>NC_064920.1:484005005-494005005 GCF_023897955.1 Schistocerca gregaria | reverse complement strand
GAGCTATTAATTTGCGAGGTTAAAGGCAGTAGGCTTGACATCCTTGAGGAGTTGCAAATCTTTAAACACCTGAAACTTCCTGGCAGATTTAAATTGAGTGCCAGGCCGAGACTCGAACTCGGGACCTTTACCTTTCGCGGGCAAGTGCCCTACCAAAGGTAGGTACTGGCAGAAGTAAAGCTGTGCGGACGGGGGGGTTAGTCGTGCATCGATAGCTCATTTGGTAGAGCACTTCCCCGCGAAAGGCAAAGGTCCCGAGTTCGAGTCTCGGCCTGGCACTCAGTTTTCATCTGCCAGGAAGTTTCATATCAGCGCACACTCCGCTGTAGAGTGAAAATCTCATTCTATAAACACATGTTGCTTCATAAAGAAAACCTACTTAATGACCAGCTACAAGTGAGGAGTAAGAACTTTTTCGAAGGTTTTCAGCCTTTGCTTCACCGGCCCTGCTGTTACGGTGCCTTTGTAGTCACGGACGCCTGACTCCACTTTCTTTAGTCGAATAGTAATGTATTCAGAATTGAGGAATAATTTGGCTGAGTAATAGCTAGTATTTCTTACTGGCACTGAATCCGTTTATAGGGATCTCGTGCTCCTCAGAAGTGAGTTCGGTTACAGATTACGCCATTAACAGTTTTAATCTTTATATTAATCCAATTCGTAATGTAAAGGTAGCTACTGGTTATACATCCATATTTCCACGCGCTGATTCGCTTGGCCATCAGCGGTGCACGGTACATAGTTGCTCGCTGTGGTTAGTTCCGGCGCTGTTCTTGCGGCCTACCGACCTCGTCCGCGCAGTGGGTTCTGCAGTTTCTCTTCAGCCCAAGTAATGTAGATTTATGAGTGGGTACTATGGTGCTATAGTTTTATATTTGACGTTGCCAAACTTTGGCATTCAATAAATTAGTGTCAATAGCTACTGCAAAAGGTCCAATTGTTTTGGCTTAAACTTAGGTAAAGCTTGGCTTCGATTTGCAACTGGAGCTGATGTGTTATATCTTTAAGACGAATACCCTTAGTCCAATGGGTTGAACATTTAATTTGATTTAATGAACGGCACAGACTTAATCTCAGCAACATTATTATGATAGCATTGTCTTTTGAAACGTGCAGTAATGTACTGTTGCGGTAGTTGAATGCAAGTAATTGTTACATATTCAATGTTTTTCTGTTCCAGGGGATTGCATACTTAATATGGAATCTCTTCTAAATATATCGGAACACAATTAATCAAGAATGGGGGTAGAGGGATTTTGGAAATCATTCCATGTAGTAAACTCTTACAGAATAATTTGTGTTTATTGGAGGTTTTTGAAAGAGTAATTCGTTTCCTGTTCTTTGGAAAATACAAAAAAAGCGAGTTTTAGTTTCACATAGCCTGTGAATGTTTATTACGTTCACTGAATTCCTCCCAGCTGTTACTGCCTTCCCCAGTACGCGGTTGAAGATCAGACTAAGAATTCAATCTACCACACGTACTTCTACTTGAAACTGAGAAATTTCAGATACTTGCCTTAGCAGTTTAGAAGTTTTTTAGGCTTAAGTTTATTCGATGAATTCTCTTGTCGGTAATTTGTATGGCGTGCGTGCATCGAACTTGCAAACGAGTACTGCTACTTTACGGCACGCGGCCGTTCCGGGAACATTCGTTCCATTTCCTTTAAGTGTGTCGCTGTTTGCTCTGCATACAAACAAATACTCGATGGAAATACAAGTACGCAAAGATAATCATATGTTCGATGTGAATATTTCGATTCCGCGCAGAGAGGGAAGGACTGAAAAATCAGCCATCCAATTATCTCGGTCTGAATTGTCACATGATAACGGTGTCGGGCGCAGTTTGGCCCGCTCTAGCGTGGCTCAATAGCGGGATTCCAATTACCGCTCGACAGCTAATTACAGACTATGACGGCCGCTGCGGCAATGAGCACTGCCAGCGCAGTGCCCCACCTCGCAACAGACGGCGGCGACGGTTCCGAGCCCGGCACGTAAGCCGGCGTGTAATTCCGTCTTACCTGCAGCGGCTGTGTCGAGTGTTGTTCCACGTCGGTAGGCCTCCGTTGGTATAAACTGACAAAATACCAGCTATAGGTAGTGTGCGTATGACAGTCCTGTGGGATGTATGACAGCAGCTTTTGTGATTGCTTGCAACACATTGTGAGTACGGTGCTAGTAAGAAGTAACTACTTACTTAAAAGTATGTAAATGTTTATTGAACTTCCGAAATTTAAGATATTCTTTTGAACTCAAGAGCGGAAACATGATACTGGAAGTGTTCTTTTCCTGAAGTGCCTGTCTTTTGTTTGTCCCGGTAACTGCGCGGTTAACGCTGCGGATTAGAAAGCGAAGGAGCCGACGTTCGATTCCAAGTTGCACTCAAGATTTTTTTTTCCACTCTGAGTCTGGGTAAAGTCTTGTGTTTACTTTCATATCGTCATAATTTTGAGGTGCCTGAATGGGTACTGCCCGCCAGCCAGCAGATAAACAAAAAAGACCTTTCTTTATTTTCTGTTCTCATGAAGGAGAAAAACTACATGTACTAGTAAGCAATCCAAATCCACATGTGAACTTGGTGTATACATCTTTTGTACATTGTAAAATGTTTTCCTAAGTGTGTGGGACGGGGTGGCGTTGTAGCAACCTAGAATCGAATTTTAACCCCGCTCATTACAGCCACCAGAGTTTTATTTTGGAATCAGATGAGCTAACAATCATTTTTTTCCAAATCATCCATCATTCACTTTTTAGTAAGTGGAAAAATTCAGGAGCAGACTGCCCATCTCCAATCTATACTCTGCAAACTTCCGTGCTGTACGTTGCAGTCGGTATGTCCCACTGTTTCGTATTTTTCTGTTTCCCCACATTGCATTAGCCAAGGGAGCGCTAGTGAAAGACGTTTACTTGGCTCCTGTAACCGTACAGGAGAGATAAGCATCAGATTATAGTGTATTCGTGTGTTCTTCATTGAATAAATTATCATGAAACTTTGTAAGTGGGGTTCGTAGAATAGTTGGCGTCTCTCTTCAAGCGGCTGCCAGTTCAAGTTTCCCTACATCTCCGTGACATACTCCTGTTAATTATACCACTTGCCCATATGTGTTGCCTTTCCTTCAATATGTTCTATTTGTTTGTCATTCCAATTTGTTTGGCGTCCCGCACATTTACGAAATAAGACTTGATATCTCAAATGCCTTGTAACCATTTTACTTTTAGTTTTATCCTACTATCCTATCAGTTAATCGAAGTCGGACACCTGCTTCAACTACGACTGGGCCTATGTGCTCACATAAATTCTTATCTTTATACATTGCTACACGTAGACGTTTGCCTGTGGTCAATGGTTTCAATTGTGACTCTTTTGATCACAGGATACTAATGCCTTCACTGGATTCACAAGGAGATTATAAAACTTAATGCAGATTAAGATGTATCAGCAAAATGTCTCTTGCATTTTATTTTTTAGAGTGTAAGTCTTTTGACTGGAGTGATGGTGATCGCCACGAATCACTCTCCAGTGACAAACTCTTCACCTCAAAGTAGCATCCGGAACTTAACTCTTCAATTATTTGAGGGATGTTTTCCAATCTCTATTTTCTTCTTTGCTCTCTACAGGTCCCTGAGAGGAGGTTATTCTCTGAAGTCTTTACAGATGTCCTACCACCCAACCCTTTTTCTTGACAGTGTTTCCATATAGTCCTTTCCTCACCGATTCCCTGGAGAACTGACTTATTGCTTACCTTATCAGTCCACCTAATTTTCACCGTTCCTTTGTAGCACCATGCCTCAGATGCTTCTATTCTCTCATGTTTTCCAACATGTCCATGCTTCCCTAATATACGATACTATGCTCCAGACATATATTCACAGAAATGTATTCCTCAAATTAAGCTTCTCTTGGCCAGTCTACTTTTTACGCCCTTCTTGCCCTTTTCTGCCAAGGTAGTAGTGTTATTTAATTCCATCTACTTCGTGACTGTTAATCCTGATGTTAAGTTTTTCGCTGTTCTCATTTCTGCCACTTCTCATTACCTTCGTCTTTTTATGACTGATCCTCAACCCATTTCCGTATCCTTAGGCTGTTCATTTTACTCGGAGGACGCTGTAATTGAAATTCATTTCACTGTGGAATCTAATTGTTGGTGTTCACTTTGAACCTTTCTTTTACTTCCATCATTGCTTTCTCGATGCATAGATTAAACAGCATGCCTAAAGGCTTCTTCCCTGTCTCAAACACTTTTTTATCCGGGCACTTCGCTCTTGGTCTTCCACTTCTATCGTTCCCTCTTGGCTCTTGTGTATATTGTATGTTACCCATTTTCCCTATAGTTTACCACTATATTTCTCAGAATTTGGAACATATTGCACTTTTTGACATCGTGAATCACTTTTCCCAAGTAGAAAAATGACAAGAACTTGTCTTGATTTTTTCTTAGTCTTGTTTCTAGTATCAATCACAACGTTAAGTCTGTCTCTCCGGCGCATTTATCTTTCCTAAAGCAAATCTTATCGTCATCTAATACATATTCAATTTTCTTTTCCATTCGCCTGTATATCAGTCGCGTTAGTAATTTAGACGTATGAGGTGTTAAGCTGATTGTCCAACAATTCTCGTACTCGTCAGCTCTTGCAGTCTTCGGATCGTGTAGGTGACATTTTTTCAAAATCTATTTATATATTGCCTGACACATACACTCTACCCAACAACAGTTAACAGTCGTTTTGTGTCCACTTCCCTAAAAATTTTTAGAAATTCTGACGGATTGTTATCAGTGCTTCTTCCTAAGTCATTCTCAGACCTTTCAAGCCTCTTCCATATTCTAATTCCAACACTGGATCTGTTATGTCTTCTATATCGACTTCTGTTTGTTCGTTTGTCACGTCATGAGACATGTCTTTCCAGTCACTGATGCCTTCATTGTAGTCTTTCCACCTGTCCACTCTCTACTATGCATTTAATAGTGGAACTCCCATTCCACTTTTAATGTTACCACCCTAGCTTCTAATTTCACAGAAAGTTGTTTTGACTTTTCTATATACTGAAGCATTATTTGTGACAATCATTTATTTACTGATTTCTTCACATTTCCGTGCAACCACTTCACCTTAGCTTCTCTGCACTTCGTGTTTATTTCATTCCTAAGTGAATTGTGTTTCTTTATTCCTGAATATCCCTGAACCTTTCTGTACTTCCTTCTTTCAAGGATCAGCTGAAGAATTTCTTCTTTTATCCATGGCTTTTTCGCAGTTACCCTCCTTGTACCTATGTTTTTCTTTCCCTTTTTGGAGATGTCCATTCCTCCGCAACTGAATTGTCTCCTCAGCTATTCATCATCACAACATCTATAGCTCCAGAGAACTTCGTGCGCATCTGTTCATTTGTTGCCAGCCGGAGTGGCCGAGCGGTTCCTGGCGCTACAGTCTGGAACCGCATGACCGCTACGGTCGCAGGTTCGAGTCCTGCCTCGGGCATGGATGTTCGTGATGTCCTTAGGTTAGTTAGGTTTAAGTAGTTCAATGTTCTAGGGGACTGATGACCTCAGAAGTTAATTCCCGTATTGCTCAGAGCCATTTGAACCATTTTTTTGTTCATTCGTTAGTACCTCTGTACTCAACTTTTTTGCTCACTAATTCTTCTTGTCTACCCTGTTTAACTTCGATGTAATCCTCATCATTACTAAACTCTGATCTGAGTTTATATCTGATCCTGGTTATGTCCTACAATCCAACATCTGGTTTCGGAATCCAAGTCTGACCGAGATAAATCTAATTGAAATATTCCCTTATCTCCAGGTCTTTACCTTGTATACCCCTTCCTCTTGTGTTTACTGAACAGAGTATTCATTATGACTAACTGATATTTTTGCAGAAATAAATTAATCTTTCATCTCTCTCAAAATGTTCAAATGTGTGTGAGTTCCTAAGGGACCAAACTACTAAGTTCAACGGTCCCCAGTCTTACACAATACTTAAACTAACTTATGCTAAAAACAACACACACACGCCCATGCCCAAGGGACGACTGAAACCTCCAGCGGGAGGAGCCACGCAATCCGTGACATGGCGCCTCTAACCGCGCGGCCACTCCACGCGGCCTTCTGTCTCATTCCTAGTACCAAGCTCATATTGTCCTTTCTTCCTATTTTCTACACCTTCCCTTACAACACCATTGCAATCGCCTATGACTATTGTCTTTTCATCTCCTTTTGCATACACAATTAGTCGTTCTATATCGTCAAATTCTTTCTCTGTCTCTTTTTCTTCGGCTTGCAATGTCGACATTCATACCTGAATTATCATTTTCGGTGTTAGTTTGCTGACGATTCTGATGAGAACAATCCTGTAACTGAATTGTTCACACTAACACACTCTCTACTACTTTTCTATCCATAAAGATTCCTTCGTCCATTACACCATTTCCTGCTACTGTCGATATTACCTTATATTCATCTGACAAGACGTTCTCCTCTTCTTCCATTTCATTTCACTGATCCCCACTCTATCTAGGCTGAGCCTCATCGGCCCTTCCCTTTCCAGATTTTCTAGATTCTCTACTATGTTCAGACTTCTAACATTTTTGCCCCAACTCATTGAATGTCATCCTATCGTTGGCTACTGAATCTTTTTCTGAAGCTCGAATCCCCTTTGGTAGTTCCCTCCCAGGGATGTAGAGAGGGGACTCGTCCAGAAACTTTTGCCAATGATGGAACCATCATGACACTTTTCCAATTACAGGTCACATGTCTTGTGAATATGCAGTATGTGTCTTGAATGTAGTGGTTTCCATTGGTCTCCGCATCCTCATGTCATTGATAATTGCTGATTCTTCTGCCTTTAGGGGTTATTACCAAATGGGTTAGACAGTGTTCTGAACCTCTACCCACTCCTCTGCCCTCTTTGATAAGGCCATTTGCTGAATAACGGTGACTTCTTATGACGGAAGCCTTAAGCCACCATTGCTGACGATTTTTATCCAAAATTTATGCTGTGGTGGGGTCCAAATCTGGGAGCAAAGATGTTTTGATTATTAATGGAGGATGCTACTCTTAGACCACTGGTATCTGTTACAAACTGAATGTCTTGTTTAAACTAAATTATTGGCCTTTACAATTGCAGCACTATGAACGCAACACACAACTAACACCATACTGGAATACAGAAGGGCTACACTCCTTGCCACGTAGGGCCTCAATGACCCATGAGACTGGCTGCTGAAAGAACAGATATACTGCCCATTTAATTCTGCAGATCATACAGCCACGTTACTTTCCTGGACGAGGAAACTGGTTTCTTTGCAGATAAACAGTTATCAATAACAACAGTGTCGTGAATCTGGGTTCATCGTGGACCACCAGTGCTGTGGCTTCAATTGACTCAAAAGCACGGACATTTAGGCTGACAGAGATCTGCCCAATGACTCGACGCAACAGATGAGTATTGGTTCTGAGCAAAGCATGAATGTGTACATGTGTCAAGACTCCAGAGCATGAACATTGGCAGATCACATTCGCTATCGGCATATGGACCCAGCACCTGTTGCTGTGATATGGGGAGCCTTTGGGTATATGTCATCAATATTTGTGTATCTGTGTCACGTGCATAAATATGTACACATAGCACTGTTTGTTTATGAATGAATAGTATGAACGGTGCTACGTAGCCTACTGTTGAATTACATCAATTCCCAACATCGTTGGTATAACCAACGGTGTGTTTTGACTTGACTGATGCACAAGCATGAAATTTTCCATTTCTGTACACAGTACCGAACTAAAATAGCACATGATAACTTTCTACCTGACAGTGTAAATAGATATAGTATGTTTACCTTGTATGATCTGAAAATGGCTGTTTAGTCACCAATAAAGGTAATGTAATGTATAAAATATACTTTTCGATCAATATATTTGAAATTGTTTCAATTTTTTTTAAAAAAGTAAGTTTTAACGATCTCAGTGGACCACTACAAGCAACTCATTTAGATTGGGGATAATTCTCCTGTCTATAAGAAGCCATATATGTCTAATATATGTCCAAACTGATAATGGAGGAATTCATCAAACAACAGATGAAGGATGGAGTTAATGGAAAGAGTGATAGTCCATAAGGTGCCACTATTGTTACACAGAAATCAGTAGATGGAAAGAGTAAATTTATGTTTTGTTGCACTTACTCATATCTAAATTCAAAAACAGTGATGGACGCTTATTCTATACCAAATATGAAAGAGAGATACGTTAACCTTGGTCAGTGTAAGTAATTCTCCATGATGCATTTAAATAGTCAAAGTCACCTGTTGGTAGTGGTTCCAGGACACTGGCCAGATTGCATTTACTATTCATTGTGGGTACTACCAATATCAACGAGTGCTTTTTGGGCTTAACATTGCACCAACCGCATTCCAGAGGTTATCAGATCGATTACTTAGTGGTCATGTCAGTGTATGGTCTATTTAGACGATATTACTGTTTCCTAAAATCTACAGAGAACTTGCCCAATGACTAGTGGAAATGTATAGGAGATTGCATTTGACAGTCTCAGTTATACGTTCTCATCATACGTGTAACATAGTGTCCATGGAGGTAAAATTTCTGGAACATATGTTTAGCCAAGATAGTGTGAAGACTGGCATAAAATTGACATGTGTTGTCTGTGATTTCTTACCTCTACCAACTGTGATAATGAGTTGGCAGTTAATGGTTGCAGAAACAACATTGCTGTTACACTAGTCTACGGAAATCATTTCATAGATGTTGGCCACTGATGGGATCCTGAATATGAGTGGAGTTAATCCCTTCAGCCGGCCGGAGTAGCCCAGCAATTCTAGGCTCTACAGTCTGGAACCGGCGCAGGTTCGAATCCTGCCTCGGGCATGGATGGGTGTGATGTTCTTAGATTAGTTAGGTTAAGGTGGTTGTAAGTTCTAGGGGCAGATGACCTCAGAAATTAAGTCCTATTAATACTCAGAGCTATTTGAACCATCATCCCCTCAACATCAGTTGAGACCCAAAGACACTGTATTGAATCACCTAAACTGGTGTCTATAAAATGAATAACATCACAAGGATGGCTGCAGGAGTTGCATTTTATTACATACGTGAATGGCCGAAGCTTCTCAAACCTTCAGTCAGAAGAATGGACATACAAAAATATAAGCATTGTTGTTTGAGGAAAGTGATTGTATTGTACGAAATTACCAACTTGTAAAATACGTATCTAGACACTGCAGAATTACCAAGAGCTGTGGCACATATACCTTACTACGCACAGCTTAGTGAAATTCAGACACCTTCCACAGCTAATGCAAGAGGTCATGAAGTGGGTCAGAGTAGGATGACTAGGCATTGTCTGCTGATACGGCAGACACTGTTAGTAGGTGCTGAGCACATAGTGACACACATCAGATGAATCAAGTCATGATATCAATGTCGCAACAAAAATGTCCCTGTGGCATAAGTGACCTGATAGCTTAATAACTGAGCCATGGACCTTCGTGATAGAAACTTATTCTTCCACAAAAAAGGGTGGGTCCAGTCCACATAAATAATCTGCTCGTCTAGTTTTAGTTATTGTAGTCTACCAACCTCCAGCTCCAAGGACTGCCTTGCAAAAATGCACAAGTCTATGTCCATAACAGTACATGAAACAACCACTCTCCATCTCCATCTACATGCACGTCCGCATGTATCCTGTGCCACCCAACGTGCTCTAGAAGGTGTAAGTCAACTACCCTGGCCAGCAAGATCTCCGGATCTGTCCCCCATTGAGCATATTTGGGACTGGATGAAGCGTCTTCTCACGCGGTCTGCACGTCCAGCACGAACGCTGGTCCAACTTAGGCGCCAGGTGGAAATGGCATGGCAAGCCGTTCCACAGGACTACATCCAGCATCTCTACGATCGTCTCCATGGGAGAATAGCAGCCTGCATTACTGCGAAAGGTGGATATACACTTTACTAGTGTCGACATTGTGCATGCTGTGTTGCCTGTGTCTATGTGCCTGTGGTTCTGTCAGTGTGATCATGTGATGTATCTAACCCCAGGAATGTGTCAATAAAGTTTACCCTTCCTGGGACAATGAATTCACGGTGTTCTTATTTCAAGTGTATGAGGGGCAATCTTAATCCTTCATTTTCTAAGAGTTGTGTTCTGTTTGAGGTCTTGCTAATTATGAATGAAATGCTACAAGACTGTAAATGAAAAGCCTAAATGCTTTGATGTCCTTAGAACAATGTATTAGAACTAGGTTAATTTTATGAGCGAAACATTGCAAAAATATAGCCCATAGACTTTTTCCGTTCAACAAAATTTCGGTTACCTCCTTGTTTACATGCCACTGTGACACTCCATCATGCTTTTAGTTCACTATTTTGTCAGTAACTCCCCACACATCGACGCCATTGAGTACAATTTCTGATAAATTCTGTGTAGTTTTGTCACTGTAAAAACCAATAAATATTTCTATGAAATTATATTCCATTGAAAATGACTTACATGAAACATTCAACGCTTAATCTGCTTGCACTCCAACAATCTCTCATGACTTTAATTCTTCTCTAGTGCGATCATCACTGGTATCGGTAAGAAAGTCAATTAATTCGTCCAATTAATTTGTTTTGAATTGTGTTTCACGATGTTTTGAGGGCATAAGTGCTCTGCAAGTTATCATGAATAAACTGTTCCTGACTAGGAAAAAGTTACACTAATTAAAGGTAATTATCTTTGTTGATGGAACTTCTTGAAAATGTTGTCTAAATGCAAGATCTTGCTTGCCCAAGAATCATACAACACCTTAATAACTCTCTCGGTTATGATTTCATTCTGTTCACAAACACTTTTTGTCTTCTGGCTAGATATTTCGCTCCTTCAGAAGGAGCCAACAACTGAAAACTTTCTTCATTCTGAAGGTGCGTGATTGGATTCGGGTGTTTCTCGCCTTTTATGCAAACACGTTTTGTCACTCACACTCAGAAATAAACTGATGTTCATTCTTTCATATCCCAGACCTACCTAACAAAATAGTTGCGTAATATTGCAATGTAAATGTCACAAAGCAACGTGTACACCAGGGATACTTTTTATATAAAGAAATTTGAAATTTGGTGATATAGAACATCAACAATTTTAATGTCTAAGTGTGTTGCCAATCACTTATCTTCATAAGCGCTCTTTGTTTCGCAAGTCCACCTCAGTCGAGAAATAAACACGTAAGTATTCCCTTTGCACAATCCATTAGGCCATTCTGTACTGAAGCGCCAAATAAACTGATATGCGTATTCAAATACAGAGATATGTAAACAGACCGAATATCGCGCTGTGGTCGGCAATGCCTATGTGACAATAAGTGTCTGGCGCAGTTGTTAGATCGGCTACTGCTGCTACAATAGGAAGTAATCAAGTTTCAAGTGAGTTTGAACGTGTTGTTACAGTTGCCGCTCGACCGATGGGATACAGAACCTCCGAGGTAGCGATTAAGTGGGGAAATTTCCTGACGGCCATTTGACGAGTTTACTGTGAATATCAGGAATCCGGTAAAACACCAAATCTCCAACATCGTTGGGGCCTGAAAAAGACCTTCAACAACGGGACGATCGACGACTGAAGAGAGTCGTTCAACGTTACAGAAATGGAAATTTCTGCAAATCTCAGTGCTGGGCCTTCAACAAATGTCAACGTGCAAACCGTTGAACTAAACATCATCGACATGGGCTTTCGGAGCCGAAGGCCTACTCGTGTACCCCCTGATGTCTGCACGACACAAAGCTCTACGACTCGCGTGAACCTGTCAATACCGACATTGGACTGTTGACGGGAAACATGTTCCCTGGTCGGACGAGTCTCGTTTCAGTTGTGTGGCGTGTGCAGTTGGAATGATATGGAACCCCTGATACGTCAAGATACGACTCTGACAGTTGACACGTACGTAAGCATCCTGTCTGATCGCTGGAATCCGTTCATGTCCATTGTGCACTCCGAGGGACCTTGACGTTTCCAGCAGGACAATGCGACATCCCACACGTCCAGAATTGCTAGAGTTGCTCCAGAAACTCTGTACTGAGTTTAAACTCTTCCGCAGGCCAGAAAACTCTCGAGACATGAACATCATTGAGCATATCTGGGGTGCTTTGCCACGTGTTATTCAGACGAGATCTCCACTCCCTCATACTCTTACCGATTTTAGGACAGCCCTCCAGGATTCCTGGTGTCAATTCCCTCCAGCACTACTTCAGACATTAGTCGAGACCACGCCACGTCGTGCTGTGGCAGTTGTGCGTGTTCACGGGAGCCCTACACGATATTAGGCTGGTGTATCATTTTCCTTGGCTCTTCAGTGTATATTCACAATTAGCCACCTGCACTCACGAATTCTAGTCCTACAACAACTTACTTAAACCAGTGCTTAAGATCGCGCGAAAAGAATTCCGCAACTGACGCAAGCTTCAGTACTACACACATATAAACTTGGGTTCGGTGTGGGGCGGTGGTAAGGTGGGTGCACTGCTGTGGCCTGTTATGCGGTTGTGAACCACTGAGGGCTACGGCGGGATGAAGCCTCTCCGTCGTTTCTATGTCCCAGGTTTAATACACAATACACCCACAATACACACAACATACATACTACTCAAGTGACTGTCTTCTAACCTGCCAGTTGCTGCGTAGAAACAACAGGCTACTTTAGAAGCCTCTAGTGAATTTTTTGCAGGATTGCATGTGTAGCGAAATGAGCTCTCACAACAAGGATGGATCGAATGAATCTGTGGTAACATAGAAAACAAACTTACATAGTTTACAAACTGTAGGTGTAGGTTACTTAAATTTGTTGGTACACTAAGCCCTAGAAGCCTCTGAAGAGCTTTGCCACTGCTAGTGTAGTCGATATCCCAGCAGAATCATTGCTGTCAACACCCACCAGCTACGCGATACTCTAAGTTCTTAGGCCAGCCGCTGATAGCCACACCTCCTGACGGGTCATGTACAGCTTCGTTCCTGGGGGCGTCAACGTCTCCCAGTATCATCACGACTGTTGTAGCAGGAACACTTACATCCACTACACGTTAAATGCTCTATTATCACCTTTGTTATAGTTGATGAACAATAAATAAATTTTTACCAAATATGTTTCCAAGACATCGAGCATGTGCCAGTCACCCACTCACAAGCACTGCTACCTTGTGCAGGGTGGTGAAATATAGGCCTCCTGACCCGTCAACTGGCTTCAACACCCTCCATTGTCGCTTGTCACCTAGTGTCAATAGCGACGTCTGTGAGGCAATGATCTGTGGACAATAACTTTCCTGAAATGCGCTGGCCTGCCTGGAGCCCCGACCTGAACCCAATTGTACGCCTTTTGGTTGGGTTGGAACATCGACTTCGCTCCATAGCCCATTGTCCAATATGGCCTTCTCTGGTTTCGGATCTTGAGGAATAATGGGCTCTTATCTCTACAGATATTCAGGTAAATCATTGGAAATGTCCGCAGCAGACATCCAGCCGTCATAAAGGTGAAGAGTCGACTAATCCCACATTAATCTCTACAAGTAGGTGCTATAAACAGAAAGTATAGACTCTCCCTTGTTCTCTTCTTCATGATCAAGTAGTGGAGATGAAAATGTCGTTAGTCACTCGTTATTCCCGCGTCCAGTACCACTGCACAACTTTGCTTTACGAATTCCTACTTCAGAGACTTTCAAAAGTGAATTACACTGATAAGAAAACGCACCATCAAACAATACTTTACGTACAGTAATGAAATTCAAGGAACACATTTGTCTAGGTAACATATTTAAGTGATTAACATTGCTAGATCACAGGTTAACAGATGCATGAAATAAGTCATTGGGAATGTGGAACACTCGTTCATTAATAATCGGTGTAACCGTCAGAATGTTTCATGCAAGCGCACAAACATGTGTGACTAGCACGCAGAAACGCCGATTGCAGGACCTCAACTGGTCTCCTTCTGTCCAACACAGTCATCACTGGCGCCGAGGCAGAACCAGCTTTCATGATAAAACACAAGTAAGGTGTCAGGCAAATCCAACACCTTACATGAAAACCCTGACATGATAAGCAAATCCAGTAGTATGTCAGATAGCTCCGAATAAATCGTGACGTTAAATTAACCAAAGTAATACGAGTAACGAGTGAGCAAATGGAATACCACAGACTAACACAAGAATGCCTAAATGCATGTCGTACCTTCCCACCGTGAGGCAGACGCAGTTCCGAGGGGAGAAACGAGGACAGAAGCCGAGAGCAGAACCGTGTTGAGCTAGAAGGCCCTACGATAAGGAACGGACGGCCCAGCCTACCTGTACAACTACCACCCGCACGTTTTAGCGTGAGACTGTTTCGCGTCTCAGGTATGTCAAGGACCATCCCCGGCCCATGTTAAAAGCTAGAGCCCTCCAGAAAAGCAGTATAGATCTTACGATAACACAAAAAGGGCCACTACCACCCGCAAGTTTTAGCGTGAGACTTTTTCGCATGTCTGTTACATTAGGACAATCCTCCAGCCCATGTTAAAAGATAGAGCCCTCCAGAAGAACAGTATAGATCTCACGATAACGCTAAAAGGACCACACCAGCTGCAGGTTTTAGCGGGAGACTTTTTAGCGTCTCTGTTACGTTGCAAACTTTAAAAAACATTGCCCCACCACGAAAAGTATAACGTTTCTCATTGGATAGACAGAATTTTTGTAGGCGGAGCTTAAGGTTAACATTGAGACCCTGATTGGTCAGATGAAAACATAGCCAGATAGTTTTTTTTAACTAACTTCGGTAAATTGTAGTAAGGAGAAGTTAGAGAGTTGGTTCCGAGACGGCGAGCTGGATAGCTGAAGCGCCGGCCGCTGCCGCCCAGACGCTGCTTAAACACCGAGAAGGTAATGAACGCACGCGATGCCGCATTTTTGAGCGCATAAGGCTTCACTCAGAACTGCAGAAGTTTCATCTGTTACACCCCCTTTTTGCGTAATACTAGTGTCGATCGTTAATTAAAACTCATGGTGTTCACATTTGCCACTTGAAGAACAGATCTGAAACGCGATGATTTTTCTTTTATATAGTTATTGAGAAGCCACATCAGCCTCTGTAATTTACGACAAGTAAAATATGTAATTAAAGATAATTGAGGATCACTGTAGACCATTTTGATAGTTTTCTCTTTTTTGAAACTTAAATTAAACCTAGATTAAAGATGTGATATGGCATAGGTCATCCTTCGATCGATTGTAGAACTTGGAAAACCACTCAGGGAATATTCGTTCACTTTTTTGTTGAACGCAGTTGGTTTTTACCATCCTGTATTAAAACATTTCCTTTTATCAATAGTGCAATTTATAAGTGATGCTTTGTGAGTAGAATAAAATTTCCAACGGTAAACTTAACTGCTTTTTCGACGTTATTTTACCAGCTAACTAAAAATAGGAAAGCCTTGAACCCTTTCCACTATATTTATTTAGTATTAAGATTCTTTTACAGGGAGTGCAGTGGAGCTGACGCTGAGATCATTTAGTATTTGGTTATATCATCGCTAGTCTCACTGAACTCTTCTGAATTCTACATGTCATGTGTGGTCTGACGTCTCCTTACCAGCAACAGGTCCCAGGTTCAGACAAGTTAATTCCCTAAAAAACACGCTCAGAGCGTCGTTGCGCGAAAGTGGTAGGGAGACACAATGTAGAACAATCAGACACCACCATGAATGTTTAGACACAGCAGACCTCCAACCTGTCTTCCAATAAGCTCTCACTTCATATCACTGAAGTCACAAATGATAGTAGTTTGTGGTGAGTGAAATGCACTCTGCAGGGCATGTGGCTCGGAACATCCCTTGAAGTTACCGATTTGTACCAGCTTGTTATGTCAGTGTTGTGATAACTGCTACTCAAATAGTTAATGCCGGTGGAGAACGACACGCCAGAGCCGTATGCCACACACGACCATCTTTCCTTTCTGTAGGTCCGCAGCACGAGGTCATGTTGTTGCGTTCTCGCTTCCTGCGCCCGGGTTCCCGGGTTCGATTCCCAGCGGGGTCAGGGGTTTTCTCGGCCTCGTGATGACTGGTTCTTGTGTGATGTCCTTAGGTTAGTTCGGTTTAAATAGTTCTAGGTTCTAGAGGACTGATGATCTTAGATGTTAAGTCCCATAGTGCTCAGAGCCATTTGAACCATTTCCTTTCGCCTGGCAATTTTGAGTCCGGTCTTATTGTGACTGCACATTCTCAGGACCATCTCTGACAGCAACTAGGTACGAGGGCTTCATTGCTGCCAAGTCTTCCTTCAGTATCGCAGAAGGAAAATCAAGCTTTTCGGTTGCTCTTTACACGACCTCATTCATACTTAGTGTGGTAGTGATAATGGCGTCTTTTGCACGTTAAAGACATCGATGAATAGCATCAACTCACCACATTCAGTCTCAAAGATAAACACTTCTGACGTCGTCAGCGTGGGGAAGATCTGTAGTATCGTGAACACGGAATACATTTTCAAGTGCCAAGATCACTAAAAGCATTTATTCATATAAATGAACGGTTTCGACAATTCCCTGTTGCCATCTTCCTACCTGTATTTACATCATTACGTAATCTCCTTATTGCGCAGGAGGAGGAGGTTATGTAATACTGTAAAAAGATCCGAAGATGGGAACAGAGAATTGCCGAAACGCGTCATCTATACGAAAAAATGATTACAGCGATCTTGGGAGCTCAAAATTTATTCTGTGTTCACAATATCAAAGATAAGTAGCACTCACGACCTTTTCAGCCTGTGTTTGAAGCTGCCCTATTAGCGTCACACTTATGCGGCTGGCGCGAATATAGAATAGACATCATCTTTCAGATGTAGAAACTCGCCTATGAACTTTCGTTACTGTCACAAAGTCCTTCTTGTTGTTGCAACTGTTTTTTTGTTTTTGTTTTTAATTTTGTCTTGACTTAAGCCGTGTCAGAGCTTGAAGACAAATCTTCCTCTCTGTGCTGTAGCCTCGAATCAATCCCCTCGTGCTGCGACATAAGTGAATTTCTTGCGTTGATAGGTGACGCGTCTCAGATAGTGGTCATATCGAGCGCCTGCTAATGTATATTAAAAATTAGAACCTTGCTTATTAATAAATCTCTATGTACCTTTTTCGACATTTAGTTCAAGCAGCGCATGAGATTCCTACATACAAGCTTACCTGTAAAGATTCCGCTTTTTTCTATTATAGTTCATCGTCATTTTAACAAAGAACCCCCCCCCCCCTTCCCCCAACCAGGCCCCGACACAACACGGGCCAAAATGTTACACCAGTTTTCTACGTAACGTGGAGGAACGCTCCCAAAATGTTACAGGAAATGTTCCAGAGCAAAATAACCTCGTTAGGATTATCAGCGTCCAGTCGTTGCTTGGCGCAGCCTCTCCGCCTCTCTCCAGGATAACGGCAGGCAGCTCCTGTCCCGCACTGACGGGAGCCGTTCCCCGCCCTGACCACGACCTCTGCCACGACCGCCGGTGCGAGTGCGCGCACGACCGCGCCATCCGTGGGCGATATGGGCGCGCGTAACGCGGCCGCCGAGGCGCACGCCCGCCGGAGACCACTCCCGGTAATTGGCGTCACCGCCCTCAATTTGGGCGCCTCCGGGCTCTGGCCAACCACCGGGGCGCCTAACCACATTAAAGCCTCCCACACGGAATAATTTACAGCCCTGTCGTCGCCGCCTGTGCCAGCAAGCGCGCCACGTACAACACACTGCTGCAAAAACCAACGCGGTCGATATCAAAATTTCAATCCGGAAACGACCGACCCGGTCTTCACTATTAAACTTATGCCTTCATCTGTTCGGCACTCAGAAATACTCGTTTTCGAGTTGAAACAGTAACCTTCCGTTACCGTCAGGATTTCAAATGAACACTCACGGGGGTGCTAAGCAAAAATACATTAGCCACAACTTCTGAACTAGATAATCAAAAGACTCTGGAAGAGTCTTTACCTGTTGCCTCAGAAGACTGTTGCACTGTCATTCGGGGATTTGAGTCGTGTGCTGTGCTTGTTAAAGGTCAGATATTTTTCACATAAGTGAATTCTGCTATGAGAATTACGCCAGAATGAGTGCACAACGAAGTACCAACTTTCCGCACATCCTTCTTTAAGTGTAATTATCTTGGCTGCATTTCCGTCAGTAGGAATAGCGTTTTACTACTGGTGTAGGAAGTTAGAACAATACTGTATTTAGTTCCAACACCGCTGTTTATTGTTGTTTGTTGTTCTGGTCTTCAGTCCTGAGACTAGTTTGATGCATCTCTCAATGCTACTCTATCCTGTGCAAGCTTCTTTACCTCCCTGTACCTACTACAATCTACATCCTTCTGAATCTGCTTGGTGTATTCCTCTCTTCCTTTCCCTCTACAATTTTTACCTTCCACACTGCCCTCCAATACTAAATTGGTAATCCCTTGATGCCTCAGAACATGTCCTATCAACCGATCCCTTCTTCTGGTCAAGTTGTGCCACAAACTTCTCTTCTCCCCAATCCTATTCAATACTTCCTCATTAGTTATGTGATCTATCCATCTAATCTTCAGCATTCTTCTGTAGCACCAAATTTCGAAAGCTTCTATTCTATTCTTGTCCAAACTATTTATCGTCCATGTTTCACTTCCATACATGGTTACACTCCATACAAATACTTTCAGAAACGACTTCCTGACACTTAAATCTATACTCCATATTAACAAATTTCTCTTCTTCAGAAACGCTTTCCTCGCCATTGCCAGTCTACATTTTATATACTTTCTGCTTCGACCATCATCAGGTATAATGCTTCCCAAATAGCAAAACTCCTTTACTATTTTAAGTGTCTCATTTCCTAGTCTAATTCCCTCAGCATCACCCGACTAAATTCGACTACATTCCATTATCTTCGTTTTGCTTTTCTTGATGTTCATCTTATATCCTCCTTTCAAGACACTATCCATTCCGTTCAACTGCTCATCCGTGTCCTTTGCTGTTTCTGACAGGATCACAATGTCATCGGGGAACCTCAAAATTTTCGTATCTTCTCCATGTATTTTAATACCTCCTCCGAATTTTTCTTTTGTTTCCTTCACTGCTTGCTCAATATACAGATTGAATAACATCGGGGACAGGCTACAACCCTGTCCCACTCCCTTCTCAACTACTGCTTGCCTTTCGTGCCCCTCGACTCTTATAACTGCCATCCGGTCTCTGTACAAATTGTAAATAGCCTTTCGCTCCCTGTATTTTACCCCTGCCACCTTATGAATTTGAAAGAGAGTATTCCAGTCAACATTGTGAAAAGCTTTCTCTAAGTCTACTAATGCTAGAAACGTAGGTTTTCCTTTCCTTAATCTAGCTTCTAAGATCAGTCGTAGGATCAATATTGCCTCACTTGTTCCAATATTTCTATGGAATCCAAACTGATCTTTCCCGAGGTCGGCTTCTACCAGTTTTCCATTCGCCTGTAAAGAATTCGCGTTGAAATTTTGCAGCCGTGACTTATTAAACTGATAGTTCGTTAATTTCCACATCTGTCAGCGCCTGCTTCCTTTGAGATTGGAATTATTATATTAAGGATACTTTAATGGGTGAATTTCTTTTTAAGAACCTTATTACACGCTGCAATGCTGAAATAAACACAACCATCATTCTAAAACCAGGGAGTTCTTACTCTTGTAGCTTTAACAGACCTCCTGAAAGTCGAAGTCTGTAAGCAAAATGTGTTATTAGTTCATTATATCCAACTGTCCGACACACTACAAGAAATGTAATTTACTTTTCTTGAGTAATCAGCCTCGAATTTCTCTCCTGTGCTAGCTTCTTCGTCTCAAAGTATCAAGTGTACCCTGCGTCCTCAATTATTTCTTGAATGTATCCTAATCTCTGTTTTATTCTCTAAAGCTATGTCCTAATATCTTAACACATACCCTACCGTCCTGTCTCTTGTTCTTCTTCTTATGTGTTAACCACTTATTTCTTTGCTCGCCTATTCTCCGGAGTACTTCCTCGTTCTTTAACATTCATCATCCTTCTATAGAATCTCATCTCAAGCGCTTCTCACTGTCCATGACTCACTAACACACAACGCTGTACTCCAAATATACCTACATTCTCGAAAATTTCTTCCAAAAATTAAGGCCTATCTTTGATGCCAGTAGACTTCTTTTCTCCAGCAATGGCGTCTTTTCCTGTGCTAGCATGCTTTCTGTGTCTTCCTTGGTTCGTTCGACATGGGTCTGTTTCCTGGGTAGCAGAATTCCTTAATGTGGTCTACTTCGTGATCACCAAGCCTGATGTTAAGTTAGTGGCTATCTGCAAATTCACATTAATTTCGTCTTTCCCGTCTTGTTATCAGTCCACATTCCGTGCTTTATAGACGGTTTAACAAATCTCGTAATTCTTCTTCACTAAGTATAACAATGATATGAGCGAATCTCATGTCTTTCACCGTAAATCTTAATACTATTCTTCAACCTTTGTCTTATAGCCGTCATTGCTTCTTTGATGTATGGATACAACAACAGGGGTGAAAGGCCACATCACTGTCTTATCTCCTTTTCAATCTGAGCACTTCGTACTTCGTCTTCTAGTCTCATTGCTCCTCGTGGTTCTTGTACATATATATGTTACTCGTATTTTGTGTAGCTTACTCTTATATTCTCACAATTTCAAATATCTAGCATCGTTTTACACTGTCGAATACATATTCCAGGTCTAAAAATCCTATGTACGTGCCTTGGTTTTACTACAGTCTTGCTTCCATTATCAACAACAGCGTCAGAACGTCCTGTCTGTTGCCTTTACCTTTCCTAAAGCCCATCTGATCGTCATCTAACAGTTCCTCAAGTTTACTTTCCGTTTTTCTGTGTATTATTCTCGTCAGCAACGTAGATGCATGAGCTGTTAAGCTCAGTGTGTGATACTTCTCGAACTTGTCAGCTCTTGCTATCTTCGTAATTACGCGGATTTCATGGATGATATTTTTCCGAAAGTCTGATGGCATATCGACATCTCATACATTCTACACACCAACGCGAAAAGTGGTTTTGTTGCCAGTTTCTTCCAATCATTTTAGAAGTTACGATGAGACGCTATCTATCGGTTCTGCCTCACTGGATCTTACATTTCTGAAGGCTCTTTTAAATTCTAATACTAGATCCCCCATATCTTCCCTATCAACTCTTATTCCTCTCCTTCATCAGATAATACCTGTCTTACAAGCCTTCGCTGTACTCTTTGAGCCTTTCCGACTCTCTTCTCTGCATTTAATAGCAGTAGTCCCATTGCTTTTAATTTCACCGAAGGTCTATTTTACTTTTCTGTATGCTAAGTTATTCCTTCCGACAATGATTTATTTTCGACATCTTCACATTTTTCTTACAGCGTCTTAACTTGTTCTTACGTGAACTGCTTATACATTTCATTTCTGGATGATTTATATTTGTGTATTCCTGTCGTCGAATGTACATTTTTTATACTTCCTTCTGCAGTCTAGCAGTTGAGATTTTTAAGTAACTGAATTTTCCGTTGGTGCTTGGCGAAACAATATTGGAATATTAAATAGGTAACAGTCCTTGACTCGTTCTGGCACATATGCATTCATGTACACTGCGATCCCCACTACCGAACACGTAGGGATGTGTGATGATAGTAATAAGAATGTGACAAACTAATAAATGTGGACTCGCCTTATCTGTGCCAGTTTCTCATTTCATATGTTATCCACAATCTCTCGCCTATCTAGACAGCCTTCACTGCAGCTGAAGAAGTACACTTTGGTTTAATGGTGACACATTATGGAGTATTTCGTCTGTTACCCGTGGTTTCTTCGCAGTTACCTTTCTATTACCTATGCTAGTCTTCCTAACATCTCTGATTGTTCTTTTGAATTACCTTCTGTGGTATTCCTTATCGCAATATTCACGTCCTTAAAGAACTTCAGACGCGTATCTGTATTTCTCAATATTTTAGTATTCCACTTCCTTCTTCAGCGATGCTTCACCACGAATCTATTAAACTGCATTTTATTCTCCATCATTACTAAATTATAATCTTAGTCTACACACGTTGCTGGGTAAGCCTCACAATCCAATATCTGATTTCCAAATCCCCATCTCACCATGATGTAATCCATTTGGATCTTCCCGTATATCCCGGCATTTTCCAAGTATATCTACTCCACCTGTAATTTTTTAACAGTGTATTTGCTATTACTAACTAAAATTTATTGCAGAACTTTCTCCTCTATTATTCCTTCTACCAAGCCCATAATCTCCAGTCCTCTCTTCGTTCCCCCACATACTCATTTCACTCCCATATGGTTATTAGATTGTATCTCCCTGTACATATTAAATTATCTCTTCACTGTCCTCCCGTACTTTCTCTTCTTTTGCCTGTGATGTCGGCCTGTTGTTGTCGGTGTCGATGTCGATTTTGACGAGAATAACCCTGTCATTGAAATATTCGCAGTAACTCATTATTTGCTCTACTTTCCTATTTACAACGAATCCTAAACCCGTTATACCGTTTTCTGCTGTCGTTTGTATTACCAAATATTCGTCTGACCAGAAATCTTGGTCTTCTTTCCATGTCCCTTCACTAACTCTGGCTGTATTTAGACTGAGCCTTTGGGTTTCCCTTCCCCCATTTTCTAACTTCCTTACAGCGTTATAACTTCTGACATTTCACGCTCCGACTGCTTTTATTGGTTTTACGATATTTTTTCAGTTGACACGTACTCCTTGGTACTCTTCTTAAGAAGATCAGATTGGGGGCTGATCCGGATAGGTAATATTTCACCAGTGAAGAGATCATCATGGCACTTTTTCAATTACAGGTCACATGTCTTGCAGATACACTTTTTTTTGGTCATCAGTCTTCTGACCGGTCTGATGCGGCCCGCCACGAATTCCTCTCCTGTGACAACCTCTCCATCTCAGAGTAGCACTTGACACTTACGTCCTGAATTATTTGCTGAGTTATTCCAATCTCTGTCTTCCTCTACAGTTTATGCAATTTACGGCTCCCACTAGTACCACAGAAGTCAGTCCCTCTTGTCTTAACAGATGTCCTATCATCCTGTCCCTTCTCCTTATCAGTGTTTACCACATATTTGTTTCCTTTCCGATTCTGCGTAGAACCTTCTCATTCCTTACCTTATCAGTACACCTAATTTTCAATATTCGCCTGGAGCACCGCATCTCAAATGCTTCGGTTCTCTTCTATTCCGGTTTTCCCACAACCCATGCTTCACTAAAATAGAACGCTCTACTCCAATAATGCTGTACTCCAAACGTACATTATCAGAAATTTCTTCCTCAATTTAAGGCCTGTGTTTGATATCAGTAGACTTCTCTTGGCCAGGAATGCCTTCTTTGCAATAGTTAGACTGCTTTTGATGTCCTCCTTGCTCCGTCCGTCATTGCCTTGATCTGTAGTTGTCGGTTAACGAGAAATGCTGTATGGCAGTTAATAATTCTTGCTGCAACTGCTTAATACTTTATTTTGCTGAGGACGGCGACTATTCTTTGGGTCAGCCAACTTGGGGCTACTATTGTTTCTTTCTTTATTTTTCTTTTAATTATCACCTTCTAATGGTTCTAAGGGCTTTGAGCACTATGGGACTTAACATCTATGGTCATCAGTCCCCTAGAACTTAGAACTACTTAAACCTATCTAACCTAAGGACAACACACAACACCCAGCCGTCACGAGGCAGAGAAAATCCCTGACCCCGCCGGGAATCGAACCCGGGAACCCGGGCGAATTATCACCTTCAGCCATGCACTTTATAAATTGTATTTATTAATGTGGTGAGGCTTGTGATTAAATTCCTCATTTACTAGTCATCAGTGTTCCCACTATGAAGTTGGCTATTTCACAAATTGTAAAGCTTTCAGTTGTTTCCTTTAATAAACTGTTGTTAATTTTTATACAATTTTGTCAGTGTATCTCTTCCCGACCAGCTCCCTATCCCTTCGAACATTTAAACTTATATTTTAAGTATACAAATTTATCTTATTCACAGACGCTTTACTTGCTATTTCCAGTCCTCGTTCTATATATCCTATATTGCGAACATAAACAGTTCTTCTGCTACATTTGTGCATCAGTATCTGCTTAATGTGACTACACTCCAATAAACTTATTTAATTTCTTTTTTTTTACGCTCAATTCTAATCGACTTTCTAAAACAGTATACACTGAGGTTCAGTTGATCGTCCAAGTCGTTTGCTGCTTGTTTCTCCTTGGTTTTCATTACTGCGTACTCAACGTACATCTACATCTACATCTACATGACTACTCTGCAATTCACATTTAAATGCTTGGCAGAGGGTTCATCGAACCACAATCATACTATCTCTCTACCATTCCACTCCCTAACAGCGCGCGGGAAAAACCAACACCTAAACCTTTCTGTTCGAGCTCCGATTTCACGTATTTTATTTTGATGATCATTCCTACCTACGTAGGTTGGGCTCAACAAAATATTTTCGCATTCGGAAGAGAAAGTTGGTGACTGAAATTTCGTAAAAAGATCTCGCCGCGACGAAAAACGTCTTTGCTGTAATGACTTCCATCCCAATTCGCGTATCATATCTGCCACTCTCTCTCCCCTATTACCTGATAATACAAAACGAGCTGCCATTTTTTTCACCCTTTCGATGTTCTCCGTCAATCCCACCTGGTAAGGATCCCACACAACGCAGCAATATTCTAACAGAGGACGAACGAGTGTAGTGTAAGTTGTCTCTTTAGTGGACTTGTTGCATCTTCTAAGTGTCCTGCCAATGAAACGCAACCTTTGGCTCGCCAAGACTGAATAAGGTCGGGTTTAGGCTACAATTTGCATTAGTCGCCCCTCAGCTATTGCTTTTCATTCGCATTCTTCGACTCTTACAGCTATATTTTCGGTCTAAGTTATAGCTAACTACTCGTCGCTCTTATGTCATCCTTGCTTTCTTCAGAATTTCAACGACTGCATTCCAGTGAACGTTGCGGAAAGATTTAACCGCACAAATGTCAACACTATATATGTATTTTGACTTCATATTCACCGAAAGTGGTGTAGCCTCCCGTGTACCTTGAATAAGAAGCTTTTGCAGAGAACTTTGGCTTGCAAGTACCGACAAGTTTTCTTTCACTGAATCCCCCAAGGTAGCTTCTACCGGGCACGTGTCTCTACACGCACACAATGGCGGAACTACGCCGAACTTGGGCGTTTCCCCTCCGTCCGCCCTACCCGCGCTGCCCAAGTTGCCCGTGAGTCTGGCTGTTAACGCACTGGCGCAACTGCGTGCATTTAAGTGTGAACTTGGCTCGCCTTGTGCGTCGCGTTAATCCCACGTGGACTGGAACTAACGAGCACTGACGTCGACACCGTAACTCTGTAACGAGCTGGTGCACTGCTGCCGTCCCGTCCCGTGGCACCTCTCAGCTCTAGGAGCCCGACAAGTCGCCGTGTCACACACTGTAAGGTACCTCTGCTCCCAGACGTTACTAAAACTACACACACAATACAGACATACCGGTTACCAAGCTCACTGTCTTTCAGTGTAAAAGAGGCACAGCGCCCGTCTCAAGAGCAGGAAAACTATAAGTCATCTCACCGGTTTAGTGCATTTCTAGTCACTGATCATTTAGAATGAAAGTAATAATTGCAAATAAAATATTAAACCTGCCTGTTTTAGTCTATAACCTGATGGAGTACTTTCCAGAACAAAATTCTTGCGAGTCGCAACGAAAATATTAATACATTAAAAATAAAAACTAAGTTACATAATAATTTACTTCTACGTGTGGAAACACAAACATATTTGGATTGAACAAAAATATATGAACATCTTCATAGTTTGTAGACGCATATTACATGTGTTTTATCTTTAAAAAAATAGAAGTATTCCGGGACAGAAAATAAAATAGCGTAAGAGATGTGAAAGTGTTTCGCATGTGTAACGAAAAATGTCGCCGCTGCTGAATTACCTCACTGTTGCACATGCAACAAAGTTCCAGCGAGAAAATTCTTATGGAACCTACAAAATTAAATTTGGTAACATCTCAGACATTGTATCGGCTATGATCGCAGATTTCTTTGTTAGAGACTACAGGCGAGAAAGCTTGAATATTTGTATACCTCCACCAAGGTATTTTTTCCGACGGCTCGCCTTAACAGAAGCAAGAATATTCCCCAAACAACGAATTTTTTTTTTTTACTTTAAGCTGCCACAGATACTTCATCACCGCGCACATGACCCTAAACGCCGATATAAGCTGTACAAAAGTTACTATATTTACTGGAACAAAGTCAGACTTTCCGTTGAATTTGAGCAACATTTAATTGTAAGTATGGTTTTATGAAACTCAAGTTTCATCCAAATAAACTACAGGCCTGTTCTTGTAGGCATGCAGTAAGTGCACCGGGCGCAAAATCTTCGCTCTTTCTGTGGAAATGTCTCTGCATTCCATTAAAAATTTTCGTCCAAAATTACACTTTCTAAATTGAAAATCAAGTGAGCGAAAAAGTGGAAGACGGAGAGATCTAAGGCAAAGTATATACTTTTTTCAAGAGGACCACCCACATTTTTTTTCTACCCACCGCATACTTTACCCTGTTGTAATAATGAAGTACAGTTTCACGCACTAACTTGTTGTTAAAATCGTCCAATTCCGTACATTTCTGTCCTCGTTTACATCCCTCTTCGAGAATCAAAAGCAGGTACTAATATCCGGAGATTCTGCCGATCTTGCAGCACTGTTAATACGGTGTACAGTTGATTACAAAATATCACAAGCTTCATTAATTTATTGGTAATTTATATTATTCTTGGTTTCTTCTCTGTTGGCCAGAGCAGTAAAAGCCTTTAATATATTCGACACGACGACTGTAGTTTGTTCTCGAGTTACTTCTAGCTCTTAACGCACGCCTACCGGTGTAGCACTACACATTATCCCTTGGTTATTATTAAGCTGACTACGAAACACGCGTCACTGCACCTTTCAGCGGAACACTGAAACAACACATAAGCGCACAATACCATACGTGAATGCTGAACAAACAGCTGACGCTAGCCTCTGCACTGCAACAATGAGTATGCGGCAATATATCTGTCAAGCGGTCAAAACACTGCGCTTCGCGCCTGATGTTGTTGCTCACCAGTTATGACGTTGTGCTGCCTGTTGTAATGACGTCACAATAAAGTTTAAAGTCTTCCGTGTGACACGTGGACTAAGTACATGGTGGTGCACAAATACACCATCACCCTTCTGAAAGTAAATAAATGGATAAACAGCAGTATGAAGTCAAGTAGCATGAGACTGTTGTTTTTGTAGTCTTCAGCCCAGAGACTGGTTTCATACAGCTCTCCATACTACTTTATCTTGTGCAAGCTTCTTCATCCCCGAGTAACTCCTGCACCCTACATCATTGTGAATTTGCTTAGTGTATTCATCTCTTGTTCTGCTTCTACGATTTTTACCCTCTATGCTTCCCTCCTATACAAAATTGATGATTTCTTGATGCCTCAGAATGTGTCCTACCAACCGATCCCTTCTCTTACTTCTTTTTGCCTGCTTCATTAACTGTAATTTTATATCTTCTGCTTTTAGCAGTTAAATTCGTCTTTTTGCCTACACGATCCTCTACTGCCTTCACTATTTCATCTATCAAAGATGTCCATTCTTCTTCTACTGTATTTCTCTCCTGTGTACTTGTCAATCGTTCCCTAATGCTCTCTCTGAAACTCTCTACAAACTCTGGTTCTTTCAGCTTATACAGGTCCCATCTCCTTAAATTACTAACTTTTTGCAATTTCTTCGTTTTTAATATACGTTTCATAACTAGTAAATTGTGGTCAGAGTCCACATTTGCTCCTGGATATGTCTCACAATTTAAAACATGGTTCCTAAATCTCTGTCGTACCATTATATAATCTGTCCGAAACCTTACAAAGTCTCAAGGCCATTTCCACGTATATAACCTTCTTTCTTAACCCATTTGTTAGCTATTATTAAGTTATGTATGGTATGAGCACAACACTCCTAGGCGGCTTCCTCTTTCATTCCTCACCCCCAGTCCATATTCACCTAATACTTTTCCTTCTCTTCCTTTTCTACTATCGAGCTCCAATCCTCTATAGCCATTACATTTTCGTCTCCCTTAACTGTCTGAATAATTTCTTTTATCGCATCATACATATATTCACTTTCTTTATCAGCTACGGAGCTAGTTGGCATATAAACTTGTACTGCTGTGTTAGGCGTGGGCTTTGTATCTGTCTTTGCTACAATAATGTGTTCGCTATGCTGTTCGTAATAGCTTATCCGCACTCCAATTTTTTTATTCATTATTAAACCCACTTCTGCTTTTTCCCTATTTGATTTTGTACATATTTATAACCCAGTATTCAGCTGACCGGAAGTCTTCTTCCTCATGCCATAGAACTTCACTGACACCCACTGTATCTATCTCTAACCTATCCAGTCCCCTTTTTAAATTTTCTAACCTACTTGCCCGATTTAGGTATCTGACATTCCACACTCCGATCCGTAGAACGCCAGTTTTCATTTTCCAGATAACAACGTCCTCCTGAGTAGCTCCTGTCCGAAGGAGGCTGGGTGATTATTTTACCTCCGTAATATTTTACCCAAGAGGACGTCATCATCATTTAACCACACAGTAAAGCTGAATGTCCTCGAGAATAATTACGGCTGTAGTTTCCCCTTGCTTTCAGCCGTTCGCAGTACCAGCACCGCAAGCACGTTTAGGTTAACGTTACACGGCCACATCAGTCAATCATCCAGACTGTTGCCCCTGCAACTACCGAAAAGGCTGCAGCCCTCATCAGGAACCACACGTTTGTCTGGCATCTCAACAGATACCCCTCGATTGTGGTTGCTTGTGCGATACGGCTGTCTGTATCACTGAGTCACGCGAGTCTCCTCACCAACGGCAACGTCCACGGCTCATGGGGGGTAGGGGCGGGGGGGGGGACGGGGGGGTGATAACATGAGACTGCTGATGAGCAACACCTGTTAAGTCAATATGGCGGCCACTTTAGAAGCTGTGATGTAACCAGCAGATATAGCATACTGTCTTTCATTTGAGATTAGCTTCATTCATTATCGAATTATGACTGATGTTTCTAATTTGCAGATGACATGAAAGCAGATGGCGTTAATACAGTCCCAAAGTGTCAGAGATCGTCCTGATATTAGGAAAGAGGAACACCAGTGTTTTCGCGGAGGATTCTAGCAAACACCTAATTCCCAAGCCACCCATTACACAGAGGGTGGTGGACAATTTTCTCTGAAATTTAGAGAAACTAGTTCTGTCACTGTCAAACCGAAAGCCGAGCAGTAGATAACGGCTATAGATGGAGCAACATCAGCTGCTGTTATGGCAACGTTGAGGAAGAGTCCTGAGTCCAAAAATCGCAGCAACTCTCAGGAAATTGGGATCAATGGTATATGAAAGTGTGAATTTAGGCCACACGTAATAGGCATCCTTACAAAAAGCAGCTAGAACATCTCACCAAGGACGATCTATGGTGTTCAAAGATTTGGAAGTCAGTACGCCCATGGTCCGCCCCCGGTAGCTGAGTGGTCAGCGCGACAGACTGTCGATCCAAAGGGCCCGGGTTCGATTCCCGGCTGGGTCGGAGATTTTCTCCGCTCAAGGACTGGGTGTTGTGTTGTCCTAATCATCATCATTTCATCCCCATCGACGCACAAGTCGCGGAAGTGGCGTCAAATCGAAAGACTTGCACTAGGCGAACGGTCTACCCGACGGGAGGCCCTCGTCACACGACATTTCATTTCAGTACGCCCATGCAGCATTATGCTTCCTCACACAATGACACATGGACCAGCAAAAATATCATGCGCGACAGCATTCCTGGATACATTACGTCTCCGACCTCTCACCAAATGTGGATACATCCAGGATCACTATTCAGATTGCGTCTGCTCTCATCTGAGAAGAACACGTGATGCACCCCTCATCGGTCCAGTCCCTACGCTCTTGGCGCCACCGCAAACCATTTCGCCGATGAGTTATTGGCAACGGAACACTACTGGTACTTGGGCAAAGAGATCAGCACCATGCAGTCACTGTGTCACCGTGGGCCCTGTAGCAGTGCGCTCTCATTTAAGTATATGGCCGAAAAGAGTCAGTCTTCAGGAGATGTGAAACGAACCCTGTCATCCAGGACCGTGTGCCCCAAAGGGCGCAGATTCACCACGAGATGGGGAAACTAACAGGCGTCTATTGTCTAGTGAAGCCTAAGAGCTGTAATGTGCGAGTGAAGCAGACGAGAACCTGCGTCATAGGGAAACACAGTAGAACGCATTTGTGGCCAGAGAGACGTGGCAGCGTTAAATATGGCGGACCTAAGATCGGCCTTGAAGGTGAACATTTATGGAAACTATTTAATTCTGTAGTAATGCAGGAATGAAGCCACAGTAATTTTAATCTACCATCCTTTCATTTTCATGGTAATCCCAATATTGATCGTATCTATAAGAGATTAGGATATACTGTTAAAGTGAAATTCACAAGTTTTGTAACAAAGGCCTGAATGCTAAAATTTGAACGCTTTAGTCGATCTTAACGATCGAAATTGCATACAGAACCGCGTCATTAAAATTACAAATGTTGTACATGTCAACTCTGTAACTTGATTTGCTTAAAAGATATAGTAAAATTATATTATCACTATTTTCAGTTAAGCAACAGATCATCATTTCCTCCACGCAAAACACACTTAACCGATGACAGCATAACACCTTATTGAATCATTAGGCAATAGAATATTTGTTGTAAAGTTTAGGGCATAATGGTTACTTTTGTTCTTCATTAATTTATCACAAAGCACATTGGTGCTAGGCTACTAACCGTGACATTCAAAGCTAAGAAGGAAATTGTATTGGTTTTATGTAAAAGAATTTAACGATTATTATGTAGTGGATATTATTGTTACTTTATTTAGAACGTGAATGTGGTCAAGCTTTGATTATTTAAATATGTTAAAATGTAAAATAAGTTGTAACCAATCACACGGACGGAAAGGGAACTGCCGTAATCAGTTGAGCGAGGATATTAGGGGGGCGGGAAACGCGGCTGGGGACGGGCAGAGGGAGAGTGCAGGTGCAGACGCGAAAGCAGGCAGTTCGCCTGGAGACACCAAAGGGTGCAGTTCGGATGGAGACGCGAAGGCGGGCAGTCGGTCTTTAGGCAGCGAGGAAGTGAAACAATTTGGAAAAGTTCGCGTTGTGTGGTATGGTGGGACTTACTCTCTGAGGAGTGAGCAGCCGCGCGGCTGGTGTGAACTCTAACTTTTCGTATAAATATCAAGGTGGAGTATTGGACTTGTGTTTCGCGATGAAACTGTGAGTGATCGAACTCTGTCAAATGGATATACGCTAGAGTGTAATAGTAATTCTAAATACGATCACTTTCACTATTATTTTGCTTTCTGAATAAACATTATTCTAACCAAATTGCAACTGTGTGGCCCACATCATTTTGGGTCGTTAATTTAGTTCCCGATATTATTATTATTATTACTGTTATTTATGTTACATTAACTTTGTTTCATAGAATTTCGCAAACTTGCCTTCAGGCATACAGTTTAACCAAAGGATCACAAGTGTCTAATTTAGGGCGTGTAATGCGACACGTGCGGCTCAACCCCTAGACGAGTGTGAGCCAAGGCATTGCGGCGAAGAGGTACCGCTTGTGAGCCCAAACATCTTTGGGATGTTAGCTCGCGACCGTGAGAATAAATGCTCTTCATTATGTTTGAATATGGTTGTAATCACGGCCTCTCTTTGACGTAGGTTTTCCTTTTGTCTGTTGATCAATATAGTGGATATCTGCTGCAGTATTTGACTGTGGTCGACAACCTCCTGGAATTCGGGCAGTAGTGGTTGTGGTTGTGAAGGCTCCCCAGGCACGTCAAACAATGCAATGAGCAATACCAAACACACTACATTCATCACACTTCGTTCTTCTTCCGGTTTCACGATGATTCTTCCCCCTGTGAATTCATCCAAATGCCGTCTCCAGTAGATTTTGTAGGGAAGAACACCACCACAGTGCACTGTAAGTGCTCACTGATTGAAACGCACTTTTTCTATACATCAACAGCCTGATGTTGCGGGGGCAGCGGTATTTGGCACTAAAGTTACGCTCGCCTTCTGTGCACGTCTGGGAGGTTTCTGGCAACATTCTCCCAAAATTTCATTCAGTTCCATCGAGTAGATAACACGTTATGTTACTTTCTCTATCTCCTCCTCAAATTTTGCAGAGCAGTGTATCATTATCAGCATTTGCCTTGTTTTGTTCGAAATACTACATAACTCGATTAGGAATAAAACTACGCCCAAAAAATGAAAAAAGTACACTCATTCCCATGTAATCCTCTGTTTGATATGTCAAATGATCCTTCTTCCGTTTGAACATTATGAGTGGCATCATATATGATGGCTTCCAAAATAATAGCTATGTTTGTAACATGGCTTTACAGTTTTCCCCATCCCGTAGTATCTGACTTTAAATTTCTGTTTATCCACGGCTTTTTGTATTTTAAGGTTGGTTCGACACCTAATGACCACCCATCGTTTAGAAGCCATAAAGTCAAGCGACGTGAAGTGAGACCCTCACATTAAATCTTTGGAAGGCGGATGGAATATTCAGATTTGTCCGAAGGATTATGGGAAACTGGCCTGCATCTGGAAAGAAAATCTAACCCAAGACGCCTGTACGAAGACCAATTGTAGACCGGTATGACAACAGAGATCGAAATAAATTAGAGACATGCTTCTACGTCGGTATGGTCGATACAATAGTCTAACAAAAAAGCTTGGAGAACTGAATTGGAAATCCATGGGCAAAAGAGGATATACTTCTCGTGAAATCCTGTTCGGTAAAGTCAGAGAACCTGCGTTCAACGATTACTGTGCGAGCAATGTGAGTAAATATTATGCGAATAATAGGGTACGTTCAGATGCATAGAGCTAGTAATTTTTGGATCGCAAAATATTTTAGAGCTTCTTAAAAAACTATTTCAGTCACACTTACTCTTCATGTTACTTCAGTAATCGAGCAGAGAACACGAGGGACGTTCAACAATTGATGCATCACGTTCCTTTTCTCTGTCACTTTCGCTTGAAATTATGCGGAATTTGATGTGGGTAACGTAGAATATTCCTACTTCAGCTGCTAAAGTTTCGTGAAGATCCGATTGGTGGCGGAGCTATAGGTAGCCTTCATAATGGAGTCTATAACGGAGATGCATTGCAGTGTGTCATCACTACGACAAGTTCTCGCAAACCGGTGCGATATCCCGCGTGCCGGCCAGTTGCATACAATTGCGACTCCTGCAATGTTGAAACGTGCAGACAGTTTCATTTGAGGTGACCAACGGATCACAACAAAATACCTCGCTGCTCAATGACGTCTCTGTCCTGTAATGCACACTCGTCCACCAGTTGGGGTACTCCAAGATTTGCGCCCGCTGGGTTGCTCACCACATAACAGAAGACAATAAATCGTACCAAATGAGCATCTGAGCGGAACTGCTTGCGCGTTACGAGGTAGATAGTGGCTTTTTAATATATATTCCGTCATACGTGGGTTTATTGGAATGTTCTTCCTCATTCACCATGCAGCCCACGTCTCGCACTGGGAAGGTACCATGAGGGCGTGCAGGCCCTCCGAGTAAGGTGGCAAATGGCCGTTTTATTTCGAATGGATACTGTTGAAAAATATGGATTTGTATCCAAGGGAGTTGAAGATAATATAGTGAATAAAAATCCGGAATTAAACCAACGTACTATCAGAAAAAATGTGTTGCAGTAATTATTGTTAGCCTCTCGTAATAATTAACACATGGCATTATTTTCATTCAGTAATGCCGTATGGAACTGTATTGTAGGGCACAGGTTCTCGAAAATTTCCTGTTGAACCCCCATCCTAAAACATAAATTATCTCCCACTTCCCCACATTTTTTTTTTCTTTTTCTTGCTACGGTTCGCGTGGCTCCCCCCGTCGCAGGTTCGAGTCCTCCCTCGGGCATGGGTGTGTATGATGTCCTTACGATAAGTTAGTTTAAGTTAGATTAAGTAGTATGTATGCCTAATGACCAATGAGCTCAGCAGTTAGGTCCCATAGTAACTTACCACAAATTTCCATTTTCCTTCGTCAACATTTCTCATAATTGGCACAAAAACGGCCAACAACATCTCTTTGCTTCTATGTAAATATTACGACTATCATTTACGACAACAGCAGCAGCAGTAATAATAATAGCAAGAATAAGACAGCATCCTTCGAGCATATTAGAGTTAAATATTTGATAAAATTATTATACATTTGCGTTATTTGAAGGTAGTGAAAGTTAACAATGACAACTATTTTATAAATAACTACTGCTACATGTGAAGATACTAAAACTGAACAAACCTATATGTTTCACTACATACTTTTTCACTAATTAGATTACAAATTGTGTAGTTATTGAAAGATAAATTGTTTAAATCCACAGCCAATTCAATTAAAATATTTTACTATTTGAAAGATCACGAACTTGAAAGATCACGATACACAAGTAGCGATAGAACAATGGCCAACATTCAAATTCCTTCTCCTCCCCCCATATATATCCGCCTCTGCATGATTTCAGTATGGAAATTGGCTTCATGTTTATCTCATTTTGCTGCTTCTTATTACTTTCGTCTTTCATTGGTTTGCTCTTATTCCGTATTCCACTGGGTACGTCCTATAATTTTTACAACTTTCATGAGGGATAGTGTTGGACCGGAGAAGTGCGAAACAACAATGACTGAAGGAGTGAATCGAAAAACAAGTTTATCTCTCAATTGAGGTTCACACAAGATCTGAATAGAAGCACTGTGAGACGGAACTGTACACTTATTTATTTATTTAATCGTATGGTTAGTGCCCCCCGTCGTGCAGACCATTAGCCGGTTGCCGGTCTTTCAATTTGACGCCACTTCTGCGACCTGCAGTCAAAAATGGTTCAAATGGCTCTGAGCACTATGGGACTTAACTTCTTTGGTCATGAGTCCCCTAGAACTTATAACTAATTAAACCTAACTAACCTAAGGACATCACACACATCCATGCCCGAGGCAGGATTCGAACCTGCGACCGTAGCAGTCGCGTGGTTCCGGACTGCGCGCCTAGAACCGCTAGACCACCGCGGCCGGCCGACCTGCAGTCGATGAGGATGTTAGGATGATGATGAGGACAGCACAACAACCGGTCCGTGGGCGGAGAAAATTCCCCGACCCAGCCCGGAATCTAACCCGTGCCCAGAGGATTGACAATCCGTCCCCCTGACCATTCAGCTGCTGGGGGCGGACGGAATTGTGCCTACCACAGTCATACGAAACTGTCACTTCAAGTCTGCACATGTCCGTACTTACAAACAGTGATGATGATGTTTGGTTTGTGAGGCGCTCGACAAAGCGGTCATCAGCGCCCGTAAAAGTCCCAATTTTTTTTACAGTCCAATTTTTTTTGCACCGTCCACCCTACCCACAGTCACGAATGATGACTATGGTGATGAAATGATGGCGACAACACAAACACCCAGTCCTCGGGCTGAGAAAATCCCCAACACGGCCTCGAATCGAACCCGGCATCCCGTGATTAACAAATGGTTCAAATGGCTCTGAGCACTATGGGACTCAACTGCTGTGGTCATCAGTCCCCTAGAACTTAGAAGTACTTAAACCTAACTAACCTAAGGACATCGCACACATCCATGCCCGAGGCAGGATTCCAACCTGCGACCGTAGCAGTCGCACGGTTCCGGACTGTGCGCCTAGAACCGCGAGACCACCGCTGCCGGCCCGTGATTAACAGGTAGCAACCCTAACCACTAGTCCACGAACTACAGACAGTGAGTGTAAGCGATGCACGAGACGGCATCCTAACTTCGTACTGCCATCCGTAGCGGGGCGTGCGCTTCTAACTAGTCCAGGCCCGCGATGGCTTGGCATGGCGTGATTGGCCCGTAGTCGGTAGGTTGCTGTTTTTTGTATGTACGCCGGCTGGCGCTGCTGGGGTTACTGCGGGCGCGGCTTAGGGGTGGTTGCGCCTGCGCTGTTAAGAGACATTGGTGCCGCACGCTATTGGCCTGAGCTGAACGCCTATGATTCCTGGCGCGAAACGGTGTGCACCACGGTGCGCTCATTGATGATGCTGAAGGTAGCAACGTGGATATCGCTTCATCCTGGAAAGTATTCTACGTCCTAAACTCCTTTGTTTATTTCATAGCTTCTCGATACACAGGCTGAACAGTAGCAGAGAAAGACTTCGTCCATGACTTACTTCCTGTTCCATCAGAGCAATTCTTTCTTGGTCTTCTATTCTTATTGTTCCCTCTTGATTCTCGTACTTACAGGTATTGTGTGTTATCAGTCTTTCTATATAGTGTATACCTATTTCTCTTAGGATTCCAAATGTGGCACACCACTTTTCCTATGTCAAGAAATTCTATCAAAGTGGGTTGATTCTTTTCACGCCTTTCTTCCGTTGTGAAGTAAAATAGTGAAGCTATCACCTGTGACAAACTCTTTATCTCACAGTAGCACTTGGAACCAAAGACCTCAATTACACTCCTGGAAATTGAAATAAGAACACGGTGAACTCATAATCCCAGGAAGGGGAAACTTTATTGACACATTCCTGGGGTCAGATACATCACATGATCACACTGACAGAACCACAGGCACATAGACACAGGAAACAGAGCATGTACAATGTCGGCTCTAGTACAGTGTATATCCACCTTTCGCAGCAATGCAGGCAGCTATTCTCCCATGGAGACGATCGTAGAGATGCTGTATGTAGTCCTGTGGAACGGCTTGCACATGCCATTTCCACCTGGTGCCTCAGTTGGACCAGCGTTCGTTCTGGACGTGCAGACCGCGTGAGACGACGCTTCATCCAGTCCCAAACATGCTCAATGCGGGACAGATCCGGAGATCTTGCTGGCCAGGGTAGTTGACTTACACCTTCTAGAGCACGTTGGGTGGCACAGGATACATGCGGACGTGCATTGTCCTGTTGGAACAGCAAGTTTCCTTGCCGGTTTAGGAATGGTAGAACGATGGGCTCGATGACGGTTTGGATGTACCGTGCACTATTCAGTGTCCCCTCGACGATCACCAGAGGTGTACGGCCAGTGTAGGAGATCGCTCCCCACACCATTAAGCCGGGTGTTGGCCCTGTGTGCCTCGGTCGTATGCAGTCCTGATTGTGGCGCTCAAACACGCATACAACCATCATTGGCACCAAGGCAGAAGCGACTCTCATAGCTGAAGACGACACGTCTCCATTCGTCCCTCCATTCACGCCTGTCGCGACACCACTGGAGGCGGGCTGCACGATGTTGGGGTGTGAGCGGAAGACGGCCTAACGGTGTGCGGGACCGTAGCCCAGCTTCATGGAGACGGTTGCGAATGGTCCTCGCCGATACCCCAGGAGCAACAGTGTCCCTAATTTGCTGGGAAGTGGCGGTGCGGTCCCCTACGGCACTGCGTAGGATCCTACGGTCTTGGCGTGCATCCGTGCGTCGCTGCGGTCCGGCCCAGGTTGACGGGCACGTGCACCTTCCGCCGACCACTGGCGACAACATCGATGTACTGTGGAGACCTCACGCCCCACGTGTTGAGCAATTCGGCGGTACGTCCACCCGGCCTCCCGCATGCCCACTATACGCCCTCGCACAAAGTCCGTCAACTGCACATACGGTTCACGTCCACGCTGTCGCGGCATGCTACCAGTGTTAAAGACTGCGATGGAGCTCCGTATGCCACGGCAAACTGGCTGACACTGACGGCGGCGGTGCACAAATGCTGCGCAGCTAGCGCCATTCGACGGCCAACACCACGGTTCCTGGTGTGTCCGCTGTGCCGTGCGTGTGATCATTGCTTGTACAGCCCTCTCGTAGTGTCCGGAGCAAGTGTGGTGGGTCTGACACACCGGTATCAATGTGTTCTTTTTTCCATTTCCAGGAGCACTCCTGGAAATTGAAATAAGAACACCGTGATTTCATTGTCCCAGGAAGGCGAACCTTTACTGACACATTCCTGAGGTCAGATACATCACATGATCACACTGACAGAACCACAGGCACATAGACACAGGCAACAGAGCATGCACAATGTCGGCACTAGTACAGTGTATATCCACCTGGATGTAGTCCTGTGGAACGGCTTGCCATGCCACTTCCACCTGGCGCCTCAGTTGGACCAGCGTTCGCGCTGGACATGCAGATCGCGTGAGACGACGCTTCATCCAGTCCCAAACATGCTCAATGGGGGACAGATCCGGAGATCTTGCTGGCCAGGGTAGTTGACTTACACCTTCTAGAGCACGTTGGGTGGCACGGGATACATGCGGACGTGCATTGTCCTGTTGGAACAGCAAGTTCCCTTGCCTGTCTAGGAATGGTAGAACGATGGGTTCGATAACAGTTTGGATGTACCGTGCACTATTCAGTGTCCCCTCGACGATCACCAGAGGTGTACGGCCAGTGTAGGAGATCGCTCCCCACACCATGATGCCGGGTGTTGGCCCTGTGTGCCTCAGTCGTATGCAGTCCTGTTGCAGATCCGGTTGCGAATGGTCCTCGCCGATACCCCAGGAGCAACAGTGTCCCTAATTTGCTGGGAATTGGCGGTGCGGTCACACCGGTGTCAATGTGTTCTTTTTTTCCATTTCCAGGAGTGTATTATATATTCGTCGTCTCTCCCTACAGCTTACCTCAATTTTTCTCAGAATTTCGAATATCTTACGCCATTTCACATCATAGAGCGCTTTCTCCATGTCGACAAATCCTAAAAGAGAGTCTTGATTTTTCTTTAGTCTTGCTTCCATTATCAATCGCAACGTCATAATTGCCTCTCTAGTGCCTTCACGTTTCCTAAAACCAAAATAATCGTCTTCTAACTCATCCTACATTTTCTTTTCCATTCTTCTGCATACTGTTCTTGTAAGTAACTTTGATGTAGGAGCTGTTAAGCTGATTGTAGGATATTCTCGCACTTTCAGCTCTTGCTGTCTTCGGAATAGTGTGGATGATATTTTGCCGAAGTCAGATGGTTAGACGCCAGACTCATACGTTCTACAAACCAATTTGAATAATCGTTTCTTTCTTTGCCACTTCCCCCAATAATTTTAGAAATTCGGTTGCACGCCCATGACTGACATGTTCCATACCCACGAGAATCATCTCATATTTTGGGTCTATGGAACGAAAACTTAATCTAATCTAAGGTTATCTATCCGTTTTGCTTTATTTGATCTTCATTCCTCCAAAGCTCTCTCAAAATCGGACTATAATACTGGATCTTCTGTCTCTTCTAAATCGACTGACTCTTTCCTCTTTTTCTATCACATCAGAGAAATCTTCTCCCTCATACAGGCTTTCAGTGTACTATTTCCACACCTATCGGCCTTCTCCTATGCATTTAACAGTAGGATTTCCGTTATACTCTTAACGTTACCAGACTTGAGTCTTATTTCACCCAAGGTTTTTTTGACTTTCCTATACACTGTGTCAGTCCTTCCGACCATAATTTCTTTATCGGTTGCTGTATGTTCTTCATGCAGCCATTTCGTCTTAGCTTCCCTGCATTTCTTATTTATCTCATTCCTGAGTGCCTTGTATTTCTGTATTCCTGAATTCCCTAAACATATTTGTACTTTCCTATTTCATCGATCCACTGAAGTATTCCTGCTGTGACCCACAATTTCTTCGCAGTTACCTTCTTTGTAACTTCGTTTTTCCATCCAACTTCTATGAAAACCCTTTTTAGAGATGTCCATTCCTCGTCATCTGTACTGCCTCGTGATCTACTTCTTACTATTGTACCTGCAGTATTAGAGTACTTCAAGCGTATGTCGCCATTCTTTAGAACGTCCGTATCCCACTTATTTGGGTATTGATTCTTTCTGACTAATCTCTCAATGTTCAGCCTACTCTTCATCACTACCCCATTGTGAACCGAGTCTATATCTGCTGCTGGGTACACCTTAAAATACATCACTTGATTTCGAAATACTGTGATGTAGTCTAACGTAAAGCTTCCTGTATCATCCGGTATTTTTCAAGTGTACCTCCTCTCTTGTGATTCTTCAACAGAGAATTCGGTATTGCTAACAAATTTATTTCGGAACTCAATTATTCTTTCTCCTCTCTTATTCTTTGTCCCACTTCTCCTGTAACCTTTGTTTGTGCTTCTTCCCCTACAACTACATTCCAGTCCCCCATGACTATTAGATTTTCACCTCCTTTTACGTATTGTATTACCCCTTCAGTATCCTAATATCCTCGTATACTCCCCCTATTCCTTCAGATTGTGACGTGGGCATGTATACCTGAGTTATCGTTTTCGATTCTGATAAGAACGACCCTGTCAATGAACTGTTCATAGTAACACACTCTCTGCCGTTTCTTCCTATTCATAACGAACCCTACTCCCGTAATACCAATGCTGTTGATATTACTTTATACTCATCTCACCAAAAATTCTTGTCTTCTTTAAATTTCACTGACCCCGACTGTATGTAGACTGAGCCTTACCATTCACATTTTCACATATTTTAGCTTTGTACTTTGTTCCAGTTTCTGATATTTCATGCCCCAACGCGTAGAACGTTATCCATTCGTTGATAATTCAAATTTTTTCTAATGTTTCACCTCCACCTTGGCATTCTCCTCCCGGAGGTCCGAATGTCGGACTATTCCGGAATCATTTGCTAGTGCACAGATCATCGTGACGCTTTTTTATTGTAGGCCAGATATCCTGTGGATACACGTTATGTTTTTAATGCAGTGGTTTGCATTGATTTGTGCATCCTCATGCCTTTGATCATTCAGCCTTTAGGGCAGTCTATGAAATCTATTAAACGTTAACTTTAATAATCGTGCTCCTATGGCCTCAAAATCCAGAACCCCCCTCCGCCCGCTTTTTCTTACCTGTCCCGTGATCTGACATTTTCTCTCACTTATATAGTCCTTCAGTGTAGTCTTTAGATCTGTCTATTATTTCTTCTGACTTCAGTTGTGATATTTCGTCTGCGCCCTTACTGTTGTCTTCTCCGTTTTTAGTTCTCGAAAAGTTGTTGTATTTTTCCTACATTTTGAAACTTTTTCCTTCTTGATATCTTCACATTTCTCCTGCAGCCATTTCGCACCAGCTTCCTTCCCTCTCCTGTCGATTTATTTGTGAGTGACTTCTAAACTAATGATGTGAAGGAACAGTAGTTTTGATAGTAATTTTCTTACTCTTTTTGCATGTTCCTAGGACTATGTAATGGTCGTATACTTATATGACCGAAAAATACTTAGTGAACCATTTGCAATACGGTCATACCGTTTATAAAACCAGCTCAAAACAATTCAATATTTATGATTCTGCCGGCTATTCAAAGCAGAATTAAACAGAAATTCAAGTTGTACGTGTTGTGTCAGGCAGGACTTACTTGTTTTAGGTGGGATGACACATTCCTTGCTGCATTGGATAAACGTTAATTGTTGAAGATTGTGAGGCAAATCCCTCAAGAGATGATTTTTTTTAATATGTTCCTTTTTTACGGTAAGCCTGTGCTATTATCTTTGTTGTCGAGTGCTACAGTTTCTTTTGTCCTTTTTTTTGTCATCCGTCTACTGACTAGTTTGATGGGGCCCGCCACGAATTCCTTTCCTGTGCTAACCTCTTCATCTCAGAGTAGCACATGCAACCTACGTCCTCAATTATTTGCTTGACGTATTCTAATCTCTGTCTTCCTCTACAGTTTTTGCCCTCTACAGCTCCCTCTAGTACCATGGAAGTCATTCCTTCATGTCTTAGCAGATGTCCTATCATCCTGTCCCTTCTCCTTATCAGTGTTTTCCACATATTCCTTTCCTCTCCGATTCTGCGTAGAACCTCCTCATTCCTTACCTTACAGTCCACCTAATTTTCAACATTCGTCTATAGCGCCATATCTCAAATGCTTCGATTCTCTTCTGTTCCGGTTTTCCCACAGTCCATGTTTCACTACCATACAATGCTGTACTCCAGACGTACATCCTCAGAAATTTCTTCCTCAAATTAAGGCCGGTATTTGATATTAGTAGACTTCTCTTGGCCAGAAATGCCTTTTTTACCATAGCGAGTCTGCTTTTGATGTCCTCCTTGCTCCGTCCGTCATTGGTTATTTTACTGCCTAGGTAGCAGAATTCCTTAACTTCATTGACTTCGTGACCATCAATACTGATGTTAAGTTTCTCGCTGTTCTCATTTCTACTACTTCTCATTACCTTCGTCTTTCTCCGATTTACTCTCGAACCATACTGTGTACTCATTAGACTGTTCATTCCGTTCAGCAGATCATTTAATTCTTCTTCACTTTCACTCAGGATAGCAATGTCATCAGCGAATCGTATCATTGACATCTTTTCACCTTGTATTTTAATTCCACTCCTGAACCTTTCTTTTATTTCCATCATTGCTTCCTCGATGTACAGATTGAAGAGTAGGGGCGAAAGGCTACAGCCTTGTCTTACATCCTTCTTAATACGAACACTTCGTTCTTGATCGTCCACTCTTATTATTCCCTCTTGGTTGTTGTACATATTGTATATGACCCGTCTCTCCCTATAGCTTACCCCTACTTTTTTCAGAACCTCGAACAGCTTACACCATTTTATATTGTCGAAAGCTTTTTCCAGATCGACAAATCCTATGAACGTGTCTTGATTTTTCTTCAGCCTTGCTTCGATTATTAGTCGTAACGTCAGAATTGCCTCTCTCGTGCCTTTACTTTTCATAAAGCCAAACTGATCGTCACCTAGCGCATTCTCAATTTTCTTTTCCATTCTTCTGTATATTATTCTTGTAAGCAGCTTCGATGCATGAGCTGTTAAGCTGATTGTGCGATAATTCCCGCACTTGTCAGCTCTTGCTGTCTTCGGAATTGTGTGGATGATGCTTTTCCGAAAGTCAGATGGTATGTGGCCAGGTGAATAGTTGTTTTGTTGCCACTTCCCCTAATGATTTTAGAAATTCCGATGGAATGTTATCCATCCCTTCTGCCTTATTTGACCGTAAGTCCTCCAAAGGTCTTTTAACTTCCGATTCTAATACTGGATCCCCAATCTCTTCTAAATCGACTCCTGTTTCTTCTTCTATCACATCAGACAAATCTTCACCCTCATAGATTCTTTCAATGTATTCTTTCCACCTATCTGCTCTCTCCTCTGCATTTAACAGTGGAATTCCCGTTGCACTCTTAGTGTTACCACCGTTGCTTTTAATGTCACCAAAGGTTGTTTTGACTTTCCTGTATGCTGAGTCTGTCCTTCCGATAATCATATCTTTTTCGATGTCTTCACATTTTTCCTGCAGCCATTTCGTCTTAGCTTCCCTGCACCTCCTATTTATTTCATTCCTCAGCGACTTGTATTTCAGTATTCCTGATTTTCCCGGAACATGTTTGTACTTCCTCGTTTCATCAATCAACTTAAGTCTTTCATCTGTTACCCATGGTTTCTTTGCAGCTATCTTCTTTGTACCTATGTTTTCCTTCCCAACTTCTGTGATGGTCCTTTTTAGAGATGTCCATTTCTCTTCAATTGTGCTGCCTACTGCGCTATTCCTTATTGCTGTATCTATATCGTTATAGAACTTCAAACGTATCTTGTCATTCCTTAGTACTTCCGTATCCCACTTCTTTGCGTATTGATTCTTCCTGACTAATGTCTTGAATTTCAATCTACTCTTCATCACTACTATATTGTGATCTGAGTCTATATCTGCTCCTGGCTACGCCTTACAATCCAGTATCTGATTTCGGAATCTCTGTCTGACCATGATGTAATCTAATTGAAATCTTCCCGTATCTCCCGACCTTTTCCAAGTATACCTCCTCTTGTGATTCTTGAACAGGTTATTCGCTATTACTAGTTGAAACTTGTTACAGAACTCAATTAGTCTTTCTCCTCTTTCATTCCTTGTCCCAAGCCCATATTCTCCTGTAACGATTTCTTCTACTCCTTCCCCCACAACTGCATTCCAGTCGCCCATGACTATTAGATTTTCGTTCCCCTTTACATACTGCATTATCCTTTCAATATCCTCATACACTTTCTCTATCTGTTCATCTTCAGCTTGCGACGTCGGCATGTGTACCTGATTAGAACAACCCGGTCACTGTACTGTTCACAGTAACACACCCTCTGCCCTACCTTCCTATTTATAACGAATCCTACACCTGTTATACCATTTTCTGCTGCTGTTGATATTACCCGATACTCATCCGAACAGAAATCCTTGTCTTCCTTCACTTCACTGACCCCTACTATATCTAGATTGAGCCGTTGCATTTCCCTTTTCAGATTTTCTAGTTTCCCTACCACGTTCAAGCTTCTGACATTCCACGCCCCGACTCGTAGAACATTATCCTTTCGTTGATTATTTAATCTTTTTCTCATGGTAACCTCCCCCTTGGCAGTCCCCTCCCGGAGATCCGAATGGGGGACTATTCCGGAATCTTTTGCCAATGGAGAGATCATCATGACACTTCTTCATCTACAGGCCACATGTCCTGTGGATACACGTTACGTGCCTATTGAGAAGTAAATAAAAGGCTATCTACAGTTCAGCAATTATGACGTTATTACAGGGAAACAGATAATTCGTGTGCCTGAGCAGTGCCTACAGCTCTCTAAATTTATCAGCTTGTGAGCCCAGAGCAGTGCTGGTTTACAGGGCATATAACTTGCTCGTATAACACAAGGAGCGCGATTTGGCAGCGAAATAAGACATTCTGCTTTACGATGGAACTAATTTTCAGTAAACGGAAATTTCGAATTGAAGTATTATTAAATGAGGCGAACCTTCTCGGATTTATTCGAATGAAATATTCTGATGTGGTTGTATATGATGAGAAAGATACAGCAGAAGAACGCTCAAAGGAAGACCAGCAATTAGAAACTTTGAAGACACGCATCGGTAAATGTAAATCATAAATCATACGAAGAATTATGAATAATCATCTAAAGCATGACAAATACACTGCTGCCTTGTCTGTGGCTAATCTGCGGTGTCACTGTGCAGCATTTTCGACTGAAGAAGTATGGCAAGTCAGTCAATTCGGAATACTTTGATAATGATGAAATATGTTTGAAAATAACTTTCTTACTGGACAACATCTCCAATTCGACGAATTAATTCAAGAGTTACGACCAGCCGGAGCAAGATTAGAAGAAACCGACGTTGTTTGACACGTTTGTTGACAAATCCGCAGGATTATGATACTCTTGTCACAGATGTTGAAACCCTGTCACCAGATACTTTAACACTTCATGTCAAGAACAACAGACTTTTGGACGAAGTCGCGAAGAGGATGTGCCAATGTGCCAATAAAGACCACGTTAAGGAACGACGTTTCTTTGTCGCAGTCATATCAGAAGTTGGGGCTTGGCAGGCCTGATAACAATACTCAATCCGATAGCAGAGGTAGTAAGGACGCAAAATGTCAGAGTGGCGGAAATCAAAGAAAAATCAAGCACAAAAATCGAAACAAAACTTTTCAGGAGCAGCCTTTCTTTGCTCACCAAGATAGACCAGAGAATGATTACTGTTTCCCTGAAGCTAGTTATGAAACTTCCTCGATGTTAACTGAAATTAAATGGCATTTGGTTTCTGGAGATACAGAGCCTTCAATAAACAGTAAGACAACCGAAAAATTTGAAAACGTTCACAAAGGTAATTAAAATCAACGTTGCAAAGTCTTGAACATTTCTACATGCTAAGTGTGTTGTTAAAATTCACATTATGATTTGTGTAAATGCGAAGAAAATTCCAATTTTGCTTACAGAAATTTTATCAGTTCCATACCTCAGCTATAACCTTGTGTGAGTACGTAAAACAGAATCAACAGGGTTTCCATTACTTTTTGAGAAATGGAGATGTATTACTCAATGTGAATGCTCCCATTGGACAGTGGTGTAGTTGAGACTTGTACACACTAAATTTTATGCGTAAGAGAATGCAGTGTGTGTTGCCTCACTAACAAAAGTAATTGAATTGTGGGTGGAAGGTTAGCTCATCTCGGTTACAATAATATTGGTAGTTGCATGGGCAAGTTGACGAAATGAACCTGAAATGTGACAAATCAGATTATGATTTTTGTTCTACATGTATTGAACGGGAAGAGACGTTACTTCCCCATAAACCACGAAGAGTAAAAGCAGCGAGACCACTAGCCACAAGAACTTATTCATAGTTTTCTAACTGGACCAATTACTCTAAATTCATATTACAATGAAAGATATGTTTTAACATTTATTGATGACTTTACTCATTTTGGTTGTGCATATTTTGTACAAGCAAAGGCAGAAACGCGAAAAGTTTTGAAACAATGTGTGCAATTCATTTTAATTTAAATCGTCTTGATTGTGACAATGGGTGAGATTACATATCGAACGAGCTGAAAACCTTCGGCGAAGACCTGGGAATTCAGTTTGATTTTACAGTGCACTGTACACCGCAGCAGAATGGAGTTCCTGAAAGTATAATTAGAACTACTTTGGATGAAGTGATACAAGAGATATATGATGCTAATGAATTGAAGAAAGCAGTCAACGAACAAATAAAGTCACTGGAACTTAAATAGGAATGGTAGCTGTTTGAGTGGGGTACGCAGTGTAGACGACCACCAAGACGGTGTACCCCGGACAACTTTCCGTGACGACGGGACGGCAAACAGTCTACACACTAGGCGACCGAACTAGAATGAATTTCTCTCGCGGTCAAGAAAATCTACAGAGGAAAATGAAAAAGCAAAAAGGTAATGGTTCTTATCAGAACCACCTGACAAGAGAGATCGGAACTGGTGTCCGTATCTTAAAACTAAACATTAATGTTTTAAGCCGAGACAAATGCGGACAATTGAGTAGGACAGCTAAAGGTAACCACATAGACATTATAGCACGGCAAGAGACACATATCGCAGATGGACCTCAACTCATAACTAGAGCGAGAATATATAACTACAAAATTGTAGGAAATCTTCCATCCGACGTTTACGGATCCGTTGTATATGTACGGAATGACATTCAAAACTACAAAGTGCTCGACTGCGCGGTGTGGGAAGGTGTGGAATCAATGGTATTCGAAGTCTCTGGAATAAAAATAACCACAGTCTAGAAACCCCATACTTTTACATGGCCCAACCCTCCCCTACAAATTATTGGGCATCCTGGAGTCTATGTCGGCGATTTTAATTCCCACCATACGAAATGGGGATACTCAACAAACAACGAAAATGGAGAGATTATGTCCAAGTGGATTGAATACCTAGGGCTCCATCTGGCCTATGATACTAAAGACCTGAAAACATTCCGATCTGCCCGTTGGCAAAGTGAAACTAATCCAGATCTATGCTTCATAATAACTGACCACGTGATGAATCCACTACTAAATACTAAAAGGGTATTACTTGGTTTCCCCCGCACACAACACCGCCCACTATTACTGTGCCTTGGAGTGCAACTCCCCCTAATTAGATCCACACAGAAACCTACACGGATTTTCAGAAAAGCAGACTGGACCACTTATGCAAAGGAAGTGGACTCACATCTGCGATGGTTCCCAGCCTCTGCAGGGAACTATACACGGTTTGTGGGTGTCCTTACTGCAGCAGCAAAACGTAACATCCCTCGTGGCTATAGGAAAGAATACATGCCTTGTTGGAATCGAGAAGATGAAATGTTTTCCGACGAATTCCAAGGAACTGGAGATCCTGACATAGGAAACCAAATACTAAAAGCCATAAATGAACGCAGAAGGGAAAGATGGGAACATACAACAAAAAACCTGGACTTCACTCGATCTAGCAGTAAGGCATGGTCTCTCTTACGCCGTTTGGGAACAGCAACACCCCTAATCAATAACAACCCTAAAATATCTCCTTCACAAATAGCACTACAGATAAAACGGCGGGTGGAAAATGTCGCAGTAGATGATAACTTCGAGAAAGAGATTAAAGCAGAGATTAAAACTATCGACAGCCAACTCGAAGAACATGCCGATTTCTTTATTCCGTTCACAGATTTGGAAATGAATAACACGATAAAATCTCTCAAACTGAGGAAAGCCGCCGGTCTAGATGGAATATTCCCTGAATTCAGTAGACAACTGGGCCCGTCCACCTTTGCATGGCTTAGACAATTCTATTGTGACATCATGAACACCAGCTGTGTTCCCTGTCAGTTCAAGACAGCCAAAATCCTCGCAATCTTAAAACCAAGAAAGCCACAGGATGACCCAGCTAGCTACCCGCCAATAGCCCTATTGAGCATTTGCTACAAGTTATTAGAAAGACAGCTGTACAACAGAATATATGACTCCATAGGTAGACTAATTCCAGCAGACCAGGCAGGATTCAGGAACAAACGGAGCTGCTGTGAACAAGTCCTTGCCTTAACCTCATACACTGATTCAGGCTTTCAAAGGGCCCAAAAACCCTGTGTGGCTTGTGTGGACCTTTCGGTCGCCTATGCTACCATCTGGCCCGACTGACTCATACTCAAACTGAAGAAAGTGATCCCTTGCGTCAAGAGAACTAAGCTTCTGGAAAACATGTTGAAAAATCGGTACTTCAGAGTGAACGTAGGTCAATCTAAAAGTAAATCCTACTGAATAAACAATGGGCTCCTAGGGGTCAGTGTTGGCTCCCCTTCTCTTAAACCTATACACGAGTGACATGCCAGCAGTAAATCGCAAAAATTCTGCTATGCAGATGACATTGCAATAGCCACTCAGAGCAAGACATTCGAAGAGGGGGAAGCTACTCTGTCAACGGACCTTCAACTTCTGCCCAAATCCAAATAAAACTGAGGTAAACGTGTTCCACCTGAACAATCATGAGGTAAGACGAGAGTTACAAGTAACATTCAGCAATGAGTGACTGACGCACAACAGCCATCCACAATATCTAGGAATCACTCTTAACCGGTAACTAACCTATAAAAACACCTAGAAATAACAAGTCAAAAGATAAAAAATCGAAATAACATTAAGAAAGCTCACTGGAACCTCCTGGGGAGCTCAAGCTAATACCCTACGCACAGCAGCACAATCTCTTGTTTAGTCGGTGGTAGAATACTGCGCCCCAGTCTGGTACAAAAGCACGCACACGAAGAAAATAGATGTCCAGCTTAATACCACCAGTAGGATTGTCTCAGGAACTCAGCAATCAACTCCACTTCCCTGGCTTCATGCCCTATGCAATTTAGCTCCTCCCTCCGTCAGAAGGCAACAAGCAGCTACCCGAGAATAGAGGAAAATTAATCACACCTCTGTCTCTGAAGATATACCTATCCGAAGAATGGACCATCTACCAACTACACGCCTAAAATCCACCAAACATATATGGGAAGACAAAGTCCTCAAATTCCCAGAAAGGTACGACATAGCAAAGACATGGAGGCAATACTGGTCGCTGAATAATCACCAACCTCTCATCACTGATTTTGATCCTTCGATACCGGTGGGAGAAATGCAAATGCCCAGAAGAACCTGGTGCAGACTTAATCGTGTGAGGACTAACCACGGCAGGTGTAAGGCCATACTCCACAAATGGAAACTCACTGATGACCCACGATGTGACTGTGGTGCAGAAGAGCCAACAATCCCTCACATGATCTTCGAATGTTGTGGTGTATTTCTTTTTAAAAAAGATATTTATGTTTTGATCAAATTATTATTCTCTTGTGAAGATTCAGAAATCTGTTGTGAGTTTTGCACCACTTCTTGGCGGGAAGAGCAAAGACTTTTCAAAAAACTTAAGTACTGTAAGTGATAAGTTTATATTCCACCTATTATCGTTTGCAGAAGGCATAGCGTTCTCAAGATTAAGAACAGAGTTCGTATTGCCACTTAATTTATTTGTGTCGTGATCATGTTCGGTCACGACCGGATATGAGTAGTAACAACTACGAACAGAATAACCTAAGGGACCAGCCAGAGATGAAAATTTTCTTTGCTATACTACACCATACATTAAAGAAGTTGGATTTAAATGACAAACAAGGTAAAATAGCAATGTGCCTTCTGCCTTAACTACGACGTTTGCCGATATGCAGTAAGTCCCTGGTAGCTGTATGAAAACCATACACCTTTATTTCTGTTGCTATTAATAGGATATGGATTGCATAGAAATACTTTAAGTAATAAGCAGGCACTACAGCATTTGAGAGCTCAATAACCAATTTAATTAACTTAGTCAGTATTTTTAACATTAGGCTCCGTACATTTCCTATTGCTGGGTGTTTCTTTAAATAAAGTCCTTTAACATTTTTGACATTTCATCTCAGCTGCACACATAAATTCTTACATAACACTGAACAATAGTAATATTTTATAATACCTAATTAGTGACAGCGGACCACGCCATATACGCGTCCGCCGTCCTTAAAAAATATCACGACTGTGGTAACAGAAGGGGATTACAATTCTTCAGCTGTGAAAAAAATAAGGAACATCAAATATCTCTATCGATACAATTTATGAACAATTCGTATTCTGCGCCATGGCGCGTAAGATATTCTTTGAAATATCAGGTGGTCGCTGCTCACTGACGATCTAAGAAATTTTTACACAAATTGTATGGCTTTTATGAGCTTGCATGGTTAGATTATCGAATGTAAGTTTATTTATGCTATCGAAACAGATACTAATATTACAATGTCCTGCGAGGAGGTTTGAAGGAGAATGGAGGGATATCATGAACGCTACTCCACGTGCTGTTCAGTGGGCGACCTGCTTACATGTGGACTTGTAATAGCTGGAGTGGCTGTCTCTCTAATCTTTCGCATATTGTTGTTTGCCATCAATCATATAATAATATTTTTTTAATTCGTTTATTATATTAATTGATAGTATGAGTGCATGTTTTCTCTGTAGATGCCATACGCTAAATAAATAAATAAGCTGTTTGAGCGCTGGCAAAAGAACTTAAAAAATAGCAAAAGAATATTCAAACTTAAGCGAAATAAGGATAGAGATATTGAAAGATACAAGGCAAAGCTTGTAATCAAACGCTGTGCTCAGAGACAGGTTAATGATCAGACACACCATCCTGTTGGTCATTTTGCTACAGTGAGAACACTCATGCCCCTCGTCACTGAAGGTGATCTATTTAAGTGCCCAACGGATGTCCAATATGCCTTTGTGCGTAGAGAATTATGTGAAGATACCGTAAGCTATCATCGGTCAAAAGAATTAAATCTTCAAATTAAAAGAGGCGCGAGGAAGAAATTTTTGAGAATGAACTTTTGGATCAGAATTCAGTGGCCGAAATCAAAATACGCTAAGGCAGGCAAATCATTTGACAACAGGTATTTAATGCTACCCATGCGAAGCCTGAGCGAGTCACTGGTTTGTTTCTAACTACACGCCCACTGAGTAACAGTTTTCATAAAGTATGTTTCTCTCCGCAGGCAAGTAAGATAGCAACAATTTATTCACTTCTCAGCATAGCTTATTACGGCGTACAGTCGTGTACAAGGGATGCAAATGTTTTGCATCTGGAACGTGTATACTAATAGTTCAGTTCCACATTCTTGGCCTGCCCGGTCACGTTTAATAGAAGATACGGCAGGCAACATCTAACATACCCACGGTAACGCTGTGTGTTCGTTATTCATATCTTGACTGTATTTAGGGGTATCCATTTGGCCAATAAATTGTATTGTATTTATATGGATGTTTGAAATCCAGAGTGCAATGTGCGACACTACAGTCAATACGTCACGGCTCTTACACCACTCTCTCTAGGAGGTACCGTACGTGACAGAAATAATGCCAACATTCAGGCACGTATTTTATAAATTGTAACTTGTTCTTCGTAGATAATATCAACTACAATTTCCTTTCGTTTCATAAAAGGTTTCTAATTGCTGGATTGTTTATTTAGCTACAGTGGAATATGTCATTGCTGGATATTTTATAGAATTATTTATGCACCGCTTTAGACTTACTGCCAAAATAAACCCTCTTCCGAGATGATAGAATAAGAGACGTAAGTGGTTTTGCTCGTTTTACGGATTCGGCTTCATTTAAAATTCTATCGAACGACAATAAAAGCTACTGCACTAAGCAGTAAAAACATGGACAAACACTGAAATAACAGCAAACATGAGCAACTTTAAAAGTAAAGGAGATTATTTCATATAGTAATTCATAAAAAAGTATTTAGTAATTCGAGAGCTAGCAGTACAGACTACGCCGGCCGCGGTGGTCTAGCGGTTCTAGGCACTCAGTCCGGAACCGCGGAACTGCTACGGTCGCAGGTTCGAATCCTGCCTCGGGCATGGATGTGTGTGATATCCTTAGGTTAGTTAGGTTTAAGTAGTTCTAAGTTCTAGGGGACTGATGACCACAGATGTTAAGTCCCATAGTGCTCCGAGCCATTTGAACCAGTACAGACTACAGAAAATTAAATACCAGTATGTGCACTAAACATGGGCTGTAATACCTATACCTTGAGAGCTATGAGCAGCTGTTCCTCGCTACTGTAAAAACCTACTAACACATGCTTACAGTAAGCTGTATTCATGGACAATAGCAGAGGACTGTGTGCTCACTTTTGTGCTGTATTGTATAGGTCTTTCGTAAAGGCAAAGTGCTTGCAGGAGGACAGGAGCAGCAAGGATTTTTAAGTGGTCGTAGCTATTATGGTATACATTTTAGTGTCTATGTTTTCTGGAAATTTTTTTCTTGTTTTGGACTAAACATCTGCCTCTCAAAATACGGAACACTCTTTCTTAACAGCCTGTATGTGAATCTGACTGTTTAAGAAACATGATTATGTGATTTTTCAATCTTTATTAACCGAGTAAATAATTAAATCACAGCTTGTAGTTTTCAATATTGTTAACAGTTTTGCAGAATGCTTGGCGTAATGTCCTTTTGTGAATACATTTCCATTCTTTTATTTTATAATTCAGCTAGCAAGTACTTCACACTTATGAAGAACGCAGCTCTACTTTTGTTCTGAAGGTAAGATACAAGTAAAATTAATGAATATAAGGCTGCTATTAGTATTAAATAAGAAAACGTGTTTTTATAAAACCTTCACTGCCATAAAAACAGGTTTATTTCTAACATGACGAACGGAAACTTGTTTTTCTACCTAGCTTTCCTGTTCTAGATTCCCTTAGTCCAATCCAAAGCAAACAGAAATGAAAATACAGATCAATCAGTTTATGCCATTTTGACCATTAAAAATATTTATAGCAATACCTAGCCTGAACTCTTCATATGATAATGCGACATGCAATGCACAGCAATTTACTGCCGATTTGAACAAGCTAAACTACAAAACATTAAATCGCAATTGAAATTACAGGTATTAAATTGCTAGAGTTACCCAGCACAGACAGAGACTCATATAATAGTTAGGTAATGATACCGAATATTCTGAATGTAAAGTGAATATTAATACAGAATCATCGTTTAATTGCGTGAAATAATAAAGTACTGAGGTATCATTATTTTACATATTATCTGAAGCCGTCGTTTAATGCTAGGTATATCTATGTTTCACTGATAAAATGAACTGTTTTTCGCACTTGCACAAAAACATAGCAGAAGGGACCATATGCGCAGGGATACGAGGGATGTCACCCCACGCTAAGGCCATTGCGCAACAAGACTGGCACATTGTCAGAAGAGAGTACATTATGTTCCGAATTTTCTGCAGACACAGCACTGCTGCAGTACATACGACAGGTGTGTCACATTGTCGCAGTGATACGTACTGCAAATTCAAAGTACTTAGGACAGTACGAATCTTGTGTGCAAAACGTGTAAATTACGCACAGATTCAGTGTGAAATTTTGGCGGTAAATCGAACAGACTTACTGAAATACTGCCAAATAGTTGACCACAGCCGACATTGTTCCGGTAATCGATCAATTAGTTCGAAACAGAAGCAAATTTTTGGACTGTGAAAACGTTAACATGGCGGTTCTCAAATGTCTCTGTGACTAAGGGGCGGATGTTTATCGTCGAGGAATTCAACGATTAATAGTACGAACCGATTGTTGTTAACACAGACTTGGTGACTATGCTGAGAAATGATGTTCACCTCTTCCTCTCTCTTCTCGTCATCAATCCCCTCCTCCTTCTTCTCTCTAATGACTTCCTCCTCATCTGTCTCTCCGTCCATGTCAACCTCCTCCCTCTCTCCGCCCATCCTCTCCTCTTTTCTTCTGTCTCTCCATTCATCCCCTCCTATGCTGTTTCCCAGGCCATTTCCTCCTCTCCCTCTCTCTCCCTATCTTCTCCTCATCTCTCTCGCTGTCTGTCTCCTCTTCTTGCTCTCTCTGTCCACCTCCTCGTCTTTCTTTCTCAGTACATCTTCTTTCATCACCTCCCATTCCCCATTCTCTCCTCTTCCATTTCCCTGTGTATTTCGCTCACCTCTTCCTCTTTCCATCTCCTCCTTCTCCCTCACTGTCCACCTCTCCCTTCCGCCATCTCCATCCATCTCGTCTCTTCCCTTTAATGATCAGCTGCTCCTCCCCTCTCTGTTCATCTGCTTCCCATATGTCCACCTCCTCATCACCTCTCTAACAACATCTCGTACTCCCTGCTCTGTCTGTTCATCTCCACTCTCCCATCCCCCACTCTCTATCCATCTCTTCCTGCCACCTCTTGTCGTCCATTTCTTCCCCCCTCTCTTTGCCTTCATCCCACATTCCCCACCCTCTCTGTTCATCTCTTCCTCCTCCCTCCCACTGCTCATCTACTGCTCTTTCGTTTCTCAGTTGATATCTTCTCCTCTGTCTTTCTGTCTCCTCCTCTTTCCTTCCTGCCCATTTTCCCCTCACCCTCTCTCCATCCATCTTCTTCTCCCCCATTTCTTTCGAGGGTCTTCTGACTGGTTTGATGAGGTCCATCTCTAATTTTTCTCCTGATCCAACCTCTTCATCTCAGAGTGGATTTCCTCCTTCCCCCCTCCCCCCTTCTGTCTCTCCATCTCCTCTGGCCCCACTCCTCTCTCTGTAATATCACACCTATGATAACTATGTCAATATGAAGTTGCTGGTCCCCCCCCCCCCCCCCCCGCCCCAATATTTCTTTTCAGAGGGTAAGTAGTATGTGGACCAAGTTTGGCTGACATCGATCTGGGGGTTTAGGGGAAGCTTCTTACCTATGACTTCGCCCTCGTACACCCAAGTACACATAGCTTATCTGTATGTTTCTGACATATTATCTCCTAAGCTATGTCTCACACATAATTTTCTAGTTACATTCAGCACAGTTCTGCATACTGTCTGAGATCGAGAAGTCTCTTCACCCTCAGTGGGTGACTGTGTGGTGTGTAATGTCCAGTCACGGAATATTCGGTGCGATAGTCGTTGATGACATGGTGACTACTGAACGTTACGTGAAAAATTTCTTTCCTTTCATCACTTTTTTGGGCCTTGATAGCGAAAACAAGTTCGTAGAAGTTTGAAATCATACGTGAAGTTTATTGTATGTCACTAAGTACACTTATTTTCAGATAATTGCGTAAATACAGAATGGGTATTCACAGTGTCGTGAGCTACACTTCTGTTTGGTCCCCAGCTGTTCGATAGGCAGGAGTTCCTACCCAACAGAGGTTCTTTCCAGCCAGCAAGTGAAATGTGTACCAAGTTTGATTAAAATCAGAGAAATAGTTTGCGAGGAAGAGTGGAATGTACATGCAAACATACAGGGTGACTTATTGAACTATGTAAAATAAAATCGTCGTAATTTCTGAACGGTTTCTTTTAGGACGTTCAAACTGTACGGTTGGCCTCTGGGTAGGATGAAATTAGTATGGTTTAGTGTAGCGACGAAGCTCACTTTCATTTGGATGGGTCCGTCAACAAGGAAAATTGGCGCATTTGGGGGGACTGTGAAACGGCACTTCGCGATCGAGAAGTCTCTTCACCCTCAGTGGGTGACTGTGTGGTGTGTAATGTCCAGTCACGGAATAATCGGTGCGATAGTCGTTGATGACATGGTGACTACTGAACGTTACGTGAAGGTTTCGGAAGAAGATTCCATCCCTATTATGCACAGACACTGATTTCGACAAGATGTGGTTCATACAAAACGGAACTCGAGTCCACAAAGCAGGAAAGTGTTTGATGTCCCGGAGGAGCACTTTAGAGACCGCATTCTGGCTCTATGGTACCCAGAGCCCACTGGCATGGGCGTCGATTGGCCACCATAGTCTCCGGACCTGAACACATGCGACTCCTTTTTGTGAGGCTACATTATATAGACAAGGAGTTCAGCAACAACCCCGAAACCATTGCTGAGCTGAAAAATGTCGTTCAGGAGGTCATCCACAGCATCGATGTTCCGATATTTCTGCGGGTGATGCAGAATTTCGCTATTCGTCTGCGCCACATCATTACCAATGAAGCCAGGAGTATTGAACATGTCATAATCTCAATCTGAACATCTGTAGTGACGTTTACATGTTGAGTAGAGTGTATGCACGCTGCAGTTTGTAACTAATTTACGCTTTTTTCATATATAGTTCTATAATTGTCACCCTGTACATACATACTTCATTATTGTAATATGTGTGGATTTCATATGTGAGTTTATAAGTAGTATTCATCAAGGTAATCTATGAAAATGTGAACTTCCTAGGAAAAAAAAGGATCTGAGAGCATATCAACTGTCTTGGTTTCAGTTGTACTGCGTGATGGGATCAGGTAGTTCCATTTGAACTGGTATCAGTTAGAACAAATGGTTCAAATGGCTCTGAGCACTATGGGACTTAACATCTATGGTCATCAGTCCCCTACAACTTAGAACTACTTAAACCTAACTAACCTAAGGACAACACACAACACCCAGCCATCCCGAGGCAGAGAAAATCGCTGACCCCGCCGGGAATCGAATCCGGAAACGCGGGCGCGGGAAGCGAGAACGCTACCGCACGACCACGAGATGCGGGCTATCAGTTAGAACCGGCCTGAGAAGGCCCACCGCCGTGTCATCCTCCACCGGTAGCTTTCACGGGACGTGGATATGCAGGGGAATGTAGTCAGCACACTGGTCTCTCGGCCTTCGTCAGTTTCTGTGGCCGGAGCCGCTACTTATCAATTGGCCTCACAGGGGCTGAGTGCACCCCCTTAGACATTCATTTCTTTAAATTTTGAGGGACTTCTTTAATGTTGTCATTACATTTAATGTAACATACATGAAAGAGCGCCTGTAATTGTTAATGTCACTGGTACATTTTACCTCACAACCATAGACAAAAGAACAATAAATTAGTTAGAGGATGAACATCGGGTTGACCCTAAACATCGTGGGTTACAACTATTTGTCACTATGGGCGTTTTTGTGTCTTTATTTTTAATAAGGACCACAATTAGAGATTCTCTGAAAGAGAAGTAGAAATCCTAAAACAAAGTCAACAAAGGTAAAACACCAAGTGAATACAGGCGTACAAAATGTTAGTAAGAAAATACGATCTATGACATCGAAGCAGCAAAAACAGTTACTTTCTAGGTGTCCCCTATACAAAATGAAAGTAGAAAAATGTGTTTTAGTGTTATGACTACATTTAACAAAAACCTAGTTTCTTCCTGCCAAGGAACCCTCTGACTGCGAGGTCGCGAAAGGCCAATGATGTTTACGACCTTCGACGGCCCACTTGTTGTCTACTATGCAACTACAATATTGCTGCTAATGGCAACGGGGCGCGGAACTGGAGGTACCAGATGGTAAGCAGAGCATGAGGCTACGCAGCGTAGCTGAATTCCTTAATCAACGAACAGCTCACAACAGTGCTACAGCGTTAACGGTGTCGATAGAACAGAGAGCAGTGGCAAAGACAAACAAAGCAAGCATTACATTATATTTACAAAAACAGATGCTAAGGTTGACATTTCCTCACAAAGGAAATCAAGGAATTTCGCAGAGTGAGAAAGAAGTAGCAGATGAAATAGTAGCGTTTCTGCAAAATGCGTCAGTGGACTGTGTGGTGTCGCATACGCTCGATTGTGCAAACACTGCTCATGAGGAGTACAGTGAAGGCGACACCTGTTGAAGAAGTTAAGGTGATACTGAAATAGGTGTCGAAACATGTAGGTCATCATCCTTGTCGGATAGGGGCCACAAATCTCGTTTCCAATGAAACTTAGTAGAGGATAATGGTTGTCCAAGGTGGGAGTATTAACATAATTTCGTACGTGTAAGACCATCCACAGCATCGTAAATGTATATATATGAACAGGGTACTAATAAGACCGCAGCATTACGACCATGTTGTGCAAAAGAAAAACTACTAATACGAGGGCTGCTATATATATTTCTTGCCTAGGCAACACTAAGTGTTGCCAGGTGCAATCTGACATTCCATTGGAAAGTTTGACATTTTTTAGCATAAATGTACTCAGAACTTTTTGACTTACGACAATTTTTTTTTTCTTTTACAGGGACTTGAAGAAATCAATTTGGCACAAGAATGGAATTAACTCGTGAATATTTTCGTGCGATCATTTTTCACAACTTTCGACGTGGATTATCACGACAAGAGTGCATCGATGAACTTAAATCTTTGTATGGCGACGAAGCACCATCCTATAGCACTGTGAAATTCCGTGAAAGTCGTCCAAAAACAGCCGTTGTGCCAGAAAACATCGATGCCGTACGTGAACTGATAATGCAAGACCGTCATGTGACATACCGTGAGATAGAGGCACGCCTAGGCATTTCTCCCACCAGCATACATTCGATATTGCATGAACACCTGGCCGTAAAAAAGGTTTGTTCTCGTTGGATCCCGCACAATTTGACAATCGCTCAAAAGAAAGCTCGTGTGGATTGGTGTAAAGAAATGCTGAAAAAATACGATCGCGGTGCTTCAAAAGACGTTTATAAGATCGTCACAGGTGACGAATCATGGATCTATGCGTATGAGCCCGAAACAAAACAGCAATCGACCGTGTGGGTCTTCCAAGACGAGCCAAATCCAACGAAAGTTGTTCGTGGAAGAAGCACTTCGAAGCAAATAGTCGCCTGTTTCTTCGGCAAAACTGGTCATGTGGCGACTGTTCCTCTTGAGCAACGTAGGACGGTCAAGTCTGAGTGGTACACCACCATTTGTTTGCCTGAAGTCTTCGGAGAAATTCGAAAAATGAACAAGAGAAGACGAATCATTTTGCACCATGACAATGCGAGCTGTCACACATCGGCTCAAACCAGCGCCTTTTTGACCGGCCAAAACGTCGAAGTGATGGGTCATCCGCCGTACAGCCCTGACTTGGCACCCAATGACTTCTTTTTATTCCCACACATCAAGAAAAAAATGCGTGGTCAACGATTTTCGCCGCCAGAAGATGCTGTTGCAGCATTCAAAAACCATGTTTTGGAGGTGTCTCAATCGGAGTGGAAAAAGTGCTTCGAAAATTGGTTTGAGCGCATGCAAAAGTGTATAAATCTTGATGGAGAATATTTTGAAAAACAATAAACCATTTTCGTTGATAAATATTCGTATTTTCATTATTAGGCCAGAAATATATATAGCAGCCCTCGTAATCCAGGGAGGACAAGGCACACTTGTTACAAAAAACTGGTGTATGCTAGTTTCAAGGATGCTCGATACAATTTACGAAATGTCCAATGTAGTGACCTACTACGTTATTCAAATCAAATGGTGCTCGACATAGATTACAGTAACTTCATGGGAACAAGGTAATGGTTGTGATATTTCAAACAGTGCTACAGAACTGTAAGATAACGAAATATTATACAAAGTGTCAACTTGACGATGCACAAGAAACTGTGAAATCGGCCCGAAAATTTTAGATCAGATAAACAAACTTATCCCATCGTTCAGTAAGGAATTTGTTTTCAACTCGGCCCAACCTGTATTTGAAGGGGAAATGCTAATGAAAGTAATCCCGAAATTTAGAGATATCCAAAGGAGTTGTACCAAGGCCATCTAACATCAGTGCCTCAATGGATTCGTATAAAATTATCCCGACTGTTAATCTGAAGGTATATTGAGTAAAAAGTAATTCATTGTACTGCGAGAATTTGGAGGTGCTCTTATCCTTACCATTGTTTCTCGTTTGCGATATTTTGTAAGGGCAGTAGGAATATTTATGTCACAGCAAGCAAGGGCGCGAAATGGGAGTAAGATAACTACAAATACATCACGAGTGCTGTTTTTGGAGTATATCTGGTCAAAATAACTTGTTTTTTTCTTGATTCCTGGTCTGGGAATGAAAATCATACTCCTTTAGAGCAAACTATCCCTTCTAAAAAAGGACGTGACATTGTAGTTCATACCACCAGGAACCAATCGACAAATTCAGACTCTGGAGGTCTCCTTCTTTCTGTGCCGATAAAAAATGTTATCTCACTATCTGCAGCTACTCCTTAAAGGACAGCCAGTTTCACGATAAGCTCTAAGAGAGACTGTTTCGCATTCGGTTGCATGCCAACACAGTCCATCAGTTCTCACCAACCCATTACACCAATGTCATTCTATATACATTCTTTAAGAATGAATACGTAGCTGAATATCTTGCACAGTTTGCAACTCCCAAGGAATTCGCCTTCGATCTTGGTTGTGTGAACCTTTTTGATCCCCATTTCTCACTGGGTGCTTTGGTGCAAGTTAGTGGTTTGTTTTGAAAGTGTTTTGAATGCCAACGATGTCCATTTCGTGAACTGTAACTCTTACACCGCATGGAATGTTGATTTCTTCACCTCTCGGACACTCATTTTCCGTCGCCCTCCTGATGCTCATGGTGGGGCATTACCAACTAATATGTTTGCTTTCATAATTGTTAACACAATGAAATGAGCCTTATTTAAGATTGGGCTTGCAGCCTCGCACTTACGGGGTTTCGTGTGCGTGTTTTGCAAATATTGAAAAGTAGTTTACTTATATGAGAAGTTTTCGTTCTCTAGTATTTATTCTGTTATCTAACGGAAAAGGAAACAAACACGAAATTAAGGAAAACTTTGTATATTAATTAAGTCGCCACAGCAGAACTGAAATATTCATTTTGTTAACATTAATGCAATAGTTTTTTTTTCTTTTTTGTGTTTAGCGCCTCTGGTGTACTAGCCTTAGATGTAAGACGCTAAAAGTCACAAATGTTTCTAAAATTTTTTCTTTTGCTTTTTATGATAACAATCCTGACACACAGTAGTTGTTACAAGAAAACAATTTTGTAAGATTCATTGACATCTTTTTTGCCCACATGGTTGATTAGTAGGTAAATAGTTCGCCAAACAGTAACAAGTTAATCAACTCTGATCTACGATTTTCAGATTTAACGAAACATGAAAGACACAGTAAATTAAAACTGTGTTCCATTGTGTTAGCACATTCCTCCACTGACCACTTCATAAGTTTACATAAACTAAACTGCATCCGAACAGGCCACGCAAGGCCTAACGTCGCGACCGACGGCCGTGTGATCCTCGTCAGATAGGCGTCACTGGATGCCGGTATGATGTGGTATATGGCCAGCACAACACGCTGCTGGCTGTTGTCTTTACTCGTGGCCGGAGCCGCTTGTTGTCAGTCAAGCAGCTCCTCAATTGCTCTCAAAACGGCTGAGTGCACTCCGTTTGGTAACAGCGCTCGGCAGACGCAGACTGTCACCCATACAAGTTTTAGCCAAGCCCGACAGAGCTTAAGTTTTCAATAACTTGTGGTTGCACGGGGCCAAAGCCGTGGCATCAATTCATCCACTCTGTGCTCTTTTGGTTGACCACAACATTTTAAAACTAAGTAATCTAGCCTAATTTTGCCGCAGAATAACGCACTGACAACTAATTTTAGCTTTCGATTCACAAAATCTGTGCTCAGATCTAAGATACAGTGTACATGTGGTGCAAAACAATGCATCGAAGTCGAAGATGAATAATAGCAATTCCAGATGAGAACAAACTTCAAGCGGTGAAATGTGGTATTAGTGAAAAATTTTAAAAATTAAGTCGACTGGTGAAGTATCACAAACAGAAGTACAAGAAACTGTAGGTAATGATAGAATAGATTAATTGGACATTTTAGTCGACACCATGGAATAACCTTGCGTTTGAAGGAGGTGTAGAGAAGGAGAATGGTAAAAGCAGCCCAAAACTAAACGAACCACATTACAGAGGATGGTGGGTGTATAAGCTAGGTATAGATGTTAGAGTGCGCAATTCTATAATGAATGCATGAAAAATGTAATGTTGATTTTCAGATATATAAAAACGCTTAACAAGAAAAATTTTCTGAAGTTGTGTATTAGTATAGTACAGTGGTTCGTGTTTTAGAAAAAATAGTGAACAACACCTTAATTGTTCTACGTGATGTAGTCGAGTTCATTGGCACAGAAAAGGAAACTTTCTATACGAGTCAACCACAATCAACCAACGAGTGTTCCAAAATGGTCCCGGAAAGTCTATGTGCACTCGTTGCCATGGCGATTGCAACTTAGGCCAAGCAGAGAATTTTTGTGGCGCAACGTCTATTTTCCGCACATGCGTGACACTGTGACATCTGTTCTATTTGGGCGTCCATACCCTGCCAAGTATAAGGTCGACGCGCTAGCTGTTTCGTTCGAACAATCCTCCAGTGCCCTTGCTCAAGTAATTGCAACATTTATTTTTGCAAAGCTGTTTTCTTCGGCTCAAACAAGGTTTGCGAAGGCTTGTGATCTGTTACTAAGTAGAATTTTCTCTCATACAAATAGTGGTGAAATTTGGCAACAACTTACACAATAGCCAAAGCATTTTTCTCAATTTATGAGTAGTTATTTTTGACGCGAAAGCAATAGGCCTCTCTTTATCACCAATTCTATGCGAAAGCAATGCACCGATTCCGTAAGAGGAAACGTTAAGTTGCAGTACAACTGGTTCGTCAGGATCAAAGTAACCTAGCCACCGATCACTGAGCAATGCATCCTCAAGGTATTTGAAAATCTACTTGGCACTCATCTGTCCAAACAAAGGGGACATTCTTGCCACGTAAGCGAAGCAATGGAGCCGCGAATTGTCCAGCATTCGGTATGAACCAAATATAATAGTTCATTTTCCCTAAACTGTCTGCAATTCTGTGACATTGCGAGAAACTGGGAAGTCTCTTATGGCTCACAAATGCGACTGAAGAGGATGTACACTTTGACTGTTTATGACATCACCGAGATACTGCCACTCCCAATTAAAAAATCACTGCTGTCCAGTTTACACTTTAGTACTGCCTCAGAAAACACACGAAACAAAGCACGTAAATTTGCAATATGATCTTCATGTGTAGTACATGCTACGACAACATCGTACAAATAGTTTGAAAAGTTTGGTGCTTGTGCAGTCAGCCGTTCCAGATACTGTTGGAAAATAACGGGTGCGGAAGCACTGCCAGAAGCAAACGCAAATATTTAAGCAACCTTACATGAGCATTTACTTCACAATTTTTTTTTAGATTCATCGCCGACAGCGATGGTCTAGCGGTTCTAGACGCTTCAGTCCGGAACCGCGCGACATCTACGGTCCCAGGTTCGAATCCTGCCTCGGGCATGGATGTGTGTGTTGTCCTTAGGTTAATTGGTTTAAGTAGATCTAAGATCTAGGGGACTGATGACCTCATATGTTACGTCCCATTGTGCTCAGAACCATTTGAACCATCTGGGATTCATCATCGAGCGGTATTTGAAGATATGCGTCGATCAAATTTATTTTTGGAAAGTAGCGTCCAGGGCCCAATTTGTCCATGAGATCCTCTGGGCGTGGAAGTGGACACGTATAAGCAACAGTTTGTGGGATGAGTGTAGACTTACAGGCAACACAGAGGCGAATGCGACCTGAAGATTTGGGGGGCAAACATAGTGGACTAACCCCCTGACTAGCTGATATGGGCGCAATAGCTCCGCTATCTTCCGATTGTTTAAGTTCAGCAGCGACTTTGTCCCGTAACGCAATGGGAACAGTTCTGACACGGTAAAATTTCGGGTGAGCATTGTCTTTCAGAGGAATATAAGCAACAAAATGTTATATTTGCCTAAACACTCAGAAAAGAGTTCCAGGAATTCTTTTAGCAAGCTACCTACACTGTCTTTTGCATTGAAAGCGGACTCTGACAACACATTGTCCTGAATGTCAAAGCCAAACCAATCAAGACCAAATATGTTCTCACAATCGCGTGATTGCAGCACTGTAAAAGTCACTGTTCCGGTATGCCAGCGATGCACGGTAGTCAAAGTACGTGTTCCGAGAACGGGAATATCTTGTCCATGATAAGAATCAGTTGCGTACTAGTCTTAGACAGGGGTGCGGAGCTTAACAGTCCATCCACGTGACGATTGAGCAATGTGACAGAGGCACCCGTGTCCAATTGAAATTTCACACATTCCCCTCAAAGAACTTCAAATGTTAAAAAATAGTCAGATATTACCAAACTGCTGAGGTCATCGGTCCCTATACTTACACACTACTTAAACTAACTTAAACCAACTTACACTAAGGAGAATACACACACCCATGCCCAAGGTAGGACTCGAATCTCCAACGGGAAGGGAAGCGGGATTCATGACATGGCGCCTCAAACTATGCGGCCACTCTGCGCTGCCACAAAGAAGTAAATGAACAAAAAGTTTGTTTGACTGGAGTATCACTGAAGAGACTGCACGCTTGCCAGTGGCAGACGTGGAATATACTGCATTAATGACATGGGCATTGTGACTAGATTTTCGTTAGTGGGCCAATTTCTTAAGCTTGTTCCACTGCAAACATACGGACTGTACATGTCCTTTCCTGCCACAACCGTAATACTCAGCTTGTCGGGAGGGAAAGGCTTGGCGTTTGTGCCATGAATAACGCCGAGGGCAAGACATCAGTCTGTTTGCCTGTGCAGCCACCTGTTTAGTGAACTGCTTACGTGGCGTGGAGAGGTGTTTATTCGGTATGGCGAGCTGCTGCCGCCGAATAGGCAGATCAGACATACGGGGCTCAACCTAACAAATAGTTAGCTGCTCAAATGTATGAGCCGACAAAGCAACGGAATCGTACTGATATAGTATTAGCACTACTTGCTGAAATGATGTAGCAGACTGTTTCAAAATCTGTTCATTGAGTTTGATATCAAGTACAATGTGCACGATCGCATCACGCAACATAAAATTTTAACATAAAATACCGCAAGCACATTTGCATTTGCATTTGTTATACCCTGCAAATCTGTTACCCACTCATGATAAGTTTGTTCTGATCGCCTTTTTTCCAATTAAAGCTGCTACCACATTCATTTGTTGGTCATAAAAGTTAGTCCGCCAGGAGATAACTTGATTATACTTGAGTTCAGTCGGAGTGGCGTTAGGGAACATTTTTTGTAGGAGCGTATACACTGCAATTCCTACTGTTGGTAACAGATAAGAAAGTTTCACAGTATTTGGTACTAGGGGGAGCCTCAAATTGGGACAACGACTGCATCCATTACTCTTTTCTCTTGTTCACTAAACTGTCGAAAAGGCGGTATAGTAGTAGGTACTGCTGTAGGTGGTGCTTGTTCCGTTGGGCGCGCAGCGTTTGCTAGTGGATGCTAGTGCAGATATGAGCTGCGTCTGGAACAGAAACATCTCCATTTCCTGTGTGGCACCTAACGCTTGCGGCAGCGGCACCTTAGCAGGGGCCGGCCCGACTGGCCGAGCGGTTCTAGGCGCTACAGTCTGGAGCCGCGCGACCGCTACAGTCGCAGGTTTGAATCCTGCCTCGGGCATGGATGTTTGTGATGCCCTTAGATTAGTTCTAGGGGACTGATGACCTCAGAAGTTACGTCCCATAGTGCTCAGAGCCATTTGAACCATTTTGAAGCTTAGCAGGGGGTTCGATAGGTGGGGTGAGCATGTTGGAAGTGACAAACGATACAAACAGAAAAAGCAAGCAAGCTAAAGAAGAGCAAAAGCAAAGAAAATTTCAGTAGTGCCCTTCTGAAAACTCTGATGTGCAAAAACAACAAGAAACTGTTAAAGCAAAGAAACGTCCGAGCAAAGTAAAGACGAGAGAATTAAGGCGCCAGCAAGATACAAGATTCCATGACCGTCTGTCACTGGGTTCGGCAGATAATCATAGGGTACCTAAAGACTGCTGCTTTCTCGGATAGCTATACAACAAGTTAAGCCAATTCCATTAATAGATTTATTACACTAAATAAGATTAACAATGCTTAACTTGGGATTTACAATAGTGTCGCAAGCAATGGGCGACATACCAACAGTCAATGTCTATCGTAATTTACGATGTCCATACAAGCAATGGATATGGATCACTACTAACTGCTACTGCAGCCTTTTCTCTTAGGCCGGGTCGAGTACGATGCGGCTGAGGCTGGCAGGACTGGCGCTTATATTATCTTCTTGCAGAGGCCGCTCCTTGCGCTGTTGGCTAACGTCGTCTCGCAGCCTTCTCTGCAGTTGCGTTCTTCATCTTCGTGTCGGTCCTTGTGGTTTACGTCGGAACACCCACAACATGGTCTAAGTCTTCTTTCCGATTTACGTTGTTCGCAATTGTAGTTCTTAGCTATTTAGTTCAATACATAGCCGTTAAATTTGACTGATTTTCGTGTAAACGAAGTTTAACGGATTCCTTTTAGCACTCACTTGGATGACATCTCTATTCATTATTTACAGTCAATTGCCAATTTTTGCACTGTACAGATATTTTTTCTAAATCATTTGCACTTCGTTTTGACCTTCTGATGACTTTACTACTTTACTAAACGATAAACGATAGCATCATCTGCAAACAACCTAAGACGGCTGCTCTATTTGTCTTCTAAATTGTTTATATAGATAAGAAGCAACAGATGGCCTATAAAATCCCTTGTGGAACGCCGGCAATTACTTCTGTTTCATGTGATGACTTTCCTACAGTTATGATCTCTCAGACAGGAAATAATGAATCCACTTGCATAACTGGTATGATATATTACATAACTATCCAATTTTGTTACAAGCCACTTGGGAGGTATGGTGATAAAGCTTTCTGGAAATCTAGAAATATCAAATCAATTTGAAATTCTTTGTCGATAGCACTAAACATTTCGTGTGAGTAAGGAGCTAGTATTTCATCACAACCATTTTTTTCTATATCCATGTTGACTTGTAAAGTGTCAGGCAAATCCAACAGCTTCCATGAAAACCCTGACATGATAAGCAAATCCAGTAGTATGTCACATAGCTCCGAATAAATCGTGAATTAAATTAACCAAAGTAATACGAGTAACGAGTGAGCAAATGGAATACCACAGACTAACACAAGAATGCCTAAATGCATGTCATACCTTCCCACTGTGAGACAGACGCAGTTCCGCGGGGAAAAACAAGAACAGAAGCCGAGAGCAGAACCGTGTTAAGCTAGAAGGCCCTACGATAAGGAACGGACTGGACACCCACGTCGCCAGCTGACCACTAGGGCCACACAACCCGCACGTTTTAGTGTGAGACTTTTTCGCGTCTCTGTTACGTCAAGGACCACCCCCTAGCCCATGTTAAAAGCTACAGCCCTCCAGAAAAACAGTATAGATTATACGATAACACAAAAAGGGCCACTACCACCAGCAAGTTTTAGCATGAGATTTTTTCGCGTCTCTGTTACGTTAGGACCACCCACCAGGCCATGTTAAAAGATAGAGCCCTCCAGAGGAACGGTATAGATCTTACGATAACGCTAAAAGGACAACACCAGCTGCAGGTTTTAGCGTGAGACTTTTTCGCTCTGTTACGTTGCAAAGTTTAAAAACATTGCCCCACCACGAAAAGTATAACTTCTCTCATTGGATAGACAGAATTTTTGTAGATGGAGCTTCAGGTTAACATTGAGACCCTGATTGGTCAGATGAAAACACTGCCAGATAGCTTTTTTAAACCTACTTCGGTAAATTGTAGTAAGGAGAAGTTAGGAGGGAGTTACTTCCGAGATGGCGAGGTGAGCGGAGCTGTGCTGCGCCGGCCGCCGCCCTGACGCTGTCTGAACACCGACAAGGTAATGAACGCACGGGATGCCGCATTTTTGAGCGCATAAGGCTTCACTCAGAACTGCAGAAATCTCATCTGTTAAACCTAATTTTTGCATAATACTAGTGTCGATCGTCAATTAAAGCTCATGGTGTTCAAATTTGCCACTTGAAGTAAAAATCTGAAACGCGATGATATTTTTCTTATATAGTTATTGAGGAGCCACATCAGCCACTTTAATTTACAAGTTAGTTAAGTTATTAAAGACAACTGAGGGTCACTGTAGACCATTTTGATAGTTTTTCTCTTTTGTGAAACTTAATTTAAACCTAGATTATAGATGTGATATGGCATAGGTCATCCTTTGATCCATTGTAGAGCTTGGAAACCCATTCAGGGAATATTCGTTCACATTTTTGTTGAACGCAGTTGGTTTTTACCATCGTGTATGAAAACACTTCCTTTTATCAATAGTGCAATTTATAAACAATGTTTTGTGAGTAGAATAAAATTTCCAATGGTAAACTTAACTGCTTTTTAGACGTTATTTTACCAGCTAACTAAAAATAATAAAGCCCTGAACCCCTTCCACCAAATTTTATTAGTATTAAGATTCTTTTACAGGGAGTGCAGTGGAGCTGACGCTGAGATCATTTCGTATTTGGTTATATCATCGCTAGTCTCACTGAACTCTTCTGAATTCTACATGTCATGTGTGGTCTGGCGTCTCCTTACCAGCAACAGGTGCCAGGTTCAAACTAGTCAATTCCCTAAAAAACACGCTCAGAGCGTCGATGCGCGAAAGTGGTAGGGAGACACGATATAGAACAAACAGACACCACCATGAATGTTTAGAGACTATGTGTCAACTAAGTGTTCTAATCGTGGTAATTCATAATATCTGAACTCAGCATGTGTTTCAAAATACCGCTGCATACTGACATTAATGATGTGGCCCTGTGTTTTAGTGGATTACTCATATTACCTTTCTGGAATTATTGTGTGGCCTGTACAAGTCTCTAGTCTATGGGTACGAATCTTTCAACTAGCGAGAAGTTGAATACGAATGTTAGGTATAGAGCTATTTCGTCAGCATACTCTGAAAGGAACCTAACTGGTATACAGTCCGCAGCGAAATATTTGCCTTTATTTATTTAAGTTGCTTCACTACTCCGAGAATGTCTATTTCTAAGTTACTAATGTTTACAGCTATTCTTAATTCGAATTCTCAAATAATTCCACTAACCTAATAAAACGGCGGGAAAAATGTCGCTTGGACTAGGTCCACTAACCTAAGTCATCCAACCACCACCTTTTTCCCGGAATTGGCGGGAAAATACTCAGCCTGTGTTAGGCTGCTGGATAGGATGAACATAAGTGTTTATTTTCCATGCAGTGTTTATTTAAACAGTTTGAACCGTAATAGGGAGTAGCTTCACCCAGAGTGTTCACCATGAGGTCCAGAGTCCCCCTGACTTAGTACAGTACTGCAAATATAGGGCAATGGTACTGAAACTGGGAAGGGTGCTATCGCACCATTGGTCGGTGCTGAAATTACCGTAAAATTGGTTACATTTTCGCACTATCAACTGTGATACTTATTGTTACAGTACATCGATAGTGTCTTTTCAGTCCCATCTGTCAACTGGTACACTTCTGATTACCTCATAATGACTGACTTAAGTCGTTTGTATGTAATGGAGAAAGAGTCTTGGTGGAGGTACAACACTTTCTGTGAGCGGCTAGCACCGAAACAGGGATCGCATACGTAGCTGCAGTATGAGGAATCAATCGAAATGGAACACAGAGTCATCATCTATCCCGTCACTGTGCCAGTTAAGTATAGAATATGTAGAAGTTGTCAATCACCTTTGGACAGCAACTTAGAAATGCTTCACAACACCGCAAAACACTTCCAGTTTCCTTATATTGTGACTGTTTTTTATTTAAAATTATCCACTGTCTGTCTGTTTGTGTCTCTGTGTGCGTTTTGTGGTTGTAGCAGCAATAACGTGATTTACACCGTGCGACGTCTAGTTTTTTGTGAGAGGCAATGGATCAGAATGTGTTAATGCCAGTTTAGAACCTGACATAGATCTCGAGGTAGTGGCGGAAAAAACTATATGTGTTGCAATGTACAAAGCGTGTTACAGCAGTGAAAAAACCATACTGCAAACAACAACAGAGGGTCACAGGAAGCATCTCTTGCGACTTATAGTATAGTCTGCGGGATACAGTCATCGTCCTACAATTGTCGACTGGGCCGCTGGCGGTCTCTGCGCAGTGTCGGAGTCTGTCTGGACATGTCCGATCGGTACGAGCATCGTCGCTCGCTGATCCAGGACGTGAAAGTTGAGTGGTTTTGAGCATTACGTTGTTGGTTCCGGCGTTGCTGTTGTGGAGGTTTACCTGTGATCAACCATGAGTGAAGTGTTAGAGGTAGCCACCGCCAGGTGGAATTGACCAAATTAATTTACCCAGTGGAATTTTCTGCCTTGTGGCCGTTAGTGTTCTAGTTACCTGCCTTGGCCGCTAACGTAGTTTTTAGGCAGTGTCTTTTCCCCACCTGTTGCTGATGCCCAACATGGTGTGTAGTTTTGGCAGCTCAGTTCACATACGCGTTTTTTTGAGGATACTGATACTTGAAATTTGTTCGGGGCCTTGAATTCTCCTGTATTCCGTCGTGGCAAGCAAGCTATTGGTCGGTCGGTCCGTGACTGTCCCTTGGTTGGGTTAGCACGAATGAAATGTAGTTGGACTCACCATCCGTCACGCCTAAGTGAACGAGAGCAGACCGATCCACTGGAGAGTCCTGTGTGCCGTTCTCTTAATTATCCTTTTGGCAGTGTTAATGTTGTTGCTGTTTCACTGTATTTTATATTTTTAATTGGGCAGGTTAGTTGTGGGCCTTCAGCCCAGGAAACATGTTCTCAGAGTTTCCTTCAAGTCCAAACATTATGGCCTTCTACTCTTGAAAGCTTATTGTAATTTTCTCTGAAAGTTTTTACAAGTTATTGTGGGCCTCCCGCCGTTGGTGTTGCAAAAAGGAAATTTTTAACTTAATTTACTGTTTTACCGATTGCTGCATTGTGTATTTCCTTACTTTGCAGAATTTAACTTTGTGGCTTTCAGCCATCTTAATGCGTTTGTTTATCTCTTTCTGTGCACCTTGTGCGCCATCAGCCCGTTAGCATCTTAAAACATTGTGGCCTTCTGTCTTCAGTAATCATCATAGTATATTTGTAATTTAGAAAATTTAATCCGGCGGCCTTCAGCCATTCCTCATGCTGATCTCATATATGTATACGATTTATCTTATTCGTAAGTTTAACTGTGTGTCGTGTGTTCTTTTTTTAATTGAAGTTATTCTAAAACATCTGCAGAAAAGTATTTGTAAACTAAATGATAATAAATTACAATTGTGAAGTGAATCCGACCGCAGCTCCCTTGGCCTTTTCCACACTCCTATTTACCGGTTAGCCGTGCGTGATTTAGAGGGCGTATCAGTCACCAGTGACAGTAGCCTACGTGACAGAAAGTCGTATTCCCACTCATGATAACGTCGCATGTGAATCAAACAGCACCATTCGAGTATTCCGCTGTTCGTCGGTAAGTTTGTGGGGAACCCACTGCGCACAGATTTTTCTTACGTTCAAGTGTCGGTGTATTATGGTGTGGGGTGTCCCCACGCTGATACACAGTAACCGATGGATCTCGTCCACAGTGATTATGTGGTTGTCTAAGACTAAAGCAGTCACTTTCGCAACCATTTCCGGTGTGATAACACGATGAGTCTTTCTAGGAGGAGCATCGTCTTCCAGTGACTCGCTTATTCGCCTGCATGTTCGGTAGTGGACGATAACCTGTGTGACCACCTCCTCTTCGGCACGTAACCACACTGCCACTATGCAACATCAAACGGTGCGCATGCGTCAGTCTCTCTACCAATAAATGGCGCCACCATACCCTTAGTTACGTGTTGCCACCTTACATGTAATGCAAAGGCAGACGCAATAACCAGGTTTCATTTGAATGAACCTCATATCTTGTAGGTCAGTTACATCTGCATGTGCTCAAGGGCGCTTTCAGCTAAAACGCCAATCGATCTCTAAAATAAATGTGACATTGACAGTGCCCTCTAATGTTGAGGAAACTATCCTTGTAGTCATTTCAAGACCACAATGAATTCTTCAAACCTCCAGTTTTCTTTAACGACAATGACCTTAGGAAATCCTACAGTGTTTTTCAGAATGTGTCTCTTCTATAACGCGTTTTTCTTTTCAAGTACATTTCCATCAAATGTTTCCTCTTACCTTGCAGTGTCTTACTGTGGACAATGTACGATAAAGCGCACCTAAAATGCGAGGTCTGTAATCTATTCCACATGTTACAATTCTCGTTCTTGCACTTATTTTCCTTTCATAAATACAATACCGATTGTTAAATTGAAAAATCTTTCCCGGCGCGAGCCATGATAGAACCAAAGTACTTTGCAGTAACATACGGGCTGTCCATATCGATGGGTTTTATACAACCCACAATACTTTCAAAGCCCATACGCGAGATTTTCATATTCTTTTCGCTACATGCCAACTACTAATCCTAAGAAAAAATTAGAATATGTTTTCCATGGAGGCCACGGTTTTCAAATGAATCAAGAAAAACCTATTTGAAGATTAGTTTTGTACATTCTTCTTGAGTAATTCGAAAAGTACGATCTCTAGCGAGAACGTATCGCAATGTAAAATTTAACTGCATTAGATTTCCTTGATAAAGGTTGCAGTAGTCTGCTCGCAGCGGGCGAGAAAATAGTAAAACCTTGCACATGGTATTTGTAGGCGTTGCGCGTTGCTTAAGACACCTCGGTAATAGCGACTGAATCAATATGCACAAAGTCTACGCACTTTTCGTCCAGGTCAATCGAAAACTGACTTTGGGATAATGTATATGACTCAAGAAATTTTACTATTCATTCCACCAATTTCTTCACGTGGTACAAACCTGCAAATTTGCCAAAATGTGCTTCTTGCTGTACTAAGCAATTAAACGAACCTGTCGATTGTGGTCATTTTTGCTCTTTCATAGTCAAATAGTGCAAATGGCTGTGAACACTATGGTACTTAACTTCAGAAGTCATCAGTCCCCTAGAACGTAGAACTACTTAAACCTAACTAACCTAAGGACATCACACACATCCATGCCCGAGGCAGGATTCGAACCTGCAACTGCTACGGTTGCGCGGTTCCAGACTATAGCGCCCAGAACCTCTCGGCCACCTCGGCCGGCTTTTCATAGTCAACTGACTCTTTAAAGTCTTTCTGCTTGGTATTGTAATATCCTTTCATGGAAAATTTTCAGCACCTGTCGCTTATGCGAGTGCATAATACATATTGAGTATTTCCTTCCCTCTCTCTCGTCATTTCCATTCATGTTAAAGGCGCGTGACGATATATCGCTAGATTGCCCCATTTTGTGCAAACTGCCACTGTACCTCTGAAGGTCTTTCATACCACGAACAAATAGGGACGGGCAAACAGCGTTGACACAGTTTCCACCGAACTATAAAGTTTTACTGACTCAAAAATGCCACACCTCTATAGCAAATGAAATGTCACGCTGTACCGACTACTTCTGGAAAGCAACCAGCAAAGCTGACACACACCGAACCTTAGTCTTCACGCTCGAAATCTGTCATCCCGTGGGCGGAACCGTCCCACTGGTTTACAACCTCCACCAATGATTACTGAACACTCTCCAAGCAGATAAAATAGCCAATATTTCCAAAAGAATTTGAAAATTTATCTAGTTTTGACCACGACTGACTCTTGAATAAAAATGGAACGCTTCCTTTCACCTATCAATACTCCAGTATACCAGAATTCTTTTGCACTGTTTCGCCTCCCACTTTAATATTAATCTTTACAGTGCACTCTTGGTATATCATCGTAAATAATTTTCTTTTTATAATAATAAATGTTAAGTTTACGGGGAACCTTGGTAATATTTTCGTTCTTTTCACGAGTCGCTGGATATTCTAGACGTTCAGTCTTAGCGAACAGTATGATTCGCTTAATCGATGTCGTGTCTTAGTGCCTTAGTCTGTATAACTATTTTACCCTGATGTTTGTTTGTACCATTTCATTCGCCTTTCTGTATAAATCATTACTTGTGCATGCTTGTAGTATAAAGTTCATTATGTGTGTGGCAGTCGCGTGTTTCAAAATAAGTTAGGTTAAAAAAGAGGTAGCTTCATTTTTGGAGTGCAGTAAGAAAGTTTTGCCTAATCGTGGAGTTCCTACGGCTATGTTAGTCACTCATTTATGCCCCCTCGTTATACGTCTTCTTGTATGCTCTAGCTAGATGTAACGATTTCTGTCTATAATGTTGAGGAAACTACACATGCCAGAGACCGGCCAATTCAGTGAAGCGCACTGTGGAGAGTATTTGAGACAGAAAGCTCTGTCACATTTGCAACCATTATTGCGTTGATTTAGATACCTTATGCCTCTCGGCAATGAGGGCAATGCTGGGGCCATCAGATGCTTTTTCTGAGCGCTCCTGACTCATGCTATTGCTCTCCTCTTACAATATCCCTTGGCTCTTACTATCAGGTAGGGTCATGAATTGATCAGATAATCGGTTCAACGACCTTCCTATTCTTATTGGTTCAATGTTAATGTATATCGTGATGTGGCGCGTTTCACCTGCCCCAGCGAAACATTTATACCTGAACTTATCGTTGCTCCACAGCGAGCGAAGTAAAATAAGAAGATCGGGATGTGAAGGGACTTCGTTGCGACACAGGATAATGAGAGGATATAAGGCAAGTGTGTGCAATGAAACAGTCATTGTTAGCAACCTTATTGTACAATTTGTGTTTTTTGACATTCACAAGCGACATGTAACGTTAATGTGGAGTTTAGTAACAGCCATAATACAGTATGGTGCATTTCAAAGATAATTTCGTGTATTTATTTTTGATCAAGAGATTCTCTGATGGACTGTAGTATACGACAAGCTTGTGTAGCACTTCGAGCACTTGATGGTCGGTGTTTGCTGTAGAACCTGCTTCAATAACACGGTAAAAAGCCCAGAGAAAGTTTGATCGGCTGTGACTAACTCATTTCACTCGCAGACAGTTAACGAATGATCAAATGTGAATGGTAGTATCCCAATTCGAGAAGATATTGTGGAGGTTTTGTTTCGCTTACATTTCAAGACTTTTAAAGGCGACAATCTGAATCAGCAGCTGCTTGTACACCACGAGAGTAACTTGTCTACGTGTACGAAATGACGTACGTTGTGCGAGCAGAGAACACCGCTCTGGAAATTTATGTTGTCCTTCACAGATATACAAGCAGAGACACTAAACACACTAGGTCAATAAAAACGAGTTTACTATTACCAGCTTAAACACATTAACTTCTCCCTCTAAGCCATAATATTATAACACACCGATTCCGCCGAACTAGAGTAGTATCAACCCAAAAGTGCCACACCACAATACTAAAGGAAATGTCACACTGTAACGAGTACTTCTGAGAAGTAACGACCAAAACTGACAAAAACCGATGCTTGGTCTTCACACTTGAAATCTGTCACCCGTTGGCCGGAACCGTTCTAATGGTTTAGAATCTTCATCTGTGACTATTAAATATTCTGGAAGCAGATAAAATAGCCAATATTTCCAGAAGAATTCGTTTCCGAATGTGTGCTTGTCTGAAAATTTATTTGGTTTGGACACGGCTCAGTCTTGAATAAATACTGGACGCTTTCTTTTATCTACCAATATTACAGTTTAGTGCAAGTATCGACTGCTGAATAGTAGATCTATCGTAGAATTATTTTTTCACTGTCTCGCCTCCCACTTTAATATTGATCTTTACAGTGCATTGTTGGTGCATTATCGTAAATAATTTTCTTTTTAGAATAATGAATAAGTTTACGGAGACGCTATGACATTGGAAATCTTTTCGTTCCTTTCGCGAGATCAGTGGATATTCTGTACGTTCAGTCATAGCGAACAGTATGATTCGCTTAATCGATCTCGTGACTTAGTGCCTTAGTATGCAGAGCTACTGCGCCCAGTTGTTCGTTTGTAACATTTGTTTTCGTCTTTCTGTATAATGCATCGCTTGGATATACTCGTATTATACAGTTAATGTTTAATGTGTGTGGCTGTCGCGTGTTTCAAAATAAGTTTCGGTAAAAGAGAGGTACCTTCATTTCTGGAGTGCATTCAGTATGTTGTTGCCTAATCACGATTATTACGGCTATGTCAGTCATTGATTTCTTCTCCTCGTGGTACGTAGTTTGTGTGCTCTATTTAGGTGTTAAGATTGTCGAGTTAACGGTACACATACCGGAGACGGGCCAATTAAGATCAGCGCACTGTAAAGAGTTTGAGAGAGAGAGCTCTGTCATATTTTCATCCGTTTTTGCCTTGATGTAGAGACCCTATTTCTCGGAGCAATCAGGGCAATGTCGGGGTCTTCAGGTGCGTATGCTGAACGCTCCTGACACGTCTCTTTGCTCTGCTCTTGACCTTCCTAGGGCACACGCTGGGCAGAAGCATTGCACTATACACCCCACGTGTTTACACGTTCGAAGGTACTACACGGGCCCACTGATGTAAACGTTTATTAATTACAGTAGCTTAGACAACTGTTCTTAGTCCCAGCGATCACTGACGTTGTACTGCTCAACTTTCGAACGTTTTCACGAAATTGTATTCTGACCTTTTTCAAAGGACGAGAATTTTTTTTTTAGATTGTATCTGGTCAAACCTGTCGGTGTATTTCATAAGTGTAACCTTAAACTAGTTTTCATTTGTGATTGGTGACGACAGTATTGTAAAGAAACTTTGTATGTGCATGTGAAGATCATCAGCGACCGAAATTCACCAAAAAATTTAAAAAAATCACACCGGAAAGACGACGTCTGTTTTTATTCGATTATCTCATATGCCGCCTGGAGCGTAGAAGATGCAGTGATAATAGTTTCAACGTCGTCCACCTAAAATAGCGCAGCGGTATAGCTATCAGAGCGCCGTCTGTATCCACTCTATAACAGGGAACTCTGACGGCTAGAAGGCTTAGTGTGCTCAAACGTGTGAAGGAAGCAAGCAGCGATACCACGAAGACACGCTCGTCCTTCCTACAGCCAACTGAACGTGTATGAAAGGGGTAAAATTGTCGTCTTCCGAGTGGCAGCATGGTCCTTTCAGAGAACTGCCACAAAAGTAGGACATGCTGAGCCAGTTAATGCAGGATGCTGGTACCTGTGGTCATGTGAACACGCTGACTCCCATAGACGAGGGCGTCAACAGAGCACAGACGCCCGCCAGGATCGTCGTATTGGAAGGACATCAGTGGTAGATCATTATTCCGCGAGAGTATAGATACGAGGTTTTGTGAACCTAGATGTGTCAACACGAACGGTTGGAAAGGGAAATGCTATGTGGCTAGGGCCTCCCATCGGGTAGACCGTTCGCCTGGTGAAAATCTTTCGAGTTGACGCCACTTCGGCGACTTTCGTGTCGATGGGGATGAAATGATAAGGACAACACAACACCCAGGCCCTGAGCGGAGAAAATCTCCGGGAATCGAACCCGCGCCATTAGGTATGACATTCCGTCGCGCTGACCACTCACCTACAAGGAGCGGACTGTGGGTATTGGCGCTGGTACTATCGGCACGCACACCTCTAGCCCCTTTTTCACTCACGCCACTATATCGATGTCCACGGTTCGACTCAGAGGATCACTTGGAACATGGAATGGCATGCCTTGGTCTTCAGAGATAAAATCAGAATCTGTCTGTACGAAAGGGGTGGTCGCTAACGTGGTGAACGCTGTCTCGTAGAGTGTATATATCTAAGACAAAATGTCCCCCCCCCCCCCCCAGGCCTTACTGCCTGGGGTGCGATGAGCTAAGGCTCAAATTAAGCTTCAGTGTTTCTGGAGAGGATATTAACCTGCACTCGGTGTCTGCAGAATGTTATTAGATACCTTCTATCGCCAGTCATGCTGCAAGAAGGTGATGTGTTATTCCAACAGGATAATGCTCACCCACACACTGCTCATGAAACACAACATGCTCTGCAAGATGCACAGCAATTAAGTATTAATAAAATTTTATTTAATTAAGTGTAAAGAGATTTGGAACCAAAAATAATAATTCGAGAAAAGAAATCAAAAACATAATGTGGAATGTTCTCAACTAGTTGTATTCGATGTGCTATAACAGTCCCAAATGCTTGCTGAAAAATAACAGTAGTGATTAACATTTATATACTAAGTCCAGGATGGTTAAACTGGAATAAAATAGATGTTTATTCAAAAGTGTTAGATAAAACTAGTTGTCAAGAATTTGTAAAAATGTGTAAAAAAGTCGAAGATAAAATTTAATAATAAGGTTATTAAGTTTATTGAATACAGAAATGAAATTAAACCACTACATCAATATCAAGAAAATTCACTTGTAATTTTCAATGATTTCATTCTGGAAAATCAAGACAAAGTCAGACAATATTTTGCTAGAGGAAACCATAAAGGAATAGACGATTTGTATGTAGATCAGATTCATTTAAAAATACTGAAACGCTTAGAAAGGGATAATCTATTTTTTTTAATTTTTTAGACAAGATGATAAAAATTTATATCACATTCATCATAAGTTTGTTGGTGACAATTTAAAATTTGAAGATTTTAAAGGAATTTTGAGTCAGTGCTGGAATGATTGGTTTGGATGTTCTACAATAGATATGGCAAGGAAATTGAGTGAAGGGAGATGCAGATATCATATGAAAGGTTTTCTAAAATATTTTTTTATCTTTATAAATGACCACTTTAGGAAATGACATTGCACACCTATTGCAAAATCACTCTGATTGTACTATACAAGAACAAAAAATTTAATTTAAAAAAATTCTTGACTGCATAAAAGATTAATAAAAATTAGAAAAAAATGGTCTACATTACATTAATTGTTCATAGGCAGGTGAAGAAGCAAAATGTGGACCATATACATGTGGTTGCTATTTCTGTTTTTATAAGTATAAAAGTGAATTGCAGTATCTTACTAGTTTTTATAAATCTGTACCTAAAATAAATTTCATTAATCTTTTTGTCCTTAGTAAGTGTTATCAAAATATGACCCAGAGGTTATTAACAGACATAAAGGAAACAGAAAAAACTGAAGGACTGAAAGAATGAGTAAAGATTAAGAAAAAATAGCCCATAAGAAATACAAAAAATATGAAAGGATCAACCTATTATTGAAAAAAGTTAATGAAGGAATCAAAGGTTTAGCTGATAGTGTACTGAAAGCTACTGAAGTAAATAGAGGGGCTAAAAAACAAGTGGTTCCATGTCATAATGACATGTAGATGAATTTGGAGATGTACCACAATACATAAGTTCAAAATAAACAAGGTTTGATGAGAATTCTAATAAGGATAACTACACATTAAGTGATCAGAATTACAGAATGCATTCAAGAAGTATGAAGAAGAGATTAAAAACAGAAAAAGATAGCTTAAGAAGAATGTAAAACTAGAAAAATAAATATAAGTAAATGAATGTTAAAGTATATTAATCATACCAAAGGTAATGGTTTTGGATTGAAACCTGTTGGTATGTTTAAATATGTTTTGTAATTAACCAGTTAAGTTTAAGGGAGTTATATTAGCTATTCGTGGAAAAGACTATGGACGTACAGATGGATTAATGAATCTGTTAACTAAAATTCACATGATGATATTTGTGCAAAATGTGATTTTGTAGATTTAGCAATTTATGCAAATATATTATTCAATTCTGACAATATTCCAAAGAAAATGAGAATAAGTAAATTTAAAAATATACAAAGGTGCTATAAAAGAAATTGCTGAAGATTGTTTTCCAAAATCAAGACAAATGCTTTCAGGTTCAGATCTTTCAGATGCGAAGCACGATGACGACTTATTAAAAGCAAGTACACCAAAAACCGGTTGAATATATTTGGATGAATTATGTTAGAGATTTAATCACTAGATTAGCAGTTAATCACACAGAAGAAGTAGCCAGAAATAGAAATTATCATAATCAAAAGTGGGATAACAGAGATGTAAAAAAATAAGTATCGTGATTTTATTGTCAATGGTCCAAAATGAGCTCCATATTTGATTAGGTTTTGCGAGTAACTTGCCACACACATTCTAAGAAAGTGAAAATTAAAAAAGGTTTAGTTAATACATTAATTAATAAATTACTCTTTGAAATGCATAGAAAAATATTCTAACTCAATTTATAAAACGATATATAGCTGATGAAATTACTATAAAAGGTTTTCATAAAAAGACACATAACATAAGAGAAGCTCTTATTTTCGTAGGTAGTTGTGGTATACTGTGAAGTATGGTATATGATAAACAAACAGTTGAATTCGCTGTTATGTCTGGTGGTGAAATAAACACATAATTTTGTGTATGTGTTTACCCTTAAAAAGTAATTACTGGCGCAGAAAGATTTACCATTAATGCTGTTTACATTTCATTCAATGTGTTTTACTGCTAACCAATCAATAAACCTGTCACATATAGCAAATTTTCTAACCAACATTGAAAGATAAAGTTAAAACTGTTCCACTATTTGCAAAAATAGTCTCATGTAGTTAAATTTGATCTTACATAAATGATTAACTTTACTTGCCTTTCATACAATTATACTTAGAGTCTAAAATTAAAAAAAGATACTGAGACACATATCCAAAAAGAAAAACAACAAAACATTGAAGACAAAGGAGGATCGGAATTTGTACAATGTTTAAAACTAAAAAGAGTAAATATTTTCAAACAGTTTTTAGGTCACTTCTGATATTCATGAATAAATTATTACTGAATTACATGAACTTGTGACAAGTAATTTTAAAAGAAAAACATATTGTTTCTGTTGGTATAGATGATTTATGGCAAACAGATGTAGTGGAAATGGGTTCTGGTAAATTGATACGAAATTCAAAGCTAAATTAAGGACATAAATAAATGTTAACAGTAGTCGACCTTTTCTTCAAAATATGCTTAATCTATTCCAGTTAACGAGAAAACTAGTAAAATATAGGAGAAACTTTTGAAAAAAATTTAAAGCATATTTGATCAACAAAGTTATAAACAGACACTGGTAAGGAATTTTATTACAAGGACTTTCAAGAACTTACAAAAAAGTATAATATTAATTATTATTCAACTTCTACTGAATTACTAGCATTTGTTGCAGTAATATTTATTAGAATGCTGAAAGAAAGGTGGAAAAAATTGCTCTTCAAGGTAATTATAAACAGATTGGACTAATTGAAAAATTGGTTGATGAATACAATACTACAAAGGTTCAACAACAAAGATGAAGCCAACAGAAATTGATGAAAAAAACTGTAAACCAACTGTCCCTGTACTAATGACAAATCTAAATAAAAAATTGTCTTAAATGTTGGAATCAACAAACTCAAAGGAATTATACAGGTAATCGACCAACAGAAGTTTTTGAAATTGGACTTGTAATGCATTCTAATCAAATCATATATAAATTTAAGGCACTTGATAGAGAAAAAAGTAAGAAGAAATTTCCTGAGTATGAACCACAGAATACAAAATATCCTGAAAAAGGAAGGTGATCAAGTATGTGTTTGATGGCTGGAATCTGATATTCCACATAATTTCTGGGTTAGTAAGAACAATGTTATTTTACAAAAGCGACAGCTAAAGCCATGTTTAGACTGTGTGAAAGATTTCTACTATCTTGTAAAAGTTGTTGCTCTGTAGGCCCATATCCATTATCTAATGAAAAATAATATCTAGTTAAATCTTCAGTTATGCTCTAAAGATATTATGACAAAATTTCAGCATAAAGTAAATTGGAACAGTATGTCATATGAACAAAAATATTTGAACATGTTATAAGATAATTTCAAGATGTTATTGAATTCGTCATATGCAACACATCATCAAAACTTCTCTGAAGATCTTATGGCGGATTTCAAGACCAGATCCATTGGATTAGTGTATCATGTAATAAACTATCAAAAAATTTTATCAGGAATTTTTCAACAAAATAAACTGGAGTCAAATATCAGGCAAACAAATGCTGTCCAAGACCTTATGACAGAATTCAAAATACAGTAAGTTGGGAGAATGTGACACTGTTTCACAATTAAGCTGAAGATTTTGAAGATAAAGTGTGTTGGAATGGATTATCAGGTGACCAACTATAGTCTGCAGACTTTATAATTGATTTTATAGATTAATGTAAATGGGAGAATCTTTTAAGCTGCCAATAAATATCTCAATCAGTCGCATAGAAAATAGTAGAACCTTCTGAAATAATGGTTCACTCTGAATGTAATGATTGTTCTGTATACATAGTTAATCAAACTCTTCAATTTGTAAAACAACATGTAATCATGTTTCTTAGAAAGAATGTATTGATAAATGGTTAGTAGGTCCTTCTTCTTGTCCATTATGTAAGAGTATTGTTAAAAATTTGTTGGATGACCTAATTTCACTTAAGGCTAATTATATCATTAATCAATTGCTCTTGTGTGAAACCATTTAAAATATTGAAATAATTGGGTTAAAAAATATATCGGCTCAACCACTGGTGTATAGTGTAAAACACTAAGATTGACACGTTTCGAAAGTGAAACTTCTATAATCAGAATAATAAAAAGTAAAAGAACCTGTTAAAACTCGCTAAAATTGAACATCCACCAGGCAATTGACAGTAAAATTAAAACTTGGTGGCTACTTTCCTTGTTGCAGCCATGTCTTCCAAGGTGCATCTCCACATACTCATCAAAATATAAAAAACTCTAAAATGGTGTCGCCTATGGTATTCAACATTTAACCACATGGCTCTTTCTTCTATCGTCGTAAACCGCACCGTGTGTCTTCATTGATACCACACACCACATAGCGAAACACGAAACTGAAACGCGAGTGAGCTCACCTGCAAGTAAACAAGGAAGTCACAGAGATGTCTATACAAACAGATAACGTATACATGTTCCAAGGACCTCATGAAATGATGGTATCCTGCCAGCTGCTAAAAAGGTAGTTACTAAATGAAACCAGTGAAATGTTTGAAAAAGTTATTTGTATCCCAGTTAGCTGTTCATTCAGTGAGTTCTGATTATCCACGCTATGCATCGAAATTTTCAGCTGTTCTAGTAGATCCAGCTTTTTGCCTTTGTCCTTTCTATGTAAAATAACGAGATGCTGATTTATTCCCAGCATTGGGATGTCCCGGTTCCCAAATATTAGTGGCTACAGCTGACGTTTCGAAATCATTAAGCCGGAAAGCATCGCTATTTCTTTGTAATGTACTTTAAAGGACCTACCAGTTTGGCTTACACATGTTACACTGAACTGTATAGGCCCCAGCTCCCTGATATTTATCGCTTTCCTGCGTCAATTATTTCTTAGTTTAAATCGCAGCGTATTATTGGTCTGAAAAGCGGTATCAACTTTAAAAGGTTTGAAAATGTTAGCCACTTTTTGCGAAATATCACCGAAGTATGGTATTGTGACTCTTAGATCTTTGGTGGATAGAGCCTTTAGAGTCCCTATGAATGAAGAAGACAGAATGACTGAGCTGAACATCGAGAAACAATTAGCCAGAGCTAACGGAAATCGCCAAAACGTTGTCAATAAATTTATATGACAGAAACAGCGCTCTTATGCAAGGAAGAATACCGCAAATAATATTACGAGAGTCACAATGCCATACTTCGGTGATATTTCGCAAATGTGGCTAACATTTTCAAACCTTTTAAAGTTGATACCGCTTTTGAGACCAATAATACGCTACGATATAAACTAAGAAATAATTGACGCAGGAAAGCGATAAATATGAGGGAGCTGGGGTCTACACAATTCAGTGTAACACATGTAAGGCAAGCTATGTAGGCCAAATTGGTAGCTCCTTTAAAGAACGTTACAAAGAAATAGCGATGCTTTCCGGCTTAATGATTTCGAAAAGACAGCTGTAGCCACGCATATTTGGGAAACGGGACACCCCATGTTGGGAATAGATCAGCATCTCGTTATTTTACATAGAAAGGACAAAGTCAAAGAGCTGGATCTACTAGAACTGCTGGAAATTTCGATACATAGCGTGGATAATCAGCCCTCACTCAATGAACAGCTAACTGGTGATACAAATAACTTTTTCAAACATTTCTCTGGTTTCATTTAGTAACTACATTTTAGCAATTGGCAGGATACCATCATTTCATGAGGTTCTTGGAACATGTATACGTTATCTGTTTGTATAGACATTTCTGTGACTTCCTTGTTTACTTGCGGGTGAGGTCACTCACGTTTCAGTTTCGTGTTTCGCTACGTGGTGTGTGGTATCAACGAAGACACATGGTGCGGTTTACGACGATAGAAGAGAGAGCCATGTGGATAGATGTTGAATACCATAGGCGACACCATTTTAGAGTTTTTTATATTTTGATGAGTATGTGGAGATGCACCTTGGAAGACATGGCTGCAACAAGGAAAGTAGCCACCAAGTTTTAATTTTACTGTCAATTGCCTGGTGGATGTTCAATTTTAGCGAGTTTTAACAGGTTCTTTTACTTTTTATTATTCTGATGATGGAAGCTTGACTTCCGAAACACGTCAATTTTAGTGTTTTACACTATAAACAAGTGGTTGAGCCGATATATTTTTGACATTTACAACCACGACCTCTCATGAAGTATGGATAAAATCGAAATAATTGTGCTTACAAACAATTCATAGAGTTTCTTTAAATTTACTGAGTTGTGCTTATATTTAAGTCTTAACTTTTCTTCACAATTTGGATGTCTGTCTTCGATTCTACACAATTGCCTCTGAAAATTTTTGATTGACTTCTAATGAAACAATAATTATATTCAAATTTTCAATCAAATAATTTAAATTGCCGTCTGTACGACCGACTGGATGCCAGAGTCAACGTCTGCATTGCCACCCATGGAGGCTACACCATGTTCTAAAACATGAGTTTGAAAATGGTTCGATACTTGGTATCTAAAAACCGATTGTGTTACTGATCTGTAAATATAATAATTCCTTGTGTTCGATATGCATTGTGGCACCAATAAATTCTGTATGATTTCTAAACTTCTGAAAGAGTGCACTAATTTTGTTATGGCAGTGCATTTGTGCTCAATACAAACATACAATTCAATTATACAACTGCTACAGTCTCTGCTGCATCTCTCCATAAACGCAATATATTCCCAAGTTAACAGCACTGCCCGAGAACGGTAAAGTTCCAAAGAGCGTGTTTTCCGCTGTAGAGTCAAAGATTTATTCTGGGACGGGGGAATCGTTCCCTTCCAAGTTACATCCAAATTCTGACCGTTCCGAAAGTCACTGTTGAACAGTCGAGAAGTAAAGTCGTACTGATAAGAAGCTGACAGTAACTTGAGGCGTTTGAAACGTTCCCGGTGCGGCAGCCGAACTGTGCTCGCAGGTAGTAGTTGGCTGTGCCGCCGCGCAACTTGAGTGGAGCCACTGATAGCGCGGACTGCCTGCGGCTGCGGGGCATGGCGATAAGGACGGTGCAGTCTGCTACACTGCCGCCCCGGTAGAAGGCGTCGCTGCCGTCGCCAGAGGGGGTTCCGCACGGTCGCCACTTCTACATTCCGGCACCCGGGCGCTTCCTCATTATCATCCCCGGGCACCCAGCGAGAGTCTCTACTACCCTTTCCATGCCCTCCTTACTGCCCACCCCAGCACCGTTTGCGGTCTTGCCGGAGGTTGCTTCAAAAAAGTGCGTGGCCGTGCGATAGGATGCCAGCTGCAGCTTCGGCGCCTCCTTTGTCTCTGCATTAGACTTTCATTACGGCCGGGCCGTTATGTCGGCGAGGCGTAAAGTCATCGCCGAAAATACGGTGTCTCCCGCCCTTCCGGGCGTCTGCTCTCAACGGCGTCGCTGCAGAAAAGGGCCTAACGCTGTTGAGGAGAGACCGTGGTGTGAAAAGGAAGAGTCTTATCGAGTTTTCCTTCCTTTTTGGTGCTCAGTTGATCGCATATCCGTTTATCAAAGCCTGAATCAGTTTACGATTTTCACAATAAGCGTGTTGTGATATTGGTTCCGAAGGAAAAATGGCCAACTATAGCCTTGCAAATAAATTGGTTAACTTAATCCTCTATAAGCTGGAAAAAAAAGAATTGGTGCGTTCTTCGCCACGATTCAAAGCAAACGGTTACTGTCGCATCAGTCTTATGTGTCTGTAATTTAGATAAGCTTGAGACGTCATGATGGAAGTCTTGAAAACGTAGGTTATCTTGAAGTCTCTCCTAGAAGCGCCAGTTACAAACATTACATAAGTGAGCATATGAGATGATTGAGAGAATTGTATTCATACTTCACTAAATGGTGGCATAGGCATTGTTACTACACCAAAACGTTGTTCCTTCCTATAAAATGGACTCGTGTCACATAACATAAAACCCAAATTAGGGTAATGTGAGCCATTCTAACACTTAGATATTTTCAGCAATTTGTTGCATAGGTGTTCGCATTTGGTAATATTTGTAAGGAGTGTTCCAGTTCCGGAATTAGCCTGATAACCAACGTCTTGGTGGTCAGACCAAATACACTCCTGGAAATTGAAATAAGAACACCGTGAATTCATTGACCCAGGAAGGGGAAACTTTATTGACACATTCCTGGGGTCAGATACATAACATGATCACACTGACAGAACCACAGGCACATAGACACAGGCAACAGAGCATGCACAATGTCGGCGCTAGTACAGTGTATATCCACCTTTCGCAGCAATGCAGGCTGCTATTCTCCCATGGAGACGATCGTAGAGATGCTGGATGTAGTCATGTGGAACGGCTTGCACATGCCATTTCCACCTGGCGCCTCAGTTGGACCAGCGTTCGTGCTGGACGTGCAGACTGCGTGAGACGACGCTTCATCCAGTCCCAAACATGCTCAATGGGGGACAGATCCGGGGATCTTGGTGGCCAGGGTAGTTGACATACACCTTCTAGAGCACGTTGGGTGGCACGGGATACATGCGGACGTGCATTGTCCTCTTGGAACAACAGCAAGTTCCCTTGCCGGTCTAGGATTGGTAGAACGATGGGTTCGATGACGGTTTGGACGTACCGTGAACTATTCAGTGTCCCCTCGACGATCACCAGAGGTGTACGGCCAGTGTAGGAGATCGCTCCCCACACCATGATGCCAGGTGTTGGCCCTGTGTGCCTCGGTCGTATGCAGTCCTGATTGTGGCGATCACCTGCACGGCGCCAAACACGCTTACGACCATCATTGGCACCAAGGCAGAAGCGACTCTCATCGCTGAAGACGACACGTCTCCATTCGCCCCTCCATTCACGCCTGTCGCGACACCACTGGAGGCGGGCTGCACGATGTTGGGGCGTGAGCGGAAGACGGCCTAACGGTGTGCGGGACCGTAGCCCAGCTTCATGGAGACGGTTGCGAATGGTCCTCGCCGATACCCCAGGAGCAACAGTGTCCCTAATTTGCTGGGAAGTGGCGGTGCGGTCCCCTACGGCACTGCGTAGGATCCTACGGTCTTGGCGTGCATCCGTGCGTCGCTGCGGTCCGGTCCCAGGTCGACGGGCACGTGCACCTTCCGCCGACCACTGGCGACAACATCGATGTACAGTGGAGACCTCACGCCCCACGTGTTGAGCAATTCGGCGGTACGTCCACCCGGCCTCCCGCATGCCCACTATACGCCCTCGCTCAAATTCCGTCAACTGCACATACGGTTCACGTCCACGCTGTCGCGGCATGCTACCAGTGTTAAAGACTGCGATGGAGCTCCGTATGCCACGGCAAACTGGCTGACACTGACGGCGGCGGTGCACAAATGCTGCGCAGCTAGCGCCATTCGACGGCCAACACCGCGGTTCCTGGTGTGTCCGCTGTGCCGTGCGTGTGATCATTGCTTGTACAGCCCTCTCGCAGTGTCCGGAGCAAGTATGGTGGGTCTGACACACCGGTGTCAATGTGTTCTTTTTTCCATTTCCAGGAGTGTATCACTGAGCACGCTACTTGAAAAATCCCAGTATAATTTTAAATAGTCTCAGGTTGAGCGGACAGATGTCATACTCTTCTTAATAACGCTGCTTTTAAGCTTTTGCAGTGCACTGCAGAGGTAAAGACACTTGAGGAAATGGTCTTGTGACTAGATACATCCGCGCTTGGCAAAAGCCCTTTCAATGGTGATGCTTTTGCTGCAGAGCACTGTCCACTATTAAAAGTTTCAGGAGCTCATACTGGTCACATTTATCTGATGCTGTAGATAGCTTCGAGACAGTCTGTGTGACCATCCGTTGTACTCCCGTCCTTTGACTCCCATTGCATTCAACTATTTGTCCACACAACTGTACCGGGGAAATTAATTCTGAAAATGTAAAAATACACGAAGTAAATTCATTAGTTTACCTGAGCCTCTGGAGAGACCTATGAAACTGATATCTAAAGACATGGTACTTCTAATTAATGTTCCAGTTTCAACATAAAGTTGATGGAGCTCCAGTAGCTCTGCAGACGTTCCAGACACTCAAGGTTATCACAAAAGGCCTTTGTCCAATGTCTGCGTAGGGTCTGGAGAAAATGTTTGCGACGTTCAAAAATACTGGTTGTTGGATAACACTTAGGCGGCTTTTTGTTCTGCAGATTTTTATTTTTGTGAATTGGCTTTCAGCTTATTATGCCATTTTCAGAGAGTTATCTGAAGATGGCCTAACAAGCCGAAGACTAGTTCATACAAATAAAAAATAGTAGAACAAAAGACCGCCTAAGTGTTATTCAACCCTTAATATGGATTTTTCTATCAAGAAGCGACGGAAGAATCCTTAAATAAGACCGGTTGTTTTGAAGTGCAACATAGAAGAAGAAGGAAATCAGTTAATCCGAAATCAGTAGACGATATGGCCCCACCACTGCAGGAAGGGTGGAGCGATGGTATACAAACATGCAGTGCAGCGGGAATTGCCCGAACTTTGGACATACCTGTGATCACGGGTGGATAAGACTCTACGCGCAACTGCAGGATATGGGCAACGAAAAAATCCGGACGCGTATCTACCGGTATCGCTTCATTCTGCAAACACAAATGTGTAGTGCGGGTTAATGATACCGTAATCGTAGGGCGGTATTTCTTCGAGGAGATGGGTCCTGCTACTACTATTACCTGTACTGCCACTGACAAACGTTATGAAAGTCTTCTGCACACCAGCGTCATTCCAAACCTGCGACAGCGTGTCTGTGTGGGGAGTATCATTTTACATAAGGTGGCACTTCTCTGCACAATGCACCGCCGCGGAAGCACCTGATGAAGACATGTTTTGGAAATGCTGGAAATATCGGCTATCATCTACCTACAACCTGGCCGACCAGGTCACAAGACGTTAAACCGTATGACTTCTGGCTGTGGGGTTATGTGAAAGATTTCACGTTCAGTGCTCCGGCTACAAATGCAACTGAACTGAAGTCACGCGTGAAATTCATTCTGAATGTTACCTCTGAGGCACCCCGATAAATTTTGGAACATTCCTTGTCTCAATTTTAACTTTTGACAGAGAACGGCGGACAGCCTTTTGAACATCTTTTGTCCCAATCTCACGACAGTTACCAACGAGTTTCACTGCTGCTTCTTGTGCAGTTTTTGGCCTCAGGATAACTGAAACAGATTTTTCTTATTCAATGCGGCACTACCTTGACGATGTGGGTGAGATTTCCCAACTAAAAGGTCAAACTTAGCGTTCTTGCACATTGCAGATTAGGACTGGCTTAACGTGCAACTAACACCGCACCAGTCGTACTGCGAATTACCTGTCGTTTGCAGCCTATCCCATTTACGTTACGATGCTTATAGCGTCATTTAACGACAAATTAAAAAAAGCAGAGATTCTTTTTTTCACCGTTTTCAAACTGGATCTGCCGCGCGGGATTAGTCGAGCGGTCTTAGGGTGCTGCAGTGTTGGACTGTGCGGCTGATCCCGGCGGAGGTTCGAGTCCTCCCTGGGGCAGGTGTGTGTGTGTTTGTCCTTAGGATAATTTAGGTTAAGTAGTGCGTAAGCTTAGGGACTGATGACCTTAGTAGTTAACTCCCATAAGATTTCACACACATTTGAACAATTTGGACAAACTGGACCTTTAACTGTTTTTATCACGCAGAAGAATTCACTACGTAGATCAACAGCCAATATAATAAAATGAATAGTGGGTAAATGAATAGTTTGATACCAGTCTTGACACACTCATTTAGTTTTTCTCTCTCGGATGGCATACGTCATACTCAATGGAAAAGAAGTCTTGTTTCCAGCAAGATCCCACAGTTAACTTCTGATTACCTGTTGAATACAACCTGAAGAATGCTGCGGACAAGCGCCGGGAGAGGCCTATAGTGGAACGTAACGATCCTCAGTGTTGTATTCTCCTCAAGGGTGTCATTTCACTGTAGAGTCGCAGAACCAAGCATTTGTGGAAAGGAGCAGTGGCTGGCAGAGATGGACTGTAAGCTGCCACTGATCAAGCCCACTGTCCGACTGCTGGTGTTCCTTATACATGTCACACTTTGCGTGATGAAGTGGTTCTAACCTCCCTCCGGATGGAGGACCATCCCCTAATGAATGCCTCCTCAAAGTGTGGGGGGGGGGGGGCGCAACCCTCTGGGGAAGGGGGGAGGTTTAGACGGTGAACAATTATTGCTAGCGTCAGATTCTCATTTCTATGAACCAAATTCGGATGCTTCCCCATCGTCAATTTTCTGTCTCGTTACACAAGAACTGACAAGTAGATCCTGCCAGCAGAAATTCTGAGAAAAGTTGTTAGTGACACTACACCTGGTACCGATTACCCACAAGGTTAGCTACTTGCCAAACATTTAACAACCGCCTGACAATGTGACGCCTTGTAACACTGACTTCAAGAATATATTGTTTATCATGCTCCCCATCATTCGGAAAACCTCAGCCTGCAAAAAATCCAAGAGAAAAGCCCCGGTACCAGATCTGAATTAAAAGGAGAAGACATAGCAAACGAAAACGATGTATGAATTTCGGTACTGGGATCGTCCAAAGCACCGCTACTAAGAAAATAAAAGCATTCAAGAGAATCCATCGGAATAATGTAGTGCCAACATCACTAAAATAAAAAGAAGGGTAAAAGAGCGGAGGAAATAAATGATTATATTCATATTTACAGTGGGACGAACAAAGTGTTGGGCGAAGAAGGGGATATCCGTTACGGTAAATAAAAAATGGAAACGCTGTGTTAAGAAATGAGACAGTGTGGACGAGTGTATAATATCTCTTGATATGAAGCTAAAAGTTGCATTGAAGCCATACTTTACCCCCCCCCCCTATCCAGATTAATTGTAAATATACTCCTTAATAGTAAAGATACGTTCCACATGGCGACCCAGATCTCCGAGTACCCTCTTCCTAAGAATATTCTGTGAAAAAGTCAGGTTCCATAGGATGTATCAATGCACCATCTAACCAAAGTTTTTCCCTTTTGTACTTGAACAATTTTTACGCTGTTTCAAGTATCAGCGTGGAAACAGCATTCAGATCTACACATCGTTTTTTCTTTCGTTTTATTTCCGATTTTATGTATGTATTTTTTGTGTGTGAATTAGTAGTCCGATAGTAGGATCTCGTGACAATATCAATTTTCGGGGACGTATTTTACGCACGTATAGGTAATTTTCAATTGTCTTGCGTGCGAAAGGTATATCTTTGTTAGGTTGTTGCAATCCTCGTCTGCGCGTAACGTACGGTAATTTGGGTGCTAGGACGGTATGAGAATTTTTGCATACCAAACAGTATTCTTGCAGTAGGTGACTGGCCCGGGAAATTAGTCAGCTATAAATGATGGACACGCATAGCCGCTCTAAGAGCAACTCGAGACGCAACGAAACATAAAATACCGTGCCTCCTGGAGAAATGTCGCCTAGGGAACAGGTAAACATCACTAACGAACTAAGCAACATTCCCGCTTCCCAAAGTGTTCGAGAATTAAACGGTTCGTCCTGTGCGCCTGACTTCAGTACTGCTGCTGGCATATTACCCTCACAAAATGCACGACAGCTACTACCATGAAGCTCTGACGAACAATGTGCAACACAGAGTTCCCAGAGTGCCGACAACATACACTCCTGGAAATTGAAATAAGAACACCGTGAATTCATTGTCCCAGGAAGGGGAAACTTCATTGACACATTCCTGGGGGCAGATACATCACATGATCACACTGACAGAACCACAGGCACACAGACACAGGCAACAGAGCATGCACAATGTCGGCACTAGTACAGTGTATATCCACCTTTCGCAGCAATGCAGGCTGCTATTCTCCCATGGAGACGATCGTAGAGATGCTGGATGTAGTTCTGTGCAACGGCTTGCCATGCCATTTCCACCTGGCGCTTCAGTTGGACCAGCGTTCGTGCTGGACGTGCAGACCGCGTGAGACGACGCTTCATCCAGTCCCAAACATGCTCAATGGGGGACAGATCCGGAGATCTTGCTGGCCAGGGTAGTTGACTTACACCTTCTAGAGCACGTTGGGTGGCACGGGATACAAGCGGACGTGCATTGTCCTGTTGGAACAGCAAGTTTCCTTGCCGGTCTAGGAATGGTAGAACGATGGGTTCGATGACGGTTTGGATGTACCGTGCACTATTCAGTGTCCCCTCGACGATCACCAGAGGTGTTCGGCCAGTGTAGGAGATCGCTCCCCACACCATGATGCCGGGTGTTGGCCCTGTGTGCCTCGGTCGTATGCAGTCATGATTGTGGCGCTCACCTGCACGGCGCCAAACACGCATACGACCATCATTGGCACCAAGGCAGAAGCGACTCTCATCGCTGAAGACGACGCGTCTCCATTCGTCCCTCCATTCACGCCTGTCGCGACACCACTGGAGGCGGGCTGCACGATGTTGGGGCGTGAGCGGAAGGCGGCCTAACGGTGTGCGGGACCGTAGCCCAGCTTCATGGAGACGGTTGCGAATGGTCCTCGCCGATACCCCAGGAGCAACAGTGTCCCTAATTTGCTGGGAAGTGGCGGTGCGGTCCCCTACGGCACTGCGTAGGATCCTACGGTCTTGGCGTGCATCCGTGCATCGCTGCTGTCCGGTCCCAGGTCGACGGGCACGTGCACCTTCCGCCGACCACTGGCGACAACATCGATGTACTGTGGAGACCTCACGCCTCACGTGTTGAGCAATTCGGCGGTACGTCCACCCGGCCTCCCGCATGCCCACTATACGCCCTCGCTCAAAGTCCGTCAACTGCACATACGGTTCACGTCCACGCTGTCGCGGCATGCTACCAGTGTTAAAGACTGCGATGGAGCTCCGTATGCCACGGCAAACTGGCTGACACTGACGGCGGCGGTGCACAAATGCTGCGCAGCTAGCGCCATTCGACAGCCAACACCTAGGTTCCTGGTGTGTCCGCTGTGCCGTGCGTGTGATCATTGCTTGTACAGCCCTCTCGCAGTGTCCGGAGCAAGTATGGTGGGTCTGACACACCGGTGTCAATGTGTTCTTTTTTTCATTTCCAGGAGTGTAGTAGCTGAACTCATTGTAAGGATGTGTTCAAAATACTGGGGATTTTAACTGCTCCACGTGAATACATTTACCAGTCATCTGTACACATCAACAATAACATTGGTAATTACTGCACAGACACCTCTGTCCATGACCATGGAACAAGAGTTAGACTCAACTTACATTTACCAAGACAAAAATAAAGATAAAACTCAAAACACCATTTTCTAGCAAGGAAAAATACTATGCAATAAATTAGCAAAAGAGGTTAAAGAAATTGCCAAAATACACTTTTTTAAAAAGAAAGCTAAAAAGAGCTTGTTATGCAATATATTTTACACATTAAAGGTTTACATAGATAAAACAGGATAGGGGTTTGGTAAAAAATGATATACAAATAAATAATAATAATGATTATAATACATATAACATTCCACATAACACCTTCACACTTTTTTTCCTTCTTTTTTAGTTTTTTAGAAAAACTTATCCCCAAAGTGTGCGTAGCGGAGTACTATTACCTCTTTCTCTTTCTGAACCCATCATCTTACTCATTATAGAGGGAGATTCGGTTTTCAGGATAAAAAATGGGAAGTTGCAGTACGGAAAATGCCCCAGAGATCATCAGTGTCTGTGTGTGTGTTTGTATGTGTAGTGAGTGAACTGTTAGGAAGCAATGTGTGTATATTGTGTGCAGTTACTGATAGTGAGATATGAATGAACTACGTGGCATTACATTGTTCAATAAGTTATTTGTAAAAAAAGTACTGTATACCAGGACTAAATCTAATGAATGGCTCTAACTAGAAGTTTGTAAATGTACATGTGTACCAGTTAGCTTATTTAAATTGGTTTAAACTTGTAAATACTTTGACATGTCCTATATCATTGTAAAAAGAGATCTGAAGATGAATAGTGCTTCTACTACTACTATTACTACTACAACTACTGCTACTACTACAACGAACCTATTCGTGCGCGCTCCGACCTTTCTCAGGGTTTCTGTCTTATGACTGACAGCTCACTGTCAATCTTGGGCGTTACTTTATTCCGATCAGAGTATATCTTGGAAAACCATTGCTTTCGCAAGTCGTGTATTCTCTCGATGTGAAAGACATTTTTAGGTTACAGAATCGGAAGCGCTCGCGATAGTGTTGGCGTTTACCAATTTCTGATACTACCGTTTTGGTCTAACGACAAGGGTGTTTACCTACCACCTGGCTCTGCAATTTCTGATGACCAATAAATTGTCTCACAAGAGACTAACAATGGAAATACTATGAAATCCAGACCATTAGCTGCTTATGGGCGTTGGTAAATATCAACGAAGACAGCTGAAAATGTGTGCCTCGACCAAGACCGAGACCTGGGATCTCCTGCTTCCGTGGCAGACCCACACCTCCAGCATCAGTGCAAACAGCAGTAAACAAATGATATGTCAACTTTTACTTTTCTTTTATAAAATTTTATACGCAAAAAAATTGCTAATGCAATGATGAGGTCGCACGGGGTAGACGTGCAGTCTGAGGCGCTTTGCCACAGTTCGCACGGCTCCCCCCATTGGGGGTTCGAGTCCTCCCTGTGGCATGGGTATGTGTGTGTTGTCCTTAGGGTACGTTAGTTTAAGTAGTGTGTAAGCCTAGGGACTGATAACCTAAACAGTTTGGTGCCATAGGAACTTACCACAAATTTCCAAGTATCCAAATTGATGAGAAGCATGCATATTAACCTCCTGACAGATTTCACAGAGCCTTCTATTTTATTACGATGTGAGTTTTAGCCTTAATACTGTGTGGAATACAAGTCACTGATGTAGTGTGCCTGAGATTATGTGGCATTCCAAGAAGATTTTCTGACTGAAGTGTATGTTATATGTGAAGTAAGTAAAAGTTGAAATTCTCTACATTTAGCGTTCTGAGGTTACAGTCGCAAAGTAGCGGTAAAATAAATCTTGAATAAACATGGATGGTTACTTGCAACAGATATTAAGTGCATTTCGTTTTATTTCTAAATCAGGAGAAGTTCCGAAAAGCCAAGGAAGTGTAGTTCTTTAGGTGCAGATCCAGTTACAAAACGCAAACAGAAAAATACAAAAGTATTGTCATTGGCATCGCACGAAAATTCCTCGTAATTTTTAGCTTAGACACATTCCAACTGGTTTTTCGTAAGAGAAACAACCAGGTGTTAGCATAAAACATTTCGGTGAGCTCTATGTAATGAGAATGGACAAAACTATGAACAAGGAAACTTAAAAGTTTTTCCAAGAGTAATTCCTATACAAACGTATGATTCTGTGGCCACAATATTTCCAAACACGTCAATGTACTCTCGAAATCAGTTGCCCTTGAGTAAAACGTCTTGCAGCTGTAGAAGAAGACAACAAGCAAAGGACTATTCGGGGGAGTATGAAACCCATAATGTTATCTTCAGCAGGATTCCTTGGATAGTCTGGGTGACACAACTTCACTTTGAGAAAACAGAAATATTAATGTGGTATGAGGTGTGATGAAGGAAGATGATGAAATGGACATTTGTCTCTTGGGACTTACAGTGGAGTTCCTTTTGTCACTTCCTTCATCACAATTCATTCTGATTTGAGTTACAGTATAAATAAGTATAAATATAATATAATAAATATAATATAATATATAAATATAATATAATAAGTATAAATATAAATTCGGGCACCAATAAACATGTTATCAAGTTGTTTTCAGATAATTAAAAGTTTATTAACTCTGTAAACACTTAAAAATCTATTATATAACAAATGGGGAGAAAGGAAATAGTTACAAATATAAAAAATAATTTAAAATTCGCCATCCAGTGTCTGCAATGTACATCCAATTCCAAAGAAAATGAATATTTAAATTTCTGTGTAGAACAACATAACCTGTCACAAATACCAAAAAACAACAGGCATTATGGCAACAAAACCATCAAATTTGCTTGCTGTTTATATCTTCATTCAGTTTCTGCTTATAATACTCTCTGGGAATGTGACGTTATTTTTCTTCCACGTCCACATATGCTTCAGAAACTAATTTCCAATTATCAGCTAGTCAACTAACCATTAGAATGTTGTCAGTACCTTTTAACATTCTGCGTGGTGCCTGTTGTTCTATGTCATGTCTCCTTACCACTTTCGCACAACGACACTGTGAGCGTATTTTTTAGGAAATTGACTGGTTTGAACCTGGGACCTGTTGCTGGTAAGGAGACACCAGACCACACATGACATGTAGAGTTCAGAAGAGTTCAGTGAGACTAGCGATGATATAACCAAATACTTAATGATTTCAGCGTCAGCTCCACTGCACTCCCTGTAAAAGAATCTTAATACTAACTAAATTTAGTGGAAGGGGTTGAAGGCTTTCCAATTTTTAGCTAGCTGGTAAAATAACGTCCAAAAGCAGTTAAGTTTACCAATGGAAATTTTATTCTACTCATAAAACATTGTTTATAAATTGCACTATTGATAAAAAGGAATGTTTTAATACAGGATGGTAAAAACCAACTGCGTCCAACAAAAATGTGAACGAATATTCCCTGAGTGGGTTTCCAAGTTCTACAATGGATCGAAGGATGACCTATGCCATATCACATCTATAATCTAGGTTTAAATTAAGTTTCACAAAAGAGCAAACTATCAAAAGGTCTACAGTGATCCTCAATTATCTTTAATTACTTATCTAACTTGTCATAAATTACAGTGGCTGATGTGGCTTCTCAATAACTATATAACAGAAAAATCATCGCGTTTCAGATTTTTGCTCCAAGTGGCAAATGTGAACACCATGAGCTTTAATTGACGATCGACACTAGTATTACGTAAAAAGGGGATGGAATAGATGAGACTTCAGCAGTTCTGAGTGAAGCCTTATGCGCTCAAAAATGCGGCATCCCGTGCGTACATTACCTTGTCGGTGTTCGTCAGGGGGTGGCGGCTGGCGGCTGGCGCAGCTCCCTACAGCTCACCGTCTCGGAAGCAACTCTCTTCTAAATTTTCCTTTCTACAATTTACCGCAGTTGGTTTAAAGAAAACTATCTGGCTGTGTTTTCATCTGACCAATCAGGATTTCAATGTTAACCTTAAGCTCCGCCTACGAAAATTCTGTCTATCGAATGAGAAACGTTATACTTTTCGTGATGGGGCAATGTTTTTAAAGTTGGCAACGTAAGAGAGACGCGAAAAAGTCTCATGCTAGAATTTGCAGCTGGTGTGGCCCTTTCAGTGTTATCGTAAGATCTATACTGTTCTTCTGGAAGGCTCTATCTTTTAACATGGGCTGGGGGGTAGCCCTGGCGGTTATTTTTCGTGGTGGGGCAATGTTCTTAACGTTTGCAATGTAACAGACGCTAAAACTTGCGGTTGGTGTGGCCCTTTTAGTATTATCGTAAGATCTATACTGTTCTTCTGGAGGGCTCTAGCTTTTAGTATGGGCTGGGGTGTGGTCCTGGTAGTTAGATGGCGACGTGGGTGTCCGTCGATGCCTTCTGCATCCTCATGTCGTTGATCATTGCTGATTCTTCCGCCTTTAGGGACAATTTCCCACCCCTAGGACAAGAGAGTGCCCTGAACCTCTATCCGCTCCTCCGCCCTCTTTGACAAGGCCGTTGGCAGAATGAGGCTGACTTCTTATGCCGGAAGTTTTTCGGCCACCAATGCTGGTTATTTATCAAAATTTAGGCAGTGGCGGGGATCGAACCCGGGACCGAAGACGTTTTTAATTATGAATCAAGGGCGCTACCCCTAGACCACGAGGTCTAGTGTGATACAACTCGACAATCTTCGTCAGCAATCCCGAAGGTAAATTTCCAGAGCCCTCGTATGAGTACAAACAATCCTACCGGAGGAACATCCACAACTGAGCATTATAGTAGAGGTTGAAAATACCCCTTCGGTTCTAAGGTACCTTTTATTTTTCAGTAGTTAAGACACGACCGGTTTCGGGCTCTTACAGGGCTATCACCAGGAGTTCGTGCTGTGACACCAAGCACCGTGGTGGATGAGTACAGGACGCGGTGTATCACATAGCGAGCGTTCTGTACTCGTCCACCACGGTGCTCGGTGTGACAGCACCAAGTTAAAACTCCTGATGATAGGCATGTAAGAGCCCGATACCGGTCGTTTTTAACTACTGAAAAATAAAAAGTACCTTACAACTGAAGCTGTATTTTCTACCTCACCCTCATGTGAGTATGACTGTACCCACAATCCGTTCAATACGGTCATAAGAGACCCCTTGTCAACAGTAGAAAAGAATGAGCGTACAGGTCTATCGGGAGACAGAACGTTTCGAAATGAAACCGATGTTTCTCCAAAGATTTCGGGTGCAATCTCAGAACGAATATCTCAGTTTAGCAAGGGGGGGGGGGGGGGCGGTGGCTGTGTTATTACCCTTCGCATCAGCTTTCTTGTATAAGTCAACGTTCTCCGCAATAGCATTTACCAAGACGAAACATCGGTCTCAACAGCAGGTGGAACGGGATCTGTGAGTTTCTATTTCAACGATCCCACCAAGAATAGATCTGCTTTCTTCACAAATTCAAGCACACACGTGGCACCAAATCTGGAAATGTCAGAAAATTTCCTAATTTTGAACCTTGTGCATTGTTTGTTTATTTCGTTTTTGGATGGACAGTTTGAAAGTAATTTTTAACTATTGTCCTGTCGTTATTTGTAAGTCATGATCTTTCAAACATTGAAACATTCTAAAACAGTTAAATGGATATAGACGGGAACAATTAAACTTTAACTAACTTGTGAAAAATATGGAATGAAATATACATATTGCTCAGCTCCAATAACTGCTCATGCAGACATGATAATTTATAAACTAGTTCTAATTTCTAACTTTTGCTACCTCTGAATACTAAAACTGTACGATAACTTTTGAAATTTTATTAACTCTGATGTGCTTGAAGGACACTTTCCTATTAATGTTATTGTTGTTGTTGTAGCTCCTAGTTGTAATAATTAGACAGAAGCAAACAAATGTCTTAGGCTTCCTATCGTGTGAAGGATGGAAAGTACTGAGGAAGAAAAGTTAGACGGAGTGGGCAAAATAATTTGTTTCAGAATTGGAGCTCGACGGAAAGAGGTTGAAAGCCCCTGCTCTATCGCATGGCCCACCTATCTGTGATGCGTTTGTCGTGCAAATCACTGTACGCCACATTTTGGCTGATTCTGTTTTATTTTCTGATAAGCGGATGGATGCCAATTTAGATGGAGATCTGCCCTCTGTATAGCTGATGGCAAGACCAGTGTGATAAAGATTTTGAAATTTTGTGGTGTGTCTTACCTCTGGCCTAAGTTATTCTGCTGGAGATTTTAATGCGCTGCAACCGGGACTGGCTCATCCCTTATACAATGACAAGACTCAACATTATGCTCAAAAGCCCCAACACACACACACACACATGACCACTGCTCACCACGACGACGCAGTAAGAAAAGATGTAAGCGGAGCAGACACGGTAGGGGGGATGACATTAGCTAAGACGTGGAAACTCCATTGAGACAAGTATCTTTGGCAAAGGGCAGATTATTATTACGTAGATCCTGTGAATGGGTATCTCGAGTCTGGCCGAATGTTGACGTTCTACCGTCGCGAGCAGCTACGGAAACAGGCAGACGGATCGTAAAACTACCACTAGGAACTAAGTGGTTCGACATCCAAGACTCTTCACACAAAGAGGGATTCTTAGGCTTATCTGCTCTGTGAAGTAGAGTAGATGGAGCCCTGTGGCATATCTGCCGCAAGAGAACAATGATGGTGCACGTACAAGTTTCTCGGAGCATACCGTTTCTCGTACCTTGGGGAACACGGAGCTCCGCAGCAGACCATCCCTACACGTTCACATATTGACCCAACGACATCGTCACTTACCGTTGCAGTGGGCACAGGAAAATCGGGGTTCGGTCGTCAATCAATGGAAACATGTCGGCTCTTCTGATGAATCACATTCCTGCTACACTAGGTCGTCTCTACAAACGCTGTCATGGAGGTGAACGGCTGCTCGAAACTTCCAGCCCGCCACGAACGCAGGCTGGTGGGAGCAGTATTATGCTATGGGAGTCTTTCTCCTACGCGTGACTAGGGCCCTTGGTAGTAATCGAAGACACGCTGACAGCTGCGAACCACGTAGATCCCTTCATAGTTGATGTCTTCGCCGACGGCGATGTCACCTTTTAGCAGTATTATTGTCCTTGTCTCGGAGCCAGAACCATGCTCCAGTGTTTGTACGAGCATTATAGTGCACTCTCATTCAAGTCTCGCCGACCAAATTCACCTGATGTAAATGCTTTGGAACCCGTATGGATCGCTATCAGGCGCCATCACCGCTTGCACAAATCAGGGGCCCGCTATTTACATGAATTACATGACCTGTGCGTAGACATCTAATGCGACATACCTCCACTAACCTAACAACAAACTGTCGGAGCCCTGATATGCAGACGTGTAAGCGAGCTATAAAGCAGCTGTTCATGGTGTTTTGGCTCATCAGTGTATTCCAACAATCAGCCAGTTTTTTCTTTTTTTTACTCTGTGTTGTATCTAACAACTTGATTTTCGTTGTTTTTCCTTTGAGCATGTATGTGCAAGTTTTCAGGACTTCGTTTACGTTTTTATGTGCAGTTCCAACTTACATTGTTTTATGAGCTTCAACCACACTCGTGTCATTATATTTTGAAACGAGCGCTAAAATCATGTTGCCTTGCGCTTTCACAGCGATTTTCATCAACATCACTTCCGCAACGAACCCGATGCTGTCAACTTTGACATACTGCAGCGAAATATATGACAGTAATTTTTTTTATGTTACACTGGGCTTGTTTGACACGTGTTCCTAACGTCAAAAGCGGTGTGTTTGTCTGTAGTAATGAAATGTTTGACTGAAATCTTTCGGTACCAGGGCTAGGCCCTACACCACTCCTGGAACAACAATTGTTCTCCTTGTACATCAGAGGCATCTCATAAATTCTGGCCGCGAGGAGAGGCCGCACGATTTGAATCACGGATAGCACGGCCCCTGGCACCTGAGGTTCGAGTTCTCCCTCGGGCATGGGTGCGTGTGTGTTGTTCTTAACATACGTTAGTTTAAGTAAGTTTACTTAGTGTGCAAGTCTAGGAATCGATGACCTCAACAGTTTGGTCCCTTAGGAATTCACACACATTTGAACATTTCATAATTCTGTCGTCCTATAAATGTAATACCTGTGCTGGCGACCTGAAACTTTGGCAAAGTGACGTAACTGAAGATATCAGTAGTGCCATCGTCCAGACGAATAACTATCTGTCACCGGCGGCCACATCAACGCAAAACTTGGAACTGCAAAAGCGAAAAACACACAAATAATTGTAATATTGCATCAGAAATTGATTGTTTTTAAATCCCGCGAGAACTGTCTCCTGGTGCCCTCAGCTACATCCCTGTACCAATGCACAACTTTGGTGAAATGAACAGCACAGCAAGGCAGATATTCCCCTGTTCCACTATCTAAGTTATAGGAATTTGTAGGTCTTACACTTAGTTTTAAATGTAAATCTTCTCACAACATCTGCACCTGAATGAATGTGATGTAAAATATGTAGAATGGCAGCTTAGATGAAAAAGAGACATCATGAGCGAAACACACCAAATAAACCCGTAAGAATTTTAGAAATGAAATTAGAAGGGACTATCGTGACTCAACACATTTTTATCACTGATCCAACAATGTCTTTGCCTATCAAAATTCTTTTCATTTTGTCACTTAAATTAGAGAATAGTTAAATTTTTAGATTAAATTCCAGTGCAATTGTCTGTAACCAAACCATGCCCAAAGTATTGAAAACAGTAGAATACTGCGGAATATTTGCAAAATAACTTGCCAGACGCGTAGACCTAAACTTATCTCGTAAACATAACAACAGTTAAAGTTGCAGCACTTGACAAGCGAGGTAACTGAATAATTTAGAGGCTGATGTTTCACCTTGGCTAAGGAGTCTTCCTTGGCGAGATTTCTGCTGGGCAGCAACAAGTAGTTCAGTGTGCCCCAACACCATTGGCGGCGTGGTGTTAGTGGAAATCACTGAGAAGACGCTGCGGACCTAAACGTACCGGCGATGCTGCCATAGAATGTCATTGGGTTACTCGAGTGGTAATTACTACTCGGTAAGGCGAACTGGTAATCCGGCAGTAACATCAAGTAATGTGGTCAAGTAACTACGTACAGTTACGTCCCATTTCAAAGCAGCATATATTTTTAACTTGCAGTGAAAGCAGGGAAAGTGATTGTGGAAAATGACTGTCTGTCAAATTCATTAAACGAGAAAGGTGTGAGAGTGGCGACAGAGAATGCTACGGAGTGTGCAGGAAGGTATTGCAAGTAAGAAATAAGTAAGCCAATAGCGCATAAAAAAAGAAAAAAATGATAAAACAACAGTTAAATGTTTTGTGTAAAAATTTGTGTAAAAGAAATTAATTAAAAATATTTTATGTTTCTTCGACTGATGCTTAATATCATCTACAGCAAATATGGTGTTTGAAATGTTTCTCTAATATATTTTTTTCTTCGTTTTAGAAAAATCGTTTCACAAAACGTGTCCGTTTTTCTTCAGTTTCCTTTTATTTGCTAATGGTGTTTTATTATTAGGTCTATAAAGGGGGTTAAAGACATTCAATATTTTGAGAGGTGGTAGTGTTGCCTGAAACAAAACAAAAATGTCCAGTAGACAAGGAAACTAAAATCAGTAAGTTAAGAGCTATGAGAATTTCTTCTTCTTCGCTATTGTGAGAAAATCTCTTCTTCCGCAAGCTCTTTGCTATAACGAACAACCTACTGATTGCAGTAAACAATTGAGGACGCAGTTCTCTGTTATTGTAATTTGTAAAATCAACGAATGTGAATGCGAAATGAAGATTGTGGTGACACACTCACCTGTACGGCAGCCTTACGTCTACATCCGACCTTATTAACGCACTTTGGTACACTGGAAGCTATGTTGTGTCACATTGTCAGAATAATTTGTTCTCATTTGTTGGTCTTTCGCAGTAGCAAAGCTCTTTTCGTCGAAGATATGTGTCTCACAGCAGCGTAGACCTTCAGTTATGCCCTTTAGAGAGCACGTTTATTTTTGCTTAACATCGCACATAGCTTAAGAGAGAGCTGAGAAGTTTCAGTTTATCCTGTAAACTGATATTTATTTTAGTTTTTCAAAATGAAAGAAAAAGTTTTTCAATATCTACATCCATGTAATTTATTATTCGTAAAATGGCTACACCTTGAAGGAATGAACTCTTTGACACTTCGTTTGCATAGCTAGCTGCTGCTGTTCGTGAGCTCTTTACCTTTTCTCTCAAAACCGTAATTAAGTTTCTTAATTACCATGATTACCCTTAAGTATTTAAATATTTAGGTACTAACCCATATCCCTCGATGGTCTACATAATAATCGATTTGTCCATATAGCAGTCTTCGTTAAGCTACGAGCATTGGACAAAAATTTTCCTTCAACGCAACAATTAAATTTTTCTTATCATCATCATCATCATTTAAGACTGATTATGCCTTTCAGCGTTCAGTCTGGAGCAAAGCCCCCTTATAAAATTCCTCCACGATCCCCTATTCAGTGCTAACATTGGTGTCTTTTCTGATGTTAAACCTATTACTTTAAAATCATTCTTAACCGAATCCAGGTACCTTCTCCTTGGTCTGCCCCAACTCCTCCTACCCTCTACTGCTGAACCCATGAGTCTCTTGGGTAACCTTGACTCTCCTATGCGTGTAACATGACCCCACCATCTAAACCGGTTCGCCCTGACTGCTACATCTACAGAGTTCATTCCCAGTTTTTCTTTGATTTTCTCATTGTGGACACCCTCCTGCCATTGTTCCCATCTACTAGTACCTGCAACCATCCTAGCTACTTTCATATCCATAACCTCAACCTTGTTGATAAGGTAACCTGAATCCACCCACCTTTCGCTCCCATACAACAAAGTTGGTCGAAAGATTGAACGGTCCACAGGTAACTTAGTCTTGGTACTGACTTCCTTCTTGCAGAAGAGAGTAGATCGTAGCTGAGCGTTCACAGCATTAGCTTTGCTACACCTCGCTTCCAGTTCTTTCACTATGTTGCCATCATGTGAGAATATGCATCCTAAGTACTTGAAACCGTCTACCTGTTCTAACTTTGTTCCTCCTGTTTGGCACTTAGACCGTTTATATTTCTTTCCCACTGACATTACTTTCGTTTTGGAGATGCTAATCTTCATACCATAGTCCTTACATTACTGATGTAGCTCTGAAATATTATTTTGCAAACTTTCAACCGACTCTGCCATCACAACTAAGTCATCCGCATATGCAAGACTGCTTATTTTGTGTTCACATATTTTAATCTCATCCACCCAGTCTACTGTCTTCAACATATGATCCATAAATAATATGAACAACAGTGGCGACAGGTTGCAGCCTTGTCTTACCCCAGAAACTACTCTGAACCATGAACTCAATTTACCGTCAACTCTAACTGCTGCCTGACTATCCATGTAAAGACCTTTAATTGCTTGCAAAAGTTTGCCTCCTATTCCATAATCTCGTAAAACAGACAATAACTTCCTCCTAGGAACCCGGTCATATGCCTTTTCTAGATCTATAAAGCATAGATACAATTCCTTGTTCCATTCATAACCCTTCTTCATTATTTGCCGTAAGCTAAAGATCCGGTCCTGACAACCTCTAAGAGGCCTAAACCCACACTGATTTTCAGTCAATTGGTCCTCAACTAATACTCGCACTTTCCTTTCAACAATACCTGAGAAGATTTTACCCACAACGCTGATAAAAGAGATACCTCTGTAGTTGTTACAATCTTTTATCTTTCCATGTTTAAAGATTGGTGTGATTACTGCTTTTGTCCAGTCTGATGGAACCTGTCCCGACTCCCAGGCCATTTCAATTTTTCTCAATTACACTAATTATCCTGATTATTTTCAGTTAAATACATCGAATGCTGTAAAGATAAGCCTCACGTGGGTCAAACTGATATACCCTTTGCCAATTTCAGACTCTTCGTTTCGCTATGAAAATTCGGTCCAAAGTGCATCGCGTTATTTTCCGTTAAATCAATAATTAAGTTTTTCTTCAACAAGATTTATGTTTTTTGATCATTGTCCATAAAAAAAAGCAGCAATAGTTAAAACTTTTACATCAAAATTGTTTCTACATTACAGTTTTGATCGCATGTATGCTGTATCAGAAACCTGTTACAAAACGAAATATACAACGTACATGCGATCAAGACTGCTTTATCTTAATAAATTTAATTTTTTCAATTAACCTATTTATTTCAAGAAAAGAAAGCATTCTTTGAAAATCTAGGCCATACGATAGTCATTGTCATACCACGTTTTCCAATTTCGTAATCTTTGTTTGTCTGAGGAAAGCACATAAATATCCACTATGTAATTTGGAGGAAACCATGGCCAATAAAACAGAAATACAATACTCTCATGAATGTTGAAGTGAAGGAGTCATAACAGATATGAGTCTTACAGAAGTGTAATCTCAAGAAATTCGTAAAATTGGCAATAACAGTAAATCCATGGACCTGCATGTCAACAGGATTCTGTTCAGGCTGTTGGAGGCTCTATAATGGTGTGTGGCGTGTGCACTTACAGTGTATTGGACACCTGATACGTGTAGATACGACTCTCACAGGTGATACGTATGTAAGTATCCTCTCCGATCACCTGCATCCATTCATGTCCATTGTCCATACCGACGAACTTGTGCAATTCCAGCAGGACACTACAACACCCAAGGCGTCCAGAATTGCTACAGCGAGGCTCCAGAAAGACTGCCCCTGGGCACCAAACTCCCCAGACATGAACATTATTGAGCATACCTGGGATGCCTTGCTATACGCTATTCAGAAGAGATCTCCACCCCGTAGTACTCTTATAGATTTATGGACAGCCCTGCAGGATTCATGTTGCCAGTTCCCTTCAGCAATACTTCAGACATTCGTCGAGTCCATGTCATGATGCGGCGCTTCTGCGTGCTCGACGGGGCCCTACACGATATTAGGCGGGTGTACCAGTTTGTTTGGCTCTTCAGTGTATGTACCCTCCGTCCACCATAAGTGCTTATTTCTTTACAGATCCATTCCTTACATTCAGTCTTTCCCCTGTCTGAACGGGTAGAACAAACAGTAGTAGTAGGACTCCCACTGCCCATAGTCTAACTAGTTCAAAAAACTCTCCGCGAGGGACATTCTTATGTCTTCAAATTATATTCTACATTTGCATCATTCATTCGTCTCCACTTTTAAATATCAAGTTTAGATTTTAAAGACAAGCTACTCTCACTTTTCCTACTTGTGCACTATCGGTAAAAAAATCGAATGACTATAGACATTATCCTGTTGCATCATGGCAAGGAGCAAAGTTTTAATTTCTTGTGACTTCTTTGAGTTTCCCTTGCTGGACTGGCGTCAATAGTCTTAAAAGGCCTTGAACAAGACCCTTTTTTAATCTTCAAATTCAGAAATCGCTTTTCTATGCACTTCAGTACTCCACAATTTGCGTTTCGTACGAGATAGGTGAATGTTAGTCCTCTTTTCGGTTCACCCTGACTTCTTTTCCTCTTGGGCTGTGAAACAATACAGTGTTAATTATAAAGTTATTGTGTTGATTTTGTTTTGTGAAACAGAGAACTCTGCATAACTTCATAACATCGGCTATCCTCAGTATGGAATACTTTAATGTCTTTTCGTTGTGTTTCCATTTGAGATAAACTGGTGGACCAGTAGCAGAATATCTCAAAATGAATTATGAATTTTACTAAAACGCATTACTGCAGCAGTTACAGCAATTATAGCAATGAAGGGAAGAGTGTATTTACCACCTGCTGCACGAAACTATCATTGATAACGTACCTTTCCCATTTCTCCATCTTTTGCACGTTTCTGCCTGCCTCAAGCTTTTCTGTCCTCTACTAGGATTCCATTAGGAACAACAAGAGCTTCATCACTTGTATCTAACTCAATTATTTTTCACAAAATATCACTGTAAAAATGTGTTATTGTTCACACTACTACTGCTACAATGCTGTCACGGAAGTGTCGCCAACTTCATGTATTTCAACTCCGCGATATCAGTAAGTGTTCTCCAGATCTAGTATTTCCTTTATTAAAATTTAAAGCATTTAACGCTTATAAGGCAACAAAGATCAAAGATTAGTCTATCTTCTATGATTAACAACGTTTCCTTGATATGAAAACACTTGAGTATAACACTAAAGATTTAAGTAGGCCATTGAGAGCAAAAGACGCCTCCTTAACACGCCTGTAAATCTGATAGACTAATGAGACAATATAGATGATTTTGTAGGTAACTGTTGACGGATATATATTTGAATGTCATTCTTATTTTTTCAAGATTTCTTGTTGCAATTGAGTGTATGTTGATACAAACACGTTCGTACAACAATTTAGATTACCTTCATGTATTAGACGACATACTTAACAGTGTTCTAGGGTGTTTCGAATTTAGAGGATTCGTTTCGATTAAGTAGGGAATAACTCAAAATATTGAAACTTTGTATCACAACGAGGTTCTGAAGGTGTTGTTGGGTAATACAGAATATGGTCAGACGTCCAAAATAACAGATTTGGCAGCAATGGCTGTGGCTGATGAAATGTGGGAAAATGTTACCTCGACGATTATTTCGAACTGTTTACAGAAATGCAGAGTCATCAGGGAGCCACGTATAAGCTGCAACAACGAGAGAGCCGAGACATGGACTCGGATTTCTACGAAACCTAGACTCATCTTCTTGATTTACGAAAGACATTGTCTTTGATTATTTCGTGTATTTTCACGATCTCGTAGAAGACTATAGTGCCCTAAATGGCGCTAATGTTCTGTGATATTCCGGGTGACAAGAACGATGACTTTTCAGATATGTGGGTCTTTCTTTTGAAACGTCAAAGTAAATAAATATTACTTACGGGGAAAAAAGAAAACAAATTTCGTATAATTTGCATTCTAGTTTCTAGTTGCTCCTTCCACCTGTGAAGAAATACAGATATTATTGTAAGTATAGCACTGTTTTTCAAATTTGTTTTCTAGAATACACCGATAGTTCCATTTTGTCTTGTCCCACCTCAGCCAAACGTACGTGAAATTGAACTGTCAGTTATTCTGACTTTTTTTTATGAGATCCCTTGAATTTAGAAGTATCGAAAGTGAACTCAATATGTAGGACTGCTGACAACATACCGAATAGACGTAATAATATAAAGTGAAGGCAGCTGGCTAAACATTCGTGTTTAAAATTTTAATTAATAGCATGAAACATTTAAGATCTCCAAGTACAATGTTTGCATTCCATAGCTGACAAAGAAAGCGCCTTTTATGAGAACTCTATGCTGAGAGAAAGACTGAAAACGATAAAATTTTCGGAAAAATATTCTATTCAACGGCTGTTATAGGTTTTCATTAGAGAAATTCGTAGCGGAAGGACTGTTGTATTGTTTTGCGAATGTCTTTCGAGTTCGCTGCAAAGCCGAAAACTCCATAGCCACGAAATCAATTGTTCACCGTTTAATCCTATCAACAGCAGATTGTGTATAGCGAATAGCAGCAGTGCGCCCGCGTGAGCTGGCAGCCTAAATTAGTGACTTCGTATTCTTTTCGTTCACCTCTTCAAAGCTACACAAAACACAACCGCGGTCATTTTCGCCCGCAGCGTTCGTGCAATGCCTGCATCGCGTCAATCGCGTTAATCAATTATTCCACATGTATTATTCAGCCCACAGCCAGCAACCGTTTGCGCAATACTCCCAGAGTGATGCTTTAATATTTACGTTTCACTGATTCCGCGTTAGCTGCATTATCGACGGCTGACCGCTCTGAAAGGCTGCCGTAAACAAAGATTTGTGCGTTATACTGCGCGGACTTTCACAATATTCGTCTCTTGATGGAGCGAACCAGATCTCGTGCTTCACGATGTTTATGGCCACCACTTATAATACACTTTGCTTCATCGTATGTATTAAAGCTTGTAAATCTGAGACACATTCGGGGATACCTGGATTAAAAGCGCAAATGAAAGTGGCTCGACAAAAAGGGAGTGAGGCTACAGTGTAAAGCGTCTACGAAAACGCCTACACTGGCTCTAGAGACGGAGCAGAAGTTACGAGGGTGGGAAGACGAGAGGCCTCTTCGGTCCCAAAGCTGTTCTCACACGGGACGAGACAGCTAACGTTTACATGGACTCGTACAGGACACCAAGGCTAGGCAGCGCCGTCACCAAACGGGACGAGCTGGTTATTGTCATCTGCGCTCTCAGCGCTGTCTAGTGGCCGCCTTCGACTTTATTTGGCTTGAGGACCATACATTTACGAAAATGGACTCTGTTAGCGATCGTCGGAGAGGACTGAAGAAAATCCCGAAGAAGTTTCTGGATGCCTTGAACAGCCAAGTGCTGGCAGAGAAACACTACACAATGCTGTACAACGCTCTGAGATACATAGTAAAAGAAGTTATTTGTTAATTGAATATGCATTCCATTTTCCGCTTATAATTTAATATGGTTAGGGTATAGGGTCCAAAATCAGTTTGAGCAAGCACAATATCCTTAGCCTCGACGTTGCATTGATTGTCGACACACTGATATAACGTACTGCATCATATAGATTCCAAGATCGGGATTCATTCACTAATTTAATTTAAGTGTGTAACGTCTCTTAGCAAAAGACATATTATGTAACAAAGAGAAAGCATTATGTGTCATGTTTTGCTCTTGTATAAAATTATGTACTTTTTTTTTTTATTTAGATAATATTTGTGTCGGCGAGTACTGAAACCGCCACAGACGATACTTATTAAATATCAAACAAAGATGAGACTATGTGACTACTATAAATAGTACACAACGGACATTAAATTCCCTGTCGTCTTCTTGTAGTTGCGTGGGTAGGAAGAGCCTGTGACGTTATATTGTACGCTTGCGTAGCATTCTTTTGTCAAGATTGTGAGAGGGACGCCTTTAGACATAGCTTTGGAAAGGTGTGTAATAACTTGATTTGTTTAAATGTTTTGAATAGAGTTACTTAGTGAAAACTTGCATTATGATTTGTAATAAGCTTGCCTGGTATTTTATCCCATATCTTTAAGACATTTTCAGTTATTTAAATATTATTTGTGGTGGAGAGCAGCGCTACGAACGAACGAGCCGCCTCCGCGGCGCATTCAAACTGCATTAAATGAAATCAATCATACCGCAAAGAAGCGGGCAGGTAACAGTGAACTAAAATTATTTCTTTCAGCTTTCTGAATTGCAGAGCAGAGCAGCAGATTTTATGATGTGTTTTACAGGTTGACGCCGGCTGCTGATAAAATATTCTTAACAGTGCAAAAGGTTAATTTACCTTCATAATATAAAAGAAATCTTGCTGTGCGTAGTTCTGGCCTGGCCTACTTCATAGTAAAAACATATTTTCCTATAGCAATAGTCTCATGCTCTCGCGTTAATCGTGGTACTTATTGGTGTCTTACTGTTAACAAAAATCCACTGCAAAATTTTGATGTTGAACAATCAATGCGTACTGTAACATCAGTATTGATAACGAAATAATTTTCATTAACCTTTTCAATAACTGTAAAATAAGGAAAATATGTTGAACTTTATGGCGAGTTACAGTAACGAAAAAATGTTCATTTAATAGAAATCCAGACCCAGAAAAATAAGAACATAATATATTTTGTTTTGTTGAAAATTAATGATCCAAAGAAAGTCACAGCACAGCATCACTAAAAGGTATTTCGGGGCTCTTTTCGTAGCAACATATTTTATCTCATATATTAGTTGTTACGCGAGTAATAATAAAACAAAGTTAATAGTAAAGAGCCAGCGAAACTCCATTGACTGTCGACAATCTGATATAACGTACTGCATCATATTGATTCCAAAAAAATGGTTCAGATGGCTCTGATCACTATGGGACTCAACTACTGAGGTCATCAGTCTCCTAGAACTTAGATCTACTTAAACCTAACTAACCTAAGGACAGCACACACATCCATGCCCGAGGCAGGATTCGAACCTGCGACCGTAGCGGTCGCGCGGTTCCATACTGTAGCGCCAAGAACCCCTCGGCCATAAAGATTCCAAGATCGGGATTCATTCACCAATTTAATTTGAGTGGAAGAGGAAATTTTTTCAAAGCTGCTAACCTTCACTGAAAAAGATGCTTGCCGGCGAGATGCAAATATGAGCCAGCCCATAAATCCGGAAGTGGGTACATACTCAAGACCCAAAGTAACTGGTACACCTGCCTCATATCGTGTGGGTCCCCGCGAGCATGCAGAAGTGCCGAAACATGACGTGCCAAGGTCTCGATGAATGTCTGAAGTTGAGCTGGAGGGAACTGACACCATGAATCCTGCAGAGAACGAGATGTCTTCTGAAGAGCACTTTGCAAGGCATTCCAGATATGCTCAATAATGTTCATTTCTGGGGAGTCTGGTGGCCAGACGGAAGTTTTTAAACTCAGAAGAGTGTTCCTGGAGTCACTATGCCGAAATTATGGTCTTTTAAGGTATCTCACTGTTCTGCTGTAATTGCCAAAGTCCGTCGAAATGCACAATGGACATTAATGGATGCAGGTGATCAGACAGAATGCCCACGGACGTGTAACCTGTCAGAATCGTATCTAGGCGTATCAGGGGTCCCATATCATTCCAACCGCACACGCTCCGTACCATTATACAGCTTCACCACCTTGAAGAGTACCATCCTGACATACAGTTCCATGGCTTCATGAGGTTGTCTCCATACCCATAACGCCCATCCGCCTGATACAAGCTGAAAGGAGACTTGTCCGACCAGGTAACATGTGTCCAGTCCTTAACAGTCCTATGTCGTTGTTGACGGGCCCAGGCGATCCGAACAGCTATGTGTGGTGCAATCATCAAGGGTACACGAGTGGGCTTTCGGCTCCGAAAGCCTATATCAATGATGTTTCGTCGAGTGCTTCGCACTCTGACACTTATCAATGGCCCCGCACTGAAATGTGCAGCAATTGGCGGAAGTGTAGGACTGATGTCACGCTGAATGATTCTCCTCAGTCGTCGCTGGCTCCGTTCTTGCAGGATCTTTTTCTGGCCGCAGCGATTTTGGAGATTTGATGTTTTTCCTGATTTCTTGTACTCACGGTACGCTAGTGAAATGGCTGTCAGCAAAAGTCCCCGCTTCATCGCTACCTCGGAGATGCTACGTCGGATCGCTCGTGTGCCGACTGTAACAACATGTTCAAACTCTCTTACATCTTGATAACCTACCATTGTAGCAGCAGTAACCGATCTAACAACTACGCCGGACTCTTGTTGCCTTCTGTAGGCATTGCCGCCTGCATTGCTGTATTGTGCCTGAGTATGTATGCTTGTTTTGAATATACATTCCTATACCAGTTTCTTTGGCGCTTCAATGCATATATTTTACAGAAAGTTTCATAATAACAAAATCTTAAAATGTGTAACTTGTGTTTACCTTCTGATACAGGATGACAGTCGCGTTACGATTTCTGGGCACTGGAGAAAGATTCCAGTACTTGGCTTTTGAAAGAAGAATTGCCGTAAATTCGTTATTTATAATAAATAACGTCGACTTTTCAGATAGTACTTGCATTAAATGAATAATAAAGTCTCAGAAACTTACAGACATCAAAATGTTAAAACAATATTTGAAAGAGGGTGGACGTGAACCTAGTATGTATTATCTCTTATCTTGCCCCCACAACCCTGTCAAATGCGCTACAGACTAAAGACTGTATTTGCAACTGATATATGATATGTAATATACAAAATTTTAAGAAAAGATGAGCTTTTGATACATCATTATTGTGCCGTATATATGGTGTACCATTTAACTTGACCACCCTAAATAGCTGTCTCTCCAGATGAAAATTACAAAATGTTTGAAGCAAATGTTCTTTAGCTGTCAGTTTGACGTCAATCAGCATCATTGCCTTCATTGTAGCTTTGTTTTCTACAAAGGAATGAACAACGGTATGACTTTTTTTAATTGGCACGTGGTATTTTTTATTTGATAATTCATTTACTCTCCTAAGGACACTACTCAAAATGTATCAGAGAGTAATTTTCACTGAAAGACAGTGTTATTAATTACATAACACAACACTGATGTTGATACTCCCAGCACTTAGTGCTGGTACTCGGGGTAATGGAAAACATTAATGTTCTGACGTTGACAGAGGACAACCGTAAGCATAAGTAGTATCCACTCCCGTTATTGTGTCAACCATCGTCAGTTGAAGAGTTGTGTGAGTAGAATGTACACCAACGAAGAGAAGGTAGAAAAAAATGGCTCTGAGCACTATGGGACTTAACATCTATGGTCATCAGTCCCCTACAACTTACAACTACTTAAACCTGACTAACCTAAGGACATCACACAACACTCAGTCATCACGAGGCAGAGAAAATCCCGGACCCCGCCGGAAATCGAACCCGGGAACCCGGGCGCGAGCTGCGGACGAAGAGAAGGTAGACATGCTACTCATCTACGACGAATGTAATGTACAGGATGAGCTCGCTGAGGACTGGCAAGCGGTGTGCAAGAATAAACCATTATGACAGCTTTAGGTAAAAGACCATTTATTGGAAGTAACTGCATTGAAACGGTTCACATAAACAGGCCTAGGGGTGCGAGGGTGAGCCATAGCGTAGTCAGCGGCGAAACGTAGTTTGCATAGCTAAGGAAAAGTGGTGTCTGCCATTCAGACAAGTCCGACTGGCGTGGCAGCTACTGAAGAGACGACGTCCGTGGTGCCGCAGCACCGGGAGGACCAGGAGATGTTGACTGCTACAGGGCGCGCGATCAAAAGAGAGCCCTGGCAGAGGACAGGAGACTACATCATGCATGGCCACGCGGCTTTTCAACCCTGATTGGTCAGACGCTGAGAAACCCGCGGGGGTGGCATGGAAATTTCCAGAGCCTGGCCTGCTCAGCAACGCAGAGATTGGGTTCCTTATCAGCACACGAGGGAGGCGCATGATCGAGATTGCCTACCCCGATGCCGACTTGCTGTTGCTGGACCACGGGACAGGAAAATCAGAGGCAGCCAAAGCTGCCGGCTACTGGTTGGGAATAAAGTAATTTTTCAAAGCAAATACAAAATGAAATAAAATCCGCAACTATTGGGCTACTATCTGGCTCATCCTTACACTCCTCCCACTTCCGTGGGAGCAGAGAAAGTATGTGAATTCGATCAATGTAATTAGTATGTAAAAAAGGCTCTAATGGCTCTAAGCACAATGGGACTTAACATCTGAGGTCATGAGTCCCTAGACATAGAACTACTTAAACATAACTAACCTAAAGGCATCACACACATCAATGCCCGAGGCAGGATTCGAACCTGCGACCGTAGCAGCAGCGTGTTTCCGCACTGAAGCGCCTAGAACCGCTCGACCACAGCGGCCGGCTAGTATGTAAGTGTTTTTTTTTCTTTTGTCATCTGTCTACTGACTGATTTGATGCGGCCCGCCACGAATTCCTGATTCCTGTCCTGTGCTAACTTCTTCATCTCAGAGTAGCACTTGCAACCTACGTCCTCAATTATTTGCTTGACGTTTTGCAATCTCTGTTTTCCTCTACAGTTTTTGCCCTCTACAGCTGCCTCTAGTACCATGGAACTCATTCCCTCATGTCTTGGCAGATGTCCTATCATCCTTTCCCTTCTCCTTAACAGTGTTTTCCACATATTCCTTTCCTCCTCATTCCTTACCTTATCAGTCCACCTAATTTTCAACATTCGTCTATAGCACCACATCTCAAATGCTTCGATTCTCTGCTGTTCCGGTTTTCCCACAGTCCATGTTTCACTACCATACAATGCTGTACTCCAGACGTACATCCTCAGAAATATGTTCCTCAAATTAAGGTCGGTATTTGATATTAGTAGACTTGTCTTAGCCAGAAATGCCTTTTTTGCCATAGCGACTCTGCTTTTGATGTCCTCCTTGCTCCGTCCGTCATTGGTTATTTTACTGCCTTGGTAGCAGAATTCCTTAACTTCTTTGACTTCGTGACCATCAATCCTGATGTTAAGTTTCTCGCTGTTCTCATTTCTACTACTTCCCACTACCTTCATCTTTCTCCGATTTACTCTCAAACCATGCTGTGTACTCATTAGACTGTTCATTCCGTTCAGCAGATCATTTAATTCTTCTTCACTTTCACTCAGGATAGCAATGTCATCAGCGAATCGTATCATTGATATCCTTTCACCTTGTACACTCCTGGAAATTGAAATAAGAACACCGTGAATTCATTGTCCCAGGAAGGGGAAACTTTATTGACACATTCCTGGGCTCAGATACATCACATGATCACACTGACAGAACCACAGGCACATAGACACAGGCAACAGAGCATGCACAATGTCGGCACTAGTACAGTGTATATCCACCTTTCGCAGCAATGCAGGCTGCTATTCTCCCATGGAGACGATCGTAGAGATGCTGGATGTAGTCCTGTAGAACGGCTTGCCATGCCATTTCCACCTGGCGCCTCAGTTGGACCAGCGTTCGTGCTGGACGTGCAGACCGCGTGAGACGACGCTTCATCCAGTCCCAAACATGCTCAATGGGGGACAGATCCGGAGATCTTGCTGGCCAGGGTAGTTGACTTACACCTTCTAGAGCACGTTGGGTGGCACGGGATACAAGCGGACGTGCATTGTCCTGTTGGAACAGCAAGTTTCCTTGCCGGTCTAGGAATGGTAGAACGATGGGTTCGATGACGGTTTGGATGTACCGTGCACTATTCAGTGTCCCCTCGACGATCACCAGAGGTGTTCGGCCAGTGTAGGAGATCGCTCCCCACACCATGATGCCGGGTGTTGGCCCTGTGTGCCTCGGTCGTATGCAGTCATGATTGTGGCGCTCACCTGCACGGCGCCAAACACGCATACGACCATCATTGGCACCAAGGCAGAAGCGACTCTCATCGCTGAAGACGACGCGTCTCCATTCGTCCCTCCATTCACGCCTGTCGCGACACCACTGGAGGCGGGCTGCACGATGTTGGGGCGTGAGCGGAAGACGGCCTAACGGTGTGCGGGACCGCAGCCCAGCTTCATGGAGACGGTTGCGAATGGTCCTCGCCGATACCCCAGGAGCAACAGTGTCCCTAATTTGCTGGGAAGTGGCGGTGCGGTCCCCTACGGCACTGCGTAGGATCCTACGGTCTTGGTGTGCATCCGTGCGTCGCTGCGGTCCGGTCCCATGTCGACGGGCACGTGCACCTACCGCCGACCACTGGCGACAACATCGATGTACTGTGGAGACCTCACGCCCCACGTGTTGAGCAATTCGGCGGTACGTCCACCCGGCCTCCCACATGCCCACTATACGCCCTCGCTCAAAGTCCGTCAACTGCACATACGGTTCACGTCCACGCTGTCGCGGCATGCTACCAGTGTTAAAGACTGCGTTGGAGCTCCGTATGCCACGGCAAACTGACTGACACTGACGGCGGCGGTGCACAAATGCTGCGCAGCTAGCGCCATTCGACGGCCAACACCGCGGTTCCTGGTGTGTCCGCTGTGCCGTGCGTGTGATCATTGCTTGTATAGCCCTCTCGCAGTGTCCGGAGCAAGTATGGTTTGTCTGACACACCGGTGCCAATGTGTTCTTTTTTCCATTTCCAGGAGTGTATTTTAATTCCACTCCTGAACCTTTCTTTTATTTCCATCATTGCTTCCTCGATGTACAGATTGAAGAGTAGGGGCAAAAGGCTACAGCCTTGTCTTACTCCCTTCTTAATACAAGCACTTCGTTCTTGATCGTCCACTCTTATTATTCCCTCTTGGTTGTTGTACATATTGTATATGACCCGTCTCTCCCCATAGCTTACCCCTACTTTTTTCAGAATCTCGAACAGCTTGCACCATTTTATATTGTCGAACGCTTTTTCCAGGTCGACAAATCCTATGAACGTGTCTTGATTTTTCTTTATCCTTGCTTCCATTATTAGCCGTAACGTCAGAATTGCCTCTCTCGTACCTTTACTTTTCTTAAAGCCAAACTGATCGTCACCTAGCGCATTCTCAACATTCTTTTCCATTCTTCTGTATATTATTCTTGTAAGCAGCTTTGATGCATGTGCTGTTAAGCTGATTGTGCGATAATTCTGGCACTTATCAGCTGTTGCCGTCTTCGGAATTGTGTGGATGATGCTTTTCCGAAAATCAGATGGTATGTAGCCAGACTCATATATTCTACAAACCAACGTCAATTGTCGGTTTGTTGCCACTTCCCCTAATGATTTTAGACATTCTGATGGAATGTTATCTATCCCTTCTGCCTTATTTGGCCGTAAGTCCTCCAAAGCTCCTTTAAATTCCGATTCTAATACTGGATCCCCTATCTCTTCTAACTCGACTCCTGTTTCTTCTTCTATCACATCAGACAAATCTTCACCCTCATAGAAGCTTTCAATGTATTCTTTCCACCTATCTGCTCTCTCCTCTGCATTTAACAGTGGAATTCCCGTTGCGCTCTTAATGTTCCACCGTTGCTTTTAATGTCACCAAAGGTTGTTTTGACTTTCCTGTATGCTGAGTCTATCCTTCCGACAATCATATCTTTTTCGATGTCTTCACATTTTTCCTGCAGCCATTTCGTCTTAGCTTCCCTGCACTTCCTATTTATTTTATTCCTCAGCGACTTGTATTTCTGTATTCCTGATTTTTCCGGAACATGTTTGTACTTCCTCCTTTCAATCAACTCAAGTATTTCTTCTGTTACCCATGGTTTCTTCGCAGCTACCTTCTTTGTACCAATGTTTTCTTCCCAACTTCTGTGATGGCCCTTTTTCGAGATGTCCATTCCTCTTCAACTGTGCTGCCTACTGCGCTATTCCTTATTGCTGTATCTATAGCGTTAGAGAACTTAAAACGTATCTCATCTTCCTTAGAACTTCCGTATCCCACTTCTTTGCGTACTGATTCTTCCTGACTATGGTCTTGAACTTCAGCCTACTCTTCATCACTACTATATTGTGATCTGAGTCTATATGTGTTCCTGGGTACGCCTTACAATCCAGTATCTGATTTCGGAATCTCTCTTTGACCATGATGTAATCTAATTGAAATCTTCCCGTATCTCCCGGCTTTTCCAAGTATACTTCCTCCTCTTGTGATTCTTGAACAGGGTATTCGCTATTACTAGCTGAAACTTGTTACAGAACTCAATTAGTCTTTCTCCTCTTTCATTCCTTGTCCCAAGCCCATATTCTCCTGTAACCTTTTCTTCTACTCCTTCCTCTACAACTGCATTCCAGTCGCCCATGACTATTAGATTTTCGTCCCCCTTTACGTACTGCATTACCCTTTCAATATCCTGATATACTTTCTCATCTGTTCATCTTCAGCTTGCGACGTCGGCATGTATACCTGAACTATCGTTGTCGGTGTTGGTCTGCTGTCGATTCTGATTAGAACAACCCGGTCACTGAACTGTTCACAGTAAAACACCCTCTGCCCTACCTTCCTATTCATAAGGAATCCTACACCTGTTATACCATTTTCTATTGCTGTTGATATTACCCGATAATCATCTGACCAGAAATCCCTGTCTTCCTTCCACTTCACTTCACTGACCCCTACTATATCTAGATTGAGCCTTTGCATTTCCCTTTTCAGATTTTCTAGTTTCCCTACCACGTTCAAGCTTCTGACATTCCACGCCCCGACTCGTAGAACATTATCCTTTCGTTGATTATTCAATCTTTTTCTCATGGTAACCTCCCCCTTGGCAGTCCCCTCCCGGAGATCCGAATGAGGGACTATTCCGGAATCTTTTGCCAATGGAGAGATCATCATGACACTTCTTCAACTACAGGCCACATGTCCTGTGGATACACGTTACGTGTCTTTAATGCAGTGGTTTCCATTGCCTTCTGCATCCTCATGTCGTTGATCATTGCTGATTCTTCCGCCTTTAGGGGCAATTTCCCACCCCTAGGACAAGAGAGTGCCCTGAACCTATATCCGCTCCTCCGCCCTCTTTGACAAGGCCGTTGGCAGAATGAGGCTGACTTCTTATGCCGGAAGTCTTCGCCGCCAATGCTGATTAATTATCAAAATTTAGGCAGTAGCGGGGATCGAACCCGGGACCGAAGTCGTTTTTGATTATGAAGACGCTACCGCTAGACCACGGGACCAAGTGTAGACAAGTTAATTTGTAAAAAAAAGTAGTTATTTGACCGTTAAATATTCCCAGAGAAGACGACAGGGTCCTTAAACTATGGGTGGGTATAGATACTTTAAGACCTCTTACGAGTCGCAAAGGGGATTACACATGTCATCAATATTATGAGTGTACAAGGACAAGGAATAAACATAAAACATCAAAACAAAATTACATTGATAATAAGTGTAGATGAAATACATTAGAATATAACAGTTCGAAGGAGGCAAACTTCATATGTTTGTGGACTCCTGTCCCATTGAACGTATTTATGTGATTCAGAATGGGAAGTGGCGAATATAAATTGAAATTAACAGATACACGTCACCACTGGAGTCACAGGCAGGGACGAGTGGCGCGGGGCGGCGCATTATGTTGTCCTGAGTGGGCAGCGCACAACCTGCCGGCCATAAGAGGGCGTGGCTGTGGACAAGCCCATTTACTGGAACTCAGCACAGTTGGGTACAAGAGGAGGTTCACACGTGTCAAACACATTTAAAAGGGAGTTCATACCAGGGGAGCACTTCACTAAACTGGACAAATTTTCACACTGGTAGATAACACAGTTGCATTCTTAAAGCTAAGGGAGGGAACATGGCTGATAGGTTTTTCATTCGAGTCATGGGCGATATTCGCCAGGAGACGCGTGTTCTGGAACCATTGGAGGGGACGGTCTTAACCGTTTGCAAAATCCCTTTTTGTATAAGGTCCATATCAGTACAATAATAAGAATAGCAGTGACTGGGCTTACTGTGGCGCTGCAAAAGATGGTTGCATGTAGTTTAGTGGCTATTTGCCATTCATTTAGGCGCGCCAACAGGCGATCGTAAGATATGTGTCCTTGCTCATATTTTAGAAGGTCATCAATTGACGTTAAGAAGTGATCATTTCATATATTAGATAAAGCAGGCAAATCATTGACAGAGGTACCACGTATGAGCTATCCGATGGGACAAATGTAGGTAAATGGGCACGAATACCAAGTGAGTAGACCATAGTGGCATGAAAGGTTATTAGTGGCATGTTGACAATGTGGGCGGGGGGTCAGCGCACAGCTACGTCAGAGCGTCTCGTCACAGATGACTTCAAGGCTGTGCTAAGTCAGAGTGGCGCGCGTACAGGATGGCAGCCAATCAAGGAATATTTTAGGGAATTTGTTTAAAAAATTTATTTCAAAGACCCAGTGAAATCTTAACAAGTTTTCTCCCACAGTAATTCACTCTGTGTTTATTGGACACATTTCGCTTGTCTTTCAGAACCGAGGCAGTTCTGCTGCTGGCAGGAGAAGCCCTGAGACCTCTGCTGCAACTGCTAGTGAATTCACACCATTGATTTTAGCGTATACTGTGCGTGGGTTACTGATCACGTGTGTGGACGCCGGAGCGTCCTGCGTTAAAAAACACTGTTGCCTCTCTCTCTTGTAATCCAGGCCTCAAGCATAACAGACGTCTTTTTGGAAGGCACAGCCACTGGCTCTGCTTTCACGACCGGCCACAAACGTAAATTAGCATGAACCGCTTCCCCTTCTGTTACCTATTTCATCTAATTGTTCGACCTCCTAGACTGGCCCAAACCTAGTTGCGCCTTTTGTACTCCGTATATCGAAGTACATCCTCTTTATTGTACTTAATTCCCTGTTTTGTCATTTAACGGCCACCCTGGATACCCAATATCATATCCTGACCGCTCGACCTACTGCACACTGCCGCAACGAGGCATATTTAACAACCTTCCCTTCCCTGCCATTTTATACATTAACATTGGTGTCAGAAGTGTCTCTCCCCATCCCCAAATCAAGTAATATTTTACAATTGGTGTCAGAAGTGAGATTACGCGTGACATCTCATTAGATGCATTGTTACAGCGGGTTCTGTTTAAAATTACACTATGCATTAGTAAATTGGTTCATAACTGACAGATAAGTCATAACAATTATGTAGTTAGGCGCTATACATAAAACATATTCTAGTAAATTCAATATCTTCAATAGTGCACAAATGATAGCTTCTTACCCAGGTCCTCCTACACAATAGGCTTTAGTCACTTAACGAAGATGACACGGTAAATGGGAAGGGTGTCAGCAGTAGAGACACATGCATGTCGACAGAGTGAAAGATAGCTGGGTACTCTGACGAGAAGTAAGAAGTGAAATAGAAGCTTTGGTGTGTTGGAATCGAAGAAGGGCCGGGCAGTGTGGCCACGCGGTTCTAGGCGCTTCAGTCTGGAACGGCGTGATCGCTACGGTCGCAGGTTCGAATCCTGCCTCTGGCATGGATGTGTGTGATGTCCTTAGGTTAGCTAGGTTTAAGTAGTTCTAAGTTCTAGGGGACTGATGACCTCAGATGTTAAGTCCGATAGTGCTCAGAGCCAATCGAAGAAGAAAAGATGACAAATCCCAAACACAGGAAACCGAAAGCATAAGGAATTGAATTAGAAATTACTAAGTTGAGCGTAATTCTGAAGGACTTTTCCTTTATGAAGCTGTAGTTGAAACGTCCCCTTTGAAAAATTTATACACGACTGTGCTTAAACTGACACACAATATTTTTTAGCGCAACGCAATCTGACTTCCAAAAATCCCTACAAGAGAATGGCCCTGACTAACATTAACCTATACGTTTCACAAATCACTTACCTCACAAAAATCTTCGTTACTCAAGCTACTGCAATACAGCGAGCGCCACTACTGCCAGCTAAATAAAAGATTCAAACTACGGAAGACACTAACTACTGATAGGCATAGTTAGAAAATGAAAGATTTTAATAGAGAACAAACAATGTATTTACCTCACTAGTCATAATATATATAGCAGTTCATGACACCAATTCTTACAAATTTCAAAACTCCGCCATCTCTCTCCCCACGTCCACCACTGCTGGCGGCTCACCTCCAACTGCGCAACGCTACGCGCTGTTAGCATCCAGCTGCCGCTGCCCAACACTACAATGGCAGACAACAATGCAAACTAAACACAGACTGCGCACAGCACAGCCAGTGATTTTTCATACCGAGCGCTAAGCGGCGTTACCAATAATAAAACCTAAACAGCCTACTTACATAGTGTATGGCACGTCGTTGAGACGACAGTATCGCCTACTTAACTGTGTAGACAACAATGCTGTAATTCCAAGATAGCTGCTACATACTTCTGCTTAGAGCTCGACATCTCTCAAATAAAAAAAAAAGAACTTCATTGTGCGACCGAATTCGCCGTCTTCATCCTCTCACCATTTGTGACTAAACTCGCCGTCTCTACAACCCTTAGGCGCTAGCCTCATCGGGCCCAGCTAGTTGCGTAAATCTCCATCTATCCTTGTGTATATCCCAGTGTCCTGGGACACGTCATACAGTTAAATAGTACTACTTCAGTAGTCAGAGATCATCAGGAAAATACCACGGAAGAATAATGTCAAAGAAGGCTCAAGTTCTGAACTGGCCGTTAGCTGCAGGCTAGACGCGGTTTTGCGTCTGACAGCGCCTTATCAGCGTCGACAGAGAGCACGTAACACTGTTCTCTTGAACTCTTCTTAATCATGAAAGACTAAAGTCTAACTGTGTTAGTTCACATGAACTGAATAGTTTTGCGTTGGAATACGCCCGGATGATAAATTCCAAAACGCGTTGTTCTGTTGATAGTTGAAAGATGAGAGTGGTTAGAACGGACTATGTCGCGAAACTGAAAAGTGAAAGAACGACATAGATAGCTAGGAATCCGTGTGATTGCCGGTCGCGTCATGCTGGGTATGTGCCCTTGTGGAAGTGGTTCTCTTGTTCATCCAACACACTAGGTGTATGGCCAAAGTTTACTTGTGGGCGTTATTCACTCCGTTTAGGTTATCTATCGTGGGGGTAGGCATGTATCATGTCCCTCCAAACAAAAATCCAAGTAAAAATGAGATAATACATGGTTCCGTCTTAAATTACCCTTTCAAAATAGTTATTTACCTAGAAAATTATCAATAAACACTTAAATAATGGGAAATACTTGGAAACGTACTCTGGCATACTTGGAATCCCACAAATTAAATAACTAACCTCATCATTCTAGAAACACAGTGACACGTGGAAACACTAGGTTTATTGACACACATACTCAATTACTGGTGCTGGTAAAGGTCTAGCAACACTCTCTAATAACTGATAATAAAACATAGGCAAAATGAACAACAATAAAAATTGTACATAGACATAAGTAACTGGCAACCCATCATAGTGACACAAGCTTTGGCAAAACCGGGACAGAAGAGAAAGTACAAAATATTATTGCTTCTACACAAAACTTCCTTATTCTCCACTTACATTTTGTAGCAAAATAAGTGTAAATGTTTTCCGTTATTCTTTGTATGCTTTTGTTTGTATCTCCATACCGAATGACACGTCTCTGGAATGTCCACTTACAGGCGTGCCGTCGTTAAGTTGTGCCAATGTTACTAGTAATGCTGTGTCATAGTACAGTGCTACGTTAATACTTCCGTTAGCAAGGAACTTCCTTCAGTTATCCGATCAATAATTGCCATTACCTTCCTAAATATTATTAAACATTTGGTATAATATTTCCTCAGTTATTTGTACTTCTGGTGTATAACTATGTAAGGTTAATTGTTGGCAGTCCCCTAGCCTTTTGTGCTGAGTTTTGTTTCTTGTTCCTTTTGTTAATTTTCTCACCTACCTGTTTCCTAATACTCGTTGACACCGGTACTGGTTGCCTCTCGTTCACGTCGATCAAGCATATCTGGCGGGGGTTTTGTCTGCAATAAAATTAGAGTCCAACTGTCATGTGTAGAAGGTATAGGAAGGAAAGTAATTTCCTTAGTACTAAAAATCTGCATAAAGTTATACAAAATGTTGGTCGTAGAGTAGTTTAGAATTCTGTGTTGAAAACCAGTGCTGCTTAGAGCGCTGGAGATGCAGCAGGTGACATGCTCATATGATAGCGGAGTGCTGACGTTACAGATATGACTGGCTCGAATTGGAGCAGCAGTAGGGCTGACATCTGGGGCCAGATATGTCCGTTTTACTGCACCTCATCACGGCAAGGCGTCAAGCATTAAATAACTCCAGGATAATTTTCTGCAAATAGAGGGTCCAGTGATTATTTTATAGCACTAACGGTGATTACGAACGTAACTCGGGCACTTAATATTGTAGACAGAGGCGAGGATGACTTCTCAAGTGAATCCTTACAGGTCATGGGTTCGCTCTCTTTCCAAACGGAAGTAAGAGGCAGTTTTAGATTTTATTCTGATTATTACTCAGAAAATTAATCGTCGATAAAGCAGATTCCAGACTGAGATACATTGGAAGAATCCTAAGGAAATGCAATCCAAAAACAAAGGAAGTAGGTTACAGTACACTTGTTCACCCACTGCTTGAATACTGCTCACCAGTGTGATACCCGTACCAGATAGGGTTGATAGAAGAGATAGAGAAGATCCAACGGAGAGCAGTCACTTCGTTACACGATCGTTTAGTAATCGCGAAAGCGTTACGGAGATGATAAACTCCAGTGGAAGACTCTGCAGGAGAGATCCTCAGTAGCTCGGTACGGGCTTTCGTTGAAGTTTCGAGAACATACCTTCACCGAGGAGTCAAGCAGTATATTGCTCCCTCCTACGTATAGGAGACCATGAGGATAAAATCAGAGAGATTAGAGCCCACAGAGAGGCGTACCGACAATCTTCTTTTTCCACGAACAATACGAGACTGGAATAGAAAGGAGAACTGATAGAGATACTGAAAGTATCCTCCGCCACACACAGTGAGGTGGCTCGCGGACTACGGATGTAGATATAGATGTAGATTATTACTCTTTTGAAGGTCACTTGCCGCGCGGAATTAGCCGAGCGGTCTCGGCGCTGCAGTCTTGGGCTGTGCGGCTGATCACGGCGGAGGTTCGAGTCCTCCCTCGGGCATGGGCGCGTGTATTTGTCCTTAGCATAATTTAGGTTAAGTAGTGTGTAAGCTTAGGGACTGATGACCTTAGCAATTAAGTCCCATAAGATTTCACACACATTTGAACTTTTTTGGAGGTCACTTGCACGGTATTAAATTGGGGCTTTTATCTTTCCATTCTTTACAAATCTTGGTTAGTATTTACATAAAACATTCTCAATGATGCCGTGCCAACAGATTAGAAATTAATTTCAGTAGTAGTATTATTAACAAAGGTAAAAGTGGTTGCATATAAAGTGTAAATGTTTCCAGTATTTTTGCTTTTGCTAACATCGTTTACCGCACTAGGCGACATGACGCAGGCACTGCAGGAGTGTAGGGTGCGGTCTTTCTCACCAGTCATTTCTTTTGCCTGGGGCTAGATACAATGCAGATGGCGGGGTGTGGCCCTAACAGTGGGTGAAGAGGGTGGATGCAGAACAGAGCTTTTGTATGTGTGGAGGCTGAGTTGTGTCAAGTTCATCAGAGTGATCACTAAGAACCATCTTATGTTGTTCACGACAGTTATTCATGGAGGATTTTTATTTTTTTTTATTTTTTTAAGCGGCTAATATAACTTGATCGTTAAACTTTGCGGAACTATTGTGATTAATTTACTCACTTAAATCCTCTGTCCTTCTGAAATGTTCGTGATTTTATGGATTTCTATACTTTTGCATGGATTGTCATGACGACTTGACTCTCTCAGTTATCATTTTCTTGGACCTAGTAGCTAATAACATATCAACTGGACACTAATGTTGGAGCTATTATTCTGAATTAGCATTAACTTGGTTTTTACTTGTCTTTACTGTATGGTATGATGGCATTTCAAACTCGTTCCTTTTGCTGAAATGTTTCCCACACAGTGGTCGCTCATAGAATAAATGTCAAGGCAAGGTGTGCCTTCCTTGATATATAGATCTGTTTATTAACCGCGAGAGTGGTAATACAACACAGCTGTAGACCGGTCTGAAATTCCAACGTCTCCTATTTTTGGCAGTATAGGCGGTGTTTATAAGGAAAAACTTCTTATCTCCCTCGCTTTTGTTCTTTAGTGAAAATTCAAGTAAACGGCACGAATAGAGTTCCATTATTGGGTAGGACTAGTAAAATCTATAGAGCAATAGTACGCTGGTGGATTTATTTTCCAAACTATGTCCTTGGATTTACTGGTTACACTACAATGTATGAATGCACTTAGGTGTAGCGTGGGCGCTGGATCCAGCGTGGCTGATGCACGTGACTTAGGCAGCTGGAAGCGTGGCGGTGGTGGGGGGGGGGGGGGGGGGGGGGTTAGGGGGGGAGGGGTCAAGGGGCATTACTAAGTGGCAAGGAGGGGCGAAATCCTAATGGCCACACACTTGGTGGCTTGGTGAGAGGGGAGTGATCCAATGGCAGTTACAAAGACATGTTGCTAACATGTTATTATGATAAAGCCTTAACAGCTGTTTCTGTTGACTATTCACTGAGTCAACAGGTGAAGTGCTAATCCCTTGACATATACTGGATTAATTGATTCCTACCTCTGCGTGTCCAACTGACAGAGACACCTTTTCCTTTTCTCCGTTACTAAGGAGTGTCAGTATTTCCAGTTCTCTACTGCTATGACAACATTACTGGAGACATTTAATGATGCAAGACAAAATGATTACAAAACCCCCAATCAATTCCATTAACATGTCACATCCTAAATCCTATTACCAATGGTTGCCAATTCTTATGTATACTTATAACTAACATGCACAACTTAAATAAATATATAGCGACTACGGTAGTTTCCATCAATTAATTCTCTTGCCTCACTCAGGACTTTTCCAGCTGATTGTATGTCATACTGGACCTAATGCCTGGAAAGTAACCCATAGGCGTGTTTTGATCTTAGAGGATAAAAGGCGGAAGTGGAAAAATTCTTTGGAAACATGTCAAAAATTGGAAGCAGCCAAAGACGGACGTTCTGGGGGATTCGCTCACTCAGAATGATGTATTAGATCGTCAGTCAGTTCATGTTAAGAGAAGTATTTGCCGACCGGAAAGAAAACCGAAAGGTTTTGAAATACTGGTGAGGAAAGATGTTGTAATACCGAAAGGTACTATTATTGCTAGTTGACAAGAGATCTTGGAAGAAGTATGAGGAGCTGAAATTCCACAAAATGTTGTACCTGCGATTGGACAAAGGCAAACATTTCCAGTTTCACACTCAAGTTAGCCCCTTTCAACCTTTCCAAAATATCCCTCAGCCTTTCTGCATTCCCTTTGATGGTTTTAGAAAAAATAATAATGTCATCTAAATACAATAGGCATGTTGTGAGTTTCATTCCGTGTAACAACAAATCTGCAAATGTTAGAAAAGTGACGGTGCATTCCTCAAACCAAAGGGCATTCTTACAAATTCATATAATCCTGTAGGTACAACAAAAGCAGTTTTATGGCGGTCCTGTGGTGCAACAGGGGTTTGATGTTATCCAAAGCGTAAGTCAAGGGTGGTGAAAAGCTTGCAGTTGCCTAATCCGTCTAATGTTTCGTCAATGCACGGCAAGGAATACGTGTCTGGAGTAGTTACTCGATTCACTGCCCTCATATCGACACACAGACAATGGCTTTCTCTCCGTTTACTAACTTTTTTGGCACGACAACCACGGGGGACGCCCACGAACTTGAGGAGGGCTGAATGATTCCTGCAGCTAATTGCTGCTGAATCGTATCCTCAACTACAGATTGCAAATGATGCGGTATACGGTATAGTTTTTCCGCAATCGGCAGTGCTTCACCGGACGGAATTTCGTGCTGAACCAAATCCGTGGCTGGTAGAAACTGCCTCTCTTCAAACAACCAAGAAAATTAGTCTAACACTGGCTGCAACATCTTTTTCTCCTCAAAATGTAAATGCCTCAACTTCTCTGTCAACTCATTCCTTATTGATGACGCGACATAACTCACCTCTCTGACTGGACACTTCTTTCTCCTCCATCCCTTTTCATCTTCATTTTGTGGAATTTCAGCTCCTCATACTTCTTCCAAGATCTCTTGTCAACTAGCAATAATAGTACCTTTCGGTATTACAACATCTTTAATACCCAAGTTATCTATCCTCACCAGTATTTCAAAACCTTTCGGTTTTCTTTCCGGTCGGCAAATACTTCTCTTAACATGAACTGATTGACGATCTAATACATCATTCTGAGTGAGCGAATCCCCCAGAACGTCCGTCTTTGGCTGCTTCCAATTTTTGACATGTATCCAAAGAATTTTCCCACTTCCGCCTTTTATCCTTAGAGGCTCAATGGTTTTTATCGTCCACATCCGCGATTTTGTGGGAGACTGTGAATGGCGCCTTTCACAGCTTCCTCGCATCTGATGCGATGGTACACTGCAGAAACGATCAATTCCTTCACCAAACTACACAGTTCGCGTTCGATAATTCACTGTTCCCTGATAACGGAGCAAGAAGACATTCGATAATATGATGTCAAAATCAGCTGTCATTAAACTCACCACTTCCATCTCTTGACTGCATTTATTCTCCTCTATTTATGAACCTGCAGAGTCAATTATTTCTCCACCAAGGCCACTGATATGAAATCAAGGTAGCTGTAGCACCCTTCGATCATTTTTGTCTACAAATGATACACTAACTTGTGCACCAGTGTCAACTAAAATCTTAACTACTTTGCTCCCGAGTTGGCCACTTAAACTAACATGTTCCACCTCTTTACTTTCTGTGGTCCTCACCGGGTGTATTATTCTGGTCGGGGGCGCGGGGCCGGCCGGGGTGGCCGAGCAGTTCTAGGCGCTACCGTCTGAAACCGCGCGACCTCTACGGTCGCAGGTTCGAATCCTGACTAGGGCATGGATGTGTGTCATGAACTTAGGTTAGTTACGTTTAAGTAGTTCTAAGTTCTAGGAGACTGAAGACCTCAGCAGTTAAGTCCGATACTGCTCAGAGCCATGTGAACCATTTGGGGGCGCGGGCGGGTGGCAGAGACTGCCCTCCATGCGTATCCACAGTTTGGCACCTCGTTGCGGCGTCGGCCGCGCATCTGGTTAGATAACTGGAACTTTGATCGACAGACATTATTAAGATGACCTACCGTCTGGCGGATAGTGCAGAAAGGTGCGGGACAGTGCATTTTCGTGTGGTTGAGTCTCCCACAACGCTGACGAAATACTTACCTTGCTACTACCGGTACTGGATCCGGCGGACGTGGTGGAACAGCGCAGAAGCGCAGTACATCTTCGAGTACTATTGCCAAACAAGCAGCTTCAAACAGAGAGGCGGGGGAGGCTGCTTTAACTTCTCATCCAATGCGGGGATCAATAGCGCGAACGAACACATCAATTGCACGCGCTTCTGCCTCCGAGCGCAAAATCATGTTATCACTGGCATTTTTGCCTAGGTTGTATGTACGACAAGATACGGCTCGTATGTGATCTGCAAAAGCATCAAAATCCTCGTTAGGCTTCTGCCTATCAGTTGATAATTGATCTCTGTAATATCGAGTACCTCTGGTATCGGAATAACACGTAGGTAGTCCGCGGGCCAAAACGTCAATGTCACGCGTACCACGCAGTTCGTCCACTGTCTCTATAGACATTCTGGCTTCCCCTGTCAACTTCTATCTGGCTACGTTGACAATGTAGATCATCCGGTCAGGCACACGTGCGACCCGCATCACCAATATTCTGTATGAACATGGCAACATTTTCATTGGGAGAAAAGATGGGGATGAAATCAGCCACCGGAAAATTACTTACAGTTGTCGTGTTAGCTGAAGTTGTGGTAGTTGCAGTAGTGAGAGAATTAGTATTCGTTGTCACTTGTTGCGCATTTGTTACTGGCGTGGAGCTGTACTGAAGGTCGCACACTGGCTTCCAGCGTCTGTTCAAATGGCTCTGAGCACATTGGGACTTAACATCTGTGGTCATCAGTCCCCTAGAACTTAGAACTACTTAAACCTGACTAACCTAAGGACATCACACACATCCATGCCCGAGGCAGGATTCGAACCTGCGACCGTAGCAGTCGCGCGGTTCCGGACTGAGCGCCTAGAACCACTAGAGCACCGCTCCAGCGTCTGTTTCAAGGCGCAGTTTTGCTCAAGTAATTCTTGGTTTTGTATGAACAATAGGTGCCTTTGGACAGGGCCGACCAGAAATAGTGCACGCGTGCCGTTCACCTGCACATGTGCAACTTCCGAGTCAGAGCGTGCACGCCGCAGCTGTCAGCGTTTATGTAGTACATGTTACTACGCACAGATGTCGTTTTATCCACTTGCTGGGATACTCTGTACCAGCGCATTCTAGTGCTCTTTCCACAGCTTGCAAGCCAACCAGGGGAAGGTATTTCGCGTATTAAACATCCAAAATACTGTCACAGTGTACTCATTGAGCCGTCTACTCTTATGTTAACAGTTTAACCCAGTAAGACAAGTAATACAGTTAACAACCGTGGGTTTTTATTAAGGCAGCTTGACTGACGGCGCGTAAATAAGAGTAATGTTTTTGATTTAGTATTTAAGAAAGAGAGCACTTAGCGACTTCATCCTTGTCATCATGTCAGCTCCCACCACCACTACGACCGCTACTACCACAGCCATAGTCTACACGTCCCCCTCTGCCGCCACCACCACCATTACATGGTGTGGCCAGTCACACCCCCCTCTTTCCATCCCTCCTCTTCTCACTCTCCCTTCGCCTTCGCTCTTTGTCGCCCCCTCTCCAGCTTCTTCCTCCCACTCCTCTCCTTCTGATCCTTTCCCCCACTCCCCCAGCCTGTTACTGCAGCTCCAGCTAGGGTGGTGGCCCGTCGGGCCACTGCCCACGGCCAACTTTCCCCTTCGCCTTCGCCTTCGCCGTCACCGCCAGCGCCGTCGCCTTCACTGTCACCATCTCCGGCGCCGTCTGCTTCGTCCACGCCGGGACCTGCCCGTTACCGCCACCTCCCTATAGCTCCTATCCCTCATGTCACCCTCCACCCTTCAGCCGCCGTTAAACGCCCTAGTGGCACCGCCACCTCCTCTGTTCCCAAAAATGCCCCGCCTGGTCCTCCTTCCCCCCTCCCAGGATGCCATGGATGTCGCCCCACCTGCCCCTGCTCCCTCCGCTTCCTCCTCCTCCTCCTCCTCCTCCTCCTCCCCCCTTCTTTATACAAATACCTCCTCTCCCATCTGGATCCTTCCCTTCTCGAGGCCCGGAATCTCTCCCTCCTCCTCTGTCAACACATCCCTGGTGCCCCCGTCTCTCTCCTCACTCCCAGACGGGATTCCGTTCTCATCTCCTCCCCCAGTCCTACCCTCCATACTGAAATCCTCTCCCGCCTCCCCATCACCCGTTTTGGCCCCAACGCTTCCCTACCCCTGCTCCTTCTCCATCCCCCAACTGGCAACCCCAACCCCCGTGTCGCCTGCCGACCCCCACTGCTGTGATCACTTGGCTCAGTCCGACGATCACAGAGGAGGAGGTGTTGGCGGAGCTCAAGGCGCATCCCACACTGGAGGTGTGGGCGGTCCGCCGCATTTTCAACTCGTCCGGCCCCACCCGCCTTATGCAGGTTTTCTCCGAGGACGCCCTCTTCATTGACCGTCTATTGAAGGAGGGTGCCCTCCTCTTCCACCAGCGCTATAAGGTCGACCCCTCCCGTTCTCCTCCTCAATCCATGCACTGCCAGAGGTGTCTGCGCTATAACGCCCTCCCAACAGCTGAGTGCCGTGAGGCCCCACCTGCCCGCATTGTAAACAAACACACTTCCTCCGGCAGTGCCCTAACCTACAATCCCCTCCCTCCTGCAATACTTGCAATTCCCCCATCCCACCTACTCCCAATAGTGTAAAGCCCGACCCCCTCCAACCACTCCTGAACTCACTGCACGTGTCCGTCCTCTGGATGCTCCCACCCCTCCTGGCAATTCCCTTTGTCATCAGGTTCCTCACCATTGTCTTACAAAACGTCCACCCTTCCCAGCGCCCTCACACCCTTCAACAGGTCTCCCTCGCCGCCCGTTCAATTTTCCACTTGAAAATGTATGCCACCTACTCCAACAACCAGGCCCATTTCACCTTCTCCCGTCTTGACACCCTTTGTCTAAACCCCTATCATGGCGCGACAGCACCGTATCCTTTTCAACAACATCCGCTCCCTTCCCGCCAACAAGAACCTGTTCCTGCACACCCTTGCCACCCAACGCGTGGATGCCTTCCTCCTCAATGAAACTTTCCTCCAACCTCACCACACTGTCCACACGTCGCCCTACCTCCTTCACCGCTCTGATAATCCCCTCCCGATTGCGCGTGGCGGAACTGCCATTGGTCACCACCGCCAGATCCCAGTACGGCTCCAACCTCTCCTTCCCGAGCCCACCGAACACCTGATCCTTAGTCTCTTCTTCCCTGGCCTTACCGTCACCTGCGCCACCGTCTATGTCCGCCCTAACGTCCCTATTCCCTTCGACTTCCTCTCTCACATTGACTGTACCTTCTCCTCCTATGTGATCGCCGCCGACCTCAACATCCATAGTCGTTCCGCCGCCCAGTTACGGCAGTGGCATCGGTTCCTCTCCTACCTTCAAGGAGACCTCATCCCTATCCCCCAGCACACCCATCCCGAATCCAACTCCACTCCCGATGTTATCCTTTCCTCCCCTAACCTCCTTGGCCTCTAATGGTGGATGTCCTGGAACCTGTTGGTAGCGACCGTCTCCCCGTCCTCCTCACCGTTTCCGACGGTCGTCGCCCCCACCCCATCCCTCGTAATGACCCTCCCCCAAAGTATATCCATGACTATTCCCGTGCCAACTGGAATGCCTACCAGGATACCCTCTCCACCCAGGTCGATAGCCACCCATTCACCTACCGCCACCCTGACGATGTAACCCATGCCGCCTCCTTTGTCCAGCAGACCTTGTTGAGGCCGTGGAGGCCCACGTCCCTACTGTCGCCATCCACCCCCACCATCCTACCTTACCCCCACAGGCTGTCCTCCTCCTCCGTGAATCCCATCGTCTCTACCGTGCCTTCCTCCACACGCGTGACCTGGACACACTCCGACGCCACCGGCAACTCCAGCGACACATTCGTAATTTGCTCGTGGCCAAGAAACGCCGGGTCTGGCGACAGACATACACCCGTTTGAATGCCACCGTACCTATCAACTCGTCCAAGTTCTGGTCAGCCTTCCGTCGTCTTACCGGAACTAAAACCTCCCCCTCCTATCCTCTCCTCCATGATGATCACCGATTCCCTGACACCCTTAGTAAGGCCAATCACTTTGCCTCCTACCTCTCCAATGTCTTTTCCATCCCCAACGATCCCAAGTTCGATTACTCCCTCTTCCTGGATGTCCGCGATCGAACTGACACCTCTGTCCCTCCACTAGCGCCTGGTTTCTAGTACTTGGACAACATTACACACACAAAACTCAATGCCCCTATCACTACACGGGATCTCATGGTTACACTCCGCACCAAACGCAACACCGCTCCTGGTCATGATCGTGTTACCTACCGTCACCTTCGTGAAGCTCCTCTCTCTTTCCTCTTCACCCTGGCCAGGCTCTGCAATGTAGTCTTGTCCACCGGTTACTACCCCGACCTGTGGAAAACCTCACGTATCCTGATGTTCCTTAAACCTGGTAAACCGCCATCCGCCATCTCCTCCTACCATCCCATCAGCCTTACCTCGGTCTTCAGCAAGGTCCTGGAATCTATCCTCACCCGCCGCATCCACCAGCGTCTCCACCAGCGACTTCCAACAAACCTTATTCATGATTTAAAATAACATTAAAGTAATGCAAGGTTTCCTATAACCAATTCTCGGTGCCCTCAGTTACATCCACATAATTTCTGTCTCACTGACCTCTGAACAAAATGATAACCGCAGACCTCTCGATGATCACCTGTTATTTGAATACCATTTTTGCTACATCTTTCATCAGCTACGTCTGAAATCTGCATAATAACCGACAATTAGACGAATGTCACGTTTTATCGACTTCAGCTGAGCGTAGCCCTTCACACAATTAAAAAAAAACCCTAAATGTAAGTATACATTGGAACAATCGGTTTAATGACCAACTTTCCTGATAATAATGTAACATGGAGCAGAATGAGGCACTAATGCACAGTTAGTAAACAATAACTTCTAATTATGAAAGGAATAAATGCAAACACGTTTATCACTGGTCATGAGAAATGATAATCGAGTTGATGTGTCTCATCCATTTTCTTAAGGACATTTAATTTTGTTTGCCGTTCTTCACTTTTGAGTACACTACACTCGTCTTTGTGATATGTATTGTAGTGTCTTTCAATTGAAAACTTACGCTGGCCGCCTATTATTCGGCGGCATAGCAAACACTGTGAGTTTTCACGAAAGGCTACAAAAAAGAATTGCACTTCCCAATCATTTTTAAACGACTGAGAACATAGATCTCCCGTCCTTTGCTTTTTCACAGTACCTGCAATTTCTCAGTACTTCTCTGTTAAGGTTACGGTTACCAGGGCTAAACGAGACTGGGTATGTTGCGCTCTTGCTTGCACCACATAAACAGGGAAGTGGAGCCGCCGCCGTTCATTTAGGACACATGTCTAATAACAGATGTCGCTGTAGCTCGCTGTCGCACACGTGCGCACGGGTGCAGCACTTCCGCACGTCTGCTCACTGTGCAGCGTTTGGCCGGCCCTGCCTTTGAGTATTAATAGCTTCAAGCGGGGCTGGTGCCTCTCCGGGACTATCCCGTTCTGTCGCTCTCGTTGCCATAGGCATGTTTACAAAATTAGGGGGACGTTAGTGACCCCAAAAATTATTTTTACAAAAAAGAAAGGTTACAAATGACCTACTCCAGTGGCACCGGCTCGGTGTTAAAGTTGGAAGCATCGCTGCAACTTACATGAAGGTGGAGTCGGTGCGACGCGTTGGCGGCGGCGACGGCACGGTGAAGTGGGGGCGGGTTCCAACGTGGGGGCGGCAGGCGACGTGCCGGCGGCGGACATACATGTGGGCGGGCGGCTGCTGGAGCCACGGGCGACGGCTGATGTGTTGGCGGGGTTCGACGCTGGCTCGGCCGGTACATGGCGGCGGCAGGGATGCTTGGTACTACAATTATTAGCCCTTATTTCATCAATGCTAGTCTGAACGGCACAGCGTATATCAACTTCCTCAGACGAATTCTTCCTCCTGTTCTGGATGAAGTGCCGCTAAGAACCAGAATGCTTATGTGGTATCAACACGGTGGATGTCCAGCACATAATGCCTTAGGTGCACGTCGTGTTCCGAACCGATGGTATCTTGCCAGATAGATTGGTTGAGGAAGAAGAGTTACTTGGCCTGGTAGGTCTCCTGATTTAAGTCCTCTGGACTTTTTTCTTTGGGGATGCATCAAAGACGTCGTCTAAGGCGATATTCCAACAACGCAGAGGACATGCAAGAAAGTATCGTGCTGGCTTGTAATTCTCTTCAGCAGGCAACACTAGAAGCAGTAAATAATTCTTCCATTCAACAAGTGCACCTGTTAATCGGTTTCCAGGATCACTACTCTGTGTACCTTTGAATGTTCTGCTCCTAGGAAATGGTACAGGGGAGACAAACTCAAACTTGTGTTATGTTTTTACTGGATTTTCATTAGTATTCTGACAACTCCATCAAGTGTACGAATTTGTGATGGCGGGCTCAAAGTCAGTGTTGTGTTATGTAATCAATAACGTTGTGTTTCAGTGAATGGTACACTGTGACATAATTTGGAATAGGTCTTTAGGAGAGGAAATGAATTACCGATTAGAAAATACAGGGCCCCATGTAAAAAATTATACTGCTGTTCATATCCTTGTAAAGAACAAATCTACAACGAAGGCAAACTTGCTGATTGATTTCCCTCTGACGGTTAAGAAACATTCGCTTGAAACATTTTGTAATTTGGATCTGGACAAACATTTACTTAGGGTGCTTGTGTGTGTGTGTGTATGTTTCTTTTTAGTACGCAAGCTATAAAACTAAAAACATCAAGTGCATGAAGCCTTTACCTACTGATACTCCTGTCATTTTATGAGAAGTCGTAGGTGAAACGACGCGTTTTCTTCATTTCTTCAATTTGCTGATGCTTCGAAAAAGCTTATTTTCTTACCAAGTACTCGAGGAGCGTGAAAACCAATGTTTCCGAACGTCTTACAATACGGAAGCTGCAATGTTCTGCTCGTGACGTACTCGCATCTCACTGGACATGTTTCACTCAGATTTCTTATTTCACGTTCATCGTGTGGTGGAAGACGGAATTTCGCCAACTCCTATTCCACATACGTTTCAACATCCGGGGAGAGTATGGATTAAGCATGCTATGGAAACACACAAAAAGTAAATCTAAATGGGCCGCGGCAGAGTTGAGAACAATTCCTTCCTAATGCCAGTCCAGTGTTTGAGCTACAAGCAATTTAAATAGGTCAGGCTGTCACCCACTTCGTCTGTCTTAGTTAATTCGACAGTGTTTACGTGTAGTTGCTACCTTGGTAAGGCATCAGCTCTGAACTATTTTGATCAAAGTGGTATGGGAAAGTATAAACCTATGACTAATCATTTTATCAAATAACTGTGAAATTACCCTGAACAGCCAGTTCGGTAATCAATACGCAATGAAGATATTTTAGGCCTCGTGTTAGAAACAGGCGTCACGTTCTCGGCGGTGTCAGTATAGAGACAGGGAAGAGTGACCATGATGTATCCATAGCGATCATGGGTATTGAAGTTCAGAAGTACGTAAAGAAAGGTAGGAGAGGTTTTCTGCTGGGAAGAACAGAAAAAAAATCGTTATAGTCCTATTGGTATCATTCAGTTTAGGTATTATAAAAGTAATGGAATTTTAACTCAAATTTGGTGTTTGGGTCTATTCTGACCAACAACAATTTTTGACGGTCTATAACTTGGAAAATATTTAGTGGTAATAAATTGGCGTTATCAATTATTGACTTTGTTTGTCCCTTAGTGAAATTTATTCTGTAAGAAAAAGCATTATTTTGGAACTTAAGTTTGACATGCACAAAAAGAGTACTTCTCAAGCTGTTTGGTTCTTTTTAGACCCTGCGTATTTTAACCGTCATTATTACAAAAAGTTCAGACAATATTTAATTTTCCAACAACGGAACCAGTATGGCTGCAATAAATTGGGTATGTGGGTTTAAAGAAGTCAAGTCACTCTTGATTTAACTATGGGTGTGTATTTCTGTGGAAAGGAGGAAAGGGGTAGTGCGAATCATTGTTCATTGCTGTGATTCCAGCTTGTACAATTGATATATTTTTTAAGTTTTTTCAGGATAACGCTGTATTTGCCAGATGTTGAAAGTTGATATACACTCCTGGAAATAGAAATAAGAACACCGTGAATTCATTGTCCCAGGAAGGGGAAACTTTATTGACACATTCATGGGGTCAGATACATCACATGATCACACTGACAGAACCACAGGCACATAGACACAGGCAACAGAGCATGCACAATGTCGGCACTAGTACAGTGTATATCCACCTTTCGCAGCAATGCAGGCTGCTATTCTCCCATGGAGACGATCGTAGAGATGCTGGATGTAGTCCTGTGGACACGTCTCCATTCGTCCCTCCATTTACGCCTGTCGCGACACCACTGGAGGCGGGCTGCACGATGTTGGGGCGTGAGCGGAAGACGGCCTAACGGTGTGCGGGACCGTAGCCCAGCTTCATGGAGACGGTTGCGAATGGTCCTCGCCGATACCCCAGGAGCAACAGTGTCCCTAATTTGCTGGGAAGTGGCGATGCGGTCCCCTACGACACTGCGTAGGATCCTACAGTCTTGGCGTGCATCCGTGCGTCGCTGCGGTCCGGTCCCAGATCGACGGGCACGTGCACTTTCCGCCGACCACTGGCGACAACATCGATGTACTGTGGAGACCTCACGCCCCACGTGTTGAGCAATTCGGCGGTACGTCCACCCGGCCTCCCACATGCCCACTATACGCCCTCGCTCAAAGTCCGTCAACTGCACATACGGTTCACGTCCACGCTGTCGCGGCATGCTACCAGTGTTAAAGACTGCGATGGAGCTCCGTATGCCACGGCAAACTGGCTGACACTGACGGCGGCGGTGCACAAATGCTGCGCAGCTAGCGCCATTCGACAGCCAACACCTCGTTTCCTGGTGTGTCCGCTGTGCCGTGCGTGTGATCATTGCTTGTACAGCCCTCTCGCAGTGTCCGGAGCAAGTATGGTGGGTCTGACACACCGGTGTCAATGTGTTCTTTTTTCTATTTCCAGGAGTGTATATGGAACATATTTGATGTTCTTGAACTATGGGCCTACACAAGTCTGTTGTTATAAGCGCATAATAACTTACTGAACGTCTGTGGGACGCGAAGAAAGGTTTTCCAGTCTTCAGAGCTGAAATGTCACTAGAGATGTCCAAATAAGTTTCAAGTGTTATCGATTTGATGACTATGAGACGAGGCTAAAAAGACGTGAACTAGATAAGTTGGCACCTGTAAGGGATTTGTAAGATAAATAGATAGAGATATTTCCTAAACTATACAATCCCAGTACACCTGCTACAGTAGGTGAACAGCTTGTTGCATTTAGGGGAAACTGTCCTTTCTGCCGGTATATGCCTAGCTCATCGTTAAAGTATGGCATCAAATCTTGGTACTTTGTGACAATGAAAGAAGTAAAATATGGAATCTACCAGCTAGTACCCCTGAGAAAACCAAGTTGTAAGGGTTGTAACTGCCTTGTCTTATGGCTTGGAGGGGCATAACGTCACCTAGGACGACTTTTGCACCTCCTGTACGCTCAGACAAATGATAATGAAGAGGAATATCACAATGGTTGGAACTGTGCGTAAGAAAAGCTTCCCATCCCACCAAAACTGTTTCAGACCAGGGAGATTACTAATATTCATCAGCATTTGCTTTCTTTTTGATTACAACACAACGAAAAGAACTCTGGATGTACTAAGTAAGACGATGGTGGGTTATACAGTAAAAAGGAAGAGAAACAGGCGGGTTATTTTGTGTTCCTAAATATCATCAACTTATTTGCTTATAACTCTTTTCTTATAAATATATACAAGGCAACTTACCGTCAATGGAAAGCAAATATCCTACAGTGAATAAGATTATTCCTAGAAATTCTTCGTGAATAGCTAATTGATGGATATATAAATAGATGAGAACATCTTACTAGAGCAAATGCTGCAAGAGAAGTCGTAGAGAGAAGTTTATTGTCTGAATCTGTACCCTCTACATCGGAAGAATATGACACTAGGAATAAAAATGTAGACTTCTTTAAGATATCCAATTAGTGTATTGCTGAACTTACTATTCTATTATAAAGACTGAATGAATCATACATTAAATTATCTTACTTTATTTGTTACTTCAATACATACGTATGTAGAAGTATATCAACAGGAAACAGAAAGAAACGGGTCTCGTTTGACCCAAACTTCTTAAGTGTGTGTGCAAAATAAACACCGCAGTAGGGTTACACCAGTGATCTCTAATGCGAACTGCAGCTGTCTGAGCTTGCCACTGACTGTCATCGGCACCATGCCCTAGTTACATAAGAAACTTAATTCGAAAGGCCACACTACATTCCATACTATAACGAAAATGACTATGTTAATATCAAAGCAATGAACTAACAATTCCGTTTTATGCTCATGAGCACTATGGTCTAACGTAATGTTTTAATATTTTTCTCTTGCCTAACGAATAACTTTATTTAAGTATATAACGCACTTAATGAATTCACCATTTACAGCAGGGGAAAAAGGTAATAGCGTCTATTTAAAAATGAAAACAGCTATCCACAACCGAAAACGGATAATTTTACGAAATGTGAGGTCTTTGTTGTCAGACAGGGTATTACATCACCAAAATTACTACTCATCCCCACATTACAATTTAATCTGTTCTTTCGCTTTAACTAACGCAGATGTATCGAAGTGGAAATGCCATAAAATGAGAAAGTTTAAAGTGCTATTTTAAGGCAGGTTAACAGATACCCATAGCAATGCTGCAAGAAACATCTTCATGCAACTGTTTATATTTTTCTCATTCATAAAATCGTGAGTACTGGAGACTTTAAGCATGATCAGGAATATCGAAAACAGAGAATAAAAGTGCATTGTAAAGACCAAACGTGAACTGCATTTTTCATTATCATACATTCCTCACCACTATGAGAATAGTACCGTGACAATATAAAAATTAGACTTTATTGAACAGAATAATACCATTCAATTAATGTCTCGTATTGGTTGTGTTGCTAGCTAATTTCTCGGCTGAAGAACCTTCTTCATATGTTCTCAGCCACATCATACATGGCTCGACGTAGTCCTATGTACAGACGAGTCTGTGCCTCAAAGGAAATCTTCGACTCAACATTCCTTATGATAATCACGGTGAGGTCAACTGAATGAGTGGCTCAATGTTTTTCGGATTCATATGACAGACTTACTAATTAGGAGGTTTCGCCTCATACCGCCATTAACGACAAACAAGGGAAACAATTTTTGTAAGAAGTCTACTACAGAGTTTATTTCAGTGGACTTGTTACTGCCAGTAAATTTCGTAAGTGACATCTCTTCTGCAGCACTTACAAATGAATAGGTTATAACATTCTGAATAAAAGTGGATGGCTAAGAATGTACACGCTTTCATTATATATAATTTTCTTTGAAACTGTGAGTGCCGCATACCATGTAATTATCATCATGGTCTACAAGAGTGCACTGATGTGATAGAAAATCTTCTGGGATATCTAGTGCAACTGAATACCTGTTAAATCTGTACACTTTTCCACAATATTCCTAATATTACTACGCAACAGGAACTTGCGTATAACACATTTTCACTGATATGCATTTGGATAGTTATTCCATCCCACTCTGGATCTAGCACCTAAGTAGAAGTTCAATGTTATCTTCCGGAAACACGTTAACAAATATAGGAGAGGATAACTACCATTAGCTATGACCCCTGCGCTACGGTAAATTTGTAGTATGGTCTTATGGGACCAAACTGCTAAGGTCATCGGTTCCTAAGCTTACACACTACATAATCTAACTTAAACTACACACGCCAAGGACAACACACACACACATCCATGATCGAGGGAGGATTCGAACCCTTGGGTGCAGCTGCACGAACCGTGACAAGACGCCTCAGACCGCGCGGCAACCGAGCGCGGCACAGTGCTACGGCTTTAACTGAATGCGTGTTAACTCCAGAAAACAAAAGTGTGTCTTGCATGAAGTAGGAGAACAACGCTTACCTTTCAATTCCTTGTGTGAGGTTGAATCTGATTAGAAATATTAAGCCACTATACTGGATTACTCGTCTCTAGGCTCTCTTTATGTCCTGAAACGAGAGGATTTCTGGAATTGAGAACTTCTAAAACTGTGTCTATGAACCTCAAAAACTCCTCTCTAGCTTTGCTACCATGGAATTTGGGACTGACAGCTCTTCTAAAAAAATCTATAGTATCTGCAATACTGGAATTAAGAGTTAGAACAGCTACGTTTCGTTTATCTTTTTATTAATCCAATTAATTTGTTGTCCAGACAATTTCTTAGTGAATGTCACGTCTTCTTCAATTGCGACTGCCTATTATCCTTTTATAAACTGCCACTTAATAGGGATGTTTAGCCTCTCTAGAGTAGCAAAGCCATTCACTAAAAAAATGTGATGTAAGTCATTTAAATTTACATTTTATGAACACAAGCATGGAAAATAGTCTCTGAAACGTCTTCCGCTTCTGCTAGTTGTTCAAATTTACCTCAAAGCTCTATTAAAACCCTGTACCTCCCATACTATCCGTTCCCTGATTGCTATATTTTGTATCATGATGCTAGAATATATCAGTTCTATCCTACAATGACGGCGGAAGAAAAGGACTGGAATGCGTCATCTGAAAAGAAGCTATGATACCGAATTGGTGCTTTAATTCGCTCTAAAGATGGAGAAATCCCGTATTCGCCCTAACTTTAATTACTTTTTTTTACAGTTGCAATGAGAACAAGTAAGGATGAGGGTCCACGTGCGCTGGTGACTTTAATCCGCTCTAAACCAATCTGATAATTTTTTTACTGGTAACAGGCTTCACTTCTGTGTTTTCTTCCAATCACGTGTGTTGATGTACAAACTAAAGATTGTTTCGTAGGATTTTTGTCTGGGTGTCAAAAAGTAATACACTAATGGCCATTAATATTGCTGCACAACGAAGATGACGTGCTACAGACGCGAAATTTAACCGACAGTAAGAAGATGGTGTGATATGCAAATAATAAGCTTTTCAGAGCATTCACACAAGGTTGGCGACGGTGGCGACACCTACAACGTGCAGACATGAGGAAAGTTTCCAACCGATTTCTAATACACAAACAGCAGTTGAGCGGCGTTGCCTCTTGAAACGTTGTTGTGATCCCTCGTGTAAGGAGGAGAAATGCGTACCATGACGTTTCCGATTTAGATAATGGTCGGATTGTAGCCTATCGCGACTGCGATTTATCGTATCGCGACATTGCTTTTCGCGTTGGTCGAGATTCAATGACTGTTAACAGAATATGCGTTAGATGAATATATGCCAAGCAAGATCGTAAGAGATAGAAAAGAGCCACCGTGGTACAACAACCGAGGTATAAAACTGATACGGAAGCAAAGGGAACTTCACAGCAAACATAAGCCAAAACCTTGCAGACAAACAAAAATTATGCGAAGAAAAATGTAGCGGCTATGCGAGAGGCGTTCAATGAATTCGAAAGTAAAGTTCTCTGTACTGACTTGGCAGAATGTCCTAAGAAATTTTGGTCGTATGTCAAAGAGGTAGGTGGATCAAAACAAAATGTCCAGACACTCTGTGACCAAAATTGTACTGAAACAGAGGATGACAGACTAAAGGCCGAAATTGCAAACGTCTTTTCCCAAAGCTGTTACACAGAGGAAGACTCCACTGTAGTTCCTTCTCTAGATTGTCGTACAGATGACAAAATGGTAGATATCGAAATAGACGACAGAGGGATTGAGAAAAAATTAAAACCGCTCAAAAGAGGAAAGACCGCTGGATCTGATGGGATAACAGTTCGATTTTACACAGAGTACGCGAAGGAACTGGCCTCCCTTCTTACAGTGGTGTACCGTAGGTCTCTAGAAGAGCGTAGCGTTCCAAAGGACTGGAAAAGGGCAAGGTTATCCCCGTTTTCAAGAATGGATGTCGAACAGATGTGCAGAACTATAGACCTATATCTCTAACGCCGATCAGTTGTAGAATTTTGGAACACGTATTATGTTCGAGTATAATGACTTTTCTGGAGACTAGAAATCTACTCTGTAGGAATCAGCGTGGGTTTCGGAAAAGGAGGTAGGCGTGTTTCTTGACTTCCGCAAGGCGTTCGATACAGTTCCCCACAGTCGTTTAATGAACAAGAAAAGAGCATATCAGTGTTTGTATCAGACCAGTTGTTTGATTGGATTGAAGAGTTCCTCGATAACAGAACGCAGCATGTCATTCTGAATGGAGAGAAGTCTTCCGAAGTAAGAGTGATTTCAGGTGTGTCGCAGGGGAGTGTCATAGGACCGTCGCTATTCACAATATACAGGGTGTTTCAAAAATGACCGGTATATTTGAAACGGCAATAAAAACTAAACGAGCAGCGATAGAAATACACCGTTTGTTGCAATATGCTTGGGACATTTTCAGGCGGACAAACTTTCGAAATTACAGTAGTTACAATTTTCAACAACAGATGACGCTGCAAGTGATGTGAAAGATATAGAAGATATAGAAGACAACGCGGTCTGTGGATGCGCCATTCTCTACGTCGTCTTTCTGCTGTAAGCATGTGCTGTTCACAACGTGCAAGTGTGCTGTGGACAACATGGTTTATTCCTTAGAAACAAGGATTTTTCTGGTGTTGGGATTCCACCGCCTAGAACAGTGTTGTTACAACAAGACGAAGTTTTCAGCGGAGGTTCAATGTAACCAAAGGACCGAAAAGCGATACAATAAAGAATCTGTTTGAAAAATTTCAACGGACTGTGAATGTGACGGATGAACGTGCTGGAAAGGTAGGGCGACCGCGTACGGCAACCACAGAGGGCAACGCGCAGCTAGTGCAGCAGGTGATCCAACAGAGGCCTCGGGTTTCCGTTCGCCGTGTTGCAGCTGCATTCCAAATGACGCCAACGTCCACGTATCGTCTCATGCGCCAGAATTTACACCTCTATCCATACAAAATTCAAACGCGGCAACCCCTCAGCGCCGCTACCATTGCTGCACGAGAGACATTCGCTAACGATATACTGCACAGGATTGATGATGGCGATATGCATGTGGGCAGCATTTGGTTTACTGACGAAGCTTATTTTTACCTGGACGGCTTCGTCAATAAACAGAACAGGCGCATATGGGGAACCGAAAAGCCCCATGTTGCAGTCCCATCGTCCCTGCATCCTGAAAAAGTACTGGTCTGGGCCGCCATTTCTTCCAAAGGAATCATTGGCCCATTTTTCAGATCCGAAACGATTACTGCATCACGCTATCTGGACATTCTTCGTGAATTTGTAGCGGTACAAACTGCCTTAGATGACACTGCGAACATCTCGTGGTTTATGCAAGATGGTGCCCGGCCACATCGCACGGCCGACGTCTTTAATTTCCTGAATGAATATTTCGATGATCGTGTGATTGCTTTGGGCTATCGGAAACATACAGGAGGCGGCGTGGATTGGCCTCCCTATTCGCCAGACATAAACCCCCGTGACTTCTTTCTGTGGGACACTTGAAAGACCAAGTGTACCGCCAGAATCCAGAAACAATTGAACAGCTGAAGCAGTACATCACATCTGCATGTAAAGCCATTCCGCAAGACACGTTGTCAAAGGTTTCGGGTAATTTCATTCAGAGACTACGCCATATTATTGCTACGCATGGTGGATATGTGGAAAATATCGTACTATAGAGTTTCCCAGAACGCAGCGCCATCTGTTGTTGACAATTGTAACTACTGTAATTTCGAAAGTTTGTCTGCCTGAAAATGTACTGATGTCCCAAGCATATTGCAACAAACGGTGTATTTCTATCGCTGCTCGTTTAGTTTGTATTGCCGTTTCAAATAAACCAGTCATTTTTGAAACACCCTGTACATAAATGACCTTGTGAATGACATCGGACGTTCACTGAGGCTTTTTGCAGATGATGCTGTGGTGTATCGAGAGGTTGTAACAATGGAAAATTGTGCTGAAATGCAAATGATTTGCAGTGAATTGACGCATGGTGCAGGAAATGGCAATTGAATCTCAATGTAGGCAAGTGTAATGTGCTGCGAACACATAGAAAGATAGATCCCTTACCATTTAGCTACAAAACAGCAGGTCAGCAACTGGAAGCAGTTAATTGCATAAATTGTGTGGGAGTAGGCATTAGGAGTGATTTAAAATGGGATGATCATATAAAGTTGATCGTCGGTAAAGCAGATGCCAGACTGAAATTCGTTGCAAGAATCCTAAGGAAATGCAACCCGAAAACAAAGAAAGTAGGTTACAGTATGCTTGTTCGCCCACTGATTGTATACTGCTCAGCAGTGTGGGATCCGTGCCAGATATGGTTGATAGAAGAGATAGAGAAGATCCAACGGAGAGCAGTGCGCTTCGTTACAGGATCGTTTAGTAATCACGAAAGCGTTACGGAGATGATAGATAAACTCCAGTGGAAGGCTCTGCAGGAGAGACGCTCAGTAGCTCGGTACGGGCTTTTGTTAAAGTTTCGAAAACATGCCTTCACCGAAGAGTCAAGCAGTATATTGCTCCCTCCTACGTATATCTCGCGAAGAGACCATGAGGATAAAATACGAGAGATTAGAGCCCACACAGAAGCATACCGACAATCCTTCTTTCCACGAACAATACGAGACTGTAATAGAAGGGATAACCGATAGAGGTACTCAGGGTACCTTCCGCCACACACCGTCAGATGGCTTGCGGAGTATGGATGTAGATGTAGATGAATATGGAATCGGTGGTTTCAGGAGGGTAATACGGAGCGCCGTGCTTGATCCCAACGGCCTCTTATCACAAGCAGTCGAGATGACATGCATCTTATCCGCATGACTGTAACGGATCGTGAAGCCACGTCTCAATCCCTCAGTCAACGTTTTCAAGACAACAATCATGTGCACGAACAGTTCGACGACGTTTGCAGCAGCATGGACTATCAGCTCGGAGACCATGGCTGCGGTTACCTTTGATGCCGCATCACAAACAGGAGCGCCTGCAATGGTGTACTCAACGACAAACCTGGGTGCACGAATGGCACAACGTCATTGTTTTGGATGAATCCACGTTCTGTTTACAGCATAATGATGGTCGCATGTGTGTTGGGCGACATCACGGTGAACGCACGTTGGAAGCGCGTATTCGTCATCTCCATACTAGCGTATCACCCGGCATGATGGTACGGGGTGCCATTGGTTACACGTCTCAGTCACCTCTTGTTCGCATTGACGGCACTTTGAACAGTGGACGCTACATTTCAGATGTGTTACGACCCGTGGCTCTACCCTTCATTCGCTGCCTGCGAAACTACATTTCAGCAGGATAATGCACGACGGCATTTTGCAGGTCCTGTACGGGCCTTTCTGGATAGAGAATATGTTTGACTGCTGCCGTGGCCAGCAAATTCTCTAGATCTCTCACCAATTGAAAAAGTCTGGCCTGGTGGCCGAGCAACTGGCTCATCACAATACGGCAGTCACTACTCCTGATGAAATGTGGTATCGTGTTGAAGGTGCATGGGCAGCTGTACCTCTACACGCCATCCATTTTCTGACTCAATGCCCAGGCGTGTCAAGCCTTTTATTACGGCCAGAGATGGTTGTTCTGGGTACTGATTTCTCAGGATCTATACACCCAAATTGCGTGAAAATTTAATCACATGTCGGTTCTAGGATAATATATTTGTCCAATGAATACCCGTTTATCATCTTCATTTCATGTTGTTGTAGCAATTTTAATGGCCAGTAGTGTACTTTCGATACCATGCTGTCAGCAACGACCTCGAACGTTTCCAACATATAACGGCGTTACTTTTGGCATGTGCTGATTGATTTCGAATGGTACGAAGGCTTCGACCACAACTGTCAATAATAAATACAGCGCCGTTCACTGTGAGACTGTAATGTCTTTAACAAAAAATGGTTCACATGGCTCTAGGCACTATCTGACTTAACATCTGAGGTCATCAGTCCCCTAGACTTAGAACTACTTAAACCTAACTAACCTAAGGACATCGCATACCTCCATGTCCGAGGCAGGATTCGAACCGGCGACCGTAACAGCAGCGCGGTTCCAGACTGAAGCACCTAGAACCGCTCGGTCACAACGGCCGTCTCTCTTTAACAAAATGCATCACGACTATCTACATAAAATAAGGGCAATTAGTTATCAAATTCATAATATTTTTCTGGACAGATTCATAGTGACCTCTTGTGGGGCCTACCGTATTGAAATCGCGCTGTTAAAAGCAAATACTCATAACTCTCATACATGAACTGTTCCTCTGAAGTAGAGTATAAGTAACAAGACACCATTCTATCTGTCATAAGATATTAGCATTTAGAGCAATAAAATTCTTAAATTCTGTTTCCGATAGATAGTATTGCAAATCTCAGCTTGTATATTTAATGTACCAGCATGCAGATCACAGGTCGCCATTAACCACTATTTATGAAACTAAACCTTGAAACAACACATCTTTTGCGGAATATCATATAAAATAACTTGGTTTATGACGCTCAGCAGAAGTTCTCAGTAGATCACAGTCTTACTAACACACTTCCCTTTCGTCGTTTCTATATATGGGGGATACTATGCATTTCAAATAGACTCGGTTACGTCTTTTAAAGGTACTCCAGGAATCTTGATATGGCTACCTTGGAATACATAGCAGATCGAGTATTATGATTTACCAGAACCTTAGAAGACTTGCGATCAAGAAAAGCAGAAAGGACTGGGAATTTCTAAGACCATTGTACGAGACTTATCGCACAGTCAGCCTAACGGCTAAGCCATCCCAGTTGATGGCAAAAATAATACACAAAGGAATTCCCTCCCTAGGCCCACAAGATGCCTCCTTGGACGCGACAATGTATCAGTAGGCAAAACACAACATGGAAAGGCAATATTAATGTGGTAATAGTAAAACTGCAGGAGCGGCTATAGCAAGGTCCCAGAACTTCTCTAATTAATTAATGGACATAACGCCCACTTAATACTAGGGACGAAAAGTTGGCTGATACCAGATGTAAACAGTAATGAAATTCTAAACTCAGACTGGAATTTATACCTCAGAGACAGGCTGGACAGTGAAGGGGGAGGCGTGTTTATAGCGATAAAATGTGCAATTGTATCGAAGAAAATTGACGAAGATTCTAAATGTGAAATAATTTGGGTGAAGGTCGCGGTTAAAGCAGACTCAAACATGGTAAATGAGTTAAACTTCTAGACATTTCAAAACTGTGTGCCGCACCGAGACTCGAACCGGGGACCTTTTCCTTTCGCGAGCAAGCGCTCTACCATCTGAGCTACCCAAGCACGACTCACGCCCCCTCCTCACTGCTTTACTTCTGCCACTACCTCGTCTCCTACCTTCCAAACTTTATAGAAACTCTCCTGCGAAACTTGCAAAACTAGCACTCCTGAAAGAAAGGATATTGAAGAGACATGGCTAATCAACAGCCTGGGGGATGTTTGCAGAATGAGATTTTCACTCTGCTGCGAAGTGTGCACTGATATGAAACTTCCTGACAGATTAAAACTGTGTGCGGGACCGAGACAAAATCGGGACCTTTGCCTTTCGCGGACAAGCGCTCATCTGAGCTACCCAGGCAGACTCCGCACGCAGAATGAAAATCTCATTCTGGAAACACCCCCCAGTCTGTAGCTAAGCCATGTCTCCACAATATCCTTTCTTTCAGGAGTGCTAGTTATACAAGGTTCCCAGGAGAGCTTCTGTGAAGTTTGGAAGGAAGGAGAACAGCTGTGAGGATTGGGCGTGGTGCCGTGCTTCGGTAGCCCAGTTGGTAGAGCACTTGCCCGCGAAAGGCAAAGGTTCCGAGTTCGAGTCGCCGTTCGGCACACAGTTTTAACCTGCCAGGAAGTTTCATATCAGCGCACACTCCGCTGCAGAGTGAAAATCTCATTATCGTAATTGGATATCTCCAGGCCCCTGGTCTCAGCAGTTGTTGTGGCAAAACCTCTGAAGGAAAATTTAGAAAATCTTTCGAGTAGACTTCCCGACCATGTTATAGTTTTGGGTGGAGATTTCAATTTACCAGCTATTTACTGGGAGACTCAAACGTTTATAACGGGTGGCAGGGACAAAGAATCCAGTGAAAGTCTCTTAAGTGCAGTATCTGAAAACTACATTTAGCAGAGAACCGACTATTGGTAATAACATATTAGACCTTCTGGTGACAAACAGACCCGAACTATCTGAAGCAGTTAACGCAGAACAGAGAATCAGCGATCATAAAGCGGATACAGCATCAGTGATTTCAGCAGTAAATAGAAATATTAAGAAAGGTAGGAAAAATTTTCCTTTTTAGCAAAAATGACAAAAGGCAGATTTCACCGTACTTGACGGCTCAACACAAAAGTTTTATCTCAAGTACAGATAGTGTAGAGGATCAGTGACAAAGTTCAAAACCATCGTACAATATGCATTAGATGGGTATGTGCCAAGCAAGATCGTAAGAGATGGAAAAGAGCCACCGTAGTACAAAACCGAGTTAGAAAACTGCTGTGGAAGCAAAGGTAACATCACAGCAAACATAAACATTGCCAAAGCCTTGCAGACAAACAAAAATTACATAAAGCGAAATGTAGTGTGAGGAGGGCTGTACGAGAGGGATTCTATGTACTCACTTGGCAGAAAATCCTAAGAAATTTTGGTCATATGTCAAAGAGGTAGGTGGATCAAAACAAAATGTCCAGAAACTCTGTGACCAAAATGGTACTGAAACAGAGGACGACAGAATAAAGGCCAAAATACTAAAAATCTTTTTCCACAGCTGTTTGATAGAGGAAGACTGCGCTGAAGTTCCTTCTCTAGACTGTCGCAAAGATGACAAAATGGCAGATATCGAAATAGATGACCGAGGGATATAAAAACAATTAAAATCGAACAAAAGACGAAAGTCCGCTGGACCTGATGCGATACCAGTTTGATTTTACACTGAGTACGCGAAGGAACTTGCCCCCCTTCTTTCAGCGGTGTACCGTAGGTCTCTAGAAGAGCGTAGCGTTCCAAAAGATGGAAAAGGGCCCAGGTCATCCCAGTTTTCAAGAAGGGACGTCTAACAGATGCGCGGAACTATAGACCTATATCTCTAACGTTGATCAGCTGTAGAATTTTGGAAAATGTATTGTGTTCGAGTATAATGACTTTTCTGGAGACTAGATATCTACTCTGTAGGAATCAGCATGGGTTTCGGAGAAGACGATCGTGTGAAACCCAGCTCGTGTATTCGTCCGTTCCGCAGGGCGTCTGATACAGTTCCCGACAGTCATTTAACGAACAAAGTAAGAGCATATACACTCCTGGAAATGGAAAAAAGAACACATTGACACCGGTGTGTCAGACCCACCATACTTGCTCCGGACACTGCGAGAGGGCTGTACAAGCAATAATCACACGCACGGCACAGCGGACACACCAGGAACCGCGGTGTTGGCCGTCGAATGGCGCTAGCTGCGCAGCATTTGTGCACCGCCGCCGTCAGTGTCAGCCAGTTTGCCGTGGCATACGGAGCTCCATCGCAGTCTTTAACACTGGTAGCATGCCGCGACAGCGTGGACGTGAACCGTATGTGCAGTTGACGGACTTTGAACGAGGGCGTATAGTGGGCATGCGGGAGGCCGGGTGGACGTACCGCCGAATTGCTCAACACGTGGGGAGTGAGGTCTCCACAGTACATCGATGTTGTCGCCAGCGGTCGGCGGAAGGTGCACGTGCCCGTCGACCTGGGACCGGACCGCAGCGACGCACGGATGCACGCCAAGACCATAGGATCCTACGCAGTGCCGTAGGGGACCGCACCGCCACTTCCCAGCAAATTAGGGACACTGTTGCTCCTGGGGTATCGGCGAGGACCATTCGCAACCGTCTCCATGAAGCTATGGAGACGCGTCGTCTTCAGCGATGAGAGTCGCTTCTGCATTGGTGCCAATGATGGTCGTATGCGTGTTTGGCGCCGTGCAGGTGAGCGCCACAATCAGGACTGCATACGACCGAGGCACACAGGGCCAACACCCGGCATCATGGTGTGGGGAGCGATCTCCTACACTGGCCGTACACCTCTGGTGATCGTCGAGGGGACACTGAAGAGTGCACGGTACATCCAAACCGTCATCGAACCCATCATTCTACCATTCCTAGACCGGCAAGGGAACTTGCTGTTCCAACAGGACAATGCACGTCCGCATGTATCCCGTGCCACCCAACGTGCTCTAGAAGGTGTAAGTCAACTACCCTGGCCAGCAAGATCTCCGGATCTGTCCCCCATTGAGCATGTTTGGGACTGGATGAAGCGTCGTTTCACGCGGTCTGCACGTCCAGCACGAACGCTGGTCCAACTGAGGCGCCAGGTGGAAATGGCATGGCAAGCCGTTCCACAGGACTACATCCAGCATCTCTACGATCGTCTCCATGGGAGAATAGCAGCCTGCATTGCTGCGAAAGGTGGATATACACTGTACTAGTGCCGACATTGTGCATGCTCTGTTGCCTGTGTCTATGTGCCTGTGGTTCTGTCAGTGTGATCATGTGATGTATCTGACCCCATGAATGTGTCAATAAAGTTTCCCCTTCCTGGGACAATGAATTCATGGTGTTCTTATTTCAATTTCCAGGAGTATATATATATACATATATATATATATATATATATATATATATATATATATATATATATATATATAATTCATAGTATATCGAGAGGTTGTAACAATGGAAAATTGTGCTGAAATGCAGGAGGATCTGCAACGAATTGACGCATGGTGCAGGGAATGGCAATTGAATCTCAATGTAGGCAAGTGTAATGTGCTGCGAACACATAGAAAGATAGATCCCTTACCATTTAGCTACAAAACAGCAGGTCAGCAACTGGAAGCAGTTAATTGCATAAATTGTGTGGGAGTAGGCATTAGGAGTGATTTAAAATGGGATGATCATATAAAATTAATCGTCTGTAAAGCAGTTGCCAGACTGAGATTCATTGGAAGAATCCTAAGGAAATGCAGTCCGAATACAAGGGAAGTTTTTCGCCCACATCTTGAATAATGCTCAGCAGTGTGGGATCGGTACCAGATAGGGTTGATAGAAGAGATAGAGAAGATCCAACGGAGAGCTGCGCGCTTCGTTACAGGGTCATTTAGTAATTGCGAAAGCGTTACGGAGATGATAGATAAATTGCATTGGAAGACTTTGCCAGAGAGACGATCAGTAGCTCGGTACGGGCTTTTGTTCAAGTTTCGAGAACATACCTTCACCGAGGAGTCAAGCAGTATATTGCCCCCTCCTACGTATATCTCGCGAAGAGACCATGAGGATAAAATCAGGGAGATTAGAGACCACACAGAGGCATACCGACAATCTTTCTTTCCACTAACAATACGAGACTGGAATAGAAGGGAGAGCCGATAGAGGTACTCAAGGTACCCTCCCCAACAAACCGTCAGGTGGCTTGGGGAATATGTAAGTAGATATATAATGGCAAAAAATAATGGAGTTTATGTTAGGTGTCGATTAGTTTGGCTTTCAGACGTAACGACCACAGCGAGGCTTGCTGACGGTGCGGTTGATAATAAAAGCAAGAGAGAACAAAAATCAATACACCTTCATAGGATTTGGTGACACGGAAGTAGCATTCGACAGTTCTAAAATGTGCAAAATATTCTAAATTCTGAGAATGGTAGGAGTAAGCCGTCGTGAAAGAAGAGAATGAGGCGACATGTACAGGGATGAAAAGGTAACAATAAAAATTGTAGACAAATAGCGGAGGGCTCGGATTAGGACGATGCAAGACAAAGATGTGTTCTATCATCCCAACTGTTCAATTTGTGCAGCGAAGAGGCAATCTCAGAAATAAAACGAAAGTTCAAGAGTGGGTCTAAAATTCAGATTGAGAGGTTATCGATGCTACGATACTGCTATCCCCCATTAAAGTGATGAAGAAACATCGGGAAGGATGACATGATAAAAAGTCTAATGAGTGTGGAATATCCATTGAGAGTATAGTGTTGACAGATGAAAGCGATGAGGAGTAGTACAATGAGATTAACGATAGCTGACATTGAAATTGGTGACCAACAAGCGCATGAAGTGAAAGAACTATACTATTTTTGGCGCTAAGTAACACATGAAGGAGAAAGCAAGTAAGACATAATAAGTCAATTCGGATAGGCAAATGAAGTTTACTAGTGCCGGAAGTAGGTAGAGGAAGGAATTTCTGAACACGTACGTTTGAAGCACTGCATTGTGTGATTGTCGAACATGAGTTGCAGGAAAGCAGAGAAGGAGAAAACTGAAGGGTTTTAGACTTAGTGCATAGAAGTATGTTGAAAATTAAGTTCACTAAAAAGTTAAGAATGAAGAGGTTTGATATAGAATCACCGAAAAAGCAATACGTGGAAAATACTGACAAGAGAAAGAGATATGATCATATGATATGTGACAAGACTTCGGGAGTAACTTCTATGTTACTATAGGGTCCCGCAAAGCGTAAAAATTGTAGGCGAAGAAAGAGATTAGAATGTAACGAAGAAAAGTCAAGGGCCTTGAGAGAGAGAATGCTTGTCTGAGATGAAGAGATTGCTACAAGAGAGACATTCTGGGCTAGCTAGCCAGTCAGAAGACTGATGACACAAACAAACAAAAAAGGCTCAACGCAGCTCTTTGATGCAAATACCAACAATCAAATTCTAACGTACGAGAGCCTACAGTAATAGTGTTGAACATTATCCCCTCAATACATCGTTTAGCTCAATGTTAACTCTGAAAACCTATGCAAGTGTCCTTCAGCATTGAAATAATTAAATGCAAATTATCGCCTTCGATATTCGGTCTACAAAAGTAGAAAAAATTATTTACGGTGATCAAAAATCCTTAATTACACAGAAAATTCTCCGTAGTTTCAGAGATCCCATCGTTTGTAACAAAGTGACTGCCATATGTAAACCACACCATGCACTACTCTCTTTCCCCACACCCCACACCCACGAAGGGGGTGGGCGTTTGTATTAAGGTATCACAACTGCAAATCTCAGGAAGTGATCTGTTACCGTTCGATTACCGTCTACAATCATTACAAACTCTGACTAGCTTGGTCACATGACGAAAGAGTTTGTTGAAATAAATGTAGGCCTATTTTCTTACAAATACGAAAAGCAGATGTAGTCCATAAAACAGAATCACGTATATTTATAGCATAATGAATGTTATTCAGCAAAAAGCTCTGAGTTGCAAGTTACAAACTTATTTAACAAAATTTCGTGACTGGAAAGAAAGAAGCTCATGAAATATTTATTATATCATCAGACCAATAGAAGGGTGTTGTAATGTAGAGTGAACGATTTATGGGTGCATTAAAATGTCGCGTTCAGCGGATTCGATTTGGCGGGCTGATTTATCGTCGGTGCAGATTAACATAGTTCTCCACTGCATTACAAAGGAGATCGTTTTGTTCATTCAACATCTGCAGCTCTTGCGCTATTTTATTTCTCTGTCCTCGCCCGTACTTGTTTGCGCACACTTCACGGGACAATTGATTAATCCGCCGTATATTTACGGATGACGTAAATTGTACGAGCACTTTTCAGAATGCGTGGCATTCGTTTCACTACAGAAAATTTCTGTCAGTTTTAAAAGAGTACTCGAAGCATTTGCTTGTAACTGAATATTCAAATACACCGAAATGGAACACATGGCATTTACCATGAAATCCTGCCTCTACTGTTGACACAAAACCAGTGCGTTCGTATTAGAACGTGGACGTGCTTTCTCCTATGATATATACTCCCAGAAACTGACCATGATGCATTAAAATCGAATCCTGACTACTACTGTTTCGCAAAGCATAACATGGAAGGGAGGGAGGAGGGATATGGGTAATAAACTGGGCCTTAAAAGTCCACTTTGCAGATCAAAAGCGTTTATCATTTGTAGCCTACATTGTGTAATACACACTAAGAAAGAAAATGGTGGAACATAGTGAATCAATTATCCGAATGGAACGAAAATATGTAGATCTGTTGTACATGAACTAAAAACAACAAACATTTGATTACAGTTTCGGAAAAGTTAGATCATTTATTCAAGCGAAAGAGCTATACGAACTGAGCAAGCTGATATCGCGTTAGCCCACCTTTGGCCTTTATGCCAGCAGTTATTCGGCTTGGCGTTAACTGTCAAGAGTTGTTGGATATGCTCCAATGTATATTGTGACAAATGCTGTACACAGTCAAAATCCACATGTGGTTGGAGGGCCCTTCGTAATCCTCCAGAAGTTCACAATTTGGGAGAGACCAGCAAACTTGTTGGCCAAGGTAGGGTTTGGTAGGCACGAAGACAAGCAGTACTAACACTCGCGTTGTGTGTGTGTGGTCAGGCATTATCTTGCTGAAATATAATCCCAGGGTGGCTTGCAACAAAGTTCATCAAAGCGGTGTGTACAATATCGTTGACGTACTGATGTGTGAACAGTTCAATGAATGCGGAATGTGGATTGAAGTTTCTCTTTTTGATAGTAGTGAAAGGCGATCTGCTTTAATTACAAAAAAAACATTCAAAAACCAAGATCGCATAAAATAGTACTTTATTAAAGACAACTGATTTCAATTGACTCTGCTGTCATCTTCAGTTCTGATAGTATTTTTGTTGTAAAACATTTTTATTTTACTCTGAACCGCACGTTTCAGGTGTTGAATGGACAAAACCAGCATATTTTAAGGGCTCGTCGTCACTATAATATTTAAAACCATAAAGCACCTTGTACAAAAGGCCAGGAACATATAAATACTGCTCACAGATACTTGTTACATCATACAAACACGATACACAACAGCAGTCTGTCTACATACGTAGGATATATTCTACACAATGAAAATATGGACAGAGAGTTAATTGAAGAAAGACGAAATAATTCGAGATACGAGAAATGGGGACAGAGAAAATTAACTTCCTAACTGGTGATCATGAAGAGGTGAAGTTAAGGAATGTTGATACCTAGAGGTCAAAGTAACACAAAATGGTTGGAGCAAGATGGACGTAAAAAGCAGGCTACCACGAGAAAAAATGGCGTTACTGGCCAAGAAAAGTCTGCTAGTAAGTAGAGGTCTTCGCTTGAGAAAGAAATTTCTGAGGACGTAGGTTTGGAACAAATAACAGCTGAACTTTGCCAAAACCTGGAAATAAGAGAATGGAAATATTTGAGATGTGGTGCTACAGAAGAGTCTTGAAAACTTTGTGGACTGGTAAGGTAAGGAGATTCTCCGCATAATCGGCGAAGAAATGACTATACAGAAGGCACTGACAAGAAGAAGGACAAGTTGATAGCACATCTGTTAACACATCAGAGAGCTGTAGAGGGAGGCACAGACTCAGATACATCCAGCAAATAATTGGAGACGTAGGTTGCATGTGTTTCTCTGAGATGAGAGGGTTGAGGGTTGGCACAGGAGAGGGATTCATGGCGGTCGAATCAAACCAGTCAGAAGCAAATGACAGGTTGGCAATCCACCGTTGTCCGGGATGTCTCGACAGACGTCTTGTGCATGGAATATCATTAACTGGAAGAGAACGGTCTTCACTGGTGAGGACAAGAGCGTGGACGTTTAGATGACTTACCTAGCTACTTGTATAGAGGCCTGAAGGAGGTGTAAATGAGGCACCGAAACTGGTAGTCCAATAAAACACTTATTAAAATTAGGACTGTTGGTATTTGTTTTCTTCAAGTCTTTGACCAGCAGCAGTCCAATTCTACATATAAAAAATATAGGTACAGAAGTGATGGTCTCGGGTGCAATTTCCTTTTCTTTGGTGCTCTATGATGCACTTTTTGAATTTCTTGCTTTTAGGTTTTCATTTTCTTCAAAGGCAAAGAGAATACGTGACGCGGTAACCCAGCGTAGAGCCTGCGATTACCGCCATGTATCTTTGACTGTTAATGAACGAAGGTAGATGCACGTTATTTTAGAGCGCAATCGTCGGTAGCCATTTTCGTTGTGAGAATGAGTAAAACGGCTGTATTTTGTATGTGTCTCGAAGAAAGAATACAGAATTATATTACCAATGAAAAGTTGTGTAAGTCATTATTCCAAGTAGTACTCCAATACATAGAAAACCAAGAAGCCCACCTGTGTAGTTTGGAGTTGTCACGAAGATCCGATTACAACAACATAAAGGACATGGTCCAGATTTTGTAGGTGAGTGCGGCGATCGGACGTAGTATTATTAATTGGCGAGCATAAATCTACAACAAGAGAAAGACTATTTCTTTTATGTGGAACTAATATTAAATGACTTTTTTACCCATTTACAGGCATAGCTCAGCTTATTGTGCTTGTCTGACAAGCTGGAAAATTTTATAAGAAACAGTAATCAAAATTCCAATTTCAGATCACCTCTGGCGGCCGGAGCGGCCGTGCGGTTCTAGGAGCTACAGTCTGGAACCGAGCGACCGCTACGGTCGCAGGTTCGAATCCTTCCTCGTGCGTGGATGTGTGTGATGTCGTTAGGTTAGTTAGGTTTAATTAGTTCTAAGTTCTAGGTGACTGTGACCTCAGAATTAAGTCACATAGTGCTCAGAGCCATTTGAACCATTTGAACCATCAGATCACCTCTTTATTATTTTCTTATCTACCATTAATTAATTTCATTACTTCCGTGTATCTAAATTTTATTTTTTATTATGTTACAGCACTCACGGCACAGTGGTACGTTGACGACATTTCATGCTCTATTTTGTTGCCCTTCATACAGCCATCCTGGGCTTACAGTTCAGCAAGATAAGTCGGTTCGCAAAAGGCGAGAGATTTTACTTCTTGTCTTCGTGAATGCCAATCCCCTTCTTGAGCTTTGTCCAGCTGAGAACATTTGGCGCGTTGTGGACAGGGTCTGCCAATAATCTGGGAAATTTGACCATCTACCTGTACCGGGAGAACAGCAATGAGACAGAATAGTAGACATTACGGACCAGTAGTTAAAACTTCCGGGCTGAGAGGCCGTGGTCGAACAGTAGAACTTCTTCTCCCTGACGTTTCGTTGCCAGCTGCGGACAACATCTTCCGAGGCGAGTCTACGACTGGCTACCAAGCCGCGAAGGTCCTGTATATATAGAGCGGGTAGAGGGCACCACCACTCGTCACGTGATGTCAACGGTAAAACTGTCTCTGACTGGCGTCATTACTCTCGATCGAAGGTAATCGATTGTCACATCTTTGATGCAAGGTTGATCGCCATATTTTATCTAACTTCAAACCTTCTTCTTTCTTGTTAAAGTGCTAGCCAAGTTTAGAATTGAAACAATCTACAGACTAACTAAGAAGATTAGTGAATGTTTAAGATCGGCAAAGGATGCACGACACCCTTTAGCTACTCCGGGTGTTTACAAAATTCCGTGTAGTTGTGGGAAAGTTTACATTGGAACAACTAAAAGAAGTATCAATACTCGCCTGACTGAACACAAGAGGAACTGCCGATTGGGACACACGGATAAGTCAGCTGTAGCAGAACATGTTTTCGAAGACGGAGACCATGAGATAAAATTTAACGAGACAAGCGTGCTAGCTAAGACATCGCATTATCATGCACGTATGTATAGAGAGGCGATAGAGATTTTTAAACACCACAATGATTTTAACAAGAAAGAAGAAGGTTTGAAGTTAGATAAAATATGGCGATCAACCTTGCATCAAAGATGTGACAATCGATTACCTTCGATCGAGAGTAATGACGCCAGTCAGAGATAGTTTTACCGTTGACATCACGTGACGAGTGGTGGTGCCCTCTACCCGCTCTATATATACAGGACCTCCGCGGCTTGGTAGCCAGTCGTAGACTCGCCTCGGAAGATGTTGTCCGCAGATGGCAACGAAACGTCAGGGAGAAGAAGTTCTACTGTTCGACCACGGCCTCTCAGCCCGGAAGTTTTAACTACTGACGATGCAGGCCGTGAAAGCCTACACGCTATGATTACGGACCAGATTTGGCAGGCCTCAGATGACAACCATGACCCCAGAGAACGGTCGCAGCGGGCGCGAACGGCGTTCGGAACATCAACGACCAGAGGGGAGCATGATAGCCGGGCCTGGCGGGCGCGGACCGCAAACGAGCGGCACGGAGCACTTGCGAAGCGCCCAGTAATAAAAAGGAGTGGAGACCAAGGAAACAGGCAGAATACAGAGCACCAGACACTACCGATGACGACCGCGACTCCAGAGAGCGACCGAGCGGGCCGCGGACGGTAGTGGGAACAGCAGCGACCACACTGGAACCGGGAAGCGGCTTCTTTCGGGCGTGGACCGCGGAGGGAACACCCGATGCGGCGCGGACCGACTAGCGAGCACGCAGCACCTTACAGGCATAGATCCTGGACTCGATCCGCGAGTTTGTTGGGAAGACGGCACTGCGTGCGGGGTGGCAAATTGTCATGCTGCTGTTTTAATAGGAAATAGCAAATTGTCGTAACCCCAACGCACAGTATGGTAAAGATGAGCGGCATAGGAAGGAATGTCGCGAGAGGGGGCAGCTTGGAGGCACAAGAAGAGAGTTCCCCCGCTCCCGCCCTGTACATCAAGTGCAGGGAGGTCGAGTGGCTGGAAGTCTTCGATGAGGTGGGGCAGCGATGAGAGGAGGTGGTTCTCGTCGAGTCGGTCGACTCCAAAAGCAGCATCAAGCTCCAGGCAACGAGTTGGAACGACCACAGGGCCCTGAAGGACCTTGTGGCCGCCCATATACTGGACGCCCCACAGAAGAAGAGGATGGAGCCCGAAATTCGTCGCAGGAAGATAAGCAAGGCGCTCCTAAGGGGCCTATCCTGGGTCTTGACGGAGCATGCAATCAGTGAAGAGCTGCGCCGCCAAGGCTTCGTCAATGCAGCCGTTAAGCTGCATAACAGAACCAATAACAAGAAATCGCCACTGTTCATCATCGCCACACCAGCGGCAGACAATGATGCCCCCCCCCCCCCCCCCCCCACACACACACGATACTAAGACCCAGTGCTTCAAGTGTCGCTAAGAAGGGCTCGTGGCGAAGCACTGCCGCAACGCCGCGAGGTGCGTCAAGTGGGGAGGTCAGCATGACAGCCGCACATGTGCCAGCACCAGGCACGGCCAGCCGACCTGTGGCCGCTGTGGCGGAGAGCACGTCTCCAACTGGCGCCGATGCCAGGCCTTCATACGCCAAAACTCCGCCAGAACGCCGGAAACTACAGCCCAGGGCAAGAAACCCCGCAGAAAAAGAAGAAGAAGAAGACGACAACACTCCGACGCCGCTGCAAACAGCAGCGACGGGAGGGCAGAGACGTCCACAAAGGAGTATAACAACGCTGAAGAGTCAACTGCGGCATCTGGAGGAGAGACTACGGCGGCTCCCACTCACGTACGGCCGCCTGCCCCAGCCACTGGTGGCAGAGGCAGTGGGGACGTGCGGCGGCGCGGCGCAGTCAGGGGGCAGACGGCGACAGTTGGTCCCGACGACGACACAGCCCTCAGGGAGGCGGAAATCAGATTCCACTTGGTACTCTATGCGCAGATGGAGGCCGCCTGCCTCACTGTTCGAGAGGCCTATCGCCGACGACCACGTATGGAGACGCGGGCGTTACTGGCCTGGGACCAGTAGAACGACGATGGGCCTGCTGGGAAGAGAGCCCGCCCAGGCCACGATCAGGCCACCCAAACAGCATGGCAGAAGAAGATAATAACGAGCCGAGCCATGCAAGTTGCAGTGGCCGCCAGTGCAGCTGGCACGGCACGTATGGACACAGGGGTCCAAACCAGGGAGTTCGGTAACCGCAGGGGAAATCTGGTGGACAGCGAGATCCTGGACCAGACAATCGAGCGAGACGAGTACCAAATGAATTTCTTACAAAGTCGGGAACTCGTAAGAAGAAAGGCAGAAGCCTAAGAAGAATAATTCAGAAGAGATAGAGAAGAGAAAGAATGAAGGCAAAAAGAGGACCGAAACAGAAGGCACGATGCCGCTCTTGCCCGCCGTGAACGCCAGCGCCAACGCTGGCAAGGCGGCAAATACAAAGAGACTCCCAAACACCAGCAGTTCTGGCCGGGTTTTGCAGGTTTTCCTTGGCCGCTAAGGTGAATACTGGAACCGTCCCCATCAATATCCTGCAAATAAATTCCCAATTGGGAGAATACCCTCCCCATCCCCGCTTGCAACAATAATAAACAGAGTCAAAACAGAATAAACCTAAATTAAACCATATGGCTGAATAGAGCAATATGCACGCTCTGAAACAGCCCGCCCACCCCCTCAGGGTGGGAATGAAATGAAAATAAAAACGCCCTAGGACCATTCTAGGGTAGCGTTTGAAGAAGACATCGAGTTAGGTCGTCGAAATATCATGCAGGAACGACGCGATCATCCGACGGAAGTCACGTTTTTTTTTTCAAAATGTTAGCTCATTAAGCTGTTCGTAGTAGCTTATCCGCGCTCCTACATTTTTTATTCGTTATCAAACCTACACCTGCATTACCCTTATTTGAGTTTGTATTTAAAACCTTGTTTTCACCTGACCAGAAGTCTTGTTCCTCCTTCCACCGAATTTCACTAATTCCCACTATATCTAACTTTAAACTATCCATTTCCCTTTTTAAATTTTGTAACCTACCTGCCCGATTAAGGGATCCGACATTCCACGCTCCGATTCGTAGAACGCCAGTTTTCTTTCTCCTGATAATGACGTCCTCTTGAATAGTCCCCTCCCGAGGATCCTAATGGGGGACTATTGTACCTCAAGAATATTTTACCCAATAGGACATCATCAGTATTTAACCATACATTAAACCTTCATGCCCTAGAGAAAAATTACGACTGTAGTTTCCCCTCGCTCCCAGCCTTTCTCAGTACCAGCACAGCAAGGCCGTTTTGGTTCATGTTACAAGGCCAGGTCAGTCAGTCATCCAGACTGTTGCCCCTGCAACTACTGAAGAGCTTGCTGCCTTTCTTCAGGGACCACACGTTTGTCTGCCTTCTCAACAGATACCACTCCGTTGTGGTTGCACCTATGGTACGGCTATCTGTATCGCTGAGGCACACAAACCTTCCCACCAGCGGCAAGGTGCATGACTCATTGATGTGTGTGTGTGGGGGGGGGGGAGATAGATAACGTATATTTTGATCCTGTGACGCCATATACCGTATGAGGGATAGCAGATGTGCTGATAATGGTTTCAACGTTGTCCGCCAGCAGTAAAGTAGTGGCATAGCCACCAGAGCGCCATACGTGTCTATCTTTTAATAGGGAATGGTCACAGCCAGAAGGCTCAGTGTTATGCAGACACGTGAAGCAAGCTGCAACCAGGCCATACTCATGCTTCCTTAGCGAGTTTGAAAGGGGTCCAATTGTGGCCCTCTGGGTGGCGGGATGGTCGTTAATGAGGGTTGGCACACAAGCTGGACATGCTGCATTAGTTTTGCAACGTTTTTCTGGTATCTGTGATTAGGCGAACATTCTCAGATCTATAGACGAGTCTCTGAAATTCCATGCATCACAAACGTCAGCCAGGTTCATCATGCACATCAGTTTGGTTCATCATACATATCGCACAGAACGGACAAGAGGGCTTTCTGAGCCGGACATGCCAATGCGAACTGTTGCGAACCAGTTATTATCAGTGGGACTTGGAGCACGCTCACCTCTAGCCCGTCTTCCACTGGCGCCACAGCATCAACGTGCACAGATCGACCGATGCCGTCATAGAATCACTTGAAAGATGCAGAGCACTGGGTTCTTCAGCGATAAAAGCAGATTCCGCCTGCACGCAAGTGACGGTCGTTTTCACATATGACGTGGACGCGACAAGCGCTGTCTCGTAGAGTGTCTTCGTCCAAGGCACACTGGCCCCATCACAAGCCTTGTGGTCCAGGGTGCGATACGTTACACCTGTCGTTCACATTTAGTATTTCCGGAGGTGACGTTCGACAGCACTCGATATGTGCAGAATGTTCTGAGACCTGTTATTTCGCTTTTCTTGCAACAGGCTGGTGGTATGTGGTTCCAACAGTAAAATACTCATCCACACACTGGCTGAGAAAGTCACCGTCGTCTGCAAGATGTGCACCAACTTTCCTGGCCAGCATAATCTCCAGACTTATCTCTGATCGAGACGTGTTAGATACGATGGGATAGAACGGATTAGTGCAAATCGTCAACCAATAACTCTTACAGAGATACGTGAACAGGTTCAGCAGGCATGGTGTAACGTATCCCAGAATGGTATTTGCTACCTGTAAGATCGACTGAATGTCAGAGACAGTGCCCGCATTGCCGCACTTGGAGGATACGCCAAGTACCAATATTGGTATCTTATCTTGCCCCTTCTACAAGAGACACACTCACAAACGAAACGCTGGCTCCTGTACAATGATGGCTAGGTGATGTGAGCTCGTATCTTTGCCAATGTCTTATACCGGCCTAAACGTCCATCCACCAGCGAACTGTGGAAGTAATGAAAGATGGATGAGACTAACTCAAGAGGCAAGCAAATCCTGAATCACCTAGGTCTGCCCACTTGCTTACACAATTTACCAATACTAAAAGAAAAGATTTGAGCCTCCTTTCCGGATAACCGTTGCCTCCTATTTGGTCCCCACAACTAATTGTGTTCCTCTTTAATTTTAAGGTCAGCAAATAACTGGTGCACGTCGTTCAGAACAGTACAAGCAAGATTATCGGAGCCACTGGCTCGACCTCCTGCAGCGGTATCTTCGGGTCAAACGTGCGACTGAGCGCGTTGGCTGTATGGTTTTCGGAGCCTTTAACATCGTGCACCTGAAAATGAAACGCCGAAATCCGTACCGTCCAATTCTACCGGTCTTCCTGGACCTGAACAGGACCCAACTTAGCGCCTCTCTAAATCGACCTCACTGTGTTCCAGGTAAAGAAAAGAACAGACGTCTGAAGGTTTCTGACGCCAAAGTACCCAACGTCCCATTAGCTAAAGGATAAAGGAAGGACAGGATTACGCAGCCTGGTATGCATAAGGCATCTGCATGAGACTCAAATCGCACAAGTAACCACGAAATTGATGCACTTGATTTAAGTTATCAATAGCCAGTTTAGAAATACCGGCAAGGAGACATATAGTCGGACTCAGTACCTTAGCAAAGTGTTCGATGGGCATACCACCTAGACTTCGGGACTCGGAGTGCTTCCCAGCACTGAGTTGATTACGACTTCAAATTTCCTCCCCGAACCTCCACCCTCGCTTTCTAAACCCAGGGATGTCGTTCTAACCTGCGAGTCTCTTGTCCATTCACTCAACTGCTTAACCTTCAGCCTTGTTAAGCTCAACGTGGCTCAAGTCCAACCAGTGATTTCCTAAATGCGCCAGATGCGCTTCAGTCTTATCGACCTGCCGAATGGTGGATTGACTGTCTTGCAGAGAGGAAAGATTTCACTGCACCTCACCCAACGCAACTGAAACGATGTGAAGAGAGACACCTACCCCGCTGATTAACTCTTCTAAAGATTTAACAGTCTGTCGTTTACTGCACGCAACCTCATCGACAATTCCATAATGCTGTCTTCAGCTGGAAGCTGACAAGCTTTCAGCTCGTATTGTAAAAAGTTCTTTATCAGACGTGAGATTCTCGGACACTCCCAGGATTCCATGATGAGTAACGGCCCCATGAAAACAACGTATGAGTACAATACCTTGAAAAGGAGTAATATGTTACTATAATAATCACAAAACGCAAATGACATGAAAAAGAATAGAAAACTCTAACGGCCCTCCCCCTCCCCGGCCAGTGAAACACCACGTAACATTCCATAAAGGAGTCAGTTTTCCCACAATCAAAACTTGAACAGGCTCAACACATTAAATAACAATTGTAACATTAAGAGCAGAGCATGAAATCGGAATTACACAGTTACCAAAAACAAGAAAAGCTCACAACTGGGCGCTACTGCAAGCGAGATTAGCAAAGCATTTTATCAATCAAATGAGTTACAGTTACAGCTATTAAAGGTGCTGGCAATTTTCGAGTTACCAAAACCTAGAAAAGGTCACAACTGAGCGTGACTGCAAGCTGGTTCAACAAACAATTTTATCGGTCAAATTAATTACAATGAGATCCTTTAAAGGTGCTAACAATTTGCGAGCTTATGTAACCGTTACACAATTGGATACATTCATTCAAGTACAGGGAGAATCACCAAGTCATGTTACTGGTCGTAGCTGTTGGAAGGCCGTTTAGAACTGTATAATCCTTAACAAAAAGATCCCTTAAGCAGCAAAACACAGTCTCTGAAAAGAAACACACTTGGAAGGTACAAATTTTAAATATAAATCCCATCCTTTACATTCCAAACAAACATTAAAAATCACCATTAATTGAAATGTACTTCCATCTGGTATAAAGCTCCAGAAACGTTCACACAAGCTTTAATAAACATACAATTGGCGAAAACTTAAAGTCAGCTGAGACCTACATCGGACTCAATCACAGCCAACAAGCAACGAGCAGGAAAATTTCACAACAAGCAGAGTTAATTAATGAGTGTGAATCAAAGAAAAATTCGACGGTTTTTATTGATAAATAATAGATCTTGAACTTAACGCGCAGGGGAATAATCTTAAGGGTACGAGATTTAAACGAGTAGTTTCAGAGGTATAATGAGGAGTAGCCTTGGGTTTGGCAAACATGTCTTAACCTCATAGGCTCATTAAACTCACCAAACAGAGCGAATTACTGGCTCACGCTTAAACGGCGAAACTCTGCCGTGGCACAACAAACAATTAACATTACTTAACTTGAGCCACCACGACGAGGCTGGTAGGGGCGGCAGACTGCCGGTCCACCCAGACGCTGTGCAACGACGGAAGCGCCGCCACGAGAAAAAAATGTATATCTTCTGTTCTCTGTTCGGGACCTTGGCTACAGCAACGTGCCGCTTGCCGCCAACGCTATCTTGCCAACACACCTCAAAAGTGGACAGTAATCTGCGCGGACAACGTTTCACACAAGAATGGCCAAGAAATAAAAAATGTGAACCAATGGCACAAGCAGGTACCGATACAGGTTAAGTTTAACACTCCTTAAAATTACTAGTATTCAGAAGCGAATATAACCGCGCCTGCTGATGCAATAAATCAAGGATACACTCGTGCCAAGTCTGCTTCGTATTCCATGCACATCATGTTATTGTTGATTCTTTTCACAGGACTGATAACAGTGAATACTCTTGTATGACATGTGACTTGAAAAGTTTTCTGTTAGTGACACTGACCGAGGATCATACACCTAGTCACTCGTAGGCAGGTTAACACAACAGGTACAGTTCCACGTAACACAGACATGGCCTTACAATGTAAAGTACTCAAAATTAAGAAAACAACTCTTAACACCACTCAGGTGTGAAGGAGCCGCGACTTGCAGGATTCCAGCCAGGCTGTTATTGCCTCCAGTCCTTACAGGCGGTCGTCAAGGTGCCGTAAAATTTAAGCTTGCAGAGCAAGCCGAGAACCTACAGACCAGACTGCACGTGACATTCTTCAGCGAGCCCGTGAAATGGGACTACCTTACGGTTCCTGACTGAAAATTCTTTCTGATGTTAACATTCTCTGAAGATAACATTTTAGCTCGAATTTATAACTTTCTGGTCTTTATATTGTTATGTCTACACCCAGCTCCAGTAGTATACCCTCCTTTGAAAAATTAGTACTAATGAGTTTAATATTTCTCGTTAAACTGCACATTACTATGTTGCCCGATTTATATTAGCGACTAAGGGGAGTAAGGTGCTCGTTAATAATCCGACTGAAAATTCGTGATGTGAACCGTGTGACCATGTTGCACCATACATTCTCGAAAGTTTACTTCTCTCTTATTTCTGAAAAGCAACAACGTTTACTCATTATGACTAGTTAAAATGATAGCTCTGCATGAGAGCAAACCATAACATCAGTAACAATATCTTATTCAAAGTAATTTGTTGATAAGCACCTAAAACGTAACTGAAATTTTTGTGCTGTAAAAGTCATTGGAATCGCACATGAAGTTAACCAAACTCTCCCAAATTACATATCGGACCATGTAGGGCAGTATGTGGCCCATTTTTTATGTAAGTATGAAAATCATCCAATGACTTTTATATTTAACAGTGTACTTATGTACTTAGTTGTTTAGTTTTATATTAAACGAATTGGCGCATGAGCCGCGGCAGTCACTAAGGGTGCATTTCTTATGCAAAGAATAAAATCTTCGGTTCCCACGCACAACATATTTCTGACACAATTATGTCCGTAATCAAATGTGACATTGCTAAACCACCATCGGCAAAGGCGGAAAGAAGCCCAGACACCTGCTGGTAAGGCAACGTGCAACAAATCCACGACAGCAAGATAAAGACCGAGATCATTCCTGTCCACTCACTGCCGCACATCAGAACACGGCTGCAGTCGCAGCACTGCAGGGCGAAGCACGTGCCTTCCCGATCTGAATCGTCCGGACTTGGTTCTACTCCACCGATTACCGTCCTCTTTCAACTCCGTGATCCAAGTCACTTCCTTCCGGCCGTGCGCCACGCAGTTCCTTCGTCCGGCAACCGACCAAAGACTATCCTTTACGCGGAAATCGTCTCAGAGCCTACCACTTTGGCTCAACAAAAAACGTGACGCACAGTCAAATCGCGATAATCCGGTGCCCAGAGCAACAGCAACTGATGATGTGTGTGGCTGAATGTGCTAAATATTAGGGTCGTCTGCTCCGGAACCGAGATGTTCAGCAAAGTGCGCTAAGTGGTGTTCTCCGAATCACTTGTGTTTGTACCAGCAATGTACTCTGTCATCATATCTTCCACAAATCGTCGCCTGTGTTGTTTTACAGAGCGGGAAACCCTCAAATCTATATGTTCTGTGAGTAGGCGTGGTCCCCCAACACCTTGCCACCTATTCGTGCTGCCATAGGTACTCACGTAAGTACCATGCGAACAACCCATCAACTTCGCCGTTTCCGAAAAACTCGTTCTTAAGACCCTGGCCATAATAATCTGCCCTTGTTAAACTCATTTATGCAAGTAGATTTCTTCCTTTTCGCCCCTTATCGTTGCTAGAAGGATACACCCTTCATTTTTGCTGTGCTTATATACTTTCATTACCGCGTCACGGGATCACAGCGCCACCAAGCGCCATTCATTCTCGCTATCGGCAGTTCAAATGGTTCATATGGCTCTGAGCACTATGCGACTTAACATCGATGGTCATGAGCTGCGGACTATGGGCAGTTGTCATGATGTTTTGACTCATCAGTGTAGACAGTATGTATGTATTTATTTATGTATGCTATAATGGGTAATGGGATTCTATTTAATGTTGTTGCGGTGGTGTGTACGTGTTGTTGTAAAACGCATGAAAATGTAGTAGCAACAATAACAATGCTACTTCAAAGAAAGAAATAATCCCTAGTAATTCTTATTCATGTGCTGCTGAACCCAACTATAACGGGTTTCAATTGTTCTTTGTTTGACATTAAAATTTATGCACCAAATATTTAATATATCACACCATAACCTCTAACCGTAACAACACTGGTGACGTAAATATTTTTATTTAAATTCCCTGATAAATTAGTCTCGGAAAAATTTATCTTACACACCACCCATGAAATTATTTCATCACATAAAGTCTAAGATTGTTCTACTGAATATTATTTTCACTGTTAGAATATAAAAATAATAAATTCCTGTAGGTTCTTGCCCTCGGAGTTCAAATATTGTAATAACGATCGAAAGAATCAGTGTCTGATTATTTCTACAGTTTAAAATTGACACTCCATACACTCACGTAATGATGGCAGACAAAGCACAGTCTGGACTGCTGCAGACACAAGACTTAAAACAGTAATACCTGGTTATATAGTTACCAATAAGTCCTTAAACTAGAATTCCATTTAGTAACTTATATGTTATATTTTTGCTTTTATCACTTACGAATACCTTTTACAATATTTAAAAGAACAGACCTCAGCTTGTCTTCGATCTCATCCGCTTCATACATCATAGAGAAGAAGAACAGAAGAAGGAAAAATTACACGCACAACACAATGCCAATACATTCTTTCAGTGGTATTATCTTTTGTTATGTGATTATTTGTAGGAAACTGGTTACAAAAATAATAAAACGTATTGTTGTTGATTCACTAAATAATAATGGTTCAAATGGCTATGAGCACCATGGGACTTAACATCTGTGGTCATCAGTCCCCTAGAACTTAGAACTCCTTAAACCTAACTAACCTAAGGACATCACATACACATCCATGCCCGAGGCAGGATTCGAATCTGCGACCGGAGCGGTCTCGCGGTTCCAGACTGAAGCACCTAGATTCGCACGGCCACACCGGCCGGCTCAAAATAATAGAAAGTCAAGATATAATTAGTCTTTTCTCAGTTCTTACATATAGACTTAAAAGTCATTTCTGGAAAAATATTCACAAATTTCGAGCACTGTCGCATTTACCGGAGACAAAAAAGAATGGCGTTGACGATACAATGTATGCATGGAAGGATGTATATAGCAAGTATTGAGAAAATAAAAAAAAGATTAGGACACGCACGCAGATACAGGAGACATTTCTCCTTAGCTCGGCATGCGAATGATGAAAACAGGATGATGCTAATAGCTGTATAGAGTACCTCGTGGATGCTTTGGGGCATATTGTGCTTCCTCCGGTAGTTTCATAAAGAATGGCGTCTACATTATTCGTTGGTGGCTTTACACAGACCCAAAGGTGGTAGAATGAAACCATTCAAGTCTGTTCAACACATTGGGACTGTGTCATCAGGGAAGCAGTTGAAATTGGGCTACGTGAAAATAATTTTAACAGAGACTTCAGATAAGTACTCAGCAATGCTTGGAAGCGTGCAGCTGATAAAGAAAGAGCGCAGAGAGAGACTTATTACATTCCTCGCAGTTCTCCGCCTGTTGCGATGGATGGCTCTGCAAGCAACGCTGGATAAAACACGCAAACAAAATCTATGGACATAGAGCCCGCCATCCCCGTACGCGCCGTTTTTACCGTGACGTCATCCAGCCAATGAGAAGCCGTTCACTGCTTATAAAAGCGAAAGCCTCACCGGTCCACGACAGTCAGTTTTACCTCTGACGGAGATGACGGAGGTAGTCATCGAAATCTCGGTATTTTATCCAAATATGACGTGGCAAGTAAACCGAGAACTTTTAATGCAAGTCTATTCAACATATGTTTGTTTGGTTTCTGTCACTCTGATGTAATATGTATTACGCGGCTTTGCCACGCCTACCTTTACACGGGACACAACGCTTCCACACACACGCGTCTAGGAGGCGCTGTATGACAGCCGAGGCATCGACTGGCGAAGCCACAGCTTTCGCAAAACGACAAAACTGCAGGCACCATTCACGCAAATTTATCTCCCATACAACACTTGCGGGTAATCCTGACACTATAAGGGCTCAAGGCAAAGCAACAATATTTATTGTTCGTAAATTGCTGGAGCTGAACATACACGAGGGGCGTCCGATATGTATACAGTACGTATTAAGAAAATGTGGAAGATTGTGTCACTTCTTTCTGAAGGCAGTTGGTTTTATTCAGCATTCCAGTACATCACCTTATTCCTCAGTCTTTTGGCTACAAAATAATTTTTGTCAGCATAATATCCCTTCAATGCGACTACTTACGCTACCTCACTGGGAGGATCTGTATGCCCGTATAATACCACTCCACCGAAGCCAACGTATTGCTGCATCAATAACTTCCCCATCATCCGTGTTCTGCTACCCGTGGAGTGAATCCTATGTTGAACCAAATAGATGGAAACCGGATGATGGTTGAGGAAGAAGAGTTTAGTGACGCTTTGTGAACTCGGGTGCGCAGACATTTGTAGGGCTTGCTTTGTCCTGCAGATGGAGAAGTTCATTTGCACTGTAGGAGTTACAGCTGGGTGCGGACGACCGACACGGGGGAAATCGGACAGGTTTGCACGACTTTCCTGCGATAATGAGAGACGCCTCGCTGAATGACTCATCGTACCTTTGAACACTGCCAGGTCCCCGTAAACATTCTGCAAGCATCTATGAAAATGTGCGATGATTTGGTTTTCTTTCAAAAAAAAATGTCTGTGATATCACTGCTTGGAACACACCTCCATTACAGACGCCATTTTAAAGGCTGCGTATAGCGGTACCACCTATTGGGATTTCATGGAAACGTGTGGGCTGAAGCGGTAATATTCCTCGATGTCCCACAACAAATTCTGCGTTACTTCAACCAATATTGACCGAGAAAGTAAATGTGATGCATTACTTATTTACCGAGCGAGCTGGAGGAGTGGTCAGCACACAGGACTCACATTCAGGAGGACAATGTTTCGAACCCGCGTCCTGCCAGTCTGGTTTAGGTTTTCCGTGATTTCCCCAAATCGGTTCAGGCAAATGCCGGGATGTTTCCTTTCTCGAAGGGCACGTTTGACCTTCTTTAACCGGAGCTTATGCTCCTTCTAACGACCTCGTTGTAGGCGGGACCTTAAACACTAATGTCTTACTGCTCCATAACTTATGGAGGGTCCGTCGTATATGAAAAAAAGAAGTTTCTGTATTACGCGTAGGGCTCATAGATAAGGAAATGAAAACTTTCCTCATCTCATTACCTACGACTCCACAATAATTAAACGGCCGTCGTTGTACAGACATTCACATCCACTTCAACGGCAGATCTACCTCGTGAATATTTGAGCAGACGCGGGGGCAGTCCGTGTGTGTGTGTGTGTGTGTGTGTGTGTGTGAGGCAGGCACGACTCTCATGAATTAGCACTGAAAACCGCTGACGGCCGATCGTTGGCAAACATTATTCTGAGAGCGGCGATCGGGTTGCAGCTGTCGCCCTCCACCTGAGCCGCGGTCCGCCCCCCTGGGCCGGCTGGAGGAGCGCCGCTGGTTCATTAGTAACGCCGACCAAGTCCGCTGCCGTGTCGCGCTGTCATGCCGCGTCCCACGTGTCGCAGCTGGCAGCAGCCTCGTGACGTCATCACACAGCCATTTCCAGGGGGCCACTGTCGCCGAATATTACGCCATTTCCATACGTCGACTGCGGCATTATATCGCCTCGTAGTCAGGCAGCAGTGTGAGCGAGGATGTGCTATCGCAAGAAAAGGCAGTGAAGGCATGAATGATGGTAAATACATATAATGCTATGAGCACTGAATAAATGATTTTAGTAATCTTGGCAGTTAAAAAGTGTACAAATAATGCTTACTGTCACAGGCAGCGTGAGCTTCTATCTCAATAGGACACCAACCAACAGGTCCGACAGAAATTACTCCTTAAAACAATTTATTAATCAACTGTAGAAGGTTGAACGAAAACAAATGAACACATCAAAGATTATGCTTGAGATTTCACCCTTAAATATAAAACACAAGATGCAGACAATTTAGATATTGTTTAAAGAGTCTTTCACAAAAAACTACAATACGTCAAAACATTAAATGTTAATAATTTACACTGAAAGTCATGCCGAGGCATACCATAAACTAAAAATTACGATAAAGAAAGAGATCGGCCTCCCGTCCGGCCAGGGCACAAACTGGCAAACGACAACAGTACTCCGACTTAGACATCGCGACACATCACCCCGGCGACATGAAAACCAGAGGAGATGTGTAGTGCACTAAAACATAAACAGCAAAGGTCTCTTAAGCACGTTGTTTCCTCTGGATCACGGGGCCAGGAGTTCGATTCCCGGCCGGGTTGGGAATTTTCTCTTCCCGGGGACTGGGTGTATCTGTTGTCCTCATCATCATCATTTCATCATTTCATCATCATCATCATCAACAACAACAACATTCGTGACAGTGGACTGTGTAAAAGACAAATGGGACTGTGTAAAAATTGGGACTTTGTACGAGCGCTGATGGCACCGCAATTGAGCTCCCCACAAACCAAACATCATCCTTATCATCATCATCTCTTAAGCACTGAACACGTTAAAGAAAATAAAAGCCTTTGCCCCGGCTCCAAGGGAAATCCAAAAACTGTTATTACATCCAGATTACAGCGCCACTGAATGTTACCAGATTTGCAAAGCATTGCTTTGCACATATCGTTAAACCAAAATCAATATTGTTCGATTATGGGGTGCATTTTACTTCCAGATTATGGAAGGGAGGTACGGGAAGCAATGGGGTTTAAGTGATACTCATCTCCGAGTATTCCCGGCCGGAAATCAGGCGGAACGATACATGCGTGAGCAGGGGTGACTTTGCCGAACGTATTGTCACGACAGCAGGGCTTGGGACAAATATATATTTACGGTTACAAATGCTTTAACGCACGAATCTGCAGCATTCACTCTGGAGGAAATCGTATTAGACCATCTACATCTACATGACTACTCTGCAATTCACATTTAAGTGCTTGGCAGAGGGTTCATCGAACCACAATCATACTATCTCGCTACTATTCCACTCCCGAACAGCGAGCGGGAAAAACGAACACCTAAACCTTTCTGTTCGAGCTCTGATTTCTCTTATTTTATTTTGATGATCATTCCTACCTATGTAGGTTCGGCTCAACAAAATATTTTCGCATTCGGAAGAGAAAGTTGGTGACTGAAATTTCGTATAAGGTCTTGCCGCGACGAAAAACGTCTATGCTGTAATGACTTCCATCCCAACTCGTGTATCATATCTGCCACACTCTCCCCCTATTACGTGATAATACAAAACGAGCTGCTCTTTTTTGCACCCTTTCGATTTCCTCCGTCAATCCCACCTGGTAAGGATCCCACAGCGCGCAGCAATATTCTAACAAAGGACGAACGAGTGTAGTGTAAGCTGTCTCTTTAGTGGACTTGTTGCATCTTCTAAGTGTCCTACCAATGAAACGCAACCTTTGGCTCGCCTTCCCGACAATATTATCTATGTGGTCCTTCCAACTGAAGTTGTTCGTAATTTTAACACCCAGGTACTTAGTTGAATTGACAGCCTTGAGAATTGTACTATTTATCGAGTAATCTAATTCCAACGGATTTCTTTTGGAACTCATGTGGATCATCTCACACTTTTCGTTATTTAGCGTCAACTGCCACCTGACACTCCATACAGCAATCTTTTCTAAATCGCTTTGCAACTGATACTGGTCTTCGGATGACCTTACTAGACGGTAAATTACAGCATCATCTGCGAACAGTCTAAGAGAACTGGTCAGATTGTCAGCCAGGTCATTTATATAGATCAGGAACAGTAGAGGTCCCAGGACGCTTCCCTGGGGAACACCTGATATCACTTCAGTTTTACTCGATGATTTGCCGTCTATTACTACGAACTGCGACCTTCCTGACAGGAAATCTCGAATCCAGTCGCACAACTGAGACGATACCTTATAGCTCCGCAGCTTGATTAGAAGTCGCTTGTGAGGAACGGTGTCAAAAGCTTTCCGGAAATCTAGAAATACGGAATCAACTTGAGATCCCTTGTCGATAGCGGCCATTACTTCGTGCGAATAAAGAGCTAGCTGCGTTGCACAGGAGCGATGTTTTCTGAAGCCATGCTGATTACGTGTCAATAGATAATAAGTCCAGGAGTTTTGTGGAAGAGATAAATGATTTCCCCCCGCGAGTTAGTTTTGACACTGAGGTGAAGAAAGAACTTTTACGATAGGTAATGAAAAAGGAAGCCGATGCGCGAATACGGCGTCGTGATGAGAAAGCGCGGATGCTAAATTTGCAATTGGCGACCTCGTTCTAGTTAAAGTGAACGATAAATCGACAGAGGCTGATAATGAGATTTCAGAACTTAAATTCATTTATAATGGAACATTTAAGATTGTCAGTATATCTCACACTAACACTTAGTGTTTGGCTTTTCGTAATTCTGGCAACCTGCTAGGTGTACGTAATATTGTTGATTAGGAGATGTATCAGACAAGAACTTATGAATCTGAGAAAGAATTTCCAGTAAAAATTTAATTATTATTGTGATTTTCAAAATTTATTCCAAATTGGTTTTTGGAAACAGACGATCATCTACGAATTTGAAAAAGGTATGATGTGAAATATAGATTACAGGGCAAGTTTTCTTAAAGCAAATGAAGTTAAAGGAAAACTCAATCAATACGTCACTCTGGTATATATATCTCTTGTAATATTTTAAGTAATATATTGTAAGAAACTTGCGTATATAACGTATTATGTAAGTGAATACCTGTGCACTCAGACAGTGCGTAAGTTTCACCCCTGCGTTGAGTTATCCACTGTGATAGAAATATAAGGACTCCTTGAGATTATTCAGGAGTGAGTTTGCAAAGAATACGAAACAGGTAGACTTTCTGGCATACCACAGCCCAAACAAACAGACATCATGCGTGCCGCTGCGGTCCACGAAACATCGCCACAACTCCATGTCTGGACTAGCACTTTGTGGCCTCTGAGTACGCTGCGGTGGTTTTTATAAAAACGCATGTGGAACCCATGCGACGTTTTTCTTGTTTCTTATCTTTTTACTTACTCTTTTGTGTTCCTCTTAACTATGTTACTTACGTTTCCTTGTACAGAACTGACACGAAATTTTCTTAGCACTTGACCAATATCAATCGTAATATTTATTTTCCAAAATAAATTTTGTAGTTTAAAATATTTTATGGTACACTATGATATTTTGAGTTATAGTTACACAGCGTTTTCTTGTTAATTACGTGCCCAAATTTAATTATTGTAATCCCTGACAAGATTAATGAGTGATTAACAAGATTTATGAAGACAAAACTGTTTAATTTTACGCATCTGCATTTCCCCTTGTTTCTCTTCGGACGTTCCCTGATTCTGATTCCCTTCAGGAAAAAAAATCATGGACTGTTGGGCATATTAACATCCAAAATGCAGATAAAATACCTTCTGCACCATCCAAAACTTTTCGCTGTTAAATATCTGCTGATTAATAGTAATATACTGCTAGTTATGAATCGGTAAGCTTTATTACAGAAACTATATGTAATATGAAATTGATAGAATTGGGTATTTAATTATGAATGTATATAATTGATTGTCATTGTAACGTAAATTTAGTAAATTTGTGGGTAATCGCTGAGGGAACTGTGTTCAAATGCATCAATAGCAACGATGAAATGGCTGTAGCTGTGTCTTTGCAAATGGAGAGTATCCGTCCCCACTGCAGGCGTACCTACTTTGTTAACACGCGGGTACCGAGAGCAAAGTCGGAGTGGCCAGGCGGAGCAAGCTGTGAAACCTATCTCAATGCCTGCCGCATAATTATCCGTTGCTCTAGAACCGACTCGTGGTTCGCAAGCAGCAGCAGCAGAGCAGCTCAGCATTGTCGTCAGCTACATTCTTTGCGTCCGTACAGCTACAACATCGTAAGGCAGTTAACGGATACACTATAATTAATATCGTACAGACATTCCCAGCGGTATTTCTTTCACAAACTTTAATGACTAACTTTCTTGAACAATAACCTGCAGTAGATAAAACTTCTACGTCACCTGTGTTGTAATAGACTTCAAACATTATGACCAAGCAGGTTCCCTTTCCTGCCCATGCAAATTGGTTAACAATTTACTGTCAGTGTTGTTTGTTTGCTTAAAACCAGTTTCTGTCTATATTCTGCTGCCTCAATAACTTCATCCGTATACTGCCTAATAGGGGCTTAACTAATCTGCAATTCTGAGTGGAACTTCACTTACTTAAACCAACATAAGATTTCACTGGCAAAACTAATAACTAAAGGTACAGCACAAATGAAGAGCGCACAATTTCATTTATTTTCTGTCTTAGCGAGAGGCTTCTGCTGGTTTTGAATCTTTTCCATTTTTCTTAACGTTAAATGCAAAATCAGTTGCTCATCTACTTAAGGTAAATTGAATTCAATCTTTGAATAATGAAAAGTAAATTTCTCCCTCTTTCTCAATTTTGCATTGCGTTACGTTGAGATTGCTTAGAATCATTTTTTACGTAACAGTATTTCAGTTACAGTTAGTCATCTATTGAAACAGCAGCTTCATTAAATTTGCTTTCTAAATGTATTATTTTAGGGTAAGTAACTGCAAAATCAATGCTTTGCGATTCATTTATTTTTCCCATGAAGTGTTGCGGAAAAGCATCAGAAACTTCTGTTCGATGTCATTGATTATTTGCTGAATGTTTTTTGCCATTAACTTTCTTAGGATTTTGTATATTCATTGCCCCAGTAAGGTTGGAGATTATTTAACTATCATTTCTTTTCGCTAATCAGTATTTTCGTATTAATTATCACGTGATACCCTTTTCCTCCCTGTGTGGTTCGTGAATGATTGCACTGTATTTCACCAATTCAAATTATCAGTATTTAGATTTCATTTGGAATAGATTCTTCTTTCAGGAGGCTCTGCTGTACACATTCCTCCTATTAGCCAATATTACTTGTTTTCGGTAACGAGAGCCTCAATCACTGTAAAATATGAGACATACGCAATCAGGGTCATTTACGAGACTACACACTGTGTGTGTGGTCTTCAGTCCAAAAACTAGTGTCATGCACCTCTCCTCACTACTCTATCCTGTGCAAGTTTGTTCATATTCGAATAACTACTGCCACTTATACCCTCTCAGTCTGCTTACTCTATTCTTCTCTTGGCCTCCTTCTACGCCCCCCCCCCCCTCTCCAAATTTCCCTACAGTACTAAATTGGTCATCCCTTGATGCCTCAGAATGTGCCCTACCAACCGATCCCTTCTTCTAGTCAGATTGTCTCTTCTTCCCAATTCTACTTAGTATCTGCTGATTAGTTACACGATCTACCCATCCAATCTCCAGTTGTCTTCTGCAGCACCAGACTTCAAAAGCTCGTATTCCCTTCTTCTCCAAACTGTTTATTGGCCATGTTTCACTTCCATAGATGGCCACACTAAATAAAAATACTTTCAGAAAAGACTTCCTGACACTTCAATCTTTACTTGATGTTAACAAATCACTGTTCTTCTGAAAGACTTTCATTTCTATTACCAGTCTACATTTAATATCCTTCCTACTTTTACCATCACCACTTATTTCACCAGTTACCTTGCTGCTCAGTTTGCAAAACTCATCTACTACTTGAAGTTTCTAGTTTCCTAATATAATTCCCTCAGCATCTCATGATTTCATTCTACTACATTCCAGTATCCTCGTTTTGATTTTGTTGTTGTTCATCTTGTATCCCCTTTTCAAGGCACTGTTCATTCTGTTAAATTGCTCTTCCAAGTCATTTGCTGTCTGTGACACAACTCCAGCGTCATCAACAAGCCGCAAGTTTTTATTTCTTCTCCCTGTACTTTAATTCTTACTCCAAATTTTTCTTTTGTTTCTTTCACTGCTTCCTCAATACAGAGATTGAATAGCATCGAGGAGAGGCTACAACCCTGTCTCACTCCCTTCCCAATCACTTCTTCCCTTTCATGCCCCTCGACTCTTATAACTGCCATCTGCTTTCTGTACAAATTGTAAATAGCCTTTCGCTCCCTGTATTACACCCTTGCCACATTTAGAATTTGGAAGAGAGTACTGCAGTCAACACTGTCAAACACTTTCTCTAAACCTACTAATGCTACGAACGTACGTTGGCCTTTCCTTAACTTATGTTCTATGAGAAGTCCTAGGGTCATTATTGCCTGCTTGTTCCTAAATTTCTGCTGAATCCAGACTGATCTTGTCCAAGGTCGGCATCTACCAGATTTTCCAACTTCTGTGAAGGATTCGTTTTAGTATTTTGCAACTGTGTCTTATTAAACTGATAGTTTGATAATTTTCACGTCTGTCAATACATAATTTCCTTGGAATCGGAATTATTATACTCCTCTTGAAGTTGAGCGGTTGCCGGAGAAAATCATATTCTTCCTTCGAGGCACGGATACAGCTCTGCAGCAATATTTCACACAGTATGACTTTCGGAATTCTGTATAAATAGGGTGGCCCATGAGTGTTAATGCTCGCTCTTGATATTCTGTTATCCTGATTGTATCCAGATCCCAAAATCGGCTCATCACACATATCAACTGCAGTTGTGCTGATTAAAGTTGACGGTTGCTCTGCTAAGAGTGGTAATAGATCTGTTTCACTGAGAACATATCCGAAGTCAGTTGAGAGAAGAGCCAATGATGGTGATACCTTGATTGGTTGTTCCAAAGTCGGGATCCTCCAGTAATAATCAGCTACAATCACGATCTCAATAGGTAGATCTTCAGTGTCTCCTTTGAGATCTGCGAGAGGCGTACCACCCGTCAAAGCCAAATCTCCTATATCTTGTGGCACTATTGGTGCTGTGACAAATTATTTGTGCTTTCAAAGGCTGTCACTGATAAGTGGTAATTAGTAGAGCACCCCATCAAATTAAACTGCACTTTCCTTCTTGAGAGGGATGAACTGTAAGTGAATTCGAAATTTGTTATCTCCAGAGTAGTGCTACCAATGGGGAGATTCAATCAGTTAATGGTGAATGAAACTCGACTGACTCCCTGTGTCTCTGATGGTAAGTGTCTGTTTCCTCTTACCAGTTGTTCCTAAGATACTTACAAGAGCAGTCTGAGGGTATGTGAAGTTAGAAGTCATAGTTCCCATTTTATTTATTTTTGTGGCATGGATGTTACAGATGGAAACGTGATGCTCACCCTTCCATTTCGCACAGGCCGCCTTTCCCCCATTTGAAACACAGATTTTTCTTGTGGCCACGTCTCAGGAATAGAAATCAACGGTTCATTGTCCAGAGTGCGTCTATCCGTGCCTGTAAGCTTGCAGTCTTTTGGCAGTGGTGGCTCCAGTGCATCCTTTCGTCACAATACACACAGAAGGGCTTTGAATTTACTTATTTCTTCACGTCCCTCTTCGTTTTAAATTTTACATGGGAGGCAGATGCTGTTGCTACATAATTTTCGTGTGGAGCAGTATCTCTACGAATTTAGCGTGTGTAGATAGCTCAAATCTCTTCATTTAAGAACTCCATAAGGCGTGGGAGGTTCCCTTCTTCAATCTTTTGTCTTCGGGCATGCACAAGCCATTTCTGCGAATTTCTTCAGGAAACACAGCGTGTTGGTATCAATGGAGAGACGTCTACAGACGTTAAAGTAGCCTCTGGCGTGCCACAGGGGAGTGTTATGGGACCACTGATTTTCACAGTATATATAAATGACCTAGTAGATAGTGTCGGAAGTTCCATGCGGCTTTTCGCGGATGATGCTGCAGTATATAGAGAAGTTGCAGCATTAGAAAACTGTAGCGAAATGCAGGAAGATCTGCAGCGGATAGGCACTTGGTGCAGGGAGTGGCAACTTACCCTTAACATAGACGAATGTAATGTATTGCGAATACATAGAAAGAAGGATACTTTATTGCATGAGTATATGATAGAGGAACAAACACTGGTAGCAGTTACTTCTGTAAAATATCTGGGAGTATGCGTGCAGAACGATTTGAAGTGGAATGATCCTATAAAATTAATTGTTGGTAAGGCGGGTACTAGGTTGACATTCATTGGGAGAGTCCTAAGAAAATGTAGTTCATCAACAAAGGAGGTGGCTTACAAAACACTCGTTCGACCTATACTTGAGTATTGCTCATCAGTATGGGATCCATACCGGATCGGGTTGACGGAGGAGATAGAAAAGATCCAGCGGCGCGTTTCGTCACAGGGTTATTTGGTAACCGTGATAGCGTTACGGAGATGTTTAGCAAACTCAAGTGGCAGACTGTGCAAGAGAGGCGCTCTGCATCGCGGTGTAGCTTGCTCGCCAGGTTTCGAGAGGGTGCGTTTCTGGATGAGGTATCGAATATATTCCTTCCCGCTACTTATACCTTCCGAGGAGATCACGAATGAAAAATTAGAGAGATTCCAGAGCGCACAGAGGCTTTCCGGCAGTCGTTCTTCCCGCGAACCATACGCGACTGGAACAGAAAAGCGAGGTAATGGCAATTTCACGTAAAGTGCCCTCCACCACACACCGTTGGGTGGCTTGCCGAGTATAAATGTAGATGTACATGTACACTCCTGGAAATGAAAAAAAGAACACATTGACACCGGCGTGTCAGAACCACCATACTTGTTCCGCGAGGGCTGTACAAGCAATGATCACACGCACGGTGCAGCGGACACACCAGGAACCACGTTGTTGGCCGTCGAATGGCGCTAGCTGCGCAGCATTTGTGCACCGCCGCCGTCAGTGTCGGCCAGTTTGCCGTGGCATACGGAGCTCCATCGCAGTCTTTAACACTGGTAGCATGCCATGACAGCGTGGACGTGAATCGTATGTGCAGTTGACGGACTTTGAGCGAGGGCGTATAGTGGGCATGCGGGAGGCCGGGTGGAAGTACCGCCGAATTGCTCAATACGTGGGGCGTGAGGTCTCCACAGTACATCGATGTTGTCGCCAGTGGTCGGCGGAAGGTGCACGTCCCCGTCGACCTGGGACCGGACCGCAGTGACGCACGGATGCACGCCAAGACCGTAGGATCCTACACAGTGCTGTAGGGGACCGCACCGCCACTTCCCAGCAAATTAGGGACACTGTTGCTCCTGGGGTATCGGCGAGGACCATTCGCAACCGTCACCATGAAGCTGGGCTACGGTCCCGCACACCGTTAGGCCGTCTTCCGCTCACGCCCCAACATCGTGCAGCCCGCCTCCAGTGGTGTCGCGACAGGCGTGAATGGAGGGATGAATGGAGACGTGTCGTCTTCAGCGATGAGAGTCGCTTCTGCCTTGGTGCCAATGATGGTCGTATGCGTGTTTGGCGCCGTGCAGGTGAGCGCCACAATCAGGACTGCATACGACCGAGGCACACAGGGCCAACACCCGGTATCATGGTGTGGGGAGCGATCTCCTACACTGGCCGTACACCTCTAGTGATCGTCGAGGGGACACTGAATAGTGCACGGTACATCCAAACCGTCATCGAACCCATCGTTCTACCATTCCTAGACCGGCAAGGGAACTTGATGTTCCAACAGGACAATGCACGTCCGCATGTATCCCGTGCCACCCAACGTGCTCTAGAAGGTGTAAGTCAACTACCCTGGCCAGCAAGATCTCCAGATCTGTCCCCCATTGAGCATGTTTGGGACTGGATGAAGCGTCGTCTCACGCGGTCTGCACGTCCAGCACGAACGCTGGTCCAACTGAGGCGCCAGGTGGAAATGGCATGGCAAGCCGTTCCACAGGACTACATCCAGCATCTCCACGATCGTCTCCATGGGAGAATAGCAACCTGCATTGCTGCGAAAGGTGGATATACACTGTACTAGTGCCGACATTGTGCATGCTCTGTTGCCTGTGTCTATGTGCCTGTGGTTGTGTCAGTGTGATCATGTGATGTATCTAACCCCAGGAATGTGTCAATAAAGTTTCCCCTTCCTGGGACAATGAATTCACGGTGTTCTTATTTCAATTTCCAGGAGTGTATATTGTTGCCTACAGCTGATACTGAAACGGAAACTGATCTATGAGTGTGGAACGACATGAGAAAGAGACATCAAATAAGACTGTGAGGGTTTGTAGACAATTCACCATCTCACTCAACTTGAGCTCAGACTACCGGAAAAATGCAGCATCCTAAGTGACGAGGTCATTTTATTTACAGGTGATGTGATAGATAGTTCATCGTTGTGGTAGTATGTAACAGATTCAGACCAAACGAAACATATGTCACCATAAAGGATGCCCAAAGAGTCGCATGAGTACTCGGTTCTCCAAGAAATCCAGGTGACTTTGGTCAATTCTGTTCTTATCCCCATATTTGGATTTCAAAATTTGCCGTTGATCATATCCTTAGCTTTCCCATTAAGATAATCACAGAGGAATACATGCTTGTTCATAGTTGACACCATCGGATTCTCGTCTATGGAAGCTGTGAACTAATCCCAAAATTGAGCCTAAGCTCCTATGTCCACTGTGAATCGGTGCAGTTTGATAGTGGGCAATTTTATGTCCATACAGGCTTTTTGTTGAGCCGCAGACGTATCATTTCTGTCCCTTGAGCGCGCGCGCTCCTCTTAAGAAGCCTACGCCTATCGGAGGGCGCGTTTGCATTTATCAGTATACTCCTCACAAGCTTCAGTGTCGCCTTCGTTTTCAGAATCATCCAGCACGTCCTGTATTGTATCGTTCAGTCGTGCCAACTCTTCCAGTGTTTCCTGTAGGCGTTCCTGGAAGTGTTCGACTTGCTTCTGCTGCTGTAGAACCATTGAATGCGTTTATTTGGCTGACAAAACGCGGCGCGTTCGATTGCGAAGTTCGTAGCTACTGTTTCTGTCATGGCGAGTTGGTGGTTTTGCTTCATGAGAGTGCGTCCAAGGTCAAGACACCCCCGTCAGTTGGATGCTGTCGCTAAGGGATGGCGCTGTCCAGGAGCGTGAGCCGTTAGCAGCCCCCTAGAGATGTTTTCAGTTCTCAACAAATGGCGTGGCCGTGCAATATCCAACTTCCGCAACCCTTAGCAGTGGTCACCATTACTAACAGGTGGCGCTGCAGTCTACTAATACTTTAACAGTCCCCTTTGCGCTTAGAAAATAATACACAAACTGCCCTCAATTGCTCTGTCACCAACAAACATGCACCAAATAACACCATATGCCAATCAGTCGACCTGTAGTGTCCTTTGTTACAGTTTCAGAGCAATTCCGAAAATTATGTGTGTGAGCTGAACGTGCCGTGAAGTGACTGGATTTTCAGATTGAATTCGCTCAAAACCTTCTCCGCCGCCATCGAGTCCTCTTCAAAATGTTGCTACACACTAAGTGAAATCAAGGACACAGTAAAATTTCTGCTCACACACGTTTTATTTTCACACCTCCATTGTACGGTTACGACGTTACGTGGCTGCAGAGGGCAGCACAATGTGCAGACTTAACACAACACCAACAGATGGTGTAGAATTCTTCATTTTCTGATAGACCTAGTCCTTCCTTATATGGTTTCAAGTATAGCCCTTTTCTGATGGCTGCTGCCTCCATCATGCGATTATGTCTTCGTGCCTCTTGCAGTTCCTCCTGAGAGCCTTGTGCATTCATCACTGTCCTGGCAATAGCCGCAGCACCCCTAGCCAGTGAACCCACCACCGAGAGACCGGCTAAGGCAGGAATAAGGAACGGTATAATTCTACCCGACGTCTTGGGTATTGGTAGAACCATGGGTACTTTGATCGATCTTTTTCTTCTTTCTGCTACAGGGCGCTTTTAGCTGCATTCAACGCTGTCAGGATACAGTTTTTCATACACGTTTTCGTTTTCATTTTCATCCTTAGCGCTCTACGTGCAGCTATCATAACTTGGCTGAACTTCTTCACACTAAAACCCACCTTAACTCTAACACGCATATTTTATTCAGCTGCAAATGCTGCAATGCGTGATCTATACCAACATTCTTTCGGGCAATTATTGCCTTAGCTTTATCATCTAAAATTCGATCAGTGGTGTGACGATATTTACCTGCTACGTAAGCGACGTCGTGTTCCATACACGCTTCAAAATGGTTCAAATGGCTCTGAACACTATCAGACATTACTACTGAGATCATCACTCCCCTAGAACTACTTATGTCCTAACTAACCTAAGGACATTACATACATCCATGACTACTGAGGTCATCACTCCCCTAGAACTACTTGTGTCCTAACTAATCTCAGGACATTACATACATCCATGACCGTGGCAGAATTCAAACCTGCGACCGATACATGTTTTGCCATTTACAGTTACCCTCTTACCGTCAGGTGCTACCCAGGTCCACAGTACTTATCCCCAGGAAAGTGTAATTCGACTGGTAGTTTGTCGAGAACATGGCGTCCTCCTCTAATGCGTCTCGTATCACAAATGTTATGCTACTGAAGTGCTTGTGGTCTACGCTTCCTGTAATATAATAAATTGTCAGCGTCGATCCAGCAGTTTTGTGATGCAGGAAAACCAAGCAATTTAAGCAACGCTGTATTCCGTCAACGCCATATGACCCTCTCTACGACATACACATCTGGTTCAGAGCTCTTCTGTAACTCTTGCATGTAAAAACTTCTGCAATTTGAGTACCACTGCTGTCTTTTAGGTTCCAGGATTCGTTTCCTGAAATTTTGGAAACTGTGGATACCTCTGTTGACCACTTTGGCATGTACGATTTCTCAAACGTTGTCCTGTGTTTTGAAATACGTACTAACTCACCTACATAAAATTGCTGTTTGCACAAATCTACCGTTTTAGTACGATAGTATACTGTACCTAGAATTTTATTATCACGAACATCGATTGGCCTCATTTTGATTGTGTTCTGTTTGGTTCGATTATACTGTACAATTATTTGCGGGAGGATATGGATCCATCTGTTTAAACCACGAAGATTTAATTGCATCCACATCTGGGTTTTCACTGTTCAGACGTTACACGATACTCGCCTTCAGATGGGTGAACGTCGAGTAGTGATGAATTCCACACCGCTCCGCTGGCCGGAGTAGCCGAGCGGTTCTAGCCGCTACAGTCAGCAACCGCGTGACCGCTACGGTCGCAGGTTCGAATCCTGCCTCGGGCATGGATGTGTGTGATGACCTTAGGTTAGTTAGGTTTAAGTAGTTCTAAGTTCTAGGGGACTGATGACCACTGCAGTTAAGTCCCATAGTGCTCAGAGACATTTGAACACACCGCTCCATCACAGACTTGAAATAGTTATTGCAAAACTCACCACCATGGTCCGTCTGAAGGTTGTCAGGCCTTCGATACGTCCCAGTCTGCAGCAGTCCATCAAACACATGAGCGACTTCCTACCCTGTTTTCGCTTTCACAAGTAATGCCCTGGCATAATTAGAGTTAATATAAATGACCATTAAAATATAGTTCATTCCGTTATTCACACGTGAATATTCTCTCAGGTCAACAAGATCCGCCTGCCACAAGGCGTCCAAACCTTTAATCGTAACTTATCTCGGAGGGTATGTTGCTTGCTGGTTTGTGCAGTTCTCGGACTACAGCCTCCATACTTATTCGATGATGCCTATCTCTCTGAGCTCTGAAAGTATTGAAACAACTTCATTCGAATGAGCTGCATTTCCAGCGACAGCATGCCGGTCTATTAGTTCATTGGGGTCTTCGTACTATATTTACTGCTGCAGTCGATTGCTCACTCTTTTATGCTGAATGTCAATAGCATCACCACTGCTATTTTGTCCACCATCAAAAACAGGTCTTATAGATGATTTGCATTTCACATTGCTTCGACTTTTTGCATTCCTATGCAGATCAATTAAAAGCAATATTTCACGATACAGTTCCAGATCTTTAGGCGAATAATTTACAGTTTTTGTGGGTCTTAGGAAAGTAAGGCTCAGTAGACAGGCTGTTCTTTGAAATTATTTAGCGCCGATCTGTATCGATTTTTCATTTAAAGTAATATGCTGTGTGCCCAACATGTATGGTTTGTCACCACGAACACCGAACTTTTTGTCTATCCTAGCGTCGCTGTGACGGTTAATGAAATAGACAATAGCGTCATCGTCGTCGTTGCGGAATTTCGCTGGGAGTTAATCGAGATATTCGGTAACTGGTTTAAAGGTATCTCGCACTGTCTGCTCCTGCTTCAAGTGGCCTAGCCTCAGCAACCGTAACTTCTCCCGAACGGCCTTCAGCGCCCCGATGACTTTATGCTTAGGCGACATCTTGGTGTATAATGATCGGACTTCTGTGCAGCGTGAGGTTTTATATATCCGCTCTTGTTCTTCTTATGACGCTCCCCCTTCTCGGTAATAGCTATTTTCCTTTCAGTTAAGTTACCTATTTTCTTTTCGATTGCGTTATCCCGTTCGTAAATGTCCCGTTATCAATGACAGCTATCCCCCCTTCCTTTAAACTGTTTACTTTCTTCTCAGTTGCATTAACCCGATCATTCAGTGCACTGTTCAGTCTGAGTAGGGTTTGACAGTACGTCTCTAGTTTCTTGCGTACACCTCCAACTTTATGTTTGAGACTTTGAATTTTCACGTCTACGAACAGCCGAATATTTTGTCTATGTACACCCATCCTATCAAATTCAGCTCCCGGCATGCGTGCGAATTTATCCTTGGTGAAGAGTATACTGATGTACTCACCTCTTTGCGTGGCTATATTTATAGGAACTCCTGGAAGTTGCCATCAATCTATTTTCTTGCCTTATCAATAACGAGAAACCCATACTGTGACTGGTTCCAGCAATCTGCACATGTCTTTACAAAATTATTGAAAGACATGCCGGTTCCTAAATGAGCCTAGTAAATGTGTTTCAAATTCAGCTTGTGCTGCCTCAATGCTATAATCAGGTTTGGATTATGTCTAACTCAGATAAAATGCATCAAAAGCCATATGGAGACCGAAACAGAAATATCGCCTAATTTGATCTTGGTTTTGTGCAGCAACATCATCAAATATAAACACTGTATTTGGCTTTACTTTTTTCGGTGGAGGGAAGTCACTGCTGTCACTGAATGCCGTTTATGTCACACCATCTATACAAGGCAGAATCTCCTATAACAGTTGGTATTTGGGCAGAAACAGTGTTTCTGGAAATACACATACATGCTGAAAGCGGACTCCATCCGGATGTGTTCGCAGCAACACGAGATCATTTGCCTTGCCGCAGTTGGATGGACCTTCATTTATTGCACTATGTTGTCGGGAAGGAGTACGCCATTCTTCTTATTCCGGTATTCTTGCGCACCGTCTCAGCTCCAGTGGCTTACAACAAGGAATGGAAATGGCATAGTGTTCATTATTTCTTATAAAAACCCAGCGCTCCCCAGTATCTAATGTAGTAGGTGCCATGGCAGGGTGGGTGAAGTTGATGCTTCATCCACCCTGCCATGAGACCTACTACGTCAGGTACTGGGGAGCGCTGGGTTTTTATAGGAAATAATGAACACTATGCCATTTTCATGATACAGACCATTTCAGATACTGGCTTGCAATGGGCTTTTACGGAGAATTTAGTTAAATGACTTAATTTTCTGCTGTTGTATGTTTCCGGTGGAAGTACTGAGACATTAGCTTTAGTATTTGCAATATAATAAGAGGTAAGACGTAAAACATACATGGTTATATACATTTTTTTTATTCTGTTATCATACACAGGCTGCACTACGTCAACTGGTCCTACAGGATACAGAAAATAAAGCGTCCTTGTAAGCACAGAATTCAACATGCATTTCTCTCAAAATTATTGGCAGTACATTAGTTTTCCCCTGCACGAAAAAGAAAAAGTAACCCATTATTCGAAGTCGTCTACATGCACGCTGTTTGTACTTAGATTCTCTGCAGTGTCTCTATACACAACTTTAACACAAGGTAGCCATTTGTTCAGTCTTTCCAACACAATGGATAGCACCATGTGTAGATCGAAAAACTTTTTAATGGTGGAGTGCTGTATATAAACGGATGTGTCACCTGATTTCATACAGAGTGCACACTCATTGTACACTGTTGTAATGGATAGAGTTACAGCAGCACAGTAAGTGTCTGGAGGAGGACTGCTCTGGTGATAACTCGGCAGTCAACTGCAGCATGATATACGCTTTTGCGTGACAGAGTTCATCCCATTCCACATCCGTAAACCGCACTTTAATACTTTTAGGTGCATTCTCGATCTCTATCACAATACATCACTCTCCGTCTGTAGCTGCGTCTATACCAATATGTAAACGTTTCGAACCACTAGCAGTTGAACTGTACACTGAAGAGAAGAGTAGTGTTGCACAGTGCTTAACTGGTATCTTTTCATCCGCTACATCCCCACTCTGTCCAGGCAGTATCACTGGAATATTTTACAATGGTGCGTGTGATGTAGGCCAATACTGACCTGCGTCTTGCTGATTACGACCTCCAATGCACTTCAGCGAGCCAGGGGCTGGCTGGGGGTCTTCAACCGGCAATAACAGCTGATTGTCCTGCTCCATCAAGCTGACCAGGTGCGTGACAGGTCCCCAGAATTCTGATGCTGCTGCGGGTCCCAACAGGCTGGGACACGTCGGTGTTGTAGATCCAAACAGGCTGGAGCACTTCGCATCCGCTGATGAGCAAAGAAGAAAACCCGTTACAAGCGATGATAGAAGCACAAAGACCCTCACACGGCAGTAAACACAGGCATTAAGCAGAGGCTTCTTCGTATTCCGTTGCTGGTGTGGCTGGACGGTGCTGGACGTTCTCGACTGGCGCTTCATTCTGGGTGACTGACCGCAACTGAGGCTGCAGAGCTGCTAGGCCTGCCTTATATCCCCGTTGTGTGATAGGATGCTGTCTTCCTATTGGCTATCAGCAATATCAAGTGCCTCTGGCAATGTCATTGGCTTGGGGGGAGGGGGGCTACACTTGGGCTTTCCGTCCAGGATAATGTAATATTTCTGGCTTACTCGGCCATCATATTAGGCTCCAGGAAGCTATTCCTAGGGCTGTGGACATGCAAGAAGCATAGAGATGACGCAGTCTGGGATGAGGTACCGGTGACAGATGTTAGATTCGCTACCATTCCCGTGAGAAAGACCGCCTGCATGATGCTGCTGCTCTGTGATTGCCTGCTGTGTTCGGCGGTAGGGCGCCAAAACGTTAAACTTTAGTTGCTATTATTAATTAAACCTGCCATCCAAATTACTTCATTTTTTTAAAAATAAACATCTCTCAACAGCCAGCTATCAATCAGTCATTTCAAAATTATTAAAATCAAAGCATTACTAAAACAAAAGACCGACGATATTACTGCCTATGCATTTCGGTGGCGTTCGGGTCACGCCTTGCTGGCTTGGCGCACGAAGTGTCTCAGGCAGTCTGTCTCTCCAGTTCTGACCGTTCCAGTAGACAGACCTGTTGTCTGTTATAGCAGTATTTCTTTCATGCAATTTCATTTATTACAGTTCCGACCGTCGCTAGGTACAGACATGTTGTCTGTAATAGTAGTATTTGATTGATGTAATTTTATTCTCCAGTTCTGACGATTCCAATAGACAGACATGTTGTCTGTGGCAGGATGTATTTCATGTTATTTTAGCCAGAGATAATGACTGTGGAAAGGTATGTTCAGTACTTTGTGATCACGAATAGTTTCTCGTGTCTATATTAATAAAAACGTGAGTGGCATTCCCAAATGAGTTATAGTTTATTTGTAGCAACAGTTCCTTGCGAAATTAAATTCACGCACAAGAAAAAGAATCCACGACCTGCGTGTTGTTTTCTGCGCTGGGGACATCATCATCATTATGAAGACAGCAGGTTAGTGAAGTGTACAAGAACTTATGTATTCCACACAGGGCAGTGGAAACAACTAGGCACCTCACGTGTACTGCATGCACAGTACAAATATGCTCAGTGACACGTCATCTGCAGTAATGCAGAGGAGGTAAATAAGGATGAAAGTATTAACACTCTCTCACCTTCATTCCTTTTGTCTTGCCGTAATAACCAGAGGTCGAGTACCGAAAGGGTGGGGAGGAGGAGAAGGGGCCACACGTGACGTCATCCGGGAGAGGTGGTGGGTGCGGGGATGGGTGGGGGCGGGAATGATTCATTGATCAATTTAATTAATTTGCATATCAATTTGATATCAAAAGTGGAGTCGTAACTCCAACTCCCTACTACTTACATTCTATGAAGTTTTCTGTGGCATATACGTTCCACTACATACAAATTAGAGACAAACCAGCAGAATTACAGAGGTGTGTGGCAATGGTTGAAAATAATGTCTATGATGTGTAAGAAACCACAGTTAGTTACTTCAGACATTCTTGGAATGGAGAAAATGGTGTTTCGATCCGATTTTCGCGAAACAAACGCACTGTATGACTTGTAAACACATGCCACTATATTTGAAAGCTCACAGTGTTGTACATATTTATCACGTAGCCCATAGGATTTTCCACAAGTTCCAGAAGAATCTCACTACATGCTAGTACTAGACAGATATGAGATATAGACATCCCAACGCTCAAAACTGCATATTTCTTTACTGATATATATGTATCTCATCAGCATCGAAAGAGTTAATTTATGGAGTGGCCGGTTGTCCTCCCTGTCGCTACAGCGCTACCGCACCGTACAGAATATTTGTATCCCAATTGTCTGCGTGTGGCGTTATTCATCTGAGAGTATTCGATAGGTTTCTAAATGTTTGCGACCCGCATTATTGAGGTGGGACTTGGGTAACAGCCTGGTATGCAGGAAACTGCCTAAAAAGCACATGCAGGCTGGCCAGCAAACCAGTCTTCGTCGTTAATCCACAGCCAGTCCATCCACAAATCCCGGAATGGCGCTTTAACTCACACTGCTAACCGGGTAAGTCTTAAAATCCCCCACCATAATTATATTCAAAATGATATTTTCTTTATTGTCACTGGAATATGCAACACATTCTTAGCTGACAAACGAAATAATTAAATGAAGAATTGTTTTTGTTGTCGCTCATGCTACAGTTGACTGGAAGTGTAGGAAGTTGGAACTCACTGGAGCTCCTATTCAAAAAAGTCTCTTCTTTCTTAAATTATCCAGAAACGTATTTTAATTTAATAACTTTTGAATCTCCAACAAAATATGTTATTTCATTCTTTACTTAATATTCGTCAACGGCATAATTAACAGAAGATCAAAGTATTTTAACGGAGAAGTCCTGAACACTGTACACGTCGGTAGAACGTACACTAAAAATGTGCTGACGTCACGTCTTACGCAGCAATGGTATCACACGTGGGCCAGGACCTGAAATGTCGCTCCCGGCTATGAAGGAAGGCCGTGGAGCGACCCCGCTCCGCCCCTCTCGTCCATCACTGGGTTAATGTGCAGGCACGCGAGCGTCCTTATGATACGGTAGCGCCATTCAGGCTTACTGCGGCGCAAAGCTAAAGTAAAAAGCAGTGCTGCCCCGCTGTTCTTGAGACGTTGCACGTACAATACGCAGGACGGCCCACGGGAGTCAGAAAGTGTAACATGCAGCTAAAGTTCGTAATTTTTTCTGATTATATTTCCTGTCTTTCGAAAGGTAAGTAATTTTGTCGATGCGTGATATTTTGAAGAGCGACTGTGTTACAGTAGGAGTGAAGAGGCAATTCAGTGGCGGTAGCTGATGGGTTTTGGTAGATAGGCATGAAGGATAACTTCTGGGGTGATGTTACGTGGCATCTGAAATTATTTCACACGCCACAAGGATGATTATATGATTTGCATTTCCACAACTGACTTCTGTGCCTATTTGCAGAAGAAGTTTGTGTCCTGAAATTCTGTTGCTAGTGGAAGCCATACTTACTATGCCTTGCAAGGGATAAGGTATCATTTATCAAAGAAAACAGGTAAAAGGAACTTATTACTGCCTTTATCAGTAAGAATCCAGTCGTTTTTCACCTGCCAGGACTATGTTCTTTTTATTGAAGTTAATACCTAGATATGCGAGAAAGGGTACATTGCAATTAAATGGAACTACTCATGATAATGCACACACACATACACACACACACACACACACACACACACACACACACACACACACACACACACACTCATTTCATAGAATACTCTACTCTGCTACAGCTAGTCACCCGAAGGAATACTTTTATAAGGGCTTAACCAGAGTGATAAGGATAGAGTATGCTCCAAAGGAAAAACCATTCCCATGTTGATTAAAAGGTATCGCGTTTCCAGCCGGATGGCAGAGTCAAAATAATAGCGATCTTTCAACAGTACAACCCGGCTGGAAACTCGCGTGCTTTTGACCAACAGTATACGCCGGGAGAGTCTAGCATAACATACGGTCATACGTTGGTATGTAAGTGTCGATAGAGTCGCAGCGAGAACGACTGCCTATCTGACTTTAAAACGAGATCGTGGCGGCCTTACAGATTTTCCTTTCAAATTTCTTTCATGGGTAGGTCTCTGGCAACCTGGCTACAAACGGCAGCTCACGTAGGCGTGAAATGAAGGAACCATCCCCGACTCCTACGGCACCAAGTCCAACGGCAGGCACCTCACACAGTGAACGGCGAAAGCAAGTGGACGTACATTGCGTGCTGTACCCTTTGGGCCACGCTGTCGGGAATCTTGGTATCCATCAGTCTAACGGCCTAAATTAGTGCCCCTAACAGCGCACCGAAGTTTTCGGATCAGATTTCTTGCCCTCTTTTCCAACATAACTGCTATTTTAAAAAATGTTTCATAGACGTCACACAAAATGGGACGAAATTAGAGGTAGGGGAGTGTTTAATGAGATGACTAGCTGATCAGGCAGTTTACAATTATTACGTTTAATAGACCAAGTAAAGGCTGCTATTTCAATGATAACCCAATATTAATTAATGATTTTCCTTGAACAAACTTGTTATAAGCGACTCATTCAAACCTCCAACTGGTAAACTCGAACTAATTTGTAAATTTACTCTGCGATCCTTAAAGCGAGGACGCAAATCAGTGTCACGGCCCATTTGGACACTATGTTCTACAAGTTGTGAACTGAATGAAAAAATTATTCCATAAAATTAGATTTTCAGAAAATACCAGTGTTCGAATGTTAATTTTCCAGTAATCGTTCAATCATGGAATATCCAGCGGTGAGGCTGGGTTTTGGGTAGGAGGAATCTAACTGATCTTCTCACCCCTACACAAACGGAACTCAAATCGTGTCTCGCCACACGAAAGACGTATCAACCCACTATCACTCTGAAAAAATGCGGACCTTTTAATGGACGATTATTATTAGAAAATTCACCTGGAGCCATAGAGCATGAAACCGCAAAACTATTGTCCCTTCAACCGTGGAACTATTGGGTGATTCAGCACCAGTTTATTGTGCTGTGACTTTGAAATTCACGAGATGTCTTTCTTCGTGCCCCTCGGTGTTCATGTCCTATCTAGCGCCGCTCCTTGGGGAGCTGGAGCAGCAGGCGTCGGAAGGGGACAGTCCCCTGGTCCGCACTGAACAATCAGCGTGTTCTGAAGACAGCCGATGGTCAACACTGGGCGTGCCTGAGCGCGGCCCGAGGGCCGAGGTTGCTGGTGGAGTCAGTCTGGGCCTGGAGGTGTGGACAACGGATTGGGGGTTACGGCGACAAGAGCTTCAGCCTCTACTGGAGGCCGCAGTGGCTAACGGCCGGCAAATAAAGGGCGGCGTAGCGTATCGTACAGAAAACAGGCCTGACTCTTATTGATGGAGCATGGCAGCTCCGTAATTTCACAGAGGACTCCAGCTCAAGGCGGGGCAAATCATGTTGTTGGTAGTCAACGGTCAAGGTAATCAAATGCGAAACGGTGGCCCTTGAGGCTGGGGTACTGGAATCACTGATGGTCGATGTGTGGTCGAGCGGTGTGGAGAACACAGATCAGTATGGTTGATGTCTTTCCTGGTGGCAAGAGAAGACACTAACTCTAGGAAGATAAACAGGCAAGTGAAAGTATCATTAGTCCGCAACGATTTTTGTCAACTATTCAAAGCCAAATATGTGTGAGTTACTTTGAGCAGAGAAAGCAGTGTGTCACGAGTGTAACGGTTCAGTAATACACCACACTGCGGGACGATGACCACAGCGCCATGTGTTTAAATATTATTTTTCCTAGGCGCTGTGAGTAAGGTACAGTCTGTCTCGAGACGATGGCTCTGTAAAAGTTTGTATTGTGATTATGTGTGATTATGTGTGAGTTGGCTAAGCTGATGGCCATAGGTTGATTATTACCGGGTGTCGATACTAAGACTTGCCCCTTTCATTTTCTTTGTTATATCGGCAGCTAATTGCAACTTCGTTTTTGCAATGCGTAGCTAGAGTTGCTCCAAACAAATACTGCTCAGTGCGCCACTCAGGCGAGGCCGAGTTTGTTTCCTGCAACAAACACTATCATTTTTAAAGTGAACTCATACGTGCCCATGCGAAAGAGCGGTCCCACATTAGTCTATTTGTTTTACCTGTAAGTATTATCTGGGAAAGTAAAACACGAGGACTAACCGGTATTGCAGCAGCTACTGAGCAGCGCTGTCACATGGTTCTTACAGTCAGGCGAGCGAGAGCGATAGTGTCGCTGGTGAACTATTGGTTATCCTTCGAGTGTTACTATCCATGTTAATAAATATTGACAAAACAATAATCGAACTAGACCGATTTGGCCGCTCCGTGGAATACGAACTTCAAGCATGGGAAACTGAAAATTGTAATTAGTGTTTCTTATTGGTTCGAGGTACACTTTGCAAAAATGAAACGGCAGTTAGAGAGGGAGAGATATTTGTATGCCTTGCTGTTACTTTAGCCTAGGTAGAGTTCTAGCTCTTTAATTCTCCAGCTGACTTTAATACTTCTTTTTTTTGTCATCAGTCTTCTGATTGGTTTGTTGCAGCCCGCTACGAATTCCTCTCCTGTGCTAACCTCTTCATCTCAGAGTAGCACTTGCAACCTACGTCCTGTATTATTTGCTGGATGTATTCCAGTCTCTGTCTTTCTCTACAGTTTTTGCCTTCTACAGCTCCCTCTAGTACCATGGAAGTCATTCCATCATGTCTTAACAGATGTCCTATCATCCTGTCCCTTTTCTTTGTCAGTGTTTTCCACATACTCCCTTCCTCTCCGATTCTGCGGAGAACCACCTCATCACTTACCATATCAGTCCACCTAATATTCAACATTTTTTTGTAGCACCACATCTCAAATGCTTCGATTCTCTCCTGTTCAATTTTTCCCACAGTCCATGTTTCACTACAACACAATGCTGTACTCCAGACGTACATTCTCAGAAGTGTCTTCCTCAAATTAAGGCCGATATTTGATATTAATAAACTTCTCATGGGCAGGAATTTCCCTTTTGCCATTCGTAGCCTGCTTTTGATGTCCTCCTTGCTCCGTCCGTCATTCGTTATTTTACTGCCTAGGTAGCAGAATTCCTTAACTTCATCCGTGACCATCGATCCTGATATTAAGTTTCTCACCGTATTTCTACTACTTTTCATTACCTTCGTCTTTCTTCGATTTATTCCATACCATACTATATACTCATTAGACTGTTCATTCCATCCAGCAGATCATGTAATTCTTCTTCACATTCCCTCAGGATAGTAATGTCATCAGCGAACCGTATCGTTGATATCCTTTGACCTTGGATTTTAATCCCACTTCTGAACCTTTCTTTTATTTCCATCATTGCTTCCTTTATGTACAAATTGGCTAGTAGAGGCGAAAGACTACATCCTTGTCTTACACCTTTTTTAATATTTCGTTCTCGGTCAGCCAATCATATTATTCGATCTTAGTTGTTGTACATATTGTATATGACATATCTCTCCCTATACCTAATCCCTATTTTTCCCAGAATTTCGAACATGTTGCACCATTTTTCATGGTCGAATGCATTTCCAAGTCGACAAATCCTATGAACGTGTCTTGATTTTGCTTTAGTCTTGCTTCCATTATTAATCGCAACGTCAGATTGGACTCTCTAGTGCCTTTACCTTTCCTAAAGCCAAACTGATCGTCATCTAGGGTATCCTCAATTTTCTTTTTCTTTCTTCTGTTTATTATTCTTGACAGAAACTTAGATGCATGAGCTGTTAAGCTGATTGTGCGATAGTTCCCGCACGTGTCAACTCTTGACGTCTCTGGAATTGTGTGAACGATGTTTTTCCGGAAGTCAGATAGTATGTCACCAGACTCGTACATTCTACAAACCAAGGTGAATAGTGGTTTTGTTGACACTTCCCACAACGATTTTAAAAATTCTGATGGAAATGTTGTCTATCCGTTCTGCCTTATTTGATCTTAAGTCCTCAAAAGATCTATTAAATTCTGATTCAAATACCAGGTCCCTTATCTCTTCTAAATCGACTCCTAGTTCTTCTTCTATTACATCAGACAAATCTTCACCCTCATAGAGCCTTTCAGTGTATTCTTTCACCTATCCGCTCTCTCCTCTGCATTCAACAGTGGAATTCCCGTTGAACTCTTAATGTTATCACCCATGCTTTCAATGTCACCTAAGGTTGTTTCTTTTTTTTTCTTTTTTTTTTTTAACTGTATGCTGATTCAGTCCGACTGACAATCATATCTTTCCACGTTTCTTCACGTTTCATGCGGCCATTTTGTCTTAGCAACCCTGCGCTTCATATTTATTTCATTCCTCAGTGACTTGTATTTCTGTATTCCTGAGTCTCCCGGAACATTTTTGTACTTCCTCCTTTGATCGATAAACTGAAGTATTTATTCGGTTACCCATGGTTTCTTTGTACCTATGTTTTCCTTCCCAAATTTTTGTTACCGCCCTTTTTAGAGATGTCCATTCCTCTTCAACCTTACGGCCTATTGCGCTATTCTTTATTGCTGTACCTATAGCCTTAGAAAACTTCAACCATATCTCGTTACTCCGTAGTACTTCCGTGTCCCACTTCTTTGCGGACTGATTCTTTCTCAGTAATATCTTAAACTTCAGCCTACTCTTCATCACTACTATGCTGTGATCTGAGTCTACATCTGCTCCTGGGTTCGCCTTACAGTCCAGTATCTGATTTCGGAATCTCTGTTTGACCATGATGTAATATAATTGAAATCTTCCCGTATATCCCGGCCTTTTCCAAGTATACCTCTTCCTCTTGTGATTCCTGAACAGAGTATTCGCTAATACTAGCTGAAGTTTATTACAGAACTCAATTTCTCTTTCTTGTCTGTCATTCCTTATCCGAAGCCCATTTTCTCCTGTAACCTTTCCTTCTACTCCTTCCCCTACAACTGCATTGCTGTCCCCCATGACTATTAGATTTTCATCTGCCTTTACATACTGTATTACCCTTTCAGTACCCTCAAACTCTTTCACTATCTCTTCATCTTCAGCTTGTGACGTCGGCGTGTATACCTGAACTGTCATCGTCTCTGTTTGTTTGCTGTTAATTCTGATGAGAGTAATCCTATCACAGAACTGTTCACAGCAACACACTCGTTGCCCTGCCTTCCTATTCATAACGAATCCTACTCCCATCAAACCATTTTCTGCTGCTGTTGATATTACCCTATATTCGTTTGACCAGAAATCCCTGTCTTCTTTCCACATCACTTCACTGGCCCCTACAATATCTAGATTGAGCCTTTGCATTTCCCTTTTCAGATTTTCTAGTTGCCCCTACCACGTTCAAGCTTTTGACATTTCACGCCTATTATTTTTATTTCGTTGATTATTCAGTCTTTTTCTCATGGTAAGCTCCCCCTAGGCAGTCCCCTCCCGGAGATCCGAATGGGGGTCTATTCCACAATCTTTTGCTAAAGGAGAAATCATGATTAAATTTCTTCAACTACATGCCACATGTCCTGTGGATACACGTTAAATGTCTTTAATTCAGTGGTTTCAGTTGCCTTCTGCATCTTCGTCCCGTTGATCTTTGTTGATTTTTTCGCCTTCAGGGGCAGTTTCCCATCCGTAGGACAAGGGAGTTCCCTGAAGCTCTGTCAGCTCCCCCGTCCTCTTTGTCAAGGCCGTTGTCAGAATAAGGATGATTTGAAACAGCAGTAGGATTCGAACCCAGAGCCGAAGAGGTTTTGATTTCAAATCAAAAACACTACCCTAAGACCATTTGTATAGCTAACACTTGGTTCAAGAATCATAAAAGAAGTTTGTACACACGGAAGAATCCTGGAGATACTAGAAGGTATCAGATAGATCATATTATGGTAAGACAGAGATTTAGGAACCAGGTTTTAAATTGTAAAACATTTCTGGGGTAGATGTGGACTCTGACCACAATCTATTGATTATGAGCTGCAGATTAAAACTGAAGAAACTGCAAAAAGGTGGGAATTTAGGAGATGAGACCTGGATAAACTGACTAAACCAGAGGTTGTACAGAGTTTCAGGGAGAGCATAAGGGAACAATTGACAGGAATGCAGGAAAGAAATACAGTAGAAGAAGAATGGGTAGCTCTGAGGGATGAAGTAGTGAAGGCAGCAGAGGGTGAAGTAGGTAAAAAGACGAGGGCTAGTAGAAATCGTTGGGTAACGGAAGAAATATTGAATTTAATTTATGAAAGGAGAAAATATAAAAACGCAGTAAATGAAGCAGGCAAAAGAGAATACAAACGTCTCAAAAATGAGATCGACGGGAAGTGCAAAGTGGCTAAGAGGGATGGCTAGAGGACAAATGTAAGGATGTAGAGGCTTATCTCACCAGGGGTAAGATAGATACTGCCTACAGGAAAATTCAAGAGACCTTTGGAGAGAAGAGAGCCACTTGTATGAATATCAAGAGCTCAGATGGAAACCCAGTTCTAGGCAAAGAAGGGAAAGCCGAAAGGTGGAAGGAGTATGTAGAGGGTCTATACAAGGGCGATGTACTTGATAACAATATTACGGAAATGGAAAAGGATGTAGATGAAGATGAAATGGGAGATACGATACTGCGTGATGAGCTTGACAGAGCACTGAAAGACCTGAGTCGAAACAACGTCCCGGAAGTAGACAACATTCCATTGGAACTACTGACGGCCTTGGGAGAGCCAGTCCTGACAGAACTCTACCATCTGGCGAGCAAGATGTATGAAACAGGCGAAATACCCTCATACTTCAAGAAGAATATAATAATTCCAATCCTATAGAAAGCAGGTGTTGACAGATGTGAAAATTACCGAACTATCAGTTTAATAAGTCACAGATGTAAAATAGTAACGCGAATTCTTTACAGACGAATGAAAAAACTGGTAGAAGCCAATCTCGGCGAAGATCAGTTTGGATTCCACAAAACGAGGATAATGGAACGTAGTCGAATTAAGTCAGGTGATGCTGAGGGAATTAGATTAGGACATGAGACACTTAAAGTAGTAAAGTAGTTTTGCTATTTGGGGAGCAAAATAACAGATGATGGTCGAAGTAGAGAGGATATAAAATGTAGACTGACAATGGCAAGGAAAGCGTTTCTGAAAAAGAGAAATTTGTTAACATCGAGTATTGATTTAAGCGTCAGGAAGTCTTTTCTGAAAGTATTTGTATTGGAATGTAGCCATTTATGGAAGTGAAAAATGGACGATAAATAGTTTGGACAAGAAAAGAATAGAAGCTTTCGAAATGTGGTGCCACAGAAGAATGCTGAAGATTAGATGGGTAGATCACATAACTAATGAGGAGGTGTTGAACAGAATTGGGGAGAAGAGGAGTTTGTGGCAAAACTGGACGAGAAAAAGGGACCGGTTGGTAGGACATGTTCTGAGGAATCATGAGATCACAAATTCAGCATTGTAGAGCAGCGTAGAGGGTAAAAATCGTAGAGGGAGACCAAGAGATGAATAGACTAAGCAGATTCAGAAGGATGTAGGTTGCAGTAAGTACTGGGAGATGAAGAAGCTTGCACAGGATAGAGTAGAACGGAGAGCTCCATCAAACCAGTCTCAGGACATAAGACAACAACAACAACAAGACCACTTGTAGGATCGAATAAATGTTAGGGCAACGGAACAGTAGAGGTAGAGGTATATTTTATTGTCTAGTATTAATGCCCCTTTGTGCAGGCTGAGGCCCAACGATTGATTTTATTGTTTGTGTTATTTTCTTCTGATTGAGAGCTAATTTTGTTCCTGTGTTTGATTGAGCAATTCTTAGAGACAGAGCAAAAGCTCAATTACGAGAGATAGGGAAGGAAATCAGCCATGCCCTTTTCAAAGATACATCCGTTTGCGATCTACTTGGAGAGATATAGGTAAATCACCGAAATAATAAATCTGCGTGGATGGACGGGGATCTGAACTGTCATCCTATTAAATGGGAGTCCAGTATAATTACCATTGTATCGCCTCGCTCGGTGAAAACGAAAAAAGCGTCGAAAGCGATTGCTCTGCACTGAGAGCCATAATGACTCAAATGTCAGAAACCTTTAGGAATAGAACATACATCGTAACCACAAAATTTAAAAATTGGATACGTTATTGCAACAGAACAAATCAAGCAAAAATTTATGTTTCAAATACGACGCAGCAGTCTCAAAACACCTGCATCTCTAACGTTTTGTTCGCCTTCTGAAAGAGAAGAAAATTAGCAATTGCTGCCATTAGTTTCTATCGATAGCTGTCGCATTAAGTGAGCATGGATTAACGTAATTACTGACAGGTACAGAGAGTGAACCAAGACACAGAATCACGACGCCTAACACACTGTAGAGGAACCACTGTCATTCAAAACAGCGTCCACTACTCTCGGAATGGATAAAAATGAAAAATAGTGGAAGTTCAGGAAACGATGAGGTGAATAGTTATCAGGCGTCCTTATCTTCAAAGCAGACTAAAAACGTTAAATTATATTGGGATCTGGTGACTATGGTAGCCAGGGCAGATGCACTAATTCAGCCTCGTACTGACAAAACGAGCCCTGGTCGATGTGAGTGGTGCGAAAATAGGTCCTGTCGTCTTGAAACACATTACCACAATTGGTCACCAAACACTGCATCATTGATCTGATTAGCGAAAATGGTGACAAAATTCTTGGCAGCAATGTGATGTTGCAAAGTAACCGTAGGGCCTGTGGAATACCACGATATGGCTGCTCAAATCATTACCAAAGCCGCAAACTCGGCCAGAATCAAAACAGTGTAATAAGACTCATTGGACAAAGTGGCTTGCCGGCCACGGTGGCCGATAGGTTCTAGGCGCTCAGTCCGGAACCGCGCGACTGCTACGGTCGCAGGTTCGAATCCTGCCTCGGGCGTGGATGAGTGTGATGTCCTTAGGTTAGTTTGGTTTAAGTAGTTCTGAGTTCTAGGGGACTGATGACCACAGATGTTAAGTCCCATAGTGCTCAGAGCCATTTACACCAAAGTGGCTTACTTCCACTGCCCCACAGTTTAAGTTCGATTACATCGGGAACCCTTTTTCCCATGACTGGCATTGGTATCAGATTACCCACTGTGGGCTATTGGATCAGTGACGAGTGGTTTACGAAATCCAGCTGGCCCAGCAATTGCAAGATTGTGGAGCTCCCTTGGTGTTGTCTTGTTGCTGAAAGAGTATGCGTGTGTGACATTGAGTTCTGGAGTGAATTTCGCAACTGATGTCTTCTTATTTTTCGTCATAATCCCCTTGAATGACCTGTAACTATCGCACAATACACACTTTCGTATAAGTTGTGAAATAGCGGACGATGTTCATCCGATATTTATGTATGCGGTAAAAATCTTCGATACGCCACCTCTTGAAACACTAACACGTCGTTTACCGTGATTACGGAACCCACCATTCGAGCATCAGTGATTTGACTGTCTACGAATTCGCTTCGGTCTGATGCACTCGCAACTGTTCGGACCACGACTAACACTTTGCAACGCATTGTTGACACTGAACAGATAGCGTCCAGGATCCAACAAAACAGCGCAACCTGCAAGCTTGACTAGCATCTGTATTTCTGTTCAAGCATGTATCTTTGGCGCCTTTTACATATTTTTCTACAACACCTTAATCGCTGAATCCAATGGATTATACATTCCAATGGATGTCTTTTCCGGTCCTCGTCACCAGAGACGTCTGAATCCTATCGTCATCGTCAGAGATATGTGTTGTGCCTGCAGTTGTAGATAGCAGATACGAAACAGATATTCTTAGTACAACCCTAAGACATACAGCTAAAACTAAACACCACCCGAACAGGCCATTGAGGCCTAACGGTAGCGACCGTCCACTGTGTCATACTCAGCCCAAAGGCGTCACTGGATGCGGATGTTGATGGGCATGTTGACAGCACATCGCTCCCCCACCCGTATGTCAGTTTACGAGACCGTGAGACATAGAGATTGTGAGTTAACGGGCGAGTTGTAGAGCCCTGGAAATATTCTAAGTTCGGAGTTGGCGTGACCGCACACGGGCAACTCGGTCAGCGCGGGCCACTCGGCAGGCTGACCACGTGGGTCCCGACGTCGGCCGAAGCAAGAGGGGTCCACCCCGAAAGCATGGTTGGAAATTCCATGGTGACGCTGTGTCAATGAAAGAGACTTGTATGCCGAGAGTGCCAGAGAGGACGGACTTTGTGAAACCATGATTGCAGACATTTCACAGTTCGTGTGGAAATGAATAGTATCCAGATGAATCATGATACCTCGAAAAGAAACATGTACATTATTATTAATATTAGCACGACGATTCTTATGGTGTACTCAGATTTTCATAATCTTTATTAGTTTACAGTTTAGTATCTGACTCTAAATTATACAAGTAACACCCAGCAGCTGATTTCCAAAATCGAAACAGTTCACCCGATTTCGTCGATCGACGTGTCTTTAGAAAGCTATTAATGTGAACCTAAATTGGTATAACTTAGAGGCATGTAACTTGAAGAGTAGATGAGTTATTGGAGGTCAGATTGGTCGAATACTATCGATAACGTCAGGACATGCGTACTCGAAGTTACACCCAAAAACGGCAGCAGCATGATTATAAATATATTTTTTCACCTATGTCTAGGTTTACATCCGATATATACTATTGCTGAAGAAATTGGTCAAATATTTACTGTGTTTTAGAAAACACAGAGACATTAGGCTACTGGCCAACTTTTGCTTGCTATTCCTTTGATATATATTTATTTAATTTGCTTATGTATTTAATAATGAATGTTAGAGCGTGTTTATGGGCCAGCTGTAGGAATATTTATTTAATTTCAAGTTACTAAAACGTAAATCCAGTATTTCGAATGTGTTTTAATATGTCTGTGAGAGTGTGTTGCCTATAAGAAATGGCGGGAGCGCTCTAGCGAATCGCAGCATTCGTTAATGAAAATACTGTATGGAAGTGGGGGAGGAGCATGGAAAACGGGAGGGGACACGGGAGGAGTCTGGGAGCGCGGCGCAACGGACAGCTGCACACGACACAGGAAGAGCTGGAGGCGACGACGCGACAGCAGCACGGTCGCGGGAGAGACTTCGAGAGTGGGGCGGTTTGCACGTGGTCGCGACAGATAGAGCTACTTCAGAGTGGGGACTTGTGAGATTTACGAGGTTTCTACAGTGAAGATGTAGTATGAGTTTAGAAGTGAATATCTAATGAGCTACGTCGTTGCTCATAACTAATTACGTGCAGTACGAATCTGTTGCTTCCCTGTTATTCAAATTTTATTTTATTTAATTGCTGGACCATCGACACCAGTTAGTGTTTTGTAATGATGAACGTCATTTTAAAGGTACTTCTGCTATCATACTCATCATTTAAAGTCATTAAAAATAGTACTTATTACAGTACCTGTAGATTTTATTTAATTGCAATGTTTCATTTATAAATTTCTATGTTACATTCAAAATTCGCAATTGCCAAGTGATAGGAACCTTCGAACACTCGATTCATGTGACTGTTTGTACTGTATACTGTAGACTCCGCAGTATTTGGCTTGTAATGCGGCAACTACGTATCCCAGACCCTAGACAACGAAACCAGCCAAAACTTTTAATATTTCAGCTTTAGAGTCTGTGGGTGCATAGTTGACGCCCACCATCACACCATTTCATTTTATTTGAAAGCCCTCAAGCTACATGGATAAAATTCACACACTTTTATTTACGAGGTTTGCATGTACCCATATTTGGAAAAGCAATAATAGATACCTCACCTTTTGTGTTGGATTTATAATCGTTTGTGTCATCGAATACTGTCCTTGGTTCTCACGAGGCGTGTGTAGATCTTAAGGAGAGTGGCCGACCCCCGGGAGCTACGCTACTCGGCTGCATTCTGGGCGGCGAGCTGGTAACGTAGTATGGGGTCGGCAAAAACAGTGATGGTGGCGCAGTAGATAACGAGTAAGAAAGAATTCAAGTAAGAAAGCCAGTGGTTACATGTATGAATATGGTAAAATATAAACTTCCAAGACTAGAAAGAGTATGGAAGGAAGTGAAAACTACAAGTCGTCCACACATGGAATCAGTGGGCAATGTTGTCTAACAGAGATCTGCTGGAAACCCTAAAAACAAAAAGCAGTTGAAAAGTGTAGGGTGCTGATTACACGAACAATGAACACTGTTTCGAAGCACTGAATGGTGGAGTAGTAGTGTGTACTTTCTGGTAAGCAAGTGCAGAACACAACTGAAATGGATGCTGTAAACGGGTGATACAGTGTTGTAGTACGATCTGGACACGTCATTGAAGTATGGAAGAAGAAGGTAGCAAGTAGTGATAAAATAGTTTGTAAATGAATTAAGATAACAGGAAATTGGCTTTTCGCTTTTGTGTCCGAAAACTGCAACACCCCCCTAAAAAGCTGAATGGGACACTGCGAACAAAAAAACAAAAAGAAAAGCTAACAATAAGGTCCAATGTTCCATCGATATCAAATTTATCCTTTGTCTTCACACTCTGACACGGTTGCTCTCTACCGTTAAGATCCTTTATGTGCATCCACCACGTGTCTCGGCTGTCCTCTGAACTTAAAGGAGACTTTCCATCGGTATCTCGTAGGGTGATATCTTTACGTTTCGTTCATGTTAAAAAGGTTTTAATCTTGGCTTATGTCCTGTGGATTTTGATATACCGGGTGTCTCTCCTACCAGACATCAGGCTCCATTTCGCTGGTGTTTTGGCAGATATTTGTCATTTAGTTTCTGCCAGCTGTAGCTGGAGCCAGCCCAAACAAATCATACTCATCAACTCGCACATACGATACCTATTGTAGGTAAAAAGCGTCGGTATGTTTCTTATTACAAGGAAAATGATTTTTTATTCTCGATTTTACGCGCCCATTCGATAGAGTGGTCTGAGATTGGTCTTGTGTGATACTCTTTTCATAGATATTTTAATTTAGTGCTCCAGCAACGTCTGCGCAATGCTTCTGCATCGCGGTAGCAGTCGCCCTAGGCCAGGGAAGTGTTGTCGGCGCTGGGGTACAGGTCACTCCTCGTCATTTGTTGTCCCTGCCAATCAATATACACCGACAAAACGAATGCTGCACTAGACTAATTTCGAACCGCCCTGTCGAATGGGTACGTGAAACTCCACTTTAAAAGTCATTTTGTTCGCAGCGAGAAACCAACCGAAGCTTTCCATATGCGCACGGCGTCGCGTGAAAGAGGTGATGAGTAGCACTTGTTTGGGCTGACTACGTCTACGCATTGCGAAAACTAAACTGTAAATATCTGTCGAAACACCAGAGAAAGTGCGCCTAGCGACTCTCAGGAGAAATACGCCGTCTACACAATGAATGGAAAAAAATCTATACACCAAAAAATAACTAATGTAGAGCAATGAAATATCTGGAGATAGTTGTGCAAGTAACGTATTTAAGTGAGTAACAGTGCAAGATCACGGGTTAATGGGAGCGCTAGATAATGTATTGCAAATGTGAAATGCCGATACACAAATAACCGGTGTAACCGCCAGAATGTTGAATGCAAGCAATCAAACGTGCATGCCTGGTGTTGAAAATATACCGGGTATCAGTTTGAGTGGTGGAGTCCCGTGCCTATTGCACTTGGTCGGTCAATAGAGGGACGGTTAATGTTGATTGTGGATGACACTGATGATAGCCCATATGTGCTCGATTCAAGAAAGATCTGGTGCTCTGTCTGTCTTCTAAAAAAATTTATTTTATTTTATTGGCATGGCACATTCTTCTACATGGAAAGAGTTCTATTAGAATTACAGTTCATGGTTCCTTTACGTGATTCGTTGGATAGCTGTGGAGACCTTTAAATCGTCGTTAGGGTTGAGAAATTATTCTGAAGCGTAGAGGAACAGAGAAGAAACACATTCAGCAATAAGGCGTGCAACGTTTGAGAGTGCACTGGGTGTACACCTTCGCTTCATTCACAGTATTGTATTGTATGTTAACAGGGGGCCTATAAACGACGGAGATTGGTCCACAACTCCACGATGACTACCGTGCTCCCCCCCCCCCCCCCCCCCCCCCCCCAGGGAGAACTGGTCTGCGCAGCAATCGCATAGTGTAGCTGGGGCGGAATAAGGAGAACTAGCCCGCATTCGACAAGGCAGGTGGAAAACCGCCTAAAATCCATCCACAGACTGGTCAGCTCACTGGACGTCGACACAAGTCCGCCGGGTGGATTCGTGCAGCGAACCAGAAGCTCCTTCCTAATCCGGAAAGCCGTGCGTTAGCACGAACGTCTAAGCGGGCGGGCTTCATACACAGTAATGCCAGTTTGTATCGAGCTGCTCTTTTTGATGGACGAATTTTCTAATTATCAATTGCATTAAGTGGTCAGCAATACCTTGATATCTGAATCTCTGCTGAGGTCATCGGTCCCTAGGCTTCCGCACTACTTAATCTAATTTAAACTAACGCTAAGGACAACACACACACACATCCATGCCCGAGGGAGAACCTGAACCGCCGATAGACGGAGCCGCGCGAACCGTGACAAGGCGCCTGAGACCGCACTGCTACCCCGCGCGCCTGCACACTAGGGCTGAACCCTTACGGGAATCGGCGAAATGAATGGGCAAGGGGTATCACATAATAGTGTGTGGAGACGTCGAGGACGTTCGCCTGATGGGAGGCATGCTGGGGTAGTCTGTTCAGTTGTGACGATCATTATCCCCGGATGATTTAGTGGTCAAAGCACCTGCCTCATAATCACATGACCGGCTTCGAATCCCGGTCCGGCACAAAGTTTCAACTATTCCCATTATTGAAATCAATGACCACTCCCAGCTGATGTTTGTATTTCCTTAGTGTCATACGATCATTGTTGTCGCTTACTAGATTTTGAAACAAGCATCAGGAGATATCTATTGGAAAGAACACTGTAAAACTGTGTTGGTATGAGGTATAATATGCAGTGATGAACATATTTTTTGCGCGCGTATCAAGTCGGTTCTGGAAACACAAAATCAAATCTGTAGGTATCAACATGGATTCCGGAAACAGCGATCGTGTGAGACCCAACTCGCTTTATTTGTTCATGAGACCCAGAAAATATTAGATACAGGCTCCGAGATAGATGCTATTTTCCTTGACTTCCGGATGGCGTTCGATAAAGATCCTCACTATCACCTGATAAACAAAGTATGAGCCTACGGAATATCAGACCAGCTGTGTGGCTAAATTGAAGAGTTTTTAGCAAACAGAACAAAGCATGTTGTTCTCAGTGGAGAGACGTCTACAGGCGTTAAAGTAACTTCTGGCGTGCCACAGGGGAGTGTTATGGGACCATTGCTTTTCATAATATATATATACACTCCTGGAAATTGAAATAAGAACACCGTGAATTCATTGTCCCAGGAAGGGGAAACTTTATTGATACATTCCTGGGGTCAGATACATCACATGATCACACTGACAGAACCACAGGCACACAGACACAGGCAACACAGCATGCACAATGTCGGCACTAGTACAGTGTATATCCACCTTTCGCAGCAATGCAGGCTGCTATTCTCCCATGGAGACGATCATAGAGATGCTGGATGTAGTCCTGTTGAACGGCTTGCCATGCCATTTCCACCTGGCGCCTCAGTTGGACCAGCCTTCGTGCTGGACGTGCAGACCGCGTGAGACGACGCTTCATCCAGTCCCAAACATGCTCAATGGGGGACAGATCCGGAGATCTTACTGGCCAGGGTAGTTGACTTACACCTTCTAGAGCACGTTGGGTGGCACGGGATACATGCGGACGTGCATTGTCCTGTTGGAACAGCAAGTTCCCTTGCCGGTCTAGGAATGGTAGAACGATGGGTTCGATGACGGTTTGGATGTACCGTGCACTACTACCAGAGGTGTACGGCCAGTGTAGGAGATCGCTCCCCACACCATGATGCCGGGTTTTGGCCCTGTGTGCCTCGGTCGTATGCAGTCCTGATTGTGAGGCTCACCTGCACGGCGCCAAACACGCATGTGACCATCATTGGCACCAAGGCAGAAGCGACTCTCATCGCTGAAGACGACACGTCTCCATTCGTCCCTCCATTCACACCCGTCACGACACCACTGGATGCAGGCTGCACGATGTTGGGGCGTGAGCAGAAGACGGCCTAACGGTGTGCGGGACCATAGCCCAGCTTCATGGAGACGGTTGCGAATGGTCCTCGCTGATACCCCAGGAGCAACAGTGTCCCTAATTTGCTGGGAAGTGGCGGTGCGGTCCCCTACGGCGCTGCGTAGGATCCTACGGTCTTGGTGTGCATCCGTGCGTCGTTGCGGTCCGGTCCCAGGTCGACGGGCACGTGCACCTTCCGCCGACCACTGGCGACCACATCGATGTACTGTGGAGACCTCACGCCCCACGTGTTGAGCAATTCGGCGGTACGTCCACCCAGCCTTCCGCATGCCCACTATACGCCCACGCTCAAAGTTCGTCAACTGCACATACGGTTCACGTCCACGCTGTCGCGGCATGCTACCAGTGTTAAAGACTGCGATGGAGCTCCGTATGCCACGGCAAACTGGCTGACACTGACGGCGGAGGTGTACAAATGCTGCGCAGCTAGCGCCATTCGACGGTCAACACCGCTGTTCCTGGTGTGTCCGCTGTGCCGTGCGTGTGATGATTGCTTGTACAGCCCTCTCGCAGTGTCCGGAGCAAGTATGGTGGGTCTGACACACCGGTGTCAATATGTTCTTTTTTCCATTTCCAGGAGTGTAAATGACATAGTAGACAGTGTCGGAAGTTCCATGCAGCTTTTCATGGATGATGCTGTAGTATACAGAGAAGTTGCAGCATTAGAAAATTGCAGTGAAATACAGGAAGATCTGCAATGGATAGGCACTTGGTGCAGGGAGTGGCAACTGACCCTTAACATAGAAAAATGTAATGTATTGCGAATACATAGAAAGAAGGATCCTTTATTGAATGATTATATGATAGCGGAACAAACACTGGTAGCAGTTACTTCTGTAAAATATCTGGGAGTATGCGTGCGGAACGATTTGAAAGGGAATGATCATATAAAATTAATTTTTGCTAAGGCGGGTACCAAGTTGAGATTCAGTGGGAGTGTCCATACAAAATATATTCCATCAACAAAGTAGCTGGCTTACAAAACACTCGTTCGACCTATACTTGATTATTTCTCATCAGTGCGGGATCCGTACCAGATCGGGTTGACGGAGGAGATAGAGAAGATCGAAAGAAGGGCGGCGCGTTTCGTCGCGGGGTTCTTTGGTAGGCGTGATAGCGTTACTGAGATGTTTAGCAGGCTCAAGTGGCAGACTCTGCAAGAGAGGCGCTCTGCATCGCGGTGTAGCTTGCTCGCCAGGTTTCGAGACGGTGCGTTTCTGGATGAGGTATCGAATATATTGCTTCCCGCTACTTATACCTCCCTAGGAAATCACGAATGTAAAATTAGAGAGATTCGAGTGCGCACAGAGGCAGTCGTTCTTCCCGCGAACCATACGCGACTGGAACAGAAAAGCGAGGTAATGACAGTTTCACGTATAGTGCCCTCCAACACACATCGTTGGGTGGCTTGCGGAGTATAAATGTAGATGTACATGTATATTGTTGCCTACAGCTTATACTGAAACGGGAACTGATCTATGAGTGTGGAACGACATGAGAAAGAGACATCAAATACGTCTGTGAGGGTTTGTAGCAAATCCACCATCTCACTCAACTTCAGCTCAGACTACCGGAAAAATGCAGCATCCTAAGTGACGAGGTCATTTTATTGACAGGTGATGTGACAGATAGTTCATCGTTGTGGGAGTATGTAACAGATTCAGACCAAACGAAACATATGTCACCATAAAGGATGCCCAAAGAGTCGCATGAGTACTCGGTGTAGCCCTAAATTGCGGCCACGGAGGCGAATGCCTCGCATGTAAACGATCATAAAGGTACAGAATGTTTTCCTGCGACTGATTATTCCAAGCATATTGCGCCTTTTGTTTCAATTCGGTAATGGTTCTTGCACGCCCTAGAGAGGTTAGTTAGGTTTAAGTAGTTCTAAGTTCTAGGGGACTAATGACCACAGCAGTTGAGTCCCATTGTACTCAGAGCCATTTGAACCATTTTTGAAAGTAGCGACATACCACGGATACATCGTCAACAACTAGTGCTGCAGTCCTTTGACCACGTCCAGTCGCTTCTTACAGGTGGACATTGCGACGCCGTAGAAACTGCTGAAGCTGTTGAACAGTCGTGGTTCAAAATGGTTCAAATGACTCTGAGCACTATGGGACGTAAGTTCTAAGGTTATCAGTCCCCTAGAACTTAGAACTACTTAAGCCTACCTAACCTAAGGACATCACACACATCCATGCCCGAGGCAGGATTACACCCTGCGAGCAGTAGCAGTCGCGCGGTTCCGGACTGTGCGCCTAGAACCGCGAGACCACCGCGACCGGCAACAGTCGTGGTCGGTGGAGCATAGTTATACCTTAGAATTTATGTTGCAAACACCATTCACCTGTGCACTCAGCACAGTTACCACCAACAGTCAAAGCAGAGGATGTAAAGCACTCAGCCAGGGCGTCACTTGATCGCGTACGGCCGTTACAAATGAATCTCTAACACTACAACCACTCACTAAACTTATACACATATGCACAGTCGTTGAGAGTCTTGCATTGTTTCCGGGAGAGTAAAAATCACTGTAGGAAACCAAGGACGACACTGGAAAATAAAATACAGAGAAAAGAAACAAAAAATTTCATGTTTAGCGAAAACACTAAAAGACGGTAAAATGACTGAAATAACTGTTAAAACATAGGAACTGTGTCTTCAAAAGAGATTAAAAGAAAGAGAAGGGTAATATAGTGCAGTTGAACAAAACAGTTGCTGCTGAGGCTGATTGAGTATGAAATGAGACACTCAAAAATGTAGGTAGTCTGTTTAGGTTTTTATGTTGCTACCGGTACGTAGCGCTCTGTGTGAAAATCAGCCGCCAACTGTGGTGGATGTGGGGAGAGAGATGGCGGAGTTTTGAGAGCGGATGATCCGGACGTGTGTCTATCAGAGACAGTAGATTTGTAAGAGTGGATATCATGAACTTATATATATATATATATATATATATATATATATATATATATATATATATATGAGTTTTGCACACTATTAAGGTAAATAGTTGGTTTGTTCTTTATCAAAATCTTTCATTTGCTAACTATGCCTATCAGTTGTTAGTGACTTCAGTAGTTAGAATATTTTATTTAGCTGGCAGTATTGGCACTCGCAGTATTGCAGTAGTTCGACTAATGACGATTTTTGTGAGGTAAGTGATTCATGAAAGGCGTAGGTTATTGTTAGTTAAGGCCATTCTTATGTAAGGATTATTAAAAGTCAGATTGCGTTGCGCTAAAAATATTGTGTGTCAGTTTAAGCACAGTCATTTATAATTTTTCTAAGGGGACGTTTCAAAAGTAGTAGAAAGCAGAATAACGGAAAACTTGCAAGGGATAGGTCGGCAGGACATCCTGAGACATCAAGGAGTTGTCGTGTTGTGACTGGAAGTGAAAGAGGTAAGGGGGCAGGATAAAAATGTACAGGGGGAGCAGGGATTGTACATAGTAAGGAGGTTCCAAGTGGTTGTCGGTTGCCGTAGTTATACAGACGTCAAAATTTAGACTAGTCTGAACAGCTGAATCAAACCCATCTTGAAGCAAGAGCCAATATTATCAGTCACACTTCGGACGATTGTATATACCTCTGTCAATTATGGACATAGAAATAGGAAGTTTAATCCAAGGTAGGGAGATCCGAACTAGTTAGAATTCCGTAGAAACAAACGATCGAAGAAAGAAACTGCAAGAAGAAACTTTGTCCCTTCTACAGAGTAAGAACAGTACCGATTTGCGTCGGTTTAGGAATAAGTGCCGACCGCACTTCTCGGATTGCCACTTGCGTCTGCATAGTCGCGCGATACGCTCTCCAAATGAAGAACCAGAAAGTGGGCGAAGTTGCGCAAGCCGCCTCCGCTCCGTTGTTGCAGCTCTGCGGAGGCGCCGAAAGAGGCTGTCGCCAAGTTGAATTGCCAGTGGCTTCCGCACCGGGCGGAACTTCAGCCCCGCGGAGCGAAGCCTTGCGACGACGACAAAGGTGTGCGTGCCGCTCGCTCAGATGGCCAGCTCCGTTAGCCGCTTGGCCGCAGTCTGCTCCAGCACTTGGCGGGGTGCCGCTCCGAAATGTCGCGAAATCTGAGACTCGCCTATAGGACTGGCGTTACTCGTTCTGCCAAATACGTCATACCCATATAAAGTTCTGCCCTGGCTTCCTTCCATACCGCGCTCTTCAAAGGAGACCGCAACTGGCACACTTGTCGGAGCGCAATTGTTCTTGGGCTACAGCCGAGAACAAAGGTCGATGGAACTTTCTTATTGGCAATAGCTTTTCCCACAAACTCAGATACTTTATTTGACGATTTTTGTTAACATTTAGCTCTGTTGTGCTCTTTCAAAATATTTTATATAAGCGAAAAAAATACTCCAATCGTTGCACAAGAAATGCGAATGTGTGCCTGTTTATTTCAAATGAGTAAGTGAAAAGTGGGGTAACAGCGGCCCCGTTCTATCTTCCTCGGCGCCTTAAAAAATTTTCGATAAAGTTTCGGCACATGAATATACTCGCACTTCTTTTATTATGCAGCTCACCTCAAACTTCCACAACCTCCTTCTGTAACCTACTCACATCGATGAGTCCATCGCTGTAAGTGGCTCATACCCATCCACTTCTTTTTCCCCTGTCTCCCTCATTCAGCTCAGCTCACTGTCATTGTCTGTTTGTCTCTCTCTGTCATTGTCCCCTGTGTCACAGCCACAATCCCCTTCGTTCTGTTCTGCTGCAGCCTCCTCTCGCCGACACCGTCTTGCTCTTGCTTTCTCTAAATCCTAATATCTCCTTCCTTCCTTCCTTCCTTATGCTGCTATCGCCTGTCACTGTCATTATCTCTCTCTTCTACGTTGTTATTCTTATATACACTGTCTTTCCTTATCACTGTCTCTCATCCACTTCCACTTTCTCTTCCTCTTTATTCCAGCTCCCTCCTTCTCTCTTTTCCTAGCACTACTCCGACACTCCCAGCTATGTTCCAGCAGTACATTGTCCCTCTTTTTCTCTTACACTGACATTGTCTCCTCTGCTCTTTCTATAACACAACACTCTCTACTATCGTCCTGTATTTATTGCTATTGTGCCTCTTTCCCACTGGCACTGTCTTCTTCTCTCTCAGCATAAATAAACGCTAATGTGTTCGTATACAAAATTTTTCAAAACTGTTTTAAAGGTGCTGAGAAAGGCATAATGAGGCAGCTGGCATCCCATATCTCAACCAGAGTATTTAAAAATAAGCAGGAACACATTGAAACCTCGGATAGGAGCCTTTTTCTGCTGTTTATTTTCTTTTCCCAACTACAGCAGGGCGTATAGCTCATGAGAAGAGAAATATGTTGGTCAGTAAAATTTAGATGCTCTACTTATGTGAAATCGAAATAACGAAGAACTGGTTTTACACATTACACCGGATTTTACGTGCCAAAAAAAGAAAAAAAAGGGAAAGAAAATGCATGGTCTTCAGTACTGCAGCATGGAGTTCCCAGATGATAAGGGAGACTCTTTGCAGCATATTTCCCCATACTACGTCACTAACTAATCTCGTTTTCACCTCACAAACGATTTTACTTCCATGTTTCATGTGTACAAGTAGGGTACATTTCAACCTATGTATCTCGGATACGGGTAAAGATCTGAAGAAAATTTTCAAAGTTGTTCGAAATTTACAGTGCGTTGTCATGTTGGAATCCTCGCTTGGTTTTTGATCTGCTGGTAGGATTTGACGAGGAACGGCCATTGTCTAATGGTGCCTGCATAAGTCCCATCAAGTTCACCGTACACGACATTGAAAAAGAACCAATCGATTGGCTCCATTTGCCTCAGAAAGAGGAAATTTGTGATATTCATAATTTGATTCTGTACTGTAGCATAGCGGCACTAAGACTTTCCTTCTGTTGTGTATACAAATGGCTCCTAGCCTAAGGGGTGTCCGAAACGCTTGACACTACCTTTCCATCATCAATAGGACCCGAGGTATGAGCACCGGAAAATCCCCTTTTTATGCTCGGCGTTTTAGGACATATCAGTGACACATGCCGTCGCATGCATACCGATAAGCGGAAGATGATGATGTGCCAGCTCAGAGCCTAAGCACGCTCAGGATTATGAATCGATCTTGTACAGCGACTAGCATGAGAGCTGTGTCTGTATGTGGTCCACATACATCATGGTGAATGCTCTTCGATTCTACGTGTCTTAATTAGAAACGTTAAGCATAGTTAATTATTATATAGTCATATCTTATTCACAAATAAATCTACAACTTAGAAACAAATGATTTGTAACTTTCCATTGTCTCGTGTTTGTGATTTTCTTTAGAAGCCATTTCCATAGACATAAGATTTCACAGCTTATTCTCTAACTCCTACGACAGTGCTACTTGTGTACCGGTGCTAAATTTAGCTGTTAATTTTTGGGGTTCCATTTGTGAATCGATAAAAATGAAACTCTCATAAGATCGCTTTACTGTCGCAGCATTTGTCTCTCTCCTCGACTGGTCAGACATCTTTCTCTTAAAAACGGGTGTAAAGTATGAACTTATAACTTACGTTACGTACTAAGGTCAACGATCCCTTGATGGAGTAAAAAATATAAGCTTCTAAGCCAACGCAGTCAAAAGATATGGCCATTTACGCTACATATTTCGATACTCACTCACCCAAACCTATAGAGGACATTCCATTCACATAGAAACATAAAATTTGACCACAACCATGATTTCACAATACAAGGAAAGGAAAACCCCCAAAAATGGTAATTTATAATTTTATAGCAAATAAATATTTGGCTTTTTCGGCATTTGTTTTCCGTCAGTCTGCCGGTCACTCTGTTGAGACCGCTCTGTTGTCAGTTTGTTTATTGAATAAAACTCCGCTTCATCTGCTAGTAATTTTCTAAATTTATTTTACGACCACTTTTTGGCGGTCGGGCGAGTAAGTCACTGGGGATGACACCCGCGTCAAACGAACACTTGGGAGCGTAAGACCAGCAACCACAGAGCCTGCCTCGACGACACGACACAGAAAGTGACTAGGAAAGTGTAGATGACGCAAGATGAAATTTATGTCACGTACTAAGTTCTACGGTCCCTTGTCGCTGTAAAACAATAAAATTTCCAAGTCAATACAATCAGAAGGTGCGGCCACACATGAAACATATTCTAATATTCGCAAACTCATTCATCAGAACCTCTAGATGAACTACATACATACATATCTGACTAGAATGTTCCTGGAAACCCAGAAAAATCCTCTCTCGGACCTTCAGTCTTCATTTAAACCCAACCTTCACCTGCCATCGATGTGTGGAGTCGCCAGAAACAACACATTCTTCGGAGTCCACGCTGAAATGTAACTCCCCTGGATAACTGGTTAGGACAGAAGTGGTGTCCAGTAGAAACACTTGTAGCAGGCCACGAAGCAACACGAAATTATTATTCTTAAATAGACACATTATTAAGTTTGTACAGAACCCTTAAAGTGACTGCTGTGTGCGGATGCGAGTCAAGTTGGTGACACGTCATTCTCAGCACCGGGCTGGGATGGCTTCGGTTACACAGCTTGAAGCTGCAGTGGATGGGCATCACTGTTATGGGGCGGCCATCGGGATCCAACGGACGTCCACCATGTGTGACTCCGCCGATCGGTCGACACCCGTGGCCAGCCCAGATACTGCTCGCACTGGGATTGACCCCTCCCCCGTTGTCGAGTGGGACGACGCCTCGGGGCGTGGGAGGCGGCGAAAGACTCCTCAGGGGGCCGAATGTAAGGCCTCCCCAGTTAGTCTCAAAAACAGGTTTCAAGTGCTTCCAAGTGCTGTCTGTGGCTGACACTATCCCTCATGCGATACAGTCCCATGTCTTGTCTCAGAGGAAAATTATCAGCCTGCAAGACCCAGCAATCACAGAACGAGTGATGGCTGCTAGTTGAGAGCTCCAATGTTAGGCACGTTGTGGCATGGTTTCCAAGGATGGGAAGAAAGCGAATGTGCGCTCCTTGTGCATACCGGGTGGAGACATTTCAGATGTGGAACGGGTCCTTCTATATGTCACGAAGAGCACAGGGTGACGCGAACTGCAGGTGGTGGCAGACGTCGCAAACAATGATGTGCGTCGCTTTGAATTGGAAGAGATTCTCTCTGGTTTCGAGCGGCTATCAGAAGTAGTAAAGGCTGCCAGCCTTGCTTGCGAGATGAAAACACAGCTAGCCATTTGCAGCATAGTCGACAGAACCGACGCAGACCTCTGGTACAGAGTCTGATTCAGAGGCCAGACGGTTCTGCGACCATACAGGCTGCAGATGGTTAGACTCACACCGTAGGGTGATTGAGTTTCGGCTTCTGTTAAATTACGTTAGAGGGCCTCGGGGAATCAAAGAAGGGTTGTAGTCTCAAAGAATGCAATCGAACAAAGGAAGAACGGAGATCCAGGAACCACCGGTATAAGTTGTAAAATGTCGTAGCTGTGCTGGTAAAGTATCAGACCTCCAAGCGCTAATAGAAAATACTGATGCTCAAATCACTATAGACACTAAGAGCTTGCTGAAGCCGGAGATAAGTTTAGCTGAAATTTTGGCGGAGGACGTAACGGTGTTCAGAAGCGCTAAGCTAAATCCAGGTGGCGGTGGCGTGTTTGTTGCTGTTAGAAGTAACTTATCTTGTACAGATATTGAAGTAGATAGTTTCTGTGAGTTAGTATGGGTAGGTGTCATCCTTGGCAACCGGTATACAATAGTAACTGGATCCTTTAACAGACCTCCCAAGTCAGATTATACAATTGCTGAAAGGTTCAAAGAAAATTTGAATCTTATTTCAAACTCGTACCCGACTCATATAGTTATAGTTAGTGGTGACGTCAATTTCCCTTCGTTATGTTGGCGAAACTACATGTTTAAATACAGAGGGAAGCATAAAACGTCGTCCAAAATTGTGCTAAAAACATTATCTGACAATTACTTCGAGCAGATAGTTCATGGGCCCACCTGAATGGTAAACGGTTGTGAAAACACACTTGACATCTTAGCTACAAATGATCCTGAGCTAATAAAGAGCATCAAAACGGCTACATAAATTAGTGAACACTGTGTTGTCGTAGCGAGACTGAATATCGTAACTCTCAGATCCTCCAAACGTAAACGAGAAGTATAACTATTCAAATAAGCAGATGAAAAGTCATTTGTCGCTTTCCTGAGAAACAATCTCCACTCCTTCCAAATTAACAATGTACCGACAGATGTAGACCACATATGACTTGAATTTAAAGAAATAGTATCAACAGCAATTGAGAGATGTATAGCAAATAAATTAAACGACGGAGCTGATCCCCACTGATATACAAAACAGGTCAGAACACTGTCGTAAAAACAAAAACGAAAGCATTTCGATTTTAAACGAACTCAAACTCTCCAAGCTTGGCCATTATCACAGAAGCTTCAACTTTAGCGCCGACTTCAGTGAGACTTTTTATGATACTTTCCACAACAAAACTTTGTCTCGAAACCTGGCAAAAAAATCCACTTAGGTTTTCGTCGTATGTTAAGTATGTTACCGGAATTGCACAATCAATGCTTACTCTGCGCGATAACTGGGAAATACTACCGATGACAGTGCTGTTAAAGCAGAGTTACCAAATGCAGCCTTCCGAAACTTCTTCACCAAAGAAGACGAAGTAAACATTCCAGAATGTGAGTCAAGAACAGCTTCTGATGTGAATAACTTCGAAGGAGATATCCCCGGAGTAGTGAAGCTACTTAGATCACTTAATAAAACAAAGTCTTTCGTTGCATCACTTAGTAAAAGCAAGTCTTCCGCTACAGGCTGTATACCAATTAGATTCCTTTCAGAATGTGCTGATGCAGTTGCTCCAAACTTAGCAACTATATACAACCGCCCGCTTGACGGAAGACCCGTACCCTAAGATTCAAAAATTGCACAGGTCACACCAATGTTCAAAAACGGCACTGGGAGTAAGCCACTAATTTACAGGCCCATATCACTCACGTCGATATGCAACAGGATTTTGGAACATATATTGTGTTCGAACAATATGAATTACCTCGATGGAAACGGTCTGTTGAGACACAGCCAACACGAATTTAGTGAAAACATCGTTCTTGTGAAACACTACTTATTCTTTATTCACCCGAAGAGAGCTGTTGAAAATGGATTTCGAACCGATTCCTTATTTCTAGATTTTCAGAAGGGTTTTGATACTGTACCTCATAAGCGACAAGTGAAACTGCGTACGGAATATCGTCTCAGTTACGTGACTGGATTCGTGATTTCCTCTCGGAGAGGCCACAGCTCGTAGTAATTGACGGAAAGTCATCAAATGAAAAGGATGTGATTTCCTACATTCCCCAAGGTAGTGACATAGGCCATGTGCTGTTTCGTATCTAAATAAACGATTTAAGAGTCAATCTGAGCAGCTGTCTAAGGTTGTTTGCAGATGATGTTGCGGTTTATCGTCTACTACAGTGATCACAACATCAAAAACAAATTGAATAACAATTTGGAAAATATATCTATATAGTGAGAAAATTGGCAGTTGACCCTAAATAATGAAACGTGCGTGGTCATCTACATGATCCCTAAATGGAGTCCGTTAAACTTGGGTTGCACGATAAATCACTCAATTCTAAAGGCCATAGATTTAACTAAATCTCTAGGAATTATAATTACGAACAACTGAAATTGGAAGAACATACATAAAAAGTTGTGTTGAAGCAAACCAAAGATTGCCTTTTATTGGCACGACACCTAAAAAGTCAGTGCCCACACTCTACTCACCCTTTCTCTTTTGGAGTATTGCTGCGCGATGTGGGATCCTTACCAGGTAGGATTAACGTAGTACATCGACAAAGAACAATAAAGGGCAGCACGTTTTTACTATCGCAAAGTATGGTAGAGAGAGTCACTGACATAATACAGCATTTGGGGTGGACAGCAATAAAATGAAGGCCTTTCCCGTCGAGGAGGAATCTTCTCACGTAATTTCAATCACAAACTTTCTCCTTCGAGTGCGAAAATATTTTGTTGAAGCCGACCTACATAGGGAGAATCGTAATAAAATACGGATATAAGAGCTCGCACGGAAAGATTTAGGTATTCGTTTTTTCCTCCCGCTGTTCGAGGTTGGAAGAATAGAGAATTAATCTGAAAGTGGTTAGATAAACCCTCCGCCACGCACTTATATTTGCAGAGTAACCATGTAGATGTATGAAGCGCACGGCCAACGGCAATATTACCCTGTAGCCAAAAGATTATTGTGTCTTCCTTTAGTTTCATGATCAACTGGTAAATAAACTGGAAAACTAATAAAATCAATAGGTAGCATATTTCCAGAATGAGATTTACACTCTGCAGCGGAGTGTGTGCTGATATGAAACTTCCTGGCAAACTGTGTGCCGGACCGAGATTCGAATTCGGGACCTTTACCTTTCACGGGCAAGTGCTCTACCAGTTGAGCTCCCCAAGCACGACTCACGCCCAGTCCTCACAACGAGACGAGGTCCTAGCAAAAGCAAAGCTGTGAGGACGGGGCGTGAGTCGTGCTTGGGGAGCTCAGGTTTAGTCTGGCTTTAGCTGTTGCCGCGGTCGCACGCTCCTCAAGTTTGCTCCGTGAACGTTCAGAGTTTACGCCAGTGTTTTCGTGTTTCGTGATTGTTTATTGGCGTTTTCCATGCGAATTAAGTGTTATAAATCGAGCTATTGGTGTCCGTTCGTGTCGTCTTTCTACGTAGTGCCGTTGGGATTTCGGCGTTGTCCGAAATTTCTTCGCTGCAGAACACCATGGCAAACTCCGTGAAAAAAAAAAAAAAAAAAAAAAAAACACCGTGATTTTCACTTTCGACAAGTACACCCGACGATTACAGCCCTCTGTACTTGAAATACACGACTGGATTACCGGGGTGATTGGCCTTCATTCTGAATCGATTCATACCATGCAGCTAATCTCTGATGAATACTGAATTTTTGTAAAGTTTAACGATCCCGTGGGTGTAGACCGCTTTCTGAAAAAATTTGGTTATGGAACGGAATTTGTACACCGTGATGGTACTAAAAGTACTGTGAAACTCAGGAATTCTCAGTCTGTAATTAGAAATGTTAGGGTTTTGAATATTCCCATAGAAGTAGACAACTCGAAAATTAAAGATGTCCTTTCAAAGTATGGGGTTGTCTGCCAAATAGTCAACGAAAGGTGGGCTTCGCATTTCAAGCTGCAGTGCTTTAATGGCATTCGTTCCATGGAGATGGAAGTGAAGGCTAACATTCCCTCCCACATCTTTGTTGACGAGCACAAGGCGCATATTATTTACTCAGGGCGAACGCCTACATGTCATGTATGTAACGAGTCTGGTCACCTCCGTCAGGACTGCCCTCACAGTGTTTTTGTGCTAAAAAATAACCTTACACAACGTCGTAAATTAACACTCAACGATTTGTTGGCAGCCAGTATACAACAGAGCAGGCGGCTGTTGTCGGTCCTGTTACTACCTCTGAAAATGTTGCTCTTAATGTTAATGAATTTCCGTCTTTAAAACCTGCATTAACTGCTGAAATTACGTCCCGTGACAGCGAGATTCCCAATAAAAGCGTCCTCTAGAGGACACTGAAAGAAATGTTGATGAGGACTCTTCCTGTGAAACAGGTGTTGCCAGGAAGCCGAAGCCAAGTCCTGAAGATCTGTTGGAAGTGGAAAAAGGAGATGAAATGCAGGTCGATGATGTGGCTCCCACTTACGCACAAGGAATTATACCGCCACGAACAGATAGTGACGCATCTGGTAGTTACCTTCCACAGAAATGTGACCCTGAGCCTGAGGTCACAGCTGCAATAACCGCATCAAGTGCACAGCCCATACAGTGCGAACAGTACGAGGAAGTACCAAGTAAACAACCTGCTGACTACGAAGCGCAACACCGCTCCGAAGGAGGAAATGAACAAGCATCACCGCCTCGCAAGCAAGACAACACAACAGACATCACGCCGGAACCAAATATTGACGACTCGCAAGCCACCGCCGTTGCTCCAGACGGCCACCGCCGGAGGCTACGACCGAAACAAGGTCTTGCTGTCACACGTCATCAAGCGAAAGCCACACCAGAGAAGGAAGACATCAAGAAAAAGAATATTAAATATGAAGTTATCAGGGCCAATACTGACGAGGAGAAAGAGAAAGACCACAGTGACTTATAGCAATGCATTGTCATGTTCACTCTAGGCAAATGCCGGGATGGTTCCTCTGAAAGGGCACGGCCGACTTCCTTCCCCATCCTTCCCTAATCCGATGAGACCGATGACCACGCTGTCTGGTCTCCTTCCCCAAACCAACCAACCAACCATTGTCAGGATTTCAGGATAATTTTCTTTTCAAGCACTTTGTTTAAAAGCAGTTAAATTTTTTCTAGGAAGTTTGTAAATGTAACTGGCCCACAGCGTGTAAAGATAGTCACTTGTAGAGAAGCACGTTGCTGCTATAATCATACCGATCCTTATCCCAAATAGCTTCTTCTGGTATGTCTGTGATACAAGCTTATAGCATTACTACTATTAACATTAATAAAATACAGTCACCCTAGAAATTGGCAGCACTAAAATAATTCTTGTACCACTCTGGGACAGATATCGCGTTGCTACAAGAAGTTGCGATAACAGAATTTTGGATACCAGGATTTTTTGAAATTGTTAATGTTTCTACGGAAGCCAATATCGGTACAGCCATTCTTATAAGGGAAGGCATTCCGGTGACTGAAATCGAATCAGGAAGAGCCGTAGGCATAAAAATTTTCGATGTGACCGTGCTTAACCTTTACGCCCCATCAGGAAATTCCCATAAATTGGATCGTGCGAATTTTTTTCATGATGACCTAATTTATGTACCGAGGAAAAATCCGTGTTGTCTCATACTAGGTGGAGATTTTAACTGTGTTTTAAACCAGAAAGATCAACAACCCAATTTCTACTACTCGCCACAGTTAAAAAAGTTAGTAAGTGATCTACAACGACGTGTGGGAACTTAAGCACCCGACGTCAGTCGAGTTAACGTATATAACCAGCCACTCCCGCAGCAGACTAGATAGAATTTACCTATCGCCAAATTAGCAAAATTTTTTATTAAACGTTGAAACTGTTCCCGTGTATTTTAGCGATCACAGTACACGTTTAACTTGCTTTAATTTAAGTGTACAGCCAACCCGCCGATTCAGAGGCCAATGGAATTTGAATATCTCTGTTTTAACTGATGAAGAACTGGAACAGGAAATAGGAGTAGCGTGGACTATGTGCCTCCGCACAGTAGACAAGCACCCAACAGTCATTGACTGGTGGACTAGGAGGGCTAAACCAAGGCTGCGGAAAGTTGTCATGCAGTATAGTGCAGCGAGGCACAGGGAGTTGAGGAATACAATGGAGTTTTATTATAAAGTTTTAAGAGACTTATATCAACAGGCACATGATGACGTAATTCGTCTGAATGATATTAAAAAAATAAAAGCCAAGTTATTAAGCATTAAATGGCAACAGATGGAGGGACTAAAAATTAAATCGAAAGCCACGTCAGTAATAGCAGATGAAACGGCTTCTGTGTGTCACTTGGCGCGGCATGCTAAAAACAGACGTCAAGCTTTTATTGATGAAGTCCAGACGCATACTGGTTCAAGGCTCACATGCCAGAAAGAAATACTGGCCGAAGTCCACAGGTACTATGACAACTTATCTGCCCCTACCACAGTGGACTATGCAGCTGTCGAGGACTTTCTCAACTATTTTAGGTCCACAATTGTCGGCAACAGAAAACGCTGACATCCTGTAACCTATGCATGAGGCAGTGCGTAACTCACCTCTCAAAAAGTCTCCGGGACTTGATGGCCTCCCTGTGGAATTTTATGCCCGCTACTGGTCTATAATTGGGGAAAAGATCACTTCCAGGTCGAATGAGGTCCTGAACGGAAAAACGGTCCCTGCAGAGTTTAAGGAAAGTAAAATAGTACTGATTCCTAAGAGTAAAGGCAGAACCAACTTAAACAATTTTCGGCCTCTTTCACTAATAAATTCTGATTACAAAATAATTTCGCGTATTATCAACAAAAGACTCTCTGCCTTTTCCAACAAAATACTGAGTCATCATCAATCTTGTTCTCCAACCAGAACGATATTCGAAAGTCTATCTGTATGCAGAGACGTCATTGCAATTACCTCAGTGACAAGTATAAAATATGCTTTAATCTTTATAGATTTCAACAAAGCTTTTGACCGCGTTAGTCACAGATACCTCTTCGGGACGCTGTCAAGGATGGCTTTCCACCCTCAGATTGTCAACATGCTAAGAAATATTGCAACAGGTATAAATGCGAAAATAGCAATTAATGGCCAAACATCTAAATACATACAGATAAGACGAGGGGTTCCACAGGGCAGTTTTTATTTTCCGTCTCTTTAGATCACTTTCTCCGCACTGTCCATGCAAGATTAACAGGCATAACATTGAGTGGTGAGAAAACTGTCGTACGAGCTTATGCTGATGACGTGGGTGTTGTAATAAGGAATAAGGAGTAGACAGTTACACTGAAAAGAGGAATAGAACAGTATTGTCTAGCGTCGGGAGCAACAACAAATGAAAACAAAAGTAAAATATTGAATCTGCGGGGCCTAAATCACCTCCTACTGGCATGGGCAAAAGAAGACAACAAACTTTGGGAATAACCTTATGGCATGTCCGATGAGGATGGCTACTTTCAACTGGACGGAAACTAGGAGGAAAGTTCATGGTGCTGTAATGGAGAGCATCCATCGAACTATGAACCAGGTGCAAAAAGTCAGATTCATCAACTCCTGCATTTTGTCTAAACCGTATTTCACTGTACAGGTATTTCCAATCCCCATACTAGTAGCGAAAGGATCACGTTCACTGTTACCAATTATGTATGGCGAGGAGACATGTACAGGGTTGGTTAGACTACCGTTATACTGGATGTCAGAAACGGGGGCCTCGGTTTGGTGGATATTCGAAATAAAGCGTTTGCTCTGTTCCTCAAACGGACTTTCCATACACTCAGAGAACTTCCACAATGTATAACCTCAAATCTCTTTGAGACTGTGACACCGCACAGCCTGCAAGCACCGATTGATGTGCGAAGGATTAATGCCGTCTGCAGTATGTGAGGAACTTTTTCCTCGAAGCAAGTTATGTTAGTGACGAAATCAGATGCAACACATGTATCACAGCGCGTGACATCATACTTCAAAGGAAGTTAAATAAGGGCAGAAACAAAATTGAAAAGAAATTCCGTAATTGTGACTGGAAAGCTGTGTGGCGGAACATCAACTATGCCGGGCTATCTACAGACGCTACTTCCGCATGGTACAAAACAGTTAACAATGTCATCAACACCGAACGAGAGACTATATGGGATCGGTTTAAACCAAACACACCTTTGTGAAAATGCAATCTGGTGGATACACTCATCCACAGACTCACCGCAATGTGAATAACTGGAATTGGATCAGGAAACAAATCGCTTTTCTCACCAGATCCTAGATGGAATATATAACGCCTTCGCTCCTCCGGAGATCAGACATGACATACTTTCCGAAATTAAAAACCAGCGCCATTAGCTAGTTACTGGGAAAATATGTTAGTTATGTCATCAACATACTTGGGTCGGACAACGAGATAGAATTCCGCGTTTACATGAAGTGTGAATACGAAAAAATCAGCACGTATCGCAATCACAAGAAGCACTACGGCAACATGCTGAAGATCATTTTTGAAAGAATGGGTGTCGGTCAAATATGTGGAACCACTACAACACCTTGAACGAGAAAGAACAGAAGAAAATTAAAAGTCACTTGTGTTCTTATAATTATTACCTTGCTTCCGAAACTTCTATGTTACACGAAGAGTTTTTTTCAAAACATTTTGTTCAGAATTACTCGTGTTCGACTTACAAACTATTTGTGTGATTCAAGAAGATTTGTTAAGTTTTATCAGTGTTCAGTTTCTACTCAGAGAAGAGGTTTCTTTGTATTTCTTACATCGGAGAATGGGAGTTTTGGTGTTAAGATTTCTGCACACTTGGTGCTATCACCCAACAGCGGACATGAAAAACGAGGTGGGAGGGGTTTGGGTCTCGACGCACTGGCAGTCGGCGTGTACCACGCCCTGAGATGGTAGAGCTCTTGCCCGTGAAAGGTAAAGGTCCCGAGTTCGAATCTCGGTCCGGCACTCATTTTTAATCTGTCACGAAGTTTCAGGTAGCGTATTTGTCCACCAACGTTACATATCCTAACAAACCGTACTAAAATACACGTCTTGGAGAGGTCCTTAGTGTTACGTTTGCTAACTTCGCTGCATGCTTAATGTTTTTCATGTTTTCAGTTCTAAAATTTTCATGTTTAACATTTTGTAAGCCTTCAGTGTGCTGCGATTGTAAGTTTGGCAATGAAGCACTGATGTTTCTTTGAGCTAAGGGTCTTGTGCTGTGATTGCAATTTTTTGGGAAATAAGTAAATAATTAAATGCTGTCCAAACAGGCGGTGACATAGAAAACAAATTTGCAATTGATTGGCCCATAGTCTCTAGCATGTTCACACTGTTGGACAAAAATGACTCCCTACAGAAAAAGAATTCTTCAGTGTACGTAACATCTAAATTACAGTACATAATTCTGTAAAATTTATTAAGAAGTCACAGGACCCTTAGAAATACGTGAAGGTAAAACATAAACTTGGACGAAGTCGGACACAAACCCACGAACGTTTACAACATGAACCCGCATTTATACCTACCAGACTACCGAAATCTTTCGCCTAGTTCTATCTGGCATTATATTATCAAGTAATATGCCGTTAACGGACGTACATTGTCACACATCGTTTCAAGAAAGATACGTTGTTGATGCATTGTCTGCGAGCCATGGCCATAAAAATCATACTTCCATAACATGCAGGTCGCAGCACTCAAAATCGAAATACAAATAACTTCTGACCAAAAATAAGACCTTTCCTCTCATTTTCTAATAACAAATCGTACCAGTAATGAAGCGTTTTCGAAAAATCGGTATTTTGAACCAGCACATATTCATCAGATTTAGTTTACAATATAGAACCAATAAAGTTGGCGTAATGAATGGCACCTAGTGCTAAATGATGAAAAATTTAAGTTAACGAATAGAAAAAAACAAACCCGTAATGTTTGGATACAGCATTAATAGTGCTCTGCTTGACACAGTATCGTCGTTTAAATATTTGGGAGTAGCATTGTAAAGCGACATGAGACAAAAAGAGCGCGGAAGGATTGTGGTAGTGAAGGCGAATGGTCGATTTCAGTTTATTTGGAGAAATATGAGGAAGTGTAGTTCGTCTATAAAGGAGACCGCTTATAGGAAGCTACAGCGAATTGTTCTTGATTACTGCTCGAATGTTTGAGATTAGTACCATGTCGGATCAAAGGAAGGCATCGAAACAATTCAGATGCGGGCTGCTAGATTTGTTACCTGTAGGCCCGAACAACACGTTAAGTGTTAAGGAAATACTTCGGGAGGCGACGTTCTTTTCCAGGAATTCTAGTGAGAAAATTTAAGGAACCATGATTTGAGCGATTCTTCTGCCACAAAGAAACATTTTTCGTAAGGACCGCAAAGGTAGGCTACGAGAAATAATGGATCTTACGAAGGCTTATTTACATTCATTTTTTCTTCGCTCCTTTTCCGAGTTGAATAGGAAAGATTATGGCTAGTAGTGGTGCAGGCTACCTTCTGCCACGCACCGTGCTCGAGGAATATGCACATACATGTAGAAATATGGAATTCAACTGTTTAGGACTTAATCCAATATGCTATCTTCCAAATTCACCTTTTGATGTAGACAGGACGTAGTGTAACGTGGACGGCTAGAGTGAGGAGACTGAGGTTTCTTGAGCTCGATAACAGCTGTACTACTTAGAAATCACGCCTCGACATATTTACTACATAGGGATTAACTGGTACTCGAGGAGCAGCCTTAACTACTACCTGTTCGAAAGACATCTGTCGATATCAGTAGTTCCAAAATCGTTGACTGACGTGATGTAAATTAGTGTGGGAAATGTGCTTCCCGATAATTTAAAGTCAGAAACCCATTACTGAAAAAAGTATTTAAATACACTAACGGCGAAAAAAATCACAACACCAAGAAGAAGTTGTGCGACATGAACGGAAATCGCTACGCATGTTTCTACATATGAGAGATGATGTCTATACGAATTTCGCGCCAGTCGTATAAAAGAGGTTCTAGTAGTGCCACTGTGAGGATGTCAATCAGGTTTGCTTCAAATAATGGCCTTAGCGATAATGAGCGCTACTTACGTTTTAGATTGGATGTGGTGAATTAATGTTTGTCAATAAAGCCTTTAAGGCGAAAAAACGCAATTATCAACACTCACTGAGTGTGGACGTGGTAGAGTAATAAGGCTGAGAGCAGCTGGGTTTCCTTCTGCGATATTACAGAGAGACTTGGCAGGAATGTAGCCACTGTACGTGGTGGCTGGCAGCGATGGACACGAAAATGTGCAGACGCAAGAAAGATGGTCATGTGGCATCACCAAGAGGGAAGATCATCGTCTTTGGCATAGGGTTCTGGCGCAGCGTACTGCATATGCATCAGCAATCTGAGCAGCAGTGGAGACCACAGAGACCAACGAGCTTTTACTAACTGGTTACTTCAAGGATTTTTCAGAACCAGATGCAGTGTGCAGTCCACCGACCTCAAACCATCGCCATTAGCGACTTCAGTGGTGTCAAGCGAGAGCTAGTTAGACAGCAACGTGGAGGTCAGTTATGTTTCCTGATGAAAGCAGGTTCTGTCTTGGTGCCAGTAATGGGCGTGTGTTGGTTAGAAGGAGAACAGTTGAGGGCCTGCAACCAACCTGTCTGCGCCAAGACACGCTGTACCTACACTTGGAGTTATCGTCTTGGGTGTGATTTCATATTAAAGCAGGAGAACCCTCATAGTTATCCCGGGCAATCTGGTGAGTCCATCTGCTATGCTCCCACCCTTAAGCAGCATGCCAGGGGGCGTTTCGAATTGGATAACGCTCGCCCCCAAATTGCTGTTGTAACGCAGTATAGTCTACAGACTGGCGACCTGTTGTCTTGGCCTCTTCGATCACCAGATCTGTCTAGAATTGAGCACATATCGGATATAATCGGACAACAACTCCAGCGGTATCCGCAATTAGCTGTAACCATTCACGTACTGACTGACCAAAAGCAACAGGCATGGAACTCCATTCCAAAAACTGACATCCGTCACCTGTACAACACAATGGTTGTACTTTTGCGTGCTTTCATCCATCAATCCATCGGTTTCACAGATTATTAGTGGACCAGAATTTCAAATTTACAAAGAATTACTGTACACTCAAATTCACTCGTGATCTAGCAGTTAAATAAATTATTGGGACGTATGTGTCCAGAAATTTCTTTAGTCTACATTAATTACTTTTTGATATTGTGATTTTTTTCTGTGCTAGTGTCTGCTGTCGCCAGAACACCGGCTGGCAAAAGAGGTTGCTAGAAGATCGATAAAAGGCGCTGAATCAAATGCTCCTATCAGCAGAGAGGCCACAGACAGACTCGCTAACAACATGCCGCCAACGCCCTCTCGGCCGCCAGTATTTAGATCGCCGCTGGGAACCAGAAGATCCAGTCAGCCAAAGGCAGTCAGCCCAGTCGCAGACAGAGTCGGAGCCGCAATCGCACTCAATCAGAGTCAGTCAATACCTAGGGATGAGAGTAGTGCACATAGAGGGTCTTGTACTTCACCAGCAGTGAGGCTAATGTTGACATTACAGAAGAGCTTGTACCACAACTTGCTTGTTAAGTAACTTCTTGTTCTTGTTAATAGAGAACTCTATTAATATATGTGTGCAGTTGTGTTGTAGGAAAAGGTCACCGGCCAACAAACAACATACTCTCCTTGCTTCCCACAGTACAAAACTCGACAGTGGCGACGAGGAGACACAAAATTTTCTGTCAATGTATACACTTCAGGTAGCTTTACCTCAGAGCCTGTCACTGAGAACCACACCTGCTTCCATATAATTTTAGATGTCACCTGTAAAAACATATTTTGTATAATAAAATAATGGAGACAACAAAACAGTTTAACATACATAACATATTTTTGCTTTTGAAATGATCGCCAGTTGATAGTGGATGGTTTCGTATTTTATTTTTATTTTCCGATTCTACAATACCAGGTATAGGAGACTTCTTTTAAGTCTTCTTTTGAAGTCACTTGATAACAGAATTTTATTATCTCAATATTTTATGGTACTAAATGTCCTTTTACTTGGACATTTGAATTTATATAGCAATTTTAGCTTGATATTTATATCTGGGAATGGCCATTTCAGACGGTCGAAGCTGCTCACTTGCAAATACAGGGTGTTACAAAAAGGTACGGCCAAACTTTCAGGAAACATTCCTCACACACAAATAAGGAAAAGGTGTTATGTGGACATACATCCGGAAACGCTTAATTTCCATGTTAGAGCTCATTTTAGTTTCGTCAGTGCGTACTGTATTTCCTCGATTCACCGGAATAATTTCATGCGAGATACTCTACCTGTGCTGCTAGAAAGTGTGCCTTTACAAGTACGACACAACATGTGGTTCATGCACGATGGAGCTCCTGCACATTTGAGTCGAAGTTGTCGTAGGCTTCTCAACAACAGATTCGGTGACCGATGGATTGGTAGAGGCGGACCAATTCCATGGCCTCCACGCTCTCCTGACCTCAACCCTCTCGACTTTCATTTATGGAGGCATTTGGAAGCCCTTGCCTAAGCAACCCCGGTACCAAATGTAGAGACTCTTCGTGCTCGTATTGTGGACGGCAGCGATACAATACTCAATTCTCCAGGGCTGCATCAGCGCATCAGGGATTCCATGCGTTGGAGGGTGGATGCATGTATCATCGCTAACGGAGGACATTTTGAACATTTCCTGTAACAAAGTGTTTGAAGTCACGCTGGTACGTTCTGTTGCTGTGTGTTTCCATTCGATGATTAATGTGATTTGAAGAGAAGTAATAAAATGAGGTCTAACATGGAAAGTAAGCGTTTCTGGACACATGTCCACATAACATATTTTCTTTCTTTGTGTGTGAGGAATGTTTCCTGAAAGTTTAGCCGTACCTTTTGGTAACACCCTGTATAATTGTGAATGACAGAAAGAAGATCAACCATTTTATCCATCACTTAGACTCTAGACGATACATACAAATTGGGCATTAGCTCGTAATTTTAATTATATACTGCCTAAATAACTTTCCTAAGAACAGTCCAGTCATTTTGTTGTCTACTCGATTACACACGACTTCATATGCATTCAGTAGTAACTACTTTTATTTGCCTTCTGCATACCGTGTTAAAAATTTATAACTTGATAGTGATTCAGGTACATACCACCAGTAATGCACACGACTTTTATCCGGCTACGGAGTCCTAATATCACACTTACACTGACTGGCACCCTCGGATAGCTTCGCCATATCTCTGGAAAGGACAATCGCTGCACAGTAGTGGCGACGCGTGTTCTGGGCATTTCCCTAGTCGTTGAACTGCACCTAGTCTCGGTGTTTAAATCACGGAGATCCACAAAAGCTACTAGTGATCACAATGTTCAGTGCATATCAACTTACATTATCTGATCAAAAATGCTTCGATACTTCAATGTATTATGGAATTAACTACCAGATGTCACGAAAGGCAGGCCTGCCCGACAGAGAAGCTCAGTGACTTCGAATGGGGACTAGGTACTGGATGTCACCGCATTAACAAATCCATCAGGGACATTTCAACAGTTCTAAATCTTCCGACGTCTACTAATGGAGAAGTAACTGTAAAGTGGAAACGTAAAGTAACTAGCATACTAAGAGGAGACCAAGCAGACTTCTTACACTGATGGAGAAGGAACATTGCCGAATGTGGATGTAAATGCATGAAAGCAGTGGAAGAAACACTCATGGGAGCTACCAGCAAACTAGATAGCACAAGGATTATGCATAGTTATTTAAAAAGAGTTGGGTACAATGGTCGACGAGTTTCTCGTAAGTCTCACATTTCTAACGTCAGTGCTAAGTGCATTGGAGGCGGTGTGAAGGACTATGCATTGGACAGTGAATGACTGAAAACATCTGATTTACAGTGGTTCCTCACTGTATACAAAGTGATAGTCCGATAAAAGTGTTTAACTTTGGGGAATGCCTGGGTAACGCTGCTTACTGTCATTTCTAGCACCAACAGTGAAATAAGGTGGAGATAGGGTTGCGGTGTGTTTTTTGTTGTTGTATTTATTCATAAGTACGGGACCGGATACTAATTACTTCTTCGGGTGGTTATGATCCAAGGAATCAAGAGACGAGTATGACGGATGCTACAGAAATGTAAGTTTCTATATAGTAGCAATTGTTGCACAGGCTTACATTGATTACAGGTCTAAGACGATTTGAAGGAGATTTATGCTTTTCATCTGGTTGTAGCCTACGTCCTCAATTATTTGCTGGATGTATTATTATCTCTGTCTTCCTCTACAGTTTTTGCAATCTACAGCCCCCTCTAGAAGCACGGTCTCGTGTCTTAACGGATATCCTGTCACCCTCCTCCTTCTCTTTATCAGTGATTTCTACGTATTATTTCCTCTCCGATTCTGCGCAGAATGTCCTCATGCCTTACCTTATCAGACCACATAATGTTCGACATTCTTCTGTAGCACCACATTTCAAATGCTACCATTTTCTTTTGTTCCGGTTTTCCCACAGCATATCTTCACTATCATACAAATAGTGCACTCAAGACGTATATTCTTAGAAATTTCTTCGTCAAAGTAATGCCTATGTTTGATACTAGTAGAACTTTCTTGGCCGGGAATGCCATTTTTCCAGTGCTAGTCTGCTTTTGATGTCCTCCTTGCTCCTTCCGTCATTGGTTATTTGGCTGCATAGGTAGCAGAGTTCCTTAACTTCATCTACTTCGTAGCCATCAATCCAGATGTTAAGTTTCTCGGTGTTTTCAGTCCTACAACTGCTCATTACTTTCGTCTTTCTTCGATTTACTTTCAATCCATATTCCTTACTCATTAGGCTGTTCATTCCATTCACCAGATCACGTAATTCTTCGTCATCACCGAATCGTAACATTGATATCTCTTCACCTTGAATTTTAATTCCACTTCTGAAACATTCTTATATTTCTATCACTGATTCCTCGATGTACAGATTGAACAGTAGGGGAGAAAGGCTACACCCTTGTCTTCCACTCTTTTTAATACAAGCACTTCGCTCTTGGTCTTTCTTGGCTGCTGTACATATTGTATACGACCTGCGTCTCCCTATAGCTTACTCCTAAATTTTTCAGAATTTCAAACATCTTCCACCATTTTACATTGTCGAACACTTTTTCCAGGTTGACAAATCCTATGAACGTGGCTTGATTTTTCTTTAGTCTTGCTTCCATTATTAACCGCAACGTCAGAATTGCCTGTTTCGTGCCTTTACTTTTCCTAAAGCCAAACTAATCGTCATCTAGCGCATCTTCCATTTCCTTTTCCATTCTTCGGTAAGCAACTTGGATGCATGAGCTGTTAAGCTGATTATGCGACAGTTCTGGCCCTTGTCAGCTCTTGCCGTCTTCGTAATTTTGTGGATGTTGCTTTTTCGAAAGTCAAATGGTATGTCGCCATACTCATATGTTCTATCCACCAACGTGAATAGCCGTTTTGTTGCCACTTCTCGCCGTGATTTTAGAAATTCTGATGGAATGTTAGCTATCGCTTCTGCCTTATTTGACCTAAAGTCCTCCAAATGTCTTTTAAATTCTGATTCTAATACTGGATCCCCTACCTCTTCTATACCGACTCCTGTTTCCTCTTCTTTCGCATCAGAAAATTCTTCCACCTCATAGAGGCCTTCAGTGTACCTTTTCCACTTATCCGTGGGCTCCTCTGCGTTTAGCATTGGAATTCGAGTTGTACTCTTTCTGTTGCTTTTAGTGCCACCGAAAGCTGTGTTGACTTTCCTGTATGCTAGGTCAGTCCTTCCGACAATCATTTATTTTACGACTTCAGATTTTTTGTGCAGCCATTTCGTCTTAGCTTTTCTGCATTTCCTACTTATTCCATTCCTCAGCGACTTGAATTTTTGTATTCCTTAATTTCCCTGAACATTTTTGTATTTCCTCCTTTCATCGATCAACTGAAGTATTTCTTCTGTTACCTATGTTTTTGTTCGCAGTTACCTACCTTGAACCTATGTTCTTCTTTCCAGTTTTTGTGGTTGCCCATTTTAGAGTTGTCCATTACTCTCCAACTCTACTGCCTACTGAGCTATTCGTTATCGCTGCGTCTATGGCCGTCCCAATTCTTTGTGTATTGGACTGACTAATGTCTTCAGCCTCCTCGTCAACCTACTACTTTGTGACCTGAGTCTATATCTGCTCCTGAGTACGTCTTACAATGCAGTACCTTGTTTCGAAATCTCTGCCTGACCATGATGTAATCTAAAACATGTTCCCGTATCACCCGCCCTTTATAGGTGTACCAGAGCCTTTTGTATGTCTGCAACAGAGTATTCGCTATTGTATGTGTTGTATTGTATGTTAACCGGGGACCTAGAAACGACGGAGAGGCTCCGTCCCCGCCGCAGCCGCAGTGGTCCACAACCCCACGACGACTACAGCAGTCCACTTCACCCCTACGCCGCCCCACACTGAACCCAGGGTTATTGTCGTTTCGGCCCCCGGTGGACCCCCCCCAGGGAACGTCTCACACCAAGTGAGTGTAACACCTAAGTTTGCGTGATACAGTAATGGTGGTGTACGCGTACGTGGAGAACTTGTTTGCACAGCAATCGCCGACATAGTGTGACTGAGGCGGAATAAGGGGAACCAGCCCGCATTCGCCGAGGCAGATGAAAAACCGCCTAAAAGCTATCCACAGACTGGCCGGTTCACCGGACCTAAACACAAATCCGCCGGCCGGCAACCGGAGTACTCGCTATTACCAGCTGAAATTTGTTACGGGACTCAATTAGTTTTTCTCGTCCCTCATTCCTTTCGCAGGCCCAAATTCTCCTGTAATATTTCTTTTACTGCTTCGCGTACAACTGTGATTCAGTACCCCATGGGTATTAGATTTTCACCTCCCTTTACGTACTGCAGATGGCGACTATTGGGAAAGCCGTCCGAAGTGGCCGTGCGGTACTAGGCGCTGCAGTCTGGAACCGCGGGAAGTTGAGTCCCATAGTGCTCAGATCCGTTTGAACCATTTTGACTACTGGGAGGCATGACAGATGGATGGTGTGTCAGGAGCACTCTCCCAGTTCGCCTTTTGCCGGCTCCTCAGGATAGAGGAGGTGGTTGTAATCTGTGTTCGCCGGTGGGTGCAGTAAAATAAGAGTGACTCTTACCCATTTATTTCAGCAAGTACATCTCTTCTTTGGAGACGGTACGTCGGTCCTCTGCCACTGTTAGTCAGGGTGCGCCGCGAGCGCCCAGCGGTTACTCAGAAACTGGATGCTACGCCTCCACCCTCCACACTCGAAGGTGGTGCGTACGTATGTGGCTTACACACGCCGGCCTAGGAGGTCCTCGATCCCTCCGTAACTGTGGCTCATCGCTGCTCTCTGAGCCGCGATGACGGTTGCCGTGTGTTCGAGAAGTGTGCCGACTCTGGCCTGCCGTGCAGGTAGGCCCCTTGGCTCTACCGAAGTGCCAGGAACTGTGGTATCCCGGCCCAAGTCGACACGGAAGACCCAAAGACCCTCCCATCTGCGTTGGAAGCTGTCAGCAGCACCGAACTCGTGACTAGTGCTTACGGAGAGGAAGAGATCTCTCCGGCGGCTGTTGGCGGTGTTCAGTGCGAGCACGAAATCTACAACAGACTTATACCCACCGTTAAAACTGTGTCAGGGAATCGAGTATGCGCGTCCTATACCTCATCGATCCTCTGACCAGCTCCCTCCTGAACTCAAATGCTATAGTACGGCGGAGGTTCGAGTTCTCCCTCGGACATGGGAGTGTGCTTTTGTCCTTAGGATAATTTAGATTAAGTAGTGTGTAAGTTTAGTGACTGATGACCATGACCTTAGCAGTTAATTCCCATAAGATCTGACACGCATGTGAACATTTTGAAGGAACACAAAGTGAACGAGGTCTCGCAGTTATAAAATTCTGAGGCCAGCTGGCTGATGCTGTGTTGGTACGTAAAAGCCCTTTCCTCCCCCCCCCCCCCCCCCGCCCCCCGCTTTAGAAAAAATCGACCCGAATTTTAAGAAACACCAAAGAATTCTCAGTCCTGTAAATTATGATACTATTTACAACATGTTAATTAATTTTAAACTTCATTTACGCTCTGTCCCGTCTGGGGTAATCCAATTCAAAGCGATCTCGTGTGTAGGTTTACATTCTGATTGAGCCATTCTACGCCTCAGAAAAGATAAACTGCATAAATGATTGCTAGTACTGCGGTTATACTAGTGCCTGTTACACTAATTGTACTTTACTTCCATTTACGATGAAACTCCTCGATACATCTTAATATCAGATCTATGGCAATTTATCCACTCCCTTCGTCAATCAATTCATCAAAATTATGAAGTCTTGTAGTGTCTAGAGTGTAATTTAGGAAAGATATAGTCTGACTAGGTAAAATGCTGGTGAAATTCTCCAGCCAATACATCATTGGTTGATTGCTTGATTACCATAGTACCCGTGATGGTTGCTGACAAATAGAAGCCTTCCCCTGCTATGTCACAATTCGTTACGTTAACCAATCACCCACTAAGGTGCAATTTTATTTTCATCTTTCCTGAAAAACCTTTGTTCTCGTAACAGCTCGTCACTAGTTTGTGGTCTATACACAGAATAAATCCAATGATTCCAAACTCGCTGAAAATACCATTGTGGCTTCATAATAATATTTTAACAATCTCGTGTATTCATGTTCCCCAAAAATAATTGAAATTCCCACGACCGCTTGTCCGTCTGCACCACCCATGCAGGACTAATAGTAATCGCCTCACTTATACATCAATCAAGACCTTTTACTGCTACAACCATGTGTCTCTCTCGCTGTTCCGATACTAGTAATACTGCTTTCACAGAACATATAACCCATTTATTGATGCATGAACAGTATAACAATGAAATCGTGACTTAAAACTAGTTACTGGAAATTGCACATTGATAAACATCCCTGCTTCGTCACAATAAACTTTTACGATGGAAACATGATAATAAAATTCCATGTTATTCTTTGTTACTGGAACAACATGCTGATGACCTACTGGAAATTCTTTTTGTGCTTTTCGTAATCCCAGCAAAAATGCTTCTGGTACTAGCAGCGTAGTGCTTAATTGTCAATGCGTAGCGTGGTGGATAACTTCCTGAATTCTTTCCACCTCTACCCTCGCGTCATTCAAGCCGTTTGCTTGCTCTCGTTAACCTACCTAGATGTATCCTACTGTCCAGTGTCTTCAGATGATTTTGCACGATACCAAAATCTTTAGTCACAGTAATCATAGAATCCTTAGCATACTGCTGCAACTCAACTCTTACTCTGCGCATGACCTTAGTTATATTTAGCAGTCCCTGCTACGTTCCAGCAATTTCCATATCCTGCACCTACAGTCCTATTCAAACTCAAAATATCATCGCTATCTGCTGTGCCAAACACAGTTTTCAACAGTTCACTTCCCGCACTTAACCATCCCCTCTTCCTTCGTACCAAAGAATACGGAATCATACTATCTATTTTATATAACTGTTCCCTCAATGTATCATACAAAAACTTAAGTTCCAGGTAATCGCCCTGAATATTTTTTCACATATTATCCCACTCTGCTTCGCCCAAAAGCACAACCTGTAAATTCCTCACTTCATTCCATACCTTCGGCATGTCAAAGGTCAGTTTCATGACCATCGGTGATTCGTGAGCACAAAATCCAGTTGTTGCGCAAACAAAATCCCGCTGCGCAGTGGTTGATCGACAAATCCCTGGGCCACTATGCTGATCAATATCGTCCCGCACAACAAAACCCATATAGGCATTACCTTCGCCATCACCCAAGGAAAATAGTCTACGTACAAACCCTTCCCATTCCGGAGAGAAAGAAAAACAAAACAAAAACAAAAAAATACAAATACAATGCAAAACTCTAGCAAACATAAACAAAGCACAAATTGTACAATTACACCTGTGTTTCCTATCTTCACTACTTATTCCTTGATCTTAATCTATGATTGCCTTTCGGTTTTTGTCCTGGATACGCAGTACTTCTGCTGACACTTGAGGAAAAGATTGTACTGCTCCCTGAAAAGGTTTAATTCTACCCACATGCACAACTGAAGTTCCTCCTGGTAACTGCAACTTCACGTTTACAGGTGACGTTACTTCCGTCACTTGGTAAGGACCCTGGAACTTCGTTAAAACGTCTTGGTCTTACCCTTCGGAGTGTACGGGTTCGCAAGTAATTCTCACTGACGTATTCGGTACTGTGGCAACTTCCTGCTGCTCAGCTCTACTCGTTCTTGGCTTTCCAATGCTTTTGTGTTCGCCTTCTTGACTTTCTGCTAAATATCCCTTAGCGTTCTGGCAAATATCTTGACATTTCCCCGTCTTTCCCCAATTTTGGTGGAATTACATCAAATGGAGTTGGCATTTTACGTCCATACACGACCTCATAGGGCGATAATCCTGTCCCTGTATGAGTTTTTGCGTTGGAAACACAATCGACGAAATCTAGGTATATATCCCAGTCCTGATGTTGTGATCCCACGTAGTGACTCATCGTTTTCGTTATAGTGCTATGCGTTCTTTCTGTACGACCATTTGCCTGAGGGTGAAATGGACTCGTACAAAATTTCCTAACTTTCAGTAAGCGACACAATTGCTTAATGAGATCGGACATGAAATTAGTCCCTGGTCTGTGATAATTGGTTCCATATCCCGAAGAATCCAATGATTCATCATAGCGTTCGCTACAGTACTTTCTTCTGATCCGGTATTGCTGCCATAACCAAATACCTCGAGAAATGGTCAGTCATTGCCAATACATATTTGTTACCTGACTGACTCTTGTGAAACGGTCATAGGATATCAGCACCGGTAATTTTAAATGGATAATGAGACTCCGGTAACCTATGGAATTGCACCTTCTGGTGACTCAAATCAGCACGTTATGCACACGAAATACAGTTCTTTACATACTGTTTCACATCAGCCTATCTTGTTCTCCATCAGAACCTCTCTGCTACCCTTCTGTCCGTTTTTCTCTTACCTTCATGACCTGATAGCATATGACCATGAGCTTGATGTAGTACCTCTGTCCGTAAAGCTTGTGGAACTACAACACGTTGCCCACAATTATTTGAGCTACACAATATGCCATCTTACATGACAAACTGTGCCTGTTTGCTATATACTTGACACTCTTTATTCTTCGCTAACTCTCTCTTTAGATCTTTTAAATCGTACCCCTAAACCAGTATTGCTCCTACTTTCCTACTACGCACATCAACATTTGCGAGTTTTACGTCATAGTCAAATTCACTTAACTTCAAAGCCCATCTCGTAAGACGAGTTGCAGGACCTTTTAGCCCAAGTAGGCATTTCGATGCTGCATTGTCAGAAGCAACAGTGAATTTACGACCATGTACGTAACATCTGAAATAAGAAACACCATAGATCAAAGCTATCATCTCCTTGTCCTTGGTACAACCATTTTTCTCGTCCTTGTTAAGAAGGCGTGAGGCATAAGCGACTGGATGCCCTTTCCTCTCAATCTCCTGTCCTGAAGTAGCCGTAGAGCTAACATCGCAATATAACATAAACTCTTTTGTGAAGCCTGGAAACACCAAAACTGGATCTGGAGTTAATACATCCTTTAAATTTTGAAATGCTGTCTGACAGTCGGCGTACAGCTAAACATAAGCCGACCATAATAGTTGGACAATTAAATATACGATTGTAACTGCTTAACAGTCTGAGGGACTGGGAAGTCACATACTGCCGATATAATGTGTGGATCTGTCCCTGCAACATCCTGACTAACTATATGCACCAGATAGTTTACTTGGATCTATGCAAAGTGTCATTTTTCAATACTAATCGTCTGTCGAGCTTTCTATAACATGTCAAATACTGATTCCAAGCGCTTCACGTGCTCCTCTAGATTTTTTGCAAAGACAATTATGTCATCCAAGTAGACCACACATTTACTAGATTTTAATCCTCTGAGGACTACATCCAACAACTGTTGAAACATGGCTGGTGCGTTCTCCAATTCAAAAGGCATCCTACGATGTTAGTAATGACCAGACGTTGTGGTAAACGCTGTTTTATGTCTATCATCAGGATGAACTCCAATTTGGTGGTACTCATTTCTCAAATTCAGAGTCGAAAAGAAGTTGTATTGACCCACATTATCAAACATGGCCTTAATATTATGAAATGGCTACACATATGACGCTGTTTTCTCATTCAAAGATCTGTAATCACGGCAAAATCGATACTTCTTTGTCCCATCTAATGATTTTTCAGGCACAAACGCCACGCTGGTGGACCACGCACTGTCGCAATGTTGTATGAACCCATCTGACAATGGTTCATCTACAGACTGTTCTATCAAAGGCTGTAAATGCTTTGGCACTCGATACTGTTTCCTAAACACTGGTGGATGAGTCCCAGTTGTTATTTTATGCTGCGTGACCGATGTAGCCGCTAACACTCCCTGTGTATTGAACAAATCCGTACACCTCGCTAACAATGTTTCCATCTATGATCTATCCTCACCCTTCAGGTACTTCACCTTCTCTCGCAATGCAGACAAATCGACAGTTCCTTCTGTTTCACTGTGAAACCTGTAATCATCCATATCCTCATCCTCGTAAACTTCTAACGTGGCTACAAGCAACACCATTGAGAGAGTAACTTCGTGTTGTCCAAAATTATCCAGGCTTATTGGCATAATCTAACCTCTAATGTCTCTTGTATGCGTACCTCACCTATGTACAAAACAATGTCGTTCATATAACGCAACATTACTCACTACTGGTTCTATCAAACACACTACATATTGCGGAACGTCAATATCAACGGTTACCCAGATTAGTTTTCCTGTACCTGTTGGTACTCAAACATTTGCAACTGTAGTCCTCAAAGGAAGTAGCTTACCATCGATTTCAAAAGTTCGTTGCCAAAGACCGAGTCGACCAGGATGCCTAACCAGAAAATCTAACCCCAGTATCGCAGCTACAATTGGTCCCACAATCCGCAACACCTCCATTTGCTTTATTAAGCTCCTGCTGATGCTAGCTACGCAGTTCGTGCAAAGCGCTGATGTCCTGTTCTCCGCCTGGCCTGCCGTTTCGAGTCGCGTTTGTTGACAATACCACAAGGAACACAAAGAGATCGAGTTCTCGCAATAAAGGTGCTGTATTATTCTTTCAATATCGTCATATACTTTCTCTATCTCTTCATCTTGTGCTTGCGATATCGGCATGCATACCTGAAATATCGTTGTCGATTTTATTAAGAGCAACCCGATTGCTGAACTGTTCGCAGTAATACAAGTTTTCCCGTACCTTCCTCTGCACAACGAATCCTACTCCTGTTATACAATTTTCTACTGCTGTTTATGTTACCCCTTACACATCTGACCAGGAATCCTTGTCTTCTTTCCCTTTCACTACATCTAGACTGACCCTTTGCATTTCCCTTTTCAGATTTTCTAGCTTCCCTAGCAAGTTCAAGCTTCTGACATTCCACGCTCCGACTCGTGGAACCTTATCCTTTCGTTGATTATTCAATCTACCCCTTGGCAGTCCCCTCCCAGAGATCCGAATGGGGGTCTATTCCGGAATCTTTTTCCAATGGAGAGATCATAATCACACTTTTTCAATTACAGGTCACATGTCCTATTGTTACAGATGTCTTTAATGCAGTGGTTTCCATGGTCTTCTCACGCTCATGCCATTGATCATTGCTGGTTCTTCCTTCTTTAGGAGTTGTTTCCCACCCTAAAATAAGAGAGTGCCCTGAACGCCTGCCCACTCCTCCGTCCCCTTTGACTACGCCTTTGGCAGAATGAGAGTGACTTCTTATGCCGGATGTCTTTGGCCTCCAATGAGGTTTGTGTACAGTACAGTAAGTGCAATATGGTGACCCCGACATTTCTCCTCAAATGGAATCGTCCTACGATTTCTTCTAATTGGTGTGTTCAAATGTCTTGTGGTCTGAATGCTAATAAGCCGTACCAGACTATATTCATGTAAGAGCAGGGTAGTTTTGTAATCTTCCTTCGAGAAGTTTGTCACGTTAGACGTTCTACCGACGTGAACAAATGTGTCTGGCTTCAGCATGACGTGACACTGCACCAGGGAATTGTTCATACATTTTATCTCAGTGTCACTTACAAAGACACTATGCATACTCGTCACCATCAATTTCGACCAAATGTATTGTGTATGCAGGGCTTGGCCAGAAATTAAAATGACGGAAGTGGGAGCTGCGGATGGCCAAGGTGGAAAGGCTTAGCAAAAGTTTTGCTACGAACGAATGAAACTGAAACAGCAAGCTGCGGACGACTTAGCGCTCTTTCTGTTGTACTGAGCTGCAGCAGAAAGTGCTTAGCGGCGCAGGTTGGTGGCACGATCTTAACTTTCTACCTGTCTTTCACGCAGACAGTAAGGAGAAAAAATTCACAAATACATATTGGGGGCTTATAAGCACAACACTGCAGTTCCGCTTAGCTACGATGAATTGCCTGTTAAAACAGACCATGACATCTAAAATTAGGAACCCCGTTACCTTTATCCCAAATCGATTCCGTGAAGAATTGTTGCGTAAATGTCTGACTACACTACCAAGTTTATAATATCCATTATAAATGATCAATTATAGCATACGTTGCACGTTGGTAGAAAATTCCATCTATTGAGTTGGTGCGTAAGTTCACAGCGTTTTTCCATAAGGTTCATAAACACAACAGATACATATGGCAGAGTTTTTAGTTATCAACAATACATTCTCATTCACTATTTTCGACGGTCTGTCAATGCCGGGATAACTTTTCGACAGTGACAATCACGTGATTTTGAGGCGAAGAACTCGCCGAGCCATGTTTGGGGCGCATTTTCATGCGGAAACGAAGTTTCTTGAATGTTGTTTGCTAGAGAAGTTGAAAAACTGAGGGTGCAAAATCAGGTGAATAAGGTGCGTACGCAATGGCTTTCCTACTCAACTTCTGTAAAGTGTTTTTGTCAGTCTAGCAGAATGAGGGTGGCGTTATCATTGAGTAGCATTAATTAACGCAGTCTTTTTTTTCGTTGTTAATGGGCTGCGTCTGCAAGACGTCTCAGTTGTTCACAAAGAATATCAGAAGCAGTGATGCAGTTGGTAGTACAGCACACCGTTGCTACTCCTCCAGACGCCTAACATTACCCTCGGTGGATGCGCGCGGGGCCTCATACGAGAATCTCATGTTTTGTTTGGGCTCCTTACTTTAGGATGAAGACACCACTTCTGGTCACCAGTAACGATGCAGTACACGACCAGGCAGTGTTGCAGAAATGCACTTACGCTCACCACCGATTCATGATCTTTTGGCTTACAGCTTGCAGTACTCAAACACAAAATTTTTGAACTTTCCTCATTATGAGCAAATGTTGCACGATGGTGCAATGACGTGGATAATTGCTGATTAATGCGATTAAACGACCACTGAAGGTTTTCATGAATATGGAGAGAGAGTAATGTCAAAAGTATCCTTTGTAAAACGAGAAAAACGATATTAAGGCCGTGCTCTGTCCAGTGGCATTACCCTATGCACAGCGCAATGGTTTGTTGCTCCCTCCCATGCCGTCACCATTCTACTGAATTCAAACAGAAGAGTAAATTCGAAATGTTCAGATGTCTCCGCTTGGCACTCCATTTTCTAGCGCTCTCAGTCTCCAGTACCTATCTCCAATTGACAAAATGACAATATATGAGGGTTATTCGGAAAGTAAGGAACGATAGGCAGCGAAATAGAAACCACAATTAAAATCCGATAAAGGTTTGCACAGGTGAATTGGGCAGTGTCTCTAGCATGCCTGTAGATCGCATTACGTCGTTCTTTTTAGTTCTGAGCACACGGGGAGCACATAAAGATACCTGGAACAATAGCGTCTCCCGCCAAGTACGAGGGCCTGGTGAGAAATTTCGTCTGAAGCTGTGCAGCCAACATTACATAACTGTCGTCCGTTTTCTTCTTCAAGACATCTACATCTACATCCACATCTACATCTACATACACACTCCGCAATCCACCATACGTTACGTGGCGGAGGATACCTCGTACCACAAGTAGCATCTTGTCTCCCTGTTCCACTCCCAAACAGAACGAGGGAAAAATGGCTGCCTATATGGCTCTGTACGAGCCCTAATCTCTCTTATCTTATCTTTGTGGTCTTTCCCCGAAAAATAAGTTGGCGGCAGTAAAATTGTACTGCAGTCAGCCCCAAATGTTTGTTCCCTAAATTTCCTCACTAGCGATTCACGATATGAACGCCTCCTTTTCTCTAGAGACTCCCACCAGAGTTCCTGAAGCATTTCCGTAACACTCGCGTGATGATCAAACCTACCAGTAACAAATCTACCAGGCCGCCTCTGAATTGCTTCTATGTCCTTCCTCAATCCGACCTGATAGGGATCCCAAACGCTCGATCAATACTCAATAGGTCGTATTAGTGTTTTCTAAGCGGTCTCCTTTACAGATGAACCACATCTTCCCAAAATTCTACCAATGAACCGAAGACGACTATCCGCCTTCCCCACAACTGCCATTACATGCTTGTCCCACTTAATATCGCTCTGCAATGTTACGCCCAAATATTTAATCTACGTGACTGTGTCAAGCGCTACACTACTAATGGAGTATTCAAACATTGCGGGATTATTTTTCCTATTGATCTGCATTAATTTACATTTATCTATATTTGGAGTTAGCTGCCATTCTTTACACTAATTACAAATCGTGTCCGAGTCATCTTGTATCCTCCTACTGTCACTCAACGACGACACCATCCCGTACACCACAGCATCATAAGCAAACAGCCGCACATTGCTATCCACCCTATCCAAAAGATCATTTATGTAGATAGAAAACAACAGCGGACCTACCACACTTCCCTGGGGCTCTCCAGATGATACCTTCACCTCCGTTGAACACTCACCATCGAGGACAACGTACTGGGTTCTATTACTTAAGAAGTCTTGGAGCCACTCACATACTTGGGAACCTATCCCATATGCTCGTATCATAGGAGTCTGCAGTGGGGCACCAGGTCAAACGCTTTCTGGAAGTCAAAGACTATGGCATCAATCTGATACCCTTCATCCACGGTTCGCAAGACATCATGTGAAAAAAGGGCGAGTTGCGTTTTACAGAAGCGATGCTTTCTATAGCCGTGCTGATGCATGGACAGCAACTTCTCTGTCTCAAGGAAATTCATTCTATTCGAACTGAGAATACGTTCGATAATCCTGCATCAAACCGATGTTAAGGATATTGGTCTGTAATTTTGAGGATCCGTCCTTATACCCTTTTTTATGTACAGGCGTCACCTGCGCTTCTTTCCAGTCGCTCGGGACTTTACGTTGGACGAGAGATCCGCGATAAATGCAAGTTAAGTAAGGAGCCAATGCAGTAGAGTACTCTCTGTAAAACGGAATTGGAATCCCATCAGGATCTGGCGATTAATTTATTTTCAACCCATTCAGCCGCTTTACAACCCCAGGGATGTCTATCACTATGTCCTCCATACGGGAAGACAGTTCTCAGCTGCATTCTGCAGGGGCAATGAAGATGCTCCTGCATCGTTTTCAATTGGAAATGTTTGATTACCCACAATATAGTCCGTAATTGTCTCCCTCTAAGTTTCATCTCTTCTCAGATGAACAGCTGGCTATAAATTCAACATTTTGGCACAGACTTCGAGGTGTAGGCCAGCGTAGAGAATTGGCGGAAAGCACTGGCGGCTGCCTTCTGTAGCGAGGGTATTGGAAAGTTGGTACAGCGCAACGACAAACGTCTAAGTCGGATCGGTGATAATGGAGATAAGTAGCTGGAACTTGTAGCTAACTGTTGCAAATAGAACAGTTTTCATTTTCACTGTGGTTTCCATTTTGCGACCTATCGTCCCTTACTTTCCGAACAGCCCTCGTATAAAATCAAACAGCAAAATAAAAAAAATGACAATCCATAGATAAACCCGTAGCAACCGGAGTACCAAAACGCAAAAAAAAACAAAGCGCTACGAACTTACGCATGAACGTAACATAATTGATTGTGGTTTAATTTACCATATGTGAAAAGGCTAATAATACAGACAATAGATTTAACGTTAATAAGAAACGATCTAAGATTTATAAGTTTTTATTTTATTTGATTATATTAATGTGTGTTTTAGAACACTTCAAGTAAGACACCATGTATATAAATCGGAGACTCGAAGTATATGAATTTTATGATGTGCTAAAGTATTTCGCTAGTGACGGCTAGACTGGAGGCGGTAAAAAGCGACAGCCATTGAGAGGTTGGAGAACTGTGGTATCGAGGCAAGGCACAAGTTTGAAGGGTTGTACGGGAGTTGTTTTGGGGAGGAAGAAGAACTCTTTGTTCTAGCGGCAGGAGCATGAGCAGTTCGTGCTGAGGAGGTAGATGGAGTTCTCGTGAGGACAGACAAGTTCCTGAGCGGGATACAGTCGCAAAGTCGAAACTATTTTGCGAAAGGTGTTAATGTTAAGTTAGATGTTTCCGCGAAGCATTTTATGTTGTGGCGTAGTCTTCTTTAGTAAACATTTTATTAGCCTTGATCCCAAACACGCTGACGTAAAAAAACCGCAACTTTAAGAAGAAGTTATACAACATAAACAAATGTTGTTAGGTGTACTACTACATATGAAAGATGATGTATATTCAGAATTCGCCCCAGTGCCAATATTTGCTTCAAATACGCGTTGTAACGGTCATGAGCTTAGTCATCTTTGAGACTGGACGGGGTGAGTTGATGAAGCGTTCGAACCAGGTCGTGTAATAGGACTACAAGAAGCTGGATGTACCTTCTGCGACACTGCTGAAAGATCGGCCGGAGTGCAGCCCATGTATATGACTTCTAGCAGCATGGTCACAAGACTGTACGGTCGTATGATGATCGGGCTCTGGACGACCACTTGGCATTACTAGGAGAGAAAATCATCAGCTTCGGTGCACTGCTCTAGCGTATTGCATGCATCGTAATGAACAGCATGACACTATGAGCTGTTACTAATTGATTACTTAAAGGACATCTCCCAGCCAGATGCCTTTAGAGAGGGTGCAGTCCGCCGACGCAAAACCACCGCCGTTTGCGACTTCACTGTTGTCCTGTGAGAGCTTGTTCTGTTTCCCGACGAAGCCCTGTACCGCCTCCGTACCTGTGACGGCCGTGGGTAGGTTAGACGGAGTCCTGTTGAGGGCCAGCAAGCCAACCTGTCTGCGTGCAAGATACCCTGGACCTACACCTGGAGTTACGGTCTGGTGTGGGATTTAGCGTAACAGCAGGAGCACTCTCGTGGTCACCCCATGCTCCCTGACAGCCACTCTAAATGTCAGTCTGGTGATTCCAACTGTTGTACTTCCATTCACGAACCGCATTTCAGGGGATATTTTCCTAACCTTCACCCACATCCCCCACGGATGCTCGACCACCAGATCTATCTCCAGTCGAACACATATGGATCATCTTTGGACGACAACTCCAGCGTCGTCCAAAATCAGCATTAACCGTTCCTGTCTTGACCGATCAAGTGCAACATACGCTGAACGTTGTCCCACAATCTGGTATAAGGCGCCTGCGCAGCACAATGAACGCAAGTTTTTATGCTTACATTCAGTATTATGGTGATTACACCGGTCATAAATGTACCAGCGTTTTATACCTGCAATGGCTTACCTCGCGCTTGTAATAACCTGCGCTATTGCACTGTTAATAAACGTGTTACCTAGACAAATGTACACTACTGGCCACTAAAATTGCTAAAATACGAAGGGTACGTGTTACAGACGCGAAATTTAACCGCAAGGAAAAAGATGCTGTGATTTGCAAATGATTAGCTTTACAGAGCATTCACACAAGCTTGCCGACGGTGGCGACACATACAATGTGCTGACGTGAGGAAAGTTTCCAACCGATTTCCCATACAAAAACAGCAGTTGACCGGCGTTGCCTGGTGAAACGTTGTTGTGATGCCTCGTGTAAGGAGGAGAAATGCGTACCATCACGTTTCCGACTTTGATCAAGGTCGTATTGTAGCCTATCGCGATTGCGGTTTATCGTATCGAGACATTCCTGCTCGCGTTGGTCGAGATCCAACGACTATCAACAGACTATGGAATCGGTGGGTTCAGGGGGGTAATACGGAACGCCGTGCTGGATCCCAACGGCCTCGTATCACTAGCAGTCGAGATCACAGGCATCTTATACGCATGGCTGTAACGGATAGTGCAGCCACGTCTCGATCCCTGAGTCAATAGATAGGGACGTTTGCAACACAAAGACCATCTGCGCTAACAGTTCAACGACGTTTGCAGCAGCAAGGACTAACATCTCGGAAACCATGGCTGCAGTTACCCTTGACGCTGCATCACAGACAGGAGCGCCTGTGATGGTGTACTCAACGACGAACCTGGGTGCACGAATGGCAAAACGTCATTTTTTCGAATGAATCCAGGTTCTGTTTACAGCATCATGATGGTCGCATCCATGTTTGGCGACAGGACGGTGAACATACATTGCAATCGTGTATTCGTCATCGCCATACTGGCTTATCAACCGGCGTGATGTAATGGGTTGACATTGGTTACACGTCTCGGTCACCTCTTGTTCGCATTGACGGATCTTTGAACAGTGGACGTTCCATTTCAGATGTATTACGATCCGTGGCTCTACCCTTCATTCGATCCCTGCGAAACCCTACATTTCAGCAGGATAATGCACGACCGCTTGTTGCAGGTCCTGTACAAGTCTTTCTGGATACAGAAAATGTTGGACTGCTGCCCTGGCCAGCACATTCTCCAGATCTCTCACCAAATGAAAACGTCTTGTCAATGGTGGCCGAGCAACTGGCTCGTCACAATACGCCAGTCACTACTCTTGATGAACTGTGGTATCGTGTTGAAGCTGCATTGGCAGCTGTACCTGTACACGCCATCGAAGCTCTGTTTGACTCAATGCCCAGGCGTACCTAGGCCGTTATTACGGCCAGAGGTGGTTGTTCTGGGTGCTGATTTCTCAGGATCTATTCGCCCAAATTGCGTGAAAATGTAATCACATGTCAGTTGTAGTATAATATATTTGTCCAATTAATACCCGTTTAGCATCTGCATTTCTTTTTGGTGTAGCAATTTTAATAGCCAGTATTGTATTCCCTAAATTTCATTTCTGTACGAGAAGCACTTTTCGGCGTTATTCATTTTCCCGTCAGTGTATTTGTGCACAGATTCAGAGTTTCAGCTAATTAAATAGCCATCTTCAGACTTCACAGTAAAGGCATTATGTTATGAAACACTACATTATGTAGTTCAGTAGGTATTTCAAAGTGGCATAATAATCATGTAGCAAAGAACACAACTTGCCTAGGACAGTGTTAGAAGATGTTTGCATGCCAGCGGCTAGGGGTGGAGTCAACCTCAAGCCGTCAGGACACACACATCTTCTGGCATTGTCCTAGGCGAGTTGTATTATGCTGCCTGATAATTATATCAATTTCAAGTACGTATCGGACTACATAATGGTGTGTAGATAATATAACGCCTTTACTGTGAGGTCTAAAGGTGGCAGTTTAATTTCTAGTTACCTATTTACAAATATCTGCGATCAAGGCTGTGGTAGCACAGCTCATTTTAAGTCTTCGAAAGTTGAATATACCACTTGCAGCTGTAGATCATGTTCGATCGTGGTTCTGCTTGTGAGTCAGTGCGACAACTTTTGTGGCTGTAGGAAATTAAGGATGTGCTTTTCACTAAAAAACGAGCCCGTTTACTTTAAGTGAGGCATGTAATGGATTTAGTGGCGCAGTTATTGACACGAAACTGTTAACGTTACAGATGATGTATTACACAGCATCCACCAATGTACTTCAGTATTTGACACTTCTCAATGTCTCATGATGGAACAAGTGGATGTTCTGCAGTTAATGTGCGCTGACTGCCGGTTTGCCACCTTATAAGGTTTTAGCCGCAAAGGAGATTGTGTTTAAACATTAGAAACGTTATTTGAAACTGTAAGCTACAGTATCGTCTGATTCAGTCACTCATTCTGACTCTACCAACTTACATTAATTTTATACTGCAGTTAACAAGCACTGCAAATAAATCTTATCTATTTGAACTTACGGAAGACAGTGCTTGTCACTACATCTGGCACACTACTAAGACATGCATGCACGTTTCGTGTACAGTTTTTCGCTTTTTAGTTGCGGCTATATAGTACTCATGTGTTTTACTACCACAAATACACGAACAAACTTTTCAGAGTTTGCGTCATATGATGTACAAGTCACTTTCCTCTTCAGTTGCTGCTTCAAAATTGAGTTAACAAGAGTATCCAAACGCTAGAGCAACTTCATCTGCTGCATATATAATACAATGAAGAGCCAGAGAAACTGGCACATCTGCCTAATATCGTGTAGCACCCCCTCGAGCCGGCATAAGTGCCGCAGTACGCCTTGGCATGGACTCCACTAATGTCTGAAATAGTGCTGGAGGGAATTGACACCAAGAATACTGTACTGCTGTCCGTAAATCCGTACGAATACGAGGAGGCGAAGATCTCTTCTGAACAGCACGGCAAGGCATCCCAGATACGTTCAATAATGTTTACGCCTGGGAGTTTGGTTGCCAGCGGAAGTGTTTAAACAGAAGAGTGTTCTTGAAGCCATTCTATAGCAATTCTGGACGTGTAGCGTATCGCATTGTCCTGAAGCAATTGTCGGTCGGAATGCACAATGGGCATGAATGGATGTAGGTTGTCAGACAGGATGCTTACATACGTGTCACCTGTCAGAATCGCATCTAGACATATCAGGGGTTCCATACCACTCTAACTGCACACGCTGCACACCATTACAGAGCCTCCACCAGCTTGAGTACTCCCCTGCCGATATGCAGGGTCCATGGATTCATGAAGTTGTCTCCATACCCATACACGTCTATACGCACGATACAATTTGAAACGAGACTCTTCCGTACAGGCAACATGTTTCCACTCACCAACAGTCCAATGTCGGTGTTGAAGGGCCCAGGCGAGGTCTAAAGATTTGTGTCACGCAGTCATTAAGGTTACAAGAGGAGGCCTTCGGCTCCGAAAGCCCATATCGACGATGTTTCGTTGAACGGTTAGGACGCTGACTTTTGTTGATGCCAATACATTGGAAACGGGAGCAGTTTCCGGAAGGGTTGCACTTCTGTCAAGTTGAATGTTTCTTTTCACTCGTGGCTGGTCGTGTTTTCGCAGGATCTTTTCACGACCGCAGCTATGTTGTAGATTTGATGCTTTGCCAATTTCCTAATATTCACAGTACACTAGTGAAATGACCGTACGGGAAAATCTCCACTTCATCGCTACATCGGAGATGGTGTCCCAGCGCTCGTGCGCTGACTGTATCACCACATTCAAACTAACTTATATCTCGATAGCAAGCCATTGTAGCAGCTGCAAACGATCTAACAACTGCGCCAGACACATGTTGTCTTAGATAGGCGTTGCCGACGGCAGCGACCTATTCTGTTTGTGTTGCATATCTCTGTATTTGGATACGCATGCCTATACCAGTTTCTACGGCGTTTCAGTTTGTAAGATCAGGCAGAAGAAGGAGACGATAAAATGAGAAAATCCATGAATTTAACATAAGATTCTTCTACAAATTTTAATACTCATAGGACACACAAACGCCTGTGAACAATGAGCCTTGAAGTGAAAATGACACAGGAGGAACATTACAAATTTACCATTCGATTCAATAATACACCCTCTCATTCGCGTCACTACTGAAAAACATGTAATCGCAATTATGCAAAAATTATAGTACCATGCTGAGTGTTTAACACCAACTGACGGATACCATACCATCCAGCTTGTGAAGCTTGTTTCTGTTGATTGTAGTTACTAAATACAACAATTACCCTTCACTGTAGTTTCTAATAAACCCGTACATTTTAGAACAGTATATATATTCCTCGTCTCCGACAAAACCACAGCATCGTTTTGAACCAAAATAGTTATACATATCAGTTTGTGTTAAAAAAAAACAGTGTGGGATAAGAACCACTTACATCTCATAGGGATGGAGATACCGGTGACAAAGAAACACGCATCTAGCATGAGTACACTTTGTGATTTGAAACAATCTTCACAAATAATTTCAAACTTTTACGAGACTTTCTCTTGCTTATCACCCCATCCACCCCCCCTCCCCCCCCCCCCCCCCCCCCCCCGCCATCCCTCTCTCAGAAATTGGCTAACGAACAGAGTGTCACTACATTTTTGCTGTTCATGGAATAAAACTCTCACATCAGGTTTCACCTTTTAATTTACGACTTCTTTAACAGTAACTTTCTTCACAACGCTTTTGCATACAGTATTCGCATATACCACTGAGTGTTCCTGAAAACTATATCACTGTGCGACACCTGGTTCAGGAGATATGACGTCGTAAACAGAGGATGCGTGAAAACTGCTGCGTCGTGCGTGACGCTTTGATGCATTGCTTGTTTAGTACTAACTCTATTCGCTACACATTTCACAACAGTGTCCATAAACGCCTCTGGATGTATTTGCATAGTTATGTCATTTTACAACACATAGTTAATGGGATGTTACGTCACAACATTGAGCCACATTCTCATGTGAATTTCGGACTTTCGCACCGAGATTATTGAGCAATTGTACAGCTTCTCCTGCAGAAATTCGCCTAAAATTATTGAGATAAATTGTTGCTTGCATCGTTTCTATTCTTTTACTGCGTAGAATAACTTTGTTCACAGCAGAAGTATATAAAAAACTAAAATGCATCTAGGTGTGACATGATTAAGGCAAATTTCTCCGAGAGTAACAGGACAAGTGCTCACGTAACGATGAAGATAATATGTATGTTATGTAACGTGGATATATGTGCTTTTCCACGAACAATTAGTTATTACGAAATGTTGTTTGTAAGATACGTAACTCGTGTATTGTAAATCTATTGAAATTATTGAATTTTTTTAATTTCATCGAACCATATATGCTCGCGTAGCTGTGGTAAATAAAATTGCTATTACCAAACGACGTTTGATGTAGTTATCTTGTATCGATCAAGATATCTGAAGTAATACTTACATATACGTAATACATTTAAGTCCATATTTATCTTAGTTAACAACATCCTATCGATGGAATTTTGTTGTCGTAGATTTCCAAGGTTCTTAATGGATAAAAAAATCACACATGTAATTAACAAATAAAAAAAACCTTTTTTCTGCTATTAGTGTTTCAGTCATTTTTACTGATTTTAATTATCACGTTTGTTGTAAGTCTTGATATGGAAACTAACAGACACGTATTTCACAAATGGTAATGGAAACAGAAGCTTGAACTTCAGCAATCAGTCCAGCCCACAATGCGTCAGAGAGATTCGCACCATTAAATTCACCAACAAATTTATGATGCACCTACAAAAGAGATTGAAGACAAAAAATTGAATGAAACATTCCCTAATATTTATGCTAAGTTTCAACACAATTTGATCACTATAACAACGTTCAAAACGTTAGTACGATGTTTTAATGATTGACAGTCGACATCAAAGCTAGTGTTTCACGTTTTTCGTAAACAAAATCGCTAGGAAGTCTTAACTGCAGCTTTCATATGCTGATGCTAAGTGCGTGTAGACGTATGTAACACGTTCTTCTTTCTGTCGTGAGAAGACCGATCCTAAAGTCCAGCATAACAGTCCATACATCCAGTATGAGTTCCATTTCTTATTTTCACTGTATTTATTTCTATAACTGACAGACCAGCTTTCAGTCACATGTTTTTAAACTATTTTACGGTCAATTTCGGTAATATCTTGCACCGTTTCAGATTTCGTGGTGATGGCACAGAGTTCGTGGATACAGGTGCGGGTAGACAATTTGCCTCTCTACCGATAAAGATGCAAAGTGCTATTGGAGTGCTGCATCGGCGGAGAACATCATACGCTGGCCAGTGTTACCATGACCAAAGCGCTATAAGGCTGCTCATCCCTTGCCCTAAACTTTTATGCTCACCGCTCTTCATAAGCATACTTGCATCAGCGTATATCTCCGCACACTCTGTTCTTCTGATGACGTAGCAGTTAACAAACGAGAGCACCGTATTATATTCACACGGGCGTACACTATATGAAACATGCTGCAAGAAGGTGTCCACAGTGATATTAGCACTCAATAGCCTCTTTCTATTTTCATTTTCCTAAAAAAATATTCTCATTACTTTTCTCCGTGTCTCAATGTAACACTTTTTTTCAATAACATCGATCGCAGTAGATACATTTCTCGACATTAGCGTTCGATTCATTCACATACTAGACTCTTAAAGTTGGAATACGTGGTTTTAATTATTGTACATCTTATATGTGATGTACTGCTGTTGATCTCGTTACAACGAAAGACAAAGATCTTTGTGCATGAGTGTAAACTGCTTCCTCCTATTATCGTTTGGTAGGGTTAGTGGCAAAGATGTCCGCTGATGTAGCTGAGTGGTCAGTGTATCTGGCGGCCATACAACCGCCCGGATACGATTCTCTGGCGGTCGGGGATTTTCTGCGCCTGAGAACTGGGTGTCAAGTTATCATCATTCCATCATCGTCGTCACGCAATTCACCGAATGTGGTGTCAGCTGAATAGACCTGTAACTGGGCGGCCGAACTTTCCCCGGTGGGAACTCCCGACCATCAATGCGATATGACCATTTAATTTCATTTCAGTAGCAAACATGTTGACACTGAAACAAAAACTTGAGCTGTACGTAGTGCGGTTATGAAGTGTACATACACAACGCCCATCACTCGTTGCTATTAAACGGAACAGATTACCATGAAATGTAATCGCAGTTTTAAGCATGAACAACTATAAGGAATTACGTCAGTGAAAATTTATGTCGGATCTTGGCCCGAACCGGACTTCCCGCTTCATGAGAGCGATCGCCATAACACGGTTTTATTCCTTTTTCAAAAGCAGTTTTTCTTTTGCAATTGTTCTAACTTTTTTAGGTTTTCTATTTGTACTGAGTACTGAGTACACAAAGGAATACGACTCGCCACGTCGGCGTCGATACGCAGCCTACCAAAGATTTCTTTTTAAAGGACCACAGTCAGCGGCAGGCTGGAGGAGGCAAGGTCGGCAAGGGTCAAACTCCGAGGCGTGGCCACAGTGTGTCGCCCTTGCCACCACCGAGGTGTAACGTCAACATTTTAAAGAAAAATCAACAATAAAGTGGAACCACACGCCAAAAATTGCGACATCATCTGTTTTGTATCCCGCCTGGAAGGTGGCGCGTGGGTCTGCTCCGGTAAAGTGAAGGTTACGGCGAATGTAAGAGGTGGGTAGGAGCAGGAAAGGTGAAATACTTGGTACTGCAATTAGTTTATAACTCTTTTACTTAACTTTGCGTACAGATGAGCACGTAGGTGCGAAGACGTTCATCCATCAAATCTAACAGCTACTAGTAGTTGGACAAACTATCATTGAGGTAATTGAAGTAGCACAGTCTGTAATTGCTAGCCTCCTATGAAGTAGAAACAATGTTGCTAGGTCGTCTCTGTGGAATCAAATGGCATGAATCTGGAGCGGAGCTCGTAGATCGGTGTCGGTGTCATAGTGCTAACCTAAGAACTTGCGCCTACGCTGTGGCATCGTAGCTATCGATACCACACTCTGAACTACGAAGAGCCATCTCGCCCGCTGGGATCACCTTATCGAAGGTCTGTTGGCGACAATAATTTCCGCCGACACGGTAGCTCAGCGTGTTCCGTCAGTGCTGGTTGTCCTTTGCAATTAAAAAACAAAGAAAAACAGAGTGCAAGGACCAACAAAGAACTTTTGAACGGATGTCATGTGACGTCCGCAACGACCAAACACAACGATCAACAACGAACAAAATGCAAAAAAAAAAAAAAAAAAGCGGGCGGCCAGTCAGAGGTGTCGTCAGTTCAACGGTCACCAATCGTCCCCGTTGGAGTGATGGTACCGCTGCACAGAGTCAGAAACTGTTTCCGGTCTTGGCTATCCGTGCACGACTCACGACCACACCGAACTTCCATATGTCGTCGTTCCTGGTTCACAATCTGTACTCGTACTCACGTTATGTAATTCCTGCACAGAGGATGACATTTTAATTGAAATGCTCTTCCTCCTATCGGTGTATAATTACGATACTGCATTGCCTGTGTTCTTAAGAAGAACGATGCAATGTATGTCCGAAGGAACAGACGCTGCAGTGACTGCACGCGTTTTTAAATACACGACACGTATTTGCAGTTGTAAATACGAACAACCATCAGCTGTATAAGGGAATGAAGACAGTGAAAATTTGTACAGTATCGGGACTGTCGCTGTAACCGCTAAGGCTGTCCTCGAAAGCCCACAGTCTGACCTAAACCTCCGTATGCCGTCGCTCCTGTGTCGCAACCTGTACAAGTATACATTATGTAATTCCCGTAAAGGAGGACATTTTAAATTCAAGTCGCTGGCTGGTATCGGCGGATAAATACGATTCTGTAGTGCCTATGTTGCCACCCGGACATGCATGCGTGTCCGAAGGGATAGACACAGCAGCGGCTACAACCATTATTAAATACATGACATGTATTCGCAGATGCAAATACGAATCACCACCAGCTGTGTAAGGCCATTACGACAACATCTACATCTACAAGGATACTCTGCAAATCACATTTAAGAGACTGGCAGAGGGGTCATCGAACCACCTTCACAATTCTCTATTATTCCATTTTCGTATAGCGCGCGGAAAGAGTGAACACCTATATCTTTCCGTACGAGCTCTGATTTCCCTTATTTTGTTTCGGTGATCGTTCCTCCCTATGTAAGTCGGTGTCAACAAAATATTTTCGCATTCGGAGGAGAAAGTTGGTGATTGAAATTTCGTGAGAAGATTCCGTCGCAACGAAAAACGTCTTTCTTTTAATGATTTCCATCCCAAATCCTGTATTATTTCTGTGACACTCTCTCACATATTTCGCGATAATACAAAACATGCTGCCTTTCTTTGAACTTTTTCGATGTACTCCGTCAGTCTTACCTAGTAAGGATCCCACACCACGCAGTAGTATTCTAAAAGAGGACGGACAAACGTTGCGTAGGCAGTCTCCTTAGTAGGTCTGTTACATTTTCTAACTGTACTGCCAACAGAAAAAGTTTTACCAGTCTGGCACTCGATCCCGGATTTCCAGCTTTATGCGAGGTGTCGCCTTTGCCGCTTTGGCTATTAGTGCACGGCTCACAGCCAGACGCAAACCTCCATGTGTTGTCATTCCTGTGTCACAACCTGTACTGATACACATTGTGTAATTCCGGTACGGGCGCTGATATGTGTTACTTACCTTATGCCAGCCAGCGACTTACAATTAAACCGAGCTACCCTCTACGTCAGTTACATAATTTGTACGAGTATAGGCTGCGACGAAGGAAAGATAACATATTAAAGTTTGGGTCTGTCCGTCAGTCACGCATTAATAGTCAAATGACTGATGCGACCGCTCGTGTGAAGCAGCATATCCGAGTTAGGGTCCCGGTCCAGCACAAATTTCACAAATTTCCCCTGTCGTACTTCCCTAATGTAGCTGATGGTTGTACGTACCCGCATCTGTGATTACATTTCATTTATTTCGCAGCGACTGTAGACGCTGCAGTGATTTCTCCTTTGGGCGTTAAATCGTTCTTCTTAAAACAAAAGCATCGCAATATCGGAGCAGTTTACTTTTTATTAGAAACTTCACGTTATACAACGATATTTAAAATTGACGGAAGCGATGCTTTGCTTACCCTAGAAGTATGTATGCGCTAGATTTCTCGATAATATTGGTTTATTATGTGTGTCTAACCTTAAACTGAGCACAAAAAGATGGAAAAGACGTAGAACACCTCAGCGAAGAGGACAATGTGCAGGAAAAGAAGAGGTAGACCACTAGTACAATGGGGGCTATACGTTCAATTAACATGCGGAGAAAACGTTGTCTGGTGATGACCGCCAGGAACTCCCTGTGGCTCTCTCTCCTCCTCTCCATGGGGAAGGGCTGGATGTGACCAACGTTGTACTCATGACATCACCACACACAATCGTTCCGCCTCCCCCACTTCATTCCCACTTCTCCTTCTCTACCCCACTTGAGAACTGGCAGAAAAGAGATACAGTATTTACTGAGCTGCTAGAGGTGAAGGATGTATTTGATAGTCCTAGGGCAGTATTCTCTCCTCCACGTGTGAACTGGTGGTGGGATTTAAGTTCAATTGATGAGATGTTGATCATGGACACAGAGTAGTTTAAAAAGTGTATTACCTGTAAGCATACAGCTGCGGACTGTGTCCATAGCCTCCTACGTGAGGAATGGAAGGACGTGATAATGGATGAGCATATGGTGAGTACTTTTCAGAAAATAGTGGTGATGTACCAGGATGGACTGAAAGCGCATTTTGCAACTAAGAGAGACTACTGCTTGTGTAGAAGGTGTTTTTTATTTTTTTTTTTTTAAATGGCGGATAAATCCACAGTGCAGGAGACAACTTCATCCTGTTCCACTACCCCAAAGTGAATGAACCAGAGGTCATCATGATGGTGTATGAGGCTTGACTCAGGGTGCCTGAATCGCCCTTTGTTCCTATGTACGATCGAGAATGTCTGTATATGTTGATACTGGTGTGTGCCCTAGTCCACAACACCACTCGAAATCGGCGCGCAACTGTCCTGCATCTGCTGCCCAAGACGTGCCCTCTACCGATCTACTCGTACACAGATAGATGATAAGAGGATATAGGACAGCAGACTATCACTCAAGTAGAAAATGCTTCACTGCTGTAACTACGTACAGAAATTGCCATGCAAATGCCGCCATTGATGAAGAAGAGATCAGAATCCAAGACATGCACGGGGAATCGAGAAAAATCTCTGTAATAATACAATTACTGCAAAAACCGACCCAAAAAGATCTCACTAGAAACGAGTGGAGGCAGCTCTACGTTTCTTCAACTTAGTGTGTGGGTACAGACTAAACAGCATAGAACCTATCGTACCTCCCTTCTCACCGTTTCTCTTTCTTCCCTCTCCTCCATCTAATAGGTAGGGAAGACGGTTTCTCGGGCTTGTTCTAACCTTTCGTTGACGGTACACATAGACATCCTTCTTCTTGCAGTGACATACTGTTCCCAGCCTTCAGAAACCAGTTGCAGATGCACAAAATACTCCAGAACAGGGCGGTTTCTGTGAGCCTTTAAAAGTATTGTTTGTAACGACTGGTCCTCCTGAAACAGTAGCGAAACACTTGGCTGCTGTCATGGGTGAAGAACTGAATGGCCAACGCAGCCTACTTTCAAACGTTCTGGATGTGCTGGCATTGTCTGAAAGTGGCTCTCGGCTAAGTAAATACGGCTTATGTAGGCAAAACATTGAAGTAACATTGGTCACATAAATGAAATACTAGTCATCTCACTGTGCACCGATCCGCCTGCTGCCCCCCTCCCCCCCCCCCCCCCCCCCCAGCCACCCACATATGGAGAGCAGTCTCTGCACACGATAGCCTCCACTGCTGAATGCAGTTGATTCTATTTCTTGGTATAAACTGTCAAAGGGCTGTCTGCCAGTTTTGTGTGTATTTATGTATGTGTGTGTCCGTGTTCTCGTATACTGTTGAGGGATGAGTCATTCCACTCGCTTCACGGAATGTCTTCTTCATATCTAATGAATACATCCCAGCCTTACTTCTATACAAAGACGAAGCAGGGTAGTAACATCACATAGCTATTGAAATGGAAATAAAAAAACATCACAGCACCTCATATCAGTGGGTAGATACAGACTAAGCTGCCTAGAGGCAGTTTCACCTTTACTTCTGTCTCCCATCATCCCTCTCTCTCTACCCCTCTCCCCTCATAGAAAAGGATACTGGTTTCCTACACCTGTTCTAACCTCTGTCAATGATGGTGCCCAAAGGGATTCATTGGCTGGGCATGCTCGGCTTTGGTTGATTTTTGATTGACAAAATGTTCGTGCTATTTTGGAACAGCCATCTGAGTATAAATGAGAACTTTCATCTCCAAAAACTTTCAATAGTTGTATCAGCCTACCTCTTAGAAGCACTACTAAAAAAAGGGGGGGCTTATGAGATGGTAATAAAGCACTCATCATTCCATGAAAATAGATATAACTGACTTCATGCAGTTCGATGGGGAAACTGTCATAGTTAACAGTGTTCATTGCATTCAGATTTAATATGTATGGAAGGTTAGATGCATTTAATATCAATACAGAACAGTATCTTTTTATCCACTGACATTTCGGAAAAAACTGGTCATTTTACAATTCATATCACTCTTTCTCTCATTATTTTAGTAGCATCCAATGGAGCAGAACTACGAAATATTAAATTTTGCTAACATCACCTAGTAGAGGGTAAGATCTTTACCAGTTCTCTCTCTTTTGATATATCAGAAACACATACCACCCACAGTTAGACATTGAATGTGTATGGTGATTGCCATAAATACACACATATTGCTGCATTGGAGCAGGTGGTCAGTGATACAAATCTGTTCCATGGGCCTGTGTACAGTTTTGTTGCCAGTGCTGGTGGAAGACTATATTCCACACCTATCAGTCACAATAGTGGGCTCCTTTGTAGTAGTTTCCCAGGCATTTTGATACATTTTTTGATCTAACACATCCACGCAGTGTATGACTACAGATTTGTACACCACCATATTCAGTCAACAAAATTAATACTTTACCATTACGCATTTACAACCCAAACAATTAGATAGTTTTCACTGACTTTCTTTTGGTTTCTAGACTGCACTACATTGTGAAATGCACCAGCGCTTTGACTGCCTTTACAAGTGGCCCACTTCGGGATATCTGTTCCGGCCACGAAATCCTATAATCGGTCCTATTACAATTGGTGCTTTACGAAAGAGGGAATCGAGAACTACAGAAACAGCAATACATAAGTCAGTAATAATGATGCACAACCTTCTTTGCATAAGATTGAGCTGCTACTGTAAGTACACACTATCATATACACCTGTAATATCAGCCTAAAGGAATGAGACGTTTTACACATGTTATTGATTTCCAACATCAGTGGGGTAATTAACTCATTTCTTCTTGACTGTAAATTGACTCAAAAGTCTTCGATCACCAATGGTAAAAGTATATACTTTCTTTCAGAATACAAACACATTGTACAAACTAAGAGGACCAACTAACAAAGATTTCCTCTCTCTGTTGTTAAGTACAGTACAATATGATTTATATCGTAGCTGCTTCGGAGTATTCACCCTTTGTCCTCAGAACAGCTGCACCAACACTTGCCATTCTGGAGAAAAGATTTTGTAGTGTTTTTGCACTTATTGATGACCAAAATGTGTGTAAATCATTCCATAGATCCTCAGTATCAGATAAGGTTAATTTTCTCATGATATTTAAATTAGGTAACTGACTTGGCTGAATCATATCCTTCGCTTCCCCACACCTCTCTATTGACATACCCTTTACCCAAATAAGAAGCATGTTTGGGATCAGTGCTGTGCTGCAGAACAAACTCATAACCCATAACTCTCTTGCCAGGTGGAACTGCATTGTTGATCAGTAGCCTATGATATCCTTCCTTCTGTAATGTTCCACTAATTATCACTACATTCCATACTTTATCATCTGCGGAACATCTTCACACCATCAACTCCACCCTACTTCAGGGCCTTTAAACGTGGACGATTCAATGGCTGCCATCTGAGTAAGAAATACATCAGAGACACTTCAGTCCTTCTAAAGTTCCTCATTTCAATTGTTGGTGATGCGATTGTGATGTGGAAACGAGACTGAACAACTACAGCTAAACCAAGACTAGGAATACCTCATATCCTCATGGACAGTGGCCGTCTAGCATTTTGACGAGTGGATGTAAATAATCGCATGAAATCAACAGATGGAATTACTTGATATTAACGAAGAGCCAGCAAACTATTCAAGAAGTCAATTTAGGGAACTAAAAGGATTCTCTACAATGACAGCAGTTCTCATAAGCCACACATTCATGTAGTCCATGCTAACACTTGAATTGCTGGGAAGAGCAATGCCACCGGACAACGGACGATTGGAAGCGAAATTTTGGCGTGATGAAAGACTGGAGAACGTGACCTGCCCTCATTTGTAGTGCCAACACTGACGTACAAAGGAGGTGGAGCTACGGTATGGCATTGTCTTTCGTGGTTAGTCTATTGTGCTCTTATATTGCTTAAGAAAACAGTAAATGTAGAAGGATATGAACATATTTTATGGTACTGTGCGTATCTTACAGTACAGAAACGGTTCTTAGTCAGTGATTGTATTGTAAGACCTGGTTTGAGACCTGTAATGTTGTCATAATGACACAGAATCGAGTACGGTGGAGCGGAACAGCTGGCGTGCTGACCGCTAATGGTTACAACATAGGCGGAACTAAAATATATTCATTACATTTTATAAATTGTGTATTCTCCTCTGTGTCAGCATACAGATAGCGGTGGTGCAGCACGTGGCCTCAGAACATTCTGACACAGCAAACTCTGCAGATATCTGCATCCCACTCACATAACTAATGGGGCTGGAGACAGGCCTCGTACATAGGCGGCGTAGACCACACGACAAGACTGGCTTCACAGGATCGAGGCGGTAAATTATAAGAGAAATTAATTTTTGAAGGGGATATGCTCGGGTAATATGTCAGTACGGTTGCAGATTATGCACAGCAAACCTCTTTCCACAAGGAAGGCAGAGAATATCTATGACTTCGAATGAAATCATAATTTTACTGTTACCAGTCAGCGTTCATTTGTATCCACGACACGTTTCGAAGATTCCGACGTCCATCATCAGGTTGATCTACGTGTGTTAGTATGATATACGTCTTCGTTGTGTTACGATTTTGGGGTAACTTGTGGCGCTGTCTAGTGGAGAAATAAAAACACTATTCCAGAACATTTTCTGTTCTCAAATACTGGTTATATTTCTTCACCAGACAGTGCCTTAAGTTATCATAAAATCGTACCACAGCACACACATTTATCCTACTAACACACTTAAATTAACCTGACGATGCATCGTGGACATAAATAAACACTGACTGGTAACAGCAATCTTATTGTTCCATTGGATGTCATTGACAGCCGTTGTAAGGCCTAAGAAAATTGTTGAAATGGCTCTGAGCACTATGGGACTTAACATCTGAGGTCACCAGTCTCCTAGAACTTAGAACCGCTTAAACCTAATTAAGGACATCACCCACATTCATACCCGAGGCAGTATTCGAACCTGCGACCGTAGCGGTCGCGAGCTTCCAGACTGAAGCGCCTAGAACCGCATCGGCCGGCCTTTCTACAGTTTCAGGAAAGTCTAAGATCAAATGGTCACATTTTAATGTCTGGCTGCTTGCAGGTATTAGTTATGAGTAGCAGAAGTTACGGATCCTCCCGAGGGTACTGGCCGCTGAACATTACGCCAGGCACCATTAGTTCGGTTTTAATTTATCTTGGTGGATGGTAGAAGAACATCACAAATTTATCCTCATAGATGGTGTAGTCCAACGTAAAGGTTCAGATAAGTCTCAGATTTACTAGTGGTCGGAGGCAGTGACGGTACATAGAGCCGGTGATGATTGATTATTGCCTACATTTCCAGGCTGGTCATCGGTCCTCACCACGTTCTTTCTCAAGAATGCTTCTTACGGATCCAGCTTATTGTTTTTGCACCACGTCAACAGACTGTTGCGAAATCACGTTGCGATGTTGCAAAAATGTGATGCCTTCTCATCGCTGAGGTCATGTTACCACATTTCCGATTGAAGCATGTCAGTCATGTGAAGTAACCTTTTTGGTTTCTTCTGCTTTCTGTCATGTCAGCTTCCTGAATCTTTGTCGTTTTGATTGCAACATGGAGTGTTTGCTTACCTCGTCCTGATTTTGTCCTGGCTGGAGGGCACTGAGAAAATCGTACATTTGTCTATAATACATTTGTGTTATGTAATTTTGTAAGTAGGCTGTTTAGGTTTTTATATTAGTAACGTCACGTAGCGCTCCGTATTAAAATCACTGGCTGTGTTGTGTGCAGTCTGCGGCTGGTTTGCATTGTTGTTTACTATTGTAGTGTTTGGCTGTTGGTTGTTAATAGCGCGTAGTGTTGCGAAGTTGGAGGTGAGCCGCCAGCAGTGGTGGATGTGGGGAGTGAAATGGCGGAGTTTTGAGAGCGGATGATCTGGACAGAGACAGTAAATTTGTAAGACTGGATGTCATGAACTGCTATATATATTATGACTTTTGAACACTATTAAGGTAAATACATTGTTTGTTCCCTATCAAAATCTTTCATTTGCTAACTATGCCTATCAGTAGTTAGTGACTTCCGTAGTTATAATCTTTTATTTAGCTGGCAGTAGTGGCGCTCGCTGTATTGCAGTAGTTCGAGTAACGAAGATTTTTGTGAGGTAAGTGATTTATGAAAAGTATAGGTTATTGTTAGTCAGGGCAATTCTTTTGTCGGAATTTTTGAAAGGCAGAATGCGTTGCGCTAAAAATATTGTGTGTCAGTTTAAGCACAGTCTTGTGCTTCCTCCTCGGGTGAAAGTATTCTACCAAGAAGGCGAGATGAGTCTCAAGCACTACCAGCCCATCAGGGCTATCAAGTTCCGGACCAAGTCCTGATTTATCTCCTGTTTTCAAATGATTTTCATTTACAACAACCAGTGAGTAATTTTTTAAATATTTTATAGCCATTCACATGTATCTAATCATATCTAATCATATCTAATGTATGTCATTAGATGCACAGTTTTTAAAATGATTTACAGTAAAAATAAAAGAAATTTCAGCCACCGAAAAGGCAGTCTGTCATGCCTCTGATGCGTGGAAGAGTTCAACATTAGTTTGAGAAGAATGAAGTCATACCATTTAAAGGGCTCACAATTCTAAGACAGACAGGTTGCAGAAAACGTGTTAAACTGGGTAGACTCTGATATCCAAAATACAAAATCAGTTTTAAAAGCACTTCCATAATAACATAAAAAGCGTCAAATGCTACATTAACTGTCATGTTTTTAAAAATTCCACATATCCCATGCTTTGCTCATCGTTTAAACCCCACTGTGCACCACACACAGTTCATAAGTTCACACAGGAGACAGTAAATGAGTTCAAATGAGTAGTTGTGTTTCTTAAGGAGAAAGCTAAGTTTATGCAAAGTTTCTGAAACACAATAAATTTTAAAAAAAACGACCAACTAAAATCGAAATAAGATGTCCCAACCACATGGAACTACTTACAGAATGTTGAAAAGATTTACTTTAAATAAATTGTGGTGTCACCGCCAGACACCACACTTGCTAGGTGGTAGCCTTTAAATCGGCCGCGGTCCGGTAGTATATGTCGGACCCGCGTGTCGCCACTATCAGTGATTGCAGACCGAGCGCCGCCACACGGCAGATCTAGTCTAGAGAGACTTCCTAGCACTCGCCCCAGTTGTACAACCGACTTTGCTAGCGATGGTTCACTGACAAAATACGCTCTCATTTGCCGTGACGATAGTTAGCATAGCCTTCAGCTACGTTATTTGCTACGACCTAGCAAGGCGCCATTATCAGCAACTATTGATATTGTGAACTATGTACCGTCAAGAGCGACGTTCATCCTTAAATGGATTAAAGTTAAGTATTCCACCAGCTACGTCCGTTGTTTCTAAATTCTAATTTCTTTGTCCTGTTCCAGACCTCACATCAGCCTGTGTGAGCTAAAACACGTGCCTTTGATCCTCCTCTAGTAACACGGTGTTGGCTCTCCTGCCAACCACAACATAAATATTCTGTAATTTTTACCTCGCTGTTTTATGTCGAAAACCAACAACATCAAAGTTAAAAGCTACAGAATAATGCAACAGGCCTTACAGATTTTGAAAGTTTTTGATGAGGTAACCGAATAGGTGCCCTCACAGAAAACAGTCTCAGTTTTTGTAATGGAATTCTTGACGCGATTAATGGAATGGCAACTAAAACATTTTAAAGACGACAATGAAGAATATCCTCAAGAAACACAGTCACTGACTGATAATTTGCTCAAAGGGTTATTAGAGTTGTTTGGCGTTAACTCCAGCCACGAAATGATTAGTCAGGCAACATTACTGGACCCCCGATTCAAAGGCCACTATTTTAAGATGACATAACATTTCAGGACTGCTGCACGAATGCTGCTGCATAAATGAAAGAACTCATGTCTCAACTAGTTACCACCGGTACACATGACAGTTCCTCAATCTTCTTGGAGTTCAGTGAAACTATTAGTCGACTTCAAGCATGTCAGGACCCAGAAAATGCACCAATTAAACCAATGTTAGATAATAAAATATCACATTTACTACATTACTACATACAACTGCAGGCAAAATGCCTTAGATGAATTAACATAAATAAGACACAAATCATACCATTTGATTCTCGATAACACTGGAAATATTAAATACTCGCAAAATGTAAGAATAATTTGGGATAGGCCCAAAAATCCCTGTAAGACGAGATTTTGTACATCATTTCACCGTCGTTTTAAATTTGGTAAAAATTATTATTATTTTAATTTGCTAATTAGCAGAAATAAATTGTGAAATGAATTGTTGACTCCAATATGGTTTCTCCCACATCAGTATCCATTGGGATTAATGTAATGCACAAAAGAAATACACCTTTGTTATGCTAAAAGTAAGGTAAATTAAAATATTGGTTCCCTTCATGCAGCTTAATTCCACAATGAAAGAAAATTTACACTTCGCATTTGATACCTCACATCCCTCAAACTGGTGGAAAGAGGCATGTCTATATACAGAGAAGTAAGAGATGCTGCAAGACAGTTCATTGTAAATCGATGTTGACAGACCAGTGAAATCGACAGCTGGAGCCTTAGAGTGTATGTGAAATTCGTTGAAATTTGACACTTTCTGTCTTCTACTCCATAATGTACTTAAGACTTTCCTGAACATTTTGTTATATAACAAATTAAAATCAGACAATTGTGAGACCTTCAAATAATAATTTGAATGTTGACATGTGACTCAAATTTCGTGGTTACGCATATACTGCCACACATGATCAGTCATATCTTGTGAACTACACAGTCTAGAAGGCTGTGAATTTGTTTTGTGCCTACTGCTACGTCCCGGAAGTTGGCATTACGAATAAACAAATCAGGCTTTTGTTTCTGATACTAATTTTCGTTGAAAGTAGTGTGAACATGACTATTTTTGTAGTAAGCTTAATCTATTGCTTTTTATAGGTAAATAAAATTACTAAGCGTAAAAGTAACTTCAGGAAACCTAAATCTGCGGGTGACTTTCTTTCATCGAATATCAACCAATGAAAAGCCATATCATCCTTTGTGTCCACTTCCACCAAACACTAGGTGTAAATATAGGCAAGCTGAATTTTCTGGCACCCTGCATGAATTTACACATTAACATTCTTTTCCTTTGGCAGTAATGGAGGCAACCAAACATATTTACAGAGATTTGGCAAATCCTGTGCTACTAAAGAAGTGTTTACACGGGAAGACCCAGAATGTGAGTGAGTCCTTCAATAATGTTGTGTGGTGGTGTGTGCCTACAGATGTATTTGTTGGCCTTATGACTCTAAAGTTAGCAGTGTCTGACGCTGTAATAGCTATTAGCGGTGGGAACTATGAAAGACTTAAGGTTCTGGGCAAGTTATAGGTAAGATTTGGTCAGAACACAGATAAAGGACAGCGGAAACTGGATGAGCTTCGTATACGTGAAGCAGAGTTAGCTGCTCAGCAAATGACAAACGAAGCAAGAAAGAAAAGGAGGAAGCGAGCACTGGGCTGTTGTGACACTGAACAACACACAGACTAGGGGCTAGGGCGATTCTAGTGTGCATAAAAGACGCAGAAATGTAAGTCTGTATAAGAATTTGTAATAAAAAATTTTAAACCTCAATATCTCTGAACTACATTTTTTGCAATAAATGAACCGTTTTCTAAAGAAAGTACTGATGGTGGAGTCATGAAGTTTTCACAGTATGCCAAGTATGAGATTCGACACATATAGAACTAGAATAATTAAAATATCCTGAGTTTTTTTGTTTTTATGTTCATTTATTTATAAAATTCTGATTTGAGTGTTTGAAAAAAAAAGCCGCCATGTCTCACAATACAATTTTAGTAATAATTCTAGTTCAGTGTATCTAGAAAGTTGCATTCAATAATTACGGAAACTTGTAAGTTGGTGTCTGAAAAAGTTTCCATTGTAATGGGTCACAAAATTCGATAAATTAACATTGGTACCATAGGACATGCAATGTCCCCCTAGTTTTTATTGAGTTCTAGTTCAGAAAACGACACAATGATGAGTATCTCTTTACCAGAACTGAATATATTAACATCTGTTGCTTTTGCCGCTGTGCCATTTTGAAGATTGGAGAAAAGCGGTCCGTCATCTTCAAAATATGTGTGATGAGTACTGCTGAAAGACGCTTCTAGGAAGTAGGAAACTGAAAATCACTCGGCCTGGTTTCGAGCGAGGAGTTGCCATTGACATCTATGACAAACAGCAGACAAAGAATCAACAAACACAGTTGATAGAGACAGCTATGTTAGTATGAAGGTAGTTCTAGAAGTTCTGCCACCGAAGCATAATGGTTAGCGAATGTAACATGCATATAGTCAAGTTGATGTCCCTGTTCGTGTTCTAGATGTTCAGGGGTCTCTATAGTCTTGTTACATGTGATAGCCCAGCATTTTTAACTATTGGAGAGTACGCCATTATCACTTGTCGTTCCCATGTCCTCTGCCTCTGGCGTAAACATGACGGTGCTGGTTAGGTCTTAGTTCTATTTGCCGGGTAATAATTTCCTGGATTTGGTCGCCAATTATGTTTTGATGCCCAAGAGACCGTAGCCGTCGCGCGGTTCCAGACTGTAGCTCCTAGAACCGCTCGGCCACCCCGGCCGGCCACTGAAGGGGGTTTCAGTCAGTCACTGCTGCGGAGAGAACTTGGGTCGCTGAGTCGACGTATGTGTTACTGCATCTAAGTTAGAAAACGTTTACAGTTGTCGTGATCGATATCTACCTGGTGCAAATTGTATCAATTATTTCGTGAGTGGGGAATTTTTCGCTATTTTATTGGCGGAGTATAGGAAATAGATCTTGAACTGAGTTGTGTTTAAAATGCGAGGTTTGAAGAGTGCAGTAAGTGGTCTGGGACATGATGAGTGTAATTATTTGTTGCGTTTTGTCAGAGTCGGTCTCCTAGTATTTTTCGTGAGTTTTAAAGAAAGGTAAAGTGATTTTAGATTTTTACGGGCCCAGTCAAGGGCGGCTTTTATGTTGTGCTAGTATTTGACAATAGAATTGTTGAGTCATTAAAATACGACGATTATAAAATTTTTACTTCAGTAATTTTGTGTGGAGTGGACCGCATTGTGTTGCCTGTGATTCTAGTTAGTGTACGCATCAGTAGATTTGGGTGTTTCAAATGTCAGGGGAGCTTTATGAAGGATCGCTCTAAGGTAGTTGATGTCAGTTGTGACTAGTAGCGTTTTTGTGTGTGTGGGGTAAGTGGTTATCGAACACTAGTCTCGAAGCTTTTTTTGATCGGCGAGTCAAGCACAGAAAACTCGTATCGTGGTGAGTTATTAAAGACAGGAAATAATGTAAAATGAAAGGAAAAGTTATAGCTCTGACAATCATCAAGTAGCGTAAGCTGAAGTCAGTGATTTGATTTAGAGAAATGAACTTAGAATAGTCAAACAAAACAGTATCATTTTCAAAGACTAGCGCCTTATGGTTTAAGATATTAAGGCAATTTCGTAAGAGGTTGGCATGAAATATTACGATTATTAATTACTGGAGTTAGCGAGAATATTTCTAAAAGGTTTACCAATCGAATGAAGTTATATACACCAAATACTTATTAGCACCGGGACAAATAAGCATAAGTGTTGCCAAAAGAAATTAATTTACATTGTCTTAGTAACAATTTGTGTATATCGAACCAGATGTCACAAAATATTACGAAAATAATTTGATTCTGAAATTTTTGAACACAATAGAGAATTGTATGTAATAGACGGTACGTAAATCTTCAAGGTTTAACTATCATGATACTGAAGGTCATAATTTAATGCGAGAAAAAACATTTTAGTTATTTAGTGGAACATTGCTACGTGCTAACTTCTGTGTCCATACGCTGCAAATACTGAGTGAACTCTCCTAACAGCGCTTGGTAGTATCGAGGTTTAGGGCGTCCTGTCACGGTTCGTGCGGCTTCCCCCGTCGGAGGTTCGAGTCCTCCCTCGGGAATGGGTGTGTGTGTTGTCCTTAGCGTAAGTTAGTTTAAGTTAGATTAAGTAGTGTTGCAAGCTTAGGGACCGATGATCTCGGCAGTTTGGTCGCATAAAATCTTACCACAAATTTCCTAATTTTCCAAATTTTTCTGGAAAAAATGAATACAGTAGATACTCAAGAGTCTGAATAATTTCAACGATGCAGCTTAACATCAACTTCTATGCTCTTTACAGCCGAAGAGTAAGTCAAAGTATATTCAGATATCACTGATGAGTGTTATAGTCAAGCAGACGCTTCTTCAGTAGTCAGTTGGCGTGTGCACATCCTCTGTTGTGTGCTGATGGTTTTTCCTTGGTGAATAAGCTCAAACTCAATAAGATCCATTTAATCAAGATGTGATATACTGATACGAGATAGACTTACCAATCTGAACAAGCAGACGGTTAGTTATAAGTCCCATCGTTCCTTGCACAGTGTTTCTAGGAATCTGTGATTTTCTGAGAGGTTGGATAGAGTTCGATTGCGGCTTCCCATGAGTAATTATCAATTTCATTTTAGTTAATTATTATCTCGATTTTCTGGTGTACTGGTTCGAGGTGGTGCCTGAAGGTTTTAACGGAACTGCTTACGTGGACGCTCGTACGCTCCAATTCCGGCACAGTGCATGGCATACCATCCTGAGTGGACAGAATATGGCGCGATATCCCTCAGGAGGATATTCACCAACTCAACTCCGTCAGCCAGTACCAGGCCATCTAACTGCTTACATAAGGGTCAGAGGCGCAGCAACGAGTTATTGACTTGCCGAATTTGTGAAGCCCTTTTCTAGTGAATAATTCATCTAAATTTTAATTAAATCGTATCATTTTCTTGTATGTGCACGCACATCATATCTACCGATTTCCGTTCCACCAGGACAATTTTTTCATGGTGTGTCTCTTCTTTATATCTAAGAGTTTATTTTCTCCGCTGCACATAAATGTTACCATCAAATGAAAACTCTGTGCAAGACAGTGCTTTACAGACTGAAGACGTTAATATTTGTATCAGAGCTGCATATAGTTGACCACTCCTCATATTTCATTGTGTGTAAGCAATAAATAGAGCAGAGAGGGACTTTGCAGATAGCGGTAGAAACAATTCTTATAAGAACGGTTGCGAGAACTGAGATCTTACCTCACATCTAGAACACGAGTTGCGGCAGGAGAGTGGCTGAAAGGCAGGACGCGGCCTTTAGAGAGGTCCAGCCGCCTACGCAATATCGTAACTCGCAGCAGAGACTACGTCATAAGCCCTACTCTCTCTCTCTCTCTCTCTCTCTCTCACACACACACACACACACACACACACATACACACACACACGGCCACAGTGCGCTGGCCGTTATATTGCAGGCGGCACTCAATGATGCTCTCCTTGGAAACGTCACCAGTGTTTGCGTGGAAACATGTCGCCCTCAGTGGATGGTCCACCGTTGCAAGAACTTAGCAATAGTGGACGATATTAAACACCTTACAGCAATTTTCGGAAAGCTTTTTTATGGAGCTGATACACCAATCGCTGTGGAATATTTTAAAATTAATATTAAAACAGTCTTGGATCCAGCACAACATGTATTAAAAATGGCAGCCACCTGCAGATCATATGCACCTGTCATCATAATGGATATGGTATGAAGATGGTCGCTGTTTGACAAACATGTTACTTACATTTATTATTTTCATTTTTATTTATTCTGTTACGATCAAGAGTGTCTTAATTTTTATATCTTTGGTGATATTTGTTTTACTGGACTTAGACCATGGTCTACATGTATACTGCTGGGGCGACCTACACTACTGGCCATTTAAATTGCTACACCACGAAGATGACGTGCTAGACGCGCAATTGAACCGACAGGAAGAAGATGCTATAATATGCAAATGATTAGCTCTTCAGAGCATTCACACAAGGTTGGCGCCGGTGGCGACACCTACAATGTGCTGACATGAGGAAAGTTTCCAACCGATGTCTCACACAAACAGCGCTTGACCGTCGTTTCCTGGTGAAACGTTGATGTGATGCCTCGTGGAAGGCGGAGAAATGCGTACCATCACTGTTAGAATATGGAATCGGTGGGTTCAGGAGGGTAATGCGGAACGCCGTGCTGGATCCCAACGGCCTCGTATCACTAGCAGTCGAGATGACAGGCATCTTATCCGCATGGCTGTAATGGATCGTGCAGCCACGTCTCGATGCCTGAGTAAACAGATGGGGAAGTTTGCAAGACAACAACCATCTGTACGAACAGTTCGACGACGTTTGCAGCAGCAAGGACTAACATCTCGGAAACCATGGCTGCGGTTACCCTTGACGCTGCATCACAGACAGGAGCGCCTGCGATGGTGTACTCAACGACGAACCAGGGTGCACGAAAGGCAAAACATCCTTCTTTCGGATGAATCCAGGATCTGTTTACAGCATCATGATGGTCGCATCCGTGTTTGGCGACATCGCGGTGAACGCACATTGGAAGCGTGTATTCGTCATCACCATACTGGCGTATCACACGGCGTGATGGTACGTGGTGCCATTGGTTACACGTCTCGGTCACCTTTTGTTCGCATTGACGGCACTTTGAACAGTGGACGTTACATTTCAGATGTGTTACGACACGTTGCTCTACCCTTCATTCGATCCCTGCGAATCCCTTCATTTCAGCAGGATAATGCACGACCGCTTGTTGCAGGTCCTGTACGGGCCTTTCTGGACACAGAAAATGTTCGACTGCCGTCCTGGCCGGCACATTCTCCAGATCTCTCACCAATTAAAAACGTCTGGTCAATGGTGGCCGAGCAACTGGCTCGTCACAATACGCCAGTCATTACTCTTGATTAGCTGTGGTATCGTGTTGAAGCTGCATGGGCAGCTGTACCTGTACACGCCATCCAAGCTCTGTTTAACTCAATGCCCAGGCGTATCAAGGCCGTTATTACGGCCAGAGGTGGTTGTTCAGGGTACTGATTTCTCAGGATCTATGCACCCAAATTGCCTGAAAATGAAATCACATGTCAGTTCTAGTATAATATATTTATCCAATGAATACCCGTTTATCACCTGCATTTCTTCTTGATGTATCAATTTTAAAGAACGATTTTCGGTAAGCTTCCGTATCCCCTTAGTAACGAAGTAAATTCGCTAGATTTTAGTGAGGAAAGATATTCTTTTAAGAACGTACTCTCCCTGAATGTTAGTAGTAAACAATAACGCATTATACCTATCTTGTTCCGTTCCCAGTAGCGTTCGCTCTCCAACTTAACGAACAAACCTGTGATCAAATGTGATCTTCTTCGTTTGATCTTATCTATTTATTGTCCATTAAAAGACTCACAGTTACGAAAGATATTGTGAAGTAACGGGCGAGCAAGGATTTTGGAAGTTAACTGCTTCCTGGATGCGCTACAGTTCCTGAGGAGTCTTCCAATGAATCACAGCCTAGCGTATGCCTTCTGTGAAATTAATCTTATGTGCTACTTTCACTTTAAGTCGCTCCTTGCACATGCTCGCATATATTTAAAGAATGTAAATGCTTTCAGTGACAGATGAGCATTCATGTAATCGTACAATAACGTGTAGTGATGCCTCTTTATTCGCAATGATTTGCATTTGTGCACGTTAATAGTCATCTGCCAGTCTCTACACTGTCCATTGCTGTGTGTTAAGAAAAGTAAGCTGTGTTACATTTACTAGCAACTCGTTAATGCAGTCACAAACGTAGTAGGATATTTCGAAAAATTTTCGGCGCACTTTCGAAAATCTTCCGACAGTCAATGAAGACGGCATTAAGATGGGCAGCTGTATCCGCTACCCTCTGGTTCTCGAGGAGGAAGAGAACAAGCTGGGTATGACGCGATAGTTGTTTGGGAAATCCTTTTCATTTCTAAAAATGAGATTTTAGAATCTGCACAAACTCATAATATGCAAACATAATATGTGCTTCATAATTCTAGGGCACACTGACGACAGCGACATAGGCCTGTTTCCGTATCTGAAACTACCTCGGCTACAGCTGGATGCATCGCCAGACACTGTAAATACTTAGTTTAAAATTTCAGAGGTTCTCATGGATGCTTGCTAAATGTTTTATATACATTTTCACAACGGACATTTGTCTACTAAGGGGAGGAAAGGCGATACGTTTCCTGATCGCCAGACTTTTTCCTGGACTAAATTCCAAACGTCTCTGTAAGGTCCCACGAAGTGAGAGCGTGTGACAGCTCTGATGGCTGTACGTCCGCCAAACGGGGAGATTATGCAACACAAACATGACACAGCACGATATATACAACAATTAGAGTCACCGACACTCAACAGATGCATTACAGACCCAACTTCAGCACTGCCTGAGATAGCTCGCCATTGTGTGCGACGGAAGAACTAATCCGATTAGGCGGATTAACCCGCTCCTCTTTGTCTTCCAACACAAATGTTAGAAGTCACTGGTGGAACACAAAAATGAACTACATGGCAGCAGTACTACATGCTCACATACTTGTGGAAACATGTCCAAGGGTATTAAAAGAACACACGGAAAATTATCTTTTAATTGTCCTTCCTACTATAATCTGCAAAATATTTGCAATCAGATTATAAATTCCTCATAATTATAATGTTCACATTACAGATGTTCTGGGACTATCAATATACAGATAGCTGATAGTGATCTGTGTAAAGAAAACGCTTTGAAGCATTAAGTAAATACAGCAAGTGAGGTCTAGCATTGGCATTTTGCAAAGTAAATGCTTTTCTCTTCAATGCAATTCGCATAATTTTCTGTGTGAGTAGAAAAGTGCTAGTTATTGTCTGTTGTTATTATACTTTACAGGAAAGCCAGCAGTTGCGGCTTCTGCGTATTAATGGATAATTTGACTCACTCCATATAGCCTGAGTCTGTCTGTCAGTGAAGGTTGTACGGAATACGATATGTGAGTGATTTAATAAATCAATGAATCCCTACCTTGATACCCACATGCACTTTCTCCGTGGTCTCCCTAAAACGCATGCAAGAATTAACAGGAAAATTTCCTTACAAAGGACACATCCGAGCCATTTCTCCTTTTATTGTCCAATCATCGCTTTTGTTTTATATCTAATGCACTCGCCTATTCGGATTTAAATTTTACAATACCTCCTCTTCAGCAAATTATCAGCAACATTATCTTTTGCTGGAGACACAGTTGCTAATTATCTAAACTGGCTTCCTCGTCCTGCGACATAGTGAGTCGTCTTCACCGTTAGCTGTCCCCAGGTGAAAGCTAATTTGTTTGTACCAGCAAACTGGGAACGTACAGAATATTCTGTAAGCCACCTTCGGGTGACGTTGACTGGAGTCTTCTGTCATACATCACTATTAACATTCATTCAGTTAATGAATTCAAACGTGACTAACTCCACATGTATCCACATATGTAGCGTAAATAATATAGCGTAATCATATTGAGGTTGAAGTTCTTATGCCCATGTTTGCTTACAAATAGATTTGTTTTCGGAGAGGTTTCGCCTTGAACAAAACACAATTTCGTATTTTTATCTGTATTCCCCAGACATGTTTCGCTGAAGTTACAGTATCATCATCTTCAATAAAATAGGAAAAATTATTTTCGCTGTTGGTACACAAGTCAATTTAAGTTTTTAAAGGCAGTATTTACATATCTAAAAAACGGGAAACCTTGTTACCACATACTATAAGTTTCCTGGCTTTTATGTAATTAAATGCATTTGTTTACTTTCACAGCTAGTCTTCTGCAACCGTATTGAACTTATAGCAGAACAGTTACTTAATTCGAAAATTTACGACGGAGCATGTCGTGGTTATGCCTACCATTAACTAATATTACATGGAAGATTGTGTGTGTGTGTGTGTGTTTACAACATGTTTCACTTACTTTTGCATTTTTTTCGTTATGTCCAGTTGTAAATTTTCGTATTACATAACTGTTCTACAATAAGTTTTATATGGTTTCAGATGACACACTGTGAAAGACAGGTCCATTAAATTACGTAAAATCCAGGGTACCTACAGCATGTTGTAACAAGGCACATATAACAAATTTTGTCCGTGTTTCCTGATATGTAAATACTGTCTTTAAAACTCAAAATTAAATATGGGTAGTAGTAGTGAAAAGCGTTTTGTCTGTTTTATAGGAGATAACATATAACCCACTGATGATGCTGCAACTTCAGCGAAACATGTCTGGGGAATTTAAAAAAAAAAAGTAGGAAATTGTGTTTTGCTCAAGGTGGACCCTCTCCAAAAACATATCAGCATGGCATAAACTTTACGCTAGCTGACTACTCCCCCACCTCTACATCCACACCAAAACCAAATCCACTAGTGTCTAGATACCCACACAATAATCCCCTAACTCAATGCATATCACACTCAAAGTATTGAAGTTAATCTAATAAAATAAATGCCACCATTGTGACGTGACATCCTGTCTATACAGAGTACAAAACTTCGAGAGCAGCTATTTGTTTCAATTTATTCCATTCAGGCCCAGCTTTGACCATCATTGCGTTTTACACTGTACAGTTTGTACATGATACCTGCCCTGGCCTAGAGAACGGACAAATGGCTTTTGACAATATTTAACATGGAAATTAGTCTTCCTTTCCTTTTTCTTTGAAATGATAGGAAATGATACGACATGAGAACTGAAACCTTACCATCCCTCGGAATCGCCTAAGTTAATGAGTAGTGTCTTAAGTGAAATTGTGCGTTGTTGTAAACTATTTCGTGAGGCAATAAATAAATTTGTAATGCAGTCTTGCTTGAAAATGATAAGATATTGTATCAGAGGCTCACACTTACAAAATTTACACAAATGACCAAGTTGTTTGTGCTATGGGAATCTGTATTCTGTACTAAGATATGAAAGACGACTAACTGATGATACTGCTTCTCCAAGTTATTTGAATGCCGATGTTGTTCGAAAGAACTAAATATGTACAAGCTATTAAGGATTACCGAACGCGTCAGCACAGTACTCAGTGCAACTTATTTTGTGGAAAAGGAACAAACATCATAACAAATGTGCTACATAATTTTGGTATTCAGCGAACGACATCAGAACCTACCTTCACACCTGGCAATCTGTATGCAAAAACGGGGTATTTATTACTGTTTATCTGTGGGCATTTATTGTTATTAACGTTTGAAAACTACATGAAAACGAATTACTTCGACACCTATATTATGTAATTAATAAGGACTAATTTCATCACCTGCAGTATTTGCTATCATGAACAGAGAAGAAGGTTGTGTTTTAAAACCTGTAGGTACAAGATGTCTTCATACAAAAGCTGCATCATGAACAAAAGTATAACTAAATATATATACATGAATCCTGACTAAATGATTCAGGTACCTGAGATGAATAACAAAAAATACAATTGAATTATCTACATCGACTTCAAAATAAATAAGAATAACGTGATCCACTTAGCTTTCAAAATACCCGTGGAACACCAGGCGCGAAGTGCAGTGATCGTACGGATGCGAATCTAAGTGCACGGCGAACAGCAATATACAGAAAGACATAACTTGTAGGAGAGTGTAACAAAACTGAAATCGCAGTACTTCTGACTGAACAAAAAGAGCACGAGCCTGTAACCGGCTTCAAGCATACAAAAAACACAAAAGCTCTGAAATTTCGTAACACCACTCTCAAACCAACCACATCTATGTAAATCATCACTAGTTTTCCACGCGTAGATAATGAAAAATAACCGAGTGATACAAGTACAAAACACGTAAACTGACTGTAATACGTCTCCTACTAGCGACCACTTTGAATAAATAGAATGTTCTCACAGAAACTGCCGACTGATACCCCCACAGAGCTTCATTTACGTCACAGGTATCTCCAGGAAACAAATGTTATTCAAATGTATTGCGAAGAGTTGACCACCTACTTGACTCTCTGAGTGGTTGGAATTCACCAGAGCTCAATGTGCATCCACCACACTGAGTTAAAGAGCCACAAATCAATGACCCAGAGAGTAAATGCATACTAGTTTCAGAACGTCATTGCTAATGGTAACAGAGCCTAATACGCGAAATATTGAAAGCAAAGTCATTGGTGTAATGAAAGTGCCATTGGACATTAAACTCTCACACTGTGACTACTGCTGTCAGTAGTTCTTCAAAAAAGGTAAAACATCACGAATGATTCATATCAGATACCACAGAGTTGAGTTTGTCAGAAATGGTCAAAGTTACATAGGACTAATGTAAAAATCGAGATGCAATAGGGAACAAATTGCAGTATGTCACAGGACAGTCCACCGATACAATGTGAACGACATTCGTCGATTATAAAAATAATCATTAAAAGCAAAAAATACTTGTAACGTAACATATTTCAGTATGTTTGATGTATTATAACATAAATAAATTGGAAAAGATAAAGCACAAACGTAGAACACAACCTCACAGTAAATTTTACAGCGTATATGTCCATGTTTTTTTATACATTTCGTTAGACAGAAAAGGCTAAATAAACGAACACAACAAATTTTCATTATCTCAGCAATCCATGGGCTAAAATTCTAATTTATAACTTGATTTAATTTAATAAGTGAAACTACCCAGAGCTCTTTCTGTAACATAAAAACGCAGTAGGGAAATAGTTACAAAGAGAGCTTACACTTTCATCAAACACGAAAAGACAGAAGTTTGATAATAATGATGTGAGGTAACAGAGTGGCCTTCTAAGGTGCGTCATGCGACTAGCGATGCACGTATGTGACTTTGCATGTCGCCGGCCGCAGTCTACCATTCATCTACAGATAACTGACATAAAAACACGATCATATTAGCGGAACGATGGTATACATCAAGCGTTGCATATTTACAGGAGAAAGCCATCGAAAATTTTTTTAAAAAAAGCTGGGAGATTAATTCGTTTCATAAACCTCTGCAGTATCAGTTTCCATATTTTCAAGCCCCTTTTCTGCTATATTCAAAATCTATGGTTCGTAGACGATGCAAGTGACTTAATAGTTATGCGTTGATGAATACGTGTCCAGTACAGTTTTACTTTGTATAAGTGAGTTTATCTCTACGACACTTCTGCCCCAAACAGTGTTTGTGGAAGCCAAAACAAGTTACCTGGTAAGCACGCAAGTATAAAGACTTATTCTTTCTCTGTGAGATGTAATGACAGAGCAAATGCTTTCTGTTCTAAAGCTAACTTGCAGATTTGGTGTACATAGGGGGCCGCACAGCAAGAGGATAAATAGCGTAGTTGAACTGCTGAGTCTATGGGTAACTCATAATAGTGTTACAAGGCTTGTGTTGTTGATGCAAAGCAGATCAATGGCAACAATAAACAAAGATAAAATTTCATTGTATCTACAACAACAGTTGCCGAAGTTGGCATTTCGTCAGAAAGGAACACAGGGAATTTCGAGAAGTGAGAAAGAAATGGCAGATGAAATACTAGCGTTTCTCTTAGACAAATCAGTGGCATGTATGATGTCGTATACGCTCTACCTCCAGTGAAACATAGAAAAGGTCAATCGTTGTACTAAAAATACACTCCTGGAAATGGAAAAAAGAACACATTGACACCGGTGTGTCAGACCCACCATACTTGCTCCGGACACTGCGAGAGGGCTGTACAAGCAATGATCACACGCACGGCACAGCGGACACACCAGGAACCGCGGTGTTAGCCGTCGAATGGCGCTACCTGCGCAGCATTTGTGCACCGCCGCCGTCAGTGTCAGCCAGTTTGCCGTGGCATACGGAGCTCCATCGGAGTCTTTAATACTGGTAGCATGCCGCGACAGCGTGGACGTGAACCGTATGTGCAGTTGACGGACTTTGAGCGAGGGCGTATAGTGGGCATGCGGGAGGCCGGGTGGACGTACCGCCGAATTGCTCAACACGTGGGGCGTGAGGTCTCCACAGTACATCGATGTTGTCGCCAGTGGTCGGCGGAAGGTGCACGTGCCCGTCGACCTGGGACCAGACCGCAGCGACGCACGGATGCACGCCAAGATCGTAGGATCCTACGCAGTGCTGTAGGGGACCGCACCGCCACTTCCCAGCAAATTAGAGACACTGTTGCTCCTGGGGTATCGGCGAGGACCATTCGCAACCGTCTCCATGAAGCTGGGCTACGGTCCCGCACACCGTTAGGCCGTCTTCCGCTCACGCCCCAACATCGTGCAGCCCGCCTCCAGTGGTGTCGCGACAGGCGTGAATGGAGGGACGAATGGAGACGTGTCGTCTTTAGCGATGAGAGTCACTTCTGCCTTGGTGCCAATGATGGTCGTATGCGTGTTTGGCGCCGTGCAGGTGAGCGCCACAATCAGGACTGCATACGACCGAGGCACACAGGGCCAACACCCGGCATCATGGTGTGGGGAGCGATCTCCTACACTGGCCGTACACCTCTGGTGATCGTCGAGGGGACACTGAATAGTGCACGGTACATCCAAACCGTCATCGAACCCATCGTTGTACCATTCCTAGACCGGCAAGGGAACTTGTTGTTCCAACAGGACAATGCACGTCCGCATGTATCCCGTGCCACCCAACGTGCTCTAGAAGGTGTAAGTCAACTACCCTGGCCAACAAGATCTCCGGATCTGTCCCCCATTGAGCATGTTTGGGACTGGATGAAGTGTCGTCTCACGCGGTCTGCACGTCCAGCACGAACGCTGGTCCAACTGAGGCGCCAGGTGGAAATGGCATGGCAAGCCGTTCCACAGGACTACATCCAGCATCTCTACGATCGTCTCCATGGGAGAATAGCAGCCTGCATTGCTGCGAAAGGTGGATATACGCTGTACTAGTGCCGACATTGTGCATGCTCTGTTGCCTGTGTCAATGTGCCTGTGGTTCTGTCAGTGTGATCATGTGATGTATCTGACCCCAGGAATGTGTCAATAAAGTTTCCCCTTCCTGGGGCAATGAATTCGCGGTGTTCTTATTTCAATTTCAAGGAGTGTAATTAGATGCATGGAAAGTCATCCGAATCGTAGGAAAAAGAAATTGTAAACACATTAAAAAAAGTTTCCGTCAACATGATAGTGTAGTGCGTAAGCAAAACTGTTGCAGGGAGGAAAAGGAGAACTCGTGGCCAAAACTGGTGTTTGCGGGTTTCAAGGATGCTCGATACAATTTACACGATTTGCATGATAGTAACCTACTGCGTTATGCACATCAGATTGCGGGCAACATATATTATAGTGATTTCAAGGGAAGCAGTGGATGGTTGATAACATCAAATGCTGCTGCCGAACAGGAAGACATAAGGCGACGAAATTTCAAAGCATCAACTTGACGATGCCCAGAAAACTGCAGAATCAGCCCGAAAATTTGTAAATGAAACAATCAAACTTATCTCATTGTTCAGTAAGAAATTTGTTTTCAACTTTGATCAATCGAGAACTGAAGAGGAAATTCGTATGAAAGCAACGCTGGAAATTAGAGGTAGCAATGAAGTTCTATCAAGATCAACCAACATCAATTAACGATTTGGTATACAAACATGTCGACTGTTAACCCGGATGGTAAATTGAGTGGAAAGTTATTTATTGTGCTTCGAGAAGCTGGAGGTGCTCTGCCTCCTGTGATTGTTTTTCGTGTGGATGATCTTGCAAACAGCAGTATGGAATATTTACGTCACATCAAGCAAGAGTGGGAAAATAATCGTAAGGGAACTACAGCTGTGGTATGAGCACTGCTTTTGGCCAATAACTGGTCAAAATAAATTGATTTTGCTTGATTCCTGACCTGCGTGTAAAAATCATACTAGTTTAGAGCAAACTAATCCACCCGGAAAGTGGAACCAACTGACAGAATCAGCCTCTTTGTTTTTGTTTTTTCCATGTCTACAAAACATTATCGCTCTATCTGCAGTTACTCCTTAAAAGAGAGCCACATGAACGGTAGATTGCTTGAAATTCGGTTTCATGCCGTCACTTTCCGTTAGTTCTCATCACCGCGTTACACCAGTATACTATACGTATTTCTTAAAAGAGAATACATCGCTGAACGTCCTGTACGATCTGTAACTCCCAAGGCGTTCGCCTTCGATCTTGATTGTGCGAAACGTTGCAATCACTAAGGCGAGCCATTTTTCATTTTGCGTTCATGGTTCAAGTTAACTGTTTGTTTTGAACATGACTTAAATGTCGACAGTGCCCACTTTGTGCAGTGTAACACACACATCTCGTAGTAGGTTTATCTCTGACCTCCCGGAAAAACATTTTTCTGTCAGTCTCCTGACGCACATGCTGACCGCTTAGCAGCAATCACTTTTTCTGTCGTCATTATTAACAGAACACTTTCAAATGAGCCTTACTAAAAACTGAACGTGTGACCACGCACTCAAGAAATTCCTTGTCAGTCATATGATTGACAGATATTAAGAAATTACATTTCTTACTCAAATTAGGTTTATGTTATCTACTTGTTAATCTGTTGTACATCCATGTAAAGGTGGAGCTGTCTTATTCAGTTACTCCAACAATATTTTTTAAGGTTCCAGTATGCTTATGGAAATCGTCCTGTGATAAAGACAGTCATAACATCTAATTCAGAATAAAAACATAGTATTGTTTGACGTGGATTATAACATGGGTGCATGCCAATTTCCTAAAGATGTAGAATTTGCGTTTACTATTGACTTTCGAAGTGCATAAGACAACTGGGACTGCCAGTTTTTCCTATTTGTAAAGAATGTTGTATTTTAGGATGTATTATAGACATTTTTGCAGCAATCGGTCTGATAATGATATTATTGTTTATACATTTATTAAGACGGAAAGTGAAAAATTATTTGCGTTATGTGAATCATCGGTTAGAACAAAACTTGTGGAGCTTGCTTTCATTCAGTAATTAAAATAGTTGACCGATAAGGGTACTGAAAGCTTGAAACAGATTGTAAGAGTAAATGGATGAGACAGTTCATTCCTCTGAAAAAGTTGTTAACTTCAATGACGTATCTTTTACATCAAAGCAGTCTGATTTTCATTAATGGATTGTTTTCGAAATAAGTTAATTGCAAGTTATTTACGAAACTGTCTGAAATAAAAATAATTAATAATATTACAAAATACGCTACCTACCACACTTCAGTTTGTATATTGGACTATAAGATAAACACATATATATGAAACATCACAATAAATTGCACATTGCACAAGTTCTTTTTTTATTCATTTCATAAGACGAAGTTCAAAGTTCCTAGATAGAAATGGGGGAAGACAGAGGGGCCACGAAGGGATGTCTCGTGATGACCGAAGCACTCGTATGCTTCCTTGTGGCGCAGATCGCAGTCAGCGGCGACCACCGCCTATCTACAGTCCACTATTTTAACTGTTAAACGAAAGCAAGTTCTACAAATTTTGTTTTAACTGATTTCAAATAATGTAAATAAATATTCGTAAATTTTGCTCTTTCTGTGTCACTAAATGCGTAAACAAGCTCAGAAATCTACAATACACAGGTTACCTTGAGAGTGTTCCCTACAGGTGTATTTCATCTTTCATAATATGAACCATGGACTTTTCCGTTGGTCCGTCCTCATACGTCCCATACTTCAAAACTATTCAGGTAAGGGCTGTCCTAGTGTTTTTTTGTGTGATTTCTTTTATAGACAAATATACAGTTTTCGAGTTTCTTACCAGTGAATCGAAGCGTGCTATTCTCTTTCCCCATAACAACGCCTGTATGGTTGTTCGTATCTCTAAACATTGTTACTCTTAAATAAATGCCCCACTGCCCCTACAGTTTCGGCTCGTTATAGTCAAAGGGTACCACGCCTTTATGTATTGCGAAATACACAGCACTGTGTTTCCTCTGCATTGAGAGAGTTGCAAGTTGTCCGTGGTATTGCGCAGAGTTTTACACATTGCTATTGTGATCAGGATTATTAAAAAGTAGTGTTTCAGTTTCCAAAATCCCTCTCTTTTGATGTATTCTACGTTTAATGGTTCTCGCTTTTTTAATTCTGCGTTGTTTCTACTCCATTGTATGATACCGGTTTATACACACAACGACCACATCATTTTGCTGATAAATATTCGAAATTGGTTATTTTCAGTTAATGTGTTATTAGTGTAGACGAAGTAAATAAGTTCATTCAGCGTTGTATAGAAAGCTCCGTTTACACTGCGACGTATGGTAATTTTTTTATATTGCCTCTAAAATCAGAGATGATATTGCCTTAATTGAAATATTATTCTATGTTTCTGTATTGTTTCTCTTTAATAAAATTCAAAAATTATTTAGCTGTTCCAGCCAAGTTCCTTTCAAGCATTTAATTGAAGGAGACGTGGATATTTTTATGAATAACACTTTTATCCTCCTTTAAGTTGTTGGCAAAGTAAAATTAAACTTCTCTGTAAATATCTCGGACGTAAAGGTTTATACGTAATATTAAAGGCGATCAAAACGTTTTCGTTCGACCACCGCACAGTCCAGAGTCGGTATGCCACTCAGGTAAAATCGCCGTGAGCATTGAGGCAATCATCTCATTCAGGCAATAGGCTATATATACTAGTTTGGTAAAACAGCAAGAACTCAGAGATACAGAAAGCGGTACCGCAGATCCAACCACAATGGTAGAGAGGCCAGACAAACGTGTGGTTCCTGAAGAGGGGCAGCAACCTTTTCAGTAGTTGCAGGGGCAGCAGTCTGGATGATTGACTGATCAGGCCTTGTAACGCTAACCAAAAGAGCCTTGCTGTGCTGGTACTGCGAACGGCTGAAAGCAAGGGGAAACTACAGCCGTAATATTTCCCGAGGGCATGCACCATTACTGTATGGTTAAATGATGATGGCGTCCTCTTGAGTAAAATATTCCGGAGGTAAAATAACACCCATTCCGATCTCCGGGCAGGGGTACACAGGAGGAGGTTGCTTATTTGGAGAAAGAAAACTGACGTTCTACGGATAGGAGTGTGAAATGTAAGATCCCTTAATCGGGCAGGCAGATTAGAAAATTTAAAAAGGGAAACTCATACGTTAAAGTTAGATATAGTGGGAATTTGTGAAGTTCGGTAGCAGGAGGAACAAGACTTCTGGTCAGGTGAATACAGGGTTATAAATACAAAGTCAAATAGGGGTAACGCAGGAGTAGGTTTAATAATGAATAAAAAACACGAGTGAAGGTTACGCTACTACAGACAGCGTTGTGAACGCATTATTGTGGCTAAGATAGATAGGAAGTCCATGCTTACCACAGTAATACGAGGTTACATGCCAACTTGTTCCGCAGATGACGAAGAGATTGATGAAATGTATGATGGGATAAAAGAAATTATTCAGACAGTGAAGGGAGACGAAAATTTAATAGTCATGGGAGAGTGGAATTCGATAGTAGGAAAAGGGAGAGAAGGAAACGTATTAGGTGAATGTGGAATAGGTGTAAGAAATGAAAGAGGAAGCCGCCTGGTAGAATTTTGAACAGAGCGTAACTTAATCATGGCTAACACTTGGTTCAAGAATCATGAAAGAGGGTTGTATACATGGAAGAGGCCTGGAGATATTGGAAGGTTTCAGATGGATTATATAATGGGAAGACAGATTTAGGAATCATATTTTAAATTGTAAGACATTTCCAGCGGCAGATGCGGACTCTGACCACGATTTATTGGTTATGAACTGTAGATTGAAACTGAAGAAACTACAAAAAGGTGGGAATTTAAGGAGATGGGACCTGGATAAACTAACAGAACCAGAGGTTGTAGAGAGTTTCAGGAAGAACATTAGGTAACGACAGACAGGAGTGGGGGAAAGAAATATAGTAGATAAATGGGTAGCTTTAAGGAATGAAATAGTGAAGGCAGCAGAGGGTCAAGTAGGTAAAAAGACGAGGGCTAGTAGAAATCCTTGGGGAACAAAATATATTTAATTTAATTGATGAAAGGAGAGAATATAAAAATGCAGTAAATGAATCAGGCAAAAAGGAATACAAACGTCTCAAAAATGAGATCGACAGCAAGTGCAAAATGGCTAAGCAGGGATAGCTGGAGGACAAATATAAGGATGTAGAGGCATATCTCACTAGGGGTAGGATAGCTACTGCCTACAGGAAAATTAACGAGACCTTTGGAGGAAAGAGAACCACTTGTATGAATATCAAGAGCTCAGATGGAAACCTAGTTCTAAGCAAAGAAGGGAAAGCAGAAAAGTGGAAGGAGAATGTAGAGGGTCTATATAAGGGTGATGGAGTTGAGGACAATGTTATGGAAATGGGACAGGACGCAGATGAAGATGAAATGGGAGACATGATACTGCGTAAAGAGTTTGACAGAGCACTGAAAGACCTACGTCGAAACAAGGCCCAGGGAGTAGACAGCATTCCATTAGAACTACTGACAGCCTTGGGAGAACCAGGCCTAACATTACCATCTGGTGAAGAAGATGTATGAGACAGGCGAAATACCCTCAGACTTCAAGAAGAATATAATAATTCCAATCCCAAAGAAAACAGGTGTAGACAGATGTGAAAATTATCAAACTATCAGTTTAATAAGTCACAGCTGCAAAATACTAGCGCGAATTATTTACAGACTGGTAGAAGACCACCTCGGGGAAGATCAGTTTTGATTCTGTAGAAATGTTGGAACACGTGAGGCAATACTGACCCTACGACTTATCTTAGAAGGAAGATTAAGAAAAGGCAAACCTACGTTTCTACCATTTGTAGACTTAGAGAAAGCTTTTGACAATGTTGACTGGAATACTCTCTTTCAAATTCTAAAGGTGGCAGGGGTAAAATACAGGGAGCGAAAGGCTATTTACAATTTGTACAGAAACCAGATGGCAGTTATAAGAGTCGAGGGGCATGAAAGAGAAGCAGTGGTTGCGAAGGGAGTGAGGCAGGGTTGTAGCCTCTCTCCGATGTTATTCAATCTGTATATTGAGCAAGCAGTAAAGGAAACAGAAGAAAAATTTGGAGTAGGTCTTAAAATCCATGGAGAAGAAATAAAAACTTTGAGGTTCGAGGATGACATTGTAATTTTGTCAAAGACAGCAAAGGACTTGGAAGAGCAGTTTAACGGAATGGACAGTGTCTTGAAAGGAGGATATAAGATGAACATCAACAAAAGCAAAACGAGGATAATGGAATGTAGTCGAATTAAGTCGGCGATGCTGAGGGAATTAGATTAGGAAATGAGACACTTGAAGTAGTAAAGGATTTTTGCTATTTGTGGAGCAAAATAACTGATGAAGGTCGAAGTACAGAGGATATACAATATAGACTGGCAACGGCAAGGCAATTTGTCAACATCGAGTATAGATTTAAGTGTCAGGAAGTCGTTTCGAAAAGGAATGGTATGCGGTATAGCGATGTATGGAAGTGAAACATGGGTGATAAATAGTTTGGACAAGAAGAGAATAGAAACTTTCGAAACTATAGAAGAATGCTGAAGATTAGATGGCAGATTACATAACCAATGTGGAGCTATTGAACAGAATTTGGGACAGGAGAAATTTTTGGCACAACTTGACTAGAAGAAGGGATCAGTTGGTAGGACATCTTCTGAGGTATCAACTGATCAGTAATTTAGTATTGGAGGGCGGCGTGGAAGGTAGAAATCGCAGAGGGAGACAAAGAAATGAATACACTAAGAAAATTCAGGAGGATGTAGGTTGCAGTAGGTATTGGGAAACGAAGAAGCTTGCACAGGATAGAATAGCGTGGAAGCTGCATCAAACCAGTCCCTGGACTGTAGACCACAACAACAACAACAACAACAACAATATACAACATCATACATAGTAAAGTGTGTTAAGTTAATGTACTCCTTAAAATTTGATAATCATTCTTATTCAGTTAGATGAATGTTCTTTACGCTATATCCATATAGTGGCCACTACCATGTTCACATATCACGGGACTGAGTACACAATTGTTCCTCATTGAACCCTATATGTTTCTAAGTTTTATATCATACATACCTCTGCTAACACACTGCATATTGCAGTACCTAACATGAATAAGTTCAAGAAGTTTACATGTTATTTGTAGTATTACTAACGATGTTATTTACTGTGTGTTACACATTGAACACTACAGTGCGCCGTGTATACACAGAACTGCCGATTTTGGAGTACTGTTAAACCAACTCTTCTGCACGAAGATCCATTGCACTCTCCATATGTGACAGTCTGTTGTGGATTTACAAGCGCCTTAATTCTCGATCCGTTCTTGTTTGAAGGGAATGCATCGAGAGGGCTGTCAGAGTACCGTGATGTCTTTACGTGATCGAGACCTCTTTGAACAGAAGTGATTCCTTATTTGGAAGAGTGTAAATGTGTGGAAAGCACTATTTCCATGTACGATGGTGCAACACCTAATGTCAATCGCCCAGTGAAGGATCTGCTTAATGCAGCCTGCCAAGACCGTGTTATCAGCAGAAGTTTTCCAGATGCAGGGCTAGCAGGATCGCGTGATCTGTATCCACGTGACTTTCAACTCTGTGGACAGCTAAAAGAATGCATTTACCATTGACACGTTCGGTCTCTGCCTGACCTGGAGGCTAATATACAGGGAAACGTTGCTCAGACTCCACCAGAAGTGCAGAAATCAACTGTTAATCACGTTGTTTTACAGGTGCAGTGTCTCGTCGACAGTGATTAATAATAAAATCCATAATGTGCCCGCCTAACTTATTTCTGCTTACGTCCCATTCCTAATGCATTACATGTGGGAATATTTCTGTACATCTTTCTTGTATTCACATTGACAACAACCGGTGCCTGAAATTATAACTCATTTTGTTTGAATCTAAATCGGTTCCGCATTAAGGCATTAGAATATCTACGAAGTTGCTCTGCCATACCACAATTAATGCCCATACTGGACTCTGAGAGCAGTCGTACTTTAATTATAACGACCTGGTACCTCAACCGATACTGAGAACGGAATAAAAAGCGTAGAAGCATTAGTCCTCAAACCGCCCTCTTAAGTTTCCTGTGGCTTTCTTCGGCTACATGCCTTCGGGTGAAAGAGTGGACAGTCGAACCCTTCTTCAACAGGTCATGGACAGGAAGTAATAAACTGCAACGTTCCTTGAATGAAATTCTGCTCTGCGGTGGACCGTGCACTGATATGAAACTTCTTGCCATATTAAAAGTTTGTGGTGGACGGAGACTTATATTTGGGACCTTTGCTTTCCGTTGGGAAGTTATAGCCCTCCTACCTCCCCGGCTAATTAGGCTTTTCTACATGACCGTGTACCCAAAGTCCCTAATCTGTGGGTAAAAGGCATCTGTTCTGATGAATAATGGAAAACCGAGAGAAGGAGATGAAGTTATAACCAAAACGCCACTGCTCAGTACTTCATCAGTGAGGATTAGAAACAAATTTCGGTTAACTTCACGTATTTTTATTAGGTAAACTTATTTTTAGTTAACCGTAGTTAGTGGAAAATTTGGAAAAAAGATTTTCAATGTACGTCATTACTGAGAATAAGCAACGATCGCCTGTTCCGCACCAAAACAAGAATAATTAAATTGAAACAGAATTTTATACTCGTAAGCAATCGTTTGTAAGAATAGTTGCTGGCGTCATGACATTTGAACAGTACCTAAAGCACACTTTTTTAAGAACTTCACAACACAAATGTCACTGTAGTCAGATAATAATCAAATAGAAAACACATACAACATATGATATTAATTTTCAAAGACCAATTTAAAGTAAGATTGTTTACTAGCTGTGGACAAAAACTCTTTCAACGTTACTCGCCGTACTACTAGTGTCGTAATTGTTGCTAGCAGAAAGATCGTTTGAATTTACTCATTGTAAGAAATGTCACTTACGTAGCAGTTAGTCCATTATTTCTCTGTAATAGAAGTTACAAATTATGCCAAAAGCTAAAAATTAGAAACTGTGATTTGACAATGAAATTCAGTGTCCAAGTTGCGTAAAGTTTTACTACCAATTTTTTATTATGAAAGTTGCTCTATTTTTAGCAAATGAATTAATAATGGCTTTTGTGTCGTTCTATTTCTGACATTATCCATACTACAGCCAAAGATTTCATTATTATATCATTGTCCAAAACTTGGAAAAATTATGCTTAGTCATCCAGCGCATAACTGCAATTATTTCAGTACTTAGCTGAGGAAATCGCTTTCAAACAACACATTTTAATAACCGTTTGTAACAACACTCGAGATTTTCTTGGTTTTATTGGCTTTAGCATCTATTATCTTCACACCCTCAACTGGCATCTCGACTATTTCATTTTCATTCCTTATATTCTCATAAAATGACTGGGAACACACATATTTGTCTATCACTATCAATTAATATCTGAGTTTCCACAACATGTACATTTACCGGGATCATTATCTGTTCACATCGTCTCGACTCTTCACCTCTATCTTCCACTACAGAATATCACCTGGCTCAACCATTTTATCCGCTGGTTTTTTCTGCCTTCTGGCTACAGTCTGGAACCGTTCGACCGTTACGGTCGCAGGTTCGAATCCTGCCTCGAGCATGGATGTGTGTGATGTCCTTAGCTTAATTAGGTTTAAGTAGTTCTAAGTTCTAGGGGCTGATGACCTTAGAAGTTAAGTCCGAAAGTGCTCAGAGCCATTTGAACCATTTTCTGCCTTCTACTTCTAACTACTACTGTTTTAAACAAAACTTGTTTTATTTCCTTAGTATCTGTTGCATCGCCAAGCTGGCTTACTTCATCTGAACATAATACTTATCAGAACAAACATACTCTTGCCTGACAACGCAGTTTCCGACTGTCTTTTCTAATGCGCTGACTTCTTCGAGATCGGGAATGGCATCAACAAGCACATTATTATTACGCACCTCACGTGTCCCAAATTCTTTATTATATTCACGTATCTCATCAACATTATCTGCTTTACGTAACACCTTTTTAAGATTACTTGCCCCTTCTGTCTCACAAACTAAATAGTCATTTTCATTACTCATCACTTCCTCATTACTTTCCGTAAAATAACGCTACTTTCTTCTTCCATTCCTCCAAACCATAGTACATATTACTTAATTGCGTCAGCCATTCCTTATCCTCAACTATTTCAACATCATTTACAGAGACAACTTGCTTATTCGCTACCGGAGTATGCGCTAAAATCGGTGCAGCGGTACTTCTCCGTACTCGCACGAGTAGCCACTCCTACAGTATTCCTGATTTCGCTTGCTAATACATCTGATTCGAGAGCACAATAACCCTGGGTTCCGCGTGGGACAGCTGTGGAACTGTGGGGTGGGTGGACTGCTGTGGCCTGTTGTGGGTTTGTGAACCACTAAGGTCTAAGGGGGGACGAAGCCTCTCCCTCGTTTCTAGATCCACGGTTTCCAACATACATACATGAGCATTAAGAAGGAAGAAGGTTTCTGCATCCGGCTTACGACGACAATGTATAGAATGTTGACTGGTCACGACTTACGAATGGACATCCAGGTTTGCCGTTGAGCGACAGAACAGAAACTAAGGTATAACAAAGAGAAGTTATTTCTGTGAGTGGTATACAAGGGACGCACCTAGAGTCGGAAATTCCCAGGCGTAGGAAAGTCTAGGAGGATGAATAACTAAACAAGTTGACTATGGACGGGGAGGCGGTTCATGTTCATTTATGTTGGTGTTCAGTCACGGAAAACACAGCCAGTCGAGAGACACGTCTGTTCTGCTTGAGGTCTGACTCACCAGAGAGGGAGTCAACTATGTTCTGGTGTTCTGCACTGCAGAATCCTTCAGCATCCACATGCGTGACCTGCATCCCACGCACGCTATTGGCTAATACCGATTGCGTGTATTTGATAGCGATTTCATTAGGGGGCTCTAGGCATTTGATGTCAGCAGCTTGAACTGGACAGAACTGCCTCGGCTCTGGCAGGCAGGCAACTTGTGTCACTTACGCACAGCGGAGGTTGCTCTGGGGGAAACTTTGTGGTCAGTTCTTATGGGACCAAACTAATGATGTCGTCAGTCTCTAGGCTTACACACTACTTACTCTAACTCAAACTAACCTACGCTAAGCACAACACTCACACCCATGCCCCAGGGAGGACTCGAAACTCCGACGGATGGGAGCCGTGCAAACCGTGGCAAGGGGACCACGCACATACCTGGGAGAGAACTTGTAAAGATTTGACTGGGGCCTTTGAAATAATTTTTTTTAAAACAGTTACCTAAAATATTTCCTGACCATCTATACATCACAATACTTGATCTTACCTAGAAAAATTTCATGATTCACACAGTCAGAAACCTTTGAGTGGTCACAAAAAATCCCAATGGGTAATTTTCAGTTATTCAGAGCTTTTAGTATATAATCAGTGAAAGCATATGTAGCATTTTCTGTTGAAAAGCCTTACGAAAACCATACTGACATTTTGTTAGTATTTCATTTTTACAAATATATAAAGCTGCTCTTGAGTACATTAGTTTTTCAAAAATTTTGGATAAAGCTGTCAGAAGTGAGACTGGGCGGTACTTGTTAGCATCAGATCTATCCTCCTTTCTTTGCAATAGTTTAACAATAGTATATTTCAGTCTATCCGGTGCCACTACAAATGTGAGCAGCTACAAATGTTTCAGTGAGCTACTACAAATGTAGCTAGGAATCCTACTTAGCTGTTGGAAAAAAGCTTTTAGTAGTCTGTTGGAAAGGCCGACAATCCCATGCAAGCTTTTACTTGTGAGTGAATTTATTATTTTCCTAATGTCAGTAGCAGCGGTGAGTTGAATTTCCATTTCATGAAACTTACAAAGGTATTCCATCTTTCATATATAATCTTGCATTTCCAGATCAGCAGTCGGATTCTATTTTGTCTGCAACACTTACAAAAGTTTATTAAAAATATTTTCTACTTACGATCTTTCGCTAACGAAATTTTTTAATGTACTTTACTTTTTAAAATTTGAAAAATATTTATTGTCCTTAATAATAAACTGGAAAGTTGCAGAGGACACACCAGTATTCAAGGAAGGTAGTAGGAGTAATCCACTTAATTACAGGCCCATATCATTAACGTCCATATGCTGCAGGACTATGGAACATATATTATGCTCGAACATTATGAATTACCTCCAAGAAAACAGTCTATTGACACACAGTCCTCATGGGTTCAGAAAACATCGTTCTTGTGAAAAACAAATGGCTCTTTATTCGCATGAAATGTTGAGTGCTATTGACAAGGGACTTCAGATCGATCCCGTATTTCTGGATTTATAGAAGGCTTTTGACACACAAGCTGCTTATAGTAAAATTGCGTGCTTATGGAATACCGTCTCAGTTATGTGACTGGATTTGTGACTTCCTGTAACAGAGGGCACAGTTTGTAGTAAGTGACGGAAAGTAATCGAATAAAACAAGTGATTTCTGGAGTTCTCCAAGGTAGTGTTATAGGCCCTTTGCTGTTCATTAACTATATAAGCGATTTGGGAGACAATCTGAGCAGCCTTCTTAGGTTGTTTGCAAATGACACTGTAGTTCATTGACTAACAAAGTCATCAGAAGATCAAAACAAACTGCAAAACGATTTAGAAAAGATACCTGAATGGTGCGAAAATTGCAGTCGACCCTAAATTGCCGACCGTTGTGGGCGAGCGGTTCTAGGCGCTACAGTCCGGAACCGCGCTGCTGCTACGGTCGCAGGTTCGAATCCTGCCTCGGCTGTCGATGTGTGTGATGTCCTTAGGTTACTTACGTTTAAGTAGTTCTAAGTGTAGGGGACAGATGACCTCAGATGTCCAGTCCCATGGTGCCCAGAGCCATTTGAACCATTTTTTTACCTAAATAACGAAAAGTGTCAGGTCATCCACATGAGTGCTAAGAAGAATACGTTAAATTTCGGTTACACGATAAATCAATCAAATATGAAGGCCGTAAATTCAACTAAATACCTAGGAATTACAATTACGATCAACTTAAATTGGAAGTAACAGACAGAACATGTTGCAGGACACTTAGAAAATGTAACAGATCTACTAATGAGACTGCCTACACTACGCTTGCCCGTCCTCTTTTAGAATACGGCTGCGCGGTATGGGATCCTTACCAGATAGGAATGACGGAGTACATGGAAAAAGTGCAAACAAGGGCAGCACGTTTCGTATTATAGCGAAATATGGGAGAGTGTGTCACTGAAATTATACAGAATTTGGGCTGGACATCATTAAAAGAAAGGCTTTTTTCGATGCTACACAATCTTCTAACGAAATTCCAAACACCAACTTCCTCCTGCGTATGCGAAAACATTTTGTTGACACCAACCTACATAGGGATAAACGATCACCACGACAAAATGAGAGCTCACACGGAAATATATAGGTGTTCGTTCTTTCTTCTCGTTATACGAGACTGCAATAACAGACAATTATGAAGGTGGTTCGATGAACGCTTTGCCAGGCACTTAAATGTGATTTGCAGAGTATCCATGTAGATGTAGATGTAGAATCTGTTACACCATATTCCACAACGGTTTCGAATTCTTCAGTAAAACGTATCTTAACACTTAAGGGGAGTTGAAACGTCATATCCTGACAATGTTAAGATTAGTGACTTGGCCTCCCAGTATCTCAGGAGCCACAGCAGCCATTGACAAAAAAACTTTTACAGAACGCTTAACTGTATGTTCTGAGTTTGCTGAACTACAATTATTGTATTTCAGCCACTGCTTTCGGAAATACAATTTTAATTACAAGGTTAAAATGTTGTGTACTTTTTTTGTCCGTTATCCTAAGTAATTTTAATTATAGATAACATTATATTCTTCTTTTAGTTCAATAGACTCAGGATATGTATGTTATTAATCCCTGAATATCTGAATACTCGACTCGAACTGGTTTCTGAGATTTAGGGAAAAATGCAACAGAAAACGTAAATTTTCAGGAACGACTTCTGAAGTTTCAAAAGACTGTAACTCACTTAATATGTGCTTAATTTTTTTTATTTTTAGTCACTCAGAAGCACCCCGCACCATACCGTACATCTTGATGTTTTTCTATGTTTTTCCTTGTTTTCTTCTCTCTAGACTCCTTACTGGTCTTCGAAGTCTTTCGATTTGACGCCACTTCGGCTCACACATCTACATACCTTTTAAAATTATATTGTGAATAAACCTCAATGCCAATTAACGAAATCTGTTTCTTTTCAAGTTTTTTTGTGCCCATAAAGTGCCTCTCGTCTCTGTGTACTCATTGTAGAAAATGGTTTTGTATTGGTAAGATTGTGTTAATAAATATTTTCAGGTTATGAACCCCGTTTATACATCAGCACCTCTTGTTAATAAAAATTAACAACAACTAACGACATTTGCTCCTTTTATTTTCTTTATGTGTTGGACACAAAGTATACCACCACCCCCATCACCCTTGGTAGAACGGGGACACTGAAACTGTATTGGTACTGGTAGGATTAACTTACAGTTTCCTACTTAGAACTAGCTGCCATACGTCACAGCAACCTGAAATTTTGTACCTTTCTACAGTCACTCAACGACGACACCTGCCCGTACATCACAGCATCATCAGCAAACAACCTTAGATTGCTGCACACCCTTTCCTCCAGATCATTTACGTGTGCACAAAATAATAGTTGTCCCGTCACACTTCCCAATGGTCCTCCTGGCGATATCCTTGGCTCCGGTGAACACTCGCCATGGAGGAAATTTACTGGGTCCTATTGCTTTAGAAGTCTTCGAGCCACCAAAATATCTTGAAACCTTTTCCATGTCCTCGTACCCTGATAAGAGTCTGCAGTGTGGCACCGTGTGAAATGCTTTTCGGAAATGAAGAAATATCGAATCCTTCATCTATAACCTGTGGTTCGGAGTATATCACGTGAGTAAAGTTCAAACAGATTTTGGGACGAGCGATGCTTTCAAAGGCCGTGATGATACTTGGGTATTAGCTTTTCGGTCTCAAGGTAATTTATTATTTTTGAACTCAGAACATGTTCAAGAGTTTTGCAGCAAACAGGTGTCAAGGATATTGGCCTGTAATTTTACTGGTCTGTGCTGTACCCCTTCTTATATATAGGAGTCACCTGCGATTTATTCCCAATCCTTGAGGCCTTGGGCTTAACTAGAGTTTCGCTCCCAGTAATTGCAAGCTAAGTAAGAGGCCATGCCGTAGAGGACTCCGCGTAAAATCAAATTGGGATTCATCGGCATTTATTTGTTTTCAGCTCTTTCGATTGTTTCTCTACTCCAGGGATACCCATTACGATGTCCACATGGAAGTGAGATTGTCAGACGACGGTACTGTTGTGCTACTCTGATGCATGAACGATTTCTTAAAACTTTGGCTTTCGTTTTGCTATTCTCTGTTGACAAGTCAGACTGGTCATGGATTGACTGGTTGGAAGCCGTAAATGTGCTTTGCGATTTTACATAGTACCGGATTTTCTCGGGTCTCGGTCAGATCTTTCGCGCACAAAGCTTTTTAAAACATACGAATCTCAATTCACTTTCGCCTGTCGTTATTTGCGCGTTCTCTTTTGAACCGAGAGTACGTCTTTTGCTTTCTCGGTATTTTCCGAATTTCGATGTTAAACCACGATGGGTCTTTTCCGTCCTTAATCTAATTACCAGGCGAATACTTCTCCAGAACACTATTTACAATCTGTTTAACCTTTGCTAATAATTCCTGTCAACCTCAGTCCCCGGGTTCGATTCCCGGCGTGGTCAGGGATTTTCTCTGCCTGGTGACTGGGTGTTGTGTGATGTCCTTAGGTTAGTTAGGTTTAAGTAGTTCTAAATTCTAGGGGACTGATGTCCATAGATGTTAAGTCTGATAGTGCTGAGAGCCATTTCAACCATTAGAAGCCAACCTCAGTCATACAGAAGATAAATAATGTCAATTTATTCTCTAAGTGAGATGCTAACAACTGCTCATCTGCTCTTTCTAGCAGAAACATGCTTCTAGCTTTCTTTACCGGCTTGTTAACTTTAGCAACCACAGTCATTAAGATGACATCATGATTACTAATTCCCGTCTCTATTCTGACGCCGCTGTAGATAAGATCAGTCCTACTTGTAGCCACCAGGTGTGTCGACAGCCGAACTAGCTGTTCAACACAGATTTCTGGAAACGTATTCAAAAGTACTTGGCAGGAGTGTCTGTCTATACCCCTGCAATGAAGGTATTAGTTGTCTCAGTGTATACTCGTTTGGTTAATATCCCTCGAATCAGTAGTGCATCATCTGGGTATTTACGAGCTACTGACGGTAAACTCTCTGTGACTCAGATAGTGACAAACCGGAATCTGTTGCCCAGTATAAATACCCAACAACTGACTTGATTTCACCTACTCCTTTTATACGGGACCATATAACTTTATTGTAAAGCTCAACTTCGACCTCAATGGAGACAATATTTTTGTCAACTGAAACGAACAGGCCCCTTCCTATAATGGAATAACATTTGATCCCTTACGGAAGAGTAAATTAACACATTACCGAGTAATAGTGGATGATGTAGAATTAAATGTAATCTGAGACATTGTGGGTAGTGCGCTTAATTATGAGGAAGTTTTATTCGAAAACGGTTTGGGGGTACACAATTAGTGGTAGTCAAAATGACACTCACATGCAAAAACTAATCATGTCTGGTGTTACTTTGTGTATTTTACAAAACGCAAATGGTAATAGGTTTTAACTACACCATTCATTATTCACAATTAGTTTATTATTTTGCATAGAAAATTTGGCAGCAGTAAACTTGGTCCCATGATTGTTGGAACGTGATGAAGAGGTGCTTGCAGATAAAGTAAATGGAAGACTGAAGTTCATTATTAGATACCAGGAAATTTCAGTCTATCGGCAAAAATACACAACTTGCGAAACACTTGTAAGGGCTCTGTCGGATCGATCTAACTGAGAATACCAAACATTTCCAAAGTAGCTAGGTGATACTGGTCACAGGCTTTTCCGACTGTCGGGAGTTTAGTAGGTACACTACATTAAAATAGCTCACATGTCTGACAAAGAAAGCTGAGGTACAACTAAGGAAATTGGAAGAACAATGGAATCGTCTAACATTATTTACCCGCAAAGAAAGTTATCGTACAGACTATGATGATAAAATTGGACTAGTAACAGCTAGAACAGAGACGTAGTGTAGGCGCCCCAGTGGTCCCGGTCGCCTACGGTGGACTGGATGGCCGAGCGGTGACCTCTCCAGTTGTCAGGATGCTAAAAAATGGCTGTAGAAGCGTCAGAAACGCCAAAGAAACGTTATTAATTCATAGCACCTTTATTACTGCCGATTACAACGTGGCTTGGTGATATCAACGACCTTCCCCGAGTCTACGCTGACTTGTAGCGATGACACCAGATCCGGGCCGCACCAGTCTTGCTAGCGCAGAGCCGCGTGCTGTGACGTAGTGGACGAATGCCCTTACTTCGACCGCGCGTGGCTGGCGGCGTCCGGCTGGCCGGTTGACTCGGCTGTGGACAGCAAGCTGCTGCGCGTAGGTGGCTCCGGGTTGGAGTCCCGGTGACGTCGGCAGGAGAGGCGTTCTCGTAGTGCGGGGTGTACTCTATCCCACCCCGGCTTCTTCCCTGCTCCTCCTGGTGGCTCGTCCGCGGTGGACGGGAGGAACGGGCTGCAGTCCCCCAGCGTCGTCGACTCATCCGGTTGTGACGGCGGATGCATAGGGCCTAGGCTCCGCATGATCTCGACGACGGCTCACTGATGTGGTCAGCATTGGCGGCGAGCGAGTCTGCCGCGATGCCTGCTAATCCTGGGTTGATGACTGACAGCGGTAGCAGAGAGGACCAGAGCTGGTACTGTCCTCTCACGTCTGCTGCTGGATGGGCCGCCCTTACTGCAACATCTCCTTAATAAAGATTAACATGTCCATCACCGAGCCGAGCGCTACGCAGCAACCCAGTACACATCTAATTGCAAGTCTAACTGCGAGTGCGAGTGCCTTGTTGCTGCCAAAGCTGGCGTATTTAAAGGAAGCACGAGCAACGTCCTGACGTCATGCTCGTTCGTAATGACCGCATTCGTTCCACTTATACTGCTGATTCACCTGTCGTACTCGCCCTTAGGTGTTCTTGCGACAGGGTTACGTGTTGTTGCGGCAGACTTACGCGAAGTCGTGAAATGCAGTGCAGCTGACGCTATACCTCTGTCTTGCACTCTACGAAGGTCTCCGTCTAACACAAACCCGCGTGCTAAGCAATTATCTCTCGAGTGTTGTGCGTAAGCCGGCTGCGGTGGTCTCGCTGTTCTAGGCGTGCAGTCCGAAACCGTGCGACTGCTACGGTCGCAGGTTCGAATCCTGCCTCGGGCATGGATGTGTGTGATATCCTTAGGTTAGTTAGGTTTAAGTAGTTCTAAGTTCTAGGGGACTAATGACCACAGCAGTTGAGTCCCGTAGTGTTCAGAGCCATTTGAACCATTTTTTGTTGTGCGTAACCAGGCCATTGCCCCTGCGTGACGACACATGCCGATATATGTGCAATCCTCTTAGCTCTTGGCTAACCTATTGCCTCTGGCTCTCGGCATAGGCAACGAAACTTTGACAATATTCCACGTTTCCAACTCTTTACTATTCTGCGACACTATAGTAGAAACGATTATTATCTGCTCGTGAACAGAACGGGAAGTAGCTCCAAAATGTGGTTTATTGTACGTCTAGATGAAGATGCATAACTTACATAATATTTCTTTTTTGATATTTGCATACATAGACAAATTGTCTAATAAATGGGTGTTGAATACTGGCCCTTCTCCTTTCTGTCCAAACGAACTGAAAACTTGGGTGAAAGGCATTATTCAACCTCAGGTTGTTAATATTCTACCGTTCATAGTGGTCTGAGAATCGTTTCATTACAGTTCTATTAACTACAGATCTACAATGCTATGCTGTTCCGATGACTTTTACACTTATTCTGATTTTCATGTTCCGAAATGTAGTTTTTAAGCACTACTCTAGAAAATCAAATTGAAGGATGAGAAGTGCTTCCTCTATATTCTAACTTTATCACAGGTCGTATCTAACATTTAGTAACAGACTGTAAGAGAAAAAGTGCAGCGCTGCTGGAAACCTACGGCAATCTGCAGCAATGTCCATCTCAAGAAGTGCGGGATCCAGGTGCTTTAATATTGAAGAGGGGAGAGGGGAAGGTAAGGCGAGTCAGGTAACAGTAGATATGCGGGATACTGTGTCTCATAAACCCTACGTGGAGCGGGATTAGGAAGGTGAAACATGGTAGTTGTAGCAATCTCTAGTCTGCGAGGAGCGTGAATATACCGAATGTTAGATGGACATGTGCTACAAGCGAACTGTCACATAAGGATGCTTTTACCATGCGAAATACACTTATTGCGTACGGTAACGGCACTTATACTATACCCATATACATTATGTAGGATCTATAATTATTCATAATATACTACTACAACTTTGTTTAAATTCAAAACAGAGAAAAGGAATTTCTAGGTACTTACTATAAAACTGTTCCAAGTTGTCGCCAACAAATCTGTTTTTCGCATTGCACTTAAAAAAAAAAAAAGAAACTATTTCTTATGTGTCAGCAAACAGCTTTTTTTAGTTCGTCTTATTCGTGATGGTTGACACGCTGTTCTTGATACTTCGTCTATTTATTTGATTTGTATCAATAACGCACACAGTATCTGAAAATATTGCCTACTTACGATGGTAAATACACTTTTATAAATTTTAAAAATCAATGTAGAAGCGGCTATTGAAATACGTGCATGAATTCTCCGCTACTTGTAGGCCCAGAAATTAGTTCTACATCTGTTATCTATCTACGATTCCATCTGTACTCTGCAATCCACTGTTAAGTGCATGGCAGAGGGTACGTCTCAGAGTAGTCCTGGTGCTATGACTTATAACCCTTATGTAAACAATCCCCACTAGTCGTCCTTATCTCCCACGCTCTCTCTCCTCTTCCTGCATATCATTTGTGATGTTGTCCTGGGGTAACTCTGGATATAATTTGCTATGAAAATGCCTGCCATGTGTTTTTTCAAAATTTTATTGTCTAATTAATGTTATTTGTGACCCAGTATGGCCAACATATTGTGATGTCACTACAAATATGGCTGCCTACACGGCGGAACATCAAAAAGTAGTATAAGTCAACCCTTAAGAATTTTTTTTCTCCAATGCGGCCCCCGCCTCTAATCACAACCAAAATCGTAGTTCCAAAATCTATAGAACTTCAAGCGCTATAGCCACCACAGTGTCCAGGCATTCTAACCAACAGATGGATTCGGCACTCACGCTCTGAATGTTGTAGTGAAGGCTCGATCAGCATGAAGCATCAGCAAAGTCCAGCCACTGTGACAGATCAAAATGCTATTGGCGTCACAGTAGTTTTATCGCTTAAGTTGTTGGCTCGGCACCTGGGTGTATATTGTCACACACTGTAAAATCGAGTATCGATTGACTACAGCTCAACGTGAGCTCAAGCGACAAAGATGTTACAAAAAGCCACAGCTGATCACTAGAACATGAACGGCAGCCATCTGTAACAGAATAGCAATTGTTAAAAGTGATGATAGTGTAGCGATGCAAGGAGTACCAAATTTGTTATAAGAGTCAGTAAATTACTCAACGGACAGTATTTTTCAGTGCTGGTATTTTGTTCATTCCAAGCAGGTGTCGATGCGTGACGTCATCTCCAGACGCGAGCTGACCGTAATCTGAATCCGTTATTGCAGATTACTAATTTCTCTCAGGTGGTAAAATTTTATTGATTATGAAATACAAGTTCTTGAATTTTATTAGGAATGGAAATGCTTAGTTAGTACTTACACGTCATAGTTTATTTGTTTAATATAAAGGTGTTTTGAATTTTCTATGCATAACAAAAATGTGAATTTACGTGCGGCTTCCACTCTGAGACGAGTTATCTCTTACACTGCCAAATGTGCGCGTGTACAATTCGCTGACCTATGTGGTGAAGATTATTTTGTGATCTTGACCTGAATGGAGAGTAAATCCAGTTCCATTTTAACTTTACGTGAGATATACACATCACGTTATTACAAAAGGGTCGTTTAACCCATTAGGGAAACTTGAAACCTACGCGATCGATTTGAAATATGCTGTCCAGTAGATCGCGTACAATAATTGCAGATACGTTTGGATTTAACGCACGAAGTTGGAAATTAATTTTGAGACAAGTGCTGATTTTGACAAAAAATGAACCGATAGTTTATTTAGAATATCGAGGTCCAGTTTTACAGTTTTAATTGAGACACGTATCACCTCGTTGATTACTTTGCCTAGCAACACTGCAAAGTAGCTTAATTAATTCATTAGAATTATCTGCGATGAGTAAGGCCCATTCCACACGCAAAATGTTACACGAAGTTTGCTGACCGCGTGAGAGTGTGCGAGTGTTTTTCTTTCCACAAATGCCAATAAACCGGCAGTTTAAAAAGTCTAATTATTAACTATCGTGTAACTTCATTGATTGTTCTACACCACTACGGAACTTGTTGTATCGTGTCTCTTCACAAGAGATCTCAAGAACCCGGGATAAACAAGAAGAAGAAAAAGGCTTAAGAAAAGGCATCGGTGTATTTGGCGCCTCAACGTGAGGATTGAAACGGATATTCTAACAACTTCAGGCCCAAGGCACTAAATTCGACCCACCGGTAAGGATAAGTACTCACAGATAACGTGATACACCCGCAAGTATGAGTAGGATAGACATAGTGTAAAAGAACAGTTCTACGATTGGTGTAAGTATATTTTGAGTTAATATTTTGTTTATAAGGATATTAGGTAAAATGTGCACATGGACAAGCAGAGCACGAGATAATGCAACCAGAGTTTGTAAGTGACAGATGAGGTGAGTGAAAGTGGATATAATCTTCATGAGAAGTTAGCTATGGAACCAATTCTGGACCAGCAATCGAAAAATTTGAGTGTTGAAAATCTTGGTGAAAGAGTCCCAAATGTAATAAATGTAGGACAGCAGTCACATAATTTGTGTGTTAGTATTACCACTGACGTGGAGGTGGCAGTAGGAGCACACCCGAATACAAGTAGAAATAGTAATTCACAGGAGTCTATAAATACCAAGGTTACACAGGAAAGTGTGGATCTTACATCAAATGTTACACAGCTTTAAGGTGATGTAACTATTAAATTCATGGCGAGTATAGAACGTCAGTTAACTGAAAATATGCGACATTTAAATGATAATTTTGATACTGAATTTGATTCCCAAACTGAAAAATTCGACACCCAAATGGGTTTACTCATTGAAAAATTTAACAACAAGTTCGAATCACTTAAGGATGATAATATACAAATAAATGAGAAATTCGATAACTTTAAAGTAGAGTGGGATGAGCGATTAAATACTAAATTTAGCGAATTAGAAATAAAATTTTCCATGGATATGACTAACCTACACACCGAATTTATGGGTAAAATTAATGAGATGAAGAATAAATGTGAAACTATTTCAAAGGGTTTAGCGATTTGTCAGATAAAATCTGTAATTGTGAAAGTAGTTATCTGAAGGCTAATGTACAAATTGAGGATCTGTCTAAATATATGTGAGAATTTGAAATACCACTTGGAAGGGCATAGAAAAATATTTAAAGGACCAAACTAAAAAATTTGATGATGATCTATACTGAGTGGATAGAAGTTAAAAATAAGGAAATCGAGTTGAAACAAGCTGAGATAGTTAAGGAAAAACAGATGGCAAATGATGAACTTACCAACTTATTTTCTAGTGAGTTTCAAGCTAAATTACCTAAGTTGCAAAGTGACACAAATGATAAATTTACAGAATTAGAATAAAAATCTTCAGGAAATGTATTGACTAGAGACAACTATTCCGAAGACAGGCTTAGGAATAATAAATCATGTCGTGAAGTAAAATGTAACTGTTGTCGGCATACATCCAATAAATTTTCTGACTGTTATGAAAATGAAAATGACACTTTTGTCCAAAGTAGTTACTTGTCGTACTTGTCGTCTTTAAAGGTTGAGACAAGCATATTCAAAAGTAGACAGTTTCTTACGTTTCCGACTGAAAAAGATGACATGCTTCCAAAAACTTTCATCAACAATTTTAAGCGTATTCTTCCGTGCAGTTGGTCTGAACATGATAGACTTCAAATTGTTGTGTCCAAGATCACAGGTGAAGCAGCACTATGGGCTGCAGAAGAGAGTGAGAATTGTAATACATGCGCGGAGTTTGAACAACTTTTCTTATCGAAATACAGGTCGAGTAGCAAACAAGAGAGGCTACGAAAGGAAGTGTATCAACCGGAATTTTATAATAGTAAACGATGTTGATTAAGGCAGTATTTCGAGAAATACATTAATAAATTGAGGTACTGGAGTGATCCAATTTCAAATAGAGGAGTGTTGCGTGTTTTGAAAGAAAGGTTACTTGTTCATATACGTGAGAAACTTGTAAATGTCCCTGACTATGACGTGTAACAGTTCCTGTCTGTGGTCGATTCGATCTATATGATACTAGAAGATGCCCAAATATGGAATACTAATAAAATGTCTACCTTACAACGTAATAATAATAATAGTACTAACATTAACGACAACCGCGATAGAAATACTAAACCTATACTACCCGAAGGAGGACAAGCGACATCTTATGGCTTTAGTAAAGCCAATAACAATAATAATCAGTATAAACGTAACACTTATTATACTAAAGAAACCTATGGAAGTAATAATAAGCAGGTGGATCGGATTAGTCCAGGAAAACCAAATCCCAAACGCAAGCAGAATGAGTGGAATAATCAGTATGGTAATTCACGCAGACGTGATATATACCCAGAAGACAATCCTGATAATATACAACCTTGGAAAGACACATGAAGTTCGATGGCTAGATGCAAATGTAACTCAACAAGCACAACAACCACAAGGACCGATACCGCCTTGTAACTTAGCAATAAAGTCGCGAAGGGAATAACTAATAAATTTCGACCACACTGTACGTATTGCTGAAGTACATGAAGCACCGAATATGACATCTACCGAAAGATTAAACTACAACCGGTCATCGAAAGCCTTCCTAGGATGACTGGAGAGGATGATGAGGGCAGGCATCATTAGGCATCATATTAAAGTTAATGTACTGAGGTATAATGATGATTTGGATCTAAGGGAGGAGCTGATTGAAGAAACAACTTACATTTCGAATAAGTGTGGACGAATTTTGCAGGCAGCAGTTCAGGAGTAACAAATGGTATTGAGGTTGAAATTTTGTTTGATACTGGAGCAACTATTAGCGTAATGACGCAAGATTTTTTTAAACTAATTAGTTGAGGGGCAAAAGTGCTTACATTTCCTGTTACTGGATGTACTGCACCTGGAGCATTTAGTGCGAAAGCGCAGAAGGTCTCAAAGCAGGCACGAGTCAACATCATGATGCGGGGGGCTTCAATAGAAAGTACCTTCTTCATTGTTCAAAGAATGAGATTACCATGTGTTTGGGGTCTAGAGTTTTTGTTTAATGGTGGAGCTGTCATCAGTTTAAAAGAAGGAACATGTACCTTGGACTTCGAAGGCGACGTTTTGACAGTCTCTATGATAAAGGGCAAAATAGTCCGGATCAGTATTGCATGAAGTTACTGGTTAGCTATATTGATATTGACTGTAACTTAGTTGGTGACATTTTCTATACTGAATATAATGGAGAATAAATATGTCAAGTTACACTCCAGGAGAAAATGTCCGAATCCGAATTCCTATTTGCAAGTCAACGAGAATATTTGTGTTGCTTGTTAAGTAACTGTCTGCCCTTATTTAGCAAGCGTCCCGAAACAATGAGAGGTTTTGAATACGACAGTAAGGCGTATCCACAAGAATCTTTTTGTCGCACTTCCTATTCTTTTTCTTGGTCAAAGACAGAGGCAGTCAAGAAAGAAATTAACAAAATGTTAGAGTGGGGAATTATAAGAGCTCTCTCATTCAGAATATTGTAGCCCTCTTTTGGCGGTCCTCAAAGTGAATGGTGACATCACATTAGTTCTATACACCAGAGAGATAAACAAGATAATCATACCGGTACAGACAAGACCTGAGAATTTGGATGAGTTAATTCAGACATTACGTGGTGCACGCTTCCTGACATTACTTGATATGAGAAGTTCATACTGGCAAACAAAAATCTCTATTGAATCTCGAAAGTACACTGCTTTCATTTTTATGGGCAGAAGTTACAAATTTATTGTTATGCAATTTGGACTGAATACTAGTGGAGGTCTTTTTATATCGGCGCTAGACACTGTACTTGGACGGGATTTGTTCGATAGAGTTACCTTGTATGTGGACGACTTATTGATCGCTACCGAAACTTGGGAGGAGCGACTCGATCTGCTTGAAAAAGTATTTTCGAAATTCTTAGAGTACGGAGTAAAAGTAAATTTAATTAAATCTAATTTGCCAGAAGTAAACTGAAGTTCCTGGGACATATAATTGCGCTGGGCGGTATTACGCCGAATCTTAAGAAAATGAGTGCTATCAAACAGTGGCCCTATCCTGAAAATAAAATGGAATTAAAATCTTTCATGGGATTAGCCTCATTTTTCCGCCGATTTTTGCATAATCAATCAATCAGCCAAGAATGTCTATTACAGTTACTGCGAAAGAATCATGTGGAAATGGACTCCAGTCTAAAGTCAAGGGTTTGACAAATTCCAAGACGCTTTAGTTAACGCCCCGTTGTTACATCATCCCAAACTTGAACAGGATTTCTGCATTGCGACTGATGCGTCTGAAACAGGCCTAGGCGCTACGCTCTTCCAAATAGATGATCCACAATATATGAATACCATTAAAGTTATAGGATTCGCAATTAGGAAGCTCTCTAAATGTGAAAGGACATACTGTACCACATAGTTAGAGGTACTAGCTGTGGTATGGGCGCTTAATACGTTAGATATTTTGTCTATGAAAAAATAATATCCATATTTTGTGACCATAAAGCTTTGTCTTATACTTTGACAGGAAGAATGCTTCACTAAAGGTTAACCAGATGGGCCTCGTTGCTTCAAGAATATAACATTTCAGTGCAATATATAAAAGGGAAGGACAACGTTGTAGCAGATACTCTATCCCGACTGTGTAGAAGACAGGATGGTGAATAATTTGAGGAACAGACTTTAGGTTTCAAAGTAATGCATTTTGGGGGAAACAAATTTCAAAGTTGTGTCACAATAAGTCCCACCAGCAAAAACGAGATCCTTATTGGAAATATATTGGAGATGTAATCAGCCAAGGAGCTACGAATTATTCTGGTGGTCTATGTTCTTTACAATCTAATATATTATTTCGAAGAAAAACTCATGATGAACCATGGAGAGTATGCTTTCCAAAGGAACATCTGGAATCTTTACTTTGGTATACACATCTGAAGAGAGGACACTTTGCATCTTTAAAATGCAAAGTCAAGTTAACCCAATATTACTTCCATCTGATCTTAGAATGCTTGGTTAGTGACATTCTAAAGAAATGTAAGATTCGCCACAAATCTAAACCCATCAACTATTGCCAAAAAATTGAATAACATCCAATCATACCACACCTACCTATGACTTTGATCTCTTGTGATGTGTATGGACCATGTTCAACTACTCGTCGAAGATTTTAGTATATACGTGCATTTTACGATATTTTGTATCCTTTGAGGAATCGAAATGTGCGTCCTATGTTTAGGATAGGGAAAGTTAGTTTTGTCTCATACTCTGAGCACAAGTTGCAGCCAGGTGCGGGCTGGACTGCAGTAAGTTACGCTGACCAGCGGTTGCGAATTGGAACGGAGGTGCAGTCATTCACTGGATTTTGGAATTTCTATCGAAATTTCGCGAAAGGTTTTGCAGATTTAGCACAGCCTTTGACGCCATTGCCGCGGAAGGTTGTGAAATTTGAGTGGACAGAAGAGTGTCAGAAAGCGTTTGACAAACTGGAATAAGTGTTAACATAAAGTCCGGTTCTTGTGTTTCCAGATTTTGAAAAGGAGTTTATACTAGCATGCGATGTATCGAATAAAGCATTAGGGTGTGTTCTTAGTCGGGAAATTGATTAGAAAGAACATCCTGTAGCCAATGCGTCTAGGCAGTTCAATGCAGCAGAGAAGAATTACTCAACAACAGAGAGGGAGATGCTTAGCATAATCTATGGAATCACTTATTTTAAATGTTATTTACATGGGTAAAGATTTTGGGTAGAGACAGATCACGCTGTGTTGAAGTGGTTGTTGGGGTTGAAGGATCCGTCGACTAGACTTGCTCGATGGGCTGTGAGGCTTAGTGAATTCGACTACGAGGTGGCGCACAAGCCTGGGAAGAAGCACAGTAATACGGATGCATTAAGTAGGAAGGTGGCAAAAGTAGAAGTCATACATTATGACCTAGCAGTATAACGCGTACAACAATTGTAAATTGTATTGGACTCAGCCACAATTTAATGTGTACGACGGTCTTCTCTGCAGGGAAACGAAGTTAGGGCCAAGGGTAGTAGTGCCAGCGAAGTTGAGGGTTGAGGTTTTAAAGGAAGCACATGAACACGTGTTATCCGGTCATGGAGGGTGTAGAGCGACGAATAGAAGAGTGGCGGAGAGTTATTGGTAGAGAGGTAGGAAAGGAGATGTGGATCAGTATGTCAAAAATGGTGTACCATGTGTGCAGAGAGCAGATTTGAGCCTGAAACAGATACAGATACAACGATTACCGGAAGCAACATATCCATTCTCTTTGCTCGGGATCGATGTCTTATGAACTTTTAGGCGAACACCATAGGGGAACAGACACGTTCTCACAATAATAGACCATTTTTCGAGGTACGTGGAGATGGTGGCTATGCCGAATCAACAGGCAGCAACGGTCGCGCAAGCGTTAGTTAATAACTGGACTTTGAAGATTGGTGTACCAAAGACAATAATTACCGACCAAGGGACCAACCTTATGTCGGATTTAATAAAGGAATTATGTAAATTGTTGAACGTAAAGAAGTTGAGGACGAGCGCACTGCATCCACTGGCCAACGGAAGGACGGAACAGGTACAAAGAATAATCGGGAAGATGCTGAGTTTTTATGTGGATTCTCATCACCATCAGTGGGACGAGTATTTGAAGCATACTGAATGCGCATACAATGCAAAAGTCCATACAAATTCTGATCTGTCTCTATATGAGGTAGTGTACGGGCGAAAAATTCCGTCACCGTTTGATTTAGTGAAGCTACAGAAAGGAAGGACCAGTGAATCCGTACGTCATTTCTCAAGGACAATTGGGGATGTTAGGAAACGAGTGCAAAATGCGAATACAAAGGCTCTGGAAAGGCTTGAAGACGCAGTAAAGCGGAAAGGAAGTTTACCGCACTATAGGGTAATGCTGTCCAGCCCCTGTAAGCAAAAATGGAAAACGAAGAAGTTCCTCACGAGGTATCAAGGGCCATACGAAGTTGTTAAAACCACATCTCCCGTTAATGTTAAGCTTCAACTGCCAACTAGAACGACGATAGTACACGTTGGGCGATTACGGCCATTTAACGGTTGCCCAGGTGTGATTCCAGGCGTGTCACAGGAAGGAAAGAGGAAGAAAGAGAGAGTGAAGAGAGGTGCTAAGGGCAGAGAAAACCAGGAAGATAGGGTACAGCATTAAGTATCGTATGCTTTGCGAAAGTAGTAGAGTATTTGTAGTTTTTTTTTCGTGTCATGTATCATTGAGTTTGCGTAATTTTCAAGATCTGAGACAGAGAACTGAAGATGTTGTTGTTTCCATTACTCCAAAGTTGTTAACAAAAGTAAGGGAAGAATTGGATTTTTGGGTCTATATGTGTGGTGTATAAATGAAAGCGAACATTTTGAGCAAGTGAAAGACAATCTAGCGTAGTTCACCCTCTATTTGATTTATGATTTGTTGTAAATAGTCTAAATAAGACACTTATAATATGCCATTGGAACTGGGGCATTCTTCTATGGACACCCTGCATAGAGGCTGCCTAGTGTTTTGGGCTCATTGATCCTGGTGTTATCAGTGAACTGCGCCGCGACGCGAGGTTTCTGCGGAGAATCAGGCATTGTCCCGGCCTCAGGGGGAGACGTCAGATTCGACAGTCTTGGAGAGCAGCGAAACTCCTTCCACCCGCTTTCACGGGTTATGTGACATTCTTCCTGCGCTCGTTTTACTGGAGCACGTACTTCACTGGCTGCCGTTTACCGCATCACTTACACTCCACAAGTCTGCTAGTGTGGCTCTCCCAACGGGTGGCGGCAACATCAGCAGGAATGGGTTACCGTATCTACAAGCTGACAGTGAGAGAACCTCACATCCATACCGCTAGTGCTTCTGTTTGACGTTCCGCTCACTCGGTGTCCTCAGGAAAGAAAGAATTCGTCACAGCATGAAGTCTACCGGTTCCAAACATAGGCCATAAGTCGAGGGAGAAAATTTCTAAGAATGTACGTCGTATGTGAATCATGGTCTGTGGTAAAGAAGGCAAACGTGGGATTCGAAGCGTTTCACGTACGGTACTGCACAACCGACAGCAGGATAACATTGAATTTGTTATGAAATCCGAAGAATTGTAACTTCTTGACTGAAAAAGTACGATGCAAAATAAGACGTTTACTGAAGTACAACAGGCAGGTAGATTTCGGATGGATTGAAGCTCATCCAGGGATATGCGGTAATGAACTAGCTGATAATTTAGCTAAGGGACTAGAAAAGGACTGATTAGCAACGAAACGAAATTCCTACGATGCATCGAAGTCAGACAATGAGATAGCACTATCACCGAGTCTTTCAGTCATTTTAACAGCTCATGGAAAACTGAGAACCTACAGCAAAGGGTTCAAAATAACAGTAGAGGCACTGTGCACATTAAAAGGAGGAGATCAAACGCTTGACCACCTACAGTTCCCACACATTTTCATTTTGCGTTTGGGAAGTACGGCATCTGCTGTAACGACATGATTTTTTGTCATCCTTGTTGATCAAAAATTCTACCGGTATCATTTTATGTTAACCATAAAACTTTTAACATTACATTCTAATGGAACATGTTCATAGAAGGCGCCATAGAGGAAAAAATTCAAGGTGAAGAATAGATGATTGAAGACGCTGGATGACGTGCAACTCTGTCAAGAGAAAGTTGACAGAGAATGGGAGGCCATGGCAGTCTGCATGAAACCAGTCAGAATACTTAGGACCAAAAAGAAATAGAAATTGATTGTGTGTGGAACATCCCGGCAGATTAAAACTGGGTGCCGGACTGAGGCTCGAACACGGGACCTTGGGTTTTCGCGAGCAAGCGCTCTACCCAAGCTCGACTCACGACTCGCTCTCACAGCTTTACTTTCGCAGAAGGAGATGAGGTTCTAGCGGAAGTAAAGCGGTGAGGGCGGATCATGTCTCGTGCTTTGGTAGCTCAGTTGGCCGCCGGCACAGTAGCTCAGCGTGTTCGGTCAGAGGCTTAGGTGCCCTCTGCAGTAAACGAGTGAGTTGGTGAATCATTGATGAACTTGACCAATGGCCATGGGACGCCCCCCCCCCCCCGCGATCAAATAGAACGAACTATAACGAACAAAATAAGATTTAAGAAAGGTCGAGCACCTGCCTGCGAAAGGCAAAGGTTCTGAGTTCGCGGCTCAGTTCGGCACACAGTTTTAATCTGCCAGGATATGTGTATAGGAAGAATGTCGGTGGCCTTGTTGATGATGAAGGGAGGAAAAGGATAAATTGTGTACTCCGTCCCTACAGACCAGCTGCAATTCTAAAGAACACCTAAAAGGCCATCGAGTTTAACGTCTCTGTGTGATTAATGAATCACAGTCCTTACAGTGCCATATTGTTTCACTTCGTGTCACAGCGCGAAGAAATATGTCGGGACAGTAGCTCACCATACATCCAGTAGAGGGTAAATGCTACAATATCTCCAAGCGAGCCAACTATGTGTGACAAACATCACTTCCACCCCTAGCATTCTAACTGGTTATCAGCAGTTTGCAGAAAATGACCTTACAATCATAATGGCTGAACACTGGACTCACAAATACGTGAAATTTTCTCAACCATTAACATCAGATTCTAGACTTTCTAAAGATTCCACAACCTATCAACAAACTGTCAGGCTCCTGATACGCAGAATAAGTTATTTATATCGTTCCAGAGACGGACACAGTAGCTATTAAGCAGGTGGTCATAATGTTTTGGCTCATCAGTGTGTACTTGGAATAGACCGGGAGGTAAAAGAAGATTTCAGTTCGTTTACATATTTTAAGATCGAAGGAGCGATTTGTAGCGATTGCTTAGGACACGAAGAACTTCTTAGTGGAGAACACTAGACTACCGATTTCGGTAGAATTAAGTTACCATTTTCAGCTCTTCATAAAGGTTACTACAAATACCTTGTGCCAGCTGCACATCTGAATCTTACTTCGGTTCTTGGTAGAACAACAAGCTTTTAGATTACATCATAGACAGAGATTCCAAAATCAGATAATGGATTGTAAGGAGCAGGTGTAGACTAAGATTGAAATTTAGTAGTCATGAAGAGCAGGCTAAAGTTTGCGAGAGTGCTCGGTAACAATCAATGCGCAGAGAAGTGGGATACTAAAGTACTAAGAAATGAAGAGATACACTAGAATTTCTCTTATGCTATAGATCGTGCCATAAGAAGTATTGCAGTAGGCATTTCAGTTCAAGAGAAATGAATATCTCTAAAAAGGGCAGTCACAGAAGTTGGAGGTACAAGGAACGTAACTGCGAAGAAACCATGGGCAACAGAAGAAATACTTCAGTCGACCTATGAAAGAAGAACGTACAGAGAAATTCATGAATTGAGATATACAAGTCAATTAGGAATTAAATAAATACGAAGTTCAGGGAAATTAAAGTGAAAGGGCTACAGGAAAAGCATGAAGATATTGAAAAATAAACGATTGTTGGATGGACTGATTCCGCATATAGAAAAGGCAAAAACAACCTTCGCTGAAATTAAAAGCAAGATTGGAGACATGAAGCGTGCAGTAGAGACCTCTATTGGGGATGGGGAAGGGGGGTGAGGGTAAGGATTCTCGGATGAAGTGAGCTTGGAAGAAGCAGGAGTCAATGTAGAAGTGATGGGGAATCCAGTTCCAGAATAAGATTTTAGAAGAGTTTTGGAATACATAAAATCAAGTAAGAGCAAAGGAACAGATAACATTCCATCGGAATCTCTAGCACTGAATCATTGGGGGAGGCGTCGGGGGGCGGGAGGGAGGAGGGGGGGAAGGTGAAGAGGGAGACAGAACGAGAGAGAGAGCGCACGCACACATACACACACACACACACACACACACACACACACACACACACACAGAAGTGGTAAAAGAATACTAATGCCGTTGGTGTGTAGGACGTATAAGGTAGGCGATATACCATCAGATTTTCGGAGAAGCGTCGTACACTCAATAATCAAGATGGCAAGAGCCGACAAATACGAGATGTATCGCCCAATCAGCTTAACAGCTCATCTATCCAAGTTGATGACAAGAATAATACAAAGAACAATAGGAAAGAAAATTGAGTATCTGTTAGATGAGGCCGAGTTTGGCTCTGGGAAAGATAAAGGTACCAGAGGGGCAGTTCTGACGTTGCAGTTTATAATGAAGCAAGACTGAAGAAAAGACATTTTCTTAGGATTTGTCTTCCTGAAAGGAGCTCTCAACATGTGAGATGCTGCAAGATTTTTGAAATTCTGTGAAAAGTAGGGATAACGTTTAGGGATCTCGGGCGATATCTAATATGTACAATAACCAACAGGGAACAAAAAGATAGGAAGACCAAGAACGTATGTGCTCGGATCAAACAGGGTGTAAGACAAGGATAAAGCCCTCCGCACGTACTGTTGAAGCTATACTTCAAAGAAGCAGTGCCAGAAGTAAATGGAAGTTTCAAATGCAGAGTTAAAATTCAGGATGACAATATTTACCGAAGACATTTCTATCCTCAGCAAAGAAGAATTACACGACCTGCTGAATGAAACTAACAGTCTACGGAGTACAGAATATGGATTACGAGTAACCTGAAGAAACATGAAAGAAATCAGAAATAGTAGTGGCGAAAGAAGCAAGGAGGGCATCAAAAGCAGACTAGGAATGACGTAAAGGGAATTCGGTGGCCAAGAGAAATCTAGTAGCATCAAACAGAGGCCTTACTTTGAGGAAGAAAGTTCTGAGAATGTACATTTGGTGCACAGCACTGTATGGTAGTGAAACATGGACTTCGGAACAGCCGGAACAGAAGAGAGTCGAAGCATTGGAGATGATGTGCTACAGATGAATGTTGAAAATTAGGTGGACTGATAAGGAATGAGGAGTTTGTGCACAGAACTGGAGAGGAATGGAATATGTGGAAAACACTCACAAGGAGAAGGGACAGGATGACAGAATGTCTGTTGAGATCAGGGAATCTCTTCCGTGCTACTAGAGGGAGTTGCAGTGGTCAAAAATTGTAGAGGAAGACGCAGCTTGGATCACATCTAGCAAATAATTGAGGATGTAGGTTACAACTGTTACAAGAGGTTGGCACATGACAGGAAATCGTGGCAGGCAGCATCAAACCAGTCAGAAGACTGATGACTCAAAAAAAAAAAAAATGTGGGTCAGGACAAGAGTAAAATTGTCCAGTAAACAAGGGCTTTTAGGTGTATGCCTTAAGAGTAAGTACTTCTAAATCTTCGCCACTACGTAAGAAATCTCTTCTAATGAATAAGTGCACATACCGGTTAATATGTGCGTTTTAGAGCCCATTCCTGCGCAACCTTTCTTTATCTTAATTTGGTTCCTTCTGCCTTCCTCCAAAAATATGAGAGCTTGTATAGAAGAGATGTGTTACCCTGTATCGAAGACGAACAAGTGCTTTTAGATCTTAAGGTATGCATTTTAGAGCCCATTATATTATTTATTTTTTTCTTCTTTTGGTCCATTCTACTACCACTGAAAGATTGTCGATGGAGTTCCAGTTCACCTTGTGTAGGCAGTGCTTTGGCAGAGAGTTGTTTAGAATTCCGTAGAAGGAATCAGTTTTCCCTATAAGGACGAGAAATTTACTAGAAACGGGTTCGAGATAAGTAGCCTAATGAAACATGTAATGTGCGGCCGTGTTAATGAACACAGATGTTTGCGATCCGAAGATAGTCTTACTCGGGTGGAAATTGAATGTATCAAGTACACAGATTAGCTGGAACTGTTACTTTTATTTCGCAATTAACCTCAACATATTTCCAGTGGAGCACAATAACACGCCTATAATAAACTCCTCGTCCACTACCACTGCCACTGCATACATTTGCTGTTGAAATTCTGAGCGCGTACGATCCAAAGCAAAGATATTATTTATTCCCGTAACGTCATGCACAGTGCCCATAAGCAGAAACAGAGAAATTGGAGCTCATATCGGTGGTGACGATAGCCGTTCTCACCATCCCCCGTTCCTTAATGTAGCAGGGAAGGGGAAAATTGTGCACTCCCCCTCATTACGTAATAAAGCATGTGTAATCGCAGATTTGCCCTTGTATCTTTGTGTGTGTGTGTGTGCGTGTGTGTGTGTGTGTGTGTGTGTGTGAGTGTGCGTTTAACAGAGACAGAGAGAGAGGGTGCGCGAGGACATTTAGACAAACCTGCTTGGGAGGGACTCCCGTCTTATATGTTGTTATCAATATCCAACAAGTTGAACAGTGTTCACTTTTGTGCATAAATCAACACTAACATAGTGTCACGGATTATTAGACGCTTTCCTAGGATTTTCACAGACGTATTATGTCAAAGTACCATTTTACTACCATATTAGAGAGCAACATTTCAACATTTTAAGTCGATCTTAGGTGCAATCCACTGTGTACATAATGACTGACCTCTTTCTGGTACTGACAATCTACCAAGTTCTCTCAAACAAGTCTGCTGTGATATTCTCAAAACCCGGGGTAATGTAAGTTCTTAATTCTGGCAACAATACTGGAAGTAGAAGTGTGTAACCATTGTAATTCACTTGCTAATAATAGATTCAATGAACTTTGTTACCATATGCAGGTGGTGTCATGCACGAGCAGTCTGTCGACGATACAGTATGACATGTCGATCGATGTACGAACCAACATCTGAGTGCCTATATGGTCGACCCATGCCTTCTTCGAAAATAAATAGATCATCTTGCTGCGTTTCCATAACATGTGATTCGAAACGTGACATGTCCTAACAAGTCCATGTACATGTACAAATGTTCTGTCAGAGTTCCCTCGGCGACGAATTATGGGTCGAAATACATTTAATTAAGAAGAGGAGAGAAAATTCTTGTCTCTTGCTAACCAATTATCGCTTGTAGATTAATAACGATTCCTTCCAGTGAAGCTTCATACTTTTAGGGAATTTATATAAATTTCTTACGAACTGAAATTACGACATGAAGATATAACGTGGTACACTTTAGGAAAACCATCGTCTTAGCTGATGTTAGCAAAAGCTTTCGTTGGCTACCTGTGTACGGTGTAAGTTACTCATTTCATGTAAATTTTAACTGGTAGCATTAGATGCGCGTTTTTGTTCCCTAACAAATCCAGATAATTTTCTCAGCACCCACATGAAATTATAATATTTTTTTAACTATATAGGAAAAGATAGAGCAGAAGTTATGAATTGCTTTTTGTTATTTTTCTTGTTGTAAAATATGCTTCTTATACGCTCTTGGTGTAGTGGAAGAGACATTGCGCAACAGACAAGGATACTGCCATATGGTGTGAGTGATGAGAGCTTGAAAGAAAAATCATTGACAGTCGATGCTAATGATGCCTGTGGCTGCCTGACATAAGTGAGGAACAGGACCAGCGCTTTTTAAATGATCAGAAATATGTGTGACTATAATTAATAAAGATTGTTATTTCAATTACTTGGTTAACAATAATGTCACAGAATTTCAGTGGTATTTTGCAAAAGCAGACGTTCTGGGTTTTTCTGGAATAATAATGGATAGATGTCTGTGCATGGATAATTTTTCGTAAATTGTAAAGGGAGGTGGAATTTCAGTATTGATGATTCGAAGGATAGAAGGAAGGTTAATGTCTGACCACCCGGCGATGGGGCCAAAGCTCGGATTACTGAAGGCTGTTGAAGGGAATAGGTCGTGTTCTTACAAAGAAACCATCAGGGCTTTCGTCTTAACTAGTTCAGGAAAATCGCTGAAAACCTGAATTACGATGGCCGGACGTGGATTTGAACCTCCGTCCTGCAGAATGCGAGTCCAGTGTGCTTACCACTGCGTTACCTCTCTCAGTTTGATGAATCGAGATTCCTATAGATGAGAAATGAACCTAATTTATTCTAGATAACAATACAGTGTAAGTTATTAGAAACATTTCTAGTTTTTATTCCCGAACTGTAATCTGCTATCTTCTTTAAAGATCATACAGTTTGAATTAGAAAACAATTTCTAGGGTTTGCTGCTGCTGTAAATAATTAATTCTTTGAGCGAATTGCCACATGGTACTTGCATTGGCTTCATGACGACCTTTTTTTAGAGAGTGGCATAGATCTATGTTGTCTATTCAAGTAAAAAAAAGTTTAAAAAATCCATTCCACGAGATTAGACGGAACAAGTAACTTATGTTGTTGCAGTTGGGTCTGATGTTGTCAAAGGTTATAGAAGAGAGTGTGCTAGCTGGACACACACATTTTTATATATTTCTGTGAACCAGAACTCTACCGACTAACCTGTAGATTTTGTTCAGTGATGTCTTCTGAGTACTTTGGTATAAGGGACCCAGGTTTCTGGGGGCTCGTTGCAATATCATTGCATTTCACTCGGAAAATAATGGATTCGTCACAGATGATCGCGTTGCATAGCCAGCTCGGTCGCCAGACCTGAAATCAATGGACTTCTTCTGTGGCCATGAAGAACCAAATTTACGTGACTCTGGTCGATACTAGCACGAGCTTGGTTGCTAGTATTATCGCTGCTGTAGTAGTAGTAGTACCTACGCCAAACTCTTGGAACTCCCGAGCGTATAAGATTGTCGATATTGCGTCGCTGTACACTGTCATTATCATTACGTGCTGTACTTCATGCTGACAGAACAGACTGAACACACAATGATAAAACTATATATGTCTCATCTGAGGGTATTGCATACTCTGTATTGTGTTGTCTACGTTTTTTTAATTGCATATTACAATCTTGTTCATTTTGCGAAGGCATTTTCAGAGGAAGAGCGGCGTTTGCGTTAGTAAACCGAACATATAGTAAAATTTTTGGAAATTTGTAGTGAGTTCCTATGCAGCCAAACTGTTGAGGTAATCGGTCCGTAGGCTTACACACTACTTAAACTAACTTATGATTAGGACAACACACACACCCATTCCCGAAGGAGGACTCGAACCTCCAACAGGAGGAGCCGCGCGAACTGTGGCAAGGCGCCCAAGACCGCTTGGCCATCCCGAGCACCGAACATACTCGTATAGTAACTACATTGTTACTCTGTAGTGAACCGCCGAGGATCGTGCAGCCCTCATACCAAAGTACTCAGTACCAAAAATTCTTTCAAAACTTCTTGGTGGAGTTCTGGTTCAACACACACTTCTAAAATTTCTGGTCTTCTAACGCGTGACACGGGAGATACAATAACACCATATGGACATATATACATTTTTTCTCTAATACAGAAAAACAAAAGCGTCTTTCTGGTGAAACAGCGATAGTAACTTCGCTGATATTTACATTAACAACAAACTTACCATTAAAGTTGGATGCAGGTATTTTGGCCTGTATCCTGGCGACCGGTGGTTCAAATGTTTACTGCATACAATACTTCGTGAGCTTCACTGACATAGAGTGATTAACAAGGGCATTTCGCTTTAACAGCTGATATCTGGTGATTCGATGGACTTCCTTCTCACTGTCGTTGGGTCACATACAGCACGCTTTTCAGTGAATGTATATGAAACATCTATTTGCACCACCGAGATGCGAGGGTAACATAAATTTTCCCTCCTTGACGTGCAAACAACATGGATAAAATGTGGGTTTTCAGTGATTTTTTCACGGACTTATTCTAAGTACAATTTTAGTTTCCAGGAAAACATAGCGATGATTTGCCATATTTTACTTTTTCTCTTCTGTTTCCTTGTCAAAAACTGACGACTTCATAACTTGTATGTTCTTACGCTTAACACTGTTGGGAGCCATCAGGGGCATTCATAGATAGGAATATAGAGACACAACGCAGCGAGCAGGCAAAAGTGGTAGCGTTAGGTTAACGGAGCTAAAGTTTAGCACTAGAACCCTGGAAATTGCAGACACTCTGGGCTGTCCCAGGGGAGAAGTTTCACTTCAGAGAAATAACTGGTAACTCCAACCACCGCCTAGACGCTGTTGCAAGGCGGCACAGTAGAAGATGGCCACTCAGAAGGCACGTCTTAGCAGAGGCAGCAAGTTTGACACTTGCTGCTGAGAACTGCAGCGTCAGTGGGTTTACAAAGGTGGGCTACAACAGCAACCCGCTCCCACAATAGGACAGAGGGGGGTGGGGAGGGGTTGTCAAGTAGGTACAGCACTGTTGTTGCTGGCCACAATAGGAGTTGGGTTGACGTTCAGCTTTCAGCTGAACACTGTTGATACCAGACCTGGAGCCTGTTAACGTAAAATCATGAAGCATCCATACCAGTCGAATAGCAGTCGGGGAGGAATCTAAATGCCGTTGGACAAGGGCGCACTGGAGATGCAGGCCGACTCGCCAAATTGACCGAAGACTGGTAAGTGTCGGTCGATTAGTGTGGCGACTATAGGAAGGGAAGAATAGTGCACCGCCACGATTCTTTACAAACCCGTGTTTTTGTATGCAGAGGCAGTGCTCAGGCAGATCGCTTGGGCGTCGACTCCGTACCGCTCATGGCCACCTCGGTAAGCTCCGACATGGAGTGTAACTCAAGTCTGTACTTAACAACCTGCTGCAAGTGTTCACAAATTCTGCTAGCACCCCCCCCCCCTCCCCCCTCCCCAGCCGCCGCCCACCCCTAAGTTGCTACATACACGGACTACTGTTGTGCAACCAACTGCCGCCTTTTCCTTTTCTAGTGTTTAGAATTAACCTTCAATGTAGTAGCTAGTCTGGTCGCAAATAAATAGTGTTAATCAGACCCCTGAATTCCATGAGTCTCCCGCTGAGAGCATCCTGTCGAGTCCCCAAACCCGTGCCTCTCGTACAGGGTGTTTCAAAAATGACCGGTATATTTGAAACAGCAATAAAAGCTAAACGAGCAGCGACAGAAATACACCGTTTGTATCAATATGCTTGGGACAACTACATTTTCAGGCGGACAAACTTTCGTAATTACAGAAGTTGCAATTTTCAACAACAGATGGCGCTGCAAGTGATGTGAAAGATATAGAAGACAACGCAGTCTGTGGGTGCGCCATTCTGTACGTCGTCTTTCTGCTGTAAACGTGTGCTGTTCACAACGTGCAAGTGTGCTGTGGACAACATGGTTTATTCCTTAGAAAAGAGGATTTTTCTGGTGTTGGAATTCCACCGCCTAGAACACAGTGTTGTTGCAACAAGACGAAGTTTTCAACGGAGATTTAATGTTACAAAAGGACCGAAAAGCGATGCAATAAAGGATCTGTTTGAAAAATTTCATCGGACTGAGAACGTGACGGATGAACATGCTGGAAAGGTAGGGCGACCGCGTACGGCAACCACAGAGGGCAACGCGCAGCTAGTGCAGCAAGTGATCCAACAGCGGCCTCGGGTTTCCGTTCGCCATGTTGCAGCTGCATTCCAAATGACGCCAACGTCCACGTATCGTCTTATGCGCCAGAGTTTACACCTCTATCCATACAAAATTCAAAAGCGGCAACCCCTCAGCGCCGCTACCATTGCTGCACGAGAGACATTCGCTAACGATATAGTGCACAGGATTGATGACGGCGATATGCATGTGGGCAGCATTTTGTTTACTGAAGAAGCTTATTTTTACCTGGACGGCTCCGTCAATAAACAGAACTGGCGCATATGGGGAACCGAAAAGCCCCATATTGCAGTCCCATCGTCCCTGCATCCTCAAAAAGTACTGGTCTGGGCCGCCATTTCTTCCAAAGGAATCATTGGCCCATTTTTCAGATCCGAAACGATTACTGCATCACACTATCTGGACATTCTTCGTGAATTTGTGGCGGTACAAACTGCCTTAGACGCCACTGCGAACACCTCGTGGTTTATGGAAGATGGTGCCCGGCCACATCGCAAGGCCGACGTCTTTAATTTCCTGAATGAATATTTCGATGATCGTGTGATTGCTTTGGGCTATCCGAAACATACAGGAGGCGGCGTGGATTGGCCTCCCTATTCGCCAGACATGAACCCCTGTGACTTCTTTCTGTGGGGACACTTGAAAGACCAGGTGTACCGCCAGAATCCAGAAACAATTGAACATTTGAAGCAGTACATCTATCTGCATGTGAAGCTATTCCGCCAGACACGTTGTCAAAGGTTTCGGGTAATTTCATTCAGAGACTACGCCATATTATTGCTACGTATGGTGGATGTGTGGAAAATATCGTACTATAGACTTTCCCAGACCGCAGTGCCATCTGTTGTTGACAATTGTAACTACTGTAATTTCGAAAGTTTGTCTGCCTGAAAATGTACTGTTGTCCCAAGCATACTGCAAGAAACGGTGTATTTCTATCGCTGCTCGTTTAGTTTGTATTGCCGTTTCAAATACACCGGTCATTTTTGAAACACCCTGTAGGTGCACTATGGCAATGTTTGGCGCTGACCCAAGTCATCAGTCTGGCTTCACTGGGAATATGTCTTTCTGCATTTGCATCTCTCCGCCCGGAAATTCTTGATTGACTTCAGACTCCCTGTCATCGCTCTGTCCTGTGTTAGGACACGATGTCTTGAATGTGACTGACATTTGATCGTTATTGTATGTTTAGATATCTTGAAAATGTACATTTACGCAGCTGTTAAATAATTCGCAAGCATTTGGTATACGGCGTCCGTGCCATACAGGGCAGCGGAACGCATTTTCCATCACTCTTCTGCTTGATTTGATATTGACCTCCATGTCTTCCTCTCCTTCACCAGTGTCCTCTTCTCCGAGCAACACCGACGTCGGAAATTATTTTTGTTACATGTGCTTCAACTTATCCTACAATTTGTAGCTCTTATGGGTCCTTCTCGTATCAGCGAACTTATTCCCTCATGTTTTAACACACCTGCTAGCTAAAGTTCTCTTCGTCGATTGTGTACGGAATACAACTGCTCATGTTATGTCCACTTAATTTTCAGCATTTTTCTTTATAACCAAGCATCACTGTAGTATCAGTCCCTATTTTCGAACTAAATCTGTTTAATTTTGGCTTGTTTAATTTATCTCTCTTGGAAAACTTGTATCCTTGTAAAAATGATGCCATCTGTCTCCCTGCGCTTCTTTTTTTGCGATTAGATTTTATCTCTCTCTTTGTGATCGTCTCCGTGTTTGGATCAGCCAGCGAGGATTGCGTCAATTTTGACTGCTCCGGGAACCGCACAAATTAGAATGTGTACTTCTGTCTCAAGCATCCTGTCTTACCCACGTTCACTCACTACGGAAGACCATGTCGGAACTTGTTAAATTTCATAATTGGTCGTTACTTATGTGTAGCGCACCACAGATCATGCGTTATCGTTAATAATAGGTAAACCTTTTCTGCGAAAGTCTGTATAGTAGCAACCAATTATTCTGTCAAAGATTTTTGTATTACCGTCTTCGCGCAGTAGCGGGATTACAAAAAATTTGAATTTACAGCGTGATCGTGTTTAATTCGGACCCGCCAGGATAGCCGAGCGAGCTAACGCGCTGCTTGCTTGAATCGGGTAGGCGCGCCGGCCCCGGATCGATCCGCCTGGCGGATTAACGACGAGGCCCGGTGTGCCGGCCAGCCTGGATGTGTTTTTAGGCGGTTTTCCACGTCCCCCTAGGTGAATACCGAGCTAGTCCCCACGTCCCGCCTCAGTTACACGGCTCGCAGACATCTGAACACTTTCGCACTATTCCATGGATTACACTAGTTTCAGGCACTTGTGGTACACTAAGTCCATCCTGGGGGGTACGGGGAGGCAGCAGGAAGGGCATCCGGCCAGCCCTTCCACTAACATTGCCACATCCGATTAACCATGCCGACGCTGCGTATCCGGGGGGAAAACGGCACAAGCAAATGAAAGAAAGAAAGAAAAGAAAAAATCGTGTTTAATTCGGTTGAAACTTAACAATAAAAATCATTATTAATCATTTATACTTATAGGCTTATTTGAGCGAATGGACTCTACAGAAAACTTTTCAATTAAACAGCCCATGTTAAACTAAATCTGATGCTGCTTCAAAGTTACAAACATATCTTTCACGAATGTTCTCTTTGCTGGAGCTTGTCTGCTTCTCATGTCCTCTCTTCGTCCATCGCACGTTATTTTCCTTCCGCGTTTGTGTAATTCCTTCACCTCTTCTACTACGTCGTCCTCAGATCCAAGAAATGTAACGGTAAACCGGCCTCGGTGGCCGAGCTTTTCTAGGCGCTACAGTCTGGAACCGCTACGGTCGCAGGTTCGAATCCTGCCTCGGGCATGGATGTGTGTGATGTCCTTAGGTTAGTTAGGTTTAAGTAGTTCTAAGTTCTAGGGGACTGATGACCTCAGAAGTTGAGTTCCATAGTGCTCAGAGCCATTTGAACCATTTTGTAACAGTAATCTTAGTTTCCGCTATATGTTTCACTTTCCTCTCAGTCATCTCATCTCCTTAAATGTTCAATCAAAAGACCCTGAAACTCTTCCGTACTTGCTCTTACATTTTATCTCGTTGAAAACTGTATTCTGTCAATCATATGATTTATATCACTGTTTCATGAACAGCGCGATTCCTTATCACAGTTCTCCAGAATCACGGTGAACTTCTGCGACACTAGCCTATTACGAAGGCAGGGACAGAAAAGCAGCTGTTTCTCGCCGAGGGAAGCTGTCATCGTGAGAAGGCCGTCGCGCGGGGTCAGTGAGCGCTCTGTGGGTCTGGACCGGGGACGCTGCGCTAAGTGCCCGCTCGCAGAGCCACGGCGAGGACCTGAACGGGAGCTTTACGGCGTCGTATGTCATGTCGCGACTCAGCTCCTACGGATCCCGTAAAGCCGCGGCTTTACTGCCCACTTTTCGAGTTTGCAACGACCTCGTAAATGGATTTTACATCGAGTCTCCAACACTTGCGTCTGTCCGCAAGCATTGTACCTCCACAGGAAACAGCCCACCTTGCGTACACTCACGTGTCTTCCGCGAAAATGTTCAGTGCGCCTGTGAAACACGAACACTGCTACTGCAGATGAAACTCACGTTCTTCCTTAATAACACTGAAGTTACAAACATATCGAGTGAGGTGACGCAATAAGTCGCGAGACATGCATTCGAGACAACTGCGGTTCGCGTCTTTGTGTGGTCATTTCTTGAACCATAGTATTCCTTTCCTTCCATGCTGTAGATTCCAACAAATATCTCAACATACCGTGATAATCATGATTAGGCCATCACTGTCCATGCTGTTGTCACTGCTTGATAATTTCGCCAACTTGTTAGCACCATACTCGTAAGCATCGTCGTCTATTACACGCGCATCGTTAGAGAACTCTAGATCATCAAGATTTTTCTGTACATCAAGACGACGATACAGAGAAAGGTGCATGTTACTTCTGAGTCAGTTAAAATAAATGAAATATATGTTAAGTAAATTTTAGTCATTTCAAACTTTAGAAGCTGTCCCTGAAAATTTACGGTTTCAGTTGCATCCATCCTTCTCCATTACACGTCGTAATATTTCCATATGTCATCAACTGCCGTTTAAGACTTCTATTCTTTCGGGAATCCAGGACATACTGTGGTCCATTTATCTCCATCCTCATGCCTTAATGTTCCGCCTACCTTCATTACATTTCCATTTGTGTCGTAAAACCGTCTTTCGCTCTTGTCTACTTCCTGAACCATTTGGTTCTCAGTCCTTCCTGTTAGTACCTAACACGCATCTCTCTATGTTTCGTTGAACATTCGTCAGTTTTTGGACGCTTTGGGATTAAAACTCCATGTCTTACGATCGGAAACAAAATTCTCAGTTTTACCACCAGATCAAAAACTTTTATATTCCAACTTTTAATGGTAGACGAAACGCTACTTTCCACCTCTTTTCGATTTACACTTCTTCATTAGACCGCTAATCTTTCCAACTGGTATTCTTTAATTTTTTCCAAAAACCACATACTTAGCAGTCCCCCAATACGGATACGAAGTTTGAAATTTCTACTAACCCTCATCTTTGGGATTCGCAGCTTTATTTTTTTCTTGTTTCCAGTTAAGATTATTCGATACAGCTTCCGCCTTTTAAGCAAAACACTGTTTTTTCTTGTTACACACATGCGTTTCGGCACCTTTGTGCCATCATCAGTGGGTGTTGTTTAATGAAAAACTGTAAGAAGTGAACATATTTTAGGTCGTAGCTGATCTAACAAAATGAGGCCTAAAGACAGTTTATAGGGTGTACATTTTAAGTTGACAAACCAGAGTAACTCGAAAAATAAGGTTCACACGAATAAGGTGTAGAATCCAAAGTTGATCATTGTCGAGGAGGACATCTTCTGGTGCTAAAATTAGCCCTCCACCCCAGCCTCCTGGGGGTGGGATGAGAGGCAACTTTAAAATTTCAAATGGGAACCCCCATTTTTTATTGCATAAGAAACTACGTACATTTGGTCTGAAACATTTGTTTTGATTCTTGGTAGATGGCACTGTAATTCAAGACAACCCATGTTCTCATTTTTGCTTCGAAAATGGTTACGGATGAATAAAAAATCCTTTTTTACTTCTTAAATTTTGATTCGCTAAAACAAAAACTCTCCCTCTCTCCCCATAGGGTGGGGTTAGAAAGAGAGGAATTAGAGTCTTACAAATATTGACCCAAATATTAATTTTTTGCGCAGATTCGGATAAGTTTTGTTTATTTCGTGGTCATGATGCCAGACAACTTTTAATTATCAAACAAATCATTTGACTAGCTAACTAACTAACCAAAAATTCTACTTACTAACGAGTGAACTCATTAACTAAAAAGGTAACTGCTTCACGAACCTAACTTTTTATTAGATTCGGAGTAATCATCATTGTTTGTCGAGAAGTCTCACAACTGAGGTGCTTGCTTAATTTGTTTCGTTTAGTTTCGGGTGGAAAAACATAGAAAAAGACATTCATAAATTTATTGGCTTAAACCACGTTGTTCACACCTCTATTTTATTTTATTTCAGAATATCGCGGCTGTTATGTCGTTTACATTTTTTTGAATTACAGCACCAACCACCAATAAGCAAATCAAATGTTTAACACAAAATGTACGCAATTTTTATATGTAGAATCTGATTCTGCAATATAAATGGGGGAAGCCATTTGAAATTTTAAAGTTGCCTCCCGCCCCACCCCCAGGAGGCTGGGGTGGCGGGCTAATTTTAGCACCAGCAGATGTCTCGTTTGAAAGTAAACAGCTTTGGATTCTATACATTTTTTCGTGTGCAGCTTATTTTTCTAGTGATTCTGGTTTGTCAACTTAAAATTTACACCCTTTTGGATTACCATCTGTATGGTACCCTTCGCTGAGAGCTTGTAAGCCGCAGACCAAACAATGTAAACATGAATTTTACCAGCTAGTTAACACTTCATTTGATTATTAAAACGTCATTTAGGTGTGGCAAAATGTTTTGCATTTATACACGTATATGTTATTACTCACGTTTTGTTGTGATTGATCCTTCTTCGTTGTCCTTTGTGTGAATTTGGTTTTACAAACGCATTTTCACTTCGCAAAATGCGGTGTTGTGTGCCCGAACCCCGTCGGCGTTCATTTCTTCCCGAGTGAGTTTGGCGCCGAATTTGAATTTTGTTTACGTTTATCTCTCTTTTTCTCTGTACGTGTGTGTGTGTGTGTGTGTGTGTGTGTGTGTGTGTGTGTGTGTGTGTGTGTAAGTTCCTATAGTTGTTTGTATTGCCTTATGCGTAATGTTCCTTTACTATTTTAAATAATGTGTCTTTACATAGTATAATACTGTATACACATTTAAACTTAATACAAACATCATCAAAACCGCGATTTGCGAAGAGGTGTTTGTAAAACCGAAATTACACTACATTTAATATGTGTGTGTAATACCCTCACATGGCTAACGAAGAAGGATCAATCACAACAAAACGTGAGCAATAACAAATACGAGTATATACGCAAAACAATTTGCTACAGCCAAACCACGTTTTTAAAAATCAACTGAAGTGTTAACTCGGTGATAAAATTCACATTTGCGCCGCTATGTTTGGAGACGACAAGCTACCAGTATTGGTATTGCAAATCTATATAATTTTAAGTCAAGGTAAGAACAAAAACGAACAAAAACTCTCTTCAACTCTCGCTTTATTAGACCAGTTACCACCTAAAATATGTTCCCTTTTTATATTTTTTCAATAAACAAAAGCCACTGATTGTGGCAAAAATGTGCCGAAACCTGTTTGGGTAACAAGAAGAAACAGTGTTGTATAAAAAGGGAACCTATAACGAATATAATTTACTAATCCTCATTACTTACGTCTGTCTTAGGTCAACTCTCATTGCGTAGTTGTGCTTATTACATTGTTCACATCATTTATCAAGACTTGCAGTGCTTCCTCACTTTCATTGAAGAAGCATTCCTGTATTTCCATGATTCCTTCTTCGATGAATAGATGGAGGACTAGGGGTGAAAGTTATACCCCTGTCTTCCACTCTATATCATCTGAGCTCTTCGTTCTTGATCTTCCCCTCGTTTTCCCCCTTAGTTCTCGTACATTACTCTTATTTTCCTGTGAATACGGAATATCTTGCACTTTTTCTAGGTCGACCAATTCAAATCTTGCTTCCAATATCAACCGCACCATCACAACTGCTTCGGTAATGCCCTTACCTTTGCCAAGAGCGGACTGATCGTCATCTAACAGATCTTGAGGCTTGTTTTCCCCTTATTTTGTGCATTACTTTTATTGGTAGCTTGGATGCGTGAGCTGTTGAGCAGATCGTACGCTAGTTATCGCACCTATCTGTTCTCGCTATCTTCAAGGTTATGTGGTTGACATGTTCCCGAAGGTCTAAAAGTATGTCGGCAGACTCGTAGATCCTAGAACAAATTTGAATATTCGTTTAGTTATCACTTCTTTCAATTAAATTAGAAATACTAAAGTGATAACGTCTATTGTACTTACTGAATAAAATCTGGTTCGAAGTTTTCTTAATGTAAACGAGTAAGCTCTGATAAATTTATGTACATCTAAATGTACAGTGCAATTAAGTTTAGTATGCAGGTCATTGTTGTGAGGTCTTAAACGCTGAGTTATCGTCAAGCATGCGTGAGATTCCGTTTTACACCACTGTCTTCCCTTAGTAACTCTATTTCAGGAGACGGTCATTACAAAAACAAATCACTTCATGTCTTTATATTTCGAAACGAATGTCAGATTCGTGAAGACATGCGGGTAACTTTTTGGCTCACATTTATTACACGACTTAATACTACAATTAACACGAACAGTTCAGTTCATTAACATTACTAAAGTTCTTCCCAGTATCATCTGATCAAAATTTCTTCCTACATGTAGATAGCATCGGCGGTTATGTCGATAATCAGAGTTTTATTACAGATACTCCCGTTTGGTGTTGTCACTTTTCTGCCGTTCGATGCGCCCCGCCACGAATTCCTCTTCTGTGGTAACCTACTCATCTCAAAGTAGAGAGTAGTTCTTGCACCCTACGTTCTCAACTATATGTTGGGTGTATTTTTATAGCTGTCCCTCCTGTAGTTTTTAACTTCTACAGCTCCATCTAATACCGTGGCGGTTACTCCCTTAAACTTCAGTCATTACAAATGTCCTATCATCCTGTTCCTTCTCCTTTCAGTTGTTTCCTGTACATCCCAGCCTTCGTCGATTGTGTGGGGAACTTCTTCGTTCTTTGTCTATCCAGCTCAACTACTTTTCAACATTCTTCTGTACCATCACATCAAATGCTTAGATTTCTTCTGTTTCAGATTTCCCACAGTCATTGAGTCATACAGTCCTATATTCCAAACGTACCGTCTCGAAAATTTCTTCCTCAAATTAATACCAATGTTTTGTACTAATGGACTACTTTTGAACAGAAATTCCCTCTTTGCTTGTGACAGTCTGCTTTTTAGGTCCTCGTTGCTTCATCTGTCACGGGCTATTTTTCTTCCAAGGTAACAGAATTCCTTAACTTCTTACACCTTGCGCTCACCTAATTTGATATTAAGTTTCTCTCAATTCTCATTTCTGCTACATCTCATTACTTTCGCCTTTCTTCGATTTACTCTCAGTCCACATTCGGCATTCACTTGACTGTTCATTCAGTTCAGCAGATCCTCTAGTATTTCTTCACTTAAACTAAGGATAGCAATGTCATCAGCGAGTGTTATCATTGACATCTTTTCACCTTGAATTTTAATTTCCCTCTAAAACCTTTATTTCCATCATTATTTCTTCTATGTATAGTTTTGCAGGACTGCATCCCTGTAATACACTCTTTTCAATTCGATCACTTCGTTCTTGGCCTTTCAGGTTTATTGTTCACTCTTGGAACTTGTATGTATCGCGTATACCCTTCTTTCCCCATAACTTTCTTCTATTTTTCTCAGAAAGTAGACCATCTTGCACCACTTCACACTGTCTGCTTTCCCAAGTCGAAAGATCCTATGAACGTCTCTTGATTTTACTTCAGTCATGCTTCAGTTATCATGCGCAACGTCAAAATTGCCTCTCTGGAGCCTCTTGCATTTCCTGACACCAAATCTATCATCTAACAGATTCTCAATTTTCGCCATTAGCTGTCAAGCAAATAATACACTCCTGGAAATTGAAATAAGAACACCGTGAATTCATTGTCCCAGGAAGGGGAAACTTTATTGACACATTCCTGGGGTCAGATACATCACATGATCACACTGACAGAACCACAGGCACATAGACACAGGCAACAGTGCATGCACAATGTCGGCACTAGTACAGTGTATATCCACCTTTCACAGCAATGCAGGCTGCTATTCTCCCATGGAGACGATCGTAGAGATGCTGGATGTAGTCCTGGGGAACGGTTTGCCATGCCATTTCCAGCTGGCGCCTCAGTTGGACCAGCGTTCGTGCTGGACGTGCAGACTGCGTGAGACGACACTTCATCCAGTCTCAAACATGCTCAATGGGGGACAGATCCGGAGATCTTGCTGGCCAGGGTAGTTGACTTACACCTTCTAGAGCACGTTGGGTGGCACGGAATACATGCGGACGTGCATTGTCCTGTTGGAACAGCAAGTTCCCTTGCCGGTCTAGGAATGGTAGAACGATGGGTTCGATGACGGTTTGGATGTACCGTGCACTATTCAGTGTCCCCTCGACGATCACTAGAGGTGTACGCCAGTGTAGGAGATCGCTCCCCACACCATGATGCCGGGTGTTGGCCCTGTGTGCCTCGGTCGTATACAGTCCTGATTGTGGCGCTCACCTGCACGGCGCCAAACACGCATACGACCATCATTGGCACCAAGGCAGAAGCGACTCTCATCGCTGAAGACGACACGTCTCCATTCGTCCCTCCATTCACGCCTGTCGCAACACCACTGGAGGCGGGCTGCACGATGTTGGGGCGTGAGCGGAAGACGGCCTAACGGTGTGCGGGACCGTAGCCCAGCTTCATGGAGACGGTTGCGAATGGTCCTCGCCGATACCCCAGGAGCAATAGTGTCCCTAATTTGCTGGGAAGTGGCGGTGCGGTCCCCTACGGCACTGCGTAGGATCCTACAGTCTTGGCGTGCATCCGTGCGTCGCTGCGGTCCGGTCCCAGGTCGATGGGCACGTTCACCTTCCGCCGACCACTGGCGACAACATCGATGTACTGTGGAGACCTCACGCCCCACGTGTTGAAAAATTCGGCGGTACGTCCACCCGGCCTCCCGCATGCCCACTATACGCCCTCGCTCAAAGTCCGTCAACTGCACATACGGTTCACGTCCACGCTGTCGCGGCATGCTACCAGTGTTAAAGACTGCGATGGAGCTCCGTATGCCACGGCAAACTGGCTGAGACTGACGGCGGCGGTGCACAAATGCTGCGCAGCTAGCGCCATTCGACGGCCAACACCGCGGTTCGTGATGTGTCCGCTGTGCCATGCGTGTGATCATTGCTTGTACAGCCCTCTCGCAGTGTCCGGAGCAAGTATGGTGGGTCTGACACACCGGTGTCAATGTGTTCTTTTTTCCATTTCCAGGAGTGTACGATGGTTCCAACACTTATCAGCTCTTGCTTTTTTCGGAATTGTATGGATGGTTTTGTCCCGAAAGCCTGATGGTGTGTCCCAAGTCGCCGGTCTCATACATTCACCAAACCAACTTTAATAGTCGATTGGTTGTGACTTCTCCAATGATTTTAGAAATTCTGGTACAATGTTATCTTCTCTTCCGCAGCATTCTAACCTTCCAAAGCTCTTTAAGTTGTGACTCTAATACTCGATTCGCTATCTCTTTCATATTGACTCCTAATTCCATTTCTGTCACGTCATCCGAAAATTAATCATAAAAGCCTTCAATGTCCTCTTTCCACCTAACCACTCTCTCTCTCTCTCTCTCTCTCTCTCTCTCTCTCTCTCTCTCTCTCTTTCTCTTGTGCGTTTAGTAGTGGAATTCTCATTGTAATCTTAACGTTGTCACCCTTGCTTTTAATTTCACGGAAGGTTGTCTGACTTTTCTGCATGCTGAGTCAATCCTTCCGAAGACAGTTTCTCGTCTTGACATCAGTGCGTTCTACTTACTCCATACCTAAGTAATATTTATTGCTGTGTTCCAAGCTTTCCATGATTAATTTTGTATTCCCTTCTTTGGCCGATTAGCTGTAGCATTTCTTCTGTTATCCAAGCTTCCTACGCAGTAGCCTTCTTTATACCTATGCTTTTCTTTCCAGAATTTGAAATTTTTAAAGATGTTCACTGCTCTTCAAGTGTTGTGTTATTACTTATCCCAATATTCTCATCTTTAGCGACATTCAGAAGGCTATTAGTACTCCTGAGTACTTTTGTATCCCACGTCTTCGCTAACTTCAGTCTACTCTTCATCATTACTAAATTGTTATCTGAGCCTTTATCCACTCCTGGTACGTCTAACTATACAATATCTTATTTCGGAATCTTATCTGAACGCGACATAATCCAGCTGGAATCTCCCTGTTTCTCCGGGTTTTTTCCCAAATGTACGTTCTCTTTATGTGAGTCTTGAACAGAGTATCTGCTATTACTAGCTGAAAATTTGGAGAACTCCTGTTTCATTCCTACAATAAAGCCCTATTCTCTCGAATCCTTTCATCTACTCCTTCCATCACCACCGCTTTCCAAGCCACCATGATCATTAGAATCACATCGTCCTTTATATATGAATCACCCACTCAATTTCCCCAAATAATTTCTTTCCGTCTTCATCTTCTGTGACGTAGACACCCACACCTGAAATATTGTTGTCATTCGCTTGGTGTCAGTTCTGATAAGCGCAACCTTGTCACTGAACTAATGGCTCTGAGCACTATGGGACTTACCTTCTAAAGTCATCAGTCCCCTAGAACTCAGGACTACTTAAACCTAACTAACCTAATGACATCACACACATCCATGCCTGAGGCAGGATTCGAACCTGCGACCGTAGCGGTCACGCGGTTCCAGACTGTAGCGCCTAGAACCGATCGGCTACCCCGGCCGGCTATCACTAAACTATTTGTGTAACTCAGTCTCCGCCCTACCTTCCTATTCATAACGAATCCTATTACGATTGTACCATTTTTTGCTACTGACCAGAAAAAGTTGTTTTGGATGGGGACTCCATCTTCTTTCCATTTCACTTCACTCATCCACGCTACGGCTAGATGAAGCCTTAGACTCTCTCCGTGCATGTCGTCTAGCGTTTATACCACATTCAAACATGTGACATTCATCGCTGCGACACGTAGAATGTTAAGACTTCTTCGATTACTCAAACTTTTCTTCAGGGTCATCTCCCTCTTGGCTGTCCACTGTCCACTCCCGGAGACCTGAAAGGAAGACCAGTCCGGAATCTTTCGCTTATGGAGAGATAATAGTGACAGTTTCTCAATTACAATCCACGTGTCCTGTGAATAAGGATTCAGTGCTTCCCATTGCCTTCTATGTCTTTATGACGTTCATCATTGCGATTTTCCGCCTTTTAGGGGCAGTTTCCCACCACAAGGCCAAGAGAATGCCTTAAACTTCTACCCACGTCTCTGTCCGTTGGTAAAACGAGGGTGACTTCTTGTCCCGGATGTCTACCATCGCCACTGTTGATTTTTATTCAAAATCGGGGCGGTGGCTAGGTTCATATCCCACACTGATGTCCTCGTTGTTAACATTCAGCGAAGCAAAGGCTTGACGACATTTTCAAAGTGTCTTCCAGCTCCCTTAAGTAGCTCGTCTCGGTAGATGAGTTTGAACAAATCTCCTCTTGGAAAACTAAGAAGCTTCATTATGAAAAACAAAGACCTTATGACAAATTACTCTGAAAGAAAACAGGAAAGAATGCTCTTCCTGAAACAAAGCAATAACCATTCCTCTTATAAAAACAATTGTAACACACTGGGCTGAAAAAGTAAGTGAAGATTCTTGATAAGAGATAACTGAAATTTTCTTGAAAGAAAAGAATAAGTCTCTTTTCAAAGAGTAAGAAGAAAATCTAGCACAAGAAGATCAAAGTACTTAATCGAGAAATATTTATAAAAAATTACAGAAAAGTTCTTTACATTCCAGTTGTAGCTTGTTTTTAAGAGCTACTATTGCTAAATTAAACAGTCCCTAATGTCCGTTCTTTCTGGCGTCAGTGTCGGGAGTGCGTACGAGACTTAGTCGGCCACATACCACACAGAATTGCTCTGCTCTGCATTTGAAGAGAACTACCAATCTGCTCATGATAAATTTTGTGGTGGTATTGGTTAAGGTGCCATTTGGGTAATGTCAGCCAATATTTTATTAACCCACAACCACGTTTTCTTTTCATCAGCGCACGCAAAAGTGTGATGGAGGCTCTTTTTCAGAGCACACTTAGTGCAATACGGGTCCCGTGCCGTTAGTATTTGCAATACTTTCCCTTACGTCACTTCTTTGTCGCTGACAAGGACATACAAGTGCGAAGCGGCGTAGATGGTCAAAACGATTTATGTATATTAATCCACACATGCGCACAGTTCGTTCTAGGCTGTTTGCTGTGTACAAGTGGGAGGTGATTCGAAGACTCTTCCGTATAATACTGCCATCGATAGACGTAAGTTGCCCACACAATAAAACTGGCATGATTGTAAGTATCGCCTGACACATGAAAAGAGGCTTCAGCTTAGACATTTGTATCGGGGACGACATGTCTGAAGTTCTATAGAGGAGCATCAAAGCTTTTGTGACGGACTTTGTCCTCGCTTGGAGAACGCGCCGCGAGCACGATGCTAAATGAATCCACGGATTTTGTAGACCATTTCTTCCGAAAGTAGTTGGTGTTTCTGTAATCTGAAAGGATACTTTAAGGGCATCTGCTGACCACCTGGTCCACGCACCGAATGAGAAAGTTTACTTTTCCGTCTCGGGTCCTATAGGAGGATGGACACTACATCTGTTGTAACTTCGATAGCATTCATGTTTTTAGAACGTGCGCTGTTTGAAAGACGCGTGCGACTCATTGTCGTTGTATCCGTATTGCACACCGCATTAAGCACATTCTAATTTGCCAGTTCCTTTGACCCATAATCAGAATATCTGCCACAATATACACTCCTGGAAATTGAAATAAGAACACCGTGAATTCATTGTCCCAGGAAGGGGAAACTTTATTGACACATTCCTGTGGTCAGATACATCACATGATCATACTGACAGAACCACAGGCAACAGAGCATGCACAATGTCGGCACTAGTACAGTGTATATCCACCTTTCGCAGCAATGCAGGCTGCTATTCTCCCATGGAGACGATCGTAGAGATGCTGGATATAGTCCTGTGGAACGGCTTGCCATGCCATTTCCACCTGGCGCCTCAGTTGGACCAGCGTTCGTGCAGGACGTGCAGACCGCGTGAGACGACGCTTCATCCAGTCCCAAACATGCTCAATGGGGGACAGATCCGGAGATCTTGCTGGCCAGGATATTTGACTTACACCTTCTAGAGCACGTTGGGTGGGACGGGATACACGCGGATGTGCATTGTCCTGTTGGAACAGCAAGTTCCCTTGCCGGTCTAGGAATGGTAGAACGATGGGTTCGATGACGGTTTGGATGTACCGTGCACTATTCAGTGTCCCCTCGACGATCACCAGTGGTGTACGGCCTGTGTAGGAGATCGCTCCCCACACCATGATGCCGGGTGTTGGCCCTGTGTGCCTCGGTCGTATGCAGTCCTGACTGTGGCGCTCACCTGCACGGCGCCAAACACGCATACGACCATCATTGGCACCAAGGCAGAAGCGACTCTCATCGCTGAAGACGACACGTCTCCATTCGTCCTTCCATTCACGCCTGTCGCGACACCACTGGAGGTGGGCTGCATGATGTTGGGGCGTGAGCGGAAGACGGCCTAACGGTGTGCAGGACCGTAGCCCAGCTTCATGGAGACGGTTGCGAATGGTCCTCGCCGATACCCCAAGATCAACAGTGTCCCTAATTTGCTGGGAAGTGGCGGTGCGGTCCCCTACGGCACTGCGTAGGATCCTACGGTCTTGGCGTGCATCCGTGCGTCGCTGCGGGCCGGTCCCAGGTCGACGGGCACGTGCACCTTCCGCCGACCACTGGCGACAACATCGATGTACTGTGGAGACCTCACGCCCCACGTGTTGAGCAATTCGGCGGTACGTCCACCCGGCCTCCCGCATGCCCACTATACGCCCTCGCTCAAAGTCCGTCAACTGCACATACGGTTCACGTCCACGCTGTCGCGGCATGCTACCAGTGTTAAAGACTGCGATGGAGCTCCGTATGCCATGGCAAACTGGCTGACACTGACGGCGGCGGTGCACAAATGCTGCGCAGCTAGCGCCATTCGACGGCCAACACCGTGGTTCCTGGTGTGTCCGCTGTGCCGTGCGTGTGATCATTGCTTGTACAGCCCTCTCGCAGTGTCCGGAGCAAGTATGGTGGGTCTGACACACCGGTGTCAATGTGTTCTTTTTTCCATTTCCAGGAGTGTACATCCCTATTTGTTTGCATTTGTTACCCCTCCTTATGAGACGGTGGGACTCCAATTGACGCCTCGCTTGGTGTAAGAAGCGTAAAGGTTGGACGACTGAACAGTGGAAAAACGTTGTGTGGAGAGACGAATCACGTTACACAACGTGGCTATCCGATAGCAGGGTGTGGATATGGCGATTGCTCGGTGAACTTCATCTGCCAGCGTGTGTAGTGACAACAGTAAAATTCAGAGGCGGTGGTGTTATGATGTGGTCGTGTTTTTCATGGAGAGGGCTTGCATCCCTTGTTGTTTTGCGTTGCACTATCATAGCACAGGCCTACACTGATGTTTTAAAGCACCTTCTTGCTTCCAACTGTTGAAGAGCCTTTCGGGGATGGCGATTCCACCTTTCAAGACTACCGAGCACATGTTCATAATGCACGGCCTGTGGGGGAGTGGTTACACGACAGTAACATCCCTGTAATCGGCTGGCCTGCACAGAGTCGCCGGACGTGGTGGTCGAGCGGTTCTAGGCGCTTGAGTCCGGAACCGCGCGACTGCTACGGTCGCAGGTTCGAATCCCATGGATGTGTGAGATGTCCTTAGGTTAGATAGGCTTAAGTAGTTCTAAGGTCTAGGGGACAGATGACCTCAGATGTTAAGTCCCATAGTGCTCAACGCCATTTTTTGCACAGTCATGACGTGAATCCTACAGAACACCTTTACGATGTTTTGGAACGCCGACTTCGTGCCAGGCCTCACCGCCCGACATCGATACCTCTCCTCAGTGCAGCACTCGGTGAAAGTGAGGTGCCATTCCCCAATAAACCTTTCAGCAGCAGACTGAACGAACGATTGCGACAGTGGAAGCTGTCATCAAGGCTAAGGGTGGGCCAACACCATACTGAATTCCAGCATTACCGACGGAGGGTACCACGAACTTGTAAGTCATTTTCAGCCAGGTGTCCGGATACTTTTGATCACATAGAGTAGTTGCAATGAAGGTTAGCGCCGTTTGCCGTCTTTACGCCACACGTCTCTCCTCTTTCGGCCACACGTCGTCAAATATACCATCTCAGGAATATAACTGGAGTTTGGTGCATGATCTTTGTTTTCTGCGGCACATCTGAAATGTCCATCAAGAATTATAGCTGTGCACGAGTTGGAGAACAACTGCGTCAGATTTGTTTTAAAAATTCGATTCTTTCTAATTTCTTCACAGTCACAGTCACAGATGGTGTGGATGTCGATTAACTGCGTGTCGTGTAATTGGCATGATATTCCTCTTCCTGATACAAGATGGTAGATGGGTTCACGCAATTTTCTATGCAACACGGCGGTGTCGGTGGTGCCGCCTATAACATGTTACACCCGCAATACACTTAAACATAACACCACCGCCTCTCAATTATATGTTACAAAACATATTCGTAGCCAATAACTTCTGGACCTGCAGGAGTAGACACCCCGTGCAATGTAGCTATGTCCATGTCTGTCTCATATAAGTGATTCATCACTTCTTTTATCTTTGTTTCGGATGGAATTCTGTTCACATTTACGATTTAAATGATACGTTTTTAGCACTTTTAATTATATTACATAACGTGATACCATTGCAGACTAGACTCATATTTCAAATCTTTCGTTAGCGTTATTTGTTCATACAGTGTTACAGTAATGACCTTTTGTAACAGCAGGCTGGGTGAGGTGACACAGCTATGTCGCGATTTCGTTTCCGATCGGGACAGCGCTGATTTTTTTGTAGCGTTTTCGCGACCTATACTATTTGCTTTCGCTAATGACATTGTCCTGTTGACTTGCTACTGATCTGATGGCTCGCGTGAGGAGGGTGAGTTTCTGGTCAAATGTGTATCGTAATCCCTTATGTTATCTGGAGACTGCGCTCTTTTCATCTTCAGTAATGGTGCCACAATTTTCGTTAATGATTTTGGTCGGTCCTGTCTGCTGGAATGTTTCACTTAGGGTCATGTCTACGTCAGTCCCTATGGGTTCTACACTCCTGGAAATTGAAATACGAACACCGTGAATTCATTGTCCCAGGAAGGGGAAACTTTATTGACACATTCCTGGGGTCAGATACATCACATGATCACACTGACAGAACCACAGGCACATAGACACAGGCAACAGAGCATGCACAATGTTGGCACTAGTACAGTGTATATCCACCTTTCGCTGCAATGCAGGCTGCTATTCTCCCATGGAGACGAGCGTAGAGATGCTGGATATAGTCCTGTGGAACGGCTTGCCATGCCATTTCCACCTGGCGCCTCAGTTGGAACAGCGTTCGTGCTGGACGTGAAGACCGCGTGAGACGACACTTCATCCAGTCCCAAACATGCTCAATGGGGGACAGATCCCGAGATCTTGCTGGCCAGGATAGTTGACTTACACCTTCTAGAGCACGTTGGGTGGCACGGAATACATGCGGACGTGCATTGTCCTGTTGGAACAGCAAGTTCCCTTGCCGGTCTAGGAATGGTAGAATGATGGGTTCGATGACGGTTTGGATGTACGGTGCACTATTCAGTGTCCCCTCGACGATCACCAGAGGTGTACGGCCAGTGTAGGAGATCGCTCCCCACACCATGATGTCGGGTGCTGGCCCTGTGTGCCTCGGTCGTATGCAGTCCTGATTGTGGCGCTCACCTGCACGGCGCCAAACACGCATACGACCATCATTGGCACCAAGGCAGAAGCGACTCTCATCGCTGAAGACGACACGTCTCCATTCGTCCCTCCATTCACGCCTGTCGCGACACCACTGGATGCGGGCTGCACGATGTTGGGGCGTGAGCGGAAGACGGCCTAACGGTGTGCGGGACCGTAGCCCAGCTTCATGGAGACGGTTGCAAATGGTCCTCGCCGATACCCCAGGAGCAACAGTGTCCCTAATTTGCTGGGAAGTGGCGGTGCGGTCCCCTACGAGACTGCGTATGATCCTACGGTCTTGGCGTGCAGCCGTGGGTCGCTGCGGGCCGGTCCCAGGTCGACGGGCACGTGCACCTTCCGCCGACCACTGGCGACAACATCGATGTACTGTGGAGACCTCACGCCCCACGTGTTGAGCAATTCGGCTTTCACATTCTAATGTTCCGGGGAAATCAGGAATACAGAAATACAAGTCGCTGAGGAATGAAATAAATAGGAAGTGCAGCGAAGCTAAGACGAAATGGCTGCAGGAAAAATGTGAAGACATCGAAAAAGATATGATTGTCGGAAGGACAGACTCAGCATACAGGAAAGTCAAAACAACCTTTGGTGACATTAAAAGCAACGGTCGTAACATTAAGTGTGCAACGGGAATTCCACTGTTAAATGCAGAGGAGAGAGCAGATAGGTGGAAAGAATACATCGAAAGCCTCTATGAGGGTGAAGATTTGTCTGATGTGATAGAAGAAGAAACAGGAGTCGTGTTAGAAGAGATAGGGTATCCAGTATTAGAATAGGAATTTAAAAGAGCTTTGGAGGACTTACGGTCAAATAAGGCAGAAGGGATAGATAACATTCCATCAGAATTTCTAAAATCATTATGGGAAGTGGCAACAAAACGACTACTCACGTTGGTGTGTAGAATATATGAGTCTGGCGACATACCATCTGACTTTCAGAAAAGCATCATCCACACAATTCCGAAGACGGAAAGAGCTGACAAGTGCGAGAATTATCGCACAGTCAGCTTAACAGCTCATGCATCGAAGCTGATTTCAAGAGTAATATACATTAGAATGGAAAAGAAAATTGAGAATGCACTACGTGATGATCAGTTTGGCTTTAGTAAAGTAAAGGCACGAGAGAGGCATTTCTGACGTTACGGCTAATAATGGAAGCAAGGCTAAAGAAAAATCAAGACACGTTCATAGGATTTGTCGACCTGGAAAAAGCGTTCGACAATATAAAATGGTTCAAGCTGTTCGAGATTCTGAAAAAAGTAGGGGTAAGCTATAGGGAGAGACGGGTCATATACAATATGTACAACAACCAAGAGGGAATAATAAGAGTGGACGATCAAGAACGAAGTGCTCGTATTAAGAAGGGTGTAAGACAAGGCTGTAGCGTTTCGCCCCTACTCTTCAATCTGAACATCGAGGAAGCAATGATGGAAATAAAAGAAAGGTTCAGCAGTGGAATTAAAATACAAGGTGAAAGGATATCAATGATTCGATTCGCTGATGACATTGCTATCCTGAATGAAAGTGAAGAAGAATTAAATGATCTGCTGAACGGAATGAACAGTCTAATGAGTACACAGTATGGTTTAAGACTAAATCGGAAAAAGACGAAGGTAATGAGAAGTAGTAGAAATGAGAACAGCGAGAAACTTAACATCAGGATTGATGGTCACGAAGTCAATGAAGTTAAGGAATTCTGCTACCTAGGCAGTAAAATAACCAATGACAGAAGGAGCAAGGAGGACATCAAAAGCAGACTGGCTATGTCAAAAAAGGCATTTCTGGCCAAGAGAAGTCTACTAATATCAAATACCGGCCTTAATTTGGGGAAGAAATTTCTGAGGATGTACGTGTGGAGTACAGCATTGTATGGTAGTGAAACATGGACTGTGGGAAAAGCGGAACAGAAGAAAATCGAAGCATTTGAGATGTAGTGCTATAGACGGATGTTGAAAATTAGGTGGACTGATAAGGTAAGGAATGAGGAGGTTCTACGCAGAATCGGAAAGGAAAGAAATATGTGGAAAACACTGATAAGGAGAAGGGACTGGATGATAGGACATCTGCTAAGGCATGAGGGAATGACCTCCATGGTACTAGAGGGAGCTGTAGAGGGCAAAAACTGTAGAGGAAGACAGAGATTGGAATACGCCAATCAAATAATTGAGGACGTAGGTTGCAAGTGCTACTCTGAGATGAAGAGGTTAGCACAGGAAAGGAACTCGTGGCGGGCCGCATCAAACCAGTCAGTAGTAATGAAGTTAACCAATCAAACCTATGCGCACGCAAATTCACATGACCCGCCAGAGACGGTGTCGCCAAACGTTTTCTTTGTTTGGTTCCCTAATACCGAACAAGAGAGCGATATAAAAATTGGGCATACAACGGTAGTATGGATCAAATCCGAGCCAAAGGCGGAGCTCTCTCGTGCGCTATGAGAACAATTGACACTCTTGTTGTATCTGGCGGGCCGCTTGTATTTTCACGATCAACGGCCTAACTGTCTAACTTCATTGCAAATTAACACGTAAACGGCACTACCTATCGTTTTTTTTTCGTTACAATTATTTCTCAGCACAACCTTGCCTGCAACATCCTGAGAAACTTTTCATGCATCTATATGATGTGTCATGTTTCGCAAGATCGACTTGTACGGATCTAATACCATTGAGAACTATAAAGTGAGGGCTAGTTATCCACTGTACCTGTACAACCTGAAACATTTTACCTTAATTTATCGGTGAGAATGAATGTGCTGATTATGAACTTCGGATTGCTAATTCCATTCTTTTTTTTAATTCTTTGGCTATGGGAACGTGCCCCACAGTCATCTCGTCGCCGGAAAAGGTATATTACAGTTTGTTGTGAGTTACATAGGCTGTCAGTTACATAGGCCTAACAAAGATCTGATTGCGACATAAAGTAAGTAAACAGACAATAGTGGAACACAAAATACTTAGAGAGAGTATGCTGTAAAAATTCTATTGGTAACACAGTAAGGAACGATAAATCGCCGTGGCTACATATTTGCTATATTTCCATCACAACAGGTATTAATAAATATACTTCTAAATTAATAATAAAATGTTATTCTGTATGTCCGGTAAGAATCGTTTCCAAAGCTGCAGATAGAGAATTGAATATGTGTGCAGATATATATAGATCATCAGAAGAGAACGTGACAACAGTATAAAAAAAACAAATTTCGATATTACTGCCACACCTATACATACACCGGCACCCAGACACGTATATGTAGGGGGTACATAGCCGGCCGCTGTGGAGAAGCGGTTTTGGGGGCTTCAGTCCAGAACCGCACTGTTGCTACGGTCGCAGGTTCGAATCCTGCCTCGGGCATGGATGTGTGTCACGTCCTTAGGTTAGTTAGGTTTAACTAGTTTTGAGTCCAGGGGACTGTTGACCTCAGATGTTACGTCCCATAGTGCTTAGAGCCATTTGAACCATTTTAGGAGGTACATAGCGGCATACATTTAGAGGTTGAGCGTTCCATATCCTGCTGAGCAGTCCGTGGGAATGTAGTCAGTTAATTGAGTGTCAGTCGTCCCCTCGCATTCTAACCATCAGGAGCATTAGGTTAGTAGAGCAGGGAAGTATATGTGGACGTTGGCACTATTGAGGAACTTTTGTCGTAGTTTATATGTAGATGTATCGCTGTATGCTAACAAGGTTTTGAGGCTGCCTCGTTACTGATGACCAAGAGCCCGAAGATTACTTGCAACGACGTTTAAGTGATAAGCGTTCGATGACACTGTAAGAATAGGCTGTATGGTTTGGAGTTTCCTCGTTTTCACGAACACAGGGGAATGGCGCTGAGGTTGAGCCGATAGAGATTTTTGTTGAACTTCCAGTTATTAAATTACAGCCGCGCTATAGCTGTTGTGAAACTTCCTGATGTTTGTGTGTTAGTATACTGTCGCACTCTTGAAATCGTGGTATAAATTACTGTGTAGTGGCTGCCTTTGATTAGAGAGTAAGTTGTAAAAGCGCATAGCGCGTAAACCCAATCCCGCGCTTGACACAGTCACTTTAATCACCTCTCCGAACGAATACTTAGAATCTGCCTGCCCTTTTGTATGGTACATGACTCTTTCACATGTTACATCAGAACTTAATTTTAGAAATATTGCAATTTGCAAGATATCCCGATAAATCTTCAGCGGTAAGGTCACTAGGCTTGATCTGTCTCACTTATGGTCGTTGTAGTTCTACCAGTAAAATCCAAACCACATCATACTCCTTCAGATGTATGACTCATGTAAACTGGAGCTCTGGCCTTCAGTCACTTCACTCTTGTCACCTAGTTCAGTCCGCACGCTTCCTTACGCCAGTTGCTAAAGGACTCAGGCCGACGGAAACAACAGCGAGGCACTAGGTGTGCACAACGTCACTACGTTCTCGACGGCCGCTGCTCAGCCAAAGACCACAGGTGCAGTGGTACTAAGGTTTTATGACCCCTTTCCAACTGTGGAGGCATCTAGGCTACTCGGGGTTCTAAATAATTCCGATGAGCACATACTACCAAGTTCTTTGTAAATTTAACTCAGTTTCGCAATTACCTGAATAATATCACATACGGTCTCAAACTGAGAAACACTATTTCATTTACCCCTCCCGTTCTGAGTGCTTAACTTCCTTTTGTTAGGCAGTTTAAAATTTTTTCGTTATATATTAACAATACAGTGCTTAGCGATGCTGATGTTAAGCAGGGACAAGAGCACCCTTAGAAAAGCCGTTGCCTGCTGAGGTTAAAGGGAGGCCTCATATGTGCAAGGAACTAGCTGCTTGGATTAGTACAGCTAACGGATCCCCCGACAGGGTAGGGCTCAACGAAATGTGTATAAGCGAGTTCATTGCCCGCAAAAAACAACGTTCCAGTTTCGAGACCAAGTCTTCCACACAAATTTAATGTGTTGGGAAGTTTCAAACTAGCTTAGAGGCCACTGCAGACAAAAAATTTGCTTCGGGAAATGTATACAGGGTGAGTCACCTAACATTACCGCTGGATATATTTCGTAAACCACATCAAATACTGACGAATTGATTCCATAGACCGAACGTGAGGAGAGGGGTTAGTGTAATTGGTTAATACAAACCATTAAAAAATACACGGAAGTATGTTTTTAACACAAACCGACGTTTTTTTTAAAAATGGAAACCCGTTAGTTTCGTTAGCACATCTGAACATATAAACAAATACGTAATCTGTGCCGTTTGTTGCATTGTGAAATGTTAATTACATCCGGAGATATTGTAACCTAAAGTTGACGCTTGAGTACCACTCCTCCGCTGTACGTAGGGATCCAAAGGGAACGGTGATGGACCTTAGGTACAGAAGAGACTGGAACAGCACATTACGTCCACACGCTAACACCTTTTTATTGGTCTTTTTCACTGACGCACATGTACATTACAATGAGGGCTGAGGTACACGTACACACGTGGTTTCCGTTTTCAATAACGGAGTGGAATAGAGTGTGTCCCGACATGTCAGGTCAGTAGATGTTAAATGTGGTGGCCATCATTTGCTGCACACAACTGCAATCTCTGGCGTAATGGATGTCGTACACGCCGCAGTACATCTACATCTACATCTACATCTACATCCGTACTCCGCAAGCCACCTGACGGTGTGTGGCGGAGGGTACCCTGAGTACCTCTATCGGTTCTCCCTTCTATTCCAGTCTCGTATTGTACGTGGAAAGAAGGACTGTCGGTATGCTTCTGTGTGGGCTCTAATCTCTCTGATTTTATCCTCATGGTCTCTTCGCGAGATATACGTAGGAGGGAGCAATATACTGCTCGACTCCTCGGTGAAGGCATGTTCTCGAAACTTCAACAAAAGCCCGTACCGAGCTAATGAGCGTCTCTCCTGCAGAGTCTTCCACTGGAGTTTATCTATCATCTCCGTAACGCTTTCGCAATCACCAAACGATCCCGTAACGAAGCGCGCTGCTCTCCGTTGGATCTTCTCTATCTCCTCTATCAACCCCACCTGGTGCGGATCCCACACTGCTGAGCAGTATTCAAGCATTGGGCGAACAAGCGTACTGTAACCTACTTCCTTTGTTGTCGGATTGCATTTCCTTAGGATTCTTCCAATGAATCTCAGTCTGGCATCTGCTTTACCGACGATCAACTTTATATGATCATTCCATTTTAAATCACTCCTAATGCGTACTCCCAGATAATTTATGGAATTAACTGCTTCCAGTTGCTGACCTGCTATTTTGTAGCTAAATGATAAGGGACCTATCTTTCTATGTATTCGCATCACATTACACTTCGCTACATTGAGATTCAATTGCCATTCCGTGCACCATGCGTCAATTCGCTACAGATCCTCCTGCATTTCAGTACAATTTTCCATTGTTGCAACCTCTCGATACACCACAGCATCATCTGCAAAAAGCCTCAGTGAACTTCCGATGTCATCCACCAGGTCATTTATGTATATTGTGAATAGCAACGGTCCTATGACACTCCCCTGCGGCACACCTGAAATCACTCTTACTTCGGAAGACTTCTCTCCATTGAGAATGACGTGCTGCGTTCTGTTATCTAGGAACTCCTCAATCCAATCACACAATTGATCTGATAGTCCGTATGCTCTTACTTTGTTCATTAAACGACTATGGGGAACTGTGTCAAACGCCTTGCGGAAGTCAAGAAACACGGCATCTACCTGTGAACCCGTGTCTAAGGCCCTCTGAGTCTCGTGGACGAATAGCGCGAGCTGGGTTTCACACGATCGTCTTTTTCGAAACCCATGCTGATTCCTACAGAGTAGATTTCTAGTCTCCAGAAAAGACATTATACTCGAACATAATACGTGTTCCAAAATTCTACAACTGATCGACGTTAGAGATATAGGTCTATAGTTCTGCACATCTGTTCGACGTCCCTTCTTGAGAACGGGGATGACCTGTGCCCTTTTCCAATCCTTTGGAACGCTTCGCTCTTCTAGAGACCTACGGTACACCGCTGCAAGAAGGGGGGCAAGTTCCTTCGCGTACTCTGTGTAAAATCGAACTGGTATCCCATCAGGACCAGCGGCCTTTCCTCTTTTGAGCGATTTTAATTGTTTCTCTATCCCTCTGTCGTCTACTTCGATATCTACCATTTTGTCAACTGTGCGACAATCTAGAGAAGGAAGCACAGTGCAGTCTTCCTCTGTGAAACAGCTTTGGAAGAAGACATTTAGTAATTCGGCCTTTAGTCTGTCATCCTCTGTTTCAGTACCGTTTTGGTCACAGAGTGTCTGGACATTTTGTTTTGATCCACCTACCGCTTTGACATAGGACCAAAATTTCTTAGGATTTTCTGCCAAGTCGGTACATAGAACGTTACTTTCGAATTCATTGAAAGCCTCTCGCATAGCCCTCCTCACACTACATTTCGCTTCGCGTAATTTTTGTTTGTCTGCAAGGCTTTGGCTATGTTTATGTTTGCTGTGAAGTTCCCTTTGCTTCCGCAGCAGTTTTCTAACTCGGTTGTTGTACCACGGTGGCTCTTTTCCATCTCTTACGATCTTGCTTGGCACATACTCATCTAACGCATATTGTACCATGGTTTTGAACTTTGTCCACTGATCCTCAACACTATCTGCACTTGAGACAAAACTTTTGTGTTGAGCCGTCAGGTACTCTGTAATCTGCTTTTTGTCACTTTTGCTAAACAGAAAAATCTTCCTACCTTTTTTAATATTTCTATTTACGGCTGAAATCATCGACGCAGTAACCGCTTTATGATCGCTGATTCCCTGTTCTGCATTAACTGATTCAAATAGTTCGGGTCTGTTTGTCACCAGAAGGTCTAATATATTATCGCCACGAGTCGGTTTTCTGTTTAACTGCTCAAGGTAGTTTTCAGATAAAGCACTTAAAAATATTTCACTGGATTCTTTGTCCCTGCCACCCGTTATGAACGTTTGAGTCTCCCAGTCTATATCCGGCAAATTAAAATCTCCACCCAGAACTATAACATGGTGGGGAAATCTACTCGAAATATTTTCCAAATTATTCTTCAGGTGCTGAGCCACAACAGCTGCTGAGCCCGGGGGCCTATAGAGACATCCAATTACCATGTCTGAGCCTGCTTTAACCGTGACCTTCACCCAAATCATTTCACAATTCGAATCTCCGTCAATTTCCTTCGATACTATTGCACTTCTTATCGCTATAAACACGCCTCCCCCTTCACTGTCCAGCCTATCTCTGCGGTATACATTCCAATCAGAGTTTAGGATTTCATTACTGTTTACGTCTGGTTTCAGCCAACTTTCTGTTCCTAGTACTATATGGGCGTTGTGACCGTTTATTAATGAGAGCAGTTCTGGGACCTTTCTATAGACGCTTCTGCAGTTTACTATTAGCACATTAATATTGTTATTCCTTGTTGCATTTTGCCTACTCCTGCCTTGCCGCGTCTCAGGAGGCGTCTTGTCGGGCCTAGGGAGGGAATTCTCTAACCTAAAAAAAAACCCATGTGCACTCCACACGTACTCCGCTACCCTCGTAGCCGCTTCCGGCGTGTAGTGCACGCCTGACCTATTCAGGGGGACCCTACATTTCTCCATCCGATAGCGGAGGTCGAGAAATTTGCACCCCAGCTCTCCGCAGAATCGTCTGAGCCTCTGGTTTAAGCCTTCCACTCGGCTCCAAACCAGAGGACCGCGATCGGTTCTCGGAACGATACTACAAATAGTTAGCTCTGATTCCACCCCGCGAGCGAGGCTTTCCACCTTCACCAACTCCGCCAACCGCCTGTACGAACTGAGGATGACCTCTGAACCCAGACGGCAAGAGTCATTGGTGCCGACATGAGCAACAATTTGCAGTCGGGTGCACCCAGTGCTCTCTATTGCCGCCGGTAGGGCCTCCTCCACATCTCGGATGAGACCCCCCGGCAAGCAGACAGAGTGAACACTGGCCTTCTTCCCCGACCTTTCTGCTATTTTCCTAAGGGGCTCCATCACCCGCCTAACGTTGGAGCTCCCAATAACTAATAAACCCCTCCCCCCGTGTGCCTGCTCGGACCTTGCTGAAGGAGCAGCCACATGTCCACTCACAGGCAGAGCGGGCGATGCCACACGGCCAGCCTCCACATTGACCCTCCGCCTCGTGCGCCGCGAACGCCGCTGAACCCGCCACTCCCCTTGGGGTGAGGGTGGCCCAACCGCGCCCGGTACCCGCGAAGATGTCTCGACAGCAGGGACAGTGGGTGAAGCATCTAACACCTGGGGTGCACCATGCGACGCACCAGACTCCCCACTGCCGCTACACTCCGAGGCAGCAGCCTGAAGACGGCTGACCGCAGCCATCAACACGCTCAGCTGTTCGCGAAGAGTGGCCAGCTCCTCCTGCGTCCGTACACAGCAGCCACACATCCTAGCCATCCTAAGAAATCAATTTACTATAGAGTGTTAATCAGCTTTTAACTAGACTGCTAATTCACTAAAGGCGGTTGATTATTGACTAAACTGTGATTGCTAACCACTTCTTGTAGAAACAAGGAAAATAGCACTACCTGTCTCTGGACGGTATTGAAAACAAACACTAGCACTACGAGCACTATGGCTGACTAAAGGGACTCTCTCTGACTGTATTCAAAACAAACACGAGATCTATGGAACACTTAATAGCACTCTACTATTAAAGCTTCCTAAAAGCAAAAACACGCAGAAGAAGAAGTGACAAGTAAGAAAAATACAGATAATACTTAAATTAAGGTAGCTCGCTGCACAGCAGACGTGAAGCAGACGGCGGTTAGGGCGACACTCTGGTGTAATGTCGCCGCAGGCTGCCACAATACGTTGTTTCATATCCTCTGGGGTTGTAGGTACATCACGGTACACATTCTCCTTTAACGTACCCCACAGAAAGAAGTCCAGAGATGTAAGATCAGGAGAACGGGCTGGCCAATTTATGCGTCCTCTACGTCCTATGAAACGCCCGTCGAACATCCTGTCAAGGGTCAGCCTAGTGTTAATTGCGAAATGTGCAGGTACACCATCATGCTCATACCACATACGTCGACGCGTTTCCAGTGGGACATTTTCGAACAACGTTGGCACATCATTCTGTAGAAACGCGATGTATGTTGCAGCTGTTTGGGCCCCTGCAATGAAGTGAGGACCAATGAGGTGGTCGCCAATCATTCCACACCATACATTTACAGTCCACGGTCGCTGTCGCTCTACCTGTCTGAGCCAGCGAGGATTGTCCACGGACCAGTAATGCATGTTCCGTAGATTCACTGCCCCGTGGTTTGTGAAACCCGCTTCATCGGTAAACAGGTAGAACTGCAACGTATTCTCTGTTAATGCCCATTGACAGAATTGCACTCTATGATTAAAGTCATCACCATGTAATTGCTGATGTAGCGACACATGAAACGGGTGAAAGAGGTGACGATGCAGTATGCGCATGACACTACTTTGACTCAGTCCACCGGCTCTCGCAATGTCCCGTGTTCTCATGTATGGGTTCATGGCAACAGCAGCTAACACACCAACTGACCCCGCTTCTTCTGTGACGGGCCTGTTACGAACCCGTTTGCGTCCTACAACCATACCTGTTGCATACAGTTGGCGGTAGATGTTTTGCAATGTGCGGCACGTTGGATGCTCTCTGTCTGGGTACCGTTCTGCATACACCTTGCAAGCTTCAGCTGCATTTCTTCGACACTAGACATAGATGAGTATCATCTCGACCTTTTCAAGAGTCCGAATACACCATGGTCACAGTTCCTACAACACTACACTATCACAGACGTCTGGCAACACGGTGTACTACAGTTGGTCTGCGTGCGGAGACGAATGCAGAATAACAATAGCAGCAAGCGCTACATGCGGACACTGCGACAGCTAGACCAAACCGCAACAGTGCACTACAGCCACACTCGTAAACACGGTCGTCATAGTAAACATGTCCCTGCAGATGCTGCTCGCCGACCGTGGCCCGTGTTTGTTACAACACGCATCTGAACGTCGGTGGTTTCAAGCGTCAACTTTAGGTTACAATATCTCCGGATGTAATTAACATTTTACAATGCAACAAACGGAACTGATTACGTATTTGTTTATATATTCAGATGTGCTAACAAAACTAAAGTGGTTCCATTTTTAAAAAAACGTAGGTTTGTGTTAAAGAACATACTTTCGTGCATTTTTGTATGGTTTGTATTAAACAATTATACTAGCCCCTCTCCTCATGTTCGGTCTGTGGAATCGGTTCGTCAGTATTTGATGTGGTTTACGAAATATATCCAGCGGTAACGTTAGGTGACTCACCCTGTATACGAGCAGCGTTCAATAAGTGATGCAACACATTGTTTTCACTGCCAATTTCGATTGAAACAATGTGAAGTTTAATGTGGGACATAGCGGAATATTCTCGCTTCAGCTTCAAAATGGCATATGTAACGTAAGTGCGTTCCGAGCGGAGTGCTGTCATTGAGTTTCTTTTCGAGGAAAACCACAGTGTCGCACATATTTATAGGCGCTTGCAGAGTGCCTGAGGGGAACTGGCAGCGAACAAAAGCACGGTAAGCCGCGCACAGCTGTGTCACTTGCAATGTTCTCCTGCGAAGAAAAAGTTCAAAGCCGCACTCTGAGCCGCTAAAGCCATGTCGACGGTCTTCTGAGACTCTGAAGGGTTATTCTGATTGATGTCCTCTCTCATGGTGCTACGATTAACTCTGATGTTTATTGTGCTACTCAGCATGTTAGTCGCCACATAAATGCAAACGAACTTGCCCTTTTCCAAGACGACGCAAGGCCTCACAGAATTCTGCATAACCGAGAGAAGCTCACAGAACTTCATTGGACTGTTCCTTGCTCATCTACCCCACAACACGGATCTCGCACCTTCCGACTTCCATCTGTTTGGCCCAATGAAGGATACACTCAGCGGGAAGCACTGCGAGCATGATGGGGAAGAAATTGAAGAAACATGACGTTAGCTCCGATATTGACCAGGGGAGTTGTACCCTGCACCCATGCAGGCACTCCCATTAAGATGGCGTTAGGCTGTCACATTGAACGGAAATTATGTTGAAAAATGGGAATTTGTAATCAAAAGAGTGGGGAATAATACGATGTGTTGGAATCCTGAATAAAAACCATCTGCATTCAGAAAAAAATGTGTTATCTTACTTAACAATCCGCGTAAATAAGTGTAAGTACAAAAAGCATGAAATATTTTTTTTCATCTTCTGTTTTCTGACGCACGGACAATAGAAGATATTTTTCGCTAACTCGGCAACTTGAAATGTGCCTCCAAGTTCGTGGCTCTGAACTTAGACAAAAAGTAACAGGCAAATTTACAAACAAATCCTAATGACTGATGTTTGTGTTTCACCGTGATGATAATTATGAAGCTGAGAAGACCACTCAAAAAAACATAAGCATGTGTAAATAAGGAAAGAGTAACGAACTTATCCTGCAACTAAAATAATTCGCTGTGACAAGGAGAAAGTCCTTCGGGACCTAGGTTTTGTGAGCCTTCTTCTCCCTCGTTTGAGCGAACAAAATACAAAATGTGAGAGCTAGTGAGTCACATCTAACACTCCTTGAGAGTTTTTTCCTTCTTCATACACTATATGTGCATGTAAAGTGTTTAAAACATTATCACCCCCTTTTAGTACCTTTCATGAAAGCTGCACGTAACAACATGCTGCAAATCCTTTCGACAAGCAGGGATTTCGTGTAAGCTGCAACGCTGGGATTTCAGCTCTGTCGCCGGTGTTTCTATGAAAGAGCTCGTGGCATAAAAATGAGAGGGAGTTGCGGTCCAGTAATCTTCTAATCTGTGCGTCTGGCTTACTCACAATGTGCTTTCAGAGCTGCATACAGTGTCAGCACAAACGGTCTGCGTCCCCGAGCTGGCTGCCTAAATGTGATGTCCGAGATGTCCTGTGCTAAAAATAAATTGTTAACTGATGTGATAAAGCTTACTCTGCATATGTGGTACTGTCGTTTCTGGAGCCCAAATTTCCTCCATACATAAAGCACCCGAAAAAGACTGAATTCCATTCAGTTCTGTGTTTCTGCAGCTCTTCCGTTGATAGCCCTGTATTTAGAGCTGCACTGATGCCCAGTCTAATTAGATACCAAGATGTCGTCAGACTATGCACTTAAAGACTAAATATTGGACAGACGCGGGACGGAAAAGACGTTTTTAACCTCATTTGACAGACACCTCTAGACTGTAGGGTTATTCCGTGATAATGCTTCCAACATTCAGGAATGATGAAGATGGCTAAATGTATCAGTCTGAGGTAAAGGACCCTGGTCCGGCAACCACCGAATCGAATGTAATCAGCGAAATTATTTCTGGCAATGGAACACATGTACCGCTCCTGTTGTTGCTGCGGTTGAAGGGCAGGCTACTTTCTGCTGTGCTAGAATAAGATAAAACAAGGAACAATTTCTGTTAAACATGTGCTCTACCGAAAAATGCATACCATTAAAGACCTACAAGCACTTGTCCATCTTCTCTACTGCGAAATACACCTCTTCTACTGAACAAGTGCCTTAGCTCTTGCCGGCCGGAGTGACCGAGCGGTTCTAAGCGCTACAGTCTTGAACGGCGCGACCGCTACGGTCGCAGGTTCGAATCCTGCCTCGGGCATGGATGTGTGTGATGTCCTTAGGTTAGTTACATTTAAGTAGTTCTAAGTTCTAGCGGACTGATGACCACAGCAGGTAAGTCCCATAGTGCTCAGAGCCATTTGAACCATTTTTGAACCTTAGCTATTAACATATGCATTTTAGGATCGATATTTACTCGATATATTTTCCTTGTTTGTTGCTACTATTTATTTCAAAACTATAGAAACCAAGAGCTTGCAGTAGAAGAGTTGTGTTTCAGAGTATAGATGATGACCAACGTCCGACAGCTCCAAAATTTTGAATTTTAGAGCCCATGTTCACTGGAGATGTTTTCTTATTTTTGTCCACACCACAAACTCTAAAAGTTCGTTCGACTCGATTGTTCCCAGATCAGGATCCCTCACCTCAGACTGATGCATTTACTCTTCACAATTAACCCTGAAAGTTTGTAAAATCGTCAGAATTACCGTGTAGGGCTGCATAAAAGACCTATGATAGTTTTTCCTATAATATTTACGTGTCGTACGTAGAAATACACGCAGTATTTCGAAAAATTTGTGCTCTGTGACGAGAATGAGTGTTTAGAATCATTTCTTTGTATGAGCACATCTTACTTATACTGAATGAAACAAATGCCAATGTTCTGCCGAAGAAAAGCGAAGTGAAATAACGCTATATTGAAGACGACCCGTGAGACGGGTGGTAAATATCAGTGCACGAATTCTAATTGTACAACTCACAACTTGTAAGATGACGTTCGATAGAATACATTTACTGACACTACTGAATCCATTTTACACTTAGGGCAAAACTTACCTGAGACAAAAACACTTGTAGAGGGTGGTTAATGAAAATCAGACAGACTCCAAGAACACTACAAGTAGAGAACATTTTAATGTTGGACTACGCTTCGCAGACTTCGTTTGTGGGTGTCAGCCGAGGTAACGGCAAGTGTTATTGCCGTTACGAGGTACCTGCTGATTTGTGTCCACTCTACCAACTCACATCTACTTTTTCCCAGGTGATGATAATCGTCTGCAGACAGTATTACTGTCGCCAGCATCAAAGCTAAAATATGTCTCTGAGGTGGATATAGTGCTCCTAAGCTGAGAGTCCGCAGCTCGTGGTCGTGCGGTAGCGTTCTCGCTTCCCACGCCCGGGTTCCCGGGTTCGATTCCCGGCGGGGTCAGGGATTTTCTGTGCCTCGTGATGACTGGGTGTTGTGTGATGTCCTTAGGTTAGTTAGGTTTAAGTAGTTCTAAGTTCTAGGGGACTGATGACCAAAGATGTTAAGTCTTATAGTGCTCAGAGCCATTTGAACCAGTGACCATAAGACATTCTAGTGATTAAATCAGACTTAAGTTTATCGAAAGTGCAATTTGATTTATCACACAGTGCTGATAATTGTATGTAATTGTAGACTGATATTATTTCGTGCAAGTTATTTCTCGTGTGGTGCTAAACGTTCTGTGATCCTAAATATTGCGTATCGCTAAACACTGTGTGTTCATTGTGAGCTCATACATGTTAAGTCCTCCCAAATGTTGTGTGCTAAGCTGTGCATGCGGCAGATTTTCATTAGAGAGAAAACGTCATACAGGAAAACAAAAGGGCTTGAACTCGAGCAGGTATTAAAACTGCTACCATCCGTTACGATACTGAGTGGCAAAAGGGACGAGTTACAGCATCCAGAGCCTTGTGTAGTTCACATCGTTGGTAGTGGGAGTGATAGGTTGGTAAATAAGTGCACAATGACTGCTTAACATATGTTAATAAAACATTACAACTACAAACCGTGAAATTTTGAACAATTTTATGCCACAGCAAAATAACAGACAATTTATTCCAAAGACAGTGAGTGGCTGCCTTCGCTAGTTAGATGTACACGTTACTCCACAGCAAGCAGCCACATCGAAGTGTTCGTTTCTTACCGGCCATTAAAACATTGTACACAGTAGAGTCCCTGCTCATCTGAAAACTAGGTTAAATTAGACTGTGGTCAAGATAATAAACTTACACTCTGAAGTGGTTTCTTTCATATAAATCCACTCCAGAATCGAAGAAATGGGGAAGTGCAACTATTCTCACTTGCAACTGAAATTAGTGATTATTTTTTATTTTTATTGAAATTATATTCATTGACTGTAATAGAGTGGATACAAATGCGCTTCAGGGCATAAAGTCATTCTTAGTTAACTTTTGGCGATGAATGACTGTGTATGTAGTTAATGTTCACACAAAAGGAATTATTTTGTAAAAAATTAATAAAACAGCTAACTATAGACTTATTAAGGCTTTCGATAGTTGTGTCACTAAGAATGTAGCTCCAACTTAGTTTAAACGACCATAAACTAATTGCGTATTTCAATTAAAACAGGGAACTGATACGGTGGTCGCTTTACAAAATGAAAACAAATTAAAAATGAAACTGTCCAGTTATTATTGACAAAAAGATACATTGAGTGCACTTTGAGCGTTGGGTGGCTCGTGTTCATGCCACCTCTTATTTAACATTCTGTTTTTGCCCTACTGTCACCTCGTTATGTAAGTTTCAATTACCTGTGTCACAGAGTTGCTCCTTTACCTGCCCGTGAGCGGCAACAGCAGCGCTTATCGATATAAGGTCCGGACCGCCATGACTCGCCCAACGATTGCTGTCACGCGTGATTGGACAAGCGACGACTTTGGTTCGTCGTCGGTCGGTCTTCTCGCCGGACGACGTGTGTTTGGCGGGCGATCGCTTATGGATTGGTTGTGTGTGCCAACTCGTGATTCGTCCTGTGCCAACTCGTGATTCGTTCCTGTTATTGTACAGTCACTGCCGTTAGTATTGTCTGGTTCTTCGTGCAAGTGTTCATGAAGCTGTGTGTAGTTTGTGTGATTTTGATTGACAAGTTATTTTATTTAAATGTTGGCGTACTGGCCCTGAGGAGTCGGTCAGTTGGAGCAGTGGGGAGTTGTCGGCAGGGCGTAGTTTGTCCAGGCCCGCTGGCGGTCTCTACGCGGTGTCGGAGAGTGTGGCGCTGTTCCCATTGCTACGATGTCCGTGTCTCACCGTCCCTGGACACGAAAGTTGAGTTTTTATTTAAACTACCAGCAAGTAAAGACCGTACACATTGTGTCGTTTGGAGTTCGTTGTCGATTAATGGGATATTCCCGCGAGCAACAACTTGGTTTTCAAGTTGGGAATTCTAGCCACCCTCCGGTTTCACTGTATTTGGTGAATTGAATTGAAGTGTACCAGCGGAATCTTCTGCCTTGTGGCCTTTAACGTTCCGGTTACCTTCCCTGGGCGTTGACGCAAATTTCAGGCAGTGTAGTTTCCTGATCGTGTTGCTGTTGTCCAGCTGATGTTGCTGTTCATATCTTCTACGTTGTTCCCTTGAACTCCCTGTTGTGCCCTGGTCGGATGAAGTCGTGTGGGTCCGCTGACTGTCGGTCGGTTGGGTTCTCGTCGGATCGTGAATGGTTGGCCCGGCTGCCTGTCTCACCTAAGCGAGCGTTAGTGTTTGAATTGCAGCCGGCCCTCGAACATCTCTGCGCCCTTGTGTGTACTGCCTTATGTTTTTTTTAATTTGTTCTTGTTGTTGCTACTTCTTTGGATTCTAGTCGGTTTTTTATTTTAAATTAGAGTTGTTTTAGTCTTAAGGCCTTCAGCTTAGTTTAAAGTATTGTTTCACGTAAGCCCTTTGGCATTCTGAAATTTTTTTTGAATCTTTAAGTCTTCGGCCTTCAGTCGATTTGAATTTAACTTGTTTACTTCAACCTATTGCATTTTTAAGTCTTCGGCTTTCAGCCGGTTTGAGCTTCAGTTGTTTGTTCTTAAGTCAAATTGCCTCTGAGCACCATGGGACTTAACATCTGATGTCATCAGTTCCCTAGAACGTAGAACTACTTAAACCTAACTAACCTAAGGACATCACACACATCCATGCCCGAGGCAGGATTCGAATCTGCGACCGACCGTAGCGGTCGTGCGGTTCCAGGCTGAAGTGCCTAGAACCGCTCGGCCACCTAGGCGGGCTGTTCTTAAATCCTTCAGCCTAAATTAAAGAACTATTTCACGTAAGGACTTTGGTATTTTAAAAAATTAATGTTTTGGAGTTTTAACTTGTTTACTTCAGCCTAACTAAATAACTGTTTTAAGAGAAGGTTTGCCTTTTAAATTTCTGGTTATGCTTGCGTTTTAAGTTATTGGCCCCCAGCCATTTTTAAATTAAAGTGGCCTCCAGCCGGTAATTAAGTCCCAAAGATTAAAGCAGTGAATTTTAAAAAAAATTTTGGGGCTCCTGTAATGTTTGATCAAATAATAAAGTTATGTGTTCGAGTGTAACTGACAGCCCCTTATTTTTGCCCATTTCCACAATTTATTCTATCTGTTTAGCTCGCAGGACATTTCACACTTATATCCATACTTGCCGTTGCGAAAGCAAGAAGAAAAATAAGGCAATCTCATGTAGCATTTTTCATAGAGAGGCCAATTACAGTTATCGGAGAACAAAGACTAGCACAATATCAATATGTTGCAGCTATAAATATTTCCAAGACATCGATTTTTTTCTAAGGAGAACGAAAAGAAATAGTTTTCTTACTATTTATTCAACAAAAATGGTAGACTCCAGCAAACATTTTAACTGAATTACCTTTAGTAATTGGTACGTGGCAGTCCATAAGCCAGATTCTTACTTGACGCTAGATCGTCTTGTAACTTCGGGACCACTCAATTAGGCACAAGAGTTCATCCGTGCGTCTTTACCTACAGATATGCATATAAGAACCAATCCCTACCATTCTCTCAAGCATATACGCGTACAAGGTCTTTCTTATACGAAATTATCTGAGTACTCGGCGTTACCTGGGTATGCGTTTAATTCAGTCTTCCATCGGTCCATCTCCTCATTCATCCTCTTTCTCTATCCAACTGCTTCTTCATCCCCTCTCCTTGTCCACCTCCTCCACACTTTCTCCCTCTCCGTTTCCTCTTTCTCTGTCTGTCTCCTCCTGGTACCTCTATCCCCTTGCCACCCTCCCCTAATTCCATGTCCTCCACTCCCTCTCATTGCCCATCTTATCCTCTCCCTCCACCTGTCCATCTCCTCCTCCCAAAACTACCTGTTTATCCCCACCTTCGTCCTGTCACTGTCTGTTCATCTTCTCCAGCACACTCTCTCTGTACATTCCCCCCCCCCCTCCCTCAGACAGTCTCCTCCTCGCTCTCATCCATGCCCATTCCTCCTCCTACCTCGTTGTCTTACTCCCTCCCCCTCCTTCTACACATTATCACATTTACCCCAGTAGGAGGCTGGTGGTTCTTACCCTCGCAATATTTATTTCCATATTTTAACTAATATGTGTACCCAGTTTGGTTTACAACTTACCAGGATTTTAGGATGAACTTTTTACTCGCGGTTCTGCTCCTGTATTCACATATCGCGTCGGCCGGGGTGGCAGAGCGGTTCTGGGCGCTACAGTCTGGAGCCGCGCGACCGCTACGGTCGCAGGTTCGAATCCTGCTTCGGGCATGGATGTATGTGATAACCTTAGGTTAGTTAGGTTTAAGTAGTTCTTAGTTCTAGGGGACTGATGACCTCAGAAGTTAAGTCCCATAGTGCTCAGAGTCATTTGAACCATTTTCTTCACATATCGAATACATTTCACAGATATTTAAAATGTGGCACACGTGTTCCTACAAACATTTCACAACTATCTGCCACGAACTTCGCATTGCAGTTTCATTTTCACGCAACTCCTAATTTATGACGTGTTTCCTGAACTGTGTGCAGGTACATCCAGAGGTATGTGTAGCCCCTGTCTGTGAAAGAAACTGTAAACAGAGTTGTTAGTAAGGAAGTAATAAAAGAAAAGAACGTACATGACACTGCAGTTTTTCATCTCATGTCACTGTCTGACGTCTGTCTCCTGAACCGGGTGTCATACTCGTACAATGACACAAGTTTTCTTTCTGCAAAATGTGTCGTAAATACAGTTGTGTTGTATGGAACTGGGGACCTAGAAACGACGGAGAGGCTTCGTCCTCACCGTAGCCCTCAGTGTTTCACAACCCCACAGCAGCCTACAGCAGTCCACTCACCCCACCGCCGTCCCACACTGAACCAAGGGTTATTGTGCTGTTCGGCTGCCAGAGAACCCCACGGGAATGTGATTACAGCTAGTAGTAAATAAGTAATAATTTAAAACGACATGCATCATGCGGTAACAGCGAAAGTATAGAAAGCGATAATGTTTTTCCTTTTATTATTTTGAGAGCTGTCAGTGGGAAAAATTTTCGTAAAGATTTAAAATAATGTGTTAAGTTTGTTCTAAGTCTCTAACGTTCTCATTCACAGATACTGGATGAATAAAGTATGGGTGTTCGCGCTACGAAGTCTACACTACTATTTCACCGCCATCCCCACCGCTTTGATAGCAAGGTTGTTCTTACCCCCACCACAGTGATGATTTCGATAAAATAAGTGATACATGAGGTTGAAGTCGGTCCATTGCTTTGGACATACTTACATACAGGGTGTTTCAAAAATAACCGGTATATTTGAAACGGCAATACAAACTAAACGAGCAGCGATAGAAATACACCGTTTCTTGCAATATGCTTGGGACAACAGTACATTTTCAGGCAGACAAACTTTCGAAATTACAGTAGTTACAATTGTCTACAACAGATGGCGCTGCGGTCTGGGAAACTCTATAGTACGATATTTTCCACATATCCACCATGCGTAGCAATAATATGGCGTAGTCTCTGAATAAAATTACCCGAAACCTGTCTGGCGGAATGGCTTCACACGCAGATGAGATGTACTGCTTCAGCTGTTTAATTGTTTCTGGATTCTGGCGGTACACCTGATCTTTCAAGTGTCCCCACAGAAAGAAGTCACAGGGGTTCATGTCTGGCGAATAGGGAGGCCAATCCACGCCGCCTCCTGTATGTTTCGGATAGCCCAAAGCAATCACACGATCATCGAAATATTCATTCAGGAAATTAAAGACGTCGGCCGTGCGATGTGGCCGGGCACCATCTTGCATAAACCACGAGGTGTTCGCAGTGGCGTCTAAGGCAGTTTGTACCGCCACAAATTCACGAAGAATGTCCAGATAGCGTGATGCAGTAATCGTTTCGGATCTGAAAAATGGTCCAATGATTCCTTTGGAAGAAATGGCGGCCCAGACCAGTACTTTTTGAGGATGCAGGGACGATGGGACTGCAACATGGGGCTTTTCGGTTCCCCATATGCGCCAGTTCTGTTTATTGACGAAGCTGTTCAGGTAAAAATAAGCTTCGTCAGTAAACCAAATGCTGCCCACATGCATATCGCCGTCATGAATCCTGTGCACTATATCGTTAACGAATGTCTCTCGTGCAGCAATGGTAGCGGCGCTGAGGGGTTGCCGCTTTTGAATTTTGTATGGATAGAGGTGTAAACTCTGGCGCATGAGACGATACGTCGACGTTGGCGTCATTTGGAATGCAGCTGCAACACGGCGAACGGAAACCCGAGGCCGCTGTTGGATCACCTGCTGCACTAGCTGCGCGTTGCCCTCTGTGGTTGCCGTACGCGGTCGCCCTACCTTTCCAGCACGTTCATCTGTCACGTTCTCAGTACGATGAAATTTTTCAAACAGATCCTTTATTGCATCGCTTTTCGGTCCTTTTGTTACATTAAATCTCCGCTGAAAACTTCGTCTTGTTGCAACAACACTGTGTTCTAGGCGGTGGAATTCCAACACCAGAAAAATCCTCTGTTCTAAGGAATAAACCATGTTGTCCACAGCATACTTGCACGTTGTGAACAGCACACGCTTACAGCAGAAAGACGACGTATAGAATGGTGCACCCACAGACTGCGTTGTCTTCTATATCTTTCACATCACTAGAAGCGCCATCTGTTGTTGAAAATTGTAACTACTGTAATTTCGAAAATTTGTCCGCCTGAAAATGTACTGTTGTCCCAAGCATATGGCAACAAACGGTGTATTTCTATCGCTGCTCGTTTAGTTTTTATTGCCGTTTCAAATATACCGGTCATTTTTGAAACACCCTGTGCATACATACATATATTTTGACCAAAGACATAACTTATTAATATATAACGGCATGTAACCACAATGTAATGTATATACACAGTGTGTGATAACACTGCCAACAGAGCTGAATTGGAAATTATATGAAATGAATGCCCGAATGTCGAATGAATTAAAGATTACAGTAACTTCTAGAACCTTTATAACTTGTTTCGGTGAACATATAGTTAATCTTCCTTGAGGGTTGATGAAGTGCTATGAGGATGTTACCTTCAGTTTGGTAGCCTAACATCTGTCCACACTAGAACATGAAATATAATATTCATCTCGAACATCAAGTAGTCTGGGTATCTCAGCAGCGTTACTTACCTTTTCAGCTGTAAAGGCATGCGAACAATCGGCGAAAGCTTTGCTGACTGCAGTTCGGCTTCGCATAGGTTAATATTTCTGCTGTAGACAACTTTCATAGTACAGTTCTTTTTTAAATTAAATACAGCTTGGAGAGTGAACACACAAGCACGTGTGCAACGAATAACTCTCAACTTACTCCACCTCACCAGTCTATATACTCCGCAATAGGTGTGCTGGCAGGCTACATGCTGGGTCATAAGTGTAAGTTTGTCCCAAGCGTTTCTGGTGTACTTATTCTCTTCACATTTCTCGATACTGTGCCTTCTTTTACTGGGTAGAACGTTGCTATGCTTCGCTGTAGATAGTGTTGAAGTGGTACCGGGCAGTCATCGCTCATCCAGGTAACGCTATTGAACTGGTGTCTCTATGGCAAACGGTTGTATGTAATCAGCACTGTGTGGAGATTCGACTTGGAAATGCGGCTGTACGTGCCCTTGACCACATCATGAGTGAAGTTGCCCAGTGGCTTGCTATCAACAGAGTGTACCCATTGCGTCTACTAGGGATGGTGTACCACTCACAGCTATGTTACATGGCCGCAGATCAGTGGTCATGATACTGACAAACGGGAGACGAATGCGACACCTTGTCAGTCACAACTGGTCTCGAACTCCCCACAAGTGGCTTCTTTCAGTTAATGAATGTCAATCTCAACAAGCTGAGAGTGAACATTGGGTGCACAGGGCATTTGAACTTGGATATCTCCCAAACGACATTGTTCAAGGCGTTAAAAAAACATCTACATGACTTCAGTAGGCAGAATCTGGACATTAAATATCTGGATGGTCTATGTCCGGTGTTTACCTCTTTCCAAATGATGCGCTATTAGCGCAGTGAGGCGTACTTCATCTGAGAGGGGGCTTTGTGACACTCAGAGAATGATTTTCGTATGATGATATCGGTCCACTCCTACATGATGTGAATTGCTACGTCCGTGGTGACCAAATTTTGCCCTTTCTACTACCTTATCGAGTAAGCTGTGTTTACTCTCGGCCTATACAATAACAGGGACCGAGCGGAGTGACCGCGAAGTTTGAGGCGCCATGCACGGATTATGCGGCCCCTCCCGCCGGAGGTTCGAGTCGTCCGTCGGGCATGGGTGTGTGTGTGTGTGTGTGTGTGTGTTGTTCTTAGCATAAGTTAGTTTAAGTAGTGTGTAAGTCTAGGGACCGATGACTGTAGCAGGCTGGTTCCTTGGGAATTCACGCACAACTGAACATTTGACAACAGGGCTGCACGCCTATGTTCCCGGTTTGAGGAGCACTCAAGCACAATACTGCTCTTCGACTAACCCGTTAAATCACCCGATCCTAATCCCGTATCATCTGGGACTGTCTTAAGCATCGGGCAGAACATAATAACCGATATCTCCACAGTCTTGTAGCTTTGCGGGGTCTGATCCTCAGTGAGAGGACCACATTGTTGCAGAACCTTTTGAATGAAATTTCCAGGGTTTGGCTATATATTTTAATGTTCATTTTCACACTGTAGCCATTATCAAGCGCACAGGCGAGCGGAGAAAAATCAGTAAAACGTACTGATCATACATTTCAGGGCATAATGTGAAGATAGGCGTAAAGAACATGTTACGAAACCACAGAGTCGCACTTTATCATTCAGTAAGGGGTTAAGACAGTATGTCCACCAAATGAATGTGACTGACGTGGCTTTATGGATTACGATTAAGCTGTACAAAAGCAAGAAATTCTCTACTTTAGAGAAATTAAAATATAAAGTAGTGTGACCAACCCTGCAAGTGACCTATTGAATGATCATCTAGAATTGCGTAATAACATCATAATTTCCGGTCCATGTAGTAGTGATGTTGTTAAACCACTGACTCTTATTCCTGAGTGTAGCAGAGCCACACCTGTGAAATCAGTATTAACGTATTGTCCTCCCCAATACAACCAGAACGTAAATTAAGCTTCTTATGTATGCTACCGTTTTCTACACTACTAGTTGTATTACGACCATAGTGATACGAAAGTGTACAGATGTGTTTGTACGGTACCTATATAATACGTCACTGTGCGTGGTTAAGTACATGATACGGGGACCCTGTATAGCTCTGCCCCTTCACCCCTGCCTCCTCTCCATTCCCAGCCATCCCCCTCCTACTATTCCAATAAACGGAAGCCAATTTCATTGGTTTTACCTACTGTGCTACGAACACTAATAGGTTTTAATCTCAGATGCACGTTGTTTAACTAATGACGTTGCTTAACCCTTAGAGCAATGTAGATCCGGCCAGTACTAATATATTAGCCCTATAATACAGGCACAATAAATCTTATTCATTTTTACTAATTTCATAACAATTTTAGTAGATTTCTCTTCTTTCGTTATTTGTCATATGAATGTACTGTTATGTTGTTTTAAGAATTTATGTAGAACCTATTATGTATGCTTCATATCTTTATGTGATGTACTTATTAAGGCTACAGTAATAGGGAGTTGAGAGGACATTTATATAGTACTGTAGTATATGGCTATTCAATTTCGCCCCTTCTAACCTTCCCCTTCGCTTCCTCTCCAGTCTCCCTTCTTTCTCCGCCGTCTGCAACCTCCTTTGCTAAAAAGCACTGTCATGTTTTGGGAATGTATGTGGAATGTTACTGAGTATTCTCTGTGCTCGAGTTCGTGTTGAATTTTTTGAATTTCTGTTACCTCGCTGTTTCGTATATTGCGGCATTCATCTGCCTTCTATAACATTAGTTATCAGTTTAATGTTACTTACGTTTTACATTTTGGCACCTATGTGATTATTTTGGGATATATTAAGAGAATTATATTTACACTTTGCGAACGATGTATTGGAATGATGTGATCTTATGTTAAGCTCTAAGCCAAATAAATTTTCCCGTTTCCTTTTCTGGTAATTTCTTTGGTAATCTACAGATCATGTGGTTCACATTTTAACATTTGTGAGATGGTTTTGTTAATTTTTTAGGTTAAGATGATGTATGGACGCTATTTATGCATCCCACAGCACTGTAATTTTCATCATATACAACGAAGATTATACTAAACTTTGCCTGATGTGCAAAATGTGAGCCTTGTTAAGAGGACAAAACGTTCTCGGTTTATTTGGCGCGTCAAATAGAACAAATTCGAATAACGTCCAAATCTTTTGAGGAATGCCTCCATCATCGTCGTCAGGTGCCTAAATATGACTATATCACTATGAGAAAACTGGAGAGGCTCACCCCCCTTTTTTTTACCCAGAAAACCGCTTCTGTCTGCCTGGATTACCTCATGGTGACAAACACCGTGCGTACTGAGCTGGCACCCTCTAGGTCCATATGTTTTATTTCCACTCAATAACTAGCATTGCATGAAAGCTACCCTTCGCATCAGGCGGTAAACTTCGAGAAGTCTTCTACTGTGTTCTTTCCTTGACAACTGCACACTTCCACGCGCTGCTAAGAGCATAGCCGGTGTTTCTACAGCGGGTGTTTTGCCATAATCTGCTTTCAGCTGCTGCCCTGATCAGAGTTCCAATAGTGGGACGCTGGTGGTGGTGTGCTGGGAGGCAGATTTCTCTGAAATCCTTGTGCGTCACTGGTGGCGGATTGCTGAAAAAGTGCTTCACTGACTTCCTTCCGTCTATAGCCCAGCTTGGATCCTAATGAGCGTTGGCAGTAGCTGCCTGGTGGAGGCGTTCTATTGTATATTCATGTTCGTTAAAGGCTGTCACTAAACTCGTTGCCTCGGTACGTCACTGAGCTTGTGTATTTATAGTGTTCCGAATATATTTGCTGCCTGGTGCAAGAAACACATTCAAGCGATAGACGCAATTCTGCATCGGCAAATGCTGTGTGGGTCTTGCCTCACACTGACCTAACACAAGGAGGCGATTAAGAGGTCTGGTGTATCGATAGTCACTTGCTTTCAAGGACGTTAAATGGATCATCAGGTCTACAAGCTCCTCTGCACCGTAGTGTTCCATCTCCACTACGATACCATATATACCACTGAAGTTTTCGAAACACCAACGTTAATCAGTTGTGTGTTTGGTATCGAGTCATGGTGGAAGGCAGCTGATCACAATAAACAGGAAATATGAGATCGAGTCCAAGTTAGGCAGACAATTAAGCATCAATAGGGAAGATCTGAACCCTCTTATGCACTTTTCTCCTGAAGCGTTCTTGCTAAAGCGCTACCAAGATTGGAAGAGCAGTAGTGCCATTTACAAGGATCTCTCACGAACTTCAAAGCACCAGCTGAGTGAACTCGTTAGGGAAGAACCTAATTGTCTTTTCATCCAAGGTGAGTAAATTCTGTTACTCACATATCGAACCTCAGGCTTACAACTGTGTAAAGATAAACATACGTTCGTTACAGGAGGCTTTATAAGGTACATTTGTACAATCTGAAAGTTACTACTGTAATTTCGAAACTAATTCAAGCAGGGCAATGGGCAATGTTTGCGCAGTTCTGTTGGGGCATGTTTAAGTTCTATCCTCCATGATACCCCATTCACGATAATTTTACGGCAGCAGCAGTTGAAAACGCAATCTGAAAAAAATGAAGGCATAGGATAATAAACGGTAGAAACTCATAAAAAAAGTTATTTTAACCTAAGGAATATCAAGCAGACTTTTTTAATACATTTTCCGACAGGTTTCATGCTGCTAGCCACGAATTCCTCTCCAGTGCCAACCTTTTCATCTCAGAGTAGTACTAATAATCTACATTGTCAGTCATTTGTTGGATGTATTCCAGGCTCTCATTTCCTTTATAGTTACCCTCCACAGCTCCCTCTAGCACCGTAGAAATCATAGCATACATTCTACCATCTTGTCTCTTCTTCTTGACAGAGTTTTCTATACACTATGTGATCAAAAGTATCCGGACACCAACAAAAACATACGTTTTTCGTATCAGGTGCATTGTACTGCCACCGACAGCCAGGTACTCCATATCAGCGATCTCAGTGTCATTAGACATCGTGAGAGAGCAGAATGGGGCACTCCGCGGAACTCACTGAGTTCGAGCGTGGATGTCACTTGTGTCATACATGTGTACGAGGGATTTCCACGCTCATAAACATCCCTTGGTCCACTGTTTCCGATGTGATAGTGAAATGGAAACGTGAAGGGAAACTTACAGTACAAAAGTGTTCAGGCCGACCTCTTCTTTTGACTGCCACAGACCGTCGACAGTTGAAAAGGGTCGTAATGTGAAAACGGCTGACATCTACGTGGAATTCCAAGCTGCTTCACGATCCACAGCAAGGACTATAAGAGGTAGGCTGGAGGTGAGAAAACTTGGATTTCATGGTCGAGCGGTTGCTGATAAGCTAAATATCACACTGGTTAATGCCAAGTCGCCTCGCTTGGTGTAAGGAGCTGAAACATTGGACGATTGAACAGTGTAAAAACGTTGTTTGGTGAGACGAATCACCGTACACAACGTGGCGATCCGATGAAAGGCTGTGGGTATGGCGAATGCCCGGTGAACTTCATCTGCCAGCGTGTGTAGTGCCAACAGTAAAATTCGGAGGTGGTGGTGTTATGGAGTGGTCGCGTTTTTCATAGAGAGGGCTTGCATGCCTTGTTGTTTTGAATGGCAGTATCACATAACAGGCGTACATTGACGTTTTAAGCGCCTCCTTGCTTCCCCCTGTTGAAGAGCCATCGGGGGATGACGACTGCGTCTTTCAACACGATGGAACACCTGTTCATAATGCACGGCCTATGGCGGAGTGGCAGCACGACAACACCATCCTTGTAATGGACAGGCCTGCACAGAGTGCTGACCTGAATCTTACAGGACACCTCTGGGATGTTTTGGAACGCCGACTTCGTGCCAGGCGTCACCGACCGACATCGATACCTCTCTTTAGTGCAGCACTTGGTGAATGATGGGCTGCCATTTCCCAAGAAACCTTCCAGCACCTGATTGAACGTACACTATCTGATCAAAACTATCCGGACTCCTGGCTGAAAATGACTTACAAGTTCGTGGCGCCCTCCATCGGTAATGCTCGAATTCAATATGGTTCTCACCCATCCTCACCCTTGAAGACTGCACCCTCGAGGGCATGCGTTCAATAAGGTGGTGGAAGTTTCTTTGGGAATGGCAGTCACACCATAACACCACTGCTCCCGAATTGTACTGTTAGCGCTACACACGTTGGCAGATGACATTCACTAGGCATTCGCCTTACCCACACCCTGCCATGGGATCGCCACATTGGGTACCGTGATTCGTCACTCCACACAACGTTTTAGCACTGTTGAGTAGTCCAATGTTTACTGCCCTTACATCAATCTAGGAGTCGTTTGGCATTTACAGTCGCGATGTGTGACTTACGAGGAGCCGCTCGACCAGGAAATCGAAGTTTTCTTATCTCCCGCCCACTTTCACAGTAGCTGCAGTAGATCCTGATGCTGTCTTTCATTCCTGGGTGATTGTCTGGATAGATGTCTGGCTATTACACATTACGACCCTCTTCAACTGTCGGTGGTCTCCGTCAGTCAACAGACGAGGCCATCCTGCACGGTTTTGTGCTGTAAGTGTTCCCTTTACGTTTACACTTCACTATCACATCGGAAACAATGGATCTAGGGACGTTGAGGAGTGTCGAAGTCTCGCGTATGGATGTATGACAAGTCCGTGAGTTCCTCGGAGCACCCCATTCTGTTCCCTCATGATGTCTATTGACTACTGAGGTTGCTGATAAGGAACACCTGGCGGTAGGCGGCGGCACAATGCACCTAATATGAAAAACGTATGTTTTTGGGGGTGTCCGGATACTTTTGATCACATTGTGTATGTCTGCGAGAGAGGGATCTGTCGTCAAGGCTAATGGAGGGCCAACACGATACTGAATTCCAGCATTACCGATGGAGTGCGCCACGAAGTTGTAAGTCATTTTCAGCTAGGTGTCCGGGTACCTTTGATCACATAGTTTACGTGGAAGAGATATTTTTCCTTCTTTTAGCACACAAGACGTTGTTCAGAGTTTGAGTAGGATTCTGACACTACTCTAATAACTGTAGATGGCTGAAATGATCTTCGTTGCATACGTTATGTGCTTTGTATTTCTTTTTACGTGTTTGGTAAATTACGAATCCACACTGTCGCAAACATAGCAAGAGCACATAACCACGAGAATTATCGAACTATCAGTTAGGCACTTCACTCACACAAGATGCTGACAAGAATAATATACAGGAAATTGTAAAACAATTGACGTTTTGATGAATAACTATTAATTTGGCTTTAGGAGAGGTAAAGGCAACAGCGAGTTAATCATGACGTTGCACTTCATAAGGAAGGCAACACATAGCAACAAGTACACTATCGAAGAATTTGTTGAGCTACACCACAAAGTATAGTGGTACACATAAAATAATTTTTAGAACAATATGTGCAGCCTTTATTGATGCACGAGTAATATAAACAAGGACAAATATGATGAGGAAACCATCTACGCCTCTATTTTTTGAACGTGTATGTCGTTTACGAAATGAAAGTATTAAAAGAAAGTTTTCAAAACTAGGATTGAAATTTGAAATATATAGAAGGTATTGAAAGGAAGTTTTCAAAAATAGCATTAAAATTCAGATTGAGAGGATATCGACGATACGACTCCTTGTTGAATGTTATCCTCTAAGAAACAGTGTAATGAAGTGTCTAATGACCACTGAATATTGACTGACAATAATCGAAAGAAGATGGTATTTATGATTAGGAGAAATGAGATTAGAATTAAAGTTAGTATCAAAAATTGGGACAGAGTAGTAGACCACTTGAAAGAATTCTGCTACCTTCAAAACAAAGTAACGCATGCGGACAAAGCTATGAGTCCATAAGAGGTAGACAAACACGAGCAATTCGAGTGTTCCTCGCCGAAAGTACTCGTCTAGTATCAAGTACAGGAGTCATTCGAGGGAGAAATTTTTGATCCAGTACAGTGTTTGATCCAGTCAGTGTTATCCACAAATTAGTTTCCTTTCCGAATTTTTGGAGATCATCCTTATTTCTTACCTTGTCAGCCACTTTCACTTTCAGTAAACTTCTGTAACTTCACGTGCCAGACATTTCATTTCGATTCTCATCTTATGCGGATTTCTCACTGTTCATTATTCACTTCCATACACTGGGGCACAGTGTTGTATGGAACTGAATCATGAACAGTGAGAAACCCGCATAAGATGAGAATCGAAATGAAGTGTCTGCGACGTGAAGTTACAGAAGTTTACTGAAAGTGAAATTGGCTGACAAGGTAAGAAATGAGGATGATCTCTACAAAATTGGAAAGGAAACTAATTTGTGAATAACACTGACTAGAAGCAAGGCCAGGATTAGGAAATTTAATGCGACATCAAGGAATGACATACACTCCACTAGACGGAATTACAAGCAGCCAAAACTTCAGTGGGAACAGATATTGGAATATATCCAACGCTCAGTTTTGAGCATTGAGTGTAGGTAGTATTCTGAGCTGAAAAAATTTAAGGAGGAGGACAGTCGTTACGGGTTATCGCATATGTTAGACAGCAACGCATTACTGATATCCGACAAGTTTCATACCAATACAGCAGGAATACAGTGACCAGCGCTACGCGACAGGTTCGCAAACTGACTGTTATGGTTACTTGGGTGTGATTCACGTTTTTAAACTTACCCGCGGTCGTAAACAAGACACAGCATCCATCTTCCACTGTTTGTTCTGATAAGTTTCAAACAATTCTTTACGAGCGAGTAGGAAGATTTTTGTAAGTGTGCTATTCGGTAGACATTATCTTGACGCAATGATAGAGTCTCCGTTCACAAAATGATAATAAGCTGTGTAACAGCAGAACTCATCTTCACATCATAAAAAAGGCGAGTGTCTGATTTGATTAGAGTCGCAAATAGAAGTCGAGTCTGTTAAACAGTTAAATTCAGAAGACATGTTTTCTCCTTCTGTCACCTCGTCATGAAAGACTGTAACTGAGTTGCCTGACATGTTGGCGGCAGTTCTATACTCCAAGGACAGTGATGGATTAGCAGGCCTTCTGATGGGAAAGTTAGCCGAAGAAAACTTTCTCCAGCACTTTCCTCGCGATATGAAAAAAACGAAAGGATATCACAGTAGATTCCCAATGGACAATCGCACATGGTTGCAACCGAGTTTTTGCTGATGGAAAGGCAATAAGGTCTACAAACACAAGCGCATCCACTCCCGTTGCTGAATTCCGGCTTTATAAAATTTGCAGTTTCAAATTATTCCGCCTAGTGGATTTAACAGCTGTTTAAAGTGCATGAGTGTTCTTATGGACACTTCTAAAACCTTTGTAAGAGGTGACCGCAATATTTTAAACCATTTTAATTACCATATTCTAGGCGTATTCTAAGACTCGGCACCTGTCAGAGTTTCTTACACCTGTTTCGACGATACAGAAAGTACGATGCAAATCTTATCACATGTTCCTCAAAGCAATTTCAAAGCAATGTACGTCACTTAAGAAATGTGCGAGATTAAATGGCTGCAAGGAGACGAACTTATAGTTCAAATGGCTCTGAGCACTATGGGACTTAACTGCTGTGGTCATTAGTCCCCTAGAACTTAGAACTACTTAAACCTAACATAAGGACTGCACACACATCCATGTCCGAGGCAGGATTCGAACCTGCGACCGTAGCAGTCGCACGGTTCCGGACTGCGCGCCTAGAACCGCGAGACCACCGCGGCCGGCTGAACTTATAGTCAACCGAACACTAAATAAGCTTTTCTGACATTCCAGGTGACCGTACAACAAGGGTAAGCAAACTGGAGAATTCCATATTGCTTCTATCGTCTGCTATGACTGTTACCATAAATGTTATCAATAAACATTAAAATATTAAAGATCTACGAGTAAGAAATGTCACGGTATTCAACTCATCCAAGAGTGATGCGTCAGATGTGACGTTACTAAGGTCCCCCACAGATGCATCGGAGAAGTAGATAGCCTTAATAAATAGGGAGTCGCCGCTACACAGAGCTAACTGCCTAAATTCAGATGGAGTCACAGAAACAATATCATGTACGCGCAATAATATTACTGTATAAATGTTATTACTGGTGATAGGAGTATTCACTGGCTTTTTCACTGGTAATGCTTCATTACAAAATGCGCCACCAGTACTTACTTTCTTTATTTATTATCATGTATGTCCCGGCGAGATTTGGACCATCGGGCTCTCTCTTGCAGATAACCAGGCATTCAACATTTTTACTTTATATTCATTACAACACATGTTGAAAAACGTCTTACATTCAATAAGGGACATCACAGGATATAAGCGGTGGTCCATTGATCGTGACCGAGCCAAATATCTCTCGAAATAAGCGTCAGACGAAAAATCTACAAAGAACGAAACTTGACTAGCTTGAAGGGCGAAACCAGATGGCGCTATGGTTGGACCGCTAGATGGCGCTGCCATAGGTCAAACGTACATCAACTGCGTTTTTTTAAATAGGAACTCCCATTTTTATTACATATTCATGTAGTACGTAAATAAATATGAATGTTTTAGTTGGACCACTTTTTTCGCTTTGTGATAGATGGCGCTGTAATAGTCACAAACAACCGTCTCACAATTTTAGACGAACAGTTGGTAACAGGTAGGTTTTTTAAATTAAAATACAGAAGGTAGGTACGTTTGAACATATTATTTCGGTTTTTCCAATGTGACATATGTACCTTTGTAAAGTTATCATTTCTGAGAACGCATGCTGTTACAGCGTGATTACCTGCAAATAACGCATTAATTCAATAAATGCTCAAAATGATGTCCGTCATCCTCAATGCATTTGGGAATACGTGTAACGACATTCCTCTCAACAGCGAGTAGTTCACCTTCCGTAATGTTCGCACATGCATTGACAATGCGCCCAAGCATGTTATCCTTCAACTTTCCCCAACAGAAAGAAATCCGGGGACGTCAGATCCGGTGAACGTGCGGGCCATGGTGTGGTACTTCGTTGACATATCCGTATGCTATTCATAAACGCTTCAACCGCATGCGAGCTATGTGCCGGACATCTATTATGTTGGAAGTACATCACCATTCTGTCATGCAGTGAAACATCTTGTGGTAAAATCGGTAGAACATTACGTAGGAAATCAGCATACATTGCACCATTTAGAATGACATCGATAAAATGGGGGCCAATTATCCTTCCTCCCATAATGCCGCACCATACATTAACCCGCCAAGGTCGCTGATGTTCCACTTGTCGCAGGCATCGTGGATTTTCCGTTGCCCAATAGTGCATATTATGCCGGTTTACGTTACCGCTGTTGGTGAATGACGCTTCGTCGATAAATAGAACGCTTGCAAAAAATCTCTCATCGTCCCGTAATTTCTCTTGTGCCCAGTAGCAGAACTGTAGACGACGTTCAAAGTCGTCGCCATGCAATTCCTGGCGCACAGAAATATGGTACGGGTGCAATCGATGTTGATGTAGCATTCTCAATACCGACGTTTCTGAGATTCCCGATTCTCGCGCAATTTGTCTGCTACTGATGTGCGGATTAGCCGCAACAGCAGCTTCAACACCTACTTGGGCATCATCATTTGTTGCAGTTCGTAGTTGACGTTTCACATGTGTCGCTTCCTGTTTCCTTAAATAACGTGACTATCAGTCGAACGGTCCGGACACTTGGATGATGTCGTCCAGGATACCGAGCAGCATACGTAGCACACACCCGTTGGGAATTTTGATCACAATAGCCATACATCATCAACACAATATCGACCTTTTCCGCAATTGGTAAACGGTCCATTTTAACAGGGGTAATGCATCACGAAGCAAATACCGTCCGCGCTGGCGGAATGTTACGTGATACCACGTACTTGTACGTTTGCGACTATTACAGCGCCATCTCTCACAAAGCGAAAAACGTGGCCCAAGTAAAACATTCATATTTTTACATACTACACGAATATGTAATAAAAATTTAAAAAAACGCAGTTGATATCCGTTTGACCTATGGCAGCGCCATCTAGCGGGCCACACATAGCGCCATCTGGTTTCCCTCTTCAAGCCATACGAGTTTCGTTCTTTGCAGTTTTTTCGTTTGGCCCTTATTTTGTGAGATATTTGGCCCGGTCACTATCAATGGCCCCCCCATGAACCATAGACCTTGCCGTTGGTGGGGAGGCTTGCATGCCTCAGCGATACAGATAGCCGTACCCTAGGTGCAACCACAATGGAGGGGTATCTGTTGAGAGGCTGAGAGGCCAGACAAACGTGTGGTTCTTCTAGAGGGGCAGCAGGCTTTTGAGTAGTTGCAGGGGGGGGGGGGGGGCTACAGTCTGGATGATTGATTGACTCATCTGGCCGTGTAACACTAATCAAAATGGCCTTGCTATATATATATATATATATATATATATATATATATATATATATATATATATATAATTGCGTTTTTGCAATGTGTAACTATAGTCACACCAAACAAGTGCTACTCGTCACGTCTTTCATGCGAGGCTCAGTGTAAACAGAAAGCGTCGCTTTGTTTCCCTTTACGAACAAAATTATTTTTAAAATGTAATTTTACGTGCCTATTATATAGAGCAGTCCCATATCAAGTCTAGTGCGAAAGTAGTGTCATCCATATATATTAACAGCGACAGAGCTAGCCTAGTGCAATATACGTGTTAACGACATCGACAGCGACAGAGGTAGCCTAGTGCAATATACGTGCTATCGACATGTATCAACTGCAACAGCGACTGAGCAGCGTTGCTGCATGGCAGCAGCCGTCAGCGCAGGCCAGAGCGACGCTGTCACTGCTGGAATAACTGGTTGTTCTTACTGTTTTGCTGTCGTTGTTAATACATGTCGCTAAAACAAATATTGCACAAGACTAATTTGGAACTGCTCTGTCCAACGGGCACGTAAAATCATGGTTTAAAAATCTGTTTGTTTGTAAAGCGAAACGAACCGACACTTCCCATCGGCACTGGGCGTCGCATGAAAGACTTGATGAGCACTATTAGTTGGGCTGACTGCAGTTACAGATTGCTAAAACGGAACTGCAAATATCTAGCTATACACCATTCAAATGCACTTGATGATTCCAAGGAGACAGAGACACCATGTATTTACATACAGGATAGTCACAATAAGTCTGAAAAGCTTGTAAGTGTTTTACATTGTACTTAGTGCTACGAAATAACTGTTATGAAAAAAATGATACGTTGCGATATTTCTGAGACCAGGCCGTTGCGAACGAAGATTCAAGTGGCCGCGACACTGTGTCACAAGACGTGATTTTCGTCTGGTTTCCTTAAACCGAACAAAAGAACAATAGAGGTATTGGACATGGGACGGTGAAAAGTGTCGAGCGAGAGCCAAACGCGGCGCAGTCACGTTCGCTGTCATCTACGCTTGGATTACAACTGACACTAATTGTGTCTGGTGGGCAGCTTCAGTTTGGGACGCAACGGCCTGACTAACTCCAATTTCAATTAACTCTGAAACAATGATTTCTCAGCACAATCTATTCTGCAACACCATTACAGGGCTATCATACTATTTCTGACCATCGTGGAAACTGAAAAAATGAATTAAGATTTGTGCCATGGTCGGAACTTGGACCTGGGTCTCCTTGCTTACTTTTTTTACGTCTTAACCACTTTTTTCCGTTTTTTGCTCTACTTTTTTTGCGAGGCTCGAACGTCGGGACCAATGACGTTCTGGTTACTAATCGAACAATTTTTTTCGTTTTTATGATGTGAGTGCATTAACAAAAGTATGTATTAGTTCCAATCTTCTGTTAAGCAATTTATTAAAGGAAATGTCTTCTTGATATTTTTGCTCATCAAAGTAGTAACAGCTAAACTAAATGAGAAAGGAGTTATAGTAACACGAAACGGGAAACCAAACTGCCTTCTGCATTTTTCAAAGTCTGCAAAATTCGATTAGAACTAAAGTCTCTGGGAGCAACTAGGTTTCATACTGAAACCTCCCCTTATAAAAATTTATGAATTACTGTGCTGATAAACATCTTACGTTATTTGAGTTTAAAACAGCTTAACAGAACTGAACGTACTCAGACATTTCTCTCTTTACCTATTCTGATCATCACTAAACTGCCACACAATGTTTTTTGCGCAGCGCAATCTGACTTTTAATAACCCCTACAAAAGAATGGCCCTGACTAACAATAACCTATACCTTTCATGAATCACTTACCTCACAAAAATCTTCGTTACTCAAACTACTGCAATACAGCGAGCGCCACTGCTGCCAGCTAAATAAAAGATACTAACTACTGAAGGCACTAACTAGTGATAGGCATAGTTAGCAAATAAAAGATTTTAGTAGAGAATAAACAATGTATTTACCTTAATAATATTCAATATATATATATATATATATATATATATATATATATATATATATGTATATAATCAGTTCATGATATCCAGTATTACAAATTTACTCTTTCTGATGGACACACGTCCAGATCGTCTGCTCTCAAAATTCTGCCATCTCTCTCCCTACATCCACCACTGCTGGCGGCTCACCTCCAACGGCGCAACGCTACGCACTGTTCACATCCAGCTGCCCAACACTACAGTAGCAAATATTCCAACAATGCAAACCAGCCACAGACTGCACACACACAGTCAGTATTTTCATACAGAGCGCTACGTGGCGTTACCAACATAAAAACCTAAACAGCCCAATTACAATACGTACAAAGGAGTTTCACCATCGACTATCCGATTTGCTTGACTTTAATTAGTTAACTGTTGATTATGATGCTCAGCATATTTCCAGAGGACCTCCTGTAGTCATGACGTTGTCTGATTTTAAAGCGTTTATTTTCGATGTATGAGTAATAATCTATGAAAGTATCACGCTTGTTCTGCGTGATAAACAATGCTGTGAGGCCTATGACCTACGTTTCAGCATTGTTTTTGGCTCTGTGGTTGAATTCCCAAAAATGTCTACCGACGATCTATGACCAAAAGATGTTGCAACTTCTTCTACATGTCCACACGTGAGCCTATGTATTAGTGTGTCTGCATTCCCGCATACATCACAGAGAGGCGTCGGGTGAAGGCCTATCTTATGTAGCTTCTCATTCGTTGTTACTTTATCATTTACTGTCAGATACCATTCGGATACGACTTGTGACATGTCGCTATGCAGACATGTCGCTATGCAGATTTCGCCAAACTGTACTCCATTGCGTGTGCGGATGTTTCTCTTCGATACGGTTTCTGTGGTTTGTTGTGAGAATGTCATAAAGTTTTCTGTTGGTCAGACTTCCAGTGTCGCCGATGTTGTGTCGAATGTACCTCATTCCCATATAGTACAGTCGTACATGCCGGTAACATAGCAGAATACCCGTGATATCAACTGCCTGATGTGGTTTGTGATGATACTGGTCCTCCTGGTACGAACTTACTTCCTGATGCCATTTAGAAGCAGGGTTACACATTTCTCTTGAGCACCTTAATGAGCTAAAGGCCACCTTTGGACGTGGGTAAAGTTAATGTATCAAATCAAACTTTGAAAATGTGCCCTCTAAAAAGAAACCAGCCTAGCGCTTGCTGTATAGGCATACTCTTTGTACATGGTCCGATATAGGAACAACTGCCGCCAAATAATTCATCCTGCTTGTTATGGCGATGTCTGTGGTCTTGACTTCCTGTACTGAGTTCAAATCACGGTCGGAATCGAGTATCAAAGCAGCACGTAATTTGTTAAATATTTGTGGCTAGTTCTTCTTCAGGAATATTTCTGGAACGGCCTCAAAGGTAACACAGAGAGTTTTGTGACAATCCTTTTCTGGGCACCAGGCAACTTTGGATATGCCCCTGATACCGCGTCCTGTTCGCAAGGCTGTGGTTTTAGTTCTACACTCCTGGAAATGGGAAAAAGAACACATTGACACCGGTGTGTCAGACCCACCATACTTGCTCCGGACACTGCGAGAGGGCTGTACAAGCAATGATCACACGCACGGCACAGCGGACACACCAGGAACCGCGGTGTTGGCCGTCGAATGGCGCTAGCTGCGCAGCATTTGTGCACCGCCGCCGTCAGTGTCGGCCAGTTTGCCGTGGCATATGGAGCTGCATCGCAGTCTTTAACACTGGTAGCATGCCGCGACAGCGTGGACGTGAACCGTATGTGCAGTTGACGGACTTTGAGCGAGGGCGTATAGTGGGCATGCGGGAGGCCGGGTGGACGTACTGCCGAATTGCTAAACACGTGGGGCGTGAGGTCTCCACAGTACATCGATGTTGTCGCCAGTGGTCGGCGGAAGGTGCACGTGCCCGTCAACCTGGGACCGGAGCGCAGCGACGCACGGATGCACGCCAAGACCGTAGGATCCTACGCAGTGCCGTAGGGGACCGCACCGCCACTTAACAGCAAATTAGGGACACTGTTGCTCCTGGGGTATCGGCGAGGACCATTCGCAACCGTCTCCATGAAGCTGGGCTACGGTCCCGCACACCGTTAGGCCGTCTTCCGCTCACGCCCCAACATCGTGCAGCCCGCCTCCAGTGGTGTCGCGACAGGCGTGAATGGAGGGACGAATGGAGACGTGTCGTCTTCAGCGATGAGAGTCGCTTCTGCCTTGGTGCCAATGATGGTCGTATGCGTGTTTGGCGCCGTGCAGGTGAGCGCCACAATCAGGACTGCATACGACCGAGGTACACAGGGCCAACACCCGACATCATGGTGTGGGGAGCGATCTCCTACACTGGCCGTACACCTCTGGTGATCGTCGAGGGGACACTGAATAGTGCACGGTACATCCAAACCGTCATCGAACCCATCGTTCTACCATTCCTAGACCGGCAAGGGAACTTGCTGTTCCAACAGGACAATGCACGTCCGCATGTATCCCGTGCCACCCAACGTGCTCTAGAAGGTGTAAGTCAACTACCCTGGCCAGCAAGATCTCCGGATCTGTCCCCCATTGAGCATGTTTGGGACTGGATGAAGCGTCGTCTCAGGCGGTCTGCACGTCCAGCACGAACGCTGCTCCAACTGAGGCGCCAGGTGGAAATGGCATGGCAAGCCGTTCCACAGGACTACATCCAGCATCTCTACGATCGTCTCCATGGGAGAATAGCAGCCTGCATTGCTGCGAAAGGTGGATATACACTGTACTAGTGCCGACATTGTGCATGCTCTGTTGCCTGTGTCTATGTGCCTGTGGTTCTGCCAGTATGATCATGTGATGTATCTGACCCCAGGAATGTGTCAATAAAGTTTCCCCTTCCTGGGACAATGAATTCACGGTGTTCTTATTTCAATTTCCAGGAGTGTATTTAATAGTGCTCCTGAAGGAAATGTCACTGCCTTTAAAAGAGTTTCTGCAGACATAAATTATTATGATGACGGCACAGCTATGCAAATGTCGTCATCATACGCCGTGCGTGGGATACTAAAAAAATCAATGGTAAGCCCGATCCCACTGTGCACAATGTTGTTCAGTAGCGGCTCCAGTGCAATGGCGCATAACAATCGAACTGGACAATCTAGTCGGATGGACTGCCAAGTGGCAAGTTCTTATGTAAAATGTGCATTATTGAGAATCCGGGAAGAGACGTTTGTAGTGGGTTTGCGAATTAACTCCATGATATGAGATCCCAAACCTAGTTTGCCTTACTTCTAAAGAGGGAGTCATGATGTACACGATCGTACTCGTTCTAAAAATCTAAAATGATCACGGCACTATGTCCTTTGTTTTCAGTATGTGAACCCATGGTGTTCTTCAACTAGAAGGCAGCTGACATTGCACTCCGGCCTTGCACTGCGTTGTATTGGTACGTGTCTAAAACCTTGTGCATAACGATTTGCATCCGTGGTTCAATCGATGGGGTAATAACTTTGAAATTGGCAGTCAATAGTTTGATGGGTCACATGTTTTCCACCTTCCTGCTACTACCTTTTTTTGGTAAGGACAAGATGATACCTTCCTTGAGTGCGTTGGGTATGACTTCCAGAAGCCATATTTCGTTCTCGATCACGAGGAGTGTCAGGCCTGTAAGGTTGCAGTAGCGCTGATAAAAGTCAGCGCTGAGTCCGTCGGGTCCTGGTGATATCCCTTTCATTGCACTGTGGACCACTAGCTTGATTTTGGCCTCTGTGAAAACAGATTCCACATCTGCATTATCCTCCTGTAACAAGCGGCAGCTCAAAGTCAAAACGGAACTGTTGCAAGACTGTTCATCAACTAGTTGTTTCTTGTTAAGTTGACAATAGTAGTCGCAGACGACGGAGATGATATCATATTGCTTCGTGCCGGCATTCTTGTCATCATCTACGGCTGCTTCATTCAACATGGGCTTACATAGTTTTGTCGTTCTCAGAATGTGGTACAGAGAGGCCCGTCCTTCGGAGGCAACGATTTTTGGGTGGGCTCGCACGATGATTGCTTCCATTCGTTTGCGTTGAAACGCCAAAAATTTTCCTGTCGAACGTAGCTCGTGATGGTGAGGCGTAATTTCCTCATGACACACTGAATCCACCACCCTAGAGCAGCGCTTATGTAACGACCGCGATGGCGCTGGAGTTGTTGCCACATAGGTTCACCTGCTCATCAAGTTGCGTATCCTGCAGAAAACTGACATTCAATTTCCAGTTGCCTTTGCCTCGGTAAATTTTGCTGGCGCTATAGGTTAAGGTAACACTGATATGCGCAATGGTTTGAGATGGAGCTATGTCACAATTCACAGTGTGTCGCCGTAGTGCACCGGACACGCAGTCCCTACCCAGACGACTGGCAGAGAGACTGCTTATGAAGGTGTACGCTGCTCGCTCACCGTGCAATTTTTCCTACATATTGTGGTGTCACCGCCAGACTCCACACTTGCTAGGTGATAGCCTTTAAATCGGCCGCGGTCCGGTAGTATACGTCGGACCCGCGTGTCGCCACTATCAATGATTGCAGACCGAGCGCCGCCTCACGGCAGGTCTAGAGAGACTTCCTAGCACTCGCCCCAGTTGTACAGCTGACTTTGCTAGCGATGTTTTACTGACTTCTACGCTCTCATTTGCCGAGACGATAGTTAGCATAGCCTTCAGCTACGTTATTTGCTACTATTGATATTGTGAATCATGTACCATAAAGAGCGACGTTCGTCATTAATGGATTAAAGTTAAGTATTCTACCAGCTACGTCCGTTTTTCTCACTTCTAATTCCCTTGTCATGTTCCAGACCTCGTGAGCTAAAACGAGTGCATATCGGCCTCCTTTAACCATACGGTTGGCTCTCCTGCCGACCAAAACACATATTGTGAAGATGCATGCCATGAATAAAGCTTTATAGTTCTGCACATCTGTTCGTGTGAGGAATTTGGTCCCTGTCGTTAAGCACACAACTGAAGTCACCGCCGAGGATAAGATGTGCAAGATAAGCGTTGAGAAGCTTGGGAATCTCATTTTTATAAAAATTTGGAAATATCTATTATGGCTGCTATCTGAAGGGGCGTACACATTTACAATCTGCACACCATCCCCTCGAAGAGAAATGCCACGACCACTAGGCAGCCGCTGCAAGTCCTTAAAGGGCATACCATAGCGCAAAGTTCCCACACCAGCGCAAGTTCCCACACCATGTTGCGTATTTATCTTATCAGTAAGTACATAACCCGGCATTTCTAAGACTGTAACTACCTCTTTGAGCAAGGCAATGTCATCGGTAGTGCATAGATCGAATTCTATTGACATTAACTGTAGTAACGCTAAAGTTTTGTCTATGGCACATGGTAGTACATAGAGTGATTAGATGTGAGTGCTGGGATCATCCTTCTCAACGGTTTCTCACGAATTCGTTTGGTAATGTCTGGAGTATGAAGCGAAAAGTCAAAACCGTAGTGTGTGGAAGAAGAGTAGAGAGTTGTTTCGCTCTAGACATACTACAGGGCAGCTACTGCAGCGTCTCCTCGTGTCTGGCCGAGGCCCACGAGAAAGACAGGGCGCGGTGCGTACGTCACGAAGGTAGGCTTAAGCTCGCTCGCTCGCTCGCTCAGTTTGGCAGACAAACTACGTTTCTACATCTGTTAACTCGTAGCCGCGTACGTACAAACGAGAATTGCATCCTCTTCTAGAATCCGCTATTATGGAGTCTTACTGTTACTAGTCCTACAATGATAGAAAGTACACAAGCTACTAATAATTTATTACGCCTGTAGTGGGGTAAAATAAAATTAAAATCATGTCAAAATGATTTTCAGTAGCATAAGGCATCACGTCTTGTATGAAATGAGGACTGTTAAGCAGAAGAGACTAAACACTACAAACAAGCCGTTATTCCATTTATGTCGACAACTGATTTTAAGTTTTGTTGTACGAGTAGTAATCAGTAAGACTTGATAATACCAGATTCCAGTCGAATATGCAATTCTCGTTATTATGTACGCGCTCAGCCGCGAGTGAACAGATCTAGAAACGCATTTTGTCTGCTGAGCTGAGCTAACGAGCGCTCTGCAGTTCCCGCGCCGCCCTGCCCTCTGCCGCCGGCATGGTCTGTCCACGTTGCCGCGACCGCCTGGCCACAGCGCGGGGCTGCTGCTGACGTCAGCGAGTTCCTGCGGGAGCGCTGCCGCTGTTCTGCTCGCTTTTCCTATTACGCGGTACCGCTCCCTGTTCCCTCCCAGCGCCCAGCAGTGCCTTCACGCCTTCTGGTTTGTTCGCGAATGCGTTGTTATCCTTCGGTTTTCTCGCATCGCACTGAGCAAGAAGACGGAGGCTCAGCTTCGCTTCCACCTTCTGACATGGGTGTGTTTCTCAAATTATCCGGCCTTTCCTCTTTGCCACTGCCCCCTTCGCCTTTCCTTCCGCGCACTTTGTTCGTTCTATAGGATTCTCTTCGGCTAAGGGTGGTTCAGGCAAGCAGATCAGCACCTGCTTCTGCATCTCATTCGGAATGTTCCGAGGGGTGACCGGCGCGTCTTTGGTAACCTGCGGCAAATGTCCCAGCGTGGATTACGGGTCTGAACTGATGTCCATCCTTCCTTGATTGTCTTTGGCACTGCTTTCCCCCTGATCTGGCATTTCCGCTTCGTAAACCACTTCCGGCTGCGAGGGTTTTGTTACAGTCCCCGCGACTATCTCACTCGATAATGGAACACGTTCGTCAGTACCGCCTACAAGACGTTCACGTGGATGCTGAAATGGACGTCGACGCGTGCAGTTCATCCATAGATGTTCCGTTGAATGGCAGATCGAACAGGTAGGAGCTTGCCCAATGTAGGTTACTTGCGCGCGACAGCCGCCAGTGGCACCATAAGAAGGTATAGGTCTTTTTAAATCTACACGTGCACTTATGACGGCACTGTTAATTTGGTAACGATACACACTCAACCATTTCTCGTTGTTGATCCGACCATATAACACCGTACAGTGACAGAGCATGTGCAGTGAGGTCATTAGGGCACTCAGGCGGCACATTAAAACCCTGACGTTGTCGCTCCGCATCCCGAAGTCACGATCTTGACACTACTAACGCTGCCATCAGTACGTCGGAATTGTCTCACACCAGCATGTTCCTCAACAAATTTCCAGTAAGTGCCACTCGAAATAAATCTGACAAACACTTCAGCACCGCTCGGCGATGTAAACAGTGGCCGGCGCCACCGCGCATTTCCGCGCGTTATGCATTGACTGTCCGCGACTGAAACTTGGCAAGAATTCCAATCATTACACCACCGCAACACTATAACTAACATTGCTAAACGTATTTCCCAAGTACACTCGTGGAAATTGAAATAAGAACACCGTGAATTCATTGTCCCAGGAAGGGGAGACTTTATTGACACATTCCTGGGGTCAGATACATCACATGATCACACTGGCAGAACCACAGGCACATAGACACAGGCAACAGAGCATGCACAATGTCGGCACTAGTACAGTGTATATCCACCTTTCGCAGCAATGCAGGCTGCTATTCTCCCATGGAGACGATCGTAGAGATGCTGGATGTAGTCCTGTGGAACGGCTTGCCATGCCATTTCCACCTGGCGCCTCAGTTGGAGCAGCGTTCGTGCTGGACGTGCAGACCGCGTGAGACGACGCTTCATCCAGTCCCAAACATGCTCAATGGGGGACAGATCCGGAGATCTTGCTGGCCAGGGTAGTTGACTTACACCTTCTAGAGCACGTTGGGCGGCACGGGATACATGCGGACGTGCATTGTCCTGTTGGAACAGCAAGTTCCCTTGCCGGTCTAGGAATGGTAGAACGATGGGTTCGATGACGGTTTGGATGTACCGTGCACTATTCAGTGTCCCCTCGACGATCACCAGAGGTGTACGGCCAGTGTAGGAGATCGCTCCCCACACCATGATGTCGGGTGTTGGCCCTGTGTACCTCGGTCGTATGCAGTCCTGATTGTGGCGCTCACCTGCACGGCGCCAAACACGCATACGACCATCATTGGCACCAAGGCAGAAGCGACTCTCATCGCTGAAGACGACACGTCTCCATTCGTCCCTCCATTCACGCCTGTCGCGACACCACTGGAGGCGGGCTGCACGATGTTGGGGCGTGAGCGGAAGACGGCCTAACGGTGTGCGGGACCGTAGCCCAGCTTCACGGAGACGGTTGCGAATGGTCCTCGCCGATACCCCAGGAGCAACAGTGTCCCTAATTTGCTGTTAAGTGGCGGTGCGGTCCCCTACGGCACTGCGTAGGATCCTACGGTCTTGGCGTGCATCCGTGCGTCGCTGCGGTCCGGTCCCAGGTCGACGGGCACGTGCACCTTCCGCCGACCACTGGCGACAACATCGATGTACTGTGGAGACCTCACGCCCCATGTGTTGAGCAATTCGGCAGTACGTCCACCCGGCCTCTCGCATGCCCACTATACGCCCTCGCTCAAAGTCCGTCTGCACATACGGTTCACGTCCACGCTGTCGCGGCATGCTACCAGTGTCAAAGACTGCGATGGAGTTCCGTATGCCACGGCAAACTGGCTGACACTGACGGCGGCGGTGCACAAACGCTGGGTGGGTCTGACACACCGGTGTCAATGTGTTCCTTTTTCCATTTCCAGGAGTGTAAGAAGCCCACCCCAACACAAACTTCAATTCATAACTGCAGCTCAGTTTCCCTTTATCAGATCGTCACTATTACCGAGGTTCTCGGGCACTGCAGTACCGTAATGGGTTAATCCTGTACATCAGGAGTAGATAATCAATAGATTTTGAAACTAGATTTTTCCTAGCGAAATTTGTGTCTCACCTTTAGCTACGATAATCACGGAATCTAAAGACCTTAATTAAAATTTGTACGGTGGCAAGCACTTTCAGCTGGGCTAGTTGCGTATTAGATAGTAATTCTCTTACACGACTGCAGCACTCTGGCTCACACTGTTGCGGGGACTACCGAAGTCCAGTGATGGGGAGGGCTGTGGATATTTAATGGCTAATAAGCAAGGATACCCGGGTTCAAGCCCCGACCGTGGAACAAACTTCAATTATTATCGCAGATAAATATCAGACTCAAATGTCTCTAGGAAAATGTAATTATAAGATCTGTACATCACCTACACCTGAAGTACAGAATTTCCCTATTACGTCCAACACTGGGATTCTATTCCAAGGGCGGAGAGCCTCTACAATAGTGATAATCTAAGAAGGGGGAAATAATCTGAAAATATAAGTTGAAATTTGTGATTGGATGGCACTAAATTTTTGTATAAAGTGCAACAACATTAGGAATAGTGCTGTGGTGGTTTAATGGTTACCAATCCTATCTAGAAAGATAACGGAACTGGGTTCAAAACCCAGCAGTGGTACAAATTTAAATTCATTCCTTCAGATTCCATGGTTATCGTAGATAAAGATAAGACTCAAATTTCTTGACAAAAATCTAACTGTAAAATCTATAGATCACCTCTTTCTGTCCACCCTATTCACTTACACTGAGGCGCCAAAGACACTGATATAGGCATACAGAGATACGTAAACTGAATACGGCGCTGCGTTTCGGCAACGCCTATGTACGGCAACAAGTGTCTGGCGCTGTTGTTGGAGCGGTTACTGCTGCTACAATAGCTGGTTATCAAAATTAAAGTGAGTTTCAACGTGGTGTTAAAATCAACAGGGCGATGCGCCAGACCTTCTCTGAGGTAGCGACGACTGAAGGGGATCGTTCACCGTGACGGCAGCAGCCCTTCCGCAAATTGCTACAGATTTGAATAATGGGCTTTCAACAAATGTCAGCGTGCGAAACAATCAACGAATCATTCAACGAAACATCATTGATACAGGCTTTCAGAGCCTTGTGAGCGCACAACACAAAGCCTTACGCCTCGCCTGGACCCGTCAACACCGACAATGGACTGTTGATGCCTGGAAACATGTTGTCTGGTCGGACGAGTTTCGTTTCAAATTGTATAGTGTGGGTGGACCTGTACAGTCCATGAACCCATGAAACCTGCATGTCAGCAGGGACTTTTCATGTTTGTGGAGGCTCTCAAACTGAGTGGGGCACGTACAGTTGGAGTGATATGGGACCCTGATAAATCAAGATACGACTCTGATAGGTGACACATACGTATGCTTGTAAAGAATGGCAGCTAACTCTAAATATAGATAAATGCAAATTAATGCAGATGAATAGGAAAAAGAATTCCGTAATGTTTGAATACTCCATTAGTAGTGTAGCACTTCACACAGTCACGTCGATTAAATATTTGGGCGTAACATTGCAGAGCGATATGAAGTGGGACAAGCATGTAATGGCAGTTGTGGGGAAGGCGGATAGTCGTCTTCGGTTCATTGGTAGAATTTTGGGAAGATGTGGTTCATCTGTAAAGGAGACCGCTTATAAAACACTAATACGACTTATATTTGAGTACTGTTCGAGCGTTTGGGATCCATATCGGGTCGGATTGAGGGAGGACATAGAAGCAATTCAGAGGCGGGCTGCTAGATTTGTTACTGGTAGGTTTGATCATCACGCGAGTGTTACGCAAATGCTTCAGGAATCCGGTTGGGAGACTCTAGAGGAAAGGAGGCGTTCTTTTCGGGAATCACTACTGAGGAAATTTAGAGAACCAGCATTTGATGCTGACTGCAGTACACTTTTACTGCCGCCAACTTATATTTCGCGGAAAGACCACAAAGGTAAGATAAGAGAGATTAGGGCTCGTACAGAGGCATATAGGCAGTCATTTTTCCCTAGTTCTGTTTGGGAGTGGAACAGGGAGAGAAGATGCTAGTTGTGGTACGAGGTACCCTCCGCCACGCACAGTATGGTGGATTGCGGAGTATGTATGTGGATGTAGATGCACCCTGTCTAATAAACTTATCCATTCACGTCCATTGTGCATTCCGAGACACTATGGTAATTCCATCAAGACAATGCGACACACCACACATCTAGAATGGCTACAGAATGTCTCTAGGAACACTCTTCAAGGGTTGAAACACTTCTGCTGGCCACCGAACTCCCCAGATACGAACATTATTGAGCATAACTAAGATGCTTCGCAATGTGGTGTTCAGAAGAGCTCTCCATCACCTCGTACATGACGGATTTATGGGCAACCCTGCAGGATTGGCTCTGAGCACTATGGGACTTAACTGCTGTGGTCATCAGTCCCCTAGAACTTAGAACTACTTAAACCTAACTATCCTAAGGACATCACACACATCCATGCCCGCGGCAGGATTCGAACCTGCGACCGTAGCAGTCGCGCGGTACCCGACTGAGCGCCTATAACCGCTAGACAACCACGGCCGGCCCTGCAGGATTCATGATGTCAGTCCCCTGCATCACGACTTCAGACATTAGTCGAGTCAATGCCACGTCGTGTTGAGGCCCTTCTGCGTGCTCGCGGGGCCCCTACACTATATGATGCACGTGTACCAGTTTCTTTGGCTCTTCAGTGTATGAGTCGTGGCAGCTATAATACATCGTGAGAACATATGACGTCACTGTAACTACAGTATATGCACACATCAAAAAAAGTTTTGCATGCCCCCGGTTCTATGAACTCCTGAAGATAGACGTTCACTGTGGATATTGATTGTTCAGAGATGTCACTAAAACCGCCTAAAGATGTAAACAACCATGTATGGGAAGCGCCTATTAGATTGGGAGGGGGTTGGGGGGGTGGCGGGGGACAGCCGATCAGCTGCAGTCATTCCACCAGGAAGGAGGTATATGGCTCGTGTTGTCTATAGTTCAACCCTGCCTGGACTGCCAGTACCGCCGTTCGATCGCGTCCGCATTGTTACTTTGTGCTAGGAAGCGCTCTCAGCAAAGGAAGTCTCCAGGTGTCTTGGAGTGAAGCAAAGCGATGTTGTTCGGACATGGAGGAGATACAGTGAGACAGGAACTGCCGATGATATGCCTCGCTCAGGCCGCTCAAGGGCTACTACTGCTGTGGATTACCGCTACCTACGGATTATGGCTCGGAGGGACCCTGACAGCAACCCCACTGTGTTGAATAATGCTTTTCGTGCAGCGACAGGACGTCGTGTTTCGACTGAAGCTATGCGCAATAGGTTGCATGATGCGTAACTTCACTCCCGACCTCCGTCGCGAGATCCATATTGCAGCCAAGACACCATGTAGAGCGGTACACATGGACCCAAGAACACGCCGAATGGACCACTCACGACTGGCACCACATTCTCTTCACCGATGAGTGTCGCATATGCCTTCAACCAGACAACCGTCGGAGGCGTGTTTGGAGGTAAACCGGTCAGGTTGAACGCCTTAGACACACTGTCCAGTGAGTTCAGCAAGGTGGAGATTCCCTTCTGTCTTTGTGTGGCATTGTGTGGGGCCGGTGTACGCCGCTGGTGGTCATGGAAAGCACCGTAACGGCTGTATGATATGTGATATGTGATCCAACGACCGATATCGGCAGCCTATTGACGAGGCATTCGTCTTCGTGGACGACAGTTCGTACCCCCAACGTGTGAATGATCCCCCAACGTATGATTACGACATCGCTCGACTAGAGTGGCCAGCACGTTCTCCAGACATGAACCCTATCGAACATGCCTGGGATGGATTGAAAAGGGCTGTTTATGATCGACGTGTTCCACCAACCACTCTGAGGGATCTACGCTGAATCGCCGTTGATGAATGGCACAATCTGGAGCAACAGTGCCTTCCTGAATTTGTGGATAGTATGCCTCGACGATTACAGGCATACATCAATGCAAGAGGACGTGCTACTGGTTATTACAGGTACCAGCAGTCAGGTCCAACACCTCTGAAGGTCTCGCTGTCTGGTGGTACAACACAGGTTCCGGAACTCTCGGAAACGAGGCGATGCAGTGCTTTTTTTGATGTGTGTATTCAAAAGCCCATGGCATGCAGTACAGAAATCAATACGAAAAATTGCTACTGCATGCAAGGATGGCTTGGTACTAGCGCCTGTAACATACATTGTAAATTTAGCAATGCTACAAGATGAATGTAAGCAGAGTGGAACACGGCGCAAGTCAATACTGTCTCTCTCTCTCTATGGCAGAAACCCTACACAGTGTCATTACTGGGTAATGTGGTCATACTGCATGATAACGCTGCACTCCAAACAGTAGACGTCATTAAGAATTGTCTACATCGTTAGGGTGGGAAATCGTCTCCGACACACCTTACTCACGAGACCCCAATCTGAGCGACTAAGATCTCATTCCGCAACAGCAAAAACCACTGTGTGTTTGGTGGCGATGATGAGGGACACACAACACCCAGTCCCCTACCGTGGTAGGCGGTGATGCTACCGCTACGCTACGGAGGCGGACTCTCTTGACGTATGATGCTACTAAACAGAAATACAAATTCGCATGTTTAAAGTATTATCTATTATATTCAGGTCAAGCCTGACAAATAAGAAAAGGTAACTGTATTTTCTTGAATCCCCTTGGTCGGTTTTGTTTCCGGTTTTCCGACTGCAGTGAACCCAAAATGAGGGGGGGGGGGGCAATAAGTTAATCCGGGAAGTCTCCACCGCATTTTCCAAGACTGTACAGTTAATAAAGCCATTTACACAATCATGTCAACACTAATTGTGTTATGAGTTACTCAATGTTATATCTGAACATTTGCACGATGAGAAAAATGTGTTAATCAAGTAAAGGTGAACAATAAGCAAAGTGGATATGGAGGTGTGATTTTATATATATATATATATATATATATATATATATATATATATATATATATTAACTCTTTTTTTTAGGCCGAGGGGCAATGTAATACCTACAACTATATTTATTCAGAACAATATTCGCGATGGCATTGTGTCTCCAATTTGAGCGAACATTCTCGTGATATTAACAAAAAAAGGACTTCATCATTACTAAAATAATAATAATTTATTACTGTCATTGTTTAAATTATAACATACAGGAGTCTTTCGCACTTTGGTTAGACAGGCACATGCTGTCTCGGATGCTGAAAATTTACCACAGTAGCTGCAACATCTTAAGGATGTGTTCAATAATAACTGCTATACGGACCGACAAATTCAACTGCTTTTGAGTTTGGACCTCTACCTGAACCTTCTGAAGACACCTTTAGGTCTTTTGCCTTTTATTCCGTATGCTGGCAATGTGTTAGCCAAGATAGGTAGACTTTTGAAGAAATATGAGATCAGATGTGTTTTTCGTCCGCCAGCTAAGATTCCAGGACTTCTTGGCTCTGTCAAAGACGATTTAGGTATGAGGAAGAGTGGCGTTTACAAAATACTGTGTGAGTGCGGAAAAATTTACATTGGCCAAACTATTCATACCGTCGACAACAGGTGTATTGAACATAATCGACATACGCGATTATTACAACCAGATAAATCTGCAGTGGCTGAGCATTGCCTTACAGGGGGACACAGGATGTTATACAATGAGACGCAAGTAGTTACAAATGCTTCTCGGTGTTTTAAAGGAATCTGTTTGAAATCAGACTAGCGGATAATATCATTAATCATGATAATGAATACCCGCTAAGTAGAACGTGGAATCCTGTTTTATCAGGCAAGAAGAAACAACGGCATTTGAATCGGCCAGCTATGAATAATCATTTGTAACGATACATAGTTTTCAACAGTATTCACCACTGGAGGCGCAGCAACTCTCTTTGCGCCAGGGGGCAGCAGGAATGATTGAGCGAGTGCGCACTGTATCTAGCGCATGAGCAGTTGTACTTCCGATGCATATGAAGGTGCAGTCATTTGCGAGTGGAATCAGTTATCGGCGAAAGCAGCGTAGCTTTTCTCACCTGATGATGGCGGCCAGATGGACCGCTCAAATATTGTGCTCGGATGACAGTTTGATCCGACAAGAATTTGATATACGCCGGGAAAGTCTACATAGACACATTAATGCATGTAGTTAAGGTACAGAAATAATTTGTTGAGAGTAAAGTAACGCCTTAACCAGAATTGATAAATGATTGTCTTACGCTGGCCGCCGTCTTAGTGAAATATTGCAGCGGCAGTTTTCAAATCAAACTACTAACTACACAAGAATCTTGATCGTCAATTTTCACGATAATAATTGTGTATTGGTGGCCCAGAACATACCCAGAAATCATAAATTCGACTTAGATTATGAATAATCTTTAAATATGGTGCAAAAAGTATCTCACGTGATGAAACTGTTCTCTGCTAATGTATGAAACGTGATTATTTCGTAAGAACTATTGGGAAATATTTTTGTTTACGGGAAAGAACACGTTAGTGTTGTGCACATGTATTGCGTGTAAAAATAGTTCAATTTGTTTTAGAAAAAATGTTGCCACCTTGAATAATAATTCGCTAAATTGTGTAAGATCATTGTTGCCCCATTTTTACTGCTTGACAGACAATACTGGTACAGGTTTTCAAGTGGAGATTTCTTTAACAGGATAACTATATTACGCTGGGAAAGGCAGTGATTAAATGAAACCTCATGTACGCTAATCATAAGTAACTGGTTTTGTTGTGGTCCTGCCCACAATTTGTAAAATACGGCAATCCGAACCGCACGCCACAACCTCAACATTCCATTGTCGATGAGCTGTCAAGATTGTCAGTGGGAAATGATGATCTGTTCAACTCATCTGAGGCATCATTGTGTCAGATAGATTCTCTGGACGCTCCCGCAGTTTAAAATTTTCCCATGGACTTTCGTGGCATAACACTGTAAGATGGCAAGAACTATGCCCCTTCCATAAAGTCATTAAAGATCATCTAACTCACGTTGAGCGAACAGTAGGGCTGAACAAAAATGACTGACAAGGCACAATGCATCTTGTAGAGGGTATAGTATGGACACATTGGAATAATTTATGTCAGGTGATGGTTTTGAAGTAATTCACGTGACATGAAAACTTTGTGGAAACGTGTCGATTTACTGGAGGCTAGTTTATCCCAGGGAAGTATTCGCTGGCTGGGGAGCAGCATGCTGAATTCACGATCCGCAGAGTCTGAAGTAAATCACGTGAAGAGCGACAGAATGAAATATGCCGCCCTCCGATGTGAACGTAGAACCAAGGAATTTGAAGTACTTTCCTGGGAGTCAGAATTTTGGAAAAAATGGTGTTTTGTGTAGGTGCTAACCTTGATGGGTGGCCTGGGAGGAGCTAAATAGCATAAGTTGAGAGGAAGGGAAATTTTGTGGAAATTTGTTCACTTCCCAGAGTAGGCATTGGTCGGCGCTGGGAAGTGGCACGTAATTAACGCGAGTTGCGTTGCAATTGGCGTAAGTGATTAGGCTGGAGGGGAAACCGAGGCAAATAGTGGACTGGGAGAAGTCTACGTAGGGGTCTTCCATTCCCAGCTTGCCTAGAGTGCAGACGTGGCGTTCTATACTCAGCTTGCCTGAGAAAGAGTGAGCATCTCTGCAGCTTAGGACTTAGCAAATGGAACGATTGAGCTTGGAGATTGGAAGTTTTTGTTTAGCTATGTACTGAGCAAGATAGCTAGCAGTGAATAGACGTCAACAGCCTTGCAGCACCACAAGGTCGGCCGACGCCCACACAACGATGCTGCTCCGCCACGCTGTATTGTAGAATTCTTCTCACACTTCGCATTACGCCTGCGTCAGTCAATAGGAATTAATTTTGAGTCATCGCGCTTTACTCCACAGAAACGCATTTTATTATCACTGACTGGTAGGAGAGTCATGTAATATGATGATTGAAGGTCGTGAGTTAAAATAAACTTGTGCTAATCGACTGCATCTCTTTTCAATCATGTAGTGGAAATTCCAAGTCATTTTCTTAATTAATTTTATATTCAACAATTGCATCTGTTGTTCAATAGCTGAATTTAACATCAATGTGTACCCCTTTTTAATTAAAAGTGATTAATTCTGAATCAATTAATGTCAACACTGCCACCGCAGTTAAATCAGGAGTCACAGGGGTTTATTAATTTCTTTGCGTTATCTGATGCAATATCAGTTTTGCACTCTCTGTTCTGTTAGTCAATTAGCTGGGGTGAACAGACGCCAAAACCAGATAAGTGATGGGTAGGGTGTTAGAACACAAAGGACTGCTGCGTATGCAAATTTAACCATTGCGCTGAATTATGTGGGCAATGGGTGACCAAAGTGAGTGATTGACGACGTTCGACCGGAAGTATGTCGATACTTCGCTCACCATCAAGCCTTGTCGGTAGAGCATGGTGAGTTACTGTTACACATTGGGAATAATCAGACCCACATCATCACTCCATGCACGATTCAGCAGGATGTTTTAAGGTTGTTGCCACTGGAGTATTGTGACTACAAAGAAACTTGCTAGACGCCATTGTTCTTGGCGAGGAATGGACGCCCAGATTGAAGACATGATGAAACCCTGGGCCACTTGCATGGAGCAACAGCCTGCTCCACCTCAACACTTTTCTGACTGGTCACGCTCGAGGTGTCTGTGGAAATACATCCAGTTGATTTTTCTGGACCTTTTGGGAACACTCGATGGCATCAGTTGTTTTCCCTTTGAGGTTCCGATGAACTCTACGACGTCGGGAATACTATCAGAACACTTAGTTAAATTTTTGCATCGAATGCTTGCCCGAAGAGTTTGTGTCTGATAACGTCACCTCACAGTAATTTGAACGATTTGGCATGGCCAATGGTACTGAACATGAGATCACAGCGTCGTTCAATACACAATCAAATTATGCGAACTTTCAGATGCGCAGATGAGTAACTTCCGTGGACCTCACTCACAGGAGCAGGCCTTGAAATTGCATCCATACCGCTACCATGCGATGCCTAAAGATGGACCTTCTTCGGTCGGACTCCTGCACGGCCTCCAGCATCACTTCCTGCTTCATCTGCTGCACACACGAACGAAGGGTACCGGTCACCATAAAGAGTCTCATTTTCAGATCCAGGAAGCAGTACTCCACAGGAACTTCCGGCCCAGATGGCGATGTCAATAGGGTACTGTTTCGCATATCCTTGGACACTGCACTTTCTTGGTTTCTTTCCGTAAAGGGTCGCTCCTCAAAAGACACCACAACCAGCTTCCCCCACCGAAATTCCGTGATCGTTCGGCATTGTGTTTCGTTTTACAGATTCCGCAGGCAGCCAGGAGCCAGGGTCGCGGCCGTCCGCCGCTAATCAGATGGCATTTCAGAGTGAGGAGCTTCCCCTGGAGGTGGACGCATGTTCACCACGATGCCTTCATCACAGAAGCCCTTGTCGCCGTGGTCAAAGTCTCTGTGCCCTGCCACCTTAATCTCTGAGGATGGTTCCTCCAGCATTCGAGGTTACGGTCCTGGATTTCGGCTTACACCCTCGCTGCGGTTTTCCAGGAGTTCGCGTGGGAGCTCAGGACGAATGCCAGGGCGCGGGCGGCACCCTTTCGCCGGCTCCAGTCCAGGTTCCCGTTCCATGCGCTGTGCCTGCACCCAATCATCCCCCTGCACCGCAACCTGCGACCAAGACCAGGTGAGTTAGGGGGGAGGGGTGACGTAAGCCAAACACGAACCACCAGGTAGCAGCAAAGACGTTGATACGTCGGTAGCCCCCTCTAGAGACGGCGTATAGTCCAGCAACTGCCGCACCAAGAACTCGCAGTCGTGCCTCCGCCAGAGGAGTGGTGAGCGCCGGCGTCACAGCAGACTGGTCAGTCCCAAGTCAGCTAGACTGTTGAGAAGACCACCTTCTTCTCGTGTACCTCGTGCCGCATAGTCTGCTTCTACCAGCTCCACCCAAGACGTCTTCAGTGAACATTCTAGTGGGACAAGAACTGTTAAATATCCTGCCTTAGCTACTGGAAAAACAGTGGAACTTCAGGGTCTGCTGCCTGAGCCGATTTGTACAAAGCTGAGTATTCGGCAATAAATGGGTGTGTTCTTTCAATAGTCTATATTAGTGTTTCAGCGTTCTCCTCTTTCTCCTCTCATAGTGTTTCCCTCAGCACTATATAAGATGGTGGCGATGAGTAAAATCTTCTGTGGTTGTATCATAATTACGATATAACCGTAGTTCTGCAGTTTAGTAGAAGTGATATTGAGATATTGGCGTTTCGATAGTTAAATTAATATTAATAGCTATATCGTTGCAAAATACAGACAGAGAGAAAAGAGGCAATTGTTCCTAAATAGCGCCCGTAAATTTCACAAGTAAACTTTCAGAATATATAGAAAAGTCAGTCTCCATATTACTTACGTACTGCTAGAGCTGATATCCGACAACTCCGTGCATTGGTCACTGTCTTCGACACTTTTATACAAAACAGCAACACAGAAAGCGTTAACGGTGTCATACTCTGTCTGCAGATCCACAATTAATGGGATTTGGAAAATACAGAGAGGTAACAGAAACAGATAGATGACTGCAACGATAGTGATCTGTTGATACCGTACTATTTTCTCTGTTAATTTTCTGATAAATGCTGATTCCGACGGAGAAATAACTAACAATGGAGGCAGAAAAAATGTTTAGCAAATAAGACACACCTGTTGCACTATTATAATTTAACGTTAATGAGAGCAAATGCTCCACCGACCGAGCAATTTCACATCTGCCAGTGCCTCGTTTCCTACCTTCCAAACGTCGCCGAAGATTTCCAACGAAACTTGCACAACTAGCACTCCTGGAAGAAAAGATATTCCTGGCGCTCTGCTTAGCCACAGCCTGGGAGATGTTTCCAGAATGAAATTTTCACTCTACAGCAAAGTGAGCTCCAATGTGAAAATTCCTGTCTGAACTTTCATATCAGCACGTACTCCACTGCAGAGTGAATATTGCCTTCTGGAATGGTAATGAAAATTCAGGGATGGATTCAAATAGTGGAACAAGATTCCTTAGAGTTATTTCGAGTGTTACATAATTTTGCGGAAACCAACGAAGTCAAAAATGATAAAAGAAGAGCTACAACCATAGAATATGACCTCAAATTTTTCGCACCCAGCCACGGATTATTTATAATTTTGTATAATGTACCGTCATTTATAATTTATTGAAATGCTTTAATGAATACCTGAACTGGGAATGCATACCAAACTGAAGTTATCGCGTAGCGCCTTGTAACTACAAGTGGCGGGCTTACACTTTGGTTTTATTAGAAGAACATTATACGAACTGATTGGGCAATGTAACTCCCAGTATCAATAAAGAAATACAGCCACTGCAAAATATATTCCCTCAGGTAATGAATCCTCTGGCCCTGCTCAAAACTGATAACTATGGTCCCTGTGCACAAGACAAGTAAATAAATTTGTCTAACCTCTGAAGCAACAACGGTGGATCGTATTACATTAGGCTCTCTCATGAGGAAGAATATAATATACTCATAGTAGTTACCGACACAGCGGTGTGTAATGATGGCTGTACTACTTTGAAGTATATGTGAAAGTCCTTTGACTGATAAATGAAAACATTTAAGAAAATTTCAACGTCTTAAAAAAACGTATGACGCCGACAGGTAGGCGATAGTGACTTGGGTGAATCAAGAACACTGACTTTTTCAGTAATGAAGTTTGGCATTTCAAAACATCTAGCAATTGAAATTAAATTACTCAGAAAAATTACATGCTTTTTGATTAATGGAAAACTTTCTTTGTTTATGTACTTACAAAGAGTAGGATTTGTACAGCAAGTATTATCTAACATTACTAAAAACTTAAAGAAAATCTTCAGATTACGTATACCTGCATTAGCAAATCTTAGAAACATTACAATAGGGAAATAGCTAAGAAGCCTCTGCATCAAATCCGTTTACATACATTCTCGGGTACTCAACACAGAAATTAATGTTTCCAAGTACCAGCCAACTCATTTACACTACCGCGCTGGCAGAGGAAAGTAGTAAAAAATTAACTGCTACATCTTAACTGCGAGAAGACTTCTGCTTCCATATTTCATTTCGAGTAACACGTGTACTCGTAATGCTTCTTTGTGATACCAATCCAGTAATCCTTTCCTGACGGAATCAGATTTACATTTGATCATTTCACTTTACATGCCATTATATAATCACTCATCATTTTAACTACTTGTTTTACGTGCGGTCTAAAATAAAATATTGGTAGGAGAAAATTAGTACATTATAATCTAACACTTTTTGGCTTTATACAGCACGCAACAAAAACTACATACTGCATCTTCTTTCGCTCACAGACTGAAAGACACTGTTTTGCGCCAAACACTGTCTTATTCCAACACTACAATCTCAAACTAAAAGCAGTATCTTTATCTCTGCGGATGGGTAAAAACAGCGATCCGATCCTGTTTATAGAGCCCATCAGAGACATACACCTATAGACCTATAGTACTTTCATTTTAGACTACAATAGTATCATTACAATATTCGGGTGTCGCATATGGAGGGCTCAAAAGCCAATCAGTTTAAGTCATAGTTTTTGTGCAAGTGACTTAAATTCCGTAACAGATTCCTGAGTATTCAGTCTTACAGTTTCTGAGACGAGTAGCTCACAATCTGACATTTCTTACGCTAGGTGGCAGCACATGTACTGACCACAGAGTAAAAAAGTCTAAATGTTCCGAAGTCATTTAGTGTACGTCAGTTTCCAACACCGGGTTGTTTGTCTTGGCGTACTGTTAGACATAGTAATCTGCTACTGTTACACAATATGTTATTTTTAAATCAGGATGTCCTCTCCTCTCTCCACTCGTTGGGAGAGCTTATGTAAACAGAAGTGGGAAAGTTATGCCTGCAAAATCCTTTAAAAATGTGAACTGTAAATGTTCACGAAAGTGTTTTGATTTAGTAAATGCTGCAGCACGGCGATCATGGTTCGAATCCTTTTATAAATTTGCCGATAATGAAAAGCCGAATGTCTATCTTCGCGGACTAATCCATAACACAAAGGTGAAGCAACGTCGCCCAAGAAACTCATCAAAGGCACCAAAATCTAAAACTCTGAAATATTATTTGACAACAACAGTAATGTCAGTTCGTGTGTGTAAAAAGTTTTTTATGGACACATTTCGAGCTAGTGATGCTCGTCTTTATAAAATATCGGCTAGTACAGAACCATTCACATGTATTGGTAAAAGACGCCGGAGGCACCCAACGAATAAATTCGATGTGCCAAAAGTGAAAGAACACATTGAATCGTTTCCCTCTTATAAAAGTCATTATTCCCTCTCTGATGCGACAAATCGGAGACATTTGCAGTCTGATCTGAATATCACATAGATGTACAACCTTTACGTGCAGAAATGTGTACAAGGTGTTACTGAATCTGTCAAAGAAAATATGTCTGTCTATTCTACTAATTTCTATTTACATTTTCAACACCATCCAGAGATACATGCCAGCTATGCGTTTCCCTGCAAAACATTTTTACTTTTGAGAATGATGATGCAAAAAACGGGCGAGGCAAATATTACAAAAGAACTTCATCTTCGGCGAGCACAACAAGCAAGAGATTCTTTGAATTCAGGCGAGTTACTAGCAGGAGAAGATGTTTCCGTTTTCGTTTTGATCTGGAAAAAGCTTTACCTTTCCCAAAACTTCCAACATCGTATGCCAATTACAAACTGAATATGCATGTAACCTATGAGTGCACAGTCTTAATGACTCTAAAGGTTATATGTAGTTGTTGGATGAGACAGAAGGATCTCGCAGATCGCAGGAAATTGGAGCATGTCTTGTTAAACATCTTAAACACCATGCCTCATCTCATCGCCATATTATCATGTATTCAGATTCTTGCATAGGACAAAACAGGAATATCAAACTAAGCTTATTGTTGCAAAAACTTTGGCGAGATCCAGATATGGCAGCTGGTTACAGTGACCACAGATATATTGTATCGGGACACATTTACCTCCAAAATATTACAGATTTTGGCATTATGAAATCCAAAGACAAAAAGAAAGTATTTATTTTTGTACCAAGAGATTGGCTTGATCGGCTAACAATTGCCAAACGCAAAAATCCATTTACGGAAACAGAGATGAAAAGAGAAGAATTTCTTGGAAGCTTCAGATACCAATAGGAAAACAAATACTGAGGGGGGTAAAGTAATCTGGTTGAAAATGAAATGGCTAAGATACTGCAGAGACCAAGAAAATTTTGTTTTCTACAAAGAAACATTGCTGGAAGATATAGCATTTTATGCGACCAACATTACATAAAATTAAAGGAAGGCGTCCTTCTTTGATCAGTATTGTTGAAGATCCCCTGTATCCAGATCGTCGACCTGTTAAAGAGGTGAAAAAAAGCATATGTTGTATATTTGGCAATGTATTCCTCCCCATTACAATTCATTTGATGGATGGTTACCTTCAATAAACCAAAGCACATGTGCATCATTCTCAAAAACTAACGAAATCAAGGATCCTGCAGAGTATGGCAGCTATAATGATGAATATATAGATTAAAATCATCAAAACGTGCAGTGGGCAGTGACCATAGTTCGCAGTTTTTGGGTTAAATTATAGTTATATTGTAAATTATTTACGTTATGTTCTTCTGTATCGTCACAATCTGTGAGTTGTTGTAGTAGGTGCAACCACAACGGAGGGGTATCTGTTGAGACGCCAGGCAAACGTATGGATCCTGAAGAGGGGCAGCAGCCTTTTCAGTAGTTGCAGGGGCAACAGTCTGGATGATTGACTGATCTGGCCTTGTAATACTAACCAAAACGGCCTTGCTGTGTTGGTACTGCGAACGGCTGAAAGCAATGGGATACTACAGCCGTAATTTTTCCCGAGGGCATCCAGCTTTACTGTATCGTTAAATGATGATGGCGTCCTCTTGGGTAAAATATTCCGGAGGGTAAATAGTCCCCCATTCGGATCTCCGGGCGGGGACTACTCAAGAGGATATCGTTATTAGGAGAAAGAAAATTAGAGTTCTACGGATCGGAGGGTGGAATGCCAGATTCCTTAATCGGGCAGGTAGGTTAGAAAATTTAAAAAGGGAAATGGATAGGTTAAAGTTAGATATAGTGGGAATTAGTGAAGTTCGGTGGCAGGAGGAACAAGACTTCTGGTCAGGTGACTACAGGGTAATAAACACAAAAGCAAATAGGGATAATGCAGGAGTAGGTTTAATAATGAATAGGAAAATAGGAATGCGGGTAAGCTACTACAAACAGTATAGTGAACGCATTATTGTGGCCAAGATAGATACAAAGCACACGCCTATCACAGTAGTACAAGTTTATATGCCAACTAGCTCTACAGATGACGAAGAAATTGTAGAAATGTATGATGAGATAAAAGAAATTATTCACATAGTGAAGAGAGACGAACATTTAATAGTCATGGGTGACTGTAATTCGTCAGTAGGAAAAGGGAGAGAAGGAAACGTAATAGGTGAATATGGATTGGGGGTAAGAATCGAAAGAGGAAGCCGCCTGGTAGAATTTTGCGCAGAGTACAACTTAATCATAGTTAACACTTGGTCCAGGATCATGAAAGAAGGTTGTATACATGGAAGAACCCTGGAGATACTGACGGGTTTCAGATAGATTATATAATGGTAAGACAGAGATTTAGGAACCAGGTTTTAAATTGTAAGACATTTCCAGGGGCAGATGTGGACTCTGACCACAATCTGTTGGTTATGACCTGTAGATTAAAACTGAAGAAACTGCAAAAAGGTGGGAATTTAAGGAGATGCGACCTGGATAAACTGAAAGAACCAGAGGTTGTACAGAGTTTCACGGAGAGCATAAGGGAACAATTGACAGGAATGGGGGAAAGAAATACAGTAGAAAAAGAATGGGTAGCTTTAAGGGATGAAACAGTGAAGGCAGCAGAGGATCAGATAGGTAAACAGACGAGGGCTAGTAGAAATCCTTGGGTAACAGAAGAAATATTGAATTTAATTGATGAAAGGAGAAAATATAAAAACGCAGTAAATGAATCACACAAAAAGGAATACAAACATGTCAAAAATCGACTGGAAGTGCAAAATGGCTAAGTAGGGATGGATAGAGGACAAATGTAAGGATGTAGAGGTTTATCACACTAGGGGTAAGATAGATACTGCCTACAGGAAAATTAAAGAGACCTTTGGAGAAAAGAGAACCACTTGTATGAATATCAAGAGCTAAGATGGAAAGCCAGTTCTAAGCAAAGAAGGGAAAGCAGAAAGGTGGAAGGAGTATATAGAGGGTCTATACAAGGGCGATGTACTTGAGGACAATATTTTGGAAATGGAAGAGGATGTAGATGAAGATGAAATGTTAGATATGATACTGCGTGAAGAGTTTGACAGAGCACTGAAATACCTGATTCGAAACAAAGTCCTGCGAGTAGACAACATTCCATTAGAACTACTGACAGCCTTGGGAGAGGCAATCCTGACAAAACTATACCATCTGGTGAGCAAGGTGTATGAGACTGGCGAAATACCCTCAGACTTCAAGAAGAACATAATAATTCCAATTCCAAAGAAAGCAGGTGTTAACAGATGTGAAGATTACCGAACTATCAGTTTAATAAGTCACGGCTGCAAAATACTATCGCGAATTCTTTATAGACGAATGGAAAAACTAGTGGAAGCTGACCTCGGGGAAGATCAATTTGGATTCAGTAGAAATATCGGAACACGTGAGGCAATACTGACCATACGACTGTGGTCTCGCGGTTCTAGGCACGCAGTCCGGAACCGTGCGACTGCTACGGTCGCAGGTTCGATTCCTACCTCGGGCATGGATGTGCGTGATGTCCTTAGGTTACTTAGGTTTAAGTAGTTCTAAGTTCTAGGGGACTAATGACCACAGCAGTTGAGTCCCATATTGCTCAGAGACATTTGAACAATTTTTTTGACCCTACGACTTACCTTAGTAGCTAGATTAAGGAAAGGCAAAGCTACGTTCCTAGCACTTGTAGACTTAGAGAAAGCTTTTGACAATGTTGAGTGGAATACTCTCTTTCAAATTCTGAAGGTGGCAGGGGTAAAATACATGGAACGAAAAGCTATTTACAATTTGTACAGAAACCAGATGGCAGTTATAAGAGTCGAGGGACATGAAAGGGTTGGGAAGGGAGTGAGACAGGATTGTAGCCTCTCCCCGATGGTATTCAATCTGTATATTAACCAAGCAGTGAAGGAAACAAAAGAAAATTTCCGAGTAGGTATTAAAATCCGTGGAGATGAAAGAAAAATTTTGAGGATAGCCGATGACAGTGTAATTCTGTCAGAGGCAGCAAAGGACTTGGAAGAGCAGTTCAACGGAATGGATAGTCTTGAAATGAGGATACAAGATGAACATCAACAAAAGCAAAACGAGGATAATGGAATGTAGTCGAATTAAGTCGGGTGATTCAGAGGGAATTAGAATAGGAAATGAAACACTTAACGTAGTAAAGGAGTTTTGCTGTTTGGGGAGCAAAATAACTGATGATGGTCGAAGTAGAGAGAATATAAAAAGTAGACTGGCAATGGCAAGGAAAACATTTCTGAAGAAGAGAAATTTGTTAACATCGAGTATAGAGTTAAGTGTCAGGAAGTCGTTTCTGAAAGTAATTGTATGGAGTGTAGCCATGTATGGAAGTGAAACATGGACGATAAATATTTTGGACAGGAAGAGAATAGAAGCTTTTGAAATGTGGTGCTACACAAGAATGCTGAAGATTAAATGGGTAGATCTCATAACTAATGAGGAGGTATTGAAGAGAATTGGGGAGAAGAGGAGTTTGTGGCACAACGTGACTAGTAGAAGGGATCGGTTGGTAGGACATGTTCTGAGGCATCAAGGGATCACCAGTTTAGTATTGGAGGGCAGTGAGGAGGGTAAAAATCGTAGAGGGAGACCAAGAGATGAATACACTAAGCAGATTCAGAAGGATATAGGTTGCAGTAGGTGCTGGGAGCTGAAAAAGCTTGCACAGGAAAGAGTAGCATGGTGAGCTGCATCAATCCAGTCTCAGGACTGAAGAGCACAACAACAACATTTTGAAATCATCTAATTACCTTACAGTGATTGGCATCTGAACCCTCCATATAAGTGTACGCCAGCAGACTGTTTTCAATATTCCTAAATTTTAAGCTAATATATTTAATAGGCCTATTCTCTTTAAACAGTAACCTTCTCTAAAATAGTTAATTTTTGAAAGGCTCCTGTTTTTTATATGGTTATTTATTCTAGTTTCTTGTTTGAGACTCTGATAATACATTTTATTCTTCATTCACATGAACGAGAAATTTACTAACATATATCTAAGAATTTTCATATGTCTGTTAGGTACTACTTCCCCAGAATAGAGGACGAAATCCAATGGCTGAGAAATACCTTTGAAGAATGTCAATGAAATGAAATAACTCGTTAACTGATTCATCATGTTATCAGACTGTGAAACCGGTTTTTAAAACAATGTCATTGATCTCGTTCTGGAGAAGTACTCGGCGAGAGTATCCAGCAATTGTCAAAATTGCACTAAGACACTTCATTGGCTTTCCAACGACCTATGTAAAACAATATTTGCAGCTTTGCTTTGTTTGAAAAATAAGTACAGGGAAAGAAATAATGTAGATAGCGATTGGAGGCTAAAATTAACTCGTTTTAAACCAGATACTGATTCTCTTATGGGAAACAAAGAAGGTCAAAAATCGCATACTGTTCCTTTAAACATTGAACACTTGGTTTTTGAGTTTTCATACGATAAAAATCTTTCCTTTATAAGAAAGTATCAATAGTTTTCAAGCCGTCTTCTACATTACGTATTACTAATCAGCCCCACTGAAATATGTGCACATTACATATAAAGGGTGTCCCATGTAAGAGTCGTCAGGTGTTTTTCTCTGGTGTAGTGGCACACATTTGCAATTATTTTTTTGCTATTTGTAGCTGGAGTCATCCTATCTCTCATGCGACTCTCACTGTCGACGTAAATCGTCGGTTTACTTCTCGTTACACTAAAATACTTGGTAAAGCGGAATTTTACGTACCCATTCAGCACAGCTGTCCCCGATTAGTCTAGTGCGGTATTCGTGCCATCGGTACGTAGTAACAGGGACACTAAAACACGTTGAATAAGCAGTGTCACACGGCGATAGCACGGCCCTGGTCAGTGCTTTCTGCTACCACCAAACATGCAGCGCTTTTCAGTCGCTTTCGAGTACTTGTTATATTTCGTGTTTCATTGCCTCTGTTTACAGTTATCGACAATACGTATACCGCACAAGACTAATTTGGGACGAGATGCATCCTTGGCATCAGTTTTGAGCGGGAATCAGCATTGGCAGCGTTCTGCAGAACATGGCTGACACATGGATCGCCGAGATGTTGAGTCATGCAAATTTAGGACGCGGAAGCAAGCCCAAGGACATTATCAGGAAGTATTACGCCGAGGAAGCCAAAGAAGTCACAAAAATGGTGTCATAGAATAAAGTAATAAGCGAATACAGAACATTGTAACAGTGGAAGAAAAATATTTAAATTCATTAAAACCATTAAGGACCAAGACCAAAGCGTAAACTTCCTGTAACAATTCCTTAATTCTTCCAACGGTTCCGGTATGTCATTGCAAGTAAGCTTCTAAACAAGAACACAGAAGTGGGAACATAACAATGAAACAAAAAACAAATCATGTTCGCAATACAGATCCCACTCGTTTCAACCATCTTACCATTCAGGTGTTGTGGTAAGATTAGCGTAAAATACGACTAACACTAAAGGACAAGAGGAAACATTCCAGTGTTGCGGAGTGAATGTACGAGTCTCGTATTTCTCTCGCGGGTAAAGATGCGTAAGTTGTTGGCATGTTGAACAACCACATAACTTATTCGTCTATGCACTGCACCTTGAGTAAGTTAAATGTTTTACAGTTTTGATGATTAGAGTGTATAGCGCCCAATTACTAATGACTTTTCAGTCCCCGCTTATTATCTCATTGACACAAGCTTGTAACAGCTGCAGGTACTTGAAAAATAAAGAAGCACTTAATAGAGAAACCAAAACAATTTTCAGCAGTTCAGCTGTTCCCACAGTGTAAACAAAAAAAATTAAAAGAATTAGAAGATTTGAAAACGAGTTAGAGGAGAAGTTTATGTAGAAACTAGACAAGACAAAAATGAAGCAAATTGAGAAAATACTGTGATTCCAGTGTCATCTCCAAATCTTGCGATATCGATAGAACTGCATTCAGCTATCATAATGCATACGGACTTTAGGTTTCTCATTTTGCAAAAAATATTTCAGCATTTTTTGTTACTATATTTTTTCACAGAATACAACCGTTCCTACATTTGCAGCATTTCTAACTTCTCTTCCTCGATGTTCAGAGACAGTTGGCAACGGCTATAGATTAATGGAAAAAATATTAACTATACTTCATCTATCCCATTCATCTAATCTTCCAAGTACTTCACCATTTCCAACACAATTACAAATTCGACGTCAGTCTTTAAAAATTTCTTCTCCATCAATCAGGATTAGCCTAATTTTCTTAATTTTTCCCTAGTGTCCTTTTCTGCTTCCTCTATGTACTGACTAACTGTATCTGACAGATGATATGAAAAGTTCTCGGAAGTAACGGACCAAGGCATAATACGTAGGCTTGCCATCTGACCCGATTATCGGAATCGTTGCCATTGTGGACGTTCTTGCCCTAAAATCCTGAGAAGACCCAATTTTGTGCAGATTTAGCAAAATACTGTTACGAGCTTACCTCAAGCACTGAAATAACGCCATCTGTTAGCGGAACGTGTAACCGTGCAGCCGCAGTTAGGTTTATTTATGCCAACAAATTTATGTTGGCAAGGTCGTTCCACAGATGCCGTTGCATGCTGTGTATCCTGTATCGACGATGCAAGCACCTACTAGATCTAGAGCCCTGATTCGAGAAAATACCAGACTTCACCAGTAGTACGAGCCTGGAACTATGTAAGCAGCGCCACGCTGAAAAATCGAGCAGTTCCAATTTGAATAGCGATCTGATAAGACGATTCTTTTTAAACGTGGTACGAATAACGAGCGCCGGTTAGTAATGTTTGAAGTGTGTACTTCGGGTATGTGGGTTCAAATGTGTGTAAATTCCTAAGGGACCAAACTGCTGAGGTCATCGGTCCCTAGATTTAGACACTACTTAAACTAACTTATGCTAAGAGCAACACACACACCCATGCCCGAGGGAGGACTCGAACCTTCGGCGGGAGGGACGCGCAGGCGCATGTGGGACATGAAGTGTATAGTGACATGTTCTTCGATGACTAAAGTGTTGTCGTCGACTGTATACTGTCTAATAAACTTCTCATAGGTAACGAAAATGCCTAAGGATGGAAAGAGATACTATCACTTTTCGGTTGATCACACTAAAGAGCGGTCTTTTGTCAAAAAAGGATGTACAGATCAGCAAGCATCGCGTGACATTTTGTAGCTTTTTCTTCTCAGTAACTCACGGAGTTGAGACAGAAGTGAGGCATCACATTTCTACGAAGAAGCATACAAATAGATTCGCAGTAACATGGACATCAGAGCGTATTTCTGTATTCATTATTAAAAAAGATACCCAGGAAGACTTGCTCTCTGTCGCAACTGCAGAACTGGAAACAGCGTATTAAGATGTGAAGAATCATCACTGCTGCAGTTCTCTTGACTATGTCGTAAAATTGAATCCCTCAATGTATCATGACTCCAAAGTGGACAGTCTACAGGCAGGACCAAAGCTACAACGACTGTTGAAAATATTCTCCCACCACACTGCATGACCGAGTACACAAAGTCATCGCAAGGAGTTTGATTTTATGCTATAGGCTGTCACGTACCGAACAAAAAGTTTGAAAAAGTATTTGCTTTAGTTGTTCAATAGATTTTTGAAACTTACGTAATCTAACAGAAGTTACTAAAGTGTGATTCGCTGAATAACGAAAAACGTTGGAGACAATTGAAAAGTTTCGTCTAGACACTTTAAGAGCACTGAAAAATCCATTACGTAACTTCATTGCTTTTTCTGGAGACATTACCAAAACCAATTTCGGAGGGCTTCGTTGACGCTGCCAGCAAAACGTGTTACACCAAACTGAAGAAGAACTAGGAAAAAATGTAGAAGGATTTGAATGTCCTGTCCATATTATCCACAATACCATATAATGCTGGAGTCCTAACTGTAGACACTGAAATAATCGTAATGAAAATATTTAATTATTTTTCAATATAGACGGTAAGAATAGAGGAGCTAAAAGTATTCTGTCTATACGTTGATGACAATCATCAGACTCTTTTACCTCACTTTAAAAAAATGGCTGTCGTTAATACCCGCAATTGAGAGAATTCTTAAGCTCTGGATTCCTTAAAACAATTTTTTGCCACGGAAGACAGGCAGTCTGAAATGATTCCAGGTTTTTTCTGCACTCCGATAAGTGCAGTTTACTTCATTTTTCTACAGTGTTATATATATATATATATATAAGAAGCATGGCCAAGAATAGAATGTCGATAACTGAAACAAGAAATGTCTGAATGAAAGGAAGAGCGCCAATTTTATTCGTATGCAAACCAAGTGAATTCGAACAAATTAAAGAGTGAGAACCCTAACCAAGAAATAATTAATTTGAATTTGAAATTTTAGGAATAGACAATGGCTTTCTATACCATAACATTTGATTACTGAGAGAAACAGGCTATTTCTTTTAATAAATATCAACTATTTGACTGGATTACACTACCCGGAACCCCAGATTGGGTGATGATTGAAAACACTATTAGCACTCTTCAGGCTACAGGTGGCCCTTCGGTACCGTCCGACCGTCGTGTCATACTCAGCTGAGGATGCGGATAGGAGGGGCGTGTGGTCAGCACACCGATCTCCAGGTCGTTGTAATGGTTTTCTTTGACCGGAGCCGCTACTGTTCGGTCCAGTAGCTCCTCAGTTGGCATTACGAGGCTGAGTGCGCCCCGAAAAATGGAAACAGCGCATGGCGGTCCGGATGGTCACCCAGCCAAGTGCGGGCCACGCCCGACAGCGCTTAATTTCGGTCATCTGACGGCAACCGGTGTATCCACTGCGGCAAGGCCGTTGCCTGAAAACACTGTTAAGTACCTGACAAAACAGGGTGTGGAGATTTCAGGTGACTGTTGTTTTCAGGAATATACGTCTCTGAAGAGCGTTTTTGAAACTAATCGTGACTCGGAAAAATGGAAGTCTAAACACTCCTTGGAAAAAAAGGCGGATTTACTTTCTTAAGGAAACCGAAAATCCTGAACGCAAATGCCACCTGTTAACGTTGTGCGAGTATTTGATTTGTGTTCCCGCACACAACGCCACTGGGGAAATAGTAATTTCGCTGAAGTCGGCCCAGTGGACTAACGAAAGAAACCGACTGCTGCCAGGGACTGTGGAATCAGTCTTAAAGTGCCAGTTTAACGACAAGCTACCTTGCATGAAGTTTTATAAAAACGAGAAAGGAAGAAAAGACTTGCTGCAAAAGGTGAAATCTTCCGGAAATATGGTGTACCAACTACTTCTGCTGCTACAAGTGCCATGCAGTTGTGTTCTAAATAAAAAGTATTTATCATAAGTAAATTTTTTACTAGTGGTCCCAGCTAGATATGGCAACCCTATGGCAAAGTCAGTGTCAGTCCTTAAAGATATCTTCTCCTTGAATCACTTTTCCTAATTTTTTTCCTAGTGACCTTTACTACTTCCTCTGTGTGCTGTCTGGCTGGATCTCATCGATAGTATGAAAAGTTCTCGTAAGTAACGTATCCAAGCTTAATACGTCAGTTTGGTTTTTGTGCATAAAAAACGTTAAAACAGTATATAATGTTTGCTAAGCTAGTGCCGTATTGCGCAAAATATAATGCTGAGAAAAGATTGGAACAGGCGTAGAACATCAAGTTCAACAATTTTTTACTCTCGCTTTTATCTGACTTGACGGTGAGATGAAAGTCGTGAGCGTAGTAAAAAGACCTTCGTTGTTATGTGGTAATGTCTTCCGCTTTGTTACGGAAATAGGTTCATCGATAAATCTTATAGATGGTTCACCGTCTGCACTTCTTTTAACTTTTTTCTGCTTTCATATTTCTATTTTAGCAAAATAGAAAATAGGTATTGCATTTAGCAATCTTCAGATTTCACGGGCTTGGGGGTGACTGGGAACATCCTTGTGTGAGTGTGAATGATGCTGTGATAACAGAGACTCGGTTTTAACTATTATTTTATTCAGAAATTACTTATTTCAACCAAATTAGTCTCAGATCATTCTACTAATGACATAAATACCCTAACTACTGAGCCCCATAAAGAACATAGAACATACTCTACGCTCTCGATGTGGAATATTCATTTGTACTCATCATTTCTGTAAACACAGGCAATTTTCAGGAACAACGATTCTGTAACGAAAGGGATGGCTGGTTGAAAAAGCCGCGGCCTACAGATCAATGGCTCTCATGGGACCTGAATCCGCTGCCGTATTTATCCGCTTTTCAATAACTCTCTTTTTCCCTTTACCGACAATTCGTGAGTGTGTATGCCAAAATAAATAATTTTCGCTGTCCGAGAAAGTAATTGTAAAAAAAAGCATGTATCGGTAACAAGCTTTTGACATTTTAACCGTTTGTTCAGCTATTAACACAAAACACTTCATTTATTCGTACTTGCCGTTGCGCGCGCCTCAATATACAGAAACGACGATGGTTGTAACATGTGAAGTATGCAGAGTACTCACAATGTCGTATATTGGATCCACCGGGCTATGTAATCAGACTGTCTTTACCTTTCCACTAAGTACAACGCAGCCCAGTAGTTCCTGTTCTTCAATTAGCAGAAATGAAAATTTAGATTTTAGTTCGAGCTCGAAAGCTGTAATAAAACGATAGGAACAAATTCAAGTTGGAGTTCCGATAAACGTTTGTGTGAACTATAATGGTTGATACCACGATGTAGTCAAATTCTCTAAATTTGTTTAGATGAAATGATTGATACCTTTCGTGTCCGTTCAAACCGCATACATGAGAAAATCGTACTACTCTTCAGCACGTGACCAGAATTGGACTGTATATAAACTCTTTTTTTATCATCTTAAGAAAAAAAAACATAATTCATGTTTTGGTTACCGAGGACTTATACAGCTTTTCATTCCACAAACATTTACTGCATTTTTAGGTCACACTTATTGTTCACCGAGCGAGGTGGCGCAGTGGTTAGCACACTGGACTCGCATTCGGGAGGACGATGGTTCAATCCCGTCTCCGGCCATCCTGATTTAGTTTTTCCGTGATTTCCCTAAATCGTTTCAGGCAAATGCCGGGATGGTTCCTTTGAAAGGGCACGGCCGATTTCCTTCGCAATCCTTCCCTAACCCGAGCTTGCGCTCCGTCTCTAATGACCTCGTTGTCGACGGGACGTTAAACACTAACCACCACCACTTATTGTGCAGATTGAGAAGGAAGAACAGAGCTGAGGAAAAGATACGTTTATTATTATAGGTATACCACACGTATACAAACGAAAATCTAACGATAATGAACGTCCCGCAAGGAACATCGAAAGTAAATCCAAATGAAACAAACAAGGCAACGATTATACGTAGTAAAGTTGAGTACAGGAGTTACGTGATCGACAACACTTTCAAAATTCTTATATCCTCTTTCCACGCGTCTGATCACTTAGTTATGTCGTTATAGAGGGCAACATTTTAGCTTCTGTCTCAGAATTCGTGGGGACCTTGTATAGCATCATTTCCTCCTTCCTCCAGTGTCATTTATCAAGATCATTATCTAACTTGATTTCTGATTGAATGGCTGATAGGGAGGACAATAATAAGATACAATACCATACAACAGTAAATTATCGACACTACGAATAGGCTTTAAGTGTAAGTAGGCTGTAAGTGCAAAAAACTCATTTAGCGACAAAATAATGTATAATGCAGAGACTAAAGCAAACCAGTCTCTGATGTTATAAAAAAGGAAACGGGGAGCGGCGAAATAACGCAGAATAACATACTACTAAGGAAGGAGTTTAAGGTAATAAATGATCCACAACACTTGGCAAACTGTGTAAACGAGCATTTTTCAAGTATTGCAGAGACGTTACAGCAAAAATTCCCCAAAACACCTATAAATAATGTTGCAATAAATACAATGATGTTGCTTCCTACCACAGAAAATTGAGTAAACAGAACTCTTCAAAAACTAAAAAATTAAAAAGGCAGTATGCTTGGATGAAGTACCAATGCGTGTAGTCAAACAATGTATAGAGATTACACAAGGGCCCTTAACAAATATAATAAATGAATCCTTCACATCAGGACATTTCCAGGGCAGTTACAACAGGCAACAGTTGTTCCTTTGCTTAAGGAAGGTAATGCGGAAGACATAGATAATTACTGGCCCATTTCCCTGGTGCCACCATTCTCAATAACAATAGAAGCAATTATGAAAGACAGATTAATGAAATAGCTGAATAAATACAATCATTTAAGCGAATCACATTTCGGTTTCTGCAGTAGTTAAAATACGGAGTCAGCCGTAGTAGATTTCACAAAAGTTGTACTTGATGTTCTTGACAAAGATGAGTCCCTCACAGGCATTTTTTTATCTTTCTAAGGCCTTTGATATAGCCGACCACAAGATTCTATTAAATAAATTATAAGCGCTAGGAATAAGAGGGGGGTAGCTAATGACTGGTTTTGATCATACCTAGCAGACAGGGTAAAAAAAGCGATAACACATACTTCAAATAGATCTAAACATTTAGTAAAATACTTATCAGAATCAAAATACATTAATATAGGGGTTCCACAAGGTAGCATGTTAGAATCAATACTATTCCTCATATACATCAATGAGTTTCCCAGTCATGCGAAAAAACTCTCTTCACTGATGACAGCAATATTATAGCCACTGAGAAAACAAGAGAACTCGCTGAAGAGAAAGCAAAGTAAACTCTCAAGGAAGTTTACGACTGGTCAATATATAATAGAGTGACATTGAACATAAGGAAGACTAATGCCATGAATTTCAGTGTGAAGAGGGAAAGTGAAAATGTTAAATGAAATGTAGATGGCACCCCTACATACTGTGTAACCAATCTAAAATTTCTGATAAAGCACGTTATTACTCAGCTGAAGTGGTGCGAACACACAAAGATACTTGCAAACAGAATGTCGTCAGCACATTACGCCCTTAGAATCCTATCATCAGTATGTAACATGCAGTGTCTTTTCCTTACATACAGTTCATATGTACACTCAGTTCTTAGCTATGGCATTCTTTTTTGGGGAACAAATGCACAAAATATGAACACATTTTGCAAACTCCAGAAATGAGCCATAAGAAGAATAACTAAAACTACTAGTCGAGCTCATTGTAAAGATCTGATCAAAACACTGGAGATTTTAACTGCTCAGTGTGAATACATTTACCAGTCAGTTTTGCACATCAAGAATAACATTGGTAATTACTACTCTAAAAGCTCTGTCCATAACCATGAAACAACTTACATTTACCAAGAAAAAATAAACATAAAAAACACCTCAAAACAATTTCTACCAAGGAATAAATCTGTAAAATAAATTACCAAAAGAGATTAAAGAAATTGCAAAAATACACTTATTTAAAAAGGCAGCTATAAAGTACCTGTTACTCCTTACATTTTATGCATTGGAGGATTAGCTGATAAAAAAATAAGGTTATACAAATAAATAATTATTATAAAACATCAAACATTCCATATAACACTTTCAAACTGTGTTATTTTCATTCTTTTTTCCTTCTCTATAAAAACTTACCCCCAAGCTATGCATAGCACAATACCAACACCTTCTGAGCTCAACTTCTCACTCACTATAGAGGGATGCCACCACAGTTTTCAACGGTAACAAATGGGAAGTTGCGGTACAGAGAATGCCCCAGAGATCACCACTGTGTGTGTAGTGAGTGAAGTGTTATGAAATAATATTGTATAGTGTGTGCAGTGACTGATAGAGAGAAATGAGAGAACAGTGTGGCATTACATCATTTAGTAAGTTATTTGTAAAAGACGTATTGTTTACCAGGAGTAAATCTAATTATTGCCTCTAACTACAAATCTGCAAATGAATGTGTATACGAATTAGCTTATTTTAAATTGGGCTATAGTTGTAAGCACTTTGACATGTCCTATATCCTTGTAAAAAGAATTCTAACGATAAATAAAGCTACTACTACTACTACTATTACTACTACATTGACTAAAGAGGAACATGAAAAAATAGTACTGGGAACCACAATTAGACATGACACAAAGTAACTATTGATGAAGTCTGTTGTAAAGTAATAGGGCAAACACAGGTGAAAAGAGGTCAGATTATTGTGATCGGCTGATAACGTAATAGTTAAGGCAGACCCAGTTATCCTATATCACACTAATACACCACTTTCGACGCAGGAAGAGGACCTGTTGGTGGAACGTTCACCATCAGTCCCATAACTTTCTATAATGGAATAATAAAAGGTAGAGAAAAATTAATATGTTGGTTTTAATACCTTAGGCACCCTACGTAGCCTCCCGCCAATTACGTACAACGCTAGAACGTTCATACAACGATGTGAAACTGTCAGAAATGTACTTTCAGGTGTTTTTCAATTTGGTCATCTCATTGGCTTGAATGTCGGTTATATCGTCAAAGCGTTAACTCTTCAAACGAATTTCTGCATTTTGTTCATTTTATGATAAATTCATATTGATTCATGACAGCTAGTCTCTTCACCTATTGTGATATTCATCAAGAATAGACATGTCCGTGATTTGCATTTCAATCAAATCGCGGAGGTGTACACTGACGTTTTTGTGGGGGGTCTAGGTGTGCGGGATAAATTTTGCAAACACTTTTCATTAAAATATTCTGTAGGATGTGTTGAATAGTTGATAATATTGTTCCATTTCGTTTTGGAACCACTTTTCTTTAAAATATTCTGTAGGATGTGTTGAATAATTTTTTTTCGTTTTGGAACCCTAGAACGTTGACACGCTTTGGCCATACAACCTTTCCATAACAGTGTTGCTCACAACTAACTGGTCGAGTGCATATTTGCTGTTTACAGTTGTTAGTTCAAGCTACCATCATAGTTGCTGCGCTGTTGGCGATCACACGCCACGAATAAAATCAGTTTCACAACTATATGGATCGATAGTGTATGCGAACTGCCGTTTTTCTTTGAAGTGCGCCGTTTGCTGACGACACCAAAAAGAAAATATTTCATATTAACAATGAACTCACAGAAACAGCTGATGAATGTTTTTGTATTTAAAGCAGTTCGCTACAGCAACTGGATGGATAGCAAAATAAATAAACAGAATAGTATGAATTGCCTGGAATGCATTTGGTAAACTGGATTTTCAAAACCACATTTTCTATGTTCCGTAACTGGAAGGTTTTGCAATCAGTGTGTAATACCAATATTGGGTTCATGGTTGAAAGACATGTACTTTCAGTGTGACAACCATTCAGAAACTGAGGGTTGATAACGAGCACTGAAGGGAACGATTGGCAGGCACAAGAAAATATTCGGGAAAAATGAGAAGTGGAAAATGTATCTGTGATTTGAACTGAAAATGACACGGAGGTGAGCGAAGGCACGTGAGATGAACCAAGCAGTTACTGCTGTAGAGTCAAAATATATGTCGTACCATCTACAGGTAGATAAGTAAACTACAATAGTAAACATGCCGGTTGTACACGGGTAATTGTAAATGAAGCCTGCAATGCAGAGAAAAATTAAAAGTCACCTCTATCCGCTGAAGATTGTCAGATGAGTGAAGATAATTATTTCATAACAGCATTAAAGGATACAAAGTCTAACATTCACTCACAAGAATCATTTAACTTTATACATATACAAAGGACACGTTGTATCTTCTGAACGGCAGCGGAAGTCTACAAACGGACTCCCTCACAGAACTATGAGTTAGAACCACGTACTACATGCTACTAAGGAACATCTTTATTATAAATGATTATATGACAGTAAACCTCGTCGATACAAAGATTTTTTCAGTGAGAATTATGTATTGCAAGTTTCCATTCGTAGTACCTATAAATTACGCAATTTGAATGCTTCTATTTGTGTCTTCAGTGCTCGACATCGGCCTTGAATATAGCAATCTTGATTAGGCCTACTGTGTATTTCCGGCGCTCAGATCTCGAAGGAAGCTTCGCGGGCAAATTAGCCGAGCGCAAGTAATTAATAACTTGACGTTCTGTGACTAGTCAATTAACTTCGCTGCTCGGAGGCTTCTCATAACAAGACTTGAAGCGATCTTGAAATGAAAACAGTTAGTCTTATTCCGACAGTTAATTAATTCACTGGTAGTTATCTCATTATATTGGACTGACAATATCTGGAAACTGTCTTGATGTCGGAATAGTTTAAACACAGGACCGATGTAGTTTTTAATTCCACTTTCCTTGATATTATTTTTGGTTCCCCTTTTAATTACGGTCCATCAGTAAATGAGTCTAATGTCTCTTTGGAAATAACGTTTCTTTTTATTCAAAACCCCTTTTCAACCATGCAATGCCCATTTCAGATTTAAGTATGTCTTGTCACTGTTTACAGATCAGCTCGAATTGTAATAAACGACTTATCAATTTGTATTTATAGTAGAAATTAAAAATACAGTATAACTTGAAAATTCGTTTTTACCAGCGAAATTACTCGTTCATTATCTCTGACAACGCCATTAAGTTTCCTCACTTTACTATGTCTGTCGTATCGACTTGGTGACAGTTCTGCATCTACACTCCTGCTCCGCAAACCACTTCTTGCAGGTCAGGGCAGTGGGTTCTCCCGCTGTACTATCTATTCGGGTTTCTGCTAGTTACATTCGCGTATGGGTCACACGAAGAATGCTTCAGTGTCACGGGATGTTAAACCCTAATGTTCCATCATTTTCTCTGTTGCGTAAATGCAACTGTGCACCCTGCAGTTATCATGTCTTTGCGGTTCGTGCAGGAGTAACGCCAAAGGAGTCTCTCCTACTTGGTTTGGGTTCCATAGATTGGTGCCAAGTGCCCGGATGAGCTGCGCGAGAGTTTTGTAGGCTATTTTGATTTTCTTAAACTCGCGTTTAATGTCCGTCAGAATCTGAGAAAGCTTTGTCGTGACGACGAATGCCTGACTCAATTTCAAGTGTCCTAAGCGTAAACAAAAGAGGTTTTCATAAAAACCGCCTTTCTCTAAAGTAAACTTCTTTGTCAGAACGAAAACGCATTCAGAAACTTCAAATCTTGGCACACTGTGCCCTTCTCTTTTACATTCTTTATTTTGCTTTCTAAACGTTCTTAAGAGTCTGTACAAACACTCAACTGTAATTGTAGATATAAATTGTGCCCTAATACACTCTATAACCATAAGCCATGGAGTCTAAGTTGTGGCCCCTCATCCGTACACTTAACATTTACCTGTCATGAAGAGTACCATTCGACCACTACAGAAAGGAAGAGAAACTGGACGGCTTTTAAGAGGAAACAGCATGTATGGACAAAAACGTTGATTAATAATACGAGTAGAAAAGCAGAGCGAGTCCAAATGTTAGTGATTTATATTGTTACGCCCCATATGAATATTACAATGAAATAAAGAAGGTAGCCAGGTTCGTTAATATATGTGGAACAATAAACACATGCCTAAAAATGAAACACGATAGAAACAAGACTGAGATTTAATTTGCAAAGGCTTTCCCAGTGATTGTTTACGGGCGTGAATCGTGACTAATAAATAAACACCAAGGAAGTCGCATATAAGCAACAGTGATTTCTAATGGCAGAAAATGGATGTATATTAGCTGAGAGATCTACAAGCTCGATAGTAGGGAAGCACTGGGCACACAAATATAATCAACAGAATGCAAGAAAATAGTGGAAATGGCAGCAAACATATTGGAAAACTGAATGTGGAAAATTTATGTCTCTAGATAACAAGATTTAACTCAGTTAGCAAGAAAAAAGACCGAAGAAGCAATGGGTACCTTAACAGGTGAAGTAGGCTCATTGTTGAAGATGGTGAGTCTTCACTCTGATTTGGTCGAGTTCACCACGATAGTATACCGTGTGCATCCCTTTTCATTTCTACATAACTACTGCAACTTACATCCATTTCAATCTGCTTGTGGTAGGCAGTCTGAGGCCTCACTCGACAATTAACCTCCCCTTCTCCTACTCCGTCCTCCCATCCAACACCTCACACATACTTAGGTCTGTTACCAAACCGACAATTCTCTGAAGCTTCAATGTCCTAACAACCTCCTTTCACTCATTTATGAAAGCATGGTTTCACGCTCTCAGCCACCACCATCCGGCACAAAAACGTGGCGTTCTGAACACCCACGTCCATCGTGCTAAAGTCGTCGCAGACGCAGAAAGTCTGCCATTATAACTGAGCCACTTCCGAGAAGTCTTACGGGAAAACGGGTACAGCCACGGACAGGTATCAAAGGCTATATCTGGTGTGACACGCAAGAAACACACAAACAGAAAAGTGAATACCACCGAGGAAGAAAGCAAGGAACTTCTTTTTTTTTTTGCCTTTCTGTGGAACAGTGTCCGGAAAGATTAGCCGTCTCCTGCAGAGATATAACATTTCATCGGTGTTCAGGCCCCCAGCAAAAATTCGACAGCTCATGAGGCCTGCGAAGGACGATCTAGGTCTTAGAACGCCTGCAGTGTACAAGGTACCGTGTCAGTGTGGCTGTTACTACGTCGGCCAAACAGTACGCACGGTGGAGCAACGCCGGACGGAACACGAGAGGTGCTGACGCCTACGCTATCCAGAAAAATCAGCCGTGGAAGAACACGGTCTACAAAATGGACACCGAATTCTATTCATCTGTAGTTATGAAGACGAAGGGATTTTTGGATAACGTCATAAAAGAAGAAAAGGCTGCGACTGACGCGGGATGAAAACATTGCCATATAGGGCAAGGAAGAGAGCACCAGTGACGTCACAGCCAGCAGTACGTCTATATAAATACTCGGCCACAATAGTGAGTCTTACCACTTGACAATGACCGGGTAGAGCTCGGTCGAAAGCTCGTGAGATTTTAACCACCTGACGCGGCTGGAAGCCCGAGAAAATTTTATTAACTACTTCCACTCAGTGTGAGCTGTAAACTTCTTCTCTCAACCATTAGGTCTGTAGATTTTCTATCCTTCTAACCATCAGCACTATTCTGTAGCATAACACTTCAAAAGCTGCTGTGTTCTCTTCTTGCCAGTGCTACTTGTTGTCCATCTTTCGCTTCAGTACACGTTAGTGATGGCGGTCATCGCTGTAACAGCCGGTTGTCGGTAATGTCGGGTTTTTCCCCACGCCTGACAGTTAAATCCGCGCAAAATAACCTGCTTATAAAGTCAAAGAAATTCACATTGTCGAATAAGGACTACCATCAGCTGTAAAATCGAATGACGACAATTGAATTTGTAGCGGACCGTTCCTCGAACCAGGATTTCCCGCTTATCGTGAGCGGTCGCCTCACCTTTTGGTTATTCGTGCCTGACTCACGACCAGATCCTAACTTCTATACATGTACGTCCAAAGGAACTATGCATCGTAATCAGAATAACACAGGCCACTCCAATACCCTATTTGCTGCCGATACCGGGCAAGCGACGTTCAAGTACAACCTCTGGTCTTTACGGGAATATAATTAATGGATGTACGAGAACGGTCGTAGACGCATGGTTGATGACTTATGGAAGTTTGGGTCTGGCCGTGAGTCGCGCACGGATAGCCAAATGGTAAGACGAGTCCCGCTTGTGATAGGTGGGAAATAGGGGTTCGAGTCCCAGGCGTGCATATCCAAAGGACCTTAGCATTATAATTAGAATTACACGTGTACTGCAATATCGTGTTTATAAAGTAAACGATTAGAGGCTTTTTATTACTAGTATTGCCTTCAACAAACGTAGAGATCTACACTACTGGCCATTAAAATTGTTACACCAAGAAGAAATGCGTATGATAAACTGGTATTCATTGGACAAATATATTATACTAGAACTAATACGTGACTACATTTTCACGCAATTTTGGTGCATAGGTCCTGAGAAATCAGTACCCGGAACAACCAACTATGGCCGTAATAAGGGCCTCGATACGCTTTCGGATTGAGTCAAACAGAGCTTGGATGGTGTGTACAGATACAGCTGCACATGCAGCTTCAACACGGTACCACAGTTCATCAAGAGTAGTGACTGGCATATTGTGACGAGCCAATTTCTCGGCCATCATCGACCAGACGTTTTCAATTGGCGAGAGACCTGAAGAATATGCTCGCCAGAGCAGTAGTGGAAAATTTTCTGTATCCAGAAAGGCCCGTAAAGGACCTGCAACATGCGGTCGTGCATTGTCCTGCTGAAATGTAGGGCTTCGCAGAGATCGAACCAAGGGTAGAGGCACGCGTCGTAACACATCTTAAATATAATGTTCACTGTTCAAAGATCCGTCAGTGCGAACAAGATGTGACCGAGACGTGTAACCAATGGCACCCCATACCATCAAACCGGGTGATACACCAGTATGGCGATGACGAATACGCGAATGTACATTGACCGCGATGAAGCCAAACACGGATGCGACCTTCATGATGCTGTAAACAGAATCTGCATTCATTCGTAAAACTGACATTTTGCCATTCGTGTACCCAGGTTCATTGTTGAGTACACCATCGCGGGCTCTCCTGTCTGTGATGCAGTCAAGGGTAACTGCAGCCATGGTCTCCGAGCTGATAGTCCATGCTGCTGCAAACGTCGTCGAACTGGTCGTGCAGATGCTTGTTGTCTTGCAAACGACCCCATCTGTTGACTCAGAGATCGAGATGTGGCTGCACGATCCATTACAGCCATGCGGATAAGATGCCTGTCATCTCGACTGCTAGTGATACGTGGCTGTTGGGATCCAGCACGGCTTTCCGTATTACCCTTATGAAATCCACCGATTCCACATTCTGCTAACAGTCATTGGATCTCGACCAACGCGACCATCAATGTCGCGATACGATAAACTGCAATCGCGATAGGCTGCAATCCGACCTTTATCAAAGTCGAAAACGTGATGGTACTCATTTCTTCTCCTTACACGAGGCATCATAACAACGTTTCACCAGGCAACGCCAGTCAACTGCTGTTTGTGTATGAGAAATCGGTTGGAAACTTTCCTCATGTCAGCATGTTGTAGTAGGTGTCGCCACCGGCGCCAACCTTGTGTGAATGCTCTGAAAAGCTAATCAGTTGCATTCCATAGAATCGTCTTCGTGTCGATTAAATTTCGCGTCTGTAGCACGTCATCTTCGTGGTATAGTAATTTTAATGGGCAGTAGTGTATATCTACATCCACTTACGTACTCTGCAAGCCACTGTATAGAGCGTGTCAGAAGGTATCCTTTAGCGATGCTAGTCGTTTCCTTTCCTGTTCCACTCGCAACTAGAGCGACGGAAAAACCTTTGTCTGTATGCCTCCGTATATCTTCGTGGTCCTTGGGCGAAGTGTTTGTTAGCGTACCGTTCTGCTGTTACCTTCAAATGCCGATTCTCTAAAGTTTCTCGGTAGTGTTCTTCCAAATAGATGTCTTATTTCCTCTTGGAATTTCCACTTGAGCTCCCGAACCACATCCGTAACACTTGCACACTGATAGAATGTACCGTAACTGATCTAGCACTTCGCCTCTGAACTGCTTCGATGTCTTCTTTCTATCTGAACTGGTGCGGATCTCAACACTCGAGCAGCATCCAAGAATAGGTCGCCCTAGCGTCCTATATGCGGTCTCCTTTACAGGTAAGAAACACTTTCCGAAAATTCTCCTAATAAACAGAAGCCAACCATTCGCCGACCCTGCCACAACCCTCACTTGCTGGTTCAATTTCATATTGCTTCGCAACGTTACGCCCAGCTATTTAAACGACGTGACTGTGTCATGCAGACACTACTAATGCTGTATCAGAATATTACGGGTATATTTTTCTTACTTATCCGCATTTACTTAGGTTTTTTCTATATAAAGAGCCAGCTTCCATTCATCACACTATCTATTAATTTGTGTAGGTTGTAACGTTCCTTTTTGTTAAATATTCTTATTTGTCTTCGTTATGGATATGCAATGAATAATGTTTGTCTAACAGAAAGTTACTGTGCAATGTATTGTTGAGCAAATGGTGTGCTTCATAAGTTTTACTGTAATCGAAAGAAAAATTAAAGAAGTTAATCTGGAAAACTAGTATAAATGCCTATAATGAAATCTAAACCCTTGGAAATTTACTCAGCCTCGTGAGCACCGAGGTCTGTGGCCCAGTGCAATAAACTGATAAAATTCCCAATACAAATAAGCAACGAAATACATTTGTTTTTAGTTCTTGAGTCGCAACAGATGTAATCTAGGTATTCTGTTCTCTGCACAGCAGGCATTCAAAATATTCAATCTTGGCTCAGCGAAGTGCAATGCCGGCCGCGAAAATGGCTTCAAACAAAATGTCAGTAGATTAGTTGATAAATAAATAACCTTTCAAATGTTCAGTGATAATTTTGGACATTGGCTCAACACTGTGCAATGCTGCCCGCATTAAAACTGTTGCAAACATTAATAAGTTTCTGATTTTGGCACATTAATGTTTTTTTACTCTGATTGAAAAATGATTTATTTCAAAAACTATTCATCCCGTTTAAATAAATAAGGATTAACAGTCAATCGCACTTTCTCTTGAGTCATGAACTGCTATAGCCACACCAAAGAAAAAATGTGATCATAGTACATGCAACAATAAAGACTGAGGTAAATAGGCAAAGATGCGAATGAATTGCAAAAGTAATGGAACCTGGAAATTTGACTATAAATCAGAAAAAAGAACAGACGTACATGCTGAGAGTGGAAGCAAGTATCATATGCAATCTCGTAGAGAATGGCGAAAATAAAGGTTCTTAGGTGTAAAGCTTCTGTGACAGTCTTCTACAAGCACCTCAAGGTAAGAAATATTTTCCTAGAAAGGACACAATACATACAAAATACATGTTAGCATCATACAATATCATTATAAAAAACATCAATATGTCCCAGTAACCCTCATTATTGGAGTGCATCTCCGGGGATGAACACTCATTAAATATTCTATTAAATATTCTTATATTTAATACAAAATGCAGAGAAAAAAATATCCTTAATCCTAAATCTTTATAGAGACTCTCCCTAATTTACCTAGCACACCAAGAGGAAAATGTTTATAAAAGGCCTGATAGGAAACAGTGCGAGATATGTCAACGGTGTTTAGAATTCCATGTAAGTTGCTTATGTCGTGATTTATACACTCCTGGAAATTGAAATAAGAACACCGTGAATTCATTGTCCCAGGAAGGGGAAACTTTATTGACACATTCCTGGGGTCAGATACATCACATGATCACACTGACAGAACCACAGGCACATAGACACAGGCAACAGAGCATGCACAATGTCGGCACTAGTACAGTGTATATCCACCTTTCGCAGCAATGCAGGCTGCTATTCACCTATGGAGACGATCGTAGAGATGCTGGATATAGTCCTGTGGAATGGCTTGCCATGCCATTTCCACCTGGCACCTCAGTTGGACCAGCGTTCGTGCTGGACGTGCAGACCGCGTGAGACGACGCTTCATCCAGTCCAAACATGCTCAATGGGGGACAGATCCGGAAATCTTGCTGGCCAGGGTAGTTGACTTACACCTTCTAGAGCACGTTGGGTGGCACGGGATACATGCGGACGTGCATTGTCCTGTTCGAACAGCAAGTTCCCTTGCCGGTCTATGAATGGTAGAACGATGGGTTCGATGACGGTTTGGATGTACCGTGCACTATTCAGTGTCCCCTCGACGATCACCAGAGGTGTACGGCCAGTGTAGGAGACCGCTCCCCACACCATGATGCCGGGTGTTGGCCCTGTGTGCATCGGTCGTACGCAGTCCTGATTGTGGCGCTCACCTGCACGGCGCCAAACACGCATACGACCATCATTGGCACCAAGGCAGAAGCGACTCTCATCACTGAAGACGACGCGTCTCCATTCGTCCCTCCATTCACGCCTGTCGCGACACCACTGGAGGCGGGCTGCACGATGTTGGGGCGTGAGCGGAAGACGGCCTAACGGTGTACGGGACCGTAGCCCAGCTTCATGGAGACGGTTGCGAATGGTCCTCGCCGATACCCCAGAAGCAACAGTGTCCCTAATTTGCTGGGAAGTGGCGGTGCGGTCCCCTACGGCACTGCGTAGGATCCTACGGTCTTGGCGTGCATCCGTGCGTCGCTGCGGTCCGGTCCCAGGTCGACTGGCACGTGCACCTTCCGCCGACCACTGGCGATAACATCGATGTACTGTGGAGACCTCACGCCCCACGTGTTGAGCAATTGGGCGGTACGTCCACCCGGCCTCCCGCATGCCCACTATACGCCTTCGCTCAAAGTCCGTCAACTGCACATACGGTTCACGTCCACGCTGTCGCGGCATGCTACCAGTGTTAAAGACTGCGATGGAGCTCCGTATGCCACGGCAAACTGGCTGACACTGACGGCGGCGGTGCACAAGTGCTGCGCAGCTAGCGCCATTCGACGGCCAACACCGCGGTTCCTGGTGTGTCCGCTGTGCCGTGCGTGTGATCTTTGCATGTACAGCCCTCTCGCAGTGTCTGGAGCAAGTATGGTGGGTCTGACACACCGGTGTCAATGTGTTCTTTTTTCCATTTCCAGGAGTGTATGTACTGCATTTACTGCACTTTCGTGTACCTCTGCTTATGGGCAAAATGTCTCGTCTGCATGAAATAAGACTTTGGTAAATTGGTTCTGCAAAATATTGGAAATAGATGAGAACATGTAATGGACACTGAAAGGCTAACGCTGTGGGGACTATATAAATGATTGAGATTGAAGCAAAATTTATCGAAAGAAAAAAAAAGAATAAATTATGCTGGACAAGTTATTGATTGAATACCGTAAACAACTCACAGGTGGTTTAAGACCACGATGATCAAGGATTCTGGGTGACAGACGAAAGTCATGTAATGAGGATAACGCAATCTGAATTGATTTGACGCTGAGCAGACTTTGATCGTTCAAAGCCACAGAAGTTTCTCTATTTACGAGCAGCTGACAGCAAGTGGCGATATAGATCTGTATGCCCTGACAATGCCGGAACAGCATTACGTTATCCTGTTTGCTTTGTGTGGCTATGTAACGCAGCTGGCGAGATGTGTGCGGTTGTGGCGAGATATTAGGCGGCACCTGTGAGTCCATCGCGGCTACGAAAGAAATACAAAAATCTCACAGTCTGGCAGTCAGGCAGATGGATCACAATTTACTCTTTAGCACAGCTCTGAAATCATGGTTGATTTCAGTGTGTGACACACCCATTCTCTGGTCATACCAAAGAACAACTTGGCCCTCTTATGTGACAGAGCACTCAAAGATATCAAACACAAAATTCATAAGTGTGTCCTCGACAAACTAGTAGTCCGAGACGTTTGAAGTCACACTGTTCGTACAATAAGAACACCCCAGTCCAAACCACTCGCAAGTGAAGCCAATCTTAGGACACATACCAAAAACCAGCCACACATGCCAGACCATAGACCAGAAGTTTCCTAGCAGACCAAAGTCTAACACCCGAGTGCCTAGCATCTCTTCAGAAAAAAAAAATCCGTTTTCCTGCAAAGTGCACTATCGAAACCGCCTTCACGCACTCGTGAGCACTCTAGAGGCACTAATTCTCCCCTCCCACATTACAGTACAAACTCATGTTGAACCAGGGCAAGAGTAAGAAACCTGCATCCCTGGAAAAAAAGAAACCCCCAATTACTAGTCTTTTTAAGATTTGCAGAGGGAAAAGATAATTTTCTCTTACGTTTTGCCACTTCTCATGCCAACAAACAAACATATACAATCTGAAAGACCTTTATCTAAATCGCCTGTGCCTTGGCGCTTGTTAGTCCTGGCTATGAGGTGTAATAAATCTCCAAACGTTTGTCAGACGCTGGATGTTTTCTTATACAACCAAGGCTGTCAGGAAGTGGTTCGCTGGCTATTTGCATTATCAGCGAACATTAAGACAGGTGAATTTTTATTATGTGTGGCTCTGCACGCAATGCCCAGTTTACGACTCCACTGTATAGATGCATTCTTCCAGTTCATCACCCCAACCCAGGCTTCGGCTGGCGCCATTGCAGGTATCGCAGCATTATTCTGCTGGAGACCTGTCTCGACAAGGGGTTGCTCTGTTTGCTCTGTAGGGCTGTGGACCTCTCTGGCAAGATTTACTGACTGATGAGCTCGCCGCCAATTGCTTCCTTCTACGAGCTAAGAACTATAAAAATACCTCATGCTTTTAGCATCCTACCAGGCTCCATCAACATCTGCTCAGGCCATTAGCTTTCTAGAGTCTCACTCAAGGTGCATCAGCCTGTAACAAAACCTTTAACAATTTTATGTATGCGAAATATAGGTGAGAGAGTAACTTGATCTCTCTCAACATGAATTACAGTGTACAAAGATTTCTTAAATTTATGTAGGTGAAAACAAGTAAACTAGTGACATCATCAAGTACAAGAGATATATTTCAAATTAGAGCACAATACTTGGCATAAATGAAACATTCCAACATTATAAAGTACAAATAGTGACTAACCTAAAAAAATGTAATGATAGTTCATCAGACAATAGCATAAATTTCAGCAGAGTATCGTAAAAGAATAGCACATTCCATATTATCAGTAAAGATAAAATAGCATCACAAATAAAAGAACACATATATACGCTATATACAAAAGCACACAAATTCTTCTTATTTTTAAAATAATATTTGAGTTACAGATTGCAGTGGTCAGATCCCCCAAGGGATGTGATCCATTGGACACACGTCAAAATAATTGGTGTCTCTCTCAGTTGTTGTTTTCATTTACACCCACATGAAAACAGAAAAACAGAGAAAAGTGCAAGGCCTAGACTTAAGGTTAGAGAATCGACCAGTAAGATTCTCCCTACCTGGCACGTCGCCACCAAAGAAATGATGAATAGTCAAGGAAACGTGGAAACAAGGTACCAATAGTATTTCTATAAGCATGGGAAATGAATCAGGTAAAAAGATCTGTGTTGTGTCATATTATTATGTACACCTACATGTAAACCAGAATAAGCATATATGAAAGCTGACAATATAAATACGGGCATCTGTAGAATTTGACAAGTACCAATAAAAATTACATATCAGGCTGAAAGGCAAAAAAATAGACATTTGTGGTATGTGATCATCAAAATTCCATCGAGCTAAGTGAAATAAACCAAAGCAAAAGTTATTCTATAAAGTGACTGACGTTGCTATGTGATGTGATTCCTAAGGTTTCAATGTGATCCACATTGGTATGGGGAACATTACGTATCCTAAATGGTCCAGAACATAGAAGATCAAATTTACTGCAACGACGCTTTGCTCTTTTGGATAGGTAGTGAGTGCATACCAATTCTTTTTCTCCTCTGCGAAATTCATGGAGGTTACTCACCTGTTTCGTAGAAGTCTGCGGCGCTGTGCTGCACACTTTATATTGTTAAATGCGATGTCTGTAATTTCTTGGTGACGTAATGTTCTTGTAGAAGGAAAAGAAGCAACTTAACGAATTTTATTAGGTAGATCTATATTTTTCAACACAAGATGCCGCAAAATCATGGTGCAGTCGTTTGGTATTGAACTGATGAAATCCTGAAAATCTGATAAGTACTTGTCCCAGTTAATATGTTTTTTGTGACGGTAGAAACGACAGAGTTTTCCTATCTCTTTCATGATGCGGTCTGATGGGTTGTGAGAAGCATGGTATCTGGAGATAAAATGGTTTTAATATTTCTGGCTTGCAATGTGCGTTTCCATACAACTGACCGAATTTTCGGGCCATTGTCGGAGATTACCTTCTGAACATGTGAGGCAAAAAATGTTAGTAAAAGCGGTAGAAACAGTACTAGCAGTAGCTTTTCTTAACGGAGAGAAAGATACACATTTCGAAGTTTGCTCTACAGCAACGACTATGTAACAGACACCTCTAGTAGTTCTTGGAATGGGTCCAAGTAGACCAACAGCTGCCGTGTGTCTTAATTTCCCCGAATACCCTGTTCGATTTTCGTGAAGTAACCGCACTGTCGTAATATCAAAAAGGATTTGCGAGCCCCATAACGGGCGTAACTCAAGTGTGTGAACCAGATTGAATTGTTGACAAGTTCTTCAGGTGAGCAGTCCAATCATCGCTGTCAGGGTGAGCGCGGCGAAACAGAATATTATTGTGCACTGTAGTAATTTCAGATTGTTGTCTGGCTCGTGCCACAGAAGTTTGATCTCTTTCCAGTCGTCGTCTTTGCTCTGAGCTCTTTCGATGTCTTTTAACGAAACTGCAATGAGATTTTCGAAAGATATTTGTTTAATGTAGTGAAGGTTGAAATTAGTTTGACAGAAATCAGAAGCGATTTCTTGCTGGTTTACTGCACAGTGAGCGAGAAAGTGCATCTGCTACAGTATTTTGGGCTTCTGGTATGTGGACAATCGTAATATCAAATTCCCATAAATAAAGTTTCCAACGATTGAGTCTGTGATGTGTGAAATTAGCTGGCAAAAGAAACTAAATAACTCTACGATCCCTGTAGACTGTTGTGTGTCTACTGTACAGAAAGTGACGAAATTTACTGAAAGTCCAAACACCACATAATGTTTTCAGTGACAGAATAATTTCTTTAGCTGATGAAGAAATCTTCCAGCGTTTGCGGTCGATCGATTTCAGTAATGATGATTTCGTTGATCTGACGTGAATCCAACACAAGACGAAATGAACCATCTTTCTTGTTAACAACGTGAAGAGGATTAATATTGACTAACGGCTGGTTCAATGATATTTGTACCTTGGTCTAACGTAGCCTGAAGTTCTTCCTTGACTTGATCTCTGTAGCTGTACGGAATGGAATAATGTTTTGCCTTCAATATATCATGCAGTTTTACTCGAAATTCGTAAAAAAAACTGGACATGATTCCTTGGTACATTGTTAAACACTTCAGAGTGCTGTTGATCGTCTGCCCAATGTCATAACCTACTACCTCAGGTATATTGTTACTACGTAATTATGTGCCTGTAAAGAATGTTCTATGCCAATTAGTATTCGTAGATGTTGAAATGACCTCTACTCTGTTAATTTCTTGCTCCCGAGATGACAGAGTATTCTTAAAAGTGACTGTTATTGCCTGTCGGATTTCAGCGTAAGCAATGTTAAAGTTAATAACAGTGTCGTGTTGTACAAGGAAATCCATACCAAGGATGACGTTGGTTGTTAAGAGAGGAACGATCCAGAAATTAACATGAAATGAGTGATTAGCAGGTATAAAAGATAGTTGGGTTTGCAGTTTCACATTTACTCCTTTGTTAGAGATTGCGCCTCGAAGTTTCGTCTTACAAAGTGGAAAGGTAGGACAGGTAATGTCAGCGTTACATTTTTGGAATGCTGTTTCATTTACCACTCTTACTGGTGAACCAGAGTCGATCACTACAGAAAATAGAAACAAACCATTTTTAATTTTAACAACGGGATGACTTTTTTAAAAATTTATGGTAAGATCTTAACGGGACCAAATTGTGGAGGTCATCGGTCACTATTTAGTCTAACTTAAACTAACTTACACACTAGTGCTCTAGGGAGGACTCAAACTTCGACGGAGGGATCGTGAGAAGGCGCCTCAGACCACGCTGCTACACCGCGCGACTAACAACGGAATGAGAAATATTCTTTTGAGTTTGGTGTCTCTCATGTAATAATGTGTCCCTAATGTCGTCGACGGTTATGACGTTCTGCTGAACGGTATTATGAGAAGAAGAATTGCACTGCACGGTTTGCGATTGAATGGCGTCGGTAGTTTCTAGTCATGCTTTACTAAAGTCTATTAACCGAGAGCTGGGACGAAACATAGACAGCGACTGCCCTCGTTTCCAGAGAAAGCATTCGGTGTTCTCGTGATATGTAGGGGTGTGGTAAATCCTTGGCTCACGCTTTGCGGCTGGCGGCGTTCGTCTGGCTACCGAGCTGTCACAGCGGACCGTGAGAATCCTGACAACTATGTACCAAATAAATTTAACAATAATGTTAGAATAATGTTAAACTGAGTTCATTCTGTCGAAGCAGATTTATTTTCATTCAGGTTGCTAACAAAACGCTCCATTCAAACAGAATTAATTGTTAATTTTAATAACAATACCAGTAATAATAGTGGTAAAGGACAAAACAAGGTTCACTCTGTCGAACCTGAACTGTTTTCATTGAGTTTTATAACAAACCGCTCCTCTCTCTCCTCTATAATGCAGTCTAATTTCCACATTTGAGTTTCCACTTTTTCTACGACACGGAGGACGCACTTGCAGTCACTGTTCTTACTGCTTCTTCTAGCAGTACTTTAACTTCCGGCTTTTTTTATGTTTTGTTTTTCGCTGCAACATAGCCTTTGATTCTGGCCCACACTAACTCGATGGCGTTTAATTCACTTTGGTACGGAGGAATTCTGAGAATAGTTTTCCCGGCATTCTTCGCCATTTCATCTATTGCGTATTCGTTGTGCGCTGTTCTGTTTTAACTATATCTAAAAGTTCTTTCTTCAACATACTGTCTTCGAAACCGATGTTTTTAGATTTTAGCCACTCTGATATTTCGTGCTTATTGGAATTCGCATTGGGAACTTTTTCTTTTCTCAGAGAAAACTGCATTTTCCTGAAGCCGAGAAAGAACATCGTGAAACCACTTCTCGACGGTTTCGGCGCACATCTCCTCATGATAATCTCCACTTTTCTTGGATTCGAAAGTCCACAAACATCCTTCAACGAACCCTGCTTTGCTGCCAACGTGTGCGATAATCAGACGTTTTCCTTTACCTGATGGGCCCTTGCTTCCAGTGGATAATCGGGACAGAAACCCTTCTTTTGAGGAATTTATAGTGTCATCTGCCCAGACGTAACTTCGGGTATGTCCTGCGTTCACCCAGGTCTCGTCCAAATAGTACATGGGTCTGCCTTCATCTCTCTACCGTTTAATGGTTCGAAGATAACGGCGCTTCTATAAAATGATGTCATCCCTGTGCGGACGTATTTGAAATTCATTTCTCTCAATAACTTATAAAATTGCCCAGATCTGCTTCTTCGTTCACGACTGTAAGCACTTTTTCAATTGTTGGCAATTCGATATGAAAAAAAAAATTGTGTTCTTTCCTTCGTATCGCATTTCTATCGAAGACATCAACACTTTCAGAACGTTTCTGTCGTAATTTTCCTTTCTTGGGAGACGTTAAAGAGTGTGTGGCCTTGTACTCACTTATGCTATTGGATGTGCACATAAACAGTGAATGCTCAGCGTGACTACGAGCACATATACTTACTCTAATAATCAACCACTAGTCTTTCAAGCGTCTTACAGATGAACTTAAGATATCCTGAAATCACCGCTGTACAACACCCACTAACGAGCTCACACCTGCAACTGAGACGGCCACACTGACTGAGCGCCGCGCCCGCGCACCGCACAATGCATCGCTCATTAAGGACAAACGGTAGCACCCATCGCACTGGAACAAACTACAAAATTAAATTCAAACCTTTGTGAAACTCTTCTCGCTTACAACCCCGCAAAAAAATTTAAAGGGGAAAAGTATGTCGCTTACTACATTTCCGATAATGATTTGTTAAAAGTTCTGCATCAGACGTGAGATTTTAATTTATTACTTCACTATTACTGACTCTATTGGGCAGAAAATTTGCAGACGTCATCAACATATAGTACTGAAGGCAATTATAATATTATTTTGCTGTGCGACACACAGTTTAGTAGGTATGGCGTGATAAATATAGAATAACGCGATAAAACAACTTTTGCTGAAAGCTTAAATATTTCTCATTTTCAGCGACAATAAATTTTAATGTAATTTAAAAAAAAAAAAAAGGTGTCGGAAGGTAGTTCTCGGATTACTTTATCATGTTCAGGTGCCAAATTATAAAAAACACTACTTTCTTTTTTTAAATTTCTGACGCCGCTGCCTGGTACACCCCTCGACGGCAGCGCTGTGGTCACGCGCCTTGCCGTGTTTACAGTACGTCTCTTGTTTCGGTGAATGGAGTATAGTGGGCTGACTTGCGGCACAAGATTGCTGTGATGGTTCAATGATATGTACTTGACGGTTGTTTTGGTCTGCAGAACTCTAAGGTGGACGGAAACGTACATAGGTTCATTAAAAATGAACTGAGACCCTTAAATTGTTGATTATTCCCTTCATGCTTGTGGTGAAACTTTATTTTCTGTTGATCGTTTCGATGTGACTTTGACCACTGGTTTATGTGGGAGAAGTTATTCCCTTGCGGTTACGTAAAATTACAGGCCTGGGCTGTACTGGTAAAGCTGGGCGGTGTCACATTGGCCTTCGATTGGGCTTGTCAACCGTCTTGTTTTTGGATATCTCCGGGCTGCTGCGGCTGCGGTAAGAATTTCGGCTGAAAACTGTGATTGTTGGCGTCGAATTTCGGATATTGTTGCTGCTGCTGCTGACTACATTAGCTATCAAAATGTTGTCTCTTGTTAGCATGTCCTTAAAATCGTTTATTTCTCTTGTTATGGAATGGACGGGATTGCTCGTTGTAAACGAATGAGTTGTTACCTTGATTGCTGTTATTATAGTTCTTATTGAAAAATTTCTAATAATTGTAGTAAGTCTCTGAGTGCTGTAATACTTTACTTTTGCTGTCCAGTGAGAAGGCAAACTCTTAATGAACGTGGAAGTTATGAGACTCATAATTGTATGAGCGCAAATGGGCTATACAGTTCGATCAGGTACTGATTTAGTCGGATCACATACTCAAAAAACTGGAGTGTTCCAATTTGGGTAAACTGATTAACTTGTCTTTAATGCTTCGCTGAGTCGTTTCTGACCAATACGCAGACAGAAAAGCATTTTGATGGAGTGACATTGCCTTATTATAGGTCTTATGCGCATTGAAGGTTCTGCCTCTGAAAAGATAAATTCGAGCTTATGTGTGACTGGCCAGTCTGGTGGCGGCGAAAATCAAAATTTCTGCACCCAAGCAAGGGGATACAGGTCAGTGAGGTTATTTCTAAATACCTTGAGTTTCTTTACAGATACGAAATGTTTACAGGAGAATCCTTCGTGTTGTAGATTTTGAGAGGGCTCGGCGGCTTAAAAAAACTGTTTGTGAGATGACTGGCTTGTATCAAAGTAACGCACTCTTTGTAGTCTTCTCATATTATTGTGAGGCTGAAAAGTAGGTGACTGTTTCTGTTGCACGTTAGTTTGAAACTGATTACCTGGAGAAAATTTTCTGATATTATCTACTTCCTGATGTGAACTCTTAATTTTTCTATGTAGCGAATTCTTATGCGTACCAAGCTGGTTTAACGTTTGCTGCTTTGACTCATATTCTTGATATTCAGTGAACACAATGGGAGTTGTGTTGTCTGATTTATTTTCCGTTTGATTTTCAAGTGTTTCTAATCTTGCAGGAAGGTCATCTAATCTTTTCTTTAGCGTAAGAATGTGTATGGTATTGTTGGAATCTAAAGCGTCGACTTGCTTCTGTAGTTTGCGTGTATTTTTTTTCATCTTTTTTAAATCTTCTTTAATTGTGTCAGAGTCCTGCACCAGCTCTTATTGTTCAAGACGGGAGCTTAACGACTCAATGTCATCTGTGCACGTTTCTTCAACTTGTTGGATTCGTGTAACAACAGTGGTTTAAAAATCAGTTACATCTGTCTCTATTTGGTTCTGTGATTGTTTTACTCTGTTAACCTCGTCTGTAACGATCTTTATACTAGCGTCAACACGGATTGTAAGACTAGTGAGCAAACTTCTGCTTCCTGTCTTTGTACTACTAATGATTCAAAGAATTGACTGTTTTCCTCTGTGTGTTTACGGAGAAAGTCTTTGTATCGCTTCTCTGAGGTCTCAGTGTGAACTTCAAGATGTGGATCTAATCGAGCGTTTTGTAGATCTGTTCTTTCATTAAGTGATTGGATTTCATCTGTAAGCTTTATATGGGTTTCGCTACATTGATATCTTAAAGCATTAATGACATCTCTCAGAGGTTTGGTACTGTCACGCATTGCCTGGCTATCGCTTCAATTTTATCGCAAAGACGTCTTTCAGTGGCCGTAATCTCTGTATCTACTTGTTTGAAACGGTTATCAGTCGTTTCTGTGTACGATTTAAGCTCGTCCCGTATGCTGGAAAATTGTTCATCATTTTTATTACATCATTCATTGAACTGAGTATTCAGGTTAACCATCATTTGCATGAGATTGTGAAGCGTCGCTTCCGTATTCTTTTCAATTTATGCGTCGGATGTCACGTGTGTTACGTTCTGCAGTATGGAGACATCATCTACAACCATGGACGTCTCGTTTGTTGCATTGTCTGCATAATTACCGTCTACAGAATCTGACGGATTGTTAAAAACAGACAGTACTTTGCACTATTGTTTCCTCTGATGTACTACTGGCAATCTGGTTAATTGTGTGAAAAGTAGGTACATTACTGACCTCATTCGGTAAACAATCAAGTTCTGAAATACGCACATCAGTCACGTGCACATCAGTGGACCAGCGGCGTCCGCAATGCCGGAATGTACAGTCTGAATACTAGTGAAATTAGTGGGTAAAATTATAGTGTCAGGAAACTGCACATTACTTTTGGAAACGGAACTTACGTTATCTGTGGTTGTTTGCAACTGTTGTACCGCAGAGTGGTCACTATAATTCTCAACATTATTGTTAATAATAGGAACGTCGTATATTTCGTATCTTTAGTTGTGAGGTTACGCCTCGAAACCTTAACACATTTGCGCGGCATCGTAAATCACATACAGTGTGCAAATACAAAGACAAAAAATCAGCACTCAACTCAATGGAAAAAAACAAACAATACGGAGCATAAGAATGCCGATGAACTGTGCAAAAATTTTATACTAGTTAATAAACTGCGTTGGGCCAAAAATATAACTACTATTATCGATACAGAGTGGTTGAGAGAACAGAATATATGTATCTGACTAGTGTAACATAAAAGAATTCACAAAGTGAACGGCTGGCAGAGAAGTCGCCATGTGTTATGTTCTTACGTAATGAATGTACAATGAGTAATGTTTGTCTTATGAAATGTTACTGTGAACTGTGTTGTTGAGCAAATGGTGTGCTTAATCAGATTTACTGTAATCCAAAGAAAAATTAAAGAACTTAATCTGGAAAACAAGTGTCTGTAATGAAATCTGTTCCTCTGAAATTTACTCAGTCTCGTGAGCACCGAGTTCTATGGCGCTGTGTAATAAAAATTCCCTATGCAAATAAACAAAGAAATACATTTTTAATTTTTATTAGCTCTTGAGTCGAACGGATGTAATCTTGGTATCTGTTCCCTCCACAGTAGGCATACAAAATATTCAATCTTGGCTGAGCGAAGTGCAATGCCGGCCGTAAAAATGTCTTCATACAAATAATGTCAGTAGATTGGTTGATAAATGAAGAACCTTGCATATGTTCAGTAATAATTTTGGATATTGGCTCGGCGTTGTACAATGCTGCCCGCATTAAAGCTGTTACTAACATTCATTCTGATTCAGGCACATTAAATTTTTTTTTACTCTGATTGAAAAATCATTTCGTTCAAAAAATGTTCATTCTATTTAAATAAATACATTGTGGAAGAGGATGAGATACTGATAAGGGGATGCGCTAAGACATACTGGTTAAGTCTGAAACTACAAAATAAATTTTCTCCTTTACAAAATCTGATATGAAACATTTTACGTTAACTACAGAATCAGTGAACTTACTGACGTAGTTAACAATACTTGGATTGTTACATGACAAGAGGCCTGACATCCTTCGACAAAATACATTCTAAAATTCAACTTCCTTGTATCAGGTTCATAAAATATTACAAATCGGGTATGTCTAATGAACCTATACATTAAATCTGATGGAAAATACTTAGGTCTCACATTCAGGAGTCGGTACTGTTAGAATTAGCAAAATCCTCATTGCGTTGCTGCATACTTAAAATTAAATATACAAAGTATCATTACCTTTCAAAAGTGTATTACGCTGCGTCCACAGACCAACAGCTTAATTTTCACAGCTAGTCACCATCTTAAAGTCTTACATCCTACCTTTGCCGGAGTGCAACGGCAACTGCTTCTGCGCTCCGCGCGCCTCTACTTACAACTGATTCCGCCCTTCAGGCAACATCTTTGGTTCAGTGTTGTCAAAGATACAATGTCTTCTACATGTGATAACCATTACATGTCATTTTTCACAAAATATGTTAGAAAATCGGGCTCCACTTGCAAGTGGACCCCTCACAAGGTCATCCTGTATCAAACCACAATACTTATCTTCAGCACCTTCCTGTACACCACAGCTGTACACCATCACCGAACAACCGCAGATTGCCGCCCATCCTGTCTACCAGAAAGTAGCGGTGGTCCATCACACTTTCCTCGGGCACTCCTGATGAGGAATCGAACGAAGACTGAAAGTTTTTCACTCATTATGTTTCAATACACATAGTATCAAAATATTAAAGTAAATTGGAAATAAAAGAAAACCTATTCCGTCCGTCATTCTCCGCTTTCCTCGAAAAGTGATAAGTATTTCAATAATACATCTAATCACCAGTGATAATTTTCTAATTTTTTCAAACTCTGCTAAAATTATGTTGTAATCGAGGAATAAGGGTATTACGAATAGTCAGTACTAAAGGGTGAAAACGTAGCTTGAAGAACTCTATATTTCAGTTTAATTTGCCCCTTTGGGGGGCTACAGGTAGATAAAGGCATATTGTGTACACAGGCAGGAGATCAGTTACTTTCTCTTTTTATTGTGTACTGTGAATTTATGTAAGTTTTTCGTTTATTACTGTTAATATAATTTCCTTGCACATTTATTATTTCATAGAAAAGGAAGACAGATCTTTAATCGCTTGAAGTAAATGGAGTGTTCTACCTCATTGCTATGTCACTTTGTAAAAATACTCCAAGACTAGGGTTCGTGTCAATCCGCAATACAACGGACGACAGTAAGAAACTGCAGTACACATGAGGTGGGAGGGCAAGTTTTGCACACTGCACGTAGACGTGTATTTTAAAACACGACAAACATTATTGTCTCAGAAAATCTGTACCAATTTTTTTGCCAAATATTTGTTGCTCGTTCCTGTCTGCATAGTTAGTAAACACAACCGTTCGCTTTACCAGTGTTCTATAAAAACCCAATGTTTAAAACCAATGAAAATTTTACGAGAAAGACTACGTATTTTTAACAAAAGTTTATTTAAAAAAATGGTTCAAATGGCTCTAATCACTGTGGGACTTAACTTCTGAGGTCATCACTCACCTACAGTTACAACTACTTACTAACCTAAGGACATCACACACATCCATGTCCGAGGCAGGATTCAAGCCTGCGACCGTAGCAGCAGCGCAGTTCCAGACTGAAGTGCCTAGAACCGCTCGGTCACAGCGGCCGGCAAAGTTTATTTACAAACGAAAAATTTTAGCAGTGATCCTTATGTGAAATTGATATTCCGTATTTTTTACGCGGTTATTATAAAAAAATCGTCTTTTATAACTGAGATAAAAGAAATAGAGAAAAATACCTGTTATTCAGTATTAAAACCCTTGCATCGGTTTCGACAGAACGGTTTTTCCCATCCCTAGAACAGGGCTACGCTCCAGACAAATATTTTCGCGATGTACTTCCTAGCACTTCATCTACAGCTACATGACTACTATGAATTTCGAACCAAAGAGTTTTTCAGGGGGTTCATAAATCACTTTCAGACTACACTCCTGGAAATTGAAATAAGAACACAGTGAATTCATTGTCCCAGGAAGGGGAAACTTTATTGACACATTCCTGGGGTCAGATACATCACATGATCACACTGACAGAACCACAGGCACATAGACACAGGCAACAGAGCATGCACAATGTCGGCACTAGTACAGTGTATATCCACCTTTCGCAGCAATGCAGGCTGCTATTCTTCCTTGGAGACGATCGTAGAGATGCTGGATGTAGTCCTGTGGAACGGCTTGCCATGCCATTTCCACCTGGCGCCTCAGTTGGACCAGCGTTCGTGCTGGACGTGCAGACCGCGTGAGACGACGCTTCATCCAGTCCCAAACATGCTCAATGGGGGACAGATCCGGAGATCTTGCTGGCCAGGGTAGTTGACTTACACCTTCTCGCTCGAAGTCCGTCAACTGCACATACGGTTCACGTCCACGCTGTCGCGGCATGCTACCAATGTTAAAGACTGCGATGGAGCTCCGTATGCCACGGCAAACTGGCTGACACTGACGGCGGCGGTGCACAAATGCTGCGCAGCTAGCGCCATTCGACGGCCGACACCGCGGTTCCTGGTGTGTCCGCTGTGCCGTGCGTGTGATCATTGCTTGTACAGCCCTCTCGCAGTGTCCGGAGCAAGTATGGTGGGTCTGACACACCGGTGTCAATGTGTTCTTTTTTCCATTTCCAGGAGTGTATTTCTCTACCATTCCACTTTTGAATTTCACGTGGGAAAAAGGAACACTGAGATGTACCATTGTGAGCTCCTGATTTTTTTATTTTACCACAGTGGCCATTTCCTCCTATGTAAGAGGCAGTCAGCAAAATAGCTTTGTTTTTGGAGGAAACGTTAGTGACTCACATTTCGTGGAAAAATTTCACAGCAATGAAAAACGGCTACGTTCTAACGACTGCCATGCGAACTCGCTTATCAATTCATCATATTCTCTCCCCCGTTTCTCGATAACACTAAACGAGTCAACTTTCTCTGAAATTTGCCTATGTTCTTCCCTAAAATCTACCTAGTGAGCTGAGATGCCGCGGGGCAGGCCTTCAGAAAAGGATGGGCATGCATATTTAGGTTCAAAATTGGTTCAAATGGCTCTGAGCACAATGAGACTTAACATCTGTGGTCATCAGTCCCCTAGAACTTAGAACTCCTTAAACCTAACTAACCTAAGGACATCACTCACATACATCCCCGAGGCAGGATTCGAACCTGCGACCGTAGCAGTCGCGCGGTTCCGGACTGAGTGCCTAGAACCGCTAGACCACCGCGGCCGGCGCATACTTAGGCAATCTCTTTACTTGGTTAAATACATTTCAGCCATGCTCACTCCCAACTATGTGTTTTCGTGCACTTGTCTATCTGTGTTTGGTTTCCCAACCTTGTTGCGGTTCTTCTTCCTTTTAAGTGTGGCAGCAGCGATGTGTATCAATATTTGCACCGTGTACCATCTTTGGTTTGTGCGTGTAGTTTCCGGCTAGGGGGTCTGCGGGCAGTTGCTCGGTTGCTGCGGACCAGGGAAGTTATCTCCGCACGGTGCAGTCGTCTGGGTCCGCTGGCGGTCCCTGCACAGTGTCGGAGAGTGTGTGTTGTCCAATCGCTATGAGCTTTGTGGTTCACCGACCCAGGACGTCAAAATTGAGTAATGGTTTCAAGTACTCGAGCCACGTCTATTCATGTTGTGTGGTTCGTTTCGGTGGTTCGCTGTTGGGGAGGTTTCCCTGTGAGCAACACCAAGTGTTTTTATTGCTGAAATTTAACAGCCATGCGGTGGAATTAACTATATCTGTTGACTAAAATGCAAGTGCACAAGTGGAATTTTCTGCCTTGTGGCCGTTAGTGTTCCGGTTACCTACCCTGGACACTAACGAAATTCCAGGCAGCGTCCTTTCCTCACCTGTTGTCACTGTCCAACACGGTGTGTAGTTTTGACAGCTTAATATACAGGGTGAGTCACCTAACGTTACCGCTGGATATATTTCGTAAACCACATCAAATATTGACGAACCGATTCCACAGGCAGAACGTGAGGAGAGGGGCTAGTGTAATTGTTTATTACAAACCATACAAAAATGCACGGAAGTATGTTATTTAACACAAACCTACGTTTTTTAAATGGAACCACTTTCGTTTTGTTAGCACATCTGAACATATAAACAAATACGTAATCAGTGCCATTTGTTTCATTGTAAAACGTTAATTACATCCGGAGATATTGTATCCTAAATTTGACGCTTGAAACCTCCGACGTTCAGTTGCGTGTTGTAACAAACACGGGCCACGGTCGGCGAGCAGCATCTGCAGGGACATGTTTACGATGACGACCGTGTTTACGAGTGTGGCTGTAATGCACTGTTGCGGTTTGGTCTAGCTGTCGCAGTGTCCGCATGTAGCGCTTGCTGCTATTGTTATTCTGCATTCGTCTCCGCATGCAGACCAACTGTAGTACACCGTGTTACCAGACGTCTGTGATAGTGTAGTGTTGTAGGAACTGTGACCATGGTGTATTCGAACTCTGAAAAGGCGGAGATGATACTCATCTATGGCGAGTGTCGACGAAATGCAGCTGAAGCCAGCAGGGTGTATGCAGAACGGTACCCGGACAGAGAGCATCCAATGTGCCGCACATTGCAAAACATCTACCGCCAACTGTATGCAACATGTATGGTCGTAGCAAGCAAACGGGTCCGTAACAGGCCCGTCACAGGAGAAGCGGGTGCAGTTGGTGTGTTAGCTGCTGTTGCCATGAACCCACACATGAGTATACGGGACATTGCGAGAACCGGTGGACTGAGTCAAAGCAGTGTCATGCGCATACTGCATCGTCACCGCTTTCACCCGCTCCATGTGTCGCTACGTCAGCAATTACATGGTGATGTGAAACGTCCCCTTAGAAAAATTGTACAAGACTGTGCTTAAACTGACACACAATATTTTTCGCGCAACGCAATCTGACTTTCATAAATCCCTACAAAAGAATGGCCCTGACTAACATTAACCTATACCTTTCGCAAATCACTTACCTCACAAAAATCTTAGTTACTCGAACTTCTGCAATACAGCGAGCGCCACTACTGCCAGCTAACTAAAAGATTCAAACTACGGAAGTCACTAACTACTGATAGGCACAGTTAGCAAATGAAAGATTTTAATAGAGAACAAACAATGTATTTACCTTTATAGTCATATATATATATATATATATATATATATATATATATATATATATATATATATATATATCAGTTTATGACACCAATTCTTACAAATTTCAAACCTCCGCCATCTTTCTCCCCACTTCCACCACTGCTGGCGGCTCACCTCCAACTGCGCAACGCTACGCGCTGTTCACATCCAGCTGCCGCTGCCCAACACTACAATGACAGACAACAATGCCAACCAGCCACTGACTGCACACAGCACAGCCAGTGATTTTTCATACAGAGCGCTATGTGGCGTTAACAATAAAAAAAACCTAAACAGCCTACTTACATAACCCCCATGCTCCCCACAAAAAAATTTATAAATTTTTTTGGGCAGTGGCCAATACAGATTTGAAATTTTTTTTTCATAATTACAATAACAAAGAAATGAAATGCACACACTTATCGATACAATGTTGGTCAAAAGCTAAAATTTTCTCACAGTCCATAAAGACAGACCTGATCATTCATCAAAGTAAAATTGCAGTGTTTTTCTCAAAGTGAGACTAGTAAAAGAAAATGCACATGGAAGTAGTGGATTTCCATGCAGTCTTGAAGAAGTAGTGTTGTCCTTACAACGGAAAGACAGTGCTGACTTTTGACACGCAGACACGTAATGGGCCACAACAGAACAAACCCACAGCAGAGTCAGTCGAAGATTTGAAGAATATTGGTAGGTAGGTCAGCACAGAGTAGACCCATTGTAGTCCTGGTAGAGATTACGGTATTGGTGGGCCACCAGAGGTGCAGACCCACTGCAGTCCTTGTAGAAATAATGGTATTGGTGAGTCATCAAAGGTGTAGACCCACTTCAGTCCTTGTAGAGATAGCCAGCAGCCATCTGTTGCGACTGTGCAGGTGCACAATCACCATCGAAGAGTCTTGCGGAGAATATAGCAAGTCCATCAACCACCACTTGTGCACGCACAAAGTTTTTGGAATTGTCCTTAGAACCAGTAATGCTGCACATGTGCAAACACTATCAGTCCCTGCTTCTCACATATTGCCCATATACTATGACCAACAGAAACGTGTGCAGTGAAATGTAACTTACAACTTACTTAATTTGATGAACTGGTGTCAATTACAATTTTATAACATGAGAATACAATATCAAAGGAACAAAATATATCATTAAAGAACATAGTAGTACAGACAACATTTGCTGTAATACAGGCTTTACAAAAGAATCGAAATAACAAATACATCTGTGTTACAGAAATTATGACATAAGTACATACATAAAAGATCAGAATACCTTTTGAAACATCAACTTCACACATGAGCATTAAAACAGAACAGAATAAATAATTTCTAAACATATTTACAAAGAAAACGACATATTATTAATGCAAATTATATTTGAGGATAACAGTATTCCTCATCATAGTGAATGTAGCTTAGTATTAGAACAGAAAAAATTCTATGAAACAGTACACAGAGACAGGAAGAAAATAAATACACAAGGGTACACAAACACATAGTGGGATAACACAAAAGGAAAGGACAGGGTTTGTTTTCAGGGTAAAATTTGGTATTGGAGTCCAACCCAAAACTTCATTCCATAGATCTTCCCTCTTATTTCAACATTTGCTCCAGCCAAAAAAAATCCTATCCAAGCATACTTTCTGTATTCTGTTCTCATCCTCTTTCAAAAATAGTTTTCTTCCACTGTATACTACTTTTTTGGCCAAACAATTTTCTTATAGCTTCTCAATGCTTTTCTTCCAATTCATCATAGTTAGTTTCTTATATAGTCTACCCCCTCTTAAGCTAAGTTAAACCTACTGAGCTCAGATGCTAAACTAAGGGACGACGAAATGCAGCAATGACCCAAAAAAAAATGCAGATTTGCAAAGCAAGCAGCAGTAAATGTAATAACTTATATCTAAACATGTAAAAACCCACAAGCAGAAAAAATAGTATACTAAAGACAACAATGCAGATAAGGGAAAGTTATAATCACATCTTAATGTCTATGTAATTAAAGTGGTGCACCACAAAAACTAATGCTACAACAAATTACCAAGTACTTGAAAAGAAAATTATATATACACTTACTGTTATTAGTCGCTTCTTATTGCTCTTTCCATTCCAAGAGCTCCTTTTTCGAAGAATGTGGATCATAAAATAATTATTTAATAGATCTATCGACAGAAAGTGTTCACATTAGCAAATGCATTTAATTTTATAAAACCAATGCTGCAACACAGCTGGAAAACAGATATCAAATGAAATAAGCAACTATGGACAAAGCATAAAAATATCATTCAATAGTCATGTGACATTTCATAAGTTAGTAGAATTCTCTCAACTCTCGTAGAAAGACGTTTGTTATAATCAGGTGTCAGATGTAAGTATCTTTCTCAGTAATGAGCTTGTCGTATTTGCGGTGCTTTCTACAAAGGAATGTCAATAGCGAGGATAATGGCATCCTTTTTTTTTCACCTGTGCCTCTGAAAGGCACACACTAATGACTTTCTTTTGTCAGGTGGTTGCCGCGCAGCTGGGTGCCCACGACGCATTACGTGCAGGTGGTCTCTTACCTGTCTTATCGAAATATTTATGACACCAGTTTCTGCTACAGTGGCAGTCTCATATAAAAATATTTCACAGGTCAAGAATTTGCGTTACAAATCTGTAGAAATAAAATCCTATAAATATAACAATGTCCCAAAAATTTTCGCTAGCATAGTGATACATTCACGCATATACACACATTTCATAACTCTTAAAGTACGATTCTCGGTTTCCAACATCCTTTTTCACAAACCAGAGTCCCTAGCCACTACTCATTATTCCTTACCTTATTACACATGTACATATTCGTCGCCAATTCTTCAATACTTCATCATAACAGATATGTAGCATAACCAAATAACTCATATAGCATCATCTTAAACATACCTCAGCAGCATTATTCACATCGTCGTCGTAATATTAACATCATAACACCTCAGTCAAACCTCAAAAACGTCATAGCTTTCTGCAATAATTTCAAAACCTAAAAAAAATTCTCTGCTCATGTCAAAAGTGTCATCTACCTCAAGCGTACTTTAAAAATCATGATCCCATACCAAATACGTCATTCAAAGCTCTCATACTATCACAGTAGTTTCGAAAAAGTATGAATAGTTGTCAAAGTACAGACAAAATACAATTTTGTAAGTGTGAAGTTATCCAACTGTGTAATTACGTAAACATCTGTCGCTGATGTAGTATAATAAATGTTTGTTTCTCTCAGTTAAATGATCAGATAGCTGTGTAATTTATGTGTTAGAGAAATATGGTACCGATGTGTAAAGTTGTATAAGCAAATACCATAGTAGCTAGGGCTCCTTGTGCTTGCCATACAATTGGTACACAAAGTAAGCGTGTACCCCCCTGAGGATTAATGTACTTATATCCTCAGGTGTTACAGATTACAGCAATGGAATGAAATGTGTCATGGAAAACCTTTGTATAATTGTACTTCAAATATCTTTAAAAATAAACGGTTAAGTACAAAATTAATCACTCAAATACGTGTACTGTAGCGCTAAACTGTGCGCCTTGTTGTAAGATAATCTCTGTGGAAGTGTCGTAGTTATCGTCCTCCGAAAGCTAAGTTCTGCAGAAGTCAATGTACTTACCTCATGATAAACAAAAGTGAAATGCTTTGAGTATAGATATCGTAGTTACTACGCTTATTGCCGTGAGGAAGTAAGTACTGTACTGTAACGTATTGTTGTGCTACAGAAAAGATTGTCTCAATGTAGCTATGCCACAAAGTTACTACTAAAGCATGTTTTCCTTTCCAGAAGAATTCAGAAAAACTGTGCAGATATAAAACAGATACACCGCAAAAGCACAATGTAAATTGTGTCACACAGTAGCGTCGTGATATAATTTTTAATTTCACAGAAAGTACTTCAAATAAAGAATGTCTTTTCAACTAAACCAAAATGTTGCATTAAAATCTCATTAACAGTATATGTTCTAAGAATGTAAGCCTTATAGTCGTTGCGTAATCGTGCAACTAACAAGCAAGAAAGTACAAATAACATAACTGTGTCGTCTGTTCACTATAACAATGCATTCATAATTTCTGTTTAAAAATGTTCCCTACGTTCTAGACTGGATAGTTAACTTCAAAATATTGTTGCATGTTAACAGTTTCTCAGTGTGACAAAGCACACTAGAAATGTGAAGTGACATGTTTTATGGCAAAGACAAAGTTAAAAAGCAGATTATATTTCAATAAACGGTTTTACATGTGAAATGTGGTGTAAACCTTTACTCTTCCTAGTACGCAGAGTTTCAACTTCAACGCAATTATCATGTGGTATACGTCGAATTCTGTAAGGTCCATTGTAAACTAGAAAGAATTTGTGACTCAAGTGTTTCTTCTTATGTGACAATGAATGAACTTTAATGAGAACTTTCTGACCAATATATAATTTCTTTGCATTTGCTTTACCTTGTAATTTTCTCCTTTTGTCTGCAGCAGAATTTATATTTTTAATAGCCAAATCAATTTATGTCTTTGTGTTGAAGTTTACGTGTATTTGGAAAAGGTACAAGCTCTCTGATTCTGTTCGGTGGTTCTTTATTCTTCAGTACAAGAACAGGTGGTAAAGCAGTGGAGTCATGAGGCATTTCATTCAGCACGTTTTGAAAAATGTGTAAATATCTGTCCCAATGCTGATGCTTTCTGTGACAATAAAGTCTGCAAAGCTTATTGATTTCTTTCATAATCCATTCAGACGGGTTACAATGTGGTGAGTACAATGAAATAAAAACAGATTTGATTTTATGGTTACGAAGCATGCGTGACCAAACAGCAGATCTGAATTGCGGTTCGTTATCTGAAATGACTTTACTAACGTGTCCAACTTCACGTAAGAAATTTTTAACAAAGGCGTTGGATACAGACCGTCCAGTGGCTTTACGTAACGGAGTGAAAGAAACAAATTTTGAAGTAAGTTCAACAGCGACTAGAACGTACGAAAATCCATTAGATGTTCTAACAAGCGGTCCCAAGAGATCAACAGCAGCAAATTCTTTTAATTTAGTAGGAATGATAGGAAACAATTGAGCACGTTGCGAGATAGTAGATGGTTTCGCCTTTTGACAAAGTTTACAAATAGACAAGACTCTTCAAATTCTCTTTTCCATATTGTTAAAATAACAAGTCGTTCGAAGAATACGATAACATTTTCGTGGACCAAAATGTGCATAGCTGAAGTGAATGTTCCAAATGAGCTTATTAACAAAATCGTCTGGAATGTAAAGTACCCATAGCTTGTCATCAACAGTGCATCGTTTGAACAGTATGTTGTTTCTAACCAGATAATAATGCCGAATCTGTGTGTGTGTCTTTTCATGCCATTTACTTTTGATGTCTTTCCAAATCGGATCTTTATCTTGTTCATGAGCAATGTCCTTTAAAGATGTGGTGATGGAGTTTTCAAAGGCGACTTTCTGAATGTAAAGAATACTGAAATTTTTATCGAGGTTGCTTTCTGTGTTACTTTTCTCGAGCCCAGCCGGTGCGCGTGACAGTACGTCGGCAACAATGTTCTCCTCGCCGGGAATGTAGACTATTGTGAAGTGGAATTCTTGCAGAAACAATGCCCAACGTTTTAACATGTCATGATTTAATTTTGAAGACATAAGAAATTGTAATGCACGATGATCACTGTATACTTTTACGTACTTACCATAAAGAAAGAAACGGAATTTGTTACATGCCCAAACGATAGCTAAAGCTTCTAATTCAGTAACGGAATAACTTTTTTCAGATTTTGTTAGCACTCGGCTAGCAAAAGCAATGGTTTTCTGAATGGTAGTGTCATGTTCTATGACTTCTTGAAATAAATGGGCACCAAGACCGACTTTAGAAGAATCTGTGCTAAGGCAAAAATCTTGTGAGATATCTGGATGACCTAGTATTGGCGCGTTAAGTAGCGATTCTTTCAAAGAATTGAATTCCAACTGTGCTTGTTCGTCCCTGTTCCAAATAGTATTTTTTCCAGTGAGAGAACAAAGTTTTTGTGTAACTTGAATTTGCATATTCAGAAAACGACGATAAAAATTTACGAGACCTAGAAAACTGCGGACTTGTTTTTTTGTGGATGGAACTGGAATGGCTCTGATTGCTTCTAACTTTTCAGGATCCGGCTGAATGCCTTCAGAAGAAATAATATGTCCCAAAAACTTCAACTTTGTCCTACCGAATTCAGACTTTTCCAAGTTAACTGTAATTCCAGATTTTGCAAAAATATGTAACACGCTGTTGAGGATGCGATTATGTTGTTCCCATGAGGCTTCTGCTATCAGAATATCGTCCACATATAAGGTGATGTGACGTTTTAAGAGCTCAGGTAATATGGAATTTAGCCCGAGAATGAATGCTGCCGAAGAAATGTTCAAACCAAAAGGAAGTTTCTGAAACTGATAACAAACGCTGTAACAAAGGAAAGCTGTGTATTTTCTACATTCTGGATGAAGTTCGATCTGATAAAAGCTGGATCTGAGATCAATGGAAGACAACACTTTTACACCATTAAAATTTTGAAGAAGTTCTTCCAACGTTTGCGGCCTGTCTGTTTCAGGAATAATGATAGTATTGATTTGTCTCGAATCTAAGACAAACCTGATCAATCCATTTTTCTTCTCAGCAACATGTAATGGATTGTTATATGAGCTTACTGCAGGCTCAATAATGCCCTAGTCAAGCATAGATTGTATTTCTGTTCTAACACGGTCCCTATAATGTGCTGGAATTACGTATGGTCTAACACAAAATTTAGTATGCTCACGAACTGAAATCCCTTGATTGTTCCTGTTTTGTGAGTAAAAACTGTGGAATGTGCTTGTAAAATCTCAAAAAGGTCCTTCCTATCAGTGTCATTACAATTCTCAATTGTTTGAATTTTATTCTGAATTAACTCATTAGTTTCAAATATGCCGTCGATATCATCCCTGTCAGTACTTGCAGAGTGATTGTTAATGTCTAGTTCCGTAGAAAATTCCGAACTGTTGCCTAACAGAAGGTAAAGCCGATTAATTTCCTCGTCATGGTTTGAGAGCCAATCTTCAAATTTCAAAGCTATTGACTTACCTTCTTTCTCTAAACTTATTTCAGCATTGTGAAAGTTTAAGATTTGCTTTGTATTCATTGAAAAAGTCTACTCCCAATATAATTTCCGTCGACAACAATGGAACAATAAGAAAGTTCATAGAGAAGCTGTGGCTTTGACAAGAGAATTCTAAGTTGGTTTGGTGGCGTACATCTGCACTTTTTCCAAAGATTGAACCTTGTAATTTAATCTTACGTAACGGAACTGCGGGGAAATCGTTCGATTTGTTGCATTTGCTTAAGGCTGTTTCACTAATGACTGAAATGGGACGGCCAGAGTGAAGTACTGCCGTAAATTTTACGTCTACATCTAAATCTACATGACTACTCTGCAATTCACATTTAAGTGTTTGGCAGAGGGTTCATCGAACCACAATCATACTATCTCTCTACTATTCCACTCCCGAACAGCGAGCGGGAAAAACGAACACCTAAACCTTTCTGTTCGAGCTCTGATTTCTCTTATTTTATTTTGATGATCATTCCTACCTATGTAGGTTGGGCTCAACAAAATATTTTCGCATTCGGAAGAGAAAGTTGGTGACTGAAATTTCGTTAAAACGTCTCGCCACGACGAAAAACGTCTATGCTGTAATGACTTCCATCCCAACTCGTGTATCATATCTGCCACACTCTCTCTCCTATAACGTGATAATACAAAACGAGCTGCCCTTTTTTGCACCCTTTCGATGTCCTCCGTTAATCCCACCTGGTAAGGATCCCACACCGCGCAGCAATATTCTAACAGAGGGCGAACGAGTGTAGTGTAAGCTGTCTCTTTAGTGGAATTGTTGCATCTTCTAAGTGTCCTGCCAATGAAACGCAACCTTTGGCTCGCCTTCCCGACAATATTATCTATGTGGTCCTTCCAACTGAAGTTGTTCGTAATTTTAACACCCAGGTACTTAGTTGAATTGACAGCCTCGAGAATTGTACTCTTTATCGAGTAATCGAATTCCAACGGATTTCTTTTGGAACTCATGTGGATCATCTCACACTTTTCGTTATTTAGCGTCGACTGCCACCTGATACACCATACAGCAATCTTTTCTAAATCGCTTTGCAACTGATACTGGTCTTCGGATGACCTTACTAGACGGTAAATTACAGCATCATCTGCGAACAATCTAAGAGAACTGCTCAGATTGTCACCCAGGTCATTTATATAGATAAGGAACAGCAGAGGTCCCAGGACGCTTCCCTGGGGAGCACCTGATATCACTTCAGTTTTACTCAATGATTTGCCGTCTATTACTACGAACTGCGACCTTCCTGACAGGAAATCACGAATCCAGTCGCACAACTGAGACGATACCCCATAGCTCCGCAGCTTGATTAGAAGTCGCTTGTGAGGAACGGTGTGAAAAGCTTTCCGGAAATCTAGAAATACGGAATCAACATGAGATCCCCTTTCGATAGCGGCCATTACTTCGTGCGAATAAAGAGCTAGCTGCGTTGCACAAGAGCGATGTTTTCTGAAGCCATGCTGATTACGTGTCAATAGATCGTTCCCTTCGAGGTGATTCATAATGTTTGAATACTGTATATGCTCCAAAACCCTACTGCAAACCGACGTCAATGATATAGGTCTGTAGTTAAATGGATTACTCCTACTACCCTTCTTTAACACTGGTGCGACCTGCGCAATTTTCCAATCTGTAGGTACAGATCTATCGGTGAGCGAGCGGTTGTATATGAGTGCTAAGTAGGGAGCTATAGTATCAGCGTAATCTGAAAGGAACCTAATCGGTATACAATCTGGACCTGAAGACTTGCCCGTATCAAGCGATTTGAGTTGCTTCGCAACCCATAAGGTATCTACTTCTAAGAAACTCATGCTAGCAGATGTTCGTGTTTCAAATTCTGGAATATTCCATTCGTCTTCCCTGGTGAAGGCATTTCGGAAAACTGCATTCAATAACTCCGCTTTAGCGGCACAGTCGTCGATAACAGTACCATCGGCACTGCGCAGCGAAGGTATTGACTGCGTCTTGCCGCTTGTGTACTTTACATACGACCAGAATTTCTTCGGATTTTCTACCAAATTTCGAGACAATGTTTCGTTGTGGAACCTATTAAAGGCATCTCGCATCGAAGTACGTGCCAAATTTCGCGCGTCTGTAAATTTTAGCCCATCTTCGGGATTTCGCGTTCTTCTGAACTTCGCATGCTTTTTCCGTTGCCTCTGCAACAGCGTTCGGACCTTTTTTGTGTACCACGGGGGATCCGTTCCATCTCTTACCAATTTATGAGGTATGAATATCTCAATTGCTGTTGCTACTATATCTTTGAATTTGAGCCACATCTCGTCTACATTCGCATAGTCAGTTCGGAAGGAATGGAAATTGTCTTTTAGGAAGGCTTCTAGTGACACTTTATCCGCTTTTTTAAATAAAATTATTGCGCATTTGTTTCTGATGGATTTGGAAGAAATGGTATTGAGCCTAGCTACAACGACCTTGTGATCACTAATCCCTGTATCAGTCATGATGCTCTCTATCAGCTCTGGATTGTTTGTGGCTAAGAGGTCAAGTGTGTTTTCGCAACCATTTACAATTCGCGTGGGTTCGTGGACTAACTGCTCGAAATGATTTTCGGAGAAAGCATTTACTACAATCTCGGAAGACGTTTTCTGCCTACCACCGGTTTTGAACAAGTATTTTTGCCAACATACCGAGGGTAGGTTGAAGTCCCCACCAACTATAACCGTATGAGTGGGGTATTTATTTGTTACGAGACTCAAACTTTCTCTGAACTGTTCCGCAACTGTATCATCGGAGTCTGGGGGTCGGTAGAAGGAGCCAATTATTCACTTAATTCGGCTGTTAAGTATAACCTCCACCCATACCAACTCGCACGGAGTATCTACTTCGACTTCACTACAAGATAAACCACTACTGACAGACACAAACACTCCACCACCAATTCTGCCTAATCTATCTTTCCTGAACACCGTCTGAGACTTCGTAAAAATTTCTGCAGAACTTATTTCAGGCTTTAGCCAGCTTTCTGTACATATAACGATATCAGCTTCTGTGCTTTCTATTAGCGCTTAAAGCTCAGGGACTTTTTCAGCGCAACTACAACTATAATTCCGACTGTTCCTTGATCCAAGCACGTCTTGTAATTGCCATGCACCCTTTGACATTGCAGCCCATCCCGCACTTTCCCGAGGCCTTCTAACCTAAAAAACCGCCCAGTCCACTCCACACAGCCTCCGCTACCCGTATAGCCGCCAGCTGAGTGTAGTGAACTCCTGACCTATTCAGCGGAACCCGAAACCCCACCACCTTATGGCGCAAGTCAAGGAATCTGCAGCCAATACGGTCGCAAAACCGTCTTAGCCTCTGATTCAGACCCTCCACCTGGCTCTGCACCAAAGGTCCGCAGTCGGTCCTGTCAACGATGCTGCAGATGGTGAGCTCTGCCTTCATCTCGTAAACAAGACCGGCAGCCTTCGCCAAATCAGATAGCCGCTGGAATCCAGAGAGAATTTCCTCAGATCCAAAGCGACACACGTCATTAGTGCCGACATGTGCCACCACCTGCAGCTGGCTGCACCCTGTGCTCTTCATGGCATCCGGAAGGACCCTTTCCACATCAGGAATGACTCCTCCCGGAATGCACACGGAGTGCACACTGGATTTCTTCCCTAAGGGGCCCCATTACGCGCCTAACATTGGAGCTCCCAACTACCAGCAAGCCCACCCTCTGCGATTGCCCGGACCTTGAAGGCTGAGAATGATCCTCTGAAACAGGGCAGGCAGCTGCATCTGGCTCAGCCAGAGACAGAGCCTGAAACCGGTTTGTCAGACGCACCGGGGAGGCTTTGTGATCAGCCTCCAGGGACGCCTTTCGCTGCCTGCAACGCCTTGGAACGACCTCCCAATGAACCACAGGCGATGGCTGTGCCCCACTGCGGGCAGCAACCGGTGCAACCACAGCGGCAGACCGATCTGGGGACAGACGGGACGAGGTTGACATCCCCGTGATACCAAAGTCCGGCTCCCCACAGTGGTGCCCATTGGCAACAGCCTCAAGCTGCGCGACCGAAGTCAGCGCCGATTGCAGCTGTGAGCGAAGGGATGCCAAGTCAACCCTCATCCGAACACAGCAATCGCAGTCCCAGTCCATTCTAATCGATGTTGAACAACAGTTACTGAAACACGAGTCCGTGCCTAGATAACGCAAGCGAAACACGCAAAGAATGTATCAACTAACCTGTACAAATGCCTAACGACTGCACTACAATCTGCTGAATTTACGATTACAGTAACTAAAACTCGAAATTGCACCTCCTATACGAAACTCACAGGCAATTAAAATAAGAATCTACCAAGTAAACACTAAAGCGCGATGCTACAACTGTCAAATACTATAATACGCCCGAAATATATGAATTGAACAATGCTAGTACCCAAAAACACGCAAAGAAATTAATTAAACTATCTAACAAAAAAGTAAGCTAGGGTTATACGACTTGCTGCGGCAGCTGCTTATTCAACGGCGGGAGGGAGCACAATGGCTGTCACAAACCGACACTGGCTGTTCAAAACAAAAACAGAAGACAGACGACTACGCGAATTTACACTATTCAGGTACTAAGGCGCGATGCTACAACTCTCAAATACTATAATACGCCCGAAATATATGAATTAAACAATGTAAGTACCCAAAAACACGCAAAGAAATTAATTAAACTATCTAACAAATAAGTAAGCTAGGGTTATACGACTTGCTGCTGCAGCTGCTTATCCAACGGCGGAGGGGAGCACGTCATTCACTGTAATGTGAATCACAGGATATGCAATGTTGTTATGTTTTACGTCGTGTTCCTGGAGTAAGATGTCCCTAATGTCTTCCATTTTTACGTAATTACTAGCTACGGATGCTGCGTCGTCAGTTTCAGAAGTACGTTTCGTGGCTGCCAGCTGTATGAGTCATTGCCTATTGTGTCTTTGTTGGCGCGCGTCGTTATTGGGATTAGGAGACCTAACTTCTACAAATTCATCTTGTCGCGTGGGCCCTGATCTGTTTGAATCCCGCCAGTTCTGCTGCAATTCAGGTCTGTCGTTACGATCATATCGTCTGTCGTCATGTTGGTAGATTCCATAGTTTCTTTCTTGTCGGTCATGTGGTGGAGAATTTCTCTCTGAATCGTAACTGCGCGCTGGACCGTTGCGTCTTAAGTTATTCTGTCTCCCTTGATAGTAATTATTTTGGTTCCCATATTGTTTGTTTCTCTGATTGTCTCTGTGATAGTCACTACCGCGGAGAGGTGATCTTTCGCTGTAATTATTACTACTCTGCCAACGGTTGTCATACGGGTGGTTTCTGTTTTGGTCATGATTTGTATTGTGAGAATAGCCTTGTCGTGTCCAGTTATTATTTCTTTCATCGCGGAATTGCGACGGATGTGACCTGTAATTGTTATGTTCCTGTTTTCGCGTTCCGCGTTTGTCAGTGTCAATTTCTAATTCTTGTAAGAGTCCCTGAAAAGCTTCAATGTCATCTTTGCAACGGCCTGCCAAAATAATATGCCGTAAATGTTCAGGCAATTTGATTAAGCAAATGCGGATGAGTTCTGACGGGCTGTATGGGTTTGAAAGATACTGATTCTTATGAAACATGTCTTCAAACTATTTCACAATACTTGAAAATTCGGATTGTTCGAAATTTTTCATCATTATGATGCCATGTTTTACTCGGTCTTGTGTGGCTTGAGACCAATATGCTGAGAGGAAGGCATGGTAAAATTCTCCTTCACTGTGGCAATCGTGAATGACCGATCGCATTCTTACAGCTGGTTCATTCTTTAAATAGCCACACATAAATTCTAATCTGAATCTGTGCTCTAATGACCAGTTGGGGGGGGGGGGGGGGGGAGAAACAATGAGAGAATTGAAGAAGCCACGCTTATGGATGAATGTCGTTGCCAGAATTTTTAAATGTTTTGAATTTACGTCTAGTAATGGACAGCTTATAGTCAAAATCATCATGTCGGCAAGTCGCATGTCGGTCATTGTTACGTCATTTCGGCGGTTCCATCTCAAAATTCGGCGTACTTTGCCAATTTCTTTCATAATCTACAAAGTGCCCTGTGTTATTATTTTGTGGCAGTTCCGTGTTTTTATGTCCCTCTTCCCGTATTGGAGTGCGAGTGTCCTCTGAAATACGTAATTCTTGTATTACCTGTGTCAGCTGATCTTGTACTTCCCGGATTTCTCTTTGGTGTTGCGTATTAATTCGATTCTGATTTTGTTTGAATTTCGTAATTTGTTCGAACTCTTCTGTGTCATTAAAGACTACCGGTTTTGTGTCATTCAGATTATCGTCTACCTTCGTAGATAAATTATTTAGCTGATCCGAAAGTTCAACTACTTTCTCTGATAATGAACTAATGTCCTCCATGTGTCTTTCTGAACCAATTTTCAGAGTATCTACTGTGTCCTTTAAGTTTTTTTGAGTTTTTGCAAGTTGCGTAACCGAATCGGTAGATGCAACTGAGTCAATTTTATCTTGCAAGGTCTCATGATTTTCATGAACAATTGTTTGCAGTTCTTTTATGGCTGCTTCGTGATTCTGTAATGCATTTTCATGCCGCGAAAAAATAGATTGGAAATGCTCACAAATTTGTGTTTTTACGTCATTACAGACTTTGTGACATTTCGGTTCGATGTTATGTAACTCATTAGTTAAATCTTCACGTGTTTGTTCAAGTGTGGTGTCTAACTTTTGAAGCTTTTGTTCCATTGTGTCTATCTTTTGAAGATTTTGTTCCATTGTGTCTAACTTTTGAAGATTTTGTTCCATTGTGTCTAACGTTTGAAGCTTTTGCTGTGTTTGTCTCTGATTTTGTTCCATTGTGTCTAACTGTTGCTGTGTTTGTCTCTGATTTTGTTTCATTTGCTGCATTAATTGCAATAACAATGTATTAGTGTCTGGAATCTGTTCCTCTATGCTTTTCGGCAGTGCATTTGCACCGGCAACATTCACATTTTGACAAGCAGAAAATATGTCTTGACTTATTTAAGAAAACGGTGAGGACGCAAAACCTGAATGTACAGTATTTGCAAGATTGTGTCCTGTCATATCGGATTCCTGACGCGAGCTGTTGCCGACCGATCGATCGATAATGCTTCCCTGTTCACTAACTGTTTCACTTCCTACACCATTATTTGCAGCCCGTTCCATTTCCCTATGCACTATTACCAAATTACTACTTTGAACATTAGTTAATTCATTACATGGTGGCGCTAACCTACTGCTTTCGTCTTCACTGTCATTTCTCAGTTTACTTTGGTGCCTAGTATTACGTTTTTCACACGCCATTATTGTCACAATATTTCGCAAGACAACACAGAAAAACACAATTTGAAGAGCAAAAATAAGAGAACACATTAACATACCACTGAAAATAATATGTAGTTAATTGCAAGCGCAGCTGCGAAATACTTGGTGCAAATCTACATGCATGCCAAAACTATTTTACTGTACAACAATGAAAGACAACAACTACAAAGGAGATTCTCTCTACAATTACTCGCTAGCAATAAACAAAGTCTACACTTATTACACAAACTACAAGAAAAAAAATCAGAAGATTCCAGTGAGGTATTCTCGGCCAAGGGTCGACATATGAAACGTCCCCTTAGAAAAATTGTACAAGACTGTGCTTAAACTGACACACAATAATTTTAGCGCAACGCAATCTGACTTTCAAAAATCCCTTCAAAAGAATGGCCCTGACTAACATTAACCTATAGCTTTCACAAATCACTTACCTCACAAAAATCTTCGTTACTCGAACTACTGCAATACAGCGAGCGCCACTACTGCCAGCTAACTAAAAGATTCAAACTACGGAAGTCACTAACTACTGATAGGCACATTTAGCAAATGAAAGATTTTAATAGAGAACAAACAATTTATTTACCTCACTAGTCGTAATATATATAGCAGTTCATGACACCAATTCTTACAGATTCCAAAACTCCGCCATCTCTCTCCCCACGTCCACCACTGCTGGCGGCTCACCTCCAACTGCGCAACGCTACGCGCTGTTCACATCCAGCTGCCGCTGCCCAACACTACAATGACAGACAACAATGCCAACCAGCCACTGACTGCACACAGCACAGCCAGTGATGTTTCATACAGAGCGCTATGTGGCGTTACCAATAAAAAAACCTAAACAGCCTACTTACAGATGACTTTAATCATCGAGTGCAATTCTGTCTATTGACATTAACAGAGAATGCGTTGCAGTTCTACCTGTTTACCGATGAAGCGGTTTTCACAAACCACGGGACAGTGAATCTACGAAACATGCATTACTGGTCAGTGGACAATCCTTGCTGTCTCAGACAGGTAGAGCGACAGCGACCGTGGACTGTAAATGTATGGTGCGGAATGATTGGCGACCACCTCATTGGTCCTCACTTCATTGCAGGGGCCCAAACAGCTGCAACATACATCGTTTTTCTACAGAATGATCTGCCAACGTTGCTCGAAAATGTCCCACTGGAAACGCTTCGACGTATGTGGTATCAGCGTGATGGTGCACCTGCACATTCCGTAATTAACACTACGCTGACCCTTGATATGATGTTCGACGGGCGTTTCATAGGACGTGGAGGACGCATAAATTGGCCAGCCCGTTCTCCTGATCTTAAACCTCTGGACTTATTTCTGTGGGGTACGTTAAAGGAGAATGTGTACCGCGATGTGCCTTCAACCCCAGAGGATATGAAACAACGTATTGGGGCAGCCTGCGGCGACATTACACCAGATGTACGACATTCATTACGCCAGAGATTGCAATTGTGTGCAGAAAATGATGGCCACACATTGAACATATATTGGCCTGACATGTCGGGACACAGTCTATTCCATTCCGCAATTGAAAACGGAAACCATGCATGTATATGTACCTCACCCCTCATGGTAATGTACATGTGCGTCCGTGAAAAAGACCAATAAAAAGGTGTTAGCATGTGGACGTAATGTGATGTTCCAGTCTCTTCTGTACCTAAGGTCCATCACCGTTCCCTTTCGATCCCTACGAAATTCGGTGCTCTCCGATACACACGATCGAACAGCGGAGGAGTAGGACTCAAGCATCAACTTTAGGTTACAATATCTCCGGATGTAATTAACATTTTACGATGCAACAAACGGCACTGATTACGTATTTGTTTATGTTCATATGTGCTAACAAAACTAACGGGGTTCCATTTAAAGAAACGTAGGTTTGTGTTAAAAAACATTCTTCTGTGCATTTTTGTATGGTTTGTATTAACCAATTACACTAGCCCCTCTCCTCACGTTCGGCCTGTGGAATCGATTCGTCAGTATTTGATGTGGTTTACGAAATACATCCAGCGTTAATGTTCGGTGACTCACCCTGTATATACATATTTGATTGTGGAGAATCACGCCCACAACATGTTGTATTTGAATACTCCTGTACTGAATGGACTGGTGACAAGCAAGTCGTTTGTCGGTCGGTCTGTGGCTGTCCCTTGGTTGGGTTCTGGCGGATCAGGTGTAGTTGGGCTCGCCACCTGTCTCACCTAAGTGAAGGAGGGCAGATCGACCCGCTGGAGGCTTATGAGTGCTGTTGTAGTTACTGTCTTTCTCTCCAGTGTTTAATTGTCTGTTTATAATCTATCATAGCCAATGATAAAAAATTCTTGGTTTTACTGTCTTTTATGTAAGTAAGTTTTAATTCCGGAAAGTGGACATTTGCTAAAAGGTTATTGTCTTTGTGTTGTCTTTTCTTCTAGTCCAGTTTCAGCTACTTAAAACTTAAGGATTATGGTTATATTTTTCAAATTTTGGAAAATAAATGGTGGGCATCGGCCTTTGAACCTTATTCTTAAAATTACCTTTCAAGCTTAAACATTGCGGCCTTCTGCCCTTAATAGGTTATGGTTATTTATTTTAAAATCTTGAAAATTCTATTGTGGGCTTTAAGCCTTTGTATTGCATCTTGTTTACGTTTGTGTATCCACCCTTGCCTTGAGGCTTTATATACATAATTGTAGCTGCGTGTTTTCAGTTACTTGAAATTTACTTTGTTGATTTTTAAGAGTTCTTGTTCGGAGGCCTTCAGCCGTGGAAGATTTGTAACTTGAAACCTGTAGTTGTAAAAGTTCGGCTATATGCCGTTTTGGTTTAAAGGTGTTATTAAATTACAATAAATCAAAATTTTGGCGCCAACCTTATTTGGCCCTTTCCACAATCCTAATCACCTGTTCCGCCCAGCGGGCTTAGTGGGCGTATCAACACTTCTTCATTGTTCTGATGACAGTACGTTTAGTTTGCCTTCACCACACATTTTCTTTAGAATGGTTCCAATTTAAGTGGCTCGTAATTGACATCCTTAGCTGTTTAGTAACAATGACAACCTTCAACTTTGCCTGATTTATCCTGTAACCGATATTTAACGGATTTTTTTTTTCATTTATGTGGAGGATCCATGCATTTTACTGCTCTGGGTCAGTTTGAATGCAGATATCTTGCCTAAACAATTTTATAATTTCGTTGAATTTTGTGATGACTTTACTTGTCGATAAGCAACAGCGTCTCAGGAAACACTCTGAGATGCGCACACTATCTTATTATTAGTTTACACAGATCAAAGACAGCAGAGGGCCTATAACGCTACCGTGCTGAACCCGAAATGTAGTTTTAGCAAACTAGCTTATTACACGGCGTATTTATTCTAAGTTTCTATTAGTCCATCTCTTCTGGCCCCTTTGTATGTACATCTCTCACTCTGTCCATCTGTCCTTTCCTTTTTGTCCACTCCTCCCCCCCCCAATTCTCCTTCCACGCTATCACTCCCGCCCCAAGAGAAATCTGCTGGATTTTACCGAATAGTATGTCTTTCCATGTCGTAACAAATTTGTGAACCAAATTTAGTTGATACCATTCCAGGGGTTGTAAGTCAGCTTTCTAGAGTCCGTGCAGGATACGGTGACCAATGCGCAGTGACATATTTTTGTCCAAAGCCCTGGGAGAGTTCATTCGTTGGTTCGAAAGGAAAGCCTGACACTGTGTGCGCCACCTTCGGTCGGTCGGCGATGAGAGTATCGAGGCGCACCTACTGCAGTTTTCTCAAACAATTTTACAGAAACTATTCTGTAAAAATTTCATATCTGCTTTACTTATAACTTTATAGGTCTGATTCATTGTGATGTTCCCATAATTTCCTTAATGGTCGTAGTTATTTGTGATATTTCGCGCCGAAGTAAGACACTACGTGAAATTCGAAAAGGTTTGAAATGAAAAATAGTTGACGCAATGATCTTGCGTTTGATTCATATTACAAGATATGTTGCTGCCAACTGAACTTTTCCTTAAACTTGAGCGGAGGCCTACCTGTCATCAGTCTGGAGAAAACTGATCTGAAGTAGCACACTCATTTGCGATCGCGCCGGTGCAGCGATGAAGCCAGAGTGAAATACCCTGAATATTTCTCGTGTTTGTTAAGCGGTTTGAGATATCGAAATGAGATTTTGGCAAATTATAGCACGCAAAGAGGAGAGTATCTTTACTTATGAGCATTACGCAAAACTTCATAATCTACCGTGTTGTTTCACTAACTATAGAGCTTTTCGATTAAAGGCTGTAATTTTTAATGACCATCGATAGCTGGTTCAAATGGTTCGAATGGCTCTGAGCACTATGAGACTTAACATCTGAGGTCATCAGTCCCCTAGAACGTAGAACCACCTAAACCTAACTAACCTAAGCGCATCACACGATTCCATGCCCGAGGTAGGATTCGAACCTACAACCGTAGCGGTCGCGCGGTTCCAGAGTGAAGAGCCTAGAACCACTCGGCCACAGCGACGGTCTCGATAGCTGGTAAAACGAGAATTTCTAATGGTTTTGGAACAACATAAGTGGAGACACTGCACGTTTATTTTGTACCGAAGATGTGCTTTTGCATAAGATAATGACCATACTTTTCCTCAGTACTTCACTTATTGAACTTAATAAGCTGGTGTTTCAGAACTCTTTCTCAGTTGCACTATATGTTAGTGAGGTGAGACTGTCTAATCTTCCTGAGTTTTGGAAAAAGAAGCAAATTTTAACTTGGCAACAAGAGAAATGTGTAGGTTTCACTCAAAATTCGCCACTTGTGACAGTTCTCTGAAAATTGCAAATGGTTAAGAAACAAGGCAAAATAAATCGCTGCATTTTTGGCCAAATTCTTTTTTGATACTAGCCAAAGCAGGAGTGACCGTCTTTTTGAATAGTCACTATGCAAGTATGGGCATGGAGGGGCAACTCCTTCTACTTTATTGATGAATATCTTAACAGAGACTGTTAAGCCAGCTTAAGTAAAAATGTCTGCTCGATTTCAGTTTTGACATCACTTGGTCACAACAGTTAGGTTTAGGTACTTTGGCTGGCCGCAGTGGCCGTGCGGTTCTGGCGTTGCAGTCCGTAGCCGCAGGACTGCTACGGTCGCAGGTTCGAATCCTGCCTCGGGCATGGGTGTGTGTGTGATGTCCATAGGTTAGTTAGGTTTAAGTAGTTCTACGTTCTAGGGGACTTATGACCTAAGATGTTGAGTCCCATAGTGCTCAGAGCCATTTGAACCATTTTTTTAGGTACTTTGTATCTGATAAATTTATTAATAGTGCATAACAATGTTTCATTCTGACGGCGTGTTACTTCTGTAAATATTAGCTGTTCCAGTTTAGCGCATTGTGTTCATCTATTTCGACATTATCGATTACGCGTTAAGTCACACAAATCTGAAGGTTGTAAATTCAGCTAAATACTCAGGGATTACAATTAAAAATAACGTAAATTGGAACGATCACATAGATCATGTTGTGGGTGCGATTCATTGGCAGAACACTTAGAAGGTGCAACATGTCTACTAAAGAGACTGCTTACACACGCTTGTCCTCCCTATTCTGGAGTATTGCTGTGCTGTGTGGGATCCGCGTCATGTGAGACTGACGGATAACATCGAAAAAGTTCAGATTAGGGAAGCTCGTTTTGTATTATTTCGAAATGGGTGAGATAGTGCCACAGACATGATGCGTGTATTGGAATGGCAATAATTAAAACTTAGGCGTTTTTGTTGCGACAGGACCTTCTCACAAAATTTCTATCACCACTTTTCTCCTCCGATTGCGAAAACATTCTGTTGGCAACCGCCTACATAGGGATACATGATGATTACGATAAAATAAGGGCTCGAACAGAAAAATTTTAATGCTCGTTTTACCCCGCGCCGTTCAAGAGGGGAACGGTAGAGAGACAACTTGAAGGTGGTTCATAGAACCCTAACTTATTGTGAATAGCACAGTAATCGCGTAGATGTACATGCAGATATATCTACTGTAGCTTTCTTCTTCATCTGACATACTGTTTTCTGTCTCTGAATTTTGTCATCAGCGGTTTCTACGTGGTCACCTTCACTATCGAGCACATCTGTGTCTACAGAGGAGGCTTCTTTAATAAAACTTCTGTAACGCATAATGTTGCTTATCCCTCCCGCGTCATTTTTTAACAACTTTTTGGTTCGGGAGGCGTAACCCTTCTGAGGTAGCAGTGAGAAGGCTCTCATTATACTAACTGTAACTGCAATGCGTCGTAAGACAGAGTCGCTATGAAATGATCAACCGTATTCTGAAACATAAGCCTACGAACTACCACTACAAGGAGGCTGGGAGCCCCCGAGCCTTCTACCTTCTGGTAACTAGAATCGTTCGGGAGGCATGAGTCCTGCTATCTGCTAAGCCTACCTGTTTAAGGCACGCATGAACTCTGTCCTGCTCCTGCTCCCTCCTCCCACCCCCACCCCCCCCACCCCTCCCACACATAAGGATCGAAACTGTGCTGTGGATTAATGACGTGGCTGGCGCATCAGGCAGCCTGTACGCTGTTCTTTGGTTTAAGCCTGTCTGCCACTCTCGCTAAGAGATATGTTGAGATGGTACCCAATTTACTTCTTAGAAAATACGAAGCACAAACAGTTAAAATACAATCACAAATACAACGAAGTTCACACAATTCGCAGACAGGTGGCATACACGTCTTCCCTCCGTTAGGTAACTGAAGACTGCGGCGACAGATAGAGTATGAGGCTGCAAAGTTAAACAGAAGAAATTTCGAAATCATGAGTACAGTGGACACTACACTAGTCGGGATTAACGCTAAGAAGAAGAAGAATAAGATGTGAATGCAACAAAACCTAGAGTGCAAAGTTTACCGCTGATGTCAACAACGCTTTTCAGAAAGCGTAGCAAACAAAGAAGTCAAATATGTCACTGCTGTGTGAGCCACAGCCTGGTAATTGGTGGTAATTGTGACACACAGTAATAGTCGGAAGTTATGTGGGTGATTCCTGCGCAGACGCTTTCTCCACGTACGCGTACACCATAATTACTCTACCACGCAAACATTTGGGGCTGCACTCGTCTGGTGTGAGACGTTCCCCCGGGGAGATGCACTGGGGCTCGAATCTCACAATAACCCTGGGTTCGGTGTGGGGCGGCGGTGGGGTGAGTGGACTGCTGTAGCCTGTTGTGGGATGTGAATCATTGAGAGCTACAGCAGGGACGAATCCTCTCCGTTTCTAAGTCCCCAGTTCCATATAATACAGTAGTCCTAATGTATTTTGATATATTTAATATATATATGATATGTACAGTGAATTTACATTGTTCCTTTAAAAAAATGCGTCTGTCTGTTAATCTAGTAGTTCATAAGCTTGACTTGCTGTGGTCTGGTCCCAAAGCAGATCACCAAACGGAAGTATTCAGAAAAATAGTTATAGTCCCGCAGAGGAAGCAAGCGTGAGAGGCCGAGACACAGTTAAATATGGCGACAGATGATTTAGGATGCTTAATTCGATGCAGCATTGCACTCTTCAGATAACTTTGAGAAATCAAGATAGGTATACGGTGGGTACCTCTTTGTATAGAACCGAATGCAACGGTCTTTTGGAGTAAAGGAGTGAACATCGGAAAAAAGTGTGAACTGGGCTAACAAACGTAGCTGACGTTAGACATAGGTATGAGTTTTAATGAATGGTGACTGTAGTAAACATTACTACAATAACTGACAAAGAGCAAGACGGTAGTGATATTGTTAGTGAAGGCTGACGAACATTTCATTTGATATAGAACTGATGCTTAATTCCTTACTTCTGAAAATTGTGTAGCAGAAGATGGTGCCATATGCAATTTACTTTCATCAAGGCAAAGTTCGACAACGGCAGCTTCTCAAGAAATAGTAACAACGGAGCTCACTAAAACATTTAATCGAAGATACGTTGAGCTCAGAAATGAATCTCAGTACAAGATGATGGACCCAAAACCAAAATTTAAGTTTTAAGACACACAATGTTGAAAAAAAAAGAATGAACGAAAGTTTGTGCAGAAGTGTTGTAATGACGATACCTACCTCGACGATCCGATTAAAGAGGGAGAGTTCACGTTAATTCTGACACAAAAGTTAGCACTTGAAGTATGTGAATAGTTGGCACTTATACCAAATTTGAATATTGACCGGTGAGTTTAATAATCGATGGAAATGAAGCCCTCAGCAGAACAACGACAACGGAAAAGAAATAAGGACGAAAGTCAAAATTATCAATGCTGGCCCAATACAAAGAGAAATTCAGAATACAATATTACGACGCTATTGTGTTCCCAGACCTCATAAATTGACACGCAACGCCCCCCCCCCCCCTCCTCCCCCCACCCCCCGTCCTCCAAAATGCTTTCCTTGATACCCAGCGGCGTTGATGTCACAGCTCATTGCCCCTAGAAACTATCCATCGAAAATGGAGTACGGCTCAACAAGTAAAAGTATATTAAACGCAAGCAACTAGTGATGTGCTCATGACGGCTTTACAATGCTCTCCTTAGTCGCCAGATTTTCCGTTGTCACCTCACCTACATCTACATGATCACTCTGTACCGGCCGGTGTGGCCGAGTGGTCCTAGACGCTACAGTCTGGAACCGCGCGACCGCTATGGTTGCACGTTAGAATACTGCCTCTGGCCATGGGTGTGTGTGATGTCCTTAGGTGTTAGTTAGATTTAAGTAGTTCTAAGTTCTAGGGGACTGATGACCTAAGAAGTTAAATTCCATAGTGCTCAGAGCCATTTCAACCATTTTTTTTATTACTCTCCAATTCGAAACTAATTTCATGGAAGAGGGTTCACTGGACCACCTTTAAGCTACTCCCTTACCGTTCCACTCTCGAAAGCCGACTAAAAATGAACGCTTAAATCTTTCAGTCGTAGTTCCGATTTCTTTTAATTTATTCTGATGATGGTTTTTTTCCTACGTATGTGGGCGCCAGCAAAATATTTTTATACTCTAAGGATAAAGTTGGTGCCTGATATTTCATACGAACCTACTGCCGCACCGAAAATCACCTTTGTTTTAAAGACAGCCACCCCAATCACATCCGTGGCACTCTCTCCTCTGTTTCGCGATAATACAAAACTTCATCAACGCTCTCCATCAATTCTGTCTAATGCGCATCCCACATTGCACAGCTGTACCCCAAAAGAGGGTGCGCAAGCGTATTGTAGGTAGATTTTTAGTACACCTGTTAAATTTTCTAAATGTTCTGCCCATAAATCGCAGTCTTTGAATCCTTTCCACACAACGTTATCTATGTGATCTCTCCAATTTAAGTAATTCGTAAATGTAATCTCTAAGTATTCAATTGAGTACAAGCCGTTAGATTTGCGTGATTTACCGCGCTACTGAAATCTATCGCATTCGTTTCAGTGCACATTTCGATAACTTCAAACTTTTCCCTTTTTACGTCATTCAGATATCTTGTGTCAATCATTTTATATTTCGTTTTGATCATCTGGTGACTTTACATGATGTTAAATGGCACCATCAAGTGCAAACAAACTAAGAGACTGCCACCTACATCGCTTATGTAAATCAGAAATACCGGATACTCCTTTTTTTTTGGACGACTTTCCGTCAGTTACTACGAACTGTGACCTTACTGACAGGAAATCACGAATCCAGTCACGCAATTTGGACGATACTGCATAGGCATGCAATTTGTTTAAAAGTCGATACCACTCATTACTTGGTGTGAATAAAGAGCTAGTTGTGTTTCACAAGAACGATATTTTCTGAATCCGCTTGGCTATTTAACGATGAATTGTGTTCTTCGAAGTGATTTATAATGTTCGAGTGCAGTCTATGTTCGAAAATCCTGCTGCAGTGATAGGAGTCTGTTATTTAGCGGATTATTCCTATTTACTTACTTGGGAATTGGTGTGATTTTTGCAGATTTCCAGTGTTTGGATACGCAGCTTTCTACGAGCGAGCGGTTGTATATGTTTGCTAAGTATGGAGCTATATCAGCAGACTCTGAAAGGATCCTGACTGTTAAACAATCTGGACCAGAAGCTTTGCCTCATTGTTCTGAAATGCATCGCTACACCGGGGACATCTAGTTCTAAGGTACTCATATAGGCAGTCGTTGTTTATTCTAGTTTAATATACCTTGTCTTCTTTTGTGAAAGAATTTCGGAAAACCGTGGCGCTATTATCAATAATATGGCTATTGTTATCGAGCAATGGAGTTACTAATTGTGTCTTGCCACCGGGTGTACTTTACGTACGACCACCATCTCACTGAGCTTTCTGTCAGGTATCGCGACGGAGTTCCGTTGTTAAAAGTATGAAAAGCATCTCGCATTGAAGTTTGCACTGAATTTCGAGTTTCTCTAAAACTTTCGCCAATCTTGGGGATTTAGCGGTCTTTAACTTTGGGTACCTTGATTGGTCAGTACCATCTCTTTTAATTTATTTGGTATAGACAGGGTGTTTCAAAAATGCCCGGTATATTTGAAACGGCAGTACAAACTAAACGAGCAGCGATAGAAATACACCGTTTGTTGCAATATGCTTGGGACAACACTACATTTTCAGGCAGACAAACTTTCTAAATTACAGTAGTTACAATTGTCAACAACAGATGGCGCTGCGGTCTGGGAAACTCTATAGTACGATATTTTCCACATATCCACCATGCGTAGCAATAATATGGCGTAGTCTCTGAATGAAATTACCCGAAACCTTTGACAACGTGTCTGGCTTCACATGCAGATGAGATGTACTGCTTCAGCTGTTCAATTGTTTCTGGATTCTGGCGGTACACCTGGTCTTTCAAGTGTCCCCACAGAAAGAAGTCACAGGGGTTCATGTCTGGCGAATAGGGAGGCCAATCCACGCCGCCTCCTGTATGTTTCGGATAGCCCAAAGCAATCACACGTTCATCGAAATATTCATTCAGGAAATTAAAGGCGTCGGCAGTGCGATGTGGCCGGGCACCATCTTGCATAAACCACGAGGTGTTCGCAGTGTCGTCTAAGGCAGTTTGTAACGCCACAAATTCACGAAGAATGTCCAGATAGCGTGATGCAGTAATCGTTTCGGATCTGAAACATAGGCCAACGATTCCTTTGGAAGAAATGGCGGCTTAGACCAGTACTTTTCGAGGATGCAGGGACGATGGGACTGCAACATGGGGCTTTTCGGTTCCCCATATGCGCCAGTTCTGTTTAATGACAAAGCCGTCCAGGTAAAAATAAGCTTTGTCAGTAAACCAAATGCTGCCCACATGCATATCACCGTCATCAATCCTGTGCACTATATCGTTAGCGAATGTCTCTCGTGCAGGAATGGTATCGGCGCTGAGGGGTTGCCGCTTTTGAATTTTGTATGGATAGAGGTGTAAACTCTGGCGCATGAGATGGTACGTCGACGTTGGCGTCATGTGGACCGCAGCTGCAACACGGAGAACGGAAACCCGAGGCCACTGTTGGATCACCTGCTGCACTAGCTGCGCGTTGCCATACGCGGTCGCCCTACCTTTCGAGCACGTTCATCCGTCACGTTCCCAGTCCGTTGAAATTTTTCAAACAGATCCTTTATTGTATCGCTTTTCGGTCCTTTGGTTACATTAAACCTCCGTTGAAAACTTCGTCTTGTTGCAACAACACTGTGTTCTAGGCGGTGGAATTCCAACACCAGAAAAATCCTCTGGTCTAAGGAATAAACCATGTTGTCCACAGCACACTTGCACGTTGTGAACAGCACACGCTTACAGCAGAAAGACGACGTACAGAATGGCGCACCCACAGACTGCATTGTCTTCTATATATTTCACATTACTTGCAGCGCCATCTGTTGTTGAAAATTGTAACTACTGTAATTTCGGAAGTTTGTCCGCCTGAAAATGTACTGTTGTCCCAAGCATATTGCAACAAACGGTGTATTTCTATCGCTGCTCGTTTAGTTTTTATTGCCGTTTCAAATATACCGGTCATTTTTGAAACACCCTGTATCTCTCAACTGCCGTCGATATTATTTCCATGAATTTAGACCACACCTGATCTACGCTTACATAGTGAGATCGATCGGAAGGACTGAAGAATGCCTGTTAGGTATTTTTAGACTTATTATCTGCTATTTAGATAGGTTATTTTCCGTTTATTCTCCGCATGTTTCGATATTCAGTTTGGCTACAAATACATTGTCGTCACTGATCCCTGTACCTCTCATGATGCTCCTTTTTTGGTCCGGATTATTTGTTCCTAAGAGGTCAAGTACGTTTCTGCAATTATTTACAGTTCACGTGGGCTCCTGAACTAGTAGTTCAAAAAAAATTTCTGAGGTCTTCAGTACGATATCTGACGACGTTTCATGCCTACCACGTACTTCAAACATGTATTTTCGCCAGCATATCGAGTTTAGATTGAAATCAACTTCAACTATAATTGTATGAGGGGGGGGGAGGCTCCCTATTTAAAATACATTTTGTTTGAACTGTTCAGCAAGTGTTTCATCTGAGTCGGGTTGTCAAGAATAAACTGTAGCCATACTAACGCAGTCGTTAAAACTGAAGCCCTTTCTGTACTTTCCCGAGATCCTCTAACCCAAAAAATCGGTCAGTCCCATCCAAGCATCTGTCCGCTATCAGTGTAGTCGTTCCTGTGTGTAATGGACTTCTGACCTCTTAAGTACAGCAAATATTTGTTTAACTGTAGATGGAGTATGGCTCAACTTCTAGGCAGGGTATTAAAAGCAGACCAACTAATGATATGTTTACAACTAAATATTGTAGTGTATCGGTTCCATGTGTTTCGTGATTTGTAATAATTATTTTTTATTTGCATATGTGACTCGATCAACTCAAAGGTATGTAAAAATAAGTATTTCTATGTAAGTAAGACGTACATTGTGCGCCAAATTAATTAATTTTTTCAAACGGGTTCCAAACAATCATTACGCAGTATGAGAAAAAATGAAACTCTTTTGGGATAGTAAAATGGCTTCTGAGAGAAATATGTTTGCCAATAGAATATTTTTAGTAGTCACACGAAACTAAAATTGCACATAATACATCTTTAGACTTATTGCTTTTGACATGTGTGTGTGTTTCTTACACAAACATGGCATCCACTGCTTTTGCTTTAGTAGCTAAGAAATTTGTCTATTTACGATGCAATCTGATGCAGTTTGGGATTTCTTCTATCTTTCGCTTACGCTGATACATGACACTACTTCAGTACAGACATGTCAGTTTCGCTGTATGGAAGTACTACTCTAATTTTAGCCGTCTGTGAATTGGTACTATGCATATTCGTGAGTTAGTTTATATGTACCTAGACTCATCTGCTTAAATACTTTTTGTATATCCATATACATGTTTTGCTTCCTTCTCACATTCATTTTCATTATTATATGTTATGAGACACAGCAATTCCACTCTGTCAGTGAAATATAGCTCTAGTAATTCGCTGCTTACATCATACCACACTGCTTTAGGATGAATACATGAACTTTAATTTTTCTGTCTTTTGCTAATTTTATATTTAAAAAAGGCTTCATTATTAATAGATAATCTGTGATTACATTTTCTCATTATCATTATTCAACTTACATCGTTTACAGCCATACTTATGTACGTATTTCCATTCTGATTAAAGCTATGACACAAAGTGCACAGTAATTATGTTCTGTGAATTCACATTTATTGTTATAAAATATTTTTGTATGCACATTGTGCAATAATTAATTGTAAAAGTGCATTTACGGTGTCTACTGCTTTTAGTTAGCGTGCTGTAATTGGTAAAGGTTCGTATAGTGAATGACGACAAATCATGAGTCGGGTGTGGGTAGCTAATCACGTCACACGTTCATAATTCCCTACCATGCGTAAATGAAGTTAGTTGGTAATATATACTAGCACATATATCCGTTGTTTTCTAACCACGAATATACGTTAAATAGTGCTTTCTTTCACCTGTAGCGGAATGTAAGCAAGTTTTAAGGAGAAATAACGTGGCGAATTTTACTGTGCTGATTTGGAGTCGAACCCCCCACTTATCATCGTTATTTACCACACACAAAGAGATGTTATCGAATTTGTTCTTAGCAGAAGCTCCGTGTGGCATGTTTGAGCTTGAAATGGTATTATGAAAACTTCTGTATTGGACTGCGAGTCGAAATTATCACCCGTATTCATTTTACCAATGCATGTAGAGATCTTAAAAATATATTTCACAAGCAGTTACTTATGCACATGCTAGATGTTAAACCGATCGGACTGATTAATATTTTTATGCCAGACCAGGGTTCGAACGCAGACACAAGACTCAAGTGAAGTCTTTGAGGAGTTTAAAATCTTGAGGAAACGATGGAAAGACGAAAAGTTTTTCACAAGGAAGTAAAACATTCCTGAAAGGAACTGAATTCAAATCTCAGACCAGCACCGATATTTTAGACAATTTAATTTTAAACAATATAATAAATTGTTGACCTGTGACCTTACAAGACGATCGGTTTTGTTAAATAAGATTTCTGGTGAAACAAAGCTCACTAGAGTGGGTCGTAGAAGGCAGCTGAGAACAGATTATGTTGACCAGACTTCTCATAATCGCTGAATACAAAGGTTTTCTTACGACCCTACTCAGAAAGTCAACAGAATCACGATACTAGTCGTGATGAAAGATAAGGAAGCCACCAACAGCCGCATATTCAGGCGAAGTATGCCGCAAAGCTGATGAGCGGGACACCTACTGTTGCCAGGCGCCAGAAGCGGCGCAGCTCTACCACTTCCGTGCTGTTGAGGGGCGAACACAGTTGTAGCCGACACAGGATAGGGGCCGTCTGCACCGCTTCCATTGACAGAGTGTGCGAAGCTGCTATTAATATTATCACCAGTGAAGCTCGAAATAATAGAAACAAAATTTCAATCATAAGGGGCTTTCGCTGTTGCTGTAATACGATTATAGCAGCTGCATCCCGAGTGAAGGCGATCAGTGCTGTCACCATGAAAAGTACCAAGAACGTATAGTTGGCTGACAGTACCTCCTGGGACATATTGCACAGCATGGAGTAGACTCTTCTCAGAGCGCGCTAACGAACTGTAAGTGGTCGCGTTTGGCATCTCTCTGGCGCCGTAGCTTTCAGACAGTCGTTTAGCTGGCGCAAGTCACTCCTTATCAGAAAAAGGAAACCGATGTACCTGAAGGCGGCTGTTGGTGCAGTACCAGCTGTGATGAAAAAACCCGTGCGCCAGATATTCCAGCGCCATACCAGCTGCAAGCAGGACGAGAGTCACCACGTACGCAACCTCACAAAAAATCTTTCCTGCCGCCTCGGAGAAACGTCGAGGCCCCAGGATGCCGCTATCCCGATAAGACAATAGAGTGAGCATCCTCTGGTACCTGCAGGTATTTTGAAATAGATCTGCAGTGACCGTCATAATCACCACGGTGCACTGCGTCACCCAGGTGGCGACCAGCCATATGAAGCTGATGGTCGAGTCATCTACTGTACTAATAGTTAGCAGTCCCTTTGCCGTAATTTCTGTTGTCGTGAGGTTCACGATCAGAACAACCGCAGCGTACAGTGTACAAGTACGTGTCTGCTGTAGTTCACACCTGTCGGTATCCACTGTGAATGGTATCAGCCCGAAAACCTTGCAGACCGTTTGATATCTTGCTAATGATCCTAAGAGTTCTCTTCTGTTCGCCATTTGAACACCGATTAGCCCTGTAACAGAAGGAAACATTCTATTTTATAGTTAGCAGAACGATACCATCTCACATGGCTCTGAGCACTGTGGGCCTCAACATCTGAGGTCATCAGTCCCCTAGAACTTAGAACTACTTAAACCTAACTAACCTAAGGACATCACACACATCCATGCCCGCGGCAGGATTCGAACCTGTGATCGTAGCGGTCGCGCGGTTCCACACTGTACGCCTAGAGCCTCTCGGCCACTCCTGCCGGCACTAGCAGAACGAACCAGTTACTTTAGGAACTAAGCTAACGTATATTCGCCGTATAACAGACCATCAGGTAAACCCATCCAGAAGAAAGCACCTAAACGTCAAACGCGTTTTTGTAAATACATGTTTCCGTAAGTCGTCATGAGATAGCGGGAGTGACCAAAAGGCATGATTTAAAACGCTGCCTAAACTATTATTCCGAGTCTTTGAGGAATTTTCAAAGTAATTCTCTTTAGTATACAGTATTTCCGATAGACGGAAACAAAGCTTAATCCGACATCTAATCTATAATTATTAGCCAAAACGATAATGTAGGATCTCCATATTACTCGTAGTGTCAAAAACCGTGGAGTACATTGTTCATAAACAGCTGCCTGATTACTTTGACACTTAGAACTTAGGCAGTAAATCGAAATCGTGCTTCTGAATGCCTCAGAGTATATGTCCTGCATTAGACTGGCACTTTTGATAAAGGTAAGGACTGTGGCGTTGCTCAATTTGAGCAAGATGTTGGTTTCTAAATCTTGCTTTTGAATGTAAAATGAACACATTCTTAAAACATTACACTTTAATTTGTCTACAGTTACTGGGGAAAAGATATAAATAACACATACATAAATCGGCAAGCCTTCCAGGCAGTTGCCACTAAAGATAAAAAGTTCACGGTGGTTAGTCATTGTCATGAAGTCTACCACGGACACCACAAAATCCTGAAGAAGATCCCAGCTTAGGTGTCGAAACGTCGACTGCACAGAAGAAATATGTCAGAGCCTAAGCACCCAGAAAATTTTACATTCGGCTTCAGCACATGTACAGATATGAATAGACGTGATGGTAGAAACTGCATTTAGTAATTTATAGCCTATCGAAAACCAACGCTACCAAAAAATATCGAAAAAACTCAGTGAATACGTAATGGACATCTGTAGAAGAGAGTACGTTACTCACCTTACACACAATCAAAAAACTGAGAAAATGTGTTACCACTTAAAACAAAAACGTGTCCTGTTGATAGTAATACAGAATCTCTGCTCGTGGGATATAGATGATCACATCACAAATAGCGAACATTTCGTAGTATCTGGCTACCAAAATTTACTTTTGTAAGATATCTTGGTAACCTACAGCTTCATCGTGTTAGTTACAATTTCGGAGGATATGGCCAGATAAGTCACTGACTTTCGCCCTCTCTTCCTTCTTCATCGTTATACTGAATACAGCTGTCCTCTTCTCGAATATGAAATCACTGTTATCATTTTACAATTACAATGCAGGAATAATTATATACTACATTTTGTAATTTTCCAGTCTATAACTATTGGGTGGGGACTAAGGATGGCGGCGGAGAATGTGCTGACATAAAATCATCGTTGTTTTTATTTTCTTTTTTCATCAGCGATATCAAATCTCAGCTGAGACTGATACGCATGTCATCTTCAACTGATATCAGCATCAGGAATTCCTTATCTCCATGATCTTTGCAGCAGTGACATGCTGCACCGTAAGCCGAGGTCAAGAAGGAGAAGCGTGGAGAGGGAAGAAGAGGAGGTGGGAGGAGGGGATGGGAGGGGAGCAGGGGTCTCTGACCATTCGCATATTTTGCATGAAGCACTGCCCTCTCATTCCCCCCGCGCTCTTGCGTATCCAAGCACCTCACGCCCTTCTCTGCAGTTGTATTGGCATTACTGACTTCATAAAATACACTCCTGGAAATGGAAAAAAAAACACATTGACACCGGTGTGTCAGACCCACTATACTTGCTCCGGACACTGCGAGAGGGCTGTACAAGCAATGATCACACGCACGGCTAAGCGGACACACCAGGAACCGCGGTGTTGGCCGTCGTATGGCGCTAGCTGCGCCTTTGTGCACCGCCGCCCTCAGTGTCAGCCAGTTTGCCGTGGCATACGGAGTTCCATCGCATTCTTTAACACTGGTAGCATGCCGCGACAGCGTGGACGTGAACCGTATGTGCAGTTGACGGACTTTGAGCGAGGGCGTATAGTGGGCATGCGAGATGCCGGGTGGACGTACCGCCGAATTGCTCAACACGTGGGGCGTGAGGTCTCCACAGTACATCGATGTTGTCGCCAGTGGTCGGCGGAAGGTGCACGTAGGGGACCGCACCGCCACTTCCCAGCAAATTAGGGACACTGTTGCTCCTGGGGTATCGGCAAGGACCATTCTCACCGTCTCCATAAAGCTGGGCTACGGTCCCGCACACCGTTAGGCCGTCTTCCGCTCACGCCCCAACATCGTGCAGCCCGCCTCCAGTGGTGTCGCGACAGGCGTGAATGGAGGGACGAATGGAGACGTGTCGTCTTCAGCGATGAGAGTCGCTTCTGCCTTGGTGCTAATGACAGTCGTATGCGTGTTTGGCGCCGTGCAGGTGAGCGCCACAATCAGGACAGCATACGACCAGGGCACACAGGGCCAACACCCGGCATCATGGTGTGGGGAGCGATCTCCTACACTGGCCGTACACCTCTGGTGATCGTCGAGGGGACACTGAATAGTGCACGGTATATCCAAACCGTCATCGAACCCATCGTTCTACCATTCCTAGACCGGCAAGGAAACTTGCTGTTCCAACAGGACAATGCACGTCCGCATGTATCCCGTGCCACCCAACGTGCTCTAGAAGGTGTAAGTCAACTACCCTGGCCAGCAAGATCTCCGGATCTGTCCCCCATTGAGCATGTTTGGGACTGGATGAAGCGTCGTCTCACGCGGTCTGCACGTCCAGCACGAACGCTGGTCCAACTGAGGCGCCAGGTGAAAATGGCATGGCAAGCCGTTCCACAGGACTACATCCAGCATCTCTACGATCGTCTCCATGGGAGAATAGCAGCCTGCATTGCTGCGAATGGTGGATATACACTGTACTAGTGCCGACATTGTGCATGCTCTGTTGCCTGTGTCTATGTGCCTGTGGTTCTGTCAGTGTGATCATCTGATGTATCTGACCCCAGGAATGTGTCAATAAGGTTTCCCCTTCCTGGGACAATGAATTAACGGTGTTCTTACTTCAATTTCCAGGAGTGTACATATAACGTTGGTAACTATTTTGTCCCCTTATTGCATGCTGGCAGCAGCATAAGAGGCCGCTCTAGAGCCTACAGAAAAGTTAAAAAAAAACATATTGAGAATACAAACAAACAATAAAAACAGGCGATACAGCAGTGACATGGTAAAAACCTCTAAAAAGGCGGAAGTTGTGGAACTTGGAATATAAAAAGACGGCTTTGACGATGTGGACGGAGATACGCAGTAAGTAGACAGGCACAATTAAAAAACAGGGTGACAATGTGTTTCTGTTCGCAGGAGATAAAATAGAAAAAACACAGCTAGAGACAGTATGGTGGCTGTTTGCAACACTGACAGGGGATGCACAACACTGAGCATATACTTACAACAGCACTATGAAGGCGACAAGGCAGCAGATGGGGGCAGGGGGAGGACCTGGACCCATGAGGGGGAAGAAAGGGGGGTGGAGAGGAAAAGGAAAAATAGGGGAGCCAATGGAGGTAGAGGATCTAGAAAAAGGGGTCAGCTGGGCGGATGCAAGGAGTGGGGAAAGCAGTGGAGGGGAAAGCCAAAGGACTCAGGGGAGAGAAGGGAGAGAGAGGGTAGACAGGGAGAAAGCAGGGTGGAAGGGGGGTAGAGGGAGCCTGGGAAAATGACCGAGGAAGAAAGGGGGGAGGTGAGGATCAGAGTTAATAGGAGGCATAAATGGAGGGAGAGAGAGCATCATTCAGGAGGGGGAGTTAATGGAAGCCACATTGAGAAATGAGATGAAGGGTTGTGTAGAGGTGGAGGGTAGGAGGGACACAACAGTATAGGCGCAGTAGAGGTCAGGGGTCAGAGAGAAGAGGAGCAACCAGGGGATGAGGGGGATCAAGTTGGTGAGAGATGTAGAGAATGCAGATATGTTCGAGGAAAAGGAGCAGATGGGGGAAAGGAATCAGGTCATAGAGGATCCATGTGAAGGACGTGATACATATATGGAAGGCGAGGTAGAGCCCATGGTGCTCAAGGCTCTCGAGGGACTTATACAATTTGTGAGAGGGCCCAGATATCCAGGGGGAATGGTATAACAGAGGATGGGATGGATTAAGGATTTGTATGTGTGGTGGATGGTAGAGGGGTTCAACCACCAAGTCTGGCCAGAGAGGAGTTTAAGGAGTCAGATGTGGTTGTGGGCTTTGGATTGGATAGAGCAAATATAGGACACAATGCGGCAAAAAGGTCAATGTGATTCTGGAGAAAGTGTTTGGACCGTTGAAGGATAGGATTGAGGGCAGGGAAGGTGGAGTCATCGGTATATTGCAGGAGGTGGAGTTGGGGGGTTGGGGCATATCTGTCGTGTACAGGAGGTAGAAGAGAGAGGAGAGGACAGAGTCCTGCGGCACACCCTCAGATGGATAGAAGGTGCAGGAATCATCGTTATGGATGGTAATGCAGGAGGGGCGGCGGAACAGGAAGGAGGCAATCAGATGGATATAATTAATAGGAAGGGCATAGGTCTGGAGTTTAAACAGCAGACTGGGATATCACATCGTTGTAGGCCTTTCTAAGGTCGAGGGAAACAAAAATGGCGGAGGGACAGGAGTTAAGCTGGAGGGAGAGGAGATGAGTGAGGCATAGGTCATCGGCAGAGAAGGAAGGTCAAAAGCCGCATTGGGCGTTGGGGAGGAGATGGGGTTGCTGGCGGTGGTGATGAATGCGCCGGGTAAGGATGGATTCCAAGTGCTAGCTGAACACTGAGACATACAGGGCGATAGGAGGAAGCATCAGGCGGAGGCTTGGGGTTTGGAGAACATCAGGATATGGGAAGTTTTCTACAAGTTGGGGCAAGGACTACGTTGTAATGTGGTAGAGGGTGGCAACGACTGCAAGGAAGGAGGGAAGAAAGTGTCTCAGATGGCAGTATGTAACAGGGTTATGGCTGTGAACGGTGTTGCCTTTAGTTCAGAGAGTGAGGCTGATGACCTGTGTAGTGATGGGAGTGTTAAGTTCAGATGGTGGTGTGTGGCCAAAGTACTGGAAGGGGAGGAGTGGAGGTATCTGGACGTTCGATGATGTCGGGAAAAGGAATAATCAAATTAGGGATCATCTGGAATGGAAATGACATCGGATAGGTGGGAGGCAAAGTGGTTGGCCTCACTAAGGGTGTCAGGAAAGGGACTGTCATCAAGGAGGAGAGGGTACTGCGGTGTGGGGCAGTTCCCAATAAGGCGGTGGAAAGCAGACCAATACCTGGAAGAGTTTATTGGGAGTGTGGCGTTATGTTGTGTGCATGTCTGCCGCCAGGCACGGTTTTTCTTCACAGTAAGCATGTTACGGATTTTTCATTGTAATTGGCGATGGTGGATGAGTGTGTCCCATTCATGACTGCACAGGAAGGATTGGTAGAGGTGACGGGATTCACAAAGAAGAAAGACAGATTGTGGGGGCAGGGCTGGGCGGTGAGGGTGAATGGCTTTCGTAGGTGTATGGGTGGCTAGAGCGTCAGACAAAGTCTGTTGGATGAAGGCAGCGGTGCAGGAGATCTCGTTGGAAGATTGGAGGGTAGGGTCGTGGCTTTCGACCTGGGTGTGGATGGAGTCCCAGAATACATCCTAGTTCTCGCAGGAGTAGTTTAGGAGGAATGTAAGGGCGAGGAACGGGTTGGGGATGAAGACCATCAGAGATAGTGAGGAGGATGGGGGCATGGTCACTGCCAATTAGGGACAAGATATCCGCAGTGATGCACCCAAGGAGGGTGGAGAGGCTAGGATCACATCGGGAGTGGTGTTGGAGTCGGGACAGGTGTGTTGGGAGACGGAACCAGGTCTCCCTGGAGAGTGGCGATAAACCAGTGCCTCACTAGCGTACGGCAGGAGCACGGCTGTGGATACTGAGGTCGGCGGCAATCATGTAGGTGGAGAAGGTGCGGTCAATGAAGGACAGGAAATCGTACAGGATGGGGGGTACGAGGGCGGATATAGAGGGTGGCACATATGATGGTAAGGGTGGGGAAGAAGCGGTTGAGGGCGAGATGCTCAGCAGCATTGTTAAGGAGAGGTTTGGGCCAAAAATGGAGATGCTTGAGGTGGCTGATAGCAGACCCGCCACGCGCGGGGGGTATGGGATATAGGTGTGGTGGAGGGTGTAAGGAGCTGTGGACGTTGCTAACATTGATTTCAAGCTGTATATCATTCACCGAGGAATACTGGAATGAGTAGATGGTATGTTTTATTACAAATAAGTAAAAACCAACATTGTTGTATAACCTATCGATAAAGGAGCTTCTATTCAATCGTATTTGTCGAAAATGAGTTTTTTACCTTAAATACTATCCCACAAATTCTGCAAACGTAAAAAACAGCTACTCCACTTTCATATCCTGCTTGCTCTATCACCAGCAGATTTCTGTGCTGTAAAATTGATAGTTCTCCACAAATTATGAAAAACCAACATTTGAGTAGAAAACATAAATAACGAATTCACATTTGCTGAACAACAGTTTTACCTCAAGTACCATCCCACAAACTCAGAAAACTTGAAATAATAGCAAATCTCAGTTCCTGCTGTCACCAGAAGATGGCTGCACTATAAAATCGCGATCATAGATAGATCTTTGCACCATACCAATAAATGTCTTCGACAGTAATTAAAAAACGCACCAGAGTCGTAAATTTCTTATTTTCCTCACGTAAGAAGGTGAAAAAATAAAATGTTAACAAAATACGTTGGCATGGCGCCAAAGTGCGATGTTTCCAATGCTTGTTAAGATTAACGCACGAAAAATAACGTTTGATATCACAATATTATAAAAACGTCTGTAATGTAAAAGAAAATGTGAGTTAATTTCCACACGTACCCATATTGGTCAAATTAGTTCCCAAAATTCTGTAATAATCGCCCGAATGGTATACTTCAACACAAGAGATTTGCGAATGTAGGCCTAAAAATTTTATGTCGTGGAACTACCCTGAGTGTCCTTATAACTGCAGAAAAATACGTGTTAGCTAAACAAGCAAATGGACAGACCACATGTAACCACTCACAACACACTTTCAAATAAAATATTTGCGACGCTGTGCAAAACATAAGCTATTTACACTACTTGTTGAGGTTAACACATGAGAAATGCTGTAAGATGCCACAATATTGTCAAAAATGGTTAGTTGATTCATACACACACACACACACACACACACACACACACACACACACACACACACACACACACAGTAAAGGAAGAAAAGTGTTGCTTAGGCAACACAAGGACATGTACAGCTCGTAAACACACGACCAAAGACGGAAACAGAGAGAAAATATTTGAGACGGTATCTCAGAAAAAACTACGTACCATGATACATTGCTACGCGTCTTACACTTAGCAATAATGAATGAAATATTTCCCCTTTTAAATTATATGTTCAAATCATTAAAAATGTTAATTGTAATATGAAGAAGATCATTTCGAAAATTCGACCTTTGCGCATTTCAGACACAAAATTCGAATAATACGCCTTACGCTTAACGCAAGATTTTTATGACTACCCTTCACTGCTATAAATGCGAACAAAATGCCACAAAACATATTACAGTGATGCTATCCTCTGTAATATGTAGTTATGTAGAAGCCGATGTGGAAGTTACCGTATTCTAAAAATTTTTGTATCACAGCCGGAAATGACGTTAAAGATTCTACAAGCCCATGTTGCTACCCCACCTGGTATATACGCTTAATATGAAGCACGCAACCACATCGTCCATGTGTGGACTTCCAGTAAGGAAAGCTTAAACGAAATAGAGGTATGGTACCCCAACATTGCATTGTTGTTTGCAAAGACGAAGATATCAACGTCGTAATACCCGGAAAAGCGCGGTGGGATTACCTGTAATAGCCGGAGTAATGTAACTATATTCCACAACAGAGCAATTGAAAAGTCATCAAGCACTTAACTAAACAACCTTTCACAAGGCTCAAACACACAATCCATTCCGTAATTGTTTCCAGCGAGATAATACCATGTTTAGTAACGTGAATGGTCAGTTTATAATACCTACAAGGTGGCTACTAATAACGTTGTCCGCTCCTGGGCATGTTATTTAACATATATAGTGTACTGTGTTATTCCACAAATGGAGGTCGACCAGTTTAAGCAGTCAGCCCTAACTATCGTATAGTACCCCCTAGATGCTACTATATTCCCGAAGCTAGCTGGTGCCGTTAATATCCAATTATAGTATTGTTTTGTAAGGCAGAATACTGCAACCTACCTCCTTCTGAATATGCTTAGCGTATTAATCTCTTGGTCCACCTCTACGATTTTTACCCACCACGCTGCCCTCCAGTGCTAAACTGGTGATCCCTTGATGCCTCAGAACATGTCCTACCAACCGATCCCTTCTTCTAGTCAGGGTGTGCAACAAATTTCTCTTCTCCCTAATTCAGTTCACTACCTCCTAATTAGCTATGTGATCTACCTATCTAATCGTCAGCATTCTTCTGTAGCACTACATTTCGAAAGCTTCTATTCTCTTCTTGTCCAAACTATTTATCGCCCATGTTTCACTTGCATGCATGGCCACATTCCATACAAATACTTTCAGAAACGACTTCCTGACACTTGAATCTATACTCGATGTTAACAAATTTCTCTTCTTTAGAAAGGCTTTCCTTGCCTTTGCCAGTCCATATTTTCTGTCCTCTCTACTTCGACCATCATCAGTTATTTTGCTCCCCAAATATCACAACTCGTTTACTCCTTTAAGCGTCTCATTTCCTAGTGTAATACCCTCAGCATCATCCGATTTAATTCGACTACATTCCATTATCCTCGTTTTGCTTTTCTTGATGTCCATCTTATATCCTCCTTTCAAGACACTGTCCATTCCGTTCAACTGCTCTTCCAGTTTCTTTGCTGTCTCTGACAGAATTACAATGTCATCGGTGAACCTCCAAGTTTGTACTTCTTCTCCACAGATTTTAATTCCTACTCCGAATTTTTCTTTTGGTTCCTTTCCTGTTTGCTCAATTTTACTGTACTTTACTCCTGACACCTTCAGAATTTGAAAGAGAGTATTCCAGTCAACATTGTCAAAAGCTTTCTCTAAGTCTTCAAATGCTAGAAACGTAGCTTTGGCTTTCCTTCATGTATTTTCGAAAATACTTCGTAGGGTCGGTATTGCCTCACGTGTTCCAACATTTCTACGGAATCCAAACTGGTCTTCTCCGAGGTCGGCTTCTACCAGTTTTCCTATTCGTCTGTAAGGAATTGGTGTTAGTATTTTACAGCCGTGGCTTATTAAACTGATAGTTCGGTAATTTTCACATCTCTTAACACCTGCTTTCTTTGGGATTGGAATTATTATATTCTTCTTTAAGTCTGAGGGTATTTCGCCTGTCTCAAACACCTTTCTCACCAAATAGTAGAGCACTCCTATTTCATTATTCATTATTATACCTACTCCTGCATTACCCCTACTTGATTTTGTATTTATAACCCTGTATTCACCTGACAAGAAGTCTTGTTCCTCCTGCCACCGAACTTCACTAATTCCCACTATATCTAACTTTAACCTATCCATTTTCCTTTTTAAATTTTCTAACCTACCTGTCCGATTAAGGGATCTCACATTCCACGCTCCGACCCGTAGAACGCCAGTTCTCTTTCTCCTGATAACAACGTCCTCCTGAGTAGTCCCCGTCCGGAGATCCGAATGGGGGACTATTGTGCCTCCGGAATATTTTACCCAAGATTCGCCATCATCATTTAACCATACAGTAAAGATGCATACCCTCGGGAAAAATAACGGCTGTAGTTTCCCCTTCTTTCAGCCGTTCGCAGTATCAGCACAGAAACGCCGTTTTGGCTAGTGACTCAAGGCCAGATCAGTCAATCATCCAGACTTTTGCCCGTGCAACTACTGAAAAGCCTGCTGCCCCTCTTCATGAAACACACGTTTGTCTGGCCTCTCAACAGATACCCCTCCGTTTTGGTTGCACCTATGCTACGGCTACCTGTATCGCTGAGGCACGCAAGCCTCCCCACCAACGGAAGCTCCATGGCTCATTGGGGGCATATTCCACAAAAATAACAGGGAGTAATGACGTAACGGAATAATGTATTTGTAAATATCGCGATCTGTGTGACGTAGTACCAAATAGCGATACACAGAGTGTACTACCGATCGTATGGTGGAGGATAAGGTTTCCCCTGTTTTAATATAGTACTTCTGCCGAACATAGCCTATTATGCCCATTAGCCGATGCATATAGCGGTTAAGGGTCTACCTGTACGTCAGGAGACTAACTGCAGAGGAGCTTCTGACACAGTGCTAGCAGAACTGTCACAGCATACAGGTATAAAGACACATGACAGGACTGGGTGCTCGAATACGATGAGTGAAACTTACTAAAACTGGGCGATAAATGGTCATCTGTCGTCCAGTTCCATGTGCTATAAATGATCTGACCGCTGCAGGGGGGTGGAGCTGCAGTGGTGTTAGTGATCAGCAACCAACCAATACTACTGACATGTGTTCTCAAACCACGTCATTCTACGTATAATACGTCATAAAGTTCGCTTGTATAGTATTCGCTTGTATAGTACTTCAGAAAACATACTAGCTCACATCACAATATTAGAATATACACCGTGGGCGACGTAAGTACTGTTTGCTAAGGCGAATTTCCAAATAAGACCTGTATGTCATAGTCTGATCGTTGCTGTACACCAATGGGCCAAGTCGTTATGACATACTACCTTACAGCTGGTATGTCCACATTTGGAATGGAAAACGGAGGAGTCGGCTGAAGTGGCCATGCGGTTCTGGGCGCTGCAGTCTGGAACCGCGAGACCGCTACGGTCGCAGGTTCGAATACTGCCTCGGGCATGGATGTGTGTCATGTCCTTAGGTTAGTTAGGTTTAACTAGTTCTAAGTTCTAGGGGAAAGCGGTGTGCGTGGCGCCACCTGGGGGATGTGTGTGGCCTTCCAAAACTGGGTTAAAACCGCCAGGAGACCCTCTGATTCCCAGAAAGCTTCAGATTTTCTGAAGGGCTCTCGAGGCTCAGAGGAACCCGAGTGGGTCGCGGACCGCAATGTCCTATCCCATGGCCTTGACGTGGCCCCAGCGCTCAGTAACCCCCTTAGATGGGGTGAAACTAACACGGGAAGGGCCGTCCATGCATGACGTTAACTGGTGCAACCGTCACTGAACCGCACTGGCCCACCATGAATTATCAAAAGCGGTGGGTGAGACATGGTCGGCCATGATCCCCCAGTATGTGTGGAGGCCCTCCGGGGAATGTAACTCGGGTTTCAGTGATGATGTCAAACTCCACAACATAAGACCCGGGCCACACCATCATTTTCACCACGTCATCATTTTTCATAACACCTCCGGGCTGTGGAATGGTGAGGGTTGTCGTTGTTGTGTCAAGGAAGGACGTTAAACTCCCATCAAGGTAGGACGTTAAACGCCCCCAACCCAAAGCGAAAGCAAAGGGTGCGTGGCACAGGGGGAGCTGTGTCAGAGGGACTGAACATCTGTCCCTCTTTTTCTTTTTTCGCAGGGCACAGACCAGCGGGTGCTCTGCATGCCAGCGACCTAGTTTGCCGGTGTGGGACCTTGGTGTGAGTCGGCAAGGGTGCTTCGTCGCGCCCATGGGTAACCGGGGCGTGTTCTGCCAAACCCAGGAGGTGGTGACATCACCTCGGCTAGGTTAGCTGGGTCCAGACCGTCGAACGACTGGGTGACCGACCCGCCACCTGAGTAGGAGCGGGTCCTAGGCCTTTTGGTGGGAGCTCGGGTAAGTAGGCGGTGAAGGGCGAGGAGTGCATCCGCTTCTCCAGAGTGCGGGGTGCACTTGCTGGTGAGCGCTGAGAGAAATCGTCGGTGACAAGGCCACTGAAGGGGACCAGTACGCTGGCAACGGTGTGCTGAACCCCAAAGCTCAGGACTGCTCTTGACCTAGGGACGAGGTTGGTGGGCGAGCTGCAGTTTCTTAGTCCCCGTCCCTCATGCCAGAGGAGCCGGTCTGGGGTTAGAGATGGGCTTCCAACCCCTTTTTTCGCTTGTCTAACAATGATGGCTACCGAAGAGACAAGCGATCCGAGTGCGCCCATAAGGGCTTCGATGCTAGCTGATCTCTCGTGACAAGATGGCCTGGGTCACACGATGGAGGAGAGCAATTTAGAAAGGCACATGAGACTTACCCAGCTTTTAGACCAAAACATCAAAAATGGTAAAATCAGTCAGGCCAAAGTTCAGGCCATCAAAAATGAACTGGTGGAATGGGCGATTGCCAATGCTAAGTTAGAAGGGAGGATTGAAGAGCTAGAGAAACAGAACGAACGACTTAGGAAACAACCAGGAAAGACATGGGCCGGCGTTGCAGCACAGGCTGCACCAAAGGCCCAAACAACAAAAGAAACTACTGCAAAGGTCTCTAAACGACCGGACGCTGCAGTCTTTTAAGACCGGCCAGGATATTAAAAAGGTACAGGAAGTGTTTGCCATCAGTGTAAACCCTGTAAAAGAAAATATTAAGATCAACAAAGTAAAAGTAACTAAAAATGTAGTTATTGTAGATGTAGCTTCCGAAGACGACAAAAACAAGCTCTTAGGAAACCAAAAATTCTGCAAGTCAGTTAAATGTGAACCTCCTCGAAAGCGAAATCCACTTGCCATCGTGTATGACGTTCCAAAATCAATGACGGACGAGGACCTATACGAGACCCTATATCAACAAAACCTTGAGGATTCAGATATAAGCATGGAAACATTTTTAAAAGATTTTAAACTCAGATTTAAGACGGGACCTAGGGACAGAGATGTAGTTCATCATGTTGCTGAAGTTACAGGGGGATTATGGAGGAAATTGACAGCTATGGACAGGGTGTATATAGGTTCTTTAACGTGAAGGACTACCTGATTGTACCTCGTTGCCACAATTGTGGGGACATTGACCATATTCATAAATACTGCAGTAGGAAGCTGGCTTGCTCCAGGTGCGGAGAGGAAGATCATGTAAGGAAGGACTGTAGGAAATCCGCTTTATGCATACAATGTACACGAAGGGGCAAAAAGACTTGTGGCACAACCGGAAGGAACTGCCCAACCTACAAACTACTGGAACAACGCCTGATCTCTAGAACAGATTATTGCTGAAGGCAGCAACAGAACCAGATCAACCAAGAAAAGAAAGTCTCCAAGTAAGAACAGAAGGGATGCAGAAAGAGCAGAGAAATTCAAAGAATTTCTGAAATCTCTTCAGGGGACAATCATGGTTGATTCAAGCATCAAAACAGAACCAGAAATAGAGATTGAAGAAATAGAAGAAAAGGCTGACCCAGGCAATTTGACAGAGCCCAAGGCTCTGTTTCATCTGAGTGTCAACTCAACACTCAATCCGGAGGCAGAAAGCTTCGTCACACAGCAAGAAAAAACAAGCCCGCAACAGACAATCATGGTTGACCTATGCAAACAGGCGGAGCCAGAAGAGGGAACAGAAGACATTCCGCAACCGGCAGAGAGTAATAGCATTGTTCCAGATCAAAAAGGATCTCTCCAAACTGTTGTACAAGATAACACAATCACGAGCACAATGCAGTTGCAAGTAATTCCGAGAGCTCCAGATCCAGATCCTAGAAGGATCTACCCGAACTTGGAGCTTCCTGTGCAACTTTCACGCTTGGAGCAGCCGGCTGTCCTCACCGCGGCGCTCAGGCACGTCGTACGTATTGGGCATAAATATGGCAGGAGGGTCACCTCCTCAACAATGGAGGCTGTGGACAGGGTACAGCTAAAGTCAATGAATGCTTTTGGAGCCCTGCGTGACTTGCTCAGAAGGGTTTTTGAGAGAAGAGGAGAGGAATTTAACATGCAAGAGATCTACGTGCAATCTGTCCTTGCAAATGGCCGAATTGCTTCGGATTACAACAAACCATGGCCTGATTGCAATTGCCATACTTACTTCCCATAACATCTGAAATTGTAATAGGACAAATAAACACACATAACAGTCGGTTGGTCATGCAGGAGCTTCGAAGAGTAGTGGAGGAGAGGAGACTGGATGTAGTCTGTCTACAGGAGCCATATTCCCGGGTGGGGCAGATCTCCTTCATGTCTACCACTTGGCAGACAATTTCTACCGGAGAAGAGCCGAACGCAGTGCTAATAGACACAAACAAGGCCCTAAGGGCCACTACACTAACACAGCTATCCAACAGTCACTGCAATGTAGTAGAACTACAAACACCAGTTGGATTAATACACCTTGTCAACATATACTTCCAATATGGAGGAAATTTTGAAGATTTATCGGACCACCTTGGGAGAGCAATCACGGCGCTACGCGGGCGTAGGGTTATTGTCACGACAGACATCAAGTCCCCCATGTGGTACAGCGGCACAAGGGATGCAAATGGTGAGAAGGCTGAAGAACTAATCATGGCTTCCCAACTTGTAGTGGCAAATAAACATGGAAATCCCCCCACCTACAGAGGAGACGGAGGACAGGGACAAACATAGATGCCTGCTAACGCCATCAGCATCATTGAAGGTTGGGAGGCTATTGAACATGCTACTACAAGTGATCACAACTTAATTACCTTCTGCCTCAGAGAAGAAGGGTGCCGCTGGGAGCTAGGATGGGAAATCCAACTCAACTACAACGAAACCGACTGGGACTGCCTGGCATGGGAGTGTGACATTCCGCCATTGCCGGAAGGTGACCTGGACATAGATAGCTACGCCGAGGAGCTGGTAGCGTCAATAGTGAGCGCTGTCAAGGCCGCTGTGCCGACTAGGAGGAGAGCCGTGGAGGCTTCCCCATCGCCATGGTCTACCGACCTTGAACGTATGCGTCAGTCTGTGAGGCGGACGAGGAGGTACTACCAACGAAGTGCCGCCTGGCAAGAAAAGCAGTTTTGGCTGCAGCAGCATAGAGAGGAGAAAGAAATATTCCCAAAGGAATTAAAGGAAGTCGGAATGAAAAGTTGGGAAAGGTATGTGCTGAGCCAGCTAGCCACTGATCGTTGGGGAATACCTTGCAAACTGGTCAGGAAAAAAACTCAGGCAGAATGACAGAGTCGTGGCAGGAAACTGCTGAAGTTCTCCTGCGCACTCTGGTGCCGGATGACGAGGAAAATGAGGAAAATGAACTCCAACAACAAATTCACAAGGAGGATGTAAATGAATACACCAACAACACCATGGTGTACCCCTTTTCAGAAAAGGAAGTGGCTGCACAAATCAAATCATTGAGAAAGGGCAAAGCACCGGGACCAGACGGCATAGTCGCGGAGGTGGTGCAGTTCCTCGCCCCTCAGCTTCTAGCGTCTCTCACGCGACTCTCCAACGAATGTCTCAGAACTGGTAGATTCCCTAAAATCACGAAAATGACCAATGTAATAATTATTCAAAAAGGCAAGGATAAGGACCCCACAGAACCCAAACCTTACAGGCCAATCTGCCTCCTAGACAACCTAGGTAGCTGTGGAGAAGATATTGGCTGACAGACTGACAGCGCACAGGATACTGTGCGGGATGAGCGACAGGCAGTTCGGCTTTAGGCAGAGGCGATCGGCGTCTGACGCAATCGCCCTGGCAGCTGAGGTCTGCAGCTCAACCCCGCACAAGTATGTGGTAGGCATCATGGTGGACATCAGTGGCGCCTTTGACAACCTCTGATGACCCTCGCTCATCTCCCGCTAGCGCGAGAAGGAGTGCCCAGGGCCCCTCTAGGGCTGTCTAAGGAGCTATTGCATGGACAGGGAGGTTTGGCTATCGTCGCCTAGAAGAAGAACAAGAAAAACCATCGCGAAAGGGTGCCCCCAGGGATCGGTTCTGGGGCCAGTCTTTCGGGATATAAACATAGAACCCCTCCTAGAGAAACTACAACTAAGTGAGGAGGTGCTAGACGTGATACCCTATGCTGACGACCTCCTCCTGCTGGTAGGCGGCCGCTGCCGAGAGGAACTCGACCCTAAGGTAGAGCAAGCAATGGTAATGCTTCAGAAATGTTGCCAAGAGGCAAAAATGAAAATAGCACCACACAAATCCATATACCTGTTAATGAAAGGCAGTCTAGTCAGAAATTCAACTGTGAGAATTGAGGGAACTCCAGTTCTTCGGCGTCGTGAGGCCAGATATCTAGGAGTCACAATAGACGAAAAATTGAACTATAACACACACGTAGAAAACATAACGCAGCGAGCATTACAAGTTCTAAATAACCTCATCAGTATAGGCCATAGAAGATTCCACCTACCTCCCAACTTGATCAAACTATACCAAAATAGTATCCTAACGTCCTTAGTAGGATATGCGAGCGGAATCTGGACCCACGGGTTTATGAGGGTGGTGCCCGAAATGACTGTGAGAAGGGTGTAGCGGAACATGCTGTGGCATTTTGTCGGGGCATACAGAACAACACTTGGGGGGTCTTACCGATAGTAATAGGATTATGTCCACTAGACATAAAAATCAGAGAACAGGGAGCATGGTACTGGCTCTCCAAAGGAAAAATAGATAAGACCAGGGAAATCATGGGGGTACAAGTTGCGGACAAATATGCAATAAAGAGAAGAGGCGGAGAGTTGTGGCAACAGCAAAGGGAAATCGAGGAAACGGGAAGAAGGGTTTTTCAGCTACTACCAAATATCAGAGAAAGGCTACAAACGAGCCACTTTGAGCCGAGCAGAGGTCTGCTACACTTTCTTACAGGTCATGGGCCATATTCGAAATATTTATGTCGATTTGGAAAACGGGCAATACCAGCGTGCGACTGTGGTGCTCCGGACGGAACACCCGAACATGTCGTCTATGACTGCACTTTGTATGACGATGTGGCGCTCGAACTCAGAAACCCTTTACGAAACAGAGACACATACACACTACTGCGACGTGCCGAGACCTTCAATGTCCTCAACAATTTGGCAAACGAAATATCCAAGAAGATCTTGAGAGATTTTATTAGAAACCAACACGGTTAGAGACTAAAAAAATAATAACCAGATGAAGACACAGGGACACCTGCAATTACCGCCGAGCTCGGTACTGGCCGGTTGTTTCACGACCGGAATCCGCAGCGCTGTTGGACCAGGAGAGCAGGTGTACCATTCCCGGACTTGACTTATGCACTAGATTCCTTAGAAAGTAGTTACGCTAGAATAATGCTAAATTAGAACACTAACATTACTAACATAGGTAGGAACTGCAGCGATTTCAAAAGTAGTTGGCCAGCCCAGTGCCAGGGGCTCTCTCACTGGAATTAGCTCAGTGAGCAGGCCTTAATAGTAGGTTTGTATATCATCTGGCACACCTCTAACGCTGCAGGGTAGATTAGCCTCAGAATAACCAGAGTAGTCAAGTAGTTAGATTAACCCTGTCTATAGCAAGTGCCAATCAGTTAGTATAAGCTGCTTGTTAAGTATAATAACTGGACCCGCCAATTACATAAGGTGGTGGGTTATTGTTTATAATAATAATGTTTTGTTGTTTATGAATCATCTGTATCACAATACTTGTTTCCTTTCAATTATATTATAATGTCATTGTATCAATAAAGATTTTTTAAAAAAAATTCTAGGGGACTAATGACCTCAGAAGTTGAGTCCCATAGTGCTGAGAGACATTTTGAACCAAAACGGAGGAGACGCATCGTGATATAGACGCAGTGAAGCCTTGGTAGGTCGCTGGAGGGAGTTGGCAACCACATCTACACACGCAACACACCAAATTCTCGTAAATTCCGGATGACGAGCACTGACGCCTCATTCAGTCATATGCCAGATGTGTTCTATTCAGAGCTGTCCAGTTGGGGACCAGTACATCTACTGGAAGTCGCTACTGTGCTCCTCAGACCACTCCATCACACTCCTTGTCTTATGATATGGCGAATTATCTTGCTGAAAAATGCCACTACAGTTCAACTGTTGTGAAACATGAACATCATGAAGGATGTATGTGGTCTGCAACCAGCGTACGATATTTCTTGGCCATCACTATGCCTTGCACGAGTTTTACTGGACCCATGGATGCCCACGGGGATGTTCCAGAGAGCATAATGGAGTTGCTGCAACCTTTTCTCCATCTCGCGGTACAGCTGTTCCCCTGGGAGATGAGAGATTCACGCCCTCCCATCGACATTATGATGAAGGTACTGTAATTCATCAGACCATGCAAAGCTCTGCCACTGCGCCAGAGACCAGTGCCAATGGTCAAATGCCCTTTAAGTCGTAGTTTCCGATGTCGTTGTGTTAACATCGGTGTATGCATGGGTCATCAGTTGTGGAGGCCCTTCATTAGGAATGTTTGGTGCACGGTGTGTTCTGACGCTTTTATACTCGGCCCATCATTAAAAACTCTGATATTAGCTCCAGCACAGATCACTGCCTGTCCCGTTTTACCAGTCTGCCGAGCCTACAACATCAGAAACTCTAATGACGTGTGGCTGCCCTACTCACAATGTCTGGACGTGGTTTCATATTGGTTTTGCCACTCCTTGAACACCCGACAAATCGTGCGGTTTCCGAAAGGCTCGTATTGACGCTAAGGGCCATCATAATCTGTCCTTGGTCAAACTCAGGTAGGTCGAGCGCCTTCTCGATTCTACATGTCGGCAGCATGCTCACTGATAGGTCCCTAAAGTTCGTGGGTAGATTCATGTATTGCACTGCACATGTGAAATTGCTTACAGAAAAAAGAAACTTACTGTGCTTTACAACAACTATGAGTTGTGAACTGCAATGTTTTGCTAGTTGCAACGACAAAAAAAAACCTCACTGTTTGTAGATACTGTCTCAGTTACATTGAATGAACATACTGACTGTAGATGCTACAGGCTCTCAACATGCAACACAAAAGAATATGTGGAGTGGACATTTAACAGAGGTACTAATGGATGTAACGTAGCACCCACCATGCCCTGCATGCAAATTTCACACAAACGAATACTCTCAAACACTTGCTGTTTTAGATTACACTGTTTTGTTCAGAATATCAGCCTCAAGTTTAGTATGTAACATATCATTTGCAGTAATCAACACATTTTTCATTTTGGATATTATCCACATAGTTAGTGCCCTGTACATGAATCATATACGTACTTTTGGAGAACCACACTGCTCATGGATCAACCTTTTCATGCCTGTGCTTCAAACCATCAGCACAATAGAAACACACTGTTTCCTCACCATTACCGATATAAAAGTACCCTGCTTAACTTAGCACAATCAGTCGACCCTTACTAGCACGAGGCCACTCATAAAACGATATTAATCTAGCCTTCTGCATGATGTATTTAGGTGACAGGGGTTCCAGCACGATTTAGGGAACTCTGTTGACGAGTTCTTTCTGGAAGAGAATTTGAAGAAGATTTATATTCTGTGCAGGTCTACCTTCTTCAGTTATATATAAGCAGGATGCTTACATAACCATTACCGATTTGAAACTGACGTTAAATGGAATCACAATCTCACTGCTATGCCACATGCAGCTGGCAGAGTAATAGGAGAACTGATGAATCAGCACACCTGCTGGTGCAACCTGAAAGACAGGTCATGTCTGAAAGGCTCTTCTTGTAATCAGCCAAGGTTTAAACCTGAAAATCGGCGACTTGTCACCATGCCTGTTGGAACCTGTTGGTGCAAAAAGAAAACAGTCAGTTCTCCCAAACACTCAAACAGTCAGTTCTCCCAAGGCAACAGCTTTGCCACACCATCTGGAGACATAAACGCCAGTGTGCGAATTCACTTTCCTCTGTGCTCATCAGTTTACGTATTAGACGATTGAGACTTTATCATTCACTGAGAGGCTTGCAAGGGACCCTGGATGGAAGTAGCAATCGACCAGTGTCACATTGATCGTAATATTGACGAAGTTTCCAAAACTATTTTACCTGTTCTTAAAGAGGAGCACAGATGGTATATGTTACATAACTACGTGAACCCAGTAAGTGGGGAGATGTATAATAAGAAGAGAATAAGCAAATACGAAGCCATTTTATAAAAAAAATTATTTGTTGGTGGTTGTGTAATATATACTATCAGTATCAGTAACAAGAATGTGTATGTTCCTCAGTAATGATCACACACCAAAGCAATCATCAGTGTGTCTCTTCTTCCCCCCTAATAGTTAAAATATGTTTAGTATTGGAAGAAGGCATGTTAATAATCTACGCTACTACAGAAGCCTCATTTTACACTCTGAAAATTAAATATGGCTGTACTTCTGATCACATAGTGTTCCGCTCGTTCCTTCTAAATTCGTATGTGCTTGCAGTCTGACTGTAAAACCTGTAACATTATATGATTGCCTTATCATTTTAAATCATTCACTAATCGAGCAGTCGCTCGGTAACAGCTACAGTTAGCAAATAATGTTGTGAGAATGTAAAAGGTGAACGACCTATGACGTAACTTGTTTATTGTAGAAGCGCCGTCAGAGATGCAGTGAGTTATTGTCTTTGAAAACCGCGGCGCGAAAAACGGACAGAAGAAGAACACTTTTACACATTTCTTTTTTTTATTTATGAGATATTCTCGATGAACAGTTACTCATTCTTCTCTTGTCCCTTGTAACTTGTGTCGGACGCGCATGTCTTGCCACCGTATTATTACCGTTAAAAATAATATGATTTTAATGTAAAGTAAAGTGCAATACTAAAAGTGCAATACTGCATAGCAGTAAATTTATTGTGCGACGTGTATATGAAAACGTCAAAGGAATTATTGTCATTACCAGAAGAGAAGTACCACTCAAAACGGCATCCATGTTAAAATTCTTCATTGTAGTGTAAGTTCATCTATTAATTGCCATAAATTCAGATTTAAATGGAATTGGTGTATGGACTACTTATTTAGTGTAGAATCTACACTCCTGGAAATGGAAAAAAGAACACATTGACACCGGTGTGTCAGACCCACCATACTTGCTCCGGACACTGCGAGAGGGCTGTACAAGCAATGATCACACGCACGGCACTGCGGACACACCAGGAACCGCGGTGTTGGCCGTCGAATGGCGCTAGCTGCGCAGCATTTGTGCACCGCCGCCGTCAGTGTCAGCCAGTTTGCTGTGGCATACGGAGCTCCATCGCAGTCTTTAACATGGTAGCATACCGCGACAGCGTGGACGTGAACCGTATGTGCAGTTGACGGACTTTGCGCGATGGCGTATAGTGGGCATGCGGGAGGCCGGCTGGACGTACCGTCGAATTGCTCAACACGTGGGGCGTGAGGTCTCCACAGTACATCGATGTTGTCGCCATTGGTCGGCGGAAGGTGCACGTGCCCGTCGACCTGGGACCGGACCGCAGCGACGCACGGATGCACGCCAAGACCGTAGGATCCTACGCAGTGCCGTAGGGGACCGCACCGCCACTTCCCAGCAAATTAGGGACACTGTTGCTCCTGGGGTAGCGGCGAGGACCATTCGCAACCGTCTCCATGAAGCTGAGCTACGGTCCCACACACCGTTATTCCGTCTTCCGCTCACGCCCCAACATCGTGCAACCCGCCTCCAGTGGTGTCGCGACAGGCGTGAATGGAGGGACGAATGGAGACGTGTCGTCTTCAGCGATGAGAGTCGCTTCTGCCTTGGTGCCAATGATGGTCGTATGCGTGTTTGGCGCCGTGCAGGTGAGCGCCACAATCAGGACTGCATACGACCGAGGCACACAGGGCCAACACCCGGCGTCATGGTGTGGGGAGCGATTTCCTACACTGGCGATACACCTCTGGTGATCGTCGAGGGGACACTGAATAGTGCACGGTACATCCAAACCGTCATAGAACCCAGACCGGCAAGGGAACTTGCTGTTCCAACAGGACAATGCACGTCCACATGTATCCCGTGCCACCCAACGTGCTCTAGAAGGTATAAGTCAACTACCCTGGCCAGCAAGATCTCCGGATATGTCCCCCATTGAGCATGTTTGGGACTGGATGAAGCGTCGTCTCACGCGGTCTACACGTCCAGCACGAACGCTGGTCCAACTGAGGCGCCAGGTGGAAATGGCATGGCAAGCCGTTCCACAGGACTACATCCAGCATCTCTACGATCGTCTCCATGGGAGAATAGCAGCCTGCATTGCTGCGAAAGGTGGATATACACTGTACTAGTGCCGACATTGTGCATGCTCTGCTGCCTGTGTCTATGTGCCTGTGGTTCTGTCAGTGTGATCATGTGATGTATCTGACTCCAGGAATGTGTCAATAAAGTTTCCCCTTCCTGGGACAATGAATTCACGGTGTTCTTATTTCAATTTCCAGGAGTGTATGTCTCACTCCTTCATGAAGTTATTTAATTTTCTTTATGTTTCTGCCAAATAGACAGTTCACAGTCACGAATTCTTTCGTCGAAATCGGACGGAAGTTGTATTCGGCGAAATATTTTCTCCGCGCCACATTCTACTGGTAAATGCATGATAAAGTACGGTCCCTTAGGAAATTCATGTTGAGCTATCCAAAAATAATTATATTTTAAATAGTCATTTGCTCTCCTCTGCAATGCAACTTCCGACTGATCAGACGATCCAACAAGAGGCAGCCGCACACGGTCGGCGTTCGCAAATATATTTCCACCGCTGATTATAGCTATATGTTGCAGCACAAAAGAAACATATTGTTATAATTAGCGACTACGAACGGGGAGGCTTATAAATTATGTTTATGTATACACATTACGTAAACATATCGTTATAAACCCTACCTCGAGTGCACTAGTGCGTGTGCACACTTGTGTGTCAGTTTCTCACAGGCACTGGGCACTGCCCATTATATGTCAGCTATCAGACATCATTGCGTCATGCATCAGACATGATAGGTCAGATGTCAGGCAACAGGCAACCAGCACAGCTGTTCGAATCTATGTTCTGTTAGTGCTAGAGCGTAAGACAACTCCTCATCCTGGCCTGTTGGTACGACACGTTATGACCAATGGTGCAACAAAAATGGACTAAAGGAAGCAGACAAGCAATGCACATGGTGTTTTTCACAGGTAGACAGACCCACCTACAGTAGTTCAAGTAAATGACTACATGACATACAATTTGTAAGGCTCGAGATGTAGATACAGGCGTCTATATGTAATATATTTTTATACCACAATACCTATGCAGTCTGTGATTTTCTTGACGAGTGTGGAGGTGAGACGTCTTTAGATGAAGCACGTATTCTACGTAGGTGTCGTCTTTTATACATATTATTTAGCACCCAGCAAGCATCTATATGCATCTTATGTTTTTAATGTTTAACGAAATTATCGTACTGTGCTACTTGTTTTAGTGTATGTGCAACAATTATCATGTGTTTTCAATATTTATCCATTTTTGTCCATATGCTCTTATTGCTTAATGTATATGGGTTATATGACTACCTAATGCATGTGAGATAAGCTTAAGCTAACGATCACGTGATAAACACAGAAGTATGGACGTTGCTGTTTGTAGGGCTCCAGATACACATGCAGACATCTGTCTCTAAGATATGCAGCGGTGACAGTGGTGGGGTGGTTGTGGCTGTGAGGGTTCCATGATGGATTTGGAAAAGTATCCAGAATGTGGATCCACGAGTGCTGATATCTGGGAATATTGTTTGGGCTGGATCCAGCTTGCAGAACATCAGGGAATATTGTTCTAAGTGGATCTAGCAAGCATCTCATCCAGAATATTGTTCAGGGTGGATCCACCTGCATAAATGCCGAGATAGTGGTTGGGCGGATACAACTACACGAAACAATTCTTGGATAATGTTCTGTATGGATTCACCCATGTATGATCAAAGATATCGTCCTAAATGCGTATTACCCAACACTACATACGGGAATATTGTTAGGGGAGGATCACTCAATCGGTAACTCGAGGGATATTGCAGATCCGTCTGTGTGGATCCACATTCTGGATACTTTTCCAAATCCATCATGGAACCCTCACAGCCACAACCACCCCACCACTGTCACCGCTGCATATCTTAGAGACAGATGTCTGCATGTGTATCTGGAGCCCTACAAACAGCAACGTCCATACTTCTGTGTTTATCACGTGATCGTTAGCTTAAGCTTATCTCACATGCATTAGGTAGTTATATAACCCATATACATTAAGCAATAAGAGCATATGGACAAAAATGGATAAATATTGAAAACACATGATAATTGTTGCACATACACTAAAACAAGTAGCACAGTACGATAATTTCGTTAAACATTAAAAACATAAGATGCATATAGATGCTTGCTGGGTGCTAAATAATATGTATAAAAGACGACACCTACGTAGAATACGTGCTTCATCTAAAGACGTCTCACCTCCACACTCGTCAAGAAAATCACAGACTGCATAGGTATTGTGGTATAAAAATATATTACGTATAGACGCCTGTATCTACATCTCGAGCCTTACAAATTGTATGTCATGTAGTCATTTACTTGAACTACTGTAGGTGGGTCTGTCTACCTGTGAAAAACACCATGTGCATTGCTTGTCTGCTTCCTTTAGTCCCAGATGCCGCCACTACACACATTGTAGATAGATGCCTGTATATGTACCTGAGACTTACAAACAGCAATATTTACTATGTAGATCACGTAATTTTTGGGAATTTACATCTCTCACTGTCATTGTCCTTGGTCGTGTGTTTATGAGCTGCGCATGTTCTTCTATCACCTAACTAATACTTTCGATAGTAAAAACACCTTCCATTTTTCTTCCTTTCCTAATAAAACATTTAAGTTGTATGTCTGTATGTGTTTATGATGGTGTAGTGCCTTACTCGTATTAAGTTTCTAAGCTGTAATTTGCAAAAATGCAACAACCCATCAATATTGTTGTTGATCCACTTTTATTAGAATATTTTGAGAAATAATATGAGATAAATACAGTCTATAAAACTTTTAGGGAGCCTTCTGACTATCGACTGTTGTCATTTGCATTCCTTTCGGCAGGTCTGTGCCCGTGGCAATAATTAGCAATGAATAGCTTTCTGTCTAATGTTTCTAGTGAATAATATTATACCTTACCTCTGTCTCTCAGAAATGGTGCTTGAGAACTTTTTTAAATGCAGGAGTATATACTTTAAAAGTGTGTTAACCTCAACTGCCAATATAAACATCGCACTTTTTGCACTGTCTCGGAAATATTTTATTTGTGGGTGTGCCAAAGTAGTTACATGCAGCCTGTCTATTTGCGTGCTTAGATAACACTTACTTTTCTGCTGTTATAACCATGGCCGGGGTAGTTTTATGACATCAGAATTTTAGGCATACATTCTCAAATATGAAATGTTGGAACCTACCATTGGGACGAATATTTCAGAACTTTGGGTACTAATTTGATGAATATAAGTCTCTTTTACAACACACTGTAATTTTTTCAGTATTGTGAGATCACACAGTGTTTCTCGAGTATTAACCTCAGCACGTAATGTAAACATCGCACTTTTCACGCTATTGACTCATTTTGCAGACACTTAAGATTTTTTTCAAGGTGTTATATGCAGAAAATAATTAATTTACGGCTCTGATGAATGTTTTAAATTGCCATTGGAGCAATCTATTGACGTGGTACAAAGATTGTTGTGTGGTCGTGGTTTTACAGTGTAGCCATCTCATTTTACACTCATCATTCAGGCTCTCGTGACGTCTAGCGGCCAATTTCACATTACATAGGGTTGTCCGTGTACTACTGGTCACAAGGCGTACGTCTTATAAGAGCACCGTGTATTTGACAGTTGTATTCATTGGCGTGGCATGCGCTAGCCGATGAGTGTTACCCTTCAGTGTTTATCGATGAGTTCTCACGGGATAAAGCGGCATCGGAGCAGAAGCACATTCTCGTTATTAGCGCTGGGTAGTTCGGCTTCGTTAGAATGTTCTTTATAATCAAGCAAATGTGATTATATGCAGTTCCATTGTCGGAAGAGGCAAACGGGGGAGTGAAATTCTCATTAAAAACTATGCTTGATGGGGTTACAGAAAACATAGTTTATTTCAGTTGCTCAACACACAGAGTAAAGTATTGCTATAAGAAACACTCAAGGCTTCGTTACTTCGAAAAGACGAATAAGGGGACAAACAGAACAAGAAAATTTTATTTTTAATACTAGAGGAGGTGGTGGTAATATGAAACAGGGCTGTAATATGGAACAATATAGTATACGCAGATTAGTAATGGTATCTGGTAGCAGCTTCAGTTATCGCTACCATAATATTCCGTTTCCGCCACTACAGGCAGCAGAGATCACGATCACCTTTTTTATGGCCATGAGTAGATACATTGTAGTCTGGGTGCGTCGGACAACAACGATAGTCCTCGTGCTACAGCAAGAAATCGCACACCAGACTCCAAGGTGAGTCACTAACTATTGCCACATTGAATAAGTCCGAAAATATGATAGGAGCTGAAACGTTTGGGGGACAAAAGTTGCATGAGACAACGGGGGCCATAATATGACGTTGGATTTTTGTTGCTAGCTGGGGTCGCGTCAGAGATATGAACGTCAACTTTGTCTTTTTAAATGGGATGCTACAGTTTAGTACTTATTTTCTGATAACGGCTACCGAGACGAATCTCATTATGCTTAACAGTAAGGTCTTCAAATGTCAACGAAGGTCAAAAAGGTGGCATGAACGTCCATTTGCAGAAGGTGTTCAAAGTGATGACCATTGGTATCAACGCAGTGCTGCAATATTCTTGTTATGGATTGAGCGGTATTTCTTATCACATCGGCACTTACCGAAGCTCATGCTCTTACTATACTCTCTCTCTTATCTTCAGCTGTAGTTGGAACTTCTTTATAAACAACGTCTTCTATGACGTCCCACAAGAAAAAATCCAGGGGCATTAAGTCTGGCTAACGAGCCGGCCGCGACATATCTCCTCCGCGTCCAATCCAACGATTTGGGAACTGTCTCTGCAACTCATTTCTAGCCATCAGCGAAAAATGTGTCGGACACCCATCGTGTTGAAATCCATATTCTGCTCCTTGTTCCTAAACGTATTTCTTCTAATAACAGACCTAATGTTCCTTACATGAATGTGTTTTACTTTCTACCATTCAGATTTATTTCGATAATTTTTTTTGTCGTCAGTCTTCTGACTGTTCGATGCGACCCGACACGAATTCCTTTCCTCTCCTAACCTCTTCTCCCCAGAGTAGCATTTGGAACCTACATCCTCAATTATTTGCTGGACGTATTCAAATGGTTCAAATGGCTCTGAGCACTATGGGACTTAACATCTGCGGTCATCAGTAGAGTACAAATTAGAGCTACTTAAACCTAACTAACCTAAGGACATCACACACATCCATACTCGAGGCAGGATTCGAACCTGCAACCGTAGTAGTCGCGCGGTTCCGGACTGAAGCGCCTGGAACAACTCAGTCACAGCGGCCGGCTGGATGTATTCCAAGCTCTGCCTTCCTCTGCAGTTTATGCCCTCTACAGCTCCCTCTAGTACCATGGATGTCCTTCCCTCACGTCTTAACAGATCTCATATCATCCTGTCCCTTATCCTCATCAGTGTTTTCCACATATTCCTTTCCTCTCCGATTCTGCGTAGAACCTCCTCGTTCCTTACCTTATGAGTTCACCCAATTTTCAACATTTGTCTGTAGCACCACATCTGAATGCTTCGATTCTCTTCCGTTCCGGTTTTCCCACAGTCCATGTTTCATTACCATTCAGTGCTGTACTCCAGACGTACATTCTCAAAAGTTTCTTCCTTAAATTAAGGCTGATATTTGATATTAGTAGACTTCTATTGCCCAGTAATCCCCTTTTTTCCATTGATAGTCTGCTTTTGATGTCCTCCTTGCTTCCTCCGTCATTGGTTATTTTACTGCATAGGTAGTAGAATTGCTTAGCTCCATCTACTTCGTAACCATCAATCCTGATGTTAAGTTTCTCGCTGTTCTCATTTCTACTACTTCTCATTACCTTGGTTTTTCTTCGATTTACTCTTAATCCATACTCTGTACTCATTAGACTGCTCATTCCGTTCAGCAGATCATGTAATTCTTCTTCACTTTCACTCGGGATAGAAATGTCATCAGCGAATCGTATTCATGATATCCTTTCACCTTGAATTTTAAAATCCACTTCTGAATCATTCTTCTGTTTCCATAATTGCTTCCTCGAAGAAATAGGGGACTATAATTCTGTCCTCGAGTATCCCAGACCATACATTCACCGACCACGGTTTTTGGTGTGCAACTTGCAGCAGCCAACAGGGATTTTCAGTTGGCCAGTAATGCATGTTATGCAAATTAACATATCCATGGTTCGTGAATGTAGCCTCGTCAATAAATAAAATCAAGTTAATAAATGTGTCATCCCTCTGAATGTGAAGTTGACCCTATCGGCAGAATTCAATGCGACACATACAATCGGTACCAGTTAATTCTTGGTGGAGACTGATATGGTGAGGATGGTATTTATGGCGATGCAAAACACCAACAACACTACTATGGATCATGCCAGATTCCCTTGCGATTTGAAGTGAACTAACACATGGATCTGGAACCACTGTGGCAAGAGTACCAATTTCCGTTTCCTCTTTAGTAACTTTCCTTTGTCGGATATGTCCTGATGCGTTAAGGATCCAGTTGTTCTCAGTTTATCATACACGTATTCAAATGTACGACGTGTAGAGTGAGTACGTTGAGCATATCTTTCAGTGTATAAGTCTCTAGCTGTCACTGAATTTCGTTGGCATTCTCCGTAAATGAGAAGCATACCGACTTGTTCTTCGAAGCAATACATCATTCACAGTCGCTTGACTTGACGATACTATCCTTACCGTTCCTATAAGTTTTGTATTGCGAAACCGTCGCATGGTGTTTACATGCCAATGGCACGTTAGATGGCTACGCCGTATTCGGCGAATATTTACTATTTTCGCGATATACGTGATAGGATAGTCAGAGCATGAGCTTCGATAAGTGCCGAAGTGTTAAGGAGTAGCACTTAATCCATGATAAGAAGACTGCAGGAGTGCATTGATACCAATGGTCATCATTTGGAACACCTTCTGTAAATGGACGTTCATGCCACCTTTTTGATCTTCGTTGACCTTCAAAGACCTTACTGTTACACACCATTGGATTCGTATCGATAGCCGCTATCAGAAAATAAGTAGCAAACTATGGCATCCCATTTAAAAACTCAAAGTTAACGATCATATCTCTAAAGCGACACAACCTAGCAACAAAAAACCAACGTCATATTATGGCCCCAGTTGTCCCATGCAACATCTGTCCCACAAACTTTCTAGGTACTATCATACTTTAGGAGTTATTCTAGGTGGCAATAGTTAGTGACTCACCCTGTATAACTACAGGTGTTGGTCTAGTGTATCTAGCACACACACAACCTGGTTGCAGGCGCCCTCCACTGGCCTCCTCCTATGCAATACATGGCCATCAGTGGCACTTGCGTAGAATCTGCTTTCATGGAAAACACAAGAGTCTCCACTCTGCCCTTCAACGAGCTCTTACTAGAAATCACTGAAGTCTCAGCTGTTGGTGGTTTCGGATCCATGTAATGCATGCTGCAGGACGTCTGGCTCTGAATGGTTCTTGAAGCAACCAATATGTAAGAATTCATTGTGTCACTGTGGTGTCAAGTGCTGTTCAAAATGGTACTGCAGATGAAGTACGATGCACCAGAGCCACAAATCGAATACAATAGTGTTTCCTCTCGGTAGTCCCAGGTGGCCATCCGGACCCCTGTCTGTTTGATACCGCAAACTCTCGTGACCATTGCTGCCAGCAGTCACGTACAGTAGCCACATTCCTGCCAAATCTTTCAATATTATGGCAGAAGGAATATGCAGCTTCTTGTAAACGTACTGCATGATCTCATTCAAAGTGAGATACGTGTTGATAATAGCGTCTTTATCGCCTTAAAGGCATTCTTGACTAATATCAACTCATCACGTCCAGTCTCGCGATAGTTAGGGTATTTAAAGCAAACCTGATTGGTATCCTCAAGTCGGCGCTATTAACGCCACTCTTTCTCGAGTGGTAGGAAATCTGAATAGATATCATACTTCAGATGTAGAAACACGCACATCAACTTTCGTTTATGTAGCTCATCTCATTCTTGGGCTGCGATTTTTTTCTGTCAGTAAACTTCCAAACAGATAATTTTTTTCCGTAATAACATTGCATTGTAACAATTGTTAGAGCTTAAGCACTTGTCTGCTCTCATGAGTAAAGTGGTGTAGCGTGGATCATTCCTAACTATACGCATATACCATGTAGCGGGTGTAACAAGAAGTAATGTTCTGAAGTGACGGTAACATAGGAAGTCATCGTAACATGCTGCCACCTTGTGGCTAAAGCTGCAACTAACGATGCTATAGACTTTCACGAACCATATTTCTCAAATATGCAAATATATATATTTATTTTGTTAAAAGGACTATTTTTAAATATATTTTAAAGTTACGTATTTCTCACTATAAATGACAGGGCTTTAGTGTTATGAAATATTCTGTAAGGTAATCGCAACGGATGTATTATCCTGGACATATCCAGCATTTTTCAGTAATTGTAGTACTAGAACCCTACAATATGGAGAGCCCTCTTTCAGACTGGATGACGTGAGGGTGTAATTTGTCTTTGTGTGTGAGTGTGTGCGTGTGTGTGTGTGTGTGTGTGTGGTGTTAACTGAACTAACTTTCAATTGGAGCCTCGGAAGACAACTGTAGAACGACAGGTTTCTGCAAGAAGATCCAGTAAACAAATACGTGTAAGTATCCTAGAAGAAGTGTGTTCTGATTTATTACATAATATATGGTAGAGATAAATATACCAAGCAGATTCAGAAGGCTGTAGGTAGTAGTAGGTACTGGGAGATGAAGAAGCTTGCACAGGATAGAATAGCATGGAGAGCTGCATCAAACCAGTCTCGGGACTGAAGACCACAACAACAACACATGGTACATGTTTTGTGGGTTAGTGGCCTCTGCAAAACTTCAAGATACATGGTACTGGCTATTAGTACAAAGGAGGAAGCAAAATTATGCAGAACCACAAACGTGTAAACTGTAAAGTGCATTTTAGTAGTATTTTCGACAGTGACTTGGACGTAGTTAACTACACAAGTGGAAGACTTTAGGTAATGTTTGCATGTGCTTTTGTGTAATCAAGTAATCTTACAAGGAAGCAATATCTGAGTTGTAAAAGCAATGCTTTATTTGGATTTTCGAGTTACTTTATATTTATTAGAGTTACCCTAAAAGCAAGCACATTCCCATTGTTGTTATTTGTGTAGATAAGAAAGGATCTGTTTTCCCTTTGACACTAATTACGTTTTGCGGTGATAAAATCTGATAGAAACCTGAATATAAATGTTTCTCACTTATTTAAATAAAGAGAATATATAAATTGTGAACCAGCCAAATCTTCTTACAAATGTTGAGTGTTGCTGAGTTGAACTCAGGAAGATTGCACCACAAGGTAATGTGGAACTGTTACTGTTCTTGGTCAAAAGCACTGTGGTGAATTGGACGTTACGAAAATGTTCAGTTAATGTGCTTGTGGCGAAATAATACTCTGCTCATTCAAAGCTAGGATGTCGTGGACAGGACAAACGCGAAGTATAATTTCTTGCCAGATGTTGAGAAATGATCTAAATAATATCACCTTTGATACGAAACAAATGTTCGTAACTATACAGTCACAAAATTTCTATGATCAGTGTACGTAAAGGGTCTCAAATTCAGAGTAATTATTTGTGTGTGTGTGTTTCTGTGTATGGAGATACACTCCTTACCCATTAACATAAATAAAGTCCTCATGTTAGTTAATCATTCCCAGTCATCGTCATCTCGATGGCAGTTTGAGCAAGGTTAGTCAGGTTTCCTCTATATTCTGTTTGCAATAACTTTTTATTTCTGTATAATTTATCGTGCGGAAGTTTGCAACCGATTCAGAGCACGATTAGTAGTTTTACCGCTAAGAAACTACTGCACAGCATCGTTTCCCTTTTCCTCTATCCTGACCTCCAAACACTGCCATTAGAGCAATTAACATTGCTATTTATGATTTAACTTCGGAGATAACTAATGGGTACATCCCAAACGCAGGGAAAGTTGCATAGCAGACCTGTTCTTCCCGAAGAAAAGGGAAAGGGCCTTATTGAGTGTTGCCTATTGATGGGAAGTAAGTTTCATAGCCTGACTCGTAATGACAAAAGGTGGCAGTAAGAAATGGAATCTACAATCCATTGCGCACGATTTTATCACTTAATGAATAAACACAAGAATCAGCTTTCGGTACAAAAACTTGATGGAACATCACCTGCTCGAGCGATCAGTCATAACCGAGAAAGTGTTATGTACATTTTTGGTCTTCTGGAAGCCATATACACATCTTTATCTTCTTAACCGAATCTCCTATCGTGACTAGTCTGCTTTTAGTGTACTGCAAACAAAAATTCGGCATGATGGGAAGAAAACAGACTGGAGACCTCACTGCCGCAGCGAGGGAAATGATCATCACGTGCATGAGTGTAGGTTGGAAATTCGTGCGTCCGATGATGATTTTCTCGTCCAACATTTCGGCAGAGAGTGATGAAAGGTGCTCCTCTTGGAAAAACTGGAAAAGTTATCCCTCAGACTGGGTACAGTCCTCTCTATTCACTGAACGTTTTATCGCCTTCATTGAACATGCCAAACCTAACTCTGAATCGTAATACATGCTCATACTGAACGGACGTTATTCCCATGCCATGGATATACACGTCTTAGTAAAAACAAAAGAGAAACATGCGACCGTCCTGTGCATGCCACCTGATACGACTTATAGATTACAGCCATCGACCAGACTTTTAGGGCCTCCTAAATACTCTGTGTTGACAAGTCATGGGATAGCGATTTTCACATATACAAATGGCGGTAGTATAGCATATACATTACATAAAATGAAGTGCATGAGCGGAGCTGTCGTGTGTACTTGGGTGATTCATGTGGACAAGTTTCCGACGTGAATATTACAGCATAACAGGGATTAACAGACTTTGAACATGGAATGATGGAAAATACAATATTACGCTTCACACATTTCCTTTTTAGAAATCGTTGGGGAATTCAATATTCTGAGATACTAAATGTTGACATTATGCCGAAAATATCTAATTCTAGGCATTATCTCTCACCGTGGACAATTGGTGGCCATCGGCCTTCACTTAACGACCGAGAGCCCCAGCGTTTATATCGGCTTGTCGGTGCAAACAGACAAGCAAAAATGTGTGACATAGCCACAGAAATCAATGTGGATGTACGACTATGGTATCATTTAGGACAGTGCGACGAAATTTGGCGTCAGTCGGCTATGACAGCAGCCGACCGGCGAGAGTGACTTTGCTAACACCACGGCATCGCGTGCAGCGCATCTCCTGGGGTCGAGACCGTAATCGGTTGGACCCTAAACGACTGGAAAACCGTAGCCTCATTATATGAATCCCGATTTCAGTTGGTAAGAAGTGGTGGTATGTTTCGCAGACCTCACGAAGCCATGGACCAGTCTACCAGGTACTGTGCAACCTGGTGGCGGCTCCCTAGTGGTGGACAGTGTGTTTACATGGAATGGAATGCATCCTCTGGATGTTTAGCTAATTGGAGACTATTTGCAGCCTGTCATGGACATCATGTCCGCCGATAAGGATGGAGTTATTGTGGAAGACAATGTGCCATGCCACCAAGCCACTATTGTTCACGATGGGTTTAAAGAACATTGTGGGTACTTCGAGCGACTGATTTGACCTCCCAGATCACCCGACATTAATCCCATCGAACATCTGTGAGACATAATCGGGAGGTAATTTCGTGCACAAATGCCTACACCGCCAACACTTTCGCAGTTGTAGACGGCTCTAGGGCAGTATGGCTAGCTACTTCTGCAGGAGCTACTAGCTGACTCCATGTCACGTCGAACTGCTGTACTATGCCAGGCAAAGACAAGACCGACACGATATATGACGGTATCGCATGACTTTTTTCACCCCAGTGTACATCAATGAAGAGATCATACAGGCACTAAGAAGAGGCAATAGGGCTACCGATGATACTGCGGGGAAATTTGGTATGGCTTGCTTCAGAGTCCAACGTGGTGCAATATTGGTGTGTGTTTCTACGTAGCTGATGTAATTGCAGCTGAACTGGAAGCAGAACAGGTTGCTGACAGTGGTGAAGCTCTTTGTGACAACGAAGAGAATGGCAAATAAACCTCTGGAGTTGAAATCGGCTGCGATTCGTAGATAGACGAAAAGGAGCGAGCGGAAGAGCAGACAGAAGTTTCATCAACATCTGTAGGCCGTGTAAAGCCACACTATATCCCTCCACTGCCAAGTTCACAACAGAAGACATGAAACACAGTCGTAAAGCACTTCCGTCTGCTGTCCTAACCAGTTCGCCCTATAAAAATGCTTTAAAGTGTTCCACACGCTAAAAACAACGTGAATAGAAAGTACAAAGGAAGAAGGCATAAACCCAGAATATTTCTGCGATAGGTACAACAAAGCTCACCAAGATCAACCGGAACATCAAATTGACCAACAAAAGAGAACACTGTTCATACTGGGAAAGCGAATACTTTTCCCGACAAGGAAAATCAATGAAGATCAAAGTTCTAGCAAGAAAGGGGAAAGGGAAAGGACTGTCTATTTTGTGGCAACCCATTTAAAAAGTAAAGGAGCAGAACGTTGGGTTCATGGGCTCGTATGTTGTGTAATGGGTGTGAGACTGAAGTGTTCATTTGAGACATTAGATTGTGAATTCTCATTGTGGGGTTCTAGCCCATGAAAGTAGCTTTAATACAAATTTTCACTGTAATTGGTGTTTTCTTCCAGATGAGTTCGAAATTATTTCCTATTACCAGATACTCATAATTTACAGCATGTTACGAAATCGCTTTCAATTATTGAACATATTTATTTTTCATCGCAGTTACTGCTGATCCTTTAAAACCCATGTGTAAAGTAACACAGGTGCAAGTTTTGATGGAAAAGTAAAATTTTAGATTAATAATTTTTCTTTAAACGAAAAAGTGTCTCATGTTACCACCACTTCTCTTACTGAACAGGGTGTCTGGAAGCAGGCGCACTCTTTCCATGTGACATATGTTCTTTATTCTACACTGTTAGTGTTGTAGTGAGTTACGCGGCCTGCTGTCATGCATTTTTACTCCCTTTTTTTGAGATTTCTATCTGTCAGCGATTGGTCGATATTGCTTTGCTTCAGTTGATTCTTTGTTTATGTGACTCTTTTTGCGGGGCATTAGAGAGAGACTACTTGGCTTTAAATGACTGTACTTGTCTACATATTACTCGTACTGACGTAGGCTGTTAATGTGACTGTTTGTAGGCTCATTAGCTGTAGCCGAGAAGTTAAGTGAGACATTCATTTACGCATACGTTTCAACAGTTGAACTACACCTCTCACACTGCACAAGAGTCGTCCACAACGGAGACCCCTTCACTACCATTGTCCTTTCCCCTAACACAAAGTCTGCGCAGGTATGGGACAAGTTAATTTGTGCACACTGTATGTGTCCTTTCTAGATCCTGAAACAATGTCGTATCACGCACGCTTGCTGTAGGATGTGGGGTGACCAGTGGTTTTTGAGATACAAGCTGGGGTATATATGTATATACATATACTTTTGTGTGTGTGTGTGTGTGTGTGTGTGTGTGTGTGTGTGTGTGTGTGTGTGCGTGCGTGTATGTGTGTGTGTGTGTGTGCTGCGGTACATCTCTCTTATCACGTTCTCAGCACTGTTCCCCGTACCCTTATCCCTTTCTGTTTCTGTTTCTTTCAATTCTGTCTCTTCCGTTAACTTTTTCCAAATACGTCCGTTCCTTCCCATATAAATTAAGTTCTTCCCCAGATCTTATACTTATTTTAGTGCCACGATGATGTTAAAATGGTATATAATTGTTCACTTTCCCTGTAAATAAAGGGTGTTTATAAATAAATATCGGGGTTTTAACGCTTTGTAAGATTTATTATATTAAACTTACAGTTATAAATGAAATGTGAAATGAAAGAGCTACTCAGGCAGTTTTACCAAGCACCTTATAAATGTTCAATTTCAGCACCATTTGTCACATGGCATGCATGAAGACTATAGCCGAGTTCTTCCCAAACGTTGAGAAGTGTGTCTTCAGTGATTGTAGCAACAGCTGCTTCAGTCCGGTTTCTTAATTCAAGGAAGTCTGCTGGAAGCGGAGGCGCGTACATAGGTCGGGTGAACGTAGAGGCCATGCAAAGCAAACTATGTCATTGGGCCCCTTGCGCCTATCCAGCGGTTGGGTACAGTTAAGTTCAACCAATCGCGCACAAATTGTGCTCACATTGAACATGTATAAGGTTCTTGGTATAACTGTTTCACTTGTTCTTTCACTTGACATATCATTTATAGCTGTACGTTTAATGTAATCGATATTATAAAGCGTTAAAACACCGATACTCATTTATAAACACCGATGGCATAAATTTAGTATTCATACTCACTGTTTTCAATATTGTTATTGTTATGTGTAGATCATATACTAAGCACACTCTTAAGTTAATTATAAAGAGAATTTTTTGCGTACCTGATTAAATGTAAGAGATAAATCGATATAGAGAACTTAAATAAAGTTAAATACCAATGTACGAAAAGCAGTCCCAAAAGTAATGTTTTGTGACGGTGAAACTGTTCTAGACGGTGTACTCGTGCAGACCGAGAAGGAAGTGTGAAAAAATAATGTCAATATTATCAACAGTGATCAAAGTAAATCAAGGCAAATCAAAATTAAATCCTATTTCGTAATGCTCCTGATTTTAAGAAGCAGCATTCCTGTCCTTATTTTCCGATTGAGAGGCGTCAGATGAGTAAAAAGCATTAACTGTTTAGTTATTTACATTGATTGTGTATGTTAAAAATGAATTCTTCCTTTTGCCGGTTTCATGTCGAACGAACAAGTTTCCGGCATTATAATCCAGTGTTCTACGGATGCAGCATTGGGCAGTCTGAGCCACTGAATAAGGGCGCTAAGAGATTGCGACTGAGGGAATAACTGCGAATCAGTTTCAAATATTACTATGTTGCTCTTAATAACAAAATATTTTTAAAAAATTATGTATTATATATCAGTCTTGAAATAGTCTTTCGTAAACACTGATCAATGTAACGCCAATCAGCATGTGATTAAAAAACGTGAGTCTTCGTTAACTTGCGTAGCACATTTTTTTTAGTAGAGTAGAAACTCTGCAACTTCAAGGAAACAAATGTTTGTTCCCTTTACTGTAAGCTGATTATTATGGCCAAGTCTATTAAAGAGTGACGTTAACTTATTCTTAACAGGCAACCAACATTCAAAGATAAGCAGTGAGAAAATACTAATTGCAAGTATTATGAACTTTAGAGTGTATCGTTCTCTGGAAATTAACTCATAACTTACTAAATTGAAAGAAGAGCTTTAATAGCGATAATGAATTTTAAACAGTGACGACTGATTTCTTTAAAAGTTACATCAAGGAATCAAGTCTGTTGAAAAATAATTCAGTTAACTATTCTAATGTGAATTTGAAACTAGTTGTATGCACACCAACTGATCGTCGAACATAACATGTAGTTTAAGTGTGCAGTGAATTACAACATCTGTGGAAGGCTGCTGATATTTAATTTAATTTTTAAAGGTGTTCTGAAGCCTATTAACTAGGACTTCTGAGAAGAATATCAGTTATTAGATTATACTGTGGAAGTTAGAAGAAGTTTTAACAATGGGACTGTCTGGAATAATATAAAGAAATATATTGGAGAAGTTCAGCTACACCACAGTCTAACTTAATGTCGCGATACTCCATCTTATTTTTGTTATCCGCAGCTATAGCAGCGCCCCAAGTGGCCACAAAGCGACAGTTCTGAATACGATATCGGAGAAGTGCGAAAGAAACGTTTATATTGATTTACAACATAGTTTTTACAATGGTGAGTGTGTGTAGTGCCTTAAAAATCAACAATAACTATAGAATGATACCACGTTTGTAATTCAGTCGTTCCGTAAGGCCCTTGGCTGTACGAAACTGTGTAGTACAGCAAAATTTACTTCTGGTTTTCATGTAAAGTACAGATTCTTACTTAATGGTCTGGTTCTCCTTTAATAACAAAAACATTAGCAATAAACACCGGAAGAACTGAGCTTTTGCTGAAAGAGGTGGTATACCTACCCAAGAAAGTGAAGTTTTGTTCGTTACATCTTTAGCCAGTCAGTGAATCTGGTACGTAGGTAACCTGTATTGAATGTGACATCTACATCATTTAATGTTCAAAGTTAGCTATCACAATTGCAGCTCAAAATGACACAGACGTGTTTATAAATCGTTGAAAGCAACAAAACTCTTTCTCAAGATAGATAAAAACCGGTTCCACAGTTGCTGCTAAATTTGACCCTTAAACTTCAGCAATCTTTGAAACAAAAGTAATTACATTTACAGAATTATTCTTGCATTTCAATGCCGAGTGAAGTCTAAGAATGGGTGAATCATTAGACTCCACAAAAGATGCTAAAGTGTGAAGGAGAGTGCCTACGATAAGAACAGACAACAACATAAATATAGACTTCGCATACATGGAATATACGTTTATATTCTCTTGCTTTCAGCGAAGTAAGCTGCAAAATTACACATACTGGAAATATTTCTTCCTGAATAAGTTGCAGCTTATATCACAGTATCAGTGTGATTCGGCTGGTTTTACATGTATTTCATGATAATTCGTGTCTCTTGGCAAATCATGGAACTCACAATTGCAACAAATATTTCGTTGATTAAGTAGAAAGTCATTAAAAACGAACATTATGCATTACAACGCATGCGACTATCAGCTTTGTCAGCGTTTGGAGCAATATTGTCGCCCCAGCTATTAAAAATGGTAACAACCTCCTCTCCTGAGGGCGTCGTGACTGCGTTTATTAGACCGTGGTAAAACTGAACGCGTGCATTATCGACTGCTGATACGCTGCCTGTTGTTTTTAAGGGAATGCTCACCCCGTTTACGCTTCGATGGGGACGTACATTAACTTTCAAGGTACATTTATTGTGGTCAGACTACTACACGAAGAGAGCGTTTCTATGTGTTGTTAGTGAGAAGAAGAAACGAAACAAGATCCAATTTCTCAGTATATTATCTATTTAATAGGCATGCTCATAAATAACCAGCAATGCGGAGCTATAGACTGGGTTGACGAAGCAGCGTGGGATATACGAGGGTTGTCCAGAAAGTAAGTTCCGATCGCTCGCGAAATGGACACCACAGTGAAAACCGGATGAAGCTTTGCAAAGATGTGTTGGGTAGTGTCTCTAGTATGACTTTCAATCGCATCAAGACCCTCTTTTTATATGTGAGCGCACTGTGAGCGAGTGAAGGGGCCTAGAACAACAATGTCTCCTGTCAAGTAGGAGGGCCCTCTGAGAGGCTTCTCCTTAGTGAATGCAGCCCATCTAACACAACTGCCACGCACTTCCTTCTTCATGGCAATTCTCAGCCGCACTCTGCAGGGGCAGTGAAGACGCTACGGCAGCCTTTTCGATGGGAAGTGTTCGATCACCCACAACACAGTCCTAATTGGCTCGTCCTGAGTTTCGTCTCTGTTCACATGAAACGCTGGATACGAAGACAACACTTAGGCGCAATCTGCGCTCTATAGACCAGCGTAGAGAATCGTCGGAAAGCGCAGGCGGCTGCCTTCCATGACGATGGTGTAGGAAATTTGGTATAACGCTCCGAAAAATGTCTACGTAGGAGCGGCGACTATGTACAGAAGTATCTGGAAAATGTAGCTAACCCCTGCAAATAAAATGTTTATGATTTTCACTGCGGTTTCCATTTAGCGACCGATCGGAACTTACTTTTTGGATAACACTCGTATAAGTGCAGGAGTGAGTACCACACGTGATGTTGTTGGTAGCATGATACGGAAGACTTACACAAACCTAAAGCATACTGGATCACAACAGTATCTTTCAGATACCTGCACGTATCATAACCAGTCTCACTTTGTCGAGGAGAATCTCACTGCTTTCCTATGACAGTTACACTGTTAATTTCAAGTGTGAGATTACTTCAAATTGCACAAGTGATTTAAGTACATGATGCCGATATGAGGCATGGATGTTACGCTACGAAAAACGATAACATTGAGATTCTTGTTGACAAATATTCTCTAAGAGATATACCATATAAATGTCATAGAATCGCTTCTGGACCCATGTAGATTAATACTTGGAGCTAGAACCGTTGAACAAATGAACTTGTTCCTTTATTTATGCTACACTTTCACTATTTACCTCATGAGTCACATTTACTTCTACACGCTTTTTATTTAACCTAAAACTAACATTGACAGAATGAAGCTTAATTTATTTGCACTATTCTGTTGCTTTGACATGTTGCGGAGTTCCACCTGTTTAGCCAGCAACCCACCTGACACAACAGTGTCGCAAGTTGCCTAAATGTTACGCTACCGCTCTGCAACAAAAAAGACAGTTTCGTTGCAGTTCCACCAGGTGGCGCTAGCAGCGCCACTAGTTGTCTCGGACTGGAGGGGCCCTATTTGCATCAGCGATCTACGTGACCTAGAATGGTTCATACGGTATCCTGCCGTGAGTCTGTGCAGGGGTGTTTACGTCGAACCACAACTATAGATTGACGTTCGCTCCACCACGACGCCTCTGCTTTGTGCCGACCAGCTGCTGCCTGGCCTCAGCAACTCCGCAGCCAGTCCAGTCTCTGTGGTTGGACGTCGAAATCGGATTTACGGATTTTGGTAGAACATCGACTGTATTTTGTTTTTCCAAGAATCTATTCCACTATGGATGTACTGAAAGTAAACTCTTGTGGAACTTGGTTTCCTTGTGCAGCAGTAGAACTTCGTAAATATTAGTGTGTGGAACCTCGACCAAGTATGAGACTCTGAGCTGCTGAGCAAAGGCTTTTAGACAGTCAATAATTTTTAAATGTTAATTAGGGTTTGGTTTCTTTGGAGCAGAGGAAGATACTAGTTTTTTCCAATTAACTACATATGTGGAAAATTAGTGACTTTAGTTACGCCTAAGGGGTATTCTTTAGTAAGTGAGAAAGTGACGTTGTTCTTGTTTCGATGTTGATGCAAAACGATGCATCTTTTCTTGGTTGCGTATCTGAACAACACATGTAGTGTGTAACAATAGTTACTATGGTGCTATGATCGTGTAATACACTCTCAGCTTGTCAGATGCTTGACTTACTATTTTGGCGTCAAGAATTTCATTAGTCTCTTATTTCTAGATAAATTTAAGCCTTTTGACTGAAAAGTTACATTCAAAAATTTATTAAAAGACAGTTGATTTCTCGTCAAGCAACTCATTCAAGCCACTTATTAAGATACTAATGATTGTGCTACCTTCGCACAGTGAAAATACCACGTCTCTTTAAAAATTTTGATGCACATAAATGAACCATTAATACTGAGGTATGTTCTGCTGCGTTTGTTGAATATCTACAGAAAACGTTTTTTACATACTAATGCAGAAATGACAATAGGTGATTCACATATATAAAATTGTACGACTCTTCATCCCTATTATTACGTCAGCAATGTCATCAACATCTGTTCCAGTGTTCCAATGTTGGTGAAACCTTATGGGACTTAACTGCTAAGGTCATCAGTCCTTAAGCTTACACACTATTTAACCTAAATTATCCTAAGGACAAACACACACACACATGCCCGAGGGAGGACTCGAACCTCCGCCGGGACCAGCCGCACAGTCCATGACTGCAGCGCCTTAGACCGCTGGCATCACCATCTGTGTTCATACGAGTATGTCACTGACACAAATGATGTTTCAGTACTTTTAATAGTCAGTTACTATTCATTTTATTTGAAAACTGTAATTTTTTCATGCTATAAGACGTTTTAAATTGGTGCAAAGAAAAGCCACAATCAAACTGGTCAGTGTGTCACCCCCCCGCCCCCCGCCCCCCGCCCCCCGCCTATAATTTGGAAGAGGGGCAGGAAATCTACAACAAACTCTACTGTATGTGCCTTAGAATCCTCAGTCCGAAAACATCGTTATATCCCTATTTCATCTTCAGACACGCCGCATACTTCCCTTTCCAGTGCCACGAGATAATCCGTGAGAGTTTCCCATTCTATTCGCTGCAGCTAACTTTCTGACGAACATAATTCCTATTTATCCAATAATTCCTACCACTCAGTTGTAAAGTTCCTTCCCCCATTCATTTTTATAATTATTTTCCACGTAAAATTCTCCTTAATACTTTCCTCAGCTTGAGTATTTATCTTCAACTGCCATGATTCTTTACTATTGCCAAGTCGACTATTCAAGTTCTTTGCCATAAACTGATGAAAGAATGCACACAGTGAGGAATGGAATTATAAAAATAAACTTTATTCAGATTATACAGCCAAAATGAGGGATTTGAAGCACGAGTTGTTAGAACAGCTGTCGTCTTCGTTATATACACTCCTGGAAATTGAAATAAGAACACCGTGAATTCATTGTCCCAGGAAGGGGAAACTTTATTGACACATTCATGGGGTCAGATACATCACATGATCACACTGACAGAACCACAGGCACATAGACACAGGCAACAGAACATGCACAATGTCGGCACTAGTACAGTGTATATCCACCTTTCGCATCAATGCAGGCTGCTATTCTCCCATGGAGACGATCGTAGAGGTGCTGGATGTAGTCATGTGGGACGACTTGCCATGCCATTTCCACCTGGCGCCTCAGTTGGACCAGCGTTCGTGCTGGACGTGCAGACCGCGTGAGACGACACTTCATCCAGTCCCAAACATGCTCAATGGGGGACAGATCCGGAGATCTTGCTGGCCAGGGTAGTTGACTTACACCTTCTGGAGCACGTTGGGTGGCACGGGATACATGCGGACGTGCATTGTCCTGTTGGAACAGCAAGTTCCCTTCCGGTCTAGGAATGGTAGAACGATGGGTTCGATGACGGTTTGGATGTGCCGTGCACTATTCAGTGTCCCCTAGACGATCACCAGAGGTGTACAGCCAGTGTAGGAGATCGCTCCCCACACCATGATGCCGGGTGTTGGCCCTGTGTGCCTCGGTCGTATGCAGTCCTGCTTGTGGCGCTCACCTGCACGGCGCCAAACACGCATACGACCATCATTGGCACCAAGGCAGAAGCGACTCTCATCGCTGAAGACGACACGTCTCCATTCGTCCCTCCATTCACGCCTGTCGCGACACCACTGGAGGCGAGCTGCACGATGTTGGGCCGTGAGCGGAAGACGGCCTAACAGTGTGCGGGACCGTAGCCCAGCTTCATGGAGACGGTTGCGAATGGTCCTCGCCGATACCCCAGGAGCAACAGTGTCCTTAATTTGCTGGGAAGTGGCGGTGCGGTCCCCTACGGCACTGCGTAGGATCTTACGGTTTTGGCGTGCATCCGTGCGTCGCTGCGGTCCGGTCCCAGGTCGACGGGCACGTGCACCTTCCGCCGACCACTGGCGACAACATCGATGTACTGTGGAGACCTCACGTGTTGAGCAATTCGGCGGTACGTCCACCCGGCCTCCCGCATGCCCACTATACGCCCTCGCTCAAAGTCCGTCAACTGCACATACGGTTCACGTCCACGCTGTCGCGGCATGCTACCAGTGTTAAAGACTGCGATGGAGCTCCGTATGCCACGTTAAACTGGCTGACACTGACGGCGGCGGTGCACAAATGCTGCGCAGCTAGCGCCATTCGACGGCCAACACCGCGGTTCCTGGTGTGTCCGTTGTGCCGTGCGTGTGATCATTGCTTGTACAGCCCTCTCCCAGTGTCCGGAGCAAGTATGGTGGGTCTGACACACCGATGTCAAGGTGTTCTTTTTTTCATTTCCAGGAGTGTATAATACTGTAATATTCTACTTATGCCAAGATCTAAGGAAAGTTCATACTCTTTAGAGTCCAATGAATATACATGGGTGGGATGGACGGTAGTGACAACACGGTTGTATTCTATATTAGACTCTATTGGCTGACGTTCACCGTATGAAATTCTCTCAGTACATTCGCCCCGCATCTTATTCCCTATACCCAACGGAACGTGTCGTACACCGTAAGTCAATGTATCTTCATAGATGTCTCGCAAGGACCGCTCTTTGGCACTGATGAAATCTTCTCTTGTGTTTTCGCGAGTCCGACAAAAAGATTCCTTCATTTTGACGAATGGGTCGTAATCGCACGGAGTCGCATCGGATGGATACTGTGGATGTTCAAGTATCTCCCACACCCGCTTACACAGGAAGCTCTGCACAGGCATCGGCTAGTGGCATCGTTCATTGTCATGAAGGAAGATGGGCTGCTATTCCAGAAGGGAATGTAGTTGTGCCATCCGACCACATGCCACTTCAGTTTTGATCCACACACATTTATCGTATTTCCTGAACATACTGTTAGGGCTGCCTCCCGCACTTTCAGACGCTTCACACTGCAGCTGACTCAAACACAGCTGTCGCCGCCCACTGTTCTGCTTCAGGTGACATTCTGCAGCCAGAAACAGACAGCGGGCATGCCATGTGGTGCACATCATTCATCATGCGGCAGTGTTCCCACTACTTTTATCCAGGCCATTTATGTTTTTCAGTCGTAGGAAGGGGTTTTGATACAGCTTTCAGAATTCGAGGTATTGTATCTATTGGAAAACGTCGTATTAAGTTCATTGTCCTTAAATGGAACTTCGTCGAAAAATATATGTGCAGAACTCCATCAGACAAGTTTGGAGACTGAATAACAATAATATGGTTGGATGGAGAACTTCTCACGTTAAGTCTCTCCTTTAGTGCTGCCTGCTTACATTACTCCTGTTATCTGTTGGTATCCTTACCTTCAGAATACAAGCAAAAACTGTTAAGTTCGGACTGATATTTCAAATTTAGTGTTTTTGTGATGATGTGATTGCGTATAACGAGTTCAATTGTTTTAGGTAGAGGACGATCTACTTCTATGTAAATGTTTGTCTACCGCCAACAGTAGTGTTCAGAAAGACACAGCACTTTACTTTACACCGGAATATCACGTACATTGATCCCAAAGCCGGCGAGATCATAGTGCACAGTCAGCGAAACATGGAACCAAGAAGCTCCGGAGCATAATAGAAATAGATAACAGAATGGCAATTGCAGCAATAGCTGCTTTTGACACTAAAAGCTGCTAAGAGTTTTTATAATTCTGACATGTATTTTGGACAGGTCACGAAAACTGCTGGTGAATCCTGTGGATGCCTTTAGCAGATGGAGGAAATATTTTGAAGAGTTGCTCAATGTAGGTGAAAATATGATCAGTAATGTTTCAGTTTTCGAGGTAGAATGGGATAGGAATGATGATGGAAATAGGATCACATTTGAGGAAGTGGAGAAAATGGTCAATAGATTGCAGTGCAATAAAGCAGCTGGGGTGGATGAAATTAAGTCAGAGCTCATCAAATACAGTGGAATGTCAGGTCTTAAATGGCTACACAGGATAATTGAAATGGCCTGGGAGTCGGGACAGGTTCCATCATACTGGACAAAAGCAGTAATCACACCAATCTTTAAACATGGAAACAGAAAAGATTGTAACAACTACAGAGGTATCTCTTTAATCAGCGTTGTGGGTAAAATCTTCTCAGGTATTGTTGAAAGGAAAGTGCGAGTATTAATGAGGACCATTTGGATTAAAATCAGTGTGGGTTTAGGCCTCTTAGGGGTTGTCAGGACCAGATCTTTAGCTTACGGCTAATAATGGAGAAGTGTTATGAGTGGAACAGGGAATTGTATCTATGCTTTATAGATCTAGAAAAGGTATATGACCTGGTTCCTAGGAGGAAGTTAATGTCTTTTCTACGCGATTATGGACTAGGAGGCAAACTTTTGCAAGCAATTAAAGGTCTTTACATGGATAGTCAGGCAGAAGTTAGAGTTGACGGTAAATTGAGTTCATGGTTCAGAGCAGTTTCAGGGGTAAGACAAGGCTGCAACCTGTCTCCACTATTGTTCATATTATTTATGGATCATATGTTGGAAACAATAGACTGGATGGGTGAGATTAAGATATGTGAACACAAAATAAGCAGTCTTGCATATGCGGATGACTTAGTTGTGATGGCAGATTCGAGTGAAAGTTTGCAAACTAATATTTCAGAACTAGATCATAATTGTAAGGACTATGGTATGAAGATTAGCATCTCCAAAACGAAAGTAATGTCAGTGGGAAAGAAATATAAACGGATTGAGTGCCAAATAGGAGGAACAAAGTTAGAACAGGCGGACAGTTTCAAGTACTTAGAATGCATATTCTCACAGCATGGTAACATAGTGAAAGAACTGGAAGCAAGTTGTAGCAAAGCCAATGCAGTGAGCGCTCAGCTACTATCTACTCTCTTCTGCAAGAAGAAAGTCAGTACCAAGACTAAGTTATCTGTGCACCGTTCAATCTTTCGACCAACTTTGTTGTATGGGAGCGAAAGCTGGGTGGATTCAGGTTATCTTATCAACAAGGTTGAGGTTACGGATATGAAAGTAGCTAGTAGATGGGGACAATGGCAGGAGGGAGTCCACAATGAGGAAATCAAAGAAAAACTGGGAATGAACTCTAAAGATGTAGCAGTCAGGGCGAACAGGCTTAGATGGTGGGGTCATGTTACACGCATAGGAGAAGCAAGGTTACCCAAGAGACTCATGGGTTCAGCAGTAGAGGGTAGGAGGAGTCGGGGCAGACCAAGGAGAAGGTACCTGGATTCGGTTAAGAGTGATTTTGAAGTAATAGGTTTAACATCAGAAGAGGCACCAATGTTAGCACTGAATAGGGGATCATGGAGGAATTTTATAAGGGGGCGATGCTCCAGACTGAACGCTGAAAGGCATAATCAGTCTGAAATGATGATGATGATGATGATGATGACTAGTATGTTACGCAACCAGAACAACTGTCAAGTCCCTTGATCTTAGCAGGGTAAAGATAAAGTGGATGAGCCTGATTCTGTGTTACGACCTTGTTGCCTCTTGACTAGATTTTAAGTAAAACAATTACATTAATCTAACCCGTATTCATTTTCATTGTAAAAGGGCAGCGATTATCACTGCAGATTATTTTTTTCTGAAAACGCTTACCTGTTCACTGCGAAGACGTAGATCCGCTGCCCCGGTAGGAGCGGTTATGAGTTCTTCCTTCGCTGTGATCGCTGGAGTAGATAGAACTGCGGACAGACAGCTTTCTATGTTGTGAACGACTGAGAAGGGTAGGCTTGTCTCTTACGTGTACAATGTGAAATAAAAAGAGACAGCACTATTAATAAATGGAAAAATTCGATCTGATACTGATGTAATGGAACGAGCAGGTCATTTCTTTGATGGCGACTGCTATTTCAATAGTATCGCCAAACAATGTGGAATCGATAGCTATCAGAGTGTTCGACACCTACTTCATTCTACCTCTGGTTTGCAGCGCATGCTGAGGCTGTTCTGCACTGTGGCTAATGCGGTTAAATGAACAGCAGAGAGTTTGTAGTTTGAATGCGTAGTGCGATCATTAGCTGCTGGGTAGTTCGACTGGACCGTGCTACGATAGTGCCTCGCTTCTCTACATCATAATTTACAATTATAAAACACAGTAAAACTCGTGCCTTTAATGAACTAGTTAATTTCACCTAAAACCAGATGAATTTTTACAGACAAAGACACATTAGGAATTTTGTGTGTGTGTGTGTGTTACGTACATAGTCACATAATAAACACTAGCGATTAGTCTTTCAATCTCTATAGTCAAAGTATAAAATAACTGAAGCCAATCGCCCGCCGTTTGGTTAAGAACAGCAGTCGAGATCGCAATAACATTTGTTTATTATGACCGGTTTCGGCATATATTAAAGTAATCATCAGATGTTTTGGGCCCACTAGGCTGGTGCTGGCGGATCCTCGGCTTTTTACGTCACACCGCGATCGATCGTACACTGTACACAATGTGCTGAAAACATATGATGATGGCTTTAGTATATGCCCTAACCGGTCATACGAAACAAATGTTACTGCGATCTCGACCATTTTGGGCTACGTATAGCTCCACATCGCCGCGCTCCATGGACAATGTTGTCTAAATTTATAAACAATGACTCGATGGATAAGTTTAAAGCCAGCTAGTGTTTATTCTCTCTTTGTTTCCTAAGTCGACCATGCAGAGGCGTGAGTGGTGTTCTCGATGCTGTTGGAAATGTTTGGGATGAAAGCGAGATCCACAGAGCACTAGCCTAAGGGACGGTGTACATGAGTACATCGAAACGGGATGGTGTGCTTCATGCCTTAACTCTTACTCCAGATGTGCGACAATATGGGTAACGTTGGTGTCCCCCACATTCCTCTATAAGCAACATTTTACTATTAAATGCTTAGACTACAGTAAGAAAGATTTGGTTATTGAGCTGCTACGTATAAATCAGAGGTTATTTAGAGAAAATTAGTGGGGTGGTAGAGCTAATGAGAATATTTTCGCGCCGGCTGCAGTGGCCCAGCGGTTCTAGGCGCTTCAGTCCGGAACCGCGCGACTGCTGCGGTCGCAGGTTCGCATCCTGCCTCGGGCATGGATGTGTGTGATGTCCTTAGGTTAGTTAGGTTTAAGTAGTTCTAAGTTCTAGGGGACTGATGACCTCAGCAGTTAAGTCCCATAGTGCTCAGAGCCATTTCACCCATTTGAATATTTTAGCGATGCGTATGATTCTATGAATAGAACGTGAATGAGCCCAATATATGTTTGAATTCCGTTAATCAGGCAATGAAAACTCCATGTTGGAATATCAACAATGTAGAAAAAAGTAGATTGCTACTTACCGTACAGATGACACGTCAAATTACAGACAGGCATAACTAAAAGATACCCATTCATAAGCTTTGTGGTGCAGCCTTCGTCAGAAAAAGAAAGAGAAGCACATACCCCTAATTCACAAGCAACTACACCTCACTCACACATGACTGCCAACTCCGGCAGCTGGGACCATAATGTCAATGTTCTTTTTCTGGCGAAGTCTGTGGTCGAAAGCGTATATGTAGGTGTCTTTCAATTATGCCTGCCTGAGACTTAATGTGACATGTTTACGGCAAGTAGCAATCTTGTTTTCTCCTATATTATTGAATTACATTAATTATAGACTCAGAATGAAAGACACTGAGGCAATTTGATGTGTTGTTAAAGTATTTAGTAAATGCTTGATTCTTGCTAAGTATCCTCTGCAACACACTATTCAGTATTTAGTAAATGCTTATTACCCGAGTGAATTCTGTAGGGTAATTTTTTGTTTGTTTACTTGGAGTATAAGAGGAAGATGATCAAATCGCAATAAGCTGATAGTGATATGCAGTGCTCGATTTCACGCAATTAGCTCCAAACTTTTATGGTGTGGCGAACCGAATGAGACCTTCACTTCAAAGGTAAGAATTAAAAGTGATTAATATTACATTCTGGCACTGAACAATTTGTCTGAAATTAAGTTTCAGTTTTCTCAGGTTTTAGAACTTAATGAATTTAGAATATTCATGCATGTCAGTTTCATTCATATCACAACAGTTCAGACCAAAAGCTTTCACGATCACCCAGGAAGTTTATTGATGGAGGAATGGACTTTGTTTCTTGTGATATGTTCATTTGAAAGTAAACTCTCACCTTCAAAATGTTTTCAAATGAGATGTATCACATCTGGAACAGCCATTACGCAAATATCTATGTGTACTTGTACATAACTTCTGTAATAATCACTGAATAGTGTATTTCACAGAATACTTATCAAGAAGCCATACGTTATGGTATCATCCCGTTACCGTGGCGTATGATGTGCGGAAAGTATGACCGCATCAATCCGTTAAATTAGTATTAGCTAATCTTCACGATACTTGGCGATAGGGAAACTTGTGACATGAAGTACGTCTTTAGACTCATCACTTAGTACAGATTTCTGGGGTATATCTTCAAGAGGAGGCTAATTAAGTATTGACTCTCTCATGTGAGCCAAACATGTGACTTCCATCTCTTTTTTGTTAGACCTAAATCGTGTGGGTTTCACGCGCCTAAACAATATTGTACAATGAGACGTTCAAGCGATTTGTGTTCTGTCTCCATGATGTGTCTACAGTTGCCCATTATGCTGCCACTGAACCATTATATGCCGCCTATCTTACTATTGGGACTATGTTATCATTCAATGCCAAATCGTTAAATATTGATTAATCCATTTAGTTGTATCAGTTGACAGATTTCAATTCTGGGTCATTAATATTGTACACCTAGGACGCTATGGTTTTTAAGGTGAATAATTTTACTTTCCAAAATTTCAAAAGAAACTGCTGTTTCTTATATTCCTTGGCAATCTTGGAAAGAAATCTCAATGAGTGTTTGTGCGCCACTTTTCTGGTACTTCACAAGAAATAGCTTCATCAGTTGAAAAAAGTGTCCGGTTACTATTAATATTGTCTGTCAGTTCACTAATATAAAACATGAACAACAATGGTCCCCACACACGTCCATGTGACACACCTGAAGCTGCTTGCTTGTCTGTGGTTCTCCCTACATAATGTCAGAAGATTCCACCATACCAAGAAATTCTCAGTCCAAACACATACGTTGTTACATACTACATTTGGTAGTAAAGTTCTTACTAACCCTCATTTGGTAAGTAATCACACGCTTTTCGGATGTCAAATTACAGTATAATGCAGCCATCTGATAGCTTTGGTCAAGGCTCCAACGTGAGAATAGCGCAAGCTTTTTCTTCGGCGTAATAGATTCTTTCGTAATCAATGCAAGTTAGTACGGAGGAGGTCACGCTGTCCAAGACACGTCATTCAAGTTTGCATAAGAGAGTGCTGCGTTTGCTGAAGTAATTCAATGGTAATTTTTTGTGCTGTTTCCACACAGCACTCCGAGATAATGTCTAATGATACAGCTGTCTGTTATGGATGCTGCTTAGCAGTTTACAATGATCTTCATATTCCAAATTATTCAAAAAATGGCTCAAATGGCTCTGAGTACTATGGGACTTAACGTCTGAGGTCAACAGTCCCCTAGAACTTAGAACTACTTAAACCTAACTAACCTAATGACATCACACACATCCATGCCCGAGGCAGGATTCGAACCTGCGACCGTAGCGGCCGCGTGGTTCCAGACTGAAGCTCCTAGAACCGCTCGGCCATCCCGTCCGGCTCGAAATGTATTGTATTTTGTTTTAAATGTAGACGAACTTGAACCTTCTAATCATTTTCTCTCCTGCCCCAGATTTCTTGTAATTATCTCTTCAGGTAGTGAAAGAATGCAGAGTAATGTAACAAAAACATCATCATCTTCTTTTTCCTTGCTTCTCAAGGTCCTCCGATATTTGTTTTCCAGTTCGGGCTGTATTTCAGGATCTCCTGGGAGAATCTGCGACCTGGAATTCTCATGAGGTGTTCTCTTCAATGTTCACGATACCTTTAAACCTTTTCATTCATGTTTAAACACATTTAATTTTGTTTCGATGTGTTCATTTCTAATCATGTATTTTCTTGTGCAGCCCTTCGTTTTCCTTAGGAACCACATCTCTGCTGTTGGAAGCTCATCTCCGATACTCGATTTTTTTCGCTTCCGTAGTATAACAATAACATAGGAGCCGCAATCACTTTGTAGAATTTCAGAGTATGCCATATGGACTTAACTGTAGGTGCATTTGATGTTCAGTCCTGTAAGAGTAGGGAAACAGCTTTTATACATATTACTAAGTATGATTCAGAGCCATTTACTAATTTTAATGAATCTGCAATGTCGTTTAATATTAGATTACATAGGTGGCCTAAACGAACAAAGGAGTTTGATTACATTGATCAGTTCCTCGTTTCAAATTTATGCCGTGCGAAGTTTATTGAGAAGTGTTTGGAAGCGTTGCAGAAAAATATGAAGGAACGTCGTGCGTTGACGGGTTGTGATTTGCTGTATACTTATTGGGCTAAAGAAGTAGTTTCTTGATACAATGCGTACTTTCAGTCTACGAAGGTGAGGAAACCTAAATTGTATTTATTTGGCGATACAAATAACAATACAACTTTGATAGAAAAAGTGTTAGGGCGTAAGCAAGAGGTTTATATGACTCATTGTTCAGGATTTAGATTTGGGGACTATATTGCTTCGTTGCATTCTGTAATACTGTTTGAAGAATTCGCTTGGGGTAAATGGAAGCAATATGCTGTTACATTGGAATTATTGAAGGTAGGCCTGTAACCGTCAATGTAAAAAATAATTCAGGCCTAACAATTAATTATACATACCGGACTTGTAATATTTGTGTCGAATGAAATGGCCATAGGTGATGAGGCTCTTTTGTCGCGATTGAACATTGTTCGCGCTAATTTTTACGATGGTGAAGGAGGAGATCGATACCTCGCCGTCCCCATGTATTCCGGAGACGTCGGTGTGGGAGGTCTCGTCCTATGAAGCGTCGTGTTATTCGCAGGAGGAGACGATGGAATCATAGGCGGCCACGTATGATTTCGTTGGGGAAAATTTGTCTATGGCGTCTTCTTCTACTTTATGGCCCAATGCTCTGCAATGGTACCACAGACTGCTTGGAAAATGAGTATTTCATTTTCAGTATCCGAATCAAAATCAAGATCAATAGCACAACCTAAATATGAGACTTGTACTAAAACTGGATATTTTCCTGGGCATGCCATTATTTCGTTTTATTACTAGAAATTTTAAAGTTGTATTTCTTGTCTAGCCGCCGCAGTGGCCTCGCGGTTAGAGGATCCATGAACTAATTGCGCGGCCCCTCCCACCGGCGGTTCGAGTCCTTCCTCGGGCATGGGTGTGTGTTGTCCTTAGCGTAAGTTAGTTTAAGTAGTATGTAAGTCTAGCGGCCGATGACCTTAGCAGTTTGGTGCCTTAGGAATTCACACACATTTGAACATTTCTTGCCTATTTCATTCAGGTGGTATACTGCTCTTTGGAGGTTATCTTCAATCTTTCGAATAATAAACATACCATCAGCAAACAAAAGTACAATCAAGTATTCTTCACTCGTCATCTTAATTCCTTTGTTTACTTTACATTTCCTTTTGCGAAGACTGAATTCAGTGTAAATATTAAAGAGGATAGATGATATCCCACAGATTCGCTTTAACACCTCAGTTAATAATTATTTCTAATTGATTCATATTTGTATTTTTTACAATGTGTGTATTTTTCCAAATCTTTTCACTACCTGCGTTAAGTAATAAGGATGTCTACATTCAGACATAATGTTCCACAGGGTACCACAGGTCACACGGCCAAAAGAATTGTCAAGATCGATGAAAGCCGTATAAGTTTCCAGATTACATTCTCTGTGTTTTTCTATAAAGTTTTCAATTACAAACATATTATCTGTGTGTGATCGATCTCATCTAAATCTGTCTTGTTCTTCAGAAATAACAGCTTCTGTGGTGTTCTTCATACGGTTATTGATTATTTATGAGTATAGTTTGTAGCCGTTCTTTAGAAGAGTGATACCTAGACAGTTTTTACAGTCATTGCTTTTACCTTTCTTGTAAAGAAAGATTCCTTCTGTTGTATACTAAATATCTGGAATCCTGTAGTTCGTACCACAATTATTTATTAACTGTAGAAATCTTTTATCTAGTATTAAACCTCCATATTTTATAAATTATGCCTTTGTTCCATTTGTTCCAGTAGCTATTTTGGACCTGTATACACTTTCTCCATTGTCATCTTCAGCCTTCTGTGTAAGCCACACGTTTACGAAACGATTTAACTGTTATTCATTGGGTATAATGTTCAGTGAGGCTGTGTCTTTTTCTTCCTTATTCAGGGCTTTCATAGCTTTATATGGACATCGCTCTCTACCGTGTGCGTCATGTTCTAATACGCTTACGTACGAATTCTACAACTCATGGTGCCCTTTGCAGTCTATTTGTTTTGCAGCGTATCTATTTATTTTGTAAGTTTACCAGAGCTCTCCGGTGTTCTCGTCCGTAGAAACTTCGAATAAGCTACTTGATTTTCTTTAATAGCTTCTTTAGTTTCTGTGTTCCAAATTCTGAGTCATTTTCCCCATCTGTTTTCACCCTTTTACCAAACGCTTCTGAGATTCCTTCGATGATGACGATAGTGAAGCAAGATTCTCTTGGAGTCTGTGCTCATGAAGTTTCCTGGTACTATATTCCAACAAATGTGCTTTGAACAAATGTTGTGGCTTCTTTTGGAGTTTCTTGCTTCCGCTTTGGTGGTTGTCTAATCTTACGGCCAAAAGGAAGTTGTCCCTACCAGTGGCACTTCCTCTATAAACGTGTTTATGTTGCATACGCAATAACTCCCCCCCCCCCCATGAACCATGGACCTTGCCGTTGGTGGAAAGGCTTGCGTGCCTCAACAATACAGATAGCCATACCATAGGTGCAACCACAACGGAGGGACATCTGTTGAGAGGCCAGGCAAACGTGTGGTTCCTGAAGAGGAGCAGCAGCCTTTGTTGCAGGGGCAACAGTCTGGATGATTGACTGATCTGGCCTTGTAACACTAACGAGAACGGCCTTGCTGTGCTGGTACTGCGAACGGCTGAAAGCAAGGGGAAACTACAGCCGTTATTTTTCCCAAGGGCATGCAGCTTTACTGTATGGTAAAATTATGATGGCGTCCTTTTGGGTAAAATATTCCGGAGGTAAAGTAGTCCCCCATTCGGATCTCTGGGATGGGACTACTCAGGAGGACATTGTTATCAGGAGAAAGACAACTGGCGTTCTACGGGTCGGAGCGTGGAATGTCAGATCCCTTAATCGGGCAGGTTGTAAGGTGTCAGGCAAATCCAACACCTTCCATGAAAACCCTGACATGATAAGCAAATCCAGTAGTATGTCACATAGCTCCAAATAAATCGTGACATTAAATTAACCAAAGTAATACGAGTAATGAGTGAGCAAATGGAATACCACACACTAACACAAGAATGCCTAAATGCATGTCATACCTTCCCACGTGAGACAGACGCAGTTCCGAAGGGAGAAACGAGAACAGAAGCTGAGAGCAGAACCGTGTTAAGCTAGAAGGCCCTACGGTAAGGGATGGACACCCACGTAGCCAGATAACCGACAGGACCACCCCCCAGCCCATGTTAAAAGCTAGAGTCCTCCAGAAGAACAGTATAGATCTTACGATAACACTAAAAGGGCCACACCAGCCGAAACTTTTAGCGTGAGACTTTTTCGCGTCTCTGTTACTTTGCAAACGTTAAAAACATTGCCTCACCACGAAACGTAACCGACAGAACCACCCCCCCCCCCCCCCCCAGCCCATGTGAAAAGATAGAGCCCTCCAGAAGAACAGTATAGATCTTACGATAACACTAAAAGGGCCACACCAGCTGCAAGTTTTAGCGTGAGACTTTTTCGCGTCTCTGTTACGTTGCAAACGTTAAAAACATTGTCTCACCACGAAAAGTAACCGACAGAACCACCCCCCAGCCCATGTGAAAAGATAGAGCCCTCCAGAAGAACAGTATAGATCTTACGATAACACTAAAAGGGCCACACCAGCTGCAAGTTTTAGCGTGAGACTTTTTCGCGTCTTTGTTACGTAGCAAACTTTAAAAAGATTACCCCACCATGAAAAGTATAACGTTTCTCAGTGGATAGACAGAATTTTTGTAGGTGGAGCTTAAGGTTAACATTGACACTCTGATTGGCCAGATGAAAACACAGCCAGATAGTTTTTTTAAACCAACTTCGGTAAATTGTAGTAAGGAGAAGTTAGGAGAGAGTTGCTTCCGAGACGGCGAGGTGAGCGGAGCTGTGCTGCCCGCTGCCCCTTGACGAACACCGACAAGGTAATGAACGCACGCGATGCCGCATAACAGCGCATAAAGCTTCACTCAGAACTGCAGAAGTCTCATCTGTTACACCTCCTTCTTGCATAATACTAGTAACGATCGTCAATTGAAGCTCACGGTATTCACATTTGCTACGTACATCCAGCATCTCTACTATCGTCTCCATGGGAGAATAGCAGCCTGCATTGCTGCGAAAGGTGGATATACACTGTACTAGTGCCGACATTGTGCATGCTCTGTTGCCTGTGTCTATGTGCTTGTGGTTCTGTCAGTGTGATCATGTGATGTATCTGACCACAGGAATGTGTCAATAAAGTTTCCCCTTCCTGGGACAATGAATTCACGGTGTACTTATTTCAATTTCCAGGAGTGTATGTTAAAATCTGAAACGCGATGATTTTTCGGTTAATTAATTAGAGAGAAGCCAAATCAGCCACTGTAAATTACAACAAGTTAGATAAATAATTAAAGATAATTGAGGATCACTGTAGACCATTTTGATAGTTTTTCTCTTTTGTGATACTTAATTTCAACCTAGGTTATAGATGTGATATGGCATAGGTCATCCTGCGATCCATTGTAGAATGTGGAAACCCATTCAGGGAATATTTGTTCACATTTTTGTTGAACGCAGTTGGTTGTTATCATCCTGTATTAAAACATTTACTTTTATCAATAGTGCAATTTATAAACAATGTTTTATGAGTAGAATAAAATTTCCAATGGTAAACGTAACTGCTTTTTCGACGTTACTTTACCAGCTAACAAAAAGTAGGAAAGCCTTGAACCCCTTCCACTAAATTTAGTTTGTATTAAGATTCTTTTACAGGAAGTGCAGTGGAGCTAACGCTGAAATTATTAAGTATTTGGTTATATCATCGTTAGTCTCACTGAACTCTTCTGAACTCTATATGTCATGTGTGGTCTGGCGTCTCCTTACCAGCAACAGGTCCCAGGTTCAAACTAGTCAATTCCCTAAAAAAACACGCTCAGTGCGTCGTTGCGCGAAAGTGGTAGGGAGACATGACAGAACAGACAGACACCACGCAGAATGTTAGAAGGTAGGTTATAAAATTTAAAAAGGTAAATGGATGGGTTAAAGATATATGTAGTAGGAATTAGTGAAATTCGGTGACAGGAGGAACAAGACAGGGTTATAAATACAAAATCAAATAGGGGTAATGCAGGAGTAGGTTTAATAATGAATAAAAGATTGGAATGTGGGTGTGCTACTGTAAACAGAATAGTGAACGCATCATTGTGGCCAAGATGGATACGAAACCCACGCCTTCCACAGCAATACAAGTTCATATGCCGACTAGCTCCACAGATAATGAAGATATTGATGAAATGTATGATGAGATAAAAGAAATTATTCAGATAGTGAAGTGAGACGAAAATTAAATAGTCATGGGTGACTGGAATTCGATATAAGGAAAAGGAAGAGAAGGAAACGTAGTAGCTGAATGTGGAATGGGGGTGAGAAATGAAAGAGGAAGCCGCCTGGTAGAATTTTGCACAGAGCATAACTTAATCATAGCTAACACTTGGTTCAAGAACTATTGAAGAAGGTTATATACATGGAAGAAGGCTGGAGATACTGACAGGTTTCAGATAGATTATATAATGGTAAGACAGAGATTTAGGAACCAGGTTTTAAATTGTAAGACATTTCCAGGAGCAGACATGGACTCTGACCACAATCATAAACTGTAGATTAAAACTAAAGAAATTGCAAAAAGGAGGGAATTTAAGGAGATTTGACCTGGATAAACTGACAGAACCAGTGGTTGTAGAGAGTTTCGGGGAGAGCACTAGGGAACGATTGATAAGAATGGGGTAAAGAAATACTGTAAAAGAAGAATGGGTAGCTTTGAGAGATGAAATAGTGAACACAGCAGAGGATCAAGTACGTAAAAAGACGAGGGCTAATAGAAATCCTTGGGTGACAGGAGAGATACTGAATTTAATTGATTAAAGGAGAAAATGCAAAACTACAGTAAATGAAGCAGGGAAGCAGGCAAAAAGTAATACAAACATCTCAACAATGAGATCGACAGGAAGTGCAAAATGGCCAAGCAGGGATGGCTAGAGGACAAATATATCGCCATGGTAAGATAGATACTGCCAACAGGAAATTAAAGACACCTTTGCAGAAAAGAGAACCACTTGCATGAATATCAAGAGCTCAGATGGAAACCCAATTCTAAGCAAAGAAGGGAAGGCAGAAATGTAGAAGGAGTATATATAGGGTCAATACAAGGGCGATGTTCTTGAGGATAATTTATGGAAATGGAAGAGGATGTAGATGAAGAGGAAATAGGAGATATGATACTGCGTGAAGAGTTTGACAGAGCACTGAAATACTGAAGTCGATACAAGACCCCAGGAGTAGACAGCATTCCATTAGAACTACTGATAGCCTTTGGAGATCCAGCCCCGACACAACTCTTCCATCTGGTGAGCAAGATGTATAAGACAGTTGAAATACCGTCAGACTTCCAGAAGAACACAGTAATTCCAATCCCAAAGAAAGCAGGGGTTGACATAAAATTATTTTTCTATCAGTTTAATAAGCCACGGCTGCAAAATACTAACATGAATTTTTTACAGACGAGTGGAAAAATTGATAGGAGCCGATCTCGGGGAAGACCAGTTTGGATTCCGTAGAAATGTTGGAACACGTGAGGCAATACTGACCCTGCGACATATCTTACAAGAAAGATTAAGGAAAGGCAAACCTACGTTTCTAGCATTTGTAGACTTAGAGAAAGCTTTTGACAATGTTGACTGGAATACTCTCAGAATCTGAAATAGCAAAAACCGACACATCTGCAGTGGAAATGATGGGACTTCATCAGACACCACAAGTATTTAGATGCCCAACAGATCCACTGAAGCTTAACCGATGGCCAAAGCTCACACAGATATGGCAGAAATGGGCCGAAGGAAAGTACTTGTAATGAAGTCAATGAAATGGGAAAGCATGTACGTACATTCAAGTCTGTGGTGAAATTAACTATACTGACAATCATCTGGAGCAATATGTTGTCGTGTTGACAATATGAACGTGTAGGTAATTAGCAGAATGCCATAGGTGAACAAACGGATGGGGAGGGTTGGAAAGTAGTTCCTGTACCGTCCACATTCCATAGACGTATTACGTATCACCATTCCACACCATTTAAAATCACACACAAGAATACTTTCAATGTATGACTGAGTACAGTAGTGTCATCCTCGAAACACACATACCTCACCATCGCCATATAGCAATGTGTACTGCGACACATCAGTGCAGATGACCATTTACGAATGATGGAGTTCTTGTGCCCCTGATAACTATGCCATGTGACCCGCAGCGAGCAGAAATTTGTAAGTGTGGCACCTACTTCGGTTCTCCATAGTGAGCATATGTTTCTGGATGGTAATGAGGCTCGCTAGTTGTTTTCTTTCTATCAATGAATGGGCGTGTGGGTTCTGCACTCTAGTTAGTCTATAGTTCGTGACGATAAGTGATAGCTCGTGGCGGTCTTTGTCACAAATGTGCTTTTGCCCACAGCAGTTGGCTCTAGGAGGATGTTTTATCGCAACGGCGTGACCACTGTACATCACATGAAAAGGTCAGTGCGTGCGTCACCTCAGTGCTGACATTTCTCGTGCGTCGGATACACAATTCGGCTTCGTTGTAATGGGCAGATGTCATGCACGCTATCCGACGGCAAGTACCATTTCACACGTCATTCCGGGCACCTGTTGCGCCGAAGTATTCCCTCTGCACGTCTCCTTGAACGCTCCCTATCCAACAAATCAATTAGTTACAATTTAATTTTCCATGAAAGCAATGTCGTAAATTGTATGATTGTTTAAAGCTGCTGAAAACTAACGGCATTGCCAACTTACCTTTGGTAGGTAACTCGTCTGATCTAGTCAGTACATAGAATCAGACTAAATGATAGGCATATCTTGAATTACAGTATGTACAGCCATAATGAAACTCTTATCAGCGGTATTTAATTCAGAACTTGATACTGTACTCCTATTCAAAAGTGTAAACTTCGAGAAATAAGACTTTTCACGTTTCGTACCATATGGCACAATATACGAATATACTTGCGCTCATCAATTCGTCAAAAATACTAACAGATGAGTCTTTGTTCCAAACGCAGTGTACACACTTCCATATATCACAATCAACGTGACAAACAATAACCAAAAACTAATGTTTTATTAAATAATGCACACAGTGTTTATTTTGAAAAGAGGCAAGAGCTTCTTATTGGTTTGCTTCAATCTTGTTCAGCTCGCAAGCACAAGTTATGTCTGATCAATATTTAAGGACAGGCTTCTATTTCTTTTTCGACAAAAACCCTAGATTCATTAACACTAGTCCTCTCGGACATCAGAGACGCATTTTAAAATGTTCAATGAGTGACAGAACCATCGAAACTGATGAGTAACTCTATATAGACCTCCACAAAACTCGAGATTTGTTGTGATGACACTACTCAGTGGGAAAGTGACAAGCGATTTTAGTTCCCCCCCCCCCCCCCCCCCCCATACTAGTTGGTTCCACAGTGTGCAAAGAACTGATCTGCGTCTTATGTTCCCTTCGAAGCAATGGCGGCTGTAGGAAACCGAATAACACTCTACTTATCAGACATTGTCTAGCTGATTCTGTAGAACGGCTATATTTCTCTTTGTGTGGTAGTTTGAAGTTGGATTTCAGGGTATCATGACCACCACAGTTTTATGAGAAGAGTGATATTTTGCCTTGTCCCTTCATTAAATACTGAGTGAAATGGTGCAGTGGTCAACACACTGGACTCACAGTCATGAGGGCGACGGTTGAAATTCCATTCCGGCCATCAAACCAGATTGGTTTCGTTAAATGGGCCCGACCGATTTCGTTATCAATCCTTTGTTAGAACTAGCTTCTCCTCCGTCTCTAATAGATCTCGTTGTCGACGGGAAGTTACAGACTTACCGTTTATCCTTTCCTTCATTCTCCAGACCAACGTACATTTACGTAATGGAAGAAACAGTTTTTTTTTATTTTTTATTGGAAGGAAGGTCATCTATTTGAGTCACGATCATCTGTTTGTTAGCGTATAGGTTATCAAACAGTTTACTTTACGTTTTTCTCAGGGAGATTTTTATTTGAAATATAAATTTAATATCAGATAATCTTTATCTTATCAGCTCCTTGAAACCGAAACCTAATATCAACATGTGGGTGCAGTATGGAAAAGTATGTTAGTTCCTTTTTTTTTAATTTTGCCCATTTAAATTACTAGCATATTGAAATTGCCATTGCAAAGATCAGATTAAACACTCACAGTGAATGACGGTTGAAGTCAACGAGGGAGTTGATACTGATATTGAGCAACAAATCAACTGACCTGCTAGCTAGACAGTACGGTAACAGTAATGCACTTAAGAAGGTTGGAGAAAAGAATAACAGCCGAGAATTCACTTTGAGAAGGAAGACAGAACACTTGTTCCTACAGATTGACATAGATAAAGGTATTTTGTCTCTCACGTGCTTCTTAAAAGGAAAGAATTTCACTGTTGCGTAAATATTAATGACTCTGGGTGTGCTACTGAGCGGAATACTGCAGTGGATAATCCCATGAGCTGGGTAAGGACGTGGGGATTCAGTTTCCTATCGAACAGAAGGTGGTTTCCCGACATCGCTTAGGGCATTACTCAGGCGCCTTGCTTTTAAATGGAGGCAGCCAGTTCTTGTCCCACCTTTGTCCAGTTCCAGGCTGCGTTTTGTTTCCGATGACTTGTTTGTCAACGACACGTGATGTAGCTGTAAAAGATGTCGGACTATCATACCATCTCTGTTAAATACTAACAGTAAAATCAGGTGTCGGATCAGTCCCTAAATTGCAGGCCTACAAACGACATCTATCAGAAATCAAAATAAAAGATTTTTCAAAAAAACTAGCAAAACAAAGCTGGGATGAAGTGCGTAAGGAAACCGATGAGAACATGAAATTCTTTAAATTCTCCACATTACTTTCATTGATCTTTGAAAAGACATGTCCAAAAGTATAAATGTCTGTATCAACATCTCACAAAAACAGATGGATAACAGCAAATATTAGGAAGTCCTTCCAAACAATAAATACCTCTGCTCCATGGAAAAGAGTCGCAATGATCCAGAATTCTTAAATTTCTATCATAGATACAAAAGGATCTATATGAAGGTGCCGATTGCTGCAAAACAGACATTTAATGGCAAAAATAATATATAATGGAAAGAATTAAAGCAAAGCAGTCTGGGATGTTATATTAAAAAAAGGATACGTTGAGAGACAAAGAAATGCAGACTGGCATACTGCTAAAGGAGGGGGATAAGCTATTAAATGATTCACAACACTCAGCAAACCATGTAAACGAGCATTTTTCAAGTATTGCAGAGGAGCTACAGCAAAAATTCCCCAAAAGAAATACACTCCTGGAAATTGAAATAAGAACACCGTGAATTCATTGTCCCAGGAAGGGGAAACTTTATTGACACATTCCTGGGGTCAGATACATCACATGATCACACTGACAGAACCACAGGCACATAGACACAGGCAACAGAGCATGCACAATGTCGGCACTAGTACAGTGTATATCCACCTTTCGCAGCAATGCAGGCTGCTATTCTCCCATGGAGACGATCGTAGAGATGCTGGATGTAGTCCTGTGGAACGGCTTGCCATGCCATTTCCACCTGGCGCCTCAGTTGGACCAGCGTTCGTGCTGGACGTGCAGACCGCGTGAGACGACGCTTCATCCAGTCCCAAACATGCTCAATGGGGGACAGATCCGGAGATCCTGCTGGCCAGGGTAGTTGACTTACACCTTCTAGAGCACGTTGGGTGGCACGGGATACATGCGGACGTGCATTGTCCTGTTGGAACAGCAAGTTCCCTAGCCGGTCTAGGAATGGTAGAACGATGGGTTCGATGACGGTTTGGATGTACCGTGCACTATTCAGTGTCCCCTCGACGATCACCAGAGGTGTACGGCCAGTGTAGGAGATCGCTCCCCACACCATGATGCCGGGTGATGGCCCTGTGTGCCTCGGTCGTATGCAGTCCTGATTGTGGCGCTCACCTGCACGGCGCAAAACACGCATACGACCATCATTGGCACCAAGGCAGAAGCGACTGTCATCGCTGAAGACGACACGTCTCCATTCGTCCCTCCATTCACGCCTGTCGCGACACCACTGGAGGCGGGCTGCACGATGTTGGGGTGTGAGCGGAAGACGGCCTAACGGTGTGCGGGACAGTAGCCCAGCTTCATGGAGACGGTTGCGAATGGTCCTCGCCGATACCCCCGGAGCATCAGTGTCCGTAATTTGCTGGGAAGTGGCGGTGCGGTCCCCTACGGCACTGCGTAGGATCCTACGGTCTTGGCGTGCATCCGTGCGTCACTGCGGTCCGGTCCCAGGTCGATGGGCACGTGCACCTTCCGCCGACCACTGGCGACAACATCGATGTACTGTGGAGACCTCACGCCCCACGTGTTGAGCAATTCGGCGGTACGTCCATCCGGCCTCCCGCATGCCCACTATACGCCCTCGCTCAAAGTCCGTCAACTGCACATACGGTTCACGTCTACGGTGTCGCGGCATGCTACCAGTGTTAAAGACTGCGATGGAGCTCCGTATGCCACGGCAAACTGGCTGACACTGACGGCGGCGGTGCACAAATGCTGCGCAGCTAGTGCCATTCGACGGCCAACACCGCGGTTCCTGGTGTGTCCGCTGTGCCGTGCGTGTGATCATTGCTTGTACAGCCCTCTCGCAGTGTCCGGAGCAAGTATGGTGGGTCTGACACACCGGTGTCAATGTGTTCTTTTTTCCATTTCCAGGAGTGTATAACACGTGTAAATAAAGAAGCACTAAATACGATGGTGTTACGTCCAACCACAGAGAATGAAGTCAATAAAACTGTTCAAAAACTGAAACAATACAAATTCTTAGATGAAGGCTTAGATGAAGTAACGATGCGTATACTGAAACAATGCGTACAGATTGTACAAGGTCCTTTAACAAATATAATAAATGATTCCTTCACATCAGGAATATTTCCAGAGTAGTTAAAACAGTCAACAGTTATAACTCTGCTTAAAAAGGATAATGCGGAAGACATAGAAAATAACCGGCCCATTTCTCTGTTGTCACCGTTCTCATAAACAATAGCAGCAATTAAGAAATAATTAGCAAAATAAATACAATCTTTTAAGCGAATTACAGTATATCCTAGGATTAATGAAGCAACTTAAATCACTTAATAAAAGTAACTCTCTCGGTCCAGACTGTATACCAATTACTTTCCTTTCGGTGTATGCTGATGCATTAGCTCCGTACATGACAATCATATACAACCGTTCGCTCGACGAAAAATCGATACCCGAAGACTGGAAAGTTACACAGGTGACACCTATGTTCAAGAAAGTTAGTGGGAGTAATCCACTAAACTACAGGCCCATATCGTTAACGTCGATGTGCAGCACGATTTTGGAACATATATTGTGTTCGAACGTAATAAATTACCTCGAAGAAAACGGTCTATTGATACACAGTCAATATGGGTTTAGAAAACATCGTTCTTGTGGAACACAACTACTCTTTATTCACATAAAGTGCTGAATGTTATTAACAAGGGATTTCAGATCGATTCCGTATTTCTGGGTTTCCGGAAGTCTTTTAACACTGTACCACACAAGCGGCTCGTAGTGAAATTGCGTGCTTATGGAATATTGTCTCAGTAATGTGACTGGATCTATGATTATTTGTCAGAGATGTCACAGTTGGTTGTAATTGACGGAAAGTCATCGAGTAATACAGAAGTGATTTCTGCCGTTCCCCAAGGTAGTGTTATTGGCCCTTTGCTGTTCCGTATCTATATAAACGATTTGGGAGACATCCAGAGCAGCCGTCTTCGGTTGTTTGCAGGTGACGCTGTCGTTTATCGACTAATAAAGTCATCAGAAGATCAAAGCAAACTGCAAAACGATTTAGAAGAAATATCGGAATGGTGCGAAAAGTGGCAGTTGACCTTAAATAACGAAAAGTGTGAGGTCATTCACATGAGTGCTACAAGAAATGCGTTAAACGTCGGTTACACGATAAATCAGTCTAACCTAAAAGCCTTAAATTCAACTAAATACCTAGGTATTACAATTACGAACAATTTAAATTGGAAGGAATACTTGTAAAATGTTGTGGGGAAGGCTAACAAAGACTGCGTTTCACTGGCAGAACACTTAGAAAATGTAACAGACCTACTAAGGACACTGCCTACACTACGCTTGTTGAACCTCTTTTAGAATAACGTTGCACGGTATGGGATCCTTACCAGATAGGACTGACTGACAACATCGAAAAGAAATGTAGCACGTTTGGTATTATCGCGAAATGTGGGAGAGACTATCACAGACATGATGCAGGATTTGGGTTGGACATCATTAAAAGCAGGCAAAAACGAATACAAAAGTCTCACAAATGTAATTCGACAGCAAGTGCAAAATGGCTAAGCAGGGATGCCTAGAGGACAAATGTAAGGACGTAGAGGCTTATCTCACAAGGGGTAAGATAGATACTGCCTACAGGAAAATTAAAGAGACCTTTGGAGATAAGAGAACCACTTGTATGAACATCAAGAGCTCAGATGGAAACCCAGTTCTAAGCAAAGAAGGGAAAGCAGAAAGGTGGAAGGAGTATATAGAGTCTATACAAGGGCGATGTACTTGAGGACAATATTATGGAAATGGAAGAGGATGTATATGAAGATGAAGTGGGAGATACGATACTGCGTGAAGAGTTTGACAGAGCACTGAAAGACCTGAGTCGAAACAAGCCCCCCGGTTTAGACAACATTCCATTGGAACTACTGACGGCCTTGGGAGAGCCAGTCCTGACAAACTCTACCATCTGGTGAGCAAGATGTATGAAACAGGCGAAATACCCTCAGACGTCAAGAAGAATATAATAATTCCAATCCCAAAGAAAGCAGGTGTCGACAGATGTGAAAATTACAAAACAATCATTTTAGTAAGCCATAGCTGCAAAATACTAACACGAATTCTTTACAGACGAATGGAAAACTAGTAGAAGCCGACCTAGAGGGAGATCAGCTTGGATTCCGTAGGGAATACTGGAACACGTGAGGCAATACTGACTTTACGACTTATCTTAGAAGAAAGCTTAAGGAAAGACAAACCTACGTTTCTAGCATTTGTAGACTTAGAGAAAGCTTTTGACAATATTGACTGGAATACTCTCTTCCAAATTCTGAAGGCGACAGGGGTAAAATACAGGGAGCGAAAGGCTATTTACAATTTGTAGAGAAACCAGATGGCAGTTATAAGAGTCGAGGGACATGAAGGGAGGCAGTGGTTGGGAAGGGAGTGAGACAGGGCTGTAGTCTCTCCACAATGTTATTCAATCTGTATATTGAGCAATCAGTGAAGGAAACAAAAGAAAAATTCGGAGTAGGTATTAAAATCGATGGAGAAGAAATAAAAACTTTGAGGTTCGCCGATGACATTGTAATTCTGTCAGAGACAGCAAGGACTTGGAAGAGCAGTTGAACAGAATGGATAGTGTCTTGAAAGGAGGATATAAGATGAACATCAACAAAAGCAAAACGAGGATAATGGAATGTAGTCGAATTAAGTCGCCATTGCCATTGCCAGTTTCCATTTTATATCCTCTCTACTTCGACCATCATCAGTTACTTTGCTCCCCAAATAGCAAAACTCTTTACTACTTTAAGTGTCTCATTTCCTAATCTAATTCCCTCAACATCACCCGACTTAATTCGACTACATTCCATTACCCTCGTTTTGCTTTTGTTGATGTTCATCTTATATCCTCCTTTCAAGACACTATCCATTCCGTTCAACTGCTCTTCCAAGTCCTTGCTGTCTCTGACAGAATTACAATGTCATCGGCGAACCTCAAAGTTTTTATTTCTTCTCCATCGATTTTAATACCTACTCCGAATTTTTCTTTTCTTTCCTTCACTGATTGCTCAATATACAGATTGAATAACATTGTGGAGAGACTACAACCCTGTCTCACTCCCTTCCCAACCACTGCCTCCCTTTCATGACCCTCGACTTTAATAACTGCCATCTGGTTTCTCTACAAATTGTAAATAGCCTTTCGCTCCCTGTATTTTACCCCTGTCGCCTTCAGAATTTGGAAGAGAGTATTCCAGTCAATATAGTCAAAAGCTTTCTCTAAGTCTACAAATTCTAGAAACGTAGGTTTGCACTTCCTTAATCTAGCTTCTAAGGTATGTCGTAGGGTCAGTATTGCCTCACGTGTTCCAACATTTCTACGGAATCCAAATTGATCTTTCCTGAGTCGGCTTCTACTAGTTTTTCCATTCGTCTGTAAATAACTAGCGTTAGTATTTTGCAACTGTGACTTATTAAACTGATAGTTCGGTAATTTTCAAATCTGTCAACAACTGCTTTCTTTGGGATTGGAATTATTATATTCTTCTTGAAGTCTGAGGGTATTTCGCCTGTCTCATACATCTTGCTCATCAGATGGTAGAGCTTTGTCAGGACTGGCTCTCCCAAGGCCGTCAGTAGTTCCTCTGGGGGCCTTGTTTCGACTCAGATCTTTCAGTGCTCTGTCAAACTCTTCTCGCAGTATCGTATCTCCAATTGCATCTTCATCTACATCCTTTTCCATTTCCATAATATTCTCCTCAAATACATCGCCCTTGTATAGACCCTCTATATACTCCTTCCACCTTTCTGCTTTCCCTTCTTTGCTTAGAACTGGATTTCCATCCAAGCTCTTGATTTTCATACAAGAGGCTTTCTTATCTCCAAAAGTCTCTTTAATTTTCATGTAGGCAGTATCTATCTTACCCCTAGTGAGATAAGCCTCTACATCCTTACATTAGTCCTCTAGCCATTTTGCACTTCCTGTCGATCTCATTTTTGAGACGTCTGTATTCCTTTTTGCCTGCTTCGTTTACTGCATTTTTATATTTTCTCCTTTCTTCAATTAAGTTCAATATTTCTTCTGTTACCCAAGGATTTCTACTAGCCCTCGTCTTTTTACCTAATTGATACGCTCCTTCCTTCGCTACTTCATCCCTCAAAGCTACCCATTCTTCTTCTACTGTACTTCTTTCCCCCATTCCTGTCAATTGCTCCCTTATGCCCTCCCTGAAACTCTGTACAATCTCTGGTTCTTTTAGTTCATCCAGGTCCCATCTCCTTAAATTCCCACCTTCTTGTAATTTCTTCAGTTTTAATCTACAGTTCATAACCAATAGATTGAGGTCAGAGGCCACATCTGCCCCTGGAAATGTCTTACAATTTAAAACCTGGTTCCTAAATCTCTGTCTTACCATCATATAATCTATCTGAAACCTGTCAGTATCTCCAGGCTTCTTCCATGTATACAGCCTTCTTTTATGATTCTTGAACCAAGTGTTAGCTATGATTAAGTTGTGCGCTGTGCAAAATTCTACCAGGCGGCTTCCTCTTTCATTTCTTTTCCCCAGTACATATTCACCTACTACGTTTCCTTCTCTCCCTTTTCCTACTACCGAATTCCAGTCACCCATGACTATTAAATTTTCGTCACCCTTCACTATCTGAATAATTTCTTTTATTTCATCATACATTTCTTCAATTTCTTCGTCATCTGCAGAGCTAGTTGGCATATAAATTTGTACTACTGTAGTAGGTGTGGGCTTCGTATCTAACTTGGCCACAATAATGTGTTCACTATGCTGTTTGTAGTAGCTTACCCGCATTCCTATTTTCCTATTCATTATTAAACCTACTCCTGCATTACCCCTATTTGATTTTGTGTTTATAACCCTGTAGTCACCTGACCAGAAGTCTTGTTCCTCCCGCCACCGCACATCACTAATTTCCACTATATCTAACTTTAACCTATCCATTTCCCTTTTTAAATTTTCTAACCTACCTGCCCGATTAAGGGATCTGACATTCCACGCTCCGATCCGTAGAACGCCAGTTTTCTTTCTCCTGATAACGACATCCACTTGAGTAGTCCCCGCCCGGAGATCCGAATGTGGGACTATTTTACCTCCGGAATATTTTACCCAAGAGGACGCCATCATCATTTAATCATACAGTAAAGCTGCATGCCCTCGGGAAAGATTACGGCCGTAGTTTCCCCTTGCTTTCAGCCGTTCGCAGTACCAGCACAGCAAGGCCGTTTTGGCTATTGTTACAAGGCCATATCACTCAATCATCCAGAATGTTGCCCCTGCAACTACTGAAAAGGCTCCTGCCCCTGTTCAGGAACCACACGTTTGTCTGGACTCTCAACAGATACCCCTCCGTTGTGGTTGCACCTACGGTACGGCTATCTGTATCGCTGAGGCACGCAAGCCTCCCCACCAACAGCAAGGTCCATAAATCCTATATCCTTGTAAAAAGAGATCTTCAGATAAATAAAACTACAACACCAACTACTGATACTACTACTAGTACTACTACTACTACTACTATGCCAAATCAAATTTTCCTTATTCTACTTATTTTTTCTTCACATTGTGAGAAAAACCCATATAGAAAATTCTTGAAAAAGTGTGAAAAGGAAAATACGGGATTGGCAGCAATAATAATATTTTGTTAGCGTCCTACTGTATCTGAACTTTTTGGCACATTTTCACTTACACTGAGGTGGCAAATGCCATGGGACAGCGTTATGCAAATATGCAGCTAGCGGCAGTGTCAATTACACAAGATGTAGGAGAACGGATTTGTACTCGGGCGATTCATGTGAAAACATTGTAAGTTTTCTATAAAATTCTGTGTATTTTTGAAAAAAACTGACAGACTGATATCGAAATCCTTCTCCTTATGTAACATGTACTGCAGATACCGTATTCAGTTGGTGAGCTAAGCTGACAGTTGGTTGGCCCTGTGTTGCGCATGTGAACAGTGTCGTAAAATAAAAGTTTAAAATTTATGAAATGCAAAATTTTGGAATAAAGAGAATGAATCTGATTACCTTCCAAAAGGAACTAATTGCGTGCTCAATGAAAACACCGTAACTAAAACTCAGTATTGAAGAACATTAGGAACGATTAAACATATTCACAAAAATAAATACTGCTCGACTTGGAAGAAAATTACTGTTTGAAGTTAGGAACCTGTTTATCGAAAATTAATGTACTAGTTAGCACAACACCGGACAAAAATGACTGGATACTGTTTGTTGAGGAATGCAGGGTGAGATATGCCCTGAAATAAAACTAACTTAGCTATTCCACAGCATGTGATTTTTCGCTTGGAGTACTGATGTTATCACAAGCAAAAAACATCAGCAGATGCCACATCAAAACATAAATAATCTACCGTATTTTTTTAGTCAGAGGCAATTTGTTACTGCATGTGGAGTAAGGTGGAATGCACACACGGTGAAATTCAAAACATTACTATAAATCATTGAGGTGAGTTTCACTTTAAGGACAATTGTTTCTGAGAATTCGAACATTGATTATTGAGAAAAAGATTGCACAACACAAGGACACTCTAACAATTACAAAACTCCTCCTCTACAAAAATTACAAACATAATTTTAAATTTCTTCCAAAATCTTCATCGGTATAGGAACAAGAAAGTATTATACATCTGTCCTTTTTATCTTCATAATATTCTACATAGCTTCCTAGAAATACACAGCAAACAGACCTCGTTCTTTGAAAAACTGCAGGCTACTATGCTTCAAATAAGAAACTCTCAGGACAGCACAATTGACTGACTAACAAGTCAAGCATAGAAGAACCTAAACACAGGACCAAGGATCTCATTAGCTACTCCTGCAACGTGCTCATTCATCTCTGTTCCAGTAAAGTAAAGGTGAGCTATTTAAAATAGTAGGAAACGTGTGAGAGCCTCGCATTATCCCCTCCACACCCGCAGAAAAAATTTTCATACAGATTGCCTTATCTGTGGTAAGGCAAGGAAAATAACATTTAAAAACTTTGCCAGCAACTGAGTACACTAAGTTACAATTATAAATAACGTTATAAGTATTAGGATTAAAGTTATGAAACGTAAAAAGAATGTTCTGCACATGAAGATTGTCTTTAGACTGGGAGGAAGTCCACACTGTTTGCAGAATTCTGTAGATTAGAGGTAAATGTTGAATCACACAAAACCAGCGAAGATGTGCTTGACTGTCTCATATCATTAATCTTGAGACTAGTATGTGACTACAATTGAAGGTAATGTTGCATCTCTTTGCAACAACAAAGGTACTCTTAATGTCTCTTGTTATTAATCACATGGCTGAGAAAAGAAATGCAGTTGCACAATCTTGACACAAGTACAGCCAGCGATGAGGTCGCTGATAGTATAGTACTGAACCCACAGCTGAGCAATGCCTCGGCCGGCAGCTGTGGTCGTGCGGTTCTAGGCGCGCAGTCCGGAACCGCGGGACTGCTACGGTCGCAGGTTAGAATCCTGCCTCGGGCATGGATGTATGTGATGTCCTTAGGTTAGTTAGGTTTAAGTAGTTTTAAGTTCTAAGGGACTGATGACCTATGATGTTAAGTCCCATAGTGCTCAGAGCGTTTTGAACTAATTGAGCAATCACGAGGAATATGAGGAATGATTCAGGCTTAGGGGCAGCCAATAAGAGAATGCGATGTCCATCACAGACTGCACTCTGAATATTGGCAGTACTTGTAGAATTAAATACGCGCAGACTCGGGGACGTGGTGTCCATTGACAACTCATATGTCCAGTTGAAGTCTTGTCCATGTACTCAGTGCTCCTATTGCTTTTAAGTGTGTGCAAAAATTATGAACATTCATCGTAACTTGATTGAATCTGTGATTTACTTTACAAAGACGCTATGTAAACTGTCTCTCTAAGCAACAACATTATTCCTAGCAAATATTTGAAATATTAAAAGAGCAATGCTTAAAAACATAAGTTCAAGCCTATGTACAGAATATGATTATTTGTAAATTACGATAGACAGTGTGATCGGAAAACATCTGCATACACTTGACTGATACGAAGTAAAGTTAACAAAAAGAGCAAATTACAGAACGTCTTCATCTTCTAATGCTGACAAATGACCATGAAAATCAACAGTGTGTACACAGTAATAGACCTTATATTAAGGAAAATTACCAAATAAAAGACACAGAGTGCCATTTAAAAAAGTCATACCACTGTTCATATCTTTGTAAAAATCAAAGCTACAACGAAGGCAATCATACTGATTGATGTCTCCCTGACTGCCAAAGAACATTTGCTTGAAACATTTTGTAATTTTCATCTGAACAAACATTTATTTGGGGTGGTCAATATAAATGGGACATATACATATATGCAAGATATCAGCGTTATCACAAATACAACAAAGAAGTTAGTGTCAAAAGGTAGGTTGATGGACGAATTATTGTTGTACAATGGATGAATTCAGAAGAGCCAAAAACTGTGTTAAGCAATATCGTGTTATGCCACAAAATTATATACTTTTCATAAGTGCTACAACGCAAAAAAGCACTAAGGATTAATAGCATATTGTTTACTAAGATACACAGTTTAACAAAAATACATCTATACTTTGATTAATGATCTTGTCATTCAGGCCTTCTACAGCCTATTTAATATTATCATACAAACTTGTCATTCAACATATATGCAACTATCTCTTAAATGTGTAATATATTAAAAATAGCCAACATCGCTTTCATATATAATTTAACCTAAAGACAAAAAGAGCTGTATTGTTAGTTATGCAAGACAAAGATACATATCTCAGCAGTATAAGACTCTTGTATGTTGTATGCAGTAAAAGCAGAAAGAAGCACGAAACATTATGGACATAAATATGTCAGAAATGTATGCCATATCAATTTTACGAGATAACTCAGAAAGCATCACAAAAATAACTGTTTCCTCTTGCCATTATAGTTTTATTTACCACTTAAGATTTCTGCTGTGCCAGTAACCATGCAACTCTTCATCAGCTTCCTTTTACTGCACGTATTGAGTCAGTGAGAAAGCTGGAAGTGAATTCCTTAGCCCTCTGAAAACTGAACCTAAGTGCAAGCAGATCAGTTGTTTCCAAAATTCTTATGGTGTAAAAACTCTTTCATCCTTAGATCGTACGTGTTGGTACTGGAATGTAAGGTTGGCCCTGGAATCGAGAAAGTACACTTAATTTCCACATGACAGTATTTGCTACCAGTTTTGTGTTCTGCCGTTTCATCTCAACACTGCAGATTGTGCGATCATTGAAGTGATTGAAACATGTATCAATTCCTGAGTTAAAGCAAAGTTTGGCCATATATGTAGATGACATTCTCTTAGCTCCCCACTTGGGAGGAACATTGTCAGTTACTAAGGGAAGTACTGAGTGCAATACAAAAAGGAGAAATGCTAAGACAAATATTGTCAGTTCCATCGCTACCATCAAAGTTATCGTCACCCACTAAGCAGTGCCTGAAAGAGCAGGCGAGCAGAAGGCGAGGCCGATGGCTGTAGATGAACCTGCAGCTGTGCTAGTCTGTGCACCTTAACCCATGTTCAGCAGATCTTGTGCGTATCAGATCCTCAAGTACCCGACCCTTGGGCAAGTGGCATTAGAGCCACATAGTGCACTGTGTGCACTGAAGTCCTACAAAAGGACAATGGGGTGTGGTGGTTCATCAAGAAGAAGATTGTGGACTCCACTCTCAAGAGCCTCATTGGGCTGTAGTACACATTACACACTGTGATATCAACATGGCCCACTATCCGAACAGCAACCGCTTGTAGTGTTGTTGTTAAGAGAATAGGTGAGGAGTGAAAAGTGTCCCTCATGAAGACTGCAGTCTCACGTTTTTCCCTGTCACCAATAATGTTGTCTTTTTTGTATATGTGATATCCTCCAAGAACAGGTGTGTCAGTCTTCCTAAACTGCGTCCCTTTGAGACACAGACAAAACAGTCTCTTCTATACAAGGAGTCTTAATTCCTCCAGATGTGTTCTGTATCCATTTATATTCAGTTGGATTTCAACAATGTGGTCTTGATTTACCCCTGTCCTTGCACCGGGTTCTGAGATGGAGAGGCGCTGGTAGAGTGAGGCGGGGTGGAAGAGCTGACTAGGTCTGGTGATAAGACATCAAAATCCATGACTTCCTTATCATATGTCAGGTGTGCCAGAATGGAGTCTGATGGCACTCAGGTCATCGTTCGAACGAAATGCTCAGATCCTTTCCATTCCCCATTTCGCAGCAGGGATAAGGCCAAAAGGGGGCCGTGAGAGCCACTTTCCTTTGATGAAAGTGGTCACTGAGAGACTCTCTGTTTTTGGGGTGCCTTCAGGCTGTAAACTATGAAAGCATTACTGGTCCCTTCTGTCGTAGTTGCCTGGATCACTATGTCTTTAATTTTGCTTTACCACATGCAGGGCAAGGACAGGTGCTGCTGGTGGATAATGGTACACTGGACATCATCTGTGTCGAAGCGCCGACCTTAGGAACAGTTTTCTGCTCCAAGAAAGCATGAGAAGTCCCAAAGACAGGGGCTTTCATTGCCTGCTTTGTGACTTCTGCACAGTGAATCCGCTTGGTCACTCTGATCATGCGTTCCTCTGCTGAAATAGGGTAGTATTGGCTACAGTGATTGGGTGGCTCCCAGAGCAGTCAATGTAGACTGCTGGAGACGGAGAGTCAGCCTTTCCAAACTTCCCACAGGTCACTTCGCCTCTGCAACTCAGCGTTGTATGGCCATATCGCTGGCATTTGGAGTAACGCATACGGTGGGGTACAAAGGGCCTAACCCTATGTAGGAGGAGACCTGCAATGACGTGTTCCAGTAAGGTCGGAAAATGAAGGTCACAATGAAAGTGGGAGTCTTCTCAATTTCTCTATTGCTCTTAAGTGCCCTTTGCTCCACATCTGTTACACCTGTGGTGCCCATTCTTGTTTGAGTTCGGCTACGTCTATGTCCATAACATCACAACAGGTTACCAATCCTTTACTGGAGTTAATGGAATTATGCAACTCAACAGTGATGTTGTATTCACCTAATTTTTGTGACTTCTTAGATAGTTGCACCTGCTTTGTCCATTGAGTCTCGACCGCAAAGAACCATTTCGCAACCGCTTAATAGACTTTAGCGTATCAGAAAGCCTTTCCAAGTCTTTATGGATATAGCTGGAGGACACTTTTTCAGACATCCTTGCTCTTGATCACCACAAAAACGTTCTCATTTATGACTCCTTGAATCCCATTACTGACAGAAAGTTGATTATAAGGAGGCCTAGCCTCCCTCATTCTCTTTCATGAATTGAAGTGAATATTCCCAGGCAGTACACTCTTCCTGCTGGGAGTAGAAGATTTCGGGCGTTCTATCTTGATCCCATCAGCAGCTAGGGGAATAAGGTCCACTCAGACAGTGCTCCGTGTGTATGTGTAAGCCTTATATGACTGAGGTGTGGCAGGCTACCCACAGGTTTCCCGCTAAGGACTGTTCCACCCCAAAAGCCATGCATCTCATCAGCGCTCAGCACACCTTAAGACTGTTTTTTTTTTACTTTTTTCTTTTATAGAGGTTTATTCCATCCTCGCAATTCGGGCGGTCAAGTCACGATCCCTGTTCCTGTGACACACAACATTCCACTGCTGCACTGCACGGTGGTCGCCCGAGCATGCCCCGAGCTTACGGTGACAGAGGACTGGCGGCGGCCCTTACTCAGCAAAGAAATGCTGAGTCCCCGAGGGCACGAATTATCATGGCTTATCCAGTATGAATATATTGTAAATTAGCCTAGTTAAATTATATTTAACTAGTAATACAGAAGCAAAACAGATTAGCAGGGAGTACTGAAGAAATTATTGACTGAAGTGTGTAGAGAGAAGTAACTGCTGGACCCCCTTACTATTGGAAGAAATAATGTTGGAGCTCCCAATAAAATAAAGAGGAGGAAATTAAAACTGGCAGTTTTTCGTTAGTAGTTCTCTAAGTTAGAGTGGTATTCAGTTTGTTATATGTGTCAAATTATTGCAAGAGGAAATGATGTAAAAATGCATCATATTTAGCCCATTGGCATTACAGTATTACTGACCTGCTAGAGCTGTAGATAGAAACTATTAGATGCTTAGTAGCCCAGGCTGCGTGGTAAGCAGACCCTGAACTGCTAATATTTTAATCAAAAATAGCACTGCAGTGATTTTAAGGGAGACTGTACATTTAGAAGTAACGTAATCCATATGCTCTCAGGAAAAAGTAAGTGACGTAACATTAAAAATTAATATGCTTACTGCTGAGTGGTTCTGATTCCAATGGTATCATACAATGGCCATCAATGAAAGATAGCTTGTAAATGCCTGTTTTATATCGAAGGTGGACATTAAGTTTTATTCCTGTATACAGATGAAGTTTAACTACATTGAACGCTCGGAATAGCCACTCGGTTTAGGGTGCCATGGCATGGTTCGCGCGGCCTCACCCGTCGGAGTTTCGAGTCCTCCCTCGGGCATGGGTGTGTGTCTTGTCCTTAGGTTAGTTTAAGTTAGATTAAGCACTGTGTAAGTCTAGAAATCGATGACCTCAGCAGTTTGGTCCCATAGGTACTTACCACCAAATTTACAAATTTAACTACTTTCCCATCAACTTATGAAGTTAAACGTTTTGAATACATGTACTCTAAAACAGCACTGGGAGCTCTAATGTAATTAATAATATGACACTTCATATTAGTTTGGTTATGCATAGGAAGTAAATGAGAGGATGAACACTACTATAGAGAAAAGGATGACCTTTGACTTGATGAAAATACAAATGTCCAGTCATCAGTCTAACACATACCATTTTAAAAAGCAAATAATTTTAAGGAGATGTCATTCGGCTGGCCAGCCAGTAGACCCAGAAGAAGGCCACTGCAACTGTTGTCGGAACATTAGTTTTTCTCCAGCAGCAGTAGCTTTATACATTGTGACGCTATACCATACCCAGAGAACTTTTATGTTGAAATAAATTCACAAAATGCACCAATGGTGTAACTTATGTCACTTATGTCAGTGAAAGACTACATAATCCTATAATTTATGTCTAGTCAATTCAACTAGCGAAAATGAAACAAAGATGACTGCGTATTCGACATATGTTGTTAATTTAAGTATGGAGTCTCTCATATGTTGGCAGGAGTTTGTGGTATTCACGATAATCTTTATAAACACTGAAATGTTCTACTGAGCGACATCAGGCAAGTACAAATATGTGTCATGATTTTGTATTATACATTTAAAATTAACTGTTGTATTTAGAAGCGTAAGTTTGTTTGTTCTGTGATCGAGTCCAGACAAGGCGTTTCTGTGCTATGCTAACAACGCAGCAGTGGATATATCTGGTGTTGTTGGGGTCTAACGAACGGTCAGCAGGTGTCAACCGAGCTGGAAGATATTGTTGAGACCAATATATATATATATGTGTGTGCGTGTGTGTAATTTAAAATTGTATATTGATTTCCATATTTTGAATTCTATTAACCTGAAGAGAAGTAATATGTCTGCTGACGTTTGGCCACCCTTAAACCTCCCTTATGCAGAGGAGGAAAAAGCAATAACGAATATCTTCGCGGTAAATGATAACAGCCAAACAGTTGCAGGATAAAGATTTATTAAAATCCTTGACCACGGTTTCGGTATATCTAAATGTATCTTCATCAGAAGTAAAATACACTAAAATCAAATCCTGCGGTGGAGATACATAAAACAATCGTGCCAAAGGCGTCGTCAGTAGTTAAAATCTCATCTCCATTTATACAACATAATTATCGGGCAGAGGATCGATGGAAACACAGTATAGCATCAGTGCTTCACCTGTAAGCCTTCTGATGAAGGTATATTCAGATATAGCGAAACCGTGGTCAAGGATTTTAATAAATTTTTATCCTGCAACTGTTTAGCTGTTATCATTTACCGTGAAGAATTTCGGCACTTGCTGTTTCAGCCATGTTTAAAATCATGAAATAACGAAAATAATAATTTCTTTGCTGTATTACCCACACATCCTTTGTTGTCAGACATTTCCCACAAACCAAAGTCCCAACACCTCAAAGTATCCCCGTGGCGCGCTGCCGGTATCTAATTCAGGAAACTTCACCTCCATTATACCTCACATTACTCCATATACTTTCCAACTACATTTTCAACAACCTCTCGCTCAGCGACTACGGCATAATATGCATCATATCAGCTATAACCTACTATAAACGTCTCATTAAAATGGAAATCTCTTGCATTACTGGAACCTTACACACCTAATTTTCACATCCGCACTTTACTCATAAATTTCTTTTCTTATATTTCGCACAACATCTTTCTCCGATCTTTTTATCCGAGTCAATCCCTACAACTACCATAAGTCCCCATCATTCTGAATGGCTTATTAAATAAGTGGATGAAACTGCATTATTAAAAAACACAGCAACATCAAATAATAAAACAGTTTATGGCCTACAAAAACCAGATTTTAATGGGAGCTAATGAATTTGAAAAGTTTTGTCTTCGCTGACATCTCATTTGCACATATCCTGAAGATTCAACCTGCTTACAGTAGGTTTGATTCCTTGCCAAATGGAACAAGAGTCTTTTAAATTCAGACTAATATTTTGTTTTTTGCTATCTGTCGCTGTAAATATAGAGCAATCAAACTTTGTCGAACTATTGTCGAAGGCCAGTTTTTGTATTCAGAGCAAAACGTCCACACCTGATAGCGAGCACCTCCGTACATGCTATGCAGATAAAAAAAATGTAAAAAGTTTGCTTACAGACACGTGAGGACTTTAGAATAAAATTCTGTGGGGAAATTCACACTACCGAGGAGTCGAGCGCGGAAATAGTAAATGACAGAATAGCATTTTTTACTGTTATCAGGAAGTGCAACTCTTCACAAAAAAGCAAACAAGAACAATCTACGTTATGTTAGCGTGATGTTGCGATTACCTTGTATTTCGACCGTATTGGCAGCACAACCCTCACATTCGTTTCCGCCGTATGTTATTTTAAAATTTAACGGATATCGAGTTATCGTCGCAAATTAATTTCTGTCTGGTTCTTACAGCGCTCTCCTCCGTAGCCGTGATCTCTGGAATAACTATTAAGAACACGGGAACAGATAGCTGGTTAGCTGGAGATGGATAAATGGACGGACGATTGACCTTATCGCTCTAGTGTCCGTCGGTAAAAAGAAAAATATAAGTAAGAGCATTATTGACGTATGAAAAAGGAAGTGCTCTAAAGCACAAAAGAGAGAAAAGGTCATTTATGTTATGACGACTGTCAGTTTACCAGTCCCCCAACAGCAGAATGTTGATTCGAGGGCCGCCAATTCGCAATAGAAAAAAAATCTTTCAGTGTGATGAACATAAATTTGGGATTATAACCAAACATATATTTCTGTGACCTACAGCTGGCGTTCGTACGTAATTTGCGTCGTATGATATGTTTTCACTGAGATATTCTTGTTACTGTAGTGTTTCATTTCGATTAAATTGTTATCTCAATGAAAGTGTGCCAACGCTGGAGATAAGGTGGAGGTAGACACGTAACTGCAGACCTAAGTATGTACTATTGTCGCTATTATGATTATCTAGAAGAAGTTCAAGCCATGCCTCGTTGCAAGCAGGGAGTGCCTTACCGGCAAAGAGCAGCAGCAACAACAGCAGCTCAGCATTGTCGTCGAGTACATTCTTCGTCGTTCGCACAGATACCGTATCGTAGGACTCTTAACTGACAAACATAGTAATGTAGAGGTTTTGCCCAGCAACATTTATTTCACGACGTATGAATATCTTGAATAATAATTTGCAATAGTTAAAACTTGTAGGGTACCTGTATCGTCGTTGTCCTCAGACATATTTACTAAGCGGGGTCCCTTTCCTTTCCATGCAATCACCGAGTGTCATAAGAATATTAAAAGCGATAAACTACTTATCGCCAATTTTTGTGTTTGTTAAAGAACAGTTTAAGTCTAAATTTTTTGTCACTGTAACTGTTCAATCTTGTACTACACAGAAGCTACTTATATTAATTTCCCTTGCAAATCTAATAACTAAAGATGCAGCACCAATTAAAAGTGTGCAATTTCATTTATTCTTTATTTAACTTAGCGAGTGACTTGCTGGGTTGGTATGTATTTTATTGTCGTTATTTTTAAACTAAAACCAGTTGCTCATTTGCTGAAAGTACATTCAGTTCAGTCTGTAAAACCCCATCCGTTACCATTTAAACCTCCTGATCATAAATCATGTTTCTGGCGTGGAAAAGCGGTTCAACTGGTGCATGACCTATCAGTCGAGGAGGCTGCAGGCGTAATAATTGGCGCCATATGCGCCGAACTGAGACCGGTTGGCACAAACCTCCTAGCCTATACCTCTTGTTCGCAGAAAAGTTTAACTGGGGATGTGGGGTGTTCACCCCATGTGTAAAAGTTTACTGATATTTAGTGAGTGCCTTTTTACCTTTGTTCAAAGGGATGCACATCGTTGTAAAACCATTGTTCGTGGATTTAAAAGTATGCATCCCTGTACACAACAAGTTTTAAACGCTGGGGGTCTGTTAACACCCCACCTAAATTGTAGTGCGACTTTCTGTGTTGAGTAGAGTACGTCATGATGTTATAAGAGGAGGAGCAGAAACGTCGTAGGAGGCTGTTGGAGGAAGTTTTCAACGAAGGTGAAGACGGTGAGATACCAGAGTGTGAAGATTCGGATGACAGTGAAGAAAAGTGCTAAGAAAGCTATCATGCGACTGCAAGTCATCAGTCTGATGATGATGCTAGTGACGATACAGCTTCCTTATTTCTAGCAACACCGGAGAGGTTTATGCTTGGTAAGGATAAAGTAACTAAGCGGGTGACTACGCCTAAGCCTAATAATATCAGAACTAGGAAGCAAAATAAAGTAACTCAGCTTCCTGGTACCAAACTAATTGCTAAAGACTGCAAGACTGATGTAGAATGCTGTGATGTGTTAATAAAAGAGCAAATAATTCGCTCAATAGTAGAGTGCACAGACCTTTATACAGATCGCATTGAGGCCCTCTACAAGAACAAAAGTAAATGCCGGAAAACAGATGTAAAAGAAATACGATCTTTCATTGGACTACTTACAATTTCTGGTTCTTATAGAGCAGCTAAAATGAATTAACAAGATCTGTTTTCTTCACAGGGGCTAAAAGTAAAAATAATTCACACTTATCTGTCACTGGACAAATTTTTGTTCCTTATGAGGTGTTTGAGATTTGATAATATTCATGATAGGGGCAAGGTAGGGAAATAGATGAAATGGCTGCATTACGGGAAGTATTCACCTTGTTCAACGAAAACAGCAGAAATACAAACAGCCTTGGAAGTTATACCACAACTGATGAACAACTGGCTCCCTCCAGAGTTAAATGTCCACTTTAGGTGTATATTCCTAGCAAACCTGCTAAATACGGAATAAAAATATAGACATTATATGATGCAAGGACGTGGCATGCATCTCAAATGGAAGTGTATGCGGGAAAACAGCTTGAAGGGCCTTTCCAAGTTTCTAATTCAGGTACAGACGTCGTTTTGAGACTTACTGAGGGGATTCAAGGAACTGGACGAAATATAACAGATAAGTGGTACACCAGTATCTTACTTGCTGAAGAATTACTGAAAAGGAGGCTAACACTAGTTGGTACAATGACAAAAAATAGGCCTTAGCTTCCTAGTGAATAGACTGTCATAAAAGGGAGAGAAATTGCAAGTATAATTTTTGCTTACAAAGCGGACATCACATGCCTTTAATGTGCGCCTAAAACGGTAAAGATGTTATACTGCTGTCAACAATGCATCCATTCATTTATTTTATTTACACTTATTACAATATGAAATTATACGATAAAATACATAAGTGAAGGATACATATTCAGATAAAATATAATACATAAACACTATAAAAAGTAACATCACAACAGATATTTTGCGTTACAGAAGTCTTCAAATTCTGACTTCCAAATTGACGATCCAATCGAGGCATGAAGGTGTGGCGTCGAAGAAGTGAGTCCGACTACCCTGATAGGCTCTTAATTCACAGTCCTGGGCGATGTGCTGTATTGTTTGATTAGGTGCCCCACAGTCACAGCTAGGGCTGGGAAGCGTTCCCCACTTGTGTAGATTGTGTGCACATAGTCCATGTCATGTAAGGATTCTGTTTAGGCTTTACCATAGCTGTCGTGAAAGTTCAAAGCCCTTAGGTTTCTCTGATGGACAGATAAGTTCACGATTGTCAGGGGAGGCACTATCTCTCCAGCTCTCGTGCCATTTAGTATCCATGCTCAAGATGGCAACTGACAGTTGTTGGGCCAGTCTAAAAGGAGGATTTCTGGAGCGGAGTCGTGTTCTTTCCAAAGTTGCGACATCTTCATGGATAGGAAGTAGGGCTTTATTAGTTATTTTGGTGTATTCCTTCATCAGAGCTTCCTGTCTTCGCAGGGAGCGTGGAGCTATATGACTAAGTGTTGGAAGCTAATATAGTGGGGTAGTCTTTATGCACCCAGTTATGGTTCTCATAGCAGCGTTGAGCTGGGTGTCCACCTTGTTTACATGCTTGCTGGTTAACCAGGCTGGTGCACAGTACCAGGCTGCAGAGTATACTAAGGCGAGTGCAGAGGTTGTAGTGTGTCTGCTGCTGCTCCCCAGTTAGTGCTGCAGAGACTCTGAATGAGGCTGTTCCGTGAGCTTATTTTACTGGATACATTTTCCAGGTGTCTTTTGAAGGACAATGTCCTATCTAGAGTGACTTCCAAGTGCTTTAGATATGGCTGATATCGCAGTTGACTGTTATTCATATGAACCTTCAGCTCACATCCCTCCATTCTGTTGTTCAAATGAAAACAGCTGACTTCAGTCAACAATGCATCCAAATTTCGAGAGTATTGACACTACAATAGGTGACAGAAAGAAACCTGAGATCATTACTTTCTACAACCTTAAAAAAGGCCGAGTTGACTCACTTTACACGTTGTGTATAACATACAGCGTAGCAAGAAGAACAAAACGATGGCCATTAGGGGTGTTCTTTCGGATGGTAAATATAGCTTGCATAACGGTCAAATTATAATGAAGAGCAACATCCCTAGTTTTGCTACGGAAAGAAGGCAATTTATAAGATAGGTGGCGGAGGAGCTTGGGCATCCTCAGCTTTTAAAAAAAGCTTCAATCTCAGCTGTACCAAGACCCATCAGGCTGAAATCTCAAATACGGAAGAGTTTATTCCAGCAGTTCAAAGTAATAAACGCACGTCAGGAATCGTCCCTGGTTCTGTTATGAATGAATGCTCACCTCCCCAGTTAAAGGTTAACGGTTGTTCCTTGCCACATGTGTGTGCTCAACTTTACCAGCGACCGGTCCGCGGCATATTAGGCAGATGTTATGTGGAATGCCCCCTTTGTGTACCACTCCTCAGATATGTCACGCAGCTAATGGCCAAGTTTTGCCCTTGGTAGGCGAGGTGTGGGGTAAATTATTCATTTGCGATTTTTCATGGCCAATTAAATTGGCAGTCGCTAAGAATTTATCTATCCCTTATGGCCCTTGTGTGACTTTACTCAGGAAACCGGGATGGTGCTTGATTTCACCAGTACTGCCTTTAACTTTAAGTTTTGTCCTCTGGGAATTATAGCCCTTTCTTCCTGTTGTAGCAGTGGCAAGGTCAAACTTTTGCCAATCTGAGTTCGCCGTTAACTATCTTGGGCAAGGTCAGTCTCGTCAGCTGTTGCACATCTTGGGAGGCTATCCCTATATCCTCACTACCGTTTGCACTTTTCCTTTGGTCATCAGTATTCTGACTGGTTTGATGCGGCAAGCCACGAATACCTTTCCTGTGCTAACCTCTTCATCTCAGAGTAGCACTTGCAACTTCGTCCTCAATTATTTGCTGGATGTATTCCAGTCTCTGTCTTCCTCTTCAGTTTCTGCCCCTAAAGTTGCCCTCTAGTACCATGGAAGTCATTCCCTCATGTCTTAACAGATGTTCTATCATCCTGTCCCTTCTCCTTGTCAGTGTTTGCCACATATTCCTTTCATCTCCTATTCTGTGCAGAGCCTCCTCATTCCTTACCTTATCAGTCCACCTAATTTGCGACATTCGTCTGTAGCACCATATCTCAAATGATTCGATTCACTTTTGTTCTGGTTTTCCCACAGTCCACGTTTCACTATCATACAATGCTGTACTCCAGACGTACGTTCTCAGAAATTTCTTCCTCAAATTAAGGCCTATGTTTGATACGAGTATACTTCTCTTGGCCAGGAATGCCCTTTTTGCCATCGCAAGTCCGTTTTTGATGTCTTCCTTGCTCCATCCGTCATTGGTTTTTTTACTGCCTAAGCAGCAGAATTCCGTAACTTCATCTGCTTCGTGATCATCAATCCTGATGTTAACTTTCTCGTTGTTCTCATTTCCGCTGCATCTAATGACTTTCGTTTTACTTCGATTTACTCTCAGTTCACATTCTGTACGCATGAGATTGTTCATCCCGTTCTGCAGTTCATATAGTTCTTCTTCACTATCACTCAAGATAGCAATGTCATCGGCGAATCGTATCATTAATACCCTTTCACTTCTAATTTGCATACATTCTACACACGAACGTTAACAGTCGTTTTGTTGCGACTTCGCCCAATGGTTTTATCATTTCTGATGGAATGTTATCTATCTCTTCGGGTTTAGTTGATCTAGAATCTTCCAAAACTCTTTTAAATTCTAATCCTAATACTGAATCACCTATCTTTTCTAAATCGACTCCTGGTTCTCCTTCTGTCACATCATACAAATCGTCGCCCTCATAGAGGCTTTCAGTGTATTCTTTCCACCTATCGCCTATCCGCTCTCTTCTCTGAATTTAGCAGTGGAATTCTCCTGGCACTCTTAATGTTACCACACTTGCTTTTAATGTTACCGAAGGTTGTTTTGACTTTCCTGTATCATGAGTCCATTTTTCCGACTATCATTTCTTTTTCGATTACTTCACATTTATTTTTTTCGCAGCCATTTCATCTTAACTTACCTGTATTTCCTATTTATTTCATTCTTCAGCGACTTGTATTTCTGTATTCCTGAGTTTCCCGGAACATTTTTGTACTTCCTCCTTTCATCGATGAAATGAAGTATTTCTACATCTACATCTACATCTACATGACTACTCTGCAATTCACATTTAAGTGCTTGGCACAGGGTTCATCGAACCACAATCATACTATCTCTCTACCATTCCACTCCCTAACAGCGCGCGGGAAAAACGAACTCCTAAACCTTTCTGTTTGAGCTCTGATTTCTCGTATTTTATTTTGATGATCATTCCTACCTATGTAGGTTGGGCTCAACAAAATATTTTCGCATTCGGAAGAGAAAGTTGGTGACTGAAATCTCGTAAAAAGATCTCGCCGCGACGAAAAACGTCTTTGCTGTAATGACTTTCATCTCAATTCTCGTATCATATCTGCCACACTCTCTCCCCTATTACGTGATAACACAAAACGAGCTGCCATTTTTTGCACCCTTTCGATGTCCTCCGTCAATCCCACCTGGTAAGGATCTCACACCGCACAGCAATATTCTAACAGAGGATGAACGAGTGTAGTGTAAGCTGTCTCTTTAGTGGACTTGTTGCATCTTCTAAGTGTCCTGCCAATGAAACGCAACCTTTGGCTCGCCTTCCCTACAATATTATCTATGTGGTCTTTCCAACTGAAGTTGTTCGTAATTTTAACACCCAGGTACTTAGTTGAATTGACAGCTTTGAGAATTGTACTATTTATCGAGTTATCGAATTCCAACGGATTTCTTTTGGAACTCATGTGGAGCGCCTCACACTTTTCGTGCCACCTGCCACACCAGACAGCAATCTTTTTAAATCGCTTTGCAACTGAAACTGGTCTTAGGATGACCTTACTAGACGGTAAATTACAGCATCATCTGCGAACAACCTAGGAGAACTGCTCAGATTGTCACCCAGGTCATTTATATAGATCAGGAACAGCAGAGGTCCCAGGACGCTTCCCTGGGGAGCACCTGATATCACTTCAGTTTCACTCGATGATTTGCCGTCTATTACTACGAACTGCGACCTTCCCGACAGGAAATCACGAATCCAGTCGCACAACTGAGACGATACCCCTTAGGCCCGCAGCTTGATTAGAAGTCGCTTGATTAGAAGTCGCAAAAGCTTTCCGGAAATCTAGAAATATGGAATCAACTTGAGAGCCCCTGTCGATAGCGGCCATTACTTCGTGCGAATAAAGAGCTAGCTGCGTTGCACAAGAGCGATCTTTTCTGAAACCATGCTGATTACGTATCAATAGATCGTTTCCTTCGAGGTGATTCATAATGTTTGAATACAATATATGCTCCAAAACCCTACTGCAAACCGACGTCAATGATATAGGTCTGTAGTTAGATGGATTACTTCTACTACCCTTCTTAAACACTGGTGGGACCTGCGCAATTTTCCAATCTGTAGGTACAGATCTAACGGTGAGCGAGCGGTTGTATATGAGTGCTAATGAGGGAGCTATTGTATCAGCGTAATCTGACAGGAACCTAATCGGTATACAATGTGGACCTGAAGACTTGTCCGTATCAAGCGATTTGAGTTGCTTCGCAACCCCTAAGGTATCTACTTCTAAGAAACTCATGCTAGCAACTGTTCGTGTTTCAAATTCTGGAATATTCCATTTGTCTTCCTTGGTGAAGGAATTTCGGAAAACTGGGTTCAATAACTCCGCTTTAGCGGCACAGTTGTCGGTAACAGTACCATCGGCACTGCGCAGCGAAGGTATTGACTGCGTCTTGCCGCTTGTGTACTTTACATACGACCAGAATTTCTTCGGATTTTCTATCAAATTTCGAGACAATGTTTCGTTGTGGAACCTATTAAAGGCATCTCGCATTGAAGTCCGTGCCAAATTGCGCGCATCTGTAAATTTTAGACATTCTTCGGGATTTCGCGTTCTTCTGAACTTCGCATGCTTTTTCCGTTGCCTCTGCAACAGCGTTCGGATCTGTTTTGTGTACCACGGGGGATCCGTTGCATCTCTTACCAATTTATGAGGTATGAATCTCTCAATTGCTGTTGCTACTATATCTTTGAATTTGAGCTACATCTCGTCTACATTTGCATAGTCAGTTCGGAAGGAATGGAGATTGTCTCTTAGGAAGGCTTCTAGTGACACTTTATCCTCTTTATTAAATAAAATTATTTTGCGTTTGTTTCTGGTGGATTTGGAAGAAACGGTATTGAGCCTAGCTACAACGACCTTGTGATCACCAATCCCTGTATCAGTCATGATGCTCTCTATCAGCTCTGGATTGTTTGTGGCTAAGAGGTCAAGTATGTTTTCGCAACCATTTACAATTCGCGTGGGTTCGTGGACTAACTGCTCGAAATAATTTTCGGAGAAAGCATTTAGGACAATCTCGGAAGATGTTTTCTGCCTACCACCGGTTATGAACAAGTATTTTTGCCAACATATCGAGGGAAGGTTGAAGTCCCCACCAATTATAACCCTATGAGTGGGGAATTTATTTGTTACGAGACTCAAATTTTCTCTGAGCTCTTCCGCAACTGTATCATCGGAGTCTGGGGGTCGGTAGAAGGAGCCAATTATTAACTTAGTTCGGCTTTTAAGTATAACCTCCACCCATACCAATTCGCACGGAGTATCTACTTCTACTTCACTACAAGATAAACCACTACTGACAGACACAAACACTCCACCACCAATTCTGCCTAATCTATCTTTCCTGAACACCGTCTGAGACTTCGTAAAAATTTATGCAGAACTTATTTCAGGCTTCAGGCTTTCTTCTGTTACCCATGGTTTTTTCTTAGCTACCTTCTTTGAACCCTTTCTTTCTTTCGAACTCTGTGATGGCTCTTTTTAGATATGTCCATTCCGCTTCAACTGTAGTACCTACTGCTGTATCTATAGCTTTAGAGAGCTTCAATATCTTCCCATTCCTTAGTACTTCAGTATTCCGTGCCTTTGTGTACTGATTTTTCTTCACTAATCTCTTAACCTTCATCCTATTCTTCATCACGACTATATTGTGGCCTGAGTCTGTACCTGCTCCTCGGTACGCCTTACAATCCAGTCTCTGATTTCGGAATCTCTGTCTGAACATGACGTTATGTAACTGAACTCTTCTCATATCGCCGGGCCTTTTCCAAGCATACCTTCTCCTCTTGTGATTCTTGAAGAGAGTATTCGCTATTACTAGCTGAAACTTGTTACTGAACTCAATTAGTCTATCTCCTCTATCATTTCTTGTTCTCCTGTAACCTCTATCATTTCTTGTTCTCCTGTAACCTTTTCTTCCACTCCTTGCTCTACAAACGCATTCCAGTCTACCATGACTGTTAGATTTTCTTCTCCCTTTACACACCGCATTATCCTTTGAATATTTCCATATACTTTCTCAATCTCTTCATCTTCAGCTTGCGGCATCGGCATATAAACCTGAACTGCCATTGTCGGTGTTGGTTTACTGTCTATTCCGATTAGAACAACCCCTATCACTGAACTGTTCACAGTAACACACTTTGTCCTACCTTCCTAATCGTAACGAATCAACTCCCATTATACCATTTTCTGCTGCTATACTCGTCTGAGAAGGCCACATGTCCTGTGGATACACGTTACGTGTCTTTAATGCTGTGGTTTCCATTGCCTTCTGCATCCTCATGCCGTTGATCACTGCTGATTCTTCCGCCTTCAGTGGCAGTTTCCCACCCCTAGGGCAAGAGCGTGCCCTGAATTTCTGTCCGCTCCTCCGCCCTTTTTGACAAGACTGTTGGCAGAACGAGGGTGACTTCTTATGCCGGAAGTCTTCGGCCGCCAATGCTGATCATTAATTAAAATTTCAGTAGTACTGGGATTGAAACCCAGAACCTAAGACGTGATTATACGTCATAGACAATACCCCTAGACCAAGTGTACTATCATACAAATTTCAACATACAATTCGTTTATTAGATGATGTCCCTGCGCTGTAACCCCCATATTGTCACTCCACCCCCGAATGAGTATACTTCGGCCGAAAGTGAACCAAATGTTGAAAGTTGGGGCTATCAGGCCATCTACGCTGCCTTATGCGTCGCCCATTTCTCTCTTTTCCGAACGACAAGTAAGGATTTTAGGTCGATGATCGATTATAGCACCTTAACCAGAAGGTCGTCCTTGAATGCGTGAATGTGTGACGGATTTACACAATATTCTTTCACTTGGTTCTCTGATGCCAGTAATTTTACTCTGCTTTATCTTAATCGGAAATATTACGAGTATCAGGAACCGCTTACTAAGGGTTCCAAACAGGTGAGCGCATTTTGAGCCGACTGTAAGCTGTATGAGTTCACTCGGTTTCCTTTTAGCTTATCTACTGGAACTGCGGTCTTGTCTCGTCTCTTGGACCATGTGTTGGGCGAGCTCAGGTTTAGCTGTGTGTGTAACTGCCTCGACTACGTTCTCATCTATTGTAGTTCTTCTGACCAGCATCTCTCTCATATTCAGGGGCTGTTATCGCAGCTTTGGGTAGCTTGATTAACAGTTAAGCTAGACATCAGATCTCCTTCTTGGGGTATCCTGTTTCAGGGAACTGGATCAGGGTTGATCAAGAGCGTATCCCCACCTTGTGACGAATCCTGCTCCCAAGAATAAAAAGCGAATATCTCGCTTTATTGGCATGGCCAATTATTTCCGTAAATTTGTTCTAAATTTTGCCCAGCTTGCCGCCCCTCATAATAGATTGCATAAAAAGGGGAGGCCTTCGTTTGGGGAGAGAATCAGCAGCCTGCCTTTGAGGCCATTAAAACTGTCTTGCCTAATCTTCCAGTCTTGGCCATCCCAGACTTTCTAAAAGCCTTTATGACATAGAGCGATGCCTCCAATAATGGAGGTGCTGCTGTTCTACTGCAGGAAAGTTCTGATAATATGTGCCCTGTCACCTATGCTTCTAGGACCTTGACAATGTTAGAGTTAAAATATTCCATTTGTGAGTGTGTGGCTTCGGCCATACTCTTTGCGCTCGAAAAATGTAATTTCTACCTGGAGCATAGAAAGTCTGATCTTGAAAATGGCCTACCGCAGGAAAACTGGCAGAATTCTAGGTGGGTAGTGCACATATCATAGTGGCTGACAACCAGGTGGACAATGCACTTAGCCGAATGTTCCAGGAGGATAGCGAGCAGATAATCGAGTATGGCAAAGTATCCGAAAAATTGGCTGGTATCATCTTAACTGAGATGCCAGCTGATCTCGGCATTAAGCAGGACTGGAGGAATCTGTTGATTAAGTGAGTTTCGTGTCATGAGGTTGCGATACCAGCTGAGCCAAGATTTTGTTTGCGCATGGAACATGCTGTCCAGTTTTCGCTACTCTCAGGACTTTTTACTCGGAGGCCATTTGAGGCTTCACAAGACGATTACGTAAGTGAACCAGCAAGTAACGTGGGTGTCGTTGAGTAAGAATGTCCGACAATTAGTGAAGAAGTGTTAGCTATGTTAAGGCGGAAAGCCTAATCACAACTCACCCAACTACCTCCTCCAGTCGGAGAGAGAATAATATCCTATGGACATGTTATTCATTGATAATGTAGGCCCCCTTCCCCATACTACAGCACAGTCGTTACGCTTTGGTTGTCATGGACGGCTTTTCCCAATTCAACTAGCTTATTCACAGTAGGGGAGCTACAGCCGCAGATACTATCTACAACGTTTCTAGTCCGCCCAGGGCCTTAGTCAGTGAAAATTCCGTAGCATTTGTTTCAAAAGAGTTGCCATTAGACTTATTACAGCAACGCCTTACTATCCCCAGGCCTCGTTTGCTGAGAGTGTAAATAGGCACGTTAATGCCGCTCAGATCATCTATCATATTAAGATCCATACCAAGTGAGATGTGTCACCCCAGTGGATCAACCTTGGACTAATTCAGCCCATTATGAGCTTATGAAGGCCGCTCCCAATACGTTAATGTTTGCTTACCCGCTCAATTCTCCCTTGTCCAATTTGTGGAACATTAAAGACCTTTTGCCGCAAAAGATCACTCTTGAGGCTATTCAGCCGAATTTGGGCAGGGCTAGGAGAAATATCCAATTGGCTTACCGCCGATAAACCATGTGTTATAATCGGGGGAGACAGCCCGCTCGTGTTAAAGATGGGGATCAAATTCTTGTTCATAATTTCCACTCAGGGGGTGGTAAGCATCTCTAGGAAGCCTGTGTCATGTTTTATAGGACCTTATCAGCTCCTGCAGATGCTGAGCCCTGTCAACCTTTTAGTCTGTAATCTAGCTAGTGGTAGGACCTCCCCAGTACACATGTGTCAAATCAAACAAGTCAGGTGGAGTCATTGTGTTCTCCCGCTACCCTGTAAGATAATAGCTGTAGTGGATGGAGGAGGAGGGGGGAGTTACTGTTTCAGTGGGGGACGTTCACCTACGTCGAGTCAAATTCATTTCTTTTACAGGCGACTTCCTACGCTTGGTCTGTCCTCTGGTCGTCCTATAGGGCCGAAGACACAATATGGCATTATAACGGAATGTGAGTCTCGTTTGGACCACGCTGGAAGGAAGTTGAGGCTCCGAGCTGAAGCGGTCAGGACAACAGATGGCCGATTGTGTGGGAAGTAGCCAAAGGCTATGTTCCGCATGTGGCTGATAGCTATTGGTGTTCCATCGAATTTGTGTTTCCGCTACCGCCCCATTGTGCTGCTATCTGTTAAGTTGGTCTCTTGGTAACCAACTGTCAGTTGGCAATTCACTTGCAACCTTTGCATTTTCCTGTGATTTCATCGGGATCGACCATTTTTTGATCCGTTGGTAGTCTCAGTAAAAGACGTGTATTGGGTCATTTGACCGCTTCTGGATCCTGTGTGCCCTTGATTACTTGCAATTCGTTCCTATTGCTCCACAGTGACTGGTTGTAATATCGTTTGAGTTATCTCTGACATTGTTCTTTTATGGATCTGTGAAGTGTCCAGTAAGGGAAATAGGGAAAATATTCGGATAAACGGGACAATTATTGCGGCGAGTTGTTAAGCTTTTTCTTTCTGTTGTATTTTAGAATAACATTGGCCATTCAGTGGGATGTCCTTTAGCTCTGGCCGCAAAGAGAGATGGCTCTCATGTGGCGGACACTGTGGACTGTCGATGAATTTCCTGTGTTGGTAGGATGCAGTATTTGTATCTAACGAAAATTTTGGATGGGCAGTCAATCTTATCGCTGTCCAAGTAATGTATCTGTGGATTCAACTTATTGTAATTAACTTGGAGTAATCTTGTGTTTGAATATTACTAGAGTTCTGCAGTTTTATTGTAGTTATCTTTAATTATTTCTTGCGCAGAACAGTTATAATCTTATTTAAGTGTATATCAATTATTTTTTAAACAAAAGGGAACAAATTTTCAGAAGTCTAGTGGTGAATTAGTCTTGCGTTTTCCGTGTTTGCTGTCTGGGTTGTCCTAACACTAATATCAGGTTGTCAGTTTGGCAGGTTGAGCTGGTTAGCCTTATTGTGTGCTGACCCTGATCCTGGTTGTGAGACTGGCCCAGAAATTGTTCTGGTGTGGCTCCCAGCCAGCCGACTGGACGACGGGAGAGGGAGTGGGTGCTGTTTTCTTCGCTGGCCGATGCTAGGACCTGATCGTGAGCACTATTCCGCGCCGAGTTGCCGAGTGTCCTGTCCCGGAGATCTTAATTTTCCATTCCTCATTAAATTTGACCTCGCCTGCTTTCCCTTGCCTTCATCAAGGCTCAAAATTATGCAAATACAAAGATTTGAAGCCATCAGACAGTTACTAAATTTCACCAACTTAGACTCTATTACAAGTTTAGTTCATCACAGACTTTATGTATATTTGGAATTGTTGCCGGTGTACAGAAAGTTTACGGCCCTTCAGGGCTCCTTACTTGCAGTGTTTTATATTTATTGTATTTCTGGTTGCCACTACTGTGGCCTAGTAGTTTTGGAGCGGGGCGCTTTCTCAAATGAATCGTTTCGGAAAAATTGCAAAATATCTTAATCTTTTTCTGTTAAAGTGTTGCTTTTATAATTTTTAAAAGGGAATACTTCTAAGCCTAATGGGGATCTGTGTTTGATTTCACTTCATTGTAATACCTAAACATTTCAAGGCAATTACTAATCCTTCTGGCCCTTGGTGATTATTTAATTTTACCTTGTCAATTTTGAAATAAATTCTAAGCGTTCTGGTACTCTGTGATTCTTTAAGCTGACCTTGATATAATATTTGTAAGAAAATGGGTATATTTCAAAGGAAATTTTTTAGCCCTTCTGGTGCTCTGTGAAAATTTTATATGTTTTCACGAAATACATTTAGACCTTGTTAAGCCTAAGTGATGTTAAAGCGGGGCTTAGCTCTTCCATGAACGATTGCCGCTGTCAGTGGTAGACCTTTCAACACCGTCTCATCATAAGAGATGTCGAGAGCTTCCAGCAGCGATATTTCGAATTTCACGACAGTACATCATATAAAGTGTTACAGTTTTAATTTAACAGAATTATAATTATTAAAAACAATTAAATATAAATTCAGTTGTTCAAATATTTATATAAAATACAGATGACGATGATGGGGTTGACACTTTAACGGGGACCAAGAGTTCAGCAACGCAACCTATATGGGTAACACGTAGATATTATTGCATAAATAATCCAATAGAATTCTATAAACCGTTGAGTCTTATGGAACTAATAAATTCAGCAGAGAGCCCCTTAGTAACACAATGAGGTGACAAAAGTCGTGGATATCGATAGCCAAGTGAACAGGTTTCTGACGTGATTATGGCCGTACTACGGGAATTAACAGACCTTCAGTTTAGAATGGGAGTTGGAGCTAGACGCATGGGACATTCAGATTAAGTGGTCGTTAGAGAATTCAATATTCTCCGATCCACGCTGTCAACAGTGGCACGAGAATACCAAATTTCAGGTATTACCTCTCACCATGGACTAGGCAGCTGCCGACGGCCTTCCCCAAACGACTGAGAGCAGTGATGTGTGCATAAAGTTACCAGTAACAACAGGCAAGAAATACAGAGTGAAGCAACAGCAGAAATCAATGAGATGTGCCACGGGCATATCTGTCGGAACAGTGTGGCAAAATTTGACCTTATAGGGGTACGGCAGGAGACGGCCGACACGAGTACGTTTGCTAACACCCTCGACTCGTGACCGTATCGGCTAGACCCTAGAAGACTGGAAAACAGTGCACTGGTCAGTTGAGTACCGATTTCAGTTGGTAAGATCTGATGATTGGTTTGAGCCTAGCAGAGGTCCCACGAATCCATGGGTCCATGTCGTCGAAAAAGATGAAGGCTGGTAGTCTGTGTTTACATGGAATACAGTGGTCGTCCGTTACGTTTGGCTATTTGGAGAGCACTTGAACCCGTTCATGGATGTCATGTTGCCAATCAAACACGGAATATTTATGGTTGAAAAAGTGCCATGTCACTGGACCACAATTGTTCGCGACTCATCTGAAGAACATTCTAGACAGATCAAGCGAATGCCTTAACCACCCAGATAGCCTGCATCTATCCCATCGAACATCTGGTAGTCTGTGTTTACATGGAATACAGTGGTCGTCCGTTACGTTTGGCTATTTGGAGAGCACTTGAACCCGTTCATGGATGTCATGTTACCAATCAAACACGGAATATTTATGGTTGAAAAAGTGCCATGTCACTGGACCACAATTGTTCGCGACTCGTCTGAAGAACATTCTAGACAGATCAAGCGAATGCCTTAACCACCCAGATAGCCTGCATCTATCCCATCGAACATTTATGGGACATAATCAAGAGGTCAGTTCATGAAAAAAATCCTGCGCCGGTAACACTTTTTCAGTTTTCTTTATTTTTCATTATCAGTCTTCTGACTGGTTTAATGCGGCCCGCCACGAATTCCTTTGCTGTGCGAACATCATCTCAGAGTAGCACTTGCGACCTACGTCCTCTATTATTTGCTGTATGTATTCCAATCTCTGTCTCCCTCTACATGTGTTTGCCTTCCACAGATGCCTTTAGTACCATGGAAGTCATTCCCTCATGTCTTAACAGATGTCCTACCATCCTGTCCCTTCTTCTATCAGTGTTTTCCACATATTCCTTTCATCTCCGATTCTGCGTAGAACCTCCTTATTGCTTACCTTATCAGTCCACATAATTTTCAACATTCGTCTGTAGCAGCGCATCTCAAGTGCTTCGATTCTCTTCTGTTCCAGTTTTCTCACAGCCCATGTTTCACTACCATACAATGTTGTACTCAAGACGCACATTCTCAGAAATTTCTTAAATTAAGGACATTTGATATTAGAAGACTTCTCTTGGCCAGGAATGCCATTTTTGCCGCTGCTAGTCTGTTTTTGATATCCTCCTTGCTCCGTCCGTCACTGGTTATTTTATTGCCAACGTAGCAGAATTCCTTAACTTCATCTACTTCATGACCATCAATCCTGATGTTAAGTTTCTCTCTGTTCTCATTTCTGCTACTTCTCATTACCTTCGTCTTCCTTCGATTTACTCTCAATCCATACTCTCTACTCATTAGATTGTTTATTCCGTTCAGAACCTCATGCAATTCCTCGTCACTTTGACACAAGATAGCAATGTCTTCAGCGAATCGTATAATTGATATCTTTTCTCCTTGAATTTTGATTCCACGCCTGAACCTTTCTTTTATTTTCATCATTGCTTCCTCGGCGTGTCTTACACTATTTTTGATCGGAGCACTTCTTTCTTGGTCGTCCGCTCTTATTATTCCGTCTTGGCTCTTGTACATATTGTATATGACCTGTCTCTCCCTATAGCTTACCCCTACTTTTTTTCAGAATTTCGAACATCTTGCACTATTTTACATTGTCGAACGCTTTTTCCATTTCGACAAATCCTTTGATCGTGCCCTGAATTTTCTTTAGTCTTGCATCCACTACTAACCGTAACATGAGAATTGCCTGTCTCGTGCCTTTACCATCCCTAAAGCCAAACTGATCATCGTCTAGCGCATATTAAATTTTGTTTTCCATTCTTCTGTATATTATTCGAGTAAGCAACTTTGATGTATAGCTGTTAAGCTGATTGTGCGATAATCCTCGCACTTTTCAGTTCTTTCAGTCTTCGGATTCGTGTGGATGATGCTTTTCCGAAACTCAGATGGTATGCCACCCGACTTACAGATTCTATACACCAACGTGAACAGTCGCTTTGTTGCCACTCCTCTCAATGATTGCAGAAATTCTGGTGGAATGTTATCTATCCCTTCTGCCTTATTTGATCTGACTTTCAAAATTCCCATGTAGCACCACATCTCAGATGCGTCGATTCACTTCTGTTCTGGCTTTCCCACAGTCCTCGTTTTACTATCATACGATGCTGTACTCCAGATGTACGTTCTCAGAAATTTCTTCCTCAAATGAAGGCCTATGTTTGGTACCAGTAGACTTCTCTTGGCCAGGAATGCCGTTTTTGCTATTGCTAGTCAGCTTTTGATGTCCTCCTTGCTCCATCAGTCATTGATTATTTTACTGCTTCAGTAGCAGAATTCCGTAACTTCATCTACTTCGTAACCATCAATCCTGATGTTAAGTTTCTCGTTGTTCTCATTTCTGCTGGATCTTATGACTTTCGTTTTACATCGATTTACTCTCAGTTCACATTTTGTGCTCATTAGATTGTTCATCCCGTTCTGCAGATCATGTAGTTCTTATTCACTTTCACTCAGGATAGCAATGTCATCAGCGAATCGTGTCATTAATATCCTTTCACTTTGAATTTTACTTCCACTCCTGAGCCTTTCTTTTATTTCGATCATTGCTTCTTCCATGTACAGATTGAAGAGTAGGGGGGAAAGACTACATCCCTGCCTTAGACCTTTTTTTTAATCCGAGGACTTTGTTCTCGGTCGTCCAGTCTTATTACTCCCTCTTGGCTCTTGTACATATTGCATATTACCCTTTTCTCCCTATAGCTTAGCCCTATTTTTCTCAGAATTTCGAACATCTTGCACCACTTTCCATTGTCTAATGCTTTTTCCAGTTCGACGAATCCTATGAACGTGTCTTGAATTTTCTTTAGTCTTGCATCCATTATCAACAGCAACGCCAGAATTGCCTCTCTCGTGCCTTTACCTTCACTAAACCCAAAATGATCGTCATCTAACACATCCTCAATTTTCTTTTCAATTATTCTGTATGTTATTCTTGTCAGCTACTTCGATGCATGAACTGTTAAGCTGACTGTGCGGTAATTCTTGCAATTGTCAACTCATGCCGTCTTCGGAATTGTGTGGATGATATTTTCCGAAGGTCAGTTGGTATGTCGCCAGACTGGTTCAAATGGCTCTGAGCACTATGCGACTTAACATCTGAGGTTATCAGTCCCATAGACTTAGAACTACTTAAACCTAACTAACCTAAGGACGTCACACACATCCATACCCGAGGCAGTATTCGAACCTGCGATCGTAGCAGGAGCGCGGTTCCGGACTGACGCCATTAGAACCGCTCGGCCACCGCGGCCGGCTTGTCACCAGACTCATACATTCTACACACCAACGTGAACAGTCGTTTTATTGCGACTTCGCCCAATGGTTTTAGCAATTCTGATGGAATGTTATCTATCTCTTCAGCCTTAGTTGATCTTGAGTCTTCCAAAGCTCTTTTCAATTCTGATTCTAATACTGGATCCCCTATCTCTTCTAAATTGACTCCTGTTTCTTCTTCTCTCACATCAGACAAATCTTCCCCCTTATAGAAGCTTTCAATGTATTCTTTCCACCTATCCGCTCTCTCCTCTGCATTTAACAGTGAATTCCCTTTGCAGTCTGAATGTTACTACACTTGTTTTTAATGTCACAAAAGTTGTTTTGACTTTCCTGCATGCTGAGTCTGTCCTTCCAATTATCATTTCTTTTTCGATGTCTTCACATTTCCTGCAGCCATTTCGTCTTAGCTTCCTTGCACTTCCAATATATTTCATTCCTCAGTGACTTGTATTTCTGTATTCCTGAGTTTCCCGGAACATTTTTGTACTTCCTCCTTTCATCGATCAGTTGAAGTATTTCTTCCGTAACCCATAGTTTCATCGCAGTTATGAACGGCTATAGATGCAGCATGGTTCAGTACTTCTGCAGGGGACTTTCAACAACTTGTGACTCAATACCAAGCAAGAAGGTCTGACACGATGTTAGGTATCCAATGATTGTTGTCCCCACAGTGTAAAGCTACAGACAAGCCACGTGAAGTTAGCGTGGTGAAGAAAGTAAGGACAACCCTAGTTAGATGTTAAAACACATTGTATGTTAATTAGATTCAAATTACAAGCATTATATCCATTTCTCAAATATGAAATGTGTTGATGTACACTAGTACACTATCAGTTCTAAGTATTTCATCCAGAAAACACTAGCCTGTTTACCAAGAGCACTTATATCCTGTGTCTCGGCAGGTATGGTTGTGAGTTCTCACGAAAGCAGCCTAGGCAGCACTGATCAACAAAATGACGCAAGAGAACTGGGAACGGGTAGTTTTGTGTTTTGTGTGTTGTGACCGAGAGAAATGTTTCAGGTGTTTGGGGCTATCCCTCAACCGTGGGTCCATAAAAAATTTAATAATTTAGGTATGGTGACGGGGAGTCATACATTTAAAGGCGAGCGTTACTTTAAGAGATTTCCGCGGTATAGAAAGTCAATGCAGGGTAGAATGTTGATGCGATTCCAACGCTTCTCAAATCAAAACGACAGTCATTAATGTGATGAGCGGAAAAATTCAGTAATAGCCTAGTACGCTATTCTGTTCTTTTTCTCTGCTCGCGTAAATTGCTCCATATGATATTTTATCACTCGCTTTGGAGCCACTTTTTTCGTGTAAATTAATAATCGAGCAATCGAGCGTGAATGTCTCGTTTAAGTTGGCGATACAAACAGAATTATGCAAGGCAACATATATTATTATTATTAATTATTAAAAAGGAACAAAGAATTAAATAAAGGAAAACAGAGTGCCACCTGTCTTAAAGAATGTTACTATGCGACCGTTTTACTAGTGCTGGCGTCGATACAACATTTTTTTTTCCTACCCAAAGCCTACAGCTTAGACATGCTGTGGTGATTCTGTACTTAACTTGATATGTTTAAATTACTGGCCGGGAATCTTCAATTTGAATAGCTTTTGCAAGAAACACCTATTACCTAATGTGGCTTATGCAACATAGTAGCAGTATTGGTAGTCGCAGTAATTTTATTTATCCGTGAATCTCTTTTAAAAGGATATTGTACATACTTTGGTATTACAATGTAAGAACAAAATATTTCATCATTCTCTGAAAATTATTTCGAGCACTTAGTTCATGAGCCCACGCGACTAGTAAACGGTTTTGACAACACACTTGAGCTATTAATAGCAAATAATCCTGAGTTAATAACGAGCATCAAAATGGATACAGGGATTAGTGAACACAGGGTTATCGTAGCGAGACTGAATATTGTAATCCTCAAATTATCCAAAAATAAACGAAAAATATACCTATTCAAAAAGGAGATAAAAATTGACTTGTCGCCTTCCTGAGAGACAATCTCCACTCCGTTCAAATTAATAATATAAGTGTAGAACAGATGAGGTTTGAATTCAAAGAAATAGCATCGGCAGCAGTTGGGAGATTTATACAAAATAAATTAACAAACGACAGAGCTGATTCCCCTTGGTACACAAAACGGTCAGAACACTGTTGCAGAAACAACGAAACAAACACGCCAAATTTTAAACACACACAAAATCCCTAAGATTGGCGATCGTTTACACAAACTCGAAATGCAATGCAGACTTCAATGCGAGATGCTTATAATAGTTTCAACAACAAAACTTTGTCTCGAAACCTGGCAAAGAATCCAAAGAAATTATGGTCGTATGAAGTATGTTAACGGCAAGAAACAATCAATGACTTCTCTGCGCAATAGCGATGGAGATACTATTAAAGACAGTGCTGCCAAATAAGAGTTACTTAAAACAGCATTCCGAAATCCCTTCACAGAAGAAGAAGAAGTAAATATTGCAGAATTCAAACCCAGAACAGCTGCCAACATGAGTAACGTAGAAGTAAATATCCTCGGAGTAGTGAAGCAACTTAAATCAATAAAAGCAAGTCGTCTGGTCCAGACTGTGTACCAACTAGGTTCCTTTCAGAGTATGCTGATGCATTAGCTGCATACTTTACAATCATATGCAACCGTTCGGTCGACGAAAGATTCGTACCCAAAGACTGGGAAGTTGCACGGATCACACCAGTATCCAGGAAAGGTAGTAGAAGTAATCTACTAAATTACAGGCCCATATCACTAACGTCGATATGGAGCAGGATTTTGGAACATATATTGTGCTCGAACATTATGAATTACCTCGAAGAAAACGGTCTATTAACACACAACCAACATGGATTTAGAAAATATCGTTCTTGTGAAACACAACTAGCTCTTTATTCGCTAGAAGTGTTGAGTGCTATTGACAAGGGATTTCAGATTTATTCCGTTTTTCTGGATTTCCGGAAGGCTTTTGACAAAGTACACAATCGGCTTTTAGTGAAATTGCGTACTTATGGAATATCGCCTCAGTTATGTGACTGGGTTTGTGATTTCCTGTCAGAGAAGTCGCAGTTTGTAGTAAATGACGGAAAGCCATAGAGTAAAACAGAAGTGACTGCTGGCGTTCCTCAAGGTGGTGTTAAAGGCCCTTTGCTGTTCCTTATCTATATAAACGATTTGGGAGACAACCTGAGCAACCGTCTCAGGGTGTTTACGGATGACGCTGTCGTTTACCGACTAAAATCATCAGAAGATCAAAGCAAATTGCAAAACGATTTAGAAAAGATGTCTGGATGGCGCGAAAAGTGGCAGTTGGCCTTAAATAACGAAAAGTGTGAGGTCATCCACATGAATGCTAAAAGGAAGCCGTTAATACAACTATATACCTAGGAATTACAATTACGAACAACTTAAATTGGAAGGAACGTAGAAAATGTTGTGGGGAAGGGTAACTAAAGATTGCCTTTCATTGACAGGACACTTAGAAAAAGCAACAGATCAACTAAGGAGACTACCTACACTAAGCTTGTCTGTCCTCTTCTAGAGTACTGCTGCTTGGTGTGGAATCCTTACCAGATAAAATTGACGGAGTACATCGTAAAAGTTCAAAGAAGGTCAGCACGTTTTGTATTATCTTCCCACGAAATTCCAATCACTACCTTTCTCCTCATAATGAAAAAAATATTTTGTTGACACCGAGCTACATAGTAAGAAACGATCACCACGATAAAATAAGGGAAATCAGGGCTTGTTCTTTCCGGGCGCTATTCGAGACTGGAATAGTAGGGAATTGTGAGGGTGGTTCGATGAGCCTTCTGCCAGGCACTTAAATGAGATTTCCACGTAGATTAAAGTAATTCACCTACACAGACATTTACAGACTTTCAGTCTGTATGGCAAGGATGGGACTTACACTAGAAATCATCCTGCCATTTGCCTTAAATAATTTATGAAATCCACGGGTAACCTACGTCAGGATAGCTTCATGAAGACTGAAGCCTCCTGCGTACAGAATACAAGGTCACTCAGTTTAAAACAGTACGACATCATTTGGTTTACCCCTGGTGAAAAGTACTGCTTTACAATTAAGTTATTTAATAATTAAAAATTTCATTCATTTATGTCTCCCATTCACTGTACTTACTACACTCGCTGTACACACATAGTTCCTTAACACTACATACAACACTGTCAGCTGATGTCAGGTCCGTTCTGTGCACCACCATTTCCCATTTGCTATCGTGAAAAACTGAGGCAGCATGTCTCTGTAACGAGTGAGGTGAGCTGAGAACGTTAAGATGCTTGTATTATACATAGCGTAATTGTGGGACAAACATTTCCCAGGAACAGGGAAAAAGATGGAAAAATAGAGTGGGGTGATGTTTTGTGAAATATTAAAAGTTTATTACGTTTATTATCACATTTTCTGTTTATTTTATTATCAAATTTCTTCTGTATGTTATTTAAGTAATATTTCGGTCCATTGATAGTGACCGGGCCAAATATCTCAAGAAATAAGCATCAAATGAAAAATCTACAAAGAACCAAACTCGTTTATCTTAAAGAGGAAAACCAGATGGCGCTATGGTTGGCCCGCTAAATGTTGCTGCCATAGGTCAAACGGATATGAGCTGTGTTTTTTTTAAAATAGGAACCCCCATTTTTATTACATATACGTGTTGTACGTAAAGAATTATTAATGTTTTAGTTGGACCACTTTTTTCGCTTTGTGATGGATGGCGCTGTAATAGTCACAAACGTACAAGTACGTGGTATCACGTAATATTCCTACAGTTTGGACGGTATTTGCTTCGTGATACATTATCCGTGTTAAAATGGACCGTTTACCAATTGCGGAAAAGGTCGATATCGTGTTGATGTATGGCTGTTGTGATCAAAATGCCCAACGGGCGTGTGCTATGTATGCTGCTCGGTATCCTGGACAACAGCATTCAAGTGTCTGGACTGTTCGCCGGATAGTTACGTTATTTAAGGAAACAGGGAGTGTTGAGCCACATGTGAAACGTCAACCACGACCTGCATCAACGGATGATGCCCAAGTAGGTGTTTTAGCTGCTGTCGCGGCTAATCCGCACATCAGTAGCAGACAAATTGCGCGGGAATCGGGAATCTCAAAAACGTTGGTGTTGAGAATGCGACATCAACATCGATTGCACCAGGAATTGCATGGCAACGGCTTTGAAAGTCATCTACAGTTCTGCCACTGGGCAAAAGAGAAATTACGGGGCGATGACAGATTTTTTGCACGCGTTCTATTTAGCGACGAAGCGCCATTCACCAACAGCGGTAACGTAAACCGGCATAATACGCACTATTGGGCAACGCAAAATCCATGATGGCTGCGACAAGTGAAACATCGGCGACCTTGGCAGGTTAATGTATGGTGCGGCATTACGGGAGGAAGTATAACTGACCCCCATTTTATCGACGGCAAACTAAATGGTGCAATGTATGCTGATTTCCTATGTAATGTTCTACCGAGGTTACTACAAGATGTTTCACTGCCTGACAGAATGGCAATGTGCTTCCAACATGATGGATGTCCGGTACATAGCTCCCGTGTAGTTGAAGTGGAATTGAATAGCATATTTCATGACAGGTGGTTTGGCCCGCACGTTCACTGGATCTGACGTCCCTGGATTTCTTTCTGTGGGGAAAGTTGAATCATATTTGCTATCCTAATCCACCGAAAGATCCTAACATCATGCGTCAGCGCACTGTCAATGCATGTGCAAATATTACCGAAGGCGAACTACTCGCTGTTGAAAGGAATGTCGTTACACGTATTGCCAAATGTATTGAGGTAAACGGACATCATTTTTAGCATTTATTGCAGTAATGTGGTATTTACAGGTAATCACGCTGTAACAGCATGCGTTCTTAAAAATGATAGTTCACAAAGGTACGTGTATCACATTGGAACAACCGAAATAAAATGTTAAAACGTACCTACGTTCCGTATTTTAATTTAAAAAACCTACCTGTTACCAACTGTTCGTCTAAAATTGTGAGTCATATGTTTGTGACTGTTACAGCGCCATTCACTCACGCCTTTGGCTCACGCAGCCTACACCTTCCACAGCCTCTCAACAACTGCTTCTGCTTGCGACTCCCTGCACCACTGGGCATTGTCGCCCTCCGAAGAACAACCACTTACAGATACTACAAACCAGTACCCTCACTTCCCCACCAAAACAAAACTAGAGCTACGTTACCTTTTAAGGAGACTCAGAAGTCCTAGCGAAAGTTATACAGTACAAAATCAAAATATGAAAATTACACTAATTAATATTTCATGTCAAAGTAGTTGCAATAAGTATCTGACCCTGAGAAAAAATGACTTTTAATATATAACTAATGTTTATTTACCTTATCTCCACGCACATAAAATATGATCAATGAATACAGCAATTTGAAAATTATTTAATGACAGCAAGAACTTTACATATAATTTACTAACTGTCTGTTAATCAGCTACAAAAATGAAAAAAAGATAATGTGACTGACACAGCTTCCCTTTTGTTGGAGATATCAAGCATATTAGTAAAGATTACTCTCAATTACACACATCAATCACAGTAAAGAACATCATTAACACTAAGGAATGGAATCTGAATAAATGAGCCTAATTTTAAATAACCTAATACAAATGTAAAACCTATATACCCAAAAGCTTTGTCACAATGCATCTGTGAAAACTACAGTTACAAGCATAAAACATTTTATCAATTAACAATTGAAATTTGTAAATTGGCACACGGCACACACACTACTTATACAAAAATCAGTACATACCTTTAAAGAAATATTTTCCATTTACAACCAAGTTACATTGAGTGAATCATTTATAAACAAAAGACATTTTGTTGGCTTGAGCCCTTTTCACACCATAAGGAAATATTGGGTATTCTGCTTTGGGACCCTACCTATAAGCTGAGCAGAACTTCACACGATTTCACTAGGGCGAGTGGCATCGTCGCCGCTGAGGACTCACAAACGCTATACGTAACACAGCACTTGTTACTCTGCTTTTATCACTGTCCTATGCGTTGAGCTGGTCGTCACATGCTGTTACAACATTTGATACAAGGGAAGAGTGACATCGACGCCGCCAGAGACAGGAAGATCTAGGAGCTGTTGTTACGCCCACGAAGAATCGCCGCATTCCGCCGTACGGTTCGTCGGCGGCTCGTTCCCGTTATGTTGACAGGTGCCGGATGCCAGTCAGCTGTTCGTGACGTCAGACACCTCCTCCTCCTCCCCCAAACCGTAGCGCTCCGGGCGTCGGAGGTCATTGGCAGGCAGGCATGAAAACAATAAAATAACATTACGGCAGCGTGAGATAACAAAAGACTAACGCGCTGCGCGCTTAGCTGTGAACTGTTGCCTGCTTCCTGAAAACCAAAACACATTCTACAAGCGTCGCTCCGTTGTCCACTGCTGCGCATGTCGCAGAACATATGAGAAAGTCACACGATATCAAACAGAGAATAAAATGCAGTCACTGCAGGTACCGACTACAGTCTTCAGCATCTCACAATAGCTACCGACTATTGTCCAAAGGTTTGTACATCAGTAACGCAGCATATTTACAACTAAACACGGTTCACTAATTGACACTTCCTTGTGATTGTTCAGGACACTTATACAGGTACAACTTAATGTAATCAACATCTTGTAAGCTATGTTATTTGCCAGATTTAATCACTTCTATCTCCACTGAATGAGGGTGAACCAGCTTTCTAATCTTGGATAGTCCTTTGTAATAATGATTAAACTTTTTTATCTCTTCATTCACACTAGATGACTTCGTGTGTGTTCAGATTACGATCAGATCTCCTCCAACCTTGTACGTGATAGGTTTCACTATTTTATCGTGGGCTTGCTTCCTTTTTTTCTGCTTTCTTTGGCATCGTTTCGAGCGCCAATTTGATCATATCTTCCAGTGTTAGCTCATCCTGCTGCGTAAATTTGATATATGGATCGAAAATGCTGTTAGGTTTCTTACCCAACAGAACAGTGCATGATGGTAATCTTGTTGAATCATTACTCAAACTATTAATGACTATTTCAAAGTCTGCTGAGCGTTCGATCCTTTTCTTATGCGCTTTCCCACAATGTGCACGGATTAATCGTCCTAATTCACGCATGATGCATTGAGAAGGGTTTGAAGCAGGTCTGTATGATGATATTGCTATATGACATTTTCCTTCATTCTGTAGAAAATCTTTCCAAAGGTTTGCACAAAATTGTGGGCCGTTGTCTGACAAAATGCATTCTAGCTTCACCGTGTTGACAAAGTAATCTTCTTTCAGTTTCTTTATTATAATTCTGCTGTTCGCTTTTCGAAGTGGGAAGAACCGCATTAATTTTGAAAAGACATCCATTACAACCAGAATTCGCGTAAAATTTCCTTTCGAGAGAGGCAGAGATCCGTATAAATCAAGAGCTGATATTTCTCCTGGTTTCTTGGGTATTATGCTGTGCATAAATCCTTTATGTTGAGCAGTAGATACTTTCGTCTTCTGGCAAAGATCGCAGGATTGCCAAATTGATCGAACTTTGCGAACCATGTTATCAAACATTACACTTTCTTGCAACTTCAAAATACTCTCTCGAGGTCCAATATGAACATAACTAACGGGTATATACTTAATAAGCTCATCTACTGCGTGTCTAGGATCGCACAACCGCCATTTATCTGAGTTCACATTTTTCCTTCTCTAAAACACATTGTCCTGTTTTAAATAATACTGCCGTATCTTGTCACCTCCTTCTGCATTCGGGTCGTAATATTTTTCTTTAGTCATTGCGAGGATCTCATCAGGGTCCTGTTCGCTTCTAATATTACGCAGCACTTTTCTGATATAACGTTCACCTTCCACACCTTTCATAAAATGAATTCGAACGTCCTTTTGTTTCGGATGAGCAACATTGACAGATTCATGTCCCTCTGACAATCTTGACAGAGCGTCTGGAACAATATTCTGCTGTCCAGGTACATACTGAATTTCAAAACTATATTCTTGAAGAGCTAATGCCCAACGAGTTAGTCGGTTGTGCATCAGTTTACAATTTAATAAAAATGAAAGAGCCTTGTGATCGGTAACGACGACAGTATGTCTTCCGAACAGGTAAAAGCGAAACTTTTCAAAACGCCATACAATTGCAAGTGCTTCCTTTTCGGTCACTGTATATTTTCTTTCCCAGCTACTGAGAGCACGACTTGCGAAGGCGACAGTACGATGTTCAATGACTCCGTTAACTTCTACTAACTGATACAATTCTGCACCAAGTGCCTAATCATTTGAATCAGTGCCAAGGCAAAATTTCTCACTCAGGTCAGGATGATGAAGAATCAGTGCTTCACACAGCTGCCGTTTAATTAACTCAAAGGCTTCTTGTTGTGTCTTACCCTGTTTCCATATCGTATCTTCCTTTAGCAGATCCATAACTGCAGGTGAAGAAAGACTGCTTCCCGGAAGAAACTGACGGTAGAAGTTGCAAAATCCGATAAAAGATTTCAGTTGCTTTCTGCATCTCGGTACTGGAAAACTCCTTACTGCTTCCATTTTCGACGGATCGGGTTCTTTTCCACGAGAAGAAATAACATGGCCAAGAAATCTGATTCATTGTTTAGCAAATTCTGAATTATCCAAATTCATTGTTACACCAGCTCGTCGAAATGCTTCGAGTTCTTGGCTGTCGAATTTCTAAATGCTCTTCCCAAGATTCAGTACTTATCAGAATATCGTCTACATATAGCATGACGTGCTTCAACAGTTCTTCTCCGAGTACATCACCCAGTGCACGCATAAAAGCTGCCGATGATATCGACAAACCGAAAGCCATTCTCTGAAATTGGTATGATCTTCCATTAACTTAAAGGCTTCTTCATTTAACAGTAATTGCCAGTAACTACTAGTGAGATCAAAACTACTCAAATATTTAACTCCTTTGAACTTTTGCAAAAGAGATTCTAAACTTTCAGGTTGGTCACGTTGCGGTAGAATAATGCGGTTCATTGTGCGAGCGTCAAGAACACTGTGTACTGTACCGTCCCTTTTTCCAACAGCGTGTATTGGGTTCGAATATTCACTGTCTGATCTTTCAACTATCTGATTAGCCAACATCCTTTGGATTTCCTTGTTCAATGCTTCTCTCTTCGCTAAAGGTATTGCATACGATTTACTGCGGAATGGTTCATGTTCCTTGACTTTAATTTTGCAAACACATCCTTTAAGTAATCCAGGTAATTTTGAAAACAGGTCAACTTCGCGTCTCAGCACTTCCATTAATTCCTCTCTTTTTGCTTCCGTCAAGTTCACTGAAGTCTGAATATTGGTTCGAATACCAGTCAGAGCAGCTTCATCATTATTCTCCTCTCGCAGAGCAGGATCTTCCTCACAATCATCATAAGTCGCCAGTTCCTCTTCTCCTCGGAAACGCATTAGCCTCATCTTCACGCATGCAACGCCCTTATTTTCTTCGTTAATAAATCCTATAAACATTATCTTCTTCTCGACATTATTTATTCTCGTCCGCAGACAACCCTTTTCAAATTCAATATTGCACCTCATTTCAGTCAGCCAATCGATTCCAAGAACTAATTCGACATGTAGAGATCCAACAATTAATATGCTCTGCTCATGCTGGTCTTCATTGATTCTAAACTTCAGTAGAGCTTGGCTTTTAATGTGTTTGCTTCTATTACCTGCAGCACAGACAATACATACGCCGTTCACAGGGAATGTTGGAAGTGCCACCAGATTATTTAATTGTGAAACCAGATTTTCTGAAATTGCACTCGCTTCGCTAGCTCAGTCCAGTAATGCGTCCCCAATAATTCCGCACACCTCCACCTCTACAAAAGGCATTAAGATTTCTTGATAATTATTTTCATACTCTCGATACAAATCGTCTTTAATACCATCTACTCGTTCACACTTGATTGCGATAATCGCTACATCCGACCCATTTCTTGTAACATGAGTTTCGGAGCGGGTCGTCTTCGAAACTTGACTTAAATTACCGGTTCACGTTCCTGTGGATTACGCTCAGGGCCCCTTTCTTCTTCCGGCGATCTTTGTTGTCTTTGGTTTTCTTCATACTCTGATCGATCTGAGTACAGATTGTAATTAAATCTGTTCGGTGCGTCATACTCATTTCTTCTTTGTTTTCCGTCCCCTCTTCTATCAAATCTGCTTGGTCTTCTATTAGTCGTAAATTCTTGTCGCGGTGGCCCATTACCGAGAGAATGACGATCGTCATTACTTCTGTCGCGTTCATGGTTAACTACATCAATTCTATCGTTCATTAGGCAGGTCTGCTCTATGTTCAATTTTGGAGTGAGTGCTAACTTTTCACGTACCGCGAAAGGTAGGTTCTGTATCAAAATTAATATCAATTCCTCTTCCTTGACCGGATCATCAAGATAGGCATTGTCGTTCCAAAATTTCTGCATTTATTCACGCATTGTTCCATAATCTCTTGCATAGTTCGGCGGTGTAAGAATCTTTGATTTTACATGCCATTGTTTTTCTCGCGACCAACATTTACTCAAGAATGCAGATTGAAATTCCTTGTACTTTGAATAATTTTCAGAAAAAAACTGATGCCCCAGAAATGCGCTTAGCCTTTCATGTGGCTAATGCACGTATCAATTTTCGCGCGGTCTGTATAATGTCTTGGAAACGCGTGTTTAAATTGCTTAATAAAGGCAACTGCATGGATACCTTGTTTCGGATCGTAATCTTGAAATTTGCGTACCCTCAATCCATTATCTACAATAACTTGAGGTACGTTAACCATACTGTTATCAATTTTGCGTAACACTGCATTGATTTCTTGACGTATAAGGTTGTAACACCCCTGATTAACATTCCTTCATTGGGTTTTATGTAATTTATCGAAGCCGCCAAACAGTTAATTATTTTGATTATATGACCGTGTGCTTAATGGATGAAAGACTATCGGGTTTTCTGCTGGTTTCGGGAGTATTTCAACTGAGTGCGGCTGTTCTGAGATTGAATAGTGGAAATGACAGAAAGTTTGTCTATTATTAAGGACCATAAAGGTTGCGATGTACAAACTGATATATATATCCTACTAACACACAAATTCTGAGGCAGTTACTACCTTCGCATTACACGTCTAATCATAACTGAATCATTGGTTGTTGATTTTCAGTACTTCATCACATGCAATGCTGATGGTTAACATTCACAACAATCCGCACTGCAATCCATAGTTGTTGCTGGCCGACGCGCTTGACGTGAAACACGTAATTCGGAACTTGTCACTTTCTGTTTCATATCACTCGCGAATCGGTATTAGAGAGGGTCAACCCTACGACGATCATGGGGACGTGCTCACTCGTCATACTCCGGTGAACTTTACTCGACCACCATTCTTGCCCGTCTTTCCCACACTACTTCTCACTCGACACTCTCCGGTACTATTGCGCACTCGACAATAGGTCTCACTGCCTCCTGCAGCACTTGACAATCGACTCCTGCCTGGGCGTCGTATACTAGCATCTATGTTTATCGGATCACGGATCCCTTACAAGGTCTTTATTAGCATTGTTCAAACCATTTTCGGATGACTTTACCTTTTGGCGAATTTCGCCTACTTCGGTACTCAGTTCAGAACATTGCGTCTGTACGCCTTGAACTAACTTAACAACTGTTTCTTTGAAGCCTTTACATGCACTCTTAATTTTAAAAATTTCATCGTTTTGAGCCTTAACTGTCTCTTGAACTTTGTTAACTAACGTGCTCGATTGTTTACCTTGTTCATTAACTTTTGTGTTAAGATCTTGCATTTTATTTTCAAGTTCTTAATGTTTGGTAACACAGTCCTTTGGGAGCTCCTTATGTTACTGATTAAGTGAATTAGTGAGCTCAGTTCGCAAGTTAATCACTGCATTTGATAAATACTTTATTTCTTCATTGGCGTTCCTACTTTCCTGTTTGATTTCTCTCAACATGTGCACTATCAAATCGTTAGAGCTGACACTCGTTCCCGTTTGTTGGCTACTCACTGGTGTTGAGCTTGGAGTCGTTGAAACCAAACTAACTACACCACTATCTTCCATTACGTTAAGTGTGGTATTCGCAAATCCAAACTCGCATTCTACATTGACTAAAGCATTAACATGTCCCTCCTCATTAATTACTTCAATGTTGTTTTGCGTTGTGTCCGCCATGTTAACAATGTTCACAAAAATCACTGTCCGTTAATAAGTAGTTCCGACATTTGATTTAAAAGATCATATTATTAATATCACAGTCTCTAACATAGTTCAGAGGTCCTTTCCTAAGTTCTCCTGTGCAACGTGGAAAACAATTAGAAACGAAGCGCCGCGGTCACAATTAGGTGCTTCTCACCGTTTGTTGTGCCGTCTTCTCCGGCGATCCGAAGATTGCGAAGGAATCGATGTCCGTCACAAGCGTCGCCAAATATGAGCTCCCATTTCCTTGGACATATGGGTTAATTAATGATTATTACGTTAAAATCCTCTTGTTGTAGTTCACCGTGCATAACGAGACTTCGTTCATTGTTAAATGCTATGGTGTGGTACTAACTGAGGGAGACGCATTAAGAACTGGTAAAATTTATTTCCTTTATCACACTGCACAAATATAAACACACTATTATTCAAACTGTGTGCCACTACTATTAAACATAGAGATAAATCTTTCCGCTATGCAACCGCCTTTGGCTCACGCAGCCTACACCTTCCACAGCCTCTCAACAACCGCTTCTACTTGCGACTCCCTGCGCCACTGGGCATTGCCGCCCTCCAAAGAACAACCACTTACAGATACTACACACCAGCACCCTCACAATCCCACCAGGCGACACGATTCCATTGATCCACGGTCCAATCTCGACGGTCCCGTCCCTACTGTTACCATAACTGACGGAGTTGTTGCCTCAGCATGCAACGCTTAGGGATTACCCGCTGCGGAACATCGTGTTTCACACTGTGCACTGAACGGTGTGCTCCAAAACACTTGTGCATTCGCCACAGACAGCCACCTATACCGTTTTAGAGAGGAGGCAAGCTCCGATCCCTATGTTCTGTGATGAAGTACTGACGTCCAACTTCTTGTCGCCCACTTGTGGTTTCAGCATTCTTCAACCACTTCCATAGGTGCTCACGACAATAATATGTCAACAGCCAACCAGCCGCGCTGTTTCAGAGATGCTCCCTTCCCGGCACTGGTGACAACCGTCTGGCATTTGTCATAGTCGCTTAAGTCGGCGGATTTTCCCACTAGCGCCGCTTATGGTCGGTATACTGATTCCCCATTCGTCTCTGCTCCGCTCATGTACTTCTTTTACCGTATCACTGGTCCTCAGCCCCACCAGGCAGCATACAGCCTCACAGTGGGCAGCGCTCATAATGTTTTGGCTATCAGTGTATGCTACTCACTTCAGGTGTTTGCAGTAACTGGCTGCACATTTCTTTTCTGGGCACTGGCTTTCCATGATAAGTCCAAAGTGCTCTTATAATCGCAGGAGAAGTGGGTGAAGTTCTCCAAATCATTTAAATCTTGCAACACCGTCCACCCAGGAACTCTGTAGATATTAAATGTGGAAACACGGCGCTGTGAAACGTGTAATCGAACGCCTTACAGCAAGTCTTCATTTTTTGGCTTTACTCTCAACAATGGGAATTTTTGTTGGCCAAGTTATTTGAGAGAATTTGATTCATTTTTAGGAGTACATATGGCGAGAATAAGTCGTGGTGAAAATAAACCGCATCATTACGTGATCAAATAATTCACATTGTCATCAGTCCCGTTGAAAAAGGTATTCGACCTCTTTCCACGGATTCCTATGAAGAAATAAGATGCAAAACATGTTGAACAGATATGAAGGCTTCTCCACAAAGGAGTAACATTTCTGTGGCAGAGAGGACTGCAGTACGTAAGCTTCGCCAGAATACCGAGACGGTGGTTCTTCCAGCTGATAAAGGTAATGCTACTGTTTTAATGTCTCGTGACGACTATTATGATAAAATGAACAGTTTACTTAGTGATAGCACATACCGGAAGATCAGGAAGCCCACACCATCCATGTGGGAAGGAACACTGCTGCGCTTCTGAACATCTCCTCCTTTCCACCAGTAGCTGTACAAAGGTGGAAACCTAGAGGTGCAGTTCCTTCAAGGCTTTATGGAGTTCCAGAGAGCCTTAAGAAAGATGTTTCTCTGAGTCAGATAGTGAGGAACATTGGCTCTCCAACCTATGACTGTGCTAAATAGTTAAAGTCTTTATTAAGGCTTCTTGTGGGAAAATGCGCTCATCACATACTTGCAGACTTCATTGACAAACTAAAATCATTCAAACTAAACAGTTCTAATATGTTAGTCAGTTTGGATTTATTATCTTTGTTCACTAAAGTTCCTCTTTCAGAATCATTATATCTCAATGGTGAAACCTTTGATATACTTCAGTATTGTTTAAATATGTCTTGACCCCGACATACTTTTTATTCAGTAACGAATTTTATGTACAGACTAACTGTTTCGCCATGGGTAGTCCTCTTTCGCGCTTCGTAGTCAACTTCTACATGGAGAGATTCGAGCAAAAGGTTCTGGAATCTGGTAGTTTGAAGACCACAGTGTTCTCGAGATAAGTTGATGTCACGTTTTCAGTTAGGTCCCACGGTGAAGATGAGTGAAAAGAGTTATTTAATCATCTGCACCCCATCCGTAGACAAATTCAGTTCACAATGGTAATCAGAAAATATGGGTGCCTTCAATTTTCGGATGTTTTGGTACGAAGCAAAGACGGTGGGAGTTTTGGACATGCAGTACATCGGAAACCGACCCACATGGATATAAATTTTACGTGCAAATAGGTGTCACCATACTTCTTAGACGATGAGTGTTTTCAGAACTCTAGTACACATGTATACCATACGTGGGAAGCCTATCGTCAAAACGTGGACTGATCCTCAGCAAACACAAATTGAAGGTGATTTTTCGCCCTCCACCAAAGCCACCAGCCCTCCTGGGTTGCATTAAAGATGACTTGGTGCCTCAAAATCCTAGGATTCACAAGATCCTCTGTGAGTGTGGCCATACATATATCGGACAAAGGACACACAAAGCACATGAGAGATACACAGAGCACCACAGGAACACCTGGTTCTTTCAACCTAATAAATCGGTAGTGGTAGAGCATTGTATTGATACTGGACATTTCGTGGAGTACGATTACGTCGAAATTTTTGGTTCGGCAACTGAAATTCGTTTGGCGACGAATTTAATTAACAGAGATAGCGGCTTCAGCTGAGAGAATCCGGCACTTTCTATAATAAACTCACAAACACGTCGTAACAGTGCAGCTCTCAGTGATACGTCATTATCACCATGTAAATCGAGCAGGCAGCCATAAATCTAATTTCATGCATTTGTTGTACCTTTTCGCCACCGGTTAACATTTCTGCCGCTTTGTGTACCTGTGGCCGCATGCACAGTGGCACGGTTAGCGGGTTTACAAGATCTGCTGGAGTGTCGGTCCCCCTTTTCTCTCTGACGACGGGTTCACGGTATACAGCTGAAATATACCGGAAAGAAGTGGAATTTATACGGTTGCAAGCCCAAAATGTTATGGAACAATTCATATGGGAGTTCACTAATGCCAAACGAAGAGAATTATGTGGGAGATTAGCTATTTGTGTAAACTTAGTTTATCATTAATTTTAGTTTTCCTTTATTTATTTATGTCATGCTTTTTCATTAATTTACTTTACAAAGATTTATTGTAGGATAGGCTTGCATTTGTTCTTTTTACTAGTCCGTGCGACTGTGCGTTCCTTTCTTATGGCGTACTACGAACAAGTAAGGCACGTCAGGATAAAGCCTTTGTAAATACGTGCTTTCACGAGCCCTGTCTCTCTCGCGCGTCATTTCCAAGCAGGCAAGGAAACGGCGAGCGTTGGCGGTAGTGCAACAATTCTACTCGCTTCTACTCCCTGCTTGTTACGCTCCCTGTGACAGTCATGATGCAACTCCTCCACGCAGCATGTTTTCCTCCTCTCAGAGAATGAGAAAAATTAAACGCAGTTTAATTGTACACTCTGCGAGATACGTAACTTCATACTGGAGTTACAAGTCAAAAAGTATTGCACTGTAAACGTTTTACTTGTGTTTCACCTAATATTGTCAACTACGTTGCTGTGGTCTTAAAGAAGTATTCATCTTAAGAAGGCGTGTGAGTAAATATGATACGTGGACATAATTTATGACGGACTGCATTATGATTAAGCCGTGGCGGCTCGGTTTGCTGACCTAACTACTTCTTGCACCAGTATCGATAGTCACCTCCCTTGTTACTTACCTTTCGTTTTCCTGGTTGAGGTGTGCAAGCTCGGCGTGGCGGAGTGAGTTGTGAACGGCACGTGACGGAAGGACGAGAGCTGGAGCAAAAGTGCCTGGCGAGGAGGGGGGGGGGGGGGGGGGGGGGTAGGGTATGGTTGGGCAGATTTGGCATGGGTAACGCATGTACCCAGCCGGATCACCGAGCGACTTGTCGAATGCTGGGCAGCCGCTAAAGAAGGTGACGAAGGTCGTGCTCTGGAGCTGTGGTCCTCCTTCTGTTATTTGAAGATAAAAGGATAATTCACGCCTGGGAGACTGCACCATAACATACTGTCTATGGACATTCCGACCCTGTGCTTTTATTGTTTACAGGAAAATTGGCGCAATATTATTGTGTCGTGTTCGGTGAATAACATTTGTTTGTTCTGCAGTGTGCCCTCTCTTGAGAGTGGCCAATGGCTGTTAGTGCGTCTTCTTTGAAGCCACGTTATTCAGTTAATTGGTAAACCCCTTGTGTGCACCCGCTTGGGATGCGATGTTATGAATTGAAGTGGTAACACCGGTGAGTGGCATTGCACCCGGTGGTAATGTCATGGCACTGGGTATGAATTTGGAATCTAATTGTGATTTAGCAAAGTGTATTTATTCTAACTTGCGTTGATGTGTCTTAGTCAAATTCGATCACGTAGGGCTACTACTGCCTCGTTTGAGGGTTTAACTGCAACTGCTGTGTTTGTACCTGCACCTTGTCAGTTATATGTACTCGCTTATCATCTTACCTAAAAAGAGGCGTATGTATTTATTGTGTACGACAAATCCATTCTAATTATCTCTGCTAATCGTAACAAGGTTCCACTGATCTGATTAAAAGCCTTGTGAATATATATATATATATATATATATATATATATATATATATATAGTTTATTTATAAGTTTGGCTGAAACTAGTCTCATCATTTGTGAGTGTATACTGTGTTATTGTTCAAAGGTGCTGTCTCGCGTGTGATGAGCTGTTGCCGCGGGAGCGCTTTGCCGTGTCGTCTGTCATACCTAGCAAAAGCTGAGTAGTTGTCTTGTTCCTTGGAGTTGTGCCAGCGTTGAGCGACTGCCGCCAGGGTTGTAGGCTGAGGAGTTTGGCGGAATTAACTCATGAACTTCGTAAATGACGATTAAAAATTTTATTTTTACTGTTCGAAACTCAGGCGCTATGTGTTTATTGAATACTGTTTCCTTTCGCTTGTATTAGTAAATTTCAGTAGTTTGTCACTTTCATATTGTGAGAAAAGATTGATTATGTCTGATAGTGCAAGAAGGGGAGGAGGAGGACATGGCTTGAAATTTTCGGACGCTCCAAAAGAATCCCTAGACCCGGTCTTTATTTGGCTGCGTCCTACGTACAAACTGTTTCACACGTCGCCCTGCATCCATATGGAACAGTACTTTTTTAGAAACTCCTTCCAAAAACCAGCATACTTCTCACATTTTTGTTGAGTTCTCATTCCCCATGTACTAACTTCTGCCACAATTCCTGATGCAACAAGCGCATCGTTCGCTGTTCAACCCACAGTTAAGAATAGCACGCCTTTAGACTTATTTAAATCGGCCCCCAATTACTATCTTCTGTTTGGAACCAATTTTCTAAAATTTTCGCAACTGAGGAAAACTTCTTCACTTTGTATGCATAATGTGTTGCCTCCTGCTACATTCTCGGACCGCAATACACTGAAGTGACAAAACTCATGATATTCCTCCTAAGATCGTATCGGATCACCTTTCACCCAGCGTAGTGCAGCAACTCGACGTGTCATGGACTCAACAAGTAGTTGGAGATAACGTGCAGAAATAGTGAGCCATGTAGCCTCTATAGCCGTCCGTAATTGCGAAACGGTGCGGGATTTTGTGCACGGATTTATTTCTCCATTATGTAACATTAATGTTCGATGCGATTCATGTTGGGCAATCTGAGTGGGAAATTCATTCGCTCCAGTTGCCCGGAATATTTTTCAAACCAACCGCTAACAGCTGTGGTCCAGTGACGTACTGTCATCCATAAAAATTACATCGTTTTTTGGGAACATGAAGTCAATGAAAGGATCCACATGCTCTCCAAGTTGCCGAACATAAGCATTTCCAGTCAATGACGCTTTCAATTAGACCAGGAGATCCAGCTCATATCAAGTAAACACAGCCCACACCATAATAGGGCGACCAACAGCTTGCACATGCCTTGTTAACAACTTGGGCCCACGTCTCCGTGGGGTCTTCGCCACACTCGAATCCTGCCATCAGCTCTTACCAACCAGATTCGCGCCTCGTCAGACCAGACCACTGTTGTCCCGCCGTCTGCAGTCCAACCGATATGGTTACGAGCCCAGGAGAGCAGCTGCAGGCGATGTCGTGGTATTAGAAACGCACTCAAGTGAGTCGTCTGCTGCCGTAGGTCGTTAACGCCAGATTTCGCCGCACTGTCGTAACGGATACGTTCGTCATACATCCCACGTTGATTTCAACTGTTATTTCACGCAGTATTGCATGTGTATTAGCACTGACAACTCTATGCAAACGTCGCTGCTCTCAGTCGTTAAGTGAAAATCGTCGGTCATTGCCTTTCCCGCTGTGATATGTACTCCCAGAAATCTGGTATTTTTGGCACACTCTTGCCACTGTGTATTTGAAATATTGAATTTCCTACAATTTCCGAAATGGAACGACCCATGCTTCTTGCTCCAACTACCAGTCCGCATTCACAGTCTTTCAACTATCGTCGACACAGCGAGGTGGCACAGTGGTTAGCAAACTGGAATCGCATTCGGGAGGACGACGGTTCAAACACTCCCCTGGCCATCCTGATTTAGGTTTCCCGTGATTTCCCTAAATCACTTGAGGCAAATATCGGGATGGTTACTTCGGAATGGCATGCCCGATTTCCATCCTTAATATAATGGTACCGATGACCTCGCTGTATCGTCTCCTCCCTCAAATCAACCAACCAATCAATCAATTCCCTTTGTGGAGCCATAATCACGTCGGGAATCGCTTCACATAAATTACCTGAGCACATATGACAGTTCACTGTTCAGTCACACGTTGCGTGGGCGATACTACCCCCATCTGTGTGTGTGCATATCACTGACTGTTGTTGCCTAAATACGAAAGAAAAAAGATAAAAACCTAACGTAGACTGATAACGTGCCTGAAGATGAGCCCCCAGCGCTCAAATGTATCGTGCATTCAAATGAAATCACGATTGTGAGTGAAGGCTGTTGTTTTTTATTTTAGGAAAGTAATACAGTCACGAAAGAGACACTGACAGCAATGAATAAAATGTTAAACAATGTATGTTGTTAATACAAGTGAATAACATTTTTTGGTGGGTTTTAGGCGTTAAAACGCGTCGTTGGTATTGAGAGGGTAATCCATATTGCAGTACTTTGAGTACTTTGACGAAATGTTATCATTACAGTAGCTATATTGAAGCTTGAGTTTCATATACGTCCGATCTCACACTTGCTCATTTTTCTAAAAGGCGTCGTACTTCTCATAGTAACATCATCCTCCCATTAACAACAATCTTCAGCTGACCAACATCGATATACGCGAATTTCTATGAGTTTCCGGTCCGATCCCAGATCGCTCAGGAAATCTGTTTCATGTTGTTACAACGGCCACTTAACTGCTTTCTAAAAGATATTTTATTCATAAAGTTTATAATACAGGAGTTACATATTTTTCTTAACATTTAGAATAGAATGCACGAAACTGCTTGTTATTAAATAAAAGGAAAAAATTAAAATTTATTTTAAGTCTGCATATTTTAAACAATTATAGAATGAGCGAAAATGAATAATTAGAGTATGAGAATATTGCAGCATATTTGGTTCAGTCCATGTTAAGCCATTGGCTTGGATTGGTAGATATTTGTTGAACTAGGAAATTCAGATTAATTCTTCACGATTTCAGGTATGCTGAATATGAAGAAAATTGTTCTGAGACACAGGACGCGTGGAGCCTTGATACTTCTGGGCATGTGTAACCACACAGCAGATTTATTGAAAACATGTGTAGCGCAACGATTCAAAAATATGCAGCTGCGCCGAAATAGATTACTGACTATTTTTTACTGCTTTGCTTGTGAAGGAGAACTTAGTTGATTATTAAGCATAGTTAGCGTCTCCGAATGTACAATATTCTTACAAAGAATCTGTTTGGTCTGTGTTCAACGACGTCAAAGAATGAGAAAACGTCGGTTAACATGAAAAATTTGACAGCTGCCGAAAATGACACTAAATGCAGGGCATGAGTCTTCACGAACACATATTCCTAACAGCTTCCAACGCACATCCGGCTCAAAGTAACATTCTTGTCAAAGTGGTGCCGCTTAATATCAACAATAAGGAACAAGATGGAGAAACAGGAACGTATAAGTTAAAAGAGAATTCACAGAAACCAACTGCTCCAAATAGACGAATCTTGCTAAGAAGCTATCGAAATAAGAGCTTAACTTTGTCCCATTGGAAGATCTACATTCGATTAGGGTCCTTACAATTGTAGGATGAAGACGTGGATGACCATATGTGTCAGGAAAAGTTTCGTGATAGAAATGTACTTTTATGGCAAACATGGGATATTTGAAATATGATTAATATGTTTTATTTTAAAACAAATGTGTACCCACTGAAATATAATTCAATACACCATCCTTGTAAATGTGATTATTGTCACTAATTTTGTTATTAAATTTGATACATTATTGAGTGATGGTGAATTGTGATAGTGCAGCACTGTTGTTGTATTCCCACGCTTTTATTTTCCTAGGTCAGAATAATTTGTGTGTTTCGTTTCCTAACTCCGAATACACTTTCTCCATTCATATTTTAATTCAGTAAACGTAGCAAATCTGTATATGTAACAACATTTGTTGTTGAAGTAAGGCGTCGAAAGCAATGAGAAAGTTCTTCTCATGATTTATCCCCAAGCATAAAATAAACACATATGGCATAAGCTAGACAGCCCCAGGATCACACTCTGGTAAGATGTAATAGCGAGTATAGCCTCATACTACTCTCAATTCGATAAAAAAGACTGTCCACGAGTTCCTTCAGGTATGTTAGATACAGCTTAATGCACGCACTGATGAATAAAACATGCAGAGATGCTGAACTGCTGTGATGTGTTTGATACACTTCACCCACTGTTAGAAACAGTACCCCGCATTTCCTATACAATTTTGATCGATTTACTCAGAGGAATGCTCGACATTCGAAAGGGTATGTCAGGATCCCTCAATGTAGGAAAATACGTGTGTAGCACTATGGAAACGGCTGCTGTCATTTTAGAAAATTAGGTGACCACATCACGTTCTTCACACTGATGTAAACTAATGGGCAACACCACGTCCCGAGAACGTCGGATTAAACATCCTGGTTCATCTTCACGAAAGTGTGCTTCCAAGTAGTTGTACGAGAAAAATTCCAAATACATCACATAACCACTGCGCAGTCCTTACACCGTGGCCTGAATGCTTCACTGCGCCGTCGTTGCACTCGTCACCATACACCACATAAAAAAGTGAAAACCACAATTTCACAGACCACACTACGCGCCGCCAGTGCACTACTGATCATATTCTGGTTTGCTTGTGCCATAGTACACGAGAAATTTGGTGAGCCAATTTGGCAGTTATCTTTCGCAAGGTAGCTCGCTCCAAATGTCCGTACATGCAGTTCCCTTCGAAACGTTTGCTCATGTCCTGTTCTGAGATGGACCTACATTCACTATAGGTTGGGTTGTTTTTTACGACCATTCTTCTTTCGCCGTGTTACGTGCCTGCGGGTAACACTCGCGGAAGACGCGTTTGACGGTCAGTGTTTACACGTCACTTCGTCCCAAAGACTTATGTATGAGATGGCAGTTCACAACATAGCCTACCACAAGGTCTACAGCGTTCCAAAGCAATCAGCGTTCTGTGTTAAGTGGATAAGTACTACGCTGTTCAGTGAACGTATTACTCCTAAATTAAACGTTCTTCGTTTAGCCCAATACTATTCGGAGGAACGTTTCGTTTTCCTGAATGACATATCTCTTCGCAAAAGAGACCACGTACACAGCTTCACAGCAGATCCTGACTGCCATACTAGAAGAAGGATGGCGAGGCTCTAGGATGTGGCTATCACGATAAGACAAGTGAGTAAGCATCCACTGGTATTTTGGAACAGGTCTGTACCAACTACCATGGCCGCAACGACACTAGTAATCACTCCATTAGCAACAGACCACACACTGCTGATGGTAAACTTCATATTCTTTGCTAGTCAGTGCGATATAATCGCCGTTGTTGCCATGTTCGCAAGGAGTACAACCACAGAGTACAACGTAATAGTGCGTATCGTCTGTAATTCACACCTCTCAGTGTCCACTGCGAAAGGTGTCAGCCCGAAAATCTTGTTGACGGCGAGGTATCGCGCTACAGTTCTTAATAGTAGTCTTCTACTTGCCATTTCAGAGTCAGAATATCCGCGGTGTCTGCAGAAAAGAAAAATTTCTCATGTATTCAAATCAGGAACAAAGCATCACGTAGAGCACTGCACTACATCACTCGACATATAAATGGTTAACAGAGTAAGTACCGCTTTAATAAGGCACACCAACGTTGAAGTTAACGCATATATCCACAACATATCTTTATAGATAACGTCGTGGTAGCTTCATTCCGAGTCTTGCTGATGTATGCTACTTAACTCTGTTTAGCAATACTGGTGATACTGAATGATTGAAATGCTGAATGCAGCCCATAACCACGAATTATTACTCAAAATTACTACCCATTACAGGTCCATGGATATGCCCTATATAGTACGAAAAGTCTTGGAATATGCTGTTCATAAACAGCTTTATGTTACATTCACACTAAGACCATACAGGATAAATATTCATCGTGCTTCTGAATCAAGGAAACTGTTTTAATTAGACTGATGAAATGAAAGAAACCGTGGACCGAAAAGTAGTTGACGAAAGAGTAGTGGCTAGTTAACCATTTCTTGACGCATTAAAGTGTCTGATAGTAGAAAAATAAGTTTTTGGGAATTTTGAATGTTCTTCGAGACATATTCGAAGTTACAGGATACTCACAAACTGGATGGAACAGACCTATTTCTGGAACCTTGCCCCATTGAATAAATAACTAATTCTGTTATTTGTGTTACATTGGCACTAGTTATATTGCTTTTGTGCGCGTTTCTCAATGTTTTCCTAAGCCTCATGCCTCCGTGGTGTGTGCGTGTGTGTGCTATTCTGTCATTCAGCGTAATGGATTTATCTGAGATGTACCCTTTACCCTGTGGCTCCTGCAAGATGCAATTTCGACCCCCACACTACTACAGAATTCAGACAGACGCTCCTAACGTACTAAAGAGAAATGCCTGAAAAACGTTCAGCAATAAATATCTTCTGGAGTCGTCCGCTGTAAGGAAATGACACAAAAATTCACAAAATTTCTTACGTAACTAGTGGGATACTTGGGTACTAAAGTAGTGCTAGTTAGTGTAAGAAAAACACGAATCTAACGAAAATTATTATTTATTTGCCTAAAATTCTGAGAAATCAAAATGGCACTTTTAGTTATGAACTGAACAAGTTATTTCTTGGTTCTTTTCGGAATGTACAGTTACCTCTCCAGGATAGGATTCGCAAATGAAATTTCTATACAAAGTTTAAGATTGTTATTGACTTGGCAGAATGGGTGAGAGCCGCGCCTACTCAACTTGAATAATTATCTTTTAGATTGTTGCTAGGTACGGTCAAGGCTGTCACGTGTAAAATGCAATGAAGTGTACTGTTGTGGAGCAAATATGGGGCTCGCAAGAGCTGTAGCACACAATGCCGTAAGCTGTGATGACTGCTGTCTGCGCCGCTGGCTGCTGACAAATAAGAAAACTCCCATTCTATCTGGATTGACCTTCTCCAATCAAACTCTCCCTACGCCTTGATGAAGTAAGGATTCCTATTTGCTCCTAGTCTAACTATTGGTGTGGTACACCAGTCAGATAACCAGTCCACCGCGATGCCACTCAAAAATTCCCTTGCAGGTCCTTAACTACAAATCTGTCCGTTCACACCACAGAATAAGTGTGGTAGACAACACAGTGAAAAATGCTTAATCGCAAGGACTCAATATAGAGTCGTACTCCAGTTCAGCCTCGACAGAGGTGCTCTCCCAGTGAAGTACTGAGGAGAGACTTGTTCTTCGCTCTTTGAGCACATGTACGAGCGCGCACACTCTCGTTACATGTTCTCACTCCAAGAGTGACATCGGAATGGCCCCTCTCCACGCCAGACGTGAAGGGGTATATCTTTCTGTCTATTCCATTACTCCTTCAGCTCAAGGCGTCAGAAGTATCGTCTGACAATCAGCATTGCTCTTCTAAAACGGGAGAACGACGTTTGTTTAAGGCGACCAATCCAAAAATATGTAGCATTGGTGTTTGGCGTTTGCTCTCTCCCTGTGAAAATGTCTGAAACTGCATGCTATTTTTGTAAAGAATGCGTAGGCTGGGCACTCCCACACAGTTTGCTTTTAAGCTGAACACAAGGTCGTTTCTCTTTTCATTCGGTCACTGGCCGACACAGATAGGCTGAGTCATCCTCTGAAGGGACCAGCCCCCTGGCGTGCAGTTTGTGTCTTCCGAACTAAAAGCCCCTGCGACCGTCATGTCTTGAGTGTGTGTGTGAACGCCAGCCTTGAGTATTTCAACCACGGCGCGCTTACTTGTTATTTGCATATCGTTTACATTAATTCATACAACATTGACTTGATCTTATCGAGTTTGGATTCGAATGAAGCACCTTGATGTGTTTAATATGATTGTGAGGGCGGAATATGTAAACAGTGAAGGTGAGGAGACCACGACATCTTACAGTGCTCACAAAGAAAACCTCATTTAACGTTAAAATTTAGGTAATGTAATACTAACCATAAATGTACATAGTTTGAATTGTGAACAAAGATGTGTTACCGATGTGACTGGGTTAAAGAGTGTATATTAGGCTGCAATTGACAAGAAAGTAATGTCTAATCGTAATCATTGTCCTGGTGGGGAGTCTAGAATACTGATATGTAGCTCATGATGGTGCAAGAACCATGCAACATAAATTCGTGACGTCATGTGATGGTTTTAGGTTTCTCTACAGTACTCTCCTGTTTATTATTTCTTTTATTTTATACATGCATTCCATAAGTGACACACATCATGTATATGATTTAATGAAATATTACAAGTATATCAAACCAAAGAAAATGAAGACTGTGTCAGTCTGGAACATATTTAGGCACATATCCTCCAAATGTTTCCTGATAGTCATATCTGCAAAGAATGCTGACTGTGATTATTCTTAGAAATTTGCACCATTGAATAAGTAACTGGCTCAATTATTTCTTTTACAGTGCAACTAGATTGTTATTTTCATACTTTTTGTGTGCATTTCTAAATGGTTTGCTAATGCTCAGGCCTCTGTGTATATGAAGCAAATATTAAATGTCCAGATTTAGTTATTTAAGTATGTAGTTGAAATTGTGACACAGATGTGTTACCAGTGTGACTGAAGTTGGGAACTTGTATTCTGCAGGGAATGATATTGTTATGACAGAGAGCCAAAAATTCTGATCACATAGCTTGTGTAGTCGCAAGAATCATATAACACACTCTCAAAAATGACATATGTTTGACTTTTTGCGTCACTGTATCAGTCTCCTGTTTCCCACTCACACTGTTACACTGCATTGTGAAAGTTGTGGGATACCTCCAAATATAATGTTCCTGCAGATATGTCTTGTTGCCTCTATAACGATACATAATGGCGAAACAGTTGCCTGAGCAGGATTTTCTGCATTAACTATCTCTTCAGTTATGAGTAGTATAGTCTTGAGAGTTCCAGTGCAGAGAATTTTTCTGAGTAAACAATCCAGGTTGTAAAAGAAGAATAAAATATTGCAGGTCCTCCAACCAAAAAACCTCATCTGCCTATATCGAAAAAACCAAATTCTTATTTTCTCATATAAAAATTTTCAAACCTAATAAAATTTAATCTTTATAAATAAGAATCAAAAAAATTCATTTGCCTGTATTGAAAAACCAAACTCTCATTTTCTCTTTTATAAATTTTCTAATGTAATACATTTTAATGTTTATAAATAACAACCCTCAAACATAAAATCGCAAAGGTACATTTCAGCTGTAAACATTTTAGTAAAATAAAAAATTATATTTTGTTGCATATAAATACAATGAAAAACAAACATGCACTAGTTAAGATCTTAGAAGATTATAGTAAAGGAAAGAGTTATAACGATTTAGAAAATTATTGTAAAGAAAACAGTTATCAAATGTAACTAAACAAGGTTTGATGTACCTTATACATTATTTTAATCGGAAAGAAATGAATAAAAAATAAAGAAGAGAGATCTAAAGTAAAACCTTAAAAGTAGTTTGATAGATTGCTAGAACTGGAAATTTGAAGAATCATTTCAAACATTATAAAGAAATTTTAATCAATATTATTGTAAATCCCATTGACAATATTAATAACAAAGATAACGACAATTAACTGAATAAATGGCTCAAAATACCTTCCTCAATTCTTTAAAATTAAAATATAAAACATTATTCTAGACTTTGAAAAACACAAATAACACAAAAACACAAATAACAATTTAAAAGAGCTAACAACTAAATTCACAATCACAATTATTTCAGCAAGAAATCTTTAAGTGATCATTGCATAATTTGTAAAACGAAAAATTTAAAAAGAAATTCTGATCTTAATTAACAAGAATTAATCTATCTTATCAATAGATATTAGAAAATATTAATCAACATTATGAGAATTATTTCAAAAACTTCTCATCGATAAATATGAAGAAATTAAACCAAAAACTATCAGAAGAATTTAACAGATTTCAATATTCTACATGATGATTTTCTTCAAAGCAGATAAGCAGGTTTAGAAAAGAGTTTCTACTTACAGATTAAGAATAATAACTTGTGGAATTAATACAAATAATAATTGTGATGGACCCAAAGAAGTTTTCAATCAAATTAAAAAACAAATAATAACCAAATTATAAAACATTTAAACTAAAAAGAACAATTAAAGGTAATATGAAATATTATTCTAATTTTAAAAGACAAGAATAAATACCAGAATTTAATTTTAAAACAACCAATCAAGTTTTATTGAGAAGAAATGATTCAGAGTCTTATTGTCAGAAATCTAACAACACACTGTTAACTTAACGAAAGAATTTCAAACGAAAATAAATGGAAGCAAACATTTTTACATAGAAAATTTAGAAGTAATATTAATAAAACCAATTCAATTTTTGGATCTTCGTTTACTGATTCACCAAACGTAATTAAAATTTAAAAAAGCAGTAATTAATATAAGAAATGCTGATAAAAATGTTTCCTTCATCATTTAAGACTGATTATGCCTTTCAGCGTTCAGCCTGGAGCATAGCCCCATTATAAAATTCCTCCATGATCCCCTATTCAGTGCTAACATTGGTGCCTCTTCTGATGTTAAACCTATTACTTCAAAATCATTCTTAACCGAATCCAGGTACCTTTTCCTTGGTCTGCTCCGATTCCTCCTACCCTCTACTGCTGAACCCATGAGTCTCTTGCGTAACCTTGCTTCTTCCATGCGTGTAACATGACCCCACCATCTAAGCCTGTGCACCCTGACTGCTACATCTATAGAGTTCAATCCCAGTTTTTCTTTGATTTCCATATTGTGGACACCCTCCTGCCATTGTTCCCATCTACTAGTACCTGCAATCATCCTAGCTACTTTCATATCCGTAACCTCAACCTTGTTGATAAGGTAACCTGAATGCACCCAGTTTTCGCTCCCATACAACAAAGTTGTTCGAAAGATTGAATGGTGCACAGATAACTTAGTCTTGATACAGACTTCCTTCTTGCAGAAGAGAGTAGATCGTAGCTGAGCCCTCACTGCATTAGCTTTGCTACACCTCGCTTCCAGTTCTTTCACTATGTTGCCATACTGTGTTAATATGCATCCTAAGTACTTGAAACCGTCCACATGTTCTAACTTTGTTCCTCCTATTTGGCACTCAATCCGTTTATATTTCTTTCCCACTGACATTACTTTCTGATCTAGCTCTGAAATATTACTTTACAAACTTTCAATCGAATCTGCAATCACAACTAAGTCACCCGCATATGCAAGATTGCTTATTTTGTGTTCACATATCTTAATCTCACCCAGCCAGTCTATTGTTTACAACATATGATCCATAAATAATATGAACAACAGTGGAGACAGGTTGCAACCTTGTCTTACCCCTGAAACTACTCTGAACCATGAACTCTATGTACTGTGTACTCTAACTGCTGCCTGACTAACCATGTAAAGACCGTTAATTGCGTGCAGAAGTTTGTCTCCTATTCCATAATCTCGTAGAATAGACAATAACTTCCTCCTAGGAACCAGGTCATATGCCTTTTCTAGATCTATAAAGCATAGACACAATTCTCTGTTCCACTCATAACACTTCTCCTTTATTTGCCTTAAGCTGAATATCTGGTCCTGACAGCCTCTAAGAGGCCTAAACCCACACTGGTTTTCATCCAATTGGTCCTCAACTAATACTCGCACTTTCCTCTCAACAATACCTGAGAAGATTTTACCCACAACGCTGATTAAAGAGATACCTCTGTAGTTGTTACAATATTTTCTGTTTCCATGTTTAAAGATTGGTGTGATTACTGCTTTTGTCCAGTCTCATGGAACCTGTCCCGACTCAAAGGCCATTTCAGTTATACTGTGTAGCCATTTAAGACCTGACATTTCACTGTATTTGATAAGTTCCGACTTAATTTCATCCACCCCAGCTGCTTTATTGCACTGCAATCTATTGACCATTTTCTCCACTTCCTCAAATGTGATCCTATTTCCATCATTATTCCTATCCCATTCTACTTCGAAATCTGAAACATTACTGATCGTATTTTCACCTACATTGAGCAACTCTCCAAAATATTCCCTCCATCTTCCCAAGGCATCCACAGGATTCACCAGCAGTTTTCCTGACCTGTCCAAAATAGTTGTCATTTCCTTCTTACCTCCCTTTCGAAGACTGCTAATTATACTCCAGAATGGTTTTCCAGCAGCTTGACCCATAGCCTCCAACCTGTTACCAAAGTCTTCCCAAGATTTCTTCTTGGATGCTGCAATTATTTGGCTTTGTTTCTTTCTTCAACAAAACTTTCTCTGTCTACCTGAGTTCTAGTATGTAGCTATTTTTGATACGCTTTCTTTTTCCTTTTACAGGCTGCCTTGACTGTGTCATTCCACCAAGCTGTTTGCTTCATCCTACTTTTACACACTACTGTTCCAAGACATTTTTTAGCCACTTCCAGTACTGTGTCCCTGTACCTTAACCAGTCCTTTTCCAATGACTGTAATTAACTACATTCAACTAACTGGTACCTTTCTGAGATCGCTGTTATGTACTTGTGCCTAAATTCCTTATCCTGAAGTTTCTCCACTCTCATCCTCCTACATATGGATCTGACCTCCTGCACTTTCGCCCTCACAATCCCAATTTCACTGCAGATTAAATAATGATCAGTGTCATCAAAGAATCGCCCAAATACACATGTGTCCATCACAGCCTTCCTGAATTCCTGATCTGTTATTATATAGTCAATGACAGATCTGGTTCTCATGTTATAAAATTGTAATTGACACCAGTTCATCAAATTAAGTAACTTGTAAATTACATTTCACTGCACACGTTTCTGTTGGTCATAGTATATGGACAATATGTGAAAAGTAGGGACTGATAGTGTTTGCACGGGTGTTAATAATTCAGCAAGGGACTGGATAACAGCATTGCTGGTTCTAAGGACATTTCAAACAAATTCTTAGTGAGTGGACAAGTGGTGGTTCATGGACTTGCTATATTGTCCACAAGACTTTTCGATGGTGATTGTGCACCTGCACAGTCGCAACCTCTACAAAGACTACAGTGGGTCTACACCTTTGATGACTCACCAATACGATTATTTCTACAAGGACTGCAGTGGGTCTGCACCTCTGGTGGCCCATCAATACCGTAATCTCTACCAGGACTACAATGGGTCTACTCTGTGTTGACCTACCTACCAATATTCTTCAAAACTTCGACTGACTCTGCTGTGGGTTTGCTCTGTTGTGGCCCATTACCTGTCAGCATGTCAACATCAGCGTTGTCTTTCCGTTGGAAGGACAAGACTACTTCTTCAAGACTGCATGGAAATCCACTACTTCTGTGTGCATTTTCTTTTACTACTCAGACTTTGAGAAAAATACTGCAATTTTACTTTGATGAATGATCATTACTGTCTTTATGGACTGTGGGAAAATTTTAGCTTTTGACCAACATTGTATCTATAAGTGCGTGCATTTCATTTCTTTGGTATTGTAATTATGAAAAAAAAATTTCAAATCTGTATTGGCCACTGCTCAAAACAATTTGTAAATTTTTTTGTGGGGAGCATGGGGGCTATGTAAGTAGGCTATTCAGGTTTTTTTATTGGTAACGCCAATAGCGCTCTCTATGAAAAATCACTGGCTGTGCTGTGTGCAGTCAGTGGCTGGGTTTGCATTGTTGTCTGCCATTGTAGTGTTGGGCAGCGGCAGCTGGATGCTAACAGCGTGTAGCTTTGTGCAGTTGGAGGTGAGCCGCCAGCAGTGGTGGACGTGGGAAGAGAGATGGCGGAGTTTTGAAATTTGTAAGAATTGGTATCATGAATTGATATATATATATTATGACTATTAAGGTAAATACATTGTTTGTTCTGTATTAAAATCTTTCATTTGCTAACTATGCCTATCAGTAGTTAGTGCTTTCAGTAGTTTGAATCTTTTATTTAGCTGGCAGTAGTGGCGCTCGCTGTATTGCAGTAGCTTGAGTAACGAAGATTTTTGTGAGGTAAGTGATTTGTGAAACGTATAGGTTTATGTTAATCAGGGCCATTCTTTCGTAGGGATTTTTGGAAGTCAGATTGCGTTGCGCCAAAAATATTGTGTTTCAGTTTAAGCACATTCGCGTATAATTGTTAAAAGGGGACGTTTCAACCGTATAGGCTAGACCCTAGAAGACTGGAAAACAGTGCACTGGTCAGTTGAGTACCGATTTCAGTTGGTAAGATCTGATGATTGGTTTGAGCCTAGCAGAGGTCCCACGAATCCATGGGTCCATGTCGTCGAAAAAGATGAAGGCTGGTAGTCTGTGTTTACATGGAATACAGTGGTCGTCCGCTACGTTTGGCTATTTGGAGAGCACTTGCACCCATTCATGGATGTCATGTTTCCAATCAAACACGGAATATTTATGGTTGAAAAAGTGCCATGTCACTGGACCACAGTTGTTCGCGACTCGTCTGAAGAACATTCTAGATAGATCAAGCGAATGCCTTAACCACCCAGATAGCCCACATTTATCCCATCGAACATTTATGGGACATAATCGAGAGGTCAGTTCATGTAAACAATCCTGCACTGGTAAAACTTTCTCAGTTTTCTTTATTTTTCATTATCAGTCTTCTGACTGGTTTAATGCGGCCCGCCACGAATTCCTCTGTTGTGCGAACATCATCTCAGAGTAGCCCTTGCCACCCACGTCCTCTATTATTTCCTGTATGTATTCCAATCTCTGTCTCCCTCTACAAGTGTTTGCCTTCCACAGATCCGTCTAGTACCATGGAAGTCATTCCCTCACGTCTTAACAGATGTCCTACCATCCTGTCCCTCCTCCTTATCAGTGTTTTCCACATATTCCTTTCCACTACGATTCTGCACAGAACCTCCTTATTGCTTAACTTATCAGTCCACCTAATTTTCAACATTCGTCTGTAGCAGTACATCTCAAATGCTTCGATTCTCTTCTGTTCCAGTTTTCTCACAGCCCATGTTTCACTACCATACAATGTTGTACTCAAGACGCACATTCTCAGAAATTTCTTAAATTAAGGACGACATTTGATATTAGAAGACTTCTCTTGGCCAGGAATGCCATTTTTGCCGCTGATAGTCTGCTTTTGATATCCTCCTTGCTCCGTCCATCACTGGTTATTTTATTGCCTACGTAGCAGAATTCCTTAACTTCATCTACTTCGTGACCATTAATCCTGATGTTAAGTTTCTTGCTGTTCTCATTTCTGCTACTTCTCATTACCTTCGTCTTTCTTCGATTTACTCCATACTCTCTACTCATTAGATTGTTAATTCCGTTCAGAACCTCTTGCAATTCCTCATCACTTTGACACAGAATAGCAATGTTATCAGCGAATGGTATAATTGATATCTTTTCTCCTTGAATTTTGATTCCACGCCTGGACCTTACTTTTATTTCCATCATTGCTTCCTCGGCGTGTCTTACACTATTTTTGATTGGAGCACTTCTTTCTTCGTCGTCCGCTCTTATTATTCCGTCTTGGCTCTTGTACATATTGTATATGACATGTCTCTCCCTATAGCTTACCCCTACTTTTTTTCAGAATTTCGAACATCTTGCACTATTTTACATTGTCGAACGCTTTTTCCATTTCGGCAAATCCTTTGAACGTGCCTTGAATTTTCTTTAGTCTTGCATCCACTACTAACTGTAACATCAGAATTGCCTGTCTCGTGCCTTTACCATTCCTAAAGCCAAACTGATCATCATCTAGCGCATGTTAAATTTTGTTTTCCATTCTTCTGTATATTAATCGAGCAAGCAACTTTGATGTATAGCTGTTAATCTGATTGTGCGATAATCCTCGCACTTTTCAGTTCTTTCAGTCTTCGGAATCGTGAGGATGATGCTTTTCCGAAAGTCAGATGGTATGCCATCCGACTTACAGATTCTACACACCAACGTGAACAGTCGCTTTATTGCCACTCCTCCCAATGATTGTAGAAATTCTGGTGGAATGTTATCTATCCCTTCTGCCTTATTTGACCGTAAGTCCTCCAAAGCTCTTTTAAATTATGATTCTAATACTGGATCCCCTATCTCTTCTAAATTGACTCCTGTTTCTTCTTCTCTCACATCAGACAAATCTTCCCCCTTATAGACGCTTTCAATGTATTCTTTCCACCTATCCGCTCTCTCATCTGCATTTAACAGTGAATTCCCGTTGCAGTCTGAATGTTACTACACTTGTTTTTAATGTCACAAAAGATTGTTTTGACCTACCTTCATGCTGTGTCTGTCCTTCCAATTATCATTTCTTTATCGGTGTCTTCACATTTCCTGCAGCCATTTCGTCTTAGCTTCCTTGCACTTCCAATTTATTTCATTCCTCAGTGACTTGTATTTTTTGTATTATTGAGTTTCCCGGAACATTTTTGTACTTCGTCCTTTCATCGATCAATTTAAGTATTTCTTCCGTAACCCATAGTTTCATCGCAGTTATGAACGGCTATAAATGCAGCATGGTTCAGTACTTCTGCAGGGGACTTTCGACAACTTGTGAGTCCATACCAAGCAAGAAGGTCTGACACGATGTTAGGTATCCCATGATTGTTGTCCCCACAGTGTAGAGCTACAGACAAGCCACATGAAGTTAGTGTGGTGAAGAAAGTAAGGACAGCCCTAGTTAGATGTTAAAAACACATTGTATGTTAATTAGATTCAAATTACAAGCATTATATACATTTCTCAAATATGAAATTTGTTGATGTACACTCGTACACTATCAGTGCTAAGTATTTCATCCAGAAAACACTAACCTGTTTACCAAGAGCACTTATATCCTGTGTCTCGGCAGGTATGGTTGTGAGTTTTCACGAAAGTAGCCTAGGCAGCACTGATCAACAAAATGACGCAAGAGAACTGGGAACGGGTAGTTTTGTGTTTTGTGTGTTGTGACCGAGAGAAATGTTTCAGGTATTTGGAGCTATCCCTCAGCCGTGGGTCGATAAAAAAATTTATTAATTTAGGTATTTTGACAGGGTGTCATACATTTAAAGGCGAGCGTTACTTTCAGAGATTTCCGCGGTATAGAAAGTCAATACAGGGTAGAATGTTGATTCGATTCCAACGCTTCTCAAATCAAAACGACAGTCATTAATGTGATGAACGGGAAATTTCAATAATAGCATAGTACGCTATTCTGTTCTTTTTCTCTGCTCGCGTAAATTGCTCCATATGATATTTTATCACTCGCTTTGGAGCCACTTTTTTCGTGTAAATTAATAATCGAGCAATCGAGCGTGAATGTCTCGTTTAAGTCGGCGATACAAACAGAATTATGCAAGGCAGCATAAATTATTATTATTAAGTATTAAAAAGGAACAAAGAATTAAATAAAGCAAAACATAGTGCCACCTGTCTTAAAGAATGTTACTATGCGACCGTTTTACTAGTGCTGGCGTCGATACAACATTTTTTTTCCTACTCAAAGCCTACGGCTTAGACATGCTGTGGTGATTCTGTACTTAACTTGGTATGGTTAAACGACTGGTCGGGAATCTTCAATTTGAATAGCTTTTGCAAGAAACACCTATTACCTAATGAGACTTATGCAACATAGTAGCAGTACTGGTAGTGGCAGTAATTTTATTTATCCGTGAATCTCTTTTAAAAGGATATTGTACATACTTTGGTATTACAATTTAAGAACAAAATATTTCAACATTCTCTGAAAATTATTTCGAGCAGTTAGTTCATGAGCCCACGCGAGTAGTAAACGGTTGTTAAAACACACTTGAGCTCATAACAACAAATAATCCTGAGTTAATAACGAGCATCAAAATGGATACAGGGATTAGTGAACACAGGGTTATCGTAGCGAGACTGAATATTGCAATCGCCAAATTATCGAAAAATAAACGAAAAATATACCTATTCAAAAAGGAGATAAAAATTGACTTGTCGCCTCCCTGAGAGACAATCTCCACTCCGTTCAAATTAATAATATAAGTGTAGACCAGATGAGGTTTGAATTCAAAGAAACAGCATCGGCAGCAATTGGGAGATTTATACAAAATAAATTAACAAACGACAGAGCTGATTCCCCTTGGTACACAAAACGGGTCAGAACACTGTTGCAGAAACAACGAAACAAACATGCCAAATTTAAACACACACAAAATCCCTAAGATTGGCGACCGTTTACACAAACTCGAAATGCAGTGCGGACTGCAATGCGAGATGCTTATAATAGTTTCAACAACAAAACTTTGTCTCGAAACCTGGCAGAGAATCCAAAGAAAATATGGTCGTATGTGAAGTATGTTAGCGGCAAGAAACAATCAATGCCTTCTCTGCGCAATAGCAATGGAGATCCTATCAAAGACAGTGCTGCCAAATAAGAGTTACTTAAAACAGCATTCCGAAATCCCTTCACAGAAGAAGAAGAAGTAAATATTCCAGAATTCAAACCCAGAACAGCTGCCAACATGAGTAACGTAGTAGTAAATATCCTCGGAGTAGTGAAGCAACTTAAATCAATAAAAGCAAGTCGTCTGGACCAGACTGTGTACCAACTAGGTTCCTTTCAGAGTATGCTGATGCATTAGCTGCATACTTTACAATCATATGCAACCGTTCGGTCGATGAAATATGCGTACCCAAAGACTGTAAAGTTGCACGGATCACACCAGTATCCAGGAAAGGTAGTAGAAGTAATCTACTAAATTACAGGCCCATATCATTAACGTCGATATGGAGCAGGATTTTGGAACATATATTGTGCTCGAACATTATGAATTACCTCGAAGAAAACGGTCTATTAATGCACAACCAACATGGATTTAGAAAACATCGTTCTTGTGAAACACAACTGGCTCTTTATTCGCTAGATGTGTTGAGTTCTATTGACAAGGGATTTCAGATTGATTCCGTTTTTCTGGATTTCCAGAAGGCTTTTGACAAAGTACACAATCGGCTTTTAGTGAAATTGCGTACTTATGGAATATCGCCTCTGTTATGTGACTGCATTTGTGATTTCCTGTCAGAGAAGTCACAGTTTGTAGCCATAGAGTAAAACAGAAGTGACTGCTGGCGTTCCTCAAGGTAGTGTTAAAGGCCCTTTGCTGTTCCTTACTTATATAAACGATTTGGGAGACAACCTGAGCAACCGTCTCAGGGTATTTACGGATGACGCCGTCGTTTACCGACTAAAGTCATCAGAAGATCAAAGCAAATTGCAAACTATTTAGAAAAGACGTCTGGATGGCGCGAAAAGTGGCAGTTGGCCTTAAATAACGAAAAGTGTGAGGTCATCCACATGAATGCTAAAAGGAAGCCGTTAATACAACTATATACCTAGGAATTACAATTACGAACAACTTAAATTGGAAGGAACGTAGAAAATGTTGTGGGGAAGGCTAACTAAAGATTGCCTTTCATTGGCAGGACACTTAGGAAAAGCAACAGATCAACTAAGGAGACTACCTACACTAAGCTTGTCTGTCCTCTTCTAGAGTACTGCTGCTTGGTGTGGAATTCTTACCAGATAAAATTGACGGATTACATCGTAAAAGTTCAAAGAAGGGCAGCACGTTTTGTATTTATCGTGAAAGGTGGGACAGAGTGTCACTGATATGTTACGGAATTTGGGCTGTACATCATTAAAACAAAGGCGTTTTCGCTGCGACGGAATCTTCCCACGAAATTCCAATCACTAACTTCCTCCTCATAATAAAAAAATATTTTGTTGACACCGAGCTACATAGTAAGAAACGATCACCACGATAAAATAAGGGAAATCAGGGCTTGTTCTTTCCGGGCGCTATTCGAGACTGGAATAGTAGGGAATTGTGAGGGTGGTTCGATGAGCCTTCTGCCAGGCACTTAAATGACATTTCCATGTAGATGAAAGTAATTCACCTACACAGACATTTACAGACTTTCAGTCTGTATGGCAAGGATGGGACTTACAGTAGAAATCATCCTGCCATTTGCCTTAAATAATTTAGGAAAACCACGGATAGCCTACGTCAGGATAGCTGCATGAAGACTGGACTCTCCTGCGTACAGAATACAAGGTCACTCAGTTTAAAACAGCACGACATCATTTGGTTTACCCCTGGTGAAAAGTACTACTTTACAATTAAGTTATTTAATAATTAAAAAGTTCATTCATTTATCTCTCCCATTCACTGTACTTACTACACTCGCTGTACACACATAGTTTCTTAACACTACATACAACACTGTCAGCTGATGTCAGGTCCGTTTTTGCACCACCATTTCCCATTTGCTATCGTGAAAAACTGAGGCAGCATCTCTCTGTAACGAGTGAGGTGAGCTGAGAAGGTTAAATGCTTGTATTATACATAGTGTAGTTGTGGGACAAACATTTCCCAGGAACAGGGAAAAAGATGGAAAAATATAAATTGGGGTGATGTTTTGTGGAATATTAAAAGTTTATTACGTTTATTATCAAATTTTCTGTTGATTTTATTATCAAATTTCTTCTGTATGCTATTTAAGTAATCTTTCGGTCCATTGATAGTGACCGGGCCAAATATCTCAAGAAATAAGCATCAAATGAAAAATCTACAAAGAACCAAACTCGTTTATCTTGAAGGGGAAAACCAGATGGCGCTATGGTTGGCCCGCTAAATGGTGCTGCTATAGGTCAAACGGGTATGAGCTGTGTTTTTTTTTTAAATAGGAACCCCCATATTTATAATACATACGTGTTGTACGTAAAGAAATATGAATGTTTTAGTTGGACCACTTTTTTCGCTTTGTGATGGATTGCGCTGTAATAGTCTCAAACGTATAAGTACGTGGTATCACGTAATATTCCTACAGTTTGGATGGTATTTGCTTCGTGATACATTACCCGTGTTAAAATGGACCGTTTACCAATTGCGGAAAAGGTCGATATCATTTTGATGTATGGCTATTGTGATCAAAATGCCCAACGGGCGTGTGCTATGTATGCTGCTCGGTATCCTGGACAACAGCATTCAAGTGTCTGGACTGTTGGCCGGATAGTTACGTTATTTAAGGAAACAGGGAATGTTCAGCCACATGTGAAACGTCAACCACGACCTGCAACAACGGATGATGCCCAAGTAGGTGTTTAGCTGCTGTCGCGGCTAATCCGCACATCAGTAGCAGACAAATTGCGCGGGAATCGGGAATCTCAAAAACGTTGGTGTTGAGAATGCGACATCAACATCGATTGCACCAGGAATTGCATGGCAACGGCTTTGAAAGTCATCTACAGTTCTGCCATTGGGCAAAAGAGAAATTACGGGGCGATGACAGATTTTTTGCACGCGTTCTATTTAGCGACGAAGCGCCATTCAACAACAGCAGTAACGTAAACCGGCATAATACGCACTATTGGGCAACGCAAAATCCATGATGACTGCGACAAGTGAAACATCGGCGACCTTGGCAGGTTAATGTATGGTGCGGCATTACGGGAGGAAGCATAACTGACCCCCATTTTATCGGCGGCAAACTAAATGGTGCAATGTATGCTGATGTTCTACCGAGGTTACTACAAGATGTTTCACTGCCTGACAGAATGGCAATGTACTTCCACATGATGGATGTCCGGCACGTAGCTCGCGTGCGGTTGAAGCGGTATTGAATAGCATATTTCATGACAGGTGAATTGGTCGTCGAAGCACCATACCATGGCACGCACGTTCATCGGATCTGATGTCCCCGGATTTCTTTCTGTGGGGAAAGTTGAATCATATTTGCTATCGTAATCCACCGACAACGTCTGACAACTTGCGTCAGCGCATTGTCAAAGCATGTCCGAACATTACGGAAGGCGAACTACTCGCTGTTGAAAGGCATGTCGTTACACTTATTGCCAAATGCATTGAGGTTGACGAACATCATTTTGAGAATTTATTGCATTAATGTGATATTTACAGGTAATGACGCTGTAACAGCATACGTTCTCAGAAATGATAAGTTCACGAAGGTACATGTATCACACTGGAACAACCGAAATAAAATGTTCAAACGTACCTACGTTCTGTATTTTGATTTAAAAAACTTACCTGTTACCAACTGTTCGTCTAAAATTGTGAGTCATATGTTTGTGGCTGTTACAGCGCCATTCACTCACGCCTTTGGCTCACGCAGCCTACACCTTCCACAGCCTCTCAACGACTGCTTCTGCTTGCGACTCCCTGCACCACTGGGCACTGTCGCCCTCCGAAGAACAACCACTTACAGATACTACAAACCAGTACCCTCACTTCCCCACCAAAACAAAACTAGAGCTACGTTACCTTTTAAGGAGACTCAAAAGTCCTAGCGAAAGTTATACAGTACAAAATCAAAATATGAAAATTACACTAATTAATATTTCATGTGAAAGTAGTTGCAATAAGTATCTGACCCTGAGAAAAAATGACTTTTAATATATAACTAATGTTAATTTACTTTATCTCCACGCACATAAAATATGATCAATGAATACAGCAATTTGAAAATTATTTAATGACAGCAAGAACTTTACACATAATTTACTAACTGTCTGTTAATCAGCTACAAAAATGAAAAAAAGATAATGTGACTGACACAGCTTCCCTTTTGTTGGAGATATCAAGCATATTAGTAAAGATTACTCTCAATTACACACATCAATCACAGTAAAGAACATCATTAACACTAAGGAATGGAATCTGAATAAATGAGCCTAATTTTAAATAACCTAATACAAATGTAAAACCTATATACCCAAAAGCTTTGTCACAATGCATCTGTGAAAACTACAGTTACAGGCATAAAACATTTTATCAAATAACAATTGAAATTTGTAAATTGGCACACGGCACACACACTACTTATACAAAAATCAGTACATACCTTTAAAGAAATATTTTCCATTTACAACCAAGTTACATTGAGTGAATCATTTATAAACAAAAGACATTTTGTTGGCTTGAGCCCTTTTCACACCATAAGGAAATATTGGGTATTCTGCTTTGGGACCCTACCTATAAGCTGAGCAGAACTTCACACGATTTCACTAGGGGGAGTGGCATCGTCGCCGCTGAGGACTCACAAACGCTATACGTAACACAGCACTTGTTACTCTGCTTTTATCACTGTCCTATGCATTGAGCTGGTCGTCACATGCTGTTACAACATTTGATACAAGGGAAGAGTGACATCGACGCCGCCAGAGACAGGAAGATCTAGGAGCTGTTGTTACGCCCACGAAGAATCGCCGCATTCCGCCGTACGGTTCGTCGGCGGCTCGTTCCCGTTATGTTGACAGGTGCCGGATGCCAGTCAGCTGTTCGTGACGTCAGACACCTCCTCCTCCTCCCCCAAACCGTAGCGCGCCGGGCGTCGGAGGTCATTGGCAGGCAGGCATGAAAACAATAAAATAACATTACGGCAGCGTGAGATAACAAAAGACTAACGCGCTGCGCGCTTAGCTGTGAACTGTTGCCTGCTTCCTGAAAACAAAAACACATTCTACAAGCGTCGCTCCGTTGTCCACTGCTGCGCATGTCGCAGAACATATGAGAAAGTCACACGATATCAAACAGAGAATAAAATGCAGTCACTGCAGGTACCGACTACAGTCTTCAGCATCTCACAATAGCTACCGACTATTGTCCAAAGGTTTGTACATCAGTAACGCAGCATATTTACAACTAAACACGGTTCACTAATTGACACTTCCTTGTGATTGTTCAGGACACTTATACAGGTACAACTTAATGTAATCAACATCTTGTAAGCTATGTTATTTGCCAGATTTAATCACTTCTATCTCCACTGAATGAGGGTGAACCAGCTTTCTAATCTTGGATAGTCCTTTGTAATAATGATTAAACTTTTTTATCTCTTCATTCACACTAGATGACTTCGTGTGTGTTCAGATTACGATCAGATCTCCTCCAACCTTGTACGTGATAGGTTTCACTATTTTATCGTGGGCTTGCTTCCTTTTTTTCTGCTTTCTTTGGCATCGTTTCGAGCGCCAATTTGATCATATCTTCCAGTGTTAGCTCATCCTGCTGCGTAAATTTGATATATGGATCGAAAATGCTGTTAGGTTTCTTACCCAACAGAACAGTGCATGATGGTAATCTTGTTGAATCATTACTCAAACTATTAATGACTATTTCAAAGTCTGCTGAGCGTTCGATCCTTTTCTTATGCGCTTTCCCACAATGTGCACGGATTAATCGTCCTAATTCACGCATGATGCATTGAGAAGGGTTTGAAGCAGGTCTGTATGATGATATTGCTATATGACATTTTCCTTCATTCTGTAGAAAATCTTTCCAAAGGTTTGCACAAAATTGTGGGCCGTTGTCTGACAAAATGCATTCTAGCTTCACCGTGTTGACAAAGTAATCTTCTTTCAGTTTCTTTATTATAATTCTGCTGTTCGCTTTTCGAAGTGGGAAGAACCGCATTAATTTTGAAAAGACATCCATTACAACCAGAATTCGCGTAAAATTTCCTTTCGAGAGAGGCAGAGATCCGTATAAATCAAGAGCTGATATTTCTCCTGGTTTCTTGGGTATTATGCTGTGCATAAATCCTTTATGTTGAGCAGTAGATACTTTCGTCTTCTGGCAAAGATCGCAGGATTGCCAAATTGATCGAACTTTGCGAACCATGTTATCAAACATTACACTTTCTTGCAACTTCAAAATACTCTCTCGAGGTCCAATATGAACATAACTAACGGGTATATACTTAATAAGCTCATCTACTGCGTGTCTAGGATCGCACAACCGCCATTTATCTGAGTTCACATTTTTCCTTCTCTAAAACACATTGTCCTGTTTTAAATAATACTGCCGTATCTTGTCACCTCCTTCTGCATTCGGGTCGTAATATTTTTCTTTAGTCATTGCGAGGATCTCATCAGGGTCCTGTTCGCTTCTAATATTACGCAGCACTTTTCTGATATAACGTTCACCTTCCACACCTTTCATAAAATGAATTCGAACGTCCTTTTGTTTCGGATGAGCAACATTGACAGATTCATGTCCCTCTGACAATCTTGACAGAGCGTCTGGAACAATATTCTGCTGTCCAGGTACATACTGAATTTCAAAACTATATTCTTGAAGAGCTAATGCCCAACGAGTTAGTCGGTTGTGCATCAGTTTACAATTTAATAAAAATGAAAGAGCCTTGTGATCGGTAACGACGACAGTATGTCTTCCGAACAGGTAAAAGCGAAACTTTTCAAAACGCCATACAATTGCAAGTGCTTCCTTTTCGGTCACTGTATATTTTCTTTCCCAGCTACTGAGAGCACGACTTGCGAAGGCGACAGTACGATGTTCAATGACTCCGTTAACTTCTACTAACTGATACAATTCTGCACCAAGTGCCTAATCATTTGAATCAGTGCCAAGGCAAAATTTCTCACTCAGGTCAGGATGATGAAGAATCAGTGCTTCACACAGCTGCCGTTTAATTAACTCAAAGGCTTCTTGTTGTGTCTTACCCTGTTTCCATATCGTATCTTCCTTTAGCAGATCCATAACTGCAGGTGAAGAAAGACTGCTTCCCGGAAGAAACTGACGGTAGAAGTTGCAAAATCCGATAAAAGATTTCAGTTGCTTTCTGCATCTCGGTACTGGAAAACTCCTTACTGCTTCCATTTTCGACGGATCGGGTTCTTTTCCACGAGAAGAAATAACATGGCCAAGAAATCTGATTCATTGTTTAGCAAATTCTGAATTATCCAAATTCATTGTTACACCAGCTCGTCGAAATGCTTCGAGTTCTTGGCTGTCGAATTTCTAAATGCTCTTCCCAAGATTCAGTACTTATCAGAATATCGTCTACATATAGCATGACGTGCTTCAACAGTTCTTCTCCGAGTACATCACCCAGTGCACGCATAAAAGCTGCCGATGATATCGACAAACCGAAAGCCATTCTCTGAAATTGGTATGATCTTCCATTAACTTAAAGGCTTCTTCATTTAACAGTAATTGCCAGTAACTACTAGTGAGATCAAAACTACTCAAATATTTAACTCCTTTGAACTTTTGCAAAAGAGATTCTAAACTTTCAGGTTGGTCACGTTGCGGTAGAATAATGCGGTTCATTGTGCGAGCGTCAAGAACACTGTGTACTGTACCGTCCCTTTTTCCAACAGCGTGTATTGGGTTCGAATATTCACTGTCTGATCTTTCAACTATCTGATTAGCCAACATCCTTTGGATTTCCTTGTTCAATGCTTCTCTCTTCGCTAAAGGTATTGCATACGATTTACTGCGGAATGGTTCATGTTCCTTGACTTTAATTTTGCAAACACATCCTTTAAGTAATCCAGGTAATTTTGAAAACAGGTCAACTTCGCGTCTCAGCACTTCCATTAATTCCTCTCTTTTTGCTTCCGTCAAGTTCACTGAAGTCTGAATATTGGTTCGAATACCAGTCAGAGCAGCTTCATCATTATTCTCCTCTCGCAGAGCAGGATCTTCCTCACAATCATCATAAGTCGCCAGTTCCTCTTCTCCTCGGAAACGCATTAGCCTCATCTTCACGCATGCAACGCCCTTATTTTCTTCGTTAATAAATCCTATAAACATTATCTTCTTCTCGACATTATTTATTCTCGTCCGCAGACAACCCTTTTCAAATTCAATATTGCACCTCATTTCAGTCAGCCAATCGATTCCAAGAACTAATTCGACATGTAGAGATCCAACAATTAATATGCTCTGCTCATGCTGGTCTTCATTGATTCTAAACTTCAGTAGAGCTTGGCTTTTAATGTGTTTGCTTCTATTACCTGCAGCACAGACAATACATACGCCGTTCACAGGGAATGTTGGAAGTGCCACCAGATTATTTAATTGTGAAACCAGATTTTCTGAAATTGCACTCGCTTCGCTAGCTCAGTCCAGTAATGCGTCCCCAATAATTCCGCACACCTCCACCTCTACAAAAGGCATTAAGATTTCTTGATAATTATTTTCATACTCTCGATACAAATCGTCTTTAATACCATCTACTCGTTCACACTTGATTGCGATAATCGCTACATCCGACCCATTTCTTGTAACATGAGTTTCGGAGCGGGTCGTCTTCGAAACTTGACTTAAATTACCGGTTCACGTTCCTGTGGATTACGCTCAGGGCCCCTTTCTTCTTCCGGCGATCTTTGTTGTCTTTGGTTTTCTTCATACTCTGATCGATCTGAGTACAGATTGTAATTAAATCTGTTCGGTGCGTCATACTCATTTCTTCTTTGTTTTCCGTCCCCTCTTCTATCAAATCTGCTTGGTCTTCTATTAGTCGTAAATTCTTGTCGCGGTGGCCCATTACCGAGAGAATGACGATCGTCATTACTTCTGTCGCGTTCATGGTTAACTACATCAATTCTATCGTTCATTAGGCAGGTCTGCTCTATGTTCAATTTTGGAGTGAGTGCTAACTTTTCACGTACCGCGAAAGGTAGGTTCTGTATCAAAATTAATATCAATTCCTCTTCCTTGACCGGATCATCAAGATAGGCATTGTCGTTCCAAAATTTCTGCATTTATTCACGCATTGTTCCATAATCTCTTGCATAGTTCGGCGGTGTAAGAATCTTTGATTTTACATGCCATTGTTTTTCTCGCGACCAACATTTACTCAAGAATGCAGATTGAAATTCCTTGTACTTTGAATAATTTTCAGAAAAAAACTGATGCCCCAGAAATGCGCTTAGCCTTTCATGTGGCTAATGCACGTATCAATTTTCGCGCGGTCTGTATAATGTCTTGGAAACGCGTGTTTAAATTGCTTAATAAAGGCAACTGCATGGATACCTTGTTTCGGATCGTAATCTTGAAATTTGCGTACCCTCAATCCATTATCTACAATAACTTGAGGTACGTTAACCATACTGTTATCAATTTTGCGTAACACTGCATTGATTTCTTGACGTATAAGGTTGTAACACCCCTGATTAACATTCCTTCATTGGGTTTTATGTAATTTATCGAAGCCGCCAAACAGTTAATTATTTTGATTATATGACCGTGTGCTTAATGGATGAAAGACTATCGGGTTTTCTGCTGGTTTCGGGAGTATTTCAACTGAGTGCGGCTGTTCTGAGATTGAATAGTGGAAATGACAGAAAGTTTGTCTATTATTAAGGACCATAAAGGTTGCGATGTACAAACTGATATATATATCCTACTAACACACAAATTCTGAGGCAGTTACTACCTTCGCATTACACGTCTAATCATAACTGAATCATTGGTTGTTGATTTTCAGTACTTCATCACATGCAATGCTGATGGTTAACATTCACAACAATCCGCACTGCAATCCATAGTTGTTGCTGGCCGACGCGCTTGACGTGAAACACGTAATTCGGAACTTGTCACTTTCTGTTTCATATCACTCGCGAATCGGTATTAGAGAGGGTCAACCCTACGACGATCATGGGGACGTGCTCACTCGTCATACTCCGGTGAACTTTACTCGACCACCATTCTTGCCCGTCTTTCCCACACTACTTCTCACTCGACACTCTCCGGTACTATTGCGCACTCGACAATAGGTCTCACTGCCTCCTGCAGCACTTGACAATCGACTCCTGCCTGGGCGTCGTATACTAGCATCTATGTTTATCGGATCACGGATCCCTTACAAGGTCTTTATTAGCATTGTTCAAACCATTTTCGGATGACTTTACCTTTTGGCGAATTTCGCCTACTTCGGTACTCAGTTCAGAACATTGCGTCTGTACGCCTTGAACTAACTTAACAACTGTTTCTTTGAAGCCTTTACATGCACTCTTAATTTTAAAAATTTCATCGTTTTGAGCCTTAACTGTCTCTTGAACTTTGTTAACTAACGTGCTCGATTGTTTACCTTGTTCATTAACTTTTGTGTTAAGATCTTGCATTTTATTTTCAAGTTCTTAATGTTTGGTAACACAGTCCTTTGGGAGCTCCTTATGTTACTGATTAAGTGAATTAGTGAGCTCAGTTCGCAAGTTAATCACTGCATTTGATAAATACTTTATTTCTTCATTGGCGTTCCTACTTTCCTGTTTGATTTCTCTCAACATGTGCACTATCAAATCGTTAGAGCTGACACTCGTTCCCGTTTGTTGGCTACTCACTGGTGTTGAGCTTGGAGTCGTTGAAACCAAACTAACTACACCACTATCTTCCATTACGTTAAGTGTGGTATTCGCAAATCCAAACTCGCATTCTACATTGACTAAAGCATTAACATGTCCCTCCTCATTAATTACTTCAATGTTGTTTTGCGTTGTGTCCGCCATGTTAACAATGTTCACAAAAATCACTGTCCGTTAATAAGTAGTTCCGACATTTGATTTAAAAGATCATATTATTAATATCACAGTCTCTAACATAGTTCAGAGGTCCTTTCCTAAGTTCTCCTGTGCAACGTGGAAAACAATTAGAAACGAAGCGCCGCGGTCACAATTAGGTGCTTCTCACCGTTTGTTGTGCCGTCTTCTCCGGCGATCCGAAGATTGCGAAGGAATCGATGTCCGTCACAAGCGTCGCCAAATATGAGCTCCCATTTCCTTGGACATATGGGTTAATTAATGATTATTACGTTAAAATCCTCTTGTTGTAGTTCACCGTGCATAACGAGACTTCGTTCATTGTTAAATGCTATGGTGTGGTACTAACTGAGGGAGACGCATTAAGAACTGGTAAAATTTATTTCCTTTATCACACTGCACAAATATAAACACACTATTATTCAAACTGTGTGCCACTACTATTAAACATAGAGATAAATCTTTCCGCTATGCAACCGCCTTTGGCTCACGCAGCCTACACCTTCCACAGCCTCTCAACAACCGCTTCTACTTGCGACTCCCTGCGCCACTGGGCATTGCCGCCCTCCAAAGAACAACCACTTACAGATACTACACACCAGCACCCTCACAATCCCACCAGGCGACACGATTCCATTGATCCACGGTCCAATCTCGACGGTCCCGTCCCTACTGTTACCATAACTGACGGAGTTGTTGCCTCAGCATGCAACGCTTAGGGATTACCCGCTGCGGAACATCGTGTTTCACACTGTGCACTGAACGGTGTGCTCCAAAACACTTGTGCATTCGCCACAGACAGCCACCTATACCGTTTTAGAGAGGAGGCAAGCTCCGATCCCTATGTTCTGTGATGAAGTACTGACGTCCAACTTCTTGTCGCCCACTTGTGGTTTCAGCATTCTTCAACCACTTCCATAGGTGCTCACGACAATAATATGTCAACAGCCAACCAGCCGCGCTGTTTCAGAGATGCTCCCTTCCCGGCACTGGTGACAACCGTCTGGCATTTGTCATAGTCGCTTAAGTCGGCGGATTTTCCCACTAGCGCCGCTTATGGTCGGTATACTGATTCCCCATTCGTCTCTGCTCCGCTCATGTACTTCTTTTACCGTATCACTGGTCCTCAGCCCCACCAGGCAGCATACAGCCTCACAGTGGGCAGCGCTCATAATGTTTTGGCTATCAGTGTATGCTACTCACTTCAGGTGTTTGCAGTAACTGGCTGCACATTTCTTTTCTGGGCACTGGCTTTCCATGATAAGTCCAAAGTGCTCTTATAATCGCAGGAGAAGTGGGTGAAGTTCTCCAAATCATTTAAATCTTGCAACACCGTCCACCCAGGAACTCTGTAGATATTAAATGTGGAAACACGGCGCTGTGAAACGTGTAATCGAACGCCTTACAGCAAGTCTTCATTTTTTGGCTTTACTCTCAACAATGGGAATTTTTGTTGGCCAAGTTATTTGAGAGAATTTGATTCATTTTTAGGAGTACATATGGCGAGAATAAGTCGTGGTGAAAATAAACCGCATCATTACGTGATCAAATAATTCACATTGTCATCAGTCCCGTTGAAAAAGGTATTCGACCTCTTTCCACGGATTCCTATGAAGAAATAAGATGCAAAACATGTTGAACAGATATGAAGGCTTCTCCACAAAGGAGTAACATTTCTGTGGCAGAGAGGACTGCAGTACGTAAGCTTCGCCAGAATACCGAGACGGTGGTTCTTCCAGCTGATAAAGGTAATGCTACTGTTTTAATGTCTCGTGACGACTATTATGATAAAATGAACAGTTTACTTAGTGATAGCACATACCGGAAGATCAGGAAGCCCACACCATCCATGTGGGAAGGAACACTGCTGCGCTTCTGAACATCTCCTCCTTTCCACCAGTAGCTGTACAAAGGTGGAAACCTAGAGGTGCAGTTCCTTCAAGGCTTTATGGAGTTCCAGAGAGCCTTAAGAAAGATGTTTCTCTGAGTCAGATAGTGAGGAACATTGGCTCTCCAACCTATGACTGTGCTAAATAGTTAAAGTCTTTATTAAGGCTTCTTGTGGGAAAATGCGCTCATCACATACTTGCAGACTTCATTGACAAACTAAAATCATTCAAACTAAACAGTTCTAATATGTTAGTCAGTTTGGATTTATTATCTTTGTTCACTAAAGTTCCTCTTTCAGAATCATTATATCTCAATGGTGAAACCTTTGATATACTTCAGTATTGTTTAAATATGTCTTGACCCCGACATACTTTTTATTCAGTAACGAATTTTATGTACAGACTAACTGTTTCGCCATGGGTAGTCCTCTTTCGCGCTTCGTAGTCAACTTCTACATGGAGAGATTCGAGCAAAAGGTTCTGGAATCTGGTAGTTTGAAGACCACAGTGTTCTCGAGATAAGTTGATGTCACGTTTTCAGTTAGGTCCCACGGTGAAGATGAGTGAAAAGAGTTATTTAATCATCTGCACCCCATCCGTAGACAAATTCAGTTCACAATGGTAATCAGAAAATATGGGTGCCTTCAATTTTCGGATGTTTTGGTACGAAGCAAAGACGGTGGGAGTTTTGGACATGCAGTACATCGGAAACCGACCCACATGGATATAAATTTTACGTGCAAATAGGTGTCACCATACTTCTTAGACGATGAGTGTTTTCAGAACTCTAGTACACATGTATACCATACGTGGGAAGCCTATCGTCAAAACGTGGACTGATCCTCAGCAAACACAAATTGAAGGTGATTTTTCGCCCTCCACCAAAGCCACCAGCCCTCCTGGGTTGCATTAAAGATGACTTGGTGCCTCAAAATCCTAGGATTCACAAGATCCTCTGTGAGTGTGGCCATACATATATCGGACAAAGGACACACAAAGCACATGAGAGATACACAGAGCACCACAGGAACACCTGGTTCTTTCAACCTAATAAATCGGTAGTGGTAGAGCATTGTATTGATACTGGACATTTCGTGGAGTACGATTACGTCGAAATTTTTGGTTCGGCAACTGAAATTCGTTTGGCGACGAATTTAATTAACAGAGATAGCGGCTTCAGCTGAGAGAATCCGGCACTTTCTATAATAAACTCACAAACACGTCGTAACAGTGCAGCTCTCAGTGATACGTCATTATCACCATGTAAATCGAGCAGGCAGCCATAAATCTAATTTCATGCATTTGTTGTACCTTTTCGCCACCGGTTAACATTTCTGCCGCTTTGTGTACCTGTGGCCGCATGCACAGTGGCACGGTTAGCGGGTTTACAAGATCTGCTGGAGTGTCGGTCCCCCTTTTCTCTCTGACGACGGGTTCACGGTATACAGCTGAAATATACCGGAAAGAAGTGGAATTTATACGGTTGCAAGCCCAAAATGTTATGGAACAATTCATATGGGAGTTCACTAATGCCAAACGAAGAGAATTATGTGGGAGATTAGCTATTTGTGTAAACTTAGTTTATCATTAATTTTAGTTTTCCTTTATTTATTTATGTCATGCTTTTTCATTAATTTACTTTACAAAGATTTATTGTAGGATAGGCTTGCATTTGTTCTTTTTACTAGTCCGTGCGACTGTGCGTTCCTTTCTTATGGCGTACTACGAACAAGTAAGGCACGTCAGGATAAAGCCTTTGTAAATACGTGCTTTCACGAGCCCTGTCTCTCTCGCGCGTCATTTCCAAGCAGGCAAGGAAACGGCGAGCGTTGGCGGTAGTGCAACAATTCTACTCGCTTCTACTCCCTGCTTGTTACGCTCCCTGTGACAGTCATGATGCAACTCCTCCACGCAGCATGTTTTCCTCCTCTCAGAGAATGAGAAAAATTAAACGCAGTTTAATTGTACACTCTGCGAGATACGTAACTTCATACTGGAGTTACAAGTCAAAAAGTATTGCACTGTAAACGTTTTACTTGTGTTTCACCTAATATTGTCAACTACGTTGCTGTGGTCTTAAAGAAGTATTCATCTTAAGAAGGCGTGTGAGTAAATATGATACGTGGACATAATTTATGACGGACTGCATTATGATTAAGCCGTGGCGGCTCGGTTTGCTGACCTAACTACTTCTTGCACCAGTATCGATAGTCACCTCCCTTGTTACTTACCTTTCGTTTTCCTGGTTGAGGTGTGCAAGCTCGGCGTGGCGGAGTGAGTTGTGAACGGCACGTGACGGAAGGACGAGAGCTGGAGCAAAAGTGCCTGGCGAGGAGGGGGGGGGGGGGGGGGGTAGGGTATGGTTGGGCAGATTTGGCATGGGTAACGCATGTACCCAGCCGGATCACCGAGCGACTTGTCGAATGCTGGGCAGCCGCTAAAGAAGGTGACGAAGGTCGTGCTCTGGAGCTGTGGTCCTCCTTCTGTTATTTGAAGATAAAAGGATAATTCACGCCTGGGAGACTGCACCATAACATACTGTCTATGGACATTCCGACCCTGTGCTTTTATTGTTTACAGGAAAATTGGCGCAATATTATTGTGTCGTGTTCGGTGAATAACATTTGTTTGTTCTGCAGTGTGCCCTCTCTTGAGAGTGGCCAATGGCTGTTAGTGCGTCTTCTTTGAAGCCACGTGATTCAGTTAATTGGTAAACCCCTTGTGTGCACCCGCTTGGGATGCGATGTTATGAATTGAAGTGGTAACACCGGTGAGTGGCATTGCACCCGGTGGTAATGTCATGGCACTGGGTATGAATTTGGAATCTAATTGTGATTTAGCAAAGTGTATTTATTCTAACTTGCGTTGATGTGTCTTAGTCAAATTCGATCACGTAGGGCTACTACTGCCTCGTTTGAGGGTTTAACTGCAACTGCTGTGTTTGTACCTGCACCTTGTCAGTTATATGTACTCGCTTATCATCTTACCTAAAAAGAGGCGTATGTATTTATTGTGTACGACAAATCCATTCTAATTATCTCTGCTAATCGTAACAAGGTTCCACTGATCTGATTAAAAGCCTTGTGAATATATATATATATATATATATATATATATATATATATATATATATATATATATATATATATATATAGTTTATTTATAAGTTTGGCTGAAACTAGTCTCATCATTTGTGAGTGTATACTGTGTTATTGTTCAAAGGTGCTGTCTCGCGTGTGATGAGCTGTTGCCGCGGGAGCGCTTTGCCGTGTCGTCTGTCATACCTAGCAAAAGCTGAGTAGTTGTCTTGTTCCTTGGAGTTGTGCCAGCGTTGAGCGACTGCCGCCAGGGTTGTAGGCTGAGGAGTTTGGCGGAATTAACTCATGAACTTCGTAAATGACGATTAAAAATTTTATTTTTACTGTTCGAAACTCAGGCGCTATGTGTTTATTGAATACTGTTTCCTTTCGCTTGTATTAGTAAATTTCAGTAGTTTGTCACTTTCATATTGTGAGAAAAGATTGATTATGTCTGATAGTGCAAGAAGGGGAGGAGGAGGACATGGCTTGAAATTTTCGGACGCTCCAAAAGAATCCCTAGACCCGGTCTTTATTTGGCTGCGTCCTACGTACAAACTGTTTCACACGTCGCCCTGCATCCATATGGAACAGTACTTTTTTAGAAACTCCTTCCAAAAACCAGCATACTTCTCACATTTTTGTTGAGTTCTCATTCCCCATGTACTAACTTCTGCCACAATTCCTGATGCAACAAGCGCATCGTTCGCTGTTCAACCCACAGTTAAGAATAGCACGCCTTTAGACTTATTTAAATCGGCCCCCAATTACTATCTTCTGTTTGGAACCAATTTTCTAAAATTTTCGCAACTGAGGAAAACTTCTTCACTTTGTATGCATAATGTGTTGCCTCCTGCTACATTCTCGGACCGCAATACACTGAAGTGACAAAACTCATGATATTCCTCCTAAGATCGTATCGGATCACCTTTCACCCAGCGTAGTGCAGCAACTCGACGTGTCATGGACTCAACAAGTAGTTGGAGATAACGTGCAGAAATAGTGAGCCATGTAGCCTCTATAGCCGTCCGTAATTGCGAAACGGTGCGGGATTTTGTGCACGGATTTATTTCTCCATTATGTAACATTAATGTTCGATGCGATTCATGTTGGGCAATCTGAGTGGGAAATTCATTCGCTCCAGTTGCCCGGAATATTTTTCAAACCAACCGCTAACAGCTGTGGTCCAGTGACGTACTGTCATCCATAAAAATTACATCGTTTTTTGGGAACATGAAGTCAATGAAAGGATCCACATGCTCTCCAAGTTGCCGAACATAAGCATTTCCAGTCAATGACGCTTTCAATTAGACCAGGAGATCCAGCTCATATCAAGTAAACACAGCCCACACCATAATAGGGCGACCAACAGCTTGCACATGCCTTGTTAACAACTTGGGCCCACGTCTCCGTGGGGTCTTCGCCACACTCGAATCCTGCCATCAGCTCTTACCAACCAGATTCGCGCCTCGTCAGACCAGACCACTGTTGTCCCGCCGTCTGCAGTCCAACCGATATGGTTACGAGCCCAGGAGAGCAGCTGCAGGCGATGTCGTGGTATTAGAAACGCACTCAAGTGAGTCGTCTGCTGCCGTAGGTCGTTAACGCCAGATTTCGCCGCACTGTCGTAACGGATACGTTCGTCATACATCCCACGTTGATTTCAACTGTTATTTCACGCAGTATTGCATGTGTATTAGCACTGACAACTCTATGCAAACGTCGCTGCTCTCAGTCGTTAAGTGAAAATCGTCGGTCATTGCCTTTCCCGCTGTGATATGTACTCCCAGAAATCTGGTATTTTTGGCACACTCTTGCCACTGTGTATTTGAAATATTGAATTTCCTACAATTTCCGAAATGGAACGACCCATGCTTCTTGCTCCAACTACCAGTCCGCATTCACAGTCTTTCAACTATCGTCGACACAGCGAGGTGGCACAGTGGTTAGCAAACTGGAATCGCATTCGGGAGGACGACGGTTCAAACACTCCCCTGGCCATCCTGATTTAGGTTTCCCGTGATTTCCCTAAATCACTTGAGGCAAATATCGGGATGGTTACTTCGGAATGGCATGCCCGATTTCCATCCTTAATATAATGGTACCGATGACCTCGCTGTATCGTCTCCTCCCTCAAATCAACCAACCAATCAATCAATTCCCTTTGTGGAGCCATAATCACGTCGGGAATCGCTTCACATAAATTACCTGAGCACATATGACAGTTCACTGTTCAGTCACACGTTGCGTGGGCGATACTACCCCCATCTGTGTGTGTGCATATCACTGACTGTTGTTGCCTAAATACGAAAGAAAAAAGATAAAAACCTAACGTAGACTGATAACGTGCCTGAAGATGAGCCCCCAGCGCTCAAATGTATCGTGCATTCAAATGAAATCACGATTGTGAGTGAAGGCTGTTGTTTTTTATTTTAGGAAAGTAATACAGTCACGAAAGAGACACTGACAGCAATGAATAAAATGTTAAACAATGTATGTTGTTAATACAAGTGAATAACATTTTTTGGTGGGTTTTAGGCGTTAAAACGCGTCGTTGGTATTGAGAGGGTAATCCATATTGCAGTACTTTGAGTACTTTGACGAAATGTTATCATTACAGTAGCTATATTGAAGCTTGAGTTTCATATACGTCCGATCTCACACTTGCTCATTTTTCTAAAAGGCGTCGTACTTCTCATAGTAACATCATCCTCCCATTAACAACAATCTTCAGCTGACCAACATCGATATACGCGAATTTCTATGAGTTTCCGGTCCGATCCCAGATCGCTCAGGAAATCTGTTTCATGTTGTTACAACGGCCACTTAACTGCTTTCTAAAAGATATTTTATTCATAAAGTTTATAATACAGGAGTTACATATTTTTCTTAACATTTAGAATAGAATGCACGAAACTGCTTGTTATTAAATAAAAGGAAAAAATTAAAATTTATTTTAAGTCTGCATATTTTAAACAATTATAGAATGAGCGAAAATGAATAATTAGAGTATGAGAATATTGCAGCATATTTGGTTCAGTCCATGTTAAGCCATTGGCTTGGATTGGTAGATATTTGTTGAACTAGGAAATTCAGATTAATTCTTCACGATTTCAGGTATGCTGAATATGAAGAAAATTGTTCTGAGACACAGGACGCGTGGAGCCTTGATACTTCTGGGCATGTGTAACCACACAGCAGATTTATTGAAAACATGTGTAGCGCAACGATTCAAAAATATGCAGCTGCGCCGAAATAGATTACTGACTATTTTTTACTGCTTTGCTTGTGAAGGAGAACTTAGTTGATTATTAAGCATAGTTAGCGTCTCCGAATGTACAATATTCTTACAAAGAATCTGTTTGGTCTGTGTTCAACGACGTCAAAGAATGAGAAAACGTCGGTTAACATGAAAAATTTGACAGCTGCCGAAAATGACACTAAATGCAGGGCATGAGTCTTCACGAACACATATTCCTAACAGCTTCCAACGCACATCCGGCTCAAAGTAACATTCTTGTCAAAGTGGTGCCGCTTAATATCAACAATAAGGAACAAGATGGAGAAACAGGAACGTATAAGTTAAAAGAGAATTCACAGAAACCAACTGCTCCAAATAGACGAATCTTGCTAAGAAGCTATCGAAATAAGAGCTTAACTTTGTCCCATTGGAAGATCTACATTCGATTAGGGTCCTTACAATTGTAGGATGAAGACGTGGATGACCATATGTGTCAGGAAAAGTTTCGTGATAGAAATGTACTTTTATGGCAAACATGGGATATTTGAAATATGATTAATATGTTTTATTTTAAAACAAATGTGTACCCACTGAAATATAATTCAATACACCATCCTTGTAAATGTGATTATTGTCACTAATTTTGTTATTAAATTTGATACATTATTGAGTGATGGTGAATTGTGATAGTGCAGCACTGTTGTTGTATTCCCACGCTTTTATTTTCCTAGGTCAGAATAATTTGTGTGTTTCGTTTCCTAACTCCGAATACACTTTCTCCATTCATATTTTAATTCAGTAAACGTAGCAAATCTGTATATGTAACAACATTTGTTGTTGAAGTAAGGCGTCGAAAGCAATGAGAAAGTTCTTCTCATGATTTATCCCCAAGCATAAAATAAACACATATGGCATAAGCTAGACAGCCCCAGGATCACACTCTGGTAAGATGTAATAGCGAGTATAGCCTCATACTACTCTCAATTCGATAAAAAAGACTGTCCACGAGTTCCTTCAGGTATGTTAGATACAGCTTAATGCACGCACTGATGAATAAAACATGCAGAGATGCTGAACTGCTGTGATGTGTTTGATACACTTCACCCACTGTTAGAAACAGTACCCCGCATTTCCTATACAATTTTGATCGATTTACTCAGAGGAATGCTCGACATTCGAAAGGGTATGTCAGGATCCCTCAATGTAGGAAAATACGTGTGTAGCACTATGGAAACGGCTGCTGTCATTTTAGAAAATTAGGTGACCACATCACGTTCTTCACACTGATGTAAACTAATGGGCAACACCACGTCCCGAGAACGTCGGATTAAACATCCTGGTTCATCTTCACGAAAGTGTGCTTCCAAGTAGTTGTACGAGAAAAATTCCAAATACATCACATAACCACTGCGCAGTCCTTACACCGTGGCCTGAATGCTTCACTGCGCCGTCGTTGCACTCGTCACCATACACCACATAAAAAAGTGAAAACCACAATTTCACAGACCACACTACGCGCCGCCAGTGCACTACTGATCATATTCTGGTTTGCTTGTGCCATAGTACACGAGAAATTTGGTGAGCCAATTTGGCAGTTATCTTTCGCAAGGTAGCTCGCTCCAAATGTCCGTACATGCAGTTCCCTTCGAAACGTTTGCTCATGTCCTGTTCTGAGATGGACCTACATTCACTATAGGTTGGGTTGTTTTTTACGACCATTCTTCTTTCGCCGTGTTACGTGCCTGCGGGTAACACTCGCGGAAGACGCGTTTGACGGTCAGTGTTTACACGTCACTTCGTCCCAAAGACTTATGTATGAGATGGCAGTTCACAACATAGCCTACCACAAGGTCTACAGCGTTCCAAAGCAATCAGCGTTCTGTGTTAAGTGGATAAGTACTACGCTGTTCAGTGAACGTATTACTCCTAAATTAAACGTTCTTCGTTTAGCCCAATACTATTCGGAGGAACGTTTCGTTTTCCTGAATGACATATCTCTTCGCAAAAGAGACCACGTACACAGCTTCACAGCAGATCCTGACTGCCATACTAGAAGAAGGATGGCGAGGCTCTAGGATGTGGCTATCACGATAAGACAAGTGAGTAAGCATCCACTGGTATTTTGGAACAGGTCTGTACCAACTACCATGGCCGCAACGACACTAGTAATCACTCCATTAGCAACAGACCACACACTGCTGATGGTAAACTTCATATTCTTTGCTAGTCAGTGCGATATAATCGCCGTTGTTGCCATGTTCGCAAGGAGTACAACCACAGAGTACAACGTAATAGTGCGTATCGTCTGTAATTCACACCTCTCAGTGTCCACTGCGAAAGGTGTCAGCCCGAAAATCTTGTTGACGGCGAGGTATCGCGCTACAGTTCTTAATAGTAGTCTTCTACTTGCCATTTCAGAGTCAGAATATCCGCGGTGTCTGCAGAAAAGAAAAATTTCTCATGTATTCAAATCAGGAACAAAGCATCACGTAGAGCACTGCACTACATCACTCGACATATAAATGGTTAACAGAGTAAGTACCGCTTTAATAAGGCACACCAACGTTGAAGTTAACGCATATATCCACAACATATCTTTATAGATAACGTCGTGGTAGCTTCATTCCGAGTCTTGCTGATGTATGCTACTTAACTCTGTTTAGCAATACTGGTGATACTGAATGATTGAAATGCTGAATGCAGCCCATAACCACGAATTATTACTCAAAATTACTACCCATTACAGGTCCATGGATATGCCCTATATAGTACGAAAAGTCTTGGAATATGCTGTTCATAAACAGCTTTATGTTACATTCACACTAAGACCATACAGGATAAATATTCATCGTGCTTCTGAATCAAGGAAACTGTTTTAATTAGACTGATGAAATGAAAGAAACCGTGGACCGAAAAGTAGTTGACGAAAGAGTAGTGGCTAGTTAACCATTTCTTGACGCATTAAAGTGTCTGATAGTAGAAAAATAAGTTTTTGGGAATTTTGAATGTTCTTCGAGACATATTCGAAGTTACAGGATACTCACAAACTGGATGGAACAGACCTATTTCTGGAACCTTGCCCCATTGAATAAATAACTAATTCTGTTATTTGTGTTACATTGGCACTAGTTATATTGCTTTTGTGCGCGTTTCTCAATGTTTTCCTAAGCCTCATGCCTCCGTGGTGTGTGCGTGTGTGTGCTATTCTGTCATTCAGCGTAATGGATTTATCTGAGATGTACCCTTTACCCTGTGGCTCCTGCAAGATGCAATTTCGACCCCCACACTACTACAGAATTCAGACAGACGCTCCTAACGTACTAAAGAGAAATGCCTGAAAAACGTTCAGCAATAAATATCTTCTGGAGTCGTCCGCTGTAAGGAAATGACACAAAAATTCACAAAATTTCTTACGTAACTAGTGGGATACTTGGGTACTAAAGTAGTGCTAGTTAGTGTAAGAAAAACACGAATCTAACGAAAATTATTATTTATTTGCCTAAAATTCTGAGAAATCAAAATGGCACTTTTAGTTATGAACTGAACAAGTTATTTCTTGGTTCTTTTCGGAATGTACAGTTACCTCTCCAGGATAGGATTCGCAAATGAAATTTCTATACAAAGTTTAAGATTGTTATTGACTTGGCAGAATGGGTGAGAGCCGCGCCTACTCAACTTGAATAATTATCTTTTAGATTGTTGCTAGGTACGGTCAAGGCTGTCACGTGTAAAATGCAATGAAGTGTACTGTTGTGGAGCAAATATGGGGCTCGCAAGAGCTGTAGCACACAATGCCGTAAGCTGTGATGACTGCTGTCTGCGCCGCTGGCTGCTGACAAATAAGAAAACTCCCATTCTATCTGGATTGACCTTCTCCAATCAAACTCTCCCTACGCCTTGATGAAGTAAGGATTCCTATTTGCTCCTAGTCTAACTATTGGTGTGGTACACCAGTCAGATAACCAGTCCACCGCGATGCCACTCAAAAATTCCCTTGCAGGTCCTTAACTACAAATCTGTCCGTTCACACCACAGAATAAGTGTGGTAGACAACACAGTGAAAAATGCTTAATCGCAAGGACTCAATATAGAGTCGTACTCCAGTTCAGCCTCGACAGAGGTGCTCTCCCAGTGAAGTACTGAGGAGAGACTTGTTCTTCGCTCTTTGAGCACATGTACGAGCGCGCACACTCTCGTTACATGTTCTCACTCCAAGAGTGACATCGGAATGGCCCCTCTCCACGCCAGACGTGAAGGGGTATATCTTTCTGTCTATTCCATTACTCCTTCAGCTCAAGGCGTCAGAAGTATCGTCTGACAATCAGCATTGCTCTTCTAAAACGGGAGAACGACGTTTGTTTAAGGCGACCAATCCAAAAATATGTAGCATTGGTGTTTGGCGTTTGCTCTCTCCCTGTGAAAATGTCTGAAACTGCATGCTATTTTTGTAAAGAATGCGTAGGCTGGGCACTCCCACACAGTTTGCTTTTAAGCTGAACACAAGGTCGTTTCTCTTTTCATTCGGTCACTGGCCGACACAGATAGGCTGAGTCATCCTCTGAAGGGACCAGCCCCCTGGCGTGCAGTTTGTGTCTTCCGAACTAAAAGCCCCTGCGACCGTCATGTCTTGAGTGTGTGTGTGAACGCCAGCCTTGAGTATTTCAACCACGGCGCGCTTACTTGTTATTTGCATATCGTTTACATTAATTCATACAACATTGACTTGATCTTATCGAGTTTGGATTCGAATGAAGCACCTTGATGTGTTTAATATGATTGTGAGGGCGGAATATGTAAACAGTGAAGGTGAGGAGACCACGACATCTTACAGTGCTCACAAAGAAAACCTCATTTAACGTTAAAATTTAGGTAATGTAATACTAACCATAAATGTACATAGTTTGAATTGTGAACAAAGATGTGTTACCGATGTGACTGGGTTAAAGAGTGTATATTAGGCTGCAATTGACAAGAAAGTAATGTCTAATCGTAATCATTGTCCTGGTGGGGAGTCTAGAATACTGATATGTAGCTCATGATGGTGCAAGAACCATGCAACATAAATTCGTGACGTCATGTGATGGTTTTAGGTTTCTCTACAGTACTCTCCTGTTTATTATTTCTTTTATTTTATACATGCATTCCATAAGTGACACACATCATGTATATGATTTAATGAAATATTACAAGTATATCAAACCAAAGAAAATGAAGACTGTGTCAGTCTGGAACATATTTAGGCACATATCCTCCAAATGTTTCCTGATAGTCATATCTGCAAAGAATGCTGACTGTGATTATTCTTAGAAATTTGCACCATTGAATAAGTAACTGGCTCAATTATTTCTTTTACAGTGCAACTAGATTGTTATTTTCATACTTTTTGTGTGCATTTCTAAATGGTTTGCTAATGCTCAGGCCTCTGTGTATATGAAGCAAATATTAAATGTCCAGATTTAGTTATTTAAGTATGTAGTTGAAATTGTGACACAGATGTGTTACCAGTGTGACTGAAGTTGGGAACTTGTATTCTGCAGGGAATGATATTGTTATGACAGAGAGCCAAAAATTCTGATCACATAGCTTGTGTAGTCGCAAGAATCATATAACACACTCTCAAAAATGACATATGTTTGACTTTTTGCGTCACTGTATCAGTCTCCTGTTTCCCACTCACACTGTTACACTGCATTGTGAAAGTTGTGGGATACCTCCAAATATAATGTTCCTGCAGATATGTCTTGTTGCCTCTATAACGATACATAATGGCGAAACAGTTGCCTGAGCAGGATTTTCTGCATTAACTATCTCTTCAGTTATGAGTAGTATAGTCTTGAGAGTTCCAGTGCAGAGAATTTTTCTGAGTAAACAATCCAGGTTGTAAAAGAAGAATAAAATATTGCAGGTCCTCCAACCAAAAAACCTCATCTGCCTATATCGAAAAAACCAAATTCTTATTTTCTCATATAAAAATTTTCAAACCTAATAAAATTTAATCTTTATAAATAAGAATCAAAAAAATTCATTTGCCTGTATTGAAAAACCAAACTCTCATTTTCTCTTTTATAAATTTTCTAATGTAATACATTTTAATGTTTATAAATAACAACCCTCAAACATAAAATCGCAAAGGTACATTTCAGCTGTAAACATTTTAGTAAAATAAAAAATTATATTTTGTTGCATATAAATACAATGAAAAACAAACATGCACTAGTTAAGATCTTAGAAGATTATAGTAAAGGAAAGAGTTATAACGATTTAGAAAATTATTGTAAAGAAAACAGTTATCAAATGTAACTAAACAAGGTTTGATGTACCTTATACATTATTTTAATCGGAAAGAAATGAATAAAAAATAAAGAAGAGAGATCTAAAGTAAAACCTTAAAAGTAGTTTGATAGATTGCTAGAACTGGAAATTTGAAGAATCATTTCAAACATTATAAAGAAATTTTAATCAATATTATTGTAAATCCCATTGACAATATTAATAACAAAGATAACGACAATTAACTGAATAAATGGCTCAAAATACCTTCCTCAATTCTTTAAAATTAAAATATAAAACATTATTCTAGACTTTGAAAAACACAAATAACACAAAAACACAAATAACAATTTAAAAGAGCTAACAACTAAATTCACAATCACAATTATTTCAGCAAGAAATCTTTAAGTGATCATTGCATAATTTGTAAAACGAAAAATTTAAAAAGAAATTCTGATCTTAATTAACAAGAATTAATCTATCTTATCAATAGATATTAGAAAATATTAATCAACATTATGAGAATTATTTCAAAAACTTCTCATCGATAAATATGAAGAAATTAAACCAAAAACTATCAGAAGAATTTAACAGATTTCAATATTCTACATGATGATTTTCTTCAAAGCAGATAAGCAGGTTTAGAAAAGAGTTTCTACTTACAGATTAAGAATAATAACTTGTGGAATTAATACAAATAATAATTGTGATGGACCCAAAGAAGTTTTCAATCAAATTAAAAAACAAATAATAACCAAATTATAAAACATTTAAACTAAAAAGAACAATTAAAGGTAATATGAAATATTATTCTAATTTTAAAAGACAAGAATAAATACCAGAATTTAATTTTAAAACAACCAATCAAGTTTTATTGAGAAGAAATGATTCAGAGTCTTATTGTCAGAAATCTAACAACACACTGTTAACTTAACGAAAGAATTTCAAACGAAAATAAATGGAAGCAAACATTTTTACATAGAAAATTTAGAAGTAATATTAATAAAACCAATTCAATTTTTGGATCTTCGTTTACTGATTCACCAAACGTAATTAAAATTTAAAAAAGCAGTAATTAATATAAGAAATGCTGATAAAAATGTTTCCTTCATCATTTAAGACTGATTATGCCTTTCAGCGTTCAGCCTGGAGCATAGCCCCATTATAAAATTCCTCCATGATCCCCTATTCAGTGCTAACATTGGTGCCTCTTCTGATGTTAAACCTATTACTTCAAAATCATTCTTAACCGAATCCAGGTACCTTTTCCTTGGTCTGCTCCGATTCCTCCTACCCTCTACTGCTGAACCCATGAGTCTCTTGCGTAACCTTGCTTCTTCCATGCGTGTAACATGACCCCACCATCTAAGCCTGTGCACCCTGACTGCTACATCTATAGAGTTCAATCCCAGTTTTTCTTTGATTTCCATATTGTGGACACCCTCCTGCCATTGTTCCCATCTACTAGTACCTGCAATCATCCTAGCTACTTTCATATCCGTAACCTCAACCTTGTTGATAAGGTAACCTGAATGCACCCAGTTTTCGCTCCCATACAACAAAGTTGTTCGAAAGATTGAATGGTGCACAGATAACTTAGTCTTGATACAGACTTCCTTCTTGCAGAAGAGAGTAGATCGTAGCTGAGCCCTCACTGCATTAGCTTTGCTACACCTCGCTTCCAGTTCTTTCACTATGTTGCCATACTGTGTTAATATGCATCCTAAGTACTTGAAACCGTCCACATGTTCTAACTTTGTTCCTCCTATTTGGCACTCAATCCGTTTATATTTCTTTCCCACTGACATTACTTTCTGATCTAGCTCTGAAATATTACTTTACAAACTTTCAATCGAATCTGCAATCACAACTAAGTCACCCGCATATGCAAGATTGCTTATTTTGTGTTCACATATCTTAATCTCACCCAGCCAGTCTATTGTTTACAACATATGATCCATAAATAATATGAACAACAGTGGAGACAGGTTGCAACCTTGTCTTACCCCTGAAACTACTCTGAACCATGAACTCTATGTACTGTGTACTCTAACTGCTGCCTGACTAACCATGTAAAGACCGTTAATTGCGTGCAGAAGTTTGTCTCCTATTCCATAATCTCGTAGAATAGACAATAACTTCCTCCTAGGAACCAGGTCATATGCCTTTTCTAGATCTATAAAGCATAGACACAATTCTCTGTTCCACTCATAACACTTCTCCTTTATTTGCCTTAAGCTGAATATCTGGTCCTGACAGCCTCTAAGAGGCCTAAACCCACACTGGTTTTCATCCAATTGGTCCTCAACTAATACTCGCACTTTCCTCTCAACAATACCTGAGAAGATTTTACCCACAACGCTGATTAAAGAGATACCTCTGTAGTTGTTACAATATTTTCTGTTTCCATGTTTAAAGATTGGTGTGATTACTGCTTTTGTCCAGTCTCATGGAACCTGTCCCGACTCAAAGGCCATTTCAGTTATACTGTGTAGCCATTTAAGACCTGACATTTCACTGTATTTGATAAGTTCCGACTTAATTTCATCCACCCCAGCTGCTTTATTGCACTGCAATCTATTGACCATTTTCTCCACTTCCTCAAATGTGATCCTATTTCCATCATTATTCCTATCCCATTCTACTTCGAAATCTGAAACATTACTGATCGTATTTTCACCTACATTGAGCAACTCTCCAAAATATTCCCTCCATCTTCCCAAGGCATCCACAGGATTCACCAGCAGTTTTCCTGACCTGTCCAAAATAGTTGTCATTTCCTTCTTACCTCCCTTTCGAAGACTGCTAATTATACTCCAGAATGGTTTTCCAGCAGCTTGACCCATAGCCTCCAACCTGTTACCAAAGTCTTCCCAAGATTTCTTCTTGGATGCTGCAATTATTTGGCTTTGTTTCTTTCTTCAACAAAACTTTCTCTGTCTACCTGAGTTCTAGTATGTAGCTATTTTTGATACGCTTTCTTTTTCCTTTTACAGGCTGCCTTGACTGTGTCATTCCACCAAGCTGTTTGCTTCATCCTACTTTTACACACTACTGTTCCAAGACATTTTTTAGCCACTTCCAGTACTGTGTCCCTGTACCTTAACCAGTCCTTTTCCAATGACTGTAATTAACTACATTCAACTAACTGGTACCTTTCTGAGATCGCTGTTATGTACTTGTGCCTAAATTCCTTATCCTGAAGTTTCTCCACTCTCATCCTCCTACATATGGATCTGACCTCCTGCACTTTCGCCCTCACAATCCCAATTTCACTGCAGATTAAATAATGATCAGTGTCATCAAAGAATCGCCCAAATACACATGTGTCCATCACAGCCTTCCTGAATTCCTGATCTGTTATTATATAGTCAATGACAGATCTGGTTCCCCTCCCTTCCCAAGTATACCGGTGAATGTTCTTATGTTTAAAAAGGAGTTTGTGATTACTAAGTCCATACTGGCACAGACATCCAAGAGTTGTTTCCCATTCCTGTTGGCCTCCATATCCTCTCCAAATTTACCCATAATCTTTTCATACCCTTTTGTTCGATTTCCAATCCTAGCGTTAAAATCACCTATGACCAGAACACTGTCCTTGTCCTTTCCTCTAACAAATACATCACTGAGTGCCTCATAAAAACTATCCATCTTATCTTGATCTGTCCCTTCACAATGGGAATATACTGACACGATCCTAATTTTCTTGCTAGCCACTGTCAAATCTATCCACATCCTTCATTCGTTTACGTACCTTATTGCAACTACGCTGAGTTCGATTTTTTTCCTGATGTAAAGCCCTACACCCCATTGTGCTATTCCTGCTTTAACTCCTGGCAGATAGACCTTGTATTCTCCCACTTCCTCGTCTTTCTTACCCCTTACCCGAATGTCACTGACAGTTAAAACGTCCAGCCACATCTTACTTGCAGTCTCTGCCACCTCTGCCTTCTTCCCAGAGTAGCCCCTGTTGATATTAATAGCTCCCCATCTCATTACCATTTGTTTTCCAGGTTGTATCTTAGGAGTCCCTGGTTTGTCAGTTAGAGGTGGGACTCCATTACCTCCAAAGGTCCAAGGCATTTTGCTGTGTTTGTTGCCAGCATCATATTTAAAGTACCAGGGAAGCAGGTTGCTAGCCTTACTTGCCCCGAGTCCCATTGGCTTTTACCCCTAACAGTTGATGGACTAACTGGTGGATTTAGTAGTCTTTGCCGTATAAGCACAAGGTGACCACGACTCAGAATATGTCTGAGATGCCCAGCCTTATTCCAGCATAACTGGTATCCCGACTGTCGGGGCCACTTACTTGGCCACTCATACATTGCCCGTGGTTCATGAACTAGGACATGACTATGGGAACCCACACCATGAACCATAAAAATGTTCCTTTATTCAATAAAATCAGCATTATATTCTGTAGAACATGATTTAGAAAGATTTACCAAATATAGAAATATTTGATTAGAACTGGATGAAAGTTTTGAAAAAGAGAAAATTAATATTCCTGTTCAGTTTACAGATATTCCTAAATTTAAAAAGAAACCAAATATTACAAATAATTTTTGTGCATATGGAAACAAAGGAGAGGTAAAAAATATTAACAACAAAAAATGAACAGAAAAAAATATGCTGATCACCTCTTAATTAGAAATGAAAATAATTCACATTATTGTTGGATAAAAAATTTTCTATATTGATTATTTAACAAATAAGCAAATACAATGGAAAAGTTTATCTTGTGATAGATGTTTCAGGTATTATGATCCACAAGATAAATCAAGCATTCATGAAAATGATTGTAAAGATCATAAAGAAACAAAAATAGATATGCCTTTGCAGGGCAAAAGTTGAATTTCAGAATTATAATAACTATTTTTTTGTAATTAATGCAGATTTCATGTGTTTATTAAAAATTTTGTATTAACAAATATCAAAATCACTTAGCGATTCCACTCAGTCATGATGTTAAATATTGTAATAGAAATTCTAAAAATTCAGGTATATTTAAGGGCACGAACAAAATTCATTGTAAAGTTAAAAGAAAAATAAACAGAATTGCTAGAATATATGAACGATATATTACAATGAAAATGACTAAAATAGATTTTATCAATTTCAAAAACTCAGAAACTAGTTATATTTATTAAACAGAATTTACTTTTGTTGAAAATAAAATAAAAGATTATTGTCATTTAACAGGAAAATATAAGGAAGTGCACATGAAGATTGCAACCTTAATTACCAAAATCCTAAATTTCTTGCATTTTATATTCACAATTTAACAAATTGCGATTTTGATTTGCTTGCTAAAAGTAAGTAGTTGATAATAAACTTGGTGTTGCAATTCCAAATGTTGAACAGAAATATATTTCTTTTAGTAAACATCTTGAAGATGGATTAACTTAATGATTTTCAGGTACATTTAAATTTATGGCTTTAAGTATTGATAAATTATATTTCAATCATACAAAAGAACAATTTAGAGAAGCAGTTAATTATTTTGAAGGTGACAAATTAGATTTAAAATTAATATAGAATTTTTGCCTAATGATATATGGATTCTCAAGGAAAATTACAAGAAACTAAATCACATAAGAAATAATGTTCTTATTCAAAATGTTATAAAGATAATATTTGTGATGAAGCTTATAAAAGAGCAATAACGATCTGGACAAAATCCAATGTAAAAAAGTTTAAATAAATATACAAAATTTAACAACAAATATGATGTTTTAATTTTAGCAGTAATTTTAGAAAATTATTGATATAAATATTATCCAATTTTGTATCATACAGCTGGAGAATTCTATATCAAAAATAACAAAAATTGAATTTATCACATGATAATGATATGATTTCATTTCTTTATGAAGTAATTCAAGGTGGAATTTCTGAAAGTAGTAGAATATATACCAAATATAATAACATTCATATAAATAATTTTGAACCAGATGAAAGTTAAACTATATGACATAATTAGATGTAAATAATTTATATGGTTGGGCAATATCTAAATGTTTGCTAATTAAAAATTACGATTGGGTAGATCCAAAATGTTTTAATGATGAAAAAATACTTAAAATATCAGATGTTTATATTTTTGACACTGATTTAGGATATCCAAATAAATTACATGCTTTACATAAAGAATTACCTTTAGCACATGAAGGAGCAAATTAATTATTGCATACCTGAAATAGTAAAGAAAATACGTTTTACATTACAGGAGTTAAAACAGTGTTTAAATCTTGGATTAAAATTAAAGAAAATTCGTAAAATCTTATCATTTGAACAATCTGATTGGTTGAAAAAATACATTGACTTTAATAATAAAATGAGAAAAAGGCAGCTAATGATTTTGAAAAAGGTTTCTACAAGTTAATATATAATTCAGTATAAACAAATGAAATTATCAGATATATTCAAAATATGAAAATGACAATAAATCCTGGGAAATATATGAATTATATTTCAAAACCAAATTGTGAACATAGTATGCAATTGTAAAATGAGTTTTAGACCGGTATGTGCTGAGTAAAACTGTGAGGGACGGGAAAAACTCACCATGGTTGAACAACAAAGTTAGGAAACTACTGCAAAAGCTAAGACAGTTTCACTGCAAGTTTAAATGCAGCCAAAACCTCTGAGGCAAATTGAAGCTAAACGATGTCAAAATTAGCGTAAGGGGGGCTATGTGTGAATTCGAAAGTAAAATTCTATGTACTGGCTTGACAGAAAATGCGGAAATTCTGGTATTACATTAAATCAGTAAGTGGAACGAAACAGCATATCCAGACACTCTGAGATGATGATGGCGTTGAAACAGAGGATGACATGTGTAAAGCTGAAATACTAAACACCTTTTTCCAAAGCTGTTTCACAGAGGTAGGCCGCACTGCAGTTCCTTCTCTAAATCCTCGCACAAACGAAAAATGGCTGACATCAAAATAAGTGTCCAAGGTATAGAAAAACAACTGAAATCACTCAACAGAGGAAAGTCCACTGGACCTGACGGGATACCAATTCGATTCCACACAGAGTACGTGAAAGAACTAGCCTTCCTCTAACAGCCGTGTACCGCAAGTCTCTAGAGGAATGGAAGGTTCCAAATGATTGGAAAAGAGCACAGGTAGTGTCAGTTTTGAAGAAGGGTAGTCGAGCATAAGCGCAAAACTATAGATCTATATCTCTGACGTCGATCTGTTGTAGAATTTTAGAACATGTTTTTTGCTCCAGTATCATGTCGTTTTTGGAAACCCAGAATCTACTCTGTAGGAACCAACATGGATTCCGGAAACAGCGATCGTGTGAGACCCAACTCGCTTTATTTGTGCATGAGACCCAGACCAGCAGTGTGGCTGGATTGTTTTAGCAAACAGAACACAGCATGTAGTTCTCAATGGAGAGACGTCTACAGACATTAAAGTAGCCTCCGGTGTGCCACAGGGGAGTGTTACGGCACCATTGCTTTTCACAATATATATATAAATGACCTAGTATATAGTGTTGGAAGTTCCATGCGGCTATTCGCGGATGATGCTGTAGTATACAGAGAAGTTGCAGAATTAGAAATTTGTAGCGAAATGCAGGAAGATCTGGAATGAATAGGCACTTGGTGCTGGGAGTGGCAACTGACCCTTAACATAGACAAATGTAATGTATTGCCAATACATAGAAAGAAGGATCCTTTATTGTATAATTATATGATAGCGGAACAAACACTGGTGGCAGTTGCTTCTGTAAAATATTGGGAGCTTGCGTACGGAACGATTTGAAGTGGAATGATCATATATAATTAATTGTTGGTAAGACGGGTGAGAGGTGGAGCTTCATTGGGAGAGTCCTTAGAAAATGTAGTCCATTAACAAAGGAGGTGGCTCACAAAACTCTCGTTCGACCTATACTTGAGTATTGCTCATCAGTGTGGGATCCGTACCAGGTCGGGTTGACAGAGGAGATAGAGAAGATCCAAAGAAGAACGGCGCGTTCGTCACATGGTTATTTCGTAAGCATGATAGCGTTACAGAGATGTTTAGCAATCTCAAATGGCAGACTCTGCAAGAGAGGCGCTCTGCATCTCATGTAGCTTGCTGTCAGAGGTTTCGAGAGGGTGCGTTTCTGGATGAGGTATCGAATATATTGCTTCCCCCTGCTTATACCTCCCAAGGAGATCACGAATGTAAAATTAGAGAGATTCGGAGGCTTACCGGCAGTCGTTCTTCCCTCCAACCATACGCGACTGGAACAGGAAAGGGAGGTAATGACAGTGTCACGTAAATGTAGATGTAGATGTAGATGAACACTGCGCAAACTGCAGGAAGCAAGAAAGGCCACAGACGAGCTGCTACAACTTCTGACCTCCCTGTGTCATAGTGTGAACAACTAAATTACGTACAGTAGGTGGTTCAGAAAACATATCTTCATGCTGGACGAGTTAGAACTTCACAATTAAGTGGTACTTTTTTGTATTACCATGCACTGAAGGAAGAACGAATAGTGGTACACTCTTTGTACCTACTGGTACACCAACGTTCCCCAAAGTGAAGATTGAATGAAGAAATTTACTCGATTGTGATTTAAAAAACATGAGCTTTGTCATTTTACTTGTTTTTGGGGAGTGGAGTAGGAGATTTTTTAAAAATCAATATATATTCTGCAAAAGAAGCTGATCTGGCAGCACTGTCTACAGTCGCGATCTGCACTCGCCAGAACGATGAATTTTTATATTCACCTGTGGGATAGGGTGGAAAACTACAGTGTGATAACACTCTCAAACTGAAGTGCAAAAGATGAAGAACAATGAAATCACTAAAGTAAAGAGGATTAGCGATGAGTGAGAGGGGGGGGGGGGCATGTGGTATGTTCTTGTCACAAAGATGTTCATAGACAGACAATGGCTGCATCTTCATACTACGAAAATTAGACAAAACCTTAGAAAATACACGACTACAATCCGTGAGAAATGGGTTATACACTTACATAAGCCTACCTACAGTTCTCTTTCTTACAAGAAGGCATAATTATAATATTTATCCATTTTTAAACTAAAAGATTGTGTGGGCGATACTACCGCTAGCTGTATATTTGCATATCAATATCCCATCACCCGTTCCCTACCTTTAACGGAAAGAAAAAGTAACTAATGTAAACTTACAACATGCGTGAAAATGAGCCCACCATGGGAAGCGAGAACGCCACCGCACTACCACGAGGCATGTGAATCCGAACATCTTTGGCATCATATTCATACTTTAACGATTTATAGGAAACCTATTACAACAGATACCGCTATACCTGCCAATTCTCAACAACCCATGACTGATAAACATGGTGTCTTTCATTCAATGATGCCTCGCCTAATATACATCCCCATGAATGAAGACGACTTCCAAATGGAATTAAGTGCAATCAAACAAATAGCACCAAACAAGGGCTACCACCGGACCTTTGTGGGCTCCATAATGCAGAAAAAGCAGAGACTGTAAGTGTACTCTCTTCTTTACCCTATTCTCGACTTACCACCTCAAGAACACAATAAATGGTGCATACTTCCAAACTTAGAACAAGTCTCACTGGATGTAACCAAAACCCTTAACTCCAAGAACTTGTGAACATTGTTTTATGTGCTTAACACTGTTGCATACGTCTTGCCCAGTGGTAAATACAGCATCTCAGCTCTGAAAAAGAGTGGAACATATAAAATTACTGGTAGGTGTGGAAAATTCTATATTGGTCAGTGGCAGGGCAATATGCTCCTACTTGAAGGAGCACCACACAAGTCGGAAACTTAGAAAGGGAGACTCTGCTTTTGGAGACCACATGCTTAAAGAAGGCCATAGTTTCATGGTGCAAAAAGAATTACAACACAACATCCATAAAGGAAGGAAGATGAACTTTCTTGAAATAATGGAAGTTGCAAAATGTGTGTGCATCTCCCCAACTGTAGTACAGTATGACCAAAAACCGTCCCTTCCTCGTCATTTCTTATTACTCATAGTCTCATTCAGGCCACGTTATAAATCAGCCCTCTTACTCACATGCCTTAATTTTCCTTTATTTCTGTTACCATAATTTCTCTCGTTGTGTTAATAAAAATTTACTTTGTATACTTTTACTTCACCTACCTGCTTAATCTCACTAGTATATCTTCCCTGTTCGTAATTTAGAACCTATTAAGGGCAAGCAACAGCTTTGAAACATGTCACCAAAGTTTATTATTAAATTTACTTCATTCTGTATCAGCTGTGTTAATTTGTACATAGTTCATTGGCTAACGTGTCACATATTTTGTCTTAGCTGCATTATCTTACATAGCACTTCAGCTAAAATAATTCCTCTCGTTTTATTCCTAATACTAACTTCAAAATTTTCATATCTGGAAATGAAAGTACACCACTTCAAAATCACTGATCCAGCAATATTCCACTGCATCAAATTTTTATCTTTGTACCTGATGATTGTGTAATATCCAACGTCCGGCTTATGATATTGTAGAATGTGAGACCATTGTTGTGTCGTTTTTCATTTATAATGTATAAAACATTCCCTCAAGAACAGAAGGATACTTTCTTTCCATATAAGTAATAAATATATGCACCTATATGCGATGCCTACAACACGTCAAAAATGATTTTATTTCTTCTACGTATTATAACTAGAACTACGGAACTGGCTTGGGATACAGCATGTAGGATATTGGACCAACGTCCATAAACAAAAACATGGTAAAGTAATGATGTCCAAGCCATGTTTCAAAAGAAGCTCTGTAATCCTCGGATTAAACAGGAAAGAGATCAAACTCATGACTGGACTGATGACCGGCCATGGGAATTTCAAAAAACACCTACACACAATGGGTATAACGGAAGAGGATATGTGATGACGGTGAAGAAACTGCATCACACCTAATCTTCGAATGCATTGGAGAGTACAACTAGACCTGACCTGAAGAAACTGTATCTAACAAAAAACTGGTAGAGGGGCTCCTCACCATGTTTAAGGGCACTGGTTGGCTTTACTAGATACACAGAGAGCGATACCGGCCAATAAACTTAGTTTCGGTGCTGACAGTGGCGGGTTAGACCTGATGTGTCTTAGCTTCCCTGTTAAAATCAAATTAAAAAATCAAATCAAGTATTTCAAAATTTCGGAATACATATACAATACTTCAAGCGGACATGTTTTGTGCTCTGTGAAACTATATTGAGTACGACAGTTGACAGTCCTGTTACTAACAGAGAGACTTCGTTTCTGCAGAAGAAGTGACCGTAGTTAGCAAGGAGTCCTGCTTAAAATCATTATCTCTTGAGGAATGCTCCGTATATTTTAGCAGATTTCGAAACTGAATGCAGAAAAAAGTAGCGTACTAGTATGTGCAACTTCAGAATTTTGTCACGGGTATAGACTCAAAACTATACTGAAGTGTCCATAATAATTTTCTATGTAAATGGTCTGTAATCATATTCGCGGTCTAACGGCTAAAGCACACATGTCATACCTGGTGGACTCTGAAGTATCCATACAACTTTGTCAGTTGAATTCTCAATTCGAGTGGTAGTAAGACAGAATTCTTATGATCTAACCAAGACTCTAGAAGGAGAAGAGACGTCCCTTGACGAAACGAAAAAAGTGACACTCTTGAAAAAAAAGCGCCATTTCCCTTTCCCAATTTTCTACACTTTAATGTGTCTAACGAAGGAATTCTGTTCTCTTTCCACACGTGATCCCAAGTTTCAGGTTGATTTCACTACCTTTCTGCATCTACATTTTCATATATACTCCACAAGCCACCATAAGTATTTCTCGAAAACAACGTCGCCTTCCCTCTAGGGATTCCCATTCGAGTTCCCGAAGTATCTCCGTGAGACTTTCGTGTTGTTGTAACTTACCGCTAACAAATCTAGCAACCCGGCTTTGAATTGCTTATATGGTATCCCTCAATCCAACCTGGTACTCGTCCAAAACACTCGAACAGTCCTCAAGAATGGGTCGCACAAGCTTCCTATACGCCGTTTCCTTTGCAGGTGAACCACTCTTTCCTGAAATTCTTCCAATAAACCTTAGCCGGTCTTTCGCCTTCCGTGCCACAGTTCTCACATGCTGGTTCCACGTCGTATCGCTTTGCAACATTACCCCCATATATTTAAACGACTTGACTGTGTCAGCAGTACACTAGTAATATTGTATCCTAACATTAAAGACTTCATCTTCCTACTCATTAACTTCAATTTAGGGCTAGCTGCCATTCGTCACAACAACCGGAAATTTCGTCTAAATCTTCTTGTATCTTCCCACAGTCATTTAGCTTCGGCACCTTACCGTCCACCACAGCATTACCAAATACCGACGGATCTGCAGCCTGTAACATCGAGTAGTTGATTGTTTCTAACCGAATATCTGACATTATGGGAATGAAAGAGGATATAAATGAAGATGAAATGGGAGGTAATAAACTGCATCTAGAATTTGACAGAGCACTGAAAGACCTGAGTCGAAACAAGGCTCCTACATAAATCTTCCATCTGCTGAGCAAGCTGTATGAAATAGGCGAAATACTCTCAGACTTCAAGAAGAATGTAATAATTCCAATCCCAAAGAAAGCAGGTGTTAACCGTTGTGAAAATTACCGCACTATCAGTTTCACAAGTGACGGTTGCAAACACTAACATGATTCCTTTCCAGACGAATGGAAAAATTGGTAGAAGCCGACCTCGGGGATGTTCAGTTTGGATTCCGTAGAAATATTGGAACACGTGAGGCAATACTGACCCTACGACTTCTCTTAGAAGATAGGTTAAGGAAAGTCAAACCTATTTTTTAGCATTTGTAGGTTAAGAGAAAGCTTTTGACAATGCTGACTGGAACACTCTATTTCAGATTCTAAAAGTGACAGGGGTAAAATACAGGGAGCGAAATGCTATTTACAACTTATAGAGAAAGCAGATGGTAGGTATAATACTCGAAGGGCACGAAATGGAAGCAGTGCTTGAGAAGGGAGTGAGACAGGGTTGTAGCCTATCCCAGATATTATTCAATCTGCATATTGAGCAAGCAGTAAAGGATACAAAAGAAAAACTTGCAGTAGGAATTAAATTCCATTTGGGTTTGCCGACGACATTGTAATTCTGTCAGACAGCAAAGGACCTGGAAGAGCAGCTCAATGGAATGGACAGTGTTTTGAAAGGAGGATATAAGGTAAACATCAACAAAAGCAAAACGTGGATAATGGAATGTAGTCGAATTGAATCAGGTGATGCTGAGAGATTTAGATTAGGAAATGAGACAAAGTAGCAGATGAGTTTTGTTATTTGGGGAGCAAAATAACTGATGACGGTCGTAGTAGAGAGGATATAAAGTGTAGATCCTATGGCAGGTAAAGCGTTTCTGACGAAGAGAAATTTGTTAATATGGAGTATAGATTTAAGTGTAGGAAGTCGTTTCTGAAAGTATTTGTATGCAGTGTAACCATGTATGGAAGTGAAACATGGACAATAAACACTTTAGACAAGAAGCGAATAGAGGCTTTCGACATGCGGTGCTACAGAAGAATGCTCAAGATTATATGGTTAGATCACGTAACTAACGGGACATTACTGAATAGAATTGGGCAGAAGAGGAATTTGTGGCACAACTTGACAAGAAGAAGGGATCGGTTGGTAGGACAGTCTCTGGACTGAAGACCACAAGAACAACAATTTCTGTACTATTTTAGTGTTGATCTCGATGTTTAATAACCACTTAGTACATGAAATAATCTTCTCGTGTGTAGTGTCGATGGCTTCGGTTAATGTTTGTTGTATATCTCCATAAAAAGAAGCAGAACATTCGAGGTTTATCATCACCTACGTGGTGACACCGATAGTACAGATCTTATTCTTTTCTTTCTTTTTTTTTTAAAAAAAAGCTACGTGATGTGGCAACAAATGTTAGTTTCCGTTTGTAAAAAAGGCTTGAAGCACCGATCTTCTTCAATGAGCATTATGCCCTTCCTAAGACGGACACAGTTTCCTGATAATAGCCACTAAGCGTGCTGTAACGATAACTACTGATATCCACAGTTGTCCATCTCTCACTTACATGCCCCAAGTCAGGAAATTTCAGTTTTCGCGGATTTAGATTACTTCGAGTTTCTATCGACAATTGAAAACTGGCTTGCGTATTTCAAGTGGATTCAACTACAGGCGGAGTTTCGACATAACTAATCTGATCGTTGAGCCGTTGGTAACGATTTAATGCCTGTCAGCAATCTGAGTAATAAGCCAAGAGACGATTCGTAATAAGAGAGGCAAAATTCTGTTCATCAAAACATCTCTCAGAAACTTCATTCAATATGATATTACTGTACATGTACACTTTATACTTCCGCAGTCACATTATTCTTTACCAAAATACAGACACAAGCTGCAGAATGCTGGAACGTGCTCTCCACTGATTACCTGATCCCAATAGTCGTCAGTAACCGTTATAATTCTGCTCATGTGATAGATTGAGGATGTACCTGGTTATACGCCTGAAGTAAAATCTGTGCTTACGACTAGAACATATTCTCAAAAATGACAATGAACTTTATTTAGCCATAGCTATGTGTTAAGGATAGGCATATAAAAATTGACTTCCAGTGTGTTGTAGTTATAATATAGTCCAGAACTTTGCAGCTTCTTGTTTTTACTCGTAGAATTGAAAAACAAATTAAGCAAAGGTACAGTTAAACCATCCGAGTTAAACGGTAATATTTAAAGAACGGGTCATGAAACAAATAAAAGCTTCTATAATAGGTATTTATATATCGACAACCAGTCTGAGTCAAGCGTTCGTTTTCACGACAGAAATAACATTACTTCTGGTTAATGAAAGGTTTCTCGGTGTCAAGTACATACATTCTCGCACATCCATTGTCTTACAAATTTTCTATTAGCTGCCCAATCGGACAGTTCATTGCACTATTCCACGTATTGTCTCACCAAAGTCGTAAGATTTCGCCACTACAATCATGTGTTGAAAGAAATTGTTACTTAAATTGGCGGTTGTCAATCAATATTGAAAGTGTTTGTCCAGCTGGATATTCCTTCAGGTACTGCTCCGAATTGATTCGTGCTTTTCAGAAAAGCTATTTTGTTAAAGTCAATTCGTCGCCCAGGAGAGTGAATAATTATTTTAGCATGTATTCTTGTGAACTCAAGAAAGATGGTCGATGTTACTACAAGGAGAATTTCCCAGGAGTGGGATCGACTTTTTGAAACTATCTATACATTGGTTAGATTAGGGTCCTAGGTATCATACCCTGCACCCATTTATCAAAGCAGGTCCTCGTTTTCAGTAATCGATGAAGAAGAATTTCGAGTGACGCTATGGGTCGTCGGTCGCCAAATTCATGAAGTTCTGAGTGACCGCACCGTTTTTAGATCCTAATGTGAGCTACCAAAAGAAGTAAGGACAGAGATTAGAACTTAAAAAAACCACGTTTGTTTATTGCCTATAAACTTTCATTTGTAGTAAATATGAAATGACTTTTAATTAAACTGTATAGAAAGAAAAGAAATTTAAATTTCATTGTACATAATAAAAAAGTGAAATGATGTTAGTAATAAACTAAAAACATAACAAAAACTTTGGTATCAAGCTTAATAACTTTAATTAGCAGGACTGCACTTTTTTGTCATGAGTAAATTTTTTAATGTTGGGAGACAGGTAGTGGCAGTTCATTCGAATTCATCTGTGCAAATGTTTATCAGTCTGTTTCTGTACTGAATTTTCTAAATTTCAGACTGGGAAAAGAAATTTCTCATCGACATGTCGAGGTGAACCTTGCATTCACTTTGAGAACATCCTGGACTGAAACTGGGCAATTTTTCTTTAGGAATAGAGGCTAAACATTTTCCGAGCTTGAAGAAAGTGATTTTAAATATCAATCATTTTGAAAATCAATCAGTTTCGGTTCCACTACACCGGGCCTTCTTGAAAATAAAAACGCTCCATGACACAATTGGAGATCGCTTCAACATCAGTCTCTCTATAAAAGGCGATTCGAGAAACTGCACAAGAATCGAAATGCTTTCAAAATTCTGGAAACTTTTGCTGAATTCACTTCTCAGATCTGAAAGAACTGCTATTTATTGTGCTGTTTTAAGGAGGCGTTGAAGAGCCTTGCTTGTCGAGGGTTTGTTCCAAGCAGGCGAAGTATTTGTATTCACAGTGGAAGAAATTTTTTCCCTAATTTTCTTTTTTTTTAGAATGGAGATTCATCTAATATTTTTCTTCCAGTATCTTTGTCCTTAACAAGAAGCTGCAAGTTTCGGTGAGGTCTGGTAGAAATGCAAAATGCTGCAGCTAAACCAGATCTTCTAGTTCACGGAATGATTCGGCTCGATCTTTCAAAAATTCTTCTAAGGCAGGAAGCAACTTTTTAAACCGTTGTAAAACTCAGCTTCTAATAAACCAACGAACTTTCATACCGTACTGGAAATCTACTTCCTCAGCCCGTGCTCTGAACGGCCCAGACTCCAACTTTGCTCTGATTTCGTAACCGTTTTCATCGGATTATTCATTCTTAAAAGCTTGACACATGATGATTGCTGAAGTATTACTCAATGGTAAGACATAAATTTCGGAAAGATGCTGTCTTTACAACACTTCGCTATGGATTCCTTCTCTACGCCTACCATCGCAAGAGCTCCAACAATTGCTAAGCCCTCCAATTTCTTTGCAGGATTATTTTGAGACATGGTAAGATCTGAGACGCCCTGCAAAACCCACAAGACAGGACAAGTAGTTTAAGCTGTGGAAAAGGGGCCAAAATAAGCGGCTGTCAGTTACACTCGAACATACAGCATTTTATTTGATCAAGCATTACAATAGAAAAAAAAAGTAATTGAAAAAACACAGCATTGGTTTTGGGACTTAGAGGCTGAAAGCACCGTACAATCTCTTGCCTTGAGGGCAAGACCACTGTAAATTAGAAACGGCTGAAAGCCAGTAACTTAAAGCTCAACCAAAATCAGAAATTTAAAAGGCAAACCCTTATCTTAAAACACTTCCTGAATTAGGCTGAAGGCCCAAAGAATCTGACCCTTTAAGAGCAAACAACTTAAATTCAAAATCGGCTGAAGGCCCAACACTTCAGACTCAATAACATTAATTTTAAAAATGCCAAAGGCTTTATGTACAATAGTTCTTAAAGTAGGCTGAAGGCCCAAACCATCTAACACCTTAAGAGCTGAACAACTTTGATTCAAAGTTGGCTGAAGGGCCCAAGAATCTGACACTTTAAGAGCAAAACAATTTAAATTCAAAATCGGCTGAAGGTCCAACACTTAAGACTCAATAACATTAATTTTAAAAATGCCAAAGGCTTTACGTAAAACAGTTCTTAAATTAGGCTGAAGGCCCAAACCACCTGATGCCTTAAGGGCAAAACAACCTTAATCTAATAATCGGCTAGAAGCCATACAAGTACAAACAACAAGAACAAACAAGAAAAGGCAGTACACCCAAGGGCGCTCAGAAGTTCCAAGGGCCGGCCTGGAATTCAAACACTAACGCTCGCTTAGGTGAGACAGGCAGTCGGCCAAACCATCGTCGATCCGACGACAACCCAACTGACAGACAGTCAACGGACCCACCAACAAGGTAACCTCCGCTTCACCCGACCAGTACACAACAGGGAGTTCAATGGAACAACGTAGAAGTTATTGGCACCTACAACCAATTATACATTGAGCAGTCAAACTACACACGGTGCTGGACAGCGACAACACGATGAGGAAAATACACTGCCTGAATTTAAGTCAACGGCCAGGGTAGGTAACCGGAACGTTAACGAGCACAAGACAGAAGATGCTGCTGGTGCACATCAAATAACCAAGCACAGTTGAACTCCACCAGAGGGTGGCTAAAATTTTCCAACTTGAGAATACGTTGTTGATCACGGGAATATTTCAACAGCCGACAACGAACTCCAAACAACACATTGTGGACAGTCGTGACTTGCTGGTAGATTAAGTCAAAGCTCAACTTCCGTGTCCAGGATCGAACCTCGTAGCAATGAGAACAGCACCACACACTCCGTTTTGGACACCGCCAATGGCCTCGGCCAAATTACGCACCTTAGAGACTTCCTCGCTGCTCCACGCCAACCGACCAACTCCAAGGCCTGGAAATAATGAAGGGATCAAATATACGTCGGCCGATGAGACGACCAACTGAATGAGAAACCAACGGTCGTCCCGCTCCAATCTCCTTCCATCGGACGGTTCACGTGTGCCGCCAGCGGTCGGCGAGCTCTGGCTGTCGGCGCCTCACCAGCGCCCCGTCCCCGACTTCACTGCTACTGCGTCCCGACTGCACTGTTTGGTCCGTCCCGAACTGAATGCCAGACACACTGCGACCCGGAAATACTATCGGTCGCTGCAGATATGGCACGACAGTGCACTTATCGATACGCGCTGCTGCTGCCGCTCACGGGCAAGTATGGCAGGAAGTTAGTGACGCCAGTAAATGGAATAAGAAAAGGAGACGGCAGTACCGTAATAGAAGATGACAAACAATAAATGGGACCTTTAACTATTAAAATTGTGTCCTTTCCTGTATTGCAACCTATTACTGTCATAATCTTCACCAGCTCCTTCCTTATTTCGAAATTATCAAAAACCATTCTTGCAAAAACGGCCAACTGAGCTGTATCAACAATTTGTCAAGCTGTGAGGAAAAATAGCTGCAGCGATCAAACACAGTGTGAAGTAACGTCCAAACTCATAATCTAAACCCTCTTCATTGCTGTATTTGCAAAAAATTGTACAGATTTAATAGCAGACATTATGTCAGTGTTACGAAACCTTCAAATAATGAACCCGCACCTTCTAAAACTGCAATTTCGATTTACTCACTGTTTTCGTACATTTCTGATTTTGTGAAATAATTTTTGAAATAAGTAATGAAGCCTAAGTTGCTGCTTTATTCTTACCTAAAAGTTTTAAAAGTATTTATTGTTGAACATTAAATTTGGATTTTAACTGCCTTGCCTGTTGTTTCCTTGTATCAGAATACAATGGGAAATCCTTTTTGAACCCAGCGCAAACGAAGTGACGTTCTGCGTTCCCTATCCTCCCATTCCTTTCTCCCATCTCCCTTGGGACGTTTTTAATGATGGATTTGTGGGAGGAGAGAGAGCCAGAAGATATATGCTTGTATACTGAACAGATTATGTAATCTCTAGAAGGCTATTTTAGGAAGGATTTTTTTTCTGCGTGAAAACTGGAATCCATTTGGTCCAGCGAGTTTCTCACAAGAAGTATTTTAAAATCTCATTGTGAGGACAGGACACAACCTAAATTATGTTGAGATACACATTTCCGCTTTTGAAAAAAAAACTGTTATTTCACATGTTCTTGTCTTTCGAACTGACTCATGGAATCATCGAAACCGAACGATACCGGTCTATTTGACCCACGAAGCCATAAAAATAGTGGACATAAACCACTCATTGAAATCCGCTATGTGTACAGAACACGCCATAAGAAGAATTGTAGTCATTGTATTACATCAAATTCGCAATCACCTTGGGCTGCACTACAGAGTAGCCTTTCACCAATGCCTACATCCAAAAACTATTACAGAAGCAAAATTAAACTTGTCAGTGTTATTTTCTCTTCCCCACATACAATGGAAATGACACAACATCACTATGTCCGCAAATTTTCATGGCTCTTTTATTTATGTTTTATCTTTCTTTTGATGTAATTAATATCATCTGTGTACCCTTAAATATGTAAATTTCCACCCGTATAAGGGTTAAACTTATAAAGTTTGCCGGCAGCGTTGGCTGAGCGGTTCTTAGCGCTTCAGTCCGGAACCGCGCGACTGCTACAGTCGCTGCTTCGAATCCTGCCTCAGGCATGGATGTGTGTGATGTCCTTAGGTTATTTAGGTTTCAGTAGTTCTAAGTTCTAGGGGACTGATGACCTTAGATATTACGTCCCATAGTGCTCAGAGCCATTTAAAAATGCATTTTTTTTTTTTTTTGTTGTAAGGATTCTGCTCGGTGGTGACTACCACACAGACATATTAATATCGGAGCAAAATTAGAGGAATAGATAGTTGAAGGTAAAAGGAGTAAGTAGACAGATAACAACAGCGTGAGCTCCTCCGGACATCGAACATACACTCCTGGAAATGGAGAAATGAACACATTGACACCAGTGTGTCAGACCCAACATACTTGCTCCGAACACTGCGAGAGGGCTGTACAAGCAATGATCACACGCACGGCACAGCGGACACACCAGGAACCGCGGTGTTGGCCGTCGAATGGCGCTAGCTGCGCAGCATTTGTGCACCGCCGCCGTCAGTGTCAGCCAGTTTGCCGTGGCATACGGAGCTCCATCGCAGTCTTTTAACACTGGTAGCATGCCGCGACAGCGTGGACGTGAACCGTATGTGCAGTTGACGGACTTTGAGCGAGGGCGTATAGTGGGCATGCGGGAGGCCGGGTGGACGTACCGCCGAATTGCTCAACACGTGGGGCGTGAGGTCTCCACAGTACATCGATGTTGTCGCCAGTGGTCGGCGGAAGGTGCACGTGCCCATCGACCTGGGACCGGACCGCAGTGACGCACGGATGCACGCCAAGACCGTAGGATCCTACGCAGTGCCGTAGGGGACCGCACCGCCCCTTCCCAGCAAATTAGGGACACTGTTGCTCCTGGGGTATCGGCGAGGACCATTCGCAACCGTCTCCATGAAGCTGGGCTACGGTCCCGCACACCGTTAGGCCGTCTTCCGCTCACGCCCCAACATCGTGCGGCCCGCCTCCAGTGGTGTCGCGACAGGCGTGAATGGAGGGACGAATGGAGACGTGTCGTCTTCAGCGATGAGAGTCGCTTCTGCCTTGGTGTCAATGATGGTCGTATGCGTGTTTGGCGCTGTGCAGGTGAGCGCCACAATCACGACTGCATACGACTGAGGCACACAGGGCCAACACCCGGCATCATGGTATGGGGAGCGATCTCCTACACTGGCCGTACACCTCTGGTGATCGTCGAGGGGACACTGCACGGTACATCCAAACCGTCATCGAACCCATCGTTCTACCATTCCTAGACCGGCAAGGGAACTTGCTGTTCCAACAGGACAATGCACTTCCGCATGTATCCGATGCCACCCAACGTGCTCTAGAAGGTGTAAGTCAACTACCCTGGCCAGCAAGATCTCCGGATCTGTCCCCCATTGAGCATGTTTGGGACTGGATGAAGTGTCGTCTCACACGGTCTGCACGTCCAGCACGAACGCTGGTCCAACTGAGGCGCCAGGTGGAAATGGCATGGCAAGTCGTTCCACAGGACTACATCCAGCATCTCTACGATCGTCTCCATGGGAGAATAGCAGCCTGCATTGCTGCGAAAGGTGGATATACACTGTACTAGTGCCGACATTGTGCATGCTCTGTTGCCTGTGTCTATGTGCCTGTGGTTCTGTCAGTGTGATCATGTGCTGTATCTGACGCCAGGAATGTGTCAATAAAGTTTCCCCTTCCTGGGACAATGAATTCACGGTGTTCTTATTTCAATTTCCAGGAGTGTATGAATGTTAAATTCTCAGCGACTAGGTACTGATAGTGAAAAATATATGCGTAAAAATGATTTCTGTTTCCAGGTAATTTAAGCTGAAATTCTGTAAGCGAATTATGAGTTTAGAAAAGCTGATGCGTGAACTATAACTGACGGATGAGCGTGGCATTTCACTAATTCCTTAATAATACTTTTGTGAAGGTATAATGCATCTCATTGCTTGATGTGTCATTTCAGATCATTATTGGATCGTGCCGCTTTCAGTTGCATGTCGTTTGCATCAAATATGATTGAAAATAGGTGATTGTGAGAGAAATGTAAGTATTAGTCCCAACTGTATATCCTTCAGTATACTGTTCTGTAGTTATTTGCGCTTTCCAGAAAAACTGATTGTAGCCAGTTTGCCAGCAATAGCGCCAAATACAATTTTGTAGTCTATTTGTCTGTGGCGTATTCTGGGATTGTGACTTGGGCTATCACTAAGCCGATTAGATTCAGACAATAATGGATAGTTGATTATGTGTTAACTTCACGAACAGTGCATTTAAATCAAATTTTCTTGAAATAATCTGTAATGTAACCTAAGTTAAACAACAGCTACAATAGGGTATAAATAATTGTTAAACAACAGCTACAATAGGGATATAAAGAATTTTGCTATACCTGAATGTAGCCGTCTTTCTTTACAGGAAAATTGTCTTGTCACAGTATCAAAAATAATTCATCGCTGTGTCTTCTCAATAAAATTAGTATACCTCCTCCCGTCGATAGAAGATCCGAGCTGTTCACATGACTTTGTCCTTGTGTTGCCTGTAAAGGGAAATATTCATGTCAGTTCACAACACGCAACATCAAGTCCATTTGATTTCATATAATTTGCTACGTTTTAAATTAATTTATTAGAAAATTCTTAAAAGTGAATACAACGCTTTCAGTTCATTTTTAAAAGACTATATATCGGAATTTGGAAACATTTGGCTCTCAGTCAACAAAATATATTTTTTGGACAATTTTTTGTTGTAACTCGCAAATGATTAGAATCCTGTGATGCCAGAAATTTCAACTGTTTCTGTATTTCAGATCTTAATTTACTTTGAGTTATTAATGTGACCAGGACTTCGCAGCATATCCTGAAGAACGAAGAATTGCTTTCGTCTACACGACAGGATCCCTTTTGCCAGTACCTCGATGAAAGTAAAGCGGTGGGGAGGGGGCGTGAATCGTGCTTGGGTAGCGCAGTCGGTAGAGCACTTAACCGCGAAAGGCAATGGCCCTGAGTTCACAGTTTTAATCTATCAGGAAGTGTCATATCAGGGTAAACTCCGCTTCAGACTGAAAATTTCATTGAGTTTACCTGTTACCTACATTAAGGCAGATGTTGTGCTCCAATGTTTAAGGAAGCCAGGTACACTGTTTTTAGTTAGGTAGTTTGTTAGCTGGTCGTGGGTTATATATTCTAAGGCATTGGACAGTGAAGGAAGAATGCAAATAGGTCGGTAATAAGTGGGTGCTCTGTCAGCATCCGTTTTAGGTAATGGCTCTGTTTCTAGACTTCAGGGAAAACACTTTTGGTTAAAGAGTGATTGAGGGTATCCGTTATAGTGGGGAGTAGTGGGTCAATAATACTTTCATCATTTGAACTGTGATTCCATCGTGTCCAGTAGATACTGAGCTGATATGTCTGATGGATTTTTTGAAGGTATAACATCTAACAGGCTTTAGAATTCTTCGTGGCTGCGATTCAGTCTGGAACTACGCGACAGCCACGGTCGCAGGTTAGAATCCTGCCGCGGGCAAGGATGTGTGTGATGTCTTTAGGTTAGTTAGGTGTAAGGAGTTCTAAGTTCTAGGGGACTGATGAACTCAGATGTTAAGTCCCAGAGCCAATTCTACGTGGCTGCAGTCGTTTATTCCCATGAAGTAATCAATGAGTCTGTTTCGTTTTTGATTCAGTGGCCTCTGTAGGCAATGTGAAGTACCATTTCAGTTCATCCGCTGGGACAATCGGGTCAATCGCAGCTTTAACTTTGCCTCTACCAAGACCACGCAGGGTTTTCCATAGAACAGTTGGGCTTTTGTGATAACTTTTATCGCTCACAATGTACGTCACTGATATTCGCGTAAAATCAAGAATGGCGGCACGACATCTTAGCAATATCAACTAAGGCAGAGATTGTAGCGTCACTCGCCATCTTCATACGACACGAGCATATGTCAACACGAGGTAGGAGAATATTCTTCGGATACATCTTTGGGCATCGACAGCCATTGACATCAAAAGCGTGCAAAATAATCATAGTTATGTGTTCGTAACAAGAACTAAGATACAGTTTAAGACTTCCTTTTCTCACTACAGGAGACGTACTCTGCGAGAGAATTCAGCAACACCTGGAAGAGCAGTTGAACGGAATGTACAGTGTCTTGAAAGGGGGATATAAGTTGAACATCAACAAAAGCAAAACGAGGATAATGGAATGTAGTCGAACTAAATCAAGTGATGCTGAGGGAATTACATTAGGAAATGAGACACTTACAGTAGCAAATGAGTTTTGTTATTTGAGGAGCAAAATGACTGATGACGGTCGGAGTTGAGAGGATTTAAAACGTGGACTGGCTACGGTAAGGAAAGCGTTTGTGATGAAGAGAAATTTGTTAACATCTAGTATAGATTTAAGTGTCAGGAAGTGTTTTCTGAAAATATTTGTATGGAGTATAGCCATGTATGGAAGTGAAACATGGACGATAAATAGTTTAGACAAGAAGAGAATAGAAGCTTTCGGAATGTGGTGCTACGGAAGAATGCTCAATATTACATCGGTATATTACGTAACTAATGAGGAGTTACTGAACAGATTTGGGCTGATGAGGAATTTGTGGCACAACTTAACTAGAAGAAGGGATCTGTTGGTCGGACATGTTCTGAGGCATCAAGAAATCACCAAGTTAGTGTTGGAGGGTAGCGTGGAGGGTAAAAATCGTCGAGGGAGACCAAGAGATGAATACACTACGCAGATTCAGAAGGATGTAGGGTCAGCCGTTACTTGGAGATGAATAAGCTTGCACAGGATAGAGTAGCAAGGAGAGCTGCATCAAACCACTCTCTGGATTAAAGCCCACAACAACAGCATCGATATTCCTTAAAAAAATATGGACCGGCTATATTTCAGACCAAGCTGAACACATTCTGCAATTTTTTTAAAAGTAGGACGCATCAGAATATAGTGCTTTGACGTGTATAGGCACAACGGGTTGCTGGCGCAACTAACGCAACAACGTAGGTCTGAAAATGCTCCAATTTGATCGAAACTACTCATAGTGCAAAAATTTACAAATGGGTCTGAAAAATAAACGGTACATAACTGTTTTTAACTTTTTCTTTTATGAAGAAAAAAAGTACCAGCAAACTCGCAAGTGCAGTTAAATAGACAGTTGATGAATTTATGTGATTGTGCTGTATTACATAAAAAGACCGCATAGTTTGGAACCAGTAATAATCTAATTAATATTCTGCAATATTACCATTTTTACTCTCAGGTGTTGATGTTGCGTATTTGACGTTCATATGTGAGTCGTCATTGTAATTTTGACTGTGAAGTAAAGATAAGTACAGGGTGGCGCACGAAATGTGTTACTATTTTGTTTTTGAATATAAACTTTATTGTCACAGTCTGGAAGGAACATATTCTACAATGAAGAGCTGTCCATGGAGATTTGTTCTAACTCGCCACATGCTCAATAAGTCCACCATTTCGTTTCATAACTTCCTTCAAACGAACACTGAAGTTAGTGATTACCCTACGGCACATGTCTTCCGTAATTTCACTGCAAGCTTGAAGAATAAGTCCATTAAATCACGTGGACGTTTCGGGAAATTTTTTTCCTTTAGGTACCCCCAAAGAAAAAAGTCACATGGTTTGAGGTCTGGACTACTGGGGGGCCAATTTTGTCCGTCATTCAAGCGACCTAGAGACCTAAGTGAAACGATCCGCATGTCGAAATGCTCGTGTGAAAAACACAGTGTTTGAGTATGTGGCCTTGCTCCATCTTGCATGATCCACTGTGTGTTGAAGGGGCAAGAAGCTGTGGAATGAAGCTATTGCGAAGCATGCTCAAATAACGCTCGCTGTTCACAATTTATTCAAAGAAAAAGGGTCCAATGAGTCCGTGGCTGGAAATTGCTGCCCATGCTGTAATCCTCGGAGCATAATGTTGTCGCACATGAAACAATTGTGGGTTTTCAGTGGCCCAAAAGCGTACTTTTTGTTTGTTAACTACACCGTCTAAATGAAAATGCGCCTCGTCTGAAAACCAAACTTCGTTGAGAGTTTCTTCCCTATCCTCCGCCCACTGAGCAAACAGTAATCTCTGCCGCTTGTGTTCTTCGGTGAGCTTCTGTGCACAGGTCATCTTGTATGGGCACATATGGAGGTCACTTTTACGAATGCGTTGAATGGAGCTTCTGGATATTCCCAGTTGCACTGTTACCTTTCTATACGATTTCCCCGGACTACTCTGTAGAGCAACTCGTACCGCTTCAGTATTCTCCGGCGAACAAACAGGCTTAGGCCGTGGTCACTTCGCTTCCAGTACTGTTCCTTCCTGTACAAACGTATCGTACAGTCTGTGGATGGTCTTCTTGCAAGGGACCCATCGTGTGTTAAACTGTTGTCGAAAACGCCTCTGAGTCACAACAAGGCTTTTCATTTCATGAAAAAGTAACACAATTGTCGATCGTTGCTGTGTCGTCAGTCTTCCATTGTTAGCCATTGCTGCTTACACGTCTCCTAGCGGCAGTATCGTGAATTACACGTCATTTCGTAACTCATTTGTTTTTCCAAGCTCTGCTGGTACTGCTGTAGAGATCCCAGAGGGATACCTAATGTGCGTCGTAAATTGTGAATGAAACAATTGGTAACACATTTCGTGCGCCAGCTTGTAGTAAGAGAACATTATTAACAAAATGGAAATGGTAAGAACTCCGATGCTGTTACAGTATAGGTAGGTTCAACTTATGGAACAATCATCAATAATCCGACTTTGGTACGGGGAATTACAAGTAGGCCACACGTTTAAGATCTGCGAGACTAGCAGCTAAGTTTCTCCCTCGTACTCTCCTAGCGCCTAACGCTCCGCCGCGTTGTTAATCCGAATTGTGTCGCGAGCAACGCTCTCGTCTACTCTTCCTCAAACTTGCTACAGGCGAGTACAATAAATTACTGCACTTCCCTGCTCCTTCCCTTCCAGCTCTCGCTCTCTCTCTCTCTTTCTGTATCTCATCAACGGCTGCGCCTCAGTTTCCCCGTTTTACTACTCTCTCTCGTCCCGAAAAAGGACGGGGATTAAGGACTGTCCTGTGGGAGATGAAATGGCAAGTTGGAAATTAGTTTTACTGGTTTGCCTTCGCTAGCAGGAAGCAATCTGCGCCACTTTCGCAGTATTACGTAAAAGTTCGAAGGGGCTATGTGCGTCTGTTTTACTATTATGACACTTTAACGTTTCCATTTACGTCGGAACTTTTTCGTACGTTTGTACTGAGTTTCGCTTATTCCCTGACAAAATTAAAATACTGTTACTTTGTGGAGAAAGGTATTACGACAAAGTAAAGAAATTATTCATAATCTAGCAAACGGGCTAATGCTGACAGAAGTAAAATCCGAGATAAGTACGACTAAATCATTATCGTCTGAAATCTTCAAAGATACCACGATGTGATTTAACATGTGCTTCTTCTAGCAACTACAATTAGCGATTGAGTGCCAAGGACTAGATGCAAACCCTCGTCGCAGATAACTAGGTTGGCTCAGATCGGTCACTATTTCGAGTTTCTGTCTGCAAACTTTCTTCATAGCTTATTTGTGACCAGTTCTATTTACCGATTACTACACATTTTTTTTAAACTCTGGTACAATTAAGCTACGGCGAGGAGGAATTTTCTATTATTGAAATTCTTGTTTTCCAGGTTTTCAGTACTTTTTATAAGCTACAGCAACGCACAGTGGTTCTCTGATTTTCATTTCCGAAGATACACAACAGACCAGACATTGCACCTGAAGTGAAATAATAGATAATTTAAAAATGAAACAGAATAAAAAAATACAACCGTCATCATTCTACTGATTGGTTTGAAGCGGCGATGCCACCAGCCACGGATTCCTTTCCTGCTTAACCCTTTAATGTCATAACAGCACTTGCATCTTTCGTCCTCAATCTTTGACTTCCCCTACAGCTCTTACCGTATTCTCTGAAGTCTTAACATATGTCCTGTCATCCTGTCGCTTCTTTATGTTAGTGTTTTCCATATTTCCCTTCCTTCGCTGATTCGGCAGGCAACCTCCTCATTTAGTTTTCCACATTCTTCTGTTGCACCACATCTAAACACTTCCATTCTCTTTCGTTCCGTTCTTCTCACTGTTCATGATTTACTGCGATGCAATGCTGTGTTCAGAACATAGATTTTCAGCAAATTCATCCTCACATTAAGGCCTATGTTTGACACCAGTAGACTTCTCTTCGCCAGGAATGCTCTCTTTGCCTGTGCTAGTCAGCTTTTTAAGTCCTGCTTCCATCGTCCGTCAAGGGTTTTTCCACTTCCAAGGTAGTAGAATTCCTTAGCTCCACTGACTTTGTGATCTTCAATTTTGATGTAAAGTTTGTCGCTATTCTCTACTTCTCATTACTTCCGTCTTTCTTCGGTTTACTCTCTGTCCATACTCTATATTCATTACACTCTGCATTCCACTCAACAGTTACTGTAATTCTTCTTCGCCGTCACTGAGGATATCTCATCACTGACATCACTTCGTCCAGAATTTTAATTGCAATCTTGAACCCTTGTTTCATTTCAGTCACTGATTCTTCGATGCATAGCTTGAACAGCAGTTGCGAAAGACTGCACCCCTTTCTTACACCGTACTTTATTCGAGCACTTCGGTTTTGGTATCCAATTTTCTTTTTCTTTCTTGCTACTTGTACACAATGTATATTACCCGTCTTTCCCTATAGCACATTCCTGTTTCTCCCAGAATTACGAACATCTTGCACCATTTCAAAATAACGTACGATTTTTCTGGGTCTAGATTCTTTGAGCGTATCTTTGTATCTTGATTTTTCTTCATGTCTTCCATTAGCAACCTTCTATTGTAACTTCACCTTTCCTAAAGGCCAACTGATCGTCATACAACGGGACCCCTCAGATATCTTTTCCATTCGGTTGTATATTCTTATCACCAGCTTGCACGCATGAGCTCTTAAGCTAACTGTGCGATAGTTCTTCCACTTGTCGGCCCCTGCTGGCTTCTGACGATCATTTCCTTTTCGATTTCTTCACATTTTTCCTGGAGCTATTTCGCTTTGGCTGTCCTGTACGTCATCTTTCTTTTATAATTAAGTCGCTTATTTTCCTATACTCTTATCTTTCTCTCAACATTTTTGTACTTCCTCCTATCGTCGATCAACTGAGGTATTTCTTCAGTTACACCAAGTTTCTCCACAGTTAACTTCCCTTGTACCTACCCTTGTATGCCCGACAACTGTGTTTGCTATTTGTAGAGATGTCCACTCTTCTTCAATTGAGCTGCCTTATTGTAATACTCCTTATCGCACTATCCACATCCTTAGCTAACTTCAAATGTGTCTCATCATTCCTCAGTAGTTCAGTATCACACCTCTTTCCACGCTGTCTTCCCGAGCGATTCTCTTAAGTTTCAATATCTCTTCATCATTACTAAATTGTGTGGTGAGTCTATATCTGCTCCTCGGTTCAAAATGGTTCAAATGGCTCTGAGCACTATGGGACTTAACATCTGTGGTCACCAGTCCCCTAGAACTTAGAACTACTTAAACCTAACTAACCTAAGGACATCACACACATCCATGCCCGAGGCAAGATTCGAACCTGCGACCGTAGCAGTCGCGTGGTTCCGGACTGAGCGCCTAGAACCGCTAGACCACCGCGGCAGGCTCTGCTCCTGGTTACGCCTTGCAAAGCAGAATCTAATTTCGGAGTCTCTGTCTATGTAGTAAACCAGCTGGAATATTTGTGTGTCTCCGGGTCTTTTACAAGTATAACTCCTCAACTTATTATTTTTGAGCACAGTGTCTGAAATTTGTTGCAGGGCTCAGTTACTGTTTCTCCTCTCTCTTTCCTACCGCCAAGTCCATATCGTCAGGTGTCCCCTTATTCTATTTCTTCCCCTTCAACCGCACTCCAATACCCATGATTACTAGATTTTCATTTACCTTTACATACTGAATTACCCATTTAGTGTTCCTCTATACTTCCTCCGTTCCTCATCTTCCGCTTGCAGATTTCGCATGTAATGACGTACATTCATCTGACCAGATATGTTTATCTTCGTTCTGTTTCACTGACCCCCACTGTATCTTGATGAAGCTTTAACATTTCCTTGTTTAGGTTTTCTAGTTTTCCTGCTACGTTCAGACTTCTGACATTCAGTGTTCCGACTTGTGGAATGTTATTCCGACTCGTAGATTGTTATTCTTTCGTTGGATATTCATTCTTGTTATGATTAACTACCCCTTGGCTGACCCATCCCGGAGAATCGAATGTCGGCAACTCCACAATCTTTTACAATGGAGAGATTATCACGATACATTTTCCATTTAAAGGTCACATTTCCTATGGATACTTCTTATGTATTTTTTACGCATTGTTTTCCACTGCTTTCTGCCTCCTCATGGAATAAACCATTGCTGATTCATCAGCCTTTTAGTGGCATTTCTCATGCAAAAGGCCAACAGATTGCTCTGTAGCTCTGTCCGCCTATTGGCCCTCTTTTTGAAAGTCGTTGGCAGAACAAGAGACACTTCTTATGCTGTAAGTTCTCTGGCGCCATTGCTGATGATTTTCGTTCAAAATTTAAGCAGTGGTCGTTCGAATCCGGATCACGGAAATTTTTGATTTCGATTCAAAGCCACAACCTATACACTGCAGGTCACATCAGATGAAGAGATTGAAGCGTCTCCGTCGCTTCATTGATTTTCAGGGTCATTCGTCGCTTTACACTATTTAACAGCTTGACGTATGTGTCGGTGCTCCTGTAATTTCAAACTATAGGGAAAGATGATGATCTGGGTGCTGCATCTGGCAGCCACAGTGATGTTTCATCACTATGTTACCTGATATGAATTGTATTTCATATCTTAATTGTTTTCCATTTAACTATTTAATAATTAATGGTTTACTGATACAGTAAAGCAGACATGACGTATTTGCGCCATCGCCATACGTATTCCCACGTACTATCGTCTTGTTTGCTTGGAAGCGTGCTTCTAGTTTGCTGGAGTATCTGTATGTGTCTTCGGACGTGGAGTAAATTTCTCTTAATGTAGGGACCGCATAACCAAACCCCTGTGTGAAGCTAAGGGAAGCTGTCCTGGGTCGCAGAGACACCGGCGACCGATGGTCGGTCGCTGTGTCCAGGTTGGTGCAGGTAGAATGTGCGTATTATCTGTGGCACTTAGCGGTCTGCCACAGAACACTGACTGGGGAGCCAGCAACTTCACTGCCCTGGAACTGTCGGAGAAGTAACGACCGCTTTTAGTTCATACTGTTAGCAATTTTATGAATGTGCTAGTTCAGCTTAACTGAGTCTCTAATTCATCTCTTATTAGGTTTCAGACATTGTAGATTAGCTCGGGATACCTAGCACAGGAACGAATGCATAGTAATTCGCGAATTTTGGAATTTGAAAGATCCTTTGTGGTCTATAACTTTGCGATAGAGGGACGTGAGGCCATTTGAATGCATGAGTGTGAACAGATTTTTCAGTCAGCCATTCAACTTGTGGTCATTGCACGTGCACTTAAAGTTCCGGTGGTCATATTACAATCCCACTCTGCTCTGTGGAGGCAGAGTTTCACTGTGCGTGGCTCGCATAGCCGTTACCACTTGTTTGTTTGTGATATTGTGTTCACGGTATCCTGCACTCACTAATGAACCAGTTTTCGCTTTTAAATTATTTCTCGTGTCCTATACTTTGGATTCGTCTTGTCTCCTTGTCGTGATTTTGTAGTTAATGGCCATTTCCTTGCAGGGGGTAGCCACGTGGGTACAACTGTTTTACGGCAACTCCAAACTCCAGAAGAACTGTCCACAGAATGTAGTTTTTTTTCATTGTTTTTTAATTATTATTCCGAATATATTTTATTGTAAATTTCGGTGTAATTTTGTTGTCCGAATACTCAACCATCGAACCTAGTTTCTCTCTGATCTACTTTAGATTCTGGTTCTTTCTTGAATATCTGAATAACTAATTTCTCTGTGGTGAATAGTTAGTGTGAATGTGTGCGTGTGTAATCCGTATATCGCAGTGTAGTTACAGTTCTCAAACGGCAGTGTCAACCATAATTATTCCCTGTTCTATTCTAGTTATTTATGTAGTGTTTACAAATACGACACGATAGTTCCGAAAACTTGGAAATCAGGACGGCGCTCTTCGATATGCTTTTGCTTGACAATCGGAGCACACGACACGTGATCTTACCAGTCAATCACAGCACAGAATCAGATCACATACACTTGATGTAATCAGCCAGTCACATCATTAGATTTTCAATGTGCGAATACGAAACAGGATAATGTAGATATCCTAAAGTAATTAACGAGTACAAAGTGTCCAGTACCAAGCTAAGCATCCTTTGAAGGTGAGGAAATCGAAGGCACTGGTTTCGCCGAAAGGCAAGGAACTGTAGTCGCTAGTCGTGCTTGCAACATTCTTCGACAGAATTACTGATCACAGATACACCACGCTCTTCAACGAAAATGTGACACAATATTTCCTTCGGGCAATATTCTTGACGGAACATATACCCACTTGGTCACGCACGAAATCTTCGGTCCTTCTGCTATATCAGTGGTGGTACTTCTGACGCCCCCCCCCCCCCACCACCACCACCACCACGTTCAATCTGTTGGATCTACGAAGTTCGAACTATCGTTCTCTTTAAGGAGTTGGATGTCTTCAGTACCTGGAGTGTTGTGTGAACTGATGCAGTCGCTCATGATCGTCGTCAAAGGGAAGATCTAATGTTTGATTATTCTTATCAAGACTTCGTTGGTCCGAAATTCAACAGGTTCAAGGAAGCACGTTTTTCGACCATCGCTGGAGTAAACCGAACAAACAACTTGCGACTATTTCACGGCCTATGCCTTGATTCCTTTTCCAGAGATTAGCCTCGTCTACTTGAGTGGCGATTACCGGCCCCTATAAGTATCGTGAATTTTTTATCAACTACTCGATACACATTCCACAACAGAAGGAATACCAGTCAAACACCGTACGCATAGAAAAGGTGAAATTTTTGAAAAGTCTCACCGCCTTCGGACAACACACGGAGACCCAACATTACCCACAAGTGGGAGACTTTTTGGATCGTCTTTCGCCAGTCACCGAACCACTGCACACTAACCATGCAACTATCCCTCCACACATTCCATCGGTGCCAGCAGCAGAAAGAGACGTCTTTCGATAAACGTTACATGGCGCAAGGCATCTAGGTCAGTCCGTTGCCGTGGTAGAATGTGAAGCTCCGTCGAACACTAACATGGCTCGACTTTGATTGGTCAATGAAATGCAACTTCACCTAGAAGGCATGCACAGCTGTCTATTTTCAAGGCTGAACGACAAATAAGAAAGCGACACTCGCCTTCGAATGGGTCCATATTCGTCAATACGTCTGAGCGTCCAATAATGTATTGACACTTGTGAGTTAACGAGCATTTCGCTCTCATTTAAGTATATGGCCGAAAAAGTCAGCCTTCAGGAATTATGAAACGAACCCTGTCGTCCAGGACCGGGTGCATCAAAGGGCGCAGATTCACCACGAGATGGGGAAACTCACAGGCGTCTATTGTCTATTGAGGCCTAAGCGCTGTGGTGAGCGAGAGAGAAAGACGAGAACCTACGTCATAGGGAAACCCAGGGAAGCATAGCAGTGTTAAATATGGCGGTCCTAAGATCAGTCATAAAGGGAAACATTTACAAAAACTATTTAATTCTGTAGTAGTTCAGAGAAATAAGCCATAATTATTTTAATCTACCATCCTTCATAAATGTTCATGGTGATACCAATAAAACTTGAATATTGATCATATCTATAATAGTTTAGGCTCTACTGTTAACATAGACCTCGGGGTACGCCACAGATCAATTGTCTACCAAAACCAGGTTCTTTGTGGTAATTCAAGCTGTCCACTTGTATCCCAGCCTATCCGAAACCTCAGAAATCACGAAATGTTCGAAAAAAAACTACCGGAAGCAACGTAGCAGCACTCCTGAAAATGTGACCTATTTGCAGAGCAACAGACAAATGTTTGTGTCAGCGAAGAATATAAATGTCACTACTTCAATCTCAGTATTTTATGTTATTTTGTTACGTCCAAGCTAAGCTTCTTCTTCTTCTTGTTCTTGTTCTTCTTCTTCCTCTTTTTCTTTCAGTAAATCTGTCCTCAACAGTTACGGTTCAAATGGCTCTGAGCACTATGGGACTTAACTTGTGACGTCATCAGTCCCCTAGAACTTAGAACTAATTAAACCTAACTAACCTAAGGTGCCTGACCCGTGGTTTACAGTCGAGGCGCGGCCGTCGTGCAGGTCGGACGTGCCTGGAGCGTTGTTTACGTGCTCAGCTGCGGCCTGCGGTGCGGCACGTGGTGAGTCGACGGCCGTTGCGGCGCGCATAACATCTTGTTGTTAACGAATAGAACCTAACATGGATCACCCAGAGCGGAAAGATACTTTGAGGTTTATGTTTGATGGAAGTTTTTCTCGACCGAAATATTACGAAGTCGAACGATTTCTCGATGAAGACTTAAAATTACCTCCCACCGATATCATTGGTATCCATTTGTCTATTGTCAGTAGCACAGTTTATATAAAATTGCGTGACCCAGAATTGTGCGACAAAATCATCGATTCATGTGGCGGTACCTATAAATTTCGACACAGTGACGGGAATGTTGGTGAGGTGACTGTTGTCCACGCTGGTCTTGGTATTCGCACCGTCAGGATTTTCGAGTTGCCTTTTGAAATCACGGCTGAACAAATTAATGCTTCTATTAAGTCATACGGCAAAATTATCAGTAACATTGCCGAAAAGTGGGCCTCGTTCTATAAGCACCCTGTTTTGAACGGTGTGCGGCAAATTAAGATCGAATTGCAACGGCATATTCCATCCTACCTCACGATTTGTGGATATAGGGCGATAATCATGTATGAGGGACAGCCTCGTACATGTTCAGGCTGTAATTCCACGGGACACGTCCTAGCACAGTGCATCCAACGACGTGTAACGCAGCTGCCTGCGGGTGAACTAGATCCTCCCCCGCAACCGACAGTATTACCGACTACGTATGTAGCGGCGGTCCGTGCAAATACACCCACGGCGTCGGCTGCTGACGTCGGACTTAGTGTGGCCGGTGTTACGAATGACGGAGATGTACCTATGGAAATCTCTACCACTCAGGAAGTCTTGCCGGTCGCTGGCTTACTAGCCGCGGTGCCCCGTGATGCCTCACTTGAGGAAGCCAGGGCTGACGTTGTGGAGGCGGCCACTACCGCCACTGACAGCCAGCAAGAGACAGAGACGCTTCCTCTTCCTTTCGAGAATGCGGACGCCTCTGTCAGTAGGTCCTCCCCGAAAAAGCACAAGAAACGTCGGATCACTCGTCCTGAGGCAACCCAATCGGCACCTCCCTTGCGTGAAAAGGCCAAACCCGTGGGCCGCATGATCTGCGATGACGCTTCGGGGACCGACGATTGTCTTCCGTCGTTGGCGTCACCCATGAATATTGACGATGATGTCTCCAACCTTGACACGGGGAGGGCACATATTTCTGCACCACCGCGGACGGCCCAAGTTGCAGATGTGCAGGGTGACGGCCCGCTATGCGGTTCCGGAACTGCCGCAGCAGGCGCGACAACGGCTGTGTCTGTCGATAATTGGGTGGATGATACTGAAGATATGACTGGCAATCCCGAGCGTGAAGAACCGATGGCAACTGGTGATACGCTGCTTACGTCTCGGCGCAATGCAGCGTCCACGGACGGCGACGTCTAGACTTATTCGACCTCCGAAGCGGACGACTGTTGAAGGGATAAAAATCGTACCTGTTTTCATCTGCAGATGACCAGTCGTCCCACATGGCTCCGTTCACGACAGTCCTATAAGATTTCTACTATGAATGTTAACCGCATTGTCTCTCAAGCAAAAATCCACAGCCTTCGACAATATTTACAGGCCGCTGATATAGATATTCTGTCCGTACAGGAAGCACTGACTCCACTCCTAGCCGACGTACCCGGTTATGACGCCACTGTCAATATAGGAACGGAGGCCGGTTCGATCATTCTGTATCGGGAAGGCATTGACTGTTCTTGTTTGTCCATGTTACCTACCGGACGAGGCATTGCCGCCCAGTTCCACGATGTACTCCTTCTTAATGTGTACGCCCCTTCCGGTTCCAACGCTCGAGCGGCGAGGAGGGAGTTTTATACGGGAGAGATAGCGAATCTAATCACCGACTTGCGCCTGCTTATTATTATGGGTGGTGACTTTAACTGCGTCTTGCGCCGCACCGATCAAACGCCGAACTTTAACTTCAGCCAGGAACTGCTAACACTGGTTACAGAACTGCGACTTTACACCCAGATGAAGTTGCCCTTACTCACTTTACTCAGACGTCTTCCAGCAGGTTAGATCGCATATATGTGCAACGCGGTCTTTTAGCCGACGTGGGAGCTTGCGAATATTGGCCCATATCGCTTACCACATCGTCTTTAATCACTCACCGCAGAAAGTTTATAGAGGTTTCGGCCGATGGCAACTCAACTGTCGCCTCTTACAAGACGCCACTTTAGAGCGTGAGATCCGGTCAGTTTGGCACTCAGTAACATCAAGCAGACCCACGTAGCTCACGTGGATTGATTGGTGGACGCTTCATGCAAAGGGGAAACTCATTACTTGCATCAAGCACCACGCCCGGATTCGTGCGCGCGGTGAGAAGGAAATCACCGAATGCTATTTCTGTGCCCTGCGAGAATTGTACCGGGATTATCATCAGGTGCCTAATAACATCACGCACGTACGCAGACTCCAAGCGAAAATTACAACCTTGATGGGCCGCACCGCCATCGGCCACCAGATTCGAGCACGTGACTTCCCAAACTTGCCGCAACAGCAGACGTCTGTCCACCATATCGTCCAACAGTTACATGCAGCGCGCAGGAAACTTATTCATAAGTTGCAGGATGCAGACGGTGCTTGTTATACCCTACAGCGAGACATCAAAAACCATGTTACCAACCACTTTGCTGCACTTTACACCCGTGCGGGCGTACCACATGAGAAAGTGCGGGAATGGTATCATTCTGGACCCCCGCCGTACCGCATTACCGGCGACCACAGTCGGGACTTGCTTGCTCCCTTTACCAAAGAAGGACTAACGGATGCCCTGCTTGCTGCGCCACGGAATAAATCTCCGGGCACGGGCGGGCTCTCTGTCGAGTTTTACGTCAAATATTGGCCTATGTTAGGGGACGGACCCACGGAGATGTACAATGAAATACTACGTGGGATTGCTCTACCCCCAGCCTTCACAGAGGGGTTAACTGTTTTAATACCTAAGACGCCAACGCCGACCACAACCAAAGATCTGCGGCCCATTACTTTGCTCAATGCCGACTTTAAACTTCTGACGCGCGCCCTCAATGCCCGATTACGGCAGCTGTTACCCGATCTTCTGGGACCATACCAAATGAGTGCGATCCGTGGTCGGTCGCTGTCCACCATTTTGGCGCTATATCGGGATCTCGTCTCCCTCACCTGGGCCACCCGCACTCCTATGGCCATAGCATTTCTTGACTTCGACAAGGCTTACGATCGAGCTGACTATCACTATCTCAGCGGCGTGATGGAATCAATGGGCTTCAGTCTTAATTTTATCCACCTCATCAACAACTGTATCAGTGGTACCCGTACACACTTCCTGATCAATAATACATTGACGGAGTACGTCCAGCTCTCACGGGGTATCAAGCAAGGCTGCCCTCTTTCAACGACGCTCTATGCGATCCTCATGGAACCCTTCTTGCGCCATCTACATCATAGCCTACCTGGATTCCAGTTTTATGGTACAAAGTCTGTGGTCCAAGCTTACGCAGACGATGTCAGCGTGCTTCTTAACGACGTTCGCAATGTCACCGCAGCGAAGCGCATTCTTGAGGAATTCCAAAGAGATAGTGGTGCCATGTTAAACGTCAATAAATCCGCCGTCTTAACGCTTGGTCAAGAACGACCTATCACAGGCGACGCTTGGCTGCCCTGTGTACAGACTAGAAAACACTTTGGTCTCAACGTCACGGCCCGGCCTCTGGCTCTGGACATGTCTCACAAAAATTGGATACCCAAAATTCAGGCGATAAAAGCACTCCTGCGCGAACAGACCATGCGACACCTCGATCGTCTGCAGCGAGCCTTTTTCGTCAACTCTTATGCCGTCTCCAAATTACAATCTGTTGCTTCCGTCCTACCCATGCCATCCACAGTAGCAAGATCACTCCTAGCGGCGGCCGCCTGGTACGTCTGGAAGCTCAATATTGTTAAGGTTTCCTTCACCACGACAGCATTGCCATGCGATATGGGAGGCCTTGGCTTGAAAAACCCCGGCGTTCACGCCCTGGCTCTGTATCTGAAACGCTCGTGTCCGATACTCACCGCCAGCGAGGACAGCGTCACGAAGCGGCTCTATCAGCTGTCACGCCCTCGCAACTTGTCTCCGCCTGTGGACATTGGCCACGTCGGCCCGCACTTTCAGCATATATCACTGTATTACCTTGAAAGTAGCTATCTCGACGACGAGCTTTTCAAGAAGCCGACAGTAAAACTGTACCGCCACTTACTTCGGCCGTCACTGCCTGGCCCCTTGGAAAAGAAGTATCCGGCTTGCAACTGGTCACTCGTTTGGGCTAACATCCATAATCCGACGCTTCCGACAGATGTTCGCTGCAAATGGTATGACGTGGTCACTGAAACTATTCCGACGCAAGAAAAGCGGCACAGGATTAATCTTTCACCCAGTCCCTACTGCGACTTGTGCCACATGGTTGCGACTATTGCACATCTGTTTGTCTGCAAGGACCAAGTGCACATCTGGAATTGGACGCGCAAAAAACTCGCTGTGCTCAACCGGACTGCGCCTCATGCGATTCAGATCCACGACATTCTGCGGCCGGATTTCCGACTCTTCCCGGCTGCCATACATAACAGCTACCTATGGCTCATGGGACATTTTATCCGCTATATTCTGTCCGGCAGTGCCCCTAATGTTTTAGATTTTCAAGTACATCTCTCACACTAACACTGGCGCACAACCAACCAATATGGACACCGGTATCAGTCAACATTTCAAAATTGTCTTCACATCGTCCTTGAGATGCCATAGGACATGCATAAAATGAATATCTGTTACGACAGTTCGTTTTTCCTGTACTACAGTCAAGGTTATACTCACTGCAAAGACTTTCATTTGTCTCATGGAGATTATGAATATGGCCACGTTTGAGATCAAGAATATTTCCTTCCCAGGAGCACTTATTTCGACGACATATGAAATTTGGTGTATTTTGAATAAAACAAAAGGGCAAAACAGAAAGAAGAAAACCAGCAAAGAAGATGGATAGAAAACAAACGAATATACAAATTACAACGAACAAAAAAATGAAAAATAAAAAAAAGAAATAGCAACAAAAACCAAAAATAAAATAAAAAATGAAACAAAAAACAAATAAATTGATAAAGCGTTCGACTAAAAATAAAAAAAGTGGTAGAATGCTCGCCTGCCACGCGGGCGGCCCGGGTTACGAATTAAAACAAAAAAAAGTGGTTAAGGCGTCTGACTTGAAATCAGATTCCCTCTGGGAGCGTAGGTTCGAGTCCTGCCGACTGCGAAAATTTTCTCGCTCTCAGAAGATGGACGAAACAAAAGAAAGGAAAAAAAGAAGAAAAGAAAAAAAAAACAAAAAAAGGGGTAGCGTCTTTGATTCATAATAACAAACGTCTTCGGTCCCGGGTTCGATCCCCGCCACTGCCTAAATTTTGATAAATAATCAGCAATGGCACCCGAAGACTTCCGGCATAAGAAGTCAGCCTCATTGTGTCAACGGCCTTGTCAAAGAGGGCGGAGGAGCGGATAGAGGTTCAGGGCACTCTCTTGTCCTAGGGGTGGGAAAATGCCCCTAAAGGCGGAAGAATCAGCAATGATCAACGACATGAGGATGCAGAAGGCAATGGAAACCATTGCATTAAAGACACGTAACGTGTATCCACAGGACATGTGGCCTGTAGTTGAAGAAGTGTCATGATGATCTCTCCATTGGCAAAAGATTCCGGAATAGTCCCCCATTCGGATCTCCGGGAGGGGACTGCCAAGGGGGAGGTTACCATGAGAAAAAGATGGAATAAACAACGAAAGGATAATGTTCTACCAGTCGGGGCGTGGAACGTCAGAAGCATGAACGTGGTAGGGAAACTAGAAAATCTGAAAAGGGAAGTGCAAAAGCTTAATCTAGATATAGTAGGGGTCAGTGAAGTGAAGTGGAAGGAAGACAAGGATTTCTGGTCAGATGAGTATCGGGTAATATCAACAGCAGCAGAAAATGGTATAACAGGTGTAGGATTCGTTATGCATAGGAAGGTAGTGCAGAGGGTGTGTTACTGTGAACAGTTCCGGTGACCGGGTTGTTCTAATCAGAATCGACAGCAGGCCAACACCGACAACGATAGTTCAGGTATACATGCCGACATCGCAAGCGGAAGATGAACAGATAGAGAAAGTGTATGAGGATATTGAAAGGGTAATGCAGTATGTAAAGGGGGACGAAAATCTAATAGTCATGGGCGACTGGAATGCAGTTGTAGGGGAAGGAGTAGAAGAAAAGGTTACAGGAGAACATGGGCTTGGGACAAGGAATGAAAGAGGAGAAAGCCTAATTGAGTTCTGTAAAAAGTTTCAGCTAGTAATAGCGAATACCCTGTTCAAGAATCACAAGTGGAGGAGGTATACTAGGAAAAGGCCGGGAGATACGACGAGAAGATTTCAATTAGATTACATCATGGTCAGACAGAGATTTCGAAATCAGATACTGGATTGTAAGGCGTACCCAGGAGCAGATATAGACTCAGATCACAATATAGTAGTGATGAAGAGTAGGCTGAAGTTCAAGACATTAGTCAGGAAGAATCAACACGCTAAGAAGTGGGATACAGAAGTTCTAAGGAATGACTAGATACGATTGAAATTCTCTAACGCTATAGATACAGCAATAAGGAATAGCGCAGTAGGCAGCACAGTTGAAGAGGAATGGACATCTCTAAAAAGGGCCATCACTGAAGTTGGAAAGGAAAACATAGGTACAAAGAAGGTAGCTGCGAAGAAACCATGGGTAACAGAAGAAATACTTCAGTTGATTGATGAAAGAAGGAAGTACAAACATTTTCCGGGAAAATCAGGAATACAGAAATACAAGTCGCTGAGGAATGAAATATATAGGAAGTGCAGGGAAGCTAAGACGAAATGGCTGCAGGAAAACTGTGAAGACATCGAAAAAGATATGATTGTCGGGAGGATAGACTCAGCATACAGGAAAGTCAAAACAACCTTTGGTGACATTAGAAGCAACGGTCATAACATTAAGAGTGCAACGGGAATTCCACTGTTAAATGCAGAGGAGAGAGCAGATAGGTGGAAAGAATATATTGAAAGCCTCTATGAGGGTGAAGTTTTGTCTGATGTGATAGAAGAAGAAACAGAAGTCGATTTAGAAGAGATAGGGTATCCAGTATTAGAATCGGAATTTAAAACAGCTTTGGAGAACTTATGGGCAAATAAGGCAGAAGGGATAGATAACATTCCATCAGAATTTCTAAAATCATTAGGGGAAGTGGCAACAAAACGACTATTCACGTTGGTGTGTAGAATATATGAGTCTGGCGACGTACCATCTGACTTTCGGAAAAGCATCATCCACACAATTCCGAAGACGGTGTAAGAGGTCCATAATTAAAGAATTTGTTGCCAGCGCACTCGAGCTGATGTAACTTCGATGTATTGCTCACGCGCTGCCTGCGATATGTAATCTAGAAGAGAATCTGAGACCAAAGAGCTGTATTGACTGCAGTAGGAGTAAGTTGTTGCTAGCGAGCAGTGGTGTCTGGTGAATCGTGTTGGCTGGGCCGGTCGTGTGCAGCGATGGCGGAGCCTGGGCGTTGTAGGATAAGGTAAAAGCAGCCTCGCGCATATGTAGTATTGTTACATCAAGTCCCATGTAAACGTTTAAAAAAATCTGTTAATAATAATCTTTCTCATTTATCTGCAGAAGAACAAACAATTAATCCGACAGAGGTCATTTCTGCATCACGTAACATAAACTGCCATTCCACATTGTTCAGCGATACGTACGTACACAATTATAATACACCAGACGAAGCTGACTATGACGTTATGCAGATGATTTGTGATAAAGTAAAACAAAGCAGCGCAAATACAGACGTCGAACGTACTCAACTACGCAAAATTCTTTTACAACAAGCTCCAGTTTTTGACAACGTCCCTGGTACTAAGTCCGGTTTCATGTATGAATTTCAAGTTAAACAGCACGACACATTTAAAGCTAAACATTATCCCATTCCATATATTCACAGAGAACAGGTTAAGAAAGAATTGCAAGCTATGCTTGACCAAGGTATTATTGAACCAGCAGTTAGTCCGTACATAAACCCGCTCCATATAGTTAAGAAAAAGGATGGCTCACTTCGCCTTGTACTTGATTCGCGTCACAACAGTGACATTATTATTAATGAAACAGATCGTTCACAGACACTAGAAGAACTTCTACAGAAATTTTATGGTACTGCGGTTTATTCAACATTAGATTTGATTTCGGGATTTTGGCAAATTCAGCTCCATCCGAACTGCAGAAAGTACACAGCATTTCTCTGTTTTGGAGACTGTTATCAATTTTGTAAATTACTGTTCGGTTTAACAATTTCTTCAGCTGGGTTTATTCGCGATTTGAATACTATACTTCCGACAGAATTAAAAGACAGAATCACAACGTATGTAGACGACATTCTTATTGCAGAAGCTAACTGGTCTGAACATAATCTGATTCTGTAACAACTGTTGCAAACTTTTCGTGCACAAGGACTCACTGTTAATCTTAGCAAATCACACTTTGGAAAAACTTCTATAAAATTTCTTGAACATGTAATTTCAGCCGAAGGCAAAGCGTCTGACCCGGAAAAACTTCAAGGCTTACGTGACATTACTGTTCCAACGACAAAGAAACAATTACGCAGCTTTCTGGGATTAATTAACTTTCTCCGTAAATTTATTCATTACTCTGCTTTAGACGCCCCTAGATTATGCCAACTGACGGGTAAAAACACTATTTGGTCCTGGGATAGCCAAGCGCAGTCTGAATTTGTCAATATGAAACAAGCTTTGTTGAACGCACCACTTTCATCACACCCAGATCTCACTAGAAATTTTTCCAATGCCACTGACAGTTCTAACACAGCTTTAGGCGTACACATTTTTCAGGAAATTGAAGAAGACGGTAATACAATAATTAAAAACATCGTCTTTGTAAGTCGCATTCTGTCACCTGCTGAACGCAATTATTCTGTTACAGAACTTGAAATATTATGTGTTGTATGGGCATTTACCCGATTTAGGCATTTTCTTTACGGATGACATACTACCGTTTACACAGACCACAGAGCTATCCAGTTTTTACTTTCCGCTAAATTCACACTTGACAGATTAAGCAGATGGAAACTTTATTTACAGGAATTTAATTTTACAATTACGTTAGCATTAGAAACCATTACACGGTACGCAATAACATTCTGTTCCGCGGCTCTCACCCTGACGGCAACAACTGGTTATTATGCATTCCTGACGAACTTGTTAACAAATTAATTTGGTATACTCATTTAAGTTACGCACATTATGGAGCCAAAAAATGTTTTCTTATACTGAGACAGAACTGTTATTTTGCCAACATGGAGAAACGTATTCGACGAGTTTGTCCTTATGATATCTCAACATCTTGACTATTCTACATTTTTTTGCTACTACATTATGATACTGTGTGTACATTTTATGCACATAAAACTGTCTATGTTTTTGACCTAATATGTTTTCTGTCATGCTGTGCTGTATGCTTAATTATATCACTAGAAACAAGTTTTCATTTAATGAGAATGTGATTAAATGCAAGTTATTAATCCTTATTCATCATTTTTCAGAAAGCAATACCGTGTAAAAGATATGAATTAAACAACCACAGTGGTTTACTATGAAATGGAAATTTTACCAGCAGAATGAAGGAACGAAAATGCAATATCTTGTCATGAAGAGTAAATGGATCAGAATTAACAAGCATTAACCAGAATATACTGTACACATCATATGATAGCACTCTTGACTAATTATTTTTCTTTCAGAATACAAGGCGATTGATGCAGACTGTCAGACAGAACTACAGATGTTAATTTTAGTGATGAAATATGCTAGAAGTAAGAAACTCTATACTATATGAAGTAATGAATGATAATGAATAGTTGTATGAAGTAAATGGTAATATGAAAATGCATAATGAAGTGTCTATTTTTTGCAGATGATAATAAATGATGATGAGTAGTTATTTGAAGAATATGCTAATATGAATAATGAGAAGTAGTAGAAATGAGAACAGCAAGAAACTTGACATCAGGATTGATGGTCACGAAGTCAATGAAGTTAAGGAATTCTGCTACCTAGGCAGTAAAATAACCAATGGCGGACGGAGCAAGGAAGACATCAAAAGCAGACTCGCTATGGCAAAAAAGGCATTTCTGGCCAAGAGAAGTCTACTAATATCAAATACCGGCCTTAAGTTGAGGAAGAAATTTCTGAGCATGTACGTCTGGAGTATAGGATTGTATGGTAGTGAAACCTAGACTGTGGGAAAACCGGAACAGAAGAGAATCGAAGCATTTGAGATGTGGTGCTATAGACGAATGTTGAAAATTAGGTGGACTGATAAGGTAAGGAATGAGGAAGTTCTACGCAGAATCGGAGAGGAAAGGAATATGTGGAAAACACTGATAAGGAGAAGGGACAGGATGATAGGACATCTGCTAAGACATGAGGGAATGACTTCCATGGTACTAGAGGGAGCTGTAGAGGGCAAAAACTGTAGAGGAAGACAGAGATTGGAATACGTCAAGCAAATAATTGAGGACGTAGGTAGCAAGTGCTACTCTGAGATGAAGAGGTTAGCATAGGAAAGGAATTTGTAGCGGGCCGCATCAAACCAGTCAGTAGACTGATGACAAAAAAAAAAACCTAAGGACATCACACACATCTATGTTTGAGGCAGGGTTCGAACCTGCGACCGTAGCGGTCGCGCGGTTCCAGACTGTAGCGCCTAGAGCCGCTCGGTCACTCAGGCCGGCTCAACAGTTATGAACTGGACATCCTCCATATAACTTTGTCCTGAGTACCGCCCTTCTTTTGCTTGTAACTTCTTCCTCTCTTCACGTCTCTTAGCATTCCAAACGTTCTTCTTTCTCTCTCTCTCTCTCTCTCTCTCTCTCTCTCTCTCTCTCTCTCTTTCCTTCTACTTTTCTCTCCACGATTCTCGGTAGAGCACAAGTCCTATGTTATATTTGTCCCATCCAAAATGTTTTCCTGTTCTATACTATCTTCTTGAAGTTTCTCTCCTACCCTTTCCAACACCTCCTTGTTTCTCATTCTTTCGATCCATTTCACTTTCTACGCTCTTTTCCATAGCCACGTTTCAGAACGTTCTAAAGATTTTCGTTCTTTTCAGAACATAAGACACCACATTCAACACAAAAGATTTGGCGAAATTCTTCCGAAGTGTAATGGGAAAGCTCTTGTCTGTCTTTCTTTCACTCTCCCGAAAGCTCTCTTTCTCATGGAGAGTTTGCATCTCACTTCCTCTGTACAACTTCCACTATAAGCTATCAAGCATCTCAAACACTGAAATGACTGAATCTCTTCTAAAGCTGTTTCATCTAGTGATTTATTAATGGTGTCATTTTTTCCGATTCTCAAGACTTCGGTCTTGCCGGTATTCACTTTCATTCCGCACTTACAATATCCTCTACCGTTACCTGGAGCACTTCTTCCCCTTGTCCTAGCAGTCATATCGCCAGCGTACTTGATGGTTTTTATCCGTTCTCCTCTTACTACGAGTCCTTTTGCTTTCTCCAAGACCTTGTAACACACAAAAGCCCGTCACTCACTCTTTTAACGCCCACCTCTCCCGTTTCATCTTCTTCTACTCGAAATACCACTTTCCGTCCCATATATAGTTGCTTTATCAACATTCTATTCTTCCAACGTGTACTAGCAGCTTTCAGGATTTTCTACGACATACACCATGCCGTGGTAAATTGTGAAATATTGGGAAAAAACAGCCAAACATTTCTCGCTGACAACAATAATAATGTCATTACTTAATTCGCAGCAATGTAAGCTGTGTTCTTACATCCAAGCCGAACCACATCCTTGAAAAAAAGTGACCAATATCTGTGGCAGCCAAAGTTAAATGTGAAGGCATAGCTCTTCTTATTTCTGTAGTGTACATACACTAAAGAGACAAATAAACTGGTACACCTGCCTAACATCGTGTAAGGACCCCGCGAGCACGCAGAAGTGCCTAACACGACCTGGCATGGACTCGACTAATGTCTGAATTAGTAGTGGACGGAATTGACTCCATGAATCCTGCAGTGGTGTCCGTAAGTCCGTAAGAATACGAGGGGGGGGGGGGGGGGGGAGATCTCCTCTGAACAGGACGTTGCAAGGCGTCTTAGATATGCTCAATGATGTTCGTGTCTGTAAAGTTTGGTGGCCAGTGAAAGTGTTTAAGCTCAGAAGACTGTTACTGGAGCCACTCTGTAGCAGTTCTGGACGTGTGGGGCGTCGTATTGTCCTGCTAGAATTGTCCATGTCCATCGGAATGCTCAATGGACATGAATAGATGCACTTTATCAGACAGGATGCTTATGTATGTGTCACCCGTCAGAATCGTATGTAAACGTATGAGGGGTCCGATTTCACTCCAACTGCACACGCCCAACGCCATTACAGAGCCTCCACCAGTTTGAACAGTCCCCTGCGGACATGCAGGGTCCATGGATTCAAGAGGTTGTCTCCATATCCGTACACGTCCATCCGCTCGATAAAATTTGAAACGATACTCGTCCGACAAGGCAGCATGTTTCCAGTCATCGACAGCCCAACGTCGTTGTTGACGGGCCCAGGTGAGGCGTGAAGCTTCGTGCCGTGCAGTCATAAAGGGCTCTTCGCCTCCAAAAGCCCATATAGATGATCTTTCGTTGAATGGTTCACACGCTGACACTTGTTGATGGCTCAATATTGAAATCTGCAGTAAGCTGCGGAAGGGTTGCACTTCTGTCACGTTGAACGATTCTCTTCAGTAGTAGTTGGTCCCGTTCTTGCAGGATCTTTTTCTGGCCGCAAAGTTGTCGGAGATTTAATGTTTTATCGGATTTCTGATATACACGACACACTTGCGAAATGGTCTTGCGGGAAAATCCCCACTTCATCGCTGCCTCGGAGATGCTGCGTCCCATCGCTCGTGCACTGACTATAACACCACTGGCAAACTCACTTAAAGCTTGATAGCCTGTCATTGTAGCAGCAGTAACCGATCTAACAACTGCGCCAGACACTTGTTCTCTTATAAAGGCGTTGCCGACGGCAGCGCCGTATTCTGCCTGTTTATCTGTCTCTATATTCGAATACTCATGCGTATACCAGTTTTTTAGGCGCTTCAATGTATGTTCATCATTCCGTGTGTTCGCTCTACGAAAAAGGTGTTATAATTGGCTGTCTATAATCCGTTCATCATAAGAATAAACCTGATGTAAACAAACACAAACTCTATGACTAGTCAAAAGATGTAGCACACGTACAATGGTGTTGTTACACTCTTGGAAGTAGGTCCTACTTATGTATTAGATAACTTATTACTACGTTACGTTAAATGAAACTTTAAGATATTCAAATGTATTAACAGCCATCAACGTTTTTCGTAATCACTATGCTATGTAATTTTTATTTGAAAAATAGTGTACAGTCACAGTCTCTGCAGCGTTGTGCTCTGGTTGTCGCGCTGTGAATGCGCAGTATTAAAATGGCTGAGGCTGCTTTCTGTTCCGTAGTGAAACACTCTCGTGGAACACGGTTAAACAGTGACGAGGAATAGGCCGTAGATGAAGATGAAATGGCAGATATGATACTGCGTGAAGAGTTTGACGGAGCAGTGAAAGACCTAAGTCGAAACAAGGTCCCGGGAGTAGACAACAATCCATTAGAACTACTGCCAGTCCTGACAAAACTCTACCATCTGGTGAGCAAAATGTGTGAGACAGGCGAAATACCCTCAGACATCAAGAAGAATATAATAATTCCAGTCCCAAAGAAAGCAGGTGTTGACACATGTGAAAATTACCGAACTATCAGTTTAATAAGTCACAGCTGCAAAATACTAACGCGAATTATTTACAGACGAATGGAAAAACTGGTACAAGCGGACCTTGGGGAAGATCAGTTTCGATTCCGCAGAAATGTTGGAACATGTGAGGCAATACTAACCTTACGACTTATCTTAGAAGAAAGATTAAGAAAAGGCAAACCTAGGTTTCTAGCATTTGTAGCCTTAGAGAAAGCTTTTGACAATGTTAACTGAAATACTCTCTTTCAAATTCTGAAGGTGGCAGGGGTAAAATACAGGGAGCGAAAGGATATTTACAATTTGTACAGAACCCAGATGGCAGTTATAAGAGTCTAGGGGCATGAAAGGGAAGCAGTGGTTGGGAAGGGAGTGAGACAGGGTTGTAGCTGTATCCGATGTTATTCAATCTGTATATTGAGCAAGCAGTAAAGTAAATATAAGAAATATTCGGAGTAGGTATTAAAATCCATGGAAAAGAAATGAAAACTTTAAGGTTTGCCGATGACATTGTAATTCTGTCAGAGACAGCAAAGGACTTGGAAGAGCAGTTGAACGGAATGGACAGTGTCTTGAAAGGAGGATATAAGACGAACACCAACAAAAGCAAAACGTGGGTAATGGAATGTAGTCGAGTTAACTCGGGTGATGCTGAGGGAATTAGATTAGGGAATTAGACACTTAAAGTAGTAAAGGAGTTTTGCTATTTGGGGAGCAAAATAACTGATGGTGGTCGAAGTAGATAGGATATAAAATGTAGACTGGCAGTGGCAAGAATAGCGTTTCTGAAGAAGAGAGATTTGTTAACATCAAGTATAGATTTAAGTGTAGGAAGTCGTTTCTGAAAGTATTTGTATGGAGTGTAGCCATGTATGGAAGTGAAACATGGACGAAAATTAGTTTAGACAAGAAGAGAATCGAAGCTTTAGAAACGAATATGTACCCCACGCAACTGATATGGAGCTCAGATGCGGAACTTGACCCTAGAAGTAACAACACTGTTAAGGTGCCAGACGTCCTGAAACTACTGCACGCAGCTTTTTCACACGTAACAGCACGTCACTGCCGAACCCTGGCGCCATATAGAGCGGCTCGTCATAAAAGAAGAAGAGAAAATGCTGCTCCTGGTTGACTTCGTGGATTCTGCTGCTGATAGGATCGTTCTCACCGTAGCAGGTGCCACTTCCAGAACTTAAATGTACTGTAAGGGAGGAGCTAAGAGATTACCAGCCGACTGACTGTAAGTAATACCTTCAGTGGCTTCAGCATTTAGCTTTACGGTGAAATCCTTCAGTACTCTCTTACGTTCCACACAGCTTATGCGGTTCGGCCCCCGGTGGACCCCCCAGGGAACGTCTCACACCAGACGAGTGTTACACATGATATCTTGCGAACCATGGATGAAGGGTATCTGACGGTTGCCATATTCCTTGACTTCCGGAAAGCGTTTGACTCGGTGCCCCACTGCAGACTCCTAACTAAGGTACGAGCATATGGGATTGGTTCCCAAATATGTCAGAATCTCGAAGACTTCTTAAGCACGTTGTCCTCGATAGTGAGTGTTCATCGGAAGTGAGGGTATCATCTGGAGTGCCCCAGAGAAGTGTGGTAGGTGCGCTGTTGTTTTCTATCTACATAAGTGATCTTTTGGACAGGGTGGATAGCAATGTGCGGCTGTTTTCTGATGATGCTGTGGTGTACGGGAAGGTGTCGTCGTTGAGTGACTGAAGGAGGATACAAGATGACTTGGACAGGATTTGTGATTGGTGTAAGGACTGGCAGCTGACTCTAAATATAGATAAATGTAAATTAATGCAGATGAATAGGGAAAAGAATCCTGTAATGTTTGAATACTCCATTTGTAGTGTAGCGCTTGACACAGTCACGTCGATTAAATATTTGGGCGTAACATTGCAGAGAGATATGAAGAGGGACAAGCATGTAATGGCAGTTGTGGGGAAGGCGCATAGTCGTCTTCGGTTCATTGGTAGAATTTTGGGAAGATGTGGTTCATCTGTAAAGGAGACCGCTTATAAAACATTAATACGGCCTATCCTTGAGTACTGCTCGAGCGTTTGGAATCCTATCAGGTCGGATTGAGGCACTACGTAGAAGCAATTCAGAGGCGGGTTGCTAGATTTGTTACTGGTAGGTTTGATCATCACGCGAGTGTTACGGAAATGTTTCAGGAACTCGGGTGGGAGTCTATAGAGGAAAGGAGGCGTTCTTTTCGTGAATCGCTACTGAGTAAATTTAGAGAAGCAGCATTTGAGGCTGACTGCAGTACAATTTTACTGCCGCCAACATACATTTCGCGGAAAGACCACAAATATAAGATAATCTCAGTACAATTTTACTGCCGCCAACTTACATTTCGCGGAAAGACCACAAATATAAGATAAGAGAGATTAGGGATCGTACAGAGGCTTATAGGCAGTCATTTTTCCCTCTTTCTATTTGGGAGTGGAACAGGGACAGAAGATGCTAGTTGTGGTACGAGGTACCCTCCGCCACGCACCGTATGGTGGATTGCGGAGCATGTATGTAGATGTAGATTTAGATGAAAAATTACCCTGTGGCTAAATCAGGAACTTTCATCATTCTTGTTTTTAATTACAGTAGTGCGTTAGCTAAAGTGCCCGCCCGGTTTGCCGTGCGGTCTAACGCACGGCTTTCCGGACAGGAAGGAGCGCCTGGTCGCCGGCACGAATCCGCCCGGCGGATTTGTGTCGAGGTCCGGTGAACCGGTCAGTCTGTGGATGATTTTTAGGCGGTTTTCCATCTGCCTCGGCGAATGCGGGCTGGTTCCCCTTAATCCGCCTCAGTTACACTATGTCGGAGATTGCTGCGCAAACACTGTCTCCATGTACGCGTACACCACGATTACTCTACCACGCAAACATGGTTGTTACTCTCGTCCGGTGTGAGATGTTCCCTGGGGGGGGGGTCCACCGGCGGCCGAACCGCACAATAACCCTGGGCTCGGTGTGGGGCGGCGGAGGCGAGAAGTGGACTGCGGTAGTCGTCGTGGGGTTGTGGACCACTGCGGCTGCGGCGGGGAGAGAGCCACTCGGTCGTTTCCAGGTCCCCGGTTAGCACACAATACAATACAACACGTTAGCTAAAAACGATAACTTGTTGCGGTTTTGGTCTAGTCGTCTAAGGAGCGTATTATGGGAGATTTGCGTTTATTATTTCATTCTGCTTAAAAATTCAATGACATTGCTCCTCTGCTCGTCGCTTTTACGTGTGAATTGCGAGTGGCCACGTCACTGCAGGCTAGCTGTACCAACTGACCGGCCAGTGCTCTCCAAGTTAAATGCGCCGGTAAAGCCGTTTTCCCGTATTGTCGCTAAGTCGATGTGCGCGTAACGCACAGCAGAAAACGTACCCTTATTATCGTACTTGACGGTACTCGAGGCAGCTTGGCTACAGTCTCATGTGAAACAGAAATTCAATGAGTACACAGTGTAATGTTTACAACAGGTTTATTGTTATGATAAACGGATTACGGATCACCTCTGCTGTGCTCGCTGTAATTGGCTGACTAGTTCACGTGTCATGTGCTCGCATATGACTGGCTGATAGCGGCACATGCCAGAGCTGCCATTTTAATTCCAGTCTTTCACAAGCTAACGGACCGTATCTAGTAGATATCGTATTCATGCTCGCATATTTCAAAAATATGCAGTTTCAATCATCTAATCCGTAGGACGCAAACCACTATTAAACTCTCAGCCCCACAGAAGTTGCTGCGGAATTTTACGAAAGACATAAACAATATCCTTTTGTTAAAACGCGCGCGATGGCCAGATCCAAAAAATGGCTGTGAGCACTTAACTGCTGAGGCCATCAGTCCCCTAGAGCTTACTTAAACCTAACTAACCTAAGGACGTTACACACATCCATTCCCAAGGCAGGATTCGAAACTGCGACCGTTGCGGTGGCGCGGCTCCAGACTGTAGCGCCTAGAACCGCTCGGCCACACCGGCCGGCGCCAGATCCTGAAAGGGCCTAAAGAATTAAAGTGTGGTCACAAAAAGTGGTATTCCCTCTCTGTAAAATAGGGCAGTACCGGTAGATAGTTCAGGAACATCAGTAAAGAAAGTAGATAAGTCGAGAATATAACACTTCTTGCAAAAATATCACTTCTGCATTTGAATCGTAAATTAACTGTCGCAGCTCCGCAATTCGAAGATCGAAACTAATGCTGTTCACATTCATTCCATAGCAAAGACAACGGATGAATTTGAATCTGAAGTACTGGATCCCTTTCTTCCATCACCTTTAGGTTTTTTATCATTTTTTTAGTCTTTCTGGGGGGGGGGGGGGTGCGGGTTGGTGGTCCTGTGGAAATACGGTGTTGTGTGCAGAGGAAAAACCACGTTCTTCCTCAGTTGCGACTCCTGAGCATGATCGAAACGAAGACTGGCGGTATTTCTTTCACCGTCACCACATGTTCCACTGGCAAACTTTCGGCTTTCTGAGTCTAATAATATGCACTTGTGTCAATCAGGGGCGGTGGCAAGTGGGGGGGGGGGGGCTGTGGCTATAGCCCCCCCCTTAAAGGAGTACCATTTTATACTGGATAAAATGACTTCAGAAATCAGCGAATATATTACTTCAACAGATTCAATCTTTTTTTATAATTATGTAGCAATATGGGCTGCAATGTATTTCAAACACATTTTAACAAAAGAATAAGAGAAGCAAACAGCTTACTATCTAAACCAATAAATAACATTTAACTTAAAATGGGCAACTTATTATTTATTAATATCCACTGGATGTATATTAATGTACCACTTACAATAATCACGAATGCTAAATTTGCCAGGTATGCCTACCAATACTTAAATTACTAACCCCAGACAAAAACTTCAAAATAGCTGGACATCTGCGTCAAATCGTATTATTTTCCCGGGCACATACATTCTGTAGACGCGATGCAGTGCTGGCAACGCCAGCGGGTGCGCGCCACCTATCGACCAGTAAATATAAACTACACACGTGAGTTACAGGAATTTGTGAAAGCGCCTAATAGGGACGTTCATGTTGAAACATAGTACGCCTTTGTAGTAAGGAATATGAACGTAAATTAAGACTGTTTTAATACAGCTCAATGAGTAGAAGGCAGATGATATTTAAATTATTCAGTTCTCTGACGAGCGGGGCAACGTCGCGGTGTATACTATCGCCGATTGTTGGCGGCTTCTCATTATCTCTATAAAGAAGTAAGGAAAATACACGGTGTTCCAAAACGATCTTTACAACTTTGATCATAGATATTTAAGAAACGTGATAAAAGGCGATGGTTCATTTATATATACATAAATTTAAAGGGCAGCCTCCGATATTAAATTTCAAAAACCAACCAAAAATTGATATGATAACCAAAAAGTCCGAAAGAGAAAGTAAATAAAATAAATCACACCTGGAAACTAAGTGTAAAATTCATGTAACGGCTGCAGACGAGTGAAGAAACCGACTGCACGAAAAAACAATCGACTGACCAATCGATTGTTAAAAACAGTCAGTTGTCCTTCCAACGCTTCCACGTGCTGTCAGCTAACACTTGTTTTCCGAGTACGATTATTGATATTACTGAAGTGTGTAACTGAGTAGTGTGACCGAAATAATAGTGTATTAGAGATTGGAGTGAGCGTTTAAAGACGTTACTGCAATGAATCGCAAGCTAACGGATTATTTTGGCAAACCTGAGCTTAGGGCCAAAAACTCTCGTAAGGAATCTGAAGCTTGCGCTATAGAACTGGAACTGTCACAGGCATGTGCATCTAGAGACTACAATTTCAACAACACAAAACAATTGGTAAAAGTCGTATCTTTTTCATTTTTGAAATACCACTTCTTTCATGTTACTGAAATTTTTTACTAGTAGTTATTAGTTTAATTACGTAGGATTAGCGCTATTATGTTTAATCGATAACTAATGATAAGAATACGACTGCTTGAAAACATAAAAAATGAGGTCAATTTTTAAAGACGCCATTCGTCTATAAAGAGTTAAAATATTTTCTGCACAAACCAGCATTATTTAATTATATTCTACTGAAAAGTAACACTTTATTGTTGTATTCCTTTTTTACTAAAGCTGGCCATCCATATTTTTGCTATTAATAACATCGACAAAATTTGTAAGATGTGAGATGGTGGTTGTTCATTCTATGACTGAGGTCAGAACTGTGTATGCTGTAATGACATTTGTTTAATGTTGCAAACTTTTCAGAGATATACCCGCTTTTACACAGTTTACAATGTGACAATGTTAAGACAGTTGTGAAATGACGCATCTTGTCCTCTGAAATTTAAGTAATCCTAAACACAACAATATTAAATTTTAACTAGAGGTTTCTTTACAAAATTAATCTTACAGTTACGGTATGATGTTGGTTAGTACTACGATAAAACATCCGATTCCGTTTCAAAGTTAGGTTCTACTTCGGATGACAATCAAGTTTACGGAGGATGGTTAGTTTTGCGACAAGTTGAGCAAAAGATTACCCAAAGTCGCTCGAGTTTACAGTGAACACAAGCTGGAGAACAATAAGTATTTACCGTTGCTATCATATGAATGGACGCTTTCTGCCTCTGAAATTCCTATAAAAGCTTATTAAACGTTTGCTGAATTTTTCCCTATGTTTCTCGTTATGCCAGAAAATAAGTACTCATTCCTAGTTTTGGAATATGGCAATATACACGCGCATGGCTGGAGCACCTTGCATATTATAATGCCCTCTCAGTACTCTCAAGAACAATTAATTAACTCTCTCGTTCGTTCCTCCGCTGTTGGAGCTAATTCCTAGCTAGACGTCAGCCGCTGTGAACGCAGTGTTCACACAAATTTCACCTCTGTGTCGTACAGAGCGTTATGTTCCCCGTTCTGCTCTTGACGCCTGGTCAGTGAAGAGTCCTCGAAAATTTCCGTCTTGTCTTTCTCGTAGCCGAACTGTCTCCACTCCTGGGATCTTTCATTCTCCGTGTCACGGCTCTCTTCGACCAATAGGGTCAGAGTCACCTGGTCGGTCGGTCGTTGACCTGACTTGGGACGCGCCCTGTGGTGTGGCCTTCACCTCTCCTCGCGATTGCTTCCAAATCAAAACGTTTTTCCTCGCTTGTCTCACCTTCTGCTCATAGACATGCATTACATGATACTGTCGATTGAGTGTCATCACTTTTGCATTACATACTTACAGGCAAATTTGCTCATTACCGCCAAATTAAGTTAGATGTCATATTCACCTTCTACGATATATAAGGCTCTTATGTAAGGTGCTAAATTGACCTTCATTTATTCTGTCACCTTACAAATTATTCAAAGCTTTCTTTCTCAACAAGATCTACCAACTTTCTGTAATAGTCTATAAACACGTGAGAGCATTTCTGAAGTTTCTAAAAGCTTTTCAAACTACTAGAAGAAAGCTTACAGGCCCGCAGTAAATAATGTGATGCGGAATCTTTCGTGGTTTTGCTGTTATTAATCTGACTGTGACCGACTGACGGCGCAGAGCGACATAGGAAGAGCTGTTAAAGGCGCCTTACGTGATTATGAGAAGCTTAAGTTTATAAAGAATACTTGGAAGCCTCCTGCAAACTTTTCTTTCCCTACTCAATTAGAAGGGAAGAAAAACCGAAGATTTAAGCAAGAATGGATGAGCCAGTACAAATGGCTTTCATACAGTAAAATGTTGCGTGGTGGATTTTGTACTGTATGTGTTCTGTTTTCTGCTCCAGGTGCCGGAATCGGCTCCAAGGTACTTATTACAGCTTTCGATTATTCTAAATAACTGAAACCTTTATCTGGCTTGGTAAAAAACGTATATACCTTGGAGGTGTCGTTTTTAAATGGAAACACTTCAGATACAAAAACATAATTATTCAAATAGTTTTCAGGCTTGCTTTCCCAGCAAAAATTTCTATGTTGCAAACTTTTCAAGTGCGTGCAAGGTTTGGTGTATGCGCTATTTTTTCTTTACTTAATTCTTTACCTAATACATTTTTAATTCATTTTTATAGGCGTTGAAAACACTGGTGAAAGAACCATTGGTCAAATACAAGAAGGCTACGGAAGATCTTCGTCATCATGCAAACACAAAATATCACAAATTTTCCATGGAGAAGGCTGTAGAGTTCACAAAGTGTATGGAATCAAGTAAAAAAAGTATTGCCGTTGTCCTCGATACCAAGAAATCTTCAGTTATTGAAGAAAACCGGAAACGCTTGAGGCCTATTATGAAGACTATAGTCCTGTGTGCTAGAAATAACCTATCCTTACGGGGACATCGTGATCATGGTTTAAGTCCTCAGCTAAAAGAAGAAAAAACTGATGATCTTCTAGAGGGAAAACATGGAGTGTTGCAGAGTCTTTTGGCTTTTCGTATGGATGCTGGAGATGAAGATTTAAAACATCATTTCAGTACATGTGGCCGAAACAGTTCTATGATAAGTAACACAGTCCAAAACGAAGTCTTACATTGCATTGGTGACGCTATTCGCTCCTCAATATCGAGGCATGTGATAAAGGCTAAATTTTTTAGCATTATATGTGATGAAACAATTGATATCACCACTAAGAAGCAGATAACATTTTGTGTTAGGTACATTGACGTAGAGACCTTTGTTTCCAAATAAGACTTTCTGGGTTTTACTGAGCTTAAATCAGCTACTGGCACTTCGATTGCAGAAGCCGTCGATGAAGAACTCAAGACACTGGGGCTGGGCTATCAATATCTTTGTGGACAGGGCTATGATGGCGGCTCAAACATAACTGTGAGATTTAAAGGCGTTCAAGCTCTTATTTTAAGTAAACAATCGTTGGCTATTTATACCCACTGTTTTAGCCACTCTTTGAACTTGTGCATTTCTAAGTCTTGTGATACTCCAGTAGTTAGAAATGTGATGGGAATTCTAGGATCAGTTTCAGCATTCTTGTCTGCCTCTGCAAGCAGAAAAAGTTCCCTAGTGGAAGTTATATCTCGACTACCGTTCACGGAGTCAAAGAAAACAAAGTTGAAGGCAATGTGTCCAACAAGATTGGTGGAAAGACACGATAGCCTTATTACTTTCAAGGAGCTATTTGTCCCGGTTGTGACCTTGCTTGGCGAGCTTTCAAGTAGTCGTGAAACCAACGCAGAAACGGCTAGTAAAGGTTGCATGTTTAGTTCTGCTGTCCGAAGAGGAGACTTCGTAGTAGCGTTAGCAACAGCAGCATATTGCTTCTCTTTAACTCTAAGACTAAGCGAACAGCTCCAAAGTCCTAAAATAGATTTAAAAACTGCCTTAAATCATGTCAATGATATGCTTGAAGTGTTCAACAATATAAGGACGGATTCGGAAATAGAATTCGGAAGTGTTTTTGAAGACGCTGTTAGAAATAGAATTCGGAAGTGTTTTTGAAGACGCTGTTAACTGGCAGAAGATACTGGAAGTGTAATAGCAATGCCAAGAACTATTTCAGCACAAACCAAAAGAGACAACGATCCTGCTTCAAACGCCGAGGAATACATCATGCGAATAGTATTTTTACCTGTTGTGGATCGTTTTATTGCCGAGTTAGAAACAAGATTTTCGCACCATATTACCACTTGAAGGACTTATTCCTGCATACTGTTTAAAATACAGTGAGGATGAAGTGATCCAGGCATCCGAGAAATATGAACAGTTTTTGGAGAGTTCTTCGCTTTTAATGAAAGGAGAACTGAAACTATGGAAGAAAAAGTGGGTTGATGAAAGTAAAAGACCTGAAACAGTAACTGAAGCATTAAAGAACTGTGACAAGCAGTTTTTCCCAAATGTACATGTTTTACTCCAAATATTTGGGTCTATTCCTGTCACCACAAGCACTCCTGAACGAAGCTCTCTACTTTGAGACGAATAAAGACTTATTTGCGTAACACAATGGGGAATATGAGATTAAATGGATTGGCTCTTGCAAATATCCATAAAGAAAGAGATATAGACATTGAAAATCTCATTGACATATTCAGTAAAAAGAAACAGAGGCGAATGATCATGACAAATTGGGCAGAAGACGGAAATATACAGTGAATTTTGTTACAGATTTTTTTAATATTCATGTCAAGTTCAAGTGTCTACATTCATGTCACCTTCTGTATCCAGAAAATTAATGAAAACTTATTTGTTGTAAGTCGACCTTTTTCATGGTTTATGTAATTTGTAAAATCTCCCATGTGAAAATAAGTTTCTTTTATGTTGAACTCCAAAACAGTTACCAAAAACTGCTTTAAGCAACACCAAATTTTACCAATTTGTCGGCGGAGGAACCCAACTCTTCTTTTGTTAAGAGATATTCCACTCCCCCAATCCCTTCCCCCTCCCTCCAATTAGCCCCCCCCCCCCCTTGACCAACTTCTAGAACCGCCCCTTGTATCAATCGTATAACCGCGGCTGCTGGCACGAATTATGTCGATGTTAAATTAATTGCTAATTCCTTTGAACATCACTTGATAATTTAGGATCAACGGTGGTCTGAGGAATGCTTTCCTCATCGTGCGCCGCAGAAGAAGGTTAGGAATAGGTTACAGATTCAGGGATGCTCGGCACGTTCGTCGGTATAGTACGGATCTCGAGAACACGTCTATCCTCATGCGACTCAGAAGATGTGGTCTCCGTGTCGGGTGACACATCGGAGGGGATGGTGGATGTTTTCGAATCTTGAACAGCATGGTCTTAGGCGCTGCAATCATGGACTGTATGGCCCGTCCCGGCGGAGGTTCGAGTTCTCCCTCGGCCATGGGTATGTGTGTTTGTCCTTAGGATCATTTAGGTTAAGTAGTGTGTATGCTTAGGGACTGACGACCTTAGCAGTTAAGTCCCATAAGATTTCACACACATTTGAACATTTTTTGAACAGCAGCTGACATACTATCATACGGTCCAAACTCGTTGTGGAGAGAGGCATCCCCCAACCGAGTCTTTCCAGCAGGGCGCAGAAGGGAAGAGTAATCGCCTGACTCTTCCCCATCTTAGGTCTGTCTATGCTTGTTTTGAATATGGCAGCAATGCGAAAGCTACAGCGGCAGAGCCCCTATGTGAGATTAACGGAACGAATTCACTATATCCATCAAACAATGGCTTGCGTTACTCCTCAGGATGGTGGTTAGGAACAATAACTGTCACTTGGGGGGGGGGGGGGGGGGCGAGATCCGCTGAAATTGGGGTTTTACAAAATTCAATGTGGTTTTTAAGAGCCCGACACGACACGGGCAATTTGTGAGGAATGTCCACTCACATTACATACAGAATAGATACTTGCTTATCCTGTACAAATTATATGCACCAGGTATCTTGCAAATGAGAAGGGACATGAAACTTCCTGACAGATTAAAACTGTGTGCTCTACCGAGACTCGAACTCGGGACCTTTGCCTTTCGCGGGCAAGTACTCTATCAACTGAGCTACCCAAGAACGACTCACACCCGGTCCTCACAGCTTAACTTCTGCCAGTGTCTCGTCTCCTACCTTCCAAACTTTACAGAAGCTCTCCTCTCAGGAAGTTTCATATCAGTGCACACTCCGCTGCAGAGTGAAAATGTCATTCTGGAAACATCCCCCAGGCTGTGGCTAAGCCGTGTCTCCGCAATATCCTTTCTTTCAGGAGTGCTAGTTCTGCAAGGTTCGCAGGAGAGCTTCTGTAAAGTTTGGAAGGTAAGCGACGAGATACTGGCAGCAGTAAAGCTGTGAGACCGGGCGTGAGTCGTGCATCGGTAGTTCAGATGATAGAGCACTTGCCTGCGAAAGGCAAAGGTCCTGAGCTCGTGCCTCGGTCGGGCACACAGTTTTAATCTGTCAGGAGGTTTCATATCAGCGCACACTCCGCTGCAGAGTGAAAATGTCATTCTGAGAAGGGGCATTCCCTTTTACCAACATGTCTACGGGATCAAACACCGCTATAAACTTGTAAACGATTTGAGCAGACCAGTGTCCCCGCCGTATATGATGTATGCCCCAAACTGAAGCCGGAAGGTTTTGAGGAAACTCTCAGCATCATCGCACAGTAGATTAAACACCATGACGTTATTATATTCCACTCTGCATTTACCAAATAATCACACTATTAGAACCATCTCAATGAACGAAAGGATCTTGCTCTCTGTGGCGCAAAAGGAGCCTGTCTACCTGAAGCGGGTCTAGAAATTTGGCATAAAATACCTACAGTTCAGAATCGAAGTAAGTCGTGTGAACTTGCTCTGGAATTACATTACTAGTGTTTACAAGTCTACGAACGTGGCTGCACAGGCCGCGTGGACTTGTCAAAACTGAAACTGACGGTACCTGTAGGTGAATGGACGACATCACGGTGCAAGACAACGCCGCGATAAAACTGAGTCACAAACAGGAGACGTTGAGAGACAAAAAATGATGCGACGCACGCAAGGGAAACAAGGAAGCCCTCGTTGCGCTACGGCATAGAGGGAACAGACAGAACCTACTGGTGCGAAGCAGGATTGTGAAACGCGCCAAGCCACTGTGCCGCCTGCGTCAGCTACTGCCGAGTATCTGCCCGCCCTGGGGCGCGCTTAGGGCCTCTCTCACCCCTAACTCACGCTACATTCTGAGTTGGTGGTCTAGCCCTTTATTTGGCAGTGTTGCTCTCAAGAAACATCAAATTTACGTTGGTCTTATGGGACAACAAACACTTCCCAGTGACTTTTACTGGCATTGTTGCCTCCAGGCAACGTTCCTTTACACACTGCGAATACCAGTTGTTGTAATAGTTCAAGGTTTTCCATACGAGATGGCAATTTGTGCAGTGATGTTACAGAGATCTCCTCGTGTGAGCAACAGGGGTGTCTTATTTTGGTTCTGAAAGAGTGGATTTCAATAAATTGGCAGTGATCTTAGCAGATTTTCTTCAAGAAGTACCCAGAGGTGAGTTTACAGCAGAAATATTTCAATCTAATATTGTTTTGAATTACGTAAATAGTATAAAACTTTTATGTTGCCTGTGAGCAACATTGCCCATAGTTGGGACATGTGTCATTAGTATATTACATATGCATACGGCTGATATTCAAAACAATAAAATCTGACACTTGCAAGCTCATTTTGTCGTGTCCAACCACTCTCAACAGTAAAATGATGGGACAGCAATGAAAAAAGAAGAACTAATGTGTCCTGTCCCAGTATTGTACGTCAGTACAACAGGCACATGGGAGGAGTTGATCTTGCTGGTATGATGATAGAGCTCTACAGAGAACCAATGAAAACTAGGTGTTGGTACATGAGATTGTTTGGATTTATGCTAGATCTGAGTGTTGTAAATGCCTGGCTGGTATTTCGAAAAGAATCTCTGGACCAGAAGACCTCACTAAAGTCATTCAGGGCAGGTATTGCCAATGGTTTGATGTTTTCAGGGGAAAGGAAGGTAGGAAGGCCCTCAATAGACATAACACAACCACAAAAGAAGAAGAGAAAGCCAATAGCTCCGACTGTTACACGAGATGTCCGATTTGATAATATGGAGCATTGGCCTCTATACGGTCCCAAGGCTCGTTGTCGTTATTGTCCATCTGGATTTTCTACAGTCATGCCTTCAAAATGCAATCTAATGTTGTGCTTCGTTCCAAAGAGGAACTGTTTCCAAAAATTCCATTGCAAGAAGAGCTAGAAGGGAAAATGAAACAGTTCTATTACCCCACAGGAATGCATAAATGTGTTTATAAATTAAATTATTCACGTACAGGAAACCATTTGCTTGAGGTTATTGGCAAACACCTTTTTTCTATAATATATATAAATGTGGTCTACCGCTGGCAATGTTGCTTGTAAGCAACATTTCGTAATTTTCATAATTTTTGTCAAAAATTTCTAAAACTAACTGAATTGTATTTCTTTAAGCATAATAAATAAATATAAGCACTGAAAAAATTTTGTGTGTTTATTTTCACCATTTGTCAAATAAAGGGCTAGCTAAACATTGCTTCTATCTACGAGGACACACATTTGTGCGGAGATTTAAGCTGAGCATCTCGATAGGAATACGGAAAACTACTTTTGGTAACGTTTTCAATAACGCCGATGTTCACTCCGTCATTCTCATGATGGCTTGCGGAAACTTGTATTTCAAAAAACGCCTTTATTCGCTGAAGTGCTATTTTCGAGCTGTGTTTGTTAATCGTTTACATAGGGTGTTTGAAGAAAGTGTCATCTATTCCTACAGGAGGCGGTGTGGGCTAGTACTTTAAATGATATCAAAGTTTTTAAATAAAAACAATCCGGTATTGTAAGCATGTTATTAAAATTTTAAAATTTACTCATCAAATGACCGGTTTCGATAGTGGTTCAAAAAATGGTTCTAAGCACTATGGGACTTAACAGATGAGGTCATCAGTCCCCTAGAACTTGGAACTACTTAAATCTAACTAACCTAAGGACATGACACACATCCATGCCCGAGGCAGGATTCGAACCTGCGACCGTAGCGGCCACGCGGTTCCAGACTCAAGCGCCTACAACCGCTCGGCCACCACGGCCGGCCTCGATAGTGGTACGATCATCTTCAGGCCATTAAAACTCTATGAAAAGGGTAATACAAACTTTCAGAAGACAAGACTTAGGTATAAACTAATTTAGATAATAAAACTAATTTAAAGTGCACTTCCATATCTACCAGTGAGGAAGGTTGGAGAGCGAGTGCTGAGACGCGGTCCGCAGTGTGGCGCCGATCCAAGTCCAAACTGTTCGCTCGTGCCTCGTTGCCATGACAACCAGTTGTTTTCGTGATGCCAAGCTGTATACAAACACTTAAGATGATTTGTGACTGCTTGTCAGACATTTTATAATATTTTATTGCCTTTATTTATTTGGTGGGCCAATAGCCACCCAACGCTAAATCCTGTGATTTTGCTGATTGAATATGAAACAGTTCAATTATGTCTCATTGCCCAGGTAACCTACTGTCGTTTATATGATGCCATGCTTTATACATTCGTACTGTTGCTTGTGCATATTTCACTGTATATGATCTGTCAATCAACAAGAAGCAATATATCGTCTTAGTTCTTGTTTCCAAAATAGCTGTTTACATCTTAGTCATTTCTGTTATTGCCACTTCTTATAATTGGAAAATATTAAATACTCATGTGTACTTAATCGTACATATTTTATTAAATTGACAAAGGAATGTATAAACCGTATTTCTGTTTATAATCTTACAGATAAAATTCTGGTTTACGAAATTTTACTTCCATATTGTCTTATATCAAGTATTTTGATATATCAGGTATTTACATCTTGGATGGCCTCGTACAGTCATATACGATGGCGAAGCATTTCCTCTTTATTTTAGCTTGTGTCAGGCTATCACAGAGTCCATAATATCGTTGATCAATAACGATATGTATCGATTCAGGTGTCATCTCCTAGGTAATCATCTCTGGGCTACATATAGGTATTACAACCTCCTAGAACGAAACGCCGTATGTTACGAAATATTTATTCTCTGTTATAATTTGCAACAGCTCATATGCGATCCTAGACTGTTTTTATTTAAAAACTTTTATTTTGATTTTGATCGCTGTTTTCCCAGGAACAGTTTTTCGAAGGATACTCATAACGATATGTCCGGAAATCAATACCTTTTGAGATATTTGCCATTTGTTCTTAGCGAGTAACGCCCATGTTATTTACAAATTAGGCATCTACAGAAAAGATAGCATAGTAACTTATCACTACACGCATGTATGGGTAAATAAATGCAAATCCTCGCGCATCACGGAGGTGAGTCATCAGGATTGTTTCACTGTCAATGCATGGATAGGTACTGACTGTGACAGATCATTTTACCAAAACACTGTGCATCTACGATTGCTGTGGAATGATATGCAGGAGTTGTTGGAGAATGTTACACTTACATGAATACAATGCAGCACAAACCCATTTTCTACGTAACGTGCGACAGTGTCTCACCGCAAAGTATCATTATCTATAGATTGCGCGAGGAGATCCGGTAACATCGCTGCCCCGTTCATAGGATCTGAATCCGTCTGATTTCCGTCAATGAGAACATTTAATGGCATTGATGAGTGACTAACCTATAGATAATGTGCAGATGTGATAAGAGAGCCTGAGCTATGCTCGTGAGACAGTCCTACTGAAGCCAGGCGTATTTGAAAGAATGCGTGCTTCACTGACAAGACGGGCTGAAAGACGTGTCAACATGAGGGGTAACAACATGCAGCAGTCTCTGTATCGTCTGCTTCTGTCTGACAAGCAGAAAGGAATGAGAGGACAGATTGGATCATATCTCAATAGGCATTGGCTACCCGCCGTATTATAACGGGGACTTTTCTTCTAGTTTCAACGAATACTTTTTTTTAGGAATATGTGACACCTCTTTAACACCCTATACGTCAAATATCTTACAGCAATTGTCAACGCAAAGCTTTCTATAACAGACTTTCTTTACAGCTGCTGAAGACTGCCTACAGAGGGATACTGAAATGGCAAACAGAGGAGTCCTGTTACGTTATAAAGCGTGATATCACGCCATCTGGTAGGTTTTGGGGCTGCCACCAATTCTCCAGACTGCTCCGTTTCCGAGATGTAAGCAAAAAACTTAAGAAAGTCCCATATTTTCCAGTTTTTACCCATTTACAGACCGAAAATTTGGTGAAACTTACAACATTCGGATTCAGTTTCCTCGAAAACATATAGTAAGAGCGTGAAAAAACTTCTACAAAACTTTTCGCTATTTGATCTTTCAGAGCACCATTTGTACGTCCAGTGTTCTGTAGCTTGTAGAAATTGTATGAATATGTCTCCTTATTAATGAACTGTTCGATTTAAGTTGCTTTTTGGTGATATTTTCTTTCAACGAACATTTGTCGGATGTTGCCGTTCATCAGCGGTATCTGTTTTATACAAATTTGTAGTGCATAAATTGTAATTTTATATATCTGTGATTTTTCAATTCATTGTAATTTGACTTTCCTGATATGTATTCGTCTCTAGCATATCCCAGTGACAATATTTCATTAACGATCACGTAATAATACAATTATATCATTTATATATACTTATACATAATCGGTATAGGCAGTCTTTAAGATACACACGCAGTTGTCGTTGGCAATCCCTATTCTTGCAAAGATTATTTTTGGTATACATCATACAATCCACATAATGCTACTTCTAATCTGTAATACCTTTGTTAGCAGAACAAAACAATAACTTTTCGTTTGAGCATACTAACTCATTTTTCGATAACTTTTTGTTTTTTAGGTCGATCTGTTCTTTTTAAAAAATGCTGGGATATTTCGTCATCATTGTGAAAATTTTCATTTCTTCCTAAATGCTTAGTAAATAAAAAGAAAATAAAAAAAGGTCTGAAGAACATCTGAACCAAACTGGTATGAACCTGTTTTCATTTAGTGGACACGTGAAAGAACAAAACCACCCTGTCATTGTCAAGACAGAATGACTGTCAGTCCTACATATCACCGAAAAAGTCAGTTTCCTAAATATTTTGGAGGAAATGGACATTTTCACATAGGTCTATACAACGAAACACACTGACATTATTTTAAACAAACAGACCGATGTAAAAAACCTAAAAATCACTACAAATTTTGTTAGTATGTAGACAAAATTAAAATAGCACTTTTAAAAACGAAAAATCGTCTGTATTATTTACCAAATTTCGTTACGATTTGTTCTATACCAGTAAAAAACACATGTAGCCCATTTCATTGACTCTGCTGGTGTAATTTACGTGTTAACGTGCACTTGGCGTCCAAACCAATGATGTGGTTCAGCCTTTGTATGCATATGACGCTTGATGAATTGAAACATCACTGTTTTCGTAGTTATAATTGCATATTACGGAATTGGGTCATATACAAGCACAGTAGACCCTCAAATTAAATGGCACATTGTTGTTTCCACACCTCGCCCACACACACGAAGTCACCCTCTCTCAGAATCTTCAAAACCGAGGAGATATTTTATGTGGTGCATCACTTAAAATCCAAATTTTCGTGACGCGCAAGAATAACTACGAAATCAATAATGCCTCGTGCCATCAAGCTCCATTTCAGGGGAAAGAAAGTAATCCATCATGTTCTGCAGTAGAAACATGTAACCGACATTACTGAATGACTAATAAAACCAATGTACTTTAAACATCTCAAATATCTAAAAAAAAAACTCTTACTGTCTTTTTGGGACGATGGCAGCACTCAACGCAGCGCTGCACGAAAACAGATAGAAATGTACAGTTAACTCATTAATTTATCTAGTTTCGTTGTTTTATACAATTTAACTACTTCTAGCGCCTATGCTGACTCTGGGGTTAGTGCCTACTTCAGAAACAACGCCACCAGACGTCACTAAGTATTTCAGCGTTTCTGGAAAACAGTTCGTAAATAAAAAGCCTATTCACACAGGAACAATCTGTGAATAATTAAAAAACATGCGTATTTGAGTTGGCTACTATTGAGCGAAGTCATCAGCAGATGTAATTTTAATACAGAATGCATGAATATTTTGCAGTTGTATGTATGAATGTTAGTTCCACATCTTCTCCTAAACCACTTACCCGATGTTATTCAAACTTGGAACACGTGTCACTTACTGTCTGTAAAGAATCGCTGTAGAGGTAAGAATCACCTACCTATCAAAGTGGTGCTAGTGAAAAGGAAGTATAGCCCACGATGAGCGAATACCAACAGTTTATTCATCCAATATATGAGAATGAGAGCAGTTAATGACTTGCAACAACCTTTAAAAGTAATTTCAAACTTGTACGATACTTTTTCTCACTGGCAAGCCCCACAAATTGGTGAAAGGAAAATTTTTTGTCACTAACTAAATTACGTTGTTCATCAATAAAACTGCCACATCAGGCATGACGTTTCGCGTTATTTCCTCTTTACTGCTAACTGTATTCGTGACGTGCTTTGCAAATAGTATTCACATATAGTACTAAAAGTGTCTACTAAACTACATTATTTTACGACTCATAGTTCAGGAGATACATATCGTGAAAAACACAAATGCTTGAAAAACTATCTCATCCTAAACCCCTGGATCGATTTAAACTTGGTACACATATAACTTACTATCTGAAAAGAAATAATGTGTGGGTAAGAACCAGCAATTTCCCATTAGGCTGGGGATGTTATCGTGGAGAGAGAACAGTTGAAGGAAGAGTGGACAGACGGAGGGGGAGAAGGACAGAGAGGGCGAGGAGGAGATAGGGAGGAGGAGATAGAAGGGTTGAGGAGGAGATAGAGGGGGCAGGAGTAGATAGATTTAGAGGTGAGAGGAGAAAATGGACAGAAGTAGATAGGGCAGGGACGATCAGATGGACAGATTGAGTGGGAAGGAGCTAATCGACAGAGGAAGAGGAGAGTAGCAGATGAAAACAGAGAGAGGGACAGGGGTAGATGGGCAGTGTGACGATTGGAGCAGGTGGACAGAGTGGCAGAGGGGAAAAGAAGAGCAATACAATGGGTGGCGAAGGAGATGGACAGAAAATGAGGGAAGGAAGAGATGGACCAATAGAACTGCAGCCAACGGTGAGTATCCAGCTAATATTGAGTAAAAATAAATCACAGCATCTTAAATGGCACTTGAGTGCGGCATTTGCGAATTATGTGACAGGATTAGAGATTGATCACAAAGATTTATTCTTATGAACAGAGTGCATTTGGATCTATTTTATTCAAACAGAATTTACAAATTTCCGGTTGCAAGAATCTCAGAACGATTACGACGGAGTTAAAACAGCGGTCGCTACGAGACAAACGGTAATGGTAGGCGGACTTGGATGAGAGCTGTAGTGCATTCTACTGGGCGCTGATCGGGCTGCTATCGGTGCGGCCGTAAACTCACTGCAGGCGGCTCTCAGCGCCTCGTGACACCGCGTAAGCTGCGGGCAGGCCTGCTGCAGACGGCTGGCATATCTCACGGCAACGCGTATGTGGTGGGCACTGGTGTCTCGAGAACAAGTGTCTTCATTCCAATCACGTCAAGAGATGCCATCCAGGACGATTATTTTCGCGTTCTCCACAGTTCTTTCCCGTGACAGTGCCACGCCTCTTCACACAGCATTTTTCTATAAAGTACAGTGCCACGTTCATCACACAGCATTTTTCTGTCGTGTGTCACTATATTTCGCTCTGTGGAATTCAAATGTCTATATTTTGTAATGGAAACCATCAAATCTACACTCCTGGAAATTGAAATAAGAACACCGTGAATTCATTGTCCCAGGAAGGGGAAACTTTATTGACACATTCTTGGGGTCAGATACATCACATGATCACACTGACAGAACCACAGGCACATAGACACAGGCAACAGAGCATGCACAATGTCGGCACTAGTACAGTGTATATCCACCTTTCGCAGCAATGCAGGCTGCTATTCTCCCATGGAGACGATCGTAGAGATGCTGAATGTAGTCCTGTGGAACGGCTTGCCATGCCATTTCCACCTGGCGCCTCAGTTGGACCAGCGTTCGTGCTGGACGTGCAGACCGCGTGAGACGACGCTTCATCCAGTCCCAAACATGCTCAATGGGGACAGATCTGGAGATCTTGCTGGCGAGGGTAGTTGACTTACACCTTCTAGAGCACGTTGGGTGGCACGGGATACATGCGGACGTGCATTGTCCTGTTGGAACAGCAAGTTCCCTTGCTGGTCTAGGAATGGTAGAAAGATGGGTTCGATGACGGTTTGGATGTACCGTGCGCTATTCAGTGTCCCCTCGACGATCACCAGAGGTGTACGGCCAGTGTAGGAGATCGCTCCCCACACCATGATGCCGGGTGTTGGCCCTGTGTGCCTCGGTCGTATGCAGTCCTGATTGTGGCGCTCACCTGCACGGCTCCAAACACGCATACGACCATCATTGGCACCAACGCAGAAGCGACTCTCATCGCTGAAGACGACACGTCTCCATTCGTCCCTCCATTCACGCCTGTCGCGACACCACTGGAGGCGGGCTGCACGATGTTGGGGCGTGAGCGGAAGACGGCCTAACGGTGTGCGGGACCGTAGCCCAGCTTCGTGGAGACGGTTGCCAATGGTCCTCGCCGATACCCCAGGAGCAACAGTGTCCCTAATTTGCTGGGAAGTGGCGGTGCGGTTCCCTACGGCACTGCGTAGGATCCTACGGTCTTGGCGTGCATCCGTGCGTCGCTGCTGTCCGGTCCCAGGTCGACGGGCACGTGCACCTTCCGCCGACCACTGGCGACAACATCGATGTACTGTGGAGACCTCACGCCCCACGTGTTGAGCAATTCGGCGGTACGTCCACCCGGCCTCCCACATGCCCACTATATGCCCTCGCTCAAAGTCCGTCAACTGCACATACGGTTCACGTCCACGCTGTCGCGGCATGCTACCAGTGTTAAAGACTACGATGGAGCTCCGTATGCCACGGCAAACTGGCTGACACTGACGGCGGCGGTGCACAAATGCTGCGCAGCTAGCGCCATTCGACGGCCAACACCACGGTTCCTGGTGTGTCCTCTGTGCCGTGCGTGTGATCATTGCTTGTACAGCCCTCTCGCAGTGTCCGGAGCAAGTATGGTGGGTCTGACACGCCGGTGTCAATGTGTTCTTTTTTCCATTTCCAGGAGTGTATATTCAGGACATTGGAAATTAAAGTGTCCAGTGGTGCTTCTCCTACTCCCAATCGGTCGGTTTGACATCATACCCCCCCTTCAAAAATCCAATTAATACTATGTGGGATTATTTGTGAGTAGGAGAATAAGAACTCTCCAGAAAATTTTCTCTCTTTATTGCGTATTAGCTAATAACTTTATCTTTTGTGTGACATAAATTGAAATACGTGGAACATAAGACCGGTAAAGTCAAGTGACAAACAAGACAGTAGACAGTTCTTCAACCTTTACGTCCCAGCATTTTCTTCTCTGTAACCTTGCTCCAGCGTTACAGTTCGTACTTTCCTGTCTGCGAAAGAATCTATTAATTCACCAAAGTTCGTCAAATGTTTTGCTACATGTAAAGTCAAAATGTCGTTGCCTAATATTAAAAAAGCTGTTAATACGAATGGTAACGAAGAGTGGTGTGGTTTCTCGATTTATTACATCTATTTTGTTACTGTCTACTAGATAAAACGAAATAGGCCTTTTTAATACTGAAGCAGTTGTAACAATCGCCAAATGGGCAATACTGTTTTGGAACAAATGGTCGTTTTTATCTACCTCATTTACATAACTAACCCGACAGAATATAATTCACGATAGACCAACATCAAATGCCTATTACAAGCAAAAATTTTTGTATTAGGAAATAGTTCTATTCCTCATTCGTACTCCCCAGTTTCTCAAGCATGAGAGCGAAAATTAGTAGTAATACGGATTTTTAATATATATTTGGAATCATCATATTCTTCGATATAATTTGTGTGATGTTCCCGTTTCTTCTGCTTCCTTGTTCCGGCAAACACTCCTGTCTTCACTGATTCTGGAACTATTACTGCCATTGTCAAAACTTATTCTTCCTTTAGCTTCAGTGACCCTGCCAGAATCACCGGTAGAGTTACCCTTCGTTTCATTTCCGGTTACGCGTTATTACATGTTTGTACTCATGCATTTTACGCGCTACTGCTAGAATAGAAATAGAGCGGTTGCTAACCGGATACTGTACAATTACCCGTTAGTAGCGTAGCGATCTGATAAAAATTTTCTATCAAAATTCTATTTTCTTGGATACATCGAAAAGATTAATACGTAATCTTTCGTACCTGTTATTTCTGTTAGTTGTTTATTTCCGCTCTGGTAGTCTGAATCTATGGATTTCGCTAGTAATTGTAACAATGCTTATCATTCGCGTAATCAATCTCAAAACAAACAGTGATTGATACTCATCCCTTCGTGTTTATTCGGCTGAGCTCGTCAGCCCCAACCCCTTTTGTTTGCGGGAAAGATTTTTATTTATTGATGCGACGGAGAATCCGCTGGTAGAGGCATCGCGTACACTGTACACACATTCAAAACTCGTCTTATGATTCGTTCAGAAATAAACTTAGAATGTGTTCAGATATGTTCAAAAACCAACAGCGATGCGTTTCAAATCATATGAATAATCGACAGACCATCCTGCGCTGGATGGTAGGCGCATTATGAAACAAGGTTGTTTTCTTCAAGAATATGAGTTTGGCGCCCCCTGAAATTTTCGCCCTGGGCAGATAACCAGGATTGCCGCCCCCATCTCCATGCCCGACTTACAACCTGATCATTATCGCTTGCATGTTTACTGTGTACAACGACGATCGGAATACAAAAAATGGATAACTAGTTTCACTGTAGTCTGCTGTAATTTTGTATGCTAAAATTGTTTGAATGAATTTAGACTGCAGAATAAAAACTGTCGGAACTCCAAAACGAGCATAAGCTAAACTTGGTAATGACTATAATGACTCTGAAATCACGCAAATTCCGGGCTAGATTGATAAAGCAGTAACTGATCAAAATACACTTGAGCGAGCATAGATGAGAGAACTAATGTAACATGAAAACTACAGGTGTTAATCTGGAAAGCAATGCTGTTAATTATACTCACGAAAACCACTTATGACCAACGACTAACAACATTTCATAGAAACTGTACTGTATGAAGTAATTAACGGTAATGCTGTCTGTTTGTATGTTCGCATCTACATCTGTAACTACATATATACTCTACAAACCGCTGAGAGGTGCATGGCAGAGGGTACGTCCCATTGTGCCAGTTATTAGGGTTTCTTCCCGTTCCGTTCACCCATACAGTGTGAGGAGAATGATTGTTTGAATGCCGCTGACCGTGCGCTAATTATTCTAATCTTAACCTCACGATCCCTTTGTGAGCGATATGAAGGATATTGTAGTATATTCCTAGAGTCATCACTTAAAGCCGGTTCTTAAAACTTGCAAATTGACTTTCTCGGGTTAATTTACCTCTATCGCAAGAGTCGTCAATCTCAGTTCTTTCAGTATCTCTGTGACACTTTGCCACGGATAAACTTAACCTTTCTCCATTCGTGCTGCCCTTTCCTGTACACTTTCAATATACCCTCTTAGTCCTACTTGGTAAAGGTCCCACACACTTGTGTAATATTCTAGAGGAAGTCGAAAGAGTGATTTTTAAGTAGTTTCCTTTCTAGACTGATTTCACTTCACCAGTATTCTACCAATAAACCGAATTCTGCAACCCGCTTTAAGCACGATTGAGCATATGTGATCATTACTTTTCATATCTCTACAAAGTGTTACACACAGATATTTGTATGAGTGGACCGATTCCAGCTGTGCCTCACTGATGTTATAGTCATAGGATACTACGTCTTTTGGTTTTGATAAGTGCGCCATTATACATTTCTGAACATTTAAAGCAACGTGCACCATTTTGAAATCTTATTAAGATCTGACTAAAAATTTATACAGCTTCTTTCAGACATTGCTTCATCATAGATAACTAAGAAATCAGTAAAAAGTAAAAAAAAATTACGAGTTAAATTCTTTAGCTGCAGATATCAGTGATCAGTGTTCTGTGGATGAACTCGGGAACGGTCAAATGTTTCGGAGACGACGGGAAATATCACCCAGCAAATTTTATAGCGGCATGCAGAGATGGTTTTATAAAGGGAATATCTGACGAGGCGAACATAAAATTTGTGAAAAGACATTTGGAAGGTCAGAAGCAATCGTGGGTAAATATACACAGTGATACGTTCACTACCTACGAAGTATTTGAAAGCACTTTCTCGAACAAGTTCTGGAGTGAAACGCGACTGCAAAATGAGATTCTGAACGGGCCAACATTCAGATACCGGAACGGGTCGATGCGAGTATTTTGCAAACGAGAACTTGCGAGATTAATGCATGTGAAACGTCCTTTGAGAGTGCTTAGCGAAATTACGACGTTGAAAAGGCGGTTACCGGAAAATTTGTAGTGGGATTTAGTGCACAGTCCTAGCAACTAAATAGACGAATTTTTGGACTGTAGAAAAATTAGAACGGTCGCTGAAACTTTAAACCGCCAAGTAAGCAGAAAAATAGTTTTCACTATGGAAATCCTAACTACAGTCCGACTGATTACTATGAAAGACCTCCGGGAAGTTATCAATGGACTGCAAACAGCAGTTTCGATAAGGTAAACGCTAAGAGGAAAACATCCAATGATAAATTTCAAAGGGATAGTGGGAACGGATACTCCGGTGGCAGGGACCTACACCAAGAGCGTAGATCTGAGGGACCGACACCTGGAGAAATGGATCAGCGAAATGGGAGATCGGGAAAATAAGTTCCGCCACACCTCAGGTCCGGAGACGGCAAAATAACAGGACGCGACTAAATGAGAATGTGATAGGTGTCAATAAATCAGCAGAAAGGCGTCAGGATATTGAAATAAAATTAGTAAGAGATGAGAATCAAACAGGTAAATTTTCAAATCAGATCGTACATAAAAGGCATAATCCTAAGATAACGGAAGATAACGATATAGGCGATGACGACGATTTAGAGCTAAATTATTTGTTTTATGAATGTGAGACGAAAGAGTGAATGTTAATACAATGAAAGATTCTATGCGCCAGAAGTAGACTGAGGTGGAGCTGAATTTGGTGGAGTTAGATGGTATAGAAAATTCTAAAGAGGTACTGACCAGCGGTAACGATTGTAGTGATGAAGGTGAGGATGTTCCAGGTGATATTGTGATGGCAAAAGTAGTTAAGAAGGTTAATAATGGAGGCATAGCATTATTTTCGTCAGCTTTTGATGAATTAGTGTGTGTATCAGCGGATATTGAGGAATTATTTTTGAAACAAGGTAGTAATTATGTTTTATGTGCTGAAGTTACGAAAGTTGAAGCTGCTGATAGCGATACTTCAGAGGAAGAAATCTGTGCGTATCTTTCTACTAACAGAGGTGAACACAAAATTCTGGATGGATCTGTGGATCTTGAATGTTTGTTTGAGAATGAATGTGGATCTGAATTTGATATGCGACCTGAAATTAATGTGGCTCCCGAGCATGTAGGAGAGGAAAAGGTATTACACTCAGGTTTAAATCCTAACGCAGCGGAATTTAATGGTAGTGTTGATTTTGAAATTTCACAACGCTATAAATATAAATTATGTGATATAACGCCAGAGGATGGTGAAACTACGAACGGTTCTTATATTGGTGACTTGTCGACGGAGTTAGATGGGGTTTCATGTAGCGAGTTGTATGATGTATCAATGGCTGTTGAAAGTGCTGTTTGTGAAGGTGTTTGTAATGACGTGGAAGTAAAAAGTAATGCTTAATTTCACGATAATGATGACGTAGCTACTAATGTCGATAATTTTAAGGGAGAAAACAGTGAGTCTGAATCTAATATAGAAAGTGATATTTGGACAGAACGGTATCATAAGGACAAATGTGATTTTACTGTAACTGAATGGGGATGGTACGATAGAACATTACGATCGTTATTGCTTCATTTGTGGAATTGAGAGAAATTTAAGATAGCGGGAAGTCTAGATGCGAGAAAAAATGAAACTTGGGTGAAGGAAGCATTTAATGAATTATTTTGGGACAAGTACGAAATTGAGGGGTGTATCAAACATGATACGTTTACTCTAGAGATGGCAGAGAAGGGACAAGACATCTTTTTCTTCTTCTGGTTCCTGTCTGTTCCGGATGTTGACAACCATCTTGGCAATGCTTTTTCTGTCACCTGCAGCTCTATGTAGCTCTGTAGATGCTTTAGAGGTCCACGTTCTGATGTTCTTAAGCCGGGATACTCTTCTCCCTCGTCAACACTTCTCTTCTCTGGTAGTTTTTCTTGCAGGATGGTCCGCAGGAGATGGTATCTGCTTTTGTTCCGCATGATATGTCCCAGGTACTGGATCTTTCTTGCTTTCACGGTGGCCAATGCTTCTTTCTCTTTCTTCATTCTTCGCAAAACCGCAACATTTGTGACATGCGCTGTCCACGGTATTCTTAACATTATCCTGTACAGCCAATTCTCAAAAGCCTCCAGCAGCTTACACAACTATTCTGTCAGAGTCCGTGTTTCAACACAATAGAAGAGGGTGGAAAATGCGTAGCAGCGTAGAAGTCTGATATTCGTCGTCATTGCTAAGCCATGATTCTTGAAAAGGTTACTCATCTGATCGAAGACAGCCCTGGCTCTTCCAGTTCGAGATCTCACCTCATCAGAAAGATCACACTGGTCATTTATTGTAGTGCCAAGGTACACGTATTTAAGTACTTGCTTTATGTGATATCGGTCTATATTAACGTGACATGTAATTACTCTGTTTTTACTGATTGTCATTGTTTTCATTTTTTGCAAGTTGACATATTCAGAGTTTTTTTGGGCAAGCCTCTCTACAAGGTACTTCAAACTATCCTATCAGGAAATATTACTGTGTTGTCAGCATATCGGATGTTGTTGATATATTTTCCTTTTAAGAGCACTCCAGTCTCTACTTCATGAAGAGCTTGCTTAAATATATGTGGGGATAACATACAGCCCTGCCTTACACTTCATAGAATGTCTATGTTTTCTATATTTACTCTGCCCAGCCTCACAGCAGCCGACTGGTTCCAATATAAGTTCACAATTATACATAGGTCTTTATCATCCAAACCAATGCTTCTTAAAATGTCAGCAATCTTCTGGTGTTTTACTCTGTCGAAATCCTTCTGATAATCAATAAAGCAGGCATAAATGTTGCAATTCACGTCTCGGAACCTTTGAAATAGTACCTCAATGCTAATTAATGCTTCGCACGTACCAAATGCATTCCTGAAACCAAACTGTGTAGGAGAAATTTGTTCTTCACAAATATTGTAAATTCTTTGGTGAATGACTCTTAGAATGATCTTTAGCGGGTGACTCATGAGGCTGATGGTACTGTATTCACCACAAGTCTTAGCTCCGGGCTTTTTGGGCAATGTAATAAATTCGGATTTAAGCCATTTCCGTGGACTGTTACCGGAATCTTAGATGTCACTGAATATTGCAGTCAGTCATTTTAAGTTATCCTCACAGAGCAGCTTGAGAATTTCAGCATTCACATTGTCGACACCAGGTGATTCACTATCTTTCATTACATTTACCGCAGCTTGTTCTTCCTCCAGCAGAATTCAAGGTCCTGTTTCGCAATGTATTTGAAGATTTCTGGCAGGTTGTCATGAAATAGTTGTTCTGTGTATGCTTTCCATGTTCCTTTAAGCTCATCTTGTCCAACTATTATTTTTCCTATCATGCTTCAATTGTAATTTCTCTATTTCATTGCACTGTTCCTGTATTTCTCTTTCCTTAGTTTCTCTATTTGTTTCCTGATATCCTTGTATTCATCAGGATTGCTTTTCACTTACCTCCTTCTGCCCATCATTTTAAGTATCCTTTCGGCCATCCATGACTTCTTTTTCATGACATTGGATTTCGGATGCTCTTCTTTAACTGATTCCAATATAGACTTTATCTTTTTAATTTTCTCTTTGGTGCTCAAGTTAACTGACAGAGACTTTAGTTCATTATTAAGATGGACTCCTACATTTTCTCTTATGGAAGATTCTTTCAGTTTGCGGATATCATACATTTTGACTTTTTTTTCTTTTTAACTCTCTTCATTCTGATTTTAAAGACACCAGCTAGGGGAACGTAGTCTGAGTTAATGTCGGCAGCTGGACAGTTTTTCATTGAGAGACAGCTGTTTCTATATCTTTGATTCATCAAGACATCATCAATCTGATTTGGGGTAATATTTTCGTCTGAATCTCCTGGGGACTTCCAGGTGTAGAGACGTCTGGGTGGTAGTGTGAAGAATGTGTCAGTTATTACGAATCTCCAGTCTCCTGCAAATGCACTGAGTAGATTACCTCTCTCTTCCCTTCCACCAAGTCCATAGGGACTACACTGTCGCCTTCGGATCCCTTTCTATTTTGGCATTAAAGTCTCCTATAATTATTGACAGATCTTTCTTCGATAGCTGTTGCAAAACACCTGAGATTTGGGGACAAAATTCTGCAAACTCTTCATCACTATGGTCTGTTGTTGGAACGTAGATCTGAATAATGTTCAGTTGTGCGAGTAGAGCACTTATTTGGAGTAACATCACTCTCTCTGAAAAAGAAACACAATTACAGACACATTCTGCGATTGCTTTCGATACTATGAATCCTACTCCAGACTTATACTGTCCATTGAATGTTCCTGAGTAGTTAATTTTGTGTTCATTGATGTTAGAAGAACCTGAATCTGGCCATTGCATTTCACTAATGCCCATGATGTTAATGCTCATTCTTTCCATTTCATGGATTGTATTCTTGATTTTTCCAGCATGAGCCATCGTATTCACATTCCATGCGCTTGCCTTTATACTATGTTTCAATGATAATCTCTTCTTTCTGACAGCGTTGCATACAGTGTCCCCCGCCCCGGGAGATCCGACTGGGGGACTTGAAACTCCGGAAAATTTGGTTTTGAACGTGGCCACGATGTGTAACTAGAAATATCCGTAGGATCTTTAATGTGGTTGTTTCTCGTTGCCTTCCATATTCTGCCGCCGTTGATCAATCTGGTTCTTCCGCCTTCAGCAAAGATTTCTCATCCCAAGGAAACAGAGTGTTCTACCCTTTACCTCCTCATCAACCCTCCAAGGAGGCCGTTGGCACTTGGTACAAGGGGACCGCCTACACTGGTGGACACTCGGTTTTGGACGCAGTTTAAAGTCATGGTGGGGACACTGACGAGACATAGATAATGATTTATTGAGGGAACAATGTTTAGAGCGAAAAGAAATGATTATGTTCAGTCTATCATTGAAATTTAAGTAAATGACGAGAAAGTAGTCGCACTGCTCGATACTGGAAATAATGTGTCGGCAGTGTCGGAAGCTTTTGTACACAGGATAAAGAATACGAAATTAGTATCACTACAGGTAAATAGCGTAAAAATTAAAACGGCAGTTGGCGGTTTAAGTAAGCCGACAAGGCAAGAAGTGGTCTTGGAATTCAAGTGCGAGGAGAATCATTTTAGTGTAGGATGCTCTGTAGTGAATAGAATTGTGAAAGATGCGGTGCTGGGAACAGATTTCTTATGTAAATACAAAACTTCGCTTCACTTCGTGGGAAGGTTCTTGGATTGAGAAATTGGTGGTGAAAAACGAAAGTAAAATTTAAGAATATTTTAAGGGGGGACAACCAGTTTGCCCACGCCATAATTACACATGGTAGGGATGAAGAGAACAATATTTATGACAAGATAAAGGAAACGGTACAAGCAGTCCAGCGTATACCGGAGGTAGATAAAAGGGAGTTATGCAAATTGTTGTATCCGTTATGAGGACATATTTTCTGATCTTCCCGTTAAAGTAACAGGTTAAGGGAAATGCTAGAATGCGATATTACAGAGCAGTGTAGCAGCGATTACTTTAATCCCATTATAAATGTAAAGAATAAAGACAAATCGGTTAGAATCGTGTTAGACGCGCGTAAGATAAGGCAATTGTTAGAGAACTCGACCAGCCTGGTAATATGGAGGAACTGTTGCAGAACTTCAGGAACATAAAATTGATGTCTAGTGTTGACTTGACCTTAGGAGTTTGTCAAATCCCATTGGCAGAAGAAAGCAGATGTTACACAGCTTTCTTATTCGAAGGACGAAAGTTCCGGTTTAAGGTTGTACCGTTCGGCCTCACGATTTCAGTGGCAGTATTTGAGAGAGCACTAAGCCATGTCATCGGAAAACGCTTAATGAGTAAGTTGGCGATCTATGTGGACATTTTAATTGCGACTGAATCCTGGTACGAACACTGTAAATTGCTGGAGGACGTGCTTGTGGCCTTAAGACGAAGTAGGGTGACGTTAAAGATTGCCAAATGCGAATTTGCCCCTGCGGAAATTCAGTTTCAAGGACACACTCTTACGTCTGAGGGAATTTTACCGAGCACCAAAAAACTAAATTTAACCAACAGAATGCAATTAAAGTCGTACCTCGGATTATGTCGGTCTTATCGAAAATTCTTGGAGGATGGAAGAATGGATAACCCAAATTTATGTTAAGTTATTAAAGAAAAACTCATCCTGGAAATAGACCGAGGAATGTGAAAAAGAATTTCAGAACATAAAGGATAAATTGTGTGCGAGCAAGATGCTCTATTATCCGGACATGACTCTTCCGTTCGGTTTGTTGTCGGACAGTTCAGATTATGGGACATGCTGTGAAATCTTCCAAGAAAAACAAATCGACGAGAATATAGAATAACGGAGTGTGGCTTTCGCCAGCCGCATTCTCAACAAACATGAACGCGGATACAGCATATCAGAGGAGGAGCTGCTTGCAGTAGTGCTCGGATTCAAAGAGTTCCGTATGTACTTTGAAGGTAGACAGGTAACAGTGCTATCCGACGATGAGGCCCTTAGCTTTCTGCAAGACTGTAGAATACTAAACGACCATATGCTGCACTGGGCAATGTTCTCGCAGAAATTTACTTACCAGATACGCTTCATTAAAGGGACCGAGAATTGTATTGCGATGCTCTGTCGCGGCTACCCGTTGGAGAGGAAGACAATGAAGGGGAGGAGACAGCTGCTGTACATGAAAGGGGTACCAGGGGAGAAGGAAATTTGTGCGGTCTGCAGGGATATGAGGAGAATGCAAAATGATGACCCTGAACTAAAGAACATGAAAATCAACTTTGACAGAAAGTGCTACGAAAAAATACCCCGTTACTTCAACTCCTCCGCTGTTTCGCGGAGGAGGCGAGAAGACGGATCACTGAAAACTGTGCATACCAGACCAATAAGTGGAACAGCTGATTGATTACGTCCATGTAAGTCAAGGTCATTACGGGTCCCAGAAGTTCACCGAACTCATAGAGCGATACATCCACATTAACAACCGCGCCAGACGAGTACGTGCACAGCTGGCTGCCTGTGATCGATATCAGCGAGTAAAATATTGCACTACAACTCAACAAGGGGAAATGCAAAGTATAATAGCGACCAAGGTAGGAGAGTTACTGGCGGTCGCAAATTTTGGCCCACCGCCCACAGGACGTGGCGGTATGAAGTACATATTTGTTGTTGTGGACCTCTTTTCAAAATTTATTAAACTTTATCCCATACTGAAAGCTAACAGAAAGACTCTGATAGCCAAATTAGAGAAGGATTTCTTTAAAAACATAATCCAATCAGAAAAGCTGTTATCTGATAACGGATCTCAGTTTATATCAAACGTTTGCAACAAATTTATAAACGACCATGATATAAAACACATTACAACATCCGTGCAGCACCCGGCGAGTAACCCTTGCGAGCGGTATATGCGAGAAGTTGGACGACAGTGTCGGACTTAGGCGACTGATAGACACTCAGAGTGGGTGGAATACATACGTTCATTTGAGGACGTTCTAAACAGCGTGAAAAGTAAGGCAACTGGATATTTACCCTTGCAGGTGACGATGGGAATCAAACCGAAATTTCTGTTAACGGAAATTGTGGATTTCCCGCAGTGCTTGGCTGAGTCGGCCTCCGAGAGGGAGCAGGCTGTAAAATCCTGTATGGAGAAGTTGGCAGCAGAAAGGAAGAAACGGCATAATGGGCGGCACAAACCAATTAACTACAAAACAGGGGACAAAGTCCTAGTAAGTACGAAAGAAAAGTCCAACGAAGAGGATGAAGAAATAAAAAAGTTGTTTGAGCTGTACTGTGGGCCATTTGTAGTGCCAGAATGTCCGAAAACTAATGCCTACCCACTCAAATACCCTGTCTCAGGAAAACTTCTAGGATTAAGAAATGTGAAAGAATAGAGACTGTACATTCAGTAGGGGAAAGTAGGTTAAAAAAATAAATGTATCTGTGCTTAGATTACAAGATTATTTGGAGGTGTTATTTTCAACATTTTCTTTCAAAATTTATTTTAGTTTGTTTGTTGTTTCATCGCATAAGAATTTTTTTGACACAAGATCCATTCAATTACAAAGAGATAGCTTAGACGCACATCTGGGTGCCTGTATCAAGTCAAAAATCAGTGCATAGTATGCATATAAATTAGGTTTTTGGGGTTATATAATGGATTTATTTATGTGTATGTATGTGTTAGGCGTACGTTTTTGGATGGCTTTAAGTTTGTTGCAACTTCCAGTTTGGATGCATGGAGGTCGGAGAAATTTGGAAAATGAAAATTAATAATTCCTACCTAGGAAGACAAATGTTTGTTTATCTACTTATTTGAGAATATTTTTGGGGAATAATTTATTGTTGTATGGAGTATCGATTTGTAAACTAAACGAGGGGTGAGATTTATTCATATTTGTTGTTAGTTTTGAGCATAAGGTAGTCATTTGAGTTAAAAGAAAGTCGATTGGGAATCAGTCACGAGATCCATGTCTCTAGTGGGACTTGTATAACGTGTCAGACTCATCGAAGAATTACTGTGTAGTTTAGATCCATCTGTATCGATTCCACTGGGGGAAGTGTTCAGCGCAGATCCTGGCTGGTTTCGGAAAGTGTTTGTTTGCTGGTATCTACACCCGTTTCGGATTTCAACAGACTTATTCCCGAAAAGCGTTTTCGATGTAATGCAGAGCCATACAGAATTTTGGCGGGGTAAATCTGCTCCGAATCTGTGGAGCTCCTCAGGAGACTTCTTTGTGATGAAACGGTTTTGTGAAAGTGAGCGCCGTGGCGCTGATATTCCTACCGCATTTCAATAAACAGTTGACTTTGATAAATATATAGTATTATTTGGTATTTAAGTAATATCCTGCAATTCATAATTAATGTTAGAAACAAGTTTCATTTAATGTAAAGCATGCTGCATCAACAGCACTACAAATAATTCCGCTATTGATCTGGTGCTTAGGATATTTATATTGTTGCATTATGAACTTTTGTCTTGTAAGTTTGGGTGCTACTTCATAACATGCATGGCACTCCAACATTTTATGAAGTGGAGCTATGTGAGTTAACGAGCATTTCTCTCTCACTTAATATATGGCTGAAAAAGTCAGCCTTCAGGAATTGTGAAACGAGACCTGTCGTCCACGGCAGTAATTCAGGGAATTAAGCCACAGTAATTTTACTCTACCATCCTTCATAAATTTTCATGGTGATCCCAATAAAACTTGAATATTGATCATATCTATAATAGCTTAGAAAAACTGTTAAAGTGAAAGTAACAACCTTTGTAACAAAGATCTGAATGCTAAAATGTGAAAGATTTGTTTGATCTTAACGATCAACATTTCATATAGAAGCACATCATTCAAATGACAAATGTTGTAAATATCAACTCTGTAACTTTAATTGTTTAAGAGATATAGTAAATTTAAGTTATCAGTATTTTCAGTTAAGCATCAGGTCATTTCCTCCACACAATACACATTAAACGATGACACCTTACTGAATCATTAGGTTATAGAAATCTTTTTGTAAAGTTTAGTGCATAATAGTTACTTTTGTTCTGTATTTATTTATCAGAAAACACATCAGTGCAAGGCTACTGACCGTGACATTGAAAGTTAATTGTATTAGTTTTATGCAAAAGAGTTTAACGTTTATTATGTAATGGATATCAGTGTTACTTTATTTAGAACGTGAAAGTGGCCACGCTTGATTAATTAAATATGATAAAAATGAAAAATAATGTAGCATAAGCTGTATGCAATCAGATGGGCGGCTTCAAGAAAGGGAACTGTCCTAGTCAGTTAAGGGAAGACGTTCGGCACGCGGGGGACGAGGCAGCAGACGGGCAGAGGGACAGTTCTGTTCTGACACCAAAGGGTACACGGCTGGTGGAGACGCGAAAACGGACGGTCGGTCTTTAGGTAGCTAGGAAGTGAAACGAAAAAATTTCGTGTTGTGTGGTGCCGCGGGACTTAGTCTCTGAGTGCAAGCAGCCGCGCGCCTGGTGTGAACCCAAACTTTTCGAGAAGATAACGAGGTAGAGTATTGGACTTGTATTTTGCAGTGAGATTGTAACTCTAAATACGACCACTTTCGCTATTAGTTTTCTTTCTGAATAAACGTTCTTCTAACCAAATCGCATCTGTGTGGCGTACATCATTTATGGGGCGTTAACGTAGTTGCCGATATTATTATTACTGTACATTATGTTATATTAACTTTGCATTTCTCAAACTTGCCATCAGCCAGACAATTTAACCAAAGGGTCGCAAGTGTCTAATTTAGGGCGTTTAATGCGACACGTGTGGTTCAACCCCTAGACGATTTTGAGCCAAGACATTTCGAGAAAAAGGAACCGCATGTGAGCCCAAACATATTTGGGATGTTACCTCGCACCACAAATGCTACAAACGTAGGTTTGCCTTTCCTTAACCTACCTTCTACGAGAAGTCCTAAAGTCAGTATTGCCTCGCATTTTCCATCATTTCTCCAGAATCCAAATTGACCTTTTCTGAGGCAGATATCTACTATGAAATTACAATGAAATGAAAACCCCCAGCTGCATACAGGCATTGATACACGTCAACGGGGATAGTTGAAAATGTGTTCTCCGACTGGGACTCGAACCCAGGATCTCCTGCTTACATGGCACACACTCTATCCATCTGAGCCACCGAAGACACAGAGGATAGTACGACTGTAGGGACTTATCTCTGGCAAGCCTCCTGTGAGATCCACATTCCCAACTTCTTGTCCCGCACTGTGTTCATAGTGCCTCTGACCATTATACTAATTACTCGCGACTTTTTGACGATTCCCGTAACCGTTCGGGCATTGTTTGTGCATCCGCATATTCAACGCGATACCACAGTTCATCAAGAGTAGTGACTGGCATACTGTGACGAGCCAGTTGCTCGGTCACCATTGACCAGACGTTTTCAACTGGTGAGAGATCTGGAGAATGTGCTGGCCAGGGTAGAAGCCGAACATTTTCTGCATCCAGAAAGGCCCATGCAGGACCTGCAACATGCAGGCGTGCATTATCCTGCTGAAATTTAGGGTTTTTCAGGGATCGAATGAAAGGTAGTGGCACCGGTCGTAACACATCTGAAATGTAACGTCCACTGTTCAAAGTGCCATCAATGCGAACAAGAGGTGACAGAGACGTGTAACCAATGGCACACCATATCATCACACCGGGTGATACGCCAGTTTGGCGATGACGAATACACGCTTCCTAAGTGCGTTCACCGCGATGTCGACAAACACCGATGCAAACATCACGATGCTGTAAACAGGACCCGGATTCATCCGAAAAAATGATGTTTTGCCATTCGTGCACCCAGGTTCGTCGTTGAGTACACCATCGCAGGCGCTCCTGTCTGTGATGCAGCCATGGTCTCTGAGCTGATAGTCCATGCTGCTGCAAACGTCGTCGAACTGTTCGTTCAGATGGCTGTTGTCTTGCAAACGTCCCCAACTGTTGACTCAGGGATCGAGACGTGGCTGCACGATCCGTTACAGCGATGCAGAAAGATGCCTTTCATCTCGACTGCTAGTGACACGAGGCCGTTGGGAACCAGCACGGCGTCCGCCACACACCGTCAGGTGGCTTGCGGAGTACGGATGTAGATGTAGATGTAGGCGTTCCGTATTACCCTCCTGAACCCACCGATTCCATATTCTGCTAACAGTCATTGGGTCTCGACCAACGCGAGCGGCAACGTTGCGATACGATAAACCGCAATCGCGATGGGCTACAATCCTACCTTTATCAAAGTCAGAAACGTGATGGTACGCATTTCTCCTCCTTACACGAGGCATCACAACAACGTTTCACCAGGCAACGCCAGTCAACTGCTGTTTGTGTATGAGAAATCGTTTGGAAGCTTTCCTCACGTCAGCACGTTGTAGGTGTTGCCACCGGCGCCAGTCTTGTGTGAATGCTCTGAAAAGCTAATCATTTGTATATCACAGCATCTTCTTCCTGTCGGTTAAGTTTCGCGTCTGTAGCACGTCATCTTCGTGGTGTAGCAATTTTAATGGCGAGTAGTGTATATAGATATCTACTAGATTTGCCATTCTGTTGTAAGGGATTCGTGATAGTATTTTGCAGCCATAAGGTATTAAACTGATGGTTCGGTAAGTTTCCCATCTGTCAGCACCTGCCTTCTTTGGAAATTGGATTATAATATTCTTCTTGAAGTCGGAGTGTTTCATAAATCTTGCTCACCAAATGGAAGAGTTTTGTCAGAGCTGTCTCTCCCAAGCCTGTCAGTAGCTCTAACGGAATGTTGTTTACTCCTGGGGCCTTATTTCGACTTATGTATTTAAGTGTTTTGTCAAATTCTTCTCACAGTTACATATCTCTCTTTTCATCGTTCTCTATGTCCTCTTCCGTTTCCACAATATTGCCCTCAATTACGTGTCTCTTACACAGACCCTCTATGTACTTTTTCCACCTTTCTGACTTCCCTTCTTTATTTCCGACTCATATGGGAATATGAGCTGTTGATATTCATACAGGTGGTTCTCTTTTCTTCAAACGTGTCTTTAATTTTCCTATAGGCAGTATCTATCTTACCCCTAGTGATATATTCCTCTACATTTGTCCTCTAGCCATCCCTTCTTATTCATTTTTCACTTTTTGTGGATCTCATTTTTGATACGTTTGTATTCCTTTTTGCCAGCTTCATTTACTGCATTTTTATATTTTCTCCTTTCATAAATTAATTCAATATAGCTTATGTTACCCAGGGGTTTCTACAAGCCCTCGTCTTTTTACCTACTTGATCCTCTGCTGCCTTCACTATTTCATCTCTCAAAGCTACCCATTCTTCTTTTACTGTATTCCTTTACTCTGCTCCTGTCAGCCGTTCCCTAATCCTCTTTCTGAAACCCTCTACAACCTTCGGTTCTTTCAGTTTATCCAGCTCCCATAACTTAAAAAACCTGCTTTTGCAATCTCTTCAGTTTTAATCTGAAGTTTGTAACCAATAAATTGTGGTCAGAATCTACATCTGCCCCTGGAAATGTCTTACAACTTTAAGTCTGGGTCCTACATCTCTGTCTAACCATTATATTGTCAGTCTGAAAATGTCCAGTGTCCCCAGGTATCTTCCACCTATACGACCTCCGTCATGATTCTTAAACCAATTGTTAAATATGATTAATTATGCTCTGCCCAAAATTCTACAAGGTGGCTTCCTGTTTCATTCCTTTCCCACTGTAGTCTTACTGTGTGCTGGGAATGGTCTGGTAGTCAACGATTGCGTCATGACGATGCGGTGGTGTACACTGTGTGCGGGCGTTGCGATGGTGTAGACTGCTTGCTTGCGGTGGAGCAGTCGTCGATGGTTGCATGCTGACCGGACATCACTGGCTGCGTGCTCGCTTTAAGTGTGTCCTCTACGTTTGCGTGTTTCGTCGGTTTAGACGGACGCTCTTAGGAAAGGCGCATGTTGTTCATGCTCTCTGTTACTCCTCGGCAACACGTCTTCACTTTCCTGATTTATTTCGGAATTTCTTCCTTTCTGTCTGTTTTCCTTTTTTTCTGCCGCTTTCCGCGTATGACCATATGGTCGCTTCGTGGAGTGTTTATTAGTGACTGCTGACTGTTGTAGTTAGCTAGTGTGGCGATGTTTTGACTGCTTCAGCAACCTCTGTTCTAGACCTGTTACTCAATGGATACCACCCAAAACCGTCACCGTAACACTTTCGTATTACATTGGTGTAGATATTCAACGTTGCAACTCTTGTGATTTACCTGTGCGTGCAGCTATGCAGTGCTCTGTTCTTCCTCGGCATCGAACTCCTTTCTTCCGTGCAGATTTCTACAAATGAAGGGACTAAAAAACAATATACTGCTTCTCTTCTTAAATAAAGTGTAGGTCTGCTCCAATTAACTTTGTGTATTCTTGCAAACTTTTACAAAACGTTGTGCGTTACAAGGGAACCAAACTAATATTACTGTCTCAAAGACCTCTTCTTTACATTCTGTAAGCCGGAGATCTTCCATGTTACCACTGCTCCTTCGTTCCTCCTTGAGCCACGGAGATTACAAATCCTCTCCAGCAGGTAGAATCCGCACCTGTTGAGTAATTTTTTCTCTCAGTAGGTGGGCCCATGTTTACCAAAGAATTGCGATCATGCACATCTTTACTCTGAGCTCTAGATTTGACGTACGTGATCCAAATCCTTCCATAAATTGCATAGACCACTACACAGTCACCCTAAAAACTGGCTATTCCGTTTATGTACTACACCCTCAGCGCTCAGTAATCAATTATACGTGTCCCTGGTATGCCTCTTCCTCGTTATTGGGGTACCGGACGACACAGGTCCGCGAGAAGATACGTAAGCACCAATAGACGGCGCTGCAGGGGCGTGCTCGGCAAGCAGGAGGATAGTGAACTGCTGGCCGCAGTGTGGGCACCTGGTGGACTGGGTTGACCTGGGATGCTTGAACGCTCTGTTGGGCCGAACGTAGCTGGAAAGGGGCTGCCTACTCTTTAGACCACGGCTTCCCAACCTTTTCAGCTGGTGGACCCCCTTCTTCAGTCGAAAATCCATGGTGGATCCCTAGTCAGTCAAGAGCACACTAACTTTAAATTTCAGAGCGAAACCCATGTGGGAACTGAAAGCTATTTAATGCAAGTTCCACGTTCCCAATGCCCCCCCCCCCCCCCCGTAGTATCAATAGTCTTTGGTTTAGAGATAAATAAAAACAACTTGACAGTCAAAAATCGACTTATGAAACAGGTAGTGCACTGACAAAGCAAGTTTAACATTTTATGACGCCTGGGGACACATATGTGGCAGCGAGCGCTGTGATTGGTCGACAAAGCTCGCTCCGCGAATGGAGGTTTCAGCGCATTTACTGCCGTGAGCCGGCGCACAAACGAGCCCCGTATTGTTGCGAAACGTCGACCAGAGAAGCCGCATTCTCCGGCACTAAACTGTGTATGCGTTCCCACTTAGGAACCGCAAAGGCTGCTTGGGAATACGACCTGAAGTAAAAGTACACATGTTTTTCTCCCGAAAAAAAAATAGTGATTAATTTGATTTTCACATTTTTATTCAGTAATTTTACTCATTATTTTACACGATTTGGTGAAGGGTGGCCGCGGGCCCCCTAGAAAGAGCCGGCGGACCCCTAAGGGGTGTGCGGACCACACGTTGGGAAGCCTGCTTTACACTGTTCTTGGCGCCATGATGCCGGTTCGAGTTTAATAGTCAACTACTGTGTTGCTGGAGAAAGAGAGACTGGTGGGAGGGACCGTCGTGTGCCCACATAGTGGAGTACACGACGACCCTCACTGCAACGGGCAGTAATTTTGTTCTTAACTGAGGTCTGTCCTACTGGCCGCCCTCGATTAGCCGAGCGGTCTGAGGCGCTGCAGTCATGGGCTGTGGGGCTGGTCCCGGCGGAGGTTCGAGTCCTCCCTCGGGCATGGGTGTGTGTGTTTGTCCTTAGGGAGGATAATTTAGGTTAAGTAGTGCGTAAGCTTAGGGGCTGATGGCCTTAGCAGTTAAGACCCATAAGATTTCACACACATTTGAACATTTTGTGTCCTACTGCGTCCTGGTTCGTATCAGGTCTGTTTGGTATTTATGATCGTTCCTCTGATTTACTGTTGTGATTCAAAGGCGGTAGTTTGTATTTTTATATCGGGCTGTGTTTTAGCCGATTTTCTGCACAGGTATTCGCGATTTACAGTTACTAATGAATTTCTTGTATTTTAACCAAGCTTTGTGTAAGAATCCTCATCAACTCGAAAACTAATTTGTATGGCCGCCGACAGTTAATTCAGCTATTCCATATTTGTCTTAAATGTTATTTAAGTTCCCTGCAGTGAAATTCTGTTCACTTAAGGATGCCCTGCGTTGCTGAAAACTGCAATTTATTGCTGAGTCATCGTGTTCTTTAGTAAAATTTGTGTGCGAAACTTAAGTATTTGAAATTATTTTGGCTTCGTTGTGGTAGGCATTTGTCATCTTGTCTTAAGCCGTTTGGCTTTTTGTTAAGTGTAATTACTTAAGCAATTGAATTTCTTGACTGTAATTGTCTGTTACCGAGCAACGCAGTATGGCAGTTAATAATTTTCCTGCAACTAATTAGTACTTGATTTACTTTGATAATTTTATTGTCGCCAGCAAACGTTTGCCGATCTTTGTTCTTTTTTAAGTTACAATCTTGCTCCCCTCCATTTCAAGTATTGTATTTATGTGGTGAGCCTTGACTTTACTGCATTATTAACTTCTCGTTACTTTCCCCACTATTACATTGTGTACTTTCTTATTTTAAAGAGTTCAGGAGTTTTTATTAATAAACTGCTGTTTAAGTTCCGGGTGATCAAAAAGTCAGTATAAATTTGAAAACTGAATAAAGCACGGAATAATGTAGATAGAGAATTACAAATTGACACACATGCTTAAAATGACATGGGGTTTTATTAGAACAAAAAAAAATACATACGTTCAAAAAAATGTCGGACAGATGGCGCTTCATCTGATCAGAATAGCAATAATTAGCATAGCAAAGTAAGACAAAGCAAAGATGATGTTCTTTACAGAAATGCTCAATATGTCCACCATCATTCCTCAACAATAGCTGTAGCGAGGAATAATGTTGTGAACAGCAGTGTAAAGTATGTCTGGAGTTAGGCATTGGCGTCGGATGTTGTCTTTCAGCATCCCTAGAGATGTCGGTCGATCACGATACACTTGCGACTTCAGGTAACCCCAAAGTCAATAATAGCACGGACTGCGATCCGTGGGCCTGGGAGGCCAAGCATGACGAAAGTGGCGGCTGAGCACACGATCATCACCAAACGACGCGCGCAATAGATCTTTCACGCGTCTAGCAATATGGGGTGGTTCTAATAAAACCCAATGTCATTCCAAGCATCTGTGTCAATTTTTAGCTCTCCGTATACATTATTCCGTGGTTTGTTAAGTTTTCAAATGTATACTGACTTTTTGATCACCCGGTATATTTCTTTTGATGGTCCCAGAACCTTAACGCTCACCGACCAGTTCCGATCGTTGGCGACTGATCATCGCTGTCTACTGACCATCATTCTTCACTGACCATCATTGTCCACTGATCATTATTGCCGACTGACAGATTCTTTCACCCACTGACCGTCACTGATCGCTAACCATTGTTGTCCACTGACCGTCACTGTCCATTGACCATCACTTTGCGCTGACTATCATTGTCCATAGACCATCATTGACCCAATCCCAAACTTTTTCGTGTTTGAGATGTGTAGCAAATGGTCCGCAAATGATTGGAAAATGGCGAAACGGGGTTTAAGGGTTTATCTGTTTGAAAGGTTGCAGAAAAACTTACATAGTCAAAATGAATTATACCCAAGCTTAAGAAGGAAACTGACATGTTAGGGAGCTAGAACTTGGCAGTGGTAAGGTGCTGAGCATAAAAGAAATTATCTTTTGAGCGTATTTATTTATCTGAGACGCCGTGTTTAAGATAGACAACTTATTCGCAACAGAGCTCAAAAATTAAATTACAGTTTCTATTACAGCAAACAAAATTATAAAACGCAAAAACTCTGAGAAAATCTCCTCAGATCCTTCTGCTGCGTCTCACTATACGATAGTTGGAAGTCGGTATTAGAAACGCCAGGCTCTGCACTCCCATTAATCAATAAGAAAAAAACTTACAAGATATCGGAATAGGCAGAGAAACAGATGTATCGGTGCAAGCTTTAAAAGAAGAAAATGGGTGTTAGCAAATCAACATGAATAAGCAACTATTCACAAGAGCAACCAAGGACAAATCCAAAACAAATAAAGGAGCTGAAATCCATGGATTAACGAGGAAATTATGACCATCTAGAGCTCGGCCCAAGGATAAAGCTGTTGCTCGATTCAGAACAGAGTAAAAAAGAAAACATGCACAGAAATTACATTAAATTTGCGTAACATACAAATGAGAAGTAGTACGTTGACATTTTAATCTTAACTGACAATGAAAAATGCTAAAGATACCTAATCCTGGAGAGTGGACGCACCAGTAAGGCAGATGAAGGTAAATGTTTCTAAATTAAAGTTATCTGACAATGAAAAATTTTAAAGATATCTAAATCCAGAAAATACAGGCACCAGTTCTTCAGGTAAAGACTAATCTTTCTAGATCTTGGTTAACAGAAAGAACAACATAATATTAAAGCCATCTTACAGTCGAATACAAGTTTAAATTTGGCACATCCTTATTATTACATCACTCTGCAGTGATGTAAAAATCTCATTCTTATATTAATTATCTATTTTTAAATAACTGAGATATTAGGTAATCTTGTGTAGGCACCTTCAGTGCCAGTTTCACATTAAGCTGGAGATTGATCAACGTTGATCTTAAGTAAAGCTTCTAATGTTTCTTGTTTTTAAATAAATTGAATTTTAAGGTGAGAAGGGATGAGAAACTTCAGTGCTTGTTTAACGTTAATTGAAGCTGGGCGTTGATCAGGTTTGTGCCTTGAATTAAATCTGCTGGTGTTCTTCACAGGTCATGTTAACTGAGGCTGGAACTTGGAGAGCGGTTGTTTTAGAAGGACTTGTATTTGTGTCTTGAAATTTTCTCATTAATAGTGTTGCTACTGTCTGAACAACGGGATGGATATATTGTGTGTACCTGTGAGTGAAAATGAGCCTCACTTTCATGAAGTGCAATTGTTTTCTTTCGATGACATTTTCGAAAATAAAGATGTTTGAGGTGTGTACACGTCTCTCAGTCGAGTCATCACTGAGCAACACAAGGAGATACCGCGTAATCGTCTGATACAATGTTACCAGCGCCTGACACTCTGAAGCAGTTCTCACTGTGGTTCTCCATTTGGCTCACTGGTCGAATTGTGTTATATCCGGATTTGGTGGACACTGCAATGTGCCAGGGGCGTGACGTTGGACTGCGTGGTAACGTGGGTGCAGGCTAGCACGTTGTTAAGGTTCAGGTCGACCACGTCTAACCACCACAAGGGAGACTCGCCGTTTTGTGCACCAAATACACCTTAACTCCCTCACGTCTACGTCTGCCACCCAACAAAAAGCAGCGGACATGCTGTAAAACCCTGTGTCATTCCTCACCGTTGGTTTTGAACCAATCAGTAGCCGAACCAGGGAATTACCACCCCATGCGAAGGCAGTCGTTAACACCACAACTGCAGCCTCTGGTGTGGTGCCGTGACAGGGAAGCATGACCTGCTGATCAGTGGCATCACGTTGTGGTCAGTAATGAATTGCAAATGTGCACCACCCCGGATGATCATTGTGCAAGTACGGCGGCGGCCTGTGCAAAGGTCTCATTCCTGCAATCTTTTGGAGAGGTACAACAGTATCACTCCTGACGTCGTGATGTTGGGAGCCGTTGGGTGTGGGATCAGGTCACGGATCGTAGTGACTGAGAACACTCTGACAGCACGATGATACCTCGAAGACATCGTGCATACTCGGAAGCGTATCGTACTGCCATTTTTCAACAGAACAATGCTTGCCCATGCATGGTCCGTGTCTGTACGAAGTGTCCGCGTGATGTTGAGGTACTCCTATGGCGAGCAAAACGCCAAATCTGCCTCTGATTTAACGTGTGGTAGACCAGCTCGGACGTAAACTCCATCACGGTGGCACTATCCTGTATGTCACGGCCCAGCTACAACATTTGTGGCCCAACTTGCCGCAGGAGAGGAAGTACAAATAAACACATTATTTTTGACTACCAAAAACCATCGTTTCTATCTGTCATCAACTACAGACTGGTTTGATACGGGTCGCCACGAATTCCTCTCCTGTGGCAACCATTTTGCCTTAGGCTACCAATTACATTCAACGTCGTAAGTTTTTTTCTTAATTGGCACCCTCTACAGTTCTATCTACGATCATTTCTCACTGCTGTCTTAACACTTGTCCTATTATCCTCTTCCTTCTTCTTATCAATGTTTGCAACATATTTGCCTCATCACTGATTCTGCGGGAAACCTCCTTATTTCTTACCTTACCAGTCTACCTAATTTCCAAAAATCTTTCTGTAGCACTATATCTCAAACACTTCTATTCCTTCTTTCTGGTTTTCTGTCAGTCCATGATTCACTCTCAGGCAGAGTTGAACTCCCAGCGTATGTATTCAGAAATTTCTTCTTCAAATTAAGGCCTATTTTTTATACTAGAAGTCTTCTTTTGGCCAGAACTGACTTCTTGTGCTAGTCTGTTTTTATGCTCGCCTTGCGTCGTCCCTCGTGAGTTATTTTGCTTCCAAATTATCGGAATTCCTTCACTTCCACTACTCTGTAGTCCTCAGTTTTGGTGATAAGTTACTCACTAATTTCATTTTTGCTACTCCTCTTTACTTTCGTCTTTCCTCAATCTACTATGTAGACCATATTCTGTGCTCAGTAAACTATTCGTTCCATTCAGTATGTCATGTGCTTCTTCCTTGCTTTCACTGAAGGTACCAAAGTCATCGTCGAGCCTCATTAGTTTTCATTCCAATTCTGGTCCGCAGCTCGTGGTCTAGTAGCTAGCGTCGCTGTGTCTGGATCACGGGGCCCCAGGATCGATTCCCGGCGGCGTTGGGGTTTTTTCTGCCCAGTGACTGGGTGTTTGTGTCGTCCTCATCATTTCATCGTCATCATTATTCGTGACAGTGGCTTAAATGGATTGTGTAAAAAAATTGGACTGTGTAAAAATTGGGACTTGGTACGGGTGCTGATGACGGCGCAGTTGAGCGCCCAGTGAACCGAACATCATCATCATCCCAATTCTGAACCATTATTTTATTAATGTCATTGCTTTTTCTTTAATGTCTAGATTGGTCAGTATAGGAGAAAGCTTACATTCCTGCTTTAAACCCTTTTTAATGCGAACACTTCAACACTTCATTCTCGGTCTTCCATTCTTATTTAACCTCCTTCCTACCAGTAGTATTGCATATTACCCGACTCTCCATATACCGTACGTCAATATTTCTCAGAATTTCGAAAACCTAGCATCATTTTACAGCACCGAACGCTTTTCCAGTCGGCAGATCCTTAGAAAAATTCTTGATTTTCCTTAAGTCTCGCTTCCATTATCAACCACAACGTTAGAGCTTCCTTTCCGGTGCCTTTAACTATCCCAAAGCTGAACTTATCATCTTACAAGAAATTCTCATTTTTGTTTTCCGCTCTTCTGATACATTACTTTTATCGGTAATTTTAACGTATGGGCTATTATGTTGACTGTACAATGGCTCTCGTCTTTAACTTCCCTTCTATCTTCGAGATGGTGTAGATGATGTTTTTCAGAAAATCTGATGGTGCGTCTCCAGTCATATAGATTCTACAGACCAACGTAAATAGTTATTTGGTTGCTATTTTGGCCTCTATGATTTTAGAAATCCCGAAGGAATTACCTTTCCACCGTATCTGATAACATATCTTCCTAAAATCTGTTAAACTCTGACTTTAATACTGAATCCCTATGCATAGTATACCGACACCCCTTCTGTCATGTAGTCAGACAGTTTCTTCTCCTCTCAGAGGTATTCGATGTGCTATTGCCACGTGGACACTGACTCTTCTGCGTTTAACATTGAATTCATCTAGAACGCTTGATATTGACGCCTTTGCTTTTCATTTCAAGTAAGATATTTACTATACACTGAATCAGTTCTTCCGAAAACCATTTTTCGATTTTTCACATTCTTTCTGCAGCCGTTTCATCTTAGCTTTCCTGTATTTTCTATTTATTTTGTCCCTAACTGACTTGTTGTGTTCCCTTCTTTTCGTTAGCATTCTTGCACTTAATTCTTTCATCGAATCATCATCCCAGCAATACCTTAAAAATTAAGTCGAAACTCACAGTTTCAAACGCGTTTCCCAAGACGTTTTCTTTGGCTGTGTAGAAAAAGAATTGAACGTCACTTACCACTAGTTTCCACTTAGGTGCTCTTACTACTGCCCTAACTGTTCGATCCGTCTGAAAAGGACAGAGTGCTATAATTTCTTATGTGTAAGTATTGAAATGTACAAAAATGCCGTCCACGTATTGTGCAGAGAAATAAACTAGTCAACTGATTTGAAAAAAATGTTAAACTTTGTGTGAATTCCTAAGGGACCAAACTGCTGAAGTCATAGGTCCCTAGACTTACACACTACTTGAACTGACTTATGCTAAGAACAACACACACACAGCCATGCCCGAGGGAGCACTCGAACTTCCGGCGGGAGGGGCTGCGCAGTCCGTGACATGGCGCCTCAAACCGCACGGCCACTCCGCGTGGCAACTGATTTGAAAATTCATAAAAATGCCTTCTACTATTCGAACGTAAACGTCAGTAACATTATTCCTCAACAACGACGTGGTTGTACGATACCGTGCCACCGTGGACCCCTGGTATTTGTTACGTATCTGCTCTTTTTTCTCATCGTTAACCAACGCAGTCACTTCTGCTGATGGTCATTGTCGGTCACGTGGGGATAGAAGAAGATCCGAAATAAGATGGGGGGCCTGCCTCACACGTTGAACACGAAGGAGAGCAAATAAGAGGAAATAACTTGTTGAGTTGATATACAAAGTCAACACAGAAGTCAGTTATTGAATTATCCTTACGAGTTTTCCAGTTCCTTCCTTCGGCGGTACGCCAGTCCTCGTAGGTCACGTTGGCGTCTATAGCCGATGTCATACAGGTTATCCATTATAATGCTCATGATATTCTGCATTATTTGTACTAGTGATAAATGAGTTCTCTTGCTTTCACAATGAAAGGTGAACCTTACACATTTCACCTCAGCTTTCTCACGATTATTTGTTGTACAGTTAAAAATCATATTCTCATGTCATTAATGACAATTTGTTGCCACTTCGACGATATAAAACAATGAAACGGTTGAGTGAATCTATATGGTAGTACGTTTATTAGGTCGCCAAAATGTAAAAAACTAACATTTAATTTGCTGAATTATTTATTACCACAAAATACAAATCCACACACTGGATTAAGTATTGAAATCTACAAAGATCGATTATTAAAGATCGATGAAGATTGTGAGCTGGCAATAAGACCCTCGGTGACGCACTTTTTGATCAGGTACGCTGTCATACACTCACCTGTCCCAGCTAAAAACAAAAGACAGAAAGAAAGAATATCTAAGTGATAACGTGATAATCCTACATACTTATAAGGTTACCAGTACATGCGAGCTAATCTATAGTGTATCATATGTTTCAAATATATGTCTTAGGTGAATTTTAATCATACTTACACTTCGACTTGCAATTTTCGATTATTTTCTTCACAGACTCGACACCAATCTGGGATATTTTTGGATAGTAACTTGTCAACAGAGATACAGTTCTTTCCACATTGATCGTTCCATTGCTGTATATCTTCGAAAGAAGAAAAAATGTGTTAAATTCTTTGAAACACCATAAAAGCAAGGTAAAGCAACGGAATCTGGTTTTTAACCCAAGGTTAATGTGTCGCAGGCCCGTCAGAATCGACGTCTAGTACCGAGACTATTGTTAAAGACGCATTTAAAATGTTCTAAAGCCTTTGCGTGTTTTACTGCCAGTGACGCACTGAAGTTAGACATAAACAGTGGAGTCGTCCATCGAGGCAATGGGACTTAAGACAAGAGATTTAAATGTTGAGTGAGAAAGTAATACAGAATATTCTTCACTACTTGTCTCCATGTTTACTTGGACAATAAATATATTTTGAGTATTGTGAGCCAAACATCACTTCTTGTTCTCCTCCCTTCACTAACACATGTTTCTCCGTTCTTACACTATCGCCAGGGGCTTTCTCTACATTTTACTTCCAAGCACTAGCAGACAGTCTGAGAAATGTCAAAAACAAACAGTAAAAACAATGAGCATAGCACGTTTGGCAATAGAAGTGATAAATAAACCGACTCTAAGCAAATTAACGTTAACAAAGTTAAAAATTAACCCAAACACATGTAGTTTTATTATAGCCCTACACTATGATCTTCATTCAAAAAACAGTACTTTAAAAGAATTCCCCTTTAACTGCAGATAACAAACTGCACTGAAATGAAATGTCTTGTGGGAGGGCCTCCGGCGAATAGACCTGATCGCCTGGTGCAAATCGTTTAAGGTGACGTCACTTCGGCGATGAGGATGATGAAGACGACACAAACACCCAGTACTATATCGGAGAAAATCTCCAACCCATCAGGGAATCGAACCCAGCGCCTCAGCATGACAAGCCGGAACGCTGTCCACGCAGCTACGGTAAACATGCAACGGCGTAAAAGGAAAACAAGAGCTCTATTTACAAGAAATCTACATTCCCGCAAAATTATATTTATTGTGGAAGGTAAAATAATCTGTGTAGAAATTTTAAAGGCTGGTGACAAGAAGTTATAATCAAAAATGTAAATGTTCAAGGAAAAGCTATAGGTAATAGAAGCTAACTCTAACGCCGGCGTCTGGGTGAATATAAGGGATACTGACAGAGACAGTACTATGAGAAAATACGTAACAAGTGGAGCGACACGTAGAGTTAATAATGTTTTAAGAGCGATTGTTTAAACAGTCAAGTCTTTTTAACGCATGAATCCTAAAACGAGTACAGCCGCACGACAGACTAGTGAAAGAACAACGGAACGTTTTAATCAGTGTCGTCATAGCTCCACACAGGCATGAGTAAGTACACGAATCCGTGCGAACGCTTGCGTCTTCTCCTTTTCCATTGTACATAGTGAGTACCGGTAACAGGCTCGTGGCTACAGTACAGACTACTTATGGATGCCTACTAAGACTCTGTGAAGCGAGAAATTGATATGGAATAATTGTTATGCAGCATATTCTGATAGTTTAAAAGATCAGTCTAACAACAAAATCATGAAGAAGCGTACATTTTTGAAATCTCGCCAGGCTCAATATCTGAAAAGCTGATGATGTTTCATTCCTTCTCCAACATCTGCACAAGATTTGGTTCAAATGGCTCTAAGCACTATGGGACTAAACATCTGAGGTCATCAGTCCCCTAGACTTAGAACTACTTAAACCCAACTAACCTTGGGACATCACACACATCCATGCCCGAGGCAGGATTCGAACCTGCGACTGTAATAGCCGCGTGGTTCCGGACTGAAGCGCTAGAACCGCTAGACCAAAGTGGCCGGCCAAGATTTGGTACGTGGACCATTCGCAACAGAGAGGCGTTTCTACCACGCGGCTGCCCGTTGGCGTCCCGTTACCGCCAACATGCAGTGATTTGAGCTCTTGCACTGACTTGCCCGACCCTCTGTTGTGTGTTACCAAATACGATAATATCATACACCTAAAGATGGGACTTTAAAATCCCGAAACCGGTCGTGGTTTCAGTAAATAATTAATACAGCTGAAGTAGGTCTCTTAATTACTCTCATAGGGGGGCCGTGCCTACTCGTCATCACCGATTTCCTCCAAATTTATGGTGTACGCAGGGCTTGGCCAGAAGTGAAAGTAGCAGAAGTTGGAGCTCCAGATGACCAGGCGCTTAGAAAAAATAGCGTTTTTGATACGGGTCGGGCGAGGCATACGAAATTTGTTTCAGTCTTGTGTTAACTAGACATCCAGACCTGAGCTCTTGAATCTCAAAGCTATCCATCGAATTTCAAAACATCAAGGGTTTAATTTTAGTGCTGAAAGAATTCAGTTATATGCTGTCACATGCAATCAACAACCTGCCAGAGTATAGTACATGTTTTGTAGATAATGTAGTGAAATTTAAGACTAAATTAAAGGCATTTCTGCTGGGTAATTCCCCGTTTTCCGCTGGAGAGTAATTTCACAGAACCGTTAGAATTAATATTTAAGCTGCTATATAATAAACATTTCCACTAAATACAATAATATTCAGTAGTGTTAATCCCCGGATTGGACTTAAAGAAAACGTACATCTTCGACTACTTTTCACATTCCACAGACCTGAGACAATTATAGGTGGACAGAGGGATTCATAGAATGCGACTAGTGATAACAAATATAAACAACAACGTGCGTGCTTCAGAAATTGTCCTGCATCTGTCGGTAAAAAGGAAGGAAGGTTAACTGAGATGTAAGCGTCTGGTCTGTGCCTCGGATTCTGATAGTTACCGGGCGTGGTCTCCGGTATCAGCAGGGAAACGAGACCTGCTGAGGTACATTTAGGCAAACCTTCAAGTAGTCCACTACCCTAGTGCGCACCGATACACCGCTATGGTCACTGTTAAGGTTTTTTAATAACTTTGTTGTTGATGCTGTAATACTGTAATACACAAAGCGCGTTTTTAAAGTCAAGTATCGTTTTGAAATGTGGCCGTTAAGGCTTTGCGATGGCTAGCGAAGTTCCTTCAGCTGTTGGCTATCCACAGACGCCATTACAGTAACCTTCCCTTGCATTAACGTTTATCATTATCGCATGCTTTTACTGAGGTGTCAAGAAAAGATTTGTGTCACACTAAGACAGAACGCGTACAGCGTCAAAGTTTAAAAAATGCTTAGTTTCATAACAAAAAAGGTCGTTTACTTGGAGAAATGTATGATACACACTGTGCTATCTCTCCGTACATGTATTCACTACCAGTGTCTATCATGTAACATCTTCGCAGTGGAAAAATATCTGCTGCGACAATTTCACATGGCGTACATGCTATTTAACGAGGAAAGTATAAGCCATTGCTGACTCGAAAAAGTAAAACATTGATACTTAACGGCGTAATTTTATTACATTTTCAAATCAGCAATGACGTATAGTTCCTGATTAAATAGCATGTATGCCATGTGAAATTGTATTAGTAAATATTTTCCACTGTGAAGATGGTCTGTGACCCAAACCCGTACTGAATGCATTGTAAGACAACACATTGGGTATCGTGCAGTTTCTAAGAATATCGATGTTGTTGACAGCTCACAGATTTTGTTTAATCACTTAGCCAGTGCAGTGACTTTCCTCACATTGATCATTTGTCGAATGTAACAGAAACTCGGTGACTGTGTCTATCTTTTCACGTATCAAATGGTTTAAATGGCTCTGAGCACTATGGGACTTAATATCTGGTGTCATCAGTCCCCTACAACTTAGAACTACTTAAACCTAACTAACCTAAGGACATCACAGACATCCAAGCCCGAGGCTGGATTCGAACCTGTGACCGTAGCGGTCGCGCGGTTCCAGACTGAAGCGCCTAGAACCGCACGGCCACACCGGCCGGCCTTTCATGTATCACCCGACTTTGTACAGCGTATAGACCCTTCATACAAACAAACAGAGCTTTTAAATCTACTGAATCATTTAGGATAACCCTGTATTTTGACAAAAAAAAAAAACTGAACACAAGAAATACTGTGGCAAAGTTTGTCCCACGACTGCTTCAAATCTACCTGAAGCTACATCGCATGAAAGTGTTAAGGAAACTTAAACCACTATTTCAAGACAACACAGACATTCTTTCAAAAGTTGTTACTGATGTTAGAACTTTATTAAACACATTTCGCAACAAAAAACTGATGAATGAAAGTAATGGTCAAAAAGGTGTTTAGTTCCCAAGAATTTACCTCAAAGTAGCTCTACGCTGCCTATATATATATATATATATATATTACTTGGGAAAAACAGGATTGTTGTCAAAGACTCAGAAATTTTCTTATCAGTGCGAGTACTTATGAAGACCGTACTTAAAATGAAGCACTGAAAATTCTTTTTATATTTAGAAGGATCAGAAGAAGATAAGGAAAATGTGAAAGAGGAGCGTATAATTGGAAGTATGTGTGAAACTAAAATTTCTTAAAATATTACGGCTTCCAGTGTATTTACATTCCGTCTTTTGATTAAGTATGCGATGTGGTTGTGTAGATTTCATTTCTGAAGTCATCTCGTCACCAAGTGAAGTACATTCTTGGAATATTCAGGCGTTATATTGCTCTTTAGCTTTGTTACGCTATTACTCACAATTATTTTCCTTTTATATAACGTAACATTGTGAACGCCCTCAGATCCGATTGCTAAGTCAGTCTATGACGAAAATTTGAGCCTTTAAATCCCCAAAATGAACTTTCGCTCGATAAGTAAGTAAGAACTAAATACAAACAGTTAACATACTTCTATTCATGAAACATATGATTACACCACTGTCTAAAATTTTGCACGACCGAGGAATGACAACATATTCTCTGAACAGAATATCGAAAGAGCTACACAACAAGATAAAACCAAGTCGCGAAGCGTTTGGCATACAACTGTGTCCAAAATATGTAATTATCAAAGTTATAAACCAAAAACACTCATTTCCAAGAAGTAAGAAAGCCTATCCAAATCCCTTCCACGGCTGTGCTTCCCACAATTTACACAGATGCTTTCTAAAGTCATGGTACGCTCTCCACGCAAGGCTCTATTGCAGTGATTTCATTACTGACAAAGAGCCGACTGGAGATCGAGCCATTTATCTCAGCTAATGGTCTGCAGTTAGTGACTCCAATCCACGCCTGATATGCTTCGCAGGAATCAGATTCGGTTGTCTCGCGTATCCTGTGAATGACTCATTTAAATATACAGGTTACCTTCTGACTACATCAGGGGCAAATGTAAAGTGAAATTATCCCATAATCTATATGATGAATAGTGCAACCTAGGCTAGGAAAAAATGGCGAAAAGAGGACTGTGACGCAATTGAAGGACAGGACAGGAAGGGAAGATACGACTTACTATACAACAGAGTAAAGACTATGACATGGGACCAAAACAGAGCAGGAAGTGCTACTATGTAAATATTGAGTAAAGACGAAGAGGTAGTGTACAAAGATCGTGACGATGTCCTCCAGAGATGGGAAGAATATCTAAAAGAGCTATATACGACACAGATCACAAACCAGAAACTCTGGAACTTGAATCACTCAACAGTGTAAGTGATGAAGAGAAAGGACCAACCATCAACTTTTTTACAGACTACTCTGTTCGGAGAAGAGTTTATTGAAGAAGGAAAAGAGCCATACATGTGCATCATCGATCTAGAAAAGGCATTTGACAATGTGGTTTGGGACAAGCTGGCGACTATAATGAGGGAAGAGACAGTGGATTGGAAAACCAGAAGTCTTGTAAACTCATTATATCTTAATCAAAGAGACTGAGTGAGAGGAGAAAGTGCAAATTGGATCGGACTAGGAAAAGGAGTAAGATAAGGATGCTGTCTGTCACCTACCCTTTTCAGTCTCTACTTGGAAAATATGACTGACCAATGCTCATTAGATGACAAAGGAGTAGAAATTGGAGGAAGAAGAGTAGGGTGTTTGAGGTTTGCTGATGACATGGTCCTTCTAGCCACAGGGGAAGAAGAATTACAGGATTTGGTGGACACCATTGAAGCTAAGGGAAAAAAAATTGTGGAATGAAAATTAACACAAAGAAACAAAAGTATTGCACTAGGAGGAAATAAAGAAATAAAAATTATGCTGAATGGAGAAATATTAGAACAGCTGCAAAATTTTAAGTATCTTGGAAGCAGGATAGACACTGCCTGGAAGTGCGCCATAGAAATTAAAATAAGGGTAACAATGGCAAAAGAGGCATTTTATAAGAAAAGGAGAATTTTCTGCAGCGGTCTGGACGGAGAACTCAGGAAGAGACTCATAAAATGTATGGAGTGTTCTTCTGAATATCGCTGAAACATCGACTTTGAAGAAGAAAGAAAGAGAAAGACTGGAGGCTTTTGAGATGTGGACTTGGTGGAGGATAGAAAGAATAAGTTGGATCGACAGAGTAAAAAATGAAGGGGTACTGGGAAGATGTAATAAAAAGAAGGAAAAGAAATTGGATTGCGCATATATCAAGGAAGAATGACGGACTGATAAAAACAGTTTTAGAAGGTTATGTAGAAGGGAAAAGGAAGCGAGGAAGGAAGAGATTTCAGATACTGGATGACGTGATGGACGGTACAACATACAGTAGCCTTAAGAAGGAAGCAATGGATCGCAGAAAGTGGAGAGGCAAAGGACCTGCTAATATAGCAGAAAACTGATGATGACGATGATTCGGTCTTCAAATATCTCAAAGCATGGTGCATAGCAGAACACTTACTGTCCCTCCGAGACGGTCGTAGCACTCCAGGTAGCACTGCAACAAAGCAGGGAGAGAATTACCGTTAGATCTCCAATTCATCTATTTTGATTAGTGAATAATTTTAAAGACTTTCAGAACCTCACACTTACTCTGGCGTTAGCGTCTGATTCATCGGAAAGAATGCCACCGGTAGTTGCTAAGTACTGCAGCATTTCTGAAACAATATTTGTTATTAATCAACAAAGAAGCCTCTACATACAAGGACGGTTTGCGAAAAATTTAAAAATGTGTATTTGAGTTTCACTGTACTGACTGGAACTCTTCAGCAGAAGCCCGATCATCGGATATCCTTGTCAACACCGATACCACGTTGTTTAACACTGTTACCAGAAATCTCAAAAATGTCTTGGTCAGTTTACGTCATATTTTTACACAATTAATAAACGTTGGGACGGAAGTAGAAAATGTTGTTAGCAAGAATCTCGAAAATTCCTTGACCGATCTACATCATAATTTTCGATGGTTCTCTAAGAAACATAGGTTATTTCTTTCTTTAAATATACAGGATGATTATAGTTGAAGTTCCAAACACAGTAAAAAACTGAGAATAACATTAAACTCGAACGGAATGTTATCAACGAAGGGGCAGCCGTTAGACAAAAAGTTAACCAAAGTTTCACAAATAATTGGCACTTTAAAGGGCATAATATGCAAAATAAAAGACGCAGGCTACATGGCTGTTCCTCAGTTTGCGTCTGAGCCGTTTCGCAGGCTCGTTTACTGCTGTTAAAACAGTTTTACAAGAACGATTACTCTACGCCAGTAGCTCTGAAAGAGTTCGGGTTACTCACGGGTACGAAAAAAGGCGTTGGTCCGATGTCTGCAAAGGATTTGAAGAAAATGATTACGAAATTCGAAAAGACAGGTTCTTTTGTATCGCTATCTCACACAGGGCACAACATTGCAGGAGGGATCGAGCTGTGAGTTAACATGGGTATACAGAGAATTCCTCGAACTTTGGAATGCCTGTGAACACGGTGCATAAAATTCTACGAGACATCCTGCATTGTTATCCATAGAAATTTACCCATTCTCAGGAGTTGCTTCATCTTGACCTGCCTGCAAGATAAACGTTTGCTCCAGAACTTCTTGCTCGCATGGAAGTAGGCAATGAGTGCGCATGGAACATTCTGCGTACAGACCAAATCCATTTCTAACTCCAAGCAAATGTTCATACACAGAATTGCAAAATATTGGCAAAGGGAAATCCTTTCATACATCAGTCGGTACCTGTTCATTCTGCAAAGGTAACTGTGTGGTGCTGGTTGGTGGCATCGTTTATTGTAGGGCCATATTTTTTCGAGGAGATGGATCCTGCGAGTTCTGTTACCTGTACGGTAAACGTACGGTAATCGTCATGAGAGTCTTCAGCGGAGAGGAGTATTCCAACCCTTCACCAATGTGGATCTGGAGATAGGATCACTTTTTTGCAAGACAGCGCTCCTCCGCATATTGCACAGCCATTAAGCAGTTGCTGCAGAGGCATTTTGGAAAGGCTACAATTGTCAAAGCGTCATTTCCCTGCAGCCTGCTCTTAATCTGTGTTGCTTCAGGCTATGTGGTTATCTGAAAGTAGCTGTGTTTATTGCTGCGACTGTACTGAAGGCACGCATTGCGGAACGCCCTCTTAATGTCATCCCTGAGGCACTTCTGTCGTGGAACACTTTGTTTGTCGAATTCAGATAAACTTGTGGCAGAAAACGATGTACAGCATATCGGATATATGTTGCGCCAGTCTCACAACATTTAATAGCCGACTTCATAATTTTTTTTTTTTTTTAATTTTGCCTCAGGACAGTGAATAACCAATTTTTCCCTTCCGATGTGGATCCATCCTTGCCGTCGTTGATGAGCTTACCTAACCTAACTAATAGTACCACAATTGTCGAGTACGAAAGGTGCACACTACGGGTAGTTCCACGTGCAACTCGCACCAAAGACATCGTATTGCGATTCATCATTCATTTGTAGCCGAATCTATTTACCATATGACGCTCACAGCGACAAGTAATGGGAAAATTTTTATTCAGTTTTTTTATCCCATAACGTTTCCTCTCTTTTCGATAATACTCCGTTCAAATTAGACGTCATTCTGAGCAGTGATCCTTTCTTTCACAACGCTTTGAAACTGAAACTTTAATTGTAATCATCCTGTACGTATTATGTAAATATACAGCAAAAATTTCGAAACGTTCTTGACCAATTTACTTCCTATTTTTACACAATCCTTTAATTAACGTTCAGAGGGACATAAGCTATATGCTTTTAAAATATGTATATATAATATATACAAATGGGAGTGGCTATAAAATGGCTGCTGATCCGGGCTAAACTAAAAGTTTTTACCCCTTGTTCCGAGCTCAAATGGGAACCGAGCACCAAGACTGCCAAACCGACATTCTGCACACGGCCTCTTCAAGCACATTTGCTACAGCACTTCCGGGTTGTAACGATAATAATAGGTTGGTGCATACATTTGCAGCGTTTCTGTCTTGCATGATGGTATTCTGGTTTCTAGGGGTTTATTTATCGATTGTCATTTTTTATTTGTGCTTTTACTGTTGCTATTTGATTTTAAATGGTTGAAATGGCTCTGAGCACTATGGGACTGAACTTCTGAGGTCATCGGTCACCTAGAGATTAGAGCTGCTTAAACCTAACTAACCTAAGGACATCACATACATCCATGCCCGAGGCAGGATTCGAACCTGCGACCGTAGCGGTCGCGCGGTTCCGGACTGTAGCGCCTAGAACCGCTAGGCCAACCCGGCCGGCTATTTGATTTTATCTTTACGTCATTTTGTCATTTGGAGATCTGGAGTGGAGCTGTGGACGCTAGAAAATGGAGTTTCAAGTGGAGAAATGACAACGCTTCTGGCATACTCTTCTGTCTGAGTTCAGTAGAGGGGTGACAGCATTGGAGGCAGCCAGAAACATTTGCACCCTGTCCATAACGCCGTTGGCCAGAGTACGGTAAAAAAGCGGTTTACTCGTTTTAAGGAGGATGGTTTGGCATTAGTGGCTCTCCACGTTCAGGAAGACCTTCGGGGTTTCACGAAGATCGTTTAAACTCATTAATCGACAATGATCCACGTCTTTGTACTCGAGAACTGGCAAATGTGATGAACTGTGATCATTCCACCATCGTGCGACAGTTGCATGCTACGAGGAAGGTTCTAACACCGGATGTGTAGGTATAGCATTCTGAGAGTAAAAATCACAAAAATCAGCGGATGGTCGTGTGTATATCTCTCCTTCCTCGTCAGCAACTGTTCCTACCCTGTATTATTACTGGTGACGATAAATTGTGTCTTTATGCTAACATACGGAAAAGAAAGGACTGGTTCATCTACCTCTACATCTACATCTACATGGATACTGTGCGAATCACATTTAAGTGCTTGGCACAGAGTTCATTAAACATCTTTCACAGTTCTCTGCCGGTCGCGGTGGTCTCGCGGGTCTAGGCGCGCAGTCCGGAACCGCGCGACTGCTACGGTCGCAGGTTCGAATCCTGCCTCGGGCATTTATGAGTGTGATGTCCTTAGGTTAGTTAGGTTTAAGTAGTTCTATGTTCTAGGGGACTGATAACCAAAGATGTTAAGTCCCATAGTGCTCACAGCCATTTGAACCACAGTTCTCTATTATTCCAATCTCGTATAGCGCGCGGAACGAACGAACACCTCCATCTTCCCGTACGAGATCTGATTTCCCTTATTTAATGGTGATGATGGTTTCTCCCTATGTAGGTCGGTGTCAACAAAATATTTTCGCATTCGGAGGAGAAAGTTGGTGATTGGCATTTCGTGAGAAGATTCCGTCGCAACAAAAACGTCTTTCTTTTAATGATGTCCAGCCCAAATCCTGCATCATATCTGTGACACTCTCTCCCATATTTCGAGATAATACAGAACGTGTTGCCCTTCTTTGAACTTTTTCGATGTACTCCGTCATTCCTATCTTGTAAGGAACCCACACCGCGTAGCAGTATTCTAAAAGAAGACGAACAAGCGTAGTGTAGGTAGTCTCCTTAGTAGATGTGTTACATTTTCTAAGTGTCCTCCCAATAAACTGCAGTCTTTGGTTAACCTTCCCCACAACATTTTCTATGTGTTGCTTCCAATTTAACTTGTTCGTAATTGTAATACCTAGGTATTTAGTAGAATTTAAGGCTTTTAGATTAGACTGATTTATCGTGTAACCGAAGTTTAACGAATACCGTATAGCACTCCTGTGGATGACCTCACACTTTTCGTTATTTACCTCAACTGCCAATTTCCTCACCATTCAGATATCTTTTCTAAATCGTTCTGCAATTTGTTTTGACCTTCTGATGGCTTTATTAGTAGATAAACGACAACGTCATTTGCAAACAACCTAAGACGGCTGCTCAGATTGTCTCTCAAATCGGTTATACAGATAAGGAACAGTGTCAAAAGCCTTCCGGAAATCCAGAAATACGAAATCGATCTAGAAATCGCTTGTCAATAGCACTCAAAATTCCATGTGAATAAAGAGCTACATTCCTGGAAATGGAAAAAAGAACACATTGACACCTGTGTGTCAGACCCACCATACTTGCTCCGGGCACTGCGAGAGGGCTGTACAAGCAAAGATCACACGCACGGTACAGCGGACACACCAGGAACCGCGGTGTTGGCCGTCGAATGGCGCTAGCTGCGCAGCATTTGTGCACCGCCGCCGTCAGTGTCAGCCAGTTTGCCGTGGCATACGGAGCTCCATCGCAGTCTTTTAACACTGGTAGCATGCCGCGACAGCGTGGACGTGAACCGTATGTGCAGTTGACGGACTTTGAGCGAGGGCGTATAGTGGGCATGCGGGAGGCCGGGTGGACGTACCGCCGAATTGCTCAACACGTGGGGCGTGAGGTCTCCACAGTACATCGATGTTGTCGCCAGTGGTCGGCGGAAGGTGCACGTGCCCGTCGACCTGGGACCGGACCGCAGCGACGCACGGATGCACGCCAAGACCGTAGGATCCTACGCAGTGCCGTAGGGGACCGCACCGCCACTTCCCAGCAAATTAGGGACACTGTTGCTCCTGGGGTATCGGCGAGGACCATTCGCAACTGTCTCCATGAAGCTGGGCTACGGTCCCGCACATCGTTAGGCCGTCTTCCGCTCACGCCCCAACATCGTGCAGCCCGCCTCCAGTGGTGTCGCGACAGGCGTGAATGGAGGGACGAATGGAGACGTGTCGTCTTCAGCGATGAGAGTCGCTTCTGCCTTGGTGCCAATGATGGTCGTATGCGTGTTTGGCGCCGTGCAGGTGAGCGCCACAATCAGGACTGCATACGACCGAGGCACACAGTGCCAACACCCGGCATCATGGTGTGGGGAGCGATCTCCTACACCTCTGGTGATCGTCGAGGGGACACTGAATAGTGCACGGTACATCCAAACCGTCATCGAACCCATCTTTCTCCCATTCCTAGACCCGCAAGGGAACTTGCTGTTCCAACAGGACAATGCACTTCCGCATGTATCCCGTGCCACCCAACGTGCTCTAGAAGGTGTAAGTCAACTACCCTGGCCAGCAAGATCTCCGGATCTGTCCCCCATTGAGCATGTTTGGGACTGGATGAAGCGTCGTCTCACGCGGTCTGCACGTCCAGCACGAACGCTGGTCCAACTGAGGCGCCATGTGGAAATGGCATGGCAAGCCGTTCCACAGGACTACATCCAGCATCTGTACGATCGTCTCCATGGGAGAATAGCAGACTGCATTGCTGCGAAAGGTGGATATACACTGTACTAGTGCCGACATTGTGCATGCTCTGTTGCCTGTGTCTATGTGCCTGTGGTTCTGTCAGTGTGATCATGTGATGTATCTGACCCCAGGAATATGTCAATAAAGTTTCCCCTTCCTGAGACAATGAATTCACGGTGTTCTTATTTCAGTTTCCAGGAGTGTAGTTGTGTTTCACAGGACCGATATTTTCTAAACCCATGTCGACTGTGTGTCAATAGACAGTTCTCTTCGAAGTAATTCATATTGTTTGAACACAATAAATGTTCCAAAATCCTGCTGCATATAGACTTTAACGATATGTGCCTGTAATTTAGTGGATTACTTCTACTACCTTTCTTGGTGTGAACTGTGCAACTTTCCAGTCTTTGGGTACGGATATTTCATGGAGCGAACGGTTGTGTATGATTGTTAAGTAGGGAGCTAATGCATCGGAATACTCCGAAAGGAAGCTAATTGGTATACAGTCTGGACCAGAACACTTGCTTTTATTAAGTGATTTAAGTTGCTTTACTACTCCGAGGATATTTACTTCTACGTTACTCATGTTGGTAGCTGTTCTTGATTCGAATTCTGGAATATTTACTTCGTCTTCTTTTATGAAGGCTTTTCGGAAGGTTGTGTTTAGTAACTCAGCTTTGGGAACACTGTTTTCGATAGTATCTCCGTTGCTACCGCGCAGAGAAAGCGTTGATTGCTTCTTACCGCTAACATACTTCACATACGACCAGAATCTTTTTGGATTTTCTGCCAGGTTTCGAAAAGAAGTTTCGTTGAGCAAACTGTTACAAGCATCACGCATTGAAGTCTGCGCTAAATGTCGAGCTACTGTAAAAGATCGTGAATCTTGGGGATTTTGCGTCAGTTTCAATTTGGCATGTTTGTTTCGTTGTTTCTAATACAGTGCTTTAACCCGTTTTGTGTACCAAGGAAGATCAGTTCCGTCGTTTGTTGATTTAGTTGGTATAAATCTCTTAATTGCTGCCGATACAATTTCTTGAATACAAGCCACATCTGGTTTACACTTATATCATTAATTTGGAATGAGTGGAGACTGTCTCTCAGAAAGGTGTCGAGTGAATTTTTATCTGCTTTTTTGAATAGATATATTTTTCGCTTATTTTTGGAGGATTTGGAGGATTTGGAGATAACAGTATTCAGTCTCGCTACTACAGCCCTGTGTTCACTAACTCCTGTATTGGTTTCGATGCTCGTTATTAACTCGTCACGTGTGTTTTCATAACCGTTTACTATTCGCGCGGGCTCATGAATTAACTACTCGAAATAATTTTCAGAGAATGCTTTTAGCACAAGTTCGGATGGTATTTTATGCGTACCTCCGAAATTAAACATGTATTTTCGCCAACATATCGAGGGTAAATTAAAGTTATCACCAACTATTATTGTATGAGTCGGATATGTGTTTGAAATCAAACTCAAGTTTTCTTTGAAACTTTCAGCAACTGTATCATCTGAATTGGGAGTTCTACATCTACATCTACATCCATACTCCGCAAGCCACCGGATGGTGTGTGGCGGAGGGTACCCTGAGTACCTCTATCGGTTCTCCCTTCTATTCCAGTCTCGTATTGTTCGTGGAAAGAAGGATTGTCGGTAAAAGGATCCTATTATTATTTTATTCCGGTTGCCAACAATGACCTCTGCCCATATTAACTAACAGGAAGCATCTACTTCTTTTTCGCGCCAAGTTAAACAACTACTAACAGCAAGGTTTGGCCGAGCGGTTCTAGGCGCTTTAGTCTGGAACCGCGCGACCGCTACAGTCGCAGGTTCGAATTCTGCCTCAGGCATTGGTGTGTGTGATGTCCTTAGGTTAGTTAGGTTTAAATAGTTCTAAGTTCTAGGGGATTGATGACCTGAGATGTTAAGTCCCTTAGTGCTCAGATCCATTTGAACCATTTCTAACAGCAACAAACACGCCACAGCCAACCGTGTTTAGCCTATCCTTTAGGAACACCGTTCGGTTCTTCGCAAAAATTTCGGCTGAGCTTAAATCCGGCTTTAACCAGCTTTCAGTGCCTATAACTATTTGAACATCAGTGCTTTCTATTAGCGCTTGGTGCTCTGCTACTTTCCAACACAGCTACGACAATTTACAACTGTTATACCAATGGTTCCTGTATCTACGTTCTTCCTTTGTTCGGCCTGCACACTTTGTGACTGAAGTCCTTCTTGTGTTTTCCCGAGACCCTCTAACCTAAAAAAGACGCCCGGTCCACGCCACACAACCCCTGCTACCCGTGTATCCTCCTCCTGCTCATAGTGGACACTTGACCTATTCAGTGGAAACCGATACCCGGCCACCCTATGGGGCAAATCGAGGAATCTGCAACCCACACGGTCGCAGAACCGTCTGAGCCTCTGATTCAGACCCTCCACTCGGCTCTGTACCAGAGGTTCGCAATCGGTCCTGTCGACTGTGCTGCAAATGGTCAGCTCTGCTTTCATCTTGCAAGCAAGACTGTCAGCCTTTACAACTGCTGTTAGCTGCTCGAAACCAGAGAGAATCTCTTCTGATCCAAAGTGACACACATCTTTGGTACCGACGTGACCAAACGCCTGCAGTTGGCTGCACCCTGTGCTCTTCATGGCATCCGGGAGGACCCTTTCCACATCTGAAATGACTGCCCCCCCCCCCCCTCATGCACACGGAGTGCACATTGGTTTCCTTTCCCTTCTTGCCAGCCAACCCGAACAAGGCAACAACTCCCCGAACAAAGACCTGCGTGCATCCAAAAAAAATGGTGAAACAGTTTTGATTGCACTGGTATTGCGAAAAAACACGCAAAAAAGTAGAAGCACGAAATTCCCTAATACGAAAGCTGTCCAATAGGAAATGGGGTGCCAAACCAGAAATTCAGCCCAAGCTTTGTGCTTCTCAACTGCAGAATATACCTGCCCGATATGGTGCAGATCCGCCCACGCGAAAAAGGTAGATATTAGCTCGAATGAAACATGTAGGATAGTGACAGGCTGCATGAAACCAACCCCCATAGAAAATCTTCACAGGGCCGCAGGTTTCACAAACCCTGACTCCCGTAGGAAAGTCCATGAACATACCGAGAAGCTAAAACAAACCTTTGATGCCCGTCACTCAATATTTGGCCTAGAGTGTGGCACCAGCAGACTCAAACCTAGACGCCGTTTCCTAAGTTGCCCCATCTAATATCCACTAAGATAGGACTCACCAAGATGCGTTTCTGGTGATTAGAAAACCTGGAGAATGCTTAATCGCATGAGAACTGGGGTGGCTTCTGTTAAATCTAATCTGATCAAATGGGGTTTGTTGAACGAAAATGACGACAAATGTGACTACGGCACTCGACAGGAGATGGAACATCTCCTACAATGCCCTGCCTGCCCCCACAGAAGCACCATCGACGATCTATGGCTGGCTAAAGAAGAAGCATTGGACGTTGCCCAATACTGGGCAAACAAATTGTAGTTTCCGGACACGAAAAAGTAAAGTAAAGTAAGGTGAAACAGTGACGGTGTGGTGTACGACGCATTGCTTGCCGGAGGTGAGACGTCTTGCTGATGCAATCCAAGAACGACCAGGAAGGTTGTGTGAAGTGACGCTACTCCGCGACAACGCCCGCCCGCACTCTGCTAAACTAACAAAAAACACTACACAGAGGTTGGGCTGGAAAGTCATTCCGCACCCACGTTTATCATCTAGTCTTGCGCACTCAGATTTTCACCTTTTCCGCTCTCTATCGAACAACCTTCAGGAAGCTTCCTCTCCGGATGAAAATGCGCTCCGAAACTTGGCTCGACGAGTTCTTTGCCTCCAAACTAAGTAATTTCTACAGTCGACGAACCGAAACGATATCCCAGCGTTGGCAGACTTGTAAATAGTGAATGAGAATATATTCGTGACGACTCAAGTCTCTTACGTGTATCTGTTATGTTTACTAAAACTTACTGAAAAACGCTACGAACTTATGCACCAAGCCAATAAATAAATAAGCATTGCTAGCAAAACTCTTGAGAATTTCTTGAGTGATTTGATTCAGATTTATACACGATACTGTAATAAACATTCAGACGAACGAAGGCTACATACTTTTTTTTAAAAAAAAAAAAAAACATTAACATACAGGTCTTCTGTTAAAACCGACTGCGTAATGTTGTTGTGTTCTGTGAAAAAATGCGATTTAATTTTCTTTCTCGCAATCAGTTTTCACTGCAATACCGTATCATTTAAGCCATTAAACAAATTCTTCCTCTATTATGTATAATTTTAAACAGAAATTGTATACACAATAATAAGCTGTTTGGTTTTCTTCCTCGCAGTCGGTTTTGTCGGAAAACTGAAAAGTTATATTTGTGGCTTAGCGGTTTATGATTGGAATCTATATTGTACGAAACTTTGTAATCTGTCATTGAAGCTACTACCCTCATAGATCCAGCAGCTGGAGAGCCCAGATACCAATTGTCTAAATCGATATAACGTATCATTTTAAGCGACTTAAGTTCCCAATCAAGGAATCGTTTGCAATACAGAGAAATAGGGCTAAAGGCCAGATAGATGGGGGAAGAGCAAGTGAACAGAGAGAGGTGGAGGAAAGAAATGGAAAGAGACGGTGGGGGTAGAGTACATGCAGAGAGAGAGAGAGAGAGAGAGAGAGAGAGAGAGAGAGAGAGAGAGAGAGGCTGGGGGGGGGGGGGGAGGATGAGGATAATAACAAAAAGAGGGGGGAGGAGGAGGAGTTTGGACATACATCCAATTTCTATTCATATTTCGTAGTTATTCAAATGGTGCAAATGGCTCTGAGCACTATGGGACTTAACATCTGCGGTCATCAGTCCCCTAGAGCTTAGAACTACTCAAACCTAACTAACCTATGGACATCACACACATCCAAGCCCGAGGCAGCATTTGAACCTGCGACCGTAGCGGTCGCGCGGTTCCATACTGAAACGCCTAGAACCACTCGGCCACACCGGCCGGCTCGTTGTTATTGTCGGGTTCGCTAGTCTCTGTACAAAATGAGCAAAGGATTAATAAACATTAATGTTATATAATGCTGTTGTCAAAAGTAATATTTACAACAACTACCTTCTTCATCAGCCTTTCCGTATGAGTCGGTTTTGATATTGTGACAGTGTCCGAAACAGATCAGTGTTTCCGCGGGGTGTGAAAAATGTAAACAGAGAGATGGTGTCCTCCTGTTCCAAGCGGGAAATGGCAGACATGGCTCTGTCGGTGATGTTAATTGACATGCACGTGTCATGTAGCTGAACGATATCCTCAACGCCTCACTCTATTTAGAAAAAAAATGTTCTGCAGGTTGTTCCAGGGAACAGCAAATGTTAGATGGTTTGGAATAAGGAGGAGGGATCACTGTAGACGTCCTACAGTTTGCACAGCGGACATGGTGGGGAGTGTTTTGGGAAAATGACACTGACGCCAGTAACTGGATCTGCTGTGGGCACACTTCAGGCTCTTTCGAGATCAATTGTGCACGATCAGTTATTTCATTCAAGTCATTGACGCCACACCTCACACGATAGCACTTAACGCAACCGTTTAATTAGCGTCGTATTATTTTAAGAGATTCAGTACCTTCGCCTGCACTTTCACTAGACCTTAGATATCTGGATGTGAAAACGTTTAATGCCATTCGTGTATCGACGACCCGCACACGTTACTGGAGTTTGCGTTTCAGATACATGTTCGTACGAGTTTGCGTTTCTTTGAGAAGAAAGGTTGGTTGGCTGGTTCTTTTGGGGGAGGGGACCAAACAGCGAGGTCATCGGTCCCATCGGATTAGGGTATGATGGGAAGGAAGTTGGCCGTGCCCTTTCGAAGGCACCATCCCGGTATTTGCCTGTAGCGATTTAGGAAACCTAAATCAGGATGTTTTTTAACGGGCGTCCACCTGAATGCAGTCCAGTATGCTAGTTACTGCGCCACCTCGCTCGGTCTTCGAGAAGAAAGGCTGAAGGCCTATGTTTATAGGATTTCACTGTAAGAATATAGGACACTTTTTTAACATTTTGTGGCTATTGTCTGTTCCGTAATATTCAAGTCTCCAATCAGGAAATGTCTTACCTCGAAATAAAGGCGTTTAGTTAGTAATGACATTGTACATCGCTATAATCGCTATTTAATGGGACGACTTGTAATCAAAACCTGTCAAAATATTAATTTTTTATGCAATAGAGACATTTAAAAAGCAAAGTTGCGAAGAAGACATTCATAGGACGTATTAAACACTTTACAAATGGCAACCTTACCTTGAGAAATGGGGTAGCTCTTGTTACATGTTTCTACCCAATGGAGCATGACATCCTGAAACACCGACAGACATCAAAATATTAGAATTTCTCATATACTAAAGTTAAGGCTGAATTTAGAAGCAAATGACTCTGTCAGGAAACGGGCATTCTATGTATGACATTAAATTCTACTGCAAACAAATATTCGAATACAATACCTTAACGACTAAGTCTGTTTCGAATTATTTCAACAGCCCATGAATAATTCTTGACATAAGGTTGACGCAAAACATACTGGGCGCCGTTACTTTTGTGATTCTGCTACTTGTAGATTTCAGGACGGACTAACTAAAACGAAATTTTTGGGGAGATAAAGATGAAAATGGTTTGCTTTATGGTTTAATGACAACTCTAAATTGTTTCTAAAAAGTTATGTTTATTTTTACTATTTTGGTAGATTCTGATATTCAACAGATCATCAACAGCCATTGAATACAAAATAAGCAGTCTTGCATATGCGGATGACTTAGTTGTGATGGCAGATTCGATTGAAAGTTTGCAAAGTAATATTTCAGAGCTAGATCAGAAATGTAAGGACTATGGTATGAAGATTAGCATCTCCAAAACGAAAGTAATGTCAGTGGGAAAGAAATATAAACGGATTGAGTGCCAAATAGGAGGAACAAAGTTAGAACAGGTGGTCGGTTTCAAGTACTTAGGATGCATATTCTCACAGGATGGCAACATAGTGAAAGAACTGGAAGCGAGGTGTTGCAAAGCTAATGCAGTGAGCGCTCAGCAACGATCTACTCTCTTCTGCAAGAAGGAAGTCAGTACCTAGACTATGTTATCTGCGCACCGTTCAATCTTTCGACCAACTTTGTTGTATGGGAGCGAAAGCTGAGTGGATTCAGGTTACCTTATCAACAAGGTTGAGGTTACGGATATGAAAGTAACTAGGATGATTGCAGGTACTAGTAGATGGGAACAATGGCAGGAGGGTGTCCACAATGAGGAAATCAAAGGAAAACTGGGAATGAACTCTATAGATGTAGCAGTCAGGGCGAACAGGCTTAGATGGTGGGGTCATGTTACACGCATGGGAGAAGCAAGGTTACCCAAGAGACTCATAGGTTCAGCTGTGGAGGGTAGGAAGAGTCGGGGCAGACCAAGGAGAAGGTACCTGCATTCGGTTAAGAATGATTTTGAAGTAATAGGTTTAACATCAGAAGAGGCACTAATGTTAGCACTGAATAGGGGATCATGGAGGAATTTTATAAGGGGGTTATGCTCCAGACTGAAAGCTGAAAGGCATAATCAGTCTTAAATGATTATGATCAACAGCCATTTGGGATTTTCTGCTGGATAAAAGCCTCATCGAGGCTTTTCAGAGCTGCTCCTACGCATTTTCTAACGTGATGTACCCTCCATCCATTAGATCAATGGGTTGGTGTCGTCTTATTTCTTGGAATCAGTGAAGAGGTGTCTTTAGTCATCTAATATTCACCCCTCAGGTCTCCTTTTTATTCTGATAACAGTTATAATTACGCTTTACGTTCCAATCCATACCCCGATCCACCATTTTTTCGTATCTGTCCTGACAATTCCCAGTATTTATCTCTTCAGTGAATGCTAAGAAAAATTCAGTTTTTAATGATTTTTCACATTAAAATACCATGGTTCACTGCACGTGATCGAGATTTTTTAGTTCATGACACATCGGAAGCTTCCTTTCTTTAAATTATTTACTTTATTAATATAATTTGAGCTCATTTATACTACCATTTATTTCTTATGCTCTCCATTCAGTATTAGAAGTCATCAGTTGTCAATCACGGTAAATAACAATAGTAACTTTTTTCCGGTTTTGGAAATCGACAAGTAAATGTCTGCTTACTAAGCAGTATTTCCAATCAGTGTAGCGAGAGTCAGATTTCGTGGATTTTGCGAAAAAAACGAAATGAAAACAGATTTCGATGAAACAGAGTTTTCATTACTTTTACAAAAGGTCGATGGCTAGAACCCATTGTTATCACAAGAACGGTTAAGAACGTGACCAAAAATTACAGGTGTGAAACTGGCTTTTAGATTCTGGTAGCAGACAAATCAAAATCGATCCAATATACATAACACAAGCACCGTGACATTAATATAGTAATCTTCAAGCCATCACGTTCGGTGACCTCGCCAACTGACAACTGACCTGTCACACTGCAACGTAAAATAGACTTCGTGTTACCCTGCAGCTCAGTACTCGTGTATCACCACAACTGATATACTGTATTCACATTCGTTGGCTTCACCATCCTACAACACAACCTTCACCTTTCAAGTTAACCTAGATCTCTGGATAGGTTAGAGACCAGTCTGTCATCACGATCCATATTCCAAAAAATAATATACTCTCAGTGCTCTGTTCCCTTTCTATTTCGCTCGTATGACGCACTCCACAACATCAGTACGTCGCCCATTAAAGCCAGCGCCCGGTATCGGTACATTCAATAGGCCCATTGGCAAATATGAACAAATAAGAAAAAATTGGAGTAAAAATCGACAAGCGCTAATAGGACTGAGGGTTCCGTATACATGATAATAATAATAATGTCGTGTGGCTCAGTGTGCTGGTGCAAGTATTTTTATTTGGCGCCACTTCGGTAGCTTGAGTGTCCCTAAACTACCCGAGTTATCCAACTTAAAAAAAAGAAAACCTACAGCTTAACGAAGAATCCGAATCAAATGTTGTTTCTGGCTACTCCTTACGTCACTGAGAGGCGAAGGTTAAGTTAAAACGAATACTGGTAAATCCACGGTCCGCACGACATTCGATCCCGCGACCTCGTGCTCTCCATGCACGCACTTTAGCGCCCCCATCCCCCTTTGTTATAATGATTGCTGTCAGTGTTTGGTCTGGGCGGACGTCACATGGCACCGGTTGAGGCTGGTCGTCGAATACTTAACTCAGTTTCTTTTTTTATTATTAGTATTATTACAGAGCGCAGACAGCTAGTGCACCGAACACATTGAGCTACAGTGCCGGCACCCCTAGATCACCAGCCCGACAAGTATAATGATAGTTCATCTGCAGGTTTTGATGAATGAATTTGGGAGTACCGTGCGGAAACCTAAAAATTAAAAAAAAAGTAAGCAGAACTGTTCACCTCATTAACTTCTTGGCTTAATCGGAAATGAACAAAAATATACAAATTTCCTTAGTTTCAATATTATGGAACTATTATTTACCATTAACAAAACGTTCTCGGTTTTCCAGCCGCGTCAATTCGAATAAAATGCTCGAGCTTTCGATGGCTATCTCCGACACCGTCGTCAGGAGTTCACTGACTGCCGGGGCTGTTACGGTCTCTCGCTTATATAGGCATGATGACATCATCAGCAACCAATCAGATTGATCCAATGTGGCGCGCTCGCGTAAGTCGACCCGGGCAGCTCGTGGCAGCACCGGTGACGTCAGGTGGCGCCAGGGGGAGGCGCCACATTTGAAACTGCCGCTCCCGCGTCGCGCATCTTTCTCTGCTTTCTTTCGATGTCCATCGCCCGTCCCCATGCACTGCTGAGTGTGTATCCCTGGCCTCTGGGGACGGAGCATGTCGACGGGCGTTGGACATCGAAAGAAAGGAAAGACTGATGCGCGACACAGGAGCCGCTGTTTCAAACGTGGCGCCTCCCCCTGGCGCCTCCTGACGTCACCGGTGCTGCCACTAGCTGCCCGGATCGACTTACGCGCGCGCGCCACATTGGATCGATTTGACTGGCTGCATGCCTATTTAAGCGAGTGACCGCAACAGCCCCGGCAATCAGTGAACTCCTGACGACGATGGCGGATATGGCCATCGAAAGCTCGAGGATTTTATTCGAATTGACGCGGCTGGAAAACCGAGAACGTTTTATTCATGTATAATGTCGCGAAAGACTCCGAGGACACTATTATTTATCAGTCTGAGTTTTATAGGAGTTTTAATCTTTTGTCCAAAACTAAAATTTAGGTAGGTTTCTAGCTTTGTTGGGGTAACACCTGATATCTGATCTTGTTCAGGGCCTTTATCTCTGGACGGTTGGGGCCACTGCTCTAACAGAACCTTCACTGCAGTGAATGAAACACTTACCAGAGAGAACGCAGTTGTGGTTGTGCTAGCAAAAGCCCCTGCTACGAGACAAAGGGCGCACACAGTCGTGAGGAAGACCGCCATGATGTTGCTCTGGAGACTGGGCGCTGACCGCCGGTCCTGCTGTTTTCATGTCTCGCCTCTACGACCCTGACTTGGTTCCGGAAGACACTCGTGCCCAACGCCATGGAGCGGCACTTCCGGCCCTCCCGTCCGCTCTGTCAAGTGCGTTCCACCATTTATCACTCGACATCATTCAGAATGCTCGCTCTGTTGGCACCAAGTGCTGTGGGCTGGCCGGCAGCTGCGCACAGATTCAGCAGTTATCCGATGTTGACCTCACACAGCGTGCATCCGAAACAATGAACAAAACGTCGGATGTTGTTCCCATTATTTTCCTGTAACATACAAGAAGTTTCCTTTGGTTTGTAACAGAATAATTGAATTTGATTTAGTTTTATTTCTTATTGCTAAATATCTCTATATCTATATTGCGCTAAAAATATTCGCACAACAATGCAAAAATTAACAGTTTACGCCGTATGTTGTTCATAGAAGCCGGCCTAGTGGCCGAGCGGCTCTAGGCGCTATAGTCTGGAACCGCGCGACAGCTACGGTCGTAGGTTCGAATCCTGCACCGGGCATGGATGTGTGTGATGTCCTTAGGTTAGTTAGGTTTAAGTAGTTCTAAGTTCTATGGAACTGATGACCTCAGGTGTTAAGTCTCGTAGTGCCCAGAGCCATTTGAACCATTTTTTTTTTGTTAATGGAAACAAATTTATTCCGTTCACTCATGGTACTTGCTGTTGACAACGTGAGACGGTCACTTTACTATTCACCGTTAAGTTTACATTTAGCAGCATTGGCTCCTACCTCAGATTTTTTTTTTCCTGCAATGTTCGTGTGGATACTGTTGTGTTGGCTACTGTGAGACTCATCACTGACACAAACAAGGAAGGAGGGAAGTTGTGATGGACGGAGGCAGGAATGCAAAATCATCTGTACAAGACGCTTCAAGATTAAACGCTTTAATTCTAAAAACAAAAGAAATTAGCTTCCCGTGATTCCTGGGCCTCCTACATACTTTACTCACTATTACTACTCACAGAATGCATGCTAAGTATTGTCTTCCTGTTACTTAGTAGTGATGCTCTCGAAGTCCGTGATCGAACTGAGGCCGACCAGCCATGGGCGGCTGGTTATATATTGACAAGAAGCGCTAAACTTTTGTCTTACCAGAGGTGTGGCGCTGCCCACTCGTTCTATTGCCGCGTTGGTCAGCGCCTTCTACATACCATTTCGCGGCGCGGCGCTGGTTGGAGTGCAGTCGATGCCTTAAGACTGCACAGATAGCTTTACTGATGAACAGCTGGCCGATATGGGCCTTGTGTATGGGTTTCCTGAATTCAATGTAACAGCACAGTGGCAGCAACCACGTCTTAGTACTTTTGTACCTGTACATTAAACCACATACTTCTTAGTTAGAGTGGAAGATACTGACTGTACGACACATCCTGCTGAATTCGCCTCATATTTTTCTGTCTTTTCCACATGATAATCTACGTGATTATCAATTAACGAATGAGACCAGAGTTCGGGAAGGGAGTGCCACCCACGAACTGCAATTATTATCATCTTTTACTTTGGTATTTTTCTGCCTTGGCCACCATCGGAAGAATAACGGACGGATGAATGATACTAATATTCTCGCTAGCTCTGCAAACTGTAAAGTGAAGCGTGTACTGACCCTCCATTCCGATCTCGATAGAGGCCACCTTTTAACCTCTTCTGTGATGCAGCTACAATCGACACGACCTAAAATCAATAGGTATACTTTATTAAGGCAATTTTTCAACCACGAAATTTTTAGCTACTTTCAGTAATCACAGAGTGTGGGTAAAATACTTAACGATGATACAAGCTTGATAATGTATTTTTCTGCTCCTGTCAACATAACTCCGATTTTTGTAGATACATCATGTTATTAACGAAAATGTTGTACTGAATTAATTTATTAACTATATATCTTTATGCGTATACACTACCTGCCACATTTCCATCCTGCTTGAGATGATATAGGAGAGCACGTAATACTGACTAGTCTGAAATTCAAAGTCCGTAACAGCTCACAAATTCGTGCCGCTTTAGATATGCTCGTGTCACAGATACTTTATGTTTTATTGAAATAGCATTTCGTCGTAATGTTACTGTTTTGAGCTGTATTTTATTAGTATCATTATAATGCATATTTTAACAACAACTTCCATTACTTTATTGAATAAAACACTAATCATAAAAAAGAAATTCATAACTGTAGCGTCGAATTTGGGCGAAGAGCGATTTGGGCTGGAAGCTGTGCTGGCACGGACACAATTTTACACAGGATTTATAAAACGTAATTTATTCTTCTTGCTAGTAGAGGAGTGATAACAAACAGAACTTAATTTACGGCCCACCACAGTTCTCAAAGGCAACAATAACAACATAAAATACCTTTAGGATAACGAAAAAAAGTCTTCAGAAGACTTCTTCCAGTAGACAGCATCGGGCCAACCATAATAGCTTACAATATACGTTCCCTGGCCAAGGCACAAAAGTGACCATTAAATTACCTTCTACAGTTAATTGCAGGACAACAAACTGGAAGAAACCTGTCACACTTAAGTAAGGCTACTTACTTTAGCACTCAATTAGATACAGATGTATGACCACTCCAATCAATAACTAGCCACTAAACCAAAGCTACTATCGACCATCTACAGCATTACCTACGAACGTTTCTCAGTACAGTTACCCACACAGTATGACATATAAATAGATCACAGGATAAAATAATAAGTTAATTTTTGCTAAAATGGCATACATAAAATTAGTCACCCTGTCAGTATGGTACTAGGAAGATCACCTTCCCTGCAGTGGCACATAAAATATCAATTACGCTGACGGAGGCTAAAATAAAAAAAATCAGTATTTGTCTTGCTTTTAAAGAAAACATCCACAAACACACACACACACACACACACACACACACACACACACACACACACACACACACACACCGCACCATCATACAGCATCTATAACATGCCGCATTGTACACACAGACTTTCCGTATGTAATATTACCAGTCATCCTATCACTCGGCCTTGCCGCAGTGGTAACACCGGTTCCCGTCAGATTACCGAAGTTAAGCGCTGTCGGGCTGGGCTACCACTTGGATGGGTGTCCATCCCGTCTGCCGAGCGCTGTTGGCGAGCGGGGTGCATTCAGCCTTTGTGAGGCAAACTGAGGAGCTACTTGATTAAGAAGTAGCGGCTCCTGTCGCGGAAACTGACATACGGCGGGGAGAGCGATATGCTGACCACATACCCCTTCATTGTCGCATCCAGTCACGCCTATGAGCTGAGGATGACACGGCGGCCGATCAGTACCGTTGGGCCTTCATGGCCTGTTCGGGAGTAGTTTGGTTTTAGTTTAGTTTATTCTATCATTCAGTGCACCGCCATTACATTTCCTGCTGATTGTGTTACGTCACTCAACGAAACAAAATACTGTTGACGGCACCAAGTTAGTGCTTCTCTTGTAATCCTGAAGCCTGTTTGCATCTCCACTGGAATTTTCCCCTCTTGCCCTGGAAACGACATCCACCGTTCCTCTGGGTTATTTGTGTCCACTCGGTAGCAACGCCCCGCACTGACTGTCCAGTACACAGATCCTTAGCGTACCAACTTGGAGTAGGCTCCCTCTTCTTGGCTCTTCATCAACTCTACACTCGGCTGCTCCAGGGCCATCTTGCCTTACGGAATGCACGGCATCAGGACGTCACATGCTGTCTGCAAGATAACTCCGGATACCCGTCCCTTTCCGCCACTTTAATTAAGTCCACCGTGTGCAGCCACTCACAGTCCATGGCCGGACTGCTTTGTCTGGCTTACCTGCTATCCAATTCAGCCTGAGTGCTGATCAGCCCACGACTCAGTTAGCAGCGCCACAGATTACTACTTGTGTGCAAGCACTAGCGCGAGAGTGGTGCTAATGCAGCACATCATCAATGACATATTGTTTCACATTATCTGAAACAATCTGACTATTATCAGTAGTTTGCCAATTATATGCTGTAGAAGCCTGCTCGTTTCGTCAAGCCAGGTTGGAGATCAATTTTCGTCTGGGAAGTAGTTTTCTTGAGAATTGTCTTTGTTTATAAGGGGAAGTATTAACGTCCATCATCCACACTCAGTTGGAGTCATACCTCACGATGGAACTTGCAGACATATTGTCGAATAATGGCAAGCAAATGAATGAGACGCCCGCAGTATTCTATCAGTGCTCCATCACTTGCATGTGAAACAAATGGTTTGCAGAATACTGTTGCAACCCAGGTAACTGAGGTCACATTGTGAACAGAAGGCCAGCCATAGAGTATGTGTGAGTAGTACTGTTCGGGCCTGAATGAGCCATTGACGTTGTGATATCTGATTATTTTTGGTGTAAAGTATACAGAGTTATTAGTATCTTCAGAACTTCACTCAACTGTCAGAAGTAAACGCACGTGGAACAAAGAAGTGGTGATGCCTCGTCATCGAGATGTGAGGTCGCCCTGCAGGTCAGTGGCACACCCACATGCTGTGCAGGTGGCAGCGTAGAAACAAGAGGCTTCGCCTGGTCGAACATTCTCCGATACAGTGGAGATTTTCACCTTAGCACTCTAAAAGACAGGTAGTCTCATAAACAGGAGGAGACTGCCGACTGTATTCCAGGAAGTTGGACGTCATGTAGCTGCGTCCTGGTCACCCAACATGGATCGACAAAGACTGCCGTTGATGTTCACAAGTCGGCAAGGAGGCTGCGAGAACGCGCCACGCAAAGTCGGTGCACAGAGGACAGCTTTCAAGTCAAACACAGTGATCTGTACGGTGAAGGTTTGGCCACACCCCAGTGCTCTACATCTACATCTACATCTACATCTACATCCATACTCCGCAAGTGTGTGGCGGAGGGTACCCTGAGTACCTCTATCGGTTCTCCCTTCTATTCCAGTCTCTTATTGTACGTGGGAAGAAGGATTGTCGGTATGCTTCTGTGTGGGCTCTAATCTCTCTGATTTTATCCTCATGGTCTCTTCGCGAGATATACGTAGGAGGGAGCAATATACTGCTTGACTCTTCGGTGAAGGTATGTTCTCGAAACTTTAACAAAAGCCCGTACCAAGCTACTGAGCGTCTCTCCTGCAGAGTCTTCCACTGGAGTTTATCTATCATCTCCGTAACGCTTTCGCAATTACTAAATGATCCTGTAACGAAGCGCGCTGCTCTCCGTTGGATCTTCTCTATCTCTTCTATCAACCCTACCTGGTGCGGATCCCACACTGCTGAGCAGTATTCAAGCATTGGGCGAACAAGCGTACTGTAACCTACTTCCTTTGTGGTCGGATTGCATTTCCTTAGGATTCTTCCAATTAATCTCAGTCTGGCATCTGCGTTACCGACGATCAACTTTATATGATCATTCCATTTCAAATCACTCCTAATGAGTACTCCCAGATAATTTATGGAATTAACTGCTTCCAGTTGCTGACCTGCTATTTTGTAGCTAAATGATAAGGGACCAATCTTTCTATGTATTCGCATCACATTACACTTGTCTACATTGAGATTCAATTGCCATTCCGTGCACCATGCGTCAATTCTCTGCAGATCCTCCTGCATTTCAGTACAATTTTCCATTGTTGCAACCTCTCGATACACCACAGCATCATCTGCAAAAAGCCTCAGTGAACTTCGGATGTCATCCACCAGGTCATTCATGTATATTGTGAATAGCAACGGTCCTATGACACTCCCCTGCGGCACACCTGAAATCACTCTTACTTCGGAAGACTTCTCTCCATTGAGAATGACATGCTGCGTTCTGTTATCTAGGAACTCCTCAATCCAATCGCACAATTGATCTGATAGTCCGTATGCTCTTACTTTGTTCATTAAACGACTGTGGGGAACTGTGTCAAACGCCTTGCGGAAGTCAAGAAACACGGGATCTACCTGGGAACCCGTGTCTAAGGCCCTCTGAGTCTCGTGGACGAATAGCGCGAGCTGGGTTTCACACGACCGTCTTTTTCGAAACCCATGCTGATTCCTACAGAGTAGATTTCTAGTCTCCAGAAAAGACATTATACTCGAACATAATACGTGTTCCAAAATTCTACAACTGATCGACGTTAGAGATATAGGTCTATAGTTTTGCACATCTGTTCGACGTCCCTTCTTGAAAACGGGGATGACCTGTGCCCTTTTCCAATCCTTTGGAACGCTTCGCTCTTCTAGAGACCTACGGTACACCGCTGCAAGAAGGGGGGCAAGTTCCTTCGTGTGCTCTCATCCGCGATGTCCCAGTAGGTAGCAAAGACAGATCAAGGCTGTGGTATGCATCAGCTTCTCTGCGCCTCATTGTTGAACTGAGCAAGCAGGCATATGGAGCGCTATCATTGATCAGTTTGTGACGGTTTCGCTGAAGCTCAATTGGCTGGCATTGCCATTCTGTGTGGTTCTAGCGTTGTTGACATAGTGGCAGCATGACTGAATGTCTCTTTGTGCCATGACTCTATGTCTCTATGAGCCCAGAAGGCCTCGTTGTTTAAAGGCCGAGCCTGCGCGTATGATGCAGTATCTCTGGGTGTATGAGCAAATTTTCCCTTGTTTGATCCGTCAGCTTTCGATACCTCGCTCTGGTAATTCAGTAATTATTGTGGTTCACTGAGCTCGGTTCTTTCTGCCTATGTTTGTTCGATTTTTTAGTAGCGCTCGGGCGTTGAAGTTATGTAGTGCTACCTAACAGTGCCATCTTATGTAGCACGGTAAGATTTGCGTTTCTGCCTGCCTCTCTCTAAGGCTGTGTGATAATACATTGACGGTACGCCTTGTTGACATTATTATTGGCGTACCAACCCAGGGTGACCTATCAACAAAATTATTCAGCTGCGCAGCAATACTGTGGGGTGGGTATTACAAGAAACGCAGCTACACCTCTACATCCATAGCAAGTACAAACTTGACTCCTATTCACTTTGGACATCATGTCGATTTCAACAAGTGATTTATACAATGCATTGCAGTCGATTCTCAGTTTCCTGCTTTTGCGCTTTTCATGGATGAAGCATGTTTCACAAGCGACAGCTTGATAAGTAGTCACAATATTCATGTTTGGACGGATAAGAATGTCAGCATTACAGCTGTGAACAGCCATCACCACAGGTTACCAGTCAAAATGTGAGCAACCATAATCAGTGATTGTGTACTAGGCCTGTTTCTTCTTCCTCCCGACCTAAACGCACCAGTGTACACACTGTTTATCAGGAACGTACTGCCCATGTACCTGGAACACATCCTGCTTGTTGTTCGTCAGCTGATGTGATTCCACCATGATGGAGCGCCATCTCACTTTGGAGTCAGGGTTCGTGGACACCTGGATCAGACTTTTAGCGAAAATTGGATGGGCAGAGGAGGTCCCATTTCTTGGCCAGAATGTTCAACTAATCTCATACGGTTTTATTTCTGCTTGTGGGGCTATGTGAAAAGTTTTGTGTACGAGATGTCTGTCGAGAATGAAGAGTATCTCCTGGCAAGTGCAGTGTGCAGTGTGCTGTCGTCCAGTGGAAAATGTGTAAACTATAATTAAAAGAGACACCAGAATTACGGAGCACATGAAAAGCGTATCTGTAAGTTATTGCTTCATAGATCTCGGGTGGTTGAGTTAGTAGAGTTTGAGGTTGTCTTCCCAAAGGTCCCACGATCAATCCCAACTGATGACAATTGCTACAGAACGGCACACCTGCCTGTACTCTATAGGTTTGCTGCTTTCACCTAACGAAGTGAAAGCAGACTACCAAACGAACATTGCTATAAACATCGAAAAGTCTTTTTGCATGTCAGGAAAATGTAACAATTGCACGCGTAAACAGTACAAAAAAAAAGAAAAGACTTGTCATCATTTCAGATCGAACGCGGGACCTTCGGGACGACAACCTCATGCTCTACCAACTCACCTATGTGATATCTACAAATCAATAACTCATAGATACGCTTCTCGTCTGCTCCGTAGCTCGGGTGTTAGTTTTAATTACAGTTCACGAATGTGCTTCTGGACGACAGCACACAGCACACAGCACAAGCTAAATCGGTGGTTTGGTTGATACTCTATTTACATACAAAGTTTGGTACCGATCTGAGCGTCTGTTATCTGGAAGTTTGGGTGTTAGTGTGTTCTAGGTTTTCAGGCGTTAGTGCTACGCTTTGCAGGAGATGACGCCCTTCTGACAGTGTGGAAGGGCGCTCGTTTCTGCAACAACCAAGGGACGATAGTTGTGAAAACTGCTCACTGAATCAACAGTGACATAAAGCAGTTTGTACACATTTGCAAAATTCTCTCTAATGGTTGCTTTTTTTTCTTAAATGGTTAATGCTTGAGAGATTGAAGGATTTCATTAAGTTGTTAGAATCAAACCACGAGCTAAATTCTAAACACTTAATAGTCATTTTCAACCTGGACGTCGACTTCACTTCTAAACCTAGAAAACTCAACATCGAACGCACTGACTGGAACGCCTACAGAGATGATATTACTCTATCGATAGAGCCGCATCTTGACGCACAAAACCACGACTTTGACGCAACAGTGGAAGCGTTCAACGACGAAGTTAACTGCAGCGCTGATTGCATCAACACTGCCCTCCAGAGGTCAACCGAAACCTAGAACAGGGCTGGCACAGGATGTACTTGACCTCATCAAAGTCCGCAACAGACTTTCGAAGGGATGGCACATCATGAGAGACCCTCTTCTGAAGTGGCGGATTAACCAATTATGACGCGACATCAAAGCAGCAACGATGGATCACAAGAACCAACAGTGGGTGCAGAAACTCGAAGCCTTCATTCCCAATCCTGAAACTTAGGACACAGTGCAGTTCTTCATGAAGAGACGTCTAACAAGTCGACCATTAGACACACCGAGTGGAGTAGCAAAATCTCCTACTGCCAAGGCCAACGCCATCGCCGACGTGTTCCCAGTCCATATCATCGCAGTAGACGAGGCGAAAGATGCGCAGCACACGCGAGAAGTACAAGAGAATATCGCGGCATATCTGGATGAGGAAGATGACGATAAAGACGCTGAAAGACTTCCAAGCAGCTCCCCTAAAGAAGTATCTTGCTTCATCAGAGCCATGGACAGCAACAAAGTGCCAGGGATAGTTGAAATTTCCGGAAAGGTAGTCAAGCAACGTCCACAAGATGTATTCGTTCATCTCGCAAATATCTTCAACTCCATCTTGCATCAGAAGAAGTATCCTGCTGCCTGGAAGCACGCTGTTGTCGTGGCTATACCAAGTCTTGGGAAGAATAGGAAAAACCACAACACTACAGACCAATCATCCTGTTTCCGCAAATCAGCAAACTCTTCGAGAAGGTCCTCCTGGAACCCTTAGGACGACCATTGATGGCCCGCAGCTACTCCCTCCAGAGCAATTTGGATTCAGGAGCGGCCACTCCACTACACAGCAGTTGATACGTGTTTCTGAAGAGACGGCCTTCAATAACAAGGAATACTGTGAAGCCGTCTTCCTGGATGTTCTGAAGGCCTTTGACAACGTTTGGCACTCAGGGCTATTCTGGAAGATGCGCACACAAGCCTTTCCAAAACCAGTTGTACATTTCATCAGCTCCTACCTGCGAGAGGAAGACTTTTGTAGTGCCCCTGGGTGACTCACAATCAACGAACCGACCCGTAGAAGCTGGTGTACCACAAGTATAGGTGGTAAGGTCGATCCTTTACTCTTTACGCATGCCCAATCTCCCGAAATCGCCTCTATTAGAACGCTCGATCTATGCAGTCGACACGGCTATCTTTACAAGAAATAGGTGGTCGGAAGCGACGCACCGACGCCTTAAAGACGCCTACGTTGATCTTGAAGCATGGATTCGACTCTGGAAAGTTCGTTTCAACGCTCAAAAGAGCCACGCCATCGCGTTCACCAGGAAGAGGATTCAACCCCGCGACCAGCAGCTACGCCTCTTTGAAGAAGCCATCCTCTGGAAAACGTTTGTAACCTACCTAGCAGTAGTCATGGATCGACAGCAAGTCACAGAAGCTCGCCGCAAAGTCGATCAGCGACTAGGAGCCCTTTACCCACTCCTGAAAGAGCACTCAGTGCTGTCAGTGAACAACGGACTTCCGACTTATAGGATGCACATCAGGCCTATGATGGATTACGCTTGCGCTACCTGGGGTAATGCAGCCAATAGATAGCTACACCGACTGCAGACGCAACAAAAAAAGGTCCTCAGACGAATTTTACATGTGGACCCGCAGTTTCCAGCGAAGTACCTGTATGAAGCCGCTCAAGAACAAGAAGTCCTCGCAAGATTTCAAGACACCACAAGAAAATTATGCCACCGGGTGACCACCTCAACAAATCCTCTCATCAGAAATCTTGCAGCTCCCACAGATGATGGAGACCTATACAAATGACATATCACAATGCTAAACAGGCGAAAACAAACAAAATTAAATCAAATATGCATCAACAGAAGTAAGTTTTAAGGCGACAAAAAGAAGCACTAAAGAAAAAGAAGTAGCCCTTTACCTTTTCCTGCCCATAGCAGTGGTACTAAATGCCTTCGAGTAAATTAACTAGAAGTATTCAGAAGAACATGGACTCTAGCTAGAGAGGGCGTTGGGATTGTCAACGATCAAAAGCTGCTATTTGTACGTGACGTAGATTCTCGGAACTATGACAACAGAAATCTTCTCGGTCTGTGACCAACGAAAGAAACACCATGAGGGATAAGTTCAGGCAAATTAGAAAAAATGAGAGAAAAATTTATAAAGTTCTGAAAGTTTGGGAAACACTCTTAGGGGATGTAGAAGTAAATAACAGAAAAGTCTCCCCACCCCCTCCTAATTGAGGAAGCTTCCCCCTCCCCCACCTCTCAATGTGATTTATTTTCCTTTTGTCAAGCTTTACGAAAAACGGTTCATTTAACGAAGTTATTTATATGACAGAAAATACTTCTGTAGAAATTCTACTCAGAGAAGGCAAAATGCATGTTTGGACAAGGTAATGGGTTTATGAGAGCTAAAATTTGAAGTAAAAAAGTGAAATTACTTTTAAAACAATAGAACAATTTTGCTTTGTAGTATTTCATTTTAGATTAATGCAACTTAAATTATTGGAATGAAAATCAGTTTTCATGAAAATTGAGAATTACTGTAAAACTAATCAATAATTACTTTGGTTGTAATATATTTACAATCATATGTACTGTATGTAGACAGTGAAAATACCACAATATCTATCAAAAAAATAAAGTCTTGTAATTTTTTTTCATAAAACCATTATCCAAATCTTCTGACAAATCACTGCAAGTCACATTAGTGCAGCTTTGTCCACGACAGTTTTTGAACATTGTTGTGCAATGTAGGTCAGCCTTCACACACCCACTCTTTCTTGAGCAGGCTTGAGAGCAGCCGCATGAAATCAGTAGCAGCATTTTCTCTTGAGCATGTGGTCGTTTCATGTGAATCGGGATGAGAAATGAGTTTGATTCCCTCCAGCCCCAATTCTGGTATCCAAGTTGTTCCCCATCCATAGCTGGACTTGTTGGTAAACTCGGTAAAAGTGGAAGCGTCCTGAGCGGTAGTAGGTGGGAGATGAGAGTATATGACAGTATTGTTTGCCTGACCCACAAGTACACTAAAACATTTAAATTGTGGATACTGGAAAACTTTTAAAAACTTCATATTGGTTTGAAACAATCTAGTAGCGTTCAATAGGCTTACTACTTTTGCGACGTCTAAAAGAAAGACTGAATTAACATCTCTATTGCAGTGTTACATTGTAGTCGCAGCAACTTACCACTCGATGCGGCTACAACTCTCTTCTTGCACAAATGTTATCTCTGATCTATTTATGGTCTTGCTTTAACCTTCGTAAAGAATATATTTTCAATTATTTATTAAAAATGTTTCAGGCTTCGTATCATCTGATAGTCTTTCATTTTATCCTTTCTTTATAATAAACATTATCAGTTAAATGCTATTCCTGTTAGTCAAACTTGCAATAGACCTAATTTTATTGTCAGTAGCTCCAGTAAATGTCAGGATAACTAATTTTGCTATTTCTTTTGGTACCAAACGGCTTTCATTAGGGGTTCCTGCTGTTGCAATTGTATCCAGAGAGAAACCCGATCGTTGAATATCTGTAGAATATTGTGAAGCTTTGGATACTTGTTGAATAACTGGAAAGCTTGCAGCTCTCCTTCCCCAAACAAGGCCGAAGTGCTGTCGCAACCTCTAGTTGCATGAGGAAACAGTATTGAATTCTTGCATTCATGATTGAGTGATGAGTTACGTAAATATTTAGAATTGTAACACCTTGTTCTGATGCTACCTTTACCTTCCTTCATCAGGATTCTGTCTGTGCCGTCTGGAGCAAGAGCGGTAAGTAGCACAACGAGATCTACATATTGACCCACTATAATCAATTGCTGGTAAAATTTGAAGCACTTATTGCTTTTGCAACAACTTAAACATACCCATCGACATCCGCAATCCTTGTGTCAATACCAAAACTGTCTAGGTTTTGCACAAGCTCTGGAATAAACATTTTGTTATTTCTGAGGTTACTAAGAAAGACGGACTGTGTTTCAACACACAAGTCTCGTCATTAAAGAAAATTTTTAATAAGATCCGCTTCATCGTTCAGCTTTGGCGTTCGATAGTTTTTATGTTCATAGAACTTCCTGAATATCCGTCAAGTACAATAGTAACATCATCTTCATAATGTCTCTGAATATATGCTGGTAAGGCTTCATAAATGTCACCAAAAGTTCCATCTGTAACAAAGAACTTCGATTCATTATTTTCAATATTCCTTTCAGGTATTTGGTTGAAAGGATTGCACAGCGACGACGTTAGAGTTTCACTCCATAAATCGCACGTGAAGAAATCATTTAAATCATCAGGTGAATGAAACCTGCACAGTATTCTCTAAAATAACTGCGTTGTATCTACTTCACGAATACTTTTTTTCAAGCCTTACAGTTGGCATGCACATTTTCCTAACCATGCTGGATCGCTTAACCTCCAGGGAACCAAATTTTGGCGAGACAGTAACTATTGTTCGAAGAGCTTCTTCACCAACAGACACAGCTTTGTAGCAGTTTACATCCTGAGAGGCTACTAATCCAGATCCTAATGAATACAATTGTTCCTTATAGCTGACTGCTGTGGCTGACCGGTTCTAGGCGCTTCAGTCCGGAACCGTGCTGTTGCTACGGTCACAGGTTAGAATCCTCGGGCATGGATGTGTGTGATGTCCTTAGGTCAGTTAGGTTTAAGTAGTTCTAAGTCTAGGGGGCTGACGACCTCAGATAAGTCCCATAGTGCTTAGAGCCATCTGAACCACTTTGATTTTGTTCCTCATAAACAAATGGAGTGTGCTGTTACAACCAGAGCTGAAATGTTGTGCAAAATTTATTGTCAATTTCTATCATCCCATTCCCCAGTTCAACATGTTGATTACTCGAAACCATATGCAAATTGCAGAACTGATCCATAGCTTCACGTATGTGATGGGCTATTGGTATACCGCAAATCCATCAGTTCAACACACTATCGGTGAAACACCTCCAACATTCTTCAGGTTCTACATAAGCGTTTGTTCTATCGTCATGTCAGTCCATACTCCACACCAATACTTATCAGAGCGTCGAACCGCAAAGAAGATGCCCTTCGTGAATTTATAGAACTCTGCTGGTTTCATGGTTTCTTTCAAAATTTATGTTTCAGCTTTTCAAATCGCCGAAATATGCATCGTTTCCACTCGAATAGAAATACAGTCTTTAACATGTTCCTTCTCCTCCTCCATGACTGCCATTTCCTCCAGTATTATGGTGGAAAGAGCATACATGATTGCAGAGTGAGCCTGAATTGTCCTCGTGTATACACGACCAGAAAATACACTCCTGAAAATTGAAATAAGAACACCGTGAATTCATTGTCCCAGGAAGGGAAACTTTATTGACACATTCCTGGGGTCAGCTACATCACATGATCACACTGACAGAACCACAGGCACATAGACACAGCCAACAGAGCATGCACAATGTCGGCACTAGTACAGTGTATATCCACCTTTCGCAGCAATGCAGGCTGCTATTCTCCCATGGAGACGATCGTAGAGATGCTGGGAGCAACAGTGTCCCTAATTTGCTGGGAAGTGGCGGTGCGGTCCCCTACGGCACTGCGTAGGATCCTACGGTCTTGGCGTGTATCCGTGCGTCGCTGCGGTCCGGTCCCAGGTCGACGGGCACGTGCACCTTCCGCCGACCACTGGCGACAACATCGATGTACTGTGGAGACCTCACGCCCCACGTGTTGAGCAATTCGGCGGTACGTCCACCCGGCCTCCCGCATGCCCACTATACGCCCTCGCTCAAAGTCCGTCAACTGCACATACGGTTCACGTCCACGCTGTCGCGGCATGCTATCAGTGTTAAAGACTGCGATGGAGCTCCGTATGCCACGGCAAACTGGCTGACACTGACGGCGGCGGTGCACAAATGCTGCGCAGCTAGCGCCATTCGACGGCCAACACCGCGGTTCCTGGTGTGTCCGCTGTGCCGTGCGTGTGATCATTGCTTGTACAGCCCTCTCGCAGTGTCCGGAGCAAGTATGGTGGGTCTGACACACCGGTGTCAATGTGTTCTTTTTTCCATTTCCAGGAGTGTATATCGGGGATAGAAGTTGAACCATACACAGTCTCCAAAAGTTGAGAGAGTCCACTGTCTCTCATTAAGAATCCTATTGCTTGCAGAAAAGACATTAACAAGTGAAAGTCTCCTAATCGAATTACTACATTAGTGAAGAGCCCATTCCCTCCATTATCCTCCATTGCCACTATACCTTTAGCTTCCAAGTAGAGTTGTTGATCAAACGCCAAGATACATGTTTGCTGTGTGGTCTTTTCACTCTTGTGGTGGCATAAGTTCAAGCAGTTAAAACAGTACTATAATCTGTGGTTGGGTTGTTGGTGAATGGAAGCGCTAATACATTTGATTGCTTATATGGTTCTCCAGTTGTGATTTTCTCCATAGAACCTTGCTGTAAAATCTTTCCCATTGTCCAAATAAAATCGTGATTTGTAAGTTCTGTTGCTTTAGTGAATGACTGTTCTGAGTAAATATTTTGCAGAACAATTTCTTCAATTCCAACTGTATTCTGCCTTCGGAATGTTAGCAGACTATTTTTTGGGCACTTGCTGTTTCAGTAGAACTCGGCATGATAGAGAGTTTCGTTACTTTCTGATGTTCTATCGCTCTCACAGGAGTCACACACCTGATCCCACCTATAGCATGGAATGTACCTTTGCCTGTCGTTGTTGCAATATTGAATGAAATCGGCATAATCCGAACTGCAAGAACGAATCATTTGAAATATTTCGCTTCCAGAACTGAACAGCAGAAGCCTCAAATAAAGCCACAGTGCTATATGAAGAGCAGAAATCCATATTCGAGACAATTTCAACAATGCTTTTTGATCCCACTTTACGAAACAAGTATGCTGCGAGACCAATTTGCAGTGGGGAGATAAATGAACGAGACCTGGTAGCTGACACAATCGCGTGGGATATTGCTGTACATTTTTTAAAAGGGGACTGTTCACTACCTTTCTTTCTTGACAAAACCACACCTTTCAAAAATTAGTGAAAAGTATCAGGAACCATAACTTCAGAATTCTGTTTCAAGCCATTGATATCTGGACAATCGGCAATACTATAAGGAGTCATTCTTTTACGCTCAAGGATGATAGCTGATTCTGCTTCTACTGTTTACCTCTCACATCGTTTTTATTAACAGCTCGTTCATTGCACCATTGATTCAAAAGTTTGTGGCCTCTGCCACGAAAACATACAATTGGGGGATTTTTTTGGCATTGTGACAAACAAGACACCATCACCGAAATGGTCAGTCTGTTTGTTTCTCAGAGTTTTTGTAGTCATTGTCTCTCCTTTTGGAATACATTCATTAACTTTCTGCAACAAATCGAGCAGTGAAAATTGACATTCCTCTGAAGTAATTTGCATAATTCTTGAAAAGCAGCATCAAAGTTGGTACCTTGATGGCGGCCTCTCTTTTTCGAACAGAGGAGGTGTTCGACACTAATTTATGTAAGAAAGCTTGATGATAACGGGCTTCTACAGCTACTAAACGCAAAACACTGTTGATGCATTCGGCAACCTTTCTGCCGAAATCATCATCGCGTTTCTCTGCTTTCTCAAGCATCGTATGTTTCACAGTTAAAGAGCGAACTTCAAACCCTCCATGGAGTTTGGAGTGATTTTTTTGTTTCCGCCTCTATGTCACGCTTTTCAGCATATATGAAACAGTCTCTTTTGAAATTGAATGGATAAGAGGAAGAGGATCTCATTTTTTTTCATCTGCTTGTGCAACATTCTGATTAATTAGTTTCCTTAAATTACGTTTCTTAATATATTCATGTCGATCTGCCTTACGCACTTCAATCAGTCCAGCCTTATGTAGAAGATCATGAGGCCCATGCTTCCGTCCCTTGCTGATGCGTATGAGACTTTCCAAGCCATTCGTCACTACTGACGTCACTCCTTCCGAGAAAGATTTACCACAAATATTATATTACAGTTTTCTTGTCCAGACAAAAGAAATGAGACTAAGTTTAAACACTTCATAACACCACAAACTGATAAATGCTGTCATAGAAGTAAAACTCTCTGACACTACTTTGACACTTCACAACAGTAACTCACCTCAACTGGACACTGGTAGGTAGAAACTGCAGTCACTGCAGTAGTGGTAGGGGAGCACGGAATGAACGGGAAGGGGAACGTTTTCATTGTTGGCACGTACTCCTGATTTCAACAACACTGATTGCAAAAGAAATATCATCAAGTGGAATATTTGGCTATGAAATATTTCCATAGACTTAATTATGCTTTAAATACTTTGTTATGCAACAAAAACTGCGAACTATTACGTTAACAGATATCTGTTCAAATTCTTATACCTCAAATAGCATTCGTATAAATGAAAAATTGCACACGATCTTTTTCGTGTACAATTTTGCGATAAATACATTTATTAACAAGAGCTCTGTTCGAAAAATGAGCCTCTTTGCGTATTAATTGAAAATATGGTACAAAATGTCTCTTTGAGAGGATAAAAGGGGGACCCCCGACCCCTACGAAGGGGACCTTTTCTGTTTCTTATTACTGCACACAATGTGAGTATTTCCCCGATCCCCCATTTGCTGGTTTTATTACTAATTTGCCTGGGGTAGAAGGCCACTTCCAATTATGGACGAATCATTGGAATTTACACCCTCACAATGTGGTCACAGATCCAAAAGAATTTTATTAACTGTGACAATGGCCGCGGAAATCTACGCTTGCGTATGTTGAAACAGTCAAGTGAGTTAGCGTGATGTTTTTATAGTCTGTCATCCGAAATCCAAATCGTGATCATTCTCGCGTGTGGTGAACAGCTGTATACTATTATATCTGTTTGATATACTCCACCTATAAGCGATTAACTTCAAGGACTGAAGTTTACCGCCAGTAACTTACCAGTTAGCTCTTGAGCGATATGTAAACGGTAATGTTTGCAAGCTCTAGAGGAGCACTACTAAAAAAGTAAGTGTGTATTACTTCAACTTTAACCCAGTTGGTATAGAACTTTGTCGTCGAAAATGTCAAACAAGTTATTTAAGAATATAACCACGTTTTATTCAGATAAGTATGTTAAAACTGTGTCCTAGAATAAGTTTGTATTACAAGTCCGCTGCGACTGTGAAAATGCAAATTTCAGGTACGACATCTGAAAAGACCCTGTAGTATGACGTCGCACGCATAGCCTCCTTCCGCGCATATATTTTGTAATTATAACTGAAACCGTTTCCCTTGCTGTGAGCCGGCCGCTGTGACGGAGCGGTTCTAGGCGCTTCAGTCCGGAGCCACCCGACTGCTACGGTTGCAAGTTCGAATCCTGCCTCGGGCATCGATGTGTGTGATGTCCTTAGTTAGGTTTAAATAGTTCTACGTTCTAGGAGACTGATGACCTCAGATGTTAAGTCCCATAGTGCTCACGGTCGTTTGAACCTTGCGCAGATCGGGCATGGTAAGTGAGGATTAACGGAGAGGATGAGTTTCGTGCCAAACCTGGCCGTGTTGGTTACAACTCAAACGTTAACAGTTATTTAATTTTAAGTGTAAAAGGCTGCTTTGAAAGGATAACAAGTCATAGTACTTACTTCGATTTTCCTAACAATGGCAGGACCCAGGAAATTTTAGCAACTTCATGTTGTTCCACTTTCACACTGACGTTTGAAAACGGACGCTTCTTAACTACGAATGACGATACTGACTGGTCTATTAATTTCGAAAATAACTTTATTAATCGCTGTCTGTTGCCCTAGCATTCGACAGAAAATTCTAAAGTCAAACTGATTTTTTATCGCCATGTGGTAACGGTTCATACATTGGCTCGCAAAACTTAAAGATGAAATTAACTGTCGCGTGATGTGTAACAGCAAAGTAACGTAGTTCTATAAAAGTAGGGCCATAGACAGGAAGAGCTGCTTCAGTATAGTACAGAAGATAAATGAATTAAATACTCGATGAGACGAACAGAAATGACACTTTTATTTAAAGAAAATAATTACACTGAAATCATTGCGGTTTATGATTCCCTGGACAGTACAGAAGACTGGACTTGTTTCTTAGAAGGGTGTGCGATGACCACGGACGGAAATGCATGCTCTGCTATGTGCTCTCACGCTAGCCACAAGACCGGTACGGAGTTGTTATGGAAAGACGTTCCATTCCTCCAACAGAGCGGTTCACAACTGCTGAATCGTGGCTAGTGCATTATACGTGCTACCATACGTCTTCCCAGCACGATCACTTGCCCGTTATTGTATTTAGGTCGGAGGAACGGGGAGACCAGTCCGTTCGGAGAGTATCCTCTCGTTCCAAGAGATCGACGTGGTCGGACGTTGTCATCCGTAAAAAATAAGTCAGGCCTGGCTGCTCCCCTTGAAAGATGGACATGGCGAAGGAGTACGTAGACCGGCGACTGCAGCGTGTTCAAGATTTGGAGGTCTGAACTCGCACCCAAAATTATGCTTCCCCATACTACAACACTTGGATCACAAAAAGATCATGTTCGACAATGTTCGTGGATGTATTACATGTTCTCGCCCCTCGCCATGTGAGGGTAGGACGAGAATTACTACTCACATTAAACCTACTCTCATCCGAGAAAAGCACGTGACATAGCTCCTCGTTGGTCTACTCCCTAAGCTGTTTCCACCATCGCATACGGTGTCGCCGATGGTGCGGGTGTCAGCGAAATACAGCTCCATATACAGACACTGTGCCACGGTGGAGCGTGAAGTCACGCTCCGTACAGACCTGCTAAATTGGTGGCAATTTGACCCGCTATTTGAGTGGGTCCCTTCTCACCTACTGCACAACGTAGTGCACATCTACCGCTATAGTTGAACGTGGTCGACCATATCCTCACTTTCGGGCAAAGTACCTTTGGCTTTGACCGCTCCCCATGCACAATGAAACCATGTTATGAGCAATAACAAACTCTTGGGCTACACTCGTCACACTTCGTCCTTCTTTCTGTTTTCCAATGATTCTTCCCCATGTGAAGACATGTAAAGGTTGCCTACTGGTCATATTGTAATGAAGATCACTGCCAAATTGTACCGTAACTCCTCACTTATTGACACACACTGTCTTTTCTAGTTCCTTCAACTGCCACCAGCTGCGGGGCCCACCCCATTTGGCGCTACAGTTACACTGACCTCAACCCATGTGAGGTCTAGTTTTCTGTGTATGACTGGGAGAGCTCTGGCATCACGCTCTACATGTGCATCTACATATATACTCCACCAGCCAGCAAGCGGTGTGTGGCGGAGGGCACAATACGCGCCAAAGTCATATTCCCCCCCTCCCCTCTGTTCCACTAGTGGATCGCGCGAGGGAAAAACGACTGTCTGATCGCCTCAGTACGAGCTCTTAGTTCCCTTATCTTTGAATGATGATCATTACTCGATTTCAAAGTTGGTGGTAATAATATATGCTCTACATCCTCGGTCAAGATTGGATTTCGGAATTTAGAGAGCAGCCCCTTCTGTTTAGCGCGTCGTCTATCTACAGCTACATCTACATCCATACTCCGCAAGCCACCTGACGGTGTGTGGCGGAGGGTAACTTGAGTACCTCTGTCGGTTCTCTCTTCTATTACAGTCTCATATTGTTCCTGGAAAGAAGGATTGTCGGTATGCTTCTGTGTGGGCTCTAATCTCTCTGATTTTATCCTCATGGTCTCTTCGCGAGATATACGTAGGAGGGAGCAATATACTGCTTGACTCTTCGGTGAAAGTATGTTCTCGAAACTTTAACAAAAGCCCGTACCGAGCTACTGAGCGTCTCTCCTGCAGAACCCTCCACTGGAGTTTATCTATCATCTCCGCAATGCTCTCGCGATTACTAAATGATCTTGTAACGAAGCGCGCTGCTCTCCGTTGGATCTACGTCTTCTATCAACCCTATCTGGTACGGATCCCACACTGCTGAGCAGTATCCAAGCAGTGGGCGTACAAGCGTACTGTAACCTACTTCCTTTGTTTTCGGATTGCATTTCCTTAGGATTCTTCCAATGAATCTCAGTCAGCATCTACTTTACCGACGATCAACTTTATACGATCATTCCATTTTAAATCACTCCTAATGCCTACTTCCAGATAATTTATGGAATTAGCTGCTTCCAGTTGTTGACCTGCTATTTTGTAGCTAAATGATGAGGGATCTATCTTTCTATGTATTCGCAGCACATTACACTTGTCTACATTGAGATTCAATTGCCATTCCCTGCACCATGCGGCAATTCCCTGCAGATCCTCCTGCATTTCAGTACAATTTTCCGTTGTTACAACCTCTCGATACACCACAGCATCATCTGCAAAAAGCCTCAGTGAACTTCCGATGTCATCCACAAGGTCTTTTATGTATATTGTGAATAGCAACGGTCCTATGACACTCCCCTGCGGCACATCTGAAATCACTCCTACTTCGGAAAACTTCTCTCCATTGAGAATGACATGCTGCGTTCTCTTGTTCATTAAACGACTGTGGGGAACTGTATTGATCGCCTTGCGGAAGTCAAGAAACACGGCATCTACCTGGGAACCCGTGTCTATGGCCCTCTGTGTCTCGTGGACGAATAGCGCAAGCTGGGTTTCACACGACCGTATTTTTCGAAACCCATGTTGATTCCTACAGAGTAGATTTCTAGTCTCCAGAAAAGTCATTATACGCGAACATAATACGTGTTCCAAAACTCTACAACTGATCGACGTTAGAGATATAGGTCTATAGTTCTGCACATCTGTTCGACGTCCCTTCTTGAAAACTGGGATGACCTGTACCCTTTTCCAATCCTTTGGAACGCTTCGCTCTTCCAGAGACCTACGGTACACCGCTGCAAGAAGGGGGGCAAGTTACTTCGCGTACTCTGTGTAAAATCGAACTAGTATCCCATCAGGTCCAGCGGCCTTTCCTCTTTTGAGCGATTTTAATTGTTTCTCTATCCCTCTGTCGTCTATTTCGATACCTACCATTTTGTCATCTGTGCGACGATCAAGAGAAGGAACTACAGTGCAGTCTTCCTCTGTGAAACATCTTTGGAAAAAGACATTTAGAATTTCGGTCTTTAGTCTGTCACCCTCTCTTTCAGTACCATTTTGGTCACAGAGTGTCTGGACATTTTGTTTTGATCCACCTACCGCTTTGACATAAGACCAAAATTTCTTAGGATTTTCTGCCAAGTCAGTACACAGAACTTTACTTTCGAATTCATCTGCAAGTGTGACCCACTTCAAACTTTCTACGAGATATGTAACGCCCTCGCGATGGCTAAATGTACCAGTCACGAATTATGCCACTCATCTTTGGACCTTCTCAGTCTCTTGAATCGGACCCATATGGTAAGGGTTCCATACAGACGAACAACGAAATAACGTATTTCCTTTGTTGAAGGACTGCATCGCTTCAGGATTCTACCAATAAAGCGCAATCTAGATTTACTTGTGTAATCTGATCATTCCATTTGAGATCATTTCGAATAGTCACACCCAGATACTTGACGGATGTTAGCGCTTCCAAAGACTAGTCGTTAATTTTGTACTCATACATTAATGGGGATTTTCGCCTTGTTATACGCAGTAGGTTACACTTACTAATATTGAGAGATAACTGCCAGTCATTACACCACACATTTATTTTCTGCAAATCCTCATTGTTCACAACTTTCGTGTGATACTACTTTACTGTAGACTACAACATCATCGGCAAACAGTCTAAGGCCGCTGTCAACACCATCAACCAGATCGTTTATGTAAATAGTAAAAATCAGAGGACCTATTACGCTGCCCAGGGGCACACCTGAAGTTACTCCTGTTTCTGTTGCAGTTACCCCCTTCAGGACGACATACTGGTCCCTGTCTGTTAGAAAATTGTCTATCCAACCGCATATGTCATTGGATAGATCGTAAGCGCGCACTTTGTGTAGCAAGCGACAGTGCGAAACTGAGTCGAACGCCTTTCGAAAGTCGAGAAATATGGCATCAACCTGGGAGCCGGTATCTAGAGCCTGTTGTACATCATGCACAAAGAGGTCCAGCTGCGTCTCGCATGACCGCTGTTTCCTATAACCGTGCTGGTTTCTGCAGATGAGCTTCTCAGAGTATAGAAATGTCATTATGTCTGAACACAAAATTTGTTCCATGATTCTACAACAAATCGATGTCAGTGGAATTGGCCGGTAATTATGTGCATCCGATTTTCTCCAGCACTTTCACTCGTTTTATATGCTTTGTTAGTTCGTTCCGTTACATTATCTGCCTTGTCCTTAAATTTTGCAAAGCAGTGACCTTTTTGATGCGACTTAACTGCATACAATCGTTCCACGCGAGACCAACGACTGCTCTCGCCTCCCATAAAGGTGTCTTAATAGATGCGCTTAGGCATTGATGAACAAAACAACAAGACTAATCCTCCTGAATGCATCACATGGTCTGCAAGTATTGATAAATACAAATAATTTACTGCGTCAGTCACTCTCTTTATTTTCCCATTACCCGTCTCGATGGTTCACAACATCGTCTTCAGATAGAAATTTGAGTAGTTACGTGCTTGGTGTTAGTACAGAGCGCAGCGTAGCACACAAAGCGTAAGGCAAGTTATGCTTCGTCCTTTACTGGTGAAAAAATTGGTTTTTCAGAAAAGGCACGTTTACAGTTAAAAATGAATTTTAAAAAGTAGACGTATGTGGATGGGTTGCAACAGAATATGTTATTATGCACGAGCAGAATTGAAAGTTACCAATGACAGATACAAAATTAATTTAAGTTATTGAATTGTTATCGAATTCAGACTTTTTCCTAATTATAAATGTATAGCATTTTTCCCGTGGCCTTGTCCACGCACGCGTATGTTACGTACATTGCACACATCTCCTCCTCCCATCTCTGACTCTGTTCATATCCTCCTTCCATCTCTGCCTATCCCCACCCTCTCTCTACCAATCTTCTCCTTCTGTTCCTATTTGCTCCTCCCCCAGTATCTGTCCATCTCCTCCTCTCACCGTTCGTTAATACTGCAACCCATTGTCCTCGTAGATAAAAATTATCGCAAGATGTTAAATAGTTTCCACAGAAAATAACATTCGAAAACTGACATTTTGTGAGACCGTCATCTTCTCTTGCGAGATATACTAGAATAAGTGGGTGTCAGACGAGGGCTCAAGTTATACATTGTTATTCGTTTACCACTTACCCATGCAATACGATACTCTGTTCTTTCGCATTTAGTGACAGTAATATTTACAGTCTTGTAGAATGTATCAAATTGACGTATGTAATGTTGAATTATTTAGGTCCTATCTTTTTATGTGAGTGATTCGTAAGTTGAGACTGTGTGAAGGTTTCTTGGGTGTGATCCAAGAACATTATATTAAAAGAGCATTCCATTCTCAAATGACGAAAAATTCATTCAATTATTTCCACCGGATACACTGTACAAAACTCAACAGAAAACGAAGTTGCCTTAAGGTGGGGTGGGGGGAGGATGTTCATGAAAAACATACACTGTTTGAAAGATGCACCAAATCCACAACTTTGAAGATAGGGAAATGAAATTTTGTACCATACTTCATATAAAATTAACACATTTACTGTTCAGATCCTTGAACAATACATATTTAACTTTTTTACGTAATTAAAACATTTTGTCTTCAGAAAATAAGCTTTGTGATTCTTTCTTAGAAACTATTCAAGACATTTCTACAAAAATTACTCTCTTTGATCTCTTTGCATATCGTAAGTACAGTGTAGCTTTTTGAATATACTGTACAAGAGAACTTCATAATTTTTTATTTTAATTCTATAAGTACAAGAACAAGTTCATGCAAAATTCCAAGCACTTTGCCCACATCTCATCTTACACTCAGAAATTCAAAATTTTCTATTGAGAGAACGTTTATTGGATGCAAAGAAATGAATGTACAAAATTTCGTAATTCTATCTTTCATAGATTCTGAAAAACAAGTACAGAAACTTTAAAAAACATCATTTTCAGAAAAAGCAATTTGAAGTTCAAGCTATTTTGTTTTTTTACATCACCTGTTCAGAAGGCCGCATATTTGCTCTCAGGGTCATTTTTCCTGTCGAGAATTCTCTTCTGGATTCTTGTTTTCCGCCTTGTTCTCTTTACAAGGTCTTGAACTGACTTTTTTCTCAAGATATCTTGACTGAAATTTGCTATCTTAAATCAGTTCTCTCTAACGTCGTCATTCTCCTTACGCTCCCATCATTAAATACAAGAACTGCATCACAAGTTGTAATTCTGATAATGGTAACAGATGGAAAATGTGGTTTTAGGACATTGCTTCTTCGTGACCAAAGCACCAGGTTTGTTATTGTTACTATGATACGGTTCACAGCTACATATCTATAAAACCAAAGAGTATATGAAGGGCTTATTTCAATAGTGGTATAAGTCCATTTTTGCTCATTCTGAGATGCAGAGTCCAAAAGTTACATGAGCGCTGGAAAATGTATACTTGAATATTTCTGATATCTCAACTGCAGATTATTCAGCTCTCATTTAAGTTTAGGACTCTATATCTCAGAATGAACAAAAATGGACTTGTACCACTATTGAAATAAGCCCTTCATATATCACAGCCTTCTAGATCTTCCTGTCAAGTTTGATTGAAAGTAAGCCACGGAATCGTTCTCCGCCGGGCTAGTATTGAAGTGAGCGTGTGACGGATTTAATTATCGTTCGGGCACTTCGGATACAATTTCATTATTGAAACTCTTTGAACTTATTGTCCATGAGTTTACTAATAAATAAAAGATAAATTGAAAATTGACATTTTCTATTAATTTCATGACCATCCTCCCTTAACATTTACTACAGTTTCGTGTTATAATCTCTACTTCAAAAAAGTAATTATCTGTGATGTACACTTTTATGATGGTATATCAACATAAAAAACTGTCAGTTTGGAGCTACACTTATTAGTGAACTTCTAGCTTCTCATGAATAAAAAAAGAATTTTCGATGCAGGGAGAGCACAAATTATTTTACGATTAACAAAATATTACTAATCTGTTACTATAATTTGAAATAACTGATTTGACAAACGAAATAGATGACTATAACTTTTTTAAAGTGTGTATTGAAAGAATCAATAATATTTTGACGATTTACACAAAAGCTGATTGACACAAAAACTACACCATTATGGAGAGAGCACTGTAATCTATTCAATGATTTGCTTGATTATACATATTTAATTTCTATTTTTATCTACTGCAATCTGCATAGAGGTGTTGCAGGTCAGACGAAGGGAAAAATGTAAGCTTTGACTTCATTCTAATGGTGGATTAACCCTCTCCACGCCTGACACTGTAAGTGTTTATGGTTAAATGTGCAAATAAAATTTACCACAAATAATCACATTTCTACAGTGCAAATATGTTTCAGACTGCATAAAGGTGCTATGCAGAACAATATTGTGAAAAGTTCCCAGTAGAATATAGCTCTCAGAATAGTCACCCTTTTTAAATAATTACATTCATTAATAAGACGTGAAAATACCACTTAAGCTCACATTGCACAGCTATGGAAACCTAGATATACAGAACAATTAAAAATGAATACAGCTATTACATTTGGCTATGACTGTTTAATCCATAGAAATAGACTGAGAGAACACAGATAATGTAAAAGAGAGTTCACAATTTCGATCTCTGGGCAAACAAAAACCTTTCGTGAAAGTGTTATTTATAACGATGAACTTCGCTTCACCTAGTTCTGAAGATTGTTTTTCCTGTTACTGCTTATTATACAGCCGCACCTGGGAAAAGAACTGAGTAGGGATCCAATTTAATCGATTTTATGTTGTATCACCATCCTATGTTACCCTTTACTCACAACCGAATAACGATTACATCTGTGGTGTATGACTGTGTGGTTGAGTGAAAGTGTATGTGGGATTGTAAAATAAGACTAGCTTTCTTCTCATTTTTGGGTTTATTTGGTCCCCACACTTCTATTCTATTCAGGCAGTGAAAATACACGTTTCAATGAATGCATAATCACATGGAGAAAAATAAATGCAGAAGCGAAAGAACGCCACTGACTTTAGCTTTCAAAGGTGGCTTGTGGAGTGACCATTGGAGACAACATTTGTTTAGCTCTCTGAAAACGTTCGTCTTGCGACTGGTCAATCGGACCAGTGCAAAAATTGTTGGATTTTCCACTAAACTTTTGTTGAACATTTTTAGTACAGGAAACTGGTGGAGAGTTTGATGAAAGGTCACTACCATTTTTAGCTTCTACCTTATTAGGTAAAGCGTTTGGTACCGCAATGTAGTTCTTCTTGAGGACTGTCTGTCTGTCTTCATCACTCAGAGATGTTGCATCAGACCATAGCGTCTGGGTAGTTTTAGAATATTTCGTGATCTCTTAGTCGTTGTCTGACTGTGAGGTGAGTAACGTATGCTGCTTCTGAGTGGCCATAGGATAAAATATTTTGCTTGGCATTCCTGTTAGATATTTCATTTTATCTATGCAGTAGTTAAATTCAGTTAATAGAGGAATTGCGTCGTTATATTTTGCATGTGTAAGTTTTACCGGGTTTCAGCTTAGATTTTGGAAGCCGGACTTGTTTTGTGTATCTTCCTAAGTTATCATTTTTCAACTGTACTCTGTAGGTTTTCTTGAGCAGGAAGAACGACCGTAAGTCAGGTTTGACGGCAACCGCTCGCAGTTAACAGGAACTATTTGCTATGATAGATGAACTTATCTTCTAGTGAATTCCTGTCACAGTTGTGTCGAATGTTTGAGTTTTAATGAGTTCACAACAACAGCAACAACAAGGTTTCATTCTAGCCACACGATCCTTTCTAGGTACATTTAGCTGCATATGTGACTACCGTCTGCGGAATAGATTTAGTAGTAATGAAGTAGTAAATTAAAACGTCAATCATGATGCGACAGTTTCCACCCATCTCAGTGTTCCGTTTGTTAAGAAATCAATCCGCATAAGAAACCATAATATTAAGATGGTTTTTGGTTTTTCAAATGAATGCTGAACTTCGTGAAGAGAATGCCTCTTGCCAATATATGTTCATTTTCAAGCAGTATATTTACCTGTATGCCCAGTCCACGACTCCTTTCCACCTCTTGCGAGAATAGCGCTCCTGCTTGAGAAACATCTTCTTTATGTATTAATGAAACTGGCTGAGAAACACGACCTTCCCATGTATTTACTTATACCAGTCTTCCATAAGTTCAATTTCTCCTCCCTCCTCTCTCTGAGAGTCTCTTCCTTCCCCCTTTCTCTGTTCATCTCCTTTAGCAGCTTCTCTCTATCTCCTCCTTACCTCTCTCCATTTACGTCTTCTCCTCCCCATCTCCTTACCCATCCTCTCTCTCTTTATCCACCTCTCCTGGCTCTATCTGTTCCCTCTGTTCCCCCTTTCCTTTACCTCCACCCCCCTTTCTCCGTCGATCTCCAGTAACCCCTCTCTCTGTCAACCTCCTCCACCCTCATTCTCTGTCCATTTTCTCCTGCCCTCTGTCTGTCCACTCCTTCTCCGTTCTCGCTATTCATCTCCTCCCATTTCCGTTCTATGTCCATCTTCTCCTCTCATCCCTCGTCTTCCCATTCTCTGTCCATTTACTCCTTTCACTCTATTTCTCTCCTCCTCCCCCATCTCTCTGCCTATCGTTCCTCCCTCTGCCTCTGTCCATTTCCTCCTCTCCCCTCTCTCTGCCTGTGTCTTCCTCCCCCTGCCTCTGTTCATCTTCTCCTCTTTCCATTCTGTCTTCTCCTCTCCCTTCTCCCCGTCCATCCCTCCTCCCCTATCTCTATCCATCTACTCCTCCTCCTCCTATTTGTGCCTATCTCCTCCTACCTTTTCTCTGTCTGTCCATCTGCTCGTCCTCCATTCTCTCTCCATGTTATCATTCTCACCAGAATAGCAGGCTGATGGTTCTTACCCCTACAGTGTTTCTTTTCATAATGTAACTAATAGTGTACCAAAATAGATTTAATCGTTCCAGGGTGTTACGATGAGCTTTTTACCTGTGGCTTTGCTCGCATACGCTCACGTAAAATATATTTCATACTTATTTGACCTATTCGACACTTTTTTCTAAACATATTTAATCAGTGTGTCCAAAGAATTTCGCCGTGCAGTTTCATTTTCACGTATGTTAACGTTTGTGACGTCACATCTCCTGAACCATGTACTGTACAATGATACTATTTTGCAAGTACTTCCAGTGGTAAATGCACCTACTGTCTGCGAAATGTGTTGTGAATAGAATTTGTAGTACAGACGTAATAAATTAAAGTGTCGTGCATGGTGCGGTTGTTCCTCATGCATTTCAGTGTCTATGATCTCATATCTGCTGAACTATGGATCGTACAAAGGTATATTTTCTATGTACATTCAGTGGCATATGTGGATACCGTCTGCAAAATGTGTTGCGAATAGATGTAGTAGTAAAGAAGTAGTAAATTAAAACGTCAATCATGATGCAACATTTTCTCATGCATCTCAGTGTTTATGACGTTATGTCTGTCAAACGTTTTGCGAGCAGACTTAATAGCAACGAAGTAATAAATTTAAAGGTCTTGCATGATGTGGGAATTTTTTACGCATTCAGTGTTTATGATGTATCTCCTAAACTGTGTGTCATACAGTAATGCAATTTTTCTGGTACATTAAGTGATATATGTGAATATTGTCTGCAAAATATGTCCCGTATACAGTTACTAATAAAGAAATAATAAATTAAAACGCAACAGTGAATATTTAGTAAGCAATAAACTTTTATCGTTTCATCATTTTGCAGTGATTATCAGTAAGAAAAAAAACTTCGTTGAGGTTTGGAGTTATGTGTAAAGTTTGCGGCAAGTCTCTAAGTGCTCTCGTTCTCAAACGCTGGGTAACTACAGCATGGTATTGTCGCGTAATGGGCGACACTGTTTTTTCACCTCCACCGCAACCCTTTGATAGGTGGATGATTCTCAAGCCCACAGTGATTCTTTGCAAACAGTAAGTGATAATGTGTACCAAGTCTGGTTAAAACGAACCACTGGCTAAGGAAGAGGTGTGGAACATACATAAATACGTACCTACATACATACATTTTTGTAAGTTGTATTGATTCATTCCTTGATCAGACGTACAGCAGCCGTTCGGTCAGGTTCTGTAATAGGTTATAGCCACATGTCATTGAAATGGTCAATGAACAAGGTGTTTCGGCAGTGATTGGGCTAAGCTGTCAAAGAAAACGTATTCGGACAACAACCACTTTATTAAAATAAACCAACAAAGCGCTCATAAACAAAGTACAAAAGATATTGCGAGGACTTACAATTTAGTTTTAAATGCCAGCAGATGACAAATTCACTTATTTTTACAATAATGCAACATGGCACCAGTTCGCAAAGCCGGATGCACTGTTCTACAGCATCTGTCGGACTCTCGAAGCAGCACATAGTTCTAAAGAATGTAAATAAAATACATTTAACAAAAAATAAATAAACAAATCACACAGCGGGCAGCTCTTCCACGTTCCAGAAATAACTCATTTCATAGGCTTTCCCCAGTCACATATTTAAGATAACGTTTCGTGATACTGATAAATAATCCAAACTGCACAATGAAGAAGAAGAACACAGTGAAACAAGAGTACTTGTCTCTGACGGCCGTACTTATAGATATTTTAATGATAAACCACCAACAACAGACCGTGGTAAACATAGTACAAGCCTAATACAGAGAAGTTCAATCTTGCATGAACAGAGGTGACCAAGGGAACAAAGGAAATGTGTAAGGCATCAACTAAGACAAGTTACAAAAAATTCAAACAATATAAATCCTAAAGCCGGATTCATTCACTGAGCAATATCAAACCAGCTGCACCACTCAAATCTATTGCTCCCTTTCACCATAATACTCAAACTTACAGATGAGCAGTTTAAATCTTAAGACAAAAACATTAAATTCTGGCCCACGATCACAAGAACAAATTATTATTTCACAAGAAGCAATGCATAACTCACTCTTCTAAAGTCTCTCAGTACTAGTAACGGACACAAAGTGATGAAACGACTGCAGCTCAGTGCGAAGTAAGATCCGGCAGGTTCTTTTTGGCTAAACAGAGGCTTTCCAAAGTGGCAACTGGAGCATCATTCTCCCTCCCGTCGCAGCATGATTCTTTCATCCGATGCACGGCTGTCCGCTTGGGTCGATTCTAGTGTCCTATTCCACCTGCCAGCTCTGAGCAATTCTGTCAAACCTAAGACGAAGGCTCTACACAGAGACAATCTTTGAAAGCAACCATCGTAGTTTTAAACAAACTATGCAAACGATTAAATTGCAATCACTATTCACGTGATTAACTACTCAGCCACGAATTATATCGGAAAGATATGAAGGTAATTAAAGTAAATAAGAATAAAAAAGAGGAATACACATGTCTGAAATAAATTATTATTGCAATTTATGCAAGTGAGAAAAGTACCTACAACCTTCATATCCATTACAGTACATCACATCGTGAAGTCGTAACATTGTAGAATAGCGTTACTTTACTACTAAATAATTATTGAATTAGCAGGTCTATTGCGTGAAAGTGGAGATTTTGGGTTTTGAGAAACTCAAATGTAACACAAAAACAGGAAAAATGAAATAAATAATAACATACATGAAAAATTAAAAAAAGAAAAAACAGGAGCATGAAGTGTGGAGAAACTGACACAGAAATCCTAAGGGAAACGCCGGTACACAAGTATTGAAAATACACAAAATGCCACAAATATTGGAATCGGTAACTATAATTAAGCTATATTGGTCAATTCTAGTTATCGATTCCAACCATTGCACGATTTGTTATTTGGACCATTTTTGCAACAAGTGAGTGCACTACAGTGCTACATATTTTCTGCATTCGGTATTACTCTCTTCACTATTTTTTTACTTTTTCGCAGTAGTTCAGCGATCAATAAGAACTGTACAAATGCTACAAAAACTGAGTTCACATACTTACTGCAAGTGTGTCCAAAATTATGAACCATCGAACGGTTGGAATCGGTAACTAGAATTGACCTCTTGAATAGGTCAATTCTTATTATCGGTTCCAGCATTTCGGTGGTTCATTATTTAGATCATTTTTTCAGCCGGTGTGTACACTGAATTGTAATAGGCTTTCTACTTTAGTCTTTGCTCTCGAAAATACTGGGAAGAGTGATAATTATTGGAATCGGTAACTAGAATTAAACCATAAAAGAGGTCAGTTCTAGGTACCGATATAAACTATTGCACTGTTCTTCATTTGGACCGTTTTGCAGCAGGAGTGTGCACTGATACGTAATAGGATCTCAACACTTGTAATTGCATTCTGAACTCCTGCGAAAAAGTAACTAATGTTGGAATCGGTAACTAGAATTAACGTATATAGATCAATTATATTTATCGATTACAATACTTGTTATTTTTTGTGAATTTTGTTATTTGTATACTGGCTTTTGCTTTATGATTTCTGTGTCAGTTTCTCCAAATTTCCTGATACTGTTTCATATATGTTATTATTTGTTTCATTTTCCCGTAGTTGTGTTATATTTTAGTTTCTCCTCCCCCCCCCCCCCCCAAAAAAAATACCCACTTACCAGCGGCAGACCCGTTGGATTCAATAATTATTGTTATAAATTTACGTTATTGCATAATATTACGACTACATCCGGCTCTATGCTGCAGTGAATGTTATTCAAAGGTTTTCTGTCCTTTTCCTGCTCGCATAAATTACGGCAGTAATTTATTTCACGCATTAATATTTCTCTTTGGTTTTGTTTTATTTATCTCAATTATCTTCAGTTTGTTCAGTTTGTGGCGTGTATTGCGTGACTTTAATTACTTATAAATGATATTTCACGTAGATAAAAAAAATAGAATAAAATAAAACCAGTTACCTATTGTCAGCATAACAATTCGTTTGATCTCAAATATGATTGTCCCGCCTAATATTCGTCACTCTGCTAAAGAAATCTCCACTTGACGTTGTGCAGAAATGTAAAGTCGTGTGAGTTGCACTAAATTGCATATCATTTACCAGATTTTACACGACTGTTACCTAAGATGGAAGCACTTTTCTCTGGCAAAAGGAACATTGTCACAAAATACTACCCGCGTACAACGCTGACGAATGTCTCCTACTAAAAAATTTCATGTAAATCGCCCGAAATAATTAGGCTTCATACATCAGCAAATAAGAAATTGATATTACGTAACGTGCTGTGAGCACTATTTTTACAGATTCAGTCTGATTTGAATTCTGTCTTTTAAAGTAGATTCGGGACCATCGGTGCACATTTATTTCCGTTCATTTATATCTAACAACATTTATGTTTGTTAAAATTCTCGATTCAAAACTGCCGCGGAGATATTTTTGCTAAGATGCCGGCAGACAGACGATAGTCAATTTGTCTATTGTTATTCTCGATCTCTTTTATATAAAGGTAATATGTCCGGATAAAAGTCCTTAAGTCTTTTTTCTCTATTCTTTAGCATTTAAAATTATTCTCAATGAAAAAGTTTCACTTTTTTTATACCAACTCCCCTGTAAGTTACTATCGGCAATGGCTGCGCTCCTTTATGCGGAGATGAAAATTAACACTTGAAAACATTAATTAAATAGGATTACAATTGAAATAAATACAAATCCACGTCTAGATAATAGCGACTCTATTTTCAAATAATAATTAACAATATAGTTACAGGTTTTCTTTTTACAGACACCACACGTCTCACGTCCAAACAGTTCATCAGTTAGCACAGGAAGAATTACTGAACGACAATTATCACAGAAAACAAAACAAGATTATAATTGTCGTTGTCTATGAATGTAGTACTCTGATAATAGTTTTAATTCACACAGAAATTAAATTATTACAGAAATAATGAAATAATTATCGCCATTTTTACACGATACAGCCTTTTTTTACACGTAGTATCGATAATACTTGTTGAAGTTTGTACACTTAGTTTAACATAATGGCTAGACCATAGTGTCGTGGATATTACAAGTTCATTTTGATATAATTCGTGTCTAAGTAAATAATAGCGTGAATTGTGATTGTAATTTTATCGTACGCTACATTCCTTTGTTACGAATATCAACCATTGCTTTCAAATATTGCCTCTGTCTAGCGTTCTTGCCTCTGGCATGACGAGTGAGATCGGACACTAGAATTTTGCTTCCTGTACGCCGATTTTGTGCACTCAACTTGTCCGCTGGAAGTGTAGACAGCTCTCTTGTTGCCAGCGAGAAACTTCCTTCTTGACTGCCAGGCCGAGAGAACCTCATGCGAACCTGGTACATCTGTAAAATGCTCGGAACTCGCCACGGAGTCGTTGCTTGGTAACAGTGAAAGAGCGTAACCATTTGCAATACTGATGAGACCCGGCAAAGCTTGCTCATTGTATTCCGACGTGAGACGACATTGCACTCAACGGAGCTTACCAATATAGAGGCATTGGCTGCTTTTCATAAGAAGCACAGTAGCTTCTTACAGTCCGTTAGATACGGCGAAAGATGTATCCAGTATTTTCTATAGAACTGAAGAGAATCAGATGATCAAAGCTTAATGTGAAATGTAATTGAAAGAGCAATGGACATATTTTACCTCGGGATGCATTGCACGACTATTTTTTTAATTTGATAATACCGAAATTCTCATCTGCTGTTAAATTTAGTGAAGTGAGTGTTAGGTAAAATTTCTCTTGCAGGAGCTACACAATTCTGTCTTACATAAAACAGCGTGTTGAGACAGTTTTTTATCTTATTTTTCATATGTGACTTCAAAAATTAGTTTTAAATGAATGTGAAACTTTAAATATCTTCGCTCTCAATGAATCAATGCGGGAAGTAGATTTTTCATTAGTATCAATGTAGTGAATTAAGAGGAAAAATATTTGATTAGTATTCCCTCTGAGTTTTCCCATAGTATTATTTTGTGTTTGGATATGTGGAGATGCACTTGGTCTCAAGTCAAAAGCGATTCCCAGATGAACCATGAGCGAGAAGAAAGCACGGTAGGAGCTCCAGTCAAGGAGACTTCTTCGCAGTGGACTCAATGCAGTTAGATGGTGTCTTCGGACACAGGCCTAACCACTACACGGGGAACGAGACCCTCTGGCAACCTCTGCAGATGGAGACGGCCGCAATCAGTAGAGATGCTACATGGCCAGGCAGGACAGGTGCATACGAGGTCTGTAAACCCAAATGGTCAGGACGAATGTCAGGAGCAGGCTCGTCTTTAACGACCGTACGTGACAAGCGCTTTTCAGAATCCAAGTGCACAGTACTATATCAGAGAAAGGAGGAAAGAGAATTGAAGCACAGAGTACTTGATTAGAGAAGTTATAAAAGAAAATTGAAGCACAGTATATTTTGAGGAGAAGTTTGGAAAGAACCTGGGTAATGTGGATAGTTAGCTAGGGGAAATGATTGAGGTACAAAACACCAAATTAAATGCATATATTGCCGAAAGCAAAGGCACCAGAGAAGAAATCGGGCCGAATACAAGTCAAATCAGAGTAGAAACAGTGAATCAGTGTTGCGAAGAAGTAAGCAATAAGGTAGCCGAGGAGGCGGAAAATCACGCGGAGGCAGCTGAAGAGATGGAGAATCGTACGATTGCTTGAAGCCCTGGGAAGGCGCTCTGCCTAGGGAATGGCAGCCGAAATATTGCCCGGTTGAATCGTTGGGCCAGCTCCCCAGCATCTGTAAAAAAATTATTTCTCGGCTTGAGACCTCAATCAAAAGCCTCAGAAAAATAACAGGATTGGATCATCACAGAGAAGAAAATGGCTACGGAAAAGTACTCGTGTATAACAATGAGGAATGTGAAGGGTTTGGGTACAAAGAAAATAGCAGTATTCCAGGAAACAGGGCGGTTGAAGGTAGATGCGTTCTAAGTTTCTCATATCCTTTTCTGCTGTTGTAAATAATTCACCCTTTCTGTGCTGGGACAAAAATGAATCAACACACTGTAGGAGTAGTGAAATAAGATCCTTGATTTTGTGTTTAGTTTTATCTGTGGTTGCTTTGCTGGTCACTCGGTTTTGCAGCGCTGGGGTATTCTTATTTGAGTCATGAGGACGTGCGGTTAAGTTTTCAAAGACTGGGACCTGTTGTCTTTGAATCTGGAAGAAGCTAAATGTGTCTGAAATCTTATGCGACTTAACTGCAGAGGTCATCATCCCTAAGCTTACACACTACTTAACCTAAATTATCCTAAGGACAAACACACAGACCCATGCCCGAGGGAGGACTCACACCTCCGCCGGGACCAGCCGCACAGCCCATGACGGCATCGCCTGAGACCGCTCGGCTAATCGCGCGTGGCGGAACAAGCTAACTAGAATACTTTATTGTGGAGTTGAAAACTTATTTATAATATTTTCTTGTTCTCTACATAGATGGAGAAGATTTTCGAGGTATTTTAAAGGCATATTTGTAGTTTCTCGGTATTGAGATAAGTTAGTAATTGTTAGAGTCTTCTTATGTTATAGGTCTTTTTGGCAATAACCCCATTCTAATTTTATAGAAACGATTTTCTTTAAATTCAAACCCACCTCCATGATTCATAGTAAAGTTGTCGTGTGTGTATTGCTCCTTACGCCAAGCCAAGTCACAGACCAAAAAAAAATTAAGGAGTAGATTTTTTACCTGCAGCTGGTGCGTCTACTGATTTGTATTTGCTTTTGAGAACGTCAGTAGTCCAGATACAAAAAACAGCCTGCTCAGTATGAGGCAGCTCACTTTTATTTCAGACTAGATCTCACCTTGCGTCTTTGAGCAAACAGTGTGTTGCGAGGACTGTCAGGTATCGTGCTAACCAGTACATTAATTTTTAGTGCACTGGGTTGGTAATTTCAAAGAGTTATTTTCTCATGACTAGAGCAGTAATTTATTTTTGTGAATTTTCCAAGACCAACATTGCACTTCAGATCACGCAATATTCATAGTTCATAGTTTTCCTTGAGCACACAGTTACCTTCTTTTGACATTTAATTAGATTCATTTTAATTTATATAAAATTTTCCATTTCGTGAAGTTTGAAGAATTATTGCACGGCACTACCCATATGCTCAACAGATGGCCATCCAACAGTCAGTTTTGCTCAGCAATTGAATACGTTATCTAAAGCACACGTCACAAGAGGAGAAAGTTTCTGAAATCAAGGTATTAAGTTCTCTCACATAGAGACAAGGATTTTACAGGAAGTTTACAGTGTGCGTCCTCAGTGTAACAAAGGTCAAGAACAAGGGAAATGAAAACATAGCAGATTACATTCATTTTTACAGTTGCGTTAAAAAGGAGGAAAGGGCCAAGAAAGAGAGCTCAGTACCCGTCCATAAAAAGCAAAGGAAGGTACTGGGAAGAAACTCATGAGAGAATGACGATCATGGAAATCTCAAAATATGACCACAAACTAATCGTGGCCGGGGCTTACGTACTTCTAATTTTAAATGTTTTTTTCCTCATAAGCAGACCCACTGGTATAGATGGGAGAGTCCTTCCATAAATATCGGTTCAGTAATAGATCATATTGTTCAAAACAAAATTTCATTAGAACAAATGATCTTAGAGTCTACAGGGATGCAGAATGTGGCTCAGACCGCTTCCTGTTAGGCGTAAAGATGATAGTCACATCCAAGGGCCAAAGACAAATAAAAGAGGGAAATAATTCCACAAGGACAGTGGATATTACAAAATACAACTTCGACACCTTGAAACAATAGTCTTTCAATTTCTTTATAAATCACCGTTGTCAAATAAACTGAGGCACTTAGAAGAAGAAATGGTGGAGCTTGTGTACCAAATTATTAAAAAATGTGTACATGAAGAAGCATTTCAAGCACTGCGGCAGCAAGAGGAAGAAAGAAATAACTGAAGTAAAAGTGAACCTAAAAAAGATGTTCTGTAATAACTGGTTGAGAATACGGGACGAACATGATAGAGGCTTGTATATTAGGACGAACAGAGAAGTAAAAAAGGATATCTGCAAAAGAAAAAGCGAAATTTGGTAGAATAAATAGGAATGCGATCGATGCATTGCGGGAGTTCACCAGAGCCTAGAAACGCACCAACAGAATTAATGAGGTATGGCTCAAGCATTTGAATATCCAAGAAAGTTATATAATAAACTTATGTTGCATGAGTAGAAAATTCCAGAATAGTAAAACTTAACGGCCGGCCTGGGTGACGAGCGGTTCTAGGCACTAATGTCTGGAACCTCGCGACCACTACGGTCGCAGGATCGAATCCTGCCTCGGCCATGGATGTGTGTGATATCTTTAGGTTAGTCAGGTGTAAGTAGTTCTAAGTTCTAGGGGACTGATGACCTCAGATGTTAAGTCCCATAGTGCTCAGAGCCATTTTTTTGAAGCTTAACGTATCTGAGTTTGATACAAGAAAATAGGAAGCGCGAAGATATATGGCAGTTATCGTGACATAAATATCACCAGGCTGTGTGAAAGGATTTTAAAATCAACAATGAAGAAGTTTATAAATGAAACAGAAGAACAAAATAGCTTTAGAATAGGCAGGTCACATATGGATGACATCTCTACCCCAAGACAGATCATGAAGAAGAGGTTGGAAAGGAATCTAAGTACTCATTTGGTTTTCATGAATCATGAGATAGCATATTGTTCGATGCGCTGTGATCAAGGGAACTGCGAAAGCTTTATGTAAGAAGTATAATAAACTAAAAAGTATTAGAAACCTCTACAAATCAGCAGAATGTGTTATTAAAGTAGGGAGGGGAATCTCTAGAGAAGCCTACAGAGTAACTAAAGAACTGAAGGGTTGCATGCTGTCTCTCACTCCCTTTAAGAAGTATGTACAGAAGACATTGGCTCTGTGGTGTAGAAAGTTCATGGACATGAGGATTGAAGTAGCGAAACAGTGTATGTACACACTTTTCTATGTAATGACGAGGTTGCACCAAACGATGAAGAGGATATATCCTACAAGCTTAGGAAGTTGTTGGAACGGTATAAAAAGTGGTGTTTGAAAGTTAATTTTCGGAAGATAGAATATCTGCGTTGCGAAGAAGAGGGAAGTAACCTGGACATTGAAGGACATCTTAATAAAGTGTGTAAAGAGTTTATGGACTAACGTACACCCTGTAACATGGCGGAAGATGTAACAGAGATATCTAGTAAAGGATCAGGCAGACAATGGCGGCTATCTAAAAACTAAACTCTCTATTTTGGTCCCCAAAAATGAGTTTAATGGCTCAAATGCATTTATAAAAATTCATCGTTGAACCAATAACAAGCTATGGAATTGAGTGCTAGGACATTACAGAAATAAATAAAAACAGACTTAGAGCGTTAGAAATGGATCGCTTGAGAAGAGCCTGTAAAATTTCCCTACTTGACCACAACGAAATGAGGAAACAAGAGAAAAGAGTCAATAGAAGAAAGACATCTGGAGTACTTTGGGGATGTCAGAACATTGGATGAAGAGAGAGGCCCAAGAGAGTATTTCCAGGGAAACCTCCAGGAAGGAGAAGAAGAGGAAGCGTGGCTAAGTAGTATCCAAGAGGCGCTGAGGAGAAGAGGAATGGAAGAGGACGAGGAAGAACGGCGAGATCGAGGCATTTGGCGACAGAGATGCGGGATGAGGCGACAGCAACAGGGCCGCCCGCGACATTGAAGAAAGGATGATAGTTTTGCCATGAGAGTTGGCTTTGAAAAATGGTTGACCAAACACAAGAATGAGAAATCGTAAGTGAAATTGCTACAGAATGTGAATCAGCAAGTTAATCAGCACGATGAGTCATTAAAGCAACGAGCAGAACAGGTAGTAAAAGTTTTGGAGAGGCTGCAGTTGATAACCACTGTCTCTCCGTACAGATGAGGACTCCAGTCGCACTAGTTGCATCGCAATAAGCGACAGTGTGGAAGTCCAATTGCTGTTGTTAATTTAAACAGAACCAGGCTGAGATAAATAAAAGGCATAGGAAAGCGTTTCATGAGCTTCAATGGATAGTGGACTGAAACCAAAATATGCGAGGCAATGCTACATTCAGTACAGGAAACAAGTGGATACGTAATGAGTCAGCAGAAGTCGATGAATTATAGGAAAGTATGCTTGAACATAATGGGGTGCGGATGCAGATTAGAGTGAACGAACCAGACGCGTTGCTTGATTTTGACGGGGGAAAGACTTATCGTCACTTCATGTCATTTTTAGTTCTGAAGCATAGCTTGTTCACTGATCCCATGCGATATGTCGCTGGATAATTTTGATGAAATTTTGTCCAGATCTTGAACCCAATAGCATAACATAAATATCGTATGTGGACATTCAGTAGAATGCACTTAACCATGCGAGACTGTACGAAGTACCAACATTTGGGACATAAATATCTTTCTGAGTTTTTGTCTAAGAGTACCGAGCACCTGGCAAACATGAGCGTACTGGTGATGAGATGTATAGTGAGAAAGATTATTATAATTCTATCCAGTATTTCAAAGAGATTGTAAGGCAAAACCAATATCTTGACTCGCCGTATGATCCAGCGGAGCTAGTGGGATATGCTTGACAAAGAAACAATAGCATCTGGGAGGAGCATGAACAATTTAAATGCTGAACAATTTAAATGCTTTCCAGTGTATATTACAAGAACTGATCTGTGACCATGGTAACGAGGTACGTGCACAGGAGCGGCAAGACAGAACCATCGTTCAGAGGGACGAAGAGGTTGGCATCCACGCTATCAATCAAACAGGAGTGGTAGCAGGCAGAACAGTGATTCCACGAGAGGCCATTGGTCTCCAAGAGGCCCCTACAACGACCGACCTGAGTTTGCGAGATCTGAGAGAGGAGAGAGGCGTGATATGCCATCGGAGATGTAGAACTGTTGACGGCTGATCCAATAATTTATGGGTCAAGCAGAAATGAAGCCAGTAATACAAGGAACTGACTGGAGAAATGTATAATAGGTAATAGAATAAACAATGAGCCTTTCCCATGTCATTAGATATTAGTTTCTAAAAGTTAATCGAAGTGTTGTTAATACAGGAAGATGATGTGGAGATTCTGGCTTATCCTATAGTAAGAGAAAGAATTAGTGGTATAGAAATTCACTGTATTCTTGGCACTAGCAGTTGAGTGTCCATGATGAGAAACAGTGTTTTGAGGGCTGCCTGTAGTAGAAAGCATGGCCTAAACTGCCGATTCAGAGACACGAAAAGCAACTCGGAAGGGAGTTCTTTGTTGTATGAGTTTGACTACATGGGATGAGGTACTGATTAAAGCCCATCGTTTATCCAGGAATCAAAAGTTCATTTGCAACAAATTCTCTAATGTATACATTGAACTGTACTGGATCTGGAAAGTTCTTCATCTAAATTATGTTGAATCGTGACACTTTCTATGAAAAGATCTCGTTGCATATGTCATATGTCAAATATCAAAAAATTTCGGGATAGCCTGATGAGATGGCGTCTGGTAGGCAAATATCTAAAATAGGTATATCATCTACATCCGAATGATGCTGTATCCATCATACTATAACGAGTTGTTGGAAAGTTATTAATAGCTTCTTTTTTTAAGGTGGGAACAGTAATTTGGCTTGAAGTCCAAATCGAGTTGTGGATAATGGAATATTCTTATGTGCTGTTTTCATTTGTGTGGTCGATGACTGAGTCTGAAGAAGAAGATGTTGCTAAATTCACATGGAGGATATCTGAAACGAGATTATATTACGGATACGAAGAAGGGGTTTCACTGATGTTAATTGCCATTAGGGAAGAGAGAGCTATGTTAATTTTTTAGCTAAGTTCCTGCACACAGATGCAGAGATGAGCAACGTTGCATAGATGGGATAATTAGATTCATGCCAGAGCAGAGTTGAATCGTAGGATCGAAGAACTTTGAAACTTATGACTAACATTCATGTTTCTTTTTGTACCGCTTTAGACAGAGTGAGCATGTGTGATGGGCCACAGGAGATCACCGCGACCACAACACTCGAAGGTAAACGAGCCAGTAGTAATCAAGAACTAGAATTAATCCACGGTGTCATGACGAGAGAACTGTGGGATGTAAGCCCGTCCACATCTCTTGAGAAGGTATCAGGAAGAGTAAAGGACATACATCATTGGAAAGAGTACAATACAAGCAAAGGAAGTCATTTCGACAATCTGCTAGCATGTGTGTGTTACTGTGGTTATGACAGCTGTAACGTTTATTATTGAGTTTATTATTTCATGTTGTGTTTAGCCATAAATGCAGTTTATTCTGTGTATTAACAGATCCGAGAGAAAGAGATGCGTCAGATGAAGACAGACGAAGACCCGAAAATTATCTGTTTACAAGTGTTTTTTCTGTAATTTCATTCGAACGTGGACTTTGTTTTTGTGCACTATATTTATATATATATATTTTTTTTTTTTTTTTTTTGCTTGTGCCTGTGTCCCGACACAGGATCAGCATGGTTAATCAGATTTGTCAAGGTTAAGTCAAGAGGTGGCCGGATACCCTTCCTGCCACCACCCCATACCCCTGGGATGGAAGTAGTGTACCCCAACTCTCTGTATCTAGTGTAATCCATGGAATACTGCGAATATGTTCAGATGCCGGCGAGCAATGTAACTGAGGCGGGACGTGGGGAATAGCCCAGTATTCACCTTGGGGGATGTGGAAAATTGCCTAAAAACCACTTCCTGGCCGGCCTGCACACCGGCCTCCGTCGTTAAGCCTACGGACGGATTCGATCCGAGGCCGGCGCGCCTACCCGAGTCCAGGAAGCAGCGGATTAGCGCTCTCGGCTAACCTAGCAGGGTATGTTTTTGTGCACTATATTTCATTCTAATTTTATGTTAAGTTTCCATAATTTGAAAACAATTCACTGTTAGAGAATCATTTTCACACTACCAACAGATTTTTGTACTGTGAAATATGACAACGTTGATATTTAGCCTGCTTATGTAGTGACTTAAACACATTTTAATTGGTCATAATTAGTACAATGTTGAATTTATATAATGAAGAAAAAATGGTCAAATATTTGGTAATTGTAGATTTTTCTTATTTGTCTGCTACACAACGCGGCATGGACTCGACTAATGTCTGAGGTAGTACTGGAGAGAATTAGCGTCATGAATCCAGCAGAGCTGTACACGGATACGTAAGAGTACGAGGGGTGAAGATCTCTTCTGAACAGCACGTTGCTAGGCATCCCAGATATGCTCAATAATGTTCATGTCTGGGAAGTTTGGTGGCTAGCGGTAGTCTTTAAACTCAGAAGAGGGTCTTCGAGCCACTCTATAGCAATTTCGGACGTGTGTTGTCACTTAGTCCTACTAGAATCGCCCAAGTACATGGACATGAATGGAAGCAGGTGATCAGACAGGATGCTTACGTACGTGTCACCAGTCAGAGTCGTAACTAGACGTATCAGGGTTCCCATATCGGTCCCGGCGGAGTTTCGTGTCCTCCCTCGGACATGGGTGTGTGTGTGTGTATTTGTCCTTAGCATAATTTAGGTTAAGTAGTGTGTACGCTTAGGGACTGATGACCTTAGCAGTTAAGTCCCATAAGATTTCACACACATTTGAACATTTCTTGTTTTGGTTCCCATATCACTCCGACTGCACACGCCCCACAACAGTTTAAACAGTCCCCTGCTGACATGCAGCGTCCATGGATTCATAAGGTTGTCTCCATATCCGTATATGTCCATCCTCTCGATACAATCTGAAACTAGACTCGTCCTACCAGGTAATAAGCTTCCAGTCATCAACAGTCCAATGTCGATATTGACGGGCCCAAGTCACGCGTAAATCTTTGTGTTGTGCAGTCATCAACGGTGCACGAGTGGGCTTCCGCTCCAAAAGCCCAAATCGATCATGTTTCGTTGAATGGTTTTCACGCTGACACTTGTTCATGGCCCAGCACTGAAATCTACAGCAATTTGTGGAAGGCTTGCTTTTCTGTCACGTTGAACGATTGTCTTCAATCGTCGTTGGTCCCGTTCTTGCAGGATCTCTTCCCGGCCCCAGCGATTTCGGTGATCTGATGTTTTACCGGTCTCCTAATATTCACGGTACACACGTGAAATGGTCGTAAGGGAAAATGCCCACTTCATCGCTACCTCAGAGATGCTGTCCAGCGACTATAACGCCAAGTTCAAACTCACGTAAATCTTGATAATCTGCCATTGTAGCAGCAGTAACAGATCTAACAACTGCGCCAGACACTTGTTGTCTTATATAGGCGTTGACAACCGCAGCGCCGTTTTCTGCCTGTTTATATGTCTCTGTATTTGAATACTCATGACTTTACCTGTTTATTCGACACTTTAGTGTGTAAGACTGAAGCACGTCTCACCATGCTCGTTAACATATCTTTTCAGTGACACATGCTACGGAACATAGGCACATAAAATATTGATACATGGCCTGGAGTATAATCTTTCATATATATCAGAGTGCTTGTTTTTGATCTTACAGCCGCGCGGGATAGCCGTTCGGAGTTAGGCATCTTGTCACGGTTCCAGCGGCTTCCCCCGTCGGAGGTTCAAGTCCTCCCTCAGGCATGTGTGTGTGTGTGTGTTCACCATAGCGTAAGTTAGTTGAAGTTAGACTAAGTAGTGAGTAAGCCCAGCGACCGATGACCTCAGCAGTTTGGTCCCATAAGACCTTACCACAAATTTCCAAATTTGATGTTACACATCAAGGTGTGTCTCGAAAGGAGGATATAAAATGAACATCAACAAAAGCAAAACGAGGATAATGGAATGTAGTCGAATTAAGTCGGGTGATGCTGAGGGAATTAAATTAGGAAACGAGACACTTAAAGTAGTGTACGAGTTTTGCTATTTGGGGAGCAAAATAACTGATGATGGTCGAAGTAGAGAGGATATAAAACGTAGACTGGCAATCGCAAGGAAAGCGTTTCTGAAGAAGAGAAATTTGTTAACATCGAGTATAGATTTAAGTGTCAGGAAGTCATTTCTGAAAGTATCTGTATGGAGTGTAGCCATGTATGGAAGTGAAACATGGACGATAAATAGTTTGGACAAGAAGAGAATAGAAGCTTTCGAAATGTGGTGCTACAGAAGAATTCTGAAGATTAGATGGGTAGATCACATAACTAATGAGGAAGTATTGAATAGGATTGGGGAGAAGAGAAGTTTGTGGCACAACTTGACCAGAAGAAGGGATCGGTTGGTAGGACATGTTCTGAGGCATCAAGGGATCACCAATTTAGTATTGGAGGGTAGCGTGGAGGGTAAAATTCGTAGAGGGAGACCAAGAGATGAATACACTAAGCAGATTCAGAAGGATGTAGGTTGCAGTAGGTACTGGGAGATGAAGAAGCTTGCGCAGGATAGATTAGCATGGAGAGCTGCATCAAACCAGTCTCAGGACTGAAGACCACAACAACAACACCATCAAGGTACAATTTATTAGTACGAACCATCGACCCCTCCTTGAACTGATGCATCAAGTCCCTTTCCTTCAGTGTGAATGATGATTTAATTGTTGTTCTTTAATATTACGAAATGAGCAGCGTTTTATTCTGTTCGGAGATAGAGTACGGCCTGAGTGAGGAAACGAACAAATTTCATTTGGAGAATATTTCATGATTAAATATTGTAATCGTTCTGTTTTTCAGGATTTTTTGTGGTTGGTAATATTTTCTCTGTTTAAACATAATTAAAAGTTTTGTAGCGGTCCACCAGGGCTAGGGTTCCCCCTTGCTTCTCTTTACGGAGATAAAAGCGAAAACAGAAAGAAATCGCTAGATCCTGATATCATATTGTAATTACAGGCTCAGCATGATTTAACATAACTGTTTCCAAGCACACTTACGATAAAACATTTCGTTTGGGACTCCAATTAGAAATTTCGTTTAATACAGGTAATCTGTGTAATAATGACATTCATTTATCAAGGGAATTGTGTGGCCAAATTTTGTGTGTGTAAATTTTATAGTTTTTCAACTTATTTAGGATTTAAAAAAAATGGTTCAACTGGCCTTAAACACCAGGGGACTTGACATTTGAGATCATCAGTCCCCTAGACTTCGAACTACTTAAACCTAACTAACCTAAGAACATCACACACATCCATGCCCGAGGCAGGATTCGAACCTGCGGCTGTAGGAGCCGCGTGGTTCCAGACTGAAGCGCATAGAACCACTCGATTTATGATTCCTCCTTGTGCTCTACAGACTATCTTGGGCAGAGTGGACGGTCACAAGCCAGACTTGACATCAACTATCCGCAATTAATAGGAATTATTTGGATTTACTTTGATAGTTGAATTTACAAAGGGGGGTTGGAAAATAAGTTTCCCCTGTCGACTGTTGGCAGAGTTGTGTGATTTGGGCGAAAGGCGACACGGCAGGTGAACGGGCACGTGGAAGACACCGATATACCACTGGGTAGAGGTCGACCGCGATCAAGCAAATGGCGCTGTTGCAGTGCCTGCGCAAGGCGGAGGCCAGCCGCTCATTCTTTTCCCGGAGCTATGGAGAGAAAGTGCGTTTTGGAGTCGTGGTCAAAGGCGGAAGTGAGAGCTGTTATACTCTATGAATGAGCAAGTGGAGAATGAGTCACAGAAATTCATAACCGCCTTGTTGAGGTGTATGGGTCAAGTGTGGAGATGGTGCCAGCAATTCAGTGATGGATGTCAGCAAGTACAGGACCTACCGAGACCTGGAGGGACGCAGACGGTCACTACAGATGCAAATTCCAGGAAGCGAACTGGCGTATAACCATCGATGGAGTAGCGGCAGAACCTGGAATCGGACATGAGTGAGCTCACAAGATCGTCCACGACGTACTTCGATACAAGAAGGTGTCAGCACGATGGGTGCCCCGCCAACTGACCCCAACACACATGGAACAACGCATGGCGTTCAGCCTGGAACAGCTTGTGAGTTGCCATTAATCTGGCAATGACCTTCTGCTTCGTATCGTGACGGGGTATGAAACGTGGGTCCACCAATAGACGCCCGAATCGAAGGCCGCATCCATGAAGTGGAAACATCCGTCATTTCCTGTCAGAGAGAAGTTCAAAAGCACTCCGTCTGCAGCTAAAGTGCATCTCACCCTTTTTTGGGACGCCAAAGGAGTTTTACTGCTGGACTTTCTGGAGGATGCAATCATCAATGCTGTGCGGTACTGTGCCACTCTGTCGAAACTGAAAGAGGTGATTCGGAAAAAGCGGAGTGGCCTTCTCAGATCTGGCGTTCTGCTGTTGGATGACAATGCGAGACCGCACAGGGCGACGGCAACACAAAACCATATTGCAACTCTTGCTTGGGAGCGCCTACACCATCCGCCTTACAATCCGGATTTCGCACTAAGTGACTTCCATCTGTTTTCTGCTTTGAAGAAGACTCTCGGTGGAAGGCGCTTTGGCAGCAATGCTGACGTCAAACAAGCCGTTCAACGCTTCTTCCGTATGCAACGCCCTGATTTTTCTTTGGAATGCTTTTTGAAGCTTATAAAGCGGTATGACAAATGTCTCAATGTACTTGGAAATTATGTAGAAAAATAAAGACATGTCTTACCTTTAATGTCTCACTGTCTTATTTTCCTTTCACACACAATTATGACTACAGTCGACAGGGGAAACTTATTTTCCAACTCCCACACGTATTTTCTGTCGCCTTGCTTTCCCAGTTGTTGTGAGTCTTTGATTTTAATACGTTCACAAGAGAAAAAAGTGCCCCATGCTTCCAACGACACGATCGTTTGTTGACAGGATAATATCGAGAGAGTCTGGTAAGAAGTCAGTCCCCATAAACTTCGAGAAGAGAATCTCTCGAGTTAATAATGGTCCTTTTCCATGGAGCATAGTTCGCTAGTCATTTTCGTTATGCGTTTCCCATCATTGTTTTCCACCTTATATGATTAGTGACAACAGTGCTACTAAATGAAAAACGTCTTTTTACTTGAGTGTCTGGACGAACAGACGTTGTTGACAATAAACAGTCATCCGAAATGACTCCGAAATAAATTCGCTGAGTACAAATAACTTGGCATCAGCTGTGTTAGAAATAGATGAACTATCATATTGGTGACATATGAAAAACTATACCTGACCGGACTCGTATCCGACTTTCCCATTTATCGCGAACTGTCGCGTTTAACCATTAGGCTATCGCTGCACGACTCCGGGCCGAACAGTAGACCGTACATCTGTATCCATGTTATTCAGATTCAGCGAATTCATTTCGAGAAACTGTTTTTTAATTTGTTTATGAAATTCATTCCCTGATCGGTCGTGCTGAAGTCATTTAGCGAGATACTGCGAGGTGTAACGAATAAATCATGGGTCAGATCTCATTATATTGTCTTACAGGCTTCAGACGACATTCGAGTATACCAATAGAGAGGCACTGGCTGCTCTTGATAAGAAGCACAGTAGCTTCAGAAAGACCATTACATATGGCGTAAGATGTAGGTCGTATTTTCTGTCGTTCTAGAGTTCAAAATTAAACAGAACCTAATTAAAGGAATAATAAGCATATTTTCATTATCAAACCAACATGTTTGCAATCATTGGATCGATCAAATCGTACATAACGATGCTGTGTTCTGGTCTTGGTTCAAATGGCTCTGAGCACTATGGGACTCAACTGCTGTGGTCATCAGTCCCCTAGAACTTAGAACTACTTAAACCTAACTAACCTAAGGACATCACACACATCCATGCCAGAGGCAGGATTCGAACCTGCGACCGTAGCAGTCGCACGGTTCCGGACTGCGCGCCTAGAACCGCGAGACCACCGCGGCCGGCTTCTGGTCTTGGTCACCTAGATCAACAGACCTGACATCCATGATTTGTTTCTGTGGGGATAAGTGAGAGATTTTGGGTAGTTGTGGAGGAAATCAATTCCAGAATTCAAAATGCTCATTTGTAATATGCTCGCGTCGGTGATTCTATGTATGCTGCAGAAAGAATGGTGTGGAATCAGTTGTGGCTTAGATGTCGTTCCTGTGACCAGTGAGGGTCGTATGGAACACCTATAAAGTGTGTAGAAATTGAAATTGCGCTTACATTTTCTGTAATTGTCCATCTGCCACTAAGTGTTAAATAGATAGAATCGTTCGTAATCAGTATAATCTTCATTCTTATAATCATTTTGAGTTGCCCAGTACATTTCTCTCTTTTATTATTTGATAGGAGCTTTCTCACAAAGATAAAAGGATTTATTTTAACCCGTTCTGATTGGGTTCAGTAATTTGTTTTATTAATTCGATTTACGCCTTTGGCACATAACAGGAGACATACATAACCCTTTACCTTACGGTCCCATAAAAAAATCATGAAGGCTATGCATTTTTCGGTGAAATGAAATGATGCGCTGCTGTAAATGAACTTACTGTGTTCCCCTCATCATGTATTTCTCTCTATTTCTGCTGTGTCTGTTTTTATTGTGCAACATATCGTTTACTATTATCATTATACTGCAAAATTTATGCATATATTTTGTTGTCCCTGAAAGTAAATACGTTCAAGTGGTGAATCACGGACCCAACACGCTCCTTCCCCCCTACTTTTCTTAAAATGTAATGTACGTCATAAAACTACTGTACTTTTTTGATACGATAGCTATAGTCTGCTAGGATTCTAACTGGGACAAGGTGAACAGATCATTTGCACCAAGGCCTACCATCTCTATTTGTGTTGTATGACGAAAATACGTTCTGTAGCAGGTAAGTCGCTGTCACGAGTGGAGCTTCTAAGGATACAGTATAGATAATGAAGGCAGTGAAGAAATATTAAATCAGTAATCTAGAGATTAGAATTACAGATTATGCCGTAAAATGTTCTGGTGCTAATGCTAAATTCAGGATAAGAGAGGAGTGCATTGAGCTAACTATGTTATCGATTGGTTTACTTTCAGGTTAATATTAATATAATGGTATCTTTTTAATGCATCTCTTCAACACGAAGGAGAAAGAGTAATAGAGAAACTTGTATAAAGCCAATCTGCTTCACAATTCCGGTTCACGCTGTTTTTATTTCCTTTTTCACTTTAAATTAATGACAGTGTCATGAGAGAAGCTATAGGTAGGTTATTTCATTACAATATTGTACCTTAAGGTTGAACACAAGGAAGCTGTTGCTCTTACTGCATTTTAAAAATGTAGCAATAAATCTGTGGGCACCATACACTGAAAAATAAGAGCGCAGATAGGCTTTAAATAATCTGTAAGATATGTTATTAGTGCAAATAATATTATACGACGATTAATTGTCATCACAACCAATTGATAATATATACTACGACAGAAGTACAGAAATAGCCATTAAAATACTTGTGTCTAAATTTTTTTATTGAGAAACTACTTAACAATTTTCTGATGCTGAATATCACAGTGGCTGACAAGTCAATGTAACCTCATTCATGTTTATAACGTTGAAAGGGTCCTCGTAAGACAATTAGTCTGTTGTCAATGCATTTCTTTATCAGGTAGACTGTCATGCAGGAACCAGAACCCGCTGTGAAATAGAGATGCAACATTTAATGCAATGTGGCTTAAACTTATAGTTAATAACAAAATAATGTAGCAATAATAAAACAATATAGCAATAACTCTGACATACAGAGGAGGAAATGATATACAGTGCAGAAATATCTCAAAACTGGGCACTATGTCAAAACTGCTTCATGATATACTTCTTGAAGTTTTTAATCTGTCAGTTAATAAAAATTTCATTACAAAATTGTTATGTATTTTAAGACAAAAGTTATCGTACACCAAACAAACCGGGTATTTAGGAGACATTTTCTCCTTTGCCTCTGTTACTCTCTCTTTCTGTCTGCCGGTGCCTACCATACACTATGTTCGTGCACACAAACACAATCCAATAACTTTACAAGTAGTGTCATCAAATACACACTGCCCCAAAAGGCAGAAGAATCAATAATAATCAACAGCATGAGGATGCAAAAGGCGATAAAAACCATTGCATTAAAGACACATAACATCTATCCACAGAACATGTGGTTTGTAACGGAAGCAGCTTCATGGTGATCTCTCCACTGCCAAAACATTCCGGAATAGTCCCCGGGAGGAGGATGGAAAGGGAATGTGACCATGAGAAAAGAAGTGAAAACCAACGAAAGTATAACTTTCCACGAGTCGGGGTGTGGAATGTCAGAAGCTTGAACGCGGTACAGAAGTTAGAAGATCTGAAAAGGGAAATGCAAATGCTCATTCTAGAAATAGTAGTGGCCAGTGAAGTGAAATGGAAAGAAGGCAACGATTTTTGGCCGGATGACTGTAGGATACAATCAACAACAGCAGAAAATGGTATAACGTGAATAAGATTCGTTATGAACAGGAAGGTAGGGCAGAGAGTGTGTTTCTCTAAGTTCAGTGATAGGGTTGTTATTATCAGAATCGACAGCAAACGAACACAGACAACGGTAGTTCAGGTACACATGCAGACATTGCAAGCTGAAGATGAAGAGATAGACAAAGTATATGAGGATGTTGAAGTGGTAGAAAGGGTAGTACAGTATGTAAATGGAGACGAAAATGTAGTAGTCATGGGGGTCTGGAATGCAGTTGCTGGGGAAGGAGTAGAAGAAAATCTTACAGGAGAATATGGGCTTGGGACAAGGAATGAGAGAGGAGAAAGACTGTAATAAATGTCAGTTACTAATACAAAATACTCTTCAAGAACGAGAAGAGGAGGAGGTATACTTGGAAAATCGGGTAATATGGAAAGATTTTAGGTAGATTACAAAATAGCCAGACAGAGATTCCGAAATCAGATATTGGATTGTAAGGCATACCTAGGAGCAGATACAGACTCAGACCACAACGTAGTAGTGATGAAGAGAAGGCTGAAGTTAAACAGATTAGTCAGGAAGACTTAACACACAAATAAGTGGGATACGGAAGTACTACGTAATGACTAGATACGCCTGAAGTTCTCTAAGGCTATAGATACAGCAATAAGGAATAGCTCAGTAGGCAGTAAAGTTGAAGAGGAATGGACGTCTCTAAAAAAGGGCGATAACAGAAGTCGGAAAGAAAAACATAGGTAGAAACAAGGTAACTCCGTAGAAACCAAGGATAACAGAATAAATACTTCAGTTGATCGATCAAAGAAGGAAGTACAAAAATGTTCGAAGAAATATTAGAATACAGAAATACAGATCACTGAGGAATGAAATAAATAGGAATTGCAGGGAAGCATAGACGAAATGGATGAGTCTGGCTACATACCATCTGACTTTCGGAAAAATATCATCCACACAGTTCCGAAGACTGCTAGAGCTGACAAATGCGAGAATAATTGGACAGTCAGCTTAACAGCTTATGCATCCAAGTTGTTGACAAGGATAATATACAAAAGACTGGAAAAGAAAATTGAGTATGTGTTAGATTACATCAGTTTGGCTTTAGGGAAGGTAAAGGCACCAGAGAGACAATTCTGACATTGCGGCTGATAATAGAAGCAAGAGTAAAGAAAAATCAAGACACGTTCATTGAATTTGTCGACCTGGAAACAGTTTTCGACAGTGTAAAATGGTGTAAGATGTTCGAAATTCTGAGAAAAATAGGGGTAAGCTATAGGGAGATACAGTCAATATAAAATATATACGAGATCCAAGAGGGAATAACAACTGTGGACGACCAAGAACGAGGTGCTCGGATTAAAAAGTTTGTAAGACGAGGATGTAGTCTCTCGTTCCTGCTGTTCAATCTGTACATCAAGGAAGCAATGATGGAAATAACAGAAAGGTTCAGGAATCGGACAAAAACACAAGGTGAAGGGGAATAAATGATACGATTCGATGATGACATTGCTATCCTGAGTGAAAGTGAAGAGGGGTTACATGATCTGCTGAATGGAATGAACATTCTAATGAGTACAGAGTATGGACTAAGAGTAAATCGGAAACTGACGGAAGTAATGAGCAATAGCAGAAATAAGAACGCCCAAGAAACTTAACATCGGGGTTGATGATGAAGGTTTCTCGGGTCTCCAGCCGGGTGATAGCGTTGATATCTCGCGACGTTTCGGGGAGTGTCATACTACCCATCTTCTGGCGAAGTGTCGAGATTCGCGGAGAGCGGGCTATTTATATGCGCGGTTGCCCCCCTCCAATAGACCTCGGGTGGCTGTGGTGGACCAGCGGCGTGCGCGCGGTGGTGGGGATGGCGGGCGCCCCCGGCGGCCGCGTTCGGTTCCTGGTGTGAGCATTTCGTCTGCGTCCACTGCGGAGGACGTTGACGGGCGCGCTCCCAACGGACTGCCGCTATCGCAGGGTTCCACGCTGCGCTGAATTGGTATCCCTCGTCTCTGTTGACCAGATTTTCGTGAATTCTTATTTCTATGGATTCTTTGATAACGCTTTCCCAAAAGCCAGATGCTGGGCACAGTACCTTCGTGTTTTCGAAGTTGAAGGTGTGTTCTTCATTGATGCTGTGTTCTGCTATGGCTGATTTTTCTGTGTGGCCTAGTCGCACACATCTGATACGTTCTTTGCAGCGTTTAGATATGCAGCGCTGTGTTTGCCCAATGTGTTGCTTTCCGCATTCGCATGGTATATTTTATACTCCTGGTGTGTTAAGGTTCAGCGCGTCTTTGGCAGAACCTAGGAGCTCCCTCGTCTTCGGTGGTGGTCGGAGAATGGTTTTGATTTTGTATTTTCCCAGAAGTAGTGCAATTTTGGCCGAGAGCGGACCCACGTACGGAAGAAACGCGAGTTGTTTATCTTCTTCTTCTCCTTCATTATTTTCTTCTGGGGTTCTCACTGCTTCCTCCTTCGTTTTGAGCGCCCTGTTGATCTGCGTTTCACTGTAGCCATTTTGTTGGAAGGCTTCCCTCAGGTGTTGCAGCTCGGATGGTAGGCTGTCTTTGTCGCAGACGGCGCGCGCCCTAAGTACCAGGGTGGTCAGTACTGTTTGTCTTTGTACTGGATGGTGGCAGCTTGTTGCATGAAGGTACAGATCTGTGTGTGTCTTCTTCCTATGTACTGCATGGCCTAGTGATCCATCTGCCTTCCTCTGAATTAAAATATCAAGGAAGGGGAGGCATCGATTTTCCTCCATTTCAAAATGGTTCAAATGGCTCTGAGCACATGGGACTTAACTGCTGTGGTCATCAGTCCCCTAGAACTTAGAACTACTTAAACCTAACTAACCTAAGGACATCACACACATCCATGCCCGAGGCAGGATTCGAACCTGCGACCGGAGCGATCACGCGGTTGCAGACTGAAGCGCCTAGACCGCACGGCCACACCGGCCGGCTACTCCATTTCCATTGTAAATTTGATGTTCGGATGGATGCTGTTGAGATGTTCAAGAAACTCATCTAGTGCCTGTTTGCCATGTCCCCACACGACAAAAGTGTCGTCTACATAGCGGAAGAAGTGCTTCGCTTTCTGTCTGGCAGTTTGAAGGGCCACCTCCTCGAAATGTTCCATGTAGAGGTTTGCAACCGCAGGAGCCAATGGAGAACCCATCGCCACACCGTCGATCTGCTCGAATAATTCCCCGTTGCACTGAAAGTACGTGGTTGTTAGTGCGTGTTCGAAGAGGCTGACTGTTTGTGGTTAAAAATGCTGGATTAAAGGTGCCAAGGCGTCTTGAAGAGGCACTTTCGTGAAAAGCGACGTCACGTCGAAGCTCACCAGTAGGTCCTCCCTTTGTAGTCGAATGTGCCTGAGTATTTTTACGAATTCGGTTTAGTTTCTCACATGGTGGCTGCAGTGTCCCACAAGCGGTTTAAGCAGTGTCGCTAGATATTTCGCAAGTTCGTAACTGTGAGAGTTGATGGAGTCCACAATCGGTCTCAGAGGCACCCCTTCCTTATGGATCTTGGGGAGTACATAGAGGCGTGGTATCGCTGGAGCTCTGGGGTACAGTCGCTTCTTCATTTGCTCTGCTAAGTCCGATTCCTTCAACAGAGCTATCGTCTTTCTACTCATCATCGGGGTTGGATCCTTCTTCAGCATCTTGTAGGCCTCGTCTTGTAGCAGAAGGTTTATTTTCTGCCGGCACTCGGCAGTACTTAACAGCACCGTCCCGTTCCCTTTGTCCGCTGGTAGGATCGCTGTATCAGGGTCATCTCTAAGGGGCCGGAGAGCTGCTCGTCCTTCCGCGGATATGTTATTCTTAGGCATTCGAGATCTGTCAATTATTCTTCTAGTTTCCCGTCTGACTTCCTCTGCTTTGGAAGCCCTCGTACTACTTCTTCCACGCCACTGATAATGTCTAGTTTCGGGATCGGTCTGGTGACGGGGACGAAAATCAGTCATTTTTTTGAGGACTGCGATTGTGGCAGCGTCCAGTTCTTTTCCAGCCAAATTGACCACGTCTCTGGTATAATTCATCTCCTTTTTTGTGGTCTGTGTCCCGGCTAATCTGCCGAATTTGCCGAGTTGTTTAGATGTAGAGCCCCGTTTTTGCACCTCACTGTTGGAGTACGTGCTGCAGTCGGCCCATTCCCACAGATAGGCTGGTAATGTCGTTGCCAGTTGTAGGTGGCGTGTGAGGAGGGTGTGCGCATTCCTATCAAGCTCTTTCCGAGTGAAATGAATGCGCTCCCTTACTAAGGCCATGCCTGCTCGTTGTAATATCCGGTCGGTCCTCTTAGATTTTACTGGATGTCGAATCACCGCAAACATTGGTAAGATGTTCTCGTCTCGACAGCGTTGTAGGAAAGCCAGTGCGCTGAGAAGTTTCGCTTTCCTGGTGCGTTCTTCCTGCAGCCGTTTGAACCTGCAGACTATTTCCTCCCCGTAGAGATGTCGTATATGTGACTGCAGGCTTTCCCGGCGTAAACTACTGATGAAGGTTTCTCGGGTCTCCACCAGGTTGGTAGCGTTGATATCTCGCGACGTTTCGGGAAGTGTCATGCTACCCATCTTCTGGCGAAGATCATCAACCCCATCGGGGCTAAGGAATTCTACTATGTAGGCAGTAAAATAACCAATGGCAGACGGAGCAAGGATGATATAAAAAGCTGATTAGCAACTGCAAAAAGGACAATCCTGGACAAGAGGAATCTGCTAGTAAAACATAGCCTTTAATTTGAGGAAGAAATTTCAGAGAATGCACGGCTGGAGAACGGCATTTATGGTAGTGAAACATGGACCATGGGAAAACCGAACATAAGAGAATCGAAGCATTGGGGGTGTGGTGCCACAGAAGAATGTTGGTAGTTACTTAGACCAATAAGGTAAGGAATGAGGAGGTTCTGCGCAGAATCGAAGAGGATAGGAAAATGTGGAAAACACTTACAAGGAGAAGGCACAGGATGATAGGGCATCAGTTAAGACATCGGGGAACGACCTTCACTATACTAGAGAGAGTTGTAGAGGACGAAACCTGTGGAGGAAGACAGAGATTGGAATACTTCCAGCAAATAATTGAGGACATACGTTGCAAGTGCTACTCTAAGATGGAGAGGTTGCCACTGGAGAGGAATTCGTGGCAGCCGCTTCAAACCAGTCACAAAACTGATCACTCAAAAAAAAAAAATCACTCTGTGTTATATCTCTGTAACAGCAGTAAGAAGAATAAAGCAGTGACATATGATGAAAGTAAGTTTCGTAAGTGTCACGTAGAGAAATGAAAAAACTTATCAGCATATACAAAAAAATTTAATTAAACTGTTAAAAGATCCTTACCAGGATCCTAACGTACATCATAATCACCAATATGTTATGCGAGGAAGAGACAATTTACAAATCAGTAATCAAAGGAACAGATATTCAATAATGAAGCTATCAGATTCTACGAAAAGGCATGTCTACAGGCTGAAGAATAAAGGAGACCACTTGGATACCTGTTGTGGACGGTCATCACACGTACATGTGAGTACTGATGCTAAAATTAACAGATTAGCAATGTTACCGCATTAACAATACTTACTCATTGTAGTGCACTCCTCCATGATCTTCCTGATGTCCTCCGTGTGGTTTTTGCCACGCGCTATGGAGATGTCGATCTCCATCTGCTCTGCAAGCGTTGTGTTCCATGTGCCATCGGTGTTTACCTGTGCATGAATGTATATCTGGAACTTCCACATGAAAAATTATTTCTACCATATTTCATAAGTGAAAATATTGTCCTGTAATCAGGATATCATGGTGGCTGTCAAAATTGACTAAAGATGAATGGAAAAATGAAATAACAACGAGATTCGTGAAAATTCAGGGCATCTTGTTTCTATTGGTACCAGTCGGTTATGCAGTCTGTTCTAATGAAACTCACAAAAACATGAAGTAACAGCTGCATTTTACAGTCTTATCAACTATCTAAGTGTCATATTTTGGATGATCACACTGTCGATATCATACTTCGTTTCTGATAAGATTGGACGATATTCTGGTCCTCATCTTGCCTATAGTACAGCTATGTTCACCTATGACATTACCTAAAGAAAGATTAGCCACTGAATCAGTCACTTCATAATGGTACATGCAACACAATTCATTACACGTTTATAAACGCTACCCACATTCTATTACTTCTTGTTTCCACAAAAGCTTTTTTGAGATGAATACTCGTTTATGAAAGCTTGAGAAGATATCAGCGAGAACTATGTCGTATTATTTTATCGATTTTTATTTGAGCCTAGTGATTCAGGAGCTACGTGACCAGTGAGTGGTAGCAGCTCCAGGCTACAAAAACTGAAAATGGCTGGGAGAGCAGTCTGCTGACCCCATGCCCTCCACATTGCATCCAATGACGCCATTGACAGAGGATGACACGGTGGTTGGTAAGCCCTGATGGGCCTCTGGAAGGAGATCATGTTTATATTCACTACTGTGTTTATAATCATTACAGGTTCCAATCCATTCTACAGTTCCTTCAGGTCCGTTAATCAAAAGACATGGTAAATTTTATCTCATATAATTAATCTAAAACACAGATGTGATAAACAAGAAAGTGTATACGAGACCTATTGTAGATGCAGAGCAACCTGTCAATTATAAGTGATGTGCTCCGCATTCGGAAGTCTCTAATTTACACAATTGCGATGACAGGGATTATAAAGGAGCATGGGCAAGAATGTCATGATGTGCCACTTTCTATAGGTGGTACAACAAGAAGTCAATATATATAATCACAAATAGGTGCCCTCTCTTTCCCCTACTGCCCCCCTCTCTCTGTTCATGCACTCCTCTATTCATCTCACAATCAGCCTTCCCCCAGCCATGCCCAACTGCACGTATAGCTCCTGCAAAACAGGTTGATCAAGCAGACCGATAGTAATGCAAAACATTGCACCTGTTGTGAAGGACAGCCTACATGTTAGGGGCTGAAAAAACCACACACACACATATCCATACATATAAACTGAAGACATTGAAATATCTCGAAAACTACACATCAAATCAAGAAAAGTTATAGTTCTAATTTGGAGGGGGGCATCCAATGATACCACACTCGACCCCTCTTCACCTCATGCACGTTGGGGACAGGAGCCAACTTTGAAATCTTCAATGGGAACCACCTCTTTGTATTGCAGATTACGATTCTACTCCAAAATCTACACATGTTTTGTATGGAGTATTTTCTTTGTTTGGTCACAGATGGCGCTGTAATCGGAGGAATAGAAATGGGTACACAATCGTAATTTACGACATGCTACTCAATGGCACTTGAATATCCAATGGCATGTGGGACCCACATACATGCTGTGAAATTCGGACAGGCCAGTATTTCATAACTTCTGGTTCGAAACCCCATTGATAACGTTGTATTTCTCTAACATATCGAACAGGAAACTACTTTACGTGCCATCGTGAGCATGTAGCGAATTATGATGCATCATGACATAGAAGCTCTAAACATTTCAATACCTGCACAGTGTTTTTTGTCTGCACACTTACTTATAGTTTGGAGAATAGACGCGTTTTTAAGAGAAAGCCCGCTCTCGTTCGCTCTTTATAAGGTTATGAACGCCTTTATGTCTGATGGCAACGTACAGATCAGCAAAAATAAAACTAAACAAACTCATTGCAGTAGAGGATAATGATATGGCTGTACCATCAGCAGTGCACCCAAGCGGCAGTGCGTCAAGAACTTCATGGTGTCGATTTCCACAACCAGGCAGAGTTTTGTGAAAAGGCAAGTCAACAAATGCAGATGACCCCCCTAGTTCTTTACTAAGGTCCTGTTTTCCGATGAGTCTACATCGACAAAGCTTGGTAGTGTTAATGGGCATAACATGCATTACTGGAGTGCAAGACAATCCGTACTGCTTACGGCAAGTTGACCATCAACATACTCGGTCAGTTAACGTACGGTGTGGCATCATGGGGTACAAACTCACTGGTCCGTAGTTATCAACAGCACATTGAATGGGAAAAAACATCGAACATTTATAGAACACAAAGTACCAGTAGCAATGTAGGATATTGCCCTTGATGTTCAGCAACGTATGCGGTTTCAGCAAGACCGTTGCCCAGCGCATTCAAGATTTGCAGCACGAGAGATATTAGACCGTTTTTCCGGTATGTCCATTGATCGTGACCGGGCCAACTATCTCACTAAATAAGCATCAAACGAAAATACTAGAAAAAACTAAACTCGTCTAGCATGAAGGGGGAAACCAGCTGGCGCTATGATTGGCCGCTAGATGGCGCTGCCATAGGTCAAACGGATATAAACAGCGTTTTATTTCAATAGGAACCCCAATTTTTTGTTACATATTCGTGTAGTACGTAAAGAAATATGAATGTTTTAGATGGACTACTTTTATCGCTTTGTGATAGATGTCGCTGTAATAGTCACAAACGTATAAGTACGTGGTATCACGTAACATTCCACGGTGCGGACGGTATTTGCTTCGTGAAACATTACCCGTGTTAAAATGGACCATTTATCAATTGCGGAAAAGGTCGATATCGTGTTGATGTATGGCTATTGTGATCAAAATGCCCAACGGGCGTGTGCTGTGTATGCTGCTCGGTATCCTGGACGATATCATCCAAGTTTCCGGACCGTTCGCCGGATAGTTACGTTATTTAAGGAAACATGAAGTGTTCAGCCACATGTGAAACGTCAACCACGACCTGCAACAAATAATGATGGCCAAGTAGGTGTTTTAGCTGCTGTCGCGGCTAAACCGCACATCAGTAGCAGACAAATGGCGTGATAATCAGGAATCTCAAAAACATCGGTGTTGAGAATGCTACATCAACATCGATTGCACCCGTACCATATTTCTATGCACCAGGAATTGCATGTTGACGACTTTTAACGTCGTGAACAGTTCTGCCACTGGGCACAGGAGAAATTACGGGACGATGACAGATTTTTTTTTACGCGTTCTATTTAGCGACGAAGCGTCATTCACCAACAGCTGTAACGTAAACCGGCATAATATGCAGTATTGGGCAACGGAAAATCCACGATGGCTGCGACAAGTAGAACATCAGCGACCTTGGCAAGTTAATGTACTGTGCCGCATTCTACGAGGAAGGGTAATTGGCCCCCATTTTATCGATGGCAATCTAAATGGTGCAATGTATGCTGATTTTCTACGTAATGTTCGACCGATGTTACTGCAAGATGTTTCACTGCATGACAGAATGGCAATGTACTTCCAACATGATGGATGTCCGGCACGTAGCTCGCGTGCGGTTGAAGCGGTATTGAATAGCATATTTCATGACAGGTGAATTGGTCGTCGAAGCACCACACCATGGCACGCACGTTCATCGGATCTGATGTCCCCGGATTTCTTTCTGTGGCGAAAGTTGAAGGATATTTGCTATCGTGATCCACCGACAACGTCTGACAACTTGCGTCAGCGCATTGTCAAAGCATGTCCGAACATTACGGAAGGCGAACTACTCGCTGTTGAGAGGCATGTCGTTACACATATTCCCAAATGCATTGAGGTTGACGAACATCATTTTGAGCATTTATTGCATTAATGTGATATTTACGGGTAATGACGCTGTAACAGCATGCGTTCTCAGAAATGATAAGTTCACGAAGGTACATATATCACACTGGAACAACCGAAATAAAATGTTCAAACGTACCTACGTTCTGTATTTTGATTTAAAAAACTTACCTGTTCCCAACTGTTCGTCTAAAATTGTGAGCCATATGTCTGTGACTATTACAGCGCCATGCAAGACAAAGCGAGAAAAGTGCTCGAAGTAAAACATTCATATTTCTTTACGTACTACACGAATATGTAATAAAAACTGGGGGTTCCAATTTTTAAAAAACGCAGTTGATATCCGTTTGACCTACGGCAGCGGCATCTTGCGGGCCAACCATGGCGCCATCTGGTTTCTCCCTTCAAGCTAGATAAGTTTCGTTCTTTGTAGTTTTTTCGTTTCACTCTTATTTCGTGAGATATTTGGCCCTGTCACGATCAATGGACCACCCTGTATAGCAAACACAGTCCAATACCGTATATATGTGTGTGTGTGGGGGGGGGGGGGGTGATAATTGACTGTCTGTATATACGTTTGTGGTCAATGTCATTACCAATATTTTTGTTTTCACAAAGAAGTGAAAACCATGAATTTAACTCTATGATCAAAAACATATTCTTAAGACTGAAGGAGGTTACCACTTATTCAAACAGGTGTGAGATATATATCCACTCAGCATTCTATGAGAGCACGTTAAATTTCATGCAGGTAATGCAGTGAAGTTTAAGACTCAATTGCAGAACTTTCTATTGGGCAACTCCTTTACTGCACTGAAGGGCGTATTCACAGGAATTCTTAAATTTAATGCTGTAGGTTAATTTACGACTATAGTAATGTAAAGACCACATTAAATGTGCTACACACACGGACATAAATGCCACTACATCTGGTCGACGCAAAAGAATGCGATATTAGCATGTGGTAGGACGGGAATTGAGCATTCTGACTCGTCTCTGGGAAACAGGTTTGTCATAGCATGACATTTACGCTCTCAGATGGCGTTCTGCTACGAAAGTTATGCATGTGTACGACAAGTGAACACAACTAGGTCTTACCCAGCGACAGACAGGTACGAGACTAAGCACCGTGATTATTTGATGGTCGACTTCTTGGACGCATCTTCGTAACGGAACATACAGCTTTTTCTGCAGTCCGTTGTATGTTGAATTAAATCAGGTGTTGAGCTTCCCGCCACATTGGTTCGGCTCCGTCTGGTTCAGTGTGGTCTGGTGACAAACATGTCACTGAGTCGTTTTCCGATGTCCAGAGCCCATATGATGTTATATTCCCCAGAAACGTATTCAGGAACTCTTTGATTCCTTGCCACACATGTAGGCATCATACCGCGATAAATTTTCTAAATCAGAGACTATATGAAGGTACATAATTTTAATTATTTTTACATTGTCAATACACCTAAACCTGTACTGTCTCATTCATATTTGTACTTACTGGAGTCACAACTTCTACAACAGCATTTTTTGCTGGTGTGGAGAGAGGTTTAAGATCTCTCTTCTTTGTGGAGTAGAACTGCTGCTCTAACATAGGCATCGGCCCACTGTTAAAATAAACATATGACCTCATAAGCTAAAATCGTGTGGGGCTTACATATACCACCTGAGGAACACACTTTTTTTTATCACTTTTCTGACTGGTCTGACGTGGCATGCCAAGATTTCGTCCTCTGGGCTAACATCCTCATCTAAAAGAAATAGTTGCACCCAGTGACTTCAGTTGTTTATTGGGTGTGTTCCAACCTATATCTTCCCCTAAAGCTCATGCCCTCCATCTAGTACCACGGAAGTTATTTCCTGACCTCTTAACAAATGTTCTATCATTCTCTTCATTCTCCTAATCAGCCTTTCGCACAAAACCCTTTCTTGAGAGAAGAAAGGGGACCAGCCACATTTCTCACTTTCTTACTTTATTAGAGGGAGATTTAAAACTGAAAAACTACTTACCGTTCCCTTCTGACGTTCCATGCATTCTATAAAGCACTGAAATAAAAATTTACCCTCTGTTAGTCAAGAGAATCCATTTATTTTTATCTTAAATGAAACTGTGAAGCAAACAACTTTACTCACCCGGGCGTTCTCATTTGTTTCATCCGGTAATGTGCCATTGTTCAACATACGTAGAATCAGAGTTGCTGAAACAAATTTTAAAACAATACTTTACAGAAAGAACAATCGAAATATTAACAACGGTATAGAAATATAACAAAAATATCTTCCAAGATGAGTCCTTGTACGGAATTGCAATATGTACGTGCATTTCATCATAATTTCATTTAATGAGTTTCAGAGATTAGAATATTATTTAAAATTTATGCTGATGAGCAATAAAACAGTGTAGTTTGTCCACTACTATTTTAGCCAGTCTGGAAAATTTCTAAATGACCAAGGGAATGTATATAATCGGTGTTAAGTCTTGTTTAAAAGATGACATCGTACGAAATTGAAATACCCGTGACAATCATTCAATAGTGTAGAGAGACTGTCACCGATTAAGTCAGAAACGCTAGCTAGAATACGAATAGGTCAGTTAGCATTTAGCACATCCTCAGAGAGTAAAAGAAATCAGAGTAACATAAGAATGATATGAATGTTTCCTACAGATGGTCCCTTAATTACATGAAAGCCTATCATCCTGTTTGAGCAGGAAAAACTGAAGATCGTTCGAACGAAACGGGAGTACCATTACACACAGCAAGGGAATCGGATTACTGTACTCCGATAGTTAAACAACATTTCTACCACTAGATCGAAGCACAGATTACAGCAGTATCCGAATAAATCATCGACAAGTTCACATTTTCTCATTATTGCTATTCGACATGTACACAAAGAGAGGCAGGCAAAAGATTGGCAGTCTCCGTTGTCTTGTCATCATAATATAAAAAAAATTGCAAAATGACTTACACCCGATATCTGAATGATACGCAAAGTGACCATTGTACCTATGTTAGGAAATATACTGGGTCATCCAAATATGCACAAAAAGAAAACCATTAAAATTCAGTTACAAGACAAACCACACAAATTTAAAGCTGTCAGATCGACTAAATAGCTACGAATTATAATTATGAACAATTTAAGTTGAAGCGATCGCGTACATAACTTTGAGGGGAAGGAAAATCAAAGACTACGTTTTATTGGCAAAACACTTACAAGATGAACAGATCTCTAAAGAGACTGCCTACGCTACGCTTGTTCGTCTTCTGCTAGAGTATTGCTGTGCCGAATGAGGTATTTATCACGTACAACTAACGGAGGTCATCGAAAAAATTCAAGGAACGGCAGCTCGTTTTGTATTATCGCGAAGTAGAGGAGAGAGTATGGCGGATAGGATAAGCAGGTCTGGCTGGCAATCGTTAAAACAAAGCCGTTGTTGGTTCTGACGAGATCTTCTCACGAAATGTCAGTTGCCAGCTTTCTCACCTGAATGTAAAAATATTTTATTGTCGTCAACCTACACAGGAAGAAATGACCAACGTAATAAAATTAGAGACATCAAAGCTCGTACAGAAAGATTTTAGTGTTAAGTGCGAAGAACCCTCTGCCATGCTCTGAAGTGTGAACTACAGAGAAGTCATCTAGATGTACTCGTACACTATGTAGATGTCTCTTGCTGTCAGGAAAACTGTAAGTAGAGTGATTATCAGCAATCTACTGTACGTAGAGTGCTGATGACATAGTTTCGACAAATGTAAAGTGAATAAGCATAGGATAATAACGTTCGCACTCGACCTCACGTTACAAGATTCGAATTCACTGTATTTGGAACCCAAGGGGTGAACCCCAGCACCTACAAGCCTGGATCGAAAACATTTTTCCATTAGAGTGACTTATCATTTTTTGCCCCCTTCCCCCGACAATTTTTTTTCCACTCAAGTTACTTATCATTTTTTGCCCCCTGTCCTCTTTTTCCCTTGTACACCACCCGTGTCAGTTTAGTTTTCGCTTCTGTGATACACCCTAGCGCCCCTGTCGACTTGGCGCCCAAGCGGCGGCTTGTGTCACTTAGGAATTAAACCGGTCGTGAGCAACTGGTAACTAGACAGATTACCATTGTCAACGGATACATTCAAATCTATTACACGCTGGATGCAGGTAACGATTTTTGGGTCGGACAATCCCCTGGCGCTGTTAGAGAGAATTTCGGTACATGCTAGTACAGGCTTTACGTCTTACTTTTCCCGATTTCACCGCGAGCAGCAGAATACAGCACTAAATACTAGAATCACCAGCCATATACACTTAATAGTTATCCTTTTAGTAGTAAAGATTCAAATGGTCCTGATTCTGTTTCAACAGGTATTAACCACTCGACCGAATATCGAATCCTGTTACCTTAGTACACTAATGGCCATTAAAATTGCTACACCAAGAAGAAATGCAGATGATAACGGGTATTCATTGGACAAATATATTATACTATAACTGACATGTGATTACATTTTCTCGCAATTTGGGTGCATTGATCCTGAGAAATCAGTACCCAGAACAACCACCTCTGGCCGTAATAACGGCCTTGATACGCCTGGGCATTGAGTCAAACAGAGCTTCGGTGACGTGCACAGATACAGCTGCCCACGCAGCTTCAACATAATACCACAGTTCATTAAGAGTAGTGACTGGCTTATTGTGACGAGCCAGTTGCTCCGCCACCATTGACCAGACGTTTTCAGATGGTGAGAGATCTGGACAATGTGCTGGCCAGGGCAGCAGTCGAACTTTTTCTGTATCCAGAAAGGCCCGTACAGGACCTCCAACATGAGGTCGTGCAGTATCCTGCTGAAATGTAGGGTTTCGCAGGGATCGAATGAAGGGTAGAGCCACGGGTCGTAAGACATCTAAAATGTAGCGTCCACTGTTCAAAGTGCGTCAATGCGAACAAGATGTGACCGAAACGTGTAACCAATGGCACCCCATACCATCACGCCAGGTGATACGCCAGTATGGCTATGACGAATACACGCTTCCAATGTGCGTTCACCGCGATGTCGCCAAACACGGATGCGACCATCACGATGCTCTAAACAGAACCTGGATTCATCCGAAAAAATAACGTTTTGCCATTCGTGCACCCAGGTTCGTCGTTGAGTACACCGTCGCAGGTGCTCTTGTCTGTGATACAGCGCCAAGGGTAACCGCAGCCATGGTCTCCAAGCTGATAGTCCATGCTGCTGCTAACGTCGTCGAACTGTTAGGGCAAATGGTTGTCGTCTTGCAAACGTCCCCATCTGTTGACTCAGGGATTGCGACGTCGCTGCACAATCCGTTGCAGCCATGCGAATAAGATGTCTGTTATCTCGATTGCTAGTGATACGGCGTTCCGTATTACCCTCCTGAACCCACTGATTCCATATTCTGCTAACATTCATTGGATCTCGACCAACGCGAGCAACAATGTCACTATACGATAAACCGCAATCCGATCTTTATCAAAGTCGGAAACATGATGGCATGATGGTACGCACTTCTCCTTCTTACACGAGGCATCACAACGTTTCACTAGACAACGCCGGTCAACTGCTGTTTGTGTATGAGAAATCGGTTGGAAACTTTCCTCATGTCAGCACGTTGTAGGTGTCGCCACCGGCGCCAACCTTTAGTGAATGCTCTGAAAAGCTAATCATTTGCATATCACAGCATGTTCTTCCTGTCTGTAGCACGTCATCTTCGTGGTGTACGAATTGTAATGACCAGTAGTGTACTTTGCTGTCTTCCTAAATAAGTTAAGACAAATGTCGGTATAGATCCTTTAAGAAGACCACATTCTGCCCAAATTACCAGGGTGTGCTGAAAAGTAATACCTCCGGATTTTTTATGTGAAAACTCTTTAAATCTTTGAAAATGAAACAAATTTTATCAATATTATACATCTTTGTTCTTCATGTATATATGTTTGCAGCCCTCTGCCTCTAGAGGGCTCCGAATTGCGACTTATAAGGTGACAGTGCATAACGTAACTATGTCGGTGCGTGAGACACGGCGTGTTGCAATCGAGTTTCCAATTTGACGAGTTCGTTCGCACATGGAGCAACCTCTGCTTCAGTATGGCAGTGGGAGACCATACACGACCGCTGCGACATCTTCATTAATCTGACGCCTTGCGTTCACTGTTGTCGATAATCTTCCATACAGTCCCGACTTGGTCCCATTCGATTTTCATCTTTTTCAAACTGCACTCAGATAACGTTGAAGCGGTGCTAGCAGGGATGAGATTGTTGCTCGGTCCTCAAAGTCGAAATTTCTTCATTGATGGTATCAACAGACTGGTCTCTCCATGGAGGGGATGTTTTCGCTGCTAGGGTGACTATGTCGAGAAATAACTAGGTAGACATGAAGAATAAAATGTATAATATTAATAAACTTTGTTTTTTTAAAAAAAAGGTTTAAAAGTATTCATATAAAAAATTCGGCGGGATTACTTTCCTGCACGGCCTCGTATTCTCAACTGAACTACTGCTGATGATTTCAATAATAACGGAGCATTAACGTCAAGTCTTCCTTCACAATAATACCCCCAGGTTATAAATGAAAATTCAGATGACATTAAAAAATGCTGGGAAGTTTGCAGCAAAATGTGGAAAAGGAATAACATTAGTACGTTAACAATGTGCCATTTCCAAAACTCCCATCGTTCTTGTAATCATCACTCCCAGTAATAAACACGGTCCCCTATGAATTGACGTTAAGAGCATTCATCCCAGAGAATGTCATAGTGGATGACACCTGCTGTTGACTTCATGGATAGTCAGCATCAGTTATGTGCTAGCGTTAGAGTAGATTGAATGAAAACTTTGCTCTGAAAGCAGGAAGATGACACTAATGGTGGGATATTTTGGCCATACTGTGATAAAAACTACCCTGGGAAAGCACGGAATGTTATAAAGGCGAACAATAAAAAGAAGCTGGGAGTTTACGACTGCATCGAGTAAACGGTATTACAAAAGATGGTGGCACTGCAGTTGATGAAGAGAAGGAAGAAGCTGGGTTAGAACTGAATACATGGACGATGTTATACTGTCGGTGTTACTCTACAGCGGCGTTGAAACAACTACAAGCATCGGAATGTGTAATTCCACTGGGTCAAACACCTTTGCTTATTAGTAATGCACCAGAAGCTATAAAAGGTATGAAAACTTTCTGCTGCGGTCTCATTTATTTTTTTTTTTAGATTGAATTTTCCACCGTATACTATTAAACGTTGAAGAAATATATGATGGGAGCGAAGATATAATCGAAAAAGATCTCAGCATACAGACGTAATCAGCGGTTTAACATCGAAACCACGGCTACTGTCATACAATATGAAGAAAATAAGGAAAAGGCCTCCAGCGTCCTCTGCTGGGAGTTCCCTCTAAAGTAGATAATTTCCTTGCACGGTATCGAAACAAAAACCACACAGCTCGTTCTGGGTGTTCCTACATCCGTCAGAAATATGGTGCGCGCTGCTTCTAATGAGCTGTAATTACCTCTAAGGAACAGTGGCAATCGGTGAGCGAAATAATGCAATCGCAGCAAATAGGTCAAATTTATATGTTACTACACTTCATAATACATAAGCTTACCTAATGAAATCGGATATGTCTTGTTGCAGGTAGCGATCGATTCATTGAAGTTGCTGTGACCCGTAACCTGGAACGAAATAAATCAAGATTCCTGTATGAAAAAGAATCATCTAGACTCTGATGTTTTAACACTTTCTGATTATTTTACTCTTATCGTTGTTCGAATTACTTCCAACTTAACAGTATTTTTTTTTTTCTTTCATGATGTCGACATCTAAGCAACCGACACTCACAACTATTTTATTCTGAGACTTGAGCTTCTGCTGGCGTTTGGAATGTTCAAGTAACTTACGTAAATGCAGCGAATTCTTGTAGAAGTAAACTCCCGTTGCTTTCTAGGCACAAATGCGACGCTGTGGATTGTAAAATAAACCTTCGGTGGACAAGTTTCACCGATTTTAAAACCAAACGGCGGCGAATGAAGAAAGATACCACACATCTTAAGCAACCAGCGCGATCACACAACCAGAGCTGTCTAACTGCAGACGTTACTTATAGCGAAACATTGACCAACAAGATATGAGCAGTTAGTATTGACTATGTCCCACTGTTGTATAACCAGGCACAGATCAGGATTTGAAGCACATACACTGTGTCTCTGTTTGTAGTGTCTCTTGCTCGATTACTTTCAATAGGTACTTCAATTACATTATCTCTGTAAATGGAAGTGCGTGCCAGCATCTGTGGATTGCTGCATTCCGTATCATGATTGTACAAAAACAATTGCCGATTTTCCCGGCTGTTGTGTGCGTATGTGACGACCACTCTCTGTACAACGGTACTGCATGGCTCAAATGGATTGACCGAAGTATGACAGGCCACAACTATAGGGGTTTGATAGACACTCGCCATAGACAAAACAAGGCTACCATTTACCGACCCTAAAAGGGTCTTAATCTCATACGGTGTTTGAAGAACACATTTCACATCTTGTTCCTCCAGAAAACGAGCAGTCCTATTGCAAATACTGATCTAGTAAGCCCATAAAAACGGCAAAGTTACGTGCCACGTTGTTATTCTCATCATTCACTCATTTATAGGATGTCTACTCACATTGAGGTGTATCTTCAGCTTGATGCATGTTACGATACGGCTCAGCGTGTAGGGGTTCTTGGCACCATGTTTCATTGAAAAAATGTCACTTCAGGCCCTGGCAGTTTGTCAGAAGATTGGCTCGGTGGAGACTAGCTGGGGGCGAAAAACAGTATCCTAAACTTGTGCTATTCACGAGGTACCCGAGTTGCGTACCTCTATGAATACTGAGACAATCGAGATCCGTATCACACACTTTCATTCCCACTGTGAAAAGTGTTCTTTTCAAGAGTCACACCTGATACATCACTCTTAAGACAAGCCTTCCATGTGTTTTTACAGTATAACCATCGCTGTACTTCACCGCTTGAAGTTCGATGGAAACAAAACTTGTACCCCTCTGTCACACGTAGTAGCTATCGCTTATTACCAAACACCGGCCGCGCTGGATTAGCCGAGCGGTCTTAGGCGCTGCAGTCATGGACTGTGCTGCTGGTCCCGGCGAAGGTTTTAGGCCACTCTCGGGCACGGGTGAGTGTGTTTGTCCCTAGGATAATTTAGGTTAAGTAGTTTGTAAGCTTAGGGACTGATGACCTTAGCAGTTAAGTCCCATAACATTTCACACACACACACACACACACACACACACACACACACACACACACACACACACGCACACACACACACCAAACATCGTGGAAGGCCTACTCCACGCTGTATTGCGACTAACCAAGAAAGTACACAAGCCTAATATGTTTATGGTTAGCCGGGTAACCGCTACAGGGCTGTTTGTTGCACTGTCTCCAGTGGATGCGTAACTACACTGAAGCGCCAAAGAAACTGGTGTAGGAATGTATATTCAAATACTGAGATATGTAAACAGTCAGAATACGGTACTGCGGTCGGCAACGCCTATATAAGACAAAAAGTGCCCGGCGCAGATGTTAGATCGGTTACTGCCGCTACAATGGCAGGTTGTCAAGATTTAAGTGACTTTGAACGGGTGTTATAGTCGGCGCAATAGCGATGGGAGACAGCATCTCCGAGGTAGCGCTTAAGTGGGGATCTTCCCGTACGACCATTTCACGAGCGTACCGTGAATGTCAGAAATCCGGTAAAACATCAAATCTCCGATATCGCTGCGGCCGGAAAAAAGATCCTGCAAGAACGGGACCAACGACGACTGAAGAGAGTCGTTCAAAGTGACAGAAGTGCAATCCTTCCACAAAATTGCAGCAGATTTCAGTACTGGGCCCTGAAAAAGTGTCAGCGTGCAAACCATTCAACGAAACATCATCGATATGGGCTTTCGTAGCCGAAGGCCCAATCGTGAAACATGATAACTGCACGACACAAAGCTTTACGCCTCGCCTCGCTCCGTCAACACCGACATTGGACTGTTGGTTCAAATGGCTCTGAGCACTATGGGACTCGCAACTGCTGTGGTCATTGGACTGTTGGTGAGTGGAAACATGTTGCCTGGTCGGACGAGCCTCGTTTCAATTTATATCGAGCGGACTGGAGACAACCTCATGAATCCATGGACCCTGCATGTCAGCAACGGACTATTCAATCTGGTGGAGGCTCTGTAATGGTTTGGGGAGTGTGCAGTTGGGGTGTTATGGAACCCCTGATACGTCTAGATACAACTCTTGACAGGTGACACGTACGTAAGCATCCTGTCTGATCACCTGTGTCCATTCATGTCCAACGTGCATTCCGACGGACTTGAACAATTCCAGCAGGACAATGCGATACTCCAACCGTCCAGAATTGCTACAGATTCGCTCCAGGAACAATCTTCTGAGTTTAAACACCTCTTCTGGTCCACAAACTCCCCAGACGTGAAGATTATTGAGCATATCTGGGATGCCTTGCAACATGCTGCTTAGAAGAGATCTCCAGCCCCTCGTACTCTTCCGCATTTGTGGACAGCCCTACAAGGTTCATGGTGTCAGTCGCCTCCAGAACTGCTTCAGACATTAACCGAGTCCATGCCGCTTCGTGTTGCGGCACTTCTGCGTGCTCAAGGGGACCCTACACTATGTTAGGCGTGTGTACCAGTTTCTTTGGCTCCTGAGTACAATGTATCAGAGCAAGTACTAAAATAAGATTTTGATTGTTGAAGCTGCTTAGGATGCATGTTCTTTCGTCATATTTACAGGATAGTTACGATTAAACTTTCACTACCTGAGACAGCTACCACGAAAAACGAGTGACCGTAGGATAATTTGAAAACGGTTGCGAGTACGTGCGAAAGAGAAAAATCGAATAAACCATTGAAAGAAACACATTTTAATTTCCACAAGAGAGAGTAACATTTTTTTTAACTACATAACATGTATATGCTCCAGGTTACAAATGTTGCTCAATGCGACGACCATCTGCATCCATGACAACCTGGAACCGCACTACAGTTTGCTCTGCTGCTGCTCGAAACGTCTCATTCGAACTTCACAGTCATGTTCTTCAACCGCGGTGAGGTAAGTGGACGTCTCCGTATTTCCTTAATATGTCGAAGCTCGCGAAGAGTAGCAGCACTATTGCTGTAGTTTTGATAAAACAGCTTCACTAACGAAGCCCTGGCCGCCTTGTCCCCCACCCATATAGATGTCTGCAACAAAAATGCGCACTGACGCTTGTGTTTCAACCCCACATCGCCGTACCAATATCGGCAACTAACGTAAGTCACGGCACTAAAATTACTAACAACGCTAATCGTGCAGCGCACAGTCTGAACACCATTCCTATAAGGTTGGGTAGCCATACCGTAAATAATTTTAAGTCTACACAGGCTCAAGTAGCGAAAGTTTAATTACAACCACCTTGTGCATCTTTCTCAGCTCTATGTCGTATGCTAAACTGATTATTTGATGGGTTGTGAAGTACGCGTTGTGAAGTGGAAATGACTTCGAAATGCGGGTTCATTTTAGAAGTATTCGAACGACTCCTTCATCCACCCACGTTTCCTCATTTTTCCTTAGGCAAGCGTAAAGCCAGCCCAAGATCCACATTAACAACTGGTGACTGTATTCGCCTTTGATTTGACAAAAAGTTTACGCAATACCACTTCGCTTGCTGCAGCCAAACGTCAATAAATTGAACAATATTATTGATAGTCAAGGGACCGCTTAAGTCTCCAAGTTCAGTGTGCGAGTAAAATGGTAATGCGTAGCCGGCCGCGGTGGTCTCGCGGTTCTAGGTACGCAGACCGGAACCGTGCGACTGCTACGGTCGCAGGTTCGAATCCTGCCTCGGGCATGGATGTGTGTGATGTCCTTAGGTTAGTTAGGTTTAAGTAGTTCTAAGTTCGAGGGGACTAATGACCACAGCAGTTGAGTCCCATAGTGCTCAGAGCCTTTTTTTTTTGTGATGCTTGGCAACGCAGTCTCACCACGCTTCCCTGGGAGCGACGTAAAAATTCTATGGAATAAATATAAACCGTTTGGTTATAATGAAAGCACAGCTACCCACAGTGGTCCATTGTGGCCTGTGGTTACCATATGGCACCGAATCTGGGTAGGAATTCTGATGCGTGAATCCGGAACTAATTTACGCCGGAAAAACCATTAGTTCCAGGTTTGGCCACCAGGTGCAAATCTGGCGCTTTGAGTGCAAGAAAGACGTACAGAACCTTTCCACATGGTGTGGATTACAAACGGGACGAGGCTAGGAAAGGTCAAACGAGTGAGAAACGTATAAAGTTGCTTTTATTGTTGTCCTCCACTTACACAGTTTTTTAATATAAAGACCGGAGATGTCGACAAGACCCGTGAAACGAAGTATCAACAGCTGCTCGCAGCAGGTCCGGTAGAATCTGAGCAACGTGTTCCTATACACTGGTCTGCAGATCAAGTTGAAAAAGAACGTAATCCTAGTGACGAAATTCTTCTGCAAATCCCCAGAGCCAAAAGTCGCATGGATTCGGATCAGCTGATCTTGCGGCATGCGTCTAAAAAATGTCTGGAGAGGACGCGTTTCTAGAAGGTTGCGTTAAGATCTTTTAATAAGCAAGCTACGTTTGTGTTGTCTCGTATAAAAACAGTAGTTTCCATAAAGTTGTTCTATTCCAAGGCAGGAATCACATTTTTTACGAGGAGGTCTCGATTACGTGGAGACGTCACGTAACATCGAATAGGTTCTCTGGGTGTATCCTCCTCAAAGAAGAAAGACAATAAAGGGGCTTGTACATCCACACCACACAGTCATATACGGAGAGTGGAAATGGCTCTTCGTGCATAACGCCTGGTTTAACACTACCCCAAATTCAGCAATTTTGTGTATTCACTGCATCCTGTACTATAAAATGTGCTGCGTCACTGCATAGAATATTTTCCGCCCATATGTCATCAACTTCAGTCCATCTCAGAAACCAAAGAACAAATTTAGAAAGTTTCTGCGGATCTTGAGGTTTCAGTTCCTGCACCGTCTGGATCTCATGTGGGTACAGTGTGAAACAGACCGCAGAGCATCCCATACTGTTGGACATTGGACGGATTATTGTCGTGACACCGCACGAGCACCAGCACTACTCGTGTCGCGCGCTGCATCATCAGTTGCAGCAGCAGCGACCTCGTCAATAACGTCCACCGTGGTAGGACGCCTTCCTCTCCCAGGTGTCAAACCAAGCTCATCCGTGTTCTCCAACTTCATTATTATCTACCGTAAACCGTTTAATGATTTTAAGCCTCTCCTCTAACGCTCTCAATGTAGCACAACAATTGCTGACGTTTATACACTACTGGCCATTAAAATTGCTACACCACGAAGGTGCAGTGCTACAAAGCGAAATTTAACCGACACGAAGAACATGCTGTGATATGCAAATGATTATCTTTTCAGAGCATTCACACAAGGTTGGCGCCGGTGGCGACACCTACAACGTGCTCACATGAGGAAAGTTTACAACCGATTTCTCATACATAAACAGCAGTTGACCGGTGTTGCCTGGTGAAACGTAGTTGTGCTGCCTCGTTTAAGGAGGAAAAATGCGTACCATCGCGTTTCCGACTTTGATAGAGGTAGGATTGTAGAATATCGCGATTGCGGTTTTTCGTATCGCGACATTGCTGCTCGCTTTGGTGGAGATCCAATGACTGTTAGCAGAATATGGTATCGGTGGGTTCAGGAAGGTAATACGGAACGCAGTGGCAGATTCCAACGACCTGGTATCACTAGCAGTCGGGATGACAGGCATCTTATCCGCATGGCTGTAACGGATCGTGCAGCCACGTCTCGATCTCTGAGTCAACAGACGGGGACGTTTGCAAGACAACAACCATCTGCACGAACAGTTCGATGACGTTTGCAGCAGCATGGACTATCAGCTCGGAGACCATGGCTGCAGTTACCTTTGACGCTGCATCACAGACAGGAGCGCCTGCGATAGTGTACTCAACGACGAACTTGGGGGCACGAATGGCAAAACGTCATTTTTTCGAATGAATCCAGGTTCTATTTACAGCATCATGATGGTCGCATCCGTGTTTGACGACATCGCGGTGGACGCACACTGGAAGCGTGTATTCGTCATCGCCATACTGGCGTATTACCAGGCGTGATGATGTGGGGTGCCATTGGTTACACGTCTCGATCACCCCTTGTTCGCACTAACGGCACTTTGAACAATGGACGTTACATTTCAAATATGTTACGACCCGTGGCTCTACCATTCATTCGAGCCCTGTGAAACCCTACATTTCAGCAGGATAATGCACAACCGCATGTTGCTCGTCCTGTACGGGCCTTTCTGTATATAGAAAATGTTCGACTGCTTCCCTGGCCAGCACATTGTCCAGATCTCTCACCAACTGAAAACGTCTGGTCAATGGTGGCCGAGCAACTGGCTTGTCACAATACGCCAGTCACTACTCTTGATGGTATCGTGTTGAAGCTGCAAGGGCAGCTGTACCTGTACACGCCATCCAAGCTCTGTTTGACTCAATGTTCAGGCGTTTTAATGCCGTTATTACGGCTAGTGGTTATTGTTCTGGGTACCGATTTCTCATTATATATGCACCCAACTTGCGTAAAAATGTAGAACTTGTCAGGTGTAGTATAATATATTTGTCCAATGAATACCCGTTTATCATCTGCATTTCTTCTTGGTGTAGCAATTTTAATGGCCAGTAGTGTATAAGACTTTACAGTAATAGTGCACAGTCTCTCTTCTCGATTGCCATATTGCTCATCCACTTTCTGGCTTGTCAAATGACAGACTTGATGTTATACCATCATACTAGCAGTGTACAGCGCTGGTGGCCGCAATTGTAACTAATTTGTTTTCTGACGTAAATCGGTTCTGTGTTAACGCATCAACAAATGAAACAATGTTCACTGCTGTACGATAATTACAGCTCGTGAGTATATGGACTTACGTACTTTTATTATAATGACCCGGTCTGTGTTTAATGGAAGAATTAGCTTTAAGATTTTTTCAGTTGTTCGTTTCTATCTTTTTCTTAGAATAATAACGAAATGCCGGCCGTTGTGGCCGAGCGATTCTAGGCGCTTCAGTCTGGAACTCGGCGACCGTCTCCGTCGCAGGTTCTAATCCTGCCTCGGGCATGGATGTATGTGATGTCCTTAGGTTAGTTAGGTTTAAGTAGTTCTAAGTTCTAGGGGATTAATGACCTCAGATGTTAAATCCCATAGTGCTCAGAGCAATTTGAACCATTTGAATAACGAAATAAACACATTGGCCACAACTAGAGTTCTGAAGTAAGCATTTAGAAATTTCTGACTGTATTACATTTAAACAACCCGTTTTCGACACCATTCTTGGGGCTCGTGTGTGTCCACAATGGTTTCACAGTACACTAGCGTTTTTTCAAACACCTTTTGACTTGGCATAAAAGTTTTCTGGCATTATGACTAGGTAGAAGTCGTAATGTAAAAAACGTCGTTTCGGCCACGGTTACAGTGGTTTTCTTCTGAGTCTATCCCATCAGAAGCCACTACAAAGGTGGGCGAAACGTTGCTTTCTCCACTGTAGTTTCTTACATATGGCGCGCTGCGACACTCAGAATACTTTTGTACAACTGACTCTCGGCACGGAAGCCTACGCAGATATCTTAACTCTTGACTTACGTAGCGGTCAGCAAGCTGCGAGAGCACCCCAGTCGCAGCCACCAGGCAGAGCGCAGAAGCCAGCAGCAGCGTCCCAGCGTTGGCCGCCATCTCGTCGTCCCCGGCTGCCGCAGAGGCAGGCGCGTTTATATTCAGGCGCTGGAGCCCTGCTCCGCGTCACGTGAGCGTTTCTCCCGGAACTAGACCCTCCAGGCGGCGGCACTCGGAAACGCTATCGCCTGAAAAAGCTAAAGTGCAGGTCAACCCGCTTTGTGTGCACCATTCAGTGTGAATCGCAAGAAAAAGTGCGATTGCTGCTCATGTCCTTGTCACTGCACTTCCCTAGCCACCGGACAGACAGTTTCCTTATTTGCACGGTACTCGTGCTAAATAAATAAAATGTATAAGAGGCGATCAAAGTGTTTTCGTTCGAATTCAATGCAGTCCAGAATCGACATGCCAGTCAAGCAGAATCGCCGCGAGTATTGAGGCAATCATCCTACCGACGATCCAGGTTGAAGATACCCCTTTGATGAATCTTCATGTCCTGCTGTGTGAAGAAGTTCGTCACTCCATGCTGCACATCCTCGTCCGACAGGAATCGTCAGCCTTATAGACCTTTTTTTAAGAGGTTGAAGGCCTGATAATCGCATAGGGAGAGATAACGCCTATAGGATGGCTGTTCCAGTGTTGCCAACTTCAGTTTCTGTTTTATGACATTTGGCATTTTGGGGATGTGCGTTACCATAAAACAGCATGCCCTTTATCGCAGTGGGCTTTTGTCAGACATGCTGCTTGATACACTTTGTACGTTCTCCGGTGCATGTCTACCAGGGTTTGTCCTTCGGCAGCCAAGAAAAGAATAACAAAAATACAAATGGCTCTGAGCACTATGGGACTTAACTTCTGAGGTCATCAGTCCCCTAGAACTTAGAACTACTTACATCTAACCAACCTAAGGACATCACACACATCCATGCCCGAGGCAGGATTCGTACCTGCGACCGTAACGGTAGCGCGGCTCCAGACTGTAGCGCTTAGAACCCCTCGGCACCCCGGCCTGCACCACATAATAACTTGTCTACAGTTGGTGCTACGTTGCATAAACGCTACAGCAATGCCCTCAAATTGAAACTTTTTGATCGTCCCTCAAATACGCATTCGGACATGAAATTAAATTCTGGGATGAAAATATGTTTTTAAAATGTAACGAAAGAGTAATTTTCTTAGTTTTTCCACAGTAACTGCGACTTCTTACGGCTCATTCTAATCAATCATTACGTTTGTTTCCTTTCTTTCCTTTCCTGTAGTTTCCTGCACCTACCTTTCGTTTTCTTTCCCTACCTTTCTTTTCGATTCTCTACTTTCTGCTCCTTTCCTTTCCGTACCCTTTCTTTTCTTTACCTACCTTTCTGTTCTTTTTTCCATATCCTTCTTTCCCATTCTCTAACTTTCTGTTCTTTTCTTTGCCCTACCTTTCTTTTCTATGTGCTACCTTTCTGTTCCTTTCCTTTCCCTACTTTTCCTTTTCTCTAGCTATCTTTCTGTTCCTTTCTTTTCCTATCCTGTCTTTCCTTTCCCTACCTTTCTGTCCTTTCCTTACCTTTCTGTTTCTTTCCTTTCTATATATCCTTCCCTTTCCTTACCTTCCTGTTTCTTTCCTTTCCCTACAGTTCCTTTCCTTTTCTTATCTTTCTCTTCCTTTTCTTTTCCTTACTCTCCTTTCCTTTCCCTATCTTTCCTGCCATTTCCTTGCCTTCCTGTTCCTTTCATACCTTTCCTTTCTCCACTTTTGTTTTCTCTGCCTTTCCTTCTATTTATGTCGCATTCCTTTGTTTTCGCTATATCGGCTCTTCTTTTACAATCCCTCTTTTCCCAATTATTTCTTTCCCTTCCTTTCCAATATCTTTCCCTTTCCCTCTTCTTGGATATGTAATGATTGACAGTTGTATGAGGTGTGGCAGCAATGTTTAGCACTTTGAAACTATTGTCTAGACCAGTGTTCTACAACTGGTTTGCCGTAGAACACTGGTGTACCACCACAAAGCAATCAGTGTCACACAACTCCTACATATCACTCTTAGAAATTAAGGGATTTCGATTTTAGACATGTCGTGAATGTTTATCTTTTTAAAGAAATTACATCTAATTTATTTCCTTTAAATCTGAAGTAAGAAGGTCGTAATTTATTGTTTATTATCTGTCACTTGTTGAAGCCGGCCGCGGTGGTCTCGCGGTTCTAGGCGCGCAGTCCGGAACCGTGAGACTGCTACGGTCGCAGGTTCGAATCCTGCCTCGGGCATGGCTGTGTGTGATGTCCTTAGGTTAGTTAGGTTTAAGTAGCTCTAAGTTCTAGGGGACTGATGACCACAGCAGTTGAGTCCCATAGTGCTCAGAGCCATTTTTTTGTCACTTGTTGATGACAGTTATATTTTAATAGAAATTAAATGTAATTTATTTACTCAGTATTGTTGTTTTAAAAGGTGTCTGGGATGGAGATAAGCAAAAACATTTGTTTATATTTCAGCACTTATTAAAGTTTATAACTTTATTTGTCCAACATTGTACATAGGAGCTGAAATGTTTTATGCATGTTGGTACAGATCGACATGGCCATTTTTTTTATCTCAGTAGATACCAAAATGGAATTCCCCTCTCGTCACATTTTCGTGAACGTGACAGGTGTTATGACTTTTACTGCAGCATAGATTACTTGTCACAGATCTAACAGATCTCGATCTGTTCTTTTGTAAACAATGTCCTCGATAAACCCCATCCACCGTAATCTAGCGAAGAGAGATCGAGATACCAAAGGGGCCAGCCAATGGGACTCCCCTTCCAGTCCAATGTTCAGGAAACATCTCATGGAGAAATGTGGTAACGTCCTCATGATAGTGGGGTGGAGTACCATCCGGCTGCAAAATGAGGCGGGCGTCATCTGTGGAACTGCATAGTTCGCCAACATGTCGAGACGCCTGTCACTGGCGAGCTTGTGCCATGCGACTCAGTGCTGCTCACGAAATAGTGAGGATTACATCTTGGAGAGTGTCTCTGTCTCCTGCGTATTTACCCAACAACATAAAATGACAAGTTCTTTGGTCATAAGCATCTGTTTGTGTGTACCTCTGGCAGAGACACCTTGTACTTTGCTAATCTTAAATTTATTGTATTCTCGCCAGCACCATTGCACAGGCTACGTCCCTGTGGTGAGAACTGCTGCACCCTGAAAATGTAAATTGTAAATTTTTTAAAGCTGTTTCCAGCTGCAGCCAGGAAATAGAGACCAGCTCAGCAGATATGCTACTTACGTAAGCCACTTTGCAGTATTATTAACACTACATCACAACTCTCTGGACAGACAGGTTTCATGACATCAGTCATAGACAAGGTTAATAGAACAGCTAACCCCATAACACAGTGTGAACATGTGTGAACTAACATTAAGTAACTACACTACTTGCCATTAAAATTGCTACACTACGAAGATGACGTGCTACAGACGCGAAATTTAACCGACAGGAAGAAGATGCTGTAATATGCAAATAATTAGCGTTTCAGAGCATTCACACAAGGCTGGCGACACCTACAACGTGCTGACATGAGGAAAGTTTCCAACCGATTTCTCATACACAAACAGCAGTTGACAGGCGTTCCCTGGTGAAACGTTGTTGTGATGCCTCGTGTAAAGAGGAGAAATGCATACCATCACGTTTCCGACTTTGATAAAGGGCGGGTTGTAGCTTATTGCGATTGCGGTTTATCGTATCGCGACATTGCTGCTCGCGTTGGTCGAATCCAATGAGTTTTTGCAGAATAGGGAATCGGTGGGTTCAGGCAGGTAATACGGAACGCCGTGCTAGATCTCAACGGCCTCGTATCACTGGCAGTCGAGCTGACAGGCATCTTATCCGCATGGCTCTAACGGATCGTGCAGCCAAGACAACAACCATCTGCACGAACAGTTCGACGAGGTTTGCAGCAGCATGGACGATCAGCTCGGAGACCATGCTGCGGTTACCCTTGACGCTGCATCACAGACAGGAGCGCCTGCGATGGTGTACTCAACGACGAACCTGGCAGCACGAATGGCAAAACGTCATTTTTTCTGATGAATCCAGGTTCAGTTAACAGCATCATGATGGTCGCATTCGTGTTTGGCGACATCGCGTTGAACGAACATTGGAAGCGTGTATTCGTCATAGCCATACTGGCGTATCCTACGGCATGAGGGTATGGGGTGCCATTGGTTACACGTCTCGGTTACCTCTTGTTCGCATTGAAGGCACTTTGAACAGTAGACGTTACATTCCAGATGTGTTACGACCCGCGACTGTACCCTTCATTTGATCCCTGCGAAACCCTACATTTCAGCAGGATAATGTACGACCGCATATTGCAGGTCCTGTAGGGGCCTTTCTGGATACAGAAAATGTTCAACTGCTGCCTTGGCCAGCACATGTTCCAGAACTCTCAACAATAGAAAACGTCTGGTCAATGGTGGTGGAGCAACTGGTTCGTCACAATACGCCAGTAACTGCTCTTGATGAACTGTGGTATCGTGTTGAAGCTGCATGGTGGGCAGCTGTACCTGTACACGCCATCCAAGCTCTGTCTGACTCAATGTTCAGGCGTTTTAATGCCGTTATTACGGCTAGTGGTTATTGTTCTGGGTACCGATTTCTCATGATATATGCACCCAACTTGCGTAAAAATGTAGTCACTTTTCAGGTGTAGTATAATATATTTGTCCAATGAATACCCGTTTATCATCTGCATTTCTTCTTGGTGTAGCAATTTTAATGGCCAGTAGTGTTGTAGTACTTGTATGCTACCGAGAAACTCACAACTGCCAACTTAAGTGGGCTCAGGAAACCATGCTTGGGGGTGAGTGAGCAAGGAAAAGCTAATAGGACAAGTATAGGACAATCCCACTCATTCCCTTTGCCCAGTAGGGTTGTATTAGAAGCGTAGCTGTAAGGGCGTAAATAATCGAGGGTAGGTGATGAAGGCATTCAGTCATGTCACCATTCTGTCTGCATCTTGAAGCAAAGAAAGTGATGGGGTTCTGAATTTAAGAGAAAGCATGGCTAAAGCCTAATTTACACGACAACATCTGGTTGCGCCACTCGCTGCGTAGAATGAGTTGCACGCTAATGGTTTCATATTCGACTGTAGACACGGCGAAACCAGTATACACTGCAGTTTTGTCGTTTAATGGGTTTTTGAGTCGTGTCTGAAATTGAAGTTTTGGTAGCTGCACGTCGAACGAGTTGCGATGGAGTTAAAGCATGTTGCGTGGAATCGCTGCATAAGAAAAAATAAATAATAAACATGTTTCGATTCGTGACTGGATGAAGAAAAGACGTCAACTTGGTTGCTCAGCATACTTGCTGAAATAATTTTTAATGGAAGACCGACGAAGTTCTTTTAATAATCTTAGCATGTCACCAGAACTGTTAACGTTTCATCTAAATAGAGTTAATTGTGCGATAAGGAATAAAGATATTGTAATGCATGAAGCACTGTCGCCAGAACTGAAATTACATATCACATTGCATGCATTACAATCGAGAACACATGGCATACTGTAAGGCGTGGTTTTAGTTGATGATGACGCTTTTCCATTAACACCAATAATTATTAACAGTAATAATTATCAACAGTAATAATTAATAACACTAACTGCAGTAATTATTCGAAGCAGGCCGCATTAATAAGAGAATAGTTTGCAAACTACTCTCTTGAAGATCGATCTGTACAGTGGTGATATTTCAATATTTAAACATACGTGAATGAGGAGCACTGCTGCGACCTTTTAAATAGACGAATATTAAATGAAGAATGTAGCTTCTTGATTTGTGCAGCCTTTCCTCCTGTCAACAATAATCCTTTAAAAAAGTGTCAGCCAACATCACCGATGGGATTGTAGTCGTATAGAAAGGAGCATTCTACAGCTAGAATTACATTTGCTTCTATTTGTCTTAATTCAGTTGTATATGTGCTCATAATTCAATAAAGTTTGCCCTGCAGCTCAGATAATGTCAGACTATATGTGTTCTGATCACACGTGACGGTCTCAGGAGCAGTAATATGTTGCTTACTTTTGTAATCAGCATCAGTGAAATCCCACAAACACCTATGCAAAGCATAGATATCCCTAAGCGAACATTATTCTCCGTTCCCCACTTCATACTTCAGTTTGTCTACACTCTACGAACACACATAACCTCAAAAGTTATGCAGCAAGTGTCACCAAAGTTGGAACACGCCGAAACTGTTCAGTTTCACCGACGAGTTGCGCAAACGCGCGGCGCTCAGCCGCAGTGGCCGGTAGTACAGTTGCCTGCAACTTAGTATCGTCGTCTAAACTAGGCTTAATGTTGGTGATGAAGATCTACTGTACGTCTGTCCACTGATCAGTTCGTCAAATTCTGGCGAGAGGCTAGCCATAGCTGTGGCAGAATAGCTGTGGGTCTTGGGATATTTCACCAATGTGTAGAGTTGGTGTGCAGTCAGCCATCCCCTCTGAGGGACTTCAGCCAACAGACTGCAGGGTGTCTAAGAGGTGCTGGTGGAGGCAGGCCCTTGTGGGCTCCTAGCCAACTAGATGTCATTGGTCATCGTCCTGGTCAACCCCTGGGGTGTGACTGGGGTACTGCCGCTCGGCATCTGGCAATTTTTGCCATCTGTCACATCCCGCGAATAACGTGAGGACCAAGGACCACACGTGTGTACAGGGTTGTCTAGCCAGCACACCTGTCTTGTAATATGTAGCACCTTGGTAGCTGCCGGCCATGACAACAGATGTCACAGGCGCCATCTGGGTGTCAGCACAGAGTAATGTCATGTGATAAAAAAAAACTAAAATTCTCGTCAGCAGCACAAGCATGAGGAACTCCTTTGTAGATTTGAGGCTTTTGAAGCCACTCATGTTCAGTCACAGTCTAAGTCAAGGGAAAATAAGGCAGAGTTGTGAATGACTTTTTCTTCTTTTGATCTGGCTGTAGCCATACTTATCACTCCCTTTTCCTATAAAATAGTGACTAATGTGTCGGTATTCATTTATGATGTTACGGCTGCCATTGCAATGAGCAGTTGGCGAGACGAAATAATCCTTCATGTGGCTAACTTGTGTTTAACAGGGAAAGCCAAGAGGTAAGTGTTGTACTTTGAAACCCTCAGTAAAGCAGAACGGTTTCAGCAGTTGGTCGCTGGACCATGACAACACTACCAAAACAGCACACCGTTCCCTTATGAGAAGCTTAGTACTTCGTCCTTGAAACGTAATAGGTCATTGGAAGTTATTCCAACAGGATTCACAAAGTCAATACACAGACAATGGGCCTCCCCAGAACATGGGGGTGAATAAAATGTTACTACAGGAAGCAGAAAACAGAGCATTAGATTTTTTCTTGGGTGGATTACTCACGGAAATGTCACGAAGAGTTTGCATTGCGAGTCTAAGTGATTTAACAGTAGCTCTTACAATTTCTGTGTAATTGGAGGATATAGATTTTGCCGCAAAGCAACGGATGGATCACTGTGTATTCGCTTCAGCGGTAAAATGTTACTGGTGTGGATATAATGCCTATATGCAGAAACAGTGTAGGCAACTGGAGCATTAATTTTGTAGGAAAGTGCGCCACCGAGCAACAACTTTGTTGGAACAGGATGCACGGAAAGCACCATCAGGAGAAGCAGCCATTAAACTCGAATGGGAATGCTTTTACCATCAGAAACCAGTCCTCACAGACCAATAGGTGTGTGTGTGTGTTTGAGGTTTACGGGCGCTAAACAGCGTGGTCATCAGCGACCAATAGGACCGCACAAGTTAGTGTACAGGTAAAATGCTCCATAGTGGAGTTAGTGATTGGTATGGAAGAGACATTTCTTGTAGACATGGGGGCATACATATCTGTTCTTAGTCAGGACCTGGTGAGCATGAGGAGACTTGGCCACCATAATACAAGTTAGATGGGGTTGAGGGTAACAGTGTTGAATAGTTGGATACGCCAGTACTTGAGTTTGTTACTGGGAAAACTAAGTTTACTGAAGATATGAAAGTTTTTCCATGTCTGAATGAAGGATATTCAGTGATTCTCACGCTGTATTTTCTAGACAAACACCATGATAGGCTCGTTCTCTGATAACATGCAAATGAACTCAGTAGAGCTCCCTTACAGTTGAGTGATACTGTTGCAAATGAAGGCATGTCGCGAGGCTAACCTTCAATGAAGATGATGGCAAACGAACAGCAGTCGAATTCGTTAAAGACTGATCAACAGCATAAAATACCGACAGATAAAAGAAAAGTAATGTAGATTTCAGTGGGTAACAGTTTGCCTTGTGGAGCTTTGTGTATGGTTGAGCCATTCTCAAGTAATGAAGAGTTGGATGGTTCACATTGTTTTGTGCACAAAAGTATAGTGCATGAAAGTGATGTTAATGTGGAACATGTGACTCCAGTTGGCACAAATAACTTTGGGTGAAGTTAGTCTGTTTACAGGTGTAGTAATAGCTGCTCTAGCAGTATTAGAAGAAGAAAACTTCAGTAGGTTGAGTCTGAATGTAAGCCATAAGCAAGCTGTTGACACAGCTCAATTACACGAGAAGGTGGGTCACTTGAAGGGCAGTAATCATACAGCTGTGGGAAAAGTAAAGCTGAAGTTTAGTAGCTTGTTTTGCACCGCTGGGTGGTTACCAGAAGCTCTGATAACTGAATGCTGTATACCAGCGGAAGATTGTACACTGACTCACAGGAAACCTTATAGCATAGCAAGATTTTTGAAGCCATTAATAGAGGAGATCACAGAACAGAAACTATGAGATGGAATCACAGAAGCTAGTGACACTCTCTGGAGCGTATACATAGTTATTGTCTCTTAAAATAATTTGTTGGAATGAATATATATATATATATATATATATATATATATATATATATATATATATATATATATATATATTGCTGTGATTATGGAATTTTGAATGTACACATAGTTACAGATCTTTATCCAATCACTAATATTATGGAAACCATGAGTATCTAGAGTCAGTGTCGTTACTTTACTGCAGTGGATCTCTAATGTGGTTATCATCAGTTAAAAGTACCATTTGAGGATCGACCTAAGGCAGTGTCTATAGCACCATGTGGCATGCACAAAATATCAGTACAAGTGGATGCCTTTCAGTTTAAAAAATACATGTGCTACTTTTCAGCAGTTACTGGATGACTTTATAAGAGGGTTAAGGCCTTGAACCCATATGGTGTATTAGATGTCATAATAGTTTATACAAAAGATTTAACTGAACATGTAAGATGATTGGAGGATATGTTTAGTAGATTATGGTCATCGTTTTCCAACGCCGCAAACAACCAAACAGTTACAGCCATTTGTCGGTTTGTGGGACTAGCACAGTAAGTTCATAAGGGATGTCTCAAAAACAGCTGAACTCTTAAACAGATTACTCAGAAGGAGTGTCAGTGGACGCAGGAGTGTCAGCTTACATTCGAGAAACTGAATGAGGTATTCTTTTCTGTTTCAGTATTGGTTTTTCCCGATTTTGAAGAAGTGGTCATCCTCTTGTACGGTGCTCCTAATGAAGCAGTTGGCTGTATTTTGAGTCATATGGTTAATGAACAGTAGCATCAGGTAGTGCATGCTTCAAGGCAGTTAAACAAAATGGAACTAACAACTCGACAACGGTGAAGAAATATAATTGGTCTCATACTTTATTACTCATTTATGGTGTCACTTTTGTGGTAGAAGGTTTGAGACTGCAACTGATCATGTGTTCCTGAAATAGTTGCTTGGTCTGAAAGGCATATTTAGTCGTCTAAGATGTTAGGCTTTCAATCTTAGTGAATCTGATTATGAGATCACACATTAACCCAGGTAGAAAACACACAAATGCAAACATATTAAGCCACACAGTGGCCATGCTGATTCCACTAAGCAAGAGAGTGTTGGAATGGTTTCAACCACAGGCAGAGTATAAAGACTGTTAGGCTTTTAAGTCACAGCTGTACTTTACTGAACAAGAGGTTTTGTTGTGTAGGGTCATAAAATGCAGACCACAAGTTGTGGTCCCAGCAGGTTTTCGAAAGGAGGTATTACAACAGGTCTATGACCTCGTGTTGTCAGGCCTGAGTGACCAAAGAGCAAAATATAGGCGTGTTGTGGAATAATTTTGGTGGAGGAATAGGAAGTACAACTTGGAGCAGTATGTCAGGGATTGTGAACCTTGTTTACAAAGAGTGGATATTTCACATCAGGAAATCCCTTTGCAGGTGTTACCAAAGGTGTTTAAGTCATTTCCAATGCTTGGGCTTGACATTTGGGGAACTTTCAACATAATACCTTCAGGGAATAGGCATGTGCTTATCTTCATCAACCATTTTTCATGGTTTCTAGCAACGTTAGCAACTCCAGACCAACAAACTAGTACTGTGGCACAATCATTAGTTAAAAGTTGAATATTGAAGTTTGGATATCTTAGTCAGGGGTCAGGGTATGAACTTTGTTTCAGAATTTATGAAACTGCTAAGCTACGTGTTGCGTGTTCAGAAATTGAAAACAATCCTCTTCCACCATTAATACAGAATGGTACACATTCATAAGATCATTTTGAAGTTGCTAAGCTTCTAAATGATTGCTGTATATGGTGACTTGGATACCTATTTTCTATATCTGTTTTGTGCATACAAATAAAAAGCTCATTTGGGGACAGGCATGTCACCATTTGAGGTAGTATATGAGATGAAGATGTCATCCCCTTTAACGTTTTAAGTCCTAAATTGGGATCAGATTGCGGATCAGTAAAGAAGTTCGCAAAAAGAGTGCCGGGCGGAGTGGCCGAGCGGTTCTAGGCGCTTCATTCTGGAACCACGCGACCACTGCGGTCGCAGGTTCCAATCCTGCCTCGGGCATGGATGTGTGTGATGTCCTTAGGTTAGTTAGGTTTAAGAAATTCTAAGTTCTAGGGGACTGGTGACCAGAGCAGTTAAGTGCCATAGTGCTCAGAGCCATTTGAACCATTTTGATTTGCAAAAAGAGTAATGAGTAAACGTACAAAAGGCAAACACAGAGGCTTTTGAATGCCTAGAACAGGTAGGTAAATGGGCAAACTACCACAGTATTGTCTAGGGCAGTGGATATTAGTCAGTAATTCCTATACACATAAGGGAAAGATAGGGGATTTCTAAAAGAAACATCACGGACCGATTCAGATCGTGGAGATGACCTTGTAGGTTAATATAAAGGTATTTGTCCTTCCAAAACATCTACTGTTCACATCAGCTGAATGAAACCATTTTAAGGTATAGCAGCTGCGGTCCCGCACTTACCTGCGACTAACCCGCAATGCAAAGGCGCAACAAGCTGAAAGAAAGAATCGCCAGCAGCTACACAGAGCAAAGTACATAAATCAAAAAAAGTTTTGCATCATCTCGGTTCCGAGAGTTCCGGAACTTGTACAGAAAATTGAAATAGAGATCAACATAAACACCATTGCCGCCCTTTTTATTGCTTATGAAAACCACACATTGAATGTTGTACCACCATGTAGCGAGACCTCAGAGGTGGTGGTCCAGATTGCTGTTCACACCAGTACTTCTATTATCAAGTGGTACGTCCTCTTGCACTGATGCATACGTGTATTCGTCGTGGCATACTATATACAAGTTCATCAAGGCACCGTTGGTCCAGATTGTCCCACTCATCAACGGAGGTTCGGCGTAGATCCCCAGAGTGGTTGGTGGGTCACGTCGTCCATTAACAGCCCTATTCAATCTATCCCAGGCATGTAGGATAGGGTTCATGTCTGGAGAACATGCTGGCCACTCTAGTCGAGCGATGTCGTTAATATGAAGGAAGTCATTCACAAGATGTGCACGATGGGGAAGCGAACTGTCGCCCATGAACAAGAAAGCCTCGCCTTTATGGATGCACTATCGGTCTGAGAGGGGCATTCACGTATCGTACAGCCGTTACGGCGCTTTCCAAGACCACCAGCAGCGTACTTTGGCCCCACATAAAGCCACCCCGAAACAGCAGGGAACCTCCATCTTGCTGCACTCTCTGGACGTGTGTCTAAGGCGTTCAGCCTGACCGGGTTGCCTCCAAACACGTCTCCGAGGATTGTCTGGTTGAAGGCATATGCGACGCTCATCGCTGAACAGAATGTGGTGCCAATCCTGAACGGTCCGTTCGGCATGTTGTTGGGCCCATGTGTACCACGCTGCGTGGTGTTGTGGTTGCAAAGATGGACCTCGCCATGGACGGCGGGAGTGAAGTTGCGCATCATGCAGCCTATTGCACACAGTTTGAGTCCTGTGGCTGCACGAAAAGCATTATTCAACATGGTAGCGTTGCTGTTAGTGTTCCTCCGAGCCATAATCCATAGGTATCTGTCATCCACTGCAGTACTAGCCCTTGGGCTGCCTGAGCGAGGCATGTCATAGACAGTTCCAGTCTCTCTATATCTCCCTTGTTGAGAGCCCTTCCTGGTAGAAAGTAACAATGCGGACGCGATCGAACCGCGGCACTGAACGTCTAGGCGTGGTTGAACTACATACAACACGAGCCGTGTACCTCCTTCCTGATGGAATGACTGGAAATGATCATCTGTTGAACCCCCTTTGACTAATAGGCGCTGCTCACACATGATTGTTTACATCTTTGGGCGGGTTTAGTGACATCTCTGAACAGTCAAAGGGACTGTGTCTGTGATACAATATCCACAGTCAACTTCTACCTTGAGGATTTCTGGGAACCGCGGTGATGCAAACCTTTTTATTGTTGTAGAGTTATTGATAGGTTTTTTACTTTCAGAGCTGTTTCTTGTTTTCACTTGTTGTTAGTTACTCGTTTTCAAAGCAGGCAGGGGATGATGGCCCGTTCCATTCCTCAGGTGGTGAGTTGTTGAGGACATCCTGGTTGGAGGCAGGGAATGATGGACCGTTCCATTCCTCAGGTGGTGAGCTGTTGAGGACATCCTGGATGATGAGAATGGCCCTGGTTTGCCTATGCCTCATCGGGAGTGAAGCAGAATGCTGCACTGTCGTTCAGCCATTTGAACCAGGTGTGCTGTTTTCTAAACAATTCGATGTGTTGCTTAGAAGCCACAAGTGAGAATTGAAATCAATGGTAGAGATCTGGGGGAATTAGGAATGAAATTCTGAGATTTAAAGATTTTTTCGGATTTGTAAAAGGAGAAAAAGGGAAGTGACATTTTTAAGGAAGTGTAAGTGGATTACCATGAGTTACAGTTTATCTATGGTAAATTAAGAGCACAGTTACCACAACTGGTGGATACTGTATCATGGACCTAGTTTGGAGGAAGAGAGGTTTGTTACATGTGGGAGATAAATTACTAAAATTGGCGTTCAGGACAGCAGATGAGAAGGATATTCGGAAATCGGATTATACACTTGGTCAGGCCCAGCAAAGGGCAAGTTCCACGAAAGGTGTCGTAGAATGGCAAGCCACTTGATTGCCTGTTTTAGATCATGGGACATTAAATAATACAGGTTAATATGGCAGTTAACTATGAGGCTACCTCGGTTTATTAGTGATACAAAGAAGGTGTTGACTAAAAATCTGGGGAAGATATAGGGACAATTAAGTTTATTTGATAACAAATTAGGTATTGCCAGGTTACTCTGTGCGTTGGCAGGTCGGCTTTATGGCGCAAGGAAAGAGGCGATGGTATTGCAGGAAGCAATTTATCACGTAGTAAATAGACGCTTAGTCTTGTGTTGATTCCAACATGTGAGTTTATATTTGCACTGAACGTAACAGAGAAGGGTAAGGGTATGAATAGCTGGAGCAAGGGCATATATAGCGGTTCACTTACCTATAGCAGGGGTTAGTTCGAAATTTCAGTGTTGCACCATTTACCCATATCAACTGAAATGTGGGATGACAGGGGTATGGATACGAATAAGGATGCAGGAGATGTTGTTGGTGTCATTTAATACTCACGTAATTATATTGTTAGTGGATTTGGAGAAAAACTCTCAACTGAGTACTGTTGTTTCTCCAGACAGACTGGTACAGACTAATATGTGGACATGTGAAGTAAATGTATTTTTCGGCAAAACGAATAAGAAAAGTTGTGAAAAGAAAATCATACCCACTCAGTCTCACTTCCTAAAGGAATGAATGCATTCGCCCTACTCTGTCTTCATATATCACTCAGTATTTCTTCATATGTCCAATGTTGGCCACATCTCTTGCAATCACGACTAAGAACAGAATCACCTGGGAACAAAAAACACTTGCACAGCAGACACTACACTAAAAATTTACGAAATACATTTTTACTTTTATGCCTTTTCTCGTAAGATATCTCACTCAACCCCAGAACCACACTCTGCTACCATTGGATTGCGCTGACAAATGAGTAGTTGGAAGTGGTAAACTGTAATTATGTATTTCTTCTAACACTTGAAGTGTCAAAAACGCAAGTAAATGCAAAAAGATTATAAATATACTGTTACTATTTGAAATTTAATCAATATTCATTTAAAGTCTGCAGTCGTGATTTTATGTAAGCCTTATGTCTCAAATAGACTCAATAAAGCACAGCATGAATTCAGCCCTTACTACAAGATATAGAAAAACACTTCAGTTCGCTTACGTGTGAAGCATGGTTAAACATTTAGTTGGCAGCTGTAAGCAGAGCAGAACAATAACGGACAACTGTAAAATAATGTGAAAATCAGCTTTTCGTAAAACACAGAAATGTTATCTGACTTCCATAAGTAGTTAATGGCTGTCTTATTAAAAAAAACAATATTACAGAAATTAACTCAAATGCAAATATTTCAGGCTAGTTAAATAACAAAATGTATAGCTAAAATTTAAACAAAAGATTAAAATAAAACTGCAAGTAGTGAAACTGAACTTATGTTAATATTGAGAACAAATAAATTTCACAAAACCAGCACAAATGGCATTGATACATCAACAACTGAGCTCAGACTCAGCAAACATGAACAACTGTGATATAAACAGAGAGAACACTTTTAGCAATGCAAGGTAGCCATGTTGCAACGGTAAACTTTTTGATAAAACTGAGATTAACACAAACATAAAACATGTAGTATAAAGAACCGCATGGCCCAACAGATAGCTCCAAATAACTGTTCGTTCAGGCACAAGATGGTTACCAAACCACGCATGGTGAGGACACAGACTGAGTGGATTAACCAGAGGATTGAGGGATTTCTCAAAATTTGTCAAAATTTTTATGTCACTTAATTTTACTCTTGTGACTCTGGCACTGCGTCATATGATGGAACAGGGGCGGGGCCTGGGCTGGTGCGACATCGGATGCTGCTAGATATGCACCTACCCACGTTCGGTAACATGGATGCTTTCTCCTATCAGGTACTGCCAACCAGGGGTCACTATTGCGAAAGCATAGCTAACTGAGGGAAGCATTGACGTGCCATCCAATTTGAGCACTAGAGCGAAATGTAGTGTGAGGAGGGCTTTGCGAGAGGTTCAGTGAATTCGAAAGTAAAGTTCTATGTACTGACTTGGCAGAAAATCCTAAGAAATTTTGGTCTTATGTCAAAGCGGTAGGTGGATCAAAACAAAATGTCCTGACACTCTGTGACCAAAATGGTACTGAAACAGAGGATGACAGGCTAAAGGCCGAAATAATGTCTTTTACCAAAGCCGTTTCACAGAGGAAGACTGCACTGTAGTTCCTTCTCTAGATTGTCCCACATATGATAAAATGGTAGGTATTGAAATAGACGACAGAGAGATAGAGAAACAATTAAAATCGCTCAAAAGAGGAAAGGCCGCTGGACCTGATGGGATACCAGTTCGATTTTACACAGAGTACGCGAAGGAACTTGCCCCCCTTCTTGCAGCGGTGTACCGTAGGTCTCTAGAAGAGTGTAGCGTTCCAAAGAATTGGAAAAGGGCACAGGTCATCCCCGTTTTCAAGAAGAGACGTCGAACAGATGTGCAGAACTATAGACCTATATCTCTAAAGTCGTTCAGTTGTAGAATTTTGGAACACGTATTATGCTCGAGTATAATGAATTTTCTGGAGACTAGATATCTACTTTGTAGGAATCAGCATGGGTTTCGAAAAATACGGTCGTGTGAAACCCAGCTCGCGCTATTCGTCCACGATACTCAGAGGGCCATAGACACGGGTTCACAGGTAGATGCCGTGTTTCTTAACTTCCGCAAGGCGTTAAATACAGTTCCCCACAGTCGTTTAATGAACAAAGTAAGAGCATATGGACTATCAGATCAATTGTGTGCTTGGATTGAAGAGTTCCTAGATAACAGAACGCAGCACGTCATTCTCAATAGAGAGAAGTCTTCCGAAGTAAGCGTGATTTCAGGTGTGCTGCAGGGGAGTGTCGTAGGACCGTTGCTATTCACAATATACATAAATGACCTTGTGGATGACATCAGAAGTTCACTGAGGATTTTGCGGATGATGCTTTGGAATATCGAGAGGTTGTAACATTGGAAAATTGTACTGAAATGCATGAGGAACTACAGCGAATTAACGCATGGTGCAGGGAATGGCAATTGAATCTCAATGTAGACAAGTGTAATGTGCTGCGAATACATAGAAAGATAGATCCCTTATCATTTAGCTACAATATAGCAGGTCAGCAATTGGAAGCAATTAATTTCATAAATTATCTAGAAGTACCCATTAGGAGTGATTTAAAATGGACTGACCATATAAAGTTGATCGTTGGTAAGGCAGATGCCAGACTGAGATTCATTGGAAGAATCCTAAGGAAATGCAATCCGAAAACAAAAGAAGTAAGTTACAGTACGCTTGTTCGCCCACTGATTGAATATTGATCACCAATGTGGGATCCGTACCAGACAGGGTTGATAGAATAAATAGAGAAGACCCAACGGAGACCAGCGAGCTTCGTTATAGGTTCACTTACTAATCGCGAAAGCGTTACGGAGATGATAGATAAACTCCAGTGGAAGACTCTGCAGGAGAGACGCTCAGTAGCTCTTGAAATGTCCCCTTAGAAAAATTTTACAAGACTGTACTTTAACTGACAGGCAATATTTTTTTATCGCAACGCAATCTGACTTTCAAAAATCCCTACAAAATAATGGCCCTGACTAACATTAACCTATACGTTTCACATATCACTTACCTCACAAAAATCTTGGTTGCTCGAACTACTGCAATATAGCGAGCACCACTACTGCCAGCTAAATAAAAGATTCAAACTACGGAAGGCACTAACTACTCATAGATATAGTTAGCAAATGAAAGATTTTAATAGAGAACAAACAATGTATTTACCTTAATAGTCATAATATATATATCAGTTCATGACATCCATTCTTACAAATTTCAGAACTCCGCCATCTCTCTCCCCACATCCACCGCTGCTGGCGGCTCACCTCCAACTGCGCAACGCTATGCGCTGTTAACATCCAGCTGCCGCTGCCCAACACTACAATGGCGAGTATTACAACAATGCCAACCAGCCACTGACTGAACACAGCACAGCCAGTGATTTTTCATACAGAGCGCTATGTGGCGTTACCAATAAAAGAAAACCTAAAGAGCCTACAACAGCCTACTTACACTCTTTACGGGCTTTTGTTGAAGTTTCGAGTACATGCCTTCACCGAAGAGTCAAGCAGTATATTGCTCCCTCCTACGTATATCTCGCGAAGAGACCATGAGGATAAAATCAGAGAGATTAGAGCCCACACAGAAGCATACCGACAATCCTTCTTTCCACGAACCATACGAGACTGGAATAGAAGGGAGAACCGATAGAGGTACTCAAGGTACCCTCCGCCACACACCGTCAGGTGGCTTGCGGAGTATGGATGTAGATGTAGATGTAGAAACCGTCACATGGTGGACACAGAGCGGGCTGGCGACAACGCACCAGTACCATGGGGCTGCTCTCTTGCCTTTGAGTTTTCTTTCCTCCTAGTCATGTTTTCTAGCTCCTGTTCTGGGGCAACAACCTGCTGTCTTCGCAGATCACATCACCGTTGTACGAATTAGCATTAAGAATTGGAACCAATAAACGCCAGTAGTGACATAAATGCATCTTTCGTCTTCTTATGGTTTTTTCCTGAGAACTTACATGGCAAACCCAGGGGCCCCATACTTTCTCCATCCTAACTTGACTACACCTGCGCACAATTGGGTCGGCTGCAGGACGGAACTTACTATCTTGTCCACATTGGCACATTCGTTTGCATATAGTTGTCATTGATTGATTCCATTCACATCATTTAGTGCTTGACGCACTCCTAAATGCCACGCCGGTTTTTCACATGCTTGGATAACATACGCCAACGCGCTGCCAAGTGTTCTGCCGCCTATAGATCTGCTGCATTGGCAGACTCTTAGATTCATCTTCCGCTGCTTATGCACTGCCCGCGTCACACACCATGGTGCTGCACAGTCCAGCACAGTGCAGTCCACGTTAACTTCACTGTCACTGGGGGGCTGATGCCACATCTCGTCGTCCCCTCGCCATTCTCTGTGCGTCCATGCCGATGTCGACGTCCGCGGTTTCAGCGTCGCCGACGCTCCACATCATGCAGCTGACCCCAGCGATGTTGCTGTCTTCACGCTGTTCCACCTGATGCGGGAAATGTCGAAATAAGTCCCGTAGCCATTAATTGTTATTCCTTACTGCCGTCTTTCGGCGAGCTACCGTTGCTGGAAGTCCTCATAGTTAGATTAAAACTTTTAGTTAAATACTGAGACCTTCTTTCCTTTGTTAAAGTTTCTGATCTCTAGAAGGTTTGGCTTCGAATTTTGTTACCATGCCTGACAAGGGCTCTGGGGCAAATCGGCTGCAGAATGGCAAGAATAACCTGATGCTGGAATACCACTTTTTGCAGAATGTCTAAAACTTAAGACACAATTGCTCCTGGTCAGATATTTTTCTGTTAAATGTTACTAGTGATGCCTTGCTCGACGCGACAGCACTAGATGTCCCTGAAGAGGGGTTGGCAGAGAGCTACTTCGATAAAAAATGAATAAAAGGCGTCAGTTTTTACAAGGGTACTTTCTCCGCTTTACACAGAAAAACTGTGAGGACTTTGAGACTTTCGCAGATAGGATACAAATTGTGACTTGTCACATATATATGATGGGAAAAGATGCCGTGTGCTATGACACAGGTTGCAAGTGTTATCCTAAGGTGAAAAGCTTGGCACAGGAGAGGAATTTGTGGTGGGCCACATAAAACCAGTCATAAGAATGATGACCCAAGAAAAGAAAAATTGCCGGTGATATGAAAAACCGAACCACACTGGAAATGCACAGTGGGAAAACGAGGGTGGGGCAGACTCTGCTATCCACTCTCGACCCCTACGCGAATAATGAATCCAGTGAGAAAAGTCGTAATTAATGAGACGCGAGAAGGACTATCAAAATGTTAGTAGGTACAAGAGCTCGAATTAGAGTTTTATTTCTCTCAAAAATGCTTACCTTACACTCAGTCCGCCGCAATATAACGTATATAGATTAAGTGAACAGATAATAATACCTGCGGCAACCTCTTTTGTGAATTCACAAAATGATGGGGAAACTGTCGGCTTGACATGGAGGTGGTGAGGAAAAACAGACGGAATTTCAGTGTCATTTTAGGGAATGTCTTCCTAAACCGTTTTCATCTTACAACATGCGAACTGTGCATTTCAGTGGGGCGACTCACTGTTTTCACAGTAAGTGCGAATCTCAGTTGCGAGAAACCTGTGCTGTGAGCCCTCGACCACAATCTCCTATAAAACTGCGTACATGGGCGTTAAAAACTATCACCACTGTGAGAATCAATTGATATACAGGAATAGTTCTCAGATGAATGTCAGAATCGGACTTTCTGGTTTACTCTATCAGCCACAACGATGTGCTCAACCTGTTGCCAAGCGTTGCCAAATGAAGTGTAAGTAAACAAGAATCAGCAGGAAAAATAGTTTCGTGTGCTCATGTGTCCTGATAACTTTGACCAAAGAGATACTGATATTCCATATGTAACTCGATTGGCTAATGCAAGAAGTAATGGAAGAAGAATCTCAATGAGAAAATCGGTTTAAACATACCGGAAAGAAGCAGCTGACATGAGAAAGGTGGTGGTGGTGGTGGTTAGTGTTTAACGTCCCGTCGACAACGAGGTCATTAGAGACGGAGCGCAAGCTCGGGTTAGGGAAGTGTTGGAATGGAAGTCGGCCGTGCCATTTCAAAGGAACCATCCCGGCATTTGCCTGAAACGATTTAGGGAAATCACGGAAAATCTAAATCAGGATGGTCGGACGCGGGATTGAACCGTCGACATGAGTAAGGTTTACACTATTACTCCTATACTAAGAGACCAATTACGAGAGAAGCACTAGCACCATTCCATCAGTTTCTCTCTCCTATAACTCCATGAATTGTTATTATTTCTCATGTCACATGTTCTTCCAAAACAGGACGTTAAGTAGGTGACTGTCTATAGCTGTTTTATAATTTGAAAAAATCGTATTTTTGCCGTGAGCTGTACAGGTGTTTGTTTATTCACTACTGATTTCGATTATTACAATTATCTTCGTAGGACAAAAACAGTGCACATCAATGGAACAAAAACATTTTTTTGTCAAATATGACCCTACCAAATGTAGAACATACATTACTGTCACAATAGCCTATCGTAATATAGTGCGTATGAACGCACTGTGCCTTAGCTCAGTTGTCAAATGTGCTTACTGCAAGTAGACCATGAAGCTCGGCAGCTCAACTTTGAATCCAAATGCGAAATCGAAGTCAAAATACAATGGTATCGTTTCGTTGCTCAAAGATGTAACGGGCTGTGAGGGCGTCGATGCAGAATACACCACAGAACGGGTGGCGAACTTAGAAATCGATAAGCACAATGATATAGGAATGGTGACGTAGGGGGAAGTGACACAAAGAGTGATGCAATCTTATATGACAAGAAAATCTCCTCCCGCATTCGAATGTGTTCAAGACGTATGAGGCAGCGCTGCAACACATTAGTGAATAGGAGGGAACTGCGACTGCTAATATCTGTTTGGGTAAGAGGAAGGATATTGCAGCGTGGAAAAGGGCTAAGGGGGGGGAAACAGTCATCCGGCAAAGAGTTTTTTGAAACTTCAAACCTGTAAGTCTCACCATTTTTTGTAGGCCTGGCTTTTACATGTTTGTAATACACTGAAGCGCCAAAGGAACGGGTATAGGCGTGTATATTCAAAAACAGAGATATGTACACAGGCAGTGGTTGGCAACCCCTTTGTAAGAGAACAAGTGTCTGACACAGTTGTTAGAACGGTTACTGCAGATTATCAAGATTTAAGTGAAACTTCCTGGCAGATTTAAGTGAGTTTGAAGGTGGTGCTATAGTCGGCGCACGAGCGATGGGACACAGCATCTCGGAGGTAACGCTGAAGTAGGGATTTTACTGCACGACCATTTCGCGAGTGTACTGTGAACATCAGGAATTCCGTAAAATATCAAATCCCCGATAAAGCTCCGGCTGTAAAAAGGTGCTGCAAGAAACGGGACCAACGACGACTGAAGAGAATCATGCAACGTGACAGAAGTGCAACCCTTCCGCAAATTGCTGCAGATTTTAGTGCTGTGTCAGCGTGCGAACGATTCACCGAAGAATCATCGATATGGGCTTTCGAAGGCGAAGGCCCACTCGTGTACCCTTGCTGACTGGACGACACAAAGCTTTACGCCTCGCTGCGGCCCGTCGGTATCGACATTGGACTGTTGATGACTGGAAACGTGTTGCCTGGTCGGACGAGCCTCTTATCAAATTGTACCGAGCGGATGGACGCGTACAGGTATGGAAACAAACTCATGAATCCGTGGACCCTGCATTTTAGCAGCGGCTGTTTAAGCTTGTGGAGGCTCTGTAATGGTGTGGAGAGATTGCAGCTGGAGTAATATGGAACCCCGTCTGATCACCTGTATCGATTCATGCCCATTGTGCATTGTGACTGACTTTTGCTATTCCAGCAGGACAATGAGACACCCCAAACGTTCAGAATTGCTACAGAGTGGCTCCAGACACAATCTTCTCAGATTAAACACTTCCACAGGCCACCAAACTCCCCTGACGAACATCATTGCCTTACAACGTGCTGTTCAGAAGAGATCTCCAACCCCTCGTTCTCTTACAGATTTATGGGCAGCCCTGCACGATTCTTTGTGTCAATTCCCTCCAGCACTACTTCAGACATTAGTCGTGTCCATGCATGTCATGTTGCGCCATTTCTGAGTGCTTGCGGGAACCCTACACTATATTAAGCACGTGTACAGTTTCCTTGGCTCTTCAGTGTAATACATTCATACTTTGCGATGCAGATTGTTGTTCAGTTCCTGTAATAATTTTAGATGAGTTTTGTGTTTTATCCAGAAAGCGCAAACAGCAAAGACTGGAGGAGTGACTGGAAAAACAAGTTTAATCTCTGAACTAAAGTTCACACAAAATCTGAATACAAACGGTGTCAGACAGAATTGTACACTGAATCCCTATCACAATCGTACTACACTGTCAGTTCAAGTCATTATATGTCTGTAGTTACAAGCAGTGAGTCGATCCAATTCACGAAATTGCAGCCTGACTTCTCACTGATGTCCACGCCAGGGCATATGCTTTTAACTATTCGGGGAGCCTGCAGTGGTGTGGCAAGACGTGATTGAGTTGTAGTTGGTAGGCTGCTGTATATGCCAGCTGGCATTGCTGAGCTTACTGCGGAAGACGCTCAGGAATGTTCACACCTGCCCTGTTAAGCGGCAGTGGTGCCATCACCTATTGGCTGTGAATTAAATGCCACCTGATTCCTGGCCACCTGTGTGCCACGGTGCAGTCACTGATGATACTGCACTGTGAAGGCGAGGCTTGCATCTCAACTGGTAGCAGTACCTGAGACGCCCCGCTAAACCGGCAAGATAGGACAGGTAGTTTAAATTCTGGAAAGGGGCCAAAATAAGCGTCTGTCACATACACTCGAACATACAACTTTATTTATTTGACCAAACATCTCTTGAGACTCAAACCAAAATTAAATTTATAAAAGGCAACAGGAGTTATCTTAAAACAGTTCTTTAATTAGGCTAAAGGCACAAACGATCTGACACCTTAAGAGCAAAACAACTTTGATTTAAAAATCGGCTGAAGGCCCATCACTTAAGACTGAAACCAAACTAAATTTTTAAAAGGCCAAAAGGCTTTATCTTAAAATACTTCTTTAATTAGGCTGAAGACCCAAACAATCTGATACCTTAAGACCAAAACAAGTTTAATTTAAAAATCGGCTCAAGGCCCAACACTTAAGACTCAAACCAAAATAATTTTTTAAAAGGCCAAAGGCATTCACTTAAAACAGTTCTTTAAATTAGGCTGAAGGTCCCAACAATATTACGCCTTAAGGGCAAAATAACCTTAATTTAAAAATCGACTAGAAGCCATACAAATACAAACAACAAGAACAAATAAGAAAAGGCAGTACACCCAACGGCGCTCAGAAGTTTCCGAGGATCAGCATGGAATTCAAACACTAACGCTCTCTTAAGTTAGACAGGCAGTCGGCCCAACCATTCTCGACCTGACGAAAACCCAACCGACAGACAGTCAACGGACCCACCGACAAGATAACTTCCGCTCCACCCGGCCAGCACACAACAGGGAGTTCAATGGAACAACTTAGAAGGTATTAGCGCCCACAACCAATTACACATTGAGCTGTCAAACTACACACCGTGCTGGACAGTGACAACAGTATGAGGAAAATACACTGCTTGAATTTACGTCAACCGCCAGGGCAGGTAACCAGAATGTTAACGGCCACAAGGCAAAAGATTCCGCTGGTGCGCTTCAATTCAAAATAACCAATTACAGTTAAACTCCACCGGAGGGTGGTTAAAATTTGCCAACTTGAAAACACACGTTGTTGCTTGCGAGAATGTCCCAACAACCGACAACGAAATCCAAACGACACAATGTAACAGTTGTGACTTTCCGGTAGATTAAGTCGAAACTCAACTTTTGTGTCCACGATCGGTGAGCCACGGACCTCGTAGACATGGGAACAGCACAACACACTCCGACCGCGCGTGGACGCCGCCAACGGCCTCGGCCAAAATACGCGCCGCGGAGATTTCCTCGCTGCTCCACGCTAACCGACCAACTAACTTCCCGCAAACAGCAGAGCCGGAAACTATCAGCGCCAGGCCAAAGATAGTACAAGGTGCAAATATCGATATACACAGCTGCTGCCACTGGCAGAGAGAGATGATAAGAGGATAAGCGCAATAACTGTGGGAGACTAAACACAGAATAGCAATCAAGGTTTAATCCAACGCATAACATGAGCCAGTCATTGCTCAATACCACCACCAGCAACATTGGAATAGGCACGGCCGAGGGTTGCAGCAGCAGGGGTGGCGATGGCAGTGAGGAAGGAACAAAACCTGTGTCAGAGATGGTGCAGGCCCCTAAGGCCATGGTGGCAGTGATGGCAGTGCATCCGATGCTTAAGACCTGCAGGAAGTGCCAGGCTGGTAGGATGACATCCGTTCTGGGGAAACGCCAGAACAGGTGGGGCCTGTCCATGCCTGTTCTGTAACCAAGAAGTCAGCAGAGGATTTAGGAGTAGTGTGAGGGCGCAGTCGATTTTGATGTCTGTGCTGATGTCGGCCTGTTCCGTCCTGAATAACATATGTAGCCCTATCCGCAGAGCAGACAACAGTCCCAGACAGCCTTGAATGATCCCTGTGAAATATCTGGAACCACACCTTGTCATTGGTCCTGAATGTAAGGGAAGAGAGGAGAGGTCGTGGGAGCCTGGAGGATGGGGACATGCACAGTAAGGTCTGCCATGGAGAAGTTCAGTAGGTGACTCATCACCCTGAGATGTCATATGGTAGGAGGAGAGGAATAGGAACAGAGCATTTTCCTTGTGTGGGATAGCCCTAGCTTTGTCCATTGGGTTTTGTAAGTTCACACAAACCTTTCTCTTTCCCCATTGGACTTTGGGGAGAAATCCGCTGAGCAGATATTAGTGATGCCTTTAGTCCTGCAAAAGGATGCAAATTCAGCGGAGGTGAATTGGGGGTCATTATCTGATACAAGTGTTGCAGGCAATTCTTCTGGGCAGAAAATAGTCTTCAAGGTTCGGATCATGCTGGCCGATGTTGTGGAAGTTAGAGTTTCTACAAAAGGCAATCTGGACAAGGCTTCCACTATGATAAGCCACCGCAAACCCCAAAATGGTCCAGTGAAATCGATGTGAATCCACTTCCAGGAGAAATCTGGTAGTGGGCAGTCGAAAAACTGATAAGGAGGAGCAAGCAAAATCTTAGCACAATCCTTGCAACTTGCGATCATGATTTCAATGTCTTTTTCCATACACAACCAGGTACAGAGCTGCCTGGACAACTGCTTTGTAGGAATGGTGCCCCAGTGACCCTTGTGAACCAAGTCCAAAACACGCTGTTGTAGAGATGCTGGGATTAGCATATGGCTCTGCTCATTTGATGTCAGTAAAAAGCAACCCCCTGTTGGACAGCAAACGTATGATGTTGGGGAATCCAACACTAAAGTGACAAAGTAGGAAGGAACGCCTTAGTCTCTGGCGTGCCAGACTGAACAAACGGGAGAAAAAGCTGCAGAGTAGCATCTTGCCCAATCGTTCCAGTGAGTTAATGATGGTCAATCAGGAATGAATCCACTGTGGTTTCCTCAATCTGGTCAATGTGAAAACACGCCTCCTCAGAAGAATCAAACTCCATATCTCAATCCACAAGGAGATGGGACATGGCGGGTTGTGGGGCGATAGAGACTATTGTAATCATAGTTGGCCAAGATAAGAGCTCACATTGTTGAAGTTTTTGCTCCACCTGGGCGGGTACAGGCTGGCTAGGTGTAACAAACTGGTGATGGCCTTGTGACCTGTCAGCAGATAGAATTTCTGTCGATACAGATAGCAATGAAATCCGGAAACGCCGTTGACAGTTGGCCAAGCTTCGTTCTCCAGTTAACTGTAGTTGAACTGTTAAGCAGTTTCGACACAAACGCAGTTGGGCAGTCTGTGGCACACACTTTATGGGACAGTCCGCATCTCGTGGTCGTGTGGTAGCGTTCTCCCTTCCCGCGCCCGGGTTCCCGAGTTCCCGGGTTCGATTCCCGGGGGGTCAGGGATTTTCTCTGCCTCGTGATGGCTGGGTGTTGTGTGATTTCCTTAGGTTAGTTAGGTTTAAGTAGTTCTAAGTTCTAGGGGACTGATGACCACAGCAGGTAAGTCCCATACTGCTCAGAGCCATTTGAACCATTTTTGAACTTTATGGGACAGCTCTGACTCTATGCCACAAGAGGAGTCATTCACCATGATACCCACCGGTTTAGAAGAATTAATGGGAACAAGGACTTTGTCGGCAGGCAAAACTTTTTAAAGTGTGGAAAGTGTTCTCATGCTTAGACGATCCGACAAAAGGAACATTCTCCCACCAGAGGGCATGTAAGGGTGCTGCTATATGTGCAGCATTAGGTATGAAACAGATATAATACGATATCTTGCCAAGGACAGCCTGAAGGTCAGAGATGTTCTTCAGGGCAGGAAGCCCCAGAATGGCCTCCAAGTTTTTGGCAGAAGAGCAGACACCCTTTGTGTTAATGATGTGACCGAGATATTCGATTTGAGCACAGAAAAACTCGCATTTCTCCTGAATGCATCTGAGACCAGCATCAGTAAGAGTCTAGACGACGCATTCCAGGTTCCAGAGATGCTCCCCTGGAGTCCTGCTGAAAACAACAATGTTGTCCTGGTAACTGGCGCAAGAGGATACTTTCCATGTCAGTTGTTTCAGAAATCGTTGGAAAATAGTAGAGGCAGAAACACTGCCACAGGGGAGACGCTGATGTTGGAGCAGTCCGGAACCGCGCTGTTGCTACGGTCGCAGGTTCGAATCCTGCCTCGGGCATGGATGTGTGTGATGTCCTTAGGTTAGTTAGGTTCAAGTAGTTCTAAGTTCTAGGGGACTGATGACCTCAGAAGTTAAGTCCCATAGTGCTCAGAGCCATTTGAACCATTAACACATGCTGCAGCCATTCTCCCTGGTGGGTCCACGTTCGCGAGTTTTGTGTGACACTCAATAGCGTTAAAAAGTTGCAGTAAATAGTCGAAGACTGATGACAATGAGTCCTTGAAAAGCTGGTGGAATTTGTCTAAGAGCTTTGTGGTACTGTCATAAGAGTTAACATCGCCACATTGTTTGTGATCTAAAAACAAAAAATGACAAAGTGTTGAGCCCAAAACTGTTAGGACTGACTTAGGAGTGGAGCGCCGTGAGTGGAACTGTCTTAGAGGAAGCTCGGTATTGCACTGGAAAAGAAAAGATACCCTGGATGGCAATGTTAAACCCTGCTGCAAGCAGTGAGAGCCTGCGTTGGAACATCAGTCATGGAGAACCAAGCTTCGCCAAAGCACCATTACCCAGCTGGAATTACACAACCTGGTTCCGGATGCACAACTGAATGAACGGCTTTTTTGGTTCCTGTATCAGCAAGGAGGGACACTGGGGGTGAATGAAAACTAGAGCCGACCCCAGCATAATGGAAACACTATAACATGTTTGAACCGGAGATGACTCATCAGAAACCGACTGGTGCATCATCTCCATCGATCTGACTAATCCATTGCTTCCGAAACGTAAGTGGACAGAGGGACAGACTGACCATGCAATTCTTTGGAGCAAACTTCCTGAATGCTACTAACTGCAAAACAATCATCTGTCTCGGCAAAAACGACAGGAATCCCTATCATGAGGAATGTAGCACTGAGGGCAGGACTACAACTTGCCATTGGGACGGAGCTGCCGCGGACATGCCATGGGTTTTTTACCGTGCTCAGTAGAAACAGAATGCCTGTATGGTGGGAACCAACGAGCGTCAAGGGCGGCAACCACAGGGAGCGACATCTCCAGCTCAATAGTGTCCAATAATTGTTGTGCCTCGATTAAACGAATGACATCCTGAAGGGAAGGATCTGAGAGTTTGAGAACCTCCACACAAGGTCGTAAGTCAGCAACATTTTGAACGATAGGGTCAGCATATCACTTACCACATGGACAGACAAATTTGCACTTCCAGGTCATACCCCATAACTTCATGAGCCATTGCCGGTATGGCTGGGAAGGTCGACATTTTGGTTGAAAAAACTTATAAGGAGCAGAGGCGACCAACAACTGAAAGTCCAATTACTTATCCAGAGCTTCGGTGACCTCCGACGACAAATGAACTAATTTCGGCTTGGTAAGGGAAAACAGCTTAATGCAGATGCGCAAGATATCAACACCAAATGGTTCAAATGGCTCTGAGCACCATGGGACTTAACATCTATGGCCATCATTCCCCTAGAACTTAGAACTACTTAAACCTAACCAACCTAAGGACAGCACACAACAACCAGTCATCACGAGGCAGAGAAAATCCCTGACCCCGCCGGGAATCGAACCAGGGAACCCGGGCGTGGGAAGCGAGAACGTTACCTATCAACACCAACCCAAGAGAGGAAATAAGAGCGCTGCACATCACGAGAAATGCTGTAGACCACATAGTCTTGAAACAGTTGCCGTTCGTGTTCGTCTCATTCTTCCACTGCAGCGTCAAACTTGTGGATTGGCATGCTGTATCGGTGTCGGCTGCCATTGTTGTCAGCTTGACTGATGTGCTGACGCACTGCTTGCTGCAGTAACTGCTGGTCGTCCAACAGCAATGTCTACTTAGCCATCACTGAGAAAATTGCATCGATTGATACTGAAAACGGGCTTCAGGTGTCACAGATTCCTAAGGGTGGGAGCCGGCGTGGCGAAAAGCAGAGAGGAAACAAGGAAGACAAAAGTAAAGGAAAGAATGGATCCACCCCAACGCCGTTTACACAAAACAAGGGAAGAAAAGAAATAAACAGTGCCCTCCCCCCACCTCTCCTCATTGGAGGCAATGAGACATATGGCCAGAAACAAGGTAGGACCATTGAAACCGAAATCGAAACCAACAACCAGCGTCTGTCAGCGCTAATTTGTTGTATCTGGGAAGTGGAGAACAACAAAGACTGAAGGAGTGAGTGGAAAAACAAGTTTAATCTCTCAGCTGAAGTTCGCACAAACACTAACAGACGGAATTGTACACTGAGTCCATATCACAATCATAAAACACTGTCACTTCAAGACTGTATATGTCCATAGTTAACAAGCAGTGAGTCCAAACACTTTTCAAGACTGCGGCCTGATTTCGCACTGCTGTCTATGGTGTGGCATGTGCTTTTAACTAGCCCAGGCATGCAGGAGTAACAGGCTGCCAGGAAGCCCGCAGTGGCACAGCATGGCGTGATTCGCCCACAGTTGGTAGCTAGTATGTACACCAGTTGGCGTTGCTGAGGTTATCGCAAAGCATGCGATGTTAAGTGACAGTGGTACCACGGCCTGTCGGCTGTGAGCTGAATGCCGTCTGATCCTGGCCATTAAACATTGTGTGCCATGGTACAGTCATTGATAGTACTGCATATAGTAAGCACATGACACACACTTATAACTACCATGTAGTATGCAAGAAGTCAGAAAATGTTAACAAAATTGGGTTGTGGAATTTAAAAAGGGGTTTTGAATGTTACAGCTGATGTCAGTAGATAAAATTTATAGAACTCCAGCCTGTCTAGCACTTTTGCTATCCAGCGTGACCTTCTGCCACATTAGGCCTGAGAGTCAAGAGTGTGCTGTACTAGATTATGGTTACTATCAGTGTCAGCACCCAAATAGCTCTTACAGTCCTCAATTACATTCCTGAACATTTATTTTACCAAAATAAGCACAACAGGCATACAAAATTAGTCATCTCTGAGGTTCATCATGCTAACACTGTGTAACATCAACTCTAACCTTGATAATGGATTCTATTAAGCTAGAAGGAACTCCACTAGATTTTTTCCATGTATTCAATATCCAGCTGATATATCAAAGAATCAGCTCTGGTCTGAACTATCACCCCCCTCCCCCACCCCACACACACACACACACTGCAGGTTTAACGACTTACTTAGCCCTCAGTGCACTTAATGCCTTACACCATTAGAAAAGAGGAAATGTCATAACTCAACAGACCACACTACACACCTTCACTCAGCATCTGTCCACTTTCTCTGTTATTTGCCCCATTAAAGATGTGAAGCTTTATATGCTCCCATGCACAATGGACTTATTCTAATTACCTGACTTCAAATATCCATCTAATGCAGTTACCTTCAAATGTTCACCCTGAAATTGATTGAGGTGGACCTGCCTATAGGCTTTGAAACCAATTGTCATTGACGAGGCGAGACACTTATCACTGGTCCCTGTCAGTTAGGATCCTTTTATGACACTGTCCTTACAATGCATAACATGGCTCTGAGTGGAACACCATTCCTTCGCCGGCCGCGGTGGTCTAGCGCTTAAGGCGCTCAGTCCGGAACCGCGCGACTGCTACGGTCGCAGGTTCGAATCCTGCCTCGGGCATGGATGTGTGTGATGTCCTTATGTTAGTTAGGGTTAAGTAGTTCTAAGTTCTAGGGGACTGATGACCACAGATGTTAAGTCCCATAGTGCTCAGTACCATTTGAACCATCATTCCTTTTAGGCATGTTGGACAAGCCCTGCTGAACCACCAAAAACCTGGGCAACTACATTAACGGTATGGTTATGGACACATTCAATGACAACAGCTCCTTTTTTGCAATTTTGTCACGTATTCACATCAGTCCATTGTGCTGCACTAATTCCATACTTTTCGCATTGTCTTAGAGTCCTAACGTTCTATGTACCCATCTTAAGTAGCATTCTTTTTTGTCATGTAGCTCCTCCTGAGAAATTTCTACCTGGAGATCCGAATGGGAGACTGTTCCATCTCTGGAATATTTTATCCAGGAGGCAGCCATCATGGGTTTTTAGCAGAGAACTGCAAGTACTAAAGAAAGATAATGTGATACTTTTCCATCGTGTTCCATATCACATTACTCCACCCATTACATGTGTCCTGGTCACACCTGTAGGCAGCATTACAGCTGATGTACCTATCTCTTTCATTTCCAGCAGCTGTGACTACTGAAGAACAACAACCTTCCTCCATGGTAAAGTTCCTGTGTGTAACATCAAAGAAGTCATCTGCTACCACCCAGTGTGTACGCTGCATTGTAGTTCACATGGTCCTGTTTGCCTCACATACTATTCAAGTTTTCAGTAAGACTCGAGAGAGGTCCTTATAACATACTACCAGTGGTTCCAGTTGGACAATGTTTTTGAAGAAAAGTGTTGCTCCCCCATCTCTCTCCCTTTAGGGCTGGCTAGTGACAATCACAGCCTGCCCTCCCAAGAGAGATTTGGGGGTGGCGTGCTATGAGATTATATCAATTAACAAAAAATATTTATGAGAATGAGAAGTAATTAGTGGATCTCATGAGAATGACTGTGTTTGTCATTAAAAATAAAATTGATATGTTTACCACATTTCTCATACAGCAATGTATGATCTAAAGACGAATATGAAATGCTTACATAAATTCAAAACATTGTAAGAACTACAACTAACAATGGAACAATAACTAGTTCGCTGACGAGTAGCGATATGAAATTGTAAGATATGAAATGATCAATTATTTCACCAAATAAATTCCGCAAACCTGTTTAACAAAGTATTAGTTCATCTCTGGACATTATGAACACTCGCAATGCAAAGCAGTGCAGCTGTTTGGTTGAATGGTTGGATATACGGTCTGTAGCAAAAAGAAAACAAGTCTACATCCACATCTATAGTCTGCAAAGCACTGTGCAGCGCATAGCAGAGGGTATGTACCACTGTACAAGATAGAAGTGCTCTTTCCTGTTCCATTCACATATGGACTACAGGAAGAATGATCGCTTGAACGAGTCTGTACGTTCAGTACTTAATCTAATGTTTTTTCACTATAGTCGTAAGAGAATTCAGCAACTGTATACGAGTAGACCTTTAAGATAACTCTTATATCTTGTTCCGTCTCAGTTGCACACATTTTTAAGTTAATTAGACGTTTGTATCCTTCTGAATCATCTTCAGATCTAAAACATAGTGCAACACAAAGATCGTAAGATTACAGAAGTGGAATTATGTAGAAGGCCTAGAACTGCATGAAGAGTCATTAATATTTATCAATCAGAATGTGAAAACATTGAAAGTAAAAAGCTGTAAGAAGTATAAAACAGTAGAAGGGGTGTGACAGTTATGATTACTTGCGTTTTCTTATGCTCGGTGGCGCTGTACGGTGCACGGTTTTGCAGTGTGCTGCCGCTGAGACGGTGTGTGGGCCGATGCGCTGCGCTGTCGTCGACTGGAAGAGTTTCTGAAAAATGCACCGTTAATAAAACGGTTCTGCTGATTTAATGTGTTGCCAGGATCTTCCAGACGGTGTGTAAAAATCTCAATTTCTTCCAGCATCGTCTCGGTTAGGTTCATTGCGCAGTACTTACAAACGCATATCAGTAGTTCCAACAGCATGATATTAGAAGACACTCAACAAACGCCGTTCATTAGTATGGATTGAAGCGTGTTCTTTGAAGCATATTTCAAACTTCCGGCCTGTTTGACCTATGTACACTTTGGGCAGTTTCCTCACTTTCGTTTACATTCACCTGCTGCTCTGATTTCGCGGCCGCGCGGTTAGGATGTGAGATTCACGGATTGCGTGGCCATCCCCGCCAGAAGTTTAAGTCCTCCCCCGGGCATGTGTGTATGTGTATGTGTGTGTGTGTGTGTGTGTGTGTGTGTGTGTGTGTGTGTGTTTTGTTGTTGTTGTTGTTGATAGTATAAGTTAGTTAACTTACACTACTGGCCATTAAATTGCTACACCAAGAAGAAATGCAGATGATGGACGGGTATTCATTGGACAAATATATTATACTAGAATTGACATGTGATTACATTTTCTCGCAATTTGGGTGCATTGATCCTGAGAAATCAGTACCCAGAACAACCACCTCTGGCCGTAATAATGGCCTTGATACGCCTGGGCATTGAGTCAAACAGAGCTTGGGTGGTGTGTACAGGCACAGCTGCCGATGCGGCTTCAACACGATACTGCAGTTCATCAAGAGTAGGGACTGACGTATTGTGACGAGCCAGTTGCTCGGCCACCAATAAGCAGACGTTTTCAATTGGTGAGAGATCTGGAGAATGTGCTGGCCAGGGCAGCAGTCGAACATTTTCTGTGTCCAGAAAGGCGCGTTCAGGACCTGCAACATGCATTCGTGCATTATCCTGCTGAAATGTAGAGTTTCGCATAGATCGAATGAAGGGTAGAAACACGGGTCGTAACACATCTGAAATATAACGTTGACTGCTCAAAGTGCAGTCAATGCGAACAAGAAGTGACCGAGACGTGTAACCAATGGCACCCCATACCATCACGCTGGGTGATGCGCCAGTATGGCAATTACGAATACACGCTTCCAATGTGCGTTCACAGCGATGTCGCCAAACACGAATGCGACCATCATGATGCTCTAAACAGAACTTGGATTCATCTGAAAAATGACGTTTTGCCATTCGTGCACCCAGGTTCGTCGTTGAGTACACCATCGCAGGCGCTCCTGTCTGTGAGGTAGCGTCAAGGGTAACCGCAGTCATGGTCTCCGAGCTGATAGTCCATGCTGCTGGAAACGTCGTCGAACTGTTCGGGCAGATGGTTGTCGTCTTGCAAACGTCCCCATCTGTTGACTCAGGGATCGAGACGTGGCTGTACGATCCGTTACAGCCATGCGGATAAGATGCCTGTCATCTCGACTGCTAGTGATACCAGGCCGTTGGGATCCAGCACGGAGTTCCGTATTACCCTCCTGAGCCCACGGATTTCATATTCTGCTAACAGTCATTGTATCTCGACCAACGCGAGCAGCAATGTCGCGATACGATAAACCGCAATCGCGATAGGCTACAATCCGACCTATATCAAAGTCGGAAACGTGATGGTACCCACTTCTCCTCCTTACACGAGGCATTACGTTTCACCAGGCAACGCCGGTCAACTGTTGTTTGTGTATGAGAAATCGGTTGGAAACTTTCCTCATGTCAGCACGTTGTAGGTGTCGCCACCTGCGCCAACCTTGTGTGAATGATCTGAAAAGATAATCATTTGCATATCACAGCATCTTCTTCCTGTCGGTTAAATTTCGAGTCTGTAGCACGTCATCTGCGTGGTGTAGCAATTTTAATGGCCAGTAGTGTAGTTTAAGTAGTGTGTAAGTCTAGAAACTGATGACCTCAGCAGTTTTGTCCCTTATGAATTCACACACATTAGAACATTTGAACTGAATTTCGAGGCTTTTCTATTCACGCGATGCTCCAGTCTGAAACGAATAATGTCACTAGTTTTAAATCATGTACACCAATAGGTACTGCGAGATTGTCTAGCAGTATCTTCTGATACACTTGCTTTTCAAGTCAAGAGCACGTACACGATTTTGTCTTCCTGTTACCGTGCTGCCATCGATTTTACACTATTTATGTCTTTTAATTTTCTTTAGTAGCTTAGTCACTGTTAAGACTGGACAATTGTTTCTCAATGCCTCTTCCTTTGTAACAGTGATTTTATTTATTCCTCTCGTGTTCCCTTTGTGGCAGTTTTAATAACCTGTCGACATCATAGGCTAACTTTTTACGGTGAATTATGAGAACGTGCATTAAATTCGGTTCCCCTCCGTCCGTCCTTATTATATCGTTATGTTGACGAGATATTTATGATATGGCCACACGGCGCACAATTCATGGAACACATGAACAGCAAACACCCGAACATTCAGTTCTCTATCGAGATGGAGAAGGAAGGAAGGCTGCCATTCTTAGAGGTTTTAGTACAACAGCAGGCGGACGGCCGACTCGGCCACTCTGTGAACCGCAAGCCGACGCGTACCGATTTATACCTTAATGCACACAGTTTCCATCATCCTGTTCAGAAGAGAGCCGTTTCGAACATTTTATTATGTAGAGCAAAAACTGTTTCTGACGAGGACTACTTCGAAACTAACCATCTCCAGTACGTGTTCCGAAAGAATGGCAATGGTGCACGCGATATAAAGGCAGCTTTCTCGAAGAAAAGTAAATGTCAAAATGCTGCACACACTCACAGGATGAGCAACCTATTGAGGTTCTTCCTTTTTGTGGCGCTATATCCAGTAAAATAGGAAGAGTCCTTGGTAACAGGGTATGAGACCAATTTTTCGTCCTCCTAAGAAAATCAAGGAAATGGTGCGTCCTGTTAAGAACTATCTCGGCCTCAGGGTCCCTGGAATTTATCGCATCCCGTTTGAGTGTGGAAGCAGTTACATAGGTCAGACCATTCCTACCATTTCTGACCGTTCTGCAGAACACCAATGGCATATTAAAAAATAGAGAACTAGAGAAATCGGTGATTGTGGAACACAACCTCACTAACAAATATAAAATACTGTTTTATGAAACAAAAATTTTGTCTCTTGCCTCCATGTACTGGGATTCTATTATTAAGGAGGGTCCTGAGAAAAGAATGAGCGGAAAGAACTGTAACCGTGATAGTGGATATTACCTGAGTAGTGCATAGAAACGCTCGATGCAGAGAAGCAGCAGCGACGTTCCCTGCAGTGTTTACGCGGCCACGGAAGTGGTGGTGTCACCATCACAGACACTGAAACCATCTGTGACAGCAGTACGTAATCGTTGACCAATCAGAAGCCAACCAATCACAAGCTGTCCACGGGCTATATAAGGCCACCACAGCAGCAATGAAGACCCCCATCCCCTGGATGCTCCACTCCTCTCCAAACCCTGCCCACTGCCGTGCCTTCACCAAAGTGTCCCCCCATACTCTCCCCTCCTACACCCTTCATTTCCTTTCCCAAGGTGGCTTCTGTCAACTCCCTCTCCCGGATGATATCCCCTCTCTCCCTCCATTTATCCTTCCTATCAACTCTGATCCTCTCCTCCCCCTTACTCCCCCTGTCTTTTTCCCAGGCTCCCTCTCTCCACCTTCCATACTGTTTTTCCCCGCCTACACTCTTTTTGTCTCCTTTCTCCCCCTCCCCACCCCACCCGTCCGAGTCCTTTTGTATTCTGCTCCTCTGCCTTCCCCACTCCTTCTTGTGTCCAGCATGACCCCCCTTTTTTCTGTGTCCTCTCCCTCCACTGGCTCCCCCCTTTTGCTTTTCCTCTTCTCTTCCCCATTTTCCAGACATTTTCCAGACAGATGTCTGGGTCCTCCCCCCCCCCCCCCAAAAAAAAAATCTGCCTTCGTGTCTACTTTATAGTGCCCTAGCCGGTATTATAGCTGCGATTGTGCTTAATCATTTAGACAACCAGTTTTTTGCTAGCAACCCTACAGCATCCCGCAAAGTTCTCTACTAATACTGTTATGTGGATGACGCTATTTTCTTAGTTACAGATGATCAAAGCAATGTTGATGACAGCGAAAAGAATGAATGCGCTTCGTCTAGTTATTAGGTTTATAATTGAGCACGAAAATAAAGGAGCCATCAACTAGCTCAACGTTAGGGTTACAAGAGAGGCGGAGAAACAACGGTTTAGCGTACACAAAAAACCGAACTGTACACATATTATTATTGATTCTAAGTCTTGGCAAGAGATGAGTGATTGATATGTTATAAAAACTGCCACTAAGCGAGCATGAGAGGAATAAAGAAATCACTATTATAAAGCAAGTGGCATTGAGCAATAGTTATTCAGTCTCAACAGTGACTAAGCCCCTACAGGGAATTAAAAGACAACAATAGTGTAAAATTGATGACAGCACGTTAACAGGTGAATGAAAGACAAAGTCGTGTACACGCCCATGACTTCTAAAACATATGTATCAGAAGATATTCCTAAACAATTTTGCAGTACTGATTAGCATATAGGATTTAAAACTAATGGCATAATTCGCTTCAGACTGAGGCATCACGTGGATAGAAAAGCCTCGAAATTCAGTGGAGCAAGTGTATGTAAACTTAAGTGTGGAAGTTTTTCAAAGGTTTACGTTGGTCAAACTGACAGGACGTTTGAAATATACTATGTGATCAAAAGTATCTGGACACAGGGGCATCCACTGCGACTGACCACCCGTTGGGAGCCTCATTAGAAAGTTCTTCACCGCCACCTAGTATTACTAGTGGCGCGATTCCGTGATGTAGGCCCAAGCGTTGCGTCAAGTCAAGGACGGCAGGTCAGGGCGTGCCTGACCGTCATTTGTTTATTGCTAATGTCTGCGTTGGAGATTTTTTATACCAACTGGGACCATATTCGTAATTATCCGGACGACCTACGCCTGGCTTTCCTGTTTCTAATAGTCAACAAAGGATTGATGAACTTGCTATTACCTTTTATGGCAACAAGATTAATTATTCTCCAGCTGTTCTAGTCGTGGAAAAATTGTGATATTATAGGCCTAATTTGGAACAATTTGTGCGTCAGTTTAGGGACACTTATGGAGAATACGTATTTATGCCAAACGCATAAGGTGTGCAAACAGGTACTTTGATTTTAGGCAAGGCCGTTATAAGCCATTTTGGTAATGGTATTAGAACCTCAATAAAATAATCTCAAAAGTCATACCTCAGACGCACAGCCAAAGGCCATCCTAGAAAACGGCCTCACGGGTAGTTAGGTCTCCTGATCAGGGTAGACAAGTTGTCAAAAGAGAAACTACATTGGCATCGTAAATGTTCTAATGAATTTTGTCTGCATTTGAGGTGATTATTATTACGACGCTTGTATTATTTGTTGAACATTTCAGGATGGCATACAACCTGCGTCCCGCTGTGGGATTCAGAAGAACAGACTATAAAACCCTTACCAATAATCACCAATCAACCCAAGATTCTCAACATAACATTATTAATTCTCCGCCGGACCATCGGCCAAGTGAAGATGTTACAAAACGTGAATTTGACGACGGATGAAAGGTGTCGCTGTCGCGCAAGCCAGCGTACCTATTCGGAACTGCAGGGCCATCTGCTGCGAGTGACCACCCACTGGGAGCCATCGGTAACCCTGGAATTCTATATGGTGTTGGCTCACCCTTAGTCTTGATGACAGCTTCCACTCTCGCAGGCATACGTTCAATCTAGTGCTGGAACGTTTCTTGGGGAATGGCAGCCCATTCTTAACACAGTGCTGCACTGAGGAGAGGTATCGATGTCGGTCGGTGAGGCCTGGCACGAAGTTGGCTTTCCAAAACATCCCAAAGATGTTTTATAGGTTTAAAGTCAGGATTCTGTGCAGGCCAGTCCATTACATGGATGTTATTATCGTTTAACCACTCCGCCAGAAGCCGTGCGTTATGAGCAGGTTCTCAATCGTGTTGAAAGATGCAGTCGCCATCCCTAATTGTTCTTCGGCAGTGGGAAGCAAGAAGGTGCTTATAATATTAATGTAAGCCTATGCTATGATAATTCCACGCAAAACAACAAGGGGTGGAAGCCCCCTCCATGAACAACACGACCATCCCATAACACCACCACCTCCGAATTTATCGTTGGCCCTACACACGCTGGCAGATGACTTTCACCGGCCATTCACCATACCCACACACTGCCATCGGATCGCCACATTGTGTACCGTGATTCGTCACTCCATACAACGTTTTTCCATTGTTCAATAGTGCAATGTTTATTATACTTACACCGAGTGAGGCGTCGTTTGATATTTGCCAACGTGATGTGTGGCTTATGTGCAGCCGCTCGACCATGAAATAAGTTTTCTCACCTCCCACCTAACTGTCATAGTACTTGCTATGCATCCTGATGCAGTTTGGAATTCCTGTGTGATGGTCTGGATGGATATCTGCCTATTACACATTACGACCCTCTTCAACTGTAGGCGGTCCTTGTCAGTCGACAGACGAGGTCGGCCTGTAAGCTTTTGTGCTGTGCGTATCCCTTCACGTTTCCTCTTGACTATCACATCGAAAACAGTGGACCTATGGATGTTTAGGAGTGTGGAAATATCGCACACATACGTATGACACAAGTGACACCCAATCACCTGACCACATTCGAAGCCTATGAGTTCCACGGAGAGTCCCATTCTGCTCTCTCATGATGTCTGATACTAGTGAGGTCGCTGACGTGGAGTACCTGTCGGTGGGGGGGGGGGGGGGGGGCAGTACAATGCACCTAATATGAAAAACGTATGTTTTTGGGAGTGTCCGGATACATATGATCACATAGTGTATGCTTCAAAGAACACGCTTCAATCCATAGTAATAAACGGCGTTTGCTGGGCATCTTCTAACATCGAAGCATGCTTCTGGACCTACTGATACGCATTTCGAAGTACTCCACAATGAATCTAACACACATCTGACGGTGTTGGAAAAAACTGAGATTTCTATACACCGTCTGCAAGAGCCTGGCAACACATTAAATCATCAAAACCATTTTATTAACATTGCGATTTTCAGAAACTTTGAAAGCCTCTTCCAGCCGTCGACCTCAACGCAGTGCGCGTGTGATCAACAGCCCCACTCACCGAGAAGAAACGGCGCCAGCGCTGCGCATCGGCCCACACACCGTCCTAGCGGCAGCACACTGCAAAACCACGCGCCGTCAGCGCCGCCGAGCACAAGCAAATGCAAGTAACCATAACTGTCACACCCCGTCCCTATAACTTCAGTTGCTGCATGTGGTTTCGGTTTTTGCAATTTACAGCTTTTTTTTCTTTCAATGTTTTCACATTCTGACTGATAGTGTTTAATGACACTTCATGGCCGGCCAGAGTGGCCGTGCGGTTCTAGGCGCTACAGTCTGGAACCGAGCGACCGCTACGGTCGCACGTTGAATCCTGCCTCGGGCATGGCTGTGTGTGATGTCCTTAGGTTAGTTAGGTTTAATTAGTTCTAAGTTCTAGGCGACTGATGACCTCAGAAGTTAAGTCGCATAGTGCTCAGAGCCATTTGACACTTTATGTAGTTCTCGGGTCTCTACATAATTTCACTTCTGTAATCTTACGATCTTTATGTATTTCACTATTTATACATCTATTGTTCTAGGCCTATACTTCTAACATTTTTATCAAAGAATTTTGTTTTTATACTCTTATAGTGACAACTTATAACTTTATACGTCCAAAGTTCCACAATTGGAATATCTTCACTTGCTTATTCAGTATTCGATACTTTATTTTCAGTTTAAAATCTACTATTTTATCTCACTTTTATAGTTTTATGCGTCCATTCTGGTATCTTAATAGTAGGTTTTTATAATGATTTTTTTTTTCAATTTAATGAAAATCCATAGCGTCCAGAGTGATCGAAACACGTAATCGAATTAAAAAAGCGCGCAACTGAGACAGAACAATAAATTAGAAATTTCTTAAATATCTAATCAAAAATTATCTTCATGATCCATTCCTATGAGAGCGATTGTAAGGGGTTATAGTATATTCCTAGACTCATTATTCTAAGCTACTTCTTTAAACTATGTTATTAGACTTTCTCAGGATAGTTTCTACCTATCGTCGAGAATTTTCCAGTTCAGTTTTTTCAACATCACTGTGACACTCTCCCATGGATCAGACAAACTTCTGACAATATGCGCCGCCCTTCTCTGTATATTTTCAATATCCCCTGCTAGTCTGAGCCCCACACACTTGACTAGTTTCAGACATGGGTCACATGAGTAATCTGTAAGCAATCTCCTTTGTAGCCTGACTGCATACTCCTACCAATAAACCAAAGTCTGCTGCCTGCAAAATCCATGACTGAGCCTATGTGATTGTCCAATTTGATGTCCATACTGAGTGTTACTGATTCCAACTATGAATCGCTGATATTATATTCATAGGATACTATGTTTTCTTTTTTAATTTTGTCAAGTTCACAGTTTTACATTTATGAACTTTTAAAGCAAGTTGCCAATCTTTGCACCGCTTTGATATCTTATTAAAGTCTGACTGAATCCTTTTTCAGCTTCGTTCAGACTGTATTCCAGCGTAGACCATTAAATCATATGCGAAAAATCCAAAGTCATTGTTAATATTGTCTGTAAGGTCAATAACATACAACAGGGACATCAAGAGACTCTACACACTACCCTGCGGTACAACCGAAGCTTTTTCCACGTATGCCGATGCCTCTCCATCCCAGATAACATGCTGCAGTGGCATCTCGTGGTCCTGCGGTAGCGTTCTCGCTTCCCACGCCCGGGTTCCCGGGTTCGATTCCCGGCGGGGTCAGGGATTTTCTCTGCCTCGTGATGGCTGGGTGTTGTGTGATGTCCTTTGGTTAGTTAGGTTTAAGTAGTTCTAAGTTCTAGGGGACTGATGACCTAAGATGTTAAGTCCCATAGTGCTCAGAGCCATTTGAACCATTTTTCTTTTTTGTCCTCCCTACCATGAAATCCTGAATCCAGGCTCAAATGTCAGCTGATACCCTGTGTAATCATATTTTTTATACTAAGAGTAGTGTGGTACTGAGCCAAAGCCTTTTCAGAAATCGAGAAATACTGTGTCTATCTGGCTGCCTTGATCCATGGCTCTCAGGATGTCATGAGACAAAACTGCGAGTTGAGTTTAACTTGATGCATGTTTTCGAAATCCATGGTAGTTGGCATGGAAGAGATCGTTCTGTCTGAAATACCACATTATGTTTGATTCCAGAATATGTTCTAGGACTCTACAACAAATAGATGTCAAGGATACTGGACAGTAGTCAGATGCGATCTTACTCTCTTCCAATTACTGGGCAAAGTTTTTCGTTCATAGGAACTATGATAGATTATGGTTTAAAAAATGCTAACTCATCTACAAATTGGCTACATAACCTGACAGGGATTCCATCAGGTCCTGCTGCTTTGTTCAGTTTTAAAGATTTCAACTGTTTCTCAACATCACTCACGTTTTCAGAGGTACAAAAATTAAATTGGAGCGGTACTCCTTATTTCTTCTTTGTAAACGAACATTTGAAAACGGAGTTAAGCATATATGCTTTTACTTTGCTGCTCTCAATTTCAGTTCATGTCTTGTCCACGAGTGAATGGGCATCAACGTTGGTGTCACAAACTGCTTTTACATACGACCTGAATTTCTTTGGGTTTTGCGAAAGATGTTTAGACAGTTTTCTTTGCTATTCATTGTTGCTATAACTGTAGCTGTCTCATGGTCATTGATACCAGTTTCGATGTGCACCTCCCAAACAGAACAGGTCTGTTTGTTGAATTACAGCTAATATACTCCCATCATGAGCAGGGTTCCAAGTTATCTGTTCTAGGAAAGCATTTAGGAATGTTTCACAAGATGTCTTGTCACACTTACCACTAACAAAACTACAATCATCCCAGTTGATTGTTGTATCTCCTTCAATGACTGCAGTATGATGAGGGGAACTTATGTCCAACGTAAGTACGATTTTCTCTAAAGTTTTTGGTTACGTCAGGAGATAAGTCTTATACGCAACACAAGGATTCAATTACAATTTAATGCTCACCACTGTTATTAAGTCTTATCTAAATAACGTCACGTGCAGCTCAGTTTTTATCTCAGTAGTTTCAATTTGCTCGTCTACAGTAACTAAAACACCACCTCCATTTGCGATTTCCCTGTCCTTTCGATATATGGTTAAATTTTCCCCAACCTATCAACTTCTGTACCCCTCAGGGAAATGGCAGAAAAGTACAGGAAGGTATCTGTTACGTATGGGCCTCATGGAAAAAGGGTGACCCGGCTGAGTCACGCAATTTGACTCTTAGTCTGATCACGAGGTGTGGCCATTAATTGCACGAGTTGATCGCGTAGGCTGACGTGAGGATCAATGAACTATACGTGACGGGATGTATCTGGAACATCTTAAGTGATTAGAAAGTTAGTAGACAGGAATACCAAAAAATATTCATCTATAACTCCGCATCAGCGGTGAACGTCGATCTTGACTTTGTACAATAATATTTACAAGTGCAGTTATAGACTGAAATGCGAATACTTCTTTACAATTCTGATTGCTTCACACATATAGATCAATTGTCAATGCATAAAATGTATCTGGCGCCTGGCTAGGTCATAGCTACTGACTTAGCTGAAGGCTATGCTGACTAGCGTCTCTGCAAATGAGATCTCTGAAGCTATAACAAGTGAACCATTCCTATTAAAGTCGGCTGTAGAACTGGCCAGTGCGGTGGCTTGTCTCGCAAGACCAGCCGAGTGGCGGCGCTCGGTCTGCAAGCGTCGACAGTGGCGACTCGCGGGTCCGATGTGTACTGACGGACCGCGGCCGATTTGAAGCCTAAAACCTAGCAAGTGCGGTGACACTACACTATCTGTGCCTATTATTATATGAGCTTCAGTGTTTTTAAGAATGCTTAGAATTCTGGTACTTAGTTGCAAATTATTTGGCAATTCACTACTAGAATTTTAGTAGCTCCCCTGTGGGAGGTATTTCTTTGGATTTTACAGTGGCAATAATGGGTTTCCTACGGCTGTCGTTATCTGGATTGTATGGAGCGTCATCTAATGTAAAAAAAGACTCGTCTGCACACCACGCACAGTAGCTACTTGGGTAGCTGCCTCTGATGTGTACTGCACACCTAACCCATTTAGTGGGACCCCACAACTCTCAACCCTATGACATAACTCTAGAAAGTAACAACCTAGCTTGTCACAAAATCTCTGGAGCCTCTCGTTCAAGTCTTCCACTGGACTCAGAAACAGAGGGCCATGACCCGTTGTGGGGACAGTGCCGCACATTGTGAGCTTCATTGAAACTCTGTGTGCAAGGCTGGTATTGTCAGTCTTCTCTGCTAGTTTCCATAATGATCCAAGTGTGACTTGGAGTCCAGACAGGCATCATTTGTTCCAACTTGCACCACAATCTGCGGTTGGTTGCCCCCTGTTCCCCCGCTGGATGCCAGAATAACCTCTTCAGCACGCTTAGTGAGGCCTCCAGCGATACACATTGAGTGCATTTGGTGTTCCTTCCTGTACTTTTCTGCCGTTTCCCTGAGGAGTACCGTATTTCACCATACATTGTAACTGCTAACAGTTAATAGACTTCTACCGTATTGCATTCATTGGCCCATGACACTGGACATAGCATGTTTACGATCGGATGAAACGAGTCCTACTGGCCCAGTTTCGGTTTCAGTGGAAGAGAGAACCCTGAACCTGCAGATCAGTCGAATATTTGCAACATCCTGAGTTCTCCCTCATCCCTGTCTCCCTTGTACAGAATGCCATGTGCCACCATTGACATGCCTTTCACAGCCTACTGGATGAATAACAATGGGTTTTGTATTTACTGCAGGAAGATACAGGTGAGGACAGTGCCTGAGTAACTTTTGGTATCTGTAGTACACAACTCTTGATAGCCCTCCCAACTCACCAGCTCACAGTAGCTTCTAACTAATTGACAGCAATCAGGGCAGTTACTAATTAGCAACCAATTCATCCCCTGGCCAAGAAGAGTAAACACGGTTGGGCTGCGATATGCCTAATGAAATATTTTACATAATAGTAAATAAATAACTTACACTATGTACATTATTTTACAGAACACAAAACAAATCACTTTACACTAAGCTAGTTATTTCTCCTTATGAATCTGATACGCAGCAAGTATCACCAGCAGCCTTTTGGAACCAAAGAGATTTACAGACAAACATAAGATATCTTTTATGGCAACAGAAAACTTTATACAAGTTTTAGAGTTTCTCTGAAACTTTCTTCTGGTTATAGTCACTAGCAAAATTCGACAGTAGTTTTATTTTACCATAAATGCAGACAATATACTCTCTTGTTAGATGAGAGAACTATTGTGACACAATATGTTTCTTATTTACAATGAGCCCCAACCATAAATCACATACAATGATTAATTAGGAAACAAGTTAAGCAAAACACTCATAATTTACAAAAATCTTTGCAAACAAAATTTCTCAAAAAATTTCTCAAAAATATACCATTTCATGTAAATGTATAATGAAATTTGGGAACCGTTAACTGTGAACAAGAATACTGTGACCAAAGCACAGTTAGGTTTACAGCTGGCAATGTAATGCTTCAATGCACAATACATCAAGTTCCTGAAAAGCACAGGTTATGTTTACAGTTGACAGTGTAATACTACACAATATATTACGACTCCATCATGAGTTTTTATAAAATCAGCACAAAAAACACACTTACATTTTATGTCAAGTTTTGTACCAAGTTTTGTAAAGGAATTTATGAGATACACATGATATTACTCCAAGACAAGGGAAATGCCGAGAGTTGACATCCGTGTGTAAATATAAGTAAAGAAACGTGCAAATTGCACGGATTTTACCACTTAGTTATTTTTGTGTCCAATTTTACACTAGGGTAAGGTTCTAAAGATGAATCACGCAACTTCAGTACGTCTCACAAAAACTATGTGGAATGCTGTGGCAGCTTATCAGAGGAGATAAAAAAGATGGGGCCTCCTCAATTTTCTGCGTTAGAAGTGGTAGTAGTAGAAGCTATAATTATTTTTACAGTATAACTCTATGCACTTCTCTTAGTGAGCACGAGATTCGTTACCTTCTTGAGTAATTTCTTCTAAACCGCCATCACTAGACAGCAAGTCAAAGTGCGAAAGTTTAATGCTAACCTAAAGCAGACAGAGGTGCGAAGCATATTGCCAGGAGGCCAGACAATTTCCAGGCCGTCTCTGAAAGCTCGGTTGCCATGGTAACCGTTACGTCGCTACTATAGTTCAATTCTTTTATCTTGGCGGTTCGCGCATGCCCGCCCAAACGCGGGAGATTGCTGCGTTGCCAGTTGCACGCGCCAAGCAAACTTACGTTTAGGGAGGAGCGCGCAGTTTATGAAGTAAAGCCACCACGGTCGCATTAACAACCCCGCTGCTACAGAGACGTGCTCCCCGCATTACGCGCTGTGCGTGATTTTGTCATCACTGCACTGCTCGCCTGTGCAGACACATGGTGTTCCGATTGCTTTGACACACTTATCATTCGATTTCACAAAAACTATTTGGCCCAAAAGTTTGATTTTTACATATCTTCTTGACTGATACCTTCCCCCATAAATGACTTTATTTTGTTTCGATGTTCAACTCAGTTAATGTGCAGCGTCCAATGTGGTAAACCACTGCACGAAATTTTGAAGAGTTTGCAGAGGTAAAAGTCCATTGTGTATACTTTCTGTATGGTTGATTTCAGTTGCCACTAGAAATTTCAAAAAATTACATTCAAACGAATAAAATTCATGAAGCAAGACACTTCGATATTATTTTTAAATGAACCTATAATTTAATAGCCAAAAACTTCAACCATTACACTAACGCAGCTCGTTATTCAATGTACTTCCTGGAGGACTTGGAACTGGGACGCAAAATACCGACAAACACTGTTGGTATGACTATGAATTACTCACGTTTCGTCGAAGTACAAAAGAAAGTAAACAATTACCATTGTTCTTCATTGCGAAAAAGCGGTTAGTAAGAATGATACAAACACCTTTCCTTGCTATCGTCTGAATTAGGAGGCTTATTGCTTGTTTGCTTTAATTAATTAATAGAATATGAAGCAATTGGTATAAAGAATGCTTTTTCCAAACTTTCTATAAAAGAAATTCTGCTATCAAGACATTGTTTTCGTTCAATTACTTTATTTATGACTGAACGTTTCTAAAACTGAAGACACTCATCAGTGCTCTGCACTGCAGTCGAGCTCTGGCAACGTCGTTCTCTGTTCATTGGCTGACTGTGATTTGTGACGTCAGATGCGCAGAACGAACCCGTCCTGCGGTGTGTCTGCGTGCCACAGAAGGTCAGTTGCCTTGGTGTCCCCTCCATAGGTGCCCTTAATTCAGTATTGATAATGCCCTACCTTGCACAAGTACTGATGTAACATTTTCGAGTAATACATTATTACCGGCTTGCAGAAGCAAGGACGTGGCCAAAGGGAGGATCTGAGGGATCTGCCCCCCCCCCTCCCAATCATACAAATAAAATTACACGTGACCATTGGCTAGGAGCTCAACTGGAAAGCAGGCCGGGGTGGCCGAGCGGTTCTAGGTGCTTTAGTCTGGGATCGTGCGACCGCTACGGTGGCAGGTTCGAATCCTGCCTCGGGCATGGATGTGTGTGATGTCCTTACGTTAGTTAGGTTTAAGTAGTTCTAAGTTCTAGGGGACTGATGACCTCAGATGTTAAGTCCCATAGTGCTCAGAGCCATTTGAACCATGTGAAATCACGTGACGAAAATAGGATATGCACTATTGGTAGTCAACAAGCTCATCAATCCGTTCTTCCTTGCAGTTAAATTTAATGCGAAAAGTGCTGTCTGTTTTGTGCTGTCGTGATAATTTCTTATCAGCGATAATTTTGTAGAAAGAAAGAGGAAGAAAACCGGTTTTGATCCGCTTACCAGAGTTTCAGTAAGTGAAGAATTTTTATGCACTACTATAACAGTCTTATAATCTATCTACAGTAGTAATGTTAGCACTTGAGTCTTTAGTTGGTGACTGGTAGAACTTTGCTCTTGAGATATTTCAGTGTTTCACAATGCAGCCGGGACGAAATACGTCATTAGAAATAATACTAAATTGAAATCAGTGCGTCAAAATAGATTTGGTTTCGCCAGTTACGTCCAAACGTCGCGTGGAACACAAATTATCGCCCAGATAACGACGGCTGCATGTCTTTGAATAATTGAACAAAATTCTATCATTTGTACCCCAAACGGCAAAATATCACCTACGTGGTCACGTGGGTGGTACTCAATTAAGAAAACCATTTCTGATATGGAATAGTGTGCAGGGGTTTGTGCAGAGTGAAACGGGTACGTGATGACAGCATGTTCTGTATTTCGTTCGTTTCTAAAAGATTTTTTCGGTAGGCTGTTTGAATTCATCACAGTCAACTGCACCTTGTATCCACCCCCCGCCCCCCTTCTACCACCACCGTCACCTTTCGTCTGAAATCTAATTGCAAAACTGTAACAGCTGTGCCCAGGTTCCATGCACAATTAAATCTTAAAATATGCATGCATTCATGCACAATCAAATGATCAAATATGCACAATTAAAGGAAAATCATGGAGCGTTAGAATGCCATCTCTTGTCATGATGCTTTTTTTTTTTTAAATGTACACCAGTTTTCCATATTGTCCACTACTAGGGTAGCTCTGCGCATTGAGGCGCTGAGTTGAGTTGGGACGAATCAGTAGATTCGAGGGACCAGTTGGTTTTCTGTTATTTCTTTCCCTTTTCAGCTTAGAAAAATGCTGATATTTGGCCCTTACTATGGGCCGCAGCCAATTCCTTCCGAATTCCTTACTTTCGTGAGAGACTCCAATTCCCTTAAAGATGCACCCTCTCTGCTTAAATGAATAGAGCTGTATCAAAGGTCCCAAACACCTCTTCAGAGACCTCTGATACGAAAAGTCATACGATAACTAAGTAATAATCCACATTCTCATTATTTAGGCTCAAACGTTTAACTGCCGGTTGTTCTGTAATGCAGAAAATGATCTTCGTGCATTGCACGAAGTGACAGATGCATACTTAAAAGAGGAAATTTGGGGTAGTATAAAGTAAAATAAATCCATATTCCTTGCATTTTGGCCACGAGAAATTTTTGTACCTTCTCTGTCGAACAAAACGCTATCAGTTCTGGTTTTTTTTTTTTTTTTCAACAGCCCTGTTGGTGATAATGACGGTGTCCCAAACAATCCACACTCATCCATTCCTGATCACTTACTTGCACAAATCGGGATTGAAACAAGAAGAGCGTAAAATGGTCTTGGTGGCTGAGGGGGGGACTGGGGCATGACTGCTTAATAGTGGTTTGCCAAAATACAGCACTCCTAAATATCGAGATTACATCTCTGTTTGGTGAGAATTCCGAGATCATTGACGAATAAAATAGTTTGTCGTTCATTATAAAAGCTCTATATTTCTTTGGCACCGCGAAGGAATTATGCGATTTGCACGGAAATCAATAGATGTGATACACATGTACAGACAAATAAATGATAATAATTTCAGAAAAATTGGATGAATTATTCCAGAGAGAGAGTTTCACAAATTGGGAAAGTCAATGATAAGTTTTTCTACCTACGTCCCTTGTGCAAGCAGTTACTCAGCTTGACAGACTGACAGAGGAACATCGTGTCAAATTAGGCCCACTTGAACGTCAAAATCCCGAGCTGGTTGGAGTACCTTGCCCATAATGCTTCAGATGTTCTTAACGGGCGGGGGAGGGGGGGGGGGAGGGAGAGAGAGAGAGAGAGAGAGAGAGAGAGAGAGAGAGAGAGAGAGAGAGAGAGAGAGAGATCCGGCGAACTAGCTGGCCAATGTAGCGTTTGACGAGCACGGCGACAAGCAGCAGAAACCTTCGCCATGTGAGGGCGGGCATTACCTTGCTGGAGTGTAAGCCCAGGATGGCTTGTCGTGGAGGGCAATAAAACCCGGCAAAGTGATGCTGCTATGAAAATAAATGGCTCCCCAGATCATTGCTGCTGTTTGTCGGACCGTATGGCGGGCGACTCTCAGATTGATATCCCACTACCGTCCGATGCGTCTCCAGACACTGGCCACCAAGGCACAGTTCGAAGCGGACTCATCACTGAAGACAATTCTCAATTCTACTCCATTCAATGAGATTCTCGCCGAAAATCTCTCTGGAGACTCCATAAAATATGGATTTTCCATAACGAACGCTTTATTACACTCCTGGAAATGGAAAAAAGAACAAATTGACACCGGTGTGTCAGACCCACCATACTTGCTCGTGACACTGCGAGAGGGCTGTACAAGCAATGATCACACGCACGGCACAGCGGACACACCAGGAACCGCGGTGTTGGCCGTCGAATGGCGCTAGCTGCGCAGCATTTGTGCACCGCCGCCGTCAGTGTCAGCCAGTTTGCCGTGGCATACGGAGCTCCATCGCAGTCTTTAACACTGGTAGCATACCGCGACAGCGTGGACGTGAACCGTATGTGCAGTTGACGGACTTTGAGCGAGGGCGAATAGTGGGCATGTGGGAGGCCGGGTGGACGTACCGCCGAATTGCTCAACACGTGGGGCGTGAGGTCTCCACAGTACATCGAGGTTGTCGCCAGTGGTCGGCGGAAGGTGCTCGTGCCCGTCGACCTGGGACCGGAGCGCAGCGACGCACGGATGCACGCCAAGAACGTAGGATCCTACGCAGTGCCGTAGGGGACCGCACCGCCACTTCCCAGCAAATTAGGGACACTGTTGCTCTTGGGGTATCGGCGAGGACCATTCGCAACCGTCTCCATAAAGCTGGGCTACGGTCCCGCACACCGTTAGGGCGTCTTCCGCTCACGCCCCAACATCGTGCAGCCCGCCTCCAGTGGTGTCGCGACAGGCGTGAATGGAGGGACGAATGGAGACGTGTCGTCTTCAGCGATGAGAGTCGCTTCTGCCTTGGTGCCAATGATCGTCGTACGCGTGTTTGGCGCCGTGCAGGTGAGCGCCACAATCTGGACTGCATACGACCGAGGCACACAGGGCCAACACCCGGCATCATGGTGTGGGGAGCGATCTCCTACACTGGCCGTACACCTCTGGTGATCGTCGAGGGGACACTGAATAGTGCACGGTACATCCAAATCGTCATCGAACCCATCGTTCTACCATTCCTAGACCGGCAAGGGAACTTGCTGTTCCAACAGGACAATGCACGTCCGCATGTATCCCGTGCCACCCAACGTGCTCTACAAGGTGTAAGTCAACTACCCTGGCCAGCAAGATCTCCGGATCTGTCCCCCATTGAGCATGTTTGGGACTTGATGAAGCGTCGTCTCACGCGGTCTGCACGTCCAGCACGAACGCTGGTCCAACTGAGGCGCCAGGTGGAAATGGCATGGCAAGCCGTTCCACAGGACTACATCCAGCATCTCTACGATCGTCTCCATGGGAGAATAGCAGCCTGCATTGCTGCGAAAGGTGGATATACACTGTACTGGTGCCGACATTGTGCATGCTCTGTTGCCTGTGTCTATGTGCCTGTGGTTCTGTCAGTGTGATCATGTGATGTATCTGACCCCAGGAATGTATCAATAAAGTTTCCCCTTCCTGGGACAATGAATTCACGGTGTTCTTATTTCAATTTCCAGGAGTGTATTTATGTCTCGTTCGATCTGCCAGATACATTTTACAAAGAACAGATAAGATTAATATAAATCACAATAAACGTTCGGAACTTACAACATGGAAACAAATTATATCAGTTATTCCATTACAAGTATGTCAGGGAAACTACATTATTCCATTAAATGGAACAAAAATAACATAAATTGAAGACAATTAATTACATAGTAACACTAAGATTATGGAGCCATATCCTGGCATTGTCGTTTAACTTGTGGAGCGACATTAGAGACCCTTCTCTGAAACCATGAATATTACAAACCAGAAGATGGTCCATTGTTTGTACCTCGACACAGTCACAACACAAATTGTCTGTATAGCCCCATTTGGTTGTTTGCTGTCTGCATCGTCCAACTCCCGTGCGAAACCTGTTTAGAGCCGACCAGTGTTTTCTGTTGAGACTGAAAGCTTCAACCCTTTTGGTTGGGTCGTGGATTAGGTGATGGTTTTCCACGACGCCTCTTCTCAGACCCTGCCATGTATTCTTCCATTCATCATCGAGACCCTCTGTGCCCAATGTTTTGCTCCAGACGATAGGTTCCCTGGACTTGAGTCTCGAGCGTCCTACCATGTCGGAATATATGAGTAGCCTTGGGATTGCTTCAATTTTTTCTACTATGTCCTGGGTTGCTTTCTCTCTACGTATGGAAGCAGGAGCGATGTTTGCCAGCACCGGACGCCACTCAACAGGAGTTGGCCTGAGAGTGCCGGTGACTGTTCTCAGAGTGGCATTTAGTTGTACATCCACTTTTTTGGCGTGCGGGCTTCTGCTCCAGACAGGGGCACAGTATTCTGCAGCGCTATACACCAGTGCCAGTGAAGCAGTTCGTAGAGTGGCACCATCACAACCCCAAGTGGTGCCTGCCAGTCTGTTGAGCAGGTTATTTCTCGTCTTTAGCTTAGGGGCAGTATCAGTTAGGTATTGTCTGAAAGTCATGCTGCGATCTAGCTTAATACTGAGATATTTTGGGAAATTCTCGTGACTGACAGCTTTACCATTTATAACCAGGCGCAGTTCCCTTCTCGCTTCCTTTTTGTTCAGATGCATGACTGTGCTTACTGTTTTTGTCACACTGATTTTTAGATGCCATGTGTCATAGTATTTTTTTCAGTGAAGCTAGATCTTTATTTAGTGTTGATTTCAGGTTTTCAAACGAGTTACTTTGCGCTGTTATAGCTAAATCATCTGCGTAGGCAAATTTGCGTGAGTGCAGATCAGGCAAATCTGCTATATAGATGTTGAAGAGCCAGGGAGCTAAGGCGGATCCTTGCGGAAGACCATTTTTTAGGGTATGGCACTTGCTGGTTTCACCATTAATTTGACCCTGAACTTCCTTTCGCTCAGCATGTTGTTCAAGAGCTTCAAGGTTGTTTTGCATTTGACTATCTTTGCCAGTTTTAAAATGAGACCATTTAGCAGTGACGTACACAGATGTCAGGTCAACGAGGACTATCCCTATTTTCTTCTTTTCCTGAAAGCCTCGTTCAATGTGTGTGATAAGTGCCAGCACCTGGTCGCAGCACCTTCTTCCTTGTCTAAAACCTGCTTGCTCCACTGGTAGTTGTTTCTCCAGTACTGGTTTAAGTCTTTCCAACAGTATCCTTTCAAACAGTTTGTAGGTTATGCACAGTAATGAGATTGGCCTGAAGTTCCCTGCGTCAGTTCCACTCTTCCCTGGTTAGTGTGGCAAGGATTTTGGCTGTTTTCCATTCTCTGGGGATTTCACAGGTTTCCATTATCCTCGTGAATAGTTTGCATATCCATTTCAGCGCTTTTGGTCCAAGATTTTTCAAAAATTCAGGGAGGGTGTTGTCTGGTCCAGCTGCCAACGATAAACCATTTTATTCGACAATGATCAAGAAATTGTCACCAAGCACAGATATAACCTTGTTACTTAGGAGTGCTATATTTTGGCAAACCACTAAGAAGTAGTCATGCTGGAACGCCCCCTCAACCCACAAAGCTATTTTGCCCTCTTTTTGTTGCAAACCGGTTTTGAGCAAGTAAGTTATCAGGAATGCATGAGTGTGGATTGTTTGGGACACCGTCATTATTGCCGATAGTGCTATTGGAATAAACAGATCTGATAGCGTTTTCTTCGACGGAGAAGCTAGAACAATTTCTGGTGGCGAAAATACGAGGTATCTGGAATTATTCATCTTTATGCTATGCTAAATTTCCTCATTTAAGTATGCATCTGTCACTTCTTGCTATGTAGAAAAATCATTTTCTGCAGTACAGAACGTCGCAGCAGATAAAAGTGTAAGCCTAAATAAGGAGAATGTGGATTATTATTTAGTTAGGGGCTTTTCACATCGGAAATATCCGGAGAGGTGTTTGTTCGTTTGATACAGCTCTTTTCATTTAAGCAGAGCGGCTACATCTTTAAGGGAATTGGAGTCTCTCGGGAAAGTAAGGAATTCGCAAGGAATTGGCTGTGGCACATAGTAAGGGATCAATATCAGCATTTACCTAAATTGAAAATGGGAAATAAATCACAAAAAACCATTGTCAAAGTTGATGTCGGCTGGATTCAAACCAACTCGCCTCTCGAATCCAGAGATTCGCTTAAACTCAGCACCTGATTGCACAGAGCTATCCCGGTGGGTAGAAAAGAAAATCAAATGCATCACAACAAAAGATGGGATTATGAATTCCATTTTTTTCTTTAATTGTGCATGGTTAATCATTTGATTGTGCATAAATGCATGTAATGTATATTTTAAGGTGGAATTGTGTGTGTAATTTAATACTATAAGAGCGTAATTAGATTTAATATTTAATGTTTAAATTTAGTACTTCAGAGCTCCTTAATGAACATCACAAACTGATGAAATCAGACACAACAATGAAGTGAAAGATACGAGAGATCGCGAAAATTCAAATTGATGTCGCAAGTGTTAAGTAAGATGGGGTTAGATTCAGAGGTCATGATGAGACAGGAGATTTCTTGAATCCAGGAAATTCAGTGCCATTTGAAAAGTGCGCGGAACAGAAATGAAGCTTTAAAAGCACACTGGTAGAAAAAGGGCTGTTTCTGGAGATTTTCAGAATCTGTACAGAACGAGCTGATTGAAAGTGTAAGTGAGTCGATTTGCGAATACATACATTAAATTTTGGAAAGAGCCTTATGCTGCATTATGAACGAAGCAACAAACGTTTTGGGCACCACAATTTTCAATTGTTCATTTGTTGTGCGACTAGTCTACTGCAAGGGCGACATTTCGAAATATATTCATGGTTTTCTTAATGTTAGTAAAGCTGCTTTATCCACTGTGTTTTAGTAGCGCGTTTCGTAATTATGATATGAAGAACAAACTGGTGGCCGAAAGCTACGATGAAGCTTCCGTTCTGGCAGGATAATTAAATGGCCTGCAAGCTAAGGGTAATGAAATTGCCCCTCAAAATCTTTTTACTCACTGTTTTGCACATCGGTTAAATTTGGTTTTGCGGCAGAGGTGTTCTTGTATTCCTGCTTTCTTCTTCTGGCCTTCCAAATGCACAGCAGTTCTCGACAGTATTGCTGGTAAATGCATCCCTGCGAAGAGTGGAACGAGACGGAACTTTAATGTCTGCCATTCATGAAAATCGTTGAGGAGCATTTGAAGTTCTAAATGAAATAATCGACAGTTCCGACTATAGTTCAATGACTGCATGATACGCCTGTCGTTTCAAAAATATCCTCTGAGAAAAAATGAAAAATGCATATAAGTTGATCAACTTATCAAATTCTATGAAATTCTCGACTAACTAACAACTTGAATTTTCCATGAATAGACCTAGAGCTTAAGTGATGGATGACTAGACTGACAATGCGCTGATGTCAAAATTCAAACAGGTGAATTCCGAGGCATTGGATTGTATTATAACACAACTGCAAAGTTTTCACATTGTGATACATTGCTCTTCCTTGACTTAGGCAAAGGCTGTACTACTCAGTTCGCCGATTATGCTCAGAATTTCCATGTAGACGGTGTGGATTGGTTATTACAAACCAGTGACGCCACCTTCACTTGCAGTTCCGTGTAGAACTGAAGACTGTATTGTCTTCTCGGCGTAAAGGAACATTTCACTCTGTCGGGTTGGGCGATATAATCAAAAGAATGACAGAATGAAACCGACCAACTTCTTCCTCAGGTTTTCAAACTGTTTTGTCTAATTGCAACCATTCCTGCAACAAGTGCTTTGGTTGAAAGGATTATTCTTGCCATAAAAGTGTAAAATCGTATTTGAGAAACAGTAGGCCTGTGGCCCATGATCACTTACCAGCTCTCGCTTGTACCTTACTGTAAAAACCAGTACTCAGAATACTTGAAAGCAAGACACATCATACGATGATGTTACCTAAAGATTCGGGAAGAAGAAAGATCATCAAGTTCACTTTTTTCACAAGTAACAACACACAAACACCAACTCTATCAGTTCACTTGTGTATAAAAGTGAGTGTCATTATTATTTATTATTAGTAGTAGTGGTGGCAGTAGTAGTAGTAGTAGTAGAGGCTGTAGTGTTGGTGGTGTCGTCGTCATCATTGTTATCGTCGTCATTCGAAACGCAAGATACGCGTACAGCAGAAGGCAAGGAAAGGGGACTTTCCAGTATGTTTCCCGACCTCATTAGAATTCATACCCATTATCCACTACTGGCAGAATATAGAGCACATCGCAAAAACTCAGCACCCATGATAGCATCTGGTGAACATTCATGTCAATCTGTGCTTTGCTATTAAGTACCTATAACAAATGTCAGATTGAAGAAGCACAGTTTTATTCACAGTGATTGTTACCACATGGTTTCTGCGATAATAGTGTGCAGATGTAAATTGCCAAACACTCTGCTACTGGGAAAGTGTGTCCACTGATATACAGTAATAGGAGAGAGAAAGGGTGTATTACATGTTTACCATGTCAGTGAACCAATGAGCTATTTTATTACTTGTGCCGTATGTATTCCAACACTCAGTATCAGTTCTTCTTATTTTCATGATCTATCGCTATCTCACTAGGCCACCTTCCTCTCTCGTTCTTCATTTTATGCTACCGTCTGCCAACTTCCCCTGATGTGCACTTCCTAGCTCATCCTGCAACAACACTTGCACAACTCATTCCATTGTCAAAAATAGACTGTGTGTGTGTGTGTGTGTGTGTGTGTGTGTGTGTGTGTGTGTGTGTGTGTCAGCACTGAAAAAAAAAACAATAAATAAATTTAAGAGCTGAGCTACAGAGCTTACCTTCTTGTGTATGTATCGTTACATCTCCCCTGCTCAATGAACTTGGTCGGTTACACATTCTGTTATTTATAAACTATTTTGTAAAGTCATTATTACACCACTGGGCACTGAAATATACACTGATGAGCCAAAATATTAATACCACCTGCTTAATAGCTTTTTTATCCATTTTTGGAATGAAATACATCACTGATTCTACACAACAGGCATCCGACAGTTTCGTGATAGGTTTGTGGAGGCATGCGGCATTTGATCTCTATGCATAGGTCATGTAATTTGCAGAAATAATGGGCTGTTGATTTGCGTATGTGGTGACGGTGCCCGATAGTGACTCAGACGGGTTCCATAGGATTTATATCAGGCAAATTTGGTCACAGAGACATCAGCATGAGTTTGCTACAATGCTCCTCAAATCACTGTTGCACAGTTCTGACTCTGAGATACAGATGATAAATTTGCTGAAAGATGACATCCATCATGGTAGACATCAACCATGAAGAGATGCCCGTGGTTCACAGCTGTCAGCATGTCTTTGATTATTGCCACAGGTCCCATGCAAGTGCAGAAAATGTCTCCCATAGCATAATAATGCTCCCACTAACTTGTGCCCATGGCAAGCTGCACATTTCAAGCCACCATTCACCATGATAATGGTGTTTGTGGAGACAACCAGCCACCTAGTGAACACATTGGGGTGGTCTACTGTGGAGCTCTGTGTTCAACAATGTATAATAAATGGTGTGCTTTGAAACACTTGTGCATGCACCAGCATTGTGCTCTTTCAGCAGAGATGGTACAGATAACCATATAGCCTACTTTACAGGACAAACCCCGTGTTCTGTGAAGAGTTGTTGATGTCCAACCATTTAGCACTTAGTGTCGGTTTCACTGTCCTTCTGTTTCTTTCCATAGATGCTCATGACAGCAGCACATGAAAATTCAAACAGCTTTGCCATTTTCAAGATACTTATTCACAGGCTCTGTGTAAAAATAATGTGCCCTTCATCACAGTTGGTTATCTCAATGGACTTCCCCATTTTCTACCCATATCTTTACTAGTGTTATCCCTCATCTGTGTCTGCTCTGGTTACATACTTTTGTTACTGTGTCATGTGCCCATAATGCCACCAGTTGGCATCCATTGTTGCTGTTATATTTGGAGACTGTAAGGAATGCAGGAATAACACAAAAAAGAATATTTTTTTATAAAATATTGATCTTTATTCAAAGAACAATTTAGTGTTAGCGTGGAATATATATTTACAAGAAACAGATGCTAAGTAGAAAGTTATAGTATAACAAAATAGTAGCTTTTGTCAATAAAATATACTCATTTTCTTGTTTGAAAGCAAAACAGAGAACACATGCTCTCTTCATACATAACTCAGGACATTTCATAGAACTGCCAACAATATCAGAGTTCTCAGTTCCATGTACAAGATTGATGTAGAAGATATATATTTAAAACACAACATGTCATATACTTAATTTTTGTTCTAAGACATTTAGTTATTTACATAATGGAATGGTGCAGTTTATTTGTCTTTCTGTCGAAGCAGAATTTAACAGTTGATTTAAAATCTTTTAAAGTATTTAGAGCTTTCTCTTGTTAACATGAAGGAAAAGAAATGATGTACACAAATAATGAACTAGGCTCCAGGCACTAAACTTTTCAACAGGGTAAGTAACAGTGATATGAATTTAGTACAACATTTCAAAATAGTTATTTACAACTTTTATCAGGATTAATTTTGATCATGGTTTCTATTCAGCAGATTTTGTACAAAATATGTCACTAATGCAGAAATATTCAGCAAAGTGAATTTTTTTCATGCAAAACACAAATATTAAACCCTTAACCAGTTCAAAATGTTATAATTCTGCTTCTCAGCAGCAGTCTGAAAATATAATAGAGTTAAAATAATATAGCTATTATATTTTGATACTTTCTAAATGTTCATAGCCACAATATGGTAACATGTAAATAGACTCTGGTAAGTGCAATAATAAAAATATATTCCACAAACATGGAACACTGTTGAAAAAGACTGCTCCGGAAGAGAGAAACAGTTTCAGTTTAATATCGTGGTACAAAGGGAATGTCATTTTTAAACAGCTTACCAATGACAAATGAGATTTCATTCAGTCTTTTAATATATATTCAGCAAATTCCTCTACAACAGAAAATAAAAATCCAGAAAACCTGGACAAGCAGATTATTTGATAGGTATAATTCATAACAGCACCATATTTGAACTAAATTTACAAACTATAGAGAACATTGCTTATGCAAGGATTCATTTATTTATTAGGTCACCAATAAAATAATTCAATCTAAACACTGGAGTGGGGAGCTTTAAGCACTAAATGACAAATTTACTGTCATCCACAAAGTTGCTAGGTGGGTTGACAGTTGCCTGAAGAGTTGAATAACATATTAATCAATGGTACTTTAAACAGTGCGGCAAGTAAAGAAAATAAGGTGTGAATATCAGTTTTATCTACTTTGTGTTGAGGAAATCCTAAAAGTCTATTTTGATTGAAGGTGTCAGATTCCTGAAAAGATAAATATCTTAAAACACAGGTAAGAAATGTATTTAATATGTACAGATCAATTTTATCATTTCCTCTGAGGCTTCACTGGCAAAGGATACGTACCATAATTAACATTTAGTGTTACATTACATGTGAAATTTTGTCCTAAGATGATTGCTGTAAACTGCGGAAAGAGTAAATAAAAGTCATGTGGTATTGGTAGCTACTTAGATCATATTGTCTAAATAACATGAAGTAAGAAGTATGAAACCACTGCTGACAACAGCAATTCAGGAAAATAGGACAAAGTGTTAGTTACTGTGAACACTTCAGAGATGGGATTGTTCTCACAAGATTCAACAGCAAACCACTGTTGACAACAGTAATTCAGGTATATGTGTTGATATTGCAATCAAAAGATAAAGAGAAAGTGTATAAGAATACTGAATGGGTAATTCAGTATGTAAAGGTGGATGACAATCCAATAGCCAGGGAGACTGAAATGCAGTTGTAGGGGAAGGAATAAAGAAAGGGGTATGGGAGAATGTGGGCTTGTCAGTAGGGATGAGAGAGGAGAAAGACTAACAGAGTTCTGCAAAAACATTCAGATGGTAATAGTGAATCCTCTGTTCAAGAAACACAAGAGGGGGATGTATACTATGAAAAGACTTGGGGATTTCAAAAGGTTCCAGCTGGATTATATCATGGTCAGACATAGATTCTGAAATCAGACATCGAAGTGTAACAACTATCCAGCAGATATATACTGGGATCACAATTTAATGATGATGAAGAGTAGATTGAAGTTTAAGAGAATCATCCGGAATAATCAGTGTGGAAGGAAGTGGGATAATAAAGTACTGAGAAAGGATGAGATGCTTTTGAAGTTTGCTAAAAATATGGATACTCGGATAAGAAATACCACTGTAGGAAGTTCAGTTGAAGAGGAATGGACATCTCTACAAGGAGCAACCATATTTGTTGGACATACAAGGGCAGGTATAAAGAAGATAACCTTGGAGAAACTTTGGGTGACAGTAGAAATATTTCAACTAACTTACAAAAGAAGGAAATACTACAATGTTAGGAGAAATACAGAAATTCACCAACATAAATCACCAAGCAATGAAGCAAATAAGAAGTGTAGCAAAGACATGGTGAAATGGATGAAGGAATAAACCTAGAAACAGAAAAATAAATGATTTCTTGGAGGACTGACTTGGCATATAGAAAAGTCAAAACAACCTTTGGTGGAATTAGAAACAAGAAGACATTGGAAATTGTACTGTTAAAAGCAAAGGAGACAGGAGGTTGCGAATAGCTGGAAAGAGAGCACTGAGAGCCTCTACGGGGGTGAGGAATTGTCAGGGAGACTGTAATATACCCAACAAATAATTTAGAACATAGGATACAGATAATATTATGAGATGAAGAGGTTGGCACAGGAGAGGAATTTGTGACAGGCTGCATCAAACCAGTCAGATGAAAGATGTCTCAAGAAAAAAATTGACAGTCTAAAGCACAGCATCTTAAATGTAAAAATAAATTATTTTATTCTGCAAAATAAAATCATTGCTATGATCTGTCTAAAATATGTGTAGGAGTGTCACATGCTTTTATTCCATTTATTTTTTGAAGAAGTAATTAGCAATGAATAATTATAAACATGTGAAAGATCTGTAATGTTATTTATGGTACAGAGTTATGGAAAGAACAGGTGGCAGCCAGTGATTTTAGACCTGAGTGAAATTTAAGATCAGTGCTATCGATCTGGTTTGTCAGTGCTGGAGACCGCAATATTTTACATGTAAATATTTGTGACAAGGTAAATTAGATTCCTTTCTCTTTGGGTAACATATCTTTTTAAAATCAGAAGACTGACAGTAATAAATAATTATTTTTATATACAGACTTACATTGTTCAACATTAGGCCAGTTACAATAAAGCTTCATTTCTGATTTTGAAGTGACTGTTTTTCTGAGAAAATTTTAAGTACCTGAACTGAAATTATAGAATATATTGATGGAAATATGTTACTGAACACTAAAATACAAAAACTGACTTGTTATAATGTGGGCATTTTCTGTTACACTTTATTTTGGATCCGGAGTATTTTTTTTTTTTTTTTCAACTAACCAGTTAAACTGACAAAAAATTAAGGGGCGAGACAGATTTGAAATAAATTGTAAACATACAAACATACCAAGCAACTCACAAGTTAAAATATCACTGAATGTCTTTTTCTTGAATTACACATTACTTTTAAAGTATAACTTAAACAAATTAAAAACTATATCGCAGTTGATCATTATGTACAAGAAACAAGAGTAAATTAAGCCTAAATAACAGTAGGCATCTATCAAAATTCAAGCAAGCATACTGAAGAGAAATGTACTTGCATTTTGAAGAGCTGGAGGATATGGAGAGCCACAGCTCAACTATCAAAAGGTTGGAATTTCAAAGATTGTGATGAAGAAAAGGGGTTAGCTGCTTGAAAAGCAGTTGCAGTCACACCTTCCACATCACCTGCACTGAACCTATGCCGTTGGGAATCCACAGCTGTCCTTGCGTGGTTCCAGTTGCTAGGTGTCTGCACAGATCGAAGATCACTTTGAGTTATAATCCCATTCTTATGATGATTTCTAAGAACACATGTACCATTTGTCTGTGAAGCTCCCAACATCCTCTCCTGTGCACTACTACTTCTCAGCACTGCTTCAGCATCAAGTCCAAGTATCAATAGAACTCTGTGAGGATTCTGAAGCACAAAATTCTCAAAAATGTCTACAGGCATAGAAGTTTGTGTTTCCTTATCTGCAAGCCGGCTCAATCTCATTGGCATTTCTTCAGTTTCCCAACAGAACATGTCAGGGGGATGTGATGAACTGCGCTGTATAATACTGCCATCCAGGCAGTTGTATGGCAAATTGGGATTTGAGTGCGCTGGAAGGGGATGAGGATAGCGTGTCGCCACTGTACTGCTACTTGATGCAAGCTCTTGCAAAGCTTGAATAGCATTTCGAACCTGTGCACAACATACAAATATTTTCTATCTTGCCATAAGTCTGACAATACTATTGACAACTAATGAATGATATCAAAATTTTCAGAAATATATCATAAAATTAAAAGTATATGATCATGTCATTCAGTATTGGTTAAATACATGTTTTACATGGGGCAGGTGCTAAAACATGAACTACTCATTATTGTATGTTGGATAAAATAGCACTTTCTTCTATTTCTTCCAATATTTATTGGAAAAAAACATGTTTGGATGGAACTGTATACATAGTGGTTATTATGCTCCTGCTGAAAGAATTTCTGCTCTTGCTCACCAACATTTCCCATCAATTGCCTGAAACCTAGCCTCTCACATCAAAGATACTAACAACTTCTTCCACTGAGTCTCCCCCATCCCCACCCCTTTACCTCCTGGATCCTTACTCATTGCTGTTGATTGCCCCCCATACACAAACATCCCTCATGCCAATAGCCTTGCTGCTCTTGAATACTACCTCTCCCTATGACAACCTTTTAATGGACCATATAGAAGAAACCTTTCTAGTCTCTTGAAACCCAAAGCCCTTGTCTGGTTTAGATTCGTTGATGGTATCTTCATGATCAGGACTCAAGAGTCAAGACACTCCAACATCATTCCTCCCCAACCACAAAACCTCTTTTGTCCACTTTGCATGCTCCATTTCAGACCGACATGCCACCTTCTTGGATGAACTACACATTTCTGGCGGCTCTGTCCACACCTCTGCCTATATTAAACACACTAAAAACCATCAGTACCTACAGTTTTTCATATTTCATCCCTTCCACACCAAAAAATCACTCCAATACAGCCTGCCTGTGGATGACGTATCTGCAGCAATGAGAACTCCCTTGCCTGGTGTACTGAAGGTCTCTACAAGGCTTTCACAGACCGGCATTATCCCAAAACCTAGTCTGCTAACAGATATCCCATGCCATATCTTTGCACATCCCTAATCCACCCACCACCCAAGAATCAGTGACAAAAGAGTACCCCCTCATCATTCAGCATCACCCTGGACTGATGGGCATCCTATCCGAGGTCCTTTCCATCCCTCTGAAAGTGGTACACTGTCACCCAACCAAACTACACAATATCCGGGTCCATCTCTACAACACTCCCACTCTCAGTTCCCAACCTCTTGCCACAATGATCGTACCCCCATGGAAGACCCGCGTGCAACACCTGGCTAGGCTACTCAGTCAGCACTTCCTACTCCACTTCTGCCACAGGATTTTCCAATCCCATCAGAGGCACCCATGAAAGTAGCCTTGTCATATACCAACTCTACTGCAAGCACTGCACACCTTTTTACGTCAGTATGACAATCAACCACAATGAACAGCAATGAATGGCAACCACCAAACTGAGGCCAAAAATAAAATTTTGCAACATTCAGCTGAGTACAGCATGCTTGATTTCAATGGCTACTTCATAACCTGGGCCATCCGCATCCGTTCCTCAATCGTCAGCTTTTATGAACTTGCAGATTTGAGTTATCCTTGCAAAAAATCCTTTGCTTTGTAATCTTTTGCTTCTGTAGCCCTCCTGGTCTCAAGTTTCATTAAGCAACTGTTCCTGCACCCTCCACCCAACAGTGCACTCTTGTCTTGCCACTACCTCCCAATCCACAGCTCCATGTCACCTTCACCATGCGCTATACCCTTCTAGCTCCCATATCCATGCATCATGCATCTAGCCTGCACACTTGCCACCACTCCTTTCTGCATTCCTAACCAGCATACCTCCCCTCCAGCCCCTAGCTACTCACTCAACGCCTCTATTGGCATTCAACCTCCCTTCCTCTACCCACCTCATCCAACACAATAGCCACCCCACCCCAGTAGTCCATCTCCTGAAATACAGTCCCAGTATTGTCTGTCCAGCTGGTTCAATGTAGGGGTAAGAGTGTGTGTTGCATGTGTGTGTTACATGTATATATTTCTACTCTACTTCAACAAAGAATTTATTACAAAAGCTAGCAAGTTTCCTTTCTCTTTTTTGGGTGACTCTCAAGGATTCAATGCTTTTGCAATTCGCTGAGTGGTCTCCTTTACTTCTAAATTAATTACAATCTGGAAAAAGTTCCCTTCTATATTTATTATTGAATTTTATGCTATAACATTAAACAACTTGTGAATGTAAATTATTTATAATAATCCACAAGAATCACCCTATATTTTAAATTAGTTAAGCCTGTAAACACCGGAAATTATCTAGGAATTTCAAATGTGTACCTTTAACAACATATAATGTTCAAACAATAAAAATGCTCTAAAATAGAAAATCCAGGATGAAATGTAACAATACGAGGGAAGGAAACTTGCTACTCAACATATAGCAGAGATGCTGAGATGCGATAGGCACAACAAAAAGTTAACACAATCATAGCTTTCGGTCATTAAGGTCTTTGTCAGCAGTACACACACACACACACACACACACACACACACACACACACACACATATACTCACGCAAGTGAGTGACTGTGTGAACTTTTTATTGTGCCTATTGCAGCTCAACATCTCCGCTATATGGTGAGTAGCAACTTCCCTTCTCTTGTATTGGTATATATATATAATCAATAAACTGGATTTGAGTTAGATACTGTTAGAGCAAATAAAATGAAGATATTTCTCATTTATGTGACGTCACCTAATTCCAAACGTAACCATCAGCTTGGTAGCATGTCCAAGTATGGCACTATTTGCAACTGCAACAGGAATCAATGATTGGCTATGCCTACCACATAGTACCTGGATGGCTGTGACCATCACTAGTGACACTAGAATACTGCACATTAACATTCCCCACAGTTTTGTGCATACCACCATTGACTGCTACCTCTCACAACATACTGCCAATCCCAAACCTGCCACCTCAGACTCATATATCTGAGTGCCTGTGACAGTAACAAAAAATCTTTTCATTTTGATTAATGAATAATTACAGAGTCATGTTACAATTTATTACTGTAAAGAATGTTCTCTTTGAATGTCTGTATCCTTCTACCTACCTTTTCTTCAATAGTCACATCAGATATAAAAGAGAAGTTGAAAGGTTCTCACTGTAGTTCATGCATCAGGAGCAGACACACATGTAAATTTTTCTATGAACAAAAATGTCATACCGACATTGTATGAAAGACTTTTAATAACTCAGATACTGCTATGTTTGTTGTCTTTAATATAACAGTTCATTATTTCAATGTTTAATTTTGAATTTACATGTCAGAGTATTTCTGATCCACAACGTCACATCCAAGATTAACAAGGAAAAGAGGGGAACAAGGGATATTATAAACTTGTGACTATGACAGGATAGTAATATGTAGTCTTCAGATTATGTACTGTACTACATAATATTGAAATGGACAAACTGATTTTTGCAGAAAGCAAAAATTAAAAGAACTTCCTAGTGCTATGGCAGCAACCACTGTAGACAAAATATGTCCTTTGATAAAGTTAATATGACATCAGTCACATAAGGTCAGATGCTAAGTGAAAGATTTAAGGAGCAAAGTGTAATTTTATCCACAAATCTGGGAATGTTGTTTAAAGAAAGGAAAATGTACTGTTGATTGGAATATTACACAAGAGATTTAATGAAGTAACACAACAGTATTAGTTTGGTGAATGGCTTAATGAAGGCTTGTATTCTACAGCTGACAAGTATAAATGAGATACAGAGGTAGCTGTTAAGGAAGTCATCACTTCAAAACTTAATGTGATAAGTACAGAATAGAATGTTTGTGTTAATATTGTTAATAAGAAAATAGATTCAATTCTATGGACATCAGAGAATTTTTACAGTAAATGATGCAAACTGTGAAGAAAAACAGAGGTGAATGATATAAAATGTAACATACAGCAAGAGAGTGGTTAGACTCATCATTTAAATCAATTTTTGGTTGTAAGTAGTTAGTGCAATGGTAACACTATGAGACCAAGAGATCCAAATAAGCTATTTTGTGCTGGAAAACATTTTCCCACATACTTAAAATAAAGAACATTATGATCAGACATAGGTAGTTTAATATATTTTTTACCAGATAAGAAAGATGAAAAATTCATTGTTTTTGTAAAAACATTGAACAAACATGCAGAAAATAAAATTTATTGGAGGATGTATGCAGTGAGGCTCTACTTTGTGCAGTACCAAAATCTGTGATTGATATCAGGCCTATGAAGATTTTCTATGTAATAGTTGTCCCATGGACTGTAGGAGAAACTTAAAAAGGAAATATTAATTCCTTATACTTACAACTGAAACACAGGAATTTTAAGCAAATATTGCTAAAAGTGTTTCAGTAAAGTTAAATATTGAGACCAAGATTTGCACAATCTGACATATTGCATGTCAAAAGCTGACAGGTATTCAGCATTAGAGAAAGTTGATAACTCCCTGATAATGACGATAAGTAGTTTGTACTCTTTCTAGTAAAATACAATGGTCACAACTACAGATTACTGTAGAAACCATATGGGGATTTAATGAAGCACCAAATTTTTTTTTTTTTTTTTTTTTTTTTTTTTTTTTTTTTTTTTTTTTTTATCACGTGTTTAACATTTGGTTATATGTTTGTGTGGATAGTTAAAATTTCTGAATGGTAATAAGAGATTTTTGCTTTTATTTGAAATTATTTTTCACACCTTAAGAAGTTGATACTGTAAGATACTGAAGAAACTACAAAAAGGTGCTAATTTAAGGAGATGGGACCTGGATAAACTGAAAGAACCAGAGGTTGTAGAGAGTTTCAGGGAGAGCATAAGGGAACAATTGACAGGAATGAAGGAAAGAAATACAGTAGAAGAAGAATGTGTAGCTCTGAGAGATGAAGTAGTGAAGGCAGCAGAAGATCAAGTAGGTAAAAAGATGAGGGCTAATAGAAATCCTTGGGTAACAGAAGAGATATTCAATTTAATTGATGAAAGGAGAAAATATAAAAATGCAGTAAATGAAGGAGGCAAAAAGGAATACAAACGTCTCAAAAATGAGATCGACAGGAAGTGCAAAATGGCTAAGCAGGGATGGCTAGAGGACAAATGTAAGGATGTAGAGGCTTATCTCACTAGGGGTAAGACAGATACTGCCTACAGGAAAATTAAAGAGACCTTTGGAGAAAAGAGAGCCACTTGTTTGAATATCAAGCACTCAGATGGAAACACAGTTCTAAGCAAAGAAGGGAAGGCAGAAAGGTGGAAGGAGTATATAGAGGGTCTATACAAGGGTGATGTACTTGAGGACAATATTATGGAAATGGAAGAGGATGTAGATGAAGTCGAAATGGGAGATAAGATACTGCGTGAAGAGTTTGACAGAGCAATGAAAGACCTGAGTCGAAACAAGGCCCCGAGAGTAGACAATATTCCATTTGAACTACTGACGGCCGTGAGAGAGCCAGTCCTGACAAAACTCTACTATCTGGTGAGCAAGATGTGTGAGACAGGCGAAATACCCTCAGACTTCAAGAAGAATATAATAATTCCAGTCCCAAAGAAAGCAGGTGTTAACACATGTGAAAATTACCGAAATATCAGTTTAATAAGTCACAGCTGCAAAATACTAACGCGAATTATTTACAGATGAATGGAAAAACTGGTACAAGCGGACCTTGGGGAAGATCAGTTTGGATTCCGCAGAAATGTAGGAACATGTGAGGCAATACTAACCTTACGACTTATCTTAGAAGAAAGATTAAGAAAAGGCAAATCTAGGTTTCTAGCATTTGTAGACTTAGAGAAAGCTTTTGACAATGTTAACTGGAATACTCTCTTTCAAATTCTGAAGGTTGCAGGGGTAAAATACAGGGAGCGAAAGGCTATTTACAATTTGTACAGAAACCAGATGGCAGTTATAAGAGTCGAGGGGCATGAAAGGGAAGCAGTGGTTGGGAAGGGAGTGAGACAGGGTTGTAGTCTCTCCCCGATGTTATTCAATCTGTATATTGAGCAAGCAGTAAAGGAAACAAAAGAAAAATTCGGAGTAGGTATTAAAATCCATGGAGAAGAAATAAAGACTTTGAGGTTCACCGATGACATTGTAATTCTGTCAGAGACAGCAAAGGACTTGGAAGAGCAGTTGAACGGAATGGACAGTGTCTTGAAAGGAGGGTAAAAGATGAACATCAACAAAATCAAAACGAGGGTAATGGAATGTAGTTGAATTAAGTCGGGTGATAGATTAGGGAATGAGACACTTAAAGTAGTAAAGGAGTTTTGCTATTTAGGGAGTAAAATAACTGATGATGGTCGAAGTAGAGAGGATATAAAATGTAGACTGGCAATGGCAAGGAAAGCGTTTCTGAAGAAGAGAAATTTGTTAACATCGAGTATTGATTTAAGTGTCAGTAAGTCGTTTCTGAAAGTATTTGTATGGAGTGTAGCCATGTATGGAAGTGAAACATGGATGATAAATAGTTTGGACAAGAAGAGAATAGAAGCTTTCAAAATGTGGTGCTACAGAAGAATGCTGAAGATTAGATGGGTAGATCACATAACTAATGAGGAGGTATTGAATAGAATTGGGGAGAAGAGGAGTTTGTGGCACAACTTGACAAAAAGAAGGGACCAGTTGGTAGGACATGTTTTGAGGCATCAAGGGATCACAAATTTAGCATTGGAGGGCTGCGTGGAGGGTAAAAATCGTAGAGGGAGACCAAGAGATGAATACACTAAGCAGATTCGGAAGGAGGTAGGTTGCAGTAAGTACTGGGAGATGAAGAAGCTTGCACAGGATAGAGTAGCATGGAGAGCTGCATCAAACCAGTCTCAGGACTCAAGACCACAACAACAACAACTGTAAGATAAAAATCCATAAATAAAGGTTACTTTATTATTTATGTAATGTGAATACACAAAGTCATTTTTTCTACAAAAACTATAATTGATCATGACTTCATTTATACGATAACTGTTAAATAACGCTATAAGTATATTCAAGTTTTAAACCCTGATACTAGTCAGGAAAGTAGAATTTGGATGAATGTGTAAAAGACCAATTTCCAGAACTAAAAATACTGCTTTATAAAAGAATATAACATTTAAACAATGGGAAGTCCAGGTTGGAATCTCAATAATTATGAAAATGACAGTTTGCTTCTAACCATAGAGATGATGTGATTGTAGAGAGACACAATAAAAACATTGTTATACTCTGAGCTTTTCCTCAAAGTCTTCTCCAGAAAAGAAAAGAAAATGCAAGAACAAACAAACATACATGCACATACTCGTCAGACACACATGATGGCTGTCTCTGGCTGTGCTGGCTAGACTGCAACAGTTGCGTTGAACAAAAGCAGCAATCTGGAGTGGGGCAGAGAAGAAGGAGTCATAGAAGGGTATGGGTGAGAGGAGAGAAGAGCGCTGTCTGGTGAAGCATGCAAGGGCTAGAAGACTGCATAACAAGGCTGCCAGGATAAGTACTGAGAGACTTTGGCTAAAAAAAGGGGGGAAGGGGTTGGAGCAGGGGGCCGTAGCATTGCAGATATTAAACGACTGCAGATTTTTGCAGTAAATTTTGTTACATTAAGGCAAGCTGTTTTGGAAGCCTGCAGTATAGTAGCACTCAGCAGTGGCTGACTTGTGGCCTCTCGTATGTTTCATAGCCACACCTGTCGCTATAGAGGACCATAAGAATGCACACTGTGGTATGTACTAAAATCGCTTATTCACCTCGTTTAAGAAACTAAATAACTATGTTAAACATTATCTGTTTTATTCCAAATTCAGTACATCACCTTTTGTAATTCAGAAGAACTTTGTGTCAAAATTTGATACCACTTCCTATAATACCCTCCTGGAAATGTAAAAAAGAACACATTGACACCGGTGTGTCAGACCCACCATACTTACTCCAGACACTGCGAGAGGGCTGTAGAAGCAATGATCACACGCACGGCACAGCGGACACACCAGGAACCGCGGTATTGGCCGTCGAATGGCACTAACTGCACAGCATTTGTGCACCGCCACCGTCACTGTCAGCCAGTTTGCCGTGGCATACGGAGCTCCATCGCAGTCTTTAACACTGGTAGCATACCGCGACAGCGTGGACGTGAACCGTATGTGCAGTTGACGGACTTTGAGCGAGGGCGTATAGTGGGCATGCGGGAGGCCGGGTGGACGTACTGCCGAATTGCTCAACACGTGGGGCGTGAGGTCTCCACAGTACATCGATGTTGTCGCCAGTGGTCGGCGGAAGGTGCACGTGCCCGTCGACCTGGGACTGGACCGCAGCGACGCACGGATGCACGCCAAGACCGTAGGATCCTACGCAGTGCCGTAGGGGACCGCACCGCCACTTCCCAGCAAATTAGGGACACTGTTGCTCCTGGGGTATCGGCAAGGACCATTCGCAACCGTCTCCATGAAGCTGGGCTACGGTCCCGCACACCGTTAGGGCGTCTTCCGCTCACGCCCCAACATCGTGCAGCCCGCCTCCAGTGGTGTCGCGACAGAAGTGAATGGAGGTACGAATGGAGATGTGTCGTCTTCAGCGATGAGAGTCGCTTCTGCCTTGGTGCCAATGATGGTCGTATGCGTGTTTGGAGCCGTGCAGGTGAGGGCCACAATCAGGACTGCATATGACCGAGGCACACAGGACCAACACCCGGCATCATGGTGTGGGGAGCGATCTCCTACACTGGCCGTACACCTCTGGTGATCGTCTAGGGGACACTGAATAGTGCACAGTACATCCAAACTGTCATCGAACCCATCGTTCTACCATTCCTAGACCGGCAAGAGAACTTGCTGCTCCAACAGGACAATGCACGTCCGCATGTATCCCATGCCACCCAACGTGCTCTAGAAGGTGTAAGTCAACTACCCTGGCCAGCAAGATCTCTCAATCTGTCCCCATTGAGCATGTTTGGGACTGGATGAAGCGTCGTATCACGCGGTCTGCACGTCCAGCACGAACGCTGGTCCAACTGAGGCGCCAGGTGGAAATGGCATGGCAAGCCGTTCCACAGGACTACATCCAGCATCTCTAATCATCGTCTCCATGGGAGAATAGCAGCCTGCATTGCTGCGAAAGGTGGATATACACTGTACTAGTGCCGACATTGTGCATGCTCTGTTGCCTGTGTCTATGTGCCTGTGGTTCTGTCAGTGTGATCATGTGATGTATCTGACCCCAGGAATGTGTCAATAAAGTTTCCCCTTCCTGGAACAATGAATTCATGGTGTTCTTATTTCAATTTCCAGGAGTGTAGTTTTGGAGATATAAAAAACCAATTAAAAAGTACTTAACTGACACTTTAGAAAGTAAATTCAGATAGGAACAATAACAGTTTATATTTCTTTTGTTATTTGAAAACAGTAATAGCACTCTCATTGTGCTGATTTATTTTATAAAGATTTTCAATTTTAAACTTTCGATAATTTTTCTTTTGTAATGAAAATAACAGTTTAAAAGTTAATATTTATATTTTGTGTTAGGGTGAGAGACCATGAGAGTGAATGTGAGTGTGTATGTGGGGCGAAAGTCAAATTTCAATTTTAGATTGTATTACACCTTACGTAACTAGCAAGTATTACGCCAAGTGGGTGTCATGAAAACTGTAAATCCCCCTAACTGGTGGATGACGTATGCCTATGAGTGTTTGCTTTTGTAATAAGGCAGGCTGAAAGGCAACAAGAGGATAATCAGTTCTAAACTATATTTCAAGCATAGTTTTCTCTTAGTTTTCATTTCATTTGGTTTGATGGAACATTTTGTTAATATTTTCAGCATGAAATGACATAAATGCACCTACAAATGTTGATTGGAGTAAAACAGTTTAAGTGTGAATATGATCTTGAAAGATTGATCTGATTGGCTGTTTGATTTGATCAAGCAATGAGAGTAAAGTCTTTCCTACAAATTGGAATTAGTTATATGCCCTGATAGCAATGGCATTCAGACAGTCATTGACTACCTGTCGGATGAGAAGGTCATGTGTCCAAAAAAGTTATTTGTAAAATGAAGAAATGACTGTTATTTTGCGTTTGGTTTATATCGGCATGCAAACAGATGCATTTACAGACAGTTCTGTGAAGTTTGGAAGATTTTGGAGTGTTTGTTGTAGAGTAAACCATGTGTGAAACTGTCATCCTTTGTGAAAAATTCTGCATTACATAAAATGTTTTGGCAAGCATCTTCCTTTGAAGAATCCACTGAAAAGGACCGAGTGTGAAACTCATTTCATAGCAGATTATTGACTCTGTTAATCTCATAATATTTCAGGTTGGACCTAGTACACTCGTGGCTGTCTTGCATGTGATATAAGCTGCATGAACTAGTAGTAGATGGGCTATCGACATATATGTGACACCATAACTAAAAGACAATAAAAAACATTAGTATCAGGAAGCAGACATTTTCATTGAAGGAAGGAAGCATCCACATTCGCCTGTTATTACTAGAAATTTACAGATTGATTTTGTTACATGAGTTATGTAGACTATGCAATTGTAAGTATGGATTATGGTTTTCTTCAACGCTGCTTTTAACATTGTCTGCAAAGTTTCTATGAATGCAGAGCAACTGATGGTGAATGAACACTGTACTGAGGTAGGTTTGCATTAATTTGCAGCTTGCTTCACTCAGTGCTAGCGAACTTTTTAACAGTTTTTCGTCACAATTTGTGCATCGGACAGAAATATAGACTACAATATAGAGTTCGGGAGAACAGGAACTGTATATGAAAAAGTAGAAGTGTTTAATTGAACTGATAAAGTGGTCACACATGGGTGAAAAAAGGAGCTGGAATGTAGGACCAAAGACATTTGTGCAATAGAATGTGTGTCAAAAATACGACAACAAGTGGAAAGAGGCGATGAATGGAACGAAGTGGCAGACTTCGGCAGTGACAGTGGAGCTATAGGTGGTGCGTGATGCTATGGCAGACCACCAGCCGCTGGGGTAGTTGCAGCCAGAAGGCAAACGGGGGGCCATAAGGTGGCATAGGTGGACAGAACTGCTATATCACCTCGCTGTGCAGATCACAAGGAACAAAAGTGTTGTTCTACTTCATTGTTTGTGTGTGTGTGTGTGTGTGTGTGTGTGTGTACAAAAAAACTTTGCATCATGGCAGAAAGTAATCAGGAATTAGTGGATGAAAAACGAAAGGTAGATGATTCCAGGATACGTAACTTCAGTTTTGATATATCGCGAGCAAATGACTGTGGTTTGCGTAAGTCGATGCCTTCTAATTCTGGTCTAGAAAACGAATTCAGAAAGGTGGAAGCTGATGTTAAATATCTCCCTGTATCTATTCCAAAAGTAAATCAGGAACCAATGTCAGTTGTTGGGGAAACAAGGGACAGTGTGTCGGAAATGTTGGAGAATATAATGGCAAAAATGAATGGTTTGGGTTCCAAAATTAAAATGTCATTAAGTTCTGATATTGATGATAAAATATATAAAATGGGTACTAACCTTGATGCTAAAATGAATAAATTAGGGTTGGAAATAAACGGGTTACACACTGAAGTTGTCGAAATGGAATGCAAAATGGAAAGTAAAATTCCGAATTTGAGAGATTCATGGGAAAATGACCTGACTTTGTTTAATAATAATATTAAAGGAGAAATTAATGAAGTAAAATTCGAATGTAAAACTGCTATTATAACACTGAAAAGTAAATAACCTTCACAAATTGAGCAAGTTGCTGAGAACAACCAGCAGGTAAAGCAACAATTTCATTTAGAAATAAGTAATGCTCAGGAACAGATTCACAGGGTAGAAAAGTGCTGTGAAGATATTCAAATTGTTTTATAAAATAAAATCAAAGAAGGAAAAGATATGTGTGTTAAGTTTGGTATGCAAGCTGCTGGTAAGATTACTAACATTGAAACTAATGTCCAGCAATTTAGTACTAGTGTGAATGAGTAACTGTGTAACCATGAAAGTAGACTACAAATGTTGAACAGAATGGTAATAACAATAACATTTGTGTAGTGTCTAATGGTGTTGTGGAATCTTCAGAAACTGCTTATGTTATGCATCGCCAGTTTTTGAAATTTGATCCAAATAAGAATTTTCACCCTAAAAATTTTAGGAGCGATTTCAAAGATGTGTTACCTAAAGTGTGGAATTACAAGCAAAAGATTGGATTCATCACCTCTAATCTGAAGTGAGAACCTAGAATCTGGGGTAATCGAGCTTCAGACAAATACGACAGTCTAATGGAGTTCAAACAAGCCTTCTTTGACGAATACTGGGGAAAGAGGAAGCAGATGGAGGTGTTGAGTAAATTTTGGTCAGGGGAAAAATATTATCCCAAGAGAGACAGTATCAAATGGTTTGTACAAAAGTAGGTGACTACCTCGTCATACTTAAATGCAAAGGTAGAAAACAAGCAGATCATTATGGGTATAGAGAATAAGTTGCCATTCTATTGGCAGAATAAGATCATTTCAGCTTCTTGAGATAATATTGATAGGTTTATCCATTATTTAGAAAGAATATAAAACATTTTGAAAGAGGAGGAAAATAACAGAAAATAATACAAGCCTCTGGTGAGACCCAATGACAATAGGACATAAGTCAATGTAAATAGAACAGGCGTACAAAGAGCTAATGGTTACCGGGGTAGGTACAGAGGGAGAGGAGGTACTGCTGTAAGTAGGTTCAATGACAGATTACATTATTTTGATTGCAGTCAGCTGCGAGCCCTATGACGTAATAGATGGCCGCTACTCATCAGGTGATAGAAAGGTCAGAGCCAACAACATCGCACAGCAGGGAAATATGTAGCAGTCTGTGATGATGCTAACGTTTGGAGACTGCAACCATATAGACTAAACCCACTAGCAATGCCCTTTGTAAAGAAGGCACCTACTAAACAATATATTGAATGTTATGTTAATGAAATCAGAAGGGCATGGGAGAGTGATACTGAGAAGCAATTTATTTTTTTAGAAAAGGAAATAGAATTTCGTGGAAAGGAAAGTTCTAGTAAAGATCGCAGGAACTATGCTAAGAAGAAACTTAATACAGAAGGTAAAGACTCAGGTGAGGAGGTGGGAGTGAATCAGCACTGTGAAACCAATGTGGGGCTACCTGTAGACAGTGGAAGTAACACTATAGTAATATGAGAGGATGCTGTAAATTAGACTGAATCAAGTAATTTTGGAGAGTAAGGATGAAGAGGTGGAAGGGGAAGAAGCAGTAAATGACTTAAATAGTTCTGATGACATCTTGGATGGGGTTGCAGAAACAAAGATTATTCTGGAGGAAGAAAAGTTAGAGAAATGTTTTGATTTGTCTATAGTGGAATGGATAGTAAAAGCCACCACTAATAATGAAGTGAAAGGGGAGCCAGTTAAGTTGAATGTACTTTCCACAGAAGGGGTAGGCTTTGACAGGTGTGAAGTAGTGCAAGATTTGTTGGAAGAACCTGAGTCTGTAGTTAGAAGAGAATATGTGGGACAACCTATTGTAGAAGTAAATATTTTTGAAGAAAGGGTTTCTTGCTTGATAGATACCGGATCGGACATGTGCGCAGTGTCACAGAATTTTGTGACTGCTCTTCCAAAAAGTAAACAAATAGTGATAATGCCTGTGAGTGGGTTAAAAATTGTGGGTGCCACAGGTAAAAGCAAGAAAGAAGTAAAGCAAGAAATATTGTTACCAATCACTGTAGCTGGGACACAGACAGAACTGAATTTTTTGATTATCAATGGACTCCATGGGGAAATATTAGTAGATGCCAATTTCTTAACTAAATTTGAAGGGTGGATTAATTTTGGAAATAATGATGCAATGGTTAGGATAAAGGGAAAACTGGTAACTACTTCGTTTATAGGTAAAAGGCATAGTGTAAATAATGAAGGAAGTGATACTCTGATCCGATACTGTAGGACAGCCAAGGTTGTTGAAGGCTATAATGAATACAGCGAGAGGAAGGAAGTGGATCCTTCTGAGCTAGAGAATGTCAGAATTGGGATCTATGAAAAATTAGAGGAATTCACTGATATGACGAATGTATAAAGACAAGATCTGAGGCAAATTTTACATAGGCATTGTGAAGTATTTTCAGACAAGCCTGGATTAGTTTGGAACTATGAGTGCTATTTAACTGTGAAAGAAGATGCACATTTTTTCCAAAAACCCTTCGCTATTCCAGAAGTGCATAAGGAAGCTGTTCATGATTTGATACAGAACATGCTCAAATGAGGAATAATAGGAAAAGTGATTAGTGTATGCAATAACTCATTGGTTGTAGTTCCTAAGAAGGATGGCTCAATTAGATTAGCTTTGGATACCAGGGTATTAAATAAAATTATCTTACCAGAAAGTGATAGACCTGGAAACACAGAAGAATTATTCAAAAATTTAAAGATGCAAATTTTTTTACTTCTATGGATGTAACTTGTGGTTACTGGAATCTACCTTTGGCTAAAGAATTCAGAAAGTACACAGCAGTCCTGTTTGAAGGATGATGTTACCACTATAAGGAGTGCCCTTTGAGTTGAACATCAGTGTGTGTGCTTTTGTTAGGGCAATATCTGACGTCTTAGGTGATTAGTTATTAAGGCAAATAACTGTTTTCATGGATGATGTATTAGTTTCGACTCCTACTTGGGAAGAGCATTGCATATTGTTAGACAGGGTGTGAGAGGCAATTAAAAAGGGGGGAATGAAATTAGACAAAACCAAATTTGTAAGAAAGAAGTTAAATTTTTGGGACATATAGTTAGTGATGAAGGGATTATGCCCGATCCAGGTAAATTGAAGGCTATTAGAGATTATGTAGCCCCAACTACAAGTAAAGAGCTGAAGGATATGTTTGGCCTTTTCGGATATTACAGAAAATTTGTACCGGGTCAGTTATTTAATGAACCTTGTCCGAGGGAAATTTTAAAGAAGAACATGCCTTATAAGTGGACCCATTAGTGTCAAACAGCTTTCATAAAACTTAAAGAAGCACTGGAGAACAGTCAGATTTTGAACCATCCTGACTTTTCAAAACCTTTTTGTTTAGGATCAGATGCTTGTGGTTACGATCAGGGGGTGGAATTGTTCCAAATCAAAATGGTTTATGAAGAACTGGTCCACAAAACGATTGCCTTTGCAAGCTGGTCGTTGCATCAAGTGGAGAAAAATTATAGCATTTTGGAACTGGAAGCATTAGCCATTATTTTTGGATTGCAGAAATTTTAGCAATACCTTTTAGGATACAATGTTATGATCTATACAGACCATGGTGCTCTAACATATTTAGATACTTGTCAGCTTAAACATGGCACACTGAGAAGGTGGTCTATGTACTTACAGCAATTTGACTATAGATGAAGTATATAAAGGTTTCTGAAAATATAGTGGCATATGCATTATATAGAATTGTAATAAAAAAGGAGCAGGGAGTGGATCCATTGAGAAACAGGAATTGTGATGAAATTTTGCTGGCGGTTATTTAACTGCATGAAGAGGGAGTGATTAAGTTCATCTGCGAGAATCTTAGATGGGAGCAAAAGTAGGATGATAATTTGAAATTAGTAAAAAGCAGGATAGGTCACCCCAACTTTCCTAAGTTAGCTGAATATTACCAGGTGCACAAAGATATACTTTTCCGAAGAAGAAAGAACTCGTGACAACTGGCGCATTTCCTTCCCTGAACAACATGTGGATTTGTTGATTGATTTTATACATGGGAAGTATGGGCATTATGGAGCCTGTAAATGTATTGCTAAATTGAGTCAAGTGGTGATTTTTGATCACATGTGGCGTCAAGTGCAAAAGAGGCTAGAATACTGTGACCGATGTCAAAAGTTACGAGCAAACAACAGCATTGTGCAGGGACAGATGTACTCTGTGGAACCTCAAAACAAATTAGATTTAGTAGCAGTGGATCTTTTTGGCCCTTTGCTGGTCTCAAGAGGAGGTTGTGAGTATGTGTTCATACTGGTAGGCTGTTTTTACTAAGTATGTGAAGTTTTATATGATTAAAAAGGCCAATGTTAATGTAATAGTGAGTAAATTGGAAAAGGACTATTTTGTAAACATTGGGGTTCCAAGAGCAATTTTGTCAGATAATGGGCCTCAATTTATTTCTAAGTGTTTTGAGGAATGTTTAAAGAAGAAAATGTGGAACAAATTAAAATTTCGGCCTATTTTCCACAGAGTAACATGTGTGAAAGAATCATGAAAGAACATAATCATCTCTGTAGTACACACTGTCATAAGAAACACTCTGTCTGAGCTAGCTACTTGGAATATTTTGAGGAAGTGATTAACAATTTCAAACACGAAGCCACAGGTTTTGCACCAGTAGAATTAATGGGGGGAATTACAGCTAATAATCACCTTTATGATTTAGTGGAATTTCCTAAACTCACGGAAGAAGTGATGGAAGAAAAGAAGAAGATAGCACTTGCCAATATTAGAAAAAGGGCTTTGGAAAGGAAAAGAAGGCACAATGTGAGGGTGAGTACTTTGAGTTTTCAGATTGGTGATCTGATGCTCGTAAAAACTAAAGAAAAGTCTGAAAAACTTACACCTGAAACTAAAAATTTACGGATGAATATGTGGGGCCTTTTTAAATTATAGCCAAACCCCATGCTCATGCCTATCGATTTGAATATGTTAAGTCACATAAATTACTTGGTTTGAGAAACATAACTGATTTAAAGAAAAACATACTGAAGGAACCATTAAATAGCAGTAACTAAGAAGCCTCAAGGGGCACGCATTCTTTACGTTGTCAGGTGTTTGAGGATTATCAAGCACCCGAGATGTAGACAACATTATTTTACCTTTCTTTTCATGTTGTCAACCTTCTTCTTCTTCATTCAAAACTTTAGCTATCTTCTTTCCTTCTTCCCTATCAGAAAATAGTGTACTAGAGTAGTACAAAGCATACAGAGAGCTAGTGTCCCAGTAGAAACTAAAACAACTAACCAGAAAGAGAGAGGAATGAAAAGTATGCTTTAATGTGATGATACAGTAATATGGCAAGAGATTTTTAGAAGCTTTTGTGACGTGTAAAGATGTTGTAACAGTAATGTGTCAGGGGCAAGAGAGTATTGCCTGCCTAATGAGAAAAAAGAAATTTGTACTTGATATATTTTTAGGACCAGAGAGGTGGACTTAAGTGTATTTTATATTTTTTAAGATATATGTTTTCTTCAATGTAGTGTATGATATGGGTTTAAGAGCCACATAAGTTGGCATGAGTTGTACTTAATGTTTTTGGGGAAGCACTGGTAGATAGACACAATGAAAAAACATACAAACACACACAAAATTTCAACCTTCAACTTTTATAGTCCTGTCTTCCTCAGTTGCGTGTAATATTACACACCTAAGCCAGCCAGCTACCAAGAGGGACAAATTTCAACAATCAGGAATATATAAACTTGAATCTCAAAGTTGTGATGCAGTATACATAGGCATGACATGCAGGAATTTTGAAATGAGATACAAAGAATATATCAGATATTGGAAGTATGAAACAAACCATTCCACATTTGCAGAGCATTTAAAACACTACAACCATCATCCTACAAACATGGAACAAGAAATGAAAATAATGAGAATAATCAACCATGACAAACATCTTATAGAAATGCAAGAAAACTTCCACATCCAGAAAGCCATAGCAGAAAACAAACATGTGATAAATGAACAAACACACATCAGCACAGGCTGCCTACTACACTTAATAAAGGAAATGATAACATAAAAAAAACTCTTACACACACACACACACACACACACACACACACACACACACACACACACACACACACAAATGCATACACGAACAGACCACAGATACTTCAATAATTACACTCATAAGTTTGGCAATAATAATCGATCTTTGGCAAAAACATTTGACAGTCAGCAACAGAAACCAAAACATTGCATTACAACAAGTGTTCAGTGCATAGTGCTGTGGAATGTGGAAAAAACCGCAAATTGGCGTTCAAAAGAAGAAGAACAACACCAAAAATGCAACAGGAGCATAATGTGTAAGAAATTGTCCACGCAACCTGTAAGTACAGTTCAAAACATTACAACCTAATAGGAAATACCAACCACCAGAACTGTTTATAACCTATAGGCACAATGACAAAAATGTAAATAAAATAGCTAACATATGTACATATTCCAGACCACTGATGATGCCTTGCAGAAAATAAAGGCGAAACGCGTATGGCACTAAAATTGTGTTTTATTCAGTTGCTGTCAGACGGTCTATAAGTAAAAATTATCAATACACTGTAACAAAATTTCAAGCTTTCACAACCCATGGTTGCTTCACCAGGGAAAAGGGAAGGAGAGGGAAAGACGAAAGGATGTAGGTTTCAAGGGAGAAGGTAAGGAGTCATTCTAATCCCGGGAGCAGAAAGACTTACCTTAGGGGGAAAAAAGGACAGGTATACACTCACGCACACACACACTTATCCATCCGCACATATACAGACACAAGCAGACGTATGTAAAGGCAAAGAGTTTGGGGAGAGATGTCAGTCGAGGCAGAAGTGCAGAGGCAAAGATGTTGTCGAATGACAGGTGAGGTATGAGGCGGCGGCAACTAGAAATTAGCAGAGGTTCAGGCCTGGTGGGCAACGGGAAGAGAGGATATATTGAAGGGCAAGTTCCCATCTCCAGACTTCTGATACCTTGGTGTTAGTGGGAAGTATCCAGATAACCCGGACAGTGTAAGACTTGCCAAGATGTGATGGCTGTGCACCAAGGCATGTTTAGGCACAGAGTGATCCTCATTACCAACAAACACTGTCTGCCTGTGTCCATTCATGTGAATGGACAGTTTGTTGCTGGTCATTCCCACATAGAAACCGTCACAGTGGAGGCAGGTCAGTTGGTAAATCACGTGGGTGCTTTCACACGTGGCTCTGCCTTTGACTGTGTACACCTTCCGGATTACGGGACTGGAGTAGGTGGTGGTGGGAGGTTGCGTGGGACAGGTTTTACACCGGGGGAGGTTAAGGGGTAGGAGCCAGATGGTAGGGAAGGTGGTTTGGGGATTTCATAGGGATGAACCAAGAGGTTACAAAGGTTAGGTGGACGGCGGAAAGACACTCTTGGTGGAGTGGGGAGGATTTAATGAAGGATGGATCTCATTTCGGGGCAGGATTTGAGGAAGTCATATCCCTGCTGGAGAGCCACATTCAGAGTCTGATCCAGTCCCGGGAAGTATCCTGTCACAAGTGGGGCACTTTTGGGGTTCTTATGTGAGAGGATCTGGGTTTGAGGGGATGAGGAAGTGGCTCTGGTTATTTGCTTCTGTACCAGGTCAGGAGGGTAGTTGCGAGATGAAAAAGCTGTTTTCAGGTTGTTGGTGTAATGGTTCAGGGATTCAGGACTGGAGCAGATTCGTTCGCCACGAAGGCCTAGGCTGTAGGGAAGGGACCGTTTGATATGGAATGGGTGGCAGCTGTCATAATGGAGATACTTTTGCTTGTTGGTGGGTTTGATGTGGACGATGTGTGAAGCTGGCCATTGGACAGATCGAGGTCAACGTCAAGGAAAGTGGCTTGGGATTTGGAATAGGACCAGGTGAATCTGATGGTACCAAAGGAGTTGATGCTGGAAAGGAAATTCTGGAGTTCTTCTTCACTGTGAGTCCAGATCATGAAGATGTCATCAATAAATCTGCCTTCTTGGTCACTCAGGCCTGCCAACCCAAAGTTTGTATACATGTCCTTTTCCCCCCCTAAGGTAAATCTTTCCGCTCCCGGGATTGGAATGACTCCTTACCCTCTCCCTAAAACCCATATCCTTTCATCTTTCCCTCTCCTTCACTCTTTCCTGATGAAGCAACCATGGGGTGCAAAAGCTTGCAATTTTGTGGGTGTTTGTGTGTTTTTTTTATTGTGTCTATCTACCAGCGCTTTATATATGGACCATGAGATGATGAAAAGCCACAATATTTGGCTAGTGTAGAAGGTGTATATGTAGAGCCACAGAAGTTGGCTGGAGTTTGTTGCAGTAACAAGTAATGAAGAGCTACAGTGATTGGCGAGGAGGTTCAGTAATGTTCCATATGGAATATTGTATTTTTCTGGAATATTGTGTATGTGATGTACAGAACTGCAGAGGTGGGATGAGCTATGTTCAGATTTTTCTACAAGGACTTTTGGTATTCTGTGTGCCAATAATGATGAGCATTCCATATATAATATGTGTCTAATGTGTATTGCTTAAGCCACAGAAGCTGGCATAAAGTACTTTCAGTCTGCCAACCACAATATGGTTTTTTTGTATACAAGATCTGTGTGAGAACTTTGCTAAAGCCACAGAAGATGGCAAGGATAATTTGCAGTAATTTTATAAGGACTTTTGTGTAGAATAGGTATTCTTTGTATATAGTAGTATGTAAGATAGCTACTGAAGAGGACATAAGTAATTTTAGTGATTTTCTAAAATGGTTTTTTCTTTTTGTATGACATTTTTCCGAGCTGCAGATGGCAGAAGTAGTTTTTTAGTATACTTAATGATGTTGTATTTTGTCTTTTTGTTCAATAGCTTATTAGTGTAAAATCAAGTAGTAAATTTTGTATTCTGAAAAAAAGAGTAAAATTTTGGATTAGCAATATTTGTAACAGTAACTTGCTTAATTACACACAGGTTTTGAAAATAATATTTCAGTAGTAGTGCTGATTTAGTGTGCACTGTTAAAGTTTTTAAAAGCAGATAATTCATTTTCACTGAATTAATTAATACTAAATGTAAAGAAATGTTGGATTGAAAATGAATATGAATTTGCCTGAAAAAGAATTTGGATAAAAAGTTTAAGAAAAAAATCTTTACAAAAGTTTTGCTTTTAACTTTCGCATTTGAGAGGCAATCTTCAAGAAATATTATCTATTAGGATAAATGTGTGTCTTAGGATTAGGATGTAAAGAGTGAGAACGTACACTGAGATGTACTGCATATTGCAGGTGCTGAGAAAGAACCCAAGGTTGAGACAGAGCTGGATACTAAATATCAGTGATGAGCCATTTTGTGATTCAAGTGTAAGTGCTTACTACTCATACTCATTTTACTCCGTTAGTGAAAACATCTGAACCCCCTCCCCCCCCCCCCCCCCCCCCCACCTCAAAGTGTCAAAAATCTAGTGTGATAGTTATAGATGATGTAATGCTTCAACTAGATTTTCAGTAAAGTTTTTTACGTCATTAAGAGACGAAACAAAGTTAATGTGTGTTTTTTTTTAAATGATAGAATTGGATTTAAAAAAGAGTTTGTTGTTCCAAAACTTTTGAAGAGAAGAATATTGTTCATGAATATTTTGAAAATTTAAAGAATTTTGAAAAAAACGATATTGTTATTGTGGAATTGAAAGTGGAATTCTTTGAACAAGAAAGTATTAAATTGTAAAGAATCCTGTAAGAACATTAGACATGTTACTTCTTTTCAGCTGAGGAAAAATAATTTTTTAGTAAAAATTGGTTTCCTGTGAGTCATCAATCCCTAGCCATTAACAACTGATGTAAATAGATATATCACGTTGTAATGTTATGTAATTTAAATAATTTGATCAAATGGCAAAAAATTTGTTTGGTAATAACACTTCAATGAGAGGTGTTGGTGTAGTTAAGGAAAACCATTACAGCATAAATTGTAAGTAACATAAAAATATGACCAGGAAAATTTTTAGTTTCTTAGGGGGTGTGTAGCATCGCAGCTACTATGTGACAGCAGATTTTAGCAGTAAGTTTTGTTACATTATGGCAATCTGTTTTGGAAGCCTGCACTATAGTAGCATTCAGCAGTGGTTGACTTGTAGCCTGCTGCATGCTTCATAGCAACACTGGTCGCTATAGCGAACCATGAGAATGCACACTGTGGTATGTATGGTATGTACTAAAAACACTTATTCACCTCATTTAAGAAACTTAATGTTTCACATAGTTATTACGTGTTTTATCCCAAATTTGGAACATGACCTTTTGTTATTGAGAAGAACTTTGTGTCAAAATTTGATACCACTACCTATTATAGTTTTGGAGATATAAAAAAAACATTAAAGAGTACCTAACTGACACTTAAGAAGGTAAATTCAGATAGGAACAATAACGGTTTATATTTATTTTGTTATTTGAAAACAGTAATAGCACTCTCATTGTGCTGATTTATTTTATAAAGATTTTCAATTTTAATCTTTTGATAATTTTTCTTTTGTAATGAAAATAGCAGTTTAAAAGTTAATATTTATATTTTGTGTTAGGGTGAGAGAAAATGAGAGTGAATGTGAGTGTGTATGTGGGACATAAGTCAAATTTCAATTTTAGATTGTATTACACCTTACGTAACTAGCAAGTATTATGCCACCAGGGTGTCACGAAAACTGTAAATCCCCGTAACTGGTGGATGACGTACGCCTATGAGTGTTTGCTTTTGTAATAAGGAAGCCAGAAAAGTAATAAGAGGATAATCAGTTCTTAAGTGTATTTCAAGCATAGTTTTCTCTTAGTTTTCATTTCATTTGGTTTGATGGAACATTTTGTTAATATTTGCAGCATGAAATGACATAAATGCACCTAAAAATGTTGATTGGAGTAAAACAGTTTAAGCGTGAATGTGATCTTGAAAGACTGATCTGATTGGCTGTTTGTTTTGATCAGCCAATGAGAGTAAAGTGTCTTCTGCACAATGCAAACAGTTATATGTCCTGATAGCAACGGCATTCAAACAGTCATGCAGTAGCTGCCCGATTAGAAGGTCATGTTAGATGTGTCCAAAAAAGTTATTTGTAAAATGTTATTTTGCATTTGGTTTATATTGGCATGGAAACAGATGCATTTACGGACAGTTCTGTGAAGTTTGGGAGATTTTGGAGTGTCTGTTGTAGAGAAAACCGTGTGTGAAACTATCTTACTTTGTGAAGAATTTTGTGTGGCATGTTCAGTATGCATTTACAGAACATTTTTTGGCGAGCATCTTCCTCTGAAGATTCCACTGAAAAGGACCGAGTGTGAAACTCATTTCATAGCAGAGTATTGACTCTGTTAATCTCATAATATTTCAGGTTGGACCTAGCACATTCCTGGCTGTCTTGCATGTGATATAAGCTGCATGAACTAGTAGTAGATGTGCTATCGACATATATGTGACACCATAACTAAAAGACAATAAAAAACATTAGTATCAGGATGCAGACATTTTCAATGAAGGAAGGAAGCATCCACATTCGCCTGTTATTACTAGAAATTTACAGGTTGATTTTGTTACATGAGTTATGTAGACTATGCAATTGTAAGTATGGATTATGGTTTTCTTCAACGCTGCTTTTAACATTGTCTGCAAAGTACCTACGAATGCAGAGCAACTGATGGTGAATGAATGCTGTACAGAGGTAGGTGTACATTAATTTGCAGCTTGCTTCCCTCAGTGCTAGTGAACTTTTTAACACTGCTCGACTGTAGGGGGACATGAGGAAGAGAAAAGAGAGGTGCATATACAGAAAAAGGTTGGTGGGCACATTTGCAGAAAGTGGTTTATAACGAGGGTGAGGGGATGTGAACTGGGAGGAGGTAACAGGGCAGAGGTGGTGGAAACTGTTGGATGGAGGGTATGGGGACAGTAGGTTATTGTAGATGAGGCCAGGATAATTACAGGAATGGAAAATGTGTTGTAATGATAACTTCTACCTGCACACTTCAGAAAAGCTGTTGGTAGAGGGGAGGATACAGATGGAATGCGGATGGAGGGTATGGGGACAGTAGGTTATTGTAGATGAGGCCAGGATAATTACAGGAATGGAAAATGTGTTGTAATGATAACTTCTACCTGCACACTTCAGAAAAGCTGTTGGTAGAGGGGAGGGTACAGATGGAATGGGTTATGAAATAGTCACTGAATCAAGTGCGTATGTTCAGCTGCATGTTGTGTCACAGGGAGTTCCACTTGGCTCTTGGCCACAGTTTGGCAGTGGCCTTTCATTTTGGTGGACAGCTTGTTGGTAGTCATTCCAATATAGAAAGCTATGCAGTGATTGCAACAGAGCTGGTCTCTGACATGGTTGATTTAACTAGCAGCCTGATCTCTGATGGGATGAGATAAGCCTGTGACAGAATTGGAATAGGAAGTGCTGTGCGTGTGGATTCAGCAGGTCTCGCTCCTTCATCTTCTACACGAATATGAGTCCTGTTCCAAGCAGTTGAGAATGAGAGTGGCAAAGGGATGGACTAGAATGATGTGGAGGTTGAATGGGTAACCGAACACCACTTTAGGAAGAGTGAACAGGATCTTGGGTAAGATATGCCTCATTTCAGGGTATGATGATAAATAATCAAAGCACTGATGAAAGATTGGGTTCCACGGTTCTAGTCTGGGGTGGTGCTGGGTGACGAATGGGGTGCTTCTTTGTAACCAGTTCTTGTAGGTGCTGGGAGACTTGGGCATGTATGGGGATATGGCATGGGAAATCAGTTTGTGGAGTAGGTTTGGAGGACAGTTCCTGTTTTTGAATGCCTTTGTGACACCTTCAGTATGGCAAGGGAATTCTTGTCACTGCAGGTAGTTCTTGTCATTGCAGATACACTGTCCGGGTGGGTGGCCAGGCTCATACACAAATAGCAGTTGACCAGCATTTCCTGATGAAACGTTGTTGTGATGCCTCGTGTAAGGAGGGGAAATGCATACCATCACGTTTCTGACTTTGATAAAGGTCAGATTGTAGCCTATCACAATTGCAGTTTATTGTATCGCGACACTGCTGCTTGCGTTGGTCGAGATCCAATGACTGTTAGCAGAATATGGAATCAGTGGGTTCAGGAGGGTAATACGGAATGCCATGCTGGATCCCAATGGCTTCGTATCTCTAGCAGTCGAGATGACAGGCATCTTATCTGCGTGACTGTAATGGATCGTGCAGCCACGTCTCGATCCCTGAGTCAACAAACAACCATCTGCAAGAACAGTTTGATGACGTTTGCAGCAGCATGGACTATCAGCTCGAAGACCTTGGCTGCAGTTACCCTTGACACTGCATCACAGACAGGAGCGCCTGTGATGGTTACTCAATGACAAACCTGGGTGCATGAATGTCAAAACGTCATTTTTTTTTGATGAATCCAGGTTCTGTTTACAGCATCATGATGGTCGCATCCGTGTCTGGTAACATCACTTTGAACGTACATTGGAAGCGTGTATTCATTATCGCCATACTGGCGCATCACCTAGCGTGATGGTATGGAGTGCCATTGGTAAGATGTCTCGGTCACCTCTTGTTCACATTGATGGCACTTTGAACAGTGGACATTACATTTCAGATGTGTTACGACCCATGGCTACCCTTAATTTGATCCCTATGAAACCCTACATTTCAGCAGGATAATGCACGATCACAATTTGCAGGTCCTGTATGGGCCTTTCCGGATACAGAAAATGTTCAACTGCTGCCCTGGCCACCACATTCTCCAGATCAATTGAAAACGTCTGGTCAATGGTGGCCGAGCAACTTTTTCGTCACTGTACACCAGTCACTACTCTTGATGAAGTGTGGTATTGTGTTGAAGCTGCGTGGGCAGCTGTACCTGTACACACCATCCAAGCTCTGTTTGACTCAAGGTCCAGGCGTATCAAGGCCATTATTACGGCTAGAGGTTGTTGTTCAGGGCATTGATTCCTCAGGATCTATGCACCCAAATTGTATGAAAATGCAATCACGTGTCAGTTCCAGTATAATATATTTGTCCAATGAATACCCGTTTATCATCTGCATTTGTTCTTGGTGTAGCAATTTTAACAGCCAGTACTGTAGTATAAATGTTTTTATTGTTGAAAACTTCTGAGCTGTACTGCAATTGTGGCCACATGTCTCAATATTGGCTCAGTGTTTGTATCTGTGTCTGTCTTGTGCCTGAAGAAAATAAAAGAAAAAGTTTGAAGCAAATCGAGCTGAATTCTTGGACAAAATGAATCCGGACCTGCACCAAAAAGTGTAAAACTTCTATCTTTCTTTAACACTGCTAACTCTGTCACTAAATAACTTTTGGAAAGTTACAAAATCTCGCATACATTGTTGAAGGCATGGAACTTTAAATGTGACAGCACTAATCTTATACAGGAGGATAGGAGATTCACCAGAAGCATGAAGTGGTAACGCACTGTCTACTGAAAATTCACTTATCTTCAGCTGAAGAAAATAACATGGTATCTCCTGAGAAGGACAACAAATGGTATGAGATTTTAACGATGTGAACAAGTATGAAGTTATATTGATCATCCAATAAGTGTTGACAAGCGAGAAGAAATGCAATAAGTAGTTTGTAAAGTAGTAGAAAGTGGTGTAATAGAAATGGCAAAAGGTGATAGGGTAATGTTTGTGAATGTGAATTTAATACTCTGTCTGGTTCACAAAACAGTAAAAGAAGAGACAGGCGGGAAAATCAGGCAGGAACAGTGAGAGTTGGCAGTATAACTAATTTTTACATAAATCTTATAAGCTAAAGTCATAGGGAGATGTTGAATGATGAAACATGAGAGAAAAATGCCAACAGATCTCATACGCCATATCCAAACTTGCCTTAACTCTTCCAACCACCATCATGAACCTCCACATTAGACAGCTGCACCCTGGACTGTAGGATCTCTAGCATATCTTTCACTTGGGCTTGGCTACCTATCTTCATGATACAAATAATGAACATCCATACCACCTCTCCCAAAACAGTATTCTGCTGCACAACCAAAACTATCCCCAACTCCTTGTCACATGGATCATGTCCCTGAGGAAGATCAAGATGCAGGACATGAAGATATGTTAATTAATTAGTTAATTACATACAAGTTCTGTGGATCATAACTGTAATCTCTCACTATGATATGGGATGAATTACTGGTAGGGCAATTACAAGTACACTTTTTCAGTGGAAATTATGGCAACATGATGACCACACACACACACTATCATACTACATATTCAGACATTCTTGTATGAAATAGGTGTTGTCAAGCAAACATGATTTCAGTTTTGTGCTTGGAAATAATTTTATTATCCATTAAGTTCTTACAGCATTTAGTAGGTGGTCAAAGACTTCAATGGCTGAAAACCTCATTCCTTTCTGTGCCACACTAATGCTGAGTGATAGATGGTATGAGGATGGAACACTACCATCGAAATTAACACAAAGTAAAACAATTACCATACATAAGAAAGGAAATGCCAATCATTTGTAAATTATAGGGCCTTGGCTTGTAAGTCTGCTTTAAAAACTCTTCTCAGTATTATTAAGTAGCGACTAAAAGTTAAGATTTACATACATTTAGGAGAAGACTGATTTGGATTTAGGAAAGGCAAAGGAACCAGGGAATCTAGAATGGTACGGTACTGCAAATGGTCTTAAGAAGTCCAAACAGAGAACAGGACAGAAAGGGGATGGCAAGGTTCCAACAATAAAAGCTCATATTTGTGCACACATATTGTATACATCATTTAGTTTAATGGTACTCTTTCATACTTCCTAGTAGACGTGAACAGTATCTGTTTATTTATCTGCATTTAGAAGTGCTGTTTATTTTGTTTTAAGAATTTGTGTGTTTTTCACTCATTTGAGTAACAGTCAGTCAACATCAGTCAACACTGTGGAGTAATTTGTCCTACGGTAACTACAAGTGTTGCTTAATTTTCTTCATTTCTGTAATCTTTGGGATCTGTTTATATTTTTTCAATTAGTCTGTGACTGACTGGCCAGTAAACAGAAGAAACAAGTCAAAAACTCAAAATAGTGTAATATATCATGGTATTAAATTGTGCAACAGATTACCTCTAGAAATAAAAGATGTAAATGATCCCCCACGCCTTTAGTCAAAGTCCAAAAAAATATTTACTAGATAATAGCTATTACACTGCAGATGAATATTTGAAATAACTATAATGTTCATGAACATGTACTGCATAACAAATTTGACTTGACATGATTAGAAATATAGAACTAAGTATAGGAGCTGTATATGCTGTAAAGAATGTTTATTTTATAAGAAATATTGTACAAACATTTGAATACATCCATGAAATGTACATTGTTCTACTGATGAATAAATCAATCAGTCAATCAATCATGATTTCATACAAGGTGTGACCAAAAAGTAATGGGAATTTTTTTAATTTCTTGGGTTTTATACATCCAATTTTCAAATTCTTTTATCTTGTTGGTACACATGTTACTGGCATGTGTTTGCACTTCCAGCTGTTTTGAATATTTAGTTTGTTGTTGACAGACAAAATATTATAGTGTTTGCAAGTGCTCATTGAATTTTTACCTTTGAAGTAGATGGATCAAAAAATTTGCATCAATTTTTTCTTGAGAAGTGCAACTAAGTGCAGTATCAAATTTGTAATGTTGACTGTAGCTTTTTTGGATAAAATAATCCGAAGAAAAGACCAGAAATGTGGCAAAATCACTCTTGGAAACTGCATCACGATAATGCTCCCACTCATATCTTAATGACTGTTTATGATTTTTTGGCAAAAAAAACTTATGTTACCTCAGCAACCTTATTCAATGAACATGGCCCCCTGAAATCTCTTTCTATTCCCAAGGCTGAAGAGAACCATGAAAGGATTTTGTTTTGTCATCATTGATGAGATAAATGAAATTGCTGAAGGAGCTGAACATGATAATGAAAAATGAGTTCCAGAAGTGCTTTCAAGATTGGAAAAAGCACTGACACAACTGTACTATATCTAAAAAGGATTACTTTGAAGGGAGGAAAGGCAATGTTGATGAATAAATAAATATTCTTTAACAAAAACAAAAATTTTTGTATAATTTTATCACATCTCGTATGTTTCTCTTGAGCAAGGTAAAAGAGAGCAAAGTTCAATTTCAAGACATTCTCATGTGAAAGCTAGGGAGAGTTATTACAGTAAATTAAGAAGTGTGCTCGGCCCTATAACAACACACATTTATTGAAAACATCTTGAATTAAGGATGCTGACTTCAAGATTACTTTTTCAGTTACTGAGTAAAGAGTTTCATGAGGGAGAGTGCCTATGCCTTTTGATGCCTGGACTTCTTAGTGAGTAAAACAGTGTGTCCGAGCCTATTTATGGATCAGAACTTGCATTCCATACTATGGCTTCCAGCTGTACAAACACCTACACAATTTTCCAGATTAACATTGCTTCCTTCCATTAAAGAGCGTAGTGTTTCAAAGAGGTCTGTTGATTTTGTTCCAAGAGATATTTTGGTTCAGAGAAGATCTTCATGGAATTTTTTGTCATGTACAAAATATACATAAGACGTTACATGCACATCATTTTTGTTGTCTGTAGCTTCTTCCCAGTGACGTGCATAGTCACCATTACCTTTCACGTTTTCAAACAATTGATCATTAACTTTGTCAGCCATATTGAATATCTGATGATTAATAGTATTATCTAACAAAAGGCATACTTCCACTTGCGTGACAACTGACTCGTCTACCTGCTACATGATAGCCAACTCTGTAAGATAAATGAACAGCCTTTGTAGCTGTTTTTTCTTTTGTCTATCTAATTTCTCTTAACTTGTGGGAAAAGTATTCCCACATTTTGTTAACTGAACTACTGTGATTTGACTCCAGATGCCATTTCATTTCATAAGAGGCATTTTTTTTTCATGACAGTAAATTAAGAAGTATGCTCAGCCCTATATCAACACACACTTATTGAAAACATCTTGAATTAAGGATTGCTGACTTTAAATGAAGATTACTTCTGCAGTTACTGAATGAAGAACTTCATGAAGGGCAGTGACTTAGAAGCAAATGACACAAGGTGATCATTCTTTACTTCAAACAGCAGTGCTTATAAAACTGAAATTCAAGTAACTGTTGTCATACCTCTTGAATTCTTGTTTGTCCACATATTCTAAACTAAACAAAAAAAAGTGAAGTATCATAATTAATCTTCAAAATGTCTGTTACTGAATAAAAACTAGTACAATTCAAATGCCAACTACTACACTGCCATAATAATACGACTTACATGCTGCTGGCCCACTAGATATCACCACTAGTGCACATGTTTTTCCTTTATCAGTGGCATGGACTGCAGCAGTTACAACCAAATGGTTAAGATGGTGAGGGACAGAGAAGGACGACTGTATCCATAAGGCAATGCCTTTGGTATTTGATTATGGCACTGTTGTTTTCAAACTTTGATTCACTGTTGACAACAGACTTTTCTAATGGAGTAATGTACTGTACTGAGAGGCTCTTTTCCATTTGCTTAAAGAGTTGTCTACAAAATGTTCTAGAATGGACACCACATACTATCCTTATTACATCCTTATTACACAGGCACAGTAAGTCAACTTTTTGACATCTTCATCTCCAAAGCTGAAGAATATTTTTAACTGACTTCTAGTTCAGCATATTACCACAGTCATATCCTACTACAAGTAAAGCTAGAAACCTGTGAAAGAAGTCATGTCATATCTTAGGTAAGCTGTAATTTTTTATGTACATTTTTGTGAACATATTTACTTAGCAACTGTCCACCCAAATGAATGAACACTGCCAAACTGCAGCCAAGAGAAAGTTGGCTACCCAGTGCATGCTGTTGAGCACTATATGCTCAGCTTCAATAGCTGCTCCAAAACCCATGCCATCTGGATTCTTAAACCCGTACCCTCTTCCAAATACCATCTTCTCTTAATTACATAAATGAGAAATTGCTCTTACAACACATCCTTCGATCCCACAATTCTCCCATCCTCAGACTTCCAATCTCCAGTAGTGTCCATCTCACACACACCTCTACTTCTGTCCCCATGCCCCCCACTTCACATCTGCTCTTACTCTTCACAGTTTCCCTCTTTCTATGTCCTATCTCCCACTCCATCTGCCCTCCAATGCTCTACCAACTGACTCCTCTACTTCATTGTGTGCCACATGAAAATTCCCTTTCTTCAGCAGAGGGAGTTCACTAAGGTCATGCTACTATTCAGTTCCTTTGGTGCACCTCCTCCCAACCATCAGCCATCCTTCCCTCCCTATACCTGGCTCCCCTCATCTCTCACTCACTTTATCAGACACAACCCCCCACCCCAAATTGATCTGTAACACTAAGACAATGCAATATGACAGGATGATGTAGCTCTTTGTGTTTGTGTGTGTGTGTGTGTGTGTGTGTGTGTGTGTGTGTGTGTGTGTGAGAGAGAGAGAGAGAGAGAGAGAGAGAGAGAGAGAGAGAGAGAGAGAGATTTTATTATTATTATTGCAGTTCCTAGAAATGGGGTGAGAACCTACAAATAAGGTCCTAGATCTTGAAATCCATATCTAAGTGATAAGTAAAGATTGCAGAAATTGTGACTGGTAGCAGTTTTCTTAAATTAGGAGATAATTAATTTGACTATAATCATGGTAGATAAATTAAATCATTGTGGTTTTTACTAATTAATCTAAGAAAGTATTCTGTACCTCCTGGCTGAGAGTTGCCACATCCTGGTGCAGTGATGAAACTTGATTGTCAAGCCTCTCAACACTGGTTTTAGTTTGCTCAACTTCTCCTCTGAGCTCCAGGTTTAGTCCTTCCAGAGAACCTGATTTCTGGCTCAGGCTCCTGATGAGGGGTGGTCTTTGCCTGTCCCTGAGCACAGCCACTCTCGATCTCATAGTACGAGTTGTCACTCCAGCATATTCCTCCACTCTGGAGAACAAATATTTGACTATAGTTTCAGCTAAAAGCTGAGCCACAAATTTTTTAAAAACATTGTTGTAGTTATAAAACACTACAAATAAATCTAAAAAACACTTCAGACTATATTAAAGCTTATTTCAGTACTGAAGACTATTTATAAGAAGGCAAAGAAAATAAAGAGTGAGAAGATGAGTCATCACTACAAACACAATTGCAAACACACACAGACAGACAGACAGACACACAGAAATAGAGAGAGAGAGAGAGAGAGAGAGAGAGAGAGAGACTCATGACATACTTTAGAGCTACACCACTCACAACCAACACTTTCACCATGTCAAACTCCAAAGAGATATTCCTATCAACCACACATGACCATCACATCATAAAAGGTAAGGTATTTCAGATAATGACTTCATTCCAGAGATAATTTTTTCACTCAGCTATATAACTCATCAGCAGTGTAACATATATGCAAATTGTACATCTGATAATACAGCTCTTTGCCCAGAATGAGTCTCAGTCTGGGCAGTCATATTTCATGCTGACCATACATAATTAACAGGAGAGCATCTGTCAACTTTGCTACAATACCAATTGGAAGACAGCAAATCCTGAAGTTGTGAGGAGTTATACACTTTGTATAGTGAAGCACAATCTGAAAAAAAACTTCACACACTGTACACATGAAACTCATTTATTTCAATGGAGCACAGCCATTTCAGTCTTCTTGATCCTTATCAAGTACAGAATAAAGAATACTTACATTAAAAAACCACCAAGTGTGTTATATGCAGTCAAATTTCTGAAAAATTGTCATTGCCAAACAACTCATATCAGTCAAATGAGTGAAATGCTTGTGAAACTTGCGAGTGTGAAACAACAGTATTGAATAATATATGAGCTGACATGTGGAACAATTGGGTCTACTGCTGAATGTTTGTGCTGCTCTGGCACAATATTTCGGCCACGTAACTCTTTGCCTTCTTCAAATGCTACCTGAGACTGCTGTATTGGAGGATCCTGTTCAGTATTTATACCCAGAGGGCACTGAGTGCTCTCTCTGCTGTCCGCGCCCGCCTGGTGCTGCTTGTAATGTGTTGTCTCTTGCTTGTAATGTGTTGTCTCTTCCCTGATGCTACCTCGGACATCCGCACCTGACTTGGTTGCCATCTGTGGCAACTGTCTGAGGCCCGTCCTGTGTCGGGCATTCCATTTGTGGTCCGCGGCCACCTGGTGCTGCTCCTGAGATTTTGGCCCTTCCCTGGTGCTCCCAAGGATGTCCGCGCCTGGCTCGTCCACCATCTGTGGTTGTGGCAGCTGTCTGAGGCCTGTCTTGCGTTGGGCGCTCCATTCGCGGTCCACGCCCACCTGGCGCTGCTCCTAAGGTGTTGGCACTTCCCTGGTGCTCCGACAGTTGCCCGCGCTTGGTTCTCCCATCTGCGGTTGTGGCGGCTGTCAGAGGCCCGTCCTGTCTTGGGAGTTGTAGTTGCGGTCCGAACCCACCTAGCGCTGCTCCTGCGGTGTTACTATTTCTTGAGGAGTTTCTGGGTTCCTTTCATTGGGCCCTGATAAGCTCCAGAGCCAGACTCCATGCCGAGCTGAGCTGGTAACCGCTGTCTCAGTTTATTAGGTTGTCTGTGACCTTGACCTCGATGGCCTCTTTTATGACACTGTCCCAAAATTTTGGTGTTGTTGTAGTCCATTGAGTGACCGAGCTCCAGGCAGTGCTCCGCTAAGGCAGATTTGGTTGCCTGTCCGAGTCTGGTGTGCCTCTGGTGTTCTTTGCACCTGATGTCCACCATCCTGGTTGTCTGGCCAATGTATGATTTTCCACACTGTCACGGGATGTTGTAAATGCCTGGTTTACATAGTCCAAGGTTGTCCTTCGCACTCCCTAGCATTGTCCCAGGACGGGCCTCAGACAACTGCCACAGATGGCAACAAAGTCGGGCGCAGATGTCCGAGGGAGCACCGGGGAAGAGACAACACATTCCAAGCAGTGCCAGGCGAGTGCAGACAGCAGAGAGAGCACCCAGCACCCTCTGGGCATAAATACTGGGCAAGATCTTCCAATACGGCAGTCTCAGGTAGCACCTGAAGAAGGCAACGAGTTACGTGGCTGAAATATTGTGCCAGAGTGACATCAACATCTGGCAGTAGACCCGATTATTACACATGTCAAGATCTCAAGCCTGAAGAGTTACAATATATGAACTGTTTGCTTAGACAAATGCATGGTATCATGGAAGTGGGAGGCAGACAAGTAAACTTCAGGTCTGTTATTATTGCAATTGTTGGGTGGGTTACACATTGCTGAGCTGCAAGAGAACAACTTCAGAAAGGAATCTATGTACATTTCGAATCAATTGCAGGGCAAATATGTTTATCCTGAGAGATGTACACCTGTTGCACTAGTGACAGTGGCCCCCCATGACATGTAGATTCAGAAAATGACTCCTTTTTGGTCACAAAAGAGGGTCAGCAGAACATTCCTAGCATTTTGTGAAATTTCTTTGGTCTGAGTGATGAGAAATGACATAATTCCTTACTCACTCTCCTCATTTCTAGTCTGTGGTCCAAATTTTGTTCATGGTAGCAAATCTTGCATCATTTTGTTCAAAGTAGGACAAAAGTATCTCAAGCACGTCAGGATTGCTGTTTCAATCAAAAATACAACAGTCAGGCACACATCTTGCTGATGTTTTGTGAACTTGGAGCACGACATGCAGTAGGGTGCTGAGTCATGGACACTGTTTAAAGACTCTGCAGTATCACTACATGATTTTGCCTCATGATGGCTCCAATGAATATGGTGTTATATTAAGTCATGATGAAAAAAAGGCTGACTCAGACAAGGAGCAGCAACCAAAGATTTCACACCATTTGTTAACTTTCAACTCCACTTGTAGGCTTGCTGCTATTGACAAACATGAATCACTACATTAGACCTTCATATGTGATGAAGATGTTTCACATTACCAACATGCAGAAGCCAGACAACAGGACACTGTTTGTCCTTCATGGAAATTGTTAGTGGAACAGCCATCTTTACATTGTCCGTGTGCTGATGTTAGTGCATCTGCAGAATTCTGCCAGAAAGCAAACAGTAGGCACATCTTTACAAATATACATACCAACTTACAGACTAGCAGCATCATTTTTCACATTTTTCATATGTTTATTTTGTTTTTCTATTATTTTACTGCTCTTACACGGCAGCAGGAATTCAAAATATGCAAAACAAGTCAGCAACCCCACTCACAATTAAAACACAATTAACAGCAGACTACTGCCTTCATCTGACATGACTACAAAGAATGCCATAAGCAGAAAGAAATAAGACCAGTCTTACTGAAAAGTATTCATTTCCCTTGGAAAACATTCTGCCTTGATATCTTCATACCAGGACCAGTTTAATTCATGTCATCAATCACAGTTAAAATTTTTGGAATTATGTGCAATTCCAGAAAGCAGAAACATAATTATCTTTTATCAGAATATGCAGTGGTTAGAAATTGTAAAATATTATGTGTATTATGGCTATGAGAAGACCAATTTGTTTCTTTGTGCTGATAACTGTATGGCACAAAAGAAGAACAACATCATTACATAAAGAAACAACAATTTTTCCTGCCAGTCGGCCATACAAACTTTTGTTGACTGGCCCTTTGGCCTTACAAAATGAAAAACACCATATGACATGTAGTCCTTGGGCTGATATTGCCAGAATGATTGAAAGTAATTCCTCTGAATCACAGCTTAATGAATCTATTCCAGTAGGAAATGAAAGTGGCAGTCTATTTGCAGATGTATATGACTGGCAAGACATGTTTAATTCCTGTAGCTGGAAGATAATATCTCTGATCACAATCGTCAACCACTTTTTATGAAGGACGTAACAGGAAGAACAATGTGTCAACAAAAACTGAGTTGGGTAACTGTGTGTGTAAGGATACTTGAAGAAGACAATTCTCAGAAATTGAATCTGAGGCATGACTGAAGAAAGTCAAACAATATTTGTTTGGGGATACTGAAGAGTATAGCACTGCATGGAAGAGACATATGATCGCTTTTGCGCAGTGCCATACATCTCCTGGGGTGTAATGTATGTTTTATGGAATATGATGATTAATACCATGTTAATATGATGTTTTTGTAAGTATAATAGAGTTGACGTAGTAATAATTAGTAATGCAACTTTGAAAATACATGAAGAATTCCTTCTTAACACTACAGACATCTAGTTTTCACAACACTGAAGATGATTTTAAGTACTATTACATTAGACAACAAAAGAAAAATGTGAGTTTTCCAACTTACAGTAAGATTTCCAAGAGACAGTAATTTTCATGCCTTTGGATTTTGTTGTTGGAAGTTCATATACCAAGTTCAGTGAAGTGAAGATGGTAAGCCAGAACATGTGCCACTGTAGGGGAAAATTAAAGTGTTGAGACTACTGACTAAGAATTGCTTCGGCAGGAGTATCATGTCTCCAGGCACAGGTAGTGATGTGTAGCATCAGAATAAATGACATTCATAGTGAGTAGGTAACAACGTAAGTTCTTGCTGGCATTGTGGTGGAACTTTGCAGCATCAGACAAGTTTGTCCAATTGAAATTTGCTAGTATACAAAGAAGATGTTTGTGAACAACTAAATATCACTCACATAACTACATGTAAAGACAAAGTGACTAAAACATCAGTGAAGAAAGGAATGCCCTGGTCAATCCAACACTAATTAAAATGATGAAAATCCAACATAAACACAAAGGATGGAAATATTATTACAGCAACAATCCTATCAGACAGATAAGTGGTACCAGTATTCATTTGATGACCTGTCTCAGAATCTCAGTAACATGAATGAAAGTGAGAACACAATAATCCATGAATGTGTAAGGCTATATTCATTATGCCCCATTCTTACATAAATAATGTGCATGTAGTCATATTTTATTACATTAATTCTTTAAATTATGACTACTAATATTTCTGTCACAAGCACTTTATTGACTACCATCAGCAAGGGTAATATCAACCCACTTTTCCATATTCTTCGGCTTGTTAACGTCTGATTAGTTGACAACGTGCTGGAAAATGTCGCAGGCAGGAACAAGAAGAAGACTGTTAACAAGTGAGCTTTCAGCCAAAAGGCCTTCTTATTCATGCAAGCACAACTCTCACATGCATGACCATTACCTCAAGGTAATAGTCATATGTGAGTGTGTGTGTGTGTGTGTGTGTGTGTGTGTGTGTGTGTGTGTGTGTGTGTGTGTATGCTATCTACTTTAGAAGAAGGGCTTTTGACCAAAAGAAACACTTGTTAGCAGTCTTTTTGTTGTGTCTCTCTGTGACCCAATGTCTCTCTTATGTGGTCAGTAGCAATCTATCCCTTTCACAATATTGTCATTATTTTATCCTGAATTTTCCATTGTTTAGTGTTATCATACATTAGAAACCATAAAGTGTGCAATATTTTTTTCAAAAAATTCAGGCAATGCTACTTTTACATGGGGTGACTTTGTCCCATATGTTCAAATTTGTTCACAGTAAGCCAAAAATGCACTGAGGCCATATTGAACCAATAACAAAGGATCTTATACTTAATGTATTGTTACTCAAGTTTCCATGAATCATTTAATTTCAAAAATTGAGTTAAATAAGTAAAATTTAAAGAAATTAAATAAACAAGGGAAATACTAATTAGTTGATTTGTATGAGGTTATGTATTTCAAAAGGACAACACAATTTAAATGTTAACAAAATGATTGCACAGATCTATCAACTTCACAAAAAGAAAAGAGATTGCTTTAGAGACTTTTTGGGTTGCTTTATACTGCACAACATTCTCCCAGTAATAAATAGTTGAATCTGGTCTTTGAGGCACCTTTAACACTTTTACTCTTTTATCCATGGACTCAACAACAAAGCCAGTGACATTAAACTTAGAAATTTCTTCCTGGATACTTTTCCCAATTAAAATTGTCAGTAGCACAGTCTTTAGAGTTTACTTTCACACTAGAGCTCAATGAGCATTCCTCAAGCTCCCAAAAAATTTCACTTTCTTCATCTGATTCTTCCAGTGCCACATTATCAGGATCACCATCTTCTGAGCAGACTTGCAAATTAACTCTCTTATGTCTTTTCTTCCTGGGTTTGAACAATGAAGAAAACATGGGTGCCTCACCTGCAAGCAGTTCAAGCTGTTTCACCAAGATGATTTTTCCAGCTGGTACATCCTAACTTTCTCCTCTTTTTAGCATCAGTTGAGGAAATTAAATGGATGCTTATTTTTTCCCCAGCTTTTCTAAGAATGCTTCACCTACCATGTTGTTGTTGTTGTGGTCCTCAGTCCTGAGACTGGTTTGATGCAGCTCGCCGTGCTACTCTATCCTGTGCAAGCTTCTTCATCTCCTAGTACCTACTGCAACCTACATCCTTCTGTATCTGCTTATCAACATCATTTTTGTTCTCTGGCAAGCTTTCAAGAAGCTTTTGCCTGTTTAGTTGGACAATACCACACTTTTCAAGCTTAGAGATAAGGTTTCGATCCCTTTTAAGCCTCTCATCATTTCAGTTAGTGGCATGACAAACCCTTGTCAACCTGACAGGAAATAATTGTTGTTTACAAGAATCAGAAATTTTGAAAATAAGCACTGCTAGGTAACAAAATGAACATAACTTAAGCCTAAGGTTATTCAGGCCAAAGATACCTCAAAACAAGGGATGATGTTGTCCCAGTGTAAAATATAGTCTTTATTCCATACCAGAATGTTCTAATTTTACTATTAAATCTAAACATATGAAGCAATAACAAAAACACCTTACTAAGATTAAAATGACTGCTATAACAGAGGAACAGACATCACTATTCCCCATCAACTAACAGACCTATCACATAACAAGTGCTGTTGCAATAGAAGATCCATGAACTATGGAGACAGTGCACCAGCAACATTGCTAGTTCTGCCATCTACCATTTAAGTCAGGAAACAGAGTATTCATTGACACAGATGTAAGCTGCATGGCACATACTCCTTTTTTCCATCTGGGTCAATGTTATCTGAAAGGTTTCAACATTACTTTCAATTTACTCAGCTTATCAGAGACTGATGCAACAATGTCTTCTGCATATTTTTAGTATTTTTTGTGTGTGCACTCTTCATGGCTGTTGCTGGTCACAAAGTGTCTATTCCAGATACAAGTATGTGACATCTGTGACATTCTGTTACAACGAGCTGCCTTAATAAAGGAGCATACAATGAAAATTAATGTTCAGCTGTGATGAAGAAAAAACATTTTAAAAAGCACTTTGTAATTTAAATGCTGTATCATTGAGTCTGCATTCTGATTCCTTTGTACAGCACTTTCTTTTTGACAACAGGCTGCATTAATAAAAAGTGTTCATAAACTGGAGCTCAAAATATCTTGAAAATGAGCAACTACACAACTGAAGAGAACTGAGTTTGCATCTTACTATATGCTATAATGGGTAGGGGTTTGTCTTTCATCACAGAGTGACAGTAGATGAAATATGGTGCAAGCACAACGAATCCTCCAGCCTAGATGTAAAATATATCCCATTCTCATTCAAATGACCAGCATATATGTCTTTTGCAATAATTTAGTGAATGCACACTGATTGCAAATTTTTATTTCAAATAGAAAAATAAATGTAAAAGTGAAAAGATTGAAAAAATTCTGTCATATAAATTATCCCAATTAGAGAGTCACAAGGTGCTGTGTCATTTAACGTCACTCTTTAGCAGCTAAGGCAGCACCAACAGGAATCTGTCCTTTCATGGGATATAAAATCATAATGTCTTCAGATATTTAAACTGATATTTATGAAGCTGAATACCACCTCTTCTATCATACTACCTCAATTATTTCATTTTTGTATAGGATTTCCAAGCAGGAATGAGAAAACGTTAGACTGTTAAGTATCCAGAACCTTAACCACTATAAAATCACATTTGGTCTAAAATTTAGGAAATTTTATTTTCCTTTATACATCAATGTGTTTTTAATGGAATATTTGAAAAAGCTACCTATGTCTTACAGTGAGCATCTCATTCATTTATTGGTCACTTACAAGCTGTTTTCCATTTTCACTTTATATTGGTCTATTGTGCAACTGGCAACAAGTATTTCAATTTTCAAAAACAAATACATATTATTTCTGCAAAATGGTGCATTCCTAAACATCTGTAGCATTTTTGAAGTCATATTGGTGATTTCACTCAATAGAAGTTATCTATAATGACAGTGTAAATTCCTGGGTGAAATAATATCTAAAATAAAGAAAAGACCACCACTTAGATATGACTGACTGACAAGTGGCACGTAGAAATAATCAACAGATTACAATAGTTACATTACATATAGAGCTGTTGGTCTTCCTTTAGCAAAAATACCTACACAACCACACAGACAACCAAACACACATTCGAGACCACAGTGAACCTTGGCTACAAGACTGAAGGTCTGGGTGTCATTTGGTGTGGATCTGAATATGTGTACTATTGTTAAAGGATGAACAAGAGCTTGAAATCAAGTGTAAATATTGTATTTTGTTGAGCATGTGTGTGCACCTTCCATCAGTAGGCTATATGTGCATGGTTGTTTTTCCAATACTTACTTATATTATTTGAAGCAAAAACTAAAATCTTTTGTTCACTTGGTAGCAACCTCCTTGAATTACTTTTGAAACCAGTCATTGAGGGGAGGTGTATTTTCATAAAGACTAAGAGTGTAGTAGTAACATCTATTCCAAAAAGTGGAGAAAAGTAAGTGACCTCTAATAAAGACCAACTTCCTCCTCGTTTTCTCAAAAAAAAAAAAAAAAAATAAATAAAAAAAAAAAAATAACAGCAACTCATATTGGTTTCTGTAAAGACTTTTCTACTGAGAAAACAATACATAATCTCAGAAACTCACTTATGGTAGAACTAAACAAGGGAATTAACCCTGTTGGCATTTACTGTAATTTTGCCAAGGCCTTTGATTGTGTAGATATAAAATTTTACTAACCAACATTGGAATTGTGTTTAAGTCACTCCCATTGCATGGATGGAGTTGTACCTTAAGAACAGAGAATAGAGGATCAATTCACAAAGGATATAATAGGAATCAGTGTAAATTTGGAATGAGTGAATGTGGTGTCCTGCAAGTTTCAGTGATTGACTCACTCCTATGTTTGGTCTACATAAATGATTTAAGAGGGACACTGGAGGACTTTTCAAAAGCTTGGATGTTTTTTATACTACCAGTGTACTGATACAGTGCCCAAATACATCCACATCAGACATCATGAGGATTAGGCTTAAAACTGGTTCCCACCAAACAGCTTAATGCTTTATATTAAACAATGGAAACTCCAGATAGGGATAACAAGGGATAACAACAATGTAGAAAAAGACAGATTTCTACTTACGGTAAAGAAGACACATCAAGTTGCAGACAGGCACAATTAAAAGACACTTACATACAGCTTTCAGCCACAGACACACACAGGGAAGCACACCTCATGCCCAAATGACGAAAAAACTCCATTGGGATTGAATGCAATCTGGCGGAGTGTGCAGAGGGTAGAATGTCAACAGATGCAATGTCAGAAGATTGTAGGGCAACAAGGTGGGGAAAAAAAGGAGCAAAAAACGAGAGGATTAGGGAAGGATGGGCAGATGCATTGGCAGAGGGCTGCAAATAAACAGTGTAGGAGACAAGAATGAGGATAGGAGGGTGTGGAAACTGTTGGATGGTGGGTGTGCGGACAGTATGTTACCATAGGTCAAGGCTGGGATTATTATGGGAGCAGAGAATGTGTTGTCAGGATAACTCCCATCTGTGCAGTTCAGAAAGGGTGGCAGTGGAAGGAATGATGCAGATGGCTTGCGTAATGAAGCAGCCACTGAGATCAGGTTTATTGTGCTCAGCTGCATGTTGTGCCCCAGTGTGATTTGCATTGCTCTTGGCTACGAACATGCAGCTGAACACAACACACTTGATTTCAATGGTTGATTCACTACCCAAGCCATCTGGATCCTTCCTTCTACCACCAGCTTTTCTAAACTGCACAGATGGGAATTATCCTTACAACACATCCTCTGCTCCTGTAATAATCCCAACATCAACCTGTGGTAACTTACTGTCCGCACACCCTCCACCCAACAGTTTCTGCTCACCTCTATCCCTATTCTCATCTCCCACCCCATTTATTTGCAACCCTCTGCCAATGCATCTGCACATCTTTCCTCACTCCTCTCCTCTTTTGCTACTTTTTCCCCACCTCTGTACCTGAAAACCTCCTGACACTGAGCCTGTTGACATTTTAGTCCCTGCACACTCCATCATACTATTTGTCTCTCTCTCCTTGGCCATAAACCATCTCTTCCCCTTCCCTGCCCCATCCAGATTGCAACTTGCAACCCATGTGATGTTGCATTCCAGCCTGAGTGCTGGAGATGGTGGTCTTGTGTGTGCTTGGTTGTTTGTGTGAATAGTGTGTACCTCTCTTTTACTGAAGAAGGCTGTGTGGCCAAAAGCTATATGTAAATGTCTTTTAATTGTGCTTGTCTGCAACCTGATGTGCCTACTTTCTGGTAAGTAGCAATCTATCTTTTCCTACATTGTTTATAGTACTTTATATTATAAAGATTAATACTGTGAAATTCTAAACATGTGAAAATGACTTACAGGTACTAGAAGAGACCAATGGCATACACTGGAGAATCCATATGTGAATTTCTTAAACATCCAAATGGATAATGGAGTAAGATGACATCAGAGCATAGATAAATTAACCAACAAAACAGTTCTTTCTATTCTGCACAAAAAAATTCTCTCGCTATATTGACCTGGAGGTAGGATTGCTTGCACACTTTTCAACCTTTCACTTAGTATTGTCCTGAAGGTTAATCTACTGGGGCATTGTAGCTAAGGAAGATAATGTTTAGCGAGGAAGGTATTTTTTCTACAGGAGGGTGCAGTAAGAATATTGTGATGAATTGATAACTACCGTATTTACTCGAATCTAAGCCACACTTTTTTCCGGTTTTTGTAATCCAAAAACCATCTGCAGCTTAGAATCCGAGTGCAAAGTAAGCGGTAGTTCTGAAAAGTTTTGGTAGGTAGCGCCACAACTAACTTCTGCTGTCGAATATTTGTAGCTCTATACAGGCCTGCTTTGCAGGCAAAAAGACAAATACTGGTGCAAAATTCTCTGCGTCGATAAATAAATTAAAAAAGAAAAGGTACAAGACGAGCTTTTTTCTCCGCCCCGAGTTTCAACCACTGCATTTCATATATTATACAACGAAGTAAATAGAAATTCCGTATTGTTCATCTTCGAATATAGCAGCCTTTCAAATATTCCTAGCAATACAAATTAATTTCTTTATACAAAAATACCAACAATGCACAAGGTTTTAGTACTGTTGCACGAGTTGATAAGCTGGGGCTCATTAAGACTTCACGTAGCGGTACCTATTGCTTCGTGGAATTCTGTGAAGCGCTTGTTGGTGTTAGTGAACCATAATGAAGCGCTTTCATTATAATCCAAATTCAAGAGGGGGGTTATTTCTTTTGCAGAACCAAGTTCTAATCGTGCTGCAGGTCTATGAACAGGATTGATGAGAGCAGCGTCAGGCGATGACGACTGCAAACAAACATATTATTTGAATATTCAAGTAGCAGGAAAGCATTTAGTGGGCCAAAGTGTGGCCGGTATCATGCAGTAGAAGTGATTTTAAATGAATATCTTAAGAAACAGCGTCAGAAATTCCTGCCTGTGAACGCCGAAATTTTAAAAATTAAGGCACATGATATTGCTAGAGAGCAAAAATTTTAGGGCTAGTCGCAGCAGGATTGATCTGTTTACGAAGGGCTGGGGTTTTTCACTTCGGAGGCGAACTTCAGTTGCACAGAATCTGCCGAAAAGTTATGAAGAAAAACTTGTGGAATTTCTGCGCTTCATAATTAGGCAGCTCACAGAAAAGCAATACCTTCTTGGTCACATAGGAAATGCTGACCAAAACCCCGTATATTTTGACATGCTGTCAAATTAAACGCTTGACGCCAAAGGAAAGACAGACATAAGTGCTCTTACAGTGAAAAACAGCGGATGTCCGCCATGCTTGTTTGCACAGCACATGGACATAAATTACCCCTATTCATAGCTTTCAAGCGAAAGACTTTACCGAATTTGGAAGTGTTTCCAAACACTGCAATTGTACGAGCAAACGAAACTGGGTGGTTTTCGGAGGAATGGATTAAGCGTGTGTGGAATCGTCGTCCTGGCGCTGTACTTGGTATACGCAGTCTGTTTGTATTAGATGCGTACGAAGGCCATACAACACCTGCAGTAAAACGAAAATTAGAGGAAAGCAAAACGGACGCCGCAGTAATCCAGGCGAGATGACGTCAGTTCTGCAACCACTTGACATCTTTTGAATAAACCGTTAAAGGACAACCTCAAACGCTTGTACATAGACTGGCCTTCGAAAAGCGACACACAACTGACACCAACAGGACGTGTAAAACGCGCAAGTTTGTCGCAAGTGTGCCAATGGATGTATGATGCATGGAAGTGTGTTCCAAATCAGACTGTGAAACAAGCATTTAAAAAATGTTCGATATCCAAAGCACTTGATGGTACGGAGAACGATGCTCTGTATGAAGATATGAGGAACGAAGAATCGAGTGATAGTGGTTCAGAATCGTGACTGATATTTTAAACATTTCGTATGAGATGTATTACAAACGTAATAAAATTTTGTTTTAAATTTCAGCGTTTAATTTCCAAGTTATTTTCATTTGGTAAGTGTTGCTTCTCTGCAATGAGCTGGATAGAAAAACGTGGATAGCTGCATCAAATCGGTCTACGGATCCAAGACAACAACAACACACACTGCATTTGAAGTTATCGCAAAAAATCTGCTACGAAAAATCTCTTTGGCAAGACTGTTTGGGATGTATGTCAATACGGCCAACTCTACGTTCTGAATTTTTCCCCCTTGTGACAAGAGATGGTTGCTATTAGGAGCTTTTATGAAGCGTGAATCATATGCCCTGTATTCTTATGTGTTTGCTGCTATCTCATTTAAATCCTGTCTGCCTGATAAATTACGAAAGTAGAGTGAGACAACAGCAAGCACGAATATATATTCGTATTATTCTTATGCTGAATAGTGATACATCCAGAAATGAAGCACGGCAACTGACTGTATTTTTAAATCTAAGATGACTCTAATTTCTGTACAGAATGTAATGCACTAAAGAGGCGTGTGCAAAGATTTTCAAACGGAGAAAAATTTTCGCTAAACTCTCGTTCCGAACATCCTCTATCATGTGCAGTCTATTTGGTTCTTGTTGATCATTATCAGAGAAAGCAGCAGTGTAAGTAACAACAAATAGCAGTCTCTTGCCATTGTTTCGCTAGTGAGACAATCCCTCTCTTTTTTTTTATTGTAAGCCGCGGTAGCGTGCACAAAATCAAGGTATACCGCGAACGGCGACAGGTCGTAAACACTCATTATCAGAATGCGACAATGCATGACACAGTGCAATAATACATTTTTAGCTTAGAGTGACGTGAAAACCTATAACAAAGAGAACGGCGCTTATCAGTTCAAAGTAAAATAAGCAATCGATTCAAACCAGACGAAGCATTTGAGAAAGGAAGGGCGCCTGTGTAAATACGGACGGAGCGCCTGACGTATAGCAATGGCTACCTGGTAAGGCTTAACTGCTAAGCTTACGACTCAAACCAAACTGCTGTAGCTGCATCTTCATCCATTTGACCTAAATCGTGTCTCATGTTACAATGGACCAACTTTGTTTCGATTTGGAGGTGAGATCTAAAACTTTTCTCTCCCCTTGAATTTCGAGTCTCAAATTTCAGGTGCAGTTTAGATTCGGGATTTTTTTTTTTCCCTTCACTTCGAATCTCGTTTTGCAGGTGCGGCTTAGATTCGAGTGCGGTTTAGATTCGGGTAAATACGGTAGGCAATCTTGCTTCCTCTAAATGATCAAATTTGGTCTTCTTTCCAGTAGCATCAGCAATGACAGAGTCGATGCTGTGTACCAGTCCGAAGACTTCACTAAATCATTCAATCAGTAGTAATGTCAGGTGGTGTGTACATAGGACAGGGATGTAATCAATGCAAACTTATGAATTGCACTTACTGGGAGTTCCTTATTCATGGGGAACAATTGCAAGACCCAATCCCTAGTATGAAGGAGGTTCAGTGTGTTACCCCACCCCTTTAGCCTAGGAAGACATGCTGATTCCTTCAGTGTAGTGCACATGCAGCTCAGAACATCTAAGAACATCACAGACTGTTATTACTGAAACTTGTGCGAGTGGACGACACCTGTCTCTTTAAGAAGAAAAGTAATTGACTAGTTAGCAGGTTAGAGCCTCATTCATTATTGGAATTAACCAGACAATTCTACAGAAGTCTGCAGTAAGAATATTGTGATAAATCGATAACCAGTCAGTGGTTCAGAATGGAGTTTAAAATCTGGTAGAAAATTCTGTAACAGGTTACTGATAGGGTCATGCAGAAAGTTGAAAATACTCAGATTATTTTAAAAAACAACAACAACAACAAAGTAGTCACTAATTCTATAATTATCAGAAAAGTTGTAATCAGGGCTTAAATTCCACATCACTCTAATGTTTATATTAAATAGGTTTTGGATTTTCCAGTATGTAAACAGTTGATAGTGTTCTGCATCAAGTTACTTAAATTCTTCATTTGACCTAATGACTAAAAACAGCAGTTGAATATTAGAGGAGGAGGAGCAGTAGCTTTTTCAGAAGTGAATGGATTTTTCTTGTAACAGACATAAACATATACAGAGTAATTTAAAAGTAATTGCCTTACTAATCAGTATGCTTATATTAGAATTAATAAGAATTTTTCACTAGTATTTATTACAGAAGTAATTCACTTTAGCTGCTTCTGCCTATTAATGTATAACTTGACTCATTCCACATTCCTGAAGAGACATCTTCATGATGGGATTTGCAGAATGCAGTGTGTGAATGAGTGAGTGAATCAGTTACAGAACAGATACGAGATACTGACTGACACATTGAGCTTGATTACTGGTAACAAGAAAAACAGAAACTGAATGAGGAAGACATGTCAAATTATTTTGTAGTGTTGAGAAAAAGAACTTTGTGGGAAATATTTTTTCCTGTTCATGTTGGAAGCAGATTTTTGTAATATTCTAATTTGAGGCTAGACTGCTAGGACAGTTTCAAATTGTCAACACAATTCTATGGTGGCCCTTTGAATGAACAGAATATGAAAAAAATTATATTTATATTGTGGAACAAACTATAATTTCAAGTAAAGGAAAGTTTGTATAGAAAGGTTGTTGGGCCTGTAGTTAAAATGTTTTAACCAATCAGTGCAACATTTTAATTACTCTGGATGCTGTATCTTGCCACCTTTTTAATAGGATTCCCATCAACTGAAATACAATGATAGCCAAACACAACAACGCTATAGGCCACTGACTGTACATGTGTTTTGAAACTCCCTCAAAACAAAAGTTAGAAGTTCCTTATTGAAATGCATCTGTATTATTTTGATCTTGAAGAAATTTATGAATTCTAAAAATTGCCCACAAAATTTAATAATTGCTTATGGTTTTTTTCTCTAGCATAAATATGTCTTTGAGCATTTTCCATTTTCCTTAAATGAAATGTCATCAATGAAATTTGCCTACTATATTACAAGAAAGTCATATGTATCTCAAAAAGGAAGGGAAAGATATTAAAACTACTGACAGAAGAACATAACTTCTACACTGAAGAGCTGAATAAACTGGTACACCTGCCTAATATCGTGTGGGCCCCTTGCGAGCATGCAGAAGAGGCACAACATGACATGCCATGGACTTGACTAATGTCTGAAGTAGTACTGGAGGGAATTTACAACATAAATCTTGCACGGCTGTCAGTAAATCTGGAAGAGTATGAGAGAGTGAAGATGTCTTCTGAACAACATGTTGCAAGGCAGCCCATATATGTTCAGTAATGTTCATGTCTGGGTAGTTCTGTGGCCAGTGGAAGTGTTTAAGCGCAGGAGAGTGGGGAGCCAATCTGTAGCAATTCTGGATGTGTGGGGTGTCACATTGTCTTGCTGGAACTGTCCAAGTCTATCGGAATGCGCAATGGACATGAATGGATGCAGGTGATGAGACAGGATGCTTACGTGTGTGTCACCTCTGAGAGTTGTATCTAGACATATCAGGAGTCCCACATCACTCCAACTTACACACCCCACACCATTAAAGAGCCTCCAGCATCCTGAACAGCTCCCAACTGACATGCAAGGTCCATGGATTCATGAGGTTGTCTTCATACCCTTACACCTCCATCTGCTCAATAAATTTGAAACAAGACTCGACTGACCAGAAAACATCTCTCCAGTCATCAATAGTCCAATATCAGTGTTGACAGGCCCAGGTGAAGTGTAAAGTTTTGTCTTATGCAGTCATCAAAGGTGCATGAGTGGGCCTTCAGCTCCGAAAACCCATATTTAATGATTTTTTGTTGAATGGCTTGCACGCTCACACTTGTTGATGGCCCGGCATTGAAATCTGGAGCAACTTGCAGTAGGGTTGCACTTCTGTTGTGGTGAATGATTCTCTACAGCCTTTGTTGGTCCTGTTTTTAGATGATATTTTTCTGGATGCACCAATGTCAGATACCTGATGTTTTACTGGATTCCTGCTTTTTGTTCATTCAACTTTTGAACAACTCAGTGATTTCATCTGTATGTCAACTCAGTGATTACATTTGTATGTCATAACAAGCTTACATTGAATTTCAGATATACAGAACATTATTTTTCATTTTAGTGAGGCTTTTGTATCAGCTCATGCTAGTGCAAAAAGTGACTGAACTCTAAATGAATATATTAGCTTGAATTTCTCACTTTACTTTACATGCACTTCCACGGGGTTTAAAAAAACAATGTGCTATTCTGCAGCTGAAGACTGTTGACTTGTAGGCCTGCCAACAACCACAGATTGTTCACATTTTTACTGTATTATTGGGAACCAATAAATGTAAATAACTACTAATGTATGTAACTACATGTTCTAAATTACATCTAACTTACAGAATTATGATTTAAGATAGAGTTTTAAACAATATTCATACTTTATTACAAATATAATAGTCACTTAGAAGGAACCTTACTTATGTGCAGATTCATGAAGGTTACTATAATAGCAAAGAAATGCAGTGTGCGGTTGTTTTTCAGTGCAGCTGCACTGTAGTAAGAAATGCCATGCAAGAATAAATCACATCCAGGTTGCAAAGCATACAAGTATGTTTTGTATTATCTATGTCTACAGCTACCAGCACCACAATTAAGAGGATATGTGATAATGAAAAATTGGATAGCAGTTCATATAAACAATGGGAACTAATCTCATGGATAGATGTAAAAACCATCAAATGAAGAAACTTTTGAAATGAACACTTTAGCTTCCAAAAGTCTTAAAATGTGTAAAAAGAAAGATAAGTGGCATTCCAACACTTCAAAGAGTGTGCAAGTATTTTGAAAAGTAAACAATTTTTCCCTAAAAGATAAGAAATTTAGTGAAAAAGAAGATCTAGGCAAAAGATATGACATAGTGCCATGTTTCTACATCTGCTACTGAAAACAAAGGTGGTAATCCAGATTGAGATTTTTACTCTGCAATGGAGTGTGCACTGATATGAAACTTTCTAGCAGATTAAAACTATGTGCTGGGCTGAGTCTCGAACTTGGGCAAATGGTCTTCCAACTGAGCTACTCAAGCACGACTCATGACACATCCTCCCAGCTTCAATTCTGCCAGTACCTTGTTTCCTACCTTCCAAACTTCACAGAACCTCTTCTGCGAACCTTTCAGAACTAGCACTTCTGGAAGAAAGGATATTGTGGGGACATGGCTTACCCACAGCCTGGGGGATGTTTCCAGAACAGGATTTTCACTCTGCAGCTCCCACGTTTGAGTCTCAGTCCAGCACAGTTTTAATCTGCCAGGAAGTTTCAACGGTGGTAATGTCACAACTACCCCATAAGTTAGTGGGAGCCAAAGCAGAATATTATTTTAGTTCAGATGCTGCTAAATATAAATACAATGGCTGAACAATAGCATGCCTGCCTATTAGTCATTATACCACCAATATCATTAAAGGCAAATATTGCACATATTACACATATCATTTGTTCTTCCTAATTCAGTTTTCTTTTAATAGAAATAAGTACACAGAGTCATTTAATGAAATTATGAGACTCAAAAAAGTGTATGTTTGTTATGTACTGTAAAAAATCGGTCTCACGTTTACTGGCTGTTGATAGCTACAAATAATGTGCAGTAGATCAGCACAATCTGTGCAAGTTAAGAGAATTGTTGTATTAATAATCATCAAGTACAAATCATAGTATGTCAAGCAGCAAATGTTTTCCTTCATTTCCTCAATGCAGTTCAAGAAATAAATGAAAAGAAAAGAAAGGATAATAAGATCTGGTATGTATTTATTAAATCATACATGAACAGAGTAATCAATGTGATCTGAGTTACTACCCTCCTTGCCAACTGCATCCTTCTCTGGTTGCAACATATGAGTCACAGGATGCACTAGGTTGACTGTAGTGCCAGGATGAGTCTCAGTAATTGATGCATTCTGGAGATTAACAGTTTGTGGTAGAATGGGAAAGTACTCTCTGCCATGTAACTCACAGTCATTTGCAGAGTACAGATGTAGATGTAAACATGATCAACAGAACGCCATAGAACTGGGGCTCACCACATTAACACAGATCGCCATATTCACCCCTTTGCACCATTCAAAAGAGCAAAATAGGCAATCAGAAACTCCTATTTTGTTGTGGTTTGTGGAGACAGGGCGATGTATATCACATAGCAAGTTATTATATAATATCAATGTTGCATTCAACAACATGTCCTTAGTGCAGACCAGAAGTTTGGAGATCCAAAGTCAACATGAACATTCAGTTAATTAACTTTAAATTGCACTCTGACTACTGAAAAAAAAATTGAAGTCCTGGTGTCACTTGTCTCGTATTAGCTTTGGTTCTCAGTGCAACCTGTATCTGTATATACACCTTCACTCTGCAAAACTCTGAAAAGGCATGGCATAGGGTACTTCCCACTGCTTCTTTCCTTTACATTCATTTGTGGTGCACATGTAGAATTTACTACTTAAAGTTCGATACGGATAGCCGTACTGTAGGCAGAGGGATATCTGTTGAGAGGCCAGACAAACATGTGGTTCCTGAAGAAGGGCAGCAGCCTCTTCAGTAGTTGCAGGGTAATAACCTAAATGACTGATGACCTGGCCATATAACATCGACCAAAACAGCTTTGCTGTGCTGGTACTGTGAATGGCTGAAAGCAAGGGGAAATTACAGCAATAATTTTTCCAAAGGGCATGCAGCTTAACCGCATAGTTAATTGACGATGGCGTCCAGAGGTAAAATAGTCCCCCATTCAGATCTCCAGGTGGGAATCACTCAGGGGCATGTTGTAATCAGGAGAAACAAAACTAATGTTTTTCGGATTGGAGTGTGGAATGTCAGATCCCTTAATCGGGCAGATGTGTTAGAAAATTTAAAAAGGGAAATAGATTGGTTAAAGTTAGATATAGTGGAAATTAGTGAAGTTTGGAGAGAGGAGGAACAAGATGTCTGGTCAGGTAAATACAGGGTTATAAATACAAAATCAAATAAGCATAATTCAGGAATAGGCTCAATAATTTTTTAAAAATAGGCTCACAGGAAAGCTCCTACAAACAGCATAGTGAATGTATCATGGCATCCAAGACAGAGTCGAAGCCTAAACTTGCCGTAGTAGTACAAGTATACAGGCAAACTAGCTCTGCAGATGATGAACAGATTGAAGAAATGTGTGATGTAATAAAAGAAATTATTCAGATAGTTAAGCGAGATGAAAATTAATAGTCATTGGGAACTGGAATTTGATAGTAGGAAAAGGAGGAGAAGAAGCTGCCTGGTAGAATTTTGCACAGAACGTAACTTAATTGTAGCTAACACTTGGTACAAGAATCATGAAAGAAGGTTGTATACATGGAAGAGGCTTGGAAACACTGGAAGGTTTCAGATAGATTATATAATGGTAAGACAGAGATTTAAGAACTAAGTTTTAAATTGTAAGACCTTTCCAGGAGCAGATGAGGACTCTGACCACAATTTATTGGTTACAAAGTGTAGATTAAAACTGAAGAAACTGCTAAAATTTTGTAATTTAAGGAGGTGGCACCTGGATAGACTGAAAGAACCAGAGGTTGTAGAGAGTTTCAGAGAGGGCATTATGGAATGAGTGACAAGAACAGGGAAACAAAAACAATAGCAGAAAAATGAGTAGCTTTGAGAGATGAAACAGTGAAGGCAGCAGTGTCTTGAAAGGGGGATATGAGATGAACATCAACAAAATGAAATGAAGATAATGGAATGTAGTCAAATTAAATCAGGTGATGCTCAGGGAATTAAATTAGGAAATGACACACTTAAAGTAGTAGATGAGTTTTGATATTTGGGAGCAAAATAACTGATAATGGTCAAAATAGAGAGTATATAAAATATAGACTGTCAATGGCAAGGAAAGCATATCTGAAGAAGAGAAATTTGTTAACATTGAGTACATATTAAGAGTAAGGGAGTCTTTTCTGAAAGTATTTCTATAGAGTGTAGCCATGTATGGAAGTGAAACATGGATGTCAAATTTGGTCAGACAAGAAGAGAGTAGAACTTTCAAAATGTGGTGCTACAAAAGAATGCTGAATATTTTATGGGTAGAACACATTACTAATGAGGAGGACAAGAGGAATTTGTGGCTTCCATGTACGGAAGTGAAACATGGATGTCAAATTTGGTCAGACAAGAAGAGAGTAGAACTTTCAAAATGTGGTGCTACAAAAGAATGCTGAAGATTTAATGGGTAGAACACATTACTAATGAGGAGGAGAAGAGGAATTTGTGGCACAGCTTGATGAGAAGGAGGCATCAGTTGGCAGGACATGTTCTGAGGCATTGAGGGATGACCAATTTAGTATTGGAGGGAAGCATGGAGGGTAAAAATTGGTCAAGGGAGACCAAAAGATGAATACACTAAGCAGATTCAGAAGGATGTAGGTTGCAGTAGTTATTCAGAGAAGAAGAGGCTTGCACAGGATAGAGTAGCATGGAGAGCTACGTCAAACAAGTCTCTGGACTGGAAACCATAATAACAACCACATGTGTGCTGTAGTTATTTTAATCTTGTTTTGTATGTATGAAGCTGTATTTCTAGATTCCTTCAAGATTCCTCCCTTCATACTAGTTCTTGAAACTTTAAAATTCGGCTTTAATGAGATAATTGGTGCTTGTCTATAAAATGTCTGCCATTTCAGGGTTTTCACCATTTTTGTGATGCTTGCCTCTGAGTCAAAAAATCTGTAATTATTGATGGTACCCTTTTTTTCTATGCATTCAATATCCCCTTTCAGTCCAATTTTGGTAGGTAGTAGGGGTCTCACACACTTTAACAATATTTGTGAATGGGTTACACAAGTATTTGTAGCCAATTTCCTTTGCAGAATGATTGAATTTTTTTCAGGATGCTACCAATGAACCAACATCTACCATCTGCTTTACTTAGCATCCTCTTGGAAGTTCAATAATCCAAAATGCTGACAATGTATAGTACATTACTGTCATCAATGTTGGGCAGTTCTGCTTAATGAGAATTGATTTTTGTATGTCATTACTTTTGTTCCCTTGCCAAGTAGCAGTTGGACTTCAAATGGAAAGGTCAGGGGATTCACTAGTCGGTCTGTTCTTTTATAACTTACAGCATGATTTGTTAATATGAGAAATGCCTAGTTGGACTATGTTTGCAATTCACATTACATTGTAGATCTGGGTATAACTGGATGGGTAAGTCGATTCCAAGATCAGAGCAAGACAAATACAGTCATCTCCAATAGGCTCGTGTTTAGAAAGCAACTGTCGGATGGAGGAAAGCTTTTATCACTTTCTCCAATATTGTCTTGAGACAAGTTGCACATGGAAAAATTGTTTAGGACTTTGTGTTCCTTACTCTTGAGAATGCTGTACTAACAACATTGCAACAACATGCCGTAGCTAAAATTTCAGTGGAGTGTTATGATTTTTTCACCTTAGTTCCCTCAGTTTCTCAGATTTATACATAACACAGCACATAACCTCTTTTTCTGTGAAAAAATGTTAGTCACATTGTACAAATAATGTCTTTCTATAATACAAAATGCTTTGTTTCAAAATAATTTCCATTATTTTGATAAACATTCTGACTTTATGTTTTGAGTTTTGTTGTTTTAAGGACACATTTTCATTTACCACGTTTGTCTCTACAGCCAAGCAGTCAGCATGTCTAAGAATCATAGAAGATACATGCTACCCCCACCCCCACGCTCCCATGTCAATTGCCAGTACAGAAGAGGTTTCTTATGGGGTCTATTTAGTCTCACGCGGATAACAAAGAAAGTTTGAAGAAGTAGTAGTAGCCCTTATTAAAGCCTGACACCAACCAGAGAAGTGGCAAGCTGACTTTATTTCCCTCCAAAATGTCTGTCCAATGACACTTGAAGGAGGGAATGAAACAGCAATCAGTCAGGAGGCCAACATTATGTGATGATAATGGTAAGAAATATAATTTGGTTTTATTTACACCCATCAAAGCAAGGATCACTTCATGCACTCAACAATGAACAGTTGCTGCAACATACTGTTGACTGGTATGAGAAACTGATAACTTCTCTTTGAGGAGACCTGCAGCATCGGTACAACTACATTGTTGTAACATTTCTAATTCATTTGCAAAAGAATGTGGAAAGGCAACCAGTCTAATGTAGCTAACTCTTGAGTGGTGTGTAACAGACATATGTAAAAACATAAAAAGTCAAAATCAGATAGATAAAAAAATTGTCAAAAATTGATTGTTTTCAATGTAACATAAAAAGTCACTTGTTTTTGAGTGAGCTACAGCCCTTTCTCCATTTGAAGTATATAAGATGACATACACATGTGTGTTTGTGGTGGGGAAGGGGGGGTGGGGATTGTAATTCCTCTAAGTTCTTTGGTTTTAGCTGGGATGTAACTTCTATACCATAATTCTTCTCTCCTCCACAATACCTTATCCCACTATGCTTTATTTCTTCCTTTCCCACATAGAAAACTACATTTTCATGGTGCTTTGTGCCTCTGCTTGTGAAAATTGTTTCAGAAATTGAAATAGTTACATTTTCTTAGGTGACTGAAGCTTTGTTTACCCATTTAAGTCAGAGTCTGTACTGTAAATTTTAAAGTGTGCATATAAATTCCTGAAATCAATTTTTATCTATGCTATTGCATGATGCAAATTAGTAACTGATCTAACATGCACTATCAACATACCACATATATTTCCTCTATAAAAAAACATTAAAACTTCATATTCATAAAAGACTAATGAAATGATGTGAACAGACATAATGTGCTTTATCTAATACTAATCACTATTTCTAAGCTAAACAACACACATTTTCTATATATTTATAATTTACCTCTGATTAAACTTTGCATGCCGTGGACTGCTGCATAAATGAAGAAGTAATTCATTATGATAATGATTACACAATATTATTTTATTTTTCAGATGAGTGCAATGTATTACTGTGAATATTCTTACCTTGGATTGAATTTTGTATGTCTTGGACTGCTGCTTGAATGAAGAGGTGATCTATTGGGAGGAGATAATGGTGAAGTTTCTCCTTCTTCAGGTATATTTTCATCATCCTCACTTATAGATGGAAGAGTCATTGACGGAACTCCATTTATTTCTGATTCTTGCTGTATAAACGAAAAAATAGTTCTATATTTGAAGTTAGGGAAGAAAAAAAAAGGCAGTCTATTGACTTCTCATAAATCTGTATGGGACACATTCATGAAGTTCATATCATTGAGTATCTTAATGCATCCAGATATCATTAAAGTAATCATATTTTTCATTCTTCATTTCTATAGTTCTCTCTTTAATCATGCAGTGCCCTATTGTAGTAATGTAAGTGCCACCTTTGTAGAGTGTAAGAAAGTAAAATGGAGGACAATTTATGTTTAATGAACCATGAACAATTAGATCCTTAGAGATAGAGCACACACTCAGTTTAGGATGAATAGGGAATGAAATTGCTCATGTCTTTTGCAAATGAACCATCATGGTTTTGGCCTTATGTGGTTTTGAGAAACCATGTAACATCTAAATCTATATGAGCAGACAGGGATTTGCAATGCTGCGGTCCTGAACATGTCATTTGCCTTACCACTGTGCCCCATCACTATGTAGAAAGAGAAAATTCATGAGTAAGTAATTGATCACAGTTGAAACTGCAAGTTATTGTGAAAAAAATTGTTTGAGGCTCAAAAATAGAATATGAAGGTACGCCAAAATACAAAATAATCTTTGAGGGATGAGTCAGTAATTTTTGAGCACAAGATGAACTTCATGCATTCTCCATATATATGCTTGTCCATACAACTGCTGGAGAGTTTGTCACTGATGCTGGATCAGCATTTGAAATGTTGCATGTATGTGAATAAAGTCCTGACTGGATGGATCAATCATTTGTTGACAGCTATTTAAAAAGAATGGATAAAGCATCCATTGGACAACATTAAATCTGTGCAAGAACATGAAGTCAACAAGATAGAATAGTTTCATCTGCTATAATACGATTCCTAACACAAATAGTCTTTCTTTTCTTTTCTGCTCTCTTTTCCATATGCAGTACATATTCCAACAAATTTGAAACCTCCCAGTTTCTTCCCAATTTCTATTTTATTTTTCTGAACAACATTATTCAATGTTCATTATTCATTATTCAATGCTGCTGATAATAACATACACATAGTGTGTGTAAAAACAATTTTTTAAAGAAAAGTTGAGAATTTCTGATTCATGGAAACCATTTGCACTTGCAAATTTGACCTTACTAATGATGGTTTGTTTTAGGAGTGACATACCTTATTTAAAGAACATCATCTTTTTCTGAAAACTATGTATTTACAAAGTCGTAAAATGAAATCTTTTAGAAAATTCAGTGATACTGTCTTGTAGCCTGAATTTTTTGTTTCCAAAAATTTACACTTCTACTAAAATAATGTATCAATTAATGAAATATTTCAATTAGAAAATATGAGTTTCTAAAAAAATCTTGGTGACCTTTGCTGGATCCCACTCCAAAATGCCACTAGCTACGTAAAACAGAACCTGCCATTTTTAAACACATTTAACCAACTGTTTCTCACAACAACTTCAGTGCCTCTTTATAGGATATATGTATTATCTATCGTTTTTATATTATTACTGAAAAGTAATAACTTTGTAAAGTACAATTATTTTGTAAAAAGAATATTACAATTTTTTTTAAAAAAGTAGCGATTGTGCACCAAGCCACAGTCAACATTTCTCAAGCTAACAGTGAGATGTATTTATACAATCAGTGTGTGTTTAGCCTTCATCATTCAAGATTCCTTGTCAGTGAGTTGTTAAAGGTTAAAGGTTCAAGATTGCACAGAACTGGAATATTCCACAGATAAAATATCCAATGGCATTGCCTTGTTTTATTAACTAAAGACACCACAAAATGAACATGTTTTTAAGAGGTTCATTATCAAAGCCAAATACTTTCTTTAATACATGAATAGCAGTGGTTATGTGTTCCTAGAACATTAATGTATTTTGATTGAATATACAAGGAGAAAGAATAATTAATATGTATAGTTCAGCACTATCTTTTTTCACAGACATTAAAAATTTCAGTCGTATAAATTTACACTATCACAACAAATTACTTTTCTAATAAATATTTGATGCATGTCCAGAAACTAAGTACTGTTTTGGGGAAAAAATACTCATGAAATCATTTTTCTTTTTTCAAACCAATTTTTTTCCAAGAAAGAGCATTTCTTAAACCATTTTTCTGTCTAGTTGCCACCACTTTTCTGTTGTCATAGTGGGAAGTCAACTTTTTTATGCCTTCTTCACAGAAAGATGGCACCAGTGAAGCCAGCCACTACTGAACACTTTTTTTTGCATTGTCATCACTGTCAATGCGCTCTGCTCCAAAATCTTGCATCAAGTTTGAGAACAGGTGGTACTCAGGATATGCAAGATAGATGCTGTACAGAGAGTGATTGAATTGCTCCCAGTCAAATTGTTGGGTAAGGTTTTGAGTGACGCCAGGAGAACGGGGATGTGCACTGTCAGGAAGCTTTCCACAACTTTTGTTTTGAATTTTGCATCAAAGTTTTCTCAATATTTCACACTATTTTACTGCATTGATGGTTTCACGTCTGGGAAGGAACTGAGTGAGCAGAAAATGACATGAAAACAGTATTCAGCAGTGGCTGTCTTCACAGGCAGCATCTTCCTATGACGAGGCATAGAAAAATTGGTTTCCTGCTGTGACAAATGTCTGAACAATGGTGGCAACTATATAGATAAATAGTTTTAGTTTAAGAACTGCTCTTTCCTGTAAAAATAATTTTGGGTTTGAAAAAATGTTTTATGAGTTTTTCTCCAAAAAAGTACTTATTTTCAAGACATGCCTCTTACTTGATATTCTTTTTTCACTAAAATCCATTTGATACACCTAAAAAGGCAGGGAAGAACAGAGATTAACATTACACTTACAACAAGATTATTAGAGAAGGAACACAAACTTTGATTTGGCAGAAATGTGGACGAAATAAGTTGTGTCATTCTTAAAAGAACTATCCTGGCTTCTTTTTAAGTGATTTAGAGAAACCACAGAAATTCTAAACCCAGATAGCCAGATGTGGATATCAACAGTACTACTGCCAAAAGCAAGTCCAAGGTCTTAGTTGCTGTTCCACCTATATACAGGGTGTTTGTAGAGGAAAGGTCGATATTTTACACAGTGACAGCATAAGTAATTCTGAACAAAAATGTCCACAAATGCTTCATTATGGAGGTGTGGGTATTGAAAGGAACTATAATTCTGCAAAATTGATGAGCACAATGTGAACATATCTGCAATATAACTGGACTGTAATGTGATTTTCTTGAAAACAATGTTACAGAGAAGTACAGTTATGCTATACACTTTTACATACTGTTTATTTACTTTGCATTTAGTACATAATGCATTTACAACATGCATATTACTTGTATTCAGTTGAAAAAGATGTAGCACATCTTTTACAAATGGCTTTAACACTTATTGTACAGATGTTTTACAGTTCACAGAACAGGTTTGAATATCCTACCATGAACATCGTTGCACTTTTGTGCTCTAGTGATAACATGTTGTGTTGCTTGTTCAATTGCCTGTGGTTGCTTCCTAATCAATTCAGCAGTGTCCATGATGCAACGAAGCAGTTTATCTCGTATATTTACCATCACTTTGTGAACCTCTGATTTCATCCAACCTCTTGAACAGAAATCTAAAGGTAGCCCTGGAGGCCAGTTAATAGTATCGCCATGGCCAATCCAGAGATAAAGGTAGATGCGGTTGAGATGGTGCCTCACACGTAAGGTAACATGTGGAGGGGCATTGTCATGTTGAAAGTATATTCCAGTTTGTTTGGCTAAAGCAACATCTTCCAATAGTTCCACAAATGAATTTCCAAAAAAATGCAGGTAACTCTCTCCTGTCAGTTGCTGATTGATAATAAATGGACCTATCATAAGTTTACTGGTCATGCAGCACCAAACATTTATGGCAAAATGAACTTTAAATTGCTATCCACTGAAGTGTACATATTTTCTCGTGACCATCAATGATTATTGCGTGTGTTGTTTATTCTATGTCGTGAAAACTAGGCTTCGTCAGTGAATAGTATGTATGGGGGCAAATGACTATTCGCAATCACCCAGTGACAGAATTGAAGTCGTTTGGCATTGTCACAAATGTGGATATTTTGGATACAGGTTTTCCACATGTAATTTTTCCCATACATGAGACTATCGGACATTCATATGCAGGGACATTCTTCGTATGCTCGTACTGGGACTTCTCTCAGCACTTGCAATAATTCCTTCCTGTTCTTGCAAAGTTTGTTGATTTCCATGCTTGGCCAAAAAATGTCTACTTGGAAGAGAGCCTGTTGCACACAAAGTGATAAACATTTTGGTAAACACCCTGCGATCAGGTAATCATCAAGTCAGAAAGTGCCTGTGGTATTTTTCTTTTCAGCGGTAGCACTACCATCACAGAAGCCATAAACATACACCATATCTGTGTATTCCTCATTACTGTAGATGTGTGGCATTGTCAGCAGCACCATACACTACACAGCTAACCAATCCATCACCGGTACTCTACACAATGCGGCTTACACAGCACAACTGCACAAACAACGGGTGATTGTACTACATATGTCACATGACCATAATATGTGGTAGGTTGCATAGCATAAAAATGGCATGTACCCATGCATTGTTTGTAAGAAAATCATGTTATGGTCCAGTTGTATTGTATATACGTTCATGATGTGCTCATCAATTTTGCAGAATTAAAGTTCCTATCAATACCCATACCTACCTAACGAAGCATTTGCAGACCTATGATCATACATTTTTTGTTCAGAATTACTTATACTATCATTTTTTAAAGTAATGATGTTTCCTCCCCAAACATCCCGTATACATAGCGTTTGTCAGAATTTCCACATTTATCAGGTTAAACAATGTAAAAAGGAAGGTTTACTAAATATTTTTAAGAGATAGAAAGATATTTATTTCATAGCTTTTATTTAAGTCAGACTTTGCATCCTCCTTCCCTCTCACTGTCACCCTAGTCCTCTTTACTTTTTCAGTTTCTCTGTTAGATCGTTACTGAGAGAGCCCAAATCTTTGCAAAATTGTCTGACTGACAGTTTGCTTCTGCACAAGTAGTCTTGGAGTCCTTGTGATAACTGTGTGGCTCTCTCCATGACAGACCACTGGTAACACAGGCTAGTACATGTATCATTATCTTATAGCATGATTCTTTGAAAGTAAAAAAAAAAAGAAAATAATAGTTACTTAGCAAGTTGTTTCACAAGTAATTCCCTCCCAGATACAAAAAACAATGAGACAATTGCAATATAACGGAACATAAGCATAAAATTTTATTTCACCTTAAAGTTTTGATAAAGCTGACAATGTTTCTAAGTATTTTTAAATTATTTACATTTTTGAATTATGATTTGGGAAAAGCTGCATGATATTTAGTTTATCTTGTGTCCTCTCACAATTGTTTATCTGTATCTACATGACTACTTGGCAATAGTACCTGGCAGTGTGGTCATTTAAATGCAAGCTCTTTCTACTCGATTTCATAAAAATAATCACCACTTTAGGAAAACCATGTGAACACTAAAAATGTAGTTGGTTAAATTAACTCAAGTGGTACATACCTCTGCTTCATAGCCTTCACGGAGGTTGTATGTCAGGTCATGCTGAATATCATTTGCAAATTCTTGCTGATATTCAGGGTATAGTCTCAAAACATCTACTAGGCCTTGCATATTAATACACTTTAAATCACAGTAGGTGAGCGCTTTTACATCACAGCTTGATTTCACAACCACATCAGTGCTAGAGGCTCCACCTCCTCCTCCTCCACCACCACCACTTCCATTGCCCGAAGGCTGCAGGTACATAGAAATATCACAGCCAAACAAATCACCTTTACCTGAAAAAATTACAAAAGGTCATAGACTAGGTACCACTTTCTGTATTAATGTTTAGAAATTATGCTTGAATTTCTAATTAACATTTTGATAAAATTGTTACCTATGACATGTGTAGCAGATCTGTTGTTCTTAGAACTATTTTAAGTGTACGGCTATCAACAATGAAGGAAAAGATAGATTGTTACTTACAATAAAGAACACACAGTAAGTTGCAGACAGGCACAATTAGAAAACACTTACATAAATCTTTTGAATGCAGCCTTTATCAGCAAAAGAGAAACACGCACAATTCATACAAACAAGCAAGGTTGCTTGTGAATGTGAATGGTGTGTGTTTCTCCTTTGCTGATGAAATCTGTAACTGAAAGCTTTATACAGTATCTTTTAATTGTGCCTGTCAGCAATTTAACACATATTCTTTATGGTAAGCATTCTGTATTTTCCTACAGTGTTGATATTCCTACCTGGAGTTTCCACTCTTCAAAGTACATGACTTTATTTTACAGTAATATTGTGGAAATAATTCAGGAAATCTTGGAAATAAATCATATTTCTAACTTCAACAATTGTCGGAAAAGCTCTTGATGGTATTGTTGCTATCAGCGAAAATAAATTGTTTTAGGTCCAAAATTAGTTTTCATTTCTAGATTATCGGAAATCTTTTTGACATGTTGCCTCATTGCAGACTTGCAATGCAGATACGGACATATGGAATACTTTCCCAGATATTTAAATGGTTCAAAGATTTAGTAAGTAATAGAACCCAGTACGTTGTCCTCAATGGCAAGTAGCCATCAGGAACAAGAGTATTGTCAGGGGTGCCCCCGGAAAGTGTGATAGAACTGCTATTATTTTCTACATACATAATTGATCTGGCGGACAGAGTGGGAAGCAGTCTGCAGTTGTTTTCTGATGATGATGTGATGTACAGGAAAGTGTTGAAATTGAGTAACAATAGAAGGATGCAGGATTACTTAGACAAAAAATTCTAGTGGATGTGTTGAATGGCAATGTAGAAATAAATGTAAGTTAATACAAATGAGTAGGGAAAACAAAACCATAAAGTTTGGACACAGCATTAGCAGTGACCTGCTTGACAAACTGACATTGTTTAAATGTCTGGGTGTAATGTTGCTAAGCAATATGAAATGGAATGAGCATGTAAGTGTTGTGGTAGGAATGTGACTGGTTGACTTCAGTTTATTGCAAGACATTTGGGAAAGTGTGGTTCATCTGTAAAGCATATATACTCGTGCAACCTATTCTTGAGTACAGCTCAAGTGTTTGCGATCCACACCAGGTCAGATTAAAGGAAGACATTGAAGCAATTCAGAGGTGGGCTGCTAGATTTGTTACTTGTAGGTTTGAACAACATGCAGATATTATGGAGATGAACTGAAATGGGAAGTCTGGAAAGAAGTTTTCTTTTCTTTTTTTTTTTTTTTTTTTTTTTTTTTTTTTTTTTTTTTTTTTTTTTTAGGAACACTATTGAGAAAATTTAGAGGACCATCATTTGAAGATGACTGCAGAAATATTCTACTGCTGGCAATATACATTTAGAATAAGGACCAAAAAGCTAAAATACAAGGCATTAGGGCTCTCACAGAAGCATATAGATGGTCATTTTTCCCTCTCTTTATTTGTGAGTGGAACAGGAAGGGAGGTGGCTAATAGCGGTACCGTACACGTACACAGTGTACATTGGCTTGCAGAGAGTGTATGTAGATGCAGATTCATAGACGTTGTACAGTTTTGGACTAATAGGGTGTCTGTGGGGAACTGCATTCATCTGCATAACTTTCTTTATGACTCAAACATTGCTGTTAATGTTGATCAGATTTCATTGAAGACATGTCTCAATTGTTCTCACAAGTGGACTTCCCTCTTGTCAATTCCTCTATCAATTTTTCTCTATTCACCGACGAGAATGCTTTCTTACAATTTACAGAAACTGTAAGGTACGTAGCTCTCTGATGTATCGGGGTGTCTGCTATCTGATCTGTAAGTGCTTCACTGACTGTATTGTGCCCCTGCCTTTTGTTGAGTATTTTTGTGAATACTTTGAAGGAAGTGTTTTCTAGCAACACTACTCTGAATGCATCTGCTGATGCTCTGTCTTTCTCTCCTTTGTACAGGATATTTATTGCTGCTGTTTCCCAGTTTTCAGGATTCCTTTTTCTGTTTGTAAGCACCTGTTAATCAGCTCCTTTGGACAATGGAGATTTTGAGATGTTCCATGTACATGTTGTCATGTTTCTCCCTTCTTCTTTTGGGCGCTGATGACCTCGAAGTTGAGTGCCCATAAGCCCCAACACACCTCCATCTTCCTTCTTTTATTGCTTGTCTGGGTTCAGCACATGTTACTAATTCAAAGTTGTGCATGGTCTCTATTGCTTCCATTTCATGTACCTTGTCTTTTTCCTGTTTATTCATTATTTCTGAGAAATGTGTTTCCCATTTCTTCATGTGAATTTCTCCTGTTATGGGTGTGACTTTCTTTCTCATTGCAATGAATGAGTCTAATTTTTCATCTACTGCTAATTGTCTTGCCTTCTCCTCAATGTATTCCATTTGTTGCCCTTTTCATTGTAGATTTGTATTTCCTTTCCATATATGGATACACAGTTAAATCTGTCAGTCTGTCTTCCTTTTTATAAAATTTTTGCTATTTGACTGTAAACTGTACATCTGTTTCACACAGTCATGCTTTTGGTTTAAAAGCCATTCTCAAGCACATGTTGAAATGTTACAATAAATTGAAAAAAAAAAACTGGCCTTATACACATTATTCACAACAGCTGATGCACAGAAGAGATGAACGATGGTCGTGGGAATATACTGAGTGTTTAATATGCCATACTGTGTGTTAATGGTTATTCATTGCACACAATGTTAGCCACATAATGTTCTTCAATATATTTTTACATCCTGTAATATGATAACTGGTCTATAAGACCAGAAATACGTTTTTTGATGATGGCTTGTCACAGACAGGTCAGATGCATTGTAACATTTCAACATGACTTGAGAATGGCTATAAAGTTGAATTTATGATTATGTGAATTAAATGAACATTTTACAGTCAAATGGCAGAAATTTCTTTCAAAAAATTCTACATGTCAATGGTTCCCCATCAAGAAAAAAAATGTGTTGTCTGTGTTTTTGCTGTGAAGGGGATCTCTTGACTTCCTCTCTTGTTTTGCTATCTGCCCCCTTAAATTCATTTCTTCATTTCCATAAAAGAGAAAGGCTGGCTCTCAGTCTTAAGGAATGGAACACCAAGTCTAATTTTTAGTTTTGTGTATGTAAATAATTTCCTAATTTATTTGGACTATTCCTAGTTAATTTCTTTTATTATAGGGTGAAATCAGTAATTGTTTCATGACTTAGATCCTATTGTTGACCTATAAACAAATATAAATTCTGTACTAATTAAAAACATTTGGTAGAAGAACTGCTAAGGTTCTTAAAGTACTTATTTGGCTCTATTCAAAAACATATCAGCAAAGCCAGCTCTTAATTAATTCCAAAATAATTACAAGGTTTGTCAGAAGTAGTGCTTGCATAACTATATCCATTAATTTCATTATTTAAACAAATAATTCAACCTAACCTTTGTGATAGAAGAAACTGTTAAAATGAAGGAATTTTTCGATGTATTCAGTTAATTGAATGAGTTATGTTTTAATTGTAATTTAAACATCAAATAATGTATAGTTTCAGTGCCTATTATTGCGGGGATATATAAAGGACTAATCTTTGGTCCTGAGACAGTCACTCCATGGCCGATTTTCAAAGGGAAATTATGTACTTTGCAAGTAACAACAATGCATCTACTTAACAGTGGAGTTAGTGTAACATGAATAGGCCATGTTTTAAAACAACGCCAGTGTCTGTTCAATTTATTTGAGAAATAGTGTCACATGTTTCCTATTATTCTGCAAGAACTGTGAACTATGTGGTTAAGTGTTTACTGCTCATAGACGTTCAACAGCAAACTACTGTAGCAGTATGCTGATGTTTGCCGGCAACCTGTTAATGAGACTTAACATTTATCAATAGTGAACTGGCCATATAACTGTGTAATATTGGGTGATTGTGAACAGGAAAAGTAAAGAACTGTGAAATGCAACTGTGCAGCTGTAGGTTATGGCATTTACAGTAGTCTATGTTGAAGTTGCAGCCCCCATTTTTCAGTCAGTATAACATTGCAGTGCGTCGACACTGGGACTATCAATGAAGAAATAAAGCAGGTGAATGTCACAAGTGCTGAACGGTTTCTTTCCTTTCCCTGAAGCATTCTTGGTCAAACCAGTTTTGCTCTTGCCTTCTTCTTTTGATTTTCATGGCTCTGTTTAATATTTCTGTGGGTATTTTCAGAGATTCTTCCAGTTGGCATTCCTCTATTAGTGCCCTCAGTCTTTCAATGTTATCTCTGTTTTGCTCCATAATTGACTGTTGTATCTTTTGGGAGTAGATATTTGATCCAGTTGTCCATTCCTCAGTTGCAGTGATTCAATGTGGAAGTTCCTTATTATGGATATGGGTGTCCTAATGGGGCCTACTGCTAAGAATTCATAACCCTCCTTGTGTGCATAGCACTATGTTTTCTACTTGATAAAACACTGAAATGATTGTACTGGTTCCATTATGTGCAATGTAGGTGGGTATTTTCATTTAATTTTCTAGCTTGAAACCTCCCTCTTCTAGTGTTTCTAGCAGTAAGCATGAGCATTCATCTTATCAGACCCACAGTTACGTTTTCTGGCTAGTATATGATTTGTGTTTTATTTCAGTTGGTTGGTGGCTTTTGATACAATATCTATTATGATTTCAACCTGTACAGCTGGCTGTATATACACTGTCCAGTCACACTGATGTGACCATCTGCCAGAAGCTAGAATAACCACCTTGTGCGGCACGAACTGCAGTGAGTCTCAGGAAAGTACCAACAGTGACGCGGAGCCATGCAGACTCCAGTGTCATGTCCAGCAGCACTAGATTTCTCAGTTGATGATCTGGCATATAAAGTCTGATCCCACAGATTTCTGACAAGGTTTTATTCTGGAGAGTTTTGTGGCCACAAGAGTATGGTAAAATCATCCTAGTGTTCTTCGAACAACACACATACATTGTGAGCTGTGCGACTCATTGCATTGTCCTGCCACAATGTTGACAAATAAACTGCCTGTGGGGGGTGGAGATGGTCCAGAACAATGGATGCGTGCTTGTGCTGATCCACTATGCTTTCCAGAATGACGAGATCCCCAGGGAATGTATTCCAGAATGACCCTTCCCATGATTTTTGCAGGGTGTTTGCTTTCAGATGTTTCATGCCATACAAGCTAATGGCCACCTGTCTGATGGAGCATTAAAAGTGATTCATTTGAAATGGCCACCTGTTGCCACTCGGTGGATATTCAGTTGGCCAAACCAGTGTGACCTTTCTTTTATTTCCTTCATTACTTCTTCTCTGTATGGACTGAAAGACTACATCCCTGTCTTAAATCCTTTTTAATCTGAGCACTTCATACTTTGTCTTCCACTCTTGTTAGTCCCTCTTGGTTCTTGTATATATTGTATATTACCCATCTCTTGCTATAGCTACTCCCATTTTTCTCAGAATTTCGAATATCTTGCTCCATTTGACACAGTCAAATGCTTCTACCATGTCTTCCATCCAATGAACATGTCTTGATTTCTCCTTAGTCTTTCTTCTATTATCAACCACAACATTAAAATTGCCTCTCTTGTGCCTTTACCTTTCCTAAAGTCAAAATGATCATCATCCAATATATACCCAATTGTCTTTTTCATTCTTCTGTATATTATTCTTGTCAACAACTTGAGTGCAAGAGTTGTTACGCTGATTGTGTGGTAATTCTCACACTTGTCAGCTCTTGCAGTCTTCAGAATTGTGGGGATGATATTTTTCTGAAAGTCAGATGTTATGTCACCAGACTGATACATTCTACACACCGACATGAATAGTCATTTTGTTGCCACACTCCCCAATGATTCTGATGGAATGTTATTTATTCCTTCTGCCTTATTTGTTCTTAAGTTCTTGAAAGCTCTTTTCAATTCTAGTTCTAATGCTAGATTCCCTATCTCTCTTAAATTGACTCCTGCTCCTTCTTCTATCACTTAAGACAAATCTTTGCCCTGATAGAGGTCTTCTATGTACTCTTTCCACCCATCTGCACTCTCCTCTGCATTTAATAGTGAAATTCCTGTTGCACTCTTAATGCTAGCTCTCTTGCTTTTAATTTCACCAAAGATTGTTTTCACTTTTGTATAAGCTGAGTCAGTTCTTCTGCCAATCATCTCTTTACATTTTTCATGCAGCCTTTTCACATAACTTCCCTGCATTTGCTATTTATTTCATTATAAAGTGACTTGCATTTTTGTATTCATTAATTTCTTTGAACATTTTGGTACTTCCTTCTTTCATCGATCAACAGAACTATTTCTTCTGTTGCCCGTGGTTTCTTCGCAGTTACGTTCTTTGTACCGACAATTTTCTTTCCAACTTCTGTGATTGCTTGTTTTAGAGATGACCATTCATCTTCAACTGAACTGCCTACTGAGATATTCTTTATTAGAGTATCTATAGTTTTGGAGAGCTTCAGTCATATATCTTTGTTCCTTAGTGCTTCCAAATCCCACTTCTTTGCACACTGATTCTGGCTGACTAGTCTCTTAAATTGTGATCTGTGTCTATCTGCTCCCGGGTATGCCTTACAATCCAGTATCTGATTTCACAATGTCTGCCTGATTGTATTGCAGTCTAACTGAAATCTTCCCATATCCCATTTCTCCAGTACACTTCCTTCTCTTGTGCTTCTTGAACAGAGTTTTCACTATTAATAGCTGACATTTATTGCAGAACTCAATTAGTCTTTCTCCTCTCTTAGACCTACTACCAAGCCCATATTCTCCCATAACACTTTATTCTACTCCTTCCCCTACTAACACATTGCAGTCCAACATGACTGTATCCTCATATTGTTTCTCTATCTCTTTGTCTTCAGCTTGTAACATCAACTTGTATGCCTGAACTATCGTTGTTGACATTGGTTTGCAGTTGATTCCAATGAGAACCACCCTATCACTGAACTGTTCACAGTAACTCACTCTCTGATCTACCTTCCTGTTTTTAATGAATCCTATTCCTGTTATACCAATTTCTGCCACTGTTGATATTATCCTGTATTCATCTGACCATAAATCCTTGTCATCTGTCCATTTCACTTCATTCACTCCACTGTACGAGGTCTGTTCAAAAAATTCTGGAACTTTGTCCACAAACTTTTTCTGCAATTACCTTTTACTTATTGTGCCTGGTCTCTTTTGAATTACTCTGCTCAACAATTGATACATCTCTCCTAGTGCCATTCCCACTTCTGGGAGTAGTCTTGATATGCCTTTTGTTATGTCACATGAAGTGCCATCTGCAAATTTTCTTCTATCTCATCTATCATTGCAAATCTTTGTCCTTTCAATGAGGTTTTCAACTTTGGAAATAAAAAAATGTTCACATGGAGAGTACTGAGGATGAAGCAGCATATTGATTTCGTTTTTTGTGAAATAGTCATGCACCAATAGGGATGCATGTGTTGATGTGTTATTGTGATGCAAAAGTCATTAATTGCCTTGCCACATTTCGGGCTGTTTCCTGCTAACATTTTCTTTTCTCACAGGCATTGCAACATGTCCCAATAGTAGCATTGATTGACAGTTTGTCTATGTGGCACAAATTCACGATGAACTATCCTTCAAAGTCAAAGAATACTATCAGCATGGTTTTTATATTTGACCTGACCTGACGAGCTTTTTTTGGTCTTGGGGAACCTTTCCCAACCCATTGTAATGGTTAAACCTTGGTCTCAACATCATAACTATAGACCCATATCTAATTACTAGTTATGATTCTCATAAGGAGCATCTCATTCCCATTTATGAGATCCAAAAGGTCTTCACGGGCTGTGAGGTGAAGGTTTTTCTGGTCTTGACTCATGAGCTGTGGGTCAAACTTGGTGGCAACACAATGCATTCTAAGATGCTGTGTCAGGATTTCACGAAAAGATACTACTGAATTGTTCCATTCTTCTGCAATCTCTCAGGCAAGCAGTCTTCGATTTTTACACACAATTTTGTTGACATTCCTGACATAAGCATTGTTGATAGATGTTGAAGGGTGTACTGAGAAAGTGTCATCTTTAACTTCTGTCTGGTCATTTTAAAACCATTTGAACTATTTGTGACACCAAGTACAGCTTAAGCATTCACCACTGATGGCTTTCTACATCATTTGGCGTGTCTCTGTAAAGGTTTTCTTGAGATTCACGCAAACTGTGAGGCACAACGTTCTACTCAATACAGCACTGAACAATAACTAACAAACATATAATAATGAAAGTTCCATGAGTTACACAATAAACATGGGCTTGTGCAGGGATGCCAACCAAACTTTGACCCAACACACCATTGGGGCGAAATTATGAATGTTCCAGAATTATTTGAATAGACCTCGTATCTAGAGTGAGCCTTAGCATTTCCCTTTTCAGATATTCCAGCTTTACTATGTGTTCAAACTTCTGACATTACATGCCCCAACTCGTGGAATGTTACCCTTTTGTTGGTTATTCAGTCTTTTTATCATTCTCACCTCCTCTTTGGCAGTCACCTCCAGAAGAGCCAAATGGGGGACTAGTCCAGAATCTTTGGCCAATGGAGAGATAATCACTTTTCAACTACAGGGTACATGTCCTGTGGATACATAAAATGTGTCTTCAATGCAGTGGTTTCCATTGTCTTCTACATTCTCATGCCATTGATCAGTCCTGATTCTTCTGCCCTTAGGGGCAGTTTCCCACCCCAAGGGCAGAAGATTGTCATGAAGCCCTGTCTGCTCCTCTGAAATTCTTTGACAGGACCATTGGTGAATGAGGAGTGACTTCTTATGCTGGATGTCTTTGAACACCACTGCTGATGATTTTTATTCAAAATTTAAGTGGTGGTGGGGTTCAAACCTGATATCGAGGACATTTTCATTACTGATCAAAGACAGTACCCCCTTTTTTTTAATCTAATTTTGTTCGCTTTTGTTTGTTGCATCTGCTTGGGGCGGATGTCGTAAGACATCCATTAAAGTTCATTGTTGATCGCTTAACTCAGGTTTTTTTTTATTACAGAGGGCAGCTAACCCTCTGACCGAACACGCTGAGCTACCGTGCAGTAGTCAGTAGGTGCTAATGTTCCATGATAACGTGTTTATCCTCTTATTTGTGTGCTATTCTCTTTTCTTGTTGGTAGGTTTACTGTCATTTCCCTTCAGTATCATCTTTTTATCTTCAAAAGTTGTGTCTTCACTCCTCCTCAGTGTCCTCTTTGTTGTGTCTTTGGACAACTATTCCTTGGGGTCACAAGTCTACTCTTTGTGTGTCTTGTAGATAAGGTGATCTTGAAGGTCTTTTTGGGAACACAGCTCAATGAAGTAACATCACTGGTGGTCCACCTGGTTGCCAATGGCCTTGCCACAATGGTTCCCGTCAGATCACCGAAGCTAAGCACTGTCAGGCAGGTCTAGCACTTGGATGGGTGACTATCCAGCCTGCTGAGTGCTGTTGGCAAGCGGGGTCCACTCAGCCCTTGCGAGGCAACTGAGGAGCTACTTGACTGAGAAGTAGCGGCTCCAGTCTCATAAATTGACGTAGGCCGGGAGAGTGGTGTGCTGACCACATACCCCTCCATATCCACATCCAGCGATGCCTGTGGGTTGAGGATGATATGGCGGCTGGTCAGTACCATTAAGCCTTCCAAGGCCTGTTCGGACATAGTTTAATTTTTTAGTTTAGGTCCACTTGGTTCCTGCACAGGAAACTCTTTCACCAGCACTCAGTCTGATGAAATTGTCACACTCAGTTGTTCACACTGTTTACATTTATATCATCAGTAAAAGTGTTACAGGTACATGGAGCAAGTGATTATCCATTGTAATTGTCTCCTGCACTATGCAGATCTACATTGTTGACTTCCAATGATCATGATATCTTTCAAATTTCAGCATTCAGGCTATTGCACAGCAACAATGCTACTAGATTGTCCATGTTATGCTATGAAATCTTCTCTTTTTATAAACTCTTCTCAAGTTACATCATCAGCTGTAAATGGGTAACACCCCTTATGCTACTCATGTGATAAAAAGTGACAGTGACACTCTCCTGGACAGTGCTACATTAATGTGTAACACTCCCAAACAGTGGAAGATAACAAACAATTTACTTTGTGATCTCGCATGGGATGCTTTTCTCTTTCCAAATTTGGTTACATGCAAACCATGCCAATCCAGTTGATTTGATTCATACTTTATTGCATTAGAAGAGACATCCATGCCAAACACAAACATAATAGCTCTGAAGCTCATGCAGCTGGCTGCATCACTTCCCAAGCATCATATGGTAGTGCCTGTTCTACCACTATGAATGTCACCCTGGCAATCTTCCAGCCACAGGATGCACCTCAAATTACTGCCTTTCAGGCCAGATCGACCTACTTTGTGTTCTGCCATTGCAGGTAGTATCTTAGCATCAAGTAACAACATCAGAAATGGCACCAAATTCATCATTTTATGAAGCCACTCGGGGGAACATGTAGACACAGAAAGTGATATCATCCTTACCCCTTTTCCCCAGCAGACAACAAATACAAGATGATGAAAGTTGTGCTACTCTGCCATCTCTTCTGCTTCCTGGAACAACAAATCCATCACATCATTTATGATGAAGTTTTAAGTGAAAAGACATCATTGCAAGTATGGCATCACCTCTAAATACAGATTGACATCCATTTTATGCCTGGCCACATGTTATGTGCTCTTTGGCTTGTGTATTGCAACTTCAACAGATGTACAAGTGATGGCACATCAACTACAATCTGAGCCAACCCTACCTGACTTCCATCAATGGTGATGTCAGTATTCCCAGCTGGAGTGATGAATTTCGCATGACATCAACAAATTCTTGTCTCCCTGCCATTCACATCTGTGCCTGTGCACAACATGGTCAACTGCACCACACTTGCATCTCCCCAACATTTTGCAGACCACTCTGTGCCTATACAGAAACATTTTTGTTAGTATCATGTAATATATGCCAATTCTGTCTGCAACTTCCATCCTCCAGGCAGTTTTTCAAACTACACCCACAGTATGCTGGAGGTGGACCAGGCTGAGCTGGAGCTTTAAATCACCTTGACACCCACAATATCAGCAACAGACTGCATCCAGCCAGTCACCTTCATGATAACAGACTTTTTGTATGTGACCATGCATGACTTATTTCTTGCACAAATCCCTGCCCTTCCACTGACACATTTGATGCTCACTGGCTCCTTCACAAGTGCCTTCACATCATGAACCATATGCAACATCTTCAACAACTCTAGTCTGAAACACATGAAATGAACTTTAGCCTTTGACTTGACGACAGTGTCATCCAACACAGAATCCAATATGTCAAGTGGGAAACCCACGCAACACAGCATCACCTCAATCAGCTACGTGAATCACCAACATTTGTTGCCACCACTTTACTGATATCTCTACTGCCATTCATGGAGCTGCCTACAGCACTAGTTTTGTATACCCCTACAGTGGTCAGTACTGCACCAATCACTTGACCACTTGCATCTGAGTCTTTGTGTGCTGTTCTACCAGAAAATTCAGAAACTGTGCCACTATAAATGGAACAGTGGACAAGGTCATCACCACTTCCAACTCCTGCCCCCTGGTGCACCACAGACCACATCAATTACCATAAGGTCTGCGTAGGGCCACCAAAGCAGCAGTGGACTAACTCTTACAAGCAGGGATAGTTCACGTCTCAGACAGTTCCTGGGCTTTTCTCATTAAACTGATCACTAAAAAGAAAAGTTCCTCATGTTGTGCAGTGATTACAGACTCATCAATGCTCATACCATTATGGACAGATACCTTGTATCAAACACGCTGGACTTCACCCTTTATTTATTGAATGCCTCTGTTTACAGTTTCATTTAGTATAATAGTCAAAGAATGAACAAAAATTTGCTTGGTGTTAGAAATATAGACAGTGTGCTTTACAATAAATTACCCCTATCAGTAGGAAAAATAGGAATTCAGTTAGGAATAAAGTAAAAAAATCTTACTTACACATTCTTTTTACATTTATGATGCCTACCTGAAACCCAATGTGCTAGCAGCTCTTGTACTTTTAGTCTACAGTGTGACTGTACTGTAGTATGACAACCCACATGTCCTGGTGGTATTCACAAAACATCCATTATAATGTCTTTTGGTATGTTCAAATTTATGTTCCTGTCTTGCAGACTTAAGAACGTGGCACAAACAGGCAATGTTTTATTGAAGTTTTGCTCTTCAAAAACTGATTCTGTTATGCCAATCTTGATGACATTTTAATTTTCTTACTGAATGAGGCATTGATAACCACCTCCAACAAAGTTTTGACATCCTCTCTCACACTGGCAATGTAATCAGTGATGACAAATGTCAACTTTGACTCCAAGAAATTGTCTTCCTCAGATACATTGTCAGCACATTGGGCATCTATCTGATGCCACAACATATAGAGACTATCCAACAACAGCCTCCACCACATGAGCATCAAGATCTATGACAGTTCTTAGGCGTGACAAACTTCTACAGAAGACACCTTTCATAAGCGGCCTCTCTGAATGCATCCCTAACACAAGTCCATGATGGAAGAATACAAACAGCAAAAGTCAAATGTAACCTCACATGAATGAATAATATGAGGTCTGCTCTGAAAGCATTAAGGCCTGTCTTATCCAGGCTATCACCTCGACACACCCCTTCCTTGATGCATAGCTCATTGTAAAAGCAGACATGAGTGACACTACTATTGTAGCTGTGCTACAACGAGAGTGGAAGGGGTGGGGTGAGGGTGGGGTGGGGGGATTGCATGCAACAGGCACTCCAATTCTTTTCATGTAAGCTCACATTGTCACAAAGCAAGTGGTCTGCTTATGACAAGCAGTTATTGGTGCCCCACAAAACAGTACACTACTGATTATCTACACCAATCATCACCCTCTTGCTGACTTTATTCAAAACCCACCCAAGGACAGTTTTTGCATTTAGACTACCTTGTCCAGTTTACCACTCATGTCCACCTCAAAGGCATGAAGAACATTGTAGCAGATTATTTTTCATGCACCAGTGCTCTGTCATCTATCCTTGACTATGGTCAGTTCAAAGCACAACAGCACAATGAACAACCACAAGCCATAATTTATAACATATCCACTAACCTACAGACTGAATTTTGCCCTGTCCTGTTGCTGACCCACCCTATACTCTGTGACGCTCCCTCTTACCTCAATGACTTTGCTACATAATATTCAACGAGTTCCACAATTAAGCACATCCCGGCATTTGCATTAAGCACACACAGACATTCGCCCAACACTTGACTAGTGATGGACATTGAAGTGGTCACATATCAAGAAAGACTGTAAACTTTTGGCTCAACTTGTACCTCTTGTCAAAAGTGCAACATCTCACACCACGAGCAACCTCACATAGACCATTTCCAAATCCTGGAAGGATGCTATTAACATGTACATATTGGCGTGATCGGCCCACTACACATCTCCATCATCTACCCATATCATCTCTCGCTGATCGATCAGGCACAAATGGGTTGAAGCAGCACCAATAAAAGAGATAATGGCTACATCTACCATCGAAGTATTTGTTGAAACATGGACTCACACTTTGGCTGCCCCATGTCCACCACAACAGACCAGAACAGGCAGTTCAGATTTGCTTTCTTCCTCAAACTGTACAATATGAGAGGCACCACCTCCAGCATACCATCCTCAATGTAACAAGCTGGCCCTCCAAGCAGACTTCATGCTCCAAGGACCATCACCTATGCCAACAGACCTACCAGACGCAGTTGCAGATGTTAAGGGTCATATAGCACACCTTCTTATATTACCATCCCTTCCAAATTCATCTCCAAAAGCCTTTGTTCCCATAGCACTCAGTAACTGGGATTTCATAATGTTAATGGATGATACAGTTCAACCTGCTCTACACCCTGACTACTCAGGCCCCTAAAAATTGCACTGAAAAGATGCTTGAACCTTCCACACATCAATTAATGGAAAAACTACAACCATGTCTGTCAACTAACTCAGATTCACGGAAACTTCAACATGCTTCACCAGATGACAGTACATTCAGGCACCTCCCTCTCCAACACTTGCCAACACTCTCACTAGCAACTCAGCACCATTGAGCTTTATATTGAGACTGAAAAGCCATGACTTCTTCCCCAAGGACTTCAAGCTAACAGGCAGCAATCTCCATTGCAAAGGCCAACCACCAGACTGCTCCACCATCCAGAACTTCTGCAAGACTGTCAAACTATCACATGACATCGATACTGCCACCCTCATATCCTGCACTTTCAGCAGAAGTCACTAATACCACCCAGCCCTGGTGACAATTTTTGCTCTATGTCCTCCCCCCCCTCCCCATCACCCCCCCCCCCCCCCCCCATGCAAAATGCACCAAACTTCCATGTAATGGCTGGCCCCACCATACCTTGGCCTGCCTCCACAATTACCACTTCTATGCAATCTGGGTATGTCACTGCCCATGCCTCAACACTAGATGCAGCCTCCCTCATTGCACTCCACACTGGAGGAAGGGCTCTGTGGGAACACTGTTACACAAAGTAACACTGCTGGTGGTCAACCTGTTTCCCACACAGGAAACTCTTTGAACTCTTTGCCCAGCAATTGGTCTGAAAATTTTATTGCACTCAGTCATCTGCACAGTGTATGTTTATATTTCACTAAAAGTGATACACAGAGTACATGGATCAAGTGATTATTCATCATAACCCCTGTGAATTCAAACCTTTTTCTCTCCTCAGCCATGCAGTCATGCAGTTTTTCACATTCTACATTTCCCCCAATACTGCTTCTCTCTAGGAATTTTCTTATACTGTTTGTGAGCGTGGTTTTCTTCTGTACAGCCAGGCCATGTTGTCTGCTGCTTCAAGCTCAGTCTTCTTTCTTGGATCTATGGTGAATTTAATCTATCTTAGGCTTCCTGTGTTCTCCTTTCTCCTTGATATATTGTTTCCCAGTCCATTTCCTTCTGATAGTTTACTCCTGTTTCTCATCTTCTCGTGGGCCATTTCTTCTTTTCTTAAAAATTATCCACTGGTATTCTTCTCCCCACTCCTGTGTGTCGGGGTAAGATTTGGATTCATAGTCTTTTTGGGTCCTTCATTTCTGTTCAATTCCCTTGTTCCCTTCTTTCCATCATTCCCTCTCTCCTCTTTGGTCTAGTGTCTCCCTTGTTGGATACAATCACCTCCTTGTTGGGGTTTATTCCTTCTGATAAGTTTGATTCTCTTTGTAATGATTTCAGTGATTTTTGTGCTGCTTTCTTAATTTCTTCTTTTATTATTTTCGTGGTGTTGTTTGAAATATGGTTCATAATATATTGTAATTTCTGCAGCTGTGAGTGACATATGAGATTAAGTATATGTCTCTTGATGCTCATTGGTGCTTGACTCATCACTGTTGCTGTCACTTTTCTGTTTTATTCTGGTAGGTCTTGACAGGTACTGGTTCTTGCTTGTTGGCTCGTGTGTTGGCTAAATAAGGTCTGATAGAGGTCTCAAGGCAGTGATTGATGCCTTGCATTTCACAGTTGTCATCTCCATTTTGCTCTGCTCTGGTAGGTGCACTTGCCCCATTGGGCAGCTGTCTTCTCCCCTTTATTTCTTTCCCTTTGTTTTCCTTCCATAACTTCATTCTAGGTTCCATGTTTCCCTTACATTTTACTTTTGAAGTGTTTTGATTCAACACTTCTTTAATGTCTGATAAACAAAATATTCTGAAGTACTATGTAATCATATTTGTAAAAGACTGAGTATTTTTTTAATCAACAGAAGGCTTGTAATGCTGAATAATACAACGTATATAAGTATAATCGACAAACAAATCATACAGCATTGATAAAATGATTAGCTTATGTATCATAATACTCTAATAACTGAGCACAGCACAGTTCATTAGACTAGAGCTACAATTAACAAATTAGTTAACTGCAAATTAGCAACAATAAATTTAAAATTAAAACACAAAATCATAATAGTACAATTCAGAGCAAGTATATACCATCCATCTAAATTATCCATTTACACATACTATAGTACAGTCACACTGTAGACTAAAAATACAAGAGCTGCTAGAAAATTGGGTTTCAGCTAGGTATAATAAATGTAAAAAGAATGTGTAAGTAAGGTTTTTTTTATTCCTAAATGCATTCCTATTTTTCCTATCTGACAGGGGTAATTTATTGTAAAGCACACTGCTCACTCATACTTCTACACCAAGCAAATGTTTGTTCAGTCTTTGACTATTAATGTGAATGCCTGCAATAAAATTATTATTATGATCTTGAATAGATTTATTGGTCTCAAACAAATGCAAATTCTTACTAGCAAATGTTACAGTTTCTAATATATAAATGCTGGGAACAGGTAGCATTTTCAATTCCCTGAAAAGATGCTTAGCAGAATGCTTCATTATCTTCAGTGGCCTTTTTTGTCTCCCATAAATTTTACCAAACACTGACATCACAACTTGGGTTTCCATAAGAGAGAATCAGTTGTACTAAAGCAAAGTAAACTGTTTTTAGGCTTCACAGGACAGAATCCAAAAGTCATACCACAGACTGCTCAATTTCTTTACCAGCTTCTCTTGTAAATATTACATTGTAAGTTATCGTCTATTTACACCCCAAGGAATTTAACCACATTGACTCACTCTATTACTTCATAACCAATCAGTATGGGCTCCATGTAGGGAGGATGATTTTTGGAGGCACAGAAAAGCATATGAGCAGTTTTGTGTCTCCGGAAAAATTAGCCTGTTGATACAATCTGTTCTTAATTCTTAACAACCTAAAGAGATGGATTTTCCAAAAGGAGATTTGTGTCACCTGCAAAACAATACAGATAAGGTGTTAAGTAGATTTGAAGATAGATAATTGAAAATAGGAGGAAAAGTAAGGGTCTTAGAACTAAACCTTGAGGGACATCACAACAAATTGGAGATTAATTGGATAGAACTTTAATAAAATCTTTGTTCAATAACTGAGCTTCCTGCTTCCCTTTAGTGAGATATAGTTGAAACCACATACTGTGGTTGTCTCTAGTGCCAAGTAACTGATCTTTCAAGTAGCACAGACTGGGTGACTAAGTCAAATGCTTTGGTTAGGTCTATGAAAATACCAGAGACAGAATGTTTATCATTAAAGCACTCAGAACTTGTTCAGTTGAAGGAAATAAAGCTTAATTTATGGACCTTTTTTTTTTTTCAATTACCAAACCGATATTTTGTGAGCAGGAAATGTTTATAAAGAAATGAAATTACATGGCAATACATTACTTTTCTAGTACCTTCAATATAGTGAAAAGAATAGAAATTAGTCAATAACTGCTGACATCATCTGTGTCTCCTTTTTTGAACAGGTGAGTAACTTAAGTACTTTTGAAAACACCTCGGAAAAAGCCTGCAATTAGGGAACTGTTAATACATCAGAAAGTGGAATTATACTTTTACGAACAATATTTTTAAAAATCAAACATATCATTAATACTTGATGAACATGAGTTGATATTTCCTCTGACAATTTCTTCTTGTGTTACAGGAGTTAGAAACCGTGATGTGTCTGATTTTATGAATTCAGTGGGAAGAGACAGTGCAGTGAAGGTAATGTGTGATGAAAGATTAGAAGCAATACTTGAAAAATGTGCATTGGAAGTTTCACTTATCTCCTTTGCATCTGATGTTTTAGTTAAATTATGTATTAAATGATCTGTATCTTCTTTAGTTTTCTTTTTGTAGCACAGGAGTTGATTATTCCCTTTGTAATCCACCCCTGGTAAACTGGTTTGTGTGTTTTAAGGGGAAAGGGAATATTAGAATAATGGGCGACAGTGTCAAGTAATATTTTTGCTCTCTTATTAGTATCATCTTCATTTAACACATCCTTCCAGGATTCATGATACATAAATGTAAGTAAATCTAAATTTTTGGGATCTTTAATTAAATGCCTATATATAACTTTTGACTTTTTACAGCTGATACGGGATGCAACTCTAATTTTATCAAGATCCATTGATGATAAGATAACACATCTGATATACACTGAAGTGTCAAAGAAACTGATATAGGCATACATAGTCAAATACAGAGATATGTAAAGAGGCAGAATATGGTGCTGCAGTCGGCAATGCCTACATCAGACAACAATTGTCTGGTGGAGTTGTTAAATCGGTTATTGCTACCACAATGCAGGTTATCAAGTTTTATGTGAGATTGAACATGGTGTTTTAGTTGGCACATGAGTGATGTGACACAGCATCTCCAAGGTAGTGATGAAGAGGGGATTTTCCCGTACAACATTTCACTAGCGTACCATGAATATCAGGAATCTGGTAAAACATCACATCTCCAATATTGCTGCCATCATAAAAAGGCCTGGGACCAACACTAAACGAAGAGAATCATTGAATGTGACAGAAGAGCAACCCTTCTGCAAATTGCTGCAGATTTCAGTGCTGGACCATCAACAAGTGTCAGCGTACAAAACCACTCAACAAAAAGTCATCAGTATGGACTTTTGGAGCTGAAGGCCCACTCTTTTACTCTTGATGACTGCACAACATGAAGCTTTATGACTTGCCTGGGCTCTTCAACCCTGACATTGGACAGTTGATGACTGGAAATATGTTACCTGGTCAGACTAGTCTCATTTCAAACTGTATTGAGCAAATGGAGGTGTATGGGTATGGAGACAACCTCATGAATTGATGAACCCTGCATGTCAGCAGGAGACTGTTCAAGCTGATGGAGGCTCTGTAATGGGATAGGGTGTGTGCAGTTGGAGTTTTATTGGACCCCTGACATGTCTAGCTATGACACTGACATGTGACACATCCATAAGCATCCTGTCTGATCACCTGCACCCATTCATGTTCATTATGCATTCCAGCAGATTTGGACAATTTCAGCAGGACAATGCAACACCCCACATGTCCAGAATTGCTACAGAGTTGCTCCAGGAACACTCTTCCGAGTTTAAACTCTTCCACTGGTCACCAAACTACCCAGACATGAACATTATTTAGTATATCTGGGATGCCTTGCAAAGTGCTGTTCAGAAGAGGTCTCCATCCTCTCATACCATTATGGATTTACACCATCAGTGCTCCTGAAAATAGCAATTATTCTGGTGGGATTACTGACAGTGTTTTCCATGTTAAATGTAGCCATAAATTTGCTTATATCAAATAAATTTAGTGATACTCTGGATAAAGTAAGATTTAAGTCACTTCATAAGATAATTTTGTTTCCTTTTGACTGTACACATTCATGACACACTACAAGTTGCTAAAAACTTTGAAAAAATGTCGACATGTGATCAGTATACTTAAAGAAGGTCTACTTTATTATGAGTAAGTCTAAGCCCTAGTGTTAAAAGTGTTTGCCACCATTAAAATGATTTGTTTTGTTTCATTTACAGAAATTAAAGAATTAGACAGCCATCAACCCCTTTACATAACTGCATGTAGCTACTGCCAAATGCAAAATTTTGTGACTTTGAAATTAATCATCCTTAAGCCATTGCTCAGTGACAAAGATTACAATTGCATTATATTATGAATAACATGTGAGCAGAGCACTTCTAATTTCAAAGAAAATAAAAAAAAAAATTTCTTACAGAGTAAATATTCTGATAATAAATAGATGTCTTATTTGCGGATTTAGATTCTACTGGGTTGTTATGACAATTTATAAGAGGTAAAAAGTCTTTAGTTTGTGCACAAAATGATTCAGAAGAGTTATTATTATGAACTAAGAAAGGTAAAAAGTCTTGTCATTGTGCTCTGATGTTTGCAGGGGTCTGAAATGCAACACTACAGTCTTTTAGGGATTTGCTACTTGGGGAGTGGCAGAAATACCATCTACTTCAAGCTTTCTAAGGGGAAATTACCCTAATTTTAAGGTTCATCTTCAGGCTTGGTTTGCTGAGTCTCTAGACAATAATAGTGACATGGAAGAATCTTACTAAATTGAAAGCAGTCATAGCTCAAATTCTGAGCAAGACTTAGATAATATGCCAGAGATGGAGTATAGGCCTACTGATAGTAGTAATAATGGCAGCAATGATTAAAATACTATGAGTTGAATGGTGACTCTTACATGTGTTTCACGGAAAAAATACGTAAGTGTTTCAAGTGAAGGAAGGAACAACTTCCATTGAATGTAATGACAAGACACCATAAAATAATTGTTGAAGTCCCTGGACTTCAGCCAGGCTAGTAGTTTGGGAGAAATTTCAGAAGTTTTCAGAAAATATTCTGTCAGAAATAATCACATGGACAAGCGCAAAAATATCAAAACCGAGAACAAATTCTGAGAACCATGAAAGATTGACTTGTGTTCATGATGTTGACAAGACTGAACAGCAGTCATCAGGAATTAGCCATTTCCACACCCTGCCATTGGATCACCACATTGTGTATCATAATTTGTCACTCCACACAACATTTTTCCACTGTTCAATTGTCCAATGTTTACGCTCCTTACACCAAGCGAGGCGTCATTCGGCATTTACCAGCACAGTGTGTGGCTTATGAGAGCTGCTCGACCATGAAATCTCAGTTTCCTCAACTCCTGCCTAACTGTCATGGTACTTGCAGTGGGTCCTGATGCAGTTTTGACTTCCTGTGTGATGATCTGGATAGATGTCTGCTTATTACACATTTTGACTCTCTTTAACTGTTGGTAGACTCTGTCAGTCTACAGACAAAGTCGGCCTGTACACTTTTGTGTTGTACATGTGCCTTCACTTTCCCACTTCACTATCAGATTGGAATAAGTGGACCTAGGGATGTGGAAATCTCATGTACAGATGTATGGCAGAAGTGACACCCAATCACCTGACCACGTTTCAAGTCTGTGAGTTCCACAGAGCACCACATTCTGCTATCTCCTGATGTCTAATGACTACTGAGGTCACTGATATGGAGTACCTGGGCATTATGTGGCAGCACAATGCACCTAATGTGAAAAACATAAATTTTTGTGGGTGTCCAGATACTTCTGATGACATACCGTTTGTGTACGCCGTCTGTACTTATTTGGAATCCATCTGCCTAAAAACTTCATTTCCAGGGGAAATGAGATATTGTTGCTGTTTATTGTCACACTAGTGTTGCATGAATCACCTTTTAAACAGATATTTAGGAGCATTGTTTCATGGTTGTTTATCAGTAGTTTATTCCCCTCAAAGCAAATGTTAAGCTCTGCTGGCATTTTACTGCTGTTTGTAGCTGACTTTAGATTAATAAGGATGTGACTCAAGAGGATTGTCTCAAGAATGGATCCCTGAAGGACTTCTTTTCTTTTAGAATTTCTGCATCTGAGAAACATATCCTAGTATGTCCCTTTAGTTCATGTTTTATTTGTATTTCTGATTTCTATTTGTCAAGTACAATGTGAACCATTTTAGAGCATGCCTCCAATGCCATATACTTAGAGCTTGTCCAACAGTATATTGTAGTCCAGTATGTCATAGGATTTACTTAAGTCTAAAAACAGTGCTAGCAGCATTTTGTGTTTTGTCCGTTGCTAGCCGGGTATTGTGTATGAAACATAGATGGATCTAGTTGTTGATTTATTTTTCCTGAATTCATGCTATCAGTGTGAACTTTTTCTCTAAAAATTTGATTAACCTATTGTACATTAATTTTTCTGTGATTTTACTAAAGCCTGGTTATTAGGAATGTCTCCTCTCTTATGAATAGGGACCACATTAGCAATTTTTAAACATTCTGGAAATGTGCCTGACAGAAAAGATCAATTGACCATATTTGCAAGTGGCAGTGAAAAATGTTACATGAGGCATTCAGGAATACCATCAATTCCTGATGACATTGTCGTAAGAGTTGATGCAACATGGATGATTCTACATGGATTTGTCCCACAAACATAGACTGAAGAGGAACATGACTGCACTTTGTTTGTCTGTTTCTTTCTAGTATGTGTTTTGTCATTGATTATTAAATTATTTGTGATATCTGCATAACAACACCTTAGAAGACTTGTGACATGTTGGGAATCTGTTACACTCTTTTTCTCATTGGTCAGAGAGACATTTTCCATTTTAGGGGACACCTTTTTTGCCTCCTTCTTTATTACTTTCCATATTGCTTGACTTTTATGTACTTACTCTGCTGTGAACTTAACACTGGCCTTTTTTTACTTACATATCACTCTTTTGCAGATTTGAATATATTTGTGAATGTAGCTGTTCAGAAATGGAGGTATGTTACAGTTTTTCCTATATATAAGTAATTCTCTTTTCCTCACACTTGAGGTTTTGATATCTGTCATTACCCACCTCTTTGCTTTTGGAGTTGTGCCTCTTATTACTTCTGTTTTGTGAGGGAATGCAATTTCAAAATAATCACTAAAGATGCTAGAGAATTTCTCCAACTTTTTGTTGGTGTGATGTAATAATAGGCAATTGAATGTTTCTAAATTATGTGTATTGAAACTTCTTGCTGTTACAGTTCATTTGCAGTTCTGAGTGGGTGGCAAGCAGCTTTAAAGGGTAACAACCAGAGCTTCATGATCATTAAGACATACATTTTGCAGTACAATTTATATTCATAAATATCTGATCCAGGGCAATGGAAGCAGTTTTTGTGATTCTTGTTGGGTTTGTTATACTCTGTTTTAAGTGGAAAATATCTGTGAGGTTGAGCACTAACTCTTTTCTTTTGTTTGTTCCAAGAAAATCAGTCTTGAAGTCCCTTGTCAGCTCTAATGATTTCTTGTTTGGATGGGGCACGTTTAGTACATATTGAAGCTTACTTGCGGTAAGCAATAAATACATGCTACAACTATATTTGCCACAATGACTTCAATGAGTGCCAGCTCAAAGGCTCTTTCTGGATTGAGATGTTGAAACTTATTAATAGATTTATGTTTTAGACCTTGCTTGATGAAACTTTAATAACTGTTTCCACAGAAATAATTTGCCAGTGTGTACCATGACATGGAGAAGGAGACAATTTGGTCAATATGTAGGCAGTGTTCTGTAATGCACAGAACACTGATAAAGTGGAGTATTTAGCAAAATCTTCACATCCAACATTTTGTTTGTGATTGACTGAAATTCCTTTGTTGCCACAATTTATTTGATTACCAGTATTGATTTCTACATTAACAATGGTGTTCCTTAAGGGCATTTTTATATGATCGCTACCCTCATTCTTGTTTTGCAAGGATTTGCCCATAAAAAATCATTTGTGTTGGAGCCTGGAGTCTTCTTCTGAGTTATTGGAGTCTGAATCTTTTCTTCCAATGAGCTGTGGACGACTTGTACATAAGAAGGAGATAACTGATATTTTGGTGAACAGGGAAGATGTGAAGATGAATCTGTTTTCTTTGATACTGTATGTCTTATCTTCAATTTCATGATGCCAAAAAAATGGTTCAAATGGCTCTGAGCACTATGGGACTTCTGAGGTCATGAGTCCCCTAGAACGTAGAACTACTTAAACCTAACTAACCTAAAGACATCACACGCATCCATGCCCAAGGCAGGATTCGAACCTGCGACTGTAGCAGTCGTGCGGTATCAGACTGTAGCACCTATAACCGCTCGGCCACTCCGGCCTGCTCATGATGACACATGTGCTTATTTTTCCCACCACAAGCTGCTTCTCTAGCCCATTTAAGTGTAGTCTGTGTGTAGTATGGAATCTATGTCCTACACCACTGAGATTAACAGCTTCTACATTTTCATATTGTGTGCATATTTCTGAGAGCAATATGTTTGAAACATTTATCTCCTTGTTTACACACTACCATGGAGGTAGGTCATATCGGTGTAGAATAGTCATTAACAGGACATTTATTACTCACTTGTTCTAAACACTTCTTTTGTTTGGCAGTGGCTTTTGAGGCTTCATTTTTAAATACATCATTTGCTCCTCCAAACAATGAATGAAATCATTAGGAGTTAAATTACTGACTTCATGCAAATGTCTGAGAGTTCCTGTTTCAGACATGGGAGCACCAGCTTTAACCAGTGCTGTTGCTTTTCCAACTACTCTGTAATTGATCTGAGTAGCAATCCCATGACCATGACTGTCAGCAAGGACAGTGTACATTCTGTCACTTTTTTGTATTCTGCCTGGACTGTACATAAAATAAATCAACTGTTTCCATAAATGGAGGGACAGGTATTCAGTATGTCCTGTCAGACATGAAACAAAGCTGTGTGTAGAAATTTCCAGCCTTCCATTAAAAAAAGTAAAGTTGTTTTCATCTGGTGACAAAAGTTTTCTGAAATGCCAAAGATATTCTTCTAATTCGTTATTTCAGAAAACAAAATAATGACTGTTGAGTACGTCTGCCATGCATATCACCTGTACTAGAATAAAAATACCTAGAATAGGTCAGGATTTCAAAAGAAAAATAAGCTTCTTCCACTGGGTTAATGACAAGCAGGGAAACATGTGGTAAAGGGACAGGAAGGGTGGAAAGTCAGTGGAGGAAATGGTTGGTATCTTTTACATGGAAGGGCAGGTTGCAGTTAATAGGTTGAAGATGTTGGTGTATAAAGCAGAGGTTCTCTCAGTTAGGGCACAGTAACCGGCCACAATGGGGTGTTCTGGATGGTTGGGTTTATGGACTTTAGGAAGCAGGTAGAAAGTAGAAGTGTGGGGAATGGCAGGAGTGAGCAAAGAGATGGACTCTACGGGGAGGTTCTGGGATGGGCCTAAGGATTTGAGGAATGATCGGAGATCCTGCTGGATTTCTAGAATGGGGTCGTTGTTAGCAAGGTTTGTAGGTGGATCTATCTGACAAATGGTGGAGTCCTTCTGCCAGGTAATCCTTGTGGTTCAAATCAACAGTGGTGGACTCCTTGTCCGCTGTTAGGATTATAAGGTCAGGATCAGTTTTTAGATGGTGGACTGCAGTTCTTTCTGTGGACATAGGCTAGTTTGCATATTGAGGGATTTGGGAATGACGATGAGACAAGGTTTAAGGTTAAGAAATTCTGGAAAATTAACAGGGGGTGATTTGGGGGCAGTGGGAGTGGATCATAGTTTGATGGAGGAGTGAACTGAATTAGACAGGGTTCAACATTGGTGCTTGGTTGAGTCTGATTGATAAGGTTGGTGGCATAAAAATGTTTCTACTGTATGGACTGGGAGAAGGAGAGAAGGTGTTTAACAAGTCCTGCATGACTGAATTTGGGAGTGTGACAAAAGATGAGGCCTTTGGAAAGGACTGACATTTCAGTGGGGCTAAGGTTTCTGGAGGAAGGGTTCATAAATGTGTTTTGGGTCTGTTTAATTTCTGGATTCTGTGTGATGGTGGGAGGTAGTTTTGGAGGGTGGGGTAAATGTAGCAGGTCTGTGAGACAGGTTTGTCAGCTATGAGGGAATGTGGGGAAGGTTTGGAGGTTGTTTTAGAAGTGATGGGCAGTGGTACTCCACAGCAGGAGTAGGAAGCGAGCAGGGTGGAGAGCTTTTTGAGGTGACACTGTGCATATTGCTGTAGTTCCTGGATGGCTAGAGTTTGTGTTGTATTATGGGTTCCAAGAATTTGGGTTGCATAGCGGGAGAATTTTGCAGATGGAGAGAAGGTGCTGCAAGGAGGTTTGAACTTGGTTGATATGGTTTTGGAGGACTATGTTGGTGAGGGCTAAGGAGTGACTAAATCTGAAAAGATGAAAGTCATTGTGGAAACAGATGGAGGGCTCTGTGGAAGGAGGGGTGGCTGCCAGAGACGGGTAAATTGATGGTAAGACTATTTGTGGCAATTGCACAAGCCAAGCAAAAATGCAGGAGCATTATGTGGGACTGGGTTCTGGCTAGGAATAAGGAAACTTTTCTATATTGATGCAGAGGGAAGCAGCAAGGATCCATGGTGGTGGAAAAAAATGTGAAAAATTATGTAAATAACGTAGAATTATGTACGAAAAATTTGCAAAAATATGCCCAAATATATGGCAAAAACCAAGAGAAAAATGAAATGGATGCAAAAGAGAGAAGCAAGATGAAATCTGAGGGAGTCGGTGACAGCAAAAGATGAAAACTCACTAACATTGGTGTGAAATCACTATAAGATCAAAGAATAACAGGTCTGAGGGTGGATAAGAGTGAAGAAGCTGGATAGCATATGTGACTGGATGAGGATAATGAACTAAAGAAAGCAGAGGTAAACAAGGGGAGGGGAGGACCCAACATGGAAAGAAATGGGAATGGTACTGGCACTGGACAAGATGGAAGTAGAAAAGGCACCAAGCACAGACAAAGTAAGTGTCAAAATAAAGGCAGTAGATGAGGTTGGGAAACAGTGGCTGTATCATGTGATGAGGGTGGTGTGGAATGAGAAAACTCCATAAGACTGGATTCAAGAAAGGGAGTAGGAAGGTTGGTTGGTTGGTTGATTTGGGTGAGGGAGAGGGGAGCAGTAGGAAGGATAGTAGAAACTACAGAGGTGTTACAATGATACCACACTGTGCCCAGGTAGATGAAAATATCCTAGGGAGCAGAGTATGAACAACGGTTCAAGAACAAATTGAGAGACGTACAACATGGCTTCAGACCTGGGAGGTTAGCTGTTGATCTCGCACTTGCAGTGGCGGTAGCTCCATGAGCAGCACTATGAATTTGGGGAAGACCTTGTGATGGGCTTTCTTTATGTGAAAAAAAGGCATTTGATAGTGTAGAAGAAAGGCCTGGGAAGCACTAGAAAAGAAGGGAGTGAAAAATGAGACAACAAGCAGTGTGGAGATGTACTGTGGAAGTCTGAGTTGTGTGAAAGTGATAAATGAAAGGATGGATTGGTTCTAGCAAACAAGAGGTGTGAAACAGAGCAGTGCATTCCTGCCACTCCTCTTCATTTTGGTCATGGATGAGGTAATGACTAAGGTGACAGAAAAAAATGGAGAAGATATGATGACAGCAGTATTGTTCACAGATGCCATCATGATCTGGAGAGACAGGGAGGAGGAGATTCAGGAACAGCTGGATGATTGGGAAGAAACTGTGAGACAGTATGGAATGCTATTTAATGCAACCAAATGTGAGATCTTGGTTACAACTAAAAAGAAAGACAGACCAACTAGCAGAATAGGAATTGGAGGTGATAATTGAAGAAAGTGAAAAGTATCAAGTACCTGGGAAGTGTGACAGTGGAAAATGGAAGAAATGAGAAAGAGATCAGTGAATATGGTGTACAGGGGGAAGCTTTCCTGTCATGTGTCAGGAGCGTGGTTTGGAATATATATACACACACAAAGTTGATGTTTCTTAACAAACAAAAGCGTTGGCAGGTCGATAGATACACAAACGTACACACAAAATTCAAGCTTTCGCAACCAACGGTTGCTTCTTCAGGAAAGAGGGAAGGAGAGGGAAAGATAGGGTGATCCTCATTACCAACAAACACTGTCTGCCTGTGTCCATTCATGCGAATGGACAGTTTGTTGCTGGTCATTCCCACATAGAAACCGTCACAGTGGAGGCAGGTCAGTTGGTAAATCACGTGGGTGCTTTCACACGTCGCTCTGCCTTTGATCGTATACACCTTCTGGGTTACAGGACTGGAGTAGGTGGTGGTGGGAGGGTGCATAGGACAGGTTTTACACCGGGGGTGGTTACAAGGGTATGAACCAGAGGGTAGGGAAGGTGGTTTGGGGATTTCATAGGGATGAACCAAGAGGTTACGAAGGTTAGGTGGACGGCGGAAAGACACTCTTGGTGGAGTGGGGAGGATTTAATGAAGGATGGATCTCATTTCAGCGCAGGATTTGAGGAAGTCGTATCCCTGCTGGAGAGCCACATTCAGAGTCTGATCCAGTCCCGGGAAGTATCCTGTCACAAGTGGGGCACTTTTGGGGTTCTTCTGTGAGAGGTTCTGGGTTTGAGGGGATGAGGAAGTGGCTCTGGTTATTTGCTTCTGTACCAGGTTGGGAGGGTAGTTGCAGGATGCGAAAGCTGTTTTCAGGTTGATGGTGTAATGGTCCAGGGATTCAGGACTGGAGCAGATCCGCATAGATTCCAAGACTTACCAAGCGGGAAAGCGCCGGTAGACAGGCACAATAAATAAAACACACAAACACACACACAGAATTTCTAGCTTTCGCAACCGACGGTTGCTTCTTCGGGAAAGAGGGAAGGAGAGGGAAAGACGAAAGGATGTGGGTTTTAAGGGAGAGGGTAAGGAGTCATTCCAATCCCGGGAGCGGAAAGACTTAACTTAGGGGGAAAAAATGACAGGTGTACACTCGCACACACACACATATCCATCCGCACATACACAGACACAAGCAGGTGTGTGTGTGTGTGTGTGTGTGTGTGTGTGTGTGTGTGTGTGTGTGTGTGTGTGTGTGTGTGTGTGTGTGTGTGTGTGTGAGTGTGTGTTTTGTTGACTTTCGATTAAGTTCTTGTTGGCCAAAAGCTGACTTTCTGACAGTCTTTTTGTTGCCAATGAAGAAAGGAGCTGTAACCAGATAGCAGGTATGTGAAATGAAGTTCCTCAGAAGTAGGATAGAAGTAACAAGGGAGGTAGGATGAGGACTGAAAGGGTAAAGGATACAGTGAAAGAGAAACCATTGCAGAGCAGGATAGAAACACCAAGGAAAAGATAGTATGGGTACTTGAAGGGAATGGAAAACAAGATACATGGAATTGGGATGCAAAGGAAATGATCAAAAGGAAGAATGAGGGAAACATGGCTGAATTGTATGAGGGGTGTATTGAAATGGTTCAAATGGCTCTGAGCACTATGGGACTCAACTGCTGTGGTCATAAGTCCCCTAGAACTTAGAACTACTTAAACCTAACTAACCTAAGGATATCACACACATCCATGCCCGAGGCAGGATTCGAACCTGCGACCGTAGCAGCCGCGCGGTTCCGGACTGAGCGCCTAGAACCGCTAGACCACGGCGGCCGGCTGGGTGTGTTGAAGAAAGAGGCAAGAACTGGAGCAGAAAGAACATGGAAAGTGTGGGAAAACAGGACTACATGGCAAGGCTTATGTTCCAAACAGACCCAGCCTGGGACTGAAAACTGTTCAAGATGGTGCTCATGCTAAAGTACTTATAACAGTTACTACCACTAGAAAAAGTATAATTTGTATTGTTTCTGTAAGTTATAGACTGCCCAGTTTCTCTAAAAATGAAGAGAAATATTAACATAAAAAATGAGATTTCTAAATAATATCATTAAATCTGACACACTTTTAGATTTCCATAAATAAATTTACACTGAAGCCAACTGCAATCTAAATTTTCTTTCAGAGATTTTTTTAGCAGATATTGAAAACTGAACAGGAAATTTTGGTTACATCACTTCTAGGATTTCCGTAGCAAAGTATGAAGGCAGTAAAGGATCAAATAGGCAAAAAGACAAGGTCCAGTAGAAATCCTTGGGTAACATACATTACATTTGTTTTACCTAATGAAGGAAGAAAATATAAAAATGCAGCAAATTAATTAGGCAGACAGAAATACAATTATCTAAAGAGGAAGGCCAAAAAATGTACAGAATGCAAAGTAAGAACTGCTGCAGAAGAAACTGAAAGCTACAGAAGCTTTCAATCTGCATCAGTATTCTGCAAGCCACCTGACTGTGTGTGGCCATGGATACTTCTGGTACCACTGTCCCATTTTTGCTAATGGAAAGAATAATTGTTGGTAAATCTATGTATTAGCTCTAATTTCTCGAATTTTCTAGTTGTTGTCAGTTGCTCGGATGTGTGTGGGAGGAAGTAATGTGTCATCTAACTCTTCCTCAAAGGCATTGTCTCAAAATTTCAATAGTAAATCACTCTGTGATGTATATTGCCTTTCTTGTAGTGTCTGCCACTGGATTTTGTGATGAAACACACTGCTCTTCATTCTCTCTCTATCTCTCTCTTCTATTAGTCCCATATAGTAAGGTTCCAGAGTGATGAGTAATACTTAATAACTGGTCAAACAAATGTTTAATAAGCCACTTATTTCATGGTACTTGAATTAAGATTCTTCCCACAAATTTATGTCCAGCATCTGCTTTTCCTACTATTTGTTTTATGTGGCCATCCGACTTCAGATAGCATTGTTTGGTTACTTCCAGCTATTTTACAGTAGATACTGTTTCCTGAAATTTGTCATCAATGGCATACTTTTGCAGTAGTGCATTTCTTCTTCTGTATATGTGGAATATGTTACATTTATTTACATTCAGGATCAGCTGCTGGACCCTGCACCATTCATCACTTCTCTGCAAGTCCTGTTGTAAATTGCTACAGTCCCATGGCATTGCTAGCTGGCCCTGATGCCTTTCCACTACTCAGTGACTGAAAAGTTGCTTTTCGACTCGGCAGTCATGTATCTCAGTATACCATTTCAATGTTTGTATGATGACTGAAAGGAGGAACTGTATTATGTTCCTCAACAGTGAAACAGTTTCACATGACCAAATTCAGTATCTCAGCCTTTCCTCTGTCATCTTCAATTTTGGTGCAAGTATGGTCCCTGACTGATTGAACAGATGATTCCGAACTGCTTACTGATCTTACGAAAGACCCAAACCTCTTATTGTTCTAAGTCAGATCAGTTGGCAAGAGTTCCCTTCCAAAGTCACAGAACATTTCTCTCAGTGCTCTCTTTATGCTTCTTTTCTCTTTTATTTGCCATCTAAATTTTGACTTTTCTTCAATCTGTGATGAAGCTCACTCTGTTTACCTAGCAATTTTGTAACACAATTTTTGAACCATAGTGTATGTATGTTTCCCCTCCTTAAGAGTTTGTGTGGTGTACACTTGTCTAAGGCTTACTGAATGATGCTTTTGAATTTTTTTCCATTTGTGTTCTACATCTTCATCTACAGCACTGAATATTGATGTTGACTATTCAGATAATCAGCAATTAGTAACCTGCCACTCTTGATAAGCAAATATATTTTTCTAGCTTTCTTAACATTCCGTGTACATAAAAGACTGTGGGAAGCTATCTCCTATAGTATAATTAAAGGAACCTTTGGAGAAATGGGAAGAAACTGTATGGATATTGAGATCTAACATGACAAGCCAGTAATAAGCAAACAAGGGAAGGCTGAAACATGGAGGGAATATGTAAAAGGACAGAAATTTGACAATGGAAAAACAAGAGGAAGTACATGAAGATTAGAAGGGAGGTGTGGCAGTGTGAGATGAATTTGATACAGTACTAAGGGACCTAAGCTGAGGTCCTTGGGAGAGCCCAACATGGCAAATCTTATCCTCCTGATATGCAAGTCATAAGACACTGGCAAAATACCTTCAGACTCCAAGCAGACTGTAACAGTGTCAATTACAAAGACAAAATTTTTGTGTCTATTGAGGTCTAAGTTGAGTGTGACAGTGAAGTCATCTGGCCACTTATAACAGGTGTAGGTGAAACCAAGTTAATTGTTGAATGTTTTTACATGCCATACAGTTCTGCTGTGACAACTCTAGAGTCATTCAAAGAACATCTACAATCAATAGCACTTAATTACCCTGATCATGCAATACTGACTGGAGGCGACTTGAGCCTACTGGGTGTAGACTCAGATGTCCATGGATTCATTGCAGGGGGTACAGACAGACAGTCAGGCAGAATACTTCTGAACATGTTTTCAAATTGTCTGGAGCAGCTAGCTCAGAAGCCCACACACAATGGAAATTTCTTAGATCTTGTAGCTACAAAGAGGTCAAACCTTAGTGAGAAACTGAAGAATCACATCATATTTGGTTCTTGTTGATCGTTATCAAAGAAAGCAGCAGTGTAAGTAATAACAAATAGCAGGCTCTTGCCATTGTTTCACTTATGAGACAATTCCTCTTTCTTTTTTCTTTTTTTTTTTTCATTGTAAGCCATGGTAGCGCGCACAAAAGCAAGCCATTCCATGAGCAGCAACAGGTCATATGCACTCATTATCAGAATGCGACAAACAATGCATGACACAGTACAATAATGCAGTTTCAGCTTAGAGTGACGTAAACAACTATAACAAAGAGAACAGCACTTATCAGATCAAAGCAAAATAAGCAATTGAATCAAACCAGATGAAGCACGTGAAAAAGGAAGGGTACCTGTACAAATACGGACGGAGCACCTGACACATAGCAATGGCTACTTGGTATAGCTTAACTGTTAAGCTTACGACTCGAACCAAACTACTGTAGCTGTATCTTCATCCATTTGACCTAAATTGTGTCCCAAGTTACAATGGACCAACTTTGTTTCGATTTGGAGGTGCGGTCTAAAACTTTTGTCTCCCCTTGATTTCGAGTCTTATTTTTCAGGTGCAGCTTAGATTCAAGTGTGGCTTAGATTCGAGTAAATATGGTACCTCAAAAGATAAAATGAAGAAAGGCAACCCTACATTAATAGCATTTGTAGGTTTAGAGAAGTATTTTTACGATGTTGACTGGAACACTCTTTGAAATTCTAAAGGAACCCAAATGAATGAGATAGTCTGCACACTGAACTAGCAGAAATTGGACTCAAAGAGAAGTTTGGAAAGGTAATTTAAGTTCAGGGAGGCAAAAAACTAATGAGACTGTAAATATGCCAGAGATAACAAACAACTTTGAAGATCACTTGAGGAGAATTGATAGTGTCTTGAAAAGTGTATGTGAGATGAACATCATCCAAGGTAAGAGTAGTGTGATACAGTATAGTACAATTAAGTCATGTGACACTGCAGGAATTAGATAAGAAAATAAGACGCTGTAAGTTGTGGAAGAGTTTCATTGTTTGAGCAGAAAAATAACTGGCAGTGGCTGAAACAAAGAGGATATGAAATGTGAACTGACAATAGCAAGAAGAGTGTGCCATGATGAACACAGCACCATTCCAGTGATACTGGCAAGGACTTGAATTTCCTGGCAGCAGATTGAGCATTGTTGCCAGATCGTATAGAGGGTGTAGCTGTCCCTAGACTACACCATTACACATAATATTATTATGTGCTGACTGTTGTCAAAAGATGCAGTGTAGCTACATTAAGGCTCCTTCTAAGAAATGTTTCAAGGAGTAATGTCATGTCAGTTGGTACAGTGTGTAACAAAAGAGGTGGATTATTTCCAGTTGTTATGTCTTTTTTCCACCCAAAATTAATACTAACTTTTCCCAAATTCTGTGATGTCATCACTGTATGGCATGTGCGGAGTAAACAAAAGTCTTGAATATTGACTCACGGCTTATCCTACTTAACTTTATTATCTATTACATTCCTTTGGTTATCAGGAGTTAGTGTGCCATCTAGTTTGACTGAAAATTGTGCTAACTACAAACTATCAGCAATTCAATAAAATGATTTATTACTTCATATGGGCAAATCTTACAGCATAATCAGTGGCAATTGTCCAAGTTTTTGATGCATTAATCACAATCCTTCAATAAGCACACCCTTAGTCACATGACAGTCATCTGTACAGTAATGAAACTCTCCCCATACTCAGTGTAGCATGTACTCCATCGTGGTCTGTAGTACATAACCTCAGTCTTTCACAAACCCCCACAGTAAGAGATTACAGGCTGCTAAATCTGGCAGTTGAGGGGGCCAGTGGAGAAGGTTGTTGTCTGCTGTTGCAGCCCATCCAATCCAGCATTGGCAAAGAACACACTTAAAAAGCTCTCACACATTCTTGTGAAAATGGGTGTAGTTTCTTATGGAGCAATTTTTTAAGGAGCAAGCAGTGCAGTGGCTCTGCAATGGCTGTGGGAACCATTAACAGCAGCTCAGCTGACCTATGACAGACTTGAGATGGAATGCATCAGTGAGATCCAGTAATTGTTGGATCACAGTCACATGTCACGGCATAAGCTATATGCTTGGCATGCTGAAGACATGCCCTACATACTCGACCTGGGAGATGAAAAACGAACCAGGATTCCAATGAAGATACACTGCAATGAACATGGAGAATAGCATGTCTAGGTTCCAGATGAGATTGGCCTATTCTTTCGAGTGACCAGAAAAATGTCAAGGTAATTTACTGTTCCCAGGACATCCTTTGAGCCACGCGGGATTAGCTGAGCAATTTAAGGCGCTGCAGTCGTGGACTGTGCAGCTGGTCCCGTCGGAGGTTTGAGTCCTCGCTCAGGCATGGGTGTGTGTGTTTGTCCTTAGGATTATTTAGATTAAGTAGTGTGTAAGCTCAGGGACTGATGACCTTAGCAGTTAAGTCCCATAAGATTTCACACACTTTTGAACATTTGACATCCTTTGAGAGTTGCTTTGTGTATCTCTGGAAGAGTACTGGAGCATTGATGATGCCAAATGGAAACCAAGTGTATTGGAACAATCCAAAAGTGTTGATGACCACATTCTGGTGGGATCATCATCCAATAGGAGCTGAAGACAAGTGTCCAAAAGGTCAATTCTGGCAAACACCGTATCCCCAGCAGTGTGGGAAATAATGTCCTCAGGCTTGGGAATGGGTTATGTGGCAACTACAAATTAGGCAGTCACAGAGGTCTTGAAGTCACCTCAAATGCAGGCAGTACCAAACAGTTTTTCCACGATCATGACAGGAGAGGCCCATTGACTATGCATGACTAGGATGAGGATGCCCATGGGCTCAAGGCATTGCAATTCCTGCCGAAGCTTTGCCGGAGAATAAACTCGATGAAATGGGCCTCAAAAAGTGTTGGGACCACTATGTGTAACAGGGGGATACGTGCCTGGAGCCCTGAAACCCCTACCAATGGCATCTGGAACAGCGATCCCAATTTAGCCAAAAGATTGGTGGTGTCAAGGCAGAGGCCCAGGGCATGGACCACTTTGGAGGTGCAATGGGTCTCAAAGCTCAAGCCATGAAATAAGTCTGGGCTAAGCAAGTTAGATGCTCCAAGGGCTGTAAGCACCACTTTGGAGGTGCCATGGATCTCAAGGCTCAAGGCATGGAATACGTCTGGGTTAAGCAAGTTAGATGCTCCAAGGGCTGTAAACACTAAAATCATAGCTGGTGTTAGCATGGCACTATGGCAGGGCCTACTGCAGAAGCATCCTGCCATGAAAAAGAGGTCATTACTGTAAATATGTATCTTTATAATGAAGGGGTGCACCGGAAGAGAGACAGTCGATTAATGTAGCCAATGACGCAGTGTCAATCTGGGAGATGACTGGTTTGCTTTCCAACTCTACTTGTATAAACAACAGTTGAGTGCACTGCAGGTGTAGAGCCTGTACCTGTGACACTTCTGGAAAATTTAGTTGGGAAGGATGCTCTTTGGGGTCACCTGTGCTGGGTCCAAAGACATGGAAATGGAGAAGTGACAAACTTCAGCTATGCACTACTGCATTCTTTGGAGACAAAGCATTACTCGATGCCTAAGGTCTGTCTTCAGTGATAAGAACATCACTTGTTCCTGATCTACCAGGGACGTAGCACTCATACTCTAATCAGTTTAAAAAAATACTTGTTGCCACTGCAAAATATGTCTATTATTCCTCATTGAAAGTTAGTCCCAGGAGGAGTACAATAGCTGTTTTATTGTCCTTTTGAGAAAAAGATGCTCATCGCAATTTATAATTACAAATTAAATCTGTTCTTCTGTCGTTCTAAACAAAATACAATTCTGTGGAATTGCCTCCAACTAACTCCCTGGAGCCAGAACTAAAGTCCTGAAATGACCAACACTTGAAGAGCTCTTTTCCAACACTGAAGCCTACTTCTCAGCATTACACTGTCTTCGTGAATGGCATATCAATGAGAGCTTAAGTGAATGAATCAGCCAGTTCTAGTTGATGGGGAATGTTGGCAGTGGTTCCTGGATTTCCTTAAACAGCTATTCTCCAGAAAGAGATGTGCTGCCCCCTCATCACTCATGACTGGATATAGGCATGGTCTTGCAATGCAGCCAGCAACCACTTGCTGTTGCTTGGTGAGATACCTGGTGGTCCATAGCTTTACATGTCCCTCCTAGCAATCCAGGTGTGTATTTAAAAATCCCACATGGCTGCTATGACATATGCATCATACTCCTCTCCTGGTTCCATGACCTGTCAGTACCACCTCGCTATGTTATTCTTGTGTGACAGGTCTTTCCTAAATGGTACATGAAACTTACACTGCAATGAAACCACAGTTTGGAACACCTCAAAATGAAGCAGAAAGCCTTTCCTGTTGCAGCACCAACTTGGAAACAGATGCTTCATCTGCACAGTAAGCATGAGAAGCAAGGATCAGGCAGCACATCAAGAACTTTGACAGTTTCCACTGCTTATGATGTTGTTGTTGTGGTCTTCAGTCCTGAGACAGGTTTGATGCAGCTCTCCATGCTACTCTATCCTGTGCTAGCTTCTTCATCTCCCAGTACCTACTGCAACCTACATCCTTCTGAATCTGCTTAGTGTAGTCATCTCTTGGTCTCCCTCTATGATTTTTACCCTCCACGCTGCCCTCCAATACTAAATTGGTGATCCCTTGATGCCTCAGAACATGTCCTACCAACAGATCCCTTCTTCTGGTTAAGTTGTGCCACATACTTCTCCCTAATCCGATTCAATACTTCCTCATTAGTTATATGATCTACGCATATAATCTTCAGCATTCTTCTGTAGCACCATGTAAGGTTTGCGTATATAAAGTAATAAATCAGTTTACTATTACTTTTTTAAATTGCACCATCCATTTACAAACATCAAGTATAAATAAGTGAGGTATTCCTACAGCCAATGACAAAAGTATGTATGCAGCTCTTGGGATCCATCAGTTTCAGTGTAATTAGCTTCCTTAGTAAAAATAATGCTACGAAAAGAGTATACCATATTCAGACAAGCTAAGCAGTGCAATTTAATAACAATTATCATTGTATCTAAAAGTGCTTTCCAAAATGAATATCACTCCACAATTCATTTATTCAGAAATATAAATCTGTAATTGTAATTTATGAAAATCTAGTGAACAACAATTCAGTCCTAATTATTTTAAACTGAGATAAGAAGCCATTTTATGTCAGTCTGCAGTGAGTTTGAACGGTGGAATATCAATGTCTGAAAATATGCACAATGTAACTCAGATGAATTGGTACAAGTTAGAAGTTGTAAAATGCAACAATATTTATCTAGCATTTGGTGTCTGGGCATTTATTCAATAACCTAATGACTGTTTTAAGTTGTTAATTGGACTGTGAATATGTAATTAGTATCATTCACAGTACCGAACTTCTATAATTATCATCTACTCTGGCAAAAGGGTTAAACTGTGAACTGTATTGTTTCCAACAGTTATTAATTGTTCACATCATTTTTGTATTGATATGACCATTAGATTTCAAGGACAGTGATTTAAGAACTTCATACAGTGATTGTGTTAATTGTTCATTTGCCACATGTGAACTTTTGTGTCACTTCAGTGTTTGGTTACTACACTCGAACAAACACCTTATAGGACACCAAGCATGTAATATGTGGCTAGCTGATCATCTGTATAGTAATTACATCACAAGAAAGAAAGTTGCCACTCACCATATAGCGGAGATGCCGAGTTTCAGATAGGCACAACAAAAAGACTCTCACAATTATAGCTTTCAGTCGTTAAAGCCTTTGTCAACAATAGACACAGACACACACACACACACACACACACACACACACACACACACACACACACACACACACAAAAGGGCCTGTTGCCTGAGACTGCAGTAGTAGGCGCGCGTGTGTGTGTGTGTGTGTGTGTGTGTGTGTGTGTGTGTGTGTGTGTGTGTGTGTGTGTGTGCGTGTGTGTGTGTGTGTGCGTGTGTGTGTGCGTGTGCGTGTGCGTGTGTGTGTGTGTGTGTGTGTGTGTCTGTTAATTGTTGATGAAGGCTTTAATGCTAGAAAGCTATAATTGTGAGAGTTTTTGGTGTGCCTATCTGCGACTCGGCATCTCTGCTATATGGTGAGTGGCAACTATTCTTCTCATGATACTGCTACATTTCATTCTGGATTCTCTACTGTATAGTAATTACAATTGATGAGACTTCATAAGGCCATACTAGTAGTTCAGGCAGTAGCTAAGTGCAAGTAAAGTCTCTGAACTGCAGATATTGTGTGGACCACATTACTAGAAGTATGTTGTCCCCACCACCAACTTTTCAGCAAATTTTGATGGAAGTGCAGTTACTGATGGGATACTCGTACAGGTAACTACAAGTGATACATTATTATTTGTTATTTGAACTGTGTTCCAAGGTCAACTACTAATACAAAGAAGAGAATCTTTATTTTATGGTGGATCATATCTTGAAGAAAGAAATTAACATTGTTTCATTAATCCATTGATCCATCTATTTTAATCATATACATAAATATTATATACATTATATACATAAGTTTCATATTGTTAACTTCTTATGCTGGTCAATAGTGTTGGCTGTGATAAGACTTTTCTATTTATAACATTTAAAGTGTACTTTATACAGAGTTAAGTGGCTGCCAACTTGATTTTGTGCTGTGCAGGGGTTTTTAATAAATAAGAGGATAGACTAATGTGGAAACCTTCATCAAACTTATCTTCAGACTGAAGGCCACCATAACCATCACTACCACCACCACCACCACCATCACCACTACAACAAAAACATCAACAACCACTACCCAGCTGTATACAGCACTTAGTTCTGTAGATTAACTCTTAAAAAATATTTTTAATCTAAATGGCTCACATGTTCATTGACTTTATAATTTAGTTTTGTATTCAGGAGGATGCAGGACACTCCATGAGCTCAATTTAAGAAAGTATTCTGCAGTACATAACAAAACCATAGACACAAGATTTGCTCCTAGACATGTAAGCATTTTTGCAACCTGTCAAAATAATTTGATATTTCATAATCAGATATTGAATTTTAGTGATTTACTGTAAGTCACATGTGTGTACATTCTGATTTATAACTTTTTGTTGACTGCTGTAAGGAAATTCATCTTCGAAATGAGACTGTGACTAAACTGTCCAAACAAAGGTAGAAAAATTCTATTTAGGAAGTGTCAACAGAGTCAAATAAACTAAAGGAGTAATAACAATTTTACTTTTTGAAACAGAATGTTCCTTCACTCAGCACCTAGTCCCACTTTAGCTCCCTAATTCACTGGGTGACTTTCATGTAATCTCTGTTGAAGAACATAATGTCTTTCAACCTAACCTTTCTTGTGCAACGTGAAGGAACTTCTGGCTGTAAATGCTAGTGTTGTTTTTATTAACTTTGCATTTCTCTCTGTAATGTTCATACAGAAGCCCAGACTGAAATTTGTCATTAAATACATATAGGCCTACTACTCACCTAATATTGCTACAACCATATCATTCTGTACAACTTCCATGGAACCATTACACAGGTAGTATATATATTGCAAAGCATCTCCTTTGTGGATGAGATATTCACCAGGAGCACAGAAATTGCCTCTTATGTGGAGTGACAATAGTTTTAAGCATCCCTGTGATGCAGCCTCAAAGATAGGTAACTGCAGTATCTCACGATGAAGATGCATTGATACATCACCTCGGAGTTCCTCTGGAAATTCTTTCAGTGTCTGGAAATAAGTAGAAAGTTATTTATGATTTAACAATAAAAAAGATTAATAGAAAAATTATATTGTTGCCACAGTTATGAACATTGTGATCAGTTTCATGTGATTCTTCATTTCTGTCACTCACGACCTATCCTCCTATTAAAGCATAACTACCTCATCCCACACAATGAATGATTTGTCTCATACAACCATACCTATACCTAACCCTCTGATTCCTTACCTCCATCACCCCTTGAACTACAGTTTTCAATAATAGCTCTTGTCTTAATACCTGCCCAGTCATTCTATCTCTTCAATATACTGTGTTCTTTATCAGCTATGGCAAGAGCAAGACCTAAAGGAAAGGGACAAAATTCCCCTTTAATATATTGATCATGAAAGGCAGGGGCTCAAAATTCAGTTAGTATCCACATCGGCACAAGTGCTTGCTGTTTGGAGGGAGTGCTTTGCTGTGTGAAACAGTGTTTTACATACTGAGGTGCATTTCAGTAGTAGAAGTAGTGCAACATGGGTGAGTCTCAATACTTTGCAATAAAAATTTTGGAGACAAATCATCACCTTGTGGCATGTCTGTCACAGTGTGTGAGTGGGGTCGAACTCTGGTGATGTCATTGTGAGGGGAAGATCTGAACTGAGTATGAGATTTGGCCAGCAGAACCCTAGTGAGGTCCGGAGCTACTGTCTAGGTACTGGTAGCCTGTGTCCATAGTAGACAGGTGTCTGGTCGCATGGCAGATGTGAGAGCTGTTGGCAGAAATACCCACACAAGGAAAGAAACTCAGTGTATTAGCAGATGAGTAGAAGAAAATACGGTACAGGCCTGTACTTATCAGGAAATGGGTGATGATGGGACAATGCACATCCCCACCACCCCCCACCCCCATTTCCCTCTTTCATGCAGTCCATTGTGATGTGGTGCAGAAAACTGAAACTGGGCAATTCATGTGATGACAAAGGTGATGGCTACTGTGATGGATGGGACATCTTGTATTGGCATTGCCTCAGACCAACAGTTTAATTGGTCCCCACCATGGTGAGGAGGTAGCTGCAGAAGTTGGAGGAACATACAGGGCTGACCATGTCTACATGAACACGTAGTGAAGCAATGCCTGACATGTGGGAAGGTGGCGACATGGACATGGACATAGCAGCCAACTTCAGCACACTGACAGGTAAGGCAAGTGTAGGCATATGTCGTGCAGTCCCTCTGATACTTGGCCACACAAAATTCTGCATCAATAGAGTGGCGTAAGCGTGTAAGCCAGGGTACATCAGGTTGTGTAAATAGTTGAATGCAGCCTTGCGGAAGGCAGTAGACAGAAACAGGCAGGGTGAGAAAGTGGGTATGTTGCACCAGATTCTGCAATGAGAATTGGGGACTGACATAAGTTTAAGGCTAGAAGCAGTACCCAGATGAAGGCAAGTGAGTTGTGGGTCATTCTCTGGGCAGTGCTGCATGCTTCACAGTCCTAGTGACAGTGCAGATGCAGCTGACACAATCATTGATGATTTTACCAATTCCACCAACCACCATGGTGTATGTCAGTGATAAACTCTGCATGAGCAACTGTTGCTGGAACTGACATGGGGAGCTCTAGTCAGTGGCTTTTGAGAGGCTTGTGGTTGGTGAAGGCAATGAAGTGACGGTCCTCTACCAACAGTTGAAAGTGTAACATAGATGGTTGCAGGGTGACAGAGAGATTGTAGCACGAAAAGCAAGTGATCTGCCATATGGTGCTGATGTGCTGCTTCAGGGTAGCCCTAATGGCTACTTGGCTGTGCTGACCAAGACAGCAAGTGAGGCTTTGGGGTGGGTGTGGACGAGCAGGGTAGTGTCTGACAAGTTGCACTGGCCAGAAGAAAGCTGTCTACCATTTGTGGTGCACATGGTATCCACAGCACTGGTTTGTTTCCATTTTAATAGCAGTGGCAGAAAAATATTACTACTCTAAGGAACTGGTGAAGGCCGTTGAAAGCCTTGGGCCTTGGGAAATCAAGGATGGCTTGGACCTTGGCAGGCAGGGGAAGTGAGCCAATTGTGGAGAAGGTATGCCCCAAGAATACGTCCCTCCTGGCATGGAAAATGCCCTTTACTGTGTTGATGAAGGTGCCAGTGTCCTGCAGACATCCAAAGATTATGCAGAGGTGCTCTCAGTGTTCTTCAAGCATTCCAGAAAAAATGAGGATGTCATCCTAGTAGGCAGAACACCAGTGCAAGCATTGTAATATGCTATCCAAGAAATGCTGCAATGTTAGGCAGCATTACTGATGGTCATAAAGATGCTCTTTTACAGGCTGAAGGGTGTTATGATCATGATCTTTTACCTTTCCTCAGGTGCAACAGGAATCTGGGTGAAAGCTTTGGTGCAGTCAGTTACACTGTAGATGGCATCTCCAGCCAGTGCATTTTAGATCCATAGAAGCTGCAGCATGTACTGGTTCAGTGCAGTATGGGAGAGTAATGGCTGATAATCACCATCTGGATGCCAGGAGCCATTCTTCTTCTTCACAAGGTGAAGGATAAATGCCCACAAATTCTTGGAAGAATGCAGCACACCAATGGAAATCAGCTTGTAACACTCTGCCTTGATGAGAGTTTGTCTGGTGGTAGGAGCCATGGCCACCAGAAGAGTGGTGGTCCAGGCATGGTATGATGCAATGAACCTCTTGATGTGATGGATGTGCATGTGACAGTTGGAAACTGTGCCAGGAGGTCCAAAACCTATATCTACATGATTACTCTCCAGTTCATAATAAAGAGCCTGGCAGATGGTTCACTGAACAACCTTCAAGCTACTTCTCTACTGGTCCACTCTAGATATGTCTTGGATTCAAAGAAACAGTTTTGGCAGCAATTCAGAGATTTATACCAAATAAATTAACAAACAATGGAGTTGATCCTCCTTGGTACACAACACATGCCAGAAAACTGTTGCAGAAGCAACCAAAAATACATGGCAAATTTAAACAGATGCAAAATGTCCAACATTGGTGATATTGTACAGTATTGTACAGTATAGCTTGGACTTCAATGAAAGATGCTTATAATAGTTTCCACAACAAAACTTTGTCTCGTAACCAGGCAGAAAATCCAAAGAGATTCTGACTGTATGTGAAGTATACTAGTGGCAAGATGCAATCAATGCCTTCTCTGCATGATAGCAGTGGAGATACTATTGTAGACAGTGCATCCAAAGCAGCTATTGAAGACAGTACTGCCAAAGCACTGCTACTAAACACAACCTTCTAAAATTCCTTCTCCAAAGAAGACAAAGTAAATATTCTGGTATTTGAATCAAGAATAGCTACGAACATGAGGAACACGAAAGGAGATATCCTCATCATAGTGAAACAACTTAAATCAATTAACAAAAGCAAGTCCTTCAGTCTGATTGTATACCAGTTAGGTTTCCTTCAGAGAATGCTGATACAAAAGCTCCAGACTTAACAATCATATACAACCATCTGCTCAATGAAAGCTCCATACCCAAAGACTTGAAAGTTGCTGAGGTCACACCACCAATATTCAAGTAAGGTAGTAGGAGTAATTCACTAAATTACAGGTCCATATCATTGACATTGATAGGCATTGGGATTTTGGAACATGCATTGTGTTCAAACATTATGAAATACTTAAAAGACACACAGTCAATATGGATTTAGAGAACACTGTTCTTATGAAACACAACTAGCTCTTTACTCACAGGAAGTGTTGAGTGCTGTTGACAAGCAATTTCAAATTGATTCCATATTTCTGGATTTCCAGAAGGCTTTTGACACTGTACCACTCAAGCAGCTTGTAGTAAAATTGTGTACTTATAGAACATTGTTTCAGTTATGTGACTGGATTCATGATTTCTTGTCAGAGAAGTCATAGTTTGTATTAATTGATGGCAAGTCATTGAGTAAAACAAAAGTGATTTCTGGCATTCCCCAAGGTAGTATAATAGGCTCTTTTCTGTTTCCTTATCTACATAAATGATTTGGGAGACAATTGGAGCAGCAGTCTTAAGTTGTTTGCAGATGGTGTTAGTGGTGGTAAGTTCCTATGGGACCAAACTGCTGAGGTCATAAGTCATTTGCAGATGAAACTGTCATTCATATATTAGTAAAGTCAACAGAAGATCAAAACAAATTGCAAAATGATTTAGAAAATATATCTTTATGGTGTTGAAAATATATCTTTATGTGTTGCTACCTGTCAGTTGATTCATGTTCACTTATGACAGTGTTACCTAATGAGTAATTTTGTCATCAGAAAAGCATATTACTTACCTAAGTAGTGTGAATTTGAGTATTAATATGCTATAAATGAACTGTGTCATATTGAGTATTTAAATGGATTTGTTCACCTGATACATTTATTGAAACTGTTGCTTTTGACAAAGTTTATCATCAGACAGTGACATTGGTTGAAAATTAACAAGAAGAAATCAAAAATTAACTATTGGAGTATGGTGTACATTACTTCCCATATGTTCATAATGAACTTTCACAACAGGAAGAACACACACATGGAGTGCCAGAATAGCTACAGGGCATAGAATACCATGTGAACAGACTTACAATCTGATGTGTTCTTTGATTCTCTGGAATCTTTCCTGTACACTTATTTCTTAAGGGGGTGACTAACTCACACTGAGCTCAGAACTCTGTGAATCTTTGTCCCTGCCCAAAGTAAACACCCATTATTTTATGCAACCTATTTGCACTGAAAACTGTACCCATCTCCAATTACGATATATTTTACAGTTAGCTAATATCATCACCTACTTCAATTTCCCTGTCATCCATAGCAGTGGGTGGCATATATACTTACATTAGGGAATTTTACTAGGCATGAGCTCAGTCTTGCAGGTTTGGTGTGAGAGGTTTCTGATATTACTCAACAGACATGAAACAAAAGTTTTAAGTTGCATTAACTGCTGACCTTTTTTTATTGAATACAGTAAATATCACATTGCTGCTCATGAACAGACTCTCAGAGAGATCAAAAAAGATTAACAATGTAAAACACACGTTAAGAATTTGTCTACTCACAATCACCTTCTCTCACAATTTCATAAGTGTCTTACTGACTAAAATGTGCCATGTAAAACAGTCATGAACCAGAATGAGATTTTCACTCTGCGGCAGAGTGTGTGCTGATATGAAACTTCCTGGCAGATCAAAACTGTGTGCCGGACTGAGACTCGAAATCAGGACCTTTGCTATTCGCAGGCAAGTGCTGTAGCACTTGCCCGCGAAAGACAAAGGTCCCAGGTTCGAGTCTCAGTCCGGCACACAGTTTTGATCTGCTAGGAAGTTTCAGTCATGAACCAGGCAGTATAGATAACATAGATAGATTAAAATATATGGCAACTATCAAGGTAAACGTCAGAGAGAAACATACCATCTGTAATGATGAATCATCAACATTAATACAATGTGCTCACGAACAGAACACAGAACTGCATATGTTCTTGTTCCTAAATGAGTAAGACAGACCAGTAGTTCATAATAGCTGAAACTGCTACAAATATCAAAGAAGTCTAAACTAATCTAAATTTCAAAGAAATCTAATATAACACACAGAGAAGCAGCTAAATAAACAATATGTAATGGAAATTGTTCCACTACTTTTTAAATGTACTTGTAAAACAATAGTACAATGTATTTCATTATATTTTTACCCAACATAGTTTAGTAGAAGAATATAGTTGTCTAACTACAACATAATAACTGTAGCTGTAGCTAAAAAGAGAGTAAAAGTTAAAATTTAATATGATTTTCTATAAAAAAAACTACACACTCAGTCCACAAACACAAAAGGTACTAAGCAGCACTAGACTGCTGCTAACATGCAGTTAAACAATGAACCATGCATGGATAAAATGACATAATCTACTGCAATAGAATCTGCATGGCCATTAATTTTTCCATGTGAATAATGCTTTCATTATAATCATGTTAATTATCGAGCTTACAAGTGTCAACTACTGTACTACACTCAAAATTATTTGTGAAGCCCTGTCTTACAACAAACCAAAGTTTTTATCAAAGAGACATAAGAAATTTATTTCAACAGGCTGCACAGATTGTTATGGTTGTACCATATGGGGATCAGCCAAACATTTCTCTTAGTGGAATTATATTGGTTGATGTAAACACAGGGTAGGTTGTTGTTATCATTCTACAGATTTCATCACTGTTAATCTTCTGGAGCCTGATTTTAAGATTACACAATGGTTTAAGCGGTAACATTAGTTGGACATTGCCATGATACTTGCTGTATAGCCTCCTGCCATTTCACTGATTTTGGTTCCCTGGAGATTGAGATATGAGAAGTTGTGGGCTTGGAAGTACAGAGACAAAAATTGTAGAAGTTCTTTTCAGATATCATAAGCTGTAAGGCATGAAAGACTAGAACATGGAAGCTTTGTGATACCTTGGATTGTGCAGTCAAGAAGTTTAAGGGGGCAAGAGAAGGAACTCTTTCCTCAAGAATATCAGGGACTGAGATATCATATGACTGATGGTTGTGTCTTTCTAGTGTATCATTGTTACAATACACATGACATGGGTGCAAACAGAGATAGGGATTAACCTGTAAGGGGGCTCCTGGTTAAAGATCTATTCAGCAGAAAATGATCATTATAAATATATCATGTATTTTTGCTGAATGTGGTTAATATAGTTTGTGTCACCAAATACAAATCCTGCAAATGTTATAACTTAGAAGCATTCTGTGTATGGTCTACCATACAACACACCAAGTTTTGCACCCAAAGCAAGTGAGCACTGAACAGAAAGGGTAGAATGTCTAATCACTCTTGATGAGGTCCTGATGCACATCTAGCATGACCACTGCTGTTGCTCCAGCCTAAGGCATCCAAGACAATACAAAGAGATCAAACTTGAAACTTCAGCTTGACTTACTATTGCCACATACATAATTCAGATAAACTGGAAATACATGTTCATGAAAACAGACCAATGAGAAAAAATAAACTGTTGGTAATATAAATTAAAAGATTTTATTCACTACATTTGTATAGAGAATCTGTTAATACTCACCAAGAAAATAATCATGCTATTTGTTCCATTGTCTAGTGCAATACCTTCTAAGAATTGTACCAGAAAAAAATTTAAAAAATAAAAACAACAGAAAAAGAAATACATAATGCAAATGCAAAAGAAACGGTCAACTTCACAGAGTTTTAGTAATGTGAAAAGTGACATAATTAATAAAGTCAGAATCAGTAACTATTATTGTAGTGTATCAAATTTCTAACAATATGTGGAATGGATTTTTAATATTTAGTTTTGTTTAAATTTATTGTTGTGTCTCACAAACCTGGTACTTTCACCATTATTTACAAAATTACATCACTTTTTGATTTACATAGTGGATAAGTACAAGATAAGAAAAGTTGCTGCTCACCATATAGTGGAGATGCTGAGTCACTGATAGGGACATCAAAAAGACTGTCAGAAAGTGAGCTTTCAGCCATCAAGGCCTTCTTTGAAAACAGGTAACACACACACACACACACACACACACACACACACACACACACACACACTCATGCAAACCGAACTCACACACACATGACCACAGTCTCCGGCAGCTGAAGCCAGACTGCAAGTACTATCACATCATGGGAGAGGCAATCAGGTGGTGGGGTTAAGGTGGAGGATGGGGCAAGGAGAAGGGATCAAAGGATAAGGGTGGGGAACAGTAAAGTGCTGCTTGTAGTAGTGTAAATGAATGATGTGGAGAGAGTTTAAGGCAGCTATATGCTATTGGGAGGTTAGACCAAGGGCAGGGGAGGTGGGTGCATTGGTGAAATAGAGGGATGTGTAGTGCTGGAATGGGAACAGGAAAGGGGCTAGATGGGTAAGGACAATGTCTGACAAATTTTGAGGCCAGTAGGGTTATGGGAGTGTATGATATATTGCAGGGAGAGTTTCCATGTGTGCAACTGAGAAAAGCTGGTGTTGGTGGGAAGAATTCTGTTGGCATAGGTTGAGAAGTAGTCACTGAAATGAAGAACGTTGCATTGGATGGTGTGCTCAGCAATGTAGTGGTCCAGTTGCTTCTCTGTCACAGTTTGTCAGTGGCCATTCATGCAGACTGACAGCTTGTTTGTTGTCATGCCCACACACAATGCAGCACAGTGGTTGGAACTTAGCTTGTAGATCACATGACTGGTTTTACAGGTAGTCATGCCTTTGATGGGGTAGATGATGTCTGCGACTGGACTGGAGTAGGTGGTGGCAGGAAGATGTATGGGACAGATCTTGCATCTAATCTATTACTGGGAAAGAGCCATGAGGCAAGGTGCTGGGAGCATAGGTTGTGTAAGGATGGACAAGGATACTGTCTAGGGTTAGTGGGCAGCAGAATATCACTGTGGTAAGGGTGGGAAGGATAGTGGGTAAGGCATTTCTTATTACAGGACATGACAAGAGGTAGTGGTGGAGAACGTAATCCACTTCCTCCAGGTCTGAGTGGTAGAGTGTCACTAGGGAAATACTCATCTGTGGCCAGACGATGGGACTTTGGGAGGTGGTGGCTGACAGGAAAGATAAGGTTAGTAGGTCGCTTTTCTGGCTGTTATGTATCAGACCATGCACATTTTCCATTTTTGTTGTTGTTTGTTGTTGATGTATTTATGATGGTTTTCCTTATCTTTCCTACAGGAAAGGCATCTGAGATCTGTTTTTGTACAAGGTTGAAAGGGTAATTACAGTCTGTGAATGCCTCAGTGAGACATTCGGTACATTTCAAGAGGGACTGCTCATCACTATAGGTATGACAGCCACGGATGGCTACGTCGTGTGGAAGGGGCAGTTGTCAAAGTGGAGTTATTACTGATGATCGTTAGTTCTGAATTGGACAGATGCACTGATGCAGCCATCTTTGAGGTGGGGGTCAACAGCTAGGAAGGTGGCTTGTTGAGTTAAGTAAGACCAGTTGAAGAAAAATGGGGAATGTGGCACGGGTGTCCTCACCCTCGATCCAGATCACAAAGATGTCATCAATGAATCTGGACCAGGTGAGGGGTTTGGGATTCTGGGTGTTTAGGAAGGATTCCTCTAGATGGCCCATGAATAGGTTGACAAAGCACAGTGTCATGTGGGTACCCATAGCCATATCTGGAATTGTCTATAGATAATGCCTTCAAAGAAGAAGTAACTGTGGACAAGGTATAGTTGACCATGGTGACTAGGAAGGAGGTTGTTGGTTTGGAATCCGTCAGGCATTGGGAAAGGTAAAGTTCAATAGTGGTAAGACCATGGGTGTTAGGGAAGTTAGTGTAAATAGAGGTGGCATAAATAGTGACAAGCAGGGCACCATGTGGTAAATGAACAGGAACTGTGGATAGTCAGTGGAGGAAATGGTTGGTATCTTTTATATAGGAGAATAGATTGCAGGTTATGGGCTGAAGATGTTGGTCTACGAGAGCCAAGGCACGGTAACCAGACATAATGGAGCATCCTGGGTCATCATGTTTATGTACTTTAAGAAGCATGTAGAAGGTAGGAGTACAGAGAGTGGTAGGGGTGAGGTGAAAGATGATCTCTGGGGAGAGGTTGTGGAATGAGCCTAAAGATTTGAGGAGAGACTAGAGATACTGCTAGATATCTGAAATGGGGTCACTGTTGTAGAGTTTGTAAGTGTATGAATCTTACAGCTGGCAGAATCTTTTTGCCACGTAATCCTTGCAGTTCAAAATAACAGTAGTAGAGCCTTTGTCAGTAGGTAGGATTATAATATCAGGTCTATTTTTGGGTGTGGATGTAAGGTCTGATTGCATGTTGAGGGTTTTGGGAAATGATGGTGAGGCAAGGTTTGAGGTTAATTATAGAAAGTTACCAGGGCATGATTTTGGGGGCGGTGGAGGTGGATCTTGGTTGGGTGGAGGAGTGAACTGAGTCAGAAAGGGTTCAAGCATGGTCTTTAGTTGAGTCTGATTTGTGGTGAAAAAGTAGGGACCAGGAGAAGGAGAGAAGGTCCTGCATGATTGAGGTGACTTTTCAAATAAGGCAAAGGAAATCTCGAGTAGAAGATCAAAGTGTAATCTCATTACAAAAAGTGTTGATAGGATTATGAAAAAAGTTATGGTTGAAGTGTGGAATATTTGTGAACAGAAAAACAACTATTACATGTTTGTTTATGATTACTCAGCTTTTCTAAAACCCAGTCAGTTATATCTAGATGGCTGAATTTTGGGAACAGGGCAAAAGGTGAGGCCTTTGGAAAGGACTGAAACTTCTGTGTGCCTAAGACTTTTGGAGGAAAGAATCTGTTTGGATGCTGGGTTCTGTATGGTGGTGGAAGGAAGTTTTTGAGGGAGGGGTAAATGTGGTAGGTCTGCAAGGCAGGGTTTGTCGCCTATGAGGGCACATGGGGAAGGTTTGGAGGTTGTAGAGGTGGTGCACAATGGTAGTCCAAGGCGGGAGTAGGAAATGAGCAAGGAGAGCATTTTGAGATGGCATTGTGCATATTTCTCTAGTTCCTCAAGGGTCAGATTTTCAATGAGTGTTACGGGAACCAGGAATTTGGGATTGCACAGCAGGAGAATTTTGCGGATGGAGGGAAGGTATTGCAAGGAGGTTTGTACCTGACTGATATGGTTCTGAATGATTTTGCTGGTGGGGTTTATGGATTGGTGGAATCTTAAAAGATGGAGGTCTATATGGGAGCATGGATGGCAGCCAGAGATGGGTAATTTGATGGTAAGATCATTTTGGGTGATTCAATGAACCAAGCAACAACACAGGAACAGTATGTATGTCTGGGTTATGGCTAGGAATAAGGAAACTTTTCTGTATTGACACAGATGGAAGGAGCAAGGATCCATGGTGATGGATAAAAATGTGTAAAGATACATAAATAATGTAGAATTACATCCAAAAAATTGCAAAAATACTCCCAAACACATGGGAAAAATCATTACCTCCACTACCTGGTTGCCTGTCTCATCATGCATTGCTGCTCACCGTCTGGCTTTAGCTGCCAGAGATTGTAGTCAAGTGTAGGAGTTACATTTCTTTGAGTGTATTTGTGTATGCTGTCTATTTTTGACAAAGTCCTTGTTGGCCAAAAGCTCACTTTCTGGAAGTGTTTTCATTGTGCCTATATGTGATTCAACATCTCTGCTATATGGTAAGTAGCAACTTTCCATAATATTGTTACAGTCCATCCTTAATTTTTCACTGTATGATAAGTACAAGAAACCTCCACAAATGTCACTGTCAAAATCAATGTTTTCACTGGTTTCAAGTATGCTCACTGTGTGATTGGTTCAAAGATTCAAATTCTGCCACAGTCATAATATGACTTTTTACAGCTTACTGCAGGGACTTTCCAAGTAACCCTATTGTTTTGTTGATACCAGCTGTAACAAATGTCTTATCAGATTCTCAGAGCATTGACATTCAGATAGTGTCATGCAGCAACTCATGCAAAATACTGTTCACTGCCCTACAAAACTGACCCAGAATGGATGTTTTGAGCATTTCATATATGACTGTTTGCAATATACTAAGGAAATATTGCATCTTAAATTATAAAGATGTTGGATTGTGGAAAATTAAGAGAAACAGCTTAACATGGTGTTTTGTGCAGAAATGTTAAAATGGACGGCTGAAAAAAATTGTAAACACAATCTGTAGTCATGACACAACTTTGCAGGAAAGTAATAATGAGAATACAACACCACTGTAGGATAAGAGGCTGGGAAAATCTGTGGCTGTCTGTCTTTAAAATATGTTTGTTACAGCTGAAAACTTAATGACTTTGGTACCTTAAGCAAGAGCAAATTTTATGGCCATTTCCTTTTGCATTGGTGATAACTTAAGGGTTAAATACATATGTATGCATAAAGGCTTTTAGCTTCACAGTTTATTGAGTTTAACTGATAACTATAAATACTATTTTAGAAATATGTACTATCTTAATGAAGCTAATAATTTCTTCAATGTCTTATTTTCTTCAAAATAGGCCCATTGTTTGGTACTCTTTTTCTCTGGACCCGACACCTCTTGATTTTAGTTTTGTTGAGAGAGCTGTATACAAATTTAAAAAAAAATCAAAAGTAAATAAATAAATTGATCTGAAGGTGCAGAAGGAATCACAGCTCAACTTATCATGTGTGTAACATGGAAATTATTTCAAGCCTCGACCTGATGTATAAATAGTTAAATGATGCTTTTGCACCAAATATGTTGAAGGATGCCTGGGTATCATCCATTTACAAGAAAAGGAAGTAAACTAAATTGTGCAAATTATGGAGGCATTTTGGTGGTAAGTACAATGAGTCATTTGTATGAAAGGATTCTCACAAAGCTATTGGAGTTGCAATATGAAGATCAACAGGAAGGAGAGCACTCAGGGTTCAGAGGTGGTATGGTATGCACTGGAAATTGCTTGAAACAAGTAATTTAGAAAAGATCAAATATCAACCAAGAATATTTGACCTGGTGAAAATCTGCAACTGAGATGCATATTTATAGGATACGAACTCACTTGAGTTGAAAGCAATTTTCTTAGTTTATTCCATGACTGGTTTTGAAGCTTAAAGCCACAACTCCAGGTGCTACCAACTGCGATCAAGAGGAGGAGCTGCTAATGTATAAGTACTATGTGGTTGACATACTAAAATGAAAGCTACCATTGTGAAAAGTGATGTACTCACATAACTATGGGATCATACTATCTATAGTGATTCCTTTTACAACACACAGGCTTAATTTCCATATCGCTGTCCCTGGTCCTAGTTTATAGCCCCTATTAATACTCACTTATTACGTCTGGTATTGTGTGGAAGCAAAGTCCTATCTTATATGTGTACATTGTTACTCCTGTTGCATTTATCATTTTAAGCCTAACTATGCTTTTTAAATTAATATATTTTTGCTCTGTAAGATGCATATATATACATGCGCCCAAACCTGACAGTCAGGCATCATCCTCCTACCACACCTCACCTCTTGTTGTTTTTATGTTCAGTTTTTCATCCTTAACCAGTCTTTTAGTTGCATTTTTATCATTCATATTTTTAATCTGATGTACTCTGTCATGCTGGCTGTTAGGCATTTTTTCTGATTGCCCATGTTTGTAAGTTATTTTATTACTCTTATATTTCTAGTTTTATTATGTACTGATCATGTGGGCTACACTTTTGTAAGCAGATTGGCCAGTCAACCCCTGATTCCTGCTGTTTTGCAGCTATTTACTTCAGTTTCCCACCTCATTCCCACTGATGCTGTAGCTCTTGACCCCACACATGAGTTTAGTTATTTATTTACAGTATTATTGAGTTCATTTCGGTCCACAATGTTTCCTAAGTTAGTTTTTGTTTCAATCCCAGTGATTTGTTTGACTTGAGTGTTATCCCCCATGACTGACTGGCCCAACTATTTCACATTTATGTTACCGTAATGATGTGAGTGAACCACTTTCCTCAACTGTAGCTTTCATTTTAGTATGTCAGACCCATAGTATCATACTTTAGTAGCCCTAACCCCCCCCTCCCCCCCCCCCCCCCCCCCCCCCCCCCCCCCGTACACCCCCACTCTTTTTTGCAGTTGGTGTCATCTGAAGATGGAGCTTTCAGCTTCAAAACACGTTGTGGAATAATCTAAGAAAATTAGTAGGAACTGAAGTGGATACCATCCAAGAAATGCATCTAATGTTTGTAGACCTTCCTAAGACATATGATGCTGTACCTATACAAAGGCTCTGGGAAGTATTACAGGATTTGTGTATCAACCATACACCTTAATAAAGGGTCTCTGAAATGTGTATACAGTTTAACATCAAGAATAATACTTGGTAATAGATTATATTTAAAGTTTCCTTTGAGCAAGAGTTTACATCAGGGGTGTTGTGTATCACCTACATTGTTTAAAATATATGTAGTACAAACCCTAAAGCAATGCAAAAGGAAATTCAGAGGAATGGGTATAGATACAGGTAAACCTTCTTCTATTGTAAATCAATTTGTGGATGATCAATCTGTGACTGCAACAAGGTGTAGAATTGTGTCAAAGAACCTACAGGAAGAATGTAAGTCATGTGGGTTACAATTTAACACCCAGAAAACAAAATATCTTCCAGTAGGAGCAGAAATATATAGCATCCAACCTGATACAAAACAGGTTGCAGCTTCCAGTAGTTACATATATGTAGGAGTGGAATTTAATGCCACAGATAAAGATGGCCAAGAAATTAGAAAATGAATAACTTAGGCTAGAGGACTGACCTCTTGTTTAAATGGAATCCAATGGAATAGCAAAATAGAAAAGAAACAGAAATACACTGGGGTGACAAAAGTCGTCAGATATCTGCCAATATCATGTTGGTTCTTTTTTGCCTGACTTAGTGCAACAACTTGATGTGGCATGGACTGAAAAAGTCATTGGAATTCTCCTGTAGAAATAATGGGCCATGCTGCTCCTGCTGCCATCCACAATTAAGAAAGTGTTTCTTGTGCAGCATTTTGTGCACAAATTGACCTCTCTATTATGATCCATAAATGTTTGATGGCATTAACATCTGGTGATCTGGGTGGCCACACAATCCTGTCGAACTGTCCAGAATGTATTACAAACCAATTGCAAACAACTGTGGCCTGATTACATGGTGCATCCATGCAAATTACATTGTTGTTTGGAAACATGAAATCCATGAATGGCTGCGAAAGGTCTCCAAGCAGCCAAACATAACCATTTCCAGTCGTTGATGGTTCAGTCTGATCAGAGGTGCTAGTACATTCCAAGTAAACACAGCTCACACCATTATAGAACCACCATCTTACACGTGCCTCGTAGACACTTTGTGTCCAAGGCTTCGTGGGGTCTGCACCACATTTGAACCTTACTATCATCTTTCATCAACTCAAATTGGGACTCATCTGACCAGGCCATAGTCTTCCAGCTGTCTAGGGTCAAACTGATGTAGTAACAAGCCCAGGAGAGACACAGCAGGTGATGTGATGCTGTCAGCAAAGGCATTTGCATCTGTATCTGCTGTCAAAGAGTATGACTGCCAAATTTTGCAGCACTTTCATTTAGGATAATGCGGCAAAATTTCCATGAGGACACATTCGTCTTACATCCCACATTGTTTTCGGTAGTAATTTTATGCAGCGTTACTTGTCTGTTACCACTCACAACTCTCCACAAATGCCACCGCTCTTGGTCATTGAGTGAAGGTTTGTTGCACACTATTGTGTCCATGGTGAGAGGGTAATGCCTGATATCTTATATTCTTGGAATGCTCTTGACACTGTGGATCTCAGAATATTGAATTTACCAATGATTTCCGAAATGGAATGTCTAATGTGTCTAGCTCCAAGTACCATTCAGTGTTCAAAGTCTGTTAATTTCTGTTGTGCATCCTCAATCACATCAGAAATCTTTTCACATGAATTGCCTGAGTGTAAATGAAAGCTCTGCCAATGCATTACCCTTTTATGCCATGTGTAAATGATAGGACTGCCATCTGTATATGTGTACATCACTGTTCCATGACTTTCATCATCTAACTGTACATTATCTATGAAACTCAAACTGAAAATTTATTGTTGCATGGGAAAGAGACATGAAGGGTGTGGAGAATAAGAAGAAGAAGTTAGAGACCACTGAAATGGATGTGTTCAGATGGTCACTGGGAATACACAGAAGAGAGAAAATATGTAACAAAGAGGGTAGAAGGTTCTTTAACATCTGGTATCATATGTAAACAATGTAGTATGCTTATTTCCAGCAGGTGGGGGACTTTATCTTACCTAAGAGGATTATATTCTTGATACCACAGTATTACAGACGACATGGAAGGCCAAGAAAATCTTGGAACAAGGGATTGCAACAGTAATGAGATGAAGTTATTTAAGAGAAGATCAATAGGGCCATAGAGAATCATGGAAACTGGGCATCGGACAATGACAGAAGGTATTTTTAAACCCATTATTACAATAAATATACTGCAGCAAGTTTAGCTAGAAATAGATTCAGCTGATATTACCAGATCTGGTAATGACATTTAATTAGAAACTCAACATTTTTTGCTACAGTGTTACAGGTCTGTGAGATATCACAATAAATTTGAATACAGTTATAAAGTTTTATTGCCTTTACTTAAGCTTCAGTATATCATGAAACAAACTTTCTGTTTAAAAAGTGATGACAAAATAGCAAAAGTTATGAAATAAAACATTTAAAAGAGTGTTACAAAATTAGTAACTTGATTTTTAAAAGATCACATATTTAAAAGACAATAACATGCAGTTATTGCTGTATGGTACATTCTTAGTAAAATCAAGTTCTCTAAATTTCCTACAAATATCAAAAAAGTAATACATTGGACAGAAGGGACTTAGTACTTGCACTGTTCCAAATATTACTCAAAATATAATTTAGCATACAGTTAAATAACTACTCTACATTGGGTGCAAACAGAAAGTGAACTTTAAATTATTAACTAAAATCTGTTGCACCCATACACACCTCTCTCACCTCATGTATATCAATTCCATGATTTAGAGACCACATTGTCTGAAAATAGTCCTGCATTCGTTGTTTCATTTCCTTTGGAATTTGGTGAAGGGTTAAGAAGTCCTTGAGATCTCTCCATTTGGTTTGATAAAGGGATCTCCGAGAATACATTCGCTGAATGATAGCCGTCACATTTCCAAAAACGACAGCATGCATCAAAGCTGCACAAATGCAAACAATCTATATACTGACCAAAGTAATTAGATTTCAGTATGGTGCTATGTGATTAATAACTGAATACCTGTCATGTTGGACCTCTGGTTCCTTTCCTGTTGGTTATATGTTTACAATTTATTTCATAATACATGTCTTTTTATAATACCATGGCTCAGCCAACAAGAACTCTGCCATATGAATTCATGCATGGATACTAATGTTTCCTTGAGATCATATGAGAGATAAGTCACCAACAAATAATGCTTAAAACATGTAAAAGTTATACAGTGCATCCTTGAAGAATTTTGTTGTATGGGCATTAGGCTGTGGTCCAAGACATATTTATATGTCTAAGGTTTTGTTTCCTAATGATTAAGACATAATCAGAGGCTATAAAGACTTGGACAGCAGTTTCAAAATTGTTTGCTGAGAATGGACCACAGCCTAATACCCATGAAACATAATTCACTAAGGATGCTAATGTTATTTGAGATAATTCAACAGAAAAGTGATTTGATTAACTGTGTGTGCATGGTGGTAGTACTCACTGAAACCAGAGAAATAGGTTCAAAAGATATGGGTCCAGAAATGTATAATTCCTGCAATGAACATATGTTTACAGATCGTGTTCAACATGGAGTTCATTCATAACACTGCACCTCTCTGCACTCCGGCATAGGGAATGGTGTATCTTTTGTAGTATGCCTGATTGTTGTTGTACCTGATGGCATGCACTGAGGCCATGACCGTGTAGTGTCCACTCAGTGTTGATTGGTGTAGTCTAGACCAATTCCTTCATGTGTCCCCATAGCCAAAAGTCTTGGGGATTGAGGTTTGGGGAATTAGCAGGCCAAGATGTTGGGCACCACTGACCAATCCAGCAGGCCTGAAATGTCTGTGTCAGATGTTTGTGAACACTGTGACGAAAGTATGCTTGTGCGCCATCATGCATGAACTACTTTTATATTTGTTGCTATAATGGCACCGTGTCCAGTAAGGTAGGCACTACATTAATGAGAAAGTCCAGATAATGCACCCCAGTTAATCTTTGTGTTAGCACTTATGGCCCTATTAATCTGTCGCCAAGTATGCCTGCCCATACGCTGATTGAGAATTAGTGTTGATGCCCTCTTTCCTGAACTGCTTGGGGATTTACATCTGCCCATACATACTGGTTATGGAAATTCACAACACCATCTCTTGTCATCCTGGCCAGATCGGTAAATAAAATCTTGGATGTGAACAGTGGCTCTGCAGCACGCTTCTGCAACAGCCATTGACAGAACCTCCATATGCCATGATGATCCTGTGGTGTTAGGGCTTGAAGAAGCTGTTGATGATACAAGTATAACAATTGTTCATGAAGTACCCCCAAATAAGAGAGTGAGACATGTATTCTGCTGCTACTAATCAACACATACTGGTCCCAGGGGTTTCTTACATTGATTGTAGCACATGCTCCTCCATTTCAGATTTTCAGACTGTGTGGGGTCTTCCACTGTCAGTCTTCCAAGGTGCACTAGACACTGGAAATGTCTGCTGAACAGCTTGTCTCAGAGCACACTGTGCTGTGGCTATTTTTAAGTATAGAGGGTATGGTCTTAAGGCTATGTCCATTTGCTAAACCATAGCAGAATATCATATCCAGTATTTCACTTGTTGAGTAGTAGGCTTGCTAACAAATATTGGAAGAGAGAAAATGTAAATCTACTACACCATTTGTATGAACAAACGGCACAATAACAGTAAACTAATAAGTGAATCCACATTTGGAAGAAGGTAAAACACCATGATATGTACCCTGGGTTGACAGTACTGTACATTAAATCACACAAAATTGACAAAAATTAATATAGCTTATGTCAGGACTCCAAACAAGTAACTGACTTCAGAGCACCTAATTGTAGGTAGAGTATTGTGAGTAAGGCATCATAATACCCTGATGACCCATTTGACGGAACACCAGTGAAATGACTGGGCTAACATCTGCAATCAAGCATTGCATAGCTCTTCCCATAAACATGTATTTATCTCAGAAAGATTTATTTTTTGTGGAGACCCTGTATAATGATCACTGTGAATGATTACAGAAAGTGGAACAAACTAACAGATTTTCACAAAACTTACTTTTCAAAGGAGTCTTCTTCTGATGCATTTGCACAAACGAACTTAGTGACATCTGCACAGAAAATCTCCTTGTTAATGTTGTCCAGAAGCATATGTTAAACAATCACGTCCAGTAGATGTAACTTAGGTTGGTTTTGATAATTTCTGTAAGTTTTGGTTAATAAAGAAATCACTTGTGGACTGTAGGATAGATGGTGAAGTGTTTCCATTTTCTCTGCATTCACTCCCTCTGAGCAATGGAAGGCACATTCCAATATATCAATCACCAGTTACTATTCAGTCCTCTTTACGTGAGAACGTATTCATGAGTCCATTAGCAGAAAACAAGTGCACACCATTCTCATTCACAGTTCTTCAACTTTTCTGTGATGAACATCATTGCAGAAATCAACTCACATGATAGCTGCTTTGTCTTTGATCACACAGGCCCAGCCACATTTTACCACTAATCAGGGTACTGAATACTGATTTTGTTGCTGATGAGTCTAGTGGACATCATTTTCAATTATTCCCCTAATAAGAGATGAGGTTTATTCCATAATGGATAGTACTAGATGAGTGGATTATGTCAAATACGTACAAGTTTGTAAAGAAACAAATAATCTTTGAATATCAAATACAGTCAGTAAAGGTACTTACATGTAATCAACATCTTTAGTGAAAATGAGTCGTTAAAATGAAATGTTGCAGTCTCCAAGCCATCAAATAAAATGATTACTTCTTAATAGTGACAGTATACTTTCCAACCACCAATGTACAACAAAATATACAGTACACTGCCAAGAAAAAACTGTGAAGTACCCTCAGAATGATGATTCTAAATAAAACTTCTTGGGTTGAGAGGGTATGTGATGTTATTCCAGTTATTACTAAGTTGAGTCAAATTTAAAAAGAACTTTTCAATTTAAGTACACTTAAGTTTGATGCTGCACCCTCTATGGCTTGAAAGCATGGACTTTTTCAGTTGGGAAGAGCATTATAAAGCCATTGTATACTCTCCTGAGGCAAGTTGACCTACAAGTGTTGTAACTGGTTCTTGATATATTAGGAACTGACACTGTGACAGAGTTGACATCCAAGCTGGTTCCTCATGTTCCATTGGAGACGTATCTGGAGATCTTCCTGGCCACAGGCTAGCTGAGCAATAAGCAGATATTTCATAGAGGTGTGTGGACAAGCATTGTCCTGTTGGAAAATGGCTCCATGATACTGTTGCGTGGAAGTAGCAAATGAGGCTGCAAAATGGCCATGATACTGTTGTACTGTCAGAGTTTGCCCAATCACTACCAGTCCTGACCTGAAGTCAGAGCTTACAACTACGCACACTATACCATTAAGAGTAACACCACAGTGCCTGTCTGAAACATTGTAAGAATAGGAATTCTACCCAGGTCATCAATATGCTCACTGATAATGGTAATCTGAGATAGTGCAGAGCAGAAATTCACAGCTGAACAATTTGTGGCACAATTCATGTGTTGTCCTTACTTCCCTGGTCATAGCACCACTCAAAATGCAGCCATTTTTGTCATATTAAAAACAGCATCTTACACATGAGATGGTAATTCCCTAATCTGGCTGCTTTTAGTGCGTGACTAATGGTGTGGAATGACACAAAATGCTGCAGGGAGTCTCTCGCTTGTTCTCAGATAGCAGGTGCATGAACAAAGGACTTATAATGTGCTTGGTGCACAATATGGGAATTGTACCTTGTGGTGATCAGATGTGTTCATCTGGAATCTTGACAATGAGTATGTCTGCTCTCATGTTCCCATCGAGCTTAATATTGGGTCACTATCACATCCCAAGGGCCCACAAATCTGGATATTGCATGTTTAACAAACTGTCCAAATAGAGACCCACAATGCGGTTCCTTTCAAATTCAGTCCAGTACACAACATTTCTGTGTCTTTCAATGCAGCCACTCAACACTGATGCTGTTTACACTCATTTTATACGCTACTACACCAGGTAACAACACAAAACATGAACAACACTTATACACTATGGTGGTTGCTTTGCCTGTCACACAGAATTGGAATTCTAATCATTTATGTATCCACTGATGTGTAAATGTATGAAGTTACAATGACATCTGGTCATGTATTCTGTATGCTTCACTTCTTTTGTCAGGCAGTGTAGCTATGTATGATTTTCCTTGGCATATCTTTGCACAAACGATCAATAGGCATTATTTCAAGGCATTATTTCAAAAGAAACACCTCTAAGAAGATTAAAAACTCAATCAGGTAACTAAAGATTGGCAATTCTGCTTTCTATGATTTGATTTGTGACAAAGTATTAAAATCTACGAGTGCTATCGTAAAGCTATTTTTGTAATCAGTCACTGACTCCATGCGTAAGCCCCAACTGATATGTACATGATGTAGTAACCCATCTATGACACAAGAGATACTGGTATGCAAACGTCTCCAAAATACAAAGTAATTTCACTCCTTTAGGCTTCTTGGAAGTTTAGAAAGCGGCCTATGATAATTTTCTGAGCATAACATGTTAAATGCCCTTAAAATTGACTTTTGTAAAGGATTCTCCTTAGATGAAGCCATACAGAGCCTCAAAGGTGATGTTCCTTCAGAACTAAACCAGGCATGCTGTTGGTAGATTGTATGTACGAGACCATTCTATTTGCGGGAAAAAAGACATTAATCATATTACTATTGCACAGATGCAGTCTCAACTTTACAACAAACAGCAGAGAGTCACACTAAGTAACTTAATCATCAGAGTGAAACTAATCTCAGAATGGGGACGATGACATGTAAATTCCAACAATAACTAGTACCAGGTCTGTTCATGTTCTCAACCTATGTAAATGATCTTCAAATGAATTTAAAGGAAAGTTAAAAACTCTAATGTTTGCTAATGAAACAAGCATACTAACCAAGAGTCCAAACTCAGATGATAGCTAAACAAACCTTTGACTGGTCTACAGTAAAAAGTTTTTCTGTATTTTATAAAGACATATTAAGATATGCTATTTTGAGAAGCAAAAATGATATGTAATACATGTTCCAACATAATAATCACTAATATATCTGCAGATGCCACAACATGTTATCAGTGGTTGTTACATTTAGTTGACACTTAATGATGGCCTAAGAAGGTAAAGGATAGAGTGTGAGTACATAAATAATAGCTGAAGATTTCCTGGAAAGTGTTTCTTTTCCTTATTATTGTCACTTTCTGGTAAGAACCAACAAAGAATTAATTTGAGAATTTCATGTTATTTTTGTAAACTTTCACAAGAATGCAGAATGTGTGACTTACTAAGCATTTATTCTTTTTCAAAAAATTGTACTATGGACATCACATTATAAATGTGCATCTAAAAATCTTTTCTTATTAAAAATATGCCAACAAAAATGCAGTATGCTTCTTAGCATTCATAATAAGGGAACATGAGTCATTTATTGTACTTGTTTTTAAGCTGCTATTTTAATTTTTTCTCCTCAGCTTTACGCCTGCTTAAAAAAACAAATAAGAACAGTAAAGGCAACAGTTTTACACAAGAAATGTTGATGCTTTACTAACTATTACCTGTTCATGTTAATTTTTTAAGCAGGCCTATGTTACATTATGGTATGTTCCATGCCAGTGGTAGGCTAAAAATTATTTAATCTTTTACTCAGAAACACTAAAAAACCCTAAAATCTAATACTGCATCTTTAAATGGGTAAGATAATTAGTAATTACAATGCAACAGAGATCTCTTTAACAAGAATTTGAGAGTTTAGTTTAAGAAATTATCACTAGATAGTTTTTAAGAGTTCAATGATCAATTTAACTAGTTTACAAGGGCCTGATCATATTTAGGAGTTAGTCATTTGTTTATAGTAAATTACCCTTAAGCTTCTAGTTTCCTATGAATGCCAGCACTTCCACAAGTATGTGGCATCAATATAAATACTGACCCACAAATGAGGACTCTCTCTCCACCTGTGAGTTCTTTGGACAAAATGTTTGAGATGATTCAGCCTGTTTATGTGACTTATTGAGTATACATATGTAGATGCTTGTACTTAAATATACATCTGTATCGAAATATACAGAGGACATGTTTGATTTTGGAATAGTAACCCATCACATTCCCACAGTGGTGACTCCATTAGGAATTTCAAGTACATTTTGTGTCTCCCACACAGGCCCATTAGCTCAAACCAACTCTCTGGACACATCACCATGTCTTCCGTGACTGGATTTTCTCCTGTTGACTACAATCCACGTACTACACCCACGTTACATGAGATGTTCGTCTCACCACAATGGCTGTTTGCTACATCTCCACCCACAACAGTGGACTCTGAACATGTACTGCCTGACTGTGTTCATCACTGTGCGCAGTTCAGGTCAGACAATATTCAGAACAGTTTTTCTTGCAATCGTAATCTGAATACGAAGCTTAGGTTGCCTCCACAGCTGAACATTCATTCACGGCATGCTCCCACAACCATTACTGTGGTGCCATGTGTAACTCTGCCATTATGGCAACATGTAAGATGTTTCAATCAACTATCCTCAGCATCTGTTGTGACTTCCATGATTACTAGCCAAGGACATATCATCACTAATAGTGCACGACGGGCAAACCCCAGGACTTCTTTGCATGTTGTTGACCATAATAGCGCAAGTTCAGTTTACATGCCAGCACCTGCTGCTAGTGTTGTGCAACTGATGGATGTATACCCCCACCCCTATCCAGTGACTTATATTACTCCACAATAAACCCTGCTGCCATTGTGTGTTGTGGACTCTAACTCATGTTGTATACATTCATAGTCTCCCCCCCCCCCCCCCACCCTCTGCCACCCCTGCCTGCACAGAGGATTCTGGTTCCTGCCATAAACCCCCTCACTGTTTTCACAGCACTGGCTGTGCCTGCCATGATGGCCTTCTACATTTCCTCCAAAGTTGAACATTTCAGCACGACGCCCCTGGCTGGAGTATCAGTTTTGGGGTCCCTGGCTCCTGCTGCCGTTCCACCTGTTCATTCCATGGCACTTACCATGCCTGCCATGATGGCCTTCCATGATGCAATAGGTATGCTCAGTGATCACACACATGTCAATGGTATTAAACATATTTTTGGTCCTATACCACACTCTGCTGTTATGCCTGTTTCCTCCACAGGACTAAGAAATGACGAGATATGCTTGAAGTTCTCTAAGGCTTTAGATACAACAATAAGGAATAGTTCAGTAGGCAGTATAGCTGAAGAGGAATGGACATCTCTAAAAAGGGCCATCACAGAAGTTGGGAAGGAAAACATAGGTGCAATGAAGGTAGCTGCGAAGAAACCATGGGTAACAGAACAAATACTTCAGTTGATTGATGAAAGGAGGAAGTACAAAAATGTTCCAAGAAACTCAGGAATACAGAAATACAAGTCGCTAAGGAATGAAACAAATAGAAAGCGTAGGGAAGCTAAGAAGAAATGGCTGGAAGAGAAATGTGAACACATCGAAAAAGAAATGATTGTCGGAAGGACAGACTCAGCATACAGGAAAGCCAAAAACAACTTTCAGTGACATGAAAAGCAAGGGTGGTAACATTATAAGAGTGTAACGGAAATTCCACTGTTAAATGCAGAGGAGAGGGCGGTTAGGTGAAAAGAATACAATGAAAGCCTATACACCGAAATCCTATTCACGTTGCTGTGTAGAATGTATGAATCTGGCGACATACCAGCTGACTTTGGGAGAAGCATCATCCACACAATTCTGAAGGCGCAAGAGCTGATGAGTGCAAGAATTATCGCACAATCAATTTAAGAGCTCATGCATCAAAGTTGCTTACAAGAATATTATACAGAAAAATCGAAAAGAAATTTGAGGATGCGCTAGATGACGATTGGTTTGGCGTTAAGAAAAGTAAAGGCACGAGAGAGGCAACTCTGACGTTGCGGTCAATAATGGAAGCAAGACTAAAGAAAAATCAAGAAACCTTCATAGGATTTGTCGACCTGGAAAAACCGTTCGACAATGTAAAATGGTGCAAGATATTCGAAATCCTGGAAAAAATAGGGGTAAGCTATAGAGGAGACGGGTCATATACAATATGTACAACAGTCAAGAGGGAATAATAAGAGTGGACGATCAAGAACGAAGTGCTCGTATTAAAAAGTGTGTAAGACAAGGATGTGGCCTTTCGCCCTCTACTCTTCAATCTGTACATCGAGGAAGCAATTATGGAAATAAAAGAAAGGTTCAAGAGTGGAATTAAAATTCAAGGTGAGAGTATATCAATGATACGATTCGCTGCTGTCATTGGTATCCTGAGTGAAAATGAAGAAGAATTACATGAGCTGCTGAATGGAGTACAGAGTATGGACTGAGAGTAAATCGAATGAAGACAAAGGTAATTATAAATAATGGAAATGAGATCAGCGAGAACCTTAACATCTGGATGGATTGTCCAAGTTAGATGAAGTTAAGGAATTCTGCTACCTAGACAGTAAAATAACCAATGATGAACGGAGCAAGGAGGACGTCAAAAGCAGACTAGCTATTGCAAAAAAAAAAGGCATTCCTGGCTAAGAGAAGTCTACTAATATCAAATATCGGTCTTAATTTGAGGAAGAAATGTATGGTAGTGAAACATTTATGGTGGGAAAACCGGAACAGAAGAGAATCGAAGGATTTGAGATGTAGTGCTACAAGCGAATGTTGAAAATTAGGTGGACTGATAAGGTAAGGAATGAGGAGAAGAAAGGAATATCTGGAAAACACTGATAAAGAGAAGGGACAGAATGAGAGGACATCTGTTAAGACATGAGGGAATGACTTCCATAGTACTAGAGGGAGCTGTAGAGGGCAAAAACTGTAGAGGAAGACAAGAGATTGGAATACATCCAGCAAATAATTGAGGAATTAGGTTGCAAGTGCTGCACTGAGATGAAGAGGTTGGTACAGGAGAGGAAACAATGGCGGGCCGCATCAAACCAGTCAGAAGACTGACGAAAAAAAAGCAAGAGTTTTGTTCCAGTACCGAGTTTTGTTTCGTGTACCTGCACGACATACTCGTTTCCAGTAAGACAACCGAGATCCGAGGAGCATGAGAATCACTTATCTACGGTACTGAAGACCCTAGAGTCGAATGGTGCAGGAGTCGACAAAGGTAAGTTACAAGTACGGCAGACGTCTGTTACCTTCTTCGGCTACACAGTATGTGTCGACGGTATACAACTCCAGAAACTCGTATGACGACCATCTCCCTCCGACTTACAAAGAACTGCGCCGATTCCACTGCGATTCTACGAGGCTGCTAAACATTTCCGCCCTGTCATTGATGCACGCGTCTTCTATATCCTCACGGACCACAAACCACTCGCGGATGCTTTCCGAAACCCTCCGGGGGAGCCGCACCTTCGTCGTTTCCGTTATTTTGACTTGGTGTCTCAGTTTATGACAGACTGTGGCGTCGCAACTAGTGCGAGCGCACAGTTTTCTATCAAATATTTACTGTGAAATGTAGACAGACTGTAAAGTAGCCATCAGATTAGCATATGTGCTGTAGCGGGCAGATTACCGGTGTCCGTTCGTCTGACGTCACGACCATATGGCATGTCTGTACCGTGAGAATGTAAGACCTGTGCGCTAACTAGCCGCGTGTATAACGTGGAACTTTCATCTTTAATAACTTCTAACTGAGGAACCTGAGGAAATTAAAAGTTAATATACTAGTTTCTGTTATGAATAAAAATAAGTCATCCAAATTTGAGCTTTGAAACCTGCATATTTTGGAAATTAGAAAAATCTTACAGAAAACGCAAATTTCTACAATTTTCGAGTCTAAATAAATACCATTATGTATAGATCACCTTCAGTGACCATCCAACTATGAAACAAAATCACCTTCCGTGCTTTTGTATTTATTTTGAGAATTTTACTTTTAGAAATTCACCTATAACTTTGTTAAAACCATAAATGTTTTGAATTTTTGTGAACAGTTATTTTATATGAGTAGGTGAGAGTGAATGAGTGTGCCTGAGTGAATGAAAGAGGGACATTCGCCATTCTCTGCAAGTGTATAAAATCTAGGTTGGAACTCGCAAGTGTTCAGACGATGTAACCGTGGGAACAGAGTCGCCAGTGGTTCCCCATCTTAGTGAATGTCGGATGTCCAAGAGTGTATGGTATTGTACAAGCAGCCAGAACGTTCGCGAGTATTTAAATAATTTCTGGAAATAAAGTAAAGTCTAGTTTTCCTTTCGGTTTGTTAAATTATACAGTAAATTTTGTGTAACAAGAAATCATGACGTAAATGATTCAGAAGTCATGACTGGTGCGTGCTAGATTTTGGCGCGAGGCGCACCCAAAGAGTTAATTCTGATTGGCTGTGTGATGTGTGAGCCAATGAGATGCGAGGACGGTTAGCAGACTAGGAGAGTGAGTCGCGAGTGGATGAGGAGTCGCGAAGGAACTGTGATCGAGAAGAGACATGCTTGATGTGTCCTCGCGAATAATGTGTAAAATGAAGTCATAAAACGGCTTCATCGGTTCGGTACTGTGCGATTTGAGACTGGAAGAGTCCAGTAACGCGTAGTGTGAGTTTGAGCGAGTTGTGACTTTTCGTTCCGCGAAAGACGCGAGTAACTTTAATAATTAAAAGCGTGGCGGTACTTCGTAAACTTTTACTAAGTGCTTATGGCGAGCATTAACGTTAAAAAACGAACTATTATTGAACATCGACTGCAAACGTGTATGTTAGAAAATCGTCTGTGTTGCAGTTAAGTAAATTCCGTAACTTTGAAAGCTAATTCTGGCGGGGTTTGAGTGTGGATAGAATTGTGAACTGAACTTTCTTCAAACGTAGATTAGCGGGCTGATGATCAGGCTTAAAGACAATAAAGAGCTTAAATAGAATTACCAACTTCGCGTTCTCGTTTGAGTAAACAATTACTACCATTCCAATAACTCAATTTATTTAGGAAGATTGCTCATAGATTGTATTTCAGCAAACATGTATCGCGGCCTCCGGTGAGCGGCTATTAAATTGCAGTTTCTTCAACACTGCTTTTCTGCAATTTTTCCAGTAGCTGCTATCAGGAGAGGCGAGTGCAGCAACTACCTAAGAAACGAGGTAGGTGGATTTTCTTTCAGGGAAAGGAAACTGCGCGATAAGAGCCTGACCCGTCGCAAGTGGTGCATCGGCCCGGGAAATAAAAATAGTAAATTCCAGTGAATTTCAAAAAAAAGCAGTAGTGACAATTACCGGACAATACAGAAGTGCTCGCTATGTGTAGGAACTGTGTAGCGTACAAATTGATATCGCCACGTGAATAGGAAGGACAGTGAAAGTGTCCGTGAACTGTAATGTGTTGTACGGAACGGAAGAATTTTTCGGTGACTACGCGCCGATTGGAATGGCAGTCTACGACGGCGTCTGGCAGACGACGAGCTACGGAGACTACGCAGAGGCGACGACAGCAGTGGCAGTTGGCAGCGCTGATTCGAGCGGGGGCCCGGAAACTGGTACAGCATTGCAGTGTATGGTGAACGGACCCGCAGTTTCATCTAGCAGCAACGCAGCACGCCGAAGCACAAAGTTAAGTACAGTGCTTTTGAAAACTTTGTGTGTTTGTGGAGTCAAACTGAGAAAAATGGCTGAGTTTCAACCAAGTGGCAAAAAGGCGGAACTAAGTTGTGATAGTGGGATGGAGACAGGGGAAAATGACCCCATGAATTTTAGTTTAGACGTGTCTCAACCCAATTTCAGTAGTAGTTTGACTGATTCATCCTATGTTAATTATAGTTTGGAGTCAGATCCAAATATGTCAGTGCCCAGTGAGTTACAGTTACCCATGCCGGTAGTTAATGTTAATAGGGACATTGTATCAGCAAATGAGGGGGCGAAGGATAATGTCGCCAGTATGCTGATGAATCTATTAACTAAGATGAACGTGTTGGATTCCAATATGTCAAGTAAGATGGATTCCAGTATATCAAAATTGGAAACTAATATGTCACGTAAAATGGATTCAAAAATGTCTAAATTAGGATCTGATTTAAGTAATGAGATGACTAAAATGGGCGCTGATTTAGATTCCAAAATATCCGATCTCAGAGACTGTTGGAAGCAAGATTTAGCAGTGCTCAGTAGTAAAGTAAATGTTGAAATACAGCAGGTTAAACTAGAATGTACAGAAAATATTGTTCAAGTGCAAAGTGAATTGACGACACGAATCGAACAGGTTACTGAGGATCAACAGCAATTTAAATCCCATGTTGATGCAGAATTAGATAAAGTATGTGAGCACATAAAAGTGGTAGAGAATTCCAATGAAATTAATCATGCCGCCTTAGAATGTAAAGTAAATGATACCAAAATTCGGTGTGAGAAACTTGGAGAGCAAGTTGTAAATAAGGTCAATAATTTAGAGACTCACATAAGCCATTTCAGTGAAAGTGTGAATGAGCAACTTTGTGGGCATGAATGCAGACTAACCAAAGTAGAACAGTGTGTTTCTAACCATAGTGGTAGTATAATTTCCAGTGGAATAATTGAATCTACCGAGGTTGCGTATGTTACCCACAGACAGTTTTTAAAATTTGACCCAAGTAAGAACATGCACCCCAGAGAATTTTGGAACGATTTTGAAGACGTTTTGCCGAAAGTATGGAGCGATAAACAAAAGATAGGCTTTATCACTTCAAATTTGATGGGAGAGGCCAGAGTATGGGGGAATTTAGCCTCTGAAAAATACGCGAAATTGTCAGAATTTAAATTAGCGTTCTTTGAGGAATACTGGGGAAAGAGAAAGCAGATGGATGTTCTTAATCGGTTCTGGTCGGGAGAGAAGTATGACCCCAAGAGAGAGGGCATCAAACGATTTGTTCAAAGGTGGGTAACAACTCTGTCCTACCTTAGTAATAAGTTAGAAACAGAACAGATCATATTAGGGGTAGAAAATAAGCTACCGTGGAACTGGAAAACTAAGATCATATCTGCGCCCCGAGATAACATTGACAAGTTCGTACAGTATTTAGAAAGGGCTGAATCCGTCCAAAAAGAAGAAGAAAACATGAGGAGGGAGCATCGCCCGCCTGCTAGGCAGAATGACAATCGCGCGGATGTAAACATTAATAGGATGGGTGTTCAGAGAGGCGGCGGATACCGTGGCAGTTCACGTGGTAGAGGAAGAACATATGTTAACAGGTTCAATGAACGCGAGCAGTATGACAGCGGCCGACAGATGTCAGGAGGTGAGGCGGTCAGCTGGAGGCATAGTGATGACGCACCGCGCTCGGAAAACCATTAATTGTCTACGAGTGTGCTGGCGATCGTAGGCAACAGCGTTTAAAGTTAAATCCGCTGGCAAAACCATTCATAAGAAAGCAGCCTGAACGACCACCTAACATAAATGTTGTTGCTACAAAATTTAGGGAGGATAACGTAAAACAGACAGAGATAGTAGCTTTAAGTCAAGTGGAGGTTAATGAACCAATTAACTGTAAGAATAATCATAAGAAGCCACTTATTGAAGAACTAAGTACTAGTTATAAGGGTAATAATCAGAAAGACATTATGCACAGTAAAACTAATGAAGAGCTGTCGGATAGGGGTGAGAACAGTAATAATGGCAGGGTTGTGACTGTGCTTGATAAGATAATTGATGTTGTAGATAGTTACGAAGAAGAGGATAGATTAGAGGAGGAGGTAGAGGTTAATGACGACGCCTTGGATAGGGTCGTAGAAAAGGAGGTTAATGAGAAAGAGGGGGAAACATTGGAAAAATGTTTTGACTTAGCAATAGTGGATAGGCTAATAGGAGCTGCCACTAGAATTGAGGGTGATAATAAGCATGAAATAAACCCTGTAAGTGTGAATGTGATTGCCACCCAAAAGACAGGCTTCGAAAGGAGAGAAATTGTGCAAGATTTATTGGAGGAAGCAGAACCCAAAATAAATAAAGAGTACTTAGGGCAACCGATAGTAGAGCTAAGAGTATTAAATGAACCAGTTAAATGTTTGATAGATACTGGATCGGAAGTCTGTGCAGTATCCCAGAACTTGGTAAATGAACTCCCTAACAGTAAACAGATTGTTAAGATGCCAGTAAGTGGCTTGAACATTGTAGTAGCAACCGGTAAGACTAAGAAGACAGTAAAACAGGAAGTGTTTCTACCCATAGCATTTAAGGAAGTAGAAATAAGACAGAACTTCTTAGTTATAAATGGACTGAGTGTAGACATATTGGTGGGGGCTGACTTTCTGAATAAATATGAAGGATGGGTGAATTTTTCTACCAATGATGTTATGGTAAAAATTAAGGGTAAACTAATTACTATACCTTTCATCGGTAAGCAGCTATGTGAGGATCCTGAGCAGAATGATTTTCCTATATGTATTTGTAAAACAGAGAAATTCTTGGAGGGCTATAATGAGTACGGTGGCAAAAAAGTACAGGATCCGTCTGAGCTTGTGAGTGTCAGAAATAGGATCGAGGAGAAATTACTAGAATTAATTGATATTGATGAAGCAAGGAAAAACGATTTAAGACAAATACTAGTCAAACATGCCGAGGTTTTCTCAGATCAACCAGGGCTAGTAAAGGATTATGAGTGTTTTTTGACAGTGCAGAAAGACGCTCATTTCTTCAAAAAACCATTTGCAATCCCAGAAGTACATAAGGAGGCAGTACGTGACTTAATTCAAAATATGTTAGAGTGGGGAATTATTGAAAGGGCTGTTAGTGTGTACAATAACCCGCTAGTCATAGTTCCTAAGAAGGATGGCTCAATTAGACTAGTGTTGGATGCTCGAGCATTAAACAAAATAGTACTACCTGAGAGTGACCGTCCGGAGAATATTGAAGAACTGCTACAAAAGTTTAAAGGTGCTAAGTTCTTTACATCCATGGATGTGACCTGTGGATATTGGAACCTACCGTTAGCAAAGGAATCAAGAAAGTACACGGCATTCTTATTCGAAGGTAGATGTTATCAGTATAAGGTGGTGCCGTTTGGTTTAAATATAAGTGTATGTGCCTTTGTAAGAGCTATGTCGCAGGTATTAGGGGACCATCTACTAAGAAGAATTACAGTGTATGTAGACGACGTTTTGATATCGACACCAACGTGGGAGGAACACTGTATGTTATTGGATGAAGTATTGAGGGCCATAAAATTGGGGGGTATGAAATTGAAGCTAGACAAAACTGAATTTGTGAAGAAAGAAATTAAATTCTTGGGGCACATAGTGAGTGGCGATGGTATCATGCCGGATCCAGAAAAGATTAGAGCAATAAGGGATTATGCTGCACCTACAACACGTAAAGCATTAAAGGGGATGTTTGGTTTGTTTGGGTTTTATAGAAAATTTGTGTCTGGACAATTATTCAATGCACCGTGCCTGCGAGAACTCTTAAAGAAAAATGTAGTTTATAAATGGACTTCTGAGTGTCAGAAGGCGTTTGAAGAATTGAAAGAAGCTCTTATTAATAGTAAGATTTTGAACCATCCCGATTTTTCGAAACCATTTTGTCTGGGATCTGATGCTTGTGGTTACGGGTTAGGAGTTGAACTATTTCAGTTGGAAAAAGAAGGAGAAGAGGAAGTCCACAAGACCATAGCCTTTGCGAGCAGGTCATTGCAACAATCCGAGAAAAATTATAGTATATCTGAACTTGAAGCATTAGCTGTTATTTTCGGCCTGCAAAAATTTGAAAAGTACCTTTTAGGACATGAAATTTGGATCTACACAGACCATAGTGCCCTTACATATTTAGACTCATGTCAGCTAAAACATGCTAGATTAAGAAGGTGGTCCCTGTATTTACAGCAATTTAATTATAAGATGATATACATTAAGGGTTCCGAGAACATCGTGGCGGACGCCTTATCAAGAAGTGTGAAAGATACAGGACAAGAAGGGAAATCTTTAAGAAATACCGATAATAATGAAGTAATGTTGGCCATCATGCAGCTCCAGGACGATGGCTTAATTAAGCGCATTTGTAAGAACCTACGGAGGGAACAGAACCAGGATGACAACATTAAATTAGTAAAGAGTAGATTAGGTCATCCAGACTACCCAAAATTACTGGTCTACTATAAAGTGCATAAAGATGTCTTATTTAGGCGCAGGAAAGACAGTGAGGAGAATTGGAAAATATGTTTTCCGGAGCAACATGTAGATGCACTTATAGACTACGTACATTGTAAGTATGGGCATTATGGCGCTCGTAAATGTATAGCTAAGTTAAGTGAAGTGGTAATTTTTGATAATATGTGGAGAAGGGTGCAACAGCGATTAGAATCCTGTGATCGTTGCCAGAAAGTTAGGGCCAACAATAGAACTATCCAAGGACAGATGTATTCAGTAGAACCACAAAATCGGCTGGATTTAGTAGCTGTAGATTTATTTGGTCCACTACCAGTGTCTAGAGGGGGATGTGAATATGTGTTTGTGATGGTGGATGGGTTTACTAAGTACGTAAAATTTTACCCAATTAAGAAAGCCAACTCTAAAGTATTAGTGAATAAGTTGGAGAAGGACTATTTTGGGAAGATAGGAGTGCCAAAGGCAATATTGTCAGACAATGGGCCCCAGTTTATCTCTAAGAAATTTAGTGAATGTTTACAACAGAGAGGTATCGATCACATAAAAATCTCCGCGTACTTTCCTCAAGGGAACATGTGTGAGCGAATTATGAAGGAGTTAAACAGATTGTGTAGAACATATTGTCATAAAAAACACTCCGCTTGGGCCAATTATATTGAATACTTCGAAGAAGTAATAAACCATCTGAAGCATGAAGCCACAGGATATGCACCAGTAGAGCTAATGTGTGACATTAGGCCGAATAATATTTTATTCGACCTGGTCGAGTTTCCAAATCTCACAGACATAGCCATCGAAGAGAAGGAGAGACTGGCACGTATTAATATAAGAAAGAAGGCCCTGGAAAGAAAGAGAAGGCATGACGCAAGAGCTGATCCCACTAGTTTTCAGGTAGGGGATCTAGTGCTAGTGAAAACTAGGGAAAGATCTAAGAAACTTACGTCAGAAACAAAGAAGTTTACCGATGAGTACGTGGGCCCATTTAGAATCGTAGAGAAGCCTCACCCAAATGCTTATAGACTGGAGTTTGTGAAATCACATAAGGTGTTAGGGCTTAGGAACATTGTGGATTTGAAAAGATATGTTCAAAAGAGAGACGTGGCCAGGAGTGAGTAGATACCTCAGAGAGCTTTGCACTCTTTGCAGAGCTAAGTGCGTGACGAGCACTAGGTCTCGAGTCGTTTGACAATATTTCTTCCACTTTCTTTTCCGTATTGTCAACCTACCTCTTCTTTCATTCAGAACTAAAATTCTATCGTCTTTCCTTCTTCTCTATCGTAGTTTTTAAGTGATAAAGTGTTTAAGTAATGAGTAGGAAAGAACCTCAGTGCAGTATAGGTTAAGCGTAAGGAATGAGTGTAAGAGAAAATCAAAAAGGATTAAGATACCTCAGATAAGTAATAAGTCTCAGTAAAGTAAATGTTTGGCCTAAGGTGTGAGTAATGCCCTTAGAAAGGTAAAATAACTAAGAAATGTAAGAGCCTCAGAAAATATGGTGACGAACATTGAAGCTGTTTGTTAAGTAACAGAACGATATGTTAAGACGTAGCATTAAGCTAATGTTTAGGAAAGGAAATGGAGCAGTACAGCAAAACTGTCTGTTCAATGAAGTCAGAGCCTCAGGAGGTGATTTAGTGGTAAAATGAGTAAAGGTACAGTGCAACAAGGTTGACTGTCAAAGGGGTAAAGGAAGTTAAGTTAAAGGGACAGTGCAGCAGGACTGACTGTCAAATGAAGAGAAATATGTGAGAAAAGGAGAAAGAATGAGCATAGTGTTTGGCTAGCTCGATATTAGGAAAAAGTGAGGCTACGAAGGTGAGTAAATAAAAAGCTTAATGTTGGTAACCAGAGGTGGCGTTTGTTGGTAAACAGAGGAGATGTTTGTAAACAAAAGGAAGTGAGGCTACGAATGTAAACAGAGCTGAGGCGACGTTGGTAACTCAGGAGGTGGATGTATGTTAGAAAGTATGGGTAACGAGGTTTCGCAGATTAGTAGGAAACGCTTTAACAAATACTAACCTGAGTGTGTGAAGTATGAGTATGAGAGTTGTAAATTAAACCCGAATGTGACTAGAGAAAACCTGATGTTGACAAGAAATTGAAGTAACTCCAGATATGTGAGATGAGGAAAGTACCCATGACATCGATTCCATTTTTGACCAGAGACACACAAAGCTCCCCAAGTTTGTCGTAGAGATTAGTATAAGGATTGTAGTGTTGATAAATGAATAAGTAAATATGTATTTTTCAGTGTTTAATTTATGATACAGGACTACAGGAGATTGCCTGGAGACAGAATTGTAATATTGATAATTTTGTGTATATTTTATATTGTTGTGTATTGTACAGGAACTGGAGAGTCACCAGTGCTGGCGGAGATTTATTATGTATTTGTGAACTATTTGTAGGAATTGTTTTTCTTAGTATTTCTTATGTAACCATAACTTGTTTGATTATGAGATGAAGAAGTAATTAAAGAGTAAATGTGCCACTTCGGTACTGCATTAGGAAAGTCAATTCACTTTTCACTTAAAAAAAAAAAAAAAAAAAAAAAAAAAATTGAAAATTGTACATACTGTAAAGTAAATTTTATCAAAAATATGAGACTTTAGAGTCAAGCAGATAGCGCCATTTATCGCTGCTGTAGGTTAAGACGTAGCAGTTAGAAAGGGAACTGAGGCCAGCTGATGTTTCAGGTGCGCCGAAGTAAACAGAGGTGGTAGCACGAGACTTGAAATGGACCTCCCAAGCAGGACCCGGTCGAACTACGAGTGCTATCAAAATCTTAAGTGTAAGTGGTAAGAAAGTGACGCTCACCATAGCGATAGTAGTGTTAGTGTGCGTGTGACGTACATCAAGATAGTATTTAGGTTTGTTTTCTCTTTCAGGAATTTGTAAATAGAATTTTGTAATCTGAAAAATTTTTTTTTGAATGATGATAAAAGTGCATGTTTAGATATAAGATGTTTTGTAGGTCGTCAGCCCTAGGTATAAGTGGATGATTGATGTACAGGAACTATAAATGTTAAATAGCTGTTTGAGTAAATCTTTAATAGAAATTTTTTTAGAAAACTAAAAGTTTGTCATGAATGAAAAAATTTAGTTTCCTCAGGAGGTGTGTGGCGTCGCAACTAGCGCGAGCGCACAGTTTTCTATCAAATATTTACTGTGAAATGTAGACAGACTGTAAAGTAGCCATCAGATTAGCATATGTGCTGTAGCGGGCAGATTACCGGTGTCCGTTCGTCTGACGTCACGACCATATGGCATGTCTGTACCGTGAGAATGTAAGACCTGTGCGCTAACTAGCCGCGTGTATAACGTGGAACTTTCATCTTTAATAACTTCTAACTGAGGAACCTGAGGAAATTAAAAGTTAATATACTAGTTTCTGTTATGAATAAAAATAAGTCATCCAAATTTGAGCTTTGAAACCTGCATATTTTGGAAATTAGAAAAATCTTACAGAAAACGCAAATTTCTACAATTTTCGAGTCTAAATAAATACCATTATGTATAGATCACCTTCAGTGACCATCCAACTATGAAACAAAATCACCTTCCGTGCTTTTGTATTTATTTTGAGAATTTTACTTTTAGAAATTCACCTATAACTTTGTTAAAATCATAAATGTTTTGAATTTTTGTGAACAGTTATTTTATATGAGTAGGTGAGAGTGAATGAGTGTGCCTGAGTGAATGAAAGAGGGACATTCGCCATTCTCTGCAAGTGTATAAAATCTAGGTTGGAACTCGCAAGTGTTCAGACGATGTAACCGTGGGAACAGAGTCGCCAGTGGTTCCCCATCTTAGTGAATGTCGGATGTCCAAGAGTGTATGGTATTGTACAAGCAGCCAGAACGTTCGCGAGTATTTAAATAATTTCTGGAAATAAAGTAAAGTCTAGTTTTCCTTTCGGTTTGTTAAATTATACAGTAAATTTTGTGTAACAAGAAATCATGACGTAAATGATTCAGAAGTCATGACTGGTGCGTGCTAGATTTTGGCGCGAGGCGCACCCAAAGAGTTAATTCTGATTGGCTGTGTGATGTGTGAGCCAATGAGATGCGAGGACGGTTAGCAGACTAGGAGAGTGAGTCGCGAGTGGATGAGGAGTCGCGAAGGAACTGTGATCGAGAAGAGACATGCTTGATGTGTCCTCGCGAATAATGTGTAAAATGAAGTCATAAAACGGCTTCATCGGTTCGGTACTGTGCGATTTGAGACTGGAAGAGTCCAGTAACGCGTAGTGTGAGTTTGAGCGAGTTGTGACTTTTCGTTCCGCGAAAGACGCGAGTAACTTTAATAATTAAAAGCGTGGCGGTACTTCGTAAACTTTTACTAAGTGCTTATGGCGAGCATTAACGTTAAAAAACGAACTATTATTGAACATCGACTGCAAACGTGTATGTTAGAAAATCGTCTGTGTTGCAGTTAAGTAAATTCCGTAACTTTGAAAGCTAATTCTGGCGGGGTTTGAGTGTGGATAGAATTGTGAACTGAACTTTCTTCAAATGTAGATTAGCGGGCTGATGATCAGGCTTAAAGACAATAAAGAGCTTAAATAGAATTACCAACTTCGCGTTCTCGTTTGAGTAAACAATTACTACCATTCCAATAACTCAATTTATTTAGGAAGATTGCTCATAGATTGTATTTCAGCAAACATGTATCGCGGCCTCCGGTGAGCGGCTATTAAATTGCAGTTTCTTCAACACTGCTTTTCTGCAATTTTTCCAGTAGCTGCTATCAGGAGAGGCGAGTGCAGCAACTACCTAAGAAACGAGGTAGGTGGATTTTCTTTCAGGGAAAGGAAACTGCGCGATAAGAGCCTGACCCGTCGCAAGACGTCTGCTATATCAAGGGTGCGGGTAATACCGCTGCCGATTTTTTCTCACGCATCAATGCAGTATCCAACACCATCGACTTGTCTAATCTAGCTACTCTCCAGGCAACAGACGAGGGCACAGACACCTCGCTCGTGTTCACCAAGGCACAATTCCCCGGCGTCGTCGACGAAATCTGATGCGCTTCTTCAACTGGGCACTTATGCCCGGTGTTACCGGCTCTCACACTGTCAGCTTTCGATGACTTACACAACCTTGCACACCCGGGAATTCGTGCCTCTACCAGGATAATTACCGAGCTCTTTATTTGGAAAGATATCAAAAGAGATTGTATCCCTTGCCAGTGCAACAAAGTCGGCCGCTATACGGTCCCCAGCTGGGTATATTTCACATTCCTCCAGGGCGTTTCAGGCACGTCCATGTCGATCTCATCGGCCCCGTTCCGCCATGAGAAGGTTTTAGATACGTCCTGTCTTCTATTGATCGCTTGTCCCGATGGGTGGAAGTTATACCTTTGCCAAACATCACGGCCGAGACGGTTGCCAAAGGTTTCGTCTCCTCTTGGTTCGCCCAGTTCGGCTGCCTAGCCACAATCACACTCAACCAAGGCCGGCAGTTCGAGTCGACCGTATTTACTTTGCTGTGTGCGATATCCACCTCGTACCGCCCCCAGAGCAACTGTTACGTGGAACGTTGCCACCGCACTTTAAAGACCAACCTCATTTGCCATAACTGCTTTTGGTCGGAAGCTCTATCTTGGATTCTTTTAGGGATGAGATCAACGCACAAACCAGACATCCTGGGCACCATTTCAGAGGTGGTTTACAGGGAGAACTCCAGGTGAACTAGTCCAGCCCACGGCTCAGGAGGATTCCCCTTTCTCAGACTTCACTAGCCGCTTGCGACAGCATTTAAAGAACATTCGCCTCTATCCACCGGCTAGCCATACCCTGCTGGTCTCGCACGTGCCCGCTCCTCTTCGAGACTGTTTCCACGTCATATTACGGGAAGACACCGTGCATCAACCTTTTTAGTCCCCATACAAGGGCCCCTTCAAGGTTCTGCAACGTGAGGATTCAACATGTGACATTCTCGTCAAGGACACCCCACAGTCAGTTTCACTGCATCGGGTCAAACCTGCATTTGTGGACTCCGAGTCTCTAGTATCAGGTTCTCCCAACACAGCTCAAAAAAAAAAAAAAAAAAAAGAAAAAGAACCTAGGTCCCTGCTATGTTTCGGACTCCTTGAGTGATAAGGCACAAGTCACTTAGGCCCATGGTCCCTCAGTGGTGTCCAGCCCTAGTGACTCTCCTTTTGCTGATTTTCCAGACAGTGTTTCGCCCTCCCTCAGCACTGCGACCCTGCCCTCCTACGCGACTTCATCTCTCCACTCTGCGAGACTCGAATCGTTTTCGGTTCTTCTCCACATTTCGGCCCACCGGCTTTCTCTCGATCCAGCCGTCGCCTCGCCCGACCACGCCATCTGCAGGACTTCGTGCTGGACCTACCACTTCGTTCTCCACTACTGACTTCATCGCCGGACGACATGGATGTTCCAATCATCCAGCTCCCGGACCACAGGACGTCTTTGATTACGACGCAGACTACGTTGCTTCCCCCTACTTATACGTCCCAAGGAGATTACGAATATAAAATTAGAGAGATTCGAGCGCGCACGGAGGCTTTCTGGCAGTCGTTCTTCCCGCGAACCATACGCGACTGGTACAGGAAAGGGAGGTAATGACAGTGGCACGTAATGTGCCCTCCGCCACACACCGTTAGGTGGCTTGCGGAGTATAAATGTAGATGTAGACTAGTCACAAGTACTTCGTACTGCGAGGTGGTGGGTGGGCGGGGGGGGGGGGGGGGGGAGGTGCTGTGTGGCGTCGATATAAACATCGACCCGCAAACGAGGACTCTCTCTCCGCTCGCGAGTTCTTTGGACAAAAACTTTCAGTCTGTTTATGTGACTTCTTGTATATATACGTGTAGATGCTTGTACTAAAATATACATTTATATCGAAATATGAAGTGGAAGTGTTTGATTTCGGGTCAGTAAGCCATCACATCCCCACAAATATAACACCCATATAATCTCCTGATATTTCTTTGCAATCTGTTTCGGTATCAATGTTCGATTCATAAAATTTACCGAAATGATTGAATTACAAATTGTCGTTAAAGACCTCTCATCGGTTTGGAATGGCATCATTTTATTTTCAAAATGCCAAAACATACACACAATTTTGTTGTCTTTTTAAAAATAGTTTTTGCTTTGAAAAGATCAAAAACTGTTTATTTTATGTCAAGTACTTTTAATCTGCTATTGGTTATGTTAAACTGAAGGATGTTCCTGGCGTACCTGCTACAGATACCGGAAACTGAGAACTTTTTACGATTACACTGGGTAAGCCCTAGGTGTCAGTAGGAGTAGCAGCTATATTTGGAAATTTAATTACATTTCTTAAACCGACATTGATTTAGTTATGAGGTTTATTATGAAATAAACGAGGTGAAATAGTTACATGCTTCTCACCACAAGTAATTTATGGACATTACTTGTAAATCACAGACAATAGCTCTATGGCTTCATATGAATAAACAATCTGAGGAAATCAGCTGACGGGATTGTTTCCACGAGCTTTACCAGGCAAGCAGTGGGTCTATACGATGGGGTAGCTATGATATGAAGGAGGAAGAAAAAAAAGTGATAGAAGGAGGAGGCAACGAAAAAGTGATAGAATACAGCTTCTTCTCAAATTTAGATCACCATGCTTTCCAGCGTAATGTTATGGTTTAGGTTGGAAGATTAAAACTCTACTTTAGGAATCAAAATGTGCCTATTGTCAAGGCATTGTTGACCAGACATCAGTGTGCATCATTGCAGAGGAGGCCCACACATGACCGACATTTGCGTGACTACTAAAAATGCTTTTATATTGTGTTGACAAGATGGCAAAACCACGAACAATGCAAAAGGACAGATACAAGACCCAATATGATGAATATTTTCGATTCTTGCCAAATTTTGCCGCTCCCTACATTTTGGCGTCGAAGGCGACAACCCTACAGTTTGCCTACGTGGTAGAGCCATTCTTGTAATGTATAAAAACGACCACAAGTGTAACTGCAAGCACGATAAGTGAAAATTATCAAGCAATTTATGCAAGCATGCACAAATCTCTTTCGCACCCATAGTCGAAGAAATAGCACTTTGTTTTTCGAATATAAAAAATGACGATGCACCGTCTGATGAGACTCGGATATTTTTCAACAAGGGTGGAGATGCAGTATGACTTCCTTTTAATCGATCAGGAGTCTCACACATTGCTAGAAATAATGATCCGTAATCGTACTAAATCTCATATTTAACACTGCCCAGCTTAACGGGAAATATTGTGGCTTCGAAAACCGTTTTGAAACGTATTTTATTGTGTTTCCGATACAGTAGAAATACGTCTGGAGTGAGCACTGCGTTCTGTGCACATTATCACATTAAGCTTGAATTGTCAGCATTTCAAATGGCTGCATTCATACAGGTCATTAACGAACCCTCATATCAGGTTACGCCAGGGCAGATCAAGGTTTCTCTGGATGAAAGTTATGACAGTTTCGGTAACGCTAACACCTATTTTCGTCTCGCTTACTCGTGTTGTGACAGTGGGTTATGTGCTTTTGTGACTTCATAATATTTATTTTTATTATTATGTCTTGTGTTTGTGGAAAACAGCATCTGTTCCAAGAAGATTTGAATATTTTTTTCCACTGAATGGTCTTACACAAGTGAGCTCTGATATCTGAAATTAAAAAAAAATTGGTTTTACAATAATAGAAAAGATCTGACACTCACAATGTACATAAAAAGAACATAAGTTTACGAAGCAATTTCCATTATATAATGTTTTATGTGGAAGGGTGAGCTTTAATGAAAGAGAAAAATACAGTTATTTATGGAGTTATTAGCTACGCAAGGTAAAAATGGACAAGATTAACAGGCTCCATTTATTCCCATATAGCAATTTTCTGACGTGTTTGTATGTACATACTGCCCCCAGAAAATAAATGTCGATGTTTTGAAATATTATTTCACTTCTCAGTACTTTACCAAACGAAACTGACAAAGAGCCTAGGTTATGAAGCGTGTTTTAGCCATTAATAACCTTTGAAACTTTGTCGCCTCGATTCCGATACTATACTCTGATGTTTTGTATCACAGATGGTAGGTCATAACCTTCCTGTTGCGTTTTGTTACTGGGCTAAGCGAACATGACGGACAATGTGATTACATGCTGACATGACGGTGCCGTAACGTGATGCTCGTTCATTTTATTCATCAAAGCTATGGACCCAGTTTATTCCAAACATCTACGCAAATTTTTATCGTGTCAACGAAACGGCTATACCAAATCCATAGTACTTACGACCGAAATCTATCTGTATTAGCGTTATGTCGACATTCAAACATATAGGATGCTTTACGGACAAACCTACGTTGTCCCGAGATCAAGTGATCACGGTGGCAATGTATATTGACAACAGAAAATCAATTCTTCGCGTGTGAATGCTCACTCCAGAGATATTTCTATTCTATGGGTTTTTCCTGGGAAACTGCGCCATTGTCTCGGCGCAGTGACGGTTTGGAACTGTCTAAAGTGCGCGTCATTTATGTTGGCGGCCGAGTTCAGGTTCGTTATGCGCATCTGACGTCATAAAATACAGTCAGCCAACCAACAGAGAACGACGTTGCCAGATCTCGACTGCAGTGCAGAGCATGGACGAGTGTCTTCAGTTTTAGAAACGTTCAGTCATAAATAAAGTAATAGAACAAAAGCAATGTCTTGATAGCAGACTTTCTATTATAGAAAGTTTGGAAAAAGCATTCTTTATACCAATTGCTTCATATTCTATCAATTAATTAAACCAAACAAGCAATAAGACTCCTAATTCAGGAGATAGCAAGGAAAGGTGTTTGTATCAATCTCACGAACCGCTTTTTCGCAACAAAGAACAGCGGTAACTGTTTATTTTTTATTGTACTTCGACGAAGTGTGAGTAATTCATAGTCATACCAACAGTTTTTGTCAGTATTTTGCGTGACGTGTTACAGTCGTCATGGCGTTCTACGGGCAGACGAGCCATGCCGGCACGGTAGCTCAGCGTGTTCGGTCAGAGGGTTAATTACCCTCTGTAATAAAAAACTGAGTGAACGGATCAACAAAGAACCTGAACGGGTGTTATCGGACGTCTGCCCCGGACATATTCAACGAACAATATAGAACAAAATAACACACAAAAAAAAAACCTGTGTTAGCGTAATGGTTAAGGAGTTGGGCTTTTACGCCAAAGGTTATGAGTTCAAACCTTGTGCGGTGCATAATATTATCATTATTTAAAAACAATATTGAAGTGCCTTACTTCACGAATTATATTCGTTTGAATGCAATTTTTTGAAATTTCTAGTGCTTTGTCTCTTCATTAACCCTTTCGCTGCTGTAGACACATGCTCCCCGCATTCTGTGCTATGCGCGATTTTGTCATCACTGCACTGCTCGCCTTTGCAGACACATGGTGTTCCCACTGTTTTGACACACTTATCACTCGATTTCACAAAAACTATTTGGCCCGAAAATTTGATTTTTACACGTCTTCTTCAGTGATACTTTCCTCCCTCAACTTTTACCTCTGCAAACTCTTCAAAATTTCGTGCAATGGTTTACAATATTTAATGCTGCATAATAACTGCGTTGAACATCGAAACAAAATTAAGTCATTTATGGGGGGAAGGTATCAGTCAAGGCGACATGTAAAAATCTAATTTTTGGGCCAAATAGTTTTTGTGGAATCGAATGATAAGTGTGTCAAAGCAGTCGGTACACGATGTGTCTGCACAGGCGAGGAGTGCAGTGACAAAATCGCGCACAGTGTGGAATGCAGGGAGCACGTCTTTGTAGCAGCGAAAGGGTTAATGCGGCTGTGGTGGCTTTACTTCATGAACTGCGCGCTTCCCCCCTGAACGTAAGCTTGCAAACTATGCTACACTATGGCACTGCTTCTATTGGCTCATGCGTCGTGTGCAACTGGCAACGCGGCAATCTCCCGCGTCTGGACGGGCATGCGCGAGCCGCCAAGATAAAAGATTTGAACGATAGCAGTGAAGGTACGTAAGAAGCCTTTACGGAACACTGCTGAATTATAACCCCCCCTCCTCCCTCCCCCTTCTCCCTCCGCCATCCCATCTTTGTTCCGTCGCTTTCTCCAACAACCGTTGCTGAGCTGCAGAAAGGGATCTGATGGACGAATTTCGGCGTCAGTTCCCAGTATAGCACAAATATGGCGGTAGTCCGATACTGGACTACAGTTCCTGCGAGAACGCTGTCTAACACAACTACGTAACGTCATTCCATGGACAAAGAATACCCGCCATCACATCTGGTGTCCCGAGATATGCGGATATGGAAACTTGTGTGCATTTGAGATTGTCAATAACGGACATTGGTAGCACATGCTGGTAATGTTTTTGAAGCAATACTCAGAAACTTGCGAACTTGCTTCCATGTGATCAACACGGGTACGAACTATGCGCTGACCAGTTGTTTGCACGGTTGCCCATTCAATTATAAAAGGCTACATGTCTCAAAGGAACCTTGTCATCAGGTTAGAAGATAGGTCCCAGTCACAAACGGGTGTGGTTAGCACTGACAGCGGGACAGCGATTAATATCTTGGTTCATCAACTTTTTAATTTATTCTTTATGCAGCCCACAAACTTCCAAGGATATGAAGCTGGACCACAGAATAGAGAGAACTGATAAAAGATTACGAAATGCTAGCATCACTGGATCCTGTAAAAAAAAAAAGACAATGCATTTCAGGAGCTGGTAATTGCCTTATTACAATTTTTTATTTATTTTTTGACACAATCTCTTTTCTATGAAACAGACATAATCGATCCCAACCGACAACGGCCATCTTCAGATTCTACGGACGGCACTTGGTGAACTTAATGTGATGTCAAACTGGACTTAAATCTATTCACAAGTAACGCATTAATAAGCTAAGAAAGCCATCTATGTCTACATCTATATTCTGCAAACCACTTGTGAAGTGCCTGAGAGAGTATACTTGCGACTGTACCAGTTATCAGGGTTTTTTCCATTCCATTCATGTATTAATTCCAGGAAGAATGATTATTTAAATGCCTATACTCAATCTAATCTTATCATTGCGATCCCTACGGGGATTATAGTATGTCCCTAAAGTCATCATTTAAAATTGTTCTTGAAACTTAATACGTAGGATTCCTCGGGAATGTTTGCATCTATCTCCAAAAGTCTGCCAGCTCAGTTTCTTCAGCATCTCTGTTACGCTTTCTCACAAACTGAACAAACATGTGACTATTCGTGCTGTCATTCTCTGTATACATTCATTATACCCTGTTAGCCCTATCTGGTACAGGTCTCATACACTTGAACAATATTATATGATGGGCTGTATGAGTGATTTACTAACAATCTCCTTAGTGGACTGATTACATTGTCCCATTATTCTATCAGTAAAGTGAAGTCTTTGCATGAATGCACGGATTTCAGAAGTCTGAGATTATTATTAACATTGTCCCCAATGTCATTAATAGGCTATGTAACATGAAAAACAAGAGTCCCTGCACACTTCCCTGAGGTACACAAAGTTATCTCTACATCTTTTGATGATTCCCCATGCAAGATAGCTTTCTGTATCAACCCTACAAAGAAATCCTCAGTCCCGCTACACATTTCTCTTGATACCCCATACGTTTTTTTCATAATAAGCATAGATCTAATGCTGAATCTAATGGGTTTTCTGAAATCAAGAAGTACTGCGTCTGCCTGAGTGATTCGATCCATAGCTTTCAGTATGTCACGTGAGAAAAGTGCAACTTGGGTTACACATGATGGGTGTTTTAGGAATGCATGCTGGTTGGCATGGAGGTTATTCTGTTTAAGATGATTCATTATGTTTGAGCACAGAATATGTTCTAAGATTCTACAACGATTCTATGTCAGGGTACTGGACTATTTTTTTGTAAATCACTTCTACGACCGTTCTTGTAAACAGACGTGCCCTGTGCTTTCTTCCAACTACTTGGTCCGGTTTCTTGTTTGATGGATCTATGGGAGATTATAATTAAAATATTGTCTAACCTAGTCGCAAATGCAACTACAAAAAAATGCATGGTTTTTTTTCACCAGACGCGTTCCGCTTTATTGAGGTAAAGCATAATCGGTGGTCTGTAATTAAGTTATTTACTTATGCATTTTGATTTGTTTTAAGATCCAAAAATAGTTCGCAAACAATATGTTGGTTTTTACTTATGGTGATTTCCTCTTGGTTCTCGCCTACATCGGAAAATGCCGTCTTTTAGCACATCGTTGATGTTTTTCTTCTTTAGACACTGGTCGTTGTAGCCTACTTTTTAGTTGCTCTACAGAAGTATGCATTTCTTATATTTTATCCAGCACACTTTTCCGCACGCCACTGTTTTATGTTTGTTTTTATACTTCTATATAAGTATTGCGGTTCGTGTTTTGTAGCGTTGCCTACATAACATTGCCATTTGTTTGTCTTTGACCAACACTTTTTTTTTTTAGCTTATATGCTTTTATGTGTGTAGTTCTATTTAATTACGTTGCTGTATATTTATATGCTATGTAAGACTAGTGATCGAATAGTGACGTATTCTTTTGTGGGGGACGGAAAAGCTATGATAAGTGGGCATAAGTGTATAGTAGTATGATGGTGTGGGACTTGGAGGAGAAGGCGAGGAGCCAGAAGTCGTCAATTATTTTAATGAGTCTGGTTTCCAAAAATTACTTTGTCACTGAGCAGGTGTTTGTTTTGTGTTAATACTTTTTGTATGTGGACATTTCCTTAGAAAGGGAGGAGGAGTCTCTTTTAGTGATGCTTATGAAGTTCATAATTTTTTCAGTATTACTTGGTCAGTGGCATTCTTGTTTTACATGATCTGCAAATGTTGACTGTTTTGTACCGTATTTAAATGCTCTGTCGTGCTCTTCCTATCTTGTATCGAATGTCCTGCCAATCATTCCAACGTATATCTTTTCAGAATCTCTGGAACTGAGCTGATAGATACCAAATTGTTGGTATCTGTCTGGTTTTGATTTCAGTTTTGGGATGTGCTTTTGTATTTAGTTGTTTGTTTTGTAAGCAATGATTATGCCTTGTTTTTTAATATGTTACCTATTTTATATGTGAGTTTGTTGTAGTAGGCCATTGCATGCCAATTTTTTTTGTAATAGTACGGCTTGTATGTATTGGTGTGGTATCTGTTCCACTCATCTTCTCAGAGGTACGAAAATTTCACTGTGACAGTCATCTTGGGTTTTCCTTTGTAAAGGAGCATTTGAAAACTAAGACAAGAATTTTCGATTTTGCTTTACTACCTGCAGTTTCAGTTCCTGGCTCGTCTGTGAGTGTCTGGACAATAACTTTGGCGTCACTAACAGCCTTTACAAACGACCAGAATTTCTTTGGGTTTTGTGAAAGATCGTTTGAATAAATACTGCTACAGTAATAACTGAAGGTTTCACGCATTGCTCTCTTTACAGCCAAACCTGTTTCATTCAGCATCTGTCTGTCTATGGCCCTATGATTTATTTTGCACCAATTAAGCAGCTGTCTCTGTTTCTTTAAAAGCCATTGAGGTTTTATCTCATTATTAACTGTTCTGCTGGGTACATAATTATCCAGTGCATTGTGAACTGTTCTTTTATATTCGAGGCACAACTCCTCTACATGATCCTGTCCTTTGCTAAAAGTTTCAAGTTCCTTATTGAGACAAGACATATTGCTTTTTAATCTAGTTCATTGAACGTATACAAGGTGTTTAAGAATTGGTGGTCAATAACTCACACATGGAAATTACAGGGCAAGAGTAGCTAAGAAGATACAACAAACATAGGTCGGCAGATCGTGCGTTGCCGAGGTATAGCATTAATTCGAGTTGGGAACCAGCTGTAAAGGCCTCTGGATACCGCGGTATTTACATTAGTATTTCAAAGTCTGGGATTGACTATCTGTTTACGCTTGCGCAACTATTTCTCTTTCCCCCTCCGTTTACTGTGCCGGCCGGCCGTGGTGGCCGAGCGGTTCTAGGCGCTACAGTCTGGAACCGCGCGACCGCTGCCTCAGGCATGGATGTGTGTGATGTCCTTAGGTTAGTTAGGTTTAAGTAGTTCTAAGTTCTAGGGCACTGATGACCTCAGAAGTTAAGTCACATAGTGCTCAGAGCCATTTTTTTTTCACTGTGCCGTACCGGACTCACAGTTACGAACGTGAAAGTACCATGGATAGAGGCTACACCAATGAAGAGAAAGCTGACATGCACTTCATGTATTGCAAAGCGTGTAGCAGTGCCCTTGAGGCCCCACGATTGCTGGAAGATTTCCCTCTCCGCGTGCAGCCCGACAGGCGTACATTTAGCCGGTTACATTAGGGCCTTAGAGAAACAGGGAGTTTTCGCACACAGTGTACGAGAAGGTCGACCCAGATCGATAACACCTCGGCTTGAGGAAAGGGTATTACACATTGCACACGGGCATTCAAGTACTTCAGACAGGAAGATTGCTACCGAAGAGTGTGCCCTGAGTCATAGTAATGTGTGGCGGATTTTACATCGGAAAGTACTCTATCCATATCATCTCCAGTGAGTGTAAGCCATCAACAATGCAGACTTCCCTCCTAGAGAGAATTTCTGCTAATGGGTGCAACAACAGTGTACCCGGAATCCCCTATTTGTAAGCAGTATTCTCTTCACGGATGAGGCTAAATTTACCCGTGACATTATTTTCACCTACCATCAACTGTCACATTTGGGCTGATGTCAGTCCTGATGCAACACACAATCACGACTTCATCAACTTTATTCGTTGAATGTCTGGGCAGGACTGCTCGGAGACCGCATAATTAGACCACATTTCTCATCACACAGGCTAACTGGACAACAGATTCCACATGCGATTTCTACTAACTGTACTTCCAGATGTACATGATGATGTCCCACTGAACCAACGCCTGAACATGTGGTTCATGCATGACGTTGTTCCAAGATATTTCATTTCCGAATGCGCCGGCTTCTAACTCGGTCGTGTGGTCAACACTGGGTAGGTAGAGGAGGGCCTGTGTCATGAGCTCCAAGATCTCTGGATTTAAATTTAAGTACTCCTGTGTGTGAGGTCATGTCAAAAGTCTCGTCTACGCTACTGATGTCAACAATCTTGAGGAATTAGGCTTGCGGCTTGAAGCAGGCTTCCAGCATTCACAGAATTCCCCAGGACTGCCTAAGAGAATCATTTGAGAAACAAGTTCAACATTGCATTCAGACGCATGGAAAACATTTCGAACACCTAAGTTAACGTTTAGAGATGCTATGTGCTCCTACACACTGATGAACCGCTACAGACAACATAAAATGTGTGTATTTCGACAACGACTGATTTGCGGTCCCATATTTATTGGAGCCTTTTAGCTGCATTTGGCCTATACTTTCCATTTGTGAACTACTGACGACCACTTTTGAAACACTTTCTATATGTTTCTACTGGTTTCAGTTGCCATTCGTATTTTGGGAATCGGTGTTGCCACAACTGTGCCTTGGTTGCTGCAGGTGTCGATGTGGACGTCCTCAAAGAGGTCAGATGTTTTTGTTGTCATTAGATCTAATATTGAGAAAAAACGCCGCACCTGGCGGTTACCATGCGATTCCTCACTCCAGTTCGAGACAGAAGTCATGCCATTAGGTTTAACACAAACAGGATAAAAAAACATGGCTCTGTCAGCGCTGTGCGTGCAGCGTGGTCAAGAAAAGGTACAACGAACGCTGCACTCTACCGGGTCTATCCCGTTAGCTCAGTGAGGCGACCCAATGCCATGGGTAACAAAGCTCTACATCTGACGTTTCCGCTTGAATTGCTCGGTGGATGTAGTTCCGCGTAAGTCCTGCAGATGTCAATCCAGCCTCTTAGGACTAAGGGGGCAACCACACACGACTTCCATGAGACTTGTTCGAGCGTCGCACGCACGTATAGCCCGGTCGTCTACTATAGTTATCCGAGCACCGCTCAATTGCCCACTGTTAAATCATGGTGCGTGAACTTGAGATGAAGGAGTGCGATAGCGAAACATGGTTCGAAATAATATATCCTAAGTGGGAAAGACAGTGATTGTAACAATGTTTTGGAGAGATTTTCATTAGTGACAGATGAGGATTTCGGCTACATGTACTGTAGCAAGTGCTCTGCTCTCCAGTCTTACATATCAGCCAGCAGATATCTGAATGCACATATCTGCAGAACACGGCAAAGTGTATGTTCGGAAGCATTAGTAGTTTCGGTGAAGGCTACACTACTTGAAAAGGTGTGTAGAAATCTGTGCCAGAGACTTTCGTTCATTTGCAATAGGAGTTAAGTGCAGCAAGTTATAAATATCAGTTCATAATTGGGGCGTGTAGATAATTCCACCTCCCCCCATGAACCATGGGCCTTGCCGTTGGTGGGGAGGCTTGCGTGCCTCAGCGATACAGATGGCCGTACAGTAGGTGCAACCACAACGGAGGGGTATCTGTTGAGAGGCCAGACAAACGTGTGGTTCCTGAAGAGGGACAGCAGCCTTTTCAGTAGTTGCAGGGGATGATTGACTGATCTGGCCTTGTAACATTAACCAAAACGGCCTTGCTGTGCTGGTACTGCGAACGGCTGAAAGCAAGGGGAAACTACAGCCGTAATCTTTCCCGAGGGCATGCACCTTTTCTGTATGATTAAATGATGATGTCGTCCTCTTGGGTAAAATATTCCGGAGGTAAAATAGTCCCCCATTCGGATCTCCGGGCGGGGACTACCCAAGAGGACGTCGTTATCAGGAGAAAGGAAACTGGCGTTCTACGGATCGGAGCGTGGAATGTCAGATCCCTTAATCGGGCAGGTAGGTTAGAAAATTTAAAAAGGGAAATGGATAGGTTAAAGTTAGATATAGTGGGAATTAGTGAAGTTCGGTGGCAGGAGGAACAAGACTTTTGGTCAGGTGAATACAGGGCTATAAATACAAAATCAAATAGGGGTAATGCAGGAGTAGGTTTAATAATGAATAAAAAAATAGGAGTGCGGATAAGCTACTACAAACAGCATAGTGAACGCATTATTGTGGCCAAGATAGACACAAAGCCCACGCCCACTACAGTAGTACAAGTTTATATGCCAACTAGCTCTGCAGATGATGAAGAAATTGAGGAAATCTATGATGAGATAAAAGAAATTATTCAGGTAGTGAAGGGAGACGAAAATTTAATAGTCATGGGTGACTGGAATTCGTCAGTAGGAAAAGGGAGAGAAGGAAACATAGTAGGTGAATATGGATTGGGCGGAAGAAATGAAAGAGGAAGCCGTCTGGTAGAATTTTGCACAGAGCATAACTTAATCATAGCTAATACTTGGTTCAAGAATTATAAAAGAAGGTTGTGTACATGGAAGAATCCTGGAGATACTAAAAGGTATCAGATAGATTATATAATGGTAAGAAAGAGATTTAGGAATCAGGTTTTAAATTGTAAGACATTTCCAGGGGCAGATGTGGACTCTGACCACAATCTATTGGTTATGAACTGTAGATTAAAACTGAAGAAACTACAAAAAGGTGCTAATTTAAGGAGATGGGACCTGGATAAACTGAAAGAACCAGAGGTTGTAGAGAGTTTCAGGGAGAGCATAAGGGAACAATTGACAGGAATGGAGGAAAGAAATACGGTAGATGAAGTATGGGTAGCTCTGAGGGATGAAGTAGTGAAGGCAGCAGGAGATAAAGTAGGTAAAAAGACGAGGGCTAATAGAAATCCGCGGGTAACAGAAGAAATATTGAATTTAATTGATGAAAGGAGAAAATATAAAAAAACAGTAAATGAAGCAGGCAAAAAGGAATACAAACGTCTCAAAAATGAGATCGACAGGAAGTGCAAAATGGCTAAGCAGGGATGGCTAGAGGACAAATGTAAGGATGTAGAGGCTTATCTCACTAGGGGTAAGATAGATACTGCCTACAGGAAAATTAAAGAGACCTTTGGAGAAAAGAGTGCCTCCTGTATGAATATCAAGAGCTCAGATGGAAACCCAGTTCTAAGCAAAGAAGGGAAGGCGGAAAGGTGGAAGGAGTATATAGAAGGTTTATACAAGGGCGATGTACTGGAAATGGAAGAGGATGCAGATGAAGATGAAATGGGAGATACAATACTGCGGGAAGAGTTTGACAGAGCACTGAAAGACCTGAGTCGAAACAAGGCCCGGGGAGTAGACAACATTCCATTAGAACTACTGACGGCCTTGGGAGAGCCAGTCATGACAAAACTCTTCCATCTGGTGGGCAAGATTTATGAGACAGGAAAAATACCCTCAGACTTCAAGAAGAATATAATAATTCCAATCCCAAAGAAAGCAGGTGTTGACAGATGTGAAAATTACCGAACTATCAGTTTAATAAGTCACAGCCGCAAAATACTAACACGAATTCTTTACAGACGAATGGAAAAACTGGTAGAAGCGGACCTTGCGGAAGATCAGTTTGGATTCCGCAGAAATGTTGGAACACGTGAGGCAATACTAACCTTACGACTTATCTTAGAAGAAAGATTAAGAAAAGGCAAACCTACGTTTCTAGCATTTTTAGACTTAGAGAAAGCTTTTGATAATGTTGACTGAAATACTCTCTTTCAAATTCTAAAGGTGGCAGGGGTAAAATACAGGGAGCGTAAGGCTATTTACAATTTGTACAGAAACCAGATGGCAGTTATAAGAGTCGAGGGACATGAAAGGGAAGCAGTGGTTGGGAAGGGAGTGAGACAGGGTTGTCGTCTCTCCCCGATGTTATTCAATCTGTATATTGAGCAAGCAGTAAAGGAAACAAAAGAAAATTTCGGAGTAGGTATTAAAATCCATGGAGAAGAAATAAAAACTCTGACAGAATTACAATGTCATCGGTGAACCTCAGAGACAGCAAAGGACTTGGAAGAGCAGCTGAATGGAATGGATAGTGTCTTGAAAGGAGGATATAAGATGAACATCAACAAAAGCAAAACGAGGATAATGGAATGTAGTCGAATGAAGTCGGGTGATGCTGAGGGAATTAGATTAGGAAATGAGACACTTAAAGTAGTAAAGGAGTTTTGCTATTTGGGGAGCAAAATAACTGATGATGGTTGAAGTAGAGAGGATATAAAATGTAGACTTGCAATGGTAAGGAAAGTGTTTCTGAAGAAGAGAAATTTGTTATCATCGAGTATAGATTTAATGGTCAGGAAGTCGTTTCTGAAAGTATTTGTATGGAGTGTAGCCATGTATGGAAGTGAAACATGGACAATAACTAGTTTGGACAAGAAGAGAATAGAAGCTTTCGAAATGTGGTGCTACAGAAGAATGCTGAAGATTAGAAGGGTAGATCACATAACTAATGAGGAGGTATTGAATAGAATTGGGGAGAAGAAGAGTTTGTGGCACAACTTGACAAAAAGAAGGGACCGGTTGGTAGGACATGTTTTGAGGCATCAAGGGATCACAAATTTCGCATTGGAGGGCAGCGTGGAGGGTAAAAATCGTAGAGGGAGAGCAAGAGATGAATACACTAAGCAGATTCAGAAGGATGTAGGTTGCAGCAAGTACTTTGAGATGAAGAAGCTTGCACAGGATATAGTAGAATGGAGAGCTGCATCAAACCAGTCTCAGGACTGAAGACCACAACAACAACAACAGATATTTCCAACATTTTACCTCACCCTATGATGAAATCTCGAAAGACTGAAACACAATCCGATGAAATACGAGTGAGTGTGATGCCCTGCATTGTCCAGGACATAGGCGTGAAAGCATGCGGCATCAGAATGTACGACAGATATTTGGATTGATACATATAGGGAATTGTGTTACCTATTATTGCGCACTTTGCTTATCAAGATTAGTCACTAAGAAGTATAGCACTGGTGACAACTTACTTTCCTGAGAAGAAAAAAATGGCGAATTTATTGAAAATACGTCGAGGAAACATTTTCCAAATTTTTAGGAGTGAATCCTCAGAATTTTAATAATATTTCATTTGCCACAGACCAAGGCGCTGCAGTCTTTCTAACATTACGCCTGCATTACAGGTGTTTTGAACACAGTCCATGAAACACATGTTCGACGACGATTATTTGATAAATGGGCTTTGAGTGGTTTATTTCACGAGGTACGGTGCTAAAGATGGTGTCCGTTTGATGAGAAAAACTGGTGACGTGATTTGGATGTAGACACCCTCGTAGCAAGAAACGGAGAGTATGTGGAACAGCGTATTTAGTATGCTACAGTATGCGCTACAGCAGTATGAGAAAATCATGGAACTGCTTCTGTAGAGGAGTCTCTGAAAAACTTGTAAGAGGTCCATGACTAAGGAATTTATTGCTAGCGTACTCAGGCAGATGTAATTTCGATGGATTGCTCACGCGCTGCTTGCGATATGTAAGCTATAAGAAAATGTCAGACCAGAGAGCACTGTTGGCTGCAGTAAGAGCAGTGTCAGTAGGAGTAAGTAGTAGCTATCAGTATGGTGTAAGGAGTTGGCTGGACTGGTCGTGGTGAGCGATGGCGGTGCCTGAGCAGTGTAATATAAGGTAAAAGCAGCCGCGCGCATATGTAGTTTGTTACAACAAAATATTTACTATTGTTACATCAAGCCCAATGTAAATGTTTCAAAAACATCTTTTAATAATAATTCTTTTTATAAAATTAAGTTTTTGACAATCATTCATCTGAATTTAAAGAATTTATTAATTTCTGCAATCCATGGTCATCCCGATTATCGTAAGGAAAAATCAGTCGTTTCCTTTTATACATGACAAATCTAGCGGCCAGAACAGTTTCTATAGGAGCACATATATACGCTTTATCCGGCGACTTCATTGAGTTAAGAATTTTCAATTTATTCAGAATAATCTTTCAGGGCCATGACGCAGCACTGCTGATGTCCAAAATTTACCAATTTAAACTCACAGTCAATTATTGAAAGGTTATAAGTAAGCCACAATTTTATTGAGAGGTTAGTCGCATTTTATTATTGCGAGGTTACGGAATAATGAACTGTTGGGAGGTTACACTAAATGTGGATGTGACATAAATATTTTTTCTGTGGGGAGGTTAGAAACTGATTATGACAACAGCACTGCAAAAGGACTTGTGACATTTTTAGAGCCAGTTAAAGATGCAATAAGAATGCCGGCAGGTGATAAGTTTCCAACAATTCAGTTTGTTTTGTTATGGGTGCACAAACTAAAACGTCATTTTATTACTGAGCCCAAAGATACGGAGGTAGGTTTAAACTGCGGAAGATACGCCACGTGTCCAGTAAATGAAAATTGTGCTTAATTGCAAAACGCTGGTTACAGTGTCTCCGGTATTTTGGCAGAGCACTACAACGGTCATATAATCATCTATTAACTTAGGTACTATGAGTGCCGAAACATCGCTGTCTCCGTCTCGCAAACGAGAAAACTGAAATTCCGATGTTGCACAGAATAGTAACAATTCTCTGTCTGCCCGTCCTGTTACTGGAAATAATGTTTCTTTCCGACAGAGATGAGAAATTAAATACCGTGCGTAAAATGTGTGATGAAGTATCAGTTTCTGATGAGCTAGAGCAAAATTATAACGTAGAAGTAATATCGTATTTTGTTGTTATATCCGTAAATATTTATGTATGACCGATGGGAGAATGTCAGCCGCATGCAGCGTAAAAAAAAAAGAACTTCCTGTTTTCGGAGTGATTAGACTGTGGGCCACGTTGCACTCAATCTACCGATGAAATTGACTTGTATTTAACTAGAATAGATAGTCGCGACAACGAAAATAGGCTAGAGAAGTGAAAGCATGACCGTAGTCTCTTTCCAAGACTATCATCTTTAGCAAGAAGAACGTTTCGTGTTCCAGCCTTAATTGTGACTAGCGACAAAAAATTCCGTGTGGTTATCTTAGACGGACGAGGCAATCTTGATCCTAAACGAGTCGATTTGTTGTAATTACGCCAACAGGGAATAGTTTGGAGATACTTTTGCCCTTGTTAGATTTATAATCTGTTTGGTGGCCAACTTCAAATACATACATTTGAATCATTAAAGCAGTTGGTGTTGTAAGAAACAGCAAGGTGTTTTTTTTCATTATGAGACCGACAAAAGTTGGTAGTTACATAGTTTTCATGTGAAACTCCAAATTGTTTCCAAATTTTCGTTACTACATAAAGCACGCTATTTTCTCTTACGCCACAGTCTTGACGGCAATATTCTGGGGAGGTCAGATGGGCGACGCTCAGTTTCCACCGACCACGACTACGCCACACACGCTGTCGGGGCAAGAGTGACGTCGCAGATATACGCTTCGTGGTCTGAAACGGCCATGGACCAGACTCCTGCACGGCGGTTGCTATCACCAAGCGGGTGGGTGAGGTAGATGCGGTCTATGCGGCTTGATGAGTGAGCGGTGTAAATGAGTAACCCGGTTGGGTTCCGTGGAGCTTTGCCCATGTGTCAATGAGTCGCAGGCGATCGATGACCATCGAGAGAGCCCCACAAGGTGAATGCTGTTGGAGTTGGTCAGCGGTCCCTTGTGTCGAGTTGTAGTCCCCACCCAGCACCGAATCGTCTTTTGGGCCTGTGAAGAGCGGTGCGACCTCCTCGGCGAAGGATGTATGTCGGTCATGACATCGGCTTGACCCAGACAGTTTGTAGATGTTAATGATACGGACGCCAAATAGGGTGAGGGTCATACCCCACGCAGTGGGGAGGTATGCGAAATCCTCTGCAGGGAGTCCGTTGCGTAGGAGGATGGCGACGCCACTACCAATGTCGGAGGCGTGAGAAACGTAGGGGTTGTGCCCGATGGCGACTTGGAAGTCAGCGACGAACACCTCCTGTAGAGCAGATGGTGTCTCGGAACATAGCCAGTTTGTGAGGGGCTCAGATGATGGCAAGATTAATTGTGGCTACACGATGTTGCTGTGTGCGGTCCCTTGCAGTTGATGCAGAATGCGTGATATAAGTATCCTGCAGGCGTAGACCCACCGGGTCTGCCGCAGCGGTCATGGGTACTGGCAGGGCGCCGTCTCAGGCGTTCCCTTGTGACACTCTCCCTCAGACGCACTGGTGGTCTGATCCGCTCCTTCTTCAACGTCACCGACCCAGGATACTGACCTTGAAGTCACGTGACAGTCATTTACTGCCGGAGCAGGGGAAGCTGGCGCTGTGGCAGTAGCTGTCGTCCTTATGTACTGGCAACATTGAGTTCGTGTTCTGGATTGAGAGAGGATTCGTTACAGGAGAGGCGTCAGGAGTTGTCATACCTTGTGACTGGACGCAATTTGGAAAGTCACCATCAGGCATCCGGTCGCCATCTCCCGAGATCATCTGGAGGAGAGCGTCATCGGAGGGTGTTCGTCGGCGTTTCTTGCGCTTCCTGGGCTACCCCCCTTCCTGATGTGTTGTTTCGAATCAGAATGTGGTCGCCCATCACCCGACACTACACCCATCTGGATAAAGGCAGCAGTCGGCACGACATCTAGTTCGACGTCCATGGTTCGAGCAGAGTCGTCCGCCACGGTCCTGAGAGTAAATTTTGCCGCTAAGGGCACTGGGGGTGACGCCATGCTGGTCTCGTCGGCATACTGTGATGGGGTGGGTGGCGTTGACGAGGCTTCAGGCGTATGCTAAAGTGGCGTGGCAGGGTTCCGTGCCACAGGTAGATGACAAGTAGGGACGTGAACGTGGATCCCTGGCTCACTTCACCCAGCGGTGTTGTATCAAAAGTGGGCGTAAACATTTGAACCGGACATGTCCTCCCTGGCCCGCATACCGTCAATCATCAAGTACGATGGAACGTGTTTCGTGAGCTCAGTTTTGATCTGCCGGACGCCATTTAACACTGGGTAGGTCGTAAATGTTTGCCACTTGTCCGCTAGGTAATCGAAAACGTTTCCATACGGCTGAAAAGCGGCAGTGACCACTTCTTGAGGCATGTCGAACGGGAGCTTAAAAACATGCAAAGTTCGGAGATCGAATCCCGCATGGTCCACTGTCATTGCACTTAGGTGTCCATCAGAGTGTTTAAATTTTTGGCCGGCGGCGTGTCGTTGTACAACTTCGGCGCATAGCGTCTCCGTCGACATCTTGGTGTATACAACACATCCTGTGATTGAAAAATGTATTTTGATCACGTCTAGGGGGTTCAAACGCAGATCCTCTCGTATGAACTATTGAACTTCAAAAGCTCTTCGTCACGGATATTCGCCCTGAAACGTTACTTTGATCGTTGCAGGGTGCTAAGAGTGCGCCTGAGGTACGGTAGTAGTGGACTCTATTTCAACACGAGTACTGCGACGCTGAAATAAACAACGCCGAGAGCGGAGGGCTGATAGGCGCGCGGGGCAGTTCCGCATGCTACCAAGGCGGAGAGTCGACTGACAAGAACAAGGGAACGGACGTCTACCCGCACGGGGTAGCCGAGCGGTCTTGGGTGCTTTGTCACGGTTCCGCGGCCCCCGTCGGAGCTTCGAGTCCTCCCTCGGGCGTGTGTGTGTGTGTTATCCTTAGTGTAAGTTAGTTTAAGTTAGATTAAGCAGTGTGTGAGCTTAAGAACCGATTACCTCAGCAGTTTGGTCCCATAAGACCTTACCACAAATTTCCAAATTTACGGACGTCTAGAAAACGGAATTGGAACCTGATGAGGATTCGAACAATAGCTGCATGATGGATTTGGGACTGGTGTTACTGCAGCCTACTAAGTGAATTGTGTCGGCAGGTACGGTAGTGGGACGTAACACACCTTCCTCTGTACGCCCTGGTGCGCTGCCAGATGTGACAGTGTTGTTAGCTCCTCGTTTACATACATTTGTTTTCAAAGTGAACCGGACCTGATTTTGCTAGATAAGCTTTTGTCTTGAATCTGGATGAGGAATCGCGTGCCGACCTCTAAGTGCTGCAATTTTTCTTCATCCTGTATTTTCATCATTAGTGGGGCTCCGAACCATCTGTTCTAATTAATCTGCAGAGAAGACGTTCAGCAGTGTTTCACAGGAGCTCTTTACACGGCCACCACTAACAAAAATATAATTATCCCAATCGATCGTTGGATGTTTAAGGTCTCCTGCGATGCTTACAGTGTGATTGAGTGACTTATGTACGAGCGAACTGAGATTTTCTCTAAGATTTTCCGTTACATCAGGAAGTTAGCCTGGTGGTCGATAGAAGGATCCAATTACAATTTTATGTCCACCCTTGATACTGAGTCTTACTCAAACAATATCGCATGCAACTTGAATTCAGATGGTTCAAATGGCTCTGAGCACTATGGGACTTAACATCTGAGCTCATCAGTCCCCTAGAACTTAGAACTACTTAAACCCAACTAACCTAAGAATATCACAGACATCCATGTCCGAGGCAGGATTAGAACCTGCGATCGTAGCAGTCGTGCGGTTCCGGACGAAGCGCCTAGAACAGCTCGGCCACAGCGTCCGGCTCAACTTTAATTTCTGTCCTTTCTGTATAGTGGGGAAATGCAGTATACAAAGGGAACTGCTTACAAATCACTTGTGTGTCAACTCTCCGAATATTTTTGAAGCGTGTGGGACCCATACCAAACAAGACTAAGGGGATATCGAACGTATACAAAGAAAGGCTGCACAAATGGTGGCAGGTTTCTTTGAATCAGGAGAGAGCATCATGGAAATGTTGAAAACTTAATCTGGCAGAGTCTCGAAGACAGGCGAAAAATTATTCAGCGAAAGCCCACTTAGAAAATGTCAGAAAACATTATTGTGGAATCTAGAATACTCTTCAGCTCTTTACGTATCGCTCTCGTAGGTAGAGTGGTGATCAAATGAGACTAATTATAACGCTCACTAAGGCAATGAAGCAGCCATTCTTCCTTCGCCCCATTCACGAATGGAACGAGAAGAAGCATTGACACAAGGCACCATACTAAGTACCCTCTGTCAGGAAGAACTTTATAGTGTTCTTCAGAGCATTTGTGCGGAAGTAGAGCTACTGTGTTGCAAGCTGGAAGTCTGAGCATACCTATTGCAGTGACAAGGCACGAATGGAAGTTTAAAATTACTGAAATGTTATCAGCAAGAAGAAAAGAATTTTAATAAAATTGAAAACTTTTCTCGTTGTCATCCAGAAGTCAGATGAATGCCGAAGATTCGCTTTCTGCTAGTGAGCCCAACTCAATTAAAAATGTTACAGGGTCCAGCTTGGAATATATTACACTGTTGTGCAAAAGTTAAGCATGAAAGTAATTTTCGTTTGCTTTGTCAGAGCCAAGTAACATAGCACGATGAAACTTGGTCCATACGTTGTAAGAACTGTTACACTATGGTACAGAAGGTGATTGAAAAACATAAGCAATGATACGAAGAGGTGTGACACATTTAGTGAAAGAAAATAACTGCAACTGAGTCACAGCGATTTACGGTGGTACCGTGGACATCACATCAACCGGGTCCTGATTGTTAGTAGAGTGTGTGGTCACAGCAATGCTTGCTCTGCAACGTGCTTCCATGACGGTTACGATGTTGATAAGAAGTTCTTGTTGTGAGGGGTTAACAACTAGCGGAAGGTCGTTGGTACATGTGGACATGCCGCAATACGTCTTTCCAGTCCATCCCACATGTGACTCTATGGGGATTACGTCGGGAAAACGGGCAGGCCAGTTCATTCGTCGAATATTTTCTCGTTTGAAATGCTGCTTCACCTGGGTTGTTCGACGTGGACGCGCATTGTCATCCATAAAAATGAAGTAAGGGCCGAATGCACCCCTGAAAAGACGCCGTCGGGGAAAGGGTATAATGTCACAGTAACGCTAACCAGTGAGTCAGTGTGGTCCCTATGCCTTTGGCACCATCACAAACGGTGCCTCTGATGTGCAGGTGTCAATGGAAAAGAGCGAACTAGTCGTCAGGCACAGAACCACCCCAATGCAGTCACCATGTTACTAAGCGGTTGGTTGCGCTGATTTGAGGGAAGAGACCAAACAGCGATGTCATTGGCCTCATCGGATTAGGGAAGGATGAGGAAGGAAGTCGGCCATGTCCTGTCAAAGGAACCATACCGGCATTTACCTGAAGCGATTTAGGGAAATCACGGAAAACCTAAATCAGGATAGCCGGACGCGTGATTAAACCGTCGCCCTCCCGGATGCGAGTTGTTACTAAGGATCCTTGAGATTGCGTCGTTTGCACTCCTGTTAAATGTGGTTGCAGTCGTATTCGCTGACATGGAAACAGTGCTACGAGCAACACCAATCTCCTGGGCTACAGTCGTCACATTTCGCCCTTCTTCCATTTCCCCAACGATTCTTCCCCATGTGCCGTTATCCAGATGTTGTTTCCGGACCGTTTTGTAATGAAGAACACCACAACGTTGCTCCGCAATTGCTCGTTGATTGACACACTCTGTCTTTCGCCGTTCCTTCAACTGACTTGTATCGCGGACGCAGCCTCACTTATAGCAGTATTCACGCTGACCTCGCGCCATATGACGTCCAACTCTCTGTGCACCACTAGAAGACGTCTAGCAACACGCAACTTTCATTCATTTCCACAGAACAGCTAATACATTTCGTTACTTTATATAGCTAGTTCTTAAGCTTTGCAGAGCAGTTTATCTGCGTAATACGTAAGACTCAGTAACTATTATTTTAATAGTTGAATTAAATATTGCCCGTCTCTACAACAGATGAGAGTTGATGCTATGAAGGTGGATATCAGTTAGAGTAGGTAGTAATCACGACTTAAATGCACAACTCTCTGTATCTCATTTCGACAGACATCCAGAAAAGTACGATACCGATTCGATTATTTTCAAAAGAAACCATCACAGTCAGGTTTCATCTACCGGGTGATCAAAAAGACAGTATAAATTTGAAAACTTAATAAACCACGGAATAATGTAGATAGAGGGGTTGGAATTACATGGGGTTTGATCAGAACCAAAAATAAAACAAAGTAGTGCTAGACGCGTGAAAGATCTCTTGCGCGCGTCGTTTCGTGATGATCGTGTGCTCAGCCGCCACTTTTGTCGTGCCTGGCCTCCCAGGTCCCCAGACCTCAGTCCGTGCGATTATTGGCTTTGGGGTTACCTGAAGTTGCAAGTGTATCGTGATCGACCGACATCTCTAGGGATGCTGAAAGACAACAACTCCGGACATGCTTTACAGTACTGTTCACAACATTATTCCTCGGCTAAAGCTATTCTTGAGGAATAATGGTGGACATATTGAGCATTTCCTGTAAAGAACATCATCTTTGATTTGTCTTACTTTGTTACGCTAATTATTGCTACTCTGATGAGATGAAGCGCCATCTGTCGAAAATTTTTTGAACTATTGTATTTTTTTTTGTTCTAATAAAACCCCGTGTCACTCCAAGCATGTGCGTCAATTTGTACCTTTCTGTTTGCATTATTCCGTGATTTATTCACTTTTCAAATGAACACGACTTTTTGATCACCCGGTACTTTATACACTTTTCTAAAAGTGTACTGCGCACAATGAGTACTTTGGAGAGGAATATAAGTATTTTGGTTATATCTTTTACTTTGCTTGTTTTGTAATTCCGTTCACCGAACCTTTTCCAGCACATCTTGTCCGTTATCATTTAATTCCACGAAGTATTAGTACGTGTACGTACTGAATACACGGCAGGCAGTGATTGCTGACAGCATACCTCCTACGAGCATGGTGCATATGCTGAAGATCTTCTCGACGCTGGTGTTGGCGGATACATTGCCGAAGCCGACGCTCGTGAGGCTGGAGCACGTGAAGTAGAGCGCCGTGATGTACGACTCGGAGTGCGAGATGTTGGTCACCGGCACCTTCAGCCGCTCCGCCATTGTGTGGATCCAGCCTGCGGACAGACGGAGAACAATGCTTTGTCACGCGGCGCTCTTAATATGCACGAAGCATCATGTATTTTTTTGTCAGTACGGAGTAGTCGCGAATCCAAGAACAGTGGCAACTACTTAGTGCAAGAAATAGGTCACCCACATCAAAATAACACAAGATTTTGAGTGAATATGCGGAAACGTGCAAGGTTATAGTTTTCTGTCTACTTTGAGGCCTTTATAAACGGACAAATATGGCGGATCGAACTAGTTATGATATTATTGAAGGACGTATTTTATGATCAAGAAAAACAAAGTAAAATCTAACTTAGCATATTTGGGTGAGATCAGGAATGCTCCTTCTCCTTCCGAAGACGTGTTCCGAGCCTTATGCACAGTGGAGTACAGAATGATGCTGACGTGCACAGTGAGTCCTAGCACGATGTGCATATTCCACTAAAGACTAGTAAACATATAAGAAGCAGTCGAATGATAAACAAACACGCAGAAAAAGTAAGTAACTTTTTTAATAATTTCAAAAGTAATTGGCATAACCGTTTTTCTCACTGTGGGACAAGACGGTCAGTGCCTTCTTGGAAAATGTTTGTGGTTGCCTACGGAACCACGATTGCACTAGGCGTGCATCTCTTCGTCCGAAGCAAATCGACGACCGCGAATGTCTTTCTTCAGGACAAAAAAATGTTCAAATGTTTGTGATATCTTATGGGACTTAACTGCTAAGGTCATCAGTCCCTAAGCTTACACACTACTTAACCTAAATTATCCTAAGGACAAACACACACACCCACGCCCCAGGGAGGACTCGAGCCTCCGCCGGGACCAGCCGCACAGTCCATGACTGTATTCTTCAGGACATCGAAAATATGCAAATCGCTTGAGGACAGATCAGGACTGTATGGAAGTTCTGCAGCGTAATCGAAACAACCTTGCAACATGTGGACGGGCATTATCCTGCAACAGAATTATATCATCCTTCAAAATTCCTGTATACTTGTACTCGATGGTGCACTTCGGTTTTTGCAAATTGTCCACATACCACTGTGTGTTAATTGTGGCGCCGTGTTCCAGGTTGTCAATGAGTAGCGCGCCATTGAAGTCAAAGAAAAAGGTCATCAAGTTTCCCTGGCGTGCTAATTCTTGCGGCTACGCTGTGGAAGTTTCGCTGGGAAGTCGTTACACATCCTCCATACAGTCCAGATATCTCCCCATGCGATATGCAAATCTTTGGAGTCCTGAAGAAAGACAGTCGCTGCCATAGATTTACTTCGGACGAAGAAGATGCACCTCTCATTCGGGAGGACAACGGTTCAAACCCGCGTCCAGCCATCCTGATTTAGATTTCGTGTGATGTCCCTAAAACGCTTTAGACAAATGCTGGGATGATTCCTGAGAAAGGACACGGCCGACTTCCTTCCGCATCCTTCCCTAATCCTATGGGGCCGATGATCTCCCTGTTTGGTCCCCTCCTGCCAAATCAACCAACCAACCGAAGAGAAGCATGATGGGTACCGTCATGATTTCGTAGGCAACCGCAAACATTTTTGCATGAAGGCATTGAACGTCTTGTCTCAAGGCGTTGTAAATGTAGACTCAAAGACAAAAAAAAGGAAGAAAAAAAAAGAACCGACGCACCACGAAGGAATTATGAGAATGGGGCGGGAATCGGTAGATGTGATGTGCATGGAGGGACAAATAAATGAATACAATTTGAGAAAAATTGGATGATTTAGTCAAGAGAAAGAACTTCCGAAACTGAGCACGTCAATAACGCTTTGGTCCACATCTGGTCCTTGTGCAAGAATTTGTGCGGTTTGGCATTGAATGGCAGAGTTGTTGGATGTCCTCCTGGAGGGGGGGGGGGGTATCATATTAAATTTTGTCCAACTGGCGCACTGGATCGTCAAAATGCCGAGCTGGTTGGAGCACCCTGCCCATAACGCTTCCAACATTCTCAATTGGGGAAGATCGGTGATCTTGCTAACTAAGGTATGGTTGGCAAGCACGAATACAAGCAGTAGAAACTCTCGTAGTCTGCAGGTGGGCATTATTTTGCTGAAATATAAGCCGAGAATGGATTACCACGAGAGTTAACAAGATTGAGCGTAATATATCTTAGGCGTAGCGCTACGCTGTGAGTCTTGCGGGTGACGACTAAATGGGTCTGCTATAAAAAGAAATGACACCTCAGACCATCAAGCCTAGTTGTCAGGCTGCATGAGGGTAGCGGGGGACGGAGGACACTCAGATGGTACTCCACCACTGTGTGCGGTGGCTTCAGATACGTCTTCGCTGGTCATCGAGGCTCAATTAAAAACCGGACTCATCACTGAGACAATTCTACTACGGTCAATGAGATACCAGGCCAAAGACATGTCCGGAGACACCCAGAAGAGCGATGGGATAATCAACCTGATTGTCGCTCGCCAAACTGAGAGATGATGTGGCGTGCCATTTACTTTCATAACAGGACCCGCGGCACTCTTACAGTTCAGCGTTACGTCAATGATAGTCTACGCCCCCTTTTTGTTGCCCTTCGTGGCAAGCCAGCAAGATAACGGCTACCCGCACACGGCGAGAGTTTCTACTGTTTGTCTTCACGCCTGCCAAATCCTAACTTGCCCAGCAAGTTCGCCGGATCTCTGCTCTGTTGAGAACGTTTCGAGCATTATGAGCAGGGTCCTCGAACACGCTCGGGATTTTGATGATGCAACACGCCAGGATGACATTCAAAAATTCTATCAATCAATGCCAAGCCTAATAACTGGTTGCATAATGACGAAAGGTGGACCAACGTTTTATTAACTTGTTCAGTTTGTGACGCTGTTTGTCTTGAATAAATGATTAAATTTTTCTGAAATTGTAATCATTTGTTTGCCTGTCCATGCACATCACATCTACCAATTTTCGTTCCTTTCGGACAATTCCTTCATGGTGAATCGTTTTTTTTTCTCGCTGAGGGTGTACGAGGGTTCACTGAAAAGTAATGCCTCCACCTTCGTAACTCTTCAACAGTTGGCAGCATTGATATGCGGCAGGTACTGGTTTGTTCTGTAGCCTCTTCTCTACAGCCCCAGTTAGCGGGAAGCCTTAGCATTGAACGGTTGTGTTGTTACAGTGTAAAGTATGGAACCCTGCGCAGACGGTCAGTTAGTGTGATTTAAGAAACGTGCAGTCATTGAATTCTTGACAGCGGAAGGTGTTACCCCAGAGGATATTCATCAGAGAATGAAGGCGGTTTATGATCATTGTGTTGATGTGAGTACTGTGGGTCGTTTCCTACAAGGGAAACTCCCCATCGTATCATCCTCAGATTTAGTCGGTAGCTCATCAAAATGTGGACATAGATCAAGCATGAAAACAGGAAGAAGGTGTACTGGACTCTGGAAAAATGAAGAAAGACAGAAACGGTGAACGGGGGTGTAGAGCTCGTGTGGTCATGGTGTTGGCCTGCGAAGGGGAATATCCGGGTTCAAATCGCACTAAAAATTTTTTCTCTTTTTTCCCCACAGAATTACGAACTTTCCGTCATTGAGGTGTCTGTTCATTGTATTCAAATTTGTGTATGTGTCGTGGCGGAATGTCAGTCTGCAACAGCGACGTTTAACGAAGGGACCTTCCAGATGTACGTGCCTCCTATTTGTTCTACACTGATACCACATATTATACACTCCTGGAAATTGAAATAAGAAGACGGTGAATTCATTGTCCCAGGTAGGGGAAACTTTATTGACACATTCCTGGGGTCAGATACATCACATGATCACACTGACAGAACCACAGGCACATAGACACAGGCAACAGAGCATGCACAATGTCGGCACCAGTACAGTGTATATCCACCTTTCGCAGCAATGCAGGCTGCTATTCTCCCATGGAGACGATCGTAGAGATGCTGGATGTAGTCCTGTGGAACGGCTTGCCATGCCATTTCCACCTGGCGCCTCAGTTGGACCAGCGTTCGTGCTGGACGTGCAAACCGCGTGAGACGACGCTTCATCCAGTCCCAAACATGCGCAATGGGGGACAGATCCGGAGATCTTGCTGGCCAGGGTAGGTGACTTACGCCTTCTAGAGCACGTTGGGTGGCACGGGGTACATGCGGACGTGCATTATCCTGTTGGAACAGCAAGTTCCCTTGCCGGTCTAGGAATGGTAGAAAGATGGGTTCGATGACGGTTTGGATGTACCGTGCACTATTCATTGTCCCCTCGACGATCACCAGAGGTGTACGGCCAGTGTAGGAGATCGCTCCCCACACCATGATGCCGGCTGTTGGCCCTGTGTGCCTCGGTCGTATGCAGTCCTGATTGTGGCGCTCACCTGCACGGCGCCAAACACGCATACGACCATCCTTGGCACCAAGGCAGAAGCGACTCTCATCGCTGAAGACGACACGTCTCCATTCGTCCCTCCATTCACGCCTGTCGCGACACCACTGGAGGCGGGCTGCACGATGTTGGGGCGTGAGCGGAAGACGGCCTAACGGTGTGCGGGATCGTAGCCCAGCTTCATGGAGACCGTTGCGAATGGTCCTCGCCGATACCCCAGGAGCAACAGTGTCCCTAATTTGCTGGGAAGTGGCGGTGCGGTCCCCTATGGCACTGCGTAGGATCCTACGGTCTTGGCGTGCATCCGTGCGTCGCTGCGGTCCGGTTCCAGGTCGACGGGCACGTGCTCCTTCCGCCGACCACTGGCGACAACATCGATGTACTGTGGAGACCTCACGCCCCACGTGTTGAGCAATTTGGCGGTACGTCCACCCGGCCTCCCGCATGCCCACTATACGCCCTCGCTCAAAGTCCGTCAACTGCACATACGGTTCACGTCCACGCTGTCGCGGCATGCTACCAGTGTTAAAGACTGCGATGGAGCTCCGTGTGCCACGGCAAACTGGCTGACACTGACGGCGGCGGTGCACAAATGCTGCGCAGCTATCGCCATTCGACGGCCAACACCGCGGTTCCTGGTGTGTCCGCTGTGCCGTGCGTGTGATCATTGCTTGTACAGCCCTCTCGCAGTGTCCGGAGCAAGTATGGTGGGTCTGACACACCGGTGTCAATGTGTTCTTTTTTCCATTTCCAGGAGTGTACTTCTGGCTTTCCGGTTTGGAAGTTCTGACTTTTGAATTCCTTCATTGTAACTTAGGTCACACCCATTTATTATTTGTTTTCATTTCTGTGAGAGGTGTATGCGATATCTCGCCTGCTCTCACTGTTCATCACAGAATATGAGTCATGCAGAAAGTATATATCACGGTCGCAAGTACATGTGACGGACAGAAATGAAAACAAAAAGTAAACGGCCAGTGATGTCGAGAAGCTGAAAAAGAGGACGGGTGTGATTTTCAGAACGTCCATATCACCGATGAAACTACTTTGATGACGAAAATCTGCCGTTCATCAGTGTGATTCGGGAAACTGTATAGTGAAGTAGGTAAGTGAGTAACGTCTGTTTACGGTAGCGCATCATATGTAAGAAAGTAATTTGCGTAGTTTCCTATCTTTTTATTTATTTTAAAATAAAATCCCCTCGGTTCATCATTTGAAAATGTGAAGTAATTCAAGAAGAGATGGGTATGTTTAGGTACGCTTTAGAAGAAAACTGGTACGTATCCACAAACGCTTAAAATGGAAGTGGTACCCGCACGTTGACGTAGTGAGGGCACAGAGGATGGCAAAAGAACGCCGACCGCAGGCTTCCTTCAAAGGGAGGAAGAGGAACTCGTTTCCGACTTCAAAAGAAGCTGTTGGAAGTGAGCACTTAATGCATCAAGCCTCCAGCTTTGGGCGGACCTCTTTCTCAAGGATATGCTAAAAGGGGCCACCATAACGGAAGGAAAGAAAGCATTGCCGGTCACAGGTCTTTGAAGAACCTGCAAACTTTTTTCCTGTAAGTCCTGCGCGAGCGAGCGGTGTCGGCGGTTGAGTGTTAGCTTTCCTACTGCACGGAAAATCGAAGAATTTTCACCAAGTGCAGACAAACTTTAATATAGAGGGCAGGTAACATGTCTTAATGCAGTTCGACATTTACTCAGTTTACAGGGTATTCCAATAATAATGCACAATTTAAATTACTCACAATTTTCGTTCCGATGGCAACGCTTAATATCACTCAGATGTCATCTAGAAAATGTTAGTTTGTAAAAGTGAATATATTTACCGGTGAATAATGCATTCACATCTTTAAAATTTGTTAGAAATAGTGGAAATTACGTACAGTTTTCGGTCTGAACTACCCGATTCATTGACAATCCGACGAATACTTTAAGACTTTGAGGAAAGTGCTTACGTTACTGATGTTAGGAAGTCAAAGCGATGTCGTACCGCTGGTCTGCTGAAGATATTTCCTCAATAAATGAGAGAATTTGTCGACTTGGAAAAAGCCGTCAGAAAATGAAAATGGTGGAAGATATTTGAAATTATCACAAAAATTGGGTTAAGCTATAGGGAGAGACGTGTAATATACATTATGTACAAGAGCCAACAAGCAATAATAATAATAATGGGCGACAAAGAACGAGGTGCTCGAATTAAAGAGGCTGTAAGACAGGGATATAGTCCCTCGTCCCTACTGTTCAATCTGTACATGGCCGGCCGGAGTGGCCGTGCGGTTCTAGGTGCTACAGTCTGGAACCGAGCGACCGCTACGGTCGCAGGTTCTAATCCTGCCTCGGCCATGGACGTGTGTGATGTCCTTAGGTTAGTTAGGTTTAAGTAGTTCTAAGTTCTAGGGGGCTGATGACCTCAGAAGTTAAGTCCCATAGTGCTCAGAGCCATTTGAACCATTTTACCTAGGCAGCAGAATAGCCCATGATGGACGCAGCGTGGGGGACACAAAAAGTAGAATACCACTAGTGAAAACGACATTACTGGCCAAAAGAAGTCTTCTAGTATCAAACGTAAACTAATATAGTTCTTAATATGAGGAAGAAATTACTGAGAATGTCCATTTGGTGCACAGGTGGTGAAACATGGACTGTTGGAAAACCGGAACAGAAAAGAATCGAAGCATTTGAGATTTGGTGCTACAGAAGAATGTTGAAAATTAAGCGGACTGATAAGGGAAGCAATGAAACTCTCCGCAGAGTCGGTGAGGAACGGAATATATGGAAAACACTGACGAGAAGAAGGGACAAGATGATAGGACATCTGTTAAGACATCAGGGAATAACTTCTTTGGTATTAAAGGGATCTGTAGAGGATAAAAACTGTGTGGACCGACAGAGACTGGAATAGGTCCAGCAAATATTTGAGGACGTGAGTTACAAGCGTTACTCTGAGATGAACGATTGGCACAAGAGACGAATTCGTGGCGGGCCTGATTACTCAGGCAAAGGTAGAAATATCCGAGCCTCGATTGGTCGTCTGTCATAAGACCTTAACTTGTCGAAGAATAGCATGCAGCGAATTCAAACAAAATTTTTCATCTACACCACTGCCATGTCCAACTGACGAAACAACTGCTGACAAACGACAATTTGGAACGGCCTGAAATCGCCGATTGGGTGGTGGGAAATAAGCTGTGAATGGCAGTTTTTGGAGGAACTGCATTTCTAACTGGACAGCTACGTCAACAAGGGTAACTATCGGATTTATAGCGATGAGATTCCTCGCGTAACACTTCAATACCCCATAGAGGCAAAATTTGCCACTAATATGTTGCGACATTACCATTTCTGAGTGCCAGGAAATCACGTGTTTTTTTAGAACAAACAAAACTGAGTGCATTAGGAAAATCGATATAGAAACGTGTAAAAACAATATTAAAATTTTTATAGAAAGAGAAAGAGTTCATCATCAAAGTTTTGGGGGATGTTTTTAAGTCACTGATTTGCACATATAGTGATTAGTAAACTGGTGAAATGAAAATGAAAACAATTTTTTAACATTTCAATGAAACGAAGTCTTTTATTTAAAAGTTAAGCTGTGCATTTTTATTGGGACAGTATTTATGATAATAGTTTAGTCCCACAGCGTCAAACGGTGTATTTCCAAGAAAATATATTTATGGTTTAGGGCATTGCTTATTAACAGCAATGCCTCTGCACTTCTTAGCGCCTGGTGGAAATTTATCGTACTTTGCGTTGAAGAACAAAGTTTGTAATCCAAATACTTTGTATCACTGACAGTTGTTTCCGTTTTCAGATATCTATTGTCATTGTAACACCAACACATCAAGCCAGACTCGTGATTTCGATTGTTTATAAATAATTTTTCACCTGTATTTTGTGTATACTTTGATAATATCTATTTTAACTTGTTGTCCAGATATTTTCTCTGTGCGTTTTGTAAACTGTGAAATATTATATAGTTTCCTGGTCTATATACAGGATATAACAGGAAAAGCTGAAGTTCTTCTGTGTCAGGGAGGCAGAAGCGTGCCAAAAGAGAAGCGGAGTTTGGGAAGTCAACGTGCGAAATCACAACAAAGAACTAGTCGTTCGTTAGTCATCGGGGTTTATACAACCCTGTGTGGATGCAACGGTGAAGTAATCCAGTTAAAAGGAATTAGAACCTCGGACAGATATTGGTTCGGCTTTAAAGATATGGTACTCTAATACTATGCTCCATGGCAATTGGTAGTTGGAAGGAGAGCCACGTGATACCATTGGAAATGCTGAGTATGTGTCTACGTAATAATAGCCTACACCGACGCAGCGCTTTGCATCGTCGCTTCTAGGAAATATGTGGATCAGTGTACACTTTAAGCTTCTGTGTATGCATTGACAACTTACCTGCTATTGAGACCATCATTGATCCAAGTCCTGTTATGTATAATAAGAAGCGTCTATTAAAGAGTGTCAGAGATCAGTACAGGTAGTTGAAGTTCTTGAGAGATAATTTAGAAAAGCGATCTATTGCAAAGTTCAATTAAACCGTTAACCCTAAGTCGCAGCCCTGTTTCCCTCCAGCAACAGAGGGTGAAGTAGGCAGCCTACACACCCAGGTGAAGTGAGACCACGAGCAACAGCGGCTGTAGAGGTCCCTAAGAGCGGGGGTCTATGTTTCACTTCACTCATCACGTGGGACAAATAGGTGAAGCTTAATTAATATAACTATGCACTAATATACAAGGTCAGTCACATAAGACGTACCCCCCCCCCCCCCCTTTTATTTCGTGAATGGATCGAGATATCGAAAAGAGGTTTTCAAACAAATCAAAATAGGCCAAGGGGCACATACTTTGGTGTGTAATAAAGAGTCTTAACTCGTTTACCGATTCAGATATTGAAACAAAAGTGATTTATTAAGTAGAATGACTCACTTTTCTTAGCGGCATCCGAAAGAGCTTGAAAAGACGAGTACAGAGATATAATGCAAGTTACTGTTGAGGCTGAAACTTTTCGCAGAGGAGTAAGACAAATGAACTAAAATTGGAACGCATAACGGCCAGAGTCAGCTACTACAGTGTAAACACCGCCAAGCACTGCTCTGATGCTATGCTCCGTCGTTATGCGCAGCAAGAGCAGGCCTATGCTAGTAAGATAGATCTTCTTTCCTACACAACGTAGAGACTGGGTCAGCTATGATTTTTGTGTACTAGTTTCTGGAGCGTTAGGTGCGGCTCAGGAAAACTATTTCAAATTTGTCTACGTTTCCAGTTTTTTGTGGAAACAACTACGGTTTCATCAGGCAGTTTTCCATTCACACCGTCCCTCTTGCTGCTTACTTGTCAAAGCCGAAGCAGAAACGTAGCTCACTCATACTTCATAACATTAAGCACCCTTTTCAAGAGAAAAAAGTAACAACTACACACATCAAAACAGTTTTGCATAACCACGGTTCCCAGAACTCCTGAACATAGGCGTTGACTGTGGATATTGTATCACAGACACGGTCACTAAACACGCTAAAAGATGTAAACAACCATTAGAAGGAGTAGGTCCTTTAGCCGAACAGTTCTAGTTATTCCACCAGAAAGGAGATACACGGCTCGAGTTCAACCATGCCTAGACGGTGAATACCGCGGTTCGACAGCGTCCGCATTGTTACTTTGTGCCAGGGAGGGTTCTCAACAAGGGAAGTGTCCAGGCGCCTCCGAGTGAAAAATGTTGTTCGGACATGAAGGAGATATAGAAAGACAGGAACTGTAAATGACACGCCTCTCCCAGGCCGCCCAAGGGCTACTACTGCAGTGGATAGCCGCTACCTAGTGATTATGGCTCGGAGGAACTCTGACAGCAACGCCACCTTGTTGAATAATGCTTTTCGTGCAGCCACAGGACGTCCTGTTACGACTGAAACTCTGCGCAATAGGTTGTATGATGCGCAGTTTCACTCCCTATGTCCATAGCGAGGTCCATCTTTGCAACTACGACACCATGCAGCGCGTTACAGATGGGCCTCAACAACATGCCGAATGGACCGCTCAGGATTGGCATCGCATTCTCTTCACCAATGAGTGTCGCATATGCCTTCAACCAGACAATGGTCGGAGACGTGTTTGGAGGCAACCCGGTCAGGCTGAAGGCATTAAACACACTGTCCAGCGAGTGCAGCAAGGTGGAGGTTCCCGGATGTTTTGGGATGGCATTGTGTGGGCCGACGTACGCCGCTGGTGGTCATGGAAGGCTGTACGATACGTGAATGCCATCTTCCAACCAATAGTGCAACCATATTTGCAGCGTATTGGCATGGCGTTCGTCTTCATGGACGACAATTCGCGCCACCATCGTGCACATATTGTGGAGGACTTCCTTCAGGATAACGACATCGCTCGACTGGAGTGGTCAACATGTTTTTCAGACACGAAGCCTGTCGAACATGCCTGGGATAGATTGAAAAGTGCTATTTAAGGACGACGTGACTCACCAACCACTCTGAGGGATCTAGGCCGAATCGCTGTTGAGGAGTTGGACAATTTGCACTTGGTGCAGGGAGTGGCAACTGACCCTTAACATAGACAAATGTATTGTATTGCGAATACAGAGAAAGAAGGATCCTTTATTGTATGATTATATGATACCGGAACAAACACTGGAAGCAGTTACTTCTGTAAAATATCTGGGAGTATGAGTGCGGAACGATTTGAAGTGGAATGATCATATAAAATTAATTGTTGGTAAGGCGGGTACCAGGTTGAGATTCATCGGGAGAGTCCTTAGAAAATGTAGTCCATCAACAAAGGAGGTGGCTTACAAAGCACTCGTTCGACCTATACTTGAGTATTGCTCATTAGTGTGGGATCCGTACCAGGTCGAGTTGACGGAGGAGATAGAGAAGATCCAAAGAAGAGCGGCGAGTTTCGTCACAGGGTAATTCGGTAAGCGTGATAGCGCTACGGAGATGTTTAGCAAACTCAAGTGGCAGACTCTGCAAGAAAAGCCCTCTGCATCGCGGTGTAGCTTGCTGTCCAGGTTTCGAGAGGGTGCTTTTTTGGATGAGGTATCGAATATATTGCTTCCCCCTACTTATACCTCCCGAGGAGATCACGAGTGTAAAATTAGAGAGATTGGAGCGCGCACGGAGGCTTTCCGGCAGTCGTTCTTTCCACGAACATACGCGACTGGAACAGGAAACGGAGGTAATGACAGTGGCACGTAAAATGCCCTCCGGCACACACCGTTGGGTGGCTTGCGGAGTATAAATGTAGATGTAGATGTAGATATAGATGAAAGTGCGGATAGTATGACACAACGAATACAGGCATACATCAAAGCAAGAGGAGGTGTTACAGAGTGTTAGAGGTACCGGTGTGTACAGAAATCTGTACCACCACCATTGAAGGTCCCGCTGTATGGTGGTACAACATGCAATGAGTGGTTTTCGTGATCAATAAAAAGGGTGAAAATGATGTTTATGTTGATCTCTATTCCAATTTTCGGTAGACGTTCCTGAAGACTCGGAACCGAGGTGATGCAAAACTTTGTTTGATGTGTGTATATCATCTTTCTTAGATTCGGAAAAAACCCAGCCTGTCTTTGCTTGCAGACGCCTGATTGCTTCTTAAAGTAAACCACATGCTTTCGGACAAATTCTACTATAAATATAACTCGAAATTATAATTAGACGGAATACACTATCAATAAACTGAACAGTTTATTCAGGATGACTGGCGACATGTTACGCAAAAAATAAATACTTTTCTTAACGAAACATAGTTGTACATTTAAGCATGTGTTCAAATTGTTTACCTTACACGACAAGATATAGTTGTAGGTGACGTTCGAGAGATAGGTGGACTGAAGGAAGTTCATTGGATGAGTTGCCGCTGTTGCTGGGGTGATTCGACGGCGGGTATTGTTTGGCGTACTTGTGTCTTTGTGATAGGCTGTACCTTTCAGTGTTCCCCATAAAAAGAAATCAGAATAGTCAAATCAGGAGAACAGGTGAGGCATTCTACGGCACCATTCTGTCCTATCCAATGGTCGGGGAACTTTTCATTCAGTACTTGTGTTGCATTACAGGAAAAGTCAGCTGGGCAGTCATAGGGTTGGAACCACACAAAATGTGGCTTATCTAGTGGTACCACTTGTAGAAGAACAGATAGAATTTTCGTAAGCAAGCGTGCTTACGTTTTTTCATTTAACATGCCTGGCATTCAGTAAGATCCCGCAAGGGAATTTTCTACGATGCGGCACCATAGGTTTATGTTTCACGGTCGTTGTTGCTGCACATGACGAATCCAGTCTTTATTTGCAGCTGCCCAGTAGTGCATATTATCTAAATTTACATTAACGGTGTTCGTAGCCGTTGCTCAGTCGATAAAGAGCACACTGTTGGAAAACGTAGTGTCTTCTCTAAAGCGTTGTAGGGCAAGACACGAGTTTCGAAATCATGTCCTCCGAGTTCAGACGTGATAATAGATGATAAAGGTGGAATTAAGGTCGTGCGAAGATGCGAATGACTCTCCTACGGCTGATCCCATACCCATTGGCAAAAAGTCTGTACCACCATTCACCGTATAAAAGTAGCATGTCTGAATGTAAGAGATGTTGAAGCAGAAATTACATACCGCTAGACGGCAAAGTTCCTGCTAGTTCTGTAATGCAGACAAGTAAACAGCGGAAAGGCTTCATACAACGACACAGCCTGGCATGAGCGTGATTACTACAGCCGATTCCAGTCGACTTTCCTTGCAGTATCCGAATATTTATCGTTTTGCAAGAAGTTTGAGCCTCAAAATTAACAAGCTTTACAACTCTGTACTCGTCTTTTCATGCGCTTTCGGATGTAACCAAAAAAGCATATCATTCTATTAAAAACAAAAGTTGTACTTGCTGCAGTGTCTCGATCGAAAAGGGTTCAGACTATATCACATTTCAAAGAACGCGGCCCTTAGCGTCCTATTATTTGCCGAAAACCTCCTTTCGATATCTCTAACCCTTCACGTACTCAGTGTCCAGTCCAGTTGCGGTATCGGCGTGTAAATTCCAGCCTTTGTCGCCGATTAACAGCGGTCAGCATGAACGAGACGCATACGCAGCAACGTTGTCTGAACGGTCGTTGAGGAGACGCTATTGGTAGCCAATTAGGTCATCTGGGTGGCCAGTTGTTCAACAGTTGCACGTGTGTTCGGCTGTCCACATCTCAGCAGCTGCCCGTTCGCCCCTGTCATCCATAGCCCAAGGTGCATCACAGTTGCCTGCGCCGATTTTGGATAGTGCAATTTTGCTACACACTGTACATTTTAAGCACGAGGGCACGCGAACAGTTCATAAACTTAGCAGTTTTGGAAATTTTTCCACCCTAGGACCGAAAGCCAATGATCACGCCCTTTCGAACGTAGACAAATCCGTCCGGTTCTGCATTACGACAACGACTTCACTGTTTTCCTAATGTACATACAAACGGACAGCCAAACTAGTCCAAGATGGGCAGCTTATCGCCATCGACAAAGAATCGCAGTCCGATTATGTTTCAACTATGGACTTGCAGACGGTCTTCACAAACCGTTATGGCATCTACGAATTTGAAGGTATGGCATTTTGAATATGTAATTCTCCACCTACCTTCGAGCGTGTGAAGGGAAACTTGCATCGACATGTTAATTAGAAAATGTGTCTTTGCTATTTGGATAGCTTTTTCGTTCAAAAATGGTTCAAATGGCTCTGAGCACTATGGGACTTAACTTCTGAGGTCATCAGTCCCCTGGAACTTAGAACTACTTAAACGTAACTAACCTAAGGACAGCACACACACCCATTCCCGAGGCAGGATTCGAACCTGCGACTGTAGCAGCCACGTGGTTCCAAATCGAAGCGCCTAGAACCACTCGATCACATCGGCCGGCTAAGTGAAACACATCACAAGGACGAAGCAAGACAGCTGCCTCGCATGTGGACCTTGGACGCCCTGGAGAAAGACTGAAAGCACTATAACGCCAAACATCGGTCAGTGAGATACACCCTGTGAGGCTAGGTACGAATTTTTACGCCTGTGTGGAAAAGGGAGTTCTGGAAAACACTACTTTGAGCCGTGTCCTTCGTCACTTGTGAGAAATATGAAGTCGATGATTGACTCTTGAAGAAGAGAAAAGCGTAGTGCAGTTGTCTATCTCCTCTGTATGTATCTCCACGAAGTCCTGAGGCACAGATCGATGATTAGAGTTACTCGTTCAAAGAAACTGGGGACCCGCGCGACCATCGGCAAGTTTCGATGGGAGTGGTTACCTTGCATGCAAGTCGTAATGAAAACGATGCGACAACACGACCAGAACGCGATTGTCGGCTAGCACCTGCCATAGAGACGGTCATTACGATCTAGGTCAAGGGTGCTGGTAGTCGGCTCCAATGAGAACTTTAGAAAAAGCAGGTCGTTGTTTCTGCAGGACAGGTAGCAAAGCCACGAGCTGCGATGCGTGTAGTGTCGATAGCTTGTATCGTCGCTGGTATGCTGAGGCTCATCGGATCAAACCAATCACCCGAAATTGTTTGTCATTTAGTGTTTACCATTTCTGGGTCGATTCGAAAGTTGTCATGTTCGTATATTCTGGAATATTCGACATTTTTTATAAGTAGCTGCACTTTCTGTTCGGGAGTTCAGTCCTGTTCTGGTTTTGCGCTGGTGTGCATTATAAGAGTGCCTTAAGTGCTAAGTGCTGTACTTCATTGACGACCCAGTTTTCGGATTTGGGCTTGAATGTTGTTACGACATGACTCCTCGACCAGTTGGAAGAGGCAGTTAGGAGGAAACGTCATGGAAAGCTTCCCAAGGGATCCTCTTGCTGCAGATGAATGTATCTTCGCACACATCATAAATCGTGGCTGCCAAATCCTGAAATGCCAACTGGTCATCAAACCTCCCGCCAACCCTCCTTCCCCACACCTCCCCCTCTTATTCACAAGACGTGGGCAATCGTGACTACAGTCCGTAGCACTGAAGAAACACCTAAATATTCGATATCTTTCTTAATGAACTAGAGAAACTACAATGTAGCAAGTGCATCAGCCGCGGAAGGCTGCCTAAATTATTTCTACGCAAAGCAAAGAAATTTTCAGCCCATCTTCGAACAAAACGCTATGTAATGGAGGTACAAACGAACTTAAATTTCAGCACAGTTCGGTAGAGGGCGCTGTGACGGCAGTCGTGAACCGAATGTACAATCCTGGTTGTCAGTCTCAAGGAAGACCGCTAAAATTTTTCATTATCTTCACGTTTCTTGCTAAGATTATAATATTAACGTAAGTCTCTCTCTATCCAGCCACCCTAGCCGCTACATGGCTGCTGAACCGATAATCTAAAATGTAAGGCCAGTACCGAGAAGGCTCGGCATTCTCCAACAAACAACCAGAAGGCGCGTGCGAGGGATTGTGTTACTGTACCTGCGTCTCGCTACACAGAGACGTTTGTAAACCTCACTCACTTGGATTCTGGCTTCCCTCCAGGGCTAATAACTTAGGGCATTAAGCCACTGTATCTGGATTTATTATAATTAGCGTCTCTGCCTCTATCATTCAGTGTGCGCTTCGGAAATGTCCCTGTTCCTCTCGAATATTTTATAACTCTTTCCAGCTATTCTTTTCATCTCTGAGTCTGGCATTCGGTATAACTACATGTTTCCTGGAGTCGCGTCGTAGTCCGAAACTTCAACAAAGCCGTCTTGTGTTTGTTGCATTCATGTCTCTAAATCACGTTTGGCACGAGCACCTTTTCCGCCCTGCCCACAATTCACTCGGCGTCCTGTACAAGGATCTTCTGTATTTTGTTCGGTCTATCAATTTTCATAGAACGTTCATTTTAAGGTTAGACAGTGCTTGATCGTCACTTAACGCCAAGGATTATAACCAGCACAGTCAGCCCTCCGAAATGGCGTACATCACAAACAATCAGAACCAGACTTTGCGCTCGCAAAACCAGTAGGCTACTGTAAGACGTGAACAGCGACCTTGTTGGAACACAGAATCATTGGGGAACAAATATTGAACCACGGGACGGACTTGATCAGTCAAAATGGTCAAATAACCCTCGGAAGTAATGCTTGGGTTATATGGCCCATGGAATACTATGATTTGGGTGCCCAAATTATCACCGAAATCCGGCCACGTTTCACTTTTGCGAAGTACACTCGGTCAAGAGTTAGAAACAGTGTGAAGCAAGACTCATCCAGCCAAACTACTTTCTTCAGTTGCTCTGTAGCCCAGGTTTTGTGGCTTCGGCGCTATACTTTCCTGTTATATGTATCTGCATCACTGACGAAATTCCAGTTCGTCTCCAGTTCCCTGCTTGTGGAGTTCCTTCGTGTTGTTTCGTTGCTGACAGGCTTTTCGAGTGCGACATTCAATGCTGCAGTGAGTTCTTCAACTGTCGTGCCACTATTTTTCGTCACAGTCGTCTTCAATGACTATCTGGCATGATCACTCAACACAAACACTTCCGTCCGCATTTTGTCTTAGCGGAGGATGCTTTTCCGCTTTCCGTGTATGCGGTATAAATCTTCTATACAGTACCTCTCTAAACACTAAAAACTTCTGCTCAGTTGAATACGAAAGAACCCACCATACCAGAACAACAATTATACCAGAAAAACAATTTGCCCACGTTCGAATTCACTTAGCTCCGACATAATGCACTCACAACTAAAGGAAACACAGTTCTGACCACAACTGACACTTGCAACGCATCGAGGACACAGCACAGGCGCCGCCTGTGGTCAGGTACAACCACACGACCTGCAGGCTTAGCTAGCATCTGCGTTTATGTTCACGCACGCATTTCTTGCGCTTTTTCCGTATTTATAGGATAGATAACATTCCAACAGAATTTCTAAAATCATTGGGGGAAGTGACAACAAAACGATTATTCACGTTGGTGTGTAGAATGTATGAGTCTGGCGACATACCATCTGACTTTCTGAAAAGCATCATCCACACAATTCCGAAGACGGTAATAGCAGACAAGTTCGAGAATTGAGAACGCGCTAGATGACGATCAGTTTGGCTTTAGGAAAAGTAAAGGCAGGAGAGAGGCAATTCTGACGTCGCGGTTAATAATGGAAGCAAGACTAAAGAAAAATAAAGACACGTTCATAGGATTTGTCGCCCTGGCAAAAGCGTTCAACAATGTTAAAGGGTGCAAGATGTTCGAAATTCCGAAAAAAAGTAGGCGTAAGCTATAGAGTGAGACGGGTCATATACTATATGTACAGCAACCAAGAGGGTATAATAAGAGTGGACGACCAAGAACGAAGTGCTTTTATTAAAAAGGGTGTAAGACAAGGATGTAGCCTTTCGCTCCTACTGTTCAACCTGTACATCGAGGAAGCAATTATGGAAATAAAAGAAAGGTTCAGGAGTGGAATTAAAATTCAACGTGATAGTATATCAGTGACACGATTCACTGATGGCATTGCTACCCTGAGTGAGAGTGGAAAAGAATTACATGACCCGCTGAACGGAATGAACAGTGTAATGAGTACACAGTATGGACTGAGAGCAAATCGAAGAAAGACGAAGGTAATCAGAAGCAGCAGAATTGAGAACAGAGAGAAATTTAACATCAGGATTGATGGTCACGAAGTAGATGAAGTTAAGGAATTCAGCTACCTAGGCAGTAGAATAACCAATGAATGACGGGTCAAGGAGGACATCGAAAGCAGAATAGCTATGGCAAAAAAGACATTCCTGGCCAATAGAAGTCTACTAGTATCAAATATCGGCCTTAATCTGAGAGAAAATTTTCTGAGAATATACGTCTGGAGTACAGCATTGTATGGTAGTCAAACATGGCTGTGGGAAAACCGAACAGAAGAGAATCGAAGCACTTGAGATGTGGTGCTACAGACGAATGTTAAAAATTAGGTGGGCTGATAAGGTAAGGGATGAGTAGGTTCTACGCAGAATCGGAGAAGAAAGGAGTATGTCGAAAACACTGATAAGAAGAAGGCACTGGATGACAGGACATCTGTTAAGACATGAGGGAATGACTTCCATGGTGCTAGAGGGATCTGTGGAGGGCAAAAACTGTAGAGGAAGGCGGAGATTGGAATACATCAAGCAAATAATTGAGGACGTAGGTTGCAAGAGCTACTCTATGATGAAGAGGTTGGCACAGGAGAGGAATTCGAGGAGGGCCGCATCAAACTAGTCAGAAGACTCATGACAAAAAAAAAGCCCCTTTTGCGGGCTTGCGCACCCTTATTGTTCTTGTGCGGGAATATGTTAGTTTGTGCCATCAGTATAAGAACAGCTTTTCGTATAGGCTTACCGCTACAGCTTGTGCATGGAATTCATCGAATCGACTACCACATTATATATAGCACAGGGTGTTGCTTTGTTAACTTTGAAATGGATAGCTATTAGAGGGAAGCAATAAATACTGCTGATTGGCTATAAAAACTATAAAAAGAAAGCAAAGAGTTTTTAACCCCTTAAGTCCCCATTTTCTCCATCGTTATCGTAGCAACAAGAACCTATATAACTGCTATCAGTTTTGATGCCACCGATTTGGTGGCGAAGTGGTAACTCACTGCATAGTGGACTAGTATACGGGAGGGCAGCAACTCGAATTTCCTTCCAGTCATCCAGATCCTGGTCATATGTGGTTTCTCAAAATCTTTTAAAGCAAATTTCGGGATGCCTCCCTCGGAAAGGACGCGGTTGTGTTTCTCCCTCATCTCAGTTTGCACTCCGATTGATGATCTATCCGTCGACGGGTATACTAAAATCTTTGTGGTTTCTTCGTAAAGCACTTTAAGTACCTCTTCATTTGGTTATATTTTGTGACACAAATTCATGCTCTGATGATAACTCCTGCAAGTTACTGCAACTTTTAAAAAAAAATGTAATAAGTTCATTTTCGGGGAAAACTGGAATAAGTGAGATAGTATCCGTCTCTTACATGTTATAGTGAGAACATTATTTGTTTTAAAAGTATTGTAAATGTATATACGGGTATGGGTTTTGTGAGGGAGTAAACGCGTTCGTACCATAGTTCTCCGTATGAAGCATTTACAACACTACCAATAATGTAACAGTATATCCTCTCAGTGTAAACTACAACATTAATTATCAACCGAATTCAGGATGCACAGCAAGATTGCAAGAGGTCGCTAGACACCCAAGGGACACTGCTCCCATCTTAGTTTCGGATTATTAATCAAGTTCAAAGTAAAAGGTCTCGTTTTTTCGTCTCTCCGATTTTCATTCTCATCTTCCATCTCTCAGAGGAAGAGGGAGAGGCACACCACAGAGGATATTCTCCGCACGCGAGAGACGCCGGTAATATTTTGCGACGCTACCAGCAAGTAGAAATCGTCGCATCATATTTCAGCCAGCGTATCGACATCGCTCCTTTTCTGGGAATTTCAGGCGTCGCTCTTTCGCTGTAGCAACATATGATAAAAAGCGCTCAGAATCCTGCTTACGCTTTTCGGGCATTATATTTATGTATATGTTTCATCGGTAACATGGAACTTCTTCGCTAATGTCAAGACGAAATAAAATACACAATGTTTCATTTATACAGTTGTAAGGGTAGGCCTAGGCAAAAGTTAATTATGGACTCTGGGGAATACGGAAAAAAAAGAGAATTGAAGTGTATGAGAGTGGATCCTGTAGAATGGTGGTGAAAATTAAATGGACTGATTACACAAGAAATGAGGAAGTTCTCCGCAGACCCGTTGAGAAAATTAAGTGAGCCGGCCGGAGTGGCCGAGCGGTTCTAGGCACTTTAGTCTGGAACCGCGTGGCCGCTACGGTCGCAGGTTCGACTCCTGCCTCGGGCATGGATGTGTGTGGTGTCCTTAGGTTAGTTAGGTTTAAGTAGTTCTAAGTTCTAGAGGACTGATGACCTTAGATGTTAAGTCCCATAGTACTCAGAGCCATTTGAACAATTTTTGAACAACTAAGTGGACTGATAATATAAGAAATGAGCAGGATTTCCGCAGACCCGTCGAGGAAAGAAACATGTGGAAAACAGTGACGAGAAGGGCAAAAAAAGAATACAGAGTTTGGAACGTATCCAACAAATAATTGGGCTCTGGCACTATGGGATAAAGAATTTGGCAGAGAAGAGGAATTATAGGCTGGTTCGCATCAATATAATCAGAAGACTGACGACAAAAAAGTAACTTATAGTTGATATTATGATTACGATGTCAAACCTCTTATGTTCCGTAATACAGGATGTATCACAAAGTATAGCGAAAATTGACCACTGATGAAAGTATACGATAGCTACACCAAACATGGGCCCATAAACCAGCCGTTTGAGATAATTGCAAATGTGTGATTATGAGTTGCTACTGTCTTCAGCATGAAATATTTTTTTAAATTTATTTATGCATTTATTTTACCTGGCAAGATTAGGGCCTTCAGGCCCTCTCTTACACCTAACCAGGCATACTCAGATTGAACGAGTTACAGTTTCTACATAACATTAAGGAAATATAGCCTATTATGCAGTATTGATGTTAAAGAAAAAAATAGATATTATAACAGTAGTACAATGATAATTATAACAATAAAATAATTATAACAATCAATAATAATAATAATAATAATAATAATAATAATAATAATGACTATGTATATGAAAGTAAACATACTTTTCTTTTCTGAATGTCAGTCCCATTGTTAGTTGGGAATTTTCTCGTTATGTTCTTGCAGCTTGTGAGTTATTCTCATCGAGCAGAGACATAAGACGATAGAATGGGGTGAAATAGATATATAAGAGGTAGATAGGTTAGAGGAAGAGAAATAGAACGGTAAAAGTCGAAGCTGTGATGGAGAGGAGAAAGAAAGAGATGGGAGGGGCACAACAATGGTGGCTATACCGTCGCTAATATGTAAGTCTTGAGTTCCCTCTTGAATGTTGAGTAGTTCTCGATAAGACGAAGATCACAGGGGAGCGCGTTCCATAGTCGTATGGCTGAGATGGAGAATGACACGGAGAAAGATTTTGTGTTATGTAAAGGTACAGCCAAGATGATAGACGTATCCGATCTGGTGTTGCGATTGTGGAATGATGACAGGTGTTTAATGTGAGAAGATAAGTATTGGGGGCACCAGTGGCTAAGAAATCGATGAAGTAAGCACATCGTGTGGAGATCGCGTGCCTTATGTGGGCGTATCCAACCTAGCTGAGAGTATGACGGACTGATATGATCATACGACCGAATATTGCACACGTATCTAACGCAAGCATTCATCACTAGCTCGAGGCATCTAGAATTTTCACTATTTGTGCCGTCTTGAACTACATCGCAGTAGTAAAGATTAGGCAAGACTAGTGTTTCGACTAATTTTTGTTTAACATGGGTTGAAAATATTTTTCTAAATTTTTGAATTGCATGTAGGGAGGAGAGCGATTTCCGACAAGCTGTGACAATTTGTTCTTCCCAGTTTAGGTGTTCATCCAAGATTATTCCAAGGTCTTTTACTGTTTTTTGGTATGGTAGTTGGGTACCATTGAGGAGTATTTTAGGGACTGTTTCGCGAAAGTACCGGCTGATTAACTTTGGATGAGATATAAGTATGACCTGGGATTTCTTGGGGTTTAGTTTCAGACCTAGGTTCTGTGCCCATCGGGAAACAGAGCAAAGATCTGCGTTCATACTCGCTACTGCGCCAGCAATGTTTTTGGGGCTTGCACTTATGTACAGTTGGATGTCGTCGGCATAAAGATGGTAGTTGCAGGAGTGAATCACTGAAGAAATATCATTAATGTACAGTGAGAAGAGTAGTGGACCAAGGACGGAGCCTTGGGGAACTCCAGAGCGCACGCTTTTCCATGATGACTTTTCCGACCCACAAACGACTTGTTGACTTCTGTTTTTGAGGTAGCTGTCGAACCAGTGTATTGCGCTGTTTGAGAAATTCAGCTGTTTCATTTTAATTAGTAATATGTCGAAGTCAACTGTGTCAAAAGCCTTGCTAAAGTCAAGCAGTGTTAGGATAGTAGCTTCACGTCTGTCCATAGCATGTTTAATGTCATCAGTTACTTTGATTAATGCGGTTGCTGTACTATGGTGCTTTCGAAAGCCTGACTGATATTCGTCATGGATGTTATGAGTTTTGAGGTAATCCGTCAGCTGTTCATGGACGATGTACTCTAGGGCTTTAGAAATTGCAGGTAGTATGCTGATCGGCCTGTAGTCACCTGGCGACTTAGGGTTGTCAGTCTTGGGTATAGGCTGAATTAAACTTTGCTTCCACTCAGTAGGATATGTACTACTGACAAGAGACAGGTTGAAGATGTCTGCGACGTTCTTAATCATGCCAATGCTCACTTCATCATTTCCTACTGCCTCGGAAGAGATTCTCATAATTGCCTTGTGTACTGTGCCTGTAGCGACATGTTTTAGGAAAAACTTGTCTTTCGAGAGATTGATATCTTGGGGCTGGTAATTTGTCGCTGCGTGGCAGTTTACAGCTGTTGAGAAGAAATCGTTTAATTCTCTGCAGACGCTTGATAAACAGCGTCAGATCTTCGCTTCCCTATACCGAAACTGCGCAGCTTTTTCCACAGTGCAGCAGGTTTTGATATGCCGCATACGACAGAGCGGGCATGTCTGATTTTGGCATTCCTCACGTTTTGCTTGGTTCTGTTTCGGAGTTTCCTATAAGCTTCGTACGCCTCGGGAGTTGGGTTACGCTTGAAGGCCCTATGCGCAGCATCACGTTTATTCATTAACTGGCGTAATGCAGTGGTGAGCCACGGAGCGGGAGCTCTCTTTACCTTGACAGTGCGTTGAGGAGCATGTTTATCATACAGTGCAATAATTTTGTGACATAATTGCCGAATTTTTCCGTCTAAAGTCGGTTCATTGCTTATATCATGCCAAGGGATGTCTGAGCAATCCTTTTGAAGAGCGTCATGGTTAACATTTTTTAAGTTTCTGTAGGTTACCAGGTGAGATTTTTCTTTGGTAGTATGCATTGAGTAATTTAAGAATATCGCGTCAAGAGCAGAGAGTCCCGGAGCGGATGTCTGATTGGCGCGGATTATTTTATCTGGTCGTCGTACTTACTACAAAAATTCTTAAAATGTACACTTCGTTAAAGCTTAGTCTAATTGGTCTCGATGTCAGCGGTGGCTCATGACTGGAAAATGTGTACATCCATAGCAGGGCATCAGCATACTTTGCTACTGATGTAAGACGACATCGTGGTTCGCAGGAGAGCTTCTGTTAAGTTTGGAAGGTAGGAGACGAGGTACTGACAGAAGTAAAGCTGTGAGGACGGGGCGTGAGTCGTGCTTGGGTAGATCAGTTGGTAGAGCACTTGCCCGCGAAAGGCAAAGGTCCCGAGTTCGAGTCTCGGTCTGGCACACAGTTTTAATGTGCCAGGAAGTTTCTTATCAGCGCACACTCCGCTGCAGAGTGAAAATCTCATTCTGGATTCACAAATTGATCCGAGCGTGAAAGAATTCCTATCTCGCTGTGTAGACGAGTGCAGTATTTCATCCAAAGACGAGGACGACAGGCAGAACAACCTCTTCATTTCTTATGTTATCAGTCCACTTACAAGCATACGGTAGTAATAATCTATTGAAACAAGTCATGAATTAGGGTCCGTCGATTAACTGACCGACTGGTTTCGTATTATACATTTTACGCAACCTTGTCAGGGAAGGGATGGGGATGGTACAAAATTGTTAAAGCTTCCTTGGCCACTTGTCGACGAATTCCCTGTTGGCTTCTGTTTAGAGTTCTTCGGCCGACCTCCGTTTGATAATTTTTCTGAAGTGGTCAACAGGCGATGGGAATAATCGTAAATGAGATGAACAATTGCATGATAAATAATCTCTTGCAACATCCCAGTTTCCGTGTACTGAAGCAATGGTTCAGCAATTGTAATCGTTCGTAAAGTAAATAGTCTCACACCTTCTTGCCAGATTTTTATATGGACGCATTCCGACTGGCTGGAAAGGCTTTCTTTCTCTTGAACCTAGCCAAAAACAGGCTGCGGCTACCGTTTATCGAATGTTCACAAAAGATCAGTTACACCTGCTAGGCTAAAGGGATTTAGTCTTTAGAAACAGCTAGTTTAGCGACGTGTGTGGCGAGTCAGCGCCACGATGGCGCGAGGCTCCATGACAAGGCACGTGTTCCCATTTTTCCTGCCCGGAACAAGTCGGTTACAATTGCAGGAGCTCTTATCGCAATATAGCTGGCGCGAAGTGCTTGTTTGGTCATGCGCTAATCGGAAAAGTAGGGAAGGAGGCTCGGTTCTCTGGCAGAAGTTATTCTTCCCGACCTATTCTTCATACTGTCACCTTGTCGCCGACCAGACTGCAGCCACACCTACGCACGCGATGGCTGTGAGGTGGGACGTCGCTGGTGGTACCTTTCCTCTGCCGCAAAGCAGTAACTGCAGCGACAGGCTGGCGCTGCACAATTCAGTAGAAAACAAACTTTTCCACTCGTCACAGTGAAACATGACTGGTTACTCAGTATACTTCGTGGGAAAGAGGACAGCCACTTCTCGTTTCCTCGCCGTTAATCTAGGAGGGTGATTCTGATCGTATCATTGCCGTGTGCGACCTTGGGACACGTCATGACCTTGTTAGTATTATGGAGAATGTCAATATACACTGAGAGTCAAAGAAACTAGTACACCTGTTTCAGATCGTGTAGGGCGCCCGCGAACATGCAAAAGTGCCGCAACACGACGTGTCATTGGCACTTCTAATGCCTGAAGTATTGATCGAGGGAATTGACACCATGAACTCTGTAGGGCTGTCCATAAATCCGTAAGAGTACGAATGGGTGGAGATGTCTTCTGAAAAGCACGTTGCAAGACATCCCAGATATGCTCAATAATATTCGCGTATGGCGGGTTTGGTGGCCAGTGGAAGTGTTTAAATTCAGAAGAGTATTCCTGGAGACGCTCTGTAGCAATTCTGGACGTTTAGGGTGCCGCATTGTTCTGCTGGAATTGCCCAAGTCCGTCAGAATGCACAATGGATATGAATGGATGCAGGAGATCAGACAGGATACTTACGTACATTTCGTATGGCGTTCAATTCGTAAGCAAGCAGCAGTTTTTTGAATGTTCCGGGAGAATGTTCACAGAATTCTTCATCTTGATTTAAAATTTCATCCGCAAAAACTACAGATGTTGCAACAATTGAAGGACAACGTTTACCGGTTACGATTAGGTTTCTGTCAACAAATGATAACAAAAATAAACTATGGCGCTGAGTCAGATGAGGCACATTTTCATCTCACAGGTTATATGAATAAAAAGAACTACTGTTACTGGTAAAACACAAATCCTAATGACGTTCATGACCACCATTTACACGCTGGTAAAGCGACAGTATGGTGTGGTGTTTCATCACATGGGATTATCGGACCGTATTTTTTTGCAAATGAACAGGGAAACACAATAACTCTCAATGCCGATCGTTAAGTAGAGGTGTTACGAACTTTCGTTACACCTGCATTGAACAACTTTTCAAATGTTCAAGAAGCATGGTTTCAACAGGACGGAGCGACATCACACACTGCACGGCAATCAATGGCATATGTGCGAGATTTGTTGGCAACCGTGTTATCTAACGATTCGGTTACATTTCCTAGCCCCCTAGGTCGCAAGATCTGGATGAGTTAAATCAGAGAATTAGGGATGCAGTTCACAGTATCCCAGCTGAGATGTTGCAGCGGTCAATGAGGAATCTCAACAGCTGATTTCAGGAATGTGTCCGCACAAGAGGACATAATGGAAATATTCCCGTTTTTCTGTGTCACTCTGTATCAACAGTTATGGTGATTACTTTTGAAATAATAAACAGTTTACTTACTATTTTTCCATCTGTGTCTTTTTCATTTGACTGTCCCTTGTACAACACGACGTGCTCAAGTTGTTCACCACTAATCTTGTAAACAGATACTAAATGTTTTTCTCTCTTTGTTATAGACATTATCTTACATATATTCTCATTTACGCAGAGATGCTACTCATTACATCACGTGTAAATTCTGTCCAAATATTTCTGCAGTTCCTTACGATTGTCCATCTAGGAAACTTTTGTGTACAGAACACCTTGTCAGCGAACGACCGTACAGTGCTGCTGATCCTACCTTTTATATAGTTTGTATATACTTTATTGAACACATTAAGGGTCTACTGCGCTTCCTCGGGGCACACCAGATGTTGCTTTACTTTCTGTGGTATATTCGCCGTCCAGTACTGGGTTTTGTTAGTTATATATTCCTCAAGCCAATCGCATGTTTGCGACGACATTCCGTGTGGTCGTGTCTTAGTTAGCAGTAGAGAACATGGCACAGGGTCGATACGGAATCTACGTATTCGCCTCCGCTTCATCTCTCTGCTGGTGTAGTATGATGCTGCACTGGATAGCAATCACGTAGTGGAATGTGCGCCTCTTTAGTGATGCATATGGATCGGCATATCTGATCGTAGAGGACCCGTCCTACTGAACAAGTACAGTACCTGCAATGTAAGGAACGACCTCATGCGTGTAGAGTCGCCGCCTCGCTGCCTAGACTTTAGTGCTCTAGGGCAAATGATGGTACCCGTAACATCGTATACTGACACAATGAATTTAAAAATGCTTGAAAATTTCTCAGTTTTGTTTAGTTTTTACTATCTGAGTGTGATGTACTTTTAATCATCCTAGTACACGCGCCCTATGAGCAATCTAATTAGTTGGCTTGACGTACCGCGCACGCACGAAACGTCACAGCGTCTTGTAGACATGCCAGCTGGCGTCGACGCTACAGCCAGAACTGTAAACATTGGCCCACCGTGCACACTACCAAAGCGACGACTGGTGTTTGCCGCCAGGTCTTTGCTTCAAAATGGTTCAAATGGCTCTGAGCACCATGGGACTTAACTTCTAAGGTCATCAGTCGCCTAGAACTTAGAATTAATTAAACCTAACTAACCTAAGGACATCACACACATCCATGCCCGAGGCAGGATTCGATCCTGCGACCGTAGCGGTCGCTCGGTTCCAGACTGTAGCGCCTAGAACAGCACGGCCACTCCAGCGGGCTAGGTCTTTGCTACTCATTTTACGCATGCGCACAGGGCATTTTCCTGTCCATTACACTCATTACTTGCAGTAGACAATCTTACGGAGTACCATAAGAGTGTGTGCAATGCGTGTGCATGCGCACCGAAGAAGGTCAATGGCCGCTTAGCCTTAACTATATGAAGATGGTATCTGTTCTTTCGGACATGTTCGAAAAAAAGTAATGGGCAGGGGCATTACGAATGCAGTGTGTGGACATTTAGTTGGGAATGTGGGTGTGCAAGGGATAAATCCCTGCAGTCGAACTATCCTATGTGTCCTCAGTAGCTCAAATGGATAGAGCATCTGCCATGTAAGCAGGAGACCCAGGGCTCGAGTCCCGGTCGGGGCACACATTTTCAACTGTTCCCGTTGATGTATATCAACGCCTGTCGGCAGCTTTGGGTCTTTATTTAGTTATCATTTGATTCCATAGAACTGCACGGTCACCGACTGTATCTGTTATTTCTGACATGTCTGAAAGAACAAATACCATATTCATATCTATTCAAAGGTATCCGGATACCTGTTAGTGGAAATGGGTGTCCCCCTTTGCCTTTACGATGCCTTGAACTCTGCTGGAGACACTTTGATCGAGGTAGCGGAATATCTATTGAGGAATGACAGCCTATTCGTCCTGAAAAGCCGAAAAGATAGTAGGTGGCGATGTTGGACACTGGGGTTTGGACCAAGGTTCCAACGCATCCCATATATGTCACAAAAAATTTCGGCCAGGACTCTGAGCAGACCAATCAATTTCACGAATGTCGAAGAACCATTACCTCACGGAATGACGCTCTATGACAGGGTGTGTTGTCATACTCATACAAACTATCACCTTCTCTAAATTGCTTTCCTACTGTACTCAGAACACAGCCCTGAAAATGTGTTCATATCCTTACGCATTTAGCATTTTCTTAACTGTTACCGTACCATAACACCACTTTCTCCGTACTTCGCTGTTGTCGCTACACATGATGGCCGGTAAAGTCCTCCAGACATTCGTCAGTTCCAAACTCTTCCATCAGATTGCTGCAAGGTAGAGTGCGATTCATATCCAGTGCATATGAGTCGTTTCCAATCATAGAACTTTCCTGTAGCGTCGCTCGTTACTTCATCTCAGACTTCACTAAGCATCGACTACAGAAATGCTTGGCTTATGAGGAGCTGGCCGACAGTTCTACCTCTTTCTTTTTGACTCATTACGCACAGTCTTTGTGCTACCTGAACTGCTAGTAAATGAAACTCATGATGGATTCCTTCCGCCGATTTCTTGAGATTCTTTACAACCATCCTCCGCATTGTTCGACGGTCTCTGTCCGTTAGTGCTCGAGGTGTGTGTGGCCCTGGTTTACCTGTGATTCTTCCTTCCCGTTTCCACTTCGCAGTCGGCTTGGGAAGCTTTAGAAGGCTTGAAATGTCCTTAATGGATTTGTTACTCAGATTATATCCAGTGAATTGTAGGCCTATTAAAATTACTTGATAGTTGAAACTTCACGCTGCGGAGCTGGTTTCGTTCGATCAGAAAGCTGAACGTCACGTCCAAGCATTCGCCGTTGTCACACTGCCACAACAAATGGTCAGTTCACTTCCAATTCCATGTGCGGCATTCTTCCTTGATGTGTTTGAATTCCGAATCCTGGATCTGGCTCTTATATTTAGCACTTCATAACACACGATAAGCACGCCAAACATATATTCTCTCTCTCTATCTCTATCTCTCTCTGTCACTCATAGCTCTCTCTCTCTCTCTCTCTCTCTCTCTCTCTCTCTCTCTCTCTCTCTCTCACACACACACACACACACACACACACAGACTCAAAACTATGCTAACTTTATACACACTTTTCATACACAGCACTAACCAAACATTAGTGGATCCTTCCACAGAAAACGCGGTTCAGCGCGACATATGAAGTTACAATAATCACAAAGCTCGGCTTACATTTGTAAGTATCGCACGATATTGCGTAAAGCCGATCTTTTTGAAGCAAAAAAATAAAAAAAATGATTCTGAGCACTATGGGACTTAACATCTGTGGTCATCAGTTCCCTAGAACTTAGAACTAATTAAACCTAACTAGCCTAAGGACTTCACACACATCCATGCCCGAGGCAGGATTCAAACCTGCGACCGTAGCGGTCGCGCGGTTCCAGACTGAAGCGCCTAGAACCGCTCGGCCACACCGGCCAGCTTGAAGCAACAACTTAGCGTTGTGACCAGGTCGCCATAGTCATATACAGGGCGAGTCACCTAACGTTACCGCTGAATGTAGTTCGTAAACATCATCAAATACTGACGAACCGATTCCACAGACCGAACGTGAGGAGGGGGGCCAGCGTAATTGTTTAACAAACCATACAAAAATGCACGGAAGTATGTTTTTTAACACAAACCTACGTTTTTTAAAAATGGAGCCCCGTTACTTTTGTTAGCACATCTGAACATATAAACAAATACGTAATCAGTGACGTTTGTTGCATTGTAAAATGTTAATTACATCCGGAGATATTGTAACCTAAAGTTGACGCTTGAAACCTCCGACGTTCAGTTGCGTGTTGTAACAGACAAGGGCCACGGTCGGCGAGCAGCATCTGCACGGGCACGTTTACGATGACCGACCGTGTTTACGAATGTGGCTGTAGAGCACTGTTGTGGTTTGGTCTAGCTGTCGCAGTGTCCGCATGTAGCGCTTGCTGCTATTGTTATTCTGCATTCGTCTCCGCACGCAGACCAACTGTAGTACACCGTGTTATCAGACGTCTGTGATAGTGTAGTGTTGTAGGAACTGTGACCATGGTGTATTCGAACTCTGAAAAGGCGGAGATGATACTCATCTATGGCGAGTGTCGACAAAATGCAGCTGAAGCCTGCAGGGTGTATGCAGAACGGTACCCGGACAGAGAGCATCCAACGTGCCGCACATTGCAAAACATCTACCGCCAGCTGTATGCAACAGATATGGTCGTAGCACGCAAACGGGTCCGTAACAGGCCCGTCACAGGAGAAGCGGGTGCAGTTGGTGTGTTATCTGCTATTGCCATGAACCCACACATGAGTACACGGGACATTGCTAGAGCCGGTGGACTGAGTCATCGTCACCGCTTTCACCCGTTTCATGTGTCGCTACATCAGCAATTACATGGTGATGACTTTAATCATCGAGTGCAATTCTGTCAATGGGCATTAACAGAGAATGCGTTGCAGTTCTGCCTGTTTACCGATGAAGCGGGTTTCACAAACCACGGGGCAGTGAATCTACGGAACATGCATTGCTGGTCCGTGGACAATCCACGCTGGCTCAGACAGGTAGAGGGACAGCGACCTTGGACTGTAAATGTATGGTGCGGAATCATTGGCGACCACCTCATTGGTCCTCACTTCATTGCAGGGGTCCAAACAGCTGCAACATACATCGCGTTTCTACAGAATGATCTGCCAAAGTTGCTCGAAAATGTCCCACTAGAAACGCGTCGACATATGTGGTATCAGCATGATGGTGCACCTGCACATTCCGCAATCAACACTAGGCTGACCCTTGACAGGATGTTCGACGGGCGTTTCATAGGACGTGGAGGACGCATAAATTGGCCAGCCCGTTCTTCTGATCTTACACCTCTGGACTTCTTTCTGTGGGGTACGTTAAAGGAGAATGTGTACCGTGATGTGCCTACAACCCCAGAGGATGTGAAACAACGTATTGTGGCAGCCTGCGGCGACATTACACCAGATGTACTGCGGCGTGTACGACATTCATTACGCCAGAGATTGCAATTGTGTGCAGCAAATGATGGCCACTACATTGAACATCTATTGGCCTGACATCTCCGAACACACTCTATTCCAATCCGTAAATGAAAACGTAAACCACGTGTATACGTGTACCTCACCCCTCATGGTAATGTACATGTGCGTCAGTGAAAACGACCAATAAAAAGGTGTTAGCATGTGTACGTAATGTTCTGTTCCAGTCTCTTCTGCACCTAAGGTCCATCACCGTTCCCTTTGGATCCCTACGTAATTCGTTGCTCTGCGATACACACGATCGAACAGCGGAGGAGTGGTACTCAAGCGTCAACTTTAGGTTACAATATCTCCGGATGTAATTAACATTTTACAATGCAACGAACGGCACTGATTACGTATTTGTTTATATGTTCAGATGTGCTAACAAAACTAACAGGGTTCCCATGAAAAAACGGTAGGTTTGTGTTAAAAAACATACTTCCGTGCATTTTTTTTATGGTTTGTATTAATCAATTACACTAGCCTCTCTCCTCACGTTCGGTCTGTGGAATCGATTCGTCAGTATTTGATGTGGTTTACGAAATATATCCAGCGGTAATGTAGGTGACTCACCCTGTATATAACAACCTAGCCCTACGTCGTGGCATAGCGTAGCCGTTATGGTATCAGCCTGCCAGGAAAGATAGTTGTATGGGTAAACTTTAAAATGTTTTGTCTCTAAACCTAATCAAAAAACTTCGATTATTATTTTTGTTTCATTAATTGGTTCAAACGTAATTCTTTCATTTCTCAGTCTTTCCGATTCATTTTCATCATAGTATTGACTTTTTTATTTCCTTTTATTTTTCTTCCTATCACTTGTTGATCGTTTTGGAATCTCCCTGTGTCGTCTACAATCTATAATCAAATTCCAGTCAGGACAGCTCATCGTTTGGTAACACGGCGTGTAAGTTTGAGGATAGTTTCAAGTAACTATGATAGCGGGAAACTAGGGTTTTCACTTAGCGCTGACACTAAATTTTTCTGTCTTGAGTTTGCTCTTAAAGGTTAGCTTCAAACGCTGTGAACAAAGTCATCGTTATTTTAGTTTTGCCGAGAATGGGTGACCGCCGATTTCTTGGACGCATTGCACAATACGAAGCTGTAGTTGGGTCAGGACATGAGTTTAAATTCAGGGCTACAGAATGTGTCGTCTGTCGCAGTTCAGTCATTGGTCACTTAAAATCAGTTTTCGACCAAGCACCACGCATAGTGCTGTTCATATTTCGCGGCGGCCGCTTCCAACATTGCTCAGCGTTACAGATTAACAGCATTTGTGACGTTACCCGCCGTTTTTCGTGTCGCGTGTCGTCTGTAACCGAGGAGCTGCCGGTAGCCGATGTGACAATACTGTAGCGGCAAATGACAAAAGTCATTTCTGAAGTCATATTAATCGGAATATAGTCCACCTCCAGGGTCACCGAGCTCTCATGGGCGACGCATTCTGCTGTTATTGCATCGTTACTGACTGTGAATAACTGCCGGCCGTAGTGGCCGAGCGGTTCTAGGCGCTACAGTCTGGAACCGCGTGACCGCTACGGTCGCAGGTTCGAATCCTGCCTCGGGCATGGATGTGTGTTATGTCCTTAGGTTTAAGTAGTTCTAAGTTCTAGGGGACTGATGACCTCCGATGTCAAGTTCCATCGTACTCAGAGCCATTTGAACCCTTTTGTAAATTACTCCCCGCCTCCTTTCATAATGGTGGGTCCGTCTCACGTGATATCCAGTGATCAATTACACTTTACATAGTGTGTTCGGATATCTGATTATGTAGTATATACGACCTAGGCGTTGCGCAACGTTCTGCCAATGCACAAAAGAAGTTGCACGTGACTGAGGAACTTACATGACTTACATGTGGTTCATAATGAAGAATTCAGTTAATGCAACGGAGCAGGGTAGCGCAGTGGATTCGCATTCTGGAGAACGACAGTTCAAACCCGTTTCCGCCCATCCGGCTTTATGTTTCCCGTAATTTTCCTAAACCGCTTAAGGTAAATGCCAGGGTGGTTTTTTCGATCGGGCACGGGCGCTCTTTCATTTTCCGTCCTTCCCTAATCCCAGATTGTGCTCCGTCTCTCATGGCCTCGATGTCGACGGGACGTTAAACACTGATCTCCACCTCTTTTTCTCAGTCAATGCTCTGAACGATTTGGCTCGATGGTTTACGAAGCTAGACGCAGAAGCGGCGGGGTTCAAAAACCTATCAACGGTTTTCCGTGGTTACTTTAATCAGTTTGTGTAATTGCTGTCGACGGTATTTCAGCGAAATCTCGGGGAATACCCTACTTAAATGTTACCTAACCTTGTGAATATCCGTCTCTAACTACATATGTCTTTATTTACTCACGCTTTTATTTCATCTAGCAAGATTACGACATTAGAGATCTCCATTACATCTAATCAAGAATCCTTAGTAAATCTGTTTATAATTAGCATTACTATGTGGACAGTATATGAGCTACAGATAATAATCGTAATAGTAGTAGTAGTTTTTGCTGTTGTTGTTGCTGTGATAATGTCACCGTTGAGCGCACCTCAGTCACACAGTAATGGTAATACTAGTAGTTATAGTGGGGAATACACATAATACGGCAGTTTCGGTAGGTGGAACGAGTGTAATGGTAGCTTAGCAGGAGTTCATTTGCACGTGTACGCAGAGAATTGGATCTAGATACGGAACTGGTCCGTCTAAGTGCTATACGCCGTATGTCGAATGAATGTTACACACTAACAAATTCCTATCCTACATCTAGTTTGTGGATGACTGACACCCCGTATTCCATTTCCACTCGGAAATAAATAACTCATTTTGTTGTGGAAGTAATGATAAGAAAAGAACGGTATCGAAATGACTGTGGAAGCCGTGAGTACTGAAATTAGATGTAAATCGTTACAGGGAAAAAGAAAACAGAAAAATGAGAGCGAAGCAACGAGCTGGGTACAGAAAATCTACCATTATTTGAAGAGATAGAAGTCACTGTAGAAAGACTGGGAATAAATTTAAATCTTCCTGGATTCTTGTTACAGAGTTGACGTTAATGGAAGAAAAATGTAAGATGAATATGTGATGGCGAGAGTTATTCCATGACTCCCTGCGAGTAATCTTCGTTTCTTATTTATATTCCTGACATAATGTCGTAGAAGCTAGTTGTAAGATTGGTTGGTTTGGAGAGAGTAAGAGTACGGAAGCGCATGTTTGCGTGGGAGAACAGGAAAAGTAAGCTAACACCAGAAAATCAACAGATTCACGTGGCTCAAGACGTGTCACCCGAATTCGAGAGAAAGAAAATATTGCGAGGGTTGTTGACAATGGAATCAAAACAAACAGATCGGCTTACTTCAACTCTAACACAATATTGACACTTCCAAATTGCAGTGGCTCCCTGTGAAAACTTTTCCCATCTACTACGATAGCAGACACTCCGCGCTGATGGGAACAAGTGAAGCGGGAACTTAGGGTAGAGTGACATAGTTCTCGTACGCCGCTGGGTGTTGTGTTACGTCTGTCCGACGTTATCTCACAAATTCTTCCAACGAAGAACTTCATGGGACTGTATGCTATGTGTTTCCGAAATACCAATGTTAGACTTTTAACTTTGCCAAACAATTAAGTCATGTATTCGGAACCTGAAATGGCAATGAGTATAAGAGGAAAACACACGAATTAGGAAGAAGAATTTCATATACTGGGATATGTTCCCATAAAAGATGGAGAGTGTTAAGGTCTAATGGAAATTAGTTTTTTCAATTTTTCTGAATGAATGCATTACGAATAAAAGAGAAAGCGACCAAGAAAGCAAAGCATCAGTCACTCTATAAGCATCACCGGGAATCACTCTCGCAGGTCAATATTTTGTTACATATCCCTGGACATCTTGGTGGGTGAAGAACCTCGAAGAAATAATTAATTTCTGTCATATTTCAAAAATGCTTCAAATGGCTCTGAGCACTATGCGACTTAACTTCTGAGGTCATCAGTCACCTAGAACTTAAAACTAATTAAACCTAACTAACCTAAGGACATCACACACATCCATGTCCGAGGCAGGATTCGAGCCTGCGACCGTAGCGGTCGCTCGGCTTCAGACTGCATAGCCTAGAACCGCACAGCCACTCCGGCCGGCGTCATATTTATTCCACTACACGGTAAGGTCATTGGTAAATAGAAAAAAAACCTCATTTTTTTGTTTTGTTATTGGCAGTTATTTGAGGTATTGTGTTTTTGTTAACTCCAACCGAAGAGGGCGTATAAGAGAGAAGACAGTGAGAGGCAACGAGATGGGAACCACAAAAATAAACGAATTACGTCGCAGATTATAAGCATACTGATAGTGCATAATAAATGAAAAACGTGTAGAGTGTCGAGGTGTGTGGCAGACAATGACCTGCCGCCTGCTGAATATCTATTGGTTATGTGCCCTCCTTCGCCAGCAACGGTTTGAAGAATATCAGAACACGAAATGGAAGCTGACTAGCAGCAAGTGTATTCAGACATTTATCACGATATCTCAAATAATTAAATAATTGTAAACTACAAAAGTAGCACAGACAACACCCCCCCCCCCTCCATTCCCCTTCTAGCTCCGATCTTGATATGCTCTTGAACAACAGAACTTACGTGTATTTTTTGTACACGAATGGTTCAAACGGCTCAGAGCACTATGGGACTTAACATCTGAGGTCATCAGTCCCCTAGAACTTAGAACTGCTTAAAAATAACTATTCTAAGGACATCACACACATCCATGCCCGAGGCAGGATTCGAACCTGTGACCGTAGCGGTCGCGCAGTCCCAAACTGAAGCGCCTAGAACCGCTCTTCCACAGCAGCCGGCTTTTGTAGACGTAAATACATTACCGGTATTAATCTGTGCGCAGCGGAATTGTATTGCATTGTGTTGACCTGGTGACCTAGAAGCGACGGGGCGCATACTCCCCGCCGTAGCCCTCAGTGGTACACAACCCCACAACAGGCTACAGCAGTCCACTTACTCCACCGCCGCCCCACACCGAACCTAGGGTTATTGTGCGGTTCAGCCCTCAGTGGTACACAACCCCACAACAGGCTACAGCAGTCCACTTACTCCACCGCCGCCCCACACCGAACCTAGGGTTATTGTGCGGTTCAGCCCTCAGTGGTACACAACCACACAACAGGCTACAGCAGTCCACTTACTCCACTGCCGCCCCACACCGAACCTAGGGTTATTGTGCGGTTCAGCCCTCTGTGGTACACAACCCCACAACAGGCTACAGCAGTCCACTTACCCCGCCGCCGCCTCACACCGAACCTAGGGTTATTGTGCAGTTCAGCCCTCTGTGGTACACAACCCCACAATAGGCTACAGCAGTCCACTTACTCCACCGCCGGCCCACACCGAACCTAGGGTTATTGTGTGGTTCAGACCTCAGTGGTACACAACCCCACAGCAGGCTACAGCAGTCCACTTACTCCACCGCCGCCCCACACCGAACCTAGGGTTATTGTGCGGTTCAGCCCTCAGTGGTACACAACCCCACAACAGGCTACAGCAGTCCACTTACTCCACCGCCGCCCCACACCGAACCTAGGGTTATTGTGCGGTTCAGCCCTCAGTGGTACACAACCCCACAACAGGCTACAGCAGTCCACTTACTCCACCGCCGGCCCACACCGAACCTAGGGTTATTGTGCGGTTCAGCCCTCAGTGGTACACAACCCCACAGCAGGCTACAGCAGTCCACTTACTCCACCGCCGCCCCACACCGAACCTAGGGTTATTGTGCGGTTCAGTCCTCAGTGGTACACAACCCCACAACAGGCTACAGCAGTCCACTTACTCTACCGCCGCCCCACACCAAACCTAGGTTTATTGTGCGGTTCAGCCCTCAGTGGTACACAACCCCACAACAGGCTACAGCAATCCACTTACTCCACCGCCGCCCCACACCGAACCTAGGGTTATTGTGCGGTTCAGCCCTCAGTGGTACACAACCCCACAACAGGCTACAGCAGTCCACTTACACCACCGCCGCCCCACACCGAACCTAGGGTTATTGTGCGGTTCAGCCCTCAGTGGTACACATCCCACAACAGGCTACAGCAGTCCACTTACTCCACCGCCACCCCACACTGAACCTAGGGTTATTGTGCGGTTCAGCCTTCAGTGGTACATAACCCCACATTATGCTACAGCAGTCCACATACCCCGCCGCCGCCCCACACCGAACCTAGGGTTATTGTGCGGTTCAGCCCTCTGTGGTACACAACCCCACAACAGGCTACAGCAGTCCACTTACTCCACCGCCTGCCCACACCGAACCTAGGGTTATTGTGCGGTTCAGCCCTCAGTGGTACACAACCCGACAACAGGCTACAGCAGTCCACTTACACCACCGCCGCCCCACACCGAACCTAGGGTTATTGTGCGGTTCAGCCCTCAGTGGTACACAACCCCACAACAGGCTACAGCAGTCCACTTACTCCACCGCCACCCCACACTGAACCTAGGGTTATTGTGCGGTTCAGCCCTCAGTGGTACACAACCCCACATTATGCTACAGCAGTCCACTTACTCCACCGCCGGCCCACACCGAACCTAGGGTTATTGTGCGGTTCAGCCCTCAGTGGTACACAACCCCACAACAGGCTACAGCAGTCCACTTACTCCACCGTCGCCCCACACCGAACCTAGGGTTATTGTGCGGTTCAGCCCCCAGTGGACCCCCGCTCCCACATCCACTCCCGGGAACGTCTCATTTCAGACGAGTGTAACCGCAATGTTTGCTTGGTAGATTTTTTACGGTGTATGGGTACACGGAGACAGTGTTTGCGCAGCAATCACCGATATAGTGTAGCTGAGGCGGGATAATGGGAACTAGCCCGCATTCGCCGAGGCAGATGGAAAACCGTCTTAAAAGCCATTCTCAGGCTGGCCGGCACACCGGACCTCGACACTAATGCGCCGGGTGGATTCCCGCTCGGGAAGCAGTGCGCTAGACCGAACGGCTAGCCGGGTGGGCTTGTGCACAGCGGTACTTTCTGTACATGTGAACTCTATTGGTTTCAATTGTAAAACAAATGCGTCCGAAGCAGTAGCTAGTTTGCTGAAATTTATGAAATTGGTGCGAAAATATTTTTATATTCGACTGCTTGAAATTTGTTTTATTGTGTATTTTTATGTCTGCCAGACGATATTTAAATTTTTAGACATACACGTAGACACATAGACCATTACTTCGAAATTGTTATCTTGCAAACTAAAAGTAATCTGACACTGAAAGGTGAGTGTGTTGTTGTCCTTGAAGCCTAAATAGTGGCATATGCTAGCATTTTATCTGTCACAAACATTCTAGTTGAGTCCGAGAAGAAACGCTTTTAAAAGAGATCAGATAGCGTACTGTTATGCCATGTGCGCTCTCACTCTCAACGAATATTAGGATAAACTGTTAAAAGTTCTTGATGCGTATGTAAAACATTCTCGGTTTTCTCTCAGCGTCAATTCGGGATAAAATCACAAGCTTTCGACGATAGCCTCCACCGTCATCGTCAGGAGCAGATGACTGTCTCCAATGCTGCTGTGTTGGTCTTATATAGGCCGTGGACGGCTTCTGATAGGGTGGGCTTGTGATTGGTCAGCTATTACGTACTGTTCAAATCAAATGTGTGTGAATTCATATGGGACCAAACTGCTGAGGCCATCGGTCCCTAGACTTACACACTACTCAAACTAACTTAAGCTAAAGGCAACACACACACCCATGCTCGAGGGAGGACTCGAACCTCCGGCGGGAGGGGCCGCCCGATTCGTGATATGGCGCCTCTAACCGCGTGGCCACTCTGCGCGGCCATTACGTACTGTTGTCGCAGACGGTGTCACTGTGTGCGCTGGTGGCGCCACCGCTTCCTTTGGAACGTAAACTTTGGAAGGAATGTCTCTGCTGCTTCTCTGCATCGAGCGCTCGTTTCCATACTCTGCTCAGAAAGTATCCGCTATCACGATTAGAGTTCTTGTCGCTCATTCTTATTTCAACAGCCTCCTTAATAACAGAATCCCATATGTGGAGGCATGAGACAAAATTTTTGTTTCATTGAACAGTATTTTGTTTGTTCGTGAGGCTGTACTCCGAAATTGCCGATTTCTCCAGTTCTGTATTTTTAATATGCAGTTCATGTTCTGCACAGGGGTCGGAAACGGTACGAATGGTCTGACCTATATAGTTGCTTCCACACTTAACAGGACATAATAAATTACAGAGATCCTGAGGCCCATACTGTCCTTAACAGGGCGCATCATCTCCTCAATGTTCATAGGAGGACGAAAAACTTGTCTTATATCTAGTCTATCCAGGACTCTTCCTATTTTGTGGATATAGCGCCAAAAAAAGAAAGAACCGCAATCGGTGTTTCATCCTGTGAGTGTGCAGCGTTTTCACGTTTCCTTTTCTGGGAGAACGCTGCCTTTGGATCGTGTGCACCGTAGCCGTTCTTTCGGAACACGTACTTCAGATGGTTTATTTCGGAATTCAAGTGGTCCTCGACAGAAACAGTTTTTGCTCTGTATACCAACGTGTTCAAAACGGCCCTCTTCTGAACAGGGTAATGGAATCTCTGTGCATTAAGGTATAAATCGGTATGCGTCGGCTTACGGTACACAGAGTGGCCTGTCGCTGTACTAAAATATCTAAGAATGGCAGCCTTCCTTCGTTCTCTATCTCGACAGTGAACCGGATGTTCGGATATATGCCCTTCATGTGTTCCATGAATTGTTAGAGAGCTTCTGCGCCGGTTGGCCGTACCATAAATGTATCGTAAACATAACGAGAAAATAAGGATGGACGGAGGGGAGCGGAATTTAAAACACGTTCCTCAAAATTCTCCATAAAAAAACAGCCAGTGATGGAGACAACAGAGAGCTCATCCCCATACCTTCCGTCATTTCATATAATTTATTACCATAGAAGAAGTAGGTGGTCGTCATCACAAGCCAGAACCACTTTATAGTTTCAGGAGGATAAATATCCGCCATCATTTTCAAAGTGTCCTCCACAGAAACTTTTGTGAATAGCGATACCGCATCCAGGCTGACTAAAATGTCATTTGGACCAACTCCAATCTGTTTCATTTCGTCAATGAACATGTGGGAGTTTTTGATGCGATGTTCACACCGGCCGACTATAGGATTCATCAACTTTATTAAGTATTTGGCCAGCTTCTAGATAGGAGAACCAATTGCACTGACAATAGGACTCAAGGGAACGTTATCCTCGTGGATCTTCGGTAGTCCGTACAACCTGGGAGGCCTAGGAGCTCGGACTCTGAGATTTTTAGTAACACCATCTGGCAGACCGGAATTCTGCAGTAGTTCCAGGGTTTTTCCGCTGTACGCCAAAGTTGGGCCCCGTTTAAGACGTTTGTGCGTACTGTCCTCCAACAGTGATGTGATTTTGCTATGATATTTGGCAGTATTAAGAACGACTGTGGCATTTCCCTTATCAGCTGGTAATATGACAAGATCTTCATCTCTCCGAAGTAAACGGAGCTCCTCTTTCTCCTCTCTACTGATACCAGATCTTGGAGGCTTAGCTGAGGCCAAAATGCGGCTGGTAATAGGTCTCCCTTCTTCGGCGTCGTCATGTGCAAGATACCGCACCGCCTGTTCTACTCCAATGATAAGATCCACGATGGGTGTAGTACGTGGTGTAGGAGCAGGACCGAGATGGCTCCTATGTCCAGGTTCTTGTCCGACACGTTGATAACAGTACGTGCTGTTTCATACGATGACTTCGATCTTTGCGTAGCTGGAAGACGCTCAAATTTCTTTGCTTGTTTAGCCGATGTATTGCTAAGGTGAGCTCTTTGATGAGCAGCCGTCGTCACATCGACCCATTCCCAGTCAAACGGCGAGAGAACTGTAGATAACAAAAGATGGAAACTACATAAACTTCGTGCATTAAAATCCAGTTCGTACCTTGTGTGACTTGTCCTTTCTTTGACGATCGCCCGGCGTGTCCTCCGCAATATATTCTTCAATCTAATCGACTTGATATAGTGTTTAACCGCAGCAAACTTAGGCACAATCTCCTTATCGCGGCAGCGTTGCAGAGATGCCAAATTACTTCGCAACTGTGTATATCTGATGCGCAGCTTCTCCAGTTAACATGTAGTTTGCAGAAGCTCATAGAGAAGGTAGAAATGTACTGCGGAACCAAAGACTGCAAAAACACCATCAGCAGTGACGTTCTGAAACCATCCACTAGTTTCCAGTGACCTGAAAGCCAGCTGATTTCGCTGCAAATGTGAAAGAGTAAAGGTGAAGACATTACTGGTACAAGTTTGACCAATGACGAATCATGATTGTCTTAACATAAGCTCGCCTACAAGTGAGTACAGCTAGGATTCTGAATATTTTAGGAAGATAACTCCCCTGGTCTTCGAAGTAACGTGGAATTATTCTTCCAGTAATGATAAACAAAATTAAGGGAGAGTGCACAATAGAGGGATACCAGGAATGAAGTCGATTAGAGTGCTTCACAGGAGAAGACGTAATGACAAACTATACATCTTCGTAGAAATAAATGATTGCAGAATCTGAAAGCAATTCACCTGGCTTCGTGTCTTATACACATCTCCTTAGGATCGGTACTAGTCATACGTTAGGTCGTGGTAAGATAACTTTAGTAGGTCTCCAATGCCGTTCACAAACGACGAATACAGATGAAAGGAAGTTGTATTGCAAGAAAATATTGTGTAAAATTTTATGAAAAATGTTGTGCAAAGACTGGTAGCTTAGTTAACGCTCAACATAACCAAGTGCAGTATTTTGAGAAATACAACGCAATTGATAATTTAGATAGACCGTTATTAAAACATGTCTTTTTCTTCTGTTAATATTGTAGCTGCAATAACATTAGAGGTGACCAACCGTTTATCTTTCCATATTTTATCTGGTGATTCTTTCATGGCTACTATTGCTAAAGAATAAAGACAGAAGACAACATGTAGATTTGTCTTATATTTATTATAGCACACACTGTAAAACAAAAACTGATACCAAAATATTGTCACATTTAATTATTATTATTCATAATTTTACCTGAATGATCCTTCGTTGCTGCCATTCCTAAGCAGGAAGATAAGAAGCTGTAGATGGTCGTATCTTATATTTTGTTATACTGTACGGTGTAAAACAATGTAATATTATATTTGTTGTTGGAACAATTTGTTATTACAACACTTAACTACTTCTGTGTTGCGAGATATGTAGTAATGACCTCCCTACATGAATCCAGACCTTAGAATAAAGAAATGTTAATCGTCCCCTTCCTTCCTGCAATTCATACATTGCCCATGGTCAGTATCGTAGGTTAACAAAAACTACCATAATGTTATACGAACAGCACACTGCATATCTTGAACTGATTAGTTCAGTGCGCTCTTAGACTTCTTAGTGGTATGCTGGGTCACAGATGTTCAGGTGACACTTGATGTGATGTATGTAATTGTAAAGTTCGATAATGTAGTAAACTGTTTTATTAATTGACGTTCTCCCTTACTGTGTGCCTACTACTTTTAATTCAACTTGTGTTTAATTTCATCTCATACCAGGTCATCACCATATTTTTTACCTTTGTACATATTGATGCATACTTCTACCGTAACCCAAGTATCTACGTTGGTAGATTATACAGTGTAAGCTATCTCTTTGTTCTTGCAGCTGAATAACCAAAGGTTGTTTTATAACTGTATTTTCACTATGTTACATACGATAATGGGGGTGGTGTTCTAAGCGGTAGAGCGCTCTACCCCAGCCCTGGAGATCTTGTGTTCAGTCTCAGTTAAGGGTGGGGATTTTTCGTCATTGCAACCGTTCCAGAATAGTCCCAGGTACGCTGAGGCTGCAGCGAAATAGAGTACCGGGGATCTGCAGCGAGGCAAATGCTGCCGTCACCTGCAACCAGACCAGAGGCCCGTTCGTGGACTGAGCGTCACATGTAGATATGTTGTTGGCAGTGTCAGAGGAAATCGAGGTTTGCCGACTAACTACAACTATACCCACATACACGGGGGCTATCCACAAAGTACATTACGTTTTGGAATTAAAAATAAATAAATACGTTTTGGAATTGAAAATAAATAAAGAATTGGAATTTTTTTAATTATATACAGATTAAAGCCACACTTAAATACTACTTTTCTACATAGTTTCAATTTAAATTAAGGCACTTATCGTAGCGATGGACGAGCTTGGAAATTCCTTCGTCGTAAAATTCGGCCGCCTGCGCCTTCAACCACGTGGTTACCTCTTTGGGACAGAAAAGGTGTGATTTTTGTGGATTTCCTGGAAAGAGGCCCTACAATAAACTCTCAAAGGTATTGCCAAACTCTGCACAACCTCAGAAGAGCAATACAAAACAAGCGCAGGGGAAAGTTGGGCTCAGAGATCGTGCTGATTCACGACAACGCCCGGGCCCACACGGCAAATGCCACTCGTGAAGTTCTCGAATCTTTTAAGTGGGAGTTGTTTCCTCATCCGCCGTATAGTCCCGACCTGGCACCGAGCGACTTCCACTTATTCCCAGCAATGAAGAAGTGGTTGGCTATGCAGCGTTTTGATGACGACCCTCAGCTTCAAGAAGAGGTAACCACGTGGTTGAAGGCGCAGGCGGCCGAATTTTACGACGAAGGAATTTCCAAGCTCGTTCATCGCTACGATAAGTGCCTTAATTTAAATGGCAACTATGTAGAAAAGTAGTATTTAAGTGTGGCTTTCATCTGTATATAATAAAAAAATCCCAATACTTTATTTATTTTTAATTCCAAAACGTAATGTACTTTGTGGATAGCCCTCGTAGATATGTTATTTTCCCACTGATTTGTGCGTGCCTCAACAATCCTTGAGTTTACGCATACCCGTGTAGATCCCCACTGCATATATATAGTTTCTGTTCATTATGGCCGGCCGCGGTGGCCGTGCGGTACTGGCGCTGCAGTCCGGAACCGCGAGGCTGCTACGGTCGCAGGTTCGAATCCTGCCTCGGGCAGTTAGGTTTAAGTAGTTCTAAGTTCTAGGGGACTTATGACCTAAGATGTGGAGTCCCATAGTGCTCAGAGCCATTTGAACCATTTTGTTAATAAGCTTTATTTGTGCTTATCGTTCTGTATAATGGAGGGAAAACTTCTTCGAGCTATTGAAGTTATTTTGATATTCGGAACCTCCACTTAATACTGCAGACAGAAAGATGAGAAGCTGTTCTACAGCTTTTCGATGTCCAGCATTGTTAATTGGAGTCCATAAGTTTTGGTCGTTTGCACGTTTTTGGAGACTGCATTGTAATTGTCTGCATTCTCTCTATCTGGAAAGGGGGGCAAATGATCGGCGGAGCCTTCCTCGCCACACTCATAAATTTTTGTGTTACTGCATTCCACTTGATGTAGATGTTCGGCATATGGACCTTTACCTGTTAATAGGTGCATTGATAGGTGCACTACACTTCGAGTAGAGGCAACTTGGCGCATAATGAGCCTGTCTTGAAGGCATGGAAATATGCTGCTACCCGTCTTGCAGTGCTTCTAACTTCCAGGCTCGTATGGGCTCAACTGAGTCTTTCATCTATAGTATGTACTTTTGTGATCTCGTACACATGATCATATTGTTCACGCTCCAATGACCGCAACGCTGCTCTGGAAGACAGTTTGATATCAATCGAACATATCCCGATAATAACCAGTAAACCCACGACAGGCGTAGCGCGAAAGGTACACAACCATTTGAAAAGAGCTACACATTAGGTCATGTACAATAGTGATGATTGCAAGATAAAGAAAGATAGTTTGATCTAAAAGTTGACAGCTAGTGAGGCAGATTGTTACCATTCCGAAAATTGTGTTTTAAAAGCTGATGTTTATTTTTGCAATGACCGGCTTCATATCTTCAGATCAGTGTTGCTGCATTCAGAAACCGCTTACTTCACAGGTACACGTGTTATACTCCAGCTGCTGCAAAGACTTGTCTCCGTAGAATGAACCTTGAGATGCACTTCACCCATGAAGGAGGCCCATACAAAAGCAAATCATTTCCGCCCTATATGTTTGTACTCCTTGTCAGTTTGGAAACATTACCAAAATGGATTAACGGAAGAAAGAAAAGAGATGCGTCAGAAATTGGTATGACAACGCGTGTGTTTCTGTGTTACAAGTGTTGTCATGCCGATCTAAAGATGGATATAGTTCACATCAGAAACTGGTCATTCTAAAAGTAAAACCATTTATTGTCGTCAGATAAAGTAATAAAAGACAGAAAAAATGCAATACAATGGACAAAATGTTACGAGATCCATTATTGCACTATTTTATTTGGGGGAATTTACACTATATCGGGTGGTCATAATTAAAGTGCAGCTGCTCACGGAAATCCGGTGTGGGCGGCAATTATCGTGAGGCAGCGAAACTTGGTAGACGTGATAATGCGTTCTGGAGAATGCCTTTATCACTAGATTTAGAGATGCTGCACCATTGTCATTTGTCACACAACGACGTTGACACACTACGGCCGCACGTACACTACGTAATACTGCCTTTTAACAACTGACTGGTCAAATGCACATCTATTGTTTAAAGTAGTTATCTTATGCTGTTACTGTAGTTACTCCGCTGGCGTCCCATTTACGACATGAATAAAATCCATCTCGGTACTTCTTGGATGGGTGGCGTAGCTTTACCATCGTTTTAAGTCACGACTTATATCCATGTTCTAAAGGTCCACGAAATATTATACCGCCGTTTGCTTCGCTTATAGTTGTCTATTTGAGGTGTGCTCCTGTTCTTGTGACATCAACGAGTCTGAAAACTTTAAGCTCACCAATTTCTTGTTTATAAATAGTAAACTCACAGTATATCTCAACTCGGTTCGTAGTTAGATGGAGGCTACCGCTAGAGTTTTTCACATAACTTATGTCACCGACCTGCGTCTTTATGTCTCTAGCTGAGCTTGCGAAAAAAATTACATGAACTGTCGTCTCTCTCCTCTCCCCTGTCTCCCCCCGGTATACAGCTGGTTGCTACTATTCAGTCGAAATGATCCAAAAATTTACCTCTCAAACCGTCGCTGATTCACGCACCGGAGCGCTTTTGTCGGCTGACGTGTCTGCGAGGCGTGAAGGCAGAATACACGACATAATGGCCTCAGCTCCCGGAAGCTTCACATCTGTCTTGCAGTCGTGAGAGCGCTTGGGCTAGATGATCGATGGCGGTTGCTTGCTGCTACACCACTTCCTCGTGGGAAGTCGGACAGATTCACCTCCACCACCAGCACTGCCTGATGGTATTTGCCCGCTTTCGTGGATGATTCACGAGGGTAGCATCTTGAAATCATGTAGAAACGTTGAGATCAGCCGATGGCAAGCGTACTGGCCTCTCCTCCGGATATTCCACGGCCTTATAAAAAGGACCGACTGACTAAGGGAAAAAGATACTGCACTCAGATATCGGCAAGGTAGTAACTGATAGTGAGCTGCAGAGCAGAGGTTCAGTAGTACGTGTAGTATCTGCATTCACAAAGACGCTAAAGTTAAGTAACTAATTAAGATATGGGAGAACAGCACTTAAACGATGATACGTCAACCGTTTACATATGAAATATTGGTGTGTCTGTCATGGTATTTGAGAAAATATAGTCACAAGGTGTACATTTCTACAGCAAGTACTTCTTAGTCATGTCTGAAGACTAGTGCAGTTATTGCTTGTGTTTTAATGTGAAGGAACAGCTCAAAGTAACAGCGTGGGAGAATTTCATTTTTTTTTAGCATTTGCTTTGAAAAGCTGAACAATAGAATCTGCAATTAAAATACGACATTATCTGAATACAGACGACTGAACATAGAAGTCCAGAACTTCAAAATAAAACATAAAACGGTGGATAGTATTATCAAGAGATTATATCCAAAATTTTTAAATAAATTACTTTCACGACAATTTATTTACAATATTTTACACAATTTTGTAACGTATTTGATTAATTAAAACTAATAAAAACATGCCTAGTATGTTGGACAAAACCCGCATAATAGAAAGGAACCATAACTGCCAATGGTGTACACACAGTAATGAAGCTACGTGGTAGATTACAACTGGCGAGGTCATCCCATTACGAATAACGTACTCGAAGTCTTGTTTGCTAGTAAGTCTGCAATACAGTCACATATCTGTTCCAGTAGTCCATAAGCACAAATTTTAATCAGAAATAATACATCATTACATCTCAATAACCAACGTAGAGTTCGTTGCATGTGACATTCACAGCGAGCAACAATATGTCCGATTAGGCTGGATACGTTGGCAGATGTCAGAGCAAACAATCACACATTTCTTACGGTGTCGCCAGCAAGGCCAGAATTTTCTAGTAATGTTCTTTAATTTCTACTGAGATTTGTGTGATGTTCTGCAGATCCGCTTTCGTGTTGCCTTTTCCGTTTGGCCTCAGCGGTAGCCTAAACCGTATTTGTCCGCATGGTCTGTGATGGAGGATGCACACTCTACAGTTATCCCTCCCCACTTCTCCGTCAAGCTAGCGTCAACTGCGGGTAGTGAAAGTAATAAACACTTCTTGTACGCCTCAGTATGGTCATTGCGCAAGACATACGTGAGGAAGAGCGAATATACTCTATGACTTCTGTTATAAAGACTGCTCTCGGGGTTTTAGCATTTCCATGATACGCGTTTCCCTTGCCGCTGTCCACCATGATTTCTGTGATGCTCTTGCATCTACTAAGAAAAACTCGTCACTAATAGCGAACTGTCTACATGCCGCAAACTGATCTCGATAAAGATCCCAGACTGACGAATGGCCAAGTACTGGAAAAGTTTCTCAAGCTACCTACTTCGTAAATTAACTTCAGAATTCTTCTAAAGAATCTTTGCCAGGTATGTGCATTTCCAATCAACTAGGTTTCTGTGATTGCCCATCGAATCTCCTCCGGATGCTCAAGGTTAACTGATTTTCAAGCGTAGAATTTAGTCGTATTGAGGCTCTGACTCCCATCTTTGTACGAAACACAGACTATCTGCTTGTCGTTGCAATGATTGTCTGACGACGCCAACTTCCCGTATACAAGTGCGTCTCCAGCAAACATCCCCAGAGACAGAGAAACAGCGATGTTTATATTGTCGTCTATTAGCGGCAATCAGATGAAAACGATGCGGATTGAAACCGTAAGTAGGCTGTTTGTTATTTCCAAACTAGTTGCTATGACTGTTAATCCATTTATCCCACTGTGAATCAAGACGGTTAGTGCCATAATGGATAATGTGTGTGGTTGCTTAAAAAATAATGATTGTTTCTCGGCGTGCTCGTCTTCGACCGGAGCACGTCGATGGTCACGAATGTGTTTCTTATGGGCTCCAAAGGCAGAAATCAGAGCTGTGTGTGAGGGATTCCCAGTGAAACTTCTGCAGAGTACAAGAAACAACCTTAGCAACATACAGCATCTACCGTAGCAGTACCAAAAGTGGTAATGACGCGATGAGACTGTCCTGACCGACTGTTGTCTTTCATTGACGTCCGACCTTCTCGAAATCGTTTGTTCCAAACAAAAACACGCGCGTAGTCGGACGCACACATCGATCGATCGCTGGCCTCAATCAGAGCACGTCTAACAGACAAATGACACGGTGGTGAATGGTCGCGCTGTTCCTTCCTGATTTTCAATGGAGGTCTCTTCCACACACACACACCTACCTGCGTTACCAATGGCCGCACGATGCTCATTATCACATCTGCCTCGTTTTCATTTGACTGCCGCTTTGTATAGAGAATCTCTAATCTTTAGTGTTCACAAATGAGAAAGGAGGATCATAAACCTAAGACTTGTCTGAAAATGAATATTTAGCTTTTTATTGACATAAATAATTTACTCCTTATGGTAGCAACTTAAACTCAAAGCAGCTGCTGAACGTAAAGACCGCTAATTTTAATGAACACATTACAAATGTGCATTAAATTTTGATATACTTTTCAAACACTTTCAACATCGCAGCTCGTCAGCAATCGTTGGTTAATATATTAAAAAACTAGAAACCCGCCTCGATGGCGAAACAACACCTAGTGTTAACCTAGGTAGCGGCGTAGATAACCACACCGTCTTCAGAACAATAAAACCCACAAGTGCCTAAGATTAAAAGATTAAAAGAACACCACAGCTACACATTTATAAACGAAAAAAAGAAAAACACAAACAGTTTATGGCAGGTCATGGCCCATCGAACGTAGGCCGGTGTGAGGTGGAGCGTACAACATTAAGTTAAGTATTGGTTTTGACTTTGTACATATGTACTGTTTGTGTTTTCCTTTTTTCTTTTATTAATGTATAGCTATGGTGTTCTTTTAATCATTGACAAAGTTCTTCTTAGGCACTTGTGGGTTTTGTTGTTCTGAAGAATGTGCGGTTATCTACGCCGAAACCTAGGTTAACACTAGGTGCTTTTTTCGCAATCGACGCGGGTTTCTAGTTTTTTAATATATTTTCCAAACACAGCTGCTTTGAATCATACTTAATGAACAGAAAGCAAAAAGTTGTGCTGAATAGCACAAATAATGTTGCTAGGGTGGTAAATTCTACTGAATGGGGAGTTATCACAAAATGGAGTCCCACAGGGTTCTGTTTTGGGTCCTCTGCTGTTCTTTATTCATACGAATGTCCTCTCACGTAACGTTCAGCAAGCTGAACTAGTACTTTTTGCAGATGACACAAGTGTTATAGTAAATCCCATTCCAGGAAAATCAGTTGAAGATATTGTTAAGGATGTATTTCAAAGAATCATTAAGTGGTTCTCAGAAAATGGACTCTCACTTAATTTTGAAAAAAAAAAATTTCACTATATCCAGTTCTGTACACAGAATGGAGTCGTATGGACAATTGATGTAACATATGAACAGGGCTCAGATAATACGGCAGATTTCTCCAAATTTTTGGGTGTTCACATTGATTACAATTTGAACTGGAAGAAGCATATTACTGAGCTTCTCAAACAACTAACTTCGCTTCTTTCGCTCTTCATATAGTCTTGGTAATAAACAGATCAGCCTCCTAACCTACTTTGCATATTTCCACTCAATAATGTCTTATGGAATAGTCTTCTGGGGCAGCTCACCACTTAAACATAAAGTATTGATTGCACAAAATAGAGCATTGAGAATAATTAGTGGCCTTCACCCAGGGACATCATGTAGGCACCTTTTCAAGAAGTTAGGTATTTTAACTGCACCATGAGAGTACACATATTCGCTAATGAAATTCGTTACAAATCATCCATCTCAGTTCATGGAGAACGGTGATGTTGATACGTACAACACTAGAGGGAAAAAAGACCTTTCCTATATGTTATTGAAGCTGTCAGTCGCTCAAAAAGGAGTACATTATTCAGTAACAAAAAACTTTGATCATTTGCCCAACAACATAAAGTGTCTGGCAGGTAGCAGCTCAAGTTTTAAATCTAGCTTAAATTCATTTATTTTGGACAACTCCTTCTACTCCATGGACGAGTTTCTGTTTCAGAAATGGTAAAAAAATGTACCTCTAAATGTAGTTGCATGTGTAGAACTAAACATTTCACTAACATGAATATTAGCACTATTCATGTGTGTATATATATCTTGTAATCTGACTTGTTTCACTTCATATCGATAAAAAAAATCGGGAAAATGATCTATGGAACATGAAATAACTAAAACTAAAACTAAACTAAACCAAATATCATCTCTGGCTTTTGTGTAATGAGACTAGCAGCTATGATACAACCAACCAATTCCTGTTTAACTTCTACTAGAACTACATACACCTACGAGTTAATGTAATCACACAGGGAAAAAACTCGTAGGAGTGTTATCTGGCAACCCTGCTGTCTAAGGGACAGGTATTCCGAATCGAATCCAACGATGATATATCTGTTGTTCAGGTGGTGACGGACGTTAATACCGAAGTAGAAAAGTGCACCGTTATGTTGAAAACACCTGGCCCAGCGAACGTCCAAATTTATTATTTATTTATTACATGGCATAAAATAAGAGTTTTGGAATCACAAAAATATCTAGGCATATAGAAAAAAGTACTAAAATACTACTTAAAACACTTCATCACAGATCTCCAGCATAATATAACGCAAATGATAGTAGTTATTGGTAAATATCAAGGAGTTTTACGTATTTTGTCTTTCCATTCGACACTGTCAGAAAATTTTCGAAAGGGCTCTTGTAGGCACGTATAGGACATGAAAAACTGTTCGTCGTTCATCACGACGGTAACAACATGTTGCCGTCTGTATGGAATAAATTGTAATAATTTATAAAGCAGCCCATGATTCCAAACTGCATCACATGCTTGACTTACAGCAGCGAAATCAACTGATGTTTTCTACTTCATTGATACCCTCTGGCCATTACGTGATCGCAAAGGATTTGGACGAAGTATGTATTGTTAGCCGGTAAAGGTCTTGTCACACTTCCCAAAGTTATATCCGACCTCATATTTATTTCCAACGGCTTTTGCCGATTGAGAATAACATGCCATTGTACAAGGAGACTACGATCCAGTTGTCTCATAGTCTGGTTTTTGCGTCTTATGTAATTAGGGGTTACTTTCACACACTTACAGCGCGTCTGTTTAATAATAACTCACATTAAACTACTGTGATTCCGGAGAGACTTTGCTGAGCTATGTCCAATTAGTAATTATCTCAGAAGCGCTACATCCAGATTTGTCAGAAGCGACCTGAACAGTCAACCCTTGCGACTAGTAAGTCGAAGGAAAGCGCTGGCGTGCACAGTAGAGCTAGCGGACGACTCACCCAGGTCCCAGTCCTTCTCGTTTCGCAGCCGCTCCTTCTCGGCGATGACGTACCAGATGCAGGCTAACCAGTGCGCGACCAGCGTGAAGGATAGCATGAGCAGCGTGAGGATCATGGCGCTGTACTGCGAGTAGCGGTCCATCTTCTGCAGAAGCCGCGCCAGCCGCAGCAGCCGCGTCAGCTTCAGCAGGTGGATGTGGCCGTGCCCAGAGTCCTGCGGAGAAAGGCAGCAAGTCTAGCAACTCACGTACCAGCCTCTGTAGCAGTAACACCAACACAGGCGAGGCAGGTTGGGGGAAAGGAATCGGTGAGGGTTTTGTTGAGCGAACTATCCGCGTATGGCCCACTCAGGGAGACCCAAAAAGTCAGAGTTGAGCTTCTGTGCAGGCGCAGAATAGGCAATGGGAGTAACATATGGAAAAAACTGCCAAGAAGAATATACAGAATGATGTTAAGACACCAAGTCCTTGGTACTTGAGGATATTGTAGCTGATAAAAAGTGCAGTGAGAGAGAAAAGTTGGAATACATCCAGCATATTATCGAGGACGTTGAGTGTAGGTCCTTCTCTGAGATGAAGAGGTTGACAAAGAAGGGGAAGCTGTGGCGTGCGTCATCAGGCCATTCAGAAGACGCCATAAGAGTTTAGGAGAAGGGGTGAGATGAGATGGGAGGACATGTGTTGAGGTATCAGGGAATACATTTCAATGTATTAGAGGGACTCGTAGAGAGCAGAAACCGCAGGGGAGCACAGAGATTGCAATACACTCAAAGAATAATTGAAGACGTTAGGTATTAGTGCTGAGACGAAGACGTTGTCACAATAGAAGAATTGTCTGCGAACCGCAACAAACCAGTCAGAAGAGTGATGAAAAAAGTAAAGGTGTTGAGAGTCAAGGTAGCTTGAATTTTTAAAAATGTGGAAACTCCTTTTTGTGTCATAAATCTTCTGAGAGGTAATTATTTCATTGGAAATACTTATAAACGATATTCACTTTAAATTTTATTCTCACTTCCTAACATTTTACGTGGAAAATTTAAATGGATTATTTCATGTTTTTCTTATTCATAAGAATAAATTTGTTTTTGAACTGATAGTTTTTCCACGTTTGTTGTCCTAATATCTACCTCTATAAACAAAAAGATTAACTCGGTAAGTCCCATGTTCAAATGAAAACATGAACCTGCATGAATTTAAAACAACTTAATTTCTTGCTTTCTCTTTTTCCTTTTCTTGCGGAAGTGTAGTACTGATCATAATGGAAGACAGCTGTTGACCATTTTTTTAAATATATATAAAATGAGTGTTAATCTCAAAAGGGTTAAGGTGCCAAGGGACAGACACCTTCCACGTTGACAAACCATATAATGTGTTGATGTGGACAACAATCAATTAGAATTGTTTCGCCACGTTCTGTGGAGAATATTTTAAAACCTCCAGCGCTATTCAGATTAAATCCCATTGACTGCCACGGGTTAATTTAGAGGGGTGCACAGATTGCTACAGACCTGGTAAGGAACGATCACCAACTCGACCTCATATTTTAATTTAACAAAGTGCACAATTGGAGGATTTTTCAGCCCCAGAAATCGATATCGCTCGAAAATTTGGGCCATACTTCTGATAGTACACAGTTATGACCTTCTGAAGGTACAACTCTTACAGTTCCGAGGGCACTGGTTGTTTGTTACTCGCTCCACCCCACTGCAACCGCCTAATGGCCGAATGCGAAGTACTGTACAGTGGAATCAGTAAGAGGCTTGCAAAATACTGTTTTGAAACTGGTATCATACTTTGTTCACTGTATCAAAGATCGCTGTTTTTAATCTATAGTTGGTACCAGATGTGTGTTTGCTTTGAATATTTTTATGTTACGATTTGCAAATGCAGCGCAAATGAATGAGACAAATGAGAGTGTCATGAAACAAGTAGCGTAGTTCTCCAACATGAATGGCGCGATTAAATAGTAAATCGAAAATCATTAACTTCATTTCGTAATAATTCTTCATTTGCTTTGGTATATTCATTTTCAATTTAAGGCTTATATTTATTTAGCTGCAGAATATCAATACGACAATATTCTTAATGTACGAGTAATATTGAATAAATATGTGTGTAAGGTTGACATATTACGTAATCATATTACTTACTATTTTTCACGTAGAATAACATATGTTCTCGGACAAGATTTCAAAAGACGTTGGGACGATGCGCCCATTTCCCCTCCCCCCCCCCCCCCCCGCCTCCTCTTCCCCCGCCTTCAACATCCTACAAATAGAAGGGCTCTGGTTGTAATTTCGCTGTACAGTACTTCCCTTTTGGGCACAAGGCACCTGCACTGGGGCGGAGCGAGCGACAAACAACCAGTGCCCTCGAAAATGTGAGAGTTGTAACGTCCTATTAGAATTTTTTGCCCAAACTTTCACACGGGGTCGACTGCTGCGACTGGTACCTTGCAAGTGTGTTTGTTGTTGTGGGCTTCAGTCCCGACATTGGTTTGATGCAGCTCTCCATGCTACTCCACCCAGTGCATGCTTCTTCATCTCCCAGTGCCTACTGCAGCCTACATCCTTTTGAATCTGCTTGGTGTATTCATTTCTTGGTCTCCTCTACGATTTTTACCCTCCACGCTGCCCTACAATACTGAATTGGTGATCCCTTGATGCCTCATAACATGTCCTACCAACCGATCCCTTCTTCTAGTCAAGGTATGCCACAAACTCCTCATCTCCCCAATCCTATTCAATACCTACTCATTATTTATGTGATCTACCCATCTAATCTTCAGCATTCTTCTGTAACACCACAATTCGAAAGCTTTTATTCTCTTCTTGTCCAAACTATTTATCGTCCACGTTTCACTACCAAACATGGCTACACTCCACACAAATACTTTCAGAAACGACTTCCTGACGCTTAAATCTATATTTGATGTTAACAAATTCCTTTTCTTCAGAAACGCTTTCATTGCAATTGGCAGTCTACATTTTATATCCTCTCTACTTCACCATCATCAGTTATTTTGCTCCACAAATAGCAAAACTCCTTTACTACTTTATGTGTCTCATTTCCTAATCTAATTCCCTCAGCATCACCCGACTTAATTCGACTACATTCCATTATCCTCGTTTTTCTTTTGTTGATGTTCATCTTATATCCTCCTTTCAAGACACTGTCCATTCCGTTCAACTGCTCTTCCAAGTCCTTTGGTGTCTTTGACAGAATTACAATGTCATCGGCGAACCTCAAAGATTTTATTTCTTTTCCATGGATATTAATACCTACTCCAAATTTTTCTTTTGTTTCCTTTACAGCTTGCTCGATATACAGATTGAATAACATCGGGGAGAGGCTACAACCCTGTCTCACTCCTTTCCCAACCACTGCTTCCCTTTCATGCCCCTCGACTCTTATGACTGCCATCTGGTTTCTGTACAAATTATAAATAGCCTTTCGCTCCCTGTATTTTACCCCGGCCACCTTTAGAATTTGAAAGAGAGTATTCCGGTCAACATTGTCTAAAGCTTTCTCTAAGTCTACAAATGCTAGAAACATAGGTTTGCCTTTCCTTATTCTATTTTCTAAGATAAGTCATAGGGTCAGTATTGCCTCACGTGTTCCAGTATTTCTACGGAATCCAAGCTCATCTTCTCCGAGGTAGGCTTCTACCAGCTTTTTTGTCCGTAAAGAGTTCGCGTTAGTATTTTGCAGCTGCGACTTATTAAACTGATAGTTCGGTAATTTTCGCATCTGTCAACACCTGCTTTCTTTGGGATTGGAATTGTTATATTCTTCTTGAAGTCTGACGGTATTTCGCCGATTTCATACACCTTGCTCACCAGATGGTAGAGTTTTGTCACGACTGGCTCTCCCAAGGCTGTCAGTAGTTCTAATGGAATGTTGGCTACTCCCGGGGCCTTGTTTCGACTCAGCTCTTTCAGTGCTCTGCCAAACTCTTCACGCAGTATCACATCTCCCATTTCATATTCATCTACATCCTCTTCCATTTCCATAATACTGTCCTCAAGCACATTACCCTTGTATAGACCCTCTATATACTCCTTCCGCGTTTCTGCTTTTCCTTCTTTGCTTAGAGCTGGGTTTCCATCTGAGCTCTTGATATTCATACAAGTGGCTCTCTTTTCTCCAAAGGTCTCTTTAATTTCCCTGTAGGCAGTATCTATCTTACCTCTAGTAAGATAAGCCTCTGCAACCTTACATTTGTCCTCTAGCCATTCCTGCTTAGCCATTTTGCACTTCCTGTCGATCTCATTTTTGAGACGTTTGTATTCCTTTTTGTCTACCTCATTTATTGCATTTTTATATTTTCTCCTTTCATCAATTAAGTTCAATATTTCTTCCGTTACCCAAGGATTTCTAACAGCTCTCGCCTTTTTACCTACTTGATCCTGTGCTGCCTTCACTACTTCATCCCTCAAAGCTACCCATTCTTCTTCTACTGTACTTCTTTCCCCCATCTCTGTCAATTTTTCCATTTTACTCTCCCTGAAACTCTGTTCAGTCTCTGGTTTAGTCAGTATATCCAGGTCCCATCTCCTTAAATTCCCACCTTTTTGTAGTTTCTTCAGTTTTAATCAAGTGTCTTATGCTCGTCTAAACATATGAAGGCACGTAGATCATGTTTCGTGTGAAAGGCCTTCCGTAGTGAAGTGTCCTTGCAGTGGAGTTCATTTTATTGGTAATAAAACAACTGTGACGCATACTACATCTCAGAAATACCAACATATTTCGCTGGCACTAATTGAGTGATCTTCGACTGCGACTTATTTATTTACCATAGAAGCTCGATGCGGACTGGCATTATCTTGCATCAAATCGATAGCATTAACCTACACTATGAGGCCAGTATTATGGTGCATGAAGAGGACTTCATAGCTGAAAAATTGCACGTATTGTATGGCAGGCATATCTCATCTCTGTATTTATGAATGCTAACAATAGTCCTACAATATCTAACAAATATGTGAAGTTCTGTACGCCAATCCAAAACAATACGTCTCAATATCAGAAGCAGATCGGAATTTTTCGAGAGTTTCCTGTTATTGTCATGGTTACCACATTCCGTCCAGGCCAGAATCATTCTACGGGTAGCTCCGGCACGCAGTGCGAAGAGCACAATCCTCCATTCATTCACGGCTCAACTTCGATGCCGCAGACCCTGTACACTCCGACGTCCGGCTTGCTGACAGACCCTCTGAAGCTCCGATACGCAATTGTTCGGGTAACGGTAACTCCTGAGGTAGCCGTAGGCGCTGCAGACAATTTTATGACTTATATTATTAGATTCGTCCTGCTCTAAATTCCAGACATCGGTCCTCGTGGCCGTCCACGTTTTGAACTACTTACTGTTCTCGTATTGGCTGCCAAGACAATGACACTACAATCATTGTAGAGACTGGATTTTGTATTTGATATGAATCAGGGCATCCGAACACTTAACTAGAAAACAGCGCCCAAATGGCAGTACTTTGTAAATCCAGGTCGTAGCGAAAGAGGAAACACGAGTTAAATGTTATGGGCGTAATGAACGTAATATTTGAAATATTTCCAGTAGAATAAAGAAAAATATAAATTTCAGCGAAGGCACTGATGGTGTCTTTTAATAAGTTCATGATCCCTGTAAGACAATAGCAGTAAATCTATACAAATTTTAGAAAGGTTTTAGATTCAGTAGCACTGCAACGTGTACCAATGAAAATAGGTTTGTCTTAAGGAATGAAGGAAAATCAAGAGCGTGTCAACAGAACGGAGCATATGCTTGGATTGAAGAAGGATGAGAAGGAAAATTGGCTATACTCTTTTCTAGGAACTGTTCCGGAATTTTCTTAAAGCGATTTTCGCGATATCACGAAAAACCTAAATCTGGATGGCTGGACGGGGATTTGAACCGTCGTCCTCCCGAAAGTGACGTTCCTGTGGGATATATTAGTGTTTAGGCTCTCTATGAATTACGTGTGTGTTCTAAATAGTGAGCATTTCTTTCCTATGTAGGGAGCACAAATTCAATTTGTAGAAACTTTTGATCTTAATTTATAGTGAAAGCACACCTTTTATTGGTTGAGTTCTTCCCTTTTCCCGACTGTGGTCAACTCTGGAATCTCTGATAATTATCACATTGCTTTACATTTCTCAATGTTTCAAATAGCTGTACCTTGGAAAAGAATGACAACAGAGCATAACTTTAAATGTTTTATAATCAGAACGTTCTATAAACCTCTACTAACTAGAGTTGTGCTGAAGAAAGAATTCCTTATTGATATTCCACACTTCCCGATGGATTTTACAGATATAAATGGTCAGACGACTGTAGTGTAATATCAGCAGAAGCATAAAATGATATAACGGGAGTAGGAGTCGTTGTGAATAGGAAGGTAGGGAAGAGAGAGTGAGTTCTTGTGAACTCTTCAGTCATACAGTTGTTCCCATCAGAATCGACAGCGAACTATCACCGACAACAATAGTTCAGGTATACACGCCGACGCCGCAAGCAGAAAATGAAGAGATAGACAAGGTATATGAGGGTAACGAACAGGTAGTTCACTACATAAAGGGAGACGAAAATTTAATAGGGATGTGGTTGTAGGGGAACAAATACAAGATAGGATTGCGGAAGAATATGGGATTTTTAATAGAAATGAGAGAGGAAGAAGATTAATTCTGTTCTGCAATAAATTTCAGCTAGTAATGTTGAATGGAATGAACAATCTAATGAGAACAGAATATGAATTGAGAGTAAATAGAAGAAAGTAATGAGAAATAGCAGAAATGACAATACCAAGAAACTTAACATCACAGTTGGGTATCACTAATTGCAGGAGGATAAGGAAAATAACCCATGATAAACGGAGCCAGCAGGACGTAAAAAGGAGACTAGTGCTGGCAAATACAGCGTTTATAGCTAAGAGAATTCTGCTAGTATCAAATATAGGCCTTGAGGAAGAAATTTCTGACAATGCACACTTCGAGCACAGCATTGTGTGGTAGTGAAACAGGGAGTATGGAAAACCGGAACAGAAGAGAATCGAAGCATTTGAGACGTGGTTCTACAGAAGAATTTTGAATATTAGGTGAACCGATAAGGTAAGAAATGAAGAGGTTCTCCGCAGAATCGGCGAGGAATAGAACCTAGGGAGAGGGGAAGGGATGATGAAGGCATCAGGGAAGAACTTCCATGGTGCTGGAGGGAGCTGTAGAGGTAAAAACTGTAGAGGAAGACAAAGATTAGAATACACCCAGAAAATAATTGAGGACGTAGGTTGCAAGTGGAACTCTGAGATGGGAAGGGTGGCGCAGGAGAGGAATTCGTGGCGGGCAACATCAAACCAGCCAGAAGAATGATGACTAGAAAAAAAGTTATACAGGCGGTTCCAAAAATAAGGAGAGCTGAATAAGTTTACCGAAGGGTGGTGGGTAGTGGTAAATATTATGGCAGAGAAATTATTGGATATCCAGACGCTACGAACTGGCGACCCTAGGCAGCGTTTACAAGGACTGAACTTCCCAGCAGGCGTCATCCGTGAAGGCTTGATGATGGAACGCCCCAGTGAAGTGTGACATGCCGCATAAGTTGGCTGGCACGCTTAGCTGTTTGTCCTGGTAACTAGTTGCGACAAATTACTGAACCAGCTACGAAGTGACCGTCAGCGCTTACTCAACAGCGTAGCCTTTACTAAAACTTGCCGTATGGCACCTTAGCTCTGTTACATAGATCACGTCGTCGGTCTTGGGGGATCCTCTACGGAAGCACGCCATACGTTTTCGATAGATAGCAGAATATTGGCCTGGAGATACCAAAATCTATGTGAAGAGTGAGCGAATTGCTAGAAAGTGTTTGGAGACGAATAGTTTTAATATCAAATTCATGACCAGGGTTCTTACAATATCATTCAAGAATAGAGAGAGGAGAAATTGATTGATTTTATATGTCTGTGCGAGCTCCTATTATATTAACATCGCCTCTAGGGGATTGTCGCGAGGAACTGAAGACTATTCGACGTTTTCGCCATGAAGTCTATCGGAAGTTTTTCAGTACTGATATATGTTGTCTGCTTTCGAATAGCTGCCTCTTGAGATTTTTCATAATTTCCGTAACTTTCTGTCGACAGTCTAACAAGTCACCTACCATTCGCACTACGCTGTGAATATATCGAAGATGGTCGGCGTATGAGACTCGCAGGCATTTATCGTGCATTATTGTAGGTTATTTAAGAGGTTTTAGTTCTTGATTTGAATACATTTTGTACTAAACATACGCATTAGTACCTACTTTTCTGGAAAAGACAAGTTAAGTTTTTAGGAAATAACTCGTGTTATTTTGAAATAACGATACTCGTGATCGAGGTCTAAATTTTTCCGAGTGATAACTTTTGTGAAAGCTTGTCAGAAATCCTTGTTTGATTATATTTTGCAGTGAATACACCAATTAGTGCCTATTACTGATAGACGAGTGAAGAGTTTACATTTCACAGTGATGTTTTACGAAAAATCTCGTGTTCATTTTGAATTTCCAGTGCTTCCGATGTAAGCTTAATTTACCACGCAGTCGTAAGCACACTGGGTTCGCATTAGGGAGGACAATTGTTCAAACCCGCGTCCGGCCATCCTGATTTAAGATTTTCATGACTTTTCTACATAGCTTCAGGCAAATGCCGGGATGGTTTCTTTGAAAGAGTACGGCCGACTTCCTTCCCCATCCGTCCCTAATACGATGGGACCGATAACCTTGCTGTTTGGTCCCCTCCTCGTAGTCAACCAACCGACTTAATTTACGAGCTATCAATTCAGAATGATTTAGACCAAAATGCTTTCAACATTATATGCTTTAAGTGAACGCTAATTCATTCCACAGTGATGCTATACCTAAACTTTTAAAGAAAAGGGGTCACGCGATTTTTTACATTTTTACCGTTTGTTTACAACTGCCAACTCTACTGAGCGCGTAAATGTTACACATTCCCGCACATTTACATAATATAGTACACATGAAGTTTCTTAATTCTTTGATTCTTCCTTTCAAAATCCTTACCTATGCGTGGGGGTATGGGAATTGTTACGCGGTATGAGGAATGGGATGTACTGTGTACCTTGTGAGAAATAATTTCATGGGGGAGAAGGGGTACAGTAGGGAGTTCACTGAGAATGCCTGAGAGGCTCTCTTCTGGAACTTCATGATATATCGTAGGAATAATTTGATTAACGAACAAGGAGGGAAAATCTGTGCCCATCAGGCACATTTGGGGGCAACAAGGAAAGAGCTGCTATGGATTAGGCAGACAGGGAGGTGTAGGCTGACTGGGAACTGGGAAGTGACAAATAGTTGATGAAGAACAGGACACGATCTGAGAGTTTCGTTGTGTATACAAGAAGTAGGAATCAACAGCTTTCAGAGTTACAGGAAGTGTCGAGGTACCTCAGGTAGAAGGTGCAGGAAATATGCAGCAGACTCCATCAATTATCAGGAAGATTACCGGTGCGATAAATGTTAGGAAGAAAACAGAACCGCTGCTAGGAATTAAGGCGAGATGTGAGTCTGCAACTGAAGGAATTGCTTGGGTTAGAGTATCAGGCCACCAACGTTTTTACCCCTAGTGCATGAGTAACTCAATTGATAGAGGACTGAGGGTTTTTATATAAGGATTCCACAAAGGTGGCTGGAGTAATGGTAATGGATGGGGCAGGAAACTGGGTATATGATACGAGTGGTAACCTACACAGGATAGCATGAACGTTTTTTTAATAATTTGCCAACTTCCATAAATTACGTCTCACTTGTCTACAAATCGAGAGTAGCCTATGCTGTCATATCTGCGCCCACTGATCGATTTTCTGTGTAATCCCTCCTGATTCTGCTATACTACTTCATCTTGGCTAAGATCTGTCCACCTATAGTGGGCTCAGCCAGTGGGGATTGAGGGCGCTGTTACGGGGCATGACTGTTAAGTCTGAAGGGGAAGAAAGACTTCCTCTTCGTTCTATTCCGTTCGAGCCTATTATGGAGTGATTGCGTGTTTTTGCTTGTGTGTGATATGGTGTGTTGATGAGAAAAGTTGCACTGAATGGTACTGAGAAAGATGGAGAACGATGTATGAAAGCAGCATACTGTTTGTTTCATGAAATGACGCTAGGAATTATACACAGCATTTCTCGACGCGTTTGGTCTGGAGCACAAGATGATGTTTTCTATACACGTTAACTTGATGAGGCCTATTGGAAATGTAATATTTCAGGGTTAAAAGCAGAATAAATTGCAGGGTGGTTCTGCTTGTTAAAATTACTGTGGGACAGTTTCCGTTCTGTTTGCACGCCGTATTAGATCGCAATCGAGAGTAGCAAGTTGCTATTGCATTCACCAAAGGCTTTTTGAACTTAGTACTTTTCAAAATATGTGTGAAATCGTATGGGACTTAACTGCTAAGGTCATCAGTTCCTAAGCTTCTACGTAACCTAAATTATCCTAAGGACAAACACACACACCCATGCCCGAGGGAGGACTCGAACCTCCTCTGGGACCAGTCACACAGTCCGTGACTGCAGCGCCTGAGACCGCTCGGTTAATCCCACGCGGCTTAGTATTTTTCATGACTACCGTGAAGGGTACCTCTTTGTATGATAATGGAATGCGTATCATGTGGATCATGCAATATTAATCATACTATTTCTGTGTATAATATGTCTATTATTTGGGATTTAGTAATCATAAATCAAAAGAGAAGCTCATATGTTTATTTACATATAGTACGTTTCATCAGTTTAATTAAACTCATCGTGGTGGCAATGAGTAAGCATGAGGCTTTTCGCTAATACTTTGCACAGGAATTGTGAGAAAAACGATTTTGTGCTTTTAGCTCTGTTATTAGTTCGATGATAACAACTGCTAACGTCGTACGCATTATGTGTACAGAAACAAATTCAATTACTTTCATAATTTGTTTTCAGATTCGTGCTAGGATGTTTGCCCCGCGAATTTCAAACAATCAGTTGTTTCGCCATATTGATACAATGTTTTGTGGGAACTATGTATTACCAGACGTAAGCAGTGAAATATTATAAACCATAACTGAACCTATGACTCTACGATTAAGATACATGTCTCTCCTACTAGACGTAATGTAGACGGTGCTTATGGGATCCAAGGTTAGATTCAAAGATTAAAAATTTATTCAGTTCACTGCAGCAAGCTATTTCGGATGCCAAAGGATATCCATTGTGCTAAGTATTTGCTTCTGTGTCAAATTAATTCAAATGGGCAATCAGCGTAATGATGTCATATGTTTGGGGTTTATTTATTTAGTGAAAAGGGCATAAAGAGGGCATCAACCAGGGATATTTATATGGAACTTACTGATCACTACTATTAGGAATGCATTTTGCGGACACCATGCAATCTTCCTAGACTTGTTGCATCAATTTACTCAATTTACTCGTTGTTGAGTTGTTCCGGCGCAAAGATCATATCTTAATAGTGCTGGAAAGCGTATTACGCAGGGCTCAGGAAGACGCTGAATACGGCTGAATTTGGACATGTTGCACTGGTAGCAGTTGGGACCATCGGCAGACGGAGCTTTGCAAGAAAGCGGCTATATCAGTACAGGACTGAAAAGAGGAGAATCGTAGTGGATGAATCTCGGGCCATACAAGGTCCAATACCTGTCCTCGTTTGTAGGACTACTAGGGCGTTTCTTAGTTTAAATTCAGACAATAGGTGCCCCTACATGAAAATGTCTGCATTAGAGAAGGAACTTCTCCAATCATCTCACAAAAAGAAAGATATTGCTTATTAGGCATCTATTTCTGAAAGAAGCCGCAATGGCAAGTGACATTGCAGTTCACACAGGTCTACCTACATTTCAGCGAGCAATTCAGTCAATAAAAATAAAATACAACAATTTGTAACAATTGTAATTCGCATTACAGACCACATGTTATCCTCATATGAATATATACTCTGTCGGACAAAAAAGTGAAGCACGCAGAAGGGAAGCAAGAAACGAAATAACTTCACATACTGAGAAAGTTTGAGATACTATTGCAGTAATGACAACAACAACAAAATGTTCAAATGTGTGTGAAATCTTATGGGACTTAACTGAGAAGGTCATCTGTCCCTAAGCTTGTACACTACTTAACCTAAATTATCCTAAGTACAAACACACACACACGCCCGAGGGAGGACTCGAACCTCCGCCGGGACCAGCCGCACAGACCATGGCAGTAATCACAAAATTTAATCAATTTACAAAGAACTTGGAAGTATGAGACCTTTTATCAGTGTGATAATGCACGCCTCGGCTTTGGATGCATGCACTCTTTCGATGTGACTTCACAGGATAAAGCCGTTGAACGCTCCTCTAAGGCAAGTTTCCCGTTAGTTTTATTCCCTTTTGCTTTTCCCAAATCCTTTTGGGAATTGTTTTATCTTGAAACTTGTTTGCATGAGGAAAAAGGGGCTGATGGCCTTGCAGTCTGGTCCGTATACACCCCAAACCAACCATTCGAGTTGGCCCCATACATGTCCTATGCGGGACTGATCTGGGGTCATTTCTGATCTCGGGAGTAGCTGAACATCATCCAGACAGTTCATAGTGACACGTGCCATATGTGGTCCAGCATTGTCCTGTTGGGAAATGGCACGCGAACTGACACATGAACGGTACCACATGAGAACGTAAGATGCCCGCGACACACTATTGTGCCGTCCGAGTCCCCTTAATCTCTAGCGGCCGTGATCTGAAGTCATACTCGATGGCTCCGCATACTCCGACAACAGGAATGACACCGTTATGACTCTTCAAGGCAATGGAAGAATGGGACCTCTACAGGACGCTGCCTTAATCGCCAGAAATTATTGTCATTTGGGGTAGTGCAAATCCGTGATTTGTCACTGAACACGATACGATGCCATTCGTCACCAGTCGATGCTTGCCGGTCACAGTATTACTCGATATGCAGCCGTTCGTGATGTAACAGTAACCTACACACTGCGGCAGTTCTCTAGATCGGTTCCTGCTAGTCAGCGACCAACAGTGTGGGATGACACGGTGTGTTACAGGGAGTCCGACATTTGTTCTCGGATAGCAGGCGCAGATGTAAAGGGCTTACTAAGTGCTTTGTGCACAATACGGTGATCTTCACTTAGGGTGGTCAGACATAGTCGACCGGGCCTTATCGACGAGTCGGTCGGTTCTGGAGTTAGCATGCAGTTCAACATCGGACCTCTGTCACATGAGAACGTCTTCCAAATCTGGATATCCCTCGACTGGGCGAGCTGGCTAAATGAAATCCCACACTGAGGTCTCTTTTACACTCTGTCAGGTGCTGATAACGCTGTCTCATACAAGTAAGCAGCCTGTAAGTGTCCTTCAAAATATTCGTTCAACATCTGACGTTGTTCAACTTTTCTATATACTCTTCTAGGCCTGATAATAACACCACATACGAAAAACATAATGCACGCTGGTGGCCTATTATCACTTAATCATAATTATACCAACCGTTCTGAGGTGTATATATCACCATCATGTTATCAGTTAGTGATGAGAGACATGTTGAAATTGCAGGTGTTGAACTAACAGATATCGCCATTTACAAAAAAAGGACAACTTTTTGTGTACCGATCACTTAGTATATCGTAAATAGAGACACGTTTTTAATAAAGTAATTAAGTTTCAGTTCCTAAGAACAAGGCAATTTTATATGGAGATATAAATATGAATACAAATATCATTGATGGAACCAGTAGCAGTCTCAAACATTCGTCACAGGTGTGGCTTCTCACAGCTGGTGAATAGCACAACAAGCATAATAAAAACGTCTGCATCCGTAGATGATCATGTTGTCACAAAGATCTTGGGGTCTATAATCATTTTTACCAAGTTATTAAAAGTAAATGCCGTGTTGGGTAAACCTATCAGACAGGAAACCTATGGAAGACGTCCTCCAAAATCCAAAATTCACGATTTGTCAGGGTTACTCTGTTCTGTACAGTACTTAAACAAAACTTTTAGCTGTAACTGTCCAAAGTAAGTTAGTCAGGAGGATTCTAAAACAAGTAATACGAAAATAGAAAAATAATCGGTTAACCTACAGCTAAAAGACAGTAGTAGGTCGATGAATAATCCTTAGAAACTAGCAAATTATGGGAATTAATGTTTTCAGGTATAGTAGAGAAACGACAAGAAAAATTCACAAAATCAAGTGTTGTTTCAGTAAAAAGCAATTATGTAGTAAGTACTATCATGCTACTGCTCACCACACAAAGTCAGGTAACCAGTACAAAAATTGAAGACTAAGAAGTGAGTAGGTCTACATGAAGCGGTAATGTGTGTATTTAAAGAATGCGTACACAGTAGGCAAGCCCCATTAACTGACAGTTCAGAAATCGTTCTGCAGTATTTGAAACATGTAATAATTGTGCTTCTATTAAAGAGAGGTGATTCAGAAGGTATAGAAAACTGCAGGCTCATTTTCAAAAGTAATAGGATCCATTATGAAACACAATGAAACACAAGCTAACGAATTATTTGAATAAATACAGCCTTTTGAATGAATCCCAATTCAGTTTCCAGAGTGGTAGAAGTACAGAAACAGCCATGACAGAAGCAATGGATGAAGATAAATATGTCACACATATATTTTTCGATCTGTTAAAAGCCTTTGACTCTGTTGACGATAAAAGCTTACTAACAAACTTAAGTTATGAAGAATAATAAGTGTCGCCAATGACTGATGTACAGGAATCGAATAAAGATCCCTAATATATTAATATAGCAGTCGCTCAGTGCAGCTTCTTAGAAATTACTTTGTGTTTGATATTCGAGTACATCAACGTGTTTCTAGACAATGTTAGATATTGAGAAAAACACGTTTTGCTGAAGACAGAAACATTGTAATCATAGATAAAACGCCAGAATGCCTAGTGCGGAAAGTAAATGAATTCCTAAAAGTTATTTATAACCTACCATCATCCAATAAATTTGCACTGATCGTGGAGACAACAAATACCATTAAATTATGATTAAAGTGAGGAAAGAATTACGTGAAATTATAAGTGGATGAAAAATTGATAGATTGCATAACAAACCAAAACTTTTAGGAATTAATAGTGGCTGCCACTCGAAGTGGGATGAACACACAAATGCATTAACAAAGGAAAAAAATGATCAGAAATGTACGCCCTTACAGTCATCAGTGTGTAACAGACAATGCCTTAGAGGTATCATTTCGATATGTATTCCAAATTTTGCTACGAAATCAAAATGGGGGGGGGGGGGTCCTATAAATAAAAACGTGGACACATGCCTCAATCTACATAAAAGGACTATGAGAATAATAACAAGAAACAGTAACCGAGATTCCTGTAAAAATCTATCTAAACAACCAGGGATTCTAGGTATACCTCGTGTGTACATCTACCAATGTGTTATGTACATCAAGAAAAACAACAATCATCTGACAAACAGAAGCATTCATGATCATCAAACTAGAGCTGGACTTAACTTGCATTTGATAATAGTACTGTATACACTTATTTGTAAAATTAAAAAAGTTTGCTTTTTCAATTAAGATGATATGTATGATATAATGTGGCAAATAATATACGGATGAATAAGCAAGTGAATAACCAAGTAACGCGTATTCGATCGACGACTCCTGTTAGTTCTAACTGATACGGATTCCCCTTCCGAACGATTCCGCTTCTGAACCGTATTCCGGTCTGAATCGCGTATGTACAATGATGGAAAAAATCCCAGTAGCAAGAACGGGTTATGCGGGATAAATAAAAGTTGGCAGTCATGTTTCTACATCTGAAAGATGACGTCTGTTCAAATTTGGCGCTAGCTCGTGAAAGTGGTGCTAGTAGCGCCAGTATGTGGATGCAAATCAGGCTCACTGTAAATACGCTTTGCAACGGTTGTGGGCGTCAGTTACCATTCATGTTGCAAGTAGTGAGTTAATGTTAGTGAAGAATGCCTTTAAGACGACGGAGACACCATTGTCAACAACTCAATAACTTCGAACGAGATCATGTAATACAGCTAAAAGAAGCTGAATGTTCCTACCGCGATACTGATAAAATCTTAGCAAGAGTGTAGCCACTGTACATGATAGCTGACAGCGTCGGTTACGGGAACGCACAGTTGCAACAAGAGCTGTCTCGGAACGGCCACGTGGCACTACCGAGAAGGACGACCGTCATGAGAAGATCCCGTCGCAACGAAAAACGCCTTTGTTTTAATGATTGCCACTCCAATTCACGTATCATGACTGTGACACTATCTCCGCTACTTCACGATAATACTAAACGAGCTGCCCTTCTTTGTAATTTTTCGATGTCATCTGTCAGTCCCATCTGAAGCGGATCCCACACAGCACAGCAATACTGCAGAATACGGCGCACAAGCGTGGTGTAAGCAGTCTCTTTAGTAGACCTGTTGCACCTTCTAAGTGTTCTGCCAATGAATCAAAGTCTTTGGTTTGCTCTACCCAAAACATTATAATATGTGATCGATTCGATTTAGGTTATTTGTAATTGTATTACCTGAGTTGAATTTACAGCCTTCAGATCTCTGTGACTTATCGCGTAATCGAAATTTAGCGGATTTCTTTTAGTACTCATGTGGATAATTTCACACTTTTCTTTATTCAGGGTCAATTGCCACATTTCGCACGATACAGATATCTTATCTAAATCCTTTTGCAATTCGTTTTGGTCATATGATGACTTTGCAAGACGGTAAATGACAGCATCATTTGCAAACAATCTAAGATGCCTATTCAGATTGTCTCCTGTGTCCTTCATATAGATCAGGGACAGTAGAGGGCCTATAAGACTTCCTTGGAGAACGCCGAATATTACTTCTGTTTTACTCGATGACTTTCCGTCTACTACTGTGACCTTTCTGACAGGAAATCACAAATCCTGTTGTACGACTGAGGCTATATCCCATGGGCACGCAGTTTCGTTGTGTCAATAAATCGTTTTCTTCTAGGTGCTTCATAATGTTCGAATACAGTATATGTTCCAAAACCCTACTGCAAATCGACGTTAGTGTATGGGCCTGTAATTCAGCGGATTACTTCTGCTTACATTTTTGGCTAATGGTGTGACTTGAGCAATTTTCCAGACTTTAAGTACCGATCTTTCTGTGAGCGAGCGGTTGTATATAAGTGCTAAATATGGAGCTACTGTATCAGCATACTCTGAGAGGAACCTGACTGGTATACAATCTGGACCGGAGGCCTTCGCTATATTAAAGGATATAAGCTGCTTTGTTACACCGAGGATATCTACTTCTATGTTTCTCATCTTGGCAGCTCTTTTTGATTTGAGTTCAGGAATATTTACGTCGCCTTCTTTGGTGAAGGAGTTTCGAAAAAGCGTGTTTAATAGCTCTGCTTTAGTGGCACTGTCATCAGTGACTTCACCGTTATCATCACGCACTGAAGGTACTGAATGCGTCTTGCCACTGGTGTGCTTTATGTATGACCAGAATCTCTTTGGGTTTCCTGCCAGATTTCGAGATAGAATTTCGTTGTGGAAATTAGTAAACACATCTCACATTGAAGTACGTGCTATATTTCGAACTTCTACAAAACTTTGCCAGTCTTGGGGATTTTGCGTTCTTTTAAATTTGGCATGCTTTTTTCGCTGCTTCTGCAACAGCGGTCTGACCCGTTTGTGTGCCATGGGTCATCTTTACCATCACTTATTAATTTGTCTCTCAATTGCCGTTGATACTATTTCTCCGTAATCATTCCACATCTTTTCTACGCTTACGTGATCAGGTCGGAAGGAGTGAAGACTGTCTCTTAAAAAGGCATTAAGAGCATTTTATCAGCTTTTTTTAAAGTCATGTACTTAGCGTTTCTTTTTGGTGGTTGTAAGTTTTACGGCATTCAGCCTAGAAGCAACTGCCTTCTGGTCGCTAATCCCTGTATTCGTCACGTTAAGCAATGTTTGTCCAAGATTATTTGTTGCTACTCATAGATGGACTTAGTAGCCTGCTGTTCCAGGACACCTGGACAACAGCGTAGTCTCGCGTCACTTCGAGAATGTGTAGTAATAAAAAATATTTTATGTTATGTGCTGACTTCATATCTCAAAACATTCGTAGTAAGACGTCTGACTTGATATCAAGTAGAGATTTGTGTCAGTCTTGCACTAACGTCATACAAAGTGACTGATAGCTTGGAGCCAGCGTATATCGAATGTGGTAATATTTTAAAACAAATTGTTGGTTGAAAATAAACACGAATTTAGTTTCATTTACAGCTGAAACTACTCACTCTTTATCTCGTGAGACTTTTTGGTTCGACTGACAGCGGTATTAGTAAGGTTTCTGCACTGACCTCACCGCTGTAGAGGTCGGAAGCGTAGAGCAGGTCGAAAGGCAGAGCTGCCAGTAGGTCCACGACGAACCAGCTCTTGAGGTAGTTGAGGGCGATGGAACGCGAGTTGGACACCACTTCTCCCTTGCGGTTCACGTATGTCGTCCGGAAGTTGAGGATGATGTCTGTGGAAAGAAGAGATTAACGGATGTAATTTTCTCACTTTTTAGAGTTGCCTAACTGTATCACACTTCATGAGATTTTAATTGCCATCACACATTAAAATAGTAGCACCTGCTACATATCGTCTCAGGAACAATGGCAATGGAGAATTTCGAGGTAAAATGTGCACATTTGTCAGTGGTAGTGGCTGTTTTGAAGATGTCATATATACAGGGTGTTACAAAAAGGTGCGGCCAAACTTTCAGGAAACATTCCTCACACACAAATAAAGACAAGATGTTATGTGGACATGTGTCCGGTAACGCTTAATTTCCATGTTAGAGCTCATTTTAGTTTCGTCAGTATGTACTGTACTTGCTCGATTCACCGCCAGTTGGTCCAATTGAAGGAAGGTAATGTTGACTTCGGTGCTTGTGTTGACGTGCAACTCATTGCTCTACAGTACTAGCATCAAGCACATCAGTACGTAGCATCAACAGGTTAGTGTTCATCACGAACGTGGTTTTGCAGTCAGTGCAATGTTTACAAATGCGGAGTTGGCAGATGCGCATTTGATGTATGGATTAGCGCAGAACATGCACAACGTCGGCACTAGTACAGTGTATATCCACCTTTTGCAGCAATGCAGGCTGCTATTCTCCCATGGAGACGATCGCAGAGATGCTGGATGTAGTCCTGTGGAACGGCTTGCCATGCCATTTCCACCTGGCGCCTCAGTTGGACCAGCGTTCGTGCTGGACGTGCAGACCGCGTGAGACGACGCTTCATCCAGTCCCAAACATGCTTAATGGGGGACAGGTCCGGAATCTTGCTGGCCAGGGTAGTTGACTTACACCTTCAAGAGCACGTTGGGTGGCACGGGATACATGCGGACGTGCATTGTCCTGTTTGGATGTACCGTGCACTATTCAGTGTCCCCTCGACGATCACCAGAGGTGTACGGCCAGTGTAGGAGATCGCTCCCCACACCATGATGCCGGGTGTTGGCCCTGTGTGCCTCGGTCGTATGCAGTCCTGATTGTGGCGCTCACCTGCACGCCGCCAAACACGCATACGACCATCATTGGCACCAAGGCAGAAGCGACTCTCGTCGCTGAAGACGACACGTCTCCATTCGTCCCTCCATTCACGCCTGTCGCGACACCACTGGAGGCGGGCTGCACGATGTTGGGGCGTGAGCGGAAGACGGCCTAACGGTGTGCGGGACGTAGTCCAGCTTCATGGAGACGGTTGCGAATGGTCCTCGCCGATACCCCAGGAGCAACAGTGTCCCTAATTTGCTGGGAAGTGGCGGTGCTGTCCCCTACGGCACTGCGTAGGATCCTACGGTCTTGGCGTGCATCCGTGCGTGGCTGCGGTCCGGTCCCAGGTCGACGGGCACGTGCACCTCCCGCCGACCACTGGCGACAACATCGATGTACTGTGGAGACCTCACGCCCCACGTGTTGAGCAATTCGGCGGTACGTCCACCCGGCCTCCCGCATGCCCACTATACGCCCTCGCTCAAAGTCCGTCAACTGCACATACGGTTCACGTCCACGCTGTCGCGGCATGCTACCAGTGTTAAAGACTGCGATGGAGCTCCGTATGCCACGGCAAACTGGCTGACACTGACGGCGGAGGTGCACAAATGCTGCGCAGCTAGCGCCATTCGACGACCAACACCGCGGTTCCTGGTGTGTCCGCTGTGCCGTGCGTGTGATCATTGCTTGTACAGCCCTTTCGCAGTGTCAGGAGCAAGTATGGTGGGTCTGACACACCGGTGTCAATGTGTTCTTTTTTCCATTTCCAGGAGTGTATTTTCTTTCTTTGTGTGTGAGGAATGTTTCCTGAAAGTTTGGCCGTACCTTTTTGTAACACGCTGTATATAAAAAAAAGAAAAAGATAAAAAGATAACTTGCGATGTTGGAATCCAATGAACCAGTAGTTTTAGTGTTTAATGATGGCACACATCTTCACACTTGATGCACACGTCTTTACATAAGATGAACTTGTCGACATAGTACTGGTTTACGGGATGCTGAGAAAATGCTGTTGTTCCTCCCCTTCTTGTACTGTGCAACCTCTGACTAGCAAGAAAGTCAGTATGTATAAATAATTTTAATCAATATTTCAATCAGAACTTGTTTCCGGAATAAACTGAAAGTTTGTGTTTCAGATGATATTGCAATAATACCCATCCATACTACATAAAATTTAAGACAGCGACGGAAAAGTGGTCGATGAATTCTAATAATTTCATTTTACTAAGAAGCGATGCCTGGTTTCAGGGGAGAACGATGTCTGATTCTCCCTTTGGAAATCCTCAGCGCCCCCCCCCCCCTCCCCCACTGCCGTCACCTCTCACATTCCTCCCTCCCTCGCCTTGACCACTGATATGCACTGCCATAGACCGCATAATTCCAGAATAAGGAATATTTACACGTTTTCAACAAACTTCGTCTTGCCGATGTCGTTACCGGTGTGAATCTTTCTGCTGGACGTGTAATCGATCATCATATGGATGAAGTAGAAGAAATTCTCCGTTCTGTATAACATAGTTCACCTAAATCTACACGAAGAATTTACAGCATGTGTCTGTGGTACGCCCTCAAAATATGGGGACGGTGGATTACACCTAGCGCAGCTTTTGCCTTCCTTTCTTTATCATAGGCGATTGAAACATTTGCACTGAAGCGATGAAGCGATCCCGAAACTGTGTGTAGATAACAACCAATTTGTTAAATGTACCACCGACGCAATATCTTACATCGCTGCTTGAGGTGACAAACATACCGGTGTCTGTTTTACGTCACTCAAATTAACTTTTGCTTGAACATGCTACATTAGGTATGCCGACATCTTTATTATATCCAATGTTCAAATCTGATTTCTTTGTGCAAGAGAAAGTCTTACCACGCAATGTATCATTCATGCCTCACACATCATCACAATACTCGCGCTATGAAAGATACGAATTCCTAATATAAACGAAAATTGTAATTTGCTTAAAATTTTTTTCTCGACGTACGGAAACAAGGGTGTCGACCACTTGCAAAATTCTATGCTGCAACTGAATACAGTTTTCACAATGTATATACCAGCGGGTTTGTTTGTGTAGGTATTATGTTTTGACTATTGGCTACAGCACGTAAGTAAGTACACCTTAATTACAGTTCCGGCCGGTGAAACTGCAGCAAATAACGAAATTTTATTTATTGCGCGTTGACACTATAGTAGGCAGAATGAGTGAGTAAATCTTCAGGTGGTTTGAAGATGTATGAGGTAGCGTCTTTAACTAATAATCCAGTTTGAACCCAGACAGTGTTTAAATTCAAATAAAAATCATTAGCAACCGAAGACTTCTGGCATAAGAGGTCACCCTCGTTCTGCCAAAGGCCTAATGAAATAGGGTGAAAGAGCGGAAAGGTGTAAACCATACAGTCTTACTCTTTCGGTGGGAAACTAGAACCCCCCCCTCTCAAAAGCAGAAGAATCAGCTACGATCAACTGCTAGTGGGTGTCGAAGGCAATGGAAACCATTTCATTAAAGACAGTTAATGTGTCTCCACAGGTCATGTGACCTGTGAGTGAAAAAGTGTTATGATGATCTCCCCACTGGAAAAAGGTTCCGGATTAGTCCCCTTTTATGGTCTCGGGGGATGTCCGTGAGAAACAGATTGAATAACCAACCAAAGAATAACATCCTGCAAGCTGGAACGTGGAAAGTCAGAAGTTTGAATGCAGTTGGTAAGCTAGAAAGTCTGAAAAGGGAAGTGCAAAGATTCAGTCTAGATTCAGTGGAGATTACTGAAGTGAAATGGAAAGAAGACAGAGAACTTTGGCCAGACGAAGACGGAGTAATATCAACAGCAATAAAAATGGTATTACAGTAGCGTTCGTTGTGAATCGGAAGGTAGTGCAGAAAGTTACTGTGAACAGTTGAGTGAAAAGATTGTTCTCATCAGAATCGCCAGAAAACCATCTCCAGCAACAATAGATCAGGTGCACATAACGCCGCCACAATCGGAAGATTGAGGGAGGGAGGGAGGGAGGGAGGTAGGGAGGGAGGAAAGGAGAGAGATAAAGGGAGTGTGTGTGTGAGAGAGAAAGAGAGAGAGAGAGAGGGGGGGGAGGGAGGAAGGGTGGGGGCAAGAGAAGATATACAATGATCCTGAACGGACAATTGAGTATGTAAGAGGAAATTAATGAGCACTGGAGACTCGAACTCAGTAGTAGGGGAAGACGGAGAGCATGGAGTCAGTAATGGGAATGAGAGAGAAAAAAGACTAACTGGGTTCTGTAATAAATTACAGCTTCTGACAGAGAATACTCTATTCAAAAATCACAGGGAGAAGAAGATATACTTGAAAAAGACCCAAAGATAAGGGAAGATTCTAACTGCGTTACGTCATACACAGAGGTTTCGAAATCCGATCTTGATTGTAAGGCGTACGCATGAGCATATAATGAATCAGATCGCATCTTTATAGTGATGAAGAGTAGACTGAAATTTAAGAAAATCGACTGGAAGAATCATTGTGGGAAGAAGTGGGACACTGACTTACAGAGTAAGGATGCGACTGAAGTTTTCTAAGGCTATAGCAACTGCTATAATAATACCACAGCAGGCAGTTCATTTGAAGAGGAACGGACATTTCTAAACAGGGCGGCAATCTTAGAAGTTGGACTGACTAACATTTGTACAAGGAAAGTAAGTTTCAAGAAATATTCGGAAGCAAATGAAATACTTCAGTTGAACGACGAATAAAGGAAGTAAAAATAATAGAGGAGTACAGCCCTAAAAATCACCTACGAATGAAATAAGTACGAAGTGCAGGGAAGACAAGGCAAGGAAAACGTGAAGAAATCGATGAAGAAATGATCGTTGGAAGAACTAATTTAGCATACTGCAATGTCAAAATGACCTTCGGTGAAATTGAAAGTAAGTGTGTCCACATGTTAGATTGCGATGGGAATCTAACTGTTAAATGTAAAGGAGAGACCAGAGAGTTGGAAGGAGTACATTCAAAGCCTCTGCGAGGAAGAGGGTTTAACTGATGACGTGATGTGAGCAGAAATGGGGGTCGATGTGGAAGAAATTGGGATGCAGTATTAGAGACGGAGTTTAACAGAGCTTTGCTGGACTTGCGATCAAATACGGCGGCTGGGATAGATAATATTCTTTTACTATTTCTAAAGTCATTAGGGGAAGTGGCAATAAAATGAAAGTTCAAGTTGTGTTATAGAATCTACGAGACTGGATACTGGAGACTATGTATTTCTGTATTTGGTAATTTTCCTGAATTACAGTTTTTGTGGGTAGTTGTTGCTGCACTACGGAATTTTTAAGTCGGTGTTGATGTCTGTTGGTCTGTAATTCATGTCCATAAGGTAGAACGACAGCCATTGCTTTTTAGTGGTCATCTGTGTTCTGTGTATCTGATATTGCAGTTTCTGCTTGTCTGTCCTGTGTAAATTGATTGTCAGTCCTGACATGTCAGTTGGTAAACAACGTACGTATTGTGTTTGTCGATTTTTGTCCTTAGTTTCTATGCATTGAGTTATCTGTTCTGTAGACATTTATTAGATAACATTTTTGAGTGTTTTGCCTGTCTTTCAGGGACGTTGTTGTAAGTGAGCGTGTACCATTTGCTTGTTGTTGTGGTGATTTCTCTTCACGTGTACTTGTTTGTATGTTCAGCGTGTCTGTGTTTGTGTGTTGGTAATTTTGTGTTGTAGGTGGTCCCTTTATTATTTTTTTATTTTTGTGATTCAGTTTGTCTGCAGCCTATAGCCATTTGGTTAATTGTCTGTAATTAATATTTGTAGTTGTCTTCAGTGAGAGGAGTTTTATTCACTCTGTGAACCATGTGTTGGAAACCGATTTGTACGTACGTAATCGGGTGAATTAAGTTTAAGTGTGTGTGGGTGTACTGATAATGGTGCGTTCCCTGAATATGGAGAATTGGTGTTGGTTGTTATGTCTGTTTAACAGACTCAAGAGCTTGTAAGGATGTTACATGGTAGGTTATTGCTGTTTATTGCGCCGGTTCCGAGTTAAATGGGATTGCGCAAGCAAATTTAAGCGGCCCGCAAGGAAAAGTGTAGCCAAAAGTGTTCTTCGTTTGGTTTCCTAAAACCGAACAAGAGAGCGATACAAAAATTGGACGTGATATAGTAGGAAGGATCAGACCCCATCCAAGGCTAAGCTGCCTCGTGTGCTGTCATCTATGGTACGAGAACAACTGACTCTAATCAAAGGTTGGGTCGGAACTCTTGAATTTGGTGAGCACAACGGACTGATTGGCTAACTTCAATGATAATTGGTCGGAACTCTTGAATTTGGTGAGCACAACGGACTGATTGGCTAACTTCAATGATAATTAACTAGGAAACGGCGCATAATACCTAATTTTTTCTTAAAAATTATTTCTCAGCACAACTTACCCCGAAACAGCCTTAGAAGTCTTTCAGATTGTTTTGACCACCCTGTAGTTGTACTTACGATCTGAAGGTGGGTGAAACCTCGAAACGCATCTTGGCTAGACAGTTTAAAAGCGCGTCTGGTTGCTGTACTTCAAGTTATTCAATCAGTAGCCCTAGTGCTATCAAGAATATGCGTCAACTGTTAACTACCTTTTTATTTCCTTGATTAGAGGACTTGGCAGAATACATTCTTATTAATGAATATCTTGCGTTATTCATATTACCTATTAGTGAACTATCTGTATCGTAGAAAAGATAACAGCAACACCAACAAAGGACGGCACTTACCCGTATTCGCTCTTCCGACTCATTTTATCACAAGAAGCAATTCGGTCAAGTTTTCACAAGACATAATTTGTAAATTATCTAATAGTTCCTTTTAAATTATTTCAGTCAGTTTTCTTTTCATGTGAATTCAACACAAAGCTAATTATGTTGAACGAAACATGCTCGAAACGCGTTGCAAAATACTAAATCGTAACAAAATAATGAAGGTAACTGGCAGCAGTGCAAAACAAATAATTTAATAGACTTCATCATGCCTACGTATGGTCAAATACAATTTTTATGATATACATGCAGAATAAGTTTTATAGTATCTACTCATTGGAGTCTCCCAAACAACAACGTCGTACGATTTAACTCAGTTTCTCTTTATACTGTTCATTTGTAACTACATTGAACTTTACGTAGAGTTTATGCATATCGTGTGAAACTTGAACCTTTTTCGTTATGCTCTCGCATGTTTCCTATTACAAAGTCTGTGGAATATGTGAGGCGAAGTTCTTATGCGTGACTCATCTTTCCGTCAGTCTGCACTTATTTCCCGCGACCACTGCATTATTGTGACTTCAACACTTGGCATCGCTATCTAATTTTGGAGTAATTTAAATTCAGATTCATAACGCTTATTCATCCGACCTGGGGAAAGAGAGGATGGAGAACAAATTTAAAGGTAATTGTGACAGGACTCTGTGAAACCTAATTAAACCGCGGAGATTGCAGTATGGCGGGAATCTTCTTAGGATTATTGCTGCCGCGGTTGAATTAACTACTTTCTGTATGACAAGTGAAACGCGCGGAAACTCATCGCATTTTGGGCAAAGTTGAAATTAATTTGCACCAATAAAATGAGATGAAATGGTAAGCTGAATAAAATTAAAAATAGCTGAGCTGACCACAGATAAATTTAACATTGCAAATGGAAAAGTCATTTATTTAATTCAGACGCCAGTCTCTTTTTGCCAGCATTTATCCCATCGCAAAGGGTCCAATATTTAAATGATTTGGCGTATTTATTTTATTTTTAAATTTGTCGCCGTGTGCCTTTCCTCTTGCTGCAGTCGCTAGTTACCCTAATGACGGGCACTCGTGTGCGTCGCCTTTTTGCGAATCGTATGAACATTGTTGTGTATGTTGCTGTGTATTATCTGTTTTTGTATCGTGTTTACTGAGGCAGAGGTGGGTAACAATGGAGCATTTGTCTACAAGTGTGTGAAAATCCGCCTTATCCCGTGCTCCAAGGCTCACAACAAATTCCAGAAAACTTTTATGTGCGTTCTGGAGTATATTAATAAGTGTAGCAAAAACGTATGAAAAAGCGGTAAATTGTTACAATGCTTCTCAACATTGTTCTTATATGGCTTTTGTTGGAAGCTTCATATGAACACGACTTGCAGTAGTTAAGCGTCAGCCACTTGCACTGGTTGTAAATGAGGATGTGTTATGCCCAGGAACATTGTCAAACACGATCGTTTTGCTGGTCCAGAGACGTAGTGCGGAGGGATAACGTTGCGTGGGCGTACTGACCTCAAAATCTTTGAACATGGTACACTCATTCACCAACGTTACTACGAAACTGTATTCCTTCCCCATGTGTGCCTTTTTAGGGCTGCATTCGGTTCTGAATTCATTTTTAGGATTTAGTTCCTCAATCGGTAAAAATGGAACACTTTTAGGATTACTTAGTTGTCCCGCTGCCTGCCTGTCTGTCTGTCTATTCGACTGATCGAAACCTTTTTTCTGAGAAACAGGTAAAAGTATCACGTTGAAGATTATTTCACATATTGAGGTCTATGTTCCCTTGGCTATTTAAACAAGTGAAGCTTCTAAGTCGACACGATTGAAAGATGTGGCCGTCTATATTTTCAAACTCGCAAACTGACTCAGCATAACCTACACGGTACTACCCGTTTACTTATAATAATAAACTTTCCCAAGAAGCAAGGTTTCACAGTACAAAAAAAATCCGAAAATTGGTAATCTGTAGGTACATCACCAGAATTTTTTTGTGATTTCTTGTCAGATTGTCTGCCTATACGTCTGTCAAGACCCATTTCTCTCAGGAACCGGTAGACGTATAAAGTGAAAATTTGTGTCACGTACTGATCTCTATAGTCCTTTGGGGTGCAAAAATAATAAGCTTCTAAGTCCATGCCCTCAAAAGGTAAGGCCATGTATGTCACATGATTTGATACTCACAAACTCACTCATTAAAACCTATAGATTACTTCCCCGGTAACTTAGAACCATGAGATTTGGTAAGAATAAAGGTTTTGCAATGCACATAAAGAACCCATATCTTTCCAGTGTCAGTGTCGATAACAATGAGCAGTCTTCATGATTCTCGATTCCCAGAGTAATTGAAATGCCGATATACATAATTTTTCAGGGAACCCTTAGTACGCTTGTTCTACTCTCACATGGACAGTTATTTATGGATTACGATGTGAAGTCTCACCGAACAGCGCAGGCGGAGGAGCTCTTGGAACGAGAGGATATTCGGCAAGTGGTTTGGCCCAATCGTTCCCCCCTGACAAAAATCCCGTCGAGTACATTCCGAAGCTTTCCACACCAGTGCACATCGGGTAATGTGATAAGCGTGGTAGAAAATGGAGAAAGTCGAGTTTCAGACTGCTGTTAAATATTTTCATTGTGGAAGATTCGGCTACTTCGAAGATGAAAAGCGATGAGTTTATGGAATCTTTCAGTCCAAATTCTAGGGAAAGGCTGCTTGATGATGCTAGTTTATTAATACTGTTGCTTTATCGCCGCTCGGAGTGGCCGCGTGGTTTGAGGCGCCATGTCACGGATTTCGCGGCCCATCTCTCCGGAGGCCCGAGTCCACCCTCGGACATCGGTGTGTGTTGTTCTTAGCATAAGTTAGTTTAAGTTAAAGTATTGGCTATGTCTAGGGACGGATGACCTCAGCAGTCTGGTCCCCTAGGAATTCACATATACATTTTTTTAGCTCTATCAAGGATAGTATAAACTGTTAATTATTACCTGGAAAAATTAGATTATTCGATTAATTTTTTGTTTATTTGAAATTGTAGCTGCTCAGTACTGCAGCACGCCGCTATAGCAGCAAAACATAATGGCAGAGCCTTTTGATTAAGTAAACTTCCGTGATGTAATTCGTTTGCTGCTTTTGAAGGGGAACAACGCTACAAAAAGCCATGCTGACTTGACAGAAGCTTACAATATTAAGGTAACGTTATGTAACGTGTGACACAGAGGTTGAGTGACCATAGACACTTTCTTTGTAGTCAAACAAATCTAAAGAATGAAGAATCGGGAATTACAAGCAAAGTGGAGGCCCTGGTCCTCAAAAGATCGGCTTATCACAAACAAAGCGACTGTAGAAAAAGTGGAAATTGCTCATGGATCAGTTTTAGTGATATTGCAAAATATTTTGATGACAGAAGTCGCCTCACGCTGTGCTCTGCGCTTGCTCACAACCTTTCATAACGCCCAGCGAAACGAGATAACAGGGGAAACGTTGCAGCTATGTCAAGATTGTTTAGCCGCGCAATCAAAGTGAAGAAGTGCTCGATATTCATTATGATCCAGAGGTAAAGTGGCAAAGCAAAGCAATGGAAACACATAGTTTCACCACCGCCGAAATAGGTGACAGCACAGTTATCATCATGCAAAGTGATGAGTATCTTTTTGGACTGCCCTGGTGTGGTGCTAGCAGATGATGCTCGTAAGCGGCAAACCATCACAGGAGCATGCTACCAAACTCTTCTGACAAGGTTACGAAAGGCTGTCTAGACGACGCGTCCCGGAAAGCTATCCAAAAATTCGTTTTTGCTCTACGGTGTCGCCATAGGGCCTTCTGCACAGCGCACCATCCCATGTGTTGCTTCTTTGGGCTACCAAATTTTGTACTACACCCTGAATTCTCTCTTTCCTTAGATGAAGAAAACATTAATGGGCAGGCATTTACAGAATCACTACGAGGTGATTTTCAAGTTGATGGGTTTCCATAACAGCCAAAATGTAAACTTCTGTCTCTGCTGTATCTCGGCTACCCGGCAAACGCCGCGCAGCGGGTGGCATACTCAGCAGGCTGACAAGATTGAGCGCTCTTCTCGCCAGAAGGCGTCAGCAGCATCGCCATCAGAAGTGGCTGGTCCCGCGAACCTACTTGCTTCCGCGGGAGTCACTGTGCACAGATAGTTCAAACAGTATCCTGACGCCTCCATCGTATTTAGGCCGCAGCTCAGTCGTGACAGGACAGTTTGCTCAGAGAGAGCTCCTTGTGTCAAACGCTGACAGCAGTCACAGTCTTCCTTAGGAAGGACCAAGATTGAACAGTGAACTTCCAATTGTTAGTACTTTAAAACATTCGTACTGAGTCCAGATCTCAAACTTTTAATTATTTCAGCTCTGGCCTTCTGCTAGTCAAGCATTTATTTTCTCTCTTCCTGTAACTTTAAGCGAACCAAACAAAATTTAAGTTTTTTGTAAATAAAACTACCGAAAGGGGACTTAAGCTTAGGTTCAACTCGTATTATTGCTTTCGAACTGAGAAGCGTACTTTTTATGTGTTCGCGAATAACCGAATGAACTTCTTACGCATTGTTTACCTGGGAATTAATCTCTATGTAGCGCTACCTAGATGATAGATATCACTCTCCGCCAAGTTATTCGTCATCGGGAAAAGGTATCGCCTTGTAGGGTAAATAGGTAGAAAAGGAGCAACACCACCATAAAGTTTTCATGTTAACAGTTCAATACATTTTCGAGTTGATAATGAAAACCTTATGATTAACTTTTGTACTGTTCCTGAACGTTCTATGAATAAATTAGCTACTACGAAGGGAGAGGGGGCTTTCTTTAACATCTCCATCCATCTCCTCATAAAAGTTACCATTAAACGGAAAATTAGGTGCCAGATGCTCAAATAAAGCTGTGATGTTTTGGCAAACTGTTGGCCACTAAGTGACAAAGAATCCTTTAAAGGTTAATTGATATGTTATGACAACATGTCAAAAGCCACCAGCATATCCATATTATTTAGCCTGATGTTGCTAAGTCCCGGAAAAAAATCCGTAGATTTACGATCGTGGTATCTACATTTAAATATACTGCCGGAAAAAATTAATACACCTGGGAAGGCGACGTCTATTTTGATCCGATGATGGCATATGCCACTTGGGATATACTGGATGTACTGATGATTGTTTCAGCGCCGTCCGCCAACAGGTAACGTAGCGTGCATAGCTACCAGAGCGCCATCTATGTCCATCTTTTAATACGGAATGTAGATAACCAGAAGGCACAGTGTGGTGCAGACATGAGTATGAAGCGGGTAACGATGCCACTAAGATGCGCCTTTCTTCCCACAGTCAAATGAGCTTTTTTGAAAGGGGACAAATTGTGATCTTCTGAGTGGTGGTCTAGTCCTTTCAGAGAAATGCAAAGCAAGTAGGACGTGCTGCGTCAGTTGTCAGTGGTCACTTGAATATTCTCACACCTCTAAACGAGATTCTAGAAGTCCAGGCAGCACAGCCGCCCGTCAAGATCGTCGTATTGTAAGGGCAGCAATCTTGAATGAAATGGGAACCTCTGAAAGGGTGTACTGTATATTTTCCGGCACTGCATTTGGCATAACGATACGTTGGTGATCCAGTACTGCTCGTTACTGACCGCATAGACACATCCTCTAGACGCTCTTACTTATCCATCTCATGATTTTTTTTCCTTTTTTTTGGTTTACCTGCTTTCTGAATGGTTTGATGCGGCCCGTCACGACTTCCTCTCCTGTGACAACATCTTCATCTGAGAGTAGCACTTGCAGTCTACGTCCTCAATTATTTGTTGGATTTATTCCAATATCTGTCTTCCTCTACAGTTTTGCCCTCTACAACTCCCTCTAGTATCATAGAAGACATTCCTTCAAGTGTTAACAGATGTCCTATCTCCCTGCCCCTTCTCTTTGTCAGTATTTTCCACATATTCATTTCCTCTTAGATTCTGTGCAGAACCTCCTCGTTCCTTACTTTATCAGTCTACCTAATTTTCAACAATTACCTGTAGCAACACATCTCAGATGCTTAGATTCTCTTCTGTTCTGGTTTTACGACAGTCCGTGTTCCACATCCGCACAATGCTGTACCCCAGACGTACATTCTCAGAAATTTCTTCCTCAAATCAAGATCTCTGTTTGATACTAGTACCATTCTCTTGCCCGGGAATGACCTTTTGTCAGGGCTATATGCTTTTGATGTCCTTGCCACAGTTCGTTGTTGGTTATTTTGCTGCCTACATAGAAGAATTCCTTAACTTCTTCGGCTTCGTGACCGCCAATCCTGATGTTAAGTTTCTCGTTGTTCTTATTTCTGCTACTCCTCATTACTTTCATCTTTCTTCGATTTATTCTCAATCCGTATTCTATACTCATTAAATAATTCATTCTATTCAACAGTTCATGTAATTCTTCCTCACTTTCACTCAGGAGAGCAATGTCATCAGCGAATCGTATCAACGATATCCTTTCACCTTGAATTTTAATTCCTTTCTTTTATTTCCATCATTGCTTCTTCGATGTATACATCTACATCTACATCCATACTCCGCAAGCACTTGACGGAGTGTGGCGGAGGGTGCCCTGAGTACCTCTATCGGTTCTCCCTTCTATTCCAGTCTCGTATTGTTCGTGGAAAGAAGGACTGTCGGTATACCCCTGTGTGGGCTCTAATCTCTCTGATTTTATCCTCATGGTCTCTTCGCGAGATATACGTAGGAGGGAGCAATATACTGCTTGACTCTTCGGTGAAGGTATGTTCTCGAAACTTGAACAAAAGCCCGTAGCGAGCTACTGAGCGTCTCTCTGGCAGAGTCTTCCACTGGAGTTTATCTATCATCTCCGTAACGTTTTCGCGATTACTAAATTATCCTGTAACGAAGCGCGCTGATCTCCGTTGGATCTTCTCTATCTCTTCTATCAACCCTATATGGTACGGATCCGACACTGGTGAGCAGTATTCAAGCAGTGGGCGAACAAGCGTACTGTAACCTACTTCCTTTGTTTTCGGATTGCATTTCCTTAGGATTCTTCCAATGAATCTCAGTCTGGCATCTGCTTTACCGACGTTCAACTTTATATGATCATTCCATTTTAAATCACTCCTAATTCCTACTCCCAGATAATTTATAGAATTAACTGCTTCCAGTTGCTGACCAGCTATTTTGTAGCTAAATGATAAGGGATCTATCTTTCTATGTACTCGCAGCGCATTAGACTTGTCTACATTGAGATTCAATTGCCATTCCCTGCACCATGCGTCAATTCGCTGCAGATCCTTCTGCATTTCAGTACAATTTTTCATTGTTGCAACCTCTCGATACACCACAACATCATCTGCAAAAAGCCTCAGTGAACTTCCGATGTCATCCACCAGGTCATTTATGTATATTGTGAATAGCAACGGTCCAATGACACTCCCCTGCGGCACACCTGAAATCACTCTTTCGTCGGAAGACTTCTCTCCATTGAGAATGACATGCTGCGTTCTGTTATCTAGGAACTCCTCCATCCAATCACACAATTGGTCTGATAGTCCGTATGCTCTTACTTTGTTCATTAAACGACTGTGGGGAACTGTGTCAAACGCCTTGCGGAAGTGAAGAAACACGGCATCTACCTGTGAACCCGTGTCTAAGGCCCTCTGAGTCTCGTGGACGAATAGCGCGAGCTGGGTTTCACACGACCGTCTTTTTCGAAACCCATGCTGATTCTTACAGAGTAGATTTCTCGTCTCCAGAAAAGTCATTATACTCGAACATAATACGTGTTCCAAAATTCTACAACTGATCGACGTTAGAGATATAGGTGTATAGTTCTGCACATCTGTTCGACTTCCCTTCTTGAAAACGGGGATGACCTGTGCCCTTTTCCAATACTTTGGAACGCTTCGCTCTTCTAGAGACCTACGGTACACCGCTGCAAGAAGGGGGGCAAGTTCCTTCGCGTACTGTGTGTAAAATCTATATATACTATAGATATACTAGATATACTAGATACTAGATATACTATATCTATATACTAGATATACTATACATATACTATAGATCTACATATACTATAGATTAAACAAGAGGGGCGAAAGACTACCTCCCTGTCTTACACCCTTTTTTATCCGAGAGTTTCGTTCTTGGTCGTCCACTCTTACTATTCACTCTTGGATGTTGTACATATTGTATATGACCCGTCTCTCCCCCATTTTTCTCATAATTTCGAACATCTTGCACCATTTTACGTTGTCGAACGGTTTTTCCAGGTCGACAAATCCTATGAACGTGTCTTGATTTGGCTTTAGTCTTGTTTCCATTATCAAGCGCATCGTCAGGGTTGCCCCTCTTGTGCATTTACCTTTTCGAAACCCAAACTGTTCGTGATCTAGCACATTCTCAAATTTCTATTCCATTCTCCTGTATATTATTCTTGTCAGCAACTTAGATGAAAGAGCTATTAATCTCATTATGTGATAATTCTCGAACTTGTCAGCTCTTGCACTCTTCGGGATAGTGTGGATGATATTTTTTCGGAAGCCATATGACATGTCGCCAGACTCATACATTCTACACACCAACGTGAATTCTTGCCATTCTCTCGATGATTTTAGAAATTCTGGTGGAATGTTATCTATCCCTTCTGTCTTAATTGATCTGCACTCCTCTAAAGCTCTCTTAAATTATGATTCTAATGCTGGATCCACTGTCTCTTCTAAACCGACTCCTGTCTCTTCTTTTATCACATCAGACAAATCTTTCTCCCCCTCATAGAGGTCTTCAATGTACTCTTTATACCAGTCCGCTCTCTTTTCTGCATTTAACAGTGTAATTCCCGTGTTACCACCCTTGTTTTTAATATCACGGTAGGCTGTTTTGAGTTTCCTTTACGCTGAGTCAGTTCTTCCGACATTTATTTCTTTTTCAATTTCTTCACATTTTTCATGCAGCCATTTCGTCTTAGCCCTTCTGCACTTCCTATTGATTTCATTCCTCATAGAGTTGTATTTCTGCATTCCTGAGTATGCCTGAACATTTTTCTATTTCCTTTCTTTCATCGATCATCTGAAGTATTTCTTCCGTTACCCATGGTTTCTTCGCAGTTACATTCTTTGTACCTGTGTTGTTCTTTCCAAATTCTGTGAGTGCCCTCTTTAGAGATGTCCATTCCTCTTCATCTGTACTGCCTACTTAGATACTCCTTATTGCTGTATCTATAACCCTAGAGAACTTCATGCGTATCTCGTCAGCCCTTAGTACTTCTGTATCTCAGTTCTTTGCGTATTGATTCTTACTAACTAATCTCTTTAATTTCAGGCTACTCATCATTACTACTTCATTGTGATCTGAGTCTATATTCTGATTTCAGAATCTCTGTCTGACCATTATGTAATCTAACTGAAGTCTTCCCCTATTACCCGGTCTTTTACAAGTATACTTCCTCCTTTTGGGATTCTTGACAGAGTATTCGCTATTACTAGCTGAAATTTATTACAGAATTCAATCAGTCTTTCTCCTCTCCCGTTTCTTGTCCCAAGCACATATTATCCTTTAACCATTTCTTCTGCTACTTCCCTTAAAACTGCATTCCAGGCCCCCCTGATCGTTAGATTTTTGTCTCTCTTTACGTACTACACTAGCTTTTCAACATCCTCATATATTCTCTGCCTCTCTCCATCTTCAGCTTGTGACGTTGGTATTTATACCAGAACTATCTTTGTCGGTGTTGGTTTACTGTCGATTCTGATAAGAACAATCCTATTACTGAACTGTTCCCAGTAACACACCCTTTGCCCTTCCTTTCTATTGATAACAAACCATACTCCAGTTATACCAATTTCTGCTGCTCCAGTTATATCAATTTCTGTTGCTGTTGATATTACTATGTACTCATCTGATCAGAAATCCTAGTCTTCTTTCCATTTAACTTCGCTGAAACCGTTTTACATCTAGAGTGAGCATTTGTATTTCCCTTTTTAGATTTTGTGCCCTGAACCTCTGTCCGCTCATCCGCCATTTTTGACAAGGCCATTGGGGAATGAGAGTTACTTCTTTTACCCTATTTCTTCGGCCACCATGCTGATTATTAATCAGAATTTAATCGGTGACGTGTTTCGAACAAGGGACCAAAGACGTTTTGCTTACTAATCAATGACACTACCCCCTTTTTTTTCGTTGAACTCATTTTGCTCTATATTGTTCGTTAAATTTGTTCATGGCGGACGTCCGATGACCCTCGTTCAGGATGTTCATTCATCCGTTCACACAGCTTTTTATTACAGATGCTAGCTTAACTCTCTGACCGAACACGCTGAGCTACCGTGCCGGCAGACAATTGCACCATCGTAGCACTATGTTTCTTTTTGTTGATCTCATTTTGTTCGTTACAGTTGTATTCCATTTGTTCGGGGCAGACGTCCTATGACGTCGGTTTAAGTTCTTCGTTGATCCATTCACTCAGTTTTTTTTATTGCAGAGGGCATATAACCCCCTGACCGAACACGCTGAGCTACCGTGCCGGCCATGGAACACTTTACGATTTTGCGTGTGATCCTTGCCCAGGGGCCATGTTAATCTTCTACGTATCGTTCCAATTTTACTATATGTACCGCCGAAGCGAGTACGGATGCATCGGGTTTGAATATTCTTAGACGTTTATGATATTGTGGGCGGTTTCCCACATCCGCATAGATGAATACCGGCTTCTGTCACATCCCGCCTGTGTTACACGATTCGTAAATGTTTAGGAAACGTCCGCACACTTCCACATGGGAAAAGATTGGACACAGACACAAATATACCAACCGTGGTGCGAAGGTGGGGTTGAAGGGGCGAAAGGACGGCGATAGGAAGAGCATCCGGTCACCCCGTACCGCTAACAGTGACAAATCCAGATAAACTCGCCGACTCCTCGAAAAAACAGGACAAGCCCAGGAAAAAGAACGATGTGTTGATAGCACTGGATGGGAGGTGCATATTTTAGGCTTTGATCTACGCGTAAGCCGCAAGAGGGACTCGTTTGCCATCGTTTATCTAGTTATGAACATTATGACCTCCCCGTCCACACTACATAATATCGTGAGCCCGTCCATGCAAACCTGTAATGTTGTTACGTTACACAGTTACAGGATCCAGGAGCGTCGCAGTGTGGAAAAGGTGATAACTATTTTTTTTTTTTGTTTTGCTTGTGTGCTAGCCACTCGGAGCGAACCTTCTGAAGCGGAGGAGGAATACCGGGAAAAAGGAGGAAAAAAGAAACAAACCGACCCCACGTCGAACAAAATGGAAATATGGGGCTTCTTAACTAGATTACTGAGTGATGTTTGTGTGTTCTGTAGGAATACGCGCACTGTAGGCTGAAAGAGCAGAATGTCATTTGTCATGAGGAAGCTTCCAATACGAATTCTGTGTTCGGAATAACTGGAAGTATTTCTGGGCGAGCATTGTTTTTCTTTTTTTTTCTCTCTCTCTCTGGCAGTTGCTCAGATTAGTATGCGAGTGTTACGAGATTTCTCTCGTAGAATGCTAGCAGCTGCACGTTGATAATTTAAATTTATTAACCTATGAACCAGCGCCAATGGTGAATTGTAAGCTTGGAAGTTAGAACAGTATTTTCACCAAATGGACGTAACCAAAAGAATTTCCAACTTCCTTGGCGACGTATGAATTTTTGAGATTTAGGCTGTTTTCCTCGGTAAGATTATATGCCTGATGTTTCGTTTCCTGCGCTGAGACAGGCACTGCGCTAGAGGTATTTAAATTTTCCAACTTTGTTTTCAACTCCAGTATCAAGGAATGAAGAGTGTTATAAATTTAAATACCAAAAAAGTTTTTTTTCATGAGTAGTGGCTTTCGGAAGAAGCAAGCCGACTGTCGAAAATCAATTTTGGCTGACTAGTTTAGATGTTTAGGTCTGAATAGATTTTGCTAACATGGTTAAATAAGGGCTCTGCATTATTCTCAAATGAGTTTGAAAATCAGCTGTTCGAGTTCCCTATTTAGTTTGTACATTTGCCGCTTCTTTTCCCTTCAGTATAGGAGGTGGACAACTTTTTGCTGAATATAGTGTATTCTCTTTTCCTTCGCTACACAAATGGCGACTTGTTCAGTTCATCTAATATTATTGAAAAGCAATTAGAAACCTGAAACCATAAGTATGATTCAAAAATAGAGGAATGTTTACGTGAGAGCAAACACAGATGGTGGTAGAGAAAATGTGACACAAAAACTGCGGTTTTAGAATTGATATTTCAGTATTTACATGATCATCTAGAGGCGATATTGGAAAATTGATTTACGTTAAGCACATTCGGAAGCCACATGTAATCGCATATCTGATGTGAGACATTCCTGTTGATATTTCTTCTCAGTTAACAGTACATACTCGTGATAACTAAAAATGTAGGGAGTATTTCCTGCATTGCAGTTAACAGAACTGCGATTAGGACAACGTAGTTCACTGACGTCAGGTTAGTCTGACGTATGCACGGCAGTCCTTTTAGTTCTTATCAGTCTTTCTACTGGTTTTATGCGGCCCATCACGCCTTTCTCTCCAATGTGATCGTCCCGTCTCAGGCTCACCACTTACGCCAAACGTCCTCTGTTATTTGTTTGGCCTATTCCAATTTCCGTCTTCAACTACAGCTTCCGCCTATTGTAGCTACACATATCCTTACGTCGTGGCCCTCTTCTAGTCGTTTTTCCCTTTCCTCGCCGATTCTTCGTTGTACCTCCTCATTTCTAATCCTATCAGTTCATTGAATTTTCAGCCTCGTGCAGCCACATCTTCCTACTATACGGGCTACACTAACCTGAGCATTTATGCAAAGTATGCATCTTCGTGACTTCGCTGCGCAAACACGGTCCCATTAAATGTCGATCGTGCAACCGCATAAATTCCGCTTCTTCTCTTTTTAATATTTCGGCGCACACCGTTCGGCTATCTTCAGAGTCAACCGAAGGACTGACGCACCAGCATTTTTTTTCCTTCAAGGTTATTTCATCCCCCACGCCTACTGCCGGATACCCTGACTTTTCCAAGCTAAAACTGGTATCTTTATTAACTGAATTCATCGCAAAACGAAATGCAACTTCTTATTTCACATCAAATTGCAAAAGATAAAGTAGAGGCTAACATTTTGATATTTTCGTACAGCACAGCGTGACCAACGTCAGTGCAGTGCTCTGCAAAGGTCGATTTGTGGAGCTGTAAGAGCCGGGTATACCTGCGGTACGTCTTTCATGGCCTGCACGAGTCGTCTGCCCGATGTATGAAAGGCCACACTCGCAGTGGATCTCGTAACATCAACCTCCCGGAGCATCAAATCATCTTTAATGTGACCCAAGAGTGCTGCTGTCTCGTTGGACGGCGACAAATAACTTTTACTATGACGAACCGTCCTATTTTCGACGCATTCCCACATACGGCAAGAAAGCTATGAATTTAAATGTTTCTGTACCTTTTTTGCATCCCATATGCCCACCTTTTGTTTGCTCATAGCGCCTTGTGTATATGAGTTGGAGAACTCCAGTTGGCTAGGAAAACCCTCATTAAGCGTAGAAGCTCATTCTCCAGACTGCGCTCGTAATCAATTGCACGTAAATATAAATTAGTATTTAATATTGATTGGCGACTCCAAAGAGTGCTGTGTGAACAACGATCATATACGTGAAATCAGAAGGCCGTATAATGACAGCAAAATCGATTTTCTATATCATAGTGATCATCTTCAGTGCTGTAGTGTACAAATTAAACACATAGGCACTGGTGTCAAGTTATTATCAGTAACCAAAGCTATGAAACGATCACAATAATAATTAGCTATTTAATAACTAACTTTTGAAACGTACTGGCGATATCGCCATGAGTAGTTCCTTGTCGCCCTTGGAACGAAATTTGTTTATGCAGGATGCCGAGGAAAAGACCATGGCATCTGATAGCTGTACAATACTCAAGAATAAGACAAACAAGTGTGTTGTAAGACATTTATTTAGTGGGTGAATTACATTTCCTTAAGATTCGTCTTATGAATCTGTGAGACATCTGCTTTTCCTCTTATTCGTTTTATGTGGTTATTCTTTTTAAGGTCGCGTCCGACGGATACTCCTAAATACACTCCTGGAAATGGAAAAAAGAACACATTGACACCGGTGTGTCAGACCCACCATACTTGCTCCGGACACTGCGAGAGGGCTGTACAAGCAATGATCACACGCACGGTACAGCGGACACACCAGGAACCACGGTGTTGGCCGTCGAATGGCTCTAGCTGCGCAGCATTTGTGCACCGCCGCCGTCAATGTCAACCAGTTTGCCGTGGCATACGGAGCTCCATCGCAGTCTTTAACACTGGTAGTATGCCGCGACAGTGTGGACGTGAACCGTATGTGCAGGTGACGGACTTTGAGCGAGGGCGTATAGTGGGCATGCGGGAGGCCGGGTGGACGTACCGCCGAATTGCTCAACACGTGGGGCGTGAGGTCTCCACAGTACATCGATGTTGTCGCCAGTGGTCGGCGGAAGGTGCACGTGCCCGTCGACCTGGGACCGGACCGCAGCGACGCACGGATGCACGCCAAGACCGTAGGATCCTACGCAGTGCCGTAGGGGACCGCACCGCCACTTCCCACCAAATTAGGGACACTGTTGCTCCTGGGGTATCGGCGAGGACCATTCGCAACCGTTTCCATGAAGCTGGGGTACGGTCCCGCACACCGTTAGGCCGTCTTCCGCTCACGCCCCAACATCGTGCAGCCCGCCTCCAGTGGTGTCGCGACAGGAATGAATGGAGGGACGAATGGAGACGTGTCGTCTTCAGCGATGAGAGTCGCTTCTGCCTTGGTGCCAATGATGGTCGTATGCGTGTTTGGCGCCGTGCAGGTGAGCGCCACAATCAGGACTGCATACGACCGAGGCACACAGGGCCAACACCCGGCATCATGGTGTGGGGAGCGATCTCCTACACTGGCCGTACACCTCTGGTGATCGTCGAGGGGACACTGAATAGTGCACGATACATCCAAACCGTCATCGAACCCATCGTTCTACCATTCCTAGACCGGCAAGGGAACTTTCTGTTTCAACAGGACAATGCACGTCCGCATGTATCCCGTGCCACCTAACGTGCTCTAGAAGGTGTAAGTCAACTACCCTGGCCAGCAAGATCTCCGGATCTGTCCCCCATTGAGCATGTTTGGGACTGGATGAAGCGTCGTCTCACGCGGTCTGCACGTCCAGCACGAACGCTGGTCCAACTGAGGCGCCAGGTGGAAATGGCATGGCAAGCCGTTCCACAGGACTACATCCAGCATCTCTACGATCGTCTCCATGGGAGAATAGCAGCCTGCATTGCTGCGAAAGGTAGATATACACTGTACTAGTGCCGACATTGCGCATGCTCTGTTGCCTGTGTCTATGTGCCTGTGGTTCTGTCAGTGTGATCATGTGATGTATCTGACCCCAGGAATGTGTCAATAAAGTTTCCCCTTCCTGGGACAATGAATTCACGGTGTTCTTATTTCAATTTCCAGGAGTGTATTTTACGGTGGATAGTGTTTCCATCAATTTGTCGTCAATAATGTAGCTGTACAGAGGAGAATTTCTTTTCCTATGTTTTCTCCATATGTTACTTTTGTTTACGTTCAGGTCAACTGCCAGGGCTTGCACCTTTCATTAATTCTCTAGAGGTCAGCGTGAAACATATACTGGCTTCTAGCGTTGCTCTTTGTTGCAGACAACCGTATCACCTGTGCACAAACTTACAGAGCATCCGTCGCTTTCTAGTAGATCATTTAAATACATTGTAAACAGTAAAGGTCCTACAGCACTTTCTTTAGGTGCTCTGGAAATTACTTTTAAATCTGCCGAATTTGTTTATTTAAGAGTGATTAAGAGTGACTTGTTGAGTTCTACCTGCAACAAGGTCTTGAGTCCAGTCGCATATCTGTTGAGATACCCGATAAGCTCGTATTTTTCGCACTGAACGACAGTACTCGAAGGTGTCCAATGCCTTGTGGAAGTCAAGGAAAACGGCACCAACCTGAGTGTTGTTGTCTACAGTGCTATGGATCTCGTGGAGGACCACAGCGTGCTGAGTTTTGCAAGATCTCTATTTGCGGTATCCATGTTGACTTTTATAGAGGAGACCTTCATTCTCCAGAAACGTCACAATTTTTGAGCATAAAACATGTTCCCTATTCTAGGGCTGAGTGAATTTAATGAATAGGTCTCTAGGTACAGGGGGAAGCCTACGTATGTTTTATAGCTAGGGCACATCTAGATTTTCAACTGTAGTTACTTTTGCTTTTATCAAGAGAGCGATGTACATGAGGACAATATTATGGAAATGGAAGGGGATGTAGATAAAGATGAAATGGGAGATACGATACTGCGTGAAGAGTTTGACAGAGCACTGAAAGACCTGAGTCGAAACAAGGCCCCCGGAGCAGACAACATTCCATTGGAACTACTGACGGCCTTGGGAGAGCCAGTCCTGACAGAACTCTACCATCTGGTGAGCAAGATGTATGAAACAGGCGAAATACCCTCAGACTTCAAGAAGAATATAATAATTCCAATCCCAAAGAAAGCAGGTGTTGACAGATGTGAAAATTACCGAACAATCAGTTTAATAAGCCACAACTGCAAAATACTAACACGAATTCCTTACAGACGAATGGAAAAACTAGTAGAATCCGACCTCGGGGAAGATCAGTTTGGATTCCCTAGAAATACTGGAGCGCGTGAGGCAATACTGACCTTACGACTTATCTTAGAAGAAAGAATAAGGAAAGGCAAACCTACGTTTCTAGCATTTGTAGACTTACAGAAAGCTTTTGACAATGTTGGCTGGAATACTCTCTTCCAAATTCTAAAGGTGGCAGGGGTAAAATACAGGGAGCGAAAGGCTATTTACAATTTGTACAGAAACCAGATGGCAGTTATTAGAGTCGAGGGACATGAAAGGGAAGCAGTGGTTGGGAAGGGAGTGAGACAGGGTTGTAGCCTCTCCCCGATGTTATTCAATCTGTATACTGAGCAAGCAGTAAAGGAAACAAAAGAAAAATTAGGAGTAGGTATTAAAATCCACGGAGAAGAAATCAAAACTTTGAGGTTCGCCTATGACATTGTAATTCTGTGAGAGACAGCAAAGGACTTGGAAGAGCAGTTGAACGGAATGGACAGCGTCTTGAAAGGAGGATATAAGATGATCATCAACAAAAGCAAAACGAGGATAATGGAATGTAGTCGGATTAAGTCGGGTGATGCTGAGGGAATTAGATTAGGAAATGATACACTTAAAGTAGTAAAGGAGTTTTGCTATTTGGGGAGCAAAATAACTAATGATGGCCGAAGTAGAGAGGATATAAAATGTAGATTGGGAATGGCAAGGAAAGCGTTTCTGAAGAAGAGAAATTTGTTAACATCGAGTATAGATTTAAGTGTCAGGAAGTCATTTCTGAAAGTATTTGTATGGAGTGTAACCATGTATGGAAGTGAAACATGGACGATAAATAGCTTGGGCAAGAAGAGAATAGAAGCTTTCGAAATGTGGTGCTACACAAGAATGCTGAAGATTAGATGGGTAGATCACATAACTAATGAAGAGGTATTGAACAGAATTGGGGAGAAGAGGGGCTTGTGGCACAAGTTGACTAGAAGAAGGGATCGGTTGGTAGGACATGTTCTGAGGCATCAAGGGATCACCAATTTAGTATTGTAGGGCAGCGTGGAGGGTAAAAATTGTAGAGGGAGACCAAGAAATGAATATACTTCGCAGATTCAGAAGTATGTGGGTTGCAGTAAGTACTGGAAGATGAAGAAGCTTGCACAGGATAGGGTAGCATGGAGAGCTGCATCAAACCAGTCTCAGGACTGAAGACCGCAACAACAACAACAACAACATTGAATCAACTACATTATGTCATTTCCTGCGAGGTTCTTACAGTTGGTGTTCTAACGGGCCTGGCATATGCCATTCGAAACTCAAGTAATCCGATTTGCATTTATTTTAGCTCACTTATAGTGAAGGAAATTATATAGAACTTGGTGTTCTGTTTGTGTCAAACGCAAAAATATTATTCACGTTAACAGAAGCAAATTACCAACGTGAAAAAATGAATTTATCTTTAATCACTGTCGTGTAACCCGTTTTCATGTGCAAGCGTTACGGGGTACATTGGCATACTTGAACGAAATATGATCTTACTGAGGACTGGACCATATTTGTGAGTGGAATCAGGATTTTACTCTGCTGTGTCTTTGGAACGCGGAACAACATGTGCTGTCCTAAATTGTTCGGTTTATTATATCGTTCGGAAGGTGGAAGGTTCATTCGATCACGCACAATAGTCTATAGCATTCGTATTTTAATAAGTGTAACGTTTGCAGACGTGAAAGTTTACATTTTAAAGATGTATAAATGCGTACCTGAGGCTACTATAATTGAAACGCTGTGACATTTGTTGAAGTGTTAGCTTACAATTGATCCACAACCCTGCTTACATATGGAAGTAATATCGTGATGAATGAATCACAGCCGTTTCACATGTCATCCTTTCTGGAATACATACTGGGGAGGCTTAAAGTTTAACTCAGGACATTGGTGTACAGTCTTGTGATCTCATATTTTATACCATCATCTTCCCTTTCTTTGTGGTCAAATAAAGACTACGAAAATTTCTGTCGTCAGCAATCTTTGAAATGGTTATCTCTAATATTTGCGCCACCATGCAAGCGTCAGTAAGCCTTCCGACGGATCACAAGAAGAGGTCTATGACAAACCGCTTGTTCATTCACAGAGTTGATACGTTGTGATGGACCAGAGGTAGGCCACAGTTCAAAATCAAGATTAGTTCCTTAGTAAAGTAACCAGTCTATTATATTCTTGTCACTATATTTTTAATTTCTGTAATATAAAGCGAAAATCCACGATTGGAAGAAAAAGGAAATGTCAAATAAGAAAAGGAGGAAACGTAGTGTTAAGTAGCGACTCAGAAAGTGTTTAAGACCTAATCATCATGAGACTGCAAAATGTGATGAAAGTGAGCTCAGTGAAGAAAAGAAGGCAGAACTACCAGTACTTCAAGGGATGAGTAAATGAGTGACTTCTATGATGTCACGGGGAAAGTTATCCCATAGTCGGTTGATTGCGACACTGAAGGCTGAGCATAACATTATGATGATTGATTTACTTTCATAAAATGAGGATCGGGTTTTTGTAAGTCTTACTGATGGGGCAAAATTGAATTTGGGAACAGATACCTGTAGTTATGATTAAGGAGTTTTCGGCCGAGCCGTCTTAGAATACGGTAAATATGACTTCTTACTGTGTCATCAGGAAGCTCTCTGCAGGCAGTTTCAATCCGGGGCGTTTGAGTGATGTCTCACACAGAGATGTAGGGAATCATTATCATGCTGGGAATTGTTATTGTGAATACTGAACATTGAAATAGTTGAACATGGGCGCTGCAAGGATACGAACCGTTTCCCTTTTGATATCATTGGAGAAAAGTTTTGTGTTCTTTTGTAAGATGCGAAGTGAAGTTTGTGTTTCTTTGCAAGTCGTGAAGTGAAGCTCGTACTTACGGGCACACATAGTATTTTCAGCCTAGTTTGATTGTTCACTCAGTATTTCAACAAGGTGTCTAAGTGACGAACTGTGTGGGCTTTCCGTGTTGTTTAGTGATTTCCTAAAGCGATCCAAGCAAAAGCGAGATGATGAATCAGAAGTTCTCCTGTCTTTATGGAGTTCTGCTAAGTCAAATTTTGTTGGCTTGAACATAATGGAGTTTATAGGTACGATTAAAAGGTCAAGTCTGGCGCTGACATGCCATTGAAGATGATTTTCGATAGTATAATTACAGTGAGAGAGTACAGAGGATATGCCGTTTATATAAAGGAAAATTAACAGCGACTCTAACACCTTTTTGGGGCGCCTGATGGTACCCACCCTGATTTCATCATTTACTTGTGTTATTTGATCACTGGTCACAATTATTTTGCAAATTATTCCTAGCTCTCGAAGAGGATCAAAAGCATGCGTTTGCATTTTTTTTTAATTTTTACGATTAGCATTCTAAATCTACACTAGTTTCGCAGTATTTCCATATGAGGAATATCATTCTTTTTACATTCCATGGAACCTGACAAGAAATGAATTTATGACATTAACGATGATGATGCACGCAATATAGACCACGCTCCTCTGCCAGCTAGCACTGAGGTAGAAAATCAGACGCACACGCGGTTAATCCCGATTCTTCGACGTGTCAGTCACGAGGAAATGATTAGCAGCATCAACGTGCTTCCTCATTACGTTCCCAGAGGGCTGACTCGTTCATCACCATCGTCTGCTAGCCTGTTACGGGGTGCTAACGCACTCTTCGTTGACAACAAGACAAGTGATGGAGAGGCAGCGTTGAGGCAAAATACTGAGCTCACTTTACAACTGACTGACCGTCTCACTGACGAAGTATCAGTACGTTTAAAGCCACTGAAAATAATGCCCATACTCAAATGTTATCAAGAGGATAACTGCCGTGATTTTTGAACCGACGTGTCTACTTTGGAATGTGCGAAGTTGCCAGAGGAACGTTAGTCAACAGAAAGTACAAACCTAATCCAAGAATAAGCTAATCTTTCCTGTGGCAAATAATTGCGGTCTTAGACACAGATACGTACAGACGACGCACGACCCTGTCTTTGTTGTGCTAAGCTTTGAAACCGCGTCACGTGACGGAGGACACGTGACGTGGAATCAACAGTTACAAAGTTTTTTCTCATTTGTAGCTGAAATTGAGTACTGATTTTAGAAAGTGAACGATATGTTGTATTAGTGTTACCTAATGTTTACATTTGGCCGGGTAAAAAGGAAACAAACAGTTAGAACCATTGTACTGATAGTCTTTCTCCTTTTTAGAAGCAACAGATGAACAATTCAGCGAATTCCTGTGTTTGGTGTGCATGATAGTAATTTATTTCACCGCTGCCACAGAAGTAGAAGAAATGGTTCAAATGCCTCTGAGCACTATGGGACTTAACATCTGTGGTCATCAGTCCCCTAGAACGTAGAACTACTTAAACCTAACTAACCTAAGGACATCACACACATCCATGCCCGAGGCAGGATTCGAACCTGCGACCGTAGCGGTCGCGCTGTTTCGGACTGAGCGCCTAGAACCGCTAGACCACCGCGGCCGGCGAAGTAGAAGACAAAAAGTCAGTTAGACATTAATATTTCTTTTCCTGACGATTGCTCAGCGGTACGTGTGATTTTTTTTTTTTTTTGCTTTTATAAGAAGTGACATACGTTTCTGCACATAATGTTTAGTTTTTGCAGAAAATTAAAGTTTGTGTTTAATGACTTTTGGATAAATTAGTGCAGAGATCGAAACATTCCATACAAGAAGCGTAACACATTATAACACATTTTTTAGTTAGAGACTAATACTCTATTTTCTCAAAATCTTCGTCATTCATCGAGTTTTAGAGCCACGGCCAATGTTTATTTATGAGATAGCAATATAATGACCCAAATCGTTGAATTATTATTATTTTGACACAAATAAATACTCTCAATGTAAGACCGTTAAAGTTCGCTAGGCAACGATATCTCTAGGCTTCAGTCTGTAAATTCACTGTTTTTATCTGGAAAAATGTGGTCGAAAATTTTTTTATGTGTCAAAACAACTCTACCTGTGAAATGAAAAATTACTTTCTCTCACATATCTTTCGGTTCAACAAAGCGGTATGCAATATTTCACCACTGTAATGTGGAAACATTTACTGACCATACTAAAACAAAGTTAACAGCATTTCACAAGTCGCCTGCAAACGCATGCTGCCACCAGTCAGCTGATTGAGACGATGCGTTTAATTTGTTGGTCTTATGTGAGGTCTAAGATTGTAGTGATAGAGAAAACCAAACTAAGCACTTCTTAAAATTGTTTCAAAATCTCAAAGACCAACAAATATAAAATTCTACAGTTAATCTGTACTCTGTACCTCAGTGAGACAGAAGCCATAGTTCTGTGTAACCACTGAAATTCCAAAGCTGAGACCGACTACTGGCCAACTAGTGAGATGATATTAATGAGCAGTTGTTAGAAGAAATACCTTTGGGAAGATCGTGTTGCAATATCAAGATAAATTTGTTTTTGTGGTACGATGATTCGCAGAGGAGAATGCATTGATTGGAAAACTTCAACATTTTTTTACAGGCACAGCATATTTGGATTTCCTATAAGAAACTGTGCTGTTAGTGACTCTTAATGTGTTACGTACCTTAGTACTGGAGGGTCCTGTCAATGAGAAACTAACTCAGCGCTCTACACCTACCGAAACAACTGGGGAAACTGTCAAAATATCGCCAAAGAGACAACACTTCTAGAAACCCAAGTAAATAAGAAGGACTGAGACTGCCATTGTCTCTTTGTCCTTTTCCTTAATTGAGAAAATGCAAGTTGTGACGTGAAGTATCAGTGGTAGGAAACGTTACAACAACCGAAAAATGATCGGATCAGATGAAGTGTAACTAGTATACAAAGATAAAATTTTGGTTCATTTGTGCCATCACACATAACTTGGCATCGTCTCATATAAACTCCTGGAAATGGAAAAAAGAACACATTGACACCGGTGTGTCATACCCACCATACTTGCTCCGGACATTGTGAGAGGGCTGTACAAGCAAGGATCACACGCACGGCACAGCGGACACACCAGGAACCGCGGTGTTGGCCGTCGAATGGCGCTAGCTGCGCAGCATTTGTGCACCGCCGTCGTCAGTGTCAGCCAGTTTGCCGTGGCATACGGAGCTCCATCGCAGTCTTTAACACTGGTAGCATGCCGCGACAGCGTGGACGTGAACCGTATGTGCAGTTGACGGACTTTGAGCGAGGGCGTATAGTGGGCATGCGGGAGGCCGGGTGGACGTAGCCCCGAATTGCTCAACACGTGGGGCGTGAGGTCTCCACAGTACATCGATGTTGTCGCCAGTGGTCGGCGGAAGGTGCACGTGCCCGTCGACCTGGGACCGGACCGCAGCGACGCACGGATGCACGCCAAGACCGTAGGATCCTACGCCGTGCCCTAGGGGACCGCACCGCCACTTCCCAGCAAATTAGGGACACTGTTGCTCCTGGGGTATCGGCGAGGACCATTCGCAACCGTCTCCATGAAGCTGGGGTACGGTCCCGCATACCGGTAGGCCGTCTTCCGCTCACGCCCCAACATCGTGCAGCCCGCCTCCAGTGGTGTCGCGACAGGCGTGAATGGAGGGACGAATGGAGACGTGTCGTCTTCAGCGATGAGAGTCGCTTGTGCCTTGGTGCCAATGATGGTCGTATGCGTGTTTGGCGCCGTGCAGGTGAGCGCCACAATCAGGACTGCATACGACCGAGGCACACAGGGCCAACACCCGGCATCATGGTGTGGGAAGCGATCTCCTACACTGGCGGTACACCTCTGGTGATCGTCGAGGGGACACTGAATAGTGCACGGTACATCCAAACCGTCATCGAACCCATCGTTCTACCATTCCTAGACCGGCAAGGGAACTTGCTGTTCCAACAGGACAATGCACGTCCGCATGTATCCCGAGCCACCCAACGTGCTCTAGAAGGTGTAAGTCAACTACCCTGGCCAGCAAGATCTCCGGATCTGTCCCCCATTGAGCATGTTTCGGACTGGATGAAGCGTCGTCTCACGCGGTTTGCACGTCCAGCACGAACGCTGGTCCAACTGAGGCGCCAGGTGGGAATGGCATGGCAAGCCGTTCCACAGGACTACATCCAGCATCTCTACGATCGTCTCCATGGGAGAATAGCAGCCTGCATTGCTGCGAAAGGTAGATATACACTGTACTAGTGCCGACATTGTGCATGCTCTGTTGCCTGTGTCTATGTGACTGTGGTTCTGTCAGTGTGATCATGTGATGTATCTGACCCCAGGAATGTGTCAATAAAGTTTCGCCTTCCTGGGACAATGAATTCACGGTGTTCTTATTTCAATTTCCAGGAGCGTAGAATGTAATATTCTGCAATCTAGTGATGCTTGTTGTCCGTAAATTCGGTCTATTTGTCTCAAGTAATTGAAGGACTACTTTTTTCCAGCACTGGGACAGTTCAGGAAGACGTGAAGCAATTATTGCTGTACGCGTCCCAGTACAGCGCATGGTCGCCACCAATGGCCAACAGCGCATTATACCTGAAGTTCTTGGAATTATTAAGCTTCCTGACACGTTTCTACAGTTCATGTTGTTGCTCAATAAGAAATGATGTCTCCGGATTTGGGACAGTCAACGAATGCATCGGGCTACCTGCAGTATGTCTTCCAAGAGAATTTAAAGCATGGATAAAGCGACTCATGTTCAGAGAGCACTCTTGTTACGCATTTTGAGTGCTAGCTTTCTGTGTAATATAGTGTCTCCCAACTAAGCGTTAGCATTACCGTCCACAATGTGAAAAGAGTCTTCAGTGACACATATGACAACAAGGAATGACAAATGTCACGTATATACCTCCAGAATACAGTAAAACAATTTCAGATGACTTCACGATGGAGATTATGATGCACCATTAATCCAAATGCGTGATTTATTTAATTTGGAAACACCGTACGTTTCTTTAGGAGAGGGTCCTATTATCAGCTTGTAAAACAAGAAAAACGTAACTTAGCATTATTACACATATTAACATACAAGTATTGAAAATATTTCATTATAGCACATGTACTATTACGTAACTTAAAATTACTATGTCATCAGGCACAGTCCAACATAACAAGCAAGCAGCAAATCTGTATTGTACAACATTTGAGACTCACTATTACACGTATTACGGTATAAAGTTCGTAATTATCGATGGCGCTTAACGCTCTCACACACTTCTGTTTATTATCAAAACTCCGCTGCCAGTCACTCACCAAAGATGATGCTATCTTGTTAAATATACTTCAGTGCTACCAATTATACATCTGGTGACTTAAAAGCCTTTGAACGTCTGTATATCATGTTGCAGCAAAACCCAAAAGAAATCTACATCTACATCTACATCCATACTCCGCAAGCCACCTGACGGTGTGTGGCGGAGGGTACCCTGAGTACCTCTGTTGGTTCTCCCTTCTATTCCAGTCTCGTATTGTTCGTGGAAAGAAGGATTGTCGGTATGCCTCTGTGTGGGCTCTAATCTCTCTGATCTTATCCTCATGGTCTCTTCGCGAGATTAGCCGAGGTAATGTCGGGTGGTTTGTTTGTTTTATAAAATATGATAATTGTGTCATGTCTACCCGACAAATATTCTGTCGTTAAATCTAAATCACACATATGGCCAACTGGTAACTGGTCCGTCGTAATCTCCGTACTGATATCGTGATACAGTTGTACTATGACTTCAGAGTAGACAAAGTTCAGATGTATCTATCTATACAACCATGCTGTGCTGATTCCTACCCAAATACTTAGCCTACCATCATGATGTTTACAAGTTTCGAGCACTGATTTTACGTTGTTGTATGTTCCACTTTTTTATAGTAATGCTAACGGATCATCAATAAAACACCAATTCTGAGAAAAAAATACCTAAGTCCAGTGAGCTCCAATTTTAGACGTTTCTCCTCTTCCTTCATGTTCAGGCCCTGAGGTGTCATCCTATTTGAATGACTCCGCAATGTTCCTGTATCTGCATGCCATTCTGCCGTCTATGACCGACTGAGACCGAGGATCAGTATTTGATTATCTTAGTAACCGTAGACTACGGTAGTTTTTTTTTCTTATGCGACTTAACTGCTAAGGTCATCAATCCCTAAGCTTACACACTACTTAACCTACATTATCCTAAGGACAAACACACCGAGGGAGGACTCGAACCTCCGCCGGAACCAGCCGCACAGTCCATGACTGCAGCTCCTTAGATCGATCGGCTAATCCCGCGCGGCTACGGTAGTTTCGCTAGTAGCTTCGGTCAGTTAAGGTCATACCCGTATTACCTATACTTTCAGCGTGTTGAATACCTATCATTCATTACCTCATAACGATCGCTTTCGTTACATATGTGAATAGTGTAGTGTTAGTTCCCCTGAAACCAGTAGTGGCGACGCGTCTAGAAACTGAGTGAGAATATACAACAGGACCAGATAACCTACGGAACGTTTTTGTTCTACATAGTTATCCTCCTGTCCGTAACTTAAAAGTACACAATATTTAAAGGAAAACTGAAATTATCGGTGTTTAATTTAGGTTTTATTCTAAAAATGTTGATTTTCAACGTGAAAAAAAAAGCGAGAAAAAACATTGCTTACACAAAAGATGTTTCTGTTATTCATAAACAACTTTCGCATTTGTCAATAATAACTCGAAACTCTTGCATTTCGTAACTATGAGGAACGTTGTATAGAGTACAACAACATATTGTGTTTGTGGATGTAAACTGTAGTTGGCCCGAAGGTAACTGCTTTGGTTAAATTAAACTGTAGAAGCTACGGGGTCAACTACTTTTTATTACTTATAAATTGCAATTTATATTCTTTAAGGATATAAAATACACAACAGGCTGACACAACATGATGTGAGGCTAACTGTGTGCAAGAAGTCGTGATATAAAGATTTTTTGTTAGGAGTTCTATGAGTTAACAAAAGGAAGAGAAGCCTTGAAAATCACGTAGATCTTCAATTAGCGTAACAAGAGTAACATCCTGAAACTCCATCGATAGGGAGAAAGACTCGGAGAGTGACGGCGATATCTGTGGCAGACAGGGTCATCTTTAGCTGACACGATTTCAAGTATGGCGAAACAGATATGGCCGTTGGCTTTCTACAGGAAATAAATACCAGGCTCTGCAGGTTGATCGGCAGTTAGTTATACACGTTCGCTACACCGCTACCCCAGTACAGCTGTAGTCTTAGTTTTGGAAATCGAGATTATAATTTCGAACTGTATGAGATTTAGGGTAAAGCCGGCCGGGGTGACCGAGCGGTTGTAGGCGCTACAGTCTGGAAATTCGCGCCCGCTACGGTCGCAGGTTCGAATCCTGCCTCGGGCATGAATGTGTGTGATGTCCTTAGGTTAGTTACGTTTAAGTAGTTCTAAGTTCTAGGGGACTGATGACCTCAGAAGTTAAGTCTCATAGTGCTCAGAGCCATTTGAACCAAGATTTAGGGTAATAGGTGCTTTACGGTTCATCCCATGCTGTATTTGCGGCGATCGATTTAGCGTAAATCTTTGTGTCCACCCTATACATGACTAGCGACACTTACCTGCCTAGTCTGTACCCGGCTCCCTCACCTGGGGTGCAGTGGCTCCAAGCGGTACACCTTTCTCTTTTTGGTTGCCAGCGTGGTAGGCGCTAAGCGGTGAGATGTTCCGGTCTGGACTTCGGAGGGCAACATGTTTGCCACCATACTCTGCATCTCTTTCCACGTGGAGGTGCGTGACATCACTCTTCTCGCTGAGTACTTACGTGTGCTGCACGGCCGGTCAAGCACAGTCGACCTCACAATTAATGCCGACCGCACCCGTTAGGCCCAAGTTCCTCAGTTGTAGTTACGATTGTAGGAATGGCGCGACACGGTTGTTCTCCACCCACAGCTTAAAGTTCAGAATTTCCAGTTCTGTCAAGGGGAGACGATTGCAGGGTCAATCAGCGGGGCTATTTTCGGAGTTGACGGCCAGCCTATGCAGAGAGCCAGCGGACAACCGTCTGCAGCTAGTCTCCGACAGTCGAGAATTCATCGTTCTGCGATGGGACTTAGTGTTTCTTGGAAGTGTCTACAAACCGGATTAGAACATTAATTCAGAGTCATACTTGTAATATTGTACCTGACGTGGATCTCTTCCAAACGAGAGTTAAGTATTGTGTGTAAATGATTCCATAATAAATAGTGGGAAGTTTGAACAGCCAGTCAGCAGTTGTGTATTCGTAGTCATCTCCGTAGATCTGATATAACCACTTTTACGCATGTAGGGTATTGTAGTACGCAGATGCCTGTCCTGTTGAAGTGTGCCCTACAACAGAGAACAGTAAGGGGAAAAATCCTCCGAGTGGCAGTAAGACAGCACACGACTCAGCTACAGGGGTAAATTCAGTATGTTCCATAAGAGTACGTGACCTACCTGAGGCTTTGTACCATCTTTACGCAAAGTGAGCCTTAAAACTGACCACTGGCAATGGACATTCGTGAACCTACAGTACTTGAGTAGTGACCTTCCGTTTCAGTCACGTATGTAGTTCGTGAGATCAGATCTTTTACCTTTTCCTGTAGTACTACGATGGCTGCATCACGGTATGTTGTCTCATTTAACTGCTTTACTCAGCTTCTGATGATATTTTTTTGTTTTGTACTTTAAAGTGTGACTTTACGGATCAGGCGAAGAGGAATCATAATACTTCACACGTTTCAACACAAGAACAATGGGTGATTTTTGTAGCCTCAGAAGATTGGCATGCCAGCTTTTAAATTTCAAAAGAGAGCCGTAAGTCGAATACGTCTCTTGGCGATTTGTGATAAAGAGCTCTTACCATCTTCGGATACGCGAGGACACCTCGCCTTTTGTGGTAAAGTTTCCATTTATATATGTTCCTTCTACACTGTGTGATTCGATCTTCAGGGGAAGTCTTTCACTACTAAGTAAAGCTGGCTCGAACACTGCCAATGTTGATGCCAGTAGGTAAACTTCTTTTCGCTGGCGTTTCGTTCCCTGAGACAGCCTTTCTGTCTGATTAAAAGAGTAGAACGAACACAACCTACAGATACACACGCATCCAAGCACGCGCATACACGAAAATAATGCCAGATTTAATGTGTTTTGCAGAGTTGGATTCCAGTCCGGATCTTTGCTCTCCGAGAGCACCTCTTTTCTTCCAACTGATCATGTAAACACACCTCGTGACAAGATAAAGAACCTTCGACCCTACTCATGTCCTATTTCTCTGGATCAACATGTAGGTTACTGTTAAGACGATGAGGGACTGTTAGATGTTACATATCTGTTTGGCTTTAGAAAAGCAATAGACAGAAAATACTGGGTGTTGTGTACATAGTTCTGCGTAGTCAGCGCGTTCACAACTTTCCCACTAGAGCGCGCCCGCTAAGTACAACAGCGCAGGCGCAGCGCTCGTCCGTCTCCGCACTACGAGATGGCGCTGTCATAAAGACGGACCAAATTCTGCTTCCGCCCATCCGCGTATTAATATGTAACGCAGCCAATGAGATTGCTGCTAACGTAGAACCTTTTCTCCTCGCGGATCACACTCGCACAGTGATACCCGAACGCGCGAGGTATTATGACGAGTGTACAGACCTCCGATTAGTCAGTCTGCATTTGTCTGCTTCAGTCTGCATCAGTCTGCATTAGTCTATAGTCAAGTTTCAGTCTTCGCCTAATAAGATTATCATATTTCTGTACATAGCCATGAAGAGAAATGTATAGACACTTTGTCAAGTATCAGAGATATGTGAGAAAGAGATTAGCGTACCAAGACCAAAGGAATTTCAGATTGTCAATTGTAAACAGCATCCACAATCAAATTACGTATATCTATGCTTATTATTATTTTAATAAATGTGTGTGAAAATTAATCAAGTTCTTTTTAAAGTTGGTCACCGTCAATATGCTACTCTAAGCGTGCAAGTGGCATTTCTATCGTCTGACCTAACGGCAGAAGATAAACTCGCCACGATAAGACCACGAGACGTATTGCTGACACTCGCCTACTTCGTTAGAGCGACAAGTCAAATAATCTGATGGTGTGTGTACCGAAGGTCTTACAGTACGCACACCACACTGGGATAACACAGAAATGTCATAGGATTTGTCGAACTAAAAGAAATCGGCAATGTAAGGTGGCGCAATATATTGAAAATTTTCAAGAACCTAAGAAACAATATAACACTCTAGAGAGATGCTTCGATTAAAAATGGCGTAAGGTAGAAGTGTTCTCTTTCACCTGTATTGCTGAAACTGTAGATCGAAGAAGTAGTGAAGAAAATAAGAAAAATGTTTCAATAGTAGGATTAAAATTCTGGATGAAAGGATATCAATCATAAAATTTACTGGCTACATCACTGTTCTCTGAGGAAATGTAGAAAAATTATAGTGCCTGTTGAATAGGATGAAGAGTCTACTGAGTGCAAAATGTGGATTTAGAACAAACCAAAGAAAGTCAGAAGTCTTAAGGAACAGCGGAATTGAGTTTAATGAGAATCTCAGATCAAATTTGGGAACCCGTAGTGGAGGAAGCAATTATGATTCCTTGAAAGCAAAATAAGACGAGCAAAGAGGATACAAGAAGCAGACTAGCACGGGCAGAGACAATACTCTTCACCAAAGAAGTCTGCTAGTGTGAAGTGTAGACCTAAGATAAGAAAGAAGTTTATGATTATGTTCATTTGTGCTATAGCATTGTATGGAAATTAATCAAGGACTGTAGGATAACAGGGAAAGAAGAGAGAGCGTGTGAAGTGAGGCGGTGCATAAGGAAGATGTTGAAAGATAAGTAATATAGTAGAGACATGAACTGTCGTGGGAGGCAGGCGACCATAGCTTATTATTATGTAGTACTGTATTGGACCTAAGTAGGTCGCTTCAAGAAAGTAATGCAGGCGGTGAAAAATGACTTTATTATTCAGATTGCTCAGTTGACGCGTTCGTATTTATTTCCGTCATCAAATATCCAAGTGCATGGAAGGTCACAGGATACGAGGGTTACTAGATGTATATGTAACAAAAGGGGACAGACTAGTAACGGTCGTATCTTGTGATCCTCTGTGCAGTTGGATATCTGATAACAGAAATAAATCCGACCGTGTCAGATGAACAATCTGAATAACAAAGTCATATTTCACCAGCTGTATGACTTTTTTGAAGCGACCTTTTCAGCTCCAACACAGTACTACATTATAATTAAAATTAAGTTGCCTGATAAAATAATGAATGATGAGATTCTCAGCAGAATCGACGAGGAAGGGGATGTACGGAAAACACAGAAAACAGAACTGGATAGGTGACAGGACGTATTACTGTCGTAGAAGCAAAGGAAGCTGTAGAAGGAAAAAAAAACATGGGGAGAGAGACACGTATTAGAGTATACACAACTTAAATAATTGGAACATTTGTTGTATATGCTACTTTGAGGTGAACAGACTGGTTCGAGAGAAGGAATCGTGACAGGCCACAGTGAACCAATCCCAAGGCTGACGACACAAAAAAATGACCACGGCCTAACATTACACTACTAATATACATGTCTTATATATTTCAGCCTTACCCAGCTAAGTAAGACTAGGTACGGCATATCTATCTCTCTACAAATACCACATTGAACGTCAAATTAAAGCATGTTTTGTACTTGATAGTCTTCCTACAGAACAAAGTGGCTTAGGAGGCATTGCAACAACTGGTGTTATTCTTAAATTTATCTCGTATTTGGTACGACCAGTAGATTTGCAATTCCAGAATCTTCTTCAGCACACTGTAAGACGTTTCACACATGGAAAAAAAGGAAAGGCGGAAAACTTTAGAATGACCGAATTCTGTCCACTGGAGATGTTGACATTCACCAAAAGCCTTTTAAAGGACTGAAACAGGAAACCTTCAGATGAAGAAGGTGTTTGTTCACTTTAGTACAGTTTTGCTTTTTGGTTACTAAATGGTTCAATTGGCTCTGAGCACTATGGGACTCAACATCTGAGGTCATCACTGCACTTGAACTTATAACTAATTAAACCTAACCAACCTAAGGACACCACACAAATCCATGCCCGAGGCAGGATTCGAACCTGCGACAGTAGCGGTCGTGCGGTTCCAGACTGAAGCACCTAGAACCGCTCGGTAACAGCGGCCGGCTTTTTGGTTGCTGCAAAAGGAAGTGCGAAAATGAAAAGTAAATTAAATTTAACAGGAGGCATTCATAAAAGCGATATAATTGCCGAATAACGATTACCACGAAATGAGCAAAACGAAAGAGGGGCAAATAGGAAAAAAGTAAAGCACTGCCAGGCTCATCAGATTTTGCGAATTTATTGTTTCGTTATTCTTCGACAGAGCGCTATCTGTGCAATTACCATCTTCTTTTAAACATGCTTGCGTAAATGAACGATTTTGAAACGGCAATGCGGTCGGACCACCAACGTTCCGTTCAAGCGTAAAAATTAAAACGAACTAAAAGGAAACGCGATAAAAAAGGTATCATTTCAATTTAGCAGTAACAACATGATTGTGTCGAGTAACACGTTCTGCAGTTATTGGAATATTGATGTTTATACTGTCACATAAAACAATCGTGTATGCGTTTTCTAAACTGGATTTAGCTAAACAAATTTAAAATTTTGTCAGAGCTACATTTGAAAGTAATATGAATGTGTTATTTCATTTCTCACAAAATTTATAATTTGGAGACATTCGAGCGTGGATATATGAGATTGGTAACAGAGCATACTAAAGAGCACTTCTTTTCAAGCAAAGAAATTTATGTACCAGTATCACATTGAATCAATGCGTCGGTCTGGAGAGTTTACGAATTTTTTCAATAAAATGTTTCTGGATTGGTCCGCATTGTCAATATATAAGACTACCAAGGTTTCGGTCCCTGTGGCAAGTCACCTTATTCAGGAAGAAAACACCCTGAAGTAGGTCATTCGCAACAGGGACCGAAACGTCCCAGTTCTATCCATTGACAACGTGGGCACAAACCCAGAAAACTTTTAGTGAATATGGCAGCGATCGCGAAAGCCTTTCTTTTTTTTCTCCTCAGAAAAGGAATATGTTTCCAACTCTGAACAGTAATAGTTTATAGGGCACGTAACGTTTTCATTCAACGAAAACGTCTTGCAGAAGCCACTTTCTTGAGGCCAATAAAAAAAAAGTTAAATGCTGAAAATAGATTTAAACTAAAGCCAAGTATGGGGCTGAAAACAAAACGCTATTTTGTAGAAATCTACAAGAATTACCAGTTTACCCTAATATGGAGTGGTATACAGTGAAGTAATAAAAAAATGAGGTTGTTGACGAAATGACAGAGCTATTATAAAATTTCCCAGACTAACGGATGTTAATCATGGTAGACCTCGGCTGTGAGAAAAGGTTTGTCGAAGAAGGGTCTCGAAAAATTAAATTTATAGTAGACAGTTCCGAATCTCAATCGGGACTGATGTTGAATGGCCTTTAAGAAAAACCAAGTACTGCTAGTCACGAAATCTTTTCGTTGCTCACTCGAAAGTGGACCCATATCAGCAGCAGGTACATCGCAAATATCAAATTACATATACTGGTACACTGAAGAACATGGGGTTTTCAAAAAAGCCAGTTTAATATTTTTTTAAGTTGTTCTCCTCATTATAAAAATGAAGGAATCATTCTGTACTAAGGACTTCATTGTTCAATTGATTGATTTAATGTTTTAACGCCTGAGTTGCTTGCGGTTTAAATTTCCATGTAGCGACATGTCAGTCATTTCAGTTCTTAATTTAATTTTTTCCTGGAAGTAGGTTTGATGCTCTTTCAGAAGACAAACAGGACGTCACCTATGTTCTGAGTTCTACGACGCTCCTTAGCCATTATCATTGACATCCGGAAGGCATCAAAATTCGTTGGAGGTGATGATGCAATAAATTTCCGTTGTAATCTATAAACATCACATACTTTGTCCGTTGTAATCTATAATCATTAAGTAGTTTGAGATATTTATGTCTCTTGTGTTAACTCGAAAAATTTTAGTTCCTATAATCGATAGTCAGGAGTAATTTGCTTCTGAAATTATGTCCCTTACTGTTGAGCAAGGTGAGGTCGTAGAAAGGTACGTTTTCTTACGAAGTTATGTTTTAAGTCTGGAAAATATCGAGCAGAGAGAAGAAAAAGATAACGGGCTAGATCAAGAAATTTACCAGAGAACGTGAAAGGCACACACCTTGGATTTATAATGGCGTTAATTGTTGGTAGCTGCAATACACAATAGTATATTACTTCTTTCAGTGAGTAATCTACATGTTTCTGTATGGCTGAAACAGTTATGCTAACGGTTAATAGGTTACTGTTGGATGCAAAAGCTAAGCTGTAATAACAGTTATAGTAAGTCCGTAAAATTGGTACCCACTTAGCATGGATTCATGTTTTATGGTTTCATGGACGTGAATTTCTATGTGATCGAGCAAGTATAGGTTTTTAACATTGTGCTAAATATGGAGTACTGCTAATTCATTTTGGTTATTTTTGTACACGTGTACCGCTTCTGGAGTTTAAATCTGATGGAACCAATAGGAATATACATCCACAAAACCATAATCAGCTCCCATGACATGCTGAACGAACAAGTGTATTTTGTCAACCATAATTAAAATGAAATCGTATACTATTCTTAAATACAGTTCCGAAAACTGAAGATCCATCAAATGTCAAAGGATGTTCCTAGCACCTTCTTTGGGAAGTGTTACGTTTATTCTCACTTAGTTTCAACTAAACAGTTTTTTTTTTTTAAATTCTGTTTCAAACATTTAATACATAACAGTCCCGTGACACAAACTTCTCGAATACATTTCGATCAAGAATAGGGCTGGTAACATTAGAAGCAAATTACGCTTGATGATCGACCTGCGTGGACAGGAGTGCACCACGTAACACAATAGTGGAAGAACATTTTTGAGCAAAGATGTTGCCTATTTTATTTTCAACGTTTTCATTTAGATACGTCCGCAGCTGCGAGCTATATATAAAACTGTTTAATTCCTTTCTAACGAGATGATGAAAATACAAAAGACATGCTGCAGGAGCAAGTATCTCAGACAGCCAGAATAGAGAGTTTTAAGAACTAACTTGCATAATCTAATAGAGAATTGTTGCAGTGTAATACCGTTTAATTCCCTTTCACTGTTTAATTAACGTTCTTAAGTGTAATCGCTTTTAGGGGAAATCACCTAACTTTTTTCTACTTTTAACCAGTTATATTTCAGTGATTTTGCATCACTACTTGTTTTTCTTGTTACTGCAAATGGTGAAGATGTATAAAATGTTATTTTTTTCAGTTAAAATTTACAAAATGTGTACACTATTCTCACATTTGGTGGAATACTTTGGATCTTTTTTTACCTGCATGTTCTTGTTTGATAGCTTACAACAGTACAAAGAAAGATCACTGACGATAAATAAATGAGCACTGAAACGTGGATGGGTAGAGTAAAGAACAATCCATAACAAACTACGTTCTCCTTAAGGCCGTGACAGCAAAGTATATCATTGTTAAGAAACTATTCACTGAACTTCGCTTTAAGAAGTGAGATAAAAAAAAGGTAATTACTGCTACACTGAGTCTGAACATCTATTGGTTCAGTTTTTGAAGTCGCTATAAAGCATTCTTCTTAATTATCTGAGTAATTTTACATAGGTCCATACACCTATAAGCGTTAAAACGTCGTCAGTGCTCTGCAATCAAACACATTTTCAATCTACGTCGTGAGATACTGAATCTTAATCATTTGATTTGCTTTATATACCTCCATTTTGCGGCTTACGTCAGATATTCCCACTTTTTAACTTATTTTAACTCTCACTTGCAGCAGTACAGATTTCTTGTTGTAACGACTAAACTTTGTACGTTATTTTGCACGTTCAGTGTTGACAACGTAATTGCTGTATGGCTCTAAGGCTCTAAGTTGTTTCTTGTTTATGTTTCAAGAGAACAAGAGAACGTTTTGAAATAAGAATTCTACGAGCAGTTGCCTCCTACTCAGCTCGACGATTTGCAATACAATACAGGAAACTGTGAAGGACTTGGATGTAGCTTTTGATGAGCATTCCAAGTGGGCAGCGGATACTGTCGCTCTGTGCCGGCGAATTCCGCTCACCTCTAAATCCATAAAAAGTTTCAGCATATATTTCCACAGGATGTAAAAAGTAAACTTGTGCAGTCACTCGTTCTATCGAACCTCCACTGTTGTGTCGCAATTCAAAATGAGACGAGTAGTGGAAACACAGGACGGTCAGAGCTAACCGTGTGTACTTGTGTGCGTCATATCTGAAACATCCGTCGATATGACAACGTCAGTGGTTCATATGCCAAGATAGGGTGGTTGCAGCCAGACAAAGGTCGTTATTGCCACACTCTATAGCTGCTTCACCGGCAATTCATTGCATCACAGATTAAACAGTTCCATGCCGTCATAATCGAAACACAATAGCGCTACAGTGCTAGTAACGTTGATACAAAGCAAGGCAATGACAATGATAAAGCAAATATTGCATTATATCTACAGCAACAGTTGCCGAAGTTGACATTTCGTCAGAAAGCTATCCCAAGGAATTTCGCAAAATGAGAAAGAAGTGGCAGATGAAATATTAGCGTTTCTGCAAGATGCATCAGTGGAATGTGTGGTGTCCTATACGCCAAAGTGTGCGGACAATGTACATGAGGAATACAATGGTGACGATACGCGATTAACAAGGGAATGTGATATTGAAAGTAGTGTTGTTGAGTCATGTAATTCATCATCTTTGTCGGACATGGAGCCACAAATCCCGTCTCCAGTGGTACTCAGTAAAGGACAGTGTCTGAGGAGCTGTTGCGATACTCGTCGACTAAGCAGTCCAACTACGCTCCGTAACCTCGTGCTGTGCTCACCAGTGGATGCTTCCAGTCCCGCCGCTGTTTCATTAGCAGCCAATATTGTTGTTGCACGGTAGACTCTATGTGGGGCGTAGAACTTCATAAATATCATTCACCTTTTGCGAGCTCGCACTCAAGGGATTCCTTGCTAGTATCAATAAGAGAAAAAGTCCTTAGTAAATTTATGTCTTTAAGGGTTTATGATGACAAAACGAAGAAAACAACAGGGTTTTTCATAAATTGCTGCGTTTCAGCTTAGTTTTTCCTGCTGTATTCGATGTTCATTTTATTTATTTATCTGTTTACTTATCTATGTATTAATTTCTTTAACCTGGTAAGATTAGGGCGATAAGACCCTCTCTCACGTTTAACGAGACCTTGTACATATTTTGTGTTATATACTCGTATATTTTAGTAAGCATGTTATTATACTTAGACATTAAAAATTAAAGTAGTAGAGATAAAAAAAGCACATACGCACAGTTCATATTGGCACTTCATCAGCAGTTATAATTAGTAGTTACGGCAAGGAGTGTTTTTAAAATTATGAGCTCTAGGACCAGTGCCTGTAAGAGAAAAGGGTGGAGGAGAGAGAGAGAGAGAGAGAGAGAGAGAGGAACGTGATACACACAGTTAATGAATACGATGGAAGAGAAGGTGGCGTGACTCGTAGAGGAAGGAAAAGCGAAAGGGAAATAGACAGGAGCATTGGCTTGACTATTTGACGTGGGGGAAGTTGGCCTTGAAAGTTAATTTTTGGGGAAAACGTAATGAGGGTGAAAGAAGGAAGAGAGAAAGAAGAACGTGATACACACAGTTAATGAATACGACGGAAGAGAAGGTGGCGTGACTCGTAGAGGAAGGAAAAGCGAAAGGGAAATAGACAGGAGCATTGGCTTGACTATTTGACGTGGGGGAAGTTGGCCTTGAAAGTTAATTTTTGGGGAAAACGTAACGAGGGTGAAAGAAGGAACTGATTCAAATTTTTATTGAAAGTGGAAGGTCACTGAATTATGTACAGAATTCTGGGCAACTTGTTCCAGAAGTAGGCAGTAGCTACAACAAAAGACCTAATATTTTCGTTTCTTGAGTGGCCGCAGCTAGGATACGAGATAAGTGGGACGTTGCGTTTCTATTGTGATGGCATGGAAGTGTTTAATCTCTGATCGAAGGTAATTGGGTGCTTGTGCAATGAGGAGCCGGTGAAGCGGCCATAGTGTGTAGTAATAAAGTAATTTGTCTGGCCACCACCATCCTGAAGCACTGACTATCATATCGACGGATGTTGAGGATATAACACGAAACAAGCTCTGACCGTCTTGTGTTTCCACTACTCGTGCCACTTTGAATTGCGTCACAACAGTGGAGGTTCGGTAGAACGAGTGACTGCACGAGTTTACTTTTTACATCCTGTGGAAATATATTCTGAAACCTTTTGTGGGTATAGAGGCAAGCGGAAGTCACCCAGCACAGGGCGACAGAATTTGCTGCCAACTTCAAATGCTCATCCAAAGCTACGCCCAAGTCCTACACTGTTTTCTAAGATGGTATTGAAAACTGTCGAACACAGTAGGACGTAACTGTTCGTAGAATTCTTATTTCAAAATATTCTCTTGCTCTCTTGAAACGTAAACAAGAAACAACCTAGAGAGATACAGCAGGTAACTTGACAACATTACGCATGAAGTATAATGTGCAACGCTTAATCATTACAGCAAGAAATATGTACTGATACAAGTGAGAATTAAAATAAGCTAAAAAGTAGGAACATATACATGAAAGATCATCCACAGCATAGTAAAAAATCAATATTATGAACAGATTTCGAATAAGTCTGTCGCAATATCACGGTATAGTGCATAAGAAAAACTACGGACATTCAACGGACAAGGCACACTTGTTACACAAACTGGTGTTTAATATTTTCAAGGATATCGTTACAATTTGTAGCATGTTCATGATAGTGACTTATTACGTTATGTACATAAAATTGCGTGCGAAATAGATTACTGACATTTCAAGGGAAACAGTGGATAGTTATATAACTACAAAAGAGTGCAACAGAATTAGAAGACGTAAGATAATGAGAGTTCAAACACGGCGTCAACTTGTCGATACACAGGAAACGGCGGAATCAGCCAGAAAATTTGTGGATGAGGGAAATATTCTCATCCCGTCGTTCAGTAACGAAATTGTTTTTCAGCTCCGACTAATCGGGGTTTGAAGAGGGCATGCATATGAAGGAAATCCTGGAAATTAGAGCTGCACCAGGAGCAGCTGACATCAGTGCCGTAACGCTTTCGTATACCATTATGCCGACTATTAACCTGGATGGCAAATTGGCTGGAAACTTATTTATTGCGCTGCAAGAAGTTCAAGATGCTCTGTCCCCGATGATTATTTCTAGCCTGTTTGATGTGGCAAGGGCAGTAGGGAATATTTATGTCACAGGAAGTAAGAAAGGGAAAATGGGCGTCAGAGAACTACAACTATAGTACGAGCACTACTTTTGGCTAATAGTTGGTCAAAATACCTTGCTTTTGTCTGTTTCCATATAAAAACCATAATCCCTTAGAGCAAACTGTCCCTCCTGAAAAGGGCGTGACCTTGCAATTCATACCACATGGAATCAACGGACAGCCTGTTTCGCGTTCGGTTGCATTCCATCACATGCCGCCAGTTCTCATCATCCCGTTACAACAATATGTTTCCATACGCATTCCTTAAACGCGGACACCTAGGTGAACGTCCTACATGGTTGTATCTTCCCAGGCGTTCGCCTTCGATCTTGATGGTTCGAACCTTTATGATCACTGTTGCGCGCCATTTTACATTCTATATTCATGATGAAAGTTAATGTTTTGTTTCGAAAATTTCTTGCATCTCGACTATGTTTATTTTGTAAATAATACATATGGTTTGTTTTGAAAATTTCTTGAATGTCTACGATGTCTATTTTGTGAAGTGTAATACGTATATCCCATAGAAGGTTGATCTCTGCACCTCCCGGACACTCATTTCATGTCACGCTCCTGACGCACATGGTTATTAATAAGCAGCTTATATGAGTAGTGTCTTAATTGTTAACACAGCACTATCTGATGACCTATATTAAAGAATGAACTTACGACCTCACACTCAAGGGGGACTTTGTAAGTGAAATTATATCATTGAATAAACTGCAGTTAAGTAAAGGTGTAATTTGTAACACCTACATAAACGTCAGCGTACGTACTGTGCAAACCACCGTGAAGTGCATGGCGGAGAGTACGTCCAACTGTACCAGTTATTAGGGTCGGCTTTCTCAGGATACTTTTCAACTTCAAGAGTCTGCCAGTTCATTTCCTTCAGGGTTTCTGTGACACTACCCGACTGGTCAAAGGAACCTGTGACTACTCGTGCTGCCCTTCCCTGTGTACGTCCAGTATCTCCTGAACTGGACATCTATTTGTTACAGGTCCCACACACTTGAGCAACATTCTAGAATGAACCGCACGGGTGATTTGTAAGCAATTTTTTTATATAGACTGTTTGCACTTCCCCATTATTTTACCAATAAACCGCAGTCTATCACCTGCTTTACATACAACTGAGCATATGTGATCATTCCATTTCAAGTCCCTACAAAATGTTACACCTAAATATTTGTTTTGGATAAGTTGGCCGATTCCAACTGTGACTCACTGATGTTATGCTTATTGGATACACGTTTTTTTTTTTTTTTAATTTGTGAGGTGCACAGTTTTACATAATCTTTTCAAGATCTGACTATTTATGCAGCTTCTTACAGAAAGTACTTCATCATTACAGATGACTGCATCATCTGCAAAGTGTTCGTGGTTGCTATTAATATTATAAATAAGATCATTAATATAAAACATGAACAGCAAATATCCCAGTACGCTTCCATCGGGCACAGCCTGTTTCAGCGTAACGTCAAGCGCTGGCACGTCGGCCAGAGACGTTTGAGCTGAGAGAGCTGTGAGACGACGTCAGCCAATAGTACGCTGACGGACCACTCTCTAGGACGACACCGAGGCAGGAGCAGCCTCTACACGAAGAGAATACAAGGGTCGCGGCCCGTTCTAAAGTCTAGCCGACCTACAAACGCTACTGCAGTGACTTAGAAACTGTATTGGTTCACTTGTATTACGAATTGTATATACTGGAGAGCTTGCTTATGTTTGTCTGTCATCCCTTGCTATATGTCGCAAAGTATTGAAATCATTTCCTTTTGTAATAAACTCCATTAATACGATTTGCTTGAATTGTTGTCTAGCGATCCGAGGAAGCAGCTTTCCTGGGCACCATGCATTTGACGTGCCAGCATGAGTTAATCGCGGTACTCGCAAATGGTTGAAATTTCGAAGTATTTTATACAATACAAATGGGAACTGATACAATCCACTAAACATTATGCAGAAGCTACACAAACAGTAAAATATATGAATATCGAATTTCAAATCGGACGCGAAGTCGGCTTCTACATATACACTCCTGGAAATTGAAATAAGAACACCGTGAATTCATTGTCCCAGGAAGGCGAAACTTTATTGACACATTCCTGGGGTCAGATACATCACATGATCACACTGAGAGAACCACAGGCACATAGACACAGGTAACAGAGCATGCACAGTGTATATCCACCTTTCGCAGCAATGCAGGCTGCTATTCTCCCATGGAGACGATCGTAGAGATGCTGGATGTAGTCCTGTGGAACGGCTTGCCATGCCATTTCCACCTGGCGCCTCAGTTGGACCAGCGTTCGTGCTGGACGTGCAGACCGCGTGAGACGACGCTTCATCCAGTCCCAAACATGCTCAAGGGGGGACAGATCCGGAGATCTTACTGGCCAGGGTAGTTGACTTACACCTTCTAGAGCACGTTGGGTGGCACGGGATACATGCGGACGTGCATTGTCCTGTTGGAACAGCAAGTTCCCTTGCCGGTCTAGGAATGGTAGAACGACGGGTCGATGACGGTTTGGATGTACCGTGCACTATTCAGTGTCCCCTCGACGATCACCAGAGGTGTACGGCCAGTGTAGGAGATCGCTACCCACACCATGATGCCGGGTGTTGGCCCTGTGTGCCTCGGTCGTATGCAGTCCTGATTGTAGCGCTCACCTGCACGGCGCCAGACACGCATACGACCATCATTGGCACCAAGGCACAAGCGACTCTCATCGCTGAAGACGACACGTCTCCATTCGTCCCTCCATTCACGCCTGTCGCGACACCACTGGAGGCGGGCTGCACGATGTTGGGGCGTGAGCGGAAGACGGCCTAACGGTGTGCGGGACCGTAGCCCAGCTTCGTGGAGACGGTTGCGAATGGTCCTCGCCGATACCCCAGGAGCAACAGTGTCCCTAGTTTGCTGGGAAGTGGCGGTGCGGTCCCCTACGGCACTGCGTAGGATCCTACGGTCTTGGCGTGCATCCGTGCGTCGGTGCGGTCCGGTCCCAGGTCGACAGGCACGTACACCTTCCGCCGACCACTGGCGACAACATCGATGTACTGTGGAGACCTCACGCCCCACGTGTTGAGCAATTCGGCGGTACGTCCACCCGGCCTCCCGTATGCCCACTATACGCCCTCGCTCAAAGTCCGTCAACTGCACATACGGTTCACGTCCACGCTGTCGCGGCATGCTACCAGTGTTAAAGACTGCGATGGAGCTCCGTATGCCACGGCAAACTGGCTGACACTGACGGCGGCGGTGCACAAATGCTGCGCAGCTAGCGCCATTCGACGGCCAACACCGCGGTTCCTGATGTGTCCGCTGTGCCGTGCGTGTGATCATTGCTTGTACAGCCCTCTCGCAGTGTCCGGAGCAAGTATTGTGGGTCTGACACACCGGTGTCAATGTGTTCTTTTTTCCATTTCCAGGAGTGTAGATAAATGTGTGAATTGCTCGGATTTTTCACTTACGTTTCTGTGCCCTGGCGTGTCAAAGAAGAACGTTGGCAACGTGGGTTTATATCAGTCAAATTCATGAAAATGTGCAACATCAACAAATTACGTATTCTGCCTGTTACAGCTAACATTTGATCTTCTTTTTCTTTTCCTTTGGACCTTTGACCCACTTTAATGCGTGGTCGGCCTTGTTACTATCAATTTAGCGATATTAGTGTCAGAGGGTGGCCGGACACTCTTCCTGTTGCCACCTCGTACCCCGTGGAACGGAATTAGTGTACCCAGCTGTATGTGTCTAGTATAAGCCATGAAAGAGTGTGAACATTTTAAAATGTCTGAGAGTCGTGTAACTGAGGCAGGACGTGGGGACCAGCCCGGTATTCACTTAGTGGGATGTGGAAAACCACCCAAAAACAACATCCAGGCTCACTGGCACACCGGCCATTGTCATCAATCTGCTATGCGGAGTCGATCTGGGGCCAGGGCGCCTAACCGAGTCCAGGAAGCAGCGCATTAGCCCCCTCGGCTAACCTGGCGGGTTACAGCTACCATTGAATGTTTACCAGAATACATTTCATTCTGTCGTGCAAAACAACTTCAGAGTTGTGATATTTGTACTACTCCTACGGTTGATGCCTCTATGACACTTTCGCACCTGTTTATCCATTTTTTAGCTCTTATCGCGACCAAAGATGATGACTGTCAGAAATTTCTGAACGATTCTCAAATTCGATAGATCGTTATAAAAATATAGCACATTGGAATTAAAATCAACAAGTAGGTATGTGAGACCAGATTTTTATGAATATAAAAATTTATAACTATATGATTGTTATACTAATTGGTTGTACTTCTTTATTTGCATTTATTATATTTTAATATGGATTAATTATTGAATTATGCGAGCAAATGCGAACTATGTGCAATGATCTAAGTAGGCAGCTATGAGGCCTGTGTGACTACTTGCATCAAACCTTTGGGTGTACAGAGGATAATATATAGTGCAGATCTAGTTAAGGTTTCTGTTAAAATATGCTGTAATGGATCCATACTTAGAAAAGTTTATTATATTTAGTATTATACTTGTTACCTGTACACCAGCGAGAGTGAGGAACTCTATGCAACAAAACCTATTGTGGGTGACTGAGAAGAGAAAACGTATGATAAGTTCGTCCTGTGTTAAAAGCTACAGCATTATACTCAGCTCCAGCAGTGGCTTATATGGAACGAATCGACTACAAAAAAGACTAGATGTGCAGCTAAAACATTCAAAGCCTACACAAGTCGGGTAGCTCTTGGAATGTCCATTATTTGTCATCCGTCAATCCACGATTCTGTAAAGGATCGAAGTTCTATACATAAGACAGCTTCAAAAGAATGATTACTCTACAAAGGAGTTCATGTGTTAATTATTTGAGTTGAAGAATTTATGGGAGAAAAGAGTTAGAGAAGGTTTAAAATTACTTTTGAAGCTCGCTGGGAGTCACTAAGTGCTCTCATGTTCAAACGCTAGATGAATATACTCTGGTAATCTACGCTCAGTTTTAAGCAAAAGCCAGTTTTTTATGCATCTTTATGATATCGTATTTTCTGAACCATGTTTCGTACAATATTATAATTTTGTATGTAGATTCAATGAAATATGTGGACAATGTCTGAAAAATGTGTTTTTGGATTGGTTTCATCTTGAAAGAACAAAATTTTGTCATCTTTCTACCTACACATGAACAGCTGAAGTTGCAGCATTATCATTGATTTTTATTTTTTTACTATTTGTTATGTTCATTACAATGCTTCTTATTGTTTAGCAGTAATTGTGTTAGAATAATGGCTGAAAGTTTTCTGAACGAATGTAGTTTGAATGACGAAGCAATTAATAATTGCGAGAGCAGAATACCATGTTTCCAATAATAAATTTCCTTTCATATAAATGGCAATTGCATCAACTTGAATTAGAAATCCTCCACAACTATTTCTCAATAAGATAACACCTGAGAAAGATTATTATTGTTGTGCTTGTGTGTTATACCTTGTTTTGTGTCTTATAAGTAAAAAAGTGGTATCGGCGTGTGAATATGGTTCCATAGCTCTACAAGGCTCCTTGTTGCATACATGTGATATCAGTCCAAAAGTACGTATTCTTTTAAGAATGCCATACATTGTCCTTCTCCTGTAACCATACAAGATATTATTTTTAATACTCTAATAAATCGGAACATGCACAAGAAAAACCTTATAAGTATTTAATTTATATTTTCGATATCTTTTGTACTGTGTTTACTTGTGCGTCATCAAGTATCGTGTTCGAGATAGCGATTCCTAGTTCGAAAATCTGCAGATACTGTTCAAATGATGAAAATCAGGCCACAGATATTTAACACTTCTGTATACAACAAATAGATTTCTATACATGGGGGAAGATTTAACCTCTTATGAGCCCCGTACTCACTAGCTGGGAACAAGATGACAACTTGATGAACCATAGACTATCTGACTGGTTAACACATTACATATGACCAATTTCTTCTGAGTGGACACCACACCTTAATATATTTGAAGAAAGTGATTGTTGCACAGGGCTGTGCTTTCAGGTTTACCATGGAATACATCTACATCTACATGGATACTCTGCAAATCACATTTAAGTGCCTGGAAGAGGGTTCATCGAACCATCTACACAATTCTCTACTTTTCAGAAATCCGTCTCCAGCCAGCGTTGTAACAGAATACAGGGCTACTATCAGCGATTCATTTGTTTTCAGTGTTCTGTATTTTCCAAGGTATTACACATACATAGAAATATGACTGAAGAATGAACAGAGCCGTAAACTCACCGAGGTTGCATTGCGCCTACCAAGTACCGTTACGATTGCAGTTCCTTGATATAATGGTGAGAAAGCAAGAAAAGTGTTTTCGTCCTGCGAGCAAATATTCAGCGACAAAACGACCTCCCACTTATCTAGAAAGGTTAACCGCCAGACCGTGACAATGTGGGGCACTGAAAATTGTCAAATTTTGGCGCAAAAACGAGATTCGCCGAAGGTTAGTGTTTACTGTGCAACGCAGACGAAACTCTTTGGGAAGGTTTCCTTCTATGAGGAGAATGTGACGGTTACTTTTTACCTTGATATGTCGTACTTGTGGTTGTGTCCACAGCTGAGTCCGAGAATTTCATCTTCCAACAGGACAGTGCACGCCTTCCCTCCCCTCACTCCACCATCCCCTTTGGAGCATCGAGGCTCCTTCCTACCTAAACGGCGAACTTAAGCGTCGCTGGATTGATTCTAGTGGTGAAGGTGATGTTGGTGTGTTCACTTGGGCTTCCCAGATCACCTAAAGTAACGCCGTGAACCTTTCCCTACATTGAAGACCATGTTAACATACCTGCACTGCCAACAATATTGGAACAGCTCAGATAATGCATCAGTGTTGCTACGATGGCGCTACATTAAAGTATGGAACGAACTTGATTACTGCTCGGACATGAGTCCCTAGGGACACTCATAGATAATTTGTTGCAAAATGCAATCTTTATGAGTTTAGGGTTCTATTCATGCATCAGGAATATTTGTATGTGTAATACTTTGGAAAATACAGAACACTGAAAACGAGTGAATCTTTTATAATAACCTTGTATTTTCTTATTCCATTTTGAAATGACAGCATTCGCTTTGTGTGTGTTGCAGCTTTTTTCTGAAATTGTAAAAGTGACTCCGAAATAATGATTTTTTTTCCAAACGACAAAAAGTTATGCAGAATACATCTTTGTCGCGTACCTAGGAACAAATATTCTATACAAATTTGAAAGTGTTGCATTTGGGAAACTTTCTTTGGAAATATAACGTGTTACACGATAAAGAGACCTTCAATTTCAAGGTTCAAAAAGGTGTGCAACCAACAAATTATTGCTTGACTAGTATTAAAAATATACAGAACATTACTCATCATGAAACTCTGTAATTGGAGAATTAATAATATCCTCAGAATATCTTTAATATACTAGCAGCACTTAAATATGTAAAAATGGAAAGTAAAAATTAACTTCGTCCGCAGGACCTGATAAGCCTTCCGGTACTGACGGACCGCCTTGTCATCCTCTGTCAATGGTGTCATTGGATGCAGTATGGAAAGGCGTAGGATCACAACTGTTGTCAGTTTCTTGACGTGAAGCCGCTACTACTCGATCAAGGAACTCCTGAATTGGCATCACGTTGCCGAGTGCACCCTGCCCCACACCTCCCATCAATGAAAAATTACTGGCATTACCAGGAATCGAACATGGGTCCTCCACATGTCAGACAGCTCTGCCCCCCAGTCACCTACGGAGGCAGATACTTAAACTTGTAGAAGTCATAATATGTACAAACACGACAAAGGACGTAATCACATGTCCAGTAACAACAAAAACAGCAGAAAATGCTGGAAACTACTTACAGTATAACCCAGGGCGCATTCCTTCATACGATGCTAAAATCGGTCACTGGATTGTAACACAGACCAGGAATCATCAAGTGTTCCTAGGATGCTGTCTTCGAGGTACAGCACTGTTCTCTACTGTTAAGCTCTGCTAGTATCGAATGTGTCTCATTTTCAAGTGCATCTATAACAGATGTGGATACGTTATTCAGATCAAATAAAAATCTCGTGCCACGCGTGAATAGCACATATATCTATATCTACATACATACTCCGCAATCCACCATACGGTGCATGGTGGAGGGTACCTCGTACCCCAACTAGTATCTTCTCTCCCTGTTCCGCTCCCAAACAGAACGGGGGAAATTGACTGCCTATATGCCTCTGTACGAGCCCTTATCTCTCTTATCTTATCTTTGTGGTCTTTCCGCGAAATATAAGTTGAAGGCAGTAAAATTGTACTGCAATCAGATTCAAAAGCTCGTTCTCAAAATTTCCTCAGGAGCGATTCACGAAAAGAACGCCTCCTTTCCTCTAGAGACTCCCACCTGAGTTCCTGAAGCATTTCCGTGATGATCAAACCTACCAATAACAAATCTATAAGCCCGCCTCTGGATTGCTTCTATGTCCTTCCTCTATGCGACCTGATAGGGATCCCAAACGCTCGAGCAGTACTCAAGAATAGGTCGTATTAGTGTTTTATAAGTGGTCTCCTTTGCAGAAGAACCACATCTTCCCAAAATTCTACCAATGAACCGAAGACGACTATCCGCCTTCCCCACAACTGCCATTACATGCTTCTCCCACTTCATATCGCTCTGCAATGTTACGCCATAATATTTAATCGACGTGACTGTGTTAAGAGCTACACTACTAATAGAGTATTCAAACATTACAGGATTCTTTTCCCTATTCATCTGCATTAATTTATATTTATCTATATTTAGGGATAGCTCCATTCTTTACACCAATCATAAATCCTGTCCAAGTCATCTTGTATCCTCCTACAGTCACTCAACGACGACGCCTTCGCGCACACCACAGCATCATCATCAAACAGCCGCACATTGCTATCCACCCTATCCTAAAGATTATTTATGTAGATAGAAGACAACAGCGGACCTAGCACACTTCCCTGGGGCTCTCCAGATGATACCTTCACCTCCGTTGAACACTCACCATCGAGGACAACGTACTGCGTTCTATTACTTAAGAAGTCTTCGAGCCACTCACACATGTGGGAACCAATCCCATATGCTCGTACCTTAGGAGTCTGCAATGGGGCACCGAGTCAAACGCTTTCCGGAAGTCAAGGAATATGGCATCCGTCTGACACCCTTCATCCATGGTTCGCAAGATATCATGTGAAAAAAGGACGAGTTGCGTTTCGCAGGAGCCGTGCTTATGCATGGACTGCAACTTCTCTGTCTCAAGGAAATTCATTATATTCGAACTGAGAATATGTTCGAGAATCCTTCAACAAACCGATGTTAAGGATATTGGACTGTAATTTTGAGGATCCGTCCTTCTATCCTTCTTACATACAGGCGTCACCTGCGCTTTTTTCCAGTCGCTCGGGACTTTACGTCGGGCAAGAGATTCGCGATAAATGTAATCTAAGTAAGGAGCCAATGCAGTAGAGTACTCTCTGTAAAACCGAATTGGAATCCCATCAGGACCTGGCGATTTATTTATTTTCAACCTATTCAGCTGCTTCACAACCCCATGGATGTCTATCACTATGTCCTCCATACGGAAATCTGTAAGAGACTCAAACGGCGGTATGTTTGTACGGTCCTCCTGCGTGAAAGGTTTCTCAAATGCTAAATTTAAAATTTCAGATTTCGTTTTGCTGTCTCCCGTTGCCAGGCCACAATGATCAGTGAGTGACTGGATGGAAGCCTTCTACTCGCTTACCGATTTTACGTAATACCAGAATTTCCTTGGGTTTTCAGCAAAATCTTTTGCTAAGGTATGACGGTGGTAATGCTTGTATGCATGGTCGTCAAAGTGTATGATCTCGCAATGAATTGCCACCAACCACACCTGTTTATTGTTCTGCAACATGTGACAGACGCTAGAAACTAGTAGTGCTCAATAAGGGACAATTTAAAAACGCAGCTCCTGCTCATTGCATGTGACTGACACATGAACGGAGAAGGAACTGAAATATTGATAATAACCTCCTGGACTATGCTAAACATTGAAAATCCAGATTAAGGATCATACACTTCGGGCTACTCACCAATGATGAAGAGCGCCTCGACGACGACGTCACTGACCATGGAGGGTCGGTCCGGATTGACGAAGCTGGCGTTGTACGGTACGACGACAGCGACGTAGAAGGTGGCGATGAGAATTAGCCAGTCCCAGCAGCTCTTGAAGACGCCGTAGTGGGAGAGTATGAAGCGCGACTTCTTGAGCGCCGCCGTCTTGTACTCGGGCAGCGGGGCCGCCGTCGGCTGCAGCAGCGTCTGCACACCAATGCACTCTGCTGCACCTCGCTGCCAGCGTCCAGCAGGGCCTCAAGGCAACTCACACCACACCACAACACACCACAGCACACCACCGACTACTACACGCTACTAGCCACCCACACAAAACAAGCAACTGTCACTACAATCACAGACAATGTGAAGTGTGTCGTACTAGTTCATTAGTAATTCGTCAACTGGGGAAACATTCCACGATGAGGAAAAAAACAGAGGTCTTAGGGTGATCTGCCACACAGTTTGACCCTGTCAGCAACCTAATACGCGACAGTAACTTAAAAATGAAACATTCATTGTTTCTTGTTTCCCTTTATTTTTACAAAAGCCCAGTGAATAAAGAAGTATTACGGTTTCCTTGCCTTATAGTTCCAGAGCAAAGACTGAGAAGCTGATGGCGTGCAACGTTCATACTAACACTAAAATTAATTTCCTCCCGAACGGGCCATGAAGGCCCAGCAGTAGCGACCGGCCGCCGTGTCATCCTCAGCCCACGGGCGTCACTAGATGCGAACGTGGAGGGGCATGTGGTGAGCACACCGGAGCCACTACTTCTCAGTCAAGTAGCTCCTAAGTTTGCCTCACAAGGACTGATTGCACCTCGCTTGCCAATAGCCCTCAGCAGACCGGATGGTCACCGATCCAAGCGATAGCCCAGCCCGACAGCGCTTATCTTCGGTGATCTGATGGGAATTGATGTTGCCACTGTGGCTAGGGAACACCAAAATAAGCCAACATTTCTGTCTTAGGGAACTGAGGACAATTTTATTGTTAGCTTTACTGAAGCTAGAGCAAATGAGATATTTATGTGAGAGGCATGTGTTCGCGTTTCGCTGACTACATATCTCATAATTTTTTTGAGAGAAGCTTCTGATAATATGGGAAATATTTAATTTTCGTTAGTGATGGTAACATTAGAACTCCTTGTCCCATCGGGCCACAATTTAATCGAATGCCTGGTCTTGTCACACAGGCTATTTAATTCTCGCAAGGATGACTATCCCTCCTTCTGAAATCGAAAATAATTTTTACTAGAATTCTTAGCAATTATTTCAATATTGTCATCGTCTACATACGAGGCACTTACACTCGAAAAATCGTAAAATAAAAACTATGGGGTCACAACTCAATCCACATGTTTCGTATTTTATGTTGTTGGATGTTTCCTGTGCAGATTAGCATTGTTTTCCTTCGCGTACATCCAAATTTTTATCGTCATAGGCGAAAAATGTAGTTCATCTGCAGTTTGAGTATGATGAACAAGAAGAGATAAATAATAAATAAGTTTGGACACGAAGACTACTATTTTAGGGAATGGGGATGTGATGAAGAGCAAAAGAAAGGATGTACCTATCCTGAGAAGTTTCTTATACTTTTTGCCAACTTTACTCACATAAACTAGGACAAACAATAATTCGTTACAATGGCAGCGCGCTCACATAATTCGAAATAATCTAGATTCTGGCAGCTCAACCGCGTGTCATCAGAATTTAAGATACTTTAATTTATATCCTAATGGTATCCTTGATTAATATTGACAAGACAATGTGAATTAAAGCGTTCACATGTACTCACATAGAGTAATTTTTCGTTATAAATCTTGCGTATTCCGCTTATACGAGCGAATGTCAGTAAGTAAAGGAACTCCTTTCCACTCCATAGGTTGACGACAGCGTCGTCTCAGATATAACATGCATTGCTCACACTGTTACTGTTGTGTGTTAGCTATGTTCGTTCAGGGAATATTTCTGTTCCTAGTTGCTTCAGAGCAGTTTATAATAAGTGGCCCATTGTCCAATAACGAATGAGAGAAGTACTTCTTTTCCTGTGTACTGAGGAGACTAAAGCTGCGCTCATTAATCGGAAACTACAGCTGCAGAACCGTAATAGCTGTATTACTGAAAGGAAAATCAACCACTAGATGTCTGTGATAAAAAGATTATTCAAGTCCAAAACGGAAAGGAAAATCGAAACACCTCCGCAAATGATTAGTGATGATTGTTGTGCAAGAAGTGACGTCATTGCTCATGAGTTGAAAGTTTACCACAATTCAGAATTTGCAGACGTTCATGAAGCTGTAAATTACTGCAAAGTTTGTACTCGTTGGTTATCACGTCCACTGACTGACAAACATAAATAGGAGCGATTGGTAGTATCGAAAACAAATTTAAGACATTTTTAAGAGCAAAAAGAAGTTTCTCAGCGAAATGGAGCAGTTTGTGAGACGTAGGTTCATCACTACCAACACAGGGCAAGCTGCGGACCATGGTGTGGAAACTTCTATCGTTACCTGCAGAAAAAAGTTCAAAAGCAAAGCTACTGCAGGAAAGGCGATGACGACAGTGTTCCAGGATATTAACGGTCGACTGCTGATCCACTACACTCGTAAAGACAAAACAATGACTAGTGATGACTGTCTGAGACTGCGAAATCTAAGATCCAAAGTCAAAGCGAAAAAGCTAGGTGACGTTCTGGTTCAATATAGTACCGTCGCTCACACAGCTGGGAAAACAATCTAGTTTATTCAAAACATTGGTTTTGAGCTGCTGGAAGACCCAGTTATGACTCAGCTCCAAGTAAGTTTCAGCCTTTCGCCGATGAAGGAGCACCTGCCTGAATCCAAATTTTCGTTGAATGATTTGGTTGTGGAAGCAGTGCAAGAATGGTAATGAATTGTGCAACAAAACTCTTCCAAGACGGAATTATAAAGTATGACGAGAGATGGACCAAGTACGTAGTGGCTGCAGGAGATTGTTGATGTTGTGGTTTTCAGTCCTGAGACTGGTTTGATGTAGGTCTCCATGTTACTCTATCCTGTGCAAGCTTCTTCATGTCCCAGTACCTACTGCAACCTACATCCTTCTGAATCTGCTTAGTGTATTCACCTCTTGGTCTCCCTCTACGATTTTTACACCCTCCACGCTGTCCACCAATGTTAAATTTGTGATCCGTTGATGCCTCAGAACATATCCTACCAATCGGTCCTTTCTTGTCAAGTTGTGCCACAAACTCCTCTTCTCCCCAATTCTATTCAATACCTCCTCATTAGTTACGTGATTTACCCATCTAATCTTCAGCATTCTTCCGTAGCACCACATTTCGATAGCTTCTATCCTCTTCTTGTCCAAACTATTTATCGTCCATGTTTCACTTCCATACATGGCTACACTCCATACAAATACTTTCAGAAAAGACTTCCTGACACTTAAATCAATACTCGATGTTAGCAAATTTCTCTTCTGCAGAAACGCTTTCCTTGCCATTGCCAGTCTACATTTTATATCCTCTATACTTCGACCATCATCAGTTATTTTGCTCCTTTACTTCTTTAAGTGGCTCATTCCCTAATCTATCACCCGACTTAATTCGACTACATTCCATTATCCTCGTTTTGCTTTTGTTGATGTTCATCTTATACCCTCCTTTCAAGACACTGTCCATTCCGTTCAACTACAGGAGATACTACAGAGAAATAATGTTACTTGCAATGCTGTTTCTCCACTACAAATATTCTTGTTTAAAAATGCATTTACTTTTTGAATTGCTCTTGTTCTAGCGATGTAATTTTTTCCCAGTTGTATATACGGGAGCTTGCTATAACTCGGTTGAGAAAGTAGTAGAATTTAAAACTAATAATAGTTAGGCATTCTACAAAGATAAAATATGAAATGGAATTTAGCGCGGCCAAAACTTGGGTCTTCTACTCATAACAAGACGAGACAAACATTTAATCATTAACCATCTTCATAGACGACGTCAATTTTTATGTACCCATTAAATCAAGTTCGACGCGTAGGTTGATAAAGTGGTAGTAAAAACAACAATATAACATAATATTATGAGAAATGGTCATGAGGGCAAATTCACCGGTTGCGAGGTTTGGAGCGAGTTTGAAGCAGCAAAAAATTTAAGGCCTTTTTTCATCTTCTTTGTAAGAAGAAACTCGAACGTAGATACTATGTAAAGGGCAATTTCATACAGAAAAGAAAGTTCATAGCATACGAACCAGACACTGACCTGCGAGGATGGCAGTAATGTCTGGGTATTGTCTCAGAGACAAATATCTAGCCTGTTGCGAGAAATTAGAGTAGGCGAAGGAAACTCAAACGTCATTAACACGAGAGCCTGTGTAGGAGAGTTAACGCTGCTTGCCTTCATAAAATGGACATGGGACAAATAGCGATCAGTGCCAATAGGGGGATGAGAGGACATCGAAAGTTGATGTTGATTTGTGGTAACACCGTTTATGGAGACCGTAAAGATAGCGTAAGAAACAGTCGTTACACTACAGAATCGTAGCTTTCGAACTCTTGCAAAAAATGTTGCATGTTTATGCAAATTACGCCAAACGAGGGCAAGGAAGAGATGAGATGCGACGACGAAGCCATCGAAGATACTCTTGCAGCTGATTCTGCAGAACTGTATGCGCGCTAAGATTGTGAAATCTAGGAACAATCGATAGTGGTGAAATATCATCAATTAAAAAACCTTTTTTACCTCCCATTACGTTGTAGGAAGTTGCCGTTGGCGTCTAAGATTCAGGAAAACAAGAGGCAGAATGTTGCAGTAAAACGATAACGTCTATTATTTAGTGTGATAAGATTTTACATAGTTTACTACAATTTAGGCAATCATATATTAGTAGAGTTCTTTATGATTACTAATATAGGAAGAAAAGACAAGCGCAACGCATACAAAGATATCTGAACAAGCCCCAGGACCCTTGTAAAAATAAAATTAGTTCAATACGAATTTTGTAAAGACTGATGTGAACGTCGCTACCAGTTAGTGAACAGAGGAATTTATATTGTCGTATGAAACATTCTTGACATCGTGTGTGTGCCCAAAATAGGTGATATTTCTGATTGCTGATTTAGATTTGAAAAAGTAAATGTGGCAAAAATATCATTGGCCTTTTTGCATAGTGCACGGACTGATGCTCGTCACGCAGGTCTCTTCGGCTAACGACGAACGAACGAATGAAGAGAGCTTGACACAAATAATGCTTCTATATGTGACCTTCGCATTCCAAGTAGTCATTGCCATACGATAAAAAAAAACATTGCCTGCTAAAGTAAAACAGAAAAGATGTAGAAAAGAGTACTCGTGGCCTATTCCCAGAATATGCAGAAATAACTTTATGGTATGAACTCAAATGTTTCACGACATATAAGAAAAATTCGTAAGTTATCAGTCTTTTTCCTAATTCGTTCGTAAATGTAATTCGGAAAAGTTTGGTAACGACAGACGTAAAACTAAGAATTCTGATGCGTGAAATGTGACTACGATGGCTATATCCGTTAGCAGTCAGATTCGTTAAATGATACTTTTTTGTTTTCCATTTACTTCCTTAGCTAGTCACACAAACAAACGTGGCACTCCTCATATTTATTGTTTCTCTTGACGCGAATTCCGACAAATTACGTTCTGAATTGTGGTCTGTGTTTCATTTAAAGCAGGTGTGTGGTCTCTAATTGTGCAAAATGTAAGACCCATTATCAATTGTCCATTACCTCTCAGTTACATACCTTGATCCACCGAGTTCAGGTAGTGGGCTCTTAACGGCTCTTGGCAAAATAATGAAACTAAGATTATTACTGATGGTAAGAGTTCATGATGACCTGCATTAAATATCGACCAAGAAACATGGCCTTAATTGCTTTGCTTATGATTGCACAATTTACGATTCCGATTATGAGGTACGTCCTTTAAAATATGGATGTGTTTTCTTATTGTGCAAAGTACAAGACTGGTCGTCATCCATTCATTGTTTATCAGTGACGTATCTCTTCAGCGAGTGCAGCTTGTGGATTCTTAGCGGCTCTCTCCAAAATAATGAAACTAAGCTTATTACTCGTGTAGTAGTAGTTCTTGAAGATCCGCATTTAACTTCCACATGACTCCCATATTTTCATGTCTTAAACATGATCATGGTTGTGGTTCGAACTTCCGTCGTGTAAAGTGCTCGATCCATTGACTATAGAAAAGAATCAAAGTCGGAGAAGACTTGAAACCATTTTACTGTGTAAGATAAGCGTCAGTGATATTTCGAAGTGAAAGTTGTTCAGTATCATGTGTTGTTCCGCACAGCCATTAATTTTCAATGAAAGTTTGAACCTAAGGCTTTCGTCTATGGTGAGTAAAATTGATTCTTTATGCTATATTTCTAAGATAATGAACTCCATGTCAAAAATTGTCCTTGGAGTTTAAGTACTCTGGTAAATGCAACAGTGTTTCATCATAAATCAGAGCACTGTAGGGAAAACCTGTCCATGAAGCTCAGAGCGCAATAGCCAGTTGCAGTACTGACGCCGTGCCGTAGCAGTTGTATTGGTGGGTCACTGAACCATGGGTCCGCTTTGGGTATGTACTCAGCTCTATGAGATGTTAGTGGCATACCAGTATGAAATACTAGATAGAGCTGCGACTTTCATGGACTACCTACCAAGGCCGCTCTTCACTCGTCTCCTAGGACTAATATCAGATACGTCAGCTGCGAAAGTCCCAGGAACGGGTCAGACTGTATGCGGCTACCGGATCCTGTCTTCGTGGTTCTACATCTACATCTACATCTACATATATACTCAGCTATCCACCAAGCGGTGTGTGGCGGAGAACACAATTGGCGCCAAAGTCATATTTCCTACCCTCTATTCCACTCGCGGATCGCGCGAGGGAAAAACGACTGTCCGAACGCCTCAGTACGAGCTCTAATTTGCCTTATCTTTGAATGGTGATCACTGCGCGATTTGAAATTTGGTGTTATTAATATATGCTCTACATCCTTGGCGAAGATCGCATTTCGGAATTTAGTGAGCAGCCCCTTCCGTTTAGCGCGTCGTCTATCTGCAAGTGTGTCCCACTTCAAACTTTCTATGAGACTTGTAACGCTCTCGCGGTGGCTACACAGTGCTCTGCACATCTTGCGACATTCGTGAAACATTCTGTGTTGTCCTGATTTGTGTGTGTAGACAGTTCAACGGGTACGTGAAAAACGGGCTTGGATTGTTGACTTTTGGAGAGCAAAACTGGCCGTGTTCCCTGTAGTAGGTAAAGTAAATGGAGCGAAAGGTTATCTACAGCTCGTACAGAAACCAGACTACGGTTGTGGTAGTTGAAGGTCGTGAAAGGAAGACAGTTGTTGAGAAGGCGCTAATTTTGTAGTCTCTCCCCGACGTTATTCAGCCTGTACATTGAGTAAGCAGTAGAGGCAAGGACTTGTAAGAGCAGTTCAATGGAGGGGATAGAATCTTGAAGAGAAGACTTAGATGGACACGTATCACCGAGTGTAAAAAAATCTTATGGAATGTAATCGAATTAAATGAGGCGATGCTGATGGATTAAATTAGGAAATGAGACACTAAAAGTAATTGATGAATATCGCTGTTTTGGCAGCAAAATGACTGACGATGGTAAAAGTAGAGACGATATGAAATACGGACTGGCAATAACAAAAAAAGTTTCTGAAAAAGAGAAACTTGTTTACGTGTAATATAAATTGATGTATTAGGAAGTCATTTTTGAAGGTGCGTGGACTTCGTCCTTGTCCGTAAGTGGAACGTGGGCAATAAACAGCCCAAACAAAAAGCTTCTGAAATGTGGTGGTACGAAGAATGTTGAAACTTAGACAAATCGAGTATCTGGTGAGGAGGTGCTGGTTAGAACTGGGGTGAAACAAATTTGAGGAATTCATTGAGAGGACTCATATTGAGGCATCCAGGAATCGTCAATTTGAAGTGAATGGAAGTGTATGTGTATGTGGGGGGGAGGGGGGGGAGGGGAGGCGAGTGGTTGGTGATAAAAATTTTAGAAGGAGACCAAGGCTTGAATACAGTCAGCACGTTCAAATCGATGTTGGTTGCAGCAGTTATGCAGAACTGGAGAGGCTTGCACAGCATAGAGTAGCGTGGGGAGCGGCATCAAACTAGTCTTGGAACTGAAGACTACAACAATAACAACAAAAACAACCCTTTTGCAGGAATCATTCTAGCATTTACCATATTTAGGGGATCCACGGACTCTAGGTGTCCAGGCAATGGTTTGAACCATTGTTTTTCCGAATTCGATACCAGCGTTTCTGGCGAAATGAGGGAGCTCGGACAATGGCTTCAGGCCACGATGCAACTCCGACTATTATGAACTCGAACATTGCTACTGGAACTGTGGGTACATAGTACTAACACAAGCCTCAATAGCACAGCTACGTATAATAATTTTTATTTACGGGCAATGTATCTCAGCACTTTGTGATCACCGTGCAGGTTAGTGGACATGGAATATCAAATGAGATACATAAGGATTATCATCAGTGTGGAGAAAAAATAACACTACATGGAATTAAAATCGCTTCATATGGTTTGTTACTGAGAAGTATGGAAATTTACTTTATTGTTCAAGTAAGTTAAAACAACCTTATAGCAGTCGAAGGAGTCTTAGAGAAAATAATAAGTCCCGTTTATTTTTTTTTTTAATTCCACGGATTTCATCCAGGTCTACACATCAAAATGCTCACATTTTGGTAAGGAGACAGGAGACAACTACGACGAACTACACAAGGTGATAAAAGACACACATACCCACTACATGGAGATATTTTGATGTGAAGGTACTGCAAAAACGAGAGTATTAATACACTGAGAATCTTTGGAGATGATAACAGAAGTGAGGGAGGTCGTCATACTTTAGTAGAAATTGCGGAGGAGAACAGTATGTTTAACCTTACCACATTCGTCCAAAATGAAATAGAAAGTGAAACTGGCATGTACCCAACAGAAGCAAACGCGAGATTCTTATATTCGAAACTTTCGGGTAAACTATTGAAGATTCCAGGCAACACTCCGCCAGCCGGTCGAAATCTTATTTTAATTCTGAATAGCTCCGAAGGTTTGCCGAACAAGTTCACTTTTTTCCTTTCTTTTGCATTTATGAGGAGTTATCTGATTAACAGCTTTTTATCCAGGATTATTCATTTGCGGAGACCACGGTCAACTTATGTTAAGATTACAACCAGACAATGAATTACGAGTAGAAGTCGTAAGAAGAAGGCCATCGGGTTGCACCTCTTAAGCACAAATTCACAAATGAACTGTCAAGCGACAAAATATGACCAGGCCATCGCTTATAAGAGTACATCAAAATATGTTCCTATTCTGTTCTTTTGATTTCCTCCGATTAATACCTTCCGTAAATACCAACTCATCCCTTTAACAGTTTCATATAGTTAACGACGTTGCCTCTCATACCGTTTAGAAATACAGGTAAGCCATTAGTTGTTATGAGACTCAAGTGACGCTGTATTTATTGTGCATTCCATACACAAGCTCACCATCTTGAGGAACTCTCCATCTATTATGCGGCAGATCTAATTTTTTAGATGCTTGCATTTCACTTATTGAACCAGACGGCGAATATTTCTCTGATGCTTTGTGGTAGTTACAATTTGCGGTGGCCATTTGCCCGCATCTCCAGGTTCCTGAAGCTCATACTACAAGATTCGCTACGAACGTGAAGTGTCCAATGATTTGTGATATCCAGCAAATATGTTGATGGACGTTGCTGCTGGTTAGTTGTATCCTACAGTCAAAATTATTACTGCCAATCTACTCATCAAATTCTGTTGCTAATTTACGGTTGAAAACAATGGACTTGAAAATTCCTTTTCTGCTCTTGATTTAAAAATAATGTCGTCTCTACCCAGCAGAATCTTCCGTTTCTCGGCAGTTTGCGACAAATATTTCACTGTGTGTGTGACAACATGATTGTTAATGGCGTGTTCTCATTCCACACAAACAGACGGTATTCTTTGTAAATATGATTGCAACGTTTCCTGCGTTCCGTTTACAGTCACTCGGTGTATATTGACAAAGTTAATCATACAGTTATGCGGTGACAGAAGCAGAGGAGGCAAGCTATTGTATTATACCAGAAAAGCGTACGGGTTGCGGAGTGTTTCGTTGCACAGCTGTCGGAACCGTGGCTCAACAAATTTCGCCTCATTACGTAAGCTTCGAAATGAATATTTGTTGTTGTTGTTGTTGTTGTTGTTGTTGTTCTTGTCTTCAGTCCTGAGACTGGTTTGATGCAGCTCTCCATGCTACTCTATCCTGTGCAATCTTCTTCATCTCCCAGTACCTACTGCAACCTACATCCTTCTGAATCTGCTTAGTGCATTCATCTCTTGGTCTCCCTCTACGATTTTTACCCTCCACGCTGCCCTCCAATGCTAAATTTGTGATCCCTTGATGCCTCAGAACATGTCCTACTAACCGATCCCTTCTTCTGGTCAAGTTGTGCCACAAACTTCTCTTCTCCCCAATCCTATACAATACCTCCTCATTAGTTACGTGATCTATCCACCTTATCTTCAGCATTCTTCTGTAGCACCACATTTCGAAAGCTTCTATTCTCTTCTTGTCCAAACTATTTATCGTCCATGTTTCACTTCCATACATGGCTACACTCCAAACAAATACTTTCAGAAACAACTTCCTGATACAAAAATCTATATTCGATGTTAACAAATTTCTCTTCTTCAGAAACGCTTTCCTGGCCGTTGCCAGTCTACATTTTATATCCTCTCTACTTCGCCCATCATCAGTTATTTTACTTCCTAAATAGCAAAACTCCTTTACTACCTTAAGTGTCTCATTTCCTAATCTAATTCCCTCAGCATTACCCGATTTAATTTGACTACATTCCATTATCCTCGTTTTGCTTTTGTTGATGTTCATCTTATATCCTCCTTTCAAGACACTGTCCATTCCGTTCAACTGGTCTTCCAAGTCTTTTGCCGTCTCTGACAGAAGTACAATGTCATCGGCGAACCTCAAAGTTTTTACTTCTTCTCCATGAATTTTAATACCTACTCCAAATTCTTCTTTTGTTTCCTTTACTGCTTGCTCAATATACAGATTGAATAACATCGGGGAGAGGCTAAGACCCTGTCTCACTCCTTTCCCAACCACTGCTTCCCTTTCATGCCCCTCGACTCTAATAACTGCCATCTGGTTTCTGTACAAATTGTAAATAGCCTTTCGCTTCCTCTATTTTACCCCTGCCACTTTCAGAATTTGAAAGAGAGTATTCCAGTCAACATTGTCAAAAGCTTTCTCTAAGTCTACAAGTGCTAGAAACGTAGGTTTGCCTTTTCTTAATCTTTTTCTAAGATAAGTCGTAAGGTCAGTATTGCCTCACGTGTTCCAACATTTCTAGGGAATCCAAACTGAGCCTCCCCGAGGTCCGCATCTACCAGTTTTTCCATTCGTCTGTAAAGAATTCGCGTTAGAATTTTGCAGCTGTGACTTATTAAACTGATAGTTCGGTAATTTTCACATCTGTCAGCACTTGCTTTCTTTGGGATTGGAATTATTATATTCTTCTTGAAGTCTGAGGGCATTTCGCCTGTCTCATACATCTTGCTTACCAGCTGGTAGAGTTTTGTCATGACTGGCTCTCCCAAGGCCATCAGTAGTTCTAATGGAATGTTGTCTACTCCGGGCGCCTTGTTTCGACTCAGGTCTTTCAGTGCTCTGTCAAACTCTTCACGCAGTATCTTATCTCCCATTTCGTCTTCATCTACATCCTCTTCCATTTCCATAATATTGTCCTCAAGTACATCGCCATTGTATAAACCTTCTATATACTCCTTTCACCTTTCTGCCTTCCCTTCTTTTCTTAGAACTGGGTTGCCATCTGAGATCTTGATATTCATACACGTGGTTCTCTTCTCTCCAAAGGTCTCTTTAATTTTCCTGTAGGCAGTATCTATCTTACCCCTAGTGAGATAAGCTTCTACATCCTTACATTTGTCCTCTAGCCATCTCTGCTTAGCCATTTTGCACTTCCTGTCGATCTCATTTTTGAGACTTTTGTATTCCTTTTTGCCTGCTTCATTTACTGCATTTTTATATTTTCTCCTTTCATCAATTAAATTCAATATTTCTTCTGTTACCCAAGGATTTCTAGCAGCCCTCGTATTTTTACCTACTTTATCCTCTGCTGCCTTCACTACTTCATCCCTCAGAGCTACCCATTCTTCTTCTACTGTGTTTCTTTCCCCCATTCCTGTCAATTGTTCCCTTATTCTCTCCTTGAAACTCTGTACAACCTCTGGTTCTTTCAGCTTATCCAGATCCCATGTCCTTAAATTCCCACCTTTTTGCAGTTTCTTCAGTTTTAACCTACAGGTCATAACCAATAGATTGTGGTCAGAGTCCACATCTGCCCCTGGAAATGTCCTACAATTTAAAACCTGATTCCTAAATCTCTGTCTTACCATTATATAATCTATCTGATACCTTTTAGTATCTCCAGGATTCTTCCATGTATACAACCTTCTTTTATCATTCTTGAACCAAGTGTTAGCTATGATTAAGTTATGCTCTGTGCAAAATTCTGCCAGACGGCTTCCTCTTTCATTTCTTAGCCGCCATCCATACTCAACTACTATGTTTCCTTCTCTCCCTTTTCCTACTGACGAATTCCAGTCACCCATGACTATTAAATTTTCGTCTCCCTTCACTACCTGAATAATTTCTTTTATCTCATCATACATTTCATCAATTTCTTCATCATCTGCAGGGCTAGTTGGCATATAAACTTGTACTACTGTAGTAGGCATGGGCTTTGTGTCTATCTTGGCCACAATAATGCATTCACTATGCTGTTTGTCGTAGCTTACCCGCACTCCTATTTTTTTATTCATTATTAAACCTACTCCTGCATTACCCCTATTTGATTTTGTATTTATAACCCTGTATTCACCTGAATAAAGGTCTTGTTCCTCCTGCCACCGAACTTCACTAATTCCCACTATATCTAACTTTAACCTATCCATTTCCCTTTTTAAATTTTCTAACCTACCTGCCCGATTAAGGGATCTGACATTCCACGCTCCGATCCGTAGAACGCCAGTTTTCTTTCTCCTGATAAATATTTATAAATAACTAATTCCAGTGAGCGTGTACCATTGAATACTACTCATGTTAATGAATCCCTGTAGTATTGTTTCTTAGTATTCATGTCTCAGAAGATACTGTGGATTTATAATCAAGTTAGGTCTGTGTTTCGTCAAGTGTGAAGATGATTTCGGTCTACACCATATGCTCTTTTTACAATCTTAGTGAAAATGTTCAAAGACTTTATTCGAAACAGCAAAGCTGAGTTGAAGTAAAGAAGAAAAATATTTGTTTACTGTTCAAGGAAGTTTCCTGTTGCTTACGAAGTACGTACACTTTTCATAATCTATCGCCTTTTTGACGCGAACATGAGCTTACAATATTTCTTGTGTAGGTAAGTGTATTATAAAACTAAAAGTGGATGTTGAAGGGGAACAAATAAAACGACCGAAAGGTTGAAAGGGTAGGTGAAAGTGCACGCTCGTTATTAGTTTCTTTTACAGCAGCATCTAATTTCATCTGCCCCCAGGAATTACAGACACTGTAAAATCAAGCTAATACAGAGCGCCAGATTTTCAACTTGCTAAAATCACTCTACCACATTTCATGCATTTTGCGGAAAAATAAAGCTTTACATCTGCTTTTGACAGAGGAGGTTTCTAATTGGTCACATCTTTCCAGGCTCTGACATTGGGGTTTGTCACACATCTAATGTTCTCGTGGTTTAGCTACTACAGGAGAGGGTTTTTTGTTGATGTCTCAACAGTTAGAAAAAAATCTAAGAAGAAAAAAGAGAGGGTGAGGCACTACAAAAAAAATTGAATAAGTTTTGAAATAAGTTAGTTTACAACAATGAAAAAGTAATGTAATAATAAGTTGTGTACCTGAGACATACCTCGATGTTTTGCCGTCAGCTGTTAAAAGAGAACAAATGCGTTGGCAACATCATTCTCACATCAACATTTCTCAAACATCAGATACAAAACAGACTGAAAATATATACAATAAATTCACTTTAAGGGTTTGATCAAAGAGAATACTGACGTCAGAACACTTCTAGTATTGTGACAGAACTTTATGATATACCCAAAAGTCATGTCTTCCCAGAAGAGCGGAGTCGGCGAGAACGTATGAAGGACTGTTGAAAATTCATGGAAAGATTGCAGGTGTTTCAGTCATCACCCTGTTTCACAGCATCTTGCTTGAAATTATTGCATTCGTTAATGAAAATAAAGAGTTCTGAAACGGGATATTGCAACTCTGAAATAATGTAAGGTCATCTCGAAGTAATTTAAGGTCGCCTTTTTTACTTCCTGTTAACTTAGCTCTGGAATTTTCTAGGCAGAAGTCAGTAACATTAATGCCGTTACTAGAAAAGATATTCAATGGCACATTTCATACTTTCCGTCGTTAATAAGGCTAAAGAGACAAAAACAACAAAATCTGAAGGCATAAAACTCGGAGATAACTTGTTAGTCCGACAGTTGCAGCTTTTATTAATCATTTACTGTTTAAAGTTAACACTATATCTTATTTGTTTAGAATAATCGCTCATTTTATAATAAAGTAATGACCTTGCGAACCTGAAACTATCTGGTCTGGTTGGAACTAAGGATAGGTGCTGTTACATCACTCGAAGTATTTAGGGCCAGCCATAGTTTGGTCTCAATTGTATTATGGCTCTACTATGTATTGTTCTGCAGGACCATTCATTTTAAATACTTTGGATTATGTTCACGTTGAGGCATCAGATTGGCGAGAGGGGACTTCAGCACGAACCCTCCATCCAGCCCCAGACTTTAGGCTAGGTAGTCGTCTGTAACGATGCGGCAGAAGTTTTCCTGGTGTGACATTGTAAGTTTTGGTCAGTCCCCACAGTCTCTGGACTTTTAATCTTTTTGTCTGACCAACAGCAAAACGAATGTACGTAAACCACAGAAACGCAGCAAGGCTGTTTGTGATCAGAACACACCTTCAGAGCTCGTTGTGGGAAACCTGTATGTGTTGACACAAGGTCGGCACAGATGTCCTCTGTGGTTAGTACTGAAAGCAAGCCTGTTTTCGAACTTGACAAATTATAAGTAATCTTGTACAGCGTGTTTTATTTTTAAGCAAACCTCTTAAAATTTTTTGGGTGAGCTCCGAAATTGAGCTGTTATTTACACTGATGAGTTCCAGCGGTGCCGTATTGTCGGTTGTTCAGAAGATTTCCTTGACATTGTCTTTAGGATTAGACTACCAGACGAAGTTACATCATTGGATCCAGAGGTCAATACAAACCTAACGGTACTGCAGCAAATGAAGTACAACCGATAGAATAAGGTTTTCGTCCGTCTTGAGTTACTATGTGCTCACAGATTGTTCAGGAAATACCCATAGCAGCAAAGTGGCCCAAAAAATAAAGTCACAAGACGTCAAGGGAAGGAAATTATACTGGGTACCGGACAATGTGGAAATACTGGGAAACGAGTAACATCACACGGGAGCGACGGTTACAAGCAAGAAAAGTAATCTACGGTGTCATGCTCTCCCTTAACTACTATTGACTCGTTGCCGAGGAGCAAATGTGTGTCAGCGGCAGTGAGAGAATGTATGGCTGGAGGAAAAATTAAAGTTGGTGAAGCTTACACTTTAACCACGGTGATTAGCGTTGCAGTTACCACTAAGAACAGGACACAGACACACAGGCGCTTCCTCTGGCGGAATAGTGTCGGTGCGCCACGAGTTACATGATTACATTTTGTTTTCTGACAAGAAGGCAGCAATTTTTATTGACACCTAATCGTCCACTGTGTTACATAACAGTGATACAAATGTGTAAAATGTTTTAAAGTCTGTATTGTTTGCCGGACGCCCGCACAAATTGTTGGGTAGGTTATATTAACGTACATCAAAGTAGCTTGTACATCCTTCATTAGTCTGACTGGAAGTTAATTACGCATTATATAAGGTGCGTATGGGGAAGTTCGTGTGTGACCACAAAAATGAAGGACACAAGAGTTACAAACAAAACACTTTTATTAACTCTCAAAGTCATCACCATTCGCTACAAGACACTTCTGACATGTGTTTTAAACCTGTCCGAAACTGACAGCAAATGCTTCTTGTGGACTCACACGATCACCATGGTCACTTGTTTTGGATATCCACAGTGTCTGCGAATTTTCATGAAGAATAGTATTTATCAGGTTACCTTCCATTCTGTTGCACGCAGCGACTATTATTGACTTGTAAATAATAGATTTCAGCTTTCAGTCGCCCATTTTAAATTTTATTGGCAGATCTAGATTTCAGCTAGAAACTTGCCATTCTCAATGCACTATCATTTTGGATCAATGCATGTAATGCCTGTTGGTCAGGCTTCATCCACAGTTCATTGAATATAGTATTTACCATAAACTTTCTTATTTTCAACTCTTCTCCTCTCAAAGACAGCCACCGACCATCTGCAAGCGTCCTCTCGCATCGTCCGTAGTTTTCTGGGATTGTGCGTGTTGATCCGAATGCTGCTCAAACTCGAGACCGTCCTTCTCGTCTCTAAAGCGTTTCAACCACTCAGCTACACACTTTTGTTCAGTGCTTCATCACCATACACTTTCACTGACATTCCACAAGTCTCCGTCTCCATTTGCTCTAATTTGAAGCAGAACGTCGTGTAATGCGTGGCTCCATTTTGCAATGACACAAATACGACTTCTGCTTGCAGAATATCGAACTTTAGGAGTGAGAGCAGAAGCGATGAAGGTAAGCAAAGACACTGTAAGCACAGTTACTAAGGAACGTTTGCAGACGTTGCGGATATCCAGCAATGCGTGACCACGGAACTTCGAACGATTCCCATAAGAAGCCTTTTCTGAACGTCTGCAACTTAACTACCGATTTCAGAAGTACGTTGTAGCTAATTGTGATCTCTTTGAAGGTCAATAGAGGTATTTTGTTTGTAACCTTGTTTCCTTTATTGTCTGAGACCATATATCTTAAAATGGTATCCATATTTTTATTGAAGCACTTGCAAAATCCATGCATACAATTGTTAACCAACATTTACTTGTACTCACAGTGGCTGCCTCTTTCCCTGTTTTTATTAGCAATCAGCCAGCCAGGTGTTCAGGAAGCAACTTGTTGCACTATTCAGCTAATTATCGTTTTATTTAGTATTACGTCACACCATATCACCATATCACCACCACCAGCACCACCACCACCACCACCACCACCACCACCACCTCCACCATCATTTAAGTGCGACGAAAATGCATGACCTTTCTTGCGGATGTGTAGTCATTTATGAGTGCTTTTTACTAGTCATTTTAAAATGTGGATAAAGCATCCACTATTGTCACTGACGGATTGTCTCGCAAGCCTACAACATGCGTACATGCACCATTGTCCCAAGAAGTCACCTTACGACGAAAGACTATTTTCACATAGTATTAAGTTAATATTCTGCAAGAGTACTGATAACCATATTGTTGAGCTCCCTAAGGAACCAACCCAATAGGATAATACAACATTTAGTAAATAGTGCCCACTACGATGCGTTACGCACTTATCATGTCTAATGCTATATACAGAATCGATATTTCGTTACGGTCGATGGATGCAAAAGACTTGCGTCCATAATTTTCATTAATTCTAAAACATCAACACGAGGTATTTCAATAGCAAAGAAAAAATTGCACTAATACTCTAGTTAGAGACTCTGACGCCGTCTAATTTCTGCTTTACCGAATGGAATGTCAGCAACATCTGTAAGTGATTTGATTGCAGTTATTATTATTGCTGTTGTTGTTGTGATTTTAAGTCTGAAGACTGGTTTGACGCAGCTCTCCACACAATCTTGTTTAAGCCTCATCATCTCCAAATAACTACTGCAACCCAAATCCATTTGAACCTGCTTACTCTGCACGCTTCTTGACCTCTCTCTGAAATTTTTACCCCTCTGCCACACCTTCCTCCAGTATCAAATGATTCTTTGGTGCCTCAGAATGTATTCTATCAACCGATCTCTTCTTGTAGTCAAGCTATGTCAAAAATTCCCTTTCTCCCCATTTTGCTGAGTACCTCCTCACTAGTCACGCAATCTACCCATCATCCACTTTCCAGCATTCTTCTTTATCGGTACATTCACAAGCTTCTATACTCTTCTTGTCTGAACTGTTTATCATCCACTTCTAACTTTCGTACATAACTACCTCTAAAAAAATCCATTAAGAAAGGACTTCCGGACACTGAAATCTGTACTCGATGTTCACAAATTTTTCTTCCTCAGAAATGCTTTTCACGCTACTGCCTTCCTACATCTTATATACTTTCTAGTTCACCCATCCTCAGTTATTTTTCGGCCCAAGTAGCAAAATTCGTCTACTATATTTAATGTCTCATTTCCTAATATAATTCTTTCAGCGTCACCTGATTTACTTCGACTAACTGCGTTGGCTTTCCTTGTTTTGCTTTCGTTGATTTTCATCTTACATCCTCATTTCACGAAATTTTCCATTCCGTTCAACTGCGGTCTCTGACATAATTACAGTCTTATCGGCAAACCTCAAGGTTTTTATTTCTCCTCAGTAAACTTCAATTCCTTCTTCGCATTTTTCCTTAGCTTCCTTTGCTGCGTGCTGAATGTCCTGACTGAATAACACCGGTGATAGGCTATAACCTTGTCTCAATCGCTTTTCAACCACTGCTTCCCTTTCATGCCCTTCTACTCTTATATCTGTGTTTGGTTTCTGAACACGTTGTATGTAACCGTATGTTTCCCTCGCTGTATTTTTACACCTACTGTCTTTCAACGAGTGTATTCCAGTGACCACAGTAAGATGCAGTATTCGAATAACTCCAACACTCTGACAATGTAGATAACACTGGTCGTAATAAAACATGTCACACGTGAGACTTATGTTGTATTGCAAACAAGCAAGTAAAGCCCTCAATGATGAAGTTTTTTCAGCCTTCTTCTCCGTATGTGCAAGGAAGTGTTATAATGAAGGGGTTTTCAAGATTGAAACCTACCCCTTGTTTCTCTAGAAATCCGAGCCCCTATGCTACTTTCAGTTGTTCTGTGTAGTACTGACCTCATATACAATAAAGAATGTATGTGTAAAAGCAGGAAAAGTAGTTGGGAAAACAGCAGAGTTAGATCAACGCTGTAGCAACAAATGCTGAAAAACATACTTCAATATCTTTTTGCCACAGTGGTGTCTGATATTACTGGAATCAAATCTGTGTGTGCCTGTCAGATTACTTCGAAAAACAAAATGGATTCATGACACTCTTTGATCTCTTTCTGTTACCTCTGTTCCAGTCATCGCACTGTGCAAATGCGGGCAGTTTGGGACTGAGAAGGTTGTGCGCATACAGGATTTTTGCTTGTGCTGCGTTGCAGTAGATGAGCTAACACCGTCAACGTGATAGAATTTCGCTGCGCTCCTATTGGTTACTAACTGCATATTGCATTCGAAAAGTACCACAGAGCTTATATAATCAACGATGAATGAGTGGGTGATAAAGACGTCAGGCGTCTAGTCCCTTCACAACGGATCATTCCCACGTCATCATTATTATGACATAGGATTTACTATGATTGTTCCATAGAATCGGTTGCTTATAGGTGCATCTGCAGAATCCAGAGGCTCGTTACATAGTGGTTCTTGCTGTTAAGGAGACCGTTCGATAATAGGGTCGTTGTTGTCTCTGGCGCCTCAGGCCGCCACAGAGGCGTATCTGCTTAATTGCTACAATGTTAAGCAAGCCAATCTCGAACCGCTAGACTGGACGTGCTGACTAGCTGGATAATGCTCTCAAGGGACCTCAGACCACGCATCAACAAAATCAACAGCGTTTTTACATCTCAGCATATGCTGGAACGAACGAAATATGCACCAATGCTTTTTAGACGATTTCATTGACTGTCTACCGGAAGTTGAAAAACAAAGAGCATAATGTGAGAACGAGAGCAAAAGGTCAACTATGTGAGAAAGGGAGCAGATGCGTGCTGTAGCTTCAGTGACTGGAAACTTGCACGAAAATAATGAACTCTGTGAGTATTATCAGGTTAAGAAATAGTCTAACGAACGTGTTAAAATTGAAGTAATCAGTGTGTGGAGAAAATGATAACCGATGTTCCATATACGTCCTCCTATGCACCTCTTAATATATCTACATCTCAATAGACACAAATTTGTTTGGGGGAACGATGAAAGATCATGTCTGTATAGAAGGTGTTCTCTCTCACTTCATACCTAAAGTGACAACAATCTATTATAACTTCAGCATCGAATTATGAGTGTAACATCAACGTTTTTGACGAACTTCAACATCTTGCCAATGTTCGGCCAACATAATTTCTCGTTCATTAATAATCATAACTTTCTTATTTCTTGTGGTCACAGGATAATAAATTAATGAATATCGTAGTCATGCAGCACACAGATTTTGGCATTTCATTGTCCAAACATGTTTCGGTTCTAATTAACCATATCAGTCTTAGATAACCTAAAGTCATGGTAATGTATTTTTAAAGCATATACACTATGTGATCAAAAGTATCCGGACACCTGTCTGAAAATAACTTACAAGTTCGTGGCGCCCTCCATAGGTAATGCAGGAATTCAATATGGCGTTGGCCGACCATTACACTTGATGACAGCTTCCTTTCTCGCAGGCAGACGTTCAATCAGGTGCTGGAAGGTTGTTTGGGGAATGGCAGCCCAATCTTCACAGAGTGTTGTACTGAAGAGAGGTATCGATGTCGGTCGGTGAGGTCTTGCACGAATACGGCGTTCCAAAACATCCCAAAGGTGTTCTATAGGATTCAGGTCAGGACTATGCGCAGGCCAGACCATTACAGGGATGTTATTGTCGTGTAACCACTCCGCCACAGGCCGTGCATTATGAACAGGTGTTCAATCGTGTTGAAAGATGCAATCGCCATCCCCGAATTGCTAATGAGCAGTGGGAAGCAAGAAGGCGCTTAAAACATCAATGTAGACCTGTGCTGTGATAGTGCCACGCAAAACCACATGGGGTGCATGCCCCCTCCATGAAAAACACGACCACACCATAACACCACCGCCACCGAATTTTACTGTTGGCACTACACACGCTGGCAGATGACGTTCACAGTGCATTCGTCATACCCACACCCTTCAATTGGATCGTCACATTGTGTATCGTGATTCGTCACTCCACGCAACATTTCTCCACTGTTCAGTCGTCCAAAGTTTAGGCTGTTTACATCAAACGAGGCGTCGTTTGACCTTTACCGGCGTGATGTGTGGCTTATGAGCAGCCGCTCGACCACGAAATCCAAGTTTTCTCACCTCCCGCTTAACTGTCATGGTACTTGCAGTGGATCCTGATGCAGTTTGGAAGTTGTGATGGTCTGGATAGATGTCTGTCTATTATACATTTCGACCCTCCTCAACTGTCAGCTTGTCGCTGTCAGTCAACAGACGAGGTCGGCCTGTACGCTTTTGTGTTGTGCGTGTCCCTTCACGTTTTCGCTTCACTGTCACATCGGAAATAGTTGACCTTGGGATGTGTAGGAGTGTGGAAATCTCGCGTCCAAGTGACACCCAATCACCTGATCACGTTCGAAGTCCGTGAGTTCCGCGGAGAGCCCCATTCCGCTCTCTCACGACGTCTACTGAATACTGAAGTAGCTGATATGGAGCTCCTGGAGTAGGCGGCAGCACAGTGCACCTAATGTGAAAAACGATCGTGTTTTTGGGGTGTCCGGATACTTTTGATCACATGGTGTGTCTACATCTATATACATACATACATACATCTACATCATAATCCTCAAGACACCTAATGGTGTGTGGCGGAAGGTACTTTCGATACCACTATCTGATCCCTCCAACCGTCTTCCCCTCGCGAATAGTGCGTGGGAAGAATGACAGTCGGTAAGCCACTCTATTGGCTCTAATTTCTCGAATTTTCTCCTCGTGGTCCATATGCCAGATGTATGTGGGGGAAGTAAAATGTTGTCAGGCTCCTCCTGAAAAATGCTGTCCCGAAATCTCACTAGCAAATCTTCCGTAATGCACAACGCCTCTCTTGTAACGTCTGCCAGTGGAGTTTATTTAGCTTCTCCGTAACGCTCTATCGCCAGGTAAACGATCCCGTGACGAAACCCGCCGCTCTTCGTTGGATCCCTATCGCCAGGTAAACGATCCCGTGACGAAACGCGCCGCTCTTCGTTGGATCCCTATCAGTCTTACCTGATAGGAATCCCAGATAGATAAATAATACTCAAGAATCGAGCGAACAAGCGCCTTATAAGCCACTTCTTTCGTTGGATGACTTACATTTCATTAAGATTCTTCCAATGTACCTGGGCCTGATGCCTGCTTTTCCCACTATCTGTTTTATATGATCATTCCACTTAAGGTCGCTCTGGATGGTTACACCTAGATATTTGACGCAGACGCTGTCTCCAGCTGTTCGTCATCAATAGTGTAACTGTACAGCAGTTGATTTCTTTTCTAATGTCCAATATACTACACTGATTTATGTTCAGTGTCAACTGCCAGAGCGTGCATCATTCATTAATTCTCTGCACCATATGGTGCGTGACGGAGGGGTACCTTGTACCACTATCAGTAATTCTTTCCGTTTCCAGTAGCAAATAGAACGAGTGAATAAACGATTATCTCTATGTCTTCATACGATCTCTAATTTCTCTTATTTTCGTTGTCCTTACGTGAAATGTACGAAGGCAGCATGGAAATCGCTCTGCAATCAGTTTCAAATGCTGGTTCTCTAAGTTTTCTAAATAGTGTTCCACAAAAAGATTGTCGTCTTCCCTCCAGCGATTCCTATTTGAGTTTATGACGCATCTCCCTAACACTAGCGTGTTGGTCGAACATAGGGGTAACAAATCTAGCAGCCCGCCTCTGAATTGCTTCAATGTCTTCCTTTAATCCGACCTGGTGGGGATTTCAAACACTCGAACAGTACCTTGGAATAGTTTGCATTATTCTATACGTGGTACCCTTTGCAGATGAACCACACATTCGTAAAAGTTTACCAATAAACCGAAGTCGACAATTCGCCTGCTCTGCTACCGTCCTTTCCTGTTCGTTCCGTTCCATACCACTTAATAAGTTACACCTATATATTTTATTGACGAGACTGTGTCATTGTTCTGAAACTATTATGTAATATCGTACGCCAGGCTGCAGTGAGCGTTCATGTGCAAAGAAGAACGCTGGTTTTAGTAACTGTCCCAATTTAGTGGTGCAGTGAACGTTCTTATAGAATTACGACTAAAAGATGCAGCTGAACCGGCCTCAATGTTAAATATTTTCTTTCTCTAAATTGTTTACGAGTATGCATGATATGTTGATTTCAATCTATTACATAGATCTCTGTGTCTTCGAGTTCACAATGTAACTGGTATTATGATTGCCCGGTGTGTTAGAGGCTACCTCAATGTAACTCAGGTTTTGCGGCTCTACGTGCATACCGGGTGATCAAGAAGTCAGTATAAATTTGAAAACTTAATAAACCACGGAATAATGTAGATAGAGAGTTAAAAATTGACACACATGCTTGGAATGACATAGGGTTTTATTAGAAAAAAATCAAAGTTCACAAAATGTCCAATACATGGCGCTGGACAGCAAAACTTCAGTGACTGCGCATGACAATCGTGTATAAAAGGAGCTGTAATGAGACAGAGAATCAGATGCACCAGCAGTCGCAGCATGTTGACGCTACCTGAAAAGGCACTTTTACTGAAGCTATATTATCAAAATGGGGAATTTTCTAATTCAACGTTATGAGCCTATCGCCTTAGGAAAGGGATTCGAACGGGTAAAGGTCCGTTGACAAATGCAGCTGTGGAGAGAAAGATTTCGAAGTTCGAAGCCACGGGTTGTTTACACGATAGACCCTGTAGTGGCACAAGGCGTAATGTTGCTGAGACAGTTCATGAAGAAATGGAGACTGTAGTGGGTTCGTCTATGCACGGGGAAGTCAGCGCTCATGCAGTCGCACGTCGCACCGGCATTCCCTACACTACTGTTTTGTTGGCACTTAGGCATACCCTCCGATGCTATCCGTACAAAATCCATCGTCATCATGAACTGTTACCTGGTGATTTAGTGAAGCGGAGGGAATTTGCGGTGTGGGCGTTTCAAGAGATGGCGGAAGATGACGATTGGTTGAGTAACGTGCTGTGGACCGACGAAGCTCATTTCACGCTCCGAAGGTCTGTCAACGCACACAACTGCAAAATTTGGGCTACCGAAAATCCTAGAACTGTTGTGGAAACTCCATTGCACGATGAGAAAGTCACGGTATGGGTTGGATTTAGAACATGTACCGTTCTCGGGCCTTTTTTCTTCGAGGAAATGCGTGATTCTGGTTTTGTAACTGCTACAGTGATGGGAGAGAGGTACGCCGATATGTTACAAAATCGCATCTTCCCCAGCCTGGCTGATAAACACCTGCTGGAACGTGGGAGGTTTATGCAGGATGGCGCTCCACCCCAACTGCTAGACGCGTGAAAGATCTCTCGCGCACGTCGTTTGGTGATGATCGTGTGCTCAGCCGCCACTTTCGTCATGCTTGGCCTCCCAAGTCCCCAGACCTCAGTCCGTGCGATTATTGGCTTTGGGGCTACCTGAAGTCGTAATTGTATCGTGATCGACCGACATCTCTAGGGGTGCTGAAAGACAACATCTGACGCCAATGCCTCACCATAACTCCGGACATGCTTTACAGTGCCGTTCACAACATTATTCCTCGACTACAGCTATTGTTGCGGAATGATGGTGGACATATTGAGCATTTCCTGTAAAGAACATCATCTTTGCTTTGTCTTCCTTTGTTATGCTAATTATTGCTATTCTGATCAGATGAAGCGCCATCTGTCGGACTTTTTTGAACTTTTGTATTTTTTTGGTTCTAGTAAAACCCCATGTCATTCCAAGCATGTGTGTTAATTTGTACCTCTCTATCTACGTTATTCCGTGATTTATTCAGTTTTTGAATTTATACAGACTTTTTGATCACCCGGTATTTCTGATACTATGAAGTTTATACAGAATTACTCAGTTGCACATCTGGTAGCATTCGTATGCACGCGAAGCTGGGTGAGGCATCAATTCGGCATCCGGCCATCCTGATTCAGGTTTTCCATGATTACCCCAAATCGCTCCAGGCAAATGCCGGGATGGTTACTTTGAATGGGCACGGCCGACTTCCTTCCCCGTCCTTCCCTAATCCAATGAGACCGATGACCTTGCTGTTTGGTCTCTTCCCTCAGACAATCCAATCCAATCCTAACTAACCTAAGGAACCATAAATTTATTCCACCATCTAGTTTCTCGTTCGTAAGTGGGCTTCTGTGTGTGTGTGTGTGTGTGTGTGTGTGTGTGTGTGTGTGTGTGTGTTTCAATGTGCGCTTTTCTTACTCCAAAAGAAGAAAGGTGCGTGGGGGAAGGAAATTCCGATAGGACAGTTATTTTCAATATTCGCAGTTTCTAACTGGTTTTACTGCTCTGTGAGGTATATGCATAATAAGTTTTTATCTTCTGCTAATGCGTTCTGACTGCGGTAACAGTCAATATGTGGTACCAGGTATTGTTGTGCTTGGGAATCTGGCGCTCTGTTTTCTGAGGATGTGGCTACGAGATTACTATGTTCCATAGACATAAGGTGTCTTCATTTTTCACTGGTGTTCGCTGCTTTGAATATTTTGCTTTCAAATGTATGTAAGTCTTTTTCAATTTGTACTGATTTATATTTGTGGCTTTTTACTGGCACACACTTGATTGCTTTAATTTATAAATATTTTAATCGAATTTTTTATTCTCAACTACAGTGTATTGGGTGTCCGGGCTTCTATTTTGAAGCCTCCAACACCGATGAATGTTGTAAAGTTGTATGAACAGCAATTCATTTTTTTGTGAATGTGTAGCATTTCTTTTAATTTCTTCTGTGATCTGATTAGCTCTTTGATGGTATCAGTCATAGATGTCGTATTAGTTTTTGTGCATAAACTGGATATGATTTGTGATTCACATGCGTTATTTAGTTTGTCTCCAGAATTCAGTCACCTGTATTGTAGATCTAAATGAGAATAGTTACATAAAAGAAGCAATCCACTTTGTACTCTGGAATTCCACTTGTTGCACAGACCACCAAATTGTTTGAAATTGCGCATTCTAATATAGTGTCCGATATGAGAAAATTTACAAATTATGAAGAGTCAATTTTATAAAAAAGTCATGTGGTGTCACCGCCAGACACCACACTTGCTAGGTGGTAGCCTTTATATCGGCCGCGGTCCGGTAGCATACGTCAGACCCGCGTGTCGCCACTATCAGCGATGGCAGACCGAGCGCCGCCACACGGCAGGTCTAGAGAGAGACTTCCTAGCACTCGCCCCAGTTGTACAGCCGACTTTGCTAGCGATGGTTAACTGACAAAATACGCTCTCATTTGCCGAGACGATAGTTAGCATAGCCTTTAGCTACGATATTCGCTACAACCTAGCAAGGCGCCATTATCTGTTACTATTGATACTGTGAATCATGTAATGTCAAGAGCGACGTTCGTCATTAATGGCTTAAAGTTAAGTATTCCACCATCTGCGTCCGTTTTTCTCAATTCTAATTCCCTTGCCATGTTCCAGACCTCACGCCAGCCTGCGTGAGCTAAAACGAGTGCGTTTCGGCCTCCTTTAGTAACACGGTGTTGGCTCTCCTGCCAACCACAAGTCATACCTCTGGTCACAAACTGATTGTATAAATAATTTTCAGAATAACAGAGAAAACATCCACCAAAGAATGTACAACGTTGTACGAACATGACTGGTAATAAAGAATATAAACCTTTTACTGGTAACTTGTTATGGCATGTCCTAAATGATCAGGAATAGCATGGCTCTGAAATCGTTGTCTTCTCTGACATTACTAGGTTGACAACGACCCTGTAAATGGACTGTACACACTCTCTCTGAGATTGCCTCCTGCAATTAGTCTACTAGTTGTAAAGATTATCTAACATTTGTATCCATCTACTTCCTCTATTTTAATGACCTGCTTCATTCCACTTCACGCAGTAGGTTGTGAACACTTTGTGCAGATGACTAATTCTGACATCTGGAACTCATATGAAGTGGGCATGACAGTAGGCATTGAATTCAGAGATTGTTTCTTACGGTCATAATAGATCGATACTGCGTGTACAAAATGTGAAAGCAGAGATTCGAGTAACTCGAATGGGATTCTTTGGATGAATGGCGACACTGTTTTCACAAAATCGGGTAGGTGTGTGACGTATCCATTTAATTCTGGTTTAGTACATGGCTGAGGTAATGGATCCTATACAGTCATTTTTCTATCTATCAGCACGCGACTGGAGTAGGAAATGTAGTGATGCGAAGTAACCGCCGCCTTTTGCTGTATAGTGGCTTGCGAAATGTAAATGTAGAACAGTTTTCATTATGGAGCTTCTTCAAGTAACCCTGCTACGCCTGTTTCGTTCTTACAGTTAAACTGGAATAATATCCCATCATAAATGTTTTTGTTTTGTTCTATGTAACGCCAAAGGTGTTTGATTTCTTTAAACTTTCCTTCGTAATTAGTAGAGTATGGCGAAGATAAGAGATATAATTTTCTGCTGCTGTAGATATTACCCGATACTCATCTGACCAGAAATCCTTGTCTTCCTTCCACTTCACTTCACTGACCCCTACTATATCTAGATTGAGCCTTTGCATTTCCCTTTTCAGATTTTCTAGTTTCCCTACCACGTTCAAGCTTCTAACATTCCACGCCCCGACTCGTAGAACATTATCGTTTCGTTGATTATTCAATCTTTTTCTCATGGTAACCTCCCCCTTGGCAGTCCCCTCCCGGAGATCCGAATGGGGGACTATTCCGGAATCTTTTGCCAATGGAGAGATCATCATGACACTTCTTAAACTACAGGCCACATGTCCTGTGGATACACGTAACGTGTCTTTAATGCAGTAGTTTCCATTGCCTTCTGCATCCTCATGTCGTTCATCATTCTTCCGCCTTTAGGGGCAATTTCCCACCTCTAGGACAAGAGAGTGCCCTGTACCTCTATTCGCTCTTCCGCCCTCTTTGACAAGGCCGTTGACAGAATGAGGCTGACTTCTTATGCCGGAAATCTTCGGCCGCCAATGCTGATTATTTATCAAAATTTAGGCAGTGGCGGGGATCGAACCCGGGACCGAAGACGTTTTTGATTATGAATCAAAGACGCTACCCCTAGACCACAGGTGGTAAAACAGGTGTAGGATTCGTTATTAATAGGAAGGTAGGGCAGAGAGTATGTTACTGTGAACAGTTCAGTGACCGGGTTGTTCTAATCAGAATCGGCAGCAGACCAACACCGACAACGATAGTTCAGGTATACTTGCCGACGTCGCAAGCTGAAGGTGAACAGATAGAGAAAGTGTATGAGGATATTGAAAGGGTAATGCAGTATGTAAAGGGGGACGAAAATCTAATAGTCATGGGCGACTGGAATGCAGTTGTAGGGGAAGGAAGGAGAATATGGGCTTGGGACAAGGAATGAAAGAAGAGAGAGACTAATTGAGTTCTGTAACAAGTTTCAGCTAGTAATAGCGAATACCCTGTTCAAGAATCACAAGAGGAGGAGGTATACTTGGAAAAGGCCGGGCGATACGGGAAGATTTCATTTAGATTACATCATGGTCAGACAGAGATTCCGAAATCAGATACTGGATTGTAAGGCGTACCTAGGAGCAGATATAGACTCAGATCACAATATAGTAGTGATGAAGAGTAGGCTGAAGTTCAAGACATTAGTCAGGAAGAATCAATACGCAAAGAAGTGGGATACGGAAGTTCTAAGGAATTACGACATACGTTTGAAGTTCTCTAACTCTATAGATACAGCAATGAGGAATAGCGCAGTAGGCAGTACACTTGAAGAGGAATGGACATCTCTATAAAGGGCCATCACAGAAGTTGGGAAGGAAAACATAGGTACAAAGAAGGTAGCTGCGAAGAAACCGTGGGTAACAGAACAAATACTTCAGTTGATTGATGAAAGGAGGGAGTACAAACATGTTCCGGGAAAATCAGGAATACAGAAATACAAGTCGCTGAGGAATGAAATAAATAGGAAGTGCAGGGAAGCTAAGACGAAATGGCTGCAGGAAAAATGTGAAGACATCGAAAAAGATATGATTGTCGGAAGGACAGACTCAGCATACAGGAAAGTCAAAACAACCTTTGGTGACATTAAAAGTAACGGAGGTAACATTAAGAGTGCAACGGGAATTCCACTGTTAAATGCAGAGGAGAGAGCAGATAGGTGGAAAGAATACATTGAAAGCCTCTATGAGGGTGAAGATTTGTTTGATGTGATAGAAGAAGAAACAGGAGTCGACTTAGAAGGGATAGGGAAACCAGAATTAGAATCGGAATTTAAAAGAGCTTTGGAGAACTTACGGTCAAATAAGGCAGAAGGAATAGATAACATTCCATCAGAATTTCTAAAATCATTAATGTAAGTGGCAACAAAACGACTATTCACGTTGGTGTGTAGAATATATGAGTCTGGCGACATACCATCTGACTTTCGGAAAAGCATCATCCACACAATTCCGAAGACGGCAAGAGCTGACAAGTGCGAGAACTATCGCACAATCAGCTTAACAGCTCATGCATCGAAGCTTCTTACAATAATAATATACAGAAGAATGGAAAAGAAAATTGAGAATGCGCTAGGTGACGATCAGTTTGGCTTTAGGAAAAGTAAAGGCACGAGAGAGGCAATTCTGACGTTACGGCTAATAATGGAAGCAAGGCTAAAGAAAAATCAAGACACGTTCATAGGATTTGTCGACCTGGAAAAAGCGTTCGACAATATAAAATGGTGCAAGCTGTTCGAGATTCTGAAAAAAGTAGGGGTAAGCGATAGGGAGAGACGGGTCATATACAATATGTACAACAACCAAGAGGGAATAATAAGAGTGGACGATCAAGAAGGAAGTGCTTGTATTAAGAAGGGTGTAAGACAAGGCTGTAGCCTTTCGCCCCTACTCTTCAATCTGTACATCGAGGAAGCAATGATGGAAATAAAAGAAATGTTCAGGAGTGGAATTAAAATACTAGGTGAAAGGATATCAATGATACGATTCGCTGATGACATTGCTATCCTGAGTGAAAGTGAAGAAGAATTAAATGATGTGCTGAACGGAATGAACAGTCTAATGAGTACACAGTATGGTTTGAGAGTAAATCGGAGAAGGACGAAGGTAATGAGAAGTAGTAGAAGTGAGAACAGCGAGAAACTTAACATCAGGATTGATGGTCACGAAGTCAATGAAGTTAAGGAATTCTGCTACCTAGGCAGTAAAATAACCAATGACGGACGGAGGAAGGAGGACATCAAAAGCAGACTCGCTATGGCAAAAAAGGCATTTCTGGCCAAGAGAAGTCTACCAATATTAAATACCAGCCTTAATTTGAGGAAGAAATTTCTGAGGATGTACGTCTGGAGTACAGCATTGTATGGTAGTGAAACATGGACTGTGGGAAAACCGGAACACGAGACAATCGAAGCATTTGAGATGTGGTGCTATAGACGAATGTTGAAAATTAGGTGGACTGATCAGATAAGGAATGAGGAGGTTCTACGCAGAATCGTAGAGGAAAGGACTATGTGGAAAACACTGATAAGGAGAAGGGACAGGATGATAGGACATCTGCTAAGACATGAGGGAATGACTTCCATGGTACTAGAGGGAGCTGTAGAGGGCAAAAACTGTAGAGGAAGACAGAGACTGGAATACGACAAGTAAATAATTGAGGACATAGGTTGCAAGTGCTACTCTGAGATGAAGAGGTTAGCACAGGAAAGGAATTCGTGGCGGGCCGCATCAAACCAGTTAGTAGACTGATGACAACAAAAAAAAGATAATAAAATTCATTTTGCTGCTTACAATGACTACTAACGTTCAAAGAATTTAAGTAGTGGTATTCATTTTTCGGATTCACAGCTCTTTATATTTATTTTGGTGAACTCGTGTATAAAGTAAACTACCAGCTATTCTTTCTGATTACTCCACTTGCATTAAACTGAGGAGGAATAACAATTATTTTACATCGTCATACAATTTTATAGTTTGTTTGGATATTCATTTACTGAGTTTTGTATCTGAGAATCTTACAATTTTTTGTAATACTTTTCGATAGAGTTTGCGCCCAGTTCACTTTTTTGAAGACAAAACGACGTCACTCCTTCGCCAAAATTAGCTAAAAAATAATTTTCAGAATGAAGCAAGCACAAACAGCGCTGTGTGAAATACGCTTCAGGAGAATTCACGTTAAAAGAAATGTTTCATAAGTTTATCTATAGCGTCCTAGTGCACTGGAGGAGTAAAAAAATGCAAACGAAGACGTGAAAAGCCACGTGAGATAAAACAGAAACTTTATCAAAATTTATTAATGAGCGTATAATGATAGTTTGCGGAAGTTCACCGTCGAATCGCCGAGGAAGGGAATATATGGAAAACACAGACAAGAAGAAGAGACAGGTTGATAGTACATTTTTAAGGCATCAGAAATTATCTTCCATGGTACTAGAGGGAGCTTTGGAAGTTGTAGAGAAAAACCGATATTAGAATACACCCAGCAAACAACTGAATACATAGGTTGCATATGGTACTCTGCATTGAAGAGGTTACATCAGGGAGGGAATTCTTGGCGGGCCGCGTTAAGCCATTCAGAAGACAGCTGACTCAATAAATAAACAAATAAATAACAAAAGAAGAAGTAAAGGAAAAAAGAAGAAAAAGTAGAAGAAGATGGTCTGTCTACAGTTTCTTATGCAGTGGGCTAAATACCTATCGTCCATAACAATTGATTTTTCTGATTTTGTGCAAATATTCTTCATTGTTGATTGCAAATTTATAATTTAAATCCTCACACAAAATATGTATCATGAGCATGAAATACTAAAAATAGAACAGAATGCCCCAAGAGAAAAATCTTTAACTTTCAACAGAACATTCCTACCGACTGAGCTATCCAAGTATAACACATGACCCACCGTCACAGATTCATATCTGCGAAACTTTCCATTTATTTCCCAGACTTTACAGAAGTTCTCCAGCATGGCTTGCTGCACTAGCATCAAAGGAAGAAACACAGCAGGAGAGTTGCCTAAATTGTATCACATTTGAAATTATATTTATTTTAGCCTAAACATTCAGTTGCAAAATTATCTAAGCAATGTTATCAACTGCAGATGTTGATTTTGGTATTCGATTTTTCAGAAAATGGAAACTCTCTGAAAAATAAATACACGACACTTAATTTTCCAAACGGTTGACAGTGGTGGAATTAGGAGCCGGGTTTCGTAATTTGTACCAGTTTGTGGATAAATTGTATCACCCTGATCTTAAAGGAATGTAATAGATTAAGTTTAAGGAAATTTTGTACTGTTGGTTCTTACATAACCATTTGCTGGGGTTGTAATGCAAGTGTTTCACTCTTCTTCCCAACCATGCGCACTTCGTATCAATCCACATTTTTCATTTCACGAATCTGATCATTTCTTCTACTAGATCTTGCACGCACAAATTGCTATAGCATTTCCATGTTTTCCTAATGACTTTTTGTGCTGCCTTCCTCGCAGGGTCTCCAAAACACTTGCTTCCCACATTTGAGCTATAGCTTTAGCTTCCTTCTCCTTTCCTTCCGTTGGATTCTTTTTTAATTTTTTTGCGTCGGATGGTCTTCAGCTCCTTGGCTAGGCATTGGAGGTTTGCTTGCAGCTTTCCTCTCGGATTCGGCGATAGTGCTTGGATGGACACCTTCAGCCCACTTTTTGCCTGCCATGGCTTCATCTGCATCCCAGTTACGAGGCATATCATTACGCTCTGCAAATATCGTTTGCGTTTTATTACGTCCGACATGTTTAAACCGAAAAACATCTCTTCAAATGTAAGAATATGCTCTTCCATCTCGTTTTCAGCTGCATAGGAAAATACTTTTCTGCGGTGAAAAACTTTTATCTCCTATTTCTTTTTGTTTTTGTTTTGAGCATGCCTCGTCGTTGCTGGCTGCGCACATTGTTTATGGGTGCACATTCAGTTAATCCCTGATCCCCATTTAGTTATGCTGTTACAACTCACTGAAATTCATTCGTGCTCCGCTTTCCGTAACGGCTTTATGTTACCGTAGTGGAACACAAAATAATCATTTAATAGCTTAAGGTAAAAAACATCATATCACGTATAAACATTCTCTCGCGCTAAAATACTAAATGAATGTTTCAGAGGTCAACGTACGAGTAAGTTTTTTTTTAAATTTTTCAGGTACAAAATAGCGGTACCTGATAGGGACGTTGCCATTTTCTGTTTGCAACGAACGACAACGAATACCGATTGATAACTGTCTGAAAACGTAGGTTATGTCATGTGTACACATCCACAAATAAAAATATTACCTTACTACCGTAGTCCTGCTAGACACGTACACAAAAAGGTAAATGAAATCTCCAAGGGCCTGCTGAAAAGTAAAGCCTCTGAATTTTTTATGTGAAAACTCTTAAAGCTTTTCAAATAAAACAGGGTTTATTAATAATCTGAATCTTAATTCTTCAGTTCCGCATATTTATTTCGCAACGTGGTCACCCAGGAGACAAACACATTTGTCTCAATGAGATACCATTTTGTTGATTGCGTCACTGTAAAATGTTTGACTTTGTTGACGTAGCGACTACCTCACCTCTGCTTGAACCGCTTCATAACTAACAAAGTGAAATCTTCGAAGGTGTTCCTTATGTTTTGGAAACAGATGAAAATCGTATGGGGCCAAGTCGTGACTTTATGGAGAATGGCCGATGACAGTGAATCATAGGCGTGGGTTGTTGCAGATGTCGTAGCGCTCATGTGTGATCTGGCATTGTTATGCTGAAGAAGGGTGTGTCCATGTGTGGACGAACTCTTTCTGCGGTTATAAACTCGATTACAGCAAGCTGTTTCTCACACAATGACGTAACATACTGTACACTCCGCCATGTTACACACTACAGTTCGGAGCCCTCTACAGCATCAGAGACTTGCAACTGGAGTCAGCGATACTGAAAAGTCGACCGAGTAATACGCATGACATGTAATACCTTAACCTACATTGAGAACAGAATAATAAAATTCAGAGGCATTATTTTGAAGCACGCTATCGTTTAACAAAATCAGCCCTGTCTCCAGGCGGTCTGATCCTCAACACATAGAACCCCAGCTGGCAATTTGTCTCCAAGAAGCATGCAGTTCACGTTAACGTTACTAAACGGCTGACAGCATTGGAGGTACGAATTTTATAATACGAGTAGCAGGACAAGAATCTCTGACTAGTAATTTAAACGTCGTCCTATGGCCTGGGGTTGAAATCCCGCCATTGCTTAAATTCAGAGTAAAACTCATCAGAAATGGTGGTCGAATACTTACGCCATAAGAAGGCACCCTCGTTCTGACAACGACCTTGTCAAAGACGGCGGATGAGCGCACAGTAGTTGGGGACGCTCTCTTGGGGTGGGGAACTGTCCCTAAAAGGCGGAAGAATAAGCAATGATCGACGGCATAATGATAGAGAAGGCAATGGAAACCACAGCATTAAAGACAGACAGTATGTACCCACAGAACATGTTGTCTGTAACTGAAAAAGCGTCAATATAATCTCTCCATTAGCATAAGATTTCATACGAGCCCGCCCATTCAGGTCCCCGGGAGGGACTGCCTTGGGGGAGGTGGCCATTAGGAAAAGATTGAAAAACCAAATAAAAGGCAATTTCTACGAATCCGGGCTTGAAATGTCAGAAGTTTGAACGTGATAGGCAAGTCAGAAAATCTGAAAAGAGAAATACCAAGGCCCAGTCTAGATATAATGGGAGTCAGCGAAATGAAACGGAAAGAAGGAAAGGATTTCTGGTCAGATGAGTACAGGTAACGTCAAAAACAGCAGAAAATGGTATAATGAGGGTAGGATTCGTTCTGTATAAAAAGGTAGAACACAGAGTAAGTAAATGTGAACATTTCAGTTACGAGCTTGCTCTCATCAAAATCGGTAGCAAACCAACACCACAACGATAGTTCGTGCGCGCATGCCGAGTTTGCAAGCAGAAGGTGGAGAGGCAGAGAAAGTACATGAGAATATTGAACGGGTAATTTAGGACGTAAAGGAACATGAAAATCCAACAGTCTTGGGGATTGGAATGCGGTTGTAGGAAAGGAGTAAAAGAACAGGTTACAGGAAAATATGGGCTTGGGACAAGGAATGAGAGATGAGAAAAATTAATTGAGTTTTTCAATAAATTTCGGTAAGTAGTAGTGAATAAACAATTCAAGAATCGCTAGAGGAAGAGGTATACTTGGAAACGCCGGGGGATATTGGAAGATTTCAGATAGATTACATCATGGTCAGGCAGAGATTGTGAACTCAGATATCGATTGCAATGCGTACTCAGGGGTAGACTTAGGCTCAGGTTGAATTTGATATTTATTAAGAGTAGAGTGAAGATTAAGAGGCTTGTCAAGAGGAATCAGTGCGTAATGAAGTGCTATACGGAACTTTTTTCTAAGGAGTGAAGGGACACGCTTTACGTTCTATGAGGCTATTGATCATTTGAAGAAGAAGGACATCTCCAAAAAGAGCAACCATAGATTTAGGAAAAAAAACATAGTCACATGACAGGTAACTGCGAAGAAACCATAGGTAACAGAAGAAGTACGTAAGTATATCGACGAAAGAAGGAAGCACAAAAACGATCAGAGAAATTCGGGAATACATAAATACAAACCACGTAGAAATGAAATAACCAGGAAGTGCAGGGAAGCAAAGACGGAACTGCTGCATGAAAAATGTGAAGAAATCGAAAAATAAATGATTTCTGGAACGACTGACTCAGCATATACAAATGTAGAAACAAGCATTGGTGAAATTAAAAGCAAGGACCATAACATTAAGAGTGCAATGGGATTTCCTTCCTCAATTGCTGATGAGAGTGAGCATAGCTGAAAGACTACGTTGAAGGCGTCTACCTGGTGGACGACTTGTGGGATGAACTGGATACAGGAAGAAATAGGAGTTTACAGGCAAGAGATAGGGGATTTGTTTTTAGAGCCAGAATCTAAAAGAGCTCTTAAAGACGAGCGATCAAATAATTCAGAAGTGATAGATAACAGTCAATCGTAATTTCGAAAATTATTGGGGAAAGTGATAAAAAATGACTTTTGACGATGGTGCGTAAAATGTATGAGATTGGGGATATACCATCAGACTTTCGGAAAATAATCGTCCAAACAATACCGAAGACTGGAAGAGCTGACAAGTGCGAGAATTATCACACAGTCAGCTTGATGGTTCATGCATCCAAGTTGCTGACAAGAATAACAGACAGAAGAATGAAAAATAAAACTGAGGATGTTTTAGATTACGATCAGGTTGACTTTATAAAACACAAAGGCCCTTTAGAGACCATTCTGGCGTTCCGGTTGATAAGGGAAGCAAGACTCAATAAAAATCAAGGCACTTTGATAGTATTTGCCGATTTGGAAAAAGCGTTCGACAACGTAAACTGGGGCAAGGTATTCGAAATTCTGTGATAATACCGGTGAGATATGGGGAAATACAGTTAATATATATGTACAAGAAGCAAGAGAGAACAAAAATAGTGGAACACCAAAATCGAAGTGCTCCGATTAAAAAGGGTGAAAGACAGGGATGTAGTCTTCCGCCACTACTGTTCGATCTGCACATCGAAGAAGCAATGCCAGAAATAAAAGAAAGTTTCAAAGGTGGAATTAAAATTCAAGGTGGATGAAAATCAATGATAAGATGCGGAAGTCTTCCCTCATGTCTTAATAGATGTCCTATCATCCTGTCCCTTCTCCTTATCAGAGTTTCCCACATATTTCTTTCCTCTCCGATTCTGCGCAGAACCACCTCTTTCCTTACGTTATCAGTCCAACTAATTTTCAACATTTGTTTGTAGCATCACACCTCAAATGCTTCTATTCTGTTCTGTTCCCATTTCCTCACAGACCACGTTTCACTACCATACAGTGCTGTACTCCAGACGTACATTCTCAGAAATTTCTTCCTCAAATTAAGGACTATGTTTGGTACTTGTGGACTTCTCATGGCGAGGAACGCCTTTCTTGCTGTTGCTACTTTGATTTTGAAGTTTACCCTGTTCAGTCCGTCGTTGGTTATTTTGATGCCTAGATTACAGAATTCCTTACCTTCATCTACTTCGTGATCATCAATCTTCATGTTAAGTTTCTCGCTGTTCTCATTTCTGTTACTTCCCATTACTTTCGTCTTTCTTCGATTTACTTCCAATCCATATTCTGTACTCATTAGATTGTTCATTTCATTCATCAGATCCCTTTCACTCATTTGTTAAACAGCTCTGGCTGTTCTCATCATCAGATGACGCCCCGATTTTGGATTGGTTTTAATACTGACACTGAATCTTGTTGTGCAAGTTCCAAGCCTTTTTGATATCTTATGACGGCAGCAGTCGAAACAGTGTAATAACTTACGAAATGTTTATTAGGAATGTTGATGATTTTATTGACAAAGTATTCCTCATATAGGAAATTCATTTCCTCTATTAATGAGTAATGAATATTGACTATTCTCATACTATTGCCTACTTGCATTCAAAAGACTGGTAATCAAAATATATTTTACTTGGATGAGGCACATCGTATCGATACTAGGCATATTGGCACGGCTCTTAGCGCCCCGTGTTTATCTTTATAAGAGCTGTACCCTCAGACAAAATTTAATTGCGACTGGATTTAATTAAACTTGCTACCGGTAAAGTACATGGAATGCACTTCGGAGTGTGGGTGGAAGCTTACACAATCAGGGTGCAGAGGCAGTCTTCCATAAGCGAATATGGTTAGCTCAGCCATGTAATGCTACGTGTGAGCGCTCAGTAATTACTTTCAGGTGTCGATATAGCGTGGGCTGCAGAATGTTAACCTATGGGAAAAGATAAGAGCCAATGCCAGGTGTAACCCATGCGGAGAGTAAAACACTAACGTTAGCACTGACCGGTCAGTATCGACTCCGTTTTAACTCAGTTCTCGACACGCATTCAGGCTAAGACACTGTTATCATGATATGGTCATTCAGTAGACAGATAATACAAAGGAAGATGAAGGGTACTTGTTTTTTATAGTGAATGAAAAGGGTGTACGACTTTTTCTTCAACTTTGGATGCGTAACATTGTAGCCATAGGGAAATCACGGAAAGTAGCAGCAAACGGGTAACGATTCAGCATTTACGTCGTAGTGCATTCAGCCTTCAGAAAAAAGACAGAGACTATAAAGAAACCTAAGATAATAGTTATTAACATAATAATAATAATAATAATGTATGCATAATTTCAGAATAAAAACCACTCTGGTTGCGAAATTATTTAATATCAATGACGTGTTTCACTCTTTTGGGGCATCATCACATCGTGTTAAAAATAATAATGGAAAATAGAGACAGCAGTGATTGGATATGTAATGACGAATGGATTACATATCCAGTTACTGCTGTCTTTATTTTACATTTTAACATTTTCGCTACCTGGTGACGCCCTAAAAGAGTGAAACGCTTCACTGATACTAAATAATTTCGTAACAAAGACTGCTTTTTTAAAAAATTCTGAAATAATTCGGATTTGGTTGCTGTAGCACCCCTGCACAAAGGAATGGAACAATTTTATATGCGCAACACTTCTTCATATTTCATTTTAAATCACACGCCAGCAGCTGGAAGTATGCACCATTACAAGCAAGCAGTCGCACCTTTACATCTACATTTATACTACCGACGCATCTCGAAGTCATTTTGCAGTAAGTTTCGGAGGGTACATCTAGTATCACCGTCATTTCCGCATCGTCTGCTCCATTCGCGAATGAGCTCTAATTTCTTTGATGCATTCGAATGTAGTTATTTCACGTTACATGTGTGACAGGAAGAAATACGTTGCCTAATTTCACTTAAAATATACGCTTCCGTTCCATGATACACAGCTGGTTGCTGTAGCGACTGCGAGAGGCGTTTGTTGAGCGTCCCTGTAAAGTTCTTGCGATACCCTAACGAGAAGTGGCGTTCTTCGTTTAGGGAGTAAGGAACTTGCGGGAGGTTCCCACGCTGGTTAGCAGAGGCGGTTGGTCATCTGGTGCTTTCAGAGCCTGTGGGATGAGGTGCCGACGCAGAAATCACTCTTGACGTCAGCAAAGAGACACGTAGTACATTTCCCCAATGAGACATTAGGAGGAGTCTACAGATCATAAATACTATCTTACAATAATTTCACAATGCCAGGAAACGTTGATATTAATAAGTAAATGAATAACTTTGGGTCAATCGAATATGTACGATCTTACACAAACTATACCGATTGTACATTCAAGTTACAGACCGTACGCCATAGTCGGCAGTCGTTGATAATCCTTTCCATCTAGTTATACAGTAGACCTTGCTCTCGTAACATTAGTAGTTAGCTTATAATCAGTGTGAAATGTTCATTTTACTGTGTTACTTAAATAAACGCACCATAAAGGCGGTCCATGTAAAAATTATTTGCGCAAAAAAAAAAAAAATACCAACTTCTTCCCGCCTCATCTTTATGTAAAGTATAGATAGTATTACTGCACTTTCAGAATACGACTCATGGGGTAAACTGAGACATTTCTGGAGGTTTAGTACGAGTGGGAGGGTTCTTGCAATCGTTCGCAGAAGAGTTTTATGGGCCACTTCTTTCGTGGGTAAATTAGCTATATTTCCTTATGATTCTTCCAATGAATCTCAAGCTGGCACCTGATTTTCACTCAGTTTCTTTATGTGGCCGTTGCACTTTAGGTCACCCCGGACGATTATTCCTAGGTATTTTACGATTGTTACTGTTTCCAGTGATTTTTAAACAAGAACGCACTCGAATAGTCGAGTATGTCTGCCCCCATTCAGGCGCTATATGTTTACATTCAGGGTCGACAGCCAGTCCACGCAACACTCATCGAGCCGCTGGCGGCCTTTCTAAATTTCTCTACAGTACTTGGAGATGCAGCAGGCAGAGATATTCTTACCAACCTGACTGTCGCCCGCCATACAACTCGACAACCAGGAATGATGGACTGAGACTTCATTTATTTCATAGCAGGACCCCTTTAGTTATCGATGGCACGCTAAGACAGCAGTATGTGGACGACATTCTGCGCCCCCGTTTTGTCGCCCTTCAGAGCAGACCATTCTGGGCTTACATGTCAGCAAGATAAAACTCACCCGCATTCAGCTAGAGTTTCTACTGCTTGTTAAACCTTACCTTGGCCAACAAGGTCTGAGGACCTATTCCCACTAGAGAACGTTTGGAGTATTATGGCCAGGGCCTACCAACCATCTCTGTATTTTGACGATCTAAGGGCCTTCTAACCACCTCTGTATTTTGACGATCTAACGCTCGAATTGAAGAGAATTTGACAAAATATCAGTCAGGAGGACATCCAACAACTCAGTGAGCCAGAGGTGGGCCAACCCATTATTGACAGTTTGTGAAGCTCTTTCTCTTGAATAAATTATCCGAGTTTTCTGAAACTGTAATCAATTGTTTTACTGAACATGTTCATCCCACCTACTGATTTTAGTCCCATTTGGCTAATTGCTTCGTGGTACTTCGTTTTCCTTTTTTCCTTTTTTCCTTAGTGTGTGTATTGTAAAGAGCAATGACATATATCGCGAAGAGTAATGGCACTGTAACACTGCCTTGGGATACACCAGAAATTTTTACGTCTGTCGATTTCATCCCCTTAAGTATAACGTGCTGAGTTCCCTCTCTCAGAATCCAGCATTATTTTTGTACGGCACTGTAGATTTCAAGGACGAACAGTGGGAGTAGTATCTTGCAAGATCCATTTGGTTTTTACACTGGAGATTTTTTTTCCACCAGTATCGTCATAGATGTGAACACAGGCCATGCTTCATAATTTTACAGCTGATTGACGTCAGCGACATAGACCGACAATGAATTGTCGAATTATTTTTCTGACAAAGATACTTATTTTCTTTACTGTGATTTCTTTTATATTACTTACATTGTGTTCAGTGTAATCGACGTTGAGTATCCAGTGTAGACGACAGCTTACGTACTGAGTTTAACCTGTCTGCTTTATTATAAACGCGCTGTTATTAACTGGAGCTTATAACTATTACTTTTACTTTCTTGTACGGTAATATATGCTTAAGACCGTACAAACATAAACTGACCCAGCTAGTTATGCGAATGAGATGGCTACAGGCAACGATAACAATAACTAGCATTACTACGTTCCCAGGAAGCATACATATACTTTGAAGAAAACGGTTCACCTGAAGCAGTTCGAAAATCCGTGCTTGACAAGAGATTGGTGGTGCAGATTTTCTGTGGAAGCATGTGACACTCGTATATGGAGGAAACGTCTCTGGAACATGGGGGCCAGAATAATGCCTACAGTAGTTAGTGGGTTGCACTTAGAAACCCATACGAAGAATATTTTTCGGCAGTCACTCTTTGTAGCACACAGCCTAGTGTCGGCATTCTGAGTTGTGCCACTTGGGCAGTTTCTGGTCAGTTGTCTTGCCTGCAACTGTCTGTTGTATCTGTGACAACTGCAAGAGCAATGTACTGTGAACTTGGTGCTGCTGCTGTTATTGATGACGATTATGGTGATGGAATACGCTGACGCCACGTGGCTGCTGAGCTTGAATAGCACCAAGAGGTTTGCCGAGCTTAACATCCATATAAAGCAAGAACAGAATTCCGGTAGTTTAAGTTAAATTAAGTATTGCGTAAGCTTAGGGACCGATGGCCTCTGCAGTTTGATCCCATAAGACATTTTTCGTCTAAGCACTATGGGACTTAACATATGAGGTCATCAGTCCGCTAGGCTTAGAACTACTTAAACTTAACTAACCCAAGGACAACACACACATCCATACCCGAAGCAGGATTCGAACCTGCGACCGTAACAGCAGCGCGCTTCCGGACTAAAGCGCCTAGAACTGCTCGGCCAAACGGCTGGCTATAAGACTTTACCGCACTTTTTTGTGCTAAACGGTGTGGCACATCGTTTGTGGCAAATGCTGTGGTTGGCCTCTTGCAATGACAAGGTCTTCCTTTTTCACATCTGTGAGCGAGTCTGGGTGTTTTGTGAGTTGTACTGATGTTTGACAAAATATTCTTCTCGTCATTCTTTTGCTCCTGAGTGAGAATTTTTAGGACTGTTATGGCACAAATTTTGTCATGTATAATCGATCACAAGAAATTTGACTTACTGGCTGTTAGTGCTTACCATGTAGGTGATTATACGAATTTTCAGACTTGGTCTTTCAAGGACAGTCTCCATCACTTCCTGCAGTCACAGACTAACCGGCGGCTACCACATCCATTTGCGATCTATGACCTCTCTCTCTCTCTCTCTCTCTCTCTCTCTCTCTCTCTCTCTCTCTCTCTCTCTGTGTGTGTGTGTGTGTGTGTGTGTGTGTGTGTGTGTGTATTGTTGACAAAGGCCATTGACCGAAAGCCTTAAGTGTGAAAATCTTTTTGATGAGCCTATCTGTGACTCAGCATCTCCGCAATAGGACTAGATATTTATATTTTGTCAAGACGCATCATTCTTATTACTGGCCACTGATTCTTCTTCATTTCTACACGTTCTCAACGTAGAATGCTTAAAGCTCGGGAAAGTAAGTGAGCCGTGTTCGGGCTTATGTCTATTCCTGTGCTCGCGGAGACTCTTTGCCTAGCATTGCTTAGCGACTGTTTTCTTGACGCCTCGAGTGGTTGCTCCTTGGCGGCTCGGCAAGGGATTTAAACACACACGCAGCTCACATCATCATGCTGTAGTTTGGGTGACTTCGTGTAGCCTCTAATAGTACAACACCTTGTACTTGGGAACCGTAGTTGTCGCTCGTAGGGTCTACACCATTTATGTTTATGCCGGGGCGGAGCATTCGCCTAATGGAGAGACGCAGCTTTACCCTGCTTTTGTGGTGACGGGCGACATTGTGTAGTAGGACGTCGGACGTGTTCCTGCTGCCTCGGGTGGTGGACGAGTCACATACACTGTCAAGTCAAAACATTATGATCACTGTCTACAGCGTCGTTGGATGCCGCTGGTGGCGTTGCAGGCACATGACGCGCTGAGAAAAAGTGTGTAAACAGAGCAGACAGGGACGGAAGACCACCGTGGCGAAGACATGGGCTGCAAATGGGGAAATCCAGTGAGATAAGCGACTTTGACAAAGGACAGTTTATTATTACACAGAGACTGTGAAAGAGTACCTCGAAAACGGCGAAGATGGTCGAAGGTGAGAATCTACGGAAAAAAGGTGATGATGATGATGATGTTTGTTTGTGGGGCGCTCGACAGCATGGTCATCACCGCCCGTACAATGTCCTAATCGTTACACAATGTAATCTGTCCACTTTCGCGAATGATGATGAAACGGTGAGGACAACACAAACACCCAGTCCGCGTGCAGTGAAAATCTTCAACTGGGCCGGGGGAGCCCGTGATCCAGAGGCAGCAACGCTTGCCACCAGACCACGAGCTGCGCACGCGGAAAGTAGTAGGAGGACAGTGAAACTACCACTCACTGGGCCATCGGGATTCGACATTTTTGGTTCACTGGATCCAGTAGTAGAACTCTGTCTCGTAGCGAGAACCGTGCTACAGTGGATTGAGGAGCATTATAGTGAACTTACATTGATGTCTCGGCGACAAAATTCGCCTGATGTAAATCCTATGGAACACATCTGGGTCGCTATCGGGCGTCATCACCACTTACGCAAATCAGCAACCCTTTATTTACGCGAGTTACATGACCTGTGCGTAGACATCTAATGCCACATACCTTCACAGACCTACCAAAAAACCATCGGATCTTTGATACGCAAAATTATCGATGTATTTCGTTCCGAAGCCAGGCAAACAAACTATTGAGCAGGTGGTCAAAATGTTTTGGATCATCACTGCACACCGCTCATGATTTGCCTTGGCCTGATACGGAAACTACGGTGAGCACACATTCTTGTAGCCGTTAAGTATCGGTCACTATTCAAGAGACATCATCCCCTGAGCAGTCACTTCTGAATATGATATGGTTTGTTGTTTTGTCAGTAAACTGGTTGTTCACCTGGCCGTGTCTGGCCATGCCTTTTTTTTGGAGCGTCAACCTGGCCATAAGAACATGCTTAAATCAAATATTTCTTTACTTGTCACAAGGTATCAATTTTACAGCTGAAAATTTAACGTCTGCTATTTCCTGTATTTAGGTGCCATTCTATATGTATATTTTATTTTTGATACTAGTGGGCCAGATGCACTCTTAGTTTACCTTCATCTTTCGGTTTTGGTTGGGAAGCGGCGCACTATCTGTCCTTCACCTCCAGAGCAAATTTTATTTGTGCTTATTGTTCTCAGAGCCAAAGGTCTTGCCGCAGTGATAACACCGGATCCCGTCTGACCAGCGGAGCTAAGCGTTGTTGGGTTTAGTTAACACGTGGATGGGTCGCTGTCTGGATCTGCCGTGCGATCTTGGCAAGCAAATTGTACTCGGCACTGTGAGACCAAGTGAGGAGCTACTTGACTGAGTAGTAGCGGCTCCGCTCACAAAAACTGACAACGACCGGGAGAGCGGTGTGCTGACCACGTGCCCCTTCATATCCGCATCCAGTGACGACAATCAGCCGACGATGACATGCGGTCGGTCCATTCCGTTGGGCCTTCCGAGGCCTGTTCAAATGGAATTCGGAGCTTCAGGCGATATTTTCTAGAATTTGTCGAGCAAGTTTCTGAAAGTTCGAACGAAATTGAGCGTTTCTGGTGACCTGCTCTAGACCCTTCGGTTGCTTGGGATTTTTTTACTCATAAAAGACGTGGACATTGTTTTGAATTTTATGGCTTCTGTGTTCAAGGGTATTAGTGAAGCAGCAGTTCCCTTCAGCAGCTTCACAGCTGTGTATGTAAATTTAATTCTTTTATCTATGCTTTTACGTACTTATTGATACTACAGTGTATGCAGCCTGCTTCACAGACGTATATACCGGGTGAAATTTGAAAACTGAATAAATCACGGAATACTGTAGATAGAGAGGTACAAATTGACACACATGCTTGGAGTGACATGGGGTTTTATTAGAGAGGAGGAGGAGATTAGTGTTTAACGTCCCGTCGACAACGAGGTCATTAGAAACGGAGCGCAAACTCGGGTGAGGGAAGGATGGGGAAGGAAATCGGCCGTGCCCTTTCAAAGGAACTATCCCGGCATTTGCCTGAAGCGATTTAGGGAAATCACGGAAAACCTAACTCAGGATGGCCGGAGACGGGATTGAACCGTCGTCCTCCCGAATGCGAGTGCAGTGTGCTAACCACTGCGCCACCTCGCTCGGTGGGTTTTATTAGGATAAAAAAAATACAAAAGTTCAAAAAATGTCCGACAGATGGCGCTTCAACTGATCAGAATAGCAATAATTAGCATAACAAAGTAAGACAAAGCAAATATGATGTCCTTTGCAGTAAATGCTCAATATGTCCACCATCATTCCTCAACAATAGCTGTAGTCGAGGAATAATGTTGTGAACACAGTGAAGCATGTCCGCAGTTATGGTGAGGCATTGGCGTCGGATGTTGTCTTTCAGCTTCCCTAGAGATGTCGGTCAATCACGATACACTTGTGACTTCAGGTAACCCCAGTGCCAATAATCCCACGGACTGAGGTCTGGGGACCTGGGAGGCCAAGCATGACGAAAGTGGCGGCTGAGCACACGATCACCACCAAACGACGCGCGTAAGAGATCTTTCACGCGTCTAGCAATTGGGGTGGAGCGCCTTGTTGCATAAACATCGTACGTTCCAGCAGGTGTTTATCAGCCAGGCTGGGAATGATCCGTAACATATCGGCGTACCTCTCACCCGTCACGCCATCTGTCGGACATTTTGTGAACTTTGTTTTTTTTTCGGTTCTAATAAAACTCCATGTCATTCCAAGCATGTGTGTCAATTTTTACCTCTCTATCTACATTATTCAGTGGTTTATTAAGATTTCAAATTTATACTGACTTTTTGATCACCCTATACTATTTCCATAGTCAGCAGTCTGCTAATTTTTGAGAAAATGTTTGATATATCTTTGGGTGTTTCTGAGGACGTAACGATTTATTTTAAAACTTGGCTTCTTTGGCGAACGAATATTACTTTTTTGATTCGAGATGTACCTCTGTGGTAAACAGATGAATAATTTTCTTTCAGATATTATTTTATTTTCGTTGAGCACATTATTACTCCCAGATCGTAACTCCTTGCCAGTTCAGTAACAATTTTATACAAAAATTTCATTCTAAAATTCTTTCCCTCGAAGAAACAATGTTTATGGGAGTTCTTTGCTTATCAGTCGGGTAATATTGAACGATCTTTCGCAGATACAAGTAATTAATCTGAAAGGGCATTTGCAACGTTTCGCCAATTACGAAAGCCTTGGTTAATGAAACGAAATCGGCATGAGGTGCGTGATTTCCGGTGCAGATTATAAATAGCGCAATCGCGTCCAGGAAATGAGCTTCAGAACAACTGGAACGTGAAGTTAATCTCTGTGGCACGCCGCTTGGCTTTACGTGTTTTTCTTTTTTCCGCTTTCATGGCGGAGTCTTAGTTGGAATATTGATGAGAATTTAGCTCAGCTGAGCATCGCAAGAGAAATTCACATTTGTTGAGGAAGAACAGAGATGCGCGTGAGAATGTGTTGCTTGCATTGTTCCACCTTATTCTTACCAATATCAGTGATTTTTAATGTTCGTGGAAAACAATGTCGAACTGCTGCCTCAGCACAATACTTTCTCGTCGAGTACAAATTGGAAAGTTCGAAGCTTAATCCTCTCAGTACCAGCATCATGGAAGGAGCAATAGAGAAGCAAATACTAAAAACAATCATACGTACAATGAACTGCCTATTTTCTCTGTTAATGAAGATCAGCTTGTATAAAAATCTTCATACAGGTTCTCATTTCACCTCGACTATCCAACTGGTCTCAGTAGTGTGGCATTGGATGAACTTTTTGTCACATGACATCAACAATTTTTGAGGTGATGGCTATTCCATCACGCTTCTCAAATGCATTTGCTATGGCGTTCTTAGTCTGTAGTTAACAAAAGGCCGCTTACATCTGTGTCTTTTCATCCATAATTCCATTCCAGATGTTACGTACCTGTTCAGGTGAAATCCAGACAAGCTCAACAATATCACGAATCCGAATGTGAATGACTTCCTTACGACAGGATGAATTTTAGTCAGTATTTCTTAAGTGAAAACATAAATCGGTCATTCGGGAGGTGGTCGTGTCAGTACCCAAATCCAGCAACCAATTAACAAAAACATTTTGGATAGTACGCAAGAGTCCCTGTAAAATCTCTTTAAAGTATCTGAGTTTTGATACAAGATTTTAACAGAAAATAATCACTGCAAGATACTCATGTGTACTACATCGCCGGCCGCGGTGGTCTCGCGGTTCTAGGCGCGCAGTCCGGAACCGTGCGACTCCTACGGTCGCAGGTTCGAATCCTGCCTCGGGCATGGCTGTGTGTGATGTCCTTAGGTTAGTTAGGTTTAAGTAGTTCTAAGTTCTAGGGGACTAATGACCACAGTAGTTGAGTCCCATAGTGCTCAGAACCATTTGAACCATTTTGTACTACATCATGAACCAACGGCTATTTGAAGTAACTGCCTAAAGACACATACACAATCCAAAGACCTGAATATTTTAGCATAATCACTACAGAACATATTATTGTGAGACTTTATGCCACCAGAATTGTCCGTTCAGCCACGTATTTATTGGTATTAATCTACGAACTGCAAATTACGGTTTGCAACCCACCAAGGGACTTCAGCGGATTCCAAAACTTTGCGTGCTCTGCAGCGGGCTTCTCAATGAGTCTGAGAACCACGGTTTTTTTTATCATGATTGTGTACTCGTATCAAATATTAAACCCAGCACTGATGAGAGAACGTCTGCTCAGAACTACATAATTCATTTTCGTCAAACAGCAAATACACCTGCCTTTACGTTCAAGACTAGCAATCGACGTTTGCGATAGGTTTCAAGCAGCCACTGATAAGCTGAAAGTAAGGTTCCTAACGACAACTACGTGGTAACAGTAATAACATTTACTTCAAACAGGGCGTATTCGTCAGCAGACTAAAAGGTGAAGAATTGGTTTTTTATATCTGAAGGCTGTGACAGGTATTTTAGAAGAGATGATTACATCTGACAATTGTATTTGGTGATACTGTCTGCTTCAGTACGAGTACTCGGTCCAACAAAAAATTCTGCATTGTCTGAGGGAAGAAGTGAAGCACACTGAAAACATAATCGGTTGTCAGGGTAACTTCTTACACCATCAGTATATACGTCAATGATTAGAATTGCAATCCTCTGTAACTGGTAGAGCGGCGTCCAGAATGTATTAGTGTTGTTCACGTTTAGCGTTGTAGCTAGGCTTTGTAGGGAATACAAGAGGCGTCAACAGCGGCAAAACTTGAGTGATCCCTGTGGAGGACACGGAGACGCCGGACTCTCGTGTGAGAAAGCGTTATCAGCACCTGACGGGAGTCTGACAAGTACCTCATTGTGGGTTTTCATTAGGGTGGAAGACCTAATCGTACGATAGTCAGGTTCGCGGGGCATCCATAGGTGACAGTGGTCAAATGCTGGACTGCAAACGTGAGTGCAGGTATACCCGTCATCAAGGTCTCGGACGATGAGATCTGATCACCACGAGGGAGGATCGCCATATTCAGCATGAAGCACATCCTAACTCCTTCACATGTACGCATGCCATACGAACTAGTCTACGTGTAGGCTTTCGTTAACACCACAACACAAACGACCAGAAAACATGAACCAGTGACGAGTACCGCCGCATTGTGTCCACCACTACCCGGATGACCATTCCCAGCGAGCACGGCTGTGACTTGGGTAGAGGTTCCATTCTTCCAGTTCTTGGAGAGGCACATCGGTGCTACTCCTGGTGTTATGGTGTTGGGGACCAACGGGTTTCGCTTCACTTTGCGGCTGGTAGTGATTGAGGGAACTGTGACAGCACTACGGTATGTCACGGAACTCCTGCGTCGTGTTTTATCTTCTGGCGACAGTCTCATAGTGCCAGTTTTCAACAGGACAACGTTCGTCCACACATGACAAGTATTTTTAATAACAGTCTGAGGGATGTTGAGGTACTCCAGTGGCCAGCAAAATCCGCAGATTTGTCCCCCATAGAACATGTGTTTTACAAGGAAAATGTCTTGTGAGACACATGGTCAATTTGGGAGGGGGGGAGGCAAATCTGCGGGTTTTTCTGGCCCTACTGTTCAATCCGTACATCGAGGAAGCAATGATGGAATCGAAGGAAGGATTCAGTAATGGAATTAAAATTCAAGGTAGAAGGATATCAATGATACGACTCGCTGATGACATTGCTATCCTGAGGTGAAAGTGAAGAAGAATTACATGATCTGCTGAACGGAATGAACAGTCTAATGACTACAGAGTATGGACTGAGAGTAAAACGAAGAAAGACGAACGTAATGACAAGTAGTAGACATGAAAACAGCGAGAACAGCAAACTAGCATTGGCAAAAAGGGAATTCCTGGGGAAGAGAAGTCTACTAATATCAAATACCGGCTTTAATTTGAGGAAGAAATTTCTGAGAAAATTCTGAGAATGTACGTCTGGAGTACAGCATTGTATGGTAGTGAAACATGGACTGTGTGAAAACCAGAACAGAAGAGATTCGATTCATTTGAGATGTGATGCTACTAACGAATGTTGAAAATTAGGTAGACTGATAAGGTAAGGAATGAGGTGGTTTCACGCAGAATTGGAGAGGAAAGCAGTATGTGGCAAACACTGATAAGAAGAAGGGACAGTGTGATAGGGGATCTGTTGAAACATGAAGGAATGACTTCCATGGTAGTAGGGGGAGTTGTAGAGGGCAAAAACTGTTGAGGAAGACAGAGATTGGAATACATCCAGAAAATAATTAAGAATGTAGGGTGCAAGTGCTGGTTCAAATGGCTCTGAGCGCTTTGCGACTCAACTTCTAAGGTCATTAGTCACCTAGAACTTAGAACTAATTAAATCTAACTAACCTAAGGACATCACACACATCCATGCCCGAGGCAGGATTCGAACCTGCGACCGTAGCGGTCGCTCGGTTCCAGACTGCAGCACCTAGAACCACACGGCCACCCCGGCCGGCGCTGCAAGTGCTACTCTGAGATGAAGAGGTGGGCACAGGAGAGGAAATCGTGGCGAGCCGCACAAAATCAGTCAGAAGACTGATGACAGAAAAAAAAGTCCTGAACGTGTCGGACCAACTCGGACGTCAACTTCGTCCGAGTACCAATATCAATAGTGTCAAGGACCAGTTACCATTGTGGATGAGTTTGCTGCTGAAAGGATACAATGGTTTTGTAACTTCATACTGGTATGTGAGCTCACACTGCTACGTTATTTGTAAACCTGACTCGATTTTGTAATCACTGAAATAACGTTCCACATCGTCTGAATTCGTAAAATTTCCCCCTTCCCCCCCCTAGGCGCTTCACTTCCTTTGTCAGACAGCCCAGAGATTTGGTTTGGCTGTAAGGGAAGTTCCATAACGCCTCTCACCCACATTACAAAGCGGTGCGGTGAAGGTGAAAAAGAACAGGTGGGTCTGTAATTTGCGCGCTGTTCGCTTAGGTACAAGCTCAAAATCTAACGTATAACCCAACCGCTGTGATTCAGGAGGACAGCAATCCGAATCCTTCCAGGTTTAAGTTTTCCGTGACTTCCATGTATCACTGAAGTTAGTTGCGGGGATTGTGCCTTTAAAAGGGCACGCTCCCTACCTTGTATTCCTTCAAGTGCTGTGTCTGGCATTTGACACCGGGGAATCAGGCTCTGATCGCCTTATACGCTCCAGCTCCTTCCTCTGAATGTGGCAGATCATGCACGGTTCTGTTCGACGTTCGAATTAAAAATAATACGCGTCATCAAGAGTCACGGCGTGAGTGGAAAGAGAAAACTATATGATCAAAATTATCCCAAACGGATCTATGTAATACGTAATAGACCACTAGATGTCACGGAGGGTGATCCAGCACCATAAAAGGACACGGAGAGTATTGTCAGTAGAGAGACAGTAATAATTGATTGGTCGGTTAGGAGGCTCAGCGAATTCTAACGTGGACGTTACCTGGATAAGAAATCCATCAGGGACATTTCAATCCTTCTAAAGCCACCCAAATTGGCTGTTAGTGAAAGAAGTGGAATCGCGAAGGAACGAACACAGCTAAACCAAAAACCGAATCTTCGAGCATTGCGGATGGTGGATGTGAAAAATTTATTGAAATTAGTGGAAAGAATTATTCGTGAGTTCCGAAGTGGTGCCAGCCGTTCAGGTAGCAGAATGGCTGTGTGTAAGAAGCTAAAAACAATGGGATGCAAAGGTCGAGCAGCTGCTCATAAGTCATATATTTCTGCAGTCAGTGCAAAGCGACGCTTGAGGTGGTGTAAAGAAGTACGCTGGTGGATGACTAGAATTGAGTTATCTGGAACGGTGATAAATTGATGGAAGGATATGGGCTTGCTGAATACCTGGAGAACGTTGCTTGGCATCATGTGTTATTACAACAGAAAAGTACATAGGATTTGATGCTAACGTACAGCGCTCTTTCTTAATTAATGTGTGGTCCCATTATTACAGTTACGAAAACGGTAAGTGTAGATGGGTATGAACACGTTTCGCAGCACTGCGTACCAAGCACAGTAGAGGTGTTGATTCTATCAGCATGTCAGTGCCCTCTGTCATGAAGCAGAGTCTATTAAGCAATGCTTCGTGAGCAATACAATTTTTGAAATGGACTGGTCTGCTCAGAATCCTGACCTGAACCCAGTGAAATACCTTTGGGATGAGTTTGAATATCAAATTCGCTACAAACTCTAGAATCCAACATCACTTTTGGCTCGTGAAGTATGAGATACTTTTCCTCGGCAGACACTCCGACACCTCATTGACAGTGTTCCCAGCAAAGTACAAGTCGTCATAAAGGCGAAGAATGGAGACATTGCCGCGCAGAGTGGCTGCGCCGTTTAAGAGCGCCGTGTCACGGATTGCGCGGCCCTCCTGCCGGAGGTTCGAGTCCTCCTTCGGGCATGGGTGTTTGTTTTGTTCTTAGCATAAGTTATTTTAAGTTCGTTTAAGTAGTGTGTAAGTATAGTGACCGATTACCTGAGCAGTTTGGTCCCTTACGAATTCACACACATTTGAACAGTTTTGAACAATGGACACATTCCACATTAGTGTCCACTAGCAGGTGTCCGGATACTTTTGATCCGATAGTGTACAGAATACAATTTCAGTACACTCAAGTACATTACGACTTCAGTTTACATATTTTCATTATCTGTAACACGTAGGTTGTAATTTATGTTTCATTATGAATTTTTGGGGGTTGTTAGAGTGGGATTTCAGTTTCTCTTGGGTATCATTTTCTATAAAAGGGATTAATTTGTAAATTGGTTGGTTCAAATGGCTCTGAGCACTATGGGACTTAATTTCTGAGGTCATCAGTCCCCTAGAACGTAGAACTACTTAAACCTAACTAACCTAAGGACATCACACACATCCATGCCCGAGGCAGGATTCGAACCTGCGACCGTAGCGGTCACGCGGCTCCAGACTGTAGCGCCTAGAACCGCTCGGCTACCCCGGCCGACTGAATTTGTAATTTAACTGTGTTCTTAGTGTCCTGTTTGCTCTAGTTTGTATCTCGTATGTAGTGCACTGTAAGGTTTTTTTCACGTTGCATTTTTTCGCTATGATCAGCATGAGTGTGGAGACATCTATGTTTTATTGAGGGACGGCTTTCATGTCGAAAAAGGTCCGTCGTCTTCCTTCTGTTACCTCTAATATATTTAAGAATTTTGTCGTATAATTTATACTATGTCAGCTAAGAAAAGCTTTTTTTGCATCTTCTTTAGGTCAACTGTTTTGTAACCTGAGGATGCAAGTACATAGCAGCGTTAGTAGCTGTGTACCAATAGGAGATCAATAAAGCTTGACACTGCAGCACTTGTGGTCTTTTCTTTTTTTTTTTTTTTTTTTTTTTTTTTTTTTTTTTTTTTTCACGGGCTTCTACCGTTGTGGTTGCCCCACTTACCAGTAACCAGAAGATGGAAAAGCAACTGAAACCGCTCAACACAGAAATTGGACCCGAGGGTTAACAATACGATTCTACGTAGGGTATACGGAAGAGCTTGCTTCTCTTCCAGCAGCAGTGTGCCGTAGGTTGCTGGAAAAAATGAAGCACTGTAAGAAAGCTATAACTATTTCCGTTTTCAAGAAGGGTCGGTGAAAGGACGCATAGAACTGTACATCTAAATCTCCGACGTTAGTCTACTGTTGTCTTGGAACGGTTTTCTGTTCGGCTCTTATGATATTTCTAGAGACCGAAAATTCCCTCGGTTCCTGAAACAACTGTAGTGCGAAACCCAGCTCGCTCTGTCGTCCACAAGACTCAGAAAGCAGCAGATACCGGCGCCTAGGTAGATGCTGTGTTCCTTGACTACCGGGCAGTGTTCGATACACTTCCCTGTTGCCGCCTAATGTTCAAAGTACGACCGTGCGGAGTATAAGAGAAGATGAGTGATTGGATTCAAGAGTTTGTAGCAAACAAAATGTAGCATGTCATTCGCAACGGAAAGAAATCTTCAAATGTAAAATAAACTTACGGAAAACCCCAAGGGAGTGTTACAGACCCATTTCTTTCCACTTTGTGACCTAGTGAAAAACTTCGTAATTTCCACGAGTCTTCGCGCGGATGATGCTGTTCCACACATAGATGCCGCATTTGCTGCGAAGTGAAAGAACTGCAAGAAATCGACGCTTCGTGCAAGGACTGGTAACTGACATTCAACAGAAAGAAATGTAACGCGTTGAGCGTAAACAGCAGAAAGACCCCTTATTGTATGATTACACGACTGGACAATGATCACTGGAAGCAGTCATATCCATAAACAGTAAGCGTACAAAACAAATCGCACGTAAGGCAAACGCCAGACTGTGTTTCATTGCGAGAATCCTCAGAAAATGTAGTCCCTTCACAAAGGAGGTAGCTGACAAAATCTTCGTTAGGGCAATACCTGTATATTCCACGACAGTCTGGGAACCGTACGTTGTAGGATTGATAGAGGAAATAGAGAAGCTCTAAAGAGGAGCAGCATGTTTCGCAACAGTCTGATTTAGTTGGCGTAAAGGCGTCAGGAGATGCTCAGCCAACCCCAGTAGCAGACACTGCAAGGGAGGCGTTATGCGTCACGATATGAGTTACTACTGAAATTCAGATAGTGGACCAATATATCAATTGCTCTATGAGTATCTTTCAAAAAGAGCACGAAGGTAAAATTAGAGAGGTCAGAGAGAGGCTTACCATCTATCGTTCTTCCGAATGATCATTTACCGTTGGAACAGGAAAGGGGCTGAACTAATACTGGTACGAAAAGAACCCTCTGTCACGCTTTGTAAGGCCGCTTGTGGAGTACAGACCTAGATGTAGATGCGGATATAGTATTCACGTACTCCAGTAAGTACAGTCCCGCTTCATCAGGAAAAAATAGTATGTGAGAAGGACCGCAGTAGGGTAGTGACACCGAGAAACAGATTTTTAGTTGATCAGTCAATGAAATGTTAATTTGTATTGTTTCGCTTTGGGTTTGCGCACAGGTGTTTGGGGAACTCCTATTTCTCCGTCAGTCTGCATTGCCAAATGGCGCGACACCTTTCTCGGCCCTCTTTCCAGGGGCTCTTCTAACTCATCTACAGTCTAATTTAAATTAAGTGGCATCTGGCGTTTAAGGTGCAAACATGCAACGTTGGTGCGTTAAATACTGTCTGCAGGCAACCGCCTCAGCGCCTCGCCCTTCGGCGATAGAAAATTCGCTTTAAAGTCTCTATTTTCGCCATAAGTCAAGTCAAATTCATATACAGTATAAACTTCTGTAGTATCTCTAAGCATTCCCAAAATCTGTTCTTAATTTTAATTAGGGTCAGACTAACATTAATTTTTTTTAAACGATGAAGCTTCCATGTTCCGACAGCTTCAAACCTCGCGTCTTATATCTTAAACGCCATTTCCAAAATATCACTCTAGGCGCTGAATCTACCCAAATTTGCATATTCCATTACGTTTCCTGCATGCAAGGTTCTGAAAACGGTGTGTATATGCAAAATTTAACGAGTAACAAGTATGAAGTTTAAAGTCTCTGTCATTTTCAAAAGTCGTCCAAAAGTTATGAAATTCACGCATGGTGTCTCTAAGAGCATCAAAATATTTTCTTTAATTTTAATTAGGACCGGTTTTACGTTCATTATCAAAATGGTACAAATGAAATGAAATGAGCGTATGGCATCATTGGCCGGGAGGCTCCCTTCGGGGAAGTTCGGCTGCCCAGTGCAAGTCTTTATATCATTCGACGCCACACTGGGCTACTCGCGCGCCAGTCTTGAGGATAAAATGATGATGAGGATAACACAACACCCAGATCACGATCGGAGAAAGTCTCCAACCCGACAGGGAACTGAACCCGCCCCGCTTGCATGGGAGACACGCACGGTACCATCCATCTCAAGCAGGCGGACAAAATGTTAGAAATGTCTAGTCAGAAAAAGTTTCCTTTTTTATCACTACTTATCTCAACAATTATTGAACTTAGAGAAAGCAATGTTCGACTCGCAAAAGAGACTCATGTAAATGGAGGACATCTCAAAGAGAGATCATGATTAAATCGGGTAATTCCATAGGGTATTAGAAACACTGGTGTTAATTTGGAAAATTACTATAGCTCTATATGTGTCGCTTCCATGTGAATAATGGAATTAGGATCAGGTAAATTACTTCTCACAAACACGTATACAAACACTTTGCTTGTAGTTGTTCCCTTCATGACATTGAACGGGGGAAAAATTAACACACATTGACATGCACTCCACAATGTTTCGCAAAGCGAAGACGTAGACAAGCGTAAGTACGTCCACGCGCTTTTCTTTTGGAGAAATTCCAGTCATCACTTGCCGCGGCGTTTTAGAGCTCACAGATTACGTGAGAAAGTTTCGTTTTATGTATGGAGGACAGCACAAAGGGTGTATGTGGACGGGAGCCGTAAACTGTACCCCTACCTACTCATACTTTTGTCTCATTCGGACGTCTCCGCTTTATAACCAACTCTACGAGGTGCCGTAAACTATATGCTTTTAATCTAGAAATTCATATTGCGGCACATTTCCCACTCAAGAAAGGAAAGAGAGAGACACAATGTCTCGGTTTGCTCGAAGTACCTCCATTGTGTGGGATGGCATCAGAATTTAACTGCGCGTTAATTTCGTTACCTGACTACGGCCAAGTTTGCATTCCAAATACTAAAAAAAGGAGACGTCAATATTTCCTCCTTTACAACTCAATGCCTCAGAAATGATGAAACGGAAATATTTTGAAATTATTTCTCTTATCGACAAAAAAAAGGTTTAATTGCCCCCCATTTCTCACCTGAGAAATGCGATAAATAGACACAAAATTCATAAATAATGTGGTCGTCCGAAATAACGAAAATCAGTTCTATAATTGTGTAAATGATTGCAGTGGTACTCAATTCATATTGTCACGACCGAGCGCTGTGGGGCAGCGGCTAGCACACTGGACTCACTTTCGGCCTCCTGATTTAGGTTTTCCGTGATTTCCATAAATCGCTCCAGCCAATGGCGGATCGTTCCTTTCAAACGGCTCGGTTGATTTCCTTCCCTAATCTGATGGGTCAGATGACCTCGCTGTTTGGTCCCCTTCCCCAAAATCAATCAAGCAACCAAACGTATTACCATGTCTTAAGTAAGAACCATTGAGGTTACATTGAAATGTGAGATGTGCACTCAGCTATAACATTAAGAACTAGAGATTAATTTGTATGTGCTATAAGAGCAGAACTTTGAACTGAGATTGTAACATACGCGAATTTAAGATAAGGAACAACGTGTCCATGCATGAGGTAAAATGCAACACGCAAACTAAAGGAAAACTGAAGGAGAGTGTTCAAATGTCTTGTACTTAGTTACAATGTGCACACTCACCAATTGTACGTTTCAGCTTTCAATTTTATTTTGATAGTATCATCGCTAATAAAGTATGGTATTTTCGGACAACTACACCAAATATTTCATTGCATTCATCAATGCAATTTTTCGATTACCTTTCGGCGTCAATGAACTTAACATACATATACACTGATTAGCCACAACTTTATGGCCACCGCCCTACTATAGATACTAATATAAATCCGTCCAGGCGATAGAGACATCACCTAGCGAGGAATAAATGCTAGTCAGACACATGCACAGTGCATGCAGCATCAGGCAGAGTGCTGTCCTTGTGCAGAGGGGTCAAGGAGCTACTTGTCGGGTATTTGAGAAGTGCTGTGGTGAGCGTCTTCAAAGCGTGGCGAAACCAAGTTGAAACCATGTCCAGACGTCATCGTGTTGGGCACCCACCCCTCATTAGAGATGTCGGACGTCGTAGGCTTGGCAGACTGATAAAACAGGACACGCTGCGAACTATGGCGGAACTAACACTAGACTTTAATGCTGGAAAGAGTACAAGTGTGTTTGAACACGTAGTTCACCGGTCACTTCTGACAATGGGCATCCGCAGCCGACGACTCACGCATATGTGTCAACGTTAACACCACGACATTGGCAACTACGACTGGAATGACGTGACAACCGGCGCTGGACGTTGGCGTAGTGGCACAGCGTTGCATGGACCGCTGAATCCCGACACCTTCTTCATCGTGCCTATAGGAGGGCGTGGATTCGTCATCTTCCAGTGAAACAGCTATTCGACTCCTGCGTTGCGAGACGGAAACAAACTGTCGGCGGCTCGATTATACTCTGGAGAAAAATCGCGTGGCCGTCCATGGATCCAGTGGAACTCGTGCAAGGCACCAAGACGGCCAAGGAGTATCATACACTGGTTGAAGGCAACGTACACCCCTTCATGGGGATCATGTTTCCCGACGGCAGTGTCATTTTTTAACAACATAATGCGTCATCTCACAGGACCAGTAATGTGGTGGAGTGGTTCGAGTAACACCGTGGCGAGTTCCAATTGATGTGCTAGCAACTCAACACCCCAGATCTGAACATCTGGGATGTGATGGATCTTGGAGTCAGAGCTCATCGCCCTCCTCCCCGGAATTTAGGTGAATTAGATGACCTGTGTTTGTCCAGATATGGTGCCATCTTCCTTCAGCGAACTACCAAGACCTCATTGCTTCCACGCCACGACGCCTCACCGCTGTTATCCGTGCCAAAGGTGGACATACCGTGTATTCGGTAGGTGGCCATTACATTCTGGCTGAACAGTGTACGTAGCCAAATTTAACTCGGTAACGCAGTGTAGTGGAATTAGACAGTGCCTATGGAATTAGATTAGGAAATGACACACTAAAAGTTGTCAGTGAGTTTTGATGTTTGGACAGAAAAATAACTATTGATGGATGAAGCAGAGGGGAAATTAAATGCATCCTGGGAATAACAAGAAAAATATTTCTGAAAAGGAGAAGTTTTTTAACATCTAATATTAATTTAAATGTTAGGAACTCCTTATGAAGGTCTCAGTCTGTAGGTAATATTGTACCGAAGTGAAACGTGGAAGAGACAGAAAAGAATAGAAGCTCTTGAGAAAACGGCGTTACAGAAGAATTTTAGGAATGAGGAGGGTATACCGAGCAACTAATGAGGAGGTACTGAACCGAACTGACGAAAAAGAAATTTATGGTTCAGTCCGACCAAAAGAAATGGTTAGTTGATAGAACGCATTCTAAGGCCTCTAGGAATCGTTAATTTAGTAACGGAAGCAAATGTGGGTGATTAACACTGTGGACGGAGACGAAGGTTCTAAACAAGCTTCAAGATCTCTGGATGATACTTTTAATCAGTAGGTTTTTTGTTTTCTGGATATGCCAAACTTGTGTTTCTGATTTTTATTAATAATTATTTATTAATAAACATAATTCAAGGAAATATGTGATTTTTATTGTTTTCATCTTCTTTTTGTGTACTGCTGAGTTGATTTGTAAGGAATTATATTTCATGCCACTGAAGAAAATGGTGGTATCATCAAATAAAATGCTGTTATCAACATACCTCCTGGAATAAATAACATTGTCACTAAGATGACTATTAGTTGATAAAAATTGATGCTGTAGGTTCCTTATGCATATATGAGTTAGCAGGCCACCTAGACTACTACCCATTGCCAGGCCATGCCGCTTTTGTACGATTTATTGTTGAAACTGAAATAATTATGTAACAAGATGAATTCCAACAATTCTATCCATTTGTATACTTCTGATAAGCTTAACGTTTTAAATTTATTCGGATTATTTTTTATTATTTTAACAGTTTCTTCAACTGGTATATCTGTGTATAAATTGACTATTAGCGGCGGTAAACATTGATGTTGGTGGTATACGCATATTTGTAACGTTTTGTATCGGTTCGACGGTGTTTTTGATGGTGCATGCCTTTTTCAAGGTTAAACTGCCTGCAGTTAGGTGTATCAGTTTTCTGATGGCCTTCTATATAGGACTGTGTGTGGAGTTCACAGTGGGATGTATCAGACAATATGAATGTGAATTTCGGTTTGTACACAAAATGCTGGTTCATTACAGTTGAGCCACATGTTTCAAATTATATTAATAGGAAGTTACATTTACTTAGCACATTTTAACACGCACTGAATTTTGTGAGTTGGATCAGTAACTATTTCGGTGATAGTGCTGCTGCTGAAAACTTCAAAGGATTTGTCAGTGTAGGAGTTGCCTGTACCTCCTTTGACTAAGAGATCATAATTTTTGAATACTTCAAATTTTATTACTTTGATGATTTTAAGTTCATGACTGTAATGTGATATGGTTTAGCTAGGTGCCTGTATATAGTACTTTCAACTTGAAAGGCAATGCATTCCTTCCATTTAAATTCACTTTTGATTCATCGCATGTGATCTTTGTGGATGCAATAATTTTTTTTTGTGGTTTCACTGTTTAGTCTAGTGGCAGTTTGTGTTTGAGACTTTTGTTCAATAGCTGCATTTCTTTACCATCAAAGGTAATGCTAGTTGAATAGATGGCTCTGTTTTTAACTTTTTGTTGTGTTGAAACAAAATATTGCTGTGTGCTAAACAGGTCTTTAGATTTCTTTTGAAGGAAGAGAATATCGTAGGGCAGACAAACTGTTTCCAAGGTGTAAATGGTAACAATGCAGTTGATTATTACTGTGTTCTTTCTTTTTATAAAGAAGTTCTATTTTAGCGCAGCTTTTCCTACCCAATATGGTTAGTCAACTTCACGTTCATAGCTGACTTCATTAGCTTAATTTTATAGTTCTCGAATGCATGTATGTCCTTCATTCCCTTGCTAGGTGAACATACAGCAACTTTTCGGTAATTGACTTTCTACGGCTTCATGGTTGTGTTACAAGATAAACTATGTCATCAAAAGTATCCGGACATCTGGACGAAAATGACTTACAAGTTTGTGGCGCCCTCCATCGGTAATGCTAGAATTCAATATGGTGTTGGCCCACCATTAGCCTTGATGACAGCTTCCACTCTCGCAAGCATACGTTGAATCAGGTGCTGAAGGTTTATTGCGGAATGGAAACCCATTCTTCACGGAGTGATGCACTGAGGAGAGGTAACGAAGTCGGTCGCCGAGGCCTGGCACGAAGACGACGATCCAAAACATCTCAGAGGTGTTCTGTAGTACTCAGGTCAGGACTCTGTGCATGCCAGTCCATTACAGGGACGTTATTGACGTGTAACGACTCCGCCACAGGCAGAGCATTATGAACAGGTGCTCGATCGTGTTGAAAGATGCAATCGTCATCCCAGAATTGCTATTCAACAGTGGGAAGCAAGATGGCGCTTAAAACATCAATATAGGCCTGTGTTGTAATAGTGCCACTCAAAAGAACAAGTTAATGCTATTTTATCAAAAACTGACATATTGAACCCGAGGCTGTGTACAATCTTATCGGTTGACTCTCACATATAAGATTACAGCAACCAGCCACTTTTTACAATGCTATTTACTTACTTAAACTGCGCCGTTACCGGTTTCGGACCAATAGGTTCATCTTCAGACGGCTAGTTCACGTTTTAAATTACATTTCGTGTTTTGTTTTCCCACCTGACGAAACGTCCTTGAGGTGGCGATGCCAATGAAGAATCTTCGCTATTACGTTCCAGTGCAGGTCGCTTATCATCTTGCAACATCTAAAACTGTATAATGCACTTTTTTGTGTATATATATGCACATAATGTAACATATCACTATAATATAGATTTTAAGTTAATGTGAGTTAATATCAGCAGATGGATGAAAAAATAATATATAAATCACATCATGTAGTAAACGAATTTTTGCGACAAAGAAATTTGAGATCTCTGTGCCCTACAACAACAGAATCAGCTATAAATATCTAGGATTAACGTGGTAATGAAGGAATGTGATATATCATTTTGAGAATTTTTCACAATTTATTCTACATAAGATGTTCAGTCAGTAAACAGATTTAAGTGAGGACGCCGCTATTACTGTCCGACCGCGGTACATGGGCTTTTAAAATGCATGCCGCTACAAAAAATTTACCGTTCTCAAAATGTGAAATGAGATGACTCACGTCTTTCGCGCCAACTTAGTTCCGTCCTGACTATGAAAGAAAGTAACGACAGCGTATGCAAGATCAACGTCAAAACTAGTTTTGTCATGGCATCTATTTTGTTTTACTGCAGCAACTGTGTGTGTGTGTGTGTGTGTGTGTGTGTGTGTGTGTGTGAAAGGACACCCACGTGAAACAAGAAATACTGTTCCACAGTCACGCAACTTTATTTTAATGACCTTAATACCTATTTATTTAACTTGTTTTATTTACAGATTCTTCATTTTGGAAGGGAAGAAGTAGACAGTAAGAGATTAGCAGCTGTAACAGTTCAAAATAGTTAATAATTACCATTAGTAGTATCTTGTCTCGAAAATTTAAAATTAATAACTTAATTGAAAAAATGTCTTCGCTGTTAGTTTGGATGAAATAAAACACGAAACTAACATGCGTTTAAATTGTGATATAAATTTGTGCTCAGAAATATGGAAGTCAATTAAGTTAGCAGCCGAGGAGTAGGAGTAGAGTCTTTGATTACTAATCAAAACGCCCTTGGTCCCGGATTAGAAACCCGCTACCACTGAAATTTTGATTAAAATTCAGCGTTGGCGGACGAAGACTTCCAGCATAAGGAGTCAACACATTCCGCTAACGTCCTTGTCAAAGAGGGCGAAGGAGCGGACAGACGTTCAGGGCACTATCTTGTTCTTGGGGTGGGAAACTGCCTCTAAGGGTGGAAGAATCAGCAATAATCAACGGCGTGAGGATGCATAAGACAATGGAAACCAGTGAATTAAAGATACATAACGTGTGTCCACAGGACCCGTGGTTTGTAACTGAAAAAGTGTCATGATGACCTCTCCATTGGCAAAAGATTCTGGAATAGTCCCCAATTCGGATCTCTGGGACGAGACTGCCAGAGGGGAGGTGACCATGAAAAGAAGATGGAATAACCAACGAAAGGATAAAGTTCTACGAGTCAGTGTGTGGAATGACACAAGCTTGAGCGTGTTAGGTAAGCTAGAAAATTAGAAAAGGGAAATGCAAAGGCTCACTCTAGATATAGTAGGATACAGTGACGCTTCATTTCTGACGAAATGGAAAGAAGACAAGGAATTCTGGTCAGATGATAATAGGGTAATATCAACAGCAGCAGAAAATGGTATAACGGGAGTAGCGTTAGTAATAAATAGGAAGGTAGGGCACAGTTCCTGTCAACAGTTCAATGATAGGTTGTTTTTTATTAGAATCGACAGAAAACCAACGGTATCAACGATAGTTCAGGTATACATGCCGACGTCGCAAGCTCAACATGACGAGACAGAGAAATTATATGAGGACATCAAAGGGTAATATAGAGCATAAATGGAGATGAGAATCTAATAGTCATGGGGGACTGGAGTGTAGTTGTTGAGGAAGGAGTAGAAGAAAAAGTTATCTACATCTACATCTATATCCATACTCCGCAAGCCACCTGACGGTGTGTGGCGGAGAATAGGAGAATATAGACCTGGTACAAGGAATGAGAGAGGAGAAAGACTGAGTTCAGTAATAAATTTCAACTACTCTGTTCAGTAATCACAAGAGGTGGAGGTATACTTGGGAAAGGCCGGATGATACGGGAAGATTTCCGTTAGGTTACATCACGGTCAGACAGAGATTCCAGAATGAGATATCGGATTGTAGGGCGTACCCACGAGGAGATCACTTTGTAATAGTGATGAAGGGTACGCTGAAGTTTAAGAGATCAGTCAGTATGAATCAATACACAAATAAGTGGCATACGGAAGTACTAAGGAATGACGAGATACGCTTCAAGTTATCTATGGCTATAGACACAGCAACAAGGAGTATCTAAGTAGACAGTATAGTTGAAGAGTAATGGACATTTCTAAAAATGGCAATCACGGAAGTTGGAAGAAAAAAAAGGTAAAAAGAAGGTAACTGCGAAGAAACCATGGGTGACAGAAGAAATACTTCAGTAGATCGATGAATGAAGGAAGTACAAGAATGTTGAGGAAGATTCAGGAATACAGAAATACGAGTTGCTAAGAAATGAAGTAAATAGGAAGTGCAGGGAAGCTAAGACAAAATGGCTGCATGAAAAATCTGAAGAAATCTAAAAAGAAAAGATAGCCGGTGTAACATATAGGAAAGTCGAAGACCCTTCGTTAAAATTAAAAGCGAGGGTGGTAGCATTAAGAGTTCAACGGAAATTCCACTGTTACATGCAGAGGAGAGGGCGGATAGGCGGAAAGAGTACATTGAAGGCCTCTATGAGGCGGAAGATTTGTCTGATGTGGTAGAAGAAGAAACAGGAGTCGATTCAACTGCGAAGAAACCATGGGTAACAAAAAACTCTTCAGCCGATCGCTGAATCGATTAATACCAAACACAGGCCTTAGTTTAAGGAAGAAAGTTATGAGAATGTGCGTTTGGAGAACAATATTGATGGTACTGGAACATAAACCGTGGGAAAATTTGGCAGAAGAGACTCCAAGTATTTCAGATGTAGTGCTACAGACGTCCGCAGCTCGTGGTCGGGCGGTAGCGTTCTCGCTTCCCGCGGCCGGGTTCCCGGGTTCGATTCCCGGCGGGGTCAGGGATTTTCTCTGCCTCGTGATGACTGGGTGTTGTGTGATGTGCTTAGGTTAGTTAGGTTTAAGTAGTTCTAAGTTCTAGGGGACTGATGACCATAGATGTTGAGTCCCATAGTGCTCAGAGCCATGTGAACCATTTTTTTGTGCTACAGACGAATGTTGAGAATGAGGTGGGCTGATAAGGTAAGGAATGAGGTGGATCGGCACAAAGTCGGAGAGAAAAGCTGTATGTGGAAAACACTGACAAGGAGAAGGGACAGGATGATAGGATATCTGTTAAGACATCAGGCTATGAGTTAGAGAGAACCTTAGAGGGCGATAACTGTAGAGAAAGACAGAGATTAGAATAAATCGAGCAGGTAGTGGAGGACGTTGGTTGCAAGTGCTACTCTGAGACGAAGAGTTTTGCACAGGAGAGGAATTCGTGGCGGGCCGCATCAAACCAGTCAGAAGACAGACAGGACGCCCGTACAAAAGACACTGACGCTGAGATATACGAAGCGCGTACCATTCCAAATCATACGGGGCCGTGGGCCCCTTGGAGCCTCTCTGCACCTGGACCATAGAAGACATTATGCGAATGCTACTAAAAGCCATTATCAGAAAGGAAGGGGCGTTGGGCACGCAGCCCATGGTTAGGTCACCAGTAGGCATGCAGGCATTCGCAGATGAATGAAAGACGCTCGAGAGAAAGAGTCGACAGAAGGACCAGTACACAGATGCAGGAAATGTGCATGTATGGGAAACAGCGCAGCTCGTCATATCGAAGAAATGACTTGACGAATGCGTAGGTCTTTTTTAGCGGAAGAGAAGAGGGCGGTACCCAACATTTACGAAAGTTATTGTTAAATAACACAATTGGCAAGAAGAAGATGAGCTGGCAAATCAGATGCCTGGACACGAACATAGCGAACTTTTCAGAATGGTAGCGAAGAGATTTCCCAGGGTTCAGCTTCACTCATGCAAAGAGGGCAGGATTTACGACACACCTATACAGCTCTGAAGTCGGTCAGTAATTTGGTTCTGAGCGATGTGACAGAAACTACAGCCGGTAGCCCCCGCCCACCATGAGCTCTGACCGCAGCCACTGCCGCCTAGGTATTCTGCACTACTTGCCGAGACACAAGCGCTGCTACCGTGAACCCCACAGTCCGCTCATCAAACGACCATCGACCAGTAAACGACGTGCGTTACAGCACACCCTTGAATATATCCATGTCAGTGTTCTGCTTAACCTGGTAACCAGTCTTAGGGATTTTCGTTAATATAGCAGGCGTATTACAATTTCAACAATAATACTGAAAAATGGTCTTTGAGCACAAAGACAGGTGAATAACTTAAAAATTGTAACAGTTCTCTATACGTTAATATCTTGTGGCCGAAACCAACTTTTATGTTTTATAGAACATACTTGTAGGGAGTTAATGTATATCTTTTAGTTGTGGTAAAAGAGGTAGTAAGAAATTATACGTGCAAAAAATACATCGTGTCCATTCTGTGGTTTTCAATGGAATAAACATTGAATTCCTTTGATTGCTTATTGTAAACCGCTTAATATTATTTAATCCCATCAACACCAACTCTTCTTCCATAACGTGTATTACATAGGAGGGAAGGGGGGGGGGATAGTTTAACGTCTCACTATCAAAAAAAGAAAAAAATTGTTAATTGCAGTTCACTATAGTAACAATATACTTTTTAAAGAAGTACGGATGCATAACTAGGATCCAGAACCTGAAAGTATGTTTTAGCTCGCTCTTAGCAATACCAATGCATTTTAAAAAACCTGTATCACGAAGGGAACTTCATGACGATGACAAAAATATTTAAAAAATATAGATTTCGGTGACTGTTGTTTTCTTTTGTTCGGAATGTACTTTTTAGATTTATGAATAAGTAGGGTCCTGAAACCGAAAACATTGAATATGACATTGGTTGTGAAAAGTCACATCCGTTACTGAGACTTAAATTTTTAGGTTAAGTTTAACTGATACATTTAGTACATTTATGGAATCTGTTGGAAGACTTCATCCAAAACAATAAATGCTTTTTTGACAAACTTTAATTCGAAAGTAGCTCACTACATTACAATATTTTCATGATGTGGTCATAAAGTACACCTCTCCCCCCCCCCCCCCCTTGTATCGCGAGGGTTAATATTTTGAAAGTAATAACACATGACTCATGTGGTACTAGTAAGTAGTAATGTTGGGGTCATGATGAGGAGCAAAATACTGTAAGTTCCTGTATGTCCACTAATTTGTCTTCAGATACTTGTAAGAAACCTGGATAAAGATAGTAATCTCTCAAGGGACAAATAAAATTTCAGTGGCCGTTGAAAAACATGGTAGAAGTATCTTTTTCTCTGTGTGATTCTTACCTTGCTATGCGTTTTGAGTCTGCTGAAATTGTCCTCGGGGCGTTTGGTCCACTACTTCCCCAGACTTTGTACATTGTTACTGTAGCCGACATTTCCCTCGCGAGAGAATAGTAACTGTACTGGTATTTAAAATAAGTCTCATTTATTCTTCAGTCTCAGTTGCATATTTTTTAATAAGTGACACGTTTCAGTCTCTCTGGATCGTCTTCAGATGTTCGTAGTTGCGTCGGCTAAAAGTCATGTCTGTGTCAGAACCCTACATCAGAGTACTGACTGATTTTTCTTGTCATTAGATAAGTTCTCCGCAGTCCATTTTATAACGACATACGTATGGCAAAATAACAAACATTATGGCATTGAATACATTGTTTAAAGTTAGAAAAGAAGTGGAGAATAAAAAATCTGTCCACTGAACGAGGTGTAGGTTGGCATATTTAAAATAAAAATAAATTCACTGCTAGTACATTATGATGCAGTGGGGCATTTGCTAACGGGCCTCTTTTTTCTCCCCAATAGACGTTGAACTTGTTGTTTTTGTCCTTTTTCAGGCATATTACGTCAGTATTCCTGAAAATAATTTCTTTTGTTCGTAAAGCTTTTGGCCATTGTAATATGCAGAAGGTGATCTGTACGAAAGGCACAATTTTCAATAGTTTTGTAATGCTGTTTTATAAGAAGTATCTGAAGTAAGTGGCTGTGGTTCAAACAAAATATTTTGTGAAAATAAAATGATTCTGGCATGCTTTGCTTACATTCCCGTAGATGGAGCATTTAATTCCATTAATTATGATTAATTTGCAATTAATGTAGCAACTGTTTCTCAGGTAACAGAAGTCTTAATGGTATAAGAACGCCATCACATATCTAGTACTTGTAAACTCAGCCGGCCGCCGTGGCCGAGCGGTTCTAGGCACTTCAGTCCGGAACCGCGCGACTGCTACGGTCGCAGGTTCGAATCCTGCCTCGGGCATGGATGTGTGTGATGTCATTAGGTTAGTTAGGTTTAAGTAGTTCTAAGTTCTAGGGGACTGATGACCTCAGATGTTAAGTCCCATAGTGCTCAGAACCATTTGAACCATTTTTTTGTAAACTCACGTAACTATTTTTAAAACCTGCAGACGGCGCTGGACGGATGTAGATAGCTGAGTATATCTCTGATGTTTCGGCTGATATTTGGCGCTGTGTACCTGAGTCAGCCGAAAGAAATACTGTTCAATATGTTTTTCATGCGACGTCCAGTGTCTATGGAAAGCGTTGGTTTATTCCAAATGCAAACAAGTTGATTTTTAAAGTGGAATTTTACGCACCCATTAGATAGAAGAAAGAAAGGCTATGGTCGGCGTCGGGATCGTTAGAGACGGATCAGAAGTTCAGGTTGTTTCAAGATGGGGAAGGAAATATGCCGTACTCTTTCAAAAGAACCATCGCAGTGTTTGCCTGGAGCAATTTAGGGATCTCACGGAAAACCTGAATCTGGATGGTCCGATGCGCATTTGAACCGCCGTCCTCCCGAATGCGTTTCTAGTGTGCTAAACAGTGCGCCACAAAGCTCGTTCATTTGATAGAGCGGTCTCATACTAGACTAGTGAGATATTAGTTTTATCGCTATGTATTAAAAGGGGCAGTAAAAAAACAAGAATCACCAGTCCCCCAGAGACAACAGCACCAGCCGGGTTGCGCTGACTGCTAGCACCGTGAACAGCGCTTCCCAGTTGCTACTGGAGTACTTGGTGATTCTTCATGTCCTTCTGTTCCTGTTAATAGACTCGGTTAAAAAAAATTCTCTGGAGGAATGTGGAAGCGCTCCATCGAAAAAAATTCTGTTGAAAATCATTTCGTTTGTTAACGGAAAACAAAGGGACACCATCCGTCGACAATGGGAGTCGCATGAAAGACGTGATTAACACAATTTGTTTGGGCTGACTCCGGCTACACACTGCGAAAATGAAATAGCAGATATCCGCCGATACGCCGATGAAATGCGTCTTATGTGGTATATCTTCTATAAGTGAAGCTAATGAAACTCCGGTTTCTCATCTTCACTCTAGCACCAACAAAAAACAAAACGTACTGCTGTTTCGCTGTACTGTCTTCATTGGATGAATCGAAGCATAAGCTGAGGGTACAGTAAAATCTACAGTCTCGTCAATTACACTACTGGCCATTACAATTGCTACACCAAGAAGAAATGCAGATGATAAACGGGTATTCATTGGACAAATATATTACACTAGAACTGACATGTGATTACATTTTCACGCAATTTGGGTGCATAGATCCTGAGAAATCAGTACCCAGAACAACCACCTCTGGCTGTAATAACGGCCTTGATACGCCTGGGCATTGAGTCAAACAGAGCTTGGATGGCGGGTACAGGTACAGCTACCCGTGCAACTTCAACACTATACCACAGTTCATCAAGAGTAGTGACTGGCGTATTGTGGCGAATAAGTTGCTCTGCCACCATTGACCAGACGTTTTCAATTGGTGAGAGATCAGGAAATTGTGCTGGCCAGGGCAGCAGTCGAACATTTTCTGTATCCAGAAATGCCCTACATGATCTGCAACATGCGGTCATGCATTATCCTGATGAAATGTAGGGTCTCGCAGCGATCGAATGAAGAGTAGAGCCACGGGTCGTAACACTTCTGAAATGTAACGTCGACTGTTCAAAGTGCCGCCAATGTGAACAAGGGGGTGACCTAAACGTGTAACCAATGGCACCCCATACCATCACGCCGGGTGATAAAATAGTATGGCGATGACGGAAAGACACTTCCAATGTGCGTTCATGGCGATGTCGCCAAACACGGATGCGATCATCATGATGCTGTAAACAGAACCTGGATGCATCCGAAAAAGTGATGTTTTGCCATTCGTGCACCCAGGTTCGTTGTTGAGTACACCATCGCAGGCGCTCCTGTCTGTGATGCAGCGTCAAGGATAACCGCAGCTATGGTCTCCCAGCTGATAGTCCATGCTGCTGCAATCGTCGTCGAACCGTTCATGCAGATGGTTGTTGTCTTGCAAACGTCGCCATCTGTTGACTCAGGGATCGAGACATGGCTGCACGACCCGTTATAGCCAGTCGGATAAGATGCCTGTCGTCTCGACTGCTAGTGATACGAGGCCGTTGGGATCCACCACGGCGTTTCGTATTACCCTCCTGAACCCACCGATTCCATATTCTGCTGACAGTCATTGGATCTCGATCAACGCAGCAATGGCGCGATACGATAAACCGCAATCGCTATAGGCTACAATCCGACCTTTGTCAAAGTCGGAAACGTGATGGTATGCATTTCTCCTCCTTACACGAAGCATCACAACAACGTTTCACCAGGCAACGCCGGTAAACTGCTGTTTGTGTATGTGAAATCGGTTGGAAACTTTTGTCATGTCAGCACGTTGTAGGTGTCGCCAATGGCGCCAACCTTGTGTGAATGCTCTGAAAAACTAATCATTTGCATATCACAGCATCTTCTTCCTGTCGCGTCTGTAGCAATTTCAATGGCCAGTAGTGTATTTTCTGCCACAACCAGAAGCAAATACGCTTCCACGAAAATAAGTTGTAAAATGTTAGACTACCCTTAACGTACAATTTGTACCTCTTAGAGGTTGATCAAAGCTTGTTTAAACGTTCAATACTTATACATCCAGAACTGTCTATTCGAGACTGACTTCAGGCAACGACAGTGATTGTCGAATTATAAGCAGCAATTACAATTAATTTCAGACAGCTTTATTTTGGTTTTCATTTTGATATAATTGTACATTATAGCTAAGTTTACAGTCCTTAATTCTAATTATTTTAGAGCGACCAATCACAAAGGAAAGCTCTCAGAAATAATGCTTTCTACTTTTGTGTGACCCGAGGAGACAAGAAGTATATATTAGCTTTGCATTGAGAAGGCACTTGCAATTTGGCCCGTTTTTTAGTTTTCGGTTGAAGACAACAGTATGCATTAGGAATAATACTCTTTCAACAGAAAGCTCTGAACGAACCACAAGCTCGAAACAAACTTTGGTTTTCTCTTCACAAATTGATGAACCATTAAAAATTTGCTTCTTTGCGTTGTGATTGGCCACAAGGAGTTTATGTTATGAGATCTATTTAATTTTCTATTTACCAACCTCTACTTAAACAGTAATTACTGTCTAGAAATTATATACGAATATGATAGTTGGGTATCGAAAAAATGTTTTACTACTAGTTAAAGAAATGCTACATGCGATATTGCGATGCAGATACACACATAAGAAATATGTATTACAGCATGCCAATTTAAATAACTTCTTACTTTTAGAATAATACATTATTTAACACAAAATGTCAGATGCAGAGAGTTGTCACAGTTTGTATTCTGTCTTGAAATATTGTATCACTTTTAATCACAACAATTTAATTATCTAGAGGAAAGTTACAGAAATTTGTTTAGCCATTACGTTACGAAATCGTGAGTTTAATCAAGAATTTGAGAGTAAAATAAATTTTTAGTTCTGACATATTTTTCATTGACAGCACAGTTTTAAATTAACTATGGTCATGCTTATAATGTGTACCTGTGAGAAATTTTGTAATCAGAACTAACAGCTGAATCTTAATGCTCCAAGCTCCAAAACACTGTGACTATCTGTCGGTCCACCCCTAAAATTTTATTCGTTTTGTCAATCTTCCATTACACACCCAGAGACTCTGAGACGGACGTGACTACCTTATTACATCACTTACAGCTCTTCTAGCTTTCGAGTGTGTTGAAAACGGAAAGGTATTTTATTTACTAACAGATGGCCGTATTAACGTGACTTATTAACGTGACTCGATAGCGCATGAGCGTAAAATAAGTGCAAGACGCAGTTTATAATCAGTCTGGCGTATGATTAAGGTGACTGAAAGACTACCAACCATTTATTACACTGCCAACTGAGTAATTGTTAGATTCAGGACGTTCAGTATTGAAGGATCGCTTTAATGTGATTATGTTTTTTTGAAAATAACCTTTTGGTGAAAATAGGGAGTGGCGAGATTGTAGCCTGACACAAGGTGGAATCAGTTCTCTTGAAATAATAAAGTACGAGTAATGTGTTACTTCAATAAAGGGAATGTAAATTCATCCACTATTCACAAATACATTTCGAATAAGGGATACTTTATTTATCAGAGATTAGTTTAAGTAACTTTCAAGCCTTTGCTTTCATGTTGCGGATTACGGCACAGCGATGTTATACAATATCTACTAAGGCCATGGTGTTGGTTACGTGGAAGAAAATCGCTGGGCATTGTAGCATTGAGGAGGCGAAATTTCTGATCCTAGCGCTAGTGCATATTCAGGTATTCGTTGCAGTCGAATGGAAGTAGTAAAAATCTAGAGGAGTGGCGTTAAGTTGAACCGAAATGAGTAAAAAATATGATATTAATATAGACAATGAGAACATCTGTGTAAATATTGTGAGAAAAAGGATATTACATCGTTAATACGAATGGAAATATTGTGATAAGCAGTTATTAAGTAAGTAGGACTTGATTAACAGTAGGCTGAAGTTAACAACCACGTGTGAATAATAATAAACGGTAGCTCTCGTGTAAGGTGTTTCAGCTAACTTTCACGAATTTTGGGGTGAGTAAATCAGAATGACATTAACCACAGTGAAAATGATACTGTAACATTAGTGATGTGTGTGAAAGTGAACTGGGAATGTTTAAGTATAAACATTGTTATGTACAAGGTGAATCGCCTAAATCCGCAAATATTGCGGAAAAGGAAAGTGCTATTGACGTGCACTTTTCACAGGACTTATTGGTAGTCAAGGGAGCGTAATGTTAGCCAATGAAATGATTTAATAATAGTTCCAAAAGTACATTTTTGTGCAAAAATACGCTTTGTAAATAGATCAATGGCCAGTGACTCTACAAAACTAAAATTGGGGTAAATAAGAATGTCAGTAGTGTTTTTGCAGGATTATAGTGCGAGTCGTTTAGGGATATCATATTTCGAAAAGATTCTACACGAACGCTTGTAAAATACCTGCGTTAGCACATACTAAAGAACAACAAAAGTGCGTACGCGGTTATGTGAATTCTGATATTTATGATTGTCTTCAATTTAATTTGCTACTCATAGCGTCCATGAAACACAGATCGGAGTGGGGTGGAAGATCACAAGGTGTCTATTAAAGTGTAGCCGTGACGGTTTAATGCCACGTGTCCCACACGCTGCTCGACTGCGTACTAAATATGGAATGACTACGCAATTTCTTGCGCTGGTTAAATGCTGTGCTAGAGTCACGTCACTGCTGTTCTTGTTAACATGCACTGTGGAACGATCGGGACTGACTGTCATGGCCATTAGACGGACGAACAATCCCTTGTGCCGTAGTTATATCTTTGAAAGTAAAAGAAGTAAAAACAGTGAATTCTTCAGTATAATTACCTCAGAAGGTACGGAACACCGCTTGGAATTCATGTCGCACGGAAACAATGCAGTGTAACACAGACATGTTGAGCCTACCGGATAAAATATTGGTGAAAGCACAATGGTCACTTTGGAGCGTTGTAGCTAATGTAGAATCAGGGCATGACAATGACGTGATGTGTATGTGACGGTTGATTGCATGGAATCAGAGCAGAAAAAGGAATCGGCGTGAAAAGGTGACAGGTTGGCATGAGCTATTGTATTTGGACGTTACTTGAAATGGTGGCGTATCAATGCGTGTTATCCAATGTGTCTATTACGAACTGTTTACCACTCGCAGTCATGTAACGCGGCGTAAGTAGATTGGATGTAAAAAGATCTTAACGGGCGGGAACTGGAGACCACGACTAGTCAATGATAATCGGTTTCAAACCCAACAGAATCGCTTCTGTCAGTGAATAAAGGCCCAATTCAATCAATATCTGAGCGAACATTCCGAAGTGAACTGCATGCAGTGAGCGTTTGGAGTCAGTATCTCCAACAAGGCAGTTACTAAGAAGAACACAGAAAGCTGGGTGTCTTCAATGGGCCAAAGAACACAGAAACTATAGATTAGTTGACAGTCGCGACTTCGCCTGTTTCCAAACTCCGCTAGGTGTCGAATGCATTGTCGACCCACTGACACGTTAGGCTGTTTGGAGGGCGTAGGTCACGCTGCAGGTGGTTCTACGGAGGTTTTGGGCAATCATAACTTCGGCTCACTCGTTCATAAACCAGTACGTTTGTTTCTATTTTTTCTTTATAAAGAGTGCGCTATGGGCATTCCCTGGCTGACAATAGCGGCGTTCACAAGTCTCACCCATTTGTTCCTGCTCTGATGAACACTAGGTAACTCTCTCGACTGGCCAACAGAATCACTCGATTTTAAACTCACGGAAAATCTGACAGTCACCATACAAGCAGCTCCACAGCTCTAAACGATCTAATCAGCAGTGAGCTGAAACTTGCGGATTGTATACCTCTCCCCATTGAGGAGATTTTCGAGGCCAGAGGCCGTGTTACACGGTATCGAGATATCTCGTGGGGTTGGCTAACTTTTTCTTTTATCCTTTTGTCGTGAGATACATTGAACAGTTTGTGTGTCGGTATGGTTTCCCAGCTACGGCAGAGCGTTTGGCTGGCTGGCTGGCTGGCCAGCGGCGCGCGGCGGTACTCACGTTGTTGAGCTTGAGCTTGGTCTTGATCTTGTCCTGCTTGTAGTGGCCGGACAGCTGGTAGAGGACGGCGCGGCTCCTGCGGCGGCCGTAGTTGGCGGGCGGCGCCTCGGGGTCGGCGTTGCCGTTCGCGTCTGCGCAGAACAGGCCCGCGCTCAGATTCAAAACTGGCCACAGGCACAAGTCCACACACAATGAGACGGAGCGTCTACGTTTCACACTCTACAAACTAGCATTATCATCTAGCATAGCAACAGCGGCGCCTTCATGGAACACACTCGCCACTGTCATTACATCTACGTCATTTACCAAATTATCTCACGGGGAACATTAGATTTTCGTTTTGGAAACAATAGTAGTCTAACACGTTATAACTTTTATTTTCTTTCTGATGATCTACCAGCGTCACGTAACTAATGCATCTGTGCAAAGTAGCGACGAGGATATTCCACCAACAGGCAGCGGTATGGAGGTGGAGTTGATTATTGGCCACGTTAGGGGCAGAACATAGGAAACTGAGCTGCGTGGCCACATATGCCGCCGGGAGGAGCGAACCCGTTGGTTTCTCCAGCTTTCTATAAATGCGCCGCGGGGCCCGGGAACCAGTCCACCATGCTTCATACACTGCTGGCCATTAAAATTTCTACACCACGAAGATGAAGTGATACAGATGCGAAATTTAACCGGCAGGAAGTAGATGTTGTGATATGCAAATGATTAGCTTTTCAGAACATTCACACAACGTGCTGACATGAGGAAAGTTTCCAACCGATTTCTCATACACAAACATCATTTGACCGGCGTTTCCTGGCGAAACGTTGTTGTGATGCCTCGTGTAAGGAGGACAAATGAGTACCATCACGTTTCCGACTTTGATAAAGGTCGGATTGTAGCCTATCGCGATTGCGGTTTATCGTATCACGATATTGCAGCTCGCGTTGGTCGCGATCCAATGTTAGCAGAATATGGAATCGATGGGTTCAGGAGGGTAATACGGAACGCCGTGCTGGATCCCAACGGCCTCGTATTACAGGCGTCTTATCCGCATGGATGTAATGTAATGTGAAGCCACGTCTCGATCCCTGAGTCAACAGATGGCGACGTTTGCAAGACAACAACCATCTTCAAGAACAGTTCGACGACGATTGCAGTAGCATGGACTATCAGCTCGGAGACCATGGCTGCGGTTACCCTTGACGCTGCATCACAGACAGGAGCGCCTGCGATGGTGTACTCAACGACGAACATGGGTGCATGAATGGCAAAACGTCATTTTTTCGGATGAATCCAGGTTCTGTTTACAGCATCATGATGATCGCATCCGTGTTTGGCGATATCGCGGTGAAAGCACATTGGAGGCGTGCATTCGTCATCGCCATACTTGCGTATCACTCGGCGTGATGGTATGGGGTGACATTGGTTACACGTCTCGGTCACCTCTTGTTCGCATTGACGGCACTTTGAACAGTGGACGTTACACTTCAGGTGTGTTACGAGCCATGGATCTACCCTTCATTCGATCCCCGCAAAACCCTACATATCAGCAGGATAATGCACGACCGCATGTTTCAAGTACGGGCCTTTCTGGATACAGAAAATGTTCGACTGCTGCCGTGACCAGCACATTCTCCAGATCTCTCACCAATTGAAAACCTCTGGTCAATGGTGGCCGATCAACTGGCTCGTCACAATACGCCAGTCACTACTCTTGATGAACTGTGGTATCGTGTTGAAGCTGCATGGGCAGCTGTACCTCTACACGCCATCCAAGCTCTGTTTGACGCAATGCCCAGCCGTATCAAGGCCTTTAATACGGCCAGAAGTGGTTGTTATGGGTACTGATTTCTCAGGATGTACGCACCCAATTGCGTGAAAATGTAATCACATGTCAGTTGTAGTATAATATGTTTGTCCAATGAATACCCGTTTATCATCTGCATTTCTTCTTGGTGTAGCAATTTAAATGGCTTTTAGTGTATGAAACACTCCAATAAGAGTACGCTTGTTATCTCCCGTAGGGTTGGATTTCAGTTCGGATGCAGCTGGGACTGTTTTGTACTTGTATACTGCTTACGACGGGCTTGGTATCTTTTCTGGAATTTTCCGCGCGGGGTAGCCTCGCTGTCTTGCACCTCTTGTCACGGTTCACGCGGCTGACCCCGTCGCAGGTTCGAGTCCTCCCTCGGGCATGGATGTGTCGTCGTCCTTAGCGTAAGTTACTTTTATATTAAGTAGTGTGTAATCTTAGGGACCGATGACCTCTGCAGTTTGGTTCCATAAGATCTATCACAAAATTTTCTGGAATTTATCTGTTTGCAACTTCCAGGATGAAGCCGCCCTTCGCCAACTCCGGGCTTGTATCGTTTAGGTATGAATGTGTTCTGCACCAGTATGAACTTTACGACGAGCGCCTCGTAGCTGGATTCGAGTATAGTCTTCGTTACGAACAACTTCATTTTCTCTTCTCTCAGTATTGCTTTCAATTTTTCCAATACCTATTTATATTTTTTTGCCTTTCTTTTGTCGTCGTTATTACTGATTTGTCATTTATTCTCCTTGAAAGCATTCTAAATTTAGTATTCCATTTCTAAAATTGTTTCTTTCTGTTTTTCTATTCTTTGAGGCTTTTCTCCTACTTAATCATTTTTGTAACTCATACTGTTTGTAAGTATTTTCTCCAGTATCTTTCTTTAGCGTTTTCAGATACATTCGGCAGATATGACCGGAGAAAATTAACCTTCGTTTTGTCACTAATTTTGATATTGATTACTCAACCATATGTAATTTGTATTGCATCTATTAATGTTCTAATAGTCCGTGTTTTAGATGCCTCTAGATTTTCCAGCTCATACTTCAGCATTCACATGCATATAAACATTCTGCTGTTACCATTGTGGTATAGTAGTCTACTTATGTTTATGCAGATATGCATTTACTGTAGTACGTATCTATATTTAAACTGTATTATTTTTGATTTTATTAACTCTTATATCAGTTGAGAATTTTTAGTTGATTTTTCTGTATGCTTTACTTCATTTATTTATATTTCATATTTCTTCGCTGTTGCTTACGAGGTATAGACCTATTCTCAACTGCTCTCTCTCATGTATTACAGCCAAGATGTCGACCTGCTGTTTTCTTACCCGCTGATCGACAAGGAGACGTCTATCGTATCAGAATTAATATCGCTGTGTAGTCACATCATGATTTAAAACAAGTAACTTTTCTATTCAGAATTCAGTCGGTCCGAGGTCTTGATAAAAGAAGTATTATTTTTTTTGGCAAGACGTCTTTGGAAAGGGCTGGAAAGCGACCATATCCTGTTATAGCTGGTTCTTTCATTTATTTATCTTTAATTTCCAATTACTGTATCATGTTGGACAGAAATACGGACACTGACGCAGGAAATGAAAGAAAAGCTTCACGAACTCGAAATTGTGTGTTCTGGGGAAGGAGTTTCAAGAATACAGAACTGGTCAGGGAAAGGAATGACCGGTGAAAATAGATTCAGTATTTGTACAGTGAATAGAAAGGAAACAATTAGAATGGCATTGTCACATAAGACCTACAGATGGAAAAATACATCTCGGAAAGTGTGGATATGGGACACCGAGACGTCCAGGAAGGCAGATGACAGGTAGACCTTGGAAGCACTGGAATTTCGGAATTACGGAGGCTAAGCAGAAAAGATTGCCGACAGAAGACAATTTGGTTATGGCGTGAAGATTGGGTAGCCGTGGACGGCCAAAGACACTGTAAAACAACCGCCTCCTCTCCCCTCCCCGCTCAAAAAGAAAAAAGTAAACAGGCTACACACTTAATTCATCCCTAAATTCATACCTTGCAATATATTTTAAAAAATTAAGTGCCGTGTTTGGAGTCCAAACTCGACTGCAGAGCCCCATCCGACCATCTGAGAGTGGGCTGGGTAGGTAAGATCACACCCAACAACAAGATGCCAACGGGTTACCATAAGCGCCTTGATTCGGGACAATACGTCGTTGCCAAAGTCAACTTTAGTGAACAAAATCGTGTGGATGAAAGGGATCACATCCGACTATCGACGATTGTAGCGGAGGCTAGGTGAGTCACACAGCAACAGTTCCTCAAGTAGCCAATGTTTGAGAGCGACCAGCAAATAGTCATTCCATCCAAAATCGCCTCCTACGTGTGAGATGCCAAAGTCTGACATTCGTTCCTCTTAATGGTTGAGATGTGATACTGTAGTAGGATAATGCAAATTATATGGACGGTTAATCGGCGAGGAATGGAACCAGAAGAATACTGACAAGAATCTGGGGCGTGTTACGACATCAAGGAAGAGCTTCCATGAGTGGTAGTAAAAGTAGCTGTAGGGGATGAAAACTGCAATGGAAGAAATGTAATGGAGAATTCAGGATGCTTTTGAATGAAGAGATTTGTCGCAGGAGAGGAATTCGTGGGACGCTGCGTCAAAATACTCTCACTCTAAAGACTGATGATAAAGGAAAACGATAACAGACAGCCACGGATTTAGAAAAATAAAACAGTGTGGATATGAAGTCTGAAGAGGTTGACTTTTAGTCGGTCGGGAGAAGTTTGCAGAATTTCGTTGACCGTGCTGTGTCAGCAAGTGGCACTCACACACGACAGTTCAGACTCCTGGCGGCAAGTTCTTGCTGCCGACAGAAAGTGACAGAACGTCACAGTCTGCAGGAGTCCTTCACACACGAAATTCTACTAGATACAGTTCCGGGAGCCACACCACCAAGTGTTCGCGAAGCTCTAGTTCACACTGTGACAGCCTAGTTAGCAGAAAGAAGGAAGATTAGGAAACCGAAGACAATGTACTTACACTGTGATGGACTTGAGAAAGCGTTCAGCAAACGCTTCAGCAAGAAAGATGTTGATTCTGTGAAGTCAGGCAACATTTATAAGCTCTACATCAGAAGCAGCACTGACGTGTCAGTGGACGTATTTTCTCACTCAGAGCGCAGATGGCTCTGGAAGAAGAAAGGCAGGTAATTGTTTAATGTACTGTCGATGCCGGTGACATTAGAGGCAAAGCACAAGCTCGATTTCGGAAAGAATGGGGAAGGAATCGGCTGTAAACGTCTAAAACGCACTTGCCTTAACCGATTTAGAGAAACCGTAGTAAAACTAAATCTGGATGGAATTGCACACATCTGATCACACCACCTTATTGTATGACTTGTTTCCGTCACTAATGTCAACAGGAACTGTTATTGCTCAGTCCAACAGTGGAATACACTCTAAAAAAATGTGATGTACCACGAAGAAATTATTCGAATGCGACAGAAATCGGTAGATGTGATGCTCATATACAAACAAATGATTACAATTTCAGAAAAATTGGATGATTTATTCAAGAGGAAGAGCTTGACTAATTGGGCAAGCTCATAATGCGTTGGACCACCTGTGGGCATTTTGCAAGGTGTTATTCGGCTTGGCATAAATTGATGGTCTTCTGCATTCCAATTTCTGCCAATTTATCCCTACGTCGACGATATTTTACGCTTCGTTCTGTTGCCCTTCGTGGAAAGCCATCCTGGCTTATATTTCAGCAAAGTAATACCTGTACCCACACACTGAGAGTTTCTACTACTTGCCTTGGCGAGTGCCAAATTCTACCTTCGCCAGCAAGGTTTCCGCATTTCTCCACACCTGAGAACGTTTGCGCAGTTATGGAAAGGGTCTACCAACCATTTCCGGATTCTGACGATCTAGTGAGCCAGTTGGACAGAATTTGGCACGATATCCCGTAAGAGTACATCCATCAACTCTGTCAAATCAGTCCTCAGTGGAATAACATCTTGCAAGATGTTCAGATGTGGACCAATGCATTATTAGCTTGCTCAATTGGTCAAGCCCTTTCTCTTGAATAAATCATCCAGTTTTTTCTGAAATTGTAATCATTTCTTTTCCTGATCATGTGCATCTCATCTACCGATATCCGTCCCATTCGGCTAATTCCTTCATGATGTGTATTTTTCCCTTAGAGTGTATATTGTAAACAGTAATGTTACTGTAACACCTCGTTGGGATACTCCAAAAATTACTTTTACATCTGGCGATTTCATCCCATGAAGAATAACGTACTGACTTCTGTCTCTTAGAATCCAGAACCCTTCTTCTACGGCGCTCTTAAATTTCAAGGATCAACAGAGCGAGTAATACTTTAAAAGATGGGGAAGGGAATCCCCCATGCCGTTGACTTGACGCGGCGGGGTCATGTAAATGTTAGCCTACACGGAGAACGTAAATTAGGTTGGACGAACGGCACTTTGGAATCATCTCCTCCAGATTTTGAGTCCTTTGTCTCAGCGGCTGCATTTCGAGTTCCAGCAGTACTGAGCTTATTACAGAGTAGCTGGTTAGTTTCGCTACGAATAAGAACAGGACACTGCTCTGAAAATATTAGAGAGCCCACCACCATTATTCAGTACTGATAAACAGAATGGATGTAAAAGTTGAATATGGAGGACCGCAAAATGAACCCTATTATTTTCACCGACGACCACAGCTGTGGTTGCGAATCTTTGACTCTGTTTTCAACGAATAATAAATAAAAAGTGACCTGTAAACGTGAATGAACAGGTAGCAGAACTGTAACGCATTAAGTTGGTTCAGTATGTTATCGTGTTTCACTAAACGTTTATATAGTGCATACACCTCATAAGGTATTGCATTTAGTCGATCAGACGTCTATCAGTAGTGAAAACCCATACAGGTGAAAGTGTATCACTTGAAGGTGTGCCACAATAGCAGCAGAAGCGGTCCAGCAAACATTGGTCCCGAATGCGTTTACGATCCGCTGCTTACTTCGGTATGATTGTCCAAGTTATTACGAATAATCCGCTGGATTTCTGTCGTTCTCATATCAAAATTGAACTGTACAACACTTCCGTTGACGCGGATGAAGAATTGCAGAGCGAATTGTGGACTCTTGTCTTTGTTTATGCGATGATATGGGAGTGTTTTAAAGAATCTGTATTTCAGTGAAGGGACGCGCCTAAGGGAGAGATTAGCAGTCAACCGGATTGATAGATCCACTGAAGAAGTGACTGCTCTTCAAAGCAGAAAATCAAAACGTCTTATCAGTATATATACAGGTAACAGTTTCTCAAAGAATATATTCAAAGACAAAGGATTTGTAAAAGGGAGGGTACAGTAGAAGGTATTCCTTAAATAACCGGAAGTCAGATTCAAGGAATGAAGAGAACAGTGGCGATGTGGGCTCCAGAAAAGCTGGTAATGGAAGCAGAAATTACTTGAATCGAACCTGTTAAAATTTTATACAGTTTCGATATCTTATTATGCCTCGTTTCTGACACTGCTTCTTCCATTATCCACACTGATGGGGAACGTAATACACCATAGATTTTGGTTTCCGTGTGTTATTCAATATCGCACATTTCTGAGTAATTGGTCCTCACACGTTCATTTAACACAACTGATATTCGTTCATTTTAAGCTGCTGAAGTTTCTCTAATTGTTAGCTACTATCGCGGCGATGACAACATAGACATAAGCAAAAAACAGATTCTGGTAACTTCCGTGATACTGTAGTTGAGAGCCCAGTATCTACGATGAGTAATGTTACAAATCTCTGACTAGAACTCAGACATTAACGCCTAATCAGTTTCTTCGCCTGCGCTCTTCAGATGAACACCTCCTACACTAGCAGATAGAAAGTTATTCTATCCACGTCAGGAAACATTGTAATGGGAGATAATTTGCTTGTGGGAAAGTTAAATTGTAAGGAAGGAAGCACTATATATTTACATTACTATTTTAAGAACTGAGCTTTGTTTAGCGATAATTTTTGTTAAGTTATTATATTAGTGGCAATCTATATTTTCGGTGTTCTATGAAGACACAGTTTGCTATACACACTACAACCAAAAAATTTCAATTATTTACAAAATACTATGCTATTTTATGGTTAATCGATAGGTGCTCCTTCTTTCGACTGAATAAATAGGAACACTTAATGTGATTTTAATGAGATTCTGACATATTACCTCATATGACGAAAATTTCAATTTTAATTCATTAACTTCTGCATACATCATTGCAGATCGTGACAAATTGAAGTGAAAGTTGTAATCTAAGTTTTAGTGAAAGGTTTATCTGCATTTTCATGAAGAAAATTACATTTATTTTATCAAACAATTGGCATTAGGCAAAACACGCACGTTACGCAAAACTGTAATGTTTTACACAATTTCTGTAAAGTGAAAATCTTTACTTCATACTTTTCCGAGTCGTGTAAAGAGCGTTCTCGGTCAGCTCATAAAATGTGTAGCACTTTTCGCATTTCATAAAATGCTTACTATGACTTCTGCTCTCATCGTGAATGTGTGAGTCACTAACAAAGATTAATAAACCTATTGAAGATCTGCACACTAAATATAAGAACGTATCAGTTGTGTGGCATGATTTCAGATCGTTATTAGAAACAAAAGACCTTGGCATTAATTATTTACTAAACCACCGTCCAACCAAAAAAGTAGAAAAAGGATTTTCATCTGCAAAATTATCAGTACTTTTTGGAGGCAACGTTCACGTACCCTGCATCGGCTGATTTTCCTGTACACATTGAATTTATAGGGTGATTCTCCACTGGGCGTGGAAAATCAAAAAACGTACAGATGTTTCTACATGTCTTTGGCAAGAGAGCAGCCTCTTTGCACACTAAATTGTCCTTCAGCTTGGACCAAAAATTTGCAGAGACTTATTCGTGTTTATCTGAAACGTATTTTTAAATATTTTAGATAAGAGGCTCCTTGTCTCATAATTTTTCATCATCAGTTGCCATGTTTTGAGCAGAACTGTATACACATGACTTCATGTGCAAATTGCAGACCTACACATTTTATGATTAAATATCTTCATGTTTTATAAGTTAATAGCTGTCCAATCGAAAGGAAATATACAAACAGTAGAAAGGACAAGAAATAAGGGACCGTGCAACAATAATAAACGACCGAGGGAACTACTAGGATTTTTCACTGAAGTGCACTGATGAGCCAAAACATGATGACCACATGATTAATAGCTTGCTTGTCCATGTTTAGAACTAAGTATATCGCTGATTTTGCGTAACAGGGACTCGACAGTGTGCTGGTAGATTTCTAAAGGTATGTGCCATTAAATGTGTACACACGTGTCATGTAATTCGCTTAAATAACAGGCTGCTCATTTGCGTAAGGGATGGTGTTGCCCGATATCGACCCAGATGTGTTCCATCAGGCGAATTTGGTCGCAGCGACATCAACATGAGTTCACTCTGCTACTCAAACCACTATAGCAGGCACGGACAATTATACTGCTGAAAGTTGACATCTCCGTCGGGGAAGACGTCAAGCATGGAAGGATGCTGTCAGAATGTATTGCATTATTACCACAGGTCCCATGCAAGCGCAGAAAAATGTCTCCCTTTGCATAACACTGCTCCCACCAGCCTGAATCCGTGGCGCGCTACACGTTTCGAGCCGTCGTTCACCTCGTTGACGGCTTTCGTGGAGACGACCATCGACCTTTTGTAGCAAAATGTGATTCACCCGATGAGCCGACACGTTTACATCGATCGATGTTCGAATCCTGTTCGTTTCGCGCACAGTGCAATAGTTACTGACGATGTCACTGGATCAAATTGTGAATGTGGGGATGGTCTACTGTGGAGCTCCGTGTTCAACAATGTCCCATGAACGGTGTGCTCCGAAACACTTGTTCGCGCACCAGCATTGTGCTGTTTCGGCAGAGATGCCACAGATCGCCATCCACCCAACTTTACAGAGCAAAGCAGCTTACGACCGCCACATTCTGTGACGAGTTGTGGATATCCTGACATTTAACGCCTATTGGTAATTTCGCTGTACTTCTCGCTCTTTCCGCCGGCCTGTGTGGCCGAGGGGTTCTAGGCGTTTCAGTCTGGAACCGCGCGACCGCTCCGGTCGCAGGTTCGAATCCTGCCTCGGGCATGGCTGTGTGTGATGTCCTTAGGTTAGTTAGGTTTAAGTAGTTCTAAGTTCTAGGGGACTGATGCCCTCAGATGTTATGTCCCATAATGCTCAGAGCCATTTGAACCATTTTTTTTCAATCTCTTTCCGCATACGCTCACGACAGTAACACATGATCATTCGACCAACTTTGCTGTCTTCGAGAGACTGGGTCACAGGCTGGTAATAACAATCTTCACTTTGTTAGTCGATTATCTCAACGGATCTCCGCATGCAGCCCACGTTTTCTCTAGCGTGATTCCCCGTACATGTCGGCTCTGCTTACATATTTTTGTTACCGCGTCATGTGCCCGCAACGCCACCAGGTGCCGTCCAGCGCCGTGGTGAACAGTGGTCATAATGTTTTGGCTGATCAGAGTAAGAACGACACATAGTACAAAGGTAACAGTATTGTATCATGCACTGAAAATTCAATGGATGCAAATTTCGATTCTGGAAACGGGAAAAAATATAAGAATGGAACAAAATTACCAAGATACTTTAGTCCATCAATCTTCATGTGTCATACACGTTAACCTTCGACACTCTTTTATTCGATACGAATGGAGAAAACCCAAAGATGAATGTATTTCTGTTACAGTAATTCAGTCAAAAATTTTTTACTCAGGGCTATAGTCCAGACGTAGTACTGCTCAGGCATGTGACTAGCAGAAGAGAGAGACTCAACTGTCTGTTCTCGCGGGTAGGGTTTCCTGAAGGAAGGTTTGGGTACCGGACGGCAGTGTGTTGTGGTGGTGGTGCCTGGCGAACATACGCGGCTCGTTGCGCAGGAACTATTTGGCATCCTACCGTGACAAGCTCCAGTTGCACGAGCAAAGCCTTCTATTCCATAGGCCTCTCGACTTTGGACAATCCGGTGATGTTCTAATACAGACGCGCTGATTGTCGAATGGCAGCCGAATTAGGACCCAATGTATAACGAATATCCTCTTCCTCGTACCGAAGAGCCGTACCGCGCTGATGGGTTTTGCTTTGGTGCTCCTATTTACTTTTGCACAACGTTCTGACGTCATGGCGCAAATAATTCTATCCATTGTCCTCCTCTACTTTGAAAAGCACAACACTGAATTCAGTGTGATGACTTGGCGTTCAAATGCATATCAGTTCTGTGGAACAATCGTCACGCACCAGCTTGGAGACAAATTTGTACCTCATCAATAGGTATTTGTGACTAGAGAATGAACATCTGGTGCCGTACATTTCGAGGAACTGTAAAGGACCTTTAGAAACCACGTTAAGATTGTACAATATGTGTCTGACACGAAAAGTTACCAACCATTCTGCATTACTCGTATTAACGAGCGGCAGTAATACGTGTGCGTCTAGTGCGAAAAATGTTCAAAGATGCTCAGCTATCAGTGGAGTGGTACATGTTGAGAAATTCGGTAGAGAATAGAAAACAAACATATAGACCATTGGAGAGGCTGTGAAAGTAGACGTAATTAAGGCTGTAATGAGAGTCAGGTTGAAACAGGCGGGACACGTAATGAGATGCATTAAAGGTAGATGGACCAAGCAAGTTCCTTCCTGAACCCCGGGAGATAAGAAAGGACATAAAGGATGACTTAATGGAAGGTCGATGGATGGCATTAAGAAAACGCATGTGCAATATTGATACGTGTATCTGTAGGCCGCAAAATATAGAGGAGGTCAAAAAATGGTTCAATTGGTTCTGAGCGCTATGGGACTTAACTTCTGAGGTCATCAGTCCCCTAGAACGTAGAACTACTTAAACCTAACTAACGTAAGGACACCACACACATCCATGGCCGAGGCAAGATTCGAACCTGCGACCGTAGCGGTCGCGTGGTTCCAGACCGTAGTGCCTAGAACCGCTCGGCCACCCCGGCCGGCAGAGGAGATCATTAAACTGCTGTGAATTTCCAGCTGTTGACAACGATGAATCATGGGCATAACATTATAATCACTGTCAAGTCTTCGAGTTGTAGTGAAAGTATTTTGTGAACAGCTGCTTCGTAGCCCCGAAGCTTCTGCAGATGAGAAAATAGAAGAGGGGACATCAGAAAATGGAACCATCTGCAAACAAGCCAGAATTCCACGCTATAGAATCCATTGATTACGCTGATTGCTTATCAAGAATTTCAGTTATCATGAGACATTGAGAGATTGAAAAAGAATCTCGAAAGATGGAGGTTCATCAGCATTTTTTCTCCAGTACACGAGCATTAGCTCAGGTATGACAAATATGAGGAAGATAATTGGCTGTGTCCCATTTTTAAAGGTGTGCACTCATGCTTGTGATGCCCACTGAGGAGGTACTAAACCGAGCAGTAGCGGCTTCAGGTCACAAAGTCTGACAACGGCCTGGAGAGCTTTGTGCTGACTCCACATCTCTTCATGCCGCTTCGAATGACACCATGAGTGGAGGATGACACGGCTGTCGGCCGATACCGATGTGTCCGCCTTGGATGCGGACAGAGATTACGTTATGGAATATATCAATCAGAATGACTAGTCTTAGATTTGGGCCTCGAATATCCGGATCCACTCCTCAATACACCGTAAGCACTGCACAACCTCGCTCGGTAATGATCCTGTCTGACTGCTACTGGACGTACGTGATGAATCACACAATGATGGTGTGAACAGTATTGACAAGGCAGAAGTATTCCTTTTTTTGTAATAATAAATTCATAACTTTACCAGTGTAGCTACCTAATTTTGCTAAGCACATCTGCGATGTGAGTGATCAGCAAAGTCAATTAGTTTATTACACTCGGTATTCCGTAGCGGCTCTATCTATTTACTTTTGAGAAGATGTTCCCGTATCCTGCTCGTGCTCGTGAGCGTTTGGCGCCACCACTGGATAAACGCTATACGTTTCTGCTTCCGCAAAGTAAACAAGGCCATTTCATCTCTACGGTGCAGCGCACCTCACCGTAACGGCTCCACAGGTGGTTTGGCGCTCTGCGCGCCACCAACAGGTAGCCCGCAGTGCCGGAGCGCCGGGACTGACATCATGCAGAACAGTGGCGGAAGGTGCGAGAGGTGACAAACTCAGATACTCATGCACATCAGTGTTAACAGCAAACATGAAACACTCGTAAACACAAGTTTCCAGTTTAAAAACAACAATAATCCCAAGCAAAACAATCATGCATTTTTATGTGGTGAAACATTTATCGAATTTTATTTACAGCTGTCGTCCCCATGGATCTTCACCAAGTACATTGAAAACCAGTTATAACAAAAATGAATTACGTATCAAGCAACTGTGTTAGAAATGTGTCTTTTTAAATACCACATACGCATTTAGTGAGATGTTGTGTTGGCTGCAAATACAGAACCTTTCATAACTCGTTTAAATGTTGGTAGGAATGTGTATCTGCAACAAAGCGTTGCTCTCTCAATGTCCAGAGCAGTTCCATTCCCATAGACGTTAATCTATAGAAACTGTAAATTTATGTTGTTTGGAGTTCGTTATTTGTCATCTGAATGTTATTATTGCAGACTTCTTCTTTTAGTTACAGTTTTACAGAGAAAGTTACCTATAATAGTTCAGTAATAACAGATTTTCTTAGATTCTCCACAATTATGTAGTGCAGCTATTACTAATTGCTTCCTTCTTACTGTTATATTATATACTTTCACGGAAATAAATTTTTAAAATAAAAGGATGTTTGTTCACGACTTGCAGGAAATTATGATGAAGGAAGCTTGGATTGTACACACACACACCGAGAGTGTTGGAGATGGAGCACGAGCTCATTACACAACTTGCTTTCTTAGCGCTGATCACCATTGACCCCATAGCTATGGTCGTGTGGTGACTTGGTATTCTCTCCTCCCACATGTGTCTTCACTGTAACTACTTCGCCCTCTCCACCTATGCAGTATTGTCTTTCTTCTCCAGGAGTTTCATGAATAAATTTATAAATTTGGATCGTTCACTCTGTACGTTATCCTGTTGTCTTCCAAACTCATTGATTCCACACAGTAAAAAGCTGTATCTTTCAAATTCGGCCTTACAAACAGTATATGACTATTCTTCTGGGTTGCAGGTAGTACCGAACTGTCAATAGTTAAGAAAATCGCTTGCCTTGGCGGTTAAAGCATAAAGAGAATGGAGAATGAACGAAATGTGCGGCAGCCATTTTTTATTTAATGTATTTATGAATGTCAGCTTTTTGTCCACAATCTCGTCTGATGAGTGTTACATCTAGTTATATTTTTTCTTGATCTTTATTTCTGTGAATAATCTCTGCACTGTTCTTAGTAACCCATTAACGACATTATTCTCTTTCCACTCTCTGCTGATTCAATAATTAAAAGTGGGCACTAACAGATATGCAGGTACATTGTCCCTCAGACTGTCGCTGCTGTAAGGAAATATTTCCAGGCGCTTTTCTGTGTGGCTCGTATAACTTCACTTCCTACTTCATATGATCTTTTGTTGTTAATACCGTTTTATAACATCTCTTTCTAATTCTTGCAGTTTTTTTTATCCCCGTGTTATGGCTCGCTCAGTTTCATGCAGTGAAATGGTCAGTGGAAGTTTAGCAAATTATTTCGTAAATAGAAGGCATTTGGTTAGTTTGGGCTGCATTTCAAGTCGTTTGCCTGTATTTATTGCTAGGTAAGACTTGTTACAGTTCTTCGTATCTTTTTCAAATTTAGTTTTTAGAACGTTGACATTCTCATTCTTTCGATGCTTTTTGCTTTGGATTATCCGTAAACAGAAGCTACACAAAGTAAACTTTACGCTATCCCTCATAATATCCGTTCCTCTTTGGAGCAAGCCTGACCTATCGATTATTTCACTCCGCTATGTTTTAATTATCTCACTGAAACTCCGTATTTGCGCTTTGTGGACGAATATGGGAAGAACGTACATCAGCAAAGAAACTCTATTTTAGGAAATAAAATTACTTAAGTTCTGCATGTGTGAACATATATTCTTTCAAATAAATGTTTAGCCTTTTACCAAATAAACCTCAAACACTCCAATGAATCTGTTTGGTCATAACTCTGCTATATAGTTTTCGAAGTCTTTTCATTCGCTAACCTTCTAATCTACTTATTACTCAAAGGGGGATTTTTAAATTTGAAGCTTCTTGATGCACAAAGTTGAACATTTTAAGCTTGATAACATCCTTTCTCAGTAAATACAACTATCAGTAGCAGTAGACGATGCTTGAGAATCAGGTTCCACAGTAAAGAATTGGAGATGAAACAGTGTCAGTGTAGGTCCGAAGGGGGCTATTCACTTATGAGGTATAAGATTGTAAATTGTAGCTCCTGGCAGTTTCCACAACCTGTTCATTGAACCGACGTTCTAGCATTTCTTGCGGAACACATTGTCTCAGTACTTGCTTGATATGCCACTAGCACGTCAAAGCAAGTGTTTTATGCATGACGGCACTCCTGCACAGTTCAATGTGCTCGACAGAAATCAGTCCAATTCACGCCAACCTGATATGTGGGTGTATATGAAAGGTGGATCAGTTCTTTAGCTTACGGGCATACCTGTTTTAAACCACTGGCCGTCCTCCTGTGTGACTATGGTAGTTGGGCGGGTTAGCTTTATCCTTCATTGAAGGAGCCCCTCCTCTTGTATGAGTCGCGGAAGAATATGTGTAAGACAACACATTATGCCAGGTGTATTCGACAGTGCTTGGTACGAACTGCAGTGGCGAAGTGGAGCCCGCATCTCATACCTTAAAGGAATTTGACTTCATTAATTCAACGTCTTTTTTTAATAACATGTATGTTTTATCACCATTATGTAAGACGTCATGAAGCTAGCCAGTGTTGTTCAAGTATGTCACGGCAAATTCGCGATGCGAATCTGTGGATGGAATGACGAGTGTGAGTTGAGTATGTGACACTGTGATTATGAAGAGTAGACAAGAATATTTTTCGTACATTGTAGATGGACGTATTATTGTAAGAAAATGAAGCAAATAAGACAGTTAAAATACGGAAAAGTGGGTACTTCCAATACAATTGCGTGAAATCTTGAAACTCATTCATAACTTTCAGGAAAACAGTAAGATAACGGACACTTCTTTCAGTTAATATGACAATCTCATAGCTCGAAAAATGTTTGAGGCCTCACATTGATATAGGGTTTTCTTCTTGATTAGAGGAATTCGATTCCTAAAAATTTACCACTAGTTACAATACATCCAGTGTAATGTGTTAAAACTCAACCTGAAGTCATAATGAACTCCCAATGTCGTAAAGAGATTTTTGTGACGAAACATTTCTTCTTCGATGCTTCATGGGGTTAACAACCAAATAAATATGAATTAACTGTAACTATAGAAGAAAATTAAAAAAAAAAACAATTTTACTTTCAGAAGTAAGAAAGAACAGAACAAATTGTGATCTTCAGGCAGGCAGAGAGGCGCGAGGTAGGGCTTCGACTCCAGGCAGGGACAGCCGAGCAGAGGCGTCAGGCAACATGCGGGGTCTGTTCTGGGGTGGTCGCATGCCCAGGCAGGCACACCGACAAACGCCACTGAGGTGGATGCGACTCACCGCTGTCGTATAACTCACATATCTGCAACTCGGCCATCTTGGTATGCGTGATGTCCTTGTGCGACGCGAGGAAGAGCACCACCTCCCTCTTCTCGTTCTTGATGGGCACAATGTCCAGCAGGCACCAGAATGGTGTTCCTGAAAATACAAGTTAGCATCACTTCAGCTGTTGTAGTACACCAGTGGAAAACGAAAGATGAAAACCAGTGAAGCAATAATTCCACATCACCGAATATGTACTGGCAAAATGTGACAATGTGAACTAATCAAATACTTTTGTAGCACTTCCGTTCCTGTATTTTATCGGGAGCTGGGAATGAAACAGTGAGACCTCGGTGTGTACCCCTTGGACATTCGGCTGTACCGCAAAACATTCAGATTGCCCGAGACTGTAATTGGCACTAGAGACTGCATATCCACTGTTGGTAAACAATACATTTAGTATCAGACCTACGAAAGGCTCCGCACAATGAGGTGGCGCTACAACCAGGGAACTATTTTCCTACACCTGGTACGCATGGCCTGAAAACCGATCGTGTACTCTTCCGCCAGACATGCTTATAACGAGCCGCCCGAGACTGTACAGTCCTTCAACGGCGGCAAACCCTGCGGATTAGGCCACTACGGAGGATTCTTCATTTGTCTTTCAAATCTCCAACGTTCTACCTTTACGATGTATCCTGAGAATTGGAAGTTATCGACTGATTTAAGAACACTACCCAATCATTCTACAGACAGACATACTCGTGTGTAAAACCAATCATTCGCCGCTTAGCTGGACCCCATGATCCTCGAGACCTCTAGAAACGTCCAGGTACCTCACCGTGCAGTGTTTAAGGGACCAGAGTTGGTGTCTCTGGCCCAATACTACCTACGCAAACCCGACAGCACACAGAATAATAAGATATCCTTACAGACTTAACTCCTTACATGCAGATGCAGCAGCAAATGCCGTCAAGGTAAACACTACACTCCACCTCATACATAAGGGAAGCTGCGATTTTGCTGCTGACAGGAGAGTTCCCGCCGAAGCTGTCTCCACTAGCAGCCACTCATCCGCACCGCCAATCACAGCGTAGAGGAACTCTGCCTGAACCATGCAGGGAATTGCCTCGCCGTCAACCCGAGCGGTCGCCGCCTGCCACCGACCAACGCTTCGTGCGTCCAGGTCCATTCATTCCGCGAGTCACTACGCCTCCGTTGTGCAACCGCCGCTCACCCTCATACCACTGCCTGGCGAGACGCCGCTTGTCCTACAACCTCCGACGGGCTCAGTCGTCGCCATTGTTTACCACTGACCACTGAATCGCGAGACTAGGCACTACGCGACTCAGTATGTACTTCCCACAGTTACCTACAGTATTAGCTTCATTTCTCGTTGTCAGGCAGTGCCTAATATTTTCTTGTTACTCGTGTTCCACGCTCAATGACATAACGATTTCCATCACTACCTGCTGGCATATCGATAAGTGTGATGTTACCCTTGAGGTCGCGGACATAAAAGAACAGTATGTGACTTCCCTGTGTAATGAAAACCTGTTCGAAAGTGCACATCACGGAAATCATAAGTTCATATTGTTCAAATAGCTCTGAGCACTATGGGACTTAACATCTGTGGTCATCAGTCCCCTAGAATTTAGGCTTCCGTGCATGGTACCGGGCCCAAATTTGACTCACCCACGACTCTGTTGTACTCGTGAGGCGCGCATTGGTGTCTGGCGGTTTCTGCGCTCCTCTACAACGACCCTCAGGCGTCTTACAAATCCTGCATTCATCGGCGAAGAGAACGGGACGCCACTAGTCAAGGTTCCGTTACAGGTGTCCCCTTCTTTGAGCACCATTGGACTGTGAGGTTTGTACTGTCTGAATGGGCGTTAAGAGTCCAAATTGATCGAATGGATACCATCGTGTTCGCTTTTTCCACGTAGCTCTCCCAGTCACCAGTAAAGAAGCAGGAAAAAATTGGACTGCTTTCTCCTTGAATTGCCTGTGAGCCCTAATTTGTCGGTAGTGGTCGCTGGGTGGTGCTGCTGGTAACAGGCGACCACTAAGAACCATATATTCCTTGTTTTGCATCTACCGATAGCCTGTGAATGTTATAATGGCGTCACTACGGTTTGCTTCCCAGCCGGCAATATCCTGTGTAGAGAAACTCTGTTTCCCGTAACGTGACAATATGAGCGCGATTTGAACTTGAAATAAGCCTGAGAGACACTGCGCGTACAAAGACAGCAATGACCTATTCGTAGCACATCTAGTCGATCTGGAATGGATTTAAAATGTTGTTCACCATTGTTTAATTAATGTAATTCTTTCTGGGTTGCAAAAATTTAATGTTTTCCCGTGTAAATTACGTAATTTTTGCATCTTCTGTACAAATAATATCTGTGTATGTTGCACGTCATTTTGTGTGTGCTTCTGACGTTCATTTGTCACCTGAAAACAGTCTAAGAAGCCGAAAGCTGCCGATACGTGAGCTAACAAATATGAATTTGCATAACGTTATAATTGTTTCCATTTAATATTAAAAATCGATTTCTTTTTACAAACTCACGGAATATATTTATGAAAAGAAAGTAATATCTATCAGAGCGATTCTCAGCCAATACAGCACAGCGAGAAGGCACGTGGCATAATACGTATTCTAAAACCTATCACGAAATGGGGAAATAGAAAATAAAGGAGATGGAGATAACAGGAAAATATTATGGAATCGGCATTTAGAAGAAAAGGAAAATCAGGAGCTGTTAAAATGGTTCAAATGGCTCTGAGCACTATGAGACTCAACTTCTAAGTTCATCAGTCCCCTAGAACTTAAAACTACTTAAACCTAACTAACCTAAGGACATCACACACATCCATTCCCCGAGGCACGATTCGAACCTGCTACCGTAGCGGTCTTGCGGTTCCAGGCTGTACTCAGGAGCTGTACGTACGGACTAGTGAACTGACTGACAAAATGAGGAAAATCTGCAACATGATCAACAAGAGCTGATTCACCCGATCTTCCTGACTGAGCATAATTACAACGCTTAGCCTGTGTGTGAAAAGCTTGAAGATAAAGTCTGTCAGTCGCAAGCACTCTCTGCACTAACAATGAGCATAATCCACAGACAAGAGGCAACAGAATATCGTTCATGAACTGGATTCTAACAAGCTAAATTGATCATCTCTAACGTCACACACCGAACGAGGTGACACAGTGGTAAGCCCACAGGACTCGCATTGGAGAGGACGACTTTTCAAATTCGTGTCCAGTCATCTGATGTAGCTTATCCGTGATTACCCCGAATCGCTCCAGGCAAATGCCTGTATGATTTTTTTCCCCTCTTTTAATACACTACTGGACATTAAAATTGCTACACCACAAAGACGACGTGATACAGTGGCGAAATTTAACCGACAGGAAGATGCTGTTATATGCAAATGTTTAACTTTTCAGAGCATTCACACAAGGTTGGCGCCGGTGGCGACACCTACGACATGCTGCCATGAAGAAGTTTCAAACCGATTTCTCGTACACAAACAGCAGTTGACCGTCGTTGCCCGGTGAAACGTTGTTGTGATGGCTCGTGTAAGAAGGAGAAATGCGTACCATCAGGTTCCCGACTTTGAAAAAGATCGGATTGTAGACTATCGCGATTGAGTTTTATCGTATCGCGCCATTGATGCGTTGGTCGAGATCCAATGACTGTTAGCAGAATATGGAATCGGTGGGTTCAGAAGGGTAATACGGAACGCCGTGGTGGATCCCAATGGCCTCGTATCACTAGCAGTCGAGACGACAGGCATCTTATCCGAATGGCTGTAACGGATCGTGCAGCCACGTCTCGATCCCTGAGTCAACAGATGGGGACGTTTGCAAGACAACCATCTGCACGAACAGTTCGACGACGTTTGCAGCAGCATGGACTATCAGCTCGGAGACCACGGCTGCAGTTACCCATGACGCTGCATAGCAGACAGCAGCGCCTGCGATGGTGTACTCAACGACGAACCTGGGTGTACGAATGGCAAACCGTCATTTTTTCGGATGAATTCGGGTTCTGTTTACAGCAGCCGTGTTTGGTGACATCGCGGTGAACGCACATTGGAAGAGTGTATTCGTCATCGCCATACTGGCGTATTACCCGGCGTGATGGTATGGGGTGCCATTGGTTACACATCTAGGCCACCCCTTGTTCACAGTGACGGCACTTTGAACAGTCGACGTTACATTTCAGATGTGTTACGACCCGTGGCTCTGCCCTTCATTCGATCGCTGCGAGACCCTACATTTCAGCAGGATAATGCATGACCTCATGTTGCAGATCATGTACGGGCCTTTATGGATACAGAATATTTTCGATTGCCGCCCTGGCTAGCACATTCTCCAGATCTCTCATCAATTGAAAACGTCTGGTCAATGGTGGCAGAGCAACTGGCTCTTCACAATACACTAGTCACTACTCTTGATGAACTGTGGTATCGTGTTGAAGCTGCAAGGGTAGCTGTACCTGTACACGCCACCCAATCTCTGTTTGACTCAATGCCCAGTCGTATCAAGGCCGTTATTACGCCCAGAGGCGGTTGTTCTGGGTACTGATTTCTCAGGATCTATGCACGGAAATTGCGTGAAAATGTAATCATATGTCAGTTATCGTATAATATATTTGTCCAATGAATACCCGTTTATCATCTACATTTGTTCTTGGTGCAGCAATTTTAATTGCCAGTAGTGTATATCGTGCTTGCGGTCCGACCCTAATGACCTTGACTTTGACAGGGCGATGAACCCTAACCTACCTTACATCCTACGTTCTGAATTATATAGATCTTTTGTAACTGTAAAGATTACTAGGGTCAAATGCGTTTCGATTTATTGTAAAGCATCTTCCGTTATCAGTGTAACAATATGTTCCACCTCCTTATTATGATTTCTAGGATCATGAACTGTTCACATGCTTTAACTTATTACTATAAATATAATAAGATTCTACATATACGTCAGTACTATGAAGGCCACGCGAGGGTATGGGATGGAGGGTATTTCTGGTACCGCTAACTAATCGCCCCTTGCCTGTTGCACTCGCGATTGGCGAGTGGGGAGAATGATTGTCAGTAAGGCTCTTTATTAGCTCTGGTTTCTCGAATTTTTTCAACATGGTCTTTTCGCGAGATGTATGTGGGAGAAAGTGATATGTTGTCCGACTCTTCCTGGAAATTACTCTCTCGAAATCTTAATAGTAAACCTGGCTCTGGAACACAACGCCTTTCTTTCAGTGTCGGGTACTGGAGTTTGTTGAGCATATCTGTAACGATCTCATGCTAACTAAACGGTTCTGTAAAGAAACGTGCCGCTCTTCGTTGGATCATCTCTCTCTCTCTCTCTCTCTCTCTCTCTCTCTCTCTCTCTCTCTCTCGCTGTCTCTCTCTCCTATCGCTACTACACAGTACGGTTACCAGACTGATGATTGATACTCAAGATTTGGTCGAACAAAAGCCTTATAAGCCACTTGTTTAGTGGATGAGTTACATATCCTTAAGATTCCTTCTATGAATCTCTGCCTGGCGTCTGCAGTTCCTAATGTTTGTTTTAAATTGTCGTTCCACTTAATGTCGCACTGGATCGTTACTCTTTGATATTTTACGGTGTACTGTTTCCAGTAATTGGTCATGGACTTCTTTTCCTATGTGTGCGCAGTATGTTACATTTATTTGTGGTCAGTGTCAATTGCCAGAACCTACACTATCTGTCAATCCTCAATAGATCCTTCTGCAAGTCGCTACTGTTTTGTGGCATAGACGTCCGCATCATCTGCGAACAATCGTAAAGAGCTCCCGACACTTTCTATTACATCACTAATAAAACAAAATATCATTTGCACCCGTAGATTTTGTTCCGTTACGAACTTTTTTACGACACGGCAGTGGAGTTCGGGCCGGCTTGGTGTCCGAGCGGTTCTAGGCGCTACAGTCTCGAACCGTGCGAACTCTACGGTCACAGGTCCGAGTCCTGCCCCGGGCATGGATGTGTGTGATGTTCTTAGGTTAGTATTTTACTAAAAATATTTAGCATTTTACTAAAAATATTCTGCGAAATCTCTCTGAATAGCTCTACCACATAAAAAAATGCATGATGGAGGCATGGTTAGAAATTCCACAAGATGAGACTGGGATGTTTGGTTTCACGTCAAGGCGAATACTATTAAACTTACTGTGTGGTTGACAGATTGCGGTGGAGTTGGGCAGTATTGTCAGCGTGCAGACAGCCACGATACACAAGACGCTGCACGTACTTACAAAGCAGGCAGCACAGGAGGCTGAAAGCAGCTGCGTCCGGGAAGGAGCTACGGTTGTATGGTGGTTAGCTCCTGCCATAACGAAGACGTAAAGGAGATACTGGACACAAGAGCCGTATTGAATAAGAAAATAAAGGTATGCAAATTGAAAGGCACTCCGTCTTCAGGCCACGAGTGGCCTACCCGGACCATCCGACCGCCGTGTCACCCTCAGTGGAGGAGGCAGATAGGACGGGTGTGTGGTCAGCACAGCGCTCTCCCGGTCGTTATGATGGTATTCTTGACCGAAGCCGCTACTATTCGGTCGAGTAGCTCCTCAGCTGGCATCACGAGGGTGAGAGGAGGACCTTTCCGTTTCTTCGTAAGATAAAAGAAACATGGAAAGTGACGTATGATTAATTCCTTCCAACCAAGGGAGCTGTAACTACTTCTTGGGACATGGTCCATGTCCCAGTTAGTTACAAAAAATACGATCTCCCACCACAGACACTTGCTAATGTGGAGCAATCGGCACTCCGGAACACATTGTCTGGGAATGTGCCGTTAGATAAGATCTAACAGACCAGAAAAATTTGGAAATGCATAAGTCTCTAATGAAATAGAGAGTGAGGAACTGTGGCATAAGCTGAACTCGCTCACAGCTAAGGTATCATCTTACGACCTGCAAGTCTACATGGCTGAGAGACAACCAAGAAGAGGCCTTACATCATGATAACGAGGCGAGCCATGGCACAACACCTACATAAAAGAACTTTCTGGAAGCAGTGAGGGGACATGACCCTGGGGGAGAACCAGAAAGAAGTTTCTGAGACCCAGACAGCCATCTTCCAATCTCTACACCTTGGGGGATAACGGCAGCACAGACCCAGTGAATCCTTAGCTCCACCTCAGCGCGGAGGGGGCTAACCATCCAGAAATAAAGAGAAATCCAGTTTGGTTCTGAGGCCAATTACAGCAGTGGTGCCTTCTGGATAAACAGATATGTGTGTGCTAGGTGGCAAAAAGGGTAGTATGTAGGATTTTTTAGTAGTGCAATTCTTCATGCTTTCCCGGCGATCTGTTGACATCTTGGATATTCGGGAATCCAGCCGGATATTCGCGTCGTTCTCGCACGATATTTCAACAGCGTGCCTCGCTGTCTTCTTCAGGTGCTACCTGAGACTGGTCCTTCAGTCGATCGAGTCCAGTATTTATGCCTGGAAGGAGCTGGGCGTTCCGTCTTCGGTCCGCGCCGTCTTCCCTCTGTGGTCCGTGCCCGCCAGACTCGGCTTCAATGGACCCCTCCAGTCGCGGATGTTCCGACTGCCGTCCGCGCCAGTTTTGGCCGTCCCCAACGGTTGTGGATGCCCAGCTCCTTCCAGGCATAAATACTGGACTCGATCGACCCAAGGCCCAGTCTCCGGTAGCACCTGAAGAAGACAGCGAGGCACGCTGTTGAAATATCGTGCGACAACGACGCGAATATCCGTTTGTATTCCCGAATATCGAAGTTGTTTCTAGTGATTGGACCTATTACGATTTTTCTTTTGATATAGATATTCTATATAGACTTTTCCCCTTAAGCATCACAATGCTTGAAAATATGTTGAAAATATTATGTCCTGCACTGATACCAATTCATGTGCAACAATGGCTCTGAACACTATAGAATTAAACGTCTGAGGTCATTTGTCCTCTAAAACGTAGAACTACTGAAACCTAAGGATATCACACACATCCATGCCCGAGGTAGGATTCGAACCTGCGACAGTGTGTCAGGCAAATCCAACACCTGACATGATAAGCAAATCCTGTAGTATGTCACATAGCTCCGAATAAATCGTGACATTAAATTAACCAAAGTAATACGAGTAGCGAGTGAGCAAATGGAATACCACAGACTAACACAAGAATTCCTAAATGAATGTAATACCTTCCCACCGTGAGACACACGCAGTTCCGAGGGCAGAAACGAGAACAGCAGCCGAGAGCAAAACCTTGTTAAGCTGAAGGCCCTACGATAAGGGACGGACACCCACGTCACCAGCTAACCGCTAGTACCACCCCCAGCCCATGTTCATAGATAGAGCCGTCCAGAAGAACAGTACAGATCTTATGATAACACTAAAAGGACCACACCAGCTGCAAGTTTTAGCGTGAGACTTTTTCGCGTCTTTGTTACGTTGCAAACTTTAAAAAGATTGCCCCACCTCGAAAACTATAACGTTTCTCATTGGATAGACAGAAGTTTTGTAGGTGGAGCTTAAGGTTAACATTGAGACCCTGATTGGTCAGATGGAAACACAGCCAGATAGTTTTTTTAAACCAACTTCGGTAAATTGTAGTAAGGATAAGTTAGGAGAGAGTTGCTTCCGAGATGGCGCGGTGAGCGGAGCTGTGCTGCCCGCCGCCCCCTGACGAACACCGACAAGGTAATGAACGCACGCGATGCCGCATAACAGGGCATAAAGCTTCACTCAGAACTGCAGAAGTCTCATCTGTTACACCCCCTTTTTACGTAATACTAGTGTCGATCGTCAATTAAAGCTCATGGTGCTCACATTTGCCACTTGAAGTAAAAATCCGAAACGCGATGATTTTTCTTTTATATAGTTATTGGAAAGCCACATCAGCCACTGTAATTTACGACAAGTTAGATAAGTAATTAAAAATAGTTGAGGGTCACTGTAGACCATTTTGATAGTTTTATCTTTTGTGAAACTTAATTTAAACCTAGATTATAGATGCGATATGGCATAGGTCAACCGAGCGAGGTGGCGCAGTGGTTAGACACTGGACTCGTATTCGGGAGGACGACGCTTCTATCCCGCGTCCGGCCATCCAGATTTAGGTTTTCCGTGATTTCCCTAAATCGCTCCAGGCAAATGCCGGTATGGTTCCTTTCAAAGGGCATGGTCGACTTCCTTCCTCGTCCTTCCCTAATCCGATGAGACCGATGACTTCGCTGTCTGGTCTCCTTCCCCAAACAACCCAACCCAACTGATGACCTCAGATGATGATGATGGCATAGGTCATCCTTCGATGCATTGTAGAACTTGGAAACCCATTCAGGGTATACTCGTTCACGTTTTTGTTGAACGCAGTTGGTTTTTACCAACCTGTATTAAAACATATCCTTTTATCAATACTGCAATTCATAAACAATGTTTTGTGAGTACAATAAAATTTCCAATGGTAACCTTAACTGATTTTTCGACGTTATTTTACCAGCTAACTAAAAATAGGAAAGCCTTGAACCCCTTCCACTAAATTTAGTTAGTATTAAGATTCTTTTACAGGGAGTGCAGTCGAGCTGACGCTGAAATCATTAAGTATTTGGTTATATCATCGCTAGTCTCACTGAACTCTTCTGAACTCTACATGTCATGTGTGGTCTGGAGTCTCCTTAACAGCAACAGGTCCCAGGTTCAAACTAGTCAATTCCCTAAAAAAAACCACGCTCAGAGCGTCGTTTCGCGAAAGTGGTAGGGAGACATGATGTAGAACAAACAGACACCACGCAGAATGTTAGAACCGTAGCGGTAGAGCAATTCCGGACTGAAGCGCCTATAACCGCTTGGCCACACCGGCCGGCTCATGAGCAACATTCGGTTTGGTCTTTTATATAGACAACAGACTAAAAGAAAAAAGCTAAAAAAGTACGAATATCACATCCGAAAGGAATGGGAGATTAATAATTTAAGAGCAGTAATGTGATGCACATGTTCACAAAGTCTGACAAATATCGGACAGAAGTTTCATGATGTAACACTTTCCACTTCCGCTGGTGTATTTTAAATCATAAAACTAAATTTTGGGGCGTGATAAGTAACCCCGGAATCTTCCATCAAGAGAGACGAGTATCTGCGAGCTCGAACAAGTGTCAGGCAGGCCTCGTGGTACTGCCACAAGCCCGATGGCTACGCGCGTGGCGCGGCAAAGAAAGAAAGATGCGTGCCGCGACGCAGAAAATCGAAAGAGGAGACAGGTGGTGTCGCCGTGCCGCCTGGAACACCGCGAGAGCTAATGACAAGCAGCCACAAAGCGGAGCCTGCAGAACGATTGCTGGCGGTGGGTTTAGCCCTGGCGGCAAAGGGGCCCATTGTGAGCGACACAACCGCGGCTCACGTTGCACGGGCACGTCAAAGGGCGCAGCGCGGCTTGGGCCGTAAAAACACGGCCGCGTCACGTTCGCTGTGAATTTAATCAGCGACGCGCCGTGTCGATCACGTATATGGTGGCTCTCTTTATGCTGCCCAGCGTGTCAACCGGCTGGCAAATCACGCATGACAAGGCCACCGGTAAACTCGTTGCCGCGCTCCCTCTCTCGTCCCGCGGGGACGCTTTATCAATAAAGAAGGCTGCTTGCTACGGTTTAGAGACCAAAATATACAAGTCAGTGAGAAAGTGGGGGGGTAGCACTGTTAGCCGGCGACTCATGTACGTTTATCAGGCAGTACAAATATCGATCTGAAGTCGATACGTTTGTACTGCTTTTGGAGCCGAACGGGAGTAGTTGCTCAGACACCGTCTCATGCAGAATGCCATCGGGTGATCGGAATAGAATGAGGTTAGCCATTTAATTTAATTATAGTGTGGGCGTGTTCTTAGAGTGTTGTGAATGTCAGCGGAAAAATACTCCTACAGGGGTATAAAAAATCCGAATGTGTTCCTGTTTATGTAAAAGACTGATTGGAAAGTGCAGAAAACCTTGTAGCTACGGCAGCTACAGCCCACAACAATGGCTTTTTTACTCTATTTTCAGTATCACTAGCAGTCCAAAATCAAGCTGAGGACTGCCTCTCGCCAACACTGACTCTTAACCACTTCCACGTCTTCTTTCTCTCTATTCCTAACCCCCCTCCCTCATGACACTGTTCCTTCACTCTTATCATTAGCACTGTTCTGTCACTGTTAGCTACGTTCCACTGCCACTGTCTCCCTCTCTTCCTCGCATACTGCCATTGTCTCTTTCGCACTTGCAAAAACGGATTACCATTAAATTAACTTCTCATGGCTGGGATTCAGTCATATAATATTTCTTAAAAGATATCGTAGTCGCCGTTGACTGTATAAAATATTTATTGTTACTATTGCAATTTCGGCCTTATGGCCGTTTTCAAGGAACACTGCAAAGTTACATTTTGTCAGAATATAAAACTATCTGACATGAGTACATGTCGTCGTCAAAATGCAGTAAACAAACAAACATTCATGTTACACATTAATGATGTAGTAGTAATTTATGGTATCCGAAAATGGTGCATTTAGCTATGCGGAAATTCTCTCAGACAGAATTGTATTTATATCGGTATAGGTTTCGAAAAAATATCTGGAGGGTAGAAATATTGGCATCTAGCTCTTAATGTTCGGGAATGCTAAGTTATGTCATTCACGAAAAGCAAAAGGGTGGCATTTTGGACGATCTAATTAATGAGTCACAATTAGAAACAATGATATCATACAAAATATTGTCAGTATAGATGTGCAGTTTTTTGAAGTGGAACCATCACGTAATGCTAGTGATATTATTGCTGGGAAGCCTTAACTAGCAGACATAATAAAAGTATTCGGTACCATGCAGTTCATAGTAATTCAGAGTATGTACATACGTAGACAGTGTCATTAAAACATTCTGACGTAAACTTCATCCGTTTTTCTGTTGGCATAACATGTAACAAATATTAAATAATAAGATTTACACGAAAGAAAAATAGTTGTGAATATTATAGGATGTGGGTTTCGCCTTTTTGCAAACAGTTTTTTCTTCTACCCAAAGATGTTTCAGCAACTCTGTGCCATCGTCAGTATGTTTTTGCTTATTGAAAATTGTAAAAGGTAAATATGGTTTAGGTTACAACTGATTTAACAAAGTGAGCCATACGGAAAGTCTGGGTTCGTTTTCCTTCGTACCTTGATTTTACATTATATGTTTTGCAGGACCAAGTATATGGTGTCCTGCACTTGTAACTTGTCATTTGCAAACAAAACGATGTAAATGCAAATCGTTGCAATCAAGATTTCGTACCTCCAGTGACTGTTCTTTTTTTATTATCTTCTTCCACATTTCCTTTTAGTACGGTGAAGGGATTGATCAGCTTGTAGCCTACGAGTTAGGAAACAAAAGGCAAGAATCCTTTTAGGAAGAGCTGGCAAAGATAAAAATGTTCAGAGTCTCAGGTGAAGACGCTGCCTCAGTAGACAGATCGGCGTTCAGTTCCCCCATTCCACGCTCTCAGGGCAGGACACTGGGACCCCTTTTTTGTAACTTTCTTTAGGCCTAACTTTGTTGAATCAATTATAACCTATAACATTTTCATTTATTACAGTTTTCAATAAACAAAAACCTGCTAATAATTGTACAGAGATGCCGAAACATGTTGGGGTAAAAAGAGAAAGCAGTGTATTTGCAAAAAAAGCGGAACCCATATGGTATAATTTAACTGTTATTGCGGTAAGAAGGAAAAGAGCTGCAGATCCAAAAGATGAAAACGGTCGTGAATAAGTAACATCTGGAAAAGAACATACATTAGATCATATACAAATTATATATAGTTGTTTTGACAACTCTTTCGAGAGGAGCTCAGTAAATGTGAAGAATATATGAAAAACTGTCGAAAACTGCACTCACTCATCAAAAACACAGTTAGCCATCAGAAATTGACGAAGAAAACTAAGTCTCACAGTCAGGCTCTCCTGCAAAGTTTGTGCTTCATAATATCGGAGTACTGCCTTTCACATGTTTGTCACTCACAAGGTGTCCATGAACGGCAGGACAATCATATCTCTTTCGCTACCAATCGCAGTTCCTGTAAGCTGGAGTAGAAGTTACAGAACGGACTCTCCAATAATTGACATCGGAGATATTCGTCGGAAAAGAACTCAGGCGAAACACATTTTTTCTCATCTCGGTGTAATTAAACTCTTTGCTGCTATAGCAGTAGCCATGTCGCAGTGAAAGCTGACAGTTAAGCGACACGCAGCCTCTGTTGCGTACTACGGGCCAGCCATTATGTCCAACAGCAAGAAGTCATTATTTCAGTGATGAAAGCTGTTACCGACGGGGTTATGAACACCCATCGACCTCGGTAGTGCCTAATAATATGATGGTTCACAGTACTCTCACCTGAAATAATTCAAGCGGGGCCATGTTTTCAGAATATTGTGTCCTCTGCTAGAATGTATGACTGCAGAACGGCGAATGAGGCACCTTATCAAACAACGTGTTCAGTCGATACCTATTTTTATTCGTGTTTTGTTGGTGTTTACAGTTTTACATGAATAGGGGATTAGTGGATACATAAAAGACTGATTGAGACTAATTTTAAATTTTAAATTTTTTTAATCAAGTGAGCTGTTCCTTGGTTGCTTTCTTGTCTTGATTAAATTTCATTTCACAACTGTTTCAACTGTGAAATATGAGTCTCAGGTACGTAAAGTGGTCTGTGTCTTCGAAAATCACAGCGACTAGAGGCCCATTTCACAGACCACCTTGTTGGTGACTACAAAGACCGTTTTTTCTTCATACAGTTATAACCACAATTTTAGTGCAATATTTCTGTATACGTGAATGATCTCCGTGACAAAAATGTGTGTTTTAGTCTATAGTCGCAGTTTTTTTACCATGCCTACTCTGCTACCAAGTGATAGAGATTTGTCTGTTAGGACTTATTAACATAATGTTGTCTGCACGTGTGAGGCACACAGTCGAATTTGATTATTCATAATTGCTGATTTTGGAATTCAGTATCAGTCTTTGCTAACATTATATCGCAGAGTAGCAAGGCCTACTTTCTGTACGCCAGCTTTGGTTTAGAAATACTCTGACTTTTCACTGCTGATACTAATTTGCAGAATAAAATCTTTAAATTTCTATCTTGAATTTCTGGTCTTTCGAGATCGTACAGTGTTGACACTGTGGGTATTGTAACCATACGTGATGACAGGCACGCATTTCTTACTAACCTGCCGTTATAACTGCTACTCGTGTACAAATACTTGGTTACTCAGACTCGTAATTGAAAATATTTGCTTTGTGAGTATGACCATGAAAAAAAATCTGGTTTTCCTATCACTGCATTTAAATATTGAGCCACTCTGCTCTATATGAGACCATTACAGTTCTCCGTCGTCACTAAAGTAACTTCTTCTAACAGTTAACAACAATATGACCAACATCAAGGGCATTATTTTTTCGATTTTTAGTGGTTTTTATTTTGGTCCTCAGCCCGTAAACTGGTTTAATGCACCTCCCCTCCCCACGCTAGTCTATTCCTTGCATATACAATCATGTCTACGTCCAACATCACTTGATCGTGGTTAATGTATTCAGCCTTGTTCTCTTCCTGCATTTTTTTAGCCCCCACAGTTATCTCTACAGCTAAATTAAATATGCCATGATGCTTCAGTATTGTCTTTAGACAAGAAAAGAATAAAATCTTTATTTTCCCCCGTCGATTCAGTATCTCCTAAAAAAATCGTTCAAATGGCTCTGAGCACTATGAGACTTAACATGAAGTCATCAGTCCCCTAGAACTTAGAACTACTTAAACCTAACACATGGTCAGGTTGTGTATTTACCAAGATACGTGCAGCTACTAATACCGGAGAGTGTGATTGTTCTTTTATCCCGTCTGACCGCTCCTTGGCAAGACTAAAAGCACCACTTTTATTGTAGGGCTCGAGCCACTACGATAGCGCGCTACGCACGTCATTCAATGGGAGCCTGTGTGAAAAATGCCTTTGAAGGTCTGCTTGTTGGATGTAATTTTGTGTCGTCGCACTGTGCCTCTTTTCTTTCCGAGAAACTGCTCTCCGCTGTAAATATTCCCTCTGTTAAATGGAACTTTCATGTGCTGCTCGCTACCAAACGAAGACTCGACCTACTCTCAGATCTTTTACATTGCTTTGCAGTCCGTGAGCAGTGCAATGTTCCACTGCAGGGCTTCAAAGAGAATTCATCACTGTTATCGATGCACAAAGAAGAGTTATGAAGTAGTGATGAAGTAGATTTCGCTGTCCTAGAGGCCACTTGCTTTCCTTGCGTAATCATTCGAACTCCAGCACTAGCGAATTCGACAAATTTTTATTAGTGTTTTGCACCCGCGATTTATTGAACTAATCGGTAATTCTCACACCTGTCAGCACCTGCTTTCTTTGGAATTGGAATTATTTTATTATGCTTGATGTCTGAGGAAAATTCACCTGTCTCATACATCTGACTCACCAGATGGAAGAGTTTTGTCACTGCTATCAATAGCAGTAACGGAATGTTGGCTACTCCCGGAGTCTTGTTGTTACTTCAGTGCTTTGTCAAATTCTTCACGGGGTATCATGTCACCCTTATCGTATTCATCTACGTCCTCTTCCATTTCCTTAATTTTTACCTCGTGTACATGTCACTTATACAGACCCTCAATGTAGTTCTTCGACATTTCTGATTTCCCTTCTTTGCGTACGACTGGTTTTCCATATGAGCTCTTGATATTCACTCTGATGGTTCTCTTTTCTCCAAAGGTCTCTTTAATTTTCCTGTAGGCAGTATCCAGCTTACCCCTAGTGATATATGCTTCTACGTCTTTACATTGATCCTCTAGAAATTCCTGCTTAGCAAATACTCACTTCCTATCGATCTCATTCTTTAGTTGTTTGTATTCCCTTTCGCCTGCTTCATTTATTGCATTTTTGTATTTTCTCTATTCATCGATCAATATTTCTTGTGTTATCCAATAGTACTTCTAGCCCTAGTCTTTTTACCTACTTGCCCTTTGCTGCCTTAAGTATTTCATCTCTGAAAGCTACCCGTTCTTCTTCTATTGTATTCCTTTCCTCTGTTCTTCTCAATTATTCCATAATGCTCCCTCTGAAACCGTCTACAGCCTCTGGTACTCTCAGTTTATCCGGGACCCATTTGCTTAAATTTCTGCCCTTTTGCAGTTTCTTTAGTTTTAATCTGCAGTTCATAACCAATAAATTGTGGTCAGAGTACATATCTGCCCGTGGAAATGTCTTACACTTTAAAATCTGGTTCCTAAATTTCTATCTACCCATTATATAATCAATATGAAACCTTCCGGTATCTCTAGGTCTCTTCCTCGTATATAACGTTCTCTCATGGTTCTTAAAGCACTTGACAGCAATGATTGCATTATGCTCTGTGCAAAATTCTACCAGGCGGCTTACTCTTTCATTCCTTTCCCCCAGTCCATATTCACCTTCTACTTTTCCTTCTCTTCATTTTCCTGCTATCGAATTCCAGCCCCCATATTTTATTTTCGGCTCCATTAACTACATGAATAACTTCTGTGGAGCTAGTTGACATATAATCTTGTACTACTGTGGTTGGTGTGGGCTTCATGTCTATCTTGGTTACAATAATGCGTTTACTATGCTGTTCGTAGTAGTTCATCCGCTTTCTATTTTTTACTCGTTTTTAAACCTACGTCTGCATTATCCCGACTTGATTTTGTATTTATGACACTGTATTCTCGTGATCAGAAGTCCTGTTCCTCCTGCCACAGAACTTTACTAGTTCCCACTGGTATCTGACTTTAATCTATCCATTTCCCTTTTTAAATTTTCTAACCTACCTGCCCGATTAAGGGATCTGACATTCCAGAACGCCAGTTTTGTTTGTCGAGATAATGACGTACTCCTTAGTATTCCCCGCCCCGAGATCCGAATAGGGGACTATGTTACGTCAGGAATATTGTAACCAAGAGGACGCCACCATCATTTAACCATACAGTAAAGCTCATGCCCTCAGGAAAAATTACGGCTACAGTTTCCCTTTGCTTTCAGGCGTTCGCGTTACCGGCACCACAAAGCCATTTTGGTTGATGTGTCAAGGCCACATTAGTCAATCATTCAGACTGTTGCCCCTGCAACTACTGGAAAGGCTGCCTGTTCCTCTTCAGGAACCACACGTTTGTCTGGCCTCTCAACAGATATCCCTCCGTTGTGGTTGCACCTACGATACGACTATCTGTACTGCTGAGGCACGCAAGCCTCCCAACCAATGGCAAGGTCCATTGTTAATGGAGAAAGGGAAATGCCATAAAGGCGGATAATAGATGAGACTTGTAGATGTTTTATCTACGAGTTAGAGCCTAAAAAAAGGAAAAATGAGACCACTAAATAAATCTTGATTAAACTCTATTTAGAAATTCACGTGCAGTAGTACAACATTCCGTCACAGAGTGTATGATTTATTCTACAAACAATTCCTTTATCTGTGGTAAACTACTTCTCCGGAATATTCTCTCTTCTAGAAGTGCTGGTCCACAGCTGTAGGAGCACTAAAAGATTGGAGATAGGAGATGGATGCTGTGGGCGGTTTAAGGGTCTTTTCTTATAACTCAGTCGGTAAGAGCATTGCGGGCGTGTCATTTCGTGTTACGGAGGCAATACAGTGCCCTAAGTGCGGCGCAAGTTGCTGTCTGAGTGGAGTCGTGCGGCAGCTTCTACCTGTGTTTGGCGGATCAACGTCCACCTTAGAACTATTTGGGTGACGTATGGTGGAAACATAATACACATGTCAAAAAAGTTTCTCATCACCTTGGTTCCGAGAGTTCCGGAACCTGTACAGAAAACTGGAGTAGAGATCAACATAAACATCATTTCCACACTCTTCATTGCTCAAGAAAACCACACATTACATGTTGTTTCAAAATACAGTGAGATCTTCAGAGGTTGTGGTCTAAATTGCTGTACACACCAGTACCTCTAATATCCAGTAGCCCGTCCTCTTGCCTTGATGGAAGCCTCTATTCGACGTGGCACACCATCCGAAAGTTCATCAAGGCACTGTTGGTCCAGATTGTCCCCCTCGTCAACGGCGATTCGGCGTAGATCCCCCAGAGTGGTTGGTGGACCACGTCGTCAAAAAACAGCCCTTTTCAATCTATCCCAGGCATGTTCAATAGGGTTCATGTCTAAAGAACATGCTGGCTACTCTAGTCGAGCGATGTCGTTATCCTGAAGGAAGTTATTCACAAGATGTGCACGATGGGGGCGCGAATTGTCATCCATGAAGACGAATGCCTCGCCAATATGCTGCGGATATGATTGCACTATTGTTCGAGGATGGCATTCACGTATTGTACAGCCGTTACTGCGCCTTCCATGACCACCAGCGGCGTACGTCGGCCCCACATAATGCCACCCCAAAACAGAATGGTACCTCCATCTTGCTGCCCTCGCTGGACATTGTGTCTAAGGCGTTCAACCTGACCGGGTTGCCTCCGACACGTCTCCGACGATTGTCTGGTTGAAGGCTAATGAGACACTCATCGGTGAACAGAACGTGATACAAATCCTGAGCTGTCGACTCGGCATGTTGTTGGGCCCATCTGTACCACGCTGGATGGTGTCGTGGTTGCAAAGATGGACCTCGTCATGGACGTCGAGAGTGAAGTTGCGCATCATGCAGCCTATTGTGCACAGGTTGAGTCCTAACACGACGTCCTGTGGCTGCACGAAAAGCATTATTCAAAATGGTGGCGTTGCTGTCATGTTTCCTCCGAGCCATAATCCGTAGGTAACGGTCATCCAAAGCAGTAATAGTCCTTCGGCGGACTGAGCGAAGCATGTCATGGACAGTTCCTGTCTCTCTGTATTTCCTCCATGTGCTACCATCATCGCTTTCGTTCACTCAGAGACGCCTTGACACTTCCCTTGTTGAGAGCTCTAACCTGACACAAAGTAACAATGCGGACGCGATCGAACCGCAGTACTGAGCGTCAAGGCCTGGTTGAACTACGAGCCGTGTACCTCCTTCCTGGTAGAATGACTGGAACTAATCGCCTGTTGGACCCCTTCCTTCTAATAGGCGCTGCTAATGCATGGTTGTTTACATCTTTGGGCGGGTTTAGTGTCATCTCTGAATAGGCAAAGGGACTGTGTCTGTGATACAACATCCACAGTCAACGTCTATCTTCAGGACTTCTAGGGTTTAGTGTCATCTCTGAATAGGCAAAGGGACTGTGTCTGTGATACAACATCCACAGTCAACGTCTATCTTCAGGACTTCTGGGAACATGGATGATGCTAAACTTTTTTTGATGTGTGTATAATCCGTGGGTGTGTGCAGTCTCTGTGGCATCTGACCATATCCGTGTTGCCCCTCTCTGGAGGCTGGACTTGCAGTTTTGCGCCCTGTGTGTGTATGGATATGCATTGTATCTTCTGGCAGACAAAGTACCAGCAGAGCTCTTTTATTGAAGAAAGCTTCTTTTTCCTGTGCCAAGCTACTTTTGGCACTGCCTGATTCATCATAAGAGCTCTAATGTTCAAAATACAAGATAAGAAGAAGCGAATTTCCTACAATAGAATATTTGTGGCTGTGAAAAGTAGCTAGCTTTCACGCTACCTACCGATATTCTCGCAGCGGGTCATATCTAACGTAAGCAATATGGGCAAGACCAACTGAAGCAGGTGAAAAACAATTAATAAAAGCTTCCATTCAGAATGAAACACTCAATATTGAGTATTGACTGATGGACGGCACTGTAGCTCATGTCCTAACAGTAATCTAGCGTAACACAGTGATACAGAACTCCCGAATATACAGACGTTTCGTATAGACTGCAGTATCTTGCAGTTTAGAGAACAGTTAAGAGTTTTGACACTCGCTTTTTATTGTCCAATGACTCGTTTGTGATGGCTAACAGTGACAACGATAACACGGTCGGCCTGAACTGTAGATTGGAAATGTTAGTGGGCGAATTGATGAACCACAACTGTGGAAATGTTGTTGGTGAATTGCAACCAGAACTGACAGAATTATTCATTGAGTATCGGTTTATCCGCGACTGGCTGAGTTATGTCCATTTGCTCTATGTTTTGCGGAATAGGAAAGCACAGTAATTCGAGCTATTGGCGCCTTCTGTGGTAGCTGACTTTACGACACGCTGATGTATCGATCTGAAGGTGTCGTGCTGGAAGCATAACTAGCGGCGACTGCTCGGAACTCTTGTGAAGTTACTCTCTACCATATGTCTGCGACCACAGTAGATATCATCGCCGTTTCGACCATCCAGTGTGCATTCTAGAAAGAAATATTCTTTCAGTTCTTTCATTCCTGAGTTTTACCCAATTTTTACGTTGAACTAATCTTTACTCTTCTTTCTGCCACTCATCACCTCCAGTTTCTTTGTTTCCATGCTAAACACCATTTCTGACAACATGTTCTTTAAGTCTTCCTCGCATTCTGCCAAAAGGGCGTTGTTTGTGTAATAAAATCTTGTACTTGTTTTTGTAGCAGTGGCACTAATTTTCACATTCTTAGAAATAATGCTTGAATATTCAATCAGGCTGGATCTTGCAATTCACACTCTTCAAGAGGGACATTTATGTGGAACACTTTGTGTATTAATTGCAATCTATAGACAACGGTACGAAATAATGCAGAAAGATTATTTGTAATGTCTAGCATTCCACCATAGTGTCTCCAGGGTCGCATCAGGTTTATCTATCGAGATCAGAGGAGACTTCGAGAATGTAGAATCTACAGACAGAACGTTGAGAGCGTGTGGAACTGTTGTGTAGTCCGAAAGCTTGTTTGAGAAGACGGTGCTACCACTGCGAAGAGAACACTAGATCATTTAACTTTTTCTCTTTACAGCGCAGAGCCGGCTAACTTTCCGTAGGACTGTGCTCCCTGAAGTGAATTCATTCCTTTTACAGCTACCCGAAGAGCTTTAAGGCGTTCTACAGAACTGTAACTGTTCTCGCGTTCTTTCATCTTTGATTTTTTGTTCTCAGTGTCAAACGATATTTCCTTTCCTTCTCCAATTTCTATGTGAACCTTTTTTTTGCTTTTTTAATTTTTTTTCGATAGGTAACCAGCAACTTTTTAAATTCATTGTAGCATTCATTAACGATTCTGTCAACAGTTGTAGTATTTATATTAGGCGAATTGTTCCGACTTTTACAGGTTCATTTTCAAGCCTAGCCTACTGACACTCCACTGACAGTGCCTGAACTTAATAATAAACATCAAAGTGGCAGCACATGGTTTATAAATGTTGACAGAATAAATGTCATAATCCACATACGCTTCTTACAAATTCAAAATCAAACTGCAACTATTGACAGAATCGTTCATAAACGCTGTAAAGGTATTTCCTTTCTTTGTGCCGATCCTCTTTAGCTATAAGGCATATTCATACAGTTTCACAGTTTACCTTAAGTAATAGTTGTACCACACCATAAGGGACCAGCTCCCAGATTATTATTGGTATCCCTAACTTCACTTAAACTCTCCAATACAATGAAGTAACTGTTTATTAATAGCGCTAACAGTATCGAAGGATTAACTATCCATAATGAAGCATTTTAATGTGTAGAACTACTGCTACATAATGAAGGACGAGCTACCAGCCATGTCTATTTACTCTTACTTGGACAGTGACACTAGGAAACTTAGCCTCATAAACCCATAGGCTCGGCAAATATCACAACACGCCGCATCCTTAATTTTCTGCTTCTTTCACTGGTCTTTATCCCCTATCTTAGCTGTCGGCATGTCGCTTTCCGGATTTGACATTGCTTGTGGTTGATGGGGGCCGAATGCCCTTCATGTCCTAATTATCGTCGTCGTCCGGTCACCTACGAGGATGGATTGTACGCATCCCAACTGACTGCGTCTAGTGTTATCCATTGTGAAAGTGCGCGATCTTTCTCTAGCTGTTTGTAAGTCGTGTAACCGAGGCGTGAGGTGAGTACCACACCGTTATTTACCCAAATGGATCTGGGAAACCACCTAAAAAGTCATGGAGACTGTCAGACACATCGGCCCTCCTCGTTAGCCCGCCGTGAGGGGAGATTCGATCGTACGCCGATGCATCTCCCCGAATCCCGGAAGCGGTAGCTAACGAGCACGGCTATCCAAGCGGGTGACACGGCTGCATCGACTTCCAAAAACTGTGTAGGGCCTTATGAAGTCAAGCATTCTGGTGCCACTCCCCTAATAAAATACACTGCTGGCAACTTATCCTTCACCATGTAGCTATAGTTTGAACCATAAAATGCCTGAAAATGAGGAATTAATCCACCGCAACTGGTGAAATTATAAATACGGAATATTGCGACATTTATTGCATTTAATATCAGACATCGGAAGCGTGCAACGTGGATAAAATTAGTACCAGTTGAAATATTGCATTTAAATTCGTAACGGTAGCGTTTTTTAACTTATTCCCAAATGTTTTAGCGTATTAAAGACACACAGATTGCACACCACTTTTTCCGCAGGAAGATCAAGGTAAAATAATTACCACAGTAGTAAAATACGAATATTTCCTCCCGAGTGAAACGAATAATGTATTAATCACGTGGAGAGGAGCGAGACAGAAGAATTTCTTCAGTCATATATATTACAAAATCACAAAATATATAAGACTCAACGTGTACGACACCATAGATGGGATTTTCTCTTACCCTGCTCCTCTTTAGGGAGATAATGACTGTGAACTTATAACGCCTACGGGAGATTGGTTGATGTATGTGAAGCAGCACTCGATCGATGCTGTTTTAATCTTAATGAGCGACATGGCGGATTGGTTAAGGGAAGGGACCGGTTTTCCGGAATACCGTGGTTCAGATACCTGTAAGGCCATCCAGATTTTCCGTGAGTTCCCTAAAGAGCTTAAGCCAAATCCCGAGACGGATTATTTCTTTTCCCAGCCGTTCTCTGTCCGAGCCAGTTCTGCGTCGCTAATGACTTGGTGGTCCACTGGACTTTCAGTGTTGAACTTAATTTTTTTTTACTTCTCTGTCTGCTCATTTTAGTTTAAATTTTTGTTAAATTTAACTGTGTTTTCAGATTTAAACATTCAAAAGTCGTAAGTTTCAGCAAGAGCCTTACTGTTTTATTATGAACTTTTAAGTAATAGACTCTGTGCCGCTATGCCCAACTGGAGACATTTCACACTAAGTGCACGAAATATAGAGTGAATGAAATCTGAACCACCTCCGTAGCTGAGATCGCTATCTCAGGGGCGTACAGTTGCGGTCGACTCGAAAGTAGCTGGTTCGAATCCTGGTGATGGAAGAAATTTTCATCGCATTTCATTTACAGGAGCATGAAGGAGTTATATACAGGTGCACGAGGAGTAACTAGCAGCTGTGACCATGTACCTACTGCCGATTCCACGTCCCAGTTTCCAGCTTGTGATAGAGTTTTCAGCATTTTCATATCCGCAGCTCGTGGTCTAGTGGCTAGCGGTGCTGACTCTCGATCACGGGGTCACGGGATCGATTCCTGGCCGGGATGGGGATTTTCTTTTCCCGGGGACTGGGTATTTGTGTTGTCCGCATCATTCGTGAAAGCGGCTAGATTGGACTGTTTTTTATCCTGAAGGAAGTAATTCACAAGATGTGCACGAGGGGTGCGCGAATTGTCATCCATGAAGACGAACACCTCGCCAGTATGCTGCCGATATGATTGCACTCTCGGTCGGAGGATGGAATTCACGTATTCCGCGGCTTCCATGACCACCAGCGGCGTACATCGGCCCCACATATTGCCACCCCAAAATGGAAGGGTACTTCCTACTTGCTGCACTCGCTGGACAGTGTGTCTAAGGCGTTCAACCTGACCGGGTTGCCTCCAAACAGGTCTCCGACGATTGTCTGGTTGAAGGCATATGCGACACTCATCGGTGAACAGAACGTGATGCCAATCCTGAGCCGTCGATTCGGCATGTAGTCGGGCCCATTGTATCCCGCTGCAAGGTTTCGTGATTGGAAAGGTGGGCCTCGCCATGGACGTCGATAGTGAAGTTGCACATCATGCAGTCTATTGTGCACAGTTTGAGTCGTAAACCGAAGTTCTGTGGCTGCACGAAAAGCATTATTCAACATGGTGGCGTTGTTGACAGGATTCCTCTGAGCAATAATCCGTAGGTAGCGGTCATCCACTGCAGTAGTAGCCCTTGGCCGGCCTGAGCGAAGCATGTCATGCACAGTTCCTGTCTCTCTGTATTTCCTCCATGCCCGAACACCATCACTGTTTACTCCGAGACGCCTGGACACTTCCCTTATTGAGAGTCATTTCTGGGACAAAGTAACAATGCGGACGCTATCGAACCGCGGCATTGACCGTCTGGGCATGGTTGAAGTACAGACAATACGAGGCGTGTACCTCCTTTCTGGTGAAATGACTGGAACTGATCGGCTGTCGGCCCATCCGTGTAATAGGTGCTGCTCATGCATGGTTGTCTACATCTTTGTGCGGGCTTAGTGACATCTCTGAACAGTCAAAGGGACTGTGTCTGTGTTACAATATCCACAGTCAACGTCTATCTTTAGGAGTTCTGGGAACGGGGGTGAAGCAATTTTTTTTTAATGTGTGTATTTTCGGTAAGCATCCTCTGCTCGTTTCACTTCTATCCAATGCAGCTGGAAGTATGTTAACCAGCAACTCTTTTTCTGCATAAGTGTGCGAAAGGTCCTTCTCTGTCCAACGATGTTGGCCCACCAATGGCAGGCACAGGAATTTTAACCAACAATCCCGCTTCTTCAGCTCTGATGCGGGAAACATCATTTACTATCTAATGGCGATGGTGCACCAAAGGCAGCCACACTCATTTTACCCAATAACTCCACTTAGCCTCCATAAGAGCGGAAAAATTCGAGTTATGTATGAGAACCCGACACTGATCTTTGACAGTGTTCAGCCTACTGTGGACACTACAAGATCCTGAGGAAGATCCCGACAGAAGGGTGGAAACGTCGACCTCATAGAAAAATATGATGCTCTCTAACAACACATAAGATTTTACCTTCATTCTTTATAGATGTTCTCCTTTGACAGAGATCTCCTGAGGATGGTCAGATTGTGAGTGAAATCAATGTTCAAAATAAAAATAGGTGGAGCTACGTATTGCATGATGCAGTTCCTACAGATTAAAATTACTTGTGTCTCCCTCAAATCAGAGCGCTCAATGTCACGCCCGAATTGCTCGGCTTTACCAAACAGCACAACAAACTGTTATCTCATACCTAGTTCCTTGTATTGCATTTTCTCTTGTTATGTTTGGATCCTATATCTTGCGTCAGGCCCTTTTATTTCACGTTTTATCGCACATGATGAACACACACAAAACGATGACGATTAAATAACGTACATTTTGTACAGACCCCTAACCAGAGACTACTGGATCTTTTAGCACAAGACGTGGTTCGGATCCACACATACACTTATTATCATCACAGAGATCGGCTCATAGTAGGTAAACTTCTTATGACATGGCGTTAAATTGAACTTTTCTAAGGCAGGAAATGATCGTCGCAACTGGTGGAAATAAATATAACTGAGCCGTGGTAAAAATTGCTGTTGTGAAGAGTGCACCGCAGCACGTAATGTGAAGCAGTTGCCCTCCGTTTCTGGTGGTGGCGCCGCTGTGGCAATCGCAGCTTTGGTGTCTCCCTCTGGTGGAAAAGGGGAAAGGTTGCCTGTTCACGTGCATTTAAGGGACGCTTTGAGCTCGCCAAGGGCCCCACAACTTCCTCCGACTCCTCAAACTCCTCTCTGGACAGACACGGGGGTTGCACCCCTCTACCATCCTCCACACCTACAAATCCTTAATCTGTCTCATCCTCTTTTATGCCAGTCCCGCCTGGGTCTCTGCCCCCCCCCCTCCCAAATTCTATAAGTCCCTCGCGATCCTTGAGCGTCATGCACTCTGCCTCACATTCCGTATATGCCTCCCGTCCCCCACGCGGATCCTCTATGACCTGATTCCTTTCCCCCATCTGCTCCTATTCCTCGAACATATCTGCATACTCTACACCTCCTGCCGCCTTGATCCCCGTCACCCCCTCGTTGCTCATCTCCTCTCCCATCGCCACACCCTGCCACGCCTTCACTGTAGTGTCTCCCCTATCCTCCATCTTTACATCCTTCATCTCCTTTTCCAAGGTTGCTTCAATCAGCTCAAACCCCCCCCCCCCCCCCCCCCCCACAGATGATGCCCTCTCTCCCTCCATCTGTCCCTCCTATCAACTCTGATCCTCACCCCCCACCTTTCCTCCATCGTTTCCCTAGGCTCCCTCTTCCCCCCCTTCTATCCTCTTTTCTCCCCACCAAACCTCTCCCTACCGCCCTTCTACCCCCTCCCCGAGTCCTTTTGTATTCCCCTCCTCTGCCTTCCCCACTCCCTGTCGTGTCTGCCCAGCATCCCTCACCCCTCTTATGGGTCCTCTTCCTCCATCGGCTCCTTTCACCCCTCCCACCCCTTTGCTTTTCCTCTCCTTCTACGCTTTTTTTTAAATTTTCCCATCATCTGTCCAGTTTCCCCCCACCTGCTCTCAGCTCTGTTATGTCACATTTGCCAACTTTTTAGTGCAGTGTTCCAGTTAATGTTCAGTGATGGTCATCTTTGTAGTGTTACGAGCAGAAATCATGCTGGTGCTGGGTGTTAAATTTATGTCTTTTGCGAACAGAAACCAGACTGTCGCATTTTTTTTAATTGTCTGTCTATTATTTTACTTGTCTGCTTCGTATGTATTTTATTAGCATAATCATCCCTTTGTTCTATGTTGTAAGTTCCACGATTTTTTCGCCATTTTACTATTTAAGTCTCCCATTTTATAGCCTGTTTTTATTATTTATTCTCTTCATCTCTTTAAACCAAAGTCTGTAGGTTGATGAGCGGCATACTAAGCTGCTGCCAGGTCGCGCCCTTCGGTGGGGGGGGGGGGGGGGGAAATCGAAATTCAATAAAGAAAATAAAAAAAACTCTCCACGGGGTCAGTTGGTCAGTCGGAGTGAGTCTGGGTCAGTCACTCGTCACCAGTTCTTGGTCTGTCTCTCGTTCGCATTTGTGTGGCAGTTAGTGTCTGTCTGTCGTTCGGAGTGCTAGTATGTCTGTCGTTTGGATCAAACTTTAAAGCCGGCAAAACGAGAGTCTTGCCACTCCTCCAGTAATAGAACTCAGCTAGTGGTCACCCAGTCGGGGCTGAGTTCCTGCAACTGAGTCTGTGCGTTAGGCCACCAGTGTGCTCGAGATGCTCGGGCAACGGTCATTGGCAGTTGCATTGATCGGTTGGTCAGTCGCACACTGCGACACGAGATGACTTGTCCGCCTTGAGCGTCGGCGCATGTGAGGTCGCCACGTGAGTCAAGTGGGCCGCGCCGTATAGCGAGGGGTAGTGGCTTAGCGGTTGACACGAGAGCAACAGGAGTCAAGCCATGAGATTGGTCTAGCCGGTGCGAGCTTTCTTAAGAAAAGGTTTTGAAAGTAAATTCACGGTTCATTGCTGGCTATTAACTTACGGCAGACCGACAGACAGTCACTAACTGCCGCACAAATGTGAACGAGAGACAGACCAAAAACTGGTGATGAGTGACTGATCCAGACTCACTCCGACTGATCAAGTGAACCCCTGGCGAGCTCAAAGGGCCCCTTAAATGCTCGTGAACAGGCAACCTTTCCCCTTTCCCACCAGAGGGAGACACCAAAGCTGCGATTGCCACAGCGGCGCCACCGCCAGACTGCTTCACACTACACGCTGCGGCGAGCTCTTCAAAACAGCCATTTTTACCACGGCTCAGCAACAATATAGTTCAACAGTCTTTCCTAGTGCAATGGTAAAATTATAGATTGAGATGGAGAATGTGGTGAGTTGGAATCCCTTGAGGTTATATATATATATATATATATATATATATATATATATATATATATATATATATATATATATATATATATATATATAATGTTTATCGAAATGTCTTTCATTGTTGTTATTTGGAATTAATTGGTTCAAATGGCTTTCAGCACTTAACATCTGAGGTCATCAGTCCTCTAGACTTAGAACTACTTAAACCTAACTAGCCTAAGTACATGACACACATCCATGCAAGAGGCAGGATTAGATCCTGCAACTGTAGGAGGAGCGCGCGTCCGGACTGAAATTAATTGGTATAAATGTATTGTTTTTATTTTTAGGTATTTATCACATCACTTTGAGCATGGTGTTCACTTTTTTATTTGCTCTTATTTTTTTCCTATCATTCTTTTTTTTCATTTGGAATATGCCTGTGTCGCATGTAACCTGTAAATGAGTTCCAACCTCGGCTTATCATTCGTCAGTATCGCATCAGCTTGCGTCACAAAAGTAAGATGTTACAGTTCACTTTCAGCACAGAAAACGAATTTTTCCTCTTTTAGTTTGAGCGTGTCCGCAGTTCGTGGTCTTGAGGTAGCGTTCTCGCTTCCCGCACATGGGGTCCCGGGTTCGATTCCCGGCGGTGTAAGGGCTTTTCCTTGCCTCGATGTGACTGGGTGTTGTGTTGTCTTCATCATCATCATTCATCCCCATTACGGTCGGAGGAAGGCAATGGCAAACCACGTCCGGTAGGACCTTGCCTAGTCGGTCGTGCGGGTCTCCCGCATTGTTCCCTATGCTCCACCGTGTATGGGACATCATCATCATCATCAGTTTGAGCGTACAGGTCAGCTTTAATAGCCGTCAGCAAGGCAAGGCAGCTTGCTGACTACTGTTTCCTCAGATACATTGCACATCAAGAGAATGTGTTTAGGTTACAGCAAGAATGCAAATTCAGGGCTACAAAACGTGTCGTGTGTCGCAGTTCAGTCATTAGCCACTTAAAATCAGCTGTGGACAGAGCATCTCGCGTTCCCGCCATACATGATGGCACCAGCTTCCAAGAATGCTCCGCTTTACATGATCAGCATTTCAGAACTTGTGAGTGAGGCGATTCACCTTGTTTGCGTCTCGCCTTTAACCGAGCAGCAGTCGAAGTGGCTACACTGCAGTGCCAAGTGACAGACGTCAACTATCCAGTAATTTTGAAGGGACTATAATCTTCTCTCACAGTGTTTTGTCCAGTCTCTGCAGGTTTTCCCTTTTCAGTATAGTTGCTCTGCTGTAAAAATTATTCCTAGAACCTGGAATTGAATCAGCTTCATCTTATCGCGTGGCGACGACTTCGCTCAGGTAGGAGTAGTGGCAGCAATATTTTGTCATCGCTGGGCCGTTTCTCGGACGCGAGCAGAGGCCGTGCAGGCGGTGCACCGTGTGGCTGAGTGATAGACAGGCCTATCACGGCGGCTCGGGTTGACGGCCGTGCAACGGGCCTCCGCCGGCTAGCCCTTATCCGCCGTCACAGTTTCCGGAGGCACACGACCCGACCCGACCTGCGCCGCCACACTGGCACCCCTGTACCATACTGACAACGTAACGTAGCGCTGTCTCTATCGCCAGCGCTGGAGCAGCAGTCCGATGCAACGTAGTGCCGCGCCGTGAAACGTCCTTCGCACTACTTGTCATTATTGTAGGCGAACTTGCCCTTCGATTGTTTCATGTTATATTGTTCTTGCACATGATCTTCTAAATGACCGATTTTACCGCTGCACTGTCCTGCTCTATGCATTTCTTGACAAATTTCCATATTTAGTTGTAGTAGTTGTTATAGGTGTGATCTTATATGGCAAAGACTGAACCGGTGCCGCCTTCTACCCTAGAATTTGCTGTTTAAGTCACGTCATTTCTGGTACCTACTGATTTCGTTTCCTTTTTTTCCGGAGCGAAGCCTTTCTGTTAGAGGAGAGACTGCATTCCTGCATGTGTTTTATTATATGGCGTTTTAAATGAGCACCACAATTCCATAGCTAGCTTTATGGATGGGTCTAAACTGGGGCACTCTATTGGTCACTCTGTTGTTTTTCCGTGCCGTGTCCTCAAGGTCCGACTGCCTCGAGACTTCATTGAAGAATGATACGCGATCCTCCCGGCACCGGAGCATGTAACACGTTCTACAAGTGCTAAAATTCTTGTCTGTTCCGATTCTGTAAGTGCCCTTCACTCTCCACAACTCTTGTACACAGCAGCCAAAGCTGTCCAGGATATACAATTACAATGGCTAGGGAAGAACGGGCACTTTTACTGGGTGCCAGGGCACATGGCTACTGCTTAGAGTGAACGAGCAGATGTAGCAACCAAGCAGAGGTGTTGTGAGGCTGTGTTAGCCCTGTGTGCCATGCTCCAGCATGGTGTCGCCTCCCAGACTGTTGTCCATGGCAGGACGAGAGGCTGGGAGTGACAGACAATAAGCTCCGTCTGGTAATGACCACAACGCGCCACTGGCGTACCTCCTTCCAGTCAAGTCGACGGGACGAGGTCTTCCTTACTCGCTTTCGCACAGGGCACACAAACCAACGGAGCATTGCTTCTTGCCCCGGTGAGAGTGTGGTGCTCGTAGCGTACAGATCAATGGACGCCACATTCTGTTAGAATTTGTTTCATTTTTCGACCAACAGGCGGCGGCGAATTTGCCGACGGATCTAAAAATGGTTCCAATGGCTCTGAGCACTATGGGACTTATTCTCGCTTCCAGCGTCCGGGTTCGATTCCCTGCGGGCTCAGGGATTTTCTCTGCCTCTTGATGACTGGGTGTTGTGTGATGTCCTTAGGTTAGTTAGTTTTAAGTAGTTTTAGGGGACTGATGACCATAGATGTTAAGTCCCATAGTGCTCAAAGCCACTATGGGACTTAACATCTGAGGTCATCAGTCCCTAGAACTTAGAACTACTTAAACCTAATTAACCTAAGGACATTACACACATCCACGCCCGAGGCAAGATTCGAACCTGCGACCGTAGCGGTCGCGCGGTTCCAGACTGAAGCGCCTACAACCCCTTGGCCACAGCGGCCGGCCCGACGGACCTGCCCTCTATTTTAGGTGACGTATAAATGAATGTGGTGAGAGTTCTATGGTTTTGTCATCTTTCCAACTCTTTTAACAAAGTTGTAGGGATACGTTTTTAACTTTTAAACCGAGCGACTGGCTCACCCACGATTTTTGTAAGTGATAAGCAAGTCACATTTCACCGTGCCTTTCTTTTAGCTCCTCTGTCGTTTTATTTCTGTTTTAATTCAATGTATAGCACGTTTTACACTTTCTTCGTTGTCTTGGGGCATGTGAGATAGAGCTGTTTTGTGGTCAGTACGAGTGAGGTCGGAATGAGTGCATGAGTGTCATTTTTTCGGTTTCATCCTCACTGTATCACAACATTTTCGTCGTTTTATCCACATTTGTTACTTTTAATGTATGTAAGGTTACACAAACGCGCGCTCACACACACACACACACACACACACACACACACACACACACACACACACACACACACACTCAAGCCTGTCTCCTACAACTGAAGATATGAAATAAAAAAGGTTCTAAAGTGCCATAATAAGGTATTTTTAGGTTGTGTGTCAATTGGGAAGTACATGACGAGCCCAATAATGAATGGAAGTCGCAAACTGCGATGAACGAAGATGTTAGTAACAGTTTGAGTGCAAAGAAACAACAAATTAAAGGAGAAGGTAGTGCAGCAGCAATGGGGGAAAAGCTGAAGAGTGGATGAAATAAATGCACAAGTTCAAGCAGAAAATCTACATCTGCATCCATACTCCGCAAGCCACCTGGCGGTGTGTGTCGGAGGGTACTTTGAGTACCTCTATCGGTTCTTTCTTCTATTCCAGTCTGTTATTGTTCGTGGAAAGAAAGATTGGCGGTATGCCTCTGCGTGGACTGTAATCTCTCTGATTTTACCCTCATGGTAAAGGAGAGAGGAATATACTGCTTGATTCCTCGGTGAAGGTATGTTCTCGAAACTTCAACAAAAGCCAATACCTAGCTACTGAGCGTCTCTCTTGCAGAGTCTTCCACTGGAGTTTATCTGTCATCTCCGTAACGCTTTCGCGATTACTAAATGAAGCGCGCTGCTCTCCGTTGGATCTTCTCTATCTCTTCTATCAAACCTATCTGGTACGGATCCTACATCGGTGAGCAGTAGTCAAGCAGTGGGCGAACAAGTCTACTGTAACCTACTTCCTTTGTTTTCGGATTGCATTTCCTTAGGATTCTTCCAATGAATCTCAGTCTGGCATCTGCTTTACCGACGATTAGTTTTACATGGTCATTCCATTTCAAATCACTCCTAATGCCTACTCCCAGATAATTCATGGAATTAACTGCTTCCAACTGCTGACCTGCTATATTGTAGCTAAATGATAAAGGATCTTTCTTTCTATGTATTCGCAGCACACTATACTTACCTACATTGAGATTCAATTGCCATTCCCTACACCATGCGTCAATTCGTTGCAGAGTCTCTCTCATGTCCGTGCAATTTTCCATTGTTACAACCTCTCGATATACTACAGCATCATCCGAAAAAAGCCTCAGTGTTATCCACAAGGTCATTTATGTACATTGTGAATAGCAACGGTCCTACGACACTCCCCTGCGGCACACCTGAAATCACTCTTACTTTGGAAGACATCTCTCCATTGAGAATGACATGCTGCGTACTGTTACATAGGAACTCTTCAATCCAATCGCACAATTGGTTCAAAATGGTTCAAATGGCTCTGAGCGCTATGGGACTTAACTTCTGATATCATCACTCCCCTAGAACTTAAAACTACTTAAACCTAACTAACCTAAGGACATCACACACATCCATGCCCTCGGCAGGATTCGAACCTGCGATCGTAGCGGTCGCGCTGCTCCGGACTGTAGTGCCTAGAACCGCTCGGTCACTCTGGCCGGCCACACAGTTGGTCTGACAGTCCATTTGCTCTTACTTTGTTTATTAAACGACTGTGGGGAACTGTATCAAACGCCTTGCGGAAGTCAAGAGACACGGCATCTACCTGGTAACCCGTGTCTATGGCCCTCTGGGTCTCGCGGACGAATAGCGCGAGCTGGGTTTCACACTATCATCTTTTCCGAAACCCATGCTGATTCCTACAGAGTAGATTTCTAGTCTCCAGAAAAGTCATACATTCCTGCAAAGGCTCGTCCAGCACAGGAGGTAAATCTGCCGATGATTAACCTGCACCGCAACTGTTAAGAATGTTTGTTCCTGAGTTACCAAATGTTTTGTTCAAGAAGACATAAATGACATCGAGAGGAATCGCGGCAAATAAAGCCATTTATCGTCAGTAATATGAATGCATCTGCCTTCTGTTATTTCAAGAAAACAGCTGATTCTAATCTAAACACAGCAAATCTAAACATGTCCAAAGTATAGTGGATATGGTTGGACGAACGCAAGCCTCATGCAGTTAACACCAGGAGAAGCTTAAATGAAATTAATTCCTGGGAAGGTATCCCTCTTTTGAGAAAAGTGTAATATTACAGCCTTCAAGAAAATGCAACTACTTTCCGTAGATGTTAAGGGTAACATCTGTGAAGAAAAGATAGAAACACTTGATTGACATCATGCAGTGCTGACATATGGTGACCAAATACAGTTTTACAAAAGTGGAAAAAACTGAACCATGGCATTTGGAACTTTTCATAGCATTTCCGCTTTCAGCAAGTTTTTCATACTTTGAAGATAGTGTTTGTAATTTCCTTTGGAAATTAGATCCATACTATGCTTAACATTCAAATAAAACATATTAATTATGCAGTGAAATTATGACCGTTAATTACATAGTATGCTTAAAACTCATTATCCTCAAATTCATGATTTTGGCAATTAGAGCTCTTTTTATTTCAAGTCTTTAATTGATGTTCTTGTTATTATTGTTGTTGTTGCCTTCAGACAACAGATTACTTTGATGCAGATCTCCACGATAGTGTATTTCTGCGAAACTCTTCATCTCCGGATAAACACTGCCAAGTCACATCCATTTGAACCTGCTTGATGTAGTTATCCCTTGGTCTCTCTCTAAAATTTTGACCCTACACCCTTCTCTCTATTACCAAATTACCATCCCTTAATTCTCAGGATGTATCATGTAAACCGACATGTTATTTTAGCCGAGTCGTGCTGTAAATTTCATTTCTCTTCGACTCCACTCAGTACCTCCTCATCAGTTATTCGAACAGTCAGTCTAATCTTCAATATTCTTCTGCAGCATCACATTTCAAAAATATTTTCTTGTTTGAATTGCTGATCGTAAGGGTTTCACACATCTACCAGACTATGCTCCATACCAATACCTTCATGAAAGGCTTCCTATCATTCGTTGTTAACAAATTTCTATTTTTCAAGAATTCTTTCCTTGCTCTAGCCAGTCTGCATTTTATATCCTCTCTTTTTCGTTCATTATCGGTTATTTTGTGTACAAATGACAAAACTCATCGGATAACTTTTAATGCCTGGTTCAAATGGCTCTGAGCACAATGGAACTTAACATCTGAGGTCATCTGTCCCCTAGAACTTATAACTTCTTAAACGTAACTAACCTAAGGACATCACACACATCCATGCCCGAGGCAAGATTCGAACCTGCGACCGTAGCGGTCTCGCGGTTTCCGACTGAAGCGCCTAGAACCGCTCGGTCACATGGGCCGGATTTTAATGCCTCATTTCAGAATCTAGTTCCCTTAGCTTCTCCTGATTTAATTTGAAGGTATTCCGTGACCCTTGTTTTACTTCTGCTGCTATTCTTTTTTATCTCTTTTCAAAAGATTATCCTCTCCGTTCAACTGCGCTTTCAAGTCCTTCGCTGTCTCTGACATAATTACGTCATCGGTATTGCTCAGTGTTTTTATTTCTTCCCTCTTGAATACAACAATGTCGCACTCCCTTCTCAACCACTGATTCACTTTCGTGCCCTTCGACTCTTGTAAATGCAATATGGTTTCCCGCCACTATTCATTATCAATTTAATTCCTCAATGCCTCCATCACCCTATAGCGTGGCGGTAGATGTTTAACTGAACGCCTAGTCCACTCGAGTCCTACCTCGTCAGTTCTTACTTTCACTCTCTTAACAAAGCAAGAGATTCATGTAAACAGGTAGGCGAAAACAGTCTGAAACTATTGCCTGTTGACATTTCGGTTTCATCCCATGAAATTACTGAGCTGCATAGTTTCAGCTCTTGATGAATACTACAATGAGATATGCATTTTGATAAAAATTCTTCTCCTGTAAATAAACACTTCCTTTAACATTTTTCTTCTCACAGCAAATGTTGGTTTTCGATTCGGAAGTATAGTCCTGCTACACTGTTCATCACTAAGAATTTTGTTATCTATCAGGCTATCACTTCAGAGTTATTGTGCTCGTTATAAAGTGGAAAATTCTAAAAGTGTTCCACACGCCAAGCACTGCTGCACGTAGACAGCACATAAAAGAGCTAAACAAAGTCGAAATTTGAGATGTATTCAATCAGTGTCCCTCCAAGTCTCATTCAGACGTCACATGATTGGTCATTTACGAAAGCCATTGATAAATATGTAGTTTCGCCCGTGATACACACAACACATAAATACTAATAGAACTATACGAGCTATCACGAATTCTCTCAGCGATGACTCTGAATAGCTATATCTGATTGCACCCTACCGACCCGTTTAAGACTCGTGGAGACCCGTGTAGGACTGCTCCACGAATCCTTCTCTGCCCAGGAACTTTCCAAGCAATGCTTGCAGGTGCGGACGACGGAGGAAGCGGTCCTCTGTATCACAGTGCCAACCTAACTAAAAAGCCTTTTGCATATCCGGGTCGACAGATTTCTTGAAGTCATTTTTCCGCGTAGGCCATCGTTTTATTACGGAACAACTACTTCATGATTTAGCTGTTAGCTAATTTAGCGCAATTGGGCATAATGAAAAATGCGACCCTTATGCGAGTTTTGTTGCTTTGTCGGTATAAAACACAAGCACTCGGTTTAATGTCAAGCCTTTGACCACGCCATTTTCACTTTAAATAGTTGCAATAAACTGCTTTACGCGTTATATGTGGACAAGTTGACAAAGCGCACGTATGGATCTCATTTCTGTTCTCTTCACTGCATAAGGGTTATATGTCTGGCATAGTTGTGCCGCTAAATGCTACAGCTGTGCGAAGTCCTTATTAGGGACGCGTCACGTGCCGCTTTTTCCATACAGATTTGTGGAATATATGTTCCATGCATTATTATTTTTATTAGGATGTATACCTTGGATACTGTCCAAAGGGGCCAAATTAGCTTATCAGCACATCACGAAGTAACGTGGTTACTACGAGATAAAACAGCCTATGCAAAAAAATGGCTTCCCTCAAGACCCGTGGTTAGAGGAATCAACCGTAATATAAGGTCTCTAGTAGCTTCCCATTTGAGAATTTTGTCATGATAGGGAGTGGTTATTCAGTAACGCTGGTGTAAATTTAAGTCTAGAGATTGGTTCTTCAGTGACGCTGGCGTAGATTTAAGTGTCTACATTAATAAACATAGATAATAAACGTTTTTACCAGGAGCTGGTGGTATTTTTCCGCCTCCAGACTGACTTACTGAAATCTGTCATTATGTCAATGAATTAAATTATAAAGTTGAAAATGGGTACGGTTTCATTAACTGACTATTTGAATGTGTTGCCGAAATTTCTAAGCTCTAGTCATCCTACAACGTTTTTACTCCTTTTTCTTGCTAAATTTTACATTTTACAAATAAATTTGAAAGTAATAAGTATATCTGGAAATAGCTTTCTGGACAATGTGATAACTCTTAATTACACTTACTATGCAAGTTTTAAGTTTGGAGCTGCTATTTGTTGCCACCAAACTTAAGATAAAATTGAATTATTCGCATATTACTAACAGCATTGCACTAAAGACCAGAACGGTTTACTTCTACAGCAATCTGAATAGACGAGCGACAGACTTTTGTGACGTGTTATTACCGCGAGTTGCTGGGCACAAACTTGTCTCTTCTTTTAATATTGTTGTACTATAAATTTTCTCTATTTCCAGATCAGTTCATTTCATTTATTATCGGTTGTACTCATCAAATTTTAGCATCTCTCTGTAGTACAATACTCAAAATGTTTCTGTTCTAGAGTCCTTGTTAATCGTCCACGTTTCTGTCCTATATGATTCTCTACTACAAATAAATACTCTTAAGAAAGATTGACTTACACTTACAGTCGTATTTTCGTGTCATTGATCGTTTACATTTTATATCCTCTGTATTTGGGCCATTGTCATATATTTTACGCCCCGAATAACAGGAATCGTGTAGCACTTGTAGTACCTAATTTCCTTATCGAATTCCCTAACATCACCTGGTTCCGTCCGACTACACTCCGTTATCCAAGTCTCACTTCTGTTGACGTTCATTTTATAATCTGTTTTCAACGCACGGTGCATTCCACTAAACTAATCTTAAATGTGCTTTGGCATCTCAAAGAGAATGATAGTGCCACTGACAAACCTTAAAGCTTTTATTTTCTGCCCTTCTAGATTAATTTCTTTCCAAAGTTCTTCTTTGTTTCCAATACTGATACTTCTGTGCAGAGATTGAATGACACTGCGGATAGACTAAAATGTTGTTTTAAACCCTTACAAGACCTTCAAGTCTTTAAAACTACAGACTGTTTTTTTATAAGTCGTAGATAATCTTTCGTTCCTTCTATTCTATCCCTGATAACTAAGTATAGTAGTATAGTCTACTGTTGTGCCACCTCCCTCCCCCTTCCCCCTCCATCTCCAAGCTTTATTAATTTACTAGCTGACAGTATATGTACCGCAGCAACAGTCTCAGTATGAGATAGTCCCGGACATGTTCCGTACGCTGGGCGCAGCTGTACCCTTGTCTACAACGTGATTTTATAAACGTCTCTATGGCACCGCCTGTTCATAGCTCTGCAGAACATCTACTGTTTTCGTCTGGAGCGCCCCGTGGGGTAGCCACGCGGTCTTGGGCGCCTTGTCCCGGTCCGTGCGGCTCCCCTCGTCGGAGGTTCGACTCCTCCCTCGGGATGAGTGTGTGTGTCGTCCTCAGTGTAAGTTAGTTTAAGTTAGATTAAGTAGTGTGTAAGCTTAGGGGCCGATGACCTAAGTAGTTTGCCCCATACGACCTTGTAAGTAGGCTGTTTAGGTTTTTTTTATTGGTAACGCCGCCGCCACGTAGCGCTCTGTATGAAAATCACTGGCTGTGTCGTGTGCAGTCTGTGGCTGGTTTGCATTGTTGTCTGCCATAGTAGTGTTGGGCAGCGGCAGCTGGATGCTAACAGCGCGCAGCGTTGCGCAGTTGGAGGTGAGCCGCCAGCAGTGGTGGACGTGGGGAGAGAGATGGCGGAGTTTTGAAATTTGTAGGACTGTATGTCATGAACTACCATATATATTATGACTATTAAGGTAAATACATTGTTTTTTCTGTATCAAAATCTTTTATTTGCTAACTATGCCTATCAGTAGTTAGTGCCTTCAGTAGTTTGAATCTTTTATTTAGCTGGCAGTAGTGGCGCTCGCTGTATTGCAGTAGTTTGTGTAACGAAGATTTTTGGTGAGGTAAGTGATTTGTGAAAGGTATAGGTTAATGTTAGTCAGGGCCATTCTTTTGTAGGGATTATTGAAAGTCAGATTGCGTTCTTACTACAAATTTCCAATTTTTTTCGCCTGCAATCGTTTGCACTTCGTAGTTGAAAGCTGTCGGAAATGCTGCCAGGTGTCAGGGATTTCCTTGAGTCGACTGTAGGCGTTTCTTAGTAGTAGAGAACAAAATTTATTAAATTTTCATTCATGATGCGAAAATTTTCCATGCATCTCACTGCATGTGGCATCCTAACTCTTGAACTACAGGTCGTACAATGATACATTTGGACAGGTACATTCAGCGGCATATGTGTATACTGTATACGAAATTTATTGCGAGTAGAGTTAATTGCACAGAAGTTATGAATTTAAACGTCATGCATGCTGTGGCAGTTTTTCAGACATCTAATTGTTTATAACGTTACATCTTGTGAACTATTATAGATAGCTGGTTCTTATACGCACAGTGATTGTTGCCTGGCAGAGATGTGTGAAGCGAGTCTGATAAAACGGGTCCAGTGATTGAGGAGGAGGAGGAGATTAGTTTCTAACGTCGAAAACGAGGTCGTTAGAGACGGAGGACAAGCTCGCATTAGGAAAAGATGGGGAAGAAAATCGGTCGTGCCCTTTCAAAGGAATAGTTTCGGAATTTCGCTGGAGCGATTTAGGGAAATCACGGAAAACTGTAATCAGGATCGCCGGACGCAAGTTTGAACCGTAGTTTTCCCGAATGGTAGTCCATTCCATTAGGAGGAGATGTGCAACATGCATACAAACATACATACATCCATTTTTATAATGTGTATGGGTCTTTTCCTGTGTGTCTAATGAAACGAGGAAAAATGTTGACTTCCTGGTCCTTAGTGGTTTATTTTTTCTCATTTGAATTATAACGCTTAATCTCAGAGGGTGATATTCGTTAACTTTATTTGTAGGCACGTCTCTGTCATGTCTTTGCACATTTTGTGTATCGTCTAGAATCTCCAACTTCCAACTTGCACGATTTATTATAAAAAAGCACTCTTGTTCTCTGTGACCGTGGGAACAGTCAGAATCGATAGTTAGAGACAGATATGCGCTCAGGGTTACCATGTCACTCAATATGATTCTGCGAAATCAGATTTTGCCTTAGCACGCCGCCTGCAGGCGAAGCAGGCGGTGGAGTGTAGTAGCTGCAATGGACAACCGGCCCTTTGTGCATATACAGCTCCGTACCCGCTGTGATTGCCTGTGATTATAGCATTGTGCGTTGAGTGTGATGTCTGTTTCAGGTGTGATCCTTTACAGTGGTTAAGCGCTCCAAATACTTCCTTTACTGATCAGGAAACCAGACCAAAGCAATTCTGAATAGAGTTACCGGAACGCTTTTGTTGCAGACATATGACGTACAAACAAATGCACATGCAGACAAAATATTTGGAGCTTTAAAACAACACACGCTCAGTTCAAGAGACGCAAATCATGCTGTTTCAAGGTCTTTTCGAAAAACGCAAGGTGTGATAGACCACCTTATGGCTAACACCCTCTGTTAGAGACAAAGTGTTTGGCTACCGTTTCCGAAGACGTTAAGCGTTTTTAATTATTGATTATGCCCATGAGAGGCATTCATATGCAGAGGGTGTTGTCTGTAAGACAGTGCCTCGAGCATGGATGTGTGTGATGTCCTTAGGTTAGTTAGGTTTAAGTAGTTCTACGTTCTAGGGGGCTGATGACCTGAGAAGTTAAGTCCCATAGTCCTCAGAGCCATTTGAACCATTTTTTTGTAAGACAGTCATCTGCTTCGCGGAAGTGCCTTAGACCTAACACTTGAAGTATATGAAATGTATTAGCGATTGCGAATATGGACAATCATCAGCTGTATAATGGAATAACAACAACGAAAATTTTTGCCTAACCGGGATTTGAAAGTGGATTTCCCACATATCGTGAGCAATCGCCTGACCATTTGGCTAGCCGAGAAGGACTCACAGCCAGACTCAAACTTCCAAATGTCGACAACCATCCGTCTATAGCCATTATGTGTATTCCAGTACAGGCAAGAATGTCGTTTGTCCAGTACCGGCGGATAAATACGGCATTTCAGTACCTCTACTATTCCGAAATACGATGTCCGCAGGAACTTTGCATTGTATTTCGGAATAACACAGGAAATTCCATATCGAGCTTCTAAAATAGGTTTCTTCGCTTAGAGACACTCATTATTAAGTTTTCTTGATCGAATACCACTCTTATAAATTTTTGGGTAAGTAGTATGCAGATTCAGAGTACTTGGTTTGTAGAGTATACTAGTTCAGTAAGAGCTCGTCCTTCCAGGGCAGGCGAATTCGATAAAAAGCCACCTACTGTCACCAGACCTGTCAGTAATCATTTGTCTCTAAAAACAGTCAGTCTACATAAAGTTGACTATCACCCCTGTATATCTATCGCTAAGACTGAACCGCCAAGCATAAAGACCGGTGCTAGAAACCAAATGCGAATAGGAGGAAGAAATAGCATATCGCCTTTAAATGGAAGATTGCTTCTCAACATATACAAATACAAAAATGAAAGGAAGGGAGAACGAATGGATCGAGATCTTCTGAAGGGACCATTTCGGCTTTCGCCTGCAGGGTCGTTAGAAACCAGCTGAAGACTTCAGTCAGGGTCGTCTGAAAGGGAGTAGTTCCTTTCTCTTCCAAATGGTGCACTTTTCTGCTTGGTGTTTCGTGGATACACAAAGAACTGCAGCGTTATTGCTCATAGAGCAAAATTTGCTACTGAAGTGTTGCACATATCGATCAATTGTGCAGTGAACACATTTGTGTGAAAAATTGAAGTGAACAAAGAAATATTCTAATGGAAAGTAAATGCCTTTTATGAGACCCAAGAAGATTATTACACAATTCCCTGTAGAAAATACTCCAGTAGAAGTGCATTGGATAATTGATTTAATAGAACCCGTGGTCTAGGGGTAGCGTCTTTGATTCATAATCAAAACGTCTTTGGTCCCGGGTTCGATCCCCGCCACTGCCTAAATTTTGATAAATAATCAGCATTGGCGGCCGAAGACTTCCGGCATAAGAAGTCAGCCTCATTCTGCCAACGGCCTTGTCAAAGAGGGCAAAGAAGCGGATAGAGGTTCAGGGCATTCTCTTGTCCTAGGGGTGGGAAATTGCCCCTAAAGGCGGAAGAATCAGCAATGATCAACGACATGAGGATGCAGAAGGCAATGGAAACCACTGCATTAAAGACACGTAACGTGTATCCGCAGGACATGTGGCCTGTAGTTGAAGTGTCATGATCATCTCTCCATTGGCAAAAGATTCCGGAATAGTGCCCCATTCGGATCTCCGGGAGGGGACTGCCAAAGGGGAGGTTACCATGAGAAAAAGATTGAATAATCAACGAAACGATAATGTTCTACGAGTTGGGGCGTGGAATGTCAGAAGCTTGAACGTGGTAGGGAAACTAGAAAATCTGAAAAGGGAAATGCAAAGGCTCAATCTAGATATAGTAGGGGTCAGTGAAGTGAAGTGGAAGGAATACAAGGATTTCTGGTCAGACGAGTATCGGGTAATATCAACAGCAGCAGAAAATGGTATAACAGGTGTAGGATTCGTTATGAATAGGAAGGTAGGGCAGAGGGTGTGTTACTGTGAACAGTTCAGTGACCGGGTTGTTCTAATCAGAATCGACAGCAGACCATCACCGACAACGATTGTTCAGGTGTACATGCCGACATCGCAAGCTGAATATGAACAGATAGAGAAAGTGTATGAGGATATTGAAAGGGTAATGCAGTATGTAAAGGGGGACGAAAATCTAATACTCATGGGCGCCTGGAAGGCAATTGTAGGGGAAGGAGTAGAAGAAAAAGGTTACAGGAGAATATGGGCTTGGGACAAGGAATGAAAGAGGAGAAAGACTAATTGTGTTCTGCCAGTAATAGCGAATACCCTGTTCAAGAATCACAAGAGGAGGAGGTATACTTGGAAAAGGTCGGGAGATACGGGAAGATTTCATTTAGATTACATCATGGTCAGACAGAGATTCCGAAATCAGATACTGGATTGTAAGGCGTACCCAGGAGCAGATATAGACTCAGATCACAATATAGTAGTGATGAACAGTAGGCTGAAATTCAAGACATTAGTCAGGAAGAATCAATACGCTATGAAGTGGGATACGGAAGTTCTAAGGAATTACGAGATACGTTTGAAGTTCTCTAACGCTATAGATACAGCAATAAGGAATATCGCAGTAGGCAACACAGCTGAAGAGGAATGGACATCTCTAAAAAGGGCCATCACAGAAGTTGGGAAGGAAAACATAGGTACAAAGAAGGTAGCTGCGAAGAAACCATGGGTAAGAGAAGAAATACTTCAGTTGATTGGTGAAAGGAGGAAGTACAAACATGTTCCGGGAAAATCAGGAATACAGAAATACAAGTCTCTGAGGAATGAAATAAATAGGAAGTGCAGGGAAGCTAAGACAAATGGCTGCAGGAAAAATGTGAAGACATCGAAAAAGATATGATTGTCGGAAGGACAGACTCAGCATCCAGGACAGTCAAAACAACCTTTGGTGACATTAAAAGCAACGGTGGTAACATTAAGACTGCAACGGGAATTCCAGTGTTAAATGCAGAGGAGAGAGCAGATAGGTGGAAAGAATGCATTGAAAGCCTCTATGAGAGTGAAGATTTGTCTGATGTGATAGAAGAAGAAGCAGGAGTCGATTTAGAAGAGATAGGGGATCCAGTATTAGAATCGGAATTTAAAAGTGCTTTGGAGGACTTACGGTCAAATAAGGCAGAAGGGATAGATAACATTCCATCAGAATTTCTAAAATCATTGGGGGAAGTGGCAACAAAACGACTATTCACGTTGGTGTCTAGAATATATGAGTCTGGCGACAACCCATCTGATTTTCGGAAAAGCATCATCCACACAATTCCGAAGACGGCAAGAGCTGACAAGTGCGAGAATTATCGCACAATCAGCTTAACAGCTCATGCATCGAAGCTGCTTACAAGAATAATATACAGAAGAATGGAAAAGAAAATTGAGAATGCGCTAGGTGACGATCAGTTTGGCTTTAGGAAGGCACGAGAGAGGCAATTCTGACGTTACGGCTAATAATGGAAGCAAGGCTAAAGAAAAAACAAGACACGTTCATAGGATTTGTCGACCTGGAAAAAGCGTTCGACAATACAAAATGGTGCAAGCTGTTCAAGATTCTGAAAAAAGTAGGTGTAAGCTATAGGGAGATACGGGTCATATACAATATGTACAACAACCTAGAGGGAATAATAAGAGTGGACGATCAAGAACGAAGTGCTCGTATTAAGAAGGGAGTAAGACAAGGCTGTAGCCTTTCGCCCCTACTCTTCAATCTGTACATCGAGGAAGCAATGATGGAAATAAAAGAAAGGTTCAGGAGTGAAAGGTGAAAGGATATCAATGATACGATTCGCTGATGACATTGCTATCCTGAGTGAAAGTGAAGAAGAATTAAATGATCTGCTGAACGGAATGAACAGTCTAATGAGTACACAGTATGGTTTGAGAGTAAATCGGAGAAATACGAAGGTAATGAGAAATAGTAGAAATGAGAACAGCGAGAAACTTAACATCAGGATTGATGGTCACGAAGTCAATGAAGTTAAGGAAATATGCTACCTAGGCAGTAAAATAACCAATGACGGACGGAGCAAGGAGGACATCAAAAGCAGACTCGCTATGGCAAAAACGGCATTTCTGGCCAAGAGAAGTCTACCAATATCAAATACCGGCCTTAATTTGAGGAAGTAATTTCTGAGGATGTACGTCTGGAGTACAGCATTGTATGGTAGTCAAACATGAACTGTGGGAAAACAGGAACAGAAGAGAATCGAAGCATTTGAGCTGTGGTGCTATAGACGAATGTTGAAAATTAGGTGGACTGATAAGGTAAGGAATGAGGAGGTTCTACGCAGAATCGCAGAGGAAAGGAATACGTGGAAAACACTCATAAGGAGAAGGGACAGGATGATAGGACATCTGCTAAGACATGAGGGAATGACTTCCATGGTACTACAGGGAGCTGTAGAGGGCAAAAACTGTAGAGGAAGACAGAGATTGGAATACGTCAAGCAAATAATTGAGGACGTAGGTTGCAAGTGCTACTCTGAGATGAAGAGGTTAGCACAGGAAAGGAATTCGTGGCGGGTCGGATCAAACCAGTCAGTAGACTGATGACAAAAAAAGGGCCAGTAGCAGAACATTCCGTTAACGTCATAAACAGACTGAAAACTAGTTATACTGTGAAGAATGGCAAACCGCATCTTTCGAACTCTAAACCCTTCACAGTTGACACAAATAATCATGACATATACACTAGTCGCTACTGTGATAATCAACTTTCGTGGTTATATATTCCTGAAATTATGTCAGAAAGGGGACGATCTGCAGTGTAATAAAGCCAGAATATAAAAATCATCATTGATAATAAATCATTTATTTCGATATTCGGTTCCGGTAAGAACACGTTACGATCTTCGGATCTGCAGTGGATGGATCCAAGTTGACAGGACAGAAAATTAGATGTCGATACACTTGGAAAAGTAGCATATCCCAAGCTCAACAAATTCGCGTATTCTCCTCCATCTGTACTATGTATCATGCAACATCACGAATATACATGTGAAGATCTTCAAAACCAGTGGATACCGGCATGTCCAATTCAAAATAGACAATACATACAGCTGTAAGGATATTGCGCCGAATACAAGTTCTCATCCTCCCACAACAGATGACAACTGACATAAACAGAATAAAGACAACTATTCTATAAGCCCACCACGTGGCACTGTGGTAGTATAATTTGGAACCGTTTTGTGTAAAGCAATTACATGAATGTACAGTAATAAGTAAATGTTAATATGCTAATTAAAAGGAAGACCTTCGGGAAAACCATTATTTGTGTACAAATCCTCATCCAAATCAGTAACGATAGTGATCTTGAAACAACAAACTTTTATTGCACACTCTATTGCATATAGAACTGGTTCATATAATCAATATATGACGTAATCCGGCAAGTAATCGAGCCAAAAGTTCTTCCTACTGCATAGCATACCTGGATAAAACAGGCTCTAGATTGTCAAATTTGTGTTTGGAACAACGAATTCAGAATCTAAATTTACTAAATATTCAGACTGCCTATCAAAAAAGGGCAATGTATACACTTGTAGTGGTACCTTCTATATCAGAAAACTAGCAATATAGTATGATCTCCAGATATGTCGATTTATGTTCCTTGACGTGTTGGTGAATTTCTGTTATGGCTAGACACCGAATGGGGGCATTAACCATTTTAATTTACGTCGCAGATATAGTGTAAGTTCATAGTGTGGGAATGAGACCACGCATGTAGAGGAACCTGTGCTACACAATTAATTTCATTAAATGTAAAATTTGTTACAAGAGGTTTAGGAATATCGTTTAACAGGCTATAGATACAGACCGGAAGCAAATGTGTGGTAATCTAATATAAATGCACTGTTGTAGCTACGGAAAAAAACCTTGTTCCTTTTAGGCATGTTCTAACTATAAGGAAAGTGTAAACGTTTGCTCTGAAAAGAATGATTGACATGCATATCATAGTTTAATAAGTAATTCAGTTACTTCTTGTAATGTGCTGGAAGGTTGACTATTTAACTACTAATGGTTGTTGAGATATATGCATGAACTGATGGTCTAGATTTTCTTCCATAGTGACAGCAGTGCATTTACATTAGATTACAAAGGACTTTTGCCTCATATCGGTTTCTCTATTATGTTAAACGATATACCTAGACATGTAGTAACAAATTTAACATGCAACGAAATTTATTGTATAGTACAGTTCTTTTTACGTAATTGGTCTTATTCATACACTATGAACTTACACTACATCCGTGAAATAAATTAAAGTAGTTGAAGCCCGCATTCGATGTGTAGTCGTAACGTAAGTTCACTCAGACGTAGAGAGACGCATTATGATGTAACTATACATTACACTATATTGACAATCGCGTGATACACGACTACTGCAATAAGTGTATATATTACCGTTTCTTGATATGGAATCTGAGTACTTCACAAATTCAGTTACTGGGTTCGTTGTTCCAAACAAAAATTTAACAATTTGGAGCTTGTTTCATCGATGTATATTATACAGTAAGAAGAATTTTATACTTGATTACTTACTGGATTACCTGACAAATTTATTACAAACACTAATTTGACACATAATAGAATGGGGTCTTCTAACAATTCCTTAAAACATTTTATAAAAATTTGTCTATTTAAGAGCACTATGGTTTCTGTTCTTAATTAGTTTCTGTTTTTAATTAGCATATTAACAATTACTTCGTATCTAAACTCATGATGATGTTTTACACAAAACGATTCCAAATTGTTCCACAACTGTGCCACCTGGTGGCTTAAGGAGTAGTTGTGTCTTTACTCTGCATTTCAGTCTGTAGTCATCTGTTGTTTGAGCCATAGCATTTGCATTCGGCGCATTATCCTCATGTTTGTACATATTGTTAATTTTAAATTTGTGCCGGCCCTGGTAGCCGAGCAGTTCTAGGCGCTACAGTCTGGAACCACGCGACCGCTACGGTCACAGGTTCGAATTCTGCCTCGGGCATGGATGTGTGTGATGTCCTTCGGTTAGTTAGGTTAAAGTAGTTCTAAGTTCTAGGGGGCTGATGACCACAGCAGTTAAGTCCCATAGTGCTCAGAGCCATTTTTTTTTAATTTGTCATACCAATATCCAGTGATTTTGATGGTCTTCACGGGCTTATTTTTGATGTGACACGATACATAATACAGATGGAGGAGATTATGTGAATTTGTAGAGCATGAGGTGCGTTACTTTTCCAAGTGTACGGGTGTTTCATTTTGTAGCTATTACCGTGTCAACTGGGTCCTCTCCGTTGTAAATCCGAAGTAGTCTTACCGAAACCAGTTATCGAAATAAATCCTTAATTAGCGATCTAGGCCTTTTTTTACTTTTCCTTCTTAGTTTATTGCCTTTGTGGTTATTTATTTGGTAAACAGTTGGCTTTGTGGACTGAGACTTTAGGGTTCATCATTAGACATAGTTTAGAATTGCAAGTATTTCTATCATGGTGCGTCTTATTGGTCATCTAGGAGAATTTCTGACCCATCTTCCAGCAAATTACTGGTGCTGTTTTCCATCAAGGTAAAGCCGGATTAAATGCTGTGGGCAGTTTTCCATTTGTAATAAGGACACACAGACGGTGTAAATGAAAAAAGGTATCAGTATAGACACAAATGGAAATTATACATGGAAAATAATGATAACTCGATAAACGTAGTGATACTAACACGTCTAATGCGATCGTGTTTAAAATTATTGGAAATTTGAAGCCAGAGGATTGTCTATGACACCGCACTACCGACTTTAGTTGCGGATGATTTTACAGTTGTTGGTGAATCAACGCGGACTTTCCAATGCGTCTACAAAGCAGCTCTGAAGCGAATGTCGTGAAGTGTTTCCTTTAGTTTAGAAATCAAGCTGAACTCATGAGGGCTTAAGTCAGGCGAGTGCAGTAGGTGGTATAGCACTTAGCAGCCCCATCGGTCAAACAAATCAATAACAGCTCTATGAAACCTGTCGCTTTGTAGTTTCTCGTTTTACAGTATACAGAATTACACTGGATGTGTTTGCTTCCTCGAAGTGCTGTATTGTTTACTGTATTCACTGGTGTAGGCTGTATGCGTACAGTACTGCAATTTATAGCGCCATCAATAACACACAATTATCGGAGGTTGAGCGGAGACTTGGCGCAGCACCGTTACACTGCTGGTGCAGTATTGCTCTCCAGTGATCTAGTTACAGGTGCTTCAGTGTATAACCACTATCGCGTCTGTGTTATCATCTCTGTTGCGAACGGTAGCAATATGCTACATGTCTCAGAGTAGAAAACTTTTCGATAATTGGTCAGGACACAGAAAATCTTCAGCAAGTGTTCCACCGTAAGATAATTTCTCTGCTTTTGTGATTAAAATACGAGCAGGTTAACTAAGTATTGCAGCTCACTTTCTTCTTGGCCAATTTTGGTTGAAAAAAATACTGTTTTGTTGTGGGACATCGCCCAATATTCTCGCTTCAACCTCTATAGTTTCTTAAAGTTTCGATAGGCTACGTGTATGCGCTATATGTAGCCTTTAAAATGGCGTCTGTAACGGATGTGCGTTCCAAGCAGGGAGCTGTCATTGAGTTTCATTTGGCGCAAAACCAGAGCATCGCAGATATTCATAGTCACTTGCAGAATGTCTACGGACACCTGGCAGTGAAAGCAAGCACGATGACTCGTTGGGCGAAGCGTCTGTCATCATCGCAACAAGGCCACGGAAACGTGTCTGATTTCCCTCTTTCCTTTCGGACGCACACATTTGTGATTCCTGCACTGTTGGAACGTACGATCTCTCTCATTCGGGGTGATTCACGGATCACAAACACCTCTCTGCTCAACTAAACGTCTCTGACGGTAGTGCTGACACATTTATGCAGAAGTTGGAGTTTGTCCACAGGGTTCCTCGCCGCCTAACAGCAGACCATAATGAGCAACGAAGGACCATCTGTGCCGAACTGCTTGCGCATTACGATCCTGATCGTGACAATTTTTTGTCAAACAACGTCACAGGAGATGAAAGATGAATTCATCACTTCGAACCAGATACAAAACGGCATTACATGGTGTGGCGCCACACCACCTGTCCATCGGGGAAAAATTTCGAAGGCCCACCCTCAGCAGTTAGTCATGGCAGCGGCCTTCCGGGACTCTGAAGGGGTTATCTATTTGATGCCCTCCCTCAAGGTGCAAGGATCAACTAGGAAGTGTATTGTGATATCCTCAGGAAATTGAAGAAATTACTTCAGCGTGTCCGTCGCCTCAATAATGCAAACGAATTTCTTCTTTCCCATGACAACGCAAGGCCTCGCACAATTCTGAGTAGCCGAGAACGAAGGATTCTCTCTGCGGGAAGCAGTACGTAGATGATGGGGAGCTGCGCGAGATTAGCCGAGCGGTCTCAGGCGCTGTAGTCATGGACTGTGCGGCTGCTCCCGGCGGAGGTTCGAGTCTTCTCTCGGGCATGGGTGTGGGTGTGTGTTTGTCCTTAGGATAATTTAGGTCACGTAGTGTGTAAGCTTAGGGACTGATGACCTTAGCAGTGAAGTCCCATAAGATTTAACACACATTTGAACATTTTTCTTTTGATGATAGGTATGTTATTGACCAATGAAGATGTTGGCTCCGAAGTCGACCAGTAGAGTGGTAGCATGGTGGCATACAGGCCCTCGCAGTAAGGTGGCGAAAGGTCGTCGAATTGAACAGAGGCTATGCTGAAAAGTAGGGTCTTATGACTAAAAGAGTGGGGTGTACTGGTATCATGAATAAAACCAACCTGCTTTTAGAAAAGAAAAATGTGTTGCATCACGTATTGAACGCCCTCGTAGTTGCATGCCACATCTAAATCATAGTTCAATTTACAAACCCAATTACACTGACGAGGCAATCGTGAGTATGAATATCGTTTGGGGACTTTCCGGGTACGTGACGCTGTAAGAAAAGTATATGAGTGTAGGAGAGACGGGCGGGCATTCATTCTACTGACGATATGGAAAATGGAGAAATTAATTGAAATAAGCGAATTTGACGAGAGGAAGATCGTTGTGGTCCGGCGCCTGGGAGGAATCATCTCGGTATATGCGATGCCATTTGTCTGCTGCTGTCGTGAACAACTTATGGAAAGTGGTTATACGATGAAACCACCAGCAGGTGCCAAGCTGTTGAAAGTCGACGCCTCATAACACGAAGTGGAGTTCGGAGGCGTAGTCTATATCAGCAGCGAGATTTTCATCAAAGTGGACGCCCCCAGCCGAGAACAATCTGGTCGGAAAAGAAATGTCACTGACAACATTACGCCCGCGACGAGTGGTACACCATCTGTATACATAGAGTAAGTCAGCTTAGTCATAACACCCCTTGTATCTCCACAACCGTAACAGATACAAAGATGCCGTTTGGACAGTAAATTGCAGAGACAGGGGATACTCGAATACATCACATTTCATGTTTGTGCTATTTTTTATTACAGAGATATGTGGCCATCTTTTTTTTAAACGAATCCTTGAGTTAAATTTTAGGGTAACATGATGGGCTTAAAAAGGCGGTTTCAAATATGTGTATATCATAATATTTAGGCGAATAGTTTTTGAGACATAGATATGTTCTCGTATCGTGTTCGTCCTTCGAAGCGGCGTTGTCCAATGCGACCTTTCCTATTACGTAGAGTATATGGTAAACGTCGCGAGTTCGTCCTTACACAAACACGCCCATTTACCCGACAATATTAATATATACTGCAATATTTTGCGCAAAAATTAAATGAGAATATCACGCAAATATTATTCAGTTATTTGAGAACTGTGATACCAGAGTAGTAGATAACATACAGTATTAAAATACTACAAGATGTTAATACATTTTAAGTAACATATATACAAATGTAAATGAGGAGGCACTTACTGGTCAAAATTATTTCGTACGTATTTGTTTTTTATTTGAAAATATTTATTATTGATCACAATATGAAGCAAATACACACAAAGATGCAAAATACATACTGTACATGATACAAAACTTTACTGAAGCATGTGCTCAAAATGCTTCCATTCTGCTGCAATGCACATTTGTAGTCGCCGTTCGAATGACTTGTTAACGGCTGCGAGGGTGCTACGTGAGATATCAGCTCAAGTTTCGATGATCCGTTCCTTCATATCGTCTGGCGTAGTTGCTATTTGAGCCAGTCAGGAACCGCGCGACTACTGCGGTCGCAGGTTCGAATCCTGCCTCGGGCATGGATGTGTGTGATGTCCTTAGGTTAGTTAGGTTTAAGTAGTTCTAAGTTCTAGGGGACTTATGACCACAGATGTTGAGTCCCATAGTGTTCAGAGCCATTTGAAGCATTTTTTTGCTATTTGAGCATACACTTTATGTTTGATTGCTCCCCACAGACAAAAAAAAAAAATCAAGAGGGGTCGAATCAGGAGATCGGTCTAGCCACGTCACTTTTCATTTAAACAGCTCTGTAGCCAAACGGGAAGAGTGAGCAGGACAGCCGTCATGTTGGAACCGCATGCACTGACGCGTAGTTAGCGGTACCTCTTCCAGCAAAATGGGCAGAACGTTTCGCAGGAACTGTGCATAGTTATTGTAATTTAGTATACCCTGAATGACGTACGGCCTCACAATGACATTTCCGACGATGCCGCACTACACGTTAACATTCCACGGTTGCTGATGCAGAACCTGTCGAAGCCAATGAGGGTTCTCTATTGACCAGTAATGCACATTACGTAAATTTACATTTCCCTGGTTGGTGAAAGTCGCTTCAGCAGTAAAAAAACGTTGGATCGTCTTGTAGGCGCTGCAGAGCAAACCGGCAAAATTCCTGGCGCCGTTCGAAATCCACACCGGAGAGTGCTTCGTGTAATGAGAGGTGAAACGGGTGAAATCTATACCGGTGCAATATGCGTAGAACACTTCTCTGACTTATTACTACATTCCTAGGCGATACGCCGCGACGGTACAGTAGACCCTACCTGTTAAGCGCCAACGTGAGAACGCCCTCTTCATGTATCACCAGTTGCAGTTTTTTGCCTAGTTCTCTGTATTGCGCTCCATGATCCCGATTAAAGTAGTTTCTTGCAAGCTGCCGCCTAGGACGCTCACGATCAGGATACAGCTCTCTATATCGCTTTATTGCTCTAACATTTCTTCTGCTTTCACCATACACTAAAAGCATATCAAAATTTTCTGCTCCAAAAAACTGTGACGGAAATGCGATGTCTTATTACCCCAGCAGCACATTTATACCCTTCTCTCCACCTACCTCCTGTATCACCTTGCGGCGTTATCGAGAAGCAGGAAAACAATGCCTTCCCTGTTAAGTTCCTCAGTGGTGAACAGGAAAGGTCGCATTGGACAACGCCGCTTCGAAGGAAGAACACGATACCAGAACATATCTGTTTCAAAAACTATTCACCTAAATATTATGATATATTTGAAACAGTCTTTTTAAGCCCATCATGTTACGCTAAAATTTAACATAGGGTTCAATTAAGAAAAACAAAGATGGCCTCATATCTCTGTAATAAAAAAAACCGCACAAACATGAAATGTGATGTATTCAAGTAGCCCCTGATTCTGCAATTCACTGTCCAAACGGCATCTTTGTATTTATTACTGTGGAGATACAAGGGGTGTTATGACTAAGCTGCCTTTCTCTATATATACAGATGCTGCGAAAAGTGGCCAACACCAGAGATTTATAATATCGTAAGGGTAATTTATTTGAGTTTATGACCATATATTTATGTGACAACTGTTAGATAAATTCGAAGACGTGGGTGTGTGCTGTCAGTCAATCCGTTGAATCTGGAAATGGAAAAAAGAACACATTGACACCGGTGTGTCAGACCCACCATACTTGCTCCGGACACTGCGAGAGGGCTGTACAAGCAATGATCACACGCACGGCACAGCGGACACACCATGAACCGCGATGTTGGCCGTCGAATGGCGCTAGCTGCGCAGCATTTGTGCACCGCCGCCGTCAGTGTCAGCCAGTTTGCAGTGGCATACGGAGCTTCATCGCAGTCTTTAACACTGGTAGCATGCCGCGACAGCGTGGACGTAAACCGTATGTGCAGTTGACGGACTTTGAGCGAGGGCGTATAGTGGGCATGCGGGAGGCCGGGTGGACGTACCGCCGAATTGCTCAACACGTGGGGCGTGAGGTCTCCACAGTACATCGATGTTGTCGCCAGTGGTCGGCGGAGGGTGCACGTGGCCGTCGACCTGGGACTGGACCGCAGCGACGCACGGATGCACGCCAAGACCGTAGGATCCTACGCAGTGCCGTAGGGGACCGCACCGCCACTTCCCAGCAAATTAGGGACACTGTTGCTCCTGGGGTATCGGCGAGGACCATTCGCAACCGTCTCCATGAAGCTGGGCTACGGTCCCGCACACCGTTAAGCCGTCTTCCGCTCACGCCCCAACATGGTGCAGCCCGCCTCCAGTGGTGTCGCGACAGGCGTGAATGGAGAGACGAATGGAGACGTGTCGTCTTCAGCGATGAGAGTCGCTTCTGCCTTGGTGCCAATGATGGTCGTATGCGGGTTTGGCGCCGTGCAGGTGAGCGCCACAATCAGGACTGCATACGACCGAGGCACACAGGGCCAACATCCGGCATCATGGTGTGGGGAGTGATCTCCTACACTGGCCGTACACCTCTGGTGATCGTCGAGGGGACACTGATTAGTGCACGGTACATCCAAACCGTCATCGAACCCATCATTCTACCATTCCTAGACCGGCAAGGGAACTTGCTGTTCCAACAGGACAATGCACGTCCGCATGTATCCCGTGCCACCCAACGTGCTCTAGAAGGTGTAAGTCAACTACCCTGGCCAGCAAGATCTCCGGATCTGTCCCCCATTGAGCATGTTTGGGACTGGATGAAGCGTCGTCTCACGCGGTCTGCACGTCCAGCACGAACGCTGGTCCAACTGAGGCGCCAGGTGGAAATGGCATGGCAAGCCGTTCCACAGGACTACATCCAGCATCTCTACGATCGTCTCCATGGGAGAATAGCAGCCTGCATTGCTGCGAAAAGTGGATATACACTGTACTAGTGCCGACATTGTGCATGCTCTGTTGCCTGTGTCTATGTGCCTGTGGTTCTGTCAGTGTGATCATGTGATGTATCTGACCCCAGGAATGTGTCAATAAAGTTTCCCCTTCCTGGGACAATGAATTCACGGTGTTCTTATTTCAATTTCCAGGGGTGTATATTAGTTTCAAGCAGTTGAGATAAGATGTATATATTGGCAGTCTTGGTTGTTATCTTATGATCACACACACTTCCAGAGCATTGTGCTTATTTTATAGTAATGACAGTAGGAAACTGTAATACTAACATCCACGACGTGGAGGATAAGTAAGTGCGATTAATATTTTACGGGAAGATGAAAGAAGATCAAGACTTCACTATTAGGGAATAGAAAATTAATCGTAGATTTTGTTTTTGTCTTATGAATATCCTCATGTAGGGCGGCTTCCTTGAGTAAATTTTCCCTTCGTCAGTAACTTCGTCACGCGACTAAATTTTAATTTTGTGTTTGTAGGCAGCGGGCAGTTTAGATCAGTGTATTCTAGTTGAAATATTTATCTCGTGCAGTAACTTTTCGGCAAACAGGATTTCTAATAACAGGTATCTGTAAATACATCAACTTCAGTAAATAAATTTATTTCTTTTTAATAGTTTGAGGTATCAGAGCGAGAAACTCCACAGCTAGGTTTAGTGTCACTTTATTCTCCTTCGGTATATTTCCAAACTCAGTAGCGCCAGCTCGCGATTTCCTGCTCTGGAGAAAACTGTCAGGTTACAGAACTGCCAGAAAGAGAGCAGTTCACGTTAGGTGATGGAAGGCTAAGGATTTCGTGTTAGGGGTTTAAAGAGTGCAGATGTTATTGCTCGCTGACTGGCGAGGAGAGCCTTGTGGTCTCACAGGAAGATGTTTCTGCCTCAGTACTGTGAAGAGAGAGGATGCTAAACTCAGGGCTTCCAGTCGTTATCGTCATTGCCTTCAGCATTACAGCAAGAGTATGCTAGGAAGGGTCATCGTGGCCACCTTTTATTACGTAGGGACGCGATATTAGTTCACTTGCTCCAGGAGCCAGTTATTCTGTTTAATACTTGGCAGCCGGTAAGTTTGCTTTCAATATGCGCTCTGGTAGTTTAATTGGTGTTCGATCCTATTTTGCCCTGTTCTTCCTGTAGTTTAGTAACCATTTATGCTTGTATTATATACGTAACATTGCATTTATCATACCCAACCACCTGCTACAAGGTTACAGTGCAAGACGCCCCCCCTGTGGGTTCGGGGGTAAGAATAGGCCCACGGTATTCCTGACTGTCGTAAGAGGCGACTAAAAGGAGTCTCAAACGTTTTGGTCTTGTGAGATGGTCCCCAACGGGTTTGACCTCCATCCTTCTAAATTTTCCGAAGAGCGAGCCGATTGGGGAAGGGCGCCTTACAAGGAGCGATGTGTCCATCATGCATTACCATCTCTAACCAGGTTTGTCGTCATCGCTTAGCAGTCCCGCTCACCTACCATCTCTTGGGCGTGGATTTGTTCTTGGGTGCAGTTTATTGCAGTCTGCTATGCTGTGTCGCTTTATGCGCCAATGACGATATTGGACTACATCACCTGAAATCCAGCACGGTAGCCAGTCCGTTGTGGTGGGTCCGCCATGTACCCTGTTGGTTGTAGCCCCCTGACTACACAGGGATTGCTCTGCTGATGCCAGCGCCGTTAACTCCCCACGTATGCCAAGGAGTAGATGCCTATCTCCTTGGAGCATTGGGACTCCCGGCAATGGCCATCCTGCCAGGTGGTCGTTGCTGAGGCTGGGTGGCGCCCGTGGGGAGGGCCCTTGGTCGGAGTAGGTGGCATCAGGGCGGATGACCCGCAATGAAGCGTGGTACATCATCTCTTGCTGGCAGCCAGCCGCCAGCAGTCTCTAAGCGTTCCAGGGCTCAATACAACGCAACTACATATGACCCCAAATCGTTCCCCTCCCTGGCTACACCATGGGAGGAAAGAAAGACTAAGGATGCCAGCGAACCATACACGCCCCGCTACCTGGTGTGTACGAGATCTGATGGTGAATCCTTTACATCCATGAAGCCTCAGTTCTTCGTCGAGCACTTAGAGGACAAGTTCGGGGAGGTGGAGGGCTTGTCCAAAATGCGCTCGGGCTCGGTTTTGATCAAATCGGCGTCCTCCACCCAGTCCCGCCGGTTACTCGATTGTAACAAGCTGGGGGATGTTCCGGTTACAATCACGCCCCATGAGAGTCTTAATATGGTCCAGGGCATAATATTCCATTGGGACCTTCTATTGCAGTCCGATGACGAGCTTCGCGCCAATTTAGAGCGGCGAGGTGTTCACTTCGTCCGGCGCGTACATCGTGGTCCAAGGGATAAGCAGGTTGCCACCGGTGCCTTCATCTTGGCCTGCGAGGGTGATACTTTACCTGAGAAGGTCAAGGTGATGGTCTATCGTTGTGACGTCAAGCCATATATCCCTCCCCCGATGCGGTGCTTTAAGTGCTGGAAGTTCGGGCATATGTCTTCCCGCTGTACTTCCAGCCTCACATGTCGAGATTGTGGACGCCCATCACATCCCAATACTCCATGTGCTCCGCCTCCCATCTGTGTAAACTGCGGAGAGCACCACTCGCCTTGCTCGCCGGACTGCAGGATCTTCCAGAAAGAGCGCAAAATCATGGAGTATAAGACCCTGGACCGCCTGACATACACTGAGGCCAGGCAGAAGTTCGAACGCCTCCATTCTGTTCGAATGACTGCCTCTTACGCCGCAGCTACTACTGTTATGGCCCCATTAGCTCTCCCTCAGACTGCCACCTCTCAGAGCCGGAATGCTACACCTGCCCCCTTGATGGTGGGGGGCACTTCACTCCCTGCTGCTCCTGCACTACCTGCCTCAGGAGCAGCAACCCCCCAACCATCGTGGACATCAGTCCCCACTTCTAGGCTGGGGAAGCCTCAAACTTCCCCGGCTCGAATAGCACGGAAAGGGTCCCTTGGGTCCCTTCCTTCCCAGGTTTCCGCCTCTGGGAAGGGTGACGTCAGCCAATGGAAGAAAAGCAGACCAGCGGCTGGTCGCAGGGCTTCCTGCTCCTCATCCGTCCCGGAGACTGACTCGCTGGAGCCCTCCCAGCCAATGAAACCCAAGGACCAGAGAGAGAAGACGAAGAAGAAGACCTCTAAGGCCAAGGAACACGCGGTGGCATCCATCCCACTGCTCCCTACAGGCTCTGCGTCCGAGGATAAGGTGGAGATCCGGGCGTCCGCTGAGGACCTGGATCTCGCCGGACCCTCAGACACCATGGAAGCAGATTGTACTGGTCCTCCATCGGTGGCAGCAGGTGACCCAGTGGCGTGATCTGCTTCCTCGGCCCCTTCATGCCTTTTTCGGACATGGACAAAGCGATACTCCAGTGGAACTGCAGCGCCTTTTTCCACCACCTTGCTGAGCTTCGCCAACTCATCAGCAGTCACCCTTTCCTCTGCATTGCCCTACAGGAAACTTGGTTTCCGGCAATGCGGACCCCTGCCCTACGTGGGTATCGGGGTTATTACAGGAACCGGGCAGCTTATGAGAGGGTATCTGGTGGAGTCTGCGTCTACATCCTTAACTCTGTCTACAGCGAATGTGTACCTCTTCACACACCTTTAGAGGCTGTCGCTGTAAGGATGTGGACGCCTCAGCCTATTACTGTCTGCAGTTTGTATCTTCCGCCAGATGGTGATGTCTCGCGTCATGTGTTGGCTGCATTGATAGCACAACTGCCTCCTCCTTTTGTGTTACTGGGCGACCTTAACGCCCATAACCCCCTGTGGGGTAGCGCCGCGATTACTGGCCGGGGTAGAGATGTCGAGACTCTTCTCTCGCAGCTTGACAACTGCCTCTTAAACACGGGAGAGCCGACACATTTCAGCGTAGTCCATGGCACATTTTCGGCCATCGACCTTTCTATCTGCAGCCCTAGACTTTCACCATCCATCCACTGGAGTGTCCATGACGACTTATGTGGTAGTGACCATTTCCCCATCTTTCTGTCACTATCACAGCGTCACTCTTCTGAACGCCCCTCCAGATGGGCTCTGAATAAGGCTGATTGGGGCTTGTTCTCCTCTCTCGCCACTATCGCACCTCCTTCCCATGACACCATTGATGCGGTGGTTCAGTCGGTCACCACCGGCATCGTTTCTGCGGCGGCATCTGCGAGTCCCTGTTCTTCCGGGTCCCCTCGGCGGAGGACTGTGCCTTGGTGGGCGCCCGAGATCGCAGAGGCGATTAGAGATCGCCGGCGGGCTCTTCAACGCCATAAGCGGCACCCGTCCTTGGAGAACCTCATTGTTTTTAAACAGCTCCGTGCCCGTGCCCGACGCCTTATTCGCCAATAGAAGCAGGAGTGCTGGGAATGGTATGTTTCCACCATTGGCGTCCGTACCTCTGCATCGCAGGTTTGGGCTAAGATTAGGCGACTCTATGGCTATCGGCCGCCTGTCTCTGTCCCTGGGCTTTCGCTGAATGGAGTGGTGTGTCCTGACTCCGACACGATTGCGGACCGGTTAGCAGCGCATTTTGCTCAGTGTTCCGCATCTACGAATTACCCACTGGCCTTCCGCTCCCGGAAAGAGCGGTTGGAGAGTTGGAGGCTTTCCTTTCACACGCGCCACGCGGAGTCGTACAATGCTCCTTTCAGCGGCTGGGAATTCCAGAGTGCACTATCTGCTTGCCCTGATACGGCTCCTGGGCCAGACCGCATCCACAGCCAGATGCTGAAACACCTCTCTGTGAATTGCCAGCGACGCCTCCTAGATGTTTTCAACCGCATCTGGGTTGAGGGTGTGTTCCCGTCTCAATGGCGAGAAAGCATCGTCCTCCCCGTGTTGAAACCTGGCAAGAACCCGCTGGAGATGGACAGCTACCGCCCCATAAGCCTCACCAACGTTCTTTGCAAGTTGCTAGAACGTATGGTGAGCCGGAGGTTGAGTTGGCTCCTCGAGGCTCGAGGCCTTCTGGCTCCGTCTCAGGGTGGGTTCCGTAAAGGCCGCTCTGCCGTCGATAATCTGGTCTACCTAGAGTCTGCCGTCCGTACAGCCTTTGCACGCTGCCAACATCTGGTTGCCGTCTTCTTCGACATGCGGAAGGCGTACGATACGACTTGGTGATATCACATCCTGGCCACACTTCATGGGTGGGGTCTTAGGTGCCCGCTCCCGATTTTTATTCAGAATTTTCTGTCGTCTCGTTCCTTCCGCGTGCAAGTTGCTGTGTCCCATAGTTCCTCCTGGGTGCAGGAGAACGGGGTCCCACAGGGGTCTGTCCTCAGTGTCTCCCTGTTTTTAATTGCGATCAATGGGCTCGCTGAGGTGGTGGGATCGTCCGTCGCAGCTTCGTTGTATGCAGACGACTTCTGCCTCTACTACAGCTCCGCTGGCATTGCAGTTGCTGAGCGCCAGCTGCAGGGCGCTATCCGCAAGGCGCAGTCGTGGGCTGTAGTGCACGGCTTCCAGTTTTCGGCCGCTAAGACCTGCGTTATGCATTTCTGCCGGCGTCGCACGGTTCACCCTGAGCCACGCCTTTACCTTGACGGTGAACCTCTTGCTGTGGTAGAGACGCATCGGTTCTTGGGACTGGTATTTGATGCCCGGTTGACTTGGCTGCCTCATATTAGGCAGCTTAAACAAACATGCTGGCGGCATTTAAACGCTCTCCGTTGCCTTAGCCACACCGGATGGGGTGCCGATCGGTCCACCCTTCTCCGGCTGTATCAAGCGCTGATCCAGTCCCGCCTTGATTATGGGTGTGTGGCTTATGGTTCGGCATCGCCATCAGCATTGCACTGCGGGATCCGACTCGCCACAGGAGCATTTCGGACAAGCCCTATTGACAGCTTACTTGTGGAGGCTGGTGTTCCTCCATTGCGGATCCGGCGCGACCGACTTCTGGCGCTTATGCTGCCCACGTTTGTAGCTTGCCAGGGCATCCCAACTACCGTCTCCTGTTCCCGCACTCGATCGTCCATCTTCCAGACAGGCGGCCCCGGTCAGGGTATACGATCGCGGTTCGCATCTGGGCTCTACTGTGTGGGATTGAGTTTTTTCCTCTCCCGCCTGTTTTCCGGGCCAATCTCCGTCTGCCCCCTTGGTGTGTGCGCCGACCATGCATTCGGCTGGATTTGGCACAGGGTCCGAAAGACTCGGTCCCTCCTCCGGCCCTCCGCCGCCGCTTTGTTTCTCTCCTTGCCGAGTTTCCCGGATCTGCCGTGGCCTATACCGACGGTTCGATGGTCTCTGGTCGCACTGGTTACGCTCTTACTCTAGAGGATCATTGTGAGCAACGGTCGCTGGCACCCGGGAACAGTGTATACACTGCCGAGTTGGTTGCCATCTATCGCGCCCTAGAGTATATCCGCTCCCGCTCAGGTGAGTCCTTTGTCATCTGTAGTGACTCCTTGAGTGGTTTACGAGCTCTTGACCAATGCTTTCCCCGTTCCCGTCTGGTGATGGCCATCTACGAGTAGCTCCATGCTCTTGCCCGTTGCGGCCGCTCCGTGGTCTTTGTTTGGACCCCAGGTCATGTCGGCATCCCGGGCAATGAGCGGGTTGACACGCTGGCTAAACAGGCAGTGAGTTCACCGGCTCTGGAACTCGGCCTTATGGAGTGTGATCTCCTGTCGCTTTTGCGCCAGAAAGTGCTTGGTGCCTGGGGTGACGAGTGGCGCACCCTGCCCACGCCCAACAAACTTCGGGCGGTGAAGGAGACGACCGGTGTGTGGCGCTCCTCCATGCGGGCCTCTCGGAAGGACTCTGTCGTCCTCTGCCGGCTGCGCGTTGGCCACACGTGGCTGACGCACGGCCATTTGTTGCGCCGGGAGGACCCACCGCTATGTCGCTGCGGGGCAGCTCTGACGGTGGTCCACATTTTGGTGGACTGCCCGCTTTTAACAGGACTCAGGCAGACGTTTGCGCTGCCTGATACCCTCCCTGCCCTTTTATGTGATGACGTTGCTATGGCGGACCTCGTGTTGAGTTTTATTCGGGCAGGGGGTTTTTATCGTATGATTTGAGTGTTTGTCCTTTTATTTCCTGTATTGACTTGGGCCTTTGGCCTGTGGTTTTAAACTGTGGGTTTTAATGTCATTTGGTGGTTGGCTTTTCCTTATTTTCATGGTCGGCCAACCACCTTCACACTCGGTGTGATTTTAGTTCCGTTTGTCTGGTCTTTGTCTGTATTTCTTGTATTGTGTCGTCCCTTGTCTCAGTTCTCCGTTTTTAACGACTGACAGTTTTTATTTCGTGTGATTTTATCGTGGAACAAGGGACCGATGACTTAGCAGTCTGGTCTCTTCAATCCCACACCCAACCAACCAACAGTGCAAGACCCCATGTCCAAGCATTCAGTTGTTTATCTCAGCTGGTAACTCATGTGTTTTACTTTGAATTAGCAAATCTCATTGTTATTGTGCCCACATGTTTCTGTTATAGATTAGACGATCCCTTCTCTCATTAAAATATCTGTGTGTGCATGCTTGGTAATGTCACCAATAACAATTATCATTTGGTACGACGGTTTTTTTCTGTGACATTATTATTTCCTTTTATTAATTTGGTTGGTCATATGCGGTGCTTCCCGTCAATGTTGGCCACCACAGATCGCACTTCACCATCGAGGGCTATGCAAAATAGCACAACCGAAATCCCACAAGGGCACTGACAAACGAACTAGTGATCTAGTTGCTTCATACTGAAGTTCGTTCGCTTAGTGGAAGCAGAGTCTTACAACGCTTTAAGGAGCTATTTTTTTGCATTAGTAGAATTTAAGAAAGAACGACGTAAATCTTTGCGTGACCTGGAAGATTCGGTTTGATGGCAGAATTTTGGTTTAATCACAGACATAAGAGAGAAGTTAAGTATTCTGAACTTGCAGCTTCAAGGTAAGGATAAAGACAGTGGCTGAAGGATTTCAGATATTGCGTTATTCTCAAAGAATCTAGAACTATAGGGAAACAATTTCATCCGTGATGAATAAAAACACTTCGCCTGTTTGAAACAAACGCTTGACAAGTAATTCTCTTCAACTCGTTACAACAATAGACAATACAGTGAAATTCTTTCAGATTTGAGAGGTCAGTTCAACAAACACTTCCGATATTTCAAATTGATTTCAGTTATTGTAGAATTTCTCAAATTGCTTTTTATAGAGATACATGCTGAAGAGTCCTTTACTCGTCTAAAGGAGCATTTTCATTTTCAATAATACAGTGCTGCAGTCGAGTTGGAACTGACTCATCCTCAAATTTATCTTTAGAATCGCCTTCTTCAAACTCCGCAGATATTTGGCCTTTTTTTCCTAAAGGAAAATACCCAATTTTGGTCGAGGCAGGTCTCAAACTTCAACCATTCTCAGGTCTACGTATCTGTGTGAGGTTGTTTTTACAACTATTCAGTCAAAAAAAGTAAAAAAGAAATGACCGAAGAATTCTTGGACAACTTTAGTCCAATGACAGTCATTACCTGTTCTCCCCAGCATAGAACATTAGAACATGGGCAAAGAAGAGAATAGTATTTCTCAATATAGTTGAAAAACAAAAAAATAAATAAAATCTGTCCTTAGCGCTATTTTGTCGAAATTTGAAATTTTGAGAACTGTGGTTGTAATACTATGTAATTGAAATAGTACCTAGTCACAACAGGGTTTAATTAGATAAAACCTTGGCTGATTTTGGATTTTTTTCAAATCCAGGGGGCTATTACACGCCTCGTCCTTTTTTTTTCTGTAGCCTCGTTCTGCAACTGTTATTGGTTTGCTGCACTAGGACAGACAGAAGATTTATCTTCACTATTTAATAACGTTTACGATAGATTTGTTTCTTGTTATCTCTATGGTCATGGTTTGAGCCAAATAAACCTTACTAGAATGAAATTTTCACTGTGTAGCGGAGTGTGCGCTGATATGAAACTTCCTGACATATTAAAACTGTGTGCCGGACCGAGACTCGAACGCGGGACCTGTGAAGTTTGGAAGGTAGGAGACAAGGTACTAGTGGAATTGAAGCTGTGGGGACGGGTCGTGACTCGTGCTTGGATAGCTGAGTTAGCAGAGCAATTGCGCGTAAAAGGCAAAGGTCCCGAGTCCGAGTCTCGGTCCGGCACACAGTTTTAATTTGCCAAATAAACCTTATTAACCCGTACTTGGGGCTGGTTACTGTTTCAATTATAAACCTTATCTCTTCTAACAGTTCTAATTTATTACCAACTACACTTCAGTTTCTTTCTTAAGTGCAATTCAGTTCCATCTTATTTTTGCTATATACAGTTTAGTCTAAATTCGTCTCCCATTTACTAGAAATTAAGTTTACAGCCAATAAACAGATGATACCTACAAAAAAAGTAAATACGAAGGGACTATTGGTCCAGACACAAACAACAACGAAATCTGTTTGATTAGTTTTCAATAAATTTCCGTAGTGATTATTGTGAGACCGATATATACAGACAATCATCAATAAATTCATAACACTTGTTGACAAATAGACGTTCTTAAGTAGAATACTATTCGCGTCTGTTCGGTAATGATATCATTCGGTATAGTCAGCCTATTTGTAACACGTCGATCTTGGCAAAAAACGAGGACACCAGAAATTGCGAATCATATTGTCATAGGACGTTGAATACAAACTTGCGCAATCATTCGTACCTCCTCTACTGCGGTGCAATGCATCACATCACAGGACGGTTAGAACTAACCAGGAGAAGTTGTGTGCGTTCCTTTTTCAACATCCGTCATTTGAGCATGCCAGTTCTTTACACAGTCAGTTAAAATGAGTGACCATTCTTTATATCTATTTCATCGGCTCCCCAGTGTGTATGCCCCTTAGTACCTCGCATCAGGGAATGAGTACACAATGCAAAGCTCTGTTGAATTTAAAAACTCTGAAGCATTTTTCGTGATGAACGAATCCGCACCAGTTTTAATTGACAAATACTTTGTTTGGATAAAGTATTATACTCGATCTGGGTTTCAGGATGTAAATCTCATCTTCAGGTACTACAAAAACAAGGGAACTGGAACAGATTTATTCATCAAGAAAAATGTAACACAGAATATATTACACTGAACCTTTTCCTTTTGCCAACCTAATTTTCTCTAGACAAATTAATACCGTCAAACAGTAAAACAATTGCTCTCATCTTCCTGCAGTTCCGCTTCTGTGTATTTGCGTTTCTCAGTCCCTCCATTATCTCTGTTGCTTGTGTTTTACCTCATTCCTCCTTGTCTCCCTCATTCATATTTCTTCCGATGTCCACTGCTGCCAGTACCCTCATTTCACTTCCACCAGCATGTAATTTTCCTCTGTTACTCTACTTTTCATGAACGAGTATAAACTGTTCGAGCTACTACTGTTTCATTATTTATTTTAAAATTATTTCTGACTGTTAGATTCCATTATATTCCCTGTACTTTCGTTCAGACTGCTGCAACATACGAGGGGCATTCAACAAACAATGCAAGACTTTGTTTCTCTGGAAAAAAAGAAAAAGAACTGAATTTGCGGGGAGACATCTTGGAATATACGCGCTTCAGCACCTATAGTTTCATGGCATCTGTCACTGAAGTGCTTTGCAAGCAAGGAGCTGCCACTGAGTTTCGGCAAACCAGAGCATCACAGGCATTCATGGAGGCTTGCAGAACGTCTGAGAAACCCTGGCAGCGAACAAAAACACGGTGACTCATTGGACCGGTCACGGTGGCCGAGCTCCAGTCCGGAACCACGCTGCTGCAACGGTCGCATGTTGGAATCCTGCCTCGGGCATTGATGTGTGTGATGTCCTTAGGTTTAAGTAGTTCCAAGTCTAGGGGACTGATGACCTCAGATGTTGAGTCTCATAGTGCTCAGAGCCATCTGAACTTTTTTTTTTATCCATTGGGCGACGGCTCCCACGTGGAGGCCAGCCGCCCACAGCTGTGACTGCTGTATGTTGGACTGGGGTGTCACCACAAAAATGCAGACGAACTTATGCTTCTCCAAGACAACGCAAGGCCTCACACATGTCTGCGCACCCGAGATGAGCTCACAAAGCTTGATTGAAATATTCATCCTCATCCACCTTACAGTCTGGATCTTGCATCTTCCCACTTGGCCCAATACACACCACGGGAAGCAGTACGTAGATGATGGGGAAATTAGTGATGTAGCAAGATGTCGGCTCCGACATTGACCAATAGAGTGGTACTATGAGGGCGTACAGGTAGTCCCTGTAAGGTGGCATAAGGCAGCGGCTTAGAACGGAGGTTATGTTCAAAATTAGGGGAAACCAACCTGTTTTCAGGAAAAATGTGATGCATAATGTAGTGAACGCCCTCGCACATTAAATGCATGTCGGCGAAGTATTGGAACGACTAATGACCCATTTACAGCCATTCATGAGCCGTGAACGAATCACAGAAGAATGTGAGTTGTGTTTTAAAGTAGGACCTAAACTCCGATGTGGTAGCAATCTTGTTGTTGTGAAACGTAAACTGTTTATAAACACTTGTTTCAAGCGCATCGCTCATTCAAAAGATCGTACCGCCTGAAAAGTCTGAAGTAACAGTTTCTGATAACTCATTCTTTATTTCGGAATAGTTTAGGGCTCTTCACCGTCTGATGAGGATGCCCTGTGGACCAGCCGCGTGGGGTAGCCGCGCCTTCTAGGGGTGTCGTGTCACGGTCCGCGCGGCTGCCCCCATCGGAGGTTCGAATCCTCCCTCAGGCATGGGTGTGTGTTGTCCTTAGCTTAAGTTACTTTAAGCTAGGTTAAGTAATGCTTAGCTTCCGGACCGATGACCTCAGTAGTTTGATCCCATAAGACCTTACCTCCAATTTCCAAATTTTTTTGCCTGAGAACCGTGCAGTACCTTCGTTATGTCTGACAAAAAAAGATGAGGAATCCAGATGAACTGTGTCGATGTCCGTGTAACCTCGTACACGTACACGTCATCGGTGTGTGTATGTAAATGAGTAGAGTCGCAATTCTCTGAGGCAAGTAGAATAGCAGTCAGTGTCCGTTGGTGTTGTTAGCGGTTCAACTTGTCACCAGACCTGGTAGGGTATATAAGGTACGTGAACAGATATTAACATCTTCTGTATGTGAACGTGAGTGTATGTGCGAAAGCGCCGTTATTCTGTCTCTAAAAAGCCAATCGATAATTACATAATAACAAAACACCGGGTGACATTATTACTATAATAATAATAATAATTATTATTATTATTATTATTATTATTATCATTATTATTTCAGTGCAACATGACACACTTATACTCCCTCGCCTCCGTGAAGAAAGGTTTAACTTCGAACTACACTCCTGGAAATTGAAATAAGAACACCGTGAATTCATTGTCCCAGGAAGGGGAAACTCTATTGACACATTCCTGGGATCAGATACATCACATGATCACACTGACAGAACCACAGGCACATAGACACAGGCAACAGAGCATGCACAATGTCGGCACTAGTACAGTGTATATCCACCTTTCGCAGCAATGCAGGCTGCTATTCTCCCATGGAGACGATCGTAGAGATGCTGGATGTAGTCCTGTGGAACGGCTTGCCATGCCATTTCCACCTGGCGCCTCAGTTGGACCAGCGTTCGTGCTGGACGTGCAGACCGCGTGAGACGACGCTTCATCCAGTCCCAAACATGCTCAATGGGGGACAGATCCGGAGATATTGCTGGCCAGGGTAGTTGACTTACACCTTCTAGAGCACGTTGGGTGGCACGGGATATATGCGGACGTGCATTGTCCTGTTGGAACAGCAAGTTCCCTTGACGGTCTAGGAATGGTAGAACGATGGGTTCGATGACGGTTTGGATGTACCGTGCACTATTGAGTGTCCCCTCGACGATCACCAGAGGTGTATGGCCAGTGTAGGAGATCGCTCCCCACACCATGATGCCGGGTGTTGGCCCTGTGTGCCTCGGTCGTATGCAGTCCTGATTGGGGCGCTCACCTGCACGGCGCCAAACACGCATACGACCATCATTGGCACCAAGGCAGAAGCGACTCTCATCGTTGAAGACAACACGTCTCCATTCGTCCCTCCATTCACGCCTGTCGCGACACCACTGGAGGCGGGCTGCACGATGTTGGGGCGTGAGCGGAAGACGGCCTAACGGTGTGCGAGACCGTAGCCCAGCTTCATTGAGACGATTGCGAATGGTCCTCGCCGATACCCCAGGAGCAACAGTGTCCCTAATCTGCTGGGAAGTGGCGGTGTGGTCCCCTACGGCACTGCGTAGGATCCTACGGTCTTGACGTGCATCCGTGCGTCGCTGCGGTCCGGTCCCAGGTCGACGGGCACGTGCACCTTCCGCAGACCACTGGCGACAACATCGATGTACTGTGGAGACCTCACGCCCTACGTGTTGAGCAATTCGGCGGTACGTCCACCCGGCCTCCCGCATGCCCACTATACGCCCTCGCTCGAAGTCCGTCAACTGCACATACGGTTCACGTCCACGCTGTCGCGGCATGCTACCAGTGTTAAAGACTGCGATGGAGCTCCGTATGCCAGGGCAAACTGCTGACACTGACGGCGGCGGTGCACAAATGCTGCGCAGCTAGCGCCATTCGACGGGCAACACCGCGGTTCCTGGTGTGTCCGCTGTGCCGTGCGTGTGATCATTGCTTGTACAGCCCTCTCGCAGTGTCCGGAGCAAGTATGGTGGGTCTGACACATCGGTGTCAATGTGTTCTTTTTTCCATTTCCAGGAGTGTAATAATCAAACTTCCATGCTTTATTTCTTTTAATTTTTAGCTATTTACGCATTTTAAATTTAATCAATCACCGTTAAAGCGATACTTATTTTCTCGAATAGATAAGCACGTTGACTGTAGAAATACATGATTTCAGATTTTTACGTTCAGACCGCTCCCCGAGATTAATTCATCTTCATCTACATCCTGGAAATGCCAACAGGGCCACGCAAACTTTGAACATAGGTGTGGGCGAGACTTACAGCTTTCCCTGGCACCTGTTGCTGAGGAGTGGAGTCGCGTGTTGCTGAGCCGCAGCTACTGTGTCGCTGTAGACTTGTTTCGTGCTTGTCACCACTTGCGTGACTACCTGCGGTTTATCAAATTTATGGTGGACACACCACTGCTGTTGTCTCATGTTGACTGAACTAGAAAGAAGATCTTACAATATCTCTTTTTTACTTTGATGCTTCTGCTTTGCTGAAATAACTTTCGTCAGTTTCACTTAGGAAATTAAATGCATACACACATTTCCACCTGTAACTAGTGTAGACATGCGATGAATGTGATAATGCCACAAATTTTACCTCTGAAATTACTGCAGCGAAAAGAAGGATGCTATCGTGTGACGCCATAAAGGTGAAGGGATTGAAATATGCAGTAGCTTAATATGGCATTAAGTCCTTGTTGCCGGCCGGGGTGGCCGAGCGGTTCTAGGCGCTACAGTCTGGAACCGCGCGACCGCTACGGTCGCAGGTTCTAATCCTGCCTTGGGCATGGATGTGTGTGATGTCCTTAGGTTAGTTAGGTTTAAGTAGTTCTAAGTTCCAGGGGACTGATGACCTCAGAAATTAAGTCCCATTGCATGTGTGTGATGTCCTTAGGTTAATTAGGTTTAAGTAGTTCTAAGTTCTATGGGACTAATGATCTCAGAAGTCCCATAGTGCTCTGAGCCATTTTAAGTCCTTGTTGACGTACGTAAAACTAATACCGTTCGGCATTGTTACGTGAGAGACAGAGACACAGCCTCCCAAATGAAAGCGTCGAATGGCACCTACCCTTCGCAAAGTGTGACGTCTTTCGGTCCTACTATGCTGAAAATGGTGTGTTGGAGAGTCGACAGTTGCCATACAGTCGCACAAGAGTACTTCCTCCGTGTACGTGATGTGGTGTATGCATGAATGGTTTTAGTTTGTTTTGTTTATGGAGATGACGGAGAAAGAATCTTGGGAAACCCGGTGCTGGCACACAGCGTAACCCTCTCGATAACACCAACGGTCCTCCCGAGGATAAATTCGATGAAAGGATCAAGCGTATTCATTCCGTGAGGCGTTGAGAAGGGTTGCATTTTAACCAAGGATCATAGCGCAAAGTAAGTCATTAGGGAACATGCGCCTCTTGACGGCCAAGTGACGGCGATGTAAATTTTTTCACTGCCACAACATCAACCGAGTAGCTTTGAGCCCACTGCCACATCGCAGTCGTAGGTTACTGGCCTCTGATACACAGCTTATTGCAATATACAACAATCTCGAGTCACATTACTGTCAAACATTGCTGACATAAATACAAACAACGGTTTGCGAAACTCGCTGCAAAACATAAGAATGATTTAATCGGGTGCTGAGTGGTGTCTTCTGGCAAACTGATCTGATCTTAAAATAATTGAAAAGCCACGATGGCTTCAATATAGTTTACTAGATGACTCGTTTCAGGACTCTGAAGATGCCATCGTCGGATCTTTGAAAGTATAACAGGTTTGAGGGAGGGCTTACGTGAGTTAACTATATACATTACAATTATTACAGAACCACATACCTGAAACGTGGATTAACATTTAGAAAACCATATGGACATCATGACACGTGAGGTAGACCATCTGATAAAAATCATTGTCACAACCAATAAAAAATAATAAAAAACTGATCTCATGGTCGTTTTTTCCATAAAGTACAAAACTGAAGTCACGAGATGAAACTACCACTGCTCGCCTAACACCGGTCTGCATCATCCTGTCCTATTCCGCGCTGGCTTACCTGCTGTGATTCTAGCGGTTCTCAACCGGCCACCAGATAGCGCTGTCCAAGCAGCGCGCGCACAGTCCCACGGTATAACCACTCATTACTACTAAAACACAACTTTACTATAACTGCTTGTCACATACCCATGCAAAGCCCACATTTGCGCATACATTTCCTGTACATACTATAATCACTATAAAGTACGTCAATTACAAAGTAAAAATATCTGAGGCACAGACATTATCCATTAGCGCCTTATAAAACTACATATTGTAATTTACCTTTATTCATAGAAGGACGTCAGGAATATGCACACAGAAAACTGTTCATAACACGACTTAGTTACAATGTGACGAGCGATTGAAACCTGTATGCTGGGCTTTACCTGTCTAGGCACTATGGTGTTAGGTACTGTAAACACTAAAAAAGAACGTATTAACTTGCTACAAATTCTCTCAACATCTATACATTCGTTATGAGCAAGGTACGAATCAACAACGAAAACCTGCATAGGCGCGGGGAATAAGGAATTCCAGATCAGAAGCAAACCGAAGGGCAGAGGAACGGGGCGAAAATGGCATGATGCCCGAGATGCAGTGACTCCACGTACGCTCCCATCGGCATGGCACTCGTTTCGTCCATGGGCCTTACAGAATGGGGAATGATGAGAAACCATACACAAATATGTGTGTAAAATATAAAAATAAATAAAATAAGAACGTAACTAAGACACTCTTGGCGGGCAATGGTAATCATCGAGTAAAGTTATAGTGGTGAAGCTGGCCAACTACACTTCAAGCCGCATAACAAGTATTTACTTTACAAAAGTAGGCCCTCATATATATATATATATATATATATATATATATATATATATATATATATATATATATATATATAAAAGATTAGCAGCATTCTAAAGGTAGCTTTCCGAGCATAATAGATACACAGCACTCATCACAATGTGTGAATAGGTCGCACAGGGTCTCTAGAGCACCGCACCAAATATGTCAAAGAAATTATGATCCGTCGATTCCAACTGGTCGTTCAATAATATGCTCGGAAACCTCTTTCTGTTTTTGTAAATTTCAATGTTTTCCAAAACGTTGAGTTTGCCTCCTTTCGGTGCTTTATGCACGGTTTTCATACATTCCTGCATATCAGTAATTTTATGGTTCGAGTCCCGCAGATGGTTACACAAAGAGGATTTATTGTGGGCAGTGCTCACGGAAACGCGTAATAAACGATCTGATCTTGCTATAGTCTGCCGACATCTACGGCGTCAATCTACAGTGTCGTATTAAAAGAATCCGGACACCCATATTCAATGCATATTTGACCACTAGATGTTACGAGAGGAGGAATCGCCAGTATAAAATGAAGCGGACAGTATTGTGTCGTCAGCAGACAAGCAGTACGAGAAGAATGTGTCGGCCAGAAGAGCTTAGCGACTTAAAACGTGGGCTGCAGTCATTGGATGTCACCTGAGCAACGAATCCATCACGGGCTATTCAACCCTTCTAAACCTACCCAAATCGATTACTGATGCTTTGATTCTAAAGTCTAAATGCAAAGGAAAAAGTATAGCTACACCAAGACAAGACAAATCTAGCTAACACAGTGATACTGCGTAGCATGCTAAAAAAAAGGGGGGGCTACAATGGTCGATCTGCTTGTTTAAGCCCTACATTACTGTGCTAGCTAGATTTATGGGAGAGCTTTGGAACTCACGAGCGATCCCTTTGCTCACATAATGAAATTTCTTACAACCACCCTCCCCAGTGTTTGATGGTCCTGATCCCTCAGTCCAAAAGGTCTGTCTTGTCTTGTCACGTTTGCGGTGATGTAAGGAGCGAAGCCACTGAACGGTGGATGACTGGAAAGGAGTAGATTTGAAGTGATGAATCATGCTATACCCTGTGGCAAACCAGTCTAAAATACTGGATTTGGCGAATGATCAGAAAATTACCTGCCATAATGTGTAGTGCTAGCAGTGAAGCACAGAGGAAATGGTGTTGCAATATAATGATATATTTCGTGTTTGGTGTATAGTCCCATAAAAGTGCTAGAGAAACCACGAAATGCGGAAGGATATGGACAGATTTTAGAACATTGTGTGCTGTGCACAGTAGAGGAACAGAGAAATCAGCAAACAAACATCGTCCGAAGAACCCAAGACAGAAGTCAAAAGACAATTTGTAAGTAGAGGAACAGACGGCTGCGATGACTGATTGTAACAACACGACAATGAACCGTGTCCTAAAGCAGCATCTGTGAGGCAGCTTCTCGTGAAAAAGCGTTTAATTTCCTGAGATTAGTTTATTCCACTTATCTCATACATTATTTTAGTATGTCTTTCAAAATTAATTACTTCTTGATTATGGGTGTCTCTTTCCGTGCAATTTTCTTTATGCATGTATGTATGTGTCGTAGAAAAGATGGAAACTATTGGCGGCACGGATGCACACTAGACCTATTTACGTTTAGTGAAGAAGGCGAATTATACAAAAATATATTGCGACTTGCACGAAATGTTTATTAAATTTTTTAACTTACCCCATGATTTCTTAGGGATTTGCGATTGTTGTTACTGGTTACTGATAATCTGCTATATTTCGGTTTTGTGGGTTTTTCCCCTTAAACCTATTGTTCCCCTGGAAGTACCATAACCTTGCCGATTTCTCTCTCAGTCGCTCTCTTTTTTTTTTCTCGAGGCTCATGCAGCCGCCATAGCGATGACGGCGTCAATTTGTTGATGTGGTATCGTGTCACCTACCAATCCCACAATTTTCACAAAATCCATACACTACGACGAACAGCCTACAGGGGCTGTAAGGCGTGGACTGAGCGGTTTTTTAGATTAGAGGGTCTCGGGGAAATACGGAAAGGATTTCAGTCTCAAAGGGTGCTGGTCGAATATAGCAAGAAAGTAGATACAGAAACCGTCGGTATAAAAGCAGCAAATTGTCGTAGATGTGTTGCGAAAGTATCAGAGCTCCAAGCTCTAATACACTCCTGGAAATGGAAAAAAGAACACATTGACACCGGTGTGTCAGACCCACCATACTTGCTCCGGACACTGCGAGAGGGCTGTACAAGCAATGGTCACACGCACGGCACAGCGGACACACCAGGAAACGCGGTGTTGGCCGTCGAATGGCGCTAGCTGCGCAACATTTGTGCACCGCCGCCGTCACTGTCAGCCAGTTTGCCGTGGCATACGGAGCTCCATCGCAGTCTTTAACACTGGTAGCATGCCGCGACAGCGTGGACGTGAACCGTATGTGCAGTTGACGGACTTTGAGCGGGGCATATAGTGGGCATGCGGGAGGCCGGGTGGACGTACCGCCGAATTGCTCAACACGTGGGGCGTGAGGTCTCCACAGTACATCAATGTTGTCGCCAGTGGTCGGCGGAAGGTGCACGTGCCCGTCGACCTGGGACTGGACCGCAGCGACGCACGGATGCACGCCAAGACCGTAGGATCCTACGCAGTGCCATAGGGGACCGCACTTCCACTTCCCAGCAAATTAGGGACACTGTTGCTCCTGGGGTATCGGCGAGGACCATTCGCAACCGTCTCCATGAAGCTGGGCTAATGTCCCGCTCACGCCCCAACATCGTGCAGCCCGCCTCCAGTGGTGTCGCGACAGGCGTGAATGGAGGGACGAATGGAGACGTGTCGTCTTCAGCGATGAGAGTCGCTTCTGCCTTAGTGCCAATGATGGTCGTATGCGTGTTTGGCGCCGTGCAGGTGAGCGCCACAATCAGGACTGCATACGACCGAGGCACACAGGGCCAACACCCGGCATCATGGTGTGGGGAGCGATCTCCTACACTGGCCGTACACCTCTGGTGATCGTCGAGGGGACACTGAATAGTGCACGGTACATCCAAACCGTCATCGAACGATCGTTCTACCATTCCTAGACCGGCAAGGGAACTTGCTGTTCCAACAGGACAATGCACGCCCGCATGTATCCCGTGCCACCCAACGTGCTCTAGAAGGTGTAAGTCAACTACCCTGGCCAGCAAGATCTCCGGATCTGTCCCCCATTGAGCATGTTTGGGACTGGATGAAGCGTCGTCTCACGCGGTCTGCACGTCCAGCACGAACGCTGGTCCAACTGAGGCGCCAGGTGGAAATGGCATGGCAAGCCGTTCCACAAGACTACATCCAGCATCTCTACGATCATCTCCATGGGTGAATAGCAGCCTGAATTGCTGCGAGAGGTGGATATACACTGTACTAGTGCCGACATTGTGCATGCTCTGTTGCCTGTGTCTATGTGACTGTGGTTCTGTCAGTGTGATCATGTGATGTATCTCACCCCAAGAATGTGTCAATAAAGTTTCCCCTTCCTGGGACAATGAATTCACGGTGTTCTTATTTCAATTTCCAGGAGTGTAGAGAGCACTGATTCTGAAAGCGTTATAGGCAATGAAAGCTGGCTAATCCGGAGATAAGTTTAGCCGAAACTTTACAAAGAACCTAACGGTGCTCCGAAATGATAGGCCAAACACAGTTGGCTATGGCGTGTTTGTTGCTGTTAGAATTAGTTTATATTGTAGCGATACTGAAGCAGATATTTCCTTTGAGTATGGACAGAGGTTATTCTTGGCAACTGGAATAAAATAATAATTAGATCCTTTTACGACCACCAAACTCAGATGATATAATTGCTGGAAGGTTCAGACAAAAACTTGAGTTTAATTTCAAGCACGTACCTGATTCATACAATTATAGTTGATGGTGACTTTAATTTAACCTCTACATGTTGGCGAAAATACACGCTTAATCCCGGAGAGACGCATAGAACCTCATCAGAAATTGTGCTAAACCCATTCTCTGAAAATTATTTCTAGCAGTTAATTGATGAGCCCACACGAATAGTTAACGGTTGTGAAAACACCCTTGACCTTTTAGCAAAAATAGTCCTGATATAATAACTAGCATCAAAACGGATACATGGATTAGTGAACACAGCGTCGTTGTAGCGTCATTGAATACTGTAACACCAAAGTCCTCCAAAAATAAACGAAAAATATACTAATTAAAAGAAGGAGATAAAACTTCACTTGACGCCTTCCTGAGAGACAATCTCCACTTCTTCCAAATTAACAATGTAAGCGTAGGCTAGATGTGACTTGAGTACAAAGAAATAGTATCGACAGAAATCGAGAGATTTTTACCAAATAAATTAAGAAACGACGAAGCTGATCCCCATTGGTACACAAAAACGTTTAGAACGCTGTAGCAGAAAAAAAACAACATGCAAAATTTGAACGAACCAAAATCTCCAACATTGCCGATCTTTTACAGAAGCTTGAAATTTAGCGTGGAAGTCAATGCGCGATGTTCCATATCGAAACCAGGCAGAAAATCAGAAGCGATTCTGGTCGTACGCTTATGTAAGGTATGCTAGCGACAACACACAGTCATTGCCTAGTATGCGCAGGAGCAGTGGAGTTACTATCGAGACAGTGCTACCAAGGCAGAATTACTAATTTCAGAATTCCTTCACCAAAGAAGACAAAGAAAATATTCCACAATTCTAACCAAGAACAGATGCCAACATGAGGCACTTAGATATCCTGGAAGTAGTGAAGCAACTTACATTACTTAATGAAAGCATGTCTTCTGGTCCAGACTGTACGCCAATTATGTTCCTTTCAGAATATGCTGATGCAATAGCCCAACAATCACATACAACCGCTTGTTCGACGAAAGATCCGTACCCAAAGACTGGAAAGTTGCACAGGTCACACCAATACTCCAGAAATGAAGTAGATGTGATTCACTAATATCATCGATATGCAGCACGATTTTAAAACATGGGTGGTGTTCGAACATTATACGGTCTATTGACACACAGTCAACAAGGATATAGAAAACATCGTTCTTGTGAAACACAACTAGATCTTTACACAGACGAAATGTTGAGTGTTATTGTCAAGAGTTTTCAAATCGATTCCGTATTTCTAGATTTCATTTAACCACACAAGCGGCTTGTAGTGAAATTGCGTGCTTATAGAGTATCGTCTCTGTTATGTGACTGGATTCGTGATTTCCTGCTCGAGAGGACACAGCTCGTAGTAATTGACGGATAATCATCGAGTAAAACAGAAGTGATTTCTGGCGTTTCCCCAGGTAGAGTGTTATAGGCCCTCTGCTGTTCCTTATGTATTTAAACGATTTAGGAGACAATCTGAGCAGCTGTCTTTGCAGATGATGCTGTCGTTTAACGACTGGTAAAGTGATCAGAAAATCGAAATAAATAGCAAAACGATTTAGAAAAGATATCTGAATGGTGTAAAAACCTTCAATTGACACTAAATATTGGGGATATGAGGTCATCCTCATGAGTGATAATAGGAATCCGTTAAACTTCGGTTACACGGTAAATCAGTCGAATCTAAAAGCCGTAAATTCAACTAAATATCCAGGAATTACAATCATGAACAGTTTAAGTTGGAAAGAACACATAGAAATGCAGTGGAGAAGGCAAGCCAAAGATTGGGTTTTATTGGCAGAACACTTAGAAAATGTAACAGATCAAGTGAAGAGGCTGCCTACAGTACGCTTGTCAGTCTTCTTTCGCAGTTCTGCTGCGCAGTCTGGAATCCTTACCAGATAGGATTAACGGAGTACTTCGAGAAAGTTCAAAGAGGTACAGCACGTCCTGAATAATCGCGAAATAGGGGAGAGAGAGAGTGTAACAGATATTATACAAGATTTGTTATGGACACCATTACAACGAAGGTGTTCTACGTTTTGGCGGAATCTTCTCACGAAATTTAAATCTGCAACTTTCTTCTCCCAATGCGAAAATATTTTATTGGCGCCGATGTACATAGGGAGAAATGATCATTATAGTAAAATAAGGGAAATCAGAGGTCGAACTGAAAGTCACAGGTGCTCGTTTTTTCCGCATTCGGTTCGAGAGTGCAATACGAGGTGCATTCAAGTTCTAAGGCCTCCGATTTTTTTTCTCCGGACTGGAAAGAGATAGAAACATGCGCACTGTTTTAAAATGAGGCGCGTTCATTGTCAATACGTCCCAGAGCTGGCAGCACCGTACGGCAGATGGAATTTTACCGCCAGCGGCGAGAATGTGAACTGTTTTAAATACTTAAAGGCGACGTTTTCCTTACTTGAACAGCGTGGTGTGAAACCAATTGAAATTCATCGACAGTTGAAGGAGACATGTGGAGATGGAGTTATGGATGTGTCGAAAGTGCTTTCGTGGGTGCGACAGTTTAATGAAGGCAGAACATCGTGTGACAACATACCGAAACAACCTCGGGCTTGCACAAGCCGGTCTGACTACATGATCGAGAAAGTGGAGAGAACTGTTTTGGGGGATCGCCGAATGACTGTTGAACAGATCGCCTCCAGAGTTGGCAACGACAGCATGAATGGGACTTTCTTTTCGTCGGTTGTGACAATGGATGAGACGTGGAGGCCATTTTTCAATCCGGAAACGAAGCACCAATCAGCTCAATGGAAGCACACAGATTCACCGCCACCAAAAACATTTCGGATAACCGCCAGTGCTGAAAAAATGATGGTGTCCATGTTCTGGAACAGCGAGGGCGTAATCCTTACCCATTGCGTTCCAAAGGGCACTACGGTAACAGGTGCATCCTACGAAAATGTTTTGAAGAACAAATTCCTTCCTGTACTGCAACAAAAACGAACGGAAAGGGCTGCGCGTGTGCTGTTTCACCAAGACAACGCACCCGCACATCGAGCTAACGTTACGCAACAGTTTCTTCGTGATAACAACTTTGAAGTGATTTCTCATGCTCCCTACTCACCTGACCTGGCTCCTAGTGACTTTTGGCTTTTTCTAACAATGAAAGACATTCTTCGTGGCCGCACACTCACCAGCTGTGCTGCTATTGCCTCAGAGAGTTTCCAGTGGTCAAAACAGACTCCTAAAGAAGCCTTCGCCGCTGCCATGGAATCATGGCGTCAGCGTTGTGAAAAATGTGTAGGTCTGCAGGGCGATTACTTCGAGAAGTAACGCCAGTTTCATCGATTTCGGGTGAGTAGTTAATTAGAAAAAAAATTGGAGGCCTTAGATCTTGAATGGACCAGGTAATAGAGAAATATTGTGAAGGCGTGTTGATGAACCCCCTGCCAGGCACTTAAGTGTGGTTTACTCAGTATCCACGTAGATGTACATTTATTCATTTAACCTTATCAGAATAGGATTTTGACCCTCTCCATTACATACGACTAGACTTTTACAGGTACAGTGACCTTTACATTTCAGTCACTTAAGAAAGTTTTAATTGTGGTAATTGCTGATTAAATATTGTCTTGACTTGGTGGTTATCTGTATATTGTGTTAATGCAACATCGGAAACAGGCTCCTTGTGGTTTCTGTAACACAGAACAATGGATATAGCCTTTGAAATATCAACAAAATTGTTTCCAAAATAAACAAAAGGGATAACTGTAAATTAAAGCACAAAATTACACCTAAAAGAATTCGAAATAAAGAAAGACCTAAATATATTCTTTTACCCTACTGGGGACAAATATTAGACGAAAAACAGCACCCTCTCCAGAAAACAAACTAAGAAGTTGAGCTCAGATCAGAAAACACATTAAGAATACGAATATACCATCTTTAGAACAACCAACAAAATTTTCCAGATCTGGGGTTTATAAGTTGAAATGTAAATACTGCGAGAAGAAACATATAAGTTAAACATGGAAAACTTTACATTATCGTTCTAAGGACGCATGGACAGCATTGGAAACGATGTATCAGCATTTAGTAGACATTTGGGACAGCAAAATCACGAAACTACGGACGTAGGAGAGTGCAAGTCAGTTCTAGTCACTGATGATGAAGCATAATATCTGAACATTCTAAAGGAACTGTGTATTTTTACTCGTGTGAAAAAAGATGCAAGCAGTATTCTTAAAGAACAAAACGATGCAAAAAAATTATCGATAATTTTAAAAAATATCTTTGTCCAAAGATGAAACAACGTTTTAAACGAAACACAACAGACCTTATACTATTAATATTTACGTATTTTACTTTTTTATTAACTATATTTTATGTGTATTCTGGCAATAGGTGAAAGCAATATAGAGATCGCTCACATTACCATAATGAAAGAAAAAATACACACGAAGCGATATCTTTGATATATTTGGCATCTTTGACAGCAAAATATGTCACTGATGTTTGTGATCGTGGTTGTCTCAATTATAATCGTATGACAGTGTGCTAGAAAGCATGAAAAATTAATAAAACATCTGAAAAATTTTTGAAGACTTAAAAGTAAAACATAAGTAAGTTGTAATTACAAGCAGACACCCATAACATATAGAGCATAGCATTTATTATGTATTAGTTTTATGTATCTTTTATCGGACCGCTGATGATGAGCATGTCCTCGACACCGGTCCGGTAATCCAAAAAATATAAAAAGTTAGTTCAACTTCCGACGAGGATGTTTAAGTAAAATTTTCGATTTTTTTTTATCGATTTGTTCTTTAGGAATGTATAGTAGGTAGATCCTTAGCCATCTTTTAAAGCTGGGAATGTTATTTAGTTGTCAGAGTTAGTAAAGGAGATCATGCCAAATGTAGGTACCTTATGCTAAAAGCTGTTTTGAAAAGGCGAGTGACTGATAGACATTGACAGAAAATATTTTTCTGTGATGGGGATGACAGTTTCTGCTTTGTTGTTTAGATAAAAGCATGAAGGTAGAAGGGAGATGCGAGGAACTGTTTATGTCGATAAGATGGCAAGGGAGACATTGTGTGTGCAAATTTCTCCATTTGCCTGAGGAAGAGTTGTTGAAACAGACTGCAAGAACAAAGATCTTTGTGGACTGCGGAAGGTCATTAAAGCTGTGCACAAGATGGTTAAATACGATCAGGAAGTGGAAATATATCGTCCGCACGAGCACCAAGAAACTAGAGTTTCCTTGAGAAAGATCTTGCAGTGTAAGATCTCTGTAATCAACAACGGAAGTGTAACCGTATGCTCAAATTCATTTTTCAAGTGAAAAGAGAAAAGCTTTTCCCATTTTTGCAGCTTATACAGACATGCTGATGCGTTCCTGCAGACTGTATCTATTTTCTCATCTCATTATAGGTTCTTGTCTGTTATTATAAATGTTCAACATGATGATCGAAACCTGTTGGAAGTGTAGAATGAATATTTTCGGGAGGCGGTAGTACGTAGTAAGGAGATGATTTTGCTATTAGATTAATATTAATCACTGCTGTATTTATTGAGCAATTACGCTTTCTTCTACGGATTGATGCCCATTTTTGTTTTTAAATTAGAGAGCTTCTTGAAGGAAGAGTTCAACTTCCTTAAAAGGACATGATGCCGTTATCTAAAAGACTCACTTTAGTTGTATCTATTGACACATAGTAGTTGAGTATATTACACATAGCGAAGGATTCGCTCTGTTTGCCTAAGTACCTTGTCAAAACTTTGTACCGATATTTTGAGCTGTTTGACTAAACATTTGCGATTTATATGTCACAAGGGACTACTTGTATAAAGTTATAAGTATAACCTCTGGAATTTTATAATTATTATCTAGTTGGCGTGTGGAATTGATAATAGATCGCTGAAAAACTCGTTTCGGAACGGCGTGTATATTTTGGCTTTTATAGATGGAATATTCCGTGATTATATCCTTGGGTATACATTACGAAAACTGATATCGTATCAGTCCAGGAGATTTAGATACGAGAAGACTTAGGGCATTACACGATCCTACGTGCCTATCTCTCGCATACGCACTTAAAGCCCTGTAATCGGTTTGCTTACCTAAACCAGTCTCACAAAAAACCGCTTCTCACCTAGAGCGCTGACACACACAACTATGATTGTCATCACTATGTCCCCGGTCTCCTCTCCTATCCACTAATTGACGTTTTGTGAGGAATTCACCTACATCTTTAGCTGGTGACGGACTTCTGAATATCATACTTGGTAATGACATGTGGTCGTCCGTCCGTGTGGTACTTGAAATATGAATGAGTAAATATTTAGTTCTCATTTCTTCATTAGTTCAACATGTCAACAGATCTTTTAAGTAAATAAAGCATCACCATTTAGCGAAATCTCCACCATAATCTGTATCCTGGAAATGTTTCTGCTTTCGTGAAGACACTAATCACTAATTCCCAAAGATTCTCACAATCTCCAACTGCACACAACAACTGATTCTAATTAGTCGATGAATACGAAAGTATGTTTTACGTGGCAGCAGGATTTCCTTGCGACTATCGTTTTCAAATGCGTTTTGTGAGTTGTTTCGCTGGGAAACTTGCTGGCAGATTAAAACTGTGTGCCGGACCGAAACTCGAACTCGGCACCTGTGAAGACGACTCGCGGCTCGTCTTCACATCTTTAATTCCACCAGCACCTCGTCTCCTGTCTCTGCAGGAGAGCTTCTGTGAAGTCTGGAAGGTGGGAGACGTGGTACTGGTGGAGTTAAAGCTGTGAGGACGGGTCGTGACTCACGTGGCAGGGCAGCAGCGCGCACCGCGCTCGGCCGTCCTCTCCGCTGCGCGCGCCGAGTGTTTACTTCCACTTCACCACGCTTGTCAGTCGAACAAGGTATAGTGGCCAACTCTTACAGTAAGAGCGTGCTTACGTTCACCTTTTCAAATGTATTTGCACGCACAGGAGCATTGGCCGGCGAACGCTTCCTACGCGAAGACCCCCGTGCCAATATCATCGATCATAAGCACCAGCCGTCCGGTGTGGCCGTGCGGTTCTAAGCGCTTCAGTTTGGAACCACGTGACCGCTACGGTCGCAGATTCGTATCCTGCCTCGGGCATGGATGTGTGTGATGTACTTAGGTAAGTTAGGTTTAAGTAGTTCTACGTTCTAGGGGACTGATGACCTCAGCAGTTAAGTCCCATAGTGCTCAGAGCCATTTGAACCATTAGCAGCATCGCTTACGTTGACTTCCGACGCTGCCTACAACGAGATTATTCAACGGGTGCGACATAGACTAAAATTTCGACACTCTGACGGGAAAGTCCTAACGATCCATGTATTCGAAATGCCTGTAGAAGTGAAGGACGATGAAGTAATCGCGGCGCTAAGCCCGTACGGCAAAGTCCAGAGTCACGCAGCCGAGACATGGGCACTGTTTACGACGTATCCAGTGCTTAATAGTGTGAGACAAGTTTCAAACGGCACGTCCCAATGTACATTTCTATAGGCGACTGCTATGCGGTGGCCATTTACGACGGACAGTCTCGAACATGTTCCGGTTGTGGCAAAGAAGGCCACGTCCGTAATGAATGCCTGCAACGCCGCATCACTCAACTACGGCACGGCGACACGAACGCCGACCGAGTAACAACCGCCCTTCCAGTCACCTACGCGGCGACACTGCACGTCCAGCCCTCATAAGACGCAGTTCATGTGCGTCTCTCTGGAATGATACACCCGGAGGCGTCCCAGCACCTTGACACCGGCACTGTCGCCCGCGAACATGACTTACAGCAGGACACACCCATGCTAGAAGAACACAAGGATACCAGCGAGAGTTTTATGGAGACTGACGACCGCATCACAGAAGATCACAAGGATACCAGCAAGGGTTTTATGGACACTGACGACCTTATCATAGCACCCGCGGCTTTTGTAAAGGGAAAACACGAATCTCTTCCTTCCTCAGACACCGATACACATTGCCGGAAGCAAAAGTCGCCCAAACGACGAAACAAAAAACGCCATAAGACATCAGAATCGGCCACTGAGCCCCCTCCGCATGACGAAGAGGTGGTGCATAAATCTGACGGTGTACACGATAACGCTTTTTCCTCTGCCACGGAGACGCGTCATCCACAAGACGACAAGCCGTCCAACAGAGATCGTGAGCAAGACTCGCGCGCAGAGGCCATGTAACATAGCACGCCCGTCGTCACCGAAGCAATTGAGCCGACTCGGCAGGCGCTGCCACCTCTCACCAATGTTGGTAATGATAGACACTTTTCATGGCCACATGACGGGGATTTGCTATCACCACCCGATGCGGAAATGAGATCTGTTCCTCTGTTAGACCAACTCTAAAATTGGGGGATGTTTCTACAGCGACTACTACGGTTAATATGGACTTCCACAATCCACCACGGCCACCTTCACCAGCTACGTACATATCGACAGCACGGATCCCACACCAGGCATACCGAATAGGTACCATCAACACCAATAATATCGGCTTCCACGTTAAACTTCAATTGCTCTGCGACACGCTAAGAGCAGCGTAAATGACATCGCCATTCTATAAGAACCGAGGACAGCAACTTGGTGCAGGACTTATGGATATGAGACTACGCCGCCCCAGCGGCTATGGAACACACAGGCGCAGCTATCGTCCTCCGAGAAGGGATTGCAGTTCCCGTTATTGAATAGCTCCCAGCAGAGCTCGGGGTGGTCATGGCAGTTCAGGAAATCAAAATCATAAATCTCTACGCGCCATCGGGGACAGATAAACGGTGGAATTGCTCCTAGTTCCAGGCAGAACAGATCACGCCTTTATTCCTCGTCAGATACGATCACCTTATCGTAGGTGAAGATTTCAACTGTGTTCTCGAGCGTACTGACCAATACCCCCATTTTACCGCATGTGTGGGACTTCGCTTTCTTGTCCGCCGCCCGGGGCACACACATATCACGAGCCAGTCCGACAGCCAACTCGATAGACTATATATATATACCTGACGCTCTCAGACGTTCTCCTCGACGCGGAACGTTAGCGGTCTGCCTTTTCGGGTCATAACATCTACATCTGTACCATCAACCTACGTAGACAAGCTATATGGCGCAGTTCAGGACCTCGGAAACGCAACGTCACGCTACTTCGGGACCCTGAATGTCGACAATAGGTCACCGACATGTGGCACGCTTGTGTTCAGCGCATCACGCATTACAAGACCGCACTGCAATAGTGTCTACTGCGCGCCAAACTGGCCATCCGACGCGTCTTGACACACTACGGCAGAGCCAAAGCCAGGTGGAATCACCACACAACAGATTTCTATCAAGGCAATCTTCACCAGCTACGTACATATCGACAGCACGGATCCACAGTCGGGCATACCGAATAGCTACCATCAACACCAATAATATCGGCTCCCACGTTAAACTCTACTTGAGCTCATGGATCATTTCGCGTCCCCGGACCATCTAAAAGGAGCTCAACGCATCAAAGCAAAGATTTTAGCCCTGACCAGGTGCCGTCTGGAAGGAGCCATTATGCCAAGATAGGATTGACGGTGAAGAACCTTCTATGCATCATATTGTTCAAAATGTTAGCCGACGCCGATGAACCTTATGGACAACTTTAGATCTACCTGATGGACGACATCTGACTTCGCAAGCTTCCATCGCCCATGACAACTCACTACAGTCTTCTCTATCAAGAATTATCTGCCGGTGCAGAGGCCATTGCTGAGATTGCCCACAAGATACATGTACACTAAACGTCCCTTCTGATTGCGGAAGTGACCACCGACAACGTCCTTGGCTTTGTTCAAATGGCTTTGAGCACTATGGAACTCAACATGTATGGTCATCAGTCCCCTATAACTTAGAACTACTTAAACCTAACTAACCTAAGGACAGAACACAACACCCAGTCATCATGAGGCAGAGAAAATCCCTGACCCCGCCGGGAACCCGGGCGTGGGAAGAACGTCCTTGGCGCTGTCACCAAAGGATCACTGAACCGGTCTCCCGACCAGGATTGTTTACCGCTCGAATTTTACAGAAACTTCCAAGATTTGATGTTGCTGTGATGAAGAGACATGTACTGCGAACTTTTGTCCGGCGCGGCTGTCCATCATCAACGTTAATGGAAGTCTTACTCATACCAGTGCCGAAACCTACAGAAGGAACACGACTTGATAGTTATCAGCTGATCACGTTACTAAATTATGATTTCAAGATTTTCACACGCCTTCTAGCCGTGCGACTCAAAAATATATTACGAGAAATTGTTTTCCAAGAACAAACATCCTTAGGTGACGACCATAATATACGACTGCTATCAGTGAATATCGAAATGTGATCGTTGTGGCGACACACTCACGACTGACAAATTTTTTAATCTCCATCGACTTCAATCAAGCGTTTGAACGTGTCAGTCACGCATTCCTCAACGCTATGGTGGACCGGATGGCGATTTCCCCGACGTTCAAGCAGGTGATCTTCTCGTCAACGGCAGAAGTATGGGACCTACACGGGTCGAACGCTAAATCCCTCTGGGTTGCCCACTGTCGACGGTGCTTTATGCTATTGCGATGGAACCATTCACCTGTGGATTACGGCGACGCTTGGCAGGTTTTCCACTCCGAGATCAGAGCCTACGTGGACGACTAGGCTCTCATCGTACGTTCAGCAGCCGACGTAGAAGCTGCAATGCAAAGGATTATCCTTTACAGTGCAGGGGCAGGGAGCGCTACGAACATCGCAAAACCATGGGCCCTGAAGATCGGCCGTGGCCTTCCCACATACAGCGTAGCCCCAGTTCAACTGGTCGATACACTTCGCTGTCTCGGATTGGTGTACACGCGAGACATTCACCGCTCCTCGGAGATGAGTTTTCGGCCGCTACTGCAAAGCATCCGGGCAAACATACAGAATTACCTACTACACGCGCTGAATAAGTGCCACAATCACCTTCGTTAATGCTCATCTGGCAGCCCGGATACCCCACATCGCAAAGATTCCGCCCATTATTGCGACAATGGTGGCCAGTCTACAGGTGGATTTCGGGTATTTCTTATGATTAGGACGCATCTTCAAAGTCCAATATGATGCCCTTACTTTACGGAAGCGGGATAGTGGCCCCGATCTCGTTAACGTGAGACACCAGCATTTTACACCAGTACTATGCTCTGGTTACTGAAAGGGTAAAATAAGTTTCATATCAGCGCACGCTCCGCTACAGAGTGAAATTTCACTGTGTTGTTGTCATTACTACGAGTACAATTTTAGTGTTCGGCTGCACTACATTGTCGTTTTTGCTGTTTGAATGTAATAATCTATAATCTTCATTACTTGACTGTTTATTCTTGACTCAGCTTTGGAATCTCCTGCTGACGTTTTGCTCTCACGTAAATTTTTAAATTGACTCAGCATCTACGAAAAAAAATAAGATTTTCCCTTACTATGGCATTTATGTCCTTACTGTGTTAATATAAGAATGCGCACTTTCTTCTTCTTACTGGATATCACTAAATGTACACCTGATTTCGACCAGCAACGTGTTTATAAAGATAGGCAACTAACAAAATTATTCCCGAGACGCTTCTTGGTAATTACATGTGAAAAATAATTGCAAAGATTTAGTACCGGAAGAGTTTCACATTGAAACAGGCATGATCCCAAGTCACAGCGAAGGTACTTCATTTTAAATGGGACATTCTCAAGTTGCCCATTGTATTTATATTATTATTGTAAAGAATATTTCTCTGCTTAAAGACAGATAGCACCCCACACGGAGTGTAGGCTAAGCTCGCTGTTTTTAGCATCGTATCTAGGATCGATCGCGGTCCTGTAGTTTGGAGCAGAGTGGAAGGCCTAAACGAGATTGAGTGCAGAGTTGCAGAGTTTCCTTTCAAAGATGAGGCACGCCCAACATACAATAAGCGGAGTACGTGTGGCATGCGCGTGCTAAGTTTTTAAGTTAGAGATGAAATATATCAATCGCACTGCTCTCACAGAATGCTCGTCCCCACAGATAGGAAACACACAGATAGTGTATGTTCATTGTAACCAGTAACGCGCTCTAAATTTGGAAACTTACCACAGATGCTTCTGTAGTTTACTAATATCATCTGAAGCGTTTCACCTAAAGTGAATAGCAACGACATCCTCTGATCGACTTGGAATATTTACCGGAAGGATAGTTTAGTCACCACTGGTGGCGGCGTATTTATTACACTAAAGATTTCAGTAACATCGAGCGAGGTTATCACTTATTCCGAATGTGCATTAATCTGGATGAAATTAAGTATCAAAGGAGGATCAAACATGGTAATCGGATGCTTTAATATACCGCATGCGTCAGGAGCTGTAGTGATTGAGTACTTCAGAGAGAACATTGAGAATTTCGTGAATAAGTCTCCTTATCATGCGATTTAAGTAAGGGATGAATTCAGCCTGTCAGATATAGATTGAGGGAGCCATGCGAATCAAAACTGGTGCCAGAGATAGAGATTCGTGTCATACTGTCCTAAATGATTTTGTCTGAAAATTACTTTGCGCAGATAATTAGAGAACTCGAGAAGGAAACGTCTTAGACCTCCTAGCTACAGACAGACCTGAACTTCTCGAATCATTGACGTAGATGAGGGTATCAGTGGTCATAAGACTGTGATAACACCTGCGTCTACTGGTATTACTAGGAATTTAAGAAATCCAGGAAAAGATTTTAGGCTTCGCGAGAGTGACATGATATAAATTGCACAGTATATGATTATTCAGCATCAAATATTTAGTGCTGAGTTCGAAGATGTGGAGCACAAATGGAAAAAAATTCAAAACCAACATTCACTATGCCTTAGACAAGTATGTTCCGAGGTAGGTCTTAAGGGATGGGAAAAATCCACCGAGGGTTAAAACTCGTGTTAAAAAACTGCTACATGAACAATGAGGCTTCATCACGGATTCAAGAGAGGTCAAAGCCTATTTTACAAAGGAAAGCTGGACGAAGCGAAAATGAGCGTAAGGAGAGCAATGAGAGAGGCGTTCAATGACTCTGAAAGTGAAATCTGACTACCGATCTGACTTAAAATACGAAGAGGTACGTTTCGCAAAATGACCACAACGAGAATATTTGAGTAATTATAGCTGTTACGGAAGCTTATAGAAATAATTGTACCTACACGGTATTCGCTAATGGAACAGGGAAGGGGGGCGGAGGTTCCAGAAATACCCTCCGCCGAATACCGAGATGTGACTTGGGTATTAAAAAAGAGGGCCTCATAAATCCAATATTTAGTCGGTGGACGCTGGACACACGTTGTCCGAGATCAGTACATCAGTCTAATGACTTCACACCTCTGTACAATCGAGGAAGGATATGAACATAGATTGTGCGACCGAACATTAATATTTCGCGCTAACCTTTGTTTCCAGCGTTCTGCCTGTCTTACGTCCCACGGAAACGTTGCCAGTGACATGTGCGGTCCTCAGAAAATTAAAAACTGGAAAAATGTTTAAAAATAAAAACACTCTCGTTTGCTCAGTTGGAGAACAGGGGTTAAGTATTATTAGTTGATTTCATTACGTAAACTTACTCAAATGAAGGAGATTTAATTTCTGCTTGGATCGAAGGAGTAGATGTGCCTAGGTGTAATTAGAAACACTAGTCACTTACTGGCAACTTTATAATTCTTATAAGTTTATATGCCAAGAGACTGGAGAAATGTATGATGAAATTGAATTGCGGCAATTGTGGCAGGACAGTGTATGACCGCTGCTTCATCTATTTGACTAAATTCTGGGCGTGTCTCTCTCATAGCGCTTATCCCGCCGTTCGGGGGCCGTTTTTCTCTTGACTCAGAAAATTTACTTTATTAATTTTGTGCCAGAATGCCCATTCTATCGCCATAGCCATCACTTAAACCCGAGCTAGTTGAATCGTGTGATTGTACTACTTAATATATGTTTGTCGTATTTTTTTTAGGCAGAAAAAGGTGGACAGCTCTAAATTTGCCTAAAAGAGCATGTAAAACCGCCTAAAAACCTCACTCAAGCTGGTCAGTGTACCACAAGAATGGTAGTTAATCCACAGCGCAGATGCCATCCAGTGTTAAGCTATACGGTCATGCTCTTTCGTAAACATCCGTATAATGCTTGGAGAATGAGTGTGGCGTATGTGATAAGTGAGGCAGGTGTCAAATGTTGACCCGGAACTCAGATTCCGGATTACGGAATTTTCCAATTATGATGGTGCAGATTATTAGAATTGCAGAATTCAAGCGCTTAGTTTCCAGATTTTAAACAAGTAAAAGACTATATCTCATCAAAAGTGTCAAGACATCTATGACGGTCTTGAGTTTGCTGAGGATACTTTCGACGTGTTATTTCAATATCTGTTGACCATTCTTCCTCAACAGTCGAAACCAGAACAAGTAGTGATGCTGGACACTGGGGTCCAGAATAAAGTGGCCATTCTGCCTCATCCCAAAGGTTTCCCATTAAGTTCATGTCTGAATCTAGTCAGACTGGCCCATTTCAGGAATATTTTCCCAAAACCAGTTCCTCACATATGCCGCTTTTTGCAAGGGTGAACTGTCATGCAGAAACAAACAATAATAGCAAGGGTGCTGTTCCTCTACTGTAAGCAGCACACGGTGCTACAAAATACACTATGTGGTCAAAAGTATCCGGACACCTCCCAAAAATATACTTTTTCCATATTTGATGCATTTTGCTGCCACCTACTGCAAGGTACTCCATATCAGCACCCTCAGCAGTCATTAGACATCATGAGAGAGCAGAATGGGGCGCTCCGCGAAACTCGCGGATTTGGAACGTGGTCAGGTGATTTGGTGTCACTTGTGTCATACGTCTGTACGCGAGATTTCTACACTTCTAAATATCCCTAGGTCAACTGTTTACGATGAGATAGTGAAGTGGAAACGTGAAGGGAGACGTACAGCACAAAAACGTACAGGCTGACCTCGTCAGTTGACTGATATAGACAGCCAACAGTTGAAGAGGGTACTATGTGTAATAGGCGCACCTACCCACACCATCACGCAGGAATTCCAAACTGCATCAGATCCATTGCAGGTACTATGACAGTTACGCGGGAGGTGAGAAAAATAGGATTTCATGGTCGAGCGGCTCTTCATAAGCCGCACATCACGCCGATAAATGCCAAACGACGCTTCGCTTGGTGTAAGTAGCGTAAAAATTGGACGATTGAAAAATGGAAAAACGTGCAGTGACGAATCACGGTACATAATGTGGCGATCCGATGGCAGGGTGTGGGTATGGCGAATCCCCGGTGAACGTCATCTGACAGCATGTGTTGTGCCAACAGTAAAATTCGGAGGCGTTGGTGTTACGGTGTGGTCGTGTTTTTCATGGAGAGGGCTTGCACCCCTTGTTGTTTTGCGTGGCACTATCACAGCCTGTAGTCTTTCGCCCGTACTGTTCAATCTGTACATCGAGAAAACAATGATGGAAATAAATGAAAGGTTCAGCAATGGAATTAAAATTCAAGGTGAAAGGATATCAATGATACGATTCGCTGATGACATTGCTATCCTGAGTGAAAGTGAAGAAGAATTACTGATCTGCTTAATGGAATGAACAGTCAAATGAGTACAGAGTATGGACTAAGAGTAAATCCAAGAAATGTGGCGAAGAGAAGTCTAATAGCATCAAATATCGGCCTTAAATAGAGAAAGAAATTTCTGAGAATATACGTCTGGAGTACAGCGTTGTATGTTAGTGAAACATGGACTATGGCAAAACCGGAACAGAAGAGAATCGAAACACTTGAGATGTGGTGCTACAGACGAATTTTGAAAATTAGGTGGACTGATAAGGTAAGGAATGAGTAGGTTCTGTGCGGAATCGGAGAGGAAAGAAATATGTGGAAAACAATGTAGAAGGGAAATGATGATAGAATATATGTAACGACATGAGGGAATGACTTCCACGGTACTAGAGGGAGCTGTAAAAGGCACAAGCTGTAGAGGAAGACAGAGATTGGAATATAGCCAGCAAATAATTGAGTACGTAGTTTGCAAGTGCTACTCTGAGATGAAGAAGTTAGCACAGGAGAGGAATTCGTTCGTGATGGACTGCATCAAACCAGTTAAAAGACTGAGGAGCAACAAAAAAAAAAAGTCACATTACAGAGCTACACTGATATTTTAAGCACTTTCTTGCTTCCCATTGTTGAAGAGCAATTCTGGGATGGCGATTGCATCTTTCAATTCAGTCGAGCACCTGTTCATAATGCAATGCTTGTAGCGGAGTGGTTACACGACAATAACATCCCTGTAATGGAATGACCTGCACAGAGTCCTGACGTGAGCCTTATACTACACCTTTGCGATGATTTGGAACGGCGACTTCGTGCCAGGACTCACCGACTGACATTGATACTATCCACAGTACAGCACTCCGGGAAGAATGGGCTCCCATTCCCCAAGAAACATTCCACCAGCATCTGATTGAACGTATGCCTGCGAGAGTCGAAACTATCATCAAGGCTAAGGGTGGGCCAACACTACTGAACTCCAACATTACCGATGGAGGGCGCCACGAACACGTAAGTCATTTTCAGTCAGGTGTCCGGATACTATTGATCACGTAGTGTATGTGCATATCCTCCCAAATTTAACGTTTTCTTAGCGCAGTAAGGGCACGACGGTACAGCCACGAAAATCCCCATACCGTAACACCACCTTCTCTGTACTTCACTCTTGCAACACACGCGAGGGCAGATAACTTTCTCGAGGCGTTCGTCGAACCCAAAACCTTCCATCGGATTGTCACAGGGTATACAGTGAGTCACCACTAAAAATCACTCGGTTCCACTAATCCAGTGTCCAGACTCTTAGCTCTTTACACCACCTCAAGCGTCGCTTAGCATTGACAGCAGAAACGTGTGGCTTATGAGGTGCTGCTCGACAGCTGCTCCTTGTTATTTCTGTCTAAAGACAGTCATTACGCTAGTTGGACTTCTGGTAACATTCTGGAACTCATTAGTGATTCCATCCGCTGATTTCATGCGATATTTTACAGCCAGTCTCCACTATGCTCGACAGTCACTGTTCGTCCGTAGATGAGGTCTGCTTGGCCTAGGTTTAAGTAACCTTGTTCCTTAGAGTTTACGCTTGACAATCATATAAGAGAAACTCGACTTGTGCAGCTATAGAAAGGTTGAAGTACCCATGATGGATCTGTTACTCAAGCGATATCCAGTGATCAGTTCACGTACGAAGTTACTGAACTCTCCTATCAGATTTTTTCAGCTGTTACCGCTTCCCTACTAACAGCGCTACCATTCCCGTCCCTTTTTATAGTGGTGGCTGCGCCTCACGTGACATCTAGTGATCAATTCCGTATCGCACATTGGCGACCGGATATTTTTGATCAGATACCTTACAAAGACCGAAGTATTCTGTTATAATTAGAACGAATATATTTTTTATTACAAATTTCTAACTGTGAAAGCCTAGACTAGGAAACCATCCACGAATGGTAAATAAAACGATACCTATGAATCAGTGTATAAGCAGCTATGTGGTGCGTATACAATCAACAAAGTGTATTCGATGAATGACGAAATGGAAGTGGCTATCAATGATCCATCATCACGCTCACCGAGGCACTCCAGTGTGTTGTGATATATTATTCGAGAGTACAGGACAAAATTCATTTGATTATCCCGAAGTTTCTTCTCTGGGAAAAAAATGAATGATAAACAAAAACAGAAAAAATAGGACAATTATTTCGCGAAAGTGAGTTAAAAGCAAGTGGAACGAAATACAGTGAGAGTAGCTTCTATCAGTCTATCTCCTCCTGTCCCGCTCGCTTTCCATCTCGTACTCTCCCCTTGCTCTATCCATTTCCTCCCCCTTCTCGCTGTTCATCTCCTGCTCCCTACCCTCTTTGCCCAGCTGTTCCTCCACCTGTCTCTGTCCATCTCCTTCCGCCTCCTTATTCGGTTTATGTCCTTCTATCCCCCTCTCTGCCCACATCCTGCTCTCCCTACCTATGACATCTCCTCTTTCCTCCTCTCTGTCGGTGCATGTCTCCCCCCCCCCCCCCCCCCAATCTCTCTCCACGGTATCTGCATTACTCCAGTATAAATCTGGTGGTTCTTACACCCACTTTTTACCCATGTATTTGTCACCGTACTAACATGTCATATATGTGTGTGTGTGAAATCTTTTGGGACTTAACTGCTAAGGTCATCAGTCCCTAAGCTTACACACTACTTAACCTAAATTATCCTAAGGACAAACACACGTACTCATGCCCGAGCGAGGACTCGAACCTCCACCAAGAGCAGCGGCACATTCCATGGCTGCAGCGCCTTAGACCGCTCGGCTAATCCTGAGGGGCACATGTCATATATATTTCATACATATTTAACATATTGCACACGTGTTGGTACACGTATTTCACAAGTACCTCTAGCGACTGTAACCCTGCAGTTTCATTTTCACGTATCTCAATGTTAATGACGTCGCATGCCTTTAACTATGCGTCGCACAGTTATATATTTATGTAGATACACTGAGTGGTTCATGGTGTGGATTCCTGTAGTCATGTCCTAGTTCATGAACCACGGGCAACGTATGAGTGGCCAAGTAAGTGGTCCCGAAAGTCGGGATACCAGTTACTTTGGAATAAGGCAGGGCATCTCGGACATATTCTGAGTCGTGGTCACCTTTGTGCTCATACGGCAAAGACTACCAAATCCACCGGTTAGTCCCTCAACCGTTAGGGGTAGAACTCAATGGGACTCAGGGCAAGTAAGGCTAGCAACCTGCTTCCCCGATACTTTAAATATTATGCTGGCAACAATCAGAGAAAAAAGCCTCGGACCTTTGGAGGTGACGGAGTCCCACCTCTAACTTACAAACCAGGGACTCCTAAGATACGACTTGGCAAACAAATGGTAATGAGATGGGGAGCTATTAATATCAATGGGGGCTACCCTGGGAACAAAGTAGAGCTGGCAGAGGCTGCAAATAAGATGGGGCTGGACGTTTTAACTGATAGTGACATTCGTGTAAGGGGTGAGAAAGAACAGGAAGTGGGAGAATAAAAGGTCTACCTGTCAGGAGTCAAAGCAGGAATAGCACAATGGGGTGTAGGGATTTACATCAGGAAAGGAATGGAACCCAGCGTAGTTGCAGAAAGGTATGTAAACGAACGTCTGATGTGGATAGATTTGACAGTGTATAGCAAGAAAATTAGGATTGTGTCAGTATATTCGCATTGTGAAGGGACAGATCTAGATAAGATGGATAGTTTTTATGAGGCACTCACTGATGTAGTTGTTAGAGTAAAGGACAAGGACAGTGTTCTGCTCATGGGTGATTTTAATGCCAGGATTGGAAATCGAACAGAAGGGTATGAAAAGGTTATGGGTAAATATGGAGAGACTATGGAGGCCAATAGGAACGGGAAACAACTCTCGGATTTCTGTGCCAGTATGGGCTTAGTAATCACAAATTCCTTTTTTAAACATAAGAACATTCACCGGTATACTTGGGAAGGCAGGGGAACCAGATCTTTCATTGACTATATAATAACAGATCAGGAATTCAGGAAGGCTGTGAGGGACACACGTGTATTCAGGGGATTCTTCGATGACACTGATCATTATTTAATCTGCAGTGAAATTGGGATTGTGAGGCCGAAAGTGCACGAGGTCAGGTCCATATGTAGGAGGGTAAGAGTGGAGAAACTTCACGATAAGGAAATCAGGCTCAAGTACATAACAGCGATCTCAGAAAGGTACCAGTTAGTTGAATGTAGTCAATTACAGTCATTGGAAAAGGAATGGACAAGGTACAGGGACACAGTACTAGAAGTGGCTAAAGAATGTCTTGGAACAGTAGTGTGTAAAAGTAGGATGAAGCAAACAGCTTGGTGGAATGACACAGTCAAGGCAGCCTGTAAAAGGAAAAAGATGGCGTATCAAAAATGGCTACATACTAGAACTCAGGTAGACAGAGAAAGTCATGTTGAAGAAAGAAACAAAGCGAAACAGATAATTGCAGCATCCAAGAAGAAATCTTGGGAAGACTTTGGAAACAGGTTGGAGACTATGGGTCAAGCTGCTGGAAAACCATTCTGGAGTGTAATTAGCAGTCTTCGAAAGGGAGGTAAGAAGGAAATGACAAGTATTTTGGACAGGTCAGGGAAACTGCTGGTGAATCCTGTGGATGCCTTGGGCAGATGGAGGGAATGTTTTGAAGAGTTGCTCAATGTAGGTGAAAATACGATCAGCTATGTTTCAGATTTCGAGGTATAATGGGATAGGAATGAGGATGGAAATAAAATCACATTTGAGGAAGTGGAGAAAATGGTCAATAGATTGCAGTGCAATAAAGCAGCTGGGGTGGATGAAATTAAGTCGGAACTCATCAAATACAGTGGAACATCGGGTCTTAAATGACTACACAGGATAATTGAAATGGCCTGGGAGTCGGGACAGGTTCCATCAGACTGGACAAAAGCAGTAATCATTCCTATCATTAAACATGGAAACATAAAAGATTGTAACAGCTATAGAGGTATCTCTTTAATCAGCGTTGTGGGTAAAATCTTCTCAGGTATTGTTGAAAGGAAAGTGCGAGTATTAGTTGAGGACCAATTGGATGAAAATCAGTGTGGGTTTAGGACTTTTAGAGGTTGTCGGGACCAGATCTTTAGCTTACCGCAAATAATGGAGAAGTGTTATGAGTGGAATAGGGAACTGTATCTATGCTTTATAGATCTAGAAAAGGCATATGACCGGGTTCCTAGGAGGAAGTTATTGTCTGTTCTACGAGATTATGGAATAGGAGGCAAACTTTTGCAAGCAATTAAAGGTCTTTACATGGATAGTCAGGCAGCAGTTAGTGTTGACGGTAAATTGAGTTCATGGTTCAGAGTAGTTTCAGGAGTAAGACAAGGCTGCAACCTGTCTCCATTGTTGTTCATATTACTTATGGATCATATGTTGAAAACAATAGACTGGCTGGGTGAGATCAAGATATATGAACACAAAATAAGCAGTCTTGCATATGCGGATGACTTAGTTGTGATGGCAGATTCGATTGAAAGTTTTCAAAGTAATATTTCAGAGCTAGATCAGAAATGTAAGGACTATGGTATGAAGATTAGCATCTCCAAAACGAAAGTAATGTCAGTGGGAAGGAAATATAAACGGATTGAGTGCCAAATAGAGGAACAAAGTTGGAACAGGTGGACAGTTTCAAGTACTTAGGATGCATGTTCTCACAGGATGGCAATATAGTGAAAGAACTGGAAGCGAGGTGTAGCAAAGCTAATGCAGTGAGCGCTCAGCTACGAGCTACTCTCTTCTGCAAGAAGTAAGTCAGTACCAAGACTAAGTTATCTGTGCACCGTTCAATCTTTTGACCACCTTTGTTGTATGGGAGCGAAAGCTGGATGGATTCAAGTTACCTTATCAACAAGGTTGAGGTTACGGATATGAAAGTAGCTAGGATGATTGCAGGTACTAGTAGATGGGAACAATGGCAGGAGGTTGTCCACAATGAGGAAATCAAAGAAAAACTGGGAATGAACTCTATAGGTGTAGCAGTCAGGATGAACAGGCTTAGATGGTGGGGTCATGTTACACGCATCGGAGAAGCAAGGTTACCGAAGAGACTCATGGGTTCAGCAGTAGAGGGTAGGAGGAGTCGGGGCGGACCGAGGAGAAGGTACCTGGATTCGGTTAAGAATGATTTTGAAGTAATGGGTTTAACATCAGAAGAGGCACTGAATAGGGGATCGTGGAGGAATTTTATAAGGGGGGCTATGCTCCAGACTGAACACTGAAAGGCATAATCAGTCTTAAATGATGATGATGATGATGACTGTGCGGCATATGTGGATACGATCTCTGAAATATATTGCGATTAGAGTTAGGGTTAGGGAAGGATTGGGAAGGAAATCGGCCGTGCCCTTTCAAAGGAACCATCCCGGCATTTGCCTGAAACGATTTAGGGAAATCACGGAAAACCTAAATCAGGATGGCCGGAGACGGGATTGAACCGTCGTCCTCCCGAATGCGAGTCCAGTGTGCTGACCACTGCGCCACCTCGCTCGGTGTATCTCCTGAAACATTTGACGTACAGTAATATAATTTTCCTGCTGCATTAAGCGATATATGTAAATACTGTCTGTAAAATGTGCCACTAATGCACTTAGTAGCAAAGACGTAATAAATTAAAACGTGAAATGGCAGTTTAGCTAAATGATGTAGCAAGCGATGAACTTTTTTGCTTTCGTTATTTTGAGCGGGTTATCAACGAGAAATAGTTTTGAAAAGTCCAAAATTATTTGTTGAGTATGTTCCCAGTCCAGAAGTGCTGCGTTTAAGCCGTAATATCACGGACTGCGGCGGCCCCTCCCGCCGGAGGTTCGAGTCCTCCCTCGGTCATGGGGGTGTGTGTTGTTCTGAGCATAAGTTAGTTTAAGTAGTGTGTAACTCTAGGGACAGATGACCTAGGCAGTTTCGTCCCTTAAAAATTCAAACACACACACTAAGTTCTGTCATTTTCAATTTGTGCGTGATTAAATTATTGCTATTCACACGTTGTCAGCTACACTAATTTTTCAACATCATAAGCACCCTTTTGATAGATAGTAGCACGTTCTTACCCCTCAGCGGTGATCTCCAGCCAGTAGGTCATATGTGTACTAAGTTTGACTGAAATAGATCCGGTGGTTTAGGAGATGTGGAACATACATACATACGAGTACATACATACGCACACTCGCTTTTAATATGTGTGGATTCAAGAGTAGTTTGGTAACAAAAACAAATATTTGCGGCGAGCAAGTATTGAAGTGGGGAATTAACTGTGATATGAAGCATGTTGTATAACTACAGTAAATTAAAGCTTCCGGCAGAGAACATGTGTAATTTGGATTACCAATTTTTTCGGTTATCCGTTCAGTTAGGGTCCGCAGTAGCTGGAAGAATAGGGAGTTTTCAGTAAGAAGGTAATACGATTTCACGAATCACTTCAAAGCTATACAAATTCAAAATGATGCGTGAATTTCACGAAATTGTTCACTGGTGAGGTGAGTAAAGGAAGCGGTGAACAATGTGTACGTGTTTGTTGCCTCCTTAGAGGAGTGAGTGAAATTCAAATAGGCTGACTGGAGAGCGAGCAGGCAGCGGACTGACCATTCTTCTTGTAGAAGATGACCTCCAGCTTGAGCTCTGTCTTGGCGTCGAGCGCGCGCTCGATCTGCAGCTTGTGCTCGTCCGCCGTGTCCGGTCCGTACAGGAACTTGCAGGCGCAGCCCTTCTGCATGATCTGCGCGCGCGCCCAGCCCGTCAGCTCGCAGAAGCCGTCCGAGCAGTACACGATCGGGTACAGCGCCGGCACCTGCGCGTTGCCCAGCACGAAGTTGCTGTCTGAAACACAGCGCAGCCAAACAAAACAAGTGAGCCGCACTGCAGCAGCCAGCAACCAAAGGAAAATGCTGACATCATTTAAAAGCATGGTGGCACTGATCACAAATATTTGTTTCCTGATGCATTTCGTCACCGGTTGTTCTCGAAAAGACATAAAATAGTATCTCGTCCATATTGTCGCTAAAAAGTACGAATTTTGCACTCATGATGTGCGTTGATGCTATTTGTAAAGGAATTCGTGAAAGTTTGTAACATACAGTATTAACACGTTCACGCCGGCGCTGAGAATTGTTTCTCACCACTCGACAGTGCGCGCATTCATCCTCTCCTTCATCTGGTGGAGCTGATTTTCCCGTTTCTCGCCGTGAGGTGGTGGTCGTATTTAGATGCACAACGCTACTATTAAATATATTGATATTTTATTATGAAAGCCGAACTTCTAAAACGAGACGTCTCACAAAATTATGTGATAGCTCACTTACTGAAGGGTCACTTAAAATTGTCTTCCTAATAGTTTATCGAGTGTGGCTGATAGGTAATACATCATGTTTCATTGTGGTGGTGGTAAAATAATCGGTAGAGTCGAGAGTGGTATACTCCGTCGATGGGAGGATCGAACGGGAGCCATCGGTGGTACACTTCGTCGTTAATATTTATGTAAATTATGTTTATAGGTGTATATGTTGTATGGAATTTAAAACTTGCCTGTGAAGATATTGATCAGTTACGCCCAAATGAAACTAATTTGCTAGAATCAATATCTGAGATGAATCCGGAATTGCGACAGATACAGTTAAAGTCAGAGAGGTCAGCCACAGAGTTAAAGGTTTGTGTTTAAGTTGCAGTATCTGAAGTAACATCTCCTCTCTCTCTCTCTCTCTCTCTCTCTCTCTCTCTCTCTCTCTCTCTCTCTCTCTCTCTCTCTCTCTGTCTCTCTCTCTTCTTCCTTTATTTTGTATTTTTTCTCTTAGTGGAATTTGTGAAAATAGAGCAGTTGGAATTAATCAAGAAATATCGAGGATAGAAGAAACCAATGTGTTTCTTGTAGTGTAAATAAGCGTTGGTTAAAAATACAAGTGCTACGAAAAGAAAAAAAAGGGAGGCCATGGTTTCACAGTTTTGTTTGTGTGTTGTGGAATAAACGCGTTGATATAAATTACAAAATTCCAGTTTCTATGCACGTCAAGGCGTAGGTGAAAAGAAAAATTCCCGCCCGAATACCTAACTAGGGTTCAATCAGATTATTTTTCAGTTTACAGAACAGCAAAATTATTTGGACAATGTTAGTGGCAGCAGATGAGCTGATGTAATAACTATCATTTTCCCCCAGTTGCAATTAATGGTCCCGATCGACAATGCTGAACTGGGGATTCACTGTCAAAGAACGTCTCAGTGAGGAAGGCCTTCACAGGAGAGTGTAGGAACGTTGGTGTTGAGTTGTCGCCCAAAGAAACCTGCCACAACCACGGTATGTGAAAAACAACAAATAGATGCGTGCTGTATCCAGCTTTCATTAGCGATCTACGAGATGAAGGAAGGCTTGCAATAAACGCAACGTAAATCACTATCAGTATTTACCACATAGAATAACCAAAAGACAGTTTGAACTACGGAATATATTTTTTCACTATTCCATGTCAGTGTAACAGTAATTCTCGCAGTTGTGATTTTGTAGGTGGCTTATTAGGTAACAACGAGAGATAGTCAAGAAATTTATCCGTGATAAAATGTGTTAAATTAATGTTAACAACCACGTAAATTAATTATGCGAGCAAAGTTGAACTCATTCAACTTCCAACAACTATGCAACTGCAAACATATTGCTAACAAATTCAATAGAACATGTCATACTACATTTATTTTATTGGATGTGTGGATGAAAAAGGTAGACTCAGTAAGAAATAAACTTTACGGCGTATGTAAATCCTACAGATAGATATGAATACAGGCCATGCAGAGAAACGGATATAATTTTTAAGGTTCTTTCTACAGTGTGTATGGCTGTGTGTGTTGTATTCATTTTGTATCGAGTTATTTTCAAGTTGCTCAATGCTTCTATTAAAAGCATGGAAGAATAGCCGCGCGGGATTAGCCGAACGGTCTCAGGCGCTGAAGTCATTGACTGTGCGGCTGGTCCCGGCGGAGGTTCGAGCCCTCCCTCGGGCATGGGTGTGTGTGTTTGTCCTTAGGATGATTTAGGTTAAGTAGTGTGTAAGCTCAGGCTCTGATGACCTTAGCAGTTAAGTCCCATAAGATTTCACACACATTTGAACATGGAAGAATATTTTTGGTGACAGTGTATGTAAGGCTATAGTACCGAAATCCACTCTTTTAGACAAAATTAAGATTCTGTCCTATGAGCGCAGTGTTAGTTGCTGGTGAGCAGACTGTTGATAGGCTGTAGACATTCAGTAACTAAGAACACGTGAGTCATGTATGATACGTCTGTTAGCAATGTTTTACAAAGCGCAGATGTATTGAATAGCTGCGTCCGTAAGCAGTGGTTTCAGTCATTTAAGGGCATTCCAAAACAAAATTTGTTGTTTGACGACTTAAATCTTGTTCAAATGCCGTGGACAGTTATGTGTGCAGTATGTGAGCGGGGTAAGATGTGCCTTAAACGCAAAAGCACCTTTAACTAAGATTGAACTAGAAGACGAATAATCACGTATCTGACAACAGAAGAACCTGAAATTTTCAGCAATACATAGCCACTTTCGTGGCGGAATTTTTGAATAGCTGTATATATTAAACAATAGGGCATTCACACCGGGTTGTTACAATGTAGCACTGACCATTTAAATAACAAGACGCAAACTAATATTTTAATGCTAGTATCAAAGGAAGCATTTACAAAGAGATGTGAACCGTATAGGATTCTCTGTTTGGTAACACGCTCGTCGAAGATCTTGACCTCTATTATTCTAAGGCTTATAGAAGGCAGGATAATGCTGTGAGCGCGATGATTTGGATTTGGAATAGATGTAGGCACACGGGTAGAAATACTCGGCTTACAATTAACTCTTGAGAAAACATTAAAGAAGGGCCAAGACACATGTATTCCCTTCATCGACTTAGAAAAAGTATTTGACAGGATAGACCATCGACGTTTTCTTGTCTGTGAGGGACAGATATAAAGTATGACAGAAAGGCAAGCAGAGACTGTGTGGAAAACAAGCGACGGTGGTAAGGTGTGGAGAATCTCAAAAAGGAGCTACTATTAGGCAGCGTGTATCAAAGAGCTTCTCACTCTCTCCTACCTTGTTCAAAGGATACATTCCGAGGGCAGTAGATGAAGGCAGGGAGAAACTTTTACCTGAAGTAGGAATTAAAATTTATGGTAAGAAAATAGACATCCTTAGATTTGCAGAGGATATTGCAGTGTTAAGTGAAAATGCAGAACAATTGCAAGCAATGCCAGTCCAGATGCAAATCATCCTCAGCTCTTCCTGTAACTTAAAAATTAATAAAGACAAAATAAATATCTTAGCAGCGAGTAGACAAAATACCGTTGCCCAGTGCACACTTAACAATGAACGACAGGAGACCATCGAACCCTTTGCCTACCTATGGAGCAAAATCACATCAGGCGGAAGGTCAAGGAAGGATATTGCAAGCCGAATCCACCAGGCGAAATCTGATTTTAGCAAGGGAAGAAACATTTTCACATTCAGCACCATAGACAAAAAACATTTCAGGGAAAACCTCATAAAGACGTTTGTTTTGGAGGGTGCTGCCACACGGATGTGAAATACAGACAACTGGTGAAGCAGAAATGCATCGAATAACAGCTTTAGAGATGTGCTACAGCAGAAAGCTCAAGATTTCCTGGGCATACAATATTCCAAACGAAGACGTGCTCCACAGAGTGGAGGAAGAGAAGCCTTGTTGCCTGAGGTCAGTCAAACACAGAAGGGTCACCGTAGGTCGGCTACCTGCTGATAAATGATGGTATCAATAAAATTATCATTGAAAGGACAGTGAAAGTGAAAAATACAAGAGACAGACCGCGACTAAAGTACATCAATCAGATCATGGAGGATACCCGTTGCACCGCACATACCGCTCTCAAAAGGGAGGCCGGCGACAGTAATGCATGGCGAACAGATGCTAACCAATCTGATGCCTGAAGACCTAAGAAGAAGAAGGAAATGGAAGAAAACGGTGGACGCGATACTTGGACGGTATGTTTGTACCAAATAATTTCATGTCCTTTTGAAGGTGGCGACCAAAACTGATACAATATTTGTCGTCACGACAAGTACAGTATATAATTAAATTTTACAACTTTGACTATGACTTTGCATTTCATTTTTCTTTTATACAATAGATTTTGAAATAAAATGTCTCTCAAGGCAACGAGACAGACCGCTACGTATCTTTCCTTAAAATACGACGGCGATCCTAAAATTACGATATTTGTTTACCTGTGTAGAGGGAAGGGGCGACGGCGTGGGAGAAACGATCTTTCACTGCATGCCAGTAAATTCCTGGAAATAGCCACAAACACTAAACATCTCAGAGTATGCGTACGGAACGATCTAAAGTGCAACGAACTCATGAAACAAATCGCAGTTAGGCAGATGCAGGACTGAGATTCTTTCGTATTATTAGGATTTGTACTCAACATATCGTTGTTTACTCACTTATCGATAATCAAAAAGCATCGACACACTGCAAGTCCTAGAACGACTACCTATTGTTTCTACGCCATTTACTGGAACTTCAAACCATCCAGCAAAGTCTCCGAAAATATCACGATGTATAATACCAAAGGCGGTAATAATCTTAACCCAAAGCCCAGGCTTGACACACCTTCATACTAGATTTGCAGATCGAATCACGTTCCAACTGTAATAGTGCACTCGGTCTATGCCAGTTAAATCACATTTCTACAGGGAAAAGATGAAATTGTTTTAGATCCCTGTTTTTTTGACCATCGAAACTCATGTCAGCTTGTTTTTACATAAAGGAGAAATGAAGTCTCAACGTAAGCGAGCCCACACACACACACACACACACACACACACACACATACACACACACACACACACACAACGGACGGACGGACTGAGAGAGGGATAGATTGTATAATTCATTAAGCGAATGTAAGTATATATGTCACAGTACAACGCACTGGGTCGTGTACGTAATCTGTCAGGGCCAAATGTATGAGCAATACAGATGAAACGAAACAACTGGCAAAAGAACAAAGGGGGCAGCTATCAGGCCCACCGCAGTTGCGAGACAAAAGCTGGGGTCGGTCTGTCGGCGGTGCGGATGTATCACAGATGAAAGAGATCCGCCGGTGCTGAAAGAGCTCCGCGATGGCGGACATCGCTAAGCTGTTTGCAGGACGCGCTCTGATGCGAGGCCGATATAACTGCGCGCAACCTGCAAACAAAGAGCACCAGCAATTTGCTTAAATGTTTGCCGCCGGGCCGAATCAGTTGCCGCTTGCCCGCGCTCTTTCGAACACTACAAACGAGCAGCGTGCAGTGCCTGCGGCAGCATTTGTTTCCGGCCACGTTCAAGTGATGTTAATACCCAAAGGACTGTAAGACTTATTTATCCTGGCTATTAATTTCATTATGTAGTTGTGTTGTGAAAGCGGGTTTCGAGGATAAATTCTGTTTCATGGAAAGTACAATTCCCTTTAAGAATTAATTTGTCAGACAGAGTCCTCTTAATATGTACAACAGCCAAGAGGGAATAACAAGAGTGGACGACCAAGAGTGAAATGACGACCAAGAGTGAAATGACGACCAAGAGTGATTAAAAAAGCTGTAAGAGGTGGATGGATTCTTTAGCCAATACTATTCAAACTGCACATGAAAGAAGCAACGATAGAAATAAAAGAAAGGTTCAGGAGTGGAATTAAAATTCATTTCAATGATACGAATCGTTGATGACATTGCTATCCTGAATGAAAATGAAGAATAATTACATGATACGGTGAATGGAATGAACAATGTTTGATGAAAACAGAAGATGGATTGAGAGTAAATCGAAGAGAGGCGAAAGTAATGAGTAGTAGCAGAAATGAGAACAGCGAGAAACTTAACATCAGGATTGATAGTCAGAAAGTATATCAAGTTAATTAATTCTGCAACCTAGGCACTAAAATATCGAACGAGAAAGGAGCATGGAGGACATCAAAATCAGACTAGGAAAGGAACAAAGGGCGTTCGAGGCCAAGAAATCTACGAGGTGCATTCAAGTTCTAAGGCCTCCGATTTTTTTTCTAATTAACTACTCACCCGAAATCGATGAAACTGGCGTTACTTCTCGACGTAATCGCCCTGCAGACTTACACATTTTTCACAACGCTGACGCCATGATTCCATTGCAGCAGCGAGGGCTTCTTTAGGAGTCTGTTTTGACCACTGGAAAATCGCTGAGGCAATAGCAGCACGGCTGGTGAATGTGCGGCCACGGAGAGTGTCTTTCATTGTTGGAAAAAGCCAAAAGTCACTAGGAGCCAGGTTAGGTGAGTAGGGAGCATGAGGAATCACTTCAAAGTTGTTATCACGAAGAAACTGTTGCGTAACGTTAGCTCGATGTGCCGGTGCGTTGTCCTGGTGAAACAGCACACGCGCAGCCCTCCCTGGACGTTTTTGTTGCAGTGCAGGAAGGAATTTGTTCTTCAGAACATTTTCGTAGGATGCACCTGTTACCGTAGTGCCCTTTGGAACGCAATGGGTAAGGATTACGCCCTCGCTGTCCTAGAACATGGACACCATCATTTTTTCAGCACTGGCGGTTACCCGAAATTTTTTGGTGGCGGTGAATCTGTGTGCTTCCATTGAGTTGACTGGCGCTTTGTTTCTGGATTGAAAAATGGCATCCACGTCTCATCCATTGTCACAACCGACGAAAAGTAAGTCCTATTCATGCTGTCGTAGTGCGTCAACATTGCTTGGCAATATGCCACATGGGCAACCATGTGGTCGACCGTCAGCATTCGTGGCACCCACTTGGATGACACTTTTCGCACTTTCAGGTCGTCATGCAGGATTGTGTGCACAGAACCCACAGAAATGCCAACTCTGGAGGCGATCTGTTCAACAGTCATTCGGCGATCCCCCAAAACAATTCTCTCCACATTCTCGATCATGTCGTCACACCGGCTTGTGCGAGCCCGAGGTTGTTTCGGTTTGTTGTCACTCGATGTTCTGCCTTCATTAAACTGTCGCACCCACGAACGCACTTTCGACAAATCCATAACTCCATCACTACATGTCTCCTTCCACTGTCTATGAATTTCAATTGGTTTCACACCACGCAAATTCAGAAAACGAATGATTGCACGCTGTTCAAGTAAGGAAAACGTCGCCATCTGAAATATTTAAAACAGTTCTCATTCTCGTCACTGGTGGTAAAATTCCATCTGCCGTACGGTACTGCCATCTCTGGGACGTATTGACAATGAACGCGGCCTCATTTTAAAACAATGCGCATGTTTCTATCTCTTTCCAGTCCGGAGAAAAAAAAATCGGAGGCATTAGAACTTGAATGCACCTCGTACTAAAAATTGGCTCTGAGCACTATTGGACTCAACTGCTGTGGTCATCAGTCCTCTAGAACTTAGAACTACTTAAACCTAACTAACCTAAGGACATCACACACATCCATGCCCGAGGCAGGATTCGAACCTGCGACCGTAGCAGTCGCACGGTTCTGAACTGCGCGCCTAGAACCGCGAGACCACCGCGGCCGGCTTATACTGATCAGCTAGAACATTATGATGACCGACCTAATATCGATATGAACCCGTCTAGGCGATAGCAGCGTCACCTGGCAGACTCGCTATGGCAAAAAAGGCATTTCTGGCCAAGAGAAGTCTACTACTATTAAACACAGGCCTTAATTTGAGGAAGATATTTCTGAGAATGTACATCTGGAGTGTAGCATTGTATGGTAGTGAAACATGGACTGTGGGGAAACCGGAACAGAAGAGACTCGAACTATTTGAAACGTGGTGCTACAGACAACGTTGAAAATTAGGTAGAATGATATAGTAAGAAATGAGGTCTGCGCAGATTCGTAGAGGAAAGGAATAAGAGGAAAACACTGACAAGAAGGGGCATGATAATAGCACGTCTCTTAATGCATCTGGGAATTACTTCCATGGTTCTAGAGAGAGCTGTAGAGAGCAAAAACTGTGGAGGAAGACAGAGATTGGGATACAGCCAACAAATAAATGAGGACGTAGGTTGCAAGTGGTTTTCTGAGATGAAGAGGTTGTCACAGAAGAGGAATCCGTGGCGTGCAGCGTCAAACCAGTCAGAATATTGACGAAAAAAAAATACATCTGGGCTAATGTATTGCTGTTTTATACGTTGTGTATGCGATATTACCGCCATCTGGGTACTGGCAGCTAACTATCCAATGACTTGTCGCCTCAGTGTACAGTAACTGCAGGGCATGCTGCGACGTCTTACGTATTAAGCGTAAGTCACGCAGTGTCACTATCTGCAGATGCTGGTGGGTCGTGTTCTTATTTAACACGCTGCCTGCCATTGGACCGAAGGCACCCGCCCGTTTGCACCACGGCTGGGACGGCTTGGCGGTGAAACATCCGTCACTGTACTGGTCTTGACCACAAATATTGTATCAGTTTCCTTACGTATTTTGTTCGCCAGCCACCTTAAAAAACACACGAAATTAATTGGTACAAACATCTCGTCCAAGTAACGCGACCGCCGTTTCCTTCCATTTCCGTCTTCTTCTTCTGGTCTTCAGCCATCACATTGGTTAGCATCCGTTCGCCATGCATTATTGTCTTCGGCCTCCTATTTTAGAGCGGTATGTGCGGTGCAACGGGTATCCTCCATGATCTGATTGATGTACTTTAGTCGCGGTCTGTCTCTTGTATTTTTTACTTTCACTGTCCTGTCAATGATAATTTTATTGATACCATCATTTATCAGCAGGTAGCCGACCTACGGTGACCCTTCTGTGTTCGACTGCCTTCAGGCAACAAGGTTTCTCTTCCTCCACTCTGTGGAGCACGTCTTAGTCTGATATATAGTATGCCCAGGAGATCTTGAGCTTTCTACGGTAGCACATCTCTAAAGCTGTGTTTTCTAGGCTTTTCTGCTTCTCCGGTTGTCTGTGTTTGACATCCGTGCGGCAGCACACTCCAAAACAAACGTCTTTATGAGGTTTCTCAGGAAATGTTTGTCTATGGTGCTGAATGTGAAAATGTTTCTTCCCTTGTTAAAATCAGCTTTCGCCTGATGGATTCGGATTGCAATATCCTTCTTTGACCTTGCGTCTGATGTGATTTTGCTCCCTAGGTCTCCAGTCGTTCATTGTTAAGTGTGCACTGGGCAACGGTATTTTGTCTACTCACCACTAAGATATTTGTTTTACCTTTATTAATTTTTAAGTTACAGGAAGAGCTGAGGATGATTTGCATCTGGATTGGCATTGCTTGCAATTGTTCTGCATTTTCACTTAACACTGCAATATCCTCTGCATATCTAAGGATGTCTATTTTCTTACCATAAATTTTAATTCCTACTTCAGGTAAAAGTTTCTCCCTGCCTTCATCTACTGCCCTCGGAATGTATCCTTTGTACAAGATAGGGGAGAGTGAGAAGCTCTTTGATACACGCTGCCTAATAGTAGCTCCTTTTTGAGATTCTCCACACCTTACCACCGTCGCTTATTTTCCACACAGTCTCTGCTTGCCTTTCTGTCATACTTTATATCAGTCCCTCACAGACAATAAAACGTCGTCGGTCTACCCTGTCAAATACTTTTTCTAAGTCGATGAAGGGAATACATGTAAGTCAACTAGTTATGGTTACACAGTGCCTTAAATTACATAATGCTGAGGGATACGCCGGCTGTAGCGCCACTACTGACAGGGTCCCCCATGCTGGACATGCTTCAGCAGTGGAGGGTACAACGTTAGACGTGATGACTCTTAGGCTCCTTGACATTGCTATCAATCCACCAGTTGCCTGCAAAACAATTTTACCTCGACTACGCGCTAGCACTGATCCGTCACCAGTGATAACTGTTTGCTACAGGCGACTTCAATGCGAAATACGAGGCGGGGAACTCCAGCCGGACGAACATCCATAGGCGCCGCCTACTCCACGTTGCAGAGCACACTGGAGATCATGTCACTTGCCCTGACGAACCCACTTACTACTCGAGAAATTGCACACGACCAGACGTCCTTGCCGTCGGCGTTTCATGGGTTTTTCCCGATTTCATCTCCACAGAAGTGGTCCTTCAGCTACCCTCAGGCCATATCCCAGTGGTCTACGGATTGCTTAAGAACCTGCACAGCGGGAGAGTTGTCTCAGTCTGAAAGCCGCGCGGTCTGACGCGCCCTGACAAGGTTCACGCGGCTACCCCAGTCAGAGGTTCGTGTCTTCCCTCGGCCATGGGTGTGTGTGTGTTGTCCTTAGCGTAAGTTAGTTTAAATTAGATTAAGTAGTGTGTAGGCCCAGGGACAAATGATCTCAGCAGTTTGGTCCCATAGAACCTTACCACCACCATCAGTCTGAAGGGAGCGACTGCATCATTTTCATGAGGATGTCCTCCGCAACGTTCAGGAGCGATGGCCAATCGACGTCTAAGACATGGATGGTATGGTGACTAGCATTACCGCCTCCGTCATGGGTGCTGTAACAATTGCAATGTCGGTCCCCAGAAGATTTGATTCCACAATTCCATCGCTGCCACATTAAGTTCTCGCCTTGATCCATGACAGTAACCGCCTCCAGGAGTGGCGAATCACCCAGGGTCCTGTGACAAAGAGTGAGCCCTATCTCTTGCACCACCAGATACAGGCTGCCATGATAGACGTTAGAAACCGTTTCTGGCGAGACGAGATCACTAACTCGAAACCTGATGTCACATCATGAGACACGGCCCGCTACTTCCCCTAGACCTCCACCTATCCACACTTTACATCTGGCTGCCCAGTCTACAAGCCGCAGGATAAAGTGAATGCTCTTGTGGACACATTTGAAGCCAACTATAGATGGGTCACATGATGTTCCACATGAAAAATGGTTAACGGCATGCTGATCGTGTACCTCAAAGCAGCGGATTGTCGCCAACGCTCACCTTAAGGACCACATCCCAGCTGTTACTCGGCAAAAATTTCAGTCCTCTTTTTGGCTTATGCCCGACTCCAGGGCACCTGGACACGATGTAGTCAGGCCCTGAGGTTGCTTGTGAGGGAGGCTCATTTCTTTATTGCGGATATATTGACTCGCTTCATCCGCAATAGTACGTACCCTTAACTGGGGAAACAATCATCGTTTTGCAAAAACAGACACAATGTCTGTAGGGGTACCGCAATCACTCTTTATACAATCTTAATTATAATAGGTCTTCATTGCAAAAATGTTTATTCACATGAACGGTTTCGGTTCCTCTAGAACCATCTTCAGCTCTGCAATTTCGGTTGTAGGAGTTACCCGTCAACACACAGCAACCTTCACATGCTGCGTCATATTGAAATGTGAAGGTTTTTGTGTGGAGGCGGGTAACTCCTGTAACCGATATTTCAGATCTGAAGATGGTTCTAGAGGAACCGAAACCACTCATGTGAATATTTTGCAATCAAGACGGGTTATAAGTACTATTGAACTCTCATCGTTGCTGTTTCGAAGCTAGGCAGAAATAGAGTCGATCTCAAGAAATATCGCCCTGTTTGGTTCTTGGACGAATCCTCCTGCTACGAACCTCTCAGAAAATTACGGATAATGGACTCCTACCAACGGAAAAATTTGTGTTCAGAGAAGGAGACTCAACCACAACTTTGAGTGGATGAATAAATGACAGTACCCTTGAAGTAAAGGAAATTTTTGGAGCGAGCGTTTGGCAGCTTTTGGCTCCCAGGCCTGTACAGACTTTTCGCCGTTAGGTTTCTAGACCATTACATTCAGCGATCCCTTTGGGGAAAGGTGGGGTGATGTTCGTTGTCGACGTTGATGAGGCCACCTTTAAGATCCGACACATCGAGGCAGGTGGTCCACAAGGATCCGCCCTTGCACTGGTCCTCCATTCAGGACTCTGCCCTCCTTACGACAAGTTGGTGGTCGCTAGCGATATACCGACGCTTGCAGGAGGTGTGTTCAGACCTAGAGGACTGGGCAGCGAATTGGAGAAAAAGCTTCAATGCGATTAAGGGCCGAACTGTACTGTTCGACATCGTGGATTGATGGCGCAACCGCATATCTCTGGTGAGCCTATTCAATGGACCTATGACGCAAAGTACCCTGGCGTCATCGTTGTCCCTATGCTCATCTGGAAGAAGCAGGTGCTTGATGTTAAACGGAAGGTGCTGTTACGACTCTGCACATTGTCCCTACTCCTGTATGAAGAATCCAATCTGCCGATCAGCTGTGACCTCATGTCATTCCGGGCTTGTATTCAGTCCATTATGGACTATGCCTGTGGGGCATGAGGTATTGCGACTAGCTACCATCTAAGCTTTCTTCATCAGACACAAAACTCTCTGGAGAATGTCTCATGTACTTCGGTGGTTTCCCATGAAAGCCCTGAAGACACAGTATATGAAATGGGGGTCCTCGCCCGCTTCCAACATAAAGCCCGCAGGATGTATGAGAAAACAAGGAAATGCCCATCGCGGCTCATCCGCCAAGTCAGCTGACGAAATGATCACAGAAAATTGTAAATTTGTGGTAAGATCCTATGACACCAAACTGCTGAGGTCATCTGTCCCTAAGCTTACACACTACTTAATCTAACTTGAACTAACTTACCATAAGGAAAACACTGACACCCATGTCGAGGGAGGACTCCTGGGGGGGGGGGGGGGGGGGAGGGGGAGCCGCACGAACCGTGCAAGGGGCCTGAGCCCACGCGGCGACCCCGCGCAGCCAAATGACCACAGAGAAAGTTTCTGGCGGCCAGTGGCCTTACTCTACAGACGGTAAGATCACCTCACTACCACCGTGCAGTCCGTCACTGTCGCACACGTGACGACACACCAACTCACTGAAGAAATAAATGAAGAGTACATGACACAGCTTTTGCAGTAAATGCCGAAGACTTAAACACTGCCTTACGTCTTTTCCTTCCCGACAGAGAAGACAGCGGATCGACAGCGTAGCAGCTGAAGACGTCTGTCAGTTGCGCCGGAGAAATAATGTGGACATTTCACGACATCCGACGTCTCGCCCGAAACCGAATCTACAACACGGGAAATCGAAATTAGTCTAACAATCGGAAATTTTTGCTGTTTCTGAGCAACTAAAGGAGCAGATGTGGTTGACCCCGGGCAATAATTTGCACTGGTACGCTGCCCTCAATATATTTTCAACATTATTAAAAAGCTGGTCTAAAGAAGCCACGAAAAAATCTTTCTGTCGAGCAAAGAAACTGTGGTTGGTTGGTTGATTTGTGGGAGGGAATCAAACAAAAGTGGTTCAAATGGCTCTGAGCACTATGGGACTTAACATCTATGGTCATCAGTCCCCTAGAACTTAGAACTACTAAAACCTAACTAACTTAAGAACATCACAACACCCAGTCATCACGGGGCAGAGAAAATCCCCGACCCCACCGGGAATCGAACCCGAGAACCCGGTCGTGGGAAGCGAGAACGCTACCGCAGAAATCAAACAGCAAGGTCATTTGTCCCACGAGATTAGAGAAGGATGTTGGCCGAGCCTTTTCAAAGAAACCATCCTGGCATTTGCCTGAAGCGACTTAGGGATATCACGAAAACCTAAATCATGATGGGCGGATGAGGGTTTGAACCGTCGGCCTTCCGAATGCGAGTCCAGTGTGCTAAACACTGCGCCACCTCTCTCGGTAAGAAACTGTGGTGAAGATGTCTGTGCATTGTGTGTGTGTGTGTGTGTGTGTGTGTGTGTGTGTGTGTACCCGCGCGCATGTTTATCTTTTAGGATTACCAAAAGAACAGAGAATTCTCAAATAAAAGTTGTCACTCGAAGGAACAACGATGGGGAACACTGTGGGGGCAAAGACGGGACAGAATGTCTGAAACATATTCTAGAGCGTAGGCGTGTAATAGTTATCGAGAGAAGAGAAGAGTAGCAAAAAGTGGAGCACAGCAGTCAAGAGACTGACAAAACGTTGGTATTCACAGATCATCATAACACAGCTACAGTATTTATTTTGTTACGGTATTCATACAACTGCACAGCTTGACCCTTTCAAATGAAATTCACAATCAGTAGATAGTAAGATAATGTGAAAAGTATTACTCGATCACCGACAGCCCGCACTATGCACGACAAGGAAGAAGGCATGTGGAGGGACAGAGGACGAATTACGCAATTTAACAGGAAAGATAGAGATGAAAGAAACAAAGAACACGTATTTTCAAATTTGTGGTAAAGTCTTATGGGACTAAACTGCTGAGGTCATCGGTCCCTAAGCCTACAAACTACTTAATCTAACTTTGGCTATGGATAACACACACCCTCATGTCCGAGGGAGGATTCGAAACTGCGACGGGGGCAGCCACACGGACCGTGGCAAGGCGCCTCCGACCGCGCGGCATATATTCACACCTTTTTACTGTTCACCAGGGCACCTTGCTACGAGACAACAAAACCTGAACTGTACTATTTGTCCGCCATGTATACATTGTTACGCAGGGACCACGCTGTCTGTCCTTGTTATGAAGAGCTTCGGTGCGCGGCTTCCCTCTTGAGGAGGATTCACCTCGATCCGAACGAGTAGCGACGCTCTTAGCAGGTAACGGGCTACAGCGCTCCGCACTCTTAGCGGAAAACCAAAACAAAGTGCCGCAGAGTCGCAGGCATAAGCATAAAGTGCCAGCAGGTAAAGTTAACTCCTGCGACAGCAGACGCCACTTCACGTCAATTTCTTCGCGAGGAAACCGTCTGTTCCAGCCGTGGTGGCAGAGCGATTCCAGGCTCTACAGTCTGGAACCGCGCTACCGCTACGGTGGCAGGTTCGAATCCTGCATCGGGCATGCATGTGTGTGATGTCCTTAGATTGGTTAGGTTTAAGTAGTTCTAAGTTCTACGGGACTGATGACCTCTGAAGTTAAGTCCCATAGTGCTCAGAGCCATTTTTTCAAACCGTCTGTTATGTTCAGTTTTTCCGAACAATTTGTATTCTGTTTAGAGGTCGAAATTACTGACGAAGGAGTTTTCTTCCTTTATCTCATACGAAGCCTCCGTAATACAGACATGGACAAAGATATGGAAAGCCAAAGACACAATACTATACTATGCTTAATACTATGTGCGAAAAAGGTCGATGTTGAAAACAGTAGATGTAAATTGAGCCTGATTACGGAAGATGCTGACAACAATATGGAGAGCGCTTGTAAAATGATGTAACTATTAGTCAATCAACGAAAATGAAAAAAGTTCGAGTAGAGGAGAAAATTCGTCTAGTTGCAAATTTTTGTTCAAGGGTTATAGGAAGTGCGATGAACAAAACACTAAAAATCCTGATGGGTCGAGTGCAAGCAAGGGGGTGGGGCTGAGAGCGCGTTTTTAGTGAAAGTGTTTCATAGTACAGTACAAAAACGTATGACTCTTTTATTGTCTAGGGCTAATAATTCATTGTTACAGGTAAAATCGCAGCTTATTAAAAATAATCTTTTAAAGATACAAAATTAATGTTTATCGTTAAATGAAGGGGATTAAGAATAAATATTAAATGAGTGTACCACATGTAAGTGAAGTAGAGCCGTATTAAGGAATAAATTATATTCTGGGGAGCTGCGCGGGGTAACCGCGCTTTCTGCGGCGACTTGTCGCGGTCCGCGTGGCTCACCCCGCCGGAGGCTGGAGTCCGCTATCGGGTATGAATGTGTGTGTTGTCCTTATCGTAAGTTAGGTTAAGTAGTGCGTAAGCTTAGGGACCGATGACCTTCTACTGCTCGCCTTATGAATCCCTGGCGGCGCACTGCGCAGTCACTGCTGAGATTGTTTATTTTCCACAAAGTGGTTTACCACTACACGGAATACAAATATAAGTTACTAATATGAGTTACTAATAATCCATGAACCATGAACCTTGCCGTTGGTGGGGAGGCTTGCGAGCCTCAGTGATACAGGTAGCCGTACCGTAGGTGCAACCACAACGTAGGGGTATCTGTTGAGAGGCCAGACAAACATGTGGGTCCTGAAGAAGGGCAGTAGCCTTTTCAGGAGTTGCGGGGGCAACAGTCTGGATGATTGACTGATCTGGCCTTGTAACACTAACCACAACGGCCTTGCTGTGCTGGTACTGCGAACGGCTGAAAGCAAGGGGAAACTACGGCCGTAATTTTTCCCGAGGGCATGCAGCTTTACTGTATGGTTAAATGATTTTGGCGTCCTCTTGGTTAAAATATTCCGGAGGTAAAATAGTCCCCCATTCGGATATTCGGGCGGGGAATACTCAGAAGGACGTCGTTATCAGGAGAAAGAAAACTGGCGTTCTACGCATCGGAGCGTGGAATGTCAGATCCTTTAACTGGGCAGGTAGGTTAGAAAATTTAAAATGGGAAATGGATAGGTTAAAGTTAGATATAGTGGGTGTTAGGGAAGTTCGATGGCAGGAGGAACAAGACTTTTGGTCAGGCGAATACAGGGTTACAAATACAAAATCCAATAAGGGTAAAGCAGGAGTAGGTTTAATAATGAACAAAAAATAGGAGTGCGGGTAAGCTACTACAAACAGCATAGTCAACGCATTATTGTGGTCAAGATAGACACGAAGCCCACGCCTACCACAGTGATACAAGTTTATATGCCAACTAGCTCTGCAGATGACGAAGAAATTGAAGAAATGTATGATGAAATAAAATAAATTATTCAGATAGTGAAGGGAGACGAAAATTTAATAGTCGTGGGTGACTGGAATTCGGTAGTAGGAAAAGGGAGAGAAGAAACGTAGTAGGTGAATATTGATTGGGGGGGGGGGGGGGGGGGAGAAATGAAAGAGGAAGCCGTCTTGTAGAATTTTGCACAGAGCACAACTTAATCATAGCTAACACTTGATTCAAGAATCATAAAAGAAGGTTGTATACATGGAAGAGGCCTGGAGATACCGACAGGTTTCAGATAGACTATATAATGGTAAGCCGGAGATTTACGAACCAGGTTTTAAATTGTAAGACATCTCCAGTGGCAGATGTAGATTCTGACGACAATCTATTGGATATGAACTGTAGATTAAAACTGAAGAAACTCCAAAAAGGTGGGAATTTAAGGAAATGGGACCTGGATAAACTGACTAAACCAGAGGTTGTACAGAGTTTCAGAGAGAACGTAAGGGAACAATTGACAGGAATGGGGGAAAGAGAGACAGTAGAAGAAGAATGGGTGGCTTTGAGAGACGATGTAGTGAAGGGAGCAGAGGATAAAGTAGGCAAAAAGACAAGGGCTGCTAGAAATCCTTGGGTAATAGAAGAAATATTGAACTTAATTGATGAAAGGAGAAAATATTAAAATGCAGTAAATGAAGCAGGCAACAAGGAATACAAACGTCTCAAAAATGAGATCGACAAAAAGTGCAAAATGGCTAAGCATGGATGGCTAGAGGACAAATGTAAGGATGTAGAGGCTTATCTCACTCGGGGTAAGATAGATACTGCCTACAGGAAAATTAAAGAGACCTTTGGAGAAAAGACAACCACTTATATGAATATCAAGAACTCAGATGGAATCCCAGTTCTAAGCAAAGAAGGGAAAGCAGAAAGGTGGAAGGAGTATATAGAGGGTCTATACAAGGTCGATGTATTGAGGACAATATTATGGAAATGGAAGAGGATGTAGATGAAGATGAAATGGGAGATACGATACTGCGTGAAGAGTTTGACAGAGCACTGAAAGACCTGAGTCGAAACAAGCCCCCCGGTTTAGACAACATTCCATTGGAACTCATGACGTCCTTTCTGAGAGACAGTCCTGACAAAACTCTACCATCTAGTGTGCAAGATGTATGAGACAGGCGAAATACCCTCAGACTTCAAGAAGAATATAATAATTCCAATCCCAAAGAAAGCAGGTGTTGACAGATGTGAAAATTACCGAACTATCAGTTTAATAAGCCACGGCTGCAAAATACTAACGCGAATTCTTTACAGACGAATGGAACAACTAGTAGAAGCCGACCTCGGGGGAGATCAGTTTGGATTCCGTAGAAATATTGGAATACGTGAGGCAATACTGACCCTTCGACTTATCTTACAAGCTAGATTAAGGAAACGCAAACCTACGTTTCTAGTATTTGTATTCTTAGAGAAAGCTTTTGACAACGTTGACTGGAATACTCTCTTTCAAATTCTGAAGGTGGCAGGGGTAAAATATAGGGAGCGAAAGGCTATTTACAATTTGTACAGAAACCAGATGGCAGTTATAAGAGTCGAGTGACATGAAAGGGAAGCAGTGGTTGGGAAGAGAATGAGACAGGGTCGTAGCCTCTCCCCGATGTTATTCAATCTGTATATTGAGCAAGCAGTGAAGGAAACGAAAGAAAAATACGGAGTAGGTATTAAAATCCATGGAGAAGAAATAAAAACTTTGAGGTTCGCCGATGACATTGTAATTCTGTCAGAGACAGCAAAGGACTTGGAAGAGCAGTTGAACGGAATGGACAGTGTCTTGAAGGGAGGATATAAGATGATCATCAACAAAAGCAAATCGAGGGTAATGGAATGTAGTCGAATTAAGTCGGGTGATGCTGAGGGAATAAGATTAGGAAATAAGACACTTAAAGTAGTAAACGAGTTTTGCTATTTGGGGCGCAAAGTAACTGATGATGGTCGAAGTAGAGAGGATATAAAATGTAGACTGGCAATGGCAAGGAAAGCGTTTCTGGAGAAGAGAAATTTGTTAACATCGAGTATAGATTTAAGTGTCAGGAAGTCGTATCTGAAAGTATTTGTATGGAGTGTAGCGATGTATGGAAGTGAAACACGGACGATAAATAGTTAGGACAAGAAGGGGGTACAAGCTTTTGAAATGTGGTGCTACAGAAGAATGCTGAAGAATAGATGGGTAGATCACATAACAAATGAGGAGGTATTGAATAGATTTGGAAAGAAGAGAAATTTGTGGCACAAGTTGACTAGAAGAAGGGATCGGTTGGTAGGACATATTGTGAGGCATCAAGCGATCACCAATTTAGTAATGGTGGGCAGGGAGGAGGGTAAAAATCGTAGAGAGAGACAAAGAGATGAATACACTAAGAATATTCAGAAGGATGTAGGTTGCAGTAGTTACTGGGAGATGAAGAAGCTTGCACAGGATATAGTAGCATGGAGAGCTGCATCAAACCAGTCTCAGGACTGAAGACCACAACAAGAACAACAACAACACTAATACTAATGCAAGAAACGCATATGGGCAGAATCTACTCAAATCTTTGCATATTGTTCTACACGGCAAGATGAGGAACTGACTACTAATCACCCTGTATGACAACTGTAGCGGGAGAAGCAACTTCCTCCAACCACGTGTGGTATTAGCTTTCCAGTTTACAGACAGACTAAACCTCCCCACAATTTTATGTTCACTACTCTTATGTGAGCAGAAAAAATAACTTGTCTGAGCTCGCGTTCATATAGAAGAGTTACCTTCAGATTACTGAGGACATATTTACAGTTGTCAACTGGTCTTTTATATAAATTAAGTTGTATAAACAATTACCGAGGGATCACAATTTTTAAGTTAGTGACTTTTGTAGTACTAGTGGGAATGGAACATGAATGGCAAGCATGGCATCTTGCTCCTGACTATCACTGATAGCATCTTTCAGAGATGTGTAATTGTGTCGTAGTCACTTGATAGTGAATCAATTGATGACCTGAAGGTTACTATACTTCTCTCACCATTAACTGTGTTTCTATTAAACTGCATAAATGTTTTGCATTCAGCAAAACATCACACCCCAGCCTCAGCTCACCAAACGTCTAAAGAGGCCCAGAGGCTTAACTGGCTCCCTCTGCAAAAGAAGTGGGTCACCTAGGTGTTACGGAACTTCAGATCATCATAAGCCGAGGAAAGTATTGCAGTAGATTATTGTCCTGGACGTAAACATGATCAGTCTCATTCCATCAGATATATTTACACCCACCTCGCAACATAAATCTCAGTGTGTCGTAAGAGGCTACGCTCAGTACAGCCCACAGTATAAGTACCAGAAGGCGTTTTGGAGAGGGAGCCAATTTAAGCTTCTGGGCCTTTCCAGATGTTGGGTGAGCTGAGGCTGGAGTGTGATACATTTGATAGCCCCCATTCTGTGAATAGTATTCCAGCCAATGTAGAATAAATACTAGCATTACGTCATACTTGGGAAGGCTCTCACTTGTGGTAGACGGTCGACAACTCCAGCTTTTGAGCTTTCCTCCGTAATAATTTACTTAAAAATTGGAAAAAAATTACTCAGTGAAGTGCAACTAACTTCACTATTCAACACGAGATCAGTGAAGCTATTTCGTTCAAATGTGTCTGAATTCCTAAGGGACCAAACTGCTGAGGTCACTGGTCCCTAGACTTACACACTAGCCGGCCGGAGTGGCCGAGCGGTTCTAGGCGCTACAGTCTGGAACCGCGCGACCGCTACGGTCGCAGGTTCGAATCCTGCCATGGGCATGGATGTTTTTGATGTCCTTAGGTTAGTTAGGTTTAAGTAGGTCTAATTTCTAGGGGACTGATGACTTGAAAAGTCCCTTAGTGCTCAGAGCCATTTGAACCCCTAGCCTAGCAGTGCAGAACAGTGTCCAGAGGTTTTCAAACAAGACCGTGCTGATGAGTAATACCTCAGAATTTGTTATTCTGTTCACAGGATCAGTTGAGGTTTGCATAATACTCGCTCGACTTCCAGCTTCACTGACGTATGATGCAACGCTTTGCTACTAGAGTGTAACTTGACGGTGCGTACCGTAGGTGTGTGAGAAACAGAATACCGCAATCCAGTTTGACAAATGCGAAGAGTTCATCTACATATGGAGCACCCTGTTCTTCAGCATAACAATGCTATACCACACACGAACGCTAGAACATCTATAACAATTAGACGCCTAGTGTTCACTGTCATCGATCATCCTCCATAGAGTCCCGACTTGGCATCACTCGACTTTCATTTGTTTCCAAAACTTGAAGAACAGCTTCGAGGATTTCACTTTGATAGCGACGAAGTGGTGCAGGTGGAGGTGAGGCCATGGCTCTGCCAACAGTGGAATATTCTACAATGATGGTATCAACAAACTAGTGTCTCGCTGGAAAAAAAAAATGTGTTCGTCGCCAGGGTGCTTCTGCTGCGAAATAAATATGTAAACATGAAGAATACAGGTGTAGAAAGTTAATAGAGTTTGTTTTATTTTCATATAAAAAAGTCGGAGGCATTACTTTTCAGCACGCCCTCGTAGAATCTGTGCATACGCGTTTCTTGCGTTAGTATGATCAGTAACTTGTATCTGTATTCCGTGTGGTGTAAATTCACTTCGTGCGAAATAATCATACCTCTGGTGGGTCTCTGCACTGGGTAACCAGTGAGTGATAAGGCGAGCTGCGGAGGGGCCGGTGAACCAGCCGGTAGTTGCTTCTTGTGACTCAGTGGGGAAGAGAGAGTGGATACTCGCTTGCTCGATCTTCCGTCTTTTGGCAGACCTATGAAGGTGGGAAGAGCATGACCACAATCCGGCGAACAACCTTCCATCACGCTTGTACCCTCCACCCGATCCCCTCCGCCCCCACCTCTTTCCATTCCGTTACAGTCCCAGAATACGACGTATCCCCCAATATTGCTTTACTACACTTACGTATGCTACACACATTTAGTATTTGTTCTTAACCCACTCTATTTAGCAATAAATACTTTTTTAACAAAACAAACGTTATTAGCATTCTAAATCCATACTCTTCATCACTAGATGTTTATTTCTCAACTTAGTCACCCAGGCGACGAACAAATTTCTCCAAGCGAAATACTCGTTTGTTGATACCGTTGCGGTAGGAGGTTTGACGTTTTGACAGAGCCATAGCCTCACCTCTGCTTGCACCGCTTCATCATTGTCAAAGTGAAGTCATCCGAGAAATTGGCTCTGAGCACTATGCGACTTAACTTCTGAGGTCGCCTAGAACGTAGAACTAATTAAACCTAACTAACCTAAGGACATCACACACATCTATGCCCGAGGCAGGATTCGAACCTGCGACCGTAGCGGTCGCTCGGTTCCAGACTGGAGAGCCTAGAACCGCACGGCCACTCAAGCCGGCATCAGAGAAATGCTGTAAGTTCCGGAAGCAGATGAAAATCTGACTGTTTGTTGCATATGTCGCAGCTTCCGCGAGCGATATGACGTTGCCGTGCTTAAGGACAGGGGCTCCATACGCGGATTAATCTTGGAACCCGTGATTTCAGTTTTCTGAGGGTGTCGCAGTTTCTTACAATATTTATGGTAGTTCCTTTACGCATGGTTTCGAAATTCACGACTCCTTGAACATTCCAGAACACTGTGAGCATGACTTTGCTTGCTGATAGCAAGGCCTTGAACGTTTATGGCATTATTGAAACCAGCTTTCAAAACCTGTTACAGTATTGTTAAGGAACGCATCGCACTCGCGCTCAAAAAGCAAAAGAAATTCTTGACATAAGTCCAATCTCCTCCTGTCTCGTGTCAAGAAGGATTATTCGAGTTATCCACTGTGCACACATTTTTGAAAACCGTACTTCTGCCATGACGACGTGTACAGGCTCTCGTGAAATGTCACGCTTACCTGAGAGCTGTGTTTGTCTTATCCAACGATTTTCTCTGATGAGTTCAACTCGATTCTAATGACTATCGTTGGTTACCGTACGCGGTCGTCCACTCCGAGCTCTGTGACACACGTTGAAGTTGCTCCACAGTTTCCGTCATTATGAGCACGAACGAGTCATATATTACTGATGTCAATAGAATCATCACCGTGAACAATCTCATTGTTCTATAGATTTCAACTGAAGACACGTTTTCTGTTGTTAGAAAATAACATGCTGTATCTCACGCAACGACGTAATTACGTTACACAGCGACAGGTTACAAGCTGCAATTCGGAACCCTCTGGTGGCACAGGGTTGCAACTTGCCTCAGCGGAGCAGAAAAATCGACCAACTAATATGCTTGGCATGTAATGCCTTAATCGATATTGAGAACAGAATAAAAGATCCGGAGGGATTACTTTTCATCATGCCCTGTTCTAGTTCTTCAACCATAAAATTAAGGGTGTTATACACTACACTTCTGAGACGACCCTAAAAAGGAAACTACAGAGGATTAAGATCACGTGATCTCGGAGGCCAAGGTACTGACCCTGCTGGACATATCCCTGTTGGACCTATCCACGGAGGTCAAATTGGCGCTTTGAAAGCCATATTGACACTTCGTAGATGAAGGATGATTGTACCTGTATACCTAAATTTATTGACGAGGTAGATAACTTTTTGTCTTACAGCTGCGGCTAAATGTACTTATGCCCATCACTGAGATGGCTTGACACACCAGCTACGAAATTTGCCGATGCCCACCATGCATGTAGGACAGTCACAAACGTTACACAACTAGAACATATTCGAAGAATACAGCAAGATACCTCCACAGAAAGCAAAGGTACCCTAGTGCTTCACATTCTCTTTGAAGAGAGTATTCCACGAGATAATCACCTAGTACTCCTAACCACACGTTAAATGAGATATGTTGTGAATCAGATTTGAGCGCAGTTAGATAGAGATTTAATCGAAGAGTTTACGTTTCAAATAGTTTCAATACTTCCAATACGTTTCAAATATTAACTAGAACAATATTACATTCTGAAGTCAGTGGCGGCTCTAAATCCGCTTTGGCATTTAGCTCGCAAACAGTGTGTAGATCCATGGATAATGGAATATCTTTCCTTCTGTCATCGTTACTTTCACCAGTGCCAGGTTTCGCTATAAATATTTATACTCCCTGTGTATATCTGAGTTAGCCCGTCTCTCAACTATAAGCTATCGTAGATCTATCGAACAATAAACCGTACCCATGTGTTGGAAGAAAGCGCAGGTCGCACTCGTTTACAAGAAGTGTTCTGCAAAACTACTGTTAACTATCCTTGCACATTAATTTTTTGTAGAATCTTAGAACATATTCTGAGCTCAAACATAATGAGCTGGCTCAAACAGAATGGCCTCCTCCATGCAAACCGGCATGTATTCCGAAAACATCCATCACATCCGTCATGTGAAACACAGGTGTGGAAGTAACTTCAGACGTTCCGCAGAGAACTGTGTTTGATTCCTTACTGTACATGTTGTATGTTAATAACTTTATAGGCAATATTAACAGTAACTTCAGACATTTCGCAGATGATGCAGTTATCTATAATGAAGTATTGTCTAAAAGAAACTGCATAAATCTTCAGACAGATGTTGATAAGATTTTAAAGTAGTGTAAAGACTTGCAGCTTGCTTTAAATATTCAGAAATGTAAAATTTTGCTCTTAAGAAAACGGAAATGGGATCATCCGACGACTATAAAATCAATGAAAGCCGGTTCGAATCTGTCAATTCTTAAAAATACCTAGGTATAACACTTTGTAGGGATGTGAAATGGAATAATCACATAGTAAATCAGGGGCTACACTTCGCTTTATTGGAAGAATACTGGGGAAATCGAATCAGTCGACAGAGGAGATTACTTACAAAACACTTGTGCGACCCATCCTAGAATATTGCTCAGATGGGACTGACAAGAGGTAATGAAAGTAAACGGGATGTTTCGAAATACCCGTTACGAACTTCTAGGGCTTGTTGACGGTATGGAGCACATAATATTTTTAATAGAAGACCATGTCCGGAAACGTGCCTTTTCCGTTCTACGACGGTTTCAGTTCAGATATGTAATTCATCAACTTCTGCTCGAGGAACTGAAAGAAACTTGACGCAGTGCAGTTTTTAAGTAAGAATTCGAAAGTAAACACAACTAAGCAATCATTTATCATCTAAGCACACTCGTTTATATTAACACGTGAACATGACATGTTTACATTATTCCGGAACAAAATGAACCTACAGCACTGCACGTACCGAGCAGTACAGCATTACAACAGCGGTTCGATGTGGCGAACATCTCCGTTACAGTCATTGTATCTACGAAGCATGTTCTGGTGTACACACCCCATCCCAGGTGGTCTCTCTTCAATATATGGCGCAGCGGGCAGAAGTCGTTCTATCATATCTTTCTCTTTCCCTACAAGAGTCTCGTAAATCAAACACTTCATACGACCCAAAAAGAAGTAGCCCACAGAAATCAGGCGAGTCCTTCGAATCGTTACCTAACAATGGCACTGGGTCATGCCTAATTCAATTTCTCAAGCAGATGTAGATGAGATAAATATCTGAATTGGAATCATCGTAGAACGGAAACAGTGCGTTTCCGGACATGGGTTCACATTCAAAATTGTATGTACTTACTCTCCCTGCAGGTCCTATAAGTTTGTAACGAGAATTTACGAAGAGCCTATGTAGAAGAGGGCAGCACAACTGGTCACAGGCTTGTTTGACCCGGGGGGGGGGGGGGGGGGGGGGGGAGTGGCACAGACTGCTGAAGAAACTAAGATTGCAGACTGTTCGTAAGTACATGCAAGGTATCCTGAGGAAGCCTACATACAAAATTTCAAGATCCGGTTTTAAGTGCTGACTCTATGAATATACTACAAATCCCTGCGTGTTGATCCCGTAGGGAACGCGAGAACAAGATTAGACTAATTGTAGCAAACACGGAGGCATTTAAACAGTCATTCTTCCTGCACTCTATACGTGAGAGGATTGGAAATAAACCCCAATAATTGGCACCGTAAGACACCCTCTCCCACGCACTTCACAGTGGTTTGGGGAGTATAGACGCAGATGTAGCAGAACAAGTGACGGCTCACACGCTGTGTACAATGGCGGCAGGCTACAACTCGGCTGCGAGCGTAGCGGCTATTTCTGGCTCTGCAGAGCCGCAAGTTCAGGATCGGCCTCTCGCTGGCGAAAGTGCGATCCGATCAGCCGGCCTAATTCTTGCAAAGATCCGGTCGGAGTTGGGAGGCTCTTACCGGGTCGGCGGTGCCCCGCCCACGCCGTGGCGACGCCGGCGCGGCGATGGGCCGGGATCGGGGCAGCCAGTCGCCACCCCCGCTGCAGTTTGCAAACAGCTGCCGGCACTCTATATAGACGCCCACGCGGTGGCGCGGCTCTGTGCAGTGCGTGTGGCTGCGCCCATCGGTGCTTGGTTTTGCCTGGCCGCTAATGAGATTTCGTACGCGCAGGTAACGAGAGAGACCGCTGTGGCTCCGTGTTAATGACGTCACCTCCGTGTGGTTGCCACGGAAAAACGCAGTTTTCGTTCTGCTGGCGGTTTTATCCAATGCACCCGGCACAGAATGTTAGCGCCTCACCTTTGGAACACGACACCGTAGTCAGGTTTCAATTATCAATACATCGCACATATTCGACGGTCATTTCTTTTGACTATTCAGTACATCTACATCTACATGACTACTCTGCAATTCACATTTAAGTGCTTGGCAGAGGGTTCATCGAACCACAATCATACTATCTCTCTACCATTGCACTCCCGAACAGCGCGCGGGAAAAACGAACACCTAAATCTTTCTGTTCGAGCTCTGATTTCTCTTATTTTATTTTGATGATCATTCCTACCTATGTAGGTCAGGCTCAACAAAATATTTTCGCATTCGGAAGAGAAAGTTGGTGACTGGAATTTCGTAAACAGATCTCGCCGCGACGAAAAACGTCTTTGCTTTAATAACTTCCATCCCAACTCGCGTATCATATCTGCCACACTCTCTCCCCTATTAGGTGAAACGAGCTGCCCTTTTTTGCACCCTTTCGATGTCCTCCGTCAATCCCACCTGGTAAGGATCCCACACCGCGCAGCAATATTCTAACAGAGGACGAACGAGTGTAGTGTCAGCTGTCTCAGTAGTGGAAAGAAAAGCCGTCTCAGCTATTTTGCGACTTGGATGACATACTGTGCCTCTTTCAAGCTAAAAATGCTGGAATACTTTCTTTACTTTCATTCCTCTTTGTATTATACCCTCCTCCATAGTTAAACTTTATTAAGAGGATATATTGAAAGTAGATTTCGAATAGCTTTAAATGCTTATTATTTTATATACAGTACCTTTTTTACTATCTAACAGATTTAACTACTTGCATCTTCCTAATAAACCAGAGTACTTTTAGCAACAAGAATAGAATTACTGAGAAGTTAACTTTGGTTTTTTAAATTAATTCTTTTTCAAGAAGATTTACGTTCGATGTATTAGCCACACAGTTGTTATCCAGTAAAGCAACATGAAACGGTGATTCAGTTCACCTTCGTGCGGAAGATCATTAACTCCATTTAGAGGCATCGCTTCCCAGGTGGTCTGTTCTTTTCCGTTTTGACAACTCAACTCATTGCAAGACCGAAATACATCGTCCTTTTACCTCCTTACAAGGAGATCGCGAAGCAGGAAGTACACGTCAAAGAAATTGGACCAACAGAGGTCATTTTGGGGAGACAAAAATGAGACTAAAGGGGAGGATGGATGACCGAAGTGTATGTGTATACACGCATAAAAAAAGTTTTGCATCACTTCGGTTCCGAGAGTTCCGGAACCTGTACAGAAAATTGGAATAGAGATCTGCATAAACATCACTTCCACCCTTTTCATTGCTCATGAAAACAACACACTGCATGTTGTACCACCATACAGCGAGATCTTCATAGATGGTGGCCCAGACTGTTGTACGCACCGGAATATTTAATACCCAGTAGCACGCCCTCTTCCATTGATGCATGTCTGTGTTCGTCGTGGCATACGATCCACAAGTTCATCAAGCCATTGATGGTCCGGGTTGTCCCATTCCTCAACGGCGATTCGGCGCAGATCCCCCAGAGTGGTTGGTGGGTCACGTCGGCCATAAACTGCCCTTTTCAGCGTACCCCAGGCCTAGGGTTCATGGCTGGAGGACGTGTTGGCCACTCCAGTCGAGCGATGTCGTTATTCTGAAGGAAGGCGTTCACAAGATGTGCACGATGGGGGCGCGGATTTTCGTCCATGAAGACGGACGCCTCGCCAATATGCTGCCGATATGGTTGTACTATCTGTCGGAGGATGGCATTCACGTATCGTACAGCCGTCACGGCGCCTTCCATGACCACCAGGGGCGTATGTCGGCCCTTCATAATGCACCCCAGAACAGCAGGATACCTCCACTTTGCTGCACTCGCTGAACAGTGTGTCCAAGGCGTTCAGACTGACCGCGTTGCCTCCAAACACGTCTATGACGATTATTTGGTTGAAGGCATATGTGACACTCACCGTTGAAGAGAACGTGATGTCAATGCTGTGCGGACCGTTCGTCATATTGTTGGGCCCATGTGTACCGCGCTGCATGGTGTTGTGTGTGAAAAGATGCGCAAAGCTGCACATTATGCAGCCTGTTGCACACAGTTTGAGTCGTAGCACGACGTCCTATGGCTGCACGAAAAGCATTATTCAACATGGTGGCGTTGCTGTCTGGTGTCCTCCGAGCCATAATAGGTAGGCAGCGGTCACCCTCTGCAGCAGCAGCCCTTGGGCGGCCTGAGCGAGGCATGTCACCGACAGTTCCTGTCTCTCTCTGTATCTCCTCCATGTCTGAACAACATCGCTTTGGTTCACTCAGAGACGCCTGGACAATTCCCTTCTTGAGAGCTCTTCCTGCCAGAAAGTAACAATGGGGACGCGATCTAAGAGCAGTATTGACCGTGTAGGCATGGTTGAACTACCGAGCCGAGCGGGATTAGCCGAGCGGTCTCAGGCGCTGCAGTCATGGGCTGTGCGGCTGGTCCATGCGGAGGTTCGAGTCCTCCCTCGGGAATGGGTGTGATTTTGTCCTTAGGGTAATTTATGTTAAGTAGTGTGTAAGTCCCATAAGATTTCACACACATTTGAACTTTATTTTATTTTTTATTTTTTTTAACTACCGAAAACACGAACCGTGTACTTCCTTCGTGTTAGAATGACTGGAACTGAACGGCTGTCGGACGCTCTCCGTCTAATAAGCGCTGCTCATGCATGGTTGTTTACATATTTGGGCGGGATTGGTATCATCTCTAAACAGTCAAAGGGACTGTGTGTGTGATACAATATCTACAGTCCACGTCTATCTTCAGGAGTTTTGGGAACTATTGTGATGCAAAACGTTTTTTCCCTTGCTTATGTTGTTAATCCTTCTTGAGAATTGAGAGTCTCAATGGTATTTGCCTATTAACAACATTGCTACTGGCAAGGTACCTGTCCCGCGAATTCTAAGACTTATCGAAATCTATAAGCAGTTCCTCGGATTAGCCCGGAAATGCAAAAAGAAGCAAGCAGGGACTTGAGTTTGGGTATCTAGAGACAGAATATATATAGTAAAATATTTTTTATTTACTTAGCACAATATGACTATAATTTACGTTTTATGTTTGCATGCAATAATATTAGTCCATTATGCTTGGGACAGATGAATGCGATGGGAAAAGATACATATCACTGACATTATTACAATTTAAGATTTTTTGATTTTTTTTTACTTTGCTTGAACTGTGAAACCTTGCAAATTGCCGAATTTCATGATTCTAAGATGATGGCAAGTACCCTACAGGAAGAGGAGATAAATGTTTAATGTCCCGGTGACAACGAGGTCATTATAGGAGGACAACCTTGGGTTAGGGAAGGATGGGAAAGGAAATCGGCCGTGCCCTTTCAAAGAAACCTTCCAGGCATTTGTCTGAAGTGCTTTAGAGAAATCACTGTAAACCTAAATCCGAATGGCCGGACGCGTGTTTGAAACGTCGTCCTGCTGTATTCAAGTCCAGTGTCCTAACCATTGCGCCACCTCGCTCGGTACCGTATAGATTTGATGCGTGAGTTTTTGAGTATTAAAGTATGTGACAGAAATGGCTGTATCTTTTGATTGCACTAACATAGAATATTAAAATTTTTACACCATAAAGTGACCGTAGACTTCATTATGTGGCGTAAATCTCAATATTTCTAACGGTTCCTGCGATAAAGATTTCCTAACAGTCGGCCAAAAAGACATACAGAGAGACAGAAGAACAGGCCGACAGCAAAATGATCCTCTAAGGCTTCCGTTTTTGCAGACCGAGGAACGGAACCCTAAACAAGGATCGAGACAAACAATACTAAAGCTCACCTGGGCGGTAGTGGTCTACCCGAATGTACCTGGTTGGAAAAATTTTCATAGGTACTATTTAGCAGAGGAGGGGAGAAGAGATGATAAAGTGATGACCAGATAATGAAACTTTGAGCTGATGTACTGGGTCAATTCCATGTCTCTCCCCTGTATCTCATAAGCAGACCAGTGACATTAAAGTGAGCACCGCCGACTACCTATGTTAAACGTCAACGTGCTACTTGCAGTAACCACTCAGAGGCGGCAGGCGGGAGCGGTGGTTAGGCGGTGGAGGGAGGGGGGGGGGGGGGGGAGGTACAGCCGGAAAGAAATGCAGTCCTTGTTGCAATACGGAAACGGAGCGATTTATCTGACGTCGAAAAGGGCATTTTAATTGGCTGCAAGAAACGGGTAGCGGGTCGCCGTGTTTAAAGTGTACCATGCACGGCAAAACGATGGTACACACAACCGGTGCAGACTGTGGTGCACCACGGGCCATTATAAAAAGGGGCGAACGACGGCTGTGGATATGTTTACGGGCGAACAGATGTTGAGCAACTGACTGCCCAAACGAACCAAGGGGCTACCAACACTGTCTCCCCAAAGACCGGTCAGCGATAATTGCTGAGTATCGGCCTCTGCAGCAGGCGCTTGGTTCGTGCATCCATGCTGACTGCTGTTAATGAGCGACGTAGGCTGGAATGTACGCGCCATTACCGCAACCGGACGTCCGGTGATTGGCGACAAATGGCCTTTCCTGATGAATCACGTTTCATGCCGTTTCATGCCGTTGGCGTGGACGGCGTGGAGCATCTGGGAGCAAAGGGTGGTGGCCGGAAAGCGTTGTTGTCTGGAAAACGTTTTCAAGGTGGCATTCCCTGGTCTCGTAGTCTCGTTATTCTGAAAGGCAGAATGGATCACACCAAGCGTGCATCAATCAAAAATGGCTCTCAGCACTATGGGACTCAACTTATGAGGTCATTAGTCCCCTAGAACGTAGAACTACTTAAACCTAACTAACGGAAGGACGTCACACACATCCATGCCCGAGGCAGGATTCGAACCTGCGACCATAGCGGTCTCGCGGTTCCAGCGCCTATAACTGCACGGCCACTTCGGCCGGTCGTGCATCAATCACTGAGGACCATGTCTCTCCCCCTCCCCTCCCCGCACTTGCCGTTTCTTCTTTTCTTGGTACAATAGATTCTACCACCACGACAATGCAACGTGTCACACAGCTCATCAACTAAGAAGCATAGGGTGGCTGGCCACAGAGCTGGAGCCGGCATGGCGTCAGATAGAACATCACTGACTCTGGTTCTGAACGTCCGAATTTCAAAAGATTAGATTAGATTAGATTAGATTAGATTAGATTAATACTTGTTCCATAGATCATGAATACGACACTTCGTAATGATGTGGAACGTGTCAGGTTAATAAAAGATGTCTGTACAAGAAATTACATTACACAAAATATTGCATGACACTAATGATTAAGTTTTTTTTTTTTTTTTACTTAGTTTATATCTAAAAATTCAGCCAATGAGTAGAAGGAGTTGTCATCTAGAAATTCTTTTAATTTATTTTTAAATGTCAGTTGGCTATCTGTCAGGCTTTTGATGCTGTTTGGTAGGTGCCCAAAGACTTTTGTGGCAGCATAATTTACCCCTTTCTGTGCCAAAGTCAGATACGGTGCTACATATCCGCCCCCGGTAGCTGAGTGGTGAGCGCGATAGAATGTCAATTCTAAGGGCCCGGGTTCGTTTCCCGGCTGGGTCGGGGATTTTCTCCTCTCAGGGAGTGGGTGTTGTGTTGTCCTAATGATCATCATTTCATCCCCATCGACGCGCAAGTCACCGAAGTGGCGTCAAATCGAAAGACGCACCCAGTGAACGGTCTACCAGACGGGAGGTCCTGGTCACACGACAACTGAACGGTTGCTAAAGACTCTGGTGCATAAAGCTTGAACACTTTCAGACAATGAGAGACTCGCCTAATAATTACACCTACTAACAGCGTTCCGAAGGAGTGCGTTCTGAGATCTTCAAGTCGAACGGGCTATGATGTTAAAATCAAGAACACCTGAGAAAGAGACTGACACTGAAATCGAGGAAGAGAACCTAAAAGTCACTCATGTACCTCAGCTGGCCCATTGTCCGGGAAGACTAGTAGACATCTAGAGTATTTCGCTCTCTTCAGTTAATATAAAAAGTATTTTTTATAAAGACGACGTAGCTCTCCGATAATCATGTGTGTACTGCATTACATGCGAATGTGGAATGTCTTACTCTGGGTAGACTACCAGAACAGTCGAGCAGAGACGGGAGGAACATCAGCGACACACCAGACAAAACAAACATAGAAACAGGCTGTCGCGGAGCATCGCCTAGAATATAACCATTAAATGAAATACGATGGGACCAGTATCCCGGTGCAAACGATATCTCTCTGGGATAGCATGATTAAGGACTCTACAGAAATAAAGATGCCAGAAAACCTAATAAACTGAGATTGAGTTTTCAATTTAAATGACGCTTGGGGTCTGGCATCCCATTTATTAAAATCTCACCCTTCATCATATCCACCAGAGCTAGGAAAACCTGAGCGAAATTGCGTTTCACAGGATATCAGCGCGAGCTCAACACACAAGAGCATCAAAGGGCGTAATAATTGTCGAGAATCGAACTCGGCAATAAATAGTGCCTTGAGTCCAATAAAAGTTCAGATGCTGGTTGGATTCAAGATAGCGAGTAAACATAACAAAAAAAAGTCGCAACACCTGAAGAAGACACCTGGGCAGGTCATCGAAATATTGTGCATAAATTGGAAAAGAATAACTCGGCAGAAAACCAGGAAGACAATAATTACACCGATGGTGTCTTTAAATTATGAAAAATTGCTTTCTCCATTTCAATAGTTTTAAAAAATACTATCGGCTCTCATTGGCATTTCTATATTATGCTGGGAACCCCAGCTTATGGATTATAGTGTGGGTCTTTTGAATTATCTCTTCATGTAAGGCATCATGCGATTTGGAAATTGATACACTACTCTGTATGACTATAACAGAAGAGCACGAAACTGTTTTACCAGTATACACCTATATACGGGAAATACTGTTATCCATTTATAGACATTATGCAGACAATGTCTTCAGGACTAAGGAATCTGGAGTTGGTATCAAGACACAAGTCGATTGTAATAAAATGGAACACCTACAGCCGCCCTTACGATGTTGTTATACAGCTTCCAGTTTCGGTGCTTCAGTGCACCATCTTTAAGCCGTAACTGAAGCTGAGGGGATTAATCCCTAAAGATGGTGCACTGAAGCATCGAAACTGGTAGCCATATGGAAAATAACATCTAAGGATGGTTGTAGGTGTTCCATTTTATTAAGTAAGTGAACGGCCGAAGTCCCTCGAACCTCAAATTACAAGGATGGGCATATAGAAATAAGTGAAGTGTCTCTTTGATTTCGCCACTTTGCAAAGTACAGCTTGTGTTATATGTCTCCGAAGCGCAGCGCGGGGTAGCCGCACGTCCTGGGTGTCTTTTTCACGGTCCGCGCAGCTCCCCCCGTCGGAGGTTCGAATCCTCCCTCGGGCATGTGTGTGTGTGTCGCTCTTAGCGTAAGTTTGTTTAAGTTAGATTAAGTAGTGCGTAAGCTTAGGTACCGATGACCTTAGCAGTTTTGTTCCATAACTCCTTACCACAAATTTCCAAATTTCTTCGAAGCTTTCAGCAGCGGCATATTTGATCTCATTATTTTTGTTGTCTCATTGATGCTCGTAGATGTCTCATAATATTTTGAACATCTTATCCTTTCGTGGATTAACATCCACTCCCAAAGACGCTTGTTCAGCAGATACGTCATTACTGTCCCCATCGACTACGTGTGGTCAATGAAAAATAACATCATCGCATCACAAGTGAAACACTATATGAACAAGAAGAGCGAATTGGCCACGTCTGTACAGACAGTCTACCAAATGACCGTTGTGAGCAACTGAGACCTTGGATTTCTAGTGAACAATGTAAACACGTGAGTGAAATTTTAACAGTTTAAATACTTTATAACGTTGTTCCAGTAGAGAGCTGAGATCTCTACCGTTCCAATGAAATGAAATGAGACATTTGCTTTGATGGATATATTTACTGTTTAATCACTGGAACACAATAAAGGAAGTGTAACATAAGGGACTTTCGCTAAGCAATGTCAGAGATCTGCCAACTTTCAGTGGGTAACAGATGTTCGTCTAACCGTGGGCAACTGCCCTCTGTAATCCACCACCTACCGAATATCAATCAGAGCGAAGTGAGCCCGTGCTTCCAGTCTGCAGCCATCGACTGAGAAGACGCTATGTTTAAGTCATTGAATTTGGCTTTGGGAAGAACGAGCTTCTAATTCCAGTCGCGGATTACCTAAATTACTTCAGGTGAACGCCTGAATGAATTCTCTCAGCGAAGACACCCCCAAATCCTTTTCCATCCTCGTCCAATACGAGCATGAGGTCTCTAATTATTTCACAGTTGAAACGTACTAATAGTTGCAAGAAACGTTTGGCCGCAACTACCTTCGTTGTTTCAGTTACAATCTCCAGTCACAGTATAAAATCATGTTTCACTCAGTGGCAACACGTATTACCAAGCAGAGTTTTACCAGAATTACAGGCATTACTGCAAGTACCTCTGATTTAGCTACGGTTGAACATTCCTGACTCTTTTGTTGCAGCCGGCCTATGTGGCCGAGTGGTTCTAGGCGCTTCAGTACGGAACCGCGCTGCTGCTACGGTCGCAGGTTCAAATCCTGCCCCGGGCATGGATGTGTGTCATGTCCTTAGGTTGGTTAGGTTTAAATAGTTCTAAGTTCTAGGAGACTGATGACCTCAGAGGTCAAGTCCCATAGTGCTTAGAGACATTTGTCTTTCGTTGCAGGACGGCAGGGCTGGTGATGACATCGCAGCTTCGCAATGGTAGCTAGCTGGCTGTGACTGACGAGGGAGCTTAAACACTGCTCTGCCACCATGAACGTTTTTGGTATTACAAGATTTGGAGCTAAGTGCCCGGACATCAGTTTCCTCAAATGGTGCGATACAATTACCAAAAATAAATAAATAAGTAAATAAATAAAATAAAATATTAAAAAAATATTGACAAAATCGCATTTGAAAATTAGAAAATTTCCGATCGTCGCTAATTAAAACACATTACAATCTCATTATCCTTGTTCTTGAATCTAAGTGCATAGTTTAGAAGACTAGTAAACGTAAACTCAGTGCTTATAATCTCGCTAGTACTATTCTTTTTTAACTAGTATTTAAATTCCATAATTACTAACGAAAATGTAAACGAACAAATATTGAATCAGATCTTTTTTACAGTGGTATCTTTCTATTTTTAATTACTAATTGCATGAAGATGTGAGCATTCAAAATGTATTAATATTTGGCACAAAAATGCAAAACATGAAATAGAAAAGAAACTCCTTTATTGTTTCTAATAAAGGATTGTATTTTCTGCTTAATGCTACGGTGTTATTGACGTATATAGGTTTTTCATTTTTGACTATACCAAATTTTAAGTTATTTATACAAAAAACAGCAATTGAAATATAATGAATTTATTAAAAATATGACTGATTATTTGTCATTTACCATTTCTATTTATTAATAAATGTGAAATACATACAGAAGTAAAAAGTAAATAATTCTTTTTGATCAGTAAGACTCGAGGTAGCGACTTCACGGTTTCAAGATTTTTTCACCCCACTATGCATTTAGGAAGCACCAATACCGTCGAAATATTTCATACTTAACTGCGCTCGGAAATCACTTAACTTTAAGACTTTTGAACTGAATTGCACTGGAAATTGTCGTTCATGCAGACCTGAATAGTAAAGTCCCGCGGAATGTACACAGGTGGGACAGCGCGCTCTCGCTCAACTCGTATACCTAAATACGACAGTAAAAGAGCTAAGCAAAACCCTCGTCGCTAATGTGTCTCGGAGTCCCAAATGAAAGAAACGTTACGTACTGCTAACTGTTATAATATGCGGTAATTACTTGTTTTGGAGGTCTGAATGCCCTAGTGTCCTATAGATAATTGCAGTTACTTATGAGTAACTTAAGGTGATGAAATTTACGCATTTTTGTGCATAAACAACAATTTCTCATACCACAATATGAAAAATAACTGGTTAAAATACAAACTCCGAGTTACCTTGCACTAACGTTTACCAGGTGTCACGTTCCTGGTATTGACTAATAATTGAATGACGGAATTTTATTGTGATTAAAATTATGTGTGTAGGAGGTTCCGGTTTACATACATTTACGTCCTTAATTGCAAGGTGTAATATTTACAGTATGAAGGAGATTGTAAGCTCTTTTTTAGCAATGTTATATTTCACTACTGGCCAACAGAATTGCTACACCACGAAGATGACGTGCTACAGACGCGAAATTTAACCGCCAGGAAGAAGATGCTGTGATACGCAAATGATTAGCTTTTTAGAACATTCAAACAAGGTTGGCGGCGGTGGCGACACCTACAACGTGCTGAGATAAGGAAAGTTTCCAACCGATATCTCATACACAAACAGCAGTTGACAGGCGTTGCCTGGTGAAACGTTGTTGTGATGCCTCGTGTAAGGACGAGAAATGCGTACCATCACGTTTACGACTTTGAGAAAGGTCGGATTGTAGCCTATCGCGATTGCGGTTTATCGTATCGCGACATTGCTGCTCGTGCTGGTCGAGATCCAATGACTGTTGGCAGAATATGGAATCCATCGGTTCAGGCGGATAATACGGAACGCCGTGGTGGATCCCAACGGCCTCGTATCACTACCAGCCGAGACGACAGCTATCTTATCCGCAAGGCTGTAACGGATCGTGCAGCCACGTATCGATCGCTGAGTCAACAGATGGGGACGTTTGCAAGACAACAACCATCTGCACGAACAGTTCGACGACGTTTGCAGCAGCATGGACTCGGAGACCATGGCTGCGGTTACCCTTGACGCTGCATCACAGACAGAAGCGCCTGCGATGGTGTACTCAACGACGAACCTGGGTGCACAAATGGCAAAACGCCATTTTTTCGGATGAATCCAGGTTCTGCTCACAGCATCATGATGGTCGCATCCGTGTTTGGCGACATCGCGGTGAACGCACATTGGAAGCGTGTATTCGTCATCGCCATACTGGCATATCACCCGGCGTGATGGTATGGGATGCCACTGGTTAAATGTTTCGGTCACCTCTTGTTCGCACTGACGGCGCTTAGAACAGTGGACGTTGCATTTCAGATGTGTTACGATCTGTGGCTGTACCATTCATTCGATCCCCCCAAAACCATACATTTCAGCAGGATAATGCACGACCGCATGTTGCAGGACCTGTACGGGCCTTTCTGTATACAGAAAATGTTGGACTGCTGCCATGGGCTGCACATGCTCCAGATCTCTCACCAATCTAAAACGTCTGGTCAATGGTGGCCGAGCAACTGGTTCGTCACAATACGACAGTGACTACTTTTGATAAACTGTGGTATCGTGTCGAAGCTGCATGGGCAGCTGTACCTGTACACGCCATCCAAGCTGTGCTTGACTCAATGCCCAGGTGTATGAAGGCCGATATTACGGCCAGAGGTGGTTGTTCTGGGTACTGATTTCTCAGGATCTATGCAGCCAAATTTCGTGAAAATGTAATCACATGTCAGTTCTAGTATAATACATTTGTCCAATGAATACCCGTTTATCATGTGCGTTTATTTTTGGTGTAGCAATTTTAATGGCCTGTAGTGTAGTATGGGTGATGGTCAGACGACTGAAAACGGTTGAGTAAACAATGAATTTTAGCAGCAGCTCGAAGCAATAATATGACATTTTTGAGTCCTCAAATTAACTTATGCACCTTAGGCAGTCTTCTACAGTAACTGTGTTCTAATCTCTAGCCCTGTCCGGAGTTCCTTGAAATATTCCGACGCTGTAGCAGTAGGCGAGGTACGGCGAGCGGTGTGCGAGCACTGCAGCAACGGAGGCGTCTTCAGCCGGCACTTGGGGAGCCGAGGCGGCCGGCGCGGCCACATGCGCTGCGGATAGGCAGCGGTCTTGTTCGCTGCGGCAGGCCGCGGTGTCCTGGAGACACGGAGATGGCGTCATCCGGAGTTTGGACCGACGATGAAGAGTAGCGGCAGGCGGTTGGCCCGGTATAGGGTGCTTGGACTGAGCAGACAGTTGGAGGCACCACGTTCGTGAACCAGTTGCGGGAGAGATACGGTGATGGCTTAGATTAACACAGACTGGGCGTCGCAAACTTCCCAGATGGATGAATGATTTTAAGCTGCTTCAAATGCTGCTGATTTCAGTATTATTACGTCGATCCTGTGTCGCACCGATTGTTCTGGGCTGGTCGATGAATCCGTTATCGTAATCAGGCTGCCCTCTTGAAGTCTGTCGACACAGAGGCGTTGCAAAGCTGCTGAACATGCAGTCCAGTGGCTCGCTGCGGCAGACTTTGGCTGTGGCCTGCTTTCGGCACAGCACTGCATTTCCGGTTTCTAGTCCCTTTGGCTGTCCTTACCTATGGGTTTTAAGCAACTATCGCCGCCTTCAGAAACCCGAGTGAGAGTTTGATATTCTCTTACTACGCGCAAACTATTTCTCCAACAAAACAAATAAACGGGATCTTTCTGTAGGAAATTTAATGTAGTTGAAATTTGTCCCTCAATCGTTTTCGCTGGTGGACTCACTTGAACCTTATCCGACTGCTTTCGTGATTTCCTCCAAGTCACTAAAATTTTCTCTCCTTTCTACACTAAACTAATCGGTACAACTTTTGGCAATATCTTTTTTATCTAAAATCCATAAAACGTAAACGTAAATTTTTCAAGAGAGTTACATGATCTACACAATGAAACGCCTTGGAAAGTAACAAAAAATAATAGCAGAAACCACTGATATTTTATTATCTAGAGCTTGTAATATTTGGTGAATGGATGTATAAATCGCATTTAGTCATCATCAAAGCTGTTGAGGTATGCTTTAGCATTTTTTTTTAGGTAGAGATTTCTGTCCTCCTGTTGGAACATCGGCTACTGTACATAAACACTCCGTCTTCAGGCCACGAGAGGTCTACCAGGACCATCCGACCGCCGTGTCATCCTCAGAGGAGGATTCGGATAGGAGGGGCGTGCGGTCAGCACACCACTCTCCCGGTCGTTAAGATGGTATTCTTGACCAAAGCCGCTACTATTTGGTTGAGTAGCTCCTCAGTTGGCATCACGAGGCTGAATGCACCACGAAAGACGGGAACAGCGCATGGCCGATGGATGGTCATCCATTCAAGTGCCGGTCACGCCCAACAAAGCTTAACTTCAGTGATCTCGCCGGAACCGGTGCATCCACTGCGAATTGGCCGTTGCCTTGACTGTACATAAAGCAAAAAATATAACTGGTGGTAATTTGTTTCACTTATTTAATAACCATCATCAAAACAAATGTAATAGCCGTTACTGCAACGTGGTACCAATGCCTTACAGATAGAGCCATGCTCGTGGCCCCATAGGTCGCTGGACTGGTTAATTGGTCACTGACACAATAATAAGCAATAAACACATATCGACTTGAAGCATCTAACGCATCAAAGCAAAAAATCTTAATAGATGAGTGATTTAAATGATATGTAACATTTAAATTTTTTGTGAGCCATCTATGGCTGTGAAGTCCTTGGGAAACAACCCCTCTCAGTTAATAACGTACCGGATAGTTGTAATTAAAGTGCAGCTGCTCAAGGGGGTCAAGTGTGGGTTATAATTGACGTACAGCAGCGAAGCTCAATAGATACTCTACTGAGTTAATGCAGAACCGATTTATGCTGGGGAAATGAAATAGTTCTAATTCTGGCCACCACGTGTAAATCTGGGGCAGTGAACGCACGAAACACGTACAAAAATGAGTTTACATATATAATGGGTTAAGAAAGGGACGCGGGCAGTGAGGTCAAGCCAGTGAGAAAGACATAATGTTGATTTCATTATTAACCGTGGTGCTGAAAACAATGGTTTTCACGCAAGTGCGCTCTTTCACAGCAGGAATCACGTGCTGCACTAAAAGTTCTCGATAGCGAGCGGATGTCACGGTACACTTGACAGACCCTTTGGGTGTATATGGTTCAAAGAAGAACGGACTGGGAATAAAGTTGCCTGTGAAATGACATCACACAGTCACATACGTACGGCGAGTGCGATGGCTTTTCGTGCACAACGCGCGATTTAACAGTATCCTAAATCCGGCAAATTCTGTGTATCCACTGCACACAGCAGTATAAGATATGCCTCCGCAGAATAGAGCCCGACCACACGTCATCAATTTAGCTTCCTACTGTGGATCGTGAGGTTTCAGTTGCTGCGCCATCTGGATCTTGTACAGATACCAGTGTAAAATAGACAGCAAAACCTATCTTACTGTTGACCATGGGTCGGACAATTCTCGGGACAATGCACAGGCACTAGCAGTACCTGGGCACATACTGCAACATCGGTTACACCACTAGCAAACTCATCAATATCTTCCACTGAGGTAAGACTCCTTTCTCTTCCAGGTGCCACAGCAAGCTCTACGTGTTTTAGAATTTCATTGTCATCATCTTTAAACCATTTAATGGCCTCCCCTCACACCTTTCAGTGGGCGATACTCTCTCAAAGCAGCACCGTAATTGCTGCCTTTCACGTGAGACAGTTTTAGTGACAGCGCATGGTCTCTCTTTCCGACAACTCACTCACGTTATGGCTTGTCAAATGACAGTGTGGATTCATACCGTAATACGAACAGTGTATATCAGATTTTCAAATGTTAGGCAAAAATGGAAATAATCTTTTTTTGGCATAAATCAGTTTCGCATTAAGCATTAGCATATCGACCGAGTTTTGCTGCCACACGATGATTACAGCCCACACTCGGCGTCCGTGAGTCCATGCACTTTAATTATAACCATCTGGTACTTCAAAGGTCCATCAGAGGGAAAGACACATACTTAAAGGGTTAAAACGTATTAATATGCCACTTTTCCTAACGTGTTTCTGAGTCCCAGTTGTACAACTAATACAGAAGGTGCCGTTTCATCTTTCAGATTAAGTAAGCGATTCTTTAGTCACAAATTATTTTTAGCTGTAAACCTGTTCCAGGGAATCGTCCTATGTTTTCTTGTCAGCACAAACTCAATTTTTTGTTATATTGCCACTCAAATGCAAATCCGAAAGCGGGGTCATCAGTGAAATATAACATTCAGCTTATAGCAGACGGGCGGTAACCGCTTTCGGTGTCCCCCACAATGGGGGTAATGATCAGAGATGAGCCGGGCAACCCCTTGCCAACGTAATGGTGACTACAAGCTCAGACACCCGTCCTGATGGTCAAGCTGAACCTCACTGTCTTTCCGCTAAAGCTACCGCTTTGTGCGTAACTGCTCTAACACACAACAGATACCGGCCACCCACATTGAACTCACATTTACTCATTACAGTTTCGTATACTGCATTAAATAATAGGATATAGGAAAGACGACAGGTGCACAGATATCAATGATAATATCGAGAATAAAATGACTCATTTCCTTCCGAAAGGATAATTTTGCAAACAGGTGGTGAGTGGCAATGCAAAACAGGAAAGACCTAAAATAACAGGCAAAAACACGAGATGGCTCTGGAGGATCCGTCTCAATAGCTTTATGGATGAGTTGTACTTTCTTGGGACAGTGATCCGAAGTTCTTGTACGTCGATGGCATGTATATTTCGTTTCTGATCTTGTTCAACTGAGCATCTCTGCTGAAGACTGGAACTCACCTCGCTGATGATAACTACGTCTCCAGCAGTAAACAATTGCTCCTTGAAAATGCTTCGTCAATCGAGAGCACTGATCTTCTAGAGTGTCACTGTTCGTGATGTCCCGTCCGAGAATGACATTATAACTACGTTCTCGTAAACCGTCAAATTCTAAGGTCTGTGTTCCCTTACTGATGCATGATTCTGTCGATGGATGTATGTCCCATGTGCGAATTCTGACACATTCACTTTCGTAGCACGGAATGTAGTCTTCGTCAACTGGCGACGGTAAGCAGTAGACCTTATAGAGAAAGAAGCCCCAGTGAACTAGCACCCGGACAGTTGCCATCAGTGAACATGTCAGTGAGATTTTCGGAAATCTTGGTGACTGTCGTCCACGGAGAATTTTCATCTGTAATAGTGTCATTGTTTTACTGAATTTAGTGGCTGGACGAGTGGTTTTATAGGGCGACAGGGAACAGCTATTCTATGTTAGAGAGAGACCGATATACGGTGCTGGGCTTTGTCGCACGTGTCTATTATAATCGTCTGCAGTTCATTGGTGTGAAGAGAACTGTTGTGATGGTTGACAGCTGGCAGCGTAGTACCCATCGGAAAGTTGTCTTCTTTCTCTACAGTGACGTACAATATGTCCAGAGCGTCCACAATGGAAATATACCGTCGTATGGTCTGTTCCTGTGCGAGATGTTGACGCTACGCTAACCACTGCACCACAAAGCACGTACCACAGCTCAGAACAATTTTTAAACTAATTCTAATTATATATATTGAAATAATCTCGAGCTTCCATGATTAAAGCGGCCATATGGTACAAAGAGTTTGACATCCGCACCAAACGATCAAAGACCTGGCGACAGTTCAGTGAATTAAATACTGTTATCTGAAATTTATCTGAAGTGCTTAACAGTGCTGTAACCATATTGGATTACCAAAGCAGGAGCATGGCACAGCCAAACGTTTGCTCTCAGGTTGTATTTCAGAAATTTTATCTACGTCAGCTGTTAGCTACCTCTCTGCTGGGCATGGAGAGTATTCATTTTGATCAAACGCTAACCCGACGCTACGATAAACGACACAGGCATTTTCACCACGTATGCAACGTCAAATAGAAGCCTGTCCATTTTAGTTCCTATTGAGAGCCCTAAGCTATGTGGCTATTTACGTTTCAGAATTTGTCGCATTTCTAACATTAGCACGTAAGGTTTAGACAATAGAGTTTGATAATTTAGTATCTTTCGAAATTTTTGACAGTTTTCTTTTCAGACCTATTTTTAATTTAATAATGCACGGCTTTCTGCGTAATGAAATGTGTCACAACCGCTCTACCTAACTATAATCCTGTGACAATAAGCGAATAACCATCCGTGCCCAATACTCTATACTTTTTTGCTGTTGGTGGCTACCCAAATTCTTGTCGGTTGTATAGAAATTGCCAATAGCTATCAGAGAGGCACAGTAAAGAGTTCTTATGTCTAGGAACAGATCATGTTTTATGCATACGAAGATTCATTTGTCGATAATGCTTACACATCCGAATGTCAATAGTATATTTTATGACCATTAGCGCTTGCCGTAAGGCACGCTTTAGTGAGAGACTCATAAGTAAAGAATACTTCAGATCATCACTGACAATTATTTTTTTTGGCGTGTGGGGAGATGTGGGAAACAAATGACAACACAAGAGAATCATTTCTTTTTACGATTCCGAACCTCAGTCGGTAAAAACGGGATCCTTATAGAATCACTTTGTTTTCCCTCTGTCCGCTTATCACACTGTTAAAAAACCTCTTTCTCAGGAACTGATAAAAGTATCAAGTTTACGTCACATACTAACAGCTATGGTTCTTTGGTGGTATAATAAACGTTAGCTTCTAAGTCAATGCAATCCAATCAATGTTACATATTTTGATAACCGAAATCTCTTTCATTCCAACCTACACGGTTTTTCTCGTTGACTTCGAATCATGAAATTTGGTAAGAAACAATACAATACAAATAAAAGAAAAAAATCAGTAGCTTGATAATTTGCAGTTGTATCACACCAAAATATATTTCTTCTGTCTTCTGTTACGTGAAGTCAAACTTGCAATTAAATAATTCTGGAAAGTCTTTGAACCCCGGGGACTAATATTTCGCCAGCATCAATATCAATAATAGGCTAAAATCGGCGATATTCTCTGTTCCTGGAGTGAACGTGTCCTTAGGTTAGTTAGGTTTAAGTAGTTCTAAGTTATGGGGGACTGATGACCATAGCTGTTAAGTCCCATAGGGCTCGGAGCCATTTGAACCATTTTTAAACTCTCAGTGCGCAATTCCTTTCACACCTGGCCAGGTTGGTTTTCACTGCAGAACTAGCACTCCTGAAACAAAGGATACTGCGGAGTGAAAATGTCATTCTGGAAACATCCGCCAGGCTGTGGCTAAGCCATGTCTCCGCGATATCCTTTCTTTCAAGAGTGCTAGTTCTGCATGGTTCGCAGGAGAGCTCCTGTAAAGTTTGGAAGGTAGGGGGCGAGGTACTGGCGGAAGTAAAGCTGTGAGGACGGGGCGTGAGTCGTGCTTCGGTAGCTCAGTTGGTAGAGCACTTGCTCGCGAAAGCAAAGGTCCCGACTTCGAGTCTAGGCCCGACACACAGTTTTAATCTGCCAGGAAGTTTCATATCAGCGCACACTCCGCTGCAGAATGAAAATCTCATTCTGGGAACAAGATACAGCATCACTGAACAACGATGACGACTTCGATGATGACGACGGCAACAGCTGATACATTGAGGCGTCACGTCCTTGATTCCGTCCCCTCCTCCTCACCGCAACAGGGACTGCACCAACACATTCCTGGAAGTGGTAAAAAGAACACATTGACACCGCTGTGTTAGACCCACCATACTTGCTCCGGACACTGCGAGAGGGCTGTACAAGCAATGATCACACGCACGGCACAGCGGACACACCAGGAACCGCGGTGTTGGCCGTCGAATGGCGCTAGCTGCGCAGCATTTGTGCACCGCCGCCGTCTGTGTCAGCCAGTTTGCCGTGGTATACGGAGCTCAATCGCAGTCTTTAACACTGGTAGCATGCCGCGACAGCGTGGACGTGAACCGTATGTGCAGCTGACGGACTTTGAGCGAGGGCGTATAGTGGGCATGCGGGAGGCCGGGTGGACGTACCGCTGAATTGCTCAACACGTGGGGCGTGAGGTCTCCACAGTACATCGATGTTGTCGCCAGTGGTCGGCGGAAGGTGCACGTGCCCGTCGACCTGGGACCGGACCGCAGCGACGCACGGATGCACGCCAAGACCGTAGCATCCTACGCAGTGCCGTAGGGGACCGCACCGCCACTTCCCAGCAAATTAGGGACATTGTTGCTCCTGGGGTATCGGCGAGGACCATTCGCAACCGTCTCCATGAAGCTGGGCTAATGTCCCGCTCACGCCCCAACATCGTGCAGCCCGCCTCCAGTGGTGTCGCGACAGGCGTGAATGGAGGGACGAATGGAGACGTGTCGTCTTCAGCGATGAGAGTCGCTTCTGCCTTAGTGCCAATGATGGTCGTATGCGTGTTTGGCGCCGTGCAGGTGAGCGCCACAATCAGGACTGCATACGACCGAGGCACACAGGACCAACACCCGGCATCATGGTGTGGGGAGCGATCTCCTACACTGGCCGTACACCTCTGGTGATCGTCGAGGGGACACTGAATAGTGCACGGTGCATCCAAACCGTCATCGTACCCATCGTTCTACCATTCCTAGACCGGCAAGGGAACTTGTTGTTCCAACAGGACAATGTACGTCCGCATGTATCCCGTGCCACCCAACGTGCTCTAGAAGGTGTAAGTCAACTACCCTGGCCAGAAAGATCTCCGGATCTGTCCCCCATTGAGCATGTTTGGGACTGGATGAAGCGTCGTCTCACGCGGTCTGCACGTCCAGCACGAACATTGGTCCAACTGAGGCGCCAGGTGGAAATTGCATGGCAAGCCGTTCCACAGGACTACATCCAGCATCTCTACGATCGTCTCCATGGGAGAATAGCATCCTGCATTGCTGCGAAAGGTGGATATACACTGTACTAGTGCCGACATTGTGCATGCTCTGTTGCCTGTGTCTATGTGCCTGTGGTTCTGTCAGTGTGATCACGTGATGTATCTGACCCCAGGAATGTGTCAATAAAGTTTCCTCTTCCTGGGACAATGAATTCACGGTGTTCTTATTTCAATTTCCAGGAGTGTAGTTCGGACATTATAATTTTACACTTTTACGTTAATTAATAAATCTTCATGGTTAGATAATACATTTTCTGATTAGAAGAAGGTCTGATGATACGTAAAATATTCCAGAAGGGCATTGTAGTGCATTAACCAAAACATACTACTGCAATCGTAAGTGAACCGTATCAACCCTGATCAAATTCTTTGGTAATCTCGGAACGGGCCTGGTGGAATTGACAATGCTGGTTTTCTTCACCAAACACGAATGAATTCCATAATATTAGTGAGACGTTTGAGTTAGGTGGGAGCAGTCAGAATGTTGATACTGAAGCAGAAGAATAATGAAGACGACATGTAGAAGGGAAATTTGTTAACATCGAGTATAGATTTAAGTGTCAGGAAGTCGTTTCTGACAGTATTTGTATGGCGTGTAGCCATGTATGGAAGTGAAACATGGACGATAAATAGTTTGGGCAAGAAGAGAATAGAAGGTTTCGAAATGTGGTGCTACAGAAGAATGCTGAAGATTAGATGGGAAGCTCACATAACTAATGAGGAGGTAATGAATAGGATTGGGGAGAAGAGTAATTTGTGGCACAACTTGACTAGAAGAAGGGTCGTTTGGTAGGACATATTCTGAGGCATCAAGGGATCACCAATTTAGTACTGGAGGGCAGCGTGGAGGGTAAAAATCGTAGAGGGAGACCAAGAGATGAATACACTAAACAGATTCAGGAGGATGTAGGTTGCAGTAGGTATTGGGAGATGAAGAAGCTTGCGCAGGATAGAGTAGCATGGAGAGCTGCATCAAAGCAGTCTCTGGACTGAAGACCACAACAACAACAATGTACAGCTGGGAGAAACGTTGTGAGAAAAAGAATGTTAAATACTACTACTGGTGAAGAGATATACTATATGATGCTACTAAAGAAGTAGTATTCTGACTAAGAAGGGTTCCAGTGGCTAAGATAAGAACGACGTGTGAATACCAAGAAACGGCATAGTCAAGTACAGGGTGAAGCAGAAGAAAGTGGCCCGCACAACAGGCCCAGGTGGAGTACCCGTCAGCACGATCGCCGTGATATGCCGTTCTCTTGCGACAGGCGTCGGGTTGATTCGGTAGAACTCGGAATCATTTTCTGCTGAACCGCAGATATATGTTGTGGTTTCCGGGAATGTGTTCGGAATGTTTTTTCACATGTTCAAAACAGATCCTGTCTGACGCCAGTTTCGGGCTAAGCGTTGTACGGCACTTTTTACTGGCTCTTTGAAGATATTGGACTTCTCAGCAAACAACTTACCACCTTCTTTGCACGACTCTGTCATCACGCAACTATCCACATCGAATCCAGTCGTCCCGACAGCTTTTATTTTTCACACCCAGTACAATGTTTCAACCAAATGTTCGTAGTTTTCGTTTGGAACGACCAAGAATAACTGATATAGAGAGGATACTGCTGTAACATCGGTGAAAAGCGCAAGGGTGTGGACTGAAGCTCATCTATGGTGAAATGATGGTCAAATAAACAGCGATTATTTTACTCATTATGAAATTCTCAATATTGACCATTTCAGTACATTATCTGAATCCAAATAAATAGTAATAAAACTAATTTTATTTTGAAATAAGAAGTAGGTACTAGTCAGGCAATCACAGGTCAGAGTCTTACACTTATATTGGTTATACATTCCAAGCGCTGCGCGCTACATCTGAAGGATCAATTTTCGGAACCCCGTTAGTTTCCCATTGCATCGTGGAAGCTTTAGCTTTGGTTCAAAGGTGTCTAAAATATTTCTCAGTAATGGTGCAAAAGCGTGGCATTCTACGACGTAACTCCCATACTTGGCGACGCTTCAAACAGAACAAGGTGACGACACATGCGAAAAGAACGAGGGAGCTCAGAAGTTCATGTGACATGCAAGTTGGTTAATTATGTCACATTGGCACCAAATTTCACCACAATACCGCCCAACGCCACTGTGAACGCTTCACACCCAATCTTACAAACATTTCACTAATCCCTATGACTCCTGTGCGGTGTAGTTTTTTCGTGTGGGTGGCCGAGGAAAACATTTCAGATCCACCGCCGCTCAGAATCGACCGAAAAGGCCTAAGAGGGTAGCAGTAGAGAGCATCAATGTACACTTAAGAGCCAAAGAAACTGGAACACACCTGCATGTTATCGTATCCACTGCGAGCACGCAGAAGTGCCGCATCGCGACGTGGCGTGGGTGGGCTCGACCAATGTCTGAAGTAGTGATCGAGGGAACTGACACCATCAATCCTGCAGGGCTGTCGATGAATCCGTAAGAGTACTAAAGGGTCGAGATCTCTTCTGCACAGTACTTAGCAAGGCATTACAGATATGCTCAATCATTGTTCATGTCTGGGGAGTCGATGGCCAGCGGAAGTGTTTAAACTCAGAAGAGTGATCCTAGAGCCACTGTGTAGCAATTCTCGGCCTGTGGAGTGTTGCATTGTCCTGCTGGAGTAGTCCACATCCATCGGAATTTGCAATGAACAAAAATGAAAGCCGGTGATTAGACAGGATACTTTCGTACGTGTCACTTGTGAGAGTGGTATCTAAATGTATCAGGGGTACCATATCACTCCACCTGCACACGTCCGACACCATTACAGAGCCTACATCAGCTTGAACAGTCCCCTGGTGACACGCAGGGTCCACGGATTCATGAAGTTGTCTCCATACCTGTACACGTCCATCTGCTCGAAACAATTTGAAATGAGATTCGTCCGATCAGGCAATATGTTTCCAGTCAAAAGCAGCCCAGTGTCGGTGTTGACGGCTCTAGGTGAGGAGTAAAGCTTTGTGTCGTGCAGTCATCAAGGATGCACGAGTGGGCCTTCGGCTCCGAAAGCCCATATTGATGATGTTTCGTTGAATGGTTCACAAGCTAACGCTTGGTGATGGCCATGCACTGAAATCTGCTGCACTTTGTGAAAGGATTGCCCTGCTTCCCCGTTGAACAATTGTCTTCAGTCGTCTTTGGTCCCGTTCTTGCAGGATATTTTTGTGGTAGCTCCTATATCGGAGATCTGACATTTTTCTGGATTCCTGGTATTCATGGTACACTCGTGAAATGGTCGTATGGGAAAATCTCCAGTTCACCGCTACCTTGGAGATGCTGTGTCCAATCGCTCGTGCGCTGACTATAACACCACGTTAAACTAACTGGAATCCTGTTAACCTGCGATTGTAACAGTAGTAACCGATCTAATAATTACACAAGACACTTGTTATCTTATATGGGCGGTGCCAACCGCAGCACCGTATTCTGCGTGTTTACAAATCTCTGTATTTGAATACGCATGCTTATATCAATTTCTTTGGTGCTTCAGTTTAACTATCCCTTTCTTTCGGGCGTTGATTCTCACACAGTCGAGGACTGTAGTTTACAATGCGATTAACAGAAGGACAACGGTTTTGACAAGCTTTAAAATCGTTGATATTCCCCAGATGATCTGACCCCTCTATAAGGACAATGTTGGACTGCAACCCCGATGTACGTGATCTGACCGCTTTTGAGTGCAGTTTTGGTCTGGTGTACAGAGTGTAATAACTTGGGACCGTTCAGAATCATCCACTGAAATTTGAATGTGATCCGAAGGACCAAAGGGTGTTTTGCTTAAAGTGTTTGGCACCATCCTGTGGCATGATCACGTGGGTGGGCTGGGTGTTGGGGTGTTGGGGGGGGGGGGGGGCGGCGTGTCCGTGTGAGTGGGGGGGGGGGGGGGGGGGGGAGGAGATGCCACACTGATGTATATTTGTATAAAATGCGAAGGGTCTCTCTAAGGCAACTCACTTCGGCTACTCCCTCAGTGCTACCCACTCACCTTTGTTGACGTCTTGGAAACGAACCTGTACATAGACATTCCACGATGGAGTTCTAGATGCTTGCAGGTAGCCAGACACCGCCTTGAGACCTCTCCGGTTCCACATGACTGCTGTCAGTGGTTAGAGCATCAATGTGGACCGCCTGGAGGCACCTAGGTCTGTCACAGGTTGTCTCTATAAAGGTACTGCTTAAAGTGCTCAAGAAAGGTGGCGGGTGACACCACCAGTGTTGCCTAACTGGGTGATCTTAAAGGGACCCTATGTCATTTTCTTCACAAATGTGCCAATGTGGCACCTTCCCCACACACGTGATAACGCCACAAGAGGGCGCGAAACAGGAGGGCTGGAAAAGGATAAGCACCATCTGCTGCTACAGACAACATTCAAATTTCGTCTAATGGATCTGAACGGTCCCTAGTGATTTCTACTTAAATACTAGAGCAAAAATTGCGGTAGCACTTCAGTCTTAAGAGGTCGTATCGTGTTCAGTGTTGTTGCAAACCAACGATGTCCTTTAGAGGGGTCAAATCGTCTGGGTGAATGGGGAGCAGGATGAAAGTAGTGTCAAAAATTATCAAGGACGTCGTCATCCCCATTGCACTGCAAACTGTCGTTTTCAACCAAGAACTGTGATGTAGGCACCTTTGAACAAAAATTTCAAATACCTAATTGCAATGGGAAACAATTATGGGTTTCCGCAGAAATGATCCTTTGTTGTTCAGTGTAAATTAATTCCAAATGTTTTTAGTTACACCTGCGACTGCTAATGCCCATGAAGTATAGGTCAGAGTACAGGCCGATATTCATCCAATAAAAAATTTAAACCTCGTGGCTTTCGAGGTCACAAAACTACATCCAGTCCTCTAAACTATATGTCACCATCGACTTCGGCACTGACGTATATTTGGTTCACGAAATAATGCTTGTGTCACACCATCATCTGATTAGGCTGCTGTGTCTGGAAAGTTAGCTCGGGGAAGAATAATGAGTTCAAGTCAGTGTACTGTGTCTAGTTATTGTTGCTGCCCAGATCATCTTAATTTTAGAAGAGAGTCACAGCGTTCACATTGCATGTACCATGAAAAAGATAAAAAGTATAGTTTTTTGAGAGGCTAATGATATATCCGATCTCACGATGAACATCCGATTAGTTCAAGTAGTAAAGTAATTAACTTCGATAATCAGAAATGGGTGCCATACATGTTCATTCGTGTAGCCGAACATTCAATGCCACCTACCAAAGATAATATTATACTGGTATCTGTGCAAAGAAACTAAATATAAAGCAGCTTTATTGCAGCACTCAAGACACACTATTCAAGAAAGGAATAACGCTCCTAATGGGAAATATAGTTATGAAATTTGACGTGACTTCAGAATCACGGTGGGAAGTAGATGGTTAGGAGAATTTCATGACTTTTGTCACGGAATACTCAGTGTAAAATAGTCTTGAACGCTTTTAGCGTTTGCCAAACTGATTTAATTCAATGATTTTGTATTTTATTAGCGTTGTGCACATAGTTCCACGTAGTCAGCGCGTATACAACTTTCCCTATAGAGCGCGCCCCGCTAAGCACAACAGCGCAGGCGCAGCACTAGTCCATCTCCACACTATGAGGTGGCGCTGTCTTAGAAATGGACCAAATTCCGCTTCCGCCGGTCCTCGTATTAATATGTAACGCAGCCAATGAGATTGCTGCTAACGTAGAACCTTTTCTCCTCGCGGATCACATTCGCGCAGTGATACCTGAACGTGCGAGGTATTATAACGAGTGTACAGACCTCCGATCAGTCAGTCTGCATTAGTCTGTACCAGTCTGTAGTCAAGTTTCAGTCTGCGCCTAATAATATTATCATATTCTCGTACATAGCCATGAAGATAAATGAATAGACACTTTGTCAAGCATCAGAGATATGTGAGAATAAGATTAACGTACCAAGACCAAAGGAACTTCAGATTGTCAATTGTCAAGTTACATAATATCTACTCTTTTTATTATTTTAATAAATGTTTGTGAAAAGTAATTATGCTCTGTTTAAAGTTGGTCACCGTCAATCTGCTACTCTAAGCGTGAAAGTGGCATTTCTATCGTCTGACCTAACGGCAGAAGATAAACACGTCACGATAAGACCACGAGACATATTGCTGACACTCGCCTACTTCGTTAGAGCGACAAGTCAAATAATCTGACGGTGTGTGTACCGCAGGTCTTACAGTACGCACACCACAATTAGAAGGCTGTTTAACGCTTTAAGTGCTTGTCAAATTAGTTTTACTTGTTGGTGCTTCGTATTTTATTAGAAGAGTGTTTAATTTTGCTTACACGTGCATCTTACAGGAAAGATTAACCATTATTAATGCCTTATTTGTTGAACCCACCGGTAAACCCGGAACGTTTATTCGCTGTATTTTTGGCTGGTTTTCATGGCATTCATCAAATCATCTTGTAATGGAAATTCATTGTACATCTGTGTAATCTATAACGTAAGACAGCTGGCCAGCTGAGTCTATTAATTCTGAAATACGTGTCATTACGTGTTTTCCGAACTAGATGTCTGCGTAATAACTGTCTTGTGATTTGTTTGTCTTTTCCACCCGCCGAGCTGGAGTGATTCCTTCTGCATGTTTGGTCGGCTATTGCCTTTGCTTAACTGTAAATCCCGAAAATTAAACGTTTCCCGAGTTTGATGTTCTATATTTCAATCATACATTGTAACGGTAAGGAAATCTATGTAATTAGATTTCCTAATGTTTTAATGCCAATGGCTTCTAGTATAAGTTCAACCTGGTGTGTTGGTCTCCTTTTCCGCCGTACAGCTCACTAAGCCCCGTACCCTGCCTGACTGTGGAGGTGTGTTTAGACGTAAGATTAAGATTTCTCGAAAGAGTTGCTAATGAATTCCTTGTATTTTAACCAAAATTGTGTAAGCACCTTTATCAACTGCAAATTTATTTGCATGGCCACCGGCCGTTAATTCACCTATTCTGTACTTGTCTTAAATGTTATTTAAGTTCCATGTAGTATACTTCCGTTCACTTACGTTTAACCAGTATTGTTGTAACTGATCTTATGGGCGACCCACCGTGTCATTTAGTGAAATTAGTATGCAAAACACAAGTACTTCGAACGATTTTAGCTTTGCTGTGGTAGGCATTTGTTACTGGGCCTTAAGCCATTTGTGCAGATGCTAAGTGTTAATGTTTACTTTATCATTTGATGCTCTTAACTTGTAATTATTTGTTAACTAGCAACGCCATACGGCAATTAATTTTTTTTACAGCAGCTGCTTAGTACGTAACTTATCCCGATCATTTTACTTTGTACCACCAACGTGGGGTGATCTTGTTGCTTCTTTATTTTTAAAATTATCAGCTTTTTCCAGTGCTTTTCAAGTATTATGTTTATTAATGTGGTGAACCTTGACTTCAACCACCTTATTCACTAGTCGTCAGTCATCCCAGTATTAAACTGTGTACTCTCTAATTGTAAAGTGTTTGTTTTTGACATTGAACTGCTGTTTGGGTACATTTTCTTTTGTGGTCTAAATAATTTACTAATCCCCAACCATCTCCCTACTGCTTCAACAAGTATATTTGCTCTAATACGAAATTTTAAACTTGTCCTTGTACGGCAGTGGTGATGTTTTTTGACAGACGTTCTAATAATAGGCCATATCAGAAACGCTGTAATAAAGATGTTTTGACAGCAATGGGCTCTCGTTATTATCGACATAGCCGTGATAAGAATGTGATCTGTTAATGTATCTACGTGTGGCTTCCTCGACAATATAATTTTTGCTCAGGATGAGCGCCTTATTTCAATCTTCCTGTCCAAGGGAGCTAGGATTCACTTTTCACTCTTGAAGGATCAATAATGATTTCAGATCTAAATCACTACGATTTTTTCCTCTAGATACACAACACCTTGCGATAGCCGCAATAGGAGCAACTGCATTGACTCTTACATAATTTTCAACAGAACGAGGAGGAACGGAGGAAAAGAAATCATGTAGTATAATCTTTGACTGAAATAAGGCAAGCAAGGTAGGGAACACGTGTCTAATTTACTAAAAGTGAACTGTCTGCATTTACGTGACAGTGTTGCGTTTCGCCAGAAGCGTGCCTGGCACTCTGCGCTTCTGTGGTATGGTGGCATGTCGTTAATCATAGGGTATGGCGTGCCTTCCACAAGGAATGTACTATGCAAATGAGCACGCACACGTACTGCACGTACTTTGGCATTTTCGTAACAGAATTTGTTGATAAATACATTATACGCAGGCCCTCTTCTTTAAAGTTATTCCAAAACGAAATTTCTGAGTCGTTTGTTGATAACAGCTACTGATGTTATCAGCATTTTCTAACAGATTTCACCATATCAGCCCTCTGAAATAATGTAACAATACTGTTGATTTTTAATGAAACTTCCTCTTGGGGATGGAACACATTCATAACATCATCCAACAGACAATCCATGGCACAATATTCTATATTGATTGACGTCGAATTTACATTCCATCCGTTTCAGAGCAAAAGTGCTCCAACTGTGAGCACCATAATAGCATGTAAATATCAGCCTAAATCATTATTCTCATGAATTATGATTGCGTCAGTAACGGGACTGCAGATATAAATCGATTCGTGCATGCTTGCAAGATGCCATAAAATAGAGAGATTTGATTCTGAAATCTATGGCATGTAATTTTAACATCAAAAACACGCCTGTGAGAAAAAAGGATGAGGAGGAAACTATTTGTACATCTATGAGTGGAAGTTTTGTCTTTCTTATAGGAACGTTCAGTGATTTTTGAGGACTAGGAAAAGCAAGTTCTTACTGCCTGTATTTTGTGGATTAAACAGGGGCAAGGCAACACGAAAACACGTGACTTGTGTGGCACACCAGTATGACACTGCTTAGTATGACTGGAATCATACGTGTGAGCAGAAGACGCGGATAAAGTTGTTCTGGCAGCGTTTCCTGTGTGTTTGTGCGATGTTATTCGAGTCTTGTAGAAACAGGATGACACTCTGAAAACATCGGATGAATTATAGATAGATCGTACAAAGATTAGAGGTCAGTCACAAGACCATTAGTTGGGAAAGAAGATCAAAGTAATTTTTGCAGCTGTCGAAAAGGTAGCAAGAGATAAGAAATGTTCTATGGTACTGTAACCAAATTCAGCCACGTGCCATTGCCCATTTATCATGCGATAACTTTCTGACAAAATCCTACCAGCACAGAATCTATCCCAGATAGATAACTTACAGTAACCTGTCGATCACATCCTCAGACTGTACTTTGTCAGCTGCAAGAGGACACCTTACGACACTGCCAGTACTGTGGAAATCAGCAGTTATTGTGGTACCAGTCTTCTCGTCTGGGGCGGCTTAATGCACTGGTGTGCAAAATTAAAGGCGAAAGTAACTTTCGCATGATGTGTCAGTGTGAAGTAACATAGCTCGATGGAACTTGGACCCTACTGTACGTAAGAAGAACTGCGCCAGTGTGGTACAGAAGGTAACTGCACGAAATATCCAATGAGACAAACAGAAAGTATACTTTTAATCAAAGACAATAATTACACTGCCACCGCGATTTATGATGGTCCTGTGGACATTACAATAAGCGGGATTGGTCCTCGAAGGGTTGTGAGATCACTATGAACGCCAGTGCATGCACTGCATCACGCTCCCATGCTAGGCTCAAGTTTGGTAAGGGGTTGTGACAGGACGTTCCATTTCTCCACCAACGCGGCTGACAACAGATGTATGGTCGCTGGTGCGTGTGGCCATATTGCAATACGTCTCCATAATGCATCCCATGCGTGCTCGATGGGATTTCATTCGGGAAAACGGGCCGGAACTCGTATTCGCCGAATATCCTCGCATCGGAAAAACCACGCCAACTGGTGTTTTCGATGCGGGTGCTTATTGTCAACCCCAAAAATAAAATCAGAGCCGAATGCACAGCTTGCAAAATGTTAAAGAGTGCAGTTTCACACTAATGTTGACTGGTGAGTTTACCGTATTAAATAATTTGGAGGTGAGTACGCTCACTCAACATTATGATACTCCACACCGTGATACCTGGACCACCATAATGATCATCTACGACCATGCAGATGTACCCTCATATGGCGAGAGGGGCAAACACTCAATGCACCCAGGAACATTATCCAATAGTATCGTTCTGTTGGTCCAGTAGCGATAGCGTGACGAAGCATTATATTGTCTGGGCCCACTGATCTGTATTTCTTTGAACGCAGTACACACTGACACTCCTTCCCCATATGTTTCCAGGGATGCATTCTTCCCTGACTTCATTTTTATGGCTGTGAATGCATGACTGCATCGTACAGCGCAGGTGGAAGAGCTCTTGAAACGAGATGACACTTGGCGAATGGACTGGCTTGCAGATGCCCTCGACTTCGATTCGAGCACATGTGGGATGCATTGGAGATGTATTGCAGAATGTCTACACGCACCAACGACTGTCTAACAGTTGTCAACCACGCTAGTGGAAGAATGAAACGCTCTACCTCAAGAATTGGCTATGTCACTTGGCAGGGATACGTCTTGGATAAGCTACCTTCTTCCTTAAGTTTTTCTCACCAGTGTATTGAGAGAACATACGCCAATGTGTCATTTTAATGGTGAAAATACACTTAGGTTACAACTCATCGATTACAGCAGCCGACCATCTGGGTTATACTGAAACATGCGGACATTCTACGTCTAGAATAGCCACTTCACTTCCGTAGCTTAAATCAGAATGGGCAGGCATGGGACGCTCTAAGATACTCGTAAATCAGCTCCAACGGCACAACTAAATTCCATTGCTGACTCCCCGCCCAGACGGCACTTGCTCAACAACGGAGAGCTTCAGAATTCCGGTAGGGCACCCTTAGTGCAAACATTTTCCTCATGCCTCATGTTGTTTGAATTGTTTCCAATATCACTTAACTTGCGGATGAGTAGGAGCAAAAGGGGGATTGTAGGTCACTAGCTCACTTTCTGCCTCACCCTTCAGGTGAGTCAAAAGGTGAGCCAGTTATCGACAATCCCCCTTTTGCTCCTACTATACTCTAAATGTCCACGTATAACTCACTCAATAATAATTCAAAAGAATGTATTTTTTACAAATGTGCACATAAGAAAATTGAATATTAATGCTTTTTATAAAAGCTGCAAGTGAAACAATGATTGGTGCACTTAGAAAAATAAAGTTGATACAATTTTTTATAAAAGGTGCAGATAAGAAAATACATGGTGCACATAAGAAATTGAATAAATGAATTAAGGTTCAAGACAATGTTAAACGAAAGTGTTGTAAATCCTTTGAAAATTTAACATAATGAGTTCCAGATTATGAAATTCAGTACCATTATTATTAAGTTTCTTTATCCACTTGTATCTGAATTTCACCTGCCATCTTAAAAAAATTTAACTTTCCTGTCAGTAATTAATTTAGAATATCTATCTAGTAATTTTTTAAAAATCATTACTAAGCTCTATACAAGCTATTTCTCAATATTTAGTTTTTAAATATTCACACACAGTAACATTATATAAAACGTTTACCTCTAGTTCACTTATATCTTTAATCTCTTTCAGGGAACTTATATCGTTGAGCTTCTTTATTAGTCTCCATTTATTTAGAAAAAAGTTTATTTAGATTCTTTATAATTTGTAATGTTCATATGGTAGTGTATATATTTTATTTTTGAAAACATATTTTTGTTATCATGAGGGCTCAATGCTTTCTTATTTAGTTCAACTGTGTAAATATCATATGTTTCACTGTAAATCATATTAATTCTTCTATACTGTTCTCTATTGTTAAGCAAACAATCCTTGTACTGTTTTAAGCTTATTCTGTTTTTAACATCACATTTCTTAACTCCTTTAGATTTTTCTCTATTTTATCACCAAATCTATGAGCATACATTTTTTAAATTTGAAACCACCAAATTCTTCCATTATTTTTCAATTGCATTCATCTTTCATTTTTCCTAAAATTTTCTTGTTTACTTTTTCAGTTCTATAAATATCATCTGCTGGATAATTACTTGTATCAAAGTAACCAATCATCGATTTCATGTCTTCAAGAAAAGCTTCAGTTTGTATATTGTAGATGTAAGTATCAGTTCCTTGATTACACAAGTCAATATTTTCTCCCTATTTTGGTTTCATTGTTCTATAGTGAAAATCAAAGATCAGTTCTTTAGTTAAATGAAGTATACCCATTCTGACATAGATGAGCTTATTAACTGCGATTTTCGTATTGTACATCTGAATGGCAATAAGATTTCATTAAAAATAGTTCTTCTTTTAAAATTTGGATTTTCTATAAGTTTATCACATTTTTCTCCATCTGAAAGAAATGTTATGTCTCCTCTCTTTCGTATATTTTAGATTTTCTTACCAAACACAGAACTGTTTATCAATTTGTAGAAATCTTTTTCAAAATCATTTTTGGCTTTCGTTTCCACTTCTGTATTCTAGTCTATATATTTCCTCAGTCAATCAGATTGCTTAAATTATAAGACTCTGTGTATTTTTGTGAGTTTTATTACAAGAGACAGATACTGTTTGAGGTTTCTATAATGAACTACATAATTAAGCTCTTCAGGCAGATCAATCATCAACTTGCTTCCCTTATTGTTAGGCACAATTTTATATTGAGGGGCAAGTGGTAAATCGTTACATAAATCATGTAGTTCTTTTGAGTATTCTAAACCTACTTCAAAAATATATCCATTCTTAACAGCATCTGGCATTTCACTTATTTTTGTACAATCGAAAAATCTGGTTCTTTCCATTCAAATCCTCCATATGGGAAATATTGACTCATAGCATAACCATATAAATTGTTTGCATCTAAATAAGCTAAATAATTACATATTTTTTAATGTTTCTTGTATAATGACATCCATGCAAAGTACAGACATTAGATTTATTATATCTTGATTGTTCTTCAGGAGCTAATGGTCTCACTTCTTCATTTTTAGAATAGATTCTCCCAATGTCTTCAGCCTCCTTTTTTATGTATTCATTAAATTTCTTATTAAAATTTTGTCCTCTGTAAACAACATGCTCTTTATAATGTCCATTAATATACTTGATATAACAACAGAACCCTCTTGGTTCATGTTTTTGGTATTTCATTGTATATGAATTATATGAATTTTCTCTGGACTGATGACCACAGATGTTAAGTCCCATATTGCTCAGAGCCATTATGAATTTTCTGGATTCAGTTGACATCTGCATATCTTAAATGGTAAAATTCCAAAATGAAAATAAATAACAAATGGAACTTTTTTGGGAATGTTGATAATTTTCTAAATTTACATATGACCCCTTCTATGGCAGTTCTACTTTTAATGGTTTATTTCTCAAACAACTTAGGTTGTCATTTCATACTTTTCAGTTTTACTCCATTTAATAAATGATTAGGTTCAAATGAGTTAAAGTTATTTTTAAAATTTATTGTTTGTAATCTGTTTACAAATGCAGTATCCAGTACATATTCTTTAACTGTTTTCCTGTCTTTTGGTTTCTCAAATAAATTAGTGTAAAAGGAGAATAGATGTTTTAATTGGTTCTAGGTTTGGTTTTGCAAATACATCACTGTTGTTGTTGTTGTCTTCAGTCCTGAGACTGGTTTGATGCAGCTCTCCATGCTACTCTATCCTGTGCAAGCTGCTTCATCTCCCAGTACCTACTGCAACCTACATCCTTTTGAATCTGCTTAGTGTACTCATCTCTCGGTCTCCCTCTACGATTTTTACCCTCCACGCTGCCCTCCAACGCTAAATTTGTGATCCCTTGATGCCTCAAAACATGTCCTACCAACCGATCCCTTCTTCTAGTCAAGTTGTGCCACAAACTTCTCTTCTCCCCAATCCTATTCAATACCTCCTCATTAGTTACGTGATCTATCCACCTTATCTTCAGTATTCTTCTGTAGCACCACATTTCGAAAGCTTCTATTCTCTTCTTGTCCAAACTAGTAATCGTCCATGTTTCACTTCCATACATGGCTACACTCCAAACAAATACTTTCAGAAACGACTTCCTGATACATAAATCTATATTCGATGTTACCAAATTTCTCTTCTTCAGAAACGCTTTCCTTGCCATTGCCAGTCTACATTTTATATCCTCTCTACTTCGAACATCATCAGTTATTTTACTTCCTAAATAGCAAAACTCCTTTACTACTTTAAGTGTCTCATTTCCTAATCTAATTCCCTCAGCATCACCCGATTTAATTTGACTACATTCCATTATCCTCGTTTTGCTTTTGTTGATGTTCATCTTATATCCTCCTTTCAAGACACTGTCCATTCCGTTCAACTGCTCTTCCAAGTCCTTTGCAGTCTCTGACAGAATTACAATGTCATCGGCGAACCTCAAAGTTTTTACTTCGTCTCCATGAATTTTAATACCTACTCCAAATTTTTCTTTTGTTTCCTTTACTGCTTGCTCAATATACAGATTGAATAACATCGAGGAGAGGCTACAACCCAGTCTCACTCCTTTCCCAACCACTGCTTCCCTTTCATGCCCCTCGACTTTTATGACTGCCATCTGGTTTCTGTACAAATTGTAAATAGCCTTTCGCTCCCTGTATTTTACCCCTGCCACCTTTAGAATTTGAAAAAGAGTATTCCAGTCAACATTGTCAAAAGCTTTCTCTAAGTCTACAAATGCTAGAAACGTAGGTTTGCCTTTTCTTAATCTTTCTTCTAAGATAAGCCGTAAGGTCAGTATTGCCTCACGTGTTCCAACATTTCGACGGAATCCAAACTGATCGTCCCCGAGGTCCGCATCTACCAGTTTTTCCATTCGTCTGTAAAGAATTCGCGTTAGTATTTTGCAGCTGTGACTTATTAAACTGATAGTTCGGTAATTTTCACATCTGTCAGCACCTGCTTTCTTTGGGATTGGAATTATTATATTCTTCTTGAAGTCTGAGGGTATTTCGCCTGTGTCATACATCTTGCTCACCAGCTGGTAGAGTTTTGTCATGACTGGCTCTCCCAAGGCCGTCAGTAGTTCTAATGGAATGTTGTCTACTCCGGGGGCCTTGTTTCGACTCAGGTCTTTCAGTGCTCTGTCAAACTCTTCACGCAGTATCGTATCTCCCATTTCGTCTTCATCTACATCCTCTTCCATTTCCATAATATTGTCCTCAAGTACATCACCCTTGTATAAACCTTCTATATACTCCTTCCACCTTTCTGCCTTCCCTTCTTTGCTTAGAACTGGGTTGCCATCTGAGCTCTTGATATTCATACAAGTGGTTCTCTTCTCTCCAAAGGTCTCTTTAATTTTCCTGTAGGCAGTATCTATCTTACCCCTAGTGAGATAAGCTTCTACATCCTTACATTTGTCCTCTAGCCATCCCTGTTTAGCCATTTTGCACTTCCTGTCGATCTCATTTTTGAGGCGTCTGTATTCCTTTTTGCCTGCTTCATTTACTGCATTTTTATATTTTCTCCTTTCATCAATTAAATTCAATATTTCTTCTGTTACACAAGGATTTCTGGCAGCCCTCGTCTTTTTACCTACTTTATCCTCTGCTGCCTTCACTACTTCATCCCTCAGAGATACCCATTCTTCTTCTACTGTATTTCTTTCCCCTATTCCTGTCAATTGTCCCCTTATGCTCTCCCTGAAACTCTGTACAACCTCTGGTTCTTTCAGTTTATCCAGGTCCCATCTCCTTAATTTCCCACATTTTTGCAGTTTCTTCAGTTTTAATCTACAGGTCATAACCAATAGATTGTGGTCCGAGTCCACATCTGCCCCTGGAAATGTCTTACAACTTAAAACCTGGTTCCTAAATCTCTGTCTTACCATTATATAATCTATTTGATACCTTTTAGTATCTCCAGGGTTCTTCCACGTATACAACCTTCTTTCATGATTCTGAAACCAAGTGTTAGCTATGATTAAGTTGTGCTCCGTGCAAAATTCTACTAGGCGGCTTCCTCTTTCATTTCTTAGCCCCAATCCATATTCACCTACTATGTTTCCTTCTCTCCCTTTTCCTACACTCGAATTCCAGTCACCCATTACTATTAAATTTTCGTCACCCTTCACTATCTGAACAATTTCTTTTATTTCATCGTACTTTTCTTCAATTTCTTCATCATCTGCAGAGCTAGTTGGCATATAAACTTGTACTACTGTAGTAGGTGTGGGCTTCGTATCTATCTTGGCCACAATAATGCGTTCACTATGCTGTTTGTAGTAGCTTACCTGCATTCCTATTTTCCTATTCATTATTAAACCTACTCCTGCATTACCCCTATTTGATTTTGTGTTTATAACCCTATAGTCACCTGACCACAAGTCTTGTTCCTCCTGCCACCGAACTTCACTAATTCCCACTATATCTAACTTTAACCTATCCATTTCCCTTTTTAAATTTTCTAACCTACCTGCCCGATTAAGGGATCTGACATTCCACGCTCCGATCCGTAGAACGCCAGTTTTCTTTCTATCACTAGGAAATGGAAATATTTCTTTCAATGGCTTATCTTTATTTTCCTGTTTTGCAAACATCAGTAGAAAATAGAAATATTTCTTTCAATGGTTTATCTATTTTAGTTTCGAAAATTTCATCATCACTGTCAGTGTTATGATAAGGTAATTTTTTCCAAATATTGGTCTTAAGGGGGAAACCCACATCCAGTGTGCCATGTCTAACAATATGTGAAATTAGGTCAGATTTCTTTAATTTACTATACCCTCTAAAATTATTTATCTTACAGTAGTTGTGAAGCTGAACAACTGTGAAACTCTCCGTTTGGCCTATCCAATAAGCATCCATGAATTACTCTGTTTGGCCCTTCTATTTATAGGAAATAAGAAACATTAGCTTTGTAAAAAAATTAATTTCCAAAATTTAACACTTCTGCTTCCGTATTTAAGAGATATTTAAATGAAGTACAAGGTTGTTTTACCTTCTTATTATTCATTTGTTCTAAAGTACACTGCTTACATTTACTATTATGTTTATCTTTATGTGAAGGATTTATTTAAAAACAATTCAAATCTTTAATTTCCTGACAACCTTCATATTTCTTTGTATATGAATCGGTTTCCTGCTTTTCAACATTTTCCATTGACAATGGTATTTTCAAATGTTCTTCACTTGGAATCCGCCGTAAATGCTCTTGATAATAATATTTAGCAATATTTTTTCCACATACACAAGGAATTTGATTTTCATTGTAAATTTTTACATGATATTCATTTACACATGGTCTACAAATTGTTCTGTTATCATCTTTTGTGTATTTCTGCAATGTAAAATTATCGGTTTACTTCTCAGTATTACAATATTTGCCAAATTTGTATTTTATCAAAAACAATCCCAGAAGGCTGCCGTGAGCTGGTGGTGATCCATTAGATTTGCGGAAAAGTAAAATTTTCTAATGTCCTTAATGTATCTTTCAATAACACTTAAATGCATCATCATCATCAGAGTTTCAGGGAGAGCATACGGGAACAATTGACAGGAATGGAGGAAAGAAATACAGTAGAAGAAGAATGGGTTGCTTTGAGGGATGAAATAGTGAAGGCAGCAGAGGATCAAATAGATAAAAATAGGAGGGCTAGTAGAAACGCTTGGGTCACAGAAGAAATATTGAATTTGATTGATGAAAGGAGAAAATATAAAAATGCAGTAAATGAAGTAGGCAAAAAGGAATACATACATCTCAAAAATAATATCGACAGGAAGTGCAAAATGGCTAAGCAGGGATAGCTAGAGGACAAATATAAGGACATAGAGGCTTATCTCACTAGGGGTAAGATAGATACTGCCTACAGGAAAAATCAAGAGACTTTTCGAGAAAGGAGAACAACCTGCATGAATATCAAGAGCTCAGATGGAAACCCAGTTCTAAGCAAATAAGGAAAAGCAGAAAGGTGGAAGGAGTATATAGAGGGTCCATACAGGGTCGATGATCTTCAGGACAATATTATGGAAGTGTAAGAGGATGTAGATGAAGATGAAATAGGAGATACTATACTGCGTGAAGAGTTTGACAGAGCACTGAAAGACCTGAGTCAAAACAAGGCCCCCAGAGTAGACAACATTCCATTAGAATAACTGACGGCCATGGGAGAGCCAGTCCTGACAAAACTCTACCATCTGGTGAGCAAGATGTATGAAACAGGCGAAATACCCTCAGACTTCAAGAAGAATATAATAATTCCAGTCCCAAAAAAGCAAGTGTTGGCAGATGTGAAAATTACCGAACTATCAGTCTAATAAATCACAGCAGCAAAGTAATAACGTGAACTCCTTACAGACGAATGAAAAAACTGTTAGAAACTGACCTCGTGGAAGATCTGTTTGGATTCCATAGAAATGTTGGAACACGTGAGGCAATACTGACCCTACAACTTATCTGAGAAGAAAGATTAAGGAAAGGCAAAAATACGTTTCTAGCATTTGTAGACTTAGAGAAAGCTTTTGACAACGTTGACTGGAATACTCTCTTTCAAATTATAAAGGTGGCAGGGGTAAAATACAGGGAGCGAAAGGCTATTTACAATTTGCACAGAATGCACATGGCAGTTATAAGAGTTGAGGGACATGAAAGGGAAGAAGTGGTTGGGAAGGGAGTGAGACAGGGTTGTAGCCTCTCCCCGATGCTATTCAATCTGTATATTGAGCAAGCAGTAAAGGAAACAACAGAAAAGTTCGGAGTAGGTATTAAAATCCATGGAGAAGAAATAAAAACTTTGAGGTTCGCCGATGACATCATAATTCTGTCAGAGACAGCAGAGGACTTGAAAGAGCAGTTGAACGGAATGGACAGTGTCTTGAAAGGAGGGTATAAGATGAACATCAACAAAAGCAAAACGAGGACAATGGAATGTAGTCGAATTAAGTTGGGTGATGCTGAGGGAATTAGATAAGGAAATGAGACAGTTAAAGCAGTAAAGGAGTTTGCTATTTGGGAAGCAAAATAACTGATGATGGTCGAAGTAGAGAGGATATAAAATATAGACTGGCAATGGCAAGGAAAGCGTTTCTGAAGAAGAGAAATTTGTTAACATCGAGTATTGATTTAAGTGTCAGGAAGCCGTTTCTGAAAGTATTTGTATGGAGTGTAGCCACGTATGGAAGTGAAAGATGGACGATAAACAGTTTAAAGAAGCTTTCGAAATGTGGTGCTACAGAATAATGCTGAATATTAGATGGGTAGATCACATAACTAATGAGGAGGTATTGAACAGAATTGGGAAGAAGAGGACTTTGTGGCACAACTTGACTAGAAGAATGGATCGGTTGGTAGGACATTCTGAGGCATCAAGGGATCACCAATTTAGTGCTGGAGGGCGGCGTGGAGGGTTAAACTCTGAGAGGGACCAAGAGATGAATACACTAAGCAGATTCAGAAGGATGTAGGTTGCAGTAGGTAATGTGGGATGAAAAGGCTTGCACAGGATAGAGTAGCATGGACAGCTGCATCAAACCAGTCTCAGGAGTGAAGACCATAACAACAACAACAACAACAAAAATAGCCAGTCGTCAATTATAGCTCATTCGGGTATGGGCAGACGCCCATAAAGATGTTCCCTGCTTCTTTTGAGCAGAGTGAACATGAACACGAACTTTTAGTAATGAGAATACATGCTTATAGCGAGAATTTTGACAACACACGAGAACTAACAGAAGAAAGATTTGACTCTTTACACCCTCTGCTCGTAAGTCTACCTTGGGTGTCCATCACGCTGTACGACAGTAGGTAAGTACTACTTGTGTGAGCCCTCCCAATAGATAATGTATTCATTAACAAGTACATGTTTCAATAAATTTATCAAATTTGTAAATTGAGACTAGTAAGTGCTATGATTATTGTGCACCAATATGTAAATGATTTTTCACTGAGAGAACGATATGCATTTTTTAAACTGCAGTGAAAATCAAAATTATATTTCAGGCTTTCCTCGTCGTCTGTAGAAGGCTGTTAAGCATGTGATTATAAAGTACCCAACTCTCTAACAAGCGTCCATCACCACATTCACTCAACATGCAAAAGGTCGAATTTTATGTGCAATCAAATTACCACAGTTAAACAAATGGCCAATCCAAAAGACAAAAGTTGTCAATTAAAAAGCTACAACTTCGTTTGTAGGACTTTTCTCTCACGTACGTGTGTGTGTGTGTGTGTGTGTGTGTGTGTGTGTGTGTGTGTGTGTGTTTTGTATGCGACTGACTTTATATTTTTGTCTGGTGCTTTCTATACTTTGAGTAATACCTAAGTTATTGGTGTTCGTTGCATATTGACTAAATGGTTGTAATTTCGTATCTAAAATGTCCAGTTTGTCTCACAATAAACAACATATTACAAGTCATGAATTTACATCGAACGTTTTCGGTGAGATAGGTGACGGTATAACAGTTTTATATCGCTGGAGTTCCATGCGTTTAATATCTCTCCTCTTTCTGAACCATCTTCAGACACTTCTGTATGAATTCACCACTGCGTCACCTACGTCACTTTTTACTGGCCAGAACTTGTGGTTTACGATAACACTTTTTGCCGCATACAGTGTTTGCCTTTCCATGTTACAGTACATAACTGATATGCGCCTCGGATCGCCTGCCCGCCGACCAGACGGCCCTCAGCGAGACAGGCGAAGGGCGCTGCGACCCTTGCGCTGGCTTGGTGTGCTGCGAGCACGTTCAATGGCATCAGGAGGCCGTGTACGTGACAGGCGTGCCAACATAACAGCGCGCCACTGCGCTCTCGTCCGCGGCTGGCGTAGCCACTTCTGGCTCTCTGTTCTCGCCTCCCACCTCCCCTTCTGTCTTACAGCACACTGCACCTCTTGCGAGTGATATTGTCTTCTAACAAATATGTAACAGAGAGTAAACGATATAGAGGACTTAAAAGTTTAATTTTTTTCCTCTCCATAGTTTTTTCGGCTAGTTTTAGTCCCTACCCCACTATTTTCTGTCTTTTGTCAATGATTATATCTTTGAGTTCTTACAATGCCCGACATTCTCTTTAATCTGTTTATCACTTTTTAATATTATTCTGCCACTTATGACACTAAATGCTTCTATTTCGTCTTATGTTGTATACTTTCTTTTTCACCACTCTTTTTGGCAGTACTTCTGTTTTGTTCTTAAGTTATGGCCACCACCTGTTATCGACTTTTGGGACGAGTAGGTCATCCATGGAGCCATACGACCCTGGAGGAGATGCTGTTCTTTGCATTATGCATTTGTTCTGTACTTTCTGTCTTAGATTCCTGTTATCATCGTTCTACTATGTAATTTCTTCGGCGTCGACAAGCACGAAACTTTTAACCTACGTTTCGTTTGTGGTTCAGAGCTATACAAAACGCTTCAGGAGGAGCAGTAAATAGTTTAGGAAGTGGGAAATAGGCTAACTCGAAGAAAAATTTTATTCGACATTTGTCCAGTTTTAACAGAGTTCGATCAAAAGTAATGTCGCCGAATTTTTTATGAGACAACTCTTAAGGCTTTTCAGATAAAACAAACTTTAATAACATTCTAAATATTTATTTTTCATGTCTACATATTTGCAGTTCTCTGCCGCATGAGGCTCCGAATTGTGGTGTGTAACATGGCGGTGTGTAACGTAACTACACCGGTGCTTGAGAAACAGCATGATTTAACAGAGTTTGGAAATCAAAGATTTCGTCCACACATAGAGAGCCCTCTCCTTCATCACGACACACGAGCGTCGCGACATTTGCAACAATCCGACGCCTTGGGATCTCTGTCGTCGATCGTCCTTCATACAAACCCGATTTGACCCCACCTGATTTTTATCTGTTTCCAAAACTTAAAGCACATCTCCGAGAACTTCACTTTGATCGTGATGAAGGGGTGCAAGAAGCGGTGAAGCCGTGGCTCCGCCAACAAATTCAAACATTCTACAATGAAAGTATCTACAAACCGACCCCTCGTTGGGCGAAATGTGTTCGAGGCCAGGGTAGTTATATTGAATAGGAAATATATAGACATGATGAATAAACATGTAGAATATCAACCTTTGCTTTATTTAAAAAGATTTATGAGTTTACACGTAAATAATTATGAGTAATTACTTTTCAGCACGCCCTCATATTTGATTACAGAGATATAGCTCATCACAAAAATAAGTTTCCATTTAGTGTGTTAGTACTCCAACTACTATGGCTTTATTTAACTTTTTTTGAATTTCCGGCGGTGAAGTAGTGCTAATCACCAGTTTCAATAACTGAACTGAGTTTTCAGTTATGATTATTATTGTATTTTTCTGGACAACTCCACTGTATCTTTTTAGCATTCCGCACGTGCTTACAAATCCTGACCATGTGGATAAGATATTTGTGTATGGGTTCTGTCATCGAAACGCTGTTGCTGCTGCTTGCAGAGAAAATAGTAGACGATTTCCTAACTACAGAGTAACAGTTTTCGAGAGTTTCCTTGCGTTTTCACTGAACTGCGAGAGACTGGTACAGCGTCCAGGAGTCGTATCTCATCTGTAAACGCGAACGAAAAGAATGTGGACGAAGTGCATGGCATTACTTAGCTGGTTAGAACGTAGTGCTTCAAAGAGCTCACGCACAGAATGAGATTTTCTCTCTGCAGCGGAGTGTGCGCTGATATGAAACTTCCTGGCAGATTAAAAGTGTGTGCCCGACCATCTGAGCTACCGAAGCACGACTCACGCCCGGTACTCACAGCTTTACTTCTGCCAGTATCCGTCTCCGCAGGAGAGCTTCTGTAAAGTTTGGAAGGTAGAAGATGGATACTGGCAGAAGTAAAGCTGTGAGTACCGGGCGTGAGTCGTGCTTCTGTAGCTCATATGGTAGAGCACTTACCCGCGAAAGGCAAAGGTCCCGAGTTCGAGTCTCGGTCAGGCACACAGTTTTAATCTGCCAGGAAGTTTCAGCTCACCCACAGTTTCTCCACTTGCCGGTAATCCACATACAAGAATGTGGGGTGTATTCGGTATGCACAACCTCTTAGATTTCGTTTGCAGCGGGTTCAACACTTTGAGAAGGAGATGGAGCTTGGTATTGGAATTTTATCACTGCATAATTACAAATCGCCGATTAACCTCATGAATACTGCTTACTTTTGAAGCCGCTTTCTAACGAGACGCTATCAGTACCACTCGCAAGTCACATCGGAAATCCGACGAAAACTCATATGCCTTTTTTGGGATCAATGTTCAAAAACGCTTCTCTGTAAATGTTTGATTTGGCATAATAATCAGTTGATTAAGCGTGTTATATTCCCAGGTCGTTTTACAGGGGCCGGCTACCTACACCAGTACACTGACTAAACCCAGTGAAATTATCGGGGGACAACCACGGGGAAAAAATAGGTTTGGTATAGTGACAGACTAAGAATTCAATAACAAAAAAAAACTTAGCTGAAGACGCAACACTAAAAAAAAAACACTCGAAACTGCCAAAAATAAAACGGGACAGAAGGATACAAAATATAGTATAATATCAAATTATCCCAATCTCCCGTTAACCTATATAGCTCAGGACACATATAACTCCCCGCCCCCCTCTCACCACAACTACAAAAGCGGGTATCCTAACCTCCAGTTCACCTATTACAGTTCAACCCTATACCACGATACAATTTCACCTATATAGCTTAACCGCAGAGCAAGTGCGTTTACGGAGTTACCAGCTTTTCTGTTGCGTATTGCAGTTGCTAAATCTTTGCGTCGTGACTGATCGTAAGTGAACATGGCGAATGAAGAGAAGGATAGGGCAAAACAGCGGAATCCTTAAGAAAATAGTTTCCGACAGACGTCCTTAATGGATCAACGTTTTTTAAATTAAATCATGGGAGAATGTAGGTGGAGCAATGTTTTTAATTAAATCATGGGGAGTGTAAGTGTATCAATGTTTATTAATAATTAAGTAGTACTTTCGATGTATTAACAAGCATTGATCCACCTACCGTCTCCCGTGACTGAATCACAAACATTGATCCACTTAATCAGTGTTTACGCAGGGACCTAAGAGTGCAGTTAGAATTTTACTACATTCTGTTTTACAAATATATTACAACATTCTGCACGTAATTTCCTACACTGCACATCATAATGGGTGTAGCATACTAAATAAGACAATAACATATCTCACAAAGATATTGCCACCATACAATTAAACCGCTACAGCAATTCTGAGGCCGCGCCGGATTAGCCGAGCGGTCTAGGGCGCTGCAGTCATGGACTGTGCGGCTGATCCCGACGGAGGTTCGAGTCCTCCCTTGGGCATGGGTGTGTGTGTGTTTGTCCTTAGGATAAATTAGGTTAAGTGGCATGTAAGCTTAGGGACTGGTGACTGACCTTAGCAGTTAAGTCCAATAAGATTTCACACATTTGAATTTTTTTTTCTTTTTTTTGCAACTCTGATTTAATGAAGGGTGGATGAGTACCCGGCAAAATATACGACTGTCGTTATTACCTTGTTAATGAGCTTATAACAGCCTTAAATACAATTATTTTGACTATCGTGTTGAAGCTCTGTGTGTAGGATAATATATTTCTTGTGCTCATTGACTCGCGGCGAAGACAAAAAGGTCCACAATTATACGACGAGATTTTTCAAGGAGCGGAAAGATTGTCATCAAGCAGTTACAAAGTGAATCTCCTCAAATACATTTTACTAGTGCAACCGTGAGGTCTATTTTATCATCATACAAAGAATTTGGTCAAAAAGCTTCCGAAATGCTCTTATATCATCGTCAGAGGAAAAGAAATTACATCGCTGGAAGACTGCATCAAAATATATTCCATTGTATATCACCAGCTGTCTGTACCGATCCGAGGTACAAAATAGTAAATCGTGTGACGACAGATTGGACGCAATGCGAAGTTAAATGAAAATTGTAAAATTTTAAATTATTTTAAGTATCACCGGGGACTCTGAAAATGCTTGTGTAATTCACTGGCAGAACTGTATTACTGTAATCTTTAATGAAACGAAATAATAACGAAGCAAAAGATTCTATGAGATAACTATATAGAATCTATATAGCCCTATAATTGTTATACTGCCCTATAATTGTTACACTGACCCTCTCTTCTAGCCTTGAAGAAAACGCGGCCATTTCGCATTGTAAGTTGTGAATTTTAAATAACATATTGAAATTTATGCTAATTAGACCTTCAGTGCGTTGGATAAACAACAAGAACCGCCGAACAGTTGACCATTCTTGGTAGACATCTTGCGTAGTGATAATTTCATTATAATTTCATTGCGTTCCGTTATCAACGGACGCTTTAAAAGATCCTAATTAGTAAAGAAAAGAAAGTGCATTAAATAATTTATTTTGCATTAAAGTGAAAACTAAAAACTTCTCGGCAAAACAGAGATTATTCCGTTTAAAAAAGGTAATTCTCGGCAAAACATAGATTATTCAATTTAAAAAACGAAATACTTTCTTTAATTCAAAGATTTTATTTTAATTAATTTCGGTGCGGTACAGATATCTTGCAGCAATATTTTAATGTCATAACATGCAATATAATCCCTAAGATTACGTCACGTTTTTGTCTCTTTGGACGCTTCACGTAGACATCTATTTTGCAACAGATTCTAAAAGCGCCTCAAGCAATCCTATATTAACAGAGCGGTCAGTCGCGTGCATTTAAATAATCAGAGCTCACAGAACTATTTTACGAAAGTATAGATTCCGGTCCCCCATATTATTATTATTCTTTCCGTGACCGCTCCGCCAGATAAGTGCTCTACTCACGCTCTTGCCGGACGTAAGTATCAATGAAGTTAGGCATTAAGATTTTATTAAACTCTTTTCGTCACATTCTTTGAGGACACCGTAAGTATATTTGAGATGGTTTCCGGACCTGGGCTGTAGCGGTACATGTCCTAGTGAACATTTGGCGGAATAAGATACGCGTGATTTCCTACCAAACTGCGCGATGAGAGCGAATCTTCTATGAATATAAACTAATTCTATTTTTCTGTACAAACTTAAAAACAACCGTGTTATTTTAAAATGCAGTGTTTATAACTGGTGAAAGGTGTCTAGGAAGTATATGCTTCCCCACTTTTACGACACAGCATCATCTGTAAAATATACAAGTATCTAATTTTCCATACGGAGTTCTCGCGTACATCTAATAACGCATTCCTGGATATTATCAAATACCAAATATTCCTTTATCTTTTCTTTTTAAATATTTTCAAAAAAATATTAGTAAATACAATATATTGAACAGTATTTCGGTTTACTTGCAGTGTAAGTAACGTAAAAAACCGGAAACAAAATCAATCGCACAACACTCGGTTTGTTGTTGTTGTTATCTTCAGTCCTGAGGCTGGTATGATGCAGCTCTCCATGCTACTCTATCCTGTGCAAACTTCTTCATCTCCCAGTACCTACTGCAACCTACATCCTTCTGAATCTGCTTAGTGTATTCATCTCTTGGACTACCTTTACGATTTTTACCCTAGACGCTGCCCTCCAATACTAAATTGGTTGTGCCACAAACTTCTCTTCTCCCCAATCCTATTCAATACTTCCACATTAGTTATGTGATCTACCCATCTAATCTTCAGCATTCTTCTGTAGCACCACATTTCGAAAGCTTCTATTCGCTTCTTGTCCGAACTATTTATCGTCCATGTTTCACTTCCATACATGGCCACACTCCATACAAATACTTTCAGAAATGACTTCCTGACACTTAAATCTATAGTCGATGTTAACAAATTTCTCTTCTTCAGAAACGCTTTCCTTGCCATTGCCAGTCTATATTTTATACTCTCTCTACTTCGACCATCATCAGTTATTTTGCTCCCCAAATAGCAAAACTCCTTTACTACTTTAAGTGGCTCAGTTCCTAATCTTATTCCCTCAGCATCACCCGACATAATTCGACTACATTCCATTATCCTCGTTTTGCTTTTGTTGATGTTTATCTTATATCCTCCTTTAAAGACACTGTCCATTCCATTCAACTGCTCTTCCAAGTCCTTTGCTGTCTCTGACAGAATTACAATGTCATCGGCGAACCTCAAAGTTTTTATTTCTTCTCCATGGATTTTAATACCTACTCCGAACTTTTCTGTTGTTTCCTTTACTGCTTGCTCAATATACAGATTGAATAGCATCGGGGAGAGGCTACAACCCTGTCTCACTCCCTTCCCAACCACTTCTTCCCTTTCATGTCCCTCAACTCTTATAACTGCCATGTGCATTCTGTACAAATTGTAAATAGCCTTTCGCTCTATGTATTTTACCCCTGCCACCTTTATAATTTGAAAGAGAGTATTCCAGTCAACGTTGTCAAAAGCTTTCTCTAATTCTACATTTGCTAGGAACGTAGGTTTTCCTTTCCTTAATCTTTCTTCTAAGATAAGTCGTAAGGTCAGTATTGCCTCACGTGTTCCAGTATTTCTACGGAATCCAAACTGATCTTCCCCGAGGTCGGCATCTACTAGTTTTTCCATTCGTCTGTAAAGAATTCGTGTTAGTATTTTGCAGCTGTGGCTTATTAAACTGATTGTTCGGTAATTTTCGCATCTGTCAACACCTGCTTTCCTTGGGAGTGGAATTAATATATTCTTCTTGTAGTCTGAGGGTATTTCGCCTGTTTCATACATCGTGCTCACCAGATGGTAGAGTTTTGTCATGACTGGCTCTCCCAAGGCTGTCAGTAGTTCTAATGGAATGTTGTCTACTCCGGGGGCCTTGTTTCGACTCAGGTCTTTCAGTGCTCTGTCAAACTCTTCACGCAGTATCTTACCTCCCATTTCGTCTTCATCTACATCCTCTTCCATTTCCATAATATTGTCCTCAAGTACATCGCCCTTGTATAAACCTTCTATATACTCCTTCCACCTTCCTGCTTTCCCTTCTTTGCTTATAACAGGGTTGCCATGTGGTTCTCTTTTCTCCAAAGGTCTCTTCAATTTTCCTGTAGGCAGTATCTATCTTACCCCGAGTGAGATAAGCCTCTACATCCTTACATTTGTCCTCCAGCCATCCCTGCTTAGCCATTTTGCACTTCCTGTCGATCTGATTTTTGAGACGTTTGTATTCCTTTTTGCCTGCTTCATTTACTGCATTTTTAGATTTTCTACTTTCATCAATTAAATTCAATATTTCTTCTGTTACCCAAGGATTTCTACTAGCCCTCGTCTTTTTACCTTCTTGATCCTCTGCTGCCTTCACTACTTCATCCCTCAAAACTACCCATTCTTCTTCTACTGTATTCCTTTCCCCCATTTCTGTCAATTGTTCCCTTATGCTCTCCCTCAAACTCTGTACAACGTCTGGTTCTTTCAGTTTATCCACGTCCCATCTCCTTAAATTCCCACCTCTTTGCAGTTTCTTCAGTTTTAATCTACAGTTCATAACCAATAGATTGTGGTCATAGTCCACATCTTCCCCTGGAAATGTCTTACAATTTAATACCTGGTTCCTAAATCTCTGTCTTACCATTATATAATCTATCTGATACCTTTTACTATCCCCAGGGTTCTTCCATGTATACAACCTTCTTTCATGATTCTTAAACCAAGTGTTAGATATGATTAAGTCACGCTCTGTGCAAAATTCTGCCAGGCGGCTTCCACTTTCATTACTTAGCCTCAATCCATATTCACCTACTACGTTACCTTCTCTCCCTTTTCCTACATTCGAATTCCTATGACTATTAAATTTTCGTCTCCCTTCACTATCTGAATAATTTCTTTTATTTCATCATACATTTCTTCAATTTCTTCGTCATCTGCAGAGATAGTTGGCATATAAACTTGTACTACTGTAGTATGTGTGGGCTTCGTATCTATCTTGGCCACAATAATGCGTTCACTATGCTGTTTGTAGTAGCTTACCGGCATTCCTATTGTCCTATTCATTATTAAACATACTCCTGCGTTACCCCTATTTGATTGTGTGTTTATAACCCTGTAGTCACCTGACCAGAAGTCTTGTTCCTCCTGCCACCGAAGTTCACTAATTCCCACTATATCTATCTTTAACCTATCCATTTCCCTTTTTAAATTTTCTAACCTACCTGCCGGATTAAGGGATCTGACATTCCATCCTCCGATCCGTAGAACGCCAGTTTTCTTTCTCCTGATAACGGCATCCTCTTGAGTAGTCCCCGCCCGGAAATCTGAATGGGGGACTATTTTACCTCCGGAATATTTTACCCAAGAGGACGTCATCATCATTTAACCACACAGTAAAGCTGAATGTCCTCGAGAATAATTACGGCCGTAGTTTCCCCTTGCTTTCAGCCGTTCGCAGTACCAGCACAGCAAGGCCGTTTTGGTTATTGTTACAAGGCCAGATCAGTCAATCATCCAGACTGTTGCCGCTGCAACTACTGAAAAGGCTACTGCCCCTCTTCAGGAACCACACGTTTGTCTGGCCTCTCAACAGATACCCCTCCGTTGTGGTTGTACGTACGGTACGGCTATCTGTATCGCTGAGGCACACAAGCCTCCCCACCAACGGCAGGGTCCATGGTTCATGGGGGGGACACTCGGTTTAACGTCCTCTGTTCTTTCCACTGTTCCTATCGAATTTATGAGAGAATTATGAAAGCTACTTAAATGAAAGAACTTTATTAACATTCTTCATCCTTATTCTTCATGTTTACATATTTGCAGTCCTCTGCCGCTAAAGGGCTCCGACCTTCAGCGCGTATCAAGGCGGTGGGCAACATATGTCGGTGCTTGAGAAACGGAATTCTATTGTCGAGTTTCGAATTCGAAGGGCTCGCCCACACATGGGGAACCCTCACCTTGATCATGACAACGCCAGGCCACACACGACTGCTGCAACGTCTGCAATAATCCGACGCTTGTGGTTCGCAGTCATCATCAACCTCCATATAATCACGCCATCCATTTTTCGTCTATTTCCAGAACTTAAAGGTCACCTTCGACTACTTCACTTTCATATTGACGAAGCGGTGCTAACAGAAGTGAGGTTGTAGCTGAGCCAATAAGGTCAAAAATTCTACTGTGGCAATATCAACAAACTGGTCTATCGTTGGGAGAAATATGTTCGTCGCCAGGGTGACTATGTTGAGAAATAAATATGTAGACACGAAGAATAAAAACGTGCAATGTTTAAAACGCTTGTTTTATTTAAAAATCTGTAACAGTTTTTATGTAAAATATTCGGAGGCATTACTTTTCAATAGCCCTCGTATGTGGCTGATGTCTCCCCCGGCCAGCTCAAAAATATTGTTTTCTATGGACGCTTGATTCTCCACTTCCGTTGCTTTCATTTCAGGTGCAACACAAAGCTGGAAGAAAACGGCTATGACGGGTCTACGCGGTACCCTTGCCAGACACACTCGCGTTCATGACATCGAGTGAAGTTTGTAAGCAAGAAGAAACGATTGTGAAATGCCTGCAAGTTGGTGGCTGTGAGCAACATTACTGCTTTGCGAACCTCCGAAGAAATAGTTTAAAATGTAGTTTATTTGATGAAGGTCTTGTTTTAAGTAACAGATTGCAAAAAAAATGTATTTAATTGTTGCGTCTATAGAAGTCGTAAAATTTCTTAATTTATTTTAAAAGTAGAGCAGTCAACAAACTGCAGGCTGGTTTCAAGATTTCAGAGCAGAAAGCACCTTTTGAAACATTGGTCCTGGGAAAACAATGATTAAACTTAAATGTTTTTAAATAAAAACAGTATATGATAGTATTTAAGCTGCTAAAATTTAACAATTATCAATTTCTTTCTCGGTACAATCATCTTCAGATAATTAAAACTCCATGACGATGCTACATAGCTCTCTCCATGCGCAATTAATGAGTTTTAATGGTCTGAAGACAATCGAAACCGGTTACCTTACAATTAAATTTAAATTTTACTACTTAAATACGAGCACACACTGTTTTTATTTACAAACACAGCACAGAGGTTTATCAGGAATGTCCATGGTGGGAGTGGTAAACCCTTTTTCCCAAATCCATTATTGCGCGTGTTTATACATAACAGCAAACGCAACAGAGTAATGCAGCACCTCGCACATCGAAAACATCACATATACGCTGAGGCGACAGAAGTCATGTGGGATCCATTACGCTTTAATGGGCTACGGCAGCAGAAAACCGACGCGAGTGCCTGTGCTAATAGCACGTCATCGCCTGCAGCGCCTTTCCTGGGCTCGTGACCATATCGGCTGGACGCTAGACGTGGCCTGGTCACTTGAGTCCCGATATCAGTTGGCAAGGGCTGATTGTAGGATGCGAGTGTGGCGTGGACGCCACCAAGACATGGACCCAAGTTGTCAACAAGGCACTGAGGAAGCAGCTTTAGCCTCCATACTGGTGTGGGCTCTGTTTATATTACATGGAAACGGTTACTGATTACATATGGTTCTGTTGGGCTACCTCGAGGCGATTTCCGATCCTTCATGGACTTCATGTTCCCAAACAACAATGGAACTTTCATGAATGACAATGTGCCATGTCACCGGCCCCCTATTGTTCGCGAGCTGTTTGAACAACATTCTGGACAGTTCGAGCGAATGATTTGGCCACCCAGATCACCAGACATGAATTCCATCAAACGTTTATCGGACGTAATCGAAAGGTCAGTTCCTGCACAAAATCCTTCGCGGGAAACGCTTTAGCTACAGAATCAGCAATAGCCAATATTTCTGCAGGACTTCCAAGGACTTGTTGAGTCCGTGCCACGTTGGGCTGGCTTATAGGTTAAACAACAGCGGTAATTTCCTCCAATTTTGCCATACACGTTCCTTGACATAAAATTGCCTAACTGAATCCATCAATTTCACTGATTTCGTTTGGCTTATAGACTGCTAGTATGTTTATGTACCCGGTGCAAATTTGTTGTTGGATTTAGAATGTTTTATATCACTTTAAACTGTCGACGAATTTCAGTGGCCTTCTCAAGCTGTCAAACTTTTCCTTAATTTCCCTTATTTTAATTTTACGACATGCAAGTTGAGATCTATTCTGTTTATTTTGTGTATGACAACTGGCTCACCGTAATGGTACACCAATAAAGAAATCAATGCTTTAATCGAAAGATATATACTAATCAATAGATACTAGTAGATTTTGCTCCTCTTTAAATTAGATGAGATGACGCACGTAAACTTGTGATATCTATAACACAGATACGATAGTCACTAAGGCAGACTTCCCATTCGAGAGTGAAGTTGTTTATACTTAACCAACGTAGTTGAGCATATTGGAAGTTCAGTTAGAGTTGGGTGGAACAGCGGCCAAAGCCGGAAGTCCGCTACGAACGTGGAAAAGCATGAAGCATGAACAACGGAAAACATGGAAATCGTTAATTTCGGAAATTAGCTTGAGAAGTGACTCTTTCTCTCTGTGATAGTGGAGAGAAACAATCCAAGTCACCGTGATGAACGTCACATAATTCCCTTTATAAAGGACCATAGAGAATATATAAACTCAGATTACTAAACCCTGAGTTAATGTGAATGAAGGAACGCCCTTCACTCACGCTGAAATCGTAGTTTCGAGAAAATCTATTTAATATTTGCGTATTTTTTCATGAGTGTTGAATACAGATGACTAAGCAAACTAATTTCGTCCAGCCCCAACTGTGGGTTCCCTGACTGCACGGTGAGGTGCTACATGAATTATTCTATGTGATCAAAAGTATCCGGACGCCTGGCTGAAAATGACTTACAAGTTTGTGGCGTCCTCCATCGGTAATGCTGGAATTCAATATAGTGTTGGCCCACCCGAAGCCTTTATGACAACTTCCACTCCCGCAAGCATACGTTCAATCAGGTGCTGGAAGGTTCCTTGGGGAATGGTAGACCTTTCTTCACGGAGTGCTGCACTGAGGAGAGCTATCGATATCGCCCGGTGAGGCCTGGTACGAAGTCGGCGTTCCAAAACATCATAAAGGTGTTCTATATGATTCAGGTCATAACACTGTGCAGGGGCCGGTCGAAGTGGCCGAGCGGTTCTAGGCCCTACATTCTGGAACCGCGCGACCGCTACGGTCGCAAGTTGGAATCCTGCCTCGGGCATGGATGTGTGTGATGTCCTTAGGTTAGTTAGGTTTAAGTAGTTCTTAGTTCTAGGGGACTGATGACCTCAGCAGTTAAGTCCCAAAGTGCTCAGAACCATTTGAACCACTGTGCAGGACAGTCCATTTCAGGGATGTTGTTTTCGTGCGACCGCTTCGCCACAGGCTGTGAATTATGAACAGGTGCTCAATCGTGTTGAAGATCGCAGTCATCATCCCCGAATTGCTCTTCAACAGTGGGAGGCAAGAAGGTGCTTAAAACATCAATGTAGGCCTGTGCTGTGATAGCGCCACGCAAAATAACAGGGGGTTAAGCCCCTTCCATGAGAAACACGACCACACATAACATCATCGCCTCCAAATTTTACTGTTGGCACTTCATACGCTGGCAGATGACGTTCAGCGCGCATGCGCCACACCCACACGCAGCCATCGGATCGCCACATAGTGTACCGTGATTCGTCACTCCACACAACGTTTTTCCACTGTACAATCGTCCAATGTTTACGCTCCCGACACGAAGCGAGGCGTCGTTTGGCATTTGCCGGCGTGATGTGTGGCTTACGAGCACCCGCTCGACAATGAAATCCAAATATTCTCACCTCCCTCCTAAGTGTCATAGTACTTGAAGTGAATCATGATGCAGTTTGGAATTCCTGTGTTATGGTCTGGATAGATGTCTGCCTATTATACATTTATGACCCTCTTCAACTGTCGGCGGTCTCTGTCAGTCAACAGACGAGGTCGGTCTGTACGCTTTTGTGCTGTACGTATGCCTTCACGCTCTAATTTCACTATCACATCGGAAACAGTGAACCTAGGGATGTGTAGGAGTGTGGAAATCCCTCGTACAGACGTATGACACAAGTGACACGCAATCACCTGACCACGTTCGAAGTACGTGATTTCCACGAAGTGCCTCATTTTGCTCTCTCACACTGTCTAATGAGTGCTGAGGTCGGTGATATGAAGTTCCTGGCAGCAGGTGGCAGCACAATGCACCTGATATGTTTTTGGGGGTGTCCGGATACTTTTGATCATGTATTAGTTCACTTCGTTACACAAATGAATATAAGAGTTATTTAACTTTGATACATTTCTCTGTCACGAGAGCACTGGACATTTACAACTGTCATGGACTATCAAAGCATCGCTTGATGCAAAAATTAACAAACTGTTCTCTTGAGGTACAAAATGCAACATGTATGAAATAACGTATCAGAAATCTTAATTGTCACTGTCCTACTCGATGTTGACTGCTTTGCTGAGGTCTCTAACTGAGGTTGAACTCTTGCATGATCGAAATTATACTGATCCCAGCAAGAGAGCCTTACTATGCTGAGAGGGAGGCTTGGTCTTCTGGAGCGCCTCCCACTAGTGGTTGCAGACTGCAGCGAGCACTCGTTAATATGTATGGTGTCGACTCTCATTGTCCAGTGTGATGTGGCACTGCAATCTCTGGACGATACTATATAGAGATTATAACCTCGCATTGCACGATTTCACAATGCCGTTACTTCTTTCACCACACATTTACTTTCATGCAATTAATTAAATCTGAGGACATAAAATTTCTGACCAATCACCTCAGAAGAACACAATATCTCTAGTCCTAACAGCAGCCGTCTCACTCACAAACACCATCCCAACAAGCGGCCGACCGGCCGCCGTGTCATCCTCAGCTCCTAGGCATCACCGGATGCGGATACAGAGGGGCATGTGTTAGCACACTGATGTCCTGGCAGTCGTCAGCTATCGGACTGGTGTCGCTACTTCTCAGTCACGCAGCTCTTCAGTTGACGTCACAAGGGCTGAGTGCAGCCAGCTTGCCGACTGTATTGGGCGGGCCCGAACGGTGACCCAGCCTCTAACCAAGCCCGATACCGCTTAACTTGGGTGATCTGACGGGGACCGGTAGTGCTAATGAATCAAGGCTGTTGGCATTCAGGAAACACACATAGAATCGAAATTAATAAAAAATAGTTAAAGCTATTACCAGTATAGATTCGTATGAACTCAACAGTGCTCATGTGGTCCTGTTAGAGGTGGAATGTCGTTGCCTTTCTCCGACCTGTCGTAAATCAAGCTGAATTTGGTCGGGGGATAAAGATATGCAAATGAGGTTGCCCCACACATTTCTGCAGTTAAGCTCTTAAGGAGTGAGGGGAACAAATAGCTTCAGCTCACCACATTTCACTCACATCATGTTCTGACGTGTGTGGATGAGGCGTGTCGGCGCGATGTGTCTATCATCTCTGGTCGCCACTGTGGAAGGTGGTTAACAGCCGAAAGTCTTCATCTCCAGTGTTCCCCGGCTACGAGGCTCCACGAACGCTTTGCACTTCTGGCAATTACTTGGATTGACCGCTGATCTAACTCGAGACATTTACATCCATGATTTGGCACTTTATCACTAAGCCACATTAAATGAAATGAAATTATATCTAGAAAAGGTTCCACTTCGCAACAGGTAGTTCTGTCTTTATAATGTCATGGATTCTCCGCGAGTAAGACAAATTCTACACGAAATTCACTAAAAGCCAATCGTTCAGACAAACTTCAGCCCGAAGTTCGCTACCAATGAGAAGCGTACCACACAAATATTTAAATACCGAAGGTAAATCGAGCTACAAGTCTCCGCAGAAACCAAACGAGAACAGAAAACGCAAACAAGAAAAGTCTGCAACTCCAGTTCCTCAAATACGTTCGTTGTTTTACTTCAAACTTTGCAGAATTTAGAGCCCTCTTCCTCCAGAGAGTTCTTCAACATCACGTCACTGAACTCTTAAACTTCATATTTAAATGCTTCGAGATTTTTTTCTGAAGAGACTAATTTGAACAGTACCGTTCGAACTGTGTCTAGGCTTTAGTGCGTCGTCGTGTAATGCTGTAGCCTCCAATTCCGACTTATAAAAGATAAGAACAGTTGTGAGTTGTAAGCTTCTCCGTGGTAGAGAGTGTAGTAGACGTCACCAGTGGACCTCATGGTCACCCCACAGTGGCAATCACGTCATTTGTTTGGCACGCTGAAAACCACGTCACCAAGAGTTACGCTCACTACAATACCCTATGTTCCATATGCACTCTTACGTCAACATAGTCTTTGCTAAAACCATTCTCAGTGAAGAAGACAAGCCGTCGGACGGGAATGTGAAGCAAAACTACACGCTCTGTGTTTTCACGAATCAGCCAGACCCGTGGTCAATTCATACTGAATTCGTTAGCAAGCGAAATGTATGCAGAAAGCAAAATACTGGAGTGACGGAAAGCAGTGAACAACTGGCAAAGAGTTTTGGGACAATTGTTTTCTAGAAGGAAAATGATATTTGCCTAAACTTTAGGTATTTAATTGTGTTTTTAGCATACGAAGTTCTTTCTATAATTTTAAGAAACTCATTTAAAATAAGTACAGAGACTACAAACTGTGGTGATATACATTATGTAATAAATGCGCAAGAAATGAGGCATTAATCAACCGTTGGAACTTAAGGAAGTCCTACACTCTGCTCCTCGTACAAAAAGGTGTGGGGACAAATATGAATTGTGTAACGTTCCCAGCTATTAAGTACGAATATTTTAAGAATAAAAGTTCGTCGCCTGTCTGTAATTCGGGTTTTAGGTTTTACTTCCAATACAAATCGGTAGGGAATTCTAAAATTTAATATGTCTGTGTTCCGATTTTTAGATTTCATTTCCGAAGACTATCGGAAACGAAAACTAAAAACTGAAATAATGAAAGTTGACGTACTTTTATTCATAAAATATAGAGCTTCTACTGTCTATCTGCCACACGAAGTCACTAGGTATGCGTTAAAAATGATACAAGTGGTTCATTTTTTGCCTCTTTATTACTATGCTCTACGCATGAATCATGCTACATACATCTGTAGTCTTCAAGTGTCTTCAGAAACAGAGTCATCAACGTTTCGGGTGGTTATATCCAACCTATTTTCCGACAAGAAATGTTGGCCGATCGGTTTGACAAAGCGCGTACTCAGACCCAGTCTGTCTGTCGGTGTGTTGGTCGTTTGATGTGTGTGTGTGTGTGTGTGTGTGTGTGTGTGTGTGTGTGTGTGTGTGTCTAGGCCCACGAGAAAGACAGGCCGCGGCGCGTACGTCACGAAGGGGGGCCTGAAATCGCTTGCTCACTTAGCTGAGCAGAGAAAATGGGTTTTCTAAACCTGTTACCTCGCAGCGGGGCGTGTACGTACCAACGAGAATTGCGTCTTCTACATGAGTCTGATATTATGAATTCTGAATGATCAACAATACTGCAACAAAATTCAATGTAAAGTCAATGTTCGATATAAATTGTGTAACGACTTGTTTATATCATTTAGTCTCTTCTGCTTGACTGTCCTCATCTCATACAAGAAGTGTAGCCCTATGCAACTGATAATCGTTTTGGAATTATTTTAATCTGATTGCATCCCAGTGAAGCCGTAACAAATTATAAGTACGTGCAACGGTCTGGCTTACTCGTAGGCCTCGGTGTTTCCCTTAAGAACGCGAATTGTTCAATTTGAAGAAGTTTTCACGATTGAGTTTCGAATTTTCATGAACCTGATGTGAGACTCAGATTTTAAGTACTTCTATATTAATTTCATTTAAGGTCGTTGATGCTACATTCAGTTTACTTGTAAATAATAGATTTCAGCTGTCAGTCGTCATTTTCAAATTTTATTGGCACATCTAGATTTCAGCTAGAAACTAGCCATTCTCAATGCACTATCATTTTTGATCAATGCATGTAATGCCTGTTGGTCGGGCTTCATCCACAATTCATTCAATGATAGTGCATTGAGAATGGCTAGTTTCTAGCTGAAATGTAGATCTGCCAATAAAATTTAAAAAGGGCGGCCCCCTGAATGGAAGGTAACTTGATGACATTCAGTTTGTATAATCTTTCGCTACATTTAGGAAACTATCAAAAACACCTGCGTGTTGTGAAATATCAATCACAATAAAAACATCATTAATTTTCACTGTCAGAATATCTTTTGAAGTAGCTTTTAGCTCCATTATTAACGCTTGTGTCATGGTATGCATACATCATATCCTTGCAGTAACGTTTGTTAATATACTGGAGTAGTTTATGAAGTATAGAAGAGATAAAAAGTCTTTATTTGCAGAAGTTACATAGTTTCCCTTTCAATCACGTTTTTCAGGAAACGATTTTTTAAAGGATTTTTGATTGATATACTCTTTCACACACCGTTAGTAACACAAATTCAATATTACGTATATTTATTTCACATTATCACTTATCTATGCGTATACGTTGTCTCATTATACTTCTCAAGTTATTCGTAGACACATGTTTAATGGAATCATTGGTGAGTCTCGCTCCTTTGTACTGAAATGTTACCATACAAATTACAATGCCTGCAGGCTATATCTTAGACACTGGACTCGCATTCGGGAGGACGACGGTTCAATCCCGCGTCCGGCCAAGCTGATTTAGGTTTTCCGTGATTTCCCTAAATCATTCCAGGCAAATGCCGGGATGGTTCCTTTGAAAGGGCACGGCCGACTTCCTTCCCCATCCTACCCTAATCCGATGAGACCGATGACCACGCTGTCTGGTCTCATCCCCCGAACAACCAACCAACCAACCAACCAACCAACCAACCAGGCTATATCAGTTCGCATTGTGGGACAAAGAAGTCACGATAAATACTCCGCCTTCACTTGTAGTGATGAATCTGATGTTGGCTGTGGTTTACCGGAGAGACCGTTTTCGCTGTTATCGTTTTGTAAACACGAAACACTCAAAATTTTGCTTGCTTTCGAGCCAAGCAGAGCCACTATATTCTTTAAAATTAAGGGTTTAGGCTACACTGTCTACCAAAAACATCGCTGTTTATTTGGCCATGTCAGGAATGATTGCCTGTGAACGGTGTGTAATGGTTCAGAAGAAAATCTATTGCCACATAAGGAGCGTTGGCGTCACTTCATGTTTCACGTAATGTACGTCAGCCGTTTTACCTCCCGTGATGAATGCTTCGGTAAAACTGTGATTGCTCTGGGCTAGTCCGTATTTACATGGATCGACCTCAGTCCTGAAAAATAATGAAGCTTCTGTATGGCATAACGTGCTGGTAAATACCACGTCGTCCTGCCGGGAAGGATATTCCCATACTTTCTTCCTAGAAGATCTTACGATTTGGGGAACACACAATACTGCTTGACGACTACATTTGCGATTAATTGTATACTTTTTTCAGTATTGATTGCCTTGAAAATAAAGCAACCGTTTACTGCAAAATTCTACGAGAAGATTCAGCTGCTCCGACCAGCACAGTTTCATGCAGCCCAGAATGAGACATCGAGCCCTCAAAAATTATTCGCGTGATTTTCATATTCTGTCACTCGCTGTTTCCAACCACCAGTCATACAGGAAAACTGATCACGACCTTCTTGTAGGAACATTAATGTTGTTAAATTTTGTATTCGGGTACGTTTTCGTTGGATGCCGCGTGTTTCAAGTTACTCAAGAAGAAAGTACGAAAGTGATCTTCAAAAGCCCGACCACCTGCCTCCGGCCCCAAGTTCATCCCTCACCAGTCACGATTTCTAACATCTTGCTCATGGCACAACTTCCTGCCACTGAGCCGTAGTGGCCGAGTGGTTCTAGGCGCAACAGTCTACAATAGCGCGACCACTACCGTCGCAGGTTCAAATCCTGCCTCGGGCATGGATGTCTGTGATGTCATTAGGTTAGATAGGTTTAAATAGTTCTAAGTTATAGGGGACTGATGACATCAGAAGTTGAGTCTCATAGTGCTCAGAGCCATTTTTGGAGCCTGTCACTGAAGAAAAATATTCGGCTCCAGGAATTGTTTCAGATATTTGACCTTTCTTGATCTATTGATTGGGCTTTTACACCATAAGTAAGTCGGCTATTTAGATAACATTATGAACTTAAATATTCCCTCGAGGATAATGAAAGAAAAACATCTGTAAACGTTCCACTAAAACTTATTACGTTGAAAATTCGACATATGCTTGTGCCTTACAAGCACAGTAGTTTCATAGTCAGAATGCCTGAAGAATACAGCGAATCAGTTGTTTATTTTATGCTGGTAAAATTCACAAAATTGGTATGTAAATTTACACAAACGTCAATTTTACAATTTTTAAGTGCCCGACTAAATCAGTGGCGTAATAACGCGAGTCAATGAAGACCAAAAAGGGTCGAATGCAGGAAACAAGTCGTGCAATCGGGAACTCTTGTTCAGTGGAAGGAGTACGTGCTCTGAACAATGGAATCGAAATTATGACTTGGGGCGGCTGAGTGGGAAAGTGGGGACGCGTTTGAAGATCACTTATGTACTTTTACTTTGAGTAACTCAAACTACAGCCTCTAGCAGAAACGTATACCAGTAGAAAATTTAACTACATCAAACTTCCTACAAAAACTCCTGTTGTAGTAACTTTTTGGGCTTAGCGAGCGAGTCCAGTGTCTAAGATATAGCCTGCAGGCATTGTAATTTGTATGGTGGCATTTCAGTACAAAGGAGCGAGACTCACCAATGATTCCATGAAACATGTGTCTACGAATAACTTGAGAAGTATAATGAGACAACGTATACGCATAGATAAGTGATAATGTGAAATAAATATACGTAATATTGAATTTGTGTTACCAACGGTGTGTGAAAGAGTATATCAATCAAAAATCCTTTAAAAAAATCGTTTCTTGAAAAACGTGATTGAAAGGGAAACTATGTAACTTCTGCAAATAAAGACTTTTTATCTCTTCTATACTTCATAAACTACTCCAGTATATTAACAAACGTTACTGCAAGCATACCATGACACAAGCGTTAATAATGGAGCTAAAAGCTACTTCAAAAGATATTTTGACAGTGAAAATTAATGATGTTTTTATTTTGATTGATATTTCATAACACGCAGGTGTTTTTGATAGTTTCCTAAATGTAGCGAAAGATTATATAAACTGAATGTCATCAAGTTACCTTCCATTCAGAAGGCCGTCCTTTTTAAATTTTATTGGCACATCTACATTTCAGCTAGAAACTAGCCATTCTCAATGCACTATCATTGAATGAACTGTGGATGAAGCCCGACCAACAGGCATTACATGCATTGATGACGTACTACAGATGCGAAATTTAACCGACAGGAAGAAGATGCTGTGATATGTAAATGGTTAGCTTTTCAGAGCATTCATACAAGGTTGGCGCCGGTGGCGACACTTACAACGTGCTGACATGAGGAAATTTTCCAACCGATATCTCATACACAAACAGCAGCTGACCGGCGTTGCCTGGTGAAACGTTGTTGTGATGCCTCGTCTAAGGAGGAGAAATGCACACCATCACGTTTCCGACTTTCATAAAGGTCGGATTGTAGCCTATCGCGATTGCGGTCTATCGTATCGCGACATTGCTGCTCGCGTTGGTCGAGATCCAATGACTGTTAGCAGAATATGGAATCGGTGGGTTCAGGAGGGTAATACGGAACCCCGTGCTGGATCCCAACAGCCTGGTATCACTAGTAGTCGAGATTACAGCCACCTTATCCACATGGCTGTAACGGATCGTGCACCCAAGTTTCGAACCCTAGTCAACAGATGGGGACGTTTGCAAGACAACAACCATCTGCACGAACAGTTCGACGACGTTTGCAGCAGCATGGACTATCAGCTCGGAGACCATGGCTGCGGTTACCCTTGACGCTGTATCACAGACAGGAGCGCCTGCGATGGTGCACTCAACGACGAACCTGGGTGCGCGAATGGCAAAACGTCATTTTTTCGGATGAATCCAGGTTCTGTTTACCGCATCATGATGGCCCCATCCGTGTTTGGCGACATCGCGGTGAACGCACACTGCAAGCGTGTATTCGTCATCGTCATAGTGGCGTATCACCCTGCGTGATGGTATGGGGTGCCATTGGTTACACGTCTCGGTCACCTCTTGTTCGCATTGACGACACTTTGAACACTAGACTTTACATTTCAGATGTGTTACGACCTGTGGCTCTATCTTTCATTCGATCCCGGCGAAACCCTACATTTCAGCAGGATAATGCACGCCCGCATGTTGCAGGTCCTGTACGGGCCTTTCTGAATACAGAAATGTTCGACTGCTGCCCTGGCCGGCTCATTTTCCAGATCAATTGAAAATGTCTGGTCAATGGTGGCCGAGCAACTGGCTAGTCACAAGAAGTCAGTCACTAGTCTTGATGAACTGTGGTATCGTGTTGAAGCTGGATGGGCAGCTGTACCTATACACGCCATCCAAGCTGTGTTTGACCCAATGCCCAGGAATATCATGGCCGTTATTACGGCCAGAGGTGGTTGTTATGGGTACTTATTTCCCTCGATCTATGCACCGAAATTGCGTGAAAAGTAGTCACATGTTAGTTCTAGTATAATATATTTGTCCAATGAATACCCGTTTATCATCTGCACTTCTTCTTGGTGTAGCAATTTTAATGGCCAGTAGTGTATTTCAATTTGAACTTAGAGAACCTCTCTATCAGTTGCAGGGAATGGGTGACATTCAGCGTATATCTGCATCTGCGTTGTCTAGCAATACTCCAGACCCAGTCCACGCGCCTGCGTTTTCGAGAGAAATGTTCAACTGGAGAGAGAGTGATCAGGCGGCTGGTAGGCACATATTGTAATACCGATCGAGATGGTGGAGGCATCCAGGTCCTGGATTTATTCGGGAAGATCGGACTTGAATCTCCCGTTGTGACCCCCTCAATTTAGGTATTATGTGGTTCCCCATCATTACTTAAACTGAATGATCGGAGTGTTACGTTGGGAAGGCAAAGGACATTTCTCCATTCTAGATGAAATCAAACTTTTAACGTACTGTTTCTAATTATTCTGTCGTTGACGAGACCTTTAATTCTCACTTCCTTTTTACCTCTACCGCTGGTTTTAGAGCTTGTGTGCTACGTGCGCTGCCGACGCGAACGTGGACTGATTAGCGTGGTTGACACAACGGCGACAGCTGTGCTCTATTTGATCCTCACGGCAATACGTAAGATAGTGTTACGCAGTTTCTCCACAAAAGCCCGTTTTTTAGGATTTATTATTTCTATATGTCCCTTTTGCAAAGAAAAAAGAGTGCTTGAGCACATTGTACAGCTTTAAAGATCAATAAACTACAAATGTTCCCCTACAGCTGGCGCAATACTTTTTTTAGTAATAGTTTTCAAGTAGAATAACTGTAGATTTCTCACTCTAGTTGCATATCAGTTATTAATTAAAAATGACTGATGCAGTTATATGAGAGCAGAGGAGGAGTGGGCAGGAAAGCAATACAAGCACAGCAATAAAACGACCACAGGCCGAGGGGGAAGGAGATTGGGGAACCCGTAAACTTCGGGCAGACTACGGCTACGCGCCGTGCGCTTACTGAAGAATCTTCTGAAAACAGAACCTAATTAACGCGGCCACCGTAATTTCTCGGCAGGAGTTTGCTTTCCGGAGAGAAGCCCGTAAACATACTCGAAATTGGCTGCTACTCATTGCACCAGACATGCTTCCTCTCCACCGTTTCAGCTAAGTTTTTAACTATTCTTTTATGCAATTTTCCTACATTTGCTCGTCTATATTACACTGTGTACCTTACAGTGTACGGCTGAGAGTACTTTCTGCGTTTAGTTTATTTTATCCTCTTTCTCATTCGAATGATGCATATGCTTTTCGTGTATCTACTGACTTCTGTTCCACTATCTACTTCACGGTGGATCGTGGAGGGTACTTCATTGTCATCTATTTCCTCCCCTCTCCATCCCATTCGCAGATGATACGGGAGAACCACCCTATGGAAGCCCACGTAAAAGATTTTCTATGATTTAACTGCACGGTCGCAGGTTCGAATCTTGCCTCGGGCATGGATGTGTGCGATGTCCTTAGTTAGGTTGAAGTAGTTCTAAGTCTAGGTGACCTCAGATGTTAAGTCCCATAGTGCTTAGAGCTAGAGCCATTTAACTGCAATTGTCACTTGGCGAGATGAAAGGGCGGGGAAGCAATATATAGCTTTGTCTTCTTGTATCGTAAACCTGTAGGTGATGAACACTGATTTTCGTACAGGGCCCACCGCTTCAATTGGTGAACATCTCTGAAATGGTGCCGAGATAATTAAACTGCGTAGGTTTCCTTAGATTTTCTCTACATTTAAGTCTAAGCGTTGAGAGTCGCAGATCGACGACCGATTGGTAGAGCAAGGGTTTCGTAAGTTACCAATTTCGAGAGTAGCCACCTCTGCAGCTGAGTGGTCAGTGCGACTGACTGTCAAGTGGAGGACCTTGGTTCGATTACCAGTACAGCCAGGGTACTTTCCTTGTTGAGAGGTCTGGAAGAGGGTGCACACCGCCTCTTGAAACCAATCGAGGAACTGCCTGGCAGAGTAGTAGCTGTTCCCTGTCGTGATCACTGACAATGGCCGGGATAACGGCGTGTTGACTCCACGCCGCTCCACAACGCATTCGATGACGCCACTGGAAAAGGGTGACATGGCGGTCGATCCATACCGATGGGCCCGCGAGTGCCTGTGGACTGAGTTTTATGGTTACTTCGATGGTAGTTTACATATCCATAAGACTCTTCCACTGGGTTTTAGCCTAGCAGCTGCTTTTCCCACTTCTAGTTATAAGCGGTATTGTTTACGTCGCTCCTGTCGCATATTGCTACATATCCACGGCTGTGACTGTTTCCAGTCAATAATCACCAACAGTGTTGCCGATGTTGCCTATTTCTCACCATTGTGCTACTTTTTTATATTAAAAATCGTCAGTCTTTGCACTAAGTGTCTTACCAACTGCAGGTCTCTCCACATTTCCTTTGAATGCGTTGTACCGCGAATATTATACACAACAGGGTCATCCGTGCACTGCGTCCTCTTGCTCCAGCCGTTATCCAACACTTCATTTCAATTTTTCGTACCTTTGTCTTTCGCGGGCAAGTGCTCTACCAACTGAGCTACTCAAATACGATTCACGACCCGTCTTTAAATCATTGCTTCGTGAGTCGTGCTTGGGTAGCTGGGTCGTGAGCAGTTACCGGTGAAAAGGTCTCGAGTTCGAGTCTTGGTCAAGCACACAGTTTTAATGTGGCCGAAAATTTTGTATTTATCATGATTAGCAATGGTTCTGCACTGATGAACCGAAACGTTCTGACCACCTACTTGAAATCGTGTTACTTAACTTTTGGAGCGCAATACAGCAGTGAATCTGCGTGAGAGGGATTCGGAAAATCTTGGTAGTGTTCTGGACGTGTGTAGCATTCGTCACGTAATTCCTGTAAAGTACGGGATTGTAGCTTGTGGGCGCAGAGATGGCGTCCAAAAGGTCCTAGGTATGTTCCATCGATTAGTCACCCTGCTGGAATATTACTCTTGAGACAGACGTTAAGCATGACGGATACCTGCGGTCAACAATAATGTTGACGTAGCCTATAAACCTCAACGTGTCCTTGATTTCTGCCATGGAACTCATGGTAGCCCAGGTGAATTTCCTCCAGTGTTTAACGACTTTGCCCGATCTATGCTCTTGGCGTAGTGTATGTTTGGAGAAGCTGTTCCCCTTCATGATGATTTTTGAGACACGTAGATCGACCAGATGTATCAATAAACCTCCCAGGCGACACGTTCCTATTGATCAACGGTGCAATTGCGATGATACCGTCCCCAATACAATCGTAACTGAAGATATCATTGGACCAACAAGGAAACACTTAGGGGTAGTCTGCTACGTAGCCCCATATTCAACAATATGCGCTGATCAATGTGACCCAGAACGTGTCTGCACCAGCACTGTACTCTGCCGTCAGATCTGCCATAGACAAAGAGGTTTACAAATTCCCCTTCCAGCCTGCTTGCGCCTATTCCCGCCGCAACCATTAAAGCAGCTCAATCTGCCGATCGGAGGCACAAGAGGGCATGTGTACTGAAGAACAGCGCTTAAATCAGGCCACTCTCAGTTTCTGCATATCTGTAAAGATTCACGGGACGCTTTCAGCCTGCTGCACCTCACGACAGGTTGTGCTGTCAGTCCAGCGTGACTGGAGAATCGTCAGCTATGTTTGTGCACATAGTTTCACTGCAACTCAGCTATCTTAACAGTGGGAGCAGTAAAACGGACAAACTAAACTTAAAATGCGATGAAGGACAAGTTGGGAATTTAGGAATATATGTTAATCACGGTACAGAGGCCTAGTACAACATGAGAAAAATATTCGTGTGTTTACGGGGCAGCTTCAAATAAATCGATTGATCTCTCACAATGAAAATTATGTAAAAAGTCTCTCATTGGGAAGCAATGAGTATGTTACGACATGTTTGTAAATCTGTACAAACGTTTCTTCATTCCATATTTCTTTTTAAAGATGAGGAAGACTTTGTGGTTGCAGCTGTATGGAAACGTGTGCTGAGGACCTGTGGCCGTTTAGCAGTATTTAGGATGAACATTGATTGAAATAAGAAAAATATGTGGGTCAGTTGATATCAAAAATCACATTCTGAAGGTATGCAACGTAATATGGAAGTCAAATTTCGTGTTTCCTGAAACGAATTTGTGGAATTGAGAGTGAAATGTTTTGGCCACTTAAGCCCAAAGGTGAAAATATATAGTATGCTTGGTCTTGTATTCTGGTACTGGGGTGAAAAACGTCCGAACCCTACTCATAACACTACAGTGAATGAGTGCAGAGTAAACTGTTATGTGGGGCAGCACAGCAGGAACACAGCCAGGCAGGCATGTAAGCAAGCACGATTCCTTCAGTGGACTTGTGCTGGGCTTAATTTGGCTTGGATGGGAGTAGTACAGGCTGTCCGTTCGCCTGATAACGTGTGCCAGCTTGTCTGCTTGGGTAACAGACAAGCACGGACATGTTAAGAGCGGAACGTGTGCACGTCTAGCCACAGACTGTCTCTAAACGTGGCTTACAGAGCTGCCAAGCGTCCGACCCCAGATAACGTAAGAAACAGATTGCCCGATCGCTTGGTCTAGCAGGCAACCCTTGTCAGGGAACGGCCACCAGGCGGCAACAGCGTCACATCCTTACTTCTGGAATCAACCACTAGATTGCACTCCGTTCTGTGAAATATGTGGCAACATCGGCCGAGCGCGTGCAGCTATCCACTATTTGGCGTCTCCGAAGTACAGCTGTTTCTGACATACCGGTGGTAGTGGATCGAGTCGTCATACCGAGGACCTACAAGTATAGTAACTGTGGAAGGAGTAGACGAACAAATCCTGAACTAAAAATGTTCCGATTTCCAGTCAAAGATAAAGAAAGGTTACGCGAGTGGATTTTAAATTCAGGTAAATCAATAAATTAGTTACGAGTAAGAATTAATAAAGAGGCATAAGCATTCGATCCTATTTAAATTTTGTCGATGTTATATTCGATATAACGTGGCAGCCCTTCCTGTACATGAATCATATCATATAATTTTTAAATGAAATCTTTGCTGCGATTTGGAATTTTTAAAACTTCACTATCATGATTTTGGGTGTAGAGGCATTTTTGTGTGCAATGTGAAAACTGAAAGCAATATAACATATGGATAACAAAATGCAAAGCATAGTGTGGTAACATTTGGTAAGCAATTTAAGAAGCATTACCTTACAAGACCTTTCCCTTTGTACTTGGAAATGGCTCTAGAGTTGAAATCGCAACAGTAAAATAAATGAATAATAGCTGTCATCTAACTACAAAGTTATCGGTCCCTCTAAATCCTGGTACATACAAGAGTGAACGAAGTGAACGAGTGTAAAACTTCGTTTACACTCTTGCAAACGAGTATTCATAGATAATTCGCCAATGTCCACTGCCATTCGTTTATACTTGTGAACAAGCATAAGAGAACGAGCATAACATGCAAACTATAGACGCTGCCTATTTTAATTTTTTTTTATCTGTGCGAAAATAATCGTCACACAGCTTTCACTTGAAAACAACACTACTTATAGTAACAGGTCTGCGCGAGAGCGGATATCCCCAGTAATAACTGTGTTGCAGATAAAAGCGTACGTCTGTTGCGAATATTTGCGGGTTATCTTTAAACTGTACAAAGTAAATTTTTAACATAATTATGGTTTGCTGTCTGTGGCTCTTCAAAGTTGACACCGGCAAAATATACTCGAAAAACACGCTTTCACTTGTAAATTACAGCGTTTGCAGCCCCCTTTCAACAACAATCCAAAATTCATCGTTTTGTGCCACTCTTATATCATTTACGATAAGTTACATGCAAAGTAAAAAAATTTAAATCTGAAATGAGTGTCACTGAAATATGTCCAGCCTTAATTCGCATCATAACCGAGTGCCGATTTTAAAAACTTTCTAGTGTTAACCTGCAAGTGGAGTTCTCTTTTACCACCATAATCCGTATCAGAAGAGCTGTATAGCAAAGAGGAAACAGATGGCATGGAAGGCGAGTGTAAAACCCTTGCGACTGCAATACAGTCTGCATTTAAACAGTAACTCGGGAGAAATGTTTGTGTGTTACTTTTCATTTATTTCATTTCGCATATGATTGTGAGAAATAAACTTGGTTTGTAGAATTACAGGAGCTAATCTACATTCTTAGATTGAAAACTAGGGAAAAACCACAGTCGATGATGAGCTACAGTCAGCAGTGTGACGAATGCACTTCGCGCCCAGCGCTCTAGCCGAACGCAAATCAGGCTAAATCACGTCACCGAAGATACAGCGTTGCCAGGGGCAGGTCAGTTAGCATTGTAGCGTCTCCTGTGACATCTGTTGTCCGACGGGAAAACTATTTTTACGATTGCCTGTTCCACCGTAAGGACGGTCAATCTGTTTCTTATGTGATCTGGGGTCCGACCTCCACATCTACACCTACATGGATTGCAAATCACATGTAAGTGCCTGGCAGAGGGTTCATCGAAACACCTTCACAATTCTCTATTATTCCTATCTCGTATAGCGCACGGAAGAATGAACACCTATATCTTTCCGTAAGAGCTCTGATTTCGCTTATTTTATCTTGGTGATCGTTCCTCCCGATATAACTCGATGTAAACAAAATATTTTCGGATTCAGGGGAGAAAGTTGGTGATTGGAATATCGTGAGAAGATTCCGTGCAACGAAAAACGCCTTTCTTCTAATGATGTCCATCCCAAATCTTGTATCATTTCTGTGACACTCTCTCCCACATTTCGCGATAATACAAAACGTGCTGCCTTTCTTTGAACTTTTTTGATGTGCTCTGTCAGTCCTATCTGGTAAGGATCTCACACCGCGCAGCATTATTCTAAAATAGAACGGACAAGCGTAGTGTAGTCTGTCTCCTTAGTAGGTCTGTTACATTTTCTATGTGTCCTGCCAATAAAACGCCGTCTTTGGTTATCCTTCCTCACAAAATTTTCTGTGTGTTCCTTCCAGTTAAAGTTGTTCGTTCTGTGATGAGTCGTGGGCGTCTACCATCTAGACGCCTACTCTTGGTGTCACTGTCTATTAACTATTTTCCGCAAATGCTTAGAACAGTACGCGAACAGCCGACCAGTATCACCGAATTCGGGGTGCTTTTTCCGAGGCTCATGTCGGAGAATATCACTATTTGCGGCTCATATAATTCGCAACGCCACCAGGTGACATCCAGTCTCTCGGTGGGCACTGCTCGTAATGTTTCGACTCACTCTCATGCGGTACTCCTTAAGCCAGCTGCACATCTGACACTACTGTTAGCAACTGTCTGCTAGTATGCCTTCAAGCCTATTACGTTGGAATTCCCTAGCTTTATATTTTGTTCATTAGGCGACAGCGACGGTATGTGAAAGCAAGATGCCACAGAGGTATTACGTACATTCTTTGTCTTACCCTTATCCTCAATTAAGAAATCATCACTCCGTAAGCCTATGAGTCTTTCTGTTTTCATTCTTCCGATATTGGGCTTCAGGCAGCTTGAACTTGGCTGCTGCTAAAACACGCCTCGCAGAGAGAAGATAGGGTATTTTTCATACCTGCGATTATCACCGAAAAACTGTGTTTTGAGGAGTGTTACACGTACAGTATCGTGAAATGTTATATAAAACAATCACGCAGCAGAGAGACGACACATTTACTGAAGACTTCCGAAGGATCTGATGATGAGGTACGGATTTAGTGGCCAAAGGATCCTGAAGCAATGTAGATTGTGTGATCTGTCTAAAATGCACGAAGAAGGTGCACCTTGGAAATTAGTCTTTTGTGCAATGAGATACCCGACGTGCTGCCTGCCGAAATATTTAAATTACTGGATTGCTTTTAGGTCACTGTGTAAACCAAATTAAGCCAGCCGCTGTGGCCAATTGGTTCTAGACGCTTCAGTCCGGAACCGCCCTGCTGCTACGGTCGCAGGATCGAATCCTGGCTCGGGCATGGATGTGTGTGATGTCCTTATGTTGTTAGGTTTAAGTAGTTCTAAGTCTATGGGACTGATAGCCTCCGATGTTAAGTCCCATAGTGCTTAGATCCATTTGAACCATTTGTAAACCAAATTTCTGTCATCACGTTACTGTCGACAACAATGGTGGCTATTCCCTGTACCTTAAAATACTGTGCAAGTTACCGCTACATATACACCAATAATTTTTTTAAAGACTGCGTTGCAAAAGAGTCCACAGAGACCACAAACGCTACGTTTACATAAACATTCGGCAGGCCTGCATGTGATGCATGGCGGAGGGTACCCTGTACCAGTGCTAGTCAATCCCTTTCCTGTTACACTAGCAAAGTGGAGCGAGATAAAAACGACTGTCCATATGCTTTATTACGATTCGTGATTTCTATTGTTCTCAAGATCGTTACGCGATGTGGCACCAAACAAAAGTCGAGAATTCGCATTCAGCGCAACTGATCGTAAGTGCTGTTTCCCTTTTGTATCGTTTTTTCGTGTAATGCCTAGATTTAATTGAAGTGACTTTATAAAGAAGCACATCATGAATACTGTAATCGAAAATAAGGTGATTGTTTCTTCTATTCATATGCATTAACTTACTTTTTCTCACATTTACAACTACCTCCCATTCGTCACAACGAATATAAAGTCCATCCTCCTACTGCACATCAGCTCCATCAGCAAACAGTCACTTATTGGTTAAAATGGCTCTGAGCACTATGGGACTCAACTGCTGAGGTCATAAGTCCTCCAGAACTTAGAACTACTTAAACCCAACTAACCTAAGGACATCACCCGGAGCCATGCCGAGGCGGGATTCGAACCTGCGATTGTAGCGGTCGCGGGGCTCCAGACTGTAGCTCCTAGAACCGCTCGGCGACTCCGGCCGGCCAGTCGCTTATTGCTGCTCGTCCTACCCGTCATATCGTTTACGTCTACAGACGAGAAGAGCGGCCTATCACATTTCCTGGCGCACTGCTGACGATGTGTTTGTCACCGATGAACACTCGTCTTTCAGCACAACGCTCTGAGAACGAACAGACCGTACACGATCTGTCATAGGATGAAGTAAAAAATCCCTTTATTCTCTTTCCATAATTGCACACATTCAACTTCAAAGCTATCTGAAGCCGTATACATCAGCAATACATCACAACAACAATACTGGAGTGCATAACTTGACACAGGCAACACTCCAACCATAGACAGCTGACCATTTTTAAACGCATGACAGCAAGTACATCTGGTATTCACTGAGGTGAAAAAACTCTTGGGATACCTTCTAATATCTTGTAGCATTTTTTTAAGGGGTAGTGCTCCAACTTGACGTGGCATGGGATTAACAAGCCGTTGGAAGGCCCCTGCGCAAACATTCTACCATGACGTCTCTGTAGCCAAACAGAATCGTGAAAGTGTTGCCGGTGCAGGATTTTGTGCACCAACTAACCTCTCGATTATGCCCCATAAATGTTCGATGGGATTCATATCGGTCGATCTGGATGGCCAAATCATTCGCTCCGATTGCCTTTTGTCCAGCCAGAATGTTCTTTAAACCAATCGCATTCTCATACAAAGAAATGAAGTTCATAAATGGCTGCAAATGGTCTCCAAATAGCCGAATATAATCGTTTACAGCCAGTAATCTGTTCAGCTGGATCATGCTACCCAGTCCATGCATGTAAACACAGCCCACACCACTATGGTGCCACCACGAGTTTGCACAGTGCCTTGTTGACAACTGGGGTCCATGGCTTCGTGGGGTACGCCACACTAATCCTACTATCAGCTCTTAACAACTGAAATGGGAACTCATTTGAACAGGCTACCATTTTACGGTCGTCTAGGGTCTAACAGATATGGTCACGAGCCCATGAGAGGCACTGCAGGCTAGGTCGTGCAGTTAGCCAAGGCAATCGTGTCGATCATCTGCTGTCATAGCCGATTAACGCCAAATTTCGCCAACTGTCCAAAGGGATACCTTCCTCAGACGTTCCTCAATTATGTCTGCGGTTATTTCACGCAGTGTTGCTTGTCTGTTAGCACAGACCACGCTGCTCTCGGTCGTTAAGTGAAGGTTGTTGGCCTGTGCGTTATCCACGGTGAGAGGTAATCCCTGAAATTTGGTATTCTCAGCACACTCTAGACAATTTGGATCTCGGAATACTGAATTTCCTAACGATATCCGTAATGAAGTATCCCATGGGTCTCGTTCGGACTGCCATTCTGCGTTCAAAGTCAGTTGATTCCCATCATCATCATCATCATCATCATCATCATTGAAGACTCATTATGCCTTTCAGCGTTCAGTCTGGAGCATAGCCCCCTTATTAAATTCCTCCATGATCCCCTATTCAGTGCTAACATTGGTGCCTCTTCTGATGTTAAACCTATTACTTCAAAATCATTCTTAACCGAATCCAGATACCTTCTCTTTGGTCTGCCCCGACTCCTCCTACCCTCTACTGCTGAACCCATGAGTCTCTTTGGTAACCTTGCTTCTCCCATGCGTGTAACAAGACTCCACCATCTAAGCCTGTTCGCCCTGACTGCTACATCTATAGAGTTCATTCCCAGTTTTTCTGATTTCCTCATTGTGGACACCCTCCTGCCATTGTTCGCATCTACTAGTACCTGCAATCATCCTAGCCACTTTCATATCCGTAACCTCAACCTTGTTGATAAGGTAACCTGAATCCACCCAGCTTTCGCTCCCATACAACAAAGTTGGTCGAAAGATTGAACGGTGCACAGATAACTTAGTCTTGCTACTGACTTTCTTCTTGCAGGAGAGAGTAGATCGTAGCTGAGCGCTCACTACATTAGCTTTTGCTATACCTCGCTTCCAGTTCTTTCACTATGTTGCCATCCTGTGAGAATATGCATCCTAAGTACTTGAAACCGTCCACCTGTTCTAACTTTGTTCCTCCTATTTGGCACTCAATTCGTTTATATTTCTTCCCCACTGACATTACTTTCGTTTTTGAGATGCTAATCTTCATACCATAGTCCTTACATTTCTGATCTAGCTCTGAAATATTACTTTGCAAACTTTCAATCGAATTTGCCATCACAACTAAGTCATCCGCTTATGCAAGACTGCTTATTTTGTATTCACGTATCTTGATCTCACCCAGCCAGTCTATTGTTTTCAACATATGATCCATAAATAATATGAACAACAGTGGAGACAGGTTGCAGCCTTGTCTTACCCCTGAAACTACTCTGAACCATGAACTCAATTTACCGTCAACACTAACTGCTGCCTGACTATCCATGTAAAGACCTTTAATTGCTTGCAAAAGTTTGCCTCCTATTCCATAATCCCGTAGAACAGACAATAACTTCCTCCTAGAGACCCGGTCATATGCCTTTTCTAGATCTATAAAGCATAGATTCAGTTCCTTGTTCCAGTTATAACACTTCTCCATTATTTGACGTAAGCTAAAGATCTGGTCCTGACAACCTCTAAGACGCCTAAACCCACACTAAGTTTCATCCAATTGGTCCGCAACTAATACACGCACTTTCCTTTCAACAATACCTGAGAAGATTTTACCCACAACGCTGATTAAAAAGATACCTCTGTAGTTGTTACTATCTTTTCTGATTCCATGTTTAAAGATTGGTGTGATTACTGTTTTTGTCCAGTCTGATGGAACCTGTCCCGACTCCCAGGCCATTTCAATTATCCTGTGTAGCCATTTAAGACCTGACATTCCATTGTATTTGAGGAGTTCCGACTTACTTTCATCCACCCCAGCTGCTTTATTGCACTGCAATCTATTGACCATTTTCTCCACTTCATCAAATGTGATTTTATTTCCATCCTCATTCCTATCCCATTATACCTCGAAATCTGAAATATTGCTGATCGTATTTTCACCTACATTGAGCAACTCTTCAAAATATTCCCTCCATCTGCCCAAGGCATCCACAGGATTCACCAGCAGTTTTCCTGACCTGTCCAAAATACTTGACATTTCCTTCTTACCTCCCTTTCAAAGACTGCTAATTACACCCCAGAATGGTTTTCCAGCAGCTTGACCCATAGTCTCCAACCTGTTTCCAAAGTCTTCCCAAGATTTCTTCTTGGATGCTGCAATTACCTGTTTGGGTTTGTTTCATTCTTCAACATAACTTTCTCTGTCTTCCTGAGTTCTAGTATGTAGCCATCTTTGATACGCCTTCCTTTTCCTTTTACACGCTGCCTTGACTGTGTCGTTCCACCAAGCTGTTTGCTTCATCCTACTTTTACACACTACTGTTCCAAGACATTCTTTAGCCACTTCTAATACTGTGTCCCTGTACCTCGTCCATTCCTTTTCAAATGACTGTAATTGACTACATTCAACTAACTGGTACCTTTCTGAGATCGTTGCTATGTACTTCATCTACATCTACATCTACATCTACATGACTACTCTGCAATTCACATTTAAGTGCTTGGCAGAGGGTTCATCGAACCACAATCATACTATCTCTCTACAATTCCACTCCCGAACAGCGAGCGGGAAAAACAAACACCTAAACCTTTCTGTTCGAGCTCTGATTTCTCTTATTTTATTTTGATGATCATTCCTACCTATGTAGGTTGGGCTCAACAAAATATTTTCGCATTCGGAAGAGAAAGTTGGTGACTGAAATTTCGTAAAAAGGTCTCGCCGCGACGAAAAACGTCTATGCTGTAATGACTTACATCCCAACTCGTGTATCATATCTGCCATACTCTCTCCCCTATAACGCGATAATACAAAACCAGCTGTCCTTTTTTGCACCCTTTCGATGTCCTCCGTCAATCCCACCTGGTAAGGATCCCACACCGCGCAGCAATATTCTAACAGAGGACGAACGAGTGTAGTGTAAGCTGTCTCTTTAGTGGACTTGTTGCATCTTCTAAGTGTCCTGCCAATGAAACGCAACCTTTGGCTCGCCTTTCCGACAATATTATCTATGTGGTCCTTCCAACTGAAGTTGTTCGTAATTTTAACACCCAGGTACTTAGTGAATTGACAGCCTTGAAAATTGTACTATTTATCGAGTAATGGAATTCCAACGGATTTCTTTTGGAACTCATGTGGATCACCTCACACTTTTCGTTATTTAGCGTCAACTGCCACCTGACACACCATACAGCAATCTTTTCTAAATCGCTTTGCAGCTGATACTGGTCTTCGGATGACCTTACTAGACGGTAAATTACAGCATCATCTGCGAACAGTCTAAGAGAACTGCTCAGATTGTCACCCAGGTCATTTATATAGATCAGGAACAGTAGAGGTCCCAGGACGCTTCCCTGGGGAACACCTGATATCACTTCAGTTTTACTCGATGATTTGCCCTCTATTACTACGAACTGCGACCTTCCTGACAGGAAATCACGAATCCAGTCGCACAACTGAGACGATACCCCATAGCTCCGCAGCTTGATTAGAAGTCACTTGTGAGGAACGGTGTCAAAAGCTTTCCGGAAATCTAGAAATACGGAATCAACTTGAGATCCCCTGTCGATAGCGGCCATTACTTCGTGCGAATAAAGAGCTAGCTGCGTTGCACAAGAGCGATGTTTTCTGAAGCCATGCTGATTACGTGTCAATAGATCGTTCCCTTCGAGGTGATTCATAATGTTTGAATACAGTATATGCTCCAAAACCCTGCTGCAAACCGACGTCAATGATATAGGTCTGTAGTTAAATGGGTTACTCCTACTACCCTTCTTGAACACTGGTGCGACCTGCGCAATTTTCCAATCTGTAGGTACAGATCTATCGGTGAGTGAGCGGTTGTATATGAGTGCTAAGTAGGGAGCTATTGTATCAGCGTAATCTGAAAGGAACCTAATCGGTATACAATCTGGACCTGAAGACTTGCCCGTATCAAGCGATTTGAGTTGCTTCGCAACCCCTAAGGTATCTACTTCTAAGAAACTCATGCTAGCAGATGTTCGTGTTTCAAATTCTGGAATATTCCATTCGTCTTCCCTGGTGAAGGAATTTCGGAAAACTGTGTTCAATAACTCCGCTTTAGCGGCACAGTTGTCGATAACAGTACCATCGGCACTGCGCAGCGAAGGTATTGACTGCGTCTTGCCGCTTGTGTACTTTACATACGACCAGAATTTCTTCGGATTTTCTACCAAATTTCGAGACAATGTTTCGTTGTGGAACCTATTAAAGGCATCTCGCATCGAAGTACGTGCCAAATTTCGCGCGTCTGTAAATTTTAGCCCATCTTCGGGATTTTGCGTTCTTCTGAACTTCGCATGCTTTTTCCGTTGCCTCTGCAACAGCGTTCGGACTTTTTTGGGTACCACGGGGGATCCGTTCCATCTCTTACCAATTTATGAGGTATGAATATCTCAATTGCTGTTGCTACTATATATTTGAATTTGAGCCACATCTCGTCTACATTCGCATAGTCAGTTGTGCCTGATTTCCTTATCCTGAAGTTTCTCCACTGTCATCCTCCTACATATGGACCTGACCTCCTGCGCTTTCGGCCTTACAATCCCAATTTCACTGCAGATTAAATAATGATCAGTGTCATCAAAGAATCCCCTGAATACACGTGTGTCCCTCACAGCCTTCCTGAATTCCTGATCTGTTATTATATTGTCAAAGACATATCTGGTTCCCCTGTCTTCCCAAGTATACCGGTGAATGTTCTTATGTTTAAAAAAGGAGTTTGTGATTGCTAAGCCCATACTGGCACAGAAATCCAAGAGTTGTTTCCCATTCCTGTTGGCCTCCATATCCTCTCCAAATTTACCCATAACCTTTTCATATCCTTCTGTTCGATTTCCAATCCTGGCATTAAAATCACCCATGAGCAGAACACTGTCCTTGTCCTTTACTCTAACAACTACATCACTGAGTGCCTCATAAAAACTATCCATCTTATCTTGATCTGTCCCTTCACAATGCGAATATACTGACACAATCCTAATTTTCTTGCTAGACACTGTCAAATCTATTCACATCAGTCGTTCGTTTACATACCTTACTGCAACTACGCTGGGTTCCATTTCTTTCCTGATGTAAAGCCCTACACACCATTGTGCTATTCCTGCTTTGACTCCTGACAGGTAGACCTTGTATTCTCCCACTTCCTCTTCTTTCTCACCCCTTACCCGAATGACACTAACAGCTAAAACGTCCAGCTCCATCTTACTTGCAGCTTCTGCCAGCTCTACCTTCTTCCCAGAGTAGCCCCCATTGATATTAATAGCTCCCCATCTCATTACCATTTGTTTGCCAAGTCGTATCTTAGGAGTCCCTGGTTTGTCAGTTAGAGGTGGGACTCCGTCACCTCCAAAGGTCCGAGGCATTTTTCTCGGATTGTTGCCAGCATCATATTTAAAGTATCGGGGAAGCTTGTTGCTAGCCTTACTTGCCCCGAGTCCTATTGAGTTTTACCCCTAACGGTTGAGGGACTAACCGGTGGATTTGGTAGTCTTTGCCGTATGAGCACAAAGGTGACCAAGACTCAGAATATGTCCGAGATGCCCAGCCTTATCCCAAAGTAACTGGTATCCCGAATGTCGGGACCACTTACTTGGCCACTCATACGTTGCCCATGGTTCATGAACTAGGACATGACTACATGAACCCACACCATGTTTCCCGTCATGCGGCTATAATCACGTCGTAAACCTTTTGATACGAGTCACCCGCGTACCGCCTATGCACTGTTGTTTTATACCTTGTGGTCACGATAGTACCGCATTCTGTCATATGTACATCACTATCCAAAAACCTCTGTCTCCTCCACGTACTACGCAACTACAAGAAGAAACTGGTTAATTGCTGCACTAGATACGTGTTTTGTTATGCCTTGTGCCTTTGATTGTGAAAGCGTATAGTGTAACCTACCTCCTACAGTTGTATTACACGTATGATCGTAGTAATGTACAGATTTTGAAATTCTTACTGCTCTGATGAAATGTAACAGTCTGCTGAAGAACCTTTCTTAAGTGTCCAAATTACGAACAGTTTACATCTGATAAGAGTGTTGTAACTGCTAACAGAGACCGTTTGGTGCGCACAATTGCGTGGATTCTGGCTCTGTACGGACGACCATGGGTGTTGAGCTGTCTGAATTCTTGCGACATCTCAGCCATCCCCTTTCAGTTACCAAAGGGAAAGGCATATTGACCCCCAACTGTGAGCACGGCTGTGTTTGAATACATACAACTACTGGTGATCGACATTTCACTACAATATCTCCGAGCTGATCGAAGACATCGAAAATGGTTCAAATGGCTCTAAGCACTGTGGGACTTAACAGCTGAGGTCACCAGTTCCCTAAACTTAGAACTACTTAAACCTAACTAACCTAAGGACATCACAAACATCCATGCCCGAGGCAGGATTCGAACCTGTGTCCGTAGCAGCCGCGTGGTTCCAGACTGAAGCGCTTAGAACCGCTCGGCCATCATGGCCGGCTATGATGGAAGACATCACAAGGTTCGTAATTTATGACTGAATTAGACACACCTTTACTCTAGATACTATTTTTTGCTTTCATTCTTTTTTGTACAAGTAATGAAGATAAAAGATTTTAATTAATTCTCGAAGTGTTATAGTAAACTGAACACAATGCGACAGTTATATTGTCGATAATCTCTTGAGTGCAAACAGAGTCCATCAAAACATGCAACTGAAACTTATAGTTGCGAGGCAATCTAATACACTTGTTGAAAATTTCCTAAGTGTGGCTCGTTGACTCAGTGGTAAATGCCAGGTTAAAAATCCAACGGTCTGTGCTTGGAATCCTAGGTGCTTCATCTCTGGCAATTTTCATATGAATAAAACGTACTCTGTGGTTCTGAGTGCATGTTAAACTGTGTGTCCACCTACAGTTGACTGAGCAAGTCAGTTCAGACATTGGAGCAGGGCAAGGACGTAACATCGTGCGTTAGCGTTCTCGCTTCCCGCGCGCGGGTACCCGGATTCGATTCCCGGCGGGGTCAGGGATTTTCTCTGCCTCGTGATGACTGAGTGTTTTGTGATGTCCTTAGGTTAGTTAGGTTTAAGTAGTTCCCAGTTCTAGGGGACTGATGACCATAGATGTTAAGTCCCATAGTGCTCAGAGCCAAGGACGTAACACCTCGCATAGGATCACGCCTAGTGAAGTACTGCGGTGTTCAATCGTCGGACTGACGATACATTTACTTACTTTTTATGTTTTAAAAAGTCTGTAAGTAGAGGAAAAGAATGTAGTAAACTGCGTGTACCAGCTAGATTTACAGGTTCAAATGGCCCTGAGCACTATGGGACTTAACATCTGAGGCCATCAGTCCCCTAGAACTTAGAACTACTTAAACCTAAATAACCTAAGGACGTCACACACATCCATGCCCGTAGCAGGATTCGAACCTGCCACCGTAGCGGTCGCGCGGTTCCAGACTGAAGTGCCTTGCACCTGTCGGGAACACCGGCCGGCCTAGAGTTACAGCCGAGAAGGAACATCGGATGCTACACGTATGATAGTTATAAACATTCACTATAATTTTTGAGTAGTTTGTCTTAAAACCATTTTCAGGCTAGTGACATAATTAACTTGAGTGAATGTTTTTAAAATATTGTATAGTTTATACTAGCCTTTTCTATATTTACTTACATGGCATAACTGAGTAGTTACTAAACATTATTTTACCGTGATTATTACATGCGATTGTTTTATCAACACTTGCAATGGCTGCCTAAAATGTTACAAAGAGCAATAAGGACATTATTCTTGTTGATCTTTATAATATGTGTAGTGGTCTGTGGTCTAAGGCAATATTCTGCACCTAAAGTTTCGTCTTCTAGGATTGGAGACATAAACAGAGGCTGTAAATACGCTTCTAATATTTGACTTCATAATATTCAAAAATCAGAACTGTTTTTCATTTTTCTTTGCCTGGTAATCACATGAGAACGCTACCACTAGGGATTCGTGTAATGGGGAGAAATTGGCACTGTTTGCTTTATTTACCACTAAGGTCCACAGCTCGTATAATTTGAATCCTCCTTTTCTGTTATAGTTTTGTTTCACTGATACCAGTGTGTAATCCTCTGCTACCGATTTACCCACTTTCCCAGACGTTTGCTTGGCTGTGGACGACTCGATCGTTGCGCGTATACGTAAAACAAATGGGCATGTTAAATTTGTTTCAGATTAAAAATACTAACTGCGCCTTTATAGACTCTGACGATGTCTCCAGTATTAGGAGAAAAATGCGCTACACACGGCCTAATGTCTGTGTAAGAAAAGTCATTGAGAACCTAAGTACTGTCCGTGAAAGAATACATGGCATGAGCTTAGGTGAACGAGACAAAGACCAGAGTCACAGAGCAGACGTAAGTGGAGGAGGGTGATACAGAGTACGTAACGCGACGGCAGTCATCCAGGGTAGACGCGTACGCCGTGTTTGCGTAGTGGAGAATTTAATTAATGTCACACCACTCTCTGAAAGAGCAACCTGACTGCACGCCTGCATGTGGAGGCAACCGCGGCTACATATATGTTTATCTGGCGGCGGTTCGCTACGCTGTTGGCGCTGGCCCGCCGCGGTGGCCTCGCGGTTCTAGGCGCGCAGTCCGGAACCGTGCGATTGGCTACGGTCGCAGGTTCGAATCCTGCCTCGGGCATGGATGTGTGTGATGTCCTTAGGTTAGTTAGGTTTAAGTACTTCTAGGGGACTAATGAGCACAGCAGTTGAGTCCCATAGTGCTCAGAGCCATTTGTTGGCGCTGCCCTGTAATGTACCACTCACTGACCAACAACGCTAGGTTGTAGAGCCCAGCAGCTGGGACTGCAAAAGGTATCACTTGACTCTCTCCTCACTGTTGGGACTAGGACTGTGTTAAAACGCAGATTATCTTCCGTTGAGCAGATATCGAAAGTAAGGTGTGCACTTTTGGATCTCGTTAGGAATCACGAATCACAGAGATTCACAGGCCGAATATGCTTGACGTGTAATGGGGACTCTCAGGGGTAGAATGCACCACGGCCACCACACCAGTATTGATAACAGGAGGAGGATCAGCACTAGTCGTTGATGTATAAATACACTCCTGGAAATGGAAAAAAGAACACATTGACGCCGGTGTGTCAGACCCACCATACTTGCTCCGGACACTGCGAGAGGGCTGTACAAGCAATGATCACGCGCACGGCACGGCGGACACTCCAGGAACCGCGGTGTTGGCCGTCGAATGGCGCTAGCTGCGCAGCATTTGTGCACCGCCGCCGTCAGTGTCAGCCAGTTTGCCATGGCATACGGAGCTCCATCGCAGTCTTTAACACTGGTAGCATGCCGCGACAGCGTGGGCGTGAACCGTATGTGCAGATGACGGACTTTGAGCGAGGGCGTATAGTGGGCATGCGGGAGGCCGGGTGGACGTACCGCCAAATTGCTCAACACGTGGGGCGTGAGGTCTCCACAGTACATCGATGTTGTCGCCAGTGGTCGGCGGAAGGTGTACGTGCCCGTCGACCTGGGACCGGACCGCAGCGACGCACGGATACACGCCAAGACCGTAGGATCCAACGCAGTGCCGTAGGGGACCGCACCGCCACTTCCCAGCAAATTAGGGACACTGTTGCTCCTGGGGTATCAGGGAGGACCATTCGCAACCGTCTCCATGAAGCTGGGCTACGGGCCCGCACACCGTTAGGCCGTCTTCCGCTCACGCCCCAACATCGTGCAGCCCGCCTCCAGTGGTGTCGCGACAGGCGTGAATGGAGGGACGAATGGAGACGTGTCGTCTTCAGCGATGAGAGTCGCTTCTGCCTTGGTGCCAATGATGCTCGTATGCGTGTTTGGCGCCGTGCAGGTGAGCGCCACAATCAGGACTGCATACGACCGAGGCACACAGGGCCGACACCCGGCCTCATGGTGTGGGGAGCGATCTCCTACACTGGCCGTACACCTCTGGTGATCGTCGAGGGGACACTGAATAGTGCACGGTACATGCAAACCGTCATCGAACCCATCGTTCTACCATTCCTAGACCGGCAAGGGAACTTGCTGTTCCAACAGGACAATGCACGTCCGCATGTATCCTGTGCCACCCAACGTGCTCTAGAAGGTGTAAGTCAACTACCCTGGCCAGCAAGATCTCCGGATCTGTCCCCCATTGAGCATGTTTGGGACTGGATGAAGCGTCGTCTCACGTGGTCTGCACGTCCAGGACGAACGCGGGTCCAACTGAGGAGCCAGGTGGAAATGGCATGGCAAGCCTTTCCACAGGACTACATCCAGCATCTGTACGATCGTCTCCATGGGAGAATAGCAGCCTGCATTGCTGCGAAAGGTGTATATGTACTAGTGTATATGTACTAGGTGTATATGTACTAGTGCCGACATTGTGCATGCTCTGTTGCCTGTGTCTATGTGCCTGTGGTTCTGTCAGTGTGATCATGTGATGCATCTGACCCCAGGAATGTATCAATAAAGTTTCCCCTTCCTGGGACAATGAATTTACGGTGTTCTTATTTCAATTTCCAGGAGTGTATTAATTTCTGATGCAAATCGATTTTAATCACTGCGTGAGTTACCAGTGCTAGTATTAAAGCCGTGTGGACTCATAAATACCCCCAAGCAGTAAAACTGCAATATGAGCACATATCAATGAAGGGTACTTGTCAGACCGAATGTCCACTTGATAGCAAACAAAGTGGGTCACTGCCGAATACAACTAACATAACGTAGCTGTGGTGCAGGTCCTCTAAACATCAAAACCCCTTGGGGTACAGTCGTTTGATTACACACAATGGGTACCGCAAGAGACTACTAGAGACCAAAGGTCTTTATGGCAGTCAGTATAAGCATCAACTAATGTCGTCATACAAAATATATTAAAAAAGATGTTCTTAGCGATGAGACACCCCTTAACACTCATAAACCAACTTCAATTACAACAAGTGAGATTCCAAAAGTTCTGAGAAAACGGATTATTTTACATATATCGTACAGTAATCCTTAGTCAAAATTAAATACTTGAGACAATATATGGAGTTACAAAGCTGTAGGGCAATTGGAAAAAGGTTTTCGCCCTCGAAAAGGTTTTCCATCTACGTGCTGAACGTCGCTCAACGGCGAGTGGCTCTGGAAACTCGATATTGGACGAACCAGTAAAAACAACGCGATTAACGGCAACAAGCACTCTACGGAAATCTCAACATTAACAGTGAATCACTAGTAATATCATTGTTCTCGTAACACATCAACAGCTACGTGTACACAAATTTGGACTTTAAATTACTTGACCAACGTCGTCGTTCTGGACCTGAATTCAAACCCAGCACCTATAGCCATTGCTAACTAAGCTAAGCTTTGTTTGTGCCTTATTGAGACCCGATACCTAGGCATAAAGAGACGTGAAGTATAGACGTTTGCACCAGTATCAGTTATCAGATCAAATCCTGAAAATAAATGACGAAAATGCTTGTACTGAACTGGGAATCCTGTCACGACAGTTACCTTCCTGGGAACTACCCCAACGACGTTTAATATGGTGTCATTCACAATGAACAAGGTATGCTCATGTTTAAAATTGAAACGCCATCATGTAAAGCTTGCGACAGGGCTGCGAACCCAGCACCTAATCAGATTTTTAACGAAGGACGTAAAATCAGAAGTTAAATATCAAATGTTTCCACCTATAGTGTGATGTTGAAACCTAAGAAGATGATAGAATTGTATTTGCCTGACTGGGATTGGAACCCAGCATCTAGCGCCGTCGTTTTCTCGCCAGGAACAGACGATAGATAGCTATTGTTGGTTCACCAGTAGCGAGATGTGCGCATGTTTACCTAGACATCAGGCGACGAAAAGTTCTGTGCTGAATGGAATTCAAACCCCGCACCCGTGGTCATGAAGACACTTAAACTATCAAATTCTTTCCCAATAATAGCTAGGAGTGGCATGTTTGTACTTCGAATGATGTGATGGAAAATACTGTGCTGGTTAGAAGTTAAATCCACAACATACCTTCGTTGGTGTTCTTAACGAATACAACGTCAAACCCAAATCCGTTTTCGCCAGTAGGATGGAGAGGAATGTTTGAACTTGAAAAGATGTAAGGAAACGTTTGATCTTGTAATGTTGTGATAAAAAGCTCATCATGTGGCTGTGAGATGAAACGAACACGTTACAGCTGACAACGCACGAAGAGACGTTGAAAATGCAACTATGTTTCACTAGTAGTTCGGAGTGCACATGCTAGGGCTTGAAATGAAATAATGAATATTTTGTGCTGATCAGGATTCGAAACCAGATGGGTGCCTTTCGAGGAGGCCTAGAAGAGTTTGCAGTTTTGGGGAATGCAGTGAAATCGAATTCGAATCCCAGTCCAGCACAACAATTTTCATCGTCTCAGTTTCAAATACAGTAAGAGCCTTGTGAACTTACATGGCCATTGGTTCATTAAATGAAATACGTTTTCTAGTTTACGACGGCTTGCTGGTGACAGAGTCTCTGCCTTCCGGCGTTTCTCCGTCTGTCACAGCTCAAACGAATGCCGCTCTGCCCCAGTCGGCAGCGAGGGGATGTTATCTTTACTGCGGATATTGAACTACGGAGCTTACTGGTGTTCTGCACTTGGCGTTACTAGGGGTGAAGGAGAGTTGCTTGCGTATGTTAAAAATCTACGCCTGACGTGAGATGTGAACCTACACGTATTACACATCAATACAAAATTAATCCACCAGACCACAGAACCCCCTACCAAGCTCATAATTATGAACTGCAGAGTATTCATTTAGATGTAGATGCAGATGTCAAGGGATGGGTAACAGAAAGGAGGGCGGGATCTGGGAATGGATAGAAGTGCAGAAATGCAAAAATAAGCGTGAAATGCTTGCAAAGTATTGCTTACTTATATGTGCGCCACAGCTCGTTTTATCTTAGGACCGAGAGATAAGGAAGGTCTGTTTTCAGAACGAAGAATGGGTTATAGCGAAGGGGAGATGAAGAATACGGTTTCATAGGTGTTGAGAGGAATGTTAGAGAGTAAGGACAGCAGCAATTAAAAGAGAAAATATAGCGTCAATGGAAACCGATAGATTTGTTTAAAAAGTTTTTGGGGAATGGGATAGAAGGGCACTTGCGGCGATAGTGTCACAGTGTGTGTGAGAGAGACTAGAGGAGATATTAACAAGGAGTAAACATAATATGAAATCGTTCGCCTATTGTGTGGAGAACGGAATGTGTATTCATAGATGGAGGGGCCGAGAGAGATGTATTTGAAATAACAAGAACCACTGTGACAGAGACCATCTACGCTGATTAGTTTGTAAGTATCTAAACAGGGTACAAGTGAAATCAAAATAGAATATTTAACAAACAGTACATTCAAAAGAAAACAACTTGAATTAAAAAGGCAACTCAAAGGAAAAATAACCCTTAGTGTATCTTTTCTGTTGCCAAGCGATCTTCCACTAGATCCTAATGAGGAAAAATGACGAAAAAGAAGACATAACAAAACATTTGAAGGACTCTAATATTTTATCCAGGATCCCTCGTTACTTTGTACTTCTATCATGCGGCTTGGCATAGAACGTATAAGCCGTCGGACATAACAGCCTGAAGAAGCACCTTCCTCCAGGATTTCAGGACGCAGTCCCAAAGAGCGTCCGCAGTAGTTGGTTGGTTTCGTAGGCAGTTCCCTGTTATTGTTCTGACGACCTCAGCCCACATGTTTTCCATGGAGTTCATATCAGCCGCCCGTGGCGGCCAGTCCATGATGTTGACGCCAATAGTGGAGAGCCGCTGCTGAACAAATGCAGACTTGTGACTGGGAGAATGGTCCTCTTGCAGTGTGACGTCCGTTCTGCGTACAGCATTCGCACAGATAGAAGCATCACATTTTCCAATATGTGAGCATAATGCACGCTGTCCACAGTTCCTTCTGTCCTGTGAAGAATTCCCGCCCCTCTCGCAGAAATCCAACTCCAGCAAGTAACAGATAGCCGGCGACTTCGTCTCGTCGTGGTTACATATTCGCGTCAATGGCGAGTCCCTTGCGGCCTGTAAACGATTCTTGGACCGTCGTTACTGATGGGAAACACCTTCTCAACAGTGAAAATGACGTTGTCCCATGACGACAGCAGATGGAGCTCCGCAAATGCTAACCAGTTTAAACAATGTCTTCGCGGAGCTCTTGTTTCACGGCGGATCGTCGTGCATGCAGTCCAGCATCCCTCAGCCTTCGACGAATCGTGTCACTGGAGGCGGAGAAGTTGGTCACCAGCAGCAATTGCTTGGCGTTCAGAAAAGGATTTTCCCTGTTCTTATACACTAGGTCCCTGTTTTCCTGTTGCGAGATCACTCTCTTCCTGCCTGAGCCAGGAGCCCTTTTGGTGGTGCCTCTTTCAAGGCAGATCTCCCACCATCTCGTTGCAGTGGTATGTGGTACGCCACACCGTCTGTCAGCTTCTCTGATGGTATATCCTCCTCCTTCACTGAGAGCGACGACTCTATCTCGCCGGCCGCGGTGGTCTCGCGGTTCTAGGCGCTCAGTCCGGAACCGCGCGACCGCTACGGTCGCAGGTTCGAATCCTGCCTCGGGCATGGATGTGTGTGATGTCCTTAGGTTTAATTAGTTCTAAGTTCTAGGCGACTGATGACCACAGATGTTAAGTCGCATAGTGCTCAGAGCCATTTGAACCATTTTTGACTCTATCTCGAATAGACCTCTCCCACTAAGCCATTACGGCAGACAGCCTGATGTTTATTGCTGCTTGCCGCTCTTACACTGATGCCAGGAGAGGAGGTAAACATATTTACGTCAAACGGAGCGGCAGAGGCAGAGGCATGAGGCGCAGCCGTACTGACTCGGGCCGCTATGCGACGATCACATCACCCCTTGAAGGATCAAATGTTACACCTAACCTACCCAAATCTGTTGTATAAACTAACGCAGCTACAGCTATTATGCTATAACATGTGCAGGCACACCTACAGTTGACGATTCATTCAAATATTTGACAAACAATACGTTCAAAAATTCATTCATTTTAAACATAGCTACCACAAAATATTTCACCTATCTAGCAATAGCATGACGTAGGAAACTATTCTTTTTTGTGAGCGCTCTGCATTAGATGTAGCCTTAAGAAAACGTGTATTCAACCACGACAACTAAGCGGAATGTAAAAGTAAACGGGTTTGGCGGCAGCTTCTCCAAATAATAATATATACGTAGTATATAATACACGTTTTGTGCACTTATAACATGTACTCAGTGTCTCTGAAACAATACGTGCTGCACGACGGAAATTACTTTTTGCTGAGGCACTTCATTTACATCTCAATCATACACTATTACTAGAGAACATTGCTCTTTACGGCAGTCAATCCACTTATAAATCGCGGATATTAGGCAACACGTTACTAAGGATGAGAAAGGCCTTAAGGGTTGCAACTAAACATGCTACTCCTAAATACTACTGAATAAGAATTTGATTATTAACGTGTCTTCATAACCACGTGTGCGGCGTTCGACTCTCAGTCAGCATAGACGTTTTCGTCGCCTTATTTCTAGTTAAACGTGCGCACATCTCGCTAATGGTGGACCAATATTGAACACTTCTCATCTGTTTCTGGTTAGACAAAGACGGCAGTAGGCGCCGAGTTCGAATCCCGGTCAGGATATACAACTTCAGTCGTCATTTAAGGTTCCAATCTCACTACTGGTGACAAACTGTGATATCTACATTCTGATATTATGTACTTACTGAACAATCCGATTAGGTGTTGGTTTCTCATCCTTGTCACCAGCATTACATAATGGCATTTCAATTTTAAACATGTGCATCCTTTAATCTTGACAAAGCAACAATATGCGTCTTTCGAGGATAATTACCAAGAATGTAATTGTCATGTTAGGGTTCCTGGTTTCGTACAAACATTATCGTCATTTACGTTCAAGTTGAGAACTGATAATTGATACTGGTGCAAACGTCAATATTTGATGTCTCTTTCTGCCTAGTGATTGAGTCTCTATAAGTCACAAAGCTTTGCTTGGTTAATAATGGTTTTACGTACTAGGTTTGCATCCGGATCCAAAACGAAGACGTCATTTAAAGTACAACTTTGTGTACAAGTAACTGTTGATGAGTAATGTGAACAATGATATTACTTGTGATTCGGTGTTAATGTAGAGATTTATTAGACTGCTTACCGCCGTTAATCACATTTTCTTTTAACTGCTTATTATTACATAAAGTTGATGCGAAACCACTCCCCATTTAACGCTGAACGACGTTCATCATGTGTTGGGTGAACCTTTTAGACAACAAAGAACTTGTTTCCAATTACCATACAACTTCATAAATCCGTATACTGTTAATTGACCCTAAGGATTACTGAACGATTTATGTGAAAAAATTAGTTGTTCCATACGTATGAAATTTCACTTTTTGTAATTAAGTTTAGTTTACAAACATTAAGGTCTCTCTGATCTCTTCTGTACTATCGTAGTGTTACGTTACATCTGGATGGAATGTCATAAAGACTGGTGTTCTCTAGTAGTCTCTAGTGGTACCCATTGTGTATCTTAGAGCGGCTGTACTGTGGAGGGTTCCGACGATGTGCAACACAGATATGCTAAGTTGGTTACATACATTCAGGTGCAGCCTACACGTTGAATTCAGGCGTGACCCACATTTTTGCTGCCGCGTGTACAAATGCACATGAGTTGCATTTGTACCTTTGGTTCGATAGGTTCTCTTCATTGATATGTGCAGATATTTCAGTTTTACTGCTTGTACTTAGGAGTGTTCAGGGCTTTAATTAGCTCTGTTAAAAGTCATCCAATGATTGAAAAATAAAGATATCTGCTTCAACAACCAATGCTGACCCTCCTGTTATAAATTTATTACGTAGTTTTTAGCTTTCAGTAATGAGACGCTTGTAGGCAAATGGAAGAGAAATTCTTTTTAGTTTTCAAAAAGGAAAGTGCGTTATCTTGCATTGACGATATTGTATGATACAAGAACTTATCACACATATAAAGAGGTGCAGAAAAAGAAGAAGCCTACCAGTATCTTCAATTACTAAGCGATTTAAATACTTAGTTGCGATCGAACATCTTAAAAAATCTGTGTGCACCGAAGTAGTGTACCACTAAGTGGTGCCAAAGTAGTGGAACTTAGTTCCTGCTACCTCTGTTTCACAAAAAGACTAACGATATGAATCTTTAATCTCTGGATCCATCCTATCACACTACGCAGTCGCAGCGTCACAGATATAATGGCTACAAAGACAAGCCATAAAGCAACTTGTGTTAGTTATTGTGTAGGACTTCCTGTCCATGATGTAATGTTCTTAATGTACTTAGTGCAACAACCAGAGAAACGATTTACCTACTAACTTACACAAACTGAAAAAAAGGTTCTGATTATGTCGTCAAAAGGACTGTTCAGATGTTCCATGGCTGGATAGAGGCAATGAACCCACATCAGACGGTAAAATCCGGGAATTAAGTCTCAGACTTATTGCACTGTGTAACAAACATAGCCCTAAGTGTTCTGTCAAACTAAAAAGAGCTTCTACTCCGTGGCTAACTACACAACTAAGTCATTCAATGAATGTACGTGAGCCTGCACATAGAGCATTGAAGTGAAATCGAACACCAAAAGTGTGCTGAGTATACAAGACGGCGTGAAACAAAAGGAAGCAAACCGAGCGTTGGGAAAAAATCCGGCATTTCTCCTTTCTTGTACGCAGCTTGTTGAATGCTGTAGCACTATGGAAAAAGAAAACTGCGCAGCGTCGGCATAGCAAAGACAAACTATATAACCGTTTCTCAAGCCTATGCGGACGAATTACAACAGCTCTCAGTTCTCAAGTTGCGATATCAACCACATGGGAGCTCATTCTCGAGAGACGCGCAGTTTCCTTGAAACATACTTCTATCCAAGCAGTACGGGAAGCAATTATGAGAATCTCTTCTGATATAGTAGGTAATGATGTGGTGAGCATAGGTACTACAGAAAAGGCTGAGGCTCTGATTAAAAACGTTTTCGATACTATTGTTCCAGTTGTTCAATGTCTCTTGTTATAGATAAATATCCTAAGGAATGGATGAAAAGTTTGATTCAGGAGATATCCCATAATGATACCCAAAAATCACCAGGTAACCATAGATTGATCACCATATTCTTCACAGTGCCGAAAGCCCTGGTGTATATTAATCATAAATAACTGACGGATTATCCCAAAACACATAACATCCACGTCAAAAATGAAACAGACTTCAACAACAATATAACACATGAAGTGCAGAATGCAAAATAACTGACGTCAGACATTTCACGGACAGACAACGAGTGACTAAACACAGCTTGATATCATCTAGGAGTAGGAGCGTGACGGGCGGGGAGCGGTGATTTTGAGCGGCCACTCGCCATCGGAGCTCTCACAAAAGCAGCGCGTTGTTCGGTGGAACTGGCAGCCGTCTGGGCAATGTGCGCCGTCTCACGGAATGTTTTGCAGTGTAGACCCTGTGTGAGCTGCTCTGCTGGCTACTAACCTTACTGATGAGTCATTTCATTTCAACATACATGGTTCGGAAGTTGTTGTTCTGTACTACCCTTTAGTGGTTGAAATCAAAGCTCCCGTGCCCGCAGTGTATGTGTATTCCTGCATCACGTCAGCGTAGTTATTTATTTGGCTTAGCTGTACTCGAACTATTATTCCCTCCAGCGTGAAACGCTATACGCAGCTTCCGACTTGGTAATTAACTGTTGGTAATTGTAGTTTCGGAACTTCTGCCTCTGATCTGTGAAGGAAGTTAAAGTTCGAGGGTGGCTCAGTGTAATCTTAATATTGTAAATTTGTTTGAACCTGAAGAATTTTTACTATTCTTTAAAAAAGACTGAGTAACCTTACTATACTTCCATTGTGAACATTTGCTTAAAGTTTTATTTCCATCTGGAAAATTTGCTTAAGCATTGAGAAGCTTTTTAAATTCAGTTTAAAAGGTGCCTCAGGTTAAATTTGTTCTGTTTTAATCCACCTGTTGAAGGTGGGTTACACTGAATTAAATTAAAATTTGGGAAGGTTTTTATGCACCCGTTAGAGGTGGCTCAGTTTGAATTGTGTTTATTTGTGAGGTTTTTTGTTCAATCTGGAGCTTAACGTTTTCCTTGTGCTCTGGTTAATGGTATTGTTAAGTCTAAGTTTGGATCACTTGTTCACTGGCAGAGTATGATGTAGTAATTGGTTGTTAGTGTATTTAGATCGGTGTGGCCGAGCGGTTCTAGGCGCTTCAGTCTGGAACCGCGCGACCGCTACGGTCGTAGGTTCGAATCCTGCCTCGGGCATGGATGTGTGTGATGTCCTTAGGTTAGCTAGGTTTAAGTAGTTCTAAGTTCTAGGGGACTGATGATCTCAGATGTTAAGTCCCATAGTGCTCAGAGCCATTTGAACCATTTTTATTTAGATCACCTCAACTTATGTATGTGCTACTGCTGAAGGTATTTCGCACCTAGCCCGACGCTTAGATCTACTAAGAGGACCAAGGTGCGTTCAGAAAGTTATACATTTTTCTTAACTTTGTGGGGAAATTTTCCACTAGCTAAATCCTAAGCGAGGGTATGAAATTTGCATGCATGTTTCTTTTCAGGTATATAGAATTGCTCAGTTTTACTACAATGGAAAACTTCTAGTATTTTTGGGTTTCTACACAGACTTTGCTTTGATTAAGGTTTCTCTGCATATTTGTTTTGAGCCTGTTTTACTAGTCAGATTGCTGAGCCTGACTACATCGTCATATTTTGCTTAACTTTTTCAAGTTAAATCTTGATCTCAATTAAATATTTCTCCTGAATCTTGGCTGTAATACTCAAATTGTTGGACTTGTCTGTACAATCACAAGTTGCCTAATTGTTCTTCTTAAGCTACCAGCGTATTGTGTATCGGCAAAGAAAAGAAAATTAACTTTTTGCTGCATCCTCGACATGGGTTTGGTCCGTGTCGTGCTGTCCTACCGTAAATCTCCAGCAGGATATCCCCGCGCGTCAGCACGTTACTTTCTGTAATCGGCAAAGGACGCACGTCCCGCATTGAATCCGCTGGACGTGGTTTTTAGGCAGATTCGACCATTCAATTAGGAGGTGAATAGCGGGCTGCTAGCCACATTCCCCAACATTTACACAATTCGCAAAATTAATATGCCACCCGCGAGACGAGGTGCGATAATGACCACACCCGAAGCGACTTAGATGACGCTGAAACAAGTAATTTATTATAAGACGTACTGGGCCGAAAATGTCGGGAAATAACCCAAAAGTAGAAAAATGTTGAACATGTGACGTCACTAGGTGATGTACGTTGTCGCATGTGCAGCGGTTGAGTTCGTATGTCTGTTGCACTGTATCATACCAACCGGAGTCAAGTAATATCGTGTTGGTGTGGCTCCGTACCGAACTTACGCGGCTTTAGCGCTTGGGATTCAGGGTTCGAGTCATGCGTCTAGAAGGTATTTTTTTTTCACTGCTTGAGACAGTTATTTGCTTAGATTGAGATATTACTTTATTAATTTATTTACCTGCCTCGTGGTCCCTTCTGATTTGTTGCAAAGTGCTCTACAACAAAAACCTACCATATGCAGGATTACCAGTAAAAGACCTACGTCTTCTTTGCTACATAACGTCTGGAGAAGAAAGGAGAGAGAAAAGGAAGGAAACACAAAATAAGAAATGTTTTTGCTATGTTTCAAGAAGGACAATAATTTTGCAACTTCTACATTTGCAACAGTTCACATCTACGAAAGGAGTTCGAAAATTGTACCATTTGCTTGAATGCAAATACTGCATCGTTCAGTCATACATTCACGCTTGCGCTTGAAAATATTGTTTATATTTTGTATGTGACCTCACATGTTGAGCATATATTTACAAGCCGCTGAGCGCCGCATCTAGAAAACGAAACGTCGTAGCTGTTTTGTAGTTGGCACAGTGGGATTATAATGTCTACCTAACTATGCAATCTTGTAAAGCAAAGGCGTAAAATGATTCATGACTGACGATGTAAGACAAAGTGGATGTATAGGCAATTGAACCATGACTTTACTTTCAAAACGTTTTCATAAGAACTTACTTTATTTACTAGCGATTCATCAAGAACATTAACACATTTAATCACACTATGTGAGCGTGGAAGTACTTGACAAGGAGTAAATGAAATTGCTTTTAACAAATGGGAATTTTATGCCTAAACGTTTTTTTAACCAAATTTAAAATTATACGCAGAAAGCACCCTCTAAGTATCAAGTTACAATTTACTCAGAGTACAAAAAATTAAAAAATAAAAATAAAATAAAAATTTTTTTTGATTGTATGAGCTTTCGGGCTGAGAATCTTGCCGCTCCCTTTTGACACGGTCGTAGTCACGACCGCTCACAACAACCTCTGAAAGACTACAAAGGTGCAAATCTGCAACACACCAGATTATCTTAAAGTAAAAGTTTTAACAATTCGCACAAGCACACAAACTATGCACCCCGTAGGAGGTATGGAAATGGTACAAAACACTAAAATTAAAAGATTAACTTGCCACCGAAGGTGCAACTTGATCTTAACTTGTAAGAATAGTCTTACAGTGGAAGGGTAGCAACTTTATATACTAAAACGACCATTTAAATAAAAGCCCATGAAATGTAATCTTACATAAAATTATACAAGGTTGGCCAAACAAGCTCTACAGTACACATATACCGCCTCTCAAGATGATATGCAAGATAAAAACATATTTAAGGAATTAGGCCGGTACACGTAAAGCAATAAATTCCTTAACACACCGAATCCGATAAACATGACAGAGGCAGCTATTAACGTACGTAGATTGATAGGGCGATTACCGAATAACCAGAACCGCAGGTTGCTCTAACCCGCTCCTACTACACAAAGGGAAAAACGGACCACCGAATTTATAAATAACCACCTTCCAGCGGGTGGGCAAACGGAGAGAATTGTGGGACGACCCGAAACCAAAGCGCCTGGTGACCTCACCAAGAAAACAAGTAGACTTTAACAAGTAAATGAAATGACATATCACCAGTCACTTAACTTCTAATAAACTGCGATTTCTGGCGAAGACCTGTCGGAGTAACCCCAAAACTCTCTCCCGAACCGTCCGCTGCCAGCTGCTTCAAAGGACGCAGAAAGGTGCGCCGATCTCCCGTCTCACGGCGTCGCAGCTCGCACCGGCCAGACCGGTGTCGTAGGTTGACTCCTGTTGCTCGCGTGTCGGCCGCGAACCCACTACCCCTCGCTATACGGCGCGGCCCACTGGACTCACGTGGCGACGTCATAGGCGCCCACGCTCACGGCGGATAAGTCATATTGTGTCTCAGTGCGCGACCGACCAACCGATCGATTCAACCGCCAATGACCGTTGCCTGAGCTACTCGAGTAGACTGGCGGCCTAACGCGCAGACTCTGATGCAGGAACTAAGCCCGCGACCAGGCGACCATTCGTTGAGTCCTCTCACTGCGCCACAACTTCGGAGGAGAGACAGACTAGCAAGCTGGGCACGAGACTGACTCCAGACTCATCCAGGCTAACCAACTGGCGAGCTCATAGCGCCCCTTAAATGCACGTGAACAGGGAACTGTTCCCCTTTCCCACCAGAGGGAGACACGAAAGCTGCGATTGCCACAGCGGCGCCACCGCCAGAGACGGAGGGCGACTGCTTCACACTACAGACTGCGGCGCGCTCATCAAAACTGCAATTTTTACCACGGCTCAGCAATAATAGGCCGAAAATAATACTGGCAAAGATAAAAAATTTTAATTTCTTACATCTTTACGAAATATAAAACCAGATTCACAGAAAATGGCACATTTTGCTGAAGGAGGACTGGAAGGCATAAGGGAAAAAAAGCGAGAGACAGTAAACGAAATTAGTTCGCAACTTTCTAACAGGTTTTTGGAATTTCCATCTCTGCTAGCTACTCCGGCTAATCGGTGTGAAACAGACGTTGCGTGCAGAGCAAAATGTCTACACGGGCTCCACTGGAAACAGCGGCTGTGGCGGCAGGTTGTAAATGCAGAGCGACGGATAAATGGCGTCGCTTGGTCGTTTAATGAGAGGCCGACCGCGTTATCGGCGGCGCGCAGGCATTACGCGAGTTAGGAGCCGGCCACCGCGTGCGGTGCGGTGCGGCCACGACCGGCCTGGCCCGCCCTCTGCATACAAAGCAGGCCCTCCGACCTGGCCAGGGTGGTGCAGGGGAGGGGCGGCGCTTAGCGTTCCGGGAAGGTGGAGGGGCAGAGGGGGAAAGCGGTGCTGCGGGCGCGTGATATGCATGCCTATCTGCGGCACGTACCCACCAGGTGAGTAATGTGTTCCCTCCCTCTGACTCGGGCACAGCCAGTTATAAGCGCAAATCTCCTTTCACTTCAGAAACCTTTCCCAAATTCCTGGTAGGACTGAACACCTGTTGTTGTGGTCTTCAGTCCAGAGACTGGTTTGATGCAGCTCTCCGTGCTACTCTATCCTGTGCAAGCTTCTTCATCTCCCAGTAACTGCTGCAACCTACATCCTTCCGAATCTGTTTAGTGTATTCATCTCTTGGTCTCCCTCTACGATTTTTACGCTCCTCCCTGCCCACCAATACTAAATTGGTGATCGCTTGATGCCTCACAACATGTCCTACCAACTGATCCCTTCTTCTAGTCAAGCTGGGCCACAAATTTCTCTTCTTCCCAAATCTATTCAATACCCCCTCATTAGTTATCTGATCTACCCATCTAATCTTCAGCATTCTTCTGTAGCACCACAAGCTTCTACTCTCTTCTTGCCCAAACTATTTATCGTCCATGTTTCATTTCCATACATGGGTACACTCCTGACACTTAAATCTATACTCGATGTTAACAAATTTCTCTTCTTCAGAAACGCTTTCCTTGCCATCGACAGTCTACACTTTATATCGTCTCTACTTCGACCATTATCAGTTATTTTGCTCCCCAAATAGCAAAACTCTTTTACTACTTTGAGTGTCTCATTTCGTAATCTAATTCCGGCAGCATCAACCGATTTAATTCCACTACATTCCATTATCCTCGTTTTGCTTTTGTTGATGTTCATCTAATATCCTCCTTTCAAGACTTTGTCCATTTCGTTCACTTCTCTTCCAGGTCCTTTGCTGTCTCTGACAGAATTACAATGTCGTCGGCGAATCTCAAAGTTTTTATTTCTTCTCCATGGATATGAATTCCTACTCCGAATTTTTCCTATGTTTCCTTTACTGCTTGCGCAATATACACATTGAATAACATCGGGGATAGCCTACAACTCTGGCTCACTCCCTTCCCAACCACTGCTTCCCTTTCATGTCCCTCGACTCTTATAACCTAGCACATGAAATTATCTAAATCTAAAAAATACACGTTTCGCCATTAATGATGTCCCTATACTTGGTGGGTCCTTGCAGTGCTGTAAGTGATACGTGGCTTGATTTCACTTTGGGACTTAGCTACGACATGACTCCTACTACTACTGATGTTGCTGATACGTTTAGTATCGAGATCTTCAGTCCGCAGTTTTCAACGCTGCTGTATAGTCTGCAAGCTTATTCAGTTCTGTTCAACCATCGCAGTTCCCCCCTGCCCCTGACCCCTCCCCGACAACCACTTCTATACCTCAGCATCCTCAGGCTAAATCCTCTCAACTACTACACCTGCTCGTTCTCACGAGCAATACTTGCGTGGAGGGCTTGGGTTTATTCCTATCGCGATACTTAAACCACTTAAAACTATAAAAAGTGTTCAAATAAAAAGGCGCGAGACGTTGTAACAGCCAAACCGGTTGAAATTTGCATATGGCATATGCCGCTTTGGGATAAGGTAGTGAGACATCTACGGACACTAATGTAATCATCCCCCCTTCAAAAATTCAAAGCTGCTCCCTTAGCAAGTAAGCTGAAGCTGTCCGTCTTTTTCGACGCGTGAGGTCGACATTCAGGGAATTCCTTGAGAACAGATAAACAATGAACAGCGACGTGTGCTGTTGGACACTCCGTAGCCTGCGCAATCAATGAAGAGGAGACGGCCTGGGCTGCTCACGTAGGGAGTGATTCTGCTCCACGATAAAGTGCGTCCAAGGTCACACGAAGTGTGGAGGCTATGTTCAAGTGTGAGCTGCTTCAGCATCCGTCTTACAGCTCGAACATGTCACCCTGCGACTTAGAACTACTAGATCCTCTGAAAAAAACATATTAAGCCCTTCAATTCGGACAAAGAACTGAAGGTCACAGTGAGGGACTGGCTCCTGTCACAGGCACAGGAATTCTCGTCTACCCACGATTCCGAGTCACGACATGGAAATATAGACACCCATGCTCCACCGGCAGAGGTAGGGCGGCGCCGGGAACAGATCCCAGACAACGCCGGCCGAGTGCCCCGTCCGACAAATAAGTTGGGTCCGTCAGACGAGCGCCACGTACGTCGACCGCGCCTACTAAAGTCACGTATTTTCGAGCCTTTCGACTCTTGGGAAACGTTAGCGATATCCTTGCCACTATGGTTAGACGGGATTCGGCCTTAGACGCATTCAGGCTTAATCCCACGGACGGTAGCTTTGCACCACCGGCCGCTTGGCCGAGTGTGTTGTGAACCAACTGTCCCAACTTGCTGTTCCTCCCATACTGAGCAGGATTACTATCGCAACAACACAGTCATCAGTAGGGTAAAACTGAGCTGTCTCAGAACGGTCTAAACCCAGATCACGTTCCCTATTGGTTCGTGAGACAGTGGAAATGGTGTCCTCAGGTGTCTGTCTTTTGCTTTTGAATAAACACTTCAAATTATACACACAGTTTTGTTTCGTACCTTTTCTTTTGAACACCCCTCATACAACACAGAGATCAGGGAGCAGAAAAAACAGCAAGTAGGACAGTATAGTCAGATACAAATTACCGCTCTGAAAGGCTTGAGATTATAGACCACATGTTTCCTAACGTACACAGTAATGTGACAACAGTCAACTACATACACGCTTGAGCGTAGCCTCATATGAAGATGAACAACTATATACATTAGCTTCAACACAATTCAAAAATATCTGGAGGCCCCTAATAATGAACTACAAATAACAACCACGGCAGGTTGAAAAGAGGAAAACAATTAGATACGCCTGTGAATGGCCTATTTAACTACTTCAGAACCAGTGACTAGCAGCTAAACCTAATCTGGAAACCCACTATTACTCAAACTCAGATTCAAAAAAATGAATATGAATGCCAAATCGTAGTGACGTATTACAGATTTTTTTGTGAATTAAGCTCATTATATTCCTTCTGTCTGGGGTGACAAAAATTGTGGGATACCTCATATCCGGTCGCTGTGGTCGAGCGCTAGGCACTTCAGTCCGGAACCGCGCTACTGCTACGGTCGCAGGTTCGAATCCTTCCTCGGGCATGGATGTGGGTAATGTCCTTAGGTTAGTTAGGTTTAAGTAGTTCTAAGTTTAGGGGACTGATGACCTCAGATGTAAAGTCCATAGTGCTCAGAGCCATTTGATACCTCATAATATAGTGACGGAACTACTTTCTCCCGGCTAACTGCGGCAGCACGATGTAGCATGGATCGAACAAATTGTAGGACGTCACCTACAGAAATATTGAGCTATGTTGCCTCTATAGCAGGTCAGGATTTTGTGCCCAAACTAACCTGTCGAATATGTCCTAGATGTATGCTAAGGGGTTCATGTCGGCGATCTGGGTGGCCACGTCATTCGATCGAACTGTCCAAAATGTTCTTGAAATCAATCGTGAACTGTTGTTGCCCGGTGACATGGCGCATTTTGAGTCCTAAAAATTTAGTCGTTGTTTTCATGACGTCCATGAATGGCAGCAAATGATCTGGTTCAAATGGCTCTAAGCACTATGGAACTTAACATCTGAGGTCATCAGTCCTCTAGACTTGGAACTACTTAAACCTTACTAACCTAAGGATATCACACACATCCATGCCCGAGGCAGGATTGGCATCTGCGACCATAGCAGTCGCGTAATTCCGGACTGAGGCGCCTAGAACCGCTCGGCCAAAACGACTGGCTAAAAATGGTCTCCAAGAAGCCGAACATACCTATTTTGTGTCAATGATCGCCTCACTTGGGCAAGAGCACCAAGTCTATTCCATGCAAACACAACCCACAATATTATGGAGCCACTACGAGCTTGCGAATTGCCTTCTTGTCACCTTGGGTTGGTGGGGTCTGAGCTATACTCTAATCCCACAACCAGCTCTTACTAAATGAAATCTGGACTGATCTCGCCAGATCATTGCTTTCCAGTCGTCTAGGGTCCAAATGATACGGTCGCGAGCCCAGGAGAGAAGCCGCAGGCGATGTCGTGCTGTTAGCAAAGGCTCTCACGTCCGTCATCTACTGGCATAGCCCATTAACGCAAAATTTCGCCACATTGTCCTTCGGGTACATTCGCCGTATGTCCCATATTGATTTCTGCGGTTATTTCACGCATTGTTGCTTGTCTGTTAGCGCTGACAACTCTATCAAAACGCCACTACTCTCGGTCGTAAGGTGAAGGCCGTCGGCCACTGTGGTGTCCGTTGTGAGAGGTACTGCCGGATAGTTGGTATTCTGGGTACTCTCCTGACACTGTGGATCTCGGAATACTGAATTCCCTAACGATTTTCGAAGTGGAATGTTCCGCGCGTCTAGCTCCAACAAGCAACCAGCGTTCAAAATCTGTCAATTCCGCCGTGCGGCTGTAATACCGTCAGAAACTTTCTCACATGAATCACCTGAGTACAAGCGTCATCTCTATCAAATGCACTGCCCTTTTATACCTTGTGTATACGTTGCTACTAGCTACCTGTATGTGTGGATATCGTTAACCCACCACTGCTGTCACTTTATTGTATATCACGAGCATTGTCACCCTTTTACTACTTACTAACACGCAAAATTCTTGCAGCCAAAGGCAAGTCCCTTCGACGGATATGCTTTTACCGGTTCGAACCCGCTCCTCATTAATATTACTAGCGCTGATGAACATGTACACGGTAAAACGACAACGATGTATTATCAGCCCACCAGACTTAATAGCTGCCAGACTATTTCTTGCAGCACTTGAAATCTCATAAATATTTAAGAACAACTACAGCAACGCCAGCCACAACTTAACAAACATTAGACGAATTCCTTTCAATGAAACGTACGCAACCACAACAGCATATCACCAAAAGTGACAAATTTTTAGTCCCTCCTCGTATTCTCTTAGCAACAGCTAATACCAGTACGAAAACACATTAATTTACAAGATGTAAAAAATAAATACATATTTCAAACTTTTACTGACCTTCAAAGTAGACACCAGCATTGTGTATAACCCGTTGTCAGCGATGTGTAAGTCGTAGAATACGCTTATCAATGCCAGTTATGTTGACAGATTGAGCGCCGCTGTCTATTGCCCCATGAATTTGTATCAGTTCTACATCTACATCTACATCCATACTCCGCAAGCCACCTGACGGTGTGTGGCGGAGGGTACCCTGAGTACCTCTATCGGTTCTCCCTTTTATTCCAGTCTCGTATTGTTCGTGGAAAGAAGGATTGTCGGCCTGCCTCTGTGTGGGCTCTAATCTCTCTGATTTTTATCTTCATTGTCTCTTCGCGAGGTATACGTAGGAGGGAGCAATATACTGCTTGACTCTTCGGTGAAAGTATGTTCTCGAAACTTTAACAAAAGCCTGTACCGAGCTACTGAGCGTCTCTCCTGCAGAGTTTTCCACTGGAGTTTATCTATCATCTCCGTAACGCTTTCGAGATTACTAAATGTAACGGAGAGCAGCGCGCTTCGTTACATAACGAAGCGCGGTGCTCTCCGTTGGATCTTCTCTATCTCTTCTATCAACCCTATCTGGTACGGATCCCACACTGCCGAGCAGTACTCAAGCAGTGGGCGAAGAAGCGTACTGTAACCTACTTCCTTTGTTTTCGGATTGAATTTCCTTGGGATTCTTCCAATGAATCTCAGTCTGGCATCTGCTTTACCAACGATCAACTTTATATGGTCATTCCATTTTAAATCACTCTTAATACGTTCTCCCAGATAATTTATGGAATTAACTGCTTCCAGTTGCTGACCTGCTATTTTGTAGCTAAATGATAAGGGATCTATCTTTCTATGTATTCGCAGCTCATTACACTTGTCTACATTGAGATTCAATTGCCATTCCCTGCACCATGCGTCAATTTGCTGCAGATCCTCCAGCATTTCACTACAATTTTCCATTGTTACAACCTCTCGATACACCACAGCATCATCTGCAATAAGCCTCAGTGAACCTCCGATGTCATCCACCAGGTCATTTATGTATATCGTGAATAGCAACGGTCCTATGACACTCCCCTGTTGCACACCTGAAATCACTCTTACTTCGGAAGACTTTTCTCCATTGAGAATGACATGCTGCGTTCTGTTATCTAGGAACTCCTCAATCCAATCACACAATTGGTCTGATAGTCCATATGCTCTTACTTTGTTCATTAAACGACTGTGGGGAACTGTATCGAACGCCTTGCGGAAGTCAAGAAACACGGCATCTACCTGTGAACCCGTGTCTATGGCCCTCTGAGTCTCGTGGGCGAATAGCGCGAACTGGGTTTCACACGACCGTCTTTTTCGAAACCCATGCTGATTCCTACAGAGTAGATTTATCAGTAACAGCTTGCACTGTACGCGCTTGAACACTATCCTGCAAAATGATGGTCAGGTCCTACAGAAAGTGTCATCACTTCTGTCTCTATGCTGTCCATTTTTGGAACACAACTTACGACCAGCTTATAGACAGGAGTGATGACACTTTCTGCAGGAACTGTCCATCACTTTGCACGGCAACAGCTTCCATCTACAGTGCAAGCTGTTACTCATTAGTTTCACTGATGGGGCTACTAAGTTCTGTACCACCTACTCCACTCCCCTGACTTAAGCACCACCGGCGCTCCCCTGGCCAACACTAGAGGGCATTGCCCGCTGATCCAGTACGCAGCAGTCTGATGCAGCGGTCTCTTAAATTATCACTGTATCCTAACACGGCCGAAGGCGAAAGAGAAACTCGCGGAAAGAACCGTTCGCCACACAGTCTATCCGTTCTTGAATCAAATTCTACCGTTAATTTAGTCTCTGTGGTATCGCCTAGAGATCGCAGTGCCACACCAAAGTCTACAACGCGAATCAATACTACAGACGTTATCGAGGAATGGCTGCAGTCTGCAACGACGTATGGGAAGTGCTGCTGAAGACCATACATCTTCACCAAAAGGACGAAAGACTGTTAAGGTTTCAAATCAACATTCACTGTCGTAAATGTGTAACATGGTACCTCAAGAGAAGAGTTACTTGCTGAGTGGATCAACTGATGCCTTCATAGTCAAAGACGATTGTAAATTATGCAGTACTCCTGTGGAAGACGTGTGTCAAAGTTAAGTACCGGTAAATCTTTTATTCATTATTGTAAAAAACTGAACCAGTGTTCGATATGTTCTAGTTAAAAATGAACCATGTGACAAAGCGCTCAAAGAACCTACAGTTGTGGCCGGACGATTTTAGTCTCGTCTGGTGACATTTTCTCTCTGATTCGGATACTATCGCTTCATTACTTATCCAATCTACCTAGTCTCTACATTATTCTACAGCGTCACAGTTAAAAATCTTCAGTTCAGCCCTCTGGCTATTACTGTCAGGTTTAAACCATCTTTTTTATTTTATATTGTTTACTACTACATGGTTTCAGAGGTGTAGTCACTCCCAAGCGACTGAAATACATATGAGACGTAACATAATTAAAATTCAAGACGAGAAACAACCACTGGTTGTTTAGTCGACAGAATAAATTAGGCGGAAATAAAGCTGTGAGGACGGAGGGTGGTTCGTGCTTGGGCAGCTCAGTTCGTAGAACACTTGTCCGCGAAAGGCAAAGGTCCCGCTTTCGAGTCTCGGCCCGGCACACACTTTTAATCTGCCAGAAAGTTATATCAGCGCACACTCCGCTGCAGAGGGAAAATCTCAGTCTGAAAATAAATACGGTATGTTGCCACCCTGAGAAATTATAACTATTAAATTAACTTACTTCGTGTTTATTTTATTCTTTACAAGCCAGCCTTACGGTGCTTCCAAAACTGTGTGATGTAGACAGGTTCGTTAACTTTAATCCCCGTATGTGCATCTCATTCTGGAAACATCGCCGAGGCTGTGGCTAAGCCATGTCTCCGCAATATTCTTTCTTTCAGGAGAGCTATTTCTGCAGGGTTCGCAGGAGAGCTTCTGTAAAGTTGGGAAGGTAGGAGACGAGATACTGGCAGAAGTAAAGCTGTGAGGACGGGCCGTGAGTCGTACTTGGGTAGCTCAGTGACAGAGCACTTCCCCGCGAAAGACAAAGGTCCCGATTTCGAGTCTCGGTCCGGCACACATTTTTAATCTGCCAGGAAGTTTCAACTTAATGACATTCGGCTATTTCTGAAGATTTACTGTTGTAGTACCATGCACATTTAACTGGTAAGAAACTATCAACCAACTCTAATATAGACTGCAGGACGGAAGAAGAGTTACGAATTGAAACTGACAACCAAAAGTAACTGTGTTGCTAATGATGTCTATTCATGTGCTCTGTTCCTGCTACAGAATGTTTTTGCATGTTATGGTGTGGGAGGTGTAATGTTGAATGGTCGTAATGACCTCTGAAACTATCAACACGTTACAACTGCCGGTCAGCCTTACTGTGACAATCGGCGTGTTTTCGGTGGTCAATGCGGCCTTCGCTTTTCTTATGGATGAGAATGTGCGACTGCATAGAACTAGTCAGGTGGAAGAGCTCCTGTAACGAGAGAATATGCGAATAATGGACTGGCCTAGCCGTTTCCCGGACTTAAATCCCATCGATAACGTGTGGGGTGCGTTGGTGAGGCATTTTGCAGCACCTTCACATACATCAACAGCCATCTGCGCCGATGGAGGAATGGAGCGCTCTCCCAAAAGAACCTCTTACTAACCTTGTGGCCAAAATGGAAGCACGTTGCAGAACACGCATTGCCGTCCGTGTTGATCACATTCCCTTTTGAGAACTATTTTCCGCCTTCAGTAATGTCCAAGGAACCATCATAAATCAGACTGACTTCTGTGTAATTACTGCCTTCGAATGTAATAGTCATTTCTGTTCGTCTTACTGCGTATTTTGTTCAGTTACACCTGATACTTTAGTGCAGTAGTTCTTTTTATGTGTGTACCAAGTTTCATAGAGGTATGGACATGGCAGTGCCGCATCTAGCGAAAGTTACTCTTGCCCTTAAGTTGTGCACACTAGTGGAAATATTTTGTATTGTATTCACGTATTTTGCTCTCGTGAAGGTCTACTCAGTTTTGAAACATGTGTAGGCCATTTTTAGATGTATAAATCTATAGTTTAGTAAGGTGACTGAAAGAGGACTGAACAGTTTTCTTCAATTTTTTCTTATTTTTGATACTTTCACATTTCATTCATAAGAAGTGTGGGAGAAAACCATTTTCAATTTTGCTTTGCTCTACACCTATTTCTAAAAATTTCTAGGAAAATAAACTGAAATTAATGTTTTTGGGTGCATCATGAACAAATTTTTAACTGAATATATTTCGGTTAGAAGGAAATAAGATTGGTTGGATTTCATGGTGAACGATTTTTCCCCTATTTGAGAAAAATTCATGTGCGTGAAATTTAACACAGTAATATGAAATTTACTTTTATCAGCAAAAAGTGTTCCGCTTAATCTTAAAAATGTAATACTTGTTGTCTCTCAACAAGCTTTAAATTATGAAGTGGGATAGAAATTGCTCATACTCCCATTACATATCTTTTAAAAGACCTGCGGTTCCACCACTGTTGTTTAACTTTCGTCCCGAGGAAATAAAAAACTAGGTAAATGAACGTTCCGATGAGATCACTGCAGCAGGCTGCAAACGACTTAGCTCTTCTCTCAGAAGCTCAAAATATGGTTTAATAATAGATATAACTGAATGTACAACTGTAGATAGGGGATGATGACTACAAGTTTGGTTGCTTTAATCATCCAACCAAGCAAGCAACTAGGCAGGAGGATAGCGACTGGTACATAAAACTGTGGAAGACGAAGTAATATAATAAGAGATATAATTGCATTAATGAGGGAAGAATATTACTAAAAACCTTCAGTCAGCGAAGGAAGCTTACCTAAACCAACAAACTCTCTGGTATTAAGTACTGACTCAGTATATATTTTACATATCTATAAAAACGAAGCACCATGAAGAAATTATCCGAACTGGACATAAATCACCGGGTGTGATGTACATATAAAGAACAAATGGTTACAATTTCAGAAAAAAATTGAGCAAGGCAATAATACGTTGGTCCACCTCTGGCCCTTACGCAAGCAGTATTCGGCTTGGCATTAATTGATTGAGTTGTCGGATGTACCCATGAGGGATATTGAGCCAAATTCTGTACAGTAGGCGCGTTATATCGTCAAAATCCAGAAATGATTGGAAGGCCCTGTCCATAACGCTTCAATCGTCCTCAGCTAGGGAGACATACGACGACCTTCATGGCCAAGGCGGAGTTTGGCCAGCACGAAGACAAGCAGTAGAAAATCTCACCATTTGCGGGCGGGCATTATCTTGCTGAAATTTTGTTGGAATCTCATTGACTGGAATAGGTGAGTGACGTGAACTGAGCCCTGATGACTAGCGAAGACGTCTCTCGAGACGCTGTGGGCAGCGATGGGATACCAACATGGCTGTCGCCCGCCGTACGGCCCGTCAACCAAGAGTGATGGTCTGGGATACTATTTCATTTCATAGCAGGATCCCTTTGGTTGTCATCCGCGAGACCCTTACAGCACGGCGTCGACAATATTCTACGTCCCATTTTGTTGACCTCCATGGCAAATAAGCCCGTGTTTACATTTCAGCAAAATAACGGCCATCCGCACACGCCGCGAGTTTCTACTGCCTGTCTTCGTGCTTGCCAAACCTAACGTTAGCCAGGAAAGACGCAGGATATCTCCCCAACTGCGAACGTTTGAAGCATTTTAGGCAAGGTCCTCCAACCACACAGAAATTTTAACGATTTAACGCGGCTATTGGACAGAATTTGGTGCGAGATCTCCCAGGCAGGCATTCAACAATTTTACAAATTCAATCTGTGCGGAGCCGAATAACTGGTTGCATAAGGACCAGAGGAGGGCCAACGCATTATTGACTGTGCAGCTCTTTCTGTTGAATAAATGATCCATTTTTTTCTGAATTTGTACTCATCTGTTTGTCTGTAGACGTACATCTACCGATTTCCGTACCATTCAGGTAACACCGTCGTGGTGCACTGTTTCGTTTTTTTATCGATTGTATGTAGACCTTGCGGAGTGCGTAATTAGAGTAGATGTAGAAACAATACAGTTAGACCGCAGCCTTGAATGGAAGGGAACTCTTGACCACAAGATAACTAGAGCAATAGAAAGGATGTCGAAAATTAAGTGGACATACAGAGTATAAAATGAAATGAGCTGGAAAGTTGAGGCAAAGAAAGAGACAGAATAGCATAAAAAGAGACAGGACAGAGGGATAATTATGGCGTTCTGGAGTAGTTAAACTAGCAGTTACGTAACTACTGAAAGGTAATACGGACAGTTAGAGATTAGAACAGATTTAGCGAATCCCCCATTAGCATATCACGCTTGTGTTGCAAATACGTGGATATGAAGTATTTAGCATACAGCAAGAAGCGATCGAGATCATAATCACACCAGAAGAATGGAAGATACGGTAAGTAGTAACATATAGAAGGTGGGGCAAAAAAAGTGGCCCAGAGAAAAGAGTTCCAGGGTACAAAGAAACACAGCAGAAGAAAGGAAATACACTACTAACTATAGCAGATGTTGAAAATGAGCACAATTCATCTCTTGGCACTTCTGGACTCTGGTCAGAAAGTTGCTGAAGGCGGATGGAACCTGGACTGCTGGAATTGTTGCAATCTCATCCGAAATGTTCTGCAATAATTTTTGACGACTATGAGGGTTGTTGCGATACACCTTAGACTTGAGGGCCCCCCATACAGAGTAATCGCACCCTGAAAGGTCAGGTGACATGGGTGGCAAGCTAGGGCTTACAGCTCTGTCAGGCGTGGAGTGTGTGTAAATGTGCTCCGAGGTTCGGCCGGCTGTATGGGCAACTATTGCATCCAATTGGCAGTAACTGTAGGTATTTTCCTTCTCCATTAATGTGTATTTTTCCGTCCCTTAACAAACTAATGATGACTGTGAAACTAAAGAAATTGCTTGACATGTCTGACATTCTCTCTTAGCTCGCCCATCAAAAGTAGTAATTCGACGTAGCACGATTTCTTGTCAGTTCCCTAGACCATGTCCCTATAAATGTTGTGCTTCATCGAAACATCGTTTTTAATTGAAATACAATGAATCTTTCTTTGACATAGAGAACTACACAGCTTGAAAGTTGCTAAGGAATAACTGCCAGTTGATAAGGAACAACTGATAATTGCTAGGAGATACCCGGTCCAGCAAAAGGAAATGTGGAAGGCGAGATGCCTCAAGTACAGCGAAACCTGTACACGGACGCACTGTACACAATCGACAGTCCATGCAGTACTGTGTGTGACGAAGATTGTTGTGGAATCTATTAGTACGACATCCTGTCTGGTACGGCAACATGTCTGCAAGACATCATTTGAGTGTTTACGATTGTGGATCAGTCGTTGGACGGCTCGAAGCTGCTCAAGCTGTCACTGAAAAAATGAAATGAAATGAGCGTGTGCGGCCACAGTAACGGGTGCGTCCAAAGGTGTCATCTCGCTAACAAAAAAACCTGGGAACGCTATGCGAAAGGATGCCGGTGGTTGCAGAACGGATCACCACATCGCTACAGGATTGACACGTTGCTCTAGTGGCGAATAGGAATAGAAATATCATTCCTAGGTGGATCGCTGCAGATCTTTGCACCACTACCGGTAGATGTGTCTCTGCCGGAATCACTATGTGGCGATCCAGTCAGGTTGGTTTGTATGCTTGGAAGCCTGTTCAATGCATCCCACTAATCGACGAGAAAGAGCACGCAGGTGTAAGGAACATATATTGGTTGGGGGTGAGAGTGAAGTTCTGCGACGAAACACGCTTCCCTGTGGGATGTGATAACGAGCACCGTTTATTGTGAGAGGGATTTGAACACGTCACTCACCATAGAAAGTTCATGAAAGTCACTGGTATGGCCTGGGTGTCATAGTGTGGGCACGCATTATGCATAACGGCCAAACACTGTTGCATATCTTTGCACGGTGTACCGTTGCAGCACAACGGCATTGCAGAAAATTATTACGGATCATGTCCGTCTGGTTTGCGGTAAGTCTCAACTTTTCTTTATTGGTGGCAATGCCCGCCCACACAGGACCGTTGAGCTGTTGAACATAGTGGAAAATCTACGTCTACATCTACATGGATACTCTGCAAATCACATTTAAGTGCCTGGCAGAGGGTTAATCGAACCACCTTCACAATTCTCTGTTGTTTCAATCTCATATAGCGCGCGGAAAGAATGAACACGTATATCTTTCCGTACGAGTTCTGATTTCCCCATATTTTATCGTGGTGATAGTTCCTCCCTATGTAGGTCGGTGTTAAAAAAATATTTTCGCATGCGGAGGAGAAAGTTGGTGATTGGAATTTAGTCGCAACGAAAAATGCCTTTCTTACAATGATGTCCATCCCAAAAGTTGGTGATTGGAATTTGGTGAGAAGATTCCGTCGCACCGAAAAACGCCTTTCTTTTAATGATGTCCAGCCCAAATCCTGTATCATTTCTGTGACACTCTCTCCCATATTTCGCGATAATACAAAATGTGCTGCCTTTCTTTGAACTTTTTCGTTGTACTCCGTCTGTCCTATCTCTTAAGGATCCCACACCGCGCAGCAGTATTCTAAAAGACGACGGACAAGCGTAGTGTAGGCAGTCTGCTTAGTAGGTCTGTTACAAATGAAGATATTGAACGTAGAATGGCCAACGTGATCCACGGACCTGAACGCCATAGAGAATGCGTGGGATGCTGTTGAGAGTCGTGTTCCTCAACGAACATCCCTCCCCGAAACGTGCAAGAACTGCGAATCGATTTCAGAGAGGATTGGGACAATCTCCCCCAACCACTCCCCAACAGTTTCGTAGCCAGCAGCAGTAACAGATACAATATGTGCATTAGCGTCCGAGGAGGGCATGTTCATTCCTGATACTCCGCTATCGGCATTTATGTGCGGAATCTGACCTGCATAAAAAAATGAGCGTTATTTGTGTCTGTTATCCTGCTTTCCCACGTGGAGAAATATGTACCACTTTTCTTTATAAATCTGCCGCTCCACTTAACGTTACATACATTCAGTGCTTCATGTCATCCATTACTGACTGTGATTATTCCCCTCCAGCAATGTGTCTGTTCCTTAGGAATCGTCAAGCAATGAGCGTCAACTGGGAAGGATACAAGGTTGTGGCTAACGTTCAGGAACGAGCAACGCTGGAACCGGAACTCTATAGCCGCAAGTCATCAACTGCGTCGTTGGGTAAGTGAGTACTCCTCGGCGGAGCGTTGTTTTCTCAGGAAGGCAGGCACCTCCTTAGGTACAGCCTGGATGGGGCGGAGCGGCTCTGTGGGAGGGAGGGCAGATACGATTACCCGCGGCGGGGAGTCTGCCCGCAGCCGGCAACTGGATTACCCCTGAATTAGCTCGTTAGGCACCGGACGACCGGGGGGCGGGAAAAAAAGCTCCCCGCTACGCCCTAATGCAGCGCCCCTGCCCTTCTCATCCCATCCCGGCCGTAATCAAGATTCTCGTTAACGCACTTCTGGCGATAAACTTGGCGGCATTTCCCTGGAGCGAGGAATTGTCTCCGACGGAGCGGGTGTGTCACCAAACTGGCGTCTTCGGCGACCGAGCGTGCTGAGGGCACATAAAAATCTCAAAAACCTGACTACTACTTGACACGTGGCAAGGGTGCATAAAAAAGAAATGTGTTTCCGCAGTCTTTTTGTCTTTGTCGTCAGACTCAAGTGATCAGGGTAAGTTGCACTGCATGTGCTCGTATCGTCCGAAGAATTCATCAATAAATCTCAATTTACAAACTTCAGGATGAGCATGGAAATAAGAAAATGGCTGGAGAAAAGCCAAGGAAATTTTTCTTAAATATACAATGAGGCGAAGAAAGTCAACGGATACCGATGGGGGTAGTATCGATTAAACAAGGTATAAAACGACAGTGCATTGGAGAAGCAGTTATTTGCACACAGCTAATCCATATGAAAAAGATTACGATGTGATTGTCACCGCATGACAGGAATTAACAGACTCTGAACGAGGAATGGTAGACCGAGTTAGACGCACTGACATACCATTTCGGAAATATTTAGGAAATTCAATTTTCCTATGTCCACAGTGTCAACAGTGTGCCGAAAACACCAAATTTCAGGCGTTACGGTAGTCGACGGCCTCCACTGAACGACCTAAAGCAACGGCGTTTGTGTAGTTGTCAGTGTTAACAGACAAGCAGCACTGTGTGAAATAACCGCAGAAATCCATGTGGAATTTACGACGAATGTAACCGTTTGGACATTGTTGCAAAATTCGCGTTAATGGGGTATGACAGAAGACGACCGACGCGAATTCCTTTGCTAACAGCTCGATATTCCCTGCAGCACCTCTCTTGGGCTCTCGACTACATCGGCTAGATCCTAGGTGACTGAAAACCATGTACATCTACATCTACATTTATACTCCGCAAGCCACCCAACAGTGTGGCGAAGGGCACTTTACGTGTCACTGTCATTACCTTCCTTTTCTGTTGCAGTCGCGTACGGTTCGCGGGAAGAACGACTGTCTGAAAGCCTCCGTGCGCGCTCGAATCTCTCTATTTTACATTCGTGAACTCCTCGGCAGGTATAAGTAGGAGCAAGCAATATATTCGATACCTCATCCAGAAACGCACCCTCTCGAAACCTGGCGAGCAAACTACACCGCGATACAGAGCGCCTCTCTTGCAGAGTCTGCCACTCGAGTTTGCTAAACATCTCCGTAACGCTATCACGGTTACCAAATAACCCTGTGCCGAAACGCGCCGCTCTTCTTTGGATCTTCTCTATTTCCTCCGTCAACCCGATCTGGTACGGATCCCACACTGATGAGCAATACTCAAGTACAGGTCGAACAAGTGTTTTGTAAGCCACGTCCTTTGTTGATGGATTACATTTTCTAAGGACTCTCCCAATGAATCTCAGTCCGCATCTCGTGGTCGTGCGGTAGCGTTCTCGCTTCCCACGCCCGGCTTCCCGGGTTCAATTCCCGGCGGGGTCAGGGATTTTCTCTGCCTCGTGATGGCTGGGTGTTGTGTGATGTCCTTAGGTTAGTTAGGTTTAAGTAGTTCTAAGTTCTAGGGGACTGATGACCTAAGATGTTAAGTCCCATAGTGCTCAGAGCCATTTGAACCAATGAATCTCAACCTGGTACCCGCCTTACCAACAATTAATTTTATATCATCATTCCACTTCAAATCATTCCGCACGCATACTCCCAGATATTTTACAGAAGTAACTGCTACCAGTGTTTGTTCTGCTTTCATGTAATCATACAATAAAGGATCCTTCTTTGTATGTATTCGCAATACATTACATTTGTGTACGTTAAGGGTCAGTTGCCACTTCCTGCAAAAATGTCTATCCGCTGCAGATCTTCTTGCATTTCACTGCAATTTTCTAATGCTGCAACTTCTCTGTATACTACAGCATCATCCGCGAAAAGTCGCATGGAACTTCCGACACTACGTCATTTACATATATATTGCGAAAAGCAATGGTCCCATAACACTCCCCTGTGGCACGACAGAGGTTACTTTAACGTCTGTAGAAGTCTCTCCATCAACAACAACATGCTGTGTTCTATTTGCTAAAAATTCTTCCATCCAGGCACACAGCTGGTCTGATATTCCATAGGCTGTTTCTTTGTTTATCAGGCGACAGTGCGGAACTGTATCGAACGCCTTCCGGAAGTCAAGAAAAATAGCATCTACCTGGGAGCCTGTATCTAATATTTTCTGGATCTCATGAACAAATAAAGCGAGTTGGGTCTCACACGGTCGCTCTTTCAGGAGTTGATTCCTACAGAGTAGATTCTGGGTTTCTAAAAACGACATGATACTCGAGCAAAATATATGTTCTAAAATTATACAACAGATCGACTTCAGAGATGTAGGTCTATAGTCTTGCGCATCTGCTCGACGACCCTTCTTGAAGACTGGGACTACCTGTGCTCTTTTCCAATCATTTGGAACCTTCCGTTCCTCTAGAGACTTGCGGTACACGGCTGTTAGAAGGGGGGAAGATTCTTTCGCGTACTCTGTGTAGAATCGAATTGGTATCCCGTCAGGTCCAGTACACTTTCCTCTGTTGAGTGATTCCAGTTGCTTTTCTATTCCCTGGACACTTATTTCGATGTCAGCCATTTTTTCGTTTGTGCGAGGATTTAGAGAAGGAGCTGCAGTGCGGTCTTCCTCTGTGAAACAGCTGTGTAAAAAGGTGTTTAGTATTTCAGCTTTACGTGTGTCATCCTCTGTTTCAATGCCATCATCATCCCGGAGTGTCTGGATACGCTGTTTCGAGCCACTTACTGATTTAACGTAAGGCCAGAACTCCCTAGGATTTTCTGTCAAGACGGTACATAGAATTTTACTTTCGAATTCACTAAACGATTCACGCATAGCCCTCCTTACGCTAACTTTGACATCGTTTAGCTTCTGTTTGTCTGAGAGGTTTTGGCTGCGTTTAAACTTGGAGTGAAGCTCTCTTTGCTTTCGCAGTAGTTTCCTAACTTTGTTGTTGAACTACGGTGGGTTTTTCCGTCCCTCACAGTTTTACTCGGCACGTACCTGTCTACAACGCATTTTACGATTACCTTGAACTTTTTCCATAAACACTCAACATTGCCAGTGTCGGAACAGAAATTTTTGTTTTGATCTGTTAGGTAGTCCGATATCTGCCTTCTATTACTCTTGCTAAACAGATAAACCTTCCTCCCTTTGTTTATGTTCCTATTATCTTCCATATTCAGGGATGCTGCAACGACCTTATGATCACTGATTCCCTGTTCTAAGGCTACCTTACCTGTTCTTACAGAGTCGAAAAGTTCGGGTCTGTTTGTTATCAGTAGGTCCGAGATGTTATCTCCACGAGTTGGTTCTCTGTTTAATTGCTCGAGGTAATTTTCGGATAGTGCACTCAGTATAATGTCACTCGATGCTCTGTCCCTACCACCCGTCCTAAACATCTGAGTGTCCCAGTCTATATCTGGTAAATTGAAATCTCCACCTAAGACTATAACATGTTGAGAAAATTTATGTGAAATGTATTCCTAATTTTCTCTCAGTTGTTCTGCCACTAATGCTGCTGAGTCGGGAGGTCGGTAAAAGGGACCAATTATTAACCTAGCTCGGTTGTTGGATGTAATCTCCACCCATAGTAATTCACAGGAACCATCCAATTCTACTTCACTATAGGATAAACTACTGCTAACAGCGACAAACACGCCACCACCGGTCGCATGCAACCTATCCTTTCTAAACACCATCTGTCCCTTTGTAAAAATTTCGGCAGAATTTATCTCTCGCTTCAGCCAGTTTTCTGTACCTATAACGAGCTTCGGTGCTTTCTATCAGCGCTTGAAGTTCTGGTACTTTACCAATGCAGCTTCGACAGTTTACAATTACAATACCGATTGCTGCTTGGTCCCCGCATGTCCTAACTTTGCCCCGCACCCTTTGAGGCTGTTGTCCTTTCTGTACTTGCTCGAGGCCATCTAACCTAATAAACCGCCCAGTCCACGCCACACAACCTCTGCTACCCGTGTAGCCGCTTGCTGCGTGTAGTGGACCGATGACCTATGCAGCGGAACCCGAAACCCCACCACCCTATGGCGCAAGTCGAGGAATCGATGTCGGTCGGTGAGGCCTGGCACGAAGTACGCGTTCAAATTGTTCAAATGACTCTGAGCCCTATGGGACTCAACGTCTGTGGTCTTCAGTCCCCTGGAACATCGCACTACTTAAACCTAACTGACCTAAGGACATCACACCCATCCATGCCCGAGGCAGGATTCGAACCTGCGACCGTAGCGGTCGCGTGGTTCCAGACTGTAGCGCCTAGAACCGCTCGGCCACCATGGCCGGCGAAGTCCGCGTTCCAAATCACCCCAAAGGGGTTGTATAGGATTCAGGTCAGGGCTTTGTGCAGGCCTATCCATTATAGGGATGTTATTATCGTACAACCGCTCCTCCAAATGCCGTGCATTATTAACAGGTGCTCGATCGTGTTGAAAGATGCAATCGCCATCCCCGAATTTCTCTTCAACAATGGGAAGCAAGAAGGTGATTAAAATATCAATGTAGGCCTGTACTGAGATAGTGCCACGCAAAGCAAGGAGTGCAAGTCCCTCCAAGATAAACACAACCACAGCATAACACCACCGCCTCCAAATTTTACTTTGGCACTACACACGCTGGCAGATGACGTTCACCAGGCAGTCGCCATACCCACACACTGCCATCGAATCGCCATATTGTGTACCACGATTCGTCAGTCCACACAACGTTTTTCCACTTTTCAATCGTCCAATTTTTACGCTCCTTACAACAAGCGAGGCGTCGTTTGGCATTTACCGGCGTAATGTGTGGCTTAAGAGCAGCCGCTCAACCACGTAATTTAAGTTTTCTCACTTCCCGTCTAACTGTCGTAGTACTTGCGGTGGATCCTGGTGCAGCTTGGAATTCCTGTGTGATGGTCTGGATAGCTGTCTGCCTGTTACACATTACGACCCTCTTCAACTGTCAGCGGTCTCTGTCAGTCAGCAATGAGGTCGGCCTGTACGCTTTTGTGCTGTACGTGCCCCTTCACGTTTCCACTTCACTATCACATCAGAAACAGTGGACCTTGGAATGTTTAGGAGTGTGGAAATCTCGCCAACAGACGTATGACACAGGTTACACCGAATCACCTGATCAAGTCCGTAAGTTCCCCGGAGCGTCCCATTCTGCTCTCTCACGATGTATAATGACTATTGAGGTCGCTGATATGGATTACCTGGCAGTAGGTGGCAGCACAGTTCACTTAATATGAAAAACGTATGTTTTTGGGGTTGTCCGGATACTTTTGATCACTTAGCGTATCTACAACGAATTTCTCATGAACTTATTCTCCTCTAAACGAATGACAATGCTAACAATAATAGTGGTGTTGACTAACAACACGATCACAACCTCAATAAGCTTTATAGACAACAATAATGTGCCAAATTGTAGTACGCTCTCTCTACGACACGGATAGTCGTACCGTACCTGCAATCATGTCGATGGGGCATGTCTGAAGAGGCGAAAGAAACATATAGTTACTGAGAGGAAGCGTGAGCCTTTGCTGTAGTTTCTGGGGTAACAGTCTGTCTGATAGACAGATCTCTTTCTAACATGAGGCAACTGCGCCTTCATGTTCCAACAGCATGTGTTACACCCTTCCCATGCTGTGACGTGTATGTGGTCGGCTACACACTGCCAAAAATAGCGACGAGTTGAAATCAATAAGCAGTAAATCAGACGACTCAGTCTGGAGCCTTTGGTGATGAACAAAATGGAATTAATCTATCAGTTTTGTTTCGAGGTAACTAAACCATTAAAGAAGTATCCAAGAGAAATGAAGTTTTGTGATCAATATTTCTAACATACTGAGGAATCGAAATCTGGAAACACGTTTCAGCTGCCGTTATTCTGAGAGGGGTTCATTATTAAAGGAAAGTGGTGGAATCCGTTAAAAACAGTTCAAGTTTCAAACGAGTGGTTCCTTGCTTGGAGTCAGCGTAGAAATATAGTGGAACCCACCTTTTCGGCACTTGAAGCTGAGCCCCGTTAGGAAACCGGTGTAACCAAAACGACTTGGACACTCACTATGCAGGCTCCGGCCCGTCACACACCCATGTAGTTGGTTATGTCACAGAAGGTCTGACTGTCACCACGTTTGCCCACTGTGCGTGAGCTCCGAGACTGACAAGCACCTGCAGCCTCGTCACCGTTTGTGGCTGCGTCTTGCTATAGGCATTCACCCCCATACAATAGTAACACCTAGCTCTTCATAACTTTGCACAGAACAAAGCAATGTTGTTCGATATCCAGAATGAGATTTTCACTCTGCATCGGAGTATGCGCTGATATGAAACGTCCTGGCAGAGTAAAACTTTTTGCCGGACCGAGACTCGAACTCGTGACATTTGCCTTTCGCAGAAAAAGTGCTTGGGTAGCTCAGATGGTAGAGCACTTGCCTGCGAAAGGCAAAGCTCTCGAGTTCGAGTCTCGGTCCGGCACACAGTTTTAATCTTCCAGGAAATTATATGTTTAGTCATTTCATTCGCTTGAAGAGTGGAAGTATCAAGCGCTTCGACTGCAAACCAATGGCGCTAGCCATGCGGTAAGTTTCATCAAAGTCTCCTTCAGCCTTCGCCTATGGTCTGCTCTCCATGATACGGCTTTCTCATTTGATCTTATGGTCTGTATATAGTTTCCATTCAATTCGTATTTTCTGTGTCGTTTTGTCACTGTATAATGTCAATAAACACGACCCTCGGTTTAATACTCTTCCGTTCTGGCAGGTAGAGATTGCGCGAGATAAACAACAGTTGGTAAGTTGGTAAGCGAGTTTCTTCATATGATACATGACGTCTATTCAAATTTCAGAGTGGCGCTAGTGATGACACTATAAGGATGCAAATCAGGTTTGATATACACTACTGGCCATTAAAATTTCTACACCACGAAGAATACGTGCTACAGACGCGAAATTTAAGCGACAGGAGGAAGATGCTGTGATATGCAAATGATTAGCTTTTCAGAGGAGTCACACAAGGCTGGCACCGGTGGCGACACCTACAACATGCTGAGATGCGGAAAGTTTCCAACCGATTTCTCATACACAAACAGCAGTTGACCGTCGTTGCCTGGTGAAACGTCGTTGTGATGCCTCGTGTAAGGAGGACAAATGCGTATCATCACGTTTACGACTTTGATAAGGGTCGGATTGTAGCCTATTGCGATTGCGGTTTACCGTAAGGCGATATTGCTGCTCGCGTTGGTCGAGATCCAATGACCGTTAGCAGAATATAGAATCAGTGGGTTCAGGAGGGTAATACGGAACGCTCTGCCGGATCCCAACGGCCTCGGATCACTAGCAGTCGAGATAACAGGCATCTTATCTGCATGGCTGTAAAGGATCGTGCATCCACGTCTCGATTCCTGAGTCAACAGATGGGGACATTTACAAGACAACAACCATCTGCACGAACAGTTCGACGACGTTAGCAGCAGCATGGACTATTAGCTGGGAGACCATGGCTACGGTTACTCTTGACGCTGCATCACAGACAGGAGCGCCTGCGATGGTGTACTCAACGACGACCCTGGGTACACGAATGGCAAAACGTCATTTTTTTCGGATAAATCCAGGTTCCGTTTACAGCATCGTGATGGTCGCATCCGTGTTTGGCGACATCGCGTTGAATGCACATTGGAAGCGTGTATTCGTCATTTCCATAGTGGCGTATCACCTGGCGTGATGGTACGGGGTGCCATTGGTTACACGTCTCGTCACCTTTTGTTCGCATCGACTGCAGTTTGAACAGTGGACGTTACATTTCAGATGTGTTACGACCCATGGCTCTACCCTTCATTCGATCTCTGCGAAACCCCACATTTCAGCAGGGTAATGAACGACCGCATGTTGCAGGTCCTGTACGGGTCTTTCTGTATGCAGAAAATGTTTGACTGCTGCCCTTGCCAGCAAAATCTCCAGACCTTTCACCAATAGAAAACGTCTGGTCAATGGTGGCCGAGCAACTGGCTCGTCACAATGCGCCAGTCACTACTCTTGATGAACTGTAGTATCGTGTTGAAGTTGCGTGGGCAGCTGTACCCGTACACGCCATCCAAGCTCCGTTTGACCCAATGCCCAGGCATATCAAGGCCGTTATTACGACCAGAGGCGGTTGTTCTGGGTACTGATTTCTCAGGATCAATCCACCGAAACTGAGTGAAAATGCAATTACAAGTCAGTTTTAGTATAATATATTCGTCCAATGAATACCCGTTTATCATCTGCATTTCTTCTTGGTGCAGCAATTTTAATGGCCAGTAGTGTAAATACGCGCTGTAACGTTCTTGAGCCTCAGCTACCTCTGTGATTGGACGTAATGAGTTGATGATAATTAAGAATGTCCATAAGACGACAAAGACGTCATTATCGACACCTCACTCAGTTTGAACAAAGTCTTGTAATTGGTGTACGGGAAGCTGGATGTTCGTTCTGCAATACTGAGGAAAGACTTGACAGGAATGTAACCACTGTACTTGACTGCTGGCAGCTGTGGTCACGAGAACGTATGGTCGCAAGAGCAACGGGCTTCGCACGGTAACATGGCGCTCCCGAGAGGGAGTACTGTCGTGTTCGGGTATGGCTGTGGAGCATCATACTGCGTCTGCAGAAGCAGGTATTCGACCAGCAGTTGGCTCCACTGTTACAAATCAAAAGTGATGGCTCTTTGGGGGAGGACAGAGTGGAGGTCTTTCGAGTTTTCTGATGAGAGCTGGTTCTGCCTCGGTGCCAGTGACGTCCGTTTGTTGGCCAGAAGAATGCCAGGTGAGCGCCTGAGACCAGTTTGTCTGTGGGCCAGACACACTGGACCTACACTGGGTTTTATGGTCTGGGGCCGATTTCGTATGACAGCTGAAGTTCTCTAGTGGTTATCCCACGCACCCAGACTGTAAATTTGTACGTCAGTCTGATGATTCGACCTGTTGTGCTACCATTCATGAACAGAATTCCAGGAGGTGTTTTTGAACAAGATAAAACTCTCCCGCATGCCTCTGTTGTGACTATCATGCCCTACCGAGAGTCAACATGTCGCCTTGTCCTGCTCGATCACCAAATCTGCCTTCAGTCCAGCTCATATGGAGCATCATCGGGCGAAAGCTCGAGCCTCATCCACAATCAGCATTAACCGTCCCCCTATTGACTAAGTGCAACAGGTAAGGAACTCCATCGCACAAACTGTCATCTGGTACATGTACGACTAAATTTATGCACGTCTGCCGGTATGGCCGAGTGGTTCTCAGCGCTTCAGTCTGGAAGCGGGCGACCGCTACGGTCGCAGGTTCGAATCCTGCCTCGGACATGGATGTGTTTCATGTCCTTAGGTTAGTTAAGTTTAAGTAGTTCTAAGTTCCAGGGGACTGATGACCTTAGATGTTAAGTCCCATAGTGCTCAGAGCCATTTGAACCATTTGAACCATTTTTGAACCTAAATCTCTTTCTTCTCACTGTTGTCAAATCCTAGCAGTTTTCCCCAGTATCCAAATAAATCCGGGACTCCGCCTGACACTGATCCAGCTGCCGGAGACACCTAGGGTATATGGTAGCGTACTATGTTGGTACCAAAAACAGATGAAAGCAAGAAGAAATTAAACCACATATTTCTCAAAGACACGTATCTACAATTCGTGACTCATTGTTGATGGCATCCTCTGTGTTAACAATTACTTAGGTAAAGTAGACTCCTATCTGTGGATGGGAACTACTCAGGCAATGTTGTCATCAGGAAAAACTAAACGAGCTTTTTGCGGGTCAGAGCGTGAAATATTAAATGTCTTAATCGTGTAGACCGGTTAGAGAACTTGAAAAGAGTAAAGAATATGCGGAACATTCATAAAATGGACATTTTTGAGGTACAGGGGCAGGAATTGAAGGACTTCTGGTCAGGTCTATAAAGGACTATAAACAGGCCACAAAATTAGATGAGGGTAAAACAGGATTAGGGTAAACAATGTATATGAAAATTACTATGAACAATACAGTGAATGCATTGGAGTTGTCCAGAAACATACTCAGGCAACGCCTTCTACAATAGTACAGGTTTAATGACAACTACCTCTGCAGACGATGATGAGACTGAAGAAACGTATGATGACACAAGATAAAATATTCACATGGTTAAGGGAGACGAAAATGTATTTATAATAGGGCTGTGGAACTCGACAGTACAAAAAGGACAAGAAGCAAAAGCAGTAGTCTGGCGAAGAGGAATGAAAGGGGAAGGAGCCTGCTAGAATTTGGCACAGAGCACAATTTAATTATAGCCAATACTTTAAGAATAACAATCAGGAAAAAAACAATGTATACGTGGAAGAGACTGAGTTTCGGATAGGTTACAGAGATTTCAAAAGCAGATTTGAACCTACAAAACTTTTATAGGGGCAGATGTGGACCTAATCATGATTTATTGGTCATGAACCGAGATTAGATAAGAAATTGCAGAAAGATAGGAAATTAAGGAGATGGTCTCTGATAAATTAAAAGAACCAGGCAATGGCGAGAGTTTCAACGGTAGCATTAAGTAAACACTGATTGAAACAGAGGAAAAGGACACAATAGATGACAAATGTGTAGCTGTCAGAGACGAAACATTGAAGAAAACAGAGTAGCAAATAGACAAAAAGACAATATCCAGTGGAAATTCTTGGTTAACATACGAAATACTAAACGTAGAAAGGGAAAACGTAAAGATGCAGAAAACGAAGCCGGTTCAAAGGAATGGATAGGCGAGAAATGATGTAGAAGCGTGCATGACTAGGGGAGAGACAGATGCCCTCTACAGGAAACTTAAAGAGGCCTTTCGAGATAATATAGAACCACCAATACGAATATCGGCGAAATGATATCAAATATAACGAAACCTCATAAGTCAGTTCCTGAAGAGCAAATGAGGTATTTTGATACTGCAATATTTCTGGATTAGTGAACCACGTTCGCCAATGGGGTGTACGAAGGTGTATTTCATTTCTCTGGGTATGAAATAAGAGAAGAAAGTGTCTGTAGACGCAGTATTTTTCCATACCCATTGTCTGAGACAGGGAATTCTGTGAAGAATATCTGATGTAAGTAATAATTAGGGTATTTTGTATCGTATTTTTTCTGGGTGTATCCTCGTAGCTGCTTATGAAAGAGAAGATACTTATATCAAGGACGTAACATTATGATGAAATCGAGGAATATACTTGTGCCACTATAATGAACGTTGATATCTTTTATGGACGAACTAAATTGTCATCCCCTTCTGTATTACTTTTCAGGAAAGAGGCAGATGTACTTCAGAAATCTGTTCTATTTGACAATATAGCAATGATTCGGAGAATTCAGGATTTCGAGTCCCCCAACGCTGTAGACTTTACTTAAATCGCTATGGATGATACTTAATTGAGGCCTATCACTGGTAACATTAGCTCGCTAACATGTAAACTGGGCTAATAACTAAGTCAGAGATGCTCGTAGGTGATCGGTAATCTTATTTGTAAAAGTTATATTGAACGTCTTGGAATACCAGTTCCTCTCACCAAACTTACGTTGTTTTGGAACATCTTGAACGATCTGCTTTACAATCCTATTCAATTCGCGTCATTAAGTAAAACTCAGTTAATTAATGTTAAATATTTGTTAGACACAAAGTATTCAGTGTTCTGAAATGTGAGTCAAAATTGTCGTTTGGTGCACGTCGTCGAACCTCACACTATGAGAAAGTAGGAACATAAATAAAAGCCTCACAATACATCTACAAACTATTGTAATTCATTGTGTTGGGCAGGTTACCATAGTATCATTGATAAATATAACGATACGAAAAGTATTGTCTACATTACGCCTGTCATAAGCTTGCTCTTCCACAGGAAAGAATAATAGTAATATGTAGAGCTACAAACATGGTTGAAATGGCTCTGCGCACTATGGGACTCAACTGCTCAGGTCATAAGTCCCCTAGAACTTAGAACTACTTAAACCTAACCTAAGGACATCACACACATCCATGCCCGAGACAGGATTCGAACCTGCGACCGCAGCGGTCGCGCGGTTCCAGACTGTAGCGCTAGAACCACTCGGCCACTCTGGCCGGCTGTAGAGCTACAAAAACATCTGACAGCCTCCCCTGTGAATTAAAGTCATTGCTACAGGACGAAGGCTTTTAAACACAAGTTCCGATAATTTTTATTTAACTGCTTCTTACCTGTAGACCAATTCGTGACAGAGGCAAAGAGTTGGGTAATAGTCAGCCGTATGTAAGATCAGGTTTAATTATGTTTGTTGCAATAAAATGTACATGTATTCGGTGTGGTGAGATGTGAAAGTGACCCATGCAACGCGAAAATACCTGAATTAGAGTAAACTAAACACTCTAATTACATGTATCAAATTTCTCTTCCATGTGGTACTCATTCCTTGTTCATCTGGTGACTTCGGTTTGGAGCATCACTGTAAACTGTTCATAGGCTATATAACGTGTGTAAGTGGACGAAATGTCGTCGGACTTACACGAGATAGGTAAAGCTCTCTAATCACTCATGATTTTCCATAACGAGTATCATTCCGAGATAGAAACAACGGTTAATTCTCGTTCATCTTCTATATAAATACGAATAACATAGAGGCTTCAACGGTAGGTCTTAATTTCAGTAAAACCCTTCTGAGTGTACTGATTTGTCATTATGTAAGATGCAAACACTTAGAATACTGAACTTTATTATTATAATAAAATTCTTGAAACACCAATGTAGTGGGTGAAATGCTGCATCGCTACACAGGATGTACATAAGATATTAGTGAAACTAGTTCAAGTGCCGTTTGGGGGCAATTTCGAATTAGGAGTATTTAGCTACCATTGAATTCAGTATCACTTATTGTCGCGGTTAGTAGAAATGCATTTGAAACGGAAAATTTTGGAGTAAGTCCAAGTATAATTGGACGCAAAATTCAACAATGGTTGATGGTTGAGGAACGGTGCAGTTGGGTGATGGGTCACCGACACATTTCGCTGCTGATGTGTAACCAGAGTCTAATTCTTACAGTCACCACACTCCTGCTCAATTTAGTTATACGCTGCGACAGCAGCGTTACAAGTGGACGGAAAGCTACACTTATTAATACGTTATCGAATGAATGCAGATAGAATCATATATATTGATTTTTAACGTAGTTTTCACAATAAGAAGCGAATATAATGCCATTATATTCGTTTGCAACGAAGTGTTTCTATAGAAAGGGTATACAATGCCATAAAAATGGGTCCTCACTAAAAAAATTTACGCCAGATTTGTCTTTTATTTCCCTATGGCCGTTGGAGGTATGAAACCGTACTTTACCTGACAATTCATTTATGATGCTCTTGTAGTCTATAGATATTTAATGAAGAATGTCGTTTGCTTTTAAGAAAAAAAAGGGAGCTACCATAAAGCAGAAGACCAAGCTTTTTTTGGCGCCTCACCACTGCACCTTATGGCGTTAGGGTGAGGACAGCTTGTAAAACCGCGTGTTCTGTGACGGCTGACTGCAAGTACTTTCCCTAAAATTTTCGGGGATTAGCAAAAATGTCCCTCTCTTATCATTTTTATAGGCTTGTTTTGATATTTGTTGCGGTTCGTAGTCACTTCGTAAATTTTATTGCTCCTTTCTTTTATCGGCAAAAGACCCACACATCGGAGAAGAATACGGTATTTCAGTTCAACATTATTGTTATTTCATCCCGGACTTTCCACTGTTTGAGTATTTCAGTTCAGTTTTATCACAGCTGTGCTCTCCAGTACTGCGAAAATTGTGATTGCTAATCAATATCGTCTATTACTGTGTTATGAAAGTTTCCTTTTTTATATGGATAAGTTCGTTGTGCGTCATCGAGTGGTACGTCTTCGAGTGCAAGCAATGTAACCACCAACCCGAAAAAAAGAAACAGAAAATACACTCCTGGAAATTGAAATAAGAACACCGTGATTTCATTGTCCGAGGAAGGGGAAACTTTATTGACACATTCCTGGGGTCAGATAGATCACATGATCACACTGACAGAACCACAGGCACACAGACACTGGCAACAGAGCATGCACAATGTCGGCACTAGTACAGTGTATATCCACCTTTCGCAGCAATGCAGGCTGCTATTCTCTCATGGAGACGATCGTCGAGATGCTGGATGTAGTCCTGTGGAACGGCTTGCCTTGCCATTTCCACCTGGCGCCTCAGTTGGACCAGCGTTCGTGCGGGACGTGCAGACCGCGTGAGACGACGCTTCATCCAGTCCCAAACATGCTCAATGGGGGACAGATCCGGAGATCTTGCTGGCCAGGGTAGTTGACTTACACCTTCTAGAGCACGTTGGGTGGCACGGGATACATGCGGACGTGCATTGTCCTGTTGGAACAGCAAGTTCCCTTGCCGGTCTAGGAATGGTAGAACGATGGGTTCGATGACGGTTTGGATGTACCGTGCACTTTTCAGTGTCACCTCGACGATCACCAGAGGTGTACGGCCAGTGTAGGAGATCGCTCCCCACACCATGATGCCGGGTGTTGGCCCTGTGTGCCTCGGTCGTATGCAGTCCTGATTGTGGCGCTCACCTGCACGGCGCCAAACACGCATACGACCATCATTGGCACCAAGGCAGAAGCGACTCTCATCGCTGAAGACGATGTTGGGGCGTGAGCAGAAGACGGCCTAACGATGTGCGGGACCGTAGCCCAGCTTCATGGAGACGGTTGCGAATGGCCCTCGCCGATACCCCAGGAGCAACAGTGTCCCTAATTTGCTGGGAAGTGGCGGTGCGGTCCCCTACGGCACTGCGTAGGATCCTACGGTCTTGGCGTGCATCCGTGCGTCGCTGCGGTCCGGTCCCAGGTCGACGGGCACGTGCACCTTCCGCCGACCACTGGTGACAACATCGATGTACTGTGGAAACCTCACGCCCCACGTGTTGAGCAATTCGGCGGTACGTCCACCCGGCCTCCCGCATGCCCACTATACGCCCTCGCTCAAAGCCCGTCAACTGCACATACGGTTCACGTCCACGCTGTCGCGGCATGCTACCAGTGTTAAAGACTGCGATGGAGCTCCGTGTGTCACGGCAAACTGGCTGACGGTGACGGCGGCGGTGCACAAATGCTGCGCAGCTAGCGCCATTCGACGGCCAACACCGCGGTTCCTGGTATGTCCGCTGTGCCGTGCGTGTGATCATTGTTTGTACAGCCCTCTCGCAGTGTCCGGAGCAAGTATGGTGGGTCTGACACGCCGGTGTCAATGTGTTCTTTTTTTCATTTCCAGGAGTGTATATACCTACACTAAACGACGGTAACCTAAGAATTAAGTGAAACAGATTTTGAATCTCTCAGAGGAAATTTTTCAGAAATTGTGCCCTGAAACTCTTTTCATTTCTTCTGATGAAGCTAACTTGCCCTCGCCAGGTGCTGCAAATAAATAAAATTTCCCCTGATGGGCAGCAGGAAACCATGTGGAATTTTCACCAGCAACCAGTTCGCAGCCAGTGTGCGACAGACTGATGCAACGTCGCTGACTTTGGTGTTGGTCTCCGTATTTTTTCGAAGCAGCTGGCTTAATGACAGCAATTAATTCAAATCGTTACTGTCACTTGATACAGACCTTCCTCCGGCCTAAGTTAAACCAGTTTACCGGAGGCCACGAAGAGGGAGAGGTCTGCTTTCGCAACAGCTCACACTACTCGGCATTCTCTAGATATTTTGAGAGAGTAGTTACCTGGCTATCTTCTCTCCTTGTGAGTAGAACTCGCCTGGCCCTCAAAGAAACTCTATTTACCACCTTGTAATTTGAAGATTCAGGTGAACAAACATGTCCCTACAAGAACTTATGGAGGCGATCACCCGGGAAGTGACGGCCATTCAACCGGAAATGGCACGAAGAACTATGGACAACTTCCAGTGTATCAGCAATGTAGGACGCCACTAACCGAAAATAATTTTAAGAATCACCTATTGTAAAATGGTATAGTACATTGAAGCTTCAAAGAATCTGCTATAGCCAGGCGTATTCAAATACAGAGATATGTGAACAGGCAGAATACAGCGCTGCGGTTGGCAACGCCAATATAAGACAAGTGTCTGGCGCAGTCGTAAGATCAGTTACTGCTGCTACAATGGCAAGTTATAAAGATTTCAGTGAGTTTGAACGTGGTGTTATAGTCGGTGCACGAGCGATGGTAACCAGCATGACCGAGGTAGCGATGAAGTGGGGATTTTGCCGTACGATTATTTCACGAGTGTATGGTGAATATCATGAATCCGGTAAAACATCAAATCTCTGACATCGCTGCGGCCGGAAAAACGATCAGCAAGGACAGGACCAACGACGATTGAAGAAAAAATTTCAACGTGGCAAACGTGCAACCGTTCCTCAACTTCATGCAGGATTCAATGCTGGGCGATCAAGTGTTAGCTAGCGAACCATTCTACGAAACATCAACGATATGGGCTTTCGAAATCGAGGGCCCACTCGTGTACCCATGATGACTGCAGGACACAAAGCTTTGCGACTCTCTGGGTGAGTCAACACCTACATTGGACTGTTGATGACTAGAAAAATGTTTCCTGATCAGACGAGTGTCCTTCCAAATTGTATCGAGCAGATGGACGTGTATAGGTACGGAGACAACCTCATGTATCTATAGATACCTGCATGTCAGCAGGGCCTGTTCAAGCTGGTTGAGGGTCGGTAACAGCGAGGGACGTCTGCAGTTGGAGTAATGTAGGAGCCCTGATACGTCTAGGTACGACTCTGACAGGTGACACGTACCAGTCTGATCACCTGCATCCATTCATGCCCATTGTGCATTCCGGCGGACTTGGGCAGTTCCAGCAGGACAATGAGACATCCCACAATTGCTCAATTGCAACAGAGTGGCTCGAGGTACAGTCTTCTGAGTTTAAACACTTTACCTGGCCCCCAAACTCACTATACATGAACATTATTGAGCATATCTGGGATGAAACTTCCTGGCAGGTTAATACTGTGTGCCGCACCGAGACTCGAACTCGGGATCTTTGCTTTTCGCGGGCAAGTGCTCTACCAACTGAGCTACCCGAGCAAGACTCACGCCCCGTCCTCACAGCTGTACTTCTGCCAGTACCTCGTCTCCTACCTTCCAACTTTCGCAGAAGCTCTGCCAGGAAGTTTCATATCACCGCACACTCCGCTGCAGAGTGAAAATATAATTCTGGAAACATCCCCCAATCTGTGGCTAAGCCAGTCTTCGAAATATCCTTTCTTCCAGGGGTGCTAGTTCTGCAAGGTCCGCAGGAGAGCTTCTGTGAAGTTTGGAAGGTAGGAGACGAGATACTGGCAGAAATAGAGCAGTGAGGACGGGGCGTGAGTCGTGTTTGGGTAGCTCAGTGGTAGAGCACTTGACCGCGAAAGGCAAAGGTCCCGAGTTTGAGTCTCGGTTCGGCACACAGTTTTATTCTGCCAGGAAGTTTCATAACAACGCACACTCCGCTGCAGAGTGAAAATCTCATTGTGGCCTTGCAACGTTTTGTTCAGATCCACGCGCTCACACTCTTACGGATTTATGGACAGCGCTGCAGAATTAATGGTGCCACTTCCCACCAGCACTACTTCAGACATTAGTCAAGACCATGCCACGTCGTGTTGCAGCACTTCTGCGTGCTCTAAAGGGCCCTACACGACATTAGGCAGGTATACCAGTTTCTTTGGCTCTTCAGTGTATTCGTTATTCATAAAAAAAATGTATTTTCTCTGTACCTTTGTTTACTTCTGAGCGTATGGTGTGTGCATGTAAGGCAATCAACAGGTTGGTTAATGACATCCTACGCGTAGTCGGATGTACGTTTTGCTAACGTCTCTGGAAATGGCAGTGAGGGTGAAATTCGGTTGACGCCTGAGCCTGAGTGGCGTCGGTGGCCCGTGAGCCGGCCGGGAGGTTTTACCATCGACCGGGCTGTGCCTGCGGCTGCCGGAGGCGGGCAGTGACCAAGCCATCACTGTGCGCCCACCTGTTGCTGGTGCACGGTCCCCTGGGAGCGGAGCAGGGCGGCGTGCAGGGGCAGAGGCGCGGCCGGTCGCTCGGACACGGCGCGGGCAGAGCGCCGGCTGCCCGGGCAACCCTCTGAGCCCGGGGAGACGGCAGGGCCCGGGGATGCGAGAGCCGCGGCCCTGCTGTAGGCCGGCAGGTCTCGACGCTCTGGTACGGAGGCTCTAGTCCAGCTGAACCGAGACAGTGTCTGAACACCTTATTCCAACCCATTCTACTCCCTACCACGCGCACAGACAGAGAGAGAGAGAAAAAGAGAGAGAGAGAGAGAGAGAGAGAGAGAGAGAGAGTTAAAGGTGAAACTTAATGGCACTTACGTTTAATCTGATACCGAAAAGAAGGTGCACCAGAAGCTAATATGGAGCGACGATACGGTGCTAGAAAGGCGGGTTGACACATTAAAATTGTTATTAAAACCAAACATACATGTGTATTTAAAAATTATGAAATCAATCACAGTCTCGCTTTTTGGGTACACTTTCTGTGTATCACAGTTTTAAATATGACTGACAGCAGCAACCGTAAACTAATTTTCAATATATGAAGTTTACAGCCAACCGGTTGCGTAAGCTTAATGTAAAAACATTGACCAGGTTCAGATACCACTAAAGGTACCCTCTTAAGAAGAAAGTCACCTATAATGTTTAAACTTGTTAAAAAGTAAACGACTAAAATACTTAATACGAGTACATCGAAATACATTGAAAAGGAGAACATGGAATAAAACTGTTACTTACTTAAAATACATGACGTTTAAATTGTGAACGTACACGATGAACCAAGAAGCTGAAGTCAAACAGCAGAAAAAGTGAAAGAAATTCCTCAGTGGAAAGGGTAGAAATTGTTACAACAGGTATGCCATTAAAAGAGATAGGTAAACATGGTGTAGTGCGCGCCACTTACTTGGTGCTAGTAGCGTGATAAACGCTCAGCAGTATGAAATACGTAACTGTCGCACCAATACGTCAGTATGCAGAAGTTTTAAACAAAACAATTGTAGGTGGTATAAAAAAGAGGCTATGTAAAATATATTTAAAAAAAATGAGTACGACAATAACTAGCAAAAATTAGCAAAGTTATTAATTACAAATACGCGAGGAGGAAAGAGAACTACTGTAGAGGATTCATTAATCAGCTGTTACAACAAGCAAAAACCGGGAAATATGCTTTTCATAACCACTTCAAAACTAAGTATTGTATACATGCCTTCTGGTCTACAATTATTAAGCAAGTGAAGAGTCCGTGAAGGAAAGTGAGAAAGAAAGATTCCGAAATGGAAGTGAATGGAAACACGAACCAAAGCATAATAAAGTTGCGAGCAAAGCTCAAAGGCGTTAAAGAAGCTTTCGTTCCGCAACTTCGGCTATTCGTTTAAGACGAGCCCATCGTTACTGGGCATGTCTAAAGGTCTCAGGTTCTCCTAAGATACCAAGTTTCCACCCTTTCTTCTTTGTAGAACCATCATTTCGTCTAATCGTTTTGGATAGTGTCGCGATAGTAATAACTGCTATTCACGAGTAGAATTATGAACATTAATACCTTTCGTCCTTATACCTTGTGTTACAAGCGCTATCGGTTTGTCCGATATAAAACACCAGGCAAATACCGCAAGTGACCTTATGTTACAACCGCTATCGATTTGTCCGATATAAAACATCGGGCAAATACCGCAAGTGATTTTAAAACGCCCGAGCTTCGTAAAGAGTCGTTAGACATTTTTAAACTATGGATAATTTTTTGTTAACTGTTATTTGTGGAGAAAACAGCCCTGTAGCCGTATTTCTTAACTAAAAGGCGCTGAATCCAATACCATAAATTGCATAAGTAAAGTTTACCAATATCCTCATCCAGAACATTACCTAGAGTAGTGATTCTTGTATTATTTTTTGCTTCGAATTTTTTTCCCGCTAACGAGGGTTTGTAACTGTCATTAAAGGTCACAGCTTTAATTTGCTTTCTTTATTTAGTTTAGCTGGTGATAGTGATGTGACTACAGAACGATGAAAGGCTGAATGAATGAAAGCTTTATTATATGGCTGAGAACGTGCTGAAATGGAAGGCACAATCTGATCTACTATGGTCAAATTTAGATCCATATAATTTTAATTCTCGTTCATAATTTTGTAACTCGCAAGCTAAACTGATTTTCTCGTGAAGATTATTAAATGTTTCGAAGAGTTGGGTAACCCCATATTAGTTCCACTGTTTAAAATCTAGATATCATATACGTTCATAGAGTAAGACTGAATGCCTAATGCTGTGGCGGCATAACTTCTGAAAAAAATTTCTTCTCCTGCATTTATGGAATTGTCTGTAGAAGGCCTATCAACGAATTAAGCATTAGAAGCCCATCTGGTTGCTGAAACAGTTTTTTTTAAATCCAAAATATTTATATTTGACGACCACTTTTGGTAACAGTGTAAGGTCCATAATTTGTTTTTATGTTATACCTTCTTTCAAGACACGTAGATTTTTATCCATGATTTGTACAGTTGTTTGAACTGATTCATTAGCGTACAAATTGGTAATGTCGAACGATATTAATCTTGTAACTTGGTTACTTTCTAAGTTTTTAATTTTATTCACCAAGATTTTACTCCTGTAGATTATATGTCCCAGTGGATATTTAGCAAATAGCTTTCAATTAAATAATTGGCTCTGAGCACAATGGGACTTAACTGTTGAGATCATCAGTCCCCTAGAACTTAGAACTACTTAAAGCTAATTAACCTAAGGACATCACACACACCCATGCCCGAGGCAGGATTCTAACCTGCGGCGGCAGCGGTCGCGCGATTCCAGACTGTAGCGCCTAGAACCGCTCGGCCACCACGGCCGGCTAATTAAATAATTCCCAGAAACTAGCAACTAAATGGAACTATTTCCTTTTAAAATTTTAACTTACTTGAAATTATTGTACCAAAAACCGTAAAAGCGTGATGACCATTTCCGCAATTAAAATATACCTGAAACTGCTTGATCAGAAAAACCCTAAAACCATAATAATCATTTTCACATCTTAGTATAAGACGCACTATTTTCTGATAACCATGAAATACTCTTAGTAATTAAAGAACTTTTTACAATTTATGTTCACATCTCATACACCAGGCAACGATAGTATCTCACGTACTCTCTAAATGATATAGCATTATCAACACTCGACATTAAGTTAGGTTACCAACACTTGACAAGGATTAGTTTTTTTTTTTACCATAGCCTGGTTGACAACCGAGGCATTCCAGTAGCTTCAGACCCGTTACGTACTAATGTATGTTCTTGCCCTAACGAGACTCTTCACTACAATACTACCACGTGTGCGCCTTTTATTAGAATGGAGAATGTCACTGTTACATGGCGCTTTCAGAACAACATATTTGTTATCCCGTGAATAAAATGGACAATAAACATCCGATATATACACGAAATGTATTCACAGTTGCAAATACGAACTACCATCAGCTACTTAAGGGAATGATGTCAATTAAAATTTGTACAGGACCGGGACTCGATCTCAGATATTCTGCTTTACGCAAGAATTTGCCTTAGCCGCTTTGGTTACGTATACATGGTGAATGATGCACTGTTCTTTGAGACATGCATGCATACCCGAAGAAACACCGTATTATTCTTCTTCACAACACAGGCACCGCAATATCGACTGACGTACTGCTACCGCTCAAAGCGGAACGCGAGGATAAAGAACAAAAAATAAGAAAAGAGAATACATGTCATCTGAAGATGATAAGTCGATGAAACAAGCGACTGTAATATTATACACGCCAAAAGATGGTTGTCATGCATTTGGAATTGAACGAAATGTGTGTGTGGTACGTGTGGCAAGGAGTCGCTTCTGGGAACCTCGGCCGCCTGATGCAAGTCTTTTTATTTGGCGCCTCATCGGCGACTTGGTGTGTCGACGAAGACGAGGAGACCGATATTCCCAGTCTCGAGAGGAGAAAGTCCCTTATCCGAACGGGAAGCGAACCCGAGGCTCCGTGACCGAACCCGTGACCGAGAGTCGGCATCGCTAATCACAAGACCACGAACTTCTGACTGATGTATTTGGAAATTTCGTTCATCGTAATTACGTGAGTTCGATTAGAATAGAGACGAAAATGGTTGAACTGAGCAATCCAGAATGTTGTTATGGCGGCAGGAGAAGAAGTAGTTCCTGAAAATGTTCATCTCACAACTGTACTATTTCACTTGTACCTTGCATTGGTTCCGCTGAAGAACATTCTGGGTGCTTTGCAGGTAACCACAGTCATATGTCTGCACTCGCTCCTTTTGATCGGGAATTTGATGCGCACACTGAAAACGTATGTTAAGGGAATCACAAGAGGTTAAATAATAGTTTGTAAATTTCGGGTAATGAACGTCAAATGTTTTGATAGGAATTCGGAAGTACGTAAATGACGTTTAGCTTTCTTCTGTAAAGGAGTGCTTGATGATGAAAACTGATTCCACTTACCAAGGGAAAGATTTCAGATACTACACTGATTTCTTGTTATGCATACAGGTATTAACTCGCTCCAATCCTTGGCACATCACGTACTTTATATTTATCTCCCAGTAGCTTAACAATTATATTTACTTGCCAATAGAGAAATAACGTAATTGTTGGAAGATTAGTGTTTGGCTTCTGGTAGAGGATTCTCGGTAGGAACTCCTGTTGGTAAAACCTAAATTATCGAACATACTTTATAGTAATACTAAAAAAACGCCGAATTCTGGTGTTCGTTCCACGTAGGATCAACGGCGTCCACTTTGCGCAACAAGACATCCAGATACGAGATCGTTTATGGAAAATGCACAGTTCATGCCCTTCGGCACCCAAGGAGATTCGGTATTGTGGTTATGAATAGTTGGAGCGGTCAAATGTTTCCAAAAACGAAAGGAAATTGTTATTGACTCACCACACACGTCTCAACTATCTACCACCAGAACAACAGGCAACATCGAGCGAATGCGAAGGATGCTTGCACAAAATATTTGAAGACATTCCAAGACCATTTATGAACAGAAGCGAAAGAGAGGCATAGAAGAAAATTCTTGGGCAGAGTCACACCGTCAGCAGCAAATTCACAATTCCTGATATCGACCGCTGGGATCAAGCAAAGTAGCGCATTATTGAAGACACTGGATTTGTATTCGAGACGGCATGTTCCAAATCCACCATCTGACCATCATATGTTGGAACATTTTCTTTGAAAAGGTCTGGTCCGATTCAACACGCAGTTCAGGTTGACAATTATACAACCATATGAAATAAAATGGTCATAAGTTCTGAACGGTTTACGTTAGGGCGTTCAAACTGTACGGTTGGCAGCGGGTTATGATGAGAATTAGTATGCTCATTGAGCGACAAAACCCACTTTCATTTGGATGGTTTCGTCATGAAGCAAAATTGACGTATTAAGGGGACTGAGAAACCGCATTTCGAGATCGGGAAGTCTCTTCACTCTCAACGGGTGACTGTGTGGTGTGCAATGTCCAGTTACGGAATAATCGGTGTGACATCTACCGAACGGTACGTGAAGGTTTCAGAAGATGATTTCATCTTCTTTATCAAAAGTGAACCTGCAAGACGGAGCCCGACCCCATCGAAGCAAGAGAGTGTGTGCTGTTCTGTAGGAGCAGAAAATTGTGGAAAGTTAAAGCATAAAACAAAGGGTGGGCGATGCTAATAAAATACACAGGAAGCAGACAGGTAAAATAGTTAAAAGAAATGTTCAAATGTGTGTGAATTCCTAAGGGACCAAACTGCTGAGGCCCCTAGACTTAAACACTACTTAAACTACCTTAAACTGACTTATGCTAAGAACAACACATACACCGATGCCTCAGGGAGGACTCGAACCTCCGGTGGGAGGGGCCCCACAATCCATGACATGGCGACCGCGAGGCCACTTCGCACGGCGGTAAAATAGTAGGCAGACTGGTTTCTGCTCGCAAGATATATAAAAATCACACCCAGCGACAGTATGATATCCGTTCGGAACACTTCGGAAAAGACGCACAACACTTCACAGTTACTGGAAACACAGCACTAAAAAGTCCGACACGAAGATGACACTCCACAGCCAAGGGTAGATTTGTGGGTGTGGTGGGGGGTGGGGGAGACCTGGACAGATGAGGGGAAAAAAGGGGGAGGTGAGGGAAAACGAAAGGGGGGAGGGAAACGACGGAGGGGTAAGACTTATAAGGGGAGGGAGAGTGACAGTTCCGTCAAGGGGGGAACTTTGTGTACGCGACACTGCCGCCATGTGTATATCTAGATATCGCTATCCCATGACTTTCGTCACCTCAGTGGATGACATGAACAGAAAGGGTCTCAACAGTTTTCTCAGTATAGGTTTCGATCTGCCGATAACTCACCATCCATGATTACATGCTGCCCTTTTCCTTCCAGGATATCCTCGGTCCAGTAGAGATGTAGACTAGTTCCATGTAGTATTTTCACTGTCAAAAGCAAGAACTGGTCGGCTAAAATAAGTTTTTGAAAGTCATATGTAGTGCGGTGTCGTAGAAGATTTACTCGTACATCTGTCGAGTATTGCCGTAAAACACTGTGAAGGCTAGTACACGGAAGCTTCATAACTAAGTGGTCCTCATGGGAGTCAGGGACAGCAGTGCCCGACTGTCGACCGGCTAAGTTGCTGAGGACCTCTGGGATTAGGCTAAGCCTCTGGTTGGAACTGCTGCCGTCTCAGGAGGAACAGCGGTAGCTGGATGCTGTAACAACACACCGGAGACTCAAAGGCCACAGCTCGGCCGTGTAAACAATATCCCCGGCTTTGCTGGGCTGCGACTGTGAAGCTCCGCACTGCCTCGTAGACAGTAAGCAAACCGACAGCCCATGTGTATTTGAATTGCAGTAATATGTTAATGGGAGGTTTCGGAGGGAATCAGAGTGTTTGTCACGTTAATTTCCTCGTGTGTTCCTTGGAGTATTTCATGTAAATGCAAGTGTGTTCTGTAGTCCTATTCACGCCTGTTTTAGTACCCACTCATTATTAAAGGGGCAGGCCAGTGTGACACTCGATTTTGGAACCGACATTCGTGATTTTCTTTCAATGAAACAACAAACAAGTTACAAAACTGACTTTAGACCTTTGTTGTATACCCTTAGGACGGTACTATGTATTTTTTAAGCAAAAAGCTTGCAGCCAGAGAACACTACTCCCACTAACCGCCCTCGTGAAGTGTGAGGGCGGTTAGCGGGGGCCTCTGAACGCCACAATTTTCAACCTAAAAAAAAAATCAGAAATTTCTGTGATTGTAATGATATTGTCAGACGTAGTTTATAAAGACTTTTTTTTAATAAATCGTTTTTAACAAAATGGCAGACTCTGAAATGAAAGTTTTTGGACAAAAAAATCCATTATGCAAATGTGCAGCAAAACTCAAAATGAAAGCGTAATGCAAAAATCTTACGTAGAACAGTAGAAAAAAAATGACGACTCACAAGCAACAAAAAGATATAACGTAATTGGATGTATATTTCATGAGTTATACCTCCCACCGATTTGAAAAATGTTGCTTTGAAAAGAAGAAAAAAACAAGTGTTTACAATTTCTAATTGTGTTTTTAGCACTGGAATTGACCATAATTTTAATTGACCTTTTTCTGCCGATGTCGATATACTCTCATTTTCATGGAATTGTATCGAAGAACTGGCTTCCGCTTACTAATGGAAGAGATTTGTGCACGACTGATACTACTTTCCGAACGTTTTCTAACTGTATAAATGCGTATGTTTGTCGTTTTCAACCACTCACGTTTTCTTCCTGTAAAAACAACCGAAATGACAAGCAGACGCGAGACAAGCACGTGCTTTGTTTATCATAAACGAATCATGTTACTAGGACAAATCTTTTTGCGAATAGTATTTTAGTTGATACTAATGTCCTCTGTGATAATATCTAAAACGGACTGTTATTGCATTACATCGGTACACTTGAACATTCCGATGCGTATGCAAATCGTGGCTTCCACATCTTTTTTAACATTTATGGCACCCTTCATATGAAATATTAAACTCCTTAACGAACATTTTAAGCCAAGAAAAAAGTAGGCTCAAAATTTAAAAAATCTATCCTTGTCTACCCCCTTAAATGACTGCTAAATTGATTTCCAATCTGTGTCAATATCTTCGCAAACGCACTGGACTTAGCGGCCTGAATAAACTGCCGAAGATATTCTTCTCCATATTTTAGAGGCAAAATTTACTGTCTCCTGCTCCCTGAGCTAATTACCTATCCTACATGCGTTAGCAATGCCCTGATAATATTCTCTGAACAGTTAGAGCGTTTTCCGGACAACGGCTTTAGGCCACTAGGAAGACAGTCAAAGCCATTGGACATCACTAAGAGCGATAAACAAATAATTTCTGCCTCACCTTGTATTTTCCTACATCAGACGTCAAGACAAAAATCAGAACTCCTAAATTAAAAGCGAGATCATCTCAAATCAAATGGTAAGGAAGTGTTATAAAATGAAGAATTTCAGCTACATATATGAGCGTTTTTGAAATGGTATGAATTCTGAGCTGATGCTCTGTCTGTTCCATCCCACAGCGCTGCCGCTCGTTAGCGGAGCGTCTTCTCTTCTTCGGCAGCGAAACTGTTAGTGAATCCATTACGGTCATCTTTCGTATGTCCATTCAACACGTTTTTTGTCTTAGCAAATTGCTACTTCGAGTCCCTAAAATATTTTTCATAGACTTTTTCTGTACAAACACAGAACGCGTAAATATTTTCACAGATAAACTAATCAGCATCAACATAAATGTCTTCCACCGCACTCCTCGGAGTGGTTTGCAGAGTGTAAATGTAAATGTAGATACAGAGTCTCTAAAATAAAGGTTGGCTGGTTGGTTTGTGGGATTAAAGGGACCAGACTAAAATTAAGGACTCCGCTATTTTATTTTTCTCATACAGGATGTCCCCGTCATGGTGATCGAGAAAGACAAATGAGTTAGCTTGGAATTGGGATACCAGATATGGGGTCGTCCCTGATATGCGGTGGATGGAGTCGAAACTTACAAGCGAAAAGCAGAAAAAATCAACTTTGTCGTTTGTCTGCTGATGAAGGTAAAAATTAAAAAAAGACTTATTTTTGTAATAATTATATTGTGCATGGAGCAACATTCAGTATATGTGTTCAAAATGGCAGCCCTCAGATTCAATGTAGCATGATATCTTCACAAAGTGGGGTTCTGCTGCACACGTCCGTAGAATCGCTGTGTTCTTCAAAGAATGTCACAGGCAGCGAAAACTCCTAACAGTGTCAGAGAGTGTACATCATGTAACACGTTCCACGTGGCTCCAAAAGATGATTTCAGTTGCATGAACTACAGGAGAACTAAATAACCAACTTTCATGTTCACGAGGAAGATGTGCAAAATGGGATGATACTTTGATATAGTTCAACATGACACAAAGTGAAAACTCCAGAGAACTCGAGGTAACGATGGACGCTTGCGTAAGTTATGTGTGCAGAGTTCGGTTGTTTGATTCTATTAGCGGTTCTTATACTCATTTAGGTTGGATACGATCGAATAGGTGGTATGACTTCCACATGCTTGGCGTCTCAGTCACTGGGCTCCCCAATACCTCTCCTCTCGTATCAAATATGTATTATCATTCAATAACTGCAGTATCAGATCGTATACGTCAAGCATCTTAGCTATATCTTTGAATTACACGAAATCGTTCGCCACCTCCTCCTACATTCCAGCCATAAGACAGTGTGATAAATCATCCAGTGACCTGCGCCTCATCCAAAACACTCTGCAATGAAGAGGACGTAAAAGTTTTGTCTTTTCTCAGCGGCATAGCTTCCTTCTCCGTATATCCAAGCTATTTTGTTTCTTTCCAACAGGTGACCAGTGCTTCTGTCACAGTGTTATCTACAGAGGTTGGACAAAAATATCAAAGATCGTGAAAAATGCTTGCTTGAAGATAAAAGCATGCTAGCGAAGTCGGCAGATTGCGCTGTTGTAGTTTTCCACGAACGACACCTACGCAATGGCCTCAATAAGTTGCTAGTGTCAGTCGTGGTCAGAACAATGTGGTTACGAGTACATTAGGTCGGCGAGGAGAGAATTCGCACGTGGGCAAATGGTTGGTGCTCCTGTGGTGGGTTCTTCCGTAGCCAAGGTAGCCGAAGTCTTTGGTGATTCAAGAGACACCGTATTGAATATTTATACCACATACAGGGGAAGCAGAAAAACGTCGACAGCTTAGTCACAAGTCAGACGAATGTATGTGACAGACCGTCACTGAAGAGGATTGTGACGTGAAAGAAAAGGACTAGAGCTGAAAAAGTCACTTGCAGACAGGTGTAGCACTCACGGAGCCTGTCACCGCCAAAACAACACGAATAGAGTTCCATAAAAAGAGAATTGCAGGACGAACTGGAATTCTAAAACCACACATCAGTGTTACAAACGCCCGTAACGGGTAAATGTGGAGCAATGGAAGAAAATCATTTGGTTGGATCAGACTTATTGCAGACTGTTTCAACTTCTGGCAGAGCTTACGTTCCAAAAGCGAAACTGGGTGGGAGTTCAGTGATGTTTTGGGGAGCCATTTCGTGATATTCGATGGGCCCCATTATTAGCCTGCGATATGGCGTTACAGCCAAGGATTATGGGACGATTTTGGATGATCATTTTGATGTCATAGTGCGCTATCCACATAGCTTGCATCGTTCAAGACTGGTTTCATGAGTACGAGGATGAATTTTCACATCCCTGTTGGTCATCACTGGCCATAGGTCTTGATATTCTTGAGCCTTTCAGACCTTCCTCAGAGAGAAGCGTGAGTGAACGTCGTCCACTCACATCATCGTTACCTGAAGTACTATGCAGAAAGGATGATATACAGTTCCCTTGAAAATCATCCACGAACTGTATTTACCCAATCCAAGACAACTGGGAGCTATTCTGAATGCCAAACGTTTCCATACACTGTATTAGTCTTGGTAATGTTTTCGATTTTTTGTGTTTTCACATTTTTGTACATTTCCTGTATCTATGCTTTGCTCGCCCCATTCTATTTCCATTCTCTTCCTCCTATCCCATCTGTTAATTCTACCCTATTATTTTTTGCTGTTTCTCTGACCACTCAACTTTTCCTCAATGGTTGCTTTGGTACTGTTGTCATACGATTATGTTAGATAAAACAACTTAATATCACTACTTACTTACTTAATATTTCACATGAAGGGTGCCATAAATGTTAAAAAAACATGTGGAAGCCACGATTTGCATACGCATCGGAATGTTCAAGTGTACCGATGTAATACAATAACAGTCCGTTTTAGATATTATCACAGAGGACATTAGTATCAACTAAAATACTATTCGCAAAAAGATTTGTCCTCGTAACATTATGTGAAAATTGACTAATCATTATAAGAATAGCATTTCTTAAATTCCCCAAATTCGTTACTATTGATATTGACATTATTATTATTACATTATTACTAGTATTACATATTCCTCAAGTACTTTACAAATTGAAGAGTTCGCTCACAGAGCAAATGTGGTTCGATGAAAGAGAAGGCCTGATGGACCTAACATCACAAAGAGAAGTAAAAGCATAAATAAATCAATAAAGGACCCATACCTTGCCCAAGATGAGCGGGTAAATATAATTACTACAAAAATGACCCTTCTTTGATTTTTGTCTTCTTCAGCAAACCAGCGGTAAAATTGATCTTTTGTATTTTTCTCTTGTAACTCAGTACATCCAATACCAGGCATCGTTTTACCAAGCTAATTCATTTGTCTTTCTCCATCATCATGACAGAAAAATCCTTTACGAGAACAATAAATTATAGAGCCCTTAAGTTGTGAGAATCGTCATCCACATCTACATTTACGTCTGTACTCTGCAAGCCACTCTAAGGAGCGTTGATGCTCATTGGTTTACCTGTGATTTTTTTCTTCGTTCTGTGTTTATACAGTAAAATGTGTATGAAACTTGTACGAAAATCATGCACTATACTTTCCAAAAACGTGGGGATTACAGCTCTCTGAAATACAGTGCACGCTGGTGCACTTAATTAGAGAGAAATCGAGACGGTACCAGTTAACCAATATAAACATGACATTCATCACACATCAATTTGTTACATCGTATAAATAACGGTTGTATGTTGTCGTATTCCTCTGACAGAATTATCCCGCAATACGACTAGCTTCGCTTTCGGACAACCGTTCATCATTTCAAAAGTGATAGATTGGTCCCTGCTTCATCGCTATTGAACATCAATATTGCCAACGAAAGACGACGTATATTACACTTTTTTTTTAATTTTTAATAAAAGAAATAGGATTGACTTGACTTAGAGTACAATTAAAGCATTTCCGAAGCGATTAGATTTCGGTATCTATCGTGTGAATCATTAACTTTCTAATCAACATTTCATTTGGAGGGACTTACAGCGATAAAGAAACAATCCTGGAAGTAGAACGTAGCAATTTCTGCTTTCCGACGATATTCTCTGCAGAGCTGCTGCTGTTTGGTTTTCTCACGGAAATAATCGCGGCTTGATGAGCCGATCCATCACCGGCAGATCTCCGCGCTAGTTTCATGCCGGAGGGGGATAAAAATCATTCCTGGCCTAAGCCGCCGCAGATGGTATACGGCTACCACAGGCTGCGCTTTTCAAGGTGATTCATCTTCCTCAGTTGTTCCTCACTCCTGCGATAAACCATCAACGCGAGGCCCAAGTAACTTAATTGTTGACTGCCATCAGTTTTATATCAGACAGGTGTGCGCGTTTACTACACACTAATCAAAATTAGATTTCAACCGATTGAATTTTCTTCTTGACCTAAAAAAGATATGGATGAGACGTGATTACAAACGCACCCACAATGAGCCGAGCTCCATGGGAACACGACAGTTGAAGAAGAAATTATGTTACTGGACAAGGATTACTTTCGGAATAAACTTGTTGTTAAAACCAGTGTCGTCCTCTGCTGCGGATATATGAAAGTCCTCAAACACGCAACTGTTCTGATTCTGTAATTATAAATTTTCTTCTGTGGAATCGTTTTCAAATTGGTACTCTCAGTGGCTTTGAGTTTTGTAAAGCCAAATGGTAGCTTACTTTCAGCCTGATGTACAATGTGCTTGGAAAGGTTACAGTGAGTCACTGAATATCTCGGAGAACCGATTTTTGTTGAGGGACTTTTTAAAAAGAAAAAAAAAACAGAAGGTTGGCGGTTCGCTTCCCTGTCCGGGCATCCAGTTTTCGAATATCAGTCGTTATACTTAAGGCCAACACGGGGATGGTCCTTTTCAAAAAGACAAAGCCGGTTTCTTTCGCCAGCCTTCGTTTTCCGAGTTCCTGCACCGTCTCTAATAACACTGCCGACGATGAGATGTTGGGCTCCAATCTTACTCTAATTGTTTCTAATCCACTGCTTGTAAGTAATCTGCATGAGAAGGCTATAACGTTTACCTAAGTATATATCGTTAAATGCATGTTCAGACAGATTTGAAGCAGATGCTGAAACGGTATGACTTGAGGCGCATTACGTGCTTGATACCCACGCAGGAACGGCCTTTCAATACAGTTATTTACAGCTGGATTGTGTTTCATGTGGCGAAACGCCTCCCTTGTTTGAGTCCTCAGCTGAACTCTGATGTCAACCATGGCAGAGAACGCCACACTTTTGATATGCACCCCATGAAAAGGGCGAAGAGCTAGTAAGTCAGGAGTCCACCCGGCCATGCGACGGTTCGTGCTCTAACTATGCAATGTTATCCGATGTCAATTATTAGTACACTTAACACTGGAGCGTTCTGTGGCTCTCCGTTGCTCGAAAAAAGGGTATGTGCGTGTAAAGAGTGATACTGTGTATCTAGTATATGGTTAGTAGTTTTAAACGCGCTAGGTAGCCTTTCTCGTTTTCAAAATGGTTCAAATGTCTCTGAGCACTACGGGAATTAACATCTGTGGTCATTAGTCCCCTAGAAATAAGAACTACTTAAACCTAACTAACCAAAGGACATCACACAACACCCAGTTTTCTCGTTTTAGAAGGCATGAAGAACACTGACAAACCATTTCAAAGCAAATCACAGAATACCTTCCTTGGTGGTATACAACAGCAATTCTCCGAAAGTTAAATAAACATCACACGCACTTTGGGCCTCTAATGGCATTAACACGTACGTTTTGTAGAAAAAAATTGCTGCACAAACTCCACATTAAGTGGGAAATAATCTGGTTTTAGTTCGCACGCTTTTTGAAGATGGTACACTTGTGGAATACTCACCACAGCATTAGGTTCCCTAACTCCATAGCAGGTCTCACAGTGGCATTGCTAAGATTTTTTTACCTCGGTTTCGTCAATATCCCATATCCTCTCGCGCCGTGGCTTCAATATCCACTTTTCTCCAATTGCAGGATACGGGTATTCGCTGCGCGAAACCACCGATGAATTACAGCGACTGTGTGGATTTTGTTATCTTGAAGCTCATGCATGGAGATATGATGAAGGTTTCGCAAGCACTCTTCGCAGCCTGATCATAACAATTAATCATTCGACTGGGTTCTAGCAGTTAGTAGTTGAAGTAAGGTTCACAATCTTATACGCAAATAACGAAAACTTGTGAGATTCTTTGAATACTTGGAATTAGTCGACAGCTAACTGAGAGGCGATTACAGAGAAGAGAGGATCTGAGACAAATGGGGAATTATTTCCATCATGATTGGGCCTTAGACTGAGGAATCCACTGACACAAGCGACTTAGATAAGTAACAGGTCGTTATGGGCGTCTCAGAAACGGTGGATGCTGGGTTGCTATTCAGTTCCTACTGTCGAGAGGATCTAAGGGAAGTGCTTGAAGGACGGCGAAACCACGACTGGGTGACAAGGTGTTGGACGTCTGCGTGACATCACAGTGCGTTTAGGTAGAAGACTCGTCCGCGCTGTGAAAGTATACAGGGTGTCCCGCAGCTATTCATTTAAGTTAACGCAGGAGGTATAGGGTATCAAAACAAATATATTTTTGGTTAGGAACATAAGGTTTCTGAGGTAAACTTGTAAAGGCAGCCAGCATTTTCTTAGTGGTCCTGACGTAAGTGTTGTGTCGGTGTCGCTGACTGGAAGTGTGAACTGGCATTCAAAACTACTGTGTGTGTGGTTGGTTGGCTCTGAGATATGCTTGAAAATACATAATGATAGTATCTGTTCCCGAAAGAACAGTTACCGTAGATGACCATGCAGCTTTACTAGAAATGAAATGATAATTAAATGGACACCCTAGATGCAAACAGGCGTTGATGTACTTCATTAGGGACATGTTGAAAATGTGTGCCCCGACCGTGACTCGAACCCGGGATCTCCTGCTCACACGGCAGGCGCTCTATCTATTTGAGCCACCGAGGGCACGGAGGATAGCGCGACTGCAGGGACTTATCCCTTACACGCTCCCCGTGAGTAATGAGTATGATGGGCAAACATCTCTTCAAAAAAATGGTTCAAATGGCTCTGAGCACTAAGGGACGTAACATCTATGGTCATCAGTCCCATAGAACTTAGAACTACTTAAACCTAACTAACCTAAGGACATCACACAATACCCAGCCATCACGAGGCAGAGAAAATCCCTGACCCCGCCGGGAATCGAACCCGGGAACTCGGGCGTGGGAAGCGAGAACGTTACCGCACGACCACGAGATGCGGGCTAAAACATCTTTAGGCGCACTCGAATGTAGTGGCGCGGACATGTTGGGAATGTGGGTCTCACGGGGAGCGTGCAAGGGATAAGTCCCTGCAGTCGCGCTATCCTCTGTGCCCTCGGTGGCGCAGATGGATAGAGCGTCTGCCATGTAAGCAGAACATCCCGGGTTCGAGTCTCTGTCGAGGCACACATTTTCAACATGTCCCCAATGAAGTACATCAACGCCTGTTTGCAGCTAGGGTGTCCATTTAATGATCATTTCACTGCTTGAAAATGCATCGATTTATTCGCAAGCCTCACCGCCTTGTGACAACAACGGTGACTTTCTTGTAAACAAATCGAGTCTGCTGCAGTCATTACCGCCTTGTGACAACTATAGTCAACATGGAGCGGTTTACGTGTGGTGAAATGTGAACAACAAAACAAAACTGTGGTATGAACTTGATTTGCAGCGTACCCTGAGTACTAGATTATACTGAAATGTGACGCACTGCTTGTGAGTTGGCGAAGTCAACGATTCCGTGCGCCAAAAATGATTGTGATGACAGATTGATCTGTACCGTAGCCTGAGGCCTATGTTAGGTTGGAGAGTGTGAAAATGTTTATGAGTTGACGAACCTTACGAATGTGAACACGAAAAATGAATTTGGTAACAGACTGATGTGTAGAGAAACCAGAGGTCTACTTTCGTCGTTGCAATCACCTACATATGTGTGTCTTTTATTAATTTGCCGCAACTCCCGAGGATGGGGTTGACCTAAGACCCTAGCGCAAAATACCGGCTATCTTCATTTAAGGCGCGTGTTCACCATCGACACCAGTCCGTGCAATGCGCCGTGCTCTCATGCAGACCACAAGGTCGGTCAGCAGTCCTTGTGGTAGGTCGTTCCACTCCTCGACCATCGTGGTTCACAACTGCTAGATGGTCGTTTCGGTGCATGTGGACTTGATGCGGTACGTCTCTACAACACAGCCAACACGGCCTCAATGGGCTTTAGGTCGGCGCGAGGGGCAAGCCACTTCATTCGCCAATTATTCTCTCAGCCAAGAGCACCTCCATCTACGCAGTTGGATGCTGTCGTGTGTTGTCATTCAGGGCCGAAGCGCATGAATTAAAAGACGCACGGGAGAAGGAGTAAAACGTCACAACAGCGTTTACATGCTTGTGTACCGTGTTCAAAGATTTGGAGGTGAGTACTCCAATGTAATACACTACTGGCCATTAAATTTGCTACACCACGAAGATGACGTGCTACAGACGTGGAATTCAACCGACACGAAGAAGATGCTGTGATATGCAAATGATTAACTTTTCAGAGCATTCACTCAAGGTTGGCGCCGGTGGCGACACCTATAACGTGCTGACATGAGGAAAGTTCCCAACCGATTTCTCATACACAAACAGCAATTCACCGGCGTTGCCTTGTGAAACGTTGTTGTGATACCTCGTGTAAGGAGGAGAAATGCGTACCATAACGTTTCCGACTTTGACAAAGGTCGGATTGTAGCCTATCGCGATTGCGGTTTATCGTATCGCGACATTGTTGCTCGCGTTGGTCGAGATCCAATGACTGTCAGCAGAATATGGAATCGGTGGGTTCAGGAGGGTAATATGAAACGCCGTGCTGGGTCCCAACGGCCTCGTATCACTAGCAGTCGAGATGACGGGCATCTTATCTGCATGGCTGTAACGGATTGTGTAGCCACGTCTCAATCCCTCAGACAATAGATGGGGACGTTTGCAAGACAACAACTATCTGCACGAACAGTTCGACGACGTTTGCAGCAGCATAGACTATCAGCTCGGAGACCACGGCTGCGGTTACCCTTGACGATGCATCACAGACAGGAGCGCCTGCGATGGTGTACTCAACGAAGAACCTGGGTGCACGAATGGCAAACCGTCATTTTTTTCGGATGAATCCAGGTTCTGTTTACAGCGTCATGATGGTCGCATCCCTGTTTGGCGACATCGCGGTGAACGCACACTGGAAGCGTGTATTCGTCATCGCCATACTGGCTTCTGAACCGGCGTGTTGGTATGGCGTGCAATTGGTTACACGTCTCGGTCACCTCTTGTTCGCATTGACGGCACTTTGAACAGTGGACGTTACATTTCAGATGTGTTATGACCCGTGGCTTTACCCTTCATTCGAACCCTGTGAAACCCTACATTTCAGCGGGATAATGCACAATGTTGCAGGTCCTGTACGGGCCTTTCTAATACAGAAAATGTTCGACTGTTGCCCTTGCCACCACATTATCCAGATCTCTCACCAATTGAAAACGTCTTGTCAATAGTGGCACGTCACAATACGCCAGTCACTACTCTTGATGAACTGTGGTATCGTGTTGAAGCTGCATGGACAGCTTTACCTCTACACGCCATCCAAGCTCTGTTTGACTCAATGCCCAAGCGTGTCAAGGCCGTTATTACGGCCAGAGGTGGTTGTTCTGCGTACTGATTTCTTAGGATCTATGCACCCAAAGTGTTTGAAAAGGTAATCATATGTTCGTTCTAGTGTAATATATTTGTCCAAAGAATACTCGTTTATCATCTGCATTTCAACTTGGTATAGCAAATTTTAATGGCCAGTAGTGTATTTTGCCTACCTACTTCATGTCAACTGCCGGCCGCGGTGGTCTCGCGGTTCTAGGCGCTCAGTCCGGAACCGCGCGACTGCTACGGTCGCAGGTGCGAATCCTGCCCCGGGCATGGATGTGTGTGATGCCCTTAGGTTAGTTAGGTTTAAGTAGTTCTAAGTTCTAGGGGGCTGATGACCACAGATGTTAAGTCCCAGAGTGCTCAGAGCCATTTTTATTTTTCATGTCAACTGAACCACAGAAACAATTTCGACGACTTTCCAGAATGCAGCTTATATCCCCCCCTCTCCTCTCTCTCACCATATGAGGGTACGTAATGCACAGAGGAACATATCGAACACGGTAGTTTGGGTAGTCCAGGCGTCATGGTGCAGGCAAACGTAATGTTACGAGGGCGTACGTATCTCATGATCTTTGAACACGGAACACTCACCGGTCGGCGCCCTTCGCCCTTGTGACACTGTACGGTTTCCCCATGTGCTTGTTTTCAGAGGTGTCTTCGGCCGTGAATTAGTTTTTATGGGTGACAATGCATGACCGCATAGTTCTGCGCACGTGGAGGATCCCTTGGAATGACAGGATACATCTAGATCTACACGACTACTCTGCAATTCACATTTAAGTGCTTGGCAGAGGGTTCATCGAACCACAATCATACTATCTCTCTACTATTCCACTCCCGAACAGCGAGCGGGAAAAACGAACACCTAAACCTTTCTGATCGAGCTCTGATTTCTCGTATTTTATTTTGATGATCATTCCTATCTATGTAGGTTGGGCTCAACAAAATATTTTCGCATTCGGAAGAGAAAGTTGGTGACTGAAATTTCGTAAAAAGGTCTCGCCGCGACGAAAAACGTCTATGCTGTAATGACTTCCATCCCAACTCGTGTATCATATCTGCCACACTCTCTCCCCTATAACGCGATAATACAAAACGAGCTGCCCTTCTTTGTACCCTCTCGATGTCCTCCGTCAATCCCACCTGGTAAGGATCCCACACCGCGCAGCAATATTCTAACAGAGGACGAACGAGTGTAGTGTAAGCTGTCTCTTTAGTGGACTTGTTGCATCTTCTAAGTGTCCTGCCAATGAAACGCAACCTTTGGCTCGCCTTTCCGACAATATTATCTATGTAGTCCTTCCAACTGAAGTTGTTCGTAATTTTAACACTCAGGTACTTAGTTGAATTGACAGCCTTGAGAATTGTACTATTTATCGAGTAATCGAATTCCAACGGATTTCTTTTGGAACTCATGTGGATCATCTCACACTTTTCGTTATTTAGCGTCAACTGCCACCTGACACACCATACAGCAATCTTTTCTAAATCGCTTTGCAGCTGATACTGGTCTTCGGATGACCTTACTAGACGGTAAATTACAGCATCATCTGCGAACAGTCTAAGAGAACTGTTCAGATTGTCACCCAGGTCATTTATATAGATCAGGAACAGTAGAGGTCCCAGGACGCTTCCCTGGGGAACACCTGATATCACTTCAGTTTTACTCGATGATTTGCCGTCTATTACTACGAACTGCGACCTTCCTGACAGGAAATCACGAATCCAGTCGCACAACTGAGACGATACCCCATAGGTCCGCAGCTTGATTAGAAGTCGCTTATGAGGAACGGTGTCAAAAGCTTTCCGGAAATCTAGAAATACGGAATCAACTTGAGATCCCCTGTCGATAGCGGCCATTACTTCGTGCGAATAATGAGCTAGCTGCGTTGCACAAGAGCGATGTTTTCTGAAGCCATGCTCATTACGTGTCAATAGATCGTTCCCTTCGAGGTGATTCATAATGTTTGAATACAGTATATGCTCCAAAACCCTACTGCAAACCGACGTCAATGATATAGGTCTGTAGTTAAATGGATTACTCCTACTACCCTTCTTGAACACTGGTGCGACCTGCGCCATTTTCCAATCTGTAGGTACAGATCTATCGGTGAGCGAGCGGATGTATATGAGTGCTAAGTAGGGAGCTATAGTATCAGCGTAATCTGAAAGGAACCTAATCGGTATACAATCTGGACCTGAAGACTTACCCGTATCAAGCGATTTGAGTTGCTTCGCAACCTCTAAGGTATCTACTTCTAAGAAACTCATGCTAGCAGATGTTCGTGTTTCAAATTCTGCAATATTCCATTCGTCTTCCCTGGTGAAGGAATTTCGGAAAACTGTGTTCAACAACTCCGCTTTAGCGGCACAGTCGTCGATAACAGCACCATCGGCACTGCGCAGCGAAGGTATTGACTGCGTCTTGCCGCTTGTGTACTTTACATACAACCAGAATTTCTTCGGATTTTCTACCAAATTTCGAGACAATGTTTCGTTGTGGAAGCTATTAAAGGCATCTCGCATCGAAGTACGTGCCAAATTTCGCGCGTCTGTAAATTTTAGCCCATCTTCAGGATTTCGCGTTCTTCTGAACTTCGCATGCTTTTTCCGTTGCCTCTGCAACAGCGTCCGGACCTTTTTTGTGTACCACGGGGGATCCGTTCCATCTCTTACCAATTTATGAGGTATGAATATCTCAATTGCTGTTGCTACTATATCTTTGAATTTGAGCCACATCTCGTCTACATTCGCATAGTCAGTTCGGAAGGAATGGAAATTGTCTTTTAGGAAGGCTTCTAGTGGCACTTTATCCGCTTTTTTAAATAAAATTATTTTGCGTTTGTTTCTGATGGATTTGGAAGAAATGGTATTGAGCCTAGCTACAATGACCTTGTGATCACTAATACCTGTATCAGTCATGATGCTCTCTATCAGCTCTGGATTGTTTGTGGCCAAGAGGTCAAGTGTGTTTTCGCAGCCATTTACAATTCGCGTGGGTTCGTGGACTAACTGCTCGAAATAATTTTCGGAGAATGCATTTAGGACAATCTCGGAAGACGTTTTCTGCCTACCACCGGTTTTGAACAAGTATTTTTGCCAACATACCGAGGGTAGGTTGAAGTCCCCACCAACTATAATCGTATGAGTGGGTTATTTATTTGTTACGAGACTCAAACTTTCTCTGAACTGTTCCGCAACTGTATCATCGGATATTCGGCGGTTGGATTGGCCTGCCCGTTCTGCTGACTTCAATCCCATCGAGCATTTGAGGGATGCGTTGGGGAGACTTATTGTGGCTCGTCGACACGCAAAAACGACCCTCCGGCAGTTGTGAACCACCCTGATGGGGGAATTGAATCCTCTATCACAAGAACTCCTTGCCAACTTCGCGGGCAAAATGGGAGCACGTTCCAGTGTATTGTCCTTGAATAGAAGTGCTGTATCTGTTCGTATCATTGCGTATTTCTCTCAGATACCTTCTTGCCGTATTGTACTGTACTATACTTTATTAGTTCTTTCTATGTACGGGCAAGTTTCATCTAGGTATATTATTTCGCTGTGACAAATTATGCCGAAATTACTTTCGTTCTTAAGTTTCTACACCAGTATATTTGGCCGAACACACCACAGCGCCTCCAGATCCTGAGTGTGGTCACAAAAGACCTCTTAGTGTTATCCGAGATCTAGGTCCGTTGTAGGCAACATTCACTCCCGCTTTCTGTCTGAAAACAAATAAACGATACTTTGTGATTTGTTCAGTCATCTCTAATTTGGGACAGAGAGTGTCGTCGTCAGCTTTCGTTCCAAATGTATTTAACATAATTTTTTTTAAATAACTAAACTCGAAGCTATTTTTAGAGAAGACAAGGATCTCCAGAATATATATATTTTTTTTTTTTGGTATCACAAGTCAGCTATGAAAAGCTGCGTTAAGCTAAAAAGCTTGTATTTGTGCAGTTCCACAGAAAGCAATTCCGGAACTAAAAATGCTCATTTCTACTGCGTTCGCGTTAGTGGCTCCACATTTGCTTCAGAATGAACGAAATTTATTGTTGTTTATATGTTGTCCGTATGGCCGAGTGTAATGATATAGCACATCTACAAAATACGTGAAATTTGTTTTGGATATTCTGTTAGTTTCTCTGTATTTCTTATCGATGTATCACTGTGTATTAAATAGTTATAGCTTTTGCAGTCGTTAGAAATACATTTAAGAAGTACATTTAAAAGCATATCTTCATAGAAAACAAGGCAAATAGTTATGACCAACGGTATTTTGCAAACTTTGGGGTTTATGCTCACTAACAGTTCTAACAGTTGTCAGACTTATCCTTTACGCCTGACAGAAAGTCTAGCCATAGTTGTTACAGTTATGTAGAAGAGCGTATTTCGTGTCCTAAATTTCTTTGAATGTACTGTACTTTTTTTTGAATGTATGCATCAAGACTAACATGTTTCCTTTGTGTTTGCTGTTGTAATAATCATAAGGAAAAAATATAGAAAAGTGGGTTCCTTAAATGATACTGCGATTTTATTGTATGTACTTATTATTATCGTGAATTCTTTAATGCTTTTGGCTTCCTTATGTGATTAAATTTTTGTTACTCCACACAACTACTGTTTATATCTAATTCAATTTATTTATAGCTTTCTCTCCTCTGAGTTACTTAGTTGGATTAAATACTCGGTATTTCTGGATGTTCTTTTGAAATTACTAAGATAAGTAGAGGCGACTTGGAACGTTACGGTTTAAATATATGACCATGTCCGTAAATATGCCCTATCTTTGCTGCGTGAACATACAGCCAAAACATCGTGTTCTACAGGTTTATATCTATACAAGTGCTACACTTATTCCTAGAAATTAATCAATTTACAAACCCAATAGTACGACTAGGATATTACACGTAATCGATTATCGTAAACCTCGGCTAAACTTAATAAATAGTTGAGTAGACGATGTAAACTCTGCCGGCCGCCGTGGTCTCGCGGTTCTAGGCGCACAGTCCGGAACCGTGCGACTGCTACGATCGCAGGTTCGAATCCTGCCTCGGGCATGGATGTGTGTGATGTCTTTAGGTTAGTTAGGTTTAAGTAGTTCTAAGTTCTAGGGGACTAATAACCAGAGCAGTTGAGTCCCATAGTGCTCAGAGCCATTTGAACCATTTCATGTAAACTCTTCCCTTAAACACACTTACATGATGACAGATATTCTTTATTCTTTCACCCATGCTGTATTTTTTCATCTTTTTACTTCTAATCTGTTCAGTATTATTATTATTATTGTTGTTTTGTTTTTGTTTTTTGTTCCATATGGCGATTCCTATATTAAGGTGTAATTACTGCTAAAAGTATTATGCATCTTACATCACGCCTCTGTGTAAACTGACTTATTTGAAACTATATATAATTTTTTTTTAAATGAAAGCGGGCGATGGTGTGTAAAATAAACAAACAGCAAACAAAATTCGAATCTGCTTTTGAACACATTATTCAGAAGCATAATTTCAAGTTCATTAATTGTATTTCAGCTGTATGGAGCAGTAAAGTGAAATGCAGGCTCGTTCACCAAGCTATAATCTATGTACATCACATACTTTGGTTTATTATAGATTGATTTGATCTGTTAATCAGAATTCTATAAGGGCAGCGTGCTAAATTAAACGCATATTTGCCTCACTATCATTCATACACATATTCTGAAATATACTCGTAATAATGAGATACTAAAGTTGACCTTTCCATTTGCAGATGACTAAATAATTATTAGAAAATCAGATGATGATTTACAAATGTCAATCCACAACCTACTCTATCATAAAAACATGTAGTTTGGAATATTAGTACTTAATAATAAGGGGTAGACGTTAAATGGGAAACACTTACGGAGGGCAAAAGTCTGAAATGGTTACAAACGAGTCGCGTATTACAAATTACTGCGAAATTGACTCTGAAATTAAAACATTCTCTTGTTTGTGTGGGACTAGGGAACCTTAAATCGTAAAGCCAGTGGTGAGTCACTCATAAAATGTTACAAGACCGTTATAGCTCTTATTACATAGTGGAAAGAGTTGAACCCCGACAAAAAAAGTACAAAGGATCTACGCACCAGAAATTAGGTACACTATAGTATACAGGAAGAAATTGCACCACATCAGACAAGGGGTTGATGTAGAAAGAACGGCCAGTAAGGGAATGGAAAAATGACGTGTACTTAGTAAGCTATAAGAAAGTGCAGCAGACGAAGAACACAGATATATGGAAAGACCAATGTTGACGGGACAGTCTTAACAAGACTAGTAATCGATGTTATTATCATCATTAAGCGTTATGTAGTTCCCCGCGATCTTAGAAGTGAAAGGTGAATATGGAAGGCGCTGTATAGTAATCTGTATTAAACAGTTTGATTTTGCTGAAAGTCAAGGAAAAAGAAAATGGAAACAAGCAATATATACTCTAAAATTTCTGTGAAAGAATTTCTGTCTTGAAAACTATTAAAGAGAAGGACATAGTTAATTGTGTTGGTTCCGGAAGATAACAGAAATTGTAAAAGCACACGTTTAATAAGCGAAACTCTGGTAGGAGAATTACATAATCATATTTGAGCCGGGTTAATTAGGCCTTTGAACTCGAAAATTACACCCTCAGCTTTCCTCGTGTATCATTCTTTCTGCGGCAGAAGATTAATTACAATTAGCGCTAAGCTGACGTAAGCCTTTACTTCAGTAAGAAGTTCTCCCGTATGTCCCGCGTGGCCTTAGTTTCTCTGGATGACATGGTAAATCCACATTCTAGGTCAGAAGGCTTATTTCTTAGACGAAGTACGTGTCTTGGCTATCGTCACATTTATGATCTTACGCTCACTACTAGTGTACACGAGGGTTGCCCAGAAAGAAATGCATCGCATTTTAGTCTTCAACAATTCCTTATTGGATAAAATGAGAATTACACACACGAAAGAATGGTGTTTTATCTACATACCCTATTTTTCCACGTGATCTTCACCCTGCTGTATGGTCTTCCTCCAGCGCGAAACGCGGACGTGTGTGCCCTGTCGGTACCAATCCTTGTCCTGGTGGCGGAACCAGTGCTTCACTGTGTGAATCACCTCCTCGTCGTCCTCAAAATGTCTTTCACGAATGACGTCCTTTAATCTGCCCTCGTGAATGACAACATTAGCTGGCTGCAACATGTCAGGTGTGACAGCCGTGGATGGTCTCCCCGACCGCCGCAAATCGTGGAGCTCCGAAAACCGCATTCTGATGACCTCACCCTCCGTGCCCAGCGACTAACTGTACTGCTGTTGATACCAGATGCTCCATATCTTTGCACATACGTTTATGAATATTCCCCACAGTTTACTTCTGTGCAGTGAGAAATTTAATGACAGCACGTTACTTGTACCGTACATCAACTATAGACGCCATTTTGAAACTGTGCTGCAACTACGCTATCTGTAGGAAGTGACGGAAACTTGGTGCACTCACTCAGGAGACGTTAAAAAATACATACGTGTTGTTTCCTATTCGTACCATTGTTTTCAGCTGAGAAAGAATATGTGGTGCATTAGTTTCTGGACAGTCCTCATATCTGAGACCTATGAAGCAGAGGTTAAGAAACTGAATAATAGATATGATTAACATAAAAATACCTGTATGTGCGTTCAAAGAATTTGCTCAATTTCTGTCTGCATTGATTGCATCTCCTATGGCGCCAATGTTTTCAGTACGCCGATACAGTCTCCTGTACAGCTGCGTGAGAGAGCACTAAGGCACTCACATCAAATGAAAATGTTTTCTCTTATACGCCCAGACAGTCTCATTGTAATCGTAAAGTGATAACATTTCGCCACACACTTTCCAAGCTGTTTTTGAACGGTTCATCACAACGTTGGACACCCAAAGAGCAAATAAGAAGCAGTTTTCTGTTCGGATGTCTTAGGAAATGAGACATGGATATGACTGAAGGTGGACTGATCTAGACCTGCGTCGTCCTAAAACTGTCAATCCCAAATTTGATAGAAGCTGACAAGAAGGAACGACACACCGACGAAACCTGAAGGCAAAGTGCCTGTGTTCTGTGTACGAACCGTACAGCGACTTAATCTATAGTTGTGGCACATTAGCCCATCCTGAGAGCTGCCACATTTGTAATACGGAATCCTCCGGAAACAACCAAACGCTTGGTTTACAGCGTCACTCACGAATGTTAGAATATCCTAATAATCCAGTTTTTACACTCAGTTTCACACAATAACACTACACATACCTACGATGCTCGTAGGAGTGCTATTTTGTTTCATGGGTCTGAATAGGGAAACTACACTAAAAAATCAAAAATATTCTGTGTGCAACGCTTAGCTACAACTTCCTGGTAGTTCCCGCTGCAACAGGTGGAACCCCTCTCCAGGAACTTTACACTTAGAGGGAGACTCTATTCTTCTAAGCATCTTAACGTGCTAGTAACTGTCTACTCCGAATTGAAAAGTGCAACGTGACACGATACTTGGGCATACTAGTGACTTTGAGCAACACACCTGCACTAAGCGTTATCGGACTTTCAATCTCAGAACAGCCGCATTCCGTTGAAATACTCCCGAAACCACAGCAAAAAAACCGACAGCCTTCATCCATTAAGCACACGATCGTATAATCATAATAGTTAACTGTCTGGCGGCTTCGATAAATTACAAAAAATCCAATAAATGAATTTTAATTGGAGGGTGTTTCAGGTTTTAATTTCGCAACTAATGCGATGTTGAGGAAAAATATTCATCGTAAAGCACAAAACAGTACAAAAAAGACCATCATACGATTTCCGACAGGTAAGTAGGGCATTAATTAAAAGAATATGAAACTCTCTATATTTCAATGAAAATTAAGGTGCGTATGCTGATGACTACTGAAAGGGCGAAACAAAAAGCCGCATGTCCTCATAGCAGCTACAGCAAAATTACGGAAATATGGATCAGGTATCTGGCTGCAAATACATGTAAAATAACTTCATTCTTGTTTGTAAGCCGCTCTGAAATTAAAAAAAAAAAAACAGTGTGAAGCTGAAATACTAAACACCTTTTTCCAAAGCTGTTTCACAGAGGAAGACCGCACTGCAGTTCCTTCTCTAAATCCTCGCACAAACGAAAAAATGGCTGACATCGAAATAAGTGTCAAAGGAATAGGAAAGCAAGTGGAATCACTAAACAGAGGAAAGTCTACTGGAACTGACGGAATACCAATTCGATTCTACACAGAGTACGCTAAAGAACTTGCCCCCCTTCTAACAGCCATGTACCGCAAGTCTCTAGAGGAACGGAAGGTTCCAAATGATTGGAAAAGAGCACAGGTGGTCCCAGTCTTCAAGAAGGGTCGTCGAGCAGATGCGCGAGAATATAGACCTACATCTCTGACGTCGATCTGTTGTAGAATTTTAGAACATGTTTTTTGCTTGAGTATCATGTCGTTTTTGGAAACCCAGAAGTCTACTCTGTAGGAATCAACATGGATTCCGGAAACAGCGATCATGTGAGACCCAACTCGCTTTATTTGCTCATGAGACCCAGAAAATATTAGATACAGGCTCCCAGGTAGATGCTATTTTCCTTGACTTCCGGAAGGCGTTCGATACAGTTCCGCACTGTCGCCTGATAAACAAAGTAAGAGCCTACGGAATATCAGACCAGCTGTGTGGCTGGATTAAAGAGTTTTTAGCAAACAGAACACAGCATGTTGTTATCAATGGAGAGACGTCTACAGACGTTAAAGTAACATCTGGCGTGCCACAGGGGAGTGTTATGGGACCATTGCTTTTCACAATATATAAAAATGACCTAGTAGATAGTGTCGGAAGTTCCATGAGGCTTTTCGCGGATGATGCTGTAGTATACAGAGAAGTTGCAGCAGTAGAAAATTGAAGCAAAATGCAGAAAGAACTGCAGTGGATAGGCACTTGGTGCAGGGAGTGGCAACTGACCCTTAACATAGACAAAATGTAATGTATTGCGAATACATAGAAAGAAGGATCCTATATTGTATGATTATATGATAGCAGAACAAACATTGGTAGCAGTTACTTCTGTAAAATATCTGGGAGTATGTGTACGGAACGTTTTGAAGTGGAATGATCATATAAAATTAACTGTTGGTAAGGAAGGTACCAGGTTGATAATCATTGGGAGAGTCCTTAGAAAATGTAGTCCGTCAACAAAGGAGGTGGCTTACAAAACACTCGTTCGACCTATATTTGGGTATTGCTCATCAGTGTGTGATCCGTACCAGATCGGGTTGACGGAAGAGATAGAGAAGATCCAAAGAAGAGCGGCGCGTTTCGTCACAGGGTTATTTGGTAACCGTGATAGCGTTACGGAGATGTTTAGCAAACTCAAGTGGCAGACTCTGCAAGAGAGGCGCGGTGTAGCTTGCTCGCCAGGTTTGGAGAGGGTGCGTTTCTGGATGAGGTATCGAATATATTGCTTCCCCCTACTTATACCTCCCGAGGAGATCACGAATGTAAAATTAGAGAGATTCGAGCCCGCACGGAGGCTTTCAGACAGTCGTTCTTCCAGCGAACCAGACGCCACTGGAACAGAAAAGGGAGGTAATGACAGTGGCACGTAAAGTGTCCTCCGCCACCCGCCACACACCTTTGGGTGGCTTTCGGAGTATAAATGTAGATGTAGATGCAGAAGTACGTCCCGTATGGACTCAAAAATGAAGTACACCCCACGTTGGAAATGTAACCCCACGGCGCTTTTCCATTAATTACTTTCATTTTGTGTACACACAGGAATTGTACGGTTAAGTGATATCGGGGGAAATTTCATACAAGACTCAATAATTACAAAACACAATATACTGAAACAAAGTATGAAAACCCTTTACCCTTAGAATATCGTTATTTCGAAAGAAAATTAAAACCACATGAAATTCAAAGTAAATAAACGCATAATTCACTGCACCTGCGAAGTTCTATGTGTGTACCAGTCCATATTCATACTCAAGTGCATTATTATACCTATGTTAAGGTTTATTTTCACGTTTCCGCTTAATTACACTTACATTTCAGTTGAACGGACAAATTCCATAGCGATAACATTTACAACCTGAAAAAGTACGAGTACTTTTACTTGCAGTCCTTTGTTGAAAGTCTCCTACAGTTCCTTAATAAAAAAGTGGATATACATTTTCCTGGTGTAAATGTGGCTTGCGCTCAGACTATGTTTATGCCTGAAATGAACTGACGGAAAAAAGTCGCAGCACCAAAAAGTAATTAGTATTGAGCGATGAATTTTCGGGAAAACGTTTGCATAGGTAATATGTTTAAGTGATTAACACTTCGATTTTCACAGGTTAATGCAAGCGAGAGATAGGGCACTGAAAATGTGAAGTACTGGTTTATTAATAATATGTGTAATCGATAGAATGTTGTGTGCGAGCATCCATATTTGCATGTAGTATGATGTACTGGCGCCGTCTGTCAGTTTGTGGGACGTAGTTCCATACCTGTTCCTCTTGGTCGGGCAACATAGGGACGATTGACGCTGTTTGTGTATGACGCTGGTCTTGTCATCCGACGGTGTCCCGTATGTGCTCGACTGAAGAGCAGGCCGAAGCAACATGTCAATACTTTGTCGTGCATGTTGTGTTACAACAGCGGTATGTGGGTTAGCATTATCCTGATGGAAAACATTCCTGGAATGCTGTTCATGGCCGCCCGCTGTGACCGAGCGGTTCTAGGCACTTCAGTCTGGAACCGTTCGCCCGCAACGGTCGCAGGTTCGAATCCTGCCTCGGGCATGGATGTGTGTGATGTCCTTAGATTAGTTAGGTTTAAGTAGTTCTAAGCTCTAGAGAACTGATGACCTCACATGTTAAGCCCGATAGTCCTTAGAGCCATTTGAACCAATGCTGTTCATGAATAATAGCATAACAGGTCAAATCATCAGATTCGAGTACAAATTTGCAGTCAGGGTGCGTTAGATAACCACGAGAGTGCTCTTGCTGTCATACGAAACCGCACCATAGACCACGTAACTCCAGGTATAGGACCAGTGTGACTAGCAAGCAGACAGGTTTGTTGGACGGCCACACCTGGCCGCCTCCTAACCAACACAGAGCCGTCACTGACACCGATGTAGAACCAGCTCTCATCATAAAACGCAACAGACCACCACCGGACTCTCCAATGAGCTCTCGCTTGAAACCACAGCCGCAAATGGCAGTGTTTTGGGGTCAGCGGAATGCAAGCTACAGGGCGTCTGGCTCGGAGCTGTCTTCGAAGTACCGATTTGTAACAGTTCCCTGTGTCACAGTGGTGCCATCTGTTGTTCCAATTTCTGCTGCAGATGCATTACGTTACGCCACAGCCATACGCCGAACACGATGGTCTTCCCTCTTGATAGTGCTAGGTAGCCGTCCGGAGCCCTGTCTTTTTGCGACCTACGTTATCGTGAGCACCGTTGCCGGCAATCGTATACAGTGGCTACATCCCTGGCAAGTTTTTCTGCAATGACGCAGAACGAAAATACGGTGTCACGGACCTATTACAAGATCTCACTCAAACTCAGTGATCTGTTGACAATGACGTCGTCGGCGTCTAAGGTCATTCTTGACTGTTACGTATTAATTCCCTACGTCAGGTCTCACAGGTAACTAACGTTCACGACAGTTACAGCGTGTATTCTCACCAAACCCATTTCGCAACCTCACAGAGGCGCTACTAGCGCCAATCTTTTGCAACTGGTTAGTGTACATTTAATCCCGATTTCGATAATGCTCTTGTACTGTGGTCTTGAGTGCTGTTACCAAATCTGACAACGCCATGCCATTCATTTCCTAGTCAGTATTCGGAAAACAACGAGGAACAATAAATTAGTGCTGGGTCAGTTTCTATCCACACAAGGAATAAATGACTGTTGTCTCTCCGCATCACAATCCACTGATATCTGTTCATCTGCAGTCACAATATCCAACCTCTGACGTCCTATATAGCTTCTTATTTATTTATTTATTCTTTGCCCATGGACTTCAGCTGAAAATCGAGCTGAGAGTATTTGGTGTGTCATACAATAGGCAATTAACATCTAACTGGATTTCATTATATATAAATGAAACAAATAATTGAACAGAAGTAGTCTACAAGCATACAAAGGTATTACATGTTTCACATTGTATATACACACAAATCCGAACAACATACAGAAACGATCATTTTTAAAGGTACATTTCAGTAATGATATAACATATTTAAACACCATCTGTATATACATTTCTCTGTGAGATATAGTTTCAAATGATTTTTAAAACATTTTGTGTCTGTTTCTTTTTTAATGATTTTGGGGAGTTTATTTAAAAAACCTTTTGCCTGCTTCTTCAGGGGCAGTCATAGACAGTTTTAGATTTCTGTTTATCATGTAGTAATTTTCATTATCTCTTGTATTGTGTTTGTAACGTCTTTATTTAGGAGGTGTTTATCGCTTGAACTTACCGCCATTATCCTTTGGTGTATGTACAGTGAATATACTATCATAATATTATAGTGTACAAAAGCTTGCCTACAGGTCTGTCTTGGTGGTATATTTGCAATGCATCTCAATGCCCTTTTCTGTAGCTGCGTAACTGCAGCAGTTATAGCTAATAGACTATAGCTTCTGAGGGGTCTCATTAATCTATCTCGTTGTACTGAAAACGTGTTTTATAAACCTATTGACATTTGCCTTTTCCATCAACTACTGGTTCATAATGCACCTTATCTGTCCCTCCTCCAGTTTTAATAACGTTCTGTAATACCGAAATCGACTAACTTCCAGGTAATATTTTTACCCTGTAAATGTGATCGCTCTTCAATGTTTGTTATACCTGAAGTCCTTATGGCTGCTACACCGAGCTACGCCCGGTACTAGCAGTAGCGGGAGCGTTAATACAACAGTAATTAATAGGAGTCGACGCCACATATTTGCAATTCATAACAGTGATACGATGCGGTGCTTCATAAATTCTGAATGCACGTTTCGGGTTGTCAGCGTGCACGTGCTGTTAAACTATTCACTAATATATGAGCATTGCAGATGCCACCGTATGACTGCCAGGATAACCTTAATGGAAAACTGGGAATAATAAATGCGGAATATCAAGAGGTTTGTGTTAAAACGTCCGTAAAACTGGACTAGGGCTATTTAAATGCGAACAGGCAGTCATAGTGAAGTATTGTAAGGTTCGCAACTGTACAAACGCTTCCTTAAATCGCGTGGACGAGTTATATCGCAGAAAATTAAGATAAAAGGAAAGCAGTGTTAAAATTACTGAGTAACTAAAAGAAAGAAAGGGAAACATGGTAAACATAATAACTGGGAAAGATAAATTATAGTAGCTCAACGGTTGCGACATATAGGAGGAAAAATAACAAAGGATAGTTGCAACAGCAAAAAATTTGGGGAGCAATTAGAACCACAAAAAGTTGGAAATTAAAAAGAAATGAGGAAATACACCAAAACTTAAAAAAAAGAGAAACGTTAAGAAAAAGGAGACATAATTTTTGGACTTTTATACAGAATAAGTGAAAACTCCATAAATATTAGAAGATGTATGTATTTACGCGCGCGCGCGTGTGTGTGTGTGTGTGTGTGTTCAACATATTCTATACCACCAGAGCGATTTCAACCAAACTTGATACACATATCCTGTGCTCTTTCGTAACAGTCGCTGTGGGGGGGGGGGGGGGGGGGGGGGGTAAGAGCTACCTACCTACTACCTATCATAGTTGAGGAGAGATGACGTCGTAGACAATGAGATGCGTCAAAAACTGCTACATCACGTATAACGTTTACAGTTATTACTTATTTACTGCTAATTCTGTTCGCTAAATATTTGCCTAACAGTATCCACTGTAAGAAGCGTATATTTCTATTGTTTATTATCAAATCACAATTTATGAAAGAAGTTTATATTTTATTAATAGGATTAAGTAGGAATAATTAACATTTGTCATGTTGGAAATAATTGTGGTAGCAGGGAATGTCTGCACCAAAGTATTGTTGACAAGAGAGACCGCAAATTGACATAATTTTAGAAGGGCGGGATAGACCACGTATGGATACATTTTAAGAAAAGAGCGGGAAAGACCGGGCATTGATACATTTTGTAATGGTAGCAGGGATTGTCTGCACCAGAAAGCATTGTTGGCAGGAGAGACCGCAGTTTAGCGTTCGTAGGAAGTCGGTAGTAAGCGAGAAGTTAAGCGAGTCGGTAGCAGGTCTGAAGCGAAAGGCTGAGAGGAGTGGTGTGCCTGCCAGTCACTAGCTATGATTTACAAGAGATTATAAACGGACGTACAGAGACATCAGCTAACTATTATAATAAGAGGAACTAATATTATTGAATTAATTTTTTGAGAAACTCAAGACTACTGAAGGTATGTTTGCGCAGTGCTAGTTGTAAGATTATTGTAAAAAGTAAGTCCCATTTGAACGTTTGTAAAATCATTTCGTTCAGAATATAATTAACTTTTGCCAGCAATATTGCATTTCTAATTATAATCCATTCCAAAAACCATCAACGTAAAACTTTGCAAAATTTTATTGTTGTCAAGAAGAAGTTTAACTATGAATTATATAACTTCAGTCAAATACATTGAAGAATAACGTCAGCTTTGCTATTAAAGAATTACGTCAGCTTTGGTAATAAATACAGCCACTTATTATGAAAGCCCACCAGCAACTAATAGAGTACAGTAAAACAGAGTAAGTACACTCCTGGAAATTGAAATAAGAACACCGTGAATTCATTGTCCCAGGAAGGGGAAACTTTATTGACACATTCCTGGGGTCAGATACATCACATGATCACACTGACAGAACCACAGGCACATAGACACAGGCAACAGAGGATGCACAATGTCGCCACTAGTACAGTGTATATCCACCTTTCGCAGAAATGCAGGCTGCTATTCTCCCATGGAGACGATCGTAGAGATGCTGGATGTAGTCCTGTGGAACGGCTTGCCATGCCATTTCCACCTGGCGCCTCAGTTGAACCAGCGTTCTTGCTGGACGAGCAGACCGCGTGAGACGACGCTTCATCCAGTCCCAAACATGCTCAATGGGGGACAGATCCGGAGATCTTGCTGGCCAGGGTGGTTGACTTACACCTTCTAGAGCACGTTGGGTGGCACGGGATACATGCGGACGTGCATTGTCCTGTTGGAACAGCAAGTTCCCTTGCCGGTCTAGGAATGGTAGAACGATGGGTTCGATGACGGTTTGGATGTACCTTGCACTATTCAGTGTCCCCTCGACGATCACCAGAGGTGTACGGCCAGTGTAGGAGATCGCTCCCCACACCATGATGCCGGGTGTTGGCCCTGTGTGCCTCGGTCGTATGCAGTCCTGATTGTGGCGCTCACCTGCACGGCGCCAAACACGCATACGACCATCATTGGCACCAAGGCAGAAGCGATTCTCATCGCTGAAGACGACACGTCTCCATTCGTCCCTCCATTCACGCCTGTCGCGACACCACTGGAGGCGGGCTGCACGATGTTGGGGCGTGAGCGGAAGACGGCCTAACGGTGTGCGGGACCGTAGCCCAGCTTCATGGAGAGGGTTGCGAATGGTCCTCGCCGATACCCCAGGAGCAATAGTGTCCCTAATTTGCTTCGAAGTGGCGGTGTGGTCCCCTACGGTACTGCGTAGGATCCTACGGTCTTGGCGTGCATCCGTGCGTCGCTGCGGTCCGGTTCCAGGTCGACGGGCACGTGCATCTTCCGCCGACCACTGGCGACAACATCGATGTACTGTGGAGACCTCACGCCCCACGTGTTGAGCAATTCGGCGGTACGTCCACCCGGCCTCCCGCATGCCCACTATACGCCCTCGCTCAAAGTCCGTCAACTGCACATACGGTTCACGTCCACGCTGTCGCGGCATGCTACCAGTGTTAAAGACTGCGATGAAGCTCCGTATGCCACGGCAAACTGGCTGACACTGACGGCGGCGGTGCACAAATGCTGCGCAGCTAGCGCCATTCGATGGCCAACACCGCGGTTCGTGGTGTGTCCGCTGTGCCGTGCGTGTGATCATTGCTTGTACAGCCCTCTCGCCGTGTCCGGAGCAAGTATGGTGGGTCTGACACACCGGTGTCAATGTGTTCTTTTTTCCATTTCCAGGAGTGTATATTCATGTCGCAGTTCGATGTGGCAGTCATATGGCGATCCAGCAACAGTAAAAAAAGGTAAGGAACAGTTTTGGGTTATTGCAGATAACGACTGAGGGCCACGACGACGACATATTCTATGTTTCGTCTAAATAATCACAAAATTACTTTTAATAAGCAACAATTAAATCTGTATACGAAGATAAAGAGAATAAATTTCAAAGGGTTCATTTGTTATTATGAAGGAAGAGTTAGAAATCCTAAGAAAAGGTTACATAGTTTGTTGTAAAAGGGAAGGTTATCATAAACACAAGAGGTATAGAGGAGACGGGAAGGTTTCACCACATATATACCTACACATATACGTGATTAATGACGGATAGTTCAAGAGATGTGAATTCATAAGCACTGAGATATGCGAAAAAATTCCGCAACATTCGCTAAGTTTAATACATTTATTCTTTATTACTAATAAACTTCCAGTCGAATCAGTTCAAGGAAATTCCTGAAATCTGTCAGCGCTTTTGACAGCTTTCAACTGCGAAACGCAAGCGACTTAGGCAAAAACGACAGCTGTGTGACAGTGTTGTGAAGAGGCTTTCAACTGCGAAACGCAAGGGACTTAGGCAAAAACGACAGCTGTGTGACAGAGTTATGAAGAGGCGTTGCCTACGGAGACGTTTGCGAAATAGATAAGCGAAGCAGCTGCGCCTAGAGTATCAAAATTGTCTGGGGTCATGTTTATTAATTTCAATACTGTACATATACGTTAGTACTTTATACGTATGTTTTTGTACCACCGTTTTGTCATTTCAAAGATGTTTTCACGAATACATAGCGATGAATTTTTTTCGATATTTCACTACAGGCATGGAAAATTATTTATTTCAGTTTTCCATAGAAAATTGGCAAAATGAATGCCCAGATGTTTCCGAGTTTGTCAGCTATTAAGTTATAAAACAAATTTTAAGGTATCCATGGGAACATAACTTAAAAAGCAGCTACACTCCTGGAAATGGAAAAAAGAACACATTTACACCGGTGTGTCAGACCCACCATACTTGCTCCGGACACTGCGAGAGGGCTGTACAAGCAATGATCACACGCACGGCACAGCGGACACACCAGGAACCGCGGTGTTGGCCGTCGAATGGCGCTAGCTGCGCAGCATTTGTGCACCGCCGCCGTCAGTGTCAGCCAGTTTGCCGTGAGATACGGAGCTCCATCGCAGTCTTTAACACTGGCAGCATGCCGCGACAGCGTGGACGTGAACCGTATGTGCAGTTGACGGACTTTGAGCGCGGGCGTATAGTTGGCATGCGGGAGGCCGGGTGGACGTACCGCCGAATTGCTCAACACGTGGGGCGTGAGGTCTCCACACTACATCGATGTTGTCGCCAGTGGTCGGCGGAAGGTGCATGTGCCCGTCGACCTGGGACCGGTCCGCAGCGATGCACGGATGCACGCCAAGACCATAGGATCCTACGCAGTGCCGTAGGGGACCGCACCGCCACTTCCCAGCAAATTAGGGACACTGTTGCTCTTGGGGTATCGGCGAGGACCATTCGCAACCGTCTCCATGAAGCTGGGCTACGGTCCCGCACACCGTTAGGCAGTCTTCCGCTCACGCCCCAACATCGTGCAGCCCCCCTCCAGTGGTGTCGCGACAGGCCTGAATGGAGGGACGAATGGAGACGTGTCGTCTACAGCGATGAGAGTCGCTTCTGCCTTGGTGCCAATGATGGTCGTATGCGTGTTTGGCGCCGTGCAGGTGTGCGCCACAATCAGGACTGCATACGACCGAGGCACTCAGGGCCAACACCCGGCATCATGGTGTGGGGAGCGATCTCCTACACTGGCCGTACACCTCTGGTGATCGTCGAGGGGACACTGAATAGTGCACGGTACACCCAAACCGACATCGAACCTATCGTTCTACCATTCCTAGACCGGCAAGGGAACTTGCTGTTCCAACAGGACAATGCACGTCCGCATGTATCCCGTGCCACCCAACGTGCTCTAGAAGGTGTAAGTCAATTACCCTGGCCAGCTAGATCTCCGGATCTGTCCCCCATTGAGCATGTTTGGGACTGGATGAAGTGTCGTCTCACGCGGTCTGCACGTCCAGCACGAACGCTGGTCCAACTGAGGCGCCAGGTGCAAATGGCATGGCAAGCCGTTCCACAGGACTAAATCCAGTATCTTTACGATCGTCTCCATGGAAGAATAGCAGCCTGCATTTCTGCGAAAGGTGGATATACACTGTACTAGTGCCGACATTGTGCAAGCTCTGTTGCCTGTGTCTATGTGCCTGTGGTTCTGTCAGTGTGATCATGTGATGTATCTGACCCCAGGAATGTGTCAATAAAGTTTCCCCTTCCTGGGACAATGAATTCACGGTGTTCTTATTTCAATTTCCAGGAGTGTATATTCTAGAAATAAAAAGGTGCAGTAATTGAAGGAGAGCACGAAAAATGTTTCTCACTCTGTTTCATGAGTTAAAATAAACCAGTCAACATTTTTATTCTATTTTGGAAAAATGTGAATGGTCCGCAATAATAATATTTTTTTAAATTCCAGAAGTAATCTACATCAAAAAATAATTATTGTGTTTGACCGTACAAACCTTTTTATGTACCCCTCGCCGGCCGGTGTGGCCGAGCGATTCTAGGTGCTTCAGTCCGGAACCGAGCGACTGCTACGGTCGCAGGTTCGAATCCTGCCTCGGGCATGGATGTGTGTGATGTCCTTAGTAAGTTAGATTTAAGTAGTTCTAAGTTCTAGGGGACTGATGACCTCAGAAGTTAATTCCCATAGTGCTCAGAGCCATTTTTGTAACCCTCACTTTTTCTTAAGTGACTTAAGCATCTTCACAGAACAATAAACAATGTGGATAAAACGTTTACTCTAAATTTCACTCTACGGTGTGTTAGTAACCAAGGTGTCGCTATGACCATCAGCCGGAGTGTGAGAGAGAAACTGTCGCTACGTATGTATGTCTATGAACTGAAGGTATCATATTTTCAGAAAAGCAGTTTCATCACATCATCAAAGAAGACAATTGTGTATAAATGTTGTAACATACTAACAAATGTCACTGGTAAACTACTGACCAGAAATATCTTAAAGCAACTCACAGAAAAGTGTAGGATGTACACTGCAGAAATCAGTTAATTTCAACGAAGAACGAACAAACTATAATTTCTGCAACCTCCACGAGAGATAGTGATACAAATGGAAGGTCAAGAATGACAAGTTCGTGTTACCACCACCACTCTTCTGCTTGCACGTCGAAGAAACAAAGAAGTGAAAGAAAATTTCTGCAGAACGACATAAGTGCAAGAGGAACACACAGACCATGTGGACGGATGTAATGAAATGTTGGAACAGATGCTGCAAGGACCAGGCAACATACGTAACGAAAAATATGGTTGAAAGATAAAAAAAGGGAAGAGCAAACCAATGAAAAGTCGAAAAACAAAGAAAAAATAAAAATAAAAAATCCTTGGTACCAAAATTGGAAACGACACAGTAATGAAAGGAGTGAAACAACTCTATCTGTGATCTAAATTGTACAACAAGGCCGAAGCAACAAAATAACAGGCGTAGATCGGCAGGGGCGAAGACAGATTTCGCCAATGAAAGAACTCTGCTGGTCCAGATGCAGATAAAGAAGTGACGAAAAATATTCCTGATAGTGTACGTAAAGACTTTCTCACTGAAAATGGTTGAAATGGCTCTGAGCACTACGGGACTTAACTTCTGTGGTCATCAGTCGCCTAGAACTTAGAACTACTTAAACCTAACTAACCTAAGGACATTGCATACATCCATTCCCGAGGCAGGATTCGAACCCGCGACTGTAGCGGTCGCGCGGTTCCAGACTGTAGCGCCTAGAACCGCTCGGCCACACTGACCGGCCTTTCACATTGAATGGAAGTGAAAGGCGCACCATCTGTCATTTGGAGGAGAAACGTGAACCATTGTAAGTATGGTGTTATTGAAGAATGTTAAAAATTAAATGGATAGTTAAAGCACGAAAAGAAGAATTTCTGAAAAGAAGTCTGGAGAAAACCCTTAACTAGAAGAAGAGACACGTTGATGGGACATCCCATGCGAAATCCGTGAATACTTAACAAGGTGCTTGGAGGAGCAATTAAGATGGAACACAGGAGGGATAGGATATTCCCATCAGTAGCAAACAGTATTAATGGCTAGATCAATGAGGCTGTCTATAGGTGTGCCTAATGATACGGAAAGACATGCAGTGAAACTGCTTAAGATAATAAAAATGCATATATATCTGTTTATGTAGATGTGTTTTCTAAAGAGCTCTTGGAACCACAACTGGCGTTGCTTCGATCAGCTTGTAAGATAACTAAAGTGAAATTTCACTGTATGTGTGGTAGAGAGAGAAATCTGGATGTAATAGACATTATGAATGTATTAGGACACAGTGTTTATTTTATTTTGATTGTTCAGGTGGGATTTGTTACTTTCTGCAGGATGCGTAGCAGACGTACGGCAACTGTGACGTAGTTGAGCTCAGGAACTTCCCTGGACGGCGAGGAAGCGTCGGAGCTCATCTCCTCGGCCTGGAATTTCAGAAACAAGAGGGTACCTCGGTAACAGACCGATTTAGGCATAATTGTCTGGATTTCCCTGCTGGAAACCCGACGCCTAATTAAAACACGTCGGGGTTCGTAAAAATCCCTATTAAATCAGAGGGGATAATACTTCACGTAACTCAATGTACGAGTACTTTAACTCAGAGGCAGTCTTCTGACAATAACCGAAATAAAAAATTCAGTTTTTAGTCCAAAGAGCGTTACGTTGGCAAGCCTTTACTCAACAGCCGTTACCTCGGACTTACCTCCCGTTCGGTAGCATTTCGGAATTCTATCAGTACAACTGGTGGTTGGTCCTTTAATTTCACAATTCTTAAAGATTTGCACAAACGGAATTCATCTCCAGAGAAGGGAACTAATAAAATGCAGGTGCTGACAAAGAAGTAAAAGTTGAAATTTAAATCCAAGCTCAACAGTGGATGGTGCAGGCATCACCCACGGCGTGTCGACGGTACGTATGATTAAAATTCTCACAGTATTGTCATCGTATTTCAGCGTGTCTCACGTTAAAAACATTCAAAACGCTCAAAAATTTCAGCACATAGACTGTCCATTCGTTCTTCAGTCGGCCTCAAAAACGCCGATCAAAGCAAGTTCTTATTTTATCTCTCACGGAGCTGTAGAGTAAGAAAAAGTGATAGCTGCCGAAGCATCTTCTGTCTTTCATTTATTAAAAATTATCATGTTGCTGTGCATCACTGCAGTAATTTATTCTCACAGTTGTTTTCTTACTCAAAATGCTCTGAAAAACATTCGTTTGTCAGCACAAAGACAAAAAAAAAAAAGATTTCGTCAGTGCTATATCCATATTCAAATGACCGTAGAATGACGTAATCAAACGAATGTTTGCTATGGAGATGTTAGTTTCGAAAAAAAGCGCACTTTCTTAGGTTTAGAACTATAGGGTTCGTGTATATCGGGTTCGTATAAAATCCCAAGTGTGAAAGTAGATCTGTCTGCAAAAGATATCACTTACAACACAGTCATGTTTTCAGAACCTTGCTTGGATGTGTGTGACGGGTACCAAATATGCCAAACTGGGGTACTGAACATGTAAATATGATAGCAGGCATGGCCAGAGGATTGTCTGACGTATGGGAGAAAACCACGGCGATGGTGAAGAACCTAAATGAGTAGACGCTTGAAGTTACACGCAAACTACCCCGTGAGTAACTAGTTAAAAAGGTTTCAGTAACCTGTTTTTAATGGCGACTCAATTATTATAGAACAACTGCCTATTTATGACTCTCGTATGGGCCCGAAGTCAAGTATAGACTACTGACAGCGCGCATACAAGCGTTTAAGTAATCATTCTACGCAGTTTCCAATCCCCAAACGGAATAAGAAAACAGCACAATAACTGCTACAATGAAAAACACCCTCACCCATTCATTCCATTGTGGTTTGCAGAATGTACAGTAAATGGAGATGTAAATTAAGAAAACCTTGGTCGTGCACTTTCTGCTTTTATCAAGGTATTTTCATTGTCTCAGAACAACAGTCAGGCGCATCAAAAGCAGTTGCACTGTTACACTCGGGGCTTCGTGTGAATTTTATCTGCAGCGGATCCATAATTAGGTTACTAAATAAAAATTTAATCATGACCTGTTTTATGACTCATAATCAGCACAGATTCAGAAAATAATTTTCTTGCGAAACATAACTAGCTCTGTATACCCAAGATGTAATGAAGGTTCTCGACAAGAGATCTCAAGTTGATTGCATCATCTAAATTTTCAAGGAGCCTTTGGTATCGTCTTCAAAAAAGCACTCCGTCATCAGACCACAAGTGGGCGTGTGGTCAGCACACCGCTCTCCCTGTCGTTACGATGGTTTTCTTTGACCGGAGCCGCTACTATTCGGTCGAGTAGCTCCTCAATTGGCATCACGAGGCTGAGAGCACTCCGAAAAATGGCAACAGGACATGGCGGACCGGATGGTCACCCATCCAAGTGTGATCTGACGGGAACCGGTGTATCCATTGCGGCAAGGTCGTTGCCATCGTTCTTCAAAAGCGAATTCTAATTGTATTACGTGCCTGTGGAGTATCACCTCAGTTGTAAGATTAATTTCGTGATTTCATTACAGGAAGGTCACATTTTGTATTAACTGACAGGAAATCATTAGTAAAACGGAAGAGATAAGTGGGGTTCCCCAAGGAAGTGTAGGAGGCTCTCTGCTATCCCTGATAAATATAAACAGTATGAGAAGCTGCGAGCTAACATCCCAAAAATGTTCGGGCTTACATAGGGTTCCTCTTTGTCGAAATGTCTTGGCTCAAACTCGTCTACGGGTTGAACCGCACGTGTCGCACTACACGCCCTAAATTAGACACCTGTGATCCTTTGGTTAAATTGTCTGGCTGATGGCAAGTTTGCGAAATACAAAGTTAATATAACATACAATAACAGTAATAATAATATAAGGATGTAAATTAACGACCTAAATTATGTTAGAATAATCTTCATTCAGAAGGAGAACTAATTGCGAAATTGGTTGTATTTAGAAATACTATTACAATAGAACGCCTATACATTTGACACAGTTCAATCATTCACAGTCTCATAGCAAAACATCATACTCCACCTCGATATTTACACGAAAAGTTAGAGTTCATTCCAGGCGCGTGGCTGCTCGCCGCTCAGAGACTAAGTCGCGCGACACCATTCAACCCGAAATTGTTCAAGTCGTTTCACTTCATAGCTACGTAAAGGCCGACTGTCCGCTTTCTCGTTTCAATCCGAGTTGTCCCCTCTGGTGTCTCTACCAGAAGTGCCCTCTGCCCGTCTCCGACCGCGTTTCCCGGTCGCCGAACATTTTCGCTCAACTCATTAGCGCATTTCCCTTTCCTGAAGCCGTCCATCGGATTTGCTACAGCTTATTCTACATTATTTTACTTTTTAAAATATTTAAATAATCAACGCTTGACCACTTTCACGTTCTAAATAAAGTAACAATAATATCCATTGCACAAAAAACGTTAAATTCTTTTACATAAAACCAATACGATTTCCTTCTCAACTTTGAATATCACAGCCAGTAGCCGTGCACCAATGTGCTTACTGATAAATAAATAAAGAACAAAAGTAACTATACTCCTGGAAATGGAAAAAAGAACACATTGACACCGGTGTGTCAGACCCACCATACTTGCTCCGGACACTGCGAGAGGGCTGTACAAGCAATGATCACACGCACGGCACAGCGGACACACCAGGAACCGTGGTGTTGGCCGTCGAATGGCGCTAGCTGCGCAGCATTTGTGCACCGCCGCCGTCAGTGTCAGCCAGTTTGCCGTGGCATACGAAGCTCCATCGCAGTCTTTAACACTGGTTGCATGCCGCGACAGCGTGGACGTGAACCGTATGTGCAGTTGACGGACTTTGAGCGAGGGCGTATAGTGGGCATGCGGGAGGCCGGGTGGACGTACCGCCGAATTGCTCAACACGTGGGGCGTGAGGTCTCCACAGTACATCGATGTTGTCGCCAGTGGTCGGCGGAAGGTGCACGTGCCCGTCGACCTGGGACCGGACCGCAGCGACGCACGGATGCACGCCAAGACCGTAGGATCCTACGCAGTGCCGTAGGGGACCGCACCGCCACTTCCCAGCAAATTAGGGACACTGTTGCTCCTGGGGTATCGGCGAGGACCATTCGCAACCGTCTCCATGAAGCTGGGCTACGGTCACGCACACCGTTAGGCCGTCTTCCCCTCACGCCCCAACATCGTGCAGCCCGCCTCCAGTGGTGTCGCGACAGGCGTGAATGGAGGGACGAATGGAGACGTGTCGTCTTCAGCGATGACATTCGCTTCTGCCTTGGTGCCAATGATGGTCGTATGCGTGTTTGGCGCCGTGCAGGTGAGCGCCAAAATCAGGACTGCATACGACCGAGGCACACAGGGCCAACACCCGGCATCATGGTGTGGGGAGCGATCTCCTACACTGGCCGTACACCTCTGGTGATCGTCGAGGGGACACTGAATAGTGCACGGTAGATCCAAACCGTCATCGAACCTATCGTTCTACCATTCCTAGACCGGCAAGGGAACTTGCTGTTCCAACAGCAATGCACGTCCGCATGTATCCCGTGGCACCCAACGTGCTCTAGAAGGTGTAAGTCAACTACCCTGGCCAGCAAGATCTCCGGATCTATCCCCCATTGAGCATGTTTGGGACTGGATGAAGCGTCGTCTCACGCGGTCTGCACATGCAGCACGAACGCTGGTCCAACTGAGGCGCCAGGTGGAAATGGCATGGCAAGCCGTTCCACAGGACTACATCCAGCACCTCTACGATCGTCTCCATGGGAGAATAGCAGCCTGCATTGCTGCGAAAGGTGGATATACACTGTACTAGTGCCGACATTGTGCATGCTCTGTTGCCTGTGTCTATGTGCCTGTGGTTCTGTCAGTGTGATCATGTGATGTATCTGATCCCAATAAAGTTTCCCCTTCCTGGGACAATGAATTCACGGTGTTCTTATTTCAATTTCCAGGAGTGTATTATGCACTAACTTTACAGCAAATATTCTGTTACCTAATGATTCAATAAGGTGTCATGCAATCATCGATCAATGTGTTTGATGTTGAGGAAATAGTGATCTGATGCTTAACCTGAAACAAAACTGATAATTTTAATTTACTGTATATTCTAAACAAGTAAGGCGACAGAGTTGATAATTACAACGTTTGTCATTTTGATGATGCGCTTCTATATGAAACGTCGATTATTAAGATCGACCAAAGCGTTCAGATTTCAGCCTTCAGGTCTTCGTCACAAAACTTGTTAATCTCACTTTAACAGTAAATCCTAAACTATTATAGATATGATCAATATTCAAGTTTTATTAGGATCACCATGAAAATTTATGGCAGATGGCAGATTAAAAGTACTGTGGCTTGATTCCCTTTATGGGCGATCTTAGGTGCGCCATATTTAACACTGGTACCTTTCCTTGGCCACAAAAGTCTTCTACTGGGTTTCCCTACGACGAAGGTTCTCGTCTGTCTCGCTCGTACACTACAGCGCTTAGGCCTCAATAGACAATAGACGCCTGTGTGTTTCCCCATCTCGTGGTGAATCTGCTCCGTTCGTGGCACGCGATCCTCGACGGTAGGGTTTGTTTCACAATTACTGTAGGCTGACTCTTTCGGTCATATATTTAAATGAGAGCGCAATGCTCATTAACTCACAAAGCCCACTTAGATGGTCCGCAGACAGTACTGTCGTTTACCTTCTAGTAACTTTACGTAGACTGGTTATCTTAAGGAAAGCATTTTTGAAGAAGAGCAATTTGTTAACAGCGAGTATAGATTTAAGTGTCAGGAAGTCTTTTCTGAAAATATTTGTGTGGAGTGTAGCCGTGTATGGAAGATAAACATGGATGATAGACAAGAAGAGAATAGAAGCTTTCGAAATGTGGTGCTACAGAAGAATGCTGAAGATTAGATGGATAGATGACATAACTAATGAGGAGGTACTGAAGAGAATTGGGGAGAAGAGGAGTTTGTGGCACAACTTGACTAGAAGAAGGGATAGGTTGGTAAGACGCGTCCTGAGGCATCAGGGATCATAAATTTAGTGTTGGAGGGAATCGGGGAGGGCAAAAATCGTAGAGGGAGACCAAGACATGAATACACTAATAGATTCAGAGGATGTTCTGGGTTGCATTAGGTTCTGGGAGAGGAAGAAGCTTGCATAGGACAGAGTAGCATGGAGAGCTGCAACAAACCAGTCTCTGGTTAAAGACTACAACAACAACAATTTTATTAGTGCATGAAAACGAATTGCAAACGTATTTAGACAGGATGTCTATATAATAACATGAAATAGTTATTGGCCCTAAACAACAAAAAGGGTAGGTCCTCCATATAAACTCTACAATCCGTTAAATCTCGATTACATGGTAAGTAATACAAAATTAAAAGTTGTGGATTCAACCAGATACCTGCAGATTACTGTTACAACTAACTGGGACCAACACAAAGAAAATGGTGTGGGATAAAGACTATTTTACTGGCACAACACTCAGAAGATAGAAGAAACGTACTGAATATAGTGCCCACATCCAATTCTGGAATGCTGCTGCGTTGCATTGGATCCTTAACAGATAACGATTTTCGGAAGTCATCGCAAGAGTTGGAAGTACGGCAGCTCGTTCTGCACCATCGCGAAATTGTTTCACGGATATGACAATCGGGTTACGTTGGAGACAATTAAAACAAAACGCTCCTCTCTCCTCAGAGTCAGTAAATATTTGTTTGACTCCCACCTATGTCGGGAGAAATGACTATTGTCATAAAAGAAGAGAAATAAGAGGTCACATAGAAAGATATTTTTCCCACGTTTTATACGAGATTGGATCGCTGGAGAAAAGATCTGAAAGTAATTATATGAACCCTATGCCACATCAAAGAGTAGTTGTATACTCGTAGATACAGATGTGAGGACTATTTTTGTTAAACGAAAAGGGTTAGACAGAAAGAGCAAGTCAAATAAAAGCTTCTGCTCCAGGTCTCAATTAATCTGCAGCATACCTTACACAACTAGACTAGACACTGTCAAAGTGTTTTATCTTATGGGCCTAGGGGAGTTTATTTTTGCAAAGCCAGGAATCACGGTACACAGTTGCTATCTGTTTTTTCATCACATTATGCTACACTCACAGTCGTGTAGTTTCGTTATCTACCTCGTCGCTTCTCATCTTGTCTGTAAAGCGTATTTGTGTTTAACAAACACTCGCCCGCGGACACACACACACACACACACACACACACACACACACACACACACACACCACAGAGAGAGATCCGGGCACTGCGAGATATACGATAGCAGGCGAGCGGCACAGAGGGACGGTTAAATAGGCTGGTCTCCGGGGTAGTTCACCCTCTGCCGACGGCTGGGCACTAATTAAATGGGGGCGCAGAAGGGTGGAGACAGACAGGACGGCACAACGACGGACACCTCCTGTCCCAGTGGAAATCCACAGCTGGACCTTACACCTGCTCTCCTTCCAATGGATACGTGTTCCCTGCAAGCGGCGGACAAATTGGAGCTGAGCTAGGCAGATAGCACCACGACTACCGAGCACGTCGCTGGAGTATTCAATGTCAAAAGTGGGGGTTTAAGTCTCGCCGATTCTGATTAAACCCTTCTGCCTTCGTGATGATATTTGGTTTGTAGGGCACTCGACTGCGCGCTCATCAGCGCACGTACAAAGTCCAAATTTTTTCACAGTCCAGTGTAGCAACAGTCACGAATGATGATGATGAGGAGGACAACACAAACACCCAGTCCCCGGACAGACAAAATCGCCAACCCGGCCGGGAATCGAATTCGGGACCCCATGATCCAGAGATAGCAACGCTAGCCTCTAGACAACAAGCTACGGACTTGTGCCTTCGCGATGCTCATTATGTGATTGCACGAGTCAAACGCTTCAGGAGACGTTGCCATGGGAAGGACAAAATTCACATGGAGAGAACCGAACCGTTGTACTAACTGTGAGTTCTGTCTGCATTGGGCAAACCATGTACGAAAACTGGAATTGTGGGTTCGTGTATGGGTGGTTTAGAGGATTGGTTTGCGTTTGAGGGCATCAGTACTGGTGCATAGCCACAGGATCTCGCTCTTTTTCATCGTTCGACTTTCAGTACTTGCCTCCAAGCCTTTTCAACACAGTTATCTCATCAAGATAAATCCCTTAAAGCTCAATTAGGCGTTCTTGATGGAGTCGGAGAGTGCGGGCAATCTCGTTCTGTTCTCGAATAGAGGGTGAACGTGATTTTCTCATTCCTAGTGCCGCACCTGTCACATATTGTGGCTATAGTTCAACGGCTACTGGAAATATACCTCCGTACCACTTAATTTGCAAAATGGTAAAAACAGCGATCGAAAGGAAGGTAGGAAGACTAAGGTTTAGCTCTCTGTTGACGGCAAAGACTTTAGAGGAACAGCACAAGCTCGGATGGGAGTACGGATGAGGAGAAAAACTGCTTCTGTCTTTTCAATGAAATCCGCTAGCACTCACCTTTAACGATTTAGTGAAATCATAGCTATCGAATGGTGTACTATTAAGCCGAAACACTAGTAGCAGAGTATGTTTCACGTTAGCCACGATGTATTGAATCTTATCGTCTCTACTGGGCTCAGTATCACAGACGGAATGGGGATACGCTTTCGACTAAGGGTAGTCTTTCGGCGCCTGCAGAAAGGCACGTTGGCAGTCTGCGAAATCGGATACTGGAATGAACAAGTACGTGTCGGGCCGTCGAAACGCATGCGCAATTATTTCATGATTTATTTTGGGTTATGTGGAATGCTATATTTTCCTTTATGGAGACCAAACAGAATCTTAAAGGTCATTGGCTGACTCAAGTAAAAATGACGTGAGCGGTGCCTCGATAGGAAATCGAAAGCGTGACACAATGCCTTTGCCTGTGTAGCTAAGCAAACGTCTTCTTCGTGTCCCGCCAAGGGGGCTGCGCACACACTATCACGGCGACTGAACAGGAAGGTGCATTAGTTTGCGCTCAGTCGTTTTCCGTAGACAACTGCAGCGTGGCCATTCAAGGATAAGTGCTGCAATATAGACGCTTTAAGCATTTGCAGAAGCTGAATATCACTTTTCAGCGTCTGTGTGAGTCTTTATTTTACCAACTTACATGCCCGTGAAACACCTCGCTCACATGTGGTGGAAGAAGGCCCGCTAACTACTGTCTCTCCAGAATTCATGCTTAGTGAGGTTACTGACCCACAGCCATTGGCGCTTGTTTCAGGAACGCATTAGTCTGTAGGGCGCACGAACATTTGCTCGAAGCTATGCGGTGTGCCACAGGGTTCTTTATACCATGCATGTTATATTGTTTTGAGGTTGAGATAACTGTCATTTTATTTCGAGAATTTATCTGCATCAAGCCTAACATACATGGCTTAGAAATGTTAACGCCACTATTCCTCCTGTCTATCGGGTTACAGCCCCGTTGGTAATTTATGAATATTTTTGTGATGGTTTTGTGTAATTTATTTTGTACTCAGGATTAATCTACTTGCTATTTTAATTGAAACCTTGCGGGCGTTTCGTATAAATTTTAGTCACACATTTTTATAGAACTAGCCTGAGTAATCGCAATTTCAAGTCAAACTACGTACGTAGGTACATTTTCTTTTGGCTGTAATTTGTATTCTACTGAATTTTCCGTCCGGCTGTTTTACTGAGACAACCGCAAATTTTTTATGGGAGTTCAAATAATATTACTCTGTTTTATAAGTTATGTTTAATCTCGGTTCATAGTTGATCATTGTCAATTCGGATCCGCTGTGCTTACAGTTGCTAATTCGTATGTTACCAAAATGTTTATTAAAGCATCATGTAATTTTTTATGTATATGGGTCACAAGAAATATTTTTACTTCCTATTCTAGTGGTAGCTGAATTCATAAAGTGCTTTACTGAGCTCTAAGCAGTGTGATTATTTCTAGCTGCAACTAAGAACTGCTCAGATTTCAAATATTAAAATTTTATTGCTGATTTCCTTGCCCCCATCTGAGTGTTAAACTCAAATAACTGTTTGCTTGGATAAATTTTTCTCCCGGTGACGTGTTTTTTGTGGCCTGGCACTTTACCACTCGCAGCATTTTCCGTGTTAGCGTATTTTGTATACTGTCGACAGTAGGCGTATGCTTGAATTTTGAGTCGACTTAGATCAATGTAAGGGCTTGTTTATGAACACAAGAGCAAATTAACTCAGTGTTAGTTATTATATGTCCCTTTACATTACAAACAGTTTCACTGAGTCAGTTTCATGGAAGAGAGGCAATAGCACCTCGAGAGAACACGAGGCTCATTGCTTCACGGTTACGTAAGTTATTAAAGTGATACGTGTACCCGGTGGTAAGTTGTCTGGAAAAGGAGTCTATAAATAGTCCGATGCCGAATCAGTACAACAGCAAACAACAGGTCAAGCGAAGAAACAGTTTAATAAAGTCGTAAAAACGACAAGGCAATTTACAAGTATGAGACGCTAGTGTAAGCTCTTCTGGCGACGTTCTGGTACACACGATTTCTTAAATTTCGTTAACTATTGCTCCCTTCGTTATATCTCAACATATAATTTGTACCCGAGTAGTGTCTTTAAGACTTTTTAGATAGTACAATTGACGACTAATATTATGTTTAACGCAACACTCCACATTCTGCCTACAGTTCAACTGCGTTGGAGCTGAAAATATCCAACTACATACACTGGCGGAAAAAATAGCAGCACCAAAACGGAGCTGCGCGACATAAACAAAACTTGGTAGGCGAGTTTCTACATCGGGAAGATAAATGTATATTGAAATTTCTCTTCAGTCGGATAAGAGAGGCACTAGTAGCGCCTCCATGAGGATAAAAATCAGGTTTGCTTTAAATACATGTTACAACGGTTGTGAGCATTTGTTACTTGCCGGCCGTGGTGGTCGAGCGGTTCTAGGCGCTTCGGTCTGGAACCGCGCGACTGCTACGGTCGCAGGTTCGAATCCTGCCTCGGGCATGGATGTGTGTGATGTTCTTAGGTTAGTTAGGTTTCAGTAGTTATAAGTTCTAGGGGACTAATGACCTCAGACGTTAAGTCCCATAGTACTCAGAGCCATTTGAACGATCTGAACCATTAGTTACTTCTGTGGAGTTAATGTCAGTTAAGGATGACTTCAAGACGCCGAGCCGGCCGCGGTGGTCTCGCGGTTCTAGGCGCGCAGTCCGGAACCGTTCGACTGCTGCGGTCGCAGGTTCGAATCCTGCCTCGGGCATGGATTGTGTGATGTCCTTAGGTTAGTTAGGTTTAAGTAGTTCTAAGTTCTAGGGGACTGATGACCACAGCATTTGAGTCCCATAGTGCTCAGAGCCATTTGAACCTTTTTTTTTTTTTCAAGACGCCGACGGCGCCATTGTCAACAGCTGAATGAGTCCGAGCGAGATCGTGTAATAGGGCTATGAGAAACTGGGCGTTTATTCTGCGATACTGCGGAAAGACTTGGCAAGCATGTAGCCACTGTATATGATTGCTGGCGAGAATGTCACGAGAATATTCGGGCGCAAGAAATGAAATGAAATGTCGTGTGGCTGGGGCCTCCCGTCGGGGAGACCGGTCGCCTGGTGCAAGTCTTTTGAGTTGACGCCACTTCGGCGACTTGCGTGTCGATAGGGATGATATTATGATGATTAGTACAACACAACATCCAGTCCCTTAGCGGAGAAAATCTCCGACCCAGCCGGGAATCGAACCCGGGCCCCTGGGCATGAAAGTATGTCACGCTGAACACTCAGCTGTTGGGGCGGACTTCGGTCGCAAGAAGACTGGGTTGCGGACGGCCTCCTAGCACTACCGAAAGGGAAGACCGTCGTGTTCGGCATATGGCTCTGGCGCGTCGTACTACATCTGCATCACCAATATGGGCAGCAATTGGAACCACAATGACACACCGAACTGCTACAAATCGGTTACTTCAGGGACACCCTGTAGCGTGCACTCCACTTGTAAGGTGCCTCTTACGTGAGGAAGACATTTTTACCAGTTTCAATAAATTATTGTCCCTTATTGATGTATTGACGATAGTTAGGAAGCGCTGTAGTTCGTAGCCGCCTTGAATCGGAGAGCATTTCCCACGCTGGCTGGCTAGGTGACGAAGCGACTATATGACGCGCGTAGTGGAGTGGGGCTCGGCGCTGGACCGTAGCAACAAGCGTTAGCCTGGGAAATACACATGACGGGAAGTACCGCCATCTTGGCGCCAAAGTCACCGATTTTGTTTATTTATATTTAATAATTATACTCATTTATGACAACATGAATACTCGGAGGAGCCTCTGGATATTTAAAACTACTTATCATAATTTTGCCTCGTTAAAATTCACACCCGTTCATTAACACATGCATATCTTAGTGAGCACGAACTTGATCGGAAATCCTCGAACTATGACGAAACTAGTAAGTGATACGGACTGCGCGCCGAAGTCGGCAGTCGGCGTTAAGAGCTCTTCCTGTCTTGTTCGATGGTAGCCATGCTCTCGGTTACGAGTAGTGTGTGACATGAGTGTTTCATTATTGATCTAATAGGAATAAAAGTGATATTACGGCATTCTCAATGTTAATTCCGAGTAAATAGATACCCCAAAGTTGATCGACAGCAATTTCAGATAATTAGCTTCCACCGACAGAGACATCCAATGCGCCAATGAAGAATCTGCACGGGACGACATTTACGAGAGCTGCACCGCGGACAGGTAGGAGTAAATCCGACGACACGACTCACCAAGGCGGATCAAGAAAGGTCCGACTTACACTCGCAAATTCCGGGTGGAAATGCTGACCAGTTATACTGTACGTCACATATACCACCCTCTACTGACTCGCGGCTAAGCTGAGTAATAACAGTATCAGTTTAGAAGCGAGGGAATCTTGCACACTGGCCCCAAACCATCACTATCAGCGACTTCAGGGTGTCAAGCGAAAGTTCATTGGAGGGCTGTTGTGTTTTGTGATGAAACCTAGTTGGCCTCGAAGACAGTGATGGCCTTGAGTTGGTTAGAAGGCGGTCAGTTGATGGCCTGCAAGCAGCCTGTCTGCGTGACAGCCACAATGTACCTACAACTGGAGTTACGGTCTGCGGTGCGATTTCGTATTGCACCCTCGTGGTTATCCAAGGCATCCTTACTGCAAATCTGGAAGTCACTCTGGCGATTCGACATTGTGCCGCTATTCCTGAACAGCATCCCAGGGGGTGATTTCCAACAGGATAACAGTCACCCACGGACTGCAGTTGCAACCCAAAATGCTGTAAGGAGAGTCAACATGTTGCCTTGGCCTGATTGATCACCAGGTCCGTCGTGCACAAATGCGACATCATCTGACGACAACTCCAGCGTCATCCACAAACAGTATTAATCGTCCTTGTATTGACCGACGAAGTGCAACAGGCATGGAACTCCATTCGACAAAATATATCCGGTACCTGTACTAGACAATGCATGCGTGTTTCCACGCTTGCGATCAACATTATAACGGCTACACCTATTAATGCACCAGCATTTCACATTTGCAATGTTTTATGCCGTGCTTACATCAACCTGTGGACTCGCAATCTTAATCAAGTAACTATGCTACCTAGACACAAGTATTCGCAAAATTGCACTACTCAACATTAATTACTTTTTGGTGTTGCGACCTTTTTTCCGACAATGTATGTGGTCACACGACGATTTTAGCCGCACGTTGGATCAGTAGAACAATAAAATTTAACTAAAAGCTTATACAGAAAAGGAATTATTACTTCATTATACATCTCATTTATTGTGTGGTACAGCAGTCGGAAAACTGAAAGGCAAAGAGAAACTCCGTCTCTCTTGCACTGAAATATAATGTATTTTTGGTCAGAAATGCACTTATTTTCCAACGTAACATCATTTAGGACATTGTATAACTAGCTTTTTATCCAGCAAATCGTTGTTGCTGCAGAACTACCATTTGAGAAAGTCTATAAAATATGCATATAACAATGCCATACACTCTTACTGTTCTCAAAACGATATGCAGCAAAATATTACTTTAAATGTAAGAAGTGTCGTAGATAAAGGCTGTCAACTATAGCCAATTGCATGGATGATTCTTCTGAGAAATCACTCTGTAGGTAGCCCTAATGGATAACATTTGTTTCCTTGTGTAATAAATATCTATTTCCTCACATTCTTGCTTGTTATTGGTCCATGGTAGATTATCAACAAGAAGAATCCATGCCAGGAATTACTAATCATAACGTCTTGTAGAAATAAAAGCCGTTTAGTTCTGCGCTAATAGGATTGGTGCTTGGTTCTGGTATCATGTGGTGGACCAGCCTCCTACGCCATGCCTACTAGTGGACGTAGGTCTAAATATGCCTCATTTTTACCGATATGATTAAAAACTGTATAGGACGTCAGAGATTGGTACTCTTCCAGCAAATAATTGAGAACGTAGGTTAAGTGACCAAAAAAAAAAAAAAATGCTACCTGAATAAGTGAAATAGCTTACGGTGAGGTATTGTGGCATCCTACCGCCAAAAGCGAATGAAAATTAATGCTGACATCATATAGCACAATACTAAAAATCTGGCAGGAGTGGCCGTGCGGTTCTAGGCGCTTCAGTCTGGAGCCGAGCGATCCCTACGGTCGCAGGTTCGAATCCTGCCTCGGGCATGGATGTGTGTAATATCTGTCCTTCGGGTAGTTAGGTTTAATTAATTCTAAGTTCTAGGCGACTAATGATCTCAGAAGTTAAGTCTCATGGTGCTCAGAGCCATTTGAGCCACAATACTAACAGCAGAGCTGACTTCCAATAAGTGGAAGAACCGATAATCGCATTATCCGATTTCTGATCAACGCTTACGCTGCTGAAGCACTTATAAATGGGACGAAGTAACAAACCCATTGCTGACGTTAATGCGCAAGCTTTTGCTCCACCTCTAATGACAACTTCGCCGACTTTACGTTAAACGGCAATCATTTTTGTTTCTGAATGTGACGAAATTTCCATTTTAAAAATAACTCTTGATAGTTCTTAGTGCCGATTGAGCAACCCAAGCGACGCCTAAATGAAACGCACACTCCACCAACTCCTCTCTCCCAATCGAATATGAGTCACAGAGCACATTCCACTGTAGAGTGATCGTTTCATCCAAGAACATACATTGTGCTGATTTCGCTCGCTGTCCTCCTCAGTCTTATGGTACAATCCTTGCATGTCCTGAAAAACTCCAGCTGAAATATCTACCCTAGCGTTTCACGAATTTAATGAGTTAGCGAAACTTCGTGCACGTACACACCAAAGTATTGTATGTAAACGCTTAGACTTCAACTCTCAGAGATGTTACAAGGGCCACCAGAGCGCATAAATGCTTTTTTTGCTTAGTATTGTTACCACAGGTAGGATATATAATCGTTGGATGACATTCTACGTGGAAGTGCTATAGGCCATGTCTTTTTTTTTTAACCGTATAAACAATTTGGGAGACAGTGTGAACAGTTCTCCCAGACTGTTTGCAGATGATGCTGTTGTTTTCTATTTAGTAAAGACGTAAGAAGATCAATACGAATGACAAAATGATTTAGACAAGATATCTGTACGATTTGAAAATTGTTAACTGGCCCTGACCAGTAAAAAGGCTGAGGCATTTCACACCGTGCTAAAAGCAGTTCATTAAGTTTCGCGCCGGCCGCAGTGGCCGAGCGGTACTAGGCGCTTCTGTCCGGAACAGAGCAGCTGCTACGGTCGCAGGTTCGAATTCTGCCTTCGGCATGGATGTGTGTGATGTCCTTAGGTTAGTTAGGATTAAGTAGTTCTAGTTCTAGGGGCTGATGGCCTCAGATGTTAAGTCACACAGTGTCTAGAGCCATTTGAACCATTTTTAAATTTCGCGATAAGTAACACAATTTTGAAGATTGTTGATCCGGTTGCGAAAAGCTGACAATGGTACCGTGACTTGGAAAATGTTGTGGGAAAGATAAAACAAGGACTGCCTGTAATTGGTAGAAAGAAGTTGCAACATATACTCTATAAAAGCTTCCTATAATACGCTTGCTCGTCCTCTTCCGGAGAATTGCTGAGGGGTACAGGATCCTTACAAGATACGATATTTCATTGTCTCACTTATTCCAAATTACGATGTAAAGTTTATTTGTACATGCATTCATGCCCAAAGGAACAAGCATACATACATGAAATACATTGAATGTACTCGCAGTTGCGAATACTGACAGCCATAAGTAGTAAAATGGAATGACGACAATGAAAATTTGCTCCGCCATGGGAGTTGATGCCGAATTTCCCGCTTATCGCGGCTGTCGCCTTACCATTTGGCTATCCGAGCACAACTCACGGGCAGACCCAAACCTCCAACGACCTGTACTCTCACATCCGTTTTGTATATACCCGTATAGGTGAGAAATGTTTCTTGGAAGTCGCTTGCACAGTGTCGGCGGGTATACACGATATTGCACTGCGTGCGTTATTCTAAATTAAGATGGAAAATTCCATTGGATATGCATGTATGTCGGCCGATAGCGGGCAATCGACTTTCAAGAAGCATGTCTCGCCTGTACGGATGTACGAGTACCTGCTGTGGACGCGTGGCTAACGACATGTGGAGGTCTGGGTGTGGCCGTGAGTCGTGCACGGATCGCCAAATGGTAAGGTGACCGCTCGCGATAAGCGGAAAATCCGCGTTCGAGTCCCGCTCTGGTACGAATTTTCACTGTCGTCATTCCGTTCTAAAGGCGAGTTATCCATATCCGGAATTGCGGATACGTTTAATACCTTACCAAATAGGATTGACGGTGGACATCGAAGAAGTTGACAGAGGGGCAGATCCTTTTTTACCGTCGCAAAAGAGAGGAGAGAGTGTTATGGATATGATCAGCTACCTGGGGTAGCAGTCACCAGAAAAAATGCGTTTTTCGTTGGAACAAGATACTTTTACGACATTTAAATCAACGACTATCTCCTCCCAATAAGGAAATACTTTACTGACTTCCTCATACATAAGGAGAAATGGCCATCGCAATAAAATAAGAGAAATCAGAGCTCGCACGGGAAGATTCAGGTATTCATTCATACCATGTGCTATCCGAGATTGGCCGGCCGCGGTGGTCTCGCGGTTCTAGGCGCTCAGTCCGGAACCGCGCGACTGCTACGGTCGCAGGTTCGAATCCTGCCTCGGGCATGGATGTGTGTGATGTCCTTAGGTTGGTTAGGTTTAATTAGTTCTAAGTTCTAGGCGACTGATGACCACAGATGTTAAGTCGCATAGTGCTCAGAGCCATATCCGATTGGACTGGTCGAGAAAGAGTCTGAAAGCGGTTCTCCGAATCCACAGCCAAGCACTTAATTTTGAACTGGAGAGTAGTGATACAGATGTATATATGGTTGTAGCTGTCTGGTGATCACTGTGAAGAACAAAGAGATCTCGGTTTTTCGCCTCAGATAGCATTATCAGCACCTGGCAGAGTTTTAAAGGGACCTTACTCTCTACCTTCATTGGGCCTGCAAGATTGAACCGTGCCACATCGTGATTTTCGTTCAAAGTCACATTTGGGCACTGGAATGAAGCAGTGGTAATAGGTGAAAATTTTTGCCGAACCGAGAGACGAACTCAGATTTCCCAATTTACGTGAGCAGTCGCTTTAACTGCGACGGCCATCCGAGCATGTCTCCTTTGCCCCCAAATTCCTAGCCTGTTACACACTACTGACTTAGCATCACCGACCCAAGAACCCCTTACCCGCTGATTACTGTTTCCCATAGGAAACGCGGGAAGGGTGTGCACCCGCACGGAGAAAAGAATCGTAGGTCGTCGTCATTTATTGGTATACACAAATGTGTGTATATGCAGATTTATGGGACATTCAGATGTAACAGTAGCCCGATACTGGACTGCATGTAAACGTGAAGACAGGTGGACTCGGTGTCAAGTTTCTGGTCTACAGCATGTGACTACCAAAAGGAAGGAGCTCTGTTTTGTGCAACATAGTACATCGCAACCCCTTACATAGGCGTCCGCCATCCAAGAGCATATAATGTGCTCCTTGCAACATTGTGCGTCATCCAGCATCACTTGGCGGAGACTATCAGCAGTCAAGCACAGGAATTACCGTCCCAGTCATTAAGCTGACATTAATAGGACAACACAAACTGGCAGGTATGGGGCGGCGCCGTATCTGGGAACCACAGATTGCTATCGTCAGTGATGAACTACCCCGGATGACTGTCGTCGGCGAATATGGTGACCACCAAAGGAAAGGTCACATTCTTTCAAAATTTTGCAGAGCCTCGGAGGTTTAAATCCTGCCTTTATGGTGGGGTAGCTATCGCGTATGATTTCAGGTTACAGATGGTAATGTTTAGGGAAGCCCGACGACACAACTTTACTTCATCAACATCCTGCATCCTCATGTGTTGCCTCTCATGCGACTGTACCCTTGTGCTACTTTTCAACATGTTAATGATTATCTAGATATGGCATGTGTCTCTATGAACTGTCTGCGTGATGCTGAGGCTGTCCTGTGGTCAGCAAGATCCCCAGAACCGCCCCCGATAGATCATGTGTTGGACCAGCTTGGTTGTCAACTCGGTCCTAGTTCAAATATGCAGGATGTAAATGACCGGTTGCCACAATTTTTGGTCTCCTCAGCTCTGGAAAGGATACAAGGCAATATGACACAGAGGTGTCATTAAACCATGGTGGACAAAACCAACAAGATCTGTGAGGCAGTTCATTTATCACCTACAGCTGGCCTTCAAGAAAAATGGATATACTAATAAGGAGAACTGATCCAGCACTCCATCAAAGAAGAGAAGAAATTAAGTATAGAATCGGGATGTTCTGGCGAAGTATGGGGTCAGAACGATCTTTTGGCACTCCAATAAGTTTAATGAATATTTAAGAATGGCAAAAGATGCATGGCACCACTAGCAACACTGGGGATATAAAATTACGTGCAGTTGCGAACAAGTGTATTTTGGAATTATGAAAAGGAGTGCAAACATCCGCTTAGCCACACACAAAAGGTTCTGTCATCTGGGACATACTGAAAAATCGACTGTAGCAGAACATGTTTTCCGAGATGGAAACCACGAAATAAGATTCGTTTGGCAAGGACATTGTACGAGTATTATCATGCGCGCATGTGTACAGAAGCAGTAGACCTTCATAAACACCATAATGATTTTAATAGGAAAGAAGTAGTTTTGAAGTTAGATAAAATTGGATGTCTATTTTGCACCGACAGAAACACAATCGATTATCTTTCAACGAGATTGATGACGCCATCAGAGATAGTCATACACTGAGCATCACATGAGGTATGGCTGTGCCCTCTATGCGAGATCCCCTCGAGTCTTAGTCGAATATGGATCCTATACATCTCCCGCAAACTGGATCCCCCCCGCCCCCCCCCCCCCCATCCTTTGGTTTCCCCATCCACTCCCACCCTAGCCCACTGCCACGTCTGTACCACAATACCCCTCCTGGTCTCCATTTCCACACACTCTATACCCTCACCCAAGGTGGCTTTCACCAACTCCCTTTCTGGATGATGTCCTTGTGCCTTCCATCCACCCCTCCTACCAGATCTAGTCCCACCTCCTCCCCCTGACCCTCCTCAGGGCTCCCTCTCTCCCTCCCTCTCCCCCTTCCTCTCTTCCTCCTTTTCCCCTGCCAACCACCTTCTTTCTCCTTTTCACCCCTCCCTCCCAGCCAGGCTTCCAGCTCCTATCCTTCTCCCCTCCACTCCTATCCCCCTGCCGGCCTCCCCCCACCGATTACCCCCCACCCTTTTTACCCCCTCCTCGCTTCACCCAGTGGTAGATCCCCTACGGTGCAGTGATTTTTAACGTTTTCGTCGTGGTGTCAATGTTACTCCAGTGTCGTGTGCAGTCCTATGTTCTGCCAGCACCAACAGTGTCGCCAGCATCATTGGTTCGTGTTACCAGTGGTGTTTCTTTGTTTTTCGTGTCGACTCACAGTTTTCATTCTTTGCATGTGTGTGTGGCTCTCATCTATGTTGTTTTAAAATCTACAGTTAATACTCTTCTATTTTTGTTCTTGTTTTTTTTCATCACTTTATACCATTCTCTGTTGTGTGTTCTTTCTCATTTGACTATGTTGTTTCTGTAACTCTCTTGGCTGAAGAGCAGCATATTGTGCTGTTGCTAGCCCGCCCCATTTTGGTGAATGAACTAACAATAAATAAAAAAAAGAGGCTTGGTGGCAGTAGCCGTTTCACCTCAGAAGATATCTCCTGCAGTTGGAGATAATAGGACGCAGTTTTTTTTTACATTGACCACGGCCTATCAATCTGAAGGTTTTAACAGAAGAAGAAGCAGGCTGTTAATAGGCTACATATATGAATACCTTCCACCGTTCAAAGTTGGAAATGATAGCTCTGTGATTGAAAGTACAGTTTATAGGTACTACATATTGCGATTACAGCTCTATCTGCTTGCAGCTTTTATAACTAGAATTTTGACTTTTTTTTCTTTTTGAGTCAACGGTTGCCCAACTGGTTTAATGCGAATCGCCACGAACTCCTTTTCTCCGCTAACCCTTTCGTCTCAGAGTACCACTTGCAACCTACGTTCCCAACTATTTGTTGGATCTGTTCTGTTCCTACCATCTATGCCTCCCTCTAGCACCATGGAGGTTATTTGCTGATGTTATAGCACATGTCCCATCATCCTGTCCCTTCTTCAGCGTTTTCCATATGTTCCTTTCTTCGCCGATTCTGCGGATAGCATCCTCATTTCTTATTTTCTTCCTGATTTCCAACAGTCTTCTGTAGCACTGCATCGCAAACTCTTCGACTATCTTCTGTTCTAGTTTTCTTACTGTCCATGATTCGCTTCCATGCATTGCTGCGCTCTAAACCTGTATCCTCAGAAATTTCTTCCTATTTCGATACCGCTCCATAAAATCTGGGAGTCCCCAGGTCGACCCACTGTAGAGAGCATTGCTTTCGGTGGCTACACCGAAATGCTAATCCTTTGATATGCACACATTTAATTCAGTCGACATAAAAGTTCTTTGGATATGATACCGCGTCATAATGTATAAAACTACTGCTGCTGGAGAAAAACCAACGTTTCGACCACGGTTGCAGCGGCCTTCTTCTGGGTCTAATGGTGCTAATCTTGTTGTCACTGTTCACTGCGCATGGCATTACATCATAATTTTAAAAAGGTAGTTATTTTCATTGGTCACTTAAGGAAGAAGCAGAGGAACTTTATTTTAATAGGTTACTGCGATTGAGGGAGAGAGTAACCTCTCTTGTCCATTGGCTCTTGTGTTATGTGCCATGACTGGTGGTCACCGGCGAATGAGAAGTTGGCTGCTGTTTATCGAGTGCTGGACGTCGGCCGCGCGGCGGCAGTTGCTCTCCGGTAGTGCTCGTGACTCGTGTTGTCAGTGCGGTCTGTTGGGCTCTGATTGCTGGCAGCCAAGATGGGGCAAGCCTGAGTCCATCCTCCCTGTTTATGTTATTAGGATGTCCTCTGTGATTTTGCGTTTCGCCATAACCGGCTAATTGGCCAACACACAGGCTTCGCTGAATTTTATTTCTTTTCCGCAGCCATGCTGATTTTCTGCCACTGCAGATTCGTTGTGTTGCCCTAGAAGAATATAGCGCTCGTATTCTCGAATGCGCGTTGTTATTGGCCTACCTAACTCGCCACATTCGCATTCCACCTTGTAAACGTCTGCAGTGTGTAATACATCCTTGTCCTCAGTGGAGCATAGCACGTGCTGGATCCTACGACCACTAAGGAAGACAGGCTGCACCCCGACGCGGCGGAGGTGTTTGCCTATTCGGTCAGTAACATTTTTCACATAAATGGCGGAACTAACATCAGACTTTAAAGCTGTGCTGAGTAGAAGTGAGTCTTAACGCATTATGCACCTAACACTCCTAACATGGGTGTCTGTAGCAATGTGAACACCACGGCATCGTCACGTACGGCTGAAATGGGCACGTCGCTTACGACATTGGCCGTTGGTACAGTGGCAGAGAGTTGCCTGACTGATAAATCACGATACCTCCTTTATCGTGCCGACAGGAGGGAGCGAACCCGTCGTTTTCCAGGGGAACAGCGCCTTGAGCGGGATGGAGATAAGCTGGTGGCGGCTCGATTACGCTCTGGGGAACATTAACGTGGGTGTCCAGGGTCCAATGGAGCTCGTGCAAGGCTTCATGACGGAAAAGGAGTATCGTGAACTGATTGCAGACCACGTATACACATTCATGACGATCGTATTTCCCGGCATCACTGGAATTTTTCAACAAGATAACGTGCCATGTCACAAGACCAGGTACGGGTTGGAGTGTTTCGAGGAACACAGATGTGAGTTCCACTTGATGTGCTGGCCGCCCAAATCACCAGATCTGAACCCGACCGAACACATCTAGCATGTGATTGAACATGGCGTAAGAGCTCATAGCCCCCTCCTCAGGATTAACGTAGGTGGCGTGTGTGTGCAGCTGTGGTGCCATCTCCCTTCAGCGACCACTATCAAGGCCTCATTGCTTCCATGACACGACGTATCGCTGCTGTTATCCTTGCCAAACGTGGACACACTGGGGATTAACTAGGTGGTCAAATGGTTCAAATGGCTCTGAGCACTATGGTACTTAACATATGAGGTCATCAGTCCCCTTACAACTTTTGGCTGCAGTTTGTCTATTTAATCCTTACCTTTCTTATTTGTGTTCGTCGACAAGACTGTCTGGATCGACCTATGACTGTAGCCATTGGCTAGAAACGTTGTGCATAGCCTTTTAAGCTCATGTGTAATGTTTTGAGGATTGCCAAAGAACGGATGACAGAGTTCTTCTGCGCTGGGTGGTGGTAGGATTGGGCGTGCTGGTACCTGTCTGTACGTGTAGGTTTGCGATATACTCTGTGTCCCAGTGTGCCCTCAATTCTCCCGAATACTTCGACGTATAGAAATAGAACTGTACCATTATTTTCTACTTCGAGCGTGAACTGTATCTTCCCGTGCATATTGTTCAAATATTCGTGAAACTTGTGTAGCTGCGTTGCACCATGAGGCCATACGGCGAAAGTGTCGTCCACGTATCTGAACCAGCAGCAGTCGTTTCATTCATTATGACGCGGTACCACAGCCAGAAAACGTTTATGTCGACTGAGTCTGGCCGCGGAAGGCTACGCAGTTACATTTAATTCACGCCGGTTTGAGATTTGTCCCACGCAGACATCAGGGTATTGTAATTTTAATGGGCAGCAGTTAGTGTGTAGCTGGTCTCCCTTAAACACTTTTGTGAAAGGGCAAATCTTTCCACTCGAGTTGTTATGACAAAGGTTAAGTGGGGAATGGGAAGAGTGCCGGTGTGTAGACTGCGCTGCGTCGCGACCCTCAGCGGATATTAGCAGGCGGAGAGTTGCCAGCGGCGACGTGGCGGCAGGAAGTGGCTGCATCCTGTCGACAAACAGGGAGACTCGCAGGTAATTGGCCACTGCGGGGAGCGAGTTCGTTCAGAGTGGCGGTGGACTGGAGGACACCGTACTGGGGGTGGCGCTCTTATTTTAGGGCACTGCGTAGCCTGCCGTTTAACTTTCCATACAGGAACCAGTACAAGCTGACACTGTTTCATTTCCTGATTAGTATCTATGACACAACACAGACAGTGAGATCACTTCATTTTCTAATTCTCAACTATCTTTCTGTCATGCACCAGCACACAAGAAAGGAACAGATGGACTGGGAAAGCTTTTAGGACTTTGATTTTTTAGAAGCACTGCTGAACTCTTTAGTGAGTGGGTCTGTAAACAATTGTAACAAACCGTCGTAAATCCGAATATTCTGCCTTGTTATTTTAATTCTCTCTGTGGGACGTATATATGAGTCATGACAGGATTATGATAGAGTGGGGAAAGAAGAATTATGATATCGTAACTGCTGTACCTGTCTACATAATCACCATCGAAAGAAAATAGATAACTCGTATCACTTGAGTGCTTTTTGGATGTGAAAATAAGAAAATCAGAGGTAATTTGGAACAGACTACTGGGACAGATGGAGTCACAGTGGGAAACGAAGCAGCAGTAAAATGTTAAAGAAACCATCCACATGAATGGTATTCAGTGATTTATCAACGCCACATGTCTACGACCAGTTGGAGAATAAAACCCCACATCTCGTTTTCAGATACAGAGCCCGTGTATTTCAAAACGTTACAGTCTTTCGCTACCATTGTATTGTATTGTATGTTAACCGCGGACCTAGAAACGACGGAGAGGCTCCGTCCCCGCCGAAGGCGCAGTAGTCCACAACCCCACGACGACTACCGCAGTGCACTTCACCCCTCCGCCGCCCCACACCGAATCCAGGATTATTGTGCGGTTCGGCCCCTGGTGGACCCCCCAGGGAACATCTCACACCAGACGAGTGTAACACTTATGTTTGCGTGGTCCACTAATGGTGGTGAATGCGTACGTGGAGAACTTGTTTGCGCAGCTATCACCGACATAATGTAACTGAGGTGGAATAACGGGAATCAGCCAGCATTCGCCGATACAGATGGAAAACCGCCTAAAAACCATCCACAGAATGGCCAATTCACTGGACCTCGACACATATTCGCCGGGCAGATTCATGCCGAGGACCAGGCGCTCCTTGCCGCCCGGAAAGCCGAGCGTTAGACCGCACGGCTAACCGGGCGGGCCCTTCGCTACCATACTCTCACTATTCTTCACTGGAATTTCTTAAATATTTCCGTATATGTCATACAGCGTCCTCAAACGTCTTCTCTATTAGGAGTCGGACCACTTCGACTAAACCATCTACTTTTGAAGTCAAACAAAATTTTTCCTAATATTCGCTCAAGATTTCCTCCTTTAACTTCGATTTTTTTAAAATGAAAACTGATTCCAATGCTGTGGCAATATAGATTATAATCTTCTTAAATTACTTGGTAAATCAGTTACAACGAGTATAGTGTGAAACATTAGCTGGTTCACGTCTCAGAATTTCCTCTCGCTGCAGCTTTAACATTACACTATCTCATGGGATTGTACTTACTGGGCGGAGGTTGCAATCTCGAAACACTAAATATGCCTATAAAAATAACGAAAAATGCCTGTCGCGGGGGACATATTGACACAGTCTTCTTAGTTCGTAGAATATAACAAGTACAATATTTGTACAATTTACTACTTTTTATCACCTTCAAAACATGTTTCATCGATAAACCATAAACACATCACTGTTGAAACTAGGCGTCTTAAGTTGAAACGTCTTACTGAAGTCCTTGTCACCGCATTAATATGAACGAAATTTCACGGTGATTATGCAGTTAAAGTGTAAAATATGCCTCTGTTTCCATGTACTTGCTCGTACTTACCTACGAAAATGTGAACGTGTTTACATCGGTACTGCTATTCGTTCCGTTGTGCGCAAATCGCGTTTGCGTTGTCTGCGTTCCCGTGTTAGCTGCACCTCGCTCTATGATGGTGGCTAGGTGTGTCTGGTGCCATAGTCTTCATTATACAGGGTGACCACGAAGTTTTGACATGATTATAATAATTTATTGCAGAATAACCGTTTGGCGTAATAATTTACATTTGATGCTTTTACATAGTTTAGTGTTACAAATTTTTTTTTTAAGACCACTTACGTTAGTAAACCTCGACTTGTGCTCCCTTGGTAACTCGGAGAACGTGGAGGTGGTATTCCAGTTCCCGCCAGGTGTTTCGTAACATGTGTTCTGTCACAGTACCCACAGCAGCTTGTATCCTAGCCTTCAGTTAGTCTACGGCAGCAACTCATGTGACGAAGACTCGGTCCTTGATATAGCCCCAGGGGCGTATTGTCTGGAGAGCGGGTTGGCCAGGGTTTTGGACCGTTCCTTCCATCCACTGATCCAGAAATGTTTCATCCAGGAAATCACGCACTATCAAAGCTCAGTGGTTGGGGGGCTAGGGTGCTCCGTATTGCTGGAATTGTATCCATGGCTGATATTCTTCTAACTGTTGGCATTGAACTGTTGCCAAACGTCTAAGTAAATGTTAGCGGTAATGGACTTTTTTTAGAAGAAAAACGGTCCAATAACCTTGTTAAGCATGAGGCCGCACCAAACATTCACTTTTTCGCTGTTTCTCTGTAACTTTACAGTAGCATGTGGAGACTCTGAACGCCATATACGGACATTATGCCTATTTACCATTCCACTGACACGAAATTTGGATTCATTGGTAAAGTATATGCCATTTAAGTAATCGTTAGCACCATCAATCCTGTTGAGAATCTCAGTTAGAAATTCAGCACGCGTCAGCAAATCATTCGGTTGCAAGACCTGCACGATTTGCACATTGTGAGCATGCAGCCTACACTTTTCATGAAGAATCTTCAACACTTTTGCTTGCAGTATTTGAAGTTCACGTTATGCTTGATGGGTTGATGTAGGCGGAATCCGTTGAAACGACTGCCGAACAAGTACAAACACAAATCACAGTTTGTGCGTGCCCAGGGTACTGCGAGAAGTGTGACGTACGTGAATGACATCCTACGACTTGTAGCCATACCCTTTCTGTACAACATCCCAGACGGTATTTTTCAGGAAGATAACGCACGACTACATGTAGCTGCACGAACAGGTGCGTTATTGGTGTCACAGGGTGTGATCCTTTTGCCCTCGCCCGCCAGACCACCAGAATTGTCGCCAATCGAAAAGATGTGCGATATGGTGAAACTCAACGCTAAGCAGCACAGACGAACTTTGGAACCAAGTGAATGAAGCACGGGTGGCTTTACCACAGGACACCATTCGCATATTCTACGCGTCGATGCCATCAAGCATGAAACAAATTATCAGCTTACTACGCAGCAGGACACGTGCTGAACCGAGGTGACTGAAATGCTAATCATTTCTGCAGAAGATGGTAATGCACAAGACCTGTGAATATGAACGCCCAATTTCTAGTTGTTCAAGATGGACTTTTCCTGAACTCCAGTGCGTTTTAGACAGAAACAACGTTATTACAGCTGACATCATGGTTTGGTGAATCATCAGGTTGATTGAGGTTGACTTGAGGTTGATTCAGGGAATTCTGATGGGACAACGGTACGCTCTCAGGAGAGCATCGTGGTGCAATTTTTCAACAGGGCATATCTATCTAGAAACTCTGCCGAACGTTAAGATACTTCCTTGGCTAGCAAGAACAACAGATCTCTTCTCAAAAGATCATATGTGTGACCAAATCGGTCGTCAATTCCTTCCCAGTATCAGTATCTAGGTCATCAAGGAACTGTTACAACTACTGTGGGCCATATTGTTTCAGAAGAGGATTTCGTACTCACTAAGATAACACCACATACGCTCCAAATCGTGTGATTTCATTTTGCTGTATCCTCCCCTCCAGTATGCTTCACTTTCTGTCAGGCCGTGTAATGAGATTAAAATAGTTTCCGTCGCAGGTAAGAGACGATTTCATAAACATGATCATGAGAATTCGTAAACTTTGGGCGGTGTCACCACAAAAATAGTCAAAGCTGCCTGAAGGAGTACTGCCAACTGAAAAGTAGTATCTTCTTGGTTCCTGTCGTAGGCATCACATCATCATTAGTGGAGTTTTAGCTCGCTGGCTTCTTGTCAGGCGATTGTGGGTATTCCCGCAAGAGGTGAATCCAAATCCAAGTCGTCTCAATGCCGGCTGCGAATATTCTCTGGAATGGGAATGTCGTGAACTTCATATAATTTACTCTCTTATTGCCATAAACAAGTACAAATACAGATACATATACATTAGTCTTTTTCGCCTGGGACACACTGTCTTAGGATTAAATTAATAATTGATTCATCCCTTGGTTCCAGCCAAGGCTTTTCGAAGGTTTTCCTAAGCTGCGAGGCAAATGCAGAGACTGTAAATCTCCTCCCAATTTTTTCCAGTTGGGACTCCCCCCTACTGCAATTACAGCTAGTCTAGTATTTGATTTAAAAACTCTGCTTTTACAACGTGTCAGTGCTCGAACAGCGCACTCTATCCTTTGGGGGAAGGGTTTTTCTTAACCAAGTGACTCACACGAAATTCTGACAGTCATATTTTTTTCTTTCATATCCGATGCAACGTTGTACTGTGACGATTTAGGGCGTGAGTTTGTGGACGCCCTGTATGCTACTGTTTATAGATGCAATATAATGTCGTTTGATTTTAGGACAAGGACAAGCCAGACTGTTGCCTGTCATTTAATAAGGCACAAAGAATTTAATATTTAATGAAAATGGTTCATTTGTTACAAAACCGTTAACTGACTAAATAGCTAAATGGTAGTCCTATAATAAGGATTCATTTCTCTCTTTCCTTAGAAAGTATTTTCTGTGGGGATTTATTTGTTGTATTCGGATGAAGCAGTTATGCTAAGGCTCCCTGACTCCTTAGTTATCAGAATGGTACATGGCTTGAAAACTGTGACGAGGGCTATAGTGAACCACATTGCCGTATGAAAATGGACCCACGATAGCTTGCAAAGTATATGCCGTCAGGGGAGATGCTCAGCATTCGATGGACTGTGAAGCTAGATAACACGTTCACGTACTTGTCACGTACCTCTGAATGTGCCAGGCCTAGCAGGGCCCCCTCGTCTCAAGAACTGTGAGGTACTCCCTAGAAGTACTGCGCTTGTGTTCGCCATTCAGTACTGCCGTTTGTATAAGGGACGATCAAAAAGCTTCCGTTTTAGAGAGTGCTGCAGCGTATATGCAACGTAGCGCGTCTCCGATGCGAGAAAGAAAGCAGTGACAAGGGATTAGTGAGGCGTTCGAGTCTTTTTAACGTGTGTGTAGTAAATGCGGAAACTTGAATTTTACCGACGTTGTTATCTAATGCGTCCAAACAGGACCAACCCGACGTTATTCTTTTCTTTTCTGTCAAAGGACAAACATCGATAGACATCCATCGGACGATGGAGACTGTGTCTTGGGCAACATGTCTGTCGAAAATCACTGAAACGGCCGGGAAAGCTGCGACAAGAATTGCTGGTGCTTGAGGATGACGCACGTCCATGTCATAACACAGAAGTGGGAGATATTCGAGAATCCGCCCTATACTCCCGATCTCTCCCTACGCTACTATCACATCTGCGGTCCCTTAAAAAAAAGGCCTCGAGGGGTCGATGATTCCTGCCGAACGAACATGTACTGCAGGCAGTCGCGGACTTGTTTAAGCTGGGGACACAGTGTTTTACCAAACGCGTATCCCCAACCTGTGCGTCGGTGGGACTATTGATTCAATAGTCAAGGCAATTTTTGGTGATTGGAATACCGATTCTGGACTGTTCGCTCTTCGAACGGAAATTTCTTGATCATAATTTTTTTAATGAACATGTTATTATTCATCTATCCAGAATTGTTTTTACAGTACTACGCTTTTCAACTATCAGCCTGCTACGGAATGAATGGAAAAACGAAGTGACGATAAGAAAAAGAATAGGATTACGAGTACAATTGCCAAAATATTGTAAGTGGAAATGTAAGCAGAAATAACAGTCTATTAAATATTATTGCTCTGTCCAACTATACATTGGTCGTGTTTTGTCATTTTGATATTATCTCGCATTACTTCAACAAATTTAAGTCAAGCAGATTTCCTTATGCAATCGTGGCAAACGAATGTTGTCTCAAAAATATGCCTGTCTTACAACAACACTCGATTAATTGGCTCTCCATATCCACGTTTACAAAGTCTCCTACGATCTAGTGCTCTCTAAGTGACTAGCTTGTAGCGTGTCGTGTGAATGGGCTACCTGCATGTGTCCGTAATGAAATAGGTGTACACTCAGGTATGCTGTTCGGAGACAGTTGCAGAGAGGAAATTTCAGCCGACAAATAACCGTACGGCTCTTTGACTTTAGGAGGTATAAATTCTTGATTAATAACAGGATTAAAATAAAGTTAGGTAATTAATTTTCTCTTTGTATGTATCTACATGCCTGCTCTACTGGTGGATAGGGAAATCCTCATGGCACAGTAGCATACCATGCGGCCAAAGGAGCGATAGTGAAATGCATGAGTCCAGTAAGTGGAGCATTACACGGCAATGAATGTTCTGCATTTGACTCAGTAGCTGGGTGGCGAAGACATTCTGGCTTAGTCAAGTCTGAATAACGAAGAATTCATTGACAAAACTTCTTTCTGTGAATAACCGGGGATTATAAGAGAATCTGAGGCTCTGGTGGAGGCGATAGTGGAAAAAGTCGAAGTCATGGATCCGTCATCAACAACACGTACCCCCTTTTGAACAAAACAAATTCCGATGTCAACTGTCTTTCACTACTGATGACGTTAATGGAAGAAACCCTACGAATCGAGGCAGCAGCGAAACTGTTGCAACTGTGTCAGGCCAATCTGGATCACCACGGATGACTGCTTGGTGTATGACTGTGACCATGAGAAAAAGGAGCAGGCCAAACAAAAGGAATGTGTGTATTCGCTGTTGTGTTCGACATAACCAACGAGCAACGGGCAACGGAGTGGTGTTGCAACTGTCGTTGTACGGACGCAGAACAGAAGCCGAATGTATTAGAGAACGAGTAACACCGCAAACAAAAGATTTACTTAATTTGTATTTCTCCAAATGTATGAAGATTCATTACAAATGATGCAAGGAGATACAAGAGTCCAGCTCACACAACAGCACCGACAAAGATGCTGTAGCTGCGACTAGACATCTTCTGCGTGGCCTCCTGTAATGATGTCGCTTCAAGTGCGAATGGGGTTGAGTTGATGCCGCCGGCCGTCCTATAATCCGGCGGCAGAGGGCGCTCCTAGTCCAGAGTGGCTTGGGCTGTGGCTCAGCAGGCGCACTCCATTGGGTCTGCCGAATCCCACAGGACTGCTGTCAGTGTTAGACAGAAACATATAATTACGTTGCCAACTTAACGGCTATGGGGTGTTATCTAAATGTGTTACCTTATTCATCACCGCCGAGCAAGGAGAACAATCGACCACCATACATGTATGGTGATGGTCTGCGCTTTTTGGCATTGTCATGGTGCGGTACATGTAGATTATGCTCTTGAAGAGCAAAACATCTTAGGAGCATATCACCAAATCTCCAGACTAAGGTACTGGAGGCTATCAAAACGAAGTGTTTCTGGAAGATGGCCGGCAGCAGTGGCAGAGCGATTCCAGGTGAATCTGACCGGAATCACGCGACTTCCACGGTCGTAGGTTCGAATCCTGCCTCGGGCATCGATGTGTCTGATGTACTTAGGTTAGTTAGATTTAATTAGTTATACACTACCGGCCACTAAAATTGCTACACAAAGAAGAAATGCAGATGATAAACGGGTATTCATTGGACAAATATATTATACTAGAACTGACATGTGATTACATTTTCACGCAATTTGGGTGCATAGATCCTGAGAAATCAGAAACCAGAACAACCACCTCTGGCCGTAATAACGGCCTTGATACGCCTGGGTATTCAGACAGAGCTTGGATGGCGTGTATAGGTACAGCTGCCCATGCAGCTTCAACACGATAACACAATTCATCAAGAGTAGTGACTGGCGTGTTGTCACGAGCCACTTACTTGGCCACCCTTGACCAGACGTTTTCAATTGGTGAGAGATCTGGAGAATGTGCTGGCCAGCTGTCGAACATTTTCTGTATCCAGAAAGGCACGTACAGGACCTGCAACATGCGGTCGTGCATTATCCTGCTGAAATGTAGTCTTTCGCGGGGATCGAAAGAAGGGAAGAGCCACGGGTCGTATCACATCTGAAATGTAACGTCCACTGTTCAAAGTGCCGTCAATGCGAAGAAGAGGTGACCGAGACGTGTAACCAATGGCACCCCATACCATCACGCCGGGTGATACGCCAGAATGGCAATGACGAATACTCGCTTCCAATGTGCGTTCACCTCGATGTCGCCAAACACGGATGCGACCATCATGATGCTGTAAACAGAACCTGGATTCATCCGACAAATGACGTTTTGCCATTCGTGCATCCAGGTTCGTCGTTGAGTACACCATCGCAGGCGCTCCTGTCTGTGATGCAGCGTCAAGGGTAACCGCAGCCATGGCCTACAAGCTGATAGTCCATGCTGCTGCAAACGTCTTCGAACTGTTCGTGCAGATGGTTGTTGCGTTGCAAACGTCTCCATCTGTGACACAACGATCGAGACGTGGCTGCACGATCCGCAACAGCCATGCAGATAAGATGCCCGTCATCTCGACTGCTAGTGATACGAGGCCATTGGGATCCAGCATGGCGTCCGTATTAGCCTCCTGAACCCACCGATTCCATATTCTGCTAACAGCCATTGGATATCGGCCAGCGCTAGCAGCAATGTCGCGATACGATAAACCGCAATCGCGATAGGCTATAATCCGACCTTTATCAAAGTCGGAAACGTGATTGTACGCATTTCTGCTCCTTACACGAGGCATCACAACAACGTTTCACCAGGCAACGCCGATCAACTGCTGTTTGTGTATGAGAAATCGGTTGGAAACTTTCCTCATATCAGCAAGTTGATGGTGTCGCCACCGGTGCCAACCTTGTGTGAATGCTCTGAAAAGCTAATCATCTGCATATCACAGCATCTTCTTCTTGTCGGTTAAACTTCGCGTCTGTAGCACGTCATCTTTGTGGTGTAGCTGTTTTAATGGCCAGAAGTGTAAGTTCTAGGTTACTGATGACCTCAGATGTTGAGTCCCACAGTGATGAGAGCCATTTGAACCATTTTCTGGAAGATGGTAAAGGGGGTGTCTCTGCTTCACTACAATGTCCCAGCTTATTCTGAGTGGGACAGAAAAATGCACTCTGCTTCTTTAGGATATATAATGTTATCTCACCACACCACACCTTTTCTCTTGATATGGCACCTGGTAACTACTTCCTCTTTCCTCAGTTGAAGGAACCATTTTGTAAATGACGTTAACGTTTTTTTCTGGGTACAACGCCTTCTAAATAAACTAAATGCAGACTTCTGCAGCCGTGATCTATGGCAAATCATCCGTCGTTGGAAAATTCGTGTCGCATGGAGGGGTGAACAGGTACGAACGGTCTGATCGTATAACTAGATTTCATGGACACAGCCTGTCTTTCTTTCGAGTTAATAATTAAAGAATTGTGTCTACCCTCGTAAAATGGCTTTCTGCGTTACCTTTTTTCCTATGCGTATTATACATTTTTCCTGTTTAGTCCCCTGATTTACGCCTATTTCCTAATACGTACTAGGTAGTTCATGAACGGAAATTGATCAATGTACTCTGCACACAGAAGCGATGTGATGCTGTCGCTGCGGCAACATGGCGGCGCGCCAGTGGCTATTGCGGCGATCGCAGGCGCCGCCCCGCCATCGTTTTACGAGCAGAGTTACTGCCCAGGGTCGGCCTGGCAGGGACACATCTGCAGCGAACGGGTAGGGCGTCCCGCCCTACGCCACGTGCATCCATCTCTCCAGCACCGGTCACGTCCGCCGAATGTGCTACCACTTTCTCGGCAGCGAGCCCTCAAAGTCCTTACTCGATCTTGATTTTCTTCACAACAGTGCTTCGCTGCGCAGGTCACCTCTCCGCCCCCGTTATCCCGAGAGAAAAGCGAAACAGGAAACTTCCTCAAGCGTGAACCGGCAAGGAACCGACGAGTTTAATGGCAATCTTTTACGATTCGCTCTTCGCAAGCCCTGAGACACGACCAAGACGTGCAACGTCCTTATCTTGCTCTATAAAGCCCCTTCGTCCGTGCATCTTACCTATTAACGATGAGACATTCGTCATGTGTGCGAGTGAATAGAGACCATACGACGGCGGAACGGGGGGGGGGGGGGGGGGAGGGGAGACGGTGGTGTATGGCTGAGGGGGGCTTAGTCTTACTGTAAAAGACTACCAAGAAGCGACAACGAGCAACTGGGTGTGTTGGCAGAGCTACGACGAGTAGAGTGCAACAACTGGAAAGTTTCAAATTTCCTCTGGACAGCCGCTTTCGTCACAAATTCGTACGGATTCTGTTGGAATGAAAGGCTATAAAGGACTTCAGTCAGATTTAGTGAAATAAACTTCTACATATTTCCAGCAGCGAGCAGAAACAGAATCACTGCTGAACCAGCAACTCCTGCACCAGTATCATACATTATATTACTCATATATGTCCACAGTCCTCCTGCGACCCGACGAAGTCAACATATCATTCTCACTGGTCGGATGAGAAGAAGATGGGTGGAACGCAAAAATGAAACTGTCACAATGAGTCGCAAGTGTAACGTAAATTTGCATGACAAATGGCCTGCATGGTTTCACATTGTGTTCTATATTCCTTACCTAACTAATATGATTATTTAATAGTTTATAGCTTATAATAATAAGGACTGATTATTAAATTCATAATATTAACCAATGATTAGCGTAAAATATATTTTATTTTGATTATTACTGTTCCACAGAGGCCTTCAACGTTGTGTATACGTGGGGCTATTGTCGACTCGTTGAGAGAAACCTTCTTTGAGAAACAACTACAAATTACTGCTACAGCTGTTTTGTGTGTGGTCAGTAACGAATGACTTGCGTGAAAGTCATAAATCCGGGTAAAAAACAAAAAAATGGAAATCTGGTTATATGTGGGTTGACAGGTTAGTTTGACTGTCCTGATATCTTTAGCAGAATTCAGGTAATTCATTTACTTCTTTACAGCTAGTCTTCGTTTTGTGGGGAAATAGACGGATACGAAATTATAACAGCTATTTCCTTGTTGGAAAAGGGGTTCTTCTTATTGACAGACGGATATTACGGACGAGGTGTTGGTGAATCCTCCCAATTCACCATTTCTTATATACTCTGAAGTTCATCTACTTCCTAATCTAAAGAGACTTAAGGAAGGAAATTATAATGGAATCACCGAGGAGGCTGTCACAGCCGTAAATTGATAGTGGATATGCCTTCCAGGATGGAAACTACTCAGTAGATAAACGAAAGCTTTCTAAGCCTGTTTGTAGCAAGAAGGAGTAATTGCCATAATAACCTTTGACAATTTATCCAGTGATGTAAAGACTCTCCTATTTCACAACAACAGTTTTGAAAGTATACTAATATCATGTTATCGAGATATCTGGATCTCTCGATAACATGGTGGTGGTATGAGAGAATTTTTTCATGGAGTTAAGTATAAATTATGCTATTTGTAATAAGTAAAGCAAGTTGAGGATTTACGTGAAAGACTATAGTGTGGCTGGTAAATGTTTTGTCTTATTTCTGACTGTCAGAGTATATTACAAGCGGAATGTAGTGTACGGATACAAGTCACAAAATATTAAATCGTGCGACGACAAGTCGGACACAAAACAAAGTTAACTGAAGATAGTAAAACTTTAAATTATTGAAAATATCTCGCGGGGACTCTGTAATTAATTCTCAGAACGGTAACTTGTAATGAAACGAAATAATAAAAAAGGCAAAGGACCCTATAAGATAAGAGTATAGAATCTATGTAGCAATTTAATTGTTCTTTTACTCGCTGGTGCAAGAAACAAAAAAGACCAGCGTTATTACATACTCTCTCTGTTCTATCCGTGAAGAAAACGAACGCTACGGCGGCCTTTTTACACTGCATGTTGTGATTTTAAAAAAATATATTGTAATTTATGCTAATTGTGCATTTTTTCGTGTATATAGTGAACTTCATGTAGAAGTAAAACTAAGGTTTCTTTTCAAAGTGTTCAGTACGATGAATAAACAACAAGAACGGCCGAACAATCGACCACTTTTGGCAGACATCTTGCTTAGTAATAATTTCTTTATAATTTCATTGCCGTCCGTCATCAACGGACGCTTTAAAAGACTCGCATCATAGTTAGCAAGAAAAAGAAAGTGCATAAATTAATTTATTTCGTATTAAAGCAAAAACTAAAAACATTCAGTTCAGTACAGACATTGGACGTTTGTCTGCAAATAAATAAATAAATAAATAAATAATAAATAAAATAAAAAAAATTATTCCACTTAGAAAAGGAAACACTTTCTTTAATCCAAAGGTTTCTTTTAATTAAAGTTCACTGCGGTAAAGATATCCTGCAGCAATATTTTTATGTGATAACAATAGATATAATCCCTGAGACTACTTTTACGTTTTTGTCTCTGTGAACGCTGCACGTAGACATCAATTTTAACAGATTCTAAAAGCGCCTCACGCCATCAACAAGGCGGTGAGTCGCATGCTGTTAAATAATCAGAGCTCAGAGAACTATTTTACGTAAGTATAGATTCCGGTTCCGCATATTATCATCATTGTTTCTTGTGTCCGCTCCGCCAAATAAGTGCACTATTCACGCTGTTGCTCGGCCCAAATATCATTAAAGTCAGGAGTTAGGATTTTCTTACACTCTTTTCGCCACATCCATTGAGGACACTGTAAGTATACTTGAGAAGGTGTCCGGACCTGCGTAGTAGCGGTACAGTAGTTGACTTGATCCACCTCATAGCGAGAAATCACAGTTGTAATCTTCAGAACACACACATAATTAAAGAACTATAGTATTCGCATTTTGCTAAAAGACGACAAGGTCTCAAGATTATTTCGGTGTTAGTGATTCTGGCGTGCATGTAATTTTAATCCGTGAGCTACTACAGTTAATGATAAAAAGTGACATACTGTCTTACTGCCAATCTTCTTGAGCATGTTATGAAAATTCTTTGTCCGAGACTCTGCTTTTGTTCCGTACAGGTAGTACCATGGGTCTCACATTTTGGATACTTGTCTTCACAATCTATGCGAAACCTCGAAACTGGTGGTGTTTCGTAATTAGTCTAATTGTAAGTAGGCTGTTTAGGTTTTTTTATTGGTAACGCCGCCGCCACGTAGCGCTCTGTATAAAAATCACTGACTGTGCCGTGTGCAGTCTGTGGCTGGTTTGCATTGTTGTCTGCCATTGTAGTGTTGGGCAGCGGCAGCTGGTTGCTAACAGCGCGTAGCGTTGCGCAGTTGGAGGTGAGCCGCCAGCGGTGGTGGACGTGGGGAGAGAGATGGCGGAGTTTTGAAATTTGTAAGAATTGGTGTCATGAACTGATATATATATTATGACTATAAAGGTAAATACATTGTTTGTTATCTATTAAAATCTTTCATTTGCTAACTGTGCCTATCAGTAGTTAGTGACATCCGTAGTTTGAATCTTTCAGTTAGCTGGCAGTAGTGGCGCTTGCTGTATTGCAGTAGTTCGAGTAACGAAGATTTTTGTGAGGTAAGTGATTTGTGAAAGGTATAGATTAATGTTAATCAGGGCCATTCTTTTGTAGGGATTTTTGAAAGTCAGATTGCGTTGCGCCAAAAATATTGTGTGTCAGTATAAGCACAGTCGTGTACAATTTTTCTAAGGGGACGTTTCATATGTAGACCATTAGCCGAGGATACCTCACTGGAATCTTCAGATTTTTTTCTTGTTATTTGTGTAATTAATGTACATTTTCTTTGTTGCTAGCGTGTAATTGTAGAGAGAATCTCCTTTGTAGTTGTAGTCTTTCATTGTTGTACAGTACAACAGTTGTGGCATGCATGTAGAGTTGCATCAAGTATTTCGCAGCTGCGCTTGCAATTAACTAGATATTATTTTCAGTGCTACGTTAATGTGTTCTCTTATTTTTCCTCTTCAAATTGTGCTTTTCTGTGTTGTCGTGTGAAATATTGTGACAATAATGGCGTGTGAAAACCGTAATACTAGGCTCCAAAGTAAACTGAGAAATGACAGTGAAGACGAAAGCAGTGTGTTAGCGCCACCGAGTAATGAATTAACTAATGTTCAAAGTAGTAATTTGGTAATTGTACATAGGGAAATGGAGCGGGCTGCAAACAATGGTGTAGACAGTGAATCAGTTAGTGAACAGAGAAGCATTATCGATCGATCGGTCGGCAACAGCTCGCGTCAGGAATCCGAAATGATACGACACAATCTTGCAAATATTGTACATTCAGGTTTTGCGTCCTCACCGTTTTCTCAAATAAGTCAAGACACTTTTTTGCTTGTCAAAATGTGAATGTTGCCGATGCAAATGCACTGCCGAAAAGCATAGGGGAACAGATTCCAGACACTAATATATTATTATTGCAATTAATGCAACAAATGAAACAAAATCAGAGACAAACACAGCAAGAGTTAGACACAATGGAACAACACCAGAGACAAACACAGCAACAGTTGGACACAATGGAACATAATGTTCAAAAGTTAGACACAATGGAACAAAATCTTCGGAAGTTAGACACCACACTTGAACAAACACGTGAAGATTTAACTACTGAGTTACATAACATTGACTCTGAAACTTGGTTCAGAAAAGCACACTGAGGAAATGTGTTCACTATCAGAGAAAGTGGCCGAACTTTCGGATCAGTCACTAATTTATCTGCAAAGGTAGATGATGATCTGAATGACACAAGACCTGTAGCCATCACTGACACAGAAGAGTATGAACAAATTAAGAAATTCAAACAAAATCTGAATCAAATTAATACGCAATACAAAAGAGAAATCCGGAACGTACAAGATCAGTTGACGCAGGTAATACAAAAATTACATATTTCAGAGGACACTCGCGCTCCAACACGGGAAGAGGAACTTAGAAATACGGAAAAGCCACAATATAATAACACAGGGCATTTCGAAAATCATGAAAGAAATTGGCAAGGTGCACCGAATTTTGAGATGGAACCGCCGACACGACGTAACAATGACCGATGTGCTACTCGCCGACACGATGATTTTGACTATAAGCTGTTCATTACTGCACGTAAATTCAAAACATTTAAGAATTCTGGCAACGACATTCATCCACAAGCGTGGCTCCATCAATTCTCTCATTGTTTTCCTCCCAACTGGTCATTAGAGCACAGATTACAATTTATGTGTGGCTACTTGGAGAATGATCCAGCGATAAGAATGCGATCGGTCATTCACGATTGTCACAGTGAAGGAGAATTTTATCATACCTTCCTCTCAGCATATTGGTCTCAAGCTACACCAGACCGAGTAAAACATAGCATCATGATGATGAAACACTTTGAACAATCTGAATTTTCCAGTCTCGTCAAATATTTTGAAGACATGTTGCATAAGAATCAGTATCTTTCAAACCCATATAGCCCTTCAGAACTCATCCGCATTCGCATAATGAAATTGCCTGAACATTTAAGGAATATTATTTTGGCAGAGCGTTGCAAAGACGACATTCAAGCTTTTCAGGGACTCTTACAAGAATTAGAAATTGACACAGACAGTCGCGGGAATGCGAAAACAGGAAAACAATCACTACAATCCGTCACAATTCCGTGACGACAGAAACAATAACTGGACACGACAAGTCTATTCTTATAACGCAAATCGTGACCAAAACAGACACCACCCATATGACAACCACTGGCGGAGTAATAATAGTTACAGAGAAAGATCGCATTTCCGTAGTAATGACTATCACAGAGACAATCAGAGAAACAGACAATATGGAAACGAAAATAATTATTATCAAGGGAGACAGAATAACTTAAGACGCAACGGTCCAGCGCGCAGTTACGATTCAGGGAGAAATTCTCCACCATGTGACCGACAAGAAACAAACTATGGAACCTACCGACATGACGACAGACGATATGATCGTAACGACAAACCTGAATTGCAGCAGAACTGGCGGGATTCAAACAGAGCAGGGCCCTCTCGACAAGGTGAATTTGTAGAAGTTAGGTCTCCGAATCCCAATAACGACGCGCGCCAACAAAGACACAATAGGCAATGACTCATAGCGCTGGCAGCCACAAAACGTACGCATGAAACTGACGACTCAGCTGCTGTAGCTAGTAATTACGTAAAAATGGAAGACATTAGGGACATCTTACTCCAGGAACACGACGTAAAACATAACAACATTGCATATCCTGCGATTCACATTACTGTAAATGACGTAAAATTTACGGCAGTACTTGACTCAGGCAGTCCCATTTCAGTAATTAGTGAAACAGCTTTTAGCAAATGCAACAAATCGAACAATTGCCCCACGCTTCCGTTACGCAAGATTAAATTACAAGGTGCAGTCATTGGAAAAAGTGTAGATGTGCGTCAACAAACCAACTTAGAATTCTTTTGTCAAAGCCACAGCTTCCCTATGAACTTTCTTATTGTTCCATTATTGTCGACGGAAATTATACTGGGAGTAGACTTTTTGAACGAATACAAAGCAATCTTAAACTTTCACGATGCTGAAATAAGTTTAGAGAAAGTAGGTAAGTCAATAGCTTTGAAATTTGAAGATTGGCTCTCAAACCATGACTAGGAAATTAATCGGCTTTACCTTCTGTTAGACAACAGTTCGGAATTTTCTACGGAACTAGACACTAACAATCACTCTGCAAGTACTGACAGAGACGATATCGACGGCATATTTGAAACTAATGACTTAATTCAGAATAAAATTCAAACAATTGAGAATTGTAATGGCACTGATAGGCAGGACCTTTTTGAGATTTTACAAGCACATTCCACAGTTTTTACACACAATACAGGAACAATCAAGGAATTTCAGTACCAATTTCGTGTTCGTGAACATACTAAATTTTGTGTTAGACCATACGTAATTCCAGGACATTATAGGGACCGTGTTAGAACAGAAATACAATCTATGCTTGACGAGGGCATTATTGAGCCTGCAGTAAGCTCATACAATAATCCATTACATGTTGTTGAGAAGAAAAATGGGTCGATCAGGCTTGTCTTAGATTCGAGACAAATCAGTACTATCATTATTCCTGAAACAGACAGGCCGCAAACGTTGGAAGAACTTCTTCAAAATTTTAATGGTGTAAAAGTGTTGTCTTCCATTGATCCCAGATCCAGCTTTTATCAGATCGAACTTCATCCAGAATGTAGAAAATACACAGCTTTCCTTTCTTTCGGCGTTTGTTATCAGTTTCGGAAACTTCCTTTTGGCTTGAACATTTCTTCGGGAGAATCTGGAATTACAGTTAACTTGGAAAAGTCTGAATTCGGTAGGACAAAGGTGAAGTGTTTGGGACATATTATTTCTTCTGAAGGCATTCAACCGGATCCTGAAAAGTTAGAAGCAATCAGAGTCATTCCAGTTCCATCCACAAAAAAACAAGTCCGCAGTTTTCTAGGCCTCGTAAATTTTTACCGTCGTTTTCTGAATATGCAAATTCTAGTTACACCAAAACTTTGTTCTTTCACTGGAAAAAAAAACTATTTGGAACTGGGACGAACAAGCACAGTTGGAATTCAACTCTTTGAAAGAATCTTTACTTAACGCGCCAATACTAGCTCATCCAGATCTCTCACAAGATTTTTGCCTTAGCACGGATTCTTCTAAAGTCGGTCTTGGTGCCCATTTATTTCAAGAAGCCACAGAAAATGACATTACTGTTCAGAAAACCATTGCTTTTGCTAGCCGAGGGCTAACAAAATCTGAAAAAAATTATTCCGTTACTGAATTAGAAGCTTTAGCTATCGTTTGGGCATTTAACAAATTCCGTTTCTTTCTTTATGGTAAGCACGTAAAAGTATACAGTGACCATCGTGCATTACAATTTCTTATGTCTTCAAAATTAAATCATGAGAGTTTAAAACGTTGGGCATTGTTTCTGCAACAATTTCACTTCACAATAGTCTACATTCCCGGCAAGGAGAACTTTGTTGCGGACGCACTGTCACGCGCACCAGCTGGGCTCGAGAAAGTAACACTGAAAGCAACCTCGATAAAAATTTCAGTATTCTTTACATTCAGAAAGTCGCCTTTGAAAACTTCATCACCCCATCTTTAAAGGACATTGCTCATGAACAAGATAAAGATCCGATTTGGAAAGACATCAAAAGTAAATGGCATGAAAAGACACACACACAGATACGGCATTATTATCTGGTTAGGAACAAAATACTGTTCAAACGCTGCACTGTTGATGACAAGCTATGGGTACTTTGCATTCCAGACGATTTCGTTAATAAGCTGATTTGGTACATTCATTTCAGCTATGCACATTTTGGTCCACGAAAATGTTATCATATTCTTCGAACGACTTGTTATTTTAACATTATGGAAAAGAGAATTCGAAGAGTCTTGTCTATTTGTAAACTTTGTAAAAAGGCGAAACCATCTACTGTCTCGCATCGTGCTCCATTGTTTCCTATCATTCCTTCTAAATTAAAAGAATTTGCTGCTGTTGATCTCTTGGGACCGCTTGTTAGAACATCTAATGGATTTTCGTACGTTCTAGTCGCTGTTGAACTTACTTCAAAAATTGTTTCTTTCGCTCCATTACGTAAAGCCACTGGACGGTCTATATCCAACGCCTTTGTTAGAAATTTCTTTCGTGAAGTTGGACACGTTAGTAAAGTAATTTCAGATAACGGACCGCAATTCAGATCTGCTGTTTGCTCACGCATGCTTCGTAACCATAAAATCAAATCTGTTTTTATTTCATTGTACTTACCACATTGTAACCCGTCTGAACGGATTATGAAAGAAATCAACAAGCTTTGCAGACTTTATTGTCACAGAAAGCATCAGCATTGGGACAGATATTTACACTTATTTCAAAACGTGCTGAATGAAATGCCTCATGACGCCACTGCTTTACCACCTGTTCTTGTACTGAAGAATAAGAGACCACCGAAAGAATCAGAGAGCTTGTACCTTTTCCGAATACACGTAAACTTCGACACAAAGACATAATTGATTTGGCTATTAAAAATATAAATTCTGCTGCAGACAAAAGGAGAAAATTACACGGTAAAGCAAATGCAAAGAAATTATATATTGGTCAGAAAGTTCTCATTAAAGCTCATTCATTGTCACATAAGAAGAAACACTTGAGTCACAAATTCTTTCTAGTTTACAATGGACCTTACAGAATTCGACGTATACCACATGATAATTGCGTTAAAGTTGAAACTCTGCGTACTAGGAAGAGTAAAGGTTTACACCACATTTTACATGTAAAACCGTTTATTGAAAGATAATCTGCTTTTTAACTTTATCTTTGGCATAAAATTTTTCACTTCACGCTATTAGTACAATTTGTCAGACTTAGAATCTGTTAACATGCAACCATGTTTGTAGTTAAATATCCAGTCAAGAACCAAGAGAACTTATTTAAACAGAAATTAAGAATGCATTGTTATAGTGAACAGATGTCACAGTGTTATTGTGCGTGTACATTCTTGCTTGTTAGTTGCACGATTACGTAACGACTATAAGGCTGACATACTTAGAACATTTACCAGTACTGCTAATGAGATTTTAAAGCAACATTTTGGTTTACTTGAAAATAAATTCTGTATTTAAAGTACTTTCTGTGAGATACCAGATGACTCAGTGGTTAGTTTATGTGACAGCTATACGATTTTATAACGACGCTACTAATGAGTGACAATTTACAATGTTGCTTTTGCACTGTATCAGTTTCATAACTGCACAGTTTTTCTGTATTATTCTGGAAAGTAAAACATGTTTTAGTAGTAACTTTGTGGCATAGCTACAATGAGACAGCCTTTTCTGTAGCACAACAATACGTTACAGTACAGTACTTACTTCATCACAGCAATAAGCGTAGTAACTATGATATCTATACGCAAAGCATTTCACTTTTGTTTATCACGAGGTGAGTACATTGACTTCTGCAGAACTTAGCTTTCGGAGGACGATAGCTACGACACTTCCACAGAGATTATCTTACAAAACGACGCACAGTTTAGCGCTACAGTACGTGTAGTTGAGTGATTAATTTTGTACTGAAAACATTTATTTTTAAATATATTTGAAGTACAATGATACAAAGGTTTTCCGTGATACATTTCATTCCATTGCTGTAACCTGTAACATCTGAGGATATAATTACATTAATCCTCAGGGGGGTGCACGCTTACTTTGTGTACCATATGTATGGCAAGCACAAGGAGCCCTATCTAATATGGTATTTTCTTATACAAATTTACACATCGGTACCATATTTCTCTAACACATAAATTACACAGCTATCTGATCATTTAACAGAGGAACAAACATTTTTTTTACTACATCAATGACAGATGTTTACGTAATTACACAGTTGGATAACTTCATACTTACGAAATTGTATTTTGTCTGTACTTTGTGAACTGTTCATATTTTTTTCAGAACCATTGTGATACTATGAGAGCTTTGAATGATGTATTTGGTATGGGATCACGATTTTTAAAGTACGTTTGAGGTAGATGACACTTTTGACATGAGCAGAGAATTTTTTTAGGTTTTGAAATGATTGGAGGAAGCTACGACGATTTTGAGAATTTGACTGAGGTGTTATGATGTTATTATTACGACGACGATGTGAATTATGCTGCTGAGGTATGTTTAAGCTGATGCTATATGAGTTATTTGGTTATGCTACATATCTGTTATGATGAAATATTGAAGAAGTGTCGACGAATAAGGTAAGGAATAATGAGTAGTGGTTAGGGACTCTGGTTTGTGAAAAAGGATGTTGGAAACCGAGAATCATACTTTAAGAGTTATGAAATGTGTGTACATGCGTGAATGTATTACAATGCCGACGAAAATTTTTTGGACACTGTTATATTTATAGTATTTTATTTTCTACACATTAGTAACGCAAATTCTCAACCTGTGAAAATATTTTTATATGAGACTGTCACTGTAGCGGAAACTGCTGTCGTAAATATTTTGGTATGAAAGGTAAGTGACCGTGACGTAATGCCTTGTGAGCGTCCAGGTGTGCCAGCCGCCTTGAGAAAAAGTCATTAGTGTGTGCCTTTCAGAGGCAGAGGTGGAGGAAAAAAAAAGAGGCCATTATCCTCGCTATTGACATTCTTTTGTAGAAAGCACCGCAAATACGACACGCTCATTACTTGGAAACATTCTTACATCTGCACACCTGATTATGACAAGTGTCTTTCTGCGAGAGTCGAGAGAACTTCTACTGACTTATGAAATGCCACATAGCTATTGAATGATGTTTTTATTCTTTACTTTGCATAATTGCTTATTTCATTTGATATCTGTTTTCCAGCTGTGTTACAGCATTGGTTTTATAAAATAAAATTAAATGCATTTGCTAATGTGAAAACTTTCTGTCAACAGATCTATTAAATAATCCTTTTATGATCCACGTTCTTCGGAAAAGGAGCACTTGGAAAGGAAAGAACAATAAGAAGGGATTAATAACAGTTAATGCATACTTAATTTTCTTTTCAACTACTTGGTAATATCTTTTGTAAAATTAGTTCTTTTTTGGTGTACCACTTTAATTATATAGACATTAAGATGTGAATATACATTTCCCTTATCTGCTTTGTTGTCTTTAGTGTACTATTTTTTCTGCTTGTGGGTTTGTCATGTTTAGGTATAAGTTATTACATTTATTGCTGCTTCCTTTGCTTACTTGCATTTTTTTTGTCATTGCTGTTTGTGTTAATTGTTTTGTGCTGCTGCATTGCCTCGTCCCTTAATTTAGCAACCACCGCTGGCGGCTCACCTCCAACTGCGCAACGCTGCGCGCTGTTAGCATCCAGCTGCCGCTGCCCAATAGAAAAACCTAAACAGCCTACTTACATAATCAGCTATTTAGCTGCTAATGCTCCTGATACTTATGCATGGACAATTCTCGTAGCTAGTTTCCTACTGTGCTAAGATGGCGCCATAGTATTTCTATCACATCGTATGTCGACACAGAAACAAATGTTTAGTACTTTAGAAAAGTAAATGTTATCAAAATGGAAAAGAAATGTGAAACATAGTTCAGCGTGTCCTCGCGGTGTCACGAGAGAGAAAAGCATACAAAGCAGAGAATTACAAAAATTGCAGTCTACGCTCCACAACCTCATCAGAAGAATAAACAAGTTTACAGGCCTTTGTCAGAGCGTTCAAAACGCTTGAACAATTAGCACAAGCGGCAGGGGCAGCGCTGGTGTTGCAAGGAAAATATTTACCGCGAGCAAGCGCCAAATATTTGCCGCAGTTAACAGTTGGCTAGCCTTGAAAGCGATTCAAACAGACCCTGTCCGTTGGGTACTGGCTTTGCTACTTGTCATTCACGTGAAACCTATTATCCCGTAGTGGGATTTTCTCCTTCAGTGAAATGTATCCTACACACTGCAAACATACGCTATTTCTCACAGGTATTTTATATTTGAGAGCGAGAAGAGGCGATTCCTCTATGGGGCATAAAAACGGTGTGTCATTTCATTTACTTTTTTCCCAAGTAAGTAATTTTCAAAAGTATGCAGTTCTTCTGCGTACAGTTGCCATAACTTATCCGTTAGACTCAAAAGGTTTCCAAGCGGCAATATCTTTATATATGGGCCCAGGTGAAATCAGACACATTGATGAACCAAAATACTATGACTACTGACCACCGCGAACCTGAATGCCAGCTAATGGCATATATAAGCATATAAACGGAGTAGAGACGAACCACACACACAAACACATACACATTCACGAAACTTAACTTTTTATCTGGGACAATGGACAACAAAAAATGGCTCTGACCACCATGAGACTTAACATCTGAGGTCATCAGTCCCCTATAACTTAGAACTATTTAAACCTAACTAACCTAGGGGCATCACACACATCCATGCCGGAGGCAGCATTCGAACCTGCTGCCGTAGCCGTCCCGCGGTTCCAGACTGAAGCGCCTACAACAGCTCGGCCACAACGGCCGGCCAATGGACAACGTAAATTAATATAGTTTCAATACTCTCGAGAGATAAAGGTTTTCTGGAGGTTTCCCTTGGTTGTATGGCGAATGGTGGATCTAGAAATCCTCTTTAAGGAGTACCCCGCAACTGAGATTGTATGCCATTAACCGGTTCAGACGTTTAGGAACATAGTGTTGACCATTTCAGTTAGTGGTTTATAAGCAGAGGCATGGTCTCGACGCAACAGCAATGTGTCTTGTCGTTAGTTCATTTCTGCTTCGGCTTAAAGAAAGTCAGTTTCATTTCCTCTCCTCTCAGTATTCCTCAAATCGTTCGATCACGCACATAAGTTGTTGTAGATTGACCTCTGATAAATTTCTCCCTCTCTGAGGTTGTAGTATGTAGATGGATCTTTGATGCAATAAGCGGTTTGACGCGGCTGTGTCACAAGATGGTAATGTTATCTCTGACTGACAAATCCGCCCAGTGATCTTTTATACAACTTTTATAAAAATGAGGTGGTTTTCCGCAGAACTGACAAAGAAAAAATATATATAAATATAAAACAGTGACAAATGGTTCAAATGGCTCTGAGCAGTATGGGACTTAACATTAGAGGTCATCAGTTCCCTAGAAGTTAGAACTACTTAAACCTAATTAACCTAAGGACATCACACACACCCATGCCCGAGGCAGGATTCGAACCTGCGATCGTAGTGGTCGCGCGGTCCCAGGCTGCAGCGCCGAGAACCACTCGGCCACACCGGCCGGCTTATAAAACTGCATGAATAACAGTAGATTTCGTGCGTTTGTATTTGCAGACATGTAGTTGTTAAACTAAAATGTTTCGTTCGATCTGTTACACGAATAAAGATTATGTACTTACTTCTGATGAGAATATGAACCATAATAGATTCTGCTGTAGGACACTGTCAAACCAGCACAATGCCGTAATGCTGCACTAGAAGAACCACAATAAACAGAATAATTCTTTCCTTCAAGTAGGCCTATGATACGAATTATACCATGTATCTTGGAGCTATCTCCCTGCAAAAATTTATTGTTCAAGACATAATTTGTGTGGCTCGCATATTTATTGTGAATGTCCAGCCCGAAATTGACAAGAATTTACAACACTAATCCCGAAATCCATTATCTATCACCTTTTCACGCATCTCTGTTGTAAAAATAGACCGTATGTTCACTATCCGATAAAGGTATCCAGGCACCTATTAGTGGGCATTCATATGGGGTTCGTCCACCTTTTGCTTGTACTCTGCTGGTGACACTTTAACTGAGGCGCTAAATGTCTATGGAGGGATGATAGCCCATTATTGCTCAAGAGCCGAAACCAGAGATGGTAGTGATGTTGGAGGCTGCGGTCTGGATCGAAGTCGACGTTCTAACTTGTCCCAAAGCTGTTCCACTGGACTAAGGAAGGAACTGGGCAGGTTGGTCCACTCAGGAATGTTATTATCCAAAAAGCAATTCCCTCACATTCTGCTTTATGACAGGTATTGTCACACAGATACGAATAACAATAATCTCCAAACTATTCCTATACGGTATACAGTTCACAATACTGTGACATGTGTTCATATCCTTCCGCATGTAGAGTTTTCATTAGTACGATAAGAAGACTATACCCCAAGCACAAAAACACCCCAAAAAGATAACTCACTGAGGCACTACATAGCGTGATGCTCTCTAGGCATTCGCCAAACGGAAAGAAAATTGAAATTAGCAGAAGGCTTCGTTAGACAGAGGCTTCTATCCAAGGAAGTTTGGCCGCCAAGTGCCAGTCTTATTTCAGTCGACACCACGTTGGGTGACTTGCGCGCCGGGGATGAGGATGAAATGATGATGAGGACAGCACAACACCCAGTCCCCGAGCGTAGAAAATCTCCAACCTGGCCGGGAATCGAACACGGCCCGCTTGCATGGGAGGCGAGCACGTTACCACCCAGCTAAGCAGGTGGACTCGCCGAACGGGAACACATCTATCAGACTGCCAATAGGTACAGAGAGATTGATCACTCCAAATCACACATTCCAGTCATCCACTGTCCAATGGTGTCGCTCTTTCCACCACCTCACTTGGGACTGACCACTCTACCCCACTGATTTTAACTTCCTACGCATAATCATTGCACTAGATGGACTGCTGGTAGTAATCTGGAACTCGCGATCCCCGCCGCTAATTTCATGTGATTTTTGACAACTATACTGCACACAGCTGGACGTCGTCTGCCCGTCAGTACATGAGGTGTGCCTGGTCTTGCTTTACTTGTTGTTGTTCCCTCGCGTTCCCACTTCACATTCACATCACCAACAGTCGATTTGATAAAGTTCAAAAGACGCTGAAATGCCCCCGATGAAGTTTTTTATTCACGGGATATCCAATGACCAGACATTGAGTTCTCCTAACTGACAAGAGAATCCTGCCCACTTCCTTTTATATTGGCGCGACCGCCTCCCGTGACATCTAGCGGTCAATTCCGCATTACATTGGGGTGCTGGGATATTTTTGATCAGATAGCATACATCCCAGCAATGCAAACAGTCTTCCTGCAGAGTCGACACTTAATGTTCCTAAGTATGAAACTGAAATGTGTGGTAAGTTCCTACGGGACCAACTGGTCACGTCATCTGTCACTTGACTTCCACACTGCTTAATCTAACTTAATTTACGCTGAGGACCACACACACACACACACACACACACACACACACACACACACACACACACACACACACACACACACACACATATGCCCGAGGGCGGACTTGGACCTCCGACGGGGGCCGCCACGCGAACCGTAGCAAGGCGCCCCCAGACCGAGCGGTTACCCGCGCGGCTTCCTGTACATGAATGTCTCCTTCTTGCAGTATCCGACAGGCACTATTTGCGTATTCGTTGCGGGGTACGTAACACACAACACTTTTGAACTAGTGTTCCGAACACTGCATCGCGCTTTCAGCTCCTCAGAGACTACTATCTCGACACTAGCGGCGCACTGCTGCGAATATATTCCGATAACCTATTTATTTCGTTTATTTATTGCTCTACATCAGACTCTGCCGTCCTCTGACTCTAAGGTTCGTAGTTAAATTCCATACATTTCACTTTCATAATTAACATATAATATTAATATAATACAAAATCAAATAGGGGTAATGCAGGAGTAGGTTTAATAATGAATAGGAAAATAGGAATGCGGGTAAGCTACTACAAACAGCATAGTGAACGCATTATTGTGGCCAAGATAGACACAAAGTCCATGCCTACTACAGTAGTACAAGTTTATATGCCAACTAGCTCTGCAGATGATGAAGAAATTGATGAAATGTATGATGAGATAAAAGAAATTATTCAGGTAGTGAAGGGAGACGAAAATTTACTAGTCATGGGTGACTGGAATTCGTCAGTAGGACAAGGGAGAGAAGGAAACATAGTAGGTGATTATGGATTGGGGCTAAGAAATGAAAGAGGAAGCCGTTTGGTAGAATTTTGCACAGAGCATAACTTAATCATAGCTAACACTTGGTTCAAGAATCATAAAAGAAGGTTGTATACATGGAAGAATCCTGGAGATACTAAAAGGTATCAGATAGATTATATAATGGTAAGACAGAGATTTAGAAATCAGGTTTTAAATTGTAGGACATTTCCAGGGGCAGATGTGGACTCTGACCACAATCTATTGGTTATGACCTGTAGGTTAAAACTGAAGAAACTGCAAAAAGGTGGGAATTCAAGGACATGGGATCTGGATAAGCTGAAAGAACCAGAGGTTGTACAGAGTTTCAAGGTGAGAATAAGGGAACAATTGGCAGCAATGGGGGAAAGAAACACAGTTGAAGAAGAATGGGTAGCTCTGAGGGATGAAGTAGTGAAGGCAGCAGAGGATAAAGTAGGTAAAAAGACGAGGGCTGCTAGAAATCCTTGGGTAACAGAAGAAATATTGAATTTAATTGATGAAAGGAGAAAATATAAAAATGCAGTAAGTGAAGCAGGCAAAAAGGAATACAAACGTCTCAAAAATGAGATCGACAGGGAGTGCAAAATGGCTAAGCAGGGATGGCTAGAGGACAAATGTAAGGATGTAGAAGCTTATCTCACTAGGGGTATGATAGATACTGCCTACAGGAAAATTAAAGAGACCTTTGGAGAGAAGAGAACCACTTGTATGAATATCAAGAGCTCAGATGGCAACCCAGTTCTAAGCAAAGAAGGGAAGGCAGAAAGGTGGAAGGAGTATATAGAAGGTTTATACAAGGGCGTTGTACTTGAGGACAATATTATGGAAATGGAAGAGGATGTAGATGAAGACGAAATGGGAGGTAAGATACTTCGTGAAGAGTTTGACAGAGCACTGAAAGACCTGAGTCGAAACAAGGCCCCCGGAGTAGACAACATTCCATTAGAACTGCTGACGGCCGTGGGAGAGCCAGTCATGACAAAACTCTACCAGCTGGTGAGCAAGATGTATGAGACAGGTGAAATACCCTCAGACTTCAAGAAGAATATAATAATTCCAATCCCAAAGAATGCAGGTGCTGACAGATGTGAAAATTACCGAACTATCAGTTTAATAAGTCACAGCTGCAAAATACTAACGCGAATTCTTTACAGACGAATGGAAAAACTGGTAGATGCGGACCTCGGGGAGGATCAGTTTGGATTCCGTAGGAATGTTGGAACAGGTGAGGCAATACTGACCTTACGACTTATCTTAGAAGAAAGATTAAGAAAAGGCAAACCTACGTTTCTAGCATTTGTAGACTTAGAGAAAGCTTTTGACAATGTTGACTGGAATACTCTCTTTCAAATTCTGAGGGTGGCAGGGGTAAAATACAGGGAGCGAAAGGATATTTAGCATTTGTACAGAAACCAGATGGCAGTCATAAGAGTCGAGGGGCATGAAAGGGAAGCAGTGGTTGGGAAAGGAGTGAGACAGGGTTGTAGCCTCTCCCCGATGTTATTCAATCTGTATATTGAGCAAGCAGCAAAGGAAACAAAAGAAAAATTTGGAGTAGATATTAAAATTCATGGAGAAGAAATAAAAACTTTGAGGTTCGCCGATGACATTGTAATTCTGTCAGAGACGGCAAAGGACTTGGAAGAGCAGTTGAACAGAATGGACAGTGTCTTGAAAAGAGGATATAAGATGAACATCAACAAAAGCAAAACGAGGATAGTGGAATGTAGTCAAATTAAATCGGGTGATGCTGAGGGAATTAGATTACGAAATGAGACACTTAAAGTAGTAAAGGAGTTTTGCTATTTAGGAAGTAAAATAACTGATGATGGTCGAAGTAGAGAGGATACAAAATGTAGACTGGCAATGGCAAGGAAAGCGTTTCTCAAGAAGAGAAATTTGTTAACATCGAGTATAGATTTAAGTGTCAGGAAGTCGTTTATGAAAGTATATGTTTGGAGTGTAGCCATGTTTGAAAGTGAAACATGGACGATATCTAGTTTGGACAAGAAGAGAATAGAAGCTTTCGAAATGTGGTGCTACAGAAGATTGCTGAAGATTAGATGGGTAGATCACGTAACTAATGAGGAGGTATTGAATAGGATTGGGGAGAAGAGAAGTTTTGTGGCACAACTTGACTAGAAGAAGGGATCGGTTGGTAGGACATGTTTTGAGGCATCAAGGGATCACAAATTTAGCATTAGAGGGCAGCGTGGAGGGTAAAAATCGTAGAGGGAGACCAAGAGATTAATACACTAAGCAGATTCATAAGGATGTAGGTTGCAGTAGGTACTGGGAGATGAAGCAGCTTGCACAGGATAGAGTAGCATGGAGAGCTGCATCGAACCAGTCTCAGGACTGAAGACAACAACAACAACAACAACTAGATTCTAGATAGATTCTAGAACTATATTAACAGAAAAACACAGGAAAGAGAGAAAGCAGGAACTGTCAAGTGAAACTAAAAGAAAAAGCCGCCACCAAATTTCCCCTGTCCTTAAACCGTTCGAATGATAATCAACGATTTCGTAAATGCTCAAGTTTGTTGACTATTCATTTCCTCACATCTAAGTTCTTTTCGCATATATTTAGGGCTCAAAATTCTCGTAGTCAAGATCTCAAATAAATATTATTGTGGTTACTAGTTTCAGTTACACAAGTTCCATCTTCAGATTATAAAAATAAAACACAGTCTTCATTAGTGTAACTGCAGTAAAGGCAGTAAAATTTGTTTGCAATCTTCACTTCCATGATTTATAATCCTTAGTATATAAAAAGAATAGGACAGATTACTCGTCTTCAACGTTGACAACGTCAATTATTAAATCTAATTTAATTCCTATGTTAAATTACTACCATATGATTTTGCGTGCCTCTATAGAACTCGAGCCTTCCCATTAATATTTTGGCTCCTATAACAATTTTTAATGCAGTTTAAACAAATTTTTCAGTCTGTGGGAATGTATTACATCATTAATCAACCTCTTCATCAGCGTTCAGTTGCGAGTCATCATCTACTTCTTCCGAATTTACGAAGTCCGATGACAATTGCTCCTCACTATTCCGTTATTGAATTCTTCTCGAGACTGACCTGCTGCAGTTGTTCTTCTGGTAAGCGTAGTCACGGAACACTTAAAGCAGTGCGAGTATCCGGTGTTCGCCATATGTTGACTTTTGTGAAGTGTAACTCACATAAAAAAATTAATTACATGCAGTTTTTTGGCCGATTTCAGGTGTTCACCTCCCACATCATTTGCGGAAAATGTCTCGAACGACTGGTGATAAATGTTTAAAAACCAGAGTCAGGTAATCGACACATGACTTATTTCTTCCTTCGGGAACCATTTGTGCCTCACTATCGTGTCCTTTCACCAAACAAACATCCCACTACAGTCCTCGTCAGTATTACACACAAGGTGAAGCGAAATTGGCACACCCGGGCTTCGCAGCGCGATTCCTCACATCCCAGCGATAAAAAAATATGTCATAAAATTTCGTCCGACGAGTATATCCAGCAGGACCTTAAAGACTGGCAATCTGGCAACACTGTAACCACAAGTACGGTAACCACCTCTGTCAATACGAATTCATCGTACTGTACACTTGGTAGAGTGGATAGAGTTCTGAGGTAGTACGCAGGAGGTCGATGTTCGATCCTGGGTGGAGACATACGTTTTTTACTAGGTAGATGTAGTCCAGGTGGTTCGGTATCTGGCGTCTTAATCGTCAACAGCGATTGCAGCGGGTCCTGTAGAAGACATTTGCACTTACATACTACAATCTTAGAAATGGAAGATTGCTCAGCTTTGAAAGAAACCCTTTCCACGTCGTGGGCGTGAATGTATTCACACTACTTCATCTACTAGATGCGAAATCTGTTTTCTTTGTACCCTCCTCCAAAGGTCCACTAGATTAGTGCCAACTATTACTCTTACCTCGTTGACGCCCATTGCATTTCATTGGGACCTTAAGTTACCAGTAGGACTAGCAACGTGCTTTGCGAATACCGTCGAAACTCGGTTACCAATTGTATGTGTTATCACCATGGTCCCACTAATTATGTCTTTCAGCATTGAGTCTGGTAACCGCATGCAGTTTATCACGTATCTCAATGCATTGTTATTATTATTATTATTATCATTATCATTATCATTATCATTATTATTATTATTATTATTATTATTATTATTATTATTATTATTATTCCATCGATGGGATTATGAAAACATCACGTCTATTACCTTTAGGGAAACAGTTTAATTCGAAACCGAACATTTCACTATTAGCGGTGTCGGGATGAATCATGCAGAACAATATCTGTCAGAGGGAACTGAGAACGTGTAGTGTTGTTACGGCGGAAATCATCGCGATCGGTAGAATGTTGTGTTTTATTAAATGGATCTCCTTATTTTCTAGGTGAATTGATGAGCAGTTGCCAGGTTGTTGATAAGTGTTACTCATGCCTCTTTGTGATGTATACGTTTCACGATATTCTCTCTTACCTTAGACGTACTACCTGTTCAGTTGTCTCTTTCTGAATCCCAAGTCATATAGTTAGGCCAGGGAACAAACTGGTCGAACGTTTGGCTAAAGAAGTGATCACTCACCCAACATTCGCTTCGAAGACCTCAGGCACGGGCATGATGGTGCAACTAAGCCCTCTACTTACTCAGACATGGAACAACATGTAGGGACTAAAGCCACTTCTAATAAATTTCACACAGTCAAGGTGAATTTTCGTGCTAGAAGGCACTCACCACCCTATGTGGCATCCATATCGGTTATACCAGATTAACTACCAGTTTCAGTGTGAAATTTTTACCTCTAATTTTGGCGGACGATCTTCGGACATTTGAAATGATTCTTCGTTTCCTCCTAGAAAGTTGTTTTTACTCTTAGAAATAACGTTTTAGGCGCGGGCAGGTTATTGCCGTGTTTGTGGTGCCGTCTGCAGCATGCTGGGTCCCAGATATTGGCAGGCTCTTCCACCATTCCCCCCTTCTCACCTCTTTTCACTGTGTTTTAGTTACTTTTAGTTGCCGTTAGCCTTTTTTGGGACATCGTGTTTTAACTTTTTAGGAATTCCACTGCAAATACTACTCCGACTACTGCAAGACCTTTAGCATTCTTTAGCTTGGTTCTACCTATATGGAAGAGTTCCACTCCAATCTTTCCATGAGTGCGATTGCCGCCTTGGCAAGAAGGCTGTTTGTGCTCTGTTGCAGTCTGCCTCTGCCGGGTCAACGCATAGGCTCTGGAGAAGCAATGAGCCACTTGTGTTTATTTATTTTCTCTTGCACAGTTCAATTTCCTTTGCACTTTGCCATGTGTGCATGATTAAAAAGGATAATAGGAGCATTCTTAAACTACACTGCAGTGGGTGCACAGTAGGCTATTTCATACAGCTTGCTGTGGTACTGCCAACTTTAATTGTGGTAGGTAGTGCTGGAACTGGAGCGAGAAGGGCTAGTCAGTGACAAGGCGGACACCCGTCAATGAATGCTAGGGTGGTGCAGTTGGTTGCCCCCCCCCCCCCCCCCCCTTCTTCCTATCCCCGAGAACAGCCGGATGCTGTGGAACAACGGAGTTTCGAACACTCTTCTGAGGCTGTTGGTAAGAGAAGAACGTATTCTGTATTTTCCTGTGGTAGCACCCACAAAAGTTCACGATGAGTATGTAATTCAATCTGAGATTTAAAACTCACTCTTTTAGATTATTGCAGAGTTAGACAGGAATTTCACGACATAGTATGATCCTTAATTTACCTCGTAAGAATGCGCGTGAAAAGTGTAATTTTCAGTGACGTCCTTTGTGTGGTCAGGAAAACCATTAATCTTTTCCCCTTGTGGCTATAAAACAAAGGTGTCGGGATCTGATCCAACTGAAATGTGTTCTCATACCAGATTTCTCTGCATACGGTGTTATTAGCGCTGCAAATTCGTGATTCGATGGAATTTTCTTTGTAAATGATAACAACCGGGCCTTCAGCCACCCACGTGCTGCTTGTTTGACTCCTGGAACCACATAAGTTTGTTTAAGAGACGAAACTCGCGGTGCCATGTATTTTGATGAATGACTTACATGTCATTTTACTATTTTTCTCTTAGCTTCTTTTGTAATTGGTAGCCAAACATTCAGGCCTTCAGTCAGCCACCTAGTAAAATCCGGCCGTTATAATCGCAAATTCAAGCGGCTCACCAGATACGTTTGGAGTCAGTTGTTACGCCATATGGGACAGCGCACGAGATAGCTCAGCTATTGGCTCAGGTTCGATCCTTGATCCCGTTGCATGTCTAATTTATGTATCGCTCTCTCTTTCGCTTTTAGGAAACCAAACGAAAAACACGTTTGGCAACACTGTTTCCGGCGGGCCGCTTGAATCTGCATGCGCTACGGCTACTTCAGTGGTAATTACGACTCGCTATACGTAAAGTTTCTGTTTCTGCTATCCATCTTGATGTTGCAGTTTTAATTGCCATAAGTGTAGTATTTCTGCTGTAAATGTTAATTCTGGTGTACTGTTACGAGCGCCACGTCGCTACACTGCGTAGCTAGCCGTTCGCTCGTGACTTCCCAGGACGCACGGCTCTTTCACAAAGCTGATCCCGGTGGTAATACATCAACTGGTTAATACTTGATTGAAAACTGTATTTCGGGTTCTCAATCCATGAACAGTATGGATACTACACCTTGAGCGCTGTCACTGGTTGAAGAGACAGACTCTCGGCAGGTAGACGAGGTAACTGCTTATCCCGCGACTCGCCACGTTGGCGTTCCGTTGCGCTAAAGCGTCGTACACACACACACACACACACACACACACACACACACACACACAGATGAGTCTTCACAGACGGCCGGGGATTGCTAGCGCCGTAGGCGAGACGTAGAGGGAGGGTTGCTGTGTGCGGCCGCAGCCGTCACTGTCGTGTTTGCGTGCCCACCACAGGCGCCTGCTCTGTGGGCTGACACACAGCCAGCCGTTTACCCACTCCCCTACGAAGCTCGCTAATTCTCGAAACGGTAGCGCCATTCTCTGCGGATTACTCCGCCCTCAACCGTACAGCCCGACAAAGCGATACTGCTGGCAAGGACAGCCAACACTCTGACGCGTCGAACTTCTACACGAAACGTAATGAGATGGCCATGTACTTGGAGTGACACTGACCTCTTCATGTTTACCACGTAATGCTCAAAGCGACTGCGAGGAAAAGGTGCAGCGATTACTCAAGTCAAAACTCGCCCAACAACGGAGTAGTTACACCCATTTAAACTTTTTAGCCATTTTCAATACCTCGCCTAATCAGTGGCGAGGCGTGGCTTCATCGTCATAATTCACTGCTGACCACTAAAACTGCAACATTAAAAAAGAAAGCAAGACAGGATTTATTTTTATTTCGTGCTTACACATCCTATTGTAGGAAGACTACATCATTAAATCTGTAGATCATTTGGGGGTGTATAGGGAGCGAATATTAGTACTCAGAGCTAAGACCTCTAGTGGTAACCGGCTGGGTATTGAATCGAACAGAACCACACACTTTGACACATCATAAAAGAATCGGATCGTGCTGAAAGTAACGGCTACCTGAAACAGAGATGATGGTGTTGTGTACGCAATGACATCCCCATATCGTCACATCAGACTTTCGGCCTGTATGACGATGGCGTATGCTGTCTGGCGACGTGCATTCTCCACCGACTCTGGAATGCGGATACATCCATCGTAACGCTGTACAGAGGAATGGCAATCTACTGAACAGAGGACGTGATGCAGCTGGTGTTTCCACTGCAGTTGTTGGCTTCTGCCACGTCAATGGAAGCCATCGAAATGGTCACCTTGATACCATTTCGTAGACCTCCATAAGTTGTCACACTATCAGGGTGGATGCTTGTCTTACTGCAATCAGCTCCATTTCTTCACATAGGTGATGGGGTTGTATGATCCTGCACGGCAAAGCGAACAATATGGCTCTCGTCTGGGAGCTAGTCGTACGGAGTCATTGAGATCCTGCACGGTAGTGTGGCCCACATAAAACCATCGACTCCACAGTCACAGGGCGGCCGACCGACACCGACCGGTACGAGTAACAACATCGCGGAAGGATACACAGCAACATCGACAGGTTAGGATGCCGTCGCTGTCCAATTCCGGTACTTGATTGTAGACGTTTCACCTTCTTTACAAGAGACATAGCACGATATTGTAACAAACAAACACCCAAGTCATGGAATAGCGATATGCATAGATACAGATGGCGACATTATGGCGTACACAAAGTATAAAAGGATGATGTATTGGCTGAGCTGCCAGTTTTACTCTGATGATCCTCGTGAAAAGTTTTCCGACGTGATTACGGCTGAACGAAGGGCTTTGGCAGACTTTGAACACAAATTAGTTGTCGGATACAGACTCACGGGACATTCCGTTTCGGAGATCTACAGTGTCAAGAGTGAGGCAAGAACAGTAAATTTCACGCATTACCACTTACTACCGACAACCCATTTTCTGACGGCGTTCACTTCGACCGAGAGCAGAAATGTTTGCGTAGACTTGTCGGTGGTAATAGACAAGTAACAGTGCCTGAAACAACGGCAGAAATCAATGTGGGACGTACGGCGAACGTATCCGTTAGATGGTATGGTGGAATTTGGTGTTAATGGGCTATAGAAGAAAACGACCGTCTTGAGTGCTTTTGCTAACAGAGCACGACACCACGGGCAGCGCCTATCCTGGGGTAGTGACAATGTCGGTTGGACGCTAGACGACAGGAAAACCGTGGCCCTGTCAGATGTGTCCCAATTTCATTTGGTAAGAATTGATGGTAGTGTTCGAGTGAGGCGCAAACCCCACGAACCATGAACACAAGTTGTCAACATGGCACTGTGCGAGCTGGTGGTGGCTCAATAATGGTGCGGGCTTTGTTTACATCGAAGGGACAGGAGCCTCTGGTCCCAGTGATAAGATCATTAACTGTACGGCTACGTGGAGACCATTTTGAGCCATTCATGGGCTGCATGTTCACAAACAAACACGAAATTTTTATGGATGACAATGCGCCATGTCACCGGGCCACAATTGTTAGTGATTTGTTTGAAGAACATTCTGGACAATTCGAGAGAATGGTTGGGCTACCCAGATGCCCGACCTGGATCCCACTGAACATTAATGGGACATAATCGAGAGGTCAGTTTGTGCATAACATCCTGCATCCGTCACACCTTCACAGTTACGCACGGCTATAAATGCAGCATGGCTCAGTATTTCTGCAGGGCACTTCTAACGACCTGTTGAGTCTGTGCCACGTCGAGATGCTAGATTACGTCCAGAAAAAGGATGACCGACACGATATTACAACATATCTCATAACTTTTGCCCCTCAGAGTATAGATGCTTTCTGAATGAGAAACGCGCTGCTTAAACATTCGTTGCAAAAAAAAAAACGTTGATGATGTAACTCCTACATACCCTCTGCGATTGCGGTCAAATGTTATTATTTGATTTGTCGAAGCACATATCACACTTCATGTCAATTTGACATTTGTTATTTGCCACCATCATTATGCTACAGTTGTGATCTCCAGCAGTGTGCGTATGGCGTAGCCTGATATCGAGCTTCGGAGGCTAGGCTTTGGTCGCCAGAAACTACGATAAATGGGCAGTGATATGACAGAAACAGCTTGAAAAAACCATAGTTTCTTTTGGCCAGGCAGTTTTTACTGTATAAGAACTTGTAGGCAGAATTACAATGAAGACTGTGACTATGTACGAGGCGAATACGAACTGTAGATCAGCAGTAGGGTTCTGCGTTACGTACAGAAGCTTCATGCTGCAGAAAGGCTGTAGTTCTCCAGTAGTCGCAGCTAACGGAAATGAAAGAGGCTGGTACGGCAGCTGTGGAACTACCTACAGGTGTGATCGGGGAGGCTCTAACAGCTGCATCCGTGCGATGACAAAGACAAATATATACCAGCACATTATCTTCCGCTGGTGCATGCAGTTCTCTGCTAAAAATCACATGGTGGCTTCCTCCTCGATAAAATATTCAGGAGCTAAAACGGTTGGGCGAAGATTACTACGGGAGAATTTATCAGACAAAACGGAATTGCTAAGTAGGTTACACTCATGGAAGTTAGAACGCTAGACAGTTTGAGAAACTAGATAATCTAAAGATAGGAATGGAAAAGATTCATACACTTACTCCATGAATCACTCAAACGTGGTCGTCACAACAAGGGACAGGAATCATCTAATTATTTGTACTCGAACAAATAATGATAAAGTACGAATAATAATGAGTATGGAAATTACCAATAGAGTAAAGGATCATTTACAGCTAACAGAAAGAAAGTAATGTTGAAGTTGAATGCATACAAGAGAGATTTTAAACAAATATACCCAAAAACACCCGATACGGTGCCAGCGAAAATGAATTGTAAAATGTTTTAATGGGGGTGAGAAGTTAATCGAAATGAGAGATGAGAATACCGTCGTCGATGAATGTTGGGAACATATAATAACGACAGAGTTCCGTGTTTACGAGCGAAATGACAGGCGGTGAAAATTAATAGAATCATATTCTTGGCACAAATTTTTGTTACCAATATACTTTTGGAAAACTCCTTAAGAATGAAGTATATGTGGAACAAGCCAAGCGATCACAAGGACTGTTATATTGACTATATGTTAATAAAGCGAAGATTCAGGATCAAGATTTGTAATAATTGGGTAGATGCTGACACTGATGGTGACTATAACCCAATAATCATGAAATGTCAATCGAAATTCAAGACGTTAAAATGGCAAAATTCTAGAAAATTTGAAATAACCTAAAACTCATAACGCCATATAAGTTCTTGTGGCAAAAGAAATAATGGCAATTCAGTTGAACAGCCATAAAAAAGGTGTAGTAATATGACAGTAAAAATGATAGGATGAAAGAAGGTTGGCTACATGCAGCCGTGGGTAACAGATGATACAATAGAATGAATAAAAAGGTGAAAGTGAAATATAACACAGATCACACTGTAACACAATTACCTAGAGATTTAGAAAGATTGGAGAAGCGTGAATGAGGGATAAATTTAATGAGATTAAAAACAAATTGATGTGTGTATTGGAGCTACTATACGCAGACTAACAAGAAATAACGAAATTAGAGACGATGAGACGATAAAGATAACTGGGTAATGGATGCAGAAGAATAGGGAGACGATGGAAGCTATGCTTAGGGAAGTTTCTCAGCTGCTCAAAATAAATTAGGCCATTTCAAATACAAGTGCAAGGGCAAGAATATAATAGCAGATTTTCAATCATTTCCTCGAATTTTACAAATACACCATAGAGGGAATAAATTCCAGATATCGATGGAATGGCAGCAGAACCTTCTAGCATCGGACTAAAGAGTGAATCAGAACTATGCAAACTCGTAAATGAAATTTACGAAACCGGTGATATTCTATTAGATGCTGAAACGAAGTAATCGATACTATGTATCGTACGCTGCAAACATTTACTAGAATACTTTACTGAAGAATGCAATGTAAAATGCAGACAATATTTGGAGAATGTTTTCCATTTTTAGATAGTATGGTATCAACTAAAAGATGGAAGAATAAATTACTGGCGAGAACTGACGGAAAGATGCAATTGGTGAAAATCAGAAAACAAATAAGACAATGTCGCTGTCGCCATTGATGACTGAACTTGACACACTCAAAATAAAGTTCCGCCTTAATGAAGAAAATGGATTTAAGGTTAGGGTTTAATGTTTCGGCTATCATGCGGCCATCAGACGTGGAGCACAAACTAGGGTTGTGGAAGGTAGTAGGACGTGTCCTTCGTCAGGTATGTCTGAAGTTCAAAGGGCAGATGTCTCATGTGACGAAGCAGTGTTTAAAGTTGGTCAATCTTTGAATGCTAGCCTTCATATTTCATCCTAGAGTTCCATATGACATTATGGCCCTAGTTTCATGCCCTGAAAAGTCATCGTTTTATATAACAACCAATCCACTTGTAAGTAAATTTCGGCATGGCAAGCACTTTCTCAAATTCTTTGCGGTATTTTTGTTCTGTCGTTGCAACTACAAAAATGTGTGACTTTTTTTCCCAGACACGTTTTGCTTAATTGACATAAAGTACCATCAGCGGTCTGTAATTAAGTTATTTACGTTTTGATTTGCTTTTAGATCGAAAAACAGTTCGTTAAGAATAAGTTGATTTGTACTTACGGTGATTTTCGTTTGATTTCTCCCTCACATCGGGAAATGCCGCCTGCTAGTGCGTCGTTGTTTTTCTGAGTTAGACATTGATAATTTTGTCTAATTTTTAGCTGTACTGTAGTACTATGCATTTCTTTTGTTTTTCTTAACACACTTTAATGCACACCACTACATTCTGTTTTTCTCTGTAGTTCTAAGTAGGTGTTGTGGTTTGTGTTTTGTAGTGTTGCCAACATGACCTTCACACTACTTTGTGTTTGACGTACACTTTTTTTAATTACATCATTGTTTGTATGTAATTCTATTTAATTACGCTTGTGCGTATTTATGTAGTGTCTATGAGTAGGAAAGGAATATCGACGGAGGCACTTTTTTGTAGGGGAGGGATAAACCATGATGAGTGGTCACAAGTGTATTGCAGTGTGATGGAGTGTAAGCTGGAGGAGAAAATGGGGAAAGAGAAGTGGAATGAAACTGTAATTTGAGGGAGGGGGTTGTGGGAGAGTGTTAGGAGGTGAAGGATGGAAAAGGCTGTTTTCTTTTTCATGTTATTCCATCAGTCATTTTATATGGAGTCTGGTTTCCAATATTTAGTTGGTTATTGAGCAACAGTTTATTTTGTGTTAATCTATTTTGTATGTGGAAATTTTCTAGAAAAGGGAGGAGGCGTCTGTGTTTACTTATTTTTATAATATTCAAATCTTTTTCAATATTGCTTGGTCTATGGTGTTCTTGTTTTTCTTGTTCTAGATCATCCGCAAATGTTGAATGATGTATTCTTTATGCCTTGTGTCGAATATCCTGCCAGTCATTCCAATGTATATCTTTCCACAATATCTCTAACTGAGGTGTTACATACCAAATTGCTGGTATGTGTCTGGTTTTGAGTTCAGGTTTAGGATGTGCTTTTGTATGGAATTGTTTGTATTGATATGTTTATGCGTTGTTTTTTGAATATGTTCCCTATTTTATGTGAGAATTTGTTATGTTAGGCCATTGTATACCATTTTTTTTTGTTGTAGTGCAAGTTGTATGAGTTCGTGTGGTTCGGTTAGTTTCTTTGATTATTTGTCGCTTTTTTTTCTAATAATTTCCGGGTATGCAGCCGGACCCCGTCGACATTAGTGGCAGGATCCGGCTGCATACCCAGAAATTATTAGAAGAGTAAATACGCCGGGAAAATTTCAGAAGTCACATTTGTGTCTTTATTTTTTTGTTTGGTTTGCCTAACTTTGTTTATTTGGGTCCATTTTTAATGTTATTTGTTTTATAATGGCTAGCTCTTTCTTTTAATGAGATTATCAACTTAACGGAAGAAAGACGTAATAACCAGAATTATGGAGAGATAAACTGAAATTAACCAAGACGAAATACATCTACTGACGTTTAGTGTAAATAAATCATATTTTGTAGATATATTTTGTGCAGTGCACAAGTTTCTCTGCCGTCTGCAACCTACGCTACCCAATAATTTGAAATTCCTGAGCTCATGTATTTGCAGAAATTACTTCGACGACTCCGTTTCTGCGAAAGTGTGTCTCGAAGTTCCACTGTGCCATATAATAACTTATGTAACTGAAAATTCTTACATAATATAAATGTGTTCATCACCTAACTCAGGCTGAATCACACCGCGTTTAAGGTACTGAAAAATTTATTCATATGAAAGGTACATTTTCCCACAAACTATTGGGAAAACAAAATTACTTGTAGTTTACACGTCTTTTAATCACTAAACCAAAGGAATTTCTAACAGTATTGACCGTTTTCGAGACAATAATTATTTTTGTAAAAAGTGACAAACTGTCTACACTTTCCAACCTCCGTAAGTCCCGGTCTTTTCTGGAATAAGGAAAACCCAGTGTTAAGATATACACAATACTCCAATGAGTATATCCTGTAATCTTGAACAAATTGCGGCTCTTATAAGCGTGGAAAAAGTAAAATTTACTCTTAAAAACTACAGTTTACGGGAAACAGCCACTAATGTAGTCAGTGCATCCCATTTTCATATAACGGGTTGTCTGCATCCTCTCCCATTTCATCTTGCAAATTCCTCTTTCCTGCTAGTCTGCGCTGACTTGCCCCTGTTTAAAAGTCTATAACCACTCTCTGATGCCCTGAGTCTTTCTTTATCTAAATTTATCTTTGTTTCACTGTGAAACCACCAACAGCTTCTACCAATTTTTTCATGACTCTTCACCTTGCAACATATCCTTCACTGAACGTCAAAGACACCAAAATGCTGTGCACTGATACAAACACTGTCTTGGGAGTACTGGCCCAGATTATGCTGCTGATAGACTCGTTAGGATTCTGGGTGCGGCCTTGAAGACATTTCTTCGATAGTATTACACATGACAAGTCTTTGAAATTTTTTCTGAAAATGGTAATAGTTATAGCTGGTCTGTGAATAAATTTCTCTCCGTTTGGCTTTGCTCTATTGTCTTTGCAATATGAATCCTTTGGCGTTAATTGATTTACCGCCTGTTGAAGAGATCTGAAAAATAACTGCACGTCCAGCTTTTATCTTGTCTTCTAGGCTGCTGAAATTTTTCCTGATATTTTTGCATTTTAATCGTGACAGATTCTATCAGTCTTTTCTTACCATCTAACCCTCTGCCATCTTCCAGTACGTTCCCTCGTACGCAGTTTAAAGTCGTCGTAGCCGTATACTCAATCGCGTTTGTACATGACCAGTGCGCTTCGGTTTAGTGATAGATTCTCCCTATATGGATTTTTTCCTCAACTGCTATGAACTTTTTTGTATCCGCAACTCCTAAACAATAGCTCTCGGAGGTTAGTGATTCAAAAAACGAGATCCTAGTCTGAGAACTGTTAAATTTACACGGTCACGACCGCACAGCGTTTAAATGAATGAATAAGCAGGAAATAAGACAGTAATATATACGTATTAACACTGAAGAGCCAAAAACACTGGTTCACCTGCCTAATATCGTGTAGCGCCCCCGCAAGAACGCAAACGTACCGCAACACGACGTGACATAGACTCGACTAATATCTGAAGTAGTGCTGGAGGCAACTGACACCATGAATCCTGCAGGGCTGTTTCCAAATCCGTAATAGTAAGGGTAGGGGGGAGGGAGGGGGATGTTGCAGATCTCTTCTGAACATCACTTTGCAAAGTATCCCAGGGGGGGGGGGGGGGTATGGTAGCCAGTGGAAGTTTTGAAATTCAGAAGAGTGTTCCTGGAACCATTCTGTAGGAATTCTGGGCGTGTGGGTTGTCGCATTGTCCTGCTGGAATTTCCCAAGTCTATCGGAATGCACAATGGACATGAATAGGCGCAGGTGATCAGACAGGATGCTTACGTATTGTTACCTGTGAGAGTCGTATGTAGACGTATCAGGGGTCCCATATCACTCCAGCTGCACACGCCACAATCCATTACAGAGACTCCATCAGCTTGAACAGCCCCCTGCTAACATCCACGATCCGTGGATTTATGCGGTTGTCTCCATACCCATAAACGTTCATCCGCTCCATACAGTTTGAAACGAAACTCGTTCGACCAGGCAAACTGTTTCCAGTAATCAACAGTCCATTGTTGGTATTCACGGGCCCAGGCGAGGAGTAAGGCTTTGTGTCGCGCAATCATCAAGGGTACACGTACGGGCCTTCGGCTCCGAAAGCCCTTATCGATGATGATTCGTGGAATGGTTCGGATGCTGACATTCGTTGACGGCCCAGCACTGAAATATGCAGCAAGTTGCGGAAGGATTGTGCTTCTGTTGCGTCGAACGATTCTCTTCAGTCGTCGGTGGTCCCGTTCTTGCTGGATCTTTTTCCGGCCGCAGCGATGTCGGAGTTTTGATGTTTTACCTTATTCCTGATATTCACGATACAGTCGTTAAATGGTCGAACGGAAAATCATCGCTTCTAGGCGTCATCGGAGATGCTGTGTCCCATCGCTCGTGCGCCGATTACAACATTACCTTCAAACTCGCTTAGATCTTGACAACCTGCCTTTGTAAGAAGCAGCAACCTATCTAATAACTGCACATAACACTTGTTGTCGTATATAGCTGTTGCCGACCGCAGCATCGTATTCTTGTTTGCATGTCTCTGTCTTCGAATCGCATGCCTTTACCAGCTTCTTTGGTGCTTCAGTGTATTATCCGTGCCACTATGGAGTGCACACATTAATGAGTCTGAATGAGGAAACAAAACGTTATGAGTTATTTTATCAGATGTTGAAAATAATTTTTTAAATGTGTAGTATAGTTTTAAAGGTATTAAGATCTTAAGCTGTAAAGATAATTTATTGACACCACGTGTATCTGTCAGTAGATTGACTGAAGTTAAAACTTTCGCACCGTGTGCACTGTAAGTGAATGCTATTAAAGTGATACTACTGTATTTTCTTGCCTGTGATGTATGTTGAGGCGAAGAATAGTGTGAGTGCCTTACGTTATAGGAATTTCGCAGGTGGAGCTCGCAACATAGCATGCGCAGAGGAAATGTCCCTGTACGTGTGGCGTACCACCATATCTTGGACTTCAGGAAAGGTCGAACCATTGGCATCGGAACATGGGAGTATCATATCGACCGATCACGCGGTCAGTGGGCTCAAGTGCAATGACAGCAGTACGACTGACTACAACATGAAGTAAGGACAAGAGTGTGACAAGAATAGTGGACAAGTCTCCCTCTACAAAGGCTACGTAGGGTTTATCTACTAGCTCTGATGACAAGAGCTGGAAGAGCTGAAGCTGGAGCACAGGCTGCACACACAGAGTGTCAACACGAAATGTCAGTAGCAGGTTAATCTACGCTGGATAGATATTTTGAGCTAGCATGCAATGTTGTCCGCTAACACTAGAACACAGGCAACAGAGACTTGCACTGTGCGTAGCCGGAAACAATAACAGCAATCTCACTTCTGTTCGTGGTATTCAGATAGTATCCAACGTGTCTGCAGATGACATGGCGAAAGGTCGCAGGAAGCAGTAGATTTCGAGCCCCAAGGCTGTCCAGAAGTTGGCGTTATGATGTAGGGAACTTTGAAATGTGACATTATGACTGATACTGTAGTTATTGAATGGTCTCAAGTATGGAGTAAGAATGATAAATCATGTAGTCTCACCCTTCATGAGGACACCAAATTCAATATTACAGACAGATAATGTAAGTTCACTGCAGTTCACACGACAGGAGTGTTCGGATAATTGGCTGACCTGCCCAGCTCCATGATTAGTCACTCATTGGGCATGGCTGGAGTGCGATGGGAAGACATACAATTTCATACCAATTTCCACCCAGCAGTCTTGTTAATGTGACACAGCCTGAGTTTCAGGCATGGCAGGACGCTCCTTACGATGGTATGCGGAGGATATTTGCACCCATAGAACAACGGACACAAGAGTGTATTTGTGCGGTAATACCTCACACTTGTACTGATAATGGGCCTTCTTTTGAAATAGAATGAAAGTTTAAGTATTTGTTGGTCGTTAGGTGACGAAAATTACCACGCAGTTTGATAGCTGTAGGAGTTGCGGTACATGGTATAACACGCTTCACTGCCAGGGAAGATGCAACTATATATTCGCGTATTACTAATATTCGCGTATTACTATCACACTCAATTCAATCTGCCTTATTGCCTGACTCACCTCTTAATTAGCAGGAAATAACAGGTTCAGTATCACAGTATATGGAGTTGTGAACTCTACGGACGAAAGTTCGAAAGGTTTTCCCGAATCTTATACAGTATTCACTTTACATATCGCCTCCAAAAAAAGTTTACAGAAGATTTTTTTGCAAAATGTAGCATTCACCATTTCATTAGACATGATCAGAATCGAGCAACAGGTCTCTAATGAGATCACGGACGACTTTCGCCTCACAAGAGATAAAAACTGTATTTTCATCGGTGCGTCAACATGACGGCGTCGCTAATGTCAGTAATTATGAGGCTCTTCTGTGACGTCATGTCGCTGCAAGTGCGGACGGATGTCGCACGGCCGGTGGCCAGCAGTGCTGTCATTATTTCGGCGGACGTGAAAATCCCATGTCGTGTTGTGCATTGCTCGCGTGAAAATTAATACCCTTTTCACGAACTGATCCATCATTTCGCTAATGAAAGAGCGCATTGGAACAGGTGCGGATTGGAACGAATGACGCAGCTCCGATAATACTCTGCCGCGGCCGCATTGTCTCCACATAACAAATAGGCGCTCTTCTGGTGTTAATGATGTCTCAGGTAAGTCCACGTGCTATACAAACAGGGACGGTTTCACTCCAGAGTGCCCTTAGCCTTCAGATACGAAGATCGTTCGATAAGTAATTCAAAACAATTTTTTTCTAACAGCCGTTTGGTTTAATTCAGGATTCCAATACACCATATTAGTCCCAAACTGTGACGCGTCAATAACGTCCCCATCACACACGCACTGCTTTTCGTGGAGTGCATACTTCATTGGGCGAAACAGATGGAAGTCGGAAGATGCGAGATGTGTTCTTTAGGATGGATAAGGAACAACAATCCAATGATATTCAGTGAGCGCACAGACTTGTGCGAGACTTTGAGTCGTCACCTTGAAGGAGAAGTTCGTTTTTTTCTTGTTGACCAACACTCTGAACTCATTACTTCAAATTTCTGTGGGTAGCACAGTACACTTCAAGACATAATACAGAATAACCCCTCCAAAATCTCACGACCTTACCGACTGAGGGTGCGTTTTTGAACTTACTCTTCTGAGGGGAAATGGTGCGGTACCACTCCATGGATTGCCGTTTTATTTCCATTTCTTCTGTGACGATGTTCGACAAAACATTGTCACAATCAGCATCCTAACGCCTAAGCATTTCCGCACACATGGCCCTTCGTTACTCTTTACTGTCTTCTGCTAGCCGGCGAGGAACGCACTGGGCACACTGTGTCAACAGTACCAACAAAGACTTCCAGTTGAGCACTGAGGATTTTGATTGTAATCCATTAATCAGTTCGAATGATAGTGTCCACACGTTCCAACGTTGCCGGAGTCACAGCACAGCGTGGCCGGCGGGCACGCAGGAGATCGGGCAGGTTTGGCGACCTTGTTGCGATGATGACACATACATCGCCCGACCACTCATCTCGTTTTTGTTCACTGTTAGGTCACTGTAGACACGCTGCAAGCACCTATCAATATCTGTGACGTTCTCGTTTTCGGCCAAAAGAAACTCAATCACAGCTGTCTGCCTGGAACGCACGTACACTACTGGCCATTAAAATTGCTACACCAAGAAGAAATGCAGATGATAAACGGGTATTCATTGGACAAATATATAACACTAGAACAGACATGTGATTACATTTGCACGCAATTTGGGTGCATAGATCGTGGTAAATCAGTTCCCAGAACAACCACCTCTGGCTGTATTAACGGCCTTGATATGCCTGGGCATTGAATCAAACACAGCTTGGATGGCTTGTACAGGTACAGCTGCCCATGCTTCTTCAACACGATACCACAGTTCATCAAGAGTAGTGAGTGACTGGCGTATTGTGACGAGCCAGTTGCTCGGTCACCATTGACCAGACGTTTTCAATTGGTGAGAGATCTGGAGATTGTGCTGGCCAGGGCAGCAGTCGAACATTTTCTATCCAGAAAGGCCCGTACAGGACCTGCAACATGCGATCGTGCGTTTTCCTGCTGAAATGTAGGGTTTCGAAGGGATCGAATGAAGGGTAGAGCCACGGGTCGAAACACATCTGAAATGTAATGTCCACTGTTCAAAGTGCCGTCAATGCGAACAAGAGGTGACAGAGATGGCACCCTATACCATCACGCCGGGTGATACGCCAGTATGGCGATGACGAATATACGCTTCCAATGTGCGATCACCGCGATGTCGCCAAACACGGATGCGACCATCATGATGTTCTAAACAGAACCTGGATTCATCGGAAAAAATGACGTTTTGCCATTCATGCACGCAGGTTCGTCGTTGAGTACACCATCGGCGGCGCTCCTGTCTGTGATGCAGCGTCAAGCGTAACCGCAGCCGTGCTCCTAGACTTTATAATCCATGCTGCTGCAAACGTCATCGAACTGTTCGTGCAGTTGGTTGTTGTTTTGCAAACGTCCCCATCTGTTGACTAAGGGATCGAGACGTGGCTGCACGATCCGTTACAGCCATGCGGATAAGATGTCTGTCATCTCGACTGCGAGTGATATGAGGCCGTTGGGATCCAGCACGGCGTTCCGTATTACCCTCCTGAAACCACCGATTCGATATTGTGCTAACAGTCATTGGATCTTGACCAACGCGAGCCTCAATGTGTCGACACGATAAACCGCAATGGCGATAGGCTACAGTCGACCTTTATCAAAGTCGTAAACGTGATGGTGCGCATTTCTCCTCCTTACACGAGGCATCACAACAACGTTTCATCAGGCAACGCCGGTCAACTGCTGTTTGTGTATGAGAAATCGGTTGGAAACTTTCCTCATGTCACCACGTTGTAGGTGTCGCCACCGGCGCCAAAGCTGTGTGAATGCTCTGAAAAGCTAATCATTTGCATACAACAGCATTTTCTTCCTGTCGGTTAAATTTCGGGCTCTAGGAATTTTGTGAATTAGGCACTACAAGACGCAAATGGATTTCTCGCTGATTCACCGACTGCAGACTGTTCAGAATTACTACGACGGTCTCTGGAAGAAGTACGCAGCAGTTCTTGGAATTTTCACTCTTTTGTATTACTAGTATTTACGAAATGCCCCAGACTGAGGAACATACTGACGAACTGGTTGAATGACAGTTTCCCAAACATTCGTTTCCAGCGGGAATTACACTTCTTAAGAGTAGAACACAGGGCATCCACTCATCGTCGTTAAACAAAACCCTGACACCCCACCGTACACCCTCCTGCCGGACGTTCAGGACCTCTATCGGGCATGGGTGTGTGTGTTGTTCTTAGCATAAGTTAGTTAAGTAGTGTGTAAGTCTGTGGACCGATGACTTCAGCAGTTTGGTCCCTTATGAATTCACACACACATACACACACACACGCACACACACACACACACACACATCGTACAAACGTCCATAAAGTCACCTCCGCTCGAGAGATACACTCAAGAAACAACTCTCATAACCTGAGAGGGAAGTGGTTATTATGCTCGGAAGAATAAAATCTTTTGTGATTAGGTGGCATAACCCATACTTTGCCAAATGACTCATTCTTACATTTGGCGGCACTTTGATTCTAAGATGAATACTAGTTATGTCCTCCTCAGAGCTGAAGTTACGAGGTCTTGTCACATATAGCTTTCTAATTCTTTTCACACGTCCCTCACTGCTTTCTTTTCAATTCGTTCTTTAACATGATAAGCTCGGCTTCACATAAACCTGCGACACTGACCTCTCTGCTTTTGAAGTAACTGTCATACATTTTTATGGCAACGTGCTGGGCACAACATTTATCTAGCATGATGTCACAATACCTCTGAATCTTCGCAAGTTACAGTACATATTTTCCTTTCAAGAGCTAAACGTTTGTTACCAATAACTGAACTACTACTTCAACAGTATCTTGGTGTACATGTTAAGCGGATATATCTTTCAACATTTCTTTTCATTCAACGTAAATGATCAGTGGTACTATAACAGCCATTTGGATGATATCTTTATGTTGCCTGAAACGAAATGTGTGGGGTCTTTGTCGCCAGCAGATGCAGTATGTTACCATAAAGGTGAACACATGTACCAGCTGCTACATATAACTTTTGAGAAATGCATTTACTACATAGTCACACTCCAACCTGTTGTTACGGCATTTCCAGTTACACCTATATTCCGCAAGTAATTGAACTGTGCGAAGTGCACGCCATTCTTACATGGGAAGGAAAATCTGTTGGTATTCCTATGTTGTTTGATTTTTTTGGAGTTGCCAACCTACCAGATACGCTTAGAGTTATCATATGTTATTTATTTTTCTCAAAAATGGTTCAAATGGTTCTGAGCACTATGGGATTTAACAAATGGTTCAAATGGCTCTTAGCACTACGCGACTTAACTTCTGAGGTCATCAGTCACCTAGAACTTAGAACTAATTAAACCTAACTAACCTAAGGACATAACACACATCCATGCCCGAGGCAGGGTTCGAACCTGCGAACGTGGCGGTCGTGTGGTTCCAGACTGAAGCGCCTAGAACCGTTCGGCCACACCGGCCGGCTATTTTTCTCAGTGCAAGTCAATTTTCTTGAGCTGTATTTAGTTTTTAAATTCCATTTTGAATTTCATCTTGTACAGATACCATCAATTTCAGGACCATATTGTTCATCTCAGACATCGTGATGCAGTCTCAGTATTTAGTTAGTTGTTGATGATACACACTCTATGTGATAAAATATTTTGCAGTCCCACAAGATATCGTGTGCCAAATGGAGTGTAAAGACAGGCGCAGTAATGAGCGAACGTTATTGGTTCAAGTAGCAGAAGCTCAAAATTGCTGCATCCGCTCCAGCTCTCCGACCGGATAGCTACTGCACGATTATTCGCCTGCAGCGGGTGGCCTAGCCCCAGGCGTCGTCCGTATCTTCCACCGGCGTCAATGACCACAGAAATTGAGGGTAAGGCGCCAACACCACAACAACAACAATGTAGTTTCTTATCGCGGGCACTAAGGACGCCACGAATTCAGGCTCCACTGTGGCTGTCTTGTGGCCTTCCAATGGACGACAGGAGGCGCATTCAGAGCGGGACTGTTTCTTTTCGTAGTTCACATGCCTCATAATATTCTGTGCGGTATTCTGTAAGTCCAGCGTACGGTCTCCGCGAAACCTGTTATCGTCGGGAGCCGCGCCGGGCAGTTGCACCTACAGGTGCACGCGACTACCGCCGACTCCCGCCAATTGGACGAATCTCTTCTTGGTAGACACCAACTCAAAGACCTAGCCGTTGAAGTGCGCTTCACTATTAGGATTCCATAACGCACCTTCAGCGCAATTACCAGCCTGATGGTATCGTCTCTAGAAACTCCCTAGGTGGTTACCAGCTAGTACAATGTCTTCCTCTAACCCACTTCACTGACACAGTTGCCTGATAGTGATATTTCTTCTTGAAACTGCATCCTCAATACCGAAGTCTGATTCATAACCAAAATCACGAATGCTTTATTTGATGATCTCGGCGTGCACTCAGCCTCGTAATGACAACTGAGGAGCTACTCGACCGAATAGTAGTGGCTCCGGTCAAAGTAAACCATCATAACGACCTGGAGGATCTGCAGTGAATTGACGCATGGATCAGGGAATGGCAATTGAATCTCAATGTAGACAAATGTAATGCGCTGCGAATACATATAAAGATAGATCTCTTATCATTTAGCTACAAAATAGCAGGTCAGCAACCGGAAGCAGCTAATTCCATAAATTATCTGGGTGTACGCATTAGGAGTGATTTAAAATGGAGTGATCATGTAAAGTTGATCGTCGGTAAAGCAGATGCCAGACTGAGATTAATTGGAAGTATCCTAAGGAAATGCAATCCGAAAACAAAGGAAGTAGGTTACAGTACGCTTGTTCGCCCACTGCTTGAATACTGCTCAGCAGTGTGGGATCCGTACCAGATAGGGTTGATAGAACAGATATAGAAGATCCAACGGAGGGCAGCGCTCTTCGTTACAGGATCATTTAGTAATCGGGAAAGCGTTACGGAGATGATAGATAAACTCCAGTGGAAGACTCTGCAGGAGAGACGTCCAGTAGCTCGGTACGGGCTTTTGTTAAAGTTTCGAGAACATACCTTCACCGAGGGGTCAAGCAGTATATTGCTCCCTCCTACGTATATCTCGCGAAGAGACCATGAAGATAAAATCAGAGAGATTAGAGCCCACACAGAATCATACCGACAATCCTTCTTTCCACGAACAATACGGGACTGGAATAGAAGGGAGAACCGATAGAGGTACTCAGGGTACCCTCCGCCACACACCGTCAGGTGGCTTGCGGAGTATGGATGTAGATGTAGATGTAGAGCGGTGTGCTGACCACACGCCCCTCCTACCCGCATCCTCAACTGATGATGACACGGTGGTCGCATGGTCCCGATGGGCCACTTGTGGCCTGAGGACGGAGTGCTTATTTGATGATCAACATACAAGGACGTCAAGAACAATTTATTTACAGCAGCAGTTCGGCGGCCTCTTCCTCCTGATGTACACTCTAAAACAAAGAGACGATACATCACAAAGAAATTATCCGAATTCGACGGAAATCGCTGGATGTGAAGTACATGTTGAGACAAACAAACGATTATAATTTCAGTAAATTAGATATTTATTCAAGACAAAGAGCTTAAAAAATCTGGGAAGTCAGTAATGTGTTGGTCCACGTCTGGTCCTAATGCAAGCAGTTGTTCGGCTTGGCATTGACTAATAGGGCTGTTGAATGACCTCCTAGGTAATACCGTCCCAAATTCTGTCTAATTGGCGCTTTAGACCGTGAAAATCTCTATCGGATTGACGAGCCCTGTCCGCAGTGCTCCAAACTTTTCATTTGCGGAGAGGTACGACGACCCTGCTGGCCAAGGTAGGGTTTGACAAGCATGAAGAAAAGCATTAAGAATCCCGTGTGCAGGTGGGTGTTATCTTGTGGATCGCACAGCATGACTCCTGGATGTCAGACGTTATGGCGGGCGACAGTCGATATAGTGTCCCACCGCTGTCCGGGACGTCTCGAGGCAAGTCTTCGCATGGCGTCGGAGCTCAATTGGAAGCAGGACTCATCACTGAAGGTAATTCTGCTCCAGCTAGTGAGATTCCAGCGCCAGGAGCAAGACCGTAGTACAATACAAAATCAGTATTTTTAAAGTGACGGCAATGAAATGGAATGAATGAATGAGGGTATATGAGCCCAATCTAGAGTAGAAATTACATTTTATAAAGTACAGGTATACAGTCGTCAACATATAGTAATAACAGAAGAATCTGGGCTCCCAGAAATAGGGTACAATTATAAACAAATTCGGAGAAATATGGGAAGAGTGGAAAACTGCTAATAGGAAGCGTTGTCAAGCGGAATAGACTTTTCTCGTCGGTATATGCAGAAATGTTACACAGGATAGTTGAAAGAAATGAGGTTTAAGAAATAAATTGACGAAGACGATACTACGTCTTAGCAACGATATTCACGAATATTGGTTACTTACAGAGGTTCCCGATGTCTCACAGGAATGCACGAAAATGAAACGTCCGAATATAACTTACGCGTAACTACTGACTCTGTATTTTGTGAACGTTGATGGAAGGAATAGAGCCAATTTACTCTCATAAATTCTTCATTCCCACACCCGACCTCCCCGTTTCTGGTTTCTTTGTTCTTCTAAAACAGCTATATTCTACCATGCATTAGCTGACTTTATGCCGTGCCTTAAATTATTGGCGAGCTTGTGACATCCTTCACCAGCGCTTGTACACACATAGTGGGTGACAATTATTGAACAACATGAAAAAAAAACATCGGAAATTAGCTACAAAACTACGGCTGGCGCACACTTCATTCAATATTTAAACGTCACTATAGGATTTTAGACAACATTGTTGTATGGAGATGAACAGCGATTAATTTACTTATAATCACTTGTTCAAAATGACAGTCACAATCACATTATTTATGTTGCCGCCAACCGGTTTCAACCCACGATGGAATCATCTTCAAGGCAATTTTACACCATTTGGTCGCTGGCTGGAGTCGTTACCCTGCCTGTTCACGGTATTCGGATTTGGGTTATGACATGTTTGATATTCCTGCCATCATTGGCGATAATGTGGTGCAGGCGAAAAGCGAAATTCTGCATGACCCGCTGAAGTATCGGAACATTGATGGTGTCAATGACGTCCTCAGTGGCTGTTTTCAGCTCAGCAATCCTTTTGGGGTTATTACTGTACACATTGTCTTTAATATGGTCCCACAAAAAGGAGCTGCACATATTCAGATCCGGAGGATATGGCTGCCAATGGAGACCCATGCCAGTAGCCTCTTGGTACCTCAGAGCCAGAATTTGGTCCCCAAAGTGCTCCTTCAGGACATCACTCTCCTGCTTCGATGGGGTCGAGATCCATCTAGCAGGAACCACATATTGTCGAAATCAGGGTCACTTTGAATAATGGATATGAAATCATTTTCTAAGGTCTTCACGTACCATTTGGTAGACACTGTGCCATCAAGGAATATCACACCGATTATTCCGTGACTGGACATTGCACACAACACAGTCACCTACTGAGGGAGAAGAGACTTCTCGATCGTCTAATGCGGACTTTTAGTCCCTCAAATGTACCAGTTTTGCCTTTTGACGATCACTTACAAATGAAAGTGGGCTTCGTCGCTAAACCAAACCATATTCACATCAAAGTCCTATTCGTCAACTCTGTGGACAGTAGTGTTGGCGAAACACAATCGCTGTTCCATGGCCCTGGGGTTTAATGGCGGTTGGTTTTGACTATTGTATGGGAAGAGATGCAGGTATTCAACAACAGTTTGTCAAAGTGTTTCCCAGTTGATTCCTATGTGTTGTGCAGCTCGTTTGATCAATATCCTAAAGCTGGTTTGAAACATAGCGCGTGTATTCTCGATGTTTTCAGGCGTTTTCACCCGTTTTTGGACGGCCGACACTGCCAGCACTGTCATTACGAACACTACATTTTCTCTCAAACTTGCGAATCCAACTCCTTATTGTTAGCTCATTTGGACCGGCTGTCTTCATCTTGAACTCGGTCGCAAACTTCCTTCGAGCGGCAACTTGGCTGTTATTGTTCGTATAGTGGATCTCGGCCTCCACAAGCGCTATACTCTCATGCACGCTGTACCGCGACATTTTCACGTGCAAATGGCCAACAACATCAAGGGCCTTGCGCAAGCGCATACTAATTCCCATCATGCCCCGCGGCCACGTGCACAGTTTGAACGTCCTAACGCAAACGGTTCAGAAGCTACGGCGATGTTATTTCGTATACTGCTATAACGGCCACCCAGTATAAACGTAAATCGTAACATCCGCAAGTTAGCAAATGTACATTTACACAGTAGTAAATAAGTTTCTTTGTTTGTACTGGTACGATTTGATGCACGGCAACTGAATATTTGAAACAGGCGCACCTCAGATATTACCCGTTTATCTTACAAATAAACATATACACGGCTCCTGTGCTATCTGAACCAACCCAGGTGGCACACTGCCACCTAGCAGTGTTAAACAGTTTCTGTAGCAGATGGTGAACACTGACATTCACAAATTTCACATGAGACCTCAACGCCATCTTTCCTATTTTAGTCTTTATGCTTAAATACTCCACTAATGTTGTCATTATTTGCAACTGAAGCTATCCTTTAATCAGTTTTGCTGTAGGAAGAACAAAAAATTGAGATATGAATAAATATATAATAATTTTAAAGTGTCCCTAGCCGGATGTGAAGTCTTTTGGCAATCATTATTTATGAGTATTTGATTGTACTGGATATTCACAAAGTGGATAACATGGATGACATTAAAAAAACAATGAATACGTTTGAAATAATAATTTCGGGTTGTCGAATTACCATTTCCTTTAATTCAGTGTGTGCGACGGTTGTTTCTTATGCTAAAATTTTCCTTTGTCGAGCGCTGATGAAAAATTATTTTATTCCGCCTCTTTTAATAAAATACAGCGCTCACCGAAGAAGTTTTATAACATGCATCGTCAGCTAATAACACAATCTGTGTGATGCGTGACTTAATGAAAGAGATGCAATTCGGTCTCCAAACAACTGCCCATCAGATTCTCTGGTGCAGATAAGTAGAAACAATTTCTTGCAAGGACTCTTATGTGACCATGAACAACACACATATCTGCCTTTCAACGTACAGTAAAGTAAATCTGACGTGTGGACACGTAGATTCCCTTTCGTATTTCTACAGGCGTTAGTCTACAAATACTGCCATGCCAACATGAATTCAATCTTTTTCGTATCCTTCTTAGTTATTCTTCGTAATGTGTCTTATTATTATCCTTTCTTCTGTTCGTGTAATCCTGCACTGTCATCTATTCTAATATCGGTTCGTAATTCCATTTTTTTCCTCTACCGGTTTCTAACCATCTGTCTTTATCTGCTCTTAACTAGGAGTTTCACTAATTTCTATAGCCAGTGTAATATCATTGGTTCTTTTGGAGCTACTTTCACGTGTTTTCATTTCCTCATTAAATCATCCTTACATTACATATATTGCGAATTTCGCGTACTGATATAACTGAATAGTTTCTTTTAGTCGCAGAAATAGCGCTTTCTAGGAATCTTATTTCGTTCTTTTCGTCAGTATACTTCGTAGATGTAATGCTCACTGAGTCTTACAGAAATAGTACGAAAATGAATGTTAGTTATACCAACTTGGCAGAATTTTTGCCATAATTATCATAGAACGTGTGCCTTCTTCTAAATGTCGACTCTGGCTTCTATGTGTTGATAAAAGGTACGAGGTACAGCCCAGTAGCATACGAACAGTTGCCTCTCATAATTATATCTCACTACAAAATAACTGCCTAGTTTGATCTTTCTCCATCCTTCTCTACGTGAGCTTGAATTCCTTATGACATTTCTCAATTTCACGAACAATTGCTCACCTAAGAGCGAAGGTTTATTCAACATTCCTTACTTTCTCGGGCCTCCGTCGTTCTGTTACGTAGCCATTGCGAGAGAATTGCCGGGTGCAGGCTTGCACTACAGTTTCAAGGCGAGGGCGTAGCTCAAATCAGGAGAGAGGGTCCACCCACGTAACAAGTGCAATCTCGAAACGCAGCACGTGCCATTCGGCAGAGTGGTTACGCTTTACGTAAGCCGGGTGCCTCGCGTGCTGAACGTTACCTAAAGGCCGGGAACCCGCCAGTCCCGAGGGAGCCTCCGCAAAACCGTACGTCTGGGGAATGGCAAACTGCTATCCTCAGCTTGCCTTATTCTGAAGACGCGCACAGCACTAAAACAATTAACTTCAGGTAGAAAACAAGTTTATCTAAAGTAGGAATCCCGAAGTGCACGTGTGCACTCGTAGAAAATATTTCTGTCACTAGACAAGCAGTTACACGGAACCGTGCAATCCAACTAGTCGAAAAGCTTAACTTCTTACAATACAGTCAGTCGTAAACAAAGATAGCAACCAAGTGCGCAACGCTACCCGAGTCTACATAGCCAATTACCAGCTAGTGCTGCATGCGGCGACTAACTATCACGAAGCCATATTAACTGTCTATTGGTTGCACAGACTTCTGAGCGCGATGAAGAGGCAAATCCTGCGACTTGACAGAAGGATTGCTCCTCAGATTCACAGGGGCGTTTGGTGCCACGTCAACAGATGCGCTGCTGGTGATACCTGGCATCTACCTAGCAGACATTACGGAAATATGACGTGCAGCTTCCCACTGGTAACGTAAAGGGGATTTAAGAATGCCCACAAACATTACAATAGAGAATAACAACCAACGCCTAACTGCAGCGATAGAGGGTGAGTGCACGGCACACCGAATTCGATAAAAACAACGCAACTGGCGGAAGAGCTCAAATCTTTATCAAACATTCGCGATAAGCTTATTGTAAGAATAATATGTTGTGCTCGACCCACGATAATTTTTCAGATATCTGTTTAAGAACTTAGGTAGTTTGACTATCGCTTCACATGTAACTTGTTGTAAATAATTCACTGCAGTTAATAAAGAACAATGATTAACGTAATTACAATACCAGAAGGAAAAAATGACATTCATTATTGCCTTTAAGACTATCTTTAGCACAAACAGGGGTTCAGAATACTGTAACAAAAATTTTGATTTCATACCCAGTCATATAAAATGTACGACAAGCAGCAAAGTAAAATGTGAAAACAGATTGAAAAAGTTTCTACTTGACAATTCCTTTGATTCCGTGTAAGAATTTCCATTATTGTACTGTGAGAAAGGTGGTGGGTATTGAAACTTCCTGACAGATTAAAACTGTGAGCCCGACCGAGACTCGAACTCGGGACCTTTGCCTTTCGCGGGCAAGTGCTCTACCATCTGAGCTACCGAAGCACGACTCACGCCCGGTACTCACAGCTTTACTCATTCTGGAAACATCCCCCAGGCTGTGGCTAAGCCGTGTCTCCACAGTATCCTTTCTTTCAGGAGTGCTAGTTCTGCATGTTTCGCAGAAGAGCTTCTGTAAAGTTTGGAAGGTAGGAGACGGATACTGGCAGAAGTAAAGCTGTGAGTACCGGGCGTGAGTCGTGCTTCGGTAGCTCAGATGGTAGAGCACTTGCCCGTGAAAGGTCCCGAGTTCGAGTCTCGGTCGGGCACACAGTTTTAATCTGCCAGGAAGTTTCATATCAGCGCACACTCCGCTGCAGAGTGAAAATCTCATTCTGGAAACATCCCCCAGGCTGTGGCTAAGCCGTGTCTCCACAGTATCCTTTCTTTCAGGAGTGCTAGTTCTGCATGTTTCGCAGAAGAGCTTCTGTAAAGTTTGGAAGGTAGGAGACGGATACTGGCAGAAGTAAAGCTGTGAGTACCGGGCGTGAGTCGTGCTTCGGTAGCTCAGATGGTAGAGCACTTGCCCGTGAAAGACAAAGGTCCCGAGTTCGAGTCTCGGTCGGGCACACAGTTTTAATCTGCCAGGAAGTTTCATATCAGCGCACACTCCGCTGCAGAGTGAAAATCTCATTGTGGTGGGTATTATTAACTCACATCTGGGCATTGTAAATAGTCAGCATGTAGCCATATTTACAAATGAACTTGTAACGTGAATGTAAACTGACTCGTTCAAATCATTATGATTTATCATGCAAATGATCCATGAAACAAGAAACTCGTTGTTGGCCATGTCAACTTCAATCAGAATAAGGCACATTATTTAATGGGAGATGGCCGTATCCAGTTTTTCTGTATAGGTTCAACAATAAAGACAGTGATATCTGATAGGGTGGGCATACAACACTGTGTTTCCTTTGTGTTGCCTGTATTGCAATTAGGGAGCCAGTCAAGTTCGAACAACCTCTGTACGAACTTTTCAGGAGACACAAATGGTGGACGACAATAGAAAAGACTGCTAACATCATTTTCAGCATGAAAGACACAAATTGGCACGAGGAAGACAATTTACAAGACATCTTCCTATCCCTCGCAGCATAATTCTGTCAGCGTCAATGTGAATGACTATGTGCCAGTAAGTGCATTTATAGTTGTTGAAGAGCAGACTATGAACCGTATGTTAGTGAATGTGCTTATGCAAGCGAGGTCAGACGGTTACCAAGCCAGAGTCCACAGTACCGCACGTCTCATGCCGGCACAGCATCCAGTACGACCTTTGTGATTGCAAAGAGGAGCTAAGCGGATGGGGGGGGGGGGGGGGGGGTGAGAGGGTGCATAGCACGTGGTGTATCGTACGTGTCGATGACTCTCCGAGAAGCGGTGAGTACCACAAAAAAAAGGAACACTAACTTTCTATCACCTCACTCCAGAACACTTAACTTTACAAAGTGGCGATATTCACTTTCAACTGTTCTTCTCTGCCTTCTGCCCTCTTATTTAGAACCATTGTCAAAATTTCTCTTATTGTTAAATTTCACCTGTCTAGTATTCAATCTTCTTTTTAAACATTCGATATTTTTTCGGTTTTTAAACTTCGCCTCCTACACAACAAATGTATTTCATTTTTCTGTTTACCCACACATGTTTCCATAACTACGTTTCGCCTTCCATGGTACTCAATTTATTTCTGTAAGAATATTATAAATAGTTGAAGGTATTTTCCCTAAAAACTAAAGTTGTTTCCCCTAATAATTATAACATGTTCATTTTCAGTTTCTTTTGGTTGCTGACATTAAATTACTAATTGTGAAAATGGATTTGTACAGACCGGCTTCAGTTGACACCTTTTCATTGTTTGCAGAATTTTATCCGCAAGGTAATCGGAGTAATTTAGTTAGAGGGTTATCAATTCTCTGGCACGGTACCACACGTTGCCATACATAGATGAGACTTGGGAGTAAATTTATGCCGTCTTAGTCATCGAGAGACGCTATGTCTCTATGACCGTTCATTTGTTTCAGCCAAATGAGGCATTAAATTTTAAACGTTTTGTGCAAAGTTTCATGGTGCGTCTGCAAAGGGAAGAATTATTTGTCTGTGTGTGTGTTGGGGGGGGGGGGGGGGGAGAGAGAGAGAGAGAGAGAGAGAGAGAGAGAGAGAGAGGGCGGGAAGGGAGGGAGAGAGAGAGAGAGAGAGAGAGAGAGAGAGAGAGAGAGAGAGAGAGATTTTTCTTGCCAGTACACATACATATGATCTCTCAACTTTTATTGTTATTAAGATACAGTATTTTTACAATTACTTACTATTTGTTGCTAGTGTCATTGTTATTTCGATGTTATAATTGTACTGAAACAACTTTGTAATCGGTTAAAACGTGCTAAAAGTTAAAAAGTATCTGAAAGACAAGCTATTACCTAACATAGTTCTAAAGGCAGCACTAAATCTATAAAAACTTAAATGAACATTGAAAGGAAACGAGATCCCTCGAAATTCTGGAGAGGAATAAATTGGAATGATTCGAACTGCAATGTCATACAAGACTGTCCTATATGATGAAGATTAAGCATGAACTGTAGTTCAGTTCCCGACTTGCTCTCTGGTTTCCTTTACTGCTTCACTACGTACAGATTGAATAAAATTTACATAAGCTAAAAGACTGCCTCATTCCCGTTTCAGTTACAAGATCCATTTTTTGTCCATTAACTGTAATAAATGCCGTCTTGGTTATGTACAAGTTGAAGACAAGCTGTAGACATATATATTTTACCACTAATAATTCATAATACAGAAAGGCAATTACAAGAAAAAAAACCTTAAGTTTCAGCGATGATATTGTAATTCTATCATAGAAGACAAAGTACTTGGAAGGTGACCTGAATATAATGTGTACTACACTCCAGTGAGAAAATATAAAGAGAAAAGCAACCAATATGTAGGTAAGAAGAGAAATGTAGCGAAATGCTCCGTCAATAACTACTTAGCATTGAGTAACAGAACTTTGGAAAACGACGGATGTTTGTTGCTCTGCAATAGGTACTGATTTGAAAAGCACAGCATTGGTATCTCGTGGTATGGAGCACGAACGGGTTTGTGAATGCGTTTATGTTAGCTTAGAGCGAATGTAACACCTTCGTTACGTGTTAAAGGGACATTAAATAAAATAACACATTAAATCCTATACAAATAGCACGTAAGGCAAGTAATGAAACGAAAACTCTCATTTACGCTTTAAACCAATCTCTTAAATGAAGGAAAAAAAACATTGTCCAGGTTATGTGTCTATATATTTTATATAATTTGGCGACCACATTGTACATTAAATTCATACTGGCGTCAGGCTGAATGAAGAGGAAAGAGAGACAGGACTTTAAATCCTCACTTCAGATACATGCACGACTAGCATCTCACCAAAATACGAAAGAAATATTGAAAAAGGACGGTTATAGAGGAGGGCAGAGTTACGGCAAACGATTCTCCAGCCTGAAGACCAAAACAACAAATTCTGAAGTTAAAACTTATTAGAATGAACAGAAAGGGGAAATACCCTTGGAGTATCCTCTACGAAATTATTTTACCTGCTGAAGATTATATATTTTTTGAGAGAAACACGTTATTTGATGAGGTATTAGGTATCTGATATTTCGAAATCAATCTCTCACAGAACAATACTGAATGAGGAATCCAAAAGTCAAACGCATGTCACAATGAACGCAGAACTGCAGAGTATGTCAGTAAGCAACACGTATCCGCTATTGTCGTGAAGTGTTGTTATCTCGTACTTTAAAGATATCACATTCTACGCTTAGAAAGAATAAACGGCACATAAAGAAGACCTGTACACGCAGTATATTGTATTAAATATCATCAAGTGTAACGAACACTAGTGCTTGACACAGTTACTGATGAATCGTCGGTTGCACAAGCTACGTACAGGAGAAATATATAGTAAAATACACAAATAAAACAATATTATTTTCTGTCTTTTTTGATTCATGGCCTGGTCAAAGCCGCAACCACACAATGATTCGATTTTGTTGTGGTCCAACAGTCTGTGAGCGCTGCAAGACAATGCACTACTTCTGTGTTAGAGGGTATTTATTTATTTCTACGTAATGCAATTGTAGTACATTAAAGAGAAAAACTTATGACATATGACCGTGTGCATGTTCCAGGAGAGTTTAAGGAATTAATCAATAATTTGCTGGGGTTCACGTGATGAAAATCCGGATCTCTACACCGTTTGGATTTCGAAACGGTTGTTAAGTAAAGTTCTCTAGTCATAAAAAATACGAAGAAAATGTCTCAGTACATACAGCTGGCATTGTGTAGATTTTATTAAAAATCTTCCATTGGCTAGTACTGTGATGCACATCAATGATGTAGATGAATTTTTTGAATTTATTATTCTAACATATTCTTTTGTATTATTGGTTTTACTATATTAAGTTTTCAGTACATTACTCTGTATAAAATGTAATATTTATGTAAAATGTTTTCATAACTATTGAATGATTTGTAACATTTCGCTACGGTTTTCCAACTGTAAAATGAAGACTACCTCCTATCAGACTTGGTGGTGAAGTATCTATCTTCTCTAAGCATAATTGCCTTTTTTTTATCGGAAAGCCATCTTTTCGCAGAGCTCTAAGTAGGGACACAGAGAGGTGAATCTTATCTTGGGAGAATCCGCACAGAGGATTAACGACCATGGCTAGAACACCAGCCGGTCTGAATGGTTTTAGACCGTTTTCCACGCTCGTTTACGCAAATGCTGGGTTTTTCCCTCATATGTGCCTCAGAGAAGACAACTGACAAAGTTGAGACTTTACACAGACAAAATTACCTTGACGACTGTGGTGTCAGGAGGGGCATCGAGTAATAAAGTTAAGTAAGAAAAAAAATTGCTAAACCCCATAGTAAACGAGATAAACGCAAGGGAGAAGGAGAAACTGTTATTCATTTTCACATTAATATACGTTTTTTATGATTTTTTATTTTTAGAAACTGCAAGTGAAACCAAATTCAAAGGCTGACCATAGAATTATTTCTGTATCAAACGTGTGAATAAGAAATGGAATTTTATCTCAATATGCAAAACGTATAGTTTTCTCGTTCTCCTCTAATAATTTAGAAAAAAAAATTGATTTATTTCGTTTCTGTAGTCATCATTTCAATTCCATTCTGATGCGAGAAAAATAACTTGCCACAAAAAATTAATTCGGTTGGAAAACCCAGAATACCCGTAAAAAAGGAAATTTCACCTATGGAATATCGTAACGAATAAAACGAAATTTCTAGGGAACGCAGGTACCGAGTAATAATTTGTGTTGGAAGGTGAAATGACGAATATGAAACTGTAACGCAACACAACGACTAGAATATGGAAATAGTTGTGCTTGATGTTGGATAGCACTTCTTGCCAAATTTAAAGTGTGCGAGTCCTAAGTCGTCTTGACTTTTGGGAGAAAGAGTCAGAGAGAGTTTGCATCGAGATTGGATATAAAGTGATAGTATCACCACAATTATGCAAGTCCCATTTCATGCCCAATATCGAGTACAGAATATAAACATGGAGGGTACAATCGCACATTTGTTTTCCTCATAGAATTAACCTATTTAAAGATGTTCATTAATCCTTTATAATTTCTCATATAATAAAATAAAAGTACACTATCAGTGAAACAGAAGAAGTTGTAATAAAAAAGGACTTTCTGAAACATTGTTACATGTCTATGAACCATGTTTGGGCTTATTAAACTTCATCAAGTCTCAGTTGAATCTCGTCGAAGCCGACAAAATAAGTTTATGACACACAGGGTATTATATAGTACAGAAGCTGCCACATTTACAAATGTAAATTTTCTCTTACACAAGTACCTTGTGAAAAAATATACGTATATTAAACATTGATTGTAAAATTTTAAACAATGCTCTGATATTTGTTGTATAGAAACTAAGTAATATTGTGATTCAGCACATTTATTTGATTAGTTTTGTTCTATATGTACTACTTTTGTTCTGTTGAAAGGTGCCAGAGAAGAAGAATGAAATTGTGACTAGTTCAAAACTATACTGGGGTTATCTGCTTATTTATTTCATATATTGTCTGTAATGTTCCTTTGATATCTTTGTAACTGCATGGAGGAAACTGTACTTTGCAAGAGTAGTTTTCTCAGAGACGTATTCAGCACAATCAGTTTTATGCAGTCTCCAATTCTTCCGGTATGCAGACATTGTGGTTATCAATTTTCCACTACTGATCAACATATATTTGTCCGTTACCACTGGTATTCAACAGTGAGTTTGCTATTCTTTATTTCTCCTCTAAAATGTGTTTGAGAACTACTTAGTTTTAGAGTTTTATTAACATTTTTTGAAATTTTGTGCTGTTACTGTTATGGTGAACCATTTCTGACACTAGAGATACGTTCGAGTGACCAGGCAACTGCAGTTATATAATTTCACTGTAGATTATCATCGATATGTGTGAGTTTAAGTTATGTACTCAGTTCTAAAAAAAGAAAAAAGTAACATGTGCTGCATCACCAAACAGAACCTAAATGATTGTGACTCACCGGGTATTATTATTATGATCGGAAACTCCATTAATTATATACACCATAGATTACGCAAATAATCCTTGTTAATTCCTGCTGAAAACATACATTGTGGTTGTACTGTAGGATGGCGGAAACACGAAAATTAAATATTAACCTGAGAGCCTGTTGACAAGCCTTCCAGTAAATTCTCGGTTCTATTCTGCTAATTCAGGCACTAGAAACTTATAATTGATACATCTGAGATACCGTGTTGCCTTTCAGTTCTGAAGAACTGGTCACAGAAGTTGCCTGGAAGCAATGACCTGTAACCGATAACACTGGAACTTATAATTGCCTGTTGCTACTGCAGTTGAGTTTTCTCTTCAACCGAGACCAGTTGGTAAGTTACAAGCGTCTGACTGTCAATCTTCTTTGCTTTATTAAGAAAAGCGGGGTATTTCTTTCGCAGGAAAGCCCAACTCCTTTACTAGGAATCACTTATTCTCTGGTTCGAAAACTCTGGAATGAAATTAAGGGAACCTGTGACATAGTGAAGACCTTTGTCTGTCCAGGAGATGCGTTCGGACGTTGTAACGGGTAGTATAGACTACTGCCTGCAGGCGACGGGTATTCGGGTTAGACCACCGGACAGGCACACAGTAATGTCTAGGCATATATAATGAGACCCCGTGTTCGTAAAACGATTTCTACAGCTTCTGGCATTTATTCCTTTTATTCCTATTCTTTTCAAGGAGTTTCCATTCGTAATGGTTGTGTCTGTATAAAAGTATCATAAGCTTATTTTTAATACCGCTTTCAGTGATATTGTAGAAGTGAAGTGTGTATCATACATAGCTCATATGGGTTCTACGACCAACATGTACGCATTGCTTACGGTTCACTGTCACTCTGGACAGTAGACTCAACGCAAAACGTGTACACCTTACTCTCGCTGATTTTAACTGTAGTCCGTTGGTGACCTGCTGAGTTTGCAGAACTTGCAAGAGAAAAGCGACATAGACTAAATTTTTGTGAATACGTTAAGATAAGGTTTTGGTCCCGGAACATGAAATATATTAACTAGGATTTGACGTAAATTTTATTTATTTATTTATTTAACTTGGCAAGATTAGGGCCATCAGGCCCTCTCTTACATCTAACCAGACATTCTACTTATTTTACATTCATCTGTTTTAGTAGGCATGTTAAACTACATCTAATACAAAAAGTGAAATAAACAATTAGAAAGGTACACCTGAAAAAATACATTATTGAAAAGAAAGATTTTAGATAGAGGTGCTGGCAGCAGGGAGTATGAGGGAGACTCATGGTGAATGGAGGAGAAGAATAGAGAGACATGATGAAACGTAATTAAGGAAATATAATGGAAAAGAAAACTGCGTGGCTAATAGAGATAGATGAAGAGGAAGGCATCTCAGGAGCAAGATAGGAGACGCTAGCTTTGCTATTTGACAGATGAGAGGATTGGCCTTGTACATTAATTTTGTGGAGAACTTTATGAATATGATAGTAGGAAATGTTTCAACTTCTTCTTAAAAGCAACAGGAGATTGAATTTTCCTCAAGGTAAGGGGCAGTTTGTTCCAAAGGCGGACAGCGGCAACTGAGAAGGAGTTTGCAAAAGTTTTTGTTTTGTGAGTGGGTACAGTTAGGATACCAGATAAGAGTGACCTCGTGTTTCGATTATGATGGCATGACAGGTTTTTAATCTCTAAAGCAAGGTACTGGGGTGCTTGCGCGACGAGGAGTCGGTGATGTAGACATAGTGTGTGGTAGTCACGCAGTTTGTCCGGCCGCAGCCACCCTAGCTCGGAGTATGAAGCACTAACATGATCATATCGGCGAATGTTGCAGGTGTAACGCACACAGGCATTCATGGTTAGCTCTAGCCGTCATTTGTTTTCACTACTCATGCCTTGTTGAATCACATCACAATAGTGGAGGTTCTGTAGAACGAGTGCTTGCACGAGCTGGCGTTTCAAGTCCTGTGGAAATATGTTCCGAAACTTTTTGAGAGCATAGAGACAAGCAGACGTCTTTCGGCACACTGCGACTGTATTCTCCGCCCAGTTGAGATGCTCGTCCAAAGTTACACCCAAGTTCTTCACTGTTTTCTGATATGGTAATGGAGTACCGTCGAGCAGAGTAGGAGGTAGCCGTTCGCGGAAATCTGAACTTATTAATTTCTGATGGGCTCTTAAGATTCCTTGCGTCTTTTTTGCATTTAATTTAAGCCCCAGGTTTTTCGCCCATGTAACTACTGAAGACAGATCATCATTCATCAGAGCGATTGCAGTGTTTACATCTTCAGGTCTAACGCTTAGGTAGAGCTGGAGGTCGTCGGCATAGAAATAATATTTACAGGAGGACAAAACCGACGAAATATCGTTGACATATGAAGAAAATAAAAGTGGTCCTAAGACTGATCCTTGTGGCACTACCGAAGAAACATGTTTCCAGGAAGATTTTTCATTTACGCAGACAACACATTGCTGTCTGTCTTTCAAGTAGCTTTCAAACCATCTCATTGCACCATCAGAGAAATTAAGCTGTTGCATTTTTCTGAGCAATATGCCAAAGTTAACAGTGTCGAAAGCTTTGCTGAAGTCCAGTAGCGTCAATATTGTTGCCTTTCGATTGTCGATGGCATATTTCAGGTCATCAGTTACTTTAATTACAGCAGTGTTTGTGCTGTGATGTTTAAGGAAACGGATTGAAATTTGTCATATAGACTGAATTCATGCAAGTGTTCAGTGATTCGATCATGAACAATATATTCAAGTGCTTTGGAAACAGCAGGCAGTATGCTAATTGGTCGGTAATCACTAGGCAGTTGCGGATTTTCGATCTTAGGGATGGGTAGAATTATGCTTCTTTTCCATGCAGTGGGGTATATTCCGTTCATGAGGGAAAAATTAAATATGTCAGTTAAGACAGGTACTAAGATATCGGCAACATTCATAATCATGGTTATACCGATACTGTCGTTGCCTATTGCATCAGAAGAGATTCTCATTATTGCTTTTCTTGCCGTATTTGTTGTTACATATTTTAGATGGAAGGTATCGTTGTTAGTTATCCTGTTTGGTGATTCTTGTGGACGGTAATTATCAGCCGTGCTGGTATTCAGAGGTGAAGAGAAGAATTCATTTAATTCGTTAGCTGACACATGAAAAGTAGTTTCCGATTTTGCCTTTCCGACCCCCAAGCTACGGAGATTCTTCCATAGAGTCGTCGGTGTCAGATCGCTGCATACAAGGGAGCGAGCGTGCCTGATTTTGGCATTGCGAATGCATTGTTTCACTCTGTTCCGTAGCTTTCTATATTCTTCGAAACGCTCGGGTTTCGGATCTGCCTTGAAACGCCTGTGGACAGCATCCCTATTAGTCATCATTTGACGTAATTCAGCTGTCAGCCATAGAGCAGGAGATTTTCTTACACGGACTGTGCGCACAGGTGCATGTTTGTCATAGAGGGCAGTGAGTTTATCACGAAGTTCATTAATTTTGCCGTCAATTGTAAGTTCTCTGATTATTTGATGCCATGACATTTCTGAGCAATCGGCTGTTAGAGCGTCAAGGTCAATACGTTTCATGTTCCTACAAGTTATGTAACGCGATTAGATCCTTGGGTTCTGCACAGAGTAGGCCAGGAATATTACATCATGTGCATCTCTTACTTTGTCAGTCTGTTTCGTTGCGATCACGTCTACAAGAGTATGACTGTGCGCCGTATGGTGTGTAGGTTGTAATGGAAGAATGTTCATGCTATTGCAACTAAACAATCTTCTTAGGTTTATTGCGGAGGGAGTGTCTCTTAGCAGGTCTATGTTCAAGTCACCCATTACGATGACATGTTCGTATTGACACTGAAGTGAATGTAATTCCGACTGGAAGGAACTCATTGAGCTTATTTTTGGCGTTTTGTACATAACCTCTGCAGAAAAAAACACGCCACGTGATACGTGTACTTAAATTAACTAAACTATGAGAAGGAATGACAAACGAGATGAAAATGTAATTTAAAATAGGAAATAAAAACATTCGAAAATATAACGCCAAGGTAGATTGGCATAAAAGAACGTTTTCTAGGAGGGCAATAAAATAAAACTCATGCTAAAGCTTTGAAATGTGGGTAGAAGTCATACCGTAAAGTTGTTATGGATTCATGAAGAAGATATAGTCATAAGAAAGGAAGGTTATGCGCGTTAAATTACGCTTTTGTTAATATACAATGTGGTCAGAAGCGGCCTCAAATGTTTGTAATGGTGTTGCAGGATAGGTTGTGCTGAGAAAGAATCATTAAGAAAAAAATTCCATACCTAGCGTCGTTTCCAAGTTTATTAACGCTGACCTTAGCCAATCAGGCCGTTTCGCGTCCCAATTCAAGTTTCACGCCACATACAATTGGTGTCTTGTTCTCATAGCGTATATACTAGCGGACGGAACTGCTCATCGTTTGACTCGGGTTCGATCCGTGCTACTATCCCATGTTCAATTTTTGTGCCGTTCTCTTGTTCTGTGTTGGGAAACCAAATAAATCACATATTTGGCAACACAGTCTTTCTCTTGAATGCCGGTGCAATGGCATGATTGACTAACTTCATTAGTGATTAACTTGGAAAAGGTACAATGTATCTAATATTTTTTTAAATATTTATTGCTCAGCGCAACCTATTGCCCCTTACAAGCTTTTCAGACACTTTCTGACAACCCTGTAGTAAGGTAATGTCACTTCGAGGCGATCTCCCTTTGAGTGTTTTTCTAATGACACAGTACTTCTGAATCTTAAGCACTGCTATTAATCCCAATCCTCAGTTGTCACATTTCTTCTAATTGTAGGTGTTTCAATAAATCAACATAAAGCAAGTCATTATTTTTGCCACTTGTGTGGACTGTGAATATACAGAAGTAAACCGTAACTGTTTACAACTTACCAAGATAGTTTATGTGCAGCCAGGGAGAATAAAGTGGTACAGGACACTTATGGTCTAGAAATCCGAGAAAGTGTCTCAAAAGTACCTTTAAGGCCACATATGCTATAACGCCTGCGCCCCTCGCGGAATTTTGGCTTCAATCGTGCTTCAGTACTTTTGTACTTACGAAATATTAAATTGACATTAGCGTGTATTTTATCCCAACATACTCTGGATTTAACAGCATAAAATTAACAGTCGACTAACTTGGTTTGCCTGGTCTTCTTACTACGAATCTACCGTGCTGGTAAAGGTTCAGTTTAAATTTAATTGTAAACGTAATTATTTTCTGCGTAACGTTTTCAAAAGTGTTTCTTCTTTCATTACTCTTAAGCAAAAGTTTAAATTAATCATCTTAGGGCAGTAGCTGACTAAGCCGCCGTTAGCGTAAGAAAGGGAGAGCTTGTTGAAAATGAGGGGTAGTGCGCATGCGCTGCATCTTAACCCCTTTTGTTGGCCGATTTGAGTTCTTTTCCCAGCCTGGTAGACCGAAAGTATCTTATACCATATTATTCAGCTCGACTTACCCTACACGACTGTGGTACGGTTAACGTTTACAAGCTGTAGATACATCTGTTTGAGTAATTACAAGCTATTAATCGTGATAAAGTTAGTAGCCTAAGTTTCCGTTAATAATTCTATTCGTTTGATTTTTTTTTTTTTTTTTTTTTTTTTTTTTTTTTTTTTTTTTTTTGAACTGTTGTTCAGCTCTGCATGACTGTGTGGATTGCCAAATGCGAGAGACAAAATGTATGTGCCTGCGAGAATACAACATGAAATTGGCCCTATTTTATAATCTTTCCAAAAAGTGTGCAAACTGATTAAACTATGAACGCAATTGTTAATCTCTATAATTAAACTAAGTGATCCCTGTGCGTTAATGATCTGCGTAATAGTGCTGTTCATGAAACGGTCCCTGTGCGTTGATAATTTTGGTAGCAAACTGATTCTGAAATGAAAATATTCTACCTCCTTATGAAACCGCTTGTAAACGCGGTGCTTGCTGCTCTCTGTGCACCAGCTGCAAATTTCTAACTACAGTAGTGGAGAGCTTAATGCAGTGCTCCAGACAACTAGTAAACCATTTTATTGCAAATCATTGACTAGGTTACTCTCTTAAATAAAAATTACTTGGCTCGATGATGTGCATAGTGCTCTAAGGTGAAATACTTCTATAACATTGTTTTTAAATTATCTGATGTATTGTTATTTGTACGCAATTAATTTTACAACACTCATTAACACTGACAAAAGGCAACATCGTTACCAACCTCTTACTCTCACAAATCTTAGACAAATCATTAATAAACATGAACAATACCTTACAGTGAAAATTACTCAATCTTTAATGAAAACTATAAGGTTCCCTGATAAGGATGTCTCATTCAACAATGTCTCTGAACTACACGGGACTGCAACGGTACAATATGAAAAATGTGACCTTTATTCCTCTTCATTCACTTTTCTAATCGCATTACATCCCATTTCATTCTAAATTACTAGTCAAATCTTTCTCCTCCGTTTCTCAGTATTCAAACACAAATCATTTTAAAATATAGATGTACTTTAAGTCTACAATGCCACAAGCCTTTGCTCGGCTTCTTTCTGACAACCTCTAATGACAGAACTTCCCAAGCTCCTCGCTGCCATGCATCGATGACTAAAGGAAGCACATACTCCAGCGACACAGCTATCATGACCAAATACTGCTCGCGAATAATAAGTGAGTCCAAATATCATACACTGAAGCGCCAAAGAAACTGGTATAGGCATGCATATTCAAATACAGAGATATGTCAACAGACATAATACGACGTTGCGGTCGGCAGCATCTATTATAAGACAAGTGTCTTGCGCAGTTGTTACATCGGCTACTGCAGCTACAAAGGTAGGTTATCAAGATTTGAGTGAGTTTGAACGTGATGTTCTAGTCGGCGCACAAACAGTGTGACACAGCAACTCCGAGGTAGCGATGAAGCGGGGATTTTTCCATATGACCATATCACTAGTGTACCTTGAATGTCAGGAACCCGGTAAAACACCAAATGTCCAACATAGCTGCGGCGGAAAAAAGATTGTGCAAGAATGGGACCAACGACGACTGAATAGAATCCTTCAACGTGACAGAAGTGTAATCCTTCCACAAATCGCTACAGATGTCAATGTTGGGCCACCAACAAGCGACAGCGTGAGAACGATTCAACGAAACATCATTGGTATGAGCTTTCGGAGCCGAAGGCCCAGGCGTGTAGCATTGATGACTGCACTTCACAAAGCTTTACGCCTGGCCTGGGCCCGTCAACACCAACATTGGACTGTTGATGATTGGACACATGTTGCCTGGTCAGACGAATCTAATTTCAAATTGTATGGAGCGGATGGACATTTACGGGTATGGAGACTGCGCCATGAATCCATGAACCTTGCACGTCAGCAGGGGACTGTTGAGCTGATGGAGGCTCTGTAACAGTGTGTGGCGTGCGCAATTGGAGTGATATGGGACCACTGATTTGTCTATTTAGGATTCTCACACGTGACAGATTCGTAAGCACCCTGTCTAATCACCTGCGTCCATTTATGCTCATTTTGCTTTCCGGGTGGATTTGGGCAATTTCAGCAGGACAATGCGACAAGCCACACGCTCAGAATTGCTACAAAGTGGCTCCAGCAACACTTTTCTGAATTTAAACACTTCCGTTGGCCAGAAAACTCCCCAGACATGAACATTATGAGCATATCTAGGGTGCACTGGAACGTGCTGTTCAGAAGAGATCTCCACGCTGTCGTACTCTTATGGATCTATGGACAGCCCTGCAGGATTCCTTCCAGCACTACTTCAGACGTTACTCGAGTCCATGCCACGTCGTGTTGCAGCACTTCTGCGTGCTCACGAGTGCCCTACATGTTATTACGCAGGTGTACCAGTTTCATTGCATGCGTGCGACCGATCTGCTTCCACATTTGTGCCTTATGGAAAGTTCTGGGAGTTACTTCATATGGAATAAAGTAATTTTGTAGAACATTCTCTGCATGTATAAGGTCTAGCACACACTATTCAGGCAGCTCAGTTTCGCCTGTACTGTCGTGTGCACTCAATAAACGTGCTTTCAGAGTTAATTGGAACATGACGCAGGAGTCTACGTGACCATATCTTATCTTGTCTATCACTTTGGCTCCTTTTAATACGAAATCTCATTTTCTCATTTTCTGAGCGATTATTTAGTGGTCCAGTATGTGCGACTAAAGATGTGACGTTTTCATCAATTTGGTATTCCTGGTGTTCCATATAGTATCGCGTAAACTGGTGCGTGGTGGGACATCGAACCTAAGTAGCCATGGAATGTTTATTGTGAAACTTTTCCTGCTCTGTAAAGAGCACAGTGTGACCTCTGTTCGACTCGCGACGACGGCACTCAAGTCTTCGCCAGACCATTAGGTGTTCTTGTTTTCCTCAAACCTTTTAAGTTAAAATGTTGGCGTCCTCAACCCACATAACGCAAATAATGAGATGTGTCCTTCAAAATGGACACCTAGATATCATTCTCTGACTTCCACAATTGGAGCGTTTGGTCTATCTGTAGTGACCTTATCGTCGACTTGATGAAAAACCCTAATCTTCGCTTTTGTTTCTGTGGTGTTATTTAATATCCTACTTATCACTGAATGATATTCCACTTCCTTTATTTTGCATTTTATAGCCTTCGTCAACTTTATCGTTGTAGAAGCACCTTTCTAGTCAGCACCGTAGCTTTTGTTTATCATACAGTCAGTGAATTTGACGATGTAAACGTGAAGCCGCCACATTTATTCCCTGGCACTTTTTCCACTATTACAGCCCATATGATGCAACAAGGCGCAGTGGAACTGCAGTGTGACCAACTAGTCACAACCGCTAGTTGGTTACCTGTGCAACCAGATCCTTAGGTGATTTTGTCAATTATTACCTAACGTTGGAATATTAAACTGTCCGCTCAGTTTCCATATGACTAAAGTCGGTTTTTCTAGAACCACTTTCCATTCAAGACTTCGGCAACGTGCAAAGAGAGCTGAGATAAACACACACGTTATTCAGCAGACTTCGCCGGCCAGTAATTAGTTATTTGTTCAGTAGACAAGATTTACGATCAATATGGAAGGTGTACGTAAATATTTATATGACTACATGCTGGCCATTTACATGTTTTTCCGGAAAAGTTCAAGAAATCCTCTATGGTATAAAAAAAGTTGTTAAGGAGAAAATGTTTCTGCTATCTGTTATGTATTTTATTTCCATTAACAGATTGTGAAAGACCTTTACAGCTCCATTTTTCATCCATATCTCTACCAAAGCAGAGATTCATCAAACAGTAAAGGAAATCATTTTTCCTTGTAATGTACGTGTGGATTTCTCTGTTACTCTCAAACTCATATGGAGTACCGTTGATGAATTTCAGAAATGAATACATGTAATATGAGGCTGAAATGCTCCCAACTGCTGAATGAAATTCCTGCAAGATGCATGCATTTGGACCCCACACGTAGTTCTATTTACTTTTTTTTCTGAAGTGAGGAGTTGTCCAGATTATTATCCCACAAGATACGTAGAGAGTACTGGTATCTAACATAGACCCTAATTTGACTAAGAAACTTCTGAGAATATACGTCTGGCGCACAGCATTGTATGGCAGAGAAGTGCTGAATGTGAGGAAACCAGAACAGAAGAAACCCGAAGAGGATGAGACATGGCGCTACAGAAAAATGTTCAAAATTAGGTGGACTTATAAGACGAGGAGTAGGGGGTTCTCCTTACAATCGGCTAAGAAAAGATCATGTGAAAGACACAGATGTTGAGGTGTCAGGGAATATCCTCCATGGTACTACAGTGTATAGTAGAGGGTAAAAACTATATGGGAGGCAGAGACTGCAATGCATCCCGCACATAATCGAGGAAGCAGATTAAAAGTTCTGCTCTGAGGTGAAGAGGTTGGTGCAGGAAGGACTCGGTGGCGGGCACATCAAACCAATGAGAAGAAGGTGAAAAGAAATATACGAGTATCAGTGACTCAAATTACACTACTGGCCATTAAAACTGCTACACCACGAGGATGATGTGCTACAGACGCATAATTTAACCGACAGGAAGAAGATGCTGTGATACGCAAATGATTAGCATTTCAGAGCCGGTGGCGACACCTACAACGTGCTGACATGAGGAAAGTTTCCAACCGGTTTCTCATACACAAACAGCAGTTGACCGGCGTTGCCTGGTGAAACGTTGTTGTGATGCCTCGTGTAAGAAGGAGAAATACGTATCCGACTTTGATAAATGTCGGATTGTAGCTTATCACGATTGCGGTTTATCGTATCGCGACATTGCTGCTCGCGTTGGTCGATATCCAATGACTGTTAGCAGAATATGGAATCGGTGGGTTCTGGAGGGTAATACGGAACTCCTTGTTGGATCCCAACGGCCTCGTACCACTAGCAGTCGAGATGACAGGCATCTTATCCGCATGGCTGTAACGGATCGTGCAGCCACGTCTCGATCCCAGCGTCAACAGATGGGGACGTTTGCAAGACAACAACCATCTGCACAAACAGTTCGACGACGTTTGCAGCAGCATGGACTAACAGCTCGGAGACCATGGCGGCGGTTACCCTTGACGTTGCATCACAGACAGCAGCGCCTGCGATGGTGAACTCAACGACGAACCTGGGTGCACGAATGGCAAAACGTCATTTTTTCCGATGAATCCAGGTTCTGTGTACAGCATCATGATGGTTGCATCCGTGTTTGGCGACATCGCGGTGAACGCACATTGGAAGCGTGTATTCTTCATCGCCATACTGGCGTATCACCCGGCGTGATGGTATGGGGTGCCATTGGTTACACGTTTCGGTCACCTCTTGTTCGCACTGACGGCACTTTGACCAGTGGACGTTATGTTACGACCCGTGGCTCTACCCTTCATTCGATCCCTGCGAAACCCTACATTTCAGCAGGATAATGCACGACCCTATGTTGCAGGTCCTGTACGGGCCTTTCTGGACACAGAAAATGTTCGACTGCTGCCCTGGCCAGCATATTCTCCAGATCTCTCACCAACTGAAAAAGTCTGGTCAATGGTGGCCGAGCAAGTGGCTCGTCACAATACGCCAGTCACTGCTCTTGATGAACTGTGGTACCGTGTTGAAGCTGCATGGACAGCTGTACCTGTACACGCCATCCAAGCTCTGTTTGACTCAATGCCCAGGCATATCAAGGCCGTTATTGCGGCCAGAATTGGTTGCTCTGGGTACTGATTTCTCTGGATCTATGCACCCAAGTTGCGTGAAAATATATTCACCTGTCAGTTCTAGTATAATGTATTCGTCCAATGAATACCCGTTTATCATCTGCATTTCTTCTTGGTGTAGCAATTTTAATGGCCAATAGTGTATGAAGACTATGTTAACTTACTGATTTTTCTATCCTCAAAATTGGCAACTATGGCAATTGCAGCCAAGCTTATGTTCTTTGGCAGATTTTCTATATGGTTTTTACAATGTAAACCTTTATCAGTGTGCACTCCAAAGACTTTTCTACCTTGTTTATCATTTCAACCATACTAGGTTAAAAGGAGAACGCAACTGATAGTGAAGATCTGGCTGAGTTGTGTTTTTTCCAAAGCTAGTCCCTTTGTGTGTAACCCTTCTGTAATTACGACAGTAACATCTTTACTGTTTACTGTGCTGATACTTCTCTGTTCGGCTCCAGACACAACTAATTCTTGCAAATAGAACTAATTCTGCCTCTATACCGAAATACAATGGGCGCACTAAGGATTAGGAAAGCGCACAGCGTGTGGCAGCCCATTCCGACGAAAGCCGATAGTCCAGAGAAGCGCTGCGGGAACGGGGGTTGCGCCTGAGGCCCGGCCGTACCAATGCATGGCAATCGCGGTGTGAGCTGCAGGCGTGGGAGAGCACTGTGCTTGAGTCTCGGAGGCCAAGGCGCAGCTCGGATAAACGGCATCTGCTGCAACGAGGATCAATACTCCTTCCTACGGCCTGTCTGACCTCCTGTCTAGACCCTGGGAGAGGCCGTACAGAGAACTGTAAGTAGAGTCAAGGCACGTTTGGGGCTCTTCTGCTTCGCAAGGTGGAATACCATAGCGATACTGGAAAATGACGCATGAAATGAGTGGACTGCACGAATGTAATGTTATTAAAACTGCAGAGTTGTTGGCTGGCAACAAAGGCGAGTCATCAAACTAACTGGAAACATGAAAAGATATGCTGTATTAGGAAACTTTTTTTTAACGACCTTGATCCCAAGCACTGATCTGCTGAACAGTTTTAATTACTAGAACAATTCATAAATCTGTGTCAAGATTTCAGACACAAATGTTATACGAAGCAGGATTTCACGGCTTGTATTTAGACCGTTGGTTATTTCTGTTTTAAAGCAATACACCGTGGTCTAAGGCATGTTTCGGTGCCTATTGCTAGAGACATCCTTGGAGGATAAAAAAAAAACGTAGGTTGTTAATTTTCAAACCTAAACAAGCTCTGCAGACCGAATAGTTTACAGGTGAGATCAGCAGCTCTGCGATTCTTGCCAGGGGTCGAATGACGTCATGACACGGCGTTTGCATGGTTATATATAAAGTTGAGTTTGTTGATCTTTTTGAAGTTTAACTGTGTCTTCATAACCTCCGAGAATGTTGACATGCTAAGGTGACGAAAGGTTACACACTGGTTTATGGGATCTCATTTTGCCCAGCGCAGTGCAGCAACTCAACATGACATGAACACAACGTGCTGGAAATCCCCCGTACAAATACTGAGCCAAGCAGCCGTCCATAATTACGAAAGTGTTGCCGGTGCAGAATTTTGTGCACCATCTAACCTATCGCTAATATCCAATAAACATTAGATGGGGTTCATATCTGGTTCGCGAATCGTCTTCAAAGTTCTTCAAACTTTACGCGAACAGTTGTCAGCTGGTCACGTGGCGCATTGTCACCCATAAAATATCCATCGTTGTTGGAGAACATGAAGTACATGAATAGCTGTAAAAAGGTCTTCATGTAGCCGCACATAACCCTTTCCAGTCAATGATCGGTTCTGTTGGACCAGAGGACCAAGTCCGTTCCATGTAAATGAAGCCCACACAATTATGGGGCTACCACCAGCTTGCGACACTTCTTCTTGAGAACCTGGGTCCAGGACCCCGTGTGGGCTGAGCGATAATCGAACCCTACCATCACCTATTACCAACTGGGCTCAACTGACCAGGAGTTCCAGTCGTCTAGGGTCCAATTAACATGGTCGCGAGTACAGGAGAGGCGCTGCAGGCGATGTCGTGCCCTTAGCAAAGCACTCGTGCTGGTTGTCTGATGCCATAGGCCGTTAACGCCAAATTTCGGAGGACTATCCTAACGGATGTGTCCTTCATACGTCCCACAGATTAATTTCTGCAGTTATCCCTTCACTGTTAGAACTAACTCTAAGCAGACGCCACTCTCTCGGTTGTAAAATGAAAAACGTCGCCACGGTGTTGCCTGTGGTGAGAGTTAATGCCTGAAATTTGATTCTCGGAACACTCTTGACACTGTGGGTTTCGGAATACTGAATTCCGTGACGATTTCGGAAATGGAATGACCCGTGAGTCTAGCTGCAACAACCATTCCGTGTTCGAAGTCTGTTAATTCCCGCTGTGCGGCCATAATCAAGTCGGAAATGTTTTCTCGTGCATCGCCTTAGTGAAAATGACAGCTAACTCAATGTACTGTCCTTTTATACCTTGTGTGCGAAACAACCGATATGTGTATATACGCTTTTTGCTATCCCATGACTTTCGTCATCTTACTGTATCTTAGAACACGATCTAATTCCCGCAAAATAGTAATTAACACGTATGAATATGTTACGCAAAAGTTAAAGTGCTTGTGGATAGTGACAAATAAATAAATACAACAATAAGAAAGTAAGAGTGATCACCAAGTCAAAGCCCGAACGAACTGCCAATTGGAACAGGGAAGTATGATCAGTAGCCGAGAAAGTGAGGTCTTGTAAACGTGACATTTCAAGCCGTGTGGGGGTTCTGCTAATACAATGACTCGTGTTGAAACCCGTCTGCTAGGAAACGCTTCCGTACTTAATATCACTACGTAGGTGGAAAGGCTCTAAGACTCTTTCTATACACTAGTCTCACGTACTAGGAAAGCCACATCTTTGACTGTGAGTAGTAAGATCATATCTGCTGGGTTTATTGTGAAGCGGAGTCCTACTGACCAATCAGGTGACGCGAGTTAGCTGGGCCATAGAGACGAAACATTGCTTCTCTTCTACTGAAGTTCAGACGTCTTTGTGTTGTGTAGTGCCGAGGTGGTCATGCAACTTTCAGCAATTCAAAGTCACAGAGCTACTCGATAGTGCGCTTTGGCGTAATATTCCACCACATGATTTTCAGCACTACGGATGCGTTTTCTTTTAACAAAGGCTAAATCTGTTTCTTCTGATCGAGGATTTCGTGCATGTGCAATGATTAATAATGGTCTTTCATCGAGTCATCCGTGGCTGTAGGTTCACTTTCACGCTCAGGCTCGTTTAACTTCTCCCCTTATGTAAGATTATCACGGGGACGTTAGATTACGTAGGGCTTCTTCTTGTTCTTGTTCTATTGTTTTCATTTTATTGTTTATAATACGTGGTATTGTTCAACCACGTGGTCCTTTGGAGAACATACTACTGAATTTTGCTGAATATCGTGCTTGATTACTGATTCATTATTTTTCATCCACAAGTCACAAATGATTACGTTTTTCATTCTCACTTCCCATATATTCACTTATCCTTTGTCTAAGTTCGCAGCTGATTCGTCCGCAATTCTCTGAACACTTTCAGTCTTCAGCAGAACGCTTATCTAATAAACTCTCATGGGTTGACAAAATATTTTTTTCTTTGCATGCATATTACAGCCACTGTAAGGTATGCGTGAGCTACTGGAAACTTCGAAGCACGTGCTGTAATCATGGTTCATGATTCATACTTTTTTATGATAGGTGTTACACCATACAAATGGAAGTCTACATCTGTATCGCACACGTTCTCTCTACGTATAAAGAAGAACGCACTCACACTTCAAAATTGCATTACTTAAGCCCATGAACAGTATCCCATTACACAAGTATTTTCCGTTCAATCATGAAAGTCGTGGCTCGTACCAAATATTTTCATCAACAGAAATCAGGACGCGCTGTTGTTCATTCTTGTTCAAGAAAGGGAATATTTTTAGAACACAAATACTGAACTCACACCAGTTATGTACTCAGTTTAAATCTGAAAAGAAAGTAAGAGGTTTTGAGAGTGTGGTACCAGCAAAGAGAAGAGGGTACTACACAGAGAAGAGGGTACTACACAGAGACAATGGAGTGTTAGCAATGGGACCACAGCAAAATATGGCCGCATCTTGCTTGTTTGGCTGTAGCACACTCTACAGATTGGTCCAAAGTGCTGCCTCTATACTGCAGCACAACATCACGTGAGAACCGTCACGTAAACCTATCCAACTATGTGACCACGTGGTTGTGTTGTTTATGAAACCAACGTTTCGGACACCGTTGAATTTAGCTTCATCAGTACGATGTATTTACTACTGGGCCAGTTCCGTTTTGTGAAAAAGACACGCGAAACGTTTTACTGAAGATAACAATGGCCACGGAAGTGTACGCTCTCTTGTGTGTGAACTCGTCTGCGTTTCCTTCCGTTTACTGAAGCGACTTCTGTTGATCCGACCATGCTTAGGACTCAGGCGCCGCTGAGAACGTGCAGTGCTGTGTTTTCGGCCGAGACTTCCTTCGACGGCTCCTACAATGACGATTACACTCGTGTTACACCAAACTATGCAGGCTGCAATACAGCGGGTTGAGGGGCTTAAGGGGGCAAACAGTGGTTTCGCCCACCATCGAATTTGTATCCTGTTTGCGTTTAAAATTTAAGCAAATGGAAATATGTATAGGTAACTCTAATAACAATAATAATAATGATAGTAATAATAATGACGTACGACCTACCAGCGCGGTGTCAGTCTTCGGCGATTTGGACGTCGCTGAGCCAACAGTAACCAGCGTACCCAGTCGGTCACCCGTCCAAGTACGCAGCAGACTCGAAGTTGATTAAATTCGGTGATTTGGCAGGACCCTGTATTTACAACGCACTAAGACCATTAATGGAAGTCATAGTGATTCTTCCACAATGTAGTGGGAACGTTTACGGAATTTGGTTAACTGTGGAAAACCGTCAAACACCTCATTGTCGCCCCATCTCCCCTTCTCTAAAGTATTAGACTGCCGGATGTCGCCGCGTTCATTCTATTCGGAAGTGGATCCACTTCCTGTTAAATAGGCTGGTCGTGCGGTAGCGTTCTCGCTTCCCACGCCCGGGTTCCCGGGTTCAATTCCCGGCGGAGTCAGGGATTTTCTCTGCCTCGTGATGGCTGGGTGTTGTGTGATGTCCTTAGGTTAGTTAGGTTTAAGTAGTTCTAAGTTCTAGGGGACTGATGACCATAGAGGTTAACTCCCATAGTGCTCAGAGACATGTTTGTTAAACAGGCTATTGTTATAGATACTACGCTCTATGGGAACGTTTAAGAACTGCGTGAAATTCAATGAAAATTTCTTCCAGCCCTAGGATTCAAACCAGAGACATCTGGTTAGAATAATTTCCCGAAGCTGCACCCGAGATCTACAGCTCTGGATCATATATTATTTGGTGGATTAAATAATTCAGCACACGGTTTCGCACAATGCTGTCTTCAGTCTTTTTGCTAGACACTTCGTCAACGAAATGTTTACAAGATACCATCCTCATAAATTTCGTTTTGTTGGAAGGTGCTAATCCGCTTGTCGACCTCAGAAAAGCCCTACCTCTAAGACGGATGATGCGTCAGTCAGTTGATGGCAGAAACACGATATTAACTGTGCTGAACTGGCCCCTTCTGCATTTGCGCGGCACTAGTAGAACATGTCAGCGACGGTCACATCTTATAATCATTAGTTTAAAGATAAAGACGTCCTGTAGAAGCTGATGTGCGATTGTGTGAAAATTCATTTATTCAGTCTTTCCTAAATATTATGATGTAACACAGTGTTTTGGCTTTTCAAACATGACACTGTGGGTGTGAACGTCTCCGCGAGCTGTAGAGTGGTACTGTTACAAAGGTTACCGAAATGACAGCGCACATCGCTACGGGTAGAAATGGAAGAATTTGAGCCGGCACCACAGCTTAGCGTGTTCGGTTAGGGTACAGGCCTTATTTTCCTACCACTTAGGTATGTTCAGAGTCTTCTACACGGCAGGCGAACATTTTTAGGCCGTGCAATATGCCGTATTCCCTCCCCCCCACCCTTCTCTCTCTCTCTCTCTCTCTCTCTCTCTCTCTGTCTGTCTCTCTCTCTCTGTCTCTCTCTCTCTCTCTCTCTCTCTCTCTCTCTCTCCCCATTCGTTTAGTCGATTCCATCTCTAAGTGACCCTATGAACTGAAGCGCGCTAGTTTCTGCTGCCCTGCGCTTTCGCCCCTTGCTGGAATCCGTTACCTGTGCGATGCTATCGATCCCTCTCATCCTTTGCCGCCCTCTTCCGTTCGTGCCTTCGATCTTTCCCAACACTAATGTATTCTCCAGAAAATCATGTCTTTTCATTATGTGGCAAATGTAAGTAAGTCTTTCTTTCCGTTATCACACCTTAATTAGAAGAAAGAGATGGCACTACTTCAAACCATAAGATCGCTTCTTCCTTCCTGATTAGACCTAACCATACTGACACTCTGTTTACCTGGCCTAGCGTCTGGTCACGAAGTATTTAGCCTATATATGAGAGTCCCAAATTGTGCATAGAAATAATATTCTTCAGTAGTACACTAGCTTAAAATTACAATTTGCTAAATTTTCTAATTTAAATGCTAGCTCAATATATTAAAAGTTTTATTAAAATAGCTGTTAATAGATGACTTCTAAAAGTAAATTACACATGCTGTCCCACGCTGAGATCATTGCACAACAAGACTGGTGCATTAACAGAAAGACTACGTGTTCTGGGTTCCCTGCAGGCATAGTGTTGCTGCGGTACACATAACAGGTGCATCTCAGTGTGGGAATGAAATGTCGCGATAGCTGAACACGTACTCAAAATTTGAAGTACGGGGAATAGTACGATTATTGTAAGAAAACATCTACTTACACACATATTCACCGTGAAAGTCTGACGATGTGTGGACCAAATGCAACGTCGCGTGCAACAGTAGTGAAATGGTGCCAACAATTTCAGCAAGGCTGCACAGAAGTGACTGATTCTAATCAGGATGGAAGACCTTCTGCGTCGACCACAGACGACACTGTGCAGACAATCGTGAACTGGTTAGCAACAATTGCAGTTTTTCTGTCGATGAGAATATTCATACAGCGGTTGTCGAATTGCTCCGTCACGGAGGAGTGGATTTCTATAGTCGAGGAGTTGAGCGACTAGTAAAAAAAATGTCTCTGAGCACTATGGGACTTAACCTCTATGGTCAGCAGTCCCCTAGAACTTAGAATTACTTAAACCTAACTAACCTAAGGACATCACACAACACCCAGCCATCACGAGGCAGAGAAAATCCCTGACCCCGCCGGGAATTGAACCCGGGAAGCGAACGCTACCGCACGACCACAGGCTGCGGGCGAGCGACTAATAGAACGGGGGGAAGGGGATGAGGAGATTACCGTTTAACGTCCCGTCGACAACTAGATCATTAGAGTCGAACCACAAGCTCGGAATAGGTAAGGATATGGAAGGAAATTGGCCTTGCCCTTTCTACCATCCGAGCATTTGCTTTGACGTGGTTCATCTGTAAAGGAGACCGCTTATAAAGCAATTATACGACCTATTCTTGAGTACTGCTCGAGCGCTGAGAATCCCTATCAGGTTGGACTTAGGGAGGACATAGAAGCAATTCAGAGGCAGGCTGCTAGGTTTGTTACTGGTAGGTTTGATCATCACGCGCGTGTTACGGAAATGCTTCATGAACTCGGGTGGGAGTCTCTAGAGGAAAGGAGGGGTTCTTATCGTGAATCGCTACTAAGAAAATTTAGAGAACCAGCATTTGAGACTGACTGCAGGACATTTTAGTGCCGCCAACTTATATTTCGCGGAAAGACCACAAAGATAAGATAAGAGACATTAGGCACGTACAGAGTCATTTTTTCCCTCGTTCTGTTTGGGAGTGGAACAGTTCAGTTGTGGTACGAGGTACCCTCCGCCACGCACCATATGGTGGATGCGGAGTATGTATGTAGATGTAGAACCGATTTAGGGAAATCAAGGAAAAACTAAATCAGGATGGCCGGACGCGGGTGTTGATAGAACGTTCTGTTCGTTATTTAGAGAAACTTATTGACTACGTAGAAAAATAATGTTACGTCACTATGTCACTTTGTAGTTTAATAGATGTCGCTTGGTTAACCATAATAATGTGTCACAATCTTTGGGGCAGGATTATTAAGGTATGCCTCATCGGCGCAAAGTGCTTCTTCTGGGAAAGAAATATATGTAGTCTTAAGTCTTTAATCGTGATGGCATAACACAGATACATCCGATATAAATTTACTTTTGTGACATTCAGAAGCTATTATTCCAACTTACAGTGTTTGTATCGACAAGGTGTTCGGAAATTGCCGTAGAAAAATTCTAGGACTTGTATAGGGGAGTTAGTATATAATATTTTGATTAGGAGCCCATGTCCGGAAACGTACCGTTTCAGTTCTACTATGGATTCAGTTCAGATGCTTAGCTCATCCACTTCTGCTTGAGTAACTGAATTAGGCATGACGCAGTAAAATTATCAGGTAACAGTCTGAAAGGAAAAATAAGGAAACGTCCATTTATCATTAAGCACAATTGTTTGTATTAACACTTAAACATTCTGTGTTTACTTTATTAGAAAACAAAAAAATCAAAATATGTGAATGTGTGTGAAATCTTATGGGACTTAACTGCTTAGGTCATCAGTCCCTAAGCTTAAACACAACTTAACCTAAATTATCTTAAGGACAAACACACACACACCCATGCCCGAGGGAGGACTCGAACCTCCGCCGGGATCAGCCGCACAGTCCAGGACTGCAGCTTCTTAGACCGCTCGGCTAAGCCTGCGAGGCGAAAACAAAAAAGAATGCAGGATATTATACCTACAGAACAGTACTGATGCATTACAACTGCGGCTCGATGTGGCGACCATCAACGTTGTTACAGATACTGTACCGACGAAGCACGTTCTGGTATGCACTCTCCATCTCACCAGCAGTTTCTTCAGTTTCTAGAGCAGCACCCAGAACTCGCTCCAGCAGATCTTACTCTGTCTCTAAAGGAGTCTCTTAAATTAAACTTTGCATACGACCCCACAAGACGTAGCACGTGTCATCCTGTATACATTATTGCATACCAGAACAAGCAAACCTGGGACTTTTCTCTTTCCCTCAGAAGATGTGAACATGTGAACTAGATCGTCGTAGAATGGTAACGCTACATTTCCGGACTTGGGTACCTAGGCAAAATATTATGTAGTCATTCCCCTCCACAAGTCCTAGAAGTTCGTAACGGGACTTTCCGAACACCCTGTGTAGACGATTGTCACTGAACTAATTCTCGAAGTTGAAAGAAGCCCTCTTTGGTAACTGAGGTATCGTGGCAGGGTAGTATTTTAATGTGTGACGTGACCCAACAATACGTAACATCCGTGGAAGTCGGGGAGCTGTATTCGAATGCCGGTGGAGAGCAATAGATGTAAGACGAGTTCTTGAGAGCCACGGCGTTATTGGTGAGGAGATGGAGTTGCGTGGCCTATGTGGTGACCCGCCGTGGCCGAGTTGTTATTTCTCTCGATAGCCGCCTCCAGCTCCAGCTCCAGCTCCAGCTCAGCCCCCCCCCCCCCCCCACCTCCACCTCCAGGCATCGGGCCGCGCCGGCCCCGAGGCAATGCTGACGCAGACGGCTCGGTCGCCCCGCGGCCGGAACTAAATTGGAGCCGGAATTGGATTGCGCAACGGCAGAATGGATCCGTGTGACGACATAATGACGCGCCAGTGGGCTGCGCCGTACACCAACCCATAGGCGGCGCCGTCGATGGTGTGCCTCCCTGCTTGTTGCGCATCTCCAAATAGCGGTACCAAGCCTACTATCTGAACTAGTCCAGGTGGGCTAAGTACTATTTCTTATTGATTTTCTTACGTTAATCTATTATGTTTATTCTGCCCACAACGTTACCTATAGTGACAAGTTCCACAGAGACAGTAAACGTGTTGTAACGCAAATGCAGAGTTATCGTACTGTTGCCATGGAATTAGGTTTACGAAGTTACAAGAAGAATGGGGCGCGCATGTGTCAGCTAGTAGCGAAGTGAGTGCTAGATTTCTCTTTTGACCTTTTGTTGGAATTCAGAACAGACATTATCAATGCAAACTCTAGCATTAACAAGATATCGAGATTGCAACTGTCACTATAGCCATCTGCTGCCTTAAATTGAATTCCTCCAGAGAGACTTCGTGAACTAAAATCGCACGTGTAGCCATCTACAGACTATTGTAAGTTACAAAGAGAATTATGTTTTCTGGCTTGATCGTTCCTAGATTTATTAATGTGTAATATTTAGTATAAATGAGTTTGGTTTAAAAAAAAATCTAAATGATGAAGATAGCTTACATAAATTTAAACTGATCAAAAAGAAATGGCTCTGAGCACTATGGGACTCAACTGCTGTGGTCATCAGTCCCCTAGAACTTAGAACTACTTAAACCTAACTAACCTAAGGACATCACACACATCCATGCCCGAGGCAGGATACGAACCTGCGACCGTAGCAGTCGCACGGTTCCGGACTGCGCGCCTAGAACCGCGAGACCACCGCGGCCGGCTTATACTGATCAGCCAGAGCATTATGATGACCGACCTAATATCGATATGAACCCGTCCAGGCGATAGCAGCGTCACCTGGCGAGGAATGATCGCCAGTCAGACACATGCACAGTACATACAGTATCAGTGAGCCTGCTGTCCGTTTGTAGAATGTGGAGGGCGCGCGATCTATCTGAGTTTGACAGACGGCAGACGGTGATGGCTCTTATACCCGGTGAGAGTATTTAAGGTATTTCGGGTATTCAAGGAGTGTTGTTATCAATCTCTTCAACACGTTGCGTAACCAACGTGCAACTACGTCCAGATGTCTCGGGGTTGGGATGGCACCCCTCATTATAGATATCGTAGGCTGGGCAGACTGATAAAACATGACAGGCGGCGAACTATGGTGGAACTATCATCAGACTTTAATGCTGGGCAGAGCAAAAGTGTGTCTGAACACACAGTGCACCGGAAATACCTAACAATGGACCTCCGCAGTCGACGACCCTTGCATGCGCCAATGTTAACACCGCGACATCGGCAACTACTGCTAAAATGGGCACGTGACCATCAGCACTGGCGTTGGCGCAGCGACAGAGCGTTGCCTGGTCTCATAAATCACGATACCTTCTGCATCACGGCGATAGGAGAGATCAAATCCGTCGACTTCCAGGGGAACAGCTCCCTGATACCTGTACTTCGGGACGGAGACAAGCTGGAGGCGGCTGCGTTATGCTCTGGCCAACATTCACCTGGGCATCCATGGGTCCAGCGGAACTCGTGAGAGGCATGTCTTCCGATGGCAGTGGCAGTTTTCAACAAGATAAGGCGCCATGTCACTAGGCTAGGCATGGCGAGCTACAATTGATGTGCTGGCCCCCAAACTCGCCAGATTGGCACTCAGTCAAAAATATCAGTGATGTGATTGAACGTGGCGTTAGAGCTCACCGTCCCCCTCCCCGGAATTGATGGGATTTAGTTGAGTTATGTATCCAGATGTTCTGCCAACTCCGATCCACCAAGGCCTCAAAGCTTTCATGACATGAGGCGACGCCGCAGTTATCTGTGCCAAAGGTGGACATACCGGCTATCAGGTAAGTGGTCACAATGCTCTGGCTGGTCAGTATATTCTGTAGTTGTGACATTACTGTCACATATATTCATTTTTACCAACATTTTATTTAGAATGTACTTGGTGCAATTCCTAGGAAGAAAGCTGTCCATATTTCTCAGTAGAAAGGCGTTTTCGCAGTGTGATTTCTATGTTATCTTTGTCAGCAGGAGTTGATCAGTGAATCTGTCAAAACAGCACAGCATTGACCGTAAAAAGTAAGACTACGCATTAGGGTATCACTTTCACCCTGTCAGGATCTTACATTATAGCAAAATTCCGCATAAGAGCGACATACCGAGTGATCAAAATGTCAGTATAAATTTGAAAACTTAATAAACCACGGTATAATGTAGATAGATAGGTAAAAATTTACACACATTCTTGGAACGACATGGGGTTATAATAGCACAAAAAAACAAAGTTCACAAAATGTTCTACAGATGGCGCTTGACAGCAGATAACTGCTACAGTGACGGGTGAGAGGTACGCTGATATGTTACAGAATCGCATCACCTTCCCCAGCCTGGCTGATAAACACCTGCTGGAACGTACGATGTTTATGCAGGTTGGCGCTCCACCCCATATTGCTAGACGCTTGAAAGATCTCTTGCGCGCGTCGTTTGGTGATGGCCGTGTGCTCAGCCGCCACTTTCGTCATTCTTGGCCTCCCAGGTCCCCAGTCCGTGCGATTATTGGCTTTGGGGTTACCTCAAGTCGCAAGTGTATCGTGATCGACCGACATCTCTAGGGATGCTGAAAGACAACATCCGAGGCCAATGCCTCACCATAACTCCGGATATGCTTTACAGTGCTGCTCACAACATTATTTCTCGACTACAGCTGTTGTTGAGGAATGATGGTGGACACATTGATCATTTCCTGTAATGAACATCATCTTTGCTTTGTCTTACTTTGTTATGATAATTATTTCTGTTCTGATCAGATGAAGCGCCATGTACAGGACATTTTTTGAACTTTTGTTATTTTTTTGGTTCTAATAAAACCCCATTTCATTCCAAGCATGTGTGTCAATTTGTACCTCTCTATCTACATTATTCCGTGATTTATTCAGTTTTCAAATTAATGCTGACTTTTTGATCGTCGTTGAACGGCAATGAACTGCCTTTTTTTGTTGTTACTTTGTCCTGCATTGGTGCAGGATCGACTTGATTATTCATGTGACACTGTGGAAGTCTTCTAAATGTTTATCAACCGTGTAACGTGGGTGCCAGACAGGAATTCATCTAGTGGGGTGTGGGAAACCGCCTAAATACCGCATTCAGGCTGGCCGGCACACCGACGCTCATCGTTAATCAGCCAGGCAGAACCGACCTGGGGCAGGCGCAACTCCCCGTACCGGAAGCTGCACTTCAACACGCACAACAATCCGAGTGAGTGATAATGAATTATGAGGAATAAAAAAAAGGTGATGAAATAAACAGAAATAGAAGAAATGGCGACTGTAGAACTTTGCTCTCTCTTTTGGGCAGCTTTGTCTAACATTACCCAACTGCTCATCAAATATATCTTACATAATCTGACTCACAGTACTGAAGATTTGTGACTTACAAGATAAATACCTCAGCTAGAACATCTGAAACTTAATAAAAATGATTTTATAACATGGAAATATTTTGTGAAAAGGTGAAACTGCGTTCCTATCCGTGCGTCTGTTATTGCCAACAAGCACCAACTGCCCCACTACCTACCTTGATCGTCTCTAAAGCTTCGAAATCATCTCCTTCTGCAGAAATGATTCGGTATCGTCTTCACAATCACAATGCAGTAAATCAAGCGTTATGATACATTAAGGAAGAAAGCAGGTGGCACCACCTTGCTTAAATGAGAGTCGATTACAACCCAACCAGAAGTACATTAACAATGAAGCTCATATATAAAACAAGGTAAAAATGGGCACTAAAAAATTTGCAAAAGTGACTAGATGCAAGAAATTGCATCAGCTTACAACGCTCGGACAATAAAGGGAACCCACGCAGTCAGAGTGTATATAATGAGGAAATAAAACACGTAACTGGGGGCGAGTGAAGATGACACATAGCAGTGGCACTGTAAAACATGGCAGCACTGGATAAGCCTTACTGTTGACCTTCCTCACTTGTTGTGTAATTCAACAATTATTCTTATAGTCTCTACCGAAATATTGTTCTAGCAACTAGTATACGTGCAGTAAGCTGGTGAACTATAATAAAGAACGGAAGTAAGCTGAAGGTCGCAATGCTTACATGACTTAGCTGAGAGCGCCCGTTGTGCATCACGCGTGAAGAAGCTCCACCGTTTACTCACATGAAATAAATGTGTGAAACTTCTTGAAATATTGCAGGCCTCCCAGAGATTCCAGAAGTTTCCATCCCTGGCGCTATCCCGCTTTTTGGCACCAGAAAACATGTGGGACCACTTATGATGTGATTTGATGGCAGTCAACTGGCCACAGTTGTCGAATTGCACAGGTGAGGAAGGGTAGTGGCAACCTGTAAGCGAGGCTACAATTACGAGTAAACATCAGTAAACAAACTGAAACGACCGACTGTCTCTCTAAGCCGAGATGTAGGCGACTATCCCAACATTTCAAAGCTAAACGTATCGTTTCTGAAATAAATTAATCTGATAATTACACGTTCATAAAGGAGTTAGAGTGTGTTAGCATTCGCTTCAGGGTACTTTCTCTAGTCAAATGATCGACTCTATTCAAGACTTACTTGACGACACGGATTACGAAACCGACGTCTCAGCATCTGAAGACTGTAAAAATTCTTTGAAGCGGACTATTCTGACGGCAAAACACAGAATGAACATTAATGAAAACGTCAAACTACAAGGACGGATTCTTGTCTGGAAATGGAGAAAAAAATGTCCTGTGAACTTGTGTCCTGAAATGCTTTGTTGCATCGTTTCGACGGTAGATAGCGCTGACGAATGACAGTTCCTCAGACCGCGGGCCGCGTGTTTTTCATGTGTTGCAGGTGATAGTAGCAGCTGTCATGCAGAATAAACGTATTCGTTCTTTGGCTGCAGTTTGTCGGCTTTATCAATGTTCACCACGTATAATATTGAAGAAAGATATTCAGATACTACAGCCGCAGAACGCCTTCTGGGGTTTGTACGCAGTTGTCCACTCATAGTGTTCAACTGCCACCGATCAAGTTTGAGCCTTTCCCCAGTGACACTGAACACTGGACTCGTTTCTGTCAACAGTTTCAATCATATACCGAACCAGATCCGATTGTACATAAATTTAGAGTTTTATAGAAAAAATGACAATGATAGCTGGTAGAACAGACATGTATGCTTATTTTACAAGCTCTTTCACTCGGTCTGAGTCATTCTCACCGTGATACTGTATCGGTCTAATCGACCGTAAGTATTCGGCGAACAAGAAACTGGTGACAGTAAATGTACTTACAGCAAGTATCGTTATTCTCACTCCAACCTACTTCCCCCCCCCCCCTCCCCGCGCCCCTCTCTCTCTCTCTCTCTCTCTCTCTCTCTCTCTCTCTTTCTCTCTCTTCCTGTGTGTGTTTTTCGATGGGAGATGAGCGCAGGCGCTTGGCGATAAGTAATCTAGAGCTCTGCTCTCCCATTGGACGCCTCCTTTGGATGGCGCCAGTACGCCGCCGGCCTGTAACTAGCCTCAAAGGCCAGTGCGAAGAGGCGCAAGGCAGAATAAAGGCCCCCACGACTAGCCGGTATCACCGTCCTCCAGCACCAAACCCCACCACGGAGTCTCGAGCTGAGAGATTACTCGGTGATGTTACTGGAATGGCGCACAGATTCTTTGGCTGCTTCCGAGCCACTACATTCACGGGCACCTCTTTATAACGCTCTCCATTTTGCTCTCATTCGAGATCTTCGAGACGTATGGCATTTCTTACTGCTGCAGCTACCTGCTGCATTGATAAGTTAGAAAGGACACATTGTTGAATGTGAGGTCCGCCAGTTATGCAAAACACCGTTTTTCTCAGTACCCAAACATGTTTCGGCACCACTGTCCCATCATCAGTAGGTTTTCGTTTTTATTTATTCTGCAATGTGAACATTTTTGTTAAATTGTTATAAAATTATGTGCCTTTTTAGTTCAAACAACAGATCGTTTCTTTTTGTATATCCCTTTACATTTGGTGTGCATGAATTTTCTGGATCACTTTTGTGTTAATTACTACAGGTAACTTGTCATCTGCAACCAAAGTTTTTTGCTGGGAGTTAACCTATCTCCTGGAATGTAATTTAGTTTTTTGCGATGTTTTCGCGCCTATTTTCGAACTTGCTAACGTTTTCGTGTCGCAAGTACTTCCATTCTCCCCATCAGGCTGAGATGTTGTGATGCACATGTAATTATAAAATTATTTTCCACAAATAACGTAGTAAAACACTTTTCACTACACCAACACAGTGTGATTGTGGTTTGTTATGTGTCCAAGCTCAGTCAGTGTTCGTTTGATCACCAGAGAGTTCGGCGCCAAATTTGAATTGTGTTCGCATTTTATCTTTGTGTGTGTGTGTGTGTGTGTGCTTTTTAACTGTGTGTATGTCTTTTATATGGTATTCCTTTTGTGTGTAAATGGTGCGTCTTTGCAGATTTTAGTGTATCTTTTTTCACTAATTGCATGGTCTGCATTCTCTGCGATACTTAATTTTACGAATTATGCTTAGTTACAGATTTGACTAATATGACATTTAATTTATCATCATCTACTGTAGATCTTGACATTGTTCTGCTCTACAGCGGAATGAGTGAATGAAACACAAGATAAAACAAAGAAAAGCAGTTTCTTAATCAGCCTTTCAATTTACGAAACGCCCTGGCGCTCTAAATGATGTAGAAGAACTGTCACCTTTTGAAATAGTTACGAAACAGTTTTTTCCTTTTCCAGGAATGGGAAACATACAAGGTAGTAGATTAATTTTGCGGTATAACCAGGGAGTATTTTTTTTCGCTTTAGTGACACCTGTAGCTACCATGTTGTAGTAAGACAGAGGATCTAAATATGAGAAGCTCTAGCCAGCTCTCTCAGACAGCTGCAGGTCGACATCTACATTGCAGCTACACTATGTGAGCAAAAATATCCGGACACTCCCAAAAACATACGTTATACATATTTGGTTCATTGTGGTTCAAAATGGTTCAAATGGCTCTGAGCACTATGGGACTTAACTTCTGAGGTCATCAGTCCCCTAGAACTTAGAACTACTTAAGCCTAACTAACCTGAGGACATCACACACATCCATGCCCGATTCAGGATTCGAACCTGCGACCGTAGCGTTTCAGACTGTAGTGCCTATAACCGATCGGCCACTCCGGCCGGGTCGGTGCATTGTGCTACCACCTACTGTCCGATAGTCCATATCAGTGATCTGAGCAGTCATTAGACATCGTGTGAGAGCAGAATGAAGCGCTCTGCGAAACTCATGGACTTCGATCCTGGTCAGGCGTTTGGGTGTCACTTGGATCATACGTCCGTACACGTTAGGGTGTGGGTATGGCGAATGCCCGGTGAACGTCATCTGCTAGCATGTATAGTGCCAACGGTAAAATTCGGAGGCGGTGGTGTTATGTTGTGGTCGTATTTTTCTTGGGTGAGGGTAGGGGGCGGCTTGTACCCCTTGCTGTTTTGCGTGGCACTCTCCGACCTCGTCTGTTGACTGACAAGGACCGCCAACAGTTGTAGAGAGTCGCAATGTGTAATAGGCAGACATCTATCCAGACCATCACACCGGAATTCCATATTGCATCAGGATCGATAGCACGTACTATGACAGGCGGGAGGTGAGAAAACTTTGATTTCATGGTCGAGAGGCAGCTCATAAGCCACACATCACGACGGTAAACGCCAAACGACGCCTCGCTTGGTGTGAGATGCGTAAACATTGGACGATTAAACAGTGGAAAAACGTTGTGTGGAGTGACGAATCGCGGTACACAATGTGGCGATCAGATGGCAGAGAGTGGGTATGACGAATGCCCGGTGAACGGCATCTGCTAGCATGTATATTGGCAACGTTAAAATTGGGAGGCGGTGGTGTTATGTTGTGGTCGTATTTTTCATGGGGGGGGGGGAGGGATATTGTACCCCTTGTTGATTTACGTGGCACTATCAAAGGCCTACATTGATCATTTAAACATCTTCCCACTGTTGAAGAGCAATTTCGGGGATGTCGAATGCATCTTTCAGTACGATCGGGCACCTGTTCACAAAGCACGGCCTGTGCTGGAGTGGTTATACGACAATGACATTCCTGTAATGAACTGGCCTGCACAGAGTCCTGACCTGAATCGTACTGAACACCTTTGGGGTGTTTGGGAACGCCGGCTTCGTGCCAGGCGTCAGCGACCTTCATCGATCCCTCTCCTCAGTGCAGCACTCAGTGATAGATGGGCTGCCATTCCCCAATAAACCTACCAGCAGCTGACTGAACGCATGCTTGGGAGAATGGAAGCTGTCATCAAGGCTAAGGGTGGGCAAACACCGTATTGAATTCCAGCATTACCGATGGAAGGCACTACGAACATATAAGTCATTTTCAACCAGTTGTCCAGATACTTCTGATCACATATTGTATCTGTACGTGCATACTCTGTAAGCAATCATACGGTGCCTGGCGGAGAGCACCTTGTCTCACTACTAGTGATTTCCTTTCCCGTTGCACTCACAAGCAGTTGGAGGAAAATACGATGATCTATACTCCTCAGTATTTTCTCGGTTAGATCCTTATGTGGTATGTACGTTAGTGGCAGTAGAAGCGTTCTGCATTCAGCCTCAAATAGAAGTTCTGTAAATTCTCTCAATAGCGCTTCACCACGAAGACATCGTTTTTCCGCCAATGATTCCCAATGGAATTCGCGAAAGATCTCCGTAATACTCGTATGTCGGCCGAACCTGCTCCTAACAAATCTAGCAGCCCGCCTGTGAATTGTTTCGCTGTATCCTTTTAATCCGACCTCAGACCTGGCGGGGATCCGAAACACTCGAACAGTACTCAAGAATGCGTCGCACTAGTGTTTCTCACGTCGTCTTGATCACACACGAGCTACACTTACCTAAAACTGCTATATACGCGGCCTCCTTTGTAGATAAGCTACACTTCTCTACAATTCTCGCAATAAATCAATGGGGGAGGTAGGGTGGCAGTGGGGCAGGGAAGGAAGTGGCAACAAAACAACTATTCAGATTGATGTGTAGAAATATTTGGTCTAGTGATATGCCATCCGACTTCAGGAAAAACATCATCCACACAATTCCGACGATTGCAAGAACTGAAAAGTACGAGGCTCATCGCACAATCAGCTTGAAAACTCATGCATCCAAGTCGCTGACAAGAACAATATACAGAAGAATGGAACAGATTTTCCGCCTTGCCTGCTACCGTCCTGACGTGGTAGTTCCATTTCAAATCACTTTGCAACTTTACGCGTAAGTGTTTAATCGACTTGACCTTGTCAAGCATGCCACTACTAACACTGTATTCGCAAATTACAGCGTTATTTTTCTTACTCATCTGCAGTATATAATATATTTTTTTACATTTAGCGAGGAGCTGCCATTCATCACACCATATAGAAATTGTGTCCAAATCATCTTGTGTCCTTCTATAGTCACTCAACGACGATATTTCTTCACATACTGCAGCATCACTAGCAAACAGTCGTAGATTGTTGCTAACCCTGTCCATCAGATGTCTTACGTATATACAGAAGAAGAGCGGTCGTGTCCCACTTCCCTAAGGCTCCCCTGACGATACCCTTGCTTCTGATGAACATTCACCGTTCAAGAGAACTTAGTTCTATAATCTAAGAAGTCTTCGAGCCACTCATATATCTAAGAATCTGTTCCGTAAGTTCGATCCTTCTTAACAGTTTGCGATGGGGCACGGTATCCAAGACCTTTCGGGATTCTAGGAATATGGAATTAACCTGTTGCTCTTCATCCGTGGTTCAGAGTATATCATGCGAGAAAAGGAAAAGCTGAGATTCGCACTGCCGATGCTCTCTAAAACTCTTGCTGATTTGTGGACGCAAGCTTTTCTGTCTCAAGGACATTTATTACAGTCGACATCCAATGAAAGTGAGACCGCTTGTTGGCAGTAATGATTTAGTGAGAGGCATTTAGTTAGGAAAGCACAGACTATGACTCATTTCGCAAGCATTCACAAACTATGAGTTCGGTAGGTACTACAGTAAACTTTCACTGACTCAACTCCGCTAACAAGATAACGCGATGAACGATTGTTGGGTTAGCAGATAAACTCCCAAGAGGAAGTTTGTTTCCTCAGTCCAGTAATCAGCTCTGATCTATCACGGAATGTTTATTTCTGCGGCAGTTTTCTTCGCTAGTGTGGTAGCCAACCTTCCCTGCTCTGGAGCCTGGTATCTGAGCAAAATGATCTGTGATTTTCAGTTGGCTAAAATCTCGTGTCGAAGATAATGAGCTGATGAAACGTATAACGATAAAAGAAACAAATATTGTTAGAATACATATTTATCTCTTTAAGCTTTTATCTGGTGCTGAATTACAAATTTTTAGATAAAATTTCCTTGTATTTCTTTAGAGCATATTCATAAATATTCATAAAACTTCAGTTTATCCGATAGTACTGAAAATATTTCTTTATTTTTGGTATATCCCTGTAAACATACCTGTGTATGTTTCATTATGGGAACTCATTGAGCCTGTGTGTGTTTGTCATGTAAACATAATGTTCTCTATGGGTAAACAGTGCACAACTGTGCGTAGCCAAATAATAGCAACAACGCCAATTAAAATAAATTAGGGCTCTTAATGTCCGTGCGATGGCTTTTGTAAACTATTGTCGTTACAGATCAACATTATCAATTAGATACGTCAATAAATTTTAAACTATCAGTTAGCAGATAATGCTGAACTTGAAATAATTACCAAATAACGATATGTCATGTTTGGGACGAAATATTTACACCTAATACTGCTCGTTTTTATTGACTCATGAGTCTTGTGTTTTGGGAGAAAATTTACAAAAATGTTGATGATATCATTTGTTAAGTAGCGCATCCACGTAGTCATTAACTTAATGACACATCACATATAACGTACTTTTGCTTAAACAATGTCATTCTGCACTTATTACCAATAAAAACGTAATTTTCTTTCGTTTCGTATGCTATCCTTACAGTGTCTTTTTTTCTTCATTTTGCCATGTTTCATCCAGTTCGCCAATAAGATGCTTATAGTTTCTTGATTTATTAAAACTGAAGGGAAAAGGAACTTGACTGATGGAATGTTTCACAATGACAGTGAAGTAAAGATCTGCCTAGGCCTACTGAAGCATTCTTGCAGGGACGCTACGGTGTTACGATAACGTAGACTGTCATGTGACCATTTCGATCGTGTGTCATAAAACTAGTCGGCTTCTTTCTCTGAAGAGATCGGCACAATGTTTAGTGTAAAACATCACTGGAGACAGACAAAGACTTTAGTCGGAAGGATATATCAAGTTTAAGATGATGTCAGCATTTCGGCATAGCATATTACAACAAGTACGTCAATCAACGACATACGCGTGCGCCAGTGATGCAAACAGCATTCCTAACATTTACTGCAGTTTTGCTCGTTTCCCTTCAGCATTATCTTCATTAGTAGTCGTTCAACATGCAGTAATCCATTAGTCTACAGCCTTTGGAGAAACACTTTCACACTTTCAGAAGCCGCGGAGCGCTGGTTCGACTTCCGTGTATGTTTGGGTTTAAATGTTTCACACTGTGGCATCGCCGTACACGAAACTTTATCAATTAAGACACTCAAGTCCAACACACGTGATTAAACGGGTCCTTTGAACAATAGGTATCAAAATGTCAAAATGTAATAAAATTCAGGTCAGTCAAAAATTTTGTACTGTCAGACACGGAGATAAGAAAACGAAACACATAGTTGCTGAAGGAATAATTTTTGATCGATATTTCGCATCGATAACGATCACAGTTTATGACTTACGACGAAGATAGTGAATCAAACAATAATGCACATGTTACCACAAAGCCCGCATCTCATGGTCGTGCGGTAGCGTTCTCGCTTCCCACGCCCGGGTTCCCGGGTTCGATTTCCGGCGGGGTCAGAGATTTTCTCTGCCTCGTGATGGCTGGGTGTTGTGTGATGTCCTTAGGTTAGTTAGGTTTAAGTAGTTCTATGTTCTAGGGGACTGATGACCATAGATGTTAAGTCCTAAAATGCTCAGAGCCATTTGAACCATTTGTTACCACAGATGTCAACTACTAATGAACGAACAGTAGTGGAAAACAACAATTTTTCCAGCCATGAAGGAATTACAGTTCAGGTACACAGAACTTCGCAGTATGTTAAACTAATGAAATCATTAGCACGTAAAGACGCTGCAGATTGACTATGGTCTAAAAGCTTCATCACAATTTTAGAAAAATTAAGCGTCGCTTCCATGGTGAAGCAACAACATTAAGTTTAAAGGTACATCGAAGAGTTGCTATCAGAAAAGTAAGGTAAGGGTATTAGAATTATAGCGAATTGTTTCGCGTTTGAAAAGAAATTGTATTCGAAACAAATTATCTGCTACTACGTTTTTTGAAGAAATCATGTGTCTCAGATGGAACTGTCGTTTACGAAGTTTCTTGTGCTCAAACATTGCTCTGACTATGATGATAAAATCATAGACCACAGTAGACAAGGCTTCTTCCAAATGGTGGCATTTCTACAGTGCACGGTGTTCAATTATCAAGACGAGTGATAGTGATCAGAAGCTGCTGATCTGATAGTGCAAAGGTTTTGGGTCTCAAATTGATAAGTGGTCTCAGGCTTACTTTTTTTTTTTGGTTAACTATGTACACACTCACCATAATGACGCAGCAGAGGAACCGTATGAGGAAGATAGCCACCATAATAGCAATGGAGTACTGTCTAGCTGAGGTGCCGAAAGTAGCTGCGTTACTGAGCAACAAATGTGTCTACAGACAACCATTGTGATGTGATTGATCATTGCACTCCTGACCCTCCAAGGAAAGTGCCACTGTGTTTTGCCTTTTAACGGACGATAAAGGACACCTTGTCAAGCAGCTGCTCCCGAATCTCCAGAAGGCAACCCTCGAATCTCTGAGTACTTATTATTGCATACTACTACGATACCTCATATGAGCGCAACATCATGGCAAAATTCGAAAACGCATATCTCTCAGTGGTAGATGGCCCTCTAACTATCATTCTTGGGACACAACTACTTGTCAATAACGAGATTTTTCTTTCTCCACACAGATGCACAAAAAGATTCATTTAGCGTAATAAATAACAGTACTTTTACTTCCAGTGAGATTCCGACAGCATGTTATTAAAGGTATCACAAGTCAGGTCCTTAGTTCTATGTATTTTACGCTTCAAGTACAATGTCTTATACCAATGGCTTAGCATGAGATGCATAGCTTGTAATAATCTTCGTACAGAGGAACCTGTAGCTATGGACCAGCATTGTTTATTGGCAATGTTAAACAGTACATAAATGTTTCAGAGGAACCGACATCAAATTCATACCAAGTCAAATTATTTTAAAATTCTTAGCATTTATATACACTCCAGGAAATTGAAATAAGAACACCGTGAATTCATTGTCCCAGGACGGGGAAACTTTATTGACACATTCCTGGGGTCAGATACATCACATGATCACACTGACAGAACCACAGGCACATAGACACAGGCAACAGAGCATGCACAATGTCGGCACTAGTACAGTGTATATCCACCTTTCGCAGCAATGCAGGTTGCTATTCTCCCATGGAGACGATCGTAGAGATGCTGGATGTAGTCCTGTGGAACGGCTTGCCATGCCATTCCCACCTGGCGCCTCAGTTGGACCAGCGTTCGTGCTGGACGTGCAGACCGCGTGAGACGACGCTTCATCCAGTCCCAAACATGCTCAATGGGGAACAGATCCGGAGATCTTGCTGGCCAGGGTAGTTGACTTACACCTTCTAGAGCACGTTGGGTGCCACGGGATACATGCGGACGTGCGTTGTCCTGTTGGAACAGCAAGTTTCCTTGCCGGTCTAGGAATGGTAGAACGATGGGTTCGATGACGGTTTGGATGTACCGTGCACTATTCAGTGTCCCCTCGACGATCACCAGAGGTGTACGGCCAGTGTAGGAGATCGCTCCCTACACCATGATGCCGGGTGTTGGCCCTGTGTGCCTCGGTCGTATGCAGTCCTGATTGTGGCGCTCACCTGCAAGGCGCCCAACACGCATACGACCATCATTGGCACCAAGGCAGAAGCGACTCTCATCGCTGAAGACGACACGTCTCCATTCGTCACTCCATTCACGCCTGTCGCGACACCACTGGAGGCGGGCTGCACGATGTTGGGGCGTGAGCGGAAGACGGCCTAACGGTGTGCGGGACCGTAGCCCAGCTTCATGGAGACGGTTGCGAATGGTCCTCGTCGATACCCCAGGAGCAACAGTGTCCCTAATTTGCTGGGAAGTGGCGGTGCGGTCCCCTACGGCACTGTGTGGGATCCTACGGTCTTGGCGTGCATCCGTGCGTCGCTGCGGTCCGGTCCCAGGTCGACGGGCAAACGCCCCACGTGTTGAGCAATTCGGCGGTACGTCCACCCGGCCTCCCGCATGCCCACTATACGCCCTCGCTCAAAGTCCGTCAACTGCACATACGGTTCACGTCCACACTGTCGCGGCCTGCTACCAGTGTTAAGGACTGCGATGGAGCTCCGTATGCCACGGCAAACTGGCTGACACTGACGGCGGCGGTGCACAAATGCTGCGCAGCTAGCGCCATTCGACGGCCAACACCGCGGTTCCTGGTGTGTCCGCTGTGCCGTGCGTGTGATCATTGCTTGTACAGCCCTCTCGCAGTGTCCGGAGCAAGTATGGTGGGTCTGACACACCGGTGTCTATGTGTTCTTTTTTCCATTTCCAGAAGTGTACATCATCAGTTTATAAACCAGTCACTGTTCAAATGTATGGAAATGACCTCTACAGAATCATCTACATCCACACGACTACACTACCGCTACCAATATCACCTCTATTACCCCCACCACAAACTGCCGTCAACATCATTATCGTCTGCTTCATAGCCTCTGTTGCAGTAAGTTCCCACGGTTTTCTTGCACCTCCGAAATATGCCATCACAATTCATTGCGATACTCTTGTATCACAGAAGTTTACAGCCTTCACGTCGAATAAAACAACTTAGGCCTGAGATTACCGCGTCATTCAGACCGTAATGGACGTAATCATTCGATTCGAGGTAAACATGGTCTACAGCGGACTGAAAGATTTACTATTTTCATGAAATATCATCATAGAACAGTCAAAATTGTGCTTTTCGAAGCAAGTGCTAAACGAACTTTTAGTCCATTAATAGACTGATACTTTAATGTTTTCACATCTCTATTCCACCTCAGAAACAAGTACATGAGTATAGGAAGATCGAAACAAAACTGTACTTTTAAATAAGATCTGTCATTTACCACTTACAGTGGAGACTGAATACCGCATTTGGATTTGCGGGCAATGGCAACGTAGGGAAGGTATAAGAGGAGCAGAGATAAATGGGGTATCATTCTAGTGACTACGTGGACGCAAATTGGGAAATATTTTTTTTTCCAAATTTATTGGTTTTTGGGCTGTGCCCATTCGGCAATCTCGACAGTAATTTCAATTACGATGACCCGAAAGTAAGGATAACACAACGTCCAGTTCTCGAGAAAATTCTATGACACCTCCGGGAATCGAACTCAAGTCCCTTCACTTAGCAATCTGCCAGGCTGACCAAGCAGCTATCAAGGCAGAAAAAAATTAGGAGATACCCTAACTTACGCGACTTTGACGAAGACCAGGCTATAAACGCCCGGTGCCCGGGCAGAAGCATCTCGGTAACGGCGAAGTTTGTAGGCTGCTCGCTTGCTACTGTTTTGAGAATCTATGGAATGTGGTTGAAAGTCGGGCAAACCAGGATTAGGAGACAAGTTGTTGATTGTCCACGCCTCACCACCGAACGTTTAGATCGGAGGCTTGTCCGCTCTGTAGAGCAGGATAGACGGCGATCTGTGGCAGGTCTGGGGTCGTACACATTTCTGCTGCAGGCGTAAGTGTTTCGGAGCATACATTTCAGGGCACATCACAGAACAGTGAGCTACGCAGCAGATGGCCCATACGTGGTCTCATATTGACACAATGACATCGTCAACACTGCAGTGGGTATGGGTTCAAATTGGTTCAAATGGCTCTCATCATTATAGGACTTAACTTCTGAGGTCATCAGTCCCCTAGAACTTAGAACTACTTAAACCTAACTAACCTAAGGACATCGCACACATCCATGCCAGAGTCAGGATTCGAACCTGCGACCGTAGCGGTCGCGCGGTTCCAGACTGTAGCACCTAGAACCACTCGGCCACGCCGACCGGCGGTATTGCTTCACACAGGTCGGGAAACGTGGCGCGTGATCGTACGAATCAAGACAAATGCTAGACAGGGTTGACGGTCGTTTGCAGATACGCTATGATCCCGACGAACAACTGCCCGAAACTTACACGCCTCCACTGACGCAGCAGGTGGCAGATGGGGCAGTATTACGCTATAGCGGCCATTCATCAGGACCTCTATGGAACCTATGATAGTAATAGGAGGCACCACGGCAAATATGGACTACGCGAACGTTATTGCAGACAGCCTTCGTCCCCCGTAGGCGATGGCATCAAATGTTCAAATGTGTGTGAAATCTTATCCCCTACGCTTACACACTACTTAACCTAAATTATCCTAGGGACAAACACACTCACCCAAGCCCGAGGGGGCACTCGAACATCCGCCGGGACCAGCCGCACAGTCCATGACTGCAGCGCCCAAGACCGCTCGGCTAATCCCGCGCGGCCAGATGGCATCTTCCAGCAGGATAACCGTCTTGTCGCAATGATAGAATCGTGCTACAATTGTTTGCGGAGATGATAGTAAACTCATGTTTAATGCCTTGGCCACCAAATGCGCCTGACGTGGACCCAACGGAGTACAACTAAGATTCTATCAGGCGCCAGTTTCGAGGTAACAAACCATTGGTCTATAATGTAGGGGAATTGCGTGAATGGTTTTTTCGGACTTTTTCAAGGTCGCTCGAAGCTCCTGTTGTTTACAACCGCGTTCAGCCGGTAGGTAACATGCCACAGTGTCCAAACTACGGGCCGGACCCTGGTGAGGAGTGAGGAGATGATAGCGTGTCTACAGAAACCGCTTGCGTCGTACATGCAATCCCCTGATTATACAGCACTACTGAAATGAACTTACCCATTGTTAGTGCTTCCTGACATCTTTTATTGCGCATGCCAGCTGCTGTCTGCAAACAGCACTTAGTACGAACACGTCACAGAGGGCCATTGGTCTAGCTGTAGATTCAGTCGACGGGAAAATGAGTGGACGTGTTTATGAAAAGATACAGAAAACAAAACGCTAATGAAATTGTTGCAGCAATTTTGCGTCACCTCTTCTCCTTCTCTGCAAGATAACCCGCCTCTCCACAAAGCATGGACTGCTACTTTGTTCGTTCGAAAGAAATCTACCGGATTTGATGAACACCGCTGAAAATCGTCGAATACATTGGTGATGAGATGTTGCGCCCGTTTCTTACTGATTCAATTACTCATAAATCCTGTACCAGTTGTCCATAGAGCTTCGGGAAGGATTCATGGAAATTCCGGGTTCAGTGCACCAGAACGTTTCAACGAATAATATAGTGGTGGTCAGGAAAAATGTTGGATAATGCTTTGTTGTCGATACTGGACATAACAGGGAGCAAAAATGATTTTGTTCTGTCACATACAGTCATAAGAAAACAAAACTTGATAAAAGCAAACAAAAGAACAAAATCTTGCAAAAGATTCTCCTGCAAAAACTACAGTTCCTTCTCACTGTCATCTTGCATAAAACTCTGTGAACCAGTTGACCTTCCGAGGAACTGACATTTTTGAATGCCTTTAGGCAAACTCCTTACCATACCATCGAGACAAGCACGCGAGATATTGTCCCATTCTCCACCCTTATGATGCCATGTAAAATCTCTGATGAGACAGGATGATCGAAAAACGCTCGTTTTAGCATGTTCCATAGATTCTCAATGGAGCTAAGAGCTGGAAAATATGGATGCCATTTTTTCATCCGACTGATTCTATGCTCCACTAGCAATATTGTGAAGATGAAGGCGACCATTGTCGTCCATAAACGGTTATCCCTCTCGAATATGATCACCAAATGAAGCCGCAATGCCGATAATTCGCACAGGTCATCCCCCCACGTACCGGCACAGAGGGTATTCTAAGGCCATATATGACTCCACCCCAAAACATGAATGTACGCCCTTGATAAGGGTCTACGAAACAGTCAGGGTCTAAACGTTGTCCTCATTGTCACGAAAGACAATATTCCCAAGTTTGGAGACTGATATGTGTCTCATCCGAGAAGAGCATTGTGTCTCCCTGCTCCGTATCCCACGAAGAGTGGTTTTGTGCTCGTGCAACATGAGCCCCTCACCGAACCAGTTTTAGAGGAGCCTTGCGAATTGATCTGGTATGTAATATCTGCTCATGGAGCCTACTTCGTACCGTTTATATGCACACCTGCACTCCTCCGGATGTTTGGAACAGCTGCCGTAGATGTGTAGCACTGTGTTGTGGCTTTCCGCTTCTTGTTACGCGCAGATGTCGGTCCTGCACACCTGCTGTTTTCCTTCCGTGTCCACTTATGAGAGGATCCTCAACGTACCCTGTCGCTAGGAAATCGCTACAGATTGTATCGATATTCGCTGAGACGTCCACTTGTCTCATTTCCTGCTCCATTAGGTTTACTATACGGAGCCGTGAACTACGTTATTGTTGTCCGAACTAAACTGAAGCAACACAGCTATTGTAATGACACACGGCACAAGTGCAATGCAGTGCGGTTGCCACAGGCGACACGTACTGCTCATCACAGTAGAAACATGGACCGTTTCTGCTAGAATTACATTACAGACAATCCTGTGTATTGAAATAAATTATTTCTAGATCACACCATTCAATATTAAAGTTTAGGCAATATGCAACATTTATTTTCACGACTGTGTGATGTGCTGTGATAGTAGCAAAGTCCTTTATCCTGATTTAATTCTAACGATTTCGGTGTGGACAACAGTGGGTTTCTAGACGACGCGAAGAGCATGTCCCTTCGGTAAGGCAAGACACCTTCTGCTGTCGATATGTGGCTTACAGTCGGGGTCGTAGGTCGACCTCCGTACCGCGCTAGCCATTAGCATTAGCAGTAAGGTCAACGCAGGTGGAGTAATTATTAATGCCGCTCTGCTGGGAGACGTCTCAGTCACGGTAACGAGCCACCTCCGGCACAAAGCGGCACCGCTGCAGCCTAATTGGCGTGTTGTTGCAACTTTTTTCTGTAGCCTTTTTTCTCATTTCCTAACAGCTCGACCTTTCCCGGAGTTGAAAGGTTGAGAGTAAGAACGTCGCTGCTTATCTACTTAAGTGTTCTCCTAAATAAGCTGCTGTTACTTAATAATTATAAAGTGTTGAAAGGAAAGTCGCACAAGGAGCGTCCATTGGATGTCTGTCTGAAACCCATTTCACTATTTCGTCTATTACTGGAATAAAATACTCCAGTTTAAATTGATCGATGACATTTCATTATTAATCTGTTTCTTGACTTACTTTTTTCCACTGAGTAATCTCCAAACATCTTCCGAGAATTCTGCAGTCTTTCTATACGCTACCGTACTTCTTTATTTCTCTTTTCGGTAATCTACATCTACATCTACATTTATACACCGCAAGCCACCCAACGGTTTGTGGCGGAGGGCACTTTACGTGCCACTGTCGTTTCCTCCCTTTCCAGTTCCAGTCGCGTATGGTTAGCGGGAAATACGACTGCCGGAAAGCCTCCGTGCGCGCTCGAATCTCTCTAATTTTACATTCGTGATCTCCTCGTTAGGTATGAGTAGGGGGAAGCAATATATTCGATACCTCATCCGGAAACGCACCCACACGAAACCTGGACAGCAAGCTGCACCGCGATGCAGAGCGCCTCTCTTGCAGAGACTGCCACTTGAGTTTGCTAAACAACTCCGTAACGCTATCACGCTTACCGATTAACCCTGTGACGAAACGAGGCGCTCTTATTTGGATCTTCTCTATCTCCTCTGTCAACCGACCTGGTACGGATATCACACTGACGAGCAATACAGTATAGGTCGAACGAGTATTTTGTAAGGCACCTCCTTTGTTGATGGACTGCATTTTCTAAGGATTCTCCCAATGAATCTCAACCTGGCACCCGCCTTACCAACAATTAATTTTATATGATCATTCCACTTCAAATCGTTCCGTACGACTAGTCCAAGATATTTATTGAAGTAACTGCCACCAGTGTTTGTCCCGCTATCATATAATCAATAATACAATAAAGGATCCTTCTTTCTATGTATTCGCTGTACATTACATTTGCCTATGTTAGGGGTCAGTTGCCACTCGCTGAACCAAGTGCCTATCCGCTGCAGATCTTCCTGCATTTCGCTGCAATTTTCTATTGCAGCAACTTCTGGGTTCAAATGGCTCTGAGCACTATGGGACTTAACGTCTGAGGTCATCAGTCCCCTAGAACTTAGAACTACTTAAACCTAACTAACCTAAGGACATCATACACATCCATGCCCGAGGCAGGATTCGAACCTGCGACCGTAGCGGTCACGGGGTTCCAGACTGTAGCGCCTAGAACCTCTCGGCCACCCTGGCCGGCTGCAGCAACTTCTCTGCATAAGGTATGTATGTGTACCAGGAGATACGTAACGGCTTACCAAACACTTCTTTCTTCACATTTTCTTTTTACTGTGTTTAAATTATATATTTTAATGGTCCACTCAATTTATAATACCTGACTGCAAGAAACGTCAGTAACTTTCCAGAAGCAATGTCTTTTACATCGGAATATAAAGTTATTCTTGCGTATTAGAAATTGAATTACGAAGTTCACGGTGGATTGAAGAGATACATTTATGTACTTCCACTGTGAAAATGTTAAAACAACTCTAAGGATTTTTTATTAATTCAATAGTTACATGTAGAAAAGAAACATGTCATATACGTTATAGAAGGTGGACAAAAATTTGGAAAAAGTTAACAACACATTAACGTGCCCAATAATAACCGTTAGGATTGAAAGCAGATTTCAGCCGTCTCAGAACGGATAAATACAGGTTCTGTACGATTTTCAATTGAATCTGATACCATTCTTCCTGCGAAATAGTGGCAAGTTCTGGTAACGATGGAGGAGGTGGAGGACGCACCCATCTGTTGAAAGTAGACCACAAACACTTTGTAGTATTATGGCCTTTTGAGATGGGCAGCGGAGATGCGACAGTTCCTCCTCGTGTTCACAAAACCAGTCTTGGGCGATGCGAGCTGTGTGGACAGGGGCCCTGTCACGTTGGATGACACGATGACCCTTGGGGGAAGAGATTTTGCACATTGGGGTGGACCTTATATGCGAAAATGGTCACATAGTGGTTGGCAGTAACGTGACCTTGCGCAGTAACCTTTGCTCCCATGTAGTACCAAATTATAGCTGTGCAAATCGTCAACGAATCCCAGCCATGTTTCACTCTTGGGACTTAAAGACTACCAGAAGTTGGGAACCGTGTGATGCAAGACTCATCCGACCACATGACTTTCTTTCATTGCGCCTCAGTCCAGGTTTTTTGGCTCCGGCACGGTGTTTTGCTGTTACAGATATTTGCACCACTTAATAAGTGGTTTTGCAGTTCCAGCTCGACCCGCAGTTCCCTACTTCTGGAGCTCCCTTCGTGTTGTTTTGATGCTGACAGGGTTCGCAGCAGCCACATTCAGCAGTGACTTCTGTGGATGTCGTCGCCTTAGTTTTCGTCGCAGTCCTCTTCAATGGCCGTCTGCCTCCATCACTCAGCACACACTTTTGTCCTACTTGGGACTTAGCGGATGGCGATTTCCCGCTCTCCGTTTATGGGATACAAATTTTCGATGCGGCGCCACTTCAGACACTAAACACATCCGCTACCTTGGTTACGTCAGCAGCCACGATACGGGCACCAAGAATTTTCACGCGTTCCAATTCACTTAGCACCGACCTAAGCACTCATAACTGCACGTAATGCTGTTCTGATTACGACCGACCCTTCCAACTTTATGTGGACGTTGCACAGGTGATAAAATACGAGTACAGCAAGGCAATTTTCAGGCTGACTTAGTATCTGCTTTATATTCGAACATGCACTTCTCGCGATGCTTCTAAATTTTTTCCAACCCCTGTACGTTTTACGATAAGCTAGCAAGTGGAACACTTGACTGTTACTTAAAACGTCTCGATACCAACAAACAATAATTCTCCAGACTCCTAAATTCTTTCGGAAATATGTCATCGACATGGAACCAAGCAATACCTTGAACTATACAAAAGATATGCTGTCATACAAGAATACTATATGTGTTTCCAAAGAATCTCATTTCTTCTTTCATACGTTCCGTAGAACAACGTTTAACGCTTCCAGAGCATATTAAGGCTTGTTTCATTGCCTTAAATGTGACGTCTTGGTTACCAATTCAAAGCGCTATGGGGACATCACTCTGGCAAATAAGGGGAACGCCTTTTGCGGCATATATGGTGAGGCGGTCTTTGAAGAAGTCGTGTGCTCATCCTCTCGGAAGTATTTTTACTGCTCCGGTGATCCCGTCTGGAGCAGAGACTGCAGTGTCTACCGTGAAAAAAAGTTACAAGAGCTAAAAACGACCAAATGTATTCCGTATGATGAACAAACAATATCTATAAAATATTGAAACCGATTGTCGCTATTTTGTTTGATTAAGCTCGGAAAAAGCCAGTTCAGAAAGGTAATGCCCCCAAAAAAGCGAAGGCTGTCAGTGGCAGCACTAATTTCTGCAGTTGTATAGGAGCTACTATTATGGAAGCTATTTGTTCCCCGAGTACTTCTGAAAAAGCCAATGTCGCCAACACTGTTCATCTTCTGGCACCTCAAAAGGGATGGCCTAATAAGCAGGCCAGAAGACTTTGGAGGAAAGACTGCTATGAAGACTTCCCTGGCAGCCAAGTTAGATGAGAAGCACCAGCCGTACAAGGAAACAGATCGTAAACTGTCATATCACATAGATCTCATTTTATCTGTCGGTTCCAACGACATAGCCTTAGAGACAATGGAATATGATGTTTGCTTGGAGCAACAATCTTGCTCCACTACTAACCCTCTAAACGTCACTCGATAACAGCCCCGGGGCAGAGTCAGGGTGAAAGAAAAATATAACTGATACAGTTATTAACGTACTGCAGTGGAACATGGAAAATCTTAGCGCAGAACTGTCCCATGTGCTTGTGTTTACAACAGACCGTTATCAAAGTTACTGATGTCCAAAAGCTACAGGGCTATGAATGACCTCCACTGCAAGGATGACCTGACTGGGGAAAAAGGCCAAGGTAGTGGCCGCTGTATTTGTCAATAACACTCACATGTACTTTATCCGTTGTTACTGCCTAGCAAGTAGTAACCGTTGAAGTTCATGTGGGTCAAAGGATTACCTGTACTTGCCGCCACAGAAGGCTCTCGACAATATTGTAGACCAGCTCACCCCCTGCTGGAAGACTTCCGTGCCCGTAAAGCTGTATGGGGCTTTCAGTCTTCTAGCCCCAGGGGTCGATTTATAGAGAGCTTTGTAGTGTCTCAGGAGCTCAATATGGGCACTTCTACTCATTGAAAAGCTGCTACTTGGTCATCACCATCTGTATATTTTTCTTCCTACTTTGAAGCCCTCATCGATTGTGCTCAGTAGGAGATAACTGATGACCTTCATTCCACTGACCCATTCTCACTCAGCATTCAGTTACCAGTTGAAGCAATACTTGGGAAGACAGCCACCATGGCAAACGATCCGTGGAGCTACCTAGACGCTGTTCTGCTAGCTGACTATGTTTAAACACAGAGGCAGCATTCAGGAATGCCGACTTATTTATCCCACAGTCTACATGCCATCTTAGAGAGTAGCCTGTACCTCGCTGGACGCATCCGTATCCGGGTCGAACGTGTGACTCTGCGACGCTTCACAGCATTTCGAGTAGCGAGGGCGAAAGCTCGACGCATCATCAAGGAGAGCCAGAAAGCCCCACTTGGCCTACAGAAATATGAGAAACCATCGGGACTTATGGCAGCAATGCTGAAACAGGAACGTCTCCAAACAATGGTTGAAGACGTCCCCCAGACAACGGCACAGCATTTTGCGACGATTATTGCCACTGCCAACCACGGTCCAGCGTTTCACCGCTACCGTCGCACCATAAGAGGGGTCAGTTGGCTTTGAAGTCCAACAACTCTGATTCATGTAACTGTCTCTTCTCCGAATGGGAGTTGGATTCGAAACTGTCTGACGCTCGTTATAGTGCTCCGGGTCGCGACAAAATCCGATACAGCATGCTGCGACATTTGCTAACAGGATCACAAGAAACCTTATTAGAATATTTTAATTTCATATGGCGGACAAGACAATTTCTCAACTCGTCGAGGGACCCAATTTTGGCACCTCGCCTTAAATTGGGAATGTGAAGAACGTGCCTCAGTAGTTAACGGAGAGTCGCTGTAACGAGCTCTCTAGGAAAGATCCTAGAGCGAATGGTCAACTGTCATGTGGTGTTAACGTTAGAGACCAGGCTGCTCCATAGTGACTGTTAGTGTGGATTCAGAAGATATTCTTTCGCCGTCGACAAACTGACCCTGTGAGAGGCGGCTATGCAGCAGGCTTTCCTAGGTAAACACCATTACATAAGTATAGTCTCCGACACGAGAAAGGTGCACGATGGTACTAAGAGAAACAGTGTTCTGTGGCAGCTCCATCAAGCGGACTTTCATTACCAGCTCTTCATCTTCATTCAGTCCTTCGTACCTAAGCTCGCCAGCCGTTGTTGCCGAGCGGTTCTAGGCGCTACAGTCTGGAACAGCGCGACCGCTACGGTCGCAGGTTCGAATCCTGCCTCGGGCATGGATGTGTGTGATGTCCTTAGGTTAGTTAGGTTTAAGTAGTTCTAGGTTCTAGGGGACTGATGACCTCACAAGTTAAGTCCCATAGCGCTCAGAGCCATTTGAACAATTTCAACCTAAGCTCTTTTTTAGGTACGAAGCTGGCGATGTGCTGACGAATAGTTCCCTGGTGAATACTTTCATGTGCTACCTCTTTGTCATATTCATAACAAGTACAGCATGAGCAGTAAGGAGATCTGTATACTGCACTTTCCCCATGTGGACGATTTTCCAGTTTTACCAGGTGATCAAAAAGTCAGTATGAATTTGAAAACTGAATAAATCACGGAATAATGTAGATAGAGAGGTACAAATTGACACACATGCTTGGAATGACATGGGGTTTTATTAGAACCAAAAAAATACAACTGTTCAAAAATGTTCGACAGATGGCGCTTCATCTCATCAGAATAGCAATAATTAGCATAGCAAAGTAAGAGAAAGCAAAGATGATGTTCTTTACAGTAAATGTTCAATATGTCCACCATCATCCCTCAGCAATAGCTGTAGTCGAGAAATAATGTTGTGAACAACACTGTAAAGCATGTCCGGAGTTATGGTGTGGCACTGGCGTCGGATGTTGTCTTTCGGCATCCCTAGAGATGTCGGTCGATCACGATACACTTGCGACTTCAGGTAACCCCAAAGCCAATAATCGCACGGACTGAAGTCTGGGGACACGGGAGGCCAGGCATGACGAAAGTGGCGGCTGAGCACACGATCATCACCAAACGACGCGCGCAAGAGATCTTTCAAGCGTCTAGCAATATGGGGTGGACCGCCATCCTGCACAAACATCGTAGGTTCCAGCAGGTGTTTATCAGCCAGGCTGGGGTTGATGCGATCCTGAAACACATCGGCGTACCTCTCACCTGTCACGGTAGCAGTTACTGACGTTTTGCTGTCCAGCGCCATTCCAGCGCCATTTGTCGGACATTTTGTGAACTTTGTTCTTTTCGGTTCTAATAAAACCCCATGTCATTCCAAGCATGTGTGTCCATTTTTACCTCTCTATCTACATTATTCTATGGTTTATTAGTTTTCAGATTTATACTGACTTTTTGATCACCCTGTATATTCTTCCTCCAATGCTATAACAGCGAATCGTCAGTCGAATTTACAGTTAATAGATTATGGAAGTAGGCACCCAAGATGGATTTTACATATTCTGCAAATAAATGTGTGTGTGTGTGTGTGTGTGTACCCAAGATGGATTTTACATATTCTGCAAATAAATGTGTGTTTGTGTGTGTGTGTGTGTGTGTGTGTGTGTGTGTGTGTGTGTCAATTTTAATCGTTCTTCCCGTATTCTTAATTTCCCTGATTAGAAGTTGAGACACGCATTCTTCACTTTTAAGGACTCGTGGGTTTTCTGCGCCTCATTTTTATTCCAGACTGTGGTTGTTATCACACATGTAGGACCTGAAGCCTGAATATCACGAAGTGCCTTAGTCCAGATCTTTCGTGAGATCGCGACTGGACTAACGCTGCGCTTTTTACGGGTCGGGATGCCTTTTTACTTGAAGACCAATGACGCTATCCACATTGAGGGGTCAGATTGGTCACGGATGCTTACAGGACCAGAGCCATACCCGGTCTCCTGGGCTCAGGCCACGGAACCGCCAATCACAATCCGACGGCAGCTACTCGTACTGCGTCAAGTATATAAGACCCTTGCTCTTTCCAATTCACCAGCATAGCTTACCGTTGTTCATCGAACTATGGGAGGCCAGTTGTCCAGTCGTAAATGATCAATAATGCTGTTTTTTATCCGCGGGAAAAGAGTTCTAGAGTAACTAAGTGCCGCGGAAGTACAACTCCAAAAGCAGGGTTTTACCCATATGTCCCCCTGGTTAGTACGGATTTCCAGTGCAGTTTCTTTGTAATGCTGTCGAGGAGATGTTGCACTCCTGCGTCACTTTTTAATGACATATGTTATGAAATTTTAAACAAGCACCACAACTTATAGCTATATTCACCGACGGTATAAACAGGGAGATTCCACTGCTCTGTTATTTTCCCAGATCTTGCCCTCAAGATCTGGTTACCTCAGAATTCACCTTGTCTGATACCGAATTGCAACCCGTCTTGAGGGCGCTGGAGCGGATGAAATGAGTCGCGAATGCTAAATTCTTCGTCTGTTCCCCTTTCCTGAGTGTCCTTTCATTTCTATAACACTTGTACCCAACAGATGAAGTTGTCTAGAACAGCCAGTACACCCTCCTCCACCTGCAAAGATTGCTGGTTGCCAAGTCACACGCATATTAAGTAAACAAATTTGGAGACATAGCAGCCAAGGAGGCATGTCTACATAATCAGGTTATTCAGTATGCCAAACCCCTATATACTATCTGCCGGCCGAGGTGGGCGAGCGGCTCTAGGCGCTCCAGTCTGGAACGGCGCGACTGTTACGGTCGCAGGTTCGAATCCTGCCTTGGGCATGGATGTGTGTGATGTCCTTAGGTTAGTTAGGTTTAAGTAGTTCTAAGTTCTAGGGGAATGATGACTTCGGAAGCTAAGTCCCATAGTGCTCAGAGCCATTTGAACTTTTTGAACCTACATACTATTACTTTGCTGTCTATGTGCACAGTCATGCCTGGATGGGAAGAAGAGCGGCTGGAAGTGACAGACAATAAGAAGCGTCTAGTGAAACCTACAACGCGGTCGCGGCGTACCTCCTTCCATCCACGCAGGCGGGTTGAGGTACTTCTTACTGGTCTTCGCACCAGACACAGCCGCGCGACGCTTAGCTTCTAGCTTCGGCAAGACGACCTTCCACTGTGTGGTTCTTGTGCCGTACTGATCACGATGCGTCGCAGTTTCGTATACCCCTGCACTTTCACACAAGAGGGCAACACGTCATTTGCCCGCAGACTTGCCCTCTAATTTAAACGACAGTCAGATGAATGTCACGTGACTTTAAAGTTTTGTGAGTTGTCCAACCTGTTCCTGAAAATATCACGCACAGCTTTTTAAAGTATTATTATGGTTGCAGAGTCATCCATATTTTGTAAGTGGTCATCAGCCAATCACATTTCCCTGTCTTGTTATTTTAGCTCTTCTCTTGTATTGCTTGCATTTCAATAACTAGTTTTTACGACATTTCACTGCTATTTCGTTACTTTAAGTGGTGTGAGAGGATGTGATTTCATCAAACAACACACACACACACACACACACACACACACACACACACACACACACACACACACATTTCCCGCCGGCATGAGTGGCCGAGCGGTTTTAGGCGCTACAGTCTGGAACCGCGCGACCACTACGGTCACAGGTTCGAATTCTGCCTCGAACATGGATGTGTGTGATGTCCTTAGGTTAATTAGGTTTAAGTAGTTCTAAGTTCTAGGGGACTGATGACCTGAGAAGTTAAGTCCCATAGTGCTCAGAGCCATTTGAACCAACACATTTCCCCTGTGTTTTCTATATTTCCTTCCGAATTTTCCCTCTCCTGTTCCCTCTTGCACAAGGAAACCGTTTATAGGAGTTACAAGGCGAGATAGCGTGCGGACCACGCGATACCAGTTTACCTGCTCCATATCTGGAGGTGCAATGCGAGGTTTCAGTAAATACTTGATGGCAGTTGACGTGGGGATCCGCGAACGGTACGGTTACGAGCGCAGTAAACACGAAGAAGAGCTGTACGCTGTTTGGCGCCGGTAGACGTAAACCTGTGACCATGCGGGTCTTCAGAATATGCCATGAAGCATGCAAAGTCCATGAATACATTATGTTTCTAGGACGGAAGCTGTTCAAGTGGCTCTGAGCACTATGGGACTTAACTTCTGAGGTCATCACCCTCCTAGACTTAGAACTATTTAAAGCTAACTAACCTAAGGACAGCATACACATCCATGCCCGAGGCAGGATTCGAACCTGCCACCGTAGCAGAACCACTCTGCCACAACTGCCGGCACGGAAGCTGTCTTTCGGAACAAAACTTTCTCTTCATTTCACTCGTAAAATATACTGCATGATTCCGACAAAGTGACAACACGCATTGTAAATTTTGTATACGGTAGAGTACATACTCGTAATGGACAGTACAGGGCTTATACGTGAGGCAGAAGTGTAGTAAATAACATTTTCTTACCTGGATAAGAACTTTGCTGCTTATTCTTGAATAAGTTAGTCCATTATTTCTTCATTAAGAGCCAGTTTCGACACTGAGGCCATTTTCTAGTTGTACATGTATGGCGATTATGCGTCCTTTATGTAATAGACCAAGCCATCTTGTGCACATACAGTGCCGGAAAACGTTAGTGCGCCTGGAACGACGACGTCAGTTTTGATACAATGGCGGTATATGCCACCAGGCAGATAATAAATGTACTGATAACTGCTTCATTGTCGACTGCCAACAGGTAGCCTATTGGTACAGCTACCGGAGAGCCATCTATGTCTACCCTTTAATAGCGAATGGCCACAGCAGAAGGCTCAGTGTAGTGCAAACGTGCAAAGCAAGCAGGCAGTCATCCCTCAGAGACGTACTCCTGCTCCCTAGAGCCAGACGAGCGAGTTTGAAAGTTATGAAATTGTGGCCTTCCGAATGATGGGATGGTCCTTTCGGGAAACTGCCGCAGAAATTGAATGTGATGCGCCAGTTGTGCAATGATGCTGGTATCAGTTGTCACTTAAACATTCTCACACCCGTAGATGATATTCTGGACTTTCACGTAGCACAGACGATGCCATGATCGTCATATTGTAAGGGCAGCAGTTCAAGTTCGGACAGATACCAATGCACAGATAAGATGACTTTTGAGCCCAAACATGTCAATACGAACTGTCGCGAACCAGTTTTTAGCACACCTCTAGTCTGTCTTCCACTCATGCCACAACATCAACGTGCTTGGCTCGATTGGCGCCATCAGAGTATCACTTGGGAGATGGAAGGGCGCGCCGTGGTCTTGAGCGATGAAAGCAGACTCAGCCTGCATGCAAGTGATGATCATTTGCTTCTACCACGTAGAATTGGTTAGCGATGACTCGTAGAGTCTATTCGTCCGTAACACACTGGGCCCACCCAGCGATTAACTCTCGTTCACGTTTCGTGTTTCTGAAGGGGACTCTAACCAGCGCTCAGTCAATGCAGAATGTTGTTGGACTAGTTTTTTCTCTTTTTTTGCTGTTCTTGTAACACGGTGGTTATGTATTTTTCTAACAGGATAATGCTGAAACTTCCTGGCAGATTAAAACTGTGTGCCCGACCGAGACTCCAACTCGTGACCTTTGCCTTTCGCGGGCAAGTGCTCTACCATCTGAGCTACTGAAGCATGACTCACGCCCGGTACTCTCAGCTTTACTTCTGCCAGTATCTCGTCTCCTACCTTAGGCTGTGGCTAAGCCATGTTTCCGCTGTATCCTTTCTTTCAGGAGTGCTAGTTCTGCAAGGTTCGCAGGAGAGCATCTGTAAAGTCTGTAAGATAGGAGACGAGATACTGGCAGAAGTAAAGCTGTGAGTACCGGGCGTGAGTCGTGCTTCGGTAGCTCAGATGGTAGAGCACTTGCCCGCGAAAGGCAAAGGTCCCGAGTTCGAGTCTCGTTCGGGCACAATTTTAATCTGCCAGGAAGTTTATATCAGAGCACACTCCGCTGCAGAGTGAAAATCTCATTCAGGATAATGCTGGCCTACACACTGCTCGTTAAATTCAGTGAGCTGTACTGGACGTGCACCAACTTCGCTGGTCCCCAATAGAGCACATGTGGGGATGTGATAGGACGAGATGTGACTCTTGCAATTCGTCTGCCAGCGCCTCACAGAACTACGTGAACAGGTAGAGCATCTTTGGTGTAACATATCCCAGGATAGTGGTCGCCATCTGTAGCCAGAGACAGCGCCTGTGGAGGCTACACCACGGACTACACGGGTGTTTCAGAATGCGTCGATATCCGATACCTCAGATCCACCTACAATATTGATCCATAAATGTGACCGTCTCATGTACACCGTATGCGCTGTTGGAACAATAAATCTTGAATGAATTGGAAATCTCTAAATGGACATTCAGTTTTTTTTCCGGCAGTGTACGTCAGAAACACTCAACGAAATTCAAAAGAAAAGTCGTTTGCACAACTGGAAGAACCTGAACGACTAGTGCGAGCACACCGCTTCCACATGTTGCCCAAAAGTGACGAAGCGTTGCGTAGCGTTTACTCTTCTAACAAAACACTGAAATACCCACGGCATGACTCCACGCTCGTTATCCTCTCCAGGTCGCTGTTCGATGTTACCATCACATGACATCCTAAAAGCCACGGCTCACGGTAGTCATGTATGTGCAGTATTTCTCGATTTCCGAAAAGCGAAAACTTTGGGTGTATCGAAGATTATTTTTAAAGAAACTGCTAACTATTTGTAAATGGCTTTCATGATATGCAAGTATGAAGTACTACTGGTTGCGAAGTTGCTGCAACTGTAACGCTGAATATTTGTCATAACATTCTCTGTATTGAAATTGGTCTTCAGCATTCCGTTTTGTTATCACTTTTGCTGAACCTTGATAGTAGAGTGATTTAGTTGCCCCACCTATGGATTTCATTCAATCCACAGTGCCATCAAAAACAAAGTGCAAAATTTCCAAACTCTTTCGCTCACTTGTCCTACAGAAAAAATGAATGAAGCCATTAAGTAGGATATTTGATGTATTTAAATTCTGTACTAGAAAATGTTTTCATTGGAGGCCACGGTTTCCAAGTTATTCAAGAAAAAACGCGTTTGAAGGCCACTTTTACATATTTTTCTTGAAAATTCGAAAACTACGGGCTCTTGCGAAAACGTTTCCCAGTACAAAACTTAGCTACACTAAATTTCATAAAAAAACGTGCTGTTCATCTTTTCTGTAGGACTAACAGTTTGGACTTAGTGAATGACAGGATAAGAAAATATGGCACATGGTATCTGAAGCATAAAGTCATAGGAAGGGGCCGCTGAATAACCCCGTATATTACGTAAAAGTATATAGGGTGAGTTACGTAACACGTAACGCCTCTTTTATATCGTGAACGGTTCATTGTTATTGAAACGATGTTGTAGGCAAATAGCAAATAGCCTCAGGAACATGTATGTTGATATGTAACAAAGTATCTTAACTCTTCTATCGATCGAAATATTGAAGCAAGTATGATTTTTTACATAGAATGAGCCGTTTGCTTTAATAAGTACAGTGATATAACGCTTGTTAGTGTTGAGGCTGAAATTCTTCGCAAACAAATCCGAGAAATGTATTAAAATAGGAAAGCAATGAGGCCAGAGTCAGCTATTGCGATATAAACACCGCTTAGCATAGCTCACATGTGACACTCTGTCTTTATTTCCAGATTATGTTACTAAGACTAAACGTCGTTTCCCATACGGCACAGATACAGGACCAGCTATTGTTTTTGTATGTGGAAGAAAAGAATGAGGTATGTGCTGGTGCATCAGACTGGGCTTAGGAAAACTTTGAAATGTGTTGCTGCACAGTTGTTGAAACCGGAAATAAGGCTTTGATTCATACTTGATAACGTTAAACACACCATTCTAAGAGAGAAAGATAACTATTGTGTTAACTTTCTTAGATTTTAAGAAAGAGAAAACAACGGTAATGCATGACTTGTCTTTATCTGGAGATTCCTGGATTCTTAATGTAGTGAATCATCCGCTGCCGAACAAACGAAATAATAAATAGTACTCGACTAAGTAATTAAACGGAATTCACTTTAAATAAACTAAACAGTTCATTTAGAATGACGGATGACGTCACACTCGCAAAGTTAATAATTTTCTTAACGAAACGTGGTTTTACACTTAATTTAAGTACGTGTTCAAATTGTTTACCAACGACTGCAAGTCATATTTGGAATCGCCATTCGAGAGACGGATAAACAGATGAGAGAACTCGTACATTGGCTGATATGCCCTTTGTATGCTGTGGCGATTCTGCGGTACATATCGTCTGACGTAATTCGGGCTTCAGTGCTCCCGATACAAAGGAATCAAGAGCAGTCAAATCAAGAGCCTGGCGAGCCATTGTACTGCAGCTTTCCGTTGCAGTCAATGATCACGAAAATTACCACTGAGCAATTGCGTTGCAACACGGGAAGTGTGGGCTGGGTAGCCGCCATGTTAATGCTACATACACGATCGACTATGCAGTAGTACTTCTGCTTGAAGAACGGATAGAAAGTTACTGAAAAAGTGTGCGTACGTATTTCTATTTAAAATCCCTGCGATGAAAAAGGTCCTACAATGGAGTTTCCTATGATGCCACACCGCAGGATTATGCTTGCGGCAGCTGTTGTTGTACCAGTGCTTGGCGAATGCTGTGTTAATTTTTAGCTGCCCATTAGTGCATGTTACATAAATTTGCATCAATGTGGTTCACAAAACCAGCTTCGTCGGTAAACGACACGCGCCGGAAAGACGTAGTATTGTCTCTCAATCGACATAGAGCAAACTGACAAAATTCTATACGACTTTCCAGATCGCGTCCTCCGAATTCCTGTTGTAATACCAAGCGCTCCTAGGCGCTCCAGACCAGAACCGCGCTGCTGGTAGCGTCGCAGGTACGAATCCTGCCTCGGGCATTGATGTGTGTGATGTCCTTACGTCAGTTAGGTTTAAGTAGTTCTAAGTTCTAGGGGACTGATGGCGGCAGATGTTAAGTCCCATAGTGCTCAGAGCCATTTGAACCATTTGAACCTGTTGTAATAACAGATGATAAGGGTGGGAATTATGTCGATGCAAGATGCGAATAACACTCATCTGGTTGAGCCAACGCGCCTTTCCACTACATCGAATGTGACCATTCACCGTACAAACAGTGTTTCTGCCTTCTCCACAGTGGCGTTAAGTGTCTGCATACCAAGACTTTGACGCACAAATGACCTGCCGATATACGACACACAGTACGTGCTACTTGTGCAGCGCAGACAAGTACACAACCATGAGCGTGTCTGTGCAACAGCCAATTCCAGAAGACTTGCCTTTCAATTTTAGAATATTTCTCGCATTCTTTTGCGAAGAGCTTCAACCTCACCATCAACAACCGTTCCACTAAGTCTTGAAGTACCTCATACTATCCTTTCGCAGATTCTTTTGCCCGGCATACTGCACTAACTCGGTATGGAATGGACTCAACAAGCCGCTGGATGTCCCCTGTAGAAATATTGAGCCTCTAATGCCATCCATAATTGTGTAAGGGCTGTCGGTGCAGGATTGTGTGCACGAAATGGCCTTTCGATTATGTGCCATAACGGTTCGATGGGATTCATGTCGGACGATCTGGGTGGCCGGATTATTCGTTCGAAATGTTCAGAATGTTCTTCAAACCAGTCGCGAACAATGGAAGCCCGCTGACATGGCGCATTGACATCCATAAAAAATCCATCGTTGTTTGGGAACATGAAGTCGATGAATGGCTGCAAATGGTCTCTAAGCAGCCGAAAATAATCATTTCGAGTCAATGATCTGTTCAGTTTGGAAAACGAATCCAGTCCATTACAGGTAAACACTGCCACACTATTACAGAGCTACCACCAGCTTGAACAGTGCATTGTTGATAGCTTGGGTCCATGCCTTCGTGGGATCTGTGTCACACTCTAACCCAACCATCACCTCTTTCCAAATGGAATCGTGGCTCATCTGACCTGGCCATCATTTACCAGTCGCCCAGCGTCCAACCGGTACGGTCACGAGCCGAGCAGAGCGGCTGCAGGTGGTGTGCCGTCAGCAAACGCACTCACGTCGGTCGTCGTCTGCTGCCATAGTCCATTAACAGTTGCATACCAATGCTGTATGTTGCACTGGCCAACGCCAATGGGAGGGGTCAGCGACTGACTCCACAGCCATCACACATTCTCAATCTAGGATAAATCACATTACTTATGTACTTCCATAATTTTGGCAGATTAGAAGATTAAAATGTTGATTATTATTACTGGGAAAGGGTTTCTGGAACATTTTTAGTAAAAAATAAATAGTTTTTTTACATTTATTAGTATTAATTTTACAATTACAAGGATTACTCAGATTCACATTCAGAACACTTTGCAATACGAACCACTTCTTTCTTGGTGTGTGCAGGGCAGATATACTTCCTGCAAGAAGTGCAAGCCTTCATGGACTTACGGTCTTTGCTTCTGGCGCATATGTAACAGCGTCCTTTCTTGGGCAGATTATGCACAGCTGCACGTGTTACTGACCGTCGGGGCTCCGTAACGTTGTTTCCTCTGCTCACAGCACCTTGATTTTGATTACAGTCATACCCAAATGTTGATAACGCTGTAGTGTATTTTGAGTGTAGGCATACAGCACTTTGAGCACGTCTTTTTATGTTGAGATCTTTCTTCCAGAACTCTTTGAGCATTTGGATAGCTCACCACTAAATTCATTGTCTGAACTCTCAAGCCAATTTCTAATTTCGCCATCTGTCAATTTCATCTTCTTGTACATTCCGTCAAATGCCACAAAGATATTACCTTACACTCATCACACTGTTTACCGGTTGACTGCGAGTGGTGGTTGTTGACCTGCTACACCTTCAGTTATAACAATCGCTATAACTCAACAATGAATGTAAACCAAAAGCTGTTCTTATTGTCGATTGTAGCAATTATAATTACAATAAATGGCTTGTGTTTATTAAATAAACTACTGAACACGACAGGAGTTTTAGCCCAAAAACTTTGTTGGGGTCAGTTACTGGCCCCACCCATTGGTATGCAACTGTTAACGCCTTATGTCGCCCCACTGTTACAACGGATACATTTGTCGTACGTCCTGCGTTGGTTTCTGCGGTTATGCGTTGTCTGTTAGCACTGACAACTACCCGCAAGCTCTGCTGCTCTACGTCGCTATGTGAAATCGGTTGGCCTGTGCGTTGTCCGACTTGAGGAGTATAACCTGAAATTTGGTGTTCACGGCATACCCTTGAAACTGTGGATCTCGGAATATTGAATACACCAACGATTTCTGAAATGAAATGTTCCTTGTGCCTATCTCCAATTACCCTTCTGCGTTTAGTCTGTTAATACCCGTCGTGCCGGCCGGAGTGGCCGTGCGGTTCTGGGCGCTACAGTCTGGAACCGAGCGACCGCTACTGTCGCAGGTTCGAATCCTGCCTTGAGCATGGATGTATGTGATGTCCTTAGGTTAGTTAGATTTAAGTAGTTCTAAGTTCTAGCGGACTGATGGTCTCAGATGTTAAGTCCCATAGTGCTCAGAGCCAATAGCCGTGGTACGGCCATAATCACGTTGGAACGTTTCACGCGAATTTCCTGAGTACTCATGGCAGCTCCGCAATGCCCTTTTACACTTCGTGTACGAGATTCTGTCGGCATCTGTATACGTGCATATCGTTATTCCTTGACTCTTGTCACCTCAGCGTATTTCGCTGTACTTTTCTCTGAACTGCTGTCAGATGACGTTAAGAAAACGCATATATCTGTTTATGAAATCACACTTGCTTCAGTACATTGATCGATGCAAGAGTTGAGACTCTTTGCCACATACTAACGTACAGGCCCCTTAGAATTTGCCGGAAATGTAGTTTCGGTATATACAGACTTTAACGAAATAAAAGTAGTGGTACGTTTTACGTGACTCACGTAAGGCTGAGTGTTATTTTTGTACAATGTGCTTGAAAGATTAGAGAAAAATACATTTTAACCATCAGTTGTAAGATGAAAGATTTATTTTCTTGTTGGCAAATGTGATCATAATGTGGAGATTAAACTGCGCCGGCCGCGGTGGTCTCGCGGTTCTAGGCGCGCAGTCCGGAACCGTGCGACTGCTACGGTCGCAGGTTTGAATCCTGCCTCGGACATGGATGTGTGTGATGTCCTTAGGTTAGTTAGCTTTAAGTAGTTCTAAGTTCTAGGGGACTAATGACCACAGCAGTTGAGTCCCATAGTGCTCAGAGCCATTTGAACCATTTGATTAAACAGCGTTACGATCAGTTATGGTGAAATTGCTCTTGCAATGAAGTGGTAGTGTTCAAATCTGAGCATTACCACTTCATTGCAAGAGCAATTTTACCGTAGCTGATCGTAACGCAAGTTTTTGACTTTAGTCCAGTAAAAGCGCCAGCACTCTCCACTCCCCCACACCCCGCTCCATTACCTTGTCAGTCTGGTGTCGCGGTTTGAGACTTTTTTCCGGGGTAGTTACACAGAAGCAATCTCATATTTACCTGAACGACTCAGGGAAACCGTCAGAAAATCGTACTTGTGGTAGGCGGGATTGTGGATCAGCGGTCGTTAATACTGCTTGCCGATTATTTCCGGCTCTGGCTTACCTCCGTTTCTCGTAATTTAGCTCGCTGTGCGTTAAGTTATATTACCAGATCAGCAGTAGGAAGCCCGCCCCGCTAGCCGCGCGGTTTAATGCGCTGCTTCCCGAGCTCTTAATCATCACCTCTTATGCTGCACACACCTTTGATTATCCCATCTGCTGGAAAAGTGTGTCAGCACCACCAACTGGAACATCCAGTTGAGCAGCCAGGTGTGTGATTGTGATCCGTCGATCATCTCCCTTGAGAGTGTCCGCACGTTCCAACAATGCAGGATTCAGAGCTGTGCGCGGTCGATGGACACGTGAGATGTCCGACAGGTTGCGAACTTGACAGACGCCTGGCCCAACGATTCACCGAGCTTTTGTTCGCCAGCACTCCGTAGACACTTTGCAACCACCTTTGAATATCTGCGATGCTCTGCTTTTCCGCCAGAAGAAAGTCAATGCATGAAGCACATCGCCGCCACTTGAAACTATAGCGGCTGAAGCAGGTGTGTTCCAAGATGTCCCACAACAAATTCCGCATTTTTAGACGGAAATTGGCCGAAAAAACTGTTTCATTACTTATTGAACGCCTGTCGATCTTGCAAAACATCACAGTGGGATACTTATTGAACGCCCCTCGTACTTGCAAAAGATGAGATTGGAATACAATGATATTACGGCTAAAATGGTGTTCCCTGCAGAATGACGGTTATTTAGGTATTTATTCAGTATTCAGCTTTATTTGAAAACAGTCAACTTGAGATATTTTGATACAAAATTGCTATATCCCTCTAAAATGTGTCGCAGTAATGCGGTTATGTTTGCGAGTCGAACGGCCTGCTCGTATAGCTTAACACGTGTCGCGCCAACTTTTGAGACAGAGAAGTGAAGCAGGCAGCTATGGGTCGAATACGCGCGGCGCGTTAACGACAGTTGGTGGCACAATGGTCTGAGTTCAGTTGTAACCTTGTCTTCTCAGCTCGTTAGGAATGTTCTGGACTGGTCCCCAATTCTCGCCTTAGTAAATCTGACAGACTAACAGTTGAAATACAGTAACGCGCACAACGAAGTTTAATGGTGAAATCTGATAAGTCATTAGGATGCGTCGCTGTCTTCTTCGAACGTCCTCAAGTCAGCAGTATAACGCTTAATAAGATCCTGGTAGAGTGATGGAAACGTCGAGCAGTGAAATAATTACCTGATGAACACGATGAACGTTTTACCATCAATATACACGGCCTCGGAAGCATGTAGACCCACACTGTACAAACTTTACTCGACTGTCTAATACATGGCGCACATGACTTCTTTCCCATAGGTTGACTGTCGACTCTGGAAGAGTATCCGATCGCAAAGTGAAAATAAATTTGCAAAAGCATGAAAACGAAGTTCCTCTACGACGGGTCTAGTGGTAGGAAAGAGAGAGGGTACAGCATTCATCTATTTCAGAAGCACAGCATCGTCCTTTAAAGTGAATGTAATAAATTGTATTGAGACGTAAAAGCTTCCGTCCACGTATCACTAAGGATTTAGAAAGCATCGCTTGCACTTTTTCTCACACAATATCGTGCGAACCATGGATGAAGGGAACAGGGAGATTCCATATTTCTACATTTGCGGAAAGCGTTTGACACTTTACGCCACTGTAGAACGTTAAAGAACGTACAAGTGTACGGCATAGGTTCTGAGACGTCTTAAGTACGTTGTATTCGACGGCGAGTGTTCGTCAGAGACAAAGGTATCGTTAGGAGCGATCTTATTCGTGCTAATATTACAAATGCAACGTTTTCACTATTGAACCGCTCACCCGATTTCGATGAAATTTGACACGGAGATAGCTTCAATATTGAGGAAAAACATAGGCTACCGAATGTGTGCAGTAAAAGATATTTGTGGATAGGCTCTGAGCACTATGCGACTTAACTGCTGAGGTCATCAGTCGCCTAGAACTTAGAACTAATGAAACCTAACTAACCTAAGGACATCACACACATCCACGCCCGAGGCAGGATTCGAACCTGCGACCGTAGCGATCGCTCGGTTCCAGACTGTAGCGCCCAGAACCGCACGGCCACTCCGGCCGGCATATTTGTGGATTACAAGTTGTACTTCGTCCTTCAAACTTAGTGTCTCTCTCTCTCACTGTCGTTGGCTATAAGTATCTCTCTGTCATCTTCCCCTTTTCTTCTCAGTAATTTGTAGTATACCCCAATGGCACTGTCTCCACGCTCTCACCGTCTCCGTATCTCCGCTACTCTCTCTCTCTCTCTCTCTCTCTCATTACACAAAAGTGCGACTATCTTTGAGTGCTAAAACTTTTGGTGAGGAAGGCGGAATGGGAACTGAGACTTCTGGTTCCCTGCTTCTCTGTCAGAACGTTATGAAGAGAACCGTGTTCGCCTTTGTTGAGCTCCGAAAGGAGCATTTTTCCTCTAGCTTCCTTCTTTTCCCTGCCACAGCAGGGTGTGCTGCTTGTATAAATCGAATTCTGTAAGGCAGTAAATTTTTGACAGGTTATTATATACACTGTGACATGTAAATACCAAATAAGTACGCGTCATGTAGGGCTATTGCAAAATCGTTTGCTTCACATTTTTTACGAATACTTTGCTCATCGATCGAAACTCGTCAAAAACGCCCTAATTATGTTTTTTTCCTTCAAGGAGTAAAAATAAGATTAGAAATATTTTAGTGAATTTTTCCAGTTAAACGTTACTTTTGGCCGTCATTTGAAATTCTTTTCAGACAGGTTAAGATCGTTTTTGGCCCATGATAACATATTGATCCTGTACTGTAGTATATTTACAGTATGTCGGTTCTTCCCGTAGATTTACAAATGGTCGCTAGACCAAGGCTATCCAAAACACTTAACGATGAATAGGACCCCATATATGACCCCTGAAAAATCGCATCTCCGCGCTCTAATTTTTGAAACATGAGTGGCCGGACCGACTACATGAATTATATGTTCTACGTAATACGATTCAAGGGAATCATTACAATATTTATAAATCCCCAATGGCTTTAATCCAGGCTTCCATATTACTATTACTAAATGCGGAACTAAGTTTGTTACGTTTTCATGCCTAAACCGCTGAACCGATTTCGATTAAATTTGGCACGGAAATAGCATTAACACTGACAAAGAAAAGATGCTGCTTTACAAAGGAAAGAAAACAATCGCCCCACGAAGAGGGTGAAGAAGGAAATGGAACATCTTTTTTACATCAGTGAATATGTGCTAAACATTATTAAATTTGTTGCATAATGTACACGTTGTATAATATATAGTTACTTCAATTATTCAATTGCAGCCGGCCTCGGTGGCCGTGCGGTTCTAGGCGCTGCAGTCCGGAATGGCGGGACTGCTACGGTCGCAGGTTCGAATCCTGCCTTGGGCATGGATGTGTGTGATGTCCTTATGTCAGTTAGGTTTAAGTAGTTCTAAGTTCTAGGGGACTGATGACCTAAGATGGTAAGTCCCGTAGTGCTCAGAGCCATTTGAACATTTTTTTTATTCAATTGCACACTGCGTAAAAGCGACGCATCGCACATTGTGGCTTTTTGGGAGAGGGGGGGGGGGCGAGTGCAAATCACGAACTATGTTACCGAACAGATAGGCATGTGAGGGCAGTAGACGTTACAGCATGTAAGACAGCTTTCTTATTCACGATAACTCATCATAATACAACTAATGCTATTTGAGGGCAGCCGCGGTCAATAGCTATTGCTCTATGTCAGGGTCAGTCACATGGAAACGAAACAGAAGCTTTTTATTATTTCAAAAGTAATCGTCATAGTTGTTAATAGATTTATCACACTGGGAAACAAAACTGTCAACGCATTCATGGGAAAATATTTGCGGTTGCCCATGGAACCATGATTGCGCCCCGGCCTGCACCTCTTCGTCCGAAGATCTTTCTTCAGGCCTCCAAAGACATGGAAATCATATGGGGAGATATCGGGACACTATGGAGGACGTGGGCGGACCGTCGTATTGCCAAGGACGTTTCAAATATGCTGCAGACGTTTTGCTAGGAATCCCTTATTCAGCTTCCATACAGTCCTGACCTCTCTCCGCGCGATTTCATAATTTTGTAGCCCTGAACAATTTCCTGCCGTCAATTTGATCGGATGAAAATGTGGACGCCTGGATACAGTCTTGGTTTTGCAGGGAACCGCAAACATTCTGCCGCGAAGGCACTGACCGTCTTGTCAGAAAGTGCGGTAGGTGAAGTAATAGTTAACCGATTATTTTGAAATAACGAACTGTTTACTTACCTTTTTTCCATCTGTCTCTTGTATATAAATGATGTGAGACACAGGATGAGCAGGAGTCTGCGCTGTTTGCTGACAATACTGTGGCGTAAGGGAAAGTGTCGTCGATGAGTGACTGTAGGTGAAGACGAGTCAGACTAAATTTCTAAATTTCTAATTGGTATGATGACTGGCAGATAGCTCTAATTGCATATCAGTAGGAGAAACAATCCTGTAATATTCGAATATAACATTAGTAGTGTGCAGATCGACAAAGTCATGTCAATTTTGTATCCAAGGGACCTTCGCAAAGTAACAGGGAATGGAACGAGCATCTAAGATCGATAGCAGGGAAGGCGAATGCTCGGTTTCAGTTGATTGGGAGTGTAGAACATTATTGCAAGCCCTTCTTGAGTACTGCTCGAGTGTTTGGGAGGCCCTCCCCCCCAGGTCGGATTAAGGGCAGACATCGAAGCAGTTCAGAGGCGGGCTGCCAGATTTGTTACCGGTAGGTTCGATGACCACGCGAGTATTATGGAGATGTCTTGTGAACTCGTGGAGGGAAGACGATGTTATTTTCGCAAAACACTATCGAAAAAAATTAGGGAACCGGAAACTGAAGCTGAGTGCAGAACAATTCTACTGCACCTAACGCACCTTTTGCGTAAGGACCACGAAAATAAAATAACTGAAATCAGGGCTCGTACGGAGGCGTACATGCATTATCTTTCCCTCGCTCAATTTGCGAGTGTAACAGGAAAGCAAATGACAGGGTGATAGAAGGTACCTTTCGCGGGGTGTGTTTGTAGATATAAGGGAAACAAGATAAAAAGCTCTGTAGCGATTCCAGGGCAGTGTGAACGTGGTCGACGAAAGAGATTGTTTAACGCTGTTGAGCCAGGTAGGATAACGCTTGGAATAAGACAGAGCTGTCGGAAGAGATTCGGCTGCAGGTAACCAGTAATGCAGCTGCAGACAGCGGCAGCGACGGCTGCCTTGTCAGAAGGAGTGGCCGCTTTCCAGCGCCGTTGTATCCCAAGGAATAATAAGACCGAAGCAATTACGGCGGTGACTGCTCCACCTGACGCTATATCCCAGAGAGCGTGCCAGACACTTCCATTAACCGCGATTTCCAGACACATCCCTCTGTTGCGCACTTTTATCGGGGGTTGATGCATTTAATGTCACGCGTCAAGTGGAAACGAATTGCCTTTGTACCTCCACGCCGCGTCGAGCGCTTCACGTGATGTGTGTCCCGTAACTGAGTTGGAGTGTGCGTGAAAAATTGAAATACGTCGCTATAGTTCCCACTGTCAGCTTTGAAAAAGGGAAAGGAAGATTTAACGTTCCGTTGACAGTTGACAACAAGTTCATTATGGACGGAGCACAGGCTCGGATTAGGGAAGGAAATCGGCCATGGCTTTGAAAAGAACCGTTCCGGTGCTAGACTTAAGCGATTTAGGGAATTCACGGGAAACCTTAGTGTGGATGGCTGGACGGGGACGAGAACCTATGCCCTCCTGAATAAGAGTCCGCTGTCAACTTTTAAAGGGATTTCTAATAAACTCTGTATACAGTTACTGTGAGGAGGTAATAATGTAATATGTTGAAATTCAAGTCATCACTACGAAAAGGACATTGCTCCGTCAGGAAGAACGTTTTGTGTTCAAGTTACCGTCGACGACGGCGTGCTTCGAGATACAAACACCATGTAGGACTGAGGAAGGAAAATATCTGGCGCTTCACAAGAGGGACGTTCCAGTATTTTTGTTACGAGATGTAAATAAATCACTGAACATCTTAATGTGAATGTCTGGGTGGTAATCTGAACAAACATTCTTTGAATGCATTTTCATCTGCAAATACACTCTACAATCCAATGAAAGGTCACGGCGGAGGATACATCGTACCGGTATTAAAGTTTCTTCCCTTTTCCATTTCCAAACAAAATAGGGGGAAAATTTTGTCAATATTCGCTAATCTCTCTTAGCTCTTTTCATGATCCTTACACGACATACGATATAGTGACACCATATTGGCCGCATATTCTTCTTCAAATAGAGGGTAGCTACATTTAGTCAACAGCGTTTGGCAGATACTGCGACTCTTTCTTCCAAGGATTCTCATTTATGTTGTGCTACATTGTAATACGCGACATACCGTTCTGGTACGATCCTAGCAGTGCGTGTCTCACTGGAACATTTTTTTTAGAATTCACCGTGCCATGAATGGAAGTGCAAGAATGAAGTGCTCAGATTACAAAGTGTGTAAGACAGTGACGGAAACTAAAGAAAGCTATAAGAGTGGGATTAAAATTCTAGGTGAAAGGATATGAGTGACATTATCCGCTGATGACATTGTTATCCTTTTTGAAAATGGGGTGTAATTACTGGACCTGTGAAATGGAATGAACAGTCTAACGAGTACAGAATACGCATTGAGGCTAAACTGAGGAAGGAGGAAACTAATGAGAAGTGTCAGGCATGAGAATAGCCAGAAATGTAACATTAAAATTGGTGATCGCAAAGTAGACGAAGTGAAGGAATTCTACTGCCTTGAAAGCAAAAGTATCCTTGACGAGAGAAGCAAGGATGACATAAAATGCAGACTACCAAAGGTAAAGAGGACATTCATAGCCAAAAGAAGTTTACTACAAACACAAGCCTCAATCTGAAGAAGAAATTTCCGAGTATGTATGTTTGGAGTGCGGCACTGTATGGTAGTGAATCATGGGCTGTGGGAATACCGGAAAAGAAGGGACTTAAGCATTTGTTAGATGATGCTACAGAAGAATGTTGAAAATTAGGTGGACAGATAACGTACGGAAGGAGAAGGTTCTTTACAGAATCGGCGAAGGAAGGAACATGGAAGACACTGAGAAGAAGAAGGGACAGAATGACAGAACATGTGTTAAGACCTCAGGGAATGATTTCCATGCTTCTACAGTGAGTTTGAAATTCACTCAGCAAATAATAGAGGATGTAGGGTCCATGTACCACTCTGAGATGTAGAAGCTGGCACAGGAGAGAAATCCGGTGAGAGCCGCATCACATCTTCCGAAAAATGATGACAAAAAAGTGTCTTGTGTACAATTCCTTTTACAGATGCACTGCACTTTTCCAAACTTCATGCAACTAATCCAAGCCCTATATTCGCTTTCCCTAATATTGATTTCACATGTGTGTCACATTTCAAATCCCTTTTAGTATTACCGCCAAATACGTATACAAGACGTTCAACGATGATATGAAAATAGGATACTACTGCGTTTGTTATCATGTTTGAATGGAATACTGTTATGTTTATCAAAAATTTAAAGAGGGATGTCATTTATTACATGATTTGGAAATTTTATCCAACTTTTTCTACAATTCCTTACGACTGTCCGCCGACGATATATTTCCGTAAACAACTGTATCGTCAGCTAACTGTCTTGTGGTGATCCTGACGCTGTGAAGTAACTCGTTCAGGAATACTGAAAACGTTAGAGATCCCAGGACGCTTCGCTATCGCATATCCGATTTTTATTTAGTTTCTGTGAGTATTCGCTGTCCACTATAACGTACGTATTGGAGGTGGCAGAAAATAACTTGCCTGACTACCATTTATATTAATTGCCAATAGTAAATGGCGCCAATTCCATTTCGCATTTGCATCATTTGAGATATGACCACAGACAAATGAGCAGAGAGAAGACCCATCTACAAGGAATACTACAGCTGACGGAAATAACTGATTGCGCGTCCTTTATCGAATTTTGTAATTTGGTATCGTGTTATCTAACGATGTAGAGCGACCGCGAGGTATTCATGCGTCCACGGAAATAGCCGTCAGTAGACGAGTAGAAGCTTTTTTTGTGGCAGATACTGTTCACTCACAGTTCTTTCTCTCTGCGAGTTAAGAGCTACCACCACGCACTACCTGGAAGATTGTCACTGTGTCTTGGACTCCAGTAGGACATAGTAGACGGTGACAGTTCCGGAAAGGATGTAATATCTCTCTATATTCGATGAATTATTCTCATACAATTCTACCCTTGAATGACGTTTACAAAATTTCTATCTTCATACTCGCAGAATCCATGCACAAAATAGTATATATATATATATATATATATATATATATATATATATATATATATATATATATATATATATAAAACTCCTTCACACAAAAGGTGTGTATTTAACATTTGAGAACTAACGATATTCATCGATATATTGCAAAGTTGTTAATTAGAAGGGAACTTCCGAAAGACTGGATACGAACCTGCATTTAATAATCCAAGACCTCCATTACTTCTTCGGAAGGTTAAACTTCATCAAAGCCAAATATCCGCATGATCTGAGGTTTCCCGACTGATTATACAACGCTCCCAAAATTACGAGGCATTTTATTTGTACAGATTAGCAGACTGCCGCAAAACACGAGCCTGCAGTGAAGAAGAATCCTCGCCTGATTTCATTCTAACAAGCAAAATTTCTGAATCATTTTGAATGACTGAGCTTTGACTGTGTTTCCTATCATGAGTGATTCATTGCTCGAACGAACTGAGAACTTCTTAGATAGGAGGAAAAATTACAAGGATACACATCGGAATTAGACAGATAATTTCGTACTTCTGCAGAAAGAATCAGGGCGCGTCAAGGAGTTTACAGAGTTCCCAAGCACCTGTATTATATTGTCTCCTTTTCTTGTAGTTCGGGAACTGGTGTCAAAGAAGTAACGACATCTGAAGTGTTTAAATTTAGACTGGCGTAAAAAAAAAATCTCAACACCAAGAAGAAGTTGTGTGACATAAACGGAAGTTGTGCGACATAAACAGAAGTTGGTAGGCGTGTTTCTGTATCTGAAAGATGATGTCGATTCAAATTTCCCGCCAGTCATATAATAGCGCCGCTAGTAGCTGTAGAATGCAAATCAGGTTTGTTTTAAATACACTCTGTGCCGGTCGTGGGCGTTAGTTTCCTTTGGGAGTGGCCGTGGTGAGGTGATGTTAGTCAAGAAGGCCTTTAAGCGACAAAGATGCTATTATCAACACCGCACTGAGTCTCAATGAGATCGTGTAACTGCAAGACTGCAGAAAAACTTGGCAGGAATGTGAACACTGTACATGACAGCGGCGGTCGCGGGAATTTGCGGTCTCAATAACACCGGGCTCCGGGCGGTCATGTGGCACAACCGAGAGGGTAGCTTGGACGTCACTATGAAGGGAGGAGGGGTCGGGGGGCGACGGACCAAACTGTTCTGTCATTGGTCCCTTGTTCCTATAAAAGCAGTCCACAAAGGAAAGCATAACACAAACGAGACTTACTGCACAAAATCAGGAGAAAAGAAGAACCAAAAAAACGAGAGAAGGGGGGAAACACTACAATGGACAAAATAGGACAACAAAACCGCAGAGAGACGCAAGAAAAAGAAATAAAGGGATTCAAACAAGAGGGCATATAACCGTGGCTGATCACGAGAATAAAAAAGGATAGACCAGCCACTCCGCAACACATTAAAACCTCCAGCGTAAAACCACAAAACCACTGGGGTAGAGACCACACGGTGACAAAGGACATGTGCGAAAACTTAGAGCGATAAAACCTACCTTCGCGTATAAAGCGTAAAACTAAATCAGCCGCCCGCCGGGGTGGCGAACTGTTCAAGGCGCTACAGTCTGGAACTGCGAAATCGCTACGATCGCAGCTTCGAATCCTGCCTCGGGCATGGATGTGTGTGATGTCCTTAGGTTAGTTAGGTTTAAGTAGTTCTAGGTTCTAGGGGACTGATGACCTCAGAAGTTATGTCCCATAGTACTCAATGCCATTTGAACCATTTTGAAGTATCCAGAATGAGATTTTGACTCTGCAGCGGAGTGGGCGCTGATATGAAACTTCCTGGCAGATTTAAGCGTGGCCGCTGCAGAGCCGGCACAGAAACAAGAGGCACTGAGAGGGGATTTTCACATATTCGTAGCCTCCTTTATGCCACGCACTTTGTTGTGCACAGCGACGTTATGCAATTCCGTATCTCAAATCCGAAAAACCGTGCTTCGTAATTCCGAACGCAGGTCAGTTTCGGAGATGCCGATCTCCAGAAGCGGTTTCCGTGTAGTCTGGTTGGCCAGCCTGTCACCAATTTCATTGCCGGCAATTCCGACGTGCCCTTGAGTCCAGACAAACATCGATGAACGACTGGATTGTTCTAGGGCATAGACGGACTCCTGGATGGTCGCTACCAATGGTTGGCGAGGGTAACACTGGTCGATAACTTTTAGACTCACTACAGACAAGGAACAGCTCGCCAAAGCACAAATGGATATGTTCAAGAATACGCGATTTGGCCACGTGGGAACACTGCTGCCATCTGGCATGGGGCGCTGTTGAATATGTCCTCTGTGAGCAGAGGTGAAGCTAACGTGACCATCACCCATTGAGCGGTCGGTGTAAACTACTTAAGAGCCCCGGAACGCGTCAAGAATCAAGTGGAAGTGACAGCAGAGAGGCTCGGGGGGAACTGAGTCCTTAGGGCCATACAAAAGGTCCAGAGGAAGCTGCGGCCTAGGTTTACACCATGGAGGTGTATGCAAATGGACCCAGAGGAGAGGTGGTAAAGGAATGGGCTCGGGTTCACATAAAAAGAATCGGACGTGAATCACGATCTTAATCCCTCACCTGGGCCGCTTATGTGGGAGATGAACCGCCATGGTTGGGAAAAGGAGACAGTAACTTGGATGCTCAAGAGAGCATCGACTACTCATTGAAAATACTGTCTTTTATTCTTAACATATATTTACGTCGCATTTCAAGTTCTTTATGAGGACGCATACAGTATATTGCTGACAACAGTATACGTTTCTCTCTATTTTATGAGTGTTAAATATCAAACACATTTCGTGCATTATCATTTCAGTATACCAACGAGTCAATCCCGTTTGCACATCCAGTTCTGGTTTGCTTTACCTCATTTGTTTCGTATGCACAAACATTCAGATTTCAGAGTGATAATACATTTTGCGAGGGAGTGCTTCATTTAAAGAATTCCATCACTTAATTTCACTCATCATAATCGGTGACCTTTAAAAAGCCTGCAATTGGTTCAATCGTGATTTAAATAATAAAACACTGCATCGGTTACGTATTTTTCCACGGATAGCACGAGGCATTTCGAAAGTTTATTCTCATTATCGAGTGCAAATATTTACATTGGTATTTCTGCACAATGAAGGAGCCACAATAATTTCAAACCACAAAAAAGACGACAGCATGGCAAGAGAGGCAGAACATCACTGGAAACAACTAGAAGTTTATATATAAGATAATACTGAATTAATTTAAATATTTTATTAATTAGAATAGAATGTTTAACAAAATAACAGTTTATGGTACATTCAAGGCAAAATTTTAAAGTCAGAAGTAACCTTTAAATGAATACAGTAAGCAATTGACATGCACTTTCCTATAGTTTTTCTCATCGTCGTACATTAAGCTTGAAAATTATTTGCTTGGAATCTATGTGCGACTAAACCTCTTACTTAAAAATCTGTCTTATTACCATTCCTGTACAACTTGTGCACTTTAGCGGTAGTATGAACCATTTTTATGTCCCTGCAAGAATACAGTGTCTCAAAGAATTGCTAGTAATGTGAAAGCAGGTGTTCTAAATTCCGATGACAGTGTTTCCCACCTGTTCTGATTTAGAATTTGCTTTGCTACCCTACTTTTGAATACAAGCATTAACTGCGTAAACTACTTTCGCTGTGGGTGGTGCCAGTTACTCTAAACTACTCATCTTTAGATGAAGTTAAATACAAGGAATGACTATCAACAGTACACAGGAAGATTAACTGAAATCATATCCTACTAGAAAATGGGTATACTGTATTATATGAAAATTTTACAAATGAATACTGTCTCATAATTTCATCCCGTAAAGTTCGTTTAGCCCTATAATTGTTTCTTACCTGCAACGGATAAGTCAATTCTGCTTTGCCTTGTTTAGTCTTAAGAAAATGAAGTGCTGCAGTGTACTGTCCTGAAATAGGTCACAGCGCGGCTGGCTGCCTTATCATTTACTTCAAGCTGATCCGCCAAATGACAATTTTACAACTCTTCCGAAAAACTACAGCTAACTGTCCACGAAACAGTGCAAGGCGTGACATTGCAGTAATGTTACGATTCGCGAACATACTGTGGGGATAAACTTAACTGAAATGTTTGCAATCGAATGAAAAAGGTTAAATTGAAACTATATTAAAATCATTTTAATAACACAGAATAGAATCGTACTGACACGAAACTAAGATCATCATCACTCGCACTATCACACATCACGAAAACTGATTAAACCGAAAAGTATTTAATTTACAAATGTTCTCTTTACGTGTACAACCAAATACTTTCTACTAAAAGTGGAGGTTAACGAACAATAATTAAGATTCTGAACACATGACCGATAATTCACCCTGGTAACCAAAACGTGTATACTGCTAAACAAAATGTAATCTTTACCTCGCAAAATTTCGCAGTTAGTGCTTGCAGAAAATACTTCATGCTCCCTTTCTCTATATGTGCCGTCCCTCTGTGAAATCATCTCAGAATGATTCTCTATCCTTAGCCACGCCACGGAACATCTCATATAAAATTCATTCTCTGGTCAGCACGCCCGCCATTAGAGGTCCTCAGTTACCGACGAGTTCAACACTTTCCCTCACAACAGACTTAATCTCTGTCGGATATGAACTCCTAATAAAACCTCTGGTACGCAACGAGTAACACTTCGCTCATGTGTGCACACATCCTAAGACGTTCAAAACGACAAACATTCCAAACAAAACTGCTATCTCTCATGACATGTAAACCTTTCGCACTATACTAGCAAAACTGTAAAAAAAGTTATTTAATGACGTATAAGCTCTACTGGTGTCGAACTAAACATTACAGCAGAGAGACTTATCAAAATTAGTTGGGACATACAGGGTGAAAACTATTTAAACCGACAAACTCTGGGAGGTTGTAGGAGACATCAAAACAAATATTCTTCCCTAAAATCATTTCTTCCTATGAGGAGTATTTAAACCAGTAGAGGAAGATTTCTCTGGCGGAAAATCAATTAAACCAACAATCACTTTTCCAATTTTTATGGCCAACAGACAACATTAGGTAGCAAATACGGCCCACTTAAACAGTCCCCAACAACTCCGAGCCACACATTAACGAAGAACCGCAGTTGATGAGCGCTACTAAATGCGGCATGTGGGTTATCCTCACTCCAAACATGCGAAGTGTGCATGTTGAAGACTCCATCACCCCCGAACGTTGCTTCATCGGTAAACAATACAGAGGATGGAAAAGTAGGATGCATTTCACACTGTTCCAGACACCACTGCGAAAACTGTGGTCTGAGTGGATAATCAACTGGTTCCAGGTTGTGGACACGCTGTAAGTGAAATGAACGTAACAATTGCTCTCGAAGGACTGTTCTTACAGTCGTCTGATTCGTCCTCATGTTACGTGAAATTACACGACTGCTGACTGAAGGATCCCGCTCCACATGCTGCAAGACAGGTTCCTCAACTTGCAGCGTTCTTACCGTGAGACGGCGTCCCTGTCCAGGTAATCTGCAAAATGACCCGGTCTCATGCAGACGTTGGTACACAGCAGCAAAGGTCGTATGATGCGGGATAAGGCTATTAGGGTATTGTTGCAGATAAACCCGCTGTGTAGCTTGTCCGTTGTGGTGCGCTACGTAATACGCACCAACTATATCAGTGTACTGACTCCAGGTGTATCGCTACATTAGTAAACAGAGACAATGCACTACTCCACTGGTGGACAGCACTTGCCTACAACTGAAGAGCGTAATACGCCCTCTAACAACTGAAGATCGTAATACCGCCTCTTACAACTGAAGAGCGTAATACAGCCTCCACTCATTTAAATAATCGTCATAGGAAAAAATGACATTAGGGAAAAATATTTGTTTTGATGTCCCCTACAACCTCCCAGAGTTTGTCGGTTTAAATACTTTTCATCCTCTATATGAAGGTTTTCCTAAAGCTTCAGCTGCTGTTAAGAAATTAATTTTGACTACCGCTTACGTTCATGTGACATGTAAAAGAGACGTAAGATTGCAAAAATACTGTTACAAGAATTTTTCAGAATTTGTTGTTGACCCATGGCTGACTAGCGCTATGCTTTGCATTGAACCTTGATTGCTATTCTGTGATTAGTCTCCCGCGTTTTTCGCGATTGTGCTATTATCCTCTCTCTCCGCTAGTGGCAGCAGCAGCATGTATCGATATTCGCACTCTTTTACTATCTTTGCCCTCAGGCTGATAGTTTCCGGCTGTGCCGTGTGCGGGCAGTGTGGCGCCTGTGTGGCTGGGCCCGCTGGCGCCGTCCACACACACAGTCGCAGTGTGAGGGGCTGATCCCATTGCTACGAGGTCCGTGGCTTACCGATCTCGGACACGAAAGTTGAGTCTTTGCTTAATCTACCAGCCAGCCCCCAACTGTTCACATAGTGTTGTTTGAATTTTGTTGTGGGCTGTTGGGACATTCCCGTCAGCAAAAACATGTGTTTTCAAGTTGGCGAAATTCTAGCCTCCCTCCAGTGGAGTTTAACTTAATTATTTTTTAATTGAGTCTCCTGCCTTGTGGCCGTTAACGTTCTGGGGGATTACGCGATTTGTTGCACTCTTTTCCCCAGCTCCTGAGTGATAACTTGGGTGTTACTAGCGTTCTTGATTATCATGTCCGTCTGTCCGACAATATTCCGGTTTTTCAGTCTCCATACCGCCTCTCACTCCCTAAGGTGAAGATCCTCAAGGCTAAAATATCTCAGATGTTCCAACAAGGAGTGATTAGGCCTTCTACATCTGCTTCTGCTTCCCCAATATTTCTTGTACCTAAAGATCAGGGGCGCGATTCCAGACCTGTGGTTGACTACCGCCGTTTAAACGCTAAGGTTGTCCTTGAATCGGTACAACTACCTGATCTGCATAATTGTTTAACTTGGTTTTCCAGCGCTAATTGGTTTACAGTCCTTGATTTGAATCATGCCTATTATCAGATTCCCTTGGCTGAAGAATGTAAACATGTTACCGCATTTTGTACTGATGGAACTTGTCTGAGTTTAACAGAATTCCTTTTGGGCCAGCGACTGGTGCGGCTGTGCTTACTCGTTTGCTGGATAATATCCTTGTCAACTTGAAGTTAGTTTGTGTGTATAATTATTTGGACGACTTAGTTATCTGTAGCAATTCGTTTCAGGACCATTTGGAGCACATCCAGCAGTTCTTTTAAGATTGCAGGGAACCGGGCTGACCGATAAGCCTAGTAAGATGAAGCTAGCCAAGCAGCAGGTATCTTTATTGGGTCATATAGTGTCTGGTTAAAGTATTCTCATTGGCCAATAGTGAACTAAAGCCTTACGGGCTTTACCTCTGCCTACCGATAAGCGGGGAATTGCTAAATTCATAGGCATGGCGAACTACTTTAGGCGTTTCGTCCGCAATTTTGCTCTGTTGGCGGCATCCTTAAATCAGACATTAGTCTACTCGTCTCGCTGGTTAACTGATGCCGAGCTTAAGTACTCTGTCGACGAGTGGGAGGCTTAGGCCGTTTTATTTGCATTAGAGAAGTACCACTTCTATCTTGAACATCGGCTTTTCCATTTAGAAACCGACAATCAGGCTTTGAGCTGGGTATTGCCTAGGTCGCGTAAAACTGGCCGTATTGCAGGTGGGCGGTACGTATTCCGGCATTTCATTTTGAAGCTACGCATTTAAGAGACTCTGAAAATGTCCTTGCGGATATCCGCAGCCGGATGTTCGCCGAAACTACACCTAGTATGGGAAACCAGCAGGTAGAGGAAGGTAGTCTTTATTGTATGGTGTTGGGCGAAGTTCCCCTCTTGTTTGAGGATGTTGCTCAGCATCAGGATCAGAACCCCGATTAGGCAGCGTGTGTTGGCAGGAGAGGTCTCGGATGAGTATGTTGTTAAGAGTGGTATTCTCTGTAAGAGGGTGGGCGATGCTAAGCAGTCCAAGATATGTTTGCCTGTAGCTTTGGTGCGCCCGCTTTTTCGTTATTTTCATGATTCATTGCTCAGTGGCCCGGACACGAAAGTTGGGTCTTTACTTAATCTACCATCAGCCCCAACTGTTCACATTGTGTCGTTTGAATTTCGTTGTGGGCTGTTGGGACATTCCCGCGAGCAAGAACGTGTGTTTTCAAGTTGGCGAAATTCCAGCTGCCCTCCTGTGGAGTTTAACATATTCCTGAATTGAAGTGCACCAGCTTAATCTTCTGCCTTGTAGCCGTTAACGTTCCGGTTACCTGCCCTGGCCGTCGACGTAAATTCAGACAGTGTATTTTCCTCGTCGTGTTGTGGCTGCCCAGCATGACGTGTAGTTTGACAGTTGAATGTGTAATTCGTTGTGGGCGCCGGTACCTTCTGCGTTGTTCCATTGAACTCCCTGTTGTGTGCTGTTCGGGAGGAGCGGAAATTATCTAGTCGCTTGGTGCGTTGACTATCTGTCGGTTGTGTTGCCGTCGGATTGAGAATTGTTGGGCCGGCTGCCTGTCTCACCTAAGCGAACTTTAGCGTTTGAATTCCAGGCCGACCCTTGGAAACTTCTGATCGCCGTTTGATGTGCTGCTTTTTCTTATTTGTCATTGTTGTTTGTTTATGTATGGCTGCTAGCCGATTTTAAGTTAAAGTTGTTTTGCCCTTAGGGTTTGAGATTGTTTCGGCCTTCAGCCTAATTTAGAGAAATGTTTTAAGATAAGGCTTTCTGCCTTTTAAATTCAAATTCTTGTTTTTGAGTCTCAAGTCACTGTCCTTCAGCCGGTTTTAAATTAAAGTTGTTTACTCCTTGAGGCGTGAGACTGAATGGCACATTTAGCCGAGAATTGAGTTCTAAAATTAATGTTTAGCTTGCTCTGTTTTTAATGTTTTCTTTACTCTTGTAATGTTTGTGAAATGAATAAAGTAGTATGTTCGAGTGCAACTGACAGCCACTCATTTTGGCTCCTTTCCACAAATTAAACTGTCTGTCCTGTCCTGCGGGTACAGCAGGGGATCTCAGTTGCATTGTAATACAAACAGGAAAATGCTATTTTCCCAAAGAACGACATTATTTGAGAACCACGGCTCTTATGTGTTCCGCAATGTCGATAGTACACAGTAGCAACCAGCCAAATCCTGCTTTTGTTCTACTTTATTAAAAACAGCGTTACATGTTACGAGCTGTTTTCAGACAGCTTACATCCTTTTTATCATAATACGTAGACGTTAGTTTGAAGATAAGTTGGCGTACGAAAAACAAAATTTCATAGTTTCCAAGTATGAGAATGCTGGTTGCAGTAAAAGATTGGAACAGAATTCAATTTATATGGAATGACCACCGAAACAAAGCCAACGGCGTTGCCTCGTTGAATACACATGTTGTCATCAGATCATCGAAGTTAAGCAACGTAGGGCGTGACCAGTACATGAATGGATAACAACGTTGGTGGGCCTAGTGATATGGGCTGGTTTCACTTTACTTCTCCTGAAAAGTAGAGAAAGAACAGTGTCGTGAAAGCACTGATCACCACTTTTTGCGCCAGTGTCCTGGATTAAATTCCAAACCTCTCCTGAGTGTCTCGTGAAGCGAGGGAATGTACACTGCAGGCGATGCGGACGTTAAACTTGGCGGACCCTTTGCTGCTCTTCGAGAGGTGTAGCCTATGCGCCGGCATCGACGTCACCCTCTCCTTCTGTCGTCAGCATCCAATACAAACACGTCACCACACTACACATGCCGATTACCATAACCTTTACTTATAAGATACACTTAAACTCACGCAATTTGCGAAGGAAATGTGCCACTGCGTTCAAAGAATAGGGAAAACCTATCCAACCATTTGGCCCTTCTGGATCTCGCAGCCAACAATTCCTTTTAAGATCATCAGTCCCATCGGATCAGGGAAGGATGAGTAAGGAAGTCGGCCGTGCTCTTTCAAAGGAACCATCCCGACATATGCCTTAAGCGATTTAGGTGAAGCTAAATCACCATGACAGGACGCGGGATGTACCGTCGACCTCTGTGTTATCTGTGCGATGTGATATTGGCAGTCTTTCTTTGTTGAGTATGTTTCCCATTCTTCAGACGTTATTCTTGCTATGTGGTTGCATGTGTTCCTGTTCATCTGGGTCATTTGTTGGTGTTCGTGGCTCTTTCTTATGACTCGTACTTTGTTATTGCTTTACTCTTTGTTAATTTGATTTCCTATTTTGCTATTTAGTTTGTTTAAGTTTGTGTCTTGTATCCATTCTTTCTGACTATTCGGTGACCTGCAATTAGTTCACGTTTTAAATTGAGTTTATCCAATGAAGTTCTGTTAAGTCTGCTTACTTTGTTTCTAAATAATGTCTGTGGATCATTGGGTGATTGGACTGGTTACAAAAGTCGGCAACAATATTATTGCTCCTGCGAGTGACGGTGGTTCGTTCGGCTTTTGATGCGTCAGCGCTTAACCAGAGTTAATAGTATTTGTACAAATGAACTGCAAGCATTGACAGAGCGATGCGTTTTCCTTAGTCAGTACTCTACTTATTTATTGTAACGGCATGATAAGTTTCCGATAAGTGCAGCAGTATGGAAGTTGAGCACTTAATGGTTTATATGTGGTTTGAAGTGCTTGTAAACTCCGCTTTAGGTGCATCGGAGGTTGAGTACAATTACCCCTAGTTTACTAAACGCACTCAAAGACAGTTTTGCTGTTTTTTTTTCATTCCTGTCTGTTCCTTTAGTTGTCCACCTAGACTTAAATTTCTCTAAAGTCTGAAAGTCATAAACTCTTTCTAAGATTTTATTGTTAATCTGAATTACTTTCTTCCACGTGTTGGTGACATATTTTTCCTCTCATTGTAACTAATGTTAAATCATACTGTAACACTTCACATACAGATTTTTTTTCTTTTGAGTCCTTGTTAAACTGCGCTCCATGTGGGGAATAAAATGAGAAAAACGAAATTCCTGCTACTACGTATTACTTCTTGTTTTTCACACTTTGGGAATTCAAAACTGCGCTTTTAAGGATAAATGATCTGTAAATTATTGCAGAAAATTATGAAAAAATACTTTTATTTCCGTATGGAACAATTGGCAATCGAGCTCCAACCTCGGCGTAAGTAATTAAATCTATACACCTGTTTACCGGGTACGAGGTTAATGTTGATTATGTAGTGAATTACTACAATTCTCTGTGGCTCATAAATTACATGAATGTTGTCTTGTAACCAGAACTCTAAGTTCTAAAGATGTAAAATGATAACTAGAAGCAAAACGAAATGGGTAACTTCTAAAGACAGATATGTTAAATAAAAAACTTCCATACACAAGAAATCTCCTTGTGTCACTCATCTTTCAATCCTGAATTTCACACAACACTGACCATGTACAAAGTGAGCTGTGCTATTGAGATACATATTCTTCTTTCTCTGGAGACAGAAGTACAGAATGTAGTAAAATTTAGTCCAGTTATTTCTCAACGTCTACAACTCCCAGGATCAGTTGGAGTTCATATCCATTACTCTATTATCACATTTCTTACGCAGTGGATCATTATCAAGTCGTGAAGTGAATGAATTATAATGGGGACAGCATGTACGAGGAATTGCCGTAAAGTACTAATTAGCTCTTCGAAAAAATAAAGCTGCGACCATGAAAAGATAATGGTGTTAGTCCATCTCTACATATTCACCCTTCAATGCATTACATTTTTTCCCGACGTTGGAAGTCTTGACGGAAATCTTGTTTACAGAAGTCCGCATTTAAGGAACTTGGGACACATCCCACCTCTAAAACCACCTCGGCGTCATTCTGGAAATGCCTGCCAGGCAGTGATTTCCGAATCAGAGGAAAGACCTGTTGCATCTTCTATGCGTTCTGCCAGTAAAACGCAGTCTTTGGAGAATACTGAAAATGAGCAAAAATTTTATAGACCAAACAACCAACGTGCGTGACTGTGTGTCTCGTGTGCAGAATGAGCTAAGAGGTTGTAATCGAGTTTTATAAAAACTCTTGGACAATTACCCACGGTGATACGTACCAACAAGTTCATCGGGATATTCCGGAAGTATGCTTATGTGTTCCTGCGACTCTTTGTCGCTCATGAGCAAAATCTGTTGACACCACAGCATTAGGACGCAAGAGACGTTCGGCACCACCTCGCCCTATAACGGTTAGGTTTTCATCTTTTAGGAAGGAGGTGAATCCATGTGTTTTCTCTGTTTGCCTTGATACTGTGTGCATATTGATGCATCCAGCACTTTCTATGGTAATTATCTGTCTATGAAAGGCATCTTTACTTGCCTCACAAGATGTCACATTTCCGCTGCTACCAAGGGTCTACATCTACATGTATACCACTACTCTGAAATTCACAGTTCAGCTCCTAGCACAGGGTTCATCGAACCACTTTCACTCTAACATTTCACTCTCGAACAATGTGCAGAAAAAAACGAGATAAATATAGCAAATCATGCGCAAGGAAGACAAGGATTACCGGTTAGACGAACATAGGATAATGTCAACAGCAGCAGAAAATGTTACAACGATAATGGGATTGGTTATGAATTTTAAGGAAGGGCAGACAATGATTCACCAGGAATAGTACAGTAATAGGATTGTTCTGATAAGAATCGACGGCAAGTCAGCATCAACAACAATGGTTCACGTATACATGACAACTTCGCAAGCAGAAGATGAAGAGACAGAGAGAAGATATGACGATACTGAACGCGTAATACAATAATAATGGGGTATTGCAATACAGTTGTAGTGGACGAGAAGAAGAAAGGCTTACGGGGAATATGGGACTGGTTGTAGAAAGAGGGGTAAACTAACTGACTTCGGCTACAAATTCCAGCTATTAATACCGAGTACTCTGTTCATGAATCACAAGAAGAGGAAGTACATCTCGAAAAGACCGGGGGACACGGGAAGATTTCAACTGGATTGTGTACCGGTACGTCACATAAATATTGACATTTTTATCGGTTGTAAACCGTAGTTAACATATTTTATGAATATAGTTAGTATATAGGATACAGTTAATGTTCTTGAAACAACTGATATGCAGCGATAATTTAAGAGTAACATCTTTATTTTAAAGATGTCTATCAAAATAAAAAAGGATCGAAAAGAGACGCAATTGTACGGCCGAAGAGGAAGGACGTACTTTATGGTACACACACTGTTTTGTTTCGCGTTTTGAGCGGCTACACATATTTTATGTAAGTTATTCTGTATTCTACTAAAATAAAATAATTATTGTTATCAAAAAGTGAATTTCGTTGTAATAGTTGCCACCTCAAATGCTCGCAATGGCTAATTATTTTCAATAAGCATTTTTTTTTCAGTAATTTGCGCTGCGAGAAGCTCATCTCCCGATGCAGCCTCTTGTAGGCCATTACGCGCCGAAGTATTAATTTATTTTTCATTGTTAACAGTGACTGTAAATGCGAGATATTTCATTGTAAGAACCTTTTTTAAATTGCAATAGATAATTTACGTTAAACTTCACTTTTTAAATTATACAGATTCTATGAGTTCAGTAAGTTTTATCATGGCCGCTCCACAACAACCGCAATTCTCTCGAGCCTTGCTTTGCAATCAATAAATAGAAATTAACAAAATAACATTCAATTCAGTTAACGGCAACTATATTTCAGTCAACACGTTCAAAATCTAAAGTTGGTACATGAATAACAGAGGCCCTTCAAGAACCCGTTTCATATTTACTTACGCACTCCAGTAAAAGTGATAAGAAAAGATACTACCCCTGAGAGAAATAATCCTGTTCTAACAAAATATTCATAGTCAATTTCATCAAGGTCAGACAGAGGTACCGAAATCAGATATAGGATTCTGAAGTGTATCCAGGATCAGATGTAGACTCAGGTCACAATTTAGTGATGATGACGGGTAGACTGAAGTTTAAAAGTATCATCCGGAGGAATCAATTTGGAAGAAAGTTGGATACTCAAGTACTGAGAAATGATAAGACGCATGTGAATTTCGCTGAGGATGTTGATACTGCACTAGTGGATACCAGAGTACGGAGCCCAGTTGAAGAGAAGTCGAAATCTGTAAAAAGAGCAATCGCGTATATTGGAAACACAATGACAGGAATCTTGGGTAACAGAAGAAACACTTCAGTAGATCAATGAAAGCATTACGATACTATTCAGGGGAAGACAGTAATATATCAATATAAATGACTTGAGAACGAAATAAACAGCAACTGAAGACAAGCTAGGGCGAAATGGCTGCAGGAAAAATGCGAAGAAATGAAAAAGAAACGATCGTGGTAAGGACTCACACAGCAAATAGAAAAGTGAAAACTATTTTCGCTGAAATTAATACCAAAGGAGGCAATATAGTGCAATGGGAATTCCGGTGATGAATTGCAGAGGACTCAGTGAACCGGAGGAAGAAATAGATTGAAGAACTCTGTGAGGTAGAAGAATTGTCTGATGACATGATAGGAGAAGAAAATGTTTTCTATATGGAAGAGATACCATATCCAGTGTTAGAGCCAAAATTTAAAAGAGCTCTTGAAGACTTAAGGGCCGCGCGGGATTAACCGAGCTGTCTAGGACGCTGCAATAATGGACTGTGCGGGTGGTCCCGGAGGAGGTTCGAGTCCTCTCTCGGGCATGGGTGAGTGTGTTTGTCCTTAGGATAATTTAGGTTAAGTAATGTGTAAGCTTAGGGCCTGATGACCTTAGCGGTTAAGTCCCATAAGATTTCACACACATTCATTCGAAGACTTAAGGTCAAATGAACAGAAGGGATAGCCAACCATTCCATCGGAATTTCTAAAATAACTGGGTAAAGTGGCAAACAAACGACAGTTCAGGTTGGTGTGTAGAATCTGTGAGACTGGCAACGTACCATCAAACTCTTGGAAAAATTTCGTCCACACAATTCTGAAGAAAACAAAAACAAATAAGTGCAACATCTGTCACAGAATCGGCTTAAGAGCTCATACATCAAAGATACTGACAAAAGTAATATACAGAAGAATGGAAAATAAAACTGAGGATGTGTCAGATGACGATCAGTTTGACGTTAGAAACGGTAAAGGCACCAGAGAGTTAGTTTCGAACTTCCGATTGATGATGGACACAAGACTGAAGAAAAACCAAGAGACGTTCATAGGATTTGTCAACATGGAAAGTGTGTTCGACAATGTATATGCAAGATGTTCAAATTTCTGTGAAAAACAGAAGTGAGCTGCAGGGAAAGACAGGTAACATACAACACGAGCGAGGACGATAAGCTAACAAAAAGAATGGAAGTCCAATAATAGAGGGCTCGGTTTGAGAAGAGTGTAAGACACGGATACAGCCTGTCACCCCTACTGTTCAACCTACACCATGCATCGGGGAAGCAATAACGGGAACGAAATAAACGCTCAAGAGTGGAATTACTTTAGCGGCGTCAGAGCTGCATCTTCAGGGACACATATTTATTTTATAATTTAGTCGAAGCGACATATGAGAAATGTTATCGCTTGAAATAAATTACGAAATAAATATGTATCTTCAAAGACGTTGCTCTAATGCCGCGAAACAAGTTGGAACACACAGAAATATTTATCACACAGCTGAAGCGGTCTTTTTCACTGTGATACAGATCTACAGCTAGGATGCCCCAATACAAAATTTGTTTCAAGGTGAAGATGAACTACAGGACTATCGAATGGGATGAACACTCCAATGGGTAATGAATACGCACTTAGAGTAAATCGAAGAAAGAAAAAAGTACCGAGAAGTAGCACAAATGAGAATAGCGAGAAGCTTAACATCAAAACTGAGCAAGTCGAAGTAGACAAAGTTAAGGAATTCTGCAACCTTGGAAGCAGTATTACCCATTACGGACGAAGCAACGAGGACATAAAAAACAGACTATCACTGGCCAAGGGAGTCTGGTGTTGTCAAACATAGGTCTTAATAAGAGTAAGAAATTTCTGAAAATGTACGGTTGGAATACATTGTAGCACGGTAGCGAATCATGGACTCTGGTAAAGTAGGGTCAAAAGAGAATCGAAGCATCTAAGTTGCGTGCAACAGAAGAATGTTGAAAATTAGGTGAGCTGGTACTCTAAAGTATATGGAGGTCCTCCGCAAAATCGGCGAAGAAAGGCATACTTGTAAAACGCTAGCAAGGCGAAGGGATAGGATAACTTCCATGATACTAGAGGAAGCTGTAGAGAGTAAAAACTGTAGCGGAAGACACAGATTGGAATACATCCAACAAATAACTTTGGACCTAGTGTTCAACTGCTACTCTGAAATGAAGTGATTAGTGCAGGAGAGGACCCATTTGGGAAACTGATGACTCAAAAGAAAAGGAAAATGTCAATATGCAGGTCTCAGCCCCACAAAACTTCGAATACGCCTCGTTTTGAAGTGTGTCCACTGATTCGTTCGGGCGGGATAAATTTGAGGGCTATGAGTACAGGGCATACATATTCATCTTCTCCTCCCCTGTATTCCCCCCGCCCCCCCCCTCTCTCTCTCTCTCTCTCTCTCTCTCTCTCTCTCTCTCTCTCTCTCTCACACACACACACACACACACATACACACACACACACACACACACACACACACACACACACACACACACATGGACGCAGAGAGCGTGAAGGGACGTGGGGGAGAGAACTGCACGGGTATGAAGTCACACGCGGCTGGTTGACAGGGCAGCACGCCCGCCGTATTTCACGGTCGACAGAAATAGTTTCCGTTTCATGTCCTGCTGAGCCTGGCCAGGTATGTCTGGTGGCTGTCCACTCCGAAGCAAATATTTGTGGCCCGTACCGTGCCAGACACAGAGACCGCAGCGGCAGCAAAGCACATCGTTTCGGCAGCTTAACGCCGTGTCATCTGCAGGAGCATGAAATGCAGTGCGGCGACTCGCGGTCTGCAGCTTAATGAGCAGCGGGCTCCGCAGTCTGGCGGCCGGGTTAGTAATGGCGTGCCGTCCTGTGGCCCTAATGAGAAACGGCAACACCTTAACGACCACTGTGAACAGTGCGGCCCTGCCGCAATGCGTGATAAACACCTACCATTATCTCGACAGGCCAGGGGGTGCCAGGAACTGATCGGGGACATCGACCCACTTGTGACGGCACCTATCGGTTACTGCTAATGTAGTTGCTCTTCGAAACAGCATCCCATATGTGCAAACCAGTTGCGTCTTCACCTGCGATTATTCGTACTTTAGGTACATGGCCTGTGCACAGCTCTATTTAGAAAGAATAAATCGATGTATTCGTGGGATAGAGCAACATACTTCTGCTTTCACGTCCCGCAGACAATTCGTCGCAAATAACAATTTGTGGATGTGATCCTGCAATCAAATAGTTAACGAAATACACAATAGCACAGAATAAAAGTTAAATGAATAATTTAATAACAAGGATTCTATTCTAACTTCTGTAATTGGCATAAGCGACAGAGAATTATGTTGAGTAATATTTATTCGAGAAAGGACATCACAAATAAACGGCAAGTGGTCCTACGATATTCGATAAAAATACAGACAGATTATACGATTATCACAATGCAGTAAAGTTATGTTAAGAGTTTTACAAGAATGATGAAATATTTCCAAACTAAACAGTCATCAAAGATAAGCAACAAGCAAGTACGTTCCACAGTTACGATACACGGAATATTTCCAGCTGAAAACAATTCAGAGTTGAGCATAATGTTTTACGAATTAACACTCGCGAGATGACGAGTAAAGACTCATTGTCTGTCCTCAGTCCCATAAGACGAGTGGAAACAGTTGGAATCGTAGTCTGCAGCACATTCAGACCTCACGAAATACGAGGATTGGAACTTAAATAGTGGCAACTATTTATTCAAAACCGGTACAAAAGAGTTATATGTTTGCACCTGTTACTTTCCTTCAAAGTAGTCACCAGAGTTGCGTAGAACCCGTTGCCAGCGATGTTGAAGGCGCAGTATAACGTTAGCACAGCCTGTTCTGTTGATGGTTCGAATGGAGTGGTCTAAAGTTATGGTGATTCTCGTGTACGACTGTGATGGTGTTATCCTAACGCATTACGTCCCTCCACGGCAGACCGTCAATGCACAGTGTCACTGTTCGTTTTTGGAGCATCACCTACGACCAGTTTTGAGAAAGAAGCGGCGACACTTTCTGCGCAACCCACCCATCATTTTGCACGACAATACGCGGGCGAATATAGCGCAAGCTGTGGCTGGTATGTTCGCTCAATGGGACTGGCACTAACTCTCTCTATATTGGTTTAGTAGCTTCCTTCGCTGCTTATGGTACGCTATTTTTCTTCCTAACCTGTTCCTCTGTACCCGCTACCTGAGCTTTGCGGTACCTGCACAATGTGTAGAAAGACCATGCATGGGTATATACTGAATGAATAATTTATGGAAGAATACAGCCCACACTGCTCTTTTCATCCCTTCTAGGTCATGTGTATTGTTCGTTATTGCCGTTCCATAACATTGCTGGAGTTCATCTACACTCCTGGAAATGGAAAAAAGAACACATTGACACCGATGTGTTAGACCCACCATACTTGCTCCGGACACTGCGAGAGGGCTGTACAAGCAATGATCACACGCGCGGCACAGCAGACACACCAGGAACCGCGGTGTTGGCCGTCGAATGGCGCTAGCTGCGCAGCATTTCTGTACCGCCGCCGTCAGTGTGAGCCAGTTTGCCGTGGCATACGGAGCTCCATCGCAGTCTTTAACACTGGTAGCATGACGCGACAGCGTGGACGTGAACCGTATGTGCAGTTGACGGACTTTGAGCGAGGGCGTATAGTGGGCATGCGGGAGGCCGGGTGGACGTACCGCCGAATTGCTCAACACGTGGGGCGTGAGGTCTCCACAGTAATCGATGTTGTCGCCTGTGGTAGGTGGAAGGTGCACGTGCCCGTCGACCTGGGACCGGACCGCAGCGACGTACGGATGCACGCCAAGACCGTAGGATCCTACGCAGTGCCTTAGGGGACCGCACCGCTACTTCCCAGCAAATTAGGGACACTGTTGCTCCTGGGGTATCGGCGAGGACCATTCGCAACCGTCTCCATGAAGCTGGGCTACGGTCCCGCACACCGTTAGGCCGTCTTCCGCTCACGCCCCAACATCGTGCAGCCCGCCTCCAGTGGTGTCGCGACAGGCGTGAATGGAGGGACGAATGGAGACGTGTCGTCTTCAGCGATGAGAGTCGCTTCTGCCTTGGTGCCAATGATGGTCGTATGCGTGTTTGGCGCCGTGCAGGTGAGCGCCACAATCAGGACTGCATACAACCGAGGTACACAGGGCCAACACCCGGCATCATGGTGTGGGGAGCGATCTCTTACACTGCCCGTACACCTCTGGTGATCGTCGAGGGGACACTGAATAGTGCACAGTACATCCAAACCGTCATCGAACCCATCGCTCTACCATTCCTAGACCGGCAAGGGAACTTGCTGTTCCAACAGGACAATGCACGTCCGCATGTATCCCGTGCCACCCAACGTGCTCTAGATGGTGTAAGTCAACTACCCTGGCCAGAAAGATCTCCGGATCTGTCCCCCATTGAGCATGTTTGGGACTGGATGAAGCGTCGTCTCACGCGGTCTGCACGTCCAGCACGAACGCTGGTCCAACTGAGGCGCCAGGTGGAAATGGCATGGCAAACCGTTCCACAGGACTACATCCAGCATGTCTACGATCGTCTCCATGGGAGAATAGCAGCCTGCATTGCTGCGAAAGGTGGATATACACTGTACCAGGGCCGACATTGTGCATGCTCTGTTGCCTGTGTCTATGTGCCTGTGGTTCTGTCAGTGTGATCATGTGATGTATCTGACCCCAGGAATGTGTCAATAAAGTTTCCCCTTCCTGGGACAATGAATTCACGGTGTTCTTATTTCAATTTCCAGGAGTGTATGTTTTTGTCTGAAGTCCTCGTTTACCATTCAGAGTCTCCACAAAATGCATATGCAACACTGTCGTTCCTCTTTACACACTGCAGCCAACCTCTTAACACGATCACTAACATGAATTCAAGGTATAAATAGCAGAAAACCACAGCCTTCGAGAGTGAATAGTTCCGGAGATAGATATACTTAAGGAAGTCAGTGGAGAATGAGTGGATATTTTTGTACATGCTCTATTAACGTTGAAATGATGAAAACTGCACTTCCAATTTGAATTAACCGACAAATTTTGCGTGAAATTACTCAGGACAGACAAATATTGTTAAGAGAGAACAATCAGAAAATGTCACTTTTCGACCAATTTCACCATACATACCCCCTTAAGGGGGAAGTTGATGCAAAACACATACTGCTTCTAAAATGCACCAAATACACAATTTTGGAGATATGGCAATGAAATTTTGTACCACGTTTTGCATGAAAGTAACACTTTTACACATAAAATACTTTGATTACTTATATCCAACTTAATTTTAATGAAATTTGAAGATTTATTTTCAAAAGGTAATGTATGTTCCTTTCCGTCAGAAAGTATTCAAGGGATTTCTTCAAAACTTTCTCTATTTCATCTCTTTACATGTTTTAAGTTTCTCTCATGACATTTTTGGAATACGTCAAATAGGATAATTTTCATAATTTTTAATTTTAATTCCACAAGCACAGTTTTAAATTAATGCAAAATTCCAAGCACTTTGCCCCTTATCTCAGCTTGCAATCAGAATTTCAAAATTTGCTCTTGAGATAACATTTAATAGGTTTACAGAAATATGTATACAAAATTTCATAATTCTAGTATTTATAGAATCTGAGGAAAAGGTACATAAGCTTTTAAAAAACAAACTTTTCAGGAAACGCAATTTAAAGTTCAACCTAACTTTTTCCTTATATCACTTCTTCAGAAGGCACCACATTTGAACTCTGAGTCGTCTTTCCTTACAAGGTTCTCTTCTGGTTTCTTGTTGTCTGTCTTCTTTCCTTTACCAGTTCTACAACTGACTTTTCAGCTGAAGAGACGCGCAGTAACTCTATTTTTCTCAGGATGTCTTGAGTAAAATTTCCTATCTTGAAGCCCATTCTTTCTAATACCTTCATCATTCCGATATTCTCATCATTAAATACAATAACTGCATCATACGTTGCAAGTGTGACAGCTGCAGCAGATGCAAATGTGTTTTTAGGGCATCGTTTCCATATGAGAGAATTTTGAGACTAATTTGGATTTTGGGTTTTGCCATGAACACACTTTTTGAGAAGTGCAGCATCGGCCAAAGATGATATATAAAACCAAAGAGTATGTATCACGGCCTTCTAGATCTCGCAGACGTTTGGTTGAAAGTAATACACAGGGTCGTTGTTCGCTGAGCTGATACTGAAGTGCTCCTTCAAAACGTGGGTGTGGCAGGGAGGCTGCGTCACACTTTCGATTAATTTTAAGTCACTTTGGATGCGATTTCAACAATGAAACTTTGGGAACTTATTGCCCATGAGTTGTACTAATAAATAAAAAATAAATCGAAAATTTTTGTTAAATTTCATCAACGTCCCCACTTAAGGGGACAAAGACTCCATTATCAACAACTCACGGAATTTGAATGAGGCTACGAGAAGCTAAATGTTCCTTATGCGATACTGCAGAAATATTTGGTCGAAATACAGCCACCGTATATGGTCGATGGCGGTGGTGGACACGGTTCGGTAGCAAGTAAATCGGGCTCCGACGGCCAATTGGCACTACCGAGAGGGAAGACCATAGTGTTCGTCGTATGGCTCTGGCGTATCGTCCTGCATCTGCAGCAGCAGTTCGAACAACAGTTGGCACCACAGTGACACAGCTAAGTGTTAGAAATCGGCTACTTCAAGGAGAGCTCCCAGCCAGACGCCGTGTAGCGTGCCTTACACTGACCCCAAACCACCGCCATTCGCGATTTGAGTGACGTCGAGGGCGAGCTCACTATAGGACAAGCTGGACCTCTGCTGTGTTTTTTGATGAAATACGGTACTGCCTCGATGCCAATGATAACTGTATGTTGGTTCGAAGGAGGCAAGTCGAGGCCCTGCAACCAACCTGTCTGCGTGCGAGACGAACTTGACCTATGTCTGGGGTTATGACCCGGGATGCGATATTCCTATGAGAGCAGGAGCAATCTCGTGGTTGGTTATCCCGAGAACGCTGACTGCTAATTTGTATGTCAGTCTGATGATTCGACCATTTGTGCTGCAATCAACGAAGGGGGGGGGGGGTTCACAGGATAAAGCTGACCCAAATACAGCTGCTCTAACCGAACGTGCCCTGCAAAGTGTCGTCATGTTGCTTGGCCTGCTTGATCACCGGATCTGTCTTCAGTAGAGTACATATGGGGCATCAACGGACGACAAGTCCGCGTACAAACAGTATTAACCTTCCTCTTTTGACCGACCAAGTGCAGCAGGAATGAAGCTCCATACCACAAACTGACATCCGGAACCTGTACAAAGCAGTGAAAGCACGTCCGCGTGTTTGCATGTGACATTTGGGAGGTTGTACCGGTTGTTAATGTACCAATATTTCACATTTCCAAATGGTTCAAAATGACTTGGCGCTGAACACTATACGACTTAACTTCTAAGGTCATCAGTCGCCTAGAACTTAGAACTAGTTAAACCTAACTAACCTAAGGACATCACACACATCCGTACTCGAGGCAGGATTCGAACCTGCGACCGGAGTGGTCGCTCGGATCCAGACTGTAGCGCCTAGAACCGCTCGGCCACAAAGCCGGCCTCACATTTGCAATGCCTTATCTCGTGCTTACATTAACCTGTGATCTAGAAATCATTGAAATACCCACATCAAATTGGAATACAGATCAACATAAACTTCGTTTCCGCTCTTTATGTTGCTAATAAAAACCACACTTGGGATGTTGTACCACCATAAATCGAGACCTTCAGAGTTGCTGTTCCAGATTGCTGTACACGCAGGTACCTCTAATACCCGTTAGCACGCCCTTTTGTTTTGATGCATAGCTGTATTTGTCGTGACATACTATTCACAAGTTCATTAAGGCACTGTTGGTCCAGATTGTCCCACTCCTTAAAAGCGATTTGGCATGTTCGATAGGATTCATGTGTGGAGAACATGCTCGCCACTCTAGTCGAGCGATGTCGTAATCGTGAAGGAAGTCATTCATAAGGTGTGCACGATGAGGTGCGAATTGTCGTCCATTAACACGAGTGCCCCGCCAATATGCTGTCGATATGGTTAAACTATCGGTAGGAGGATAGCATTCAAGTATCGTACGGCAGTTAGGGCGCCTTCCATGACAACCAGCGGCGTACGTCGACCCCACATTATGCCACCCCAAAACAGCAGGGAACGTCCACCTTGCTGCACTTACTGAACAGTGTGTGTAAGGCGTTCAGCCTGACCGAGTTGCCTCCAAACACTTCTCCGACGATTGTCTGGTTGAAAGCATATGCGACACTCATCGGTGAAGAGAACGTGATTCCAATCCTGACCTTTCCATTCGGCATGTTGTTGGGCCATCTGTACCGCGCTGCATTATGCCATGGCGGCAAAGATGGACGTCGCCATGGACGTAGGGAGTGAAGTTGCGCATTATGCGGCCTGTTGCGCACAGTTTGAGTCGTAACACGACGTCCTGTGGCTGCACGAACAGGATTATTCAACAAGGTGGCGTTACTGTCTCGGTTCCTCCAATCTAGTATTAGCCCTTGGGTGGTCTGAGTGAGGCATCTCATCGACAGTTCCTGTCTCTCTGTATCTCCTCCATGTCCGAACAACATCGCTTTGGTTCACTCCGAGACGCGTGGGCACATCCCTTATTGAGAACCCTACCTGGCACAAAGTAAATCTGTGGGTGCGATCGAACCGCGGTATTGACCGCCTAGGCATGGTTAAACTACAGACAACACGAGCCGTGTACCTCCTTCCTGGTGGAATGACAGGAACGGATCGGCTGCCGGACCCTCTCCGTCTAATAGGGGCTGCTCACGCATGGTTTTTACGTCTGTGGGCGGGGTTCAAAAGTTCAAATGTGTGTGAAATCTTATGGGACTTAACTGCTAATGTCATCAGTCCCTAAGCTTACACACTATTTAACCTAAATAATCCTAAGGACAAACACACACACCCATGCCCGAGGGAGGACTCGAACCTCCGCCGGGACCAGCCGTACAGTACACGACTGTAGGTGGGAGGGTTTAGTGGTATTCCTGCACAGTCAAAGGGACTATGACTGTGGTACAATATCCACAGTCTACGTCGATCTTTAGGAGTTCTGGGAACCGGGGTGATGCAAGACATTTTTTGATGTGTGTATATTACGTAGAGAAATGTATTCTCAAAATTTCACTACTGTACATAATTTTTTTTGTGTTGCGATTCCTTTTCCATCAGTATATAAAATGAAATGTCTTGACTGATTCATTGACTCATCATCGTCCAGCACAATACTCTGAGGACAGAAACTTGAAATTTTTGAGGGTGTTGGTTATTACTGTGTAGGCATCGTTTAAGAAGAAATTTTTCGAAATTCTATACTTAAGGGGGTGAAATAATAGATGAAACGTTTCCTGAAAATACGTAGCCATTAATACAATTCTGAAACTAGAACAATGAAATTTGGCATTGATTTCCTAGATTAAATATAAATAATTGCTTCAGTTTTTTTGTAGAGAAACTCCTCAGGTCAAATAGTGGATGAAAGTTTTTTCGAAAATAAATCGTTATTAAAGAACTATAAAGCATTTTTAAAGCTAAATCTAAGAAGACTAATATCTGACTTCTAGGTTCGAAATAAAAAGAATACGTTTTTTAGTGTTTTCGGAAATTCAACACCTAAGAGGGTGAAATTGATGATGAAAATTTTTATGGAAATATTTCGTTATGAAAGCATTTTTGAGGCTAAATCTATGATTGTATTTAGATTCTCGATTAGGAAAAAAAACATGTTTCAGTGTGTTTGGAAGACCAACCGCTCAAGGGGGTGAAATAGTTGATAAAATTTTTTATGAATGTGTATCGTTGCTACATTTGGAGCATTGCACTGTATGGAGCACAGACATGGACCATGCGAAAGAAGGAGAAAAAATACTTAGAGAGCTTTGAAATGTGGTGCTGGAGGAGAATGGAAAAGATCAAGTGGACGGATCGCATAAAAAATGACGAAGTACTCCGAAGAATAGGTGAGAAGAGAAGTATTCTGGGTTCAATTCTTCAGAGAAAGGCCAACTGGATTGGACGTGTATTTATACACGAGGGACTCATACATGATGTCATGGAAGGGAAACTCAGAGGAAACGCAGGACGAGGAAGAAGAAGAATGCAACATCTGGACGACATAAAAGATGGAAGGAGATATAACTGAAGGAAGAAGCTGAAGAAGGGGAACAGTGGTATCAGAAATTCTCCGTACGAAGACATGGATCTGCCACTAGGCAGAATTCTACATAATAATATAATAATAATCATTGTATTAAAACATTTTTAAAGCTAACTCAATGAAAACTGATATTTCACTTCTGGGTTAAAAACAAAGAAATACGTGTTACCTATTGAAACTTTATGAGAAATATCACAACTCTAAAGGCAGAATTAAGAAAAGCCTCAAACTCAACTACTAGCGTGAATAGTTTACAAAGTGTCGCAATTTGATTAAAGAAAATCAAAGAAATTCTGTGCAGGCCCTACATTCCACACGAGCAAAGCAGCGAGTCTAAGCAAGTATTTCATATAATTATGGACCGAATTTTAAAATGTAAATGCTATTACGATCTAGTCATTATGTCGTAGACTGTTACGTTAAAGATTTTACACAGTAAGACAAGTAATACAGTTAGAATTTGTGTGTATGTTTTGACACAGTCAGTCTCATGGTGCACAAATTATCCAGGCTATTTTCATCAGGTTTTTGGAGAATTATAGTGATTAGCGACTTCCAACAAACTTTACGCATCTTTCCATACACTTACTACTTTTTCTCGCTGACGCTCCCCACAAAATGATTTCAGGAAAAATATTTATCGCTAGCTACATTTTCTTTGTTCATACAATAAAACTTCAGCATCAGGAACGACACCAATTTATTACTTCTTTCCTACCAACTATATGAGCAAGACATTTTGCAGACTGTATCCACATATACCACTGAATGTGCCTGCAACATTATTTCATTGTGCGCCACATAGTTCAGGAGATAAGGCTCGTTAACATTGGGATGAGTAAAAAACTGGCTTTCTGGCTTTTACTGACTGAAAACAGTACCTAAATTACCCATGTTATACTCATCTGGTGTTTGATAATGAGAGTGCTCAGTGACTGCCAACAAACTTTGAAAACTATTTCAAACTTTTTTCAAAACTACTTCTGGCTTGCACGTTTATTGTCAAATATTTAACACATTAACTGATTTGTAATCGGGCGTCTGAAACTGTTTAATGTGTGGGAGTTCGTTTCCGTACAGAATCGGTGGTGGGGTTATGGGGAGAGGGTAACGGGCAGTGATTCACACGGACAAGGACCCCTTGATTGCGAGGTCGCCAAAGGCCAATGATGTTTACCGCATTCGATGCCACACATATCGTCTGTCATGCAACCACAATACTCATTGCTAATGGCAGCAGGGGGCGGGATTGGAGGTATCCCCTCGTGAGCACAACATGGGGCTATAGAGCGTAGTTGAACTGCTTAGTCGCTGGGCAACTCACATCAGTGCTGCAGTGGTGGTGGCATTGGTACAAAGCAGAGCAATAGCAACGATAAAGAATGCAAACATTGCATTATATCAACAACAACAGTTACTGAAAGTGACGTTTCGTCAGCAAGGAGTCCAATGAATCTCTCCGAGTAAGAAAGAAGTGACACATAAAATACTGATTTTCTGCAAGATGTGTCCGTGGATTGTGTGCTGCCGTATACGCTCGACTGTGTGCACAATGTATGTGTGAGTACAGTGGTGAGGATACGTGCTCAACAGCTGAATGTTACTCTCAAACAGGTGACGAATCATGCAGTTCATCGTTCTTGTCGGACAGGGAGCCACAGATGCCGTCTGCAGTGAAACGTGGTAAAGCACAATCGTTGGTCAAGGGGCGGGTATTAAACACAATAATGTTAATGGTAGATCATCCGCAGCATAGTAAAAAACAATCATGAACAGATATCGATTAAGTCCGCAGCAGTATGATTGTGTAGTGCTTAAGAAGAACTATGGATATTCGAGAGAGGACAAAGTGCACTTGTTACAAAAATTGGTCTTCGCGAGTTTCAAAGTACTCATTACAATTTATGGGATTTGCATGATAGTGACCTACTACGTTACGCACGTCTCATTGCGCGTGACATAGATTACAGTGATTTCAAGGGAAGCAATGGATGACTGCTTAATTTCAAACAGTGCCACAGAATTGGAAAACGTAAGACAAAGAAATTTCAGACCAAGCGTAAACTTGACTTTGCGCACCAAACTGTGTAATCGGTCCGAAAGTTTGTAGACGACATAGACAAACTTAGCTCTTTGTTCATTACTGAATTTATTTGCAACTCCGACCATTCGGGATTTGAAAAGGGAATGCGTATGAAAGAAATCCTGGAAATTATAGGCATCAAGAGAGTTACATCAGGATCAAACAAATATCAGTGCCTTAATGCATTTGTATACAATTATGTCGACTGTTAATCTGTGTGGTAAATTGTCCGGAAAGTTATTTATTGTGCTGCGAGAAGTTGGAGCCAAACTACCCCTACGGTTCTTTCTCGTGTGCATGATCTTGGAAGCGCAGTATGGAATATTTACGTCACATCAAGCAGAAGTGGGAAAATAAGAGTAAAAGAACTACAAATATGGTATGAGTAGCGTTGTTGTCCAATAGCTGGTAAAAATAACTTGCTTTTGTTTGATTCCTGGTCTGCGTACAAAAATCATACTCCGTTAGCGCAAACTACCCCGCCTGGAAAGTAATTGACATTGCACTCCATACCACTTGGAACCAGTGGGCAAATTCGGCCTCTGGATGTTTATTTTTTCCTTGTCTATAAAAAATATTGTTTCACTATCTGCAGCAACTCCTTAAAGGATAGCCCGTTTCACGATAAGCTCCACTCAGACTGTTGTCATTCGGTTGTGTACCATCACATTCTTTCAGTTATCATCACCCCGTTACACCATTACGTTTCTACATGCATTCTTTATGAGTGGATATCTATCTGAATATTCTGCACGGTTTGTAAATCCCAAAGAATTCGCCTCCTATCCTGAAGGTGTGAACCTTTGCATCACTGTAGTGCGCCGATTTCCATTCGGTGCTCATGGTGCAAATTAATGATTTGTTTTGTACATTTTTCAACGTCGACGATGACCATTTTGTGACGTGTAATACATACATCCCACAGAAAATAGTTCTCTGCACCTCCTGGATGTTCACTTTCTGTCACTCTCCTAATGCACATGGTGAGTCACCGGAAGCTAATATTGTCCCTGTGTTAATGTTAACACTTTCAGGTGAGCCGTATTAAACACTGCACTTTCGCTCTCTCACTCAAAGGGTTCCTTGCGAGACGTCCAGTCGACAACAGAGCCGATAGAAGACCAGTTCAACCTTGACAGGGGGCTGAGAATAAACAACACCGTGACCAGTTCGTACCACTTTACACGTTGCGTTCTAAATTGTGAAACAGGGAAAGTCCAACTTCAATCGAATTCTCACATCTGATTCTCAACAGTCATTGTGGTTCATGGTCAACCTGAGTTTGGTTTGGGGCGGGATTGCGCTGCACATCCCACGTATAATTAAAACACAAAACATTTTCAGGAATGTGTAGTAGTTCCTACATAGTAGCGGCAAAATCGACAGTGATCCAGGAAAGGACTCTTTATTTATTCCAGTTAATTAATTTCATTCTGAGACGACCATCTTCAAGACCTGAGTGCAAATATTTTTTTCAGTCGCTTCGAGCCGACATGTGCATATACGATATAGCCAGAGAATTATAAGCCAGAGAAGCTTTATGTACAACAACTGAGATAAAGTGGCTTATTACTCTACAACCGTACCATATTTGCACGTGTTGGCTCTGTGTGATTCAAAGTTCTTCTTACTCAGATCTTAAACATGGTCATGAGAGATCAATGTTACATATTTGGTGTAAAACTTTGTGGTGCGGGACTGCAATTAATAAAAAAACACAATTGGTGGATAAAAGGTGGACAGCTTTCCCTCACATCACAGGTGTCTTTGACGATGTTGCGACAAGAATGATCTGAACTAAAATAGAGATAAGCAGGTGTTCATCGTGTGTGACGTGAAGGAAAAGATTTTGCCTTGTTTAATGTACGGTTGTCACATTGTGACACAATACCAAAAACAAAATGAATAATTAACCGTCGCGCGGGATTAGCCGAGCGGCCTTGGGCGCGGCAGTCATGGACTGTGCGGCTGGTCCCTGCGGAGGTTCGAGTCCTCCCTCGGGCATGGGTGTGTGTGTGTGTTTGTCCTTAGGATAATTTTGGTTAAGTAGTGTGTAAGCTTAGGGACTGAAGACATTAGCAGTTAAGTTCCATAAGATTTCACACACATTTCAACATTTTTGACTAATTAACCCGCAGTTGAGAATCCATGAGTTACAACCAAACCGTCACTCTCCCCTCCCCCCCCCCCCCTCCACCAGTCACCTTATAACCCTGATCGCTATGAGCCCAGCACACACTGTGCAAATTAAGGACCTTAACAAGGAAAAGCTTAATTTATCATCACGTATAAATATGATTTCGTTACTTTTACATTCATTCTTTTCAAGAATTTGCAAGATACGTCGAGGGACTGTTAATAAATGTTTATTTTCTGTAACGTTCCTCTGTCTAATGAGATTTTGTGACGAAAACAGATTGGAAAGGGTAGGTAGGAAGGGTGGGGGGTGGTATAACCAGGTCCTTCATTAGCGCTGAATTCAGGGCAGAAAAATGAGTCGATGAAGGAAGGAACTGCCGTCGGTGCTGCGTCTTCAGCGCCGTCTTGATAAGACGTAACTGTAACGAACTTCGAAATATCTGCCTGAAGCGCTTCAGAGAACACAGTTTTATAAGAAACTGTGCTAACGTGAATTCTATGTTTGGTCGAAGTAAACAGATGTAGGATATTTTCTTATTACTGAAACCGATGTATTGGTCCTCCTAAAAATATAATCACACGTGATATGAGAAGAAACAGGTGCCTCTCAGTCTGAATGGACATCATTTGTTGTACTCAGAGGCCACTTAACAAAGAGGAATAATTGTATGATATTGCGTGTTTCTTGGAAAGTGACGGTTCCTTAATTATGTCACATAAGAAAAAGACGCAGATTAGAATTTAGTCCTGTTGGCCTATGGAAACTAGTACACTATGTTCTGATATCGAAACAAGCTGTGTAGCTAGTCTGTTAACTCAGGCAGTTGAAGTTCGTATGACAAAGTATCTTACGTAGTAATACAAAATTGGTTGGGTTTCACATATCCGTCAGGTACATATGCAACAACACAGCGTCCAAAAGAAGATGCACTGTCTCGTACAAACCACATCGGATTTTTATTCTGTTAATATAAATATCAGGAAATAACGTGTTTTAAATGTGAAAGTATGGATGGAGATGGATGCTGACAAGGCACTTGGAACGCCCTTCGAAAGATCGGCTATTTTTAACCGGAAATGAAATCGATTCTTTATCACGAAATTAAATTAGACTGTCCGACTAATTTTAATCGAGAATGATGTCACCCGTTGGAGATGAATTCGGCATCAGACGACGAATAGTATTGACTTCTATGCAGCTCACGATACACCTATGAATTCGGACCTTCTTTCTACACAGTTGTCAGGGCCATGACCTTTAACCCGAAAGCCTTAACAGGAGTAAACATCGAAAGCCTTCACTATATCATGAATTTTTTCTCTACGTATGACTTTCAATTGCTTAAGAATGCTTTAGATCAAACTTTCTACATATGAGTCAGAAAATTTAACAATAGTACAGACCAATTACTCCTGGCATATGTTACTAAAATACGAGGGCTATTCGGAAAGTAAGTTCCGATCAGTCGCGAACTGGAAACCACTGTAAAAATTCGACTAAACTTTGAACAGATAAGTTGGACAGTGTCTCTAGTATACCCATGTTGCTCTTTTCAGTTCTGAGTGTACAGTGAGCACATAAAGATGTCTGGGAAATAGCGTCTTCCGATAAGTGTGACGGTTTCGGGAGAGATTATGCCTGGTGTCTTGTGGCCCACATAACACAACTGACATGCGATTCCTTCTCGTCGACAGTTCTCGGCAGCACTCTAAAGATACTCCTGCATCGTTGTCCATGGGAAGGGTTTGATCATCCACAATACAGCCAGTGACTGGCTGTCCCTGAGTTTATCTATGCTCGCATGAACCGCTAGCTCTGAGGACACTTGGCACAGTCAAAGCAGAGTAATGGCGGAAAGCGCAGACAGCTGCCTTCTATGACAAGAGCATTGGTAAGCTGGTACAAGGCTACGATAAATGTGTAAGCCGGAGAGATGATTATTTAGACAACATTTTTAGTTTCTACTGAGGTTTCCATTTCGTGATCTATCGGAACTTACTTTCCGAATAGCCCTCGTAAATAATATTTGCAAAAGTATGAGTATAATGATCGTTGTCGGAAGTCAGCATAAACCAGCTACGTTCACCATTATTGGCTTCTTCGCTACATACAATCCACTGACACAGACTGGAACCCATAACTGACTTCCATAATTGAAACTGAGTTCGTCATTGGTAGCAGGACTCGCTGGGATCCAGGTTGATGTTAAATGTGATGTACCCTAACGCTGGCTCGTTAGGTTGATCTTCAGATAAGAGGGAGGCTCAAGGACGTAACAATTCTGAGAATACTGTATGTAAAAGTATGTTTGATATTACTTCGTCTTGGGGGATTTGAAAGGTATATTCAAGTTAGCCAAGATCACAAGCTGTTCTTTTTATTACTATGACCGATTTTGGCAGATCTACGTTATCATCGAATCTTCTGACTTTATTAGTTGACGGAACATCACTTTGTGACGCAGTAGTGTAACAATTAGAAACGCTACAAGGTCCAATGAAGACAGCGTACATCTAACGAAAGCGGTGATAGTAACAAAAAGAATCAGCGATCTTGGATAACTTCAGCCTCCAAGAATAATATAATTCTTAAAATATCCAAGAAGGTACAGTAATGTCCAACTCAACTTTTCGTTTCATGACTGCTTTAAGTAATTACTTAAAATATATGGTTACTTAGTTGCAAGTTACTTTATTTTTATTTCTAGTATTGCGGTGTAAGTGAGCAACTAGCTTGTTTTTGTGGCCACTTAAGAAAAACATGTTTTTTTGCCTAAATCCCACAAATAAATATTCAATCACGCCTCAGCATATACATAAATTGTGAAGTAAATCTTTCCCTTGTCTTGCACTACAAACAAATGATGCAATATAATGATTTTGTCGTTCTTTAAAAAAATTGCTTCACGTCCTGTGAAAACGTTAATACTTCATAAGTGAGATAAGTAGATAACTCTTTGAAATATATGAGACAGGAACGCACTCTACGTTAATACTTTTGCATTGCTTTTCCTCCTGGAGAACGTCGAAACTCAAGGTTCTGACGATTTTTGTACAGACACATCTTCCATCTACGAAGTGACAGCCCTTATTCAATGCGATACTTGTACCGATATTTGGCTAGAAAGACCATACCTCATCTTTTTAGGAATTTCTTTGAAATCGGATCTGCTTTGCAGTGCAGTGTATCATGATATTGCTTTCTGCAAACATGTGTTCTCCGAAATAGCGTATCATCACTTAGCTTGTGTTTGCTCAGTTGCTTGCTTGTTAGCTTGGCTGACATGCTTCATAATATATATTGTTTTCCTGGAAATTGCTAGTCTCTCGATATCTCGTCACACACGGCGTCACTCAAGCTAAGGTACACAATGTACAGTAATGTCCAACTAGTCGCCTGTAACCCACTGCCCTCGCCACCTCTCCATCTTCTACGTCCCACTCCTTCCACTGAAACAAGTATATTGTTTTCGCTGATACGCTGTTCCGTAACTGCGCTTGTATTCCGTATTCAGTTATGTATACCTCAATTTAGTGCCTGCGTCGCAGAAATAGAAACGTGAGCACATCCAAGTCACCTCCATATGCGATGAAATCAGATAGTTCGTGTCATGGGTCTGGGAAACAGTTTGTCAGCAGTATATAATAGGAAAGGGACAGGTAGAAGCTGTCGTACAATTCCTGTTAACTAAACTTCGTGAAAAGGTAGTATGCTAAATCCTAGATATATCCTTTGTCTCTTATCGAATGTCATTGGTGATGATGGGCCGCGTGTAACTTGAAGAAAAGTCTGTAGGACTCTTGTTACCATTCGAGAGGACCAGCCAACGTGCTGCGTCCGGGTTTCGGTCTATACCTTCATCCCATACTCTCAACATTAGCAGTACACTCCAACTGCCAAACTAATTCTTCGATGTGTTAGTCGAACCGTTTATTCATAGACCATAAAGTGTGGTGTCACCGCCAGACGCCACACTTGTTAGGTGGTAGCCTTTAAATCGGCCGCGGTCCGTTAGTATACGTCGGACCCGCGTGCCGCCACTATCAGTGACTGCAGACCGAGCGCCGACACACAGCAGGTCTAGAGAGACTTCCTAGCACTCGCCCCAGTTGTACTGCCGACTTTGCTAGCGATGGTGCACTGTCTAAATACGCTCTCATTTGCAGAGTCGACAGTTTAGCATAGCCTTCAGCTACGTCATTTGCTACGACCTAGCAAGGCGCCATATTCAGTTACTATAATTACTATCTTCAAGAATGTATTCTGAACAAATAATATTGTGAATCATGTACCGTCAAGAGCGACGTTCATCATTAATGGATTAAAGTCAAGTATTGAAACTAATTACGTCCGCTTTCTGAATTCTCATTCCTTGTCATGTTCCAGACCTTACGTCAGTATAGTTCTTCCATCCTCACGCCAGCTTGCATGAGCTAAAACGCACGCATTTCGGCCTCCACTCGTAAAACGGTGTTGGCTCTTCTGCTAACACAAAACAAAGTCTGTAGCAAAATCACGTGAACGCTCTAACTATATCCGTGTATATACTGCGCAAGCCGTTGTACAGTGTAAGGGTACACTGAATCAGCAACTTGGTTGGTTGGTTGTTTGGGGAAGGAGACCAGACAGCGTGGTCATCGGTCTCATAGATGTGCGGAAGGATGGGGAAGGAAGTCGGCCGTGCCCTTTCAGAGGAACCATCCCGGCATTTGCCTGCAGTGCTTTACGGAAATCACGGAAAACCTAAATCAGGATGGCCGGACGCGGGATTGAACCGTCGTCCTCCCGAATGCGAGTCCAGTACCTTACCACTGCGCCACCTCGCTCGGTGGGAATCAGCAACTTGAGCCAACCGCGAACGAAACAGGGAAAAAGAGGTTGTACGCCTCTGTGTGTGTCCTAGTACCTCTTCTCTTATCCTCATGATCGATACGCGAAGTATACGACGGCAGTCGAGGAACTGTTGATCATCCCGCGTTTTTAAATTTAAACTGCAGAGTTTCGCGAGAACAAAGCTTCTTTGCTCCGGCATCTAAGTTCTGTGAGCACCCCTGGTACGCTTTCCAATGGACTGTAGAGACCTGTTACTGCCGTGCTGCCAGTGAGTAAATTCTGACGATGTCTCTTGTCGTGCCCACTTAACAAGGACCCTAGACAAGCTCTAGAGTAGGTAACAGTAGTGTCCTTCATGCAGTTTCCTGACTCACATTCCCATAACAATTCGAAGAGTTGTAATTATCCCATGCAGCCTGTAGTATTGGAGAGTGTTGTAGCACAGAAAACTTCTCAGATTTTTGCCTGCTATAGAAGTTTAATATATTTTATGATCCCTGTTTCCAATGGTGGCATTCATTTTTTATGTGCTGCACTTTTTTTCCCAAATTGCAGAAATAACTCTACAAAATCAAGGTTTTATCAAATGTGAAAACATTCTTCAAGATAAAACATGTTCATATACATAGGAACAAATAATCTATATAAATTTAAAAACGTTGCTATCGAGAAAACACTGTATTTAGTGGTCTGACTGTAATATTATTATGCCACTACACATCAGTAAGTGAAATCAAATTAAGCAGAATTATTATCAAAAAACAGTTACAATAGTTCAAGAAGTAATTAGAGTAATTTATTCCGAAAACAGGTTGGTTTCATTGAGGATTCCGATACATCCTATTATTTCCCACTCTTTCGGCTGCAAAATCCTATGTTTCAACATAATCTCCGTTCTATGCGGCGGCCACACGCCGCCTTACTGGAAGGGCATGTATGCCCGCATGGTACCCCTCCACTGTCCGCCGGATAGAAAAACTTTTCTCGATGATTATATTAATACTTTCTGGTAATTTAGTCAGTAACACCATTTTCTTTAACATCAGCATAATTGCAATGATCAAACCATTTTTGATTAAATCATTTCATGTATAACATGTTTACATAGTGAGTATATGTACTTAGTATGTATTTGGAATGTGTAACATTGTTTCTTTAATGAATGTATTATACGCTACTGGCCATTAAAATTGATACACCACGAAGATGACGTGCTACAGACGCGAAATTTAACAGACAGGAAGAAGATACTGTGATATGCAAATTATTAGCTTTTCAGAATATTTACGCAAGGTTGGCGCCGGTGGCGACATTGCCTGGTGAAACGTCGTTGTGATGCCTCGTGTATGGAGGAGGAATGCGTACCACCACGATTCCGACTTTAAGGTCGACTACGGTTTAGCGTGTCGCCACATTGCTGCTCGCTTTGGTCGAGACCCAATGACTGTTTGCAGAATATGGAATCGGTGGGTTCAGGAGGGTAACACGGAACGCCGTGCTGGATCCCAACGGCCTCGTATCACTAGCAGTCGAGATGACAGGCATCTTATCCGCATGGCTGTAACGGATCGTGCAGCCACGTTTCGATCCCTGAGTCAACAGATGGCGACGTTTGCAAGACATCATAGACAGGAGCGCCTGCGATGGTGTACTCAACGACGAACCTGGGTGCACGAATAGCAAAACGTCATTTCTTCGGATGAATCCAGGTTCTGTTTATAGCATCATGATGGTCGCATTCGTGTTATGGTGACATCGCGGTGAACGCACATTGGAAGCGTGTATTCGTCATCGCCATTCTGGCGTATCACCCGGCACGATAGGGTGCTATTGGTTACACGTCTCGGTCACCTCTTGTTCGTAATGACGGCACTTTGAACAGTGGACGTTACATTTCAGATGTGTTACGACCCGTGGTTGTACCCTTCATTCGATCCCTGCGAAACCCTACATTTCAGCAGCATAACGCACGACCGCATGTTGCAGATCCTGTACGAGCCTTTCTGGATGCAGAAAATGTTCGACTGCTGCCGTGGCCAGCACATTCTCCAGATCTCTCACCAATTGAAAACGTCTGGTCAATAGTGGCAAAGCAACTGGATCGTCACAATACGGCAGTTTAGTGAACCGTTGATCGTGTTGAAGCTGCATGGGCAGCTGTACCTGTACACGCCATCCAAGCTCTCTTTGACTAAATGCCCAGGCGTGTCAAGGCCATTATTACGGCCAGGGGTGGTTATTCTGGGTACTGATTTGTCAGGATCTATGCACCCAAATTGCATTAAAACGTAATCACATGTCAGTTCTAGTATAATATATTTGTCCAATAAATACCCGCATATCATCTGCATTTCTGTAGCAATTTTAATGGCGAGTAGTGTATTTGTTTTTCGCCGACCTACATAGGGAGAAGCGATCAACATAATAGGGATAATCAGATCTCGCAGCGAGAGATATAGATGTTCGTTTTTTCTGCGCGTTGTACGAGATTGGAATAATAGAATAATTATTGTGAAGGTATTTAGATGAAACTTGTGCCAGGCACTTAAGTGTGATTTGCAGAGTATCCATGCAGATGTAGATGTCATCATTGTTTAGAATCATGGTGTCCATGAACGGCTGTAAATGGTCTTCAAGTAGCCGTCCACCTAAAGGGCCCAACCCATTCCATGTAAACAGAGCCCACACTATTATGGAGCGACTACCAGCTTTCATAGCGCCTTGTTGACAACTTAGGCCCATGACTTCGTGGGGTCAACGCTACATTCAAAACGTACTATAAGCTCTTACTAACCGAAATCGGGGCTCGTCTGAGGAGGCCACGGTTTTACAGTCGTATAAAGTCCAACCGATATCATCAGGAATCCAGAAGAGACGGTGCAGGCGATGTCGTGGTGTTAGTAAAGACGCTGTGTCGGTCATCTGGTGCCGTATCCCAATCTCGACACCCTCTTGACACTGTCGATCTCGGAATACTGAATTCCCTAAAAATTTCTGAAATGGGATCTGTTTTTTCGCTCCAGCTACCATTGTGCTTTCCAAATCTGTGCGGCCATAATCACGTCGGACACCTTTTCACAGAAGCCACATGAGAACAAATGACGTCTCCGCCAATACATTGTCCTTTTATACCTTGTGTACGTGATGCTGCCGACCATCTGTATACGTGCAATTCGCGATCGCAAGACTTTTGTCACATCAGTGTGAACTACAGCTGTTGCACCCACAAGTTGATGATTTATGTAACCGTGATAACTGAACTGAGACTGTTATCTCCACACAGGTGCTAAGTTCAAATCCTCGTTGGCAATATTACGTCTCCTTTGAGGCAGCATTGGTGTCAGGCCAGGATACGTATTGAGTGAAAACTCAATTAAATCAAGTCTGACACATTAATAATATGTTGTTATTTCATTCGATGTCTCTTGATTTTGCTGAAATCTATGAAAACAGTCGTTCTGCTGTTCATGGAACATTATCATTCTTAATTTTTTGTTTGTGTCCATGGGCGTGAATGGAAAATTATGGAGTATCCTGTGAAAGCTTTGTTCCAGAGTCAGGTACTCATATTTTATGAAACCGTCGTGTTAAAAAGAGTCTTCGAGTGGATGGCTACTTTAGTTATTGCTGTTTTTGTGGAAAAGATAATGAATTAATTTCCCTTATGGTTCTGTTATTCTGTTGAACAAATAACTGAGATATAGTAATTCCGTATTATATATGAAAAACTATCTTATAATTAACGAGAGAAGTTAATTTGTTGAAAAATATACGCCTTATACCTTCCGTTATCAACTTACACTCAGAGTTAGAGACAATATTTTTACAACCTTATATGCATTTGTTTTTTACATAGACTCTTCTTGTTCGTTTACTCATATTAGATAAGATGTGCTTAATCTGGTACTTTTTCTGTAGACTACAACTTTAACATCCGTATATAAGACAAGGAAGGGGAAAATATTATTCATGTAAGAACTTCAAATGGCTCTGCGAACATGGGACTTAACATCCGAGGTCATCAGTCCCCTAGCACTTAGAAATACTTAAACTTAACTAACCTAAGGACAGCACACACATCCATGTCCGAGGCAGGATTCGAACCTGTGACCGTAGCGGTCGCGCGGGTCCAGACTGAAGCGCCTAGAACCCTCGCCCACCATGTAAGAAATTCTTACATTATTCGCCTACAGCACATTCCTACTTGTGGTGAAAGATATCTAAAAAAAATGCTTTGGATGCAAAACTGCTACACACACCCATACACACACACACACACACGGATATATATATATATATGCTCCATCCAAGGCTCAATGCCTTCGATAGTCAAATATGGACGGAAATCTTTTAAGAAAATCTCCACCGCATGGCACTAAGCAAGGAAGACTGCACTCGGATACGGTGGGCAGTCACTTAAAAGATAAGTTGGATGAGTCGGAGCATCTAGAAATACCCAAGACAGACCAAAGACCGAAACAGATATTAAAAATGAAACTAATAAATTATTTAGCAACATTTAACATTAACTCCCTGGCACAAGTAGGAAAATTGAAAATTCTAACTAATGAACTAGACAAACAAGGGATCCTAATAGCAGGACTACAAGAGATGAGAAATTTGGAGCAGGTGCCCATGGAATCTCAAGGTTATAGAATATACAAAGGCATCCTGGGAGAAAGAGTGATGAATTGTCCACAATTTGGTACGGGATTCATAGTCAACTTCAAAATAATTGATTCGATAACAGATTTCCAGGCCCAATCTCCTAGACTCTCCACGCTGACAGTAAAAGCATCAAATAAAATCTATACAATAATTAACGCCCATGCTCCCACGAATGATAAAAACAATAGGAGAAAAACCAGAGAAAAGACAGATGATTTCTGGGACCTACTAGATCAAACAGTGACAAATATAAACAAAAATCATAGTAAAATTTTAATAGGTGATTTCAATGTACAACTGCGCAATAAAAAGAGATACAGAGACATAATAGGAAAATGGCCGGCTCAAAAACGAACCAATAAAAATGGTATAAGATTAGTAGAATTCTGTGGAAACCATAACATGATATCAAAATCGATCTATTTTATGAGAAAACCCAATAAACTAAAGACATGGAAACACCCAGTTTGGAAAAAGGGGGAATGGCAATTAGATCACGTCTGTATGGACCACAATTACCATAAAGAAATCCAAAATGTTAAAGTACTTAGAGGAATAGACATGAGATCACACCATTACATGGTGAAAATCAAATGTAAATTCACACCTGCAAAAAAACCAAAATCCAAATTTAAAATGAGAAAAATATATGACCCTCATAAACTAATAAACAATGATCAATATAAAGAACTAACTCAAAAAATTGAGAAAAGTGATAAATTAGAAGAGACAGTCCTGAAACTAAAAGAAATAGCCGAAAAAATTGCCCAACCAAACCCAAGGAAAAAGCAGCAATGGTGGAATGAGGAATGCGATAAAGCATTTGAAAATAGACACCAAGCATGGTTAAATCATCAAAGCCAGAAAACAGAGAAATCACATGAAGAATTGACTAAACAAAGAAAACTAACTCAAAAAACAATCATAAGTACTAAAAGACAATATCAAAAGAACATTATTCAACAAATAGAAATAGATCATAAAAGACAAATTCAAGGGATTATTATAAAATATTTAGTAAACAACTTCAAAAATATGAACCACCAACACTCATGCTAAAAGATACAACCGGAAAAATAGAACACAACAATAAAGATAATGCCCAAATTCTAGCAGATGCATTCGATCAACTACTGAATGGTTAAGAACCAAAAGAACGGCTTCATCTAAACACAGAAACGCCCATTAAAACTTCAACAGAATACATTGGTCCACCAAACATTAATGAAGTAAATACGCCATTAAAGAATTGAAAAATTATAAAGCTAGTGGCGAAGACCAAACATTTGCAGAGCTGTGGAAAATTGCATCAGAATCAAGTAAAGAATCACTTCACCAAAGTTTAATTAAAATGTGGAATGATGAAACATTACCGGAACATTGGACAACAGCAATAATACACCCTCTACACAAGAAAGGAGATAGAACTAATCTGGACAACTATAGAGGAATCTCTCTCTTGGATTGTACATATAAAATATTTTCTAGAATAATTTATAATCGATGCAAAGGTGATCTGGAAAAGAATTAGGGGATTACCAAGGAGGATTTCGACCATGGCGCAGCTGTCCGGAACAAATCATAACACTAAAATTGGAAATGTATATTTACAAAAGAAGACAGAAAGAAATGATTATAACTTTCGTGGACTTTAAAAAAGCATGTGATAGTATTCACAGACCATCAATGTTGAAAATACTACGAAATCTTGGATTACATCTTAAACTAGTGAAGATGATAAGATTAACTTTAACAAATACTAAATCAAAGGTGAAGTTCAGAAGTGAAATGTCTGAACCCTTCACAATTAAAACAGGACTAAGACAAGGTGATGTATTATCACCCCTTCTGTTCAACTGTACTCTGGAATATTTAATGAGAGAATGGTATAAAGAAAATAAAAAATATAAAAATTGGGTACAATAAAAACAAAATTAGCCTAAATTGTTTGGGATTTGCAGATGATCTGGCACTACTAGCCAACAACATTGAAGAGGCTAGGGATCAACTCACAAATCTCCAAAATATTGCAGGAAAAGTAGGATTAACAATTTCATTTGAAAAAACAAAAAGTAATGGCAACAGACCCCCTTGTAATAAATAGTGTACAGATGTGTGGGACTGATATAGAAATTGTAAAACAATTTAAGTACCTTGGAGAAAATATAACCTATAACTTAAATGAAAAAATGTCCTGGACAGAGAGAACTAATAAATTATTAAGAGCCCAAAAAGTATTCAGAAACACATACAACAAAAAATGTTTGTCAATAAATACAAAATTAAAACATTACAAGACTGTTGTCCCACCAGAAATAACCTATGGAAGTGAAACCCTGTTTAAGCTAAATCAAAAGAACAACACAGAGAAAATTCTAAAAATAGAAAGAAGAATATTAAGGACATGCATCAATAAAAAGTACCAGAAAGCAGGAGAATGGCGTATTGTCCCAAATGCAGTAGTATATCAGGAGATAGAACCAGTAACAGATACCATGAGAAAGAAGAGAATATCATTTTTTGGCATCTATTGAGAACACCTGAAGACAGATTAATACGCAAAATTTTGGAGAAACTCTGGAAACAAAAACAACAACCTGTCTGGATAAAGGAAATAAAAGAAGACATGAAAGAACTAGACATAACGCTGGAGGACTTGAAAACCTTATCAAAACAAGTAAATAAATTAAAAAATAGAAATATTAGATTCTTGCCAAAAATTGATAAAAGAGGAACAACTAAAAGGGTATTTTCAGAAGAGGAACGAAAACAAAGATCGGATAGAATGAAGAAATACTGGAAAGCCAAGAAGGAAAAAACAATGAGAAATCTTAGGAAGACCGGAAAGAAATTGACTGAAGTGGTCCAATGAGGCCGTAAAACCACAATATATATATATATATATATATATATATATATATATATATATATATATATATATGTGTGTGTGTGTGTGTGTGTGTGTGTATTGTAGCTGTTTTGAATCCAAAGCATTTTTTAAAAATATGTTTCACTACAAGTAGGTATGTGCTGTAGGCGAATAATGTGAGAAGTTCTTACGTGAACAATAGTTTCCACTTTCTTGTCTTGCTCTGACTAAAATGTCGTCAAAGTAGGATAGTTGGTGCGGGTAAGAAATCCTATATTCTCGAATAGGGAATAAATGTCTTAATAACAGCACCATTTTGCTCGGATTTTCGATCTGCAGTTAAACAAGTAAATGTTAAATTTTCTACATGTGCAGTCAACATAATTTTGTTTGTTCCAAATGACACGTTGAACATGATTCACCACTGTTTATGATTTTGCTGTAAATTAATCTTTCCTGAAGTAAAATGAAAATTCTACCATCTTTCTTTGGGTTGCTCAGTTGGTAGTCTACTGTAGCCTTACATTATTCTGCGAATGAGATGAGTTACTAATAAATCTTCGCACTGACACGCAAAACACATTTCTTATGAAAAATAGACGAGAATATTCCGAACAGTCTGCTTTTGCCGTTTAAGTTAAAGACGCTGTCAGGTCAGAGCGCTTTACAGAGCAAAAGGTCCCGGGAAAATTCTTCGTCGAGCTGTGGTAAGCCTGTCGCCTTTGTATTGTTTGCTTTCTTTTCCAGCGGAACACAATCAGTCTCCTTCGAGGTACCAGCGAGCCTCCTTCCTTCAAAACTGAAAGCGACGGCTGCATCTCACCCCAACAGAATTCCTAAAGAGAAGAATTTTTTTCTGTCCTGTCAACATCCTTTCACAGCACGACTCGAAAGCAGGTTTAACCAGGGTCACATTTATTTACAGAAGGCTATCTAAAAAATACTACTTTGTGTGCAGTAAATATTAAACAAGAATGGAGAAATTAGATGCTGAAGTTAGCTATCGATACAAGTGAAGTGCTTTAAATGATTTCCTCCTGATTCGATCACTGCGAAGTTTTATTCGTTTTTAAAGTTGGTAGTACGTTATGAACAAGTATCTGCAATAAAGAAATTATATTACTGGTTTCGATCCCAGTTTTATTTATTAATGATAATGATACATACATAGTATTAGTGACAGATAGCCTGACTGGCACCAGAAGTGAATGGCAGCAAAGTCTGAAATGGCGATTGGAATACACTAGGGACAGGCAGAAATCAATTCGTAGGAGTGAAAAGAACTTTCTAATATCTAGCAAGTTTGACAGTTTGCGAATGTGAAAGGTAAGCGATAAGTGTATATCAGGCGCGGCACGAGGATGCTCCTTGTAATACGTCACAAGGCCGGCCGCTGTGGCCAAGCGGTTCTAGGCGCTTCAGTCTGGAACCGCGTGACTGCTACGGTCGCAGGTTCGACCCCTGCCTCGAGAATGGATCTGTGTGATGTCCTTAGGTTAGTTAGGTTTACGTAGTTCTAAATTCTAGGGGACTGATGACCTCAGATGTTAAGTCCCATAGTGCTCAGACCCATTTGAACTATTTGAGCCATAGCACATATTTCAAGGTCATGCTGTTATAATACAGGGAGGTTTCAACTTTTTGGCTGAATAATGAGAATCTCACTCGATTAAATATGGTTTCAGGAACAGGGATTAGTTTCACCTGTTCTTACAAAAGAGCTAAGGATCGAAATGACAGATGCTGAAGCAAGTGAGGCTCTTTCATCCATTGGGCGATTTTAATTTTCTACTTCGCCATTACTTACTTCAGTATCTGCTGTTTCGGGCTTGTGTAATGACTGAAAGGACTTATTGTATTAAGATATTATGAAGCGAAACATTTTCCTAAGCACGGATTCAATATATCGCCAATCGCTATATGATCGTCATTTTTTAGTGCCACTAAACAACCGTATAAATGATTCTGGTACGTTCATATAACACCAGATGCGCCACGGCTTTACCTAACATAAATCACAGCTCTTGCGTCGAATCAGTAAAACGTCAGAAGAATGGAGGTGCAAGTCAACTCTGTAGCTAGATGCTATGTCCCACGAACACACATTCAGTATGCAAGAATTAGTTTTCATCAAGCTGACGTTGTGGAAGCCGTTAGATAGAGTTTCTGAAATTGTGATACGTTTACAGTACCTACAGATCTGTGACTCTGTTCGTATGTTCAAATTGTTCCAAGCACTATGGGACTTAACATCTGAGGTAATCGGTCCCCTAGACTTAGAACTACTTTAACCTAACTAACCTAACGACATCACACACATCCATGCCCGAGGCAGGATGAACGTGCGACCATAGCAGCCGCGTGGTTCCGGACTGAAGTGCCTAGAACCGCTCTGCCACAGCGGCCGGTCACTGATGATATGTTGGGAAAACTGGAGCATGACGTCATGGTAGCTCTATGGTCAACTATCGCGTTTTGTCTTAGACTGCAAAAACGTTAATGTTACAGAAACGGCAATGAACCTCGCTAACACAAATACCGAACTGTAGATATTCACTCTCAGTCATAACCAGCCACTAGCCGAAGGGCAGTCCAACCGAATCGGAGGTGAAGTAGGCAGCTGCCGTCACCAGATTCTGCTAACAGTATCTGCAGGCCAGTGACTGTGCCGAGCCCGAATGCTGCCATCTTTGCACCTTTGCACTGGTGGCTCACTATATGGTTACCATTCTGGCAGACAAGCGTTAGAGCCTGGGCAATCTAACTGCCCATCAGTCATTGACTCATGTGGGCTAACACTGACACTGTCCACAGTCTAGTGTTAGCACACGCGTTCATCATCAGCCACACCACTGGCTGTACTTTGACACCTCTTCCACGGTGTGTCTTCCGCCAAGTTGCAGAGCTGGCCAGCCCAGCAACCAAGGATGCTTTCTACTGCCCGTCACCAGCCGCTGACGCCACCCTGAGTCAGCATCTCTGCTACTGTGCTGTCTGCAGCATGTCGACATCTGTACGCATCACATCGGGGAGGTGATTTCCCTAAATCACTCCAGGCAAATGCCGGGATGGTTCCTTTCAAAGGGTACGGCCGACTTCCTTCCCCGTCCTTCCTTAATCCGATGAGACCGATGACCTCGCTGTCTGGTCTCCTTCCCCAAAACAACCAACCAACCGCATCGGGGAACAAGCAACATGGCGCCCCTCTGGCAAACTACTACTAACCACAACATGCCGCAACGGTTGTGGCCACCTACGTCACAGGAGCCATTACTGGCTCTGCAACTTCGTCTCCACTGCGGTAACTGTTATTGACTAAAGGAGTAATTCCACCAGCGTTAGTAATGCCAGACATTAGGAAGCATTATGTCACTTGTTAAAATTTTAAAGATCTTTAAATGCTTCGATTGCGTTTACATAAGACAATTATAATAATATGCGGTTGAGATTCGGCCGAGTTAGCTGATCAGATCTGTGATAAAAATAGTCATGCATCTTAGAGTGAAACACTCCACGTAAACTATGTCTGAAATTAGAGCCTTAGACCTATAGTAAGTAAATGCTGCATTGTAAAATGGCTTTGAGCACTATGGGACTTAACATCTATTGTCATCAGTCCCCTAGAACCTATAACTACTTAAACCTAACTAAGCTAAGGACATTACACAACACCCAGTCATCACGAGGCACAGAAAATCCCTGAGCCCGCCGGGAATCGAACCCGGGAACCCGGGCGCAGGAAGCGAGAACGCTACCGCACGACCACGAGCTGCGGACTGCTGCATTGTAGCTATGAGTATTTTTGAAATACTTCTTTTATTTCTCTGTAACTGTTCGATCATTTAAAGAGACTCTCTGATTCACTGCATTTAAAAATAAATTTTGCGTTAGTGGTAGCAAACTACCTCTTCCCTTATCACAACACATTGTGAATGCCGTCATATCGCGTAATGTAAACTCAGATGTGAAGTACTTTGCATTACAAAGTCTGCGCCGTGAATTCATCAAACCCCAATTACAACTCTCGAAATTATTTGGAATTACATTCAGTGCACATTTCAATACAACTTTCAAAATAAAAACAGAATTAACATTATTATCGTCCATATATTCCTATTACTATGTGTACATAAAACGTGTGTGCTTTCATGAGTGACTTCTACCAAAGCGTCTAACCGTTACGTAGGACAGATTTTGGTAGTACTCCTATTTTCCACTTTTCATCACTGGAATTCACAGCCATGTAAATTTTTTTAAATACATCATGTTTGCTCCAGTGACTGTTACACTTTTTATTTCCACTATTGCAATTTCGGCCTTAGGCCATTATCAAGTGCAGATGTTTTGGCTTTAAGCCATGTAAACTTTATACACACTGACACATTTATATGTCGTTGTCATTTGCTGCCCATGTATATAACATATAAATGTGTCAGCATGTATAAAATTGACATGGCTGAAAGCCAAAACATCTGCACTTGATAATAGTCTGTGGCCGAAATTGCAATAGTGGAAATAAAAAGTGTAACAGTCACTGGCTTAGATATGTTGTCCTTTTTTTAAAAAAAAAAAATATCTTATTTTCGATGTTCACGTATTAGAGACCTTAATGCGTGATAGAGAAGGTATCATAAGAGTTACGGATATGTGAGCATCAATTTTCTTTTTACCGTTCTTTACGGCTAAGAACGAACGTAATTTTTTCTTACTGCATATCTATGGCGAAGTACCTTTTGAAATATGTATGTTTCATAGACCTACTTGTATAATTAATATTAAAAATCAGTACTTCAGTTTTCGTGTTCACGTATTAATGTAATGATGATTAGCTAGTTTAGGTTGTAAGTAAGAACCATCTTCAGATCATACGCCTTGAAGACAAAGTATCATTCAATGACATGCATTCGTGCAGAAAGGAACACTAATAAGAAATTTAGTGCTGAAAACAACTAAACCGAGCCAGGTTGTACACCATACGCACACGAGGTGCAGGACGAACAAATAGGTTGTATTAAGAAAATCACTTAACGATTAACTCGCAGCTGTATAAAAGGCAAGTTCAGTGAAAAAAAAAATAAACTTTTACGGAATGACATTACAGTTGAGAATGGTTTTACGCCCTAGTTGATAAAATAGTAGTCAGTCATTTGCCTATCAATATCTATATAAATAAAAATGTAAATCAGATTGAAATATTTATTCTGGAGTGTGCGCTGATATGTAATTTCCTGGCAGATTAAAACTGTCTGTCAGACCGAGACTCGAACTCGGGATCTTTGCCTTGCTCGCGAAAGGCAAAGGTCCCGAGTTCGAGTCTCGGTCCAGCAGACAGTTGTAATCTGCCAGGAAGTTTCAAAAATGTAACTTCGTTTGTTCAAAATCGTAAATCTCCGAAAGTTCTTCACCTATTACTTTGAAATTAGGTCACAACTTTGCATTAGAATACATGCATGGTGTTATATACTTATTTTTAAATATGTGTTATCTATAAATAATTATGTAATTCATAAATATGTAATTTATAATAAAATGATCTCGGAAAGCACTCTGCTGCTTTACTTACAACTTTTAAACAATTCTCTACTGAACATTCGAAAGTATATAGTGAAACGTTGTTAGGAAACAAGAAAACTATACTTACAGTTCATTAGCTAATGATTATAATACAACTACGGAATTTGAAAGTGCAATAACAATGTACAAGGGTCAAGGTCTGAAAGCAGTGGAGAGGAAATGGAGATACAAAGCGGAAAGGAGGTAATTGACCGAAAGAGGGGACTGCAGACGATAGAGAAGATGGACATAGAACGGGGGGAGGAGGCGATGGTCAGGAAGTTCAGAGCGAGCGACGGGCAGGAGGAGATAGAGGAGGGAGGAGAAAATGGACGGAGAAAGGGGGAGGAGGTGGTGAGCATACAGATGTTGAAAGAGGAGGAAGTGGACAAGGATAGGGTGGTGAAGAGGAGGGTTGGGGAGAAGAAAAGAATGAGGCACGTGCTCAGTTCTTATACGTGTTAGAAGTGTGATTTCTCACTTCGCCTTTTCCATTTCACGTCACTGAACCACAGCATAGAGTGGCTGGGAACAGCTAGCACAACTTGTTAAGAAAACCCGTATTAAATGTAGTTTTTCTACTTATCTACTATCTTTTCTACTATCTCATACAGTTGTTGACCGATGTATCTTAGACTTTTACTTGATTCATTAACCAACATTCACATGACATATATTTCTAATGATAATGTACAGATTTTCCGTCAAAACAGACTGCGAGAAACGAAATGCTGAGCGTGAAAATTTGCAGTTTCGTTTTCTCTCTCGCAGTTTATATTATGATGGCAGAGTATATGAACCATTCGACTTTTTTTTACTCCTACCTTGTCATATAGTGTGTAAGAATGCCATTGTTGTCACATATGTAGCAGCTGGAGAGGCTTATGTCAAAATCTGTGTAAGAACTATACTAGACTACTTACTCAACAAACATTTAAAGCTTTTTTACTTGTAGTTTGTGGAGATGCACGAAAGGAAGATCTTGCTGCCTCTGAAGATGCGTAATAAAGGTGTCGTGGCAGGACGGATGCGTGGGTGCTAGAGCAGAATATATACAATGAACTAACAGAGAATAGTGAAGTATATTACTCAACTTTGCTAAAGATGGTTACAGCAACTGGAGGATGCAAGGTTAAACACATCTGTCCTACAGTTCCGTGAACACAAACTAAATAATGTTCTCTAACTAAAGTAGGAAGAAAACTAATCATCTGTCATGATGTACTACTCGAAGTACAGTTCCAAACGACCAGTACTCAGTCAAATCACTAAGCAGACGGTCTCTATCAATATACCCTAATTCTATTCACTTTTCTTTTTCTACTGAAGACTAATTTCTGTGACTATTGGCCAATGTTACCATCGCACGCGACAGTTTGAAGGCAGGACGAGCGATCTGCAGGAACTTCCAATCATGACTTGGACTGATTTACAGCTTGCTACTGATAATTTCTTTTCGTGTACGGTTAGTTAAGCGCATCTCTCTCTACCTGGTGGCGCTGAGGCTCCACGGGGCGTGGTTCTCGCCGGCAGCGTGATTGGTCTGCGTACAGCGATGTTCCTGCTCTCGACCTATTTCCACTGCACTTCTTGTACCATCTTCCGCAAATTCTTCTTGTGTAATGTCTCAGTAGACTATTGTTTCAGGCCCCAATAAGGTTTCGTTTGGAATAACAATAACCAAGGCACCAGGTCAGACAGAGAGGAGAAGAGGATATTCAAGAAAGGCGGGACGGGGGGGGGGGGGGGGGGGGGGGGATGGGGTGGAGGAGGGATTGGTCAGAGAGAGGGCGGAGGGAGATTTTTGGTTGTATATCCCATTCCCATAGGTATTTAGCAATTGCGAAATACTGCCGCGTTCACAAGTAAAACATAAAATGACCATTATTCCGTAACTCATCGACAACAAAATGAAACGTTATTATGTACAGGCGGACTGACTTGACTACCGACATTCTTCGTCAATATATTTGCTAGACACTAGACAGAACAGCTCTGAACTTGCCTTTTATACAATTGCACGATAATGATTGATGTGATTATCCTGATACAATTAGTTTGTTCAACCTGCGTCTTCCACATACGTTTTGTACAGCCTCGCTCAGCTTCGTTGCTGCTTTTAGCACCAAATTTTTAATTCATGTTGCTTTCTACACATGTGCACGTCACCGTATGATTATTATTACTGGTACATCAAACTATGGTTGATCCCACATTTTACATGTTCGTGATCTGAAGATGGTTGTTGCTTACAACCGAATCTAGCTAGTCAACATATTTTAATTGTTTTAAGTAAATTCTATCCTTCGTTTTTTGTAAAATTTTAATCAACCAGCATTGTTTCCATGAAGGATCACTGCCTGAAACCTGTCACCACTACGTGGCAGGCACGTCCCGACCTATCACAGCCAAATCCACCTTCAGCCATAGTGGTTGCTCACCCCGGCCACTATAAGCTTCATATTCTTGCAATATTTCGTCAGAACGGCACGCAAAATGTTACCTTCGAACCCTTTCGAATTTTCCTGCATTTTCTTTCCTTACTTACAGTTACGATTCGTTGAGTTGTTTGTGAACAAGCCTAACTTCATTTAAACCTGCGATGCGGTAACTTTTAAGGCATCTATTGATCCAAGGCACGCATTCAACACAACCTTACTCGGTACATACTTAAATTGGAATTAGGGAAGAAAGGGGAGGAGGTCTCGGCATTTTTAGAACAGGTTGATGTGACTACAGTCATTGTAGGATAGAATCCTAAAAAGGAAATAATGTTCTCCAATAAGGGAGGGGTGGGGCTCCGGTCTATCGCGGATCAGAGAAATGATCTAGCGATAATGCGCTTCCCTGGCAATCGAATTGTTACGGGACCGAATTCCTGTTGGGCCACGGAGTTTTTTCAGTCTGCGTTTTAATCTCGTAGTCACCTTTCAAATCGCCAGTATCGTGGCTCAGATTCCACCTTAAAATGAAATCTCCTTTCTTCGGTTAGGTAAGACTTGCAGCAAGCTATTGAGCCACTCCATATTATTACTTATTATCGTACTGAGCCCATTGTATTCAGACAGAGTCTAATAATTGAAATGAATAGCAATGGAAATTGCAGATTGGGTGATAGGCTGATGCCTGTATTGCAAGATGAAAGAATAGAGGAAGCAATAGTGAATTATTCAATGTGCGAAGGAGATAAAGGTTAATAGGAGTTGAATAGTAAGTATAAAAGTTGTAACGAATTGAAGAGATATAAGAATGGAAAAAAATTAGACAGGTGTAACAAGTGTACAGAATTCATTATCAGTTGGGAAACAATGGATTAACATAGGGAGCTGAAGATATTTCTTGTATCTAAAAGTACTGGAGTGAGACTGTATGACAAAGAATGTGGACATAAAGGAAAGGAATGAAAACTCAGTATTTGGACAATGGAAACATTGGAGGTGATGCTGTTGCAGAATGAAGCGCGAGAGGCTTCGCTTAATCCAGGAACATGTTTCAATGCAATTGTGACGTCTTCACTAACACTTTTGTGACGACGGAAATTTCGGGACAAAGAGGAAAGACAATAAATCTATCACTGCGAAAACATTTGACGAAGCTGATCAGAAGGAATGCCAGGGAAAAATTTACAAACGTGGGGCTTTGAGATATATAAAGGTAGAATATATCGAATATAAGGAGATAAAGGGCGAATGATATAAAACTGACAAAAAAGGAAAGAGATGGGTTTCAGTGTTAATGAAAACATTGGGGATAACAGTTTTAGTAACAGTGATGAGAAGGCAAATGAAACATGAAGTAATGTTTCAGGTGAAGATGCCAGTCAACATCAGGCATTTTTTTGTAATAATGCCAACTGAGAAGCAAAAGTGGAAGTGAATACGGCGAATTCTGAGAAAGGATATGCTCTGGGAAATGCTGTTGACCTTAAACCGTAGAAATGCACCAAACTCAATATTAAAAAAAGTAATTTTATGAATGTAACAAGGGAAAGCGAAGTGTGGAGCCCGAGATTTTGATAGAAGTAAATGGTAGTAGAGTGACATAATTAAGATAAGTCTGACGGAACTAAAAATTTCGGATAGGACATTATTTATGGCTTGTATTAGTATTACCTTTTTTAATTCTCCGTGATCGCGATTTAGACCTCTTACACCATTCTCAAGTGATAGCGCGCTATGAAGTGGGTCACGCGTTATTCGTATTAAGAGGACACTTTCCTCATAACATTAATGTTGAAATATTCCATGAGAAAGAGGTTTTTCTTCATTCTTCAAAAAGGACGTAAAAGATGAGTCTACTTTATTGTTCAATCCTAATACAATTTAGCAGTGGAATCGTGATGGCTGGACTTGAAATGCTCTCCTGTATTGATAATTGCCTTCAGTAACCAATTTCTGCATCACTGATAAGTTACAGAAAGCCTACGTCTAGCCAGGCGTTTGTAGATAAAGGTGACGCCCGTTTATTACTGCTTTTTGAGTCGTTGTCCACAGGAAACATTTCTCCAAATGAGACTTTCTGCTGGGATAAAACTTAAGAAAAATTTCTGAAGGTAAAAACTTAGAAAATATCAATCATGTATTAAAGAGGGGTATACAATTTTTTTTTAATCACCAAACATCTTTCGCTACAGTTGTTGCATCTTCAGTGGTTTTCTTTTACTGACTCTGATATAAAGTTTTTAGAAATGGCTTCGCTTCAGCAACGGTGCATGCACGAGCTTCAGTGTGTCAGAAATACAAGCTAACACTTGCAAAACATAGTTTTAGTAAATCCTGACCATGGTTTCGACGGTTTTAAAATCGTCTTCTTCAGAAGATGTGGGACGTAAAACCACATTATCTATAGCCCAAATGGAAGACATTGGCTTTGTCTAGTACATGTCATCCACTTAATTATCATATGAATACATTAGGTAAGAGTTGTAGCCGTCTGCTTAGGGATTTATCTTAAAACTTATTAATGTTTTTTAAATGTCATGTATTTGACACAGGATACACCAATATGATGTACGAGTAGTATGTCACTTGAACCATCTGTATAAAATTGACACTTAAAAATAAAACATGGCATCAGAGCATAATGAGGGTCAATACGTCACTAGCTCTGAACGCGACATATTGCGGCACTAATGGGTCTGATGCCACGTTTTATATTTGAATGTCAGTTTCATACAAATCTTTCAAGTGGCATACAATATATTCGCATGTCCTGCGTTAAATATGTGATATTAAAAAAAATTAAGGCAAAGCCCTACAGCAGAGGCTACTACTTTTATGTGACGTATTTATATAGTGATTAAGTGAATGACATGTAGAAGACAGAGTCAACGACTCTCACTTTCTCTGTAGATAATGTGATTTTGGGTTCTACATCTTCCGAAGAAGACCGTTTTAAAACCGTCAAAACCGTGGTCAATGTTTAACAAACCTGTATTTTGCAAGTGATTGGCTGTTGTTTCTAATGCACTGAAGCTCGTTTCTGATATATTTGTATGCTAATATCATGTAGGTTAGGAACACTTTGAAATGAGATTCTTTATAGTTTAGATTAAATATGTGCTTTTCTCCGTTATGTGTGTCCTATGGCAGCCACAAGGCACACACAACGTAAAAAAGGTAAAGTCATATGTCATCCAAACAACCAAAAAGTTAACGTCAACATTTTACTAACCTACATAACATTTTTGTGTGTGTATTTCAAAAATAATAAACGAAAAAATCCACTGGCGACGTCACAACTGCAGCGAAACATGTTTCGGGACTAAGCAAAGCAGAGCAAAAATAGTGTTCTACAAAGAAGGCGAATCCTCTTTAATTCATTATTATTATTATCATCTACGAACGTGGGAACAAAACTTACAATTCCGTTATGCCACAAAAAATTTCTGTAAAACGTAGTAATTTCGGCTGATGTATAGCTAAATCTCGACAATGGTTGTGAAATTTTCGTTGTCTTTTTGCAACTCCCAAGCTGTGTAACTTACAGAGTTACCTGATTCTAGAAATTTCACTCTCTTGACTACAGGAGAACGTTCATATTAGATTAACCTTCGTGCAGTAAGTGCACCATATGTGAGACTGGATTAGTCAGAATTTGTCGCCGGATTAGGTTTTTGCAGGCTCCTCAATAATTCCTCGAGGGTGCAAGATCCAGTTATACTTTATGGAAAACTGCACGGTAGAAACATAGAGGGATTTACACAATGTAATCTTGCGAGATTCATTACTAGAGCTTGAAATGTTGTATATTAGATTATTTACCACGGCGCGACATAGTTTGCTTGTTTACACAAAGAACATATAGTTTTCAGTTGTCACTCACCAACCAGACGATTTTCTAACAGTAGAAAGGAAATAGGCGATGGACGTGATGTCTGTACTCACCTGCGAAAACACAAAAATCTTTGTTAACCACTGGTTTCTACTGCACGTGATGGACAAAAAGACAAAAGAGATCTTATGTAACTATGTCACCAAGTAAACTTATTCAAAAGGCACTCACTATTTTAATTTTACAGCCATATTCAACATGGGAAAAGTTCTCCCTCGTTTATTCTCAAGCAGGTCACGCTGAACTAAGTTTGAAACGTTTCCCAAACTCATTCTGACTTTTTCGGAATCCAGAACATGGTGTCTGCTGGATGATTATTCTCCGCTTTCCCAAAGGTTCGGATTACGTTTAAGTGACAGATGAAGAATCGCAACTATCACTTTGTTATCATGTATTGAATTTATGCACTTTCTCAGTGACAATAACAGCCTCGATAATTAACAGTTGCACCTGCTACTGGTAATTAAGAAAGTTTTTATTGTGAAGGAAAATGTGCATTGATTTGAAGCGCAAAATATTCTGTTTTACTTTATGACAACAGCGATTCACAAAGCCAAATAGCTTTCCAACAAATCCACCTAATCACATTATATTAATGTATAGTTTCAACGAGTGTGTAAACTGCCTAAGTAAGTGCTAGAAGAGCATTACCCCCAAAATGTAGAAACCTAGGTGGAGGAGCATCACTTCCAAAATATAGAAGCGTAAGCTCGAGCGTTGTTTGACACAAATCTCTTTCACACAATGTTAGTGTAGCTAACAGTATCTCTGAAATCTGTCATTCACTGTACCATAGCAATCCCTTTATTATATTCTCCCCCTGGTGGGTTGCAGTTGTGCTCGGTAACGGAAACTCTCCATGATAATTGTAAATAATGATTCGGCTCTGAATTGCATATGTTTCAATAATTTTCAAAGACAACTTGAACGCTTATGGGGAAATCGTGAGCTAAATACGTTCAGTGGTTCTTTAATACAAAGAGCAGACATGTTTGAGTACTTTGCAACATGGCCCTCTGAAGAACAGAGACCACACATTGAGATAAAATTTCACATTGAGAACGCCCGTAATGACTTCATATTTTTTAAGAAAATTCTCACAAATACAGACCTAAACTTAAATCTTAGAGTTCCATTTGTAAAATCCTACATCTGCCCTGTACTTCTGCACGACTGTGAAGAAAGGACACTGAAGCTGACAACTACAAGAAAGATCGAGGTCTTTGATATGTCCATCTACCTCAGAATCCTTAAAATACTGCGGAAAACAAGAGTAACTGAAGCCAAAATACTGCGATAATACACACACAGCAATGGACAGGATTACCAGTTGCAGATCATCTAGTACATACAACAGTTAACAAAATAACGAAGCATCGTTTGTTTCATCGTCAAAATCCATCAATGGATAAGTAGGAGAAGGAAGAACTACATTGTACATTATCTTTAAATTTGAATTGTATGAACTTACGTTTAACAGAATACAGTTTTTTGAACATTTACGACATCTTCAAAGATTGTAAAGAGAAATTATGTAATGTGTACCTAACACTTGAGACTCATACCTTGAGTATTTATTGAGTCTAGTTTACGTTAATTATTTATCTGTTGTACTGTCGCAATATGCACATTTCCATATACATTTGCTTAGGATACACGTATGAAATTTAAAAATACTGATACTCTTCCAACGGAAAAATGATATAAGATGAATTTATTGTAAAATTTTGGCAAGATTAGGTACATACATCATTATCATAAGACGCCAAAAGTTATATTTTCTTAAGCACTGAAATATAAGTCCATAGTTTTAGGTGTTTGGAGTTACAAATGTATCACAGTCTCAATTTATTGACAAACCTATTCTCTAAACACATAGAAGCGCCACAGTTGAGCTAATCTGTAGGACGCATAACAGAAGCTATAGGTGATTAAAGAATTAAGTATTCACCACATTTCAGCATATGTGACTTTTTTTCACTAATTACTTACAAAACTATTTAGAGAATCTAATGGAGATAATTCTTTCAGAGCAGGAGAGTGTAACACAAGAGCTATATCTGCTGTTAGTCCTAAGATATTTTACAGATATTTCTTTAAATGAGCTTGATTGGTAGATACGTTTATTGATATAAATTGTCGTTATCAACATTTCTTGTTTCATAAGAAGTAGCATGATTACAAAATGACGACAATAAACGAGCTCTGTAAAACCTTGTAAGTTTTACCGTAGCACAGAAAGGAGTTTCATTCGTGGTAACCTGCTAGAGTATATCGCCATAGTGACAGGGGTTACAGGATTTTGTGAGGTTCTTCAATAACAAAAGTCGTGTACATTTTCCATTTGCCTCTCAATTTTTTTCTCCGTGAGTTCCATGCAGTGTGCTTCTTGTCAACTAATTATCTAACCTGTAATTTTTCCGTTGGTGCACTTGCGAAATTTCGACTGAGGTCCAGAATACAGTTTGAAAATATCACTTATTATATACTGAGATTTTTAGCTTTCCTTCATGCGATTCTGTGTTATGGAGCCTCACTTTAGTTTCAAATAAGCCACAACACTTCTATCTTCTGAAGTATTTCAGTTATCAATAGTACTTCGCGTTAAGCACATGCACGACAACAGAAGTGTGATAAACCTTACAATGAAATTCATATTTGATTAGGTACATGTATAACATTATATCTCTGCTGAAACTTGGTTGCCTCTGCCATTGAAGTCGTCAGAAGTAGGACAAATAAGTTTTTAGGGATGTGTAGAGCATTATTATTATGCCGTGAAGGAGAGAACGCAATAACGGTCAGGGACTAGTGAGAAAGAAAAGATTACTGAGTTTACTGAATAAACTGTCGTTAAATTCACAAAGCTCTAGGGAAATGAGAAAACTTGTCAGTATATCCAAATCAGAGATTTTTAGTTTGTATTTGCGTCTGACGCTGTCTTTGTCACCTACACAGCATTAGTAGGCGGGGAGTGTGACAATACTTTGAGGAATAGATTTGTTTCGTGTCAAGGTACGTCACGTTTGTGGGCACCTGAACATGATGGATATCCTGGCATGCTTTCGTGCACGGCCTTTGAGTAGCAGCTGCAACTCATCGCTCAGCAAGGTAGGTCAAACGTTTACCCATTCCGTGTTCACGCATGCTGCGTCATTTGTCACTCCTACAACTATCCGTCTGCCTGTACGGTTAGTGACGAAGACAAATTGTCTCCTTGTGGTCATTGGTAGCACTGTTATATGCCGAAATAAATCTTTCTTTGCAAGCTTATCGCATTTGTTATGTGGGTATATAATATATTATGTATAATATATATGGCATATCATGCTGATTCACTCCCCAATATTGACAAGTTAAAACCAAACTCATTTTACAGACAGCAGTTATACATAATCATGCATATACTACTAGCAGGTCGTACATTTAATGCAAAATGCAGAGAAAATGCTTTGGAGTTATGGGGAAGTTGAAGTAAATATCCATTTCAGCCAGACCATCAAAGTTGTCCCCCACATTCGTGTAACTTACAATTTTCAGCTACTTATTTAAATAAAAGTGATATTTTATCGCATCTCTCACTGAAGTAATTTACTACACATTATAATACGTAGTTGCTATTAGCTACCGTAACTAATCAAAATGGGATAGAACAAGTACGTCTATGCAGGATACCATTTGCGAGATACTCTGTTTGTTATTATAATGTACACTACTGGCCATTAAAATTGCTACACCACGAAGATGACGTGCTACAGACGTGAAATTTAACCGACAGGAAGATGCTGTGATATGCAAATGATTAGGTTTTCAGAACATTCACACAAGGTTGGCGCCGGTGGCGACATCTACAACGTGCTGAAATGAGGAAGGTTTCCAACCGATTTCTCATACACAAACAGCAGTTGACCGACGTCGCCTGGTAAAACGTTGTTGTGATGCCTCGTGTAAGGAGGAGAAATGCGTACCATCACGTTTCAGACTTTGATAAAGGTCGGATTGTAGCCTACCGCGTTTGCGGTTTATCGTATCGTTACGTAGCTGTTCGCGTTGGACGAGATCCAATGACTGTTAGCAGAATATGGAATCAGTGGGTTCAGGAGGGTTATACGGAACGCCGTGCTGGATCCCAACGGCCTCGTATCACTAGCAGTCGAGATGAGAGGCATCTTATCCGCATGGCTGCAACGGGTCGTGCAGCCACGTTTCGATCGCTGAGTCAACAGATGGCGACGTTTGCAAGACAACAACCATCTGCACGAACAGTTCGACGACGTTTGCAGCAGCATGGACTATTAGCTCGGAGACCATGGCTGCGGTTACCCTTGACGCTGCATCACAGACAGGAGCGCGTGCGTACCCAACGACGAATCTGGGTGCACGAATGGCAAAACGGCATTTTTTCGGATGACCCAGGTTCTGTTTACAGCCTAATGATGGTCGCATCCGTGTCTGGCGACATGGCGGTGTACGCACATTGGAAGCGTGTATTTGTCATCGCCATACTGGCGTATCTACCCGGCGTGATGGTATGGAGTGCCATTGGTTACACGTCTCGGTCACCTCTTGTTCGCATTGACAGCACTCTGAACAGTGGACGTTACATTTAAGATGTAACCAATTGAAAACGTCTGGTCAATGGTGGCCGAGCAACTGGCTCGTCACAATACGCCAGTCACTACTCTTGATGAACTGTGGCATCGTGTTGAAGCTGCATGGGCAGCTGTACCTGTACACGCCATTCAAGCTCGGTTTCACTCAATGCCCAGTCGTATCAAGGCCGTTATTACGGCCAGAGGTGGTTGTTCTGGGTACCGATTTCTCACCCAAGTTGCGTGAAAATGTAATCAAATGTCAGTTCCAGTAGAATATATTTCTCCAAAGAATACCCGTTTATCATCTGCATTTCTTCTTGGTGTAGCAATTTTAATAGCCAGTAGTGTAATATTCTGCCTCGAAACAGATTCGTGTGTTCGTGCGGAGAATTTAAGATGCCTATAATCCCTGTGTTCAGTTGGTGCTTCAGTCTGCTGTATCTCCTTCCACTTTGTCATCCAGATATTGAATTCTTCTCCTTCCTAGTCCTGTATTTCCTTTGATCTTCGTTTCGATGACGTCGTCTATAAGCCGCTCGTGTCTGTTTTCGATCCAGTCAGTCACCTTCTGAAGAGTTGCATCCGGAATAGTTTTCTTCTCTCCTACTCTTCTCAGTACATTGTCACACAACAGTCCTCTTGATGTCTTCTATTCTTCTCCAGTACCATATTTCAAAATTTTCCAGGTTTCTATTTCTCCATTTTCTCATCTTTTTCAGCAAACGTCCCAAGTACTTGAACTTCATCACATTCCCCAATTCTCGATTGTGGACATTTACGTTCAAAGATTTCTCCCGTTTGGATATGCTACTACTTTATTTTTTGTTCATGATGTTTTTATTCTCGAATAAGTTGGCTATTGTTCGGAGAATAAAAGCAGTGTACATCTTCGAATTCCCTCTCAGCAATAAAAAGGAGCATGAGAACAAAATCACTCACATACATTTTTGTTCATCTTTCTGTTCTTCTTGTGCTAGTTTAGAGCACGTTTCTAATGTTGCGTAGATGCATTTGTTTTGTAATCTTTTTACTGATAACGATTTCAATTTGGGTGTGTTCGATGTTAGACATCAGTTTACGAAATGAGAGGTATTTGTTTTGGGATAACAGAAACGCATGATTTGAGAATCGACGGCGACAGAAATTCTTTGGAGGTCAGTAACATTTTTTTTTTCCTGAGGTCCACTCGTCCTACAGTGCCGGAGGAGCTGCCTTTCATAGGTCAGGAAAAAGTGCTGCTTCTTTTCTTGGATGAGCTTTGTATAGGTGGTGGTCAATGGAACGGCTTGGCAAGTCGTTAACGAAACGTCTCCGTTTACAATAGTCTTTCATTCATTTTGATGCGGAAACAGGATTCCAGCAGCAGTGAGGCTGTTTTGCCCGTCTGTGACTTCGGTGGCTGCCAGATGGTTAGCAGCTGCTTGGCAGGCTGGTCAACTTGTCGTCGGAGCGTACCATACTCGGGAGGATTGTGTTGATCATTAACAACCAGTCGAAGACTTCAGCAATGTCGAAGGCCCTCAATAACCAATGTATAGAAAGAGAGAGACAAGGCAAGTCCTAGCCCAGGCTCAGAGATGCAAGACACCAGGAAAGTGACCGCCAGCAGCAGATATTCAGCGTCAGGCGACGCACAGGTGCGAAGTCTCCAAGTTGTCTGCGTATGCGCCTCAGCTCAGGCTGATGACTGCTGCCACCACAGGCGAACGTCTTGGAAGATGACTGGGCGGTTCTCGCAGCACTGCAGCGGCCTCCATTTCGAACTCAGAAGCTGTTGACGGTGGCCTGCATCCTATAAGGGCAGACCTAATGGCCAGTACAGGGAATAACGGCTATTGTACAGCGCTGCAATCGTTCGGAAACTGCCAACGTAAGGGTTTCACTCGAAACCCCCTCAGGTACTCAGTCATTTGGAAGATCCAGAATATAGCGCTGTCTCGCAGTCACGTTTTGTATTGTTTTGAGATCCGCTGATCTAATGTCAGTTCTCATTTCATGTAATTATTACAGATTTACACAACAAACTAGGGCGTCTAGGCGGGCACAGTAGCTAATCAGTGACCAACATACCCACCCGGAATTAACTTTCCTCTTCCGTTTTTACTATTATTTAGGTGAAGAAATATCGGCGACTCATGAGAAGAGAGTATCTGGAGGCTTCCAGTTGTTTTTTTATCCTGAAACAAGAAAAAGTACTTTCGACCATTATTTCATTTTGTTAGAGACATTATAACGATCCAGCCATCTCCAAAATTCACCTGAATTGTCTGATACCACCTTCTTTTTCTATTCATCTGGATGGTCATGGGACAATTAAGTGCTTCCACAGGCCTTGTATGTGTGTCTATATATATATTATTAAGTCCTATTTGATAAAAAGAAACTTGATATTCCTTGCGAAGGCGTATGGAATGTTCGAGAGGAACGTATATTGTCAACATTAGTAAGAGATTGTCATCATTAACAAAATTACGTACAAATGCTGGATTGAATGTATAATTAAAACAATTGAAGGGATAAATATTTGGCGGAAAATATTAAAATGTTGTGGAAGTGTTGGCATGGGTGCCCGCCGCCTCTAATTACAATCAAGTAACGAGTTAATACAAAGAAACCCATTTTCTTGAGAAACGACTTTAAAGTTATTAGCAAGCGATGTATCCTCGTTTGTCATCTATTCTGATGTCCTGTTCTGTAATTGATATTCTTTGTAATTACATTTCTAATTAACTCTCCAATTGTTTACATCTCACAGTTTTCCACTTGCAGAAATTGAGGCCTTATTTGTACGTTCTATGTATTTAATCGGATAAAGCGGGAGCTCTGTACCACCATTTCATGTTAGGAACCAAATACAAACTGTAATTAATTACGTAACTAAAATAATACGAGAGACATTATTGTAATTAAAGTTCAGAATGATATTCTTATGAAAAACTAAAGATATTACTAGAAAATATTGTTATTCAGACATCGAATCTTATACCTTATTCGGCTGTAACATCAAATTCTTGACGTTTTGTAAATTTTAATTGTAACATTGAAATTGTACATATTTAATAATGCTTTATTTTGTAAGCTAATGTTAATATCTTTTGTAACTCGATGCAGCGAGGCCGCGAAATGGTTGTTGAGTTGTTGTTGTGTCTGCTTGAGAGTTTGTTTGTCAAAGAGATCAGTGAGTCTGTGAAGTGCTTTGTTTAAACGTGTCGAGAATGCAGCTCTGTTGTCAATAAATAATAGAATATTGAAATTTATGTTCTTTCATCAAAATGGACTCCAGGAAAAAGATAAGTAATTTTAAGTATCGATCAAGAAGAATGTAGCATCATTATAACATGATTTCCCATAGTTTATGTTTCATTACCATGCACTGCTATGCCCCAGATTTATATTCTCAGAAATTTCGTCCTCAAATTAAGGCTTATGTTTGTTGATAGTAGTAGACTTCCCTTGGCTAGAAATAACAGTTTTCCATTGACAGTCATCTATTTTTGTCGTTCTTGCTCCATCAATCACGGGTTGTTGTTCTTCGTAGGTAGCAAAATTCCTGAACTTCGCCTAGTTAGTGATCCCCAAGCCTGACATTAAGTTTCTCGCTGTTTTCATTTCTCTATTTCTCATTACTTTCGTCTTCATTCGATTTACGCTCAATCCATATTTTGTATTCGTTTCACTGTTCATTCTGTTTAACATATCCTGTAATTAAATTACAATGAAATGAACAACCTTTGCTGCTTACAGGCGTTGGCATACGTCAACAGGGACAGATGAAAATGTGTGCCCCGGCCGGGACTCGAACCCGGGATCTCCTGCTTACATGGCAGACGCTCTAGCCATCTGAGCCACCGAGGACACATATATAAGATGGTATCTGTTCTTTCGGACATGTCCTTGCTTCCATCATAAACGCCGGCCGGAGTGGCCGTGCAGTTCTAGGCGCTACAGTCTGGAACCGCGTGACCACTACGGTCGCAGGTTCGAATCCTGCCTCGGGCATGGATGTGGGTGATGCCCTTAGGTTAGTTAGGTTTAAGTAGTTCTAAGTTCTACGGGACTGATGACCACAGCAGTTAAGTCCCATAGTGCTCAGAGCCCATCCATCATAAATCTAAACGTCAAAATTGGCTCTTTGGTAACTATACCGTTCCTAAAGTTAAACTCTCCATTTTCGTTTCCATTGTTCTGAATATTATTCTTATCAGAAGCTTGTGCGATCATTATCTCGTTGTCGGCGGTTGCTATCTTCGGGATTGTGTGGATGATATTTTTCAGAAAGTCAGATGGTATGTCGCCATACTCATACATTCTACCACAAACGTGTATAATGATTTTGTTGCCACTTCTCCCAGTGATTTTAGAAATTCCGATCTCATGTTATCAACCCCTTTCTGCGTTATTTGATCTTAAGTCATCCAAAGCTCTATTAAGATCTGACACCAACACTGCATCCCCTATCTCTTCCTGTCCACTCCTATTTCTTCTTCTATCACGTCGTCAGATAAGTCGTCGCCCTCATAGAGCCCTTCAATGTTCTCTTCCCACCTACCTGCTCTTTCCTATGCGCATAACAGTTGAATTTCCATTACGCTCTTAATTTTGCCACCCTTCCTATTAATTTCAATAAAGGTTGTTTTGACTTTACTCTACGCTGAGTCACTCCTTCCGACAATCATTTATTTTTCGTTTTCATCATGTTTTTTATGCAGCCAGTTCGCCTTAGCTTCCAATTCGCCTTAGCTTCCCCACACTTCCTATATACTTCGTCCCTGTATAACTTGATTCCTGTATTTCCCTGAACACTTTTGTACTTCCGTCTTTCCGCGATTAACTAAAGTATTTCTTCTGGTATGCATGGTTTTCTCGCCCCTTGTTTCTTTGTACCTACGTTTTTGTTCCATCTTGTGGGATTGCCCTTTCAGAACTGCCCATTCCCCTCCCACTAAACTGCCTATCGTGATATTCGTTTACGCACTACATGCAGCTCCAGAGAACTTCAGGCGTATGCCCTTACTACTTCCTTATCACAATGATTGGTGCACTGACTCTTCCCGATTACTCCATTAAACTTCAGCCTATCCGATTACTCCATTAAACCTAAGCCCACTCTTCGTTATTACTAAATTGTGATCTGAGTCTATACCTGTTCCCGCATACGCCTTACAGTCAAATATCTGATTTCGCAAACTCTCCCTGACCATTATGTAATCTAACTGTAATCCACCCGTATCTCCCGGCATTTTACAAGTATACCTCCTCCTTTTCGGATTCTTGAACAGAGTACTCGCTATTACTAGCTGAAATTTATTGCACACCTCAATCAGTCCCTCTCTTATCTCATTTCTTCTATCAAGCCGATATTCTACCGTAACATTTTCTTCTGCTCCATCCTGTACAACCGCATCCCAATCTTCCATGACAGTGACATTTCCATCTCGCTTTATGTACTGGATTACCCATTATATTAGCTCGTATAACTCCGCTACCTCTTCATTCTATGTTTGCGTCATCGGCATGTGTACTTCAACTGTGTTAGGTTGAAGTTGATTCTGATGAGAACAATCCTATCACTGAACTGTTCACGGCAGCTCACTCTCTGCCGTACATTCCTATTCATAAGGAATCCTATTTCCGTGAAACCATTTTCTGCTGCTGTTGATATTACCCTATACTCGTCTAACCAAAAATTCTTGTCTCCTTCTCCACTTCACTTCACCACCACCGATACATCTAGATTGATCCTTAACATTTCTCTTTTCAGATTTTCTAGCTCCACTACCACGTTCGAACCTCTGACATTCAACGTCCCGACTCGTATAATGTTAGGCTTTCGTTTGTTATTCAGTCTTTTTGTCATGGTTACCTCTCCCTTGGCAGTCTCCTCCCGGAAATCCGAATGGGGGACTAGTGCGTAATCTTTTGCCTATGGAGAGATGTCCATGACACCTTTCGAACTACAGGACACATGGCCTGTGGATGCTCACTATGCGTCTTTAAGCAGTGGTTTGCATTGCGTTCTACATCCTCATGTCGTTGATCATCGCTGATTTTACCGCCTCCTAGTGGCAGTTTCCCAGCGCCAGGTAAGAGAGTGTCCTGAATGTCTATACGTTCCTCCGCCCCCTTTGACGACTCCTTTGGTGGATGGGAGGTGGCTTCTGATGCCGGAAGTCCTCCGCCGCCACTGCTGATGATACATTTGCGAAATTTAAGCTGTAGCTAGGATCGAATATGGGACTCAGCATGTTCTTTTTTTTTCTCTTTTTCTTTACTGCCTCGTTTGAACCTTGTGTGATTTCTGTCACTTGATGCTCAATGTTACCTCTTTTGTTATGTGCACACATCGTAGAGCGCATAGCCACCTATGACAAAGACAATACGAAAATTATGCAGCACAAATGAACCATTTTCCTATCAACATAAACATGTATGAATATGATCTTTCACAAGATGTGACAATAGCGTAGAGAATTTTACTGTGCTCATTGGTACTCATATATAATGACGTTACAAAAAGCGCTATTATTTACTCACTGCATGATCACAATTGTGAACTCTATTGCAATTTCAGTTCAAGTCCGATGGTATAACGTCAGAGTTTAACAACATGTTAGTTCCGCTCTGTTTGTCCGAACTATTCACAATTTGAGCTTTTCAGTATTCTGTTTGCCGGAAAGCGCAGAGCAGTTTCTACTTTATTGCATTAAAAGCGAATTCCTGACAGCAGAAATGCGTCCGTCGTTTCCACTCTCAAATTGATAGTTGTATCACCGTCGATTCTGCCGCTTTCTCTTCGTGGGCTGATTTTACTACCGCCATTTTTCTCTGACAGTGATTGATCGCCTTCACCAGCAGGTGGCTGCAATTCACAAGAATAGTAACTTGTCATTTATCACTTTTAATTTCAGTCGGAGAATATGATTTTGATCTCTTCTATAAGCGTTTTTTTATGAATATTTACCGAGGTTTAGACTTTAAAGTTACCTATGGAACTTACATAGTTTAGGTTCTAAGTTCATTTCTTTAGCACTTCTGAGAAAATTATTTAGAAACATATATAAAAATATTTACATGGCTCAAAACAGACTCTAAATATCTTACAAATATTACTGTGGGTCGTGCTTTGATGAAATTTCAACGGGGGTATTTTAATTCTGACATTTACAGTTTGGCTTCTTACTCTTTAGCTGTATTCAAATTGTTTGACGTTTACTGCCCCGTTCTTTATGAAGGAAGCGCGGCTTAATACAAATTACTAATGTGTAGTCTGTTACAGTTTTATTTTTTCCGCTTCTCTGTTCGCTATTATTGTGTTTTGCAATTTATCTTTACCTTTCCACCTTTCATTTCACTAATACCACTTTCTCTTTCTATTGTCTGTATTTGTAATCTGCACTTAAATTACTGAATTCCTACTTTTTCTTTACTACAACATTATTCATCTTACGTTTAAGGGTTTATTGTAAATGAGCTGATAACTTCCCACAAACACATTAACTGAACAAATCACGTGTAGCACCTAGCAGGCACTATCCGATGTAGACGTAGTTTTATACACATACAAACAACGTACGAGTACGTAAATGGTTAAACCGCCGAGTGTTTTTTAGTCAGGTATGGCAGTTATTTAGATGAGTTTCGAATTAACGAAATAATGAAATACATACTAACTATCGATACAATTTCAAATTTCCTCTGTGTTTGAGATTACAGAAATAGATGATGATGAAATACTCATGATATGTATTTATATGTATCACCAAACACATTTCCCTGACGGTATTTAACAGCCATTGCCACACAAGATGGATTACTGAACCCAGAAGAAGTAAATGACTGCTTTCTAACGTCAGTGAACGAGCTGAAAGACCACATTAATGAAAATATCACCTGTGCTTTAGAGCTTCTTTGTGCTGAGCCACATGAGATCTACGCCTTCCAATGGAATGTTGTCACCGCAAGAATGTTATAAAATCTGTGTCAAGGTTCTCATTCGATAGATGTGCGGGTTTTTATTCCTTCTCTAACTATGTAACTAAAAAATAATACATCTCTTCTGTCAACCTCTTACCGTCACCTTTAATACGTGTTTAGACTCGGCAGTTTTTGCTGATGAACTCAAAATTGGCCAAATAGGGAGATAAGCATCTGCCCCAAAACTACCGACCAATTTCTACTGTCCATATTTTCTCATAGTTTTCCAGAATCTAACTAAGAACTAGCTAAACAACTGTTTTAGAGAGCATGATTTCATCTCCAACGGACAGTTCTGATACCAAATATCAACAATACCACTACTGCTCTCACTGAAGTTGTCAGCCAGGTGTCGAAAGGATTTAAGCGTTAAGTATCTAGTATCAGCTGACAGCAAGGCCTTCGAATGTGCACAATTTCAGACTCTAAGTGAAAGATTGGCGTATTATAGCATACACAACCTATATTTAGCTGTAACAAGTAATATCAAACAACAGGAAACAGTTTGTATTAGTTAAAAATAGATTCTCCTCTTTGAAAGAAGTTTGGACTGCAGCGCCACATGTGTCGGTGCTAGATCCCTTTCTGTTCTGCAGTGAACTGGTTTTCTTCCAATGAAAATTCCTATGTAATCCTCATAAAACAGAGAAACTGATTCTGGGTTTGCGGAAAGTTGTTGTGGTCTTCAGTCCTGAGGCTGGTTAGATGCAGCTCTCCATGTTACTCTATCATGTGCAAGCTTCTTCATCTCCCAGTACTTACTGAAACCTACATCCTTCTGAATCTGCTTAGTGTATTCATCTCTTGCTCTCCCTCTAGGATTTTTACCCTCCACGCTGCCCTCCAATGCTAAATTTGTGATCCCTTGAAGCCTCAGAACATGTCCTGCCAACCGGTCCCTTCTTCTTGTTAAGTTGTACCACAAACTCCTATTCTCTCCCATTCTATTCAATACCTCCTCATTAGTTATGTGATCTACCTATCTAATCTTCAGCATTCTTCTGTAGCACCACATTGCGAAATCTTCTATTATCTTCTGTCTAAACTATTTATCGTCCATGTTTCACTTCCATACGTGGCTATACTCCATACAAATACTTTCAGAAAAGACTTCCTGACACTTAAATCTATACTCGATGTTAGCAAATTTCTCTTCTTCAGAAACGCTTTCCTTGCTATTGCCAGTCTCCTTTTATATCCTCTCTACTTCGACCATCATCAGTTATTTTGCTCCCAAATTGCAAAACTCCTTTACTACTTTAAGTGTCTCATTTCCTAATCTAATTCCCTCAGCATCACCCGATTTAATTCGACTACATTCCATTATCCTCGATTTGCTTTTGTTGATGTTCATCGTATATCCTCCCTTCAATACACTGTCCATTCCGTTCAACTGCTCTTCCAAGTCCTTTGCTGTCTCTGACAGAATTACAATGTCATCGGCGAACCTCAAAGTTTTTATTTCTTCTCCCTGGATTTCAATACCTACTCCGAATTTTTCTTTTGTTTCCTTCACTGCTTGCTTAATATACAGATTGAATAACATCGGGGAAAGGCTACAACCCTGTCTTACTCCCTTCCCAACCACTGCTTCCCATTCATGTCCCTCGACTCTTATAACTGCCATCTGGTTTCTATACAAATTGTAAATAGCCTTTCGTTCCCTGTATGTTACCCCTGCCACCTTTAGAATTTCAAAGAGAGTATTCCAGTCAATATTGTCAAAAGCTTTCTCTAAGTCTACAAATGCTAGAAACGTAGGTTTGCCTTTCCTTAACCTAGCTTCTAAGATAAGTCGTAGGGTCAGTATTGCCTCACGTGTTCCAATATTTCTACGGAATCCAAACTGATCTTCCCGTAGGTCAGCTTCTACTAGTTTTTCCATTCGTCTGTAAAGAATTCGCGTAAGTATTTTGCAGCTGTGACGTATTAAACTGATAGTTCGGTATTTTTCACATCTGTGTACACCTGCGTTCTTTGGGATTAGGATTATTATATTCTTCTTGAAGTCTGAGGGTATTTCGCTTGTCTCATGGATCTTGCTCAGCAGATGGTAGAGCTTTGCCAGGAAAAGCATATCAGTAAAACTTTTAGGCTTTGACACTGATTCGAAATTAAAGTGGAAGCAACATATTAGCCATGTCTGCAAGAGAAGAATATTATCACGTGTGTAAACTGACAGATGCTGTCACTGTAGAGTATGTGAAGGCGGCATGTTTCGGCATGTTTGAATTGCACGTTTTCTATGGTGTACTGCTAAAGGGGTATTCCTGCTATGTCAGAAAAATTATAATACTTAAAAAGACCGTAATAGGAGTGATCAGCAAATTTAAACCTAAGGAACATTTCCGTATTTTGGCAGAGAGGCTAAACACGTTCACAACACCAGAGGCAAACCGAACCTCGATATACCGAGACGCTGACTCACAGAGACTGGAAATTCATAGCAAATAATATGCTTAAAACTTTTTAGCAAAGTTCCAATATCTGCTTGGACATCAGCCTATAATATGTATTTTCAGAGGTAAGATATATGACTGGTTATTTGAACACTCATTTTACAAGATAGCCGATCTATTTCAAATAAATATGATTTATAGTAGCACTTAAGGATATTTCTGAACGATAAGAATTAAATTGTAAAAACGTCACTCTGGAAATTATTCTTAATTGTATATTTAATGTTGTATTGTTGGACAGTGGTGATGAACTAATTATTGACTGCTGTATTGGTTCACTAATTGGTACTACCTAGGAAATTCAGAAATTCAGACGCAAACTACAGATATGGAAGGTTGGCTTGCTGGTAAAAGAAAAAACATTGTTGATTACAGGACTGAATTGAGAAGATGGAAACGTTGGCATAATTCTTCATCGACCCCTACAATTGATACGTTTTATTGCTATGGGGTGCTGTACTTTGCTGAGCGCTGTAGCCTACTGACAAGTGAGTCGACCGTAGGCTGCGAGTTTATTTGTCGCATCCCTGACCTACAGGAGTGGCGCTCGTCTCCGAACAGTGCATCTTCGCAGATGAACAGGCGGATTGCTGTTTGGATAATTAATTGACCAATAAATCAACATCCATGTATATTCATTAGTTGCTGTAATTGGAAACCGCTATTGCCTCGTTCTCAACGTTACGCTCTAACGTTAATTGGAAACGCGAACGTTTTCGTCCGCAAACAAACAACGAACATACATACACACACACACACACACACACACACACACACACACACACACACACACACACACACACAGAGAGAGAGAGAGAGAGAGAGAGAGAGAGAGAGAGAGAGAGAAACACACATACATCGCACTCACACGCAAGCGAACGAGTGCGCGCGATGGCAAAGATTAGTATTTTCGTCAACATTGTCTTCTTTTGATATGAAGTCTCACATCTTCAGGAAACAACGTTGAGGTTACAAAAGTCATAGGACAGCGATATGCACATATACTGATGGCGGTAGTATCGCGTACCCAAGGTATAAAAGGGCAGTGCATTGACGAAGCTGCCGTTTGTAACAGTTCACACATCTATCGACTGAGAACCTTGACACAGATTTTATAACATCCTTGGGGTGATAACATTCCATTGGAAGGCATACCTCTCATGTGGCTCAGCACAAAGAAGCTCTAAAGCACAGGTGATATTTTCATTAATGTGGTCTTTCAGCTCGCTCACTGACGTTAGAAAGTATTCATTTACTTCTTCTGGGTCCAGTAATGCATCTTGTGTGACAATTTCTGTTAAATAGCGTAGAGAAATGTGTTTGGTGATACCTATAAATACATATTATGAGAATTTCAGCAATGGTACAATCTAAAATATCATCATCATCTAATTCTGTAATCTCAAACACAGGGGATATTTGAAATATCATCGGTAATGAGTATGTATTTCGTTACTTCGTTAATTCGAAAGTCATCTAAATAATTGCCATCCCTGACTCAAAGACCCATGTAAAAATGTTTCCAACGTGATCATGACCTCACAACTCGAATTAACAGAGTTTGAACACGGAATGGTGGTTGGAGCTAAACGCATAGGTAAGTCCATTTTTAACATCACTAGGGAATTCAGTACTGCGAGATCCACAGTGTCAAGAACGTGCCGAGATACCAAATTTCAACCATTATCTCTGACCACGGACAACGTAGTGGCCGACGGCTTTAACTTAAAGACAGAAAGCCGCGGCTGTTGCGTAGAGTTTTCAGTGCTAAGAGACTAGAAACAATGTGCCATATACGGCAGAAATCAGTGTGGGACGTAAGTCGAACGTTAGAACAGTGCTACAAAATTTTCCGTTAACGAGCTACGGCCGCAGACGAGTGCCTTTCCTAACGGCTCGACGTCGCCCGTAGCGCCTCTCCTGGACTCGTGACCACATCAGTTGGACCCCTAGACGACTAAAAAACCGAGGCCAGTGTGGCGTAAATCCCACAGATCCAAGGATCCAACTTGTCAACAAAGGCACTGCGCGAGCGGGTGTGGCTCCATAAGATGTGGGCTGTGTTTACATGGAATAAATTGAGTCCTCTGGTTGTCTTCGGCTACCTGGAGAACATTTGCAGCCATTAATAGTCTTCATGTTCCCAAACAACATGGAATTTTTACGGATGACAGTGAGTCATGTCATCGGGCCCCAATTGTTCACTGTTGATTTGAACATTCTGGACAATTCGAGGGAATAATTTCACCACTCAAATCGCCCGACAGAAATCCCGTAGAACACTTATAGGACGTAATCTAGAGGTCACTTGTGGACACAATCCTGCACCGGCAATACTTTCGCAATTACGGATGGTTATAGAACCAGCACGGATCAATATTTCTTCAGAGGCTACCAACGACTTGTTGAAAGTACCCTATGACTTTGTTCACCTCAGTGTACGTCTTGAACGTGGAAAAAAGAGGCAGGTCCGAATGAATACTGCTCCATGAGTCTAACAGTTCCACCGTATAACCTTCAGACGACGAAATGGGTGGATCGCAAGGTATATAGCAGTTAAGGTGATACGACATTTCCCATTCTCATTACCGATCTACTGTAACCTCCATCAATAGTAAAGAGCCAGTAGGTAGGAATGGCCACAAGCCATATCGAAAAACATCTGACATCTATATCGGAAGCAGGAATTAGCGCTGCCTCATATGTTACGGAGGTCGTTCGATGCTGCGTATTCACTTCATAAAGTATTATAACGGTAATAGTAACTGAGGTGTACTGATCACACAAATGTGACCCATAGTTAGTCAGTTGAGCTACTTCAGTCATAAAAGATCATCCTACTAATGGCTAAAAGACGTTTCTGCTACAGTGATAACACGAAGAACGTTTCAGACCTATATAACCAAATCACAATTCAGTTTTTTCTAATCGCAAGAGTTGACGTAGTGGTTAAGAGCAATGAACCCGTATTTGGTAGGTGTGGGATTCAAATCCCGTACTGTTAATGCGTATTTATGTTTTCGTACATTTCTCTGACTGGATTAACGCGACTGCTGGGCTGGTCACTTAGATATGAAAATGGCTAGTTTGTTACCCCGTCTTTCTCCTATCCGAACCTCAGCTCTGACTCTAATAACCTCTCCGTTCTTAAGACACCGACTCCTTGTTTTCATATTTTCTGGAAGTACTGCGAGCTGAATTGAAAAATTCTACCAATCTCTTGAAGTGTCAAGGAAATGTGTAATGTTTTCTGCCAGCGTGCTTCAATTCAAGTTCCGACTTAATTGATGAACTAGTCTAGTACCCCAGGTTGCCCCGATATTTCTTTATTTCAATTCTAGTCGTTTGTCCATTCCTTCCCTTCTCTCATCCCTTCTCCTCTGCACCCACTCTGTCCAACTCCTTCTTCCTCCTCTCTGCCCACCTCCCTCCCTCCCCCCCCCCCCCCTCCCACACACACACACACACACACTCTGTCCATCTCCTCACGACACACTGTCTATCTGCTACTCCCTCCACTCTTTGTCCATCTCCTCCTTCCACTCTTTCTGTTGATTTCCTTTTTTCTTTCTATGTCCTGCTTCTCTTCACACCCCTCTCAGCGTCCGTCACCTCCTCTTCCCTTTCTCTGTCAATTTCCTCGCCCCCTTTCTCTGTGACCAACAATGGTATAATTTTGTAGGTACATTAACGGCATATGTGCGTATTGTGAACTAAGTGTACTGCGAACAGAGTTAGTAACAAAGAAGTTATAAATTAAAACGTCATTCGTGATGTGAAACTGAACAGCTAAAACGTAGTAAGCGATAAACATATTTCCGTTCATTTTTCTATGAGGGACATCACTGAGAAAAAGTTTCGTAGTCTTTCAAATTATGTATAAAATTTGTTGCAAGTCACTAAGTGCTATCGTTCTCAAATACTGGATGATACACTGCTAGCCCCTTGGTTCATCTTGGCGGTCAACTGCTCAACAGTTGCACGTCTACTTGCCCATTCACATCTCCACTGCCGTCGTTCATCCCTGTCGTCTACGACCATTGGTGTACCACAGTTGCCTCAGGACAAGTTTTGGAAAGCGCCAATTTGCTGTGCACGGAGTACTTTTACCACGACAGTATGACAACAGCTTCAAAAAACTGAGCTCTTTCGAAATGCTTCCACCGTCCTCGCGAGAGCCAATGATCATGACCATTTGAACGTCAGATAACTCGCTACGTTCGCGCGTTACGACAACGACTGCACTGTTTTACGCGTTAACCTCCACCCGCTTTGCATACTCTCAATTCTAGTGCTGCCATCTGTGAGAAGTTATTGTACGTTGACGTCGAACGTAGGTGGTTGCCACATAATGCGAATGGACAGTGTATTTTGATCATATTCAACAATGGAATTCTTGTTATTACTTAGCAATCGGCCAGAACACTGTAGGATGTCCAAAGTTTGTGAGCGGGTGCTGAAGCAATTATGGTACCAAACGGTTTTTCTTTTGTGCCGACTCGTGCTAACTGAGGGCCTGAGCGAAAGGTGACGGCGGAGGAAGCAAGCAAAATATTTATTCCACCCCCCCTCCCCCCTTCAGTTCTTTTGCTGGTTCGGTTGGTACGGTTCCAAGAGGCATTACAATACAAGGTGCTTTTCTACGCATGAGCGTGTGACAGTTCGTCAGAACATAACATCTGTACACAATGTGTTACAAGACATGACCCAGTAGAGACAAGTGGACCATCCAAACAGCAACAAGTGCTATGTTCCTTCTCAGTGAAACTGATTTGGAATTTTTGTGCCTTTTAAGGATGTGGTCGGATGAATTACTAAACTCTGACTCCACAAACAAATCGCTTCAAGGAACGTGCTACCCTGACTTAGTATCGAATTTACTTTCTAGTTCGGCAAAAAATAATAGACAGCTAGATGAAGGAGGCGGTCAGAAATAAACGGCCAAAGCCAGAAATATTGGCTGTGTATTTGTTATTAAAATGTTCAAGAAGGTAAAGAGGATGAAAGGAGAGATGGCTGAATGCGAGGCATACTTGATCTATGGTTAGGAACTACTTGATCTAAAATGCTCTAAACGATGTGGCATAATAATAAACGAAATGGAAAATATGTCACATTTATTGCAACGTTTAATATAATTTTAATTTCCTGTCAGGAAATGCTTTAAATGAAAGCTCTGTGTAAGATAAATCTTGTGAAAGGGTGCTGATGACCAAGCTGTCCAGCAGCCAAAAATTTTCAACTATCTAGTCATATTGATACTTCGAAGTTAGTTAAGGATGAAGACACAGCAGGTTTCAAGTTCATAGCGAAGAAACTAATAACAAGTATTGATGCGGCTTATCATCTGAGCATTTTAAAGGTTTCTTCAAAGTATGGTCTAAGAGATGCTTATCCAAACATCTAAATAGATTAGGGGATGTTCAGGACAATGCCAGTGACTGCAGCATCATGTGAGCGGAGTTTCAGCAAATTCAAGATGATGAAAATCTACTATGATCGGTATGGATAAAAGCAGACTGTAGCATTTAACTGTCTTGTTGACACAGTAAGACACAGCTGCTAAACTTGAATTGAGTGACATAGTCAACGAGTTTAATTCACTCAATGCAAGGTGGTGGTGGTGGTGGTTAGTGTTTAACGTCCCGTCGACAACGAGGTCATTAGAGACGGAGCGCAAGCTCGGGTTAGGGAAGGATTGGGAAGGAAATCGGCCGTGCCCTTTTCAAAGGAACCATCCCGGCATTTGCCTGAAACGATTTAGGGAAATCACGGAAAACCTAAATCAGGATGGCCGGAGACGGGATTGAACCGTCGTCCTCCCGAATGCGAGTCCAGTGTGCTCAATGCAAGGAAAGGCAATGTAGAATTGTAACGAAAACAATTCCTGGAAAGAGATATTTTCTCTGCCCCTAACTGTAACACTTTTTACGTCTAATTAGTAATGTATACATTATTAATAATTTATGAGTAATAAATAAAATCTCTTCCTCATTATATGACATACTGAAACCAATATATAGTTGCAGCTATAAACAACAGCACATAGATTTTGTTTACTTTCAGTCTTTTTAGTAAGTTCACACAATTTGTGATTTAACTGACGCGTTTAATTAGTTGGGTGCAATATTTTTGCAGGTAAAGCTTTTAAATTGTGCGTCTTCTAGGCCAGCAGAAGTGGCCGAGCAGTTCTAGGGGCTACAGTCTGGAACCGCGCAACCGCTACGTTCGCAGGTTCGAATCCTGCCTTGGGAATGGATGTGTGTGATGTCGTTAGGTTAGTTAGGTTTAAGTAGTTCTAAGTTCTAGGGGACTGATGACTCAGATGTTAAGTCTCATAGTGCTCAGAGCCATTTTAACCATTTTGCGTCTTGTAAAACTATGCAATACAGAAAGGTTGTTTTACGTGGGTATGGTGGGGAAGGATGGAAGTGACGCGGAGAGGGGTGGGGTCGCCAAGGTTTGCCAGATGCCGAGTGTGCTGGATAACGTCAGTACACATCAGATCCGACAAGAGCGATTTAAGGTGAAATAAACACACAGATCTATTATAGAGGCAGAAGTCAGGGTGAGATTTGTACGGTGAGTCATGAGTTTGTTCACAAAGACTTACTGAACTGTTCTCCTCCAGGGGTCGTGAACTTAAAAACTAGTGGAAGAACATAATGGACGTGCTTGAAACAAGGAGAGAAAATCATGTATAATGACTCGAAAATAATATATAGGATCGGAAAATGCTAACGATGATCAATGAAGTCAAAAAGTCAATAGCATGCATGATTCAATTTAGGGGAGCGGAAGTTAAGTAGAACGTTTACAGACACTTAGAATTACCAGTTTTGGATTACGGCAGTGAGAGACGGACTTTCAAACGAAAACCAGTAGAAGCATCTCGGTGTGCAATGAAGAGAGGCCTGTTGGAAATAATTAGGAAAGATATGGTTACAAACAAACGGACCAGGCAACAAGTTGGAGTGGATGGCGTAATAATGATTGCAAAATTAATTTGATGAACGGGGTAGGGTGAAGAAAAATTTAGTTCCTGGATTACAGAGATTAAGAAACGATGAAGACTGCCCTTTAATAGAGTGTAGGTAGAAGGCATTAGAAATTATGCAGGAGGAAAATGGACGTATACTCTAAGGGAAAAAAGGCGGCGCCCCACGAAGGAATTGTCAAAACAGGATGGAAATCGGTACGTCTGGTGTGGATGTACACCGGTCACGAACACTGATAACAGCCGGGATAGCGGTGTGCCGACCACAAGCCCTCCGTATCCGCATCTGGTGACACCTAAGGGCCCCAGAAAGAAACGGCGGCCAGTCGGTCCCTGTGGGCCTTCAAGGCCTGTTCGGTCTATCTCTTTTTTATCTACACGTACAGAAAAAATGATTGCTATTTGAGAAAAATTGGATGACTTATTGAAGAGGAAGAGCTTCACAAATTGAATAAGTCAATAACGTGTTGGTCCACCATTGCCTCTTATGCAAGCAGTTATTCGGCTTGGCGCTGATTGATAGAGTTGTTGGGCGACCTCCTGAGGGATATGGTGATAATGTCTATTCAGTTAGCACGTAAGATCATCAAAGTCCCTACGTGGGACTCTGTCCATAATTCTCCAAACGTACTGCAATGGGGAGAGATCGACCGAGGTAATATTTGGCAAGCACGAAGACAAGCAGTAGAAACTATCGCCGAGTGGGGACGGGCGTTATCTTGCTGAAATGTGAGGCTAGTATGGCTTGCCATGAAAGGCAAAAAAACGGTGCATAGAATATCGTGGACGTAACGCTGTGCTCGAAGTGTGCCGCAGACAACAACCAAAGGGGGTCCTCCTGTGGAAAGGAACGGCACTACAGACCATCGCTCCTGGTCGTTGGCCATATGGCTAGAGAAAGTAAAGTTGGTATCCCACCGCAGTCTGCGGCGTCTCCAGACACGTCCTCCGCCTGGAACCTCATTGACTGGAGTAGAATTATCTTCAGTGATGAATCCCTATTCGAACTGAGCCCCGATGAAGTAAGCGAGGATTACGTCCCACCCGATGCACATACATCTTACTTTTTGGAGAAGTTACCCCATAGTACTTTATTTGATTGAAGAACATCTTACATGGTAAATGTCTGATTGCAGTTACTGATTATAACGAAAATAATTACATACACGTTTCAACATATAAAATTTTTGCGGCGTTGTACTGGCTGTTTGTTTCAATCGTATTGTGAGATATCGTGGGCGTACACAGCAGAATTTACAAGAAATACATTAAAAAAGGAACGTTGTGGGCGATGCAGCGCTGTTGTATACTGGTAGCTGTGTTTATAATACTACGTGTGTTCCGAAAATTGTAGTCGAGGTTCCCGGTACCGACCGTCATTTTCCAGAAAATAGGTTCATGTTAAACTCGACTGAGACAAGATATAGAAAATTGGTGAAAATTAAAAAAATATTTTTTAAACTTTTATAATTTTGTATTTGATAATCAATGCCAAACATACGTAAGGTCCAGAAGAGGACTAATGCGTTATTGACCTCTCAATTTTGAACCTGGCTCTCTTGAACATGTCATTAAAGTTTTCAGAAACTGTAATTACTTGTTTGTCTGTACACGTACATAACAGCAACACATCTACTGGTTTCCGTCACATTCAGATAATTCATTTGTCCTGCGTTTTTTCTTTAGAAATGACTCAATGTAATTTTTGTCCAGATTTTCGTAGCTAAATGAAAAGTGGGACTAGGTGAAATCGATCGGATATCACAATGATCAGCATGACATCTATTTTTCTTTAAAAGAATTTGGGTGGTTCTTTTGTTACGTTCACGGCCATTATATTAGCCTACTTATTGTCCCATCTCCATTCATCTCGATAGAGTGTGAAGCAGAAATGATGGTCGTACTAGAAGCGGGCACTTCCATTCACCGTAGTCTGACTTCGCTGTACAAATGTAGACGAGGAGGTAGAAAACCGTCTAGAAGGGAAATAAAGCAGAGGAATCAAGCAGTATTTTTCGTATTATCCCTTGATACTTTTATCTAAACATTCCTTTGGCAAACTAAGGCCACACATAAGGTTTAGTGCGTAACCTTTATGCAAAAAAGAAAAAAAAAAGAAAAAAGTTCAAATGGCTTTGAGCACTATGGGACTTAAAATCTGAGGTCATCAGTCCCCTAGAACTTAGAACTACTTAAACCTAACTAACCTAAGGAATCACACACATCCATACCCGAGGTAGGTACCGTTGCGGTCGCGCGGTTTCAGACTGAAGCGCCTAGAACCGCTCGGCCACCCCGGCCGACTTTATGGAAATGAAGCTCAATGGTAGTATTGGTAAAGGTAGTTCTACTACAATATCTACGAATATTCGCTGGAGTACGTAATGTAATTTTTAACTGTATTAAAACAAACAAAAAAGTAAAAATTCTTCTCTTGCTGGAACTGAATCTAATTTAATTTATGAAAGTGGTAAAAAAACATGCACGCTTCCATTGTCCGCACGCCCTAGAACTGAAAAGGGAAAGAGAGAGTACCTATTCCACTGAGACTAACCTCATATTTGAAATTAATGTTGCCTCGTTCTCTGTTCCCCTCGGACATCTGTGCTGCACGTAGGTTATTCAAGTTACGCTACTGTGAGAGCGTTGGTTATATCGTCTCGAGTCACGTCTTATGCCTTACACTAATTATTTTCCTCGCGATATTGAACTCAATTAACATAGCACCATGAATGTGGTCCTTTATGTTCGCGGAGAATAACGTGTGTAGGTGGACTAATGGGTACCCTGTCCCCTTTATTACCATCCTGCTGCGGCAGTTGTCTTTACCTCAATATGTCGCAAGCAGTGTCCTAGTTCTCTAATGGCGAACAGCCAGCACCAGAAGCGTTTAGTTTAGACATTTTGTTACCCATGTTTTGAAAATTTATTGTCACGATGATGAAATAAAGACAATAAAGACCATAACTGCTTTACTATGAATGATGCGTATAACGTAATTCATATAGAGGGCGCCAGACAGCCTACCGATATGTTCTTCGCAAAGCCCACCTTCATTATACAGTAGTTGCGAATGAACAGTCACAGGAGCGCAAACAATGGGGGACTTACGTACTACGGCATGTATGGAAACTCTGACATACTGGTATGTAATCTAATACATAAGCGATATAGGTTACTCCATGAATTGTAACTTTTTATACTATCGCCTGACTTTGTACATATTGTATTTTTTAGCATTAATAATGGCTAGTTACTAGCCGAAATCTAGGTTTGCTGTAACAAAGCCTGAAAGGGAACGATGAGTGACAGCTGCTACCCATCATTTTGAAAGTCATATCACAGTCATTGAGTGAATTATACTTTACTAATGGAAAAGTAACTTGACACAGTTGTACTGCAACACTTCGTAAATTAATGTTATCATTCATGACACTTTTACCCAGCATTTTTATGACTTGTGGTGAGAGATTCTCTAGACCTCGAAGTGACAATACTATAATAGAAAGTCAAATAATTAATTACAAAAACATCTCTAACATTTATTAAGAAATGTCTTTTTACGTTCTTCCTAAAATACTTTCCCATTTTATTTCAGAATAGCTGTTCCACTCACCACAAAACTTCATTTGCAATAATGTTGCAGATGATGATTTAGGTGCTTAATTTGTGACAAGTGCTGAAGCAAAATATTTCTAATAAAACTTTAGCAGAAACCCATTTTAGGCTTTCAGCAAAGTCTGAAATTTACAAACGCTCTTAAGTGGTAACTACCATTGGTCTCATTATCTGTCTTGCCGATCGGCAACACGTTTGACCCGAGAATGGAAACAGCAGCACGCCACTTGGATGCCTTGGCCATGCATCGCTTCGAAGCGCAACTTCTGCCTGCAAACGGACGAGGCGTCGACGTCGAAGGGGATGTGTCGGCAATGCAACACAACAGTTTGCGTGGTTCCACTTGTTAAGGGGAGTTTGCAGAGCCTCTGCAGTCAATGTTAAATAAGCCAAATTTCTGTATCTTCATCTCTGGATTCAATACAGATATCAATCTAAAACTTTTACTGGTAACTTAATCATGTTATTTATGTCTAATGAAGCAGAATTAAGAGATAAGATAGAAAAGAACCACAGATATAATATTTTCTTAAATTATGCTATTTTTTAGGAATGTATATGTAATATGTACATGTAAACTATTAGATTCATTCCTATTCAGATCATTACCATGATTTACTTCAGTATGTTATAACAAAACAGCTCACTTAGTTTCATGTAGCTATCAGAATTACTTTTCTGTACATAGCTATACGAAATATTAAAATGTACCCAATTGGAGAGAATCGCGTTTAAGTTTAAAGTGATAAAAACTCACTGATATTTTTAAAGTAACGGTGAAAAGCACGCAGCATCATAGACAGCATCATCTTGTTTGCCCTCTCCTTCTATAAAAGCTTTTCTCAATATCTTATCGAAAATTGCATCTTCCGTTTGGTTGACCTTGCTTCTTTGGTGGCGAACTCGGCTGCACACTGAGCGTTGGCAAATCTTAACTTCTCTAGTAATTTCAACACCTTTACAATATGATAGCCTGGGGCTATTTTGAAATGTGTTACAACTCTTATTTTTCCCATTTTCTTTCATTAGATGATAATACTAACTCTCCATTTCAGTGAATATAGCCATACTATAACGTTTCTGAGTACTCATGTCCAGGTAATACTATCGAAAGAATCATTGAGATTCTCTTTCAGCCCATGTGGACTCATTTGGCGGAAGTCTTCTTGAGCTAGGTCACTAGAAATGGGTTTGCTGGCTCTCATAGTAACTTCAGGAATAGAGTTCTTGTGTTCAAAATACGCTCTTGGAATTTTGTCATTCTGGAATTTACACAATCATTCAGGACCAAGTGAGCGAAATGAATATATCGGTTTTCTGTTAGTTGAGAGTTTGTGGAAATATGAGGCTCACACAGCTCCCTTCATACTTTTTAAATCATGTCCGTTATTTCTCATGGCCGTTCCTTAATACTAATGAAGCCGTTCTATTGTTTTACTAGTCGGTCGATCCTTTGGTGGCATACCATTTGGTAATGTGGCGGTGCTAAGAGCCTATCCCCTTTTGCGCACGTCCAACGCATTACAGTTTCTTCATCTGGACATTTTCTATGGATTTCATTCAACTACACACTTATAGGCTTTAGAATCACCATCACCAAAAAAGTGTGATTGCCGGACAACGTTTTCTTTCGGTCATTACCCAAATATTTTCCTGCAGCATCAGCTCAGATTCCTCCACTGGTTCCTTCAGAGTTTCTTCGATAGTTTTCATATTTATTTTTTCTATTTTTGTCACAACTGTAATATCAATGTTTTGCAGGTCTCTGAAAAACAATTATTTTGTGGGTGCCTATGCTTGTAATTGTGGCAACGAAACTTTTCGAGAATTGTCCAGTCAAACACAGTACGTATATCAATGCTGCCTTCGTTCATGCACCTTTCATTGGTACCACACCAACAGATTCAGCTTCTCCAATAAGGTCAGTGTACTTCTGAATTTTTGTAGATGCTAATGGTAGATATATATATGAACATAAACATCGAACTACATTAAGGCCCCCAACAATTGCTCTCATGGGACAGAAGAGTCTAACTTTAATCCTATGATGTTTCTTCTTGCTTTTCTTTGAAGTGAAGAGATTTCCTGCCGTTGCCGTTGCCGTTGCCGTTGCAAGTAATTACTGTTGTTGCTTCAACTCTATTTCTTGAAGATTTCTTCTGCCATCATTTTTCCACTGTAATGATTACAGCACAATGAATCAAACAACAGTTGACTTAAAAATCTCATGTCACGTAAGGCATCACTTAAGCGACTAATACTATTCACTAAAGTTTTCTCCAACATTTCAAGTTCCTCAAACAGTTTAGATAATTTTGGTTCAAATAGCTCTGAGCACTATGCGACTTAACTTCTGAGGTCATCAGTCGCCTAGAACTTAGAACTAATTAACCCTAACTAAACTAAGGACATCACAATAATCCATGCCCGGGGCAGGATTCGAACGTGGGTTCCTAATATTTTTGTTCCAGTTGCACTAGTGGAGGGCACATTTCCTTCGTTGTCTGATGACACATTCAGATTATATGACTTTGAACTGGTGGTTGGATTCATCTCGCGTAAGAGAATGATTTTACATTTTCTAATGTGTTGGTTTCCACCAAACTTACGTTTCTTAAAGAGACTCGCACTTCTAGAGATGTGTACACATACGACAAATTGCACCAAATCATTTCGAAAGATACTATTTCACTCAGAAGTTATTTACTTCCAAACGAAAATCAACCAAACGGTAAACATAATCTAAAAAACAGTGCTACCATCACTGAGCGACGCATATTTTACACCGATAGGTGAAAATTATAGGCTTGTGTATGTCGCAGTTTCCAAGATATCCACAACTAAACACATGCCGCATCCAAAAGTTGGTAGTTATGAGATCCGCAAGTAATTCTATAAAATTTTGAGCAAAGAAGAGTGAATAATATTATAGAGCCAGTTTCGTGAAATGTCAAAAAATCAAATGGATCTGAGCACTATGGGACTTAACATCTGAGGTCATCAGTCCCTAGAACTTAGAACTACTTTAACTTAACTAAACTAAGGATATCAGACAAATCCATGCCCGAGGCAGGATTCGAACCTGCGACCGTAGCTGTCGCGAGGTTCCAGACTGAAGCGCCTAGAACTGCTCGGCCACTTCGGCCGGCGAAATGTCAAAAAATTCTATTCCCCCCCCCCCCCCCCCCCCCCTCGCAGACTTCCTCTAACACGGTGGTGACAGGAAACAACGCCAATTACCTATCACGGATGTGTCAAACGCCCGTACCACGCTACATCCATAACGGACGTGTGCAATCACTGTTGAAACAGTACTCGACTGTCTTTAAGCTGGTGCGCTAGTAGCGGCGGCGATCACACATCTGGTTCGCTGTCTGCGATACCTCTCGTGCTGTCGACGCCGTCCGGTGTCCACGGTGCTATTGCGCCTTCTGATGCTTTTGACCTGACTAGCCTGCCCACACCATGATGTGGAAGGTGTGTACTGAAAGGAGAGGTATTTAGTAGGCGGGCAGAAACTGAGTTCACTGGCAATACGGCAGACCGTGTTCTCTTTAACAACGTTGCCCATCGCGTAAAATTCATCTAACTGGGCACGAGCCATTGTATTTCACTCGACAGTGGCCGATCTATCTGTAAGGACCAGACTTGTTCAGACAGAGGGTCTACTCGTTAACAGCAGCTCCGACACTAGGTGAGTGATGTAGCCTTCAGTGAAATATCAGCTTGACTGAAGAAGTAGACATTATTTGCTTGTCTGGGGCTCTCCTCCAATGTATGGGTGAAGCACAGCTAGCAGATACAGAACACACTAGATATGGCCGACAGCAAGTCGAAGGTCACCTTGGTACCAATCAAAGGTGTCGTCTGATCAGCCAGGCCAACGTTTCATTAACTGGCTGAAGTGGTGATGACTGTCAGTCTTCCTGGCAGTTTCTAACGGTACCTCGCAATTTGTACAACTGTTTGTAGAAAATGTTATCTTCCCTCTAGTTTGGAACCAGATGCGGAACTTAAGCAAAAAAATGTTTCAAATGGCTCTGAGCACTATAGGACTTAACATCTGAGATCATCAGTCCCCTAGAACTTAGAACAACTTAAACATAACTAACCTAAGAACATGACTAACATCCATGTGCGACGCAGGTTTAGAACCTGCGACCGTAGCGGTCGCGCGTTTCCAGACTGAAGAGCCTAGAACCGCTCGGCCACCCCGGCCGGCGGAACTTAAGCTAGTGGCTCCGTTCATTTAAGGACGTTCTAGGGCGCACATTTATGGACCTGTGTTATGGGGTGAAGATCTTAATGGTCCCACATTTGCCAAAATGTCTGAATTATTTATTGTTCAACAATTTCTCAACTTCACTGTAATGTCATATTTATTACTATTGCATGTGTAATATTGTGTCCCGCTCGCGACGTAATAATGTACTATTTTCCTTTCCTGTTGAAATATCGAAAGTTAAAGATATAATTTAATCTTTGTGCCAATGAACTGCGCTGCAGGTCTGCGAATATGTGCGCCCATGATAATGAGAACGGCGTAGCATTATCATCTATATTTTGTCCTATATAAGAATGCGCGCTCGTCTTCTCTTTCTCTCTCTTTAGTGGCGCGCCTTTCCGGCAGCATCTTACACTATCAGACTCCTGTATTCTCCCATTTTGTTTAAAATGAACTGAAATTGCATTCCTGTTAGGAATTTGTTTAGTTGTGTCATTATTATTGGCAATTGCGATTACCGAAATGACTTTACTATGAATATTTTCCTTTCCACCAGAATCAAGCTGAGATTACTGTAATTTCTACGTGTTTCGCCGAAATGCTGCACAATTCTTTATTTTGTGAGATTAGTGTTCGAGATGTCAGATGTCTGTACAAAAAAACTTACTTTGTGAAATAATAATTGCTTATTTGGCCTTACCGCTTTCATTTCATAGTAACGGTTATCAATCCCCAATTTATAAAATGTTACAGATTTTGCTTTACTACATTTTTTCTTACATTGTCAACGCGATACCCACGATATTAGAATTGATTTGAATTTTCTCGCGAGGCGAGAAGACTATTTTCCATTCTCCTGAGATTTTAAGATCGTAAACTAATCGTTTTTCTAGCACGTTAAGAGTCTACTGATCTTCACTACTGAGATATTTAAATTAATTTTACTTTTCATTTATTAGCTTTCCTCCTGACTAATGAGTTATTGACTTCAAATTCCAAAAAAGTAACTAACTTATTAATTATATATTATTATTATTATCATTGTTATTATTATTATTATTATTATTATTATTATTATACAGGGTGAATTCTATATATATATATTGTACGTTATGACTGTATTAAATTTCGAAGTTACGAAGAAGTCTAGATTATAAAATAGTGAAATATCAATTGCTCATGCAGAGATAACTAGCGTACAAATTTGATGAACCAAAATGTCTTTGGCTAAGCACAAGTGTAATGAACTTACGAATATCGAGAACATATGACGATGTCGGGCTTAAATTCGTTGAATCCATCTACCGAAACATCTCACAGTAAGTTATGAAGTCCATTCGAGGGGTTGTATCGGTATATACCGTACGAGTCGGTTTTACGATTAGTGTTCTTGTAGATACCATCAGTAATTCGTGGGAATTCAGAGTTGCCTCTTATGCACACAGTTGTAATTTTTAATGCCCAGATATGCTTCACGACTTTTGTGCCTTCATAAGTTGGTACATCTGTTCAGTTCTGCAAAATGCAAATATTTTTTTCTTTTTCTAAAAAAAAACATAGGTATTGTCATGGTATTAAGCCTATACCATTCTACGTCTATTTTATCATTATCTTAATTTATAGCATGTTAGGTTTTGTAGGACCGTGTTTACATCATTGTATACCTTGCAATCTATGACGAAATGACGCTATTAAGAGTCTGGCCGGCGATTTATCAAATAACTTTACCCGTAAACGTAATTTACGACGCAAAAATGTTTCGCGATTACTTACAGCTTTTATTTTTATAATATCTGTGCTCATCAGCGCGTGTTCATCTCTCTCTCTCTCTCTCTCTCTCTCTCTCTCTCTCTCTCTCTCTGTGTGTGTGTGTGTGTGTGTGTGTGTGTGTGTGTGTGTGTGTGTGTGTGTTACTGCTGCTGGACTGTTCTGAGTAAGTTGTTGAGTAGGGTCTTGTGTGGATGTGGCGTGTTTTGTTACTTGTTTGTATTCATATGCTGGCAGCCATGTGACGTTATTATCGTCGGCTGTGACGGAGCCTTTACCTCTCCCATCCCCATGCTGTCTGCCATCGATTCGTCTTCCTCCATTGACAGCGAACGTATAAGACAACATATTTTTTCAACAGTCATCTCGCATAATGACTGCCAATATCTGCTTCACGATTATGCGAAAGGCGTGTTGACGGTCTTTCTGGCGTGCCTTTTGCGAGTAGAATCAGTTCGCTCCGCCATATACTGTAACACGACCTGCAGGGCAAAATTTTATTGTACAAATGCGACAGTAATATTTGCTATGTGGAAGGGGTACTAGGACATTCACCAAACTGGGACGAAATATGGAAAGACTTTAATTGTGAGGCTACTAACACGAAATATAACAGTCGAGAGAGTAAAGGAAACGCTATTTTTGAACTACAAGTAGAATAACGTCAGTTGACACGTCCAGTGGAGTAGTATATCGAAGACTTCTTCTAAAAAGTTACTTTAGTTCAGTCCTTTGTAAAGACTTGCAGTGAACTTCCTATCTTACAGTCTTACTTGCATTCCTCAATGGAGGTAAATCTGGTTTATAATCTAAATTTAAGACTAGCAAGTACTGTTGTTTGTGATGTAACACAGTTATATTGCCCATGGCACGTTACCTGAACAGCTGATCTCTTATCATACAAGATATGTTGTTGGAGATTGCGGGGAATGGCTGTGGTTCAGTGCAGAGCTCGAAAATTATCATCGTTCTTCCATTTGAGTAACCTGTGCCTCGGGCGCTACCACATATTTAGCCGCTTGTCCAAAGAATTAAGTCTCTCATTACTGAATAAAACGCCAGCAGAAGTGTTAAATGTTCTTCTCTCCGCGCCTTTAAACTTGGCTGTTTTCTCAAGGAAGTTGCTTTTGTTGTAAAACTTCAAATTTTCATTCAAAACCCTTAAATTGAGGGTTTTTCCGTGAAAGCATAGTCAGTGTTTAAAGGGCGCATTAAAGATACATAATTTGCTTATAGAGCTTCAAATAATGATGGCTAATGTTGCAGCTTAGCTGGTCTGTTTCAAACTGACAGCCAATGAATAATTTGTATGCTAATTAGAGACTGTTTTAATCATGTCTTCATTTCATATTTATGCGTTAATTATTAAACTCAAAAGAGAGTAAAATGTTAAGTTATAAGCAACAACAGTGTCTGTCTTGTGACAAAGAGTAACGGAAATGAAACTACATAAGTGTAGCTTTTTGTAAGAAAACAATTTCAGTATTTCAATCTGTCATAAAAGATCCTTAAAGGATTTCGGTTTATAACAGACATGTGGTTATCCATGTATGATGCGTCTTCTGACGTTATAAACTAGATTAATGCATTACTTTTACTTTCGTTTGTATTATGTGTAAAAAAAAAAGAACTCTGTTTCAAAAGGCGCAATGGCAAAGAACTGCTATCGTAGAAGGACATTGTTCCACCGGACTTTGTATTAAATTGGCTTCATTCACCACTACCCGCTTCGGGCACGGCACTTTGTCTAGTGCATCCATAGCAACAGATACGGATACATGCACTTGAGAACGGGACCTGGCTCAAACAGGTAGTGCTGAATAAAGCCGTTTAATATACAGCCTTGTGGAACAATTCTGTCTTCAAATAATCGATGCTGAGGTGTCCATCCAGATGAAAATTAATTGTTATTTACTGCATAGATACTGCTTCTTAAAACGGAGCAGTTACGTCACATAAAACTGTATTTACAGGAGAAAAGCGAGTACTGCAGAAGACTTCGGCAAGAAAGTAATTTGACATAATTCTTGTAAAGACATCATTACGCTTTCTCCGTGAACAGTGAAGGGTGTATTCCTGTTGGGTTTGTATAAAAATAATGATAAACTGAAAACTGCTAAACAATAACTAGGATCAGCAACATCAGATGTGAGTTTCTAAGAGGAGTAACATTGAATGTATTAATAAAGACATATGAAACTTACTTCAGTGTTTTAAAGGAATCTATTTCGTTTAGTGAACGATTACAGCGCAGCTATCGTGATAATTTATTTTATGTATGATAAAGACATACTGGAACCTCATTCAAATCCCTACACGCTCATTCTGATTTTGGTTTATCATTGATTTTCTTTATTTAAGACGAATGTCGAAGTGGCATGTTTCAACATAACACGGCGAATTAATGTTCCTGTCTTTGTCCAAACCAAGCTTGTGTGCCCTCTACAATAACGCTGTCGTCAATGGGACGTAGTCCCTAAGGTTTGTTTTGCACTCGTGGTAAAATACCCCACTAAGCTTTTGGTAAAGACTTCCAATTCAAACATGAAGTTTAATTGAACAATGCATTCCCAGTGAATAAAAGATCCCCGTTCGTTTGAACCCGAAAAAGGAAAATATTGAAATAATTTATCATGAAAGTGTCGAATAGTGTGGTTCATGGTGTGGGTTCCTTTAGTCATGTCCTAGTTCATGAACCACGGACAACATATGTATGGCCAAGTAAGTGGTCCCGACAGCCGGGGTACCAGTTACTTTGGAATAAGGCAGGGCATCTCGGACATATTCTGAGTCATGGTCACCTTTGTCCTCATACGGCAAAGACTATCAAATCCACCGGTTAGTCCCTCAGCCGTTAGGGGTAATACCCAATGGGACTCAGGTCAAGTAAGGCTAGCAACCTGCTTCCCTGGTATTTTAAATATGATGCTGGTAACAATCAGAGCAAAATGCCTCGGACCTTTGGAGGTGACGAAGTCCTACCCCTAACTGACAAACCAGGGACTCCTAAAATACGACATGGCAAACAAATGGTAATGAGATTGGGAGCTATTAATATCAATGGGGGCTACTCTCGGAAGAAGGTAGAGGTGGCAGAGGCTGCAAGTAACATGGGGCTGGACGTTTTAGCTGTAAGTGACATTCGGGTAAGGGGTGAGAAAGAAGAGGAAGTGGGAGAGTACAAGATCTACCTGTCAGGAGTCAAAGCAGGAATAGCACAATGGGGTGTAGGGCTGTACATCAGGAAAGAAATGGAACCCAGCGTAGTTGCAATAAGGTATGTAAACGAACGACTGATGTGGATAGATTTGACAGTGTCTAGCAAGAAAATTAGGATTGTGTCAGTATATTCGCATTGTGAAGGTACAGATCAAGACAAGATGGATAGTTTTTATGAGGCATTCAGTTAGAGTGAAGGACAAGGACAGTGTTGTGCTCATGGGTGATTTTAATGCCAGGATTGGAAATCGAACGGAAGGGTATGAAAAAGTTATGGGTAAATTTGGAGAGTATATGGAGGCCAAAAGGAATGGGAAACAACTCTTGGATTTCTGTGCCAGTATGGGCTTAGCAATCACAAACTCCTTTTTTAGACATAAGAACATTCACCGATATACTTGGGAAGGCAGGGGATCCAGATCTGTCATTGACTATAGAATAATAAATCAGGAATTCAGGAAAGCTGTGAGGGACACACGTGTATTCAGGGGATTTTTTGATGGCACTAATCTTTATTTAATCTGCAGTGAAATTGGGATTGTGAGGCCGAAAGTGCAGGTGGTCAGGTCCATATGTAGGAGGATAAGAGTGGAGAAACTTCAGGATAAGAAAATCAGGCACAAGTACATAACAGCTATCTCAGAAAGGTACCAGTTACTTGAATGTAGTCAATTACAGTCATTGGAAAAGAAATGGACAAGGTACAGGGACACAGTACTACAAGTGGCTAAAGAATGTCTTGCAACAGTAGTGTGTAAAAGTAGGAAGAAGCAAACAGCTTGGTGGAATGACGCAGTCAAGGCAGCCTGTAAAAGGAAAAAGAAAGCGTATCAAAAATGGCTACATACTAGAACTCAGGTAGGCAGAGAAAGTTATGTTGAAGAAAGAAACAAAGCCAAACAGACAATTGCAGCATCCAAGAAGAAATCTTGGGAAGACTTTGGAAACAGGTTGGAGACTATGGGTCAAGCTGCTCGAAAACCATTTTGGATTGTATTAGCAGTCTTCCAAACGGAGGTAAGAAGGAAATGACAAGCATTTTGGACAGGTTAGGAAAACTGCTGGTGAAACCTGTGGATGCCTTGGGCAGATGGAGGGAATATTTTGAAGAGTTGCTTAATGTAGGTGAAAATACGATCAGTAATGTTTCAGATTTCCTGATAGAATGGGATAGGAATGATGATGGAAATAGGATCACATTTGAGGAAGTGGAGAAAATGGTCAATAGATTGCAGTGCAATAAAGCAGCTGGGGTGGATGAAATTAAGTCGGAACTCTTCAAATGCAGTGGAATGTCGAGTCTTAAATGGCTACACAGGATAATTGAAATTGCCTGGGAGTCAGGACAGGTTCCACCAGACTGGACAAAAATAGTAATCACACCAATCTTTAAACATGGAAACAGAAAAGATTGTAACAACTACAGAGGTATCTCTTTAATCAGCGTTGTGGGTAAAATCTTCTCAGGTGTTGTTGAAAGGAAAGTGCGAGTATTAGTTGAGGACCAATTGGATGAAAACCTCTTAGAGGTTGTCAGGACCAGATCTTTAGCTTAAGGCAAATAATGGAGAAGTGTTATGAGTGGAACAGGGAATTGTATCTATGCTTTATAGATCTAGAAAAGGCATGTGACCGGATTCCTAGGAGGAAGTTATTGTCTGTTCTACGAGAGTATGGAATAGGAGGCAAACTTTTGCAAGCAATTAAAGGTCTTTACATGGATAGTCAGGCAGCAGTTAGAGTTGACGGTAAATTAAATTGAGTTCATGGTTCAGAGTAGTTTCAGGGATAAGTCAAGGCTGCAACCTGTCGCCACTGTTGTTCATATTATTTATGGATCATATGTTGAAAACAATAGACTGGCTGGGTGAGATCAAGATACGTGAACACAAAATAAGCAGTCTTGCATATGCGTATGACTTAGTTGTGATGGCAAATTCGATTGAAAGTTTGCAAAGTAATATTTCAGAGCTAGATCATAAATTAAAGGACTATGGTATGTAGATCAGCATCTCCAAAACGAAAGTAATGTCAGTGGGAAAGAAATATAAACGGATTGAGTGCCAAATAGGAGGAACAAATTTATAACAGCTGGACGGTTTCAAATACTTAGGATGCATATTCTCACAGGATGGCAACATAGTGAAAGAACTGGAAGCGAGGTGTAGCAAAGCTAATACAGTGAGCGCTCAGCTACGATCTACTCTCTTCTGCAAGAAGGAAGTCAGTAGCAAGACTAAGTTATCTGTGCACCGTTCAATCTTTCGACCAACTTTGTTGTATGGGAGCGAAAGCTGGGTGGATTCAGGTTACCTTATCAACAAGGTTGAGGTTACGGATATGAAAGTAGCTAGGATGATTGCAGGTACTAGTAGATGGGAACAATGGCAGGAGGGTGTCCACAATGAGGAAATCAAAGAAAAACTGGGAATGAACTCTATAGATGTAGCAGTCAGAACGAACAGGCTTAGATGGTGGGGTCATGTTACACGCATGGGAGAAACAAGGTTACCCAAGAGACTCATGGGTTCAGCAGTAGAGGGTAGGAGGAGTCGGAGCAGACCAAGGAGAAGGTACCTGGATTCGGTTAAAAATGATTTTGAAGTAATAGGTTTAACATCAGAAGAGGCACCAATGTTAGCACTGAATAGGGGATCGTGGAGGAATTTTATAAGGGGGCTATGTTCCAGACTGAACGCTGAAAGGCATAATCAGTCTTAAATGATGATGATGATGATGATGATGATGATGATGAGTGTCGAATAGTGAAACAGTCAGCGGTGAAATCAACCTGCAGATCGAAAGACTATATACAAACAAATATGACTGAACACATCCTTCATAAAGGCGCCTTATTCAGAGGCCTAAAAGGAGAATTATATTTGTTAGCCAATAATTTGTGAACAACTAGTAACTTTTCTTAGTATTATGCATCACAAGAAATTTACAGTCAAAAGAACTGGACCAAAAATATTTATTGTACATAGGGAGCCTATACATACCCAGCGGTGCCCAGACCTATTGTAATAGTTGTTTTAATCGAGCACTATGCGTTGTAAGTACAGTTTTGAAGTCAATTTGAGAGACGAACTCACACTGCCTGGCATCTTCTGGAAAGTAGAGGTACTGAAATTATTGTATGTAAAATGGAAAGAAATTTACGGTATTCGGATCTAAAACCTGAAGGTTTACGATCTAGAAAGGATTTTATAAAGGCCTGCTGTTCTTATTTACTGAATAACGGAGTAACGCGATTGGCATATTTCATCGACCATTTCTAATGGATAAATAAAATTATCCTATATCGTTTAAACAATGGAAAAGGGCAAATAAACAGAAAACATGTAGAACAGATTGTCACTCAGCAACAAGGAACATGCGGGAAACTATAATTTGGACTCGTAAATCTGACAGCCAAATCCTTAAGGCATCCTAGTCAGGCACAAGGAAGATAATCTCTCTTTGAAATTAGTACTAATTAGCAACACCTACATCCCCTTCGTCTCCATAAACTCTTATCGACAGTCGACAATCGATTTAGTGTTGAGTACTTTGTAACTAGGAACTAGTGGTTGTAAATCAATATTTCGATTTTCGTCGACATAAAGATCTTGCACATTTTAGCGACAACTGAAGTACTAAAAGATGATAAATGTCACGATGGACAGTATCAACATACGCGTTAAAATGGGATACAAAATTTGTAAGTATTTTAGTTCCCCTTAATTTTATGCTCGGGTTTCGTGTTCAAATGTCTTTATGTACCCTCATAGAAAAACCTACTGGTGGACACGTCACAGGCTATTATGTATGTACCTGCAACCGACCCTAAAACATGAGCAATTTGCAAAACTGTGCCCAAAGTGCAAACCTCGAAACTCCTGAACGAACCATTGAATTCTGAACATTGCTTCGTTACTTAAAAATACCTATTTTGGAATTGGCTCTGAGCACTATGCGACTTGACTTCTGAGGTCATCAGTCGCCTAGAACTTAGAACTAATTAAACCTAACTAACCTAAGGGCATCACACACATCCGAGCCCAAGGCAGGAATCGAACCTGCGACCGTAGCGGTCGCTCGCCTCCAGACTGTAGCGCCTAGAACCGCACGGCCACTACGGCCGGCCATTTTAGAATTCTCTAACGAATTTTTTCAACCCTAAAGGGTTTGGCACCCTATATGACGTGAAGGATGTAGCGTTCAAGCCATTTCACTCGTTCCTCTTGGATGCACTCAAAGCGAAATCAGTATCAAAAATAAACTATGAGTCGCAACAACAGTATCATGTTCGGTACGAACACTATTATCTTACTACAAAAGAAATCACTAAAGGTAAATTAAAACACCATGAAATAATTGGTTTCTGGTAGGTGGAAAGAATTTTCACATCAATGGGAAAACAATAAGTGCAAAGTCCAGTCCTAAACAAAGACACTTCTTTCGTGTCGTGGCGGCCACGGAAACGTTGAATTCAACTTGAATTTCCCGCCGACGTTGTCACTGGGTGATGCAGGCATTGCTGTTATCGCTTTTGCCCAAGGTTTACACAGGAGATGTCAGGTTGCACTCCCATGGTCCTTGGAGATGGGAGCCATTTTGAGTATTTATATAACGGCGGAAGACATGGTGTTTATCGTTTTCGTTAGTGAGAGAAAATTTCAGGTGTCGAAAACTTTGAAATGGGATGCCATCCTGCACTGAACTGTAGCAGTCACTAGGCAAAATGAATCAAGCTACAAACATTTCACAAAGCAATCCGAGAGTAAATGGAAATTAATTAAGTAATTTCCTGAAGAGTATAAGTGCGTGTGTTTTGTTTAAGTTTCATTCTGAGGGCTGACAGTACGATACAAATAGAGCTGATGAAAGGAAGCTATTAAAATGTAATGCAGTGCAGTTAAAATTGAAATCAGTATTTTGAAATTTCAGTGTCAACCTTGTGCTACAGTACATTAATTCGAACAAAGATTTAAACTGAAATAGTTTAAAACAAAATCGGTACTCAATGGACTGCCCACAGAAATGGAGTGCCTAAAAACAGCAGAGTGTTACAAGGCTTTGGCTAGAAGTACAACCAGTAAACTGTACTGTTCATGTTAAAGATTTCGTTACTGCATTGACAATTTATTTTGTGTTCCGTAAAGTCTGTATTTGGTGTTTTAATTTTGTAAGTTGTGTTTCCCATTATTCTCGTCACTCAGCCACAACAGAATGAGTCATGAAGAGTATTAGAGTACTATGCCTATAGACCTGTTGTTGCCAGTATGCTTCCGCTGTTTGCATTAAATGTGCAAACGTGTATAAAATGTCTTGCGTTATTAGTGAATGCGATGAATATGGCACCACTGTGTTGTTCGCTGTTCCTGAGAAGACGTATCCTATATGTCTGAGTTACATCCTGCTCTTGTTACTTTACAGATGACGGTTACGTACTTCTTGACGCTAATTGTCTTTAGGAAGATAGGGAACTACTATCCATTTAAGGACTTCACGTATTGAAAGGTCATCCGTTCGTCACCTGAAGATGTAGCTATAATGTCATGAACCTTGTTGTAATTAAAAAGATCATTTTGAGGCAGCTGTTACAGTTTCCTTCAGTTTAAATGTATTACCACAACTGTGGATGCCACTCATACCGAGAAATTTATAAGAGAACAGTTTTTTTTTTCAATTCTCATATTTTTCACCCCTCTATTCCTTCATTGTTTAAGAAATTGAAGAATATTGACTCGAAACAGTTAGTTACAGAAAACAGGGGTTGGAAAAAAATTTCCATTGTGAGATGGTTTTAAGTATTTTGAGAGTCGTCGGTCGTTAGAAGTAACGAAACGCGTGCATGGCTCCTATTTCTTCCTTTCTAAATATGGACTTCACATTTTCTGACAACTACTATGGATGTGCGAAACTCCAATCAGGGGCGCCATCACAGGCTAATTCCTCCACACAGATGTGTGGAATACATAATGCTATTTGCATTACAAATTTTCTTAAGGTGAAGTAGATTGATACTGTCTAAGGGAATAAAATTAAATGATAGTGATATACTGAAACAAAGTGATTTTTCAAAATAAAAAAGCCTACACAAGAAAATGGTCTACTCAAAGAAATACACAGTGGCTGCGGACCCATACAAGCAAAAGACTAACGATATTTTGTACTTTAAACCATTTGTATTTTTAGAATACTTTAGTTTGTATATTAATTACTCTTCAAAGGAATTTGAGTGAGACAGCGTTGTGCATTTTGATTTGTTTGAATGTGGAATTCTCAATTTGGAGCAAATATGGCCAGCCGGCATCATTAAAATATCTATATCGTATAGAGTTTAACAATTAATGAATCATTTGGAAATTATTTTACATTGTATTACAAGCAATCATCTGAGATAACATTTACGAGCGGCATCTTTCTTCTTGTGATGAAGATTTAATTAAGTTCTTTATACGTTCATGGAATCCACCTTAGAAACCATGAGCTCCGACAGGTTTACATGCATAGCAGTTTCGGTAAAATGGTGCTGCATGTTGAACTGCATCATTTAATTCACACGTCTACGGAAATCCTATGAACGTTATGCTTATTACACGAAACTGGTATGTTGAATATCAGTACCTTTTTGGCCAGAAAGGTCATCATTTGCATGGGATATAACATGGATTATGTAGTGACTGCATACAGATAGAATGAATTCACTAAGTTATTAAAAGCAACACGATTTGGCTGAAAATTTGTGAGTGTTCTCCGTAAGAGTGAGAGAGAGAGAGAGAGAGAGAGAGAGAGAGAGAGAGAGAGAGAGATATGTGGGAGGTGATGTGGGGATTGAGGGGGGGGGGGGGGGAGGAGAGGGAGCTATCAGAAGTATGGCGTTTCTGCTATTGTCACAGTCCCTATGACACCATCGAGTATGCAAGAGTGACGTTGTAAATCGACAACTACAGCACACAGCGAGGGTTGATGGACTGGAAACGCAAAGTTCTGCGTGTCGTGTTCATGACGTCACTGTCCGTATTTAAACGTTCTACATAATTACTTTACTCGATTTAAAGCGGGCGTTTATCGGCATAGCTATGCGCTGTGCATGCGGCTTTTTTAAAACTTTTTGCGTTGCAGCTGTAATTAAAATTTATTACATCCAATTATATGGGACAATATGATGATAGTCTGCGACGAATACCGGATTAACAGAAAATCACACAAAATGTTGGTAACAAAATCCTATACAACAAGCTACTAAGCAACTTCTGTTCTATGCTTGACGTGGTATTACTTTCTTTGTCGCCACAATGTCTGTATAATATTACAGTAATTTAGCTTGCAGTTTTTTGAAAGACGTAACTTCAGTTCTCCTTATCTGCGCGGTTTCAAATATGCTGCCTGTACTCAGTTGTAGCTTGTGTTACTTTCTTCTAAGCTAATTAATACCTTCTGATTACGTCGGTAATTTTTGCGAATGATGCAACGGGAATTGAAAACAGTTTGCATTTAGCATCAGCATCACGAATTTGTGTCGTCGAGTTGTTCTGGTTTAATAACTCATCCTCTTTTAGGACGTCGATGTGGCTACGAAATAGCGCAAAATGTATAGTTAATTTTGGCTTAAAACTTTATCTGTATGGTTAGAATGAAACTCATCTATTATTGTTTAGAAAATACAGTAATTTACATCTGATATTCCTTACATGGTTTTCCTTTAAGCAGTCTTTTGCGGCGCGGTCTTAGGCGTATTTTCACGGTACGCGCGGATTCGCACGTCGGAAGTTCGAGTCCTCCCCTTCAGGCATGGGTGTGTGTTTTGTCCTTAGCGTAAGTTAGTTTACGTTAGATTAAGTAGTGTGCAGGTTGTGGACCGATGACCTCAGCAGTTTGGTCCCATAAGACCTTACCACAAATTTCCAGTAAGCAGCCTTTTATTTTTCATATTAATTCTACTACGTTTGCTGAAATCTATGTTTTTAATTTCTTCTTGGTAACCATCCCTCATCTCCACATATTAGAATGGGAATAGTTATTGCTCTGCGCAATTAAGGGTTGCTTCATAGTCCTGTGTGTCGTCCTAGACACTCTAGAAGAAGAATAGGTGTCCTATCTTCAGTGTCTCACTTATACTTGCAAGCAGTATTAGAGCCAAGATATTTAAAGCGTTTAACCTGGTCCATTGGCACTCTGTTGATAGATATGTTTTGTTCCCTCACAATATCCTTAAGTGCGATTTTACTATCGAGTTCTTGAAATTATATGTTTTGTAATATTTGAGTAGAAGGTCAACGATTTGCTACAGAATGACCTCTGAAGCGACCAGTATTGCGTACTTGGAAGCTACTAGAAAGGCATTTACAGTTTTCCATTCACTCAGATTCTGCAAGGCCTCAGCTTTTCTACTACGAACTACACCGCAAATGTACCAAGCGATTGTAATTAGAGTTCAGCTACTCTCGTAGGCCCAATATGTACTGTAATTATTTTATGGTGGAGAAACTTGGTAGTTATACCAATGGGGTAATGCGGAACCGAAATTTATTGGAAAAAAATAATTCCAATTTTGGCCATCAGATGCAAATATGATGCTGTACACTGTTTGTACACGGTACGACATCCACGTTATCATTTGACAAGCCATAACGTGAGAGAACAGTATGTCTTATGTGAACAACAGCAATTACATTGCTGCATTGAGAAAGTATCACCGACTGAAAGGTCTGGGTTGAGGCCCGATGTCACTGAATGGTTTACAGAAGATGATGAGCGGTCTAAGGCGCTGCAGTCATGGACTGTGCGGCTGGTCCCGGATTCGAGTCCTCTCTAGGGCATGGGTGTGTGTGTTTGTCCTTAGGATAATTTAGGTTAAGTAGTGTGTAAGCTTAGGGGCTGATGACCTTAGCAGTTAAGTCCCTTAAGATTTCACACACATCTGAACATTTTTTTGAACAGAAGATGATAATGAAACTCGAAAACACGGGTGAGCTTCATGTGGCAGCTGGAAGGGGAGGGCGTCCTATCCCGGTAGAAGTTACTGACAAGGTTGCTATCGCTTTAACTGACCATGCAGCACGAGCCCTGTGTAGTGCTAGTGCTTGAGCAGTGTCACGAGATTTGCCCATTCCAACCACTGCGAAAATCCGATGAACGTTTGCACAGATGTGTTGGGCATTGTCTCCAGTACGCTCGCCGATTGCTCCACGTCACTCTTTTCAGTGAGCGTACAGTGTGCATGTAAAGATACGTTGATAAATAGTGTCTCCCGGCAAGTATCAGAGCTTGGTGAGGGATTACGCATGGTTTCATACGGCCCACACAACATGTATTTCCTTCTTCATGACTGTTCTCGGCAGCACTCTGCAGGAACAATGAAGACCGCTTCTGCAGCTTTTTCGATGGGTAGTGTTTTATCATGCACAATAGAGCCCATAATTGTCTCTCCCTGAGTTTTATGCCTGCTCACATGAACTGCTGCCTATAAGGACAACCATTTTGTCACAGAAAACGAGCCTTCGACAACCGTAGGAAATTGGTGGGAAGCACGGGTGGCTCCCTGCTATGTAGGGCAAGTGGAAAGTCGGTACGACGCTACGACTAATGTCAAAGTCGGAGAGGCGACTATGTAGAGAAGTAGCTGGAACGTGCAGCTAACTGTCGCTAGTAAAACATTCTTCATTCTCACTGTGGTTTCCCTTTCGCGACTGATCCGACATTACTAACATTTTGCCCACTATGTACATAAAGCTCCCATCAACCATTACAGAAGAGGGAAGCTGATACATAGAGCTAAAACTGTTTCTGGAAAGGACCACCCAGATTACAAAATTAGACAGGTACACGTTGCTATATGTTTGCTCGTGTAGTATGCGTCCTGGTGTAGGTTTAATCAATTATTTTCCCACATTTCTCGAACGTCGTTTACCTATCATTGGATGTTCTAAAACGATTTTCCAAAAGTCTTGGAATATACAACTATCAGATTTTTATTTACTAGTCTTTGTCTTGTCCTTCCATATTTTACACAGTGATTTTGGTGAGTTAAAAAGTTTTGTTTAATGTGTAATGTTGAAAGGAAGCTTTTGAAAAGAAAAAAAAGACGGAAGGGAGACTGTTCCGCATCAACTACAGCCTGAAGATGGCACACTGAAGCGCTTAACCTGGTTTCAACAAAATAAAATCAAATCATAAGGACGGCTGTAGATGTTTTATTTTGTCATAATAATTAACGGCCGTCGTCCCAAACCCCTCCTGCCAAAAGGATGGACATACAAAAACCTCTAGAAAGGGTAACTCCTACATTGCCTCCGAAAAGAGGACATTTATGTTTTATCCAATGGCACTAAGACAGAGCATCATGACAGTTGTTTCCAGAAGTGAATGCAAACTTGACCTAACTACAAAATCTCACAACGGAAGTATACACTAAAATAAAAAGTTTTCGCTATTTACTGACTGTGTTTCCATGTTTTCATATGTCACCTCACAAATCTACACCTACATCTGTACCCAGAAATGTAGCCTGCGAATATTGGCCTAATGTAACAGGCGTGCAGGGTGGTTTGCAACCCCACCTTTCTGCTCCCTACTGTGTGATTATATTACATGTGTATTGAGTGAATTAAAATTTCTTTAATTTCACGATTGTAGTCATTTGCTGGACGAAAATGCGTGTTTCGTCACTATATTTGGAGCTTGGGTTAATGGAATTCAACGTCAGTCTCTGCGATTATCAGCGCGTTTGTAGAGGAATCTCGCTAGAATTTCCGTGAAGTGACTGGACTGGACTTACGCAGCTTCTCTTTGAATGGCCTTTATCTCTTACGTTGATTCGATTTGGTATAGGTCCAAGATAGAGGAGCAACAAGAAGGGCCTCCTACCATATTTTGTGTTTAAATTACGCTTCCATTTCCTAATAATATTACATCAATGTGGTCCTCTTCGGTCTCTTTGCTAATATCGACATGCGTTTTTGATTCTGAGTGACATACATTTTGATTACTGTCACATGTGTAACTTGAAATTAATAATTTAGTCCTGATCTTTGGGTGTGCAGCCTTTGGATGCAGCGATCAACTCACACAATTTATATTCGAGGATACAGTCGCTCAACTCTTTGGCTGATTGTCCTGATTTACGTTTGCTGTTCCCAATCCAAAGCACTTGACTGATGCGTTTTATACTTTAATGTGGCCAGCTGTACATTTCGGTACTTGCACTCTATACAAAAATGTTGTAATGATAATGTACACTATAAGATAAAAAGAGACGCTCCACGAATTAATTAACCGAATGCGGCGGCAACCGGTAGATGTGACGTACGTGTACAGATAAACAGATGATTACAGTTTCAGAAAATTGTATGATTTATTCAAGAGGATGGTCTTAGGAAACTGAGCAAGTCAGTAGTGCGATGGGCAACCTCTGACCCTGATGCGAGAAGCTGCTCGGCTTGCCACTCATTGACAGAGTTTACGGATGTCCTCCTGAGGGCTTTCGGGCGACATTATGTCTAATTGGATCTTTAGATCGTCAAAAATTCCGAGGTGGTTGGAAAGCCTTTCCGATATTGCTTCAAATGTTCTGAATTGGGATGAGATCTGGCGATCTTGCTCGTCGAGGAAGTGTTTGGCAATCACGAACACAAGCAGTAGAAACTCTCGCCGTGTGCAAGCGGGCGTTATCCTGCTGAAATGTGAGTGCAAAACGGCTTGCCATGAAGGGCACCAAAATGGGGCGTACAAAGTCTTCGACATAGCGGTGAGCTGTACAATGGCCTTGAATGACAACCAAAGGATTCCTGCTATGACATGAAATGGCATCCAGACCGTCATATCTGGTTGTCGGGCCTTATGGCGGGTGACAGGTTGGTAACTCACGGCTGACGGGAGTGTCTCTAGACACGTCTTCGCTGCTCACCGTGGCTGTTCGATTTGGGACTATTCACTGAAGACAAATCAATTCCAATGGGATACAAACCTGGCTGTTGACGATATTCTACGCCCCGTTTTGTTGCCCTTCATGGCAAGCCACCCTGTGCTTACATTTCAGCAAGATAATGCCCTTCCGCATACGGCGAGAGTATCTACTGCTTCCCAATCACTATCTTGTCCAGCAAGGTCCCCAGATCCCTCCACAGTTAAGAAAGTTTGGAGTATTAAGGTCACGGCCATCAAAGAAGCACGGAATTTTGACCTATCTGACGCACCAATTGGACTGAATTTCTCACGATATCCCTCAGGAGGACGTCAAATAACTATCAGTCAATGTCAACAGGAGTAACTGCTTGCATAAGTCGCAGAGATCTACCAACGCGCTATTGGGTTGCTAAATGTTTGAAGGTCTTTCTCTCGAAATATTCATTTACTTTTTCTGAAATTGTAATCATTTGTTTTGTGTGTACATTTAAGTCACATCTACCAATTTCCGCACTATTCGGGCAATTATTTCGTGGTGCGTCGTTTGCTTTCTTTCTCTCTCTCTCTCTCTCTCTCTCTCCCTCTCTGTCTGTCTGTCTGTCTGTCTGTCTGTCTGTGTTAGAGTGTACTTAACGACATTTGACTAAAACGAATATCTAAAGGAAGACATCTGTGGAAGACCATGAACACACAAAATACCCCCTAGGCCGTTTGATTATCCAAGCGTAATTATTTTCTACCACATTGGTAAGTAAACAGGGAAAGCCAAGAAGCAATAGAAGGACAGTAATCTAGCAACGGTCTGAAAAACTGAAAAGTAATATAGTTTCACATATTCTAGAATATTAGCCGTTTTCTAAAATTTAAATACATTACGTTATTTTTTATTATAATGGTACAGCTGGAGAGGATGTAAATGTAATATCTCATTTTATTTCGTATATTACATCAACTAGAAACGATAAAACGTTTTTTTTATGAAATTTAATGTATTTACCACCACTACTCGATTATCTGCTGTTGACCTGCCAGGTTATTCGAGAGCGCTAAAGTGCTGTTTTCTGGACTCGGGTAGGCGCGCCGGCCCCGGATCCAATCAGCCCAGTGGATTCTCGACGAGGTCCTGTGTGCCGGCCAGCCTGGATGTGGTTTTTAGGCGGTTTTCCACATCCCACTAGGTGAATACTGGGCTGGTCTCAACGTCCCGCCTCAGTTACACGACTCGCAGACGTTTCAAACGCATTCGCGCCATTTCATGATTTACACTAGACGCAGGCAGCTGGGGTACCCTAATTCCATCCTGCGGAGTATAGGGTGGCGGCAGGAAGAGCATGCAGACACCCATCAAAATTAACCACGCTAAATTCGTAGTTGACCCTGTCGACCCTGCGCACGATGTGGGACAAATGCAGTAGCAAAAGAAGGAGAATTTAACTAGCTATGGCCGGCCGCTGTGGCCTAGCGGTTCTAGGCACTTCAGGCCATAACCGCGCTGCTGCTATGGTCGCAGGTTCGAATCTTGCCTCGGTCATGGATGTGTGTGACGTCCTTAGCTTAGTTAGGTTTAAGTAGTTCTAAGTCTAGCTGACTGATGACCTCAGATGTTAAGTCCCATAGTGCGTAAAGCAATTTGGACCATTTTTATTAGCTACAATTATTAATTTTTCAGACCCTTTAAGCACTTAGATTTGCCCTCGTGTAAAAAACACGCTGGTGTGTAAAACTTAAGGAGGAAAGGAACTTTTAATGACAAGCAATACAGCTCGATGGAATTTGGATCATTCATGGAAAGACATGCTACATTATGTACAAAAGGTAATTAAAAGAAATACGTACACACGACGAAATCTTGTGGTCCGAGGGCTGGAGAAGTAAATAAAACGATGCCGGGAAGCTCCAGCGAACATTTTGCCTCTAACAATAGTTGTTAACTTTGACATGATATACCAGTCCTACAGTTTGAATCGCCCTATGTACATACGACAGAAAGGGGGGCGAACCATGACATCTCACAAAGGTGTTGCTTGGCAAAGTAGTATTTTTTAAATACTCTTTACACAGTCATTTTATTCTGTTCAATATAGCCACGCATCCGCCTTTAATGGTAATATCCGGTTACGATCTCCTACAATTCTCAGTATTCATACCAAAAATAAGCAAAATGCTTGAATGGAGGTAAAGTACACTACTGGCCATTGAAATTGCCACACCGAGAAGAAAGGAAGATGATAAACGGGTATTCATTGGACAAATATATTATACTAAAACTAACATGTGATTACATATTCACGCAAATTGGGTGCACAGATCATGAGAAATCAGTACTGGGAACAATCACCTCTGGCCTTGATATGCCTGGGCATTGAGTCAAACAGAGCTTGGATGGTGTGTACAGGTACAGCTGCTCATGAAGCTTCAACACGATACCACAGTTCATTAAGGGAAGTGACTGGCGTCATGTGACGAGCCAGTTGCTCGGCCACCATTGACCAGACGTTTTCAGTTGGTGAGGGATCTGGAGAACGTGCTGGCTAGGGCAGCAGTCGAACATTTTCTGTATCCTGAAAGGCCCGTACGGGACCTGCAACTTTCGGTCATGCATTATCCTGTTGAAATGTAGGATTTCGCAGCGACGAATGAAGGATAGAGCCACGGATCGTAGCACATCTGAAATGTAGCGTCCACAGAGGTGACCGAGACGTGTAACCAATGGCACCCCATTCCATCACGCCGCGTGATAAGCCAGTATGGCGATGAGGAATACACGTTTCCAATGTGCGTTCACTGCAATGTCGCCAAACACGGATGCGACCATCATGATGCTGTAAACAGAACCTGGATTCAGCCGCAAAAAAGACGTTTTCCATTCGTGCACCCAGGTTCGTCGGTGAGTCCACCATCGGAGGCGCTCTGTGATGCAGCGTCAAGGGTAACCGTAGCCATGGTCTCCGAGCTGATAGTCCATGCTGCTACAAACGTCGTCGAATTGTTCGTGCAGATGGTTGTTATCATGTAAACGTCCCCATCTGTTGACTCAGGGATCGAGACTTGGCTGCACGATCCGTTACAGCCATGCGGATAAGATGCTTGTCAAAATGGTTCAGATGGCTCTGAGCACTATGGGACTTAACTTCTAAGATCATCAGCCCTATAACTTAGAACTACTTAAACGTAACTAACCTTAAGTTCCAGAACGTAGCGCCTAGATCCACTCGTCCAACGCGGCCGGCGATGCCTGTCATCTCGACTGCTAGTGATATGAGGCCGTTGGGATCCAGCACGGTGTTCCGTATCACCCTCCTGAACCCATCGATTCCATATTCTGCTAACAATCAATGGATCTCGACCAACGCGAGCAGAAATGTGTGATACGATAAACCGCAATCGCGATAGGCTAAAATCGGACCTTTATCAAAGTCGGAAACGTGATGATATGCATTTCTCCTCTTTACACGAGCCATCACAACAACGTTTCACCAGGAAACGCTGGTCAACTGCTGTTTGTGCATGAGAAATCGGTCGGAAACCTTCCTCATGTCAGCACGTTGTAGCGGCGTCAACCTTGTGTGAATGCTCTGAAAAGCTAATTATTTGCATATCACAGCACCTTCTTTCTGTCGGTTAAATTTCGCGTCTGTAGCACGTCATCTTCGTGATGTAGCAATTTTAATGGCCAGTAGTGTATTTTTTACGCTTTAGCTGACTCTACGTCATTGAAATATTGTTATATATCTTCCCCGGGCAGCGTGACGATTTCCCTTCGAGCGTCAACATTTTACACAGATTTTCCGAGAGCAGAGTAGCAGTCTGTTAAGGTAACAGACATTTTCTTGGATACGCTCTGGCAGTGAAAGACCCTGTCCCTCGTCCGTTCTCTTCTCCTCGGCGAGAACATTTTGCGTTTCAGCGCTGTGAAGCACGAGGCCCATTTACAGAGGCGAAGTACGATACGAAAGCGCAAAAAGTATTTCATTAACCGTACGGTTGTTTCGGCTTCAGAGGACGGCTTTTACCCAAATTACTGCTGCAAAAAGCGAGCCTGCGTGCAGGGCGGCTCGCACTGCGCCAGCGTAATGAGCCGGCGGCGGGAACTGGTGGCGTGGTCGAGTCACGGCGCCGGGCTTACAGCACTTTGCGCTCATCCCCTTAACAATATTTTCTGTAAGGAATTGTCCAAGAATTTCCAGTCTCTTTTATTGCTTAAATTTAAACTTTACTACGATTCTAGATTATTCCACAAGGTAGTCTGACAAATTATTGACAAAAAGGGTAACACAGGCCAACGAAAAAAAAAATCTGAAAGACTTTTTTTTACTTTGATAGCTTGAGTTTATAGATTTTTATGAGCTAAATCCAAATCTAGCCTTAGTTGTTTTGTACCGCCCATAGTTTTCGAGCAATAAGCTTTTTATAATATAGTATAAAAATACTATGCAACACGGCAGACGGGGAACGCTTTGTTACATGGTTCGTATTTACTGTAAGTTACTTAAAACAATTATATGTGTTAATAGAGATTTCTCTTGTCAGCTGGAATTGGTCTGTATTTTCTTTCTCTTGTTTCTTTGAAGCTTCTTGTGTAGCTTTTTCTACGACGAGTCGCTTGCTAAAATGGTTCAAATGGCTCTGAGCACTATGGGACTCAACTGCTGTGGTCATTAGTCCCCTAGAACTTAGAACTACTTAAACCTAACTAACCTAAGGACATCACACACATCCATGCCCGAGGCAGGATTCGAACCTGCGACCGTAGCAGTCGCACGGTTCCGGACTGCGCGCCTAGAACCACGAGACCACCGCGGCCGGCTCGCTTGCTAAACTTCTCGGTGAAGTGACCAACATTAGTTCCCCATCATGTTGGTGTTCCAGCGGCTTTGGTAGAATTTTTCCATCACTTTAATGTCCTGGTGAAAACGCTCTCCTTGCTCCTCACCAACACCTCCCATATTGTCCGTGAAGTAATCAAGGTGACTGTTCAAAAAGTGAACTTTCAGGATCATTAAACATACTAAAGTTTTAAACTTCTTTAACATTGTAGCTATAATAGAAACATATTCTGGGTCTTTTTCATGTCCTAAGAACTTTGCTTGAATGATACCCATGCTTCTTTCTCATTTTACGTTATTGTGGATTCAAAGTTAGCATCAAACATCAATTTTCTAATGTCAGGTCAGACAAACACGCCTTCATTTAATTTAGCTTCTGAAAGCTGTGGAAGCTTTTGGCAGACATGCTTAAAACATGGTACATCTTTAGGCAAAGCCTTTACAAACTGTTTCATTAGGCCTAACTTTGTATGTAGAGGTGGTAGGAGTACGTTTTTTGGATCTACAAGGTTTTTACGTAGAATGTTGTTCTCACCAGGCTATAAGACTCCCTCATAGGCCAATTTTCTGCACCAGTGTAGATACCTAGCCAGCCGCCGGCCGGGGTGGCCGAGCGGTTCTTGGTGCTACAGTCTGCAACCGCGCGACCGCTACGGTCGCAGGTTCGAATCCTGCCTCGGGCATGGGTGTGTATGATGTCCTTAGGTTAGTTAGGTTTAAGTAGTTCTAAGTTCAAGGGGACTGATGACCTAAGATGTTAAGTCCCATAGTTCTCAGAGCCATTTGAATCAACCTAGTCAGCCAGCAGGGGTGTTGGACTTTCCATCTAGCTACAGATCCCCTTGAAGATGTCTTCCTCAGAGGGGAACGAAACGTTGGGAATTGACCCAGAATTTATCGACCGACCACAGCATAAAAGTGCGCATAATAATAATGGACATGACATTTCCGGCCGTGAGAGTCTACATTTTAGTATAAAACAGCCTTTACATTAGTTTTGGAAGAATCAGTAAACAGCCTCCAGACTTCCGTTTTGTATTCAATACCAAAGTCATTCATCAGACCGGGAGTGTCTGAGCAGTACACTTAATCATCTTCTTGTTGAAAAAACTTGGGAAATTGCTGCTCTCTCTTTCTATACATTTATATGCTGGTTCAGACTACCAATAAGTTCATTTGTTTTAATCTAGAACCAAAACATTCCGCTTTTTCATTCGTTAACGCCAGATCCCTAACCAAACTTTAAGCTCGGTCTGAGTAAACAATTTGTGCTCTAGACTTTCTGTATTACAATGGAATTCATCATTATCTGGTTCATCTAAGTCCCATTGTACATCAAAAAATACTTCCGTTGGAATACAATTTAAATCATCTGGTTGTTCAGGAATCTGCACCATACCCTATTCGTCGGATGGAGGACGGAAATTTAGGTTAGCTTAATACCTTCTTATTTTTCGAACTATGACCAGTAATATCAACACTGCAAAAGTGGCATTCATCGTAATGATTTCTTGGCTCCCTCCATGCCATAGGAACAGCAAATCTAAAGGCTTTTTTGTCCTTTTTGGAGCATGTTCTCAGATCTTCAACACACACACACACACACACACACACACACACACACACACACACACACACACGTAACATACCTTATGCGGCACCCAAGATTTATTTTGATCACCAAGTTCAGATCCAAAGCTCGTATGATAGATAAACTTTTTTCACAAAGTCTGTAATGTTTATTTGGTGTTTCTTTAATCACAAATACACCACAAATATAACAATAACTTTCAGCCGAGTTCCCTAAAAATGTGAAGAAATGGTGGGTGATGCAGTGTTTTAAGTATCGTATTTGGATCTCCCACCCTAAAAACAAGTAAGGATATGGTATTTTCAGTAAAAACGTTTTTCCATCGTTGGCCTGTGTAATTATAGCACGTTGGAAAAGTGCTGTATTAAAACCCCGAGTATACTCGTTGCTTTTAAAAAAGAACTCCACGTAGAATAAAATGTCTTAGAATATTTAAGCTGAATTTCTTTCGAAACTGTTTGTAATAGTTTTAATAAGCAACTAAAATTACAATAATACGACTTTCGCACAATATTCGTCTTCATATACTCGTGGCTGTGTGAAAGGCTCCGAAGCATGGCACAACACACAGAGATACTTCAAAGACTTTGCACATATAACATGATTTCCTCCTATTTTCCTTCCCATTCGCATCCTATTCGGCTGCACAGCCCACGTATTATTGTAGCAGTGTGTTCCTTTGCAGCAGACAAAACGAACGATGCGAAATGGCGGCCAGCTAGACGAATAGGACTGGTGCTCGTGGATAGACGACCAGTTAGTTTCGAAGTGAGTTACTTCCTGTGATGTTTGGGTGTCATCTTCTCAGTCACCGCTACTCGAAAACCAAGAGCATTCTTTGTTGCTCCATATTTCTTGTGCAAGCTAAATGAATTGCAAACAGCCACATCAAGGGGATATAAAATATTTTTGTTTTATTTTTTGTATCTTTTCCATATTACTGGATGTGATACGTTCTCGTCAACTTTATCCACTCCTCCCATTGTATCGTTGTGTGATATGACTGGTGCTGGTTTTATTTCCTGTTTATCCTTTATATTCATAATTTGCAGTTCTGAATTGCGTGTCGTGCTCAAAATACGCACATGACGCTTGTCTTTCCATCTCACTGTTGTAATTTTACCCATTTCAAAGGCAACAATATCTTCCTACTTCAATTTGTTACTGCAAAAGTTTGCTGGCACATCTTTTCTAGAAGGCCGCACAGTGCCATATGTGTCAAGTTTATTTAGTAATAAGGAGATCTGATAGTTGCGGAGACGTATAGAAATTATCAGTTGTTAGTCAGTAGGGGTTTCGTTAGGGTCAATACCACTTGACATGAATGGGGCAGATCTTTATATCCACAATAAAACATTGTGTCCTTACCTGCATATATAGACGATACATAACCTAACTTGCTTCACACTACATGTATGCCTTTATTCCAAGTGTTGCTCTCTTTAGTGGTAGATACTGAACTCAGCCTAATCTCCCTTTATTTAACATGAGACTCTTGTCTATGGCCGGCCTTTGTGGCCGAGCGGTTCTAGGCGCTACAGTCTGGAACAACGCGACCGCTACGGTCGCAGGTTCGAATCCTGCCTCGGGCATGGGTGTGTGTGATGTCCTTAGGTTTAAGTAGTTTTACGTTCTAGGGGACTGATGACCTCAGATGTTAAGTCTCACAGTGCTCAGAGCTATTTTCTTGTCTATGGTCACATCCCGCACAGGAATTCAAATAATTTTGAATTTCTTACTGAGATATTCTAAATAAGGCAGTTTTTCATCAGCTTTGGCTATGGCTGGCTGGCAGGATCATATCTCGAGTTGTCTCAAAAATGAAGGCATTTCGTTAGTCTCAAAAATCGTATGCAGCTAAGTAAATGGTGAAATATTGGAGTTGGAAGTAGTGGTTGTTTAGACATACGCATCTGGTTGCTTGGTTTCTTTATAATACTTTGCAACAGTATTACACGAAAGAAGATTCTTATTTCATCAGTGTTTGTGTCCTCCCAGCCATTTTCATTTCATTTCATTCTCATTTCCAGCACATCTATTAGTCCCAGAAACTACAATATTCACTAAATGATTGGTAATTAATTTACATACATACTCCATCACATGTGAAGAGTCATTTTGTTCGAAGTTCGAAGGCGTTCCAGTAAACGGAAATCTTGGAGGTGCGTGTGGTAATTCTGCAGCCACGTCTGTTTCATACCATTTTTGATGCTGGAAAAATTAACATCGGTTGATCGCTTGAATCACTTTCTTGATCTGCCGTCGCTTCGCTAACGCTGCTGATGTCTGACACAGTAAATACCAAATCAAACTCTTTATCAGTTTCCGTATCGAAAAAACGAACGGAAAAACCAGTCGGATTACAATCTCTTTACACAGCGCAAGTGGTAACTAGAATTCCTTCTCCTCTGACATTGATTGCAGCTGGCCAACAGTGGGGAGCTTCAAGAAGCTGTGAAACCGAGCTTTTGCTCTGTCATGACCACATTTCTAACTAATTTGACTACGATTTCCTCTAGAGATTTAAATTTCTAAACTGAATACTGTCAAAAAGGACCACTGTGCTCGGGCTTTTAAATTTCCTACAAATTACAGTTCCGAGTATTCTAGGGCTTTTATGTTCAAGTATTAAGATTACTCTCTCTCTGACGTAAAGTTACTTTGTTGCAGGTGTCAATAGGGGAAGGAGGAGTGAGACGGGAGTGTGTCCTGGATTAGCGTGATGGGTCGTCATAAATGTTTCAGTATCACCTCATAATAAATCAAGCTGCGACCATGGAAGTTGGTGACGGTGCTAGCATCGATAGAGTCTTTGATTCTAAAAATCTGCATTTCGACTGTTCATAAAACTTTCCACTTTCAGGATGGTTAGTAGTTCTGGAAATACAACAGTTGGGCAAAAATAAGGAAACACCACGAGAAGTGCGAATTTGAAAATACAGGGTATCCATTGAAAGAGAGACTGCTTTCAAAATTAATCATATCAAAAATTTGGATCGACAAACGAGTGCAACAAAAGGTGTGTATATTGTGAAAGCTGTAAGAATTTTATACGGAAGTTATACAAAAGTTTCGAAATAGTTCCAACAACTGTTAACATGTGGCACCGCAGGCTGTGCTGCTCGAACAGAATAGTGTGCGTAATTAAACTCGTCATCTGCAGACTGGCTCTGTAATCACATCATAATCTTTTCGAAACGTCCACCACTCGCACTAACGATGCGTGGCAAACGAACAATGAAATTTTCTATCACATCCTGTAGTGTCTCACAGAAATGGATTCAAATGTCACACAGGTCGCCGATTCATGCTCGTCCAGCATGGTGGGCTGGTACCGGTAGATAGTGTCTTTCAAAGTGTCGCACAAAAACCAGTCACAAGGAGTCTGGTCGGGCGAATATATATACCAGTACCACGAGGGGAGCTCCTTATGCAGTGTATTGCGAGGGGGGGGGGGGGGGGGGGGGTGCGAGCTGGAATTGCAGAGTCACTCAGCAGTGCATCAACGAAAACGTGGGGTCGAAGCTGTAAAACCTTACTGTGGAGCAATGGAAGAAAGCCATTTGGTCGGCTTTCCAAGAGTGAAACGTGGCGGGGATTTGGTGATCCAAGGGTCCAATGGTTACCTGCTACGTCGCATTGCTGTCAAGGATTATGTGACCATTTTGGCTGATCAGGACTATTCCACGGTACAACGTTTGTTCCCCAAGGCCAACACGCGTCCAAGGAGACAGGTCACTTGTTCAGACAGACCGTACCGCCATAGACTGATTTTCTTAGCACGAGGATTAATTGTCACACCTCCCCTGGCCAGCAGTCACCAGACCTCAATAATACAGAGCCTTTGTGGTCTAATTTGGAGGGAAGGGGGCATGATCGCTATACACCTCCATCATCATTACCTGAAGTTGCCACTATTCTGCAGGAGGAGTGGTATAAGATTCCCTTGGAAACAGTACAGGACCTCACTTATCCATTACGAGACGATTTCAGCTGTTCTGAATACCAGTGATTTTCCTATACCGTATTAGGTATTGTAATGTCTTGTGTTATTGTTGTTTCCATATTTTTTTCCATGAACCGTGGATTTACTTTCAAAATCTTTTCTTAAGGAATTTACTTTCTTTACTAGCGATTCATCAAGAACATTAACAAACTTAATCACACTATGTGAGCTTGGAAGTAGCTACCAGTGGGTAACTGATGATTACAAATTTTTTACACAAATAGAAATTTTATTCCTAAAAACCCTTTCGTTTTTTTAAACAGATTTAAAAGTTATAATTAGAAAGCACCCTCTAAATATCAAGTTACAATTTATTCAGAGGCAAAAGAACCAACTTTTTTTGTGTATTAGCTTTCTGGCTGAGAACCTTGCCGCTCCTTTCAACACGGCCGTAGTCACGAACGCTCACAACAACCTCTGAAAGACTACACTGGTGCAAATCTGCAACACACCAGATTACTTTAAACTAAAAATTTTAACAACTCACACAAACACATAAACTATGCACTCCGTAGGAGGGATGGAAGTGGTACAGAACACTCACATTAAAAACAAATTTCTTGCCACCGAAATTGCAACTTGTCTTTAAAGAAAACTCTTACGGTGGAAGGGTGCCAACTTTATATACTAAAATGACCATTTAAATAAAAACCCATGAACTGCAGTCTTACATAAAATGTACGAACATGCCCTACATTATACACATACCGCCTCTCCAGATGATAGGCTAGATAAAAACATATTTCAGGATTTCGGCCTTTACACCCTAAGCAATAAATTTGTTAACACCGAATCCGACAGACATGACAGAGGCAGCTATTAACGTACGGCAGACCGACAGTCAGAAAGACAGACTAACTGCCTAACAAATGCGGACGAGAGACAGACGAGCTAGCTGGGAACGCGAGACTGACCAAGGAAGTTTCATATCAGCGCACACTCCGCTGCAGAGTGAAAATCTCATTCTGGAAACATCCCCCAGGCTGTGGCTAAGCCATGTCTCCGCAGTATCCTTTCTTGCAGGAGTGCTAGATCTGCAAGGTTCGCAGAAGAGCTTCTGTAAAGTTTGGAAGGTAGGAGACGGATACTGGCAGAAGTAAAGCCGTGAGTACCGGACGTGAGTCGTGCTTCGGTAGCTCAGTTGGTAGACCACTTGCCCGCGAAAGGCAAAGGTCCCGAGTTCGAGTCTCGGTCGGGCACACAGTTTTAATCTGCCAGGAAGTTTCATATCAGCGCACACTCCGCTGCAGAGTGAAAATCTCATTCTGGAAACATCCCCCAGGCTGTGGCTAAACCATGTCTCCGCAGTATCCTTTCTTTCAGGAGTGCTAGTTCTGCAAGGTTCGCAGAAGAGCTTCTGTAAAGTTTGGAAGGTAGGAGACGGATACTGGCAGAAGTAAAGCTGTGAGTACCGGACGTGAGTCGTGCTTCGGTAGCTCAGTTGGTAGACCACTTGCCCGCGAAAGGCAAAGGTCCCGAGTTCGAGTCTCGGTCGGGCACACAGTTTTAATCTGCCAGGAAGTTTCAAAACAAGTAGAATTTAACAAGTAAAAGAAACAACATCACGAATCACTTAATTTGTAATACATTGAGATGTCTGGCGAAGACCTGACGCAGCACCCCCACAACGCTCTCCCGAAGCGTCCGCTGCCAGCCGCTTCAACGGACGCAGGAAGGCGCGCCGATCTCGCATCTCACGGCGTCGCCGGCCAGACCGATGTCGTGGGTTGACTCCTGTTGCTCTCGTGTCGGCCGCGAAGCCACTACCCCTCGCTATACGGCGCTGCCCACTGGACTCACGTGGCGACCTCACATGCGCCGAAGCTCAAGACGGAGAAGTCATCTTGTGTCCCAGTTCGCGACCGACCAACCGATCGATCAACCGCCAATGACCATTGCCTGAACAAACTCGAGCAGACTGGCGGCCTAACACATACTAGCACTCCGGACGACAGACAGACACTCACTGCCCTACAATGACCCGGCTGACCTACTGGCCAGAGTCTCCCTTAGCGAGCTCATCGCGCCGCTTAAATGCACGTGAATAGGCTACCTTTCCCATTTCACAGCAGAGGGAGACAGAAAAGCTGCGATTGCCACAGCGGCGCCACCGCCAGAAGCGGAGGGCGACTGCTTTACACTACGCGCTGCGGCGCGCTCTTCAAAACAGCAAATTTTACCACGGCTCAGGCCACTCTCTGCACCTAGCGTGCACTGGTTTCTTCATCCAACAAAAGATCAAGAAGTTACAGGGTGTCATGTCAAGATAGTACTGCAAAATTTGATAGTCCAAAGTAGCAGCATGTGTCCTGTTCAGAATGAGCTGAGACGCTGCCGTGCAGACATCCTTGGACAGCTTTCCGTAACCTCGACAGGATACTTCGATAGTATACTCCCTTGACGGTTTGTCCCTTACGAGCATAACTTATTAGAACCACACCACGGCAGTCCAAGAAACACCAACCATTACCTTGCCCAGCGATGGTAGTGTCGTCGCCTTTTTCGGCGGTGGCCAGAATGTTCTACGCTCGTTGTACGAAGCGCTGCTAGCGTCGGCACTATCTCCCATCCTTCAGCCGCTTGCCGCCACCTCGCTTTCCCTGTGTTCTTCCGCTGGAAAGCTATGTAGGACGCCGCACGCCCGCTATCCATCAGTCAGCTCCTGAATTTAACGGTTCACGGTTCTTTGGGCTTAACGCCGACCTCCAATAGGAGTTCCATTCTTTGAGCGCGCAGTAATTCCGGGCTTTACGCCGGCAACGCCCGTGGCCCACCAGTCGGTGCCTGCTGCCTCATGCACACGTCCAGGACACAGACTCATCGCGAGTGCAAGTGCTACGTCAGTGATATCCTATTAGGCCAGACCAGTAGACTTAAAATTCAGTGACCACGGCTGGCAAAAACGGTACGTATCCTACTTTCAAAGAAACTGCTGCTGTGTACTGTGTCATTCATACCAAACCAGGACATCCTCTTAGTTCCGTTGTTTCCGAAGCTGCTTCCGCTGAACTTGTTTGATGAATTGTGTTACTGAAGTTTCGTTGTTTATTGGCTACCTGGCTTCATAGCAGCGTTCACAATGGGACTAAACAAAAATGTTGCGATTTTGATTTTGGGAAGCAATTCAGTATTTTCGTTCTTTTTATTGTCTGGTCTGCCTTCTACTTGTTCTGTTTCCCTGATATTATACGAATGAATTAGTATTTGTCGAAGAAGAATGAACAATGCGTTAGAAATGAGGAAAACGTGCCACAGTCTCAAGATGTCCGGATGGACGAAACTTTTCACAATTTAACGGAGATGACACTACGAGCAGCGTAAACCATAAACAACTTATTTTGTCGTGAATGGCAACTAACCTGAAATACGATCAGGAAGCGGTTACTGATTCGTCTACGACGAGAGATTAAACCAATCCCGAAAGGGTATGAAATATTACCAATAATTGAGAGCACACGCAGTTGGTTTGCAAGAGCTGTTCTCTACCGCGAGAAGAAAAGGCCCTAGTTACAAGGTGGAGGGGGGAGAGGAGAGGGAGGTGTGTGTGGCTGTGATCCTAGACCACACACGTTGGTGTTTACACAAGACACCTGCTGATACTTATCTCAAAATTGTTTGCTGGGCATAGGAGAGATTTATGCCACGCGCCGTTCGAGAGTAGAACGGTAGAGAGACAGTTTGAAGGTGGTTGATTGAACCCTCTGCCAGGCACTTAAATCTGATGCATTTATATCGCTTATTCACAGCCGACGAAGGCATTTTTGAAACATGATGTTTTAGTCACAGTATTGTGTGGATGACATATAATGCCCGAGTAGAAAGTGGAAGCAGCAGAAGGATGCTGAAAAATTAGAATACACAAAAGTACAATATACAGAAGTAGTAAATGGACATGGAGGTAGGAAATATATTGTGGAAACCATTTAGCAGTAGATACGTCTGGTTTTCGGTATAAGTATATAAACCTAAACGTCCCCCTATTACGACAAGTAGTAAATACGAAAACTATTAGAGGCGATTATAAATCAGGACGTAAATGATTATGAAAGACACCCTGTAACAGGGTTTTCATTCTACAAAGAGTAGAGCCAACTAGAAGGGTGCTCAGTGGACGTCTCTCGTCTGCTCTTAACGTGTACACGCTCTGCACAATAAAGCTACTTTTCAGCTTTGGTACATTGTTGTAGCTGTTCTCCTTTCATCATTTATAAAACTTCTGAGGGTACCTGACCTCTTCGTTTTACCCTGATGAAGACCAAACACATACGCACCGTTTCTAGTGGCCGAAATCGACAGGGCTACAGCAATTCCTGTAATTAACCGCGAAAAAAATTCAATGTGTCGGGACTTCAGAGACCCAGCTCCGGTAACTAGAGTTTCATGGTTACTTACAATATTTTCCAATAAAATTGATATGTTTCTGCTGTAGTTACCTTTTACTTTTTCATACATTCTGGAGTGTGTAAACAAAAATACTTAGATGTGACACGCACTATTGCTAACATTGTTAGGGTGCCTGATTGCTCTCAAAAGAAAAAGTCAGCCTAAGTTTCTACGTCATAACATTCCAAGCGGGTTCCATCTTCTTAAATGCGGTCGCTTGTTTGTGATCATCCACGTCCACATAACACACCGTGTCCCTGCTGCACCATCCTTCGAACACTCTAGTACACAACACAAAATGAACGTTCCAACACCATTTAAAAAAACGGAAAACAGTGATTTTTCAGTGCTATTGTGTTTTCGGCGCTCTATTGCAGGTTCGTAGACTTGTGTCGCTGCCAAATCATGTAGATAATGTTTAAAACATTCATTATCATAAGCCACAAGGTCTTTCTGCGAAGCAGTTCCTCCATATGGAGTTCGAAGTCCGACACGTCAAAGTCTCCTCTATTTAGTCCATGCCGATGCGCAGTTTCTGTGCCAAGTTGAACACTTGTAAATGTTTGTTGGCGTCACTGAAACATCTTTGTAATGAAGGAAGCTAATTTGAGTTTCAAAAATAGTAACGTAATAAAATAATTTGAAATAGTTTTTTCGACTCTACTGTTCTCCTACGAAACTTATAAATGCGTGTACTATAGCAATTAAAACATAGTGCCTGAGTATTAATGACACTTGAAACAAAACCTGTGATACATAGAACGACCTTAATGAAAATCTAACTTATTTTCCACTTGTCTTTATTTTTTTGGAATCTGTGGTATCAGAGTATGTTCTCAATTCTTCTGAGCACTAATTAGTTGGCCAGCCTCTGTGGCCGAGCGGCTCTAGTCGCTTCAGTCCGGAACCACACGACTGCTACGGTTGCAGATTCGAACCCTGCCTCGGGCATGGATATGTGTGGTGTCCTTAGGTTAGTTAGGTTTAACTAGTTCTAAGTTCTTGTGCACTGATGACCTCAGTTGTTAAGTCCCATAGTGCTCAGAGCCATTTGAAGTTAGTTTTGAAATAAATTAGTTACGTAGAAAAAGAGATATTGTTTTGTGGTTTTCCTGACAAATGTGACATTTGGCACTTGGAACGAATGACATTTCCCCTCGTCAGATGTCTCGTTTCCAAGCATATTAAGTGCATTTAGTTGTAGAAATGTAATCATAATACTAAATGAGATTTACTGCATAATTCCATATCGTCTTTAAAAACATTTGCATCTATAGTGGTAATACCCTGTTCATCTGTCTTTTCGTTACCTTAAAAGTTTGCACCAAGTGACTGTGCGGACATTTCCATTCACACACTTCACGCGGAAATTGCCGAGATGAGTATATAAGTAAAACGAAAAAAGTGTAGGTGAGTATGGAACAAATGCAGATAGGTTCTTTGTAGACAAAAATAGCGTTTCGGCAAATAGGGGCGGTTTGCGGACTCCTTTGGCGACCAGTGTGGCCACGGTAACTCGATCAGCAAGCAGCCGCGCGGCAGCGGCAGCGGCGGCGGCGAAGCATTGGAAACCAATGAGCTCTGCGCCAATATGCGTGACGCACATCAAAGGGCCAACGAATTAATGCGATTTGTTCGCAGGCTCGGCGCCGCGTCGCGCCGCGAGATTACGCCTTTGCGAGCGGCTGTCGCCTCGGAAAATTTCCTCTAATATGCAAATTGACATCGAAAGCGTTTATCAAACGGTGCCTGCCGTTTCTAGCCAACTCCAATCAAGTAAAGGGGAAAAAATGCAGTTACTTGCAATTGAGACATCAGAGGAAGCGAACCGAAACTTGAGGAACATGGTTGTGATACCCAAAGGGGAGAAACCTGCATCAGTCTAGCAGTTCCTGTTAAAAGTAAAAGTAATGTTGGTAAAGTACACAATTAACAACATACGTCGTGCTTTACTTGTTACGAATATACCGAGTGGTGTTGGATGTTTAACTATTACAATCGGTAACATCATCACCTTTTATTAAATGTAAGCAATCTATTTCATTTGCATTTCTGTGTAGTCAAAAGCACATTTTCAGCATACAATGGAATGTACTAGTTAACGTATAGTTCAGTACTGGACATTCTACTATAAATTTAGTGTGTTTTTACTCCGTTTAATGCGACAGGACTACAGTAATTGGCAGCGTTAACAGCCTTCTAATCTGCTAACCGTAAAACTTCTTTCCCGCTGTTCTTTTACACTGTAGTATAAATTCAACGGAGTGTGCATATTACTTCGTTATAGTTCTATCCTGAATTTGGACACTCCAGTGTGCAGTCTCTCAGAGTTATCCATACGAGAATATGCCAGTAGGCCGGCCACTGTGGCCGAGTGGTTCTAGGCGCTTCATTCCAGAACGGCGTGACTGCTACTTTCGTAGGTTCGAATCCTGTCTCGGGCATGGATGTGTGTGATGTCCTTAGGTTAGTTAGGTCTAAGTATTTCTAAGTTCCAGGGGGCTGATGACCTAAGAAGTGAAGTCCCATAGTGCTCAGAGCCATTTGAACCATTTGAATATGCTAGTAATAGAATTATTTCTATTGCCTGTGCCGTGAATTGCAGCAAATTCGTATTTGTACTAGTGACGAGTATTCAACGTGATTTGGTGGCGGCGGAACACGCAAGAGGTCGCAGACAGAGTGCAGGAACTGCTGCGAGTTCCTATGTGAGCCCTCGTGGATACTAGAAGCTAAGTAACCATGTTAAGGGAGAAGTGGTTCGTTTCACACCGACTGGTGTACAGCTGGACAGAACTAAGTCAAGAGACTGTCACATACATTACTGTGACGGCTAGATTCCGGCGCCAGCGGCCGTCACTTTCAATTCCCACCTAGAGACGCCTCCGGCGGCCGTAATGGCTGAGAGGGGAAAAAAAAAAGGTTCATATGTCTCTGATTACTATGGGACTTAACATCTGAGGTCATCAGTCCCCTATAACATAGAACTACTCAAACCTAACTAACCTAAGGACATCACACACATCTATGCCCGAGGCAGGATCCGAACCTGCGAACGTAGCAGCAGCGCGGTTCCGGACTGAAGCGTCTAGAACCGTAAACTACTGGCTGCGTCAGAGACGGTTGATGAAGAGCGACTTTGTGCTGATAGTGGCACACGATCGGTCAACTGGAGGTTCCATACCCGTTGGTGCATCGAGTGGGCATAGAGTTTTATGAAGAGACCCACTGGAGCTGCTGCGTACCACAATTTGCCGAACTATTGAATCTGAGTGGCGTTAAATAACCACATAAAAAAGTTGATGTTAGTCGAGATGGCCGTTTGCAACTGTTTAGCCTGTGTCGATTTGAGTGGCCGTTACAGTTTGTAAAGGGGTGCGTATTTCCTGCTCAAACAATTCATTAACTTAATGAAGATGGTTTCTGTACAGGTATGTTGGTGATCTTGCAGCTCTAGAAGAACGAAATTACAATGCAATCTAGACCTTTAGCTGCTTACAGGGGTTGATAAATATCAACGGGGACAGTTGAACATGTGTGCTGCCACCGGAACTCGAACCCAGGATCTCCTGGTTACATGGCAGACGCTCTATCCGACCCTTTTTTTATCATATTTTGTTCTATATTGTTCATTGAATTTGTTCGGGGCGGACATCCGATGGCACCCGTTTAGCTTCTTAGTTGATCCATTCACTCTGTTTTTTTTTACAGAGAGTACCTAACCATCTGAGCGAACACGCTGAGCTACCGTGCCGGCGCGATACATTGAAAATACCGACTAAGCCACGGAGAATACAGAGACTAGTGCGATTGCAGGGACTTATCTCTTTCACGCTCCTCGTGAGAAGCACGTTTCCAACATGCTGTCCACACACTACATTTTTAGTCCCCCCCCCCCCCCTCACTATACTCATTACTCGCTGCAGTCAACCTACCTATTTCCGTAAGTCTTCGGCCATGTCCGACAGAACAGATACCATCTTCATATAGAAAAGGCATACCGGCCAAGTTGTTCTTCAGGGCGGATGCACTCACATTGCTCAAACTCTCACGGGAATCGGTAGATTGATTGCCGCGAGTAATGAGTATAGTGGGCAGCGGCACTACAAATGTAGGTTTTGGACAATTAGTTGGAAATGTGGGTCTCACGGGGAGTGTGGCAGAGACAAGTCTCTGCAGTCGCAGTATCGTGTGTGTCCTCGGTGGCTCAGTCGGATAGAACGTTTGCCCTCTAAGCCGGAGGTCTCGTGTTCCGTTCGGGGCACACAATTTTCAGCTGTCCCCGTTGATACTTATCAACGCCTGTGTGTAGGTAAAGGTCTATATTTCATTGTAATTTCATTCAATAATTTCATTCGGTGCAGTGAAGTACATTATTGGTGCCTACTGTGGTTATTGCATTGAGTCCACCATAGGGTGGCTGCCAGGGGTGTATGAGTTGATTGCATTTGGAAAAGAATGGACATCAGTATTAGAATTATAGTGTGGACATATAAATCTTGTTCAGTAGGATGCCTCGAGATACTGAACAAGGGATTTTAACATAAAATCTATGCTCTTCTAATGAGCATGGTCATTAAAGAGAAGTAGCGTAGGGTACATAAGAATACTGCAGCTGCGATGATCAGGTGACAATATTTTATAGCTGAGGGAGGTGCTCCGATATTTTCGGAGTGTGAGATACCGAATTATGTATGGAATTTTGGTAGGTTTAGAAGGGGAAAATACGAAGATGAAGGGGTGAGCTTATGTCACGCTTTCGGGAATAATACTAAATAACCAATTTTGTTAATCCTTTCAGTTTCACTGAAGGATTTTTGTGTGTGTATGAATTACTAAGGGACCAGACTGCTGAGGTCATCGATCCCTAGACTTACACACTACATTAACTTAAACCAACTTATGCTAAGAACAACACACACACCCATGCCCGAGGGAGGACTCGAACCTCCGGCGGGAGGGGTGACGCAATTCGAGACATGGCGTCTCAAAGCGCACGGCCACTCCACGGGGCTGTAGGATTTAGCCACAGAACAGGAGTGCATGGCTCATGTATCTAAAGAGGGCGTATAACCAGACTGATGTGTAATTTGAGTTTGTGTGCCTCGATTGTAGGCCATTTTTTTGGCTCCACCTATAAATCATTCCCTTTTTATACACTCCTGGAAATGGAAAAAAGAACACATTGACACCGGTGTGTCAGACCCACCATACTTGCTCCGGACACGGCGAGAGGGCTGTACAAGCAATGATCACACGCACGGCACAGCGGACACACCAGGAACCGCGGTGTTGGCCGTCGAATGGCGCTAGCTGCGCAGCATTTGTGCACCGCCGCCGTCAGTGTCAGCCAGTTTGCCGTGGCATACGGAGCTCCATCGCAGTCTTTAACACTGGTAGCATGCCGCGACAGCGTGGACGTGAACCGTATGTGCAGTTGACGGACTTTGAGCGAGGGCGTATAGTGGGCATGCGGGAGGCCGGGTGGACGTACCGCCGAATTGCTCAACACGTGGGGCGTGAGGTCTCCACAGTACATCGATGTTGTCGCCAGTGGTCGGCGGAAGGTGCACGTGCCCGTCGACCTGGGACCGGACCGCAGCGACGCACGGATGCACGCCAAGACCGTAGGATCCTACACCGTGCCGTAGGGGACCGCACCGCCACTTCCCAGCAAATTAGGGACACTGTTGCTTTCTGGGGTATCGGCGAGGACCATTCGCAACCGTCTCCATGAAGCTGGGCTACGGTCCCACACACCGTTTGACCGTCTTCCGCTCACGCCCCAACATCGTGCAGCCCGCCTCCAGTGGTGTCGCGACAGGCGTGAATGGAGGGACGAATGGAGACGTGCCGTCTTCAGCGATGAGAGTCGCTTCTGCCTTGGTGCCAATGATGGTCGTATGCGTGTTTGGCGCCGTGCAGGTGAGCGCCACAATCAGGAATGCATACGACCGAGGCACACAGGGCCAGCACCCGGCATCATGGTGTGGGGAGCGATCTCCTACACTGGCCGTACACCTCTGGTGATCGTCGAGGGGACACTGAATAGTGCACGGTACATCCAAACCGTCATCGAACCCATCGTTCTACCATTCCTAGACCGGCAAGGGAACTTGCTGTTCCAACAGGACAATGCACGTCCGCATGTATCCCGTGCCACCCAACGTGCTCTAGAAGGTGTAAGTCAACTACCCGGGCCAGCAAGATCTCCGGATCTGTCCCCCATTGAGCATGTTTGGGACTGGATGAAGCGTCGTCTCACGCGGTCTGCACGTCCATCACGAACTCTGGTCCAACTGAGGCGCCAGGTGGAAATGGCATGGCAAGCCGTTCCACAGGACTACATCCAGCATCTCTACGATCGTCTCCATGGGAGAATAGCAGCCTGCATTGCTGCGAAAGGTGGATATACACTGTACTAGTGCCGACATTGTGCATGCTCTGTGGTTCTGTCAGTGTGATCATGTGATGTATCTGACCCCAGGAATGTGTCAATAAAGTTTCCCCTTCCTGGGACAATGAATTCACGGTGTTCTTATTTCAATTTCCAGGAGTGTACGTCTGGCTTTACAGTCTTTTGCTGCCTGATGTAGAGGGGTCGTGAAGAGTTTCAGTTGAGGAGATTGTATCGTGAATTGCGGCATTTGTCTTTCTCGCTACTGATGGATCGTGTTCAAACTGATTTGTCAGCGGAACATGAGAGGTCGCGGGCAGAATGAGGAAGTGCTCGGGGCGCCACCGCCACAGAGTCACGGGCAGAGTTGGGAAGTGGGGATCGGCCAGCGAGCGGGATTAGTAGTAGCTTCGGGTGGGGTGTGGGGGAGGACCACCTCCTGGACAGACGAAGCAGTAGGGTGCCCACGAGAAATACAGGCCCCTGCAACGGACTAATGACGTCACACTGGACGTCTTGCCTGCCGTCTTGCGAACAGTCGGCTCCGTGCAAGGACTACAGCCAATCAACGTGTAATTGAAAATTTACTCACTAATAGTCTCAGCTTTGTCGTGTGATCTCGAGAGTTTGCATGCATTTAAACTCGGTCAAGTATTGCCGTACTCGTCTGAAATAGCTACACGCTTCCCGCTGGAAGGTAATGGTTTGGTTTGTGGGGCGCTCAACTTCGCGGTTATCCGTGCCCGTACAAATACCCAATTTTTATACAGTCCAATATCACCACTTTCATGGACGATGATGAAATGGCGAGAACAACACCCAGTCCCTGGGTGGAGAAAATCCCCAACCCAGCCGGGAATAGAAACCGTGGACCTGTGATTTATCTACATCTAGTATTCGAAATCCATCGTTTTTCTAGATCTTGTTCTGGTGTTATTTGTCCAATTCTACGTCTATAATGTCTGAGTATTCATATCTCCAGTATCATTGTCTTCCAATTGCTTTAATTGTGATTATTGTGTCTATTGAATCATCAAGTAAAGGCAACAAAGCTTGCCACTAGACCACGAGCTGCGGACTGTTCCCGATGGAGATGGCTGCTGGCACTCGTATGACCTTCAGTGTCACATGCTGTGACGTACCCGCATGGCGTGTTTTTCTCGTGGGCCTAGGCAGAAGCAGCGAGGCCTCCTAGCGGACGGGCGGCCGAGGCTGTTAGGCGTTTTTCTATCAACAGTGAGCATCGTCCCGGCTGGAGCAGCGGACAGTACTGGACTTCGAAAGTCAGAAGCATACAGCGCTGAGGTAAGTGAAGAAGTGGTTGTTGCTCACTGTGCGTTAACGTTAGAGTTGTGTGTGTTGGCTATGACAAGTGCTCAACATAGTGCGTACGAGTGAGGCAGGGCCAGCCTGCTTGAGTTGCCTGTTGATTACAAGGTGAAGCAAATGTCTGTTGGGCTGCGTGCGTCCAGCTGAATGAGTACCAGGTGAAGGAAGAGTGTCTTCTAAAAATTAAATTGTCATTGCTGTTTGATTTCATCGCTCTATCTGTCTCATATTAATCATCGTGTGAATGCCGCAATTCTTATTTTCGTGTTTGCTACGAAAACTGTAAAAGAATTCCACCTCACACAAGACACCGTTTATTAGTTCTCTTTTCAAATATGTTTCACCACGTTTTGCGCTACCTCCGGTTCGTTTGGTTATTTGTGTTTTTTCTGTAAAACATTAGCACATAACATAAGAAAACAGAATCACTATCCAACAAACATAGAAACTGATGTAAAAATTCTTAAAACTAGTAACAACATGTATAAAAAATTAACGATAGAAGAACTCTACCATATGTAAAAATCAATAGCCCAACGAAAAAAAGTTGTAAACAAATGCACATCGCTGTGCAATACAACTCTCTTTGCCACAGTACAAGAACAATATAAATAATCTCCACCCCAGGACTGCCTATGACCTTCCTATAATATTAATTTCCCCTCTCCCCATACTTCGTCATTCACTCTACCTGTCTATCCATTACTCCCCACCTTCCATCCCTCCCCCCCCCCCCCTCTCTCTCTCTCTCTCTCTCTCTCTCTCTCTCTCTCTCTCTCTCTCTGTCTCTGTCTCTCTCTCCCCCCCCTCTCTCTCTCTCTCTCTCTCTCTCTCTCTCTATCACACACACACACACACACACACACACACACACACACACACACAACAAGACTTCAAATCCGCGTGCCAAATCCCGAAGAAACATTCCACGAAGCAAATAAACACAACACAGCCATAACAACTCGTAATGGTGGCGGAACACTCTACTTGGCGAATAATTCTCAGAAAATGCGAGTGTAATGCGCACTGCAAAAGAAATAAACGTCTCAGCTAGTCACACATGAAAAGAAAAATCACCTTAACATCAAATAACGTGATGTATATAGCTGTTCTCATTCGGAAATAGACAATAAAACGAAAAAAAAATTTCCTATTTGCAGATGACAAGCTGTATACGCTGAAGTAGATCTGAAGTCACCAGCATAAACAAGCAACAGCCTCATGTGAGGTATGTAGACAAATGTATGCATCCCCATTATTTCCAAATTTACTGTAAAACTTAGGCAGACTGTAAATGAATTCCTGAACATGGTGATATATATCTCAACTCTGTACAATATGCAAACTAATTTAAAATATTTGACAATAATCGCTGATTTTTCTAATTTAAGCACTTTATATGAAAAGTTTCTTTATAAGTTAACATTCACTGAGGCGTGGTACCTTATGTCGTTTCTATCTAGAGCCTGTGTATTGGGAGAATGACTCATGCGTGCACGGTGACAGATGGTCTGAAGTGGGTTCAGTCAAATACGTAGTTCTGATTATCGTCTGCTAGAGGACAGTAGTGCACAGAGACATTCAAGAAACAGGTTCAAAAAATGTTCAAATGTGTGTGAAATCTTATGGGACTTACACACTACTTAACCTAAATTATCCTAAGGACAAGCACACACACCCATGCCCGAGGGAGGACTCGAACCAACGCCAGGACCAGCCGCACAGTCCATGACTGCAGCGCCTAGACCGCTCGGCTAATCCTGCGCGGCCAAGAAACAGGTCAAGGGAATGTTTTTCTGAATTGTTCTGTTTATTTCTTGAAAGCTATTTTTTGTTTATTTATGATTGTACAGTTTTGTATATCTTTTAGTAGTGTGAATGATATCTGAATGTGGGCTACAGTAAATATGTAGATATTGTTATACTGATAAACGCTGTACGAACTAGTGTGAGAAATTTTTAGGACAGTGTGAATGAAAAAAGAAGGTTCAAATGGCTCTAAGCACTATGGTACTTAACATCTGCGGTCATCAGTACCCTAACTAACCTAAGGATGTCACACACATCCATGCCTGAGGCAGGATTCGAACCTGCGACTGTAGCAGCAGCGCGGTTCCGGACTGAAGGTCGTAGAAGAAGTACAGTTCGAAAGTGTGTTATTTCTTGATTGGTTAGTCAAGAAAAAGGCGCGGACTAACGCGGGAGAATATTGTTCTTCTATTGGTCTTAAAGAAAAGTGACCAATCAGAACGGAGTATTCCTCGCGTGTCTTTCCTTTGGAAATATAGAATACTTACAGCAGTCTAAATAGTCGGAGCCCAGCCTTTTAATGGTACGGTCGAGTGTAGAATGAGCTCCGAAAGAAGTTAAAATTTGCGGGTTTTAATTGTGCTACATTCTTCAAAATGGTTCAAATGGCTCTGAGCACTATGGGACTCAACGTCTGAGGTCATTGGTCCCCTAGAACTTAGAACTAGTTAAACCCAGGAAAATCACACACATCCATGCCCGAGGCAGGATTCGAACCTGCGACCGTAGCGGTTTCGCGGTTCAAGACTGCAGCACCAGAACCGCACGGCCACTTCGGCCGGCGCTACATGCTTCAAAAGTGCTTTAAAGTAAAGGCATATTTATTCCGATGTGTTTTTTTTTAGGAAGTGTGGATTTTTTATGTAGTTTTGTGTATGAGAAAAGACAGTAATACCGCGTGGCATATTGAACAGATCGGTGAAAAAAAATTATACACAGATAAACTTAATACTGTGGCGTGCATTTTCATTTAAGAACAACCATGCTTACTAGCGGTTCAGATTTCGGGAAATACGTTACCATAAACTTGTTAACATGAAAGGGTTTGTGCATGAGTTTGTTAGGATTTGCACTTGCTCGGCAGTGAACATGTAATTCTCGACTTCAGAATATACCGAAGTGTTGCCAGTAATTTTATCTTTCATTCATAATTAAAATATTTTCCCGATTCTTAGAATAGTTACATTGAATGCAGCCTGGTACGGTAGGTTCCTGCTCGGCTCTCCTACCGGAGGTCTGCTGCAACGAGTTCACATGTAGGTGCAGGCAAAAGGACGAAAGGAACCGCTCCGCCACAGTCACAGCAATTTTGCAGAAAGAGAATAAGCAAATAAACGCACTGAAGAGAGCACAAAACGGGCTGGAACTTGTCTGGGTGATGTGAAAACTACGAAACTGTGTCTTGCGTAAGGCGGAATTATTCTCCAACTCTCTGATATTCAATGAAAGTATGGAGTATTGACTCATGTGCGAATTTTGCCTATCTTGTTTGGTCTTTTTATCTTCAGTGCGTCGGCTTTCGTTGGATATTTTTGGAATATGGTCTTTGGGATGAAAGCTGGTATTAAGTGTCACGTTTTGTTTCATTGTGCGTGTTATTTGTGTATCTTTATTCATGCCCTTGTGACCTTAATTGACTCAGAGGATCTGATTTATTGATATTCTGTCTATTATATTAAGTACTGGTATGTTGTTAGATTATATATTAGTTTGCTTCTCGTTATTGTGACGTCCACTGGTTCTATTGGGGCAAGTTAATAAAAGTCTATTATCTACTGTAACTACTGTAGATAAATCTGGGATCGCTGTGTCGAACGGGTACGTAAAATTCCGCTTTAAAAATCATTTTGTTTGTTACAGGAAACAAACCGACGTTTTCCGTCGTCGCTGGGGACCTCGTAAAGGACCTGATGGGCACTACTTGTTTGGGTTGACTCGAGGTACACAATGCAAAAGCGACACTGCAAATATCTGCTGAAACACCCGAAAAATTTCGCTTGAAGACTCTTAGAAAGAGTGTCCTTCTCCATTGTCATTAACTATTCCCCCATCGTTGGACGCCTCCACTTGTCCACTAAAATCTTCCATTTCATTATTTTAGTTTCCGAGCGCGTTTGCTCTCTAGCACCCTTATCTGACCGACTAGCTGCGCGGTCTAATGCGCTGGTTCTCTAGCGCCGGTTCCTCGCACGAATCCACCCAGCGGATTAGTGTCTAGATGTGGTGTGCCGGCCTGCCTGTGGATGGTTTTTTATTCGGTTTTCCATCTACTTCGGTGAATGCTTGCTGTTTCCCCTCATTCTGCCTCAGTTACACTGTATCGACGATTACTGCGCAAATACCGGTTCCATGTAAATGTACAATGTAATTATTCTACCACACCTCTGGTTCACTTGTCTGGTATGAAACGTTCCTGGGGAGGATCCACTGGGGCCGGACCGCACAATATCTCTGGGTTCGGTGTGGGGTGACGGTGGGGTGAGTGGACTGCTGTGGCCTGTTGTGGGGTTGTGAACCACTGAGGACTACCGCGTGACGAAGCCTCTCCGTCGTTTCTAGGTCTCCATTTTAATACATACACACATACCCTTATCAATTTTTGAAAAAAAAAACTAATCTTTGATTTTAGTATCAGCGGTATTTGTAGCTGCGAAAACACCGACAGTGGTATTGTTCATGCCATATTGTGGGATTTTCACAGTTCAACTCTTTTCATCAAGTTTCTTCCAGCGTTTGATATTTCCTCGGAAATCCTTGTCTTGAACCATTCCTCTTTGTTAATGACGCTGTAAAAAAAAAAGTAATCTTCTATACTTTCCTTTCACTTCGCCTTCACCTTTTTTTTTTTAACTGAGAGAGCACTAATCAACCTTCAGCCTCCTTCATTCCCTCTCTTTGCTATGTGCTCAAGCCCTGACTATCACAAGTTGTTGTAAACATAGCCGTTTCCTTAATGACATTTGTCTCCGGGATGATCGAGATGATCCAGTCCTGGCATTTTCCGAAAATAATGTTCAAATTTGCGTGAAATCTTATGGGACTTAACTGCTAAGGTCATGAGTCCCTAAGCTTACACACTATTTAACCTAAATTATCCTCAAGACAAACACACACAACCATGCCCGAGGGAGCACTCGAACCTCCGCATTTTCCGAGGCTTTTGACTAAGAACAGAAGACGTTAGAAAGGCAAATAACTCTTTCCATCTGAACTCGAAAATATGCAGGTATTCACCGACATTTTGTTACTTCTGAGTAGCACGCATATTGTAAATCAACGGTAACGGAAGAGCTAAGCTCTGCATGCACCGTCATTCCTTGCTGTATACTCAGTGAAACGATGGAACTGTTTCATGAAACTGCTTCAACCTGCCAACGTATTACAACTCTGATAGGTGACCATGGTAACAGTTTAAGATGTCTGATCCACTCCACAGACAATTTAACGACAGCGAGACGTAGGCCATTGCTGCATAGCGTCTGAGGGCTATAGGTAGGCGGCAATGCGGGTCAGATCAGGCGAGGTAACTGCAGAGACAGGCAGCAGCGACAGGAGCAACAAGTGAAAAAGCCGACCGCGGCCGCGAGCGCCTCCCGCTGCCTGAATGCCCGGTAATTGCGAGGGTCGTCGCTCTTTGATGTTGCGCGTCGAGTTAATTAAATTTTAATTGGCAAGACAGCAACAATAAACGCCAGAAAGGCACATACCGTGAAATGAGAGGCTCTGGTTCCACGGTGACCGCCACCGTGAGAGGAACGTGGATGTTGAAAGTATTGCTGTAAGTCGGCTCTACGTGTGAAACTGTGATCCACTAGAAGATGGATGTACCTCGATGGTAATACGAATACCTTACCTACATACATGATGTTAATAAGCTTAAGTGACTTATGTACCCAGCATTTGAGGACCTCCCTCAATGAAGAATGTGAATCACATTTCTTCCAAACTGATTTTTCACTGGAATTAAGTGGCAAATCGCAAGAGCCACACTACCATAGCAACGGATGTCTGCTTCCAATTTGATGTAAGCCACATCGGCGGTTTTCATTGATATACAACTTTCTTCCAGTATAATCAAATTTACAGCTACACATACCTCAACTAGTAAACGGATAAACAGTGTGTCAAGAAATGTAGGAAGAACAGTGGAAAATCTAATATTTCTACAGCTGATAAAGACATGTCTGAAAAAAATATCAAAACTGGTATGAACAAAAAGTTGAATAACAAAAAAAATTGTTCAAATGGCTCTGAACACTATGGGACTTAACTTCTGAGGTCATCAGTCCCCTAGAACTTAAACCTAACTAACCTAAGGACGTCACACACATCCATGCCCGAGACAGGATTCGAACCTACGACCGTAGTGGTCGCGCGGTTTCAGACTGTAGCGCCTAGAACCGCTCAGCCACCCCGGCCGGCAGTTGAATAACATTATAAAGTAAAAATTGTACGTTAGAATAATTTAATTGGTCTGACTGTTGGTTTGTACATCAAAACAAATGTACAATGGGAATTTGGAAATCTGTGGTAATGTTCCTATGAATCCAAACTGCTGAGGTCAACGGTCCCTAGGCTTTCCACTAATTACTCTAACTTAAACTAAGTTACTCTCAAGCCAAAACACACACCCATGGTCGTGCGGCAGAGTTCTCGCTTTCCATGCCCGTGTTCCCGGGTTCGATTCCCGGCGGGTTCAGGGATTTTCTCTGCCTCGTGATGACTGGGTGTTGTGTGATGTCCTTAGGTTAGTTAGGTTTAAGTAGTTCTAAGTTCTATGGGACTGATGACCATAGATGTTATGTCCCATAGTGCTCCGAACCATTTGAACCACACACCCATGCGCGAGGGAGGACTCGAACCTCCGACAGGGGGAGCCTCGTGGCAAGAACTGGGCAATGATAATTTTGTACAACTACCTTGTTTTGACGAAATGTTAACAACAGTAGAGCATACGTTTACTGTTATGGGGAATAGTTTTCTTCTTGGGACCTCACTTCTGCATTAATCGGAAAAAAGAAGAGTAATGATGGCTTGATTACCTATGAATGGAAGTATGTAACATCTGAAACTTGTTTAAATACATCTTTCATAGCAAAGGAAATCAACCAGAATGATTCTTTTGCTGTCCTTATTCTTGGGTGAATTACTAAGTCTGACTCAGACTTGAAAATTACTAGTTACAAGGTTGAATATCAACGAAGATAATCTAAATGCAGTGTACCTCCGTATCAGACACAACGTCACTCGACTTTAGCTATGTCGTACTCTGCAGAAAGCTAAAGATATAATCAACATCCCTTTACCCGTTATGAGGTTTCGTTTGCTGCTTAAAGACCTTCCTTCTCTAACAGAGAAAGTGGGGGACTTGTTGTATGTGTGTGAGTATACTCACTTGCAATACGGGGAATTCTATGTGAACTTACCTTCTGAGTGGAAAGTACAACTTACTTTTCCTTTGTTTAATTTTTTATTTGTGTTTATTGGTCCTATACGCTACCAAATATTTGTAGTTCTGTTGTTAATTCCATAGATACATTGTGTTATTTCAGTATGCGAGATAATATATTCCATTAGTATATCGATTTATTTCTACAATCGTAACAGAAGATTAGTACTTTTTTGGTTTACAAAGTTATCTCACAATGTACTATTACACGATATGCAACGTACTTACAATGAAAAGCTACACAGAATTGTGATAAATTTCTAAATATGGTAAAATCTGCTGAATATATGTTGCTGTTCTAAAATAAATACTATATCACTTGATCATATATAACAAAACTGACGGAGTTTTAGTGACATAATTGATTCGTAGTTTTTCAGAAATGTTTTACCCATTCTTTATGTAGGAGTACTTTTATTATATTTTTCGGTTTTGGGTGTCTGCATTCGTTTGCTTTTATGCATTTAATTACTAGTTTTACGCACTTTTGTTTTTCGCAAATGTGCCTTAAGCTGGTCATGTACACCGACTGGAAACTTCTTGCCACACTATATGGGGCACCTGTATCTCAGTTTGTCATAGTAAAGTTGTGTGCGTGCCAATATAGACACTGTGGCGTGTACGGATCATGGCGCGGTTTTGTAAGCGCGTCCCTATTTTGTACTGCCACGGCGGGTCCGGCTGTTGTGCTCAAGGTTACATACTATAACCCTGGAAAATATTTTCGCCACGTATTTGTATTTCTCCGGTGTTATTCTGGCTGTTTCTCTCATTTCACTATGTCCACTTCATGGTTTAGATGTTACCTTGATGTCTATTTTCCATTTTACGTGGTTTTATGACCGATGGATCACGTATCTTATAAGTTTTTATTACTTTTAGTTCACGTTGAATGCGTAACCATGATCTTTCCCTCCATTTGTATCTAACTGATTGGCTTCTTCTTTTAACAGACAATCCGATGATGCCACAAAAGGGTGAAACGCGTCAATGATATTAAATAATTTTGCAACCGAGATTGTTCTTATTCGGAAACACTTTCTAACCTGTTGCTATAACAGCCTCCCACGATGGAGTGGGGAAATTTTTAAAACGTAGAAACAAATATTACCAAACGAGAACAACAGTTATTTTTATTTCCTGATAAATTACGAAATAGTGCACAATAGTCTTTGAGCGAGAGCATCATGCAGTATTATCTTGCAGAAGTTGTTAATGAAAGGGAGACTTCCGTGAATGCCTCGACGGTGTTAAGCAAATCCACCATTTCGAATAATTAAAGAAACAAACAGAAACTTATTACTATGTATAGCTATTTGCTGCAGTTATTTATTAAATTGAAGAAGCCGTGAAACACCCTTCTCTTATGGGGAGCTCATTTCCCTGTATTTTCCCAATAGCATCTTATTCTTTGAAATAGAAAATTGAAAAGGAGAAATGGGACAAATGTTTTGTGAAGCGATTTGCCTAACAGTAAAAAATAAAGCATATTAGAGACTCATTTGACATTTCGTTTGTTGAACATGATTTCGAGCAACAAAGGCACTTCCAATATTCTTTTTCACTTTCAAACATTATTTTTAATACATTATCGGTACATAAATGGGACAATAAACTAGACACACTAGATTCTGGATAATATTAATGCACAGAAGCATGCAAATACCTCAAGACTAATTCCTCCAAAAATTTCATAAACGTTGGTTAATACTTAGTATAAAAATTTGGTCTTGAATTCAGAGAAACATACAGGAAAAATATATCCTTTAAAATTCACTGGCAACTTAAGTTCTCCCTTCCTACTCCTACAAGGCTGCTTCTAATTGTAATATCAAGCCCAGGGCAGCCTTTTTCTTGAATTTTACCTTCTCCAGGTAGCATTGTGTTGACCCCTACATAAATAGACCTCCTTCAGAGAGGATGGCCTCTTTTCGCTGAGAAACAGCTTCTGCAGAACGCAAAAGTATCTTTTTTGGGACACTTGGACCAAATGCACTGTGAAAACTTTCATTTGCTGTTTGCTTCTTGCCAGCAGTGCTTATTTTCAGGAGTGCATGAGAGGGAAGTGTTTGATAGACAGATTCTATCTTGACCATTTTGGCAACTGTCAGCGTGCACTGGCCACCACGCAATCCATATTTCAAATATTTCTTAGAATAACTTGTAATTCGAACATAGTCACATAGTTTAGGGAACCAAGACTAAACACTCCGAAGATGTGAAGTAGTCAACATTGCAGTCTTGGGGGTGGAATGTCCCGTTTATACAGAAACTGTTACCTTGCTTAATAGTGTTTTTCCTTGTTCAGGTATACCAGTGATGACTTCCAATAAACTCAAACAGTGTTGTGCTCATTGATTTAATTCAATTATATAGTGAAATATGGACTGACATACTTATGTAAACCACATGTAAGACAGCTGACTGCAAATGCGATAACCTAATGGTACCATGACTTATATTCTAGCAGACAGGTGCAGAACTGGCACAGCGTTCTTGATGGGATTTATCCAACTGATGAACTGTACCTGCCCCCACTGTAATGTTTGAGAGATGCTCTGGATTTTTCGCAAAGCTGACCAATTTGCAAATTTTTCATTCTAATTGGAAATGGTATTGCAGTGAAATATTGAAATGATTCGCAGTAAACAAGTTTTTTTTTTTTAGTTTGAATCATAGTTGATGGTTGTTATATTGAAATAATAATAATGAAGTTATGACGGGTTATAATTAAAATACTGTGTTATTTGTAAATCACTAAAATTTTACAATTATTTTGCAGTGTATAATATGATATTATCGTTCTTTTTCACAATGAAATAATATTAATTTCTTTTAGTATAGTCCGTTGTGGCGCTTATTGTTCATTGATTTGAACTGAAAATCTAATTCAACGTAAATGTAAAGCAACAAATCGATTCCATGTGCTCTGTACTCCATCTACACATCAAAAAAGTGTGTGTTCAAACGCCCACATCTCATGGTCGTGCGGTAGCGTTCTCGCTTCCCACGCCCGGGTTCCCGGGATCGATTCCCGGCGGGGTCAGGGATTTTCTCTGCCCTCGTGATGGCCGGGTGTGGTGTGATGTCCTCAGATTAGTTAGGTTTAAGTAGTTCTAAGTTCTAGGGGACTGATGGCCTAAGATGTTAAGTCCCATAGTACTCAGAGCCATTTGAACCATTTGTGTGTTCAAATGTGTGTGAATTCTAAGGGACCAAACTGCTTAGGTCATCGGTTCCTAGACTCACACACTACTTAAACTTACTTATACTAAGAACAACACACACACCCATGCCCGAGGGAGGACTCGAACCTCCGGCGGGAGGGGCCACGCAGTCCGTGAAGCCTCAAACCGCTTGGCCACTCCGCGTGACCCATCCACATATCACGAAGGGATAAATTAATAAGTCAATGACAGACTTATCGTTATATAACCCACTAATTTACTTACGGGTTCGTAAATAGTTGACTTTTAGGTGATTGCTGCAATAGAATGCTTTTAAAAACCATAACATAAATCACTGTCATCGATATTCTTAGATTAACACTATTTGAAGCTTGCCGAATAATATTGCTGCAGTCGTATTGCAGCTCCTTAATTCATTTTTTCCTTTTTTAATTTATAAAACCATGTGCATATGACAATGTCTGAGAAAATCTTTAGAGGTGGTGTGAAATAGTATGATGTCTACAGTAACTGATGCTTTCTGATAGGAAGAATATAATGATGAACATTTTTTGGATGTTAAATGATTTTCATTGCGTCGGTGTAGTCTTTATATTGTAGTAGCTGATAGCTGTCATGAAATATCGCTGAAAATTGACAAAATTATACTTACTTGTGTTTGCAGGTTGTGTAGATTCATCTTAGGTCAGCAACATTTTGTCCTAAATTTACTCGAGCAAGACTTTAATAAAATTTAATAGTGTATAGTTATTATAGATTTTCAGATATTAAGGGACTCTTAATGCAATACAAATGGTATGGAAAGGGTGTGGCTGCTCTGACCTTAAGTTCTAAGACTGTTTCGATGCGGCTCGCCACGTTAGTTTATCCTCACAAGCTTCTTCATATCTCAGTAAATGCCACAGCCTGCGTCTATGTGAATCTGCATACTGGAGTCATGCCTCGGTCTCCTATAATTTTTCACTCGCACTTCCTTCCATTACCAAGCTGACGATTTCTTGATGCCTCAGGGTTTTCCCTATTAATTGATTCCATCTTTTAGTGAATCTGTGCCTTCAATTTATTTTCTCCATATATCGATACATTATCTCCTCATTAATCACTGTCTCTACCCATATAATCTTTGGCGTCCATCCGTGGCACCACATTTCAAATGTTTCTGATGTTTCCTGGTCTGAACTGTTGATCATCCACGTTTCACTTCCATACAAGGCTAATCTCTGAACTTTTTTTTTTTCAGAATGGACTTCCAAACACTTAAAATTATATTTCGTAGTAACAATTCTTTCTTTCCGAGTTATATTTTTCTTGTTGCTTCACGTTTGCATTTAATATCCCCTACTGCGGCCTTTATCAGTCATTTTGCTGCCCAAATAGCAGAACTCATCAGATGAACCTTTTATCCTTTATGGATAGGACACTGCGTCTGTGATGAATAAAGATTTCTTGATATTATTGTAACCAGTCATCTTTGAAGAAAACAAAGGCAGTGTTTCAATAATATCAAATAACCTTTACTTATCTTCTACTTTTAGCGTATCATTTCTTAACGTAATTTCTTCGTAAACATGTGATTTAATTCGACTACAATCTATTACTCATTTTTTACTTTAGTTGTTGCTCAACTTATAACATCCTTTCAAGATGCTATCCATTCCATTAAACTGTCCTTCCATTCCTTTGCTGTCTCTGAATGATTCACAATGTCATCTGAAAATCCCACAGTTTGCTTCTTGATCCTAAACATTAATTCCGTTTCATATTTTTCTCTGTTTTCCATTATTGAATGGCAAACGTAAGGTTGAATAACATCGAGGACAGGCAATAACCCTGCCTCACTTCCCCATCAAATGCTGCTTCTCCTTAAATACCTTTGACTTATTATTATACTGTCGTTTCCTTAAAACATGCAGATGAAATTTTCTCAGTTTTCTCTCTGATGCCATTAGAATTTGAGAAAGTGTGTTCTAGTCACGTTCCAGTCACCATTGGTAAAAGTTTTCTCTAAATCTACAAATGCTATAAACCTAGCTTTACTTTATATTCTGAGGTAAGTCACTCAGTTAAAATTGCCTTGCATTATCGTTCATTTTTCTGAAACCCAAACTGATTTTCCCCGTGGTCTGACATGAACATATTTGTTAAAAAGGAAGTGTCATCCACAAAATATAACTTGCCTCAAAAAAATTCCACGACATCATTCGCAAAAGGCAGTTCTGCACGTTAGGAAGCGATGTATACTAGTAAGGTGTCAAACAAACAACACAACTTTTTTACATTGAATTCCTGAAACAATTTCTGTTAAATCGACATGTCACATGACATATTTACGTGAAAATGTACGAATTTTATTCATAGGGAAGGCTAACAAACAAACCACTAACACTCACAGTAGTAATGGTATTCAAGTAAATTCCCTGACCCAAGCTACGAGATGCAGTTCTGAGGGAAGGAGAATTTTATGATGGCATGGCCTGTCCAATATAGGCCGGAACAGCGCGACACGTAGCGGACCCAATGGAAAGATGAAGCCACTGCGTAATCTATCCCTTCTACCTGCTTTAAACGACGACCATTCACAAAGCCTTTCTACAGGGACACAGCGGTAGATCCCATATGAAACGTCCAGAGAAACCCACCTGAAAACATTGGTGACTCACTGTAGCCACCTGTGTTCAAAACTAACATGAAAGAATAAGCCATTTAGCTCAGTACTATATAACGGAAGTTAAATTCTGCCCTATGAAAGAAACGACACCTGCGATAGGCTGCAAAATCTCTAGTGGTTTGAGTTGTGACAAGTACGAATGCTCTGATTGGCCAGAAAGAAAACGTGTGGCCACTAGATTTGATATAGGCAAATTGTAGACAGGGTAATTCCCGAACTGACAGTTAACGCTTGTGAGTGACTTGAGGGCAACGACTTACACGCTATTCCTGCGAAACAGCGTGCACCATGCCAATTAACCAGTTATCTTAGCTAGGGAGGAACTAGGAGTCTCCGCTTCACTGAAGATGTAGGAAATGGGTCCAACTGATGTTTAACGGTTGAGAGAGATTTAGGTTCACAGGTAGCACAGACAGCTGCCACTGCTGCCACCGACACAAGGTAGAAACCCGCGCTCGTGCAATGACAGCAAGTGTTGTTCAGTTGACACTAAGAACTGCAGTCGCCTCCGTCTACCCTATGTTGTTTGTACATTCAACTACGACCTGTAGTTAAACATATTCATAATTGTCGGGCTTAACTGAAGCAGAAACATGAGGCATCCAGGCTAACGAAAAGGATTGATCAGCCACTGCAGAATGCTTTATACTCTAAAATTACTGTTTTAATTGTGCAATTATCTTTGCACTGAAACTTACGTTCCCTGTACAAATCCAATTCAATTTTGCGTATTTTCATTGTGCATTTTAGTGTAATTGATATCTCTGGCCCCACCTGTATTTAATTTTTCTGTATTTATTGACCCCCATACACGGTTAACAACTATCTTACCATTAAAGAATCTTGTAATGTTAGGAATTTCACTTCACAATTGTGAACAACCAATATCACTATTTTACCATCCTGTAAGTAATTTGCAAAAATTCCTATGTCTTGAAGTCATACTTAGAATATACATTACTGGCTATTAAAATTGCTAAAAAACGAAGAAGACGTGCTACAGACGCGACATTTAACCGACAGGAAGAAGATGCTGTGATATGCAAATGATTAGCTTTTCAAGGCATTCACACAAGTTTGGCGCCGGTGGCGATACCTACAACGTGCTGACATAAGGAAAGTCTCCAAACGACTTCTCATACACAAACAGCTGTTGACCGGCGTTGCCTGATGAAACGTTGTTGTGATGCCTCGTGTAAGGAGGAGAAATGCGTACCATCACGTTTCCGACTTTGATAAAGGTCGGATTGTAGCCTATCGCGGTGCGGTTTATCGTATCGCGACATTACAGCTCGCGTTGGTCGAGATCCAATGACTGTTAGCAGAATACCGAATCGGTGGGTTCAGGAGTGTAATACGAAACGCCGTGCTGGATCCCAACGGCCTCGCATGACTAGCAGTCGAGATGACAGGCATCTTATGCGCGTGTTTGTAACGGATCGTGCAGCCACGTCTCGATCCCTGAGTCAACAAATGGGGACGTTTGGAGGCAACAACCATCTGCACGAACAGTTCAATGACGTTTGCAGAAGAGTGGACTAACAGCTCGGAGACCATGGCTGCGGTTATCCTTGACGCTGCATCACAGACAGGAGCGCCTGCGATGGTGTACTCAACGACGAACCTCGATGCACGAATGGCAAAACGTCATTTTTTCGGATGAATCCAGGTTCTGTTTACAGCATCCTGCTGGTCGCATCCGTATTTGGCGACATCGCACATTAGAAGCGTGTATTCGTCATCGCCATACTGGCGTATCACTCGGCGTGGTGGTATGGGGTGCCATTTGTTACACGTCTCGGTCACCTCTTTTTCGCATTGACGGCATTTTGAACAGTGGACGCTACATTTCAGATGTGTTACGACTCAGTATGGTAGGGAAGAGGCATCCTGGGTGAGATACCAATGTATTTATATGTGACTAATTAAGTGTTGTATGATTTCAGAAAAATTACCAGGATATAATTTGACAGATGAGGCGATTAAGGGGACAAATTCAAGAGGAGAAGACCAGCAGAAGGAGACGAGAAGACAACTGTTGAAGATTACATTAATTACACAAAAAAAGAAAAAAAACTGTGGTTCGTTGCTTTGCGTATCTGTCGAGATCTCTTGCAAAATACTTTTGCATGAAATCTCGAGGGGTGTGTGTAATGTAACGGACTACTGAAGAGTGCGATACCACCCTTATAGTTGCATAGTCAGTGCTCCAATTTGATTTCTATGATTTTTTTATTTAATATTATTGTATGTAGTATTTAATTTTGCCCAAATCTTTTTTATTATATTATTCTATAATGTGAACATTATTTGTTTATTTCTGGAGAATATGTTGGCACCAGTGTGAGCCGAAGACATTCGTGTGTGTAAGGTAGAGAGTCGGACATTGTTAAGGTGACTGTTGGAGTGAGTTTGTTGGACTGTTGTGGGGAGAGCGTGGTTTTGTGAGGTGGACTGTTGATGGGAATACGGAAGGAAGTCTGTCGTCTTATATAGAGAGTATCATAAATAGTATGTAATATGAAGATGGAAATTATTGTGAAAAAGCTAAATTAATAAAAATGAAGAATCAACAGCAAAACAAAAAGCGAGTACCAGATTTCATTAGCACACAAAGACCCGGACCTAATACACTCCTGGAAATTGAAATAAGAACACCGTGAATTCATTGTCCCAGGAAGGGGAAACTTTATTGACACATTCCTGGGGTCAGTTCACGTCCACGCTGTCGCGGCATGGTACCAGTGTTAAAGACTGCGATGGAGCTCCGTATGCCACGGCAAACTGGCTGACACTGACGGCGGCGGTGCACAAATGCTGCGCAGCTAGCGCCATTCGACGGCCAACACCGCGGTTCCTTGTGTGTCCGCTGTGCCGTGCGTGTGATCATTGCTTGTACAGCTGTCTCGCAGTGTCCGGAGCAAGTATGGTGGGTCTGACACACCGGTGTCAATGTGTTCTTTTTTCAATTTCCAGGAGTGTATTAACAGTGTTAGATGGATGGAACGCACCATGGCGAGAATCTTGATAACGAGACCAAATTCAGCATCTAAAGGTAAGGTATTTTATTAGTTTTAGTATTCTGTGATGTATCATTCTTTTGTCTAAATATTAAGCTTAACATCGTCTGTTGCAGATACAGACCACCCAAGCTGGCGGGGTGTGTTCAATTGATCATCACAATCTCAGGGTTTGAAATAGCATTTAAATGAATTGAAAGTTTGTCGCTTGATATTTGATTTTCACCCCGGACGAAAGAGGGTACATTACAATTCTATCCCTGCGAGACCCTACATTTCAGCAGGATAATGCACGACGCATTTTGCAGGTCCTTTACGGGCGTTTCTGGATACAGAAAATGTTCGATTGCTGCCCTGGCCAGCACATTCTCCAGATCTCTCACCAATTGAAAACGTCTCGTCAATGGTGGTCGAGCAACTGGCTCGTAACAATACGCCATTCACTACTCTTGATGAACTGTGGTATCGTGTTGGAGCTGCATGGGCAGCTGTACCTGCACACGCCATCCAAGCTCTGTTTGACTCAATGCCCAGGCGTATCATGGCCATTATTATGGCCAGAGGTGGTTGTTCTGGGTACTGATTTCTCAGGATCTATACACCCAAATTGCGTGAAAATGTAATCACATGACAGTTCTAGTATAGTATATTTGTCCGATGAATACCCGTTTTTCACTTGCATTTCTTCTTGTTGTAGCAATTTTAATGGCCAGTAGTGTATATAAACCTTAGTAACGAAAATCTACGGTTTTCATTTTTGTTAACATATAGTTACACCTGAACCCATACTATAATTTCTGAGAGTGACAACTTTTCCTTTACAGGGAGTGTAATGGAACTGACATTGAGATCATTGTCTGATTACATCACTGTCTGTACTACATCTACATCTACATTCATACTCCGCAAGCCACCCAACGGTGGGTGACGGAGGGCACTTTACGTGCCACTGTCATTACCTCCCTTTTCTGTTCCAGTCGCGTATGGTTCGCTGGAAGAACGACTGTCTGAAAGCCTCCGTGCGCGCTCGAATTTCTCTAATTTTACATTCGTGATCTCCACGGGAGGTGTAAGTAGGGGAAAGCAATATATTCGATACCTGATCCAGAAATGCACCCTCTCGAAACCTGGCGAGCAAGCTACACCGCGCCTCTCTTGCAGAGTCTACCACTTGAGTTTGCTAAACATGTCAGTAACGCTATCGCGGTTACCAAATAACCCTGTGACGAAACGCGCCGCTCTTCTTTGGATCTTCTCTATCTCCTCCGTCAACCCGATCTGGTACGGATCCCATACTGATGAGCAATACTCAAGTACAGGTCGAACGAGTGTTTTGTAAGCCACCTCCTTTGTTGATGGACTACATTTTCTAATGACTCTCCCAATGAATCTTAACCTGGTACCCGCCTTACCAACAATTAATTTTATACGATCATTCCATTTCAAATCGTTCCGCACGCATACTCCCAGATATTTAACAGAAGTAACTGCTACCAGCGTTTGTTCCGCTATCATATAATCATACAATAAAGGATCCTTCTTTCTATGTATTCGCAATACATTACATTTGGCTATGTTAAGGGTCAGTTGCCACTCCCTACACCAAGTGCCTATCCGCTGCTGATCTTCCTGCATTTCGCTACAATTTTCTAATGCTGCAACTTCTCTGTATACTACAGCATCATCCGCAAAAAGCCGCATGGAACTTCCGACACTATCTACTAGGTCATTTATATATATTGTGAAAAGCAATGATCCCGTAACACTCCCCTGTGGCACGCCAGAGGTTACTTTAACGTCTGTAGACGTCTCTACATTGATAACAACATGCTGTGTTCTGTTTGCTAAAAACTCTTCAATTCAGCCACACAGCTGGTCTGATATTCCGTAGGCTTTTACTTTGTTTACCAGGCGACAGTGCGTAACTGTATCGAACGCCTTCCGAGAGTCTAGGAAAATAGCATCTACCTGGGAGCATGTATCTAATAATTTCTGGGTCTCATGAACAAATAAAGCGAGTTGGGTCGCACACGATCGCCGTTTCCGGAATACATGTTGATTCCTACAGAGTAGATTCTGGGTTTCCTAAAACGACATGATACTCGAGCAGAAAACATGTTCTAAAATTCTACAACAGATCGACGTCAGAGATACAGGTCTATAGTTTTGCGCATCTGCTCGACTACCGTTTTTGAAGACTGGGACTACCTGTGCTCTTTACCAATCATTTGGAACCTTCCGTTCCTCTAGAGACTTGCGGTACACGGCTGTTAGAAGGGGGGGCAAGTTCTTTCGCGTACTCTGCTGCACTCTTCTGACCTCTGCGTGCATGAGATGGTATCTTTCTTCAGTGCAGGCCGTCGGTTCAACACCAGATTCCTAAAACACTCACATAGCGTCCTTGTGCAACTGTGATTGGAAGATACATCAGAACCAGTCTCACACATATTAGACACGCTGTGAAACCGGTTATGGGTCTTTGAAAGTCGTACAATAAACAGCTAAAACGATCATATGGACTTTAATTCACTGCAATTTCATATTTATAATAATTCGTTGCGTAATACAACGCTGTGAAAATTCCAATTTCACCAATAATGTTCTTCATTTAGTTCACCCCTTTTCCTTTCAAAGACTGCAACGAATTTGTGGCATGTATCAGGTGGTGCTTTACCTGCAAGTCAATTAACTTTGTCCGTAGGTGCCGGTAACTGCATCCAGTTGTAAGTCACGGAGTATCCTTCAGTTTGATGTCCACTTACTTTGTATGGCAAGAGCCGCACCACTCAAGGCATGCATACTCCTCTGTAGAGAAACAAAGTGCCTCAGTGGAGGTTCTGATGATGTGAGGTTGGGTGCGACTGCTGCGGTCGCAGGTTCGAGTCCTGCCTCGGGCATGGATGTGTGAGATGTCCTTACGTTAGTTAGGTTTAAGTAGTTCTAAGTTCTAGGGGACTAATGACCACAGCAGTTGAGTCCCATAGTGCTCAGAGCCATCTGAACCATTTGATTTTGAGGTTGGGCTCCCTAGCTGCTGCAAGAGAGTTTCCGAATGATGTTATTTTGGGATGGTGTTGACATTACGTCTGCGGCATGTTGAAAACCTGTCTGATGTGACGCCAAGATATTTAGGTAAAAAAAGGCGTTCTGACGTGGTGCCCACCCAATGAAGTGACAGGACCACTCATACGTACACAATCTGACAGACAGCGTGAGCAGCAGTCTGCGAGTGTCTGCTGGCAACACCGTGGCCTACGACATTGAGGACCTGTAGAAGGACGACTAGAATTTCTACTGGGTGTGATGAATGCCGGCTCTCTCTTAATGAGGAAAGTGCAGATTAATGCGGATGAGTAGGAAAAACAACCCTATAATATTGTAACAGTAGAGTGAAGTCAATTATATACACTCCTGGAAATGAAAAAAAGAACACATTGACACCGGTGTGTCAGACCCACCATACTTGCTCCGGACACTGCGAGAGGGCTGTACAAGCAATGATCACACGCACGGAACAGCGGACACACCAGGAACCGCGGTGTTGACCGTCGAATGGCGCTAGCTGCGCAGCATTTGTGCACCGCCGCCGTCAGTGTCAGCCAGTTTGCCGTGGCATACGGAGCTCCATCGCAGTCTTTAACACTGGTAGCATGCCGCAACAGCGTGGACGTGAACCGTATGTGCAGTTGGCGGACTTTGAGCGAGGGCGTATAGTGGGCACGCGGGAGGCCGGGTGGACGTACCGCCGAAATGCTCAACACATGGGGCGTGAGGTCTCCACAGTACATCGATGTTGTCGCCAGTGGTCGGCGGAAGGTGCACGTGCCCGTCGACCTGGGACCGGACCGCAGCGACGCACGGATGCACGCCAAGACCGTAGGATTCTACGCAGTGCCGTAGGGGACCGCACCGCCACTTCCCAGCAAATTAGGGACACTGTTGCTCCTGGGGTATCGGCGAGGACCATTCGCAACCGTCTCCATGAAGCTGGGCTACAGTCCCGCACACCGTTAGGCCGTCTTCCGCTCACGCCCCAACATCGTGCAGCCCGCCTCCAGTGGTGTCGCGACAGGCGTGAATGGAGGGACGAATGGAGACGTGTCGTCTTCAGCGATGAGAGTCGCTTCTGCCTTGGTGCCAATGATGGTCGTATGCCGTGCTGGTGAGCGCCACAATAAAGGACTGCATACGACCGAGGCACACACGGCCAACACCCGGCATCATGGTGTGGGGAGCGATCTTCTACGCTGTCCGTACACCTCTGGTGATCGTCGAGGGGACACTGAATAGTGCACGGTACATCCAAGCCGTCATCGAACCCATCGTTCTACCATTCCTAGACTGGCAAGGGAACTTGCTGTTCCAACAGGACAATGCACGTCCGCATGTATCCCGTGCCGAACAACGTGCTCTAGAAGGTGTAAGTCAACTACCCTGGCCAGCAAGATCTCCGGATCTGTCCCCCATTGAGCATGTTTGGGACTGGATGAAGCGTCGTCTCACGCGGTCTGCACGTCCAGCACGAACGCTGGTCCAACTGAGGCGCCAGGTGGAAATGGCATGGCAAGCCGTTCCACAGGACTACATACTGCATCTCTACGATCGTCTCCATGGGAGAATAGCAGCCTGCATTGCTGCGAAAGGTGGATATACACTGTACTAGTGCCGACATTGTGCATGCTCTGTTGCCTGTGTCTATGTGCCTGTGGTTCTGTCAGTGTGATCATGTGATGTATCTGACCCCAGGAATGTGTCAATAAAGTTTCCCCTTCCTTGGACAATGAATTCAGGGTGTTCTTATTTCAATTTCCAGGAGTGTATATAGGCATAACGCTCCAAAGTGACTTGATGTGGGACAAACACAGAATATTCATTGTAGAAAATTCAAATAGTCGACTTAGGTTTATTGGGAGAATTCTATGAAAATATAGCTCACATACAAAGGAGACAGTGCATAGTACACTAGTGCGATACGTTCTTGAGTTTTTATATGAAGTCATTCTGTTTTAGGTTGCTGAAATATTGTTTTTGAAAAAATTCCGTCAATTGACTGTTAATTGTTCAGTTATTTTACACAGTCATGATATCGGCTTTATAAGTATTCTCAAGTGCATATTGAATTGAAAATTAATTAAGCATACATATCATACAGTGCAGAGCACAGGAACAAGTCATTCTTTCTTTGTTTCTTTCTTTTGCTGGTGCCTTGTCCCGCAGTTGCGCAGGGTTGGCACGGTTAGGATCGGATTTGGCAAGGTTAATATTTAAGGGATGGCCAGATGCATTTAATGGCGCCACCTCATGCACCCCTGGGACAGAATTAGTATACCCCAGCTGTCTGCATCTAGTGTAATCCATGGAATAGTGCGAATGTGTTCAGATGTCTGCGAGTTGTGTAACTGAGGCCGAACGGGGGGGACCAGCCCAGTATTCACCTAGTGGAATGTGGAAAACCTCCTAAAAACCACATTCAGGCTCGCTGGCTCATCGGTTGACGTCGGTAATCCGCCGAGCGGATTCGATCTGGGGCCAGCGCGCCGACATGTTCCAGCAAGCAGCGCATTAGCGTTCTCAGCTAACCTGGCGCGTCACAGAGACAAGTCATTACGAATATGAAAACATTAATTTAGTGTTTAAACATATATAACTCGTCTGTGACATGTTATCGTGGATAAACATTTTTGTAATCATATAGATCAGTATCGTATTACAGAATATAAATACATACCGAAGACAAAATCATAATATGGCTGGCATTGTGCGTAGTGAATAACAACTAACGACAGTAAGGCGTATTTTACAGTCAATATATTCCTGTAACCGGCATTCGTGACATCCGTTCGTCAACTCGTCGTTAACACACGTCAAAACTGTGGCGGAGAACTAAATGGCAGCATTGTGTGTATCACATGATCTTTGCATGACAAAGCAGGTGAAAGTGAATATCTATTTAGTTAAATGCTTTACGTGTCCTTGTTATACAAGTTCGTAACAGATATATCCATTTTAAACGCACAACAAAATTTTTATCTCAGAACCATGGCCTCGCTGCAGTATTATAACATTTTAATTCTATATCTCATGGAGCCCCCCCTTTTTTACCCCCCCCCCTATCATATGTGCTGGTCCTGCCCCCCCCCCCCACAACCCCCCCCCCCCCCCCCGCTCCCCGATAAGCATTTGTATAGTGCAGTGCTTTCCGTGAGTGTTCAGTGTTGTGCGTCCCCTTTTTTAAGTGTTACCAACAGAAACTAGACTGTAAACATGCTTTTCTCATTGTGCCTGTCTAATTACTACTTGTTTTAATCAGCATCGCCCCCTTTGCTTTTTATATTTTGTTTCTCAACTTTTCACCATGTTCGTTTTAAGCAGTCATCGCTTTATCACCTGTTTTGTTGTTACATCTCCTCATTACCTTTTTTTAACTTTACCTGTAGCCTACAGAGCGGCTTATTACGCTGCTGCCAGCCGCCCTGCCCCGTCTGGGAGGGAATGGAAATACATTATAGAAAAAAAATTCATAGAGGCTTACATAAAAGATGTCACACCTTTGAACCAACCTGCATAACACATGTGAAACGCCAGAACCGCCACAAAACTCAGAAACGCAAAGATCCTGAGTCAGAACTGCGCAGTGGCGTTCTCTACACATTCCTAAAATACGAAAATTCCCATAGTACAACACGGCTGTTCAGTAGAGGGTGAATAGAAAGAGGGTGGGGTGATGAGTAGCAGGGGGAGGGGCAGGTGACAGCACATGTTATGAACCTTCGAAACATACTCATATCCTATAATATGACAACTGGTCTGTAAGGCCAGAAATACACTCCTGGAAATTGAAATAAGAACACCGTGAATTCATTGTCCCAGGAAGGGGAAACTCTATTGACACATTCCTGGGGTCAGATACATCACATGGTCACACTGACAGAACCACAGGCACATAGACACAGGCAACAGAGCATGCACAATGTCGGCACTAGTACAGTGTATATCCACCTTTCGCAGCAATGCAGGCTGCTTTCTCCCATGGAGACGATCATAGAGATGCTGGATGTAGTCCTGTGGAACGGCTTGCCATGCCATTTCCACCTGGCGCCTCAGTTGGACCAGCGTTCGTGCTGGACGTGCAGACCACGTGAGACGACGCTTCATCCAGTCCCAAACATGCTCAATGGGGGACAGATCCGGAGATCTTGCTGGCCAGGGTAGTTGACTTACACCTTCTAGAGCACGTTGGGTGGCATGGGATACATGCGGACGTGCATTGTCCTGTTGGAACAGCAAGTTCCCTTGCCGGTCAACGAATGGTAGAACGATGGGTTCGATGACGGTTTGGATGTACCGTGCACTATTCAGTGTCCCCTCGACGATCACCAGAGGTGTACGGCCAGTGTAGGAGATCGCTCCCCACACCATGATGCCGGGTGTTGGCCCTGTGTGCCTCGGTCGTATGCAGTCCTGATTGTGGCGCTCACCTGCACGGCGCCAAACACGCATACGACCATCATTGGCACCAAGGCAGAAGCGACTCTCATCGCTGAAGACGACATGTCTCCATTCGTCCCTCCATTCACGCCTGTCGCGACACCACTGGAGGCGGGCTGCACGATGTTGGGGCGTGAGCGGAAGACGGCCTAACGGTGTGCGGGACCGTAGCCCAGCTTCATGGAGACGGTTGCGAATGGTCCTCGCCGATACCCCAGGAGCAACAGTGTCCCTAATTTGCTGGGAAGTGGCGGTGCGGTCCCCTACGGCCCCGCGTAGGATCCTACGGTCCTGGCGTGCATCTGTGCGTCGCTGCGGTCCGGTCTCAGGTCGACGGGCACGTGCACCTTCCGCCGACCACTGGCGACTTCATCGATGTACTGTGGAGACCTCACGCCCCAAGTGTTGAGCAATTCGGCGGTACGTCCACCCGGCCTCCCGCATGCCCACTATACGCCCTCGCTCAAAGTCCGTCAACTGCACATACGGTTCACGTCCACGCTGTCGCGGCATGCTACCAGTGTTAAAGACTGCGATGGTGCTCCGTATGCCACGGCAAACTGGCTGACACTGACGGCGGCGGTACAAAAATGCTGCGCATCTAGCGCCATTCGACTGCCAACACCGCGCTTCCTGGTGTGTCCGCTGTTGCGTGCGTGTGATCACTGCTTGTACAGCCCTCTCGCAGTGTCCGGAGCAAGTATGGTGGGTCTGACACACCGGTGTCAATGTGTTCTTTTTTCCATTTCCAGGAGTGTATATGTTTTATCGACGATGACATGTCACACGCAGGTCAAAAATGTTTTAACATATAAGTAATGTTTTCATACACGTAATGAGTTCTTGTCCGTACACCATATACTGTATGGTATGTACATTTTATTAATTTTCAGTTCAACCTGAAAATGGCTATAAAGCCGAAATGATGATTGTGTAAAATACGTGAACAATTCACAGTCAAGTAGCGTTTTTTTTTAAACTCTATATGATTGTGGTCCTCCATGAAGGAAATATCGTGTTAAAATATTATTTCTTGCGGATGCGGTTTTAACACTTGATCATTATTAAGCAATGTGGAATGTTGAAACCTACAAAATAACATAAAGCTGTGGCACGTTGGAACATAGCTCCCAACAGTGTAAAAGGAAATGCATATGGTGGTGTAAATTTTGTCGCTGTTCTATACACACCATGCAAGCACACATCAGAAAGCTGGTGAAATACTCTTAAAAACAGATATGATAACAGCATGCAGTTGGTTTTACACTAATGGAAAGTATGTTTCCAGCATGTACCAGCTTCATGTTACTGGGTGGGTTACCACATCCCACAATGCTTGGTAATGACAATGTGTCGAAATTGCAATCGCAGTAAACAATTTTTTAACAGACTAAAGGGGAGTGACTTCATTAAAAAACTGTACGAAGGCTGTGGATCCAGTCTTCATCAAAATTCTCCAGTCTTGAGTATTGCCGGAGTGTTAGGAACACTGCCAGGTCGCATTAAAGGACGACATCGAAATAATTCGGAGGCGTGCTGCTAGATATTACCAGTAGGTTCGAACACCACGCTAGTGTAACGGAAATGCTCCGTGAATTTAAAAGAGAGTCCCTGGAGGAAAAAAGGCTTCCTTTAAGGAAAACAAAACTTATAGGTCCGCCAGACGAAAGACCGACATAATGACTAACTTACCGCTATCAGTCTGTTGTGATAGTATATAAGTTCGTAACGGTTTTCCGTAAGTTTATTTAACACAACAGGTACACATAAGTGACTTCAGTAATCGATAACATATTCTCCTACACTGTTTACAACAGTCTGCCTACGCTGTGGTAACTTTTCCATATTGCGACTGTGGTTTTAAAGCGAAGAACAACTCGCACCATGTTCGCAGCGTATTTTCATTCGGAAAGGAAGGTTTCTTGAAGTTTGTTCGATAGAGAATGAAAGGTAATAATCCTAGGATGCAAGATCAGGTGAATATTGTGCGAAATGACTTCCCAATCCAACTCCTGTTTGGTGGTATGTTTTTGTTTCCTCAGGTCTAACAGAATGCTGGCGGGCATTATCGTGGAGTGGCATCACTTCATAGTCTTCCTGACCGTGCTCTTGGGTTGCGTCTGAAAGTCGTGTCAGTTGTTGACAATAAGCGTCTGTACTGATGGTTGTATGGCGGGGAAGAAATTCGTAGGACACCACACCTTCACTGTTTCACCAGATGCGTAACGTTATCTTTTGTGGATGCACGCGGGTCTTTGTACAGGGAGTTGCTGCTTCGGTTGGGTTCCACCATTCTTTTCTATTCCTTATGTCGTTTTGCAGAAGAAATAAAAACTTTGAGGTTCGCCGATGACATTGTAATCCCGTCAGAGACAGCAAAGGACCTGGAAGAGCAGCTGAACGAAATGGACAGTGTCTTGAAAAGAGAATATAAGATGAACATCAACAAAAGTAAAACGAGGATAATAGAATGTAGTCGAATTAAATCGGGCGATACTGAGGGAATTGGATTAGGAAATGAGACACTTAAAGTGGTAAAGGAGTTTTGCTATTTGGGGAGCAAAATAACTGATGATGGTCGAAGTAGAGAGGATACAAAATGTAGACTGATAATGGCAAGGAAAGCGTTTCTGAAGAAGAGAAATTTGTTAACATCGATTATAGATTTAAGTGTCAGGAAGTCGTTTCTGAAGTATTTTTATGGAGTGTAGCCATGTTTGGAAGTGAAACGTCGATGATAAATAGTTTACACAAGAAGAGAATAGAAACTTCCGAAATGTGGGGCTATAGAAGAATGCTGAAGATTAGATGGGTATATCATGTAACCAATGAGGATGCACTGAATAGAATTGGTGAGAAGAGGAATTTGTGACACAACTTGACTAGAAGATGGGATCGGTTGGTAGGGCATATTCTGAGGCACCAAGGGATCACCAATGTGGTGTTGGAGGGCAGCGTGGAGGGTAAAAATCGTAGAGGGAGACAAATGGTTCAAATGGCTCTGAGCACTATGAGACTTAACGTCTTTGGTCATCAGCCCGTAGAACTTAGAACTACTTAAACCTAACTAACCTAAGGACATCACACAACACCTAGTCATCACCAGGCAGAGAAAATCTGACCCCGCCGGGAATCGAACCCGGGAACCCGGGCGCGGGAAGCGAGAAAGAGGGAGATCAAGAGATGAATACATTAAGCAGGTTCAGAAGGATGTAGGTTGCAGTAGGTACTGGGAGATGAAGAAGTTTGCACTGAATAGAGTAGCATGGAGAGCTGCATCAAACCAGTCTCTGGATTGAAGACCACAACAACAACATGTCGCTGTAAAGACACCATTTCTCTTAACCATCAATGATGCCGAATAGGAAAGATTAGTGTTGTTGACGAGCCAATTGATGACGAGCAAGTAGAGATGCACATACGGCCACCGGCTGTTTTTTTTATGATTTTGGCTTAGAGCGTGCAGATGCCATACACCTGATCTTTGAACCTCACTCATTGCATACAAATGTCTCGCGATGGTTGAGTGATTACAACTGCCAGTTGTCGAGTACACAGACGTGCATCGGTGTGGTTTCATTGTTTAAACGGTCTTCATGAAACCTCGAAGGTCTTCCCAAACGTGGTGAGTCACTGATATCAAAATGATCCTCCTTAAAACGAGAAATCAGTTTTCTTGCTGTGCTCTGTCCAAAGGCATTCACCCCATAAATGGCACAAATGATTCTGGCTGCCTCCACTGATGTCACCCCTCAATTGCAACACAACAAATGCCCGAAATATTCCAATTTCCCCACTTTCCATTCCGTTTTCTAGAGTCCACTGCTCCACTCATTACGTGCAGATCACAAAAAGACCATATATAAACTGAAACAGCAACAGTAAAGTCCAAATAGCAAATGACAGTTGCTAAAGGAACTCATATCAACCGGAATACCAACATTCATTACGGAAATGTTAGGAACTTATGTACCAACGCAATACATCTCGCGTAAGTACTGCGAAGACAAGACAAAAGGAATCAGGGTTCGTAAGGAAGCATTCAGAATAGGAAAGGGAATGTACTGTGCACCATATTGTGGCTCGTGGTATGGGTACGGTGTAGATTGTAGCCACCTGCTGTGGCTGTCCACCCGCCCGCACGCTCGTCCCGGCACGTGCGCTGCCGGTGCTGCACGAGGAGCCAGCTGGTGCCCAGCTCCTGTATGCACACCGCATAGATGGCCGGCCGCCAGCCGTCACCTGTTGACTGCGGGGGAGCGGGGGTCAACGACCTGGCCACCGTGTTGTGCCTGATTTACAGCGCATCGATCTCCATTTAGCGCTCCGCCGCTCCAGCTGCCGCGGCAGCTCGCGGTTCATATTTTAGGTCACTCGACCTCACGGACAACCACCATCGCCGAAGTATCTCTAGACTCCTATTTAAAAGACCTCTTCACGCCCCGCAAAATGGGAACACCAGTAACGCGAGGCAAAGCTGTCAATTACAATAACAATATCTTTCCATCGTAGATAACATGTCACCAATAGGTTCTTACAAAAGAAACTCCCTCCTATCGATTATCACACTTATAAAAAATATCTGGACACCCCAGAAACATAGGTTTTTCATATTAGTGGCTTTGTAGTGACACGTATTGCCAGGTACTCCATATAAACGACATCAGTTGTCTAAAGACATTGAGAGAGAGAGAGCAGAATTTGGCGCTCCGCTGATCTCACAGGCTTCTAACGTGATCAGGTGATTGGTTGTCACTTGTGTCATACGTCTGTACGCGAGATTTAAACACTCCTAACCATCCCTAGGTCAGCTGTTTTCGATATGATAGTGAAGTGGAAACAGGAAGGGACACATGCAGCACAAAAGCGTACAGGCCTACCTCGTCTGTTGACTGACACAGACCGCCGACAGTTGAAAAGAGACGCGATGTGTAATAGGCAGACGTCTATCCAGACCATCACACAGGAATTAAAAACACCATCAGGATCCACTGCAAGCTCTATGACAGGTGGGAGGTTAGAAAACTTGGATTTCATGGTCGAGCGGCTGCTCATAAACCACACATCACACGTCGGTAAACGCCAAACGACGCCTATCTTGGTGTAAGGAGCGTAAACATTGGACGATTGAATAGTGGAAAAACATTGTGTGGAGTGACGAATAACGGTACACAATGTGGCCATCCGATATCAGGGTGTGGGTATGGCAAATGCATGGTGAACGTCATCTGAAAGTGTGTGTGGTGCCAACAGTAAAATTCGGAGGCGGTGGTGTTATGGTGTGATCGAGCTTTTGAAAAATAATTGTTCAAATGGCTCTGAGCACTATGGGATTTAACTTCTGAGCTCATCAGTCCCCTAGAACTTAAAACTTCTTAAACCTAAGTAACCTAAGGACATCACACACATCCATGCCCGAGGCAGGATTCGAACTTGCAACCCTAGCGGTCGCGCGGTTGCAGACAGTAGCACCTAGAACCACTCGGCCACTCCCTCGCTCTTCACGGAGAGAGCTTGCACCCCTAGTTTTTTTTCCGTGTCACTATCACAGCACAGGCCTAAATTGATGTTTTAAGCACTTTCTTGCTTCCCACTGTTGAAGAGTAATGCATTAATGTCGACTGCATCTTTGAACACAGTCGAGCATCTGTTCATATTGCCCTGCTTGTGGCGCGGTGGTTACACGACAATAACTTTCCTGTAATGGACTGGGCTGCGCAGAGTCCTGACCTGAATCCTATAGAACTCCGACTGGCATCGATACCTCTCCTCAGTGCAGCATTCCGTGAAGAATGGGCTGCCATTTCCCAAGAAACCTACCAGCACCTGATTGAACGTATGCCCGCGTGAGTGGAAGCTGTCAGAAACGCTGAAGGTGGGCTAGCAGCATACTGAATTCCAGCATTCCGACGGAGGGCGCCACGAACATGGAAGTCATTTCCTGCCAGGTGTATCTACAGATCCGGCGAGAAGCCATTGGATTCCTGTAACCCCTCTTTAGTGACGTTATTATGGAGGTTGCCAGTTATGTTACTTCTTGTTGGAATTCATGTTTACGTGTTTTCGCAACTGCAGTCGCAATAGAATTTTAATTTGTGGCCACTGCAAATGTGACTGGTCATAGTTACAGTAATGAGGAGAACTTGGTGACAAGAAGTTTGTGAGTTGGCGAACGACAACACACAGACAATGAGACAATAATGGCAGCATTCGAGGAAATATTTGATAAGGCTCCGTCGCGAAAGGCAGAACTTCTGGATGGGGAAGGACGTGCTTTTGTGTTTGTCAATGTTAAAGACAGCCGCGGAGTGGAAGGAAGAAGACGCGAGATGGAACATGTGTGCCAGAGTCTCTGCTTCAGTTGAACAATCTCCTATAAAGTCGACAAGTAAACGAGCTACGGAGCTGGATGTATCGAGGTTAGCAGTGCGAGATCACATGAAAAAATACCTTAAGGCAGACTTTCCCGACCGATGTTCTTAAACGACGTTGAAAGTTAGAGTATATACAGGATAAATTACTTCAGGTTTTGTAAGAAAATACTATAGTGAACCAGAGGTGGCCAAATGTAGTATCGATTATGTAGTAGCGTCGCTGCTTCAAAGTGTTGACGACATGGAGGACTGTCAAGCGTAAAGACGTGTGCTCGATGTATATTTACTCGCTACGAATGGTAATTATTTTTTAATTAGCAAGATACTATGATATTTGCTAATTGTAAAACTAATCTCGACAGAAGTCCGTTACATCTACACGGAAACTCTGCAAATCACATTTAAGTACCTGGCAGAGGGTTCATAGAACCACCTTCACAATTCTCTCATATTCCAATCTCGTATAGCGCGCAGAAATAACGAACCCCTTAATCTTTCTGTACGAGCTCTGATTTCCCTTATTTCAACGTGGTGATCGTTTCTCCCTATGTAGGTCGGTGTCAACAAAATATTTTCGCATTCGGAGGAGAAATCAAAGTGATTGAAATTTCCTGAGAAGATTAAAAAAAATTAAAAAATGTTCAAATGGCTTTCAGCACTATGGAACTTAACAGCTGAGGTCGTCAGTCCCCTATAACTTAGAACTACTTAAACCTAACTAACCTGAGGACGGCACACATATCCATTCTTGGTGCAGGATTCGAACCTGCGCCGGAACAGTGGCGCGGTACCGGACTGAAGCGCCTAGAACCGCTCGGCCACGGTGGCCGGCTAAGAAGATTCCGTCGCAACGAAAAACTCCTTTCTTTTAATAATGTCCGGACCAAATCCTGTATTGTTTCAGTGACACTCTCTCCCATATTTTGCGATAGTACAAAACGTGCTGTCTTTCTTTGAGCTTCTTCGATGTACTCTGTCAGTGCTCTAAAAGAGGACGGACTAGCGTAGTGTAGGCGGTCTTAGTAGTCACATTTTCTAAGTGTCCTCCAAATAAAACGCAGTCTTCCACACAACGTTTTCTATTTGTTCCTTACAATTTAAGTTGTTCGTAATTGTAATTCCTAGTTATTTAGTTGAACTTACGGCCTTTAGATTAGACTCATTTATTGTGTAATCGAAGTTTAACGAATCCCTTTTAGCACTCATGTGTTTGAACTCACACTTTTCGTTATTTACGGTCAACTGCCAATTTTTGCGCCATTCAGATATCTTTTCTAAATCGTTGTGCAATTTGACTTGGTCTTCTGATGACTTTATTAGTCGGCAAACGACAGCGTCACCTGCAAACAACCTAAGACGGCTGCTCAGATTGTCTCCCAAATTGTTTATATAGATATGGAATACCAAAGGGCCTATAACACTATATTTGTGAACGCCAGAAATCACTTCTGTTTTACTCGATGACTTTCTGTCAATTACTACGAGCTGTGACCTCTCTGACAGGAAATCACAAATCCAGTCACAAAACAGAGACGATATTCCATAAGCACGCAATTTCACTACAAGCTGCTTGTGTGGTACAAATCAAAAGACTTCCGGAAATACAGAAATACGGAATCTATCTGAAATCCGTTGTCAATAACACTCAACACTTCATGCGAATAAAGAGCTGGTTGTGTTTCACAGGAACGATGTTTTCTAAACCCGTGTTGACCGCGTGACAATGGATCGTTTTTTTCGAGGTAATTCATAATATTCGAACACAGTATATGTTCCAAAATCCTGCTGCATATCGACGTTAACTATTTGGGCCTGTAATCATGTGGACTACTCCTACTACCTTTCTTGAATATTGGTGTGACCTGTGCGACTTTCCAGTATTTGGGTACGGATCTTTCGTCGAGCGAACGGTTGTATGTGATTATCAAGTATGGAGATAATGCATCAGCATACTCTGAAAGGAACCTAATTGGTATGCAGTTTCCACCAAAAGACTTGCTTTTATTAAGTTATTTAAGTTGCTTCACTACTCCCAGGATATTTACTTCTACGTTACTCATGTTAGCAGCTGTTCTTGATTCGAATTCTGGAATATTTACTTCATCTTCTTTCGTGATGGCATTTCGGAAGGCTGTGTTTAGTAACTCTGCTTTGACAGCAATGTCTTCGATAGTATCACCATTGCCATCGCGCAGTGAAGGCATTAATTGTTTCTTGCCGCTAACATACTTCACATACGACGAGAGTATCTTTGGACTGGTTGGGAATAATTGAGGTAAAGAAAGTCGTTTGTTATTAACGCAAAACGGTTATTCACAAATGATGATTGAGACAATGTATAGCATTCATATCGAATGCATTATCAGTTTCTTGTGTGTTAATTGTGAGCATTATTAATTTTCAAATAGTCATAATACGAGTTTTAATGTTAGTGCCATATTGTTACTTACCCCAAGTCAATACTAGTTCCCAGGTCGATGTCATGTTGGTAAACTATTTTTCTCAAGTAGTTATTGTCGGTCATATTCGATTTAATTAAAATATATGCTAAGCAACAGCCTTGCACAGGAGCTGTTTTGCTAACTATACAATGTAGTAATATAGGAAGGAGTGCAAAGGGCGTTACCTTTGCGCAGATAAAGGTAAGAAATTTTATTTTCTCAGGGACAGCATTCATCAAGCACAGGGACCACTATGTTCAAGTTGATCAAGTTTTGTTTTATTACTAGAGTCAATTTCAAATCAAGTGTTGCATCTAATTCAGTTTTTGTGTAACGTATATTCACGCAGTTTAGGTGGTTTTAAAATTACTGGTATACTCGTACATTCTCCCAGTTAAATTAAGTTTACATTGTAGCAGTCAGGAAATTTCAGTATAAGGCAAACCGCATAAGCGACAAGATAAAGTACACGTTCAAATGCCATTCCCATCCTAACAGTTGTGTTTCAGACTTCTGTCAGTTACGTAATTTCAACCGTTTCAAACTTCCATGTTACAAGGTAACGATACAGACCGGAATGAGATGCCGTGCTTGATTAGCTCAATTTCCAAATGCAGTGAACCGTGCAAAGCGTCACTTACCGCAGGTGATGTGCTAGAAATATTGTCATTTGGGCCAGTGAGAATATCCATTACACAGTAGAGCTAGAAACGAACCTGCCTCATATAATGAAGTGGGCAGCGATGACGTCACAATATCTGCTTAGACAGAACGTTTTTCGAAGGGACTGTAAACGGCGCAATTTTATTTACAAATGTTACAAACAGGGTTAATACCTCAGCTTGAGGAAGGGGTCCTCACAGAATGCATATGGGTGCAGCAAGACCGAGTGCGTCCTCAGTACGCCTTCATAGTGCGCTAGGTCCTAAATGAATACTTTCCAGGACGGTGAATGCATCGTGGTTAATCAGCAACACGAGTTCCCTTGAAATGGTCACCAAGAAGTCCTTACCACACCACACCTGACGACTCGTTACGGGAGTCTTTAAGCCTCACGGCAACTTGTTTTGCTACAAACGAAGGCCCGTGCGATGCTCTTGAGGTGGCGTTTCGCATTTTAACACTTGACACCCTTAAAAATGTGCAAATGAGAACATGTAGGCGTATGGAAATGTCTGTACAGCATGATGGGGAACGTATCCATATACTGGATACTTAGTACGTAACCATGTACTTGTCCTAAAACAAATCAGATCAGTTGGCATTCGACGCTACAGTTGCAGGAATTTCTCGCCCAGCGTGTATAATAAGAATAACAGGATCTCTAAGTTTCGCTAATCATGTCTTCTTCACAAACGACTCGAAGTTCCTTTTATGATAAAGGATGCGATCTAAGATCCTTTTTGCTATAGAAATAAATGATTCAAATGGCTATGAGCACCATGCGACTTAACTTCTGAGGTCATCAGTCGCCTAGAACTTAGAACTAATTAAACCTAACTAACCTAAGGACATCACACACATCACTGCCCGAGGCAGGATTCGAACCTGCGACCGTAGCGGTCGCTCGGTTCAAGACTGCAGCACCTAGAACCGCGCGGCCACTCCGGCCGGCCTGTAGAAATAAGTGATCCACCGTATCCACGGAATGAAATCTAGTCGATTTTCTAGTGGTAACATTAAGAATAAAATTCTAGAGCTTTTTAGAGCTGTCACTACCACCATCATCAGGACAAAAATCTAATGACTGACGATAAGGTTTTATAGGGACAAGTAATATTAGCAATTTCCAGTCCTAGCTTATTGGAACCGCACGCAGGTAACTTTATTGGGTTTAAAATTCTTATTCCCACAAAAATGGGCGGCCGGAGTGGCCGAGCGGTTCTGGGCGCTACAGTCGGGAACCGCGCGACCACTACGGTCGCAGGTTCGAATCCTACCTCGGGCATGGATGTGTGTGATGTCCTTAGGTTACTTAGGTTTAAGTAGTTCTAAGTTCTAGGGGACTGATGACCTCAGGAGTTAAGACCCATAGTGCTCAGAGCCATTTGAACCATTCACAAAAACAACTCATTGTTTGAATATTTTTAGCATGGTGCAGCAGAGTCAGCAAATGTAAAATGTAATTGTATTAAATTTCAGCCTCCAGTTGCATAAGCAAAGAAACTTTACCTAGGTTTCGGCTATAATAATGTAGCTTTCTTCAGAAATGTCACAATATAAAATTAAATAAAAACATGCCAAATTTTGGCACTGTCAAACTTGAAATATTAGTACTACAGTACAAAGTCATAAGACTGCGTCACTTTTACTAATGTTTTGCTGGTAGGTCACATCAACGGGCCAACCACGTGGCCCGCGGCCCACCAACTTGCCCCGTTGATGTACACTGCTGGAAAAAAAATAGTACACCTGAAAAACCGACGCTGATTTTGATCCGATGACGTCATATGTGACCTGTGGGGTAGTAGATGCACTGATAATAGTTTGAACGTCGTCCGACAACAGGTCGCATACTGACTTAGCTAACAGAGCACCGTTTGCGTCTACAATTTAATAAGGAATGCTCACAGCCAGAAGGCTCAGTATGGTGCAAGAGTGTGAAACAAGCAGACAACCGTGTCACTCCGAAGCACTTGTGATTAACACAGCCAACTGAGCGAGTTTGAAAGGGGTCAGAGTGGTGGGGAGGTTCTTTCAGAGAGCTGCGTCAGTTATGAAATGATGCTGGTACTAGTGGTCACGTGAACATTCTCACATCAGTAGACGAGTTTCTGGACCTCCATGCAGCACAGACGCGCTCCAGGATCGTCGATTGTAAGGGCAGCAGTGGCGGACCGTACTTGAGAACCAGTTATTAGCAGTGGGGCTATGGACATGCACATCTCTTGCCCGGATTCAACTCACACCACAGCACCGGTGTGCATGGCTCACCTGCTATCGTCACAGGATCATTTGGAAAATGGGCTGGCACGCCGTGGTCTTCAGCGATGAAAGTAGATGCTTATTCCACGCGAGTGATGGTCGTTTGCGCATACGATTTAGACCTGGTGGGCATTGTCTCTTAGTGCATTCGTCCAACACACACTGGTCTGGGTGCGATAAATTACAACACAAGTTTACCTTTGGTGTTTCTGGAAAGGACGCTAACCAGCGCCCGGTACGTGTAAAACTTTGTTAGACCCGTTCTTTTGCCGTTCTTGCAAGAGGAACGTGGTGTGTTGTTCCAACAGGATAATTCTCGCACACTGCCTGTGAAATTCTTTGTGCTCTGTTAGATATGCAGCGACTTCCCGAGCCAGCACGATCTCCGGACTTGTCTCCAATAGAGCACATGTGGAATATCATGGGACGAGACGTGACTCGTGCGACTTGTCAACCAACAACTGTTACATAACTACAAGAACAGGTAGACCAGTTCTGGAACAACGTATCCCTGGGGAGTGTTCGTCATTTGTACGATCAATTAAATGCCTCAGAGCCTCTGTTGCCACCCATGGAGGCTACACCACGTACTAATATGAGGTTTCAGCATGTACCTCAGAAACGAATGTGGTCCTAAATGTTTGTAAATCTAATCATTTCATGTGCTCCATACGCACAGTTGCAACAATAAATCTTGAGCGAATTGGAAACTTCTAAGAGAGTGTACTAATTTCTTTTTCTGCATTATATATTTAATGGAGTAGGATCTTCAACGGAGATAGAAGAACCAACTAAGGTTATAAGATATGGCGGATGTTTAGAAACAATAAATGACGAGAGTTGATCCTAGAGCAGCCAGGCGTGTAGTCTTGTGCGTTATCAGGTTGCAGTAACTGCTACTACCCAGCTCGCATGGTTTTCAGAAGAATTATAAAACTTTAGGCCTCGCTTTCTCGGAAGCGTTTGAGAAATACGTCGTGCTAGGTCTGTATTTGCTTCACTCAACTGTACCGTGTGCAAAAACGAAATTGCAGATACAGGGTCCGTTAAAAAAATGTATACACACTTTGAACTGCCATAGACAATTTATTTCCCGTTCTACAAGGTTAAATATCTGCGAGAAAGAAATGTTATGTTTCTTCAACGGGAGGCAGCAGTGGCAAGGAAGTAAGTGCAACATGGCGGACATGCGTTTGAGCTTTGAAGCGCGGAAGCAGATAATTAAGTGATACTGGAAGTTTGAGAATGTAGCTGCGGTTCGAAGACAGTGGAGAAGTGAGTATGGTACAGAACCACATTGAAAGTTAACAATTACACGTCTACGAGACAAATTCGAAATTCATGGGGCAGTGTGTGATGTGCATAAAGGTCGATCAGGGCGACCTCGTACAGCTACAAGTGATGATTCCACAATTGCGGTCTTGGAACTGTTTCAGCGTTCGCCTCAAAAAATCTTCGGGCAAGCGGCACGTGAGAGTAATATAAGTGCTAGTAGTGTGCTACGCATTCTGAAGAAAGGCAAGTTTCATATGTACATTCCAAGGCTGGTGTAACAGTTAAGAGAAGACGATCCAGATCGAAGGTTAGAATTTTGTGAATGGGTTCAGGAGATAATGAGACGTGAAGCGGGATTTATGGGTAGCATAATTTGGTCGAATGAAGTCCAATTCAAACTCAATGGAACTGTCAATAGGCACAATTGTGTGTACTGGGCTGAAGAAATCGTCACATTACAGTTGAAATGGCTGTGAATTTGCCTGGTGTAAATCTGTGGTGTGGTTTGTCTGCAAGGGGACGACTCATTGCGCCTTTCCACTTTGAAGGTACTGTTACTGGAGAAACGTACCTAACAATGCTTGCTGACTCCATATTCCCTGCCATTCGTGCATTATACGGTAATGATGAGTTTTATTTCCAACAAGATGGCGCCCCGCCGAACTACCATAGGGGCGCACGAGCATACCTGGATCACTATGTGCCAGGCCAGTGAATAGGACGCAGGGGACCAATCGAGTTTCCTGCACGCTCTCCAGACCTCACGCCGCTGGATTTCTTCTTATGGGGCATAGTAAAATATGAGGTGTACAAACGTAAACCACGTAACCTGGACACACTTTGGAATGAGATTCAGGCGGTGTGCGCAGAAATCTCACTGGACACTTTGGTACGATGTACGGAATCAGTGGTGACTCGTACTCAGAAATGTATTGATGCTGAAGGCCACCAGTTTGAACATTAATCATATTTGCGAAGTACATTTTTTCCCAATTGGACTTTAAGCTTTCCATTTCCAGAAATTTATTATTGTAGAACGGGAAATAAATTTTCTATGACGCTTCAAAGTGTGTATACATTTTTTGACGCACCCTGTATATGCCTAAATACCAGAGAAAATGGCCCTGACCACTGCTAGCAGGGATGCTCTATGGACTACAGTCGGGAAGGAGGGAGGGGCGGGTAGATTTCTGACAGTGGCGGCAGTCACTAACGCAGGTGCTGCCTAGCCTCGAGCCCGTAATCGCCGGACGTGTCACGATCCACCGTTACGGCCGCAGTCCATGTGTGCCGCCAGAGAAGGTGCTGCAGTAAAGCGCTATGGCGGTGGCTTCCATCTAACACCCACAACAATGAGCCGTAGTTTACCTACGCCACACAGCTAGCTTTAATGTTGGTTGGAAAACACGACTGAGTAAGAGACTGGTGTCTAACATTCTTCATTTTGCTCTTTTTCTTCTTTCGCTTCAGCCTCCCTAAGGCCAAGCATCTCACTATCCTCTTTTTCTACCAGAACCTCTCCATGCTCTTCATGCCTTCTTTACTTCTCTGCCGCTCTTCTTCCGAGTCCTCCAGTTTCCTTTTCTCTAGTCTCTCCGGTCTTTTCCGTATCATTCTCTCTCGTCGGTCTCTGACGTATTACTGGGTGTGAATTTGGTTCACAGTCGGCCGGTGTGGCCGAGCGGTTCTAGGCGCTTCAGTCTGGAACAGCGCGAACGCTATGGTCGCAGGTTTGCATCCTGCCCCGGGAATGGATGTGTGTGATGCCCTTTGGTTAGTAAGGTTTAAGTACTTTTAAGTCCTATAGTGCTCAGAGCCATTTGAACCATTTTGAATTTGGTTCTCCAGTTTTCCTTATCTTCCATCTTGATCCCCAATTCTGAGCAATCCTTCCTGAGCTCAAAACCGACTTGTCTGAAATACGACGTTGGGCACCCTATCTATATGCATCCTGACCACAGATCTCGCAAGTACTATTACTCTTTTCAATATTGTCCTCCTGCTTCTGAAAAGTTCCTACAAAGGTACATCCACCTCTCACCACCTCTTTTACGGTCCAGTATTTTACTTAGTAGTTTTCTCTGTTCTTTGTCTGGCTATTCTGCACCGTGTCATTCTAGTGCTATCATCTCAGTCGCCTGTACAGTTTTGACGTAGCACCAGATATTTGCGTGTTTGTGGTATTACAGAACGCTGACATTGGCTACATTTGCACATTATTTGCCCAGCCTTGAATAAGCATATGCAGGTCTTTATTCGCGTCAGTAGTTTTGCTAGTTCTATATCTTTGACTTAAATAAAACTGAAACCAACCCAATAGTCTTACTAAGGTAAATGTCCTCTAGATTTTGAAACTTACGTCGTCCATGTGAAATGTCGTTTGGAAACTTCGTTTATGATATAAAATATAAATAAAAAGAATCATGGTTGTCAGCCATCTACATCTATTCAAGTCGGTTTGTGAAATCTATGAATCTGGGAGCATAGCTTCAGACTTCCCAAAAAATGTAAACTACGCAATCCCGAAGATAGCAAGAGCAGATAAATACGAGAACCATCACACAGTCAGCTTGAAAACTCGGACACCCACGTTGTTGAGAAAACTGATATACAACAGACTGGAAAAAATGATTATCTGTTAAGACAACGATCATTTTGACTTCAGGAAACGTCTAGGCACCAGAGAAGAAGTTGTAACGATAATGGAATCGTTTCCAACGTATATCAACTCATTCATAGGATTTGTTGACCTTCTACAACATTTCGACAAAGTAAAATGGTGCAAGACGTTCAAAATTCTGAAGAAAATAAAGATAATCTATAGGGAAATACAGGTAATAAACAATATGTACTAAAACCAAGAGGGAAAAATGAGAATGGAAGACCTAGAACGTTTTTCACGTGATAGAAATGATAAAAGGCTGGTGTGTAGTCTTCTTCCTCTACTATTCAGTCTAGTCATCGAAGGAACGTCGACGGGACGAAAATATATATTCAGTAGAGGGATTAAAATTCATCAACGCATCTAGTAGTGGCGACAGGATCTATTTCTGAAATATGGAGCCTCTGAGTACCACCAACCGTGGATTATTTTGATGTAAAATGTCCAGGGTGAAACTGAAAAATCACGGTGTGACATTGCCGAAGAGCTGTACATTTATATTCAGCTAGTAACTTCCAGTATAAATGTATCACGAAAGTCTGGCTGAAACAAATTAAAGAATCAAGAAATTGTATGTCTTTACTCAGTCTCCTTGAAATTGGCAAATTAACTGAAAATGAACATACACTGTATCCAGGCCACATTAGAGAAGAGGGTATTTTTAAACTTAACCACACCACGAGCTACGTTTACCCGAATAGGCAGACACGTGATAGCAGCTGACGTTATCGCACGTGCAGTAGCGTACTCACTCAACGTCACTCACCACAACAAAGCCAGTGATACGTGTGCGCAGCTGCGGGTAGCAGTTAGTTCATTACTAATATCAGGATTTGTAATACAAATGAATGGTGAAGCTGAACATAATATAGGCATCAGTATCAAACTAACAGAGTACAGGATGACGTGGTGGAGAGTACATTTGTGCTAAGAAGTTAAGAAAAATAATGGATATTACATGTATGAACGAAGATAAGGTCACTGTACGAAACTTCGCCAGGATTTCTTTAAACGTAGGAAAATACACAAAAGTGTTTTACTAATACGCCTCGGTGTAAATTAATCGTTGTTATGAGCTAGAAGGTAGAAGTGAGACGTCCAAACACTAAAAACTTGAAACTCGAAGAGGGAGATATAGAGGAAGTAGAAACAGAATTCCAGTACTGACTGACGATTCATATAAAACGGTGGAATAGAGCTATCTCTTCGTCTGTCTCCATTGTTATTAGAGGAGGTGACACGAAAACTGTCATGATGTTGTGATAAGGACAATATTAGTTGGCACGCTTTCTGGGTCGATGGCTAGCTGCTGCAGTGTCTGAAGCGTAATGGGCGCTGTCCACCCACAGTGGTGAGACAACAGCCGCCTTCGGGCAGAACACGGCAGCTGCGTGACGTGAGCCGGCATTTTACGCTGCTATTGTAGAGCATAACGCTGATTGCTATAGCCTAGTGCGCCCATATGGAGATAGCTAAGTGACTTATCCCTTCAGACACAAGGAAATAGCTTCCTGCCTACAAACCACGCAAGTGACTGCTGAGGAGATGTACGAAAAGATATTGTAAAATTAGTTAAATATGAAGTTTATCGAAGAAGAGCTCGTAGTTAACAGTTTTGTTTTAAGTTTGAACACTTGGTGCTAGGGAATTTTTGGGACTGTAGTGCATTGTTAGTAGGCTGTAATGGAACTGTAAACACTTTGAGGTTCGCCGATGACATTTTAATTCTGTCAGAGACTGCAAAGGACTTGGAAGAGCCGTTGAACGGAATGGACAGTGTCTTGAAAGGAGGGTATAAAATGAACATCAACAAAAGCAAAACGAGGATAATGGAATATAGTCGAATTAAGTCGGGTGATGCTGAGGCAATTAGATTAGGAAATGAGACACCTAAAGTAGTAAAGAAGTTTTGCTATTTGGGGAGTAAAATAACTGATGATGGTCGAAGTAGAGAGGATATAAAATGTAGACTGGCAATAGCAAGGAAAGCGTTTCTGAAGAAGAGAAATTTGTTAACATTGAGTATATATTTAAGTGTCAGGAAGTCGTTTCTGAAAGTATTCGTATGGAGTGTAGCCACATATGGAAGTGAAACATGGACGATAAATAGTTTGGACAAGAAGAGAATTGAAGCTTTCGAAATGTAGTGCTACAGAAAAATGCTGAAGATTAGATGGGTAGATCACATAATTAATGAGCGGGTATTGAATAGAATTGGGGAGAAGAGGAGCTTGTGGCACAACTTGACTAGAAGAAGGGATCGGTTGGTAGGACATGTTCGAAAGCATCAAGGGATCACCAATTTAGTACTGGAAGGCAGCGTGGAGGGTGAAAATGGTAGAGGGAGACCAAGAGATGAATACACCAAGCAGATTCAGAAGGATGTAGGCTGCAGTACGTACTGGGAGAAGAAGAAGCTTGCACAGGATAGAGTAGCATGAAGAGAAGCATCAAACCAGTCTCAGGATTGAAGACAACAACAACAACAACAACAACAATGGAACTGTCATAAGGTATGACAATAAGAAAATATACGATTTTAATTTTCAGTTTCTGTTTCCCACTAACTGTGAGGGTTCTTGTGCACTGTAGCCCAGCGGTTCTTGTGAAATTGAAGATATCAGATTTCTAACAGTTTTGAAAAGTTTTCTCAGTGAAGTTGAAACGTCCCATTAGGAAAATTATACACGACTGTGCTTAAACTGACACACAATATTTTTAGCGCAACGCAATCTGACTTTCAATAATCCCTACAAAAGAATGGCCCTGACTAACATTAACCTATACCTTTCACAAATCACTTACCTCACAAAAAATCTTCGTTACTCGAACTAATGCAATACAGCGAGCACCACTACTGCCAGCTAAATAAAAGATTCAAACTATGGAAGGCACTAACTACTGATAGGCATAGTTAGCAAATGAAAGATTTTAATACAGAACAAACAATGTATTTACCTTAATAGTCAAAATATATATGATAGTTCATGACATCCAGTCTTACAAATTACAAAACTCCGCCATCTCTCTCCCCACGTCCACCACTGCTGGCAGCTCACCTCCAACTGCGCAACACTACGCGCTGTTAGCATCCAGCTGCCGCTGCCCAACACTACAATGGCAGACAACAATGCAAACCAGCCACAGACTGCATATGGCACAGCCAGTGATTTTTATCCAGAGCGCTACGTGGCGGCGGCGTTACCAATAAAAAAAACTTAAACAGCCTACTTACATAGCCCCCATGCTTCCCACAAAAAAATTTTTACAAATTGTTTTGGGCAGTGGCCAATAATGATTTGATAAATTTCTTCATAATTACTATAATAAAGATATCAAATGCACACACTTATTGATACAATGTTGGTCAGAAGCTAAAATTTTCTCACAGTCCATAAAGACAGTCCTGATCATTCATCAAAGTAAAATTGCAGTGTTTTTCTCAAAGTCTGAGTAGTAAAAGAAAATGCACACGGAAGTAGTGGATTTCCATGCAGTCTTGAAGAAGTACTGTTGTCCTTCCAATGGAGAAGACAGTGCTGGCTCTAGACATGCAGACAGGTAATGGGCCACAACAGAGTCAGTCGACATTGAAGACTATCGGTAGGTAGGTCATCACAGAGCAGACCCACTGTAGTCCTGGTAGAGATTACTATTGGTGGGCCACGAGAGGTGCAGACCCACTGCAGTCCTTGTAGAGATAATGGTATTGGTGGGTCATCAAAGATGTAGACCCACTGTAGTCCTTGTAGAGATGGCCAGCAGCCATCTGTTTGACTGCGCAGGTGCACAATCACCATTGAAGAGTCTTGCGAATAATATAGCAAGTCCATAACCACCACTTGTGCACTCACAAAATTTTTTTTTGAAATGTCCTTAGAACCAGCAATGCTGTTATCCAGTCCCTTGCTGAATTATTAATACACGTGCAAACACTATCACTCCCTACTTCTCACATATTATCCATATACTATGACCAACAGAAACGTGTGCAGTGAAATGTATTTTACAAGTTACTTAATTTGATGAACTGGTGTCAATTACAATTTTATAACATAAGAATACAATAACAAAGGTACAAAATACATCTTTAAATAACATAACAATACAGAGAACATTTGCAGTAGTACAGGCTTTACAAAAGAATCGAAATAACAAATTCATCAGTGTTGCAAAAATTATGACATAAGTACATACATAAAAGATCAGAATAATTATTGAAACATCAACTTCACACATTAGCATTAAAATAAAAGAGAATAAATAATGTCTTAACATCAGAAAAATTCTACAATGTAAATATTATTAGCTAAACACATAAAGACAGGAAGAACACAAATATACAAGAGTACACAAACACATAGCGGAATAATAGAAAGGGAAAGGACAGGGTTTGTTTTACGGCAGTATATTGCAAACAAAACTTTCTTTACTTCTTGGAGATCTCCATTCGTTCTTCATTATTTCCAAAATGTCCTATCTATACCTGCTTTCTGTACTTTTCACATATAACCTCTCAGTGCATTTCTTCAAATTCATCGCAACTCATTCTCTTATATAGGCTACCCCCTCTTAAGCTAACTTAAATCTACTGAGCTCAGATGCTTAACTAAGGGACGAGGCAATGCAGCAGCACAAAACAATTAATACAAACAGCAATGACAAAAAAATGCAAGTAAGCAAAGCAAGCAGCAATAAATGTAATAACTTATACCTAAACATGACAAACCCACAAGCAGAAAAAAATAGTACACTAAAGACAACAATGCAGATAAGGGAAATGTATATTCACATCTTAATGTCTATATAATTAAAGTGGTGGACCACAAAAATTTATTGTAAAAAAATATTACCATGTACTTGAAAAGAAAATTCTGTATGCAATTTCTGTGAAGGTAAATGTCTTTTTGAGCTCCTTCTTTTTTTTAAGTACATCATAAAGTTATTATTTATTTACTGGATCTGTAGGCATAAAATATTTATATTAGTACATCCATTAAATTTTATAGTAACCAATGATGCAGTGCAGCCATAAACTAGATATTAAACAAAATAGGCAAAGCAAGGCGTGAAACGTCATTCGCTAGCCGTATGGCGTTTCATAGTGCAGTAAACAATCTTTCAACTAGCAAGACAATAGACATGAAAAGTTTCTCATCATTTCATTTCAGTAAATATCATAAATTAAGAACTCTACAGTGTAATCATATTTTCAAGTTTGAGGGTGTCGTATTTGCGATGCTTTCTACAAAGGAATGCCAATAGCGAGGATAATGGCTTCCCTTTTTTTTTTACCTGTGCCTCTGAAAGGCACACACTAATGACTTTTTCTCAAGGCGGCTGGCATACCTGGCCGCTCGCAACGCATTACATCACGGTCACCTATCTTTCTTACCGAAATATTTACGACAGCAGTTTCCGCTACAGTGACAGTCTCATGTAAAAATATTATCACAGGTTGAGAATTTGCGTTACAAACGTGAAGAAAATAAAATCCTATAAATATAAGAGTGTCCAAAAAATTTTCGTCTGCATTGTGATACATTTACGAATATACATACATTTCATAATTCTGAAAGTACGATTCTTGGTTTCCAACATCCTTTTCCACAAATCAGAGTCCCTAACCACTACTAATTATTCCTTACCTTATTATGCATATACATATTCGTCGACATTTCTTCAATATTTCATCATAAGAAATACATAGCACAATCAAATTCATCATATAGCATCAGCTTATTGATCATAAGCATACCTCAAAAGCATAATACACATCGTCGTCGTAATAACAACACCATAACACCTCAGTCAAATCTCAAAAATGTCACAGCTTTCTGCAATAATTTCAAAACCTAAAAAAAATTCTCTGCTCATGTCAAAAGTGTCACCTGCCTCAAACGTACTTTAAAAATCATGATCACATACCAAATAAATCATTCCAAGCTCTTATAGTATCACAAGGGTTCTGAAAAAGTATGAACTGTTCACAAAGTACAGACAAAATACAATTTCGTAAGTGTGAAGCTATCCAACTATGTAATTACGTAAACATCTGTCACTGATGTAGTATAATAAATGTTTGTTTCTCTCAGTTAAATGATCAAATAGCTGTGTAATTTATGTGTTAGAGAAATATGGTACCGATGTGTAAATTTGTATAAGCAAAAACCATATTAGCTAGGGCTCCTTGTGCTTGCCATACACATGGTACACAAAGTAAGCGTGCACCCCCCTGAGGATTAATGTAATTATATCCTCAGGTGTTACAGATTACAGCAATGGAATGAAATGTATCACAGAAAACCTTTGTATTATTGTACTTCAAATATCTTTAAAAATAAATGTGTTAAGTACAAAATTAATCACTCAAATACGTGTACTGTAGCGATAAACTGTGCGTCTTGTTGTAAGATAAATATGTGGAAGTGTCGTAGTTATCGTTCTCTGTAAGCAAAGTTCTGCTGAAGTCAATGTACTTACCTCGTAATAAACGAAGTGAATTGCTTTGCGTATAAATATCTTATTATTACGCTTATTGCCGTGATGAAGAAAGTACTATGCTGTAACGTATTGCTGTGCTATGGAAAAGGCTGTCTAATTGTAGCTATACCACAAAAGTTACTACTAAACATGTTTTACTTGCCAGAAAAATTCAGAAAAACTGTGCAGATATAAAACAGATACACCGCAAAAGCACAATGTAAATTGTGTCACACATTAGTAGCGTCGTGATATAATCGCGTCACTATCAAAGAAACCAAACGCTAAGTCATCTTTAATCTCACAGAAAGTACTTCAAATAAAGAATGTCTTTTCAACTGAACCAAAATGTTGCATTAAAACCTCATTAACAGTATATGTTCTAAGTATGTAAGCCTTATAGTCGTTACGTAATTGTGCAACTAACAAGCAAGAATGTACAAATAACACTGTGTCGTCTGTTCACTATAACAATGCATTCGTAATTTCCGTTTAAAAATGTTGCCTAGGTTCTAGACTGTATAGTTAACTTCAAAACATTGTTGTATGTTAACAGTTTCTCAGTGTGACAAAGCATACTAGAAATGTGAAGTGAAATGTTTTATGGCAAAGACAAATATTAAAAAGCAGATTATATTTCAATAAACGGTTTTACATATGAAATGTGGTGCAATCCTTTACTCTTCATAGTACTCAAAGTTTCAACTTGAACGCAATTATCATGCGGTATACGTAGGTAAAGAATACTGGAACTTTTCTCAAGGTTAGCGTCTATGTTATTTTTCTCTGAGCCAGCCGGAGCACGCGGCTGCCTGCGGTGCGAGTCATTGTCTGTCTCTTTGCTGGCGCGCGCCGTTATTGGGATTAGGAGACCTAACTTCTACAAATTCACCTTGCCGAGACGGCCCAGCTCTGTTTGAATACCGCCAGTTCTGATGAAATTCCGGTCTGTCGTTACGATCATATCGTCTGTCGTCATGTTGGTAGATTCCATAGTTTCTTTCTTGTCGGTCACGTGGTGCAGAATTTCTCTCTGAATCGTAACTGCGCGCTGGACCGTTGCGTCTAAAGTTATTCTCCCTTGATAGTAATTATTTTGGTTCCCATATTGTCTGTTTCTCTGATTGTCTCTGTGATAGTCACTACCGCGGAGAGGTGACCTTTCCCTGTAATTATTACTACTCTGCCAACGGTTGTCATACAGGTGGTGTCTGTTTTGGTCACGATTTGTATTGTGAGAATAGTCTTGTCGTGTCCAGTTATTATTTCTTTCACAGCGGAATTGCGACAGATGTGACCTGTAATTGTTGTGTTCCTGCTTTCGCGTTCCCCGATTGTCAGTGTCAATTTCTAATTCTTGTAAGAGTCCCTGAAAAGCTTCAATGTCGTCTTTGCAACGGCCTGCCAAAATAATATGTCGTAAATGTTCAGGCAATTTGATTAAGCAAATGCGGATGAGTTCTGACGGGCTGTATGGGTTTGACAGGTACTGATTCTTGTGCAACATGTCTTCAAAATATTTCACAAGACTGGAAAATTCAGATTGTTCGAAATGTTTCATCATCATGATGCCATGTTTTACTCGGTCTTGTGTGGCTTGGGACCAATATGCTGAGAGGAAGGCATGGTAAAATTCTCCTTCACTGTGGCAATCGTGAATGACCGATCGCATTCTTACAGCTGGTTCATTCTCTAAGTAGCCACACATAAATTCTAATCTGTGCTCTAGTGACCAGTTGGGAGGAAAACAATGAGAGAATTGATGGAGCCACGCTTGTGGATGAATGTCGTTGCCAGAATTCTTAAATGTTTTGAATTTACGTGTAGTAATGAACAGCGTATACTCAAAATCATCGTGTCGGCGGGTCGCATGTCGGTCATTGTTACGTCGTTTCGGCGGTTCCATCTCTAAATTCGGTGTACTTTGCCAATTTCTTTCATAATCTCCAGAGTGCCCTGTGTTATTATTTTGTGTCAGTTCCGTATTTTTATGTCCCTCTTCCCGTATTGGTGTGCGAGAGTCCTCTGAAATACGTAATTCTTGTATTACCTGCGTCAGCTGATCTTGTACTTCCCGGATTTCTCTTTGGTGTTGCGTACTAATTTGATTTAGACTTTGTTTGAATTTCCTAATTTGTTCGAACTCTTCTGTGTCATTAAAGACTACCGGTTTTGTGTCATTCAGATTATCATCTACCTTCGTAGATAAATTATTTAGCTGATTCGAAAGTTCAACTACTTTCTCTGATAATGAACTAATGTCCTCCATGTGTCTTTGTGAACCAATTTTCAGAGTGTCCATTTGTGTTGAAATCGAATCTACTGTGTCCTTTAAGTTTTCCTGAGTTCTTGCAAGTTGCGTAACCGAATCGGTGGATGCAACTGAGTCCATTTTAGCTTGCAAGATGTCGTGATTTTCACGAACAACAGTTTGCAATTCTTTTATGGCTGCTTCGTGATTCTGTAATGCATTTTCATGCCGCGAAAAAATAGATTGGAAATGCTCACAAATTTGTGTTTTTACGTCATTACAGACTTTTTGACATTTCGACTCGATTTTATGTAATTCAGTAGTTAATTCTTCACGTGTTTGTTCAAGCGTATGTTCCACGGAGTCTAACTTTTGAAGCTTTTGCTCCATTGCGTCTAACTTTTGCTGTGTTTGTCTCTGATTTTGTTCCATTGTGTCTAACTTTAGAAGCTTTTGCTGTGTTTGTCTCTGATTTTGTTCCATTGTGTCTAACTTTTGAAGCTTTTGCTGTGTTTGTCTCTGATTTTGTTCCATTGTGTCTATCTTTTGAAAGATTTTGTCCCATTTGCTGCATTTACTGTAATAACACTGCACTGGTGTCTGAAACATGTTCCTCAGTGCTTTTCGGCAGTGCATTTGAACCGGCAATATTCGCATTTTGAAAAGCAGAAAATGTGTCTTGATTTATTTGAGAAAACAGTGAGGACGCAAAATCTGAATCTACAGTATTTGCAAGATTGTGTCCTGTCATTTCGGAATCCTGAGGCGAGCTGTTGCCGACCGATCGATCGATAACGCTTCCCTGTTCACTAATTGTTTCACTGCCTACACCATTATTTGCAACCCGCTCCATTTCCCTATGCGCTATTACCAAATTACTACTTTGAACGTTAGTGAATTCATTACATGGTGACGCTAACACACTGCTTTCGTCTTCACTGTCATTTCTCAGTTTACTTTGGAGCCTAGTGTTACGTTTTTCACACGCCATTATTGTCACAATTTTTCTCACGAAAACACAGAAAAACACAACTTGAAGAACAAAAATAAGAGAACACATTAACATAGCACTGCAAATAAGATCTAGTTAATTGCAAGCGCAACTGCGAAATACTTGGTGCAAATCTACATGCATGCCACAACTGTTTTACTGTACAACAATGAAAGACTACAACTACAAAGGAAATTCTCTCTATGATTACGCGCTAGCAATAAACAAAAGCTACACTAATTACACAAACTACAAGGAAAAAATCAGAAGATTCCAGTGAGGTATCCTTGGCTAAGGGTCGACATATGAAACGTCCCCTTAGAAAAATTATACAAAACTGTGCTTAAGCTGAGACACAATATTTTTAGCGCAACGCAATCTGACTTTCAATAATCCCTACAAAAGAATGGCCCTGACTAACATTAACCTATACCTTTCACAAATCACTTACCTCACCAAAAATCTTCGTTACTCGAACTACTGCAATACAGCGAGCGCCACTACTGCCAGCAAACTAAAAGATTCAAACTACGGAAGTCACTAGCTACTGATAGGGATAGTTAGAAAATGAAAGATTTTAATAGAGGACAAACAATTATTTACCTTAATAGTCATAACACATATATCAGTTCATGACACCAATTCTTACAAATTACAAAACTCCGCCATCTCTCTCCCCACGTCCACCACTGCTGGCAGCTCACCTCCAACTGCGCAACGCTACGCGCTGTTAGCATCCAGCTGCCGCTGCCCAACACTACAATGGCAGACAACAATGCAAACCAGCCACAGACTGCACACGGCACAGCCAGTGATTTTTATACAGAGCGCTACGTGGCGGCGGCGTTACCAATTAAAAAAAACTTAAACAGCCTACTTACAAAGTCTCATGTCTGACTTCCACAAATGAAATGGTTCAAATGGCTCTAAGCACTATGGGACTTAACACCTGAGGTCATAAGTCCCCTAGACTTAGAACTACTTAAACCTAACTAACCTAAGAACACCACACACATCCATGCCCGAGGCAGGACTCGAACCTGCGACGGTAGCAGCAGCGCGCTTCCGGATTGAAGCGACTAGAACCGCTCGGCCACATCAGCCGGCTCCACAAATCAGAGCCACTAAAATACAACATAGTAAACCTGCCTCTTCAGAAAAAATGTAACAGTTTTGAAATCCCTGTTTGATTTGCTAACGGCATTCTGTACCAGTTTTATTACTCTGTATATAGACACCTGACATAGTGTTACTAAGTGAAGAGAATGTGCGATAAATCATTTCAAATAAGTCTACAGCCCTCAGTTTATTTCTTTTCCTGTCCGTCCAGCTGCTTCGAGCTGTCCTTGCAAAAACTTATTAATTGATTGTTCAATTGTTTATTTTTATTTTTAGTTTGTTTTTATTAGTACACTATTTTATGTGGATTATTTAGTTACAATTTATTTTCAGGCCTTCTTTAAATTTCCTGTATTAACTTCTTCCACACGAAATTTATCTGCACTTCCTATGCTCTTGGTTGCCTTGGTTCCCTTTCAAAAATATTCAATATCGTTTTCAGTTTACCGTCAGAGGCGCTAATCTCAGACATAATACGCTCACTTCTGGATATTTTAATAACTTCTCTTAGTGTAGTACGGTAGTTTTTACAATATTTGACTGCTTCTTGGCAAATTGATCTATTTCCCTTTTCCGGCAACAGGACATCTGCATCTCTACGATGTGTTTTTTTACATGCTTTTTACATGCTGTAACTAGGTGTGCATCATGATCAGAAAGGCCATTCTTAACGGTATAAATGTTTTCTGTTTGATTAAATTTTTCTTCATCTGTGAAAATGTTATGTAATTGTCCTAGTTTCCTGTACTACCTGACAGAAAAGTCAATAAATGATGTTAAATTTAAAGAACCGAATAATACTTCAAGGACATTCTTTCTATCAGGATCTTTCGGTAAATATACACTGAAATCCCCACAAATAATAATTAGCTCTCCTCCATTTTCCAGATAGCATAACAAAGGATCCAAGTTTATTTCTCATAAATATCTGAAAATTCCCCACACATGACCTGTACACCGATACAGATAATGAAGTACCATTATTAAGTTTAAGCTCACACGCACTATTTTCTGTATGTTTCTATACACAAAATTTTTAGTTTCAAAATTTTCCACACTCATGGTTGTTTAAAATTTACTTGCGAAATTTAGATACATAATAGCTTTAACATACTAATAACTGCAAATCACAGGAAACACTCAAGTTATGTAGGTCACTAACATATTTATGTGATATTAATATATTAACATGATGCACTTAAAATTACATTAAAACGCTAAACCTGTGGATCAGAGAAATGCAGCCTATAATCGCGTAAGCTCGATACGGACTTCGGTTTTAAAAGAAATAAAGGGTAGAACATTAAACCTTTAACTCCCCGAGTAGATAAAGTTGTACTGTACCTATACAGCATATAGGAAACGAGAACCACCAACGTTCTATACTTAAGAGTTACGCATACATCATACCGTTTTGAATATTTTATTTTCTCGAAAAATACGTTTAAATAGGTGTTAAGTAAATTCCTTACCATTTGGTATAAATTTAATTAACAGTTATTACAAAATTAACCACTTACCTTTACGAGATTTGCATTCGAGCACCTGCCATCTGGGTCACTATATTTTTATAGTGAACTCTGATTGACAAATATGTATTAAGACCCTACATTAGTGGGCTCGTCTAAGTAGTAGCTGCTTGTGTAACTGTTATAAAATTTTAGTAGCTGTCACAGCGGAGAAGCGTGCGATTCGCGTGACTTGAAATAGCGGTAGTAGCAGCTGCATTTCACGCACTCCGAATCCTCTAATTAGTTTCTCTTACTACCAACTATAATCGAGCTAATTACGTGAATAGCAATACGCTAAGATTGTGCTTCTGTATAGCGTGGCGTAATCCCATAATCTGATGTACAGTCGGCATTCCAATTTAATCCCACGAGAGTGTTTCAGTGTCAAGTTTACTGAAATCAGGTGTACATAAGTACGAACTATGCAGCGTAATGGCGTTCATTATAGGAAGCTATCCCATCAGCATCAACACGGAATTTGCGCAGAACCCCTACACATTAACCGTGGAGGAACAGCTTCTGTTGCAACAAGCAGTCGCGGAACAACAGGGAAATTGCAAGGTATTGTTAAATTTTTCCACTAGACTACACGCTTCGCTGTGTTCTTACGTAATACATAAAATGTAAACAGTTTCTATGTTCGTGTGAGTTCCTTTCAAGAATCCAAAGAAATCATTTTCTTTTTTAAAACCAAATATTCTGTTTCTCGCAGGTGTACAACTGTTATTATCTATATAAAATATACACAGGAACCTGATTCGTATACACTTTTTCACGAATGTATGGTTACTATGATGACAAGCTACGGAAATATGGTAGAAGACTGACGGCAATAGAGACCAAAAGCAAACGAATGACTAGTACCGATATAACAGGATTTGATGACACTGTATGCGTAATTTATTGCATGTTAGACGTACTGACTAAATTATCTAAAGATGTGAGTAATCCTTCTTGGCCTTCGAAGACTTTGTATAATTAGTATGTAGGATCAGCGTCTTAAGTAGTCTCTAGCTCTGAGTGCAGATGACCAAAATGTAAATATTAGGACAACTCCACCGTGTTTCAAGAATGGTGAAGTGGTCGTACAGAACTGACAAAATTAGTTTTTGAAGTAGTCCGCCTTCGGAAAAACTCAGTTTCTAGTTTTCTTCTATTAACCAAACATGTTTCAGCATCATCAATGAACTTCTATTTTCTGTCTATTAAATAACAGGAAAAATGCTCCTTACTACTGCACATATAAAAACCGAATATTTACGAAAGTATCTACTAAGTTGAAAAACAGACAAATTTTGGATATATACCTTTTTACCCCCTGCTGCGGTTTGCAGATTTTTTTATATTTTGTATAACAGTTGTTTTCGCTTTTACATTTTGTCGTCTGCAACCATCTAGAACTTAATGAAGAAAAGTTACCTGCTTCGAAGATTTACTATTCAGAAGTTGTGGTTAGGTGTAACATTAGTTAATTCTAGGAGGAAGATTATGTGTTTGTGTCTGGGCAAAATGCTTCACTTACTAACTTTCGCTCTAACTGGTTACAAACTACAAAACCAATATGGCGGACAGTTGAACAGTTTAATGTATTTTGTGCTAGAGTTTTGAAAGTCCCCTGCCACTTTGTACACATTGCGACCAAGTCTTAACTGTCTGCCACTTCCTGAACGAATGCCCATTTTTTAACGTTACATTCCTGCTTGGGTCTGTCGTCTTAATTATCGGCCGTTTTAGCAAATGACACGGGGTGTCGACCGCGTTTTACTTTTTATCCGTCAAAGCAGTATGGCGAAGGCCATTTCATTTTTAGTTTTGGACCTCCGTTTCTGTATGGTGACCTTTTTAGCCCTTTCTCCACGTCCCTGTTTTTAGCTGTCTTGTCTTCCATCAATTGGGATTGACTTATAGTCGTTTTTTAACTCCTCTTTCTCTTCGTGTTCTATAGTTTTGATTTGGGCGAGTGTAACCCCAGTTGTTTTTGCGCCCTAAAACAAAATAAAACAAAACAGAAGGGTTTCAACTAAAAGATGCTCACAACTAATAAGAGTAATGACATACAACGTCCAGTTAATTACTAATTTATACCCAGTGATACATTGCAGGCTACATGTAGGAAACAAGATACCACCGTTCTCAAGGTAATTTGTGTTGATTTTTGTCCATAAGCAAAAGGTGTGGATACAAGTGTGTACCTACATAACTTACAACGCAAGGTCCAATAAAATAAAATACGGTTTTCAAAAAGGTATGTGAAATGGTATGCAATTGTTTTCACAATACCTCTATAGTAACGATAAAGTTTTTCAGACAACAAGACATCTCATTAAGCTGAAGACGAAGTAGTAATTATAATAATCAATTGTTTTGTAGTACGACGAAGTTTCAGTACAATATCCAAACGTAGAAGGAAAGATAGGCAATGAAGAACTAACAATAAAAGTAATATCATGGAGATGATGTCTGGTTGAGAGGTTACTGAAGGCCAACAACCTTTTTCGTGCTTGACAGAGTCGACGGTTCTTTACTACCTTACATACCAGAAAGTCAACAGAGGGAAGCTGGTACATTAGAAACTTTGATGGTTAAGGAAGCATTGGCAAATAAGTAAGTAAGATGCAGTATTAAAGTGAATGTTCAGAGGGAATACAGTATGAGCTTGCTCCCGACTATTAGAGCTTTCAGTTAATTGGCAGAACGTTGCCGTGAAATATCTGCTAACCTGCTATCGTTTTGGATGTAGCGACAGACAATTTGTATTAACAAAGTGTACATAAAGGGAAGCATTGCATGCTGCCATTAGAATGTGTTGTAAGCAGGCGGTAAACCAGCTTCCAATGTATCAAGTCAAGGCCAAAGTAACATACACGTTTAAAAGGCTCGAAAATGAAACACACCACTCTCCTCGTTTCTTGTAAAGTTTCGTCTCATGCTGTTGTAAACTCCAATGGACAAGTGGACGTATGATAGCCATTAATTATAAAAGTAGCCGTTTCTTGTTGTTATACTCCAGTATAAAACTTTTATTACTATCTTTCCTTTGGACTTCACCGCTGACGCACAAAACCCTTACGTGGTGTGCTGTGGACATCACAGCAACGGCGGTAGTAAGCGCAGCTGTTAAAAAGACCAGTATCCATTTTACGACATTCTCGCCAGTTGATGGCACTTCCCTTTAATAGCGCCCTTCGTGCTAACGTAAATATCAAAGTTTTCTACCACATAAACTCAAAAGGTATCAGGAAGAACGCGACTATGACTAAGGCAGTCCAATTTTTCTCTTCTTTGTTCCGCGAAGGGACAGCAGACTCTAAAAAAATTACGAACAACAACGTGATACGGAAGAAGCCGGTTAGTGACTATTATTTCATTATGCTGAGCTAGACGAATTTAGCCACCTTTTTGAATAGTTTGTTGGCTGTTACAATTCTCATCGCAGTCTAATTACGTATACATTCGCAGATTTTGCTTGTCAACATCAGCAAGATATCAGACAGCAAAAACTTGCCGCTCCATATTTAGTTTTGCCTCTCACACTGCTCTAGAAACTGCTACAACACGCCACTGCTTTAGCATTCAGTATTTTCCACTCGCTCTCTTACTGAAAGTATCGCTGTAGATACTGTGAAATTCTACAGTTCGTATTTTAAGCTAAGCAAGAGCTTACAGGAGCGACCAGTGTGTGACGCGGACAAGGCAACTTCGGATTAATGTCGAGAAACGTCTGCACTGCAATAAATAACTGTGTTGTGATGCCAGGAATCATTAACTTTAAAGGGAGATACAATTGTTTTTGTAGCTAGTATACACAGAAAACGTTGCAAACACAAGATTCTGGCCAAATCATTTCACGATTTTTGTATATGAAAAGAGGAAAACCATCTGAGTAGTAGGAAAAGTAGATATCATATCTACCAAACACAACATCAAAATGTAGTCTGAACAAGAAAAACAAAAATTAGTAAACAGATGGCTGCACATGAGTGTTTCGTAACGAGTACTGCACACGAGTTCCAACATTAGAATCACTCACACAAGGCTATAAAAGAAACGGCCTGACAAATGTGCAACATCAGCGTCAGGGTATACACTGAAAATACCACATTTTGTTGTGGATACCAGAAGATGAGCCAAATTATCAAGGAGACATTAATGTGCCACATAACATCGTTCTTCAGCCATCTACAAAACCTATGATTCAAATAACTTTTAGCATATTATCTCAATAAAGAACTTTGCAAATAGTTACTGAAACGTATTTTCAGTAGTAGACTTAATTATGAGACATAGGCTTATTCAAGAGGAGGTACCAATAGATAACGCGTTACCCGTGCTAACGTACTGAATGTTTAATTGAAACTTATCACGCCTCTAACTGAGAATAAACAGTAACAGATCGTCTTTTTTCTTAGCTTCCATTCAATCGGAAACCTATCTGTAACCACTTTCAATAATTCAGGCTCATCTTCAAATGATAATGCAACAAAAATTTCGTTCTTTTTTTTCCTCCTGAAAATAGAGATTATTGTGATACTGAAGACAAATTGTAATAAGAATTTCTCACGTTGCAAATGGTTACTGAAATATGAGAATAAACTGAGAACCGTCGCAGTTGGCAATAATTTCGTGTGCTAGCTGGTAGCGAGTTACGTATGAGTAGCAGAAAGTTCAGCTTCAGAATTTGTGTTCAGGACTCAACACTAATACCATAACAATAATTCTAGTAATCGGTACCCTTCCGTTTCGTAGATCTTGCATGAAAACTTTGATGTTAACGCATTTAATGTTGAAATGACACAAGGCGATTGAAAAGAAAATGGAAAGACATATTAGGGAAGACAGGAAAGATTAGTCTTGTGTTCTTTCGACATCAAGGTCGATAGGGAAAGGTTGTAGCTAGTCAATGACAGCTAGAAAATCATGACTTCTTTTAAAGAGATCCCTCTGCTGATGTATGCTATTTATGGGAAGCGTAAGTCAATATGGATATACGCGAATGTCACAAACTTTCATATTGCGTATTTTCTTAACCACTGCACCTATCCAGACTGGTAAAATCACAGAAAACAAATGCAAGAGCTACAGGCAGCAACGTTCTATTATGAGCCATACTTATCTGAACAGAAATATTGTGTTCGTATGCAGTGAGTTGTCCGGGGAAATAATACTGGGAATATTCTGGTTTATCATTACTGCAGACTATTTGGTCGTCACTGATTTAAGCAAATACTGATATTAGAAAAAAATCTTCATTATTTTCCCATCCTAGTGCACGTTTATTTTACAGTATTAGCTTCGACCAAAGTTGATCATTCTCAGTTCTTTGTACGTCCGTAAGCAACCCGTCGTGTTCATAAAGGAACTAGACAACATAAGATCTGAAGATCATCTGAAAATGAACAACTTTGATTTAAACTAGTCATACCATAAAATAAACGTGCAACTAAGACCGCAAAATAAATGACAAAAGGATTCATGTTCGAGCATTCTTCAAACGTTTGCAAGATGTGGACAGAGGAGTTTCCAACCAGAGCAAGATGATGAGGATATTAGAGTCACAACCTGATAACCTCCGCTGAAAATCAGAACATGCACAGCAGATACAGGGTATGTTAACTGTCAGGACTATAGAACATGTTAATAATTTTATCAACATGTCATATTCTAGAATGTAAAAAATTTTAATTACATGTTAGAGCATAGCTAGAAGTGGACACAGGCTTTCAGGTGCACGGAAAAGATGGGGAACAAACAGGATGAGTTGAGTCCCAAGGCCACTGAAGGCTGTTTGCTTCTAACTGGCTGGGAGAATTATTTATTACAGTTCGCCAAGGTGACGATGGTCGAGGTCATAGGCAAGAATGATAACCTTCCGACGCACGCAATGGAGGAATTTCTTGTGACAGCTAGAATGATAGTCAAATATTAAGACTATCGTATGGCAAACAAAGCCTTCAAGGGAATACTTTGGACAGGTACTGCAGAGGGCTGTGTGCACCCAGAATCAATTTAGAACCGAATAAAAGCTCAGAGAGGGGTAGATTAAAGGAGAGTAAAGATCCAGCAAGTAATCTGAGCAGCTAAGTAGCAGTTTTCAGTATTCACTGGAACAGCGTTGAACGGAGACTGCCTGCCAATGTCTGAAATAATGAAGTATGAAGAATTTCAGTGAATAACAGGAAGAAGTTATTGATTGGTACTTATCTTTTGTATTATGGGGCAAGTGGCCCTTGACTGATAATGCATTATTTCAAAGTGTTGATGATTCATGATTTAAACCAAGTGGCCAGTAGTTAGACTGAGTGGCAGTGAAAGCACTGATCTCTGATAAAGGTCCTTCATAGGGATTATTGAAAGCGTTTGAGATTCTGTTAAGGGATTTTGGTCTGACACATCAATAAACAAATGTGTTGATTAGAACAATAAACGGGTTGACTAAAAGTAGTAACTTATTATTTCAGCAGATCAGTCCTGCCAACTTTAAGAGAATTATCTACCTTTTGTAACCGAACACTCATCCTAGCCAAATAGAGCTTCTCCCTGTAGCCTCCGCTAGATTGACAAACAATCTAACTTTACTCATACTGCCGTTAACGTCCTGATTGCGCCATACAGATACCACCGAATCCCAAAGAAAAAGCTACTGTTAGTGGAGGAATACTGTACAAGAGCGCGACGTCACTAATATGTGGAAAACCTATGTAAAGAAGCTTCAAAAGAAGCAAAAATATTCATATACACATATTGCCACTTTCATTTTCTTAGTTGGAGATACTTTTTTGTTGTTACATGTTTGATTCACTTCTGTCTTTTCGGTTTCAAAGTCCACCTTGGTTTTACAGGTATTTTTTCTTTCCAAATGTCGTTTGTTTTGGGAAGTGTTAAGTCAAAGACTTCTCGTGTTTATCTCAGTTGTCACGGTAGTAATAAACAAGCAAATCCTTTTAGTACTGAGAACACAATCGACAGTGGAACATTTCGCCGCTATTCTAGTGTTTAGTGTGTACTGATAATTTTTCTCCCATTAGTTATTAAATCGGCTGTTTCCGAGAGGGTCGCCTCAGAAGAAGCGTGTGTTAGCGAACTCACTTGAAGAGTGACGTGTTCTGACTTCCAGTTAGGGACGTGACGCCGGCTCGGCCTTATTCTTATTGGGCTGATATATACTGTACTTTCTCGCTAAAATGCGGTCTAATCGGCACATGGCGGACTTGCGGCTGATGAAAGGACTTTGGAATGTGTCTGAAGCCAGACCTTAGTCGAAAGATTTCCTGATAGAGATTTACCGAAGAATAAGACCTTTCAAACAATACTTGAACATCTTGTGGAGACTGTACGTTTTGAGATAAGGTAATTTTATTGTGGAACTTCTAATACTGTTTAGATAACCTAACTTAGAAGAACCGAGTACATGAGCATATTGAGGAAAGTAATGACTGCAGTAGCCTGGGCTTAGCAGAAACCAAGAGTTTGAGTAATGTGACAACGTGGGAAGTGTTACGAGGACAACCTCTTTATTTAAAGCTTATCCGATAATAGAAGGTCTCACTGAAACAGATTTTCAGTCCAGAAAAGATTTCTTTGCTTCTTTGCTACTGATTGCTGGGAATGTGTGTTCAGGACCAAAACCCTCTGTCAGTCATACTATTTACTAATGAAGCAAACAGAGTGCAGAATTTTCATAACACTCATGTACGTACAGATGAGGATCCTTTTGCAATTTTGGAAACAAGGCATCAACAACAGTTTAGCTTTATTTTATGACCTTGCGTGAAGGGTAACAGATTAATAGGATCTTTCATTTCCCATGGAACATTTGATTGAAAAATTGTACAGTGAATTTTTAATGGACATTTAAATTCTTTGTTAGAAGACTTTTCACTTACACTTACGTCAGAGCATGTGGTTCGCACACGATGGGGCGCCACCAGAAAACTGACAGCCGTAGCACAGGTACTCGCTTATTCCTGTAGCTAACATTGCGAGTGACACGTCGTGTTTGCATCCACATGTGGACTATGTAATTGTTACTGCAGGGAATAGCTTTGTATTAACAGATGAATGTGACAGTACGAACGCTAGCTCTATATGCAGGGTGTCCAAGTTTTTCTGTCCAATTGAAACAGGTGATAGTGTGTCCACAAACGGCTGTTTTGAGACAGGGAAGTAATAGTCGGCAATATTTATTGTGTTATGGGCATACACAGCGTGCACCGCATAACAACAACGTAGGTCATTTTACTTGTTCACAGTGGCTCCCGCTAATCTCAGTGCATGCATGCCAACTGCGCATTAAGTTTTGTTGCACTTAATCAAAGATTACTGGTGTCTATTGTACCAGGAGACAGGGAGTTTGGACCCTTGCCAGCAGGCCTTCAAACGTTTCAACGGGGCTTTGACACACCAACCTCTTGACGTAAGCCCGGTGGAAAAAGTCCGCGCCGGCAGAAGTTGCTGTGCCACAGCATAGTCCAATGCGTTAAATGTAGTGCTTCGCAAAACATAATGACATAAGTTACTTTCTCATGATTCGTCACTGCCAACTATCGAAACATAGACCGTACGTAGAGAACTACTAAGGTATAGTACAGAACATTACAAAAGACAACTGGAAGCAGTACCCTGTGAGACGAACAGAAGACACTTTAATTGAAAGATAACAGTTACACTGAAGTCACCGTTTAATCATGGTCCCCTAAATATTACAAATGGCAGCATATTGTCCTTAAAAGTGTCTATGATCACCTCAGACGGCAGTGCATTGTCTGCAACGCGTCCTCACGCTGACCACAAGATTGGTAAAGGTTTCTTGTGGCAGATAACTACACTAAATGTAGCCACTCTTGTAACTACCGACTGGTTTCAGTCCAAGTCCCCTGCATTTTATCCTTGCTACCTTCAAAATTCCGAAGAGTCCATCCCAGTCAATTTTGTCAAAAGCTTTCTCTAAATTAACAAATGCTATAAAATCAGATAAAGCTTCGCGTGTTCCTACATACTGTATCACTGGGATCCAAACTAATCTTTCATTTCCTCGATCTTCGGTCAATAATGCGTGGAAGTCCATTGAAACTCTGTCTTATATGCTGATAGACGCAAATATTACCGAACTGCCAGTTTAATATCATCCATGGATTATGGAATTATTACATTCCTTTTGAAAGCTGAGGTTATTTTGCCTCTTCCACATTATCTTGTACACCAAGTTGAATAATTTTGTCATGACTGTCTCTCTCAAGAATATCAGCAGTTCTGAGGGAACTACTCCAGGTATCCTGTCTCCCTTTAGATCTTCAGTGCTATGTCAAATTCTTCTCCAACTAGTATATCTCTCAGCTTATCCTTATCTACTTCCTCTTCCATTTATATAATATAGTCACGAAATTCAATGTACAGCTCCTCTATATATTCCTTCCGCCTTCACCATTCCCTTCTTTGTACTGATTTGACATATGCGCTCTTGTGATTCATACTTTCGCTTTTCTTTTGTCCAAATGTCTCTTTAAACTTACTATTGTGGGTATCTATCTTGTCCCCTAGTTACACATGCTTCTAGAGCCTTCCATTGTATTTTTTGACTGCTTCATTTGTTGTATTTTTATAATTTCTCCTTTCTTCAGTTACATTAAATATCTTCTGTTATTCAAGGATTTCTGCAAGGCTTTGTCTCTTTACCTGCATGGTTCTCTGCTGTCTCCACTACTTCGTCTCTCAAAGTTACTATTCTTCTTCTATTGTATTTTTCCCCTGTTTCAGACCAACGTTGCCTAATGTTTCCTTTGAAATTTTGAGTGTATTGTGTTTGAAAAATGCGTCAATCTTAATGCAAAGAGCCAGTTGCCTTAGAAAGAAATTTTATAAGGTTGGACAGTAGTTATTCACTTAGGTCAAGAAGTATAAATTTATCAAATCTCAAAAAGAATTTCTGAGGGGGTCTGCACCGGTTCTTAGGTAGGAGAACGACATATTACATAAATTCTTCCGCGTTTCTGCTGTTTTTTTTTATTGTCACTTCATTAATTCATTATTTCTATAGCTCGTTTCGCATTTTTGTGATTTTCAAGTGTTCTCGCAATGAAGGTGGAAATTTTCGTAAAATGTACTATAAACGTATGTTACTTACGTCTATAGTATAATAAAGAAGTACATTGGGGTGAAATGAAATGTGTGACGAGGGCCTCCCGTCGGGTAGACCGTTCGCCTGGTGCAAGTCTTTCGATTTGACGCCACTTCGGCGACTTGCGCGTCGATGGGGATGAAATGACGATGATTAGGACAACACAACACCCAGTCCCTGAGCGGAGAAAATCTCCGACCCAGCCGGGAATCGAACCAGCGCCCTTTGGATGGACAGTCTGTCGCGCTGACCACTCAGCTACCGGGGGCTGACAGTACATTGAGGTGACAAAAGTTATCCGGCCGCTGTGGCCGAGCGGTTCTAGGCGCTTCAGTCCGGAATCACGCGACTGATACGGTCGCAGGTTCGAATCCTGCCTCGGGCATGGATGTGTGTGATGTCCTTAGGTTAGTTAAGTTTACGTAGTTCTAGGGGACTGATGACCTCAGATGTTAAGACCCATAGTGCTCTGAGCCATTTGAACCATTTTTTTGACAAAATTCATGCCCGCAGTAGTGGCATGGACTCAAAAAGTAACTGGCAGTTACCTGCACAAAGATGCCTCTACAGCCGTCCATAATTGCGAAGTTGTAACTGGTCCAGGATATTGTGCTCGAACTGTTCTCTCGATTATGTCCCATGTGTATTCGATGGGGGGATTTGCGTGGGCAAATCATTCAGTCAAATTGTCCAAAATGTTCTTCAAAACAATCGCGAACAACTGTAGCCCGGTGACATGGCGGATTGGCATCCATGAGAATTCCATCGCTTTTGGGAACTTGAAGCCCATGAATGGTTACAGATGGTCTCCACGTAACTGAATATAACCATTTTTAGTAAACGCAGTCCGTTCCAGATAAAAACAGCCCACGGCATTACGAACCCACAAGCAGCTTGCACACTGCCTTGTTGACCATTTGAGTCCATGGCTTCGTGGGTCTGCATCACACTCGAACCCTATCATCAGCCCTTACCACCTGGAAACGGGACTCATCTGATGGTTTTCCAGTCGTCTAGCGTCTAACCGATATGCTGACTAGTCCATGAGAGATGCGGGCGATGCAGTGCAGTTTAAAAACGGCTCCCGCGACAATCATCTACTGACATAGCCCATAAAAATGAAACTTCACCGCAGTGTCCTAACGAATACGTTCGTCGTACGTCCCCATTGATTTCTAGATAGTTGCTGACCACCTCACGAAAACGCCACTGCTCACGGCTGCTAAGTTAAGGCCATCGGCTACTGCGTTGTCCGTGGTGAGAGGCAATACCTTAAATTCTGTATTCTCGGCATACACTTGACACTATGAATATCGGAATACTGAATACCCTAACGATTTCCGAAATGGAATGTCTTATGCGTATTGATCCAACTACCAATCCGCATTCAAAATTTGTTCTACCGTCGGAAATCGTTTCACATGAATCGCCTGAATGCAAATTACAGCTCTGACAAGCTACTGTCCTTTTATACCTTGTGTACGTTTCAAATTGTATCGAGCGGATGGATGTGTACGGGTGTAGAGACAAACTCGTGAATCGATGGACCCTGCATATTAGCAGGGGAATTTTCAAGACGGTGGAGGCTCTGTAATATTGTGGGGAGTGTGCAGTTGGAGTGATATGGGAGGCCTGATTTGTCTAGGTACGAGTCTGACAGGTGACACGTACGTAAGCATCCTATCTGATCGTCACGCGTGGTAGCCGCGCGGTGTAGGGCGTCTTGTCACGGTCCGCGGCGCTCCCCCCGTCGGAGGTTCGAGATCTACTTCGGGCGTGGGTGTGTGTCTCGTTCATAGTGTAAGTTAGTTTAATTTAGATTAAATAGTGTATAAGCTTGGGGACCGGTGACCTCAGCCGTTTGGTCTGATAAGACCTTACCACAAATTTCATAATCTGATCACCTGCATCCCTTCAATGTGAAATGTGCATTCCAACGGACCTTGGAAATTCCATCTGGACAATGCGACACCCCACTTGTCCCTAACTGCTACAGAGTGGCCCCAGGAACACTCTTCTCAATTTAAACTCTTCCTCTGTCCACCAAATTCCCATGTTCCACATGAACATTATCGAGCACATCTGGTATGCCTTGCAACATGCTGTTCAGAAGAGATCTCCATGCCCTCTTACTCTTATGGATTTATGGACAGCTGTGAAGGGTTCATGGTGTCAATGCCCTCCAACACTGCTTCAGACACAAGTCGATTCCATCCCACGTCGTGCTGTGGCACTTCTGAGAGCTCGCGAGCACCCTGCACGATATTGGGCAGGAGTACCAGTTTCTTCACCTCTCCGGTGTGTATCGCATTTATGAATCGTGGCAACATGACATGCGACGATGACATCTTCCAGTAAGGTAACCGTCTGCCAGTACTGTGCCATAGTGGTCGGAGGAGCACGACAGAGAACACGTTGTCCTGGCGACAAGATTCACCAGATTTCATCACGATGGAACACACTTGGGATGCTATCGGAGCCCATCTCCGCGCCAAAAACCTACTTTCCCATAATATGCGGAGATTACCTGTGGGGGACATCTGATACCACACACCTCCGGAAACCTACCAAGAACTTATCGAATTCGTGCCGCAGAAAGACTGTCGTATTACGTTCCAATTAATCAGGTAAATGTTTTGGCTTATTAGTACAGAGTACCAGGGGCGATCAAAAAGTGCCCGTCTGAATGTGTTGCTGCAGCGTATATGCCTCCGATGCGGATGTAGAGCACCGACATCTAGGCAAGGAGTTAGTGTGGCATTCGAATGGAACGATTTTGATCGCCCTTTATACAGCGTGCCCTCCGATGGAATTCCTGATTTCAAAATTAAATATCTCGGAAACTAACATCGATAGACGAGTGCAATAGTCGTAAAAGCTGTTAGAATTTCATACAGAAGTTGATAGTTGTTTCGAAAAGCTGCTAAATGTAATAGCTGGCACAGTACGCCGCAGCTTAGACCGAACGGATCCACCGTTGTAACGTGAAAAGATTTTAGCCTGTGGAAAGAAGAGATTGATATCATGAATTCCGTTGAACAACGTGTTCTTCTGCTCTGGAATACCACAGTTTAAAGCATTCTCGTACGACAACAAAGCACAGTTTTCAAAACGGTTTAATGTTCCAGAAAATGCGATGGGAAACCACTCGCGAGCGCTTCGCCATATTCCAACGGACAGCCAGAATTACTGAAGATCTAGCGGGCAATGTTGGCCCCAGGCCCACTGTAGTTACTCCCGAAATTGTAGCCACGGCTTCTGGAACTATTCGGCAAAATCCAAGGAGACCTGTCGAAGAACTGCAGCAGCGACTTGTTTGAAGCGTTCCAGTGCGCAGAAATTGCTGAGACAGAGCCTATAAGCGTTTCCACTCGAAAGCGAAAGCTACACGACCGTGCCTGTACGAGCTGTAGATCAGATAACTGACTTTTCGAATTAGGTTCTTCGTCTTGTTCATGGAAGCACACTTCCATCCAAGAGGAGTCATGAATAAACTGAAAAGTCAATTTTGGGTTTCCGAAAATCCTTTTTTTTTGTGAAGCGAAACCACTGTACTCTTTCAAAGTTTCTATTTCGGTAGCAGAAGGCAGAAGAGGATTTCTTGTCCTGTCTTTATTGCGAAACATGATCATTAGTGAACATTCCAATTTTGAAAAAAATTGTCGCCACGCAGCTAGCGTTGGAGGACTGACCAGGCACCGAGAGGTTCATGGAACACGGGGCCAGACAACATCGCACCGAATAGCTGTTTCGCTTACTTGATGAATACTTTGGGAATAGAGGCACTGTGTTGGTTAGTGTGTCTGGAACAGCGCGTCGGCTACGGTCGCAGGTTCGAATCCTGCCTCGGGCATGGATGCGTGTGATGTCCTTAGGTTAGTTAGGTTTAAGTAGTTTTAAGTTCTAGGGGACTGATGATTCAGATGTTGAGTCCCATAATGCTCAGAGCCATTTGAACCATTTGGTTAGTGTGTGTGTGTGTGTGTGAGAGAGTGTGTGTGTGTGTGTGTGTGTGTGTGTGTGTGTGTGTGTGTGTGTGTGTGTGTGTGTGTGGCGCACATGGTGCCTCGCTGGACGAATTGGCAGTCTATGTGGCTCCTGAATCCACTTCAGTTTAGGCACTACAGGATGTGGTGGGAAATTTCATTGTTCGTGTGTGTCCTATGAGTACTGCGAGTAGTGAACATATCGAAAAAGTGGTAACGTGACTGTAAAGACTGCTTGCAGAAGACGCCATCTGTCAACAGCTTCTCGAACTATTTCGAAAGTTGTACATAATTTCCGCTTAAAATTCTTAGAAAAATGGCTCTGAGCAGTATGGGAATCAACTGCTGTGGTCATTAGTCCCCTAGAACTTAGAACTACTTAAACCTAACTAACCTAAGGACATCACACGCATCCATGCCTGAGGCAGGATTCGAACCTGCGACCGTAGCAGTCGCACGGTTCCGGACTGCGCGCCTAGAACCGCGATACCACCGCGGCCGGCTTAAAGTTCTTAGAGCTTTTACGTTAAACATACCGTTTTCTGCACTCGTCTGTTTTAATTTTCGAGATATGTAATTTTGAAATCAGGGGCTCCTTTGCTAGAAACCCTCATTTTGATTAGTAGCAAGTGTGCACGGAGACACTCCTCAGAGCATGGGTACTCTGTATAGCCTTTTCGTTCGGTCTTGCACTATACTGCCATCAGTATTGATGCTTGCTTATATTCAATCCGATAATGTGGGCATTAGAGCACAGTGTTAGTGGTAAGGAAATGTGCGCTTCCACACCCTCTTTTTCTTCTGTCATGCGCTAGACTTTGCTCTGCCTGTTGCAGCGACATTTACTCCCACCTTTTTTGCTAGTCTTCCAGCGTGTCTTTTACCTTGTGGAATGTATGTATTACGAAAAATATAGCGGTAATCTTGTCTCTTCCATTTGCAACATTTAAGATAAGCACTTGGGATACTTTCTTCAACTTTTTCGTTTATATAAAATATTTTTAATTCTGCTTATCTGTATTCCCAACAGAAATGGTTTCTGTAACCGGAACCAGAATTGTACTCCATACGAAAGTTCCATAATAATAGGATGACGTCAGCAGGCTAGGACGACGATCAAAGGGTATTATTCCTCGGAGTTTTTCTATAAAGCTTAGCTGTAAATTCAGATGTTGATACACCAGTGATCGATACTTGTCCTGAAGGTGCCACTGCTGTTGAAATCTCTCATCATTAAACTCTGTTCGCCTCGCGAGACCAAGGTAATTTTAGAAATGTGGCTACGCTATTTTTGGACTGGGCACGGCTCTGGTTGCGTGACAAGGCACCTGGTGGTCGTGTTGTCTGGTGCTTTCGTCCACGTTGACACTCGAGCCGCAAGCGTCGCCTGTGTAACGCGATTTTCCGGCCAGCCGGCGCTACAATTTCCTGCCAATTAATTAGGGTGTCACGCCTCCTACCCCTCCACCCTCCTGCCTCCCACCTACACCCGGCGGACTGTTGCGGCGTTCTTCACCTCTCGCCCCCTTACCAGACGTGTCCGTCGCCCTCTCACCGATAAGCCACACGACACGTAGGAAGACGACCAGCGAAAGTGACGGCAGGAACACAACAGCGGACACGCACTACATCGTCTTACAAACCAGGGCCGACCCTACTCGCGCCGAGCCCCCGCTGATTCGACCTTGCTCCCCAAAGTTCTCGTCTGTAGCTGTTTAGTTAACATGTATTTCCTAACAGTGAGTCCTGATTACAGCGGTTAACATATAAGAACGAAATTTGACAGTTTCAGACTAGCACGCGACATGTTTGAAATACAGTATTTTATTCACAATTCTCTTCAAAAATGGTTCAAATGGCTCTGAGCACTATGGGACTCGACTGCTGTGGTCATCAGTCCCCTAGAACTTAGAACTACTTAAACCTAACTAACCTAAGGACATCACACACACCCATGCCCGAGGCAGGATTCGAACCTGCGACCGTAGCAGCAGCACGGCTCCGGACTGGAGCGCCTAGAACCGCACGGACACCGCGGCCGGCCACAATTCTCTTCATCGCATTTGGTACATACAGGGCATAGGCACAGCAATGTCAACATCTGTACTTGCTTGGGAATAGTTTATTAAAAAGGGGTTGGACCACCATTGGCCCGTAATACAGCGGCGATTCTTCTTGGAATACTGGCGTTTAATGCGAGTGTAGTCTCCAGAGGAATGTTATGCCACTCTTCGATCAGAACTTCTTCTTACTCCTGTAGCGACGAGGGAAGTGGATATCTGCTCTGGAGTCTGCGCTCCAATACCGCCCACAAGTGTTCGATAACGTCCAAGTTCGGGGACTGTGATAGCCAGGGAAGACGCTGCAGTTATTTACCTGCTCCTCATACCACGACTGTATCGTCCTGTATGTGTGAATGGGTGTATTGTCATCCTAAAATGCGGATCACTGTTGGGAAACACCATTTGTATCATAAGGTGCACCTGATCACATAAAATGTTCACATAATCGTTGGCTATAACACGGCCTTCGAGAGTAATGATGCGACCAACAGAATACCATGATATGGCTGCCCACACCATCACAAATGGTTCAAATGGCTCTAAGCACTATGGGACATAGCATCTGATGTCGTTAGTCCCCTAGACTTAGTACTACTTAAACCTAACTAACTTAAGGACATCACACAACACCCATTCATCACGAGGCAGAGAAAATCCCTGGCCCCGCCGGGAATCGAACACGGGAACCCGGGCGCGGGAAGCGATAACGCTACCGCACGACCACGAGCTGCGGACGACAAATGGTTCAAATGGCTCTAAGCACTATGGGACATAGCATCTGATGTCGTTAGTCCCCTAGACTTAGAACCACTTAAACGTAACTAACCTAAGGACATCACACACATCCATGCCCGAGGCAGGATTCGAACCTGCGACCATAGCAGCAGCGCGGTTCCGGACTGAAGCGCCTAGAACCTCTCGTCCACAGAGGCCGGCCCACACCATCACACTTCCAACTCCATGCTTAACCGTTGGAATCAGTCAGGATTGTAGGCTTCTTTTGGCATCCTCCAGATATAAACTTCTCCCGATGTTGGAAATAACGAAAACCTTGACTCGTCGGACCATATGACGTGGTTTCACTCATCCTGAGGTAAAGCGGCGAACTACGAAGAGAACTCGAGGAAGCGCTGATTATACAGGCAGTACAGAGGGCGCCACTGTTGATCACGTGATTGTCTCTGGTAACGCCAACATTCTCGATTGAAAGTAATCGATCGTTACTCTTGCGGTGCAACGCTGACATCCAAATTTTATCCAGTTTAACACCTTCGTCTTTCCTGTTAAAATTATTACGATGTTTATCAATCTCGATAGCCTCTCTATACAAGCGTGCATAATAATGCCCGAGGCAGGATTCGAACCTGCGACCGTAGCAGTCCCACGGTTCCGGACTGCGCGCCTAGAACAGCGAGACCACCGCGGCCGGCTGAGCAGATGTAAAATTACGATTGTATGTAAAGATAATACGAGAAACAAATGATCATAGATGAGTAGGGTCATGGGTAATCAGTGATGAGATGATTAATACACGGTCTCAATAAATGAACGATTTCATCAATCTGTTCTAAAAAATAGTTGCATAAAACTGTTCGTCATTTAACTATTGTTGGGGTTCTATTTTCTATGCTGTTTTACACAACATAACCTGCCACATTTATTAATACGAAAGCTTGCACGTCAGCCAAACTGCTGAAATGGAAGTATAATACGAACTGAAGAGAAGCCATGAACTGCTTAGCAAGGTGTCTTAGAGGAAATTCCTGAAAGCAAGAGGAATTTGTGACGTCAGAACTAACAACAGGTTGCCACGCAGATTTAGATCGTATTCATATAATATCGCGTGCAAGTTTATTTTATAGCTTTGGAATACAAGCGTCCCTTCCACAGTTTAATTAATTACTTAGATTCACTTTTTGACGTAGGGTATGAAACTGATTCTCAAAGGATCGCGAAGAATGGAACACATGGAAAATAACTACCCTCGCGTGGACTTTAAAAAGGAAGTTACGCAATATTATTGCAAGCCATTTAACTTTTATTGAATGTTGCACTGTACTTCGAAGTGACGCAGACAGATAAAACTATATTTCAACATAGTCATCGAGTCTCTGTAAACTGCTCGATGTAACAAATCCGCTCCGTAGTCACGGAGCAATTAGAGAAACGTTATGTGAAGGTCCCCATTGTTGGAAAATCTGCGGTTGCTGTGAATCACTTCCTGGACGTTGCGGTTTGTGGTTGATCAGCATCAATCATGTTTCTGCGGCTTTGGTCGAATTATTGGCACCATTTCACTGCTGATAAAGTCGACATTGTATTTGGGCCATATTCGTCAAGAATTTCATGGTGATACGTGTGCAATGTAGCGGTTTTTCCCGCATTAATCGTAGTGACCCATGTACTTCAACTATGGAGCAGGTTTTCATTTGGGGCTCCATTTCACGCTCAGCCTCTGGTGTACCTGTTATCTGTGCGCAGCCTAACTGTGTCCGCAAGAAACTCGGAACATGTACTGTGTTCTGATAATGCGCCACTCTTATTCTCCAGCGGTCTCAGTGTGGGATGACATGTGTAACTTACTTTGCAAGGACCCAACATACATGGTGGGTAAATATGATGGGAAATGTGTTAACATATAAGGATATGCTTCCCTGGTGCTAGAGGGAGCCGCAGAGGTAAAAAGTTGTAGGTGATGCTGTAATTCATACATTCTACATACAACAAATAGATAAAGACTTGAGTGTAAGTGCAACTCTGCGCTGAACAGATACGAGGAAGACATACAAGTCAAATCAAACCATCCTGAACGCTGATGAACCAAAACAAGAACAAACATTAGTTCACGTTTGAAATAAATGTATCTTTGTGTCTCATATTTTCGTATGAAATTTGCCAATTGTTGAGTGAATATAAACATACGCCCTCTGTGAACCACAGTACAGAGCATGATATACGCTTTTCTTCTATTTTCATGCGGGAGAATCCCCTACAGTTCTCTCTCTCTCTCTCTCTCTCTCTCTCTCTCTCTCTCTCTCTGCGTGTGTGTGTGTGTGTGTGTGTGTGTGTGTCTTTGAAGCAATATAAAAGCTTGCCTAAATCCGGCCACAGACATCAGCCTTACCTCTTCCATTTCTCTTAAGCACCTAAAGGTGAAACACTCGTCTCCTGTTTGGGTTCCAAAGCCTTACGGATCTTGTACAGTAGGTAGCTGTTATCTTCAAAATAAGCTGGATGGGAGCAACTTACCGTCAGTCTTTCCTTCTCGCTCCGGGGATAAATGATAAACTTGCAGCCGAAACATCAGGAGCAGATAAAGTTTGTGCCTCAAGCCCTGAAATTGTATGGATGATGAACACCGATGTGACAAAACTCATAGGATAGCGCGATGCACATATACAGATGGCGGTAATATAACGTACATATGGTAGGTAAGGGCAGCGCATTGACAGAGCTGTAACTTTTACTTAGGTGATTCATGCGAAAAGGTGTCTGACACAATGATGGCCGCACGACGGGAATTAACAGACTTTGAATACGAAATGATAGTTTGAGCTAGACGCATGGGACACTTCACTTCGAAAATCTTTAGGGTATTCTGTATTCCGAGATCCACAGTGTCGAGAGTGTGCCGACAGTAACACATTCCAGGCATTACTTCTCATCATGCACAACGACCGAGGGCAGCAGCGTTTGCGTAGATTGGTCAGTGCTAATAGACAAGCAACACTGTGTGAAAAAAAAACCGCAGCAATCAATGCGGGATGTACGAGGAACGTATCAGTTAGAATAGCGTGGCGACATTTGGCGTCAATTGGCTATGGCAGTAGACGACCGACGCGAGTGCCTGTGCTAACTGGACGACATCGCCTTCAGCTTAACTCCTGGGCTCAAGACCATATCGGTCGGAACCCAGGCGACTGGAATACCTTAGCTTGGTCGTATGAGTCTCGATTTCAGTTGGTAAGAGCTGATAGTAGGCTTCGAGATTGGGGCAGACCCCACGAAGCTATCTACTCGAGTTGTCAACGCGGCATTGTGGAAGCAGGTGGTTGGTTGATTTTGGTGTGGGCTGTGATAACATGGAATGGATTGTGCCCTCTGGCCAAACTGAACGGATCAATGCAGACCATTTGCAACCACTCATAGACTTCATGTTCCCAAACAACGATGGCATCTTTATGGATATCAATGTGCCACGTCATCGGACAACAATTGTTCCGATTGTCATGGAGAACTTTCTGGACAGCTCGAAAGAGTGATTTGGGCACGCATTTAAGGAACATAATAGACAGATCAGTTCGTGAACCAAATCCTGCACTGGCCACTCCTTCCGCTGTTATGGAGGACTACAGAGGTAGCATGGCTCATTATTTCCGCAGGGGACTTCCAACGACTTGTTGAGTCCATGCCACGTCGAGCTGCTGCACTACACCGAGCAAAAGGAGGTCCGACTCGGCATCAGGAGGTATCCCATAACTTTTGTCACCTCGAACTAATACGCCGTGAGAAGACGTGTGTTTAGTAAGTGAAGAGACGTTTGGCCGATAGCCTCACGATAGTGATTCGTCAGACGTGCTGTGACGGCTTTCCGAGGCACGGTGCACCTTCCGCGCGCCTAGGCCTGCCGGCCCGGTCTAACCAGCAGCCCAGCCGCCAGCTGAGACGGTGGACGTCGTCGCCCTTGTTCCGCGCTGCATTGTCCCGAACCACTCTCTTCCCCCTGTCTGCTTCCTACGTAGCCCTCATTGTTATCTAGCCTCTTACTTGCCGCCGGCAGAGGGCGTCACAAAAAGAGGCGTTTTTTGTTCTTCCTGAGTTCTCGGTAATTTTAGTCCCCGGTGTTTTTCTTGAACCTCAAGAACCTCCTACACCACAGCGTAAAGCTTAATTTGTTCGCAGTGCGACGCATAAAATCGATAAAGTCAAGACCTAGTTTACGTAGTATACAGCTAGGAAAAGAAGCATTTCTCCTCCCTTCTCAGGGGTGATCCAAAGATCTTCTACAACGACGATTATCACAGTGTCAGAAGCGCCTAGATCGTATCAAAATGATACCATTTCATGTTAGTTTTGTATAAATAAATTTATATTTACATAAAAATTCTTTCTTTTTCAACTAAAGGTTTATTTTGTTTACAACCAAGCGTATGGCACCCATTCATATTAGGACCCACCAGCTGTTTTCATGTTTACTATGATTTTGGCTCTGAGCACTATGGGACTTAACATCTGAGGTCATCAGTCCCCTAGGACTTAGAACTACTTAAACCTAACTAAGCTAAGGACATAAAACACACACATGCCCGAGACAGGATTCGAACCTGCGACCGTAGCGGTCGCGCAGTTCCATACTGAAGCGCCTAGAACCGCTCGGCCACAACGGCCGGCGTTACTATACTTTTCGTGTGCCTGTAGCTCTTCTATATGCACTAGATGTGCACAGTGTAAATTTTCAATTACCTATATTTCGTAGTTAACCATTTCACTGAACACAGCCTTGTTTCCTGTATCCTGCAGCAAGGTGATGTGCACTGCCCAGAAATTAAGGCTACGTCCAATAAAATGTGTAACTGTGACATGTAGGTAATTGTGCTCATATAGTGTCTACGTAAGACCCCATGGTCACCTGAAAAGAGTTTAAAAATAAATAAAACCACTGATCATAACTAACACGAATAATATGTATAATATGATAACAATTCTTCAAACAACAACTAAAGACGAATCAATGCCAATTTAAGAATATCAGTGCTGTTCAGTTAATTTTTCCCTTCCGGAAAAGTTACAGTCAGGAATACATCATATTCGTTTATATCTGGAAACCGATTTGATTTAGCACTTCAGGCGTCGTTATTATACTTACCATCAAGCAAAAATTCCCATTCTCATGAAACTTGACATTCTTGTTTTATAATAAATATCCCAGAGAGATTTCATCTATTTCATATTAGTTCTATGAATATAATGAAAGTTTATTAGTGCTGCAAATACTGCATGGAATTGAAACTTAGTTTCTTTTCTACCAATATTTTTTGTGGGAGGAACAGAATGGTACACTGATGCGGCTGAGAAAAATAAGACTTGAAATTCCGTCGACGACGCTTTTCTCAGAATTCAACAACAGCTTCAGATAGGACAAAAAAGAAAATAGGCCAAGTCCTTTTCATAGGAGTCATTCCTCGATTCCCTTTATTTATGTGAAATACAGAAAAGCTAAATCCGGTAGTCTTGATTTTGGGAAGCATTCTTATCCAAACTCGGTGTGCCATTCACTTCGCTCACTTGAATCTTCAGCTCACTGATAGAAAAGTAAGTGTAGAAGTGGATGTTTTAATTCTCTGTTTAATTTATTCTTCAGACATACCGAATGACGAAGACCGGGATTTTACGTTACGACGACGACGGTGTCGGAGATGGAGCGCAAGCCTGTATTGGGGAAGAACTAATAAGGAAACTGGTCTTATTATTTTCAAAATGAAACATTCCGGTATTTATTTATCATGAGCGATTTAAGGAATCATGGAAAAAGTTAAATGTGATTCACCGCACGGGGACTTGAAACGCCTTGCTTGGCTCAGTATAAATAATGGAGCAATTTGGAATAGTTCTCATGAACTTCGTAACATAAATAGTCTACAAGTCCTATCAACATGACATGATGGTGATTAAAATGACTGGGACGCAGTATTTAATTTGCGATACTTGTTCCCTGACAGCGTAAAAGTTTTTCTCTGTACTTATCACGTAGATCTGAGACTTCTCTGTCGTAAGCTTCGTATTTTGTCAAGGTGAGCTAGATCGCACAACTAGTTCCAGACATGTTTACACCGTTGCAGAGTTTTGTCAAGAACAGATGGCGTAATAAACAGAACACTGCTTTGTAGCTGGCAGGAGACCACTAGGGTTACGAGGTTAGCAATAATGCTACACCAACGGCGCTGAAAAAAAAAAAAAAAAAAAAAAAGACGAGAAGAAAACTTATAAAGAATCACTGACTTAAAAGCCTAATCTATGAAAAAAAAATGCAGATTCTCCTTTTCACACTTAACTGACGGATCTAGCATTGGGATCTGGCTAAGAGAATACGGTACGTTACACGGCACGGTGAATGTTCTTCAGAAACTATTTCATTTTCAGTTGATATCGGTTGTGGGAATAATGACTGAAAATTGGCATTCAAGATAGCTGATTTGGAGACAGACCTGATTTACATCAAATCAATTTCTACACAATTTCCTGCAGCAGTAACGATGTTCGTTACAGAATCATTTAATAATCGCGAAATCGTTACGGAGATGATAGGTAAACTCCAGTGGAAGACTGCAGGAGAGACGCTCAGTAGCTCGGTACGGGCTTTTGTTGACGTTTCGAGAACATACCTTCACCGAAGAGTCAAACAGTATATTGCTCCCTCCTACGTACATCTCTCGAAGAGATCATGAGGATAAAATCAGAGGGATTAGAGTCCACACAGAGGCATAACCGCAATCTTTCTTTCCATGAACAATACCCGACTAGAATAGAAGGGAGAACCGATAGAGGTACTCAAGGTAACCTCCGCCACACACCGTCAGGTGGCTTGCGGATATGGATGTAGATGTAGGTGCAGATGTAGATGAATGACGTGAATGAAGACATAAGTATCTTGTAAGTAACGTATTTATGGTAAATATATGCTTTTAACTGTAACAAAAACAACTTATTCCACTAGCGGTAGCATCCCTACACGTATGAAATTTTAATTGTACGTTTTTTTCAGAGATTAGTAACGTGCGGTTCTTGTTCTTGTTCAAATTACTCCAATATCACTGGCGTAAGCAAAATGGACCGTGTTTACATTTAATTCTTAAGTAAACATACTACAGCCAAGTTAGTTTCATTCGTTTTGCAAAGAGTCGAATCGATATTGAATCATTCTTCTGGTTGCCGCTTCACGGCTATCTTTTGTTCAGGTGAAAGTTATCAACTTTGAATAAATAACAAGTGGACCATGCAAAAGGTGTTTCTTCCTACGAATCCACGAAAGTATAAAATATTATTCACGTGAAATGACATTCAATTACAACCCTGAGGTATTTCTAAATATAAAAGATTAAGGTGCTTCACACCGAGCTATTCCTAATTTATTTTACTTATATACAAATATTCCCAAGTGATTTATTTGTCGGCTCTTAATTATAGAAACAGCACAAGTAAACACATACACATACACACACACACACACACACACACACACACACACACACACACACACACACACATGAAAATCTCGCTGCAGTAACTCGTGGGGTCTCTGACTGTTACTGAAGAAGCTGCAAAACCTTCGCAAGCATCATATGGAGAGGTCGGTCAACCGAGCGAGATGGTGTAGTAGGAAACTGGACTCTTAGTCTGGAGGACAACCGGTCAAACCCCGTCCGGCAACCCCGGCTTAGATTTCCTGTGATTTCCTTAAATCACTTCAAGCAAATGCCTGAATGGGTCCTGTGAAAGGGACAGCCGACTTCCTTCCCCATCCTTTCCTCACTAGATGGGGCCAATGATCTCGCTGTTTGGTCTCTCCTCCGAATCAACCAACCAGCCAATATAAGATCAACAAACCTTGACTTTGACATTATTAAGTTTACCAAAAAATATTTAGGGGCTAGAATTTAAAAGACTTTGCATATTGATCGGACTTCGTCAGAAATTTCTTCAGTTAAGTATGCACCTGTCAGCGTGGCCGGCTAGCCGCGCCGTCTAACGCGCTGCTTTGCGAGCGGGAAGATGTGGCGGTTTCCGGTACGAATCCGCCCGCCGGATTAGTGTGGAGGTCGGGTGTGCCGGCCAGCCTGTGGATGGTTTTTAAGGCGGTTTTCCATCTACCTCGGCGAAAGCGGGCTGGTTCCCCTCATTGCACCTCAGTTACACTGTGTCGGCGATTGCTGCGCAAACACTGTCTCCACGTACGTGTACACCATAATTGCTCTACCACGCAAAAATTTGGGGTTACACTTTTCTGGTATGAGACGTTCTCGTGGGGTGGGGGGTGGCGGGGGTGTCCACTGGGGGCCGAACCGCACAATAACCCTGCGTTCAGTGTTGGAGGCGGTGGAGTGGGAGAACTGCTGTGACCTGCTGTGGGGTTGTGAATCACTGAGGGCTACGGCGGGACGAAGCCTCTCCATCGTTTCTAGGTCCCCAGTCTAATACACAATAAACACTAAAATGAAAATGCTAAAAAAATTATTAATTTATTAACTTGACCTTTGGCTTTGATACAGATAAGACAGGTACTGGATTTAAACTCTATTTTGATTCTTTTTCCTAGATGCATGCCTTCTAAAATCTTTTACCTGTCTAAGATAAAAAAAATATTGACTATAGATGAATATGTTTTCTTTGTGACTGCTGTAAGGACAGAACGGCTTAGGTAGAGGACGAGTTGGTCGTCGAAGGTTTCCGCTTCTCCAGTTCTCAGAGAACGCCAGACAAGGTCGGAGAAAACTGCTACAAATCGCGATGAAGACTCCATCTCTTTTGGCAGCAAAAAATATTTACAGTCGCCGTAAGATCCTCTGAAAACACTTTCAAAAATGGAATATTGGACAATAGTGGCAGTATGATAGCTTCTAACAAACGGGTCGCTTAGGGAACGTCTTGAACACCGAAGCTAACGGCGAAATATTGCGAGTCGTTCGGACCGTGGTAGTAACAGATTCACCCAGTGTTGTTAATTCCCGAAGGCATCGCTATGCATTGTATTGCTAAACACACTAATAATTTAATGAAGGTCCGGGGAGACAACATCGAATGAAATGTCATAGACGATATTTACCTTTTTTCATAAGAGAAAACCTTTCTTGATAATTGCAATTACAAGTTGTATCTCCTTTGCACTTCAAAATTCTACATGCAAACTTATCTGACCTAAAAAAAGCAAAAAAAACAAAAAATAAAAAAACGCTATGTCGAATCAGCATTCTTATCTTCACAATTGCAAAAGAAACATAGATGCACCATCCCTTTTTTCCGCAAAGAGCGTCGACGTCAGAGCAAAGAGCGTAGTCGTATCAAATTACGGTACTGGTACTCGCAGCCGGAATGTTACAATCATACTAGATTAGGTAGGGACATTACAACACGACGCATTGGATGCAGAAAACGTTTCAGTAGGTGAAAGGCTGTTATGTCCAATCGACGGTATTCTCGTCATCACAATTGCTAAAAGAAAACGAAAGACATAGTTGCCCAAACGTTTTATCAGCAAAGAGACTTGTCTTTAGAGCATAGAGCGTCGTCGCATAAAATTACGGTAGCGCATCATCGCTGGTACTCGCAGCCGGAATGTTACATCTTATTAGTTTAGGCAAGACACTATAACACAATGCATGGTGAAACTTGATTGTTGTTTAATGATTTATAATTTAAATTGGAAGCAATCAGAGTACGGTACTTCCATATCACTTTTTATTATTCAGCTGTCTCATTGTGCTTGTTTGCTGGTATAAGGCATTAATGTTTTATGATTTGATTTTGCATGAAAATCCGGACTCAAGTAACAGCTATTCTCTTTGTGTCACCTGCACCTGACGCCTCTTTTAGACGGTAGCAAGTTTGAAGGTTGCAAACTAGTTTAGAGTCGTTGCATTTGTGACAGCACGTCTACCCAAATACATAGCGAGTGACAGCTACTCACACGGGAGAGCAAGCCCCGCCGCCCCTCCCCCCGCACGTCCATTCAGGCTCTGTTAGACGTGACGGCAGCTGAGGGCAGACAGACGCGAGGCGGCAGCGCAACGCGACGCTGGCGCAAACGGCAGCTCGGAAGCGGCCCGCGCGCCGGCGGACGGCCCGGCAAATCCGATGTCGAGCCATTAATCTGTGCGCGACAATCGACAGACGAGCCGGCGGCGGGATGGCGCAGCGCGTCGCTGCAGGGAATCTGCATTACACGTGGATACGTGGCAACCTGCAGTCTTTGCGTCTCTTCTCTCTCTCTCTCTCTCTCTCTCTCTCTCTCTCTACCCTTCCTCTTTGGACGTCAGTATTTGCTCCTGCTCTCGCTCTCTCTCTCTCTCTCTCTCTCTCTCTCTCTCTCTCTCTCTCTCTCTCCCTTCCTCTTTGGACGTCAGTATCTGCTCTCGCCGACCCCTTCTCCTCGCTCATCTCGTACTGCCCCATCTTGGGCCGACAGGATGATTGATAGCCCGGCAGCAGCGGAGCAGGGCTGAGAAGGGCGGTGGTAGGGGCAGAAGGAAGTTCTACAGGGCCGGCTCCTAAATATTTCATGCAGCAGTGCGCTCGCCTCGGGGGAGAGAGATCGACGTCTGTCCGTACCAGGTTGGACGAATACGTCCCTTGCAAAACGCCGTCTGCCAAACTTCTTATCCGTTTCTGACGGTTTCTTCAACGAACCCACAGTTCATGCTTTCCACCAATCACGGTCGCATATGGACCGTGTTCCATTTCTATCCATCTCGTAGTTACCACCGTCTTTGTGATGATCAATCATTCACAGATCTTCAGAAATGGGTGCTTCCTTAAGGTACTGAGACACTCGCACTTTTGAGAAACTAAAAAGAGCATTGACAGAAAGGGCGTGATAGGAAACTACGAAGATGACTCTGCCAGAAAGGATATGTACGAACAAATGTCAAAGATTGAACTGAGTATTGAAAACTTCATACAGTTTACTGCCGGCCGAAGTGGCCGAGCGGTTCTAGGCGCTTCTGTTTGGAAACGTGCGACCGCTATGGAATCCTGCCTTGGGCATGGATGTGTGTGATGTCAGATTAGTTAGGTTTAAGTAGTTCTAAGTGCTAGGGGAATGATGACCTCAGAAGTTAAGTCCCATAATGCTCAGAGCCATTTGAACAGTTTACTGGTTCAGGATGTGTGTCCCGTTTTTGTGGTACGCTTCTCATCCAGTCATAAGATTTTGGACACTGTAGTTGAGCGAGAAGAAAACAGATGACCTGTTAGATGACGAGCGCTTTAGGTTCAGGGAAAATAAAGGCACCAGAGAGGCAGTTCTGTCGATGCGTTTGATAGTGGAAGCAAGGCTGAAGAAAATTATAGATACACTCATAGGATTCGTAGCTACAGATGTGGTGCTAGAGAAACCTGTGTAACACGCCCAGGAGTACAAATGGGTGGGGTGGTACCTTTTAAAATGTTGTCGTTTCGTGACCGTTTCTTGACTGTGCGCCCTGTCCACACCACGTACCTGATAATCCCGCGGCGGTCGTATTGTTTTGCTCCACACTGCTGCTGGCGTGCCTGAAATTGTCTATCGAATTATGAAAGCGGATTTAGGGGAGCCACTCAACGTTAAGACACAACACTGTTCGACGTCTGGTATGAAAAAAAAAAAAAAAATGGTTCATATGGCTCTGAGCACTATGGGACTTAACATCTGAGGTCATCAGTACCCTAGAACTTAGAACTACTTAAACCTAACCAACCTAAGGACATCACACACACCCATGCCCGCGGCAGGATTCGAACCTGCGAACGTAGCGGTCGCACGGTTCCAGACCGAAGCGCCTAGAACCGCTCGGCCACACCATCCGGCTGGTATGAACATCTATATTCTGAGACGATTAAAGGAAAATCGCAGGTTACGCTGTTTACATTCTAATTCAAAAGTGTTTACGCAATTAATGCCTACACAAATAATTGATACTAGTCCTCCTCGACACTAGTAATGATATGGTACTGTTCGGAAAGTTAATTTTTCAGTTTTCACTTGTATGAGCGTGCGCGTAAACGTAGCGCGTGCGCGGCTGATTGTTGATAAGGCGGAAACGCTATGATCGAACGCACGCTCTCACGCTCGCTACAAACCACTGGCACTTCATTGCTCTCTTTAATGGTAACTAACTTCTACTTATTCACATCAGTTTATTCTGGGTGACCGAACACGGCACGGATGACTGATACTGTACAGTACCACATGCAACGAGAGGATACACAAATACGTCATCAGCAGCACTGCACATTTTTTAAATTACTTACTGACGCACTTTCCTCTGAATTATTTACTTATTTTATCACTTTACTGTAATAGCACTTGTAGCAAAACTTCAATTTCCATGCTAACAATGCCTCTCACATGCAGAGCTACACATTACACATCTCGACTGTTCCGTGACCTGCGCTCGAGTCTCAGACACGGATGCCGCAGAGATACTCCGCAACCAAGCCAGCGATATGACAGCACGCTTACACCTGTTTAAAATTATATGGACTGACGGGGTAAGGAATGAGGAGGTTCTCAGCAGAATCGGTCAATAAATTAGTATATGGGAAACATTGACAAGAAGAGCCGACAGGACAACAGGACATGTGTGAAAACATAATAGAATAACCTCCATGGCACTAGAAGCTGCTGTAGAGGGTAAAACTGTAGGCGAAAATGGTTATTGGAATATATCCAACAAATAACTGAAGACATAGAATTCAAGTACTAAAGAAACAAGTGAGGATGAATGAGAGTTGCCGCGTGACACGCACTGTGTAGCTGTCGGCACTGGATACTCGTAACCATCCAGCCAATTATTTAAGTAAAAACTTACATTCCATGAGTCACTACCTGCAGGGTAAAGGAAATACTAGAAAAATAACAAGTGAAATGTCTTACATGTAGTGCACTGGCGCCCATTTTTACTTATCCCTGGGCTCCTTTAATGTGACCCACCATAAATTGATCCTGTACCAGTCTCTTCATGTCATTTGTTGCATAATCGCAAACTCAGTCTTCTACTGACATTTTTGTCATCTGAATCTCCTTTCATCCTGTCCTTCCTTCTAGTTAGTGTTTAAGCATATCCCTTACCTCGCGGATTCTGTGGAGAATGTCTGCATTCCTTATCTGAAGTCCTAAATTTCTGCATCTCAAACCCTTCGATTCTTTTTTGCGGAAGGAAGACACGCTGACATTTAATGAGCATGTGACAACAGATGGAACGGTCCTAATCAATATAAACGCGAAAAATTTCTGGGATAGTGGACACATCAATCGAAACGTGATATCGGATTCCAATAAGGACCACAGTTGCCAAAGACTGCAGTATTAGTACACGAGTAAACACAAATGAAGAGTAATGATCGCTTCCCGGATGATGCGATTGTGTTATCGAGGAATTCATTTTCGGTAAGCCATTATCCAAATATAATGGTTCCTGTATAGACACTGTAGATAGAAAAAAGTCAACGATCGGGTACTAGCTGACATTGTTGTTCCACATTGAGGTGTGTTCACCAATTTGTCCGCATAACTGTACCTAAATCTACAACCTTGATCACTCTGTTACTGGTTGATAACCTTTGATTCGAAGCGGTGTATTGACTTCCACGCTTCTACTTTGGGTGACGGACTTACAGTGATTGAGGTGGACAGGTCGTTCAGGGCCGGGTGCATCACGGTGGCCAGCGTAACCTAGAACTGGAGAGATGAGTGTGTTTCCCATGTCAGCTTATCCTAGGTCGCAGTGGCAGCTTTGACGCTGCCTGCGATGACGGCGGCAACTTCAGTGGCGACGTCCAAGTCGGCGCTGAGCTGGATGCAGTAACAGATTCGATTGACTGAGCCCAGTAGAAAATCAAAACCACAACGACTTCACTATATTTGTTCAGTGCTGCATGTATTGTAAGACCAGAATAGCAGTGACGTATCTACACTAATGACCTAAAACATCGTGACCATGCCAACTAGGCGACTGAGTGCAGCTTTGGAATACGAGAACATTATTGTGGACCACCTTTATCCCTTCAGGCTTGACGCCTTCTCCGACGGCGATGTCTACTAAAAATGGTTCAAATGGCTCTAAGCACTATGGGACTTGACATCTGAGGTCATCAGTGTCCTAGACTTAGAACTACTTAAACCTAACTACCTTAAGGACGTCACACATATCCATCCCCGAGGCAGGATTCGAACCAGCGACCGTAGCAGCAGCGCGGTTCCGGACTGAAGCGCATAGAACCGCTCGGCCACAGCGGCCTGCCGCAATGGCTACTGCCGGTAGAGGAGCTGTCCGTCTTTCAACGACAGAATAGTGCTACGGTGGTTTGACAATGAAGACAATGGAATCACGTTAACATCATGATCACTCATTTCACCTGGTCTCAACCCAATGCAATACTTCTGAGACGATATCTGGTTGCAGCTACGCACATGCAAACCACGGGCCCGAAAGTCATGGGAACTGCGTGACCTGTGCGTAGAGATCTCGTGACACATATCCCCAGAGAGCTACCAAGGAACTGTCGAATCCTTGCGCGTGGAATCACTGCTGCACTGCGTTACAGGTGTGGACCAACACACTATGAAGAAAGTTGTCATAATGTTTTGTCTCATTCTTGTAGAAGCAGTAAAATGTTCACAGGCCAAGTTACTTGAACTAAAAGGATTCCAACGGATGGGCGCTAACTCAACTGGACGGGTCCATGGCCGTATTTATCAGCCACAAGTGCGATCATATGACTGCGGCCTTGCCGTCAGATGACCGAAGTTAATCGCTGTCGGGTTTGGACAGCACATGGATGGCTGACAATCCGGGTCTGCCGAACGCTGTTGGCAAGCGGGGTGCACTCAGTCCTTGGGAACCCAATTGAGGAGTTATCTGATTGAGTAGTAGCGACTCCGGTCACGAAAGCTGACAATGACCGAGAGAGCGGTATGCTTATCACATTTCCCTCAATATCTGCATCTGGTGACGCATCGGATGAGGATGGCTTGGCGGTCGATCGGTACCATTGCGCTCCCCGAGGCCTGTTCGGAGGAGTCTAGTGCACTCGTTTGCAATGGTTAGGAGCCCCCGGGAGCGGCTTGAGACTCCGGTCGGAGAAGTCAGCGACTTAATGGGTGGTCTGCCACTAGAATATCCGCTGAGGCGGGTGTCGACGTAGTTAGAAATGACTAGTGCCTTCCTTGTTTACTGCGCTTGGCGGAACTAAGTGACAGGCCGCAACAGAAGTAAAGTGGTTTCCATGGTCACGTGAGAGAGTACGGTACATTGCTGCACGGACTCGTAACTCGTCTGCGTCTTGTATTAATCACTTACTACTTCTACTGCGTTCTGCAACGCCTCCGAGCTTGTACTCATTTACAATAGTCATCACTACGGCTTTCCAATATTCGTAAACGGTCGCACATTTTCTACGGACATCAATCAAGCTCGGCCAAGCGTTGTTGTCTTACTTAATTTTAAATGATTATCACGGGTTTTTCCGCTGTGACTTAATATTATTGTCACCTCTTTTGTTCGTGGGGGTGTCAGAGAGTAAATTACACATATCGTCCTACGCTAAGACCGTTGCTAATAAAGAGTGGCGCGTTCTCAGCAAAGACGACTTGTGACGGGTTTTCTGTAGACACAGATCCTTTGCGGTAAGGGTAATACATGCATCGCTTTTATAAAATATTCACGTTACTTGTTTCAACTAATAGCGTAAATCTCCAGGTGTAATAAAATCTGTTCCAAAGTACTGTTGAGTTTTATAACATACTTCGGATATTAGATAGTCAGCTAAAATATTTCAGTACACGTACGTCATATCGTCACAAGGTAAAAAGTATTTTGGCGATTCGATGGATGAGCAATGAAATATCTTATTTGACTCCGTGATATCAGAAGTGTCTGTTTCTGTAATATTCTGTACGAAGCTTCGTATTAGATTTCATCACATCGGAATATGACAGCAAGATAGTGATTACGAATTCTTCATCTCTAAGGTCCAGGAGCAAGCGAAATATAGAGAAGATGTATGTAAATAAACAATAAGTATCCATTTGGGCACTCCGCGTAGTATGTGTCATACAATGACATTACAGACTATATTATGCTGTGAGACCAAGACGCTGCTGTGATCGATTATATCAGTATTGTTTATTACTATGGTCGTATTTCGGATTGATTTCCATCTTCAGGATACATCATGTAGTCCTGATATCCATGTAATATCGATGTCTCAGTTTCCGTCATGCTACATCAAAACTGGCGCCAGACACAGGGAATCGTGTGACATTGTTCTGGATGTCTTGTCCGAAAACTAACTTGAGCAGACGGTTAGAGAACCAACTCATGAGGGTAACGTCTTAGACATCCTGGCAACAAACAGACCTGAACTTTCGAATCAGTTAACGTAGAGGACGGGTCGTACAAGGAACGTTAAGAAACGTAGGAAGATATATTTGCTCAGTAAGGGTGACAAGATGCAAATTTCAGAAAATCTCATCAGTCAGCGTCAAATATTCAGTGATGAGGTCGAAGATGTGGAGAAGAAATGGAAAAAATTCAAAGGCATCGTTCAATATGCCCTAGACAAGTATGTTCCGAGTAAGATTCAGCACGGTTTAATAGTAGTGTTAGAAAAACGATACGTAAACAAAGAGCCCTTCATCTGAGATTCAAGAGAAGTAAAAACCTAACTGACAAACAAAAGCTGAACGAGGCGAAAATGAGCCTGAGGAGAGCAATGAGAGAAGCGTTCGATGATTTTTTATGGTATGACTTTGTCAACCGACCTGAGCAAAAACCGTAAGGGATTTTGGTCATATGTAAAATTAGTAAGTGGGTCAAAATCATCGATTCATTCACTCAACAACCACACCGGCACCGAAACGGAAGATAACAAAGAGACGGCCCAAATACGGAATTCGGTCTTCCGAAGTTGTTTCATAGCGGAAGATCGTAACTACACCCCTGGAAATTGAAATAAGAACACCATGAATTCATTGTCCCAGGAAGGGGAAACTTTATTGACACATTCCTGGGGTCAGATACATCACATGATCACACTGACAGAACCACAGGCACATAGACACAGGCAACAGAGCATGCACAATGTCGGCACTAGTACAGTGTATATCCACCTTTCGCAGCAATGCAGGCTGCTATTCTCCCATGGAGATGATCGTAGAGATGCTGGATGTAGTCCTGTGGAACGGCTTGCCATGCCATTTCCACCTGGCGCCTCAGTTGGACCAGCGTTCGTGCTGGACGTGCAGACCGCGTGAGACGACGCTTCATCCAGTCCCAAACATGCTCAATAGGGGACAGATCCGGAGATCTTGCTGGCCAGGGTAGTTGAATTTACACCTTGTAGAGCACGTTGGGTGGCACGGGATACGTGCGGACGTGCATTGTCCTGTTGAAACAGCAACTTCCCTTACCGGTCTAGGAATGGTAGAACGATGGGTTCGATGACGGTTTGGATGTACCGTGCACTATTCAGTGTCCCCTCGACAATCACCAGAGGTGTACGGCCAGTGTAGGAGATCGCTCCCCACACCATGATGCCGGGTGTTGGCCCTGTGTGCCTCGGTCGTATGCAGTCCTGATGGTGGCGCTCACCTGCACGGCGCCAAACAAGCTTACGACCATCATTGGCACCAAGGCAGAAGCGACTCTCATCGCTGAAGACGACACGTCTCCATTCGTCCCTCCATTCACGCCTGTCGCGACACCACTGGAGGCGGGCTGCACGATGTTGGGGCGTGAGCGGAAGACGGCCTAACGGTGTGCGGGACCGTAGCCCAGCTTCATGGAGACGGTTGCGAATGGTCCTCACCGATACCCCAGGAGCAACAGTGTCCCTAATTTGCTGGGAAGTGGCGGTGCGGTCCCCTACGGCACTGCGTAGGATCCTACGGTCTTGGCGTGCATCCGTGCATCGCTGCGGTCCGGTCCCAGGTCGACGGGCACGTGCACCTTCCGCCGACCACTGGCGACAACATCGATGTACTGTGGAGACCTCACGCCCCACGTGTTGAGCAATTCGGCGGTACGTCCACCCGGCCTCCCGCATGCCCACTATACGCCCTCGCTCAAAGTCCGTCAACTGCACATACGATTCACGTCCACGCTGTCGCGGCATGCTACCAGTGTTAAAGACTGCGATGGAGCTCCGTATGCCACGGCAAACTGGCTGACACTGACGGCGGCGGTGCACAAATGCTGCGCAGCTAGCGCCATTCGACGGCCAACACCGCGGTTCCTGGTGTGTCCGCTGTGCCGTGCGTGTGATCATTACTTGTACAGTCCTCTCGCAGTGTCCGGAGCAAGTATGGTGGGTCTGACACACCGGTGTGATGTGTTCTTTTTTCCATTTCCAGGAGTGTATGTCCCTCCTTTCAATCGTCGCGCTAACGTATAAATGGCAGATATTGAGATAACCGATCGGGGAATTACTTCCCTTCTAGCAGTCATTAATCGTACATCGATTGAGCAACGGAAATTTCTTAACGACTCAATAAAAGCGCAGGTCATTCCCGTTTTTAAGAAATGCCGTAAGAGAGAGCCACACAATTATACACCTATATCATTGGCGTCTGTTGTAGAATTATGGAACATGTTTTATGAAACTTACTGGCAGATTAAAACTGTGTGCCGGACCGAGACTCGAACTCGGGACCTTTGCCTTTCGCGGGGCGAGTGCTCTACCAACTGAGCTACCCAAGGTCTCGAGTTCGAGTCTCGGTCCGGCACACATTTTAATCTGCCAGGAAGTTTCATATCAGCACACACTGCGCTGCAGAGTGAAAATCGCATTCTGGAAACATCCCCCAGGCTGTGGCTAAGACATGTCTCCGCATTATCCTTTCTTTCAGGAGTGCTAGTTCTGCAAGGTTCGCAGGAGAGGTTCTGTAAAGGTTGGAAGGTAGGAGACGAGGTACTGGCGGAAGTAAAGCTGTGAGGACGGGGCGTGAGTCGTGCTTGGGTAACTCAGTTGGTAGAGCACTTGCCCGCGAATGGCAAAGGTCCCGAGTTCGAGTTTCGGTCCTGCACACATTTTTAATCTGCCAGGAAGTTTCATATCAGCGCACACTCCTCTGCAGAGTAAAAATCTAATTCTGGAAACAAGTTTTATACTTAAGAATTTGAAAAATGAACAGCTCCTCTGTAAAAATCAACGTGAATTCCGCAAACAGAGATCCTGCGAAACTCAGCTCGCTCTGTTCCTCCAAGAGATACATGGTGTACTGGACAACGGTGCTCAGGTTGATGCCGTGTTCCTTGACTTCAGTAAGGCATTTGACACCGTCCCGCATTGCCATGTAATGAAAAAATGCGAGCTTACGGAGTATCGGAGCAGACCAGCGATTGGATTGAAGACTCTCTTGCAGGTAGAACTCAAGTCGCTAATGACGGAACTAAATCGACAGATTTAAAGGTAATATCCGGAGTACCACAGGGAAGTGTGATAGGACCGTTGCTGTTTACAACCTACATAAATATTCTAGTAGAAAGCGTTGGATGCTCTGTAAGGCTATTCGCAAATGATGCAGTTGTCTGTACCAAAGTAGCAACGCGAGAAAATAGGAAGAATTTGCAGAACTACCTACAGAGAATTGATAAATGGTGCAGGCTCTGGCTGTTGACCCTGAACGTAAATAAATGTAACATATTACGCATACATAGGAAAAGAAATCCACTACTGTACAGCTACACTACTGATGAAAAACAGCTGGAGACAGCGTCTGCCGTAAAATATATAGCCGTAACTGTCCAGAGTAACCTTTGAAGTGAAACTGGGGTAGTGGTAAGATGTTATGGGGCCAAACTGCTGATGTCATCGGTCCGTAAGCTTACACACTATTTAATCTAACTTAAACTAACTTACGCTAAGGACGGCTATTACACCCATGCCAGAGGGAGGACTCAAACCTCCGACGGGGGGAGCAGCACGGACCGTGAAAAGACGCTCCTGACCGCGCGGATATCCAACGCGGCTTCAAGTGAAATGACCAAATAATACATATAGTGGGAAAAGCAGACATCTGACTCAGATTCATAGGAAAAATCTTAAGGAAATATAACTTATCTACGAAAGAAGCGGCTTACAAGGGGCTTGTTCGCCCGATTCTTGAGTGCTATTCATCTATGTGGGATCCCTATTAAGTAGGACTGATAGAGGAGGTAGGGAGATCCAACGAAGAGAGGCGCGTTTCGTCAAGGGACCCTTATCTGGCGAGAGAGAGTTACGAAATTGCTAAATAGCCTCGACTGGCAGACGTTACGAGAGAGGCTTTGTGCATCACGTAGAGATATACTTAAAGATATACTATTGGAATTTCATAACAGCACTTTTCAGGGGGAGTCAGCCAACATATTACTTCCCCCCCACAAACATCTCGCTTATTGACCACGAGGAGAAAATTCGAGCCAGCCTTGGTGGCCGAACGGTTCTAGACGCTTCAGTCTGGAACCTCGCTACCGCTAATGTCGCAGGTTCGAATCCTGCCTCGGGCATGGATGTGTGTGATGTCGTTAGGTTAGTTATGTTTAAGTAGTGCTAAGTTCTAGGGGACTGATGACCTCAGCTGTTAAGTCCCATAGAGCTCAGAGACATTTGAACCATTTGAGAAAATTCGAGATATTAGAGCCAATACAGAGGCTCACCGACAATCATTCTTCCCACGCAGCAGGATTTGAGGGATCAGATAGTGGTACAAAAAGTACCCTGCGATACACATCATTAGCTGGTTCGTGGAGTACGATGTAGATGATAAGTTTGCTCCTTTGATGTTGGTGGAGCTACGGTAAGCGTTAAACTTCTTTTGGGGCAGTCATTTGTCAAGTTTTCGAATTATCATAGTTTGTATCACAGTGATGTTACTTGACAGCTGTATTGACATTTGAGTTTCTGCACAATGGTCTAGACCTAACACCAAATACACTCACCTGTATTTTGAAAATATTGTCCCTGTAAGGCAGGGCTCACCAAAAGTGGTTCTGTAATTCATTAGCAAATCGACACACCGGGAATAGCGAGTAGCGATTGTGACAGTAACACTCTGACAGAACTCAGACCTAGTTTATATTACATTTTAAAAATGTGCGACGATGCTATGCTGATTTTGTGTAAATTTTGTGACGAATCAAATATGGCTTTTTATTTTAGGATAAATTACAAAAAAGATCTGAAAATGGTTATTGCTGATTGAAGCCGGTAGTCTAAGGACCAAAAGTTTTATAATCATTCATTTCTATCACAACTACAACTCTAATCAACCAACGACCTTGCTGCAGTGGTAGCACCGTTTCCCGGCACTATCGAGCAGGGCTAGCACTTAGATGGGTGACCATACGGTCTGCCGAGCGCTGTTGGCAAGCGGGGTGCACTCAGCCCTCGTGAGGCATACTGAGGAGCTACTTGATCGAAAAGTAGCGGCTTCGGTCTCGTAAACCGACATACGGCCGGGAGGACGGTGTGCTGGTCACATGCCTCCCTCTCCGTATATCCACATTCATCTGTGGGCTGAGAATGACATGGCGCCACGCCGGTACCGCTTGGTCTTCGTGACCTGTTCGAGCGCAGGTAATTTTTAGTTTTTTTTTATAACTGTAATCAAAAATATATCAAATGTAGTTGAACTCCGATAAAGAGCGACGTGGGAAATGAACGTACGTATAGTCTATACACTTTTTTCACTTGTGTGTATGTGTGTGTGTATGTGTAAGTGTGTGTGTGTGTGTGTGTGTGTGTGTGTGTGTGTGTGTGTGTGTGTGTGCAAAACCGGCGTAAAAAAATGAAAATAGGTACAGGGTGTTTCAAAAATGACCGGTATATTTCAAACGGCAATACAAACTAAACGAGCAGCGATAGAAATACACCGTTTGTTGCAATATACTTGGGACAACAGTACATTTTCAGGCAGACAAACTTTCTAATTTACAGTAGTTACAACTGTCAACAACAGATGTCGCTGCGGCCTGGGAAACTCTATAGTACGATATTTTCCACATATCCACCATGCGTAGCAATAATATGGCGTAGTCTCTGAATGAAATTACCCAAAACCTTTGACAACGTGTCTGGCGGAATGGCTTCACATGCAGATGAGATGTACTGCTTCAGCTGTTCAATTGTTTCTGGATTCTGGCGGTACACCTGGTCTTTCAAGTGTCCCCACAGAAAGAAGTCACAGGGGTTCATGTCTGGCGAATAGGGAGGCCAATCCACGCCGTCTCCTGTATGTTTCGGAAAGCCCAAAGCAATCACACGATCATCGAAATATTCATTCATGAAATTAAACACGTCGGCCGTGCGATGTGGCCGGGCACCATCTTGCTTAAACCACGAGGTGTTCGCAGTGTCGTCTAAGGCACTTTGTACCACCACAAATTCACGAAGAACAGATAGCGTGATGCAGTAATCGTTTCGGATCTGAAAAATGGGCCAATGATTCCTTTGGAAGAAATGGCGGCCCAGACCAGTACTTTTTGAGGATGTAGGGACGATGGGACTGCAACATGGGGCTTTCCGGTTCCCCATATGCGCCAGTTCTGTTTATTGACGAAGCCGTCCAGGTAAAAATAAGCTTCGTCAGTAAACCAAATGCTGCCCACATGCATATCGTCGTCATCAATCCTGTGCACTATATCGTTAGCGAATGTCTCTCGTGCAGCAATGGTAGCGGCGCTGAGGGGTTGCCGCATTTGAATTTTGTATGGATAGAGGTGTAAACTCTGGCGCATGAGACGATACGTTGACGTTGGCATCATTTGGACCGGAGCTGCAACACGGCGAACGGAAACCCGAGGCCGCTGTTGGATCACCTGCTGCACTAGCTGCGCGTTGCCCTCTGTGGTTGCTGTACACGGTCGCTCTACCTTTCCAGCACGTTCATCTGTCACGTTCCCAGTCCGTTGAAATTTTTCAAACAGATCCTTTATTGTATCGCTTTTCGGTGCTTTGGTTACATTAAACCTCCATTGAAAACTTCGTCTTGTTGCAACAACACTGTGTTCTAGGCGGTGGAATTCCAACAGCAGAAAAATCCTCTGTTATAAGAAATAAACCATGTTGTCCACAGCACACTTGCACGTTGTGAACAGCACACGCTTACAGCAGAAAGACGACGTACAGAATGGCGCACCCACAGACTGCGTTGTCTTCTATATCTTTCACATCACTTGCAGCGCCATCTGTTGTTGAAAATTGTAACTACTGTAATTTCGAAAGTTTGTCCGCCTGAAAATGTACTGTTGTCCCAAGCATATTGCAACAAACGGTGTATTTCTATCGCTGCTCGTTTAGTTTTTATTGCCGTTTCAAATATACCGGTCTTTTTGAAACACCCTGTATCTTCAAAACAACGTGGTGGAGAAAAAGTTACGATTAAGTGTGAGATGTTTTATAATAGTCATAAATATTTGTTGGGATGGTTCTTGGAATGTAGGATGTTTCAGGAAAAGTTGTCGACTCAATAAAATACATCCTCTTAGTGTGGCCAACCTGAAATCATGGGGCGATGTGACAGACGGAATCCTGCCCGGGGCGTCATGAGCACTCACGTACTCCTGCTGTCATTTAACTCTTTATCTGTGAGTGGCACTAGGTGTTGAACGCGGGATGATTGTAACAACTAAAAAGATACACCCGTAGGGTATTCTTGATTGGAGACCCCGAGGGGTAGGTTTTACTGGCTAGTGGAATATGTTCGGTACCGTGGCGCACAATCGACTTCACCCTTCAAGAAATTTGATTGCTGCGTCTGATAAGTATCTACTGAGTATATATATTACTTGAGACGCAGCCCTAGTGGGAACTGACTTGATCACATGATTAGGTACAGCCACATTCCCGTTCAAAGCAGTGCGTCAGGCTATGTTGCGAGTGAAGCATCGAAAGTAATCGGAAGGTTGCCATGAGATCTTGTTGTTGACGTCGTTAAATTCACTAACGATGGGAAGGAGATAGAATTGGGCATCCGAAATGCTGAGGTTGAGTAAGTCGCCAGTGTGCCACGATATGTGTGGCACGATGATGAGTGCTGTGAAATTAAGTTACCCGCCCCAAAAGAAAGAGAAGCAAAATGTACACAATAAAAATCCTACTGACGATATGCATCAGTGTGATTAGGCAGGAAATTATGAGAAATTAAGAACAATACAATGAAATATCAAATACTTGAAAACTTTCCTGCTTTTGTATGGCAGAGATTGACTTCAATAGAAAAAAGAAACACTGAAAAATATATATAGTGGCTAAAGAATTTGGTTTTAAAAAATGCCATAATAAATGAATCACATTATGCAAAAGAGATGACATAGCTTTTTTAAAAAAAGTATCCATTACATATTTACCAAAAAGCGAATCATCTTAATTAAAGTGATCTGTGTTTTATTTAGACGAAACGTGGATTCACACGTGTTAAACTTTGGATAGATGTAGTCGAATTGCAGAAGCAGTATAGTGAATCAAAAGTGCCAGCTGAAGTTTCGAGTGTTGGGCTACAGAAGATATCGCCTGTGTGTGCTCCGTCTGTAACAATACAAGAGTCCATGCCACTACTAAAACTCCGAACACTCGCTCCTCTTCTCCCTCCCCCCCCCCCCCCCCCATCTCGCCCACCCCCACCTATCCACAACCCATCCAAAAGAGGGAAGTGACACACATTCATTTATGTCTCTTATACCTTACTGTCAGGCTGCCATACACATTCAGTAGCAACGTTTACAGTTATATGTCGATACGTTTCAAACTAAGAAAGAATGTTATGAAGAATCGAGTAAAAAAGAAACGTAAAGAACAATAATAATGACGTTTCTGCCTTTCATTTTCGTAAGACAGCGATGTTCAGCTACTACACAGGATGGTAGGGCATCCGTTAACACGCCAGGGAATGGCTTCCATGGTACTAGAAGGCAAAAACTGTAGAGGAAAACAGAGATTGGAGTACATCCAGAAAATAATTGAGGAAAGGTTGCAAGTGCTGCTCTGAAATGAAAAAAAGGCGTTACCAATTGGAGCCACTCCTGTTACAACAAGCCTGCCAACGTAACGAAAATGTAAAAGGAGCATATTTTGTTTGTCGCCTGCTTTGTTAAGGCAATGAAACAATGATAACTGAATCTCGATACTGTTGAAAGCAATGGAACATTGTGATATGTGTTGTTCCTTGCTTTGAATGTGCTGCGAATGCATAGAAAGAAAGATCCTTTATCATTTAGCTATAATATAGCAGGTCAGCAACTGGAAGCAGTTAATTCCATAAATTATCTGAGAGTAGGCATTAGGAGTGATTTAAAATGAAATGATCATATAAAGTTCATCGTCGCTAAAGCGGATGCCAGACTGAGACTCATTGGAAGAATCGTTATGAAATGCAATCCGAAAACAAAGGAATTAAGTTACAGTACACTTGTTCGCTCACTGCTTGAATATTGCTCACCAGTATCGGATCTGTACCTGATCGGGTCGATAGAAGAGATAGAGAAGATCCAACGGAGAGCAGCGCGCTTCGTTACCTAATCATTTAGTAATCGCGAAAGCTTTACGGAGGTGGAAGATAAACTCCAGTGGAGGACTTTGCAGGAGAGACGCTCAGTAGCTCGGTGTGGGCTTTTGTTGAAGTTTCGAGAACATACCTTCACCGAGGAGTCAAGCAGTATATTACTCCCTCCTACTTATATCTCTCGAAGAGACAATGAGGACAAAATCTGAGAGATTAGAGCCCACACAGAGGCATACCGACAATCTTTCTTTCCACGAACAATACGAGACTGGAATAGAAGGGAGAACAGATAGAGGTACTGAAAGTACCCTCCGCCACACACCGTCAGGTGGCTTGCGGAGTATGCATGTAGATGTAGATAGACGTAGAATTGCATCGAACAGTTACTGAAGTGTGCTCGTTTTCCTTCATTTGTAATGCAGTGGTGATGCCTATTTACGAATTAGAGGGTCGAGCAATGTTACTGATGAAACTAAAAAAGGGAGTGTTGTCGGACACAGAGATGAAGAGGCGCAAGGTAGAACTTATCACTGTGCGCCTGTTATGGCACTACGGGACGCTTACAGGAAAATGATACACATCCAGCCATGTCACTTATACTCCACCATTAAGTCTACATTATCTGTAGGATACACACATGCGTAGCCATAAGAATGGTAGTGCTACTGCCCCCAAACTTGTGCTTGACAGCTCCGCTCTCGATAGCCAGAGAATTTATTGCCAGATGGATGGAGCAGCAGGACAGGACAGCGAGAGAACTTGCGGCGAGCGGCAGTAATGGCCGAAAGACGGTGAAATGTTCGCCGCAGACGCCTCGCCGTTTCGCGGAATGCTCTCTGCCGTGATGGATGGAACACTGAGAGTGCGCCGGCTTGGCGGGCCTAGGCGGCCTGTAGCAGGAAATACCACTCGGATATTCCGCCTGTTCTAAATAATGGAACGAGCAGTTCCGTATGCCATCAGTACTGAAACCTCTGCTCCGTTCTGTGGAAGGAAGATACATTTTTTACAGCGTAGTGTAAGGCACGCTAAAATACAAGCTCTTATAGCCATTCTTACAGCTTACAGAATCAAATACGACTTTTCTTCAAGTTTCATACGACATAAATCAGACAGCCGACGACAACGTAAGTTTTTCGATATACACCGAAATTAGATTTTGTTTGTTTGTTATGTCACCCCATTCCCGTTTTCACTCCCACCTATAGGAGTCATCTGTTATTCACTATAGCAACGAGGAATATTATACACTACCTGCCACTAAAATTGCTACACCAAGACGAAAAGCAGATGATAAACGGGTATTCATTGGAAAAATATATTGTACTGGAACTGACATGTGATTACATTTTCACGCAATGTGGGAGCATAGATCCTGAGAAATCAGTACCCAGAACAACCACCTCTGTCTGTAATAACGGCCTTGATACTCTTTGGCACTGAGTCAAACAGAGCTTGGACGGCATGTACAGGTACAGCTGCCCATGCAGCTTCAACACGATACCACAGTTCACCAAGAGTAGTGACTGGCGTATTGTGACGAGCCATTTGCTCGGCCTACATTGACCAGACGTTTTCAATTGGTGAGGGACCTGGAGAATGTGCTGGCCAGGGCAGCAGTAGAACAATTTCTGTATTCTGAAAGGCCCGCACAGGACCTGCAACATACGGTCGTGCATTATCCTGCTGAAGTGTAGTGTTTCGCAGGGATCGAATGAAGGGTAGCGCCACGGATCGTAACACATCTTAAATGTAACGTCCACTGTTCAAAGTGCCGTCAAAGTGAAAAAGAGGTGACCGACATGTGTAACCAATGCCACCCCATATCATCACGCCGGGTGATACACCAGTATGGCCATGACGAATACACGTTTCCAATGTGCGTTCACCGCGATGTCAATAAAACACGGATGTGACCATCATGATGGTGTAGACAGAACCTGGATTCATCCGAAAAAATGACGTTTTGCCATTCGAGTAGTCAGGTTCGTCGTTGAGTACACCATCGCAGGCGTAAGGGTAAACACAGCCATGGTCTGCTAGCTGATAGTCCATGCAGCTGATAGTCCATGCTGCTGCAAACGTTATCCAACTGTTCGTGCAGATGGTTTTTGTCTTGTAAACGTCCCCATCTGTTGACTCAGGGATCGAGACGTGGCTGCACGATGCGTTACAGCCATGCGAATAGGATGCCTGTCATCTCGACTGCTAGTGATACAAGGCCGTTGGGATCCAGCACGGCGTTCCGCATTACCCTCCTGAACCCACAGATTCCATATTCTGCTAACCGTCATTGGATCTCGACCAACACGAGCAGCAATGTCGCGATACAGTTAGTCCACGAACCCACGCGAATTGTAAATGGTTGCGAAAACATACTTGACCTCTTAGCCACAATCCAGAGCTGATAGAGAGCATCATGACTGATACAGGGATTAGTAATCACAAGGTCGTTGTAGCTAGGTTCAATACCGTTTCTTCCAAATCCACCAGAAAAAAACGCAAAATAATTTTATTTAAAAAAAAGCGGATAAAGAGTCACTAGAAGCCTTCCTAAGAGACAATCTCCACTCCTTCCGAACTGACTATGCAAATGTAGACGAGATGTGGCTCAAATTCAAAGATATAGTAGCAACAGCAATTGAGAGATTCATACCTCATAAATTGCTAAGAGATGGAACGGATCCCCCGTGATACACAAAACAGATCCGAACGCTGTTGCAGAGGCAACGGAAAAAGCATGCAAAGTTCAGAAGAACGCGAAATCCCGAAGATTGGCTAAAATTTACAGACGCGTGAAATTTGGCACGGACTTCGATGCGAGATGCCTTTAATAGGTTCCACAACGAAACATTGTCTCGAAATTTGGTAGAAAATCCGAAGAAATTCTGGTCGTATATAAAGTACACAAGCGGCAAGACGTAGTCAATATCTTCGCTGCGCTGTGCCGATGGTACTGTTACCGACGACTGTGCCGCTAAAGCGGAGTTATTGAACACAGTTTTCCGAAATTCCTTCATCAAGGAAGACGAATGGAATATTCCAGAATTTGAAACACGAACAGCTGCTAGCATGAGTTTCTTAGAAGTAGATACCTTAGGGTAGCGAAGCAACTCAGATCGCTTGATACGGGCAAGTCTTCAGGTCCAGATTGTATACCGATTAGGTTCCTTTCAGATTACGCTGATACAATCGCTCCCTACTTAGCACTCATATACAACCGCTCGCTCACCGATAGATCTGTACCTACAGATTGTAAAATTGCGCAGGTCGCACCAGTGTTTAAGAAGGGTAGTAGGAGTAATCCATCTAACTACAGACCTACAGACCTATATCATTGACGTCGGTGTGCAGTAGGGTTTTGGAGCATATACTGTATTCAAACATTATGAATCACCTCGAAGGGAACGATCTATTGACACGTAATCAGCATGGTTTCAGAAAACATCGCTCTTGTGCAACGCAACTAGCTCTTTATTCGCACGAAGTAATGGCCGCTATCGACAGGGGATCTCAAGTTGATTCCGTATTTGTAGATTTCCGGAAAGCTTTTGACACTGTTCCTCACAAGCGACTTCTAATCAAGCTGCGGGCCTATGGGGTATCGTCTCAGTTGTGCGACTGGATTCGTGATTTCCTGTCGGTAAGGTCGCAGTTCGTAGTAATAGACGGCAAATCATCGAGTAAAACTGAAGTGATATCAGGTGTTCCCCAGGGAATCGTCCTGGGACCTCTGCTGTTCCTGATCTATATAAATGACCTGGGTGACAATCTGAGCAGTTATCTTAGGTTGTTCGCAGATGATGCTGTGATTTACCGTCTAGTAAGGTCATCTGAAGACCAGTATCAGTTGCAAAGCGATTTAGAAAAGATTGGTGTATGGTGTATGGTGTGGCAGGTGGCAGTTGACGCTAAATAACGAAAAGTGTGTGGCGATCCACATGAGTTCCAAAAGAAATTCGTTGGAATTCGATTACTCGATAAATAGTACAATTCTCAAGGCTGTCAATTCAACTAAGTACCTGGGTGTTAAAATTACGAACAATTTCAGTTGGAAAGACCACGTAGATAATATTGTGGGGAATGCGAGCCAAAGGTTGCGTTTCATTGGCAGGACACTTAGAAGATGCAACAAGTCCACTAAAGAGATAGCTTACACTACACTCGTTCGTCCTCTGTTAGAATATTGCTGCGCGGTGTGGGATCCTTACCAGGTGGGATTGACGGGAGGACATCGAAAGGGTGCAAAAAAGGGCGGCTCATTTTGTATTATCACGTAATAGGGGAGAGAGTGTGGCAGATATGATACGCGAGTTGGGATGGAAGTCATTAAAGCAAAGACGTTTTTCGTTGCGGCGAGATCTATTTATGAAATTTCAGTCGCCAACTTTCTCTTCCGAATGCGAAAATATTTTGTTGAGCCCAACCTACATAGGTAGGAATGATCATCAAAATAAAATACGAGAAATCAGAGCTCGAACAGAAAGGTTTAGGTGTTCGTTTTCCCCGCGCACTGTTAGGGAGTGGAATGGTAGAGAGATAGTATGATTGTGGTTCGATGAACCCTCTGCCAAGCACTTAAATGTGCATTGCAGAGTAGTCATGTAGATGTAGATGTAGATACGATAAACCGCAATTGCGATAGGCTACAATCCGACCTTTATCAATGTCGGAAACGTGATGGTACGCATTTCTCCTTCTTACACGAGGTATCACGACAACGTTTCAACAGGCAACGCCAGTCAATTGCTTTTTGTGTATGAGAAATCGGTTAGAAACTTTCCTCATGTCAGCACGTTGTAGGTGTCGCCACCGGTGCCACCATTGTGTGAATGCTCTGAAAGGCTTATCATTTGTATGTCACAGCATTTTTTTCCTGTCGAATAAATTTCGCGTCTGTAGCACGTCATACTCGTGGTGTAGCAATTTTATTGGCCAGTAGCGTAGATACGACACTAATATTCGTCGTTTCCGATCACTTTTATATAATATCCTTCCTCACTTACATCCATATTCTCAAAAACCCCTAGAGGTGAAATGTCATTGGAATTGTAACTGCTCATCCAATTAAGACCATAAATTGTAGATTCGACCGTATCATCGCCCGTTTCCGACTCCATCTCCTTTCCATCCCTACCTCATTTCGTAGCGGTTCGAAGGGAGACTTATTTTTCCTCCCATCCCATCCCTCAAAATATTTTTCCAGATCGTAAGAGGCATTACTATCAGATTTAGATGCGATTTCTCTAGTTATTCCAGACTTACGCTTACATGTCACCGTTTTTCACATGGCAGGAGTGACTTACCTGCATAGTATGTCTTTTTTTCTGATAGTGTACGAAATTTGGTTCAAATTTCTCTAAATGTTCCAGAGTTACGCCATCATAGCATTTCCATCATTAGGCCCACGTCAATCCCTAGGTCTGCCAGGTATGTTTTACTACCGTACTATTTCTGCAGGCAATGATTCACATTAGTACAATCTTTAGGTGGAATTTCTCCAGGTCTTCCATAGCTATTCTCAAATATTACATTTCCTTACCCATCCTCGCAATGAGAGATGCTCGGCGAGACTTAATTCTCAGTACGTTTTCCACGCAGTATGTCATATCTGCACTAATTTTCTTCAATTGTTCAAGACTTTTACTTTATATATCGCTCCTTCATAATACTTTTCCAATCTCTGGAAGTTTAGATATTGTGCAGACTACCATCAATTCATCCAAACTGTTTATTGGTCGAGAAACTAAGTCAAATAATTACCAGACTTGGTTGTAGCTTCTCGAGGTCTTCAAAGTTAAACTTAAATGTCACCACACTCGTACCCCACCAGTACCTAGAGCTAAGTCGTATGTGCAACAGTTTTTGTGCAGCAGAGCTACACTCCTGGAAATGGAAAAAAGTACACATTGACACCGGTGTGTCAGACCCACCATACTTGCTCCGGACACTGCGAGAGGGCTGTACAAGCAATGATCACACGCACGGCACAGCGGACACACCAGGAACAGCGGTGTTGGACGTCGAATGGCGCTAGCTGCGCAACATTTGTTCACCGCCGCCGTCAGTGTCAGCCAGTTTGCCGTGGCATACGGAGCTCCATCGCAGTCTTTAACACTGGTAGCATGCCGCGACAGCGTGGACGTGAACCGTATGTGCAGTTGACGGACTTTGAGCGAGGGCGTATAGTGGGCATGCGGGAGGCCGGGTGGACGTACCGCCGAATTGCTCAACACGAGGGGCGTGAGGTCTCCACAGTACATCGATGTTGTCGCCAGTGGTCGGCGGAAGGTGCACGTGCCCGTCGACCTGGGACCGGACCGCAGCGACGCACGGATGCACGCCAAGACCTTAGGATCCTACGCAGTGCCGTAGGGGACCGCACCGCCACTTCCCAGCAAATTAGGGACACTGTTGCTCCTGGGGTATCGGCGAGGACCATTCGCAACCGTCTCCATGAAGCTGGGCTACGGTCCTGCACACCGTTAGGCCGTCTTCCGCTCACGCCCCAACATCGTGCAGCCCGCCTCCTGTGGTGTCGCGACAGGCGTGAATGGAGGGACGAATGGAGACGTGTCGTCTTCAGCGATGAGAGTCGCTTCTGCCTTGGTGCCAATGATGGTCGTAAGCGTGTTTGGCGCCGTGCAGGTGAGCGCCACAATCAGGACTGCATACGACCGAGGCACACAGGGCCAACACCCGGCATCATGGTGTGGGGAGCGATCTCCTACACTGGCCGTACACCTCCGGTGATCGTCGAGGGGACACTGAATAGTGCACGGTACATCCAAACCGTCATCGAACCCATCGTTCTACCATTCCTAGACCGGCAAGGGAACTTGCTGTTCCAACAGGACAATGCACGTCCGCATGTATCCTGTGCCACCCAACGTACTCTAGAAGGTGTAAGTCAACTACCCTGGCCAGCAAGATCTCCGGATCTGTCCCCCATTGAGCATGTTTGGGACTGGATGAAGCGTCGTCTCACGCGGTCTGCACGTCCAGCACGAACGCTGGTCCAACTGAGGCGCCAGGTGGAAATGGCATGGCAAGCCGTTCCACAGGACTACATCCAGCATCTCTACGATCGTCTCCATGGGAGAATAGCAGCCTGCATTGCTGCGAAAGGTGGATATACACTGTACTAGTGCCGACATTGTGCATGCTCTGTTGCCTGTGTCTATGTGCCTGTGGTTCTGTCAGTGTGATCATGTGAATTATCTGACCCCTGGAATGTGTCAATAAAGTTTTCCCTTCCTGGGACAATGAATTCACGGTGTTCTTATTTCAATTTCCAGGAGTGTAGAAATAACACACACACACACACACACACACAGGGCAGACACTTACATAGGATTATATACACTATATTAAACCGTCCGTAGTAACAAACTTGAATGAATGAGTAGATGGATAGGATATAACATCCTTCAAGATTAAAATCATTATAGGCGAAGAACGGGTTTATAATGGATCCAATTGACAATAAACCATTAAAACCGTCTAAATAGTACACATAAACCTTCCACAATACAGTGCTTGTTAATATTTAGGTGTCAGCTTGTAAGCCGGTAATCAAGCCTTCCTTCACAAATCGATAGACCAAATCATTTTCCAAGAAAGGTGAGGTCTGTGAATCTTCTTAGTGAGGAAGTTGTGAAAGCACTCTAGACAGTTAAAATAATGTAAAATGTAATGGAACCGTACTCCCGGTTATAGTCTGAACTACTAAGTTCGCTTAGGTTGAATGTAATTACCGCTACTATCGAGGCGCCTGAAGTGTCGTTCACCGGACTTAATATCGACTAAAGCGATAACGAATTCGTAACAGCTAATTTACAGCACTATCATGTTGCAGTACTTTGCCCATAAATTTTTCTATTTCTGAGCTGGCGAATATATTATGACAGGAAGTAGCGAACTTTAGTGCAAGGTAACGTTTGCCATGTAATGTGCAAAATGTTTCAAAAATGTATTTAAAAGTAAATACGTGAAACATTGCAATAGAAGAGGAAAAATTACATGCACAAGCTGTTTGTAGCAAACTATAGATAAGTTGGCATAGTATGATCTCTGACAGTTGCAATGGTCTGTGTGCGGTAGTTTCGCTCGTCTCTGGGGGAACGCCTATGTGTTTTCACGGCTCTGTAGACGGCTACTGTTTTCCCATGCTGCCGTCAGCGCTTCGCAGTTGAGAGCTGGCGACAGCACTGTGAGCTGTCAGGGAGATTCTTACGTCGTCTCGACTACACAAAGTGTGCCCGTCTTTGGCAGTCTTAGCACAACCAAATACGCTATTAGAGCATGTCTTAGCGACGGACACAAAGGTTCAGTGTGGCACTAGTAAGCACTCTTCAGGCCACGAGTGGCCTATCGGGACCATCCGACCGCCGTGTCATCCTCAGAAGAGGATGCGGATAGGAGGGGCGTGGGGTCAGCGCACCGCTCTCTCGGTCGTTATGATGGTATTCTTGACCGAAGCCACTACTATTCGCTCTAGTAGCTCCTCAATTGGCATCACGAGGCTGAGTGCACCCTGAAGTATGGCAACAGCTCATGGCGGCCTGGATGGTACCGCTTGGTATCTTCCACGATGCTGCGAAACTAGCACCCATTGCAGAAATCCCTTTGGGGTGTTACTGACATGGGAGGTCCTCAGCTGGAATCTCTAAACTGATTTTCAAATACGTAGAAGTTTCTGCTCTACCAGCCATTAAATTAATTAATCTGTAACACTATGAATTTGCGTTTGATGTTTGAATATTAACGAATCTGCAGGCTCAAGAAGCAACGGACTCAGAACAATGGATACCGTGCAAAAGATGTTTTCTTTTAGACACTACAGTCATCTCGTTGATTTTTTATGCCTGCAATGTTGCAAACTGCATGTCACGTTAAAGGATCGATGTATCATCCATCTTCACTTTGTTATCTACTACCAGTTATCGACACCGCGACGCAGAACTGATTTAACGCTTGTGCGGCAACAGCCTGCTTCCGAAGATAATGCTCCTATTGCATCACTTGATAGCTGCGGTTCAGATGTTTCGAAAATGGTGTAGGTATTCTTATTGTTGCATTAAGCTGTTGCTTGTATTGACATAATCTGCCAAGTTAGTATTGAGCCGTGGTCGGCTCGCGTTAATGCCGTTTTTCCTTTTGGGAATTTTTTCACCATCGAGTGGCGTCTTATTCATCCCACAGTTATTATCTGAACGAGTTGCTCACTTTCCTCCGTCAGTGTCAGCAGCAGCGTGTATCGATACTAGTACTGCTGTAACTTCTTTGGTGTGGCAGCTATATTTCTGGGTCGTGGTGTGTCTGGAAGTCAGGCGGGCACGGAGCAGCAGTCGGGCACGGAGGAACGTCGGTCATGGAGCCTCAGTGAGGTGCGGACAGCCAGTACTTGCCGACCTCTGGCAACACACGTGGTCTGTCTGACTGAACAAGGCTGGAGCGGGAACGACCGTTGGTCGGTTGTTCGGTCGGTCGTCTCATCAACCGACGTGTACTTGATCTGTTTACCGTTTCCGGGTGTGGGCAGTTGGTCGGTTGCGGGGGAGTATCGAGAAAGTCTCTGCGTCGTGTCACCAGGCCGGGGCCGCTGGTAGTCTGGACTCGCGGATGGAGTTGTGTGACACTAGTTGCGAGAACTGTTCGTCGCCCACCACACCTGCATACTGATGTTGAGTAATCAGTGAACCTGTCATCGAAGCTCAACCGTTGTGACATCTCTTCGTTGATTGCTGGTTGTGCATTCTGGAGCAGGCTGGTGTGGCCGAGCGGCTCTGGAACCGCGTGACCGCTACGGTCGTAGGTTCGAATCCTGCCTCCGGCATGGATGTGTTATGTCTTTAGGTTAGTTAGGTTTAAGTAGTTCTAAGTTCTAGGGGACTGATGGGTTCAGAAGTTGAGTCCCATAGTGCTCAGAGCCATTTGAACCATTTTTTTGCATTGTGGGCTGTCCCCGCAAGCAGCAACGTATGGTGTGTTGGCACAAATTTGCAGCCGTCTCCCTGTATGGTGTTTAATCTTCGAAATGATAATAATTCATTAGTGAAGTGCACCAGCGGTACCTTATGCCTTGTGGCCGTTGACGTCCCGGTTAGCTGCCCTGGTCCTCAACGTAGTTTGGTGGCAGTGTGTTTACCTCGCCGTGTTGATGCTGTCGGGCACGGCGTGTAGTTCGACAGCTTGGTGGTGTTCTCCTTTTCTCTTTGAGTGTTAATTGTGCCTCATCTATGTTTTATACCCAGTTATTAAGATATAATCCTGCTGCGATCTTCGTCCTTGCTGGTATTTTGATTGTTGTGCTGTTAGTCGGGTGGAACGGAATTGATTAGGCGGTTGGTTGGTTGGTTCGTCAGCCGTCCGTAGGTCCTGCTGCAACCCGATGCTTTAGTGTCACGCTTGGCTGTCTGTCTCACCTAAACTGTGGTTAGAGTTTCCTCCCCATGTCGAGCCTTGGAACACTTCTCAGCACCACTGTTTGTTGTTTGTGATTGTCATTTTATTTGGTCGCAGGTACAGTGTATTAATATTGTCTGTTTTATGTTTAGTACATGGACTTCAAACTTCATAACTAGTTTAAGATTAGGCCTTCAGCAGTGTTTCATTTAGAATTCTTGTTGCTCTGTATTTAGTTCTTCAGCCGCGTTTGTTTCACAATCTTTGGCTTTAATATGTAAATCCTTGTCTGTAAGGTTTCTCTTTAATTATTTTGAATTCTTGAAACAGCCTTCACCCGTGTTCTGTAAATGTTTATCTTAAGGTTGTCTTTCATTATTCTTGAGTAATTGATAGGCCTTTTCAGCCGACAAGATACTTCAAGTTTTCTTAAGAAGTTTTTCTGTAGTACTGTGTAAAGGCTTATTCTTGAAGTCTCTCTTTTATTTTGTAAAGATTTTTTTTATTGGGCTTTCAGCAGAATAATCAACTTGAATTTTCTTTAATATGACCTTTAGCAGGAAAATATTCTAATTTTACTTAAGTAAGGCCTTCAGCCGTTACTCTAAATTCTGGTGTTTTAAAAGCAATCATTTAAACTTATTCTGGAGAAGTTACTTAGGCCCTTAGCCGTGAATTGATCTTTGTTGTTTTAAGGAGTAAACTATGCATTGGACTGAGCCTTAAAGTAGTGAGTGTTCTTATATAACTAACGGTAACTGATATTGGCCCCTTTTCACAACCTGATCCGCTCTGTTCGGCGAGACCTGATTTCAAGTACTCTTCCACCGTCCGGACCCCTTACAGACATGTCTTCGGGCCTGGAATCTCGTTGACTGGAGTAGAATTGTCTTCAGTGGTGAGTCACGCTTCGAAATGAGGACCGATGACCGACGAAGATGTGTCTGGAGACACCCCGGAAAGCAGTGCCATGCCAGCCTGACCCTAGCCCGCCATTCGGCCCGACAACCATGAGTGAAAATCTGGGTGCCATTTCTTTTCATAGCAAAATCCCTTTGGTTCTCATTCACGACGCCCTCACTGCAAAGCAGTACGTCGACGATATTCTGCGCCCCGTTTTGTTGTCAGTCATGACAAGTCATGCTGGGATTCATTTCAGCAAGATAATTCCTAGAGAATATCCCGCAGGACATTTAAAAACTCTGTCAGTGAATGATAAGCCGGACAACAGCTTGCAAAAGGGCCAGAGGTGGATCAACGCGTTATCGACTGGCTACGTTTGTGCAGCTCTCTCTCTCGAATAAATTACTCACCTCTTCTGAAATTGTAATCATCTCTTTGTCTGGACCTGTACATCAAACCAAGCGATTTCCAACCCATTGGGATAATTCGTTCGTGGTATGCCATTTGTCTTAGAATGTGTATCATTAACCTCTAAAAACTGGTAGGGGCCGATACTGGGGAAAATCTGGTTTGGTTCTGGAGAAATGTAACAGGAGAGGCTGCCATACTGACCTCGCGACTTGCCTTAGCTGATAGCTTTCCGAAAGGCAAACCTACTTTTATAGCCTCTGAAGAACGCATAATACGTTTGACAACATTGACTACAGACTTTGAAATTCTGGAGATAGCAGAGATAAGACAGAGTGCGAAAGAATATCAACAACTTATATCGAAACCAGACTGCAATTATAAGAGCTGAAGGACATGAAATGGAAGCGTTAACTGAAAAGTGAGACAGGGTTGTGGCCCCTCCCCAGTTTCATTCAGTCTGTACACTGAGCTAGCATAAAGCAAATCAAAAAACCAAAGAGAAATTTTGAAAGGGAACTAAACTTTAAGGAGAAGAAACAAAACTTCGAAGTATGTCGATGACGTCATCAGAGATGACAAGAATTTGGAAGAGCAATTGAAGGAAATGTAAAGTGTCTGGAGAAAGAATTATGGGATGAACATCACCTAAAGTAAAATAAGAGTAATTGAATTTGATTAGAGAGTGAGACACCAAAAGTGTTCTATGGGTTTTGCTATTTCGGCAAAAAAAAAAAACCCTTTTGAGTGCTGATGTTCAGAATTTATTAAATGCAGACTGACTGTAACAAGGAAAATCCAATATACATCAAACATTAATTTAAATTTTAGGTAGCTTTTCCTGATGGTACCTGTCTGAAGTGTAACCTTGTGTGGAGGTTGAACGGGGACGAGAAACAGTTCAGACAAAAGCAAAATAAAAGTTTCTGAAAAGTGCTGCTACAGAAGAAAGCGGAAGATTAGAGAGGAACCTTGAGTAGTTATTGTGAAGGCACTGAGTCCAACTGAGAAGAAAATGAATTTACGTAACAGCTTCACTAAAAAAAGGGATCGACTGATGTACAAATTATGGGGCATCAGGGATAGTCAATTTGGTATACGAGGAAGTGTGGGGATGAAGATTGTCGAGTGAGACCAAGGCAAGAATATAACAAGAGATTCAAATCGATGTAGGTTGCACTTGTTATGCACAGATGAAGAGACTTGCATAGGACAGACAGGCGTGGAGAACTGCATGAAACCAGTCTTAAAGCTCATAACAACAACAAAAACAACATGCTATTTCGGGATAGTTGAGGAGTCTTCTTTATTAGATGTAGATTGTTGAAATTACAAAATTCTTCTTCTTCGGATGATCATATGTTGAAACCAAAACAAGTGAAAGCACAGGAAAATTTCCGGGGAAAAATCATGTGTGAAATTTTACAAAAATGAAGTGCAGTTAACGCAAACGCCGTATAACAAAACAAGAATCTGGTTCCCAAAAGCTAAAAAATTGCGAAGGGTAAATATGAAACACAGTTTTTCGACTACACACTCTGCAAAGAAAGAGGGTAAAGCCGACCGACTTAAAAAAAAAAAAAAGAAAAAAAAACACATAAACGTCGGTCGCCGCTGATGACGCTTTGCAGGTGAAAGAAAAATTGATTTGCTATAACATTTTCTTAAACTGGAACACGCCCAGGACAGAAAGAAAACAAAAAATTCTGAGAAAATAGAATATTCGGAATCAGACAAGATGAGCGCATTTTAAAGGAACTTATATTAGATCAGAAGGAAAATACGCAATAATTTAGATTGATAAAAGGATGAAAATTTAAGAGTTCTGAAAAAAACTGTTAATTGTTTTTGTACTCGCTTTATATTCTATCAAGGGATTCTGTGCTGTATGCGTGAAAATTCATTTCTAATTAAGAAATTTACCAGAAACTAAAAACAAGAAGACGACGAAGAAACCGCAAGCATTAGCTAAGTATAAGTAACAAAAGTTGCTTATCGGAATTTGCTGTTTTCTTCAAGTTACAAGGGAAATGCCAAACAACACTGCTTCTTGAGCAAGACTAAAGACGTCTATTCTTGACCTTTTTTGCTGTCCTGGTTCGCCAGACAGACACGGAAAAGCCTCGAGAGCAACAGGCTAAAAATGAAGACGTTGAAAATACTAGCGTAAGAGCATTAGTACGTTCGTGTGATGCTGATTTGCTGTGCGGGGCCAATTTACCGCAGAGGCAAATGTTTGGCTATTCAGTGGTATTAGCACAGAGAGGGCAGCGTACTTTGCCTGTTTGGTAACTGGATTACCACAGGCCGTCGAGAACTTTCAAGGTTTAGCAGCAAAGCGCCAGGAGTTTCGGGATGTCCATGCAGGACTATTGTTCCGTGAGCAATATAGCAGGTGAAATTGAAGTTACGTGTTAACAGAATCCAGTACTGGCTATAATGTGAACATCGTTCGTGGGGACAAAAAAGATGTAATAGTTTCACAGAGTAAGAAAAAATATGTAGCACATTATGAAGAAATTTGTAAAAAAGTATATTTGCATTGGGTTACAAACGAATGGCTTTTATGGGTAAAAAAAACTATTCCAACAACTTATTTAATTCAAAGTGAATGAGAAAATAGTGAAACCTTTTATTAGGTAATTTCTCTAATTTTTATATGGTTTTGTGGTTTGCTCGACGTTCTTACGCATCTTATTACGTATTCCAGGTGATAAAGATACCGCCACGGAACAGGATAGTCAGTGAGGTAGCGTAACAACGCACGTAACGACCTATGCTGCGAAGTGCGACAGTAAAGAATCATCATCATTTTCATCATAATCAAGTATCAGGTCTATTGACCTGTTACAGTCTCTGTGCCACCTTTTCATTGGTTGACTTATCGATCTCATACCTCTGGAATGGTGATGTAGCACGGATATTAGGATCCTCTTTGCGCTCCTTCGTTGTAGATGTTTTCTCCGGTTGTTTTGGTAGTTATGTATATAACGTGTGATGGGTTACATTTTAAGCTCCTTCAGCACATCTGGTACTATATGATGTAACCACGTGTTTGTCTCAAGAATTTCATTTCACACGCTGTTAGATTTTTCGAATGTTCTGCCTTTCTTGTTCAGGCTTCGCTACCATAGCACTGCACAGGTCTTGCTACGATCTTGCAAAAGCGCCTTCTGGTGCGTTTGTGACACCAAGGAAGGTTTCATTATATTGTTAATGACTCTCACTGTTTTTGTATACCTGGTGACTTTTTCAGCTAGGATGTGTTCAGTCTATCTAGAATTTTATGTCTCATACAAATGTTATTTTTTACTGTATTTTCCGTGAAAGGCTCCTTATTTGTCTTCCTCTGTTAATGTACACGCCGTATTTCTCCGATATAATCTATAAATGTGTGCTGAACGCTGTAGGTCGTAGGTTGTACTATAAACATGAGTTAACTCATCTGCAAAACGATATTCTTAATAAATGGTCCAACGAGCTGAAAAATCTGGATCAAGGAACAGAGTGGAGTGTTTAAGCAGGCTATGTTTTTTTTTTTTTTTAAAAAAAAAAAATAAGAGAGGAACAGAGGAAAGTCAGCTTAGACAATATTCAGTCTTCACCGGAATTTGTCCCGGCCCATATGTACGGCTCATATACATCTATAGTGTGTGATTTTCATAAATTGGATTCACAGTCACGTAAAATTTTTTGAAAGACATCATGTTTGCGCCAGTAACTTAAGATTTTTAGGTTTAACGGTCATTGGTGTGAACATGATGTCTATCAAAAAAATATAATGTGTGCGATCGGTAACCATTGCCCAATTCCAAAATGCACTTAGCTGTAGGCTGTAGGTGGGGTAGGGAGGGGAAGGGGCTGCTCAGAGGTTGCGTCAACTCGCTCAAGAAACTGAAAATCAGTAGGCATCGTCCTTTCATCTTGAATCCGCAACGTAATCCGTAACATTGGTCTTGTCTGTAAGGCAATAAATAAGACCATCTAAACGAATAGATCAGGTGTTCATTGCTTGATCGAGCTGCACTGTCCACATATTTGTGAACGTTTAAGCTATACGCATTTCTTCGAGTCTTCACGACGCTCTTTAGCCCCTATTGTCGTCAGAAAGCTGCTTATTCAACTATTCTACCATCACTATGATAGACGTTGTATTTTCGAGTTCTCAACTTAGTGGTAGCCCTATAGGTATGCAACACACTTAACGCCCAAATAACGCGGGTACAACCTTAACTGACCAAGGCTTGTAGGCAAAACCTCTATCTATGCTTGCTTATGATAATCTACGGTAGCCTATGGTAGTTTTACAACTGTGTCTGAAGAGCAAGATTGTTATGAGGGAGGTGTCGCAGAACGTTTACAGCGAAAACATAAGACACTACAGATTTCTCATTACAATATTTTTCCTTTTTCATCTGTTTGGACTTTGATTGATCGAAATATTATAGCTTATTTCCTACTTCTGTACTCGCGGTTTGTAGTCACTAATTACAACAGATCTACAAATGGATCCTAGCTTCCGCTAAGATAAACAGCCAACAGATTTTCAGTCATCCTACAAAGAAATACTCATCTACGTAATAAATACAGTAATCTTATTTAAAAACCTAAACCATTATGATTTTCCTCTGCATAAAGCTGCTGTGCTTGCAGGTAAGCCTGGTGAAATTTTACGCATACCTTAAGCAAAGAAAATGCCTCTTCGTTGGAGTCCGCCAGAATACTTCAACAATGTACTGCCAAAAAGTCTCCTATAAGGGGCGAGTAAAGTCGTTGGCAGCGAACAAATGTCAGTTATGATATCTAGCGGCAAAAGTTCCCATTCGGACTGGTCGAATGGCGTGGCGCTGTGCCAAGAAGAATATTTCGATATCAGCGAAGCAGCGCAAGATAACACAGAAGTTCTTAGATAATAACACAGGCCAATGATTGAAAAACTTTTTGCTGAAAATACCTTATTTTTATGGTTTTTAGGCTGGGAAATCCAAAAACGATACTTAAACTATATCACCTACCATTCCTTCACATTTTATTGATAAATTTATTAAATTAAGCGATATTTTAAAGAATTTAACAGCTTTTATATAGTTAAAATAATTTAAAAAGGACATGTAATGTTTGTATATGACGTTGGTAGCACTGCTGATCAATATTTGCTGGCAAAAAGAGGTCTATTATATTTTTGTGTTAAGAGATGATGTTTCGCTTACTGCCAACCTAACCTCACTTTACCGTTTCCTGTACATGTGCTCAGTACAATGTATAATCATCGTTGTAAAAACTCTGATGGCAGTTTTTGCTATGTTTGTGGTGAATATGTGATTAAAAACACCAAAGAAACATTACAGACTTTGGGAGAAAGGTTTATCTTTGGATCTAAACTTGGTGATGAAGATAAATCTTGGGTGCCGCATAAGCTGTCTTATGAGTGTGTTGATGATCTGAGAAAATGGTCCAAAAAGGAGTAAAAATGCCTTTAGGTTGGCTTTTCCTATGATATGGAGGGAGCCACGAAATCATTCCGCTGATTGCTACTTTTACAGTGTTGATATCACTGGCAGAAGTATTTTCTGATGTACGATGTGATTTAGATAAACCAGATGATGATGAATTACATTGTAATACAGGAAGTCTAGAGCCCAAATTGTTTACTCAGACCGAGATTTACGATTTGGTTAGGGATTCTGGCTCAACGAAAGAAAAAGCTGAATTGCTTGGCTCTAGATTGAAACAAAAGAAGTTACTGGCTGTTGGAACCAGCATATGCATGTATAAAAAGAGAGAGTAGCAACTTTCTACGTTTTTTCAACAAGAAGGTGATTTAGTCTTCTGCTCAGACATTCCCGTCTCTTGTAGTATTGAATACAAAAAGGAAGACTGGAGGCTGTTTATTGATTCATCCAAAAGTAGTTTAAAGGCTGGACATTCTGTACATATGAAAGAAAGCTGTGAAAAACCTAGAAATAATGCTAAATAAAATAGGCTATTCTGTTCATGGTTGGATTATATGTAGCGATCTGAAAGTAACATGCATTTCCTTGGTCAGCAAGGTGGCATTACCACATTTCCATGTTTCTTGTGTAGAAAGAACTGGCCTGTGAGGTAGTCTTTAAAACTTGGTGAGAAGAACATTGTACGCAAAAACCTTGTAGATCCAAAAACGTACTCCTGCCACTCCTACATGTAAAGGCTTTGCCTAAAGATGGACCATGTCTTAAGTATCTCTGACAAACGTTTCCACACCATTCAAAAGCTAAACTAAAAGAAGGCGTCTTTGTCGGACCTGACATCAGAAAATTGATGTTTGATATTAACTTTGAATCCTCAATGAACTAAATTGAGAAAGAAGCACGGGTATCATTCAAGTAAAGTTCTTAGGACATGAAAAATACCCAGGATCGGTTTCTATTATAGTTACAATGTTAAAGAAGTTAAAAACTTTAGTATGTTTAATGAGCCTGAAAGTTCGCTTTTTGAACAGTCACCTTGATTACTTCACGGACAATATGGGAGGTGTTGGTGAGGAGCAAGGAGAGCGTTTTCACCAGGACATTAAAGTGATGGTAAAACGCTACCAAGGCCGCTGGAACACCAACATGATGGAGGACTACCGTTGGTCTCTTCAGAAAGAAGTTCATCAAGCGATTCATCGCAGAAAAAGCTACAGAAGAAGCTTCACAGAAAAAAGAGAAAGAAAATACAAACCAATTCCAGCTGGCAAGTGAAAGCTCCATTAACACATATCATTGTTTCAAGTAACTTACTGTAAATACAAACCATCTTCATATTGTAACAAAGCGTTTCATTAATTTCCTCGTTTACCATATAGCATAGGATTTTTATACTATATAATAAAAAGCATATTGCTCGAAAACAATGGGTGATAAAAAAAATAAGGCTAGATTTGGATTCAGCTCATAAAAATCTATAAATATCAACTTACAAAGTAAAAAAACTTTTTCAAAAAAAATTTTTCGTTGTTCTGTGTGATTGCTCAGTTCGAGACCTACCATGAGGGGTACAATTTTTTTTCTGTCCACATTTGAAGTTCTGATGTTGAGTCTGTTTCTCCCATTTTCCAATAGCTTCCAGGCCTTTGAAGGTTCAACAGTCTATTCGGCCTTATTTTCGAAAAATGTATTGAACCCGAATAAGGCAGGATGCAGAGTTCCCAATAACTTGTGCCTGTATAATGGATTGTAGCACCTTCATATGATTTATTGTAATATGTGGAGCGTGAACGCTCGAGGAAAAAATTCATGTACGAAATCAAGAGAACCTATTGTCGGGCAATAAGTTGTAAACAGTGCTGTACCCGCTGACCCTAGCTCTAAAAATTAAGAAGTTTCGATTCATCATTGTAGTCACATGCCTTCTACAATGGACTTTTGGATAAAAATGGACGCAGTTTTTTTGTAATATAAGCTGGATTAAACATGAAAAAAGCAATGGAATCCGATATGCATGTACAGTGCTCCTATTATGGCTTTGAAAAGCCAGCGTCCGCCCAAAGGCTGTCAGCAGAAAACAGCGCACAGCGGACAGGAGAATGTCAGTTGTGACAGACTCTGTTGTTATATTCTGGAGCCACAGTTATGCCGCAAGCCGTTCTCTTTCAGATATCCATCACAAAGACGCATCGTAAAGCGCTAATCAAGCATTATCACGCAAACTGTTAAGAATGAATTATTTACATAATAAAAAATGTATCATAAGTGAATGTTACCCATGATAGTAGTTGCACAACACTGTGAACGCATGTTTAATCGGTTAAGGCAATGAAACAGTAAGCTATATTCCTGATTTTGTTTTTCCAGAAGATTTTCAATGGGTTTGGCCGCCTTTTGTGATCTGATGTAAAAGAGCCTTTTCATTCAGTAATCAATAAGACAAGAAATAAGAAAGTGAGTGTTTGTGAAAGACTGTGTGTGCAGATACAACACACATGTATGAAGTAAGAGTATCTAAGGTGGCGTAAGAACTGACGTTAAGAATATTTTGGAAATATGTATGAGGCAAGACAAGAACTCGGTAGTTCGTGAATGTCCAGTGGTGTGAAAAAATGCAAAAGCTACGTTTTACACTCACGGTATTAGAAACAAGGGCTTTTTATACTTGGGAGGGAAGATAATCTGGCTGCGCCTATGTACTTGCACAGTAGCTGGTGAGGTCCTCTACGAAATCAGTAAATCTTGTAGCAAATCATTGTTTGAAAGCAATGAAATATTCAACGTTTTCTCCTCCCCGACTCTGCGGAGAAGTTACTCTTTATTACATTATGAATACACTCCATTTTCAGTACACCACTTAGCAGAAACTTCGATTCTCTTTCCGTTAATCTTTTCCATACAATTCTGTTCTCCATACGTACGTCTACGGGAAGTCCTATCCTAAGTTAAGGACCATGACTGATACTACAAGACTTCTTCATAAACATTATAAAATTGGGTGCTGAAAGTCACTGTATGCCTCTGGGGACCTACACTATCTGATCCATAGTATCCAGACATCCATACGTTAGGTGGAATTGACCATTAGATGGTCACGAGAGACGGAGTCGTCAGTGTACGAGCGTAGGAGGAGCGTACAGTATTTTTTTGTCAGCAGAGAAGCAGTAAAAGCATTGTGTATTGAACCAGGGACACCTCAATGGTGTTACAGTATGGAGGTTAAGTGAGGAAAGATATGAGGACACTTTAGAAACTGTGTACAGTCCAGAGACAGCAGACGATGTTCGAGTGTAACCGCAAGACGATCCATTGTGTTACCAAAAGACCTCTATGAGGCAATCATTTGTGGACAACAACGTTCCTGAAATGCACTGGCCTCCAAGAGTCTGACCTGAACCCAGCAGAATGCCTTTTGGATGGGTTAGTACGTCGAATGCGCTCCAAACCCCAGCGTCTAATATCACTGTCCTCTCTGAGGAAGAATGGTCTGCCATTCCTCTGCAAACAATCAGACATCTCATTGAAAGTGTCCCTAGTAGAGGTCAAGCCATAATTAAGGCACGCACTATATTAGTGTCCACTAAAAGATGTACGGATACTTTCGATCATATAGTGTGTACGTAATACAATGCGAGCATGATGAAGACTGAACTAAATGTGTATTTCTGGACAATGTTTGTACTCTTGTTGTTGTACGTGGTACATCTTCGGGCTCAGGGTAATCCTGAGTAAGCTGAGACGAGGGAGTGTGTATTTCAATAGTCGGAACTGTATGTTTCATTTTTAATTGACATACACAACTTAAACAAATAACGTTCGCTCGTAGCGTCTGCTCACAGCGGTGACCACCAAATTGACTGACACTTGTTGACAAGTATTATGCCACTCAGTTCAACACCAGCCTCTGAGGTTCTACCGGGTGCACGTTTCTTAGCAAAGAACCTACCTCTCTCTCTCCTTAGCGATCCAGTTTGTCGATAGTTCGTATTCACAACGACAAATTTCTTCCACCTACGCGTCTTTTGCAACACTCTTATTTTCATTTATTCTACTATATGTGGACTACATCCTGTAGAACCGTACTCGTACATCAAAAGTGTGTCTGTAGCTTCCTGTGACGAATTACTTTCCATCTTCGACATGTAAAGACACAGCTGTCGAGAGACTGCAGAGTTACGTTTTTTATTATTTTGTCTCACTCATTACGTCCAGTAATAAATGTCAATACCCTTTAGAAAACGCACTTCCGTGCGGACTTCACAGCCCGTGCAGACGCAGGCATGCACGCGGAATATATAACACTCCTGCTGGGTAGGAAAATTGCAGGCACAGCATGGTACAAGATCCCAGTGTAGCGTTGTGGAGATCTGAATTTTCGCACGCCACCGCCCATTTCGGCGCTGCCTTGGTCACCTACATCACCGAAGGCAGGGTCCTGACATAACGAAGTTGGGGAGAGTAATTGTAAATACACACTAATCAGAGACTAACAGTAGCCTTCGACTATTACTGGTACTGAGACATACTTCACGCCAGCCGTCCGTACTATATGGACGTATCAGCTTCAACTAGCCACAGCATACGCTCCTAGACCTTATGGTAGCAGAGATCAATACAGTGCCACCGTGTGAATTCCACCTCTAGCATGACTTCATCGAGTGTGTGTGTTCTCCAAGGGGTGCTGAAACAAGTTTTCCGATGTGCAGTGAACGTAAATCGCTAGTCCACTGGAGAAACAATGCGAGCGCTCAATATAAGCTTTCGAAATTTTGAGCACAGTAATTCTATGTGAATAAATGTTGAAGTGTGTGTATCAAATGTCGAACGGAAAGTGTTTCGTAGGTGCTGTGATGTGGCACATTTTGTGTATGAAGATACATCATTCCCGCGTATATCAAACTATGCACACTCTGGATTAGGGGAATAATTGAAGATTTTTTTATTGATGGCTGAGGACCGTGTACTGAACAATATTATATCAGTATTTAATTCGTATGCTATCTAATAATTACAGCTATTAAGAGACTGTGCACATTGGCATGTAGAATGTATTGGATTGGCGACATACCATCTGACTTTCGGAAAAATAACATCCACACAATTCCGAAGACGGCAAGAGCTGACAACTGCGTGAATTATCGCACAATCAGCATTCCCCCCAGTTGCTGACAAGAATAACATAGAAAAGAAGGGAAAAGAAAACTGAGGATGCGTTATGTGACGAACAGTTTGGCTTTATGGGAGGCAAAGGCACCAGAGAGGCAATTCTGATATTGCGGTTGATAACGGAAGCAAGACCAATGAAAAACCAAGACACGTTCACAGGTTTTGTCGATCTGTAAAAAGCGTTTGACAACGTAGCATGGTGCAAGATGTTAGAAGTTCTGAGAAAAATGGGAGTACTCGCATTCAAATGGGTGTAAGACGGGAATGTAATATTTCGGCCCAACTGTTCAATCTGTATATCGAAGAAGAAATTATGGAAACAAAAGATAGGCTCAAGTGTGGAATTAAAATTCAAGATGAAAGGATGCCAATGATACGATTCGCTGATGAAAGTGAAGAAGACTTACATGATATGCTGAATGGCATGGTCTAACGAATACAGAATATGGATTGAGAGTAAATCGGAGACAGACGAAAGTAATGAGAAATAGCCGAAATGATAAGTAGCAGAAATGAGAAGTTGCGAGAAATTTAACATCAGGATTGATGATCACGAAATAGATGAAGTTAAGGAATTTTACTACCTAGGCAGCAAAATAACCAAATACGGACCGAGCAATGAGAACATCAAAATCAGACTAGCACTGGCAAAAAGGGCATTCCTGGCCAAGAGAAGTCTACTAGTATCAGACATAGGCCTTAATTTGAGGAAGAAATTTCCGAGATTGTACGTTTGGAGGACAGCACTGTATAGCAGTGAAACATAAACTATGGGAAAACCGGAAGAGAAGGGAATGGAAGCACGTGAAATGTAGTGCTACAGAGGAATGTTTAAAATTAGGTGGACTGATAAGGTAGGGAATGAGGAGGCTCTGCGCAGAATCGGAGAGGAATGGAATATGTGGAAAACACTGATAAGGAGGACAGGATGGCATAACGTTTGTTAAGACATTAGGGAGTGACTTTCATGGTACTAGAACGAGCCGCAGAGGACAAACGCTCTAGCGGAAAAGAGAGAGAGAGAGAGAGAGGGGGGAGAGAGAGAGAGAGAGAGAGAGAGAGAGAGAGAGAGAGAGAGAGAGAGAGAGAGAGGGAGAGAGAGGGAGAGAGAGGGAGAGAGAGTAGAATACATCCACATAGGTTGCAAGGGCTACTCTGAGGTGATGAGGCTGGTACAGGACAGGAATTTGTGGCGGGCCAACCCAAACCTGATTTACTAACTCGTGGACGCAAAATTGTTAGTCTCTATTGACTGGAATAATCCATTTAATGTTGCAGTTACGACTGGGTGTCGCAGATTCGAATCCTGCCTCATGCATGGATTTGTGTTCTGTCCTTAGCTTGATTAGGTTTAAGTAGTTCTAAGTTCTAGGGGACTGATGACCACAGATGTTAAGTCCCATAGTGCTCAGAGCCATTTGAACCATTTTGAAGTAAACAGTGCGACACATTTGAGAGAACAGCGTAGACTGAGAGGAACAACAAATAACACACTGAAACTAGTGCATTTTGAAGTACCAATGATCCCACTGCACTTATGCCCGTAAGATGGAGTATGGAGAACGATTTTATAATGACGTTCAAATCTTCAGGGACAGTGGAGAAGGGAAAATGTATCAAATTGAGGTAAGTGGCCCTGGTCTAGAAACGACCGAGTAAAAAGTTAGAAGCGAAAATCGTGCTAATACCCCCGAAGTAACGCTGAAGGGATTTCCCCATACGACCATTGCACGAGTGTACCGTGAGTATCAGGAATCCGGTAAAACATCAAATTTCCGCCGTCGCTGCGACCGGAGAAAGATCCTGCAAGAACGGACCAACGACGACTGAAGAGAATCGTTCAACGTGACAGAAGTGCACTCCTTCCGCAAACTGCTGCAGATTTCAAAGCTAGGCCATCAACTATTGTCAGCGTGCGAACCATTCAACGGAAGATAATCGATATGGACTTTCGGAACCGAAGATCGACTCGTTTACCCTTGATGACTGCACAACACAAAGTTCACGCCTCGCCTGGGTCTCTCAACACCGACGTAGGACTGTTGAAGACTGGAAACATATTGCCCGGTCGGGCAAGTCTCGTTTCAAATTGTACCAAGCCCATGGACGTGTACGGTTCTGGAGACAACCTCATGAATCCATGGACCCTGCATGTCAGCAGAGGACTGTTGAAGCTGGTGGGGGCTCTGTAATAGAATGACAGTGGCCCCCTGATACGTCTAGATACGCCTCTGAAAGGTAACACGTACGCATTCTGTCTGATCACCTGCATCCATTCATGTCCATTGTGCATTCCGACGGACTTGGACAATTCCAGCAGGACAATACGACATGCCACACGTCCAGATTTGCTACACAGTGGCTACAGGAACACTCTTCTGAGTTTAAACAATTCCGCAGGCCACCAGACTCCCCAGACATGAACATTATTGATCGTATGTGGAATGCGTAGCAACGTGCTGTTCACAAGAGGTCTCTACCCCCACGTACTCATACGGATTCATGGACAGCCCTGCAGGATTCCCTCCAGCACTACTTCCGGCATTAGTCGAGTCCATGCCACGTCATCTTGCCGCACTCCTAGGTGCTCGCGGGAGCCCTGCAGAATATTAGGCAATTGTACCAGTTTCTTTTGCTCTTCAGTGTATTAGTATAACGTATGTTTTACATTCCTACCTACAATATTTTATCAGTTTTAAAACCGTAGTCACACATGCTCCCAGTCATTCAGTGAATTTGCCATTTTCCGTATATTCGGGTTTCTCAAGTAGTGAATAAGTAGCTTTCTGAAATGAGCAGATGTACGTGCCGCCATTATAAGGTGTGCGCAGGAAAGTACTAGGGTCGTTTCAAAAGTTCTGCACACTGTAAGACAGGAACGAAAAAAAAATTTAAATATTTAAAGAAATACTCTTACAGGCCTTCAATATAATCTCCATTCTTGCTGATGACAGCTTCGCAAAGTTTTGATAACTTCTGTATTCCGGACAGTGCACCTTCGTTGCTGGGATGCCTGATTACTCGCGTTACCTCATTGAAATCGTCATCAATTTTATCAAAAAATTTTCCACTGAATTACTCGTTTAATTTGGGAAAAAAGAACCATAGTCTGTTGGACTTATATCAGGACTGAACAGCGGGTGTGGAAGTATTCACCATCCGCATTTGTTCAGTGTTTCTTCCACAGGTAGGGCAATACGCGGTCTTGCATTAGCGTGAAAACTAGGGGTACCAACAACAAGGATGCCAGGCTTTCTTTGACGTATTTTCGGCAGCAAAACATTATGCAGGAACAGTTTGTAGTGATTGTTTGTCCCCTGGGGCACTCTATTTACGGCTATGACTTCATTCGTATTATACACTGGTTCTACAATCCGCTGTTTCCCCGTCCTGTGTTTAAATCACGATGTAATCAGACAAACTGTCAACAGATGTTCGGACGATCGTGTTCTGTACGGAAGCTGGCATTTTGATGAACTTATAACCACGCCAACGATGACGTCAGGGCATCTATTAAACGGAGCAGTGTTTGTCGGGCAGTCCCACATTCACAATCGTTGTGTGCAAAGTCATCGCTGTGTACGCAGTCACAGACGCTGCAGAATGGCATAGAGAATACACCTACTGGACACTGTGCGGTGGAGGGCCTTAGGAAGAACGGAAGCTGAACAGTCGCAAACTGATGTGGCCCGATGGCTTAACGTGAATCGTTCTGTTGTTTCTCGGATGTGGCGACAATTTATAGAGACCGAAACTGTATCACGGACACCAGGGTAGGGCCGACCACATATGACATCAGAAGGAGATGACAGCTGTTTGGCTGTGAAGGCACGGCGGTACTGCGTAGCAACTGTCATCGGACTTCGCAGTATCCACTGGACGTGTTCTGTCGAGGCAAATGGTGTAGAGAAGTCTTCGACAGAATGGCGTTTATTGTTGGCGACTTGCTGTACGTGGGTCTCTGAACGTCTTGACTAGAGTCGTCAAGATGCCACCTGGACAGTCGAAGAGTGGGCCATTTTCACAGATGAGTCACTATTTGGTTTGAAGAGTGATTCTCGAGAGACTGGCATCTGAAGGGTATGTGGAACACGACTTCGAGACCCGAACATTGTGGAATGACACCGATGTCGAAGAGGATCGCTAATGGCGTGGGCAGGGATTATGTTGACCACTCTAACATCTCTTCATGGAATTATACGGGTGAATCGGAAAGGTGTAACTGCTGTCAGGAATCGTGACGAGGTCTTGGAACCTCATTTAAGGTCATACCCCATAGCGAGCACATTAACCAGTTTTCGGATGTGTCTGCAAATCCGTTAAGTTGCAAAAAACGAAGAGCATTTTCGTCTACTGTCCTGCATGTTGCAGTTGTATACATTCTGTTTACCTTACATTGTTTCTAGTTTGCTATCACCCGTTTACAGTGTTCTGTGGCAGAATAAACGCAACATTCCAAAATTTCCGTTTTTTGTGTTAATTTTGGACACCAGTGTAGATGGCTTTATTACGATTAGCTGAAAACCGGTGCCCGCGAGATGTTGCAATTTGACAGCTGGCGTACACGTGTTTGTGTGCTGGTTTGTTTATAACATTAGGCGCATTGCGTGGGGTGGGCGTGTCAATGTTATTCGAGTAAATATACTTATGGGTGCATGGATAGTAATTATGAAAATAACATTGATGCTATTTACTTCTGAGAATTAATTTGAGATCCAGAGAATCATGGTCATTCGATTCTCTTGATTCAGCTTTTCGCGTATGCTACATAGGGCGAGTATGCAGTAGCAGTTCATTATATGTAACGCCTGAAATTGATATTCATTTAATTTTCTTCATCCTGGTTTCTGCACATTTCAGACAGGGTGACTACGTGAGTGCAGCTCTACTGTTTTTGTGATTCACATTAAATTTAATCATTTTCACCACAAAATCCACACGTGGTATTAAATACCAGTAATTAGCACACATCAATTCTTTCATTGTAACATTATGAGGTTAGGTCACCATTTGATTTCACTGCAATCACATTATGTAAATTTAAGTCGCCATCCCAATGTGTAATAGACCACCAGTCATAAACTTCATGGGTAAACTCAGTCAGATTTTTCATAAATTGTTCTTTGTTCGAGTATCTATCCTTGAAGATATTCCCGTATTATCGTTTTCGGGATTGCCTCATGTCTCATCAGGTGGCTAATAAGTTGCACTCTTTTTTGACAAATGATTGACACATACTAGTTTCTCACCCACCTTTTTATGGACGTCCTCTTTTATAGCTATGTCATTCCGCTTCCCTTTGAGTATCTTTCCGTAATGCAACATGATAAAATAATTCAATTTTGTTTCCTCTCCCGATTCCAAGTTTCACAATCGTAACACTTCACACTGCAAACATTGACTTCGAGAAACCTTGTTCTGATGTCAAGGCTCGTGCTTTTTGGTGACTTCCTTCTTGAAGGCCGTGTATGCGTAAGAAATTCTGCTTATGACGTCTGGTCTGAAGGCCATGTTTTCTTTAAGAATTTTGCTTCTAACCTCTGGTTTACTCTGTCCATTGCTAAAAATCTTACATTTTAATTAAGTGAATTAATCAATTTGGCAAGTAGCTCGTTACCTACGTAAACTCGGACTTTTGTTTTGGACTTACTTATTTTCGTATTAAAGTCTAACCCTTTAGCGTCATTTAAAGTAATTAACATGGCTAGAAGATCTTCTGCACATTCAGCTAAGATGACTTATCAGAAGCATACCTGACCCATTTATTAATATACTTGTGGGTCTTCTTTGAGATTTTAAAGCACCTCTTCTATATTAAGGTAAAAGATAATGGAGTGAAAATTCACAGCCTTGCCGAATACATTTGGTATCTCCATTCCTTCTCGGTTTGACCTTTCAGCATATTCGGTTGCCTCGTTTCTTTGCAGATTCCACATTATTCTTCGTTCTTTATAGTCGGTTTGAAGACCTCAAACGTTCTGTCCCAATTTAAATACATCCTCAAAGAGGGGAGCATAGAAAACAATAACTAGCAATTCAGTTGAGGTACTGTGTAAATGTAGGTAAGGACTGTCACACTGGAATGTGGAAATGGAAGTACCGCTTACTCAGTGGCGCCCTCTTGAGTCTGAATTGACTTATCTGACAAGACTTGCTATTACGTCATTTATAGCGCTAGGACCCGCTACACACCGCTGCAGCACCAGGAGATGCAATTTGTCTGCAGGTAGAGGGGGTGGGGGCAGACTCCCTCCACAGCATCCAATAACTCGCCAGATATTGCGCCCGCGACGAACGGTCTCTAAGTGAATTTGAGACGCGGCGCGCAAACGAGGAAAATGAGAAAAAGCAACGACCAACAGGCATCTGTTGCTTGTTGCTGCCGTTCCGAGAAACAGTCTTTCAGTTATTATTATGTTTCATCTTTTTCATCTGCTCATATTTCCTCCACAGATCATACCCGTTGATTAGTTTCACACATTCTACTCTTTATCTAACCCTACAGTTTTCCCTTTTTACTGTTACCATCCAAAATCGCAATAACTATTTCCAGATGCCACTATATGTGTCGTACTAATCCAAACCGGGCTAAAGTAGTGCTACAGGTTTCCACCACCACTTCCCTATTCAGATGAAGTACGTGGATATGGAAAGACGGGTTAGTAAGAATCTAATACCAACGAGAAATGGTCGGATTAAAAATGTCATATAACAGGGATATAGTGTAACGCCCCTGTTATGCGCCTTGTACATCGATGAAAAGGGATTCAAAGAAAAATTGAGAAATGACCTTAAAATTCAACACTAATGAATAAAAATCAGATCAGATAAAGAAACTCGCATCCCACAGGGACAGAGAGGAAAATTTACGCGGCGTGTTGAATAGAATCAACAATGTAATTCACACAGGATATGAAGTGAAACCGAGGACGAAAGGAAGGGACCCTGACAAAGACGATATTCACGATAAACTAAGATCAGTATTGTTGACGGAATGAAGAATTTTCAGCATAATGACGTACAACAAACGGATTGAGGAGAATGGAAGGAGCAGTCCAAAATATCCCAAGAATGTCTAGACTATTAATATCAATGCAGGCCTTAATTATGGAAAGATGTTTTTCGAAAAAGTGCGTGTAAAGCGCAGCATAGTAAGAAAGCGAACCGTGGACTGTGGGAAACAGATATTGGAAAAGTAGACTGATAAGAAATGAAGAGGTCCCCCATAGAACCGTCGACGGTACGAATGTGTCGAAAACAATGACCAGAGAATGGATAGTAACGTACGATACGTGTTACAATGTCAGCGAATAACTTCGATTGTACTAGAGGGGACCCAAAGATGGCAACACTTGTAGTGGAAGACAGAGACTGGACTACATCCAACAGATAATCGAGAGAGTAATCCGCCTCCATAGTGAGGTCTCTAACCCTCGATATGAGGTGCGTCTCGGTTTGGAGGTACGCCGGTCCTGTGTTGGATGAAATTTTCACTGCCGGCATTTGGTCGGAAAAGGGTGGTGGTGGCGTAATGGTCTTGGTCACCAGAATTCGCACTCAGGTACTGGATTGATTCTAAACCTCTCCGCAGTGTCTCATGAAATGAGAACATCTGACACTGTTGATGCTGACCCGCCAGACTGATGGAGAAGTCACGATTGGTGGCTCGCTTGGTGCTTATCGGGAAGAGTGAGTTGTATGTTGACAACAGGTTTCGCCTTCTCCCTTCTCTCATCATCGCCATCACCGTGCAGCACAAACATAACACTAAACTGTTTTCGCATCCATCCTAAACTCACCTGCACCTCACAACCACACATACGACGCGACTCTTACGAACCTGGAAAGGAAAAAATACCAAAGGGAAATGCTCGAAGAAAGAACACCCTTTCCGTTGGTCGGTTTAAACATCCTGTGAGATACGCCAGTCAACATTACAATATGACTAATAATTTTTTTTCATTGAGGAAGTTTGGTTTAAGGAAGAATGTGATACCAGAGAAGAAGTCGTGCAAGGTCATATCAAACCAACCAGGAAACTGATACTCCACCAGATAATGAATATTGTACTACTTCAGTGGTGTACAGGAAAGGTCTTACTCACCTAACTCGGGAGGACGACGGTTCAATCACGTCTCCAGCCATCCTGATTTAGGTTTTCCGTGATTTCCCTAAATCGTTTCAGGCAAATGCCGGGATGGTTCCTCTGAAAGGGCACGGCCGATTTCCTTCCCAATCCTTCCCTAACCCGAGCTTGCGCTCCGTCTCTAATGACCTCGTTGTCGACGGGACGTTAAACACTAACCACCACTATCACCACCACTCACCTAACTGTCAATCCCATTATCGTCCAACCGTTCTCGTGCATCTAGAAGGACTGTAACCAATGATCCGTTAAATAAACGCTAATTGTTTTCTGTAACAATTTATGAAACAGCATGAAATATGACTCTTAGATCTTTCATGATTGCGAATTTTGCCTGTAATAGGACCTACCCTAAACTTTATAATAACGAATCTGATCACATAAAGGATGCCAAAATTATTTTATAGAAGCGAATTATAAGAAGGAAACAAAAAATATTATATGGTAGAATTATTAAAGTTTTAGTTCCGACAAGAATCAGAAAGATTTTACACAGGGTGTAACAGATATCAGATAATTTTATATATAGTATCTTAAGATGTACACACATCAGTGTGTTGGTTGTTTCTTCTTAATGGTTCAAAAGGCTCTGACCACTATGGGACTTAACATCTATGGTCATCAGTCCCCTAGAACTTAGAACTACTTAAACCTAACTAACCTAAGGAAATCACACAACACCCAGCCATCACGAGGCAGAGAAAATACCTGACCCCGCCGGGAATCGAACCCGGGAACCCGGGCGTGGGAAGCATGAACGCTACCACACGACCACGAGATGCGGGTGGTTGTGTCATCTCTGCATCAAACTGCCTTCTCACAAATATGCCACAAACTCAATGATCTAACGTTTCGTACAGTCATAAGCAGGTGGACTACGCCTGTCAGTCTAGACTAATCGTTTGGTGTTCACGTGTCCATACTTTAGCAACGTCCTAGTGACCAAGGGGAAGATTAACATTAATGGCTTTGTCTTGGCCCATGTACCTGAAGGTACTAACCAACCTAAAAACCCACTACTACTGATAGCTGTAGTTATTACACTCCTGGAAATTGAAATAAGAACACCGTGAATTCATTGTCCCAGGAAGGGGAAACTTTATTGACACATTCCTGGGGTCAGATACATCACATGATCACACTGACAGAACCACAGGCACATAGACACAGGCAACAGAGCATGCACAATGTCGGCACTAGTACAGTGTATATCCACCTTTCGCAGCAATGCGGGCTGCTATTCTCCCATGGAGACGATCGTAGAGATGCTGGTTGTAGTCCTGTGGAACGGCTTGCCATGCCATTTCCACCTGGCGCCTCAGTTGGACCAACGTTCGTGCTGGACGTGCAGACCGCGTGAGACGACGATTCATCCAGTCCCAAACATGCTCAATGGGGGACAGATCCGGAGATCTTGCTGGCCAGGATAGTTGACTTACACCTTCTAGAGCACGTTGGGTGGCAAGGGGTACGTGCGGACGTGCATTTTCCTGTTAGAACAGCAAGTTCCCTTGCCGGTCTAGGAATGGTAGAACGATGGGTTCCATGACGGTTTGGATGTACCGTGCACTATTCAGTGTCCCCTCGACGATCACCAGAGGTGTACGGCCAGTGTAGGAGATCGCTCCCCACACCATGATGCCGGGTGCTGGCCCTGTGTGCCTCGGTCAAATGCAGCCCTCGTTGTGGCGCTCACCTGCACGGCGCCAAACACGCAACGACCATCATTGGCACCAAGGCAGAAGCGACTCTCATCGCTGAAGACGACACGTCTCCATTCGTCCCTCCATTCACGCCTGTCGCGACACCACTGGAGGCGGGCTGCACGATGTTGGGGCGTGAGCGGAAGACGGCCTAACGGTGTGCGGGACCGTAGCCCAGCTTCATGGAGACGGTTGCGAATGGTCCTCGCCGATACCCCAGAAAGCAACAGTGTCCCTAATTTGCTGGAAAGTGGCGGTGCGGTCCCCTACGGCACGGTGTAGGATCCTACGGTCTTGGCGTGCATCCGTGCGTCGCTGCGGTCCATCCCCAGGTCGACGGGCACGTGCACCTTCCTCCGACCACTGGCGACAACATCGATGTACTGTGGAGACCTCACGCCCCTCGTGTTGAGCAATTCGGCGGTACGTCCACCCGGCCTCCCGCATGCCCACTATACGCCCTCGCTCAAAGTCCGTCAACTGCACATACGGTTCACGTCCACGTTGTCGCGGCATGCTACCAGTGTTAAAGACTGCGATGGAGCTCCGTGTGTCACGGCAAACTGGCTGACACTGACGGCGGCGGTGCACAAATGCTGCGCAGCGAGCGCCATTCGACGGCCAACACTGCGGTTCCTGGTGTGTCCGCTGTGCCGTGCGTGTGATCATTGCTTGTACAGCCCTCTCGCAGTGTCCGGAGCAAGTATGGTGGGTCTGACACACCGGTGTCAATGTGTTCTTTTTTCCATTTCCAGGAGTGTAGTTTTCAGATGACGAAAATAGTGGGTAGCCGCCTGGTTTGAAGTGCAATGTCACGGAATGCGCGGCCCCTCCCGCCGGAGGTTCGAGTCCTCCCTCCGGCATATGTGTGTGTGTGTGTGTGTGTGTGTGTGTGTGTGTGTGTGTGTGTGTGTGTGTGTGTTGTCCTTAGCGTAAGCTAGTTTAAGTATTGTGTAAATGAAGGGACCGCTGACCTCAGCAGTTTGGTCCCTTAGGAATTCACACACTTCAACATTTGAGTGGTGTAATTTTGATCAGAACACCGTACTGTCACAAACAGGAATAGCAGCACTAATAAGCACTCGTAAAAATAGTATTACAGAAGAGAAGCATTAATAGTAGCGGTAAGAAAATAGCGTTGAGGAGATGGCAGCCCTCTGCTCGAAAGTATTTGAGAAAAAATTATCATATCCGTAGAGAGTTACTGATAAAATAATTATTTAATAGCCAATTGTTTCGATCATCTAATCAAGTACAGGTATACATTATTTACAACAGATTAAATGAGAAATTTCCTTATTTTGTGACAAATAAATAAAAATGATCCTGATTGTTGATACAATACAGCTTATTTTATTGGACATATGTTGAAAGATACTAAATCATGTAATAATTCAACATTTTCGATACTTTATTTAAGTATATCTAGTTCCACAGTTCGCCTTTATCGTCATATGCTGTTGATGTAGTTTGACTCATAGCTGAGAGTCAGTCTTCTAGATCAGCAATTTTCCGAAAGCATGACTGTCTGACCACATTTATAAAGAATCGAGCCTCAGGATATCCAGGGCGCTGTGGCTGCACTTATACTCTGAACTCAGTCATCAAAAGTTTAGAGATATTTCAGTAATATTTTGGTGTGTGGGAACTGTGGTCTCCGATGCTTCGTTAGAGTAATTTATCTTCGTATCTGTTTCGCGCCGAAAAACCTACACAGCAATGTAAATGCTGACGGTATGCCATGTGAGTATCGTTTTGAAACAAACTTTTTCCAGTCATTCGTGGTACTTGCCGTTGACAATATTAATGACCACTTTAGTCGTTACACTCAATCTTGGTTTGACTTTTGGTCGGTTTAATGGCGACATGGACTGCTCTACTGATGAAGAGTTGGCCGATGTGCACCTCGTGTATAAGTCCACTGAATACAAAGGTGAGCGGCACGATGGCGATGTGCTGAACTGTTCATGCAGCGAAGTTAACCATGTCATAGTACTTCAGTGACTTCTGAATTGCTCTCCACGATGCTTGTACGTTTTTGTGACTGTGTATTACAGGGTCCTTCGCTGCTGCAAAGGTATTTTCACCGAAACAAGGTTACTTGTGGTGACGAACTGTATAAATAAAGTAGCAGGCAGCAAAAGAAAAGTCGAGGTTTTAAATTTGGCCTTTAAGACGTCGTTCACTCAGGAGAATCGCACAAACACACCGAAAGAAGGAAGGAAGGTTGGGTTTCCTGTCGACACCGAGGCCCTTAGAGACGGAGCACAAGTCGAACTGTGTCAAGGGTGCAGAAGGAAATCGGTTGTGCCCGTTCAAAGGAACCATCCAGGCATTTGCGCGGAGAGATTTAGGGAAATCACGGAAAAGCTAAATTGGATTGCCGCCGCGGGCATGAACCGTCGTCCTTCCGAATGCGAGTCCACTGAGCTAACCACTGCGCCACCTCGCTCTGTTAAAAACACACCGTGGTTTCACCAGCTCAGTGGCTCCTGTATGGAGGCAATACGGATAGGCATCCCTGGCGTAGAGAAACGACTCAGAGCCACGTCCGGTTGGAAGTCCAGTTTGGGTTTAATAGACAGTGCTCTACGGCATTGGTCCGTTTCTTAGCTTGCATTTATCACGAATCTCTCGTCCAACGGAAAGTCCAGAGTGATTGGAAAACAAGCGTAGGTGACTCTCTATGTAAGAAAAGTAAAGGAACGGACCCGCAGAATTACAGATGAACATCCCTAACATCGGTCTGCTGCAGAATTCTTGAACAAATTCTTATTCCGAATATGAAAAATTTGTTTGAACCTGAAAAATTCTGAGCAAGAAACAGCACCGTTCTAGAATACTTGCTCTTATCTCACATGATATCCTGAGAACTATGGTTGAAGGGTAACAAGCAGATTCCATATTTTGAAATATATAACCTGGGTTGTGAATTCTTTCAGCATCAGCTTTACTGTCAGCATCAGCTGTATTGACTACAATTATACTGCTCCTTCGTAATATATGAGAATTTGCGCCTGACCAGGACTCGAACCCGGATTTGCCGCTTACAAGGAGCGGTCTCTTTAGCTACTTAGGCTATCCGTGTACGTCTCCTGGGCCGACCTAATCTTCCATATGTCTCGCTATCTACTTCCTTACGTCACAGTCTAATCCGTTCAGACATTTGTGTTAGCAGGTTCACTTGTTGGTCCAAGATGCATGCACAGATAGCCTATGTCGTTATGTGAACCGCTCTCAATAACTGGGAAATCCGAGCTGGAGTTCCGGTCCGGTGCAAAATTTTTAATTGCGACCGGCAAGTAACACAGATCTTCTCGTAAAGTCTGATAACATATTTTGCTATGTTTGGTCAATCTGCACTTTTTCCTTCTCACAGCGTTCACTCGGACGCCTTTTTGCGTTGGACTGGTGAAAATCTGAAGTAAAATAACAGAAATAAAGCTGTTACGGTAACAGTAAATAGCGCAGCTAAAAGTCATTTACATAAAAGAAAATAGCGCTTAACCGAATCCTTTACATATAAGACCATAATCAAAAAGGTTAATACACCCGTAAATTAAAAATGAACATACAGTCTCGACCGAAAAATCGTTTATTTTATGATAACGATTTTCGGCCATTTTTTACCATCTTCTGACCTCGTACTATGATGGTAAGCGGTGGCGGTAAACGGAGCAAGTGTTACGACTCCACCAATGTTAACTGCTCAGTGGACGTTCGCGGAACACTTGCTGCTTTCACCGTCACCGCCTACCATCATGGCACGAGGTCTGGAGATGGTCAAGAACTGACAGAAACAGGTTAGCGTAAAATAAATGTTTTTTTCGGCCGATACTGTTCCTGTTCATTTTGAAAATACTTTTGTCAGCCTGGTATTATTCGTAAGAAATGTTCTCAAAAATTACATCCGAAAATGGCTCAATCTGACATTTTTTAATCAAAACCTTTCACCAGAAGCTTTTTTTTGAGGCAACTAACATGGCAGACGTCGAACTCGAGTTCCTGACGACGTGACAACTCCATTTACTACATCCCCATACTAGCGTCAATATTTGCAATGAGTAGGGAGTACAGACTAACCTTACTGCTTGCAAACCAGAATCGAAGAAACTTCGTGGATTTTCAGGGACAGAGAAGTCGGTGGAGGATACAGAAAAATGGCCTCCCCCAAGGAAGCGTACTGGCCCCCAACACTTTTTAATATATATACTAATGACTAGCCCCTCCCCCAAGGCACCGAAAGCTTCATATATGCAGATGATTGCGCCATTACCGCTCCAGTAGACAGCTTTGAAACTGTTGAACAGAATCTTTCAGAAGCCCTCGAACAGCTTGCCACCTACTATAAGGGGAACCATCTCAAACCCAACCAAAGGAAAACCCAAACCTGCGTCTTCCACCTAAAAACAGACAATCTGCAAGAAGACTACAACTTAACTGGAAAGGAGTGCCCCTGGAACATTGCGAAACACCAGAATACTCTGGAGTCACCTTGGATAGAGCACTCACCTATAAAAAGCACTGCATGAACACTAAACACAAAGTAGCCGCGAGAAACAACATTGTGCGCAAACTAACGGGCATTACATGGGGGGCACAGCCTGGAATAGTAAGGACCACAGGTCTTGCTTTGTGGTATTCAACAGCGGATGGCCGAACAAGAGACGAGTGATTCGAGTGTGCATTCGAGGTGCTCGATGTCTACTGTTCCTATCCCAGAAGAGGGCCTGGGGCAAAACGAGGAGAACGTAACTGACTGGCACAATAGAATTAATCAATTATTGGACTCTAGCATAAAGAACGGTAAAATAAGCAATACTGCTGTCCTGTCCATCAAAAAGGAGCCCGCCGCCTGGGCGATCGCTAGCGCGAAGCTCGAGGGGCGGCTAGAAGAACTTGAAAAGGAAAACGAGCGTTTACGTAAACAGCCGACAAAAACATGGGCTGGTGTAGCTGCGCAAGCGGCTCCAAAAACACAAACGCAAACCACAAAAGAGACAATCGCCAAGGTGTCGAAAAGGCCGGACACGGCGGTCTTCTTGAGACCCCTGGCCGGACAAGACACAAAGAAAGTACAAGAAATATTCACCACAACGGTGAACCCTGCAAAGGAAAAAATTAAAATAAACAAAGTTAAGGAAACCAAGAATGTGGTTATTGTAAATGTTGCCACAGAAGAAGACAGGGACAAAATTCTTAATCACACGAAGCTCAACAAGGTAGTGAAATGCGAACCGCCTAAAAAGCGGAATCCGCTGGTGATACTATACGATGTACCTGTGGCAATTGAGGAAAATGAGATATATGAAACTATAAAAGAACAGAACTTTGAGGAAATGAATATGGAAGCCTTCAAAAATGAGTTTAAGTTGCGCTTCAGAACGGGACCCCGCGATCGTGATGTTGTCCATCACGTCGCGGAAGTCTCGGGGAGTATGTGGCGCAAACTGACCGCTATGGGCAGAATTTATATGGGGTTTCACGCAATTAATGTGAGGGACTACCTGGTGGTTCCCAGATGTCATAATTTCGGTGATCTGGACCATGTCCACAAGCATTGCGAGAGGAAGCCGGCCTGCTCCAGGTGTGGGGCAGAAAATCATACAAGGAAAACCTGTAGTAAAACAGGGATTTGTATCCCTTGTGTAAGGAGAGGAAAGAAAAGTTGCAATGCTACTGGAAGGAACTGCCCTACATACAGGATGCTCGAGCAACGGCTTATAGCAAGAATAGACTATGGCTGAGTCTGTTCCTGCATCCAGGAAGCCCAAAAGGAAGTCGCCCAGTAAGAGGTTAAGGGATGCGTTGAGAGCAAGCAGATTTAGAGAACTTCTGCGGAAGTTCAACAATGCAACAACTGGAAAAGTGCAAATGGTAGACATAGGGATTCAAACAGACCCTAGTGGGCAGAAGGACGCACCCTCTCCTCCAAGCTGGGGAAGAAGGTCGATTAAAGATCATGAGCGACCAAAAGGGCATCCTGTGGTAGGGAGTTCGACTTTCCCGACAAAGACAACACAGCTGATGAAGAAAAAATACAAATCAATGATGTGAGCAGTACGAGTACGATGAAAGATCCACCCTCCTATGGAGGCATGGGAGTGGATCCAAGGAGGATTTACCCAAATTTGGAACAGGCATTGCAGCTATCGCGCCTGGAGGAGCCGGCTGTCCTCACCACCGCTTTAAGGCATGTGGTGCGTGTTGGCCATGAATATGGTAGAAACGTCACCTTTTCGGTAATGGAGGCTGTAGATAGAATACAGCTCAAGACAATGAATCTCCCCACTGACTTTGGAGCCCTGCGTGACTTGGTGAAAAAAGTATTCGAAAGGCGAAACGAAAAATTTGATCTGGAAGAAGTATATCACCAGTCTGTAATTACAAATGGAAGGCTTGCACACGACTGGAGTAAGGCCTGGCCAGAGTCGCATATTAGAACATACTTTTCCACTGAGCCTTACAAACGTAGGGCAGATCAACTGTCATAACAGCAGACTAGTCACGCAGGAACTCCGGAAGGTGGTGGAGGAGAGGAGACTTGACATACTCTGTCTACAGGAGCCATACTCTCAAGCTGGACGGATCCCCTTTACAGCTGCCAACTGGCAAATAACTCACAGCACAGGTGAGCCAAAAGCTGCAATCATAATCATTAACAGGGCACTGAGAGTTACAGTGCTTACACAGCTTTCTGATGACCACTGCAATGTCGTGGAGTTGCAATCACCCATCGGGGTATTGTACATCGTTAATATGTACTTCCAGTACGGAAGGGAGATTGACGAGTTCTTAGATAAACTAACTCAGATAACCACGGCATTGCAGGGGCGGAGAATACTAGTCACAGCAGACATAAATGCAAAGTCCCCCCTATGGTTCAGCGGCACAAGAGATGAACGCGGAGAAAAGGCTGAAGAGACCATCATGGCCTTACAGCTTATGGTCGCCAACAAGCAAGGGCACCCCCCTACCTATGCAGGTGGCGGGGGAGAAGGTACCAATATTGATATTACCTTGGTAACGCCCAACGCCGCAACCAAGGTAATTGATTGGAAAGTATGGGAACACATGACAACAAGTGACCACAATCTGATTACCTTCTCACTGGGAGACAGGGAGTGCCGCTGGGACATGGGGTGGGAGCTGCAATTCAATTACAATAAGGCCGACTGGGATCGCCTGGCGAGAGAGTGTGACATTCCGACATGGCCGGAAGGTGACGTAAACGTGGAGCTATACGCCGAAGAACTGGTGAGTGCAGTCAACAGAGCGGTGAAAGCAGCCGTACCAACCAGGAGGAGAGCCGTCGCGGCCTCCCCAACACCATGGTCGACAGAACTAGAACAGATGCGCCAGTCTGTAAGGAGGGCTAGGAGGTACTACCAGCGGTGTGCCGTCTGGAGGGAAAAACAGCGATGGCTACAGATCTACAGAGAGGCGAAGGATCATTTTCAACAGGAGCTCAGGGCAGTCCGACTTGCAAGCTGGGAAAAATTTGTTTTAAATCAACTCGCCACAGACCCATGGGGTACCCCCTACAAACTAGTACGGGAGAAAATAAGATCGCCTATGGTACTGTCCACCGTCAGGAGCGGGGACCGGATGACGGAGACTTGGCAGGAAACTGCCGAGGTCCTTCTCCGGGTCCTGCTGCCTGATGATGTGGAAGAAGAGGATACGGAAGTACAAAGGCTGATCAGGGAGGAAGACCGACAAGATTATGAAAATAACAGTATGGTCTATCCCTTCTCAGAAGAGGAGGTCGACGCCCAGATAAAAGCCCTCAAAAAGGGGAAGGCTCCTGGACCAGACGGTATCACAGCGGAAGTGGTGCAGTTCCTGGCTCCCCAGCTGGTGGCACCTCTCACCAAGTTGTACAATGAGTGCTTGAGACTCAGAAAATTCCCTAACACCTGGAAGAAGGCAAATGTTGTAATACTCAAGAAAGGCTCAGATAAGGACCCAAAAGAAGCCAAATCGTACAGGCCTATCTGCCTACTAGACATACTGGGGAAACTTTTTGAGAGGTTGCTGGCAGACAGACGGGCTGCACATCGTGTGTTGTGTGGGATGTGCGACAGGCAATTCGGTTTCCGGTCGGGGAGATCAGCGTCTGACGCTATCGCCCTTGCCGCGGAGGTCTGTGGCTCAGCCCCGCACAAATACATTGTTGGCATCATGGTGGATATCAGCGGCGCCTTCGACAATCTGTGGTGGCCCTCGCTCTTCTCTCGCTTGCGGGAGAAAGAGTGTCCCGGGCCGCTATATGGTTGTTTTAGGAGCTACTGTGAGGGAAGGGAGGTCTGGCTATCGTCCCCTAGCGGGAGGGTCAGAAAGCAGATTACAAAGGGGTGTCCACAGGGCTCTGTCCTTGGGCCACTCTTTTGGGACATAACAATGGAATCACTCTTAGAAGATCTGCAGAATAGCGAGGATGTGCTAGAGGGCATAGCCTACGCAGACGACCTCCTTCTGTTGGTTGGCGGCCGTAGCCGCGAAGAACTGGAACCGAAAATTGAGAGAGCAATTTCTATCCTGACCACATGGTGTCACAGAACAAAAATGAATATATCACCCAGTAAGTCTACATATCTGTTGCTCAAGGGACAACTAGTTAGGAACCCGACGGTGAGAATAGACGGCTCGCCAGTGCTTCGGCGACTTGGGCGTAATCGTCGATGAGAGATGGAACTATACATCGCATGTTGACACAATAACACAGAGATCCCTAGAAACACTGAATAAACTCATTGGCATAGGACACAAGCGGTTTCACTTACCGCCAGACCTAATCAAACTCTATCATAACAGCATACTGACCTCCATTGTGGGATACGCGTCAGGAGTCTGAGCTCACAGGCTCACGAGGGTCATGCCTGCCATGGCCGTGAGGAGAGTGCAGCGGAATATGCTCCTGCGCTCTGTAGGAGCATATAGAACAACACCAGGGGGGGGGGGGGGGGGCGCTATTAGTACTCATGGGGCTGTGTCCTCTGGACATTAAAATAAGAGAACAGGCGGCATGGTACTGGGCCAAGAAAGGCAACAGGGATAAAATGATAGAAATAATGAGGATCTACACGGGCTCTAAATCGGAAATTAGAAATAGGGGGGAAGAACTTTGGCAAGAGCAATGGGATGCGGACGAAACAGGTCGGAGAACGCATGAGCTGCTGCCAAATATCAAGGAGCGCTTACAGCTCAGATACTTCAAGCCATCTAGAGGACTTCTGCACTTCCTCACTGGACATGGACCCTATCCAGCATACTTATGCAGATTTGGGAAACGGGCTACACCAGCGTGTGACTGTGGGGCCCCACAGGGCACCCCAGACCATGTGGTGTATGAGTGCCATCTCTTCGACGAAGTAGCATCACAACTCAGACTCCAACTACCAAATCAAGACACGTACCACTTACTCAGGCGCGAGGATCACTTTCAAATTCTAAATAATCTTGCGAATGAGATCTCGGGCAAAATATTAAAGGACTTTCTCAGGAACAACCAAAATTAACCCGAAATTGACAAACACCTGACCAGACCTAAGTGCACCCGTCCCTTTCCGCCGGACGTGGAATTGGCCAGCCGTTTCACGGCTGGGATCCGCCACGCTCCTGGACCAGGAGGAGGGTGCACATTTCTACCGGATTTGACAAACACACTGAAATTGACAGTAGCATAGGATAGGTTAAGAAGTAGGATAAGTTAGGATAATACCTTAGTATAAACTGCAGCGGTTCAAACGTCTTGGGCCAGCCCGGTGCCAGGGGCATGCCCACTGGGATCAGCTCAGTGGGCCCGGCCACAAACAGTAGGTTTATACTTACGCTGGCACGTGTGTAACGTTGCAGTCAGGTTAAGTAGGTTAATATTAGAAGTAGAAATGCCCATAGCGAAAATAAAAACTAACACTAAAAAGTAGCTAATAATATTACGTAATGAATGCTGTAGTAACTGTATTATTGTATGTAAGTAAAGACCCACTAATGCTTCAGGTGGTGGGTTATTTTGTATCATAATATTGGTTTGAAATAAAGAAAATTTTTAAAAAAAAAAAAAAAAAAAAAAAAGAAGGACCCTGGCTATTCAACAGCGGAGTACGCGTTACCAGTGTGGTACAATTCTAGCCACGCCAAAGCAAGTGGATATAACGCTTAATGAATCCTGCCGCATCATCACAGGCTGTCTGAGACCAATCCCGAATGATAAATTGTACTGTCTGGCAGGCGTGGCCCCACCAGATATTAGAAGGAAAATAGCGGCCAGGAAGGAAAAAACAAAGGCGTTGACCTCACCAGCCCACCCGCTGTACAAACACCAGCCAGCCCGCCGTCGACTAAAATCTAGAAAAAGCTTCCTGCACACAGCAGAAAACATCGTCGGGACACCGCAGCAAGTGAGGCTGGCAATGTGGCGAGAAGAAAACGCGCACCTAGGGGAAGGTTAGTCCAAAACGAAGAACTCCCTCCCGGCCATATGGAAGGATAGACGACATAGAAATCTCTTAATAGGCTGCGCTCTGGTGTCACACGATCCAGAGAGAAATTGCGCCAATGAGGTCTCTCAAATGAACCGGCGCGTGTGACTGTGGACACACCCAAACCACCACCCACATCACGCAGTGTGTGCTGTGCCCGAGCACCTGCACCATGAAGGATTTGACGAATGTCACCCCGGAAGCGCTGGACGTGGCCAGGTTCTGGTTCAAGACTTCATAAAATAAAAAACTGCTTGACCCTGCTTATACACTCCTGGAAATGGAAAAAAGAACACATTGACACCGGTATGTCAGACCCACCATACTTGCTCCGGACACTGCGAGAGGGCTGTACAAACAATGATCACACGAACGGCACAGCGGACACACCAGGAACCGCGGTGTTGGCCGTCGAATGGCGCTAACTGCGCAACATTTGTGCACAGCCGCCGTCAGTGTCAGCCAGTTTGCCGTGGCATACGGAGCTCCATCGCAGTCTTTAACACTGGTAGCATGCCGCGACAGCGTGGACGTGAACCGTATGTGCAGTTGACGGACTCTGAGCGAGGGCGTATAGTGGGCATGCGGGAGGCCGGGTGGACGTACCGCCGAATTGCTCAACACGTGGGGCGTGAGGTCTCCACAATACATCGATGTTGTCGCCAGTGGTCGGCGGAAGGTGCACGTGCCCGTCGACCTGGGACCGGACCGCAGCGACGCACGGATGCACGCCAAGACCGTAGAATCCTACGCAGTGCCGTAGGGGACCGCACCGCCACTTCCCAGCAAATTAGGTACACTGTTGCTCCTGGGGTATCGGCGAGGACCATTCGCAACCGTCTCCATGAACCTGGGCTACGGTCCCACACACCGTTAGGCCGTCTTCCGCTCACGCCCCAACATCGTGCAGCCCGCCTCCAGTGGTGTCGCGACAGGCGTGAATGGAGGGACGAATGGAGACGTGTCGTCTTCAGCGATGAGAGTCGCCTCTGCTTTGGTGCCAATGATGGTCGTATGCGTGTTTGGCGCCGTGCAGGTGAACGCCACAATCAGGACTGCATACGACCGAGGCACACAGGGCCGACACCCGGCATCATGGTGTGGGGAGTGATCTCCTACACTGGCCGTACACCTCTGTTGATCGTTGAGGGGACACTGAATAGTGCACGGTACATCCAAACCGTCATCGAACCCATCGTTCTACCATTCCTAGACCGGCAAGGGAAATTGCTGTTCCAACAGGACAATGCACGTCCGCATGTATCCCGTGCCACCCAACGTGCTCGAGAAGTTGTAAGTCAACTACCCTGGCCAGCAAGATCTCCGGATCTGTCCCCCATTGAGCATGTTTGGGACTGGTTGAAGCGTCGTCTCACGCGGTCTGCACGTCCTGCACGAACGCTGGTCCAACTGAGGCGCCAGGTGGAAATGGCATGGCAAGCCAAACCACAGGACTACATCCAGCATCTCTACGATCGTCTCCATGGGAGAATAGCAGCCTGCATTGCTGGGAAAGGTGGATATACACTGTACTAGTGCCGACATTGTGCATGCTCTGTTGCCTGTGTCTATGTGCCTGTGGTTCTGTCAGTGTGATCATGTGATGTATCTAACACCAGGAATGTGTCAATAAAGTTTCCCCTTCCTGGGACAATGAATTCACGGTGTTCCTATTTCAATTTCCAGGAGTGTATATCTGTATATTTTTATACTCTTTTTGTATTTGTCATATACTTGATATGTATGCGTTAATTATTCTAATTTTATGTACGAAGCTTCTGACACGATTAAATAAAGAAAAAAGCGTCAATCTGTCGGTTCACTCTGAAGATGGCCGGTCGGCATACGGCCGCAATATTAGAATGGGTAACAGATGCGATGGCACTCCCTAAATTTAGTTTACCAGCTTCGTGTCTTAATAGACAAAGTCGTATTGCCGTATCTTCGTTTAATGGAAACTGAGCAGTGGCGATAAACAGCGGTCTCTGGTGGTACGGCGAGGGCCTGTTGGTGTAATTACTGAGAGCGAGCGTCCTCACCGACCGCAAGCGGTCGCAGCAGGTGTGGGGGTGTTTGCACGCCCGGTTGCGAGTTAGCGCTGCTCCGTCGCCCGGCCGTCGGCACCGCTTCCTGCGGAGACACAGTGCCCGCGCCTCGGCCCGGTATGAATATTCAGGCGGCGCGCCGCGGCGGGCTTGTGAAGGAGCACCGGCCATTACTGCGCGCAGCTGGGCTGCTCCGGCGTGAGCCTGTCCACGCGCCGGTGGCACCACAGGTCGTTCCCCTGGGTCCCTCGCGGAAACGAACCACCGGCCCCGTGACGAAGATGGGTGTCTACCGGCAGCCCGACGCACGCCACTCCCTCCCACTGCATCTCATTCTCGCCGCCGTCAGCGAGTAGAGACGGCTGTGCACTGTATTCCGAAGGAACAGTGCCCAAATCTTGGCTTAGGACCTGACAGTGGTAAATTTAATTATAAAACCAGCCTCGTGCCTTTTATAGAATTTTCATTTTTTATTAAATAAAAATATTTTTATCTAAAGGATTTTTAATGGATAGACTGCAATTTTCATTATACAATTAAAGTGTGATCACTAAATTCGGTTGTTTTCGGCAACCCGGTTCTAGGCGCTTCAGTCCGGAACCGCGCGACTGCTACGGTCGCAGGTTCGAATCCTGCCTCGGGCATGGATGTGTGTGATGTCCTTAGATTAGTTAGGTTTAAGTAGTTCTAAGTTCTAGGGGACTAATGACCACAGCAGTTGAGTCCCATAGTGCTCAGAGCCATTTTTCTGGATGCCGTTAGATAGTCAACAAGTGACAGTCACTGTCAGCCATGAAACATGTACTGAGGCAGTCGGTTAGTAACACAAAGCGTGTCATCGGTATAAGTACAGACATAATTGTATCTGTTACAAGTCGTATGTTTTTAAGGTTGGGAGTTTTCTTTTTCCTTTTTAACATCCTGGGTTTTAGGAGATGCAAATTCAGTCACATCAGCACTTAAATGTCAATAATGATGTGATTCTTGAGTTTCTCCCGGCGTATTTGATAATCAAAATATCCACGGGTGTACTGCCGGTCTATAGTGTCCAACAACACACACTGATCTGTATTTGCACGCAGACAGCTGCCACCACCCTTCACAGAGGAATGGGGTACTTAAAACTCTAGTACATAGGGCGCGCACTATCTCTGACACAGACAGTCTACCCCAGGAATTGGAACATTGAGAACTGTATTTCGAAAAAATGGGTACTCAGAATGTCAGATCCAACGTGCTCTCCGCCCAACCACTGCATCACAACCTGTTGAGATGGATGAAGTCACGAGGGAGGAGGTAGGCAGTGCATTTATTCCATACACAGGCGCACTCTCGGGGAAAATCGCCCGCTTTCTGAAGAACCACCGGGTCGGAACTGTGTTTTGTCCTCCGAATAAAACTCGTGCACTGGTGGGGAGCGCCAAAGATGACCTCGGTTTGAGGAAGGCCGGCGTGTACCAGATTCCGTGTCAATGTGGCAAGTCGTATATTGGTCAGACGATGCGTACCGTCGAGGATCGATGCCGTGAACACCAGAGGCACACTCGACTGATGTATCCGAGCAAGTCGGCGGTCGCTGAACATTGTTTGTCGGAAAATCACGCTATGGAGTATGACCGCACGAGGATTCTGGTACAGACGTCGAGATACTGGGACAGCGTTGTTAGAGAGGCCATCGAAATTCGCACCAATGACGACCTCATAAACCGTGACTGTGGCTATAATCTTAGCAAGGCTTGGGAACCAGCGATTGGGTTAATCAAGAGTAAATCGAGCAAACGCATAGTTGTGACGACCACGGCGGACAGAGCCATCACACCGACGTCATCTCAGACGCCGTCGCAATCTGTTCCACCGCGATACCTCGGCGCGGGGCGCGGACGGCGGAGGGAGCGCGCCGCGGGCGGAGGGTATTTAAATCGGCCGCCGCCGTGACCAAAGCCAGTTCCCCCTGAGCAGCCATAGCGTACGGATCTCCGTGCCGGCGCGTTCACAGGAGTTCAGTCCGTCAGTTCACCTGATGATGGCGACATGTTTGATCGCCGAAATATTGTGCCCGTTGGACATTATAGACCGGCAGTACACCCGTGGATATTTTGATTGTCAATAATGATGATAAGAACTTATTTCGCTCCTATCTAGAGCCTGTGTAACGGTTGAAATGACTCATGCGTGCACTGTGGCTGATTGTCTCAAACGGGTTCAGACGAGTACGTAGTTCTCACTTTCGTCCACTAGAGGACAGAATCGTATAGATACTTTAAAAAAAAAAAAACAGGTCAAGAGAATGTTTTTTTCTAATTTTTCTGTTATTCATTGAAGGATTTTTTTGTTTATTTACGATCGTACAGTTTTGTATATGCTTTTAGTAGTGTGAATGATGCGTGAATGTGGTCCAAAGTAAATATGTAGATCATTGTTCTACTGATGAACGTTGTACGACGAGGAATTTTGTATCATAATATGTTAAGTAAGTTTATGTTGAAAGGAAAGCTAATTCAAATGCGAATGAAAATAGTTAATAACGTAAACAAAATATCAGAATGTTAAATATTTATTTCGGAAAAAGTACAGTTCGAAAGTGTGTTATTTGTTGATTGGTTAGTCATGAAAAGCGCTGACTAGCCCGCGAGAATAATGTTTTTGTATTGGCCTAAAAGAAAACTGACCAACCACAACGGAGTATTCTTCGCGTGTATTTTCTCTTGGAGATATAGAACGCTTACAGCAGTCTAAAGGAGTCGTAGCCCATCCTTTCAATTTCGTGTGTAGTATGAGCTCCGAAGGAAGTTATAGTTTGCCAGTTTTAGTTGTGTTTTTGAGTGAAGGCATATTTATTCCGGTGTGTTTTTTAGAAGGTACAGATTTTTAAAGTAATTTTGTGTATGAGAAATGACAGTTCCATATTGAGCAGATCGGTGACTAAAAATATGAGTGCGTTAGACACCCATAGACTTAATAGTATGGCGAGCATTTTCATTTAAGAACAATCCGAGCTTAGTAACTGTTCAGATTTCGGGAAATACGTTACCCTAAACTTGCTAACCTGTATGAAAGGTTTTGTGCACGACTGTGTTGAGATTAGCACGGGCTTGACAGTGAACGTGTACATTATCGAGTTTCAGAATGTACAGACGTTTTACCAGTATTTCGACGTTTCATTCAAAATCAAGACCTTATCACGATTCATGGAATAGTTATGTTGCATGCAGCCTGGTACGAGTTGCAGTACTATTGGTTTCTGCTCGGCTTTCCTATGAGCGATGTGCTGTAACGAGTTCACAGGTAGATGCAGGTAAAGGACGACAGGAACCGCTCCGCAGCACAATGTAGGAACAAAACAACCCAGACTCCGAGTGGAGAAGATTTCGACCTGGCGGGGAGTCGAGCCCTGGCTTCTTGGCTCAGCAGTTCATCACTCTGCAGCTACCTAGGCGGACTTTAGTTTGGTTAGTACCTCAGAGCACGTGTGGTATTACTGGTTGTTTTCCCCTGGGGAGCAGGTCAAATGTTGAAGTTTGGGCACATAGACACAGTACGGTTAGTCTATACTGACAGGCGTATGCCATTTAGTGGGGCTGTTACGACCGTGCAGTAAACAACGTGTTGCGGGAAGTCAGTCGCAGAGAAAGAAACAGCCATCACACCGATGTGTGTCCGAATTAAGGTACCACATACAAAAATATCTGCACTTACAGCCGTTACTCCCTCCATAAGGGGCTGTCAAATGAAAACAGAGGCAGATGTGAAAAAGTAAGCAAGCTATTTATTATTTCAAAAGTAAACGCCATAACTGTGAACACTCATTTGTTCCACTGTGAGATAACATCGTCAACGCTTCACGGAAAAGTGGTTGCGGTTGCCTATGAAATCATGATCTTACCTCGGCGGGCATACATGTTGCCGACGTTGTTCGCGTACGTTGCATAAGTACCTCCGGGATGTCCTTATATATCCTCCATACATTGGCGTCCTTTAGAAAGACACTTGCAGCCGTCAATTTTCTTTGGAAGAAGATGTGCACAGCTGGGTAGAATCATGGTTCTGTAGCCAACAGCAGAAAGTTTTTCACGAAGGCTTTGGCCGTGTTCTCTCAGAGTGGAATGAACGTATTGACAGTTATTGCGATTACTTTCGAAATAATAAACAGTTTATTAACTTTCTTCCATCTGCCTCATTTTCATTTGCCGGCCCCTTACACAGTATATGTTGAGTAGCAACCGTTGTTGGTGCTAGCAAGGTAGACTCAGAATCGCACATAAGGAAACAAAGTAAATTGACCTTGCAGATACATTAGCAAAGACATTGAAAACGCGCCATATGTTTCCGCTAACTTTCCTTAAGTTTATATGTGATAAACAGTTGGGCCAGAGGTCGAGATCGGAAATGTTTAATGCTATTATATTGATACAAGGAGCTACATGACCGTAAAGAGGAACGTGAAACGTCTCCAGGCTCTAGCAGAAATTGTATTTAACAGGAAACAATGCATGTCAGAGTGGAATAACACAGAAACAAATGTTATTGTTATAATGCTTACGTATTTCAATCTCTTTGTAACTCATGACACAAATCACGTCGCGTATTCATATTATAAACAGTTTGGAAAATTCTGCTAACCGCTTTGCGTCCACGTCTCCACACTTGAGCACCTGATCTTTTGGCCAGGGAAAAATACGCTTTAACGGATTTCTCTTGCCACACGTACTTGGAGGCACTAATCAGGCTAGAAACACACTACTGTTAATGGCTATAGTTAATAATAAGTAAATGAAGAAAATACTGGTGAAATGTTGCTCAGTACACCGTCCTCAGTTTCCAGCACTATTATCTGTTGGGTCCGTTGAACAATGTGTAACGAGAGGCATTATTGGCCAGGAGACTCTGTCTGGAGTTATCTGGCCGCCTGGTGCCAGTCTTTCTATTTAGCGTCACTCAGGTGGAGATGACATGAAATGATGAGACACAAACACAAAGTCCCAGAGTAAAAAATATCTCCGACGCAGTAGGGATTAAAGCCCCAGATGTCGCAGTCTACAGGCAGTGTTCCTCACCACTAGACTACGAGCACCTGGTAATACATGTGTGTATAGGGTGCTTAACCATCATAGGCACAGCCAGAAGGGGCGTATAGAGAATAACGAAACATGCAAATAATCATAATAAACAAAACTCTGGGAACTACTGGTTTGTCCGATAGGAAGTAGACTATGGACAAGCGCAGTCATGCCAATGTTTCAACACCGCTACTGCCTAAGGGTACGTTTACTTCGAAACTCCGCATGTGAAGCATAAATGGCGAAGTGATAAACTGCCCTTGTTTGATTTTATAACCATTCTAGTTATTAAGTTCTGGCAAACAGCGTTTCAACAGCATGTATAGCGGTTGTGTCCCATCCATACTATAGCCTTTCATGTCTTCCGACTTGTATCCGTTTGACTATTGCAGTAGCTGTATTCAAAAGCTGTGCTGAATTCCAACTTTGTTCATAGCATCAACTCTGCGAAAGCATTGTGTATGGCTGTCAATGTATTCGGAACAAGCTTGAGATTTTTCAGCATGCACGGGCGTGACTGAGGAAAAGTACGGATTTACGTGAACGATGCCTGTGTGGAATACTTACAATACGTTTTTTCTCCGAAGCATTTCTGTAGTTTGGTTCCTCGGGGTCTCTGCTATAAAATGTTCATATATTCAGTTGGGGAAACCATTGATTTATGGACCACAGTTTCACCGTGATACAATTAATCATTTTTTTTTTGGTACCTCTAATAAGGAAATACCCTATATACACAAAGGGTGTCCCTTCTAAGTGACATCATGTGCATTTTCTCTCATGTTTCGGCAGACACTTACAGCTTACTTTCCGCAATGCATAGCTAGAGACAGCTCAAGCAAATACTGCTCCCCATGTCCTTTTGCGATGACAAGTGTCGGGCAAATCGTCGATTTGTTTCCCTTTATAAGAGAAAAAAAAAAAGATTTATCAAGCGGAATCTTACGTGCTTATTTGGAAGAAAGTTCGCAAATTACTGTCGTGCGATATTCAAATTTTCGAAACTTATTGGTGACACCGCTTCCCATCCGACCTCCAACGCAAAGCACGGTCGGTCATGGCTAACACTTGGACGGGTGACCGTCTGGATCTACCGAGTTTTGTTGCAAAGCGAGGTGCACTTAGTCCTTGCCACGCCAACAGAGGAACTACGTGACTGAGAAGTACCGGCTTCGATCACGAAATCTAACAACGGCCCGGAGAGCGGGCTGCTGATCACATGCCCCTCCATATCAGCATCCAGCGACGCCTATCGGCTGAGATTCACATGGCCGTAAGTCAGTACCGTTGGGCTTCCGAGGTGTGTTTAGACGGTGTAGTAACAGGGACAATAGAACGCGAACCATAATCGGTATTCCAGCAACGACGGCAACAGTACAGGACAGGATCGCTACCTTATTACATCACATTCACAATTAATGATGTTGAGTTACATAAACTTTAACATTATTCGTCATATTTAACCAGTAGCATTACTTGTGTCTACAAACCTTATTTTACAAGGTAAAACAAATGTAACTAATCCGTAGCGGCTCGGCTTGCTGTCCTAACTACCTATGGCACCGGTATGGATAGTCACCTCCCTTGTGACTTATCTCTGGTTTTGCTGGTTGAGGCGTGGAGGCTCGGTGCGGAGGCGGTGACTTGTAAACGGCATGTGACGGAAGGAGGATGGGCTGGAGCGGCAGTGCCTGGCCATGAGGTTTGGTTGGGCCGATTTGGGTTTGACAACGCAAGCACCCAGCCGGATCGCCGAGCGACATGTCGAATGTTGGGCAGCCGCTAAAGAAGGTGACGAAGGTGACGAAGGTGACGAAGGTGACGAAGGTGACGAAGGTGACGAAGGTGACGAAGGTGACGAAGGTGACGAAGGTGACGAAGGTGACGAAGGTGACGAAGGTGACGAAGGTGACGAAGGTGACGAAGGTGACGAAGGTGACGAAGGTGACGAAGGTGACGAAGGTGACGAAGGTGACGAAGGTGACGAAGGTGACGAAGGTGACGAAGGTGACGAAGGTGACGAAGGTGACGAAGGTGACGAAGGTGACGAAGGTGACGAAGGTGACGAAGGTGACGAAGGTGACGAAGGTGACGAAGGTGACGAAGGTGACGAAGGTCGTGCTCTGGAGCTCTGGTCACAGAGGCCTCCATATGTTATTTGAAAAGGAGTTAAAGCGTAACTGACGGTGGACAGAGTGCACCGTATCATACTGCCTATTGATATTCTGACCCTGAGGTTATAGTATTTAAAGGAAAACCTGCGCAATATTATTGTTTCTTTTTCAATGAATGATATGTATTGTTTGTTATGCAGTGTGCCTTGGCTTGAGAGTGGCAAATAGTTGTTAGTGCGTCTTCTTTGAAGACAAGTGATTCTGTTAATTCGTAAACCGCTTGTGTGCACCCGCTTGAGGTGCGATGTTATGAACTGAGGTGGTAACACCGGTGAGTGGCACTGTACCCGGTGGCAATGTCATGGTACTGAATCAGGTACCTCATATGAATCTGAAATCTAATTGTGATTTAGTAAAGTGTATTTATTCTAACATACGTTGATGTGTTTTAGTCAGAATTGAATTACGTAAGGTGAAATTTTCTGCTTTGCTTAATTTCAGCTTAACTCGTGTTTTTTAAGGTGTTTTAGCAATACTTATTCGTGCCTCAGAGGGTTTAACTGCAACTGCCAGACAGAGGCGTATGTATTTACACTGTACGACAAAATCCTTTCTAATTACCTCTGTCAGTCTTAGCGAGTTTCTCCTGATCTGATTAAAAGGATATTTTGGCTTTAACTATTTGTTTTATCTGAGGTTACGAGTTGTATTCCTCTTGCTAAAGAGAGTCTCATCATTTTTAGTGTATATTCTGTTATTTATGGGGGTAAGGCTTCGCCTGTGATTTATGTTCACAGTTGAGTGTGAAACACGTGGGTGTAGCTTCTGGGTCGCTACCTTGGCGGCATCTTACCTAACGCCCGAGGTCTTACTGCCTCGTCGTCTGTCATACTTAGCAAAGGTTGAGTAGCTGTCTTGTTCCTTAGAGCTACACCTGGGTTGAGCGACTGCCGCCAGATTTGTAGGCTGTGGAGTTCTGTGGGATTAACTGATGAACTTTTGTAAATTATAATCAACCTATTGATTCTCTTACTGTTCATAGAAGAAGAGTGTTCAAATTCTCTACTAAATGTTCTTCATAGAATCAGATGCGCTCTGTATTTTGTAAACGTAGTTTGCATTTACTGAACAATTCAAATATCATTCTTACTGTTCATAAACTCAGATGCTTCGTGTTTATCGAATACTGTTTCCTTTTGTTTATATTGGTAAATTTCTGTAGTTGTCACTTTATATCTCAATATAATTCTCATGATTCTCATGTTGTTATTAATTGGAATTTAATTGATCAGTATGTTTCTCTTAAATAAACGCTGATTTGGTGAAAACGACTGTATATCTGATGGATCTCCCTTCCCCGTGTTGTTGTTTGATCCTTTCCAAACCTGAACCTTTTATACCTTATTACAATCGATATACAGCTCAAGGTTGTCATAATCTGAAATCCGTACCAGTCGGTAAATTAGGCCAAGAAAAATCTTCTTTCATAATCATAATACATCGCTCATTGAGAGATGCTGCTCTCTTAGCGATAATTACGATCGTCTCTTGGGGGTGAGATTCGTAATAACGTTCATCACTTTCCTTCACATGTCGCATGAGCAAATAGAAAAGGAATGTGAGTCAGTTCGTAAGTTTTTATTATTTCTGTTATAAAAATGCAGTCTGTTCTCTCCACATTATTTCCTTGATAAGGTTTCAGTACGTAATTTCGTGAGTCAGTTCCACGCGTAATGAAATCCACCTCAAGCCTTACATTACTGCCGCTAAAAAAGAGAAGAAATCCTTTGTGATGTGGGACAAATACTTACTCAGTGCGGTAAATTGAGTCACTTACTCTCAAAGGGGACGCACATTTAATAATCTGCCTAATCAGTTGTCTCTGCGCCGTTGATGAAACGCTCAATGGCGTGGAATTTCATCTATCATGTCGTTCTATTGGAGAGCAGGCGAGCTGAACAATAACCGGCGCGCAGCCTTTGACTGGCCTTCCCAGAACCGCTGCTCCACTCCCCGCTGCTCTAATTAACTTAGGGGAAGCTCCGGAGCTTGGCTCGGGATTTCCCACCCTAAACGCGAGCATCTTCTCTACGAACTGCGAATTTTTGGGTTTCCCGTAGATGGAAGTTTACTCGAGTTAGCTTCCCGTTTGCGTGCAGCGGTTGGTTGCCCACTTTCACCCTCGACAAACACCTAGTAGCGACGGCACTGTGTTTTAGTTGAGCCATCTACCGCTTGATCAGGCAAGGCAGGTAGTTGAGCAGTTAGGACAATGTCTAGATGTGTTGTCTGATAAATTGGGTGTTACCCCTCTGGCTGGATACACCATCCGCTCTCGATGGAATAAGGATTGACCAGGAGAGAACTAAGGATTTTTTCCTCTACCCAAGAATAAGAGGGAAATCGCTAAATTCGTCACGATGGCGAATTATTTCCGGAAATTCCTCCCCCCCCCCTCCCCCCGCCAACTTCGCACAGCTAGCCGTCCCCCTCAATGCCCTGCGTAAGAAGCGGGTTGAATTTACCTGGGGAGAGATTCAGCAGGGGGCATTTGAAATAATTAAGACCGCGATTACCAACCCTCCGGTTTTGGCTGTTCCAGATTTTTCAAAAACCTTTGTTGTGCAAATTGATGCTTCCCATGTTGGGATGGCCGCGGTGCTGCTCCAGGAATATAGGGGGGAAAGACGTCCGTTAGCTTATACCTCAAGGAGGGTGTCAGGTCCGGAACTCAACTATGAATGTGAGGCGCTAGCGGTGTTGTTCGTGCCACTGGAGTGCGTTGCCAAGTCGTCTGTCGTACCTAGCAAGAGTTGAATAGTTGTCTTGTTCGTTGGAGCTATACCTGGGTTGATCGACTGCTGCCAGGGCTGTAGGCTGCGGAGCTCAGCGGGATTAACTCATGAACTTTTGTCAAGCTGGTGATCTTCTTACTCTTCTTACCTTTCATAAAAGAAGAGTATTCAGATTTTCTAATAACTGTTCTGCATAAAATCGGATGTGTTCTGATTTGGTAAATGTAGTTTCCCTTTACTGAACGATTCAAATTTAATGTTTATTGTTCATAAACTCAGATGCTCTGTGTTTGTTGAATACTGTTTCCTTTTGCTTATATTGGTAAATTTCAGTAGTTTGGCAGTTCATATGTCGCTATAATTTTCATGTTGTTATTAATCTGGAATTTAATTGATCAGTATGTTTTTCTTAATGTTAATTTGGTGAAAACGACGAAGTATCTGATGGGTCAACCTTCCACGTGTTGTTGTTTGATCCTTTCCTATCCTCAACCTGTTTCCTGTGTTTCAGAAATTTAGATCACAATAACAGACACATTATTACAACCGTTAAACACAGCTCATGTTTATCATACTCTGCATTCCATACCAGTCGCTAAATTGCACCTAGAAAAATCTTCTTCAAGAATCATAATAGATCGTTCATTCAGAAATGCTTCTCTCCTAGTACTAATTTCAGTACGTAATTTCGTGAGCTATTTCCACTACTCGTAATGAAATCCATCTCAAACCTTACATTACTACCACAAAAAAAAAAGAAGAAATCCTTTGTGATGTGGGACAAATACTTACTCAGTAAGGTAAAAGTATTTCCAAAATTGAGTCACTTCCTTGCAAAGGGGATGAGCACTTAATAATCTGCCTAAGCAGTTGTGTCTGCGCCGCTGATGAAACGCTAAAGGCCGTGGAATTTCATCTGTCACATTGTTCTTTTGGAGAGCAGGTGAACGGAACAGTAATCGGGGCGCAGCCTTTGACTCGCCATCCCTGTACCGCTGACCCTCTCGCCGCTGCTCTAATTGACTTAGGGGAAGCCCCGCCGCGCGGCAAGAGCTCTCCGTCCTTTTGTTACGTGGAGAAGATAACAGAGCTGAGCGGCGGTGGACTTTAATCTCTCTTATTCGCGCTCTCATTACAACAGGTGGTGAGCAGCCAGACGCTGCCGCATTGGTTATCCCTCCTCCCCCGCATTCACTTCAGTTATTGCTTTTCGAATTGTGGGGGAGAACACCGAGCGAGGTGGCCCAGTGGTTCCTTACATCACTCCTGGCAAATGTCACGATGGTTCCTTTGAAAAGGGCACGGCCGATTTTCTTCTTCGTCTGTAATCTGAGTTTGCGGTCTGTGTCTCAAGACCTCGTTGTCTACGAGACGTCAAACATTAATTTTTCTTCCTTCTTGGGGAAGGTCCTTTGTAGTGTGGTTAGCCTGGCGAGCTATGTAATTTATGCTATCTGAATAAAATTAGTTTCCTCGAGGAAACTGGCCAGCATATGTGTGAAAAAGAAATACTTTCCCTTCTCTCTTCTTTATATCTTAATTCTTCATTTCATCTTCTTCTTGTCTGTTGCACCTTCCATCTCTTTTTGGGCCAGTTTACGTTTTTGTTGCCAGCTGACTGATACTCTACAGTGCATCTGATTTAAGATCATTTCACATTCATGCAGCAGAGAAGTCAAACACAACACGAGAGTTACTCGGAAAAAGGTCCGATCGGTCGTAAAATGGGAAAAACAGTGAAAATCCAACAAAGCTTTGGACAGATGTGTAGCGCAGCGTCTCTAGTATGCCTGCAAATCGTGTTACGTCTTTCCTTCCTATTCTAAGCATTCAGTGAGCACATAGAGATGCCTATAAAATAGTGCCTGCTGAGACATTGATTTTATGCAACCCCACACAACGTAACTGTCATGTAATTGCTTCATGATGACAATTTCCGGCGGCACTCTGCAGAATGAATAAGGACGCTTTTGCAGCTTTTTCTGTGGGAAATATTTCATCACCCACAACACAGCCCGCACTTGAGTCCCTCTTATTTTCATCTCTGCTACTATGAACAGCTAGCTGTGAAGACAACATACCGCCAAAGACAACGAGCTGCAGACCAGCGTAGAGAATTGGTGGGAAGCACATGCGGCGGTCTGCTACACATTGCGACAAATGTCTAAGGCGGAGTGGCAGCTACGTAGATAAGTAGCTGGAATGTAAAACTAACTGTTGCAAACGAATTTCATTTTCACTATGGTTTCCATTTCGCTACCTTACTTTCCGAATAATCCACGTAAGCATCAGCAATTAATCATGTTTTTAATAAGGAATGTACATACTCGCTGTTGTGTGATATTAATTTTTATTTCTTTCCCTTTCACTGCAGATCTGTTTCGGCAAAACTGATATTATCAAGTGACGTATATATTGTCTACATGGAGTGACATACATATAACATCGTCAGTAACTGTGATCTGAGTGTCATTCTATATTTTCCAATTAAAATGATAATTTTTTGTGATAGTAATTTGACAGTTTTGGAGCAACGATGTCATGTGACGTATGTCAAAATAATTATTTTAACATTCACATTGAAAATTATACATTATTTCCAAACTTTCACCTCTTTTCCTCCGTTATTTAACAATTTGATCAAAATTCGTCGTGGAAAACAAAGCTTGGGAAGACATTTAGTATTTTTGATGATACGTTGTACACTTGGAGGTGGCGGACTTTACTTTTAGGCGTTCAGAGGGCTAATTTTTTGTGAATGACGTTTGTGTAGCGTCTGGGTCCTCACAGGCCTCCAAAGGCAATTCACACTGCTGTTGCGATCCCCTCTCCTTTGCTATGAGCTTTGATTTGTAGCCACCCCGTCATCGCCTGGTGTTACTGATCAGTGGCGAGTGCCACGAAACATAGTTCCAATATTTAATGCCTCACGGTAGCGGTTAAAAGTTTGAATGACGTTGGTTTATTGCATGCCAATTCGGCGAATAATTTTCTTCGTTGACAACTTGAAATCATCATACAAGGCACTTCGACATATGAATAGTGTACAGCCTACACAAAATTACGAATTAGATACGACTTACTGAGTCCACTAAGAACACTAACAACAAATAAAATGTCAGTTACAGTTACAAATAATTACACTAGATGTGAGAGAGTAAAACGAGATGTGAAAGAGTGGAAACAGCTGTTTGAATATGTTAGGTAACAATATTTATGCTTAATGACGTGTTACCTGAATACGTAACGTGCGGAGAGAACAGTCTGACACTCCATCTATTTCTGTTTTTTTGTCCCTTGAATCATAGCAATATTTGATTGGATATGTTACCCGAAACAACTTTGGCGACATATCGGCTGGTCCACATTTTACGAAGATTGTTTCGACTACGCTGCAAAAGTTTCGCAGGGAAATCCTTCCACATCCGCCATAGAGTCCCGATCTCTCCCCATGCGATTTCCATGTTTTGGAGCCCTGGAGAAAGCTATTCATGGCCAGCGATTTGCTTCGGTCCAAGATCTGCACGTGTACGACGCAATATTAGTTCCATAAGCAACCGAGAGCACTTTTACAGGAAGGCATAGACAGTCTTGTCTCACAGTGGGATAAATGTATTAACAGATGTAGCGAATGATTTTGAAATGGAAACAATAAATAGTTGATTTCACTATCCTGAAAAGGTCTTTGACGTCACACACTTAAGTCAAGTGAAGATGCTGTACTAATTTAACATAGTACATAATTTACAGAGCGTCACCAAGTCAGGCTACAAGAGCACAGTTTTTCCAACATTAATTTTTTTGACATGTAGTTAATTGTTGGTAGTATTAAGTATATATTATTGTGTAGTATGGTGAAAGTACCTGAATGTGGTATGTTATTTGGCGTTCTTAGAAGCAACTAAACTCTTGGTTACCTTTTGACCAAGAAAAATACGGGGAAATGCAGACAAATACATGTACATAATTGACATGGTATTCCTAGAAGTAACGAAGCGCTTGGAGACATTTTGGCCAAAATAATTATGGGAAATGACAGGCAGAAATTGTCGCTTTTTCAGATATAATATTTGGAGGGAAGAATAAAATTACAATTATTTTACTGTATAACCATTGCTGTTACATATTGTTACATCCATTACTTACGTTAATAGCGTCCATTTGTTCAAGTACTTAAAAAATGAATCGTACATTGTTGTCATATTTAACACGTAAGTTCGTCTGTCGTAAATACACTCCTGAAAATGGAAAAAAGAACACATACTTGCTCCGGACACTGCGAGAGGGCTGTACAAGCACGGCACAGCGGACACACCAGGAACCGCGGTGTTGGCCGTCGAATGGCGCTAGCTGCGCAACATTTGCGCACCGCCGCCGTCCCTGTCAGCCAGTTTGCCGTGGCATACGGAGCTCCATCGCAGTCTTTAACACTGGTAGCATGCCGGGACAGCGTGGACGTGAACCGTATGTGCAGTTGACGGACTTTGAGCGAGGGCTTATAGTGGGCATGCGGGAGGCCGGGTGGACGTACCGCCGAATTGCACAACACCTGGGGCGTGAGGTCTCCACAGTACATCCATGTTGTCGCCAGTGGTCGGCGGAAGGTGCACGTGCCCGTCGACCTGGGACCCGACCGCAGCGACGCACGGATGCACGCCAAGACCGTAGGATCCTACGCAGTGCCGTAGGGGACCGCACCGCCACTTCCCAGCAAATTAGGGACATTGTTGCTCCTGGGGTATCGGCGAGGACCATTCGCAACCGTCTCCATGAAGCTGGGCTACGGTCCCGCACACCGTTAGGCCGTCTTCCGCTCACGCCCCAACATCGTGCAGCCCGCCTCCAGTGGTGTCGCGACAGGCGTGAATGGAGGGACGAATGGAGATGTGTCGTCTTCAGCGATAAGAGTCGCTTCTGCCTTGGTGCCAATGATGGTCGTATGCGTGTTTGGCGCCGTGCAGGTGAGCGCCACAATCAGGACTGCATACGACCGAGGCACACAGGGCCAACACCCGGCATCATGGTGTGAGGAGCGATCTCCTACACTGGCCGTACAACTCTGGTGATCGTCGAGGGGACACTGAATAGTGCACGGTACATCCAAACCGTCATCGAACCCATCGTTCTACCATTCCTAGACCGGCAAGGGAACTTTCTGTTCCAACAGGACAATGCACGTCCGCATGTATCCCGTGCCACCCAACGTGCTCTAGAAGGTGTAAGTCAACTACCCTGGCCAGCAAGGTCTCCGGATCTGTCCCCCATTGAGCATGTTTGGGACTGGATGAAGCGTCGTCTCACGCGGTCTGCACGTCCAGCACGAACGCTGGTCCAACTTGGCACCAGGTGGAAATGGCATGGCAAGCCGTTCCACAGGACTACATCCAGCATCTCTACGATCGTCTCCATGGGAGAATAGCAGCCTGCATTGCTGCGAAAGGTGGATATACACTGTACTAGTGCCGACATTGTGCATGCTCTGTTGCCTGTGTGTATGTGCCGGTGAATCTGTCAGTGTGATCATGTGATGTATCTGACCCCAGGAATGTGTCAATAAAGTTTCCCCTTCCTGGGACAATGAATTCACGGTGTTATTATTTCAATTTCCAGGAGTGTAAAAGTTAAGGAGTTCCGTAAAACCTAGATGTAGGGTGGTGGGGCATGTATCTAAGGTCTTACGGTACAAATTAAATACAGTGTGCGCTTCGCTATAAATTTACCAGATAACCGTGAGAAGCAAAGGCTCTTTTCATAACACAAACTTTTCTAACATACGTGCATTGGAGTCAAAAGCTTTCACATCATGATCATCTGTTAGAAATGTTATTACCTCATTTCCTCCTTATGTGACACTTTTTTCCGCTATTAGAACAGCAATCAAAAAGTTATGCACGTGTGCAACGGGGAGAAAAAAAATATAAAACATGTCGCTGACTGCGATCCTTAGATATTTATCTGTACTTACACATTCCTTAGCTCGCCAAGCAAAATTACCACTTAATCGGTATTAGACTATAAGTCTAAATTCTGAGTAAGATTCGCAGTTTTAAATGAAAAAATCGTGCAGTGACTCTACACAGCAACTCAGTTTTTGCTTTCATTGCTTTGATACGGCCCACTACGACTTGGACTCCTTTGCCAACGCGTCCTCTTCTGAGTGTAGCCCTACACCCAGTGTCCTCATTCAGTTGGCGGAACTTCCCCTACAGCTTTTATCCCCCACGAAACCTACTAAAGCCTCGGGCGTTATTGAATGATCTCTTAACGTCTTGTCGCCCTAGCCCTTCTTCCAAAATTAGCTTTTCAGAAATTTCTTACTAAAAGTTAGACCCAAGTTTGATAATAACAGTAGTCGTTGTTTTCGCAAGGAATGTCCTTTCTTCCTCCGCTACTCTTCTTCTTATGTCATTCGGCTTCACCCTTCGTGCATTATTTTGATTTCCAGTTCTCAAAATTGCACATTTTGCTTTCTATGTGGTTTCTGATTTTAACGTTATGATTATCTATAATCTCATTATTGGTACTTCTCAGCGAAGTAGTTTTCCTTTGGCTTATTTTCAATCCATTTTATGTGATGATTGTTTTATTCGAATCAGCAATCCTACAATTCTTCCTCATTTTCTTAGAGAGTAGCTAAGACGTCATGCTGAATTTTAATCTCTGTCTTTAATCTGTCTTTTATTTCCGTCATTGCCTCCTGTACGTTCAGGTTCAACACTGTGGAAGAGATCTGTAGTAGGGCCTTATGTGAATTTTAATCCGAGCAAATCTCTCACGAACCTCCATTATTATAGATCCATTATTATAGATCGTTGTGCTTATGGAACATTAACCGTTCTTCCGTATATGTTCCTTGTGTTTTCCTGAGAATTTATAACAAGTTGTACCATTTATGTCGAACACTTCTCGTTTGTCGACAATCTTATGAAAATGCCTTGAATTTTATTATTTCTTCCACGCACCATCAACACAAACAATAAAACAGTTTTTATCACACACGACTGCGCTCGGATATTAGTAGTTTTGTTATGATGATTGATGGTAAGTAAGCTATTGACGCCCAACAACGTGAGCTGCCCTCAAGTATCTGCCTGTTTAGATAAACATAGCTCGTGATGTACCCGCCCTCCCCCCCCTCCTAACTGCCCAAACACACAACAGAGTGGCATGCACAGAAATGCTTAAAAGCAGTGCTAGTGAAGTGGCGTGGGCAGCAGCGCGCACCAATGCATCTTGCTTTTGAAGTAGCTCTAAGTTATACAACGTGTACACCATATAAAAACTTTAAGGATTTTGTAACATGGTCTATGTCTACAGCTACGAAAAAAGCTATTCTATTTCCTACTATACCCTCTCAGCGGTCGATTTCTTTCTGCTTTCCAAAGTAGCATAGGTTCTCTCTCGGGATTCAACTTATCTTCATACCTAATTTCATCTAAATCGATTCAGCGGTTCAGTCGACCGACAGATAAACTTTAACACTTTGAGATGTCTTGATCACAATTTTACTGTTTCATTCTGTCTAGGCATATTGGCCAATGCATCTATACGTATTAAAATAATAAAATTGTGGTCAAGACATCTCAAAGTATTTAACAGCATCGTCTAATCACCGCTTTATCTCACAGTGTTCTTAGACGTAGCTGTAATACAGTTACTTTCGTACTTGCAATATAATTATGGATATGAATTTTCCTTTTCAGAAGATAAACCGATCGTCATGTGGCAGATACTCCATGTTGTTTCTTTTTATTGGGTGTGTTATTCATGTTAGCAACGCGAATGGATGATATTCAACTGTTCTGCCAAATTGCTATCTTCTGTTTTCTGTCAATGATACTTTTTCTAAAGTCGGACTGTATTTGTATACTAATAATTGCGATGATTCAGAGATGTGCTGATCGATGACTCTGAAGAGCTCCCTAGGCCCACAGCCCAGCGTTCTGTTAATACATGTAGCGCCTCGAGAAATTTCAAAGGAACTTCATCTCTACATGTGTGATGATGCGGTTTGTGAGAACAGTGTGTACGTACGCGACATTTTCCACTGTTGTAACTATTCGTATTCCAGACAATCTGCTGTCGGTAATATGACTTTATACCTGTCACCTACTAAAAACCATTACGCACTAGGACCCTACGAAAACGTATCAGATGTACCTCAACGGACCCTGGTGTGGCTACGGCTACAAGCTAACCTTTGTCCTAATCTTAGTTCTCTCTATTTCAACGATGGTTTAAGCTGACCGATTTCTGCAGCCTCTGCCATGTTTAAAATACCATAGATTTCTCCTATTCAACGACGTTCACTGTGCAAGCCAACACCACTATGTACGGGGTGTCAGCAAATGAAATTGCGTATATTTTGTATTGGTGACTGAAATTTGGATACTAATAATTATAGCTATAAAAATAATGCTTTTAAGGTGGTTATTACCAAAAGGATCATCTCGCAAAAGCAAGGGATTAATGTTTTTCTTTTCGCCCGGGCAGTAGGTCGGGTGTTGAAGTGTGGATATTCGGAAGCAAACGGTTAGTCTGTACTGACAGGTGTAGTCCACTCAGTGGTGGAGTTACGCTTCTGCAATAAACATCAGATAGTAAAAAATATGACGTGTGTGCGGGAAGACGGCTAGATACAGAGAAAAAATAATTAATGCACATACGTATATTAAGATGCCAATGATAACATATCTGCACTTACACTCCTAACATCCTGCATTAAATTTATCTTTATCTGTCTTAAACTAACGAGTAAACATGTCTTTGAAATGGTAGTCAAACACGGTAGCTGGTCTAAAACATGTCACGCAATCATGGCAAACGTAGGTGAGCCAAATCCTTTTGATACCGATTGCAGAACAAACAATAAACCTCACTAAAATACTATCAGCTTTACCTGAATAACTACATCAAATGGTACATTTCAGTAGATTGTACAGTTAACTTCCATACCGTTGGATAAATATAGATCCAAAAACATGAATCAGACATCAAATGCACTGTCTGTCGTTCGCGGTCGACGATAGATGTATTACCAGGCCTTAAACGTTACCTCACTATACAACAAAATATTTGTAATACAGCTCCATTAAAAAACTTGAAGATTTAAACGAAGTAACCTCTACAGGTTGGTAAATCTAGATCTGCGTCTAAATTTTGGAAATTTGTGGTAAGGACTATGGGACCAAACTGCTGAGGTCATCGGTCCCTAGGCTTACGCACTACTTAATTTACCTTGAGGTAACTTAAGTTAAGGACAACACACACACACATACCCGAGGGAGGATTCGAACTTCCGACGCGAACCGTGACAGGGCGCCCCAGACCGCACGGCTACCACACGCGGCTACGTCTAAATTCCGCAACCATTTTACCATGTGTGACTGTTGGTAAGGCTTTGCGAGAACTTAAATCTCTGTGATCTCTTTCTGCAAAATGTACGTAAGAGGAAGCGAAGTACTGATTGACTCGCTAAATTATTGACTCGCAAAATTTTTATAACAAACAACAAAACGATGCCAAACGCCTCTCTTGTACTTTCTGCCACTAGAACTGGGTGAGCATACTGTAAACTGTCGTCCTGAGAATTACGTGCCCAGTAAGTGGTTAAAGGATGGATAAGATCCACAATGGTTTAACAATGAAATTCAGATGATACATAGGAAGCAGAGGCTTTTGCACTCTCGGTTCAAAGAGGAATGCACAAATGACGGTAAAAGAATGCTAGTAGAGATTCGTGCGTTTGTGAACAGATCAATGCGCGTAGCACACAACTACTACCAGCATCACACCTTAGAATAAGATCTTGCAGAGAACTTGAGAAAATTCTGATCATGTGGAAAACCGCTAAGCGGGTCTAAGGCTTCCATTTAGTCCTTTGTTGACGGTCTGGTGTATCAGCTGAAGATAGCAAAGCGAAGGCCGAAGTTACGAATTTCACGTTCAAGAAATCGTTCACACAGGAGAATACCGCCAACTGCAGTCTTCGTATCCAGCGTTTCATGTGAACAGAGATGATACTCAGGACGAACCAGTTGGTGCTGTGTTGTGGGTGATCGAACACTTCCCACCGAAATGGCTGAAGGACAGTCTTCACTGCCCCTGCAGAGAGCGGCTGAGAATTGCCATGAAGAAGGAAGTGCGTTGCAGTTGTGTTCGGTGGGGTGCATTCATTAAAGGGAAGCCTCTCAGTGGGCCCTCCTACTTTCCAGGAGACTAGGCACCTTTACTCGCTCACAGTGCGCTCACAACTGAAAAGAGCGTCTTGATGCTCCCGACGGTCACACTAGAGACACTACCCAACACATCTTTGCAAATTTTCATCGTGTTTTCACTGTGGTGTCCATTTCACGACCGATCGGAAGTTACTTTATGGACAACCTTCGTATATGTGTGAAACCCTGCAAAGCGACAGAAAATGAAACAAGGATGTGAGAATTGTGGTAGAGAAGGCGAATGGTCGACTTCGGTTTACTGGCTGAATTTTAGGGAAGACTGGTTCATCTAAAAAGCAGATCGCAAAGAGAGCTGGTACGACATTTTAGTTCTGCTCAAATTTTTTGGAATCGTACCATGTTGGAAGGAAAGGAGACATGAAAGCAATTCAGGGGCGGGTTGCTAGACTTGCGTTTAGTAGGTTCGAATAAAAAGTAAGGGTTACGGAGATGCTTCGGGAATCAAGTTGGAGCCCATGCAGATGAGGAGACGTTCTTTTCGAGAAACACTATTGAGAAAATTTAGAGAACCGGCATCTGAAACTGTCTGCCAAAAGATTCTACTGCCAGATACATACATTGTACAGAAGGAACACCGAGATACGATACGAGAGATGAGGGCTTATACGGAAGCATATAGGTAGTCGTTTTTCCCTCACTCTGTTTGTGACTGGAACACGAAAGGAAATGGCTAGTAGTGGTACAGGGTACCCTCCGTCACGTACCGTACGGTGGCTTGCAGAATACGTGTGCAGGTGGTGATGTAGATAGCGTGAAAATGTTTTCCGCCTGTTTATCTTCATTAGACACTTCCAGTCCTCGGACCATGTCTCTATATTTAACAGGTTCCTCTGCATTTCGTTGCAATTTACGGTCCCTCTAGTTCTCGGTATAGAACGGCATCACCATTGAATTTCCTCATATAGTTTCAGATATTATGTAATAGATTATTTATGTGTATGGTGAACAATAATAGTCCCATAACATTCCGTTGCATTGTCGCCGAAACTGCATTCATGTCTGAAGGGTTCTCTCCATTAAGTACATAATGCCATGTTTCAGTTGGTAGGAAGTCCTCCGTTCTTTCCCAGACCTGATCTTTTATTCTGTAGTGTCATATTTTGGGATTTTAAGTTCGCTCAGTTCGTTATTGAGAAAAGCTTTAGTACCGGAACAACACAAAAATCCCTACATTCAATAATTTTCTGGAAAGTCTGCAAGTCGCGACTTGATATCCTGGTGGACAAAATAGCATAGTTCTGTTTAAGAAAACAAGGCTGTTGCCCGTATTTCGACTTTTATGTTGCGAAAATGCACTGCTGTTTTCTTCACAGGCAAATTGTGACTCAAAGAAAAGTTGGAATTAATGAGCATTCCCATTATTTGTGAGGAACAGAGATTATATTTAATATAATTAGTTGTGTTGAGAAGGTGCCCCCTCCCCCTCTTTGAACAAAACTACAGATTTGAAATTCAGTGCGCACGGGTTGCAGTTACCTAGAAGTCTAACATTGAACAGGACTTCAAGCCCGTGAAAAAAGCGTAAGTCTGTCGTAATGCTATGAAAATGTAGCCACGTTCCAACACCAAACGTAGTCCAAGTTTGTAGCGTGACTCGTTAACAGGGAGCAATCAGTTCGAATGTTATAAGCATGTAAACCAACAATGGCACTAACACGCTACCACTGTGCCTGCAGTTTTATCCCGCTCCAGAGAACACGCCCCAACAATTTGTGACGACATGGCACAGGAGGGTGTATCTCTGACCTGTTGCAGAGTGATGCTCATTTGTGGCGCCACTAGTTTTGGCAGGTGGTACATAGTCTAGCAATTTAACAAGAGGGCCAAATGGCACACAAATTTTCGTGTTTTTTTATATGTACAGTAGGTGAGGTTCAAAACTCAAATATCAATCAAAAAAGGAGTTTGATGAAACTGTAAAAAATCCTCGAGAAAATCTAAGCTGATGTTTTCCGGCCGCTTTTAACGTGCTAAAGCAGGGTTTAATTTTGTCAGCAGATCATGTGACTGTGTGGTAGAATTTCCTCCTACGATGTATGTGGCCTGCTTTTCATTCCGAGCCATGAAATTTTTTTAAAGAAATAAAGAAATGTGCGTGATAAATGAATATTTCCATGTAACGTAGAATACATAAGTATAACAAATAATTTAGTTTGCAGATTCTTAAAATTAAACAATAATTTATAAAAGGTCAGCAATAAAGAAGTCATATTTTTGGCTAAACCGAATTTAATTAGAAAAAAAGAGGACACGAATTTTTCATAAAAACAGAAATTAGATGTTGTTAATTAGGATGTTTTTCATGAATTTTTATATAAATGGACGTTATTCGAACTGAGTGGACAAAAACTAACGAAAAATAGTAATGACAGAACTCGGAATCGAATCTAGAGCCCCTACTTCGCAGGTAAGCATTCTGCCACACAGCTACATAATCTGTAGACGGCCAGAGAATTTCAGTCGTTGTCCCCAAAATTTTTGTGAGTTGCATCTAACTGTTTTGGAGGATCAATATGTGAGTTCTGAACTTCTACTAAAATATAGAAAAAATTAAAAACATCAGATTGCCATGTGAGTCCCTTATGAATTGCTGGTTACAGCAAGTCGCAATGTGTAAGAATATCAGAAGTATCTCAGTCCAGCCTTTATCAGACTAACGCTATTAGCGTATTCATGGTCTACATCATCGTGTAGCGGCGCGTATTCCGAAGGTATGCTGCCCGGTGCGCGTTCGGCCCTGGAACGCGGCTGCCCGCCTCACTGTCCAGTAGGCAGCTGCCTGCTGGAGGCCGGTGTGTGCCGGGCGCGCGGAACGTCCAGGCGCCGCACATCGATTCGACACGACGCAGGGCCACAGCCAGCGCCGTCTGCTTCAGCCGCCCGGGCCGCCCGGGAACTCCCCGTCCCTGCAGCAACAGGCGGCTCCGCGCAACGCCGAACGCTGCGTCTCAGCCCCGTGACAGGTAGATCTGCTACGTAGCTGGCAACACCTTGCAACGCGTAAATAAAGTAGGCACGACTGTATATGTATGAAGACATGTGCGGAGAAACGAGCTAACCCTCAAATGTAAAAGCTTAAAATTAATGTTGGTGTCTCCCCTAAGTGACACTTAGGGGCGAGGCCAATGTCAGTTTTGATAATTCTTGTACCCAGCAACAGATGGCAACACTTATCTCTAAGCCTTTCCACTTGAGGATTAGTCCGTGTTTCTGCGCATGTCTTCATATGCACAAGATTACGATCAATTACCTATTCAATGCGGATGCACATCATGTACGAACTCTTACGGGAATCGCCGAAATGCCGCAACGAATGAGGATAAGGGACGAGGGGCAAAACATTAGTGGTATGCGAACAATTTGAGCCGGCTGTAGTGGCCGAGCGGTTATAGGCGCTACAGTCTTGAACCGCGAGACCACCACGATTGCAGGTTCGAATCCTGTCTTGAGCATTGATGTGTGTGATATCCTTAGCTTAGTTAGGTTTAAGTAGTTCCGAGTTCTAGGGGACTGATGACCTCAGAAGTTAAGTCCCATACTGCTCAGAGCCATTTTTTTTTAAAGTTGAGAATTTGGACAGACGGTAGGCGTGCTAGGACACTCCGTGTAGGAGTGAAGACCACTGCATCCGGGTGGATAAGTAATCAGATCATCTGCCTAGTAAGCAGAAGACGTGGTATTAATTCCCAGTCCGGCACAAATTTTTAACTCTCCCCATTGATTTAAATCAGTGCCCACTCGCAGTGAGTGCTTTTAACTCATTTGTGTCCTGGTTTAATGATACTAAATTTATGAACATATTTCAAGACAGTTCCATGGAATAAATTGAGCTCTGTAATTTGTGACATCACCCCCCCCCCCCTTTCTCTCTCTCTCTAAAACTGAATGAATCCTAAGAACTGGAAATGCTGGTAATGCTTTCAGCCTATTCTCACATTAAAGAAACTATTGAGAAATGTGTGTATGTCGCATGTATTTTCCCATGTATTTTTATTTTGACTTTTTCATTTATTTGTTCAGTGTTGTCTGTGCTGTAACATTATTATTCAGTGAAATTAAATGGAAAACAAATTTCTTTCATTTTTTGATCACAAAACTCATAGTCCTTGGACTACCGGCCGGTCTGAGTGGCCGAGCGGTTCTAGGCGCTACAGTTTGGAACCGCGCGACCGCTACGGTCGCAGGTTCGAACCCTGATTCGGGCATGGATGTGTGTGATGTCCTTAGGTTAGTTAGGTTTAAGTAGTTCTAAGTTCTAGGGGACTGATGACCACAGCAGTTAAGTTCCATAGTGCTCAGTGCCATGTAAATGTATTAAAAGTATTACATTACAACTAGAAAATGTGTGTGTGTGTGTGTGTGTGTGTGTGTGTGTGTGTGTAATCCACGTAATTGACAGCGCACGGATGCGCCTATACATTATTCGTAAAATATTTCAGAATCAGATCACCAAGCGACTTCCTAGAAACTTTACATGTAATGTTGGACAATTTTTCTGTGCGCGTTACGTATTCTTCTCATACGCGGGCACGTCCATTGTTGTCGAACATGATCGTTGTGGTGGCCAGTGTGTTATGTTGTGTGTGAGTAGGCAAAATTTCGCATGGACGTACAGAGCTCTAAAATTCTGAACACGGAAAACTCACAGGTCACCTGTAATGTGTCACTGTACTACTTCCCAATGTGCATCTTTTCAGTGGTGCATTCGATCCTGCGTTCGGTTTTATGGATGACAATGAGGAAACGCATAGGAACATGTAGGTGGAGGCGTTAGGTGTACAAGAGGGTATTGTATGAACGGAATGGCCTTACGTTTCCCCGACTTCAATCCCCATCGAGCACTTGTGGGACACGTTAGGGAGGCGTACTGCAGCGTGTCTACATGCACCAGCGGCCATCCAGCAATGATAGAGAAATGGATCGCACTGCCACAACAACTCCTCACTAACCATGTGACGTAGTCGCACCATGCTTCCCATCGACAACCATGTCCTTCCATTTGTTGTGTCCAGGAGACCATCACAAATCACGGTGATGTCAGTGCAATTATTGCCTTTGTCGTCTCACTGTGTATTTCTTTCAGTTATTTTCTGTGCTATACTGTAGAAATTCTTTCTATGCATGCTCCAACTTTCGTCGGCTGTGGCACATACACATCATGCGAAAGTTACTTGCACTTAAAAGTGTAGCTATTACTTAAAACAGCGCGCAAATCACCAAGATTATATTCCCCCAGTATTTAATAATTAGAGCACTTTGCTACTTCCAACAAACCTATGTTAAACTTCTTCTTTATTACATGCTTAACGTCGAATTAATATGTAAAGTAATGAGACGTATGAAGCTGCCTGACACATGGGAGTTCGATTCCTGAAAAAACTGGAGTTTTACTGCTTAGAGAGACTACAGTTCATTAGTTCATATGGAAGTGTAACATGAATCATTCTTACCACACACCATTCGCCACTGGGACAAAAAAAAAAGGCAGAAGCGGCACTAGTATTGAAAGTAGCCTCTGCCACCCACCGTAAGATGGGTTGCAGAGTACTGACGTAGAAGTTGCCACCAGGTACGGTCCAAAGACGGGTAAGAAGTGCAAGACTAGCCAGCCGTTGTCGCCGAGCGGCTCTAGGCGCTTCAGTCCAAAATTCGCTGCTGCTACGGTCGCAGGTTCGAATACTGCTTCGGGCATGGATGTGTGTGATGTCCTTAGGTTACTTAGGTTTAAGTAGTTCTAAGTCTAGGGGACTGATGACCTTAGAAGTTATGTTCCCTAGTGCTCAGGGCCATTTGAACCATTTTTGAAAATGTTCTATCGGATACTGAGTGAGCACTGAGGTGTATAAGGTCATTTCTCCTCGCCTGATGCCCGCTTGGAATAAGATAGGAAATAGCTACTTTGACTGGCTTTCGGAAAAATATTGGCGACAGCGTGAGGGCTTCACTACTTCACTGACTAAACGCGTCAACTAGACAACGCGGACGCTGAGGGCTGCAATGTTAAAAGCAAACTAAGTTAATGAATAAAGGAAACAGGTACTTTCTTATATCGAAGCTCTGATTTACGCCGCATTAGGAACATAATAATTTCAGTTTTGACGAGAAGCTTAAGCACGAACTGATCCCAGACATGTAAGGAGCAAACTAATTTCGTGTATACTCTACGTGGTAAAGCGGTTTCTCCGTGTTAATCCGTAGATTGAATTGAAAGTTTCATTAGACGCCGCCATTTCGCGCAAACTTTACCCTCTCAGTTTAAATTGAAATTCCTACCTCCTTCCAAATTAGTTTCCGAGTTCCAAGATTGTAACCTTACAACCTCATTCACGAAGCTTGCTTTACACCTCGCATTTAAAATTTCTATTATATCTGCCTGTCCTATAACACCTCACAAATGAATTAATGGTTGAGCCTATATGCTTTACTGTGTCTGTCTGTCCTAACAGAAAATTTAAAGCAGATATTTGGGGCAAAAAGAGAGAGTGAGAGGCTGGTTTTTTTTTTTTTTTTTTAATGCAGTCGTATGACAGTTCATCAGAGAGAGAGAGAGAAAGAGAGAGAGAGAGAGAGAGAGAGAGAGAGAGAGAGAGAGAGAGAGAGAGAGAGATCAAAATGTCCGATCTCCAAATATACCTACCCGTATTCTAAGTTCAACTACAACATGAGAAGATTCATTGACCTATATCAATGCAACCAGAATAGTGAGTGACCTAACAGTAACAGGATCTTAGTAGCTGATATGACATATTTCTGGAAGCAACAACGCAGGCTAGTTGGGAGTTGGTATGGGAGTTGGTATGATACACACCCATTCCGGAAAAGAAAGTTTAAGAGTGACTCCTCTGTAGAATTTTCTTCAAATGCATGCCTTAAGAAAATCTTACAGTGTCCAGCCTACAGTCCCATTTCCAAAAGCTTCGCTGCCAACGAGAACTTAAATTGCAGCCTTTCATTTTTTCTGCTCTCTGGACCCTAATATCAACAGGCTTTTATTGTATCCATCGAATCAAACAGAAAAAAAATCTTATCATTTTTAGGTCTCTAAAGTACTGAAGGTATACAGAAAATGCCCTTAATTTTGAATACTAGTGAAGCAAAAGAGAAAACTGGTAGAACCACAACTGATTTTGTGCTGAAGAAGAATGTTAGAGATCGGTAGGGGAGAGAGAGTTACCATTGAAGAGGTTCTGAGACGAATACACGAAACAAGATCTCTCTGGATGCACAGCCAAATAGCAAAATTTGTAGGAGACATTTTGAGAGACAATAACATCATTCGAACAATATCAGTGGAAGCTACTGAGGGAAGGAACCCCCCCGGGACGACCAAAATTATGAGTGATGCAGGGTAGGCTACATAGGCGGAAATAAAGAGGAAGGCAATGGTGTACCCCTGCACACCCACCTTACTGTTAAACATTAATGTAGAAAAAGGAGATGAAGAGTCTCCAGCTTCACCTCTTGAATCCAGACAGTTTATTTGTGAGCATCCAAACTAGTTCCAATCAATGAATTTACAAGACTCATACACTGATACCCAGAAAAATTAGGCTCATATTGGATATTAAATGCTCTCCGCCATATTTATTCCACATCTACGTGACTTCCCTGCACGTCACAATTAAGTGCATGGCACGAGCCTAATCTTAGTTCAAATGGCTCTGAGCACTATGGGACTTAACATCTGAGGTCATCAGTCGACTAGAACTTAGAACTACTGAAACCTAACTAACCTAAGGACATCACGCACATCCTTGCCCTAGGCAGGATTTGGACCTACGACCGTAGCGGTCGCGTGGTTCCAGACTGTAGCGCCTAGAACCGCTCGGCCACAATGGCCGGCCCTAAATTTACTGTTACAAGCTGTTATGAACAGACCTAATACTTCAATTTCTGTTACCCCGTCTCCAGTTTTCCAGCTGAATTTAATATATGGTATGCGAATCCAAAGTACTCATCACGTGACATTTGTTCGCTGGAAGATTATTTCTGTTTTCCTTACTGCCATTTTCCCCATCTAGGAAACTTAATACCCCATAACTTTACAAGACTATTGTCATAGGAATGCAGCTTAAGCAAACGTACCGCGAAAGGACACGCATATGAACAACTTAACCAAGCGTCCAGCATGTAATCCAGCAGTTGTAAGGGGAACAGCGGCCGGGGGCAGTGAGCAACAAGTGAGTCAGGCTAGAAACTCGGCCAAGGGCGGACGCCCCGTCAGAGACGGAGGAGGAAAGAAGTCGCTTTAATGCAGCTTTCCAGCTACCCAAGACTTGAATTTAGCCCCTTGTTAGTCATTTGATGGAATGTAATATATGATGCAGCTTTCTTACTACAGTGCGATGGAAAAGTTGCCTATATGAAAAATAAATGATTCTTTAAACACGAGTTACGTTGCATTCGATCAATGAGCCACTGCAAAATAGCAGCAAAGATATCACCGACTACAGAGACCCAGACGTAAAAAGCAGATGTCAAATGACATCCACGGATTTCCGCAGTTCATTTTCTGGCAAATACCTCGTTTCCCCAAGAACAACTAGTTTTCATAGCTGAAGAATATTTCGACTGTCCTTCAGGTGCATATGCATTGCACGGGAAATATCCAGATGCCACAGTGCAGAACTGTTGAAGAATAAGGAGATTAACCGTCCGTTTCGAAGAACACCGATCGTAGAAAATAACACGTAAACTTGCCATTTTGACAGAAGCTAAACTGGCGGTGGTGAGTACTCTACTGGCCATTAAAATTCCTACACCACGAAGATGACGTGCTACAGGCGCGAAATTTAACAGAGAGGAAGGCGATGCTGCGATATGCAAATTATTAGCTTTTGAGAGCATTCACAGAAGGTTGGCGCCGGTGGTGACACCTGCAACGTGCTGAGATGAGGAAAGTTTCCAAACGATTTCTCATACAAAAACAGCAGTTGACCGGCGTTGCGTGGTGAAACGTTGTTGTGATACCTCGTGTAAGGAGGAGAAACGTGTACCATCCCTCCGCCACACACCGTCAGGTGGCTTGCGGAGTATGGATGTAGATGTAGATCACGTTTCCGTCTTTGATAATGGTCGGATTGCAGCCTATCGCGATTGCGGTTTATCGTATCGCGACATTGCTGCTCGCGTTGGTCGACATCCAATGACTGTTAGTAGTATATGGAATCAGTGGGTTCAGGAGAGTAATACGGAACGTCGTGCTGGATCCCAACGGCCTCGTATCACTAGCAGTCGATACGACAGGCGTCTTATCCGCATGGCTGTAACGTATTGTGCAGCCACGTCTCGATCCCTGAGTCAATAGATGGGGAAGTATGCGAGACAACAACCATCTGCACGAATAGTTCGACGACGTTTGCAGCAGCATGGACTATCAGCTCGGAGACCATGGCTACGGTTACCTTTGATGCTGCATCACAGACAGGAGCGCCTGCGATGGTGTCCTCATCGACGAACCTCGGAGCACGAATGGCAAAACGTCATTTTTTCGGGTGAATCCAGGTTCTATTTACAGCATCATGATGGCCGCATTCGTGTTTGGTGACATGGCGGTGAATGCACCCTGGAAGCGTGTCTTGGTCATCGCTATACTGGCCGTAGCACCCGGCGTTATGGTATAGGATGCCATTGGTAACACGTTTTGGTCACCTTTTGTTCGCATTCACGGAACTTTGAACAGTGGACGTTACGTTTCAGATGTGTTAAGACCCGTGGCTCTACCCTTCATTCGATCCCTGCGAAACCCTACATTTTAGTAGGATAATGCACGACCACATGTTTCCGGTCCTGTTCGGGCCCGGATACAGAAAATGTTCGATTGCTGCCCTGTCCAGCACTTTCTCCAGATCTCTCACCAACTGAAAACGTCTGGTAATGGTGGCCGAGCAACTGGCTCGTCGCAATACGCCAGTCACTACACTTGATGAACTGTTGTATCGTGTTGAAGCTGCGTGGGCATATGTACCTGTCACGTCATTCAAGCTCTGTTTGACTCAATACCCAGGCTTATCAAGGCCGTTATTACGGCCAGAGGTGGTTGTTCTGGCTACTGATCTCTCAGGATCTATGCACCCAAATTGTGTGAAATGGTAATCACATATCAGTTCTAGTATATTTGTCCAATGAATACCCGTTTATCATCTGCATTACTTCTTGGTGTAGCAATTTTAATGGCCATTAGTGTATGAAGAAGACTAGATGTCCAATCTCGTATTTCGCTTGGAAGCGTCCAGAATGTGGCGCAGAGGCAACTGAACATGCTGTTTCGGTCATTTGTTGACATGCATGGAGTTGCAAAACCGGACTGTATTTTCTTCACTAGTGAAGCGCAATTTCACCTTAGAGCATACCTGAAAATTCAGAATACAAAAATTGTGGTCAACCGGAAATCCCCACACCTCTCATGGAAACATTGTCATAAAATGTGAGTGTGGTATGTCGTATCGCAGTGTCGAATAGTCGGCCGTATTTCGTTTGAAACTAGAATGAAGAGTGCTGTGCACCGAGACAGCGTTATACGGGCTATTTCGCTTCTTGAAGCGGGTGAACTACTTGTAGGCTCCACCAGAATAATTCATTTCTTGAGATAATTTTTTGGCGATCGAATCATACGGTCTCAGCGTTCTCCACCTACGGGCTACCGTAAAGGAGCGATCTATTATTAAAAGCAAATGCTGCACACACTAACAACGAATCTCAACAACATCAGAGTCAACGTGCTCAGCGATATAGCCTCGAATGTTATAAAACTACTTCGCACGTGCGTTACTGAAAGGGATGCAAAGTTTGAACATACGTTACTGTCAATATGTGTGATGCAAAATGATAATGGGAGAAAGCTTTAGTGCCTCTAAGAATATAAGACAATTCTTTTGAAAATATTACCCTGTATTGTACAAAAATTTGTTATAATGGTGACTCCATGCATATACCAGCGTTTTCGTCGATTCAGTGAACAGCTAGGCTTCTTCTTGTGTTATGTACGCAAGAGTGAAGAGATATTTAGTTGCTGCATCCCGTTCCACTACATTGTTTTTTGTCCCTAAAACTTGAAAACAGCGGTAAATCTCTCATTTCCTTCACTGGCTTCAGACAGAGTTACGATCCATGAGGAGATCTTCAGCTCTATTTAAAACACGTCTAATTTCACTAAGATGCCTATGTCATTCATGACTTGTTTATAGATTGTAAGTTATATCTGTTGAAAGCTTTTTATGCTTAGTTAATACTACTGACAAGTTACCTCTGCTGCCATCAAATATTACCTTACTTACTATGTAACTAAATTCTTTTACTTTCTACACTGACATCCCAATTTCTAAAAACATGAAACTATTAAAAGAAAGCTTTTTGCTTTTATGCTAGTTTTAGCCTCAACTAATCGATGTTGATTGCGTTTAGCGTCGTCTGCAAATCTTCCCTCCTTCGAAGTTTAATTATGATCCCTTACAGCATTCTCTGATTCGGCTTACCGCTTTTTAGTTGTATCTGTCGAATAACACTGGTGAAAGGGAATAACTATGTTATTTGACTTTTGATATGTTTTTCACGCTGTCCCAATTTCCCTATAACCCACTGCTTCTAAATGACACGTGTTCTCATGTCACACAGTCGAATTAATTTTCTAGGTTCTGTTGCTTTTTCATTTTAATAACGATCCAAAGTGAAACCACGGATTGTCTTGTTCCTCAACGCTTTCTGTTACCATACCTGTATTCAAAATGGTTTATGTTCTGTTGTACCATAATTTGTAATATTATGCTAATGACTTGTGGTTGCAGGGATACGTGTATTGTGCTGTACTCATCACAGCTATAGATACAAGTATATTTCGAGTCTCAGATCGTAAATGTTTCTTTAATTCTTCAAGTATATCACCAATTATTTTGTTCTCTTAATTGTCTTTTGTTTTACTTCCAGCAGCATTCCTATATTTTGTAGGTATTTTATAAATATCTGGTGCTTTATTTTCCCTTAGCTTTCGTGAGGCCTTGTCAAAATTCTGCATCACGATGTCGTCACCTGCTTTCTGGAGATCTGTATCCGTACCCTCCTACTCCTTGTCTATATTCTGCTTCTCTTTCCATTATGAGTTCATATAGATTTTTAATTAATAACAGGCCAAATATCTATAACTTCAAGCCAGGAAAATTTGGATTAGCGACATTAATAACCATTGGTTCTGCATGAGTTGAAACTTGGTCTATTTCACCAATTTTAATACTAAGCGTTACTAAGTGTACCTCTTTGTCCGTTCCTCGTGGATCAATTAAAAAAAGAGAGTAAATTTAAGAAGGTCTGTTTAATGGTTGAGGTATTATACACGGTGCCATTACCCCCTCCCCCAACTGGAGTTCAACGCACGAAAAGTTCACACAGCTACGTTAGTCTGTGACAAAAGTCCTTCTTTGGGATGTTGTTGGAAACACTCATCACTTTGACTTTAATGTTGGTTATGTCGTGAATGTGTTGACCTCCATGTCAATTTCTATACCGTTTCGATTTATGGTCGGCTAGTATTGGTATCACCAAGTCTCATCGTCTCTGATGATACACTATATGATCAAATGTACCCGGACACCCCTAAAATCATACTTTTTTCATAATAGGTGCTTTGTGCTGCCACCTACTGCCAGGTACTCCATATCAGCGAACCTCAGTAGTTATTAGTCATCTTGAGGGAGCAGAACAGGACCCTCCGCGGAACTAACGGACTTCGAGCGTGATCAGGTGATTGGGTGTCACTTGAGTCACACGTCTGCACGCGACATTTCCACACTCCTAAACATCTCTAGGTCCACTTTTTCCAATGTCATAACGAGGTGGAAACGTGAAGGGACACGTACAACACAAAAGCGTATAGGCCGACTCGTCTATTGACTGACAGAGACCGCCGATAGTTGAAAAGGGTCCTAATGTGTAATAGGCTGACATCTATCCAGACCATCAGACAGGAATTCCAAACAGCATCATGATCCACTACAAATATATGACAGTTATGCGGGAGGTGAGAAAAGTTGGATTTCGTGGTCAAGCGGCTGCTCATAAGCCACACATCACGCCGGTAAATGCAAAGCGACGCCTCGCTTGTTGTTAAGAGCGTAAACATTGGACAATTGAACAGTGTAGAAACGATGTGTGGAGAGACGAATCACGGTACACAATGTGGCGATCCGGTAGCAGGGTGTGGGTATAGCGAATGCTCGGTGAAGTTCAACTGCCAGCGTATGTACTGACAACAGTATAATTCGGAGGCGGTGGTGTTATGGTGTGGTCGTATTTTTCATGGAGGGGTCTTGCACCCCTTGTTGTTTTCGGTGACATTGCCACAGCACAGGCCTACATTGATGTATTAAGCATCTTCTTGCTTCCCACTGTTGAAGAGCAATTCGAGGATGGCGATTGAATCTTTCAACACTACCGAGCACACGTTCATAATGCACGTCCTGTGGCAGAGAGGTTACACGACAATAACATCCCCGTAATGAACTGGCTTGCACAGAGTCCAGACGTGAATCCTATAGAACACCTCTGGGATGTTTAGGAACGCCGACTTCGTGCCAGGCCTCATCGACCGACATCGATACCCCTCCTCAGTGCAGCAGACCGTGAAAGATGGGCTGTCGTTCTAATAGAAACCTTCCAGCACCTGATTGGACGTATGCCTGAGAGTGTGGAAGATGTCATCAAGGCTAAGGGTGGGCCAACAAGATATTGAATTCAAGCATTACCGATGGAGGTCGCCACGAACTTGTAAGTCATTGTCAGCCAGGTGTCAGGATACTATTGATTACATAGTGTGTCTTTTCCTCAAAAGAATTGTCCATCTTTTGCATTTCTGTCTAGTCATGGCAGAAGTCCCCGCGTCATCGTTTTCGTTCGGGATTCCAGGTGTGTGGGGCAAACGGGGCACAAGCTTCTCTTTCGTCAAAACATTCTGAAGAATGTCTTGGACATTTGATCCAGAAATATTGCTCCACTGCAATGTGTGACACTCTATGACAAACCGTCCTCCGCTTAACACTGCCTACACACACAGGCTAGTCGAATGAACATGCATTGCTTACAGTTGCTAACAGGCTGGCGCCATAGTTACTTCGCTGACGTCACTTGTAAGCCAGGAGAACAATCAGACTTAGATCTTTTGGACAGATGTTGTATATTGCGTTATACTGTGTTGAGCGATGCTGCCTCTACAGCCGTCGATAATAGTCAAAGTGTTGCTGGTGCAGGATTTTGTATACGAATTTACCTCTCGATCACGTCACATAAATATTCCATGGGATTCATGTAGAGCGACCTGGGTGACCAAATCATTCCTTCGAATTGTCCAGAATATTCTTCAAACCAGTCGCAAATAATTGTGGACTGCTGACATGGCGCATTGTTGCAGGGGGACAATGGTTTCCAGGCAGCCGAACGTAACCTTTTCAGCAAATATTAGGTTCAGTTGGACCAGAGGAACCATTTCGTTTCATGTAAACACAGCCCACGCCATTATGGAACCATCACCAGCTGAACAGTAACTTGTTAACAGCTTTTGTCTATGGCTTCGTGAGATCTGCGACACACTCGAATCTTTCCGTCAGCAGTTACCAAGTGAGATCGAGACTCATTTGATCACACAACGGTTTTCCATTCACCTAGGACCCGACAGATATTATTACTATTACCAAAGAGCTCACGTCAGTTGTCTGCTGTCATAGTTCGTTGCTAGCCCATTAACGCCAAATTTCGTCGCACTGTCCTAACGGATACGTTCGTCTAATGGCCCACATCGATTTCTGCGGTTATTTCAAGCAGCGTTGCTTGTCTCTCAGCACTGACAACTCCACGCAAAAGCTCCTACTCTAGGTCGTTAAGGCAGGCAGTCCACTGACATTTAGCATTCTCGGCACACTCTTGATACTGATTTTCACATGAATCACCTCAGGACAACGACAGGTGCGCCAGTGCACTGCGCTTTTGTACCTTCTGTAGGCAAAACTGCCGCAGCCTGTATACGTGCATACCGCTGTTCCATGATTTTTGACACCTTAGTCTAATTAAGAACTGTAACAGTAAGTCTAACTTTTGTCATTCATAGACAGAGAGTGAGAGAGAGAGAGAGAGAGAGAGAGAGAGAGATTAAATAACGAGTTTTAACTTGTTAAGAAACTGCTGTTTTTCTTGAAAGAGAATGATGATCCTTATTCGTGAGCAATATATTTTCTTGTTTTCTAAACATTTCTTTCGCCGCTGTAGCAAGCAAACGCAACTACCGTTTAAGACGCTGACAGTCTGTCTATAAATTATCCATTTTTAATTCTTCACAAATATATCTCTATATCTTCTTAACCGTTCTTCCCATGTTTATAATCCTAAGAATCTTCGAATAAAGGACATTATTTCTGATAAGTTATAGAGTTTCTGGAACACAGTTTCGAGTCCAAAAATGGATAAGGGTATTCTGTAGATCTTCCAGAGTGCACCTCAGGAATGTTCGGCTATGTGGTTCGGCTCAAACGGAAACTACGCCAAAAATATGTGTAATTCTGGAAAAAGACGGCATTGTTTCACTAAAACGCGGTGAAGATTTTACCTTCTTCTGTCCTATAATCAGCGAAGGTGTACGAAACAGCCGTTTCATATAGACTTTAAATCACGTTTAAGTAACAGAGAAAATCTTGGCTGAGGTACGTTGTCGAATGCGTAAAACGTGAATGCCGTTCTTTGGCTTTGCAGAAGGTCTCCTACATGTTCAGTCATCGGCGAGGATGCGAGTGGATTACGCTGACCACAGCAGAGAAGTCCAACAGGTGTGCTGCCCTCGGCGTACCGAGCAGAGCAGGCGTGATAGAACTGTTCCCGACGGCAACGCCCAAAACTGGGCAGAACAAACAAAAGTTGCTCTATTCCTAACGTTTGTGAAATGGAAGGAAAATAGGATGATTATGGTCTAGCGTCCAGTCGACGACTAAGTCACTAAAAATAGAACAAGAGCTCGGTGGGACAAAGAAGAGAGAGAAAATCGGCAGTATTCTATTCGGAGTGACAATTCTGACATTTGTCTTCGGTCACTTAGGGAAACAACGGCAAACAGAATGGGCAGCCTTGATTTAAGCTTTGTTTCTCCGACACGCAAGCCCAGTGCATTAATTATTGCACTAGCTTATACGGTCCCGTTAAGTATTCGTTACGACAGAGGTGTTATTCACAACACGTCAGAATAGAAGCTGCAGCTGGATGAATGGAACGTATGTGAAAGAACATTAACTCCGTGCGAAAATCTTGATTTGATACTACATTGAATCACAAGGTTCATCTAAAGCTTAGTGTCAGTGGTCAGACGTGTTAATGACTAGATGCGGAATAACGAGTGCATTTGTGTGCACAGAGAGGGACATATTGAGTAACACCAAGTGCTGTTGACAACATTAAACAAAAATCGTTTTTTTATCTACGGCAAGTTGAACGAAATTCGTTTCGTCACAGACCCTGGAAAACGATACCGGAGACGCAGGTCGTACATGGAATAAGAATCGCAAACTTAAAACATTCGAACGCTTTTTGATACGGAAAGTAAGCAATGGATGATGCGGCCTAACCGCTCGCGCCATGTCACCTGGAACACGAAATTTGGCGTAAAGGGGGTGTGGCACGTTTGCCGCGATTGGCGTTGGGGCCATTTTCCTGGAGATGTAGTGAGTCATCCTGAAGCTTATATCTCTGGCGTAGAATGACACGTAGTGTCTCAATTCAGAAACAAACGGAGCATTTTGTTAGCATTTGACAAGAAGAAAGCGTCAATAATCACAGAGTTGTAGACTACAGCGCTACCATTAGTGACGCCATATATGAAAAAGTCATATGTGGTACCGTGGTAAACAAAATGAAGCCCAGGCTCAAATTAAGGAGTCCAGAATAATTGTGATCCAGACGGGTAGACCATTCTCAGATATAGCTAGGATCATCAAAGATCCACAGCGATATGCAACCGTTAATGCACATTATCAACCGACCTAGTTCACCAAAGTTCCTGTTGGGTTCATAACGGTTGTCATCGAACACTTATACAACCATTTACCTTGTTCATAAACTTAATGTTTTTGGATTAAATAATTGTTTAGAGACGTAAAATGTAATACACGACGAAAATCAGCGTTTTGTATCAAACAAGTTGTCTACTTCTTGCTTCATCACGTGGCTACCTCTTACTTCAGATGGAAAGTCCGATTTTATTTCTTAAAGGCAGTGAAAAAGAGCCCACAGGTTTATGACAGCCGCTGAATTGACGGCAGTGCCATTCGCCCACCCTGTCCTTCAGAAGACACGGGACGCAGCTTACATAGAAGAGCGCCGAGCTGCCTGTGATTTTCTGCAACATAGTTAAGGCGAGACACCGGTGAGGGCACACACTACGTTCTGCTTTCGCCTTACAGCAAACAAATAATTCCTAACTGGACACCCATACACAATACGTGAATATTAACAGAAACACAGCTCCACCCAAACGGTATAAACTCAAGAGAGTGTCAGTACAGTGTCTCAGCTAGTGTCTCAGGACTAGAGTAGTATAGTATCATAAACAAGCGTAGTTTTCGTAATAGCTTGGATCTATTAAGCTCATGCCCGCGTTATCTGTATGTCAGCAATGTTTCGTACCTCTCTGTCTTTACCTCACAATGATCTCTTCGTTTTCGTTGTAAAACAGTGTAAACAGTGCCTCCTTGCTGTGCTACTAGAAATTGCTCCAGTATATTGAGGCAATTGTCCCCTAAAATTCTCCCTTCTGCGTTAATGAAGGGTCCATAAACTGTAGTCATTTCGAATCCAAGTCACACATTCAGTTTCGGTGCGTCTCTTTGCCATTCTGTGGTAGCATAAAGCGGATCGTTACCCCATACTCAGCAGATAACAGTTCCTCAGATGTGGACTGTGGCCTCATTACTAAACAAAACGTATTCTGGTCTGCCGCGCGGAGTGGCCGCCTGGTTAGAGGCGCCATGTAACGGACTGCGCAGTCACTCCCGTCGGGGGTTCGAGTCCTCTCTCGGGCATGGGCGTGTGTGTTGTTCTTAGAGTAAGTTAGTTTAAGTTGTGTGTAATTCTAGGGTCCGATGACCTCAGCAGTTTGGTCCCTTAAAAATTCACACACATTTGTATTCTGGTCTCTGTCAAATCACAAAACGGAGCTGTGTAATGTTCAATTTCTACCATCTCAAGCAAATGAATGTCGTACGCTGCTTTTGGCATTAAATGTTAACACTTTCCAAATCGTTGATTTTGGTAATATAATTCGTCGCATAAACGACGAACTGATGTATTCAGACATATTTCGGATTCTTCTGTGACTCACTGAATAATCTCCTGTCGTACAAGAGGTCTTCCTGGGCCAGACCTGTCGGCAACGTTTGCAGTCCCTTGGAAACTGTTGTCAAATAATTGAATGTTTGCTCTTATTACTGCTGGTTTTGTGAAATTTCCTACTGAAGTACAGTTTCACCTCCAGATAAAATAAACCGTGGAATTGCGGAAAAACAACAGGCAAATACTCTTTCGTAAGCATCCTTTTTCATTATCTTGAAAAAAGAAAAAAAAGAAAACTCTAGACTCACATCATCACAGAAATACACTACAATTACTTATTATGTGAACGCATCCATTATGCCTTAAAAATGAACCGAGATCTTTACCACCATTTGCAGAGTGTTACAGAATGACGTCTTAAATAATTCGGAGATTGCAGAAAATGAAATTCAGAAGGTTTTACAACAATAAATCTTTTTCTCTGTAGGTGAAAAAGTTTCTACAGCAGAAGCATGTGTTTGACCTATCACATTCGTAGGTCCTATTTTATTCATTGACATTATATTGTAGTTGCGGATGAAGGACTGTAAGCACACAACTGCAATAGCCAGCCTGAGCATGTGCACAGAAAGTTTTTTACATCACGTTTGTCGCCCTGTAGTTCACCCCTGGCACTGTAAACACAGCTAGCCTAAGCGAGGCAGTGTCTGCGTATCGTGTTGTACGTATTGTAGCTAAATTCTGAGTTCATGCAGGGTAATTACATACTTGAAAAAATGGTTCATATGGCTCTGAGCACTATGGGACTTATCATCTGAGGTCATTAGTCCCCTAGACTTAGAACTACTTAAACCTAAGGAGGGCACACACATCCATGCCCGAGACAGGATTCGAACCTGCGACCGTAGCAGCAGCACGGTTCCGGACTGAAGCGCCTAGAACCGCTCGGCCACTACGGCCGGCACATGTTTGAAGAACTTGCTGAAATGTATTTGTGTTACGGTGAAGCCTGTGGTAATGCCAGTACACGTAGGAGTGAGGTTGCGCAGTGGTTAGCACACTGGACTCATATTCGAGAAAACGACCTTTCAAACCAGCGTTCGGCCATCCAGATTTAGGTTTTTCGTTGTTTCACTAAGTCGCTCCAGGCAAATGATGGGATGCTTCTTGTGAAAGGGCACGGCCCATTTCCTTCCCCATCCTTGCAATGATCCGAGCTTGTGCTCCGTCTCTAATGATCTCCATGTCGACGGGACTTTAAACCCCATCTTCTTTCCTTCCTTCCTTCCTTCCTTCCAGACGGCTTCCTAGCATCACTCTATGCACCAGTGTCGAATGTCAACTTAGGAAGGGACGAATGGTGTCAGCTTGTGCACAGCAGACAAATAGAAGGACAAGGACACGAAACCCAGAATTTTAAGAAAGCGAGATTGAAGATGTAGCTGCCAATTCAACATCAACAACACGTACAATTGCCCACACAATGCACTTAAATTACGTGAGTGTCTGGCGCGTTTTACACTGTACGCACCTACATCCATTCCATGATTAACCCGTCAAACTATAGGACAGCCTAATTTTGAATCACGGTCCAAATCTCATTGTGGTTCCTTCGTCAAAGTGCTGTCGCCAATTTTCTAGACTTCGTATCTTTTACTGAAGAGTCATCTTCTACATGGTGGAATTCCCGAAAATCTACACACTTACGGAAAGTTACCAAAGGGGCTTCTCAGTAAATGTTTGGGCTTGAGTTGTTGGAGATCACGTTTCCAGGCCACAAATCGTGCCAGGTCGTTTTCATGGCGCACAGTATTCGAACTTTCTGGAGAGTGCCTTGCCTTCCAGTTCTGCAGAAGTACTTTAATTGTCGGGTCAGTGAAAATTTCGCAGATATCTTTAGGCAGACAGTAATTTCCTCTGATCTCAACACTGTTTTTTTGTCCTCCATTATGTATACTCCTTTGTGTCTTCAACATCACTAGGAATAGTACCTGAGGTCGTCGAGCACATCTTTACAGCGTTTGATACAGTTAGAGGGGAGCATGAAGTCTTACGGAGAATCAAATAAAACATGATTTATCGTTGCACAATATTTAACGGAGTTGGGGGTGACCACACTGAACATTTGTTCCAAAATATTGAAGGCGCAGGCTCAGTTTGCAGTATTTACACGTTCCCGTGATATCAGTGTCACCACCACCTATTTTCGACGTCGACGTGCAGTAACCACTCATAGACGGCAGATGGCAACAGCACCGGCGGTGGTGTGTATGTAAAGCGTGTCGGGGTACGTGAAAAACAATGCAGTTGTTGTTGAAATGCGAAAACGGCGCGATGTACCAAAGGGCACGATCATTGGCTTTCGACCCAAGAGTGCAAGCATTTCCGAAACCGGTAAGTTTGTTAACTTTTCGCGTATTCCGTGCATGGCAAAATGGAGCTATCCAAAATCGGCGCCTAAGCAACTCTGGTGCACCATGGGCCTTGGATGACAGTTTGCCCTACTACAACGAGACGCCTACAAGCGAATAAACCTTCCACTACCAACAGTGTCTCCGCAATGACAGTTCAGCGAACGTTGCTGCGTCTGGTTCATGCAGCCATGCTGACTGCTGATCATGGGCAACGAAGGCTGGTATTTGCACACCAGTACCGTAACTGGACGTCCATTGAGTGTTGACAGGAGGCCTTTTCAGACGAATCACATTTTATGCTGCCGGCCGCGGTGGTCTCGTGGTTCTAGCCGCGCAGTCCGGAACCGTGCGACTGCTATGGTCGCAGGTTCGCATCCTGCCTCGGGCATGGATGTGTGTGATGTCCTTAGGTTAGTTAGGTTTAAGTAGTTCTAGGTTCTAGGGGACTAATGACCACAGCAGTTGAGTCCCATAGTGCTCAGAGCCATCTGAACCATTTTGAACATTTTATGCTCCATCGGACAGATGGCTGTTGGTGTGTACGGCGCGAAATATGTGAAAACAAACACCCTGCCACAATGGTCGGAATGGTCTACAGTAGGCCGAAGGAGAGTGCCTCATGATCTGGGGAATGTTTATTTATGTGGCATTAACTGGTTTATTCCTTCATTATGGAAGACAAAATTGTACAAAAACTTGTATGCATCCATCTTTGTTGACTGTGTTCAGTCCAATATGCAGATTGTTTCTCCTTGGCACGGTGGCATCTACCAGTAGCACAATGGAACGAATCACACAGTTCGCAGTGTACGTACGTCGTTCGAAGAGCACCTTCGTGAGTTTACCGTACTCCTCAGAGCACAAAACAGGTCGGATTACAACCAAGTCTGGACTACCTTCTCGAATCTATCTTCCTTGAACGTCTCGCAGCATTCACCGCTGCAAAAAGTTGTTATCCAGGTTACTAACAGAAAAAATTTTCAATTGTGTGTGAATTCCTAAAGAACCAAATTGCTGAAGTCATCGGTCCCTAGACTTACACACTACGAAAACTAACCTAAACTAACTTATGCTAAGAACACCACACACATACCCATGCCCTAGGGAGGGCTAGAAAATCTGGCGGGAGGGGTCGCGCAATCCGTGAAATGGCGCCTCAAACTACGCGGCCACTTCGCGCGGCTTACTGACAGATGGTTACATTATTGTGAATGGACGATGTAACTGCACCAGTTCAGTATCCTGGTGTTTCATGTAGCTACCGAGTGCACAGCAACAGTATAGTGATCTATAAATTTTATTTCGCATTTCTCGCTATGAGGCTCTTACTGCAATATGTATGAACTTCGTTAGATTCGATTGGATTGAGTGTAGGAACATGTTAGCAAGAATAACATAAAGGACGTAAAACATATGAATACAATGCTAACTACCCTGACCAGGGGATTGTCGAAATAGGTGAATGGACTACAATAAACTGAAACTGCTGAAACTTACAGAACTGATACACGGTCAGAATGAAAGATTTTTATTCATTTTTAATAAAGTTATCATACACAAAATACTTAATTTTGGCTGCTGTGACCAAAGGCTTTCAAAAGTGAAATCTAACAGACATTTCTACTTAAGATCGTGTAACAGTCCCTGTTAAGGTATTCATCTATAGACTCGGAGGAATTGCCTGTCAAAAGTCTTTCAAACTATCTTTAAACAGTGATTTATATGTAACCACGTTTTTAATGGTTGGTGGCAAGTAATTGAAAACGTGTGTTACTGATTATTGGTTCCTTTTTTGGACCTAGTAAGTGATTTTAGGTCTTTAGGGTTGATTGCATTTCTGCATTTATTGTATTTATGTAGATGGTATTGATACTTTGTACTGAGCTATTGTGATGTTTAAAGCTTTCCCGGCGTACTGATTGTTCCATAAAAACACGGGAGACGTGCCGGATGTCAGTAACGTCCTGCCACGAAATTTCAGCGCAGAGTCTTCTGGCCATCTTCAGGTGAATGACACTGTAGTGTTACTGGCGAGTACGCTTTGAGCTCCGGTATTTAAAGCCATACTCAGGTGACATTGCGCATGCGCAGCTCAGCGTGCGCGTTCATAACAACTATGTGCGCTGCGCCTCGCGCCCTCCACAGTGAAAGCTTGGCGTATCGATATCAGGTCGATTTTCATCTTTATGCAGATAACTACGACTACGAAGTTTCTCTATAACAGGATTCCAAGCAGAGTTTAGCGGATAACCGCTATCACCATTGATGAGAGTCTCGTTGTCAGACAATGTTATTTCCGCAGAGTCATTGATAATCGAGGTCCAAAAGTTTGATGTATGGACCAAAATTCCTGTGTCGTCGTAATTCATGGAGTGGTCTGTGGAAATACAGTGTTCGGCGATTGCGGACTTGGTGGGTTGGAGAAGGCGAGTATGCCGTTGGTGTTCCACAATGCGCTTCTGCACAGTTCGTATTGTTTGCCCTATACATGATTTGCCGCATTCACACGGCATCTTGTAAACACCTGATTTATGCAGACCCAGGTCGTCTTTAATGGATCCCATCAGTGATGAAATTTTGGAAGGAGGCCGAAAGATGATTCTCACTTAATACTTTCTCAATATTCTGCCTATCTGTGAAGAAATATTCCCAATAAATGGTAGATATCTACCATTTATCTAAATGGTAGATACTTCTTCACAGATAGGCAAAAATATTTCCAATAAATGGTAGCTTTCACCGTGGAGGGCGCGATGCGCAGCGCACAGAGTTGCTATGAACGCGCACTCTGAGCAGCGCATGCGCAATGTCACCTCAGTATGGCTTTAAATAGCAGAGCTCAGCGCGTACTCGCCAGTACTACTACAGTGGCACTCACCTAAAGATGGCCAGGCGACTCTGCGCCGAAATCTCGTGGCAGGACAGTTCTCACATGTTTTCATGGAACTACTGAGCAATTGGTTGGAAATAAATACATATTGCAACAAATTTCATTAAGGAATAAATACACCGAGAAGCAATGATTACAATACAAAATTTCTTGAACTGGTTTCTACATGATGTTCTTGAAAGTACTCCATAAATGATTCTTATTACACGTTTTTGCACGCTAAATGTGGTGTCGATAGTTCCAATGCCACAGCGTAGGTGCACGCTCGTAGGTTGACACTACGAGAGCGGACGAACTACGCCGACCACAGCGCCCTCTGGCCGACGCTGTGGAGCTCAACGAGCGTCTCTCTCCTTTCGGCCCTGTCGATCAAGAGCAGACGACCTACCAACTTAGCTTCTACTTATAGGAGGGCTTGCCATTATAGACCTTGCCTTTGTAACTTCTAGTAACTGTTAGCTTTCACACTTGAACGGCTTCGCACCTACGTGCTCATCTGTCCCAAAAGTTAAGTAATATTTATACACCAGAAATGGTGCTTTAACCTTACTTGCAGTACCGAAGTGCTTTCCATCACCTGCTCCTACTCGCTTCCTTCATTCGCCGTATTTTACAGATCTCAGGAGCAGACCCACTCGCCGTCTTCCAGGCGGGATTCAAAACTAAAAACTTTTGCTCTGTTTGATGAGTTGCTTCATAATATGATCTAGTATGAGATAATAGAATGAAAGTAAGCAAAGTATGCAGTTATTTTATATTTATGATGTCCCCTACATCTGACATCATTCTCACTGCAAACAGACTTGTTCAGCGCTTCAACAACTCTGTGGTATCGCTACCGAACTGAATTCATTATCGAGTTGTAATCCCAGAAATTTAATACTGTCAACCTCTTCGATCTGCTTGTCGTCAACGTTACGGGGTCTGAACTGCTTACAGTGGGTCTTTTCAAAGTTTAATGACAATGAATTAGCTTTAAACTATTCATCAATATCAATGAAAATATGACAAGCAGCTGTTTCTAAATCTGTACTTGAGTTGCTGTTTATTGCAATGTTTGTATCATCTGCACACGAAACTAACATAGCATCTGGCAATGTAACAGACAGGAAGTCATTATTGTACAAAAGAAGAAGCAAAAGATTCAAGATGGAAACTTGAGGAACACCACATGTAAGTAATTTCCAGTCAGATGAAGACTGAATGCCTACAGATTTTTCTCCATGACACCCTTTGTTTTCTGTTAGTCAGGTGAGGCTCAAACCATTTCGCAGCATTGCCAGTGACACCATAATTTTCGATTCTGCAATCTACCACATTCTAAAACCTGTTTCTCTTGCAACCTGTGGAATTTGACATGCGAAACATAGGGTAGGAAATATGATGCAGCTTTGTAAGGATCTTGGTGAAACAAAACAGAACAAAAGACATACAGACACATTATACAGCGGAAGCGAGAGAAAAGGGTCGCTAAGGGCTGTGTCGTTACTCCAGCAAATACCAGAACTCGAAGTTCTCCCTCCGGGCCAGGCTCTCTCCCTAACTTTCCGCTGCCTCGCAGTTTCTCTGCTCTGCCCTTGCCCTCTAGTTCCCTCCTCCACACGCAGTCGACGCAGACGCACTTGAGACACGAAGGTCCCGGTCGTTTCTTCCCCTCCGTTGCGTCCGCGCGGATCAGTGACCGTGGCATGTTACTGTGAATCCGAGGCGATTGTTTTTTCTGTCAAGGGCAAGGCAGCAGGGGAAAAACCGATCTCTAGCCCGAGCGCTCTGTCGTAGGTCGGACTCAGATCGACCGCCGGGGATGAAGTCTCGTGATTCGTGTGACCCAGTCGAAGAGCTGAAGCATCAAACATAGCGCTTATGACCAATGCGATAAGGAAAAGTTCAAAAAATCTTTGGAAAATTGTTCAAGAATTACATCTGTCCTTCTTTGAGAATTCAGTTACTACTTTGTCATTGGCTTTCGACCTGTTACTCACAGACAATTTATTTAAAAACTAGACTGTATCAAGTTACACACTGTTAAACTTAACAGATAATGAAGACATCAAGAAACATTTGAGAAAATGATACAGTGATGGATTACTTATATAGCAGAGCAAGGAGTTGGTGAAAAAAATTAATAATAACGCACATTTGTGATTTCACAACATTCCTTGGTAGTATCACAGCTTTATTTCAGTGCGAAGGTATGCCTCAAAATGCTGTAACTTTTCTCATTATGCAGAATATTGACTAAATTTTTAAGGCAAGGAAATCGTAAGTTGTTGCTGAAGTGCTTCAAGTGATTGTTATTTACGAAATAAATTATATGCAAGAATGTACAGAAGGAACACCATTGCATATTAGGGATAAAAAAAAAACGAGATTGAGATGCTGGGTGACAGCATAGCCTTATATTCATAAAGATAGAGGTTCAAGTTCTCGAAGAGAAAGCCTTTGGTTTTCCATAATTATTTCAGGCATAAATCGGAATGGTTCCTACTGCTAGGTCATTGACGACTGTTTTCACCATCGTAGCCCTGTTAGATCCATAAGAATATACATTGCTTTAGACAATAATTACCTTTTCTTTGCTTAATCTCGAATACCATTATATGTCAAATATCCTTGTACAAATAAACCACTAATGAACGTAAGTACTATCTACTACTACTACTACTACTACTACTACTACTACGAAATATGTAAGAGATTATTTCTGATCTCCCAAATACTTAACGGTAGATGTCTCTTAAGTACTTTTCTGAGAAACATTTTTTGACGCTGATATTTTATATCAGAAGTATGCGCTGTAATTTTCACATCTAAAATATGGTCATGTTAACTAGTGGAGCACCTCTGCAACAGTGGTGGTTCCCGGGTTGGCGTTTAAAGCGAACCCAGCCGATTCGAATCCTGTCGGTGGACAACATTTTCACATACTGTATTTAGCTGACTCAGGTACGAGAGACATTAGTGTGCTGTCCCAATTGCCAGCCTTTGCGACAGCGTCTTACGCTGAATTCCCAATCCATCCACAGTGTCTAGCGAAGTGACGGCATGTGTCACTTTGTGGCATTGTGTGCATTGTATCGAGACGTTTAGCTCGGCGGTCGCTTTCGTGCTATTCGAGAGGATGTGGCTATGTCCTGATACTGGTTTTTCTCTACCCTCCCCCCCCAACCCTCTGTATCGTCAACAAACTACGTGGGTTTTCCCTTCCCGTATCATGGTAATTAAAACTCTTCTCAGTGTTGTGCCGTATCACTGACAGTATGCAAATAGCGACTGGCTTCCGGTGAGAATGTTTGCTTTCTGGTAAGCGCGAAAATGCATTCGCGTCCGTGCACATGGACATTGATTGTGAGAAACCTATCATGTTCCAGGAGCCCCTGTATTGGCCAAAAAGTCGTGGACGCGCCAACACAAAACACAATTCTGTAAGTCATCAATCTTCTGACTTGTTTGATACGGCCAATCAAGAATTCCTCAACTCTGCCAACCTTTTCATCTCAAAGTAGCACTTGAAACTTCCTCTGCAGTCCCATCTAGTACCATAGAAATTATTCCCTGATATCTTAACGGATGTAATATCACTCTGATCCTTCCGCTTGACAGTGTTTTCCATATATTCCTTTCCTCGCCCATTCTGTGGAGAACCTCTTCAGTCCTTACCATAGAAGTCCATTTACTTTTCAACATTCTTCTCTAGCACTAAATCTCAAACTCTTTCTATTCTTTCCTGTTTCGGTTTTAACACAATCCATTTTTCACTACCTTGCAATGCTGCATGCTGCACCCAAATGTACTTTCTCAGAAATTTCTTCCTCCTATTAATGTCTATGTTTGATATTGGACTGCTCTTTTTGCCAGTGATAGTCTGCTTTTATGTCCTCCTTGCTCTGTCGGCCATGCTCTATTTTGTTGCCTAGGTAACAGAATTCCTAGACATCACCTACTTCGACATCATCATTTATGATGTCACGTTTCTCGCTCTTGTTATTTCTGATAATTCTCATTACTTTTATCTTTCTTCGCTTTAGCCACATTCCAGCTTAACATTTCTATCCTATCGCCTCGAATTTTAATCCCACTCTTCTATCTTTCACTTACTTCCGTCATTGCCTCTTCGGCGTATAGCTCGCACAGCAGGGGCGAAAGACTGCAACCGTGCCTTCCACCCTTTCCCATCCGTCAACGTCGTTCTTGGTCTTCCACTCTTAGTGTTCTTGTACATATTGTATATTACCGGTCTTTCCCTATAGGTTACTCCAACTCTTCTCAGAATTTCGAACATGTTGCACCATTTTGCGTTGTCGAACGCCTCTTCCAAAGTCGACTCTTGTCAGCTCTTGCTATCTTCGAAATAGTGGGATGATGTTTTTCCGAAAGCCTCATGATTTACCACCAGTCTCATACATTAAACACACCAACATGAATAATCATTTTGTTACCAGTTCCTCCCACTTTAGAAGCTACAATTTTATGTACCCCTTGAGCCTGATTTGATTTTTGGTTTTCGAAAGCACTTCTAAACACTGGGTCCACTGTATCTTGGCAACTGAAATGATTAAGCAGCCTGGCAACAAATATACAGGATGGCTGCCGGCTATCCCAGTTTAACATGCCGCGAGCTGTCGCAAGGCAGAAGCCTAACCGGGTACCGATTCGGCAGCCAAACAAACTGCACCACAGGACCTGTCAGTATATTTCTAGGCACACCAGGAATAACGTGCCTACCAGTGACAAAGCGCTAATATGCAGACTGTCGTAAATCACTGGCAAGCTGGATAGTCCACAGATAGTTCCCTCTCCCTTTCGTCGTGATAACCTGTTATGTTCTAGAAAAAAATGATAATTAATTGAAACCATCAGCTGTCGACAGGTGTTGTTGATATACCTCGATTGGGTCAGGTGAAGCTATATGCCCCGACCGGAACTTGAACCCGGGATCTCCTGCTTACATGGCAGACGCTCTATCCAGCTGAGCCACCGAGGACACAGATGAGTAACGCGACTGCAGGGACTTATCCGTTGCACGCCCCCCGTAAGCCCCACATTCCCAGCTGTCCACAATCTATATACGTAACGTTTCTAATAGATTCTAGAGAAGCTGCACGGCCATCAACGGTATCTGTTATTCCGATAACAGTTACTATCTTCCTATATGTTATGTTCTAAGTGGATTAAAGTTTCACAATTATGACCTGCCGTCATCGATCGTCTGCAATAAATTGAGGTACCCTTCTCCCGAAACCAGTCCTGCTCTAAGGAAGGCCGTTGTAATACGATAGAAACGTCACTTTCGTAGTTTTTAATTAAAGTATACAATGACCCAGCACACCACGCACAAGAATGGTAATCATGATCAAATGGTTCAAATGGCTCTGAGCACTACGGGACTTAACATCTGAGGTCACCAGTCCCCTAGAACTTAGAACTACTTAAACGTAACTAACCTAAGGGCATCACACGCATCCATGCCCGAGGCAGGATTCGAACCTGTGACCAAAGCGGTTGCGCGGTTCCAGACTGAAGCGCCTAGAACGGCTCGGCCACAGCAGCCGCTTTCACCGCGGCCCTAAGACTTCCTACATACCCATGACGATTACCTATATGGAAGTAAGATTCAACTACACACCTCTCGAAAGAAGTGTTTCACAGTGCGGAAGGGATGAAAATCTTCCCATTAGTAACCTCGCTTGGACCTGCCAATGACGACAAGCTGAATAAAGATATCCACTTTGTTGGTCTATCAAGGCAGATTGTCGAAAGTGTCTACAAGGAATAGTGAATATACTACTCGCAGAAACGTAACAGGTCGTTAGAAGTGTGGTCGGAAAGAGGGTGTGACGAACAGGAACCGGAGATCTCTCACGATGGTTTCACTCAGACATGGATTGCTGCTATCAGTGAATGTATGGAATCTGTAACCAGTTTCTGAGCGAAACGTGTTGCAATGAGTATTTAGAGCGGGATACCGTCCGAAATGAATGTTCACAGAGCGGGATGTAAATCAGAATAGCTCCCATGTGCCAAACATCACAGAAACTAAACAATAGTTAACTAAAGTGTGTAACGTGGTCCGACGATTGGCGATTTTTGCCTCTTTTCATAGAACTCAACGTGTCGAGGGGACTGTCTGCCTACAGAGTGCTCAATCCCGCAGTGTCTGGAGAGCGTAGTACAGGAAGGGTGTGGCTCTATGTTGATGATTTTGAAAATATTTTTCTTAGCGTGACTTTTGGGTAACCATGCGGGCTACAATCAACAGGGACCAGGATGTTTATTTAAATAACTCCGTGAGTAACTAATGCCATTTCTTCCATATTTCCCTAATTATGTTGTGGAGACTCCACTGTTGTGGCATCACAATAGCTAAGATCACAGGACTGTAAGATAAGTTCCTGGTTTGAAACATGTTCTGTTATCTTAGCGCAGCTCGTATGGTCCATGCGATAGATCGTTTTTAGCCTCACAGAAATGTGGTGACTATTTCGAAAAGCGAGTGAAACGTAGTAATCGACATACTGTGCTCAGCGCAGTAAACCCCATAACTGACCATCAGTGACTTCAATGTGATACGGTATACCTGCAGCAAACTACACATCCTCTCCAAACTAAGGCAATTTTTTTTACTCATTATTGTGTAAATTCTTGTCCGATGTGCTCATATAGTGCAGAAAATGAGTGATTCTACATATCAACAAAATAACAAGCTGATTGACTTTGGGGCATGAGAGGGTGCGGTGTTGTAGGTTCACGTTGGTAAGAGTACACCCCGCGGCTGCACTAGAGCTGGGCGTTTTCGTTCTGGATCCATTCGCACACTGTCCTTTAGGCTGTAGTATAGTTTTTGCTGCCCGACTCCGCAGGCGAGGTCGCTAAGGCACACCTGCGTGGTGACGCTTGACTCAGTCAACACCAGGATTCGAACTGGCTTGTCTCTAACATTTGCATTGCCAATATTTGGACTGTAAGAGGAGGAGAGGTGTCAGTGTAAATTTCCTCAACAGCTACCTTTGCGGTAATGTTCTTTATTAAATCCTAAACATCTCCACCGTATCTCAAGAGGTTAGAAATCTGTGATGATGGTCTGACGGTCTGAAGTTGGCGTTAAGCTCGGCGGCCCCACTGGTGGTATTCGAGAGAAGTAGGGGATGTGCCGGCACTTCATTTTATCTTTTTTCCTTCCATCAACAGAGCCGGCCGCTGTGGCCGAGCGGTTCTATGCGCGTCAGCGCGGAACCACGCTGCTGCTGCGATCGCAGGTTCGAATACTGCCTCGGGGATGGATGTGTGTGATGTCCTTAGGTTAGTTAGGTTTAAGTAGTTCAAAGTCTAGGGGACTGATGACCTCAGATGTTAAGTCCCATAGTACTTAGAGTCATTTGAACCATCAACACAAACACGACGCTATGTAGCCATCCATTACGCTCACCTACACTTTTCAAATACACATACGATACAATTCTTACACACCAGTATGGAAGGGGCCAATGTGTGCGGAGGAAGAACGGCTTTCCAGTCGGGAGACTAAAACCACCCCGTACTGTAGCCCAGCCAACAACGCTACAGCCCTTTTACATTTTTACATTGGGTCTCTTTTGCAGCTTGCTAAAAGTCTCCTTTCCTTCACATTTTATCAACGAATTAAGAATATTCTCCCGCTTAAAACAAGCACGCCACACACATGAATAACGCAAACAACGTAAACGAATCACAGGTTTGTATGTTACCGACGACAAGCATCATCTGGAAGTGACGCTGATAACTGTAATGTCGGGAAACAGAGCGACGTGGCCACGGTGAACAGAACAGAATGCTGAAGATTCCTGGGTAACAGGAACAAAGTTGCAGATCAAAAACGATGGTACGCTACCGGAGCCACAGTAGCGATATGTGCATTGGACACTTCGAAAAACTTACCAATGACATCATAATTTGCTGAAAAATGCTGACCATTTTATGAAACTTGTATCATACTAATGTGGACATATTTGCATTTTGAGTTTATTTCAAATAATGCACTGCTACAAAACTGAAACTACCTTTGGCACTCAAGTGATTTTTGAGTAAAAGGGTGTAAACACCTATCTATGTTTAGTACTTCTGACTAACAATTCATACTGCTTATGTGACGTGCAATATAAATAATTAAATATAACAGTCTACCTACAATTGCTCTTCACTTTACTGTACAGTCTGTTTCATATTATAATTTAATACGAAAATTCTTCTGATGTATTTTTTTAAATATAATTCCGAACATTTGTAGACTTAGAGGGAGCTTTTGACATTTTTGACTGGAATACTCTCTTTCAAATTCTGAAGGTGGCAGGGGTAAAATACAGAGATCTAAATGCTGTTTACAATTTGTACAGAAACCAGATGGCAGTTATAAGAATCGAGGGACATGAAAGGGAAGCAGTGGTTGGGAAGGGAGTGAGACAGGGTTGTAGCCTCTCCCCGATCTATTCAATCTGTATATTGAGCAAGCAGTAAACGAAACAAAAGTTCGGAGTAGGTATTAAAATCCATGGAGAAGTAATAAAAACTTTGAGGTTCGCCGATGACATTGTAATTCTGTCAGAGACAGCAAATGACTTGGAAGAGCAGTTGAACGGAATGGACAGTGTCTTGAAAGGAGGGTATAAGATGAACACCAACGAAAGCAAAACGAGGATGATGGAATGTAGTGGAATTAAGTCGGCTGATGCTGAGGGAATTAGATTGGGAACTGAGACACTTAAAGTAGTAAAGGAGTTTTGTTATTTGGGGTGCAAAATAACTGATGATGGTAGAAGTAGAGAGGATTTAAAATGTAGACTGGCAATGGTAAGGAAAGAGTTTTGAAGAAGAGAAATTTGATTACATCGAGTATTGATTTAAGCGTCAGGAAGTCGTTTCTGAAAGTATTTGTAGGGAGTGTAGCCATGTATGGAAGTAAAACATGGACGATAAATAGTTTATACAAGAAGAGAACAGAAGCTTTCGAAATGTGGTGCTACAGAAGTATGCTGAAGATTATATGGGTAGATCACATAACTAATGAGGAGGTATTGAATAGAATTGGAGAGAAAAGGATTTTGTTTCACAACTTGACTAGAAGAAGGGATCGGTTCGTAGGACATGTTCTGAGGCATCAAGGGATCACCAATTTAGTATTGGAGAGCAGGGTGGAGGGTAAAAATCGAAGGAGACCAAGAGATGGAAACACTAAGCAGATTCAGAAGGATGTAGGCTGCAATAGGTACTAGGAGATGAAGCAGCTTGCACAGGGTAGAGTAGCATCGAGAGCTCCATCAAACCAGTCTCAGGACTGAAGACCACATCAAGAAAAACAGTTCCGAAACAACTTTTTCCCACTTAGCAGGTTTTTTGGTTACACTCTTCAGTTAATAACCTGCTGCAGGCTTTCGATGAATCGATCGACTGAATACCGACGCCGTATCAACGTCTGACAAATATCTCCAAGCTCTCTCCACCGCACCGCTATGAAGCGCGTGCGTATTTAGAGGAACATCCTGGCGGCAGCTGCTCCGCGAAGTATATTCAAAGCAAAGCCGGGTAGTGGATCGCGGTGAGGCGGTGCGGTCCGCTCGATACGCTCTCGGCTGCTATCCGCGGCCACTGCCAAAGCAACGGCCACAAGGCCGCCGCAGCCGCGGCTGCAAATAGAAGCGAGATGGCGGCTTTTTGAAGAGCTCGCGTTGGCGCGAAACGCGGCAACACAAAGGCCCTCGGCCGCTCCGCCCTTCCCCACCCCGCCATTGCCAAGTGGCGCCCGCTCCGGTGTCGGCGCACCGTACAGGCGGATGCCGGTGGCTGCACTGTGCACCGTGCAACGACGGCGGCAATACGCACGCTCTGCACAATATTAACTATTCTTCAAGAAGAAACCTTATGTAAACAAACACAGATGTCAGTATGAGATTTTCGCTCTGCAGCGGAGTGTGCGCTGATATGAAACTTCCTGGAAGATTAAAACTGTGTGCCGGAGCGAGACTCGAACTCGGGACCTGTGCCTTTCGCGGGCAAGTGCTCTACCAACTGAGCTACCCAAGCACGACTCACGCCCCGAGTTGGAGACTCGGTCCGGCACACAATTTTAACCTGCCAGGAAGCTTCATACACAGATGCGTTGATTGGTCAGCAGCGGTAACATACGTGCACTGGTGTTGTTGCGCTCTTGGAAATACGTATTACTTACGTATTACATATCCAAGGCCGGCTCTAGGGACGAAGGGTACTGTGTCACCACCCAGGTCATCACGTTTTCGGGGGCGGGAAAATATTGACGTTTAATATGGTTTTAAAAGGAGGAGCTAAACAAGACGATTAAAGTTTTGCATAAGTTAAGAGGACTAAGATACAAGTTGGAAATACCAATCATTCACACAATCTAGTGTCTTACTAGATATTGTCTACTGCGTTGTGTAAGCTCCTGCACAATACTTCAAATGTACCGGGTGATCGAAAAGTCAGTATAAATTTGAAAACGTAATAAACCACGGAATAATGTAGATAGAGAGGTAAAAATTGACACATATGCTTGGAACGACATGGTGTTTTATTAAAACAAAAAAAAACACAGTGTTGCTAGACGCGTGAAAGATCTCCTGCGCGCGTCGTTTGGTGATGATACTGTGCTCAGCCGCCACTTTCGTAATGCTTGGCCTCCCAGGTCCCTGGACCTTAGTCCGTGCGATTATTGGCTTTGCGGTTACCTGAAGTCGCAAGTGTATCGTGATCGACCGATATCTCTATAGATGCTGAAAGATAACATCCGACACCAATGCCTCACAGTAACTCCGGACATGCTTTACTGTGCTGTTCACAACATTATTCCTCGACTACTGCTATTGTTGAGGAATGATGGTGGACATAATGAGCATTTCCTGTAAAGAACATCGTCTTTGCTTTGTCTTACTTTGTTGTGCTACTTGTTGCTGTTCTTATCACATGAAGCGCCATCTGTCGGACAGTTTTTCAACGTTTGCATTTTTTTGGTTCTAATAAAAACCCCTGTCACTCCAGGCATGTGTGTCAATTTGTACCTCTCTATCTACATTACTCCGTGATTTATTCAGTTTTCAAACTTATACTGACTTTGTCATCACCCGGTACTTACGTCAGCTTGAAAGTAACTACAGAAGCGAAATATTGTATAGTAAGTAAATATAGATAAAGGTCAGCACATGATGGCAGAAGTTTCTTAAATACATACAGCAGTAGAGCTGAGAAAAACACTTTGCATTAAATAAATACAGGAATAAGTAAAAAATTGATTAATTGTTATATCTCACAGTCTTTTTTAATCTAGACATTGTGATTAAGAGGAAATTTAGTCGTGGAAAGATGCATGGTATCCTTCCTCCACCATTACCACTCATTTGAATCTGCCATTAATACCATTTATATTAATCCTCTTCTAGTCACGCTCCTCTAAATTAATTTTTCCTGCTTTGTCTGTAACTTCTTTCAAGATTTCCCTCACTCGCCTTTCTTCCTCGGCGTTGAAGCCATATGAGTAGACACTGATATTAACGTAATATGGAAAGAACCTGTCAAATATTATTTTGGATATAAAAAACTAAACGCATTGCAAGAAGTGTTTGCCCAGTTTCGTTGTATTTCACAATGCTTGCGTTCAACTCTGCTGAAAACATAACTGCTACTTTTCGTTAAAGTAAACGCTTTTCAAACCTGCTTGTTTTAACTATAAATCATGGCCGTGATGTGCCGAAAAGCACACCTTCTCAATATTAAACCATAGATGTTCTTCCTTTACGGACCACAGACACACTAGACAGGAACTGTGGATTCATACACTTTTTTCGGCAAAATAGCATTTGTACGCACACGAATCGCTCTCCTATGGCCTTCCACTCCGTACGGCGGAAGAAACGGCTATACCTGCGACAAACCAGTTCTCAGCCATGATCGTTGCCACCGGTTTCGTACCGCACCCTTCCCTCTGCTCAGCGAACGAGAAATAAGTGGATTTCGGTTTTATAATCTGAGAGTGACATATAATCCAGAAGAATGTACTACACTGTAAACGTTTCACTTCTGCTTCAATAGCTGGTAACCCATACCTGGCTCTAGTCTTAAAAACGTGTTCATGTGAAAAAGACGTATGAGTAATCGTGACATGTGATGACGTCGTCGCTGAATACCACTGTGAAAGAGGTTGACTATGAAAGTCCAAGGAGGGGTGGGGGGAGGCGTCTGAGATCTGGAGCCAGTCCTGTAGATGTCTTTTTACTAAGTTGCAGAAAACGAAACTTTGAAGATATTCTGATGTTTTAACAGGCATGAACATTTTTCTTCTTAGCTAAGTAGGTTTTATTTCGAAAATAGTGTTCAGTCACAGTACTTGTACCATTGTGCGTTTCAAAATGGCTAACGCGGCTTTCTGCTCCGTAGCGAAACAGATGCGTGGAACTCTGTTAAAAAAGCAAGAACCGGGTTGTACTTAATGACAAGTTTACAGAAGAAATTGCTTTGAAGTATTCCGAGGACGTCTATTTAATACAGTTACAACGTTTATGAAAGAGGGGATGCATAGCTGAATCAAGTCTGCCTTTGGCAGTGGTGAGGCGAGCACGTCTTGTTTGCGTCTCGCCTGTGTGCTGCTTGCGAGAGAGATCTCGTTTGTTGACTTCTGTGTAGTGATTGTCTTTGTGTCCGTATTCATAGACCATCATGGCGTTTTCCTATCGCCAAGCCAAGATTTAATTACATTTTTCTTTCGATCATGCAAGACCAAAAACGTATGAAGTCGAACAGTTTATACGAGACGAAGGTGTTCTCGGGATTCATTTATTGATCATTAGTAGTATTGAGTACATCAAGATGGTGAATGACGAACTGAGCGCTGAGGTTGTGTGCCCATGCTCACGATTCTCTGGCGGGAGATATACTGGCTGTCTTGGTTGATCACACTGATTTTAGTCTCCGGACGTTTACGGCTTCTACTCTCCCGTTTGAGATGCCGTAGACCTTACGACAACGTTGTCAGCCATGTTGCTGAAAGGTAGAAGACGTTCGAAACCTACCTTATTCTCAATGGTGTGCGTGAGATAAAAACTGAACTGAGGACACACGTGCCTTCTTACTTGGTTATTAGTGGCTGCAGGGCTGTCGTCATGTGCGCCGTGGCCTATCACTCACTTGTTCAGGCTGTAGCCAGGAAGGCCATACCCATTCAGAATATCACCGACCCAAACTGTTTCAGGCACTGATCGGAGACTTCGCTGCACATGCGCCGCCAACTGTGTACCTGTATCGTACGCGTCCGCGGTGGGAGAGCCTGTTGTAGGATGAGCCCCTCCACGCTCACATTGACGAGGTGACCAAACGCACACTCCGTTTTCAGCCGGTACGGGCGTCGACCCTTCTCGACGATGGGATGTACGTTTTGCCTATCTCTCATACACTTCCGCTGGCAGAAGTACCAGTTGCTGTCAGCAGCAACAAAGCGTCTGCTCCGACCCCATGGTTGTTGATCACGGAGCTAAATTGACCTCCACTTTTCTGCCTTCTGGCCAAATGTCGGACGACAGCCGTACGACGTCCAACGTGAAACAGTATTTTAGGAAGCAACGGTCGCCGAGTAAACGAAAAAGACACATCGTACACTCCTGACGACTGCCTCCATCGGTTGTTGGCACGGGATGATAACCACCCTACCGACGATGCGGTGTACCTTAAACATTGGCATTGCACGATGCGACATTTCCCCCCTTCACTGTCTCCAGTCATCAATCTTAAACCGCCTATGCGTGATGCGGTTGCCCCCCTTTAAAGTGCCTGACGTTTCCTGTAAGCATACTTCTAAAATGGGTCCGCTGAACTGGCCCACTAAAGTGTCTGTCTTCTGGGCGGACGAGATCGATACAGAGGATGGACGTTCTGGAGATGTATAGAGCGATGGAGAGCCCTTGGTGGGATAGACTTACTCCCTGTTACCGAAATGTACCCTTCCATGGGAGCCTGGCGGGGAGCATCCCCTGCCCACATGGCAATGGCAGCTTTTCAACCTTATCGATCAATGCCAATATTATTTACGTGCACCAAAAGGTGTTATTATTCCATGAAGTGCAGCATGCTGAGGACCATGACGTTCCCTACTTCAGGAAGTGGATGTTGTAGCTTTTCGAGCTCTCCACGGCTTTCAGCATGTGTCTCCTATGATTCCCCTATCTGTAGTGGTGTGGCGATCTTGCTACGTGGCAATATCCTCGCTGATACAGCTTCCTGTCTTCCGTATGAACGAACTATGGCTCTCAGGTTTGGTGGCATCAGAATCTTTTGCATTCTGGTTCGGGTTGCCATCACGAAGGTTCCAGTTTCTTCCCCGAGGCAGTCAAGCCTCTCTCACTGACTCAGCAGGCTGCATTGACCACAGGAGGCGACTTCAGCACCACCCAGGCGCCCAGAGACTACGTAGTACTGTGTTACTCTCTGTGTGCAATGCTATCGTCAACTGTCCAGTGTCTCAAACTTGCAGATTCTGTGGTTTACCAATTTCTCTAGTCCTTTTTACACTCGCGTCTGCCGTGTTTATATCTCCCACGACATTGCTGGTGGGATGCAGAATGCTGGTGTCTGGCCCATCGCTGTCTCTGACCATTACACCCATCTCTGTGCTCTCAGTCTCTGCCGACAAAAGGTGTGGTGGGGCTGGGGTCCATGGAAACTGTACACGATCCATCTTACTTTACCAAACTACAGGATGCTCATCGTCAATGTTGCAGTTTCATATCAATCTGCCCTGCCATGGTGGGTGTGCTTCACAAAGCCTGCCCTCCTCTATTGTTTACAAAGGGGATGCCATGGCATGGCAGAGACGAAACGAGGACTTCTTCTTCACTGATCTCTGGGAATGTACTACGGAGCTGTATTCGTCAGGGCACAGCGCCACTGTCGCAGGATGTTTATACACGTTCTTACGACCGAAGATGGTCGGCGTTTAGATGCCTAACTCGACACACAGTTCTATGTGCTTCAGACCGGAATCGCGCGACTGCTACGGTCGCAGGTTCGAGTCCTACCTCGGGCATTGATGTGTGTGATGTCCTTAGATTAGTTAGGTTGAAGTAGTTCCAAGTTCTAGGGGACTGATGACCTCTGATGTAAAGTCCCATAGTGCTCAGAGCCATTTGAACCACTTTCCTGAACCGATGATTCATCGCCGGTGGCGATATCCGACAAAACTTGTCATGCTCAGCCTCGTAAGGTACAAACAATTCGGCACAGTGCCATTCATTGCTCATTATGGTCTTCTGTTAGTCGGCGTGGAATCCAGCGGGCACACACCTTTGAGTGCCCCAACTGGTGTACGAGCGTGTCAGCACTACCAACAGAGACGTCCAGTTGTGTAGAGAGGTGTCTCATTGTGATCCATCGATCACTCAAAAGAGGTAGAACGCACGTTCCAACACTGAAAGAGTCACAGCTGTGTGCGGCTGGTCGGCACGTGGGAGATCAGACGGGTTTTGCGCGACCTTGTCGCGTTGATGAGAGAAGCCTCGCCCAACGAGCCACAGTGTTTTCTTTCTCCGTAGACATTCTGCGAGCGCCTGTGTGTGTCTGCGATACTCTGGTTTTCCCCCAAAAGAAACTCAATGGCAACTCTGTTCTTGTAACGCACCGCCGTTATATGCGCCATTTTGGAATCTACCTATAGCATTGCCACCTACCGGAATTTCAGGAAACTATAGGCGCTGAAGTGAGAATATTCCACGATCTCCGACAACAAGTTTTGTATTTTTTCAGCCTAAATTTGTCGAGAAAATGTGGGTTGCATTGCTTATGCAACGCCAGTCATAGAAAAATTGGTAACAGTTGTGGTTTTAACTTCTGAGCGAGAAAAGCTCTTAATATATTGGCGTTGTGTTCATAAATTAAGGAACTTACTTTACGAATAGCCTATATTTAACGTAAGATTTCGCAGCGGGATTCTCATTTAAGATTCGCATTTGAGTGTTGTATATATACAACAAGTTCTTGTTAGTGCTTGATCACAGGCCTACAGGCATTTGACGAGATTTGACAGTGGCATAGTTTCGTGGCTGTTATGCGAATAGGGAATCGAGAGCTTCAGGAGGACCATACACAATGCCGGGCATCATCTCAGCAGCCCTACACGATTAGCGCCCAAGAGGGCGCGCATATTGTTCGCTCAGATGCTCAGGATGGAACGGGCACGTCGTGCACCTGGAGGAATGGCATGGGCATCTTTACGGACCAGTAAGTACAGACACCGAACTCCACGGACTGACAGATCAGGGGACACTTACGCTTCTTCATTCAGCATCACGATAGACCTACAATGAGGTGAAAAAATTTACGGGATACCTCACTTTCTTTTGCTCGGCGTGCTGCAGCAACTCGACCTGTTGTGTACTGAGCAAGTCAGTTGAAGCCCCTGCAGAAATACTGAGCCATTCGCTCTCTAAGGCCATCCATAATATCGAAAGTGTTGCTGGTGCAGGATTTGTTGCACAAACTGATCTCTCGATTATGTCCCATAAATGTTCGATGGTGTTCATGTCGGGCGACCTGGATGGCCAAATCAAGCGCTGGAAATGATATGTCCCATGAGTCTAGCTCCAACTACCATTCCCTTGATACTGCGACATTCATGTCTAAAACTTTTTCGGATGGATCACCTGAGTGCAAATGGCAGCTCCGTCAAAGCACTGCAATGTCATACTTCGTGTACGCGATACTATCGCCATCTGCATATGTGTACATAGCTATCCATGACTTTTGTCATCTTGGTGTGTAATAAGATTTTTGTACTAGAGTCATAATCGGGACATCATACATTTTGTGACTAAGGTGCCGTTGCAGCTATATGATTACTGATTGTGTTTACGTCTGTAACATGTATAAAAGATTTGTAAATGAGTCAAAACCTATTTTGAAAATTAAAAATAGGTTAACTGGCTATTGGAAGGATTTTTATTTTAATAAACCTTATTCTTCCTTCTGATTCTGCTATTCTGTCTGACCTCGGCAACGCAGGCTACGTTTCCAATGGAAAACAAAAATGTTCTATTAGACGCAGACAGCTCGCTGGCGAGACTAGATTAATAACCATCTCATTATTCGTAGATGAAGTTGACAGCACCTACTGGAGTTCGATCACTATCCCAACAACCATCGAACGGTGAATGTTAAATTGGCTATAGGTAATGGCCACAATACCTAAGGGGAGGTGACCTTTCATTATTCCACGTCAACAGCACAGCTTACACGGTAAATAACTTATAATTGTTAATTTCGGGCGTGCTATGAGGACGAGTATCGAAACGAAATATAAAAACATAGTGTGAAATTAACAGTCATAAAGATGAAGAAAGCTCTATATTGTCAGTAAATTTATGATTAATGAATATCCATGTCACTAAAATCGCTTGCAGAGAAAGACGACACATCGCTAACAGCAGCATACGCCTGTTGTTGAATTTTTTGTTCTCGACTTTGTTAACACAGAGGTTGTTCAATCGAGTCTGTTTATCGGTGTACCTATAGAACTATTGGGATATCAGAAACCTCAAAATTAATAGAATAGATCTTTGTTCACAGCCACTGTACCAGTATTTCGTTAGGTGGCAACCATTCACATTATCAGATTTGATTGCCTTAACAATTCGAGGCAGGTTTTTACAATTTCTGATAGGCCTTGAAATTGGAAATCTTTGTATCATAAAGGATGTATTAATCCCAAATTTCGCCGCTCTGTACTAACGGATACGTCCGTCGTACGTCCCAGTCGGATATTTACCATTATTACAGATTATTACACGGAGTGTTGCTTGTCTTTTGGCACTGTCATGTATGTCTCTCTCTCTCTCTCTCTCTCTCTCTCTCTCTCTCTCTCTCTCTCGTGGGTGTGTGGGTGTGTGTGTGTGTGTGTGTCAGTATGATCACCAAGGGAAGTATCAAACCACTACAAAAGAAAAACCTTCTTGCGTAAACTATCGAACTCCGTAATGGTTCACATCAGACGTACTATGACACCCTGACAGCCGTTATCACTCTACCTGCCCTGATGTCCGGGGTGGTGACAGGTTTTCCTATCCGAGAGCATTCTAGAGGGATTTTCGTAAAAAAACACTGTTTTCCACCTCTGTTCGTCTTACAAATCTCTGAAGACAAAGCTTTCGTTTCAGTTTCGCATATACTTTTTTTGCCTGTTTCTACACTCCTGGAAATGGAAAAAAGAACACATTGACACCGGTGTGTCAGACCCACCATACTTGCTTCGGACACTGCGAGAGGGCTGTACAAGCAATGATCACACGCACGGCACAGCGGACACACCAGGAACCGCGGTGTTGGCCGTCGAATGGCGCTAGCTGCGCAGCATTTGTGCACAGCCGCCGTCAGTGTCAGCCAGTTTGCCGTGGCATACGGAGCTCCATCGCAGTCTTTAACACTGGTAGCATGCCGCGACAGCGTGGACGTGAACCGTATGTGCAGTTGACGGACTTTGAGCGAGGGCGTATAGTGGGCATGCGGGAGGCCAGGTGGACGTACCGCCGAATTGCTCAACACGTGGGGCGTGAGGTCTCCACAGTACATCGATGTTGTCGCCAGTGGTCGGCGGAAGGTGCACGTGCCCGTCGACCTGGGACCGGACCGCAGCGACGCACGGATGCACGCCAAGACCGTAGGATCCTACGCAGTGCCGTAGGGGACCACACCGCCACTTCCCAGCAAATTAGGGACACAGTTGCTCCTGGGGTATCGGCGAGGACCATTCGCAACCGTCTCCATGAAGCTGGGCTACGGTCCCGCACACCGTTAGGCCGTCTTCCGCTCACGCCCCAACATCGTGCAGCCCGCCTCCAGTGGTGTCGCGACAGGCGTGAATGGAGGGACGAATGGAGACGTGTCGTCTTCAGCGATGAGAGTCGCTTCTGCCTTGGTGCCAATGATGGTCGTATGCGTGTTTGGCGCCGTGCAGGTGAGCGCCACAATGAGGACTGCATACGACCGAGGCACACAGGGCCAACACCCGGCATCATGGTGTGGGGAGCGATCTCCTACACTGGCCGTACACCTCTGGTGATCGTCGAGGGGACACTGAATAGTGAACGGTACATCCAAACCGTCATCGAACCCATCGTTCCACCATTCCTAGACCGGCAAGGGAACTTTCTGTTCCAACAGGACAATGCACGTCCGCATGTATCCCGTGCCACCCAACGTGCCCTAGAAGGTGTAAGTCAACTACCCTGGCCAGCAAGATCTCCGGATCTGTCCCCCATTGAGCATGTTTGGGACTGGTTGAAGCGTCGTCTCACGCGGTCTGCACGTCCAGCACGAACGCTGGTCCAACTGAGGCGCCAGGTGGAAATGGCATGGCAAGCCGTTCCACAGGACTACATCCAGCATCTCTACGATCGTCTCCATGGGAGAATAGCAGCCTGCATTGCTGCGAAAGGTGGATATACACTGTACTAGTGCCGACATTGTGCATGCTCTGTTGCCTGTGTCTATGTGCCTGTGGTTGTGTCAGTGTGATCATGTGATGTATCTGACCCTAGGAATGTGTCAATAAAGTTTCCCCTTCCTGGGACAATATATTCACGGTGTTCTTATTTCAATTTCCAGGAGTGTATACTTGAAATGAGTACACTTTACGAGATTTTTCATCGAATTTCGGTACACGCTAGAGCAGAATTACTTACGTCGAATTCATTTCTCAAACAATGACTGAAGAGCTTAAGTTTGACTGGCAGACTGGATGTACAGAGTCTGATAAGCTTGTAATTGTGTCTCATTGATAGGCTGTGCTAATGTATAAATGTTAGGAAAAAATTCAATACGCGGTGCCATTTCCGAGTTAATTAGCAATTAAGTAAGTCAGTCAGGCCGTTGCGAGCAAATTCAAGCGGCCCGTCAGATAGAATTACTATCAGTTGTTCTCAGAGTGTAGATGACAGCGCACGGAACTGCTCAGTTTCGATACTTACTACTGTCCATGTTCAATTTTTGTATCACTCTCTTGTTCAGTTATGAAACCAAACAAAGAACACGTTCGGCGACACCGTCTGTGGCGGACTGCTTGAATTTGCTCACCCTATGGTTTGGTTCGGTAAGTTCAGTGCGAAATAACTCGAGAACGGCGCAACGTATCGATTTTTTTCTTAGGAATTTCTTCTCAGCGAAAACTACCGTGCAACAACCTACAAGCTTTTCCTACTGTTTCTGTCTATCCTGTATATGTACAAGTAGACGTAAGTAACTCGTTCTGTCCAATAGTATGTTGTCGCTTTGTACCATTGGATCCTCACAGGATTGTTACGGAAGGGACGTCGTTAGATGACCCAATATTGAATACTAGTTTGAAAACTTGTCAAGATCTAACTGAATATTTTACAGCTTTTATCAGACAGAAGTATATTATAGACAACTGGTATCTGCGAGAAGGCTGACGATATATTAATATCATACGCTAGGTCATTAAAATATATCAGCAGCAGAAAAGGTCTCAACACACTTCTTTACAGCACACCTGAAGGTACTTCTAAATCAGTCGATAACTTTTCACCCGAGATAATATGCTGTTTAGTCCCTACCTAGAAATATCAATTATGCGTGATAAACATTATTTTCGATAGTGAGCGTAGGTGTGGTACTGAGTCAAATACTTTTATATGCTGTTTAGTCCCTACCTAGAAATATAAATTATGCGTGATAAACATTATTTTCGATAGTGAGCGTAGGTGTGGTACTGAGTCAAATACTTTTTGGAAATCAAGAAATATTGCACCAAACTTACTGCCTTGGTCAATGGCTTGTAAGACATCTTGAAAGGAAGCGTGGAGTGTGTTTCCCATGCCAGATGTGGTCGTAACTCGTGCCGATTGGTACGGCGTACATAATTTTGTTCGATACACTTCTTTACGTTTTAATATGTTCTCTGATTCCACAATTGATACATCTCAAGGATACTGGACGATACTTTTATAGATCACTTTACTACCCTTAATGTAGACTATGTGACTTCTTGTTTCTTCTTACTAGTGGACACATGTGCTTTGTTCTAAGGATCTACCCTGTATTATGATTAAAAAAGGGCGAATTCAGTAGCAAATTCTGTAAAGTATCTGACAGGGATTCCGTCGTTTCCTCAAACTTTGTTAAATTTTAGTGATTTCAGCTGCTTTCAACGCCATTGACCTATATCTCATTCATTTTTACAGAGGTGCGATAATTATATTAGGGAAATGCTCACTGACCTGCTTCCCTACTCAAAAATATGTCCTCCGAACGCAATTCGGTATTCTAGAAAATAACGACCCTTCACTCTAAACATTCATATTAAAAATATCACATTCTATAAGTTTCAATGAACAGCCTCATCTTAAGCCAAATTTGTGCAGAAGTGTGATTAAGGTACACTGAAACTGATGTTTTTGTTTTTCCGTTCGTCTCTATTACACAATGAAACACGTGTAGACAGTTCCCAAGCCTGTTGGCATTAGTCTCGGGATCTTCTAATAAAGTTTGTTCAGTTATTGAGGAGGACATCTCACAACTCTATTGACTAATACCAAGCCGAATAACTGCTTCAAAATGGCCAGAGACGGACCAACGCAACTGACTTTCTCGGTTTGTGAAGTTACTTCTCTCGAATAAATCGTCCAGCGTTTCTGAAAATCTATTCATTTGTCTGTGATTGTACGTTGGGTCTACACCGGTTTCTATTCTGCCTTTTTCCCTTCCTTTTTTTCTTTTTTTGAGTGAGTGTATAATACCTGACAAAGAAGCTGAAGTAACCGGAAGACATAATCGGATGTCAATGTAACTTCACAGACGTACATACCCTCGGCGGGTTGCAACTCACTGTGGCAGATGGAAAGGCCAGCAGAGCGCCTTTGTATTGTTCGTGTTAAGTGCTGTTATTAGACCTCGTAGGATTTATAGTGTGTCAGATGTTGAGTAAAATACATAAAGGATACGGATAGACCACATACTTGTATGAGAGACTAATATCGGCACCTGAGAGAATTTGAGAATGGCCTCGTAGTCAGTCTTCATCTGCCTGGTTGGTCGAATTGTGCAATATACAGATTTGTGGAGCTTTCGGATTTGATACAGGGTGTTTCAAAAATGACCGGTACATTTGAAATGGCAATAAAAACTAAACGAGCAGCGATAGAAATACACCGTTTGTTGAAATATGCTAGGGACAACAGTACATTTTCAGGCGGACAAACTTTCGAAATTACAGTAATTACAATTTTCAACAACAGATGGCGCTGCAAGTGATGTGAAAGATATAAAAGACAACGCAGTCTGTGGGTGCGCCATTCTGTACGTCGTCTTTCTGCTGTAAGCGTGTGCTGTTCACAACGGGCAAGTGTGCTGTGGACAACATGGTTTATTCCTTAGAACAGAGGATTTTTCTGGTGTTGGAATTCCACCGCCTAGAACACAGTGTTGTTGCAACAAGACGAAGTTTTCAACGGAGGTTTAATGTAACCAAAGGACCGAAAAGCGATACAATAAAGGATCTGTTTGAAAAATTTAAACGGACTGGGAACCTGACGGATGAACGTGCTGGAAAGGTAGGGCGACCGCGTACGGCAACCACAGAGGGCAGCTAGTGCAGCAGGTGATCCAACAGCGGCCTCGGGTTTCCGTTCGCCGTGTTGCACCTGCGGTCCAAATGACGCCAACGTCCACGTATCGTCTCATGCGCCAGAGTTTACACCTCTATCCATACAAAATTCAAACGCGGCAATCCCTCAGCGCCGCTACCATTGCTGCACGAGAGATATTCGCTAACGATATAGTGCACAGGATTGATGACGGCGATATGCATGTGGGCAGCATTTGCTTTACTGACGAAGCTTATTTTTACCTGGACGGCTTCGTCAATAAACAGAACTGGCGCATATGGGGAACCGAAAAGCCCAATGTTGCAGTCCCATCGTCCCTACATCCTCAAAAAGTACTGGTCTGGGCCGCCATTTCTTCCAAAGTAATCATTGGCCCATTTTTCAGATCCGAAACGATTACTGCATCACGCTATCTGGACATTCTTCGTGAATTTGTGGCGGTACAAACTGCCTTAGACGACACTGCGAACACCTCGTGGTTTAAGCAAGATGGTGCCCGGCCACATCGCACGGCCGACGTCTTTAATTTCCTGAATGAATATTTCGATGATCGTGTGATTGCTTTGGGCTATCCGAAACGTACAGGAGGCGGCGTAGATTGGCCTCCTATTCGTCAGACATTAACCCCTGTGACTTCTTTCTGTGGGGACACTTGAAAGACCAGGTGTACCGCCAGAATCCAGAAACAATTGAACAGCTGAAGCAGTACATCTCATCTGCATGTGAAGCCATTCCGCCAGACACGTTGTCAAAGGTTTTGGGTAATTTCATTCAGAGACTACGCCATATTATTGCTACGCATGGTGGATATGTGGAAAATATCGTACTATAGAGTTTCCCAGGCCGCAGCGACATCTGTTGTTGACAGTTGTAACTACTGTAAATTCGAAAGTTTGTCTGCCTGAAAATGTACTGTTGTCCCAAGTATATTGCAACAAACGGTGTATTTCTATCGCTGCCGTTTCAAATATACCGGTCATTTTTTAAACACCCTGTAGCAGCCCAATGTTGCACTCCACGGAAAGTTGAGGGCAATCATACACGTCTGACCATCCCAAGGGAGGATCGCAGTATTGTGCGGTAAGGACAGTGTAACCCCTTCACATCTGCGCCAACTAGTCGATAACAGATGATGGACTCCATGGGCTATTGTGTGTCATCCCGCATCATTTGTCGGACACTAGCGATAGCAGGACCATGAAATTACCATGCTATACGAAGGCTGCCGTAACACCAAAATACAAACCGTTTAGAGTGGTGTCTCGACCGGGATGCATAGACTGCTGATGAAAATGGTTCAAATGGCTCTGAGCGCTATGGGACTTAACATCTGTGGTCATCAGTCCCCTAGAACTTGCAACTACTTAAACCTAACTAACCTAAGGAGATCACACAAAAACCAGTCATCACGAGGCAGAGAAAATCCCTGACCGCGCCGGGAATCGAACCCGAGAACCCGGGCGAGGGAAGCGAGAACGCTACCGCACGGCCACGAGCTGCTGACTGCTGATGAAAACGTCGCGTTTTGTTCAGTAATGAATCGCGGATGTGCTCTATCCCGGATATCATCGTCGAAGAGTATCACTGGCGACATGGCGAGAAGTCATGGTGTGGGCAGCCATAGGATATGACGCCACGCATGCTAATGACTGAGGAGAGTTTGAGGGCACATGAGTACGTCACGAAAATTTTGCTATCCAATTTATTCCCTATCATGTGACAGTACAGTGCGCCACGTTTTAAATAGACGACACTCAATCACACGTGGCACGTGTCTTCATGAATTGTCCGCATGATTTCGTGGTACTCCAGTAGGCAGCTAAATTTCCCGTCTCCGCCAGATAGAACATACTTGCGATCAGCTCGGACGTCAAGTCAGTGCCAGTGTCAGCATCCAGGATATGACAGATACGTCATTAACAGTTGCGAGAAGCTTGTCACAGAGGAGGATACAACAGCTTTAAGACATCCTTTCGAAACGAATCAATGTTGAACGTGTATTGCGGCACATTTGAACTTCCTGCGTGTTCGTGTGACGATGCTGTGGTGCGCTACGCAAGAGGTCACCGGCAGAACGGGGAAAGTACTGCTAGTGCAGCTGCAGGCTTGGCAAAGGGCTGGTGAGAAAGCTGATGGCGTCGAAACCAGATACACCCTGGGGAAGCAGAGTGCCGTGGAACAGTCAACAGTAACGGTTAGCGATGGGTGTGGTCGCCTGTAATGCAGGCATCGTCGGGCTGGGGCAGCAGATGGTGTTTTCTGAAGCTCACGAGAAAGACAGGCCGTGACACTGCAGGTCTTGCACGTGCCAGCAGCCGTCTCCGGCTGGAAACGAGTAACTATTTCAGATGAGATTAACAATTCTTGACTCCGTTTATATATTCAAGCAAATTCCCGATAGCATAAGACAATATTAAGACCTTAGTGGGTAGCTTTTCTGTTAAATATTGATTTCCAGTGGGCCCTGCCCAGAGCAGAGCGTTCGCGAATTGTGGTGGACAAGCCGACTTGTTTGACGTCACAAGTTCATTGCAAGGCCCGTATATGCCGTTGGCCCTGCGTACTTCCCTTCTGGCGTCTACAAGATACTACGGCTAACGCCATCGTCACACGAACCGTGCTTTCGAACGTCAGCGTTCAGCGTGCCGAGCTCAACTTGCAACTGAACACTCGGAAACGATGCAACTTGAGCATACGTTGTATACGCAATCACAGTGCATTCCAGTGGCAGTTGTGCGCTGTATCTGGGCCGCAAATCGCACTGTTTCTGAAGTGGACGAGCATTAATTTCCTAAATTAGCTTCACTGAAACTCACATTTCCTACCTTGTCCATGTGCTACTCATTTTGTTCTGTGTGTAATATACACAAAAAGTTCAATATGCGTGAGTACACTACAAGGCAAAAAAGTAGTTATTATGTCCAGACCATAAGGACACCTGCATATATAAGTTCCAGTAAAATAACTGCGATACAAATTTACACTAGTTCTCAACTTGCAACTGAACACTCGGAAACGATGCAACTTGAGCATACGTTGTATACGCAATCACAGTGCATTCCAGTGGCAGTTGTGCGCTGTATCTGGGCCGCAAATCGCACTGTTTCTGAAGTGGACGAGCATTAATTTCCTACATTAGCTTCACTGAAACTCACATTTCCTACCTTGTCCATGTGCTACTCATTTTGTTCTGTGTGTAATATACACAAAAAGTTCAATATGCGTGAGTATATTACAAGGCAAAAAAGTAGTTATTATGTCCAGACCATAAGGACACCTGCATATATAAGTTCCAGTAAAATAACTGCGATACAAATTTACACTAGTTCTCAACATAAGGTAAAAATTAGTACATAATTCTCACTTTTTCTTGAAACGATTAGGTCATGCTTGAGCCGTGGCTGGCTCGCGCATGCCCTGTTTATTTTATCATTAGTTGCAGTCCAGTTATGACTTATTTCTTCTTCGGTTACCGCCATAACGTTGCTGTTTTCTCTCTGTGAGTGGCAACAGCAGCGTGTATCGATACTAGTACTGCTGAACGATCTTTGGTGAGGTGCATATATTTTTCCCGGGTGTGCTGTGTCTGGCAGTTGGTCTGTTGGGGCAGAGCAGCGAGGAAGTCTCCATGGCGCATAGTCAGGCAAGCCATCGGTGGCGTGCACGCGCGGTTCGAAAAAAATGGCTCTGAGCACCATGGGACTCATCAGTCCCCTACAACTTAGAACTATTTACACCTAACTAACCTAAGGACATCACACAACTCCATGCCCAACGCAGGATTCGAAACTGCGACCGTAGCGGTCGCGCGGTTCCAGACTGAAGCGCCTAGAACCGCTCGGCCACACCAGCCGGCCACGCGCGGTTGGAGTTGTGAGGCGCTTCTTACGAGGGTTACGGAGTTCGCCGCCCACCGATCCTGGACACTAAAGTTGTGTGCTCACTTAACGTACTATCAAGCCTCAACTGCTATCACATCTCTTCGTTTGATCCTGGTTGTCGCTATCTGGGAGAATCCCGCGAACAGCAACGTGTATGCATTGAAGTCGACTAGAATTGCACCCGTCTTCCTGTGTGGTGTTTAACTTAGTTTAATTCATTCCTTCATTAATGAAGTGCACCAGCGGTATCTTCTGCCTTGTGGCCGTTGACGTAGTTTTCGGCAGTGTATTTTCCTCGTCGTGTTGATGCTGTCCAGCACGGCGTGTAGTTCGACAGCTGCGTTGTTGTTGGTAGTTTTGGACGTTTATTCTGACTTGGTTGGATTGGGCACCAGTATCCAGAAGGTTGTTCTATTGACATCTTGTCGTCGTTTGCTGGTCGAGTGTAGCAGAACTGATCTTGTTGGTTGGTTCGTTGGCTGGCATTCAGTTGGGTTGCCTTCCGATTAAGAGGTTGCCGGTCTGGCTGCCTGTCTCACCTAAATGTGCGTTAGTGTTACTTCCCAGGCCGACCCTTGGAAACTTTTGAGCACCGCTCCTTGCGTTTTACATAGTGATTTCCTTTTTAGTCTTAAGTACTCAGTCTGGCTTTCAGACGGGTTTTAGCTTATTAAAATTGCAAGGTTTTTCTTCTTAGGCCTTAAGCCGTAAAAAAGAAAAAATTGTTTCTTGTTTGGTGTGTGACTTTCAACCGAGTTTCAGCCTTTCAAAATTAACATTGAAAGTTCCTTGTGTCTAGGCCTTAAACCGTAAATTTGTTTCATGTTAGTATGTGGCCTTCAGCCGACTTTTCCAGCTTAAACAAAAAAAAAATGGAAATTTCTTTGCCTGGGCTTTAAGCTGTGAGATTGTTTGGGTCTCGTATGTGGCCTTCAGACGAGTTTTATGTGAACCATTTTAGGATAAGGCCTTTAGAATATTTTAGTTGAAATTTAGAAACTTTTCCTTTAGGCCTTAACCAGTAAAATTGTTTTCTGCATGGTGTGTGGCCTTCAGTCGAGTTTTAATCTCTCTTAAATTAAAAATTCTAAATCTTTGTCCTGCCATTAAGTCATAAGATTGTTATTCATTAGTATGAGGCATTCAGCCGAGTTTTACACGAAATATTTTAAGATAAGGCCTTCAGCCTTTTCAAATTGAAAGCTCTTCTTCCTAGGCCTTAAACCGTTAAATTGTTTGTTGATATGCGGACTCCAGCCAAGTTTTCAGCCTATTTAGATTAAACACTGAAAATCTTTGTCTCGGCCTCAGGCCAACACCGTTCTTGATTAATGTGCGGCTTTCAGCCGAGTTCTATGGGAGAAATTTAAGCTAAGGCTTTAACCATTATAATGTAAATAAAAATTTCGTTTTCTTTTTTTAAAAAAAGTGAAACCTCCAGAAGAACTCCTGTGCCTCGATACCTTGCTTATGCCTTGTGCCTTGGATTTTCGATGTGGCCTTCAGCCGATCTAAATGAAATCAAAGGAGGTCTTTCGTTAAAACCTTGAGAGTTTTTGATTATTGCTTGTGTGATTGTGTGTTTTAACAAATAAAGTTTATATGTTGAGTGCAACTGACAGTAACTTATTTTGATCCCTTTCTACAAATATCTCATCTGCTCTGTCCTGCTAGCCCAAGGATTTCAATACTCACTTGCTAACTATTCTCATTCAATAGCAGAATCTTTATGATATTTGGAACACAAAACATGAAACAAGAATGTGCAAACATATAACTGCAAGTAATGCGAACGGTTTCGTGGATTAAGTCGATAGAGCGAACTTATCCTCAGAAAGAGAGCATTTCTATTTACATAACATCGAATACTATAGAATATCCTTTTATTAAACTAATAGGTTAGTACCAAAACCTACCAGAAAACGCAAAGGGTATTAATAAAGTTTCGATATTTTATTTTTATTTTTTCTACGATATTTGTTTAGCATTTAACAGTTTCGCATAATAACATAACAGAAAACGAACTGATTTTAAAAATAATTATATATTTTACAAAACATTCCCATTCCAATCTGTAATACGAAAATCTGGAAGAAATTGTCATTTATTTATTGGATGATTTTGTAGAATTCACATTACATCTCTCTTTTTTACGTACCGTTTTGAGGCAAAATATTATCATAAGGGGTTCATATTGGAATAATAAGAAATGAAGCGAACCAGCGACACATCACATGCTGTCTTTCAATTCTGCAACTCAACTTATTACGCTCCACCGACAACGGATGGTTTACGACTATACTTTGCAACTTTTCACCGACTCAAAGCTTTAATCGTATATGTATGTTTTTAATAACAAATTGTACCAAGAACAATGCATTTTTGAGGGATCCTCAATGTGCTGTTGCTTTGAAACGGTATAGTTTCACAATATGCAAGTCGCAATAGTTCCTTAAACACCATTACCACATTTTCAGTAATTTTATTACAACATATACAATTAACAATGTGTATTCGAGAGATCTGAATTTGCTGGTGCTTAAAAACATCATATATAAATACTGTCTTCAACAGAAATCTAATATGATCTCTCGTGACTCTGTAGTGAAGAGACATGGTGTTCATGTGACGTAAGTGGCGTTTTTCCACCTCATTGGTCCACGTTCATACAGACGTTCAGAAATCTGACATGCTAGATCCTGCCATGCACGTTCGGAAAGGATCCCCAACGTGATTTTTCCACTCTAATGATATCGAAATACAGCAAGCTCATCGCTGAACGTTCGAATGCACCGTCCGTGTGTCGACGGCTTAACAGACAAGCAGGGAAGGAGGAGGACGGAGGAGAGATTCTGCTAAGGGGTACAGAGCAAATCCTATGAGTTACTTGTACTTTTGAATATGTCATAATTACAGTTAATGAGAATTGGTAGCTGTCAGTGATCGCAGTGGCGAAGTATTCTATAGTAGTGACGCGCCTGGACCAATGAAACTGAAGCTGGCATTGTTTTGTTTCACGTGAAAATGCATGGGGAGGCCTTGGTGAGTTTTTATTGTGTCATAATTTTAGTGAAATGTATTTGCACGGCTAGGCCATGACGAAAAGAAAGAAATGTGATAAGACACTGCAACCTCATGGCTTGTGTGTGCAATTTCTTTGTGTATTTTGTAGTAGGTTGTGTATTCCTGTAGACTGTGCTGTCTTATGTGTTGCTGTTTTATTTTGGTGACTTCTTGCAAAGTTATTCGTGGGTACAAGCAATACTATTTTATATTTCTTATGTATATACAGACCTGCCTTAAGAATATCCGTGCTTTTTAAGCGCAGCTTCCGGGACGCGGTGCAGCGCCGATGCCGGAGAGAATAAGGCCACCAGATTAACGAAGAGGGCCGATATGTTGTCCAACCTGGATGTGCTATTTTGGCGATTTCGCATATCCCTCTTGGTGAATACCAGTCTGGTACCAAATTCCTGCCTCTGTTACGCGATTTAGGCACATTTTGCGCACGGATAACACTACACACAGGCAATTGGGATACACATTTTCAGTTCCAGGGTGTAACGGGACGGCGACAGGTAAAAGGGAAAGGGGGCACGCAGCCACCCCTTAAATTAACCATGCGACATCCTTTAATAAACCAGTCGATCCCGCTCAGATGTGGCACAAGAATAAGAAGAATATGTTTTATGTATATAGGATGAATATTAGTAACATCGACAAACTGCAGGTCGGATTTCTGACTAGAACTGGAGGAAGAAAGCTGCCACGAACATGTATCTGGGAAAGAATCGTTACCGTGAAAGCTCTTCTGAACACGTGTCGTGTCGTGTGTTTCTTGTGTGTTGCAGACTATGTGATTGACGCAGCGTACTATAAGAAGCAGAATGGTTCGGTATTCAAGCCGAGATCGTGACTGTGAACATCCAAGCTTATGAAAGCGGTCAAGAAGCAGCACGGATATACCAAAACAAGTATCCTCCCAGACACCAACCACATCACACAGCATTTCGAGCACTTTTCGGGAGTTTACGTGATAATGGGTCCTTTCAGACAAAGGAACGTGCAGGGAGGCGGCAGACTGTGGCTACACCAGAGTTAGAGAATCGGGTCCTACAATATGTTGAGACGAAACCTAGTACAAGCTCCAGCAAGCTCCTGCCGACATAGTTTAAGGCAAAGTACGATAATGTGTATCCTGAATGAGGAACGCTTCTATCCCTATCAGATGCAGTCCCATCGAGGCCCATTTGTATGTATGTTGTGACATGGATGCAATGCAACTTTGCACTGTGTTCTGGGACGATCTGTTGTCGTTCCACTCAAACCGTACGTTTCCGGACCCATGTTCATAGAACCTTTTTCATCTGTTCCCAGTCAGGAATCCGTCCATGCAGTTTATCGGTTTTATTACTGTCCACACTGTACAAGATGAGATTATTATTATTAGGAGAAAACCTTTCTCAGACGTTATGTCTAGTTAAAAGTGGAAAGTGACGCGGACCTTGATCAAGCGTGACTTCCTTTTAACTGTCCGGTATATGTTACATACATTGCATTTAGGAACTTTCGGGTAATTGAACATGTATCAATAATTACAGACTTCTGTAGTTGTATATGTACGTTTGGATGTAGCTGTATTGCGTTGATGTACCGGTGGATATCGTGTAGTATGACTCCTGTAGTTGATATTATAATTGGTATAATGTCAAGTTTATCATGATGCTACATGTCCTTGACTTACTCAGCCAGTTTTTTCTCCTCTTTTCTTCTGTATTTTGCTGTATTGGGTATGGATATTTCGATTAGTTGTGTTAACTTATTCTATTTATTGGTGAGTATGATGTCACGTTTGTTATGTGGTGTTGTTTTATCTGTTATAATGGTTCTGTTCCAGTATAATTTGTATTCATCATTCTCCAGAACATTTTGTGGTGCATACTTGTATGTGGGAACGTGTTTTATTAGTTTATGTCTTACAGCAATTTGTTGATGTATTATTTTTGCTACATTGTCATGTCTTCTGGAGTATTCTGTATTTGGTAGTATTGTGCATCCGCTTGTGATGTGGTCCACTGTTTCTATTTGTTGTTTGCGCAGTCTGCATTTATCTGTTGTGGTATTGGGATCTTTAATAATATGCTTTATGTAATATCTGGTGTTTATTGTTTGATCCTGTATTGCAATCATGAATCCTTCCGTCTCACTGTATATATTGCCCTTTCTTAGCCATGTGTTGGATGCGTCTTGATCGATGTGTGGCTGGTGTTAGATGATACGGGTGCTTGCCGTGTAGTGTTTTCTTTTTCCAATTTATTTTCTCTGTGTCTGTTGAAGTTATGTGATCTAAAGGGTTGTAGAAGTGGTTATGAAATTGCAGTGGTGTAGCCGATGTATTTATATGAGTGATTGCTTTGTGTATTTTGCTAGTTTCTGCTCGTACTATAAAGAATTTTCTTAAATTGTCTACCTATCCATAATGTAAGTTTTTTATGTCGATAAATTCCCTTCCTCCTTCCTTTCTGCTTAATGTGAATCTTTCTGTTGTTGAATGTATGTGATGTATTCTATATTTGTGGCATTGTGATCCTGTTAGTGTATTGAGTGCTTCTAGGTCTGTGTTACTCCATTTCACTACTCCAAATGAGTAAGTCAATATTGGTATAGCATAAGTATTTATAGCTTTTGTCTTGTTTCTTCCTCTCAATTCTGTTTTCAGTATTTTTGTTAGTCATTGTCTATATTTTTCTATTAGTCCTTCTTTAATATTTGTATTATCTATTCCTATTTTTATAGGCATATTTATTTGTTATAGGCATATTTATAGGCATCTGTTTTTTCCAGCGCTTCTATGCAGTCGCTGTGCTAATCCAATATGTAATCTTCTTGTTTAGTGTGTTTACCTTGACTATGCTATTTTTCTTACATTTGTCTGTTCCAAAAGCCATATTTATATCATTGCTGAATACTTCTGTTATCTTTAGTAATTGGTTGAGTTATTGATATGTTGCTGCCAGTAGTTTTAGATCATCCATGTATAGCAAGTGTGTGATTTTATTATTATTATTATTAATATTACTGTGGAGGAGTAAGTATTTTGGTTTCTAACGTCACTTGTTACCTGAAGTTAAAGGTCTTAAGAGGTTGAGTGCAACGTGCTAGTGATAAAAGGACACATACTGCCAACTTCTCGGAAAATTTTCCTCTACTCTACAATCACTGCCGCTGATTAGAAATACGTAGGTTGTACATTATTTCGAGCACCAGAACCTCACATAACGTTTAGGGAGACCAATCTTTAGAGAAGACTTGTTACAAAAGCCATAAACAAGAGTTAACAGTTACATGAATATTCAGGATACATTTGCTGCCTCGTTTCACAGACTCCACCTGTTAAATAAATGTATTCGTTGCTGAGTTTACAATTTAAATTTCATCTTTCACAGCGTCCCACACCAACCGCCTTTTCAGTGTGCATATTGCCGTTCTTTATTCTTGGATACTCGCTGTAGAATTCTGTCAGAGTTTACCGAGAGAATGACACTAAAATAAAAATGTACGAGAGGAAATTACTAAAATTATTTATCCCTGGAAAAAATTTGTTAACGCCTGATTTGTGAAAAGTCGTGTTAGTTAACACATCTGCTACTTTTGGAATAAAAGCAGGCCGTATGCCACAAGGGTAAAGCCTACGGAATTACGGGCACAACAAAACGTAATATTGAGTTTTCAATAACCTATTTAGTCACATGTGAACCAAAGGACTGAAACATCAACTAGTAATTCGATTTTAATATGTGCCTTGTTTACGTAGAGTCCAAAACACTCATTGTTTTATATATGGTGGGAATAAAATTAATGTTTTTTGCTATGTTTGTGCGGTAATTGACTATATCGTGTAAACCTGGGATGTAAAAGGAGGACATATAGAAATCCCAGGGTACCGACGAAGGTTTCCGAGAGATTGCACTTGGACGTAAGGCGAATTAGGATTCCCTTGGTCCCACTGGTAGCCCTGAAGAGGTCTGGGCTCTACAGGGAATCGAACTCGAACCGCTCTCCCATATTCGGGACGAGAGCGGCCCAAACTCGCTGTCCAACCATCGAGATTCAGACATTACGGAATTTTCATAACTCTCTTACGGCGAAAGCCGTCATGATACCTTTGAGGGGTCATACTTACATGCTTACTTACTCATTGGCGCTACAGCCCATGTAGGGCCTTGGCCGCTCTGATGATCACAACCAGATCTTGACGATTTCTGCTCGTTTCCTCCATCTCCTGACCCCAATATTTGTCAAATTATTTTCCACATCCTCCCTTTGCTCCTTTTGCCTCCTGGATTTCCTGTGTAAACCTTTTTTACATCTCGATCCTCCCACATTCGCTCTACATGGCCCAGCCATTTCAATCTTTTACATTTAATTTCCTCACCAAGTTAGGATTTCTATACAGTTCTTCCAATTCCTTGTTTCTCGTTACCCTCCACTGCCCCACCACATACACGGCTCCAAAGCTCTTTCTTAATATTTTCGTCTCTCATCTTCTCAAGAGTTGTTCTTCTGCTACAATTATTTCCAATGTTTCTGACCCATACATTACCACCGGTCTTATGACTGTTCGATAGACAGGTCTTGGCGACTTTCAACTTTTCCACCCTTCCCAAACAAAGGTTAAAATCTGTCTCTAATCACTTTTTCGTCGACGGGAGGTTAAAACACAATGCTCCTTTCTTCTTAGGCACATGCCGGCCGCTTTGGTCGAGCGGTTGTAGGCGCTCCAGTGCGGAACCACGCGGCTGCTACGGTCGCAGGTTTGAATCCTGGATCGGGCATGGATGTGTGTGATGTCCTTAGGTTAGTTAGGTTTAAGTAGTTTTAAGTCTAGGGGACTGATGACCTCAGATGTTAAGTCCCATAGTGCATGGAGCCATTTGAACCATCTTAGGCACAACCCGCTCTACCCTTCAGTGCAGAGCATGAAGAGAATGAAAAGTAGTAGCCGTGAACAGCGGCAGAATGGTCAAAGTAGAACACGCAAATGGAACAGGAGACGTTGCGCAAAGCGCAAGTCTACATGCTTATGGGATCACTCGTGCATGGTATGACGTAAGAAGCTCCAATCTACATTTGTAAGTCTGCTCAACGTTGGAAATCACGTCTACTGTCTGCTTATGTTCTCATTTACTTATTCTGTAGCACATTAGCACGATTACTCAATATTCAAATAGGTCCTAATTTAAAATGTTTAAATATTGTACAGTGCATTTTCTCCTATGCATCTTCTGGCTGCTAACATGTGTTTCCTGTTTTCGTTTCCAGTCGATTTCTTGACAATGTGCTCCTGTCTTGACGTCACTGTATTAAAATAACTGAGGTGACGAGAGTCATGGGACACATGCAAATATCGTGTCGGACCTCCTTTTGCCCGGCATAGTGGAGTAACACAACATCGCACGGACTCAACAAGTCCTTGGAAGTCCTCTTAAGAAGTACTGAGCCATGCTCCGTCTGAGGTCGACCATAATTGCAAAAGTGTTGCATGTGCCTGATTTTATGCACAAACTGACTCTAGATTACGCCCCAAAACTTTTCTATGGGCTGCACGTTGTACGATCTGAGCGGCCAGATTAGTTGATCGAATGTTAAGGAATGTTAAGAAAGTTCGGAAGATATAACTGGTCATAAAGGGTGACAGGATACAAGTTTCAGATATCTCAGCAGTCAGCATTAATTATTCGGCGATGAGGACGAAGATGTGGAGAACAAATGGAAAAAAATTCAAAGGAATCTTTCTATATTCCCTCGACAAGTACATTCGGAGTGAGGTTTCCAGGGATGGGAAAGATCCACCGTGGTTTAATAGCCATGTTAGAATAGAGCTACATAAACAAAGAGCACTTCATCTCAGATTCGAGAGAAGTAAAAACCTTGCTGACAAACAAAAGCTGGGCGAAGCGAAAATGAGCGTAAGGAGAGAAATGAGAGAAGCGTTCAATGATTTTGAAAATAAGACGTGCTCAACCGATCTGAGTAAAAACACTAAGAGATTTGGGTCGATGTGATATCAGTAAGTGGGTCAAAATCATCTATTCATTCTCTCAGCAATCACACCGGCACCGAAACAGAAGATAACAGAGAGAAGGCCGAAATACTGGATTCGGTAAATAAATGTGGAAAGGCATCAGGACCAGATGAGATGCCTATAAGATTCTATAAAGATTATGCGAAAGAACTTGCTTCCCTTCTAGCAGCAATTTATCGTAGATCGCTTAAGTAACTACAGGTACCTAACGACTGGAAAAAAGCGCAGGCCATTCCCGTTTTTAAGAAAGACCGTAAGACAGATCCACACAATTATAGACCTATATAGTTAACGTCAATCTGTTGTAGAATTATGGAACATGTTTTATGCCCAAGAATTATGACGTTTTGGGAAAACGAACATCTCCTGTATAAAAGTCAACATGGACACTGCAAACAGAGATCCTGTGAAACTCAGCTCGCTCTGTCCCTCCATGAGATCCACAGCACAGTGGAGAACGGCTCTCAGGTTGATGCCGTGTTAATTGATTTCTGCGAGGCATTTGACACCGTCCCGCGTTGTTTAATGAAGAAAATGGGAGCTTACGGAGTATTGGAGCAGACTTGTAATTGGATTCAAGACTTTCTTGCAGATCGATCTCAACACGTCGCTCTTGACGGAACTAAATAGAGAGATGTAAAGATGATTTCCGGAGTACCATACGGAAGCGTGATAGGACCGTTGCTTTTCACATTTTATATAAATGACTAAGTGGAAATCTTCGGTTGCTCTTTAAGGCTATTCGCAGATGATGCAGTTGTTTATACCAAAGTAGCAACGCCAGAAGATAGTAGGAATTGAAGAAAGATGTGAACAGAATTGATGAATGGTGCAGGCTCTGGCAGCTGATCCTGAATGTAACATATTGTGCATGCATAGGACAAGAGGTCCTCTACTATACAGCTACACTATTGATGAGAAAGAGCTGGAGACAGCGTCTGCCGTAAAATATCTAGATGTAAATATCAAGAGTGACTTTGAGTGGAATGACCATATGAAACAGATAGCGGGAAAAGCAGACATCAGCCTCACACTAATCGGAAGAATCTTAAGGAAATGTAACTCACCCAAGATAGAAATGGCTTATAAGGCGCTTGTTCGTCCGATTCTTGATTATTGTTTATCTATATAGGATCCTTATCAGGTAGGACAGGTAAGAGGAGAAAGAAGAGATCCAACGAAGAGTGGCGCGTTTCTTCACGGGATCGTTTAGCTGGCTAGAGAGCGTTACGAACATGTTAAACAAACCCTACTGGCAGACGTTAAAAAATAGGCGTTGTACATTACGGAGGGATTTACTATTAAAATTTCTGGATCGCGCTTTTCAGGAGGAGTCGGGCGGCATTTAATTCCCCCCTCATACATCTCGCTTATTGACTACGAGGAGAAAATTTGAGAAATTAGAGCCAATAAAGAGGCTTATCGACAATCATTCTTCCCTCGCACTGTTCGCGAGTGGAACAGGGTTGTAGGGATCAGATAGTAGTACCGAAAGTACCCTCCGCCACACACCATTGGGTGGCTTGCGGAGTATGATGTAGATGTTGACATGGGAGGTCGCAACCTGCCGTGATCGTGCTAATAGCGCCGGAGGAGTCTGGTCGTATTTATTGAGGATTTTTGGTAATTTGCCTTTTTGTTGCACGTAGTAGTTGCTTGCATGCGCACTGGAGGGGTTTTATCAGAATTGTGGGTGCATACATTGAGCTTAATATTCGTATCTTTGTTGGGCCAGAGACGTGTTTATCTATTATAGACATTGTGGAATAATTAAAGCCTGTGTAAAGTTTGTCAGTGTCTAAATAATCTTTTTGTGAGTATAGTATATTAAAGTCTGTATTGATTTTACACCACTTAAGGCTTGATGACCAAATGGCTCCTAATCATTGAATTCACATAGATGTAAAATATGGCACTAGTTGTTGCTGTTATTGTGACCATGCATTGCTCTCTGCATAAATTGCAAAATGGTTCAAATGGCTCTGAGCACTATGAGACTTAACATATGAGGTCATCAGTCCCATAGACCTAGAACTACTTAAACCTAACCAACCTAAGGACATCACACACATCTACGCCCCAGGCAGGATTCGAATCTGCGACCGTAGCAGCAGCGCGGTTCCGGACTGAAGCGCCTAGAACCGCTCGGCCACAACGGCCGGTCATGAACTGCAGTATTGTTTTTGAATCATATTGAGCATGTTGCTGATCACGCAGTTGCAGCGGCCGGACAAGATAAGTTGTCTGTCGTGTACAGAAGCATTGCTGAACAATTGTTATGGAGTAGTTAGAAAAGATTTTAAAATTCACAGTGAGATACTTGAGAGTTCTTTTCTTTACGATCTGTAAGTTTCCGCTCAGTTACGAATGTAAACGCGGAGTGTTCTCAAAGAAATATAAATGACTACCTTTTTGTAACATATATATCTTTGTGTGTGTACGAGTGCGTGCACGTATTCTGTACAAGTGCGTGTGTGTCGTTTCGTTTCCGCGCGTATAATGGGCGGTCGCCACATCCTATCAATGACTTGTAAAAAAAGTCGAAATGCACTTAGAGCACCACAATCATGCTTTCTAGATAAACAGAAAAATTTCTGTGGAACGGTGGGGCTAAGTGGGCCTGTAAAACGGCTCGCTGTCCGCGCGGGTAACGTTTGTCGTAAAGGGGCGACTCCGTCTGCCCCCCCCCCCCCCCCCTACACACCACTCTGCCCGGCTGTCTAGACTAGGTGGCGCCCCACATTGCGAAAGGCCGCTGAACTCTGCGTTAGGTGAGTAGGGAGCCCACGAAATTGCTATAAAGAGCAAAACGGGGAAGGAAGGGAGAAGAAGCAAATTTCTGTTTACGACCTGGCAACGTAATAGGGGCAGATACATGACTCCCTCGGAGGTCACGTAATCCTCGCTATTGTCCGCATACTGTTCCGACCCGGGAAACAAGTTGTAATGAAAATTTCCCTCGCGGAGTTAGATGAAAAGCTGTCAAGCATATTAACTCCGCAAGGAAGAAACTTAGAAACCTTAAATTCAGATAATGGCCTCTGGAAAGTCCGGTGCTTTTTTTACCTGAGACATGTACCCCCCGAGCTGATACATGGAAATTCCTACAAACGACAAGACTGTAAATTTAATGTTAATCTTATAACAATGCAAAAATAATAATCTGGGTTCATCGCGTGGTTTTATTTCCATGAAATACTGAGTGAGATCACGGCCGAAACGTTACAACATTTTGTAGTTTGACCCTGTCACACATCTTGAATTCCAAATAATTACGGAAATGTGGTTCTGCCTTGAGAAATCACAAAATAATTTTTCGTTGACACACACACACATGTTTCGGTGAAATTGCATGATAATCAGTGGGTTCACTTCTTTCCTGTCAAATAACATGTAAAAAGTTGCATGATAATACATATAGATTGGAAATTATGCTTTTATATTTATGACATTATTAGAAAAGAAGCATACCTCAGTATTACAGATTTCTGTTTATGTGAATGTCTGTTATTTGCAGCACAGTTGATGTTCTTCTCTGGTTTGTCATGTGCAATTAGTCACGATGCGTCAGTATATATTAAATACATTTGCTGAAATTTTAGGATAAAATAAAGTTATTGCTTCCTTACAGTCGTTTTGTGTTAATCTTACATTCCGCTCTCAACACTGTTTTTTGATGCTCTAGGCGGAATCGTACTTCTGTAATTATATTTTTTAAAGAGATCTTCAATGACAGGTTGAATCGTGAACGCTGTACTGGAAACACAAACAATACACCTGACCACTGACGTTATTAAGACGAGGAACTGGAACTTCACAACCCAAAATGCAAACTTTATCTATATCTTTCCTTCTTCCTATCTTGGCCTAATATTTACTTCTTCAAGTAGCTTTATACCCAACATCCTCCGTATTCTGCGTTTCATATTTGTATCTTTGCTTTTTTTCGAACGCCTAACCTAAAGAAAGAATTTCAGTCCCGTGTAGCATCATAATTACAGGAATCAAACTGTCAGTTTTGATATTGTTGTAGTCATGGTTAATGATGAGAGTGCAGGCGAGCAGTAAAGGTCTTACCACGATGATGACACAGAGAAAAGCTGAAACTGAAACACACTATGTGATCAAAAGTATCTGGATACCTCTTAGTAGACACTCATACGTGGTGTACTCCACTGGGAATGCTTTTAATGAAGTATGGCAATGGTAGTGGAGGACTGGCAGCCCTTTCTTCCACAGGAGCCGAAGTAAAACATGACAGTATCGTCAAACGCCGGCGCCTGGAACTAAGTCGACGTTCTAACTCATTCCAAAGGTGTTCCGTTGGGCTGAGGGCGGGCTCTGAGAAGGTCAGTGTATTTCAGCACTGTTGCCGTCGGCAAACAATTCCTTAACCATTGCTGCATTATGATAGCGTGCATTATCAAGCACTCAGTCATCAACTCCGAGATATTTTTCTACACACAACGTGGTAGAAATTGTTCATATCCCTGAGCACTTAGCTTTCTCTTAACCACAATAAGGTGTCCACGCCTTAAGCCCGAAAAACACCCCTTACCGTAACACCACCTTACCTTACCGTAACACCACCTCCTACACTTCACTGTTGGTTCTAAGTGTGATGGCAGGCAAAGTTCTCCAGGTATTGGACAAACCAAAGCTGTTATGTCGGATTGCCACAGGATCCCGTGAACCGTCCAAATAATTCATTTCGATTCATCCAGTGTCCAGTTACGTTGCTCTTTATAGCATCTCAAGCGTCTCTTAGCAGTGACCACAAATGTGTGGATTATGGGGAGCTGTTCGTCCGTTGTACAGACTTCTTTTTAACTTGTTATGCGTTGTGGTAGCACTTTGAGACTCATGATATGAGTTATGCTCAGTTCAAGTGATTTATTTTCCACAAAGTTCGACGTTTCCTGTCCTGAAGTACGTGGGGTCTGTCTGGTCTTGTTTCACCTGTGGTCGTATCTTCCCTCTCCGCTTCACAATCACCTAGGAAACAGTCAACTGGGCAGCTTAACAAGCGATTAAATGTCCCTAAAAGGCTTGATACTCAGGTGGCATCCAGTGACTAGTCTTACTTTGAAGTCGCTGTGATCTCCCGATCGACCCAGTCTGCTGATACCGCTTCCATACTCACGCACAGTACTCCCTACCTCCTGCTATACTGGTGAGTCCATGTCTTGTGACGTTTAGTGGTCAATTCTGCATTGCATAGTGGTTTACGGACACTTTCAATCAGATAGCGCATATTTTCAGTGAAATCAGAAGCGTATTGGTTGAAAAATCGCATTATTAGTAAAACATACGAAATGAATACCTGTATTTAGAAAACACTGTAAAATGAGAGAGAGAGAGAGAGAGAGAGAGAGAGAGAGAGAGAGAGAGAGAGAGAAATGGGTGCAGTGAGAATGAGAAGTTACAACTGAACGTAACAGGATGTCAGGATGTTCCCTAGTATCTCGACGTGTAGCTCCGGACTGGAAACCGGCAGTTCATCTTCTAATCGGGCAGTTTGTGATGGAAATTTTCAGCTAACTTCACACCCTATGTTAGAGGTTTTAATACTCTCCCGCGTAATTCCGCCCACGTCGACAGTAACGACGTCTCTATTTTGGAAGGAATGGACCCTGATGTGATACCTATTGTGTTACACAGATCTGGCTTTGGGAAATCAAAGCTCACAAGTATATAGAAAAGAGGTTTTAAAAGGAATATCTGTAATACTGTTTTCTTATAAGGATTAACTGGTATACGGTCCAAATAGTCGCCACTCCTTCAGTGCAAACGCTATTTCAAAGCACTTGCTTTTGAGTGTAAATATTTATCACTTCTACGGTGAGAGCTGTCACCTAAACTACCAACTTATTTACTGTAAATTTTCAGTAATAGCACACTACTACAATACACTTAATACCAATTTTGAAACGTGTGTGTCATACATACTACGTAAAAAGTAATCAGTCATCAGAAAATTTAGTTGATGCAGTTACTGGTATACATATAATTTCAAAGTAGAAGTATACACTTTGAAACGGATTTATTTTAGCATGGCTTTGAATTTTAATTTCAAATGTTTGAATTTCAATCATGAAAGCTGTATTTTTATTGGTACCTGGCCTTAACAGCTAAAATCGATTCACTGATTGCCAATATACAGGTTCCGTGCTTTAAGAAGAAATAAAGGTTCTTATATATTTAGCATTCAGGAACTTTACCGCCACAATTAATGGTATAAAATGTCAATATCCTGATACAGTATTGTTTGTTGATTACACGGGATGGGGCAAAAAATGTAGCCCGGATGAGTGGATACTATTGGACGTGGATGTATGCTTACAACCACACCCTGTTCCGCACACACCAAGTGTACGCCCGCCATGTGCTCTACAGGTTTCTAGGAGCACATTAATCCAATATTGATGACTGACAGCCTGGTCGCGGCCCTAGCTGGCCATCCAGGTCACTTGACATGTCAGTGTGCGCTTACATTGTGTGGGGAGTCCTCACGATTAATATGCGTCGCATAAGTCCTTATATTCTTCAAGAACTGCAGCAAAACATTTCGGATGAGATTGAAGCAAATCAAGAATTCCAGCTTTGATTTGTCTCCAGCAAACTGGTGCTCAACGCCCAAAAGCCCCCCAAGATGACTGGTGGCTGTTTTCAACATCTACTATTGTCAGGTTAGTACTGTATTCCCTTCCCTCTGCTGGGTTTCTTTTTACACTGAAATTCTTTACTCCGAGACACTTTTATTTGCCCCAACCTGTACTTGCAGGAAGATGATGAAGAGCAACAGTACATCGTTAACTGAGCACGTGTGTTGTCGTCCGTTTGTTTAATCGAAGAATAAGTTAACTCGCGTAATGGTCTCATAGCTACCGGTGGACGAGTAATGTAGCTGTTTGTACACCTTCGATCAGTGACAGCAAAGCACTTGGAAGAGCAGTTGTAAGGAACGGAAAATGTTTCCAGAGAAGGAAATAGGATGGACATCAACAAAAGCAAATCAAGGACAACTAAATGTAGTCGAACTAAATCAGATGATGCTGAGGGAACTAAATTAGGAAACGAGATACTTCAAATAGTAGATGAGTTTTGCTATTGAGGCAGCAAAATAACTGATAACGTCCGAAGTAGAGAGGATGTAAAATGTGGACAGGCAGTGACAAAAAAGCATTTTCTAAGAAGAGAAATTTGCTAACATGGAATATAGATCTGTTAGGAATTCTTTTCTGAAGATACTTGTCTGGATTGTAATCATGTATGGAAGTGAAACATAGACGACAAACAATGTAGATAAAAAGAGAAGAGAAGCTTTAGAAAAGTGGTGTTACAGAGAACGCTAAAGATTAGATAACTAATGAGGAAGTACTGAATAGAACTGAGCAGACAAGAAATTTGTGGCTCAACTTGATCAAAAGAAGGAATCGGCTTATAGGGCAAATTCTGAGACTCCAAGGAACAACCAATTTAGTATTTATTGGAAGTGTGAGGGTAAAAATCGTTGAGGGAGTCCAAGAGATGAATACAGTCAGCACATTCAGAAAGATGTAGGTCGCAGTAGATTTTCGGAGATGAAGAGGCTCGGACAGGATAGATTACAATGGACAGCTGCATCAAACCAGTCTCAGGACTGAACACGACAACAGCAACAACAAACAGCACAGCGTATTTTTTAATGGCAGGTTTGTATGTAACAAAGATTTAATGTAATTAATATATCCTCATTTCCTTAAACATAAATATAAAAGATTCATTGTATTCTATAAATACGTTGTTGTGTTATATTTCACTTTATTTATAATGTATAGGTACGAAATATGCTTTGGTTTGATACGAGAAATGTAATCAAGTATATTTCTATTAACAGGGAAGGGACAAGTGAAAGTGAATTGTTGTTGGTGGATGGTGAAGAGTAAAGATGGATGCAACGGAAATGTTATATGAGAAGAGTGGCATTTTGTGCAGAGAATACGTTTTTCTTTCTTTTGATAATTGGATGAATAATGTGGAGAATTAGAGAATTCTAATGTCCGTCCTATGTGGTATAATTTGCTTTTGTTAAGGCGGCCATACACCGAATTCTTTATCACAGGGGCAGTTTCTGTACATGTGAATCAGCTTTGTCATATTTAAGGCACGGATTGTTTAAAATGGGTACAGGTGTCCGAAACTAGCCACCATCAAGAAATAAAGAAATAGATACTTCTCAATATAACTTATGACAAAGCTACAACCATTTATTTCCATCAGCAGCAGGATTGGTGGTAACACTTCCATTGTTGGTTGTTGACAAAGACGGTCTGCAGTCGACTAGTCAATCCAGATCACTACCAGTGAGAGGGAAGTGTTCCAGGGTATTAGCGCAGGACAGACAGTGATATTTAGGTAATCAAATAGGCAGATTCACGTTAAAATTAATCATTAAAAACGGTTTAACGCTTCCGTTCCTTTTTCCTCCTCAGCATCGTCGTACCTCCCCGCAGAGACATTTTTCGCAACTGTTCCCCGTGCTTCTATCTTGAGGTAACGAAGCGCACTGCTTTGAACTGTGGCATGACTTTACCTTGTCACGTGGCCAAATTAGGTCCTACTACAACTTGGTCTACTGTTATGTTTGATGAGCAATAGGTTTAAGCTTTAACGGTTGATGGTAGCACCACTCTGAAAATCTTAAACAGGAATGCATATTTTCACAGACACAGTTGGTTTCCTCTACTTACCAACAAATATCTGACCAACGTGCCAGACGAGATCGGAAATACACAAAACTCGCTTTATTTGTAAAATTCATTCATGAGCACCTGAATTTGGGACACCCATCTAGTAGTGTGAAGCATACCAGTACGTCCTAACAGAGTTGATTCGTCGTAGCCTGAGTACCATGTGATATCTAAAGATAACTTTAGATATCTACTTAGCGACTTACCACTTCATCATCGGTCACTGACACAACCAAACATCGGTCACAGCACGATCCCAGTCATTTAGGACATTAGGTTCCGTCATTATGAAATACTAAACCAAACGAAACGCCTATGTCTCAGTCCTCGAGTGGAAGACTCACGGCTGAATTGTGGTGTTCATGTTCTCTGTATGCTGTCATATTTCGCGGGACAGACGTCTACCGTCGTCGCATTCTGGAATGCGTTTGGACAGTCTGAATAAATATTGATAAAGAGGGGTGACATTATGGTTGACTGTTCCCCATCCTGCTTTGGCAGAAGACTGATAGGAGACAGCAAATCGGCAGGTTCTCCCCATGGACAGCGTATAAGAAAGCGAGAAATTGATGCCATATGGCAGATGTTTTGTGGCCGCCTGTTTACGATGTTGAACCCAGGACATACGGAGCTGCTGCCTGGCGGACAGACGTGGTCTGATTCACTGGTATCTCTGGCAGCGAGGCTTTTGGCCGTTTGTAGCCCTCTTCCCTGTCCGTGATGTCAGGGATTTTAATTATTTCGATAGCCTCTCTTATTTTTCGCTGCTGCTTCCTCAGCTTCCAAGCAGTCAGATCTGGTTCCAGAAAATTAGCAAGTTGGTCACAGTCGTGGTGCTGTTCAGCTATTTGTTGTGTTGCTCCAGTCATACACAGCATTTGCTCATACTCCGACATACGAGTGCTAATCGGTTTCCTGGTTTCACAATCATAGAGTGCAGTACATGGCTTAAAACCTGTAGTGTTGGCAACCAACATCACATCTGTGCTTCTAATATGAATGTCATACAGGGAACAATTTTCATGAAGACAGGCGGTCGGTCTTAGACCATACCACTGGAGACGACCCAAGGGCCACTACAGGCCACGGTCTGCACGGACCTATTCTCTTCCGCAAGACACATGTACGAAAATAGGCCCTGCTCTGTCCCAGCGCCGAGTGGTATTTAGGCTAGCGCTATGGCCAGACCACGTCAATTCACGCTGAGTGAGTTTCCAGGACAAGGTGGCAACCCTGACAACCTTTATAAAATGTGTATTTAGTGTACTTAGACTAAGTGACAATCCAACCAGATTTCAGCCACCAGAAGCATAACTGATCTATTTCAGGAAGTGACTTTTTTATGTTTCGTTTCAATCCACTCGGAGTAGACTTGCTATTAATCTTTGATAAATAAACTCTCTCAGTCATTGCTATCAGAATACTATTTTGTGCTGCCGCTAATGGACGTATCATAGACTACGTGGCATTCACTTCGAAGCTAGTATACGCCTGAAATCTGTGGATGAACTACGGCATCCTTCGTGGATCGCAACAGATCATCTCTGGAACATTAGTTTGATTCTTCCGCGGTACGGTAACTTTCCTACGCTGTCGCTGACTCCTCTCACATAAAATAAAGGATCAACAGAAGAGAAGATTCATAAATTGCTTTGTCTGTTTGACTGCACCCCTTAGCTCGTTCTATATTCTTGCTGCTGTACCAATTCGCACGAAATGTCTGGAGCTCGTTCAGTTCGTGTTGGAGGTTGTGTGGTAGTTAATCCTCTGGGCTCGGGCTGTCAGAGCACATAGCATGACGTTCTTTTGTGCTGGATGGTGGTACCACATCGAAAGAAGATAGTTTAGTGAGTGTGGGTTCCCTGTAGACTAGCTCTCTTAGTTTGCTGCTACATATTCTGTAGGTTTCTGTACCCAGAAAAATAATCGCTCCGTTATTTTATGTTTCTAGCGTGAACCGTATACTTTTTATGTAAGCTGATGAAGTGCTCATGAAATCTGCGTAGTTCTGTTTTCCCGTGAGGCTTTATGGCGAACGTGTAATCCATACAGCCAACAACACCAGGACAGCGGCTTAGAGCTTGGGGCTGTCTGTCTGAATGTTTCCCTTGGGGTACACGTGAAGAAGCTTTTACGTACGGAGATTTCTCTTCATTGAAAATGACGTACTTTGTTCAGTTTTACTAGAATCTCTTCAGTCCAGTCAAATAGCTGGACTTAAATTTCGTACGCTCATATTTTGTTCACTATGCCACAGTGCCAAACTAAATTAAACGCTCTTTGAAGCCACATAGAAGGCAAAACTTTTCAGACTGGGATTGATGTTTTAGTGATCAATGTTGCATCCAAAACTCCACTGTCTGATGTCACACAAAAAGTCTCGGACTAAGAAGAACTTCTCACTTCACTGCTTCTGGACGTTAGTATATTTCGCGCTGAGTTGAGTTTCTCTGTTGCTCCATGCCACAAAAAGCTATAGTTGTCTGGACAGACCGATTTCAAAAATGAACTCCAGCAATATCCACTGCTGAAAAGACTGTGCACTACAGGATTGCAGTAATGGGCCTAGTGTTTACTGTGGCTCACTCTAGAATAGTAAAAGTCATTCTAACATGTTCACCATTATAATTACGCCAAAATTGCAAATATGACTGACTAGATGATAAAATTTGCTAAGACAGTCGTCATCGTATAAATATTTTATTTAAACTGTTGACCGGTTTCGATCTGCTGTACTTTGATCATCTTCAGACTTTGTACTCCGCAAATAGAGTAGTGAACCAGCTTAGAGGTAACAAAATTATTAAAATAACGAAGCGAACTAGTTATAAAATTTAATTACTACGAGCAGTCTACCCATGATGGTGACAGGAGCAGGCAGCTCTAAAGAGATGTAATCGACTGCTGATTGTGACTCAGCTGCTCGTCGATAAATAGTGATTGCTCTGCACCCTGCATCCAGAATGGCGTCATTACAGGCCAGTAATAAGTACAAGTCATAAAACGTCCTTCTAAAATACGCTTTGTTCATCAAAGAAAACACCGAGAACAGTTATTCATTTTAAATTATAATTTCTTGTTTTACTGTTAAAATGTGGACAAAAACTTTGTTAACCATGATACTGGTCGAGTGAGCGTTTGCTGTCCTCTACACGTGACGGACAGATGGTGGGACGCCAGCTTGGTAACTACGGAAACGTCACTTCTTTCATATCAGTTCCTATATAGACCAAAGATGTTGTGAAGGCTAGTTAGTGCAAAGGACGCCATTCATTACCCAGGGAGACGGTGTGAAAATCGATCATACGTCTATCATTCCTTAAATTAAAAGATAGCATCATAATACGCAGTCACAGTGCGCTTATACAACTGAAATTATTTGCTAGCTCTGTCATAAAGTATACGTAATTACCTCATTAAAATAAAATGAAATCAAAATACAGAGCACATTGTCAGTAAAAGATATGCGTGTAAAAACAACTAACGTCAGATATTACATAAACGGCCGCTACGTGACGATGAAAAAGATAACAAAACAACTGCCTAAATTGTATTCTGGTGTCGACTGTTGGAACGATGTATTCTACTGTCGACCACCGTGAAAACAAAGTAAGTCAATACGTATGAGAAGCAATTTGGCAAGAGTATTTTAATACACTACTGTAGCAGAAGAAAATACATAAGTCCGGGGACTTATTGAAATGCTACCTGCTTGATTTCCATAGTATTTGTAGGTTTTGCTAAGAAAAATTTATGTAAAAATGTCTAGGCTTCCAATGACAGCCTTGCCAATACAGGTCTCAGTAAAAGCACGAGCACTACCATTTGCATTACAGGTATACAACTAAAAGTATAATGAACATGAAGAATGGAAGTTGCAGAAAGATCTGTAACGTCTATGATATTAATAAGTGCAGACAAAATCAGTAGTAATTGCATTTCAAATTAAACATGTATTGGCTTAAGTATAACAATAATCCCTCTGAATATACTACTGTCCAATAAAACTGCTACACCGAGAAGAAATGGAGATGATAAACGGCTATTCATTGGACATACATATTATACTAGAACTTACATGTGATTACATTTTCATGCAATTTCGGTGCATATATCATGGGAAATCAGTACTGACCGCAATAACGGCCTTGATACGCCTGGGAATTGAGTCAGAACTTGGATGTCTGGTTCAGGTACAGCTGCCCATGCAGCTTCAACACGATACCACAGTTCATCAAGAGTAGTGACTGGCGTATTGTGACGAGCCAGTTGCTCGACCACCATTAACCAGACGTTTTCAGTTGGTGAGAGATCTGGAGAATGTGCTGCCCAGAGCAGCAGTCGAACATTTTCTGTATCCAGAAAGGCCCGTACAGGACAAACAACATGCAGTCGTGCATTATCCTGCTGAAATATAGGGTTTCACAAGGATCGAATGAAGGGTAGAGCCACGGGTCGTCACACATCTATAATGTAACGTCCACTGTTTAAATGCCGTCAATGCGAACAAGAGGTGAACGAGACGTGTAACCAATGAAGCCCCATACCATCACGCCGGATGATACGCCAGTATGGCAATGACGAATACACGCTTCGAATGTGCGTTCACCTCGATGTCGCCAAACACGGATGCGACTATCATGACGCTGTAAACAGAACCTGGATTCATCCGAAAAAATGACGTTTTGCCATTCGTGCACCCAGGTTCGTCGTTGAGTACACCATCGCAGGCGCTACTGTCTGTGATGCAGCGTCAAGGGTAACCGCAGCCATGGTCTTCGAGCTGCTGGTGCAAACGTCGTCGAACTGTTCGTGCAGATGGTTGTTGTCTTGCAAACGTCCCCATCTGTTGACTCAGGGGTCAAGACGTGGCTGCACAATCCGTTACAGCCATGCGGATAAGATGTCTGTCATCTCAACTGCTAGCGAGACGAGGCCGTTGGGATCCAGCACGGCGTTACGTATTACCCTCCTGAACCCACCGATTTCATATTCTGCTAACAGTCATTGGATCTCCACCAACGCGAGCAGCAGTGTCGGGATACGATAAACCGCAATCGCGACAGGCTACAACGCGACCTTTATCATAGTCGTAAACGTGATGGTACGCATTTCTCCTCCTTAGACGAGGCATCACAACAACGTTTCACCAGGCAACGCCGGTCAACTACTGTTTGTGTATGAGAAATCGGTTGGAAACTTTCCTCATGTCAGCACGTTGCAGGTGTCGCCACCGGCGCCAGCCTTGTGTGAATGCTCTGAAAAGCTAATCGTTTGCGTATCGCAGCATCTTCTTCCTGTTGGGAAAATTCCACTTCTATAGCACGTCATCTTCGTGGTGTAGCAATTTTAATGGCCAGTAGTGTAAATGTTTCTTTTTATGTGTTTTAAACATTACTGCTGATAGATGTTCTCGCCAGCTTCCAACTTATATTCGTATTAGAGAGAGAGAGAGAGAGAGAGAGAGAGAGAGAGAGAGAGAGAGAGAGAGAGCGAGAGAGCGAGAGAGAGAGATATTACAGACGCAGCTTCTTATATGAAGTGAATTATTCACTCTGCAGCGCGACTTACGAGGAGATGAGATGCTGGCGGAGGTAAAGTTTCGAGCACAGGTCGTCAGTCACTTTTGGGCAGCTCAGTCGTACAGCATTTGCCCGTGAAGGGCACTGGTCCGGCACACAGATTGAATCTGTCAGAAAGTTCCAGCTTCAGATATAATTGACACAGCATCGAAACAAGTTTGCAATCGATTCCCAATAAGTGACACATACTTTCCCTGTCAACTGAAACGCATAATACATACATGAATGTCTCGCTACACGGCCGCTCTTTTATACGGCGCCGGCCGGGTGGCCGAGCGGTTCTAGGCGCTACAGCCTGGAACCGCGCGACCACTACGGTCGCAGGTTCGAATCCTGCCTCGGGCATGGATGTGTGTGATGTCCTTAGGTTAGTTAGGTTTAAGTAGTTGTAACTTCTAGGGGACTGATGACCTCAGCAGTTAAGTCTTATAGTGCTCAGAGCCATTTTCTTAAATTTCAGCTTCTCTCCTCCGGTGGCTTTCCTGTGTTCTGTCGTTTTCATCACTTTACTTACTGTGTTCATTGTTTTCCAATGACTTGGCACTTGGACATTTTAGTTTACATTTTGTTTGTTTGAATTAACTGCTTAGTTGTAAACATATTTGGCACTATGCATTCAGTAGTTTCGTTACATACCGGGTGTTCATTTGCGCCTACCGATGTCGTTTCGTGGAACCCTAACTTTTATATCTCGCCGTCATAAACCACGCGCTAGGTTTTCATTTTCTTTCACTTGATACTCACACACTGCTAGTCCTACAGAAAAAGAGGTGACCAGGGCCATTTTGTAGGAAATTAAATGTAGCTAAATTTTAGCTGGGATATGTTTTCGCTAGAGGCCGTAGTTCTCGAGTTATTCAAGAAAAAGTGAATTTCAAATACACCCCCACTGCCACATTCATTCCCCACCTATCAGGATTTCTAGTGTGTTGTTCATAGTATTCCTTTCTACCACCATACAAAAAATTTGCCACTATAGGAATTATTTCTCACACTCGGCCGCTCGTTTTTTCTGCACTGTCTCGCTTTATTACGCCACTGGGTTGGCCAAGTACTTACAAATTATAAAACTGTAAGGGTTAAATTTGGATCCAGTTAACAAAGTAATTACTTTTAGCGTAGCGTTTACGAAAGTCATTTTTCTTTCATTGCCCTCAAGGGCAGATTTCATTTAATAATATTAACGAAATAGTCTATTATGGTGGCAGCGTGACAGACAAAACGAAGTCAAATATCGGGAATAGTTCGTGCAGTCCGAAATCTTTGTACTGTGACAGGAGGTAATTCCACGAACAATGTAGTAGAAATCCGGGCTGTTGAGGGATGGATGTGGAGGTGGAGGTTTGTTTGAAGGTCACTTGTATACGTTTTTCTTGAATAACCCGGAAACAGTGGCCCCAAGCGAAAACGTATCCCAGTACAAAATTTTACTACATAAAATTTCCTGCAAAAAGACACCGTTTATTTTTCTCCATAGAACCAATAGTTTGAGCTTAGCGAGCGAGAGAATATCCAAATCTCGTTGTTAGAATGCCACATATAACATTGTTAACCTTAGTGGACCACAAAAATGGAGTCTATGCAGGAAAATCCATGCAATGAGTGTGCTATAACTGAATTCTTGGTCGCGGGCAAGGAAACTGTGCCAAACGTCTATAAACTCTTGTTTGCAGTGCATATTAATGAAGCAGTTGATAGAATAGTCGAGCCATGGGTAGAGAGAGTTGAAGCGCTAGAATGTGCAGCAACTGAGCTCCATGGTAGGCCACATTCTGTCGCGATATGGTCGATAGCGCTGATTCCGTTATTCATCCAGCTCGGTTCAATGCAACTGGACAACTGACTCTACAATTATTGATGAGCTTCGGAAGTGTGAGTGCAATGACTCAGACTCTTTGATCTTCAAAGCAGTGCTCAACAGGTGTCTCATGTATGTTCACATCACACCGCATTATTCAAAGAATAGCCACTTTTTCCGAACTGTTGGAGCAGTTTAAGGCTAATGGAAAGACCTTTCTGTCACGAGCGGCTACAGATGTCAAAACCTGGGTGCATCACTTTGGGTACAAACGAAAAGGATAGTCACTGGCGTGATACCATCTACAATTATCAAAAACGAAGGCAGCTCCCTCTGCTGGCAGAGTGATAATGACATTCATTTTGGACAGTGATGGTGTTATAAAATAAATAAGAAAAGAAATAAAACAGAATATTAATTATTGTATATGTATGATAGTGATTGGTTGTAATTAATATTTGCTTGTCTGGAACGTGGACGTTTAATTATTAGGTATCAAACGCTTGACAATGTCTCTTTCGTAAATGCAATGTTATTCGTAGTTGACCTTGAAATGTGATACAAATAATCGGACTTCGTATTTAAATCGTTTTCAAAGACTGCTGCGGTAGGTGCGGACTCAAAATCTCAATATTAGAATAATTTCCCAGCCATATCAATACGTCGTACAGAGGTGACTGTCTACTAAACATAAAAAAGTTTACACAGTTAGTTAAATCAGATATATTCAACGAATAATTCTACAGTTAAATAATTCAACTTACTTTCATAAATATAGAATCTTTACAGGGTCCAGTGTCTAGTGAGATTGCAACTCTTAGTGTTCTCATATAACATCAAATATAGCGGTGTACCAGTTAATAAAATATACGTGCTTCCCGCCCCAGCTATTCTACAAGACCTCCTTCTTCTTAATGAAATATAAGAGTGTCGTAATTGTATTTTGTTTTATCAGCGGCATAGCGCTGCAGTTCTGTGCCATAGGCTTTATTTATTTGTCAGAGATTAATTAGTTAATTAAGATGTCGCGTTTCCGAGGAAACGCGCGCACGGCATGCAAATGTGCCTTTATAGTGTCACTCTCGTGTATGTAGTACCAAACGGGTCAATCGTCGGTTTCAGGCGTATGCGAAAACTCTGAATAAAGTCAAGAGTCGTTTCCTAAGTTTTTGATCCCAAAATATTCTAAAAGAAATCTTCCTCCACGACAATACATGCCCTAACACAAGTCTCGGAATTCGGGAATGCATCGCCAGATTGGGTAGAATGTCTTCCCTCATCCTCTGTGTAGCACAGACATTCCACTGACTTGCAATTGTTTGGGCTACGAAGATTATCTCCGTTGGATCCACTCTGAAGATGAGAGCGAAATTTGTGCAGCGAAAACTTGGCTACGAGTACTGGAGCAAAGCAGGTCAAGAGGGAATACACAAAAGTGGTGAAAGGCCATAGAACGTAGCGGAAACTACGCGGACAAATTGTACATGTAAAAGACCCCTTCAGCATCAACTAAGGCCTGAAGATGGTGCAATGAATCGTCGAAACTGGTAGCCACACAGTAAACGGGATCATAATAACGTCTGTAGGCGTTTTCTTACAATGGTGAATGGCCGTAGTCCCCCAGACCTCCAGTCACAAGAAAGGACATACAAAAATTTGACGTAGAAGACATGTAAATTGACACTGACACCATATTCTGATTCTCAGGAATAAATACGTTATAAGAAAAAATTTTGATTCATTATTTATTAAACGATAGTCGTGATATTGAGTACGCCTTCTATGCTTTTCTTACCGAGGACATACCTTACGTTCTGAACCTCCCACGTACTACACAAATCCTAGGGAGCTTTTCACCACACACAAGGCTGTTCCTCAAAGAACAGTCACGCATACTAGAGCGGGTCACGTTGAAATAATCGCTTACCTGCCACGAGAACCAAATTTGCATAAGGAACACCTTTTGTGTTCTTTAACATATAACACCCACAAGGAACAAGCATTTCGGCTTTGAAAATTAACTGTGACAGTCTTCACCGGTTTGCAGCGGAACGCTTCTTAAACAACAACTACGAGTTCGGACAACGAAATTGTTGATTACGTCGTGTTGACGTTTCGGTAGAAAAACACACGCCCTAAGCGACTAGGTGGTACGAATTTATCCTACACCATACTGCGGCCGCACGGCGGGTGGAGTAACAAGGTTTGCTCCAAGTCGTTATTTTAATGAAGTTACGGTTCGCAAGGTGAGACCGCGGAAAAGTAATTAAGCTGCGGCTGAGGGAAGCGGAGCCATCGATCACGAGCGCCCGCCACCGCCAAAGACAACTCAGAAGACGGAGCCCGAGAGCCAGAGTAGGCAGCGACAAACGCAGGAGACACGGAGACATCGAGAGTGAGGTGGGGACGTTAAAACACCGTCGTCCGTGCTGAGGGGAACGGTGACAGGGAAGGGCAGCCACAAAGAACTAGAAGAGAGTAACAAAGCAGTTCCCACTCTCAGTGACGTCCGGCCCCCGTAGCTGAGTGGAGTGTCAGTCCGAGGGCCGGGATCCGACTCCGGCTGGGTGTTGTGTTGTCCTAAACATCATCATTTTATCCCCAGCGACGAGCAAGTCACCGAAGTGGTGTCAAATCGAAAGACTTGCACCCGGCGAACGGCCTACCCTACTCTCAGTGACGGAACCTCACGGACGTATAACTAGGGATGCATACGAGTATTCTTGGAAATCTTGGCGCTTCTCATAATTCCAGACTTTTTAGACTTCTCTGACATTTTCTTATTAATCAAACTAACGGACATTTTCTAGAATGAAATTTTCACTCTACAGAGGACATTTAATTGAACACAATAACTTCTTGTGAAAGCCTGAAACTACTTCTCCTGGATTACATGCACGATAAGAAAATAAAGACCCTCAACAAAGGGATTAGTGGAATAGGACTGAAATTAGTAGATATGATTTACACTACTGGCCATTAAAATTGCTACACCACGAAGATGACGTGCGACAGATGCGAAATTTAACCGACAGGAAGAAGATGCTGTGATATGCATATGACTAGCTTCTCAGAGCACTCACACAAGGTTGGCACCGGTGGCGACACCTACAACGTGCTGACATGAGGAAAGTTTCCAACCGATTTCTCATACACAAACAGCAGTTGACCGGCGTTGCCTGGTGAAACGTTGTTATGATCCCTCTGTAAGGAGGAGAAATGCGTACCATCACGTTTCCGACTTTGATAAAGGTCGGATTGTAGCCTGTCGCGATTGTGGTCGAGATCCAATGACTGTTAGCAGAATACGGAATTGGTGGGTTCAGGAGGGTAATACGTAACGCCGAGCTGGATCCCAACGGCCTCGTATCATTAGCAGTCGAGATGATAGGCATCTTATCCGCATGGCTGTAACGGATCGTGCAGCCACGTCTCGATCCCTGAGTCAACAGATGGGGAAGTTTGCAAGACAACAACCATCTGCACGAACAGTTCGACGACGTTACAGCAGCATGGACTATCAACTCGGAGACGATGGCTACGGTTACCCTTGACGCTGCATCACAGACTGGAGCGCCTGCGATGGTGTACCCAACGACGAACCTGGGTACATGAATGACAAAACGTCATTTTTTAGGATGAATCAGGGTTCTGTTTACAGCATCATGATGGTCGCATCCGTGTTTGGCGACATCGAAGTGAACGCACATTGGAAGCGTGTATTCGTCATCGCCATACTGGCGTACCACCAGGCGTGATGGTTTGGGTTGCCATTGGTTACACGTCTCGGTCACCTCGTGTTCTCATTGACGGCACTTTGAACAGTGGACGTTACATTTCAGATGTGTTGTGACCCGTGGCTCTACACTTTCGTCCTGTATAGGCCTTTCTGGATACAGAAAATGTTCGACTGCTGCCCTGGCCAACACATTCTCCAGATCTCTCACCAATTGAAAACGCCTGGTCAATGGTGGTCGACCAACTGGCTCGTCACAATACGCGAGTACTACTCTTGATGAACTGTGATATCGTGTTGAAGCTGCATGAGCAGCTGTATCTGTACACGCCACCCAAGATCTATTTGATTCAATGCCCAGGCATATCAGGGCCAGAGGTGGTTGCTGTGGGTACTGATTTCTCAGGATCTATGCACACAAATTGCGTGATAATGTAATCACATGCCAGATCTAGTATAATTTATTTGTCCAATGAATACCCGTTTATCATCTGCATTTCGTCTTGGTGTAGCAATTTAAATGGCCGGTAGTGTACATGTACAGACAAATGATCTTCAAAATATCTGGATCATTTATTCTAGAGAAAGAGCTTCACGAACTGATTGAGTCAAACCTGTTCCTTCTGCAAGCGCTTAAATGGCTTGGCGTTGACTGACTGATTTGTTGGCTGCCCTCCTCACTGACATCCAACTGGCGCCACAGACCTGGAGTGAGCCGCCCCCCCCCCCCCTCACCATCGAGCTCGAAATGTTTTCAATCGGAGGATAGACCAAGTGAACTTGCTGGCCTGTGTAGGGTTTGGCAAGCACGAAGACAAACAATAGAAACACTCGCAACGTACAGGCGGGCATTAGCTAGCTGAAATCTAAGCCCAAGACGGCTTGCCATGAAGGGCAAAAATTTGTAGGATAGAGCATCGTTGATGTACCGTTGTGCTGTAAGAACTCCGTGCATGACAACCAATGGGGTCTTCTTATGAGATGAAATGCCATCCCTGACCATCATTCCTGGTTGTCGGGCCGTATGGTGGGTGACAGCCTGGTTCGTATGCCACTCCCATCCGGGGCGTCTCTACACACATCCTCGTGGCCATCAGAGCTCGTTCGAAGCGGGACATCACTGGAGACATTCGACTCCTGCCCGAATGTGCCCGACATCCCTGCAAACGGTTCCAAATGGCTCTGAGCACTATGGGACTTAACATCTGATGTCATAGTCTCATTTACTTAGAACTACTGAACCTAACTATCCCAAAGACATCACACACGTCCATGCCAAAGGCAGGATTCGAAATTGCGACCGCAGCTGCAGCGCGGTTCCCCACTGAAGCGCCTAGAACCGCTCAGCCACAGAGTCCGACACTGCAAATGGGCTTGTTTGTGTATAGAGGTGAATGGTGGTCGGCGCAATGGGAGCCGTGAGCTTAGGCCTCTTCCCGTGAGCCGCTCATTAATGGTCCTTGTGGTCACTGAAGTACCAGTTGCCCGTCGGATCGATGATAACGGTGAATTCGGAGCTCTGATTACGTCCCTAACGATTGCTCGGTCCTCACATTCTGTCATCACTCTCAGGTCGACCGCTTCGTTCTTGACCCCGTGATCTGCCGTGGTTCATCCACTCCGACACAGTCGAATAACAGCATCGTTCCTGTTCGAATGCCCTGTGGTTAGCCTACTACTCCAGCTGATTTCTTCGACCCCAGCAAGACGTCCTCTCTCAAATGTTACCTCTGTGTGGTGTTTAAGTGCCAGTCTGCAACTCATAGTTACTGTCCAACTGGAAACACGGAAAGAAATTCGCAAAGACTTTATGCTCTGCTATCGCCATGTCTCCTGTTTACTAATCTAGCCATCTAAGCGGTGAAATTGCGTTGCGCCTTCACACAAAATGGTTCAAATGGCTCTGAGCACAATGGGACTTAACTTCTGAGGTCATAAGTCGCCTAGAACTTAGAACTAGTTAAACCTAACTAACCTAAGGACATCACACACATCCATGCCCGAGGCAGGATTCGAACCTGCGTCCATAGCGGTCGAGTGGTTCCAGACTGTAGCGCCTAGAACCGCTCCTCCACTCCGGCCGGCGCGGCGTCACACATTCATCCATCGCCTGCCAAACTATTTTATTATTTTGCATTCTTCGCCGACATCTGTATGAATATCGAATATCAATTTTTGACCGTTTTCCATAATTCCTTCATGGTGCACCCTTCTTTATTTTAGAGCGTATTTGAAGCTTCCTTGAATGTCTAGTAATTTTCCGTATGTTTTAAGGAACGTAACATTTCGCCAAAAATATAAAATTTTACTGAAGTAAAAAAAAAACGTTGTTCTAATAATGTACTCCTCTAATCAGTAACTGAAAACTGCCATCCAAATTTTCAATTATTACACATTACATCACGTGATTTAATTTTTGGTGAGGTGCATTCTGGTACATGGTTCTTCGCCTTCGCACTTGGTGGTTTTGCACCAACTGCATGGCTATGTTGTGTCTTTTCTTGCAAACTTTTCTGTCTGCTTTTTGCGTCGGCTGAGCATATTTTGCACTTCCTCCTGATTCTTGCTTAACGTGATGGAATTCGTTTTAGGAAACAAATTTTTGTAGAAAGGTTATAGATAGAATGATTTTCTATCTCCAGCATCTTCGCTCATTTGTGGACACTAATTCTGCAAGCAATATGGTTATAAATTTAGATTGAGGTATCTTTTTACTTTATTGTGGCGGACACATGAATTCTCCAGATATATCACGAAACTATGAAGAACAGGTTTCCTCAACCATTTCAGAATTCTTCTGTCTTCAAAACAGCCGTACGACATCCAGTGATCTCACGAATGACTTAGAAACTGCATTTTCGTAGGAACACAATGAAGGCGGATCGAACGATTAGTATGGTATGTATAATGTGATTCTTTAGTTTCTCCCGGCGTATTTGATAATCAAAATATCCACGGGTGTACTGCCGGTCTACAGTGTCCAACGGGCACAATATTTCGGCGGACAGCGGAGGGAGCGCGCCGCGGGCGGAGGGTATTTAAATCGGCCGCCGCCGCCGCGACCTAACCCAGTTACCTCTTAGCAGCCATAGCGTTCGGATCTCCGTGCCGGCACGTTCACAAGAGCTCAGTCCGTCAGTTCACATGATGATAGCGACATGTATGATCGCCGAAATATTGTGCCCGTTGGACACTGTAGACCGGCAGTACACCCGTGGATATTTTGATTATGATATGTTATAGTTTCTTATGCAGCTCAGGTCAATGTGACACGCTGTCGCTTGCGCCTTCCGCCATCGATTTGCTGAGACGGGTAACTGTAGTCTGACTGACAAGCTTTTTCTGCCCTCCTCACCCTACTGCCACACTATCGACGTTATCCTAGTTTTTTCCCTGCTTCTGCCTCTAACAAGACCAGATCTATTACATTTTCCATTATTACACTCGAAGCATTGCGTTCCCTTCATTCCGTGTTTACCCGTTACTTGTTTGCTGCGCTTTGATGCCTGTAACGCTCCCTTATTTCCTTTCCCGTTATACGACCAATTACACATACCTATCAGCACAGAGTTATAATTCAGTACTATACGCCGTTCTGTTCTCGATTCATTTAACAACAAATATTTGTCTTGTTATTGTGTATTAACTCCTATGGCCAGCTACATTGGATAGCACAGTTATGTGACGTGCTGAGTGGCACTGCTCCTTGATGCAGTTGCACATCCTGGCCACTTAAAAAGAAAGTCATTCTGCTTGGCGACTGCTTAAATCTCGTACAATTCACAGTGGAAACACGGAACTGCTATTTGCTCCTCTTGCTCCTTTTCTAGCAAACACTAAGTAATGAATACTCCTGTGACCTCACAACAGACATCTTGGGTGGACCTGTGTGTACAGTGATTGCGGTTCTTATCCCCTTCCATTGCATGCACGGATTCTGTTATGTCCCGTAGGACGCCACTCGGTGCTCGTGCGCCTAGGTCATCCACAGACATAATTTACATGACATTTTGCCCATTATTGTCACTGTTTCGTTTGTATTCTCATTTCAGCTACTCGCTCGAAATTAACCAGACAAATAGCCTCACAAGAGAAAGAACAACTACGTGCTACAACCACCACACCCCATCGAATCGAGAAAGATCTATCGTTCTTCCAATCTTTCCGATGATCGATTTGTTAAGCCCCATTCTGTCATCTTGATGAATTTTCTCTAATCCTTTACGGCAGATATATCGAAGATGAAGGGTTCGAGTAGTGTGCAATAGTTGGCTCTGAGCACTATGGGACTTAACAGCGGAGGTCATCAGTCTTCTAAAACTAGAACTTAAACCTAACTAACCTTAGGACATCAAACACATCCATGCCCGAGGCAGGATTCGAACCTGTGACCGTAGCGGTCGCGGTACCAGACTGAAGCGTCTAGAACCGCACGGCCACCGCGGCCGGCAGTATGCAATAGTGTTATCTGTCAGAACCTGCCATGATCTCTTCCCTTGACCCTTGCTCGATAACCCCTTATAGCTCATGAGTCCTAAGCACTCTGATTATTATTACTATTTATCAACTGTTACCTTCTCACACATGTAACCGATGCTGATTAAGTATCGAAGAAAACCTTCTTTCTCCTTTTTTTCTTTTTTACGTGACTGCAATATAGTGTTCGATGGTGAATGCTTTGCAACAGCTGCTGCTAGACCTTAGCTACAGAATGTACCTTGTCTTTCTCTGTCCATGTAATTCTTAAAGGTCTTTTTTCGTGATGACCACATGCATGAATCTAGGCGCCTCTCTGTTATCCGAGATAAAGCAGTATGCAAAATGTTTGTGAGACGGCGTACTATTTGGCGGAAAACGTTCGTGATACAGCCGACTAGCACCTCTTCAGTTACCTCGACCGTCGCCATACGCAAAGAGCGTGCCTGTGTATTCCGAAAACGTGTAGAGAACCATGTTTTCTACATCAGAGGTGTATAGGCATTGAAGAGGGCTCGGAATAAGTCTGACGTTAAGTGACATCAGGTGTCTGACGTAGTACACGTCATCCTGTCTATCCTATTACATACCAAGACAAGCAACTCTCAGACTTTTCTCTTTCCGTCAAAAGACGTGAACGGATTACACATCTGGGTTGACAGCGTCAACGGGTTCCTCTTCAGAATATTTTGCACTCGCTTCCTTCTACAAGTCTTGGAAGTTAGTAACGGGAATTTCCTAACACCATGTATAAAAATATCGACACTTCAACACTGTATAAGAATATTTTATGTGACTGTATGAACAGTTTAATTTTACTTTTGTACGAATTTTGGTTTAAAGCGTTTTTTCTGTAGTAGAGATGAAAGCTCACTCCTGTGGACTCTATACCATTATTTTAACTGCAAGGCAGCATGAATCAAAGTGTGCAGCATTTAGTGAACAAGGTTTCAGGAATTCCATGACCAAGTCATTCACGACTGCATCCTTTATTTACGCAATCACATTCCATGTCCTGAGTTTGCCACAACCCCATGAATGCTGATGGTGATTTGTTCCTGCATAGTGGTCATCCTACTCCCACTTTCAAGTTTTATGTTTTCTTACGGAAAAAAATGATCTACGTTATTTTGTCTATTATGCAGACTTTCAGTTTTATTTACTCGGATTAACGTATCACCGCGCGAAGGTTTCCTTCACTTGATAAATCCAGAGATCTGCGTTTATTAGGCCGAGTCACAATACATTTCTTTACATGTATTCAGAACTGTAGTGTCTATGCTTTTATCAATTAGTTTTCCATTCTGTTTCCTAAAGAGGTTTGACGATTCACATTTAATGTACGTGGTTGTTACCTGAGACTCCATTGTTTTTATAGCTCTCGGTATTTTATGGGTACAATTAACTATGAGGCTTTAAATATTCTGTTTATTTAAGAATTCATATTGTGACCTCCCAACAGAACAAATATTATGTATAGCATTCACATTTCAGTGTAACCTCGCAACAGGTAAATTCCGTAACCTACCAATAATATAAGGTGACTAACTTCCTAATAACAAATGTGACTCATATATAGCCTTTCCATGATTAACTGATTGTGAATCTAAACTGGTAAATTTGGACGTCAGCATCGCTGCGTCATGGCCCTGTAAGATCAATCTGAATAAATTGAAAATTCTTACCTCATCGACGTCGCCCGATAGCGCGTATATATCTGCTCCTATAAGAAATTTTTCTTGCGCAGCCCAGTGCAATACTGGCCGCTAGATTTGTCATGTATAAAAGGAAACCACAGTTTTTTTTACTATAATCGGGATGACCATGGACTGCAGAAATTAGTAAATTCTTTAAAGTCAGGTGAATGATGCTCAAAAGTTAATTTTATGAAAAGGATTATTATTAAAAGATTTTTTTGAAACATTTACATGGGACTTGAAATAACAATAGTACAAATTTTGTTGTAACAAACTATATATGCACGCAGCTGCTTTTACCTTATATTACATCGCTCAGACACCGCCATCGCTCCCTATGACAGGCCCAGCCAACTCCATACACACGACTGCTCGCTACTACTTACTCCTACTGACACTGCTCTTACTGGACCCAACACTGCTCTCTGGTCTGAGATTCTCTTATAGCTTACACATCGCAGGCAGCGCGTGAACAATCCATCGAAATTACATCTGTTCGAGTGCGCTAGCAATAAATTCCTTAGTCATGGGCCTTGTAACATTACAGGACATATTGGGACATACTGAAGTATTCGATACTGCAGACTTTTAGGGGATGTCGATACAGATATGCAAAATGTAAAGGGAAACTTTGGTGATGTTTAAATATTGTACTGTGTCAATATTAGGACATTTTGCACAGAAAGAACAAAAATAGAATTAATGTAAATATATATTAGTGTTAGTAACCTATTTTCATTCAATTTTGTAATTACATTTCATTTTGTAAAAGAAAGACTCACTGTTTGCTGTAGTTGTGATTAATTGTATAAATTATCAGTTTTGAGCCATATTATTTCGTATAATATGGACAAGATACTTTTAAAAACTCACCAGCTAAAGAGAAAGTCTGTGAATGATCGTTTAATGCACACTTCTGGAACTTTATATGGAGAAATTCTATATTATGATCGCAAAAATACGAAACTTGTGAAAACTGTTTCATAATCTAATTTCGAAAGACGATTTGTATCAAGAAATATTGCTAAAAAGATTTGTTTGCGTTTTGAAACACGATTTAAATTATTTTAAATATAGAAAGTTGTTCTAAATCACTCAAGAAATATCCAGAATCAAATGTCAAGATATTTCTGGAAACATCGGTACAAATCTGGTGAAGGTTATCCAGAAGCTGGTAGAAAAATGTTATAAAATCTATTTGGAAATTATGCTTGTAAGAATTTATATGTACTGATCCTTTTACTTACTTTAATCTGTACTAAAATTCTCTAATGTCTAATTTAGTTTTAAGTCGTGAATTGCTATCGTATTGTAAACAAAACATTGTCAAAGACTCTCATTGTTTGGAAAGATATTAATACACCTAGGAGTTGTCAGTTGCCAGTTCAGTTCAGTTCAGTTCAGTTCGGATATGCAGTGCGGTTAGCTCGGAGAGTCAGTTGTTGAGTCTGTGAAGTCTGTCAGTTCTGTTTGTAAATAAACGTCTGTAATGAAGAATTACTTGTTGTCGTCAATATGAACTCAAGACCTTTTGCACGAAGCGGACACCTCCTAATGCAACGTTTTAATTTGGTGTTCAGGAGCTGAAATGTTATAATTTGGTACAGAAAGTCCTGGGACGTTATAATTTGGTTGAGGAAGCTGGGATGTTATAACCTCTTACAATATCTCAGTTTTAAAGAACTCGAGAGCCCAAATTTTAGCAACTGACAATTTTAGTTAGAAACTTTGGTTTGATGTCGATTGTTATCTCTGATGCAGGAATTTTTGTAGTTACACGTATGGAAACTTAGTACATTTGTTTTTGTAAGCGAATTGATAATTTACTAAAACTGCCCGCGTAAAAGTTTCATTTGCGCTTCTGTGATACCAGGTTCACGGCTTTCGTTCGAAATGTTGCAGTTAGCTGACATCCTGTTGCTCATCTTACTCAACTGCTATGGATGACGAGGTCTACTACTTTTATCTCACGGTTCCATCCTCAACAACAGCATCACACGGCCAGTTGTAAGATCATGTTATCTTAGCCGATCATGCTTTCATTACCCCAAGCTATGAGCACCCCAACGGGTTATCTGCCACGCTAGTGGGACTTACGGAAAGAAGTAGTAATGCACAGGTCGCTTAGCCACTCTAACTAATACTCAATGATTTAATTTTATTTTTAATATCTCATTCAATACTGTAATGTTCAAATACATTGTCATCCAGGCATTGGATACCACCTAATATCGTGTCGGACATCCTTTTGCTCGGCTTGCTGCAGCATGTTGACGTGGCATGGACTCAACAGGTCACTGGAACTCCCCTGCAGAAATACTGACCAATGCTGCCTCTATAACCATCCATAATTGCCGGTGCACGATTTTATGCACTAATTGACCTCTCGACTGTATAAATTTTCGGTTAAATTTATGTCGGACGATTTGGGTGACCAAACCATTCGCTCGAACTGTCCAGAGTGTTCTCCAAGTCAATAGCGAACCACTCTAGACCGGTGACATGGCGCACTGTCGTACATAAAAGATATTGCCGTTATCTGGGACTGTGAACTGCATGAATGACTGCAAATGGTTTCTATGTATCAGATCATAACTATTTCCAGTCAATGTTCGGTTCAGTAAGACCAGAGGACCAGATCATTCCATGCAATCACAGCCCACACAATTATGGAGCCACCACCAGCTTGCAGTGCCTTGTGGACAACCTTGGTAAATGGCTCCGTGTAGTTTGTGCCACACTCTACCCTCCCATCAGCCCTAACTAACTGAAATCGGGACTCACTGACCAACCCACGGTTTTCCAGTGTCTGGGTCCCAACCGATGTGTTCACGTGCCTATGTGTGAAGCTGCAGGCGATGCCGTGCTGTTAGCGAAGGCACTCGCGTTGGTCGTTTGCTGTCGTAACCATTAGCGCCAAATTTCGTCACACTGTCCTAATGGGTACGTTCTTCGTACGTCCTACATTGATTTCCGCAGTTATTTCATGAAGCGTTACTTGTCTGTTAGCACTGAAAATTCTATGAAAACGCCGCTTCTCTCCGTCGTCAGGGAAGGACGTCACCCCCTACATTATCTCTGATGAGAGGTAATGCCTGAAATTCGGTGTTCTCAGTACATTACTGAGGCCGTGGATCTCGTTCATATTGAATTCCCTAACGATTTCCGAAATTGAGTGTCTTAATGCGTCTGGCTCGTACTACCATTCTCCGTTCAAAGTCTACTAACTCCCGTCGTGAGGCCAGTATCACGTCGGACACTTTTCCACCGAACCACCAGAATACAAAAGACAGCTCCGCCAATGCACTGCCCTTTTATGCCTTGTGTATGTGATTCTACCGCCATCTGTATACCTGCATATCGCTACTCCTTGACTTTCGTCACCCAAGTGTGTAACTCACTAGGGAAGGAGGGTCATAGCTTGAGCATATATTGTTTGTTCCTGTGGGACGTGATCTTCTGACAATATACCCGCCATGCACCTACTGTGGATAGACAGTGGGGAGAGTGCGAAAGAAATCACTTGTCATCTGTTATCTTCTGGTTGGCACCTGCAGCGTCAGTGAGTTCCACTTTGGACGCGCTCCCTGTCACTGCTTTCCAGCTAGCAATGACGTCAATCCTGTCCTACTCTTCTCACGGACTTTGTTCCGACGGAAGATTAACTTCATCTTATTGCTGCCATGGTAGCAGGTTACTGACCTCACCGGCCGAACAGCTTGGGGCTTTCTATAATTATTTCATTGAATACAGCCATTTTGTATTTTTTTATTAACAAAACTTTCTCTTCTTAAAAATTTCTCTGGTGAGCTGTGGCTGGCTCATGCGTATGCGTTGGATTAAACCTTGGTTGCTATTCTGTGTTTAGTCTCCCGTGGTTATCGCGATTATGCTGTTATCCTCTCTCTCTCCGTGAGTGGCAGCAGCGGTGTGTATCGATATTCGCACCTTATACTATCTTTGACCTGGTGCTTATAGTTCTGGCTGTGCGGTGTGCGATGAGTTGGTCGGTTGGCGTGGAGCAGCGAGGAAATCTCCGATGCGCGTAATTTGACCGAGGCCGTTGGCGGCGTCCAAGCGTGGTAGGTGGTACTTTTCCCACTGCTACGAGGTCCGTGGCTCACCGATCCTGGACACGAAAGTTGGGTTTTGACTTAATCTACCACCAAGTCTCGACTGTTCACATTGTGTATCTTTGATTTCATTTTCGGCTGTTGGGACATTACCACGAACAACAACGTGTGTTTTAGAGTTGGCAAATTTTAGCCACCCTCCGGTGGAGTTAAACTGTACTTGGTTATTTTGAATTGAAGTGCACCAGCGGAATCTTCTGCCTTGTGGCTGTTAACGTTCCGGTTATCTGCCTTGGCAGCCGACTTAAATTCAGGCAGTGTATTTTCCTCATCGTGTTGTCGCTGTCCAGCACGGTGTGTAGTTTGACAGCTCAATGTATAATTGGTTGTGGGCACCATTACCTTCTACGTTGTTCCATTGAACTCCCTGTTGTGTGCTGGTCGGGTGGAGCAGAAGTCATCTTGTCGGTGGGTCGGTTGACTGTCTGTCGGTTCGGTTGTCGTCTGTTCGAGAATGGTTGGGCCGACTGCCTGTCTCACCTAAGCGAGCGTTACTGTTTGAGTTCCAGACCAACCCTCAGAAGCTTCTGAGCGCCGTTGGGTGTACTGACTTTTCTTATTTGTTCTTTTTGTTTGTATTTGTATGGCTTCTAGCTGATTTTGTTGTTTTGCTCGTAAGGTTTAAGATTGTTTGGGCCTTTAAAGAACTGATTTAAGGTAAGCCCTTGGCCTTTTAAAAATTTATTTTGGTTTGAGTTGTAACTGATGGGCCTTCAGCCGATTTTTAAATTAAGGTTGTGTTGCTCTTAAGGTGTGAGGTTGTTTCAATCTTCAGCCTAATTGAAAGAACTGATTTAAGATAAGGCCTTCTGCCTTTTAAATTTCTGATTTTGGTTTGAGTCTTATTGGCTTTCAGCCGATTTTAAAGTAGTCTTGCCCTTAAGGCTGCATGGCGCATTCATAGACTGTTTCTTTAAAAATTTTCTTGGCTTTTGTAATATTTGGTCAAATAAATAAAGTTGTGTGTTCGAGTGTAACTGACAGCTGCTTATTTTGGCCCCTTTCCACAATTTAAACTACCTGTCCTCTTCTGCGGATTAGCACACTAATACAATACGGATGGCTGTGTGGAGTTCGAGTTCACCGTGGGCATGCACCCGTACATTGCCTCCACCACTTGATATGTCTCAGTCCTTTCGTGTGGGAACAGTCAATGTCAATGGTGTCCCTTCCACTATTAAGATCCGCATGTTATACGACATGAACAGAGCGGCAGACTTCGACATTGCCCTTCTCCAGTAGGTCCGTCCCCAGCTGCGTGTAGACCCATATGGCTACACCACCTACAACCTACCATCTGGTGATGGCGCAGGAGGAACGGCCATCTTTCTCCGAGATGGCATTGAAGCGACGGACGTAACATACTTGCCGAACGCCTGAGGCATCGCTCTCACGCTTGGGGCAGTCTGCGTCGTAACGTCTACGCTCCCTCCCACCACGGTGACAGGCACGTCTTCTATTCGGAGGAGGTCGCGCCACTTTCGCAAGGAAATGTGGACCATTACATAGTGGGTGGCGATTTTAACAGTGTTCTGTGGCCCGAGGACCAGATACCGTATTACGTCCCATGCCCGGCTGTACAGGCATTGGTACGTGACCTCGCGCTCCACGAGACATGGCTCGTACATCATAGGAACCAGTGCGGATATGCGAATTTTACCGGCCAGTCTGCCAGTCATCTGGACCGGATATACGTCTCGCGTGGCCTCCGCACAGCGACCAGTGATGCAGAACCCTGGCCGACGGCCTTCACGGATCATCTCGCGTATATCTACCTTCACTCCGAAAGAACCTGATGGCCTACAGGTGTGACAGATGGAACTGGCAAAAGATCCCGCGCGGTGTAGCCGCATGGTCTATGGGCGTCTTGTCACGGTCGGTGCGGCTCCTACCGTCGGAGGTTCCAGTCCTCCCTCGGTCTTAGCGTAAATTAGTTTAAGTTAGATTAAATAGTGTGTAAACCTCAGCAGTTTGATCCCATTAGACATTACCACAAATTTGGCAAAGGAAGACATCGGAATTTAACTATTCAACGTTACGTGAGATTGCGACGCAACAGCTGTCTCCCGAACTTCAGATGTCCGTACTACGCATCAAAGCTCGTCTATTTCGCATCAGGGCAGAGCAGCTGGAAGGTGTCCACATCCGTGCGCGAGTGCTAGACTGCATCCCCAACCAAACGGCATCAGTCTAACACATTGTGCGCGAGAGGCGCCACCGCAAACGTCAGCTCATTACGGCGATAAAAAAGAAGGCAGGCGGCCGCGCAGTGACGCAAACGAACATATCACACACGTTCGCCCTACACTATGCGACCTTGTACATGGAAGATCCGCGAAACATACGTAATTATGACGAGCTGCTGCACGATTTTCCCGCAACTAGGGTCGTGGCACGCGATGACACTCTGCTGTTGCCCATCACATCCGACAAGCTGACATCAGCCTTGGCACCGAACAAATCACCAGCGCCGCATGGTTTACTCCTGGAATTCTACCATACTTTTTTCTGACCTTATGGGTGACAAGTGGCTCCGAATGTTTCAAGAACTGGTCCACGTTAATTACACTGTCCCCACGGAATTCGCAGACGGCATCTTGATCCCAGTACCGAAACCGAGTGGTGGTTGTAGGTGGCTGGACTTATGCACACACACACTCCCCAACGAATACAAGATCTTCGCCCGCGTTCTCCACGCGCGTCTCCATACAGCACTCGGGAAAGCCATCTACAGCTATCAGACATGTTTAGGTGGCAACATTCATACAGCGTTAGGAGTATACCGCAACGTAATTGCTGCGACGGTGGCCTGCAAAATATGGGACACCCTTGTCGCCGTCGAGTTTGACCACGAATTCGACCGCGTCGACTACGGCTTCCAACGCGCAGTTTTGGAATGCATAGACCTCTCTCCAGAGTCTGAGCAGGTGGTCCTTCGATTCTCAGAGCGCATTCTCGCATGATCGTGAACGTTTACCAGTCTTCGAAATTTTAATATAAGAATCTAATCTAAAACTCATGTGTCATAAATCCTTAAGCCACTGGGGACTTGAAACCATATATTTTCATTGCGCACACTACTCGTATAGTACGAAAACCACAAAACGTCTTAATTTAGTTCCAGAACGGTAGGCAACATCCAATATGCTCGATCTCGACTGTAGCATATGAGACAATCTTGCATCACTGACTATTTCTGTGCTTCGATTTGAAAGGCGTGATATAATCTCTCTGCTTTTGTAGTTCATCAACTGGCTCCTTCGCTTTCCGTCAGGCGGCAAGCACGCTATGCACCACGTCAACTTAACGGCTTCGCGCATGAGCCCAAAAAAATAATGGCTCTAAGCTCTATGGGACAACTACTGAGGTCATCAGTACCCCAGAACGTAGAACTACTGAAACCTAAAAAGCCTAAGGACATCACACACATCGATGTCCGAGGTAGGATTCGAACCTGCGACCGTAGCGGTCGCGCGGTTCCAGACTGTAGTGCCTAGAACCACTCGGACACCTCGGCCGGCGCATGACCCCAGTTTCAGTCGTTTACCACCGATAACTGCCGCATGGCCATCGAGCTACTTGCCGATGATATGGTATGTGGACGCTGCGAGCATTTGCCAAACTGGAATATGACTTCGAGCGAATGTGTGATTCTCTTGTTTACCTACTTACTTGCTCTTCAATCAAGTCACTCGGGTTGGTGAAAGACGGTCTACCACTAGTCTCTACGGAATTGACGGGCAAAGTTCATTGGTGGCCCGTAATCATCAGTACTTGTTGGACTTAGTTTGTTGTGTGGACGAACAGTTGTTTGAAGCTATCTTCTGTGCTGTAGGGTGCTCTAAACTATTTTGTTATACTGCCTTTCATTTACCTCTGTTTTATTTAATGAGTTTACTAGCTTCAATCTTGCTAACTTGCGTTGCTAACATTACTTACGCCACAGTTTCTGTGGACAGATTGTCTAGTTACTATCGGATTTGAGTCCAGTTGGTAGTTTATTAGTATTATTTGTATTGATCATGCGTAATTTATTTGGAACTCAGGATCTGTGTATGTTCTATTTTACTATCTGCTGTTATAGTTTAAGCCATATTGGAGTTGTTGGTTAAATTTTATTTTTACGATCTTTTATAGGGCAAGCCTGAATTACCACATCTTAAATCAAAGCTACGTGCCCAGCTACATTCTCTCTTGGCTGAGATTTGCATTCTGCTTAATTACATGTTTGACTACTTGTTCCTCGCCTCGCGCTCCTTAAGAAGGCAACCGCTACCTACTGATGAGACTTCAAATTGTCTTCGTCTGATTTACGTCAGTGTTATATTTTGCATTGTTTTTATTGTTGCTTAATGCATATTGTCATCCAGCGGGTTTTCAAGTGTTAAGTGATATGTTAACTATTCGTGCTTGATGAAATACTCTGGAACGTTTGTTAACTGCAAACTTTTCTGTCTGCAGTAGTTGTACCTAAATTCATACTATGCCTTACTCAATTTATTTTGAGACAGAACATCTGAATGAGGTAAAATTCTACACTACGTCACGATTTCAAATCTTAATTAATCTTCATCAAATATGAAATAATAATAGTTTATTGCAGATTTCTTATTACAAATAGTTCATTCATTTAATATTATCAAATTTCACTGGTTAAAATGTATTCATAATAACAGTTGCTGTACTTGTTAAATTATTTTTAGGTGGGTGTGTTAATGCTTCTTGTGGGCTGACTTATTGCCATTCCCATCTCCTGGCTTGATAACAATTTCAGTTATATTGGTCCACGTTCCTCTACCTATTCAAAATATCCGACACGTTTCATTCTGGTGTCTGAGCTCAAACATCCTGCGCACAGTGTACACTTCACGTGATGAAGTCACAATATCGTAGCGTTATGCGTTCACGTTCGTTTTCATGGCCCATGTAAGAAGAGGCAGAAGCGGTGTGGTACGTCAGCACACCTGGGGAATGGACACAGTGTTGTCGGCGATGGCTCTTTCGGTGTACCATAGACGAGCTGCGGCAGATAATGACACGGCAGGTGTGGCGCTGACGTCATGCTGCGGCCTGCCTCTAGTCAGCACTGGCCTTTGTTCCTATAGATGAATACGCCCACGTCAGGGCGCCCACTGCTGGTGCCTTCTGAGCGCAGCAGGGGCGCTGGCAGCGGCAGCTCGCAAGGAGCCAACAAGTGACGCCCACCAGAGTCGGCCTGCCCCTGTGTCTGCAAGGGCTGTGTGCAGTTCAGGTACCGTAGCTCCACGTCAGCAATTTTACTAGTATTTAGGAAAGGAAAGAAACTACAAGCGCAATTACGTATATCTTCCATTACTCCTGTCAGTAGCATCAGTATGAAGACACACAAAGAAGTAGTTACGAAACACATGGAAAAATTAACTTAAAGTAAACATGTCTGTGTACATCTGAGTGGAAAATTAAACCATAGATTACTAAAACCGGGAAACCTCGATAGCATTTGGAGCTGCTTCACCTTCCTCTGTAAAGGAAGCGACACATATCCGGCAAGAACTAAGTGCTCTGATTAAAGGGATGTAAGAGAGCAACGAATCCTTTCACCCATAGTGTTCAATCGATATATCGAAATGAAAGAAAGGTTCAGAAGTGGAATTAAAATTCAGTATGAAGGGTTATCATTGATAAGACTGGATGGAAACATGGCTATCTTCAATGATAGTGGAGAAGAATTACAGGATCTGTTGGATGGAATGTTCTGATGAGTAACCAGAAGAAATACGAAAATAATGAGAAGTAGTAGAAATGAGAATAGCAGGACTTTTAACAGCAAAACTGACAGTCAGATGTAGACCTATTTTAATAAACATTTTTGAGACAGTGATCAAAGATATTTAATTTTTTTTTAATTCAGTCTTGATCACATCACGTGTGTTACAATAACATAGGTGACAGGTTTCTGTCATATCACATGACCATCATCAGATCCATGGCATCCTTCGAAGATGGTAGGTGAAGCACTCTTCTCAGCTGCTGTTGACATCACACCAGCTGAAAAGAGTGCTCCATCTTCGAAGGATGCCATTGGGCTGATAATGGTCATGTGATATGAACGAAACCGGTCACCTATGTTCTTTTAACAGATCTAGTTAAGGAATCTTCGAAACAGAATAATCTATGACGGACAAAACAGGGAGGACATAAAAAGCAGGTTAAGACAGGTAACAGGGCATTCCTGACCAGGGGAAGTCTACTGCACCAAACGTAGACTTAAATTTGGAGAGTAAATTTGTGAGAGGTCAGCTTTGCATGTTAGTGAATCATTCACTGCGGGAACACCGTAGAGTTAAGAGATGTTTGAGACGAATTTTGAAAATTAGGATTTATAACGTAACAAATGAGGAGTTTCTCGGTAGAATTGGCGAAGAAAGGAACATATAGAAAACACTAACAAGAAGATGGGACAGGTTAAACATGGAGTTAAAACATCGGGGAATAACGTCCATGACACTGGAGGGAGCTGAAGAGAGTAGAAACTGTAGACGTGTGGGAGAAGAGTCAAAGCGAAGTACATCTTAAACGAAAGGTGCAAGTGCTTCTCTGAACTTCCTAGGTCTTCGACCGTAAGAGGAGTATATTATTACCCTTCCATTTTGTCAATGTACACTATTAGCCATTAAGATTGCTACACCACGAAGATGACGTGCTACAGACGCGAAATTTAACCGACAGGAAGAAGATACTGTGATATGCAAATTGTTAGCTTTTCAGAGCATCCACACAAGGTTGGCGCCGGTATGACACCTACAAGGCGCTGACATGAGAAAAGTTTCCAACAGATTTCTCATACACAAACACCTGTTGACCGGTGTTGCCTGGTGAAACGTATTATGATGCCTCTTGTAAGGAGGAGAAATGCGTACCATCCCGTTGCCGACTTTGATAAAGGTCGTATTGTAGCCCATTGCGATTTCATCGTGTCGCGACATTACTGCACGCGTTGGTCGATATCCAATGACTGTTAGCGGAATACGGAATCGGTGTGTTCAGGAGGGTAATACGGAACGCCGTGCTGGATCCCAACGGCCTCGTATCACTAACAGTCGAGATGACAGGCATCTTATCCGCATGGCTGTAACGCATCGTGCAGCCACGTCTCGATCCCTGAGTCAACAGATGGGGACGTTTACAAGACAACAACCATCTGCACGAACAGTTCGACGACTTTTGTAGCAGCATGGACTATCAGCTTGGAGACCATGGCTGCAGTTACCCTTGACGCTGCATCGCATACAGGGGCGCCTGCGCTGGTGTACTCAACGACGAAGCTGGGTGCACGAATCGCAAAACGTCATTTTTTCGGATGAATGCAGGTTCTGATTCTGGCATCCGTGTTTGCCGACATCGCGGGGAACGCACATTGGAAGCGTGAATTCGTCATCGCCATACTGGCGTATCACCCGGCGTGATGGTATCGGGTGCCATTGGTTACACGTCTCTGTCACCTCTTGTTCGCACTGTCGGCACTTTGAACCGTGGACGTTACATTTCAGATGTGTTACGACCCGTGGCTCTACCCTTCATTCGATCCCTGTGAAACCCTACATTTCAGCAGGATAATGCATGACAGCATGTTGCAGGTCCTGTACGGGCCTTTCTGGATGCAGAAAATGTTCGACTGCTGCCCTGGCCAGCACCTTCTCCAGATCTCTCACCAATTGAAAACGTCTCGTCAATGGTGGCCGAGCAACTGGCTCGTCACAATACGCCACTCACTACTCTTGATGAACTGTGGTATCGTGCTGAAGCTGTATGGGCAGCTGTACCTGTACACGCCATGCAAGCTCTGTTTGACTCAATGCGCAGGCGTTTCAAGGCCGTTATTACGGCGAGAGAGATTTCTCAGGATCTATGCCCCCAAATTGGGTGAAAATGTAATCGCTTGTCAGTTCTAGTATAATATGTACAATGAATACTGGTTTATCATCTGCATTTCTTCTTGGTGTAGCAATTTTAATGTCCAGTAGTGTATTACACTGTGACACGTTAATGATCTGAATGATTCCCTCCCTCTCCCAACGAGACATATGTACATTCACTTCCGTGCACAAACCCTTGCACCCCCATCCCCCCCTCCCCCCCACATACACACAAGTGCACTTGAACGAAGCGCGGAGGCCACCGGACATAATACATCGGGATATGAAGGACGTTCGTCAGATTTTTAACACATCATTCCACTAGCTCGGCCAGTACCACAACTTGCCATCACGAAGAGAAGAGTGTATTCAGTCAGAAACTGTTAAATTCCTCCGGCTGCTAATTACACCTGTGAGCTGCGAGAGACGTTCTTGGATTTCGCCTACTACGACATCACAAAGAGCCGGCTGACGCGATCTGAGGACGCGTCTGGGCCGTCAGCAGGCGGGTTGTCCATCAGGAGGCAGCCGGCAGATGGGCCCGCCCGCCTCTGCATCGCCGTGGCTGTTAATCCGAAGGACCTGGCAGCGCGGGCGCAGTCACATGCGCTGGCGGAACAAACGGCTGCTGCTGCCGCCGCCTCTGCTGCTACTGCCTGCCGCTGTTGCGCCACAATTCCGGGCGAGCTGTGTTCGCAATAGACAAAGGGTCGCGCTGCGCTTTTCGAGAGGCGGGCGTATTCAGCGGCTGCGTTCTGCGCTCACGGACGCGCTGTCCGTCGCTTCGCGGAGTCTGGCAGCCAACTGCCGCTTCCGCGAACGTCTCACTTACTGAGAACTGCTGCGGTCCAAAGAGCGGATTGGCGTAGTAACTCACGCAATTTCCTCGGCGTGTCAGGGTCAGGCTATTACGGAAATGACAGTAACCTGACTTGGCGCCATTTATGAGCAGTACGCTACAACTGTGCAGAGAAAACTTTTCCCGGCACCAACAGTCTATCTTCAGTTGGTCTTAAAGCACCGGCAAACAATATCAAGGTAATATCTTGGATGTGGCACCACTCACAACTGTAGGATCATGTAACTAATGGGAATCACACAGCCGACCAGCCGCACGTCAAAATTTTTATTTTAATCGTCATCTTGGTGTAAACAGATATAAACCTGTCTTCCTCAGAAGAAGTAATGTTTGCTTGCTTCCTTTCTTGGGGCCTTGTCCCGCATCATACGGAGTCGGCCGTTTTACTGTTGATTTGGCAGTGTTAGTTGCAGAGGATGGCCGTGTGCACTTCCTGCCGCCACTCAGAAACCCCCGGGACAGAAGTAGTGTACCCCAGCTGTCTGCGTCTAGTGTAAGCCATGGAATTTTGCGAACGTTTTCAAATGTCTGCGAGTCGTGTAACTGAGGCAGAATGTGGGGACCAGCCCGGTATTCACCTAGCGGGATGTAGGAAACCGCTTAAAAGCCACATCTAGGTTGGTCAGCATAACACGGCCCTCGTCGTTAATTCGCCGGGCGGATTCGAGCCGGGGCCGGCAAGATTACCCGAGCCGATGAAGCAGCGCAGTAGCGCCCCGACTACCGTGGCGGGTTCACAGAAGAGGTAATAACACTTAGGGTATACTATATCCAGTCTTCTGACTGGTTTCATGCGGCCCGCCACGAATTCCTCTCCTGCGCCAACCTCTTCATCTCAGAGTTGCACCCTATGTCCTCAATGATTTAGTGGGTGTATTCGAATCTCTGTCTTCCTCTACAGTTCCTGCCCTCTACAGTTCCCTCTAGTACCGTGGAAGTTGTTCCCTGATGTCTTAAAAGACGTCCTATCGTCCCGCCGCTTATCCTCATCAGTGTTTACCATATATTGATTTACTCTCCGATTCTGCGCAGAACTTCGTTACATTATCAGTCCACCTAATTTCAAACATTCGTCTGTATCATCACATCTCAAATGCTACAGTTCTCTTCTGTCAAATGTGCAGCAAAAAGAAACATAAAAAGTTACATACAGTGGAAATGTAAACTAAACTTTTGTGTTAGTAATTGTGCAAAAAGATAAACGGAGTCCTAAGGCATAGACAACAGTAAAAAGTCCATTAAAGAAATGGGACAGACTTGCATCATTCACGCAAAGAGGCAACTAACAAGACAGAAGCCACAACCCTTCATGCGACTTATGCCCAGGTGGCGCTCACATGCGAAGCGGTGCCAATCACAAATAGATACGTGCCATCTTAATAAAGTTACACTAAAAAAAGAACATTATAGGAACAGCAACACAAAATTAAAATGCGTATATTTTTAATAGGGAAGTGAGAGGTTTAAGATTGGACTGGCTGGGCTAATTTCTAATTTTTAAGCACAGTTTCAGTTATTATAAAGCAGACATTTTTTCTATAAGTTTCGCCCTGTTCTTAAATTGGGCATGGCAGCTATGTCGAGCTGCTCTGTTTCGTAATGTTATTCTTGTCAAAGATGCAATATGTCATCCACTTTTACTGTGCGTTTTAGTTTTGATCACTATTTCTATAGCTTTATACGCTTCTTTATAATTTTCGTTATTTTGCTGTTTCTGTAATGTTCTTTCTAACGCAGGTTTATTAGCATGGCAGGTGTCTCTTGGTGTTGGCACTGCTTCGATTGAGAGCAGACCTGGGCCTAAGATTCCTGCTCACTTGCCTTGGACTGTTAGTTGTCAGTTTTGGTGAATGATGGACGTCTGCCTTAGATTTTACAATTTTACTGTTGACTGGCCCTTATGGCTATACCATAGTATTTATATGGATCATTTTAGTGCCGATTAGGCCTTATGACTCCCACTTCTCTTTCCACACATCATATAATATGTAAGTTTATATTAATATTGCTATATATGTAGTTTTTCATGTTTCCTTTTGCTGAACATATGATTTCCATGTACTGGTTGTAGTATGTCCTATTTTTAGGTGGTGTTATTCTTTCAGCGGAAGACAGATTTACATCTGTCGAAATCTACGTAAGAGCTTGAATAACCTTTTACTTGCAGCTGGTTAGCTGTATGGTTTCCATTACATCGAATGTCACATTAATATCAGTACAAATAAGGTTCGATCAAAAAGTTTCCGTTCGAAGGCTATACAGGCCGGAATGAGTACGCCAGTCAAGCAAAATCATCATGAGCATCAAGGAAATCGTCCCACCGACGCAACAAGTTGACGATACCAGTTTGATAAAACAGCGTAGGTCACAAGACCAACGACAAGGTGCCAAGCTTATCCATGCATTTATGTATGTAAGCGTATCTGCTTCTGACCAGCGTCTGTAAGTCGCAGGTGCGTACTGCCGCGTTGAAGCATAGAAGCCCGCGCTTTATAACTTATCATTCGTGTTGATATTTACATGTAGGTTAACTAGAAGATATGCGGCCCAAATATCAGTTCGAAGAAATCATGGTTTTGCCTCTGCATGTGCGAAATGTAATGAATCAAGTGTTACGCCGCGAGAAGCTGAAAGTCAAGTTTGTTGTTGTTTTGATTACTTATTGGTTGGTATTAAGCAATTAATGTAAACAAAAGCAAATATAGTACAGAAGTGAAGAGCCGTTCGAAGAAGGACATTTCTGTCTGAATTCTGTGATGGTGCTACTTGTGTAAAGAGATAGCATTATTAGCAGTTACAGGTTACTGTTATCAGCTCTGGAAGAATAAGATTGTATTTTGTAACCAGCCACGATCTCCAAAATGTCGGCTTTTGAGAATAGCGGGGAGAAAGGTTTTGGTCCAAGTACTATTAATACTAGGCCATTAAGTTAAATTGTGACAACGCAAGCACATCAGTGTAGAGTTACGTTTTTAGGAAGTACAATTATAGTCAAAGAAAACCAATTCTTAAATCTTTTAAAGTTTCGAACTCCATAACGAGTCACTCTCTACTAACGCTTGTGTGAAAACCTTTCTGCAAACTTTGACTCCTGTATCAAGTCTTGGCGCATGTCACAGAGTACCAAGTACACAATAGCACTGAGAACGAGTTTTCTAAAAAGAAGTGGCACAGACAAAGTTTTTAACTCCCCCCTCTTCAAACAGACTTTTGTATAGATGGGTCCATAGCCGCTGTAAATTCATGAGGCAAGTCATTTTTCTAATTAGGCTGTTTTTATTTTTTAGACAGTCGTTTTATTTCATGCTTAGCTATTAGATCATTTCGCCTCCTTGGGCATTTTCAAACTACCTCTGGACTTTCATCTCAGTGGAAACACTCTTATCATATAGCATCTTATATTCGATACACATATGTGTGGAGAAAACATTTCTTACGATAATGGTAGTTACGGACACGAGTATGTCAGACAAGAATTCCTTAAGTAAAAAATAGATACACAATCTTTATGTGGGTTTGTCACTCTGACAACACAAAATAATTTAGCTACATCAGCTTCACATTTGAAATAAAACTAAAGATGGTGCAGTTAATGTCTTAAAATTAGATAACCATCAGCAGTATCCCTGTTCCGTTCCAATAACCATTCGAGCAAATCTGTGTGCCATAAATTTTCACGATATCTGCTAACTGCGGCCAATACTTTACAAGAGAGTCTGTTGCACACTTCCATATCCGATTGTACCAGAAAATGGATGAAACTGACGTTTTCCGCCGTAGATATACTGGGGAGTACCTGCTCTTTTCAAGTCTTTGAGGAGGTTACGTTGTTGTCTACCGCGAAAAACCTAGTGTCGTATATATAATGTCTACAGTCTCACTTCGATGTTATTTGCAGTACGGAGAAGCCTGAGCTAGAGTTCTACGTGGGTGCGAAGCTTAACCCCCTTGATTCAATCTGAAGCCTACAACAGTTGTGGTGTGTCGTCTGTTCAGTTTTACCAGTGAAAACGACGCTTTCGTCAGAATGAACGATTTAATGTCTTCCATTTCACTATTGAGAGGTCTGCCACATTTGTGACCACTCCTGAAAGTCGATTCCTGAAAGGCACTCATACACACAGCAAGAAGCTGAGAATTAACAGCTCCTGTGTCCTACAGTTCCCTGCACATCTTGAGTTCTCTGCATGTAACCAGCCGCGACCCAATGCAGGTTTTGCACTAAGTGTTAAGTTGCTTCTCGGTGCGAAACCAAGTCAAAGTTTTTCATCAAAGTTTTGTTTCACTTCCACATGTTTTGCACTACACGTTCTTGAACGTCTCTTTCTGACTTCCGTCTCCAACAAAAAAGCTGATTTTGTATTAGAGTTTAAATGCAATAGCATTTATCATATTTCTCCGTTTCTTTATAAGTCGCAGACTCTGTCAGTAATTACGGTTGAGTGTACAATAACAGCAGAATGGTGCACAACTTAGCTTGGTCGTTGCGGTCTTCACTCCGAACACTGGTTTTACACATCTCTCCACGCTAGTCTATCTTGTGCAGTCCTCTTCATCTCTGCAAAATTAACGCAGTTTGCATCCATTTGCATATTGAGTGCCCCTGACAGTGTGACAGGGCTGTGGTGTACGGCAAGTTGTAGCAGTGGGGTGACTGTGGGAATATGCAATATAACATAAACAAAATTTATAGTTGGTGCGATGGATGATAGCTTGCTCTAAATAAAGAAAAAATATTAGTATAAATGAGCTGGAAGAACGATCCCGTAATTTTCGAATTTGGCATTGGGACCCTGTTGCTCGACACAGTCACGTCATTGAATATCTACACGTAGCAAGCGTTGCAAGGCGATATAAAATTGAAGGAACACTTAAGGGAGATAGTAGGGAAGGCTAACAGTCGACTCCGGTTTATTGAGAGATGTAGCAAAGTGTAGCACTCCTATGTAGGATACCGCATATAGAATACTAATGTGACCAATTCGTGACAACTTCTCAAGTGTTTGGGATCCTCACCATTTCGGATTAAAGGAAGACATCGACACATTTAACAATCATAAGCGAGCAGCTAAATTTGTTACGTTAGGTTTGATCAACACCTGAGTACCAAGGAGATGTTTCATGTACTCAAATGGAATTCTTGGAGGGAGTTCCTTTCGCGAACTACTATTGAGATAACTTAGAGTGCCATTATTTGAAGCTGATTGCAGAATGATACTGCAGCCGACGTACATCACGCGTAAGGGGCATGAAGACAAGAGGCACCCAGACACTGGTTTATCCCTCGCTTTTTTGTGTGGATCTGGAATTAAAGAGGCAAGTAGTGATCGACTTAAAGAAGTATGTAATAACTCCAACTTTAAAGAAAATATTTTCTGGCGGATTGAAATTACAGAACTATCAGTTTAACAAGCCATGAATGCAAAATACTGACACGAATTCCTTACAGAAGAATGGAGAAACTTGTAGGCCCGTCTCTAGGGAAAATCAGTTTGGACTTTGGAGAAATGTAGGAACACACAAAGTAATACTGACAGCTCGACTTTTCTTAAAAGATAGGTTAAGGAAGACAAACGTACTTTATAGCATCGTCCGATGACTTCCAGCATCCCCATCAGTCAACGACCTTGTCAAGGAAGGTGGAGGAGAAGACAAAGATTTACGGAACTCTCTTCCCCTTGGCAGGGAAACTGCCCCTAAAATCAGAAGAATCAGCAATGATCAATGGCAGAAGGGAATGGAACTATTACATTAAGGGCACATAAGGTGTTTCCACAGGACATGGAACCTGTAACTGAAAAAGTGCCAAGATGATATCTCAATTGGCAAAAGATTCCAGAATAGTCCTCCATTCAGATCTCCGGGAGGAGGCTGCCAAGTGGAAAGTGACAATGGGAAAAAAGATTAAAGAACCAACGAAATTATAATGTTAACGCGTCTGGGCGGCGAATGTCAGATGTTTGAATGCGATACGGAAGCTAGAAAATGTGAAAAGGAAAATGCTAAGGCTCAGTTTCGATAAAGTGGGCGTCAGCTAATGGTGGCTATGATTTCTGGTCAGACGAGTACAGGGTAATATCAACAGCAGCAGAAAATGGTATAACGGGATTCGTTATGAATAGGAAGGTAGGACAGAGAGTGAGTTACCGTCAGCAGTTCAGTGTGTGACGCTCGCCTGCTTTATTTTCTTCGTTGACTGTCCTCTGTGTCAATGTACTGCATTGTTGTACTGGCTGAAAAATGGGGGGGGGGGTGGAAATTCAACACTGACTACTGTTAATGAGGTAGCCGACAGTTGCACAGTTGTGTTTCACAGTTCTTTACTTTCAGTGTTCACAAGCCATCATTATTACGAAATTATATGGCGAGTTCACTATTGATAAATGATAAGCCTCATTAATATCTTTCAGGCAAACGTCAGCATACTGCTGCAGTGAGCAGTAAATACGTAACCACACAGTTCACATTTCTTGCAGAATAATAAGGTACATGTGACACTATTTCCCAAATAAATTGAACAGACGCTGTCATTGTTTTAATATCGACCTATTTGTGTTACACTAATTCCACTGTTAAGTTAATGCATTATTAATTTTCTAACTGATACTGACTTCTCGTCTGAAAATTGGCCGTTGACTGACTGTCTCAGGACCAAAAAATATTGCCTTTATATATCCTCACAATAATAGACACTGAAACTATACATTGCTTGATGTTTAATTTACAGAAATTACAATTAAAACAAAGCTCATTCAATTAACTTATTACATCAAATAATTCTTCCATTTTAATAGTTTCTTTTACCACTAAAGTTTGGCCGAATTATTTGTTTAAATAATGAAATTAAAAGATACAGTTAATCAAACAATGCTTTTGACAAACTTGGTAATTATTTTGGAATTAATTATGGGTTGGCTTTGCTAATATGTTTTAAAAAGGAGCCAAAGAATTAATTTAAGAATTCTAGTATTTCTTCTTCCAAATGTTTATAATTATTACAGAATTTATATCTGTTTCTAAGTGAACAATATAATCTAAGTCACAAAACAGTTACTGGTTTCACCATATAACAAAGGTATTAACTAGGAATAGTCATAATACATTAGGAAATTAATTACGTACACAAAACTAAGTACAAAATTAGATCGGGTACTATATTTGTTATGGCTGAGGGCCAACCTTACGCTTTTATGAAAATACAAATTATGCACATGTATGTTAATGATAATTAGTCAAAAATGAAAAAAACAAGAGAAGAAGGAAAAATATCCCAGGTTGCTTCGTCACAAGTGGTAACGTTGTTCTGATCAGAATCGACACCAAACAAACACCAACAATGATGGTTCAGGTATTCATCCCCTGTCGCAAACCAAAGAAGAAGAGATTAATAATGTATATGAGGATATTTAACGGATATTTCAGGGCGTAAAGACAGATGGAAATTAACAGTTGAGGGGGATTTGAATGCGGTTGGAGGGGAAGGAGTAGAAGAAAGAGTTAAGAGAGAACATGGGCTAGTTACTACTAATGAGAGAGGAGAAAGATTAATTGAGTTCTGTAATAAATTTCATTTAGCGATAATGAATACCATGTTCAATAATCACAAGAAGAGGAGGAGGTTACTTGAAAAAGGCTGGAAGATACAGAAGGATTCCACTTATATTACGTTATGATCAGTCAGAGATTCCAAAATCAGACAATGAATTGTAAGGGGTACCCAGGGGCAGATACAGACTCAGATCACAATTAAGTAGTGATGGAGAATAATCTGAGGTTGAAGAGATTAGTCAGGACGAATCATTGTGCAAAGTAGTGGGGTATGGAAGTACTAATGGATGAGGAGACATGCTTGTAGTTCTCTGAGACTACAGATACTGTAGTAACAAATAGCTGAATAGACAGTTCAGTTCAAGAGGGGCATCCACTGAAGTTGGGAAGAAAACCATAGGTAATAGCTCAGTTGGTCGATGAAAGAAGGAAGTACAGAAGTATTTAAAGAAATTGAGGAATAGAGAAATACCAGTCACTTAGGAATAAAATAAACAGGAAGTTCAGGGAAGCTAAGGCTAAACGGCTGAATGAAAAACCTGCAGAAATCGAAATGGTTATCGGAAGGACTGACTCAGCATATAGAAAAATCAAAACAATCTTCGATGAAATCAAAAGCAAAGGCTGTAATATTATGAGTGTAATGGGAATTACCACTGTTAAATGCAGAGGAGAGAGTCGATAGATGAAAACAGTGCACTCAAGACCTCTACGAGGGGAAAGACTTATCTGACTGCGTATGACAAGAAGAAACAGAAGTCGGTATAGAAGATATAGGGGATTCAGTATTAGAATAAGAATTTAAGAGAGCTTTGGAAGACTAAAGGTCGAATAAGGCAGAAGGGATAGAGAGTATTCCATCAGAATTTCTAAAATCATTATGGAAGTGACAACAAAACAACTATTAACGAAGATTGTGCAGAAAGGGACGATATAGTATCTAACGATATAGTACCTGGCTTTCGGCAAAACATCGTCCACAGAGATCCGAAGTTTGCAAAAGCCGACAACTGCGATAATTATCTCACAATCAGCTTACCAGCTCACAGATTCAAGTTTATGACATGAGTAATAAACAGATGAATGGAAAAGAAGTTTGCTGATATGTTAGAGGACGATCAGTTTGGCTTTAGAAAGGTAAAAGTAATAGAGAGTCAAATCTGACGTTGCAGTTAATAGTGGAAGCCAGGCTAAAGAGAAATCAAGAGATGTGGGTAGGATCCGTTTACCAGGAAAAAGCGTTCGACAGTGTCAAATGGTGCAAGGTGTTCGAAATTCTGAGAAAAATAGGAAGATGATATAGGGAAATATGGGTGATATACAGTATCTTCAAGAGCGAAGAGAAAACAATAAGAGTGGAAGACCAAGAACGAAGAGCTCAGATTAAAGAGGATGTAAGACAGTGGTGTAGTCTTTCACCCAATGACGGAAATAAGAAAAAAGTTCAAGAGTGGAATTAAAATTCAAGGTGGAACGGTAGCAATGATGAGATTCGCTGATCACGATTGTTACAATACACTGAACTCAAAGGTTGTAATATGTCAGAACGACGGAGAAGTTTGGTTTGCGAGAGAGGTATGATCCATGCAGAGGAACGCAGGGAAGCGTGTCACTGAATTTATTACACCGCAGGAACTCGGCGATGGCGCCGCGCAGCGTGTGTGCGTCAGCGTAAACCGCGAATGGTGGCATCTGCAGCGTAGGCGTCCGGTCGCCCTGCCTTCCGGATGTAGCAATTCATCACCAAAAGGTCGTCGTGGTTGACCTGCAATTTGAACAATCGCCATTCTCTCCTGCTCTAGACGCAGACAGAATGGCGACAGGACTGCCTAGTTTGAGCCTCCACTATCGCTTATTTATAAGTCTTTTCGCTGTGCCTCTGATGTGGTTCCTTTGGTGGGAACAAGTGGTGTGCTCATTTATAATTACAACGTCAGTTTCCCTCAGCCAATTTCAGCCTCTGCATACAGGTTACTAGCACTGTTGTATCTCCAACGTATGGGTTCTTCACACCATGTAGGTAGCCTGTGTTGCCCCGAAAACTCCACATTTGTACATAGTGCCCGCCGGGCCGTGCCTTCTAGCCTGCGAGCGGTGTCCTAAGCCTGGCTAGCAGAATTATTTGCAAAATATCAACATCACCTGCGCCTGCCATCCAATGTGCAAATCGAACCTTAACCACTTCCTTCCAGCCTTGGGTGCGCGAAATTTACAATAACTCCCCAAAACCACGCCTGTACTTATTCGTGGCGCAGCACATTGTTATCCTCGATGAAAGTGAAGAAGAATTGCAGCATCTGCTAATGGAATGGTCTAATGAGTGCAGAATATTGCCGGAGCGTAAATCAAAGAAAGATAGCAGTAATAAGAAGAATTACGTATGAAAACAGCGACAATAACATCAGTAGTTTGCCTTGTAAAGTAGGTGAAATTGAGAAACCTGGTAAGTAGGCAGCAAAATAACACATGGCGGACAAATCAAGAACATAAAAAGCAGACTAGTATTGGTGAGAAGTGCATTCCTGGCCAAGAGAAGTCTACAAGTACCAAACATAGACCTTAATTTGACGAAGAAATTTCTGAGAATATACGTTTGGAATATAGCGTTATATAGTAGTTAAACATGGCCTGTGGAAAAAAACGGTAAAGAGGAGAGTCGAACCATTTGAAATGCTGTATTACAGAAGAATGTTGAAAACTAGATAGACTGATAAAGGAATGAGGAGGTTCTCCGAAGAATCAGAGAGGAAAGGAGTATATGGAAAACATTGACAAACAGAAGGGACCGAATGATAAGACATCTGATAAAATATCAGTGTATATCTTACATGGTACTAGAGGGAGCTGTAGATGGTAAAAACTGTAGAGGAAAACAGCGACTGGAATATACACAAGCAACAAATAGCTGTTGATGTTGCAAGTGCCAGTCTGAGATGAGAGATGAGAAGTGGAGAGAATTCGTGGTTGGCCGCATCAAACCAGTCACAAGACTGATGACTCAAAAAAAGAAAGAAAAGAGATGAGGGGGAGCAAGTACAGTTATATTAAAAGGCCAAAGACCAAACGTTGAAATAGCGTTAAGTTGTGAGATCCTTCCGTGAATTTCGTGTAGAACTGAAGGAAACAAGAAAAGAGGAACTGATGATGGCATAAAATCTGCAGTGTATTAAGTTTCTGTCATGTATGACAGAGGGTACTGTCGTAATATCATCGCTACTTCCTCCTCAAGTTCAGCTTTCGGAAGGACATCTAATATAATATCTTTAGCCAGTACTATATGCTACCTTTTGCCTAGAAGCGCACTGTCCCATTTCTCCTTCTTGTGACTATTCCACAAGTCCTAAAGCGGGTGTCATCAGTGCATTCATCTCGATGTAGGTGCGAATGTGCTGTACTTTCACTTTTTTGTTGAGTTGGTAGACCACTCCACTTAAGTGAGTGGAGGAAAAAAGCAAACAGCTACTGTTATTGTTCGCAAGGATATTTTCGTTTCGTTAGCAGCGACAACGCTGCAGATCATCCACTGAGTACCTATACTATTCTTTCGTGGAAACAAAATAATTATTTCCGTGTATATGTATAAGTCAAAAAGGCATTTTTTGTATATATCACTATTTCATTTGCTTATTTCGTGGTAGAATTGAAGTATCTAAAGAAATTCCTTGAACCTAAAAGACGAAAAACGTAAGTCCGCCCGAACTGGCTATGAAGACTCAACGGTACGGACCGGCCCGTTAATTTCCAGTTGTTCATAACTGCGCGTGTTTATTTATTACAATGAAGTTAACAGAATTATGCAGCACGTCACATGCTGAAAACATCGTGCATAAATGCCGAATAAACGAAAAGTCTCACTTAAAAATTCGGATGATTTTCCAGAATGTGTCATGCAAGAAATAAGAAGAAAAATATGACAGGCAGCACAAAAAGTTATTTTATAAACCTATTTTTTTCAGTTAGACGATTTCATCAACCGTTCCTAATTAGCAAAAAATAGTAAAATAATGCATTAAAAATGAGTGTACAAGGGATCCGCCAGTCATCAGATCTTCGGGCCTCATGCGACGTTAAACGGGGCATGGTTATGTCAAAGCAGCGAAGCGTTCCTCGTGAGTAATGGAATGTTGAGCTCCGTTTCTAGGCCGGATTCACACGTCCGTCCATCGGTCCGTCCATCTGCTTGGTATTATTAGCAATTTGGCGACGGGGAATTGGGCTACGTTCGGATTAATGCGAGTCGATGAGGTAACCGGTCTTTCATTAATTGGATTCCATCAGATGGCATCAGGTGTGGCCGGCTCACGCAGAGCCGATAATTTTGTAGCATTTAAGGTTTAATCATAACATTATTCCGCTAACAGCTTCCACGCGATTAGCGCCGTCAGCTCCGGCGGTACTCGACCGATGGATGATAAGGTCCGACAGATCGCAAGCTAAACGGACACAGGAGCTACCCAGCAACCAGGCTATTGCGACCGAAAAATTATCCACTTGCATTTACACTGTCTGATACCAGTATGTTAAAGTTCTCACCAACTTTGCTTATGGATTCTTTTCTGAAGTGAACTCCTCAGCTTGTTTCAGTGCTTTGAGTTACTACGCCTTGACTACATACGTCAGCCGCTACTCTGTTGCTATTGAATGGGCTTCCGCTTTATATTTATGAATTTTCGCTTTGATAGATGTGCACAGTTGTGATGCCACGTCTCAGTCTGTATGACATATGAGTAGTGCTGTTCATTTTTTCGTATGTATCACTGTATGTTCTGTTATTTAGATGACGATCTGCGTCTTATGTTTCTTATGTTGTTGGTTTCTTTCGGTGCGTTACTAAAGACACCAAGAACATGGTTTGTGACTGAACCCGGCAGTAATAATAAATGTATACAGTACAAGTGTGTGTCACGCACTTTTCAAAACATATTACTGCTGTTGATGGCCGACTGAAGAAAGTCATTGTTTACAGATTCACTGCTTTATCACCTACCACACTGAACAGATGCAGCGCAGGTACAACAAAAAATGTTAATAACGATGGCGGCAACCACGTAGGATGTACGGGACTGCATTCGTACTTTCCATTCTGCCAATACGTGTCTCCTATTATTCTACGTTATTCAGTCGGACTGTCCCCATTAGAATCCCGGTGCAGCATACACTATTAATACGCTGTCGTTTCTAACAACAGCAGCCAACGCTTTAGCTCTTGTAGAGAAAGAGCTTGCTTTCTTTGTATACAGGTTGTTACAAAAAGGTACTGTCAAACTTTCAGGAAACATTCCTCACACACAAATAAAGAAAAGATGTTATGTGGACATGTGTCCGGAAACGCTTAATTTCCTTGTCAGAGCTCATTTTAGTTTCGCCAGTATGTACTGTACTTCCTCGATTCACCGCCAGTTGGCCCAATTGAAGGCAGGTAATGTTGACTTCGGTGCTAATGTTGACATTGCTCTACAGTACTAGCATCAAGCACATCAGTACGTAGCATCAACAGGTTAGTGTTCATTACGAACGTGGTTTTGCAGGCAGTGCAATGTTTACAAATGCGGAGTTGACAGATGCCCATTTGATGTACGGATTAGCACGGGGCAATAGCCGTGGCGCGGTACGTTTGTACCGAGACAGATTTCCAGAACGAAGGTGTCCCGACAGGAAGACGTTTGAAGCAATTGATCTGCGTCTTAGGGAGCACGGAACATTCCTGCCTATGACTCGCGACTGGGGAAGACCTAGAACGACGAGGACACCTGCAATGGACGAGGCAATTCTTCGTGCAGTTGACAGTAACCTTAATGTCAGCGTCAGAGAAGTTGCTGCTGTACAAGGTAACGTTGACCACGTCACTGTATGGAGAGTGCTACAGGAGAACCAGTTGTTTCCGTACCATGCACAACGTGTGCAGGCACTATCACCAGCTGATTGGCCTCCGCGGGTACACTTCTGCGAATGGTTCATCCAACAATGTGTCAATCTTCATTTCAGTGCAAATGTTCTCTTTACGGATGTGGCTTCATTTCAACGTGTTCAAATTGTAAATTTTCACAATTAACATGTGTGGGCTGACGAGAATCCGACGCAATTGTGCAATCACGTCATCAAAACAGATTTTCTGTGCACGTTTGGGCAGGCTTTGTTGGTGATGTCTTGATTGGGCCCCATGCTCAATGGAGTACGTGATCATGATTTCATACGGGATACTCTACCTGTGCTGATAGAACATGTGCCTTTACAATTACGACACAGCATGTGGTTCATGCACAATGGAGCTCCTGCACATTTCAGTCGAAGTGTTCGTACACTTCTCAACAACAGATTCGCTGACCGATGGAATGGTAGAGGTGGACCAATTCCATGGCCTCCACGCTCTCCTGACCTCAACCCTCTTGACTTTCATTTATGGGGGGCATTTCAAAGCCCTTGTCTACGCAACCCCGGTACCAAATGTAGAGACTCTTCGTGCTCGTATTGTGGACGGCTGTGATACAATACGCCATTCTCCAGGGCTGCATCAGTGCATCAGGGATTCCATGCGAGGGAGGGTGGATGCATGTATCCTCGCTAATGGAGGACGTTTTGAACATTTCCTGTAAAAAAAAGTGTTTTAAGTCACCTGGTACGCTCTGTTGCTGTGTGTTTCCATTCCATGATTAATGTGATTTGAAGAGAAGTAATAAAATGATCTCTAACATGGAAAGTAAGTGTTTCCAGACACATGTCCTAATAACATATTTTCTTTCTTCGCGTGTAAGGAATGATTCCTGAAAGTTTGGCCGTACCTTTTTGTAACACCCTGTATAAATCGGCCCACGGCCTCCGTTAGACAATGTGCCATAGCAATTTTTTGTGAAAGCCCCGACCGAATACAATATTAGTTGCAATCTTTTCCACGTTTCTGCTGGCGGCATTGGTCGAGGTGCAAAACCCTGGCGAAAATGGATTTCGATGGTGTGACGTAGCAATTGGCAACGTCATTTTACGGTAGATAGTACGACATCAAGATTCTCGTAAAACATTTATGCAACTGATCATCTTAATCAGGTGAAGTGTGATGTGTAGTAGCCTCATAAATTAAGAATATTGGTCAATTTCACAAGTCGTCGACGTAATTTTAGATACCTTTAGAGAACTTAAATTATTTATTTTATTCGTTGTAACATAAACTTTTGCACAGAGTAAAATGCAATTTCAAATTCAGAAAACGATGGAAGGGTTTCGTTAGTTCCCTTTGATATGGTGGCAGTGTTTTTCAAAACATACATATATTTGAAAAGATAATTCTATTTCCTTACAGTGTGGGCAATTTCCAGTGTATTGGCCAATTACCTTGCACCTATCTGATAACAGAAGCATGCTAATCAAAATGAACGACACTGATTAACAGGTGCGGCGTACTCTATCAGCCCTTTCCCTTTTTCTCGTTGCAATCAGCTGTCGCACCAAATGAAACGGATAAAGCTTATAAAACCTAATTGTCTTTTCGTTGTCAAGTATTGGATTACATTTCGTGTTTATTACAATTCGATAGCCACTCTTTCTGCACAACACAGTATAAATGACAACTGTTGAACGACGTAAAGTAGAATTGTTACAAATGAGGAAATCCACAATTTCTGCAGAAAAAAATGTGGAACACTTTTTAAACAAGGATAACCTTCGATGTACAGTCTCTTTCAGACAAGGTGACTTCCTTGTCCTTATTATGAAATAATAAGTGAAAGGAATATGTTATAGATATGTAAATGTAACAAATATTATGCTCTAGGCGGAGTTAAGAAGAGAGTTCAATAATTTGATTTCGCACTGTGTATAAATCGATTTAATTCGATTTTTTCAGTTTTTTGACATTTATTTAAAAAGAGTGTTCCTATATGTACAGCTCAGCGTGCCTTCTAAACGACCTGCGGTCGAGATTTAATGTTGCTGGCGCCATGGTGCGACACTATTCCGTAATGTCCTGTTTTAAGTCATTGTGCAGTGCGGCTACATCGGGGCGCGTTTCAATATCGACAGGACACTCCGGTTGGCAACATCACAGGGGACGGTAGAGTCACGGCGATTTTCCGCCGCCAGAGGCAAGCACACTAACGATGAGGTCGATGTAAGTGTGACCGCGAGGGTGCTTGAGCTCTCTCGGTGATCGGCTGTCAAGCGGTTTGTGTGGTGGCGACGGGTAGTAAGCGCCGTTACGTCATAGCCGATACGATTCTTGGTCCGCTGCTGCATTTGCAGTGGTAGTCAGAGCGGGAAACGTGATGTCCTGCATCGGCCGGATTAGTGGCGAAACGCCCGACGTAAAAGTTACTTTGGTTAGTCGCTTGGGCACCTGCTTGTACCTGGATTTCTGTTATTCCGAGAAGCCTGTGTTCACTGTGATGCCGAGTCGGTTTCCTGTCGGCCAGTTCTAAGGATTGAACACGAGAATGACGTTTGCAGCCATTGATTGGATGGTTGATAACTTATGTTCCTACTTCCTGGTAATCTCGTCGAGCATTCCGTTACATTCCCAACTGGTATTTAATGCGTGAAAACTATAGTCGTATCTGCTATCATGCCTGTCCGCCGCCATCTGTAAAGCAGTTTTTGTAAACTTTTGAAGTGATTTCATTAAAATCATTTTATTTTTATTTTTTACTATTAATCTGGCGGTGTGAGAGGCTCTCCCCACGATTTGTCCGCGCTAGCTGGCGTTATGCAGTACGTAATTTTGTCCGGTGTCTTTTGGTGTTGGATTTGCTATTCTAAACTTGCTAACCAGTAATTTATATGTTAAGGGGTAGTTCGAATACACATGTGGGTTATATTGTGTGTTACGCTAAACGGGTCTTAAGTAGAAGAAATGGTTACTCATGAAGTAGTTTCTCTCTCAGTTAACCGCACTAAAGTAAGAGCCTAAACCAGTGCTTTTTTTCTAAAAAACAAGTTTGAGGTTACTCCGACTTACAACTGAAACATGGGATAAAACATGGGATACTACCCAACTGCTTTTAGCCATGACATCATCAACATTATCATGGTAGCGGGACCGTAGAGACATCTATCGGTACCTCGGCGTTTGAGCTTACGCATTCCGTTTAGCACTACCATGGCCGACTATTAGCGGGCGAGGGCACTACATGCTTGCCGAAGTGGCTGCCAGTGATTCAGTTGTCACAGCAACGAAATGCTTGAAACAGTCAATGACATCGCTTTTCCCACCAAAAACTGCACTGGTATCGTTCGTATTGCAATTACCAACACAAAAAATTAAATAAAAAATGTACGTCTGTGAAATAAATCTTTGGCTCTCTTCCAAGTTCTCATCGTAAAAAATTACTTTGTCGACGAAAACGTTTAGGGGTACGCATCCCCCAGCGTTCCCCCAGAAAAACAGCACTGGCCTAAACAATCCGCTGGCCATTAGGTTGGGTGTTGTTTTGCCCTACATGGGCACCTTGTCTCCATGGTCAAATACTAGTATTTTATGTAAATTTTTCATCAGTTTGTTCACCTCGATTGCTTGTTTATCCACATTACATGAGATTTGTGTTACTTTCCCGTGGATGTCGAATGCTAACTGCCTGTTAGTCACTTCTGTATTGTTAAACGCCGCACTATTGATCTCATTAAAGATGTGAAGGCATGGATTTAATGTCAAGATTTCATAAAATTCTTCTTAAGCCTTTTTGTGAATTTTTTAAATGTTATTTTACGTATTTTGTAAATTCTACCGGTAGTTGCCTTGTTTCCAAACGAAAAAGTCATCAGTAAATTAAATTATGGTGGTAGTTTCTGGGAGTATTTTAGATATTTTTGATATTACAATAAACTGATTCACTTTCACAAAATTTATTAATAAAATTATGGCCTAGTATCCCTCCACTCAACACCCGCTCTCTACCGCATTTTCAGTAGTGTCCAGTTAGATTGTAGAACGTAACATTTCACTGCCTTGTAAAAGACAATTGGGAATGCACTAACAAACGAATTTCGGTCTGCCACGGATATTGTCGTGATACAAACATGACATGCACACCCAGAACATGCTCTGACGTGGTGCTCATGCTCGACATGGTTTAAACCATGTCGAGCATCCATTAAATTCTTACTTGCTGAATAACGACTTGGAGAAACGATGGTTTTGAGAATGTGCAACGTTTAATAGACGGAGCCCATGATAATTGAGGATTGGAAGTGTTTCAGCTACAATGCACCACAGTCGTCATGTCGGAGAAAACAGTGTCGGATACGTATGGGGAGCGCCCCCGCCAGTCAGCACGCACGCCATTCGTTCGTTTCTTTCGTCGGTCGACTCGACTGAATCAAGTTATCGGGTAGTTGTACTTTCCTATGTAGCAAGCGCGTTCTAGCTCTGACTCTCCTACTTTGCATACGCTGTACAAAATACAGGGTGTCATTAAAGTCCCTTTACAAATTCAAAATTTTATTTCAACGGCAGTTGTTGAAATATTTTAACAACATTTCTTACGCTTATGTATCTAAATAAACATTCCTTCCACTTATTTTATAAATTACACAGAAAAGCACCTAGTCTGAGAGACTCTTTATGACGCCATGTAGGCACTGTCAAGAAGACAGCGGTTACCGGAGATCATTAGTCTCGTCCAATTTTTTGATATATGCTGGGCTTGGCCAGAAACGAAATCGGCAGAAGGGGAAGCTCCAGATGCCCAAAAGTTTAGAATAAAATAGCATTCTTGAAGCGTGTCGGGCGAGGTATGAGATGTACTATTTGTGTTAGCGTAGTACTTAGGATGAGGTTGCCGTAGCATAAAGACTTCAGAACGGTAATCCGAGTGTCGTGGGGTGTGTGTGGAGAAACATTTTATTTCAATTTTCGCCTCGCTTGCCTAATAACAACTCGTACAATATGACCCTTTCGTTGATTATTTCATCTCATTCTTGTGGTGATCTCTCTCTTGGTTGTCCCTTTCCGGAGATGTGAATGGGGGACTAATCAGGAATCTTTCGCCCAGTGAGATATCATCATGACACTCTTTCAGTTTCAGGGTACATGTCAAGAGCCTTTAAGGACAGAGCTTCAATTGCCTTCTGCATCGTCATGCCATTGATCATCGCTGATTCTTCCGTCTTTTAGGGAATTTCCTGTCCCAAAGGCAGGAGAGTATTCCAGACCACTGACCAACCCTCTGCCATGCCAAGGTAGTTGGCAGAACGAGGGTTACATCTTATACCAGAAGTTTTCGACCGTCATAGGTGATGACTTTTATTCATTATTTGAACAGTGCCTCCGATGGAACTGGACCCATGGCCGTTTCAGTTACTAGCAGAATCACTGCCCCTAAGGGGTGGGCCACGTACCCACATGTTTTTCTCTAATATTTAGGTATTTATATGGTGCGAATGATCCCAGTTGTAGTCTCCTAACAATAAAGTGGCAGGTAGTTGCCCAATCGGCAGGGCATGCATTGGGAAGGTGGTAGTGGTGGTTGTTAGTCGGGTGCTGTAGGGGAAATGCTGAGCACTGGATGGGAAGTGCCTTTCTAAACTGAAACGTACGCCCACATTTTTTATTAATATTAAATGGAGCCCTGCCTCACTCACACATGCATGATGACCATTCAAAAATATTTCTGTCATCATTTCTTTGGTTGGTATCCAGTAGGAATTCCACTGAAAATGCAACAAAAGTAGCGAATTATTTCGCCTGACTTTTTAGTCATTTGTAACTTTCCGAAAAGCGTCATGAGTAGCTAATTGTTAGTACAACCCACAGTTCTCTTAATGCCATGTTAAAATTTGCATATTCTTCTAAAACTCAGGGGAGTTAACACTGTGTCCCCTCACACTAACATGCTCTTCATACTGTGCTCCTAAAGAATTCTGAACAGTGGTTCATTACGTTTATTAAATGAGGAACTGAGGAAAAGTAAGATCGATAGCTTATGATGAATCATACCTTCTACAGCTGACTTTAGCATCATGGAAGTTATTCTCTGATCTCTTAAGACATGTCCTATCATCCTGTGTGAGTGACATTTCCATCTTTTAACTGTACAAATTTCCGTATTTTACATTACTATCATGATGTCCGCCTTCAGCCACTATCAAGTACAACAACGTAGAGTGCGATTTGGCTTCGTTAAGTGAAGTTACAGAAAAGAATTATTTAACTGAGTGTCCCAACGTGTAGATAAGAAAAGAACCACCGAAATACTATGGCAGACAGGTGATAAACACCCTGTCCATTCTCCTTGTCAGTATTTTTTTCCTTCTGTTCCTCTCTTTGCCGATTCTGCGGAGTCCTTGGGTTCTTCGTGATGGACATACTCTTATCTGACCGCTCCGATGAAATTCTGACTTTATTCGGTAAGGCACTTCTCCGAGTGTCCGGAACAGCAGTTAAGTACCGACAGATTATTCTGCAATTTAATACGCCAGTAGAGTCGTACGAAAAGTAGTTATTTTGATAGTTTGATACGAAGTCTCACTGGAACTGCGATGAACTTTAGAACAACGGTAGAAACGAGTATCGCAAACAAGATACAGTCTCATCGTCATGGATAAGTGATTTTTGCATGGCTGGCCCTGGTGTGAATTTCCGATAAGTCTTCAAGGTTTCACTGTACGGAAGATGTCAGTAGAGTATAGTGTAGTGTAGTTAAACGAATCATGGTGTAATGTGGTAATGTTCGGGCGAGCGAGTGCTTCCTGTAGTTACATCATCAGAAGTCCCACGTCGCAGTGCAAAATAAATTGTTTAACTCTAAATGAAACTGGTATCTAAATTCTATGTACCTAAAGAGAAGACAGATTGTCCTAGAAGGGGCTAACGTATATTGCATTTTGGATATGATGGAGCCTGATTCATTGTGAAGATAATTTATGAGCATAAATGAGAGATGTGTCATCGTAAGGCGCGTAAAGGAAGGCGTTAGCCTGATACATTGTCATTTGTGTGCTCTCGTATTAACTGCAGGGGTCAAACATTACTGTAATAGCAATCCCTTGCAGTTGTAACATATGCGCCTCTAAATTATATTTTATTATCACGGTAGGTCCGTGCTCTTATTAGCTGCAACACCCGTTTTCATTACAATATTACTTTGTTGATTTGTTGCTCTCCAAGATTTGCTTACATTGAGTAGCATTGAGAGCGGGAGAGCTCGGCTATCTTTGAGAGCCAAACATCTCCGAGGAATATAAAGGTCGTGGTCTGTGGTGCCTACGACAATTAACAAACGTTAGGTGGACGTTGGCCCGATGCACACCCGACTAAATACAATCTACGTGGCAATAAGCCTCTCAAGTGACTAACCACTGGCACCGATACATTAATAATAGTATGCAACTCGTTTTATATCACATTCCAGCATGCGGTTTAACATAAGGGGAATCAGATGGAATAAATTTCAGAGTAATAAACTGATCCACCTACCCTGCTAACTTCCAGTGCGTTCCTCCGAAACATATTCTTAGTCGTAAAATACGTTTTTTGACTGTAACTGTAATGTTAGAGTTTTAATTGTGTCAGGTGTTTATCAACTAGTTTTATGATATTCGGTAGATGAGCGTGCGAGTTTCATTTATTTTTCAAAATTTCCTTTGGCTGTGGTAACCAGTGCAGGTATACCACTGGCGAAGAACTGGAGCACCAGGAGGCGCAAAATGTCCTCTGAAAGGCGTCAGCTGGCGACCACCGTTTTTCCCCAATTTTATGCACCGCCTCGCGGAATTTCAATAGAGTGTCCGCTTCGGCCATTAAAGCCGGATACCGACGTGACTGTGGCCGGAGAGGAAGGTGTAGTCAGTGGGGTGGTGATACCGCGCAGCACGGTGGGATGAGGGCGGAGAAAGGGGGGGGGGGCGAGGGAGGTAGTTGGCGGGATCGTCGTGCGGTGCGAGGAAATGAGAGGCAGAAGAAATGCTGCAGCCACCTGTGTGGTGGTGCGTCAGAGCGGCCTTAATTGACGGCATTGTGTCCATCCCTTCCGGTGCCCATCCCCCCGACATGCGGGAGAAAAGCCTACAGTTCACCACAGCGGAGCCGCTGAAAACCAGCTCCGATTCACACTGAAAAGCGAATGTGTTGTAATTCGATTCTCTTCATATGGTGTCAGTTTAAGGGGCAGTTTTAAAGCTTGACATAATACACGGATTGAGTTAACCGAGGCTTGAGTGGGACCAAAGCACCGCCCGCCTTCAATACAAGCTTATGGCATGGTGTTGGCGCAGCACTGATAGAGCAACGAATAGGCCATTAATTCTATTTAATTTATCCGTGCTACAATACGGCATTTCAACAGGAGGTGAAAACATCACTCACCACGATTTATTGCCGATATAGCCACATCGTCATCAGAACGATCTTCTGTGAACTTGAGAGTGGACGTGTCAATGAACGCTAATACTTAAAGCTGAAAGAAAATTTATTGCACAAAAACAATCAATGGTCAGATAGAACTAACCTATTCCTGAACGGATAAATGCGCTTGTCGTCTATGTGCAGAGTTCATTTTCTAAGTTGCTGAATTCACTTCATTTGGTACACCTCTTTGATTGCAGTCACAGAAACGCCTATATCAGTGCAATTCGTCGACGATATACGTCGTCCGGAATCGGCCAATCTTTTGAAATTAGTGCGCCACTATGTGTGCGGTCACAATGTAGCCGACGCATAGAATTCGGACGACAGTCGGTGAAACTCAGACCAGTTTGTCTTCCTCGGTTGAATAGGCTGGTCTAAACGGAAAATCCAGGCTGGAACGTAACAATATTATGATAGCTGTTACTCACCACAGAACGGACATGCTGAGTTGCGGAAAGGCACAACAAAAGGACTGTCGGAAAGTGAGCTTTCGGCCAACAAGGTCTTTGTCGAAGAGACACACACACACACACACACACACACACACACACACACACAACACGCTTGCGTGCACGCACGCGTGTGTATGGGTCGGCATGTGTATGTAGTCTATTTTCAACAAAGGCCTTGTTCCCGAAAGCTCACTTTTCGACAGTTTTTGCTGTGCCTCTCTTCGACTCAGCATCTCCGCTATGTGGTGACTGGAAAATGTCCTGGTGACTCGTGGAAGAAAAACACAGCAAAAGGCATATAGCTCGCAATCTATGGGCTCAAGTGGCAGCTATACTGGTAACCAGAAGTAGGCAAAACCTTTGTCGAAAATTTTCTACGTAAATCGTAACATCAACAAATAATTTGAAGTGAGAAGGGAGCCGTATGTTGTGCTTGAAGTTACTGAAGTGGAGGTTTTTTGGGTGTGGTAGGCAGGCATTAGTTATTTGCAACCAATGTATCCCCATTCGGTAAACACGATAGAATACTCAGCGTTTTTGGGTGCGCATAGTGATGAAACCTTGAACCGGAAGACGTATATTACTGACCTTCTCGAAGAGTTAACCTCAGCAACGTTTACTACACGTATAATTGCTCATCTTTGACACAAACGATTTAATCATCTTTCATATTCTGCACATTTTCACTCACTAGTGTTTCATGGAATAATTTTAAGGGGTAATTTATCACTTAGAAAGAAAGTGCTGGTGGCATAAAAATGTGAAGTAAGGATAATATGTGGTGTCCACCCACAGAAGTTATGTACGTACCTCTTCGAGAAGTTGACATTTTAACTGCTCCGCCAGAGGGTATATATATTCGTTAATAAAATCTGTCATAAATAATCCATCACAATTTGAGAAGAAGAGTGAGTTCAATAGCTACAACACTAGAGGTAAAAATGACCCTTTATTAAGCTGTCTTCGACTCAGAAAGGAGTTCAGTCGTTCTATTCCACTGATGTATTTCTACTTGTAAGTCGGTAGTAACAAAACGTTTAAATCATTTGTGGAACGTGTAAGTAACTAACTGACCAATCCAATTACTGCTTACTGGCGTTTTTGTGCCAGCAAGATGGTGATTCTAGTATATGAGGTGGTCGGAAAATGTGAGGTAAGCGTTTCCATTTTCCAGTGCTTTAAGGGATGAGAGAATCTAATTCTAAAATTTGTGTATGTCTTTCAAACATATTCCGAACGACGATCTTCGCGGAGTAATTGTCAGAGGTCTGTTTTGACAAATTTATCTGAAACTGTGTAGAGTATTTCAAGCTTATTTACCTGCGTTACTACCTTGGAGGTACAATAAGGAGAGATGGCACTAGACTTGTGCTGTACATTGCTTTGAAACCGGCACCGCCATATTGCAGGCTCCAAGGCATTAACACACTATTGTTTAAGCTTGCCTCTTGTTTCATATTTATGTTGCGTGCAGGCATGGCTATTTTTAAACAATAGACGTTACAGTGCTTTCGTGAATAACAGAGTGCAGGAACGCATTTTCAGGCGTTTTCCTGGTATTAAATGCACATTTGCTCCAGTAATACGACGAAATTAGCCTCATTAATGTTATCTTGTTTTTGCTATAAGTTTCGAATAAACAAGAAGTGATGTGAAAAAGCTGCTTTCGCAATTCTGCATTTTCTTTAACACAGACCGACGAAAATGATGCACGGTCTATGTCCACCTTCCCGAAAATGATACGAATATACTTTGCTATATTTTGTCGGTTTCCCCTCTATCCTTCTCAAAGTATTCACCAGGAGAAATTTTAGATATACGTTCATGGCATTTGTAAACCAAAATGAGAGATTAAAACTATCAAGTACAGGTAATTAGCACAACTAAGATTGTAATCAGTACAAATAAAATTTAATATATTAAATAAAATATCGTTTTAACGAGACAAATTACGAATTAAATGTGATTTTTTATACTTTAGACAATAATTAGAATGATTAGTATGCCCATCAGTGTCGCAAGCTGGCATTTTTGATAAAAACACGTCCACCAAACGCTAACGTTTGATGTAACTGACTTTGCGCACGTCAGCTGCACTACGAATTCTATGTTCGTAAAACTAGTCTGGTTATTGCAGTAACTGGGGCAAAATTTGCAGCACTCTAAACGTTCTTTCCGAGACGGACATAACAGAATCACATGCAATCGGTGTCTTTTTATTAGCAAAAAGCGCAATGCGGCACTCGTCTTCAAGCATAGACACACCGGGGCATCTGTCCCTCCAAATGGGGTTAAAATCTAACCTCCGTGATATCATGTATTCTAGTCTAGCATGAACTATCGTCCTTAAGCCGTCGGCACACGGACCGTGCTGTCTAACGTCAACGTTGAGCGTGCTGAGTTCAACATGCTGCTTAACGCTCAGAGATGATGTGACTTGTTCCTACGGTACGTGGATCCCAACGTGGTATACGCGATCACATCGCACTCCAACGGCAGTCGCGCAATGTTTCCAGTTCGTCAATCACATTGTTTACTAAACGGGCGCGGCTAAAATTCCCACGTTAGCTTTATTAAAACGCACATTACCTCCATTGTCCATATGCTAGTCACGTTCATTATATGTAATAGACACAAATAAAAACTTCAATATCCATGTAAATGTTTTAAGACGAAAAGTAAAGTACCATGTCCAATCAATAAGGACACAGGCTTATAAAAGTTTATTACAAACAGTGCGGTACAAATTTGCAATACTTCTCACCAAAAGATAAATATTATTCGATCATTCCCACATTTTAGTAAAACTCCAAGGTCAGTCTTAGTTGATCACTGTTACTACCCAATAACAGAATCTTTGCAATATGTGATTTACGGAACGTAAAAGAAAAAGGAGCAAAATATCTTTATACAAGCAGCGCAAGCTATCCTGCAGATTAAGTCAATAGAACAAACTCCTCAAGAAACGGTGAACTTATATTTACATACATCAAATATTATAGTATATACTTATATTAAACTAATGATAAAGTACCAGAACCTCATAAAAACGCAAATGTTAGGGGCAAAAATGAGATGAAGCAAAACGCGAACCAGCGACCTATCACATACCTTGTTATGGACGACTGATGACACTACGCTAAACCAACAACACAGAGCCGCTCTCAAAAACTAGTATGTTGCCACTTGCTGAAAGCTTTAATCATAGCTATACTACTAATTAAAATTGAACTATAACAAATTGTACCAAGAACAATGCGTTTTTGGTGGAACCTCAGGTGTGCCGTTGCCTGCAAATAACATATTCTCATAATATGCAAGTTTCAAAAATTCTTTTGCCTCGAATATGGCGTTTCTCATTATTTTATTGCAACTAATTACACAGTTAACAACGGGTTTTCGACCGATTCTCAATTTTCTGGTGCACAGAAACAGCATATACACGCATAGCCTTGAAATGAATGCCAATGTGGCGCCTCACAACTCTGTACTGAAGGGAGATGACGTGCATGTGGCGTTGTGCCATCTGATTGGTCAAGCTCAGATGCACGCTCAGAATATCTGACATGCTAGATATTGCTCTGTACGTTCAGAAAGACTCCCAAACGTGCCATTCCACGCTATGACGTCAGAAACTCGGCACGCTCAACGTTCGGATGCGCGGTCCGTGTACCGACGGCTTTAACCTCGCACTGTGGCCAAGCTGTCAGCCGATCTTATCTGGCGACCTATGGCGACACCGTCTTGCGGCCTCTGTCGATGTACGTAGCCTTATATAAATTGAATCCCTGCCTGACGAATTTCTTTCTAGACATATAAATATTTACTCTTCATCATACGAGTCAATCATCATTTGCTATTCAAAAATGCTTTATAAAGCACAATATCAGTACAATTTATTTAGTATCACATAATTTGGGGATCATCCTTTTTTTCAGTTTCATTTTATACTTGCCAAGTCTCTTTCATATTTTCCTCATCAAGAAAGTATTAAAGAGAAACATGACGTCGTTCAGGGAAAAACTGACGCGTGGAATCGTCATTTTTTGTAGTATTGTAAGCTTTCTACATAATATGAAATCCTGAATATCATTTGTAATAAAAATTTGTCGTCATTATGTTGTTTACAGCTGTTGAGAAAAACTGACTGTTGGTTGGTCCTGTATTGCGGTTGTTAACACTATCGTGAAACAAAACTTAAATCTAAAAAATGATGAATTTGAAACAATGAAAATGAATCTCCATAAATCCCACAACAAACTAATTGCCTACACAGTGAAAATTATGCAACTGAAGCTCAATACTAAAGCACATCATGAAAGTTACGTAACACAAAGTGTAATGTCTGACTTCAGACATCCAAAAAACTGCTGCTGAACTCTGACGAATAACTGTTTAAGATTACCTTCACTGTTCATTGTAAACTAATCTGCTTATTTAGCACAATACACGAAAATTCTGACTACGTACTGTTTGCCAACAAGAATGCAAAGTGTGATCTGATCTGAAAGAAGATTAAATTACCTCTTTCTGAGAATGAAATTTTCTATGTGGTGCATTGGCGTTATCGAAAGTAAACGGAAATCACTAAATGCAGCAGCAGGTAATGAAAAATAATGTACTCAATACTAATCTTTTCTTTTCTTGTTAGAAAAAGTCTATTGCTGCTTTACTGAGAATGGTGTAAGAGGATTTTACTTAACAGAAAAGCGTTCTTGAAAAATTAAACTCTGGTTATTGTCGAAACAGAGTGTATAAGGAGACTAACAATTACGGAATTAATTCATTACAAAAATTACAAACACTTAAGCCAGTAGCGTTATTTGTGACAGAATGAAAACAAAGACATCAAATTAACACTGGTAATGAATTTTATTACTCAGCTTAGGGACAAAGATTTCCTTGAAGTAATAGTTCTGAGAAAGAGACATTTCATTCTTGCATGTGCACTGGTTGCCTTGAAATATTCCTCGAATCTTCTCCATCCATACAGTGAAGAAAATATCCTTTCAAACACGTTTTTGTTTCCATAATAAAGCATTCGAGAAAATTTCTCTCAGATTCACAAATATTAGACCACCTTCTCTTAAACTCAACTGCACGCTACAAACACTCTAACAAGAAAGGGCGTTCTTGTTAGAGGGTTTGTAGCGTGCTGTGCTAGTGCTGTACAACTAACAAGCAAGCTCACCACTACTCGTGCAGCGCGCTCATGCATCTTTGTCTCAGTACAATGAAGGTGAAATATTTACAATTGCAGAAAACATATGAAAACCTGAAAGCTTACAATATATCCGAAGTTTGCCAATGAGTGATCATTCTTTACCTTTTGTCCTACGCTCTCGTTAGCAAAAAAAATGGTTCAAATGACTCTGAGCACTATGGGACTTAACATCTGTGGTCATCAGTTCCCTAGAACTTAGAACTACTTAAACCTAACTAACCTAAGGACATCGCACACATCCATGCCCGAGGCAGGATTCGAACCTGCGACCGTAGCGGTCGCGTAGAACCGGCGCTAGCGTTAACATCTCCCGTTGTCATTCTACAGCGTGTTTCCGTAAGAGCTTGCAAAAATTTAATAGCACATAGAGAATGCTCCACTGAACTATTTGGGGTAGGTATCCTGTGGTCGGAGAAGCCAACTTAAGGAGATATGGAACTTTTCTCCAGCTTTGTCTATCGTTACCGTTTTCCAGCCTATCTACAACTATCATAGTGCAAGTTTGAGAGTACTGGGCTGTTTATTTACATGTACATCCCTTTTATCTCCTGCAAGGAAACAAGGACGACGAGCCTGATCACTATGCTGGTTTCGTTTACTTGTCCACAAAGTCGCTCTGTTGCATCGTATTTGCATTGTTCCATGACAGAACGTGCTGTGAAACAACAATGCACTGCCTCACTTTAGTGCGGATATCCGCAAACATCTCAGTGCTGTATTTCCTAGTCGCCGCATTGGAAGGGAAGGCCCTGTTCCATGATATGCGAGATCACGTGACCTGAGTCCCCTTGATAATTTTCTATGCGGATATCTCTGCGAGGTGCCGGAGCTAGCAGTGTATATAACACTAAATTCTTCTAGAATCTTCATATGAAAATGATGCTCCAAGCCTACCCTTTTCTAACTCCGACTTTTGCTGCTGCACATGGATTAAAAAGAAACGCGAACTGATTGTAATCGACCGTGCAAGTGGATTAGAAAAGAGTTTGGCACGCACAATAATTTAATTTGATAGAAAGAAATTTAATAAAGGAAAGTTTCATTAACGTACTGAGAAATGAAAGGGTTGCTATACTGATAACAGAATGAAAGTTCTGTCCAAAATAACAATTTCATTTATTGTGACAACTCAAAATAATAAACAAAACACATTAAACATTTACAATACGTCAAATTGGATACTCAAATAAATGCTGTGAAGATGAGGTTGCCCATGCATTAGATTGTAACATTTATGACCAAGTGATATGTGGAGCTAATTCCTTGCAACTCAACTCTTAAGAGAAACACCCAGCCAACCCAACATTAATTTCTGCTACAGTAATGAGAACTCAGACAATAAACACCAAAGGCAGAACCACGTTAGAAAAGACGGAATCTGGCGCGCTCTACTGATTTCTGATCGTCACATAGCTAAATTCCCTAATCTGCCGGTGCTGCGGACATACATTACCAAGCTGTCTTTGTGACAGCAAGGACACGTTCTGGCATACCGGAGGCGATGGTGATGATAATGTCGCGAGTATAGCCTGAAACAAATTCTCCTGGTCTGGTTGTCCCAGACTAAAGACTTCCTAGCAACACAAATGCACCTCTGAGGGAGACGAAGAAGGCTTGCTATATAATCACTGACTGCACAGTGATTGATTTTAACAAGCGAAGTCACACAGTAACTCCGATACAGTCACCTTTAGCCAAAACTGAACAAGACGGACAACATAGGCCGCTTGTACAGTATGTGCCAATCAGCAACTCGAAAACCGACGGAAAATTCCACTCTATTGCCAAAGCACTACTATTCCACCAACGTAGACACTTGGTGCCAATTTCTGTGCCAATTTTGCTACGTCACTGAGTTATCCACTGAGAAAGCCAATCACTTATGATTTTGCATAAAACGTGGGAATTTGCCCGCCAAGACTCCCTGGGAACACAAGTCATTCCCACGTCACGCTGCAAGCCCGTCAGAAAGTGTTTTCACTAAGTTTCTGCCAAGCAACGGAAACTCTAGCTCCAGCCGCTCCTTCATGCCCCTGTGGGCGTGTTGCCCCCGCTCTTATGACAATGTCGGCATCTGAAAAGCGTCCCGTCGGCATAACCCTTTCAAGATCAGCAGAACCCGCCTTTCACCGGACCACCCAGATAACGAGAGACGCTGCGTAGGAAGTCCGGGTGTGAAGCAATAGCAACTTTACACCACATGCAATTAGAGAGAATGTATTCATATCTTCTGAGTTCTCAATACTAGCCATGTAATGACAATATTCGGCCATACTTCCCCAAATCGAATTACTCAGAGTAAGATATAAATATGATAGGGGGCAAGTCACCGTGTGAATCTAAAGGCATTCCACCTCTCATCTTAAGTCATTTGTTTATGTGACCCCATTGGATGCGGAGATGGAATTAGATGCCAGAATTGGAGCTGCCTGTGACGCGATTACAAAAACACCCGGATATTAGTCACGGTGCGTCAGAATCTTGTTCGCCGATGTCACGCTTGTATTGAGGTTGGTGGCCGTCAGTTTCAGTACATTTTCCGAGATAGAGTACAGGTGGTACGTTCATTGTGCCAGTGACTGTATTTGGAGTTCACCAAGAGAAAACTGACTGTAATCACTACCATGGATATCTACAGCTGCTCACTATATCTGTGAATGAACTACAGTTTATACTTACAATTCTTGAATTGCAAATGTATTTGCTCATTGCGTCCAGCAACACCTAGTAAACTGAAAAGGCGTCTTCATGTCTCAGAGATCGTGTCTCAAAGCTGAGCAACGTCACAGACTCACCTGTATGACTGAAAGACTTAAAACTCTCGTCACTGCTTAATGTAGCTTATTTCCTCTCGGCTTTAAATGCAATTAAAGTGAAAACTTGCAGATATAAGAAACATGTAGAAGATTAACTTGAAATAAAAATCATCTCGTAAGAGTCTCAAATTACATTCACGGAAAAAATCCTAACACCAAGAAGGAGTTGTACTATATAAACGAAAGTTGGTACGCGTGTTGCTACATCTGATAGATACCGTGTATTAAAATTTTGCGCAATTCGCATGAGAGTGTCACTATTAGCACCACCATGAGGGCACAAATCAGCTTTGCTTTAAATACACGCTCTAACGGTGATGAGCGTTAATTGCCTTCGAGATTGGACGTGGTGAGTTGATGTTAGTCAATAATGCCTTTAAGGCGGCAAAGATGGCATTATCAACACCTCACCGACTTTGAACGATAGGCCACGAGAAGCTGGATGTTCTTTCTATGCGATATTACAGGAAGACTTGACAGGGGTGCACCCACTGTACAAGATTACTGGCAGCGATGGTCACGGGAAGGTGCCGTCGCAAGAAGTCCGGGCTCTCGATGTCGACGTGACGCTACCGAGGTGGACTGCCGTTCTGTTGGCCGTATTTCTGTGTTGCTCCGCAGCGGCAATTTGAGCAGCAGTTGGAAGCGCATTGGCACAAATAACTGGTGCATATCGGCCACTTCAAGGACAGTTCCAACCCAGGCACCCTGTAGTGTGCATCCCACTGACCCCAAACCACCGCCTATTGCGACTTGAGCAGTGTCATTGGACGGTTAGGCGGAGGTCTGTTGTGTTCTGTCATGAAAGCCTCGGTGCCGGTGATGACGGTCTATTGGTTAGAATGAGGCTAGTTGAGGACCTGCAACCAACCTGTCTGTGTGCTATTCACACTGACGCTACACCAGAAGTGTGGTTTGAAGTGCGATTTCGTAGGACAGTAATGGCATTCTCGTGGTTATAGCACGCACACTGACTGCAAATTTGTACGTAATTCTGATGATTTGACTTTTTGTGATGCAATTCATGATCAGCATTCCAAGGGATGTTTTCCGACAGGATAACGCTCGTCCACAAACTGCTGTTGTGAGTGTCGACATGTAGCCTTGGTCTACTAAATCACCAGATCTGTTTCGAGCCAACCACATATAGGAGGTCATCGGACGACAGCTCCTGGATCTACCACAAACTGCATTATCTTTCCCTGTGTTGATCGGCCGAGTGCAACAGGCAAAGGAGGTCCATCCAACAACCAGATATCCTACACCTGTACAGCACAATTCGTGCACGTTTGCATGCTTTCGTTCAAGATTCTGAGGGTTACACCGGTTATTAATGCATCATCATTTTACATTTTCAAGGACTTATCTCGCACTTATGTTAACCTGTGACATTGCGATGTCGCCTGAACAAATGTATTTACTAAATTTCATTACTCTATATTAATTACTTTTTGTTGTTGGGATTTCTTTTCGGTCAATGTATGTATCTATATTGTTCAATAATAGAATACAAAGGGGTGTTTATCATATACAACTATGCAATTCAACAGATGATGTGCCCATACACTGACATTCACATACAACAGACTAAATAAATTCACCATGTACTAGCCCTAACCCCTTCCCCAAAATATTATTTCATAAGCGGAAGAGAAATAACCTAAGCAACTTGGGGCATTATATGAGTGAGTTAATACTGGAGCTGTGTTTTGAAAAGTTGAGTGGACCAACGAAAACCTTAGACATCTCATGTTAACTGCGAATGCTAAAACGTATTTCGGCAACAAGTCTGTAGCTGGAAACTACAATGGACGTTCAACATGTAATGCAACACTTTTTTCTGAAAGAACCTTCATTTCATTCACGATGGCAACATACCATATTATTCCGCACTATTTTGGCTACAAAATCCTGTTTTCAAGATAATCTCCCCTCAGTGAGAAGGTCTTACGTCAACCTCCTGTGAGGACTGTATGGTGGATGAGGAAGAGCTGACGTTTTGTGAGCTCCTATTGGCTGCGCAGCCTTGTGTGAAGCCTTGTGTTGTCATGGACAAGTTCGTTGGCATTTCTGTGGTCACTAACACGCTGAAGTCGTTTCTTCAATTTCCTGAGTGTGGCACAGTTCACGTCCGTGTTGATCGTTGCACCATGAGAGAGGACATCAAAGAGAAGGCAAACAAAGAGCCCCACAAGACCGATGCTATGACTTCACTGGATGAGGGTGCGGCTTTGACCTCCTCCTTCCAAGGAGAGGTGGTTTCGAGCAACTCCAAGATATAGCCATTTGTTTCCACTTACAACGTTTGTAAGGCGTAAGAAATTCCGCAAATTCGTTGCTCTTTACGGTCTTTTGTTATGCGACGAGGAACGCAGCGGTCACAAACCACTGAGTACCTCAACTGCTTGACGAATGTGTTAGAACTGTCAACAGGGGCGTCCAGATGTGCAGCGAGGTGTTAGATTGTGGTACGTCGACCGTCGCGAATGACAGTGTCTGCACGTTCAACGTTGCTAGAGTCGCAGTCGTGTGCAGCTGGCCAGCACGTGGGAGTTCGGACAAGTGGCGCGACCCTGTTATGATGAAGACAGACGCCTCGCCCAACGACTGGCCGGGGTTTTGTTCACTGACAGGGCTCCGTAAACATTCTTCAAGTGCCTATGAAAATCTGCAATGCTCTAGTTTTCCGCGGTTAGAAGCTCAATGATAACTCTCTTCTTGGAAGGCAATTCCAATACAGATACCATTCTGAAGGATACCAACAGCGCCACCACTGACTGAACTTTCATGAAACTATATGGGCTGAAGCGCGTATATTCTACGACGTCCGGCAATCAAATTCTGCACTTTTTTCAACTGAAATGGGCCAAGGAGAAAAAGCTATGAAATATTTATTGAGCGACCTTCGTACATGGTTTACAATCACGTAAATATGATGGTGTAGGGAGGATAGTCGGCATTTAGCCGAGACACGGCTCGGACGCTCGGCGCTGTGAACAGCGCTCCACAGGTGTTTCTTTACTCGCTGCGCGAGGTAGGCGTTCCTTGTTGTGATTTAGAGCTCTCACTAGATATGGCGTTTTCTTACCGCCAGGCGACGGTGAAACTCACGTTTCACGATTCCTGAGGCTTATGAAATCGGTTTCTGAGAGACGACAGGCGTGTCGAGCCCCTCTGTCACTTCCAGTACACTCTATCTGAAGATGAAGAGCGAAAAGGCATGAGGCAACCTAGTCCGACCGTCCCCCAACGGCTACCGCTTTCACCACGCAGACGGTAACGTCAGCACTGTAACCGTGGACAACGGGGATATGGGAGCGTGTACGGAGCACATATTCCAGCTGCCGTTCGAAGTCACGGCCGCGCTCGTCACTGATGGGTTACAGCCATATGGAATGGTCCTAGGTTACATGAATAGAGGAGGAACACCTTTGAAACCTATCACGTTCACAATGGCGTCCAACAGGTACGTATCGAAATCCGCAAACACGTTCCGTCGTACGTGTTCATCGGCGGTTGCCGAGCTATCATTATTTATGACGAACAACCGCGGACAAGTTCCGGCTGTGGACAGGAAGGCCACTTCCGGTCAAACCGCCTCCAGCGCCGCCGTGACCAGGTTCCAGGTGCGGAACCACTGCAGACAGCTGTGCCGTCCTCATTACCGCTTACGTACGTGGAAGCCGTGCCGCCGGTGTGCACAGATGCCACGCACATGCTGCAGTCCCACGTGACCGCGAGCTCAGCCGCCGACGACGCCGTGACTGCGGCGCCGCACGAAGTGACGTCCTTGAAGGGCACAAAGCCCGCCACCACGACCATCACCGTCTTCGTACCACAGGCGTTGGTTCCAGACACCGGCCTCGTGGCCGAACATATTGACCCCAGCCCATCGACGGGGCCGATGCCGAACACGCCGGTCGCCAAAGCATCGTAAGAAACGCCGCCTCTCGACGGAAGACGACCAACGGAGCGCAGAAAGGGACCAAGCTGCCGACGAGGTCTCTGACTCGTCGTTGCCAAAGGACTCTACCAGTACCGCCCCAACGCATGCATCTGACACCACAGACAGGGTGCTTGCCTCACCGGCCCCAGACGTTTCCACGACTGACCTTGAGTCCCACGACTTAGAACAAAGGTCAGGTCATGGAGACCAATGTACACGACGATGCGCCATCACCGACCCCTTCCCGGCTCGGTAACTGAAATGGAAGACGCACCAGACGCCCTTCACGTTCCTCCGTCACACGGGACCGGCGCCCCCCATGGGGAGAACCTAACACCCGCGGAAGGGTCGCGTTGAAGATGCCTACCGCAGGGATGGGTAGCCAAGCGGCGCCAATACCAGCGGGAGGCCGCCATTTGCATATACATTCTCCGCATAAGATATCCCAGTCCTACCGTGTGGGTACAGTCAACGTTAATGGTATACACTCTGTCATCAAATGTTCCATAATATGCTCCAGGCGGCGGACCTGGATATCGTCCTCCTTCAATAAGCCCATCCAGAGCTGCAGTTGAATATTTATGGATACACAGCCTACAGCATCCCATCAAGCGACGGTGCCGGCGGAACTGCCATGCTGTTTCGCGATGGCATCGAAGCATCGGAAGTCTAGTATCTACCATCTGCACGACGTGTTGCCGTCACGGGGGGAGCTGTCCGCATTGTCAGTGTTTACGCGTCCTCTGGGACATCTCGTCACAGTGAAAGGGTCACGTTTTATCCCGACGAAATTGCCCCAATCCTGAATGGGAATACAGGACACTATATCACAGGCGGCGATTTTGATAGCGTCTTGGATCCAGCAGTCAACAAATCGCGTTACTCGACTTGCCCAACACTGCGGGCACTCGCGCGAGATCTGGCACTACACAACACGTGGCGTCTCCTTCACGAGGACCGCCGTGGCTACACATGGCCGTAACACAGCGTGTTGGTGTCGGGCGACGTTGGAATGTTATTACACTGCGCTGAGGGAACTAATGACGCAGCCGCCAGCACGAGAACGGTAGACAGTGATTAATTGTCTCAAATTACACCTACTCTGCCCCACCGCGGCTATCCCCTGATGGGCGATCAGTGGATTATGTTTCAAGACCTCCTCCGCGACTATTTTACCGTCCCCAAGGATTTCCTCGAAGACGTCCTGATACTGGTTCCAAAACCGAGCAGTTCTCACCGTTGTCGTAACTATCGTACTCTTACGCTTCTGAACGCGGATTATAAACTTTTTGCCCATATCCTTCCCACACGTCTACAGACCACCATCGGCCACATGATCCATCCTGACCAGATATGTGTAGGCGGTCACAAAAACATCCACAGTGCACTTGGCGGATACCGCGACATCACGGCGCTGGCAGTGGCCTGCCGCCTCCGGGGCGTCCTTGTCGCTGTCGATTATGATCACGCCTTTGATCGTATCGACCATAGTTTCCTTCGCGCCGTGCTCGAATGCACGGGTATCTCACAGGTGTCAGAAAGGGTGATCTTGCGCTTAGTCCACGGGGCGCGCTCCCGGATTATGGTCAACGGCCATCAGACTGAACACATCACTCTTGGTCAGTCGGCGCGGCAAGGATGTCATTTATCAGGAGTGTTATTCGCGGCGGCCTTCGAACCTGCGCTGCATGGCCTTCGCCAGTGACAGGAGGGCATCTCCATTCGAGACGTGACCTTCCGGTGTGCTGCCTTCACTGACGACATGGTGTTCTTGGTGCGACGCTTCAGTGGTTGAGTAGCTATGGCGTGGTATCAGGCAGTGTCGTCAACAAGCGCAAGACGCCGTACAAGAGTGTATGGAGAGGCCTTCACCACCCGGCAGCGATCCCCTTGCAAAGCGTTCCCTCACTGAAAGCATTGGGGGTGCAGTTCTCCAGTACAGTTCGCCGAACTGCGACAGCCACATATCACCGGCTACTACGACGGACACGGACGCCTGGTCTGTGATAGTAGATTCCGAAATATGGATATGATTCTCCGAACACGTTACATCAACACTTATCTATCATCCAAACTTAATTATTTTGCGCATATTCTTCCCCTAACAGTAATCACGGCCCCCAGTTACCAGGCAGTTTAAGGACAATTTGTGAGTGCAGGTCACATATTCAAAGTCCACTACACTACTTTAAGGAAGCCTCCACTCGCAGGGGGCCTGGGATTGACTTACGTCCACAACTACGTGCGGGCGTTATACCTAAGGACGATGCGGCTCGCGTGGACCGCGGCCAACACCAGCTTGAGGGGGATACTGCTACTAATCGTCGCGCCCCGAGATCTTTGTCCACCGTTCCCCGCGGACAACATAGAGAAAGTTTACTTGGAAAAGCCAGGGTGATACGGGAAGATTTCAGTTGGATTACATCATGGTCAGACAGAGTTTCCGAAATCGGATAATGGATTGTAAGCAAATCCAGTACCACCTGTGTACGCAGATCGCAATGTGGTAGTACTGAAGAAGTTTAAGAGATTAGTCAGGAGGGATCAATACGCAAATTAGTGGGATATGGAGGTACCAAGAAAGGCGGGATGTGTTTGAAGTTCTCTAAGGTTATAGATACAACAACAAGGCGTAGCTCTGTAGGCAGTACAGTTGAAGAGGACTGGACATCTCTAAAAAGGACAATTACAGAAGCTGGAAAGAAAAACATAGGTACAATGAAGGTAACTGCGAAGAAACCACGGGTAACTGAAGAATTACTTGAGTTGATCGATGAAAGAAGAAAGCACAAAAGAGTTCAGGGAAACTCGAGAAAACAGAAATATAGGTCACTGAGCAATGAAATAAATAGGAAGGAAAGAAAGAAATAGAAAGTGCAGGGAAGATAAGACGAAATGGCTGCATGAAAAATGTGAAGAAATCAGAAAATAAATGAGTCGGATGGACTGAGTGTATAAATTTTGGAAATTTGTGGTAAGGTCCTAAGGGACCAAACTGCTAAGGTCATCGGTCCCTAAGCTTAGGCACTACTTGATCTAACTTAAACTAACTTACGCTAAGGACAACACACACACGCCCATGCCGGAGGGAGGACTCGAACCTCCGACGGGAGGAGCCGCCAAGGCCATGACAAGAGGCCTCAGTTAGTGTATACGAAAGTCAAAACAACCTTCTGTGAAATTAAAGGCCAGGGTGATAATATTAAGAGTAGAATGGGAATTCCACTGTTAAATGTAGAGGAAGAGCGTATAGGTGGAAAGAGAACACTGAAGGAGTTTGTAAGGAGAATATTTGTCTGATGTGACAGAAGAAGAACCAGGAGTAGGTTTGGAAGGTATATGGGATCGAGTTTTAGAATCAGCATTTAAAAAGAGCAGAACGGATAGATAACATTCCATCAGCATTTTTTAAATCGCTTGCTTCAAATGACTGAGCACTATGCGACTTAACTTTTGAGGTCATCAGTCGCCCAGAACTTAGAACTAATTAAACCTAACTAATCTAAGGACATCACACACATCCATGCCCGAGGCAGGATTCGAACCAGCGACCGTAGCGGTCGCTCGGCTCCAGACTGTAGCGCATAGAACCGCACGGCCACTCCGGTCGGATAAATCGTATGAAGTGGGAACAAAACGACTATTCACGTTGGTGTGTAGGATATATTGTGCCTGGCGAGATACCATCTGACTTCCGAAAAAAAAAAAAATATTCGGAAGACTGCAAGAGCAGACGAGTGCGAGATTTATTGCATAGTCGGCTTCACAGCTCGTGCACCCGAGTTGCTGACAAGAATAGTATACAGAATCATGGAAAGGAAAATTAGCGACATGTTACAGGACGTTCAATTTGATTTAGGAAAGGTAAATGCACCAGAGAGATAATTCTGATTATGCGGTTGATAACGGAAGCAAGATTTAAAAATCAAGACATATCCGTAGGATTGGTCGACCTGTAAGAGATGTTCCACAGCGAAAAATGGTGCAAGATGTTCGAAACTCTTAGAAAAATAGGGGAAAGCTACAGGGAGATACGAATATTTACAATATGTACAAGAGCCAAGACGGAATAATAGGGGTGAATGACCAGGAAAGAAGTGCTCAGATTAAAAAGGGACTGAGACAGTGATGTACTCTGTCAGCCCTATTGTTCAATCTCTACGTCAAAGAAGCAGTGATGGAAATAAAAGAAAAGTTCCCAAGGGGAGTTAAAATTCAAGGTTGCGGGCCGCATCCAACCAGTCAGAAGGCTGATGAGTGAGGGGGGAAAAATAGATTGCAGATCAAATGCACCGCGTGGTCGTACCCCGAGGTGATTTAAACCCACAAACGCCCACCAGAGTGTTGTTTCACCATGTATCAGCATTATCCTTAATTTATGAGCATGAGTGTCATTTTAGATTTGTTAAGTCTCACCTCAAGGTATTTATTTGTAATGTGGCCTTGTACAGACATGAAACGTGGGGTATAAATAGCTAAGACAAGAAGAGAATAGGAGCTTTAGAAATGTGGTGTTACAGAAGAATGTTGAATATTAGAGCGTATGGCGAACTGCTGTGTGGGAGGTACTGAAAAGCGAGATTAATGGTATTACTTGACTAAAAGAAGCAACTGGTCGTTAGGACCCGTCCTGAGCATTAAATGAAGCGTGAATCTGGTTATGCATGGACGTGTCAATGTAAAAATTGTAGAAGGAGACCAAGTCTTGACTATGATAAGTGGATTGAAATGGATGCAGGTTGCAGTAGTTAAGCATAGGAGCAGAGGCTTGCACAGGCTAGACTAGAGTTGACAGCCAGTTTTCGGGTCTAAGAACACATCACCTAACTTCTGAATAGTGCGGCAAGCTCGTTACTTCTTACTTTGCAACCTCATTTCATTCATGCTGTACCCATTATTTTCTTATCGTACGTTTGACACATATCACTATTCTATCTAATTTATAGTTCATTGCTAAGCATTTACAAGGTACCCAGTATTTGAGTCACAGTACCACGTACAGTGGTCTAGATATACTATATGAATATTTAGAATTTCATGTTTACATCTACTGTTTATCTAAGATATCCTATAAGCTGGTTTCTACAAGGAAATTGCTTATGGATGTTGCATTTCTGTTCCATTCATCCTGTTTTGGCGAGAAGCGTCTGAACAGTAGTTCTCTTTTTTTTTGTGGTATACATAGAAGGTGATTTAGTTGCCCTTATCTATTGGTCTTACGCAACCTGCAACGCATTCAAAAACCACATGCGAGATTTTCATATTCTCTCGCTCACAATGTGCTCACTATTAATCCTACAGTAAAAAAAATGAATAGGGACTTTTGGTACGAAATTTAATCTAATTAAATTTTGTACTGGAATACATTTTCGATGGAGGACACAGTTTTCGAGTTATTACAGATAAACGCATTTGAGAGTTACTTCTGCACATTTTTCACTAGAGGCCACAGTTTTCGAGTTATTCAAGAAAAACGGTTTCATAGGTCATTTTAGTATTATTTTCCTGAATAACTCGAAAACTGTAGCCTCCACCAAAAACGTATCCAAGCACAAAACTTAGCTGCATTACATTAGCTGTAAGAAAGATCCTGTTCATTTTTTTCAGTACAAGTAATAGGTTCCGCGTAGTGAGCAAGAGAATATGACAGTCACGCATGTGATTTCTGGAAGCGTTGTGAGTTGCTTAAAACCCATTGGTAGCGGCAGCGATTCATCTTTTATAAGGGTGAAGTTTTCTGTTTTATGCAGTGGATATATGATCATTGTAGGCCCTATCACTTTTTGAGGTATTGTAAATAATGTACGCTGAAGAACGAGTTAGACTAGTAATCCGCCGGGTCACTTTCACACTTCGCTGCACACTGCAATGACTCTGAGCTACCACCCGTTGTTTCCCTTTAAGCTGTGTTAACAAAGGCATCTCAGCGAGGTCTCCAGCGTGTTGCTGCATGTATATGGAATTTCAGAAGGCTGCCCTCTTAGGCAGGGTTTGGCGAGCATTAGAGCTGATACGCGTACGCAACCGCAGCCACACACGCACAAGCAAACAGACAAGCGCCTCCCACCCCCCACCCCCACCCAGCTTCCACCCACAGGCCTTCCGGCAGACGCTGTTCTTTTCAGTCGGGCGCACTCAAGTGTTGAATAATGCATGCAGCCGCCCGGAGAGCAGCCACAGACAATCCTGGGAGCTCCGCGCCGGTCCTCCACGGCGATGCAGCCACAAACACTCTCTGAGGCGCCGCCTGCTCCGTCTGCAGTATTCGTAACAGGCGCTCTGCAGAAACTGATGTACTGGTGTCAGCCGGTTACGTACTCAAAGACAACGACGCCATTCTTTACGTAACTTGTCAACAGTGTGAAACACACTGGCAATCTAGCGATATAAACAGCTACGTGTCGCCATGACGTCACATTAGCGGGCAGTGTTACAGTGTTTTTGTAATAACAACTACTTTACGTTTAAATGAAATAGATATGTGACACATTCATACTGGTGTTCAAGTGATTTTAATGTTTGTAATGAGAGATACTTTATTTCCTTACTCAGATGTTATAATTTTTGAAATTGCCTTGTCAATCTGTAGAGCTGCTATGGTGACATACTAGTGGGCACTTCCTCTAGCATCCCTGCCAGTGGTCAGTGATATGGACCTAGATGAGTTGCTGTTGGTATCGCGGCAGTATGATGCAGCAAGTTGTCAGAGAACGAGTGCGCGAACGCTCCATAAGCAGAACCAATTGACTCAGGTATCTACCTGTCAGTGGTGATGATTTAACTATTTCCTGAACTTTGAAGACATAGGTGAGGTAGTATACCACACATACCCACACAGACTCACGCACACCAACAACAACTTTCAGCCTCACCCCGGATGGTTGTATACAAATATGACGATTTACAATGTCAAAAAGACGCCACAAACATTGTCGGTCCGAGAAGATACAGTACGTTCATGGATTTGAGGCATGAACTTCCCAAGATAGAGATGTTGCATAGAGTTAAACCTCAACAATAGAATTTTCAGCCATCTCATTCCATCCACAAAGCTTGCATGTGATGAGATAAGTTTTCAGGAAAATCAATGCAATAGCTTTCAAAGCAATAACATAATTACAACGCACCTAGAACACCATCACTCACATTGAAATAATTATTTCGGCACTGTAAAATGGATTAATTCCAAATTTTCTAAAGTTTTATTGTACAGCTAAACGTACATTTGCTAGCAGATCCGGTGGAGCACACTCTACGAAATTATGATCAGTTTGTCCATCGAAACTGAGTAGAAGAAATTAAGGCTCTGCTAAACAGTCACCAATAATGCCGGCCCAATCACTGACAGAAAATATTTGTTGAAGACTTGCTTCAACAGTTGCGTGAGAATTTACGTCTGCTTGTACATGCCGATTGTGAAAATCAGCAATCTGACCTACGTGAAGCGACGGCTGTTCTGTGAACAGCACCCTTCCGTTAAAATTATGGTTGATACTGTGTCGAATAAACCATTCGCAGTATAATAACCATACAGGGAAATCAGCTCCTGATAGTGGCTGCAGAAGCCGCCAGACTGCCATGTGGTCTACATTCAGTGTCCCAGTTACATGTCGTCGTCAACTGCATGAATAATTGTCGCCTCCCATTACGGTGTCCTCGTCCTTCTAGGCTTTCACCGGTCGCGAGTACCAGGTGTAAATGCCCCACGTTCCCTGAGACGACGATCGATGCTTCAAATGTTTTCTCGTCGGGGCATCTTCATCCTAGAAATCTCTTCCTGTACAAATGATGAGCGCGAGCGCCTTTGCCGGCATCTAATCTATATACCGAATGGGGAATTGTTATGTCTATGTAACCCGTGTACTAGGAACGGTCGTACTGATCGCTGGAACAGTTGATGTTACGTGTAGATAAGAAATGACGAACGTCGTATGGCAACAGGGACACGCAAAACAAAACACTGGTGGTGCACAACAACCAAATATCACCAAGATTATGAACCCTCTGATTCTAACGTTCTGTTCTGGTGTGTTTCCCATGATTAATGAGTTCGAGAAAATGAGATGCAACATGGAAACAAAGCGTTTCCAGACTCATGTTTACAGTGACCCACGTTTACAGTGAACGTGGACGTCCAGGAATGGCAAGGAACAGTCTTTCTCTACTTCCATACTGAACTTTATGTGGGTGTTGACAATGTGTTCCAGGAACTCTTCCAGGTTTTGGTGTCCACGGGACCATATAAAGAAGGTGCCGTCAACATAGTGAAGAAGACAACTAGGTCTTGCAGGAGTCCTAGGCGATTTTCTCAAAATGCTCCCCGAAAGGGTTTGGTTACAAATCGAGCTAAAGGGCTCCCCATCACGACGCCGACCATCTTGTTGAAATATTCTCCATAAAAAATATGATGACGTCAGAGAATGTTCTAATAAATCCATGATGGTATCGTCGAAGAGCCAGAACAGCAAGTCTACAGAGTCTGTGATGGGTACACCCGTGAGAAGGGAAACCAGATCAACACTAACCACAATATCCCCTTTACCAAGATGTAGATGTTTAATGCGATCGATGAGGTCCGGCGTCCACCGTATTCGATATATAGTGCGCACAATGTCCAACGTACGTTGAGAGGGGGCTGCCCAAATGCTTTCCAAATCTACAGATCGGCGATCCAATGGTGCTCACTATAGGCCTTAAACGTGTGTCCTTCTTATGCACATTTAGCAGATCGTAGAATGTGGGTGGTCTTGGTACCTGAGAGAAGAGGTTTTTAATAACTCTTTCTTCCAGCGACGATCGTTTGAGAAACTCAAACTTTTCCGCTTTCTGTGTGGTGGGTGTCGAGGTTTTTGTTACCTGTCTTCCTTTCGCCTCATATCCCGTTTGTTGCATTAGGACGGCAGTACTGAGCTCGTCAGAGGCAGAGTGCATTCGTACACATAAAATCTGCTCTCTTCAATCTTTCGTGATTTTGAGCTAGAATGTAAATTATTATGTTGACCATGCATTATGTCAATATCGTTAACAAATCTCAAAAAAGTACCAATGTGTCATTAGTACATCGTTTCTAATACCGGATTTTGTGTGTTGTTTGTCGGTAGTTGGCGCAAAAGCGTGTTTGTAATAGGACATGCGTCGAGGCATCAGTTTAACGGGTCGCATCAAACCAATCAGAAGACTGATGGAGAAAAAAGAAGCAAAATGTGTTTACAAAAAGTCAGTTAACATTCCTGCCAAAGAACTGTCCGTCGCAAGACCGTCTTGTTGCTTGTAGATGGTGTCCTTGGAATGTGCAGTAGTTCCTATCCTGTCCCTCTTTACTGTATGACTGTATCAGTACATAGAAAGCTGTATTCCGTCAACAAATTTAAAATGATATTATGATTGGATAATTGCAGCTGCAATGTACTATCCCTGACAAAAGCAAAGAAAATACGACATGTACAGCGATTAATTGGGATTAGTGTTAAGGATGATAACACTGATGGTAGTAGTCCAACACGCCTCGCACTCATTTAATACTGGTGTAATGCTACAGCTGAAGGGCCTAGATACGTCGGCGGCTTGTACACATACATGAAGATTTCTACATTTTGACATGTACCAAAACACGAATAGTGATGCGCTATTTCTGCCATTATTGTAAACTAGAATGTTTGTCAGATTATACATACAACCTGTTCTCTATTTCTAAGCGTTTGCAGTATGCCACTTGATAATGGGCTTCCGGGAAAAAGTGCAGTGGTGAAAAAAAAATGCTTTCCACTGTCAATGGAGAATATGAGAAGTTAATTCAATAAAGTAGCCCTTTTTTTTCTGACATACTTTTAGCTGTAGGGCACCTTAATCTCAAGGACGTTGAAAATTTTGGGTGTTACACGGACAGCACAATCTAATTTTAAAGGTGAACAGTCGTCTGAGGACAAAACCGTTGCCTGCAAACCGGTAGCGGTTCTCCTTGTTCCTAACTAACAGCAATGCTGACAATCCTTCATAACAATTTCTGCTTTACTGTAAACATTAACTTGTATTTTCATACAGACATGGCCTCTCAAAGTCAATTTTTGACAAAATAGCATTATTTCAAATATATTCGAAGATTTGCGCGTGATATTAACGCCATAGCAAGTGCATGATTGACGGATAATTTAGACATATCATCAAGGATCAATGATAAGCTAATTTCGTTTAGGTTACATTTTAATTCGGAAAGCCGCTTTTAGGCTTTTCATAGCGATCCTCCATGAAACAATGTGGTGTTGCTAAGACAAGAACATAAAAGGCTGAGTCAGAGTAAACAAGCGAAAATGGTACGTTATGTGTGACGTGTTTCAACCACCGTATTTTTTATTATTTTTTTTAATCTTCGTACTGACCAATTGGGTTTCGGTAATAATTTCAGTTCATCATCTTCCTTTGTTGTTTTCTGTTCAATTCTAAAAAAAAATTTTAGTATCGTGACCTCTATAAATAGTGATTCTAAAGTGAAAGCAGAACTGATGTCACTGAGAAACGTTATTTCATGCAGAGTTGTGGTGCAGACAGCTCAGTAAATATTGTCATTTTATACTCTAAGCATCGCCGTTCACTCTGCAGGCACCTCTATTACGATAATTGGGCTTATCGTCGGTCAAATGACTGCTTTACTACTACGTGTGTTCAGTATTGTGGTAGTTAACTGTAATAAATGCTTCCTGTCTTTCCCATTGAGCAGCATTTGAAAGAAATCGCCCTGAAAGGCTAAGCGTTTCTAGTGACAAAATTGGATTATTGAAGCATTTTGCTGGGAATACACGTTTAAGAAGGTACTGCTGTTTTCCTCGAGACTGTATGGTCAAAAAAGGTTCTTGATATGTAGGGTTTGGCTGTTTCATTAGATTCCAAAGTATCTTCAATGCACTGCGAGCATTAAATCTCGCAGCACCAAGCGAATGACGGAGGGAGGGGGGGGGAAAGAGTCATATGCCCACCTTTTGAAACTGCTGCAGTATGGTCATATATTTCATATTTTAAAATTTCAAAAAAACAAATGTTTGTTTTTAATGATTTGTAGACCACATTGTTTCAAATGTTTCATTAAACATTTAAATTTTAGTGATGACTTTGAGTTTCTGCAAGAAATGTCACATTCATTTTCAGTTCGAGGACCCGTCTTGCACATCTCTATATGACTTTATAATGTACACTGTGAACAAAAATCGGCGACACTTAAAGTTTAATTTTTTGTTGTTGTGGCCATACAGTATCGTTCCCCTCAATGTACAGATTACGGAAAATGCGGTGATATTCCCAAGATTGTGCTGAAAGCTTATCTACATAGATATTCTGCAAATCACACGTAAGTGCCTGGCAGGGGATTCATCCAACCGCCTTCACAATAATTATCTATTAGTTCAGTCTGCAACAGCACGCGGGAAAAACAAACGATGTATCTTTCCGTGCGAGCCCTGATATCCCTTATTTTATGATGATATCGTATTTTCGCATTCGGAGGAGAAAGTTGGCAACTGGAATTTCGTGAAAAGATTCCGCCGTAACGAAAAACGCCATGGTTTTAACGATCTCCGCCCCCAAATTCTGCATCTTGTCAGTCACACCCTCTCCCATATTTTGTGATCATAGAAAACGTGCTTCTCTTCTTTGAACTTTCTCGATGTACTAAATTAATCCCATCTGGTAAGGAACCCAGATTGCACAGCAGAGGTCCAAACAACGGCGGACAAGCGTAGTATACGCAGTCTCTTTAGTAGATCTGTTATATTTTCTAAGTGCTCTGCCAATAAAACGCAGTCTTTGATTTGACATGCCACCAAAATCTTCTTGTGTCCTTCCCAATTTACGTTGTTCGTAATTGTAATTCCTAGGTATTTGGTTGAATGTAGGGCCATTAGATTTGACTGATTTATCGTGTAACCGTGATTCAACGGATTACTTTTAGTACTCATGTGGATGACCTCATAGTTTTCATTATTAATGAGAGTCACTTGTCAATTTTCGCACCATACAGTATCGTTTCTAAACAGAATAACAATTTGTTTATTAGACGATAAACGACACCATCATCTGCCAACAAAGACGGCTGCTCAGATTGTCCCTAAATCGTTTATGTAGGTAGGGACAGCAGAGGGCCTTTAATACTATCTTGTGGAACGCCAGAAATCACCTTTTTTTCAATTACTACGAACTGTGACCTCTCTTACAGGAAATCACAAATCCAGTCACAAAACTGAGGCGATATTCCATAAGTACGCTATTTCACTACAAGTCAGTGGTGTCGTACAGTGTCAAAAGCCTTTTGGAAATCTAGAAATACGGAATCAATTTGAAATCCCATGTCAACAGCATTCAGCACTTCATGTGAGTAAAGAGCCAGTTAAGTTCCACAAGAAGGTGTTTTCTGTATCCGTCTTGCCAGTGTGTCAATAGACCGTTTTCTTCGAGGTAAGTCATAATGTTCGAACACAATATATGTTCCACAATCCTGTTGCATATCAACGTCAATGATATGGGTCTATAATTTAATGGATTACTCCTACTACCTTTCTTGAATACTAGTGTGACCTGTGTAACTTTCTAGTCTTTGTGTTCGGATCTTCCGTCGAGCGAGCGGTTGTATATAATTGTTAAGTGCATACTCTGAAAGGTATTGTATCAGCATACTCTGAAAGGAACTTATCTAGCACTCAGTCCGGTCCGGAAAACTTGCTTTTATTAAGTGACTTACAGGGTGACAGTTACTGAACTACATGAAATAAAATCGTCGTAACTTCTGGACGGCTTACTTTAGGACGTTCAAACTGCACGATTGGCCACGGGCCATGATGGGAATTATAATGCGCATTGTTTGGTTTAGTCCACTTTCATTTGGATGAGTTCGTCAATAAGAAAAATCGGCGCGTTTTGGGTACTGCTAATCCGCGTTTCACGATCAAGAAGTCTCTTCACTCTCACCCTGTGTTGAGTGCAACGTCCACTTACGGAATAATCTGTGCGAAATTCCTTGATGTCACAGTGACTACCGAACGGTACGCGAAGGTTATGAAGATGATTTCATCCCCATCATCCAAAGTGACCTTGATTTCGACGAGGTGTGCTTCATGCAAGACGGAGTTCGACCCCATCAAAGCGGGAGAGTATTTGTTGTCCTTGAAGAGCACTATGGCGACCGCACCCAGCCTTTGGGGTACCCAGGGACAACTGGCTTTGACTTCGACTAGCCACCAAGATATACGACTCCTTTTTGTGGGGCTGTATTACAAATGTGTACAGTAATAACACTGAACCCACTGATGAACTGACAACAGCCATTCAGAAGGTCATCGTCAGTATCAATGTTCCGACACTTCAGTGGGACGTACAGAATTTTGCTATTCGTCTGCGCCACATCATCGCCAATGACGGCAGGCACATCGAACATTTCATAACCTAAATCCATAATCTGAAATGACGTTTAAATGTTGAATAAAGTGTGTGCACGCCATAGTTTATAACTAATTTTTTTACATAGTTCAATAATGTCCCCCTGTAAGTTGCTTCACTACTTATTTCTAAATTATTCATGTTTTCAACTGTTCTTTATTCGAATTCTGGAATATTTAGTACGTCTTCCTCGGTGACTGAATTTTGGAAGGCTTTGGTAGCACTGATGTCTATAGTACACTCCTGGAAATGGAAAAAAGAACACATTGACACCGGTGTGTCAGACCCACCATACTTGCTCCGGACACTGCGAGAGGGCTGTACAAGCAATGATCACACGCACGGCACAGCGGAGACACCAGGAACCGCGGTGTTGGCCGTCGAATATCGCTAGTTGCGCAACACTTGTGCACCGCCGCCGTCAGTGTCAGCCAGTTTTCCGTGGCATACGTAGCTCCATCGCAGTCTTTAACACTGGTAGCATGCCGCGACAGCGTGGACGTGAACCGTATGTGCAGTTGACGGACTTTGAGCGAGGGCGTATAGTGAGCATGCGGGAGGCCGGGTGGACGTACCGCCGAATCGCTCAACACGTGTGGCGTGAGGTCTCCACAGTACATCGATGTTGTCGCCAGTGGTCGGCGGAAGGTGCACGTGCCCGTCGACCTGGGACCGGATCGCAGCGACGCACGGATGCACGCCAAGACCGTAGGATCCTATGCAGTGCCGTAGGGGACCGCACCGCCACTTCCCAGCAAATTAGGGACACTGTTGCTCCTGGGGTATCGGCGAGGACCATTCGCAACCGTCTCCATGAAGCTCGGCTACGGTCCCGCACACCGTTAGGCCGTCTTCTGCTCACGCCCCAACATCGTGCAGCCCGCCTCCAGTGGTGTCGCGACAGGCGTGAATGGAGGGACGAATGGAGACATGTCGTCTTCAGCGATGAGAGTCGCTTCTGACTTGGTGCCAATGATGGTCGTATGCGTGTTTGGCGCCTTGCAGGTGAGCGCCACAATCAGGACTGCATACGACCGAGACACACAGGGCCAACACCCGGCATCATGGTGTGGGGAGCGATCTCCTACACTGGCCGTACACCTCTGGTGATCGTCGAGGGGACACTGAATAGTGCACGGTACATCCAAACCGTCATCGAACCCATCGTTCTACCATTCCTAGACCGGCAAGGGTACTTGCTGTCCCAACAGAACAATGCACGTCCGCATGTATCCCGTGCAACCCAACGGCTCTAGAAGGTGTAAGTCAACTACCCTGGCCAGCAAGATCTCCGGATCTGTCCCCCATTGAGCATGTTTGGGACTGGATGAAGCGTTGTCTCACGCGGTCTGCACGTCCAGCATGAACGCTGGTCCAACTGAGGCGCCATGTGGAAATGGCATGGCAAGCTGTTCCACAGGACTACATCCAGCATCTCTACGATCGTCTCCATGGGAGAATAGCAGCCTGCATTGCTGCGAAAGGTGCATATACACTGTACTAGTGCCGACATTGTGCATGCTCTGTTGCCTGTGTCTATGTGCCTGTGGTTCTCTTAGCGTGATCATGTGATGTATCTGACCCCAGGAATGTGTCAATAAAGTTTCCCCTTCCTGGGACAATGAATTCACGGTGTTCTTATTTCAATTTCCAGGAGTGTATTTCCATCGCTATTATGCAGAGAAGGCATCGATTGTGTTTTGCGGCTCAGTATCTCTTTGGAGTTTCCGCTATTTTTATGTTTTGAACGCTACATAAAAACCAGCAACTCCTTACAAAGAATGTTGTTAATAAAAGGTAACAACAATTAACGATTTTTTTGTGGTGTGCAGAAAGTACCCTTTGATATTGCACGTTACGGAAAAGGCGTTTGTAATGCTAGGGTTGAAGTCTTGCTTATCAGTATGACTAATATTAACATGTTATGATGAAATTAATCTGCCGAAGCCACTGCTGGTCTAGGCATCATGAAGACTTGATCTGTAATCAGCAGAATGCAACAGCCACATTTAGGGGAACATGAATGTGCTAAATCGCCTTCACTCGAAGGTTTTTGCAAGGGAAGAGGTAGCTCGACCGAGAAGCTCGAGAAATCGATGCGCCGGCGAAATCGCTTCTTGCCTCGCAAGTGCACTCACAGGAACTGCAGATTTAGAGCTTTGTTTGTGCGGGCCGAATGGATTTCTTTCAGGGTCCGGCCAGAACCGTTCACCTGATATTGCAGTGTCGCGAGAATGGAGTTCAGAGAAAAATGTCCACCTGTCAATGCGAAATAACTGTTTAGCAACAAACCGGAAATTGAATTCACTGATCCGCGTCGATTGTGTCGGAGGAAGTGAAAAAAATAAATAATAAACCGAGTTCAAAAAATGACGTCTCAGTTCTCTTATCTTCTGCGGTTTGAACAGTCTGCTATCCGTGTTATCTGTCTGCGCGCGCGCACACACACACACACACACACACACACACACACACACACACACACACACACACACGTGTCGCTGTTGGTCTCTTCCTTGCAGGATGTTTTTCCAGCCGTAACGATGTTGGAGATTTGATGCTTTACCGGATTCCTAAAACTCACGGTATACTCGTGAAATGGTCGTACTGGAAAATCCTCACTTCATCGCTACCTCGGAGATACTGTGTATCATCGCTCGAGCGCCGACTCTAACACCACGTCCAAACTCACTTAAATCTTTAACACATGCTATTGTTTAAGACCAGTAACCGTTATAATAAGTGAGCCAGATAGTTTCTGTCTTATACAGACGTTGCCGACCGCAGCGCCGTATTCTGTCTGTTAACACAACTTCATATATAAATACGTATACCTGTACCAGTCTCTTTGGCACTTCAATGTATAAAGGTGGTACATTATATCCGCATGACACTTGATATGAGGTCCAATGGAAATGAACACATTTTAGATCATAAGTTTGTTAGGAATTGAAGACGACACAAATTCTGTCAAAACCGGTTGTTTGTAAGTGTAAATAAAGAAGTATTTATGCGATATTTGCTTAAGTAATTTCTTCCCAAGTAAAGCAGATAGCTGTTTCTAATTTCTCAGCATGAGAAAATTCAATCTTCGCTTAATCAACGAGCTACACGATTTTGTTTTGGTTTCTGTAGCATGCAAATTCCAATGTGCGCCCGGTATGTGTCTTCAGACATACAAATATGAATTTCGTAATCGGTTATTTTTTGAGGAGATAATTAAGATTTCTATGACTATTTCTCGTACGTCCAGGACATGTGGAATGTCTCCAGCCGCAGGATCTAGTGTGTGTACTCCGCCACTGTACACTAGACTGTAGGAATCTACTGTGTCCGATCGGGCAGCTGTCGGATGAAATGCAAATGAAACGCTAACAGACGGCGGCGGCCTGGTTCACGCTCGGCTACGCTCGCCCGCTCCGGTATTTACCGCTGCTGATCCCGTAGCCGTGATGCTTGCTCGCTGCAGTATGCCCGTCTGATCCCCGGCGATAATTTCCGCGTCACGCTATCCATCATTCGGCCGTCTGCGGGCCGTATCGGTAATGTACGGAGGAAGCCGAGGGCACTGGCCTCAGGACGGTAACCCAGATACATCAGGGCTCTTAGCAGCTCTCTGCTGCACGGCGCGGCCCTCGTATCAACACATTAAGGCAGCCGAGTCAAGTGGCATCCTATGAAGAGAGTGTCATCGCACTTTCATAAAGAAGCGCACTCTTACGTCACAGAACAGAAAAAGGGAAAAAATTAAAACTTTAGTTAAGTTAAGCAGAGGTGAAGACATAGCTGTGAGGCAAAAAGAAACAACCAGCACTGTAAGTCGGTCACGCAATCGATCATGTGTGTCTTACATCAGCTCCAACTAACAGGCATATATTATACGTTCAACGGAAATTGTGCCTTGAGAGTGGGACAGAGTTATATTCCTTAGCTCTTCTTACATAAAACAACAAAAATACGTATGTCGCAGCACCAGCAACTAGAGACTTGACGCTGCAGTTCAGGGAGGTAGGACGTCAAACGGGCCGACTTGGAGCCGGAGAGGCGCTACAGGACATTTTAATTTATACTTTCAATCTTTCACAAATAAATTTATAAAACTTTGTCAGCATGACCAGGAACGATTGAGGATTCAGTCATAGTAGTGCAAGTTCAAAACCATAACAACATAAATTTATTTTCATGTGAAATTCCATCATTTTTTCACTTAGTATTGGGTGCATTTGTTGCTATAGGTATCCTTTTCTTCATAAGTAAGAGTGTTTTTTCGATGAATTTCCCACAGCATACAAACCGACCGGAGTTGCATCGACGACGCTCTAACACAGTGTGAGGCCGTACCCTTCACACCACGACTTCATTTTCCAGACTCCACACGACTTTGGCTGAATTGCTGGAGTGGCAGCCTTGTTGACCAGAAGCTCTGAACCGACAAAAAATTGCAGTTGTTCCAAAAAAAAAAAAAAAAAAAAAAAAGACTGTTGACTGTTTGAATGCTGCACTTCGAAATTTTTATTTTCATTTTTATTTATGCACCCAGACGCGTTTCGCCTTTTTTTACAAGCCATCTTCAGTGGATGTCCTGAAATATCACATGATTTGTCCATTTTAACAAATAGGTTATGGTTTCACATCTAGGTTATAGGTTTAAAAACAGTTCCTTAACGTTTTTCTATGAAATTGAAAGGTACTTACAGGTAACTTCTAATTCACTGCATCCAAGCAAACTGCTTTTTCTCATCTGTCAACCACGTGGACTTCTTACAGTTCACTTTCAGTTCACTGTTTACGTTACATATCACTGTAACTGACATTTTTAATACAGAGTTTAATTTGTTATTCTAAATGTTACCAACATTCTCAGCTTTCTGCATTCAACTGTTTTTTGAATATATATATATATGTGTGTGTGTGTGTGTGTGTGTGTGTGTGTGTGTGTGTGTGTGTGTGTGTGTGTGTGCGTGTGTGTATATTAGAGAGGGAGACAGATTATTTAATAAAATAAAAATTATTATTATTATTATTATTATTATTATTATTATTATTATTATTATTATTATTATTATTATTATTATTATTATATTTTCCTGTATATACTTATGAGAGGAATCAGATGTGTAATCATTTGTTGGGATTTCTGTCTATTATATGATCAATCAGTGTAAACAGTGAGTTGTTAGTCATTTAGTAGTTGTTTCTTTTCAGCCTTTGTTTTGTATGTATGATAATTTTGCTGTAATGTTAGGAGATGTCTTTCATTATTTATTATAAGGAACGACAAAAAATGTCGTCTGCATTCCTGCATGTCACTGGCATGCGGCTTCATGGCTCACGAGGACTCTCATAGCTGTAAATCTCAACGAATTAATAATAATAAATTCTCAAACATGTTTTATTGGTGCGAAAGACGCTCTACAGGCTCTACAACACCATCCTGAAAGCTTTCAGGTGTCTCCACTCAGCACCCCTGTAGCACTTTTAATGTAACAGCAGTTGCTAACTCCGGTTTCTTCATTACATTTACTCTTCCTTGTCATTTTCTTTCATGTGTTCTGTAGTCCCACTGAACTGATACCAAAGTTTGTTATACAATTTAAACTCGAAATCTAGATAAATATCAGTCCCTTTGTTTTGGTTGCGGCTATATTCCGCAGTGTTGCTACACATTGAATTCCCCGCGCCGCAGTACTCAGCACGTCATTAGAAGTGCCTAACTAAAATGGTACTCCCCACTGGTAAAGTAGAGTAATCTGCGGTAATTTTTTTCTGCATGTTCCAACAATCCACGGTGGCTTGGCAGAAGTGCATGACAACAATGCATCGTCATATGTATCAGTGTTTAGGAGGGATAGGCACTGCCAGTATTGTCAAACACGTCTGAATGAATGAAAAATGAGGTGGCAGACCACCTCTCCGTAAAGAGTCGGAAACAATAACAGAAGTGGAGGGCGTGGCGCTCGAACACCGGTGTATTGCAATCCAGGAGGAAGCGGAAAAGGTGAATGTCGCCATGGACTGGTTTTCGAAATCATGCACGGCATTTTGAAGGGTAATCACCCGCTGAGTTCTACGATGTTCAAATACATTCGATGAACCCGCCGACCCGAGGCAGCAGCGGAAATGTTGCAGCCGCGTCAGGCCAAGTAATTTGACTTCTTTAGCCGTCTAATCACAATGGAGGATTGCTGGGTGCGTCACTATGGCCCTCGACTTCTACAACCATAGAAAGCAGCTTTAACTTTTAGAGTTACCGTCGCTGGAAAAGGCGAAAACAATACCAACACCGAACAATGTTATGTTGAGCGTTTCTGGGGACTGCCGTCGTGTGGTGCTAACAGAGTTTGCTCGTAAATGGAAAGGCGTCACAGGAGCACAGTGCCGTAACGTACTGACTTGGCTACTGAAGGTCGTGAAGACGAGGCATCACGGAAAACTGTTCAAAGGAGTGTTTCTGCTCCACAACAGTACGCCAGATAATTCTGCATAAGACACCGTCATACACAAACATCTTTGTGCAGTCGAAGTATGCCTCACCCTCATATTCTCCCCACATGTCACTCAGCGACTTCTACCTCTTTCCTAGGACGACGGAACCATTGTTGAGGCACGCAGTTCCAGAATGACGACGAGTTTAGAAGTGGTACATTTCCTGAACAGCCAAACTGCAAACTTCTACAGCCCAAGTCTCCACCAATTCATTCATCGCTGGGAAATTGTGCCACACTGTAAAGTGGACACGTAGAGGGATACATCAGCAAGTTACATTGCCGCGGGTCAATTTTCCTAGCTGATAATTGAAATTTTATGGCTATCCATCATACTTTATTTACTGCAGCTGTGTTCAGATCCCAGTCACTGCAGAGGTGGCGAGGTGGCACAGTACACAAGGCACCGGAATCGTATTCGGCAAGAGTGGAGTTCGAGACTCAGTCCGACAATCGAGATATCGGTCTTCCACGATTTCATTAAATGGCTTCAGGCGTACTCCAGAGCAGTTCCTTCGAAGAAGGTGACCACAAAGTCCTTTCCACCCTGAAGTCAGTTTGGTCTCCGGGTTCGCATCGACGACAATGCACTCTTCACTCATCTAATTCGAAGGAGCACGTCACAGATGCACTAAAACTTTATTGTTCGACTGGTTTCGGGGTACACCCCTCATCTGCTGAACTAACAGAGAAAAAACGTAGAAGAACAATTAAATTGTAACAGAAGTTTATCAAAAACCATAAATTTGGTGTTGGGGTAGTCAGAAGCCTCTGACTGATTCGATATGGCCCACCACGAATTTCACTGGTGTGCCAAACTTTTCATCTAATAGTAGCAATTGCACCCAATGTTCTCCGATATGTGTTGGATACATTTTAATATTCGTTTTCCCCTAGAGTTTTTTCGTCTGCACCTGTCCCAAATTACCTGATGTCCTGAGCCCTGTCCCTCCCTCTTTACTATGTTTTCTACTTGTTCCCTTCCTCTAAGATTCCGCGGGAAACCTCCCCTTTTTTTCTTATCAGTCCACCTAATACCGAAAATCCTTCTAAAGCACCATATGTCAAACGCGTCAATTCTTTTCCGGTTTAAAATTGTTCAACACAATCAGTTATTGGCACAGGACGTTCAAAACAAGATATCCGACATGAATGAATTTATCCAGAAGTAAGCCGGCTGGATCATGAACAGAATATATTGAATGTTATGATGCAAACACGTACGTTGCTACTATAATACGTTACATTGTATTAAGAGAGCCAGTCTGATGTGGCGGAACATGAAACCGTACACCGTAAGTAAATTTTATGATAAATGTCCACGTAATATAAGCCTAGAATTTCATATTAGAAATAATGAACTACAAGAAAGTCGGAACATCAGCCGCACCATCTGCTGTTCGGTACATGACTGTACCCCGTTATGTAACTCTGCAAACATATATCTAAGTCTGCATTACGAGCAATAGCAACTAATTCAGAAACGAGACCTAGACAAGTGTTCACGTATTTGTGAGTGACCAACGCGGAAGTAATTACAACTATTTCTTCCTGAGGAAGAAGAACTGAGGTTATAGTCGATATCTAACGATTTAGTTTGACGCCGCAAGAAGGGAGATAACGTTTTATACAAGGATTCCCCGAATTTGCTAAACTAAATTCGCACAAATTAAGTAAATGATTGACGGCGTTAAAACCACAAATGGCGAGTGCACCCTCAGACATCAAGTAAAATGTAATGATTTTAATTCCAAAGAAGGCACGTGTTGGCAAGAGTGAATATTTCCGAACTTGCATAATAGTGGCACGAATTCTTGACACAAGTATGGAAAAACTAGTAGAAACCAACCACAGAAAGGTAAGTCTGGGTTTTGGATCACGTGAGGACAAATTGACCATATGACTCATATTAGGATAAAGGTTAAGGAAAGGCAAGGTTAAGTTTACTGCATTTTTAGATTTAGAGAACGCTTTTGACAGTGTTGATTGGCCTATATTCTTCCAAATGTTAAAGGTAGCAGCTATAAAATATAGGAAAGGAAAAGATTTTTTACAACTTATACAGGCACCAGACTGGAGTTGTAAATCTTGAAATACACGAACCGGAAGCTGTGATTGTAGCCTATCGCCAATCTTAGTCAGTATGTAGGGCAGAGCCGGTAAAGGTGGCCAGAGCCGGTTATTACTATTTTTAAAATGAGTAGCAATAGACAGAAATTTATAGAAATCAGTTATTACAATCTACAGCTGTTGACGTACAATATAACTGTTTTCACAGAGTGGCAAAATGGCAGCTTTGCTTATCATCAACAGGCAAAGTCGCTCAGTTTTAAACGAAAAATCATTTTCTCCCATATTTTTTAAATTAGTTAAATACATTTTATTGTGAAACGTGATTCTATCTATTTTATTTACACTCGAACTTTTAATTATTTAACTAGGTTTATGGAGTCAAGAAACGATACTTCCAAAACAATTTCATTAGAAAGGCATAAGTGACATTCGCTATAGATAAAAAATAGACAGACTGAGTACGTACCTAGCATGAGAATAACTAAAATCTAGAAAAACTATTTTACCTCTGTGGAACGGCAGTGGAGCGGCACAACAAACAGGTCATACTTCATGAGGCGACTGTACCAACCAGGGAGAATAGATTGAGGAACTCCGCGGGTGATTCCAGCACCTCGCAGCTTCCGAGACCCCCATGCCCACTCTTATCAATTTGTCCTGCACTACCTTACTTTGAACAAGCAGTGATGAACACCAAGGAGATATTTGGAAAGGTAATTAAAGATCAGAGAGATGAAATAAAGTCTTTGTAGTTTGACGATGATTTTGTTCTTCAGTCAGAGACAGTAAAATACTTGAACGGAAGTTATAAGCTGAGCATCAATGAAGGTGAGATGAGCCTAGTACAATGTCATAGAATTAAATCAGCCGATGTTAAGGTAATTATGTTACGAAACGCGACACTAAAAGTTGTAGTCGTATTTTGCTGTTTGTGTAGAAGGGGTAAAAGATGATGATGGACGTACACAGAATATAAAATGTAGTCTGGCAGTACTAAGAATAGCATTTCGGAGAAAGAGGGATTTGTAAACATTGAACACAAAGTTTTTAAGGAGTCCTCTCTGAATGTATTTGTCTAGGGTGTAGCCCCGTATGGAAGTGAAACTTGGACAATAAGCAGTTCAAACAAGAAAAGGATGTAATCTTCTCAAATGTGATGCTACCAATGAATGCTCAAGAGTGGTTCGATCGAAGAATTAGTGAGTAGGTATGGATCGAAATGGGAAAGAAATATATCTATGACGAAATTTAACCAAAATAAGGGATCGATTAATATGGTACCTTGTCAGGCACCATGGAGTAGTCAATTCGGTAATAGGGAGAATCAGAGGGTGAAAGTTATGAAGGGAGATCTAGACATGAATACAATTGTCAGATTTACATGAATAGCTGAATCGTACAGGAACACGCCAATAATTTACGTCTGTACTAAAACCAGTAATCATTCAGATATGAAGAGAATTGCTTGGCATAGATTATCTAGGAGAGCTCTCCAAAGAACGTAACAACACACTTCATTCTGCGCACAAACTTTTTCGAATCAGTTTCAACGAAGATAACTGAGAGGCATAAAAGTTTGTCAGCAAAAATATTCTATAGGAGGTGATAAGGAATGATGCTTCTCTATTGAACCAATAGCATGCTCGCTTCTCCTCAAACATGTAAATTATTAGCGATTAAAAATATACACTCCTGGAAATTGAAATAAGAACACCGTGAATTCATTGTCCCAGGAAGGGGAAACTTTATTGACACATTCCTGGGATCAGATACATTACATGATCACACTGACAGAACCACAGGCACATAGATACAGGCAACAGAGCATGCACTATGTCGGCACTAGTACAGTGTATATCCACCTTTCGCAGCAATACAGGCTGCTATTCTCCCATGGAGACGATCGTAGAGTTGCTGGATGTAGTCCTGTGGAACGGCTTGCCATGCCATTTCCACCTGGCGCCTCAGCTGGAACAGCGTTCGTGCTGGACGTGCAGACCGCGTGAGACTACGCTTCATCCAGTCTCAAACATGCTCAATGGGGGACAGATCGGGAGATCTTGCTGGCCAGGGTAGTTGACTTACACCTTCTAGAGCACGTTGGGTGGCACGGGATACATGCGGACGTGCATTGTTCTGTTGGAACAGCAAGTTCCCTTGCCGGTCTAGGAATGGTAGAACGATGGGTTCGATGACGGTTTGGATGTACCGTGCACTATTCATTGTCCCCTCGCCGATCACCAGTGGTGTACGGCCAGTGTAGGAGATCGCTCCCCACACCTTGATGCTGGGTGTTGGCCCTGTGTGCCTCGGTCGTACGCAGTCCTGACTGTGGCTCTCACCTTCACGGCGCCAAACACGCATACGACCATCATTGGCACCAAGTCAGAAGCGACTCTCATCGCTGAAGACGACATGTCTCCATTCGTCCCTCCATTCACGTCTGTCTCGACACCACTGGAGGCGGGCTGCACGATGTTGGGGCGTGAGCGGAAGACGGCCTAACGGTGTGCGAGACCGTAGCTCAGCTTCATGGAGACGGTTGCGAATGGTCCTCGCCGATACCCCAGGAGCAACAGTGTCCCTAATTTGCTGGGAAGTGGCGGTGCGGTCCCCTACGGCACTGCGTAGGATCCTACGGTCTTGGCGTGCATCCGTGCGTCGCTGCGATCCGGTCCCAGGTCGACGGGTACGTGCACCTTCCGCCGACCACTGGCGACAACATAGATGTACTGTGGAGACCTCACGCCCCACGTGTTGAGCAATTCGGCGGTACGTCCACCCGGCCTCCCGCATGCCCACTATACGCCCTCGCTCAAAGTCCGTCAACTGCACATACGGTTCACGTCCACGCTGTCGCGGCATGCTACCAGTGTTAAAGACTGCGATGGAGCTCCATATGCCACGGCAAACTGGCTGACACTGACGGCGGCGGTGCACAAATGCTGCGCAGCTAGCGCCATTCGACGACCAACACCGCGGTTCCTGGTGTGTTCGCTGTGCCGTGTGTGTGATCATTGCTTGTGCAGGCCTCTCGCAGTGTCCGGAGCAAGTATGGTGGGTCTGACACACCGGTGTCAACATGTTCTTTTTTCCATTTCCAGGAGTGTAGATGACAGCTAAATGTAGCGACTTACATGCTTTACAACAGACACGAGTACACCAATGGTTTTGAATGAATGTTCAGTCAAAATATACATGGTGGTCTATTGATCGTGATCGGGCGAAATATCTCACGAAATAAGCGTCAAACGAAAAAAACTACAAAGAAATAAACTTGTCTAGCTTGTAGGGGGAAACCAGGTGGCGCTATGGTTGGCCCGCTAGATGGCGCAGCCAAAGGTCAAACGGATATCAACTGCGTTTTTTTTAAATAGGAACCTCATTTTTATCACATAGTCAGGTAGTACGCAAAGAAATATGAATGTTTTAGTTAGACCACTTTTTTCGCTTTGTGATATATGGCACTGTAATAGTCACAAACATATGGCTCACAATTTTAGATGAAGAGATGGTAACAGGTAGGTTTTATAAATTAAAATACAGAACTTAGGTCCTTTTGAACATTTTATTTCAGTTGTTCCAAAGCGATACATGTACCTTTGTGAACTTATCACTTCTGAGAACGCCTACTGTTACAGCGTGATTACCTGTAAACGCCACAATGTAATAAATGCTCAAAATGATGTCCGTCAACCTCAATGCATTTGGTAATACGTGTAAAGACATTCCTCTCAACAGCGAGTAGTTCGCCTTCCGTAATGTTCGCACATGCATTGACAATGCGCTGACGCATGTTGGCATGCGTTGTCGGTGGATCACGACAGCAAATGTCCTTCAAATTTTCCCCACAGAAAGAAATCCGGGGACGTCAGGTTCGGTGAACGTGCGGGCTTCGACGACAAATCCACGTATCATGAAATGTGATTTTCAATACCGCTTCAACCGCACCCGAGCTATGTGCCGGACATCCATCATGTTTGAGGTACACCACCATTCTCTCATGCAGTGAAACATCTTGTAGCAACATCGGTAGAACTACATAGAAAATCAGCATACATTGCACAATTTAGATTACCATCGATAAAATTGGGGCCAATTATCCTTCCTCCCATAATTCCGCATCATACATTAACCCGCCAACGTCGCTGATGTTCCACTTGTCGCAGCTATCGTGGATTTTCCGTTGTCCAGTAGTGCATATTATGTCGGTTTACGTTACCGCTTTTGGTGAATGACGCTTCGTCGCTAAAAAGAATCTGTCATCATCCCGTAATTTCTCTTGTGCCCAGTGGCCGAACTGTACACGACATTCAAGTCGTCGCCGTGCAATTCCTGGTGAACAGAAATATGGTACGGGTTGATATAACATTCTCAACACCGACGTTTCTAGGATTCCCGATTCTCGCGCAATTTGTCTGCTACTGATCTGCATAGTAGCCGCGGCAGCAACTTCAACACCTACTTGGGCATCATCATTTGTTGCAGGTCGTGGTTGAAGTTTCACATGTGGCTGAACTCTATCTGTTTCCTTAAATAACGTAACTATCCGGCGAACGTCCGGACGCTTGGATGATGTCGTCCAGGATACCGAGCAGCATACATAGCACACGACCGTTTGGCATTTTAACCACAATAGCCATACATCAACGCGATATCGACCTTTTCCGCAATTGGTAAACGGTCCATTTTAACACGGGTAATGTATCACGTAGCAAATACCGTCCGCACTGGCGGTATGTTACGTGATACCTCGTACTTATACTTTTGTGACTATTACAGCGCCATTTCTCACAAAGCGAAAAAAGTGGTCCAAATAAAGCATTCATATTTCTTTATGTACTGCAGGAATACATAATAAAATATGGGGTTCCTATTTTTTTAAAAAAAAAATGATATCCGTTTGACCTATGTCGGCGCCATCTAGGGTGCCAACAATAGCGCCATCTGGTATCCTCCTTCAAGTTATACGAGTTCCGTTCTTTGCAGTTTTTTTAGTTTTATGCTTATTTCGTGAGATATTTGGCCCGGTCACTATCAATAGACCACCCTGTACACTTGAAGCTTCGTGACATTATCAGGCGTCGTTCCAGGCGTATTCGTCGATGTCAATTGAAGTACGATATGTTAATTTTTGTGTTGTTTATTAATTATTTCAAAAAGAGCATGTAAATTATCTGAATGAATTAATTAAAATTTTCGTTTAATGTCATAATACATGATCGTTTTAATGAATTATTAACAAAAAGACAAAAATTTGGACCACCAGATACAGATGATTTAAATTTTATCGCATCGTACAGTCAATAACGTGAAACGTCATTTCACAACGGTATTCTATAGATACGATCACGCTCCAGCCAAACACTGATTAGCATAATGTCCGCAACTTTTATCGAACACATGTTCTCTTGTAATTTCAGTATCTGCCTTCCTAATCAGGTTTCACGAGCTTCGAACGCGCAAGAAAATAATTTTTTATTATTAGAAAAACAGCGCTCATGTAAATCAGAATCATTTGGAAACTTTTCGTATAAATGAGCAGTACATAAGATACGACAAATAGCGCGAGCTGTCATGTGTACGTAGTTTGCGTTTAACTTGTGAACAAGGTAAAGTTATTTTTGTCTGGTAAGGAGTTGCAGGTGAGAATTTGTTCGAGGTCGTATTTGTGCAATACTATTAATACTATAAGATCAAGTCTGATTTATAGTTTGATAATGGGTGAAAACCAATGTGAGCATTGAAATTATATTTGTCAATGTGATGGAAATCTTCGACAGAGAAAGTTAAAATGAAATGTTTGACATATTTACGTGAATAGCTTATCGTACAGGAACACGCCAATAATTTACGTCTGTACTGAAACTGAAGAAAAGATACAAAATAATAATGTAAACTTTCTGTTGAGAAGAAATAAAGAAAACTTTATGGTGGCTGAAACTGCTGTTGAAACTTAAGGGAACACATACCACTGCTAACAGTCTCAGACGACACATCCCGAAAGTCAGCAGCACATGGAAGACATGCTGAGTCAAATGAAGAGCTTACTTAACAAATACTGCATTTAAAGAATAAACAAAGACAACATGAAGATAATGAATAGCAGTAAAATCGACCGTAACGAAATTCTTAGCATAAAAATAGAAATAAAAAAGTTTTAGAAAGAGCGAATGTATTCTACCTCATATAAAATAATAACTTACATCTTGTCGAAAGCAAGAAAATTATATTAATTCTATTGGCGCTGGAGAAGGAAGAGTCTTTCACGGAAAAAGCTTTACCAGAGATAAGCTGTTACACAGAGTTGGGGCTGTTATGAGAAGTGTATGTCTAGAGCCACTGCATTAAATGAAATTCAAACAGGAAATGCACAAATACTACATAAGCAGAAAATGAATTCATAGAAATGTGGTAGAACTGATATTAAATATTAAATGGGCAGGTAACGTACGAAAGGAAGAGATACTAAAACGTATAAGATAGTGATGAAATCTGTGAAAAAATCCTTGCCGGAAAGAGGGATTGATTAGCGTGTGGTAATAGTAGGAGTTTTATTCATCTGTAGATAATTTTCACATGGGTTCTTAAAACCAAAGAAACCGAGCATTATTCATGTATACAGATATTTGTCTGCTACAGGTCTAGGGTGACAAGAATGAGACCGTTAGTGCGCCATGGCCTTGTAGTGGGAACCATCCCAGGATTTGTGTGCAGTAACGGCTGTGTTTGAAACGGTGCCGGGAGCGAGATACCTAAATCAGATGGTTACATGTGGTGTGGAACCTTCATCCTTCCCAGTACAAGGGTGTCTGTTTAAAAGAGGGCAACCTCCTTCGGTTACATTAATGTGCAATACTGAATTAAAAAGTTATTATTTAATCATTTGAAAAGTACTTCAGTGCTCATTCGTTTCCCACTACCAGACACACACACACAACACACATTATTTTGTAATGTAACACTACTCACAGAGTATCAGCTGACGGCAACACCATGGCGACCGTGTCTGGATTCCCTTACATGCATCATCAATTTCAATTTGCTTGACTGAAAAGCCGTTATATCCCCTCCTGAGGCGATATAGCTGATATCCTAGATATTGATACTGTGATGTAGTTGAAGTCCAAACTGGTCATACACTACTTCTGTCAGTGACAGATCTTGAGATGTCGAGATCTTGCTGAGCTCTGGAGTATCTCAACATCATGCAGAGTTATCATGCAAATACGTGCCATGTGAACGACCATTGTCCTCTTGAAAATGGACTCAAAGGTCCTGAAGTACTGGAGGTAACTCTTCAGGACAAAGAATGTCTGTGACTTACTGCTTTTTTGTGAGAGTTTCCTCAATCATTACCAGCTGTGACCTGGAGTCATACCCATATCGTCACGTCAGGGGCGACACCACTTTGTTTCTCAAAAACTCTATAAGAATTGGATCGCTTGCTAAGTCGCTGCCATACTTGCCGGCGAAGGTCATTTTTGGTAATGTAGAACCACGACTCATTGCTGAACACAATACGACGCCATTCAACAGCAGTCCCTGCTTCCTGGTCATGGCACCACTTCAAACACAGCCGTTTTGTTGATATGCTAACGGGAACCTAGACATTGTACAGGTATGGGAATTCCCTGGACTGAGTGCTGCTATTTTTCTACATATGGTGGGGAATGACACAGAATGTTGCAACGATTCCATTGCTTGATCTCAGCTTGCTGGCGTGTACTATGTGCGAAGATTACTTTGTCCTCCGTGCATAATACAGCATCCCTCCCATGTGTGTTGGTCAGATATGGTCGACCAGAACCTTGACGACGAGTATACATGGTCTAATATTCCTATTGAGGCTAATATCGACCAGATTTCCCACCTGAATGCCCCATAAATCTGGATATTGGACGGCTCGACAAACTGTGCTAGTGGAGACCCACAATGGTGGTAACGCTGTCCACACGGTGACGCGGTATCTCCGTGTTCTTCGCGATGATCACTCGACGTCTGATGCTGTAGATGGCAATTATATGCCCTACGAAGCCTGATATAAATACTAAACTCAAGCAACACTAATGCACTGTGGTGTCCATTCTGCCTGTCACAGAGAATTGCAACCCTAATCATTTACCAAAGCCTGCCACGGAGTTTACATGTACGAAGTCAACGTTCATATTCGACCATGCATTCTAGGTGCTTAACTTTTTTGTCAAGCAGTGAATATCACATCTCCAATTCAGATCTGGGATTTTGTCATTAAAGCAGTAAGTGTTGTGTGTCGTTTCGTGACTTAAAGGAAGCAATGATTTTTCCTAAATACAACCTCTGAGTCCAAATTAGACACTAGACACTGTTGAGGGATACAATCCTATGTTTAGAATTGTGGCTCGAACTAATCGAGTCGTACATGTCTACTTTCATACCCAGCAGCTAAATTCGCTGCAAAAAGTAGTTGTAACCTATGATCCGTCAGTTTAATTATCCAAGCATTGCTTTTCAACGTGAATTTTTGAGAAAAAGCGTTACAATGAATAATAATAATAATAATAATAATGAGAAAAATGTTTTGTTCTACTGAGTAATTCATGCAAACATCAAAGTGTTTTCAGTGGAATGAACTGAATGAAATAAAATCGTTAAAATGGGGGGGGGGGGGGGGGGGGGCACATTATTCCACTTACATGAAAATATTGGAATGTAGTAAAGTTTCCTTGAGAACGTAAGTGGAATGGTACAGATTCTCCAAATACTATTTACACGTTAGTAGTATGCCGGAAACAGATCCCTCGAGTGTTTCATTGCTGTTATTATATTTTCCATAGGGCTTGAAGACTGCATAATTGAAAGCCGGAACCGCTAGCCCCTGTAGTACGTCAGAGATGAAAAGGCGACTGTTTGATTATTGCTGGTTACTTCTGTGTCAGGTGTCTTGTCCTCCCTCGTAGTAAGTATGGATGAAGTGAAATTAGCCTCATTCTTTTAAACTAAACTCTAACTAACCGCCATCTCATAAATAAATGAAGTTCACTACAGTGAGCAACATATTAAAATTGCGAAATCGTTAGTAGATCCCCGCACTACGTGCAGTATGAGTTCCAAAATGCATCGAAAATAAGGTAAAGTTCAATGCTACACATAATATAATGCTTGAAAAATGTTAAAACAGTTTAAGCAGCGTTTGGCCCAGATTTTTTAAAATCTAAACAAATAATAAAATATTCCCGTAACCTTTTGTTTCCCAAGATCTGTCACTTATGCATGTCTGAAATCGTACTATCAGCTCCCCTCCATGTTACATTCAAATCTATCTGTACAGATCGACCACCAGACGCAGCCTCACCCGAATTACCGCTCGACTCTCAATGATCCGGAGCGTGGTCGCTTCTCACTTTCAAACCTTCCGTCCCCTTCTAAAATTCTGAAGTAATTAAAACGCATAAAACGGTTCAACATTCAAAATAATGTGAGTTATAATTATGACATATATGTTAAATGAAAAGTCTTCCTTGCCTAGTCTTCCTCAGATCATATGCATTAATCTATACATCAAAGTTTAAACATAATCAATAAAACATTGGTCTTATTACAGATAAAAAGATTCTAAAACACGAAAAACAATAACTTTTGCCTGTTTAATATAGGTGCCTTTTTGCACTGTATTCTATGGTGGTGTCGAATCGTACACACAAGTTATCACTTTCATAAGAGGAGTTTCTTTAAAGTAGAACAAATTAACAATTAAATATACTAGAAATCAAGCAATAATTACAATGTAGACGTAGGAATGTACATGGTAAGGCAGGGAGAGCCATGAGGATAGCGATGCTGCTTTCATTTGCAGTGTAACTGTGGAGAGTATAATGATTTGACAAGTTTACGTAATAAAAAGGATAAAAAATACGCTACGACTCAATAAATAAAATGCAAATAAATATGACACTTTCAGAAATGACTGCTTGTGACACAAGCTGTAATTCAGTATCTTGTTTGTCAAGATCACATGAAGTGTTCAACACTTATCTTTGTTCATGGTTTTTGTTAGATTATTAATTTAGTGTGACTACTTAACTTTTGTAGTTTTCATGATATACATAGTATTAATGACGCAGTACATGCACCTCAATGGCGTGAATCTGCTGATTTTGGTCTTGTGCTCGATTAAACTGTGAATTACTATTGAATTTGGAGTGTGAGAGAATTTTCTTTTTGTGCCAACTGACGGACGCCGCCGACCTTGGAGCCATTTACACCCAGACCATGTTGTCCAAGCTGCTAACTAACGTCCCCTAATCCATGTGCCCTTGGGAAATCACAGATTACCTGACTACCTGTTGCTGGCTGCTCGCCAGCCAGCGTTCGCATAGCTTTTGTGACAGCCCAGCAGCTTCCCCCTCACCAAAGCCTCAGTAGCGGAAACTTTAACGTGGCTGATGGCTCAACAGCACACGCTTATCTTACAGTGCGTTTTCATTTCTCTTTGTCACCCCCACTTGCTATCGAACAAATCGCATTTCGAAAGCCTGGACTCTGTTTAGTACTTGCTAGCAGTGACCAGTGCTTCAGTCCGGTATAAACTTGCTGTTACCGCCACAACTTCAGCATTATTTTTATTCTGATTGGTGCAACTGGCCGTCGTCGTAACGCATTGCGAGGTTCTCTTCCCACGGTTACAGCACTGCAGCTGTTTTAGACTAATACAGAGTACATCGTTAGAAAGTGTTTTGAAACATAAACTGTAAATAAATACATAATTAACGAGTCAGCGTGTTGTTGTTGTTGTCTTCAGTCCTGAGACTGGTTTGATGCAGCTCTCCATGCTACTCTATCCTGTGCAAGCTGCTTCATCTCCCAGTACCTACTGCAACCTACATCCTTCTGAATCTGCTTAGTGTACTCATCTCTCGGTCTCCCTCTACGATTTTTACCCTCCACACTGCCCTCCAATGCTAAATTTGTGATCCCTTGATGCCTCAAAACATGTCCTACCAACCGATCCCTTCTTCTAGTCAAGTTGTGCCACAAACTTCTCCCCAATTCTATTCAATACCTCCTCATTAGTTACGTGATCTATCCACTTTATCTTCAGTATTCTTCTGTAGCACCACATTTCGAAAGCTTCTATTCTCTTCTTGTCCAAACTAGTTATCGTCCATGTTTCACTTCCATACATGGCTACACTCCAAACAAATACTTTCAGAAACGACTTCCTGATACATAAATCTATATTAGATGTTAACAAATTTCTCTTCTTCAGAAACGCTTTCCTTGCCATTGCCAGTCTACATTTTATATCCTCTCTACTTCGACCATCATCAGTTATTTTACTTCCTAAATAGCAAAACTCCTTTACTACTTTAAGTGTCTCATTTCCTAATCTAATTCCCTCAGCATCACCCGATTTAATTTGACTACATTCCATTATCCTCGTTTTGCTTTTGTTAATGTTCATCTTATATCCTCCTTTCAAGACACTGTCCATTCCGTTCAACTGCTCTTCCAAGTCCTTTGCCGTCTCTGACAGAATTACAATGTCATCGGCGAACCTCAAAGTTTTTACTTCTTCTCCATGAATTTTAATACCTACTCCAAATTTTTCTTTTGTTTCCTTTACTGCTTGCTCAATATACAGATTGAATAGCATCGGGGAGAGGCTACAACCCTGTCTCACTCCTTTCCCAACCACTGATTCCCTTTCATGCCCCTCGACTCTTATGACTGCCGTCTGGTTTCTGTACAAATTGTAAATAGCCTTTGGCTCCCTGAATTTTACCCCTGCCACCTTCAGAATTTGAAAAAGAGTATTCCAGTCAACATTGTCAAAAGCTTTCTCTAAGTCTACAAATGCTAGAAACGTAGGTTTGCTTTTTCTTAATCTTTCTTCTAAGATAAGTCGTAAGGTCAGTATTGCCTCACGTGTTCCAACATTTCGACGGAATCCAAACTGATCCTCCCCGAGGTCAGCGTATAAAACGAAAAAGGCAGGGAAGCAGTGTGCTTGGTAAAAGAAGCTCTCCATACCTAACTTGCTTTAACAGAAATAAAGTTTTTTGTGTTTCTAGTTTCTGACTTATGAAGTATATTTGAGCACAATTTGGAATGTGTCAAGTGTCAGTTATGAGGATCTTATTGTTTCTCAAGAGTTCCGTATGCAAGACGGCCTAGCAGACTATTCTGTCGAATGTTAATTAATGAAAACAGTGTAAAGTATCTGGATGGATTGATGGATTTAAAATTCTTGGCAGCTAAACAGCGTGGTCATCGGCATTCTTTTTCAAGATAGTGGTACTGGCGTATGAGTGGTTACTCTTGTTGAAACAAAAGGTACAGCCACAGTCACAAAAAATTTGACATACAATCTGCAGCATATCTAGTGATACCGTTGTCATACCTCAACAGCATCAACAAAACAGTGAATGGCATTAATGTGGCTGACTGAATCGGAAATAATGGATTGAGCCAGTCACCAAAAATCACATTCAAACATTCGTCCAATTAAATTGGGCAGGAATACTGACGCCACACAAAAGTCAACAGTTTCCTTACTGTTGTTTCGTCATCACCTAAAATTTTGGGCTAGTTCTTCGGTAGACGAAAGGCTTGCTTACTATAAGCATATAAAGCAGACGGCGCTGAAACAATGTGCATCCCGTGTATGACGCCGCAAATACTGCATTCCGGTGCATCTGCGTGCATCAAAAGGTACGCACGTGTGACTGGGTGGTGTCCGGCAGCTGTAAAAGTGTTTTGGGGTTATCTTGTAATGTAGACGATGTTAAAATATTTTAGTGTCGACAGCTGTATCTTCCGTCAGCACTGATGTATTGGTCACAAGATACTACAGTCATTGGTAGGTGAATGGCAATAGACTTTCGTTAATGAACAGAGTTCTGCGAGAGTGCTAAGCACGACCAGTAATTACGATCATTGTACCATATATATAATGGAGACCCTTAAACATTTGAAAAAAAGCATTTCTGTTGTTTGCACATTTTTGACTTGTCCTAAAGACATCACACTTGTAAAGTATGTCATATTACACAGACAATACACGCAGATATGTTAGCATATGAAATAATGTGAAATAATTATATGGATTTGACTTGTTTACAGGATCTGATAGTCGGAGCAGGTCTTCCCGAAACATTTTCTGCTCTTCAAATTAAACTTAGACAAGTGGTGTATCATAATCTCCAAACTGTTTTTCTTCGAGAGCAAGATCTGAACTGCATTACTCTCCTTCGTAGTAGTAGCAGTAGTAACGGTAGTAGGTGTATGAGAAGTAACAGTAGAAGAATGAATATGAATAACTATGAGTTCAATGATGAAGTTACGCAGTTCGTGCAATCAGTGATACTCTGGATTGGCATCAGCATTTCTCCTACTTTGTTCGACGGGAGGATACAAAATGAAGTGAAACTCTAAATGACAAGTAGCTTTCCGGTTATGAAAATACTTGTAAACATTAGATGTTTGAAAGTATAGGCGTGTTTGTGTGTTACAAATCGTCAAGCCTGTTTTTCGATTTTAGTACCTTATTTCAATGCATATGCCGAAATAAGAAATCGCAATTTATTTTGTGAAGTATAATTACACGTTTGGCAGTACAGGTTCGCCTACCATGTAAACAGCTATGTTTTCTTACTATGTTTCAGTCCCGCTGTGACGTATTATGCAGCTAAATTTTGTGAAACTCGCTATTTTTGAGGAGCTCCACTGACAAGCTAAAAATTTGCTCTTCAAAAAACACTATTCTTTTACTTGTGCTGTGTGCTTGGTTCCTGTTCATGGTCATTTATTCTGGTGTGATGCAAGCTACAATAAATATGTGATATTTCCGAGCAATAAAACTATGCTTATACATAAAGTGAATTAATGATTAGCCACCAAAAACCACAACAACATACATATATAACAATGTGAAGTGTCTTACATAGTACAACAACGTAAAAAATAAGCTACTTTTAGGCTTGATTTTGTTGCAATAATTGGTACTAAAAACGATTGTTTTCTTGAGAACTTAGTAAAAGCTCCGACTCTTGTTGGCAAAAAGATGCACAAATACATTTGGACATTTATAAAATCAGTTATTAACAATAGTTTTTTACATTATAGGTGTAACTGAATTCCCATAATTCTGTAGTTACAGTCATAGACGTTTGCAAACTTTGTTCCATAAACTGAGAAAAGTCAGTACAGCGGCGGGTGCAAAGAGAGGTGCCCATGGGCACGTTAGGGCAGTAAGGAGGTTGTTGACACTCCGCACGCAGCCTGTGCCACAGCCCGCAGGTGCCGGCGAGGTTTGTCGTGTCGCGCACGGCAGCCTACACGACCCTGCGGCAGGCGCCGCTTGTCCAAATAGTAACGGCCCGTCCCGTAAACAGCAACACACCCGCGCAGGGTGTTGACCACGGCGATCACAGGTTGGCTGTGATGGCCACTGCCAGCGGCGCCATTGCCAGCTCGGCTGCAGCTTCACTCTCGACCCCCTCCTCACACCTGTGTCTGCACCGCGCGCCTCTCCCGTGAGGAATCCCAATCCCAACCTGTCCCGTGTGTGGGTAGAGACGCTTTGGCGAGTGTAGTTTGTGGGATGCTTGTGTATGTGAAGTTACAAGTCGCTGCTGACTTTAGTGTGAAATACTGCCCTATTTAGTAAACGCGTGTTTGAAATTTACATTACTTTCTGAATTCCTCTTGTAATACGCCTGCAATTTCACCCATGCTCGGCATTAACAAGAAATTTATACTATCGGTCGCTATAACTAAACTGCAACTACTCAATGACGGCTGCATTGACGCTGCTGGAGATCATTTGGAACACATCATGTGATGACAGATTGTCTCGTTACTGGTCAAAATCCGCATAAGTACCGGTTGCATTTGCGTTGTTTTTTAGGTGTGCTACCGTAAGTATTGAATATGTGTCGGCGAGGGAGCTTTTTAAAATGTTACACCCCGTAAACGACTCGCACTACAGTCCTGCAACAAACACCACCCACATTCTAATTTGCCTACTTTTATTTTCTTAATGTCAATACGTATCGTTCCTTTTGTTAATTTAAAAAAGTGTTTGTTTGAACAAAAAAATACACTTGATACGTGTTATTACAATATGTTGATTGGCTAGTAATACGAGCCATTGACTAGCAACTCATTCTGTGGAAACCGCACAGTAATAGCCTTTTCCATTTCCGCAATATCTGCAGTGAACGTTTTAGGTGATTCACCCTGCATATTGTTTAAAGAAAGCAAAAGCATAATAATGACAGTTTTCTGTAAGTATGACGATTATAATATTCATAGGATGTTTGAAAATGTATAATACTTTTGAGAATGTAAATAAGGAAGTTGGGGATGCACTTTTGGATTTCAGCACCTGTTTGTGTGGATATCCTTGGTGCTAAGTGCCAAAGAAAGGGTGGAACAGAACGAAGAGAACACAGTCGGAGGCTAGGTCGTATAATGTGAGCGTATGTAGCTGTGTCGTGTCTGGTGATTTAACATGTTTTCAGTGCCAAAACTATATTTAATGGAATGGAAATTGGTGCTGCAGTAGCATTTGTCGCGTAAAGTCGTATCAAGAAAGTGTGACTTTTTGTTAGAAAGATTATCCAATATTAATATAAGACGAAATTTGGAGCCAATGCAACTTCAATATGGCAGCGTGTTAGTAGTAAATTAATTACATCGCATTGGAGATGTGAAAAACAGAGACAGTTACCATTCTGAAATCTACAACTACAGCACCACAACAGCTACAATAAACAAGTAACACTTTTTAGTTGTATCTAAATGAGTATATGTTAATAGATTTCACAAACTTTACATACAACTATTAATAGCTTCAGTTATATATAAGTATATGTTAAATTCAAGTTCTAAAGTCACAAACTTATCTCAAGTTCCTAGCCACTGTGTTTAAATAATTTAAAAATCAAAACAATGTTACATTGACATAATTGTTTTTAGCAGGAAAACACAATTATTTTACTTTATTTGAGTGTATATAAAACCGAGCAGTCCCAGTGCTAATTCACTTAATGCTTCAGATTTTGTGATAAATTTCACTTATGTTCAGTTATTTAATTTTCATTAATATGTAACTATAAAATTTAAATATGAAGACATTGAGCTGTCTCATAATCTCACGGCGCATCCATCCTGATTTCAAGTAGAACGCAGAAAATTAAAGGTAATGTTACAAATTCATTTCAGTACCAGTTTAATTACTTCTGGAAGAGTGGAATTCATTTGCTATTTAATAGAATTAGCATCTTTTTCTATTTCATCCATTCGTTACTGTGCTGAGGATAAAATTACAAGATGGGCAGTGAAGTGTTTAATGACTGTAAAATCATTTTTTGTGTGCCGAAATTATTGAAAATCGAGCCCTGTTATCCCCATCGTGCTTTAGAAATAGGTGGACTAGGAAAATAGCTGCCTAAAACTAACAATATTCCGCTACGTTGCACTTGGTCAATTAAGTAATTAAATGTTAAGAGTCACCAAAATTGTAACAGTTAAACAGTGCACATTAAATGCCAGAGGTTAACTGTGCGATCAAAACGCTTTCGTTTTCTGGCGAGAGAGGAAAATTGGAGTGTAAGACTTTTTTGTGACGTTACGTGAGGCAGCGGCTGGATTTTGCCGTGTCCGGATACAAAACACGAACTTACAGAAGCCTTTTTCTTCATAGGTCTGTAGGGTTCGAAGAATTTTGTTTCCAGTAACTTAACGTTTTATTCTGTACCATATTAAATGCTACAGGATCGAACACAGATAATAAAATACACTCCTGAAAATGGCAAAAAGAACACATTGACACCGGTGTGTCAGAGCCACCATACTTGCTCCGGACACTGCGAGAGGCCTGTACAAGCAATGATCACACGCACGGCACAGCGGACACACCAGGAACCGCGGTGTTGGCCGTCGAATGGCGCTAGCTGCGCAGCATTTGTGCACCGCCGCCGTCAGTGTCAGCCAGTTTGCCGTGGCATACGGAGCTCCATCGCAGTCTTTAACACTGGTAGCATGCCGCGACAGCGTGGACGTGAACCGTATGTGCAGTTGACGGACTTTGAGCGAGGGCGTATAGTGGGCATGCGGGAAGCCGGGTGGACGTACCGCCGAATTGCTCAACACGTGGGGCGTGAGGTCTCCACAGTACATCGATGTTGTCGCCAGTGGTCGGCGGAAGGTGCACGTGCCCGTCGACCTGGGACCGGACCGCAGTGACGCACGGATGCACGCCAAGACCGTAGGATCCTACGCAGTGCCGTAGACGACCGCACCGCCACTTCCCAGCAAATTAGGGACACTGTTGCTCCTGGGGTATCGGCGAGGACCATTCGCAACCGTCTCCATGAAGCTGGGCTACGGTCCCGCACACCTTTAGGCCGTCTTCCGCTCACGCCCCAACATCGTGCAGCCCGCCTCCAGTGGTGTCGCGACAGGCGTGAATGGAGGGACGAATGGAGACGTGTCGTCTTCAGCGATGAGAGTCGCTTCTGCCTTGGTGCCAAAGATGGTCGTATGCGTGTTTGGCGCCGTGCAGGTGAGCGCCACAATCAGGACTGCATACGACCGAGGCACACAGGGCCAACACCCGGCATCATGGTGTGGGGAGCGATCTCCTACACTGGCCGTACACCTCTGGTGATCGTCGAGGGGACACTGAATAGTGCACGGTACATCCAAACCGTCATCGAACCCATCGTTCTACCATTCCTGGACCGGCAAGGGAACTTGCTGTTCCAACAGGACAATGCACGTCCGCATGTATCCCGTGCCACCCAACGGCTCTAGAAGGTGTAAGTCAACTACCCTGGCCAGCAAGATCTCCGGATCTGTCCCCCATTGAGCATGTTTGGGACTGGATGAAGCGTCGTCTCACGCGGTCTGCACGTCCAGGACGAACGCTGGTCCAACTGAGGCGCCAGGTGGAAATGGCATGGCAAGCCGTTCCACAGGACTACATCCAGCATCTCTACGATCGTCTCCATGGGAGAATAGCAGCCTGCATTGCTGCGAAAGGTGGATATACACTGTACTAGTGCCGACATTGTGCATGCTCTGTTGCCTGTGTCTATGTGCCGGTGGTTCTGTCAGTGTGATCATGTGATGTATCTGACCCCAGGAATGTGTCAATTAAGTTTCCCCTTCCTGGGACACTGAATTCACGGTGTTCTTATTTCAATTTCCAGGAGTGTAGATAAGAATTGCAAGTCTCGAAGTTAAAAAGAAATATTTTCCCTGCTACGACAACACTATAAAGTCCTATTACATGTGATTCTTGTACTTGAAAAATTTTAGACGAATTGCTCATATTTGGGTTCGTCGGATTCGGTTACAACTGACTGAAGAATCTGTAGTCCTCCATTGGCTACTACATAATCTACTTTTAAGAAACATCTCAAAATACGCACATAGTTACAATCAGATATTATCTCAATTCCTGAAAGGTTCCGATGCAATTTTGCACCAAATTACAGTAACTTTTATTATCTTTCGTATTATAGCTCTCAGCTCAGCGTTGCTTAGGTCACGTGTGTTATTATTGCACATAGAATAATAACCGTAGTTCAAGGTATGAAAGAATCGGCACATACACCACGATCACGTCATACGACGACTTGGAAAAACTGCCAGAAAGATAACTCCCGACCAGTCACAGGAAGAACACTCAAAACATGACTTCACTCCGTACCGACTGGTTTACAGCTTTGCCATGTTATCTCTTATTGCTGCTATCACCAATTATTCGTGCAGTAATTTATATATTTAAAATAGCTTGTTTCTGCGAAATATCGTGTTAACGATACAAAAAGCCGTTCCTTCCATACCAACTAAACAGATGTAATTATTTTGACTTTTCTTAACGTAACCAAATATATACATCGTTCAAAAAGTTCCGAGGCTGATTTTATACATGGTGAATAAACGACGAAGGTGGAATAACTGCTGCATCAGCTTGAATTAATAACTGTGAACAACAGATGCGTATTCGACCAGCCTGTTGTAAGCAGCTGTCAGTGTGTCAACGTTGCTGTCAGTGTGTCAACGTTGCTGTCTGAAATTGCAATGGAGCAGCATATCTAAATCAAGTACTCAGACATTTTCCAGAATGTTTTGAAGGAGAGATTAGCGAGTGCAAAATTGGTCTCGTACATCTTGTCTCCCAAAGAAATACTCGTACAATGACTCATGGTCAGCTGCATGAACTCAGTTACAATGCAAGAGCTTCATAATTCTATTCTGCAAGAAATCATCACGGGTGCCGACATTTAGTGCTATTAATACGACCATACCACTAAACGATGAAGAGCAGATATCCACATGAGGGATCAAGAATTTGACGATATACCCAACATTCACGCCAGTGCGATGTCAAAGTTTAACAATATCGTTAAGGACTTTCTGATAGTTGCACGTGGTTGTATGAACATTCTGTCCATTGTACTCGGGGGAAGACTAGGGGTAACACCTGAAGCGTTACAACCACCTTAATAGTTATCTGCTTTTTATGAATCCAGTCTCTAAACTCTTTGGAATAACGGGGCATGTATAGGTTTTTTTATATCTGCAATTCTCCCATTGTAAACACTGAAATTTTTGTGTAAAAATTCGGTCTACGCATATATACACTCAGAATGAATTCCACTGACTGACTATCTTAGTTCTAATAAATGACTTTATTTCTCCCTATACATATCTTTAGTTTTTTCTTCTTTCAAGCTTAATGCATATAATCACTTCACGAAGTTCACAGTTAGGAGTGAAAAAGATTATATAATCGTCTAGTGAACTAACTAAGAGAGAAAACTTTAGATGATATTCAACATGGAAAGTGCTAACCACCTCACATTGCTATTTAATAACATTTCATGTTCTGAGAACCAAACTAACAATGTGAAAACCATGGATGATACGCACCAAAGACAAATGAAAGTTTTTTCCACGGACGTAGTAACGTAAATCCTTATGCAATATTTCTGTACTTAAACTTACCATCTCATATAAAAGAAAATATTTATAAGAAATGTATATAAATTTTTTATAAGTCTGAATATTTCAGGAAGACCCAAAAAAAAATAGTTACATTTATCGGAAACAAATAACGGAATGTACTGCAAATAGGATTTATGTAAGCTTTAAGATAAAGCAGAATATTCATACTTTTCAGCAGTTATATCTTTCTTCACCATATCTTTCTGCCTTCATAGAATGTCTTAGTAATCACAGAAGGAAGAATAAGCTTCCGCTGCCATCTTCATAGATATCAGACAGAAAAGAAATTACACTGTATCGTCAACCACACAACGTCTCACACATTCTTCTTCAATAACCTGTGATCAATGTAACAATGCCTCTTCTCCACTGTCGGTATATGAGGAAAACAATGTTTTACTCTCTGCAAGTTTTCCATGTCTATTTGGCGCTGTCCATTCGCATTGTCCTGTCACCCCTCTCCTATTTGTATTGAGAGGAATGTAGGCGAGGAACTTCTGTGCTTTATAAAGTATGTGTCGATCATGTATATGAATCTACACAGAAAATGAATGAATTTTAAAAAGCGGCAGCTCGCTGAACGTTACAATGTTATCATATCAATCATGTCTATATCCCGCAATACTGCTAGTAACATGTCAGTCTAAATGTAAATACTAATAATTTTTGTTGAAGTGATGTTTGTCTTGCTTAAGCACAATCAGTGAGAATGTTTATATCTTAATATCGGCAGAAATACATCAGCAGATGTGACTGATGTCCAAATGTATGACAAAGAGGGTACTTACAACAAAGACCGTATATTCAATTTGAGAATAGGCAGCCTTAGCCCTAACTTAAAAACAATGGTGACATTTCTATAAAACAACATCTATAAACTATTTCCAGATCAGAGGACTAGCACAAAGTAAGCAAAGAACTAAACAACCTTCGAGAAATGATTATAGCTCATGCTGTCGCAAGAATTATTCATATTCATGTCAGGTTATTAACAAATGTTTTTTCTTAGGCTATGTGATATCCACTCTGTTCCAGGCACGTTGGGGTCAAGTATTACGAAATCTTATGTGACACTGTTTTAGATAACATTAATCAAATTACTATTATGGATAATTTGAATTCAGTGAGCGGCTCATTTGGTACCTAATCGAATATTTCAATAGATGTGAAATGTTAATGACGCAGCAGTCCACTGTGCACGTTATGGTTAATGAATGATAGGTGCTCCATAAAAAGTTTAGTAGCCTGACGGAAGCTGGATGGATTGGTGGGATTTTGCTTTTAATGCTACACACCAAGATCATAACTGTACCAGGAATTAGTTTGCAGAGCCCTCTGCGTTGAGGAAACCACAGTAGGCACATTAAAGGATTATGGAAATCAGAAATCATTTAACTTGCAGATAGAAATACACTAAATGAATCATTTATTTAACTAATCTATCCTATCCTTCATATTTAAACCTAAAATATTTCCAGTTAATTTGACTGTTTTCGGGAAAATTATGAGGATAGAACTTTTGGAACAGTAACTCACTGACATTCTACACAAACTATCAAGTGTTTTTTTTAAGAACGATAGTCAAATTCAGAAAAAAGTCATTGAAAAATTAGATCTTCAGAATACAGAACATGTAAACATTCATCTTCTTCGTAACTGTTTGCGCCGATCAGGGTAGTAGGCTGCCATGTTGATCATTTGGAGCTCGTGGTTTGTGTTAAGGGATAGTGACATTAAAGAAAAACATTTCAGATCTGGAATATTTATTTTATAAACTACTTACATGCCATATGGTTACGCATGTCTGGTAAGTTGGCAATCTGAAACAGCGAAACGCTTATAACTGACATACAGAATTTAGTAAGACATCTCACTAAAAGCCCAAGCGAGACTGGACAGTGGTTAGCGCCATGACTTGCAATGTGGAGAGTGAAAATTATGTATTGGTTTCTGATGCTTCTTCGCCTGTAGAATAATTTAGTGTGTTAATTGTGATCTCACTCTCCATATGTGGAGGTTATTTGATATAATGTTGTTAGACGGCGGATGGGACGATCTCTTAACCTTGGCTGGTTTTGAACTGATGATCAATCGAGCTGTGTAATAAGATTGAGCTATGCTGCTTGCACAAAATTTATGCCGATGTGTCCTACCAGTTCGTGACTGTACACGAAAAAAAATTTTATTCTTTGATCTGAATATGGCTAGCAACTTTAGAAAAACCAGTAATCAATAGTAATAATAATAATAATAATAATAATAATAATAATAATAATAATATATTGCGATCTTGATCAACAACGGATTATTTTTCTGCGTCATAGTGACAAACAATTAAAGATCCCAAGTTGGCCATGTAAAGTAACAATACATCTCAATAGTGCTCTTCCCCATAAAAACTACCGTTCCACAATGAATAATGGGTAGCGAGTGTATTACAATAAGTGTTAGTTTAATGTGGCTTCTAGACATACATGTTTTCTGTGTCAAAAATTCGCGAGCTTAACTATAAACTCGGAACTGTAAGTCAAATAAAATATAAATTTAAATGATTCTTCTATGTTTATTCACGTTATGATTCAAATATATTCCAGTACACATTAATCGTCATCTGGTGCCCTAGAACATGTAATCGCGTTTCTGTAAGTGATAGTCGGCAGAATTATGTCACAAGCGTAATAGCAGAAACGAACACTGTGCCGTCGATGTTCATTCACTTGAATTTTTCGATGTAATTGTCCTAGATGGTGACTTAATTGTATCAACAAAATCAAAGACGTTATTGCTCTACGGTCCTGTAAGAAGGCTTACATAGAACATTCCTTCCAACAAATTTTATTACCGTGATATTATATGCATAACTGAGTTTGTAATAAGGGAGATTTTTCTCCCAGAATGAATATTCCTCTCTGAAAAAGAGTGTGCACTGTCTGAAGCTTCCTGACAGATTAAGACTGAATGCCTGACCTAGTCTTCAACCCAAAATCTTTGTTTTGCTCGGGAAAACGTTCTTCCGACTGGGATCTCTAGTCAGGACTGAGCAGCCAACCTCACGGCTTTACCAACCAGTACCTCTCTTCTGCTTGCACCAGTTTTATCGCCTTGCTAATACGTGTTGGGAGCTATATTTGGAGGTAACTATAACGTGCTACAGTATGAAGGCTTCAACATGGCAGTCAGATGTGAGCCGAAGAAACGAGAACTTAAAAGGGAACCCATCTGAGGTGTTAATCATGGATTTTGTTCAGTCTCAGGTCTGTTGCAGAGAGACCTATCCTGAGTAAAAAGTTTGCGGCAGTTTGTGCGACGTATCCTGCTTTCCGATAAAATCTATGTTCAGGTTTTATATGTACGTCATGTAGCTGTAATTTCAATTCTGTTTCGACCGAGCTAGCGTTGTGCAGAGTCTCAGCCCCACAGCTCCCGCGCTGGCTGTACAGGATCGAACACTGGCCACGATCGTTTTATTCACTTTTATCGAACGGAATGCAAAAGTAATCAAAATATTCATTTCCGCGTTAGTAATTTCATTAATAAATCATTACAGCAGAGTTCCGTCATATGCGTATTCCGTTTCTTACAGGAAACATTACAGAATTATCTTACTCGCTTTCGGTTGCATCGCTTACTGTGTTGGAACAGCAGTCCGGATCGTATCCGTTGCAGAAACAACGGAAACATAAATTCATAGACCACAACGTAAATTTAACGAAAGCTACTGCCTTGCAGCGACGCGGATTTTTCAGCTGTGACACCACGTACACGATTAGTTTAAATTTGGAAAGATAGTTCTTTTTTAGGAGAACTTCGATGCGGGTCAAGCGTATTTTATCATTCCTGTCGAAGCAGGTGCACCAAATTGGTGCATAGTGAAAGAATATTTTTTATGGAATGTTCCGTCGGAGAAGTTGTTCTGCAGCAAGTCAAGAGCATTTTAAATTTTTTCCGTGGAGATTTTAACCTGCCACCAGTAAAAATATATATCACAGGGTTGGTGAAGTTAGGTGCACTTGCGCCAGGGGGATAATTTTTACGCTACAGGTGCATGCTTGACTTTCATCTAAAATATTTGGTCGTTAAGTATCTCATAAGTGTGTCCTCCCCAGAATCGATAATGTAAAGAAACTTTTCTATCCCACGTACGAAAGTACGGTATTTTAAAAACTCTTATTGGAGCACTTCCCTCGGTTCGTGCAGAGTGCAGGACATGTTTTCATTTTTTAATTTATGAGTCAGCTCGTCAACTCCTTTGAACATTCCAGCCACATTTCCCCGATTGTCCTCGCATACGTTTGTAAACGGAAACGAATATCTTTCTTGACGCAGTTGCAATATACTCTGCTCTGAAGGAATTACTAAACTTGTTCAAATTGGTTTCACCTCCTTGTTCTGTGTCTATTGTATGTCAATTGGCACTAGCAGCAGATCTGACCGGTATTAATAATACAATCGATGTCTAAATTTAGTATCTGAAACCGTACCGCAGGTGCTACTACTTCGTTCATTGTTGACTCCTGTTTGGAGTTGTCCACATGTTTGGAGTTTTAACTACGAATCACATACGAAATATCCATTTGAAGAATGTGTGCTGTAACGATTGCTTTATTAGCGAAGTTACTATTGCGACAAACACTGTTGCTGAATAATTTTGCCGGACATATACTATTTAATAATCTTCCGTACGATGAAATCGAAAAAAGTGGAAGAATAAGGTACACGGGTTTGGTCTGAGCCTGTACCTTCAGCGTGGTAGCCGTGCACATCAGACTCTGCTCTAAGCTCGCTTACTCAAAACTCAACTAATTTACAGCCGTAGGACGTAAACATAAAACTCGAACATCGATTTTCCCATAAGCTAGGAGCCGCAGCACGAAAAGCCGCTAACGATGTATCAGGACAGATCCCTCTTCAACATACGTAACACTCAGCAAAATTCACGATAAACAGGGTTGATGGTTTCCTAGTTAGCCTGTCAAAGGGGAATGAAGGTCGCAGGGGAAGAAACCCCGCATCCCAGTCGCAGGGCTGCCGTTAATCAACTGTGCTCTGTGTTTCTACGAGAGCAGATCTGATGCATGGTGATAACGATAATCGATTCCGTTTGGCGTCTGCGGAGTGGTACTCTATCCGTTTGATGAACCTAGAGCACTAGACTCATTTCAAATTAAGTAAACGAACAACGCACAACGCAAAACAAAGTGGAGAACACAGAGCATTCAGCAATGGCTACCGCAATTGCTTCTGCGTTTAGAAGTGTCATCATCGATACGTCACTAGTCCGATCTCTACCGGTGTCTTACGCTACCATAGTCACAGCGGCGCCCACCTAAAACTGTTATGTTTAAATGTCTGCGCAACTGTAAGTTTTGAATTAGCATAGAGGAAGGATCCACTATGGTGCTATCCTTACACGAAATGTAATTGTCAGAATCAGGACTAATAAGTGTTAACGCTAGTTCTAAAGTTATCTGCTATCTTTCGAAATGTTGTGTAAAACGCACATAAACGTTAAAAAAACTGGGAAAAGCAAGATGAGTCAGCACCAGAACTCAGAAATGTAGTTAGTCATCAGTAGCAGGTGAGAACAGTCTGCAGTTCTATTGTGCTTTGAGCTCTGTTTGAGTGCATGTAGGTAATTTAATAAAGAATCGAATACAAAGAATGATGTATTAGAATTAACTCTTTATTTCGGAAAAGAAAAACGTTGTCACCTTTTGAACATTTGTAACACTCACAGACCCAAGTGCAAGAACTGAAGGTATACTGTTGTACAACGATGACTACTTCAGATAAAACACTAACAGTTTTTTTTTATAATTCAAATTCATTTTCATTGTAGATCTCATTTTATAGAAATCACCGAAAGTGGGAAATGATGCACTGTCACGTTAAGCCTGAATTTCACTTTGCAGTCGATCCGTGAGATATTACAGCCTGATGAATGCAGTCTCTTAATTCTTTCCATACCTAAAACATGAATCTGGACAAAACAACATGGACACCGTTCTATAAGCACCTCATTACCATTCATTGTTTTCCTACTTGCCTGTAGTGCACAAAAGTAGTTTTCCGTGTTTTCGTTGTAGTATATCATCGAGGAGTTGGAAGTTGCTTCATGACTTGCACGGTGTTACGCCGAGCTGTCTTATTAAGCACTGTAATCTCACTCTATGGGTAATTTTTCGCTTGATTAGTTGGAGTATCGAGTCCAATATATGCACCGTCGGTCCAAAATGTTCCAACAGTAATTTTATTCCTGGAGTATCAGCGACGACAGAGCCGTAAGTACGGTGAAAGCTTCAGCTAAAAACAGTATACAACAGCAATACATACGGCCAGTCGATTGTGATATGTCAATGATGATGTTTCGCAGATCGTAATGGAGCAAAGAATCGATACTCTCTAAAACATGTGTTCAAGACATTCTGCAAAGTTCTATGAAGATGAGACAAGTGTGTGCAAAGCTTGCCCCACACACGAACAAAAACGACGACCGGATGCCTGCTGCGGCTTTATTGAAATGACAAACAGTTCTTCTCTGAAAAAAAAATCGAGTGACGAAACGAAACTTGGTGTTATCAAGACGAGAGAGAGAGAAAGGGGGAGGAAATGCAGAATGGGTCACTAACCATACGCCAAGACCAAAGGCGATGCGTATGTGCATTAGTTAAACAATCTTCTTCCTCCTCTTCTTGGGTTACAGCCTCTGTAGGGCCACAGGCAGCCCCTTCGTGGACTGAATTTCGCCCTTCTTCCAGAAACTCTTCATTCTCTCTCCTCTTCTCTCCCGCTCTTCTTCCAAGATCTTCAGTGTCCTCTATTCCTGTCGGCTTCTCTGGTGACACTGTAATCTTTTCCTGTATTCTTCTCCGTCATTGATCTCCGGCATATTGGTCGGTGTATATTTGTTCCTCTTATTTTCCTTTCTTTCGACCTTATCCCCAATTCAAACCAGTCCTTCCGAAGATCAACAACTCACTTTGTTCCGATCTTTCCCCTTGTTGTCCCTCTCTTCGTCATTCTGTCCATAATCATCCTAACTATATGTCCAATAACATGTTAAACAATATCCCAAAGAAAGAAATTTCTGACAGTTTCAAAAGGTTGTTGGGACGCTCTCTACGCCGAACTCAAGTGGAAGGAGATGAGATTACGTAGAGCACATGAAGCATTAAAACCAACGTCTTAATTATTTCTCAGTGCTTAACGGATTGAAAGGGTACGAATTTCTGGTTTTTTAAAATCATAGAAAATCATCGTCTGATAAACAGAAGCCGGCCCGGCCGGAGTGGCCGAGCGGTTCTCGGCGCTACAGTCTGGAACCGCGCGACCGCTACGGTCGCAGGTTCGAATCCTGCCTCGGGCATGGATGTGTGCGATGTCCTTAGGTTAGTTAGGTTTAAGTAGTTCTAAGTTGCAGTTGACTGATGACCTCAGACGTTAAGTCCCAGAGCGCTCAGAGCCATTTGAACCATTTTTTGATAAAGAGATTACTGGAATGAAAATAATAAATATAGTTGTAAGACAGAAGGGAAAGAAACAGGATCGTTGTAAGGCTTAAGCCATGAACTGATCTGAGGCCTGAAGAAGAGATTTGTGCTGTTGTTTTCAGTAGCGGTAACTGACACCAAGAGACAACCACTGATAGCTCACCAGAAGGCGCAACAACTACGAGCTTGCTGTCATGCAGCAATGTTTTCGGTGGCACATTGTGCGGCAATAGTAAATACACAGGTGTTGTACGAACTGAAGTCTAGACAAACGCACCTAAGGGGACGTTAATTGATTACGTGATCTAAACCGGGGAGTGGGGAGGGGCGGGCGGGAGAGGGGGGGGGGATAGAGGTCCATCAAAATCTCATCCAACATCATTTAAAGAGGGGGGCGACAATGAAAATCTGACGTTAAACTTTTAATTAAGAGAATATAAATTGTTATAACTGACAACATTATGTATTATACAATTTATCCAGTGCATAGAGTGTACTAAAGTGCTCACCATTCTTTATTCATTCTCTGAAGTGAATTGCATGCTGTTCGTGTGTGCATGCCCAAGAGTTCTCGATTGAAAAAAGTGCCGTACAAGTGTCAGATTTCTCTGCCTTGCCGATCGTAATCTCTACGTGTCAGTCAATGAACGAACGTTGATATTCCGCAACACATAAAAAGCCCCTGTCATTGTATTCAACATGGATTTTTACAATGCGTATGTTAAGCCATAAGCTGAGAAGTCTAAACCCATATGCGGGCAAAAAGTTAACCGTTTGTTGAAGAGAGTGAAGTTGAAGTTGACTAACAAGACTTCTCTTCATGATCGTATAGATCAAGAGACTGAAAAGCTACAAAATCATACGGCTCAGAGGATGGTACAAACAGTGGAGTCCTCCACTTGATTCTGAAATGTTAACTTTCACGGCTGGAAGTGTCACAGCGCCGCTATTCAATAGTCGGGTGAATTTTCCCTATCAAACACAACGCTTCGTCCTCATCTGCGGCGTACATTTTTAACGGAGATCGAAGCTTCTTTGAATGTCGATTCACACCCTGGCTCACTACTGACTGCAGCAAAATTCCGTTTACGTGCTCCCACGGATTGGCGTTACGTCACGTGCTTTGAATACCTGGGCGCAGTTGGCCGTTGTCGGTCGCCGGCGTCAGCTCTTGCTTACACCCAATCATTAGTGGATGACTCGCACAAAAATTCCTTCGGTACCGGAACCCACATGTCCCACAATTTCACGTCCTCCTCCTTCCTTCCATAGGAATTTCAATAGGATGGGGGAGGCGGTGGGAAGGAGATGGGCGGGGGTGGTGACAACAGAGGACGACAACGGCCAATTATGCCCGGGCATTCAAATTACGTGACGTCACGCCAGCAAGCCAGAGTGTGAATGAAACATTCAAAGAAGCTACGATCCCCTTTAATCATTTCCACCGCAGATGCGGACGAAACGTTGGGTCTAATGAAAAATAATTCCGACCACGGCATAATCTGCCGGAACATTTCATTTAGTACGTCTTTCATCTACGGAATAAGTAAAGGTTCAGGTCATTTCGAGCAACATAATATATCAATAACAGATCAATTTTGGAGGGATCCGTCAAAACGGTTAATACTACGTTCGTGAAGGCTTTTTGTCTGTCAGTCTATCCTACCAAATACTATATAGAGTAGGTCCACTTATAATAACGTGGCCGGCCGGAGTGGCCGAGCGGTTATAGGCGCTTCAGTCTGGAACGGCGCGACCGCTACGGTCGCAGGTTCGAATCCTGCCTCGGGCATGGATCTGTGTGATGTCCTTAGGTTAGTTAGGTTTAAGTAGTTCTGAGTTCTAGGGGACTGATGACCTCAGATGTTAACTCCCATAGTGCTCAGAGCCATTTGAACCATATAATAACGTGTTTTCACTCATGTGCTAAAAACACTGCTTTATAAACTTACTACATAAACCGTGTTTGTATTAAAATGTCTTACTATCTTTAAACCAAGAACAGAAATTTTAATTCTCATCAAGGGTGGAGGATATCCAGGTGAGAAAAAGAATCCTTTACGTAGTTATTCGATGTCTCCTCAGATACGTATAGGCCAGTTAGGTACAACGATCAAAAGTTGTGAACTCTGGAATGGTTGAATCAGTTTCAGCAAAATACCAGAGATAGGATTAGAAATTCTGAAACAATCAATACTCCATTTTGCTCACACCAAAAAAGCTTTTGATAGTGGGAACAGAAAGAAACTATGGGACGTAACGACCATATCTAGATGTCCTACACATCTTATTGAATATATAGAAGTCTTAAAGACAGACAGAAGAGTAACAATAAAAATTGGCTATTAGAGTGAAGAAACCTCTACCAATAAGGAACTTCAGCAACGCTGCAGCCTGTCATCAACTTTATTTCATGTGTATTTAAATGATATGAATAAGAACTGGCGGCAAGAGGTAAATTGGGGTATGCAGATTCATAGAAATAAATATGTTAATACCCTTATGTATTCAAATGGAGGAACAATTATGGAAGAAAGTGAAGATAAGGTACAGAAAGCAGAGTATAAACTACATCAGTTAGGGAAAAGAGAACAGAACCTTCGTATACAAATAAGGGGAGCTAAAATCATGGCTTATCAAAAGATATACTCCACCAGCTCTAAAATAATAATAGATAATAATCCACCAGAGCAGGCAGCTTTAACTTTTTGGATGTGGTATAGGCTATGATATGGACAAGGATATAAAAATTAAGATTAATAAATATCGATCAATTTGCAGAATGATTAACATTCAGAAACAAAATACGAAAGAAAAGAATTAAAAAAAAAACATGTAAAACGGCGTCTACACGTGCATTGCTATATAGAATTGACACATGGGTCCATAAAAGAGTTATAAAACTAAAATAAAATGAGATTTCCCATCAACGTGAAAAGTGTTACCAAGGAATACCATATAAGATATGAGGATATTAGGAATCAACTGGATATTTAAAATTTTAATGCAACGACTGTAGAAAATAAAACGTTATGGATACGTTACCCACAAACAATGAGTGTAGAGGCCAAGCTTTAAGATCCAAGTGGAAGAAAGGACGCAGAAAGACCGAAAATTAGACGACAGTGAAGTGAAGAAGAAACTGGAACAAGTGCTTAAATCTTAAAGTGCAAAGCAAGGCGAAGAAGAAAGCGAAGAAGGAAAGTTTCTTTTATCACTAAGATTCGAATCCGGTACCTGTGAGTCCAGGTGGCACTGAAACGCAGAGGTAAGGTAACTCATAACTACAACAATTTACGCACGAATCTTGGTATTCTGGTGCATTCAAGTGTAGTTTCATTGATCATGTAAAGTCACATGTACGCCTTTTTTTGTAATAGTTCATATTTCGGCCAACTTTTGCCATAACAAGGCATACTTCACCCACCATTTCCCAAAAATGCATATATTTTATGTATCTTTACGGATACAAGAATAACAACACGAAACTTTTGCTCATAAGATACATGTCTACAGACAAAGTAACCTCTGGCGTGCCACAGGGGAGTGTTATGGGACCCTTGCTTTCCACAATATATATAAATGACCTAGTAGATAGTGTCGGAAGTTCCATGCGGCTTTTCGCGGATGATGCTGTAGTATACAGAGAAGTTGCAGCATTATAAAACTGCAGGAGCGAAATGCAGGAAGTACTGCAGCGGATAGACACTAGGAGCAGGGAGTGGCAACTGACCCTCAACGTAGACAAATGTAATGTATTGCGAATACATAGAAAGAAGGATCCTTTATTGTATGATTATATGATAGCGGAAGAAACACTGGTAGCAGTTACTTCTGTAAAATATTTGGGAGTATGCGTACCGAACGACTTAAAGTGGAATGATCATATAAAATTAATTGTTGGTAGGGCGGGTGCCAGGTTGAGATTCATTGGGAGAGTCCTTAGAAAATGTAGTCCATCGACAAAGGAGGTGGCTTAAAAAACACTCGTTCGACATATACTTGAGTATTGCTCATCAGTGTGGGATCCGTACCAAGTCGGGTTGACAGAGGAGATAGAGAAGATCCAAAGGAGAGCGGCGCGTTTCGTCACAGGGTTATTTGGTAAGCGTGACAGCGTTACGAAGATGTTTAGCAAATTCAAGTGGCACACTCTGCAAGAGAGGCGCTCTGCATCGCGGTGTAGCTTGCTGTCCAGGTTTCGAGAGGGTACATTTCTGGATGAGGTATCGAATATATTGCTTCCCCCTACTTATACCTCCCGAGGAGATCACGAATGTAAAATTGGAGAGATTCGAGCGCACACAGAGGCTTTCCGGCAGTCGCTCTTCCCGCGAACCATACGCGACTGGAACAGGAATGGGAGGTAATGACAGTAGCACGTAGAGTGCCCTCCGCCACACACCGTTGGGTGGCTTGCGGAATATAAATGTAGATGTAGATGTCTAAGGTGATATTGTCACACACAGCCATATCAATTAATAGAAAGCTTTATCAGGACTGTAAGAGACAAACAGCCTAACACATTAGGCAGCTTATTGACGTAAAACATTGTTGCAAGGCAAAAACAGACATAATGTCTTATGGGATAACATCAATCAGTGATTTTATAATGTTACTTAAAAACCGTCTTGATTGCAAATTTTTTATATTTTTTGTATTCATATGACCGGTTTCGGTCATATAAAATGTGACGTAGCATGTGAAAATTGATGGATTTGGACGGGTTATTCCTGTAACTGAAATATCAGATCTGAAGATGGTTCTGAATGAACCGAAACGGGTCATATGAATAAAAAATAAAAAAAATTGCAATCAAGACGGTTTTTAAGTAACATTATTGTTGCAAGGGGTCGACAAACCGCTCTAGAAGTCAATAAAGGCTGCTTCCGACATAATAAACATCGAGTACGTGCTAACACTAATCAGTGCTGCTGACCAAAGGCTGTGGGTATCCATAGATGAAACCACAGATGTGGGTTGTCGTTATGTTACAAATGTTGTTGTTTATGTTCTAAAAGTTGACGGGTCGCGAGAAATCGCCCTAACATGTGAAGCTTACGAGAGATACTGCAACTAGATAATTGCCATTTTGTTCGAAAACTTTTGAAGCTACTGTGGCCGGATAGCGTGAACAGTGTCAAAGCTTTGCTGCTAACAACAGATTATGCTTCATACACGGCTAAGTCAGGCAAGCGGATTCAAAGTCTCTACCCCCGTATGGCGTACATCACTGGCCTTGCACATGCGTCACGCAGTGTTACGGAAGAGGTGCGACAAAATTACCCTGTTGTGGTCAAACTAATTCTCTACGGCAGGAAATCTACGTTAAAACTCCGCTACAGGTATATAAATTTCAGGAAACAAGCACCTTCACAGACATGTCCCCCCGTCCCCCCCGTCCCCGTCCCAACAGATCTGTTTTTACACCAAGGGATTCTTGTCTTACTGCTGCAGAGTCCTAATGCACCAACTACACCAAAAAATAAAATCACGGGGAAACAAGTATTTGTAGATAGCTTGGCATACATCAGCACCATCAAACGACTGAGCGATTGGAAGCTGCTGGTACTCAACTATGTAACGACCTGTATTATGCAGAGTGACTTGGATCAAGTTCGTGGTCATGTAGCTGACAAAAAACTTGTCCCGAAATGTTCTCCAGAGGAATCCTAGATATTCTAAAATTTGTGAAAGCTGGTGATAGTCTTTTTGGGAACGCCACAACATTTGAAGATAACGAAACTGCAATGAGCTCGTCGCCTGAAAGTAAGCTCTTTTGGTGCGGAGAGTAGTTTTTCCAGGCACGAAACTATTCTCAGCGACAACTGTAGATCTTTGGAAGTGGAAAACCAAAAAATGGACTTTTTGGTCTAGCGTAACTCGCAGAACTTGAAGGTTGACAGTACGTGCTAACTAATTTGAATAGTTTAAACCAGTGGTGTGCAGTACTAAAAACATGCTTTTATTGTTTGGCTGGTGTTCTTGTTTTCACTGCACTTCATGTTTTCATAGACATGTGCCGATGTTAAAAAGAGCTAGTTAGTTCCAGAAACTAGAAAAAGAGTATCGTGAATTATATGTTACATAGTATATTAAAAAGTCAACATGAATATTTCTAAAGAACCTTATACAAGGACATTTCATTTTTAAGCTCATAATTTATATGTTCTAGGTTTTAGGTGCTTGATTATTTCGGAGGTACTAAGGTCGATAAAATCCGGTTCTACTCATCACTCATTACGCTCGTTGAATGTTGCAAATGTTGCTTGCAGTAGGGTTTTAAACCTTCAATCGCAAGAAATTGCCCGCCGCCCCCAAACTGTTTTCAGTTTCTCGAAGTTGTAATGGATTTCTCAAAAGCTGCTCTAAGACGGCTGTACACAAACCAAAAGTAAGGTGTTTCCCACTGTAAAAACAGTTTAGAGCTTTATTCTGTCCTTCAATAACATTTATGAATTGTGTTGCTCTACGAAGACGTTTGAAAATTCTCATTCAGAATTTTCGGCGCTAATTACGTTCTTGTTTCACAGTGGATGGAAGCTCTTTTTACTCAGCTTGCACTAAAGATCCTTTTGGCCTGAAAATAATGATGGCAAAACTACACACTTCACAAGATTCGAGGCAGCCGTTCATAAAATTTTCGCCACAAATTTCCTTTTCCAACTCTCGTGTGAAATTCGATGCGTGCCGCCAACCAGAAAAAGCGCGTTCGCACCTCAGGATCAAAGGGAGACGGTTGTGTGCGACATTCGGGGGTTGACGCTAGCCTCCCTTATATGGCGTGCGTTGCTCTCCAGTTCCCTGTGTACTCGATGCTACATCCTCCAATACATTTGGCAAAGAGCCTTCAGGTAAGGCTATAAGCAGAGCTTCCACAGTTAAATGTTAAACCATTGTTCCGTATTGTATCTCTTACAGTGAAGTTCTATGTTATATGCAAGGCCCTCTCGGAATGACAAATGAAAATGTATCTAGTACAACGTTACAATTGGTGAATACGGAATTACTCATGTCAGTAATAGGGTTCAGCTTGTCCCCCTTCCACTTGCAAGAACCTCTAATAACGTTGTAAATAATTAAAACAGGGCGTTCCATTTGTCCTGTTTTCTTACTAAGGAAATCGATAGTTGAATGATAGCGTTGAGAGAAAATGGATAGAATAAACACATGCGAATTGTAAACAAATACTATAATGTGTCACAAAAAAGTAAAATCTGGGTGTAAAGTACGTCTCCACTTCCCTCTATAAACTATCATTATAATGCGCCTCTACAAATATGAAAGCATACTGAAAAATAATGCCTCCGAATTTTTTATTTGGGAAATTTTGAAGCTTTTTGAATAAAACGAATTTTATTAACATTCTACATCTTTATTCTTCATGTCTACATATTTATTTCTCAACACAGTCACCCTGGTGACGAAGACATTTCTCAAAACGAGAGACGATTTTGTTGGTACCGTCACTGTTAAATTTTGTTGATGGAACCACAAACCTCACCTCTGTTTGCACCGCTTTATCACTGTCAAAGTGAAATCCTCGATGGTGTTCAAGTTCTCGAAACAGTTGTTGGGTGGGTGATCGACGACGGTGAACCCAAGGCGTCGTATTGTTACGGATGTCGCAGCGTTTGGAAGTGGATTGACATCGTCATACTGAAGGAAGTGGTGCTCCGTGTGTGGGCGAACTCTTCGTGCTTTCGACTACAGCCCGCTGTTTCTGACGCACCCACACAGTTACATTATAACTGTCATGTTGTCTTCATTCCAGAGACTGGTTTGATGCAACTCTCCATGTTACTCTATCCTGAGCAAACCTCTTCGCTTCCGAATAAGTACGGCAACCTACATCATCCTGAATCTACCTGGTGTAATCATCTCTTGGTCTCCCTCTACGATTTTTACCCTACAGCTTCCCTCCAATACTGCCAACATCGCCATCTTACACGCTATAATTCAGAACGCTATAATTAAGAACAGTCCCATGGCATAAGGTTGCAACGTGCATCAAAAAAAGCGGAAAAATCTATCGAGTAATATGTATGATATGTAATAGCTCAACTGATATTGAGAACAGAACAAAATTTGGGACATATTACTTTTCAGAACGCCCTTGTAAACTGGTTGGAAGCACAATAGGGAGTCTCCTAGACTGTCAAACGGAAGTTGTGAACTAATAACCTAAAGAAAAATGTAAGGTGTCAGGCAAATCCAACACCTTCCATGATAACCCTGACATGATAAGCAAATCCAGTAGTATGTCACATAACTTCGAATAAATCGTGACATTAAATTAACCAAAGTAATACGCGTAACGAATGAGCAAATGGAATACCACAGACTAATACAAGAATGCCTAAGTACGTGTCATATCTTCCCACCGTGAGGCAGACGCAGTTCCGAGGGGAGAAACGAGAACAGAAGCCAAGAGCACAACCTTGTTAAGCTAGAAAGCCATAAGATAAGGGACGGACTGGACAACCACATCGCCAGCTAACCACTAGGGCCACACAACCCGCAAGTTTTAGCGTGAGACTTTTTCGCGTCTCTGTTACGTTGCAAACTTCAAAAACATTGCCCCACCACGAAAAGTATAACGTTTCTCATTGGATAGACAATTTTTGTAGGCGGAGCTTAAGGTTAACATTGAGACCCTGATTGGTCAGATGAAAACACAGCCAGATAGCTTTTTTGAACCAACTTCGGTAACTTGTAGTAAGGAGAAGTTAGGAGAGAGTTAGTTCCGAGAGGGCGAGGTGGACGGAGATGCGCCGGCCGCCGCCCCCCTGACAACACCGACAAGGTAATGAACGCACGCGATTCCGCATAACAGCGCATAAAGCTTCACTCAGAACTGCAGAAGTCTCATCTGTTACACCCCCTTTTTGCGTAATACTAGTGTCCATCGTAAATTAAAGCTCATGGTGTTCACATTTGCCACTTGAAGTAAAAATCTGAAACGCGATGATTTCTCTGTTATATAGTTATTGAGAAGCCACATCAGTCACTGTAATTTACGACAAGTTAGATAAGTAACTGAAGATAATTGAGAGTCACTGTAGACCATTTTGATAGTTTTCTCTTTTTGAAACTTAATTTAAACCTAGATTATAGATGTGGTATGGCATAGGTCATCCTTCGATCCATTGTAGGACTTGGAAACCCATTCAGGGAATATTCGTTCACATTTTTGTTGAACGCAGTTGGTTTTTACCATCCTGTATTAAAACATTTCTTTTATCAATAGTGCAATTTATAAACGATGTTTTGTGAGTAGAATAAAATTTCCAATGGTAAACTTAACTGATTTTTCGACGTTATTTTACCAGCTAACTAAAAATAGGCAAGCCTTGAACCTCTTCCACTAAATTTAGTTAGTATTAAGATTCTTTTACAGGGAGTGCAGTGCAGCTGACGCTGAAATCATTAAGTATTTGATTATATCATCGCTACTCTCACTGAACTCTTCTGAATTCTACATGTCATGTGTGATCTGGCGTCTCATTACCAGCAACAGGTGCCAGGCTCAAACTAGTCAATTCCCTAAAAAAACACGCTCAGAGCGTCGTTGCGCAAAAGTGGTAGGGAGACACGATGTAGAACAAACAGACACCACAATGAATCTTTAGAAAAGTGTATTCCATGTCTTGAGAAGTTATGGTAATGACCAATGCAAGAGAAAATTCGGGTACACATGGGCTTTAAAATGCGTACCTTAAGAGCTATGTGCACTTTTTCAATAGAAGAGTTGTATTTCTCAGTAGCGAAGATGAAGAGGTGCTTATAGCTTATCCTATTCATTTTAGAGTAAACGCCACATCAGCTAACTCATATCCTACATTGTTTTAAAATGTACATCACAAAGCTTAGTTTTTATTGGGTTCAATCCCAACCTGCCTTTCGGCAATTCTATAGTTACTGGTAGGTCTGCTACAGGTTGCTGATTGCTACAAATTATTGTTTTCTATGGTCTGTGACTGGCCCTGTGCACATACTAGGGTTGACTGCTTTCTGTCACACAATAAACGAAATGAGAGGTAGCTGAAATACCGTTTTAAGCAGTTCACTGGTCGGCAGATACAGAGACGTTTTGCTATCGAACTGCATCCGTTAATTTTTTGCGGAAATGCCACTAGACCATTTTGCTCATGCAGCCATTAAGTTCCTCTCCGCAATTTGTTTGCATGTTATTCAGTTTTAACTGCAAGCCGCAGTACTACCGCAGGTCACATTCATTGTGGCTGCCAATACCCGACTGGCTGGCGCGCCAACCTTGTTACCTGACATTCATTAAAATACCGAAGAACGGCTACATAATAAACAAAATTCAGCAAACTAATCAAGGAAAAACGTTTTAAATGGTGCTGAGCTATGGTCATGCAGTATATTTTGGAAGAGTAAACCACCATTTAACTATAAATTACTGTACTTTTCTTCTGTACATCTAGATTTCCGCTATTGCGCCATTATCGAGTACAATAATAATCAGATAGCAGAGAAAATCTCCAACCCAGCCGGGAATCGAATCCGGTCACTCAGGATTGACATTCTGGCGCGCTGACCACTCAGCTACCGGGGGCGGACAATGCATACACTGAAAGTACACGACAGAATAAGGAAAAAAATCTCAGGAAACATAGGGTCGAAAATGCATACCTTAAGAGCTACGAGCAATTTTTCATCTTAGATACTGTGAAACAAATCTCTTCTACTGGAAGTTCTTTGCTTTCCATATTTTGGGAAGTGGTAGTACGGACGAAAGTAAGAAAAAATCTCCAGCTAACAGGTGCTCGCATACCTTAAAAGTTACGGACACTTGATCATTAGTAGAGTTGTGTTTCAAAGTAGCAAAGATGAACAAGGGCTCGTAGCTCATAAGGAATGCATTTTAGAGCACATGTTTACTCGACCTATTTTTTTTCTTGTTTTGATCCATACTACCAGTTCCCAAAATATGGAAAGCAAAGAACTTGCTGTAGAAGAAATTTGTTTCACAGTATCGAAGATGAAAAATTGCTCGTAGCTCTTAAGATATGCATTTTCGACCCTATGCTTCCTGAGACTTTTTTGCTTTTAGTATCGTTCACTTTAAACTGCATGCGTTTACGCTATGAATTATAATACACCCTGTATAGAGCACAACAGCGGTCCTGTCACACTTCCCTGTGACACCCCTAATGATGCCTTTGCCTGTAATGTGCAATCGTCGCGCAGGACAATACATTAAAATCCAAACAGTTTATCTACATATGGGATTCAACGCGGAAGTAGCCGAAGTGGCGTCAAATCTAAAGACTCGCACCAGGCGAGCGGTCTACCCGACGAAACGCCCTCGTCACACGCCATGATTGTTATTACATATGTGATACCAACTCCTTTTCCAAAAAATCTCTCTTACTGTTATTTAAGCTTTATATGTCGTATTCAACTGCTGAGATATACTGACTGTTGATTGGCCCTGTGCTGCTCATGTGAACAGTGTTAACAAGCAAAACTCTAATCTTAATGAAATGCTGAATAATGAAAATAAATCTAATTGAATCCTAAAAGGCTCTTGTGTATCAGCAGTGAAAACTATTTAACTGAAACTCAATACTGAAATAGGTTATGGAAGTTACGTAACATGAACTGCAATGCCTGACATGAAATATCGACAAAATAAAATGCTCCTCAACAAGGTGGAAAATAACCATTGTGTAATAACGTACACTGTTCACTGTAAAGTAATATAATTACGTACTGTTTACTCACAAGAATGCAAAGTAACTTACTCGAGCTCAGCATACTGTTTTGTGTCTGGTGTACTGACCTACTTGAAGGCAAATTGAAATCAACCAATGCAGCAGAAAAAGAAAAATGATCTACTCTAAATTTTTAATTGCGGTGCACACACAACAATATATTCAAAACTTCATCAAAGATGATGGAGCAGGTGTTTGATTTTAAAGAATGTCGTTCTTGAAAACTTGAACCGTGAGCACTGTCGAAAAAGGGTGTACAACAGAAGAAAACTCTAACAATTGCGAACTTATCCAATTACAAAAATTACCAACAGTTCAACTAACAGCATAATTTGTGAAAATGAATAAATCAAATTAACATAAATCATAAATTTTACTAGTTATCTAAGGAAGAAAGATTTACTTTAGCTGAGATTGCATTCAAACAAACATTTCATTCTTCCGCCTGTGTGGGTTACCTTGCTCTATTCCTCCAATGATCTTCCCCATCGATAAAATCAATAATATAGATTTATAAACAAATTTTCGTTTCCGTAACACGTTCCAGTTAATTTTTCTCACATTCATAAATTTCAGGTCTCCCTCCATAAAACTAGACTGTTCGCTGCTGTGCTTCTGCTAAGAATGCTCCAGCGCTGTACAACTGGCAGGCGAGCTAGCGCACCATATTTTATATTGAACACAGAGTCAAGGCTCTTATGCATTACTCGTGCATCTTTCTCCTAGTACAGTAAAAGTGAATATTTGCAGTGACAGTAAACATGTGAAATCCTTACACTAATACTTAAAAAGTCTTCGAGCTGTCACATATCTGAGGACTTAATCCTTTTGTCTGAGCCTTCGTTAACGCTGTACAGTGTTGCTATGTGTCAAATGCTTTCCGCAAAACTCGGAATATTGAATCTTCCCGTTGCCCTTCATCTATTGTCCGCCGGTGTCGATGCTCTCCAAATCCGTCTCGATTTTCTGGGTTTGCAATACGCTTTACATCAATATAACTTGTGCTAGCCGTTGCCAACATAATGTTCCTTTAGGCAAAATTAGTCAAGAACTGTGTATTTCTCGTATCTGAACACGTCATTAGTGTAGCCAAGCCGGCGTAGGAAGGTGCCTGATAGCTAGCAGCGCTGTTCCCAGCTTTCAAGTTGTGTAGCGCTAACATCTAAAGTTGCAAACAATGTTCGTCTACCAGAATGAGATTTTCACTCTGCAGCGGAGTGAAACTTCCAGGCAGATTAAAACTGTGTGCCCGACCGAGACTCGAACTCGGGACCTTTGCCTTTGCGGGCAAGTGCTCTCCCATATATATATATATATATAAACAGTTCAAGGTACCAGTTAAAACATATACAAATGATTGTTAGGTAAACAAATTATTAGAATAACATTAAATACAACAAAATATAACATATCCTGTTTTTTTGTTCTTTTTTTTAATAATTTGTATTGAACAAACTAAAAGTACATATATAATCACTATGCAAAAGTTCAAGGTACCATTTAAACATATACAAATGACTGTTAGTTAAACAAAAAAATATTAAAAACATACCAGAATGCAGACACAGACGACGGTAAAAAGGGTGCATGAACACAACCCCAAACCGTGCGCCAGTTAATGTCAGGATGCTGTAGCACCATGGGGTCGCAAGGGTAGGACAGCATACACAAACGATAATAATCTTTTGTACGGGGAGGTAGGGTGACTGGAAGATCGGTCCGAACGTAGCTGAGTTCTATGAAACAACTGGCGACTTGGTACAATAATGGAGAAATAGGTGCCACATTGATCGGTGGATCGAGAGAAGCTAGTCGGAGGATATCTAAGAAACTGGTGTTAAGGACGGGAGCGGCCCCTGCCAGTGCCGCAACAGATTGTGGACAGAGTGCAGAAGATCGTGCCTTTACGTTGACGAGTCCGAGGGCACCTTTTGCAGGAGGCAGTCTTAGAGTGTTGTAGCGGACTTTGAAAAGTTCCTCTGCTGACACGAAATATCCAAAGGCTGATTGGATGCGGCGGCCAAGAAGTAACAGCATTGTGAGGATCTGTGCGACGTGTACCAGTTTAGGGGCGACGTACATGTTGACATAGGACACACGTTGGAGTTGGTTTAAGTTACGGTGCACTCGACCGCGGAAATGGTGCCAAATCGACTGCAAAAGCCGCCGGTATGCCAGGGCCACTGTGCGGTGTGTGGAGCTCGTAAATTCGATACCCAAGTAACGAAGGGTGGTACTGACTGGGAGTGGGTTCGGCACCATAGCCGGGAGGCCGCGCCCAATGGGCATCATAGTCGATTTACGGACATTAAGAATGCTACCAGAAAGACGTCCATACTGGTGGATCCATTGGATGGCGTTATTGAGTTCCGTGGAGGAGCAGGTGAGAAAGAGGAGATCGTCCGCATAAGTCCTACAGTGAAAAGTGTAGTCACGCAAAGTGAGGCCCTGCAGTCTAGAGGTAAGTCCAGTGATGAGGGGCTCAAGTGCAATGGCATATAGTAAAGTAGACATAGGGCATCCTTGACGCACAGAGCGGCATATAGGAATCGGTCCTATAAGCCTCCCATTGACTTGTACCATCGAGACCGCGGGAAGTAGTAACTGGCGAATGGCATCGACAAAAAGAAATGGGAACCCCATACGTGTCGCCAGCATGAGGAGGAATGGGTATCGAACGCGATCAAAGGCACTCGTGAAATGGACGGATACCAGTGCTGCACGAAGGCGACAAACTGACGCCAGTGCAATAAGGTCACGGCATTCTCCTATGGCTGTTTGTAAGGTGGCCCCACAACCACGTGCAGTCTGCTCAGGTGAAAGGACCGTAGGTAAGACGGTGCTTATGCGCGCTGCTAAGAGGCGTGCATAGATTTTATAGTCTGCGTTCAGTAGTGTAAGGGGGCTATATGCAAAGACATGAGACCCTCCCTTTGGTTTAGGCACAGGTTGAAGAATGCCAGTGACGAATTCAAGTGGAATTGGGAAGGATGGAGTAAAGAGTTCCTGAATCATTTCCGTCCAGCGAGGAAGCATTAACGTGGTGAACGCCCGGTAAAACTCCACTGGGAGACCATCTGATCCGGGTGATTTTTTCTTGGCCCCTTTGCTGATCGCATCTACCACCTCTTCTGCAGTGATTGCAGACATCATGGACGTTGACTCCGCTACGGTGAGGGTCCAGTCAGGGGAAGGACGGAGATCATCAGGAATGTGCGTCGCCATTGGTGCATCATTATAAAATTGGCGATAATGTTCAGCAAAGGCAGACAACACTGCCGCCTGTGTTTTGTGGCGAACACCATCAGATGTCGTGATGTTGGGGACGAAAAGTCTACGTCGACGACTACGGTCGGATGCGGCATGGATTGTAGATGGGGTTTCGTCGTGGAGGAGGTCTTGTCGTCGGGAATGCACCACAACACCATGCACACGTTGAAGATAGAGGAGACGAGCTTTAGTACGTTGTCGTTCCCTATTGGTGTCAGGTGATGGAGGGAGCGCATCGAGCTCACGGAGGACGGCGTAGTGAAAATTTGCGGTGTCTCGATGCCATGCTGCTGCTTCTTTGCCACACTGTATGAAGGCCTTTCTGATCGCAGGTTTGGCACATCTGAGCCACCAATGCAACGTGGATGTGTACTGCGGAAGGCGTCTTTCGCAAGACGCCTATGTAGTGGCAATACATTGTCGGCAGTGTGGATCATTAAGGAGGGAGGTATTAAGCTTCCAGTAACATCTGCTGCGCCACACTGAATGAGGTGGCAGAGCCAGGGAGCAAATAACGGAGCAGTGGTCCGAAAATGCAAGGGGCCATCGTTCAGCTTGGGCGACTTCATTGCCAAAGTCGGCAGAGACATAAAACCGGTCCAGTCTGCTCGCAGAATGTGCTGTATAATACGTAAAACCGGGCGAATTGCCATGAATTTTCTCCCAAACGTCCACTAGATGAAAATCTTCGATTAAGGTGAGCAGCGCCGGAAATGGCGAATAACCAGGCATTTGGTCCTGCGGATGGAGGATACAATTGAAATCGCCTCCGATGATAAGACGATCATAGCGTCCAGAAAACAGGGGCGCCACGTCATGTCCGAAGGAAGTGTACCGCTGCCGACGGTTCGAGGAGCCAGACGGAGAGTAGATATTGATGACGCGCGTGTTGTAGATGGTAACAGCCATGCCTCTTCCACAGGGAAGGATTGTCGTGTCCTTGAGTGGGATTCCTTTGCGTATGTAGAAAGCCACTCCACGCCCTGATTGATCATATGTGGACGTTTATGAGTCGTAGCCGTAGACTGGTGGTAGTGTGGCAACGCGTACTTCCTGAAGAAGGGCGACGTCGACGTCAGAGGCCCGAAGCATGTCACACAGGAGTTGGAGCTTGGGTTCAGTGCCGATCATGTTGATGTTCAGTGTGGCAAACGTTTATTTCAGCGGTGGTGGACGCGCATCTACCATCACCAAGGGAAGTAACAGGAGGCCACCGACAGGAAGTCCCGTCCGATCAGCTGCAGTGCCTCGCTTTTGATGTTAACAGGCAGCCTTGTCCGGGGGAGGCAACTCATCCGGAAGAGGGGGCGTATCTTCCTCAAAGTCGTCGGCCCATGCTCCTGTGACGTGTGTCTGTCCAATGTCCACGGGAATTGCGTCGTGGTGAGAGAGATCTGTAGTTGCCGGCGGGAAGACAGCCGTCTCAACCGGATCACCGATCGTTACATTGTGCGTGGCGACCTCCATAGTGGTCCCGTCCTGCGAAACGTCTTGTTCATCGTGGAAGTTGTCCGCCGACCTCTGCGTGGAAATGTCGGCTGGTTGGGTGTCGTCTTCGTCGTCGCGGGTGGCGACGCTTTGAGAGCCCGTGGGTAAACGGCGACGGCGTTTGCGCCTACGTGGCGGCCGTTGTTTGCGCACGTGTTCCTCAGTGTCGGACGACGACAAGGAGGAGCGTCGACCTGGTTCGAAGGCGTCGGTGAGTACAATGAAATTGTCAAACAGGTGTTGTGAAGAAGTACTGGTCTCCTCAGCGTCCGGTGCGGGAGCCTGTTCGGCGGCAGGATTGTCAGGTGGGACGTCCGCACCGTCCATAGGTGACTGGGACGGTGGGACGTGCCGATCCGAAGGACCGGGCGACGGACTGGACGAAACTGTAGACGTGGCAGCAGCCGCTGCGTAAGTGACCGGTAGGGCGGTCATCGTGGGTGTGACGGACGCTTCCGACAACGGGAGCTGCGCGACATGTCGTTGAATGCATTCAGACCGTAGGTGGCCTTCTTTCCCGCAGCCGGAACAGGTCCGAGGTTGGCCGTCGTACATTATAACGGCACGGCAGCCTTCGATAGATACATAGAAAGGCGGACCTGTCCAACACCGTTTAAAACGGGATAGGTCTGAAATTGTACCCATCGTTCGGCAACATGTTCCAGAACGTTGCCATAGGGACGGAGCGCCTCGATGACGACGTCTGCAGGTAGTTCGAACGGCAGTTCGAAGATCCTTATCATCCGTGTGCCGAGACCTGCGTGATCGACGGTAACGGGTCTGACGTTTCCGTCGGAATGACAGAAGTGCAGTCCACGTTTTGTCTTTTGAAGCACCTTGCCGCACGCCGCATCGTTGATCATTTTGACGTAGACGGTACTGCTAATTATGGACAAGTGGATACCAAGTAGATCCGTTGGTGGTATTTTAACTTCATCGCGAATAAATCGTTCTACCTCCTGGGCCGTGGGTCGGGCGAAGTCGGAAAAAAAGTAGAATCTTAATGTCTTCTTCCGATAGTTGTGCGCCATGGTGGTGTAGAAGGAAAAACGGCACTTACAGCAGCCGAAGTAAACACAAACACACCGTGCGCGCCTCGCCCGCAGCGCTCTGGTGCGTGACCGCCTCGCAGCAGTGCCGGCGGTAGACTGCCATCTGAACTACCGAAGCACGACTCACGCCCGGTCATCACAGCTTTACTTCCGCCAGTATCTCGTCTCCTACTTTACAAAGTTTACAGAAGCTCTCCTGCAAACCTTGCAGAACTAGCACTCCTGAAAGAAAGGATATTTCGGAGACATGGCTTAGCCACAGCCTGGGGGATGTTTCCAGAATGAGATTTTCACTCTGCAGCGGAGTGTGCGCGGACATGAAACTTCCTGGCAGATGGAAACTGTGTGCCCGACCGAGACTCGATCTCAGGACCTTTGCCTTTTGCGCGCAAGTGCTGTTGTGCAAGGTTCGCAGGAGAGCTTCTGTGAAGTTTGGAGGGTAAGAGACGAGATACTGGCAGAAGTAAAGCTGTATGACCGGGCGTGAGTCGTGCCTCGGTAGCTCAGATGGTAGAGCACTTTCCCGCGAAAGACAATGGTCCCAAGTTCGTCTCGATCGGGCACACAGTTTTAATCTGCCAGGAAGTTTAATATTCGTCTATGTGCGACAACAGTGAGGCGTTAGCAATGAGGCATTTACAAAATCGTTTTACGTGGCTAGTTGAGAAAGGCGCGAGAAGATGCGATGCCCAGCCCATTGCAATTGTCAGGGAACTCGTCACTATAGGAGAAGAACGGAAGAGCGATACCGAACGAGATGGAGCAGTGTCTAGCACACTGGACTCTCATTCGGGAGGACGACGTTTCACACCCGCGTCCGGCTATTCAGATTTAGATTTTCACGATGTTTCTAAATCACCTGAGGCAAAAGCTGGGATGGCTTATTTGAAAGGTCTCCCTGATTACCTTCTCCATCCGTGACATAATGCCACCGTATGTCCCGTCTCTGATGACCCCGATGTCGATGGGATTTTAAGCCGAAACTTCTTTCCTTCGGAAAACCACTGAGCGATCAAGGGGTGCAGCATAGTGGAAGATCGCCGCCGTATAATAACCGACCAAGTAATCATAGACCAGGCGGCAGTCGTTCGGCATCGCTAGTCCAGCCCCTGCCTCGGGCGTCTGGCTCATATCGCCGGAATGAAGCCTCAGCGGCAGCGGCGGGACCTCGGCATGCAGATGAGATGGAGATTAGCGCCATGACAGGAAATGGGACTCGACGCGGGTGACGCCGCGTCTGCTGTGGTGACGCGCCGCCACTGTGCGGGACAGTCACAACAAAACGAGCACCACCTGCCATACCCCCGCTCGCCGAGCTGGCCCTCGCTCCGTGTCACACGTCGCCGACAGCGTAATGAGCTTACGGCAAAAGGTCAAGCTGCGTCACGGTGCTCCCGTGGGCCTGTTCTCTACATTTTCTGACCCTCCTGCAGCGCCATTAAACAAACATTTTGCTCTGAAGTGAGCCAAAAAAATCTTCATTTCGGTTTGACACTCTAAGCATGTGTTACTTCTCTTTGTGAGTGGGGTTTGGTTTCATTATTCCTGGGCGCTAATTTTTACACAACGCAGCATGACTGCTACATGTTACAGTAGAGTTCTAACGGTATACCTCTACCACACTAAATTGTCTTCCAACCACAAAATGAATATACGTTTGTTATCTTAAATTGCGGACAAAGGCAGTCAAATTTACACATTACAAATGAAATCATCTGCTCTGGCTGTAAAATGCTTTTTATTGAAAGTCACGGAAGATTTCGATTCAATTGAAGACGCATCCTCAGTTGATCTATGCGAATAAGGAAAAAATCCTTTTACAAGGAATCTTTAGCAATAACCTAAAGAATAAAAGAGTATTGAAAAGTACCATTATAGACCTGCCCTTCAAGGCTACTCTCAAAGATTCTTACTACCAAGTCAGCACCGAAAGTTAACTCCTTACAGCAGCTTTCGGCATTTACGTCAAGTTGTAAACAAACAGCGCGCTAAAAGCAGCAGTCCATATTTAACACGCATGGGATGCAGAGACCTGCCGGTCTCGGTGCCCGAGCGGTTCTAGGCGCTTCAGTCCGGAACCGAGCGACTGCTACGGTAGCAGGTTCAAATCCAACCTCGGGCATCGATGTGTGTGATGTCCTTAGGTTAGTTATGTTTAGGTAGTTCTAAGTTCTAGGGGTCTTATGACCTCAGATGTTAAGTCCTATAGTGCTCATAGCCATTTTTTTGCAGAAACCTGTAAAAATGAAATCTGGATAAAAGCGAAAAGGGCCAAACAAAGCTGCAAACTAGTAACGCACCTAGACAACTTCAAAGTATGTAACCAGTTCACGAAAACAGCCTTAAAGCGTCACTAGCAGGAAGGTGGTTGAGTGGCAATAGGCAAGGTAGTACTGAGCGCTCTCCTGTGGAGAAGGTGTTTAAGGGTTTCATCAGTGGCGACAGAAACAAAACCGACGCTACAGAAGACGGGGAGGAGGTGGCCGTACATATAGTAAACTACTTAAAAATGTCTGAAAAGATTAAAATACTGAAAATGGACTGTTAAAATGTAACATATTTAGAAAACTGAGTGATGATATAAATTCCCACTTTGGAAAATATAATTATAAAATTACTGCAACTGGATAGTTAGAATGTAAACCAGTAATAAAGCCCGAGAGTTAGTTCCAATTTCGTCTTTCAGAACTCCAATTCCATATTAGTGGACAAACGCAAAATGCTAATCTGGGAAGCTAAAGATTTGTGGTAATAAAACAACGGGTTATAGGAGTAATCTCTGTGTGTTTTCTAGATTTAGGCAGTCAAAATTTGCTAGAAGAACCCTGTATCGCAGATCTGTATGCACATTCACGTTCAATCAGGGGAATCCTCTTAGGACACGGTAAATTTCCAATTCTTACAAAATGTGATACCTGCATATTCTTTCGCATGTCGGTGATAAGGTGACCAGTTTCAGGAAAATGTGCACTTAGTGCACAATTTGAGCTGGAGTCGTTGATGCGCTCTCTAAAGCGGATTCTTTGAAGAAGAATTTGTTATTATTTGTACAGATCACCTGAGGATGTGTCTTCAATTGACGCGAAACGGTTCGTGACTTAATAAAAAGTATTTTACAGCCAGCGCTGACCAATTCGTTCATAATATACGTTCGTTTGTTTTCTTGTGCACTTTATAACCCTTTCTGGCCTTCTCCAGATTTTTGGAGAAACTAGCAATAATAAGGAAGTATATTCTAAGGTTCATGGTGATCAACGCACTATTTGTAAATACAAAATCGAAAGGTCTTCAATTGTCTTTTTATTCGTGGTAAACAAAAAATTAAAAGGATTTGTTGCGTCTTCAACAATAAGCTCAAGCAACCCACCAGTGGATAGAGAAGTGACACGTATAATTTTACTGTATTTCCCTCTGTTATAGAAATAAGAACCACTGATAAAACTGAGGAAATATTATCGTATATACGAGCACAAAGACTACATTAATCAGTGTCAATTTGCAATGTGCAAAATTCAGTGACGTTATTCCTTTGAGTTTAGAATAATATTGTGAGTCAGTCAGTTACAGGATGTTAAAAACGCTATTTTTACTCTGCGATCATGATACGTGGCTTAAGTTTTACTGCGTTTCCCAGAGGACGGAGAAAGCTTTGAAACTCTAGCAGCTTGTGCGTAGAGAAACACGGAGAGAGTGTACAGGAAGGTCAGACAGTAATGCCCCAAGCAAACGTACCTCCCTGTAAGTATCCTTTGAAGAGCAATTGTAACGTCTTTCTGAAGGGCTTGACCCAAGGTATGTGTTGCCTTTCCTGCGCTAAGTGTGGATTCCCGACTGTGCAATGCATATGACGAATCAATGGGTACTCAGGACACAGAAATCAGAGGAACTAAAGGTTTCGACTGCCAAGTGAATGAGCCCACTCTGGCCTAGTAGAAGTAATGATATGCCCGTAGGAGACTTTTCATAAAAAAGGTGAGGAATTCTCCTAATATGGGACACGTCACTGTTAGACTTCAGAATGGACACTTGACTGTGAAGCCAGTTGTAAGGCACTCCTAAATCAACTGGGAGGTCATACATGTACACACTGACCGTCAGTAAGTCATGGACGGTAGCTGCGTGGCCACTTCCACCTACCTACCGCCACCCCCAACTATGCCAGTGCAATCTCCCCCCTACCCTAGCGAGTGCCGTATAATGCCTGGCACTAAACTAGATCACAGTGTTTGAGCAGCTTCAGGCCATATGCAATAAAACACTAGAGAACTCGTGGCCATATGCAGTTAAATACTAGAGAAACAACACGTCGAACTATGCCAGTGCAAACTCGTCTCTACCCTAGCGAGTGCCGTATATCGCCTGTCACTAAACAAATCACAGTGTTTCAGCAGTTAGTAGCCATGTGGAATAAAGCACTAAAGAAACATTCTGCCTGCCGATATCACATTTACAATCAAATGAACACCCTTAGCTGCTTACAGGCGTTGACATACGTCAACAGGGACAGAAGAAAACATGTGCCCCGACCGGGACTCAAACCCGGGATCTCCTGCTTACATGGCAGACGCTCTATCCATCTGAGCCACCGAGGACACAGGGGGTAGCGCGACTGCAGGAATTTACCTCCGACACGCCTCCCGCGAAACCCACATTCTCAACGTATTGTCCCGCACTACATTGGCGTTGCTGATTCCCGTAGGAGTTCGGGTACTGTTTGTGCATTCGCATAGAAGAAGAAGATGGTCAAGTGGCCGGTCAGCCTTAAAAATATATATATATATATATATATACTACGATTGTATCTGTTCTTTCGGATGAAGTAATGAGTGTAGTGGGCGGGGGCACTACGAATGTAGTGCGGGACAATACGTTGAGAATGTGGCTTTCGCGGGTGGCGTGCCAGAGATAAATCCCGGCAGTCGCGCTATCCTCTGTGTCCTCGGTGGCTCAGATGGATAGAGCGTCTGCCATATAAGCAGGAGATCCTGGGTTCGAGTCCCGGTCGGGGCACACATTTTCTACTGTCCCCGTTGGCGTATGTCAACGCCTGTAAGCAGCTAAGGGTGTTCATTTCATTGTAATTTCACTCTCACGAGCTACATGGTCAAACTGATGTGTGTGCTCATACAGCCAAGTTCCTTATTAATTTGACTCGATTTTGTAATCAGTGAAATAACACCACATACCGTCTTAGTATAGATATCGCATTTGTCTCAGAGCGACAACTCAGACCTAACAAAAGCGACACAGAGAGAGAGTTAGTAATACAATGAATGCATCAATATTTCTATTTTTTTTCTTGGTGTTTATGACGAGAGTATAGCAGTCGCTTTATAGCTGTGTTTTTGAAAATGGCAACAGAAACCAATTAAGAGATCAATTTGTGATAACCTCATATTGATTATTTATATTTCATATGTCGTGTTTCTTATTTTTCTGTTCGTGCAAGTGCAATTATTTTTAAATGAATAATGTAGTTGTCATGAATGAGATTCAAATCTAAAGGCATATCAAATCACTCACTAAAAGGGCTAAAGTAGTTATAGAAAGCAGTGCACATGTTTTTTAACTAAAGGCAATTGATCTTCTAGCTACACTCTAATCAATCCAGGTACAAAACCAATAGCAGCATAAACAACTTTTTTGCGAATTAGAAAAGCAGGAGAAGGTGTAAATTAAGCACAAGGGCAATGAGAGGGAAGAAGAGTCATTAAGTGTAGGTCATGATACTTGTCATTCAAAAGCTCGGACTACAGAAGAAGAAAATAATAGCTATGAAAGCTGCAACAAAGAATTGAATTAGTTCAGATTTTCAAGACTTCCGCAGATCTCTTTAATGAAAAAGAGAGTAACATTTGACGGGTTTATTACTCTTGATTGAAGCACTAAAGAATCACACTATTTGTAAAAATTGTAACTAAAGTGCTATGTAAAATAGCTCCAATTATGAATAAGTCTGAATACATATTAGAGTTCAGTATTCTAACTATTCCCTTTCACTTCCAGGTTCAATTATCTGTTTCATAAAGTGCTGCCAAATGGCAAGTTACACTCATTGTCACGGGAATCAGCTTGTATGCCGACCAAGAAGTACAGATTCAACAAATATAAGGCGCAGTTGTGCATCTATGTATCTGTTGAGATACATATAGTTGCCTGTTAAGGATTTATCAATGTGTTTTAGTCTGAAAGCGTTAGTGCGTACTTTGTAAAGTATATGGAAATATCTTCCCATTTTGTCTATGTAGAATACAGGTCGCATTTTAGATTTTACTAAGAACACATTGGGGCTTTCAACATCATCCAGATTTATCATAGAGACGCAGACACGTGTCATGTGTGGGTCGAGAGACGTCTTGTAGAAAACTAGCACTACAGTACTCTCACAAGAGACGTACTGTATGAGGAGGCAGGATGTGTGTGACGTATCACTGTGCGGTCAGAGTTCCTCAGTCACTCTCAGCCTTGACGTTAAGTCATACCTTAATGTTGGATTAAGGCATCCCGCCACACGTAACATAGCTGTGCCTCTCTAATAAACTGGTGGATTGCCACCTCTCTCTACGTCGCCGCCGTATTCGACGACGATGGCTGTATGCCACCATCGCAGCCGAATTTACACTTGTATCCAGATTAGAGGGGGCTGCAACGTCATACTGATAAGTGCGCTCATACAGCCAAGTTCTTTGTAATTTTGACTATTTTGTAATCAGTGAAATAACACCACATACCGTCTCAGTTGGTGCACTTTTGCATTGTCTTCCAATAAATAATCCGAAACGTTTCATTTGTTGTTAGTTCACTGCAGACATGTTGCTGTATATAGATCACACATTTGGAGATCGGTACAGCCACATAAGATTATGAACCTCCGCACTGTAACACCTGGACCACCAAAACGATCACTCGCTACAATGTACCTGGGTACATTACGTGTTCGCACCTCTCACTACATGAGGAAGCGTCCAGCACTGACTAACAAGATCGATTTGGTGGTCCAGGCACAATAGCGGGCCTTGCCAAGGTTTGCACTCCCAGAGGGCGCTCCAGCTCCGGAAGAGCAGCCGAGTCCGCTCAGCGCTCCGGCTTCCCCCACCACTGTGCTATTCCGGCCTGGTATGTGAGTGAGACGGCTGTATCCTGAACGTTAAACAAATGGGAAACTTGAAAAGAAATGAAACTTCCTGGCAGATTGAAACTGTGTGCGGGACTGAGACTCGAACTCAGGACCTTTGCTTGCGTAGCTCAGTTGGTAGAGCAATTGCCCGCGAAAGACAAAGGTCCCGAGTTCGAGCCTCGGTCCGGCTCACAGTTTTAATCTGCCAGGAAGTTTCATATCAGCGCATACTCCGCTGTAGAGTGAAAATTTCATTATTGAAAAGACATGTTTGCAACGTAGTAGAACTATTTTGAAAAGCGAAATTGCAGCATACTTTTGTAAAGAGGATTTTATCACGTGTGTTTGTTTTCAACTTCTTATTTTTCTGCCATCGCAATAACTTCCATTATTTGATTAAAGAAGTGCGTTAGAAAGCACTAATACGGTGATTTGAAGTACGAAAAGCTTCATGTATAGCCATTTAACATTAAGTTGTGATGTTCACAATTATAAACACATTTCGGTTTTGTAGTATGTAATGTATCTGGAAGTATAGTCAAAGATATAAATTTACACAGATTAAAATCTGTCACACACGAAAGTTGGTGCGGCGATGTGAATTTCACGAAAGTTAAAAAGTTCTCTTATATGTGTCGGGCAGTCGCGGATATTGTTCTTGGGGTGAATTTTACAAAAATCTGGTTTACACAAACAGATCGTTGACGTGGGTGCACAACTGTACGTCTGTCAGCTCAAGTTTAAATAAGTATATTAGGAGGCAAAAGCGATAACGATGTGACAGGTAAATCTAAATCCGCCTTCAGTCGCGCGATATCTTGGAATCTCTTTGAGAAATCATGATGAAATGATTCAATTAATATAACTTACACAGTTATGTCTGGTCCATAAACGACTGCTTTGACGTACAGAAAATATTCCTCGTCATGAACCTGAAGCTGAAGCTGAATTTTTCCTGGGACTAACTTCTGTTTGATAGCATCGACCTTGTCTGCCAAATGTTACTAAATGATTCTCCCATTACATTAAGACATTTAATAAATTTAAATAATACCTGACGTTGGCCACAAAAGATTTTCTCATGAGACTACCTACCGTCAACTCAGTTTTTTCCGTAATGATTGCTTACTGTTCAGCCAGCACTCACCCTCGCTTGTCATAAAATCATATCGTCTTTCTAGTTGGTGGTGTAGTGACGACCCACTAACAAGGGGAGGCCGCCAATTGTGAAATTCAGATGCGGTTCATATTGCGCACAATAAAAGCTCATGGCCAGAAGTGTAATGTGGCAAAGCACCAAAATGCACTTCTCAGCCGTTGTCGAGAGAATCGACAGTTAAAAGAAACCGTTGCTGTGAAATACTCTCAACGATTAATAATTTTCTACAGCGTCGTTGCGCAGCGGTAAGCGCTCAGGTTCGTAATCCGAAGGTCGCCAGATAGAATCTCGCGCCATGCAACATTTTTTTATTATTGGTTTTTTGTAATTCAAATATACTAGTAATGAATTGCTTATGCATGTTGGTGAAGGCGGATCGCTCTCCAGTTGTACCGCCTCCATTTTTCCCTTTGTTTAACAGGGTGTACCAAAGCTCTGACGTCCACATTGATTTTCGACGACGCTATAAGTTCATTCGAAGTAAGCAGGCATCTACGCTGTTATGCGGCGGCTCGTCTCGGCCCATTCAGCATCTGTCCTTCAAGTGTAACGAGCGAGTAACGGAGTTTATATTTCATACCTGCCACAGCAAATTTGTGTTCGTGGCGTTTCTATTCTAATTCGAACGTTTGACTTACGCTATACGTATTCGTTTCGGAATATCGTTTCTACGTCTTCCGTTAACTATACGTAGTTAACATTATGAAGACAATAACATTTGTGAAATACAACTTTGTTTGCGGAAAACATAATGATGTTCGAAGTCGCCAGTTTTTCCACGACAAACGTCATTCAACAACTTATGTGCATAATTGTTGGAACTGATTACCAGGAATTTTATATATATATATATATATATATATATATATATATATCTGCCTATTACACATTATATGTCTGCCTATTACACATTATGACACTATTCAACGGTCGGTCTCTGTCAGTCAACGAACGATGTCGGCATGTACGCTTTTGTGCTGTACGTGTCCCTTCGCGTTTCCACTTCATTATCACATCTGAAACAGTGGACCTAGGGATTTCTAGGAGTGTGGAAGCCTCACGTACAGACGTATGACACAAGTGGCACCCAATCATCTAACCACATTCAAAGTCCGTGAGTTCCGCAGAGCGACCCATTCTGTTCTCTCACGATGTCTAGTGGCTACTGAGGTCGCTGATATGGAGAACCTGGCAGAAGATGGTAGCACAATGCATCTAATATGAAAAACGTATATTTTGGGGGTGTCGGGATCCTTTTTATCACATAGTGTATGTATGGTGCAAGTATCGTCGAGCTGTGTTACTTGACAGCGTCTCATAATGCGAAAGATGCTTTCGTCCTTAGCATTTGCTCACCAGTGTACAGATCAGAATTTAAGGTTTGATGAAAAAGGATGGGCCCAACAATTAGCCATATTTCTGTTTCTTGATGCAACTGCGTAAGATTTTGAGAAATCCAACGTCCATTGCCCTACAATGTCACGTATCCTCATAAATACTGTCGTGCTTCAACAGTACGAAAACCGTTTGGAAAGCATCACTACCACGCACACGTTGCGAAAGTCAAATGCTGTACTGATATAAAACAAGAATACCTGAAGTGTTCAGTCGGTGTACTACCGCCATTTTATAAGGTTTTAGTGTCAGTTTGCGAACAGTTCAGTGAACTGATGCTACTGCCGGCAACCAGTCTGAAGGGACAAATGTCGCGACAATTGTTGCGGACCTTCAAGTTATTTGAAACTTTGCTAAATAATGAAGCTTTAATCGGTAATCATACCACTGTACAGACATTACTAAAAATCAGTATTAAAGGTTCAAAACTGAGCTTGTAGAACTATTTTTCAATCTTCAGTTGTCCATTTCTAAGGGCTAAAATCGCATTACTGCATATTATGTACAAACTGGCAGCAGCTCATCAACTTCCTGTTTTTTATTATGAACCTTGAATGAATTACTGTCTCAGCAATGATACACCAGGTGTCGGCAAATCTTGCACTTTGAATATGCATGCGGATCGTCCAAGAGGCCACGCCATCACCAATGCTGTACAGAATCATGTGTCATGAGCTAGTTGCTCTGCGTTTTTATTAAAACTGCACTGGTCACTTTTCCCAATTTATTTGTGATAAGCTAATATTTCAAAGCCAAGAAAAGCTTATGAATATAAATTTCTTGTTTTTAAACAAGTTTTGTTTAAAAATCTAAAATTGTAGCATCGCTCTGTTGTTGAACTGATGTACTGTTTAATTTTTCCACTCATTAGTAAAAAATAAAAATAAAATGTTATAAACAAGACCAAACGAAGACCAGAAAATACCGATTATTTAGGACTAAAATACCAGGATCGGTTTTAGTTGGTTGGTTTTTCCCATTCCTTCTGACAATACTTGCAATATACTTTCTAAGGCACATAACACACAGATTTCGACTAGCAGCAAGTATGACAGAGCTTCAGCATGAACGTTGCTAACACACTGATGGGCCTCGATCTCGGCAGAGTGTCCCATAGTATAGCAGTGCTCCTATAGCGACGCACGTGTGGGTCTCACGATTAATACCAGACAGTAGCTGCGTCTGCTCCCCCAACCCTTTTGTAGATTCTCTCTGTAATGTAGATTACACTAGACACATTTACATCAATTAACATTAGTTGTTTAGAAAGCCACATTTTGTGTGACACACACACACACACACACACACACACACACACACACACACACACACACACACACACACACACACGAGAGAGAGAGAGAGAGAGAGAGAGAGAGACGTTCGCTTCTACACATGGAAGTGGGCACCTTGCTTTTATAAATACAACAAAAACTTAACTCAATTTGCAGCACATACGGTGCCACATCGTGTAACGTGTACAGTGTAAATCAGTCCACGGAATTAATACTCAACGTAATACGAAAATACCTAAATGTAATTTACGCCAAATCGTCGCTGTCTGTCGTCCATGATCGATGCTGAAATTTACATTTGCATAAGAATGTGAATTACCGATTAAGCTTAGTTACCGAGGCATGTACTCCTCTAATATGGAGATAGACTCATTTCCATTTATTTATTGGACAGGAAATTAGGAAACGGCAAATACTGTATCACAGAGTGAAAGATTAATGGTTTCTCTTTTTCCTTTTTGTATGCGTCTGGTGTTAATTGTATATCTCATTATCTATTTTCAATGAACGTCTTTATTCACATAATGTGAAAGTAATATTTTATGGCTTAAGCGGATCTGCTGATCTAAACTATCGTGTATGTAAATCTACTTTTGACGTCTGTTATGCCAACCGTTAATGTAGGAAGGAAATTTAATCTTATGCTTTTGCGTCGTTGTAAGTCCGCCTTGCGGTTTGATAGTGAAATGTATGTCGCATACTTTTGGGAAGATCCGAAATGCAGACCGTTTCACATACGCCGCAAGTACTACACAGGGATGGGAAAAATAGACGGGTTCAAACCGATACTGAAATTTGAGTTCTAAATAACCGGTATTTTTCGCATATATTTGGTCATTGATGCAACAGGCTTTTATAAAAAAAAAAAAAAAAAAAAAAAGGGATCGGAAACCGATACATCAATTTGTCAACGCAGCAATGCTAAAATGTTAGGTTTGTAAATATAAATTTTCTCGATAAAAAAAACGAGTAATTTGCATTAGTGGAATTTCTCTGTGTTTCAAACATTGGCTTCTTATAGAAATGGGAAAGTAACCAGCACTGTTTTAATAACAATGCCGAGCAACAAACTCATAAGGATCTGTACAGCACTGATGTGTGGCATGGAGTGCCAGACGATTCATATGCATGTTCAGAATGAAAGACTTGTCCACACCTGATCTGTCTTCTCTGAGATAGTAATTCATTCATACTTTATAATCAGAATAGAAAGTAACTGCCCTGCTGTCTGTGTGTACGTAATCTGCCTCTATCCGCTTATAGCCCTCGGAAACTGACACCTTAATACGAAAAATACGCTCCTGAAAGCTCAATACAAACCTTTATCACGATTATTCTTCATATGCAAACATTGGTATGATTCTTGAGTACATCACGATTTTTAGCAAAGATTCAAATAAATCAGAATCAATAATTGGTTTATTTGAATTATTCAGCCCTTCACAATTTTCGAGATGAGATAGAGAGAGAGAGAGAGAGAGAGAGAGAGAGAGAGAGAGAGAGAGAGAGAGAGAGAGAGAGAGAGTGTGTCTGTGTGTTAAAAAAAAACTGTTCAAATCACTGTGGGGACTGTGGAACTTAACATCTGGGGTCATCAGTCCTCTCGACTTAGAACTACTTAAACCTAACTTCAAAAGGTTTCTGACTCCACTGCTCACAGGCGATTTCTAATCATATTGCGTGCCTCTGGAGTAGCGTCTCCACTTTGTCACTCGATTCGTGATTTTCTGTCAAAGAAGTGATACCTAATGTTCCCAGAGAACTGTTACAGGCCCTCAGTTGTTGATAATCTGTATAAACGATTTAGGAGACAATCTGAGCGGCCCTCTTAGGGTGTTTGCAGACGATGCTGTCATTTACCGACTAGGAAAGTCATTAGAAAATCAAATTACAAAAATGATTTAGACAACGTATCTCTTCGGTGCGAAAATTGGCAGTTGACTCTAAATAATGGAAAGTTTTGTTGGTTGCGGCGAGATCTTTTTGCAAAATTTAAATCTTCAAGTTTCTTCTCCGAATGCGAAAATATTTTGTTGACCTGCCCACATGAATAGAAATGATCATTGTAATAAAATAAAAATACCTGAGTTTACAGGGAAAGACAGGAGTGTTCTTATTTCCCGCATTGTTAGAGAGCGGAACGGCAGAGAAATTGTATGAAAGTGGTCCCATGAACCCCCTTCCAGGCTCGTAAGACCGAATGACAGAGTATTCGCGTACATGTAGAAAGTGGATATTATTTTCTTCTTGTTGTTACAATTAACGTATAGGGAACATATTTTTTCCTCGATGCAAATAACAATCAAAAAGGCAAATAAAGGCTTTTGGTGTGACCATTATCCGGAGAAAAAATATAAATTATCGTTTTATAAATGGAAACTTAAATAGGGTGCCAACACTTGAATAAACGAATAAGAAGAGAGACACTAAGAGTCCATAGTTATGACAGAAGTTACTCGCTGTTCTCGTGCGAAAAATCTTCAATTAGTGCACGGCCAGTATTGATGTTGTGAAGCAGTTAGCTTACAGAATATGAAAGCTACAAAAATATTGCGACGTGAACAAGTGTGGCCTCTCATCTATGGCCACATGGGACGAAACGAAGATTTATGTTGTGAAAACGAATAATTTTAAGTAGTAATTTATTAATGCAAAAATTATGACATAAAACGTTTTTTTACAAAACTGTATTATCTCATGTTAAATCCACAGAAGATGGCTTAATGGAAATGACGAAATGCTTCTGGAACAAAATTAGAGTACAGGAAGAAAAAAGGCGTTTCTTTAATAAAAAGAATAAAAAGAAAACATCTTGAAGGTAAAACATAAAAATCTCATTGTGAAAGTGTCATATCTAATGTCAAATGTTCAATAACCAGCAGCGCTGTGAATTGGAGCCATAACAGACGTAATAATGTCAGAAACATAGTTGACAGCTAAATCCCACAACAAATATTAAGCATGACAAAATCAACCCTACTGCTAGCCGTTCTTTTTCATAAAGCACACCTACAACCGGTTACTCTGTGATTTTCTTGAAATTAATTGAGGACCAATTTATAACTGTGGTTTTACTTCTGACACACCACCTCTTACTTATACATACCAGCTTATCGTTTGATGTTCAGCGGTTCTGATGGGCTACATTAATAACAATGTCATGCTGATATGACATGACATCACACGTAAATAATATATGAATTATACTAGGTGAAATGGAAATGCGTTGTGGCTCGGACTTCCCATCGGGTACACCATTCGCCTGTTTCAAGTCTTTCAAGCTGACGCCACTTTGACGACTTGCGTATCGGTGGTGATGAAATGGTAATCATAAGGACAACACAACACTCCCTGAGCGGAGAAAATCTCCGACCCACCCGAGAATCGAACCCGGGCCGTTAGGTATGACATTCCTTCGAGCTGACCACTCAGCTCCCAGTAGCGGACATTATACTAGGTTATACCACCTCGTGTTTAGTTGATTGTATTCTCTGGTGGTTTCATACATTTTTGGTGTATATTTTTACCGTGATGAGATTATTAAACGTAATCGGTAGTGATGATAAAGAATCTATAGAGAGCTGTGAGTCACACATTTTGTAAAATAAGTAACTGTATAAAAATGATGTTCTGGAAATATTCGTGGAACGTGTGATTATTGTTTCACACTGGATCTGGATGGAAATAGCTAAACAGAAACACACCTAGTCCGCTACATTACACGAGCGCTGCTGCGGGCAGTAAGGCGATCACAGTACAAATTGGACAGCTGTTGCACTCACTATATCAGATGGAATATTAGGAATCATTGCTGTACATTTAACTACCAACCAGAGCGCTCTCGCCAATCTTATCATCACAGGTCTTCGCCTTGCAGCCCGCTTTTGATGATAATGTAGATGACGCAGAAAATTTGTTTAATGAATGGTATCAATAATGGTTGTTTTTGGGTCCCGTATAGAGTCTGACATGCCAGACGAAGACACAAAGAAAAATCTCCAGCCATAAGGGTTGATGAACCGTGCAAGCTGTAAGCGGAGCTCTTCCTGATATCGTAGGTTATAACGACTTTACACCTATAGCGTTTCGCTGCTATCTCTCTACATCTTCGTCAACCCTACTGATCTGCGTGACCTGTCCCCCGCTGAACATGTATGGTACATGAGATGTTGGCATTTTTTCTTTCAGTAAGGGACACAGTTACTTGTTACAACAGGTGGAACAAGATCATGGCACCAAGTGATCATCGGCAGGCGCTATCTTCGTGCCGTTGGTTGTAGTACACTAAGAAAGCTAAGTGAAACTTTTGTCCAAGAAAAACTGTCTACTGGTATATAACTCTGTTTTCGCTCATTCGTTTCTAAAAGTCGTCAGTCTGTCGACTGGCTTTGATGCTGCCCTCTGTGGTCTTATATCAGTTGCTAACCTCTTCATCTCACATTCTACGTACACCTGACACTCACTACACACTGTTTTCCGTATACTGGTCTCTTTCTGTCCCTACTACCTCTTGCTTTACTTCTGTAGCTCCTCCTAGCTCCGTGTTAAATATACCGGAATGACACAGTAAATGGCGTACTAAACTATACCTTCTTCTGGTAAGGCTCTTCCAACGTCTTCTATAATCTCCTACTCTTTTTAATTTTTTTCTTTTTGAATTTTATCTGACCACAAAATTCTTAACTTTCTTCAATAGTAGTACGTTTCAAATGTTTCATACAGAGCTGTACTCAAGATGTACAACTTCAGGAACTTCTTTCTCATTTCTGTATAGATGTCTTTATTGAAATGAATTTCTTCACTAGTGCCAGTCCAGTTTCGAGATATGTGTTGCATCTGACAGGTTGCGCAATGTTCCTTCTTATGTAGGACAGTTTGTTGCCAATTTTGTTGCTTAAGTAGTAGTTCTGTCCTTTCTACTACTCTCCATTCCTTTTGTATTTGCTTTGTTTCTTCTTGTCTAAATATGCTGCCTTTTCCTTTCAACGGGTCTTCTGTGTGTTGCTTACATCCAACTAGGAGGTAAGTACAAGTTGAACATTAGTGGCGAGAATTTGCAACCTTACCTTATGCCGCTATTAACCAGAGTTCGTTTAGCTCTACATTAAATTTTTTATTAGTCCAACATGTAGATTATTCAACCCTTTAGTTTAGCCTAAATCCGGTAAAGATTGTGAAAACTCCTGAAGCCCATATATAAACCGATAAATTCCAAGAGCGCATCATTTTTTCAGTCTGTTGTAATGAAACACTATGTTGAGAAAAATGTGCTAACCATCTTGGATCATGTGAAATGATCGATTCTCAACCGAGATATCCACTACCATGTAGATGTACTAAAATGTATAAACGTCAACGTACATAATTACTTAATGAAATTACGATGATTATGGACTTCTTAAAAAGATAAGCAGTGATCAACAATGATTTATTTGTACTTCATTTCTGAAATGTATGATTCAAAGATGGTTTTGCCCAAATAGATCGGTATACTGTACGAGAATAGTTTCTTTGCTACATGTCGTTAGAGGTAAATCTCCGTCTTTGGGCAGTTCATACTACGAGTCTGAAGGGCAAGGATTTAGTACGAATTGTGTGTTTGTTGTGTTATCATGGTAATTGACGTTTATTTGCCTTGTGCAGTAAAATGAATGAAAATATATCTGTCCAACAACAGGAAGTCCACCAGTGTTCATATTGTTTAATAAAATGAAACCGAGCATCCTCTAGGCCAGAACAAAAATGTTGCATTTCAGAATGGAATACAAGCCTACAACTTACAACAAAGAAGGAGAATAAAAGATGAGTGTTATGAAAACTGTTGTTACCTGTCCCTGCAAAGTGTCACTAACTCACCGTGGCCCGCCCGGTTAGCCGTGCGATCTTTTTCGGGCGGAAAGGCGTGCCGGTCCCCGGCACGAATCAGCCCGGCGGATTAGTGTCGAGGTCCGGTGTACCAGCTAGTCTGTGGATGGTTTTAAAGGCGGTTCTCCATCAGCTTCGGCAAATGGGGGCTGGTTCCCTTATCTCGCCTCAGTTACACTATGTCGGCGATTGCTGCGCAAACACTTTCTCCACATTAGCGTACATTATAATTATTCTACCACACAAACATTGGGGTTGCACTCGTCTGGTGTGAGACGTTCTCGGTGGGTCCACTAGGGGCCGAACCGCACAATAACCCTGGGTTCGGTGTGGGGTGGCGGTGGGGTGGGTGGACTGCTGTAGCCTGTTGTGGGGTTGTGAACCACTGGGGGCTACGGCAGGTACGAAGCCTCTCCGCCGTTTCTAGGTCCCCAATTCCATACAATACAACTCACCGTACCAAGTGCTGTTGAAATGTTACCAGCTACCCAAATTATTGACTTACTTCAAAATTAATAAATCAACCTTAGGCTACAAAAGGATGATGTTTTCCAGTATTAAGCGCACTGTCGGAATGGCTTCTGTGATATCTTTACGCTTCTGGAACCAAATCGACCGTTGTCAACGTGCGGTTCGTAATTTGTACAAAACCATAACTAATTAAATTTCTCAGTTTCCACCAATGTCGGATTTTTTGCAGATTACTGTTCTGAACCATGGACCTTGCCGTTGGTGGGGAGGCTTGCGTGCCTCAGCGATACAGATGGCCGTACCGTAGGTGCAACCACAACGGAGGGGTATCTGTTGAGAGGCCAGACAAACGTGTGGTTCCTGAAGAGGGGCAGCAGCCTTTTCAGTAGTTGCAGGGGCAACAGTCTGGATGATTGACTGATCTGGCCTTGCAACATTAACCAAAACGGCCTTGCTGTGCTGGTACTGCGAACGGCTGAAAGCAAGGGGAAACTACAGCCGTAATTTTTCCCGAGGACATGCAGCTTTACTGTATGATTAAATGATGATGGCATCCTCTTGGGTAAAATATTCCGGAGGTAAAATAGTCCCCCATTCGGATCTCCGGGCGGGGACTACTCAGGAGGATGTCGTTATCAGGAGAAAGAAAACTGGCATTCTACGGATCGGAGCGTGGAATGTCAGATCCCTTAATCGGGCAGGTAGGTTAGAAAATTTAAAAAGGGAAATGGATAGGTTAAAGTTAGATATAGTGGGAATTAGTGAGGTTCGGTGGCAGGAGGAACAAGACTTCTGGTCAGGTGACTACAGGGTTATAAACACAAAATCAAATAGGGGTAATGCAGGAGTAGGTTTAATAATGAATAGGAAAACAGGAATGCGGGTAAGCTACTACAAACAGCATAGTGAACGCATTATTGTGGCCAAGATAGATACGAAGCCCACACCTACTACAGAAGTACAAGTTTATATGCCAACTAGCTGTGCAGATGATGAAGAAATTGAAGAAATGTACGATGAAATAAAAGAAATTATTCAGATAGTGAAGGGAGACGAAAATTTAATAGTAATGGGTGACTGGAATTCGAGTGTAGGAAAAGGGAGAGAAGGAAACATAGTAGGTGAATATGGATTGGGGCTAAGAAATGAAAGAGGAAGCCGCCTAGTAGAATTTTGCACAGAGCACAACTTAATCATAGCTAACACTTGGTTTAAGAATCATGAAAGAAGGTTGTATACGTGGAAGAACCCTGGAGATACTAAAAGGTATCAGATAGATTATATAATGGTAAGACAGAGATTTAGGAACCAGGTTTTAAGTTGTAAGACATTTCCAGGGGCAGATGTGGACTCTGACCACAATCTATTGGTTATGACCTGTAGATTAAAACTGAAGAAACTGCAAAAATATGAGAAATTAAGGAGATGGTACCTGGATAAACTGAAAGAACCAGAGGTTGTACAGAGTTTCAGAGAGAGCATAAGGGAACAATTGACAGGAATAGGGGAAAGAAATACAGTAGAAGAAGAATGGGTAGCTCTGAGGGATGTAGTAGTGAAGGCAGCAGAGGATAAAGTAGGTACAAAGACGAGGGCTGCTAGAAATCCTTGGGTAACAGAAGAAATATTGAATTTAATTGATGAAAGGAGAAAATATAAAAATGCAGTAAATGAAGCAGGCAAAAAGGAACACAAACGTCTCAAAAATGAGATGGACAGGAAGTGCAAAATGGCTAAGCAGGGATGGCTAGAGGACTAATGTAAGGATGTAGAAGCTTATCTCACTAGGGGTAAGATAGATACTGCCTACAGGAAAATTAGAGAGACCTTTGGAGAGAAGAGAACCACGTGTATGAATATCAAGAGCTCAGATGGCAGCCCAGTTCTAAGCAAAGAAGGGAAGGCAGAAAGGTGGAAGGAGTATATAGAAGGCTTATACAAGGGCGATGTACTTGAGGACAATATTATGGAAATAGAAGAGGATGTAGATGAAGACGAAATGGGAGATACGATACTGCGTGAAGAGTTTGACAGAGCACTGAAAGACCTGAGTCGAAACAAGGCCCCCGGAGTAGACAACATTCCATTAGAACTACTGACGGCCTTGGGAGAGCCAGTCATGACAAAACTCTACCAGCTGGTGAGCAAGATGTATGAGACAGGCGAAATACCCTCAGACTTCAAGAAGAATATAATAATTCCAATCCCAAAGAAAGCAGGTGCTGACAGATGTGAATATTACCGAACTATCAGTTTAATAAGCCACGGCTGCAAAATACTAACGCGAATTCTTTACAGACGAATGGAAAAACTGGTAGATGCAGACCTCGGGGAGGATCAGTTTGGATTCCGTCGAAATGTTGGAACACCTGAGGCAATACTGACCTTACGACTTATCTTAGAAGAAAGGTTAAGAAAAGGCAAACCTACGTTTCTAGCATTTGTAGACTTAGAGAAAGCTTTTGACAATGTTGACTGGAATACTCTTTTTTTGAAATTCTAAAGGTGGCAGGGGTAAAATACAGGGAGCGAAAGGCTATTTATAATTTGTACAGAAACCAGATGGCAGTAATAAGAGTCGAGGGGCATGAAAGGGAAGCAGTGGTTGGGAAAGGAGTAAGACAGGGTTGTAGCCTCTCCCCGATGTTATTCAATCTGTATATTGAGCAAGCAGTAAAGGAAACAAAAGAAAAATTTGGAGTAGGTATTAAAATTCATGGAGACGAAGTAAGAACTTTGAGGTTCGCCGATGACATTGTAATTCTGTCAGAGACGGCAAAGGACTTGGAAGAGCAGTTGAACGGAATGGACAGTGTCTTGAAAGGAGGATATAAGATGAACATTAACAAAAGCAAAACGAGGATAATGGAATGTAGTCAAATTAAATCGGGTGATGCTGAGAGAATTAGATTAGGAAATGAGACACTTAAAGTAGTAAAAGAGTTTTGCTATTTAGGAAGTAAAATAACTGATGATGGTCGAAGTAGAGAGGATATAAAATGTAGACTAGCAATGGCAAGGAAAGCGTTTCTGAAGAAGAGAAATTTGTTAACATCTAATATAGATTTATGTATCAGGAAGTCGTTTCTGAAAGTATTTGTTTGGAGTGTAGCCATGTATGGAAGTGAAACATGGACGATAACTAGTTTGGACGAGAAGAGAATAGAAGCTTTCGAAATGTGGTGCTACAGAAGAATACTGAAGATAAGGTGGATAGATCACGTAACTAATGAGGAGGTATTGAATAGGATTGGGGAGAAGAGAAGTTTGTGGCACAACTTGACTAGAAGAAGGGATCGGTTGGTAGGACATGTTTTGAGGCATCAAGGGATCACAAATTTAGCGTTGGAGGGCAGCGTGGAGGGTAAAAATCGTAGAGGGAGACCGAGAGCTGAATACACTAAGCAGATTCAGAAGGATGTAGGTTGCAGTAGGTACTGGGAGATGAAGCAGCTTGCACAGGATAGAGTAGCATGGAGAGCTGCATCAAACCAGTCTCAGGACTGAAGACAACAACAACTGTTCTGAACAGCGTAAGTATACGGGCTTTCGACACCGTTGTCACCGAAGATGAAACTTGGATGGGTAGACCTCGACATATTTCTTCTTATACGTTCGATGTTTCAACCCTTCACAATACTCAGTCAACCGAGGACATCATAAGATCCTGAAGTAAACCCCAACTGATGGGTCGAAACATTGATCGTACAGAAGGAATGTGGCGCGGCCTAAGACTAAGTGTAGTGTACATTACACCATCCATTTAATTTTTCTGACTAAATGTTGCGGAGGATTATGAGGAAGTAGAGAAGAAATACTGGTCATTATGGAATACCGCAATTACGTTTAAGATGCGCTATGCCAATAGCTTCGGTCTCGTGACTAGATAGTAAGACGTAATTTTTTGCAAAATGTCTATTGAATATAGTTATAAATGCTATATCGCTATACTTACTTTTTGAACAGCTCTATATTTCTTACAGCAGTTCAACGTTCTGCCAGAAAAAAAATTCCTGGTGTTGTTTCAGAAAGGAAGATTCGCTCTCCTCTTGTGAACGCAGTTGAAAATCTTATGCCGATATCGGCACCGATTATGATATATTTGTGATGTCCACGCTACGTGGAGTATTTAGTATTAGACAGATCTAATTATTGTAGGTAACTCGCGTTAGCCTTTTTACATCAAATTATACACTACCGGAAGGAAAACACACCCTCGGGGCAAGGTCGTTTTACTGACAAGTTGTAAGACTGTACGAATGGTTACGAAATGTAACCCTCTGCAGCGACAACACAAACAATCAGAACGGTGTCAAATAGTATCCTACGATTGACTGTCCCAAGTTTGTTGCAATTCGGCTATGGTTTCCGCAGGCTCCGGAGACCGAGTAAGTTTCGACTTCAGTGTGTGCCACAAGTGCTCAAGTGAAGAGAGACTTGGTGGTTTTATTGGACATGGCAGGTGTTTTAAGTCACGACGAGCACGGTGTGTCAAACCAGCAACTTGTGAACGTGTCGTTCCAAAAAAGTGCATCATCTTCCTGACGGAGAAATGGCAGAAACACAGGGATATCAATCTACTCTGATTACTGTACCCTGCAGCGCCACCAAATGTGAAAACGAGTTGTAAATGATGCCTGCCCCACAACGAAGCCTAGGATAGAACCTATGTGTGTAGGGTAGATGCTCTCTTATACAGGCAGTTCATCAGGTCTACGTCATACACGTGTACGATCACCGCTGACATGCAGACAGAACCTACTCTCATCGCTGAAAACAGAAGACTACTATTCTACTTTCCTGTTAACTCTTCCACAACACCGGAGTAGCTGTGATTGGCGGTGTCGTGATGACAGTGGTATCCTAGCCAGATTCACACGTGTTCTTATTCGTCCTGTAAGCGAAATGCTCCAAACGGTCTCTGACGACACAAAAGATTCGAGTACACAGATTTTGTCCTTGTATGAAGCTAAGTCGGCGCTCACTGCTCGCGCAATACGGCGATCTCGACGTGCGAGTGTAGTATGAACACGTCGGGAACCTGGTCTACAGATGAAAGAATGTTTCACAGGCCACTTGAAAGCAGCGACGCGCCGCCGATACAGCGTACGCAACAAGTGCAACCGTCCGTCGATACATCTATCCAACTTCCTGCTGGACCATAATACGATCCCGTTCAAACAGCAGAAGTTGTTCAATGCGACTATATGCTTGTTGGTGGGACATGGTTGTACAATAAAATGAATGCTCTTCACCGGTAAACTTAGCACAGTTGCTGCCTCTAGAGTCAAAACAGAGCTTGCACCAGGAGTCCTATTGTGCGCTGTCTGATCGCCGATGACCATTATACCCTGAAGAGCCGAAGAAACTGGTACACTTGACTAATAGCCACGCGGGATTAGCCGAGAGGTCTAAGCGCTGCAGTCATGGACTGTGCGGCTGGCCCCGGCGGAGGTTCCAGTCCTCCCTCGGGCATGTGTGTGTGTAAGTCCCATAAGATTTAACACACATTTGAACATTTTGACTAATATCGAGTAGGGCCCCCCGGGAGCACGCGGATGTGCCGCAACACGATGTGGCATGGACTCGACTAATGTCTGAAGTAGTGCTGGAGCAAACTGACAACATGATCCCCGCAGGGCTGTCCATAGGCTGTCCATACATCCGTAAGACTAATAGGGAGTGTAGATCTATTCTGAACAGCACGTTGCAAGCCATCCCAGATTTGCTCAATAATGTTTGTGTCTGGGGAATTAAGTGGCCGGAGGAAGTGTTTAAACTGTCAAGAATGTTCCCGGAGCCATTCTGTGTGGGTGTCGCATTGCCCTGCTGGAACTCCCCAAGTCCGTCGGAATGCACAATGGACATGAATGGATGCAGGTGATCAGACGGGATCCTTGAGTGCGTGTATCCTGTTAGAATCGTATCTAGCCGTATCAGTGAACACATATAGCTCCAACTGGACACGTCCCATACCATTACATAGCCTCCACGAGCTTGAACCGTCCCCTGCTGACATGCAGGGTCCATGGATTAATGAGGTTGTCTCCATATCCGTGCACGTCCACCTGCTCGATACAATTTCATACGGGACTATTCCGACTAGGCAACATGTTCCCAGTTATCAACAGTCCAATATCGGTGTTTTCAGGCTCAGGGGAGGCCTAAAGCTGTATGTCGTGCTGTCAGCAAGGGTACACGAGTGGGCCTTCGGCTCCGAAAGCCCATATCGATGATGTTGATGGCCCAGCACTGAAATCTGCAGCATTTGCGCAAGGGCTGCACTTCTGTCACGTTGAACGATTCTGTTTACTTGTTGTTGGTCTATTTCTCAGAGATTTTTTTTCCTACCGCAACTATGTCGGAGATTTCACGGTTTAACGGATTCCTCATATTCACGGTACTCTTGTGAAATGTTCATACGTTAAAATTCCCATTTCATCTCTACCGCGTTGGTGCTGTGTTCCATCGTTAGTGAACCAACTATAACACCACGGTCAAACTCACTTAAATCTTGATAACCTGTCTTTGCAGCAGCAGTAAACGATGTAACAACTCCGCCAGACACTTGTTGTCTTACATGGAAACTAACACTTAAATTATGTTTTTATTAAACGGTGACCAACAGAATTTTCCCTGACAAAAACAACTCAAATTTAACCTATCCATTTATTACCCACAATTTACAACCCCAAAGTAATCTGACTGCTATACGCTGACAACATGAGTTCCAATAATTAATAGCCCTAAATTGCAAGAAATCCTAGCAAGAATACAAATCCAAGAAACATGAAATTGAAGAAATATGAGACTACTTCCAACTCTGCTAATTACCTAAACTCTTTTCAGTCACGAATCCCGATAGTAGAAACCCCATTCTTTTTCATAAATCACAGAAAATCTTCATAACACTAACTATAGCAATTACAGCAAGTAGAAACAACAGCCAGCTAAATAAAAGGATTTTAACTGCTAAAGACTCTACTACTAGACATGGTTCGCAAAAGAAAAAATTTGCTGAAGAGCAAACAATGTATTTAGAAAGTTTTACCTTATTCATGTGACATCCAGTTCCAAAAAGTATATAGTTGTCAATAATTCCACTACCAAAACATTACCAACAACAATCATCCTCATTTTACAACGCATGTCCTACCGAAACAGAGTCTCCATTAAGAATATAATGTCCAGTGTCCAGTGTCAGCAATGTTAATACAGTCTATAGATCTGACAACATACAAACAGCTTACTTACAAAAAGGTTACTTGCAATATAAGTGTTTCCGACTGCATCGCCGTATTCTACCTGTTTACATATGCCGGTACCAGTTTCTTTGGAGCTTCAGTGTAAATCAATCATGAACACTATAAAACTCAATAACCACGGTTCTTGAGCGGCAGTGTTAAACTCTTGATTTCGCCTTCACTTCGACAATCGATTTCATGCAGCTCTTAACAACAGTGTAAACTGTTCCTCTTATCTGTTCATTACTAGTACAACTTAAATTCTAATTTAACATGTTCACTGCAGTCAAGGTATCGTTTCCTTTTACAATTTTATCTACAGCACGTTGTGCCATTACTATATTTACTATTTTGCGTTCCTCAATGTCTGATGATATGTCCTATAAACATCACATAGTTTGGTCCATTTGTGGCATACATTTCTTTCCTCCCTGATTGGGTATGTCTCCATTAATCACCCAACTATACGTCAAATTGTCAAGATCCCCAAAGATAATTTTCTTCTTCCTGAACTTTAATTCCTTTTCGAAACTTGGTCTATGTTTCGTCAAACATCTGTATGCAGGCTAGATAACACGGTGTACAAGACCCTGTCTCACTTTCTTCAGAAATGTTTCTTTCTTTCATGATTTCCCCTCCTATAGCTGCCCTCTCTTATTTTCACTCTCTGTACTTTACCCTTAACAACTTCAGCATTTCAAAAAGTGCATTCTAGTCAATATTGGGGACAGAGTGCAACCGGCAGAATATCGAACGCAAGCGTGCAAACGTGCACGCGTAGTATCGTACAAGTACCAGATGTCAGTTCGTGGGATGAAGTTCCATGCCTGTTGTACTTGGTCGACCAATTATGCTGGTTGTGGATGACTGTGGAGTTATGGTCCGATGATGTCCCAAATGTGCTCGATTGGAGACGTATTTGGGGGACTGAGCAGGTGAAATCGACACTCTACACAGCATGCTGTGTTATAACAGAGGTAATGTGGGCGAGCGTTATCCTTTTGGAAAATACCTGAGTGCTGTTAATGAATGGCAGCACAACAGGTTGAATCACAACAGTGACGTATAAATTTGCAGTAAGGTTACGTAGATAACCAAAGGAGTGCTCGTGCTGTTATACGAAAACACATCCAAGACGGGAACTCCAGGTGTTCGTTCAGAGAGTCTAGGCTTCCATATAAGCAGGTTGCCCGCTCTTACCTAGCGTGCTTCTCACCATTAAACGTCCCCTTTGAAAAATTATACAAGACTGTGCTTAAACTGGCACACAATATTTTTAGCGCAACGCAATCTGACTTTCAAAACTCCCTACAAAAGGACGGCCCTGACTAACATTAACCTATACGTTTCACATATCACTTACCTCACAAAAATCTTCGTTACTCAAGCTACTGCAATACAGCGAGCGCCACTACTGCCAGCTAAATAAAAGATTCAAACTACTGAAGGCACTAACTACTGATAGGCATAGTTAGCAAATGAAAGATTTTAATACAGAACAAACAATGTATTTACCTTAATAGTCATAATATATATAACAGTTCGTGACACCAATTCTTACAAATTTCAAAACTCCGCAATCTCTCTCCCCACGTCCACCACTGTTGGCGGCTCGCCTCCAACTGCGCAACGCTACGCGCTGTTAGCATCCAGCTGCCGCTGCCCAACACTACAATGGCAGACAACAATGCAAACCAGCCACAGACTGCACAAGGCACAGCCAGTGATTTTTATACAGAGCGCTACGTGGCGGCGGCGTTACCAATAAAAAAACCTAAACAGCCTACTTACAACCAATACCCGGCCATCACTTGCACCGAGGCAGAACCGGGTTTCACCAGAAAACTCAAATGAGCTCTAGCTTAACGCCACTGAAGTCGCCAACAGCTGTGGTTTGGGATCAGTGAATTGGACACGGCAATGCGCCTGGCTCGGAGTTGTCCTTGGAGTAACCGGTTTGTAACAGCTCGTTGTGTGTATCTGTGCTGCTGCAGGGGTGCCAGGGCGATAAGCCGAACACGATGGTCTCTCCCACGGAAGTGCCACGTGCTTGTCCGGATCCCTGTCTTCTTGCGACCGAACGTTCCCGTGACCACAACTATTGTAACTATGTATAGTGACTGCATTCCCGCCACGTTTTTCTGCAATATCGCGAAATGAACAATCAGTGTCTTGTAGCCCTATTACAAGACCTCGCCAGCTGTTGATGATGGCGTCTTCCTTGTCTTGAAGGCTTTCTTCACTGAAATGAACTCACCATGTTCAATCTCAATGATAACTAACGCTCACGACGGTTACAGTGAGTACTTAAAGCAAACCTGATTTGCGTCATCATAGTCGCGCTATTAGCTCCGCTCTTATGTGACTGGCGCGAAATTTGAGAAGTCGTCATCTCTCAGATGACGGAACACACCTGCCAACTTCCGGTTGTCTCGCACAAATCCTTCTTGGTGTCAGGATTTTCCCCGTCGGTGGAAAATACCATCTGCGTTCTGTTGTAAAATCTCTGTTCAGCTAGTTATCCAGCTTCCGAATACCGTTCGTGTTCCATAGCATATATTCGACCTCCTTCGAATGTATGCCGTTCGTATCTTATCAGCGTGAGGTGTGAGATTACCGACGTTGTATCTCATTATCAGCCCTCGATGTAATAACGTACCGTGTTCACCACCGATGCAAGGCACTGGTGATTTATCGCAGACTGCATTGTGAGCATCTGTCTGTTACGCTGTATCAGTCTGTCGCAATCTGTCTGAATCATAACTGCTCCCGCCCTTTGCACCGGAATTAAATGCTACAAATTGCTGTGTGTTTCTTTCGTACACGTTCGTCATATCACGTGACATTCAACATCATGACTTCTGTTGTTTTCTGTTACCCATCTCGTCTGTGGTTGTAATATCTGCGAAACCACTAGAAACATCCAACTAAGATATCGAATGAGTGACTGAGCCAACTCAGTTCAAATAATTTCTAATTCGTGATTTTGTAAGAGTGGAATTGGGTTAAAAAAACTAGCGTCCAGTTACAAATTCGTTAAGGCTTTCATGGGCACTTATTGACAGATTGTTTGTGGGATTCTGTCTCGGGTTCCTCGGACGACGTTCGTTAGATAATATTTCTGCCGTTTCGCCAGTCCACAACCAGCAACGGCGAGTGAAGCTATGATAATGCCAGCCACTCGTGCTGGCGAAACGTCAGAAAATTTATCGAAGAAATGTTGACCGAAAAATTCGAAACAGAATCGAATAAGCAATTTGTCGATGTACAATTAATCCCAGAAGTAACTTTAATATGTGTAACATACAGTTTGTACCCAAACTCTAGCGTCAAAATTTTAGCGTTTGTTCAGGGATATTTTCTGAGTATTTTGGTTTAACGAAAACATAGTTACCAGTGCGTCGTCAGAAAGTAATAACAAAACTGTGATTTATTGAGTTTGTTACACCCGGTTAGCAATGTTTCTGTGAAAAAAGGAAGCTGTCACTTAGAAAAAGTAATACAAGAAGAAAGGTAAAATGACTGCGTGACCACTTACAAAAATCTTGGTTGCGCCAGCCATCCTGCCAACAAATTAAAAATTTCTACCTAAAATTTTAGGAAACGTGTGTCATTTCACAAAACCTTAAAAATCATAGCACATCCGTTTGACCGTCAGCTAAAATAGGTCGGAATTTTGCCGGTAAATTAGCTGCTGCCCTATAGTATGAATATAAAACACCGTCTACCAAAATGTGACTCACTGTGATCCATACACCACAAGAACCACGCAATGGAGGATCTTCTCACTGGAGTAAAAAGCAGTATGTCATAGTGGTGAGTCCTACTCATACAAAATCCAGTTACTCTGTAACGAGTAAGGGGCCCACGGGACCCTAAAAACAAAAAACTTAAAAATTGGAGAGATTCTTCAGTGAAATTTTCTATGTCTGAATTCGGGCTCTCGCTGTATAAACATGTTGAGGGATCCTAATACAGGATCAGAGCGATATACGTGATGATGAAAAGGGCGTGATCGTTGGCTTTTGGGCCAAAGGTGAAAGTATTTCCAAAGCGGACAAGCCTTTAAACTTCACAAGCTCCGACAAAGTCGCGAGAAACCACAGTGACCAGTATATGTAATAAGGTTCCTTTAATTACCATCTATGGTTCGCTGGGCCGCCGCGGTTAAGCTACACCGTGCATGGCAAAGCGGCGCTATCAAAAATCGGCTCCGAGACAACTGTGGCGCACCTACCCGCCAAAACGACGGGGTTGACGACGGCTGCTGAGATGTGTACGGGCAAAGAAACCAGAAAATGTCTGATGGAGTCGAATACCCGTTAACACGATAAAAGTAATACTGTTGAACAAAAGCAAATCAGCGTTTCATTTACTAGACATGCATCTGTTGAGCAACTGCCCTCCCAGGTAAACCATGGGGTTACCGATAGTGTCTCCTCAACGACCACATAGCGTATTGGCCCAAGCAGCAAACACCTAGTTCATGCACCCACGGTCACTTCTGTTTATCGGTGTCGAAGTCTGGAATTTGCATGACAATATCGCAACTGAGAATCCACTGAGTAGCGACAGGTGGCCACTTCAGATGAGTCACTTTTATGCTGCTTCTTACATATGGTCGTCGGCGTGCAAGGCTCTGGAACAATCAGGGGAGGGGTCCAGACGTGATGAGAGAGCGTTATGATCTGGGGACTGTTCTCGTGGCATTCAGTGGCTGATCCCGTCATTCTGGAAAGCACGATCGATCAACACAAGTATTTATCTATACTTGTAGACCGCTACATGCGATGTGGAGTTCTCGGCACGATGTCATCTACCAGCGGGACAATGCACGTGTCATACAACATTCAGTGTACTTGCGTGGCTCGAAGAGCACCAGAATGAATGTACCGCAGTCCCCTGGCCATCAAACTCCCTATACTTAAAACCAGTCTGGGATCCGTGGGACCACCTGGGTCGGGCTGTTCGCGCCATGGATCCTCAACCGAGTGACCTAACTCAAGTGGCCTCGGTACTGGAGTCGGAATGGTTCTACATCCCCATCGGTACTTTCTAGACCCGCAGTGACTGTTTCTGCACGTTTCGTAGCGATCCGCTCTGCCAAATGGTGGTTATTCAGACCTTTGACAGGTGGTCACATTATTGTGGCTGGACTGTGTATGATAAAACATTGTCGACTCTTTGCCAACGTTCGAATATAATCATTTCTCTCCATTGTGTGGGAATTCTTGCGTAGTGCGATATACAGGGTGTTACAAAAAAGGTACGGTCAAACTTTCAGGAAACATTCCTCACACACAAATAAAGAAAATATGTTATGTGGACATGTGTCCGGAAACGCTTAATTTCCATGTTAGAGCTCATTTTAGTTTCGTCAGTATGTACTGTACTTCCTCGATTCACCGCCAGTTGGCTCAATTGAAGGAAGGTAATGTTGACTTCGGTGCTTGTGTTGACATGCGAATCATTGCTCTACAGTACTAGCATCAAGCACTTCAGTACGTAGCATGAACAGATTAGTGTTCATCACGAACGTGGTTTTGCAGTCAGTGCAATGTTTACAAATGCGGAGTTGGCAGATGCCCATTTGATGTATGGATTAGCACGGGGCAATAGCCGTGGCGCAGTACGTTTGTATCGAGACAGATTTGCAGAACAAAGGTGTCCCGACAGGAAGAAGTTCGAAGCAATTGATCGGTGTCTTAGGGAGCACGGAACATTGCAGCCTATGACTCGCGACTGGGGAAGACCTAGAACGACGAGGACACCTGAAATGGACGAGGCAATTCTTTGTGCAGTTGACGATAACCCCTAATGTCAGCGTCAGAGAAGTTGCTGCTGTACAAGGTAACGTTGACCACGTCACTGTATGGAGAGTGCTACGGGAGAACCAGTTGTTTCCGTACCATGTACAGCGTGTGCAGGCACTGTCAGTAGCTGATTGGTCTCCACGGGTACATTTCTGCCGATGGTTCATCCAACAATGTGTCAATCCTCATTTCAGTGCAAATGTTCTCTTTACGGATGAGGCTTCATTCCAACGTGATCAAATTGTAAATGTTCACAATCAACATGTGTGGGCTGACGAGAATCCGCACGCAATTGGGCAATCACGTCATCAACACAGATTTTCTGTGAACGTTTAGGCAGGCATTATTGGTGATGCCTTGATGAGCCCCATGTTCTTCCACCTACGCTCGATGGAGCACGTGATCATGATTTCATACGGGATACTCTACCTGTGCTGCAAGAACATGTGCCTCTACAAGTACGACACATGTGGTTCATGCACGATGGAGCTCCTGCACATTTCAGTCGAAGCGTTCGTACGCTTCTCAACAACAGATTCGGTAGAGGCGGACCAATTCCATGGCCTCCACGCTCTCCTGATCTCAACCCTCTTGACTTTCATTTATGGGGGCATTTCAAAGCTCTTGTCTACGGAACCGCGGTACCAAATGTAGAGACTCTTCGTTCTCGTATTGTGAGCGGCTGTGATACAATACGCCATTCTCCAGGGCTGCATAAGGCATCAGGGATTCCATGCGACGGAGGGTGGATGCATGCATCCTCGCTAACGGAGGACATTTTGAACATTTCCTGTAACAAAGTGTATGAAGTCACCTGGTACGTTCTGTTGCTGTGTTTTTCCATTCCATGATTAATGTGATTTGAAGAGAAGTAATAAAATGAGCTCTAACATGTAAAGTAAGCGTTTCCGGACACATGTCCACAAAACATATTTTCTTTCTTTGTGTGTGAGGAATGTTTCCTGAAAGTTTGGCCGTACCTTTTTTGTATCACCCTGTACTGTAAGTTGTAATCTGGATTTATTGCCAGAGTAACATGATAAAACATGCCGAGAAAATCCAACGTAGAGTAAGTACTTTGAGAAGCATTTCAAGATCTATCTGTTTTCATTTATCGTGGGACGTATCTTTTAAGGTCACTGGCCACCGAGAGAAAATGGTGTACCCTTCTTACCGATGATCTGCGTTCTTATTACACCATACTGAGATTTACGCGAGATCATTTAAGAAAATAAGAAGACATGGAGATTAGAACTCAATTCTTATAAGATATCATGAATTACTTTAATAACTTCACCATACAATCTCTCTCTGTCGCAGAGGTCCATTTCCTTTAACCTCTCAAGCCCTCTGAGCAATCTTTATTGTTACGAAGGTACTGTCGGTGGTGCGAGCAAATCGAAAAAGTGGCACAGCTGAAATCTTTGAGATATTTTGCGATTACCACATTTTAAATGTTCGCCTTACCAAAATCGTTCGGAGTTCTCACAACTGTAAGACGCCTGCATTTATATGTCTAGCAATATCTCTTGGCAGATTGTTCATACGCCCTTCCTGAGACTTCCGATAAAGTTTCGGGTGTGTGGTTTCGACTCTGTATAGTGTTTAGGTTGTCAAACATGAGTGGTAAAATACAGGAAAATTGTCGCAGTGATAAGGTTTACGAAATTTTATTATAATCTGTGAATGTGTAAGTAGGCTGTTTAGGTTTTTTTTATTGGTAACGCCACATAGCACACTGTATGAAAAATCACTGGCTGTGCTGTGTGCAGTCAGTGGCTGGTTGGCATTGTTGTAATACTCGCCATTGTATTGTTGGGCGGCTGGATGCTTATAGCGTGTAGCGTTGCGCAGTTGGAGGTGAGCCGCCAGCAGTGGTGACCGTGGGGAGAGAGATGGCGGAGTTTTGAAATTTGTAAGAATTGGTGTCACGAACTGATATATATATTATGTCTATAAAGGTAAATACATTGTTTGTTCTGTATTAAAATCTTTCATTTGCTAACTATGCCTATCAGTAGTTGAAATGTATGTAAATGCTTGATTGTATTACAATGCCGACTAACATTTTTTGGACACTGTTATATCAATAGGATTTTGTTTCTACAGATGAATAACGCAAATTCTTGACCTGTGAATTTTTTTTATATGAGACTGCCACCGTAGCGGAAACTGGTGTCGTAAATATTTCGATAAGACAGTTAAGTGACCACCTGCACGTAATGCGTCGTGGGCACCCAGCTTTGCGACAACCGCCTGACAAAAGAAAGCCAGTGTGTGCCTGTCAGAGACACAGGTGGAAAAAAAAGGCCATTATCCTCGCTATTGACATTCCTTTGTAGAAAGCATTGTAAACACCGCACCCTCAAACTTGAAAACATGATTACACTGTGGAGCTCTTAATTTATGATATTTACTGAAATGAAACAATGAGAAACATTACACGGCTATTGTCTTGCTAGTTGAGAGAAATGCCAAATGGATTGCTTTATATGTTTATTTACTCATTTTGTTTAATATCTAGTTTCTATCTGCACTGCAGCATTGGTTAAAATACAATTTAATAGATGTACTAATATAGTTATTTAATGCCTACAGATGCAGTAAATAATAACTTTACGATGTACTTAAAAAAAACGAAGGAGCACAAAAAGACTTCCCTTCACAGGAACTGCATACATAATTTTCTTTTCAAGTACTTGGTAATTTTTATGGTAGGATAACTTCTTGTGGTGCACCACTTTAATGACATAGATATTAATATGTGAATAGACATTTCCCTTTTCTGCATTGTTGTCTTTACTGTAATATTTTTTTCTACTTGAGCTTTGTCATGTTTAGTTATAAGCTATTGCATTTGCTGCTGCTGTGTGCCAGGCGTAATGTTACTGAATTTGACTTTGTATTACTCTGTTAAGCCAGTTTTACTAGGGATTTGTTTCTCTTGTTTGCTGCCCAGCGCCTTATATTAGTTGTAATATTGCAATTGCTTTACCAATTTACATTTTTTTGGGACATTGCTGTTTGTATTAATTTGTTTTGTGCTGCTGCTTTGCCTCGTCCCTTAGTTTAGCATCTGAACTCAGTAGATTTAAGTTAGCTTAAGAGGGGGGTAGACTATATAAGAAACTAACTATGATGAATTGGAAGAAATGCATTGAGAAGCTATAAGAAAATGGTTTGGCCAAAAAAGTAGTGTACAGTCGAGAAAAACTATTTTTGAAAGAGGATGTGAACAGAATACAGAAAGCAGGTTTAGATAGGACTTTTTGGGAATAATGATGAACTAAGGGAGATCTCTATGCAAAATACTGCAGTAAAACAAACCCTGTCCTGTCCTTTCCTTTCGTGTTATCCCTCAATGTGTTTATGTACCCTTGGGTATTTGTCTTTTTCCTGTCTTTATGTGTTTAGCTAATAAGATTTATGTTGTAGAATTTTTCAAATACTATGTTATTTTCTTTGTAAATAAGTTCAGACATTATTTGTTGTGTTTTGTTTTAATGATTAGGTGTGAAGTTGATGTTTCAAAAGTTATTCTGATCTTTTATGTATGTATTTATGTCGTAATTTTTGTAACACTGATGTATTTGCTATTTCGATTCTTTTGTAAAGCTTGTACTACTGCAAATGTTATCTGTATTGTTATGTTCTTTAAAGATGTATTTTGTACCTTTGTTATTGTATTCTCATGTTATAAAATTGTAATTGACACCAGTTCATCAAATTAAGTAACTTGTAAATTACATTTCACTGCACACATTTCTGTTGGTCATAGTATATGGACAATACGTGAGAAGTTGGGACTGATAGTGTTTGCACGTACGTTAATAATTCAGTAAGGGACTGGATAACAACATTGCTGGTTCTAAGGACATTTCAAAAACAATTTTTGTGAATGCACAAGTGGTGGTTATGGACTTGCTATATTATCCGCAAGACTCTTCAATGGTGATTGTGCGCCTGCACAGTCAAACAGATGGCTGCTGGCCATCTCTACAAGGACTACAGTGGGTCTACACCTTTGATGACCCACCAATACCATTATTTCTACAAGGTCTACAGTGGGTCTGCACCACTGGTGGCCCACCAATACCGTAATCTCTACCAGGACTACAATGGGTCTACTCTGTGACGACCTACCTACCAATATTCTTTAAAACTTCGACTGACTCTGCTGTGGGTTTGCTCTGTTGTGGCCCATTACCTGTCTGCATGTCAAGAGTCAGCACTGTCTTTCCGTTGGAAGGACAACACTACTTCTTCTGCATGGAAATCCACTACTTCCGTGTGAATTTTCTTTTATTGCTCAGTCTTTGAGAAAACACTACTATTTTACTCTGATGAATGATCAGGACTGTCTATATGGACTGTGAGAAAATTTTAGCTTTTGACCAACATTGTATCGATAAGTATGTGCATTTCATTTCTTTGTTATTGTAATTATGAAAAATTTTATCAAATTATTATTGGCCAGTGCCCAAAACAATTTGTAAAATTTTTTGTGAGGAGCATGGGGGCTATGTAAGTAGGCTGTTTAAGATTTATTTTTTTGGTAACGCCACATAGCACACTGTATGAAATATCACTGGCTGTGCTGTGTGCAGTCAGTGGCTGGTTGGCATTGTTGTAATACTCACCATTGTAGTGTTAGGCGGCTCGATGCTTACAGCGCGTAGCGTTGCGCAGTTGGAGGTGAGCCGCCAGCAGTGGTGGACGTGGGGAGAGAGATTGCGGAGTTTTGAAATTTGTAAGAATTGGTGTCACGAACTGATATATATATTATGACTATTAAGGTAAATACATTGTTTGTTCTGTATTTTCATTTGCTAACTATGCCTATCAGTAGTTAGTGCCTTCAGTAGTCTGAATCTTTTATTTAGCTGGCAGTAGTGGCGCTCGCTGTATTGCAGTAGCTTGAGTAACGAAGATTTTTGTGAGGTAAGTGATTTGTGAAACGTATAGGTTATTGTTAGTCAGGGCCATTCTTTCGTAGGGATTTTTGGAAGTCAGATTCCGTTGCGCCAAAAATATTGTGTGTCAGTTTAAGCACAATCGTGTACAATTTTTCTAAGAGGACGTTTCAAATGAAGCCGGGATACCTAAAATTAGAAAGCAACCACATTAGCGTGCGTACACCATTCGCCTGCACCTGAAGGAGGAAGAATCAACAAAGATAAACGGCATGAGGATGCAGAAGGCAATGGAAACCAATGCATTAAGGACACGTAAAGCATATCCACAGGAGATGTGGTCTTTAATTAAAGAAGTGTCATGTTGATCTCTCCTTTAGCAAAAGATTCCGGAATAGTCCCCCCCATTCGGATCTCCAAGACGGAATTGCCAAGGGGGAGATTACCGTGAGAAAAAGACTGAATAATCAACGAAATAATAACATTCTACGATCCGGGGCGTGGAAAGTCAGAAGCTAGAACTTGGTATGGAAAATAGAAAATCTGAAACGGGAAACGCAAAGGCGCAATCAGGATGTAGTAGGGGTCACTGAAGTGAAGCGGAAAGAAGACAAGAATTTCTGGTCAGATGAGTATAGGGTAATATCATCAGCAGCAGAAAATGGCATAACTGGAGCAGGATTCGTTATGAATAGGAAGGTAAGTCAGAGACTGCGTTACTGTGAACAGTTCGGTGTTAGGTTTATTCTTATCAGAATCGACAGCAAACCAAGACCGACAACGATAGTTCAAGCATACATGCCTACGTCGCAAGATGAAGATCAGAGAGAGAGAGAGAGAGAGAGAGAGAGAGAGAGAGAGAGAGAGAGAGAGAGCAATTGTATGAGGATATTAAAAGGGTAATACAGTATTTAAAGGGAGATGAAAATCTAATAGTCACGGGGGACTGGAATGCAGTTGTAGAGGAAGGAGTAGAAGAAAAGGTTACAGGAAAATATGCGCTTGGGACAGGGAATGTGAGAGGAGAAAGATTGAGTTCTGTATAAACTTCGGCGAGTTCAGAATGGTTCCACATGGTTCAAATGGCTCTGAGCACTATGTGACTTAACTTCTGAGGTCACCAGTCCCCTAGAACTTTGAACAACTTAAAACTAACTAAACTAAGGACTTCACACACATCGATGCACGACGCAGGATTCGAACCTGCGAACTCAGCGGTCGCGCGGTTCCAGACTGTAGCGCCTAGAACAGCTCGGCCACTCCGGCCGGTCTTCAGCTACTAATAGCGAATACTCTGTTCAGGAATCACAAGAGGAGGAGGCATACTTGAAAAAGTGCGAGTAATACGTGAAGATTTCAATTAGATTACATCATGGTGAGCCACAAATTCCGAATTCATATACTAGGTTGTAAGGCGTACCCAGGAGCAGATATAGACTCAAATCACAACATAGTAATGATGAAGAGTAGGCTGAAGTTCAAGACATTATTCAGGAAGAATCAATACGCAAAGAAGTGGGATACGAAAGTACTATGGGATGACGAGACACGTTTGAAGTTCTCTAAGGCTATAGATACAGAAATAAGGAATAGCTCAGTAGGCAGTACAGTTGAAGAGCAATGGACATCCCTAAAAAGGGCGATAACAGAAGTTGGGAAGTGAAACATAGGTACAATGAAGGTAACTGCGAAGAAACCATGGGTAACAGAATAAATACTTCAGTTGATCGATGAAAGGAGAACGTACAAAAATGTTCCGGTGTTAGAATCAGAATTTAAAAGAGCTTTGGAGGACTTAAGATCAAATAAGGCAGAAGGGATAGATAACATTCCAATAGAATTTCTAATATCGTTGGGGGATGTGGCATCAAAGCTACTATTCACATTGGTGCAGCGAATGTATGAGTCTAGCGTCATTCCATCTAAATTTCGGAAAATGTAAATTTTTTTTTGTTGTATTGTAATGAAACGTTCTTCAGTGAAGTTAGTTTTAAAATAAGAAATAAAAGTTACCTCTCTAATGAAACAAATATGGTTCTTCATTAATCCAGGCGTTTATCTTAGTGCCTAAACTACGTTGTTCTAGTCGAATAATTTGCATGTGTGTGTGCAGCTTTCAAAGATAAAGAAAGCGACTAAACCTGGTATATACACTCCTGGAAATGGAAAAAAGAACACATTGACACCGGTGTGTCAGACCCACCATACTTGCTCCGCACACTGCGAGAGGGCTGTACAAGCAATGATCACACGCATGGCACAGCGGACACACCAGGAACAGCGGTGTTGGCCGTCGAATGGCGCCAGCTGCGCAGCATTTGTGCACCGCCGCCGTCAGTGTCAGCCAGTTTGCCGTGGCATACGGAGCTCCATCGCAGTCTTTAACACTGGTAGCATGCCGCGACAGCGTCGACGTGAACCGCATGTGCAGTTGACGGACTTTGAGCGAGGGCGTATAGTGGGCATGCGCGAGGGCGGGTGGACGTACCGCCGAATTGCTCAACACGTGGGGCGTGAGGTCTCCACAGTACATCGATGTTGTCGTCAGTGGTCGGCGGAAGGTGCACGTGCCCGTCGACCTGGGACCGGACCGCAGCGACGCACAGATGCACGCCAAGACCGTAGGATCCTACGCAGTTCCGTAGGGGACCGCACCGCCACTTCACAGCAAATTAGCGACAATGTTGCTCCTGGGGTATCGGCGAGGACCATTCGCAACCGTCTCCATGAAGCTGGGCTACGGTCCCGTACACCGTTAGGCCGTCTTCCGCTCACGCCCCAACATCGTGCTGCCCGCCTCCAGTGGTGTCGCGACAGGCGTGAATGGAGGGACAAATGGAGACGTGTCGTCTACAGCGATGAGAGTCGCTTCTGCCTTGGTGCCAGTGATGGTCGTATGCGTGTTTGGCGCCGTGCAGGTGAGCTCCACAATCAGGACTGCATACGACTGAGGCACACAGGGCCAACACCCTGCATCATGGTGTGGGGAGCGATCTCCTATACTGGCCGTACACCTCTGGTGATCGTCGAGGGGACACTAAATAGTGCACGGTACATCCAAACCGTCATCGAACCCATCGTTCTACCATTCCTAGACCGGCAAGGGAACTTGCTGTTCCAACAGGACAATGCACGTCCGCATGTATCCCGTGCCACCCAACGTGATCTAGAAGGTGTAAGTCAACTACCCTGGCCAGGAAGATCTCCGGATCTGTCCCCCATTGAGCATGTTTCGGACTGGATGAAGCGTCGTCTCACGCGGTCTCCACGTCCAGCACGAACGCTGGTCCAACTGAGGCGCCAGGTGGAAATGGCATGGCATGCCGTTCCACAGGACTACATCCAGCATCTCTACGATCGTCTCCATGGGAGAACAGCAGCCTGCATTGCTGCGAAAGGTGGATATACACTGTACTAGTGCCGACATTGTGCATGCTCTGTTGCCTGTGTCTATGTGCCTGTGGTTCCGTCAGTGTGATCATGTGATGTATCTGACCCCAGGAATGTGTCAATAAAGTTTCCCCTTCCTGGGAGAATGCATTCACGGTGTTCTTATTTAAATTTCCAGGAGTGTACTTTCGTGTAGTATTTGCAGAGGTTATGCTTCTGTGTGTAGCACAAAACTGATACTGAAACACAAAATGTTAAAGCCCTTTCGCTGCCTTTCGTCAAAATAATATCGTAAATACCAATTCGGAGGGCAATAATCAGAAAATCCACATCTGATTACCGGCTGTGCTTCCGTCCAATGAAAGAGTCCTACGTTTGCTCCAGCTGGCCAGCGATTCCTCTGTACTCCTGAAGGAATACCGGAGCTGATCTGTAAGCTGTGATACTGGTATTGCTCTGAATTCATTATTTTTCTGCGAACCTTCGCTGCTAGCCTCCTACAGTCTGTTGTGTAGCACCAACACCACGCTAAGAGAAAGAGAGGAATTACAACAGATTAGTTTCCGGTCGCAAGCGTCGTTTTCTGAATATGGGTGTGGTAACCGCCACCTCAGATAGCAGACAGGCACGATGAGGGCCTGCACTGGCATCGCCCTCCTCTCGACCGGGGAAAGGCACCAACAGTCCATCTGGTTGTTGTGTTCACAGAACGGCCACGCTGCAAGCTGACTGCAGCATGCGGTCGACAGCGCAGCAGCTATTCAGCTCTCGCCCTTTATCTCAATTGGCTCCTTCCACTGTCCACAAAGGGACCTCCCCATCGTCTGTAACTGCTATTTCCAGCTCGTGCGGTTGCCAGACCAAGACAACAACTCCGCTACCCAGTTACAAGTGCAGCCCAAACCGCCAACCCCGGCTGCCACCCCATCTGCCCGCTCCCTGTGCTGACTGTTGACAAAGCACCACAAGCTCTCGGACCATTGTAATGGCACTGGCTTCCAGAATAATTACAGGATTTGAGGTGGAGCAGCTGAATATGCACTGCTCACACTGTTTCGCTAAAGCTAGGTACAGGTGCAAGTGTAGTGCCATAAATGCCGATGGCCACCCCCGCTAAATAAGTACTTATCGGCCGGTTCGGTAGGGCAGGAAACTAGATGTGCTGCGAAGAGCTGGAGGATGGCAGCTGGGTCAGTAATTTAGGTTACGCTTGGATTTGGGTAGTAGAATGGGATTGTTGGCCTGCCCTGCCAATGAGCTGTTACCGTCAGCAGTGTGGTCAGTTATTGATGGAGACGAACATGGGTGTTTTGGCACAGCAAAGAGCAAGAGCTCCAACAAGGTGGTATGCTGTCAACTGGATGTCACGTACAGTCAGTATGAGACGTGGCCGGTGTGTGGACACAACAGTCTGGTGGAGCGGTTAGTGTCTTTTTCCAACCAAGAGGACACTGGTACCAATTCCAGTGCTTTCCGATAAGGGAGCTTCTGCATGTCAAGAGGCGTTCCATCTGTATGCTTTATCAGCACCCTAGTGGTTTATGCTTCAATATAGAGCACTGTCTTATGTACAAACGGGGCACTTGGTCTACTGAACTAAACATGGAAGTCCATGGTCATAGATGTGACAAGTTGTGATTGTTTATTGATGACTAGCTGGGCGTGCGTCTGCGTTCTCTCTGAGTGAACGCCGTTTTATCTTTAAAGGCACACATAGTGGGCGTGATGAATTGTATTATACTGAAAGTGATTTTGTGCGAACTATGACGTCAGCATGACTGAAATGTTGAGGCAATGACTGTTGACGATGCGGCGCAGACTGTCACACCACAGTCACGGTCCTGGCTCCCGGCAGACATGTCACGTAAAAATTCAAAGCACTTGACTGCATACTTGTGTCTCGCCTGACATGCAGTGGTCAACTCCACATTACATAGTGGTATCCAAATACTTTTGATCACATATTGTACACACAGCCAAGGCCGAAACGGTAGATTTAATCACTCTGTCACTCCTCTCTCACTTACCTCACTCAACTTTGACACTCACTCCTACTTCCACTCTCACACTCTTTCACACTATAACCCCCCCCCCCCCCCCCCCCTCCCGATTCTCTCTCTCTCTCTCTCTCTCTCTCTCTCTCTCTCTCTCTCTCTCTCTCTCTGAAACACACACACGAATACATTTTATGATTACCAGTTGTTTAATTTAGTTTCCTTCAAGTTGATCATTTTCTGTAGTACCGGCAGCTGTCGTAAAATATTTCAGATATTTATCTCCATTACTTTTGGAGTCACGATGCAGCGCACCACGAGTTTCTCTCCGGCGCCCACCTTTTTATCTCAGAGGAGCGCTTGCAACCTAATTATTTGCTGGATGTATTCCAATCTCCTGCACCGCTTATACCCTCTCCAGTTCCCTCCTACCAAGGAGGGTATATCCTGATGTCTTAACACATCCAGTATCTCCTTGTCAATGTTTTTCACGTATCCCTTTCCCCGACTATGCTACGGAAAACCCATTTTACCTACTTTATCAGTCCAGCTAATTCTCAACATTCTAATGAAGCAGCTCACTTCAGATACTTCTGTTCCTATTCTCTCACAGTCGATGTCTCCCTGCCGAACAGTTATATGCTCGAAACGTACATTCTCAGAATTTTATTATTAGAAATAAAACCTACATATGATACTAGTAGATTTCTCTTCGCAAGGTGTGCCCTTTTTGCAGGTCTAGTCTGCTTTTTATGTCTTCCTTGTTCCTTCCGTTCTGGGTTAGTTTGCTGCTTAGGTAGTAGGATTCCTTGGCGTCACCTATCTCGTAATCAGCAATTATGATAATTTTCTCGCTGTTTCATTTCTGATACTTATCACTTTCGCCTTGTTAGACTTAATTTCAATACTTATTCTGCATTTTTAGACTGTTCATACCATTAAAAATATTATGCAATACTTCCTCACTATCTCTGAGAACATCACTGTCAGTGAATGTTAACCTTTATATCCTATCAACTTAAATTTTAAACCTACTAACCATCATCAGTTTATTTTCGTCATTGCTTCTTCGACGTATGGATTGGAAAGCAGGGACGAAAAACTACATCCGTGCCTTACACCGTTTTCAATCTTACACTTTGTTCTTCGACTTCCACCCTCATTGTTCCCTCTTGGTCTTTCTACATATTGTATATTACCCGTCTTTCCCTTTAGCTTACCCCTATTTTTCTCAGAATTTCGTAAATGTTGCACCGTTTTACATAATCGAACCCTTTTTCCAGGTCGACAGATCCTGTAAACGTGACTTGATCTTTCTTTAGTCTTGCTTTTCATTATCAACCGCAACGTCAGAATTGCCTCCCACGTGCCTTTAACTTTCCTAAAGCCAAACTAATCATCATCTAACACATCCTAAATTTTGTTTTCCATTTTTCTGTATATTATTCTTGTCGGCGATCAGGATGCATGAGGTGTTACGCTGACTCTGCGATGATTCTAGCCCTTGTCGGCTTTTGCTACCTTGGGAATTATGTGGATGAGCTAATTACAGTCACTAATTTATGAAACAAAATTAAATCATATCAGCATGTCAGCCTAGTTCGGTGGTGGCAATTTTGATTGATACCATACCATAACGTCAGTGAGCAGTTCCCGCCCCTTATTTTTAAATATGATATCATTCCCGAAAACACGATTTTCCGTGAACTAGATTTATAGAGAAAACGAATACCTACAAAATAGCAATCTCAGAGGTTCTCAGGCATGGGATAGTATCGTAAAGAAAGCAGTTGTTGGAAGACAAAGTAGTAATAGTTCTTTTGAACTGAGATGTGGGTTCATGTGGGCTAGAAAACGAGCAATAAGTGTGTGTGTGTGTGTGTGTGTGTGTGTGTGTGTGTGTGTGTGTGTGTGTGTGTGTGTGTTTTACACAGCGGCATGAGATATTTCACAACCGAAAAATCCAAAGCTACCGTGGTTGTTTTGACAAAGAGTTTATTTTTATGTACTTTGGAATTATGAGTATTTAGCGCCACTAGTGCGAGCGCCGTTGGCATTAGCGAGTGTTGCACTTGGCGATCCAACAGCTGCGGCTATAAAAAAAAGCGAACGGGAAATCTCCACTTGCAGGCTTGCGCCCACGCGAGCTAAAATAAAGGCACTTAACGCCCACGTTTTGCAAGAGAAAGCAGCAGCTGAGTAGACGTTTCCATCCAGAGATAAATGACGCCACGCAGTCCATGTGGGCGTGCCCTCCATACGAGATAGTTAGAAAGCTTTTCACCTTCCACGTATTAAGGTGGCGAGTGAAGGAATTGTGTGTGGTCTCTCTCTAACTGCAGATATTGCAAATAATCGCATACAGACCATGCCTTGTGGCATGCCTTACTTTTTTCCTTTGTTTCACTTGCTGTAGTTTCACTTGCACTGTTAAAATTTTACTTTCTTGTTTCATTTGCCTATTTAGTGTCCGTCTGTAGCATTTGGGTGTAGGTGGTTGTAACTCTATCAGGTCACCAAAGAAGAACGGACTAAACTTGTCCCCCTAGCGGATCACTCACCTGCTGGTCGCAGGCGTCGGAACTCATATCATACAGCAGGTGCTTCATCACCTACAGCGGAATTCATTTTCAAAAGCGGCAGTAGGGAAGCTACAGACAATGGAAGTCAGCATAATATGGAGAAACATATATACAAAAAACAATACATAAATGATAATCCGCTCACAAGTTTGCATGAATCATCACTCAGAGCATAGCACCTGTCGAGCTGATAGACTACCTGTAGGACAAGTTGAAAGAATTAGAGTTCACACAACCGAACCGTCTTTAGAATAAACAACAGTACCCAGAGAATGCACAGAAATGAAATAACGGGTATTATATAACGGATGTTCTAAGCATGGGTCACGCATACGATAACAGTAACAGGAAGCGGCAAAAGCAGCTCACCACCCTACACACGTCGACCTGTTGTCCCAGTTCCTTGGGGTGCAGCGGTAGAGGTAGTATAGCATAATCGGAGCCGTTGTAGCTGCGATGTGCTTAGTAACCCCAGTCATCACGAATGATACGCGGATGACTAATCTAAGCCGGGCGGTTTGAAGCGCCATGACACGGATTGCGCAGCCACTCCTCCCGCAGTTTGGTCCCTTAGGAATTCACACACATTTGATTTTTTTTAAATTGCGACACTAGGAATAATAGGAAATAATAAAATATTAATTGACATTCTTCAACTATGGTAGCGATCAAGATTCATAGGAAAGTAGAAGTAAAAATATCTAACATACAAACTCGCTATAGCACAGCATTGATTTAGATTACCGGTTTCAGCAAGCTATGCTGCCGTCTTCGGATCTGTGAATCATTAGGTAGAAATTATAAGCGCAGTGATGTCATATTTTACTAGGACGTTAAGAATTTTTACGTAACATACCTTACGCAATACATTTCAATGAATTCCGACCAAGTACATGGCTTACACATCGTAAAAAGATATCGCAAGAATATGAAAATCATAGTATTCGGCATGTCAGGTACAAAACAATCATTATACAACATACAATGCTTACTGCACCGAATGTACACGCTCGTGTTCATACCATACCCAAAGTTACATCATCCTCCACGAGGCACTATAGTAGTAATGGACAGAAATACACCGTATCACATAAGGCATGGGGCAGATAACATCCCAGAATCATACAGTGCAAGTTCACAACTTGTCTGCCTATATAATCGTAAGTAATTCAAATCACAAAGATTAAAAATATTTTTGTTTAAAACGATGAAAAAATGCCATCTGACTGGCTTAGTTATATGTGTACTAAGTGATACAAGGAACATACAACATTTTCTATTACATTGTCTAATTATAATTATACAATGTCGTTAACACACATGTACTACGCAGCAAGCCCAGAACAATATGAATCGTTAACTTTCTTTTAAGTGTTATAAGATTTTACAAAAAGTAGTTTAAAGCTTTTTTTTTTAATTTCGGAAATTTAAAGAATATCTTTTTGCAACGTTTTCTAATTCGGAGTAGTACTTCTTATATGGGCAGGAAAATTGTACAACTACACTGTACAATTCTAGGATGAATATCTGTCCTTTTATTTTGTGTGATACGATATATTCCTAACCACTTACACTACAGTTCCTGCAGGTAGCTGATTGTAACATCTGTTTTCTTTACTACTGAATCTGTCTTCGTTCAGCTATTGTACGAACATAAACGTGCAGTAAACATCGAATTTTATGTAATGATTGTTTTATACTTGACGTGCCGATATTCTAGGGCTTTTTATGTTCTTGTGGCGTCTTTTTATGATGTAATACGGATAAAGCTGCCCATGATCGATATTCATTAAAATATATTGCATAATGTATGCACTATGTATGCTTCTTACGTTAAATCTTATCACACCCCATTATACATTGAAGACCCAAAGTAACTGGTACACCTGACTAATACATGTAAGCTCCATCGAGCACGCAGAAGTGCCGCAACATGACGTGGCATGGACCCGACTAATGTCTGAAGTAGTGCTGGAGGGAAATGACACCGTCAATTCTGCAATACTGTCCATGAATCCGTAAGAGTGCGACTGGTGGAGATCTCTTCTTAACATCACGTTGTAAGCCATCCCAGATATTCCCAATAATGTTCATGTCTTTAGAGTTTGGTGGCCAGAGGAAACGTTTAAACTCAGAAGAATGTTCCTGGAGCCACTCTCTAGCAATTCTGGGCGTGTGGGGTGTCGCATTGTCCTGCTGGAATTGCCCAAGTCCGTCGGAATACACAATGGACATGAATGGATACAGGTGATCAGACAGGATGGTTATATACGTCGCACCTGTTAGAGTCATATCTAGATGTATCAGGGGTTCCATGTCACTCCAGTTCCACATGATCTACACCATTACAGAGCCTCCACCAACTTAAACAGTCCCTTGCTGACATGCACGGTCCATGGATTCATGGGCTTGTCTCCATACCCTTACACGTCTATCCGCTCGATACAGTTTGAAACGATACATGTCCGACCAGACAACATGTTGCCAGTCATCAATAGTCCAATGTCCGTGTTGACGGGCCCAGGCGAGGCATAAAACTTTGTGCCATGTGGTCATCAAGGGTACACGAGTGGCCCTTGGCTCCAAATGCCCTTATCGATGATGTTTCGTTGAATGGTTCGCACGGTGGCACTTGTTGATGGCCCAGGATTGAATTCTGCAGCAATTTGCGGAAGGTGTGCTCTTCGGTCACTTTGAACGATTCTCTTCAGTCGTCGTTGGTCACTTCTTGAAGGATCGTTTTCCAACTGCAACGATGTCGGAAATTTGAAGTTTTACCGAATTCCTGATTTCACGGTACACTCGTGAAAGGGTCGTACGGGATGATCATAACTTCCTCGCTATCTCTGGGATGCTTTGTCCCATCGCTAGTGTGCCGATTATAACAGCACGTTCAAACTCACTTAAATCTTGATAACCTGCCATGTAGCTGCAGTAACCGATCTAACAACTGCGCCAGACACTCGTTGTCTTATATAGGCGTTGCGGACCGCAGCGGCGTATTCTGCCTTTTTACATATCTCTGTATCTGAATACGCATTCCTGTAGCAGTTTCTTTGGCACTTCATTGTATCTGACTAGATTGTGGTTACAATTTCGATCTCATGCTTCGCAGATCCGAATGTAGAAAAACAGCTTGATTAAAACGGCAATACTATAGCGGTCTTGGCTGTTTGCCGTTTTTACTTACATTTTAATTCAAATTTTTCAATTACTGCTTACAACCAGTGCAGCAGGAAACAGTCATGGTTTAGTTTTGTAGGTGATTAGAGGGTATGCACGGCGCTAACTTTAGTTCGCACAGCTGTCACCGCAACAAAAGGTCTAGGCCGACTGAGCGTCGTATTGAACTGAGCACTGATGATATTTAGGGGAACGTCATTCCATGTTGGTTGCACTCTACGCTGCAGAACATCACTCGCCGCAGCTGGAAAATGATGAGGGGTCAGACTCTCGGGAATCCATCACCAGATACTTTTAATCAGTCAGTGTTCTTGAGAACGGTTTGGCCAGAGTAACGGCTTCCGTCCCTCTAGGCTAAGACAGCACGGGCTATACGTACCAGAGGTCACCGTGTAGTGTGTCCAGTGGCACATATAGTTAGTAAGAGTAAGTGGATCAGATATTTTGTTCAAAAGTGCTCTGTTCCTCTGACACTTGGAATTGGAAGCGATACAATAAATATCTTGTGGTCAAGACGAAAGATTCGTTAATCATGTGCTTTGTTGTTTCATTTATGTGCAGTCAACAGGCAGCAATATATTTCAAATAATACTTCCCTGGTATGCATTTCTATCTGACGGCGTGTGGCGGAGAGTACTATGAGTACCTCTATCGGTTCTCCCTTGTATTGCAGTCTCGTATTGTTCGTGAAAAGAAAGATTGTCGGTATGCTTCTGTGTGGGCTCTAATCTCTCTGATTTTATCCTCATGGTCTCTTCGCGAGAGATACGTAGGAGGGAGCAATATACTACTTGACTCCACCGTGAAGGTATGTTCTAGAAACTTCAAACAAAAGCCCCTACCGAGCTACTGAGCGTCTCTCCTGCAGAGTCTTCCACTGGAGTTTATCTATCATCTCCGTAACGCTTTCGCGATTATTAAATGACACTGTAACGAAGCGCGCTGCTCTCCGTTTTATCTTCTTTATCTCTTCTATCAACCTTATCTGGTACGGATCCTACACTGGTGAGCAATATTCAAGCAGTGGGCGAGCAAGCGTACTGTAACCTACTTCCTTTGTTTTCGGATTGCATTTGCTTAGGATTCTTCCAATGAATCTCAGTCGGGTATCTGTATTACCGACGATCAACTTTATATGATCATTCCATTTTGAATCACTCCTAATGCGTACTCCCAGACAATTTATGGAATTAACTGCTTCCAGTTGCTGACGTGCTATTTTGTAGCTAAATGATAAGGGATCTATCTTTCTGTGTGTTCGCAGCACATTACACTTGTCTACATTGAGATTCAATAGCCATTCCCTGCACCATGCATCAATTCGTTGCAGATCCGCCTACATTTCAGTACAATTTTCCATTGTTACAACCTCTTTCTATCCAGTCTGAAGCACTGTAATTACGAAAATTCGTGTACATTAATCTATCCACATCTTCTAACGGAAGCAGAAGGTAGCTCTGTCTCCCTACTTGACGTATCCGCGCTTCCTATCTTTTAGGAGGAGATGGTTGGCGACTATGATGGCGCTAAACCTCTGCCCACGGAAAAGCCACTTCATGACGACTAGCAAAGCGCGCGTTCCCAAATCTCTGGTGAGCTTTGGCTACCGAGACTCCACTTGGTGAGACAGTTTTGGATTGCGACTCCGCTCTGAGATTCGGCCTGCCCTGTGCAAACACGCGCCACCGCGGGCCAAGGATGGCTGACGGGCCGAGGATCGAGTGGCCTCGACAAAGACGGCCGCACAATGCTACGCCCGGTCCCTGGGAGCTCGCCTCCCGCCTCAAACACTGTGCTGCCGCCGCGACTCGGCACTGGGCCACCAAAGTTGGCGCCGTTATTCTCCTCGGTAAACGGCAGGAGAACTGCCTTCCCTAGTGCACAGTCCAGACCTTGTGACCTTGTCCAGGCGGAATAGTTCTATGGGAATTTTTCGCAATCAGCCGCTGCTACCTGAATATAGGAATCCTCGAAACTGGTATGAGGTAACCGTGTTTCGAGTCGAGAGGAGAAAATGGCGTATACTGGCAGGTGAAGAAAGACGTTCACTGCGGAAAATGACTGGTTGCTCTACCTGAGTCTGCGAAACCGATATCAGGTAACCATGTTTCATATAAAGAGGAGAGAATGGCGTATATTGGCAGGTGAAGAAAAACTTTAATCGCGGAAAATGAATGGTTACTGTACTTGAGTCTGCGAAACTGGTATGAGGTAACCATATTTCATATCAAGAGGAAGGATGGCGTATACTGGCAGGTAAAGAAAGACGATGACTGCGGAAAAGAGAATGGTTACTCTACCTGAATCCGCGAAACCCGTGTTAGGCAGAGAAAATGGCGTATACCGGCAGGTGTAAAAAGACATTAACTGCGGAAATTAGAGTGATTACTCTACATGAATCTGCGAAACCGGTATGAGGTAACCATATTTCATATCAAGGGAAGAAAATAGTGTATACCGGCACATGAAGAAAGACGGTATCTGAAGAAAATGAATGGTTACTCGAGACTACAATAACATAGGAACGAAGTCGTGTGCCGACAACACAGATGTGCTGGTGAACTTATATTTGACCTCTAAGAAACTCTGCCTGCGAGAAATCGATATTGAATTCCGAAGTGTAATTATGTGAATATATCTTTTTTATGACGACATTAGCAAGAAACAGACAAATTATTTTTTCTTTCATACTCAGAGCAAACGCGTGTTAAGAGAGAAGCTCCTGGAATGCCACACACAGTTTCATTGATAATAAATAAATTATCTTATCTTCACATTTGTATCTTTCTTTGTGTGGGCTACGAAAGGGCGGATGTAAGTTTCAGTGCTCTAGTGTCTGCTGCTAGAAATAATCAATTTTTTTTATTATACTTAATTGTGTGTAATTATGTAAAAGTCAAAAAGCTTCCTTATCTCCTTGTCATCAGGATAATTTTTATAGTACTCTGATGTTTTACAGCAAACGACTACGAGAAGCCGGAAGAGGACTGTTTGATGACGGAACAACTGAACAGTGTTCGTGTTCGTTCGTTATTTTTCAACGTAATCTCCGTTCAATGAGACTGCCTCACGCCATCTTACTGAAAGTGCCTGTATGGCCGCATGGTACCACTCTGCTGGTCGATATCAGAGCCAAATTGTTGCTGCGTCAATAATCTCCCCTCCATCCGTCTACTACTTCCTGCGGAGTGCAGCTTTTATTGGGCCAAACAGATAAATGTCGGAAGGTGCGAGATCCGGTCTGTAGGGTGGATGAGGAAGAGAAGTCCAATGAAGATTTGTGAGATCCTGTAAGGCCTTACTTTGTCTTGGAGGAGAAATGTGTTTGCCTTTTTGTGGCGACGAACACGATGAATTCTTTTCTTCAATTTCCTGAGGGCAGCGCAATACACATCAGAGATACGGTTTGTAGAACAGATAAGGAAGAACAGTCCAATGAAGCTTTTGAGCTCCAATCGGGTGGGCACACCTGTGTGAGGCCTTCCGTTGTCAGGGAGAAGGAGAAAATCATTTACATTTTTATGGTGACGAACACATTGTAGGAGTCACAGCTGTGTGCAGTAGGCCGACACGCTGGTGACTGGACAGGCTTGCGTGACCTTGCTGCAATGATGACAGAAGCCTTGCCCCACGACTCGCCGTGCATTTATTCTCTGCCAGGTCTCCGTAGACATTCTGCAAGCGCGAATACCTACGATGCTCTGGTTTTCCACCGAAAGAAACTCAATTTCAGTTCTCTGTTTGAAACGCATCTACGTTACAGATGCCATTTTGAAGACTGTGTACAGCGCCGAGACCTACTGGAACTTCATGAAACTGTAGGAGCTGAAGCAGGAATATCCCTCGATATGCGACACCTTTTCAACCGACATTAGAAAAGAATAGAGTGCGTTGAATTACTGACTGAACGCTCTTGTACATTATCAAATTACTTGCTACACGTGGTGTGCTCGCAAAAGATTTTTATGCAATCGCCAATAGTACGTGCACTTTTGTTGCGATGATTAATTAAATGAAATTTCTCAATACACGAGTAAGGCACGTTTGAAGATCGAAAACTCACACACTTCAAATCCTATTATTCAAGTGAAGAAGTAGATAGAGTTTTACTCTATATCACGCTGTTAGGACCGTATGATAACACCAATCAACTAATAGAATGTTAAGAAAATGATATGAGCTAAACTGTCTTAATTTGATGCCATTTAGTTGGAAAGTGACACTATAATTTTCATAGCCTATCGGCGCTAGTTTTCGAATTGCAGACGTCACCTACAGTTATACATTCTTCCGTAATAGAAAGGCGGTCACCGATCGCGGTCCTCTGGTTTGGAGCCGAGTGGAAGGCTTAAACCAGAGGCTCAGACGATTCTGCGGAGAGCTGGGGTGCAAATTTCTCGACCTCCGCTATCGGGTGGAGAAATGTAGGGTCCCCCTGAATAGGTCAGGCGTGCACTACACGCCGGAAGCGGCTACGAGGGTAGCGGAGTACGTGTGGAGTGCACATGGGGTTTTTTTAGGTTAGAGAATTCCCTCCCTAGGCCCGACAAGACGCCTCCTGAGACGCGGCAAGGCAGGAGTAGGCAAAATGCAACAAGGAATAACAATATTAATGTGCTAATAGTAAACTGCAGAAGCGTCTATAGAAAGGTCCCAGAACTGCTCTCATTAATAAACGGTCACAACGCCCATATAGTACTAGGAACAGAAAGTTGGCTGAAACCAGACGTAAACAGTAATGAAATCCTAAACTCTGATTGGAATGTATACCGCAGAGATAGGCTGGACAGTGAAGGGGGAGGCGTGTTTATAGCGATAAGAAGTGCGATAGTATCGAAGGAAATTGACGGAGATTCGAATTGTGAAATGATTTGGGTGAAGGTCACGGTTAAAGCAGGCTCAGACATGGTAATTGGATGTCTCTATAGGCCCCCGGGCTCAGCAGCTGTTGTGGCTCAGCACCTGAAGAATAATTTGGAAAATATTTCGAGTAGATTTCCCCACCATGTTATAGTTCTGGGTGGAGATTTTAATTTGCCGGATATAGACTGGGAGACTCAAACGTTCATAACGGGTGGCAGGGACAAAGAATCCAGTGAAATATTTTTAAGTGCTTTATCTGAAAACTACCTTGAGCAGTTAAACAGAAAACCGACTCGTGGCGATAATATATTAGACCTTCTGGTGACAAACAGACCCGAACTATTTGAATCAGTTAATGCAGAACAGGGAATCAGCGATCATAAAGCGGTTACTGCGTCGATGATTTCAGCCGTAAATAGAAATATTAAAAAAGGTAGGAAGATTTTTCTGTTTAGCAAAAGTGACAAAAAGCAGATTACAGAGTACCTGACGGCTCAACACAAAAGTTTTGTCTCAAGTGCAGATAGTGTTGAGGATCAGTGGATAAAGTTCAAAACCATGGTACAATATGCGTTAGATGAGTATGTGCCAAGCAAGATCGTAAGAGATGGAAAAGAGCCACCGTGGTACAACAACCGAGTTAGAAAACTGCTGCGGAAGCAAAGGGAACTTCACAGCAAACATAAACATAGCCAAAGCCTTGCAGACAAACAAAAATTACGCGAAGCGAAATGTAGTGTGAGGAGGGCTATGCGAGAGGCTTTCAATGAATTCGAAAGTAACGTTCTATGTACTGACTTGGCAGAAAATCCTAAGAAATTTTGGTCCTATGTCAAAGCGGTAGGTGGATCAAAACAAAATGTCCAGACACTCTGTGACCAAAATGGTACTGAAACAGGGGATGACAGACTAAAGGCCGAATTACTAAATGTCTTCTTCCAAAGCTGTTTCACAGAGGAAGACTGCACTGTGCTTCCTTCTCTACATTGTCGCACAGTTGACAAAATGGTAGATATCGAAGTAGACGACAGAGGGATAGAGAAACAATTAAAATCGCTCAAAAGAGGAAAGGCCGCTGGTCCTGATGGGATACCAGTTCGATGTTACACAGAGTACGCGAAGGAACTTGCCCCCCTTCTTGCAGCGGTGTACCGTAGGTCTCTAGAAGAGCGAAGCGTTCCAAAGGATTGGAAAAGGGCACAGGTCATCCCCGTTCTCAAGAAGGGACGTCGAACAGATGTGCAGAACTATAGACCTATATCTCTAACGTCGATCAGTTGTAGAATTTTGGAACACGTATTATGTTCGAGTATAATGTCTTTTCTGGAGACTAGAAATCTACTCTGTAGGAATCAGCATGGGTTTCGAAAAAGACGATCGTGTGAAACCCAGCTCGCGCTATTCGTCCACGAGACTCAGAGGGCCTTAGACACGGGTTCACAGGTAGATGCCGTGTTTCTTGACTTCCGCAAGGCGTTTGACACAGTTCCCCATAGTCGTTTAATGAACAAAGTAAGAGCATACGGACTATCAGATCAATTGTGTGATTGGATTGAGGAGTTCCTAGATAACAGAACGCAGCACGTCATTCTCAATGGAGAGAAGTCTTCCGAAGTAAGAGTGATTTCAGGTGTGCCGCAGGGGAGTGTCATAGGACCGTTGCTATTCACAATATACATAAATGACCTGGTGGATGACATCGGAAGTTCACTGAGGCTTTTTGCAGATGATGCTGTGGTGTATCGAGAGGTTGCAACAATGGAAAATTGTACTGAAATGCAGGAGGATCTGCAGCGAATTGACGCATGGTGCACGGAATGGCAATTGAATCTCAATGTAGCGAAGTGTAATGTGATGCGAATACATAGAAAGATAGGTCCCTTATCATTTAGCTACAAAATAGCAGGTCATCAACTGGAAGCAGTTAATTCCATAAATTATCTGGGAGTACGCATTAGGAGTGATTTAAAATGGAATGATCATATAAAGTTGATCGTCGGTAAAGCAGATGCCAGACTGAGATTCATTGGAAGAATCCTAAGGAAATGCAATCCGACAACAAAGGAAGTAGGTTACAGTACGCTTGTTCGCCCAATGCTTGAATACTGCTCAGCAGTGTGGGATCCGCACCAGGTAGGGTTGATAGAAGAGATAGAGAAGATCCAACGGAGAGCAGCGCGCTTCGTTACAGGATCATTTAGTAATTGCGAAAGCGTTACGGAGATGATAGATAAACTCCAGTGGAAGACTCTGCAGGAGAGACGCTCAGTAGCTCGGTACGGGCTTTTGTTGAAGTTTCGAGAACATACCTTCACCGAAGAGTCAAGCAGTATATTGCTCCCTCCTACGTATATCTCGCGAAGAGACCATGAGGATAAAATCAGAGAGATTAGAGCCCACACAGAAGCATACCGACAATCCTTCTTTCCACGTACAATACGAGACTGGAATAGAAGGGAGAACCGATAGAGGTACTCAGGGTACCCTCCGCCACACACCGTCAGGTGGCTTGCGGAGTACGGATGTAGATGTAGATGTAGATGTAGATTGTTCGAATTCTCACAATAGTTTCATCAAGTGCTCATCATCTTATCATCTACGTCGTGACCACGCAAGAGTATTAAGTTTTCAAGAGCTGTTACAGTAATTTGTCAATACTCTGACGCCTTTGGAAGTATTTCGAATTGCTTTTATGGCAGTAGTGTAAAATACACAGACGAGACGCAACATTATGACCACAGCCCACTGCGACATTCAATGCACCTTGGTAGCGAGCACATGAAGCAGTTAGAATTGTACAAGGAGAAAAGAGGCGAATGAACAATAACTCTAGTGATGATACTGGGCCCTCCTATGCGAAAATTGAATGACGTAAGCGATCTTATTCTCTAAAGATCATGTAAATAAATTAATATTATCTTTTAGACATCAAATATTCAATTTTTATAAAAGAATGTGGCTGTATAGAGTACAGCACAAACGTAAACGTCCACATCAATAATATGAACTAAAGCTCTCTTCAGACTACACCTTCCCTACAGATTTATTTCAGTCTTGATAATGGTTCAAATGGCTCTGAGCACTATGGGACTTAACTACTGTGGTAATCAGTCCCCTAGAACTTAGAACTACTTAAACCTAACTAACCTAAGGACATCACACACATCCATGCCCGAGGCAGGATTCGAACCTGCGACCGTAGCAGTCGCGCGGGTCCCGCCTGCGCGCCTAGAACCGCTAGACCACCGCGGCCGGCAGTCTTCATAATGCAATTACCAGTTACTCTATACGGATAAACGTCAGAATAATAGGTGAGTAGCTGCTAGAGGGATTTGATAACACAATAACTGTGTCGATTTAATATTATCATCTTGTCCGTTGTCATACTCGGTACAAGGTAGGAGGATATGATGTACATCAGCGATTGTGGCTAAGTTACATTGGATATAAATGAACTGAGGGGGGGGGGGGGAGGGGTAAGCATTGTTGAATCGAAGACGAATTAATATTGACGTCGTGATGGTACTAGTATTCGGATATCAGGCGTCATCTATGGTTTTACTTTTTTTACTAATCTTAACGGAATGTCTATTTATGTCGAATTCTCACAGTACAAAAGAATACCATCACTTGAACAACTATGTGGTGGACAAATAAGGGTCTTAAGTTCCGAAATGTTGTTACAATAAGTTTGTAGTGTTTTGAGGCATTTGTATGTGTTTTAATGACAGTTGTGTTGCGTTTTACGCCGACGGTCGAAGATATTATGACCACTGCCCAGTGGGATATTGAATGCTGCCTCGTGGTACTGCAAGTATGTGACACCGGAAGAAATACAGAAGCAGAACAGAGACGAATGGGGAATAATTCTAGCAAAGATAAACGCCACTGATTGTGGAATCCACTGAGTTGAGCGATAGTAGAAAAAGGAAGAAAAGGTAAAATTGTAGGTGAATATGGAATGGGGAAAAGGTATAAAAGATAAAGCCACCTGGTAGAATTTTGCACAGAGCAAAATTTAATCATCATTAACACGTGGTTTAAGAATGAAGACAGAAGTTTGTATACGTGGAAGAGTCCTGGAAACAACTAAAGGTTTGGATACTGATTATGTAATGGCAAGACAGAGATTTGGGAATCAGATTTTAAATTGTAAGACATTTCCTGGGGCAGATGTGGACTCTGACCACAATTTTTTGTGTACCAACTGTGAATTAAAACTGCAGAAATTGCGAAAGGGTAGGAAATGAAGCAGACTGATAGTGGATAAGTTGAAAGGACCAGAGTTTCTTGAGACTCTTGGAGGGAACATTAGGCAAAAGCTGACGGAAACAAGGGAAAGGAATATAATAGTAGAAGAATGGGTAGCTTCATAAGATGAAAATAGTGAAGGCGCAGAGGATCAAATAGGTGAAATTACAAGACCTAGTAGGAATCCTTGTGTAACGCTTGAGGTATTGAATTTAATTGATGAAAAGAGGAAATAGGGAAATGCAGCAAGTGAAGCAGACGAAAGGTAATTCAAACGTTAGCAGATAAGACTGACAGGAAGTACAAAATGGCTAAGCAGAAATGGCTAGTGGGCAAAAGTAAAGTCTTAGAAGCTTATTTCACTAGCTGTAAAATAGATACCGCCTCCAGAAAATTAAAGGTAAATTCGTAGAAAAGAGCAGCAGCAGTATGAATATAGAGTCCAGATTATCAGTAAGCAAATAAGGGACAGCTGGAAGGTGGTAGGAGTATACACAGAGGGCCAATGGAAGGGAGATGAACATGAAGGCAATGTTATATAAACTGATGAGAATGTAGATGAACATGAAATGGGGGTTGACACTGCGAGAAGAATTTGACAGAGCACTGAAAGACCTAAATCGAAACAAGGCGCCTAGAGTAGACGACATTCGGTCAGTACTACTGATACCTTGAGAGAGTCAGCGATGACAAAACTCTTCCGCCTGATGTGCAAGATGTATGAGACATATGAAATATCCCCAGACATCAAGAAGAGTGTAATAATTCCAATTAAAAGAAAGCAGTTGCTGACAGCTGTGAAAATTTCCAAACGGTCAGTTTAATAAACCATGGCTGGAAAATACTAACACGGAATCTTTACTGAAAAATGAAACAACTGTTTAGAACCCATCTGGAGAAAGATCAGTTTGGATTTCGGAGAAATGTAGGAACACGCGAGGCCTTACTGACCCTATGAATTATCTTAGAATACAGTTTAAGGAAAAGAAAACCTATGTTTATAGCATTTGAAGTCTCAGACAAAGCTTTTGACGTTCTTGAGTACAATACTCTCTTCTGAAAGTAGCAGGGGAGAAATATAGGATGTGAAAGGATATTTTCAACTTTTATAGAAACCACACGACAATTATAACATTGGAGGGCCATTAAAGGGAAATCAGAGGATGAGAAATGAGTGAAACATGGTTGTGACCTATGCCCGACGTTTCCTATCTCCACATTGAACAATAAAGGAAACCAAAGAAAAGTTAGGAGTAGGAATTAAAGTTCAGATAGAATTAAAAGCCTGGAAATTAGCCGATGCCATTGTAATTCTGTAAGAGACAGCAGAAAACTTTGAGTAGCTGTGAACGGAATGGATAGTGTCTTGGAAGGAGAGTGTAAGATGAACATCAACAAAAGCAAACGATAACCGAACGTAGACGAATAAAATCAGGTGATGCTGTGGGAATTAGGAAACGAGACGAAGTATTAGGTTGGTAGAACTGAAGGGAAGTGTGTGGGGTAACAATCGTAGAGGGAGACCAAGAGATGAATACCGTAATTAGATTCAGAAGGATGTAGGTTGCGGTAGTTACTCTGAGATGAAGAGGCTTGCACATGATAGAACAGCTTGGAGAGCCGCATCAAACCAGTCTTTGGACTGAAGACCACAACAACAAAACAACAACAACAACAACAACAACAACAACAACAACGGTTGGATTTGCTATTTGGGCAACAAAATAACTGATGACGGTCTAACTAGAGGGAATATAGAATGTACACTGGCAATGACAATAAAAGCATTGCTGAAGAAGATAAATATCTTAACTTAAGAGTTGTGAAGTCTTTTGTGAAGGTATTTGTCACCAGTGTAGCCATGTATTTAAGTTAAACATGGAGGATAAACAGTTTAGACAAGATGGGATAGTAGTTTTTGAAATGTGGTGTTTCAGAAGAATGCTGAAAATTAAATGGGTAGATCTCGTAACTAGTGGGGAAGTACTGAATAGAAGTGGGGAGACAAGAGGTTGCTGGCAAAGCTTAATTAAAAGAAGGGATCGGCTTATAGGACACATTCTGAAACATCAAGAGATTACCAGTTTACTGTTGGAGGGAAATGGGGAGGAGTAAAAATTGTAAAGGGAGACGAAGAGATGAGTGTAGTAAGCAGGTTCAGAAAGATGTAGAATGCAGCACTTATTCGAAGATGAAGATGCTTGTACAGGATACAGTACCATGGAACCCCGCATCAAATCAGTCTTCGGACTAAGGACCACAACATAAATAAAAACAAGCGACTTTTACAAATAACAAATTGTTCTGTCCCGGTGCCTGGGAACGGTCAACACGGAGATGATGAAGCTCTTAGGCTATTGTCGCGCGCGTCCATGGAAAACTGTTGGAGGGCGGTGGAACCACGAATAGACGGCAGGGTGTCTGACGTCCACATCTCATCACAGAACCCAGGGTCGGACGCGTTTCCGACCCTGTAAAGCAGGGTGGTTAGCGGATAACACTTTCTATTAAGCAAGACATAATACTTACACTGCGGCTGTGAGGACAAAAAACGGGTACCAGGCGAGTACTGTAGAAGTTTGTAAACATCAACGTGTGACTTAATGGAAAAGGACGGTGTGTGTAAACTGGGTTCCCCACGAAACAAAATAGTGACTTATTTCTGTAATATTCCACACTGTTTGTACCGTCAAATATGCTCTGTACCTCGAGAGAATGGAGTAGTAATTCTTGGGCCCCTCAGCGAAGGTCGTGAGCTCTAAGACGTCCTCACCTAGAAACGAAAAAACACACAGTTGGAGGAGCGCAGACTGCCCTCTGATCAGCTTGTATGAACACCTACAAGAAAGTATGTACCTAAAATGTACTTTCGCCCAATACACACTATTTTCTTCCCGCCAAATTCTGGTGGTCTGACGGGTGGACAAGATGAGAGTTTTCAGCAGGATATATCACTGACGAAAGAAGGAACGAAGGAAAACATAGGGCTGCCATCTTGAATGACTATCACTGGATGTAAAATGGGATGCGCTTGCAACACAGAACCGGCAGTAGGCGAAAAATAGACAGTTAAACGTAAATGATATATTTTCATTTTTTGAAAATATTTTGCTACAAAATGACCACAGTAAATATTATTACACTAAAAATTACAGCCAAAGGTCAAGAAAAGTGCAATGATTGAAAGTGGTGTGTGCGATACGGTTATTGAGACGTGAAAGGCAAAGTAGCTGTTTTTTCTTTCGTGGAATTTTAATTCATAACGAAATATTGAGGAGACAACAGCAGTACTGAACAGTCTACATCAACGTATCCGGGTGACACGCCGCGTAACTCATGCTGTTGAGTCACGCTACGGCTCTCTGATAACAGGAAATCGTACATTGCCCGAAGAATGAAGGTCTCGACTGTAGATAACTACAGAATTCTTTTGCAAACGTCGTTAGACATACTTCGTATAGTACACCATGGGACACTGGATTCGGGTAACCGTATTGTGTAATGTCAGATTCTGCTACGTGCAGAAGAATCTGAGAGACGACCATAAACGTCAAGTCAGAAGATGTTATCTACTTAAATATTTCGTTTGCTCTTGCAATTATTTTTGTGCAGTACTATGTGATGTCTTGATCATAAACCATGTGGGCTAATACGGGGTGCTGTCTCGTAAAATAACTATCCATATGTTTGCAACGGGTACCTGGACGACACCAGACGTACGTCACACAGTTGCAAATACGTCTAGTTATCACACGGTGTTTACATGTATTATGTTATCAGGCTGAACATGACAGGCATGGCCACAGCAAGAATCAGAAAAAATCCAGAAAAATTATCTATAGAAAAGCTGCGTAACATAACAATTACACACTGTAAAAATTATAATCTTTACGAAAATGTGGGCTGACCAAGGCTCAACTAAAAACCACAGAGACATGGTAATTGCAGTTATAAATCAGAAAAAATAAGTTCCAACTAGCAAAAATACAACGTTTATTGCATTGGTGTGTGGTGCCTACAAACGCACAAAAATATAGGGCTTACGATTTAAGTAAGAGAATTCTTCAGCGTGAAATCGGTCGATGCACATGGGCTTAACACTCGGTTTCACCATTGGACCCTGATAATGCCCTAGTTAGCATGTGTGCAGGGTTTTGTTACCCGATTTAATAAATTTTTGCGAGTGAACAACGAGTCACGTTTCTGTGCAATACTTACCAGCTACGGCTTCACGTGCTGGGTAATGAGGACACCATCGAAAGTCGAACGCCAACACTCCACACTACCTTTAGAGCTTACCGCGGAAGAATACCACAAAAGATATTCTTATTACCGCGAAGTACTCTCGTTCCAGATAATTCTGTGCGACAGTGCGTAACGAATTATTTGCTACGAACGTAGATCTGGGGTGATTTATCGAACTTCTATTCGCTCATGCTGTTAGGATGCGAGTGGTGATGAAAGTACGGACGATAAAACAGACTCCAGTCACACTTAGAGCGTCACACGGTACGAAGCCAGCACATCCCGGAAGCGATAGTGACAGGTGATGATGTGGGTCACACTGCCAGACTTCTGAGTCAAAAGAAACGTTCACTGTAAGTAGCATGCCTCTTTTCTGTCACTGAACAAAGTCAAAGCGACACAGCCGGTAGAGATTGTCCTGGTGGCTGCATTGCGGGATGAGCTTTCTTAGAGGAGGAATCTCATTCAAAGTGAGTTTACCTGCAGACCACCTCTTCTCAATAATTATTGCCAATAAATACCAGAGTCCTCACTAATTAGAGGTACGATGACGTCAGACATGTTCTGTACTATTTGAGCAATGCAGGTAATGACTAGAATATAATTTCATCTCCCTTTTGTGTGTGCGTGCACGCGCACGCCGGCGTATGTGTGCGTGCGTCTCTCTCTCTCTCTCTCTCTCTCTCTCTGACCTCTGATCTCTTTCCCCTCCCTTCATCTGCAAGAAAAACATCCCAGTACACTTAATAACACCCTAGTACACTTTGCACACATTTAACAGTTACCTGCAACATACAGCTTCACTCCATTGCCAGGCAATCAGCAACTTTGTGACGGCAAGCTATTAATGGGCCAGAAGAAAACGAGACAGCTACTAACTGTTAATTTTGCTGTACAAACTTCCTTCCTAGAAGTGAAGACCCTTGACCTTACAGGCATAACAGGTCCTCAGCTCACACGTGCATAGTGCGTTGCGACGATGGCCTCATTAAGAAGAACAAAGAAGCCTTCGGTATTCAGCGATCACAGGCCCTGCAGGCCACGCGTTACTTCCACAAACTTCCTCCATTCCCTCCTGTTTTGTGCCCGGTTCCACCAGGTGTCTTCAATTCCCAGGGCTGCTAGGTCCTTCGCCAGGTCGTCCATATAAATATATGAAATTCTAGGTGGTGAGTATTTGAATCCAATTTCTCTCGAATATGAGCAAAGAATCACGTCAAGGCCCTTGGCCTGTTCGAGGTGTCAGACTGCTGCAATCTTTAATCGTGGGGCATGTGATCCAGAATGTCGCCAATCCCTCCATCCGTTATTTATTCTCAGTAAATCAATCACTATGATGCCGCTACTTCTATTCTCAAGCATCACCGAAAGCGCTCCCCTTTTCTTTTCTTTTTTTCTCTTTCTCTCTCCCTATTTTTTCATTTTTCCTCTCTCGCTCTGTTCATTCGTAGCCTATTCGTCAGTGCTTCTGTGGGGGTGTCACGTGACATCTCTGCCGGCCGGTGTGACCCAGCTGTTCTAAGCGCTTCAATTGGGAACCGCGCAACCACTACGGTCGCAGGTTCGAATCCTGCCTCGGGCATGGATGTGTGTGATGTCCTTAGGTTAGTTAGGTTTAAGTAGTTTTAAGTTCTAGGGGACTGATGATCTCAGATGTTATGTCATCCATCGTGTTCAGAGCCATTTGAACCATTTGAACGTGAAGTCCTTAAAATTACATGGATGAGAGCTTCACCCAGTATGTACTGTCCCGGTCGAACACGCTGCCGGCTTGAATTCGGCGTGGAGATGGTCTTGAGAAAACTTTCTTAACGTTGGCATCCTTCAGTGAGGTTATCGGATTGAGGGCAGGGTAGTCCATACCAGGTAGACGATTGGTCGAAGCGAAGATCCGCAACAATTAGCACAACAATTTCGGAAGTGGACAAGAAAAAAAGACGCCAGAAAAATTTATATTCTGCACCTATCTTCAATTTATGGGCAAAATCATTACCATATGTTACTGTATTTAAATTATGAGAGTTAAAACTTCCATAATTATTAAGCCATCGAAAGGTTAAAAGCCATCATGGTTCTGTGACAAAAGCCATCTATACTACTGATATACCGTCTACAGATATGCGTGGCTGTTTCGGTGAATGAGCCGAACCAACCAAAATTAGTCTCAAAGGCGACGGCTTCCTGAACAAAAAAAGAAATCTTGGAAACAAATGTGCAGGGAAGAAAGCAAATGAAATAACGCGCCGACTCTCTTCCACACCTGTTACTACATACCTGCAGCTCTTTGAAACTTGTGTATGTAGTGAATAAATATGTAAATGATAACATCTCCTGTCGAAACTGTTTTTTGAACCGAGATTACAGGATGAAATAAAATCAAGGATATATTTAATCGACCCAGGCGTTCTTTTATAGGCCAGTATGTAAATAAGCTACTTCTGCAATAATGGTTAACGACATTCATGTCTTAAACTGGTTCGTTATGTGTTTCTAAATCATGATTACTAATTCTGAAATCATTATGATTTGAAACCACTACAGCGATTTCGATTCGGCATGTAATACAATACTTAAAGGACACACTCAATATCTAAAGGATACCACCTTCCATTTGTAAATAGGCACAATATGAAAACACTTGCAACTATGGCGTCCGATGGATCTTGGTGTTCATATGGTCTCATGTTGTATGCATTTGTGCATGTGCATTATGAAATCGTGTAGCACTGACGTTGGGTTTGACCCATCCTATAAATTATTTGTATTTATTTAAGGTCATTTCCTGTTTCTGGCAGGATGAAGCTTCGTAAGGGCCTTACTTTCTGTCGGCGATTGCATCCGGCAGCCATATTACCAACAAAATTACGCTACCGATCATTTGGTGATGCTATAATATCATAGCATTGAAGCTTTTGAGTACCAAGTTTCTAGGTGAAACTGTGTGGTCCCAGAAGTGTTATGTTACGACACAAAGTAATTCTCGGTGTTCGATGTTTTTCTGTTGATCAGTTACTCTCAGAGAAGAATACGTTTTGCACAATTATGAGGTAGAGTATCGTGGATAAAAATAGTGACTGGAAAGCGTCATTAACACGCTCTGAAGAGCGTATAAACCGATACTAGTTGCCCTGCCAAAGCAGATGACTAAACAGAGGGCCAGAGTCGAGTAATGTTCCAGAAATCTACATGAAGAAGAACCTAGAAGTCTCGCTACGAAGTTTTAATACATATAGAATTGAAAGTTGACAGTTAAATCGTAACTTAAGTATTCAGTTTTGCTATATTTCAGTTATTTCGCTCATTATCTTTGAAGTTTATCTGTACGAGGTTTACCGCAAGCGTCCACTGCACTGCACTTCCTTGTGGATGGGCCAACGACAACGTTATCAATTCTCAAAGGACGCTGGAAATAGCTGGTGTGCATACAGCGAAGAGAAGATGTGCTTTGGTATTGAGTACATTTCGTTGACTTACTGTTTGGTGAGATGGCTTTTAACCGTTCATGCATTTCATTATTAAATTTTCGTCAATTCACGTTGCAAAATTGCTATGAATAGCGGTAGAGTACTTGCGTATCACTTGTCGTTACTGAGTTCTGGTCTCTTTGTGAGTATAGTCGTTACGAAGCTTCATACAGAATCTGGTACGACTCTATTAATCTGAGGAGTATTGTAGTCAATTCATTCACTATTCCCATATGATCCTACATGACTTATGACTTGTATCGAAACCCTACGTAGTGATACGTATCTGAAGTTTATCTGTCACATGCCGTTTGTGCACTAATAGGACATGTATTACTCCATTCACCTGTTTTGTCAAGTCACTTATGTGAGCGGTATCTAAATATTGTCTCTCATTTCATTTTCTCTGGTCACTTATTTGATGCTGTTCTATATTGCAGTGACCTTGAGACAGGCATGCATATTGCAGACTACATCGAAAAACACAGGCACTGCAATAAAATATTTCATGCCAACATAAGGAATCACAATAATCATAAGCCTCTCCCTGTGCGGGAATCGCAGCACTTGTGCGAGTAGATAACGTGGATTCACAGTAACCTGAGCCCATCGTGGAGGCGTACTCAGATGGCCGAGGCGATGGGTGTGGGCGGAGGGCTGACCACCAGTATGCCAGTGGCCGTTACCAACGACCCAACGATAAAATGTTCGGGTGTGTACTTCCGTGAGAATTTGCAACGTACAGCACCAGTTACGTACCACATACTACTTCATACGATCTGCACGGAAACTCGTCTCCATACCTTACGAACGCTTGACTTTATCTACCTCGCCCCGGAACTTGATCATTCCACACACGTTTGCCAACTACCCGTTACAGTGGCTGCCAAGTTCCAAGCGGCCTTTGATCATTTCGTCAGCGATGGAAGGGTGATCGATGTTGCCCACACATGCGGGAGCCATTCGAATGATAAAGGTGCAAAAGAGGGCGCGCACTCTGCTTCTAAGGATGCTGCATCGTCTGAGTGCTTCGGTCAAGGACACGCTCACTGGTTGACTGAATGAGGAGGAGGCGGCGTCAAAAACCTTCCGGCCGCCGATTTCTGTTACACAGACTCGTATTACGCCACCACTACGTCAAATTTGCATCTATTTGGTCGACAAGAGCTATCCGTTGGAAGTCCTACGGACCTCGCGGGCGCCTATAAACAAGGATGTCTACTGTTAATTTCAACGGACAGTTCCCGCTAATGTAACTGAATGCTGACATCCGGCAGTTGGTTGCAAGAGAACTAGGAGTAACATACACTCGCCTTTCGTTTCCACCGCGATAAGGTCGCTGTGGTATGTGACAACGACTGAAAAATTCCCCATCCGACATCATCTTGCCGAGGACCTCTCTGTCCCAGATGCACCACTGTCGACAACGACGTGCACCGTTTCGTTTGTGGTACGGCTGCCGACTGTTTGCTTCTCACAGGACGCATGTTGGCAATGTTGCTGCGAAGAACGCCTCAGTCCGTAGAGCCTACAGAATTTATCCATCCTGCTACTCGACGTAATGCAGAATTGTGGGTGACAGGTATGGCGGTGTCATACTACTTTAGCGAGGGCATAAGAGAGTTCTTAGGTTTTTGGCACTATTTAACGAGCAGCTGCACGATTTTATGGCTCAAGGCATCATATAGTTCGCTCTTTGTGAATTACGTGGGGTCCTTGTTTACACACAATTCAGAGTATTAGGTGGTACAGAGTGTGAGGAGACATTAAAGATATAGCACAGGATAGACTGACGAGAGACGCCAAGGGTAATTAGCAATATCGATGAACGAGAAGACGACACACACACACACACACACACACACACACACACACACACACACACATGTGTCTATATGTGTGTCACGACAGTAACATCCCTGTAATTAACAGGCCTGCACAGAGTACTGACCTGAATCCTATAGAATACCTCTGGGACGTTTTGGAAGGCCGACTTCGTTCCGGGCCTTTCCGACCGATATCGAAACCTCGCCTCAGTGCAGCACTCCGCGAAGAATGGGGTGCGATCCCCCAAGGAACCTCCAGCACATGATTTTACGTATGCCTGCGAGAGCTGAGGGAGGCCCAATACCATACTGAATTCCAGCAGTAGCGATGGAAGGCGCCACGAACTTTTACGTCATTAGCAGCCAGGTGCCCGGATACTGTTGATCACATAGTATATACAGTGCTCTTTCCTATCTTCCACTCTTCTTGCGAAAAGGTGGTAGCTGGTTTTCTCATTTTTATTCGTGAGCTTGGTCTGTCTTAGTTTTTAGGGTGAAAGTGATTGCGGCCCTAGATAGTGTTTTGTCTGTAGGTTAGATAGGATTTGGGGTTATTATGCGTGCTAGAGCGAATGTCTGAATTGAAATCAGTGTAGAAGGTGTAAAAAAGAAAGGAAAGCGCACAAATTTTTACTGCCATCAATAATTTACTCGCTCTTATTTGTTATTTAAATGCGTTGGCTGAGTGATACTCCACAGCCGTTATACGTCTGTAAGGTGCTAAGCGCAAGCTTTGTCTTTTGTAATTGATACATTTCATGATTGTCGTTCATAAGGCTGTGAGCACTATGGAACTTAACATCTCAGGTCATCAGTCGCCCAGAACTTAGAACTACTTAAACCTAACTAACCTAAGGACATCACACACATCCATGTCCGAGACAGGATTCAAAACTGCAACCGTAGCGGTCGCGCGGTTCTAGACTGAAGTGCCTAGACATGATTGGCGTGTGCAAGCTTTGCATCAATGGTAGAATGCGTTATACTGAATGTTACGTAGTATCCAGTTCTTTGTACGAATTTAGTAAGAAAGTCGTAACGCTGGGGCAATTTGCAGAGACCTGCACATGACTCTACAGAAGTGTATATACTCCGAGCATTTTATTGTTGTAATTATAGAGTGGAACTCTCATTGTCAATGCACACTAACTGGTAATAAGCCAAATTACTGGAACACATACATTTCTGCTGAGATGTGATATATGGGAATTTTCATATTCATTTAAATTCAGTTCAGTTTTGCTACGCCTAATATTAAACGTAGCAATCTTACGGTAAGTGTTAATTACGCGAGTAACATTCCTCTCTCATGTTATAGTCAGATAACGATCCTAAATTAACTGCTTTGGTCAAAACATTGTATGCGAAAGGGCGTAGCGTTTCAAATCAGGATATGTTAGCACTTACTTGTTTAGTAACCCAATTGTAAAACCAGAAGGACCCTTACAGCATTAATATCCGATGTATGAAACGCTCGCCACTGCAATCAGAAGGCAGTCCAGTCCATAACATCAGTGTCCCTCTAGTTAGATGACATTTGTTATAGTCACATACGTTCTCTCGTATTATGCCGTTGGTGGCTCGTTTGCCAGAAGTTGCCTGGTGTGAGATCGGCAGGGCACTCTGGCCACGTCATGCAGGTCCGCAACCACCTTGGAGTTACATCTTCATTCAAGCAGCGTGCCGCCCTCGCCCTCAATCGGAAGCACGTTTAGCAGCAGAGATAAAAGTGGCCTGAGGGAACTACGTGCAGCCGCCACCTCATAGTCCCACAGAAAGATAGAGCGGTGCACGTCGGCTATCGATTACGAACAAAACGTTGATGGATAACAGACTGCTAATGAATCGGAAAGACGTTGATATCTGTCGGTACAGACATGGCAACCGACGTGACCAAAAATTGTGAATGTGTGATATGATGGTCTAACAGCCACTCGCAAAATGAAACGCAGGATTGAAAAGTCAAGATCTAAATCATTTTCTGCATTGGTTGCACTTTGAAATGATACATTAATTGTTCATTAACAGTTCTTCATACAGACGGCTATGACAAATGACGACGTGCACGAGTAATTGTGTCCGCCGATCACTACACAGAATGCAAAATTTCCTCCTCCACTGTAGCGGACGTGCGGAATGGCCAGCATAGCGATTAGTTTTCCTCAGATGACGATATGTGCACCCAACTATTTTTAACGTCGAATGTCGTCACCCAAGAGAATGCAGTAAAATTCTGATTCTTATAACTTCACCCCCTCCCCCTCCTCCCCCCCCCCCCCCCCGTCACCCCTCGATAAAAATCTGTCAATGTAGCTTTCTTTCAGCTACAGCGGGTAGATCAAAGTTTATTTTTTGGGCCATCGGTGTGCTGGAGTATACGCACAATACTGCCGTGTCGCAGAAACGAAACGCTTCCAATAACGTGATATGCGACTCCTTTCCTTATTAGCTTAGATTCCACTGCACCTCTGTTTTTGCCAACAAATGCGAATCGTCGTGTATGAAAAATTTTTTGCAGGAGACTGGGTGCATGCAGCCATGGACAAAGTGGGCGTTGGACACTGGTCTTATTCGGGCGGCTCCGTTGTTGACAAACATTGCTACACGTCAAGGTGTAGCTGTAGCTACGAAAAGAATTCATTAGAGAGTGACAGTTACTGCGTGAAATCAACTATCTCGTTCAGAACTGGAGTAATGTTTTGAAGTACGGCGGTTAAAACGCTGGTCCAGTCGCGCTAGCTTAGGTTTTCTGTAGTTTTCCCGAATTTCGTAACTCAAATACCGAAATGCTTTCTTTGGAAATGACGCGGTCGACTTGTCTCCCTCTGTCCTATCTTGAATTCCGTCTCAAATTAAAACTGAGATTAATGTTGCTGCTATGTGGCGTTATTTAACATAATCCGTCGATTAGCACCAGGAGTAATGAGCGTACAGTCCGGACAGTTTAAACAAAACATAATTGGAGTTTACTTACAATGCGTCGTTGCAGTTCAGTAAATACACTCTTAGAGATAGACTTCTAATATTTCTTTTTATGAATTCGCGTTATATCTTGCGACGGGAAGTCTGAAAGTAGGAGGGATTGGAGGATTTTTGTAAGAAATTCAATGTATGGTCTCTATTAAGCCGTTTGACGCCAAACATAAATTCAACAAGCCCTGTGGTAGTGGCTGGACGGTATTAGAAACACAACAATGAACCAGTCCCGCTTCCACAGTTATGGCAGGCAAAAAAAAAAAAGGCTCATAGCGTTCGTTGCTGCTTATATAACGTTCTTCTGTCGCTCTGGCAAGCGAAACGTCACAATTGGGTGTGCCAACAACAGCATGAGCTACGCTAGAGAGCTAGCCAAGTTTTCTCAGAGAAGAGCAAATATTCCTCCGAGTGTTCACACGCTGTGGGTTTATCTTTCATAACCATTTACACGATTTGCGCAACAAAAATTTCATTACGAAATGTATCACTGTCAGAAACATTGGGTATTTGAAATATGAGGTGTACACTACCATTCATACAGGCGGAACAAATGACCTCTGATAGTCGTCTACACACTGACGGAAACTGCAAAGGAATAGTAGTCTGGAAACTTTTCTACATGATTCTGTGATGCCTTCAATTTGCAATTTATTTATCTGATGTGTAGTTGTACAATTTCGGCCTTAGGTCACCCTGAAGTATCTACAATGGAAGCATCATACGCTGAGTGCATTTTCAAGTAAGAAAAAGTCGTATCCCAGGGTACACTAAGAGATTACAACTTTTACCGAGTACTGGATAATGGTATATTATGACATATACATCTTTGCTCCTATGTTATAATTACATATAACTGTCACAAAATATATCAGGTATCTTTTTTTCATTATTATTGGAGCACGTTGCTTTTGACAAGTTGTTGCGAAGCTCTATATACAAAGTACATGTTTTTAGCATGTATACATGAGGAAGAATAGTTATTTTGCACATTTTCGTTAAGGGTGCATTATAAGCTATCCAGGTCTTTGTTGCTATGTCCATTTAACAACGCTCATCGTTGTTGTAAATATAACTGCATCTAATTTCCATAAAATAAGCTAGCAACATTATTTATGTTCGTAAGGGAGCATGTCCCTTTCGAAGGATTGTTAAAAAGATCTAAAATATAATGCCGATGTATTCAACATATATAGATGGTGCATAATTACAGAGGTATATTTCCGTGGGAATAATGAGTGAATATATATTGACATTATATCTCAAGATCTTTGTAAAAATGTTCGAAAGTGACATTCTCCAATACCAACAGAAGAAATGTTTTCGACTTATGTTATGAAAATTACATGCATACGTATGTACAACAACGGTGAGCAATAAATATACATAATAACAAAGACCTGTGTGTGTTAATGTACCATTAACGAAATGTGTAATATAATTTTAATTTTTATTGTATATATGTAGACTGAAGCAAGGCCGGGATTCGAACCTAGGACTCCTGCTCACTAAGCAGATGCGCTAACCACTACGTTACCCTAGCTCAGTGTTTGCACACATGCACGGACTACTCTCTTTCCTCATTCCAAGTTCTCATTCATGCCTCAGCTCATTTGGTATTCCCGTAACTCCAACTACATTGCAGAGGCTCTCCAACAATATTCGAAGTTTGAGGCATGAAAAGATCTCTGGAATCATAGTTCCGCTTGGCTGAATCACCTATATGTGGGTTTCCAGAATGAGATTTTCACTCTGCAGCGGAGTGTGCGCTGATATGAAACTTCCTGTGGGTTTGTAAGGGGTCACCCGATGCTGAGGTGCACTTCCAGTACATTTGGAGAGCCTCTGCAATGCTGTTTGAGTTTAGGGGGAATAACAAGTGGGTTGAGGGGTGACTGGGATTTTGAATCGAGGAAGGAGACGCGATAGGGTTGTCCATGCATTTGTGTAAGGCCGCCGTGCAAGGATGGTGTAGTGGTCAGTGCATCTGCCTAAGTAAGCACGAGACATGGGTTCGAATCACATCCTTGGTACAAATCTTCATTCGCCGCTTCAGTCTGCACATTTAATCAAAAAGGTTTGAGACGAAGATATCTAAGGGAACATGTAGCTTCATTTAAGGAAAGAGCTCCCATCATAACGGAAAGAGTTTTCAATTTATTTTGTGACGACTATATGTAGCCATAGTTACAAAATATACTCTGAGACACAACAGCGACGTGCTATGAAGGAATTATCGGAATGTGACGGAAGAAGATAGACCCACTCCAGTCAATAAGATTCAGAGCCGAAGATGTGTCTGGAGACATCCCGGCCAGCGGTGGGGCGTCGACCTGATCGTCGTCCGTCATGGAGCTCGACAACCAGATGTGACGGTCTAGGGTCGCATTTCATTTCGTAGCAGGACGGCTTTGCTTGTCATCAGCGGCACCGTTACAGCACAGCTTTACGTCGATGACATTGTACACCCTTTATGTTGTCCTTAATGGAAAGCCATGCTGGGCTTACATTTCAGGAAGATAATGCCCGTCCGCACAAAGCGAGAGTTTCTACTGCTTCACGCTTACTAAACGCTTCGTAGGCCATCGAGGTCGCAGCATCTCTCCCCAAAACGCAGAAGGTTTGAGACATTATAGGCAAGACCTTCCAAATACGAGGGTTGGAACTTAAATAGTGGCAACTACTTATTCACAACCGATACAAAAGAGTTACATGTTTGCACCTGTTACTGTCCTTCAAAGTAGTCGCCAGCGTTGTGTAGAACCAGTTGCCAGTGATGTGGAAGGCTTAGTATACCGTTAACAGAGCCTGTTCTGTTGATAGTACGAATGGAGCGGTCTACTGCCTGTCGAATCTGTGAAACAGTTCTGAAACACGAAGCCAAAACTGAAACGCCAATCCAACGAATGGTGAAATTATGGGTCGCCGCGAAAGTCGAAAGCGAGTCAGGGCCCCAGCACCGTGAAAGTTATGGTGATTCTGGTGTATGATTGTGATGGTGTTATCCTAACGCATAACTTTCCTCCACGGCAGAACGTCAATGCACAGTATTACTATTTGTTTTTGGAGCATCGCCTGCGACCACCTTTGCGAAATAAGTGGCGACACTTTCTGCTCAACCCATCCATCATTTTGCAGGACAATGTGCGGTTGCATACAGCGCAAGCGGTGGCTGCTCTGCTCAGTCGATGGGACTGGGAATTACTGTACCATGCACCATACTCCCAGGATTTACGTCCTTGTGACTTTGATTTGATTCCGAAGATGACGGAACCACTTCGTGGCATTCGCTTCAGAACTGTTCCAGAGATTCGACAGGCAGTAGACCGCTCCATTCGCACCATCAACAGAACAAACACTGCTAACGGTATACTACGCCTTCCACATCGCTGGCAACGGGTACTACACAAGGCTGGTGACTACTTTGAACGACAGTAACAGTTGCAAACTTAACTCTTTTGCATAGGTTGTGAATAAATAGCTGCAACTATTAAAGTTCCAACCCTCGTGTCTCGGGATCTTCACGATCTGATGTGCCAATTGGACAGATTTGGCGGGAAATCCCTTAGCAGGGAACGCTTGGAGCATTGTAGACAGGGTCCTCCAAACATCTAGGGATTTTGACGATCTAATGCACTAAGTGGACAAAATTTGGTGCAATATCACGCTAGAGGACATCCAACAATTCCACCAATCAACGCCAAGCCGAATAACTTGTGAGTCTGTACATGTACATCTTATCTTCTGATTTGCATCCCATTCAGATAATTCCTTCGTGTTGCGTTAAACTTTTCTTCTTCTTAGAGTATATGAGCAGTTTAAGGCACAATCCACCATTAACCAATATTCTGTAAAGTAAGTTGTAATCTTCCTAGTAGATCCTGGGACGTGACTTGTTCTTATATTAAAATCGTAACTGGTGTTAATGCACAATGTGCAATGCATTCGTTTTGGGTACTTCCAAATAGCTTAAGATCAAATTGTACAATCGTAAGTAAAATTAAGAAAATGTCACCTGAAGACATCACAAAACCATTAAGAAAATTAATAGCATCTGCGGACCTTGTCTCAGTGAAGATTGTAGTCTTGGAAATTTTTGTCTGTACAAGGTACTCAGTAATCATTTTGTAACACATCAGTGTTTTACACAGGGAACGTGTAACATACTGTTCACGGGCGGTGGCCGGTTTCCTGGTTTCCCCGTTTCTGGGAGAGCGGAGATATTCTGCAGCCTGGAGATAAATGTTGGTCGTCTGGCACAATCTCGTTGTTACCAAAGACGAATAATTATCACACGATGGCCGGCATTTCCTAAGACATTTTGGAGAACAAGCACACGAGCAGGAAATGACCAACTGCTGTGCTTGCATCCTGCTGAATGTCACTTACAGATGGGGGTTTAGAGTCTGGGTTGGGGGATGACTTCGGTCCACCATCGGACGCCGTCTTTTGGTGTTTTGTTTTACTGTAGTACCTTTTCATTTTTTATAAGATATTTACGTTACCTATTTTAAAACTAAAACCAATATGGGGAAACGGATATTCATGTATTATTACAAACCGCTTGTGTCAAAAGGCAAAACGTCTCTTGCTATATCAGTCAAAACTTACGTGAAACTTGCAAATACGCGTTTTCTTGCCAACTACTGCAATTTTTCCTATGTTCCTATATGCTTTGTAGATAATATTTTACTTACGTATACCAAGACACGTTGTAATATACTTGTCACTGCTTGAAAAATACTCCACTCTGCGACAGGTTTAATCTTTTCTTTCCTAGAAGGCTTCATGTGAACCATCGAAAGCAGTGGGTCTCAGCAGAGTTAAAGTAGATCTGAGCAGCGAGATCACTCAGTGTAGACAGTGTTACGGAATAGCCGTAGGTGACAGTCGATGGTGTTCTGACATGCAGAGCGGCATAATTCGGGTGCTGCCTTCAGGCGCAGGAGCTGCTGCTGTACTTACGGGTTCCATCAAAGCGAGTGGCGATGGTGTCGAGGAACGTGTTCTGGGGCGCCAGCAACCCCTTCCTGGCGGGCATGGGGGACAGCGGCAGGCGCCGCTCTCGACCTGCAACACCAGTACAGTTGCGTCGTGGGCGCTGACGGAAACGTAAGCACACCGTACAGAAGCCGTCTCATCCACATCACACCAATACGGTGCAACATAGCTTGAAGCCTTGAAAATATTATCAACTCGGCGAGAAAGAAGGGGTAAAGCGACATCCAATTGTAGCCCTCTCATTGATGATTTATGCTCGGACTGTCAAGCAACCTATTTTATAACGCAATATTCAAATACCAGTAGTCAGTATAGTCAAAGCTTTAACGCTCCATGAAAATTACAGACATTATTCACTGCTACCAGACAATGACTGCTGATTACTTCTTCATCTCTCCTTTTATTGTGGCGGAGGATACCTGTTATTTTCTGCAACCGTGGGAGGTTTCTTTAGCTGACTTCTGTCAGGGAAATTAACTTCGGAGTCTTCTAAATTTGTTTGGTGCTGAAAGCCACCCCCGCGCAGGTATAGAGAGATTGGTGAGATAAGATCTGAAAGCCAGGTTAAAAACTCAGGGGACCGGTTCAAGGACGTGGCCGCATCACACAGTAATATTTGTTTAAATCCAAGCAAGACAGTCTGCGGTTGTCACAGAATATTTTTTTTCTGTTGAAGGTGCGATTCCCTGCATGCGTTACCAGGCAAACCTATCGATTGGCTGTGGTTGAAAACTGTCATGTAGTGGAACAGATTTACTGCCTTCCTCCTGGTACGACACCACTATTCGTTAAGCATGACAAAACCCGTCAGAATTGGAATTTATTATGTTGTGGTAGGCAGGAGAGCCAACACCGTGTTAGTAGAGGAGGCCGAAAGGCACGCGTTTTAGCTCACGCAGTCTGGCGTGAGGTCTGAAAGAGGACAAGGAAGTTATAATTTAGAAAAACGGACGTAGCTGGTGGAATACTTAACTTAAATCCATTAATGAAGAACGTCGGTCTTGACGGTAAATGATTCAATATCAATAATAACTGATAATGGCGCCTTGCTAGGTCGTAGCAAATAACGTAGCTGAAGGCTATGCTAACTATCGTCTCGGCAAATGAGAGCGTATTTTGTCAGTGAATCATCGCTAGCAAAGTCGGCTGCACAACTGAGGCGAGTGCTAGGAAGTCTCTCTAGACTTGCCGTGTGGCGGCGCTCGGTCTGCAATCACTGATAGTGGGTCCGACGTGTACTAACGGACCGCGGCCGATTTAAAGGCTACCACCTAGCAAGTGTGGTGTCTGGCGGTGACACCACGTATTAAACTTGTTTACAAAATTGTTATTGATCGGAACCCAGACGGTCTGCTGCAATTGGACAGAGAGCCTACACTGGCACAGCCACAAAAGTTTTGAGACAAAGGTCAGTACACAACGGTTGCTAGGATGTCGAAGAGTATGTTTGCATAGGGTTGAAAGCACAGTAGAACCAGAAAGTCCAGTAAACGTGGGCCGTAAAATGCATACTTGAAGAGCTATGGTCTCTTCCCAATCCGACACTGTGAAAGCAATCTTTTATACTGAAAGGTTTTTGTTTTCCGTAGTTTGCGAAGTGATATTGTGAATCAAAACATGAAAAAAAGTCCAGTAAACTTTGGCTGTAATGACCGTATCTTAAGAGCTATGAGCACTTTTGCATCTTCACTACTGTGAAACGTTTTTATTCTGTTTTCATGTTCAACCAACCCCTCTGAATATTGCTGTTCAAATTTACGTTTTTGAAATTTATTAAATCTGTATATGTTCGATAAACGTTTTATTTCATTTCTTATGGAAATATAAATGTTCAGATGTGTGTGAATTCCTAAGGGACCAAACTACAAAGACTTACAAACTGCTTAAACTTACTTAAACTAACTTTTGCGAAGAACAACATACACACCCATACCCGAGAAAGGACTCTAACCTCCGGCGGGAGGGGCGAGGCAGTCCGTGACGTATATTAAATTCTTATAGTGCCTGCTAGTTTCCTTTTGTAGTTAGATGAGCCCCTTCATCAATATATCCTTGTGCGGTGTAGTACATGTACTTCGATGCTAAAATGCTACACCTCTAGTGATTTTCGTTAAAGAAGATCTTAACTATTGTGCTACCTTGTTTCTCTTAAATTTGCACCATCTTATAGGGAGCTCCACTTCCCTGCGGTTCACTGGGGATCGAACTTGTAGCCTCTTGGGGGTATGCACCGCAGGATAGCCGTGCGGTCTAGCCACGTTGTCCCAGTACGCGCTCCCCCTGGCGGATCTTCGAGTCGTCCCTCACGCATGGGTGTGTGTCTTGTCCCTAGCGTAAGTTAGTTTATGTTGGGTTAAGTAGTGCGTAAGCTTAGGTACTGATGACCTCAGTAGGTCGGTCCTATAGAACTTACGACAAATTTCCAAATTTTTCTTGCGGGTATGCTACACAGCTCAATTGACACCTCACGCACGTTTCAGTGACTGTTCCAAATAGTCCAACATGTCTTCTATGGGATTAATGCAGGACGATTTAGCGGGACTGTCGAGCTGCAGTGGTATGTCTCAGTGGTGGTACTAAATTGAGAAATATGCAGATATGTGCGCAGGCCTGTGAACAAGGGTCTTTTCACACTGGAAGACGGGAGTGTCTGTAGAATAGTTTTCATCATGTAGAAGAAGCGGCAGTACTTGCCAACAAAAAATGTTGAATTAAATATCCGTATTTAGGATCACGCTAATCTGAAAGAGGGGGAACAAGTCATGGTCCCACAAACACGCCCAAAAGATCACAGAACCGCGTCTGGTGTGATCTACAGCCTTCCTGCATGACCGGTTAAACGCACCGGGATGCTGCTGCGCTTGGCGTCTGGCATAATTTTGTGACACAAATTCGCAGTCTGTCGGAGCACAAAACACGGCTCAACTCTGCTAGTGTCCAGTTTCTGGGTGATTTGGCCCACTGAGAACGTGCAGCTTTATGTGCTAATCTGAGCATTTTTAATTTTATTTACTTATTTATTTATTTATTTATTTTGCGAGAAACTGGCTTCGGATGTCAATTTCATGCAGTTCATTTCAGATATTCGATCGAGAACTGATCGGCGTGGATCTGCATGCACTGACAGCAGCAATTTCTGTTGTTCTGTGCGAGACTGTCATTGGTAAGGCGTTACTCTCGTCTCCGATACTGTCTATAAATATCTGATAAAGAACTTCTTACACAGTTACTCTTGACTCGTGTTCCGGAGAACGATGGTTCAATCCCGCGTCCGGCCATCCTGATTTAGGTTTTCCATGATTTCCTTAAATCGCTCCAGGAAAATGCCGGGATGATTCGTTTTAAAGGGCACGGCCAACTTCCTTCCCCATCCTTCCCTAATCCGATGAGGCCGATGACGTCGCTGTCTGGTTTCCTCCACCAAATCACCCAACCCACACAGTTACTAGGAGCGTTCAATAGCTAATGCCACACTTTTCTTTCTCGGCAAGTTTCGGTTAAAAAGAAAAAAAAAGCGGAATTTGTTGCCGGACACAGTGGACTAATCCCCGCTTCGGCGCCTATGGGTGAAGTTCCCATAGATGGAATGCACGTCCGTTACAGACACCGTTTTGAAATCTGCCGAGCACAGATCTGTCATTGAGTTTCCTGTGCGGGAAACCACAGCACCGCAGGTATTCAAAGTTGTCTGCAGAATGCCTACGGAGACCTGGCAGTGAACAAAAGCATCGTAGAGTGAAGCGTCTGTCACCATTGCTATAACGTCGCGCAAACCTGTCCGATTTCCCGCATGCCCGCCGGCCGCACACAGTTGGAGTCCTGCAGTGCTCGAACGCGCGGACTCTCTCATTCCAAGTGAGCGTGGGTCACATTCAAACACCTCACCGCTCAAGTGGTAATGCTGCCTCACTCCTCCACCAGTTGTGCTTCTCAAAGTTGTGTGCCCGCTGGGCAAAGTTCATAAAGACGAACTAAGGATGATCTCAGTGAAGGATGCACTCAGTGGAAGCAGTACAAGAATGATGAGGAGGTAGTTGCTGCAGCAAGACGTTTGCTCTGATGTTGACCAGTAGAGTGCTACCATTCGGGCATATGGGTTCACCCGCACTGAATGTAGGTTATTTTAAAAACTAGTGTTTTGTTGCCAAAAGAGTGTGGAGTAATGTGATGCACTGGAATTCAGAAATAATGTGTACATGGGTGCTAGTGGTACGCTATTCCTGACGCATACGTTGGGTAGTAGCAAAACCGGCAACTTCTTTCATGCAGGATAGTTCCTATCTACTAAACCCATGTCGCCCCATGTTACCACGCATTTTCTATAAAACTAACTGGTACATGTACACTGCCATGATTTATGTCACTGGTGGAGGGTCACGTGGGCGCCTGTTACCATTCTACACCACTTACAGCCCCCCCAAAGCGACCCTGTGCTCCTGTAAGGAGGGGACTAATATCTTGCCTAGTGAGCATGTAGAATTTTTTTGTGGCAGTTCAGCATTTCAACATTTCAACTAGTTAGTGTCAGTATTTATTGGACCGAGCACTGATACACTCTTCTTCGTACTCGAGAGCGCTAAGGCTCGCTGATAAGTTAGGAAGTGGTCTTACGACCCGAATATAAATAGTTTGGACCCCGGAGGTTAATTTTTTCTGTCTTGTTTCATTTTTACCGGGAAGTATAGGACAGCTGGTTGTGTTAAGATGCCCAAAAGCCATACCCTATCGTTGTTTGTTATTCAAACACTTCTGCATAGTTTTCAAAAACAGACAGTGTCTGCAGGGATACCACAATCACTTTTTATATAACGTTAATTATAATTCGTCTTGATTGCCAAATGTTTATTCACATGACCGATGACCAGTTTCGGTTCCTCTAGAACCATCTTCAGATCTGGAAAGACAATGATACTAATTTACTATTTCACAAATGCAAGCCTATTTCTTCCTATCTGATCAACATAAAATGTACCAGAACGTGCCAGCAATTTCAGCTACAGAAGTAACCCGTCCACACTCAGCAACCTTCACACGCTGCGTCACATTAAATTCGTTGGCAGAATGCACGTCATATAAATTAGATTCACTATGGATTTTGAAGAAGACAACCGTATAGATTACTTAGATTTAACATTAATAAAGAAAGATGCGAAACATGAGTTTAGCATCTTCAGAAAACCTATGTGTACAGATCTGTTATTAATGAGCGCTCGTCACCGACTGCGATACAAATGGACATATTTTACTTCGATGGTATACAGGCTACTAAGATTGCCACTAAACCAACAGGAAGTAGAAAAAGAACAAAGTATTTTAATACAAGTGGCCGTAGTGAACGGATATACGAGGAAGGAGGTGATGAATATTACTAATAAGATAAAGAAGAGGCAAATGAAACAAAGAGAAGGAGTCGAATCGCATTTAAGAGGAAGAAGAAAAAATACATGGCTCTCACTTACAATGGAAGAATTACAGATAAGATTGAAAGATAATTTAGTAAATCCGACTTTAAAATAGGGTTCCGCACAAATAGCACGATAAAATCCAAGCTCCGGCACAAAATATGTAATAGTAGGAGTAAATTTCAGGATTCAGGTGTATATAAGATCAAATGTAATGACTGCTGTAGGCAATACATGGAGCAGAAGGACAGGAGCTTTGAAACTAGATTCAGGGATCACACTAACTCTCAAAACAAAATAGCGTTTGGAGCGCATATAACTGCATTGAACAAAACTTTGAAATCGTACATAGAGCTCATAAGGGACGGTTTCTTAACATTCTAGAAGAAATTGAAATATACACCCACAAAAAGATAGACCCGGATTTAATCGTTAACTAGCAAAGCGAGTTCAGTCATAATGCCGATTCTAGTGTATATGACGACTTACTGAAATGATCACTGTTGCGTATATAAGTCCAAGCAGAAGGATGACAGATGGTGCACGGGAAACAGCTGGAAGATGCATGCAGCGCCTAGAGTCGTTGACGGGGCCCCCCTCCATGGCCCTCTTACCCACGGCGATGGACTTCAGACGACCGAACGGCTCGCGGCAGAACACCGAAATAGTGGGAACCACGGAAGCAGACCATGGAGGAAAACAAGTCTACACCAGCGCCATGGATATAGAAATCTCCCTTTGTTTTCGATCGTACGAAAACGATAATTTTATTATGTATTTTAATTTTGACAAGTACAAATTTTAACGTTGACAACTATTGATCTTAACTAAGTATTTTTAGAGATGAAAGCAAATGAGAAAAATGTACTTAATACAGTATGTACATATACAGTGTAACAAATGTACCAGACGCCACCTGTCGGTGAGAGTATTATAATTAATATAAATGACGTGCATTCTGCCAACCAATTTAATGTGACGCAGCGTGTCAAGGTCGCTGAGTGTGGGCGGGTTGCTCCTGTAACCGAAATTGCAGGTACGTTCTGGCACATTTGATGTTGATCACATAGGACTAAATACGTTTGCATTTGTGAAATAGTAAATTAGTAACCTTGTCTTTTCAGATCTGAAGATGGTTCTAGAGGAACCGAAACAGGTCATGTGAATTAAGATTTTGCAATCAAGACGGATTATAATTAACGTTATATTTCTGCATATGTAAATTGGAGTGAAAGAATGTGGGTTAGTTTTATGGAATATGAATTGTCAGTCAAGCTGCCGGTTCGGTTGTTTATAACCTCCACCTCGAACGATTTCATCATCAACGTGTAATAAAACAGTAATGTTCCCGTTTTGGAATTCGCAAATCCGCATGTGACTGTTCCCACGAACCCTGGATTCACAGTAGCCAAATCCGGAACTGTGTGCCAACAAACAGCGTCGCAGCCACTCCCCGAGTCTGCCTCCATTTCGCTGAGGATGCCGGATTTTAGAATAAGCATGAGCATGAAAGACACGGAGGATGGAATATAGTACCGCAGGAGAGGGACTACCGACGAGACAGTCAGTGACAGTGACAGCAGGCAAGACGAAATTGAGATCTCTCGCATCCTCTACACAGCGAACTACACGAGGATCTACAGACAAGTCATTTCTCGTCGTCGGGGCCTGGAATCTCTTTGACTGGAGTAGAATTATCTTCAATGATCAGTCTGGCCTAGAACTGAGCTAATGATTAGCGAAGCTGTATCTGGAGACGCATCAGACCGCAGTGGGTTACCAAACTGACAGTCGCCCGCCATACGGACAGAACACACGGGGGGATGGTTTGAGGTCCCAATTTCACATAAATACTCATCTGATTGTCATCTGCGTCAGCCTTTGAGCACAGTGGTACATCGACGATATTCTATAACGCACTTTCGTGCCCTTCATGGCAAGCTGTCCTGGGCTTACATTTCAATAAGTTAATAGCCACGGCGACAGTTTTTATGTTTGCCTTCGTGCTTGCCCAATCCTACCTTAGCCAGCAGGGCTCTAGATCTCTTCTCAATCGAGACCATTTGGAGCATTATGGGTAGGGATTTCCAATCATTTCTGTATTTTGAGCCGCCCATTGGGCCGAATTTGACACGATAACCGTCTGAAGGACAGCCAACAACGCTATAAACGCCAAGCCGAATAACTGCTTGCGTAAATGTCAGAAGTGGTACAATGTTATTGACTTGATAGTTTAAGAATCTCTTTCTCGTGAATAAATCGCCCAACTTTTCTGAAATGGTAATCATTTGTTTGTCATAGCTACCTGTTTTCGTCCCATCTGGACAATTCCTTTGTGGTAAATCTTAGTTTATTTTTTTAGGTTGTACAAGTTTACTACAAACTACATAGAACTGCAGTTTCATTTTCTTTCACAACTTAGCGTAGGTGCATAGATGATAAAGGATGTTTGCCACTCTTGGGGCTGTAACCAGAAATCTGTTGCTTTTCAACGTCTCGAGGAAGACTTCTAAGAAAGATGCAGTAAATGTGGCGTCTGCCAACCGTAAGTTCAAACGAATGTGGCTTGTGAAGAACAATGAAAAAAGTTAATTAAATTTAGCATGTACAGCTACATAATCCGCTTCTTCCTCTTCTTCATTTTTTGAACACGTTTGTCAGTATCGCCATGGATCGCCCTTGTTCGCCAACTTATTTATGAAACACTTCGAGGAAAAGGCGCTGGAATCCGCTAGCTGAAAGTCCACAGCATTTTTGGAATATGTTGACGACACGTCTGAAGTGTAGGCCCTTGGTGAAGATAAATTACAAGAATTTTGAACCTTCTGAATTTCATCAATGGACAAATCTATTTTACAATGGAAATTGAAAAGCATCTTCAAAAAATGGAAGACATCCCTGCTTTTCCATTTTTGTTTTCCATTTTTGTATATTTTGGTTCGACGCAAATATGGTGGCACTTTGGTATATCTTGTACATAGCAAACATACTTGTGCATAGCAAACATACTCTTACTTGTTTATATTTACATACAAATAGCTGCCACTATCCTTCCCAGACGATGAGCCTTCACAGAACTTTAATTCATAGAACACACATCATTGGTGACGAGAGGAGTCTACAGGATGAGCTTCTACACTTAGAGTTTGGAAGTCAACGGATACGCTTGACAGCATATACGTAAGGCGGTACGGACAAAACCAAAGGTGGGCATAAGGAATCAAAAAAATCCATGTGTTTCCTGCCATATGTGGGGAGCCTATCGTCAAAAATAGGAAGAATTCTCAGCAAACAAAGTAAAAGTGATTTTTCGCCCTCTCCGAAGACAGCAGTACTATTGGGTTACGTAAAGATGATTAGATGCTCCGGAAGACTAGTGTTCAGAAAGTCCACTGCAAATGTGGCCTGCCATACATGAGGCAGATGACGTACACAGCAGATACACTTGGCCAATAACTCGACTGTGACATATTGATCAGTAACAATTAAGTGCACTATGTTGTATGAAAAAGGCGAAAATATTATTGGCTTCTTCGAGTTTATGGTACTCGGCGGTGAAAGAGGCAACTGAAATTCGCTTGGCGACGAATTTAACTGATACAACAGCGGCTTCATCTAGGATAAGTCATGGAGTCCAGTGCTTTCCGCAATAAGTTTGGAAAGATGTCAGCAAAGAGCAGCTCAGAATAATACACCGATATCGCAGCGTGGATCGACCGTGCAGCCACAGATCTATTCGTGCTTATGTTTACTTCTTCGCCGCCGATCTACGTCTCTGGCACTTGTGTGTCTGCGGCCGCATATGTAGTGGTGCGGTTCGCGATTTTAAAAGGAAGCAGCGAGTGATGGAACATCACTCTTACATCTCAGTCTGAACATTACAGAAGAATATACAGCCGTAATGTTACAATAATTTATGCAGCTCATCAGTCCAATAGACTTAGAACTACTTAAACCTAACTAACCTAAGGACACCACATACAGCCATGCCCGAGGCAGAATTCGAACCTGTGACCGTACCAACAGCACGGTTCCGGACTGAAGCGCCTAGAACCGCTCGGCCACAACGGGTGGCGTACTGTGTATTCTCTCTCTCTCTCTCTCTCTCTCTCTCTCTCTCTCTCTCTCTCTAGCGCTCTCTCTCTCTCTCTCTAGCTCTCTAGCTCTCTAGCTCGCGCGCACACGCGCGCACACGCACGCACGCACACGCACGCACACACACACGCACACACACACACACACACACACACACACACACACACACACACACACACACACAAAAGGGTGTTGGTGCACTATCATTCATGTATGTACGACATACAAACACTTTCACCAAATCTTATTCCAAGCGTAGCCTTAGACATTGTAACATTGGCATAACTGCATACAACGTATCGTGGAAACCATAGGTTTTGGAATATTTGTCTATTTTGATCATTTGTTGTTTCCTTGTCCTATAATTGTCAGACAACCTGCATACGTGACGAACAAAGCTCGAGGAGAGCGGGGCATTCAGCCAATTTAATAATTTCATTTGCTTTCGTAAGTGGTTCCAATAGTAAAGGAGACGTTAAGCTGTTTATGAGTAATAGAAGGCAACAGCTCATCTACATCCTACTTGAGAGTTTCAATTTTAACTTCGCAAAAGATAAACAAGAGAGCTAATCACTACAGTCGAGATCAAAGCAGGTTATGAACTTTTAACGGATTACTCCACTAGAAAGAACGATGTTGAAGTGAATTAATTAACGATAGTAAGAATTCATTCTAGCAATTTCAGTAACTTTTTCTCAGTAAAACGTACTAATCTGATTGCAGAAAGAAGGCGTTTTTCTTCATTGAAGTTGCTTATATTCATCTCAAAAGTGGATTTTACAAGGAGTATAGCACTTACGTTTTCTCAGAAAAACAGCAAACGCTTCACAATAAGAAGAGATAAAGTAAACTGTAGTGCGGCTCTGAGCACCCAGCCAAATTAGAATCATAATGCCTTATTCAACGAATTTCAGTACGCAATACATTTTCCGGGACTTGCGTTTACTAAATTACGCTACCTATATGCAAATGGCTCCCAAACTGGCAACTGCTGCTTTGGTAACTGTATACTGCACTGTAATTTTCACTGCACATGTTTAAAGTAATATGTGTTTTCTGCTCAAACTCATTCAAGCAGCATTCTTTGTCACCAAGACACTTTTTTGCTTATCTAATTCATTCAGTTGCTAGGGGTTCTTATGTTCTCGCCACTGCAACTCGAAAAATATTTTGTAAATAGCAACATTGTGTGACCGATGAAGGGCTCAACGAATTTCTACTACGCTATCCCACTATGCTATCACAAGAGACCCCTTGAACGCTAGGTCACTAAAGGTCAATGATGTTTACGGTATTCGACGCCCCTCATATTGCCTACCATTCAGCCAGGTTATTGCCTACTAATGGCAATAGGGGGCGGGATTGGAGGTATCCCATGGTGACCACAGCACGAGGCTACGGCGCATAGTTGCACTGCTTAGTCGATGAATGACTCACAGCAGTGCTACAGTGCTAGTGGTGTTGATACAAGGCAGGGTAATGGCATCGATAAATAAAGCAAACATTACGTCATAGCTATACAGTAGTCGCCGAAGTTTTCGTCAGGAAGAAATCCAAGGATTATCGTAGACTGGAAAAGAAGTGGTACATGAAATATTAGCATTTCTGCAATATGAATCAGTGGAGTGTGTGATGTAAACGCTAGACAGTACGGTCAGTGTACTTGAGGAGTACAATGATAACTTTATGTGCTTAACAAGTGAAAGAGGTATTGAAACAGATGTCTAGCCATGTAGTTCATCATCCTCGTCTGACGGGCAGTCACAAATACTACGTCCAGTGAAACGTAGCAATGGACGATCGTTACCAAGAAACGGGCACTAAAGATAGTTACGTACATGGAAGATCATTCGCAGCATATTTAAAAAGCAAATAACAGTTCTGAACAGATTTCGAATAAGTCGGGAGCGATGTGAATAATTATTATCGTGAGGGAGTCAGGTACTTCCTTGAATGGTCAACAACTGGCTATAAACTTCAACTATAGCAATCATTTGTTCATTGGAACGTAATGTATCTACCGAGAGATTTTACTTATTCAAGGATGCTCAATCAGGGAAAAACAGAATGACGATTAAAAGTATCTGTAATGGCGCGCTCGCTTACAGACACACACAAACATAAACACAAACACAGTGTCCGGTCACCCACCCTTCCTCCAATCCCATCTCAACACTCCATTCCACTCTCCCATGGTGCCGCAATCACTAGCCGTGATATCTCAATCAGCTGTAAGGCATACATGACAAAGCTGCGCAAGCATGTGCAGTCTTCTACACTACAAGTTATGTGCAAGGAAACATTTACTGGTCGAAACCTATATCATTTGCGTTTAGCACATATAGGACAACAAATGTGTGTATGAACAGAACACAAAAATAAATATAATGAAACAATAGGCAGCCCGTTGCGTAAAAGAAATTTAATTTCTTTACAGGTTTCAGGCACTAAGTGCCCTACTTCGAAAGGTTATATCTATCGTATTATTTGCTAGTGTTAACAAAAGTATTGACCCTCGTGAATAATGCGACAGATACAACCTTCTGAAAAAGGGTACTAAGTGTCCGAAACTAATAAAGAAATTAAATCTCTTTTTTGCAACTTCTTGCTGGTGGATAAAATACTATACAAAAATGAAAGTAAGTAAAAAACACAAATCTACAATTGTCAATAGAAATAGCTAGATCCAACAAACTACCATAGAATCATTATCACCGTCACGCCAATATATGCATGATTAAATAATAGTCAACTGAAAATATCTAACAAGAACAGGCGAAAAATGCCTCCTACTCAAGAATTTCAATTGCAAAAGACATAAGTTTCCTCTTCTTTATGGTGAAATGTAACTGAAGTTATTATTATTAGCAACTAATGAAAATTGCGGCAAATATTAGTCATATTATCTGTTATGGCTCCTTATGATTTTGTGTAACTCACGAGGTAAAACAGAAGGATGGCAGAGTGTTTAATTTTCGTACACGTAGCATCTCTAGATTCTTGTATGACAGTGAACTACGAAAACTTGACAAGCAGCAGTCACTGTAAGTGGTAGGGAATTGACTCGAATGCTCAGTAAAACGTAGGTGTGCTGACACCTGCAACATGTAAATAAATAATAACTAAACTGAGATAATGGTGTGCCCAGTAGTTGGACACGGTGCATGGTTAAATGCCAATCTTGCATAAGAGACTTTCCAAGAGCTGAAAGAATTTTGCTATGTCAGAAGCAGAATAGACAGAGAAGGAAATCGTAAGAAAGAGGCGGTAGCAGCGACTGAGAAAAGCAAGAGCGCATTCTGTAAAAAGACAGCTGCTGAAATCAAAGAATATAAACCGAGACAAAATGAGGTCTGTGAAAAACCACAATTGCGGCACAGCTCAGTATTAAAAAAGAACATGGGCAATGTAAGACGCCATCCGTCTCATTTGAGGGTGAACAGACCACATTAATTTTTTCCCTGTTACAATAGAAAAAAACTGAATCGACATACCATTCATAATTTTGACCCTTTTGAGTATTGGACATGAGGAGACTTTTTTTGTTTTTTAAATGGTAGTCATTTCTACAAGTGGTGCACGTTATTCATAGTAAAGTCCTTAGTAATTTACAACTGCCGCTATTCTATTCCCCCACGAATCCTGTGAACAGACTCTTACTGTCCTGCTGATACATGTCGCAACTCTCTCACTAGCCGTGTCCAACACGGACGCCCCACCATCCATTATTGCTAGACAAAGAACCGACAGTTGCGATTGTAACGGGACACCCACCTTACTTCTACTCAACAGTACTTCTCGATACCAGTATTATTTTTTGGATGTTGGACTGGTCAGTAGTATCTCAGATGCTTTTCTTAAAACTTTCATATAATTTTATACGCAATGTTATATTTAAAACAAAAATTTATGAAAAGGACTTACTTTATAAAATATTTTAGTTTGATATGACAACCGATAAGTACTAGTTCTGAATGCGCAGTTATTTTCTTTTTTTTTTTTTTTTTTTAGAAAGATTCGAAATTACGAATTATTTGCTCACTTAAAATTTCTATTCTCAGTTAGCAATCGTGTACTGTTTACTATGTTTATTTCCGGATTCATTTATGAAATAATAATCAAATTAATAATGTAACGAAAACTAGTAGGAATTCATTTGTTATGAAAAATTGTGAAGTCTTTGGAATATTGTTATTTCCGCAGAGTGTGAGAGTCGTAAGCTTGCTTTTGATGTGATCGGTCGTAGTTTGTATAATAGATGCGAACCATGTGATTTCCGCTTTGCTAAAGTGGAAAAAAATCAAAATACTGTATGATATAGTGAGAAAATCAGTAGAAAATATATTGACGTACAAAATACTGCAATATTCCAATTTACTTAGTTCAAACCAACCATGAGGACCTGATGTTAGATTTTCAGCTTCAAGAATCAGACCCCTAGGCAAGAAGGAGCCGTCTCAGCATGACAAGCTAAGTGAACTTGGAAGTTTATTGTGATCCTCTCTCCTCTCAGATCTTCATAAAAGACTTCGCTTATTAATTACTTCGACTGGGCATGTCTTAATGTGGACAATAGATGGAAGAAGGAAGGAGGGGGCAGATTACACGATGTACCACTCACCAAAAACTTACCAAAAAGAAAAAATATCAAAACTCACACAAATAATGGAACTGTGATGTCGTCCGAAGAACGAGTTGTAAAAGCAAGTTTGGCACCTAGCAACGAAACAACAGAAAAATGTAATCGCTGCATGCCACGCCAGTCAATGAGAAACGCGGGCCTAGCCACGCCTGCTAGAACTTCGCTACGTTGCCGCAATCGGCTGTCTGCTTACGACTCGGCAGAAGAACGCTCCGCCCAGTTTGCAGTCAACGATCGTTTTATACAAGCCACCAGTTTACATGTCTTAGGCAGATATTAATGTGAAGTTCAAGTCCGTTTTTCTTCAAGTGAAGTGTCTTGTAAATTTGCCTGTATCAAGCAATACTTTAATGTTTTCAGTATTTACAACTGTCTCGGAATATTACTGTGCGAATGGGTTGTACGAAGACAAGAACATCTTGAAATCTATATTATTGTAATAAAGTGAACTAATATTTTATGTCCTGTAGTTCAATTCAGTCTCCTCCCAGACAAAAGCAAAGAACCCGCTGTTGTGCCTGCAAGTGTTTTCGTACAAAACAACAGGAAACTCACCAATGGGAGAAACTAAAGTGGAGTGGTTAGAAGCTTATGAATTGTGGTCTTAGGGGAGAATGTTGAAAAACCAGATCGAATGCGCGAGTAAAGAATAAAGACTTCCTACAACGAGACCAGAAGAAAAATGTCTCGTAGGTAACATGAAATGAAAAAGTGAGAATTGTTACCCATATAATATCCAATCAACTGTATCTGTACATCTCTGTATAATGGGGAATAGACCACTAGTTATAATGGGCAACGTGACAGCCAGTATAGGAGGAGGGAAATTTTGCGTTATCAGTAAAATGGGTCTTTCAGGAGAGCTCAGAGTCTTCGAACGTGGACTCGTCACTGCATGTCAGCTGAATAACAGGTTCATCAGGAGCATTCCTACTCTGCTAAATCTGTTGGTATTTGATTGTGAAGTGGGAACGAGAAGGAACACCCAGAGGTAAACGAAGACCGACCAACATCGTACAACGACCGACAGGGAGCGTCGAGCATTACGGAGAGTGGCTGTAAGAAGTCTCGTGAAACCACGGAAGGAATCACTCGTAAGTTCAAAACTATTACCAACAGGTCAGCTATCAGAATGACTACGCCTATAGAGATTAAAAAAGGGGTACAGTGGTTGAGCAGATCTTCAAAGGACACACGAGCAAGACTTGAGATGGTGTAAAGACAGACACTGAAGGAGAGTGGACGACTGAAAACTTTCGACTGATGGTTCATGCGATACACTATTTTTTTTTTTTTTTTTTTTTTTTTTTTTTTTTTTTTGGTCATCAGTCTACCGACCGGTTTGATACGGACCGCCACGAATTCCTTTCCTGTGCTAACTTCTTCATCTCAGAGTAGCACATGCAACATACGTCCTCAATTATTTGCTTGACGTATTCCAATCTCTGTCTTCCTCTACAGTTTTTGCCCTCTGCAGCTCCCTCTAGTACCATGGAAGTCATTCCCTCATGTCTTATTAGATGTCCTATCACTGGCCCTTCTTATCAGTGTTTTCCACATATTCCTTTCCTCTCCGATTCTACGTAGAACCTCCTCATTCCTTACCTTATCAGTCCACCTAATTTTCAACATTCGTTTATAGCACCACATCTCAGATGCTTCGATTCTCTTCTGTTCCGGTTTTCCCACAGTCCATGTTTGACTGCCGTACAATGCTGTACTCCAGACGTACATACTCAGAAATTTCTTCCTCAAATTAAGGCTGGTATTTGATATTAGTAGACTTCTCTTGGCAAGAAATGCCTTTTTTGCCATAGCGAGTCTGCTTTTGATGTCCTCCTTGCTCCGTCCGTCATTGGTTATTTTACTGCCTAGGTAGCAGAATTCCTTAACTTCATTGACTTCGTGACAATCAATCCTGATGTTAAGTTTCTCGATGTTCTCATTTCTACTACTTCTCATTACCTTCTTCTTTCTCCGATTTACTCTCAAACCATACTGTGTACTCATTAGACTGTTCATTCCGTTCAGCAGATCATTTCATTCTTCTTCACTTTCACTCAGGATAGCGATGTCATCAGCGAATCGTATCATTCATATCATTTCACCTTGTATTTTAATTCCACTCCCGAACCTTTCTTTTATTTCCATCTTGCTTCCTCGATGTACAGATTGAAGAGTAGGGGCGAAAGGCTACAGCCTCATCTTACTCCCTTCTTAATACGAGCACTTCGTTCTTGATCGTCCACTCTTATTATTCTTTCTTGGTTGTTGTATATATTGTATATGACCCGTCTCTCCCTTTAGCTTACCCCTACTTTTTTCAGTATCTCGAACAGCTTGCACCATTTTATATTGTCGAACGCTTTTTCCAGGTCGACAAATCCTATGAACGTGTCTTGATGTTTCTTTAGCCTTGCTTCCATTATTAGCCGTAACGTCAGAATTGCCTCTCTCGTGCCTTTACTTTTCCTAAAGCCAAACTGATCGTCACCTAGAGCATTCACAATTTTCTTTTCCATTCTTCTGTATATTATTCTTGTGAGCAGCTTCGATGCATGAGCTGTTAAGCTGATTGAGCGATATTTCTCGCACTTGTCAGCTCTTGCAGTCTTCGGAATTGTGTGGATGATGCTTTTCCAAAAGTCAGATGCTATGTCGCCAGACTCATATATTCTACACACCAACGTGAATAGTCGTTTTGTTGCCACTTCCCCTAATGATTTCAGAAATTCTGATGGAATGTTATCTATCCCTTCTGCCTTATTTGACCGTAAGTCCTCCAAAGCTCTTTTAAATTCCGATTCTAATACTGGATCCCCAATCTCTTCTAAATCGACTCCTGTTTCTTCTTCTATCACACCAGACAAATCTCCACCCTCATAGAGGCTTTCAATGTTTTCTTTCCACCTATCTGCTCTCTCCTCTGCATTTAACAGTGGAATTCCCGTTGCACTCCTAATGTTACCTCCGTTGCTTTTAATGTCACCAAAGGTTGTTTGGCTTTCCTGTATGCTGAGTCTGTCCTTCCGACAATCATATCTTTTTCGACGTCTTCACATTTCTCCTACAGCCATTTTGTCTTAGCTTCCCTGCACTTCTTATTTATTTCATTCCTCAGCGACTTGTATTTCTGTATTCCTGATTTTCCCGGAACATGTTTGTACTTCCTCCTTTCATCAATCAACTGAAGTATTTCTTCTGTTACCCGTGGTTTCTTCGCAGCTACCTTCTTTGTACCTATGTTTTCTTTCCCAACTTCTGTGATGGCCCTTTTTAGAGACGTCCATTCCTCTTCAACTGTGTTGCCTACTGCGCTATTCCTTATTGCTGTATCTACAGCGTAGCGTTAGAGAACTTCAAACGTATCTCGTCATTCCTTAGAACTTCCGAATCCCACTTCTTTGCGTATTGATTCTTCCTAAATAATGTCTTGAACTTCAGCCTACTCTTCATCACTACTATATTGTGATCTGAGTCTATATCTGCTCCTGGGTACGCCTTACAATCCAGTATCTGATTTCGGAACCTCTGTCTGACCATGATGTAATCTAATTGAAATCTTCCCGTATCTCCCGGCCTTTTCCAAGTATACCTCCTCCTCTTGTGATTCTTGAACAGGGTATTCGCTATTACAAGCTGAAACTTGTTACAGAACTCAATTAGTCTTTCTCCTCTTTCATTCCTTTTCCCAAGCCCATAACCTCCTGTAACCTTTTCTTCTACTCCTTCCCCTACAACTGCATTCCAGTCGCCCATGACTATTAGATTTTCGTCCCCCTTTACATATAGCATTACCCTTTCAATATCCTCATACACTTTCTGTATCTGTTCATCTTCAGCTTGCGACGTCGGCATATATACCTGAACTATCGGTGTCGGTGTTGGTCTGCTGTCGATTCTGATTAGAAAAACCCGGTCACTGAACTGTTCACAGTAACACACCCTCTGCCCTACCTTCCTATTCATAACGAATCCTACACCTGTTATACCATTTTCTGCTGCTGTTGATATTACCCGATACTCATCTGACCAGAAATCCTTGTCTTCCTTCCACTTCCCTTCACTTCACTTCACTGACCCCTACTATATCTAGGTTGAGCCTCTGCATTTCCCTTTTCAGATTTTCTAGTTTCCCTACCACGTTCAAGCTTCTGACATTCCACTCCCCGACTCGTAGAACATTATCCTTTCGTTGATTATTCAACCTCTTTCTCATGGTAACCTCCCCCTTGGCAGTCCCCTCCCGGAGATCCGAATGGGGGACTATTCCGGAATCTTTTGCCAATGGAGAGATCATCGTGACACTTCTTCAACTACAGGCCACATGTCCTGTGGATACACGTTACGTGTCTTTAATGCAGTGGTTTCCATTGCCTTCTGCATCCTCATGTCGTTGATCATTGCTGATTCTTCCGCCCTTAGGGGCAATTTCCCACCCCTAGGAGGAGAGAGTGCCCTGAACCTCTATCCGCTCCTCCGCCCTCTTTGACAAGGCCGTTGGCAGAATGTGGCTGACTTCTTATGCCGGAAGTCTTCGGCCGCCAATGCTCATTATTTATCAAAATTTAGGCAATGGCTGGGATCGAACCCGGGACCGAAGACGTTTTGATTATGAATCAAAGACGCTACCCCCTTTCTTTTTTTTAATCTCATTTTGTTCGCTTTTGTTCGTTGCATCTGCTCGGGGCGGACGTCGTAAGACATCCACTTGTGTTCGTTGTTGATCGATTGACTCAGTTTTTTTTATTACAGAGGGCGCGAAACCCTCTGACCGAACACGCTAAGCTACCGTGCTGGCTGACCCCTAGAACACGGATACATACATCTAATAATGATAAACGTATGTTATTCTCCACTGGAGGCCAGTCGGTACCTCCACAGTAAAAATAGAATAACGGGAGTAGTTCTGTCGTCACAAAGTTGAAGCTGATGTCCTCTATATCAGTAACGCAGACGTTAGGTTCTCGCCCAAGCCTATTCATCAAAATTCCCACCTTTAGGCATTTACTGGTATGCAATGCTAGTCATTCTGATTATAATACATAATGTACAGGAATCACATTTCATTCGGAACTGGATTCGTTCAAGGAATATTTTCTTTTATATTCTGGAATGGTGGTCGCGCTGTTTACTTGTTCTATGGTGGCTTTATTTCAGTTATTTGTCTTTAGATTTCTTATTAATCCAACTATAAATGTTCTCTGTTTCATCACTGTGGAAATGAATCGTTGGAAACCGAAGAGAGACAGCAAAATATGTTGTCACAATTTTCGCGACGATGATATAGACTGAACACCAGTTTCGTCAGTCCGTATTAAGGAAAATGCAGTATTACGAAAGCAGCAAGTTCATATGATTTACTTACTTACTTACTTCTCTTCTTGCTTGCCGCCAACTGTGGCCGAGCGGTTGTAGGCGTTTCAGTCCGGAGCTGCGCTGTTGCTACGGTCGCAGGTTCGAATCCTTCCTCGGGCATGGATGTGTGTGATGTCCTTCGGTTAGTTAGGCTTAAGTAGTTCTAAGTTCTAGGGGACTGATGACCTCAGATGTTAAATCCCATAGTGCTTGGAGCCATTTGAATTTTTCTTCTTGCTTATTTGAAACGTATGACAAAAAGAAAGTAACAGTGATGATATGAAATGGGTCGTGTAACAGGATCTAATTTGTACATAACATCAAAAAGACATCTCAACACTCCTTCCTGACGCTGGTTTATCGACGGAAGCACAGTTACGTTTTGTACTTGAAACAACAATTGTGCGTGCACGACAAATAAAGAACAAGAAGCATTGGTATCCAGAAGTCTGCTAATATTTCGTGGCACTTAACATAACCATGGCAGCAACTGTAGCGATAACATACTAAAGTGAACCTATTTGTGGGTGACTGACATTCAAAGAAGATCTAACTTTACCCGTAGACATGCCTTTCGGTATTTTCAGTTAGTAACTGCCGCTTCTCCTGCTACCCTGTACCTGATCCGCTAAATAGCTAACAGACGCAGGAAATAAATTTCGACCTCCTCTTTCGCCCAGTCTCCCCAATAGAAGCGGTAAATCAGTTGTGCCCCAGTTCCCTGCGCTCTCAGCGCACTGCGCTTTCGCGGCCCGTCGCCTCTTGGGGCAGAAGAGGACAGCCCGCGGCAGCGGCGACGGCTGCGCTAAGAATTCCGCGCTCGGCCGGCCTGCTCGCGACGTATTTACGGTGGCGCCCCGTATAATGACTCGCCGCCTTCCGCTCGCGTCTTGGAACGTCGCCATGCAAACTTCTCGGCTCGTGGCCTTGCGTGGGAGCAGATGAGCCTCCGAGACCCGCTCCGGCTTTCAGGTGGTCACGCCACACAGGGCGGCCCTTCCAGTGCTCTGTACTCTTACGTGTGACCGTGTGCTTCTACTGGATGAATCGCGTAATCACTTACTAATTACTGCAGACAAAGAGAGATCTGATGAAGTGCTTCAGCATCTGTGTCCTTTTCCTGTCTCTTCATTAATAAATATACCGTAATTTCTAATGACAAAAGCAAAACGAGGATAATAGAATGTAGTCGAATTAAGTCGGGTGATGCTAGGGAATCAGATTTGGAAATGAGTCACTTAAAGAAGTAAAGGAGTTTTGCTATTTGGAGAGCAAAATGACTTATGATGGTCGAAGTAGAGAGGATATAAAATGTAGACTGGCAATGGCAAGGAAAGCGTTTCTGAAGAAGAGAAATTTGTTGACATCGAGTCAGGAAGTCATTTCTGAAAGTATTTGTATGGAGTGTAGCCATGTAGGGAAGTGAAACATGGACAATAAATAGTTTGGACAAGAAGAGAATAGAAGGTTTCGAAATGTGGTGCTACAGAAAAATGCTGTAGATTACATGGGTAGATCACATAACTAATGAGGAGGTATTGAATAGAATTGGGGAGAAGAGGAGCTTGTGGCACAACTTGACTAGAAGAAGGGATCGGTTGGTAGGACATGTTCTGAAAGTTGAAATAAGTGGTTCATGTAATGTTAAAACAACAGCTGATTCCTCAAACTGGGGGGGGGGGGGGGGCTATCAAGTACGGGGTCCCACAGGGTTTGGTCTTAGGTCCTTTACTGTTCTTGATATACATTAATGACTTCCCATTCCATATTGATGAAGATGCAAAGTTAGTTCTTTTTGCTGATGATACTACTATAGTAATAACTTCCAAAAACCAAGAACTACGCGATGTAATTGTAAATGATGTTTTTCACAAAATTATTAAGTGATTCTCAGCAAACAGACTGTACAGTAAATGGCACAACTCTAGTAATAAATATAGACTTTGAACAGAAGTCTGTAGCTAAGGTAGAATTTTCAAAATTTTTAGGTGTGTCCATTGATGAGAGGTTAAACTGGAAGCAACACATTGATGGTCTGCTGAAACGTCTGAGTTCAGCTACGTATGCTATTAGGGTTATTGCAAATTTTGGTGATGCCTACTTTCATTCACTGCTTTCGTACGGCATCATATTCTGGGGTAATTCATCGTTGAGTAGAAAAGTATTCATTCCTCAAAAACGTGTAATCAGAATAATTGCTGGAGCCCACCCACAGTCATCCTGGAGACATCTATTTAAGGATCTAGGGATCCTCACAGTAACGTCACAGTATATATATTCACATATGAAATTTGTTGTTAATAATCCAGCCCAGTTCAAAAGTAATAGCTGTGTGCATAGCTATAGCACCAGGAGGAAGGATGATCTTCACTATGCAGGGTTAAATCTGACTTTGGCAAAGAAAGCGGTAAATTATGCTGCCACAGAAGTCTTTGGTCACCTACCAAACAGCATCAAAAGCCTGACAGATAGTCAACCAACATTTAAATATAAATTAAAAGAATTTATAGATGACAACTACTCCTACTCATTCGCTAAATTTTTAGATATAAATTAAGGGAGGGGAAAAAAAACTAAGTTAAACATTAGTGTCATGCAATATTTTGTGTAATGTAATATCTCGTACAGACATCTTTCGTTAAGTTGACACGTTCCACATCATTACGAAGTGTCGTATTCTTGATCTATGGAACAAGTATTAATCTAATCTAATCTAGGCATCAAGGAATCACCAATTTAGCATTGGAGGGCAGCGTGGGGGTAAAAATCGTAGAGGGAGACCAAGAGATGAATACACTAAGCAGATTCAGAAGGACGTAGGTTGCAGTAGGTACTGGGAGATGAAGAAGCTTGCACAGGATAGAGTAGCATGGAGAGCTGCATCAAACCAGTCTCAGGACTGAAGATAACAATTTTTAATGTTATAGCGACGGGGTAGTTTTTCTGTACTGCTTTTTCTTTTTCACTTATGTCATTAAAATATCGGATTATTTTAATCAGTAAACACTAAGGGGAAAAAAAGTTATGGGATACCTCCTAACATCCTTCGGTGATTATGAAAGAATAATACGACGACCAGCTTTATCGTGGCATATGAAAAGAGCCTAACATTACTATAACATTTTAAACTGAAAAAGTCAGTCTTTTTATGTAGCATACAGCTGTATATTTTAAACTCTAAATACCAGTGGTAGTGCGGGAACCCTGTCACTAAACTGAAAAAAAAGTTAAAGTAATATTACTCGATCACAGACTTCCAATTTCGCAGCCGAGGCAACAAGAACGTATACGCTCTTTGGTCTGTGTCGCGGCAGATTTAAATGTTGTTTGTGAACTTTAATTTGCTGAGCTGTGGATCGGTGATTTAATATTGGGGACCTTGGGGAAGAAAGCGAGTAATAAACTAACACTTTTTTATACCGCAACGAATAAAAAGTTTTACACAACCATTCAGGCCACGTCGTAACAGTATAGAATAAATACTAACAACAGAAGGGAACCTCATACAAGACCATTACGACGTTTCCTTCAGTGCTACAAAAGCTAAGCGTCGACTTACATTTGAAACAATGTACGCTATATGAATATTAACTTCTCAAAGACTGTAACATCCATCATCCCTAATCATCCCCACTGACTGTCTCTCTCTCTCTCTCTCTCTCTCTCTCTCTCTCTCTCTCTCTCTCTCTCTCTCTCTCTGACACACACACAGTCACACACACACACACAGTCACACACACACACACAGTCACACACACACACACAGTCACACACACACACACAGTCACACACACACACACAGTCACACAGTCACACACACACACACAGTCACACACAGTCACACACACACACACAGTCACACACAGTCACACACACACACAGTCACACACACACACACACACACACACACAGTCACACACACACACACACACACACACACACACACACACACACACACAGTCACTTAAAAAGTTTCGAAATTGGATTAACAAAATTAAAGAGAAAGATTTCCGTGTAATCTCCCCAAACTTGAGTACAGCGCACCGAACGTTGACACAACCATCAGAAACTATCAGAAAAGTCCTTCTCTGAGATTGTGTTCAACTGGTGCGTCATATTGCTCTGTATATCAAAAATGGTTCAAATGGCTCTGAGCACTATGGTACTTAACTTCTGAGGTCATCAGTCCCCTAGAACTTAGAACTACTTAAAACTAACTAACCTAAGGACATCACACACATCCATGCCCGAGGCAGGATTCGAACCTGCGACCGTAGCAGTCGCGCAGTTCCAGACTGTAGCGCCTAGAACCTCTCGGCCACACCGGCCGGCTGCTCTGTATATCGATGATGTCGCCAAAGCATTGACCCTTCACGCGAAATTTTGCACTTTGTTGTTTTGTGATAAGTTCGCACTAATATCACCAAATTTTCTCAACCGTGATGATGTTTATCATGAAGAATTATACGAATTATACATATAAATCAAGTCGCGGCAAGCGTGTATGGATCGTTGTTTTTGTTCGGGAGTCATGGAGCGCGGGACAGACTTTACACGTATGTTTCTCCTCTTCAAAAAATTCAGAACGCCCTGAACACTTCATTTAGACTCAATTTGCAATATCTATCACACCGACGTTGACACTTTCGTACGTTGACTACTAACCACCACCTGCACACGACACACGAATACGCGTATTTGCTCACAATTGTTAGCTCAAGCTATCACCGTAGTTAATGCGCAGATGTCGCTTGTGCGCCAGGAATAAAATTTTTAGTATGTGAATGTACAACGTCCGTCCAAAATAGTTCCGGAACTGATTCTAAGTTTTGTCTGGGACAATGGACATGCTCTAAAAATAAAATAGTTGTAACCCCAAACCACAGGTTTTGGGAAATTTAGCTTGTCAATCAGGCGTGTCAGAACTTTAAATCCTCTCGCAAAGGTTTCGGATTGGTGTTTCCTGCACCCCACTCGCAGCGTGTTGCGATATTTGATTGAAAAACGCGAAGAACTACAATAGTCCTCCTTGCTCTAACGAGTGCCGAATGAAAGATGATAATGATAAAAAAGGAGTGACTGAACTGTAAATTAGAAACTGCGCGACAGAATGTCACCGAGAGGCCCGGATTCGATTCCCGAGCGGGTCGGAGATTTTATCCTCTCGGGAACTGGATGTTACATTCAACTTCATCGACACGCAAGTCGCCGAAATGGCGTCACCTAAAAAGACGTGCACCGGGCGACCGGCCTACCCGGCGGGAGACCATAGCAACAAAGCGTGCTTTAGTGCAGACAGACACACATCCACATTTTGCTCTCATACTTCGCGAGGGGAAGGTACCTGCTGGTGCGGAGGATGGGAAATACATTTGCAATTATGTGACTGAACCTGGCCTTCGTGTTCCCCCAGCCATTCATGCCATACGACTTAACGTGATCGGTGTCGAAGTTAGTTTTTCAAACAGGATGATATTGGTACCTGGTGCTAGTAGGCGGCCGCGGTGGTTTCGCGGTTCTAGGCGCTCAGTCCGGAACCGCGCGACTGCTACGGTCGCAGGTTCGAATCCTGCCTCGGTCATGGATGTGTGTGATGTCCTTAGGTTAGTTAGGTTTAAGTAGTTCTAAGTTCTGGAGGACTGATGACCACAGCACTTAAGTCCCATAGTGCTCAGAGCCATTTGAACCATTTTGCTGCTAGTATCATAGTTCCAAATAAGCCGAATCGAAAGGCGTTCCACTCTTTTAAATCCTGTTACTAGTCTTGGGGTGACTACATTATGTAGAAATTACCGTCTTATATGGAAGTTTGTAATTTCATACCTAAATAGGGGAATACATCACGTTGGATTCCTTACCGGTATAAATGGAGCAGTGATGAACTGCAATTTTTATTCTTTCGAATAAGCCAGCTTAACGTCGTTCGTACTTTGTCTGAACAATCAGCCTCCATCTCTATCGTGTGCCACTTTACCAGCAGGTTAACCAGCGGGGCTGTTGGACACGTGCGGAATTCTGTCGCTAGGTTCTGAGGTGACGCGAGAACAGGTTCTTTCTTCAAAACATTTTCTTATGCGATGAAACTATCTTTAAACATTATGAAAACCTGAATGTAATAAATATGCATTATGGGGCCGCTGAGATTCCATACAGGCTGAAACGCTTTGAACATCACAGACACTGGATGAGGGGTTATTGCAGTCTAAGTGATTGGTTCTTACTTCAGTGAAGAGCCCTTAACGAGTTAAGAAGAGTGCTACCGGCTCTCCTAGAGCAAGTACCATTTGAAATGCGTGGATTTATGTGATAGCCGAACGATGGATTCCCGGTTCACTATTCGCTTGTAGCTAGGAAATCGCACACTCAGCTTTCCCTTGTCGCTGAATATGTCGTGAAAGAAAGTGGCTAGATGTTGACCGTTTAGAACATTTGACACAAATGCAATTTTAAATTTTAAAAAAGTGGTTATCAAGACATTCTTTTGTGACTTCGTTTGTATTGCTGTTGCAGATGTAATTTTACAATGTCTGTTTAAACCCTGACATGAAACACATGATGTGAATTTATTATTTGAGAATACGTATATCCCAGAATACGTATATCCCAGATTCACAAATCCAAACAATTTTTTAGATGCATCTTTCTTTGAAGACTCTGGCAAAACGAGAACAGAACTGTTACCGCAGGTCAGTGGGGAACCATTCTTAGATACCATTTCTTTTATCTTCTAGTTAGTCTGTCGGTCCAGCCACATACATCATTTTTAAATTAAACTTTACTACAGTCTTCCACTTTTGTAAACAGACGATATTACAAGGGATTATTTCCAACTGTCAATAAACGATCTTGATGAAACTGGGCGGGTGTGTAATAGAGCGAAAAATAATGCAATACGTATATTTGTTTGTACCCAGTTTCATGTTTAAGGAATATAACGCACCGAGGAAGGTAGTTTCGCATTGTAAGTTTACAGGAATATCTTCGAAACGATGATATACAAAAAATGTTCGTGTAAAAGTTAATGTCTAATTAATTTTCTTGAAAACCGTGCTATCAAGTTTTGTAGTAATTTCAAATTTTTGCATAATACCCCACCACAATTAATTAATTTCGAAAAATGATATGTTTTGTTACAACATAAATTAAAAAGCTTTCAAGCCACGTACAAGTTGGTTACTGAAATATCATTTTAGAAAAATAAGCTGCTCATACGCTCATCACTATTCTAATTATTTCGGTTACTCATGTCCGTTTTGTGTTTTATATTGTCACTTTACGTATTAATTGAATAATTTTTCCCTTTTTTGTAGTTCACTGTTTCACATGTGTTTCTTTTTGTAATTCAAAATAAGTAACTCATAATCAACATAAAAAATAATTTCAATAATTATCTCTAAAGGTTTTGCTTAAAGCATAACGTTTTCTTACACCGTGCACATAAAATGAACGAAATTTGTTCCCGTAGTATACACGGCGGAGAAGACAGCATAAAACGAAACTGAGCAGGATTTCAAATAGTCGCGAGTGATCCTATAAATATCCTGGTTTGTGTCAAGCATATTTCAGGACATTCGTAAGCTTCGCCGAAGAGAATTGAGTATGACAACTTGCCTGTTGGGTTCTGTCTCAGGTTTTCCGGCCGACGTCCGTCTGATGAGTTTTCTGACGTTACGCCAGCACGAGTTGCTGGCATTGTCACAGTTTCGCCCTCCATTGCTGGCAAAATGTCAGAAAACTCATCAGACGAACGTCGGCCGAAAAACCTGAGACAGAACCCAACATACAGTTTGTCAACAAGCGACTACAAAAGCCTTGGCAATTTTGTAGTATTGAGTATGTACTAGTGACTGCAGCTGGACTGTATTGTTTCTTGTTTCAAAAGTGGAAACTGACGTCTTTACCATAGACTAGCCGTGAAAATCACATCAAAAAGTCCTTCCAATCGAGAATCTATGGGACCATCTCGTTCGGGTTGTACGTTCCATGGATGCTCAACAGAGGGACCTAGGACAGGTGGCCACGGCGCAGTTGCCATCTCTTGGCATCCCTGTCGGTACCTATCAGAACTTCAGTGACCCTCTTCCTACACGCCTCGCAGCGGACCACGCCACAAAAGATGTTTACTCAGGCTTTCGGCTGGTGGACAGATTGTGGATGGAAATTGTGTAGACAGTGCATATAGAGGAAGATTCCGTGATGGTGTAATTAACTTTCAACAATGATACAGAAAGGTGAATGTATCAATTTTAGGTAAGGACCCTGGGCTGGAGACGATCAAGTCGAAAGGTATGAGCAAAAATCGTTTCGATACCTCTGTCAGTGGAATTCATACACCTGTACTGCTCTTGCTAAGATCATAGGAGGCAACTTTCAGATACGACAGAACGGCTAAAAGCAAGAAAAAAGTTTAGTAAACACGAACTCTAAAATGTAGACCTCAGGAGCTACGAGCACTTCTTCACTCTTTTTCTAGTCAACAGTCTTGGATTGGTTTGATGCGGCACGCCACGAATTTCTCTCTTGTACCAACCTCTTCATCTCAGAGTAGCATTTGCAACCTACGTCCCAAATTATTTGCTGGATTTATTTCAAGCTCTGTTTTCCTCTACAGTTTTTACCCATTACATATACTTCTAGTACCATGGAAGTCATTCCCTAATGCCGTAACTGAAGTCCTAGCATCCTGTCCCTTCTTCTTATCAGTGTTTAACACTTATTCCTTTCCTATCCGATTCTGGGTAGAACCTTCTCATCCCTTACTTTATCCGTCAACCTGATTAACAACATTCGTTCTTAGCACCACATCTCAACTGATTTGATTCTCTTTTGTACCAGTTTTCCCACAGTTCATATTACACTACCATACAATGCTGTGTTCCAAAAGTACATTCTCAAAAATTTCTTCCTGAAAATAAGGCCAGTTTTGATACTAGTAGATTTCCCTTGGCCACGTATGCCGTTTTTGACAGGGTTAGTATGGTTTTGATGTCGTCCTTGCTCCGTAACTTCGTCTGCTTCCTGACATCAATCCAAATGTTTAATTTCTCGTTCTATTATCATTGCTTTCATTTTTCTTCGATTTATTTATAGTCCCACATTTGTACTCATGAGACTGTTCATTGCGTTCAGCAGATCATGTAATTCTTCTTCACTTTCACTCAGGAGATGTGTAACGATAATGAACAGATGCCAGTAGCTCTTATGGTATGCATTTTAGAGCCCGTGTTTACTATACATTTTTTTCCTAGTTCTGCTCTATACTACCACCTCTGAAAGTTTCCTTCCCCACAACCTTAGGAACAAAGGTACCGGTGCATATATTGCACTGTTAGAGATGTCAGAACGATTTTCGGTAATGACTTTCGACTCGATCGTGTCCGGACCAGGATCCCTTACCTCAAGTTGATAAATTTACCCTTCGCCATCACCCGAGGAATTTTGTAACCGTCACTGAATTACCCAGTACATGTAAAGATGTATGTGAATTACCAAGTACATGTAAAGATGTATGGAATACTTCGTATAAAACTTCTAGCCTTTCTTACTTGACAGATCTTCTAACGATGGCTTAAGCCGACATGCATTAAAGTTGCATTTTCTATGAAAATAAGTGATGACGGAGGTACGCTATACAAATTACATAACAGTTCCCTCAGCCGAAGGCATTCCTGTCAAGCACGTTTGAGGAGCAAATAAGCCCCGAAAGATGTGTTGGATGCTTCTAACATACGTTCTAAGCTGCGAGCAAGTATGCCGATCGCAACGACTGCCCTCGCACCATAACGCCAAACAATTTATAACGAAACTCCGTATCTGTAAGAGTTAATGATGCAAAGACATTTTTAATGATGATAACAGAGGTAGAATTGACATCACTAGTCCCTGTATGCGATTGTGGAACCTCCCTGTGCAGCAGCAACAGTCGGGCACCTGTACACACGCTGTCGATGCTCCCTCAGTTGTTCATCACCTGAGACGCTGACCACCTGACCTGGGAAACAGGTACCACTAAGGGGGATGCCATCTACATCTACGTGATTACTCTGACCAGCCTCACCTTCTAAGTATTCTGCCAATGAATTTCAGTATTTCGTCTGCTTTACCCACAACATTAACTGTGTGATCTTTCTAGTTTAGATTATTTGTAATTGTAATCCATAAGTATTTAGTTTAATTTACAGCCTTCAGATTTGAGTGACTTGCCGCTGAATCGAAATTTAGCAGATTTCTTTTAGTACTAATGTGAATAACTTCAAACTTTTCTTTATTCTGGGTCAATTGCCACTTTTCGGACCACACAGATATGTTATCTAAATCATTTTGCGGGCGCTTATGACCGCGCAGTTGAGCGCCCCAATACCAAAACATCATTATCTAAATCACTATGCAATTCGTTTTGGTCGTCTGATGACTTTACAAGACGGCAAATGACAGCATTATTTGTAAACAATCTCAGAGGGCTGCCCAGATTGTCTCTTGTGTTCGTAACACAGATCAGGAACAATAGAGGGCCTATAACACGCATATTACTTCTGTTTTACTGGACGACTTTCCGTCTATTACTACTAACTGTGACATTTCTGACGGGAAATCACAAATCCAGTCGCACAACTGAGGCGACATTCCATAGGCACGCAGTTTGGTTAGAAAACAAAATGATTGAGCACTACGGGACTCAACATCTGAGGACATCAGTCCCATAGAACTTAGAACTACTTAAACCTAACTAACCTAAGGGCATCACACACACCCATGCCCGACGCAGGATTTGAACCTGCGACCATAGCGGTCGCGCGGTTCCAGACTGAAGCGCCTAGAACCGCTAAGCCACAGTGGCCGGCTGGTTATAAAACACTTGTCAGCAACGGTGTCGGAACCCTTCTGGAAATCTAAAAATATGGAATTAGACATCCCCTGCCGATAGCATTTATTACTTCTTGAGTAAAAAGAACTAGTTGTATTTCACAAGGACAATATATTCTGAATCCATGCTGACTATGTGTCAATAAATCGTTTTCTTCGAGTTACTTCATGATTTTCGAACACAGCATATGTTCCAAAATCCTACTTAAAATCAACGGATTACTCCTACTTTCCTTTTTGTGACTTGAGCAATTTTCCAGTCTTTAGGTACGTATCTTTCAGATTCCTAAATATGGAGCTATTGTATCAGCATACTCTGTAAGGAACCTGACTGATATACACACTGCACCGGAAGGCCTTTCCTTCATTAAGTGATTTAAGCTGCTTTACTACACCGAAGATATCTACTTCTATGTTTCTCATCTTGGCAGTTGTTCTTGAGTGGAGTTCAGAAATATTTACTTCATATTCTTTGGTGAATGGGTTTAGGAAAACAGTGGTTAAAAATGCTATTTCAGTGGCACTGTCATCAGTGACTTCACCTTTGTTATCGCACAGTGAAGGTATTGATTGCGTCTTGCAACTTTGGTTTTTTATGTATGACCAGATTCTCTTTGGGTTTTCTGTAAGATTCCGTGACAGAGTTTCGTTGTGGAAATTATTAAAAGCATCTCGCATTGAAGTGCGCGCTATATTTTGAACTTCTGCAAAACTTTGCCAATCTTGGGGATTTTGTGTTCTCTTAAATTTGGCATGCTTTTTTGGTTGCATCTGTAACACCGATCTGACCCGTTTTGTGTACCATGTGGGATCAGTACCATCACATATTAATCTATATGGTATATATCACTCAAATGCCGCCAATACAATTGAGCCGTGCGCGGCTCGTGTTCATTCCGTTTATTGTTTGTCATCTTCTCTTACCGTACTGCCTCCTCATTTTCTTATTCCATTTACTGGAGTCACTAATTGCCTGCCTTACCTGCCCGTGAGTGGCAGCAGTAGCGCTTACCCATAAGTGCTCTGTCGTACTATCCCCTGGTCGTGGTGTATCTGGAAGTCACTTGGGCACGGAGCAGCATTCCGGACGGAGCAGCGGTCGGGGACGAAGGAGCGTCGGCACGCAGCACCAGTGAGGTCCGGACAGCCAGTACTCACTGACCATTGGCGACATACATGCAGTGGCCGACGGAAGGTGACTGGTTGGTCGTCTCATCGGGCGACTTTTATTTGGTGTTTTGATCGTTTCTGGGCCTCGTCAGCTGGTCATCTTGCCGGACGTGGGTCGGTTCCTTCCTTGTGCAGAGATGTCGAGTGCCCAAGGGGCAAGTGTTCCCTCTGCATGGTTGCGTCCGAGCCAGTGTGCCCGGGTCACCGTGTCTCCGAGTTCCGAAGGGACATCAAGGGAGTCGGGATGGAGCTGCAGTGAACTCCGGACAGCCATGACTCGCTCGATTGTTGCCGACACACACACACACACAACTTGAGTGGGGAACGACCTTGGTTGGTCGTTCGGTCGGTCGGTCGGTCGGTCGGTCGGTCGTCTCATCGGACGACGTGTATTTGGTCGTCGACCGCTTATGGAAACTCGGTCTGTGTCCACTAGTGATTTCTCCTTGTTGTTCCACAGTGATAGGTTTTAGGATTGTCGGCGTTCTTGGTGCAAGTTTTTACGTGGAACTGTGTGTACCTTCTGTGATTTGCACTGAGCAGTTATGAATGCTGTCTGCGTACTGTAGTAGGCAGTAGGTCGGTTGGGTCAGAGCAGAGAGTGTGTTTCATCACATGTTGATGCTGTCCGGCACCGCGTGTAGTTTGACAGCCTTTGGTGTTCGTTAACACTTTTGAGTGGTTATTGTGCCTTGGCTGTATTTAGACGCCAAGATTTGAAGACGTATGGCTGTTGGTATCTTCGTCCTCGCTGACTTTTTCCGTTGGCATGCCGTTAGTCGGGTGGAAGGGAATTGATTAGGTTGTTGGTTGGTTCTTCAGCCGTCCCTAGGTCGTGTTGCCATCTAGTTATTTAGTATTACGCTTGGCTACCTGTCTCACCTAACCTGTTGTTATAGTTTCCTCCCCAGGCCGACCTTTGGAACATTTCGGAGCACCACTAATTGTTGTTTGTGATTGTCATTGTCATTGTCATTTTATTTGGTCGCAGGTAGCGTGCCAGGCCTTCAGCTGTGTATTAATATTGTTGGTTTTATGTTTAGTATATGTCCTTCAGCTGAACTTCATAACAACTTTAAGATTAGGCCTTCAGCCGTGTTTCATTTAAAATTCTTGCTGCTCTGTATTTAGGCCTTCAGCCGAGTTTGTTTCAGACTCTGTGGCTTTAATATGTAAATCATTGTCTGTAAGGTTTCCCCTTAATTGTGTTGAATTCTTGAGACGGCCTTCAGCTGTGTTCTGTAAATGTTTATCTTAAGGTTTTCTTTAATTATTCTTGAGTAATTGTTTGGGCCTTAAGCCGACAAGATACTTCGAGTTTTCGTAAGATGTTTTTCTGTAATGTGTAAAAGCTTATCTTTAAAGCCTCTCGTTTATTACGTAAAGAAATTTTTTTTTATTGGGCCTTCAGCCGAAGTATTAACTTGAAATTTCCTTAATATGGCATTTAACAGGAATCTGTAAAAGCTTGACTTTTAAAGAATTCCGTAGCTGATCTGAAGTATTATTTTGGCCTTTAGCCGAGAAGATATTATAATTTTGCTTAATAAGGCAGTTACTTTAAACCCTTGTATTTTAAAACCAATTATTCATACTTATTCTGGAGAAGAAGGGACCGGTTGGTAGGAAATGTTCTGAGGCATCAGAGGATCACAAATTTAGCATTAGAGGACAGCGTGGAGGGTAAAAATAAAAGAGGGGGACCAAGAGATGAATACACTAAGCACATTCAGAAGGATATAGGTTGCAGTAAGTACTGGGAGATGAATAAGCTTGCACAGGATAGAGTAGCATGGAGAGCTACATCAAACCAGTCTCAGGACTGAAGACAAAAACAACAACTGGAGAAGTTACTTGGGCTCTCACCGTGAATTGAACTTTTTGTTTTAAAGAGAAAACTGTGCATTGGTTTGAGCAATAAAGTTGTGTGTGCTCATATATAACTAACAGTAACTGATGTTGGCCCCTTTCCACAACCTGATTCGCTCTGTCCTGGGAAACCAGATTTCAACAATTGAAATCATTCCACATCTTTCCTGCGCTTACATTGTAAGTAGGCTGTTTGGGTTTTCTTATTGGTAACGCCACGTAGCGCTCTGTATGAAAAATCACTGGCTGTGCTGTGCTGTGTGCAGTCTGTGGCTGGTTTGCATTGTTGTCTGCCATTGTAGTGTTGGGCAGCGGCAGCTGGATGCTAACAGCGTGTAGCGCTGCGCAGTTGGAGGTGAGCCGCCAGCAGTGGTGGATGTGGGGAGAGAAATGGCTGAGTTTTGAAATTTGTAAGAATTAGTGTCATGAACTGATGTATATATTATGACTATTAAGGTAAATACATTGTTTGTGCTGTATTAAAATCTTTCATTTGCTAACTATGCCTATCAGTAGTTAGTGCCTTCAGTAGTTTGAATCTTTTATTTAGCTTGCAGTAGTGGCGCTCCCTGTATTGCAGTAGTTCGAGTAACGAAGATTTTTGGTGAGGTAAGTGATATGTGAAACGCATAGGTTCTTGTTAGTGAGGGCCATTCTTTTGTAGGGATTTTTGAAAGTCAGATTGCGTTGCGCTAAAAATATTGGGTGCCAGTTTAAGCACAGTTCTGTATAATTGTTCTAAGGGGACGTTACAACATGAGCAGATTTTAAGGAGTGAAAACTGTCTCTTAAAAGGGCGCTGTGAACTTTCAGTTTTTTAAATAGATATGCTTTGCGTTTTTTTTTTTATGGTTGCAGGTGTTACGGCATTGCCGCGCGGTCTGGGGCGCTGCAGTCATGGCCTGTGCGGCTGGTCCCGGTGGAGGTTCGAGTCCTCCCTCGGGCGTGTGTGTGTGTGTGTGTGTGTGTGTGTGTGTGTGTGTGTGTGTGTGTGTGTGTGTGTGTGTTTGTGTGTGTTTGTCCCTAGGATAATTTAGGTTAAGTAGTGTGTAAGCTTAGAGACTGATAACCTTAGCAGTTAAGTCCCATAAGATTTCACACACATTTGAACATTTATTACGGTATTCAGCCTAGCAGCAACTGCCTTGTTGTCGCTAATCCTTGTATTCGTAACTATACTCCCTATCTGACCAGGATTATTTGTTGCTAAGAGGTCAAATATGCTTTCGCAACCATTTACACTTCCAGTAGGCTCATGAACAAGTCATTCAAAATTATTTTCTGAGAACGCATTCAGTACAATTTCGAATTACGTTTAATGCCTGCTGCTGGCTTTAAACGTATAATTTTTCTAGCATATCCAGGGTAGATTGAAATCACCACCTACTATAACTGTATGAGTGGGATACCTATTAAAATGAGACTTAAGCTTTCTTTGAACTGTTCATCAGCCATGAATCAGGGGTCGGTAAAACGATCCAATTAATAATTTAGTCCGATTGTGAAGCATAAAAAAAACTACCCATACTATTTCGCAGGAACTATCTACTTCAATTTCACTACAAGCTATACTTCTGATAGCAACAAGTACTCCGCCACAACTGTATTTAATTTATCCTTCCTGAACACGGTTAGATCGTCTGAAAAATGTCTGCTGAACTTATTTCCGGCTTTAGCCAGCTTTCTGTATCTGTAACTATTTGAGCTTCGACGCTTTTTATTAGGGCTTGGAGCTCTGGTTCTTTCCCAGCACAGCTACGACAATTTACAACTACAATACCGATCGTTTCTACTACTATCTTACTGTGTTTCACCGGCCACTTTTAGACGAACACCCTTTCTGTGGTTTTCTGAGACCGTCTAACCTCGGATGCAGTGAGCTTCGCTAGCAACATATTTCAATCAGCCTCGTCAACAGGGGGATGTATTACGAAAACTTACCTCCTGTAATCACATTTGACATCGCGTTAGTCCTCTCTAGCATATGACCCTGTAATCAATACAGTAAACTCAGACCGACCTGGATAACGGCGGAATAATAATAGACGTTCATCTGGATGGCCTACTTCAGGCTGATATGCTGCAAACTAAAGAAAACAATACACATATTATCTGCAGAGTAGCGACGGCCAGCTAAGCAATCCGGAAACAGGATGTCGACGTCAAAATCGGCGAAATTTGTTTACACGCTAAATAATGACAGTCAGTCGCAAAACTAAATTGCCGTTTTCGCCGTTGGCACTCTGAATTTAATATTGCTGCAAATGTTAATTACATGAAATATTAAATCTGTCCAGTAATTACATAATTTCATAATTCCCGACAGTAATGTGTAGAATTGCAACGTGATGAAAATATCATTTGCTTTTATGAATAATAATCTGAGGGATATGTAGCCCAGTTAGTTAATTATTTGAGCAATATAAACAATCTGGATGAAAAGAGACCGCGTGGTAAATATAATAATATAGAACTACACCAAAATGAAGAATCTTCGGTTATTTATCATTATATATTGCATCATAGAATGAATCTGAAAACAATATTTACCGAATGTGTTTCTAATTATAAGATATAGTTTTTTGTTTTAAAAAATCGCCAGTGTTAATTGCATGTCTCACAAATGAAACCAGTTTGCTAAGAATGGTGTTCGCCCATTGTCGTTTGCTTCTTCTGATAGACATTTAAAGTGCAGAACAAAATCGTAGATAACTCTCTTCATTACTGTTCATGATTTTTCCCCACTTCATTCTTACCTAACACGTCGGAAAGGAAATGAATTGAAAATGTAGTTCTGCTTCCTTTGCCACTATTGAAGACAGTAGAAGGTCCTCTGAACCCGTTAGAATTCCTGCTGGAAGGGTCGTATCCACAAAGATGAACTTAACTGAACTTCTCTCAGGGTACTCTGGAATCATACGTGATTCAGTCTCACACGCGACTGTACTGAACAGTCTGAAATACAGTCTCAAATATTCGTTTTTTGCTATATATTTGCTATATAATATTCGACCACTGTTCGGAGCACTTTCAATTTAAATTTGACTTTTAAGTGCACTGCTTGGATTTGAGAGTGATGAAATCGAAGAAATATGAGTTTTCGTAAACAGTAAGTTATGACATAAAAATCTGGGAAAAGCAAATCAATTAAAATTACAGTATAAGAATGGAAAATGGGCAAGCATGATAAATTACTAATGTAGATAGTAGAAACGTCTCTTGACGTTTCATGTGGAGCAGGCGCTTGAAGAGTGCAGCAACCTTCACACGGATCAAATAATTTCACTGATGTAATATACTACGACGTCACTAATCATGGATGTTCTTAATCGATGTGATATTTAGAGTAAATGTTGATATTTGCTTTGACATTCAGATTTGTTATGTCCTGGTATTGAATATTATAAATCCAATGCTCAATATAAATTTTTTTCAGTTTTTTTCTGCCTTTGTATCATTCTTATAACAACAATGCAGTTATCCACTCCTACTTCTTGCTCCAATCAGGAGTGACTAAAAATGGACTCCCGAAGCTCGAACTGTGAAGGCTAGTACAATAAAATACTACTGTTTTGACTGAATATTGTATTTATTAAGCTTACGATGAAACTCCATATTTTTATAGGAAACGAAGTGTTTGCATTTTTATGTCGTTCTTCTGATGATCGAGAAATTTGACGCCAAGCTAAGCTAGATGCACCAGTTGCGTTTAACATATTGAGCAATAAATGGAGGACATTTCAAAACCTTTTGGAAAACTGTCCTTAATAAGTTTCAACATGCAAAACACTTCAAGATATTGATTAGTTTGTTTCCGAAAGCTGTTGTGCGAAGAGTAAATGAAGTTGAACTTAGCTGCCTGAGAGGCTCAGTGGTACCTTACTTTAAGTTTGTGTTCTCGTCATTATGTGCAAACAAAAACTGAGACCACTACACCCTATTCAATGACTTTTTCTTGCCCATGTTCCATATCTACGGGTAGTATTACTCTATTTGTTATAAACACATGATTACAATTTTTTTTATTACGGGATAGTCAATTTACAGAAAATAAATGAATAATCTTAGAAGAACGTAATTAAAAATTCTACTGTATGTTTCACTAAAAGCAATAATCATAATATTTTAGTCAGCCACATTGGCTTGATGTATGTTGACTTGCATGTCACACACGAGAACATACATATACAACATACAGGAAACTATCCAAAATTGTACCGTCTGAGATACCACTAGACATTTTTTTTGCAGGACTGATTTTTTTTTCGTCTTCGGAACGTTAGATTTAGTCAACACCATTTCTATTAATTCCATTTGAATATGCTTCATGCCTGCTATATGTCATTATGAATTCCATAACACAAACAGTAAAATACTGTGGTGAGTTCACTAAAATTTCTGACAGGTGTTATTTGTTTTTAAGTAGATGCAGTTAGCATAGCATGGTACATGTACAGACTACGTAATATGTCGTATTTTTGTAGTGTAACAATGATTCTGCGTCGGTTTCCCGTTACACAGTTCACGGCTATCAGGATTAATGTGCCCGAGCAGAACCGCCTGGGTAGCGGCAGATGGGCGGTGTCACTGGCGCCGGACTAGCCGACCGCACGTGGCTGCTAAACATAGGCCCATTCCACAGGAGGTGGGCTAAATGTGGCCGCAAACAAAGCACAGTGCGACTAATTTTATTCTCGCGATGCAACACAACAGAAGCCGCACCGCAAACTGTAGCAATCCTCCAAGAGCAGTGCGTGCCTTACACGTACAAAGATAATGACTTTCAGACTATGCCGAAAATACGTAACTGTTTTCTATTAAGGGAGCACAAGCCCATTTTCTCCGAAATGTACTACACAACACACAGACATTTGATGGACAATGAATTCATCAGTGGCGTGTGAGTGAGGGGGGGAGGGGGGGGGGGAGATTCAATACGTTGAATACGTTGGCTCCTATCTTAAAATTTTGGATTTTGGGACATGAATCATGGACGAACAGTTTTGTGTGGGCGTGATTCCCTAACAAGTCGGAGAGAAGCACGCGTTGTAGCGAAATGACACCTCATTTAACCGTACTCATTTGTTTCCTGCATTCCGTAGTTCGTCGTAGTAGCAAAGAGCTTGCAGTAGAGGAGATGTGTTTCACATATAGAACATAAACAAATGGTCATTGCTCTTAAGATATACATCTGAGAAGCCATCTTCTCTAGACATGTTTCCTTTTGTGGTCCTTACTGTAACACCTCTCAAAGTATGGAATATGTTTTCAACATTCTGTATATACAGATACTTTTTCACAACCGAAATGTGAATTGTACTCGAGTGCAAATAATATTTGCCACGTGCCGAGAGAATGTAATTGCAAGTTTTTCTATTCTATCCTCCAGCCCTCCCTGCCCCCCCCCCCCCCGCATCAGTTACGGTAATATCATCATCATTATTATAAACAGGGTTGTACACAGCAGTAACTGGCTTATCAATCCGTTTTTCATTGCGGCTCTAGATAGATTACAGCTACAGTGTAGTCGCCATCAGTGCATTTAGTACTAAGTCGTACAGACTCAGAATACGTATATATGCACAACTAGCTAAAACGACCCTATGCTGCCCACAGCTCAATTCGTCGTCGTCGTCGTCGACTAGTAAAGTTTATTTGATCTTGACCCAGGTTCTATAGTGAGTATCTTCCTCAGAAGTAGGCCTACACGATGTTACCTACAAAACTGAGTACCCAAATTGTAATGTATGACTACAAACTGAGAAATAAAAATAATTAAAATTACTAGTTGGAAACTGAAACCGTTGCTTACTCGGTTACATTGATTAACACATGTTGCATGAACCACGAGCTAACGAGCTCAAGCCATATGCAGTAATTAAACGCATAGCATCTGACTATCCCGCAAACGCTAACTATCGTAGATTTCACGTCGTGTTGCGGGCTGATGTTGGAATAAAAAGTTGAAAGCACTAAACTAAGTTGCACCAATATGAGTTAACGTAACAGCAGTGGGCAAATTAAAACGAAAATTGAGAAAGGTAGCACAAAGTCTTAGATAAATTTACTACAGACGTCCATCATATACAGTACATGTCTAAAAGGTGCATTTCCTGAAGTAATAAATTACATCTTTCTCTAGTGAAAAATTGTAGAGAAAATTAAAGCTCTGAACACGACGTTACAGAAAGTACGGAGCAGTATCTTCTGTTCGTAGACTGGCCTCTCAAAGAGTAATGCCATCCAGTGAAATTAATTTAAAAATATTAAATCACTGTGTATAAAAAAGCAACAACAACAACACTTCCGAAGAGGAACTGATATTGACGAACAAGGCACCGCGGACGAATGTATACACAGTCACCAGTAACGGTCTCAAACCGTTAAACAAACCTTGCGTTTAGCACCTTATGAACGTGTAAGAGCTGCAGAGTATCACTCAGCTCGCATCTCGTGGTCGTGCGGTAGCGTTCTCGCTTCCCACGCCCTGGTTCCCGGGTTCGATTCCCGGCGGGGTCAGTGATTTTCTCTGCCTCGTGATGGCTGGGTGTTGTGTGATGTCCTTAGGTTAGTTAGGTTTAAGTAGTTCTAAGTTCTAGGGGACTGATGAGCTAAGATGTTACGTCCCATAGTGCTCAGAGCCATTTGAACCAGTTTTTAGTATAATTCATGCTAAGGCATTTAAATAACAAATAAGTGCGAGTAAATTATTGATGACAGTGAAAATCTGTGCGCTTTCCTTTCTTTTTTACCCCTTCTACATTGATTCCACTTTAGAGTTTGGCTCTAGTATGCATACTAATCCCAAAACCTATCTAATCTACAGACAAAAACAGAATCTAGTGCCACCGCCACTCTCACCATAAAGCTAAATAAGACAGACTCCGCCCACGAATAGAAATGAAAAACACACCTACGACAGTTTCGCAAGGAGAGAGAGGAAAGAGCACAATGCTGTTTTAATTGGTTCGTGGCGCCCTCCAACGGTAATTCTGGCATTCGATATGGTGTGGGTGCTCCCTTACCCTTGATGACAGCTTCCACTCTCGCAGGCATACGTTCAATCAGATTCTGCAGAGTTTCTTGAAGAATGTTAGGCCATTATTCACGGATTGCTACCCTGAGGAGAGCTATTGATGTCGGTCGGTGAAGCCTCGCACGAAGTGGACGTCCCAAAACATCCATAAGGTGTTCTGTAGGTTTTAGGTCAGGACTCTGTGCAGGCCAGTCCATTACAGGAATGTTATTGTCGTGTAACCTCTCACCCCAGGCCGTGCATTATGAACAGGTGCTCGACAACGTTGAAAGATGCAGTTGCCGACCCCGAACTGCTCTTCAACAGTGCCATGGCAAACACGACCACACCGTAACACCACCGCCTCCGAATTTTATTGTTGGCACTACACACGTTGGCAGATGACGTTCATGGGCATGCACCATACTCACACCCTGCCACGAGATCGCCACATTGCCTGCCGTGATTCGTCACTCTACAACGTTTTTTCACTGTTCAATCGTCCAATGTTTACGTTCCTAAAACAACGAGGCGTCGTTTGGTATTTACTGGTATGATGTGTGGCTTATGAGCAGCAGTTACTTTCCAGGTAACTGCCATAGTACTTGCATTGGATCCTGATGCAGTTTGGATTTCCTGTGTGATGTTCAGGATAGATGTTTGCCTATTACATATCACTACCCTCTTCAACAGTCGGCGGTCTAGTCAACAGACGATGTCTACCTGTACCTTTTTTGTGCTGTGCGTGTCCCTCTACGTTTCCACTTCACTATCACATCGGAAACAGTGGGCCTAGGGAAGTTTAGGAGTGTGGAAATCTCGCGTACAGATGTATGACACATGTGACATCCAATCACCTGACCACGTTCGAAGTCCGTGAGTTCCGCGGAGCGCCCCATTCTGCTCTCTCACGCTGTCTAATCACTACTGAGTTCACTAATATGGAGTACCTGGTAGCACAATGCACCTAATATGAAAAACGTATGTTTCTGGGGGTGTCCGGATACTTTTGATCACATAGTGTACCTAATCTCTATCGTTACTATTTTTAATACAAGATCTCACTTTGGATTATGAACTGTCGTTGGCAAGGATCTGTAATTGTATAATTAAGGGATATCAGTATTTTTTTCACTTGAAAGATTTTTAATATCTAGTATTAACTACACGTCCAGTTGAATCGTTGCAAAATGCTGTACACCCATCGCATGTCATCTTGTGAACACCTGAGCTGCAAAAAGGGTCATATGCGGTTTTAACATTGTGAATGGAGACAAGAAAGAAGCCTTAGTTAACCGTTATATCTATTAACATAGAAATAACAGCATGCAAGGAAGAGCTACTACAAGATCTATGCAGTCAGCACCAATGCCAAAACATGTAACTGTGGACCTATGCATGTTTGGGACACGAAAATAAATTTTAAAAATATTGTGAATTAAGTTTTTCTTCGGGCTTTTTTCAGTGAACAATGCTTTCCTGAAACAATGTTTTTAACAAACTATCGTCTAAGCCCATCAAATATGTTGCTTGTAAAAGGCACTGAAATGTTCCTTTCATTTTAACTTTTTCCGGTTTTACAGTTACTAAAGATGGCCCTTTCACTTTTTACTTTATTTTGAAAGTAGAGAGCTCTAATCCATTATTATAGGCTACAGTTTTAATTACAGTCTTCTCTTTCTCTGTTTTTGCTGCAGTTAGTGGCGTTACTACTGACTGAGTGAAATAAGAAAAACTTCTTGTAGGACTGAGTGTGCGTCGAATCAAATGATATACGATCAGTATTAGCTGGTTTACGAAAAATAACTTAACTTATTCTATATCCTGTAATTGCCAGTTTCAGACTTTAAAAGTTTGTTTTGTGAATTAACTAGTAATTTTGATCTTTTCCAGAAAATTTGTAAATTATTTTAGAAGTTGATGTTTCCTCCTTTATCCCTCGATACACAATCAAAATATTACAAAACGTATCTGGAATAAATTTGAATTCCTGGTAGTGCAAGTGCCTGACTATATATATATATACACTAACGTGTTTATAGAAATATCGTTCAGAATGGTGGATAGTGAAAAAACAAAGACAAACTCACTGTTGTTAAAGCCTTCCATTAAACTCAAAAATAACTGCATTTTACTACCGCCTCTACCAGCTGTATAAATTCAGTAATTTATTCACCTGCTATTTATTGGCCTTTAGGTTCCTCTCGACTATTTCTAAAGTAGAATATTTGTGCGAAGGCTAATAATGTCGAATGAAAAAAATTTATGTCTTCGTTCAGATTTTTTAATTTATTAGCCAACTCCTGACAGAGATTATTATACGTACTGTAAACTTCAATCGTAGATTGGGACAGTTTGGGTTCATGTAAACCATTCTTTTGTTTTATGAAAAGTCATAAAATGCATCGATACACCCACAGCAACCACAGTTTTTTTTGCATATTTGCAGTCGAATCATTGTCCAATTTGCAAACATTATTCTCCTCAAAGAATTTTATTGTTTTGGTTACATATTCGTTTTTACTAGCGATAACCATAGTGTATTCTTCATCTGATTTCTTACGACGACTTTCTCATATCTAAGTCTTTTTAATAATTTTTTCATTCGCTTTTAGATCTTTATTTTGTGAGTACTCTCTACTAGATCATTTTTATTAATAGTACTACAAATTTCATGAGCTATTCTGACTTGTTTTATATATATTATCTGAGCCTATTTTAAGGTCTACAATTAAATTTTCTGCTAAGACTGCATCTTTAATATCAGGCATTACACTACACTTCAGCCCTTCTAATTTCTTCTAGTGTTAAATTTATTCGCGTTTTATTAAGCACTCTGTTGAAGAATTTATGGTCACATTTCTGAAAACTATTGACATTGTGATACTCCACTGTAGGAAATATATTTTTAAGTTTTGTTGTGTTCCTCGCATGTCTTTCGTAAATTTTGTCTTTGAAGTCACTTAGGCATTCATCAATGACGGACCGTACACTTTATATTCGAAAACTGAAATGCACATAAAAACTTTAATTCTAAAAATAAATAATATGCATCACCATTCGCCGTATTTTCCTTTGTGTATAGGGCACGGATTCTGTCTGAAATTATCTGCAGAACTGATCTGTTAAGTATCTTAGTTTTTTCGCACCTTGTCTGACGCTGATGTAGGAATTTATGTTGTCTGATAGTATCTCCAATGGTATTTTTCTGATGATGTCCATATACTCTGTTGCAGTCGGGCAGGTAGGAATTTTACAGTCTTGAACAAGGTTGTTAACAGTAACTGTGAGTAAGTTTTGATCAGTAAAGTAAACAGCCAATAAGTTGCCGTAAATTTATGAAAAGCCGTCTTTGAAGCATGTTCTGTCGGAAATGGCACAGGATTCAGTCGTGTCCCACTATTCATCTCCTTTTATGTACAAGATACCTCTTCGGTTCTGTACTTCTGCAAATATCGTTGCTATGCCGACAGCCTTCAGCTTAACGTATGTACCAGACCTGAAGATTTCAGTAAAGCTATTGACCAGATAAACGATGATAGATGCTCATTGGTAATGTCACAAGTAATTTTACTGCCTCATCAGAAGTTCTGAATTCCGCGAGCATTGTCTCATTTTCTTCTGGACGTTATTCCGAGACTATATAAGAAAACAGGGAAAACAGGGAATACCCTGATATAACTTTGGATAAGCGTCTTAACTAGGCGGAGAACACTATCGCCATGTGCAGGAATACTTCCGGTTGTCCATTTGCCCTTCGCTGGCCGCTGTGGCCGAGCGGTTCTAGGCGCTTGTGGACGAAACCGCGCTGCTGCTACGGTCGCAGGTTCGAATCCTGTCACGGGCATGGATGTGTGTGATGTCCTTAGGTGTGATGTCCTTAGGTTAGTTTTGTTTAAGTAGTTCTAGGTCTAGGGGACTGATGACCTCAGATGTTATGTCCCATTGTGCTTTAAGCTATTCAAAATAAAAATAAAAATTGCCCTCCAGAAGTTTCAGAATATATTTTCACGATATGTGAAAAGTAAATTTGGGCAATTATTCGTTCTATCCAACATTTACTAATGCAATGTAATCTAATATGACATGAGGACCGAGAGCTCTAAACGGTCCGAAAGACCCATGAATGCGTCTGTGCGTTACACCTGCAACATCTATCTAGCCGACCCTGTCAATGTTTCGTGCATCTAGTTAAGTTGATCGCAGCCAGATTGCCGTGTGCTGTGTTTACTTAGACTGAGAGATAAAGCACATGCCATCTCGTAATAATCGAAACACAAGATCTTTCCATTCGCATACTACTACTCCGTTGCTGATCTCTGGAAGAACCTACCCTGCTCTCTGCTCACATTTTAGTGTGCTGTTGCTTTTACGAAGAAACTAAACCATATCCTTCAGCCAACAACTCAACCTTTAACCAAAACATGGCAAATTTCCTCTGCGAAACAGTAAAGCAAATGCACCCATCTCCTCGCATTTGCACTTCTTGCTCTTTTGCTTTCGCACTCATGTCACTTTCTTTCCCTCTGTCTTCATTAGTTGTGTTTTATTCCGTTCCTCATTCTTCCCTTGTTCCTCCTTATCTCTCACCTCCATTTCTGATGGCTCTATTGCTCTATTCGTCATGAATAAAAACAAACTGCAATGTTTAAACTATTTACAGCCTTTATGTTATCTAAATGTTGGATTGTATATTAGGTGCAAATATAGCTTGCTTGTGTAATGAATGTAATGCAAAACTAAAATACGCTGGTTATATGTAATAGAGGGCTTGATGGCGCAAATGTAACCAGGTTAAATAACATTCATCACCCTAGTTTAGGCGCGCCTAATTCGAAGTTACTATAATCGTATACTGAACACAATAAAGGAAAAGGCTTTAGACAATGGAATGGTTTATCACCTTTACTGTTTAACTGCTTTCTAGGAATATGTAAGGGTCTTGAATTTGGACCCAAAAAATCGCAACATCTAAGCAATAATTCGGGATGGGAAACAAATGGAATTAAGGTGAACTGCCCACCTTTGCAAACGGTTTTGCAATACGATGAGGAAAACAGCAACTGGAAGTAGTCTCAAAATTCCAACAGAAAAAACTAAATTCGTAGCAACACAAATAAGTAAAGTAGAGCGATTAAGTAACCTTAGATGTCTGTGAAAAACTACACACCAGAATGGACATAAATTTTGGCAACAGGTGTAAGAGTTAACAAAAAATAGATAAAGCACATCGTTTGACAATATTTGCTACAAGATAAGCACAGCTCGAGGAACAAAACTAAAGCACTGTACCACAGTGGTACGATCAGAATATGCATATGGATGTTTCAAACGCTGAAATACACGCTAGACGGAATAGAGTACTTTAGAGGAGGATTATGTTTCTTGGACACGTCTACCGAATTAATAAAAATAGACTAACGAAACAAATATTGCTTTATTTCTAGAAGAAGAAATCGACGGTAGTATGGATTTTAGAAATAAGGAAAGATTTAAAAAGGAACAAGTTTAAATAACTGGAAAAAAACTAATTTTTTTTTAAAAAGAAAATATCAATTTTAGAAGAGTTTCAAAACAGAAGAGATATTAATTCGGGAAGAACAAGGGAAGAAGAAAGGAAAAGACAACAACGCTGAAACTGAGGGAGTACTGGAAAAATAGGGAACAGCGACAACGATTGAAGAGGAATTTAAGTTTTTACGTGATCCTAGTTGTCAACACGAAAATAAAAATGATGAAACAATGACCTACACCCTATATTGTCACACGTTTCTCAGTAAACATATTTTCAGGGCCATAAACTACCCTCTGTCGATAGCTCATTAAGAAAACGAGATGTCTTCTCATTTCCTCACTGTGACGAGATCTGCCATAGCGCAGAAGACAGCAAAGCTGCTTTCTTATGCAAAACAAAAGAATTCCCTCCTTTTCTGGGATCCAACGCAAACAGGCAAGGTAAGGTAATGCTCATCCAAAGATTCATAGCTTTAATTCCCCCGCCTGCTGTAATGAAAGAGCGCATAGGCGGATAACATCAACAAACAAGCCGTTTCCTAGAGGGCAGAAGTGGGGAATTATTTATGCGGAGCGGGATCTGGATCCACTTCCATTTCTCCATGCAGACCTTTTACTTCGCCGGCACCTGCAGACGAGGTTTTCCGCTCTGAATTATGAAAAGGGCTCGCACAGCGTGCATGCTAATCCTTGCTCTGCCGTTCCCGCGCACTCAAAGGAAGTCTTTTTCCACCATGCAAACGACACACCGTTGTTTTCTATAAGAGCATCACTCAATTTTCTGCGGGTACAATAAACATCTTGTATAGGTACCATAACTATCTGTGTTTATTCATTTGGTTATTCAGTTTCTAGGAGCCAGTGAATTGTATAGTGTGACTCTGCTAAGCCATTTATCACAGCTGTTTCCTGAACCATTCAAAATACCGTAGTTATATTTCACTCAGGAGAATTGTGAAACGTCCTCACTTATACTCTCCTGTCATACATATGTACGGAGTTAACTGGTATTACTTCCATTTTTCAGCGGAAGTATAGAGTACCTGGTGTTGGTCGGTTGTGTATTTATCCCGATCTCTCATTAGTTAGACCATCTCCCCTTCCCCTCCGAGTCCATCCCCTCCTCCCCAAAATGTCTGTCCATCTACTCCTGCTCTTGTCTCTGTCGATCTGCTCCTCAACTCTCTCTCTAGTGATCTGTTTCTCGCACTCTTTGTCGATCTGCTTCTGTCCCTCTCTCCATAGATCTATCATCTCCCCTCTCTCCGCCCATCTCCTGTTCGCCCTCTAGCCGTGTATTTCATTCTCCTCCACTCTCCCTGTCCACTTCGTCTTCCCTGCTATCGATCTCCTGCTTCACCCTTCTCTCATCACCACCAAGTGATCACCCATATACCAGTAGCTGTATGGTGTTCCATACCCCCAGCCGATGTGGCCGAGCGGTTTTAGTTGCTTCAGTCTGGAACCGCGTGACCGCTACGGTCGCAGGTTCGAATCCTGCCTCGGACATGAATGTGTGTGATGTCCTTAGGTTAGTTAGGATTAAGTAGTTCTAAGTTCTAGGGGACTGATGACCTCAGAAGCTAAGTTCCATAGTGCTCAGAGCCATTTTCTTTTTAAATCCTTTCCAGATAGCATAATATGTGTGCAAATATTGATTGCACTCGGTCTTTTGTTTTTGGAGGAGATTTGGAACATAAATACATACATATAAACATACATACCTATTACATTTCTACTGTATAATATATATGGCTTATGTTGCTGCTATCAAAGTTATAAAGGAAACATTCGCTCATCAACATCCTGTTACGTAATTCAGAGAATTTACAATATTTAAAATTTAGGCTTTACACTCAGGTGGTAAAAGTCATGGGATAGCTTCTAACAGCGTGTCGGACCTCATTTCGCCCGGCTTAGTGAAACATCTCGACGTGGCATGGACACGTTGTTTAAGGCCCCGTTCAGAAACAATGAGCCATGCTGCCTCTATAGCCGTCCTTAATAGCGAAAGTATTCCAGGTGCAGGATTTTGTGCAAAAACCGACATCTCGATCATGTTCTATAAATACTCTATGGGATTTATATCGGATGATCTGGGTAGCCAAATCATTCGCTCGAACTGTCCATAACGATCTTCAAACCAGTCGTGAACGATTTTGGCTCCATGACATAGCGCACTGTAATCTATAAAATTGTCATCGTTGAATGGCTGCAAATGCTCTCCCAATAGCCGAGCATAACCATTACCACTCAGTGATCGATTCAGTTCGAGCAGAGGACGCAGTTTAATGTAATCACAGACCACAGCATTATGGAGCCACGACCATGTTGTACAGTGTTTTGTTGGCAAACTTGGTCCATGGCTTCGGGCGCTCTGTGCCACACTAACCCTACAAACCAAAATCGGAGCTCATCTGAACAGGCGACGGTTTCCAGTCGTCCAGCGTCCAACCGAAATGGTCACTATACCAGGAGAGGCGCTGCAGGCGACCTCGTGCTCTTACCAAAGGCACTCACGTCGTCCGTCTGCTGCCACAGTCCATTAACGTCAAATTTCGCAGTATTGTCCGAGCGGATACGTTCTTCGTACGTTCCACTTAAATTTCTGCATTTTTCTCGGGCAGTGTTGCATGCCTGTTAGCACAGATAAATCTATTCAAACGCTGCTGCTCTCGGTCGTTAAGTGAATGCAGTCGGCCACTGCATTGAGCATGGTGACATGTAATGCCTGAAATTTTCATTTTCAGTACGCTCTTGACACTGTGGTATATTGAATTCCCTCGTGATTTCCGAGATAGAATGTCCCTTGCATCTAGCTCCAATTACCATTCCCCGTTCAAAGTATATCAATTCCCGTCTTCCAGTCACCTTTTTACATGACTCACCTGAGTACAAATAATGGCTCCGCCAATGCACTGTCCTTTCATAACCTGGGCAAACGATACTACCGCCATTTGTTTATGTGTATATTGCTATCCCATGATTCTAGTCACCTGAGTGTGTATGTATTTAAGATGAAACAGATTGCTGCTTTACACAAAAGTTGCTGATTGCATACTCAAATACGTCACGTCGGATAAGGAGGAAACAATGTCGCACCGTCATGATATCAGTATAAAAGGAGTACAGAGTAAATGTAGCTTTCATTATGTCTGTGTCGTTTACCTGTATCGACTGCTTTTGGTTCGGAAAAAAAGTGTGTGTCACAAACCGAGACAACCAAGGCATCCTATTTCTTTACGGAGAATGCGAAGGTACGCGGAAGAGATAAGCTGAGTTGCATGCACAAAGGTATCTCGATATACAGGGTGTTCAACAGGACTGACATTTCAGCGAAATTGCAAAAAAATGTTATTGAAGGGCACTGTAATACAACGCCTAGATTATGGAGAAAGCCTTGCACGAGCGCAGCGGACGAAATAGATGTACTGGCAGCTGCTAGCTCCGAAGCGAGCTTGATGTACATCGTATGTCATTTACTGGGAATTTTTGCGTCGTTCGTTTTGAGACATATTTAAGTTATCATAAACAGTTTCATAATTATCTGAGAGCAGATAAGATAAAGTGAATCATTTCGCATAATAAGCATTAGTAGGTGATGCCTGCAATCCCATTACGCCACATGTTTACGCTGATGAAGACAGTGCAGACAATGTGAAGATTGTTTATTTCATCAACTTTACAATCCTGAGCAAGTGTATGTTAATAAGCTAGCTACTTGTAATGCCTCATACCTCTCCTACATAGTTAACCACTTTATCTTAAACTCTTCTAAGGACACTTTCCTTGAGGTATCTCAATATCTGTAGTCGAATGGCAGCCAATTCTTTCTCAAGAGCCGCGAGTAGAGAAGGGTTTAGAGCGAAGTCGACGTTCTAGCTCATTCCAAAGATGTTCATTGAGTTCAGTTATGGACTCTGGACAGGTCATTCCACTGCAGGAATGTTACTGTTCACAAACCATTTCCTCACAGACAGCTGCTTTTTGACAGGGTGCATTGTCATGCTTACACAATCATCGTCTCCAAACTGTCCCTCTACAATAACGCATTACACGATGATGTCAAATCTGTGCAGTAACTTCCGCTCTAAAAGTTTTCTTAGGAATAATAACGGTTCACACCCCGTCAATTAAAACGACTCCCATAATCCAATATCACCTACTCCATACACTATTTCATCAAACATAACTGGACACGTATTAATGGATGGAGAGTGTGTCCATCCCTCGCGTTTATGACGGCTCAAATTCTGTCGACGATAGTTTCAGTGAGGTATCTCAATGTCTGAGGGAATGGCAGCTCATTCTGCTCTAAGAGGTTGAGGCGTTTCTGCCACATTTGTCACCCTCAATACATTTTTTATTTTACCTCTGCTGTTACTGAACATTCTTGTCCGGCAGGTACCAAGTAAAGTAGGGAGACGTGTCCCGTGCATTGAGTTGTGCAGCAGATAGATCCAGGGTGTGGGATTACACCTTCTACCGGTGACTGTATCGTGCTGGGAGTATCGTATAGACAGCCAGGAATCACATATTTAGCGCGGTGTGAAGCAGTACAAGGTTGTCAGTTATTATTTGTTACTTGAACACGGCTGTGCTCCTCCAGCCATACTGTCAACATCTGTTCACTGATATAAGGTTAATAACAATTTTATATAGTCATAAATTAAAGCAAAAAAGTAAGTGAGAAGAATATTTTAACTTCATTGTTATTGGTGGAAGACGACAGACCAATGAGAAGTGCGCACTGAATGAGCAGGCACTAAACTGTCACTGTAACTCAATTACGAGTCTTCTACTTGCTACGAGAGAAGCAGTACGAGTCGTGACGGTCAAATCAAGTTTCATATCAAGTGTGAACAAATGAAACACGCATTCTGCAGCGTAACGAATAACCGAAAATCATCTCTGTGGAACAGAGCGTTTGTGAACGGTCATGTGAAGGTTTGATCATCTCCTAATACTATGATTCATTACTTTTTGTCTTGTTGCAGTACTCTGAACATAGCGTCCGCGGAATTTGATTTAATGAATGCATATAATAAGGCTCTCTCTGGCGTTTCTTTATTAGCGCTCTATATTAACGAATAACAATCAAGTGGAGATATTCGTTTTAATAACTTTACCCCCCCCCCCCCCCCATGAACCATGGACCTTGCCGTTGGTGGGGAGGCTTGCGTGCCTCAGCGATACAGATGGCCGTACCGTAGGTGCAACCACAACGGAGGGGTATCTGTTGAGAGGCCAGACAAACGTGTGGTTCCTGAAGAGGGGCAGCAGCATTTTCAGTAGTTGCAGGGGCAACAGTCTGGATGATTGACTGATCTGGCCTTGCAACATTAACCAAAACGGCCTTGCTGTGCTGGTACTGCGAACGGCTGAAAGCAAGGGGAAACTACAGCCGTAATTTTTCCCGACGACTGTATGATTAAATGATGATGGCGTCATGGCGTCCTCTTGGGTAAAATATTCCGGAGGTAAAATAGTCCCCCATTCGGAACTCCGGGCGGGGACTACTCAGGAGGACGTCGTTATCAGGAGAAAGAAAACTGGCGTTCTACGGATCGGAGCGTGGAATGTCAGATCCCTTAATCGGGCAGGTAGGTTAGAAAATTTTAAAAAGGAAATGGATGCGTTAAAGTTAAATATAGTGGGATTTAGTGAAGTTCGGTGGCAGGAGGAATAAGACTTTTGGTCAGGTGAATACAGGGTTCACAAATTTAGCATCGGAGGGCAGCGTGGAGAGTAAAAATCGTAGAGGGAGACCAAGAGATGAGTACACTAAGCAGGTTCAGAAGGATGCAGGTTGCAGTAAGTACTGGGAGATGAAGCGGCTTGCACAGAATAGAGTAGCATGGAGAGCTGCATCAAACCAGTCTCAGGACTGAAGACAACAACAACAACAACAACTTTATTTCGTAGCACTGAATTTTCTCCCACAATATCACCGCAGTTCAGTATCTGCACATCCGATCTAGCGCCTATATGGATATGAAGGCAAACGGGACAAGATGTGCGGGACAACTTTATGAGACACAAGTAAGTAAACCAAAGTCTGTACATTATAACAAAAATCGACTGTCACCATTCTTCCTATTAATTTTTTACACACCAGAGAACGTAGTGATGCTGGACGGTAGGATCTAGAGCGAAGTCAACTTTCCAACTCATTCTTGGCACTAGATATGATGGTAGGTAAAGTTGTCAGGGCATTCGCCAAATCCAAACCATCCATCGGATTGCCACAGGTTACAGGTCACACATTTGCTATCACCAACCGTCGCTTGTTCAAAAATGGCTCTGAGCACTATGGGATTTAGCTTCTGAGGTCATCAGTGCCTTGTACCTTAGAACTACTTAAACCTAACTAACCTAACGACATCATACACATCCATGCCGGAGGCAGGATTCGAACCTGACATTCCGGCAGGCCCGTCCATTGTCATAGTTCTTCACACCACCTCAGGCATCGGCTTCCTCGTGGGTACAGGTATGTGTGGCCTATGAGAAACTACTCGACCATTGTACTCTACTCTTTTTCATTCCCTACGCACGGTCATTGTGAAAGCTAGACTGCAGACAGCTGCTGCGCCTCATAAAAGCTCGGCGCGGTTGTAGTGAATTTTTAAGAGTTTATTCCTACAGGTAGCCAAGCAAAGGAGACTATCCCGCCCGATGTGCTAATCGAATAGGTCACAGGACAGTATTGTTGACATTACCTGAGAACATTCGAGCCATGTGGTCTAGCTACACCGCTTCCAGGCGAGGCGTATAGAATCATAAATGCTTCAGTACACAATGCAGTGTGACCAATAGTGAGATAACGTCCTGTAACTAGGGCACTAGAGTGGTACCGAGAAACGCATGCGAAGCAATCTTTCGTAGCAACTCGTGCTCGGAACATAGCGAGCTAGGAAAAGCTGACAGGATAAGTACGATGAAGCAAGCTTACTCGTCCCCCTGCAGTAGGACTACGTCAGAAGCGTAGGTATTAGGGTGTAAATAATAGAGCGTAGAAGCTCAAAGAATTCAGTCGTGCCGCCGTTCTGACTGCTTCTTGAGTCGGGGAGATTGGCAGGCTTTTGAATTTCAGTGAAACAACTACCTACCCTGGATTAACTCATCTAGCTCTGGCATAACTGTTACGTGGAGGGTGTGGGATTGAGGAAAGTTTCGCCCATGTGGGGATCTGCGATCCAGTCAGCCTCCGCCATCTGAGCGACTGCGAGCTGTCCACTATCCAGCTGGGCGATGCGCGTCCTCGTGCACTCCTAGCCATCTATACGTCTTCGGCCACTGCCCTGGTTCACCTGTTGTTGGTGACGGGGGTACTCGTGGTAGGAATCAGGGCACCTAGCGTCGGCTAACGCACTCAAGGGCACGACCGGGTCCTACGAGTACGCTCCGGGTTACTTAGGGGACACGACTACGAAGGGCCCGGGCGGCCAACGCTCCTATTCTCGGCTGGCGGCCCAAGGGCGCTGCGGCAGCAGCCACCGGGACCCAGGACAGCAGGGCCGCCGGTGTTGCCGTGCGGTTCTAGGCGCTTCAGTCTGGAACCGCGTGACCTCTACGGTCGCAGGTTCCAATCCTGCCTCGGGGATGGATGTGTGATGCCAGGTTAGTTAGGTTTAAGTAGTTCTAAGTTTAGGGACTGATGACCTCAGCTGTTAGGTCCCATAGTGCTTAGAGCCATTTGAACCATTTTTGAACTGCCGGAGTGCTGTATTAGGACGCTTGAATAAACATCTGCCAATGCTACCAGTATTACACTGCACGCCGCGTGAATCTTCCCGCTTCTTCACAATTTGCCACCAGTCCTGACATACTCAGAACAGCCCTGGTAATTACTTGGTGTTCTTTCCGCTTATTTCATGCTATATTTTTTAAACGATCCTCGTTTATATTCGAAGGCCGCTGTACGTCAGTACATGAGGCGTGACTCTTCTTCCTTTTGTTGGGGTCGTATCTTCATGTTTCTACTTCGCTTTTACATCAGCAATAGTCTGTTAGATTAGCGTTGGGAGGACTGAAATGTCCAGGATAGATTTATTACTCAGGTGAAACCTAATGAATAGTGCACGTTCCAAGCCACTATTGTCCTGGTGCCCTGTTCTGCTGTTGCTCCTTCTCTCCTGACAACGCTTCGCTTCACTTAATTGGGCGAGCAGGATGAGCCTATCCTGTGGCAGGCTAAGCACCGAAGAGCTATTCCTGAATTTCCTGAGTGGGTGCTGGAGTGGAACCTAACGTAATGGATTGGCCTTAGGTTTCATGAGCGGTGTGGCCCTCATGGCATTGCGGAGTAATTCCTCGCGGAGGTGGTGTTGGGGGCCCAGACCACTGAGGAGTCGACTGGGTGAGTGACAGGCGTTCTTGTTGAAGGCACGAGCGGTGTTGGGAACCCGTCCCGCAGCAACAGGAGGCCGGCATCCTCATGGAGTTAATGGGTGGGACACATCCTAGGCAACGCCAGTTACAGTGCCCGGTTTTGCACCCTTTGGAGAGCGGCAGTGTGGGAGTCGGCAGCATTCCCCCCCTACGCCACGGCCGCATTTTACTGACAGCGCAGTACTCCCTGAATTTTATACGGGCAAGGCTGCCTCTCGTGACATCCGTTGGTCAATTCCGCGTTATACAGGCCACCGGATACTTTTGATCAGATGTATGTGTATTTTTTGTATTAACGCATACTTTTAGTAAAAAAAAAGTAACAGTAATGTCGTAACTAATTTTTCTTTCTACGAATTTGTGATATGAACCCTACTAAAGATACCGAGATCTACCTAAGTTTAGTTTTGTTTTGCACTCCCCTTGCGTGTATATAATTTATCTATGTTTTATCCATGATTACATGTCCAAGTCATACACAAGACAGTCTCAGGTGATTTGAAAAAGCATACAACTAACATACATTTGTGTACGATTTATTATCATTCTTCATTAAGGAAGAAACAGATTGGACCATTTCAACATGGCACCGTCAGTTTTTCCAACGTACTGTTTATTAGAATCAAATCACCTGAATCTGTTGCTCCCATCAGTCTGCTAACAACCGACTTAATGCGCTGAAAATAACTTTGTTGATGACGTCATTATCAATTACTAAAGTATTGCCTGTTGTCTCTCGTCTCGGGATCTTCGGGCGACCCTTGTATAGTGATTTAATGGTAGTGACAGTTTCAGAGTGCCAGCGTCACGTCGGGCTGGCGAAACGACAGAAAAATCCCTCAACACACGTTGGTCGAAGATCCAGAGAAGAGAACCAACAGGTGGTAAGTCTCCGAGAAGTCTTCAGAACAAAACACGACGGTCCACCCTCAGCTGAGATGACTCAATTTGGTGGGTTGTTACGTGGTTCTTACAGCGTAAGAAAGCCCCTCATCAGAATTACAAAGCTTTTTGTGAATCAAATTAAGATTTGCACAATTTCGAATCACAATGAAGGACAATTATCAATGTGATATAGTAGATCAATATAGAATTCGTTGAGCCTCATTGATTGTCTCTTCAGTTTGCATACAAATTAACTTATTTTCATCGGAACGGGCTGACAAGGAAAGAAAAGAGCTAAAAACACATAAAAACGAGTGTGACTGCAGAAACATCAAAATCGAATACTACGCGGCTCATATACATCATGATGGTCCCCAGAACATTACGAAAGACGGCTAATGGTGCTTAATTGGGTTTCTGGTCGCCACGCAGGCAATGCATGCTGCTCTGCAACGTGCTCCCACGCTGCCATAAAGTTGGTGGCGTTCTTATATGAGGGCGTTCCGTTCCTCCGCTAGCGCGGTTCACATCTGCTGGGTGGTTCTTGGTGGATGTGAACACACTGAAATACGTTTTCGCAACGCATCCCACATGTACTCGACGGGATTTTGGTATGGGGAAATATGCAGGCCAGTCCATTCATCGAATATCCTTCCGCTCCAAGAGCTCCTGCATCTGCGCAGTACGAAGAGGTTGGGTATTGTGTAACGGGACATCCTCCTCTAGCATTACGTTTCCTCAACAGTAGTAGTCGATAACAGTGTAATTTTTCGAATTTCTGACAGGTCAGTATTATCTCAGTTGCTTTTCTGAAAACTTTCATATAATTCTATACACAATGTCATATTGCAAGCAGAAAATTATGAAAAAGAATTAGTTTACAAAATATTTAAATTTCCATGTTATAATCGGTAAGTACTAGTTCTGAATGAACAGTTAAAATAACTTTTTACAAACATTTGAAGCCGGCCGGAGTGGCCGAGCGGTTCTAGGTGCTACAGTCTGGAGACGCACGATCGCCACGGTCGCAGGTTCGAATCCTACCTCGGGCATGGATGTCTGTGATGTCCTTAGGTTAGTTAGATTTAGGGGACTGATGACCACAGAAGTTAAGTCCCGTAGTGCTCAGAGCCATTTGAACCAAACATTTGAAATTAAGATTTATTTGCTGACTTAAGACTTCTATTATTAATTAAGCAATCCTGTACTGTTTACTATGATTATTTTTTCATAAATTAATCCGGAAGTAAAATTAATAATTTAACCGAAAGTAATAGGAATTCATTTGTTAAAAAAAAAATTGTAAACGCTTTGGAATACTATTATTTCCGCAGAGTGTGAGAGTCGTAAGCTCGCCTCTGACGTGAGTGGCCGTATTTTTGTTTAATAGGTGCGAACCATGTAGTTTCGGCTTTGTTAATGTTGTAGCGTATCCCCGATGTTATTCAGTCTGTATATTGAGCAAGCAATAAAGGAAACAAAAGAAAAATTTTGGAGTAGGAATTAAAATCCATAGTGAAGAAATAAAAACTTTGAGATTCGCCGATGACATTGAAATTCGGTCAGAGACAGCAAAGGACTTGCAACATCAGTTAAACGGAATGGACAGTGTCTTGAAAGGAGGACATAAGATGAACATCAACAAAAGTAAAACGAGGATAATGGAATGTAGTCGAAATGAATCCGGTGATGCTGAGGGAATTAGATTACGAAACGCGACACTTAAAGTGGTAGGTGAGTTTTGCTATTTGCGGAGCAAAATAACTGATGATGGGTGAAAGTAGAGGGGAGATAAAACGTAGACTGGCAATTTCAAGGAAAGCGCTTCTGAAAAATAAAAATTTGGTAACATCGAGTATAGATTTAAGTGGCAGGATGTCGTTTCTGAAAGTATTGTATGGAAGTGAAACGTGGACGATAAATAGTTTAGACAAGAAGAGAATAGAAGCTTTCGAAATGTGGTGCTACAGAAGAATGCTGAAGATTACATGGGTAGATTACATAACTAACGGGGACGTACTGAATAGAATTGGAGAGAAGAGAAATTAGTGGCAAAGCTTGACTAGAAGAAGGGATAGTTTGGTAGGGCATATTCTGAGACATCAAGGGATCACCAATTTAGTATTAGAGGGCAGTGTGGAAGGTAAAAATCGTAGAAGGAGACCAAGAGATCAACACACTAAACAGATTCAGAAGGACGTAGGTTGCAATAAGTTCTGGGAGATGAAGAAGCTTGCACAGGATAGAGTAGTATGGAGAGCCGTATCAAACCAGTCTCTGGACTGTAGACCACAACAACAACAACAACAACAACAACAACAAACTGAAAAGTCAAAATACTGTATGACACACTGAAATATGAGAAAATTAGTAGAAAATATATTTGTGTAAAAAATTCTGCAACAACAATCGTCCAATTTATTCAGTTCAAACCAACCGTGACGACTCGATGTTAGATTTTCAGCTTCAAGAATCAGACCCCTAGACAAGAAGAACTGGAGCCATTTCAACATGACAAGCTAAGCAAACTTGAAAGTTTATTGTAATCTTCGTTCTTCTCGAATTTTCATAAAAGGCTTTTCTTATGAATGGCATGGACTGGGCATTGTTTAACGTGGATAATAGATGGAAGAAGGAAGGAGTAGGGAAATTTCACTTGTCCTTGAAAATGAAGTCAGGGCCGAATGAACACCTGAAAGAACGCATATGGCGAAGGAGTACAATGTCACAATAGCGTTTACCAGTGAATGTGCCATGTTCAAAGATTTGGAGGTGAGTACGCCCATGAAACATTATGCTTCCACACACCTAACATATGTACCACCAAAACTATCGTGTTGAACAGTTCCTTTGTGCTTTAGTGTTCCTACCACTCGCCAGATGAGGGCACGCTCACGTTTCTAAGCGTGACACTAAGCTACAGGCCATGCATTGTTGTCCGTGGTGGTCACAACCCTATTAAAAACCAAGTACGATCCTTGTGATATCCCGGTGAACATAATGAATCGCAGTGACTTCGGTGTAATTACTGTCTTACAATAAAAATAACGTATCCCTTCTTCTCTCTACATACTTCTTTCAGTCGCCTTCTGTACTGTACTGCGTGGCCGTGCGGTTCTAGGCGTTGCAGTCCGGAACCGCGGGGCTGCTGCGGTCGCAGGTTCGAATCCTGCCTAGGACATGGATGTGTGTGATGTCCTTAGGTTAGTTAGTTTTAAGTAGTTCTAAGTTCTAGGGGACTGATGACCTCAGAAGTTAAGTCCCATAGTGCTCAGAGCCATTTTTGTACTGTACTGCATTGTACTGTACTGTGCTATACTATAGCATTTCGTTCTGTCTATCACGTTTCATCGAACTATACTACTTGGCAGTGACACGTAACGCCAAAGTTACATCCCTCTCTACGTTTTGTCCAGCAGAGCAGATAACACATCTCGATTTGGTTTACTCTAGGGCAACCTGTCCCATAAGTTATCGGTGTTATGATTAAATGAAATTTACTGTAACATTATCTTCTGAGTGAAACACATTACTTATATAGAGGTATATATACTTTATACATCGACTATGACATCCCCGTTTTTCTACTGCACACTGTTTTTACAAGCTCGTTGTTTAATACGACCAGTTCGTTTCGGCAATTTGCCAATTCCAAGTAATCACGCAGCATACAGTGTACAGTTTATCATATAAAAGTTACATAAATTGAAGGCTAGTGGCTTACTTCTATTTTGGTAGATACTTGAGTTTTACGTGTCAGCACATAGTACCTTGGAGTGCCTGTTAACATTGCTTCCCAGTTTCCCTGCTGTCGAAGACTGTCAGAGCTGTTCGTGTCGTGAGTACATTTTTATTTGCGCTTTGTTGGTTTGACAGCGCAATCAACTCCAGTCATACATATATGGTTACAATGAATTTGCAGTACATATCAGCTGAATTTCAGTGATAACAGGTACATAAAAAAATTGTGTTATTCTACGCTTTCGTATAATGCGCAAAAATATATCTGTTGGAAGCTCTGCTGCTTTGATTTACTTTTTGCAGCGTGAAAATTATCTCCTCTATAAAGTCGATATTTAGAGAGCTTCATTGACGTCTATAAAAGGAAAAGGACAGTTTTCAGGGTTTCATGATGCCAAAAAATAAATGAAACCAATAGAACACTCAATAAAAATTACACTGAAGCGAAAAAGGAACTCGTATAGCCAAGCGTATTCAAACACAGAGATATGTAAACAAGCAGAATAAGGAACTGCGGTCAGCAACGCCAATATAAGGGGAGACGGAAGGCAATTTTTATCCCTTTTCTGCAAATGATATTTTACTCTTTGAATGGGTACACTTTTCAAAAGAACTGTAAGTGATAAAAGAATGAAATTTTTATTGCGTACGTATATATGCTCCTCAATTTACAAGTCAAATGAACCTAATACGTCTTATGGTTTTGAAGGAAAAAAAATCTTTATTCTTTCACTAGGAAAATTTAACTTTTTTTGTACACTAATTATTATAAAATAATTTCTGATTGTTTGGTGGTTCTCAATTTATTTGTAATAACTCATTACCATTTGCAGTTCAAATTGACCAAACTTCGTGTTCCTAACCCCCATTAGTTTATCAAATAAAGGTACCTGAAAGTAAAGAAATTAGTTTTGATAAAAAGTTATTTAAAGTTTGATATTGCAATTCTAGTATAGTTATTGATGAGAAGTACTTACCACTAATATTTTCCTGCACATACTGAGCATCATCTGAATGATACTCATCTGTTTTTTTCTTCTCTTGGTCCTTCTTTTGTGAATTTTAAATTAACAATATCTGCTTTTCAGATTCTCTCTTTATCTATTTGCACCAAGGATTTTGAAGTATTTCCACTAGATTTTACGCCCAATAATTCCAAAACTTCCAGTTTTCTAACGACACCGTCATTGAAGTATAAAATAGCACCACAAACACCAAATTTGAAGGTTGTAAGATGAAAAAATGCAGCTTTCCGCAACCGGTTCCAAATGACTGAATTCAAACATTCATTTAAATTTTGGGTTTTCCCATGAACATTTCTTCAACAAGGTGTCATTACAAAGGTCTCTAAATATGGGTTTAATTTCAGCCATTAATGATGCAGGTAAAAAATGTTTGTGGTCATATCTGGCACTTCTCCTGTACTTGCATCACGTGTCAGGATCATTCGGGCAGAGACTGTGCACTGGATTTTCGTTTGTGGAAAGCCTAAGGAAAAAGATAGCCTATACAGCTTTTTTGATGTATTCTAAATTTACTTCATTTCTTTTTGTCGTCCAGCCATAATAATTCTGTAATCTATCTATTTCACCATTTCTCAGGCAACCCTTACCTCCTATCTTCTTACCATCTTCCAATACTATTTTTGACTTTTTTATCAATAATCTTCTCAATCTGGACCTCATTTTCTTCTGGACATGCCCAATGCACTCTAATTTAGAAATTGTTACATTACGACCATAGGGTTGTTCTGCAAATGCCCGGTCATAAGCCTTGCTGTTACCATCCCCAGATTGTACAGAGCGTCAGGAGAATCATCATACATCAAAAAATAATTGTTGTATTTATATAAAACAAAAACTGTTTCACGCAGGAAAGATCAGGTATTTCAAATATGTTAAAATCTAAAAATCTAATTTTTCAAGCCCACTTACCTTCCGTCTCCCCATAAGAGAACAAGCGTCTGGCGCAGTTGTTAGATCGGTAATGGTTGCTACAGTGGCAGGTTATCTAAGTGAGTCTGTACATGGCGCGGAAGAAAGAATCCTTTCTTCCAGGAGTGCTAGTTCTGCAGGAGAGCTTCTGTGAAGTTTGGAAGGTAGGAGGCGAGGCACTGGCGGAAGTAAAGCTGTGACGACGGGGCGTGAGTCGTTCTTGGGTAGCTCAGATGGTAGAGCACTTGCCCGCGAAAGGCAAAGGTCCCGAGTTCGAGTCTCGGTCTGGCACACAGTTTTAACCTGCCAGGAAGTTTCAGACTCGAGCAATTCCAGACGTCCAGAATCGCTACAGAGTGGTTCCAGGAACACTTCTGAGCTTAAAAACTCCCCAGACATGAACATTATTGAGTATATCTCGGATGCCTTGCAATGGGCTGTTTAGAAGAGATCTCCAACCCCTCGTACTCATGGATTTATGGACAGCCCTGCAGGATTCATGGTGTCAATTTCCTCCAACACTATTCACACCATAGTCGAGTTCATGCCACGGCGTGCTGCGGCACTTCCGCGTGCTCGCGGGGTCCCTATTATATAGGCAGGTGCACCAGATTCTTTGGCTCATCAGTGTGTATCTTTGCATAATACATGGAAGCATAGTATACGATCTTTGAATGTATGTATTAACAGTGTATTTTACCACCTTTCGCAGTACGGATAACTGCGAAATGTACTGAGAGACGGTCAGTGAGGATCGTGAAGGCACCGACACAGATAACCAGCTGCACTTGGTTTCTCGGTTGAAAATCCATGGCGCGAACAGTCGGAGCGAGGTGGTCCAACACATTACCGATTGTGTTTAAACACAGGAAGTTTGGGGCCAGGTGATTATGGTAAACTGATCCTGGTGCTTTTCAAATCATGCACGTACATTACGAGCTCTATGTCACGTTGCGCTGTCGTACTGGTAGATGCCAAAGCCTGAAGGAATAACGCACGGCATGTACCGGTGGATATGGTTCCCACGGATAGATGCAAACTTGTGTCTATCCATTGCGCTTCCATAAAGGCGATATAACCCAGGGAATATCACGAAAACATTTTCCAGACCTTAATGCTCCCTCCCCAATCCTGGATCCTCCGTATGATTGCTGCAGGGTGTTCGATTTGAGGCATTTCACGCCATACACGCCAATGGCGATCTGTTCGATGGTGCTTAAAACGTCAATCACCTGCAAGGCCCGTCAGTCGCCACTCAGTGCGGTAATGGCGTGCAAATTCTGCCTTCGTCGCCGATGAGCAGTGGCCAGCATGGTTGCAAGAACCAAGGGGCTGCTGCGGAGACGTGGTTCTTGGCGTATACTGTGGTGGCGTGGCGTGCGCCTTGCCGGAGCTTGTGTCAAGCTTTGATAACTTGCCCTCTGTTCCAGTGGGATCAGTACTAACATTTTATCGCTGTGACTCATATGGTGCGATGAGGCCTTGTTCCTGAATTTTGGTAATTTGCGTCAACGTGGAGGGTGTGGTTTTCCGGCTACATTCCATGGTTCTTACGTTTGGTCTTATTATGATGTAGGAACTGGCTCGATATGCTCATGGTGCCTTGCAGCCTATTTGCAATTTGACAGTATGGTCATATGACGGATTTATATTAATTTGGCAGTCAATGTTGGTCTTCTGTCCATCCCTCATTTGGGTCACATGTGACGTAATTTACGCGAGTAAATATTTATTATCGCCATTCTTAGCAACTGGAGGAAAGTTATGCTTTTTAACAGATATTTCCCCTTTGTATTGAGACACTCACCTGAAGATGTGGCTTGGAGCTACGAAATCGATTGCGGTTCCAAATAAATGATCTTACATATAGCTGTTTGCGGTCTTCATTCTACAAAGAATCGTAAGTACTTATTTATTGGGTCGAAATGATTACAGAATCTGTCATTAGTTTCCTGGAAATACCTCGAGCGAGGTAGCGTAATGGTTAGCATTTTCGGAGGGCGACGGTTCAAATCCCCGCCCTGCCATTCGGGTTTAGTATTTCCGTAACTTCCTTAAATTTCTCCAGAAAAAAGCCGGTACCTTTGAAAAGGGCACGGGACATTAAACACTAATCTTCCTTTTTTGTCTTCCTGGAAACACAGCAAATAGTAAATGCAATTGTTTGACTGTAATAAACGGAATTAAAGCTATCACACAAGTGTGTAATCAGAGCAGCCTACAAAGAGGTGACACTTTTAAGGCCTTCTGGGACAAACTCAACCTCTTCGAAGACCGTTGAACAACATAGCTGGATGAATTCAAATCAGCTGAAATGTGAATCGAAAGGGTCATTGCTGCAAGAGAGAAAGTGACACGAGAACCGGAGGAAATGAGAAAGTTTAATCATATTATTACTGCTGTGTGGACCCTTCGCTTGGATGTGGGGACAGACATAATGTAAAACGCAGTAGCAGCCACTGGGTAGCTTGGCAGCGATGTGCAAACAGTTGTACCACGTCTGTTCGCAAGCCCATTCCAAAATGATTAGAGATTTTAGCTCCATTAAACTGCGAAGATTACTAAAGGGCCGTTGTTATTTGTCAAGGAAAATCCTTTGTTGCGTACTGTGACAACTTCAGCGAACCTGTTTCAGATTCTGCGTGAAGGTAGCAAACACGAGAGAGAAAGAGCTGTTTCCCTCACTTTTGAAGTTTTGATGTCCAGCAAAAGCGACTTTTTACACTGATAGCTTGACACGGTGGATCCAAAAATAAAACTGCAGCCGATGTACACTTCTGGAAATTGAAATAAGAACACCGTGAATTCATTGTCCCAGGATAGGGAAACTTTATTGACACATTCCTGGGGTCAGATACATCACATGATCACACTGACAGAACCACAGGCACATAGACACAGGCAACAGAGAATGCACAATGTCGGCACTAGTACAGTGTATATCCACCTTTCGCAGCAATGCAGGCTGCTATTATCCCATGGAGACGATCGTAGAGATGATGAATGTAGTCCTGTGGAACGGCTTGCCATGCCATTTCCACCTGGCGCCTCAGTTGGACCAGCGTTCGTGCTGGACGTGCAGACCGCGTGAAACGACGCTTCATCCAGTCCCAAACATGCTCAATGGGGGACAGATCTGGAGATCTTGCTGGCCAGGGTAGTTGACTTACACCTTCTAGAGCACGTTGGGTGGCAGGGGATACATGCGGCCGGGCATTGTCCTGTTTTAACAGCAAGTTCCCTTGCCGGTCTAGGAATGGTAGAACGATGGGTTCGATGACGGTTTGGATGTACCGTGCACTATTCAGTGTCCCCTCGACGATCACCAGAGGTGTACGGCCAGTGCAGGAGATCGCGCCCCATACCATGATGCCGGGTGTTGGCCCTGTGTGCCTCGGTCGTATGCAGTCCTGATTGTGGCGCTCACCTGCACGGCGCCAAACACGCATGCGACTATCATTGGCACCAAGGCAGAAGCGACTCTCATCGCTGAAGACGACACGTCTCCATTCGTCCCTCCATTCACGCCTGTCGCGACACCACTGGAGGCGGGCTGCACGATGTTGGGGCGTGAGCGGAAGACGGCCTAACGGCGTGCGGGACCGTAGCCCAGCTTCATGGAAACGGTTGCGAATGGTCCTCGCCGATACCCCAGGAGCAACAGTGTCCATAATTTGCTGGGAAGTGGCGGTGCGGTCCCCTACGGCAGTGCGTAGGATCCTACGGTCTTGGCGTGCATCCGTGCGTCGCTGTGGTCCGGTCCCAGGTCGACGGGCACGTGCACCTTCCGCCGACCACTGGCGACAACATCTATGTACTGTGGTGACCTCACGCCCCACGTGTTGAGCAATTCGGCGGTACGTCCACCCGGCCTCCCGCATGCCCACTATACGCCCTCGCTCAAAGTCCGTCAACTGCACATACGGTTTACGTCCACGCTGTCGCGGCATGCTACCAGTGTTAAAGACTGCGACGGAGCTCCGTATGCCACGGCAAACTGGCTGACACTGAAGGCGGCGGTGCACAAATGCTGCGCAGCTAGCGCCATTCGACGGCCAACACCGCGGTTCCTGGTGTGTCCGCTGTGCCGTGCGTGTGATCATTGCTTGTACAGCCCTCTCGCAGTGTCCGGAGCAAGTATGGTGGGTCTGACACACCGGTGTCAATGTGTTCTTTTTTCCGTTTCTAGGAGTGTGTTAGTGGTGCCAAGAAGTGTCGACGAAATGAAGTGTGTCAGATCTTTAGAAAAGTCCCGGTAACCAGCGGGTATATATAAACTGGAGAATTCCACGATGTTGCTTACATATTCATATATTTACACAGATATGTGAATTCAGCTTCACGGCCGTCCTCAGATCTTAAAATGAACAGCGATGTACAGGACACGCAGTCGTTTCTGACTGTTCATCGCTCCTCTTTCTGGGACCTGGTTATAGCTTTGAAGCTGAGTGCTGTTACCTGCTCAAGTAAATTAAAAAGTTTTACAAAGAACAACATAATTTCCACCTGACTGCTGGTTTAATGGTGTACTTTGTTAAGTACTACTACACAGTCTCGAGCATATGTTTGTTTTCAAGTCAAGAGATGGACGTAGATTTTGATGGAAATGTCATGGAACTAGTCCGTTTATGGTATATATATCATGATTAGTTTCAAAATTAATGGTCAGATTGTTTTTTAGTCATTCTCATTGACAAATCCGCTCAGAGTATTGCAAATTTTTTTATAAGTTTTCGTTTTTCAAATAGAAATTCATATGTAGTTCTTCATGCTTTCCCGGCGATCTGTTGACATCTTGGATATTCGGGAATCCAGCCGGATGTTCGCGTCGTTCTCGCACGATATTTCAACAGCGTACCTCGCTGTCTTCCTCAGGTGCTACCTGAGACTGGTTGAAGTATCGTGCGAGAACAACGCGAACATCCGGCTGGATTCCCGAATATCCAAGATGTCAGAAATTCATATGTTTGAGATTAGAAACATTATCGCAATGATGAAAATGTTTCTTACTGCATACTGAACTTCTTTCTCAAGCACTCATAGTTTTCATGATGAGTAACAAATGACTTCTTTCTAGTACTATACGTATGAACATAATTATTATTGTAAAATTTTGATGGATTTCTCATCAGTTACAGTAACTATTCCTTTGGATAGATACCTGGAAGATGACTGCGGATGAGCACCACGTATTTTACTTATTGCTCGCTTTAGCGTAATCGCATTATCCTTGTAAATATACTGAAAATATCTCATACCGTGCTTAAACATAGATGACACGGTCTTCAATTCAGAATACGTATGCTGAATCGATACATACGCAACTGTTTCCAGACAAATCACAAGTGCTTACAATACGTGGACTGTGTAGCTACAATGATGGAAAAAATCCGAAACACCAAGAAGGTAAACGAAAGTTGCTAGCCGTGTTTCTTCATAGAAAGATGAAGTCTATTCAAATTTCGTGCCAGTCGCCTAAGAGTGGCGCTAGTTGTACCAATAAAAGGGTGCGAATCAGGTTGGCTTTAAATACACGCTGTAACAGTCGTGAGCGTTAGTTACCTTTGAGATTTGACTGGTGATGTTAAGGTGACAAAGACGTCACTGAGTGTGAACAAGATCGTATGACAGGGCTACGAGAAGCTGGGTGTTCCTTCTGTGATATTGTACAAAGACTTGTTAGAAATGTTGCGACTGTATATTATTGCTGGCAGCGGTGGTTTCGAGAATGTACAGTCGCAGGAAGACCGGACTGCGGAAGACCATGTGGCACTACCGAGAGGAATGACCATCGTGTTTGGCGTACCTCTCTTGGGGCATCGCACCGCATCCGCAGCAGCTGCAGCAGTCGGCACCACAATGCCACAATCAACTGCTACAGATCGGCTTCTTCAAGGATATCTCCGAGACTGTCGGTCTGAAACATGCATTCCTGTGACCCCAACCCATAGCTGTTTGCGACTTCAGTGGTGTTAAGTCATTGAGGGGCACGGTGGAGTTATGTTGTGTTTTCTGATGGAAGCTGGTTTTACCTCGGTGCCAGTGATGGCTTTGTCTTAGGTCGATGCAGGCCCTCAAATGGCCTGTTTCTAACCGTCTCCTTGCTGCACTCACTGGACCTGCACGAAGGATTTCGTATGACAGCAGGAGCACTCTCGTGGTTATCCCCCGCACCCTGACTTGACTGCAAATCTGTACGTCGGTCTGGTGATTGCTGTTGTGCTGCCATTAATGAACAGCAGGGTTTTCCAACAGGATAGCGCTCGTCCACATATCGTTGTTGTAACCCAACACACTCTACAGTGTGTCGACATGATGCTTTGGTCTGTTCTGTCACCAGCTCTGTCTACGATGGAGAACATACGCGACATCGCAGGATTACGACCACAACGTCATCCACTAACAGCAACAGCCATCCCTTTATTGAGCGACGGAGTGCACAGGCATCCAGCACCTGTACAACACAATGCATAAGCGTTTGCATGCTCGCATTTAACATTTATACTAGCTTATCTCTCGCTTCGATTAACTTGCGATGTTGCAATGTTAATCACTTAACTGTGTTGACAAGCGTATTCCCGAAATTTTATTACTCTGGACTACTTAGTTGATGGTGTTGCGATTTTTTTCCGTCAGCATGTTTCCTCAAAGAAGGCCTGAGATATAAGTCCGAAACATCCGATCCTAACATTCTGGAAAGAATAACGCGGTATCATAACCAAAGAACTTGTGACTCCGATATGATGCATTTACACGTTAACAGATGTTGCAAATACATCTACATCTACATTTATGCTCCGCAACCTACCCAACGGTGTGTGGCGGAGGGCACTTAACGTGCCACTGCCATTACCTCCCTTTCCTGTTCCAGTCGCGTATGGTTCGCGGGAAGAACGACTGCCGGAAAGCCTCCGTGGACGCTCGAATCTATTTAAAATTACATTCGTGATCTCCTCGGGAGGTATAAGTAGGGGGAAGCAATATATTCGATACCTCATCCAGAAACGTACCCTCTCTAAACCTGGACAGCAATCTACACCACGATGCAGAGCGCCTCTCTTGCAGAGTCTGCCACTTGAGTTTGCTAAACATCTCCGTAACGCTATCACGCTTACCAAATAACCCTGTGACGAAACGCGCCGCTCTTCTTTGGATCTTCTCTATCTCCTCTGTCAACCCGACCTGGTACGGATCCCATACTAATGAGCAATACTCAAGTATATGTCGAACGAGTGTTTTTTAAGCCACCTCCTTTGTCGATGGAGTACATTTTCTAAGTACCCTCCAAATGAATCTCAACCTGGCACCCGCCTTACCAACAATTAATTTTATATGATCATTCCACTTTAAGTCGTTCCGTACGCATACTCCCAAATATTTTGCAGAAGTAACTGCTACCAGTGTTTGTTCCGCTATCATATAATCATACAATAAAGTATCCTTCTTTCTATGTATTCGCAATACATTACATTTATCTACGTTAAGGGTCAGTTGCCACTCACTGCACCAAGTGCCTATCCGCTGCAGTTATGTTTTACGTACTCTTTTTCTACACCTGAAGTTGACTCACCTAGTCTATTTATTTATTGTTAATTCGTAAATTCCACACTCCAGTGAATTTATTGCAATTATTGTGGCTAGCACATAAAGAGACTCACACTAAAAAAATTTAAAGTATAAAAATAATTGTTTTAATACTGTGCTGCTGGCCCCCTTATAGTCGTAAATGAACTAGATGAAAATGTTTTGTAATGGCTTATTCGGCTGAATATTTGACGTAAATTATGTCAGTATCTATTTCAAATAGATCGCTTTGAGAAAGAACCTGTTATTTATGACAGAGGAGATAGGTCACTCACATAACTGATCATAGAAAGAATTGTAACCGGCATGTTACAAGACGTGGTCAGTTATTTGATTTCACGGTGTACTGAGATGCTTTACGACAAATAAATACGAAGATGTTTGAAATACCTTCATCAACAGTGTACGGCTAAACAGTTAGTAAGATTATCGTAAGTTTCATTTTGATTCTGATTATATGGAAAGTATTATATTCGAATTAAGTATAAGAGGATCTGAAATGAATACGAGACAGATGGAAAAAATAAGTGAAATGTTTATTACTGCAAAATGATTAGCCATAACTGTTAACACATTTACGCCACTGTGAGAGAAGACGACCAGTGCCGTCATAGAAAAATGTTTGACATTGCTATGGAACCGTGACTGTATCCAGGCTCGCAGCTGTTCCTCCAAAGCAAATACGCTACTGGCCATTATCATTGTTATGCCACGAAGATGACGTGCTACAGACGTGAAATTTAAACGACAGGTAGAAGATGCTGTGATATGCAAATGATTAGCTTTTCAGAGCGTTCACACAAGGTTGGCGGTGGTGGCGACACCTACAACTTGCTGACATGAGGAAAGTTTCCAACCGATTTCTCATACAGAAACAGCAGTTGACCGGTGTTACGTGGTGAAACGTTGTTGTGATGCCTTGTGTAAGGAGGAGAAACCATCACGTTTCCGACTTTGATAAAGGTCGGATTGTAGCCTATCGCGATTGCGGTTTATCGTATCGCTACATTGCTGCTCGCGTTGGTCCAGATCCTATGACTGAGAGCAGAATATGGAATCCGTTGATTCAGGAGGGTAACACGGAACGCCATGCTGGATCCCAACGGCCTCGTATCACTAGCAGTCGAGATGACATGCATCTTATCCGCATGGCTGTAACGGATCGTGCAGCCACGTCTCGATCCCTGAGTCAACAGATGGGGACGTTTGCAAGACAACAACCATCTGCACGTACAGTTCGACGTCGTTTTTCAGGAGCATGGACTATCAGCTCGGAGACCACGTCTGCATCACTGACAGGAGCGCCTGCAATGGTGTACTCAGCGACAAACCTGGGTGCACGAATGGCAAAAAGTCATATTTTCGGATTAATTCAGCTTCTGTTTACAGCATCATGATGGTCGCATTCGTGTTTGGTGACATCGCGGTGAACGCACATTGTAAGCGTGTATTCGTCATCGCCATACTGGCGTATCACCAAGCGTGATGGTACGGTGTGCCATTGGTTACACGTCTCGGTCACCTCTTGTTCGCTTTGACGGCACTTTGACCAGTGGACGTTATAATTCAGATATGTTACGACCCGTGGCTCTACCCTTCATTCGATCCCTGCGAAACCCTACATTTCAGCAGGATAATGCACAACCGCATGTTGCAGGTCCTGTACGGGCCTTTCTGGATATAGAAACGTTCGACTGCTGCCCTGGCCAGCACATTCTCCAGATCCATCATCAATTGAAAACGTCTGGTCAATGGTGGCCGAGCAACTGGCTCTTCACAATACGCCAGTCAATACTCTTGATGAATTGTGATAAGGTGTTGAAGCTGCATGGGCAGCTGTACCTGTACACGCCATCCAAGCTCTGTTTGACTCAATGCCCTGGCGTATCAAGGCCGTTATTACGGCCAGAGGTGGTTGTTCTGGGTACTGATTTCTCAGTATCTATGCACCCAAATTGTGTGAAATTGTAATCACATGTCAGTTCTAGTTTAATATATTTGTCCAATAAATAACCTTTTATCATCTGCATTTCTTCTTGGTGTAGAAGTTTTAATGGCCAGTAGTGTAGACGGAGCCGCTTGTCTTTCTCTTTTCTCAGGAAGTCGCGTCAGAGAGATCGGGACTTTCTGGAGGATGTGTAAGGGCTTCCCAGCGAAACTTCTGCAGCGTAGTCTAAACAGGCACGGCATGTCGGAGACAGTTATGGTGACCTACCTGTCTCTGTGACTACAAGAGTCTGCTGCTCACTGGCGTTATGGATACGGCACGACACAGAGCTACGGGGACACTTCGCAGATACTGAAGAGTACCATCAACTCCAAACGCCCAGGAATATTGACAGACGGCATCCTTCTGTTGCAGTATAATGCCCACCCATATTCTGCTTCTCTGCAGAACTTTCGCTGGAAACCTCTCATACATCCTCCATATAGTCCCGATTTCTCCCCCTTGATACTTCCATATTTTTGGAGCTCTGAAAGGATGACTTGCTTCGGACAGAGAGATGCGCGCCTGTGTACAATAATACTTCCGAAGGCTACCGAAAATATGTTTCCCTGAAGGCACTAACTGTCTTGTCTCACAGTTGGGTAAATGTATTATGGTGATTACTTTTGAAATAATAAATGCTAATGAGACATACTGAAAAAGAAGTAGGTGATCATTTTGACTATGCATTACGCGAATGAAATGAGCTCCGTTGTTAGATGCCTTTTTTATCTTGCATCCGACTGCCGAACGCATTTGGTTACAGTTACCCTTTTTTTTAACTTCAGCTTATGGTTATTGCGTAGAACTTGGATCTCAACTTTCCGTTCTTTTTTTAATTTGTTTTTCATGGCGACGTCAATAAATGTTGTCGAGTCTTTCCATGATTTCAGTTCTTTTTATTTCTTAATATCATCAGTTCATGAAAATGTAAGTTGTATTTTATACAGTTACATAGTAATAGTGGATTATAAGTTTTAATCTGAAAATTAGTCCGCAATACCGTTTTGGTCGATTAGCTGTGACAGAATTTCCTCACCCACTCCGCACGTAACCCCAACCACGGGGGTAACAATCGATAGCAGCCATTCCTTTTTGTAGAACCTGTTGAAGTGGGCTGCTTCTGTGTTTGCAGCGCTGTGTAGTGCTTTGCATTGGATCTCTGACTGCGCTTTCTTTGTAAGACACTCTGTGGCTGGTTTGACTCGTTGTTGGAAGTTAATCAATAAAGGATCAAATGCTCTAACTTCTGAGGTCATCAGTCCCCTAGAACTTAGAACTACTTAAACCTAACTAAACTAAGGACATCACACACCTCCATGCCCGAGGCAGGATTCGAACCTGTGACCGTAGCAGTCGCGCCGTTCCGAACTGAAGGGCCGAGAACCGTTCGGCTACCGCAGCCGGCTTGGAAATTAATCGCCAGTAGTGGTGAGCAGTTGGAAGTTGGAAGTTGGTCGCCAGCAGAGATGGAAGTACTGTTGGGCCGTTGGGGGTGAACAGTCAGCAGTGATTGATGTTAAATGTGAGAGTTAGCATTGATGGAGGGTAGAGGTCTGAAGTGTTAGCGAACACTAACGATCTGAAATTATCTGACTTGGAGATTGAAAATTATTCATGATTAATATCTTTTTAGTGGAAGTCAATGACGATTTATATTCGTGTTTGAACTGGATGTCACATTATTAAGGTAAAAAATACATTTGGTTTACAACAAAATCTTTCCTTTGCTAACTACATGCCTATTAGTAGTTAGTGGCTTTAGTAGTTAGAATATTTTATTTAGCTTGCAGTATTGACGCTCGATGTATTGCAGTTGTTCGCGTAATAAAGATTTTTGTGATGCAAGTGCTTAATGAAATGTGTAGGTTATTGTCAGAATTGCTTCTTATTCAGGGCCATTCTTTTTTATTAATTATTTGAAGTCAGGTGTGTTTTTATATAGCATGAGCAGTCACATTGCGTTGCGCTAGAATACTGTGGGTCAGTGTTGACATGATAACAAAAAGCAAAGAGAAAGTAGGCACAGTACGTTCAGTTTTAGTCAGCTGTTTCAGAATCAAATAACGTAGAAGTTTCGTCTTCTCAGTCATTCTGAAATTTAAGTACAGACACACATTTAAATAAAGAAGTTTCACTGTCAGCTGTTCGCAGTCTCGCGAACTTCGCGAATAAGACGAAAGACAAGCAGAAATAGGAGAGGGGTCTAGGTAAGTGCGTATCACAGGCTTGGCCGCAGAGTTTCGCGGCTAAGGACAGCGACAGTGTTTGCTGTCACTGGCAGTGGCACAGCCCGTGGCATTCCGAGAGCGGGCCGCAAGCCATGACTCAGGGCCAGAGTATTGCTGCTGCGCATCCGGAGTCCACCTCACCAAGCGTGTTCGTTCTCGCAATCCATGAAAGAAAATCCCAGCGGCTTTGTTTTAGTTTTCCTGCGGAGAGAAACAACCCTGTGTATGAATTCTCAGGATATCAAGAGGGTCCTGAGCTGTAATTAATAGTTCCTTACTTGTATATCCCCGACTCTTTAAGGGATCTAATTCCCATGTATAAAACAGCTTCAAACTTCTAATTAAATTATGACAAACTGCCTACTGGCTTCTGTCTCAGGTTCTTCGGCCGACGTTCATCTAATGATTTTACTGACGTCAGTAAAATTATTAGTTGATCGTCGGCCGAAGAACCAGAGACAGAAGCCAATAGGCAGTTAGTCAACCAGTGGCCACGAAAGTATCAAATTACGTTGAAACTTTGTTTGGACCCGCTAAGTGCTGTCATTATCGAACAATGGAACAATGGGTGAGTAAAGTCTGGGTAATAGCCGCTCTATTTTGAGTAAAAAGTAGTTTCTCACTCATCTCAATGCGAGGCCCACGAGACAGGCCGTGGGGCGTACATCTAAAAGGTACGCCTGAGATCGCTAGGTAGCTCGGCTTAGCAGAAGAAATTCGTTCTGCACCTGTTAACACGTAATTCAATATTTACGTACAAACGAGAAATTTTAACTTCTCCAGAAATTAATTATTATGGAGTCTTACTTTTTTTAGCGCTACACCGACCGGGAGTACTCAGGTCTACTAATAATTTGTTACTGCTGTAATGGGTACAGCACAACTACACTGATCAGCCAGAACATTATGACCATCAACTTGCCATCGATATAAACCCGACCAAGTGATTGCAGCGTCACCTGGCGAGGAATGAAAGCTTGACAGACACATGCACAGCGCATGTAGTATCAGTGAGCGTGCTCTCAGGCCGGCCGCTGTGACAGAGCTTCGGTCCGGAACCGTGCTGCTGCTGCCGTCGCAGGTTCGAATCCTGCCTCGGGCATGGATGTGTGTGGTGTCCTTAGGTTAGTTAGGTTCAAGTAGTACTAAGTCTAGGGGACTGATAGCCTGAGCTGTTAAGTCCCATAGTGCTTTGAGCCATTTGAATTTTGTGCTCTCAGTGTGTAGAATGCGGAAGATGTGTGATCTGTTTGACCAAAGGCACATTGTGATGCCTCAGAAGCTCGGTGCAAGAATTTCGCAAACCACACTAAGTGTCCGGCGTCCAAGGAGCGCTTAAACACATGTATTGCATACGTCCAGACATCGGGGGATTGGGCAGCCACCCATTATCACAGGTATCTGACGCCGTAGTCTGGACAGACTGTGAAGCAGGACAGGCGACGAGCTGTGGAGGAGGTAACATCATATCTTAATGCTGGGCAGTGTACAATCACACAGCGCACCAAACAATCCTACAGATAGCCCTCCGCAGCGGACGACCCGTGCATATGCCAACCACGATATTGGTAACTACGTCAGAAATGGGCAAGTGATCATCGTCATTGGACATTGGCTCTGTGGCAGAGTACTGCATTGTCTGATGAATCCCGACACCCTCTTCATCGTACCCAATGGAGGGTGCGAATTCGTCGTCTTCCAGGCCAACAGGTCCTTGACACCTGTATTGCAAGATGGTGAGAACCTGGCGGCGGCTCCATTATGCTCTGGGAAACATTCACGTGGGGGAATGAAGCTCGTGCAACACACCATGATGGCAGAGGAGTCTCGTACACTGGCTGCAGACTACGTACACCACACACCTATGTACACAGACTAGGTACACTACGTACACGTACGTACACGTACGTACACACCACACCACACACCACAGCCAGGAGTGTGATGGAGTGGCTCAAGGAACACAGTAGCGAGTTCTTATTGACGTGCTGCTCCCCCATGCCCCAAGCTCGCCAGATCTGAACCCGATAGAACACATCTGGGATGTGATTGAACGTGGCATCAGAGCTCATCGCTCCCCTGCCCGGAATTTCTGGGAATGAGGTGAATTGTGTGTGCAGGTGTGGTGCCAGCTCCCTCCAGCGATCTGCTGTCGCCTCATTGCTTCCACGCCACGACGCGTCGCCGCTGTTATCCGTGCCACAGACTGACATATGGCCTTTAGGTATGTAATCATAATCAGTGTAAAATCATGCCAAAATGCTCACCGGTTAGGTGAGACTGCACATTCTCTATGAAATAAAGTCTGTTAAGCAGAAGAGACGAAATGTAATATACTAGCCATTATACCATTTATGTCGAGCATAGAGCTTAAATTACAGCACACTGCAAAGCTATGTTTTTGTTGCAGCAATCAGTAAGTCTCTATAATACCAGATTCCAGTTGCGGGGGCTTAGAAACATAGTTTCTCTGCTGAGCTGAGTGAACAAGTGAGTTCAGGCTTATCTTCGTGACGGACGCGCCGCGGCCTGTCTTTCTTGTAGCCCTCTATCTCAATGTTTATGACGTCACATCTCTTGCACTAAGTATCGATCAGTTACATAAATTTTTAAGTACAAGTGATAGGCGTACATACTGTCTAAAAACTGCGCTGCGAATAGAGCTGGTAGTAAATAAATAAGAAATTGAAACGTCATGCCAGGTGCGGCGGTGTTACTGCAGGAACAGCGAAAGTATAGTAAGCGATATTTCTTTTCTTTTCTTTGCAGGAGGTGTCAGAGAGAAAAAGATTCGTAATAGTTTGAAATTGCGTGTAATGTCTGCTGCAGATCACTAAGTGTTCTCATTCTCAAATATTGGATGCATATTACGTGGGTATTTGTTGCTGTGAGTTATCCAGTAGTAGGCCTATCGCACTTAATGTAACTAACATAAACCTCTTAACGAATAGAGTACGACACCGGTTAAAATTTGTAAAGTCAGCCAATAATGATATGAAATTATGAAAATCAAAATTTTTGTTGCCCCTGCAAGCTTTTAGATAGGCATCCTATAACTAGAATCACTCTCCGTTAACCACGAAACATGAACCAGGTTAACAGTTTAGTTGTATAGATACTGTGACGGTACAGAAGTCAGCATAAGTTATATTTGGGGTTTTCTGCTTCAGGTTAACCTCTTTTCTTTAGCGTTATTGCTATTTTTGAAGAATCTGCCGACGAAGAAATCTGGTTTATTCAGAAGTTATCGTACAAATAGTGTTCAGCCATGAGGGGTAATTACTTCCCGAAGAGATAACGTCACTCTTCACAATATAAATCGGTATGGGACATATTTATGAAACACCAAACTTAGATCGAGAGGGAAAGATGCATCCATCGGAAACAACTTCGAATTGCAACTGCTGGTTAGGTTTTGTTTCTTCTTCTACGATAGAAGAATTACCAAAAGGTTGAGAAAACACTAATATTTGTAAGAATTGGAGATTAATGGTCAGCCACAACATAAACTATAGCTAGATAAAAATTTTCTGTATTTTTATGTCTGTAAGTTTCTCTTTTTAATTCCACACTCTTTTACATTTGTTTATGTTTATTAGCAGATGGTTTCAATAACAAGGTGACTGTCGGCCATGTCTGCTTCTCCACCCACCACCGGTATGAAACCACTCGCCGACACATCCCTAAGAACACCACCTACAAAACACACATTTCAATTGTTTGCAGTTCGTTCCATTGCATACTGTTCTGTTTTAATATCTTCAATTAGCTGTTCACGTTTGTGTGCGTGTAGGTAAATAGTACGGCGCTACCAGCACACGAAGATGGTTCACATACACCCACTAACAAATAGACTCTTAGTTTTTCCTGATTATAGATATGTAAAGTTATTGCAGAGTTACTGAGTTTATTGATATCGAAACACTTTAAATAAGTCCTCTTCCAGTTCTAAATTTCCTGCCCTCCTGATGTGTAAGGTTAGCCGTAGAAAACATTTCTCTGAGACTGGGTAATAATTCCTAACGAACAGACAGAGTAGTAGTTCATGCCAATTGCTACGCTCTACAATTTTATATTTTATCACGGCATGAAAACTGTCCATTGAGTTGTACCTTGTTATAAAGCCAGCCAGTCCCTTCCTTGATTAATACTTTTTTTTTTTTTTTTTTGAGTAGTCTGTAATAGGTCGTGTGAATAATCTGTGCATTACGGGGTGGAGGCTTATAAAGTGTAGTTATTGGTGTGTTACCTACCTCCTAAATTCATATGTAAGACAAATACAGCGTTCTTACAATGTTTTCTCCAGTGTCATCATGCACGACATTCTACAAATTACTGAGCAACTCATTCAACCTTTTTTATCATTGTTAATTGTTTCTATTGAAAAATTATCATCTACAGGCCCCTTTTCTTTCGTCATACTACTAATGGCATTTTACACACTTGCCGTTACTTCTGGAATGTTATTTCTGATTCGTCCAATGAATGTGTGGAAGCCTGGAAGTACAGCTCCGGCTGTTCGATAATAATTGTAATCTATAGGACCAATAATCTCTAAGAAGCAAAATTTCAACATTAATTTTATGACCTCTGGACCAAATAACGACTGTAAACCAAATATCACGCACAGACGGTAGAACAGAAGAATATTGTTAACGACTAAATAAACATCGGACACTCCACTCTTTTGAAGCTGACAACAGACGAGTGAATTTCAAAATACACTACATCTCAAGCTCTCGCCCGTCTTCCAACTGCGAAAACAAACATACTTCAGCAGGTCGTCAGAAGATACCAACAGACAACACACACCAGCCACTTTGAGCACAAACACATACAAAGAAAGAAAATACGAGAAAATATTGTGAAAGAGACGTACAATCACCAAATGCAGAGGACGCTTGAAACAACGAATATTTGGCAGCACTCAATACATAGTTTAGAATTTGAAAAGAGAAGAAATTCTACCTGATGAGAACAGTTGAGCTAGGAAAACAGCGACAATAGACTCCTGGCCATACAAAATCTAGAGAGGGCGTCACATGAAAGTCAAGGAATAATCCCAGCAAACTCTTACTCTGATCTATAGAAACCACGCACTTTTAAATTAGAAAACCGAGTAGATTTATGAACCCCGCTCATCCCAAATGAGCTAGTGTGTGTACCCCTCCTAATATGCATAAACGCTTACATAAAATTGGTTCTAGGCGCTTCAGTCGGGAACCGCGCGACCGCTACAATCGCACGTTCGAATCCTGCCTCGGGCATGGATGTGTGTGATGTCCTTCGGTTATTTAGCTTTAAGTAGTTCTAAGTTCTAGGGGACTGATGATCTCAGCAGTAAGTCCCATAGTGCTCAGAGCCATTTGAACCATTTTTTGGATCCATTCAGTCACTTTCTGCACCTCAGCTCTCAATCAAAAGTATTCTGAAGATTACTTTCTCTTTATGGATAAGGCATTTCTCGTAGTTACGCAACCAGCACAGGTATGTTCGCATTAGTATATTTTGATTCTCAACCTGTGAAGGTGGAAGTCAGACTATCAACAGATAGCGTCATCTGGTGTCCCTCTGAGGTCTACGAACAAACAAAACAAATTCGTTTGTAGCGCGCATAATCACATGAAATGTGCTGCATGTTGTGGGTACACTTCTGTTAAACGTCTCGCTCGTTTTTGTAAGTTTGGGACTCATCGATCCCTTCAAACTGACGGTTCTTTGTTCATAAAAACCCAAATTTTCACGCAGTAAATGTTTGTTCTCGTGCAACTAACGTAACGGACATCTTGGACTGCAACACAGAATTTGCTTAACAGCGTGAGTCTCTAACTTAAGTGTATCAGCTCTCATCGAGTGATCAAAATTATCTCTTTTTGTTTCCTGTTAAGAAACTATGACTAAATTTACTAACAATTATGAAAAGTTAGGACAACCTCTTATCTGCAGTAGCATAAAATATTTTGTGTGGGTTACTTCCATGTATCAATTACACGAAATCTGAAACGAGGCCACAGCTAGACATAGCTCGGACAGTTTCTCTAACACGTAAGACTGTCGTGTGGCCGCCGGAGGCCACGGCTAAGCCCCACGTGACGCCGTGTGTCTGTCCTGGACTGGCTGTGAAACACCCATCGCAAGGATATGCGAGTTACCGTGTTAAGATGCGTTTAAAGCAACTGAGGAGTCTGTCGATGTGTGAAACCAAAACTACAATATTACAAGTAACTAGCGTCAGCTAAAACATATTGTTACTCAAATAACTGACTGTAGCTGAATGATAATACTTAAATCAATGCTTATTGGCTAAAGCATATATTAAATGTATCGGCAACTTTCCAAATGCGAGTATCTTTCCTTGACAAAAAGTATTTGAGATAAAATTCAACCATTTCATACGCGAGGTGTTTTTGGAAAGTAAGAAACGATTGGTTGTGAGGTGGAAACCATAGTGAAAATCCGATGAAGCATTGGGCCTCTATTATGCCTCTAGATAGAGACCCGTCACTCTTCTCAGACCTGACTGCACAGCGAGTGGATAAAGATGCCTAGAAAATAGTGTCTCCCGACAAGAACGGGCTGCTGCCGCGAAATTTCGCCCAATTTCAAGCAACCCTGCATGAAGTGACTGTCATGTATTTCCTTTTTCATGACTGTTCTAAGCCACTCTTGGAGCGTTTTCGATGGGAAATGTTTGATCATCCATGGTACAGCGCGGACTTTGCTTCCTCCGATTTTCATCCCTGCTCAAATGAACTGCTGGCTGTGAAGACAACATTCTGACACAGTCAAAGAGCTGCAGTAGAGCGTAGAATATCGTCGGAGAGCACAGGAGGCTGCCTTCTATGACAGGTGTATCAGGAAGTTAGTCCACCTCTACGACAGATGTCTAAGTTAAAGGGGCAGCTATGAGGAGAAGTAGCTGGAAGGTGTAGCTGTTACAAATAAAACAGGTTTGATTTTCATCGTGGTTTCCATTTCGCTACGATCGTTTCTTACTTTCCGAATAACTCATGTAAGGGGCAGTCAAATGAAAACCAAACAGCCGCCATAGATGGACCATCGAATGGTTACATTCAAATGTAATCACCACACGCGTTTATCCCACTGGGACAGGAGACGATCAATTACAGTTTCATAGAATGTGGTCGGTCGCTGATGGATTCACAACCGCGCCTAATCCTGTATTTCATGAAACTGCCCCCACACATGTCTGTCTTAAAGTCGCCAAAGATGAGAAAATCCATTGTGAGAGATCCGGACGTTATGCAGGATGTTGCAATGTTTCCCGACGAAATCGCTGAACCACTCCCTTCCTCCGATTTGCATTGTGTGGGTGGACGTTGAACTACAACAGTGTGATTCACTCGACACTATTCCTAGGCGTCTCGACTTACCCACGTAGCTGTTTCAACTGTAGGAGGAGGTCATCATGATCTTACCAGAACTTGTGTGAATAGCTTTGGACGGGCCTGTGTTCGATTCCCGACTGGGTCTGAGATTTTCTCCGCTTAGGGACTGAGTGTGTGTTGTCTTCATCATCATTTCATCACCATCCGGTGCGCAGGTCGCCATATGAAGCGTCGAATGTAATAAGAGCTGCACCAAGGCGGCCGGACCTGCCCCGCAAGGGGCTTCCCAGTCAGTGACGTCAAACGCTCATTTCCATTTTACCTGCACAAAGCTAATTGCGTCATGTCGGATGACACGCTATGACTTGTTATTAAGGGTGTGATGGCAACACTAATACGAACCACATTACTGTGCATCAGATATGTTTTATTTGCGGTGAATGACAATAACAAATTACTTAACACTGTTGTTTTTATTGACACCTCACAACATTTCAAACATCAAATGCAGCAGAATAACTCTGGGCGACACGACATCAACAAAAATAAGTTATATAGGAGTTGTGGGTTTGGGTATCTATTAATGCGTACTGAATCGAAATCCAGAAAATAAATGTAAGTAGACCCCAATGTTACTAAAAACATTTTCTATTCCACTGCTATACGGTTATGAAGGTAGCTGACAGCAAAAACATTTTATGGAACGCTGACAATACCGGCATGGCGAAAAAATCAAAATGTGTATGTTATTGACGAATCTAATTCTGTAGATTTGCTTCTCATCCGTTCGTCTGTTTCATACAGATCTTCGAATGTACTCTGCAAGTCACATGGCGATGTGCGGGTGACAGTGAATCACTGATGTTGGTTCAGAAGCTCCGTGTTGCTTTTTTGGCGCTAAATGAATCGGTGAAGAAATACATAGCTTTTCATTATCATCCATAACTATAACTGTTAAGCATCCCAGAGTAATAAACAATGGTCCAAAATGGAAAATGCACACTACCGCCTTGATGCATCAATTGCATTTCCTTAAGACTTCCGGTGAGATCTCCCTATGGTGTAAACAATCAGTAATAGATTCTCCTCGTATTTAAGTATATTCTATATAGTATTAGTTGAAAACAGTCTTTGTTACAATTTTAGTTGTTTTATTTATCAACTACTCGTTTCCCCTTATTTAGGTATCTTCAGGCTGATCTCAATTTTGGTATTTCTTAGGTAGAGCCTTTAAACAATGTAGCTAAAGGTCATCGTCGAGTACATCAGGCCAACCAAGTTAACGAAGCCGTTGTTGGCCTGATCAGAGGAGAAATCCGGCACCTATCGTGCTGACGCAGTTGCAAAGCTATCGAGTTTTGTGTTTTTCTTAGTTTCTCCAAACTCATTGCGTCAAATGTCCTTTGAAAAAGACAAGGCCGATTTCCCTACTTATCCTTCCTCACGTATGCTACATCTCACATTACCATCGATGACATATTATCCTATGATTTCACTTCCTTCCTTTTTCTTTTTATATTTCTTCCAGCATTCCGGTGCAATTTTCTAACTTCGAATCTATCCTGTTTACTACTGGGTCGTTGTATATCAGCATCACGAAACGTTCTACGCTATCCACGAGATCGTACATCGCGATCAGTATTAGTTTTGTAACGTTCTTTTGGAGCAGGACTGCAATTACTTTCACAAGTAATGATTGTTTTCCGATGAGTACAGTGCACTGAATTATCTTTAGTCCAAAAACACAAAACAGTTACTTTATAAGTCGAAAGCAAGGACTCGTCGGAGGGAGAGTCGTTACGTGCCACTGGGTACCCCACATTTCATCACGGAGGCGGAGCAGCTGAAACATTTCACGTTCGACACAATTCTCTCTGTCAACGCTGGCCGTAGGTAAACAAATGCGGCAGCGAGATCTCGTTAACAAATCATAGCACGAGGTGTGATGACTACCACCTGGCGTTAGCAATGTGTGTTCAGCCACACTGTACTAAGCTGACCTTGGCGGTAGCAGAACGACGGAAAGCGACTTTTATACGTGGGCCCTTTATACATTTCAATGCTCTTAAATATGCCATGTCCTATGCGAGCTGCGTGAATTGTCATTTCACTTCTTTCAAGTTAGTGTCTCCTTATTTATCCACCTCTCCTGACTTTCTCCTAGGATTATGTTGTCATGTGACTTTTTTCTTATCTCTGACTTGTCCGTCACTGGAAGGAGCCCAGGTAATCGTTACGGGGACACCGTATTCTGTGAGATTTTGAGGTCTGGGGACAAGTACCGTGTGTCGAAAACGGCGTGAGAATGTTTTGAAAGTAAAAAACGCTTCGTAAAATATTTAAAAGAAATCAAGGCCGTGTTGGCAAAAAAATGTTGAATGAAATCAGAGTGGACGTAAGGAGAGCACTTGCGAGAAAATTCAGAAGTTTCAAATTTTGTCTCTACATATGATGGAAAAATTCTAAGATTTATGGGTTTAAACAACGTCAGCGAAGCGACTGAATTCATCTTTGCTGTCACTCGGTGGTTATTCTGGCACATAAAAAGAAGGCTAACACCGAGAAAGCCGAAATACTTAGTTCTGTTTCCGGAAATTGTTTCATTTCGAAAGATCGTGCTGGTAATACGGTTCAACATTGTCAACATCACTTGAACACAGAGACCGAAACTACTGAAATAAGTGACAACGGAATACGGTCCAAGCAGCTGCCTGAGGTTCGAGTCCTCCCTCTGGCATGGATGTGTGTGTGTGTGTGTGTGTGTGTGTGTTTTTTGTCAGAGTAAGTTAGTTTAAGATAGAGTAAGTAGTGTGTAAACCTAGGGACCGATGACCTCAGCAGTTTAGTTCCACAGAACTTACCACAAATTTCCAAAATTTCCAATAGAAAATTACCTAAATCCGCTCAAAACTCGTAACTATAAGCGTACACTAACTGGTCAAAAGCATACGGACACTTCTACGTAATGTGGAATTGACCACCAGGTGTCACAAGAGGCAGCTCTCCATGTGTAATGGGAGGCAGAGTTACTGTGTTGTTATCAAAGAAACAACAACTGCAGAATGGTGTGCCAGAGGATCTTGCTGGCGCCGAATGTCGACTACTCATTAGATGTCGCCTGAGTAGCAAATCCGTCAGGCCATATCAATCATTGGCAATACCCAACATAAAGAAACGTGACGTATTGTGAATAATTAGGCGGAAAGATACCTTGCTCCTGGATTATACGAGAAGTCATGAATCACAGGAGACAGTATCAACCGTTAAATACCTAGGATCATGTGTCTGGGGTGACATGAAGCACGACGAGCACATAAAAGTACGCTGTATAACACAATTAAACGATCAGTTTTCTTTGAAACCCGGTAACTGCCTCCAATGGCGACGTATAAGTTTGAAATTTGGTTCAACGGTGCCTACAACATACTCTGTAATGGTGCAAAAGCGTGGTGAATTATTACGTCAGCCTCGGGCTCGGTGAAGCTTCCAACAACAACAAAAAAGTTGACACATGCGATGAAAAGGCCACAGCTCAGACGTTCATGTTACATTGGCACCAAATTTGACCAAAATTCTGCCCAACACCACCGTGGACGTGTCATACGATCAGGAGGTTGTCACAGCTCCTCTTACCCACATTTCATCCCTTATTTTACCACCTCCGCAATGGAGTTCAGAACGGCGACTTTCTTGACAACCTTCGACGCTGCTGACAGCTTCCTGGACAGTTCCACCCTTCTTTCATGACATTGTGGGCCAGCAGTCCCATAGGACATGATCGCTGCCCTTGGAGTACACTACGACGACAGTTTTTTCTTTGGTGTACAGGGCAGAGCAACTACAGACCGTTACAAACAATTCAACGAAACTGAAATACGATCTAAAGCAACAAATAATGCAAATGTATTTTCAGCCCCCGTACTTCGCGCCCATCTTTGAGCCAATTTTCAAACTTACCTCGTAGCGCGAGACAATTACGCCGTTTCGAAAAAGTGGCTCTTTAATTGTGTTGCACAGTTCATTCAACAACTTCCCTTTGACATCAAATCTATTAGTAGAAAATGAAAACTTCTTAAAAAACAAAATGAAAGAATTTAATGTATAACGATTCATACTAAAGAGAGGAATTTCCGGATAGGTAATATGTATGCTTGTTCCACATTCATTAAATTATTTTAGATTGTGGTTGAAATCGAAATACAGTTATGTAAATAGTCAGTACGTTGCTATATTTTCACTGAGCATTTACAAAATATTCTCGGGTTTCACGCCGCATCAAGTGGTTAATTATCCTCGAGCTTTCGGCAGACCACTCCTCTGTCATTGTCAATGACAATGGCAGAGGTGATCTCTGCCGAAAGCTTGTGGGGAGTTAACCACTTGATGCGGCTTGAAACCCGAGACCACTTTATTAATGGATATCGACGCGAGATCACGCATTCGTACATGCATAATATTTGTAAATCAGCTGACAAGTGTACCTTATAACGATTTGTCGCAGATGACAGATGGGACACACAAATCATTAAACTAAACTAATGACAACTGCTCTATGGGGGTGAATGGCGTACTACCGTATTTTACGGGAAACTGTTATTCCTGAATCACCGCAACGACAATATTTGCAGCTGGTGGCGGCGTGGCCTTTCCTATGCACATGGAACTGTGTTACAGATTCTAATGTATTCCATTACTCTTGAACCTGACATACATGACTAGCATGCAGTCACCACATCACTGAGATGTGAAAAGCCTATTATTGCTCTCTATCGTCAAGCACATCTTGGAACCGATTACCGGTAGGACAATGTGCAGCTTCGTGTTGCACTCAAGCTTCAACGGTTCATGAATGATGAGTCAATGCCACAGCTTCCACAACCTGCACGTCCAGTGGTCCCTCACTCGTAAACAAGCCGAGAATATACCGAAACACCTCGTTTCGTGTTATACTGACTGTAGCTTTGAAGGACAAGTTCTGGATAAGCAATGAAACAGCACGGCCGAAGTCACTGCATAGTCACGGAATGTCTGTTGCGACTCGTGTACAAGCAGTTAGCGTTCATGGTCGATACAAAGTGCCATTATTGGTACTTCTGCGTCCCGCGCCGCTCCTGGGTAAGCCTCCCAGCCATTCTACAGGCATTCGGCGTAGCGCAGATCTGGAAGAGGCCTGGACCAACGTCAGCTTCAGTGGTTGTTCACTGAGGCTGCCCACATCAGGTGTACCACACAGCCATGTTCGTCATGGGTGCCAACGATGATATCATGACGCTCTGACAGCAACAAGCGATGACCGTGTGGTCTCCAGCAGCCGCAGCCGAATACACGAACCCAGAGCAGCTGTCTACATGGCGATGTAACTCGCAGGCCCCTAGGCTGCAAGATAGACTTGGCGTAACAGTCTTCAGAGAGTTCATTCTGCAACGAACAGTCAGTTCTCTTACACTCAGTCATTCGCCAGAGTTCGTCTGGAGCTAGAAACAGCCATTCTGGAACACCGCATACCATTAACAGCCTGCAATGATTGGAACCGCCACAGCCCATGACTTGTCTGCAGAATTAGAACCTGGCCAGGTGTATACTACTGGACGTGACAGTATGTACAGATCTCATGAGTAACCAGTGTTGGATATTAAAGTATTTGTTAATTACAATAAACAAGCGTTATTGTACATACATTAATTTATTGTTTTTAGCGATTCCGGAATTAAACATTGGCCTAGTTGTGGCAACGACCGGGACCGTCGGGTGTGGATGATAATGGAGAAACATAAATGTGATTATTGAAAAAAGTGCGACTATTTAGGGCAGTAGACCTGCTCTAAAACATTGAAAAAATATCGTATCTAATTTCATGAATTGGCCTATTGAAGAACTATCGTTAATTCTTTACTGTAACAGGAAGCAGAACACTGGTTAGTAATAGGCACACGGGTCAGAGACGGCCAACTGTGAATCTAATGTAATGAACGCCTGATTGCCGTTAATTCTAACTGATGATTCTCATTTCCATCATCGGTCGTTTAAAGAATCAATCGAGTCTAAGTCGTACTATTTCACATCAACAAGGAAAGACATTTATCTGGTGGCAAAGGTAAGTGCAAGGTGTAGGATAGATGGATAAATAGCTGTACGAAATAGAACGTCCTCTACAACAAACTCGGGTGGTTGAAACGCCCAGTTCTTACACATGTAGATGGTCATAACTGTTGTTACGTACTGCAGAAGAGAAGTAAAAGGTATTTTCAGTTTTAGTACTTTCAGTTTTACTAACAGCTGATTTTATATCAGGCAGTTGTACTCAAATCAAGCACACCTGGAGGTATTGTCGTCATTGTACTATCGGCTGCGTTAGCTTTACGTAGTTTACTCAAATCAGCGGCATCCAACTGATAGGAGTTGTTGTTGTTGTGGACTTCAGTCCTGAGACTGGTTTGATGCAGCTCTCCATGCTACTCTATCCTGTGCAAGCTTCTTCATCTCCCAGTACCTAATGCAACCTACATCCTTCTGAATATGCTTAGTGTAGTCATTTCTTTGTCTCCCTCTACGATTTTTACCCTCCACGCTGTCCTCTAATACTAAATTGTGATCCCTTGATGCCTCAGAACGTGCCCTAGCAACCGATCCCTTCTTCTGGTCAAGTTGTGCCACAAACCTCTCTTCCCACCAATCCTATTCAATACTTCCTCATTATCTATGTGATCTACCCATCTAAGCTTCAGCATTCTTCTGTAGCACCACATTTCGAAAGCTTCTATTCTCTTCTTGTCCAAACTATTTATCGTCCATGTTTCACTTGCATACATGGCTACACTCCATACAAATACTTTCAGAAATAACTTCTTGACACTTAAATCTATATTCGATGTTAACAAATTTCTCTTCAGAAACGCTTTCCTTGCCATTGCCAGTCTACATTTTATATCCTCTCTACTTCGACCATCATCAGTTGTTTTGCTCCCCAAATAGCAAAACGCCTTTACTACTTTAAGTGTTTCATTTCCTAATTCCCTCAGCACCACCCAACTTAACTCGACTACATTCCATTATCCTCGTTTTGCTTTTGTTGATATTCATCTTATATCCTCCTTTCAAGACACTATCCATTCCGTTCAATTGCTCTTCCAAGTCATTTGCTGTCTCTGACAGAAATAGGATGTCATCGGCGAACCTCAACATTTTTATTTCTTCTCCATGGATTTTAATACCTATTCCGAATTTTTCTTTTGTTTCCTTCACTGCTTGCTCAATATACAGACTGAATAACATCGGGGAGAGACTACAACCCTGTCTCACCCCCTTCCCAACCACTGCTTCCCTTTCATGTCCCTAGGATTATTACTACGTATTACCCCGTTTTCACCAGTTTGCTAATCGTTGACGTATAGTAACATTGTTGTTCTGACGAATTTGAAATCCTTTCCGACATCCGACCACTGAAATGACCAACTTCTGTATCATACATCTTGACTGATACTTTCTCATCTGAGCTGGTACTACAAATTCATAGACTTCGTAGTTCAGCGAGTTTTCTGCATGACGCAAGCACTGTTTGTACCGTTTGGTGGAAATCAGTATTTCTACATGAAGCACAGCCTGCAAAAGCCAGTTGCAGTACCGAAGTCAAGTAAAAGTTTTAGAATTGATCAGTCGATGCACTGTTGTTACTTTGTGGAGATTTAGTTGACGTTTGTGCACAGCTGCGCGAGGAGAAGATGCTGACAGCCAAATGTGAAGTGTTAAATGGTGCAACGATTTTATGAGGCTTCTTTCAAAGATCGTTCCTAGGCCGCCCACTTTATTGTTGATTAAAGCATCTGTCCGACTTGCGTCGTATTTATAATTCCTGCTGAAATATTAGAAAATGTGGAAGGTACACGCTTCTTTTGCATACTGAAAAAATCTGTCACCCTGTAAGAATAATGGAAACTGAAATCCCACAGTTCACACAACCAACCAACAGTAAGTTACCCCTAAACTAGAATACCATGAAAATAAAGTATAGTATGTGCCGATGCGAAACAATGTGGCACAGAGGAGGCATGTAAACCTCTCTTGTAAAAAATGTAGACATCGCCGGCGGGGAACGACCCGAACAGACACCATTACTGTAGTGGAAGCGCTTCCGTGCTACAAGACAAACACTGTAAATGAAAACAGCTTCCAGTCATTGTTATTTATTCTGTTGGTCCCAAATAGAGCCTTTGTCAGTTTCTAATCGAAAGGGCGATGTCAGTTTCTAAGCGAAAGGACGAAACATCTGAAGTCGATGTACTTCACGCGGCACGGATTTATTAGAAGAAGAATAAACGATTTTTGTCTCAATTTTATGAAGTACATCAGATGTAAAGCCTGACAAGTTAGAACACTTAGTCCGTTGTGGACGACGCAAACCACCGAAACGTGTGGCAGCACTCATGTGGCAACATAACTCCAAAAATTTATCAACCCAGTACTATAACTGCTGTTATGACCCACCCAGCAGAATATAAAATAATACTGTGGCCTGAAGATTAATTTCAGGGACTAAAACTGAGAGCCCTTTTCTGCATAAATGGAGGAACTAAGAATAGCTGGTTTTTGATTTTACATAATTATTTTTAAAATATTTTTTAAATAATAAAACATGTCTTTTCAAGCATTCGCGATGGCGTGAAGCCAATTTTCTAAAGTTAGCATCAAACATATAAAGGAAATAAATTTTCTGTTCAAATCCGCTATCATTGTGGGTGCCTTGTGAAAGTAACTGTCTAGACCTTTTATTAAAAGTCTTTACTTATATTACGTCCTTCCGTCCATCGCGCTCATCAGATATAAAACAAGTTCAGAACTTGCAAAATAAGACTCAGCGTCATTGTTAAAATTTATGTCTAACTGGGGAGTCCGTTAGACAAATGTTTTAACACTGTCACTGAACCTTGTGTAGTAAGCTCTAATTTTTTTTATTAATTTTTTGTATTTTACCTGATGATGCCAAAACGGCTTAACATAAATAAAGAAATTTATTTCACGATCCAGACGGTTTTAGTCACATAACGACAAACACGTAAAACAATGAGTTTTTCCTCTTCTTCCATGTGCGCTGATTGAAAAGGGATGCACCTTTCGTAATTACTAGATTTGTAACGAACTAGCTCATATGGCAATATTGCTTAACGTAACGATATATGTAAGACACAAATTAACTCTGGAAATACGAAACTACCAGTGTATTCATGCCTTGGCGTATACAAAATTAATTGTAATGACTGCGGAAAATTTTATATAGGCCAAAGAGGCAAAAAATATCCATATTAGATACCGAGAACATACCAGAAACAGTGGCACAACCCACATACAATACTTAACCATGTAAAAACTGAAAATCACAACATAGACCTGATTGAAAATTCGATTCAAATTCTCCACGTAACACCAAAAGGCCCAATATTGAACTTTCTGGAAGAGACAGAAATCTATATACATACCGACAAATATATATAAAAAATTAAACGAACAAACCAATTTAAAACATACCAACTATCTTGATAACTTCATTGCAGTTATTGACCACGAATAATTTCATAAAACGAACAACAGTATACAGCTGCAAAGATTTTACTATAACACAACTCCATAGATCTATAAAAACAAATCTCTAACCATGTAACATCGCTGACATAACTCCAAGCTGTCAAATTTACAAAATGTTAACAAGATCTTAACGATATTGGCCAACAAAGAAAAGATTCCTCTGCCGAGACATTAGTTAGCAAGTAATTTATAATTTTGGCTGTGCTTTGCCTTGCTTTGAAACGCACCAAGTAAGATATCTGACAGCACGAGCGTCAGCAACGTAATATGGAAGTAAGTCTTACGCCAAATGTACAAAATAATTATTTATTACGAAAACTCACAGATATATGATCTAAATACCGTATTATATGTTCCAGAGTGCTTGAAAATGGCCTTTTAGCCGAAATAGGCCTATAGCCAATGAAAATAAAGCCACAACAATAACAACTGCTACATAAAGCAGCGTTTTGGCTTTATGTACACATAATGTGCTTACAAGACATATATAACACTGCAGGCCCAGATAAATTTAAAACAGCAATCTTGGTTATCAAAAGGGGGCGTCGCCTGCAAAGGACACAGTGACCGTTAGGAGTTACTGTAAAGAAAAGCAGCCTCACGTGGAATACTAGAACCTCTCCGCCAACGAGCAGATCTTTACTCATTCCAGGTGGCAACACGTCTGAAGTTTAGAGCTACGATCAACACTATATTCGAGCACTTACTGCGAAACCGGTAATAAAATTCGTATTAATACACGGGTTGTGGTAGTATATCTTCACATAACATTGTTAGTTTCTCAAATTGGACACTCGATATCCCTCTTCCCACTATTATCGACGTCTAATTCCAATGTTGTAACTGCGTTTAGTTCCGTGTACATTTCATTCCAATGTTATAACTGCGTTTAAGTCTTTGGACTAAATCCACTACAATAAGTTGGCTACAAGGTCACTGTGAATTACCATCACTCCATGAAGAAAATTGAGATCCCAACACACTAATTTAATATTTAAAAATGGTTCAAATGGCTCTGAGCACTATGGGACTTAAGATCTATGGTCATCAGTCCCCTAGAACTTAGAACTACTTAAACCTAACTAACCTAAGGACATCACACACATCCATGCCCGAGGCAGGATTCGAACCTGCGACCGTAGTAGTCGCGCGGTTCCGGACAGAGCGCCTTAACCGCGAGACCACCGCTGCCGGCTTATTTAATATTTACTTCTTGGTCATTTCCGAAAGGTTTATATTCGAATTGTTGTCCACTGAGCTTTATATATGTGCTGTGTTGTACGGGGGCTACAGAAACTCCGTGTTGCGTGGGGTTGCAGCTACCTTTCAACAGTCAACAAACGCGGTTCGTACTAATTTTCACTAGCAGCGCGGCCATCAGCTGACGTCCATCGTACGGATTCATTACGCAGACGTGTTCCGCTGCCCTCACATGGCTTCTCACTTACCAGCCTTCTTGACGAGATTCTTGGCAAAGAGCACGGGAGGCGAAGTACGTCGCATGGCAACCGCATGAGCGCGTCCCGAACGTCGCCCGAGGATGACTGAGCGGGAAGCGCATATGGACCACCAGCGGCCAGCCGCAAGCTGAGCCACTGCCTCGGGTAGAGCTGGTGGGGATGGTGGAATGGGGGGAGGGGTCGCGGGAGGAGCGGGTGCCGACGACGCGGCCCACCTGGAGGCGCCAAGGCGGCCGGCAGTAACCCTTCATCAGCGGCGCCCGGCACACAGCAGCTGCCAGTACCGCTGCCGTGGCGACAGGTGCCGTCCGTTTCGTGACGGGAGTTATAGTGCTTCTTGGGCCATACACCGGTGCAATTCAAAGTCGATTTATCACGGCACCGTCCACATTTACACATAGTACTCACCGAAATGGCGATCCTTCTTTCGAAGGTTTGTAAGCCGCACTATTGTCTGCTACAGCGCACTATCTGACCAAAAGTATCCGGACCCACCATGATGTCACGAGAGGCGTCAGTGTAAAAGGAGGAGTGGGGTATTGATTGCCAGCAGTGGATGAATAACAGTAGAACGACTGGCGGGGAGAACCCAGTGGCTTCGGCGGACTAGGCTTGGACGTCACCAGCTGTCCAAGTCGACTATTACGAAGTGGAAACTGAGGGAACAACGGCAGCTAAACCAAGACCAGGCAGACCACATGTTCTGACGAACATGGAACATCGAGCCCTTCGGAGGGTAATTGGGAAAAAATATCGCGTGAAAACAGCCAAAGTAACCACTCGTAAGATCCAGAGTGCTACCAACGGTCCTGTAGTACAATGACTGTTCGTATCGAGTTAGAAGCTGAAATTTTAAATTGTGAATTTGAGAAACCTTTCACGCAGGAGGATCGTACAAACATACCGCCGTTTGCGTCTCGTACAGATTCCCGTATGGGAGACATAGAGATGGACATCCATAGGGTTGTGAAGCAGCTGAATGGGTTGAATATAAATAAATCGCCATGTCCTGATGGGATTCCAATTCGGTTTTACAGAGAGTACTCTACTGCATTGGCTCCTTACTTAGCTTGCCTATATCGCAATCTCTTGCCCAACGTAAAGTCCCAAGCGACTGGAAAAACCGCAGGTGACGCCTGTATATAAGATCGGTAAAAGGACGGATCTTCAAATTAAAGACCAATATCCTTAACATCGGTTTGTTGCAGGATTCTCGAAAATATTCTCAGTTCGAATACAATGAATTTCCTTGAGACAGAGAAGTTGCTGTCCATGCATCAGCACGGCTTTAGAAAGCATCGCTCCTGCGATACGCAACTCGCCCTTTTTTCACATGATATCTTGCGAACCATAGATGAAGGGTGTCAAACGGATGCCATATTCCTTGACTTCCGGAAAGCGTTTGACTCGGTGCCCCACTGCAGACTCCTAAGTAAGGTACGAGCATATGGGATTGGTTCCCAAATATGTGAGTGGCTTGAAGACTTCTTAAGTAATAGAACCCAGTACGTTCTCCTCGATGGTGAGTGTTCATCGGAGGTGAGGGTATCATCTGGAGTGCCCCAGGGAAGTGTGGTAACTCCGCTGTTGTTTTCTGTCTACATAAATGATCTTTAGGATAGGGTGGATAGCAATGTGCGGCTGTTTGCTGATGATGCTGTGGTGTACGGGAAGGTGTCGTCGTTGAGTGACTGTACGAGTATACAAGATGACTTAGACAGGATTTGTGATTGGCGTAAAGAATGGCAGCTAGCTCTAAATATAGATAAATGTAAACGCAGATGAATAGGAAAAAGAATCCCATAATGTTTGAATACTTCATTAGTAGTGTAGTGCTTGACACAGTCACGTCGATTGAATATTTGGGCGTAACATTGCAGACCTATATGAAGTGCGACAAGAATGTAATGGTAGTTGTGGGGAAGGCGAATACTCGTCATCGGTTCATAGGTAGAATTTTGGGAAGATGTGGTTCATCTATAAAGGAGACCGCCTATGAAACACTAATACGACCTATTCTTGAGTACTGTTCAAGCGTTTGGGATCCCTATCAGGTCGGATTGAGGGAGGACATAGAAGAAATTCAGAGACGGGCTGCTAGATCTGTTACTGGTAGGTGTGATCATCACGTGAGTGTTACGGAAATACTTCAGGAACTCGGGTGGGTGTCCCTAGAGGAAAGGAGGCGTTCTTTTCGTGAATCGCCACTGAGGAAATTTTGAGAACCAGCATTTGAGGCTCACTGCAGTAGAATTTTTCAGCCGCCAACTTACATTTCGCGGAAAGACCACAAAGATAAGAGAGATTAGGGCTCGTACAGAGGCATATAGGCAGTCATTTTTCCCTCACTCTGTTTGGGAGTGGAACAGGGAGAGAAGATGCTAGTGGTGGCACGAGGTACCCTCCGCCACGCTCCGTATGGTGGATTGCGGTGTATGTATTTAGATGTAGATGTAGAAGGATGGAGTACAATTGTGAAGCGACTCCTCATGAGGTACACACTCGTGTGGTCAGTGCTAAGCGACGCTTGAGGTAGTGTGAAGAGCTTCGTCACTGGTCAGTGGACGACTGAAACGAGTGATTTGCAGTGATAAATCACGCTATGTATTGTAGCATTCCGATGGAAGGATTGAGATTAGCGAGGAAGTGGAGAACATTACCTGCCATAATGTGTAATATCGGCGGCCGTTGTGGCCGAGGGGTTCTAGGGGCTACAGTCTGGAACCGCGCTACCGCTAGGGTCGCAGGTTCGAATCCTGCATCTGGCATGGAAGTGTGTGATGTCCTTAGGTTAGTTAGGTTTACGTAGTTCTAAGTTCTAGGGGACTGATGACCTCAGAAGTTAAGTCCCATAGTGCTCAGAGCCATGTGTAGTATCAACAGTGATGGAAAAGGTTAGGGAGTGACCCCCCCCCCCCCCATACTGCGCTTGAGAAAACGCTATGCGGGAGAATATGGACGTATTTTGCAGTATTGTGTGCTAGGTACATCAGAGGAACAGTTCTGAGACGCAACTCCTTGCACCAGCATGACAATGCGCCCTGTAGTAAAACAGCATCTGCGAGACAATGGTTTACGGAAAACAACATTTCTCAACTTGGAAGGCCTGCCCAGAGCATCGATTGAAATGAGATGAGTTAGAAAATTGAGGTCGTTTCAGACCCCAGCGTCTCTGGTTTCGGCTCTTGACGTATGGGATTTCTCCAGACATCTTATTGAAAGTGTCTCCAGCAGAGTTCAAGTCGTCACAAAGGTGGAAGGTCAGCACACTCCATATTAATGTTTCATACTTCTATTAGAAAGCGTAAACAAGTTGACCATTCGGTGCAGCACTGAAGAGAATACTTTGCATTGTACCACTTATTAGGACTCTGATTTGTGACAAGACTGATCGCTTATATGCGTCTCTAACTACTATAATCTCATCTTTGCGGTCACTGTGGAGTCAGAGTCTGCGGGGCCTAGATTTCTTCAGACTCGTTCTTGAAACTTTTGAAGTAGGCTGTCGCCAGATAGCTGGTGTCTATCTCCAAGTGTCCGTGAGTTCAGTTTTCTAGCCCTCCGAAACCCCGTCCCACACGTCAGACAAACGACAGATCATAGGGGCAGCCCTACTCGGTACAAATTAAGTCTCTCCTAACAGTCATTTTTTTAATGTAGTACGGTGTCACACACTTCTGCCTACATTTAGGAGTGGTCGCGCGAATATTTTGTAAGGAATCTCATTTTTTAGAATGAATACATTATCCAGTAGCCTACCAGTGAATCGAAGTCTGTCACCTGCTTCGCCTTGTTTCAGGGCCTCAAAGTATCGTTGAGTGGAATTAAGCAGAGCTTGGATATGACTCAGGGAGAATTTCTGTTTAAGAGGTTTGAATGCGTTCCCAAACAGTATGAACAGTGGTTGCTCCATACCGTGACGAACAAGGCACGACCAACTGTATGCCACCAATGGGTTTTGATCATTGATCATCATTAGATAGCAAACAGTTATTTTCAGGAATGTTTGTGTCAACATTGTTTCTGTGGCGTCAAACAAATTGAAAACCATCCTGTGTCACTGTTGTCAATAGTAAATAGGCAGTGACGGAAGAAGGGTTTTATTTTCTTGGAGCCACAGTAAAAACTTTTACATAGAGATACCATTTTATGATCTCTGAAAATAAGGAGGTGATCTAAATCAGTAATTGATAAAGATTTATTGCCGGCAGCTCTTGGCAGTTCTGAAATTTGACATTATTTTCAAATCTTCCAATATCCGCCATGTGTGAGGCACCGCTTGTACAAAATTGCTGATTCGTAGCTTTCAGAGCGAATCTTTCATATAGGATAGATCAGATTTCCCTAATACAGTTGCTTCTAGATAGTGGTTGATTGAAAAATACATGTAATTGAATAACTCAACCATAACACAAGAGGAGGAGGTATACTTGGAAAAGGCCGGGAGATACGGGCAGATTTCAATTAGATTACATCATGGCCAGACAGAGATTCCGAAATCAGATATTGGATTGTAAGGCGTACCCAGGAGCAGATATAGACTCAGATCACAATATAGTAGTATTGAAGAGTAGGCTGAAGTTCAAGACATTAGTCAGGAAGAATCAATACGCAAAGAAGTGGGATATAGGAAGTTCTAAGAAATGACGAGATACGTTTGAAGTTCTCTAACTCTATAGATACAGCAATAAGTAATAGCGCAGTAGGCAGTACAGTTGAAGAGGAATGGACATCTCTAAAAAAGGGCCATCACAGAAGTTGGGAAGGAAAACATAAGTACAAAGAAGGTAGCTGCGAAGAAACCACGGGTAACAGAAGAAATACTTCTGTTGATTGATGAAAGGAGGAAGTACAAACATATTCCGGGAAAATCAGGAACACAGAAATACAAGTCGCTGAGGAATGAAATAAATAGGAAGTGCAGTGAAGCTAAGACGAAATGGCTGCAGGAAAAATGTGAAGACATCGAAAAAGATATGATTGTCGGAAGGACAGACTCAGCATACAGGAAAGTCAAAACAACCTTTGGTGACAAAAGCAACGGTGGTAAGATTAAGAGTACAACGGGAATTCCACTGTTAAATGCAGAGGAGAGAGCAGATAGGTGGAAAGAATACATTGAAAGCCTCTACGAGGGTGAAGATTTGTCTGATGTGATAGAAGAAGAAACAGGAGTCGATTTAGAAGAGATAGGGGATCCAGAATTAGAATCGGAATTTAAAAGAGCTTTGGAGGACTTACGGTCAAATAAGGCAGAAGGGATAGATAACATTCCATCAGAATTTCTAAAATCATTGGGGGAAGTGGCAACAAAACGACTATTCACGTTGGTGTGTAGAATATATGAGTCGGCGACATACCATCTGAGTTTCGGAAAAGCATCACCCACACAATTTCGAAGACGGAAAGAGCTGACAAGTGCGAGAATTATCGCACAATCAGCTTAAAAGCTCATGCATCGAAGCTGCTTACAAGAATAATATACAGAAGAATGGAAAAGAAAATTGAGGTTGCGCTAGGTGACGATCAGTTTGGCTTTAGGAAAAGTAAAGGCACGAGAGAGGCAATTCTGACGTTACGGCTAATAATGGAAGCAAGGCTAAAGAAACATCAAGACACGTTCATAGGATTTGTCGACCTGGAAAAAGCGTTCGACAATATAATATGGTGCAAGCTGTTCGAGATACTGAAAAAAGTAGGGGTAAGCTAAAGGGAGAGACGGGTCATATACAATATATACAACAACCAAGAAAGAATAATAAGAGTGGACGATCAAGGACGAAGTGCTCGTATTAAGGTGGAGGTAAGACAAGGCTGTAGCCTTTCGCCCCTACTCTTCAATCTGTACATCGAGGAAGCAATGATGGAAATAAAAGAAAGGTTCAGGAGTGGAATTAAAATACAAGGTGAAAGGATATCAATGATACGATTCGCTGATGACATTGCTATCTTGAGTGAAACTGAAGAAGAATTAAATGATCTGCTGAACGGAATGAATAGTCTAAGGAGTACACAGTATGGTTTGAGAGTAAATCGGAGAAAGACGAAGGTAATGAGAAGTGGTTGAAATGAGAACAGCGAGAAACTTAACATCAGGATTGATGGTCACAAAGTCGATGAAGTTAAGGAATTCTGCTACCTAGGCAGTAAAATAACCAATGACGGACGGAACAACGAGAAGATCAAAAGCAGACTCGCTATGGAAAAAAAGGAATTTCTGGCTAAGAGAAGTCTACTAATATCAAATACCGGCCTTAATTTGAGGAAGAAATTTCTGAGGATGTACGTCTGGAGTACAGCATTGTATGGCAGTGAAACATGGACTGTTGGGAAACCGGAACAGAAGACAATCGAAGCGTTTGAGATGTGGTGCTATAGACGAATGTTGAAAATTAGGTGGACTGATAAGGTAAGGAATGAGGAGATTCTACGCGGAATCGGAGAGGAAAGGAATATGTGGAAAACACTGATAAGGAGAAGGTACAGGATAATAGAACATCTGCTAAGACATGACAGAATGACTTCCATGGTACTAGAGGGAGCTGTAGAGGACAAAAACTGTAGAAGAAGACAGAGATTGGAATACGTCAAGCAAATAATTGAGGACGTAGGTTGAAAGTGCTACTCTGAGATGAAGAGGTTAGCACAGGAAAGGAATTCGTGGCGGGGCGCATCAAACCAGTCAGTAGACTGATGGAGGGGAAAAAAAAGCAGTAATTTGAAAAGTATTTGGGGTACCATTGAATTAAGAACTCTAATTGCAACAAACTTTTACTACTTTGATAAAATCACACGATATGTACTCGAAGTGTGCACTATCCACTACCAGTAGTTCCGTTTGCATTACGCCTCTGAACACAGACTATGCCCATGTGAGCCTTTTAATTGGGGTACGCTGGGTCTTTGATTTATTTGCCACTTCGTTCGGGGAAGTCAGTCTTCCATTAACTTTTTTGCTTAATTGACGGTCTTTCCTTTTCTGTCGCGCCTTATTCAGAATGATGTGCTTTGCTGGCTCTGTCACAAACAGGTGAGTTTATTCTTGCAAGCAGCTGTAGTCAGTCATCCTGCCGATGACACATCTATGTAGCTATTGCTACGTTTCCTGCAGCCTTCCAGGTCAGGTAAACAGCTAAAAAGACAATGTGTTGAAAACAGCTTGTAACTTTCGAGACTCTTCGTTTTCTTGCTACTTTATTCTTCTGAATTTAGCTGAGAAATTTAGTCACTGATGTATGGAAAAATATTAACCCCTTTAATAAAATCGTCATGGTGTGGAGGGTGGGGGAAGGGAGGGGGAAGTTTATGACCCCACATAATCTTCCTCCCCTCCCCTCCATTTTGGGTTCGCACCCTGCAGTGAATTCGTTTCGTATCGCTACAATTGAGCATTTCAGTAGCGGAAGTGCAAAACTTCTTAAGTACAAAATATCACCTTCGTCAGAATTCTAAAACATTGTGTATCTTTTGTACATAAGATATTTATATCAAAAGAAGTGAGTCGGTATTACCATACCACAGAATTATGCTGCCCACATCGTCAATGCAAATAATAAAGCAAACTAGAAAATAAACAATTCCTTAAGAATGTTCTAAGTTCCACACAACGAAACTGACTGATTCTATGTGCTAATAAGAACGGTTTGGTTTGAAGTGTCATTAATAAGACGCATTACGTATTATTTGTGATGATATGAGTACGGAAATACAGAAGTAATTTTTTAACAACAATAACTGCTGTCAGCAAAAAAAATTGTCAACTATTTACCTTTTCTTGGAAGAAAATAAAATCAAAATCATGAATGAAAATCGCTCAGCATTGACTGCTGTTTCTAAAAATCCCCATTCCTGGAATCAATTGCTGCAACGTTTAACGTAAAACTCCCTGTGATATTGCGGAAGAAATGCCAAAAATGATCAACATGTTTCTGTTTTGATGCGATGAACATGGGTAGCATTTCATATGAAGTGCGGCATGGTATACATCCACCATGGTCTTCCCTTTATTGAATAAAGTGTCATTTTTCCATTCATCTATTTCAAACTTTTGTAGCCATTTGAAATGAGTAAGAGAGACTTTGATCATACTGAATTCAAATATCTTACACACCAGCATTGACCATGTTATCACAGCACTTTTAAAATCAATGAAATCAGTTGTTGGCATTGCAATTACATGGAATGGACCCATAACTCTAGGTGACGCAATTCTTGAGGGAGGCATTCCTTGGCACAAACACCATGCACCTTTTCTCCATGATTTGGCACTCGGAAGGAGCCTAGGGACATGCAACAGAGTGCCGGGAACACAACATCACTCAAAACGCCTTTTCGAAAAAATGAGACTTGGAATGTCATTCATTTCCATTCTTAGATTCGTAACACACAATTTCAGTTACGTTGCCATCAAAAGTGAATGACCAGTGGTCTATCTCAAGCAAACGTTTGAGCTCGTTTCACTAGTTGCACATCGTCTTTAGTTGAAGTCGATCATAGAATGTATGAACTGTTACCCCGCAAGCTGTAGAGCCCTAGCGCCAGGAACAAGAAGGACGTTTCCTGTTTTCGAGGCAAAAATAGTTCATCTGAAACGAAACGGGAAAACAGAGATTGATAAGCTACCGTGCTGCGAGCGACTTTCCGCCAGAGCTTAACCTGCACTAAGCCAGCGCCGGGTGGGCGACGGCGAAAGGACGGGCGCGGCAGCTGTGGTACAGTAGTATTTAAAGCGACGCCCGCCAGTGACGTGTCCGCGTCTGTGCCAGCGCACCTGTCACCTATTAGTAAGGGGCTCGGGGATCAATGGGAGTGCAAGGCGTTGACCACCAAGCTGTGAGTCAGCGGTTGAGAGGAAAACACTGGGACCAGTCCGATTTCGTAAACAGAACAGAACTCAAACATGACACGTTGTCCTCGTCAACTACATAGTGGACACACTAAATGGTTCCAAACCTTGTAAACTCGTTAGAGAAATGGAAGCTGTCACCAGCTTGAACACTGTTTTTGACTCTTATAATGGTTACAGGTCTGTATGGATGAAGATATCCTGTTCATACAATTCAGCTTTAGCCAAACATATTGGCAGAAAAGGTCACAGCGTTACAATCCAGAACGATCTTCAAGAACTACATACTTTACATGTTCGTTGTTATAGTCTTCAGTCCTGAGACTGATCTGATGCAGCTCTCCATGCTACTCTATCCTGTGCAAACTTCATCTCCCAGTACCTACTGCAACCTACATCCTTCTGAATCTGCTTAGAATATTCATCTCTTTGTCTCCCTCTACGATTTTTACCCTCCACGCTGCCCTCCAGTACTAAATTGGTGAACCCTTGATGCCTCAGAACACGTCCTACCAACCGATCCCTTCTTCTAGTCAAGTTGTACATAAGCGCTGGGAAAAGTACGTATTAAAGTACGTGGCAATATACATCCATGGTTAAAAGATTCGTTCGACTTAAATGAGCAGTAGGTACTCGAAGATGGTGGAGTCATCGACTGTGCGGCTGATCCGGGCAGAGGTTCGAATCCTCCCTCGGACATGGGTGTGTGTGTTTGTCCATACGATAATTTAGTTTAATAATCTTAGGGCGACACCCCCCCCCCCCCCAATGAACCGTGGACCTTGTCGTGCCTCAGCGATACAGATAGCCTTACCGTAGGTACAACCACAACGGAAGGGTATCTGTTAAGAGGCCAGACAAACGTGTGGTTCCTGAAGAGGGGCAGCAGCATTTTCAATAGTTGCAGGGGGCAACAGTCTGGATGATTGACTGATCTGGCCTTGTAACAATAACCAAAACGGACTTGCTGTGCTGGTACTGCGAACGGCTGAAAACAAGGGGAAACTACGGACGTAATTTTTCCCGAGGGCATGCAGCTTTACTGTATGATTAAATGATGATGGCGTCCTCTTGGGTAAAATATTCCAGAGGTAAAATAGTCCCCCATTCGGATCTCCGGGCGGGGACTACTCAAGAGGATGCCGTTATCAGGAGAAAGAAAACTGGCGTTCTACGGATCGGAGCGTGGAATGTCAGAACCCTTAATCGGGCAGGTAGGCTAGAAAATTTAAAAAGGGAAATGGATAGGTTAAAGTTAGATATCGTGGGAATTAGTGAAGTTCGGTGGCAGGAGGAACAAGACTTTTGGTCAGTTGAATAAAGGGTTATAAATACAAAATCAAATAGAGTAATGCAGGAGTAGGTTTAATAATCAATAGGAAAATAGGAATGCGGGTAAGCTACTACAGACAGTATAGTGAACCCATTATTGTGGCCAAGACAGATACGAAGCCCACACCTACTACAGTAGTACAAGTTTATATGCCAACTAGTTCTGCAGATGAAGAAATTGAAGAACTGTATGATGAAATAAAACAAATTATTCAGATAGTTAAGAGAGACGAAAATTTAATACTCATGGGTGACTGGAATTCGGTAGTAGGAAAAGGGAGAGAAGGAAACATAGTAGGTGAATATGGACTGGGGCTAAGAAATGAAAGGGGATGCCGCCTGGTAGAATTTTGCACATAGCATAACTTAATCATAACTAACACTTGGTTTAAGAATCATGAAAGAAGGTTGTATATATGGAAGAACCCTGGAGATACTAAAAGGTATCAGATAGATTATATAATGGTAAGACAGAGATTTAGGAATCAGGTTTTAAATTGTAGGACATTTCCAGGGGCAGATGTGGACTCTGACCACAATCTATTGGTTATGACCTGTAGATTAAAACTGAAGAAACTGCAAAAAATGTGGGAATTTAAGGAGATGGAACCTGGATAAACTGAAAGAACCAGAGGTTGTACAGAGTTTCAGAGAGAGCATAAGGGAACAATTGACACGAATAGGGGAAAGAAATCCAGTAGAAGAAGAGTGGGTGGCTTTGAGGGATGAAGTAGTGAAGGCAGCAGAGGATCAAGTAGGTAAAAAGACGAGGCAGGGCTAGTAGAAATCCTTGGGTAACAGAAGATATATTGAATTTAATTGATGAAAGGAGAAAATAAAAAAATGCAGTAAATGAAGCAGGCAAAAAGGAATACAAACGTCTCAAAAATGAATGAGATTTTCACTCTGAAGCGGAGTGTGCGCTGATATGGAACTTCCTGGCAGATTAAAACTGTGTACCAGACCGAGACTCGAACTCGGGACCTTTGCCTTTCGCGGGCAAGTGCTGTACCAACTGACCTACCGAAGCACGACTCACGCCCGGTACTCACAGCTTTACTTCTGTCAGTACCTCGTCTCCTACCTTCCAAACTTTACAGAAGCTCTTCTGCGAACCTTGCAGAACTAGCACTCCTGAAAGAAAGGATATAGCGGAGACATGGCTTAGCCACAGCCTGGGGGATGTTTCCAGAATGAGATTTTCACTCTGCAGCGGAGTGTGCGCTGATATGAAACTTCCTGGCAGATTAAAACTGTGTACCAGACCGAGACTCGAACTCGGGACCTTTTCCTTTCTGCAAGGTTTGCAGAAGAGCTTCTGTAAAGTTTGGAAGGTAGGAGACGAGGTACTGGCAGAAGTAAAGCTGTGAGTACCGAGCGTGAGTCGTACTTCGGTAGCTCAGTTGGTAGAGCACTTGCCCGCGAAAGGCAAAGGTCCCGAGTTCGAATCTCGGTCTGGTACACAGTTTTAATCTGCCAGGAAATTTCGTCTCAAAAGTGAGATCGACAGGAAGTGCAAAATGGCTAAACAGGGATGGCTAGAGGACAAATGTAAGGATGTAGAGACTTATCTCACTAGGGGTAAGATAGCTACTGCCTACAGGAAAATTAAAGTGGAGAAAAGAGAACCACTTGCATGAATATCAACAGCTCAGATGGAAACACGGTTCTCAGCAAAGAAGGGAAAGCAGAAAGTTGGAAGGAGTATATAGAGGGTCTATACAAGGGCGATGTACTTCAGGACAATATTATGGAAATGGAAGATGATGTAGATGAAGACGAAATGGGAGTTACGATACTGCGTGAAGAGTTTGACAGAGTCGAAACAAGGCCCCCGGAGTAGACAACATTCCATTAGAACTACTGACGGCCTTGGGAGAGCCAGTCATGACAAAACTCTACCAGCTGGTGAGCAAGATGTATGAGACAGGCGAAATACCCTCAGACTTCAAGAAGAATATAATAATTCCAATCCCAAAGAAAGCAGGTGTTGACAGATGTGAAAATTACCGAACTATCAGTTTAATAAGCCACAGCTGCAAAATACTAACTCGAATTCCTTACAGACGAAAGGAAAAATTAGTAGAAGCCGACATCGGCGAAGATCAGTTTGGATTCCGTAGAAATACTGGAACACGTGAGGCAATCCTGACCTTACGACTTATCTTAGAAGAAAGATTAAGAAAAGGCAAACCTACGTTTCTAGCATTTGTAGACTTAGAGAGAGCTTTTGACAATGTTGACTGGAATACTCTCTTTCAAATTCTAAAGGTGGCTGGGGTAAGATACAGGGAGCGAAAAGCTATTTACAATTTGTACAGAAACCAGATGGCAGTTATGAGAGTCGAGGGACATGAAAGGGAAGCAGTGGTTGAGAAGGGAGTAAGACATGGTTGCAGCCTCTCCCCGACGTTATTCAATCTGTATATTGGGCAAGAAGTAAAGGAAACAAAAGAAAAATTCGGAGTGGGTATTAAAATCCATGGAGAAGAAATAAAAACTTCGAGGTTCGCCGATGACATTGTAATTCTGTCAGAGACAGCAAAGGACTTGGAAGAGCAGTTGAACGGAATGGACAGTGTCTTGAAAAGAAGGATACAAGATGATCAACAAAAGTAAAACGAGGATAATGGAATGCAGTCGAATTAAGTCGGGTGATGTTGAGGGAATTAGATTAGGAAATGAGACACTTAAAGTAGTAAAGGATTTTTGCTATTTGGAGAGCAAAATATCTGATGATGGTCGAAGTAGAGAAGATATAGAATGTAGACTGACAATAGCAAGGAAAGCGATTCTGAAGAGAAATTTGTTAACATCGAGTATAGATTTATGTATCAGGAAGTCGTTTCTGACAGTATTTGTATGGAGTGTAGCCATGTATGGAAGTGAAACATGGACGATAAATAGTTTGGACAAGAAGAGAATAGAAGCTTTCGTAATGTGGTGCTACATAAGAATGCTGAAGATTAGATGGGTAGATCACATAACTAATGAGGAAGTCTTGAATAGGACTGGGAAGAAGAGAAGTTTGTGGCACAACTTGAGCAGAAGAAGGGATCGGTTGGTAGGACACGTTCTGAAGCATCAAGGGATCACCAATTTAGTATTGGAGGGCAGCGTGGAGGGTAAAAATCGTAGAGGGAGACCAACAGGTGAATACACTAAGCAGATTCAGAAAGATGTAGGTTGCAGTAGGTACTGAGAGATGATGAAGCTTGCTCAGGATAGAGTAGCATGGAGAGCTGCATCAAACCAGTCTCAGGACTGAAGACAACAATAACAACAAAACAATAACAACAACAAAACAATAACAACAACAAAACAACAACAACAACAAAACAACAACAACAACACGCTTAGGGACTGATTACCTTAGCACTTTAGTCCCATAAGATTTCACACACATTTTTTTTTTACTCGTGGATGGCAGGTGGGAGCAATAGCAGTCCAGGATATGCACTGAAGCGCTAAAGAAAGTGATATAGGAATGCGTATTCAAATACAGAGATAAGTAAACAGGCAGAATACCACACTACGGTCGGCAACCCTATATAAGACGACAAGTGCGTTGCGCAGCTGTTAGGTCGGTTACTGCTGCTACAAAGACAGGTTATCAAGAATTAAGAGCTTGAACGTGTTGTTGTAATCGGCGCACGAACCGTGGGACATAGCATCTCCAAGGTGGAGATGGAGTAGGGATTTTCCCATACGACCATTTCACGAGTGTACCGTGAATATTAAGCATTCGGTAAAGTATCAAGCCTCCGAGACCGCTGCAGTAGGGCAGAGATCCTGCAAAAACGGGACCAACGACGACTGAAGAGAATCGTTCAACGTGACAGAAGTGCAACCCTTCCGCAAATTGCTGCAGATTTCGGTGCTGGGCGATCAACAAGTGCAAGCTTGCGAACCATTCAACGAAACATGGCCGATATTGTCTTTCGGAACCTAAGGCCCATTCGTGTACCCTTGGTGGCTGCATACACAAAGCTTTATGTCTCTTCTGAGTCCATCAACACCGACATTTGTCCGTTGATGACTGGAAGAATGTTGCTTTGTCGGTCGAGTCCCATTTCAAATTGTATCGCGCGCATGGATGTGTACGGGCATGGAGACAACCTCATGAATCCATGGACCCTGCATGCCAGCAGGGGACTGTTCAAGCTGATTGCGGCTCTGTAAAGGTGTGGGGTGTGTGCAAAAGGAGTGGTATGAGATCCCTGATACTTCTAGATACGACTCTGGAAGGTGACACGTAAGTAAACATCCTGTTTAATCAGCTACATCCATTTATGTCTATTGTGCATTCCGACAGGATAGAACAATTCGAGCAGGACAATGCGACACCCTACACGTCAATTGCTACAGAGTGGCTCCAGGAACACTCTTCTATGTTTAACTTTTACTGGCCATCAAACTCCACAGACATGAACACTATTGACCAAATCTGGGATGCCTTGCAACGAGCTGTTCAGAAGAGACCTCCACGACCTCGTACTCTTACGGATTCATGGTGTCAATTCACTCCAGCATTACTTCAGGCATTAGTAGAGTCCATGGCACGTCGTGTTGCGGCACTTGTGCATGGTCGCGGGGGGTCTTCACGATATTAGGCAAGTGTACCAGTTTCTTTGGCTGCTCGGTGTATAAAACGTGTTGGTGGGACGCCGATCAACAATGCAGACGTTTTAATGCGGAAATGGAGCGGTTTATCTGACGTCAAGAAGGGCATGATTATTGGCTTCCGAGGCATGGGTGGAAGAATTCTCGAAATCACTACGTCTGGAAGCTGTTCGCGTGCCGCGGTAGGTAAAGTATACCAAGCATCGCAAAATGATACTACACAAAACCGACGCCGAGGCAACTGGTCCACCGCGGGCCACGCGTCACAGAGTGGGCGACGGCTGCGCAGATGTGTATGGGCGAATAGACGTGCAGCTGTCTAGCAACTGATCGCCCTGGCGAATCAAGGAGCTACCAACACTGTCTCCTCAACGACCGGTCAGCGGTCTTTGCTGCGTATCGGCCTCCTCAGCAATCTCCTGGTTCATGCACCTATACTGACTGCTGGTCATCAGCCCGCATCTCGTGGTCGTGCGGTAGCGTTCTCGCTTCCCGCGTCCGGGTTCCCGGGTTCGATTCCCGGCGGGGTCAGGAATTTTCTCTGCTTCCTGATGGCTGGGTGTTGTGTGTTGTCGTTAGGTTTAAGTAGTTCTAAGTTCTAGGGGACTGATGACCATAGATTTTAAGTCCCATAGTGCTCGGAGCCATTTGAACCTTTTTTTTTTTTTTTTTTTTTTTTTTTTTTTTTTTTTTTTTTTTTTGCTGGTCATCGGCGAAGGTTGCTGGAATTTACTCGCCAGTATCGCAACTGGACGTGCCTGTTCAGATGAATCACGTGTTGTACTACATCGAACAAATGTCCTTTGGCATGTACGGCGTGAAACGCCTGAAAGCAAACACCCTGCAACAGACGTCGGAAGGATCCAAGCCGGAGGAGGGAGCGTTATGGTGTGAGGAATGTTTTCGTGGCATTTTCTGGTTGATCCATTCATTGTGGAAGTCACAATGGAGCAACACAAGGATGCATCTACGCTTGGGGATCATATCCAGACTTTTGACAGGTCGTCAGATTAATGTGACTCGACAGCGTATATCACGTGGAAGTATTGAGACCAACGTCTCCTCTTACTTCTTATTAGACTTGCCAGAGAGTAAGCATTATAAATTATATCCGACGTGAGCAATATATGATTATATGGAGAGTGAGTAATAATAATAATAATAATAATAATAATAATAATAATAATAATGACAAAATTGAAGGCACTGAATGTGTGAATTTACAAATCAAACAATGGAAAATCCAGAATGAAATAACGACAAAACACACACATGGCCACTGAGACTGGAGACAGTTGTCAAGTGTATGAGGGTTGTCCTTAGTATGTATCAGCGTGTTTCTATTTGTAGAAGAGAGCCTTGAGGCCGAAAACTCAAATGTATAGCAGTCTTTTTACTTTGCTTGTTTGCAACTCAACGTCTCTTCTATATAGTGAGCAGTAATCTTTCCCTTCCATAATGTTGAATTTTAGAAATGTCATTCTTATTTGAATTAAGCAGTTAACTCGCGAAGTTTAGGTCGAAAATGATTAGCGATATATGACAGAAACATATGATAACAGTAGGCTACAGAAGGAATCAATGTGGAGAAGAAGCTGACTGGTCAGAGAAAGAGAAACAAGTAGTAAGGAAAGATTATCAGGTGAGATGGAAAGAAGATTACAGAAACAGGCGAAGATGTAAAACATTCTGACAGTTTACAGTGCGGCACAGGTATTATTTCCCTGCAGGACAGAAAGAAAACAGCCGGGGTATGCCGAAAGGAAAGCAACTTCGGTGACAACAAATAAAACTTTCAAAAATGTGTGAAATATTATGGGACTTAACTGCTAAGGTCACCAGTCCCTAAGCTTACACACTACAAGTCATCCTAAAACACACACACACACACACACACACACACACACACACACACACACACACACACGAGGGAGGACTCGAAGCTCCGCAGGGACCAGGCGCACAGTAAATAAAACATTAATCTTCTCCTTGAATGCAGATATGTTTCTGGGTAATTTGTTTTACAGTCGTATGCTTAAATTGAAAAACGAAGATGGAGAAAGATTTAGTGTTATGCGAATAAAAAATTTCAAGAACTCGCTGTACTGTTAAATTAGAAAACCTTAGGTAATGGTACTAATTTATGCGTTTAAAACTATATCTATGTCATTTCTGGAATGATTATATGTTGTCATTAGTAACATGAAGGAGTTATATTCCTTTTACATTAATATGCTTCCCCAAACTGGAGGCCTTACAAAGCGAAGAATTACATCAAAAGCAACACAAAGTTACGAAAGTGAAACGAAGCCTTATTCTAGCCGCCACCTTGTTTCTTGCGTAGAAATGTTTACTGTAATAAAAAACGTGTGTTATTTCAAGTTTTTAAACGGTAGACAACACGACCCTGTTAACCGCAAAATGCATGTGCAAAGCCACAAAAATACAGCAATGTCAGTTGAACAGTCAGCGATTACTAATTACTGTTGCCTTTGTTGTTACCGACAACCGCGTAAACTAAACCAAGTCTCTTTCACACGGGTAGCACTTCTATTTTTCTGGGAGCAGACCACAGTACGTGCCGAGACACAGTACAACTACTTTAACATCTGTGTGTGTTTACGTTAAATGTTTTTATATTGCTACTTTTCCCAGACGCTAAAATTCGAAACGTATGGGAAGGTTCGTTAATTAAAAACTGTGAATGATAGCGGTTTCTGACAAAACTGCTAATTAATAATTTATTACTCTGCGGATAATGGTCTGTGCCGGCGCGGATAACCACGGTGTAGCTGCAGAAACGCTTAGTAATAATTAATTTTGTGGGAAATGCTAAAGGACATTGTCAGCATTGCTGTTTCCGTCTATTTTCATTACAGGCACATAAATAACATTTTGTATAAAATATCTACGTTACAATTGAAAGTACCCATAGCAACGATTATAACATTGAGAACTGAAGTACGTTGAAACGATTTTTCATTATGGCGAAATTACGCACAGTCTGTTAATGAATGTTTAACACCATGTGAGATCTCACTTGTAATAGAATTTCATTTACCTTCCCAATTCTTCAGAATTTTTCAAGAAAATTTCACACACCCGGCTTCAGAAAATAAATCAAAGAGTTGCAATTTTCGGAATACAGCAATATTGGGAAAGGCCATGATACATTAAAATGTATTCACGATTGACTTCTACTCTCTTAGTCCACTGAATACGGATGTGACTATAGATGATGAAAATTAAGGCCAAGTGCAGACCTTCCGTGAAAACTCCTTTCCGAAAGATTATCATGGGTTAAAAACTTTGATACCTGCAGATGTGGATACGAGATTGCCGAGAAGGATAAGGGATTTATAGATGCGCTACGGATACAATATCACTTGTCCTCACATACATTTAACAATAGCATCCTTGGAAACATTCCAAGGGACGTTATATACATTTCTAGGCAAATCTTGAAAACATCAAGCAGGATTGTAACTAGACATCGTTCACTTTCCTGAAGCCTGCAATGCGTAAAATAATGTAATATTTTCTATGGTCAGTAAAACTACTACTTACACTACTGGACATTAAAACTGGTACACCAAGAAGAAATGCAGAGGATAAACGGGAATTCAATGGACATATATATTATACTGGAACTGACATATGATTACATATTCACGAAGTTTGGGTGCAGAGATCGTGAGAAATCAGTACCCAGAACAACCACCTCTGGCCGTAATAACGGCATCGATACACCTAGAATCAAACAGAGTTTGGATGGCGTGTACAGGTACAGCTGCCCCTGCAGCTTCAGCACGATACCATAGTTCATCAAGAGTAGCGACGAGCCACTTGCCCGGCCACCATTGACCAAACGTTTTCAGTTGTTGAGAGATCTGAAGAAAGTGCTGGGAAGGGCAGCAGTCTAACATTTTCTGCATCCAGAAAGGCCCGTACAGGACCTGCAACATGCGGTCGTGCATTATCCTGCTGAAAGCTAGGGTTTCGCAGGGATCGAATAAAGGGTAGAACCACGGGTCGTAACACGGGTCGTAACACATTTGAAATGTAACGTCCACTGTTCAAAGTGCCGTCAATGCGAACAAGAGGTGACCGAGACGTGTAACCAATGGCACCCCTTACCATCACGCCGGGTGACACACCAGTATTGCGATGACGAATACACGCTTACAATGTGCGTTCACCGCCATGTCGCCAAGCACGGATGTGACCATCATGATGCTGTAGACAGAACCTGGATTCATCCGAAAAAATGACGTTTTGCCATTCGTGCACCCAGGTTCGTCGTTGAGTACACCATCGCAGGCGCTCCTGTCTGTGATGCAGCGTCAAGGGTAACCGCAGCCATGGTCTCCGAGCTGATAGTCCATGTTGCTGCAAACGTCGTCGAACTGTTCATGCAGATGGTTGTTGTCTTGCAAATGTCCCCATCTGTTGACTCAGGGATCGAGACGTGGCTGCACTATCTGTTACAGCCATGCGGATAAGATGCCTGTCATCTCGACTGCTAGTGATACGAGGTCGTTGGGATCCAGCGAGGAGTTCCGTATTACCCTCCTGAACCCACCGATTCCATATTCTGCTGACAGTCATTGGATCTCAACCAACGTGAGCAGCAATGTCGCGATACGATGAACCGCAATTGTGATAGGCTACAATCCGACCTTTATCAAAGTCGGAAACATGGCGGTACCCATTTCTGCTCCTTACACGAGGCATCACAACAACGTTTCACCAGGCAACGCCGGTCAACTGCTGTTTGTGTATGAGAAATCGGTTGAAAACTCTCCTCATGTCACCACGTTGTAGGTATCGCCACCGGCGCCAGTCTTGTGTGAATGCTCTGAAAAGCTAATCATTTTCACATCACAGCATCTTCTTCCTGTCGGTTAAATTTCGCGTCTGTAGCACGTCATCTTCGTGGTGTAGCAATTTTAATGGCCAGTAGTGTATTTCTCACAACGAACCGCTTGAGTGCGAGATCTTAAGTTCAGTCTTTAGTAAAGCTTATTTAAAGGTGTTGTGTTAACAATTATGACGGAAAAAAATATTTGCTGCCAATTACTCACCATGTGCGTCAGGAGGGCAACAGAAAATGAGTGTTCATGAGGTGCAGACATCAACCTCCTATGGGATGTGTGTTTTACGCTTCACAAAATGGACATCGACGACATTCAATAAATGTTTAAATCAAACTATTAACTGGAACTATGAACACCGAATGAAGAATGGCGTGCCACATTGACCACAAAGTTCGCATTATCAAGATCGAAGGCGAACTTATTGGGAGTTACAGATCGTACAGAACATTCAGTTAGGTATCCATTCGTAAGGAATGCATATAGAATCATATTGCTGTGACAGAGTGATGAGAACTGATGGAATGTGATGGCATGAACCGTATGCGAAACAGCCCGTCGTGGATGTTATCGTAAAACAAGCTATCCTTTATGGAGTAGTTGCAGATAATGCGATAACATGATTTATAGGCACGGGAAAAAAAAACATCCAGACGATTTATTTGTCCAGTGGTTCTAGGTGGTATGAAGTGCAATGTCACATACTTTTCATGAGGGATAGTTTGCCCTAAAGGAGTATGATTTTTATATACAGACCAGGAATCAAGCAAAAGAAAGTCATTTTGACCGGCAACTAGCCAAAAGCGGTGCTCATACCATGGTTATTTTTCTCTTACGGCCATTTTGCCACTCTTGCTTGCTGTGGCGTAAATATTCTCTACCGCCCTTGCAAGATCAGGCACACGAAAAAGAATCGTAGGTGGCAGAGCACTTTTGACTTCTCCAAGCACAATTTACCATCCTGATTAACAGTCTGCATAGTAGTATACGAATTTTCAAGAAATTACTGTTAGTTGATCTTGACACAATTCTCTTGGTACCTCTAAGTTCCAGGGTTCCTTTCATATGCATTTCCTCTTCATCTCACGGTTGGTCGGAGTTGAAAACAGATTCCTTATTGAACGACGGAATAGCCGGCCGCGGTGGTCTCGCGGTTCTAGAAGCGCAGTCCGGAACCGTGCGACTGCTACGGTCGCAAGTTCGAATCCTGCCTCGGGCATAGATGTGTGTGATGTCTTTAGGTTAGTTAGGTTTAAGTAGTTCTAAGTTCTAGGGGACTAATGACCAGAGCAGTTGAGTCCCATAGTGCTCAGAACCATTTGAACCAATAATTTTATCTCATCTACATATTTTATGGCCAACTCTACAGTTTGTTGTGCATCATCACGTTGACACTTTGTTTGAAATTTAATTAACCTCCAATTCTATAGTAGTGTTTGAAGTTATGCACCCATCCACTGCTTACCTTGAAATCACTGTAATGTAAGTCGCGTACAATTTCAAGTGCATGTCGTAGTAGGTCCCTATCGAGCACATCTTGTATCGAACATCCTTGAAACGTGCAGACACCAGTTTTGGAACAAAGGCTCCCTGTCCTCCCTCAAATATCCGTAGTTTTTCTTATGCACTCCACTGTCATATTGTTGTGGACTCAATCGAATTTTTACTATGCTGCGTATGATCTTTCATTATGTTTAATAACTGTTCCTTTGACACCGACTGTCCCTTACTTCTTTTCACTGGAGATTGATTTTTGGCTCCTGTCCGACAAGCATAATGATCGACATTGCTCGATACCTGTTTCAGTATCAGTTTCAGTTTCACTTAAGCACATATCGTCATCATTGTACTCCTCTTATACATTGTCCGCACAGTCAAGCGTATACATCATATATTCCTCTGACTCACCTTGCAGAAGCGCTATCATTTGCCACCTCTTCCTCACTCGGCGTAGTTCCTTGGGTTCCTTTCTGACAAAATGTCCACTTCGGAGACTGCTTTTCTAGACATAATACAATGTTTTCTTTGTTTATCGTTACCAGTGCTCTGCTTTGTATCAACACCACTAGCTCTGTAGCACTGATGTTAGTTACTCATCGAATAAGCAGTTCAACTACGCCCCGTAGCTTCATGCTGTGCTCACCATTGGATACCTCCCGTCCCGTCCCCCGTTGCGCCATTAGCAACCAATATTTTAGTCACATGGTAGACAATATGTGGGGCGTCGAAAGCCGTAAAAAATCACTGGCCTTCCCACTCAAATCTTTGATTTTCAGCCAAAATGTCCATACGTGGCTCACGTATCCGAAACACATCGAAATTTTTTAACCTTTGGTTTTTTATTTCTTCAGTTTATGATTAATTGGACAGTAATAAGACTAGTGCAGCACTTTATCTCTGGTCTGACACCAATTAAAGGATCTGGAAATACACTGATTAGTGGACTGTTATGATCACTACCCATAGGAACACTGAAAGCCGCGCTCACATTGCACGCTAAGAACTGTATGTAAGCGGAGCAAGAGCGGTATGGAGAATCATTCTAGAGACGGTAATGGCCATTAATGGGGAGATCCACTGACATACGAAAAACTTATGGCTCGACGCCTGGAAACTAGAATTTCGGAAATGATGAAGTTGGTCAGATGTTGGCATGCTAAGATCGTGGGCATCTATTGAATAGAGTGGAAGGACGATGGAACCACGAAAAAACGACTAGGTGTTGGAAGTCCACATGTCGGCTCTATAAAGCATGAACACACAGTTGACTGCGCACTACTAACGTGGGGTTCCCCAGCAAATGATCTCAATGTGTTTCCATATTGAGGCAATATCGTATATTATGATCGCACTGGGCATGGAATCACTGAGAGCGTGACGCACCATGTGAAAGTTGCTGTATTTGGACGGGTTACTCCTGTAACCGAAATATCAGATGTGAAGATGGTTCTAGAGGAACCGAAACCGGTCATATGAATAAACATTTTGCAATCAAGACGGATTATAAGTAACACATATATCACTGTGGCTGAGTACACAGCGATTGGATGGGGGACTACCCTACCGATACTACCACGCTGCATAGGTGCCCTGACGTCGTTGCTGGCGTGGTTGTCCGTTGATCGGAATACCATCTTCCGTAGAGAACACCATCATAACGACATCTGCCGATAGTTTGTATTATTATATCGTGAATTAGCCATAGGACGGAGAAATAATAGTTTGTTGCTTCAATCTTGGATCCAATTTATACACTGGAGCGCCAAAGAAACTCTTACAGGAATGAGTATTCAAATACAGAGATATGTAAACAGACAGAAAACAGCACTGCGGTCGGCAGCATCTATAGAAGACAACAAGTGTCTGGCGCTTTTGTTAGATAGGTTAATGCTGCTGCATTAGCAGGTTATCAAAATTTAACTGATTTTGAACGGGGTGTTAGTCAAGGCACGAGCGATGGGACACAGCATCTCCAAGGTAGCGATGAAGTGAGAATTTTCACGGAAGAACATTTCATTAGTGTACCGTGAATATCAGGAATACGGTAAAACATCAAATTTTCGACATAGCTGCGGCCGGTAAAATAGTTCAACGGGACAGAAGTGTGACAAATTGCTGCAGATTGTAATGCTGGGCAAGCAACAAGTGTCTTCGTGTGAACCATTCAACGAAGAATCATCGATATGGGCTTTCGGTGCCGAAGGCCCGCTAGTGTACCCTTGATGACTGCATGACAAAGAGCTTTACGCCTCGCCTCAGCCCGTCAACACCGACATTGGACTGTTGATGACTGGAAACATTTTGCCTGGTGGGACGAGTCTCGTTTCAAATCGTATCGAGCGGATGGATGGGTACGGGTATGGAGACAGCGTCATTGAGCCTGCATGTGAGGGGCGGACTGTTGAAGCTGGTGAAGGCTCTAATGATGTGGGGTGCCTGATGCTTCTAGATACGACTCTGACAGATGACTCGTACGGAGGCATATTGTCTGATCCTGCGTCCATTGATGTCGATAGTGCATTCCGAAGGACTTGAGATATTCCGACAGGACAATGTGATACCCCACACGTCCGGAATTGCTTCAGAGTGGCTCAGTGGCTCCAGGAACACTCTTCTGAGTTCAAACGCTTCCGATTGTCCGCAGCTCGTGGTTTTGAGGTAGCGTTCTCGCTTCCCGCGCCCGGGTTCCCTGATTCGATTCCCGGCGGGGTCAGCGATTTTCTCTGCCTCGTGATGACTGGGTGTCGTGTGCTGTCCTTAGGTTAGTTAGGTTTAAGTAGTTCTAAGTTCTAGGGGACTGATGACCATATATGTTAAGTCCCATAGTGCTCAGAGCCATTTCAAACGCTTCCGCTGACCACAAAACTCCCCAGGCATGAACATTGAGAATATCTGGGATGCCTTGCAATGTGCCGTTCGGAAGAGACCTTAGCAATTCATACTCTCTCTGATTCATTGACAGCCTTGCAGGATTCATGGTCAATTCCCTCCAGCACTACTTCAGACGCTATTCGAGTCCATGCCACGTCGTGTTATGGCCCTTCTGCGTACTCGAGTGGGCCATACGCGACATTGGGCATGTCTACCAACGTACCATTTTCTTTGGCTCTTCAGTGTGTGTGTGTGTGTGTGTGTGTGTGTGTGTGTGTGTGTGTGTGTGTGTGTGTGTGTGTGTGTGTGTGTGTGTGTGTTAAAAACGTACGTGTATGAAAGAATTAGGTATCTATAAATACTCTCGTAATAGAATGTGTCAATAATTTAAAACAATCGGTCAAGCACTTTCGGAGATACACGATTTTGAACAAACGAACATTTACATTTCTATTTACATAGATTAATAAAATAAATCAACCAAATAAACAATTTTCACTTGTTACCATTTTCAAAAGACCTGTATGCTTTCCAGTGTTGCAGTTGCATTTCCGAAGGACATACATTGGATGATCAAAGAACCCTACGTAATGCGAAATTTACTGCTAGATGTCACGCGTGGTGGAGAGTATTGCGTTGTCAATAGAGTTGCAGTAACACCAGAACGGGTCGGTCAGGGAACTCGTTGACTTCGAACGTGGACCAGTCACTGGATTTCATTTGAGTAACATATCCATCAGTGATATTTCGTCCCTTCTAAAGCTGCCCAAGTCGACTGTTGGTGGTGTGACAAGTGTAAACGTGAAGGAACAACAATTGGCAAACCAAGACCGGGTAGACCTCGTGTACTGACAAAGGAACCGTCGAGCACTGCAGAGGCTGGGTCTAAGGAGTTGTACGAAATCTGTGTAACGAATCACACACGACTTTCATGGTCCTGGCAGCAACCCATCTAGCACAGTACCACTGCGTGGTGACTCGCAAGGAATGGGTAAAGTGATAGAGCAGCTGACCACAAGACTAACTTATCTGTAGTGAGTGCTAAGCTATGCTGGAAATGGTATGAAGAGTGACACCGCTGGACGTTAGGTGGCTGGAAACTAATGATTGTGTGTGACGAATCACGCTGTACCCTATCGCTATCCGATGGAACAGTCTGGGTTTGGCGAATGCCTGGAGAATGTTACCTACCATCATCCGTAGTACCAGCTGTGATGTAAGGAAGAACTATTGTTACGCTATGCAGGCGTGTTTCATGGTTGGGGTGTGGTCCCTTACTGCGCTTAAGGAAACGCTAATTGTGGAAGACTATGAACACCTTTTGCAGCATTGTGTACTGCGTACAGCAGACAACAGTTCGAAGGCGATGTCTGTCTGTATTAGCATTACAATGAAAGCAGTATCTGTCACGCTGTGGTTTGCAGGTAATAACATACTTGAAATGTTTTTGTATGAACATACCGCCATGTGACTATTGTTGTTTATTTCATTATGACACAGGTTTCGACATTTTATACCATTTTAGAGTGATTGAGTTTATGTCATTAACATATATTGCAGGACATCAAGCTCAAAATTGGTCATAAATTAAGAAAAATATTGGCTCCCATGAAATACCAGATGTAAAATCACTAGCTTGTAGAAAGTTCAGTAAATAATAGTTGGAGCATGTCTTAAATAATTCAATGGGACTCGAGGACATGTGTTCATCTTTTATATACCAAAGTAAACCTGTTTTACTAAATATAGCGTGCTCCCGCTATTACTTACTGATTTTCTTACAAGATCTCGTACTTCGTGGGGATCCAGTACTCACTACAGTCTGGACCCGTGCGACCGCTACGGTCATAGGTTCGAATCCTTCCTCGGGCATGGATGTGTGTGATGTCCTTATGTTAGCTAGGTTTAAGTAGTTCTACGTTCTAGGTGTCTGATGACTTCAGAAATTAAGTCCCATAGTGCTCAGAGCCATTTGAACCAGTTGATCCAGTAGTTTTCTTAATTTACGAACAATTTTGAGCTTGCTGTCCTGCAATACACAGGGTGTTTCAAAAAGGACTTCACAACTTCGAAACGGAATATAAACGTATTAAAAGAAGATATAGAGTTGGGTATAGTGTTATTTAGTAGGGAAAGACATCAAGCTTTCTTTACCTTAAAGTAAATATGTTGTATGTGGCTTCCGCTGGTTATCCGGTACACATCCCAGCGGAAGTCAAATTCTTCCCAAACTCGCTGTAGCATTGCAGGTGTAGCTTACTCAGTGGCGGCGTAAATTCTTGCTTTAAGTACAGGTTGAGGGGCCGGCACGGGAGGTAGAAACATGATATTTTTGATGAATCCCTATAAAAAAAAATCGAGTGGTGCCAAGTCTGGGGAAGGTGGGCTCATGCAAGTGGCTCGTCATTGTCACTCTACTGATCTGGAAAGCGGTCACTGAGAAAATCCCGGACGTCAGCCAGGTAGTTGGGTGGTGCACCATGTGGCATGAAGTAAACATTTCGTTTTTGGACATCCTCATCGATCTCTGGTATCAAAAATTATTGTAACATTGTCTCACTCGCTCACCGACGTCGTCAGATGTTCTTGGACGACCTGATGACTTTTCTGATCTTTCCGAGCAACCTGTTTCTACAAAGCGTTAATGCCACTAAAAAAATTGTAGGCCTACTCTCCGGCTCGGACTTGGTACGGAAATTACGATGAGCTGTACACAGCTAGCAGCCTCGGGTCCAGCCTCTAGCGGACTACGGGAGACAAAACGTGATGTATTTCGCTACAAATTGCCACTACAATCACCTCTGTAGAAACTATGAACTGATTTATATTAATTTTCAAAGTTGTAAAGTCCTTTCTGAAACTCCCTGTATGTTAATGACATAAATTCAGTCAACTGAAATTGACATAAAAGGCCTGGGTCGTAATTAAATAAACAACAATACAGTCAAATGGCTGTGTCTTCATTTAAAATTCATTATATGACTGTTGCTGAGCAACACCAAAAACTGTGTACCTGAAATTGACTGGCCTGCTCTGAGTCCCGATCTGAACCCAATGGAACTCCTTCGGGATTCATTAAAACGTTTACTTCGACCTAGAGTCGATCGTCCAACATGAAAGACGCACGAGGATCTGTAGACCCTCCAATAATAACGAAGTTTTTGAGGCGGTGAAGCAGATGAGTTTTTTTTTCAGGTTTCCAAACGGTGTATGTCAAGTGACATGTGGTTGTCACCCTCCTCTTCAACACATGCAGCCAATGAGTGCCGTGTAAAATGGATGCGGTGACCATGTTAACTGCAGCAGCTGTGCTGAAGATTTTATTCCCTCGCTCTGACTGGCAACGTTTCTTCACGACGTGTAGTGAGTGTTGTGTTTCCGATACTGTCTGTAGCTGAGGGAAAGACGTTAAGACATAGTCTGCTCAGAAAGGGTGTTAAGCTTAGCATTTCGATCCGCCGGAAGGACCTTCTTTGATTGCAACACCCCTTCTCTCCATGGAGCACTTCATGAGAGATTGTGATTTAACTCAGGTTAACTGCGATAGACTGCAACTTGTAAGGTTCTGCTTTTGCACTTACAGGGCATTTACCACTGATGGTACTATTGTCTATCACCAGCGTTCGAATGAGCTGACTCTTCGCCCAAGGCCGGAATATTTCCTTAACAACTGTTAATTTTAATAACTTAGCGATTTAAAACAAAACTTGGGTTTCTCCCCTCAAATAAAATGTTCAAACAACATTCGAAGACTCCCTGGGTGGAATCCAGTAAGCAATTTGTGTAGTAATACACTCTTGTCTTTATTATTACGATTTATTGGACAAAATGAAAACAATACGGTACTTATTAATATTGCGCAGGCATTTTTGCCTGGCATTTGCAAACGGTTATGCTTTAGAGCGTACTATTGAAAATCTAAAGATGCAGAAATACAAATCAATCTACTGGAGCAGATTTCCAGCGATGCAGGTTTATGAATCCTTGCAGAAGAAAAATAAATCATCACTAACGCAAAAATGCGCTATAATTTTTAGAGAGTTATTCTTCTAAAAGGCTGAAAAGATCAAATGCCAACGAGAGACAATTCAAGAAAATTGGTTAGCAATGCATACCACCAATGAAACGTTACACAAAATTGACAACAAATACCAAATGCAAGAATAATGATTATAACATGGATTTGAAACAAGAGTCTGTATTCCAATTGACGCAAGTCCATAGCTGACGACTTATCATTACGTTTTTTCTGAAACTCTCCTGATAACTGGGTACTTCAGTTATGCTTTCTAGCTTGCAGCCGGCCTTTTTGGCCGAGCGGTTCTAGGTGCTTCACTCCGGAACCGCGCGACCGGTACGGTCACAGGTTCGAATCCTGCCTGGTGCATGGATATGTGTGATGTCCTTAGGTTAGTTAGGTTTAAGTAGTTCTAGGGGACTGATGACCTCAGATGTTAAGTCCCATAGTGCTCAGAGCCATTTCAACCAGCTTGTAATATTTCGCGACATTTGAGCAGTTTCACCTCTGGGTAGCTGTTATCAATGATACAACCAATTCCTTAGTTGCCACATTCAGCAAACTAGCCATACAGCCGAAATTGTAATGGTTTTTTCTTCACTATGACGCCCTCATGTTCTGCATATGTTTCCATTTGGGAAATTTGCGTGCGTGGGGGCGGAGAGTGGGCTGTGTAGAGAAAGGGGAAAGTGACATTTTTCCAATGCTAGCGTTCGTATTCTTCCTGTGGCCGCCGGGGTGCTCAAACCTGAACACCAAAGAACAAAGCTTTTTTTGGTTGGATAGTTCGGCTCATCACTGCTGCTATGGTCTGCAGACTGGTAGCTTTATTTCCGCGCTCCTTTCATTCCAATATATATATATATATATATTTAGACGAGGGCAAGTCAAAAATTATTTACACTTTTCATTCACCGTTTAACATGAAGGTGCGTACCTATGGATATTTTTTAGTGCTAAAAGTAATGTTGAGATATTCCAGTTGGATTATTTTAATGACGCGACTGCACTAAGTCTATTATTTGCAGTTTTCACACCTTTACGTCTTCCATTCACGTTTTTCATTTCCAACACACATTTCTTGTACACACCGCAAACAACGCAAACACAGTCTTTTTGAGACTTCGCGGTATGGGACAGAACAATAGATGAATTCCCAATCTCCGATGTCTTCATCATCTGTCAAGACAAAGGAAACAAAACTTTCGGAATCTTCAGCAGATGTAACTTATATGTCTATTTTCTTTGTCATCTACTCATTTTAGCCACCATTGGTTCTTCTAACTGACGTTTTGGGTGCACCGATGTTTTCCCCTTTTTTATTTTTGTCCTAGTCCTTCTAAAAGATCCCTCCAGCATTTATTTTATCTTCTCTTGAGCTCATGGATCTTCCTAAAGCACGTTCTCTGCCTATCCTATAGAACAATTTCTCTTACAAGTTTCTTGACTTTACGTAGTCTAGAAGTGCAGATTTTGGCACTTTAAAGACTTTACACCACTTTAAGAATCGCATTTCTTTATTTCTAATGGCTCCATTGCCTTCCTCATGTTTTTCTGTGCCTAACACTTTGTTTTTTCTGATCTATCTCCTGAAAATAAATAGAAAGCGAGATCTATATTTTTTGAAACTTTGTGCTAATTTCCTGTGGGACCAAACTGCTGGGGTCATCGATCCCTAGGCTTACACATTACTTAATCTAACTTAAACTGACTTACGCTGTGGACAACACACACACACACTTATGCCTGAGGGAGGACTAACGGGGGAACCCGGGCGAACCGCGGTTAGACGCCTCAAACCGCGCGGTTAAACCTCGCGTAGAAATTTATAAAAGGAGGAAAAACGGACAGTATAAAGGGAGCATTTGTCAGATAATCGAAATTAGGCACCAGTAGCAACTGACAAAAACATGACTGAACTACCCAAACAAGTAATGAATTGTTGCATTTAAAAGCTATTCACAAGTTTCATTAAATATGATATATCACTAAGACTAAAATATCAAACGAAATACCATGCAACAGTCTTGCTTACAAAATGTTACACTCAGATGTAAGATTTAAAAAAAAAATAATCAACTGCGAGCACAGAATGCGACTGGTGTGCTTGCCAGTTAGCAGGACACTCAAATAGCGGAATCACAAGGCATTGGGCTAGTTTCCGCATCGCCAACGCTTTCCAAAGAGCAAATATCCATCTACCTGGAATTAGGCCACGATACGAAAATAGAGCACTGTACCGTATTAGCGTCGTGTCAACACTCTTTATCTTTACCTGCTTCACACCTCGCTATTCTTTATTTATAACTTTCCCTCTGGTACTTGTTGTCGTAAGACACACCATCCATAGTAGAGTTCAGTTTCGTTTTTAATAATTTCTTAGATGTTGCCGCCAGATCAGAGTTTCTGTTTTGACAATGAGCAGAGACCTCCCAATACTGACGTACGACTTAATCTAGCGTCTGTAATCTTGGAGGTAATAGCGCGCTACCGGTAGTGGACGCACCATGCAATTAATCAAACTACGGACAATGCTCCTGCATGTCAATACCGCATTTCCGAGCTGCACAACGAATTAATGAAGCGCACTTTATTGGCAGCTGGGACGTTGAAACTTCTGGCTAATGCACCAGATGAGACGACTATAGCCTATCCGCTAACAGGTTCATAAATTATCCATATCACGCAACGCTGAGCTCTTTCGTTGTATACAGTCGTTAATAACCCAGTGTTCATCACTCCTTCGTGGTTTCAGACGCATCCAGCTACATTTGTGCTAAAAAATCTCTTAAGTATAATAATAAGAACGTAAAAAAATACATGCTATTTCATAGTTACGTATCGAGGTTCGTCTGGTAATAAAAAAACTGTGATACATCCAAAACCATATTTCAGAATCGGTAATTTATGGGTGTCAACAGATAATAATACAGTATATTAGTTGCAGGATGAGGATAAATAAATAACTAAAACTAAAATGCAGCAAAATCCTAACTCGAAAGCCGTTTTCGGTCTAGTCTGGAGGCACAGTATATGCGCGGGGTGTTGCTGAAGCCCTCGTCCGTTCCGTCGGTGCGGTGTGATTTTAGCCGCAGAGGACGACCCCACAACACAGGAAAAAAAATCATCATCAGGTTACCTTCCATTCGGAAAGCGGTGGCACTCAGCGACTGTTATATTGACTTGAAAATTATATATTTCAGCAATCAGTCGTCCTTTATTCAATAAACTGTGGGTGAAAACCGATCAACAGGGATTTACATGCTTTGAGCGAAAGCAATAGTGCATTGAGAATGGCTAGCTTCTAGCTGAAATCTAGATGTGTATAATAAAACTTAAAAGGACAACCGATTGCTGCAATCTGTAATTTACAAGGGAACAAAAATGCATAGCTTGTACCTTGTGATTTGTCCACTCCACTGAGGAAGTGACGTATAAAAGCAGATATGGCCACTAAATGCAGTTTCTCACAATAAACATAGAACTTATTTCAAGCATTCCTACGAATGAAACGAAAAACTGCAATGTAGAAACTTTTATTTTGGTGTTAAAAGGAAGTTTATATCTATAAACCAAATGTACAATCAAAGTATCTCTTTAAAAGTACATTTAAATATAGACATATGCATTTGCATGAACTATTTGACATGCAGAATTTTCAAAAACAAATATCTTTTCTGTTTTTCTAGAAATAATTTACATCTAGTTGCATAATGCCTTCTGCACTATATCGTATTATGTATGTATCTCTGACAATTTACTATGTGAAACTATGGAAAAAATTATACATTGACAACTGTGACACTGATATTCATTTTTAGTGTTTCACCAGACGTTCTGATTTTTTTGTTGATTTCTTGTTGTTTTACAATCTATTTAAAATGTTTTAAATCACCTTGACAGAATACAACGACATAACAGTTACATTTACACATACAAACCAGAATCAACTTCTCAACAAAAACAAGCAATTTCCCCTACTTCTGTACTGAAGAACATGGGTGTATCGACAATGATGGATGTATCGTTAATGATGGATGTACAGGGTGTACAGGGTGTATCATTATTAATGGCGTAAAGGTATACAATTGAAAGTACACGATACCTGAAGCAAAAAAAGTCTCAGTAAACACAGGGTCGAAGATGCATACCTTAAGAGCTATGAGCAATTTTTCATCTTCTATACTGCCAAGCAAATCTATTCTATTGAAAGCTCTTTGCTTTCCATATTTTGGGAAATGATAACGTGGACCAAAATATGAAAAAAGTGTCCATCAAACATGTGCTCTAAAATGTTTGCCTTAAGAGCTATTAGCAGGTGTTCACCTTGACTACTTGGAAACACAACCCTTGTAATGAACAATTGCTCATAACTTTCACGGTAAGCATTTTAGAGCAAATGTTTACTGGATTTTTTTTGTTTTGGTCCATACTACTATTTTCCAAAATATGGAAAGCAAAGAGCTTGCAGCAGAAGAGATTTGCTTCACATTATCGAAGATTAAAAATTGCTCGTAGCACGTAAGGTATGAATTTCGACCCTACGTTTACTGAGACTTTTGCTTCTAGTATCGTGTACTTTCAACTGTACGTGTTTACGCCATTATTATACACCCTGTATAATAACTTAAGTCCTCTTGATTTCTCCAGTCTTCTCTAAAAATACTATTCAGTAAATCACCAATATCTTTCTTCTTTTCATTTCATACTGTATAGCTGAGACATTGTTGAGTTTCGTATCGGTCGCTCAGCATTTCAGAAGGGAATTCCGCTCTTGTACACCTTGCCGGGACCTGTAGTATGCGGCTGCCTCTAAAGCAATATGAGTGTTTCCCATAGCTTCGTTCTTGTACACGAAAATTCGTTTCATTTCACTTAAGGGATCTGGATTTTTGTATACTTTTAGGCAGGGATTTCACGTCTACCAGTTTCCAGTCTTCACCGAGGTTTCTTATTTCTTCCACTTACCGGTAGACATCATCACATTCCTTTTTTGTTGCATTTATTGGCCGTTTTCGTGTAAGTTTCTTTACTCTTCTTTTCTGCTACTCATGTTTGTAGTCTTCACAAGAGTAAGTTCTTCATCCATTTGCCTCACTGCCACACTGACGTAATAATAATATTATTTATTTTGCTCTGGTGTCTATTCTTTCGGATATGTACTGAGCGTGGAGGAAGTGGACAGCGACTGCGGATAGACGGCACTCGGTGAGAGTGTGGGGCGCCCATGAGGCGTGCCGAGTCTGTCAGCGCAGTTGCGATAACGCTGTGAAACGGGCGACGTACTGGTTAAGCACCTTCCTAGTAAGGAGGAGATCCCTTTCTCGAAAACCTGTTCAGGGCGCATTTTCACTCCTCATTGCTGATTCAGCTTAATTTCCCGATGTAGCAGACATCAGTAATCCCTTTCCTTCCCCCCCTCCCCCCATCCACCTTCAATTTATAAAAGTAATAGTAGTTGATACTAGTGCTATGCGACATTATTACGAGCACAGAAAAACAAACAGATGGGAACAGCTGCTCTGCGCGGGGAGGGCTGGTCGTGGCTCGAATGGAGATCACGTTGCTTGATCAGCGCCTCCTACTGGCTACAATAGACTAATTCTTCTTTGCGGACATGTCACGAATTTTTACAGGCTCTTATCAAGGGATATGTTCCAACTCGCTCAAGTTAATGGAAGCGAGGCAAAGGCGAGTCATGTCGTAAGTCACGTGTGGGCGTTATCGGTGGCAAGTGAAATGAACTATGTTCCCGTCTGGAATAACTACGTCATCAGCGTATAGTTCGGGCCTTCGTCGAATTCGTCACTCCACGCCATTGAAGGCGCTGTCGTTGTGATGCTCTTACGTTCCACTTCGTTCGTAGGAGCGAAGGGCATCGCGGTGGCAGTCGCAATGATGGAGTGCATTGGTTCAGGAGCATCTGGGCGGGGCCAGCAGAGTAGGAAACGGCACGGCCATATCCGGCGTCATTTTGTAGTCATTCGTGTCGTCGTGTAGGTTCTCCGAGGCCTCGGCGGGCCGGACGGCGTCTGGAGCCTTAGAGGGAGGTGATCCGTCACGTTCCGAAACCGTACGGCGCCTCCTCTTGCGACTTTTAGGTGAACATTGTTTGCGTCTTCGTCCCTCTGTGTCGGAAGACAGAAGAGAGTCGCGGCGCTCTGGGAGGAAGGCCGTCGCAGGAACGATATGTGAAGGGCGTCCATATCGTCTGCCGGGTACGGATCGGAAGTCGTCGTTGTTGGTAGAGGAGCCGCAGTAGCGTCAGGTTGTGAGCGTGATGTTTCGACCCCGGCGGTTTCCGTAGCAGTAGAAAGGGTCACCGCTATAGGGTCCGACGGACGGCCGCCGGTGGGAGGAGAAATAGCGCCGATGCGTAGGTGATCGGTAAAACCGATGTCGGAGTCGGAGGTGCCATAAAAGGAATACAGCGTACTTGGAACTTTTTTTCACTGTTAAAACTCGATGCACATGTGAATCCCTACAAAAATAAAATTTTAAAAACTTTGGTAAATTTAGTGCTTATTTTAGACATTAAGGCTTGTTTGGTGAAGTAAGAATCAGTCACGTATTGTCCAATAATCCTGCACCATACGTTCATAATCCACTGCCTCTGATGTTCAACCTGATTCAGCTAGAGCGAATTCTGATCAGTGAAATAATGCCTACTTCTTACTGTCAGCTTTCCAATACTTGTAAAGATAAAAAGCATTCTTTGAAAAAAGAACCTATTGTCTTAACCTCGCATGACAATCAAAATTGAGCAACAGAGTTCCATGCTAGATATGAAAAGTGTATGGGCGCGACGGCTGTTTGATGCAAAAGTTTCAGGGCGGATGCACAACGAATATCTAAGCTCCGGGAATCAGGAATCTGCGAGGAAGGAGTTAACTGACGGGGGTCGTTGCGGTGCGGCGTGCCGAAACTTGGGATTTTGGGTCCGACATCGTGTTCAGATGACCTAGGTGGTTAATGCAACCGTTATAGGAAAGGGGAGCATCCGTGTTCGAGCTCCGGTGCAGCATATATTTTCGACTGTCGCCGATGCAATGCCGGGCGGCTGGAGTCAATATTTCCTTCCCATCTCCACCTCATCCCAATTCTTTTCCATTCCTTTCACCTCAGAATTCGTTCAGGATTCTATGAGTCGTCTGCACTCCCATTGCTTAACTCGCTAGGAGAGTGACACGCGATGAGGATGACAACTTTTGAAGCACAGAATGCTAACAACGCTGGTCTGACGTATTCCAAATACACTTGTTTGGCCTTTTTTTTCTTTATATTCTCACGAAGTTGAGCAAGAACCTCAAGGTAGCAATGCTGATTAATGGTTTTATCTTCTGGAACCTTGTGAAGATTCACAGTTGCATGACTATCGAAAAAGACAGTCATCATCGGTGTCAAACATTATTTGCTCATTCGAGATTTTTTCGCTCTTGGTGGTGTTGGGCTCTTCCAATCCATGAACTGCCAATCAGTTTTTGTATCATACGTGAAAAACCACATGTTATCAGTCACTGCAAGAAATTAATATCATTTTCAGTGGTATTCAAAGTGTCGTTACAAATGTTTTCAAGAGTTTCTTTTTGTTCGATGGTGGCAATTTTCGACACCAGTATCGCAAATATTTTTCTCGTGTTATTTATGTAAAATTTGCCTTACGCATTCTTTGTCAATTCGTGCAGTTTCAGATATGGATCGAATACTCAAAAGAAGGCGAGATCGAATCAGTTTACCTAGTTTTAGACATTTTCATCAGTTTTTCGTGTGGGAAGGCAACCTGGGCGTGAGCAATCTTCAGCGTTTTTTCGGCCAATTTCGAAACCCATATACCACACAAAAACTCACGTACGTGACAAACAGTCTTCGCCATAGTCTTTTAGTAACAGATAGGTGTCAGCAATAGTTTTTCCAAGTTTCATGTGAAACTTAACCACAGTTCTTTGCTCTGATATAATACTTATCATTTCTGCAGCAAAACAAAATAACACCTCTTACATAAACGAAGAGCATGGCCATAGTGATTTGTCTACGGACACCAGAGAGGCCGCATTCAACTTTCAAGGTTCAAAAATGGCTCTGAGCACTATGGGACTTAATATCCATGGTCATGAGTCCCCTAGAACTTAGAACTACTTAAACCTAACTAACCTAAGGACATCAACCACATCCATGCCCGAGGCGGGATTCGAACCTGCGACCGTAGCGGTCATTCGGTTTCAGACTGTAGCGTCTAGAACCACTCGGCCACTCCGGCCGGCCCAACTTACAAGGCTTCACGCTTCACAGCTGTTGGTGTTCATCTTTGGCGCATGCGTACTTTGTGACAGTATCAGTGCTGTTATTTTACAGTCACATCTCGAAAGAGCACTCGACACACTGGAACGCCACAGACAGAATTAAGAAAGCTGAATCTCCTGTGTGTCCCCTCTGTACATATCGGAGGTGCAACAAGCTGGTCATCAGACGTGGAGCATTTCCTTACCTGGATAAGAAGTTACGGATTCATCCGTAAGACAGTAATCGGTTTCATGTTCAGAACAGACAAATGCTAAGTGCTACATATTGTAATTATCTCTGAAAGTACTAATCCGATTTTGAAGTGTGAAACGCCGTTGAATTCATCACTTTCAGTTGATTGGTTTCTTGTTCCACAGCTCACATTCACGGCAAATGTTATGGTGTGGAACGTCGTAAAAGAACAAACACAGAACACTTCTACGCAACTGAAAAGAATGATATTTTTATGGCTACTGGTTGGCCATTTATAGTTTTTGATATCTAATTATCTCTAATCAAGGATGCTGTAAGGTGATACCTCTCGATTCGAGTCTGAAAACATTGTGCCGTCAGTCACACATTTTATTTCCATGTCCACGTCCATGTGTTTCAAAAGTCTAATTAGGAAACATCGCGTTTCTTTACCGCTTGAGCGACGCCAGGTAAGAAATGTTTTTATATATATATATATATATATATATATATATATATATATATATATATATGTAGTGTGTTACGTGGAGACTTGTTATTTAAAAAGATTTTATTTCTTTTCTTTCAAGTCGAGCGTGGCAGCAAGATGATCCAGTGGGGACTCCAGACGTGGCGGACGACTAGAGCTAACCACTACTGCATCGTAGTCGACGGCCGGCGGCTGGAAGTACTATTGAAACATCATGCTGACCATTATTAAAATATGTTTTTTTATATAAAATGAAAAGGAGTTCAATGCTGAATACGGAAGGATAAAGTTTGTAATTGGAGGTCAGTTGGTTATCAACTGTTAAATAAACTTAGAGTTGGAAGTTAAAACAGTCATTTGACTCTGTTGTTACGACATACATCGTAAATATTACTTACGTGTGAAATTTTATTAAAATTCCGACTTCTTGAAGAGATTCTGGCAGAATTTTATCAGGAGTGTGGATGATCTTCAATAATTAACTAGTTTAAAAGTTTATTATGAGAAGTCGACACGTATTGATATTTTGAAAATGATCGATACTGTAAAGTGTATTAAAATTCTGTTTTAAAATTTAATCGACGATTGTGGTCAAGAGGATCGGTTTTAAAATGGAATATTTCGTTAAATGAGAACAAGATTGATTCTTTAGTGACATTAATTAATTATTTACGGAAAAATTAGTAGAATTTCAATTTATTCTGGCAAAGGTATCAAGGCGTGTCAGACCGCACAACGAACATATAGAAACTCTGACTTTGTTGAACAGTCAAAAATTTATTACAATAAAACTTTTCTACAACAGGGACTGGTGAATTTTGCTGCGTCTACCCTTATCTTCTAGGTTGAAACTGCTACAGCTTAATGTTTTTCTTTATGGATTTTTCAAGTACGTGGGAAAAGAACTTATAATTTGATCTTCGGCGGACTGTCGATATTGGGTACATGGTAAGGCTGCTGTGAAGCATGTTGGTTCGCAGATTGCCTTTCTTTCCCCTGCTGCAGACATCGTTGCTGAGTTGCTGCGACAGGGCCGGCGGTTCTGCGCAGTTGTCAAAGAGTTTTTAGCTGCATATTTTATTCCTTTTTGTGCCAAAGTTAGATTCATTAAAGAGTAATACAGAAAATTTCTCTTTCTAGTCTGTGCGTGTAAATATCTCTGTTACTCTCAAACTTATTTCGATCGTTGATAGCAAATTTCGTACGTGAATAAAACTACTGAGGGGCTGTGGATGACATTCCTAGCTGCTTAAAGAGGTGCTCGCAAGATGTACGTACGTGAACCCCACATATAATTCCAATTACTTTCATACATGCAATGAATGATTTCGCCTATGTGAAATGTTAGTCCAGAATATTATTTTACAAAGCGTAAGCGAGTAAACATAAGGAAAATATATTAACTTGCTGATTTCTGTAGTCCCAAAGTTGGCAGTTTTTCTTATGGCAAAATCTACATGACTACTCTGCAATTCACATTCAAGTGCTTGGCAGAGGGTTCATCGAACCACAATCATACTATCTCTCTACTATTCCACTCCGAACAGCGAGCGGGAAAAACGAACACCTAAACCTTTCTGTTCGAGCTCTGATTTCTCGTATTTTATTTTGATGATCATTCCTACCTATGTAGGTTGGACCCAACAAAATATTCTCGCATTCGGAAGAGAAAGTTGGTGACTGAAATTTCGTAAAAAGGTCTCGCCGCGACGAAAAACGTCTATGCTGTAATGACTTCCATCCCAACTCGTGTATCATATCTGCCACACTCTCTCCCCTATAACGCGATAATACAAAACGAGCTGCCCTTTTTTGCACCCTTTCGATGTCCTCCGTCAATCCCACCTGGTAAGGATCCTACACCGCGCAGCAATATTCTAACAGAGGACGAACGAGTGTAGTGTAAGCTGTCTCTTTAGTGGACTTGTTGCATCTTCTAAGTGTCCTGCCAATGAAACGCAACCTTTGGCTCGCCTTCCCGACAATATTATCTATGTGGTCCTTCCAACTGAAGTTGTTCGTAATTTTAACACCCAGGTACTTAGTTGAATTGACAGCCTTGAGAATTGTACTATTTATCGAGTAATCGAATTCCAACGGATTTCTTTTGGAACTCATGTGGATCATCTCACACTTTTCGTTATTTAGCGTCAACTGCCACCTGACACACCATACAGCAATCTTTTCTAAATCGCTTTGCAACTGATACTGGTCTTCGGATGACCTTACTAGACGGTAAATTACAGCATCATCTGCGAACAATCTAAGAGAACTGCTCAGTTGAAATTTCATCCAAAAGGCTAGTAACGTAAAGATAGATGACAAATCTCTTGGAACCAACTGCTTTCTTTTCTTCTCTTCGTCTTTCTCAGATAGCTTGCACGCACTTCAACTCTTTGTTTGAGGGTTCCCTTCCTGTGAGAAAGGGTCAGTAGGTGTTACTTGTTGTCGATAAAAAGGCGATACCTGTAATGCCGTAAGGCGAACAGAGAAATTCTTCGTGCGGTGTTATCTGTGGACTGGCAATGTGTCAGAAGGGCTGATGGGTGACGGGGTAGGCGGTATGGGTGGGGACATTGTCCTCAGCGTTGCGATCCGTCTACCAATCATGTCTGTTGAGGTGCGCCTACGTGCAGTGGACACGCCTCGACACATCCCCTTTAGGCAGTTTTGAGGCAATAGATCACACGCGTTCAGCGGAAGCCTCGGACAGATTGCCGACGTCCGATGTTGGCCGTAGCGCAGATCACTCCGTGGTTTGCTCGGGATGCAAAGGGATTCCGAAGCAAGAAGGTTAATCGTAACAAGGAGAGAGTGTCAACCATCAAAGATAAAATTACAGAATGTGGTCATATGTCGCACTAATTCGCTAATGTAAGGGGAGCATTGCATAATCTGATGAGCGAGAAAGAATTGGTGATGTGTAACATGCAATCCCGAATGATTTCGCTGTGGTGCACTATCGTCAAAGTAGCACATTTGTAATCCATTAACAATCACGTACAAGCAAAGTTGCCAATACCTACAAGAATATAACAAAGTGACTGGTAACTCGTCTTTGGAGCAAAGAAAGTGAATTTTTAAAGTATTATTAGAAATGTGAATACACGAAAGAAGTGCAGAGCTAATGGCGGGCAGAGTTCATACTGCGCCACCATCACGAGTAATAATAACGAAGTTATGCAACAAATTTGAGAACCAGAAAGTGCTCGTGACCTGAAGAAAAGGGACGGTGTGGTAGGAAGGAAGTGGGGTCGACGCAGTGCTACAAGCTTCCACATGTTCCCCAAAGAAGTCCACAGGGCAAGCTGCACGTGAATCAGACGTAAGTAAACCAAGTGTTCAACGCATCTTAAAGCAAGCAAGGTGGAAACCATATATTCCTGGTTTCTTCATGCGGTGGCAGAGGGCGGCCCGGATAGATAGACGGTCCGAATATACTTGCAATAACGAACAGTTCACTGATGTCATTGTCTGGTACGATGAGGCGACGTTTAACCTGAATGGAAGGATCAGTCACCATAACTGAGTGTGCTAGGCAAGAGATAATTCACATGTTACAGAAAAACGAGCTGTTAATCTTCCTGGGTTGTCAGTGTGGTGTAATATGTCTATCAGAGGACTCTTAGAGCCATTCTCGTCTTGAAGGAACAGTGACAAGTGGAGAGCACCTTACCATGTTGCAGGGACGAATTGTACCAGCTGTTCACCGACGCCACCGAGATGAAGATTGTTTCTTTCAGCAAAACTGTGCATCGTCAAATTGCAATAGCAACGTGCTGCAGTTCCTGGGTGAAAAGTTTGTTGAGGTGTGGACAGGCCGACGAGGATCTCCCAAATTAACGCCATTAGACTTCTTTCTGTGGAGAGCTCCGAAGGTCACCGTCTACGCTCTACGACATGCGAGAAGCGATTGTAGTTCGTTGACTGGTGGGAGGGGACCAAACAGCGATGCCATCCGTCCCATCGGATTACGGAAGGATGGGGAAGGATGTTGACCGTGCCCTTTCAAAGAAACGACCCCGTCATTTGCGTGAAGCGATTTAGAGAAATCTCGGAAAACCTAAATGTGGATGGACATATGCGGGTTTGAACCGGAGGTGATTGTGACTGCCTGGAGTTAGGGATGCCGGTTATCGCTAAAACAACCGATTTTTAGCTTATAACAGTTTTTTCAAAGCCAGTTTAACCTGGCTGTTAAAAACTGCTCAATATAACCGGTTTCTGAAACAAAGATTGAAATCTTTTTACTCCCTCAGTTTTAAGATATATATAATGGAAATAGTAGATTAAATAGGCAAATGACAGAAAACTTAGTTCGTCCACTGTTCGCTGCATTTCTCGAAGAGTGATAGATGGCTGACTACTACGAAAATCTCTGCTATTCCCCTATTGCTTCTAGTTATTTGAAACTCTGTTAAAAATCACTTTGTATTCGGGAATCATGGTACTATTTGGGCATACGAATAGTCAGTGCTGAAGGGTCAAAAATGAGGCTGAAGAACACGGTTTTTCGTGTAACTTTGTTTGCCTGTAGCCAATGAAAACGAACAAAGACCTATTATGTAGGCTTAGGCAGCAGATCTGCTAAATTCTATTTTTCTTGTATACTATAAATAAACTGTTGTTAAGTTTTTAATTTGTTACTATTACCATTACTTCCGTCGTCCTTTATTACTTTACAGAAATGATAGGCAAACCTTCAGTCTTTCAAATCATTGTGGTTAATTGCTTCGTCAGTTCCTGAAAATATTTCCCGACTGGGGTTGGCAGCATTCTGCAATACAATATATGTCCAAATACGGCAGCGAGAACCTACTACACAGATCAGGCGAGGGCAAGTCCGATACACTGCACCTTACGCAATGTCTCACGGCAACAGGGACAGTATTCTCTCAGCGATGTTGTAGCTCTTTTTTGGCGGCTTTGTTATTAAAATAGCACTGATCGCTTTTCCCAATCCCTAAGATAGAGCAGTATTTCAAATCAATCCAGGTTTCACGAATAAAATAACTCTGTTTTAAAAAAGGTTTATTTAAAAACGAAACATTGTGCTGATCTGTTCCGAGACTGCAGCCGATGGAGGACAGTTTGAACAATTTTAGCAGTAAAAAATCATGTGTAATGACTATCTATGCGAACTAAAAATTCATAATTCTTGGTGTTTGTTTTCGAATTAATTAAGTTACTACAGTGTAATTCCCTTTGTGGGACACCCTGTAAATTCCCTTCTTTTTCACGTACTTCACACAGGGAAAAATATTTCGTTCCTTGTCAGGTTATACTCCACCATTACATGACAAATCGCTCGGAACAGTTGTCAGGATCGCCCGTCACGTACCTCTAATGGAGGAACCAGCGAACTGTGAATTTCGCAGACATATCTCCATCCGCAACTACTGGAAGCATACAGTTCCAAGCGGAAAATGTCGATCTCGCTTAAAATCTGTTGTGAACTCGGTGTGTTCCTAATCTGGTGAACAACTGGAAATGGAAACAACAATCTCAGTTTGTATCCTCTGTGCCGAAGTTGAATCCGCAAAGGATTAGCAATAACAAGCTTAACGCCCAGGATTATACGAGCAACAGTGGCCACGCATTAGTGATTTGACGTCGTCCAGAGCGTATTGGGAAACAGGATTCAATAAAGCAAAGCACTCAGAGAAACGTTAATGCGTTTTGATCTCAATCTGAATGAGATAACTTCGTCCTCTAACTTCTATTGGCCAACTATCAGCCACACGCCGTTCGCTATAAATAAATTGCCTCTACCACGATTACGTTTGTCTCTATTTCCGTTCGGCCCACGGTGCTGAAACTTCCTTCCAGCACACAACAACAAAGCAGTATCAGATATAGTACATCTAATAACTGACCTACAGCCACACGAAAAACCTGCAATTCTTCGCTTCTTCGAGATCCATATAATTCACGTTGTATTACAAAAGAAATACGTCGATATATTTGTATGTCGGCCAGACCTACTAACTGGGCTCACATTCAGGAGGGCTACGGTTCAAATCCCTGTCCAGTAATACGTATTTACATTTTGCCAAAACTTTCGTGAGTCGTTTAAGACAGACTCGGCCAATGTTTGCACTCCCGTGTCGGCTCAGCAGTCCCGCTTCATCTACCACTGCGCTATTCCAAGCAAGCTGTGAGTGAGCCGGCTACATGCACATGCGGAAGACTTAGGAAGACGTGTTTGCATCAGGGGGGATTACTTCTAAGAGGTGAATCGTGGAGCATACTTTTATAAGGAGGACTTTATCAGTAATGTTTGATTCCATCATTTTATTTTCCACCATAGCAATAACTTTATTAGTTAATTCATAGCCGGCCGCGGTGGTCTAGCGATTCTAGGCGCGCAGCAGTCCGGAACCGCGCGACTGCTACGGTCGCAGGTTCGAATCCTGCCTCGGGCATGGATGTTTGTGATGTTCTTAGGTTAGTTAGGTTTAAGTAGTTCTGAGTTCTAGGGGACTGATGACCACAGATGTCAAGTCCCATAGTGCTCTAGCCATTTGAACCATTTTTTAGTTAATTCATAAAATACAGAGCCGGCAACGGCACTCCAAACATCAGGCGAGTTGAACGGTTGAACTTAAAGTCCAATTCTTGGCTTGTTTTCCTCGGTCCTTCCCGTAGGTACCCGGTACAGCGCTAGATTAAATTTGGTATTACGGTGTATCATTTTTCGGTCGGCACAACTCTCTTCAGTTGAGTAGAAGCGTGGTATTAGCACTGTGTACCCTTCGCTATTTGTTCGTAGTATGAAGGTCCAGTGGCTGTTTGCACAAAAAGAGGCCGCCTAACTATATACCGTTCAAAATGGTTCAAATGGCTCTAAGCACTATGGGACCTAACATCTGAGGTAATTAGTCCCCTAGAATTTAGAACTACTTAAACCTAACCAACCTAAGGGCATCACACACATGCATGCCCGAGGCAGGATTCGAACCTGCGACCGTAGCAGCAGTGAGGTCCCGGACTGAGGCACCTAGAACCGCTCGGTTACAGTGGCCGCCTCTATATACCGTCACAAGTCTATAAGAACGATGGACATGACAAAAGAAGGATGAAAATTTTCGATATAAATTTTGCAGCTGCATTAGCCACGGTTGTTTCTAATTTGCCATGAAACATTACTACAATAGCGTGCAGAATGCATTTAAAGATTTAATTGACACTGGAAGAGCAAAAAACTACGACAGGCAAACGCGATTCGTTGATCTCCATGCCAAGAAGCACTTTGTGCTAAATTTGCAAGCATGCAGCTAGTGGAGAAACTGGTAGTATGAACGTCAAAATTTCTAAAGTAGCGTCCATTATTCCAATGTCAGTTGCAACAGTTTTTGATGAAACTGAATGACAAGTATGGAGACCTTTTACGTTCCTGCGTAGTACATTGGTGAAGTAGATTTAAAACTCACTATAGTTTCATTTATGGAGGGAAAAGGAATACAAGAACGTAACTTAGAACATCCAAACTGGACTGTAAATTTAAGTGGACTTGACTGCATACCGCCCGTCGTAAGACCCTCTAAGGTGAGAAACATTTCTGATTTGATCGGGAAGCTTTTGAAAAGAAAATCGCATTGTGGAAGTGACAGATTCTGATAAACACCATAGTGTTATACAAATTAAAATCGGTTCAGTCCCAATGCTAGCCGGCCCTTTTCAATTCAATATGTGATCTACCAAAATTTTAAATAGCCTAAGTGACTCATCTGTGCAGTCACCTTTATTGTCCTAGGGGTAACACTTTATAAAATTCATGTGATTTTCTGAATTGGACAAACAGACAATTGAACCTCGTGCTACACTATACGTCTATGACATCAAACGAGCCCAAGTTGTAATGAAAGTAATGAAAGTAATGAAAGTAATGAAAGTAATGAAAGTAATGAAAGTAATGAAAGTAATGAAAGTAATGAAAGTAATGAAAGTAATGAAAGTAATGAAAGTAATGAAAGTAATGAGAACATACATCAGCAGCCTCTTCAGTCATGCAGTTTTGGAATTTCCTTACAGAAGGAGAGGAACTCAGCAATCAGTCTCAAACCGATTCAGTTACTGTTCTTGCCTTCACAGATAAGAGTCACAAATAGCCATCTTCAGTACGAAAATATAAGGAAATCACAGAATCAGAACTGATTTACATAAAAATAAGTTACACGCTACAGTATCCAATACAAAATAATATATTGGAGTCAACATGCCATTTGAGTGAATTATCATCCAACAAACTCGCAGCCATACGTGTCACATATGAGTTTACTTGTGTTTAGGTAGAAGGACACTGAGGCCTCAGTTTCCACCATTTATTATAAACAATAAGTACTATATTAGAAAGTTACCTAACCCAATTACTTTCCAATATATTGTTTAAACCCTGCAGCAAATAAAACAGCAAATATAAATCAAGAAATGCACATTTAAATTTTTGTTCATATGTTAGTGTTGAAGCATTCCAATAAATTTTATTCAAAAGGTCATTAATACGTTCCTACAATTGTCCTATACAGAATCTTTACATGACACTAGAAATACAAAAATTAAAATTTTTGAAGTTTGTCTTGATTAAATATACTCCACGCCAATTTTAAATTCGTCAAAATTGAAACTCTAGCATAGTGAGACCTATGATAGAGGTTAAGTGACCCACTAAATTATTAAAGTAACGCAAAAATGTGCATAAAAGCGTTTTTATGAAGATGTCTTAATGTGACAATAAAATAATATAGATCAGCATGTCAAGGTCGATCTAATCAGGTGCATTTAATAAAACCATACACACTTTCTCCACTGAGGTAAATTTCTTATATAATGCAAGGTGTAGCTCCAATTGCTGTCGCTGCTTGCAAAGAACGATATAACAAATTACCTTACATCTGCACTTAAGGCATATAGTTGAATAGTGTTTTACTTGTCTTATATAAATGTCATATTATTATAGAAATATATTTTATCAAGATGATTTCTAATATGATGTAACAATTCTACATAAGACAATTGTAGGAACCTATTTATGATCTTTTGCACAACATTTGGCGATTGCTTCACCATTAACGTATTAACAAACACATCGCAAATCGACATTTCGTGCTGTATTTTAGAGGTGGTATGCAAATAAACTTGCTGATTTTATTATTTAACAAAAGGGTTTTAAAGTACTGTATCAGAATGAAACTGAGTGAGTTATTTTCGTTATATGGAGCGAATTACTTATTCTACATGACGCAAACTGGGGTTGCTGTACTCCTCGTAAAAAGTGACTTCAGTATCATTCTGCATATATACGAACAGAGCCATATGGTGACGTATGATTCTGCGAGTTTGTCGGATGTTAACTCATGAAAACAGTATAAATTGTGGGTTTTACTTGTTTCTTATGCAAATCAGCACTGAGTCTGTAACTTCCTTGTATTTTAACACTGAAGACAGCTATTTATAGTTAAAATCTGTACATGTAACTATAACAAAAAACCAATGAAACTGCAGCTGATTGCCGAGTTCCTATCCTCCCTTAAATTAATCTACGGTCGCAGTGGACAATAGTTCCTTAAGTAATCGAACTCGGTTATGATAAAATGTTTCAGTTATTGAAACAGTCATGTCTGGCCCACAAATGACTGCCATGAGCTCCACACAATGGTACATATCATGAACATGAAGCTAATTTTTCCATAGGATTAATTTTTGTTAGGTGGTATTAGTCTTGTCCAGCATATCTGTTCCTACATGATTATCCTCTTGCATTAACGAGCTTAATGAAATCCATTGATTGCTGATATTATTGTGGTCTTCAGTCCAGAGACTAGTTTGCTGCATCTCTCCATGCTACTCTATCCTGTGCAAGCTTCATCATCTCCTTCATCATCTCCCAGTACCTACTGCAACCTATATCCTTGTGAAATTGTTTAGTGTATTCATCTCTTGGTCACCCTCTACGATTTTTACCCTCCACGCTGTCCTCCAATACTAAACTGGTGATTCCTTGATGCCTCAGAATATGTCCTACCAACCGATCCCTTCTTCTAGTCAAGTTGTGCCACAAATTTCTCTTCTCTCTAATTCTATTCAATCTGCCATCTGCTTTCTGTACAAATTGTAAATAGCCTTTCGCTTCCTGTATTTTACCCCTGTTTCATTAGTTAAGTGATCTACCCATCTAAGCTTCAGCATTCTTCTGAAGCACCACATTTGGAAAGCTTCTATTCTCTTCTTGTCTAAACTATTCATTGACCACGTTTCACTTCCATACATGGCTACACTACATACAAATACTTTCAGAAACGCCTTCCTGACACTTAAATCTATACTCGATGTTAACAAACTTCTCTTCTTCAGAAACGCTTTCCTTGCCATTGCCAGTCTACATTTTATATCCTCTCTACTTCGAACATCATCAGTTATTTTGCTCCCCAAATAGAAAAACTAATTTATCGCTTTAAGCCTCTCATTTCCTAATCTAATTCCCTCAGTGTCACCCGATTTAATTCGACTACATTACATTATCCTCGTTTGGTTTTTGTCCTTTCAAGACACTGTCGATTCCGTTCAGCTGCTCTTCCAGGTCCTTTGCTGTCTGTTCCTACTCCGAATTTTTCTCTTTCCTTTACTGCTTGCTCTGTATACAGATTGAATAACGTCGGGGATAGGCTACAACCCTGTCTCACTCCTTTCTCAACCACTGCTTCCCTTTCGTGCCCCTCGACTCTCATCCCAAGCTAACTTTTCACCGCCTGTCTGGATGGTGTTGAAATGCGTATCTGTGTACAGTTTCCGTATCTCGGGTCCCATGAAAAAACCCCTCTTTTATTTTTGTCTCACTAAGATGTGGAAATTTCTCTTGAAAATAGAGAAATGTTCCCCAGTTTTGTCCATGGCCTTAATGAAGTTTTTCATTAGGCCCAATTTTATATGAAGAACAGGGAGAATAAATTTCTTGGATTTGCCAGTGTAACGTTGTGAGAGCCTGCTTCAAGTGATTGAAGTGTGGCCAGTCTTATTTTTAAAAATGAAATACTTTGGCACGGTTATCCCAGAGGCACAGCAAGCAACAGAATTTGGAGGTGCCATGTTGTATCCTATGTAATATTCCTACGACTATCAAATTCCTTGAAATCTACCAATTAAACTTGGCATAGTTCAATCACAATAACAATTGTTTTATGTTATCATATGTTGTTTTTTTTTTCCTCTATGTAAGGTGCATACTCAATAAGAATGATGTTGCCATTATGCAGTAGCACATACTTAGCCTCACTGATAACTATTATAGTCAACGCGCATAGCTGCCATTAGTCCCGCTACTAAACACAAAGTTCTTTTCGTTTTAGAAAAATACTCTAACAAAGGACATTACTGTATCCTGCTAGTGCAGCACAGTACTTCAACAATAAAACATGAACGAGATAAAAAGCAAGAATAACTTATATTTCAAAGGAAATGCGCCATATACAACAACGACACACAGTGCTCACGCATGCGTTTGCCAACAGCAAAATGTGTCAGAGGCTTTAGGAAGACTATGCAATGCCTGAAGAGGGGCAGCAGCCCTTTCAGTAGTTGCAGGGGCAACAGTCTGGATGATTGACTGATCTGGCCTTGCAACATTAACCAAAACGGCCTTGCTGTGCTGGTACTGGGAACGGCTGAAAGCAAGGGGAAACTACAGCCGTAATTTTTCCCGAGGACATGCAGCTTTACTGTATGATTAAATGATGATGGCGTCCTCTTGGGTAAAATATTCCGGAGGTAAAATAGTCCCCCATTCGGATCTCCGGGCGGGGACTACTCAAGAGGATGTCGTTATCAGGAGAAAGAAAACTGGCGTTCTACGAATCGGAGCGTGGAATGTCAGATCCCTTAATCGGGCAGGTAGGTTAGAAAATTTAAAAAGGGAAATGGATAGGTTAAAGTTAGATATAGTGGGAATTAGTGAAGTTCGGTGGTAGGAGGAACAAGACTTCTGGTCAGGTGACTACAGGGTTATAAACACAAAATCAAATAGAGGTCATGCAGGAGTAGGTTTAATAATGAATAAAACAATAGGAATGCGGGTAAGCATAGTGAACGCATTATTGTGGCCAAGATAGATACGAAGCCCACACCTACTACAGTAGTACAAGTTTATATGCCAACTAGCTCTGCAGATGATGAAGAAATTGAAGAAATGTACGATGAAATAAAAGAAATTATTCAGATAGTGAAGGGAGACGAAAATTTAATAGTAATGGGTGACTGGAATTCAAGTGTAGGAAAAGGGAGAGAAGGAAACACAGTAGGTGAATATGGATTGGGGCTAAGAAATGAAAGAGGAAGCCGCCTGGTAGAATTTTGCACAAAGCACAACTTAATTATAGGTAACACTTGGTTCAAGAATCATAAAAGAAGGTTGTACGCATGGAAGAAGCCTGGAGATACTGACAGGTTTCAGTTAGATTATATTATGGTACGACAGAGATTTAGGAACCAGGTTTTAAATTGTAAGACATTTCCAGGGGCAGATGTGGACTCTGACCACAATCTATTGATTATGACGTGTAGATTAAAACTGAAGAAACTGCAAAAATGTGGGAATTTAAGGAGATGAGACCTGGATAAACTAAAAGAACCAGAGGTTGTACAGAGTTTCAGGGAGAGCATAAGGGAGCAATTGACAGGAATGGGGGAAATAAATACAGTGGAAGAAAAATGGGTAGCTTTGAGGGACGAAGTAGTGAAGGCAGCAGAGGATCAAGTAGGTAAAAAGACGAGGGCTAGTAGAAATCCTTGGGTAACAGAGGAAATATTGAATTTAATTGATGAAAGGAGAAAATATAAAAATGCAGTAAATGAAGCAGCCAAAAGGAATATAGATGTCTCAAAAATGAGATCGACAGGAAGTACAAAATGGCTAAGCAGGGATGGCTAGAGGACAAATATAAGGATGTAGAGGCTTATCTCACTAGGGGTAAAATAGATACTGCCTACAGGAAAATTAGAGAGACCTTTGGAGATAAGAGAGCCACTTGTATGAACGTCAAGAGCTCACATGGAAACACAGTTCTAAGCAAAGAAGGAAAAGCAGAAAGGTGGAAGGAGTATATAGAGGGTCTATACAAGGGCGATGTACTTGAGGACAATATTATGGAAATGGAAGAGGATGTAGATGAAGATTAAATGGGAGATACGATACTGCGTGAAGAGTTTGACAGAGCACTGAAAGACCTGAGTCGAAACAAGGCCCCGGGAGTAGAGAACATTCCATTAGAACTACTGACGGCGTTGGGAGAGCCAGTCCTGACAAAACTCTTTCACTCTTCAATGTGGTGAACAATATGTACGAGACGGGTGAAATACCCTCAGACTTCAAGAAGAATATAATAATTCCCATCCCAAAGAAAGCAGGCGCTGACAGATGTGAAAATTACCGAACTATCAGTTTAATAAGTCACAGCTGCAAAATACTAACGCGAATTCTTTACAGACGAATGGAAAAACTAGTAGAAGCCGACCTCGGGGAAGATCAGTTTCTATTCCGTAGAAATGTTGGAACACGTGAGGCAATACTGACTTTACGACGTATCTTAGAAGCTAGATTAAAGAAAGGCAAACCTACGGTTCTAGCATTTGTAGACCTAGAGAAAGCTTATGACAATGTTGACTGGAATACTCTCTTTCAAATTCTGAAGGAGGCAGGGGTAAAATACAGGGAGTGAAAGGCTATTTACAATTTGTACAGAAACCAGATGGCAGTTATAAGAGTCGAGGGACATGAAAGGGAAGCAGCAGTTGGGAAGGGAGTGAGACAGGGTTGTAGTCTCTCCCCGATGTTATTCAATCCGTATATTGAGCAAGCAGTGAAGGAAACAAAATAAAAATTCCGAGTAGGTATTAAAATCCATGGAGAAGAAATAAAAACTTTGAGGTTCACCGATGACATCGTAATTCTGTCAGAGACAGCAAAGGACTTGGAAGAGCAGTTGAACGGAATGGATAGTGTCTTGAAATGAAGATATAAGATGAACATCAACAAAAGCAAAACGAGAATAATGGAATGTAGTCGAATTAAGTCGGGTGATATTGAGGGAATTAGATTAGGAAATGAGACACTTATAGTAGTAAAGGATTTTTGCTATTTGGGGAGCAAAATAACTGATGATGGTCGAAGTAGAGAGCATATAAAATGTAGACTGGCAATGGCAAGGAAGGCGTTTCTGAAGAAGAGAAATTTGTTAACATCGAGTATAGATTTAAGTGTCAGGAAGACATTTCTGAAAGTATTTGTATGGAGTGTAGCCATGTATGGAAGTGAAACATGGACGATAAATAGTTTGGACAAGAAGAGAATAGAAGCTTTCGAAATGTGGTACAGAAGAATGCTGAAGATTAGATGGGTAGATCACATAGATAATGAAGTATTGAATAGGATTGGTGGGAAGAGAAGTTTGTGGCACAACTTGACTAGAAGAAGGGATCGGTTGGTAGGACATGTTTTGAGGCATCAAGGGATCACAAATTTAGTACTGGAGGGGAGCGTGGAGGGTAAAAATCGTAGAGGGAGACAAAGAGATGAATACACTAAGCAGATTCAGAAGGATGTAGGTTGCAATAGGTACTGGGAGATGAAGAAGCTTGCACAGGATAGAGTAGCATCGAGAGCTGCATCAAACCAGTCTCAGGACTGAAGACCACAACAACAACAACAACACAGCAACACAGCAACTCTCATAACTGCCATCTGGTTTCTGCACAAATTGTAAATAGCCTTTCGCTCCCTGTATTTTACCCCTGCTTCAGAATTCTAAAGAATGTTTCAGTCAACATTCTCAAAAGCTTTCTCTAAGTCTACATATGTTAGAAACGTAGGTTTGCCTTTCCTTAATCTATTTTCTAAGATAAGTCGTAGGGTCGGTATTGCCTCATGTGTTCCAACATTTATACGGAATCCAAACTGATCTTCCCCGTGGTCGGCTTCTACCAACTGTTCCATTCTTCCGTAAAGGATTCGTGTTAGTATTTTGCAGCCGTGGCTTGTTAAACTGATAGTTTCGTAATTTTCACATCCGTCAACACCTGCTTTCTTTGGGATTGGAATTATTATGTTCTTCTTGAAGTCTGAGGGTACTTCGCGTGTGTTACTCACCAGATGGTATAGTTTTGTCAGGGTCTTGTTTCGACTTAGTTTTTCAGTGCTCTGTCAAACTCTTCACGCAGTATCATATCTGCCATTTCATCTTCATCTATGTAATATTTTGTTTTTATAATATTGCCCTGAAGTACATCGTCCTTGTATAGATCCTCTATATACTCCTTCCACCTTTCTGCTTTCCCTTGTTTGCTTGGAACTGGGTTTTCATTTGAACTCTTGATATTCATGCAAGTGGTTCTCTTTTCTCCACTTTAATTTTTCTGTAGGCAGTATCTATCTTACCCCTAGCGATATACGCCTCCACATCCTTACATTTGTCCTCTATCCGTCCCTGCTTAGCCATTTTGCATTTGCTGATGTTCATTAAATATTTTTTCTCTGCTCATTTAGCCTTAACTAAGTTCAGCCACCGTTCACTCACGTTTGTTAGAAAACAAGTACATTATGTAGTCTTTGTGGCTGATGTTGTGATGATGTTGCAGCGAGTGTTTTTCCACTTCATGATAGAGGAATTGCTTGCTTATCACTTTGCGTGGGCTTCAGAATACAAGAGAAGTAAAGCGTGATGTGACTTTTCACTCTTTCTTTTTTTTCTGGAGAAGTGCGTAAACGACATAGTAATCCAAAAGCAGAACGTAAATTAAATGCAACACACTTGGTACTGTTAGTAAACTGTTACAAGCAGAATGCCTCGCTCTAGTGGCGTCCGACTGCAGCCTACGTTTTTCTGGTGATCCTCGTTCATCAGTCCCACTCGCCACTGCGCTTGGAACATTAGGCAGAAGCGCGGCCGGAGCGCTCGCGCTCATTTTCGTGGAGCACTGTTTGGCCAAGACTGGTTTACGGTAAATGCCTGGGTGGTTCCTCTTAAGGAACGTGGGCGAGTTCCTTCCTCAGTCCGATCTTTGCTTCCGCTTCTAATGAGCTATTCGTAGAAAAGATGCCTCTACATGCATACTCTACATCTCACTCTGAAGTGGCAGAGACTATTTTAAGTGATATCTTATGTTAGGATTTATTCTCATTCCAATAAAGTACGAAAACAATGACTACTTAAATGCTTCCTTGAGCGCTGCAATCAGACTAACTTTTCATCCACAGTCAGTCTGAAGGGTATTTCAAGACCCTTCACAGAATACTGATTCCTTAAATTTTGTAAGTCAGCTTTCGCGGCATTGGCGGCCACCTTGAAATGTGGTTTTCCAGCATTTCCCTCTGAAAGGGATCAGATCTCTTTCATGTGATTTGCTTTGTTATCGAGGTATTTCGCTACCTGTGCCTCCCCGCTGGGGACTGTAGCTAGCCCAGGAGTGGGAAGAAAATCTTTTACCTTATTTATAGCTCTGTGTGAACAGTACGAGTAACACTCACAAGAATGTGGAGGTGAAGACATAATGAAATTGAGCAGAATGAGTTTCTAGCCGGCAACGGAAATTGTTAGCCTGTTAGGCCACGTTCGTCAGTCTTTCGGATGTAGCGAATAAGCAGAGAAGTTTAATTGTGCCACCAGGGCAGGTTGTTTTCGTCAAAAGTGGTTCGTCACGTTGGAACGAGTGCATAAATAGTCCGTGAGTCGCCTTCCCTCACCACTTGTTCGGGCGGGTGGCTAATAAAGGCCATTGGACAGCATTCTTTTTCCAGGCACTGTGTAATACGCATAATTTTCAGTTCATTCTGCAATGGAAAGGTGAAGGTATCGGAATGATATGTAGTTTCTCCATTCTTCAGTTTTATTTTGTAACCACCCACGTAACCATCAATGAGCGGGTAAGTCCCAGCATAGTTTCTAAATGAAAAGATTTCAATTTTCTGACTATCTACGGTAGTATCTGTGTGGATTGTCAATTATTATTCAATTTTCAGATGTCAATAACCATTCCTTTTCTCCGTTTGCTTATGGTTCAAATGAATCTGAGCACTATGGAACTTAACATCTGAGGTCATCAGTCCCCTAGCTTAGAACTACTTAAACCTAGGTAACCTAAGGACATCACACACATCCATGCCCGAGGCAGGATTCCAACCTGCGACCGTAGCGGTCGCGAGGTTCCAGACTGAAGCGCCTAGAATCGCTCGGCCACTACGGCTGGCGTTATGTACAGCCAGGTATCCACCAAAGGGCATGTATATTCCAATAGTGTTGCTAAATAAATATAATTCAGATTTCTATATCTACCTAATACCTGTGCATATAAAAATTATATATCTGTTCCCAGACATGTAACACACATTGTTCTTCACAACTTGGGCATGCCCAGTCACGCGTCTATTACATTGCATGAAGGGTACAGTAGTATTGATAAATGAGTAGGATTCCAGTTTCTGAGTAAATGTAATATTCCTAACCATAGGCAATTTTATTTAGTTACGTGATTTTCGAATTAATGAAATTTCTCGGGTCTTGGCACCTGCCCAGAATGCAGTCCAGCTTCCCTTCCGATTATGTTGTAGTATTCTGCTGGGTCTGGTAAAAGAGAAAGGTCCCATTCTAATTCTTTTTGTCGAATACACTTACGAATCACTGTTATTCTTCTGCGGACCAGAATTGTATATAGCTATCCTGAGGTTCTTGATGCAATGCAGTACTCTGAATAACGACGTACAGACTAAGTAGTGCAAACAAAGTTTTACAGAACATTTTATTACGTTATTCCATGTTGGGCCAACTGAATTTATGCTAATATCTATGCTTTGTGTTTGACGTCACCAACCCTACTACTGTTTTATAAATCCCGCATGGAATTTTTCACAAATTTACGCCACTACTTTCATGTTCCCAGACCATACCTTCCTTAAACTTATTGCATGCATTCACTACGTGTTTCTCGAAAAAACGTCAGTTCAGTGAACATTGGTCATACAAGGAAAAAAAATATATTAGGACTACTTTTAGAAGTGAGGTTACTGTGTAGGTCGTTTTCCGTTGTCACCTTTAAGTTCACTAACCATTTATCTCAGTAACTGAGCTAGGGTATCCTACTATGATACTAATGAACTTGCATTTGGGCCACTACAGTCAACATGGTTGAAAAACCTGATCTACCCATGACAGTAGTAGTCAACCTCGCCGCTACCGCCCACTGGTGGGCGTTTCAGCTTTCATGGTGGGTGGCAGGCAGTAGCCATTTTTAAAAACATTTTCATTAGATTTTTATTAAATTTTTAGGAAAATTATTTGGTACATAATTATTAGTGTAGGTCTTAATTTGTTATATCTGTGCTTTCTAAATGTTATAAAGCACATTTACCAGCCCATGTTATAAATCGCCATTACTGCGTAACCGGCAGAGAGACGCAAAAGTGCGTAGCAGGTAAAGAAGGTTGACTACACCTGTCTCAGGAGACATCTTACTGTCGGTTCAGTCACCCCAGCATAGAAACGTTTTACCGTGAGTCATGCTTTTGACCATTTGTGCCTCCTTCTTGTGTAAGTTTAGTGCAACCTGTTGTTTCTACTTACTATGGATTCACATAACTGAGCAATACCCCGTGATGAGACACGCAAGTGATTTGTAGTTATAAGAATTGGAATACATGAAAGAGAAGCAGTAGTTGAGAAGGGCGTGAGGTAGGATTGCACTCTACTCCCATATTATAAATCTCAACAAAAGTTTAATGTAATGTAGTCGGATTAAGTGAGGTTGTGTTATGAAAATTAGACTAGGAAATGAGACATTAAACTTAATAACTGAGTTTTGCTATTTAGGCAGAAAAATAATTGATTATGGTTGAAGTAGAGAATAGGAAATACAAAGCTATAGCAAAAAGGAAAGTGTTTCTGAAAAATGTAAATCATTATCAAGTATAAATTTTGTAGAAATAGGCCCATTGGAGGGAGATCCTCCAGGACGCAGAACACGTCAGAAAATAAGAACATACACTAAGTATTTATAAATAAAAACTGATATGCTAATTTACCTTCCACACATCCTAAGCGAAATGGTCCTCACTGATGTTGGCTAGTGAAAAACAAATCTTATACATATTTTCTTTTACAAGTTAACAGAAAGCTCGTCACAGACATGTAAATCTTCAATATAGTAGAGTGCATACAGTAATCCGTAGGCTACTGTAGCCATGTACCATTAAATACAAAAATCATTTTACAACACTTGTTTACAATGATACCATTACTGCATTAAATTTCTTCAAAAGTCGAAATGGACATAATTCATTAATTGATATCATTAGCAACGTATACACACATCATTCGTTCTAATAAGAAACTCTTAAACAGAGTTTTATTAGTAGCCTTTGTGAAATTTTTTTTATTTCTAGTATTGATTCCAAAAGCAGTGAGCTTTTTGTCTGAATAAGACATACATTTTTATTGAAAAATTTCATTAAAGAAAAAATACATCGAGAAGCAGTAATTACTATCCGCGGTACCCTAAAGAGGCCACACTATAAATAACTCTTTTTACATGTCTTTAAACTCAGAAAACCTGAATTTTTGTTGGTGAGCTCCTCCCGAAAATATTCCCTCAAGACATCACGGAATGAAAATAAGTATACTGGAGTCGCCTTTTTATCTCTATGTCATCTGTTTCCGCCAATATTCGAATTACACACAGAGATTTATTTAGGTGATTCAGTAGTTCAGTGGTATGATCATCTCAGTCGAATTTATCATCAGGCGATAATCCCAAAACTTTAACACTATCAACGTCCTCTATCCACTTGTCACCATATTTAAGGGCTATACTGACGGGAAACTTCTACAAGTTCCGAACTGCAAGTATTTATCTTGAGTGTAACCTTTACGGAAGAAAACAGAAGATTTCAGATGTGGTCTAAAAGAAGAATGCTGAGGATTATGTGAGTAGAACTGGTAAGTAATGAGGTTCTTAAACCTTAAGTCTCCTTTTCAAATGAGACTGAGTTGTAAAAACCGATCTTGTATGCAATTCTCTATGGAATAATTTATTGCTTAATGTTCAGACGCATAATTAATTACTGAATGAACGGTAAATAAAACATTGTGTGCTGATATATCAGTTATTCTTAATCTTAGCGGCTAGCCGAATACCTTCCCTTCTTCAGTTCTCCTTAACACTACGCTGTCCAACAGCGCATTACTATTTCTCTTCGTTTCTTCCCTCATTTTTCTAACATTGCAGTAATTCTTCATACGACCTTCATATTAGAGACCTCTGAAATATCCCAAAAAATTTCTAACAAGAGATATTTGTCACGCGTGGAACCAAATTCTCACGATGTACGCGTTGAACATTGCATCGTACACAGATGAAAGTTGGGTTGCCGAAAACTTGAGAAGAAAGAAGAATACACTTTCGAAATGTGGAAATGCACGCGGGGGAGAAGTTAATGGTGGGATAGAATACAAAACGGCTTGGTTTTAAGGATTTTGGAGGAGTAAATATGTGTATGGAAAATCTATCGGAAAGTTGCTTACTGTGCTTTATTCATTCTCCAGTAAGATGTTAACTGCCGTTAGGGAAGTTTTATGTAAAAATCAATTAACATGAAAATTTTAATCCATGTTTCATTGTTTCTATTCCTTTTTTTTTTTTGATCGGATAACGGTACTGACGGAACACTAAAGAACACACATAGTGCTATAGTTATTAGGAAGGTGAATGTACTAAGCACAGAAAATATTTGAAAACCATTTTATTTCTCAATTAACTTTCAATATGTTGTTATCTTACCTTTAATTTTTTTAGACAGCTACCACACATATCAATATAATTCAGTTTCCTTGTATCCCATCTTGATACGAATGTGTATCAACTGCCCAGTTACTCTTTCTAGGAACGGAAATAAATTCAATGAATGATTCTGCAATCATTGTGGATTTTTGTGAATAAGATTGTCTAGATCGCTTAATATTGTTTTTTTTTGCTTCTGGTATTTCGGCTACTTTCGTCTTCGGGTCAAAACTTACAACTTGCAAAACAGCGGGCAGTACAGATTCCGTAATACTGGGCTTCGGTCACCAGGAAGGATATTTGCCTGTTATCGACATTGGTTCTGGTAATATATCGGTCTCAGGAGTTCCAAGACTTTCGAAAATGTCGGATAACGAATTGCAAAATAAGAATTTTTTGTATAATACAATTACAAAATAATAATTGTCAGACTTTTTTCTTGCTTCTTGCCAAATTTCATAATCATATGTCAATAGCAAGCAGCCTACAGGTTTGGTGAGGGAGTTTTCGAGTACTGAAACAGGCGACATAGATGGCCGTATCTTTTGATGGAACTGACTTAGAAGCTTCAAATTTTTACTCCGCCGTGGGACCATAAACCTTAATATACGACACACATTTGACTTTAATACGTCTACTTGCTCCTAAAATAAAGGGTTCTTAACCGTGGACAGACAGACAGACAAACGGACAATAATGCAATCCTGTAAGGACTCCGGTTTTACTCATTATTATAATAACATACCGGCAAACTAAATCTACTTTAGAGATAGAATAATAGAAAGGATTACTTTCTGACAGGCCGTTGCACATTTAGAAGCCGAAAATTCTTTCTTCACGAAGTCTTAAGTCAAATACCGGAAGGTGCGCAGTGCGCAGTTAAGAGCTATGGGCAGAGAAGCAGCAAGAAGTCTGTCGATGAAGTGTCTCTTGGTGTGGGTGCCACTTCCAGGATGAAGAGGCTGAGAGCAGAGGGTGGCTTCTAATGGTTCTTAAAAGCGTGACCGCGGTAAGTGGAGGGTGACCAGTGTAAATACTCCATAAATGCGAGGAAACACATCCATCAAAAACTCCATGAATTTTTATGACAAATCGGAATACATACATATCAACTTCTCTTTTCCTGTGTTTTAGTACGTGTACAATTACGATAAATGGAACATTAAATTCCATTCCTGGAATTTACATAAGACGATGTTCTATGATTTTTAACAAACACCATTTCCGCACTTTCGCTTTATCTAGATACCGCTCAGCTAGTGCTACATAGATTTGTATCATTGTGGCTTAGTTCAAAACAGTTAATAATTTTTAACTTAGATCTGTAGTTTGTGGAAGTACTGGTTCGTTATGTCTAATTCATAGTCGCTGGGATCAGTTTAGTCAGATATGGAGCCACCCAGAAGCAGTATATTTTACGAGTAAAACCTCATACTGGTATGGGCCAGCCACTGAATGCTCAAGTTAACTTCTAGAAACATTGTGAGCTCTATCCGTCAGTTGATACAGTCTCAGCGTACGAGACACTTTTGAGTCCCGTAATGTGTGAAATAATGTACGGTTATCGTCTTGCTCTCTTCCCGCACATTTCGTCATCCGTTAGAGGTTATGCTTCATTTTTCTATCCACTTGACACTGAATTTGTGCCCGACATTCCATTTATTCAATTTAACACTGAAAATCTTGCAAAACATTTTGGTTTCTCTTCAGTAAGTAGTAAGTACTAATATTCTGAATGATCCAGATCCTGTACAGGTATTTTTACAAAATAGCATTAGTAGTGTCCTAATTGACACCGTCATGACGTTTCAATACCTGGGCGTTATGTTGGAAAGCGATGTGAAATGAAACGAGCATGTGAGGATTTTGGCAGGGAGGGCAAACTGAAAGTGAATGCCCGACTTCAGCTTATTGGGAGAATTTTTAGATAAGTGTGGTTCACCTGTAAAGGAGACCGAATATAGGATGCTAGTGCGATCTGTTCTGGAGTACTGCTCGAGTGTTTTGGATCCGCACCAGAAGACATCGAAATAATTCAGAGGCGGACTGCTAAACTGGTTACCCGTAGGTTCAAACAATAAGCAATTGCTACAGAGGTGCTACAGGAAATCAAATGGAAAACCATGGAAGGAAGGCGACTAACGAGAAAACATAGGGAACCGGCAATTGAAGTTGACTGCTGGAAGATCCTACTGCGGCCAGCATGCATTTCACGTAAGGGGCACGAAGATTAGATACGAGAAATCAGAGTTCGCACGCAGGCATACAGATAGCCGTTTTTCCCTCGCTCTATCTGCGACTGGAATGAGAAAGAAAACGACTAGTAGTAATAGTACAAAGTACTCACAACCACGCGTTGTACGGAGGCTTACGGAATGTGTATTTAGGTGCAGATGTGGACGTAACAGAAGCACTTTCTCCAAAAGTCAGCCGTTGTAAAAATAAATGTTCGATATGGATCAGAAACGTTCAGATTTAGATACTACATTTCGAAAGGATAAAGTGAGAATTTGTAACAATGTAACGTGCGAAAAATGAGATGGAGTTTTTAAAAATGACTATGCAAACTCAGAACGGAAGATGGAGAAAAATAGGAGAGAGATTCAGGTAAGGGAGGTTGGCCTACTTCATTATTTCATTTATTTTCCTTCGACAATTTATATTCCGTGGATATCGGCTGCTTAGATGTAAAATTATTAACACAATATTACAGAATTGAGCATCAGTACACAAGTGACAGGTTATGAAATGTTCACATTGTGTAAATCATTATAAATGAATATTGGTTTCACAGCCCACATAAACACACATATAAGCTATATTTTGTCTACCGTAGGCCAACACATACGGATCTTTACCTGCGAGGATCTAGTTGTCATCATCCTGCACAAACTACCGGCGTCCTTAGAACGTTCGTGCACCGGGCTCATGTTGTTTCTGATGGAGACAGCCTTATAAAGGAGCTGGAACATTTAGTGTCGGTGTTCAGATGTAATGGTTACTCTCCACATTAGATTAAAACAGTGCTAAGCAGGAAGAAACGTAACCACCCACAACATCAAGAAGATAAGAAACTATTCAAGTCTAGGGCATTCCTTTCATACGCCGGTAACATTTCATCTAAAATAGACAGGATCCTAAGGAAACATCAAGTTAAAGCAATCTTCCGGTCACGGGCGGAGATTAGTGCCCTTCTCGGTCCGGTAAAGGACGATCTGGGTCTGCGGAAGGCCGGGATCTATAAAATTTCCTTGCCAGTGTGGCAAAACTTACATCGGTCAGACGACACGCACAGTAATGAAAGGTGGGTTGAACACGAACGCCGCACTCGCCTTTCGCAGCCCATTAAGTCGGCCGTAGCTGAGCACTGTATTACCACAGGACACGCTATGGATTTTTCTGCTACGAAAATCTTGGCCCCAGTGAAAAATTTCTATGATTAGTAATTAAGGAATCTGTGGAGCTACGCCTAGCGCAAAAAATTTTTAAATCGTGATGGCGGTTTTCAGCTGGACAAGGATTGGGACCCGGTGATCTCTCTAATTTCCTCAGAGAAGACAGTTTATTCACAATGAAATGTCTGGCAACATCTAACGTCTGTTTTTAGCGACGCGGACATGTAGTTTTCACCTTTATGCATGCGCTTGCACTCCACGGGTAAACAGTAGCTCCAGAGGGCGCAGATTCCGATAGAGGACGCTACAACAAGCCAATGCGCTAATGCGCATGCGTTTTCGCTCCCATTTTTCCTATAAAGCTGACTCCGAGAGCTTGCAGTCTCCAGTGACGGACCTTCACCTGAAGATGGCTGGACGATTACCAGCCGAAATTCGTGGCAAGAAGTCAACGTGATCCGGCTGCAGTCCCGAAATCTCATAGAACATATAAACTATACATGCAAATTTCCAGGTATTAAACAAGGAAATTTAACACAGTAATTTCTGATACTACTTGCTAGTTAAAACAAAAACACGCAATTTCGTCAAATAAATAGGACATCCACAAAATTCAATCCACACTTCTGACTCATTCAGTTCCATCCATAATTTTTGTAGTGCAAAACCAATTCCGCGGCACCAAGGAATATCGCGACTGTCATCCACTTGTTGTCCCCAAGGAAGTCTCAGTCGACGTGCAAACGGTCCCACTCGTTAGATTAACAACGCATTGACGCTACATAGCGTCAATCTGCGATGCATGTCATCAGTGCCATACAGTGAAATATCTAGGTCGGAGGGTGCTACAAATAGCTGCCCACCAGCAGTGAAGAGGGTCAGCATAGAGTTTACGACACACACTGCATCAAATCTGTGAACCGGTGAGACAGTAACTTGTAAACAGCCAGTGGAGACGTTCCTCGAGGTCCGATGTTCGACACTGTTTGGCCTCCCAAGGAATCAAGTGAAGCTTGCGACTCGCCACCACCGGCTGTGCTAAGTGCCGTCACCCTGGCCTGCTAGTATACTGCGCAGCGATAATTTGCTGTCAGTAGTGGCTATGTAGCAGCTTATGCAAATTTTACATCCACGTGGGTGCTCTATGTCATATGTTCCTGATTAAGTAACCATCTACTTTCTGGTTTTACGTATACAAACATGCTATAGGTATTACGATGGGAATAAAGCTGCGGGTTGTTGGGTATGTAAGTATACATAGTAGAGGAGGGTGAGTGTAGCTTATTAAAAGTGTGGCAAGTTAGGAATTAAAGTCTTCCTGCGAGCAACGCTCTTACGTCCATACGGGCACTGATGACCATAAAGTGCCTGAGTTGTGTGCGGAGCTTTGCTTCTGCTTCCTGCTTCAATTTGGAATCCTCCTTTCTAGTTAGGTAAGTGAAATCCGACGCTAGACATATGAGAAATACTTTTTAAAAAAAAAGGCCACACCGCAAAATGGGGCGGATACCGGAAGATATGTTCTACAAACAAATGCTTACAGTATCTTTCAGAAAAATTGGCTGGTTCGTTCAACAGAAAGAGTTTCGCAAACGTAGCAATTCAGTAACGCGTTCGTCGACCTCTGACCCTTGTGCAAGCAGTTATTCGGTTTGGCATTGATTGATATAGTTGTTCGATACCCTCCTGAGGAATATCGTGACGAAACCCTGCCTAACTGGCGCGTTAGACCTCCAAAATCCCCAGCTGGATTGAGGGCTCTTTCCAAGCGGTCTCAATTGAGGGGAGGTACGGCGAACTTGCTGGTGAAGGTACGCGAGCGGGCATTATCTCATTCATATGTAAGCCAAGAACAGCGTGCCATGGAGAACAACAAAACAGCGCGTAGAATGTCGTCAACGTACCGCTGTGCTGCGGATGACAACCGTAGGTGTCTTGCTCTGAACGGAAACGCCACCAAAGGCCATCACTCCAGGTTGTCGCGTCTAATGTCAGGCTAGTATCCCATCACTGTCTAGGGCATCTCCAGACATGTGTCCGCTGCTCATCGGGGCTCAGTTCGAAGCGCGTATCATCACTGAAGACAATGTTACTCCACTGGATGACATTCCTCTCGAATTGTGCCCGACACCACTACAAAGGGGCTTGTTCGTGTACAGAGGTCAATGGTAGGCGACGCAAGAGGCTCCGTGAGCTCAGACCCCTTTTTTCAGTGATCCGCCTATTCACGGTCCTTGTGGTCACTAAACCACCAGCTACACGTCAGATCGATGATAATAATGAATCTGGGGCTCTGAGTGCCTGTCTAACGATTTCTCTGCTCTCTCGTTCGGTCATCTCTCTAGGTCGACCGCTTCCTTCTTGACGGTGTGTTCGGCCATAGCTCACGCATTCGTACCAACATCAAAGAATACTGGCATCACTTCTGTCCAGATGTCGAGCCATTCGTCAAATTATTAAAACAAGATTTCCTTTCAAATGCTAACATCTGCCAGTCTGCGAGGTATAGTTATTGTCCAACAGAATAGACAGAATGAAATTCACAAAGACTGTATGCTGTGTTATCGACATGTCACCTGTTTGCTATCCGATCCAGCTGCGCAGTGAATCTGCGCTGTAGCATCACACATCTAGCCATCGACCGCCCTAGTTTACAGTTATGCCTTGTCTGACGTTACCTACATAAATATCAATTTGTGACCAATTTTCTTAACTCCTTAGTGGTGCGTCGTTTACGCCTGTCCTGAAAATAACGGGATGCAACAAGGATGTGAGATTGGCCATTCACGGTCACGTCGTCACTATATATTTTCCTGTTCATTGGAAGCTCAGCCGGCACGACAGCAAAGTGTCCACCTGAGGTAAGTCAACGAGTGTACGGAATCCAGGGTGTCATTATAGAAAAAATGAACTATTTCTACAGAAAAAAAATGTAATTTGGAGAAAGTGATAAAACGGGTCGAAATAATGTAGAACAGATCTCAACACCTGTAGATAATCAAATAGTTCAGTAATATCACGGAGCTATGAAGCACGATGCGCTGAATAGTTCTCTCTGCAAAGAATGTTGAAGTTTTCAGGCTCTGACCGGCAATGTGACTGTAGAGACTGTATCAGGGACTGTTCTTGTAAACAGTTTATGTTTAATGCCATCTGACCTAATTGTTGTCGTTCTGCTCTAAGTAGTAGATTTTACGATACAATGATAAGAAATAATCGCTTAATAAGATGATGTACAACGCAGGAAATAAGATGAATATGCTTATAGTGAGTTAGTTATTTGTTGTGGAAGACATGTACAGAGATATGAGCGAGTATATGATTCTTTAATTTCAGATAGGTCAAACGAGGATAGTGTAATAAATAATTTCATGTGGTACAATGACTTGGTGCTAGTATTTCAAATGGACGTCACTTCGGAAATTATTTTACGAAGTGGTGGTAATAGTTCGCGAGTCCAAGGAATGACTGCAAATCCGTTACAGATTTCGGTAAAGGAAGTTCACGTACAATTCTAATAAATCTCGGGTCTGTCTTAACCCTATCTTTACATCCATCACAAAATTCACTTTTCGGTACTCAGTGTTAATTTTGACGCTTTTAACCTTAAGAACACTTTTCTTACTCGCTGCATGTGCTGTTCCACATCATCCCCACAGACGCTATGTCATCGAGATACATTAACAATTACCTTTTTCCAAGCCTCTGAGTACTCTAGCCAACAATTTCTGAAACGTCGCAGGCGGCCGAATGTGATTCTGAATTGGCAGTTTTCACAGGGTGCCGAAAACGCCGTTTTATTTTGGTCCTGCAGTGCAACGTCCATCTGATGATAACCACTTTTCAAACCCATTACTGAAAAATATTAGGGTACGCGTCCGTTATGGTTTTTGTTTTTACTTTTCTGTAATCGGCACAAAACCTATATTATCTCCCATCCATCAATTTTTTTGGCACAACAACTATTATTGCCCCTCCCCTCCCTGCCCCCCAAGTACTATTACTTTCTTCAATTATTCCATTTTTCAGCTACTGATCGATGAATTCCAGAAAATGGCTGTAAGTACCTTTGTGTTCTGTATGGTTTGCGGTAGGCTGGTAATTCATTTCCCATTGATATGCGGTGCTGTGTAATACGCATAGCTGGTAATGGCACTTTTGGAAAAATTAAATCCTTAAATCCCAAAAGTAATTTTTCCATCCTTTCCCTATTGCTTCCCTCTTTATGCTTCCCCTTTTCCTCATACTGCACTTTCAATAGACTTTGGCCATTGTCCATGGCTGACACCCTTTGTGCTCCATTCTTCTTCCTCCAGGATGTCCACATTAGCGATAACTTCTTTGTTAATACTATATCTATAAAAACAGGTAACTTATTTTCACCCTTATTTCCTGTATGTGTACCTAACTACAACATTTTTCCATGAAGTTCCACCCTATGTTGCCGATGTGCCACAATACTCATAAGAAACTAATCCTAGAATCATGTCGTAGCCCACATTCAGGCGTCACACAATATCAACACATTGTTTAAATTGAACCGCATCCACGTTAAAGTCTATGTCCACCAATCCTGATGGGGTTACATCTTTATCCTCCACACCACGCAATCTGTAACATGGGTGCCATTGCTTATATTTCACGAGATACTACTGCCTACCGGCTATTGAGTGTACATCTATATCTACAAAGATACTTCGCAAGCCACCGTAAGGTACGTGGTGGAGGGTATCCTATTCCACTCGTAAATAGAGCGAGGGTAAAACGACAGACTTATGCCTCCGAATGAGTTCTAATTTGTCGTGTCTTATCTTTGTGGTCCTTGAGCATAATGTATGTTGGCGGCAGTAGAATCGTTCAGCGGTTAGCTTCAAATGCTGATTATCTAATTTTTCTCAATAGTGTTTCTCGAAAAGAACGTCGTCTTCTCTTCAGGGATTCCCATTTGAGTTCCAGAAGCAACTCCGTAACACGTGTCTTACGTGATATTCGAAAGTACCAGTAACAAACCTAGCATCCCGCCTCTAAATTGCTTCGATGTCTTCCTTCAATTCGACCTGTTACGGATCCCAAACACACTAGCCGTACTAAAGAATAGATCACATCAGGTCCTATATGCGGTCCACTTTTCAGACCTCTTCCCTAAAATTCTCACGATAAACCGAAGTCGTCCATTCGCCTTCCCTACCACAGTTATCACATGCTTCTTCCACTCAATATCTCTTTGCAACGTTATGCCCACATATTTAAACGACTTGACTGTCTCAAGAAGGACATAGTAATTCTGTATCCGAACATCAGAGGTCTGATGTTGCTGCTTTCCTCATTAACTTGCATTTTTCCACATTATAGTTTGCTGCTGTTCATCACACCAACTAGAAATTTTGTCTAAGTCATCTTGTATTTTCCTACAGTCACTCAACTTCGACAACTTACCGTAAACCACGGCATCGTCAGCAAAAAAACCGCAGATTGCTGCCCACCCTGTCTGCCAAATCATTTATGTATATAGAGAACAACAGCAGTCATATCATACTCCCGTGGGGCACTCCAGATGATACCATTGTCTCTGACGAACAGTCGCCGTCGAGGGCAACGTATTGGATTTTATTATTTAAGAATTCTTCGAGCTACTCACATATCTGAATTCGTTCCACATGCTCGTACCTTCGTTGACAGTATGCAATGGGGCACCGTGTCAAATGATTTCCGAAAATGTAGAAATATGGAATCTGATTGTTGCACTTTATTCGTAGTTCTCTGTATAAGAGAAAACGGAAGGCTGAGTTTTGCACGAGCGGTGCTTTTTGAAACCACGCTGATACGTGCACGTAACTTTCTCAGTCTCAAGAAAGTTTATTATGTTGGAATTGTGAATATGTTCAACCATTCTGCAGCTAACAGAGGTTAGGGATATTGGTCTGTAATTTTTAGGGTCAGTTCTTTTACCCTTCTTATATACTGGAATCAACTGCGCTTTTTTCCAGTCGCTTGGAACTTTGCCCTGGGCGAGAGATTCACGATAAATATAAGCTACGTAAGGGGACAATTCCATCGAGAACACCTTGTAAAATCAAACTGGTATTCCCCTGTATCCAATAATACCCTGCATCCAGTTTTCTCTACTATTCCTCTTATCACACTGTCCACCTCTGTCTACGATCTCGTAATGTACAGTTCTACGGGGAAAGGCTGTAGGTGGACAGGTGTTCCCACTGGTGTTTAACACCTTATTTTTCCCTGGTCCTCTACTTCTAAAACTATCACTTCCTCTTACTATATTCGCTGCATACTTACAGTCTCCATTCGTCCACACCTAGAACATTTTACGTTGGCTACGAACACTGTCCGTTTATCCTACATTCCAGTCAACAAATCTATCTCCTCACACTCTATAGCTAATCCTGCACTTGCACTGTTGTGTGCAAAATCCGTCGGACCCCCTGTACATACACTTTGACATTCCTGCATGCAATCCTCTTACAAAAAACATCGAACGTCCTTTGTTCAGCTTCTTAAAAACTAATTTCATTGCCTGAAACATCTTGTCCTAATTCATAGGAATAGCCGTTAATTTTCCTTATACTATTCGCAAATTGTTCCGGAACTTCCTTATTTCTCCTAGTTGTTACTCCTAATTCTTCCCTGTAGTGCCTCGCACTATTTTGTTTCACATATCTCTGAATTAACCCTTCTTTAAATTATTTGTATGTTGTGGCTCCCTTGGAGCTTCTGTATACCCGACATAAGTTTTAGCTTCCCCCATTATTCTTTAGTTTGCAACGCTCAGTAATTCCTTATCAGACCAAATTTCCATCTCAACTAGATTTTCAAGGTCTCCCACTAAACCTTGCGCATCATGTTTCGTTGCCATAAAAAGGAGCAATCAAACTTGAGACTGACAAATATACCGGGTGATCAAAAAGTCAGTATAAATTTGAAAACTTAATAAACCACGGAATAATGTAGATAGAGGGGTAAAAATTGACACACATGCTTGGAAAGACATGTGGTTTTATTAGAATAAAAACAAACAATGTTCAAAAAATGTCCGACAGATGACGCTGGACAGCAAACAGTCAGTGACTGCGCATGACAATCGTGTATGAAAGGAGCTGTAATGAAAGAGAGAATCAGCTGCTCCAGGAGCCGCAGCATGTTGACGTTACCTGAAAAGTCGCTTTTAGTGAAGCTGCATTATCAGAATGGGGAATGTGCTAGTTCAGCGTTATGATCCTATAGCCATAGGATGGGGGATTCGAACGGGTAAAGGTCCGTTGGCAACTGCAGCTGTGGTGAGAATGATTTCGAAGTTCGAAGCCACGGGTTGTTTAGACGATAGACCCCGTAGTGGCCGACCGAGCACAAGGCGTAATGCTGCTGAGACAGGAAGAAATGGAGACTGTAGCGGGTTCGTCTATGCACGGGGAAGTCGGCGTTCGTGCAGTCTCACGTTGCACCGGCATTCCATACACTACTGTTTGCTTGGCACTTAGGCGTACCCTTCGATGCTATCCGTACAAAATCCATCGGCATCATGGACTGTTACCTGGCGGTTTAGTGAAGCGGAGGGCATTTGTCGTGTGGGCGCTTCAAAATATTGCGGAAGATGACGATTGGTTGAGAAACGTGTTGTGGACCACCGAAGCTCATTTCATGCTCCGAGGATCTGTTAATGCCCACAACTGCAGAATTTGGGCTACCGAAAATCCTAGAACTGTCGTGGAAACTCCATTGCACGACGAGAAAGTCACGGTATGGGTTGGATTTACCAGAACTACCGTTATCGGACCTTTTTTCTTTGAGGAAATGCATGATTTTTGTTTTATAACTGCTACCGTGACGGGTGAGAGGTACGCCGATATGTTACAGAATCGCATCATCCCCAGCCTGGCTGATAAACACCTGCTGGAATGTACGATGTTTATGCAGGATGGCGCTCCATCCCCTATTGCTGGAAGCGTGAAAGATCCCTTGCGCGCGTCGGTTGGTGATGATCGTGTGCCCAGCCGCCACTTTCGTCATGCTTGGCCTCCCAGGTCCCCTGACCTCAGTCGGTGCGATTATTGGCCTTGGGGTTACCTGAAGTCGCAAGTGTATCGTGATCGACCGACATCTCTAGGGATGCTGGAAGACAACATCCGACGCCAATGCCTCACCATAATCCCGGACATGCTTTACAGTGCTGTTCACAACATTATTCCTCGACTACAGCTATTGTTGAGGAATGATGGTGGACATACTGAGTATTTCCTGTAAAGAAAATCATCTTGCATGTCTTACTTTGTTATGATAATTATTGCTATTGTGATCAGATAAAGCGCTATGTGACGGACTTTCTTTGAATTTTTGTATTTTTGTGTTTTTTTGGTTTTAATAAAACCCCATGTCATTCCAAGCATGTGTGTCAATTTGTACCTCTCTGTCTACATTATTCCGTGATTTATTCATTTTTCAAATTTATATTGACTTTATCACCCGGTACATCCCGTTGTGATGACTGCGATTCCACCAACTCACGCAGTTCTGTGTTATGTTCAGCGTGCTACCTTTTCTAACTATATCCGTACTGCTTATAGCTCTGACTCATCTTGCATTTCTGGTTCAGTCGAAGCTTTGTCCTTGACAACACTCATTTCGAGAACTAACATTCACAAGACAAGAAAACAAAATACATGAACTTAAACCTTACATATAATCAGGACCATCTGCACTCCCCACATTACGTCTAATGATTATACATGTAACATTTTACTGGAACTTACTTCTTATATGGCGCTGAGTGGCCATCAAGTTTACACTGTGCACATCTTAAAGGCACTCTTCAAATGTGATTTCCATTGCTTTTTATACTAGATAAATCCACTCTTTAACTACTTGCAATAAAATCTTGTTTATAAAATTGACAGCCATCACACCTTTTCTCCCATGACCAAAACACAACCAAAAGTTTTTGGTCTTACCATATTGTAGACTGTAGATTTGGACATTACTCTAAGAAGGTGATGTAAATGATCTGACACCAGTGTTAGATGACCCATGTATTGTCATCTGTAAAGAGTGAAGTGAGACATCAGGACGACAGTAGATGTGTTTCATTGACTTCTTCATACTGAGCCGCACCTGTACTATATAAGATACAGCTTGGTGGAACCATCCAATTGCATCCTGTGTGAAAAAATAGACATCTGTCATTCTGACAGCGCACGATCAGGACCACTGTGGCGTCACTTGAATGCTGCTACCAACACCGTCTCCAGCACAGCAGTACACATTTCAATACCTCTAAGGTGGCCGTAACCTCCCTCCAGCGATCAGGCGGCTCTCTGCTCCGGCAGTGGCTGCTCCTGTGACTCAGGTAGATTGCCCCATCCTGTGGCCAAACAGTGGACCTGCGGGGCGGCGTATGGAAATATTGTATATTAAATGTGAAATGTCTTTCCCAACAATGCACCATATATGGGGCGGCGTGTGGAAATGTTTGTTAATGGAATGTTCCTATGATTTATTTAATGCTGTTGTTTGCCGTTCTCAACACTGGCTCTCTAACTGCAATATTGGCAACCACAAAGTGATTAACAAAACGTGAAGCCTGTAATTAGAATTCCTAGTGCCCACTTCATCTGAGAATACACTTATAGCTACAGCTTACAGCTCTGAGGAATTAGGAGATTGATTGGGATTCACAATCAAAAAACGATTCACTCTAAAAGGTTCACTATATTCTGAAAGTCACAGACCAAAAAGAATCCACACAATCCAACTACCAGAGCAGTTCAGAGTCTAATGCGCTGTTTCAACTATAACTGTTCAAATTAAATGTTTAAGTGAATGCTCGCCATAATCTGATGATAATCTTCATCAAACTCCACGATAAATAATGGTAGAATGTCTGTACCGCGGCGGCACGTGAAAATACGACATGCGTAAACTGATGTTAGATCATTAAAGTCATCCGAGAATTATCACATCACTCGAAAATGATTTCTTGGCTACGCGTATCCCGAGTAACTTATTACGGCATCCGAGGCTGTTTATAGCAATGATACCGACGCGACGCAACTCCCGACACAGGTGGTGCGCTTAACAATGTCTGGAGAGAACTGGGGCCTTCTTTGCTCGCGCAGCGTTCTTATATACACTCCTGGAAATTGAAATAAGAACACCGTGAATTCATTGTCCCAGGAAGGGGAAACTTTATTGACACATTCCTGGGGTCAGATACATCACATGATCACACTGACAGAACCACAGGCACATAGACACAGGCAACAGAGCATGCACAATGTCGGCACTAGTAAAGTGTATATCCAGCTTTCGCAGCAATGCAGGCTGCTATTCTCCCATGGAGACGATCGTAGAGATGCTGGATGTAGTCCTGTGAAACGGGTTGCCATGCCATTTCCACTTGGCGCCTCAGTTGGACCAGCGTTCGTGCTGGACGTGCTGACCGCGTGAGACGACGCTTCATCCACTCCCAAACATGCTCAATGGGGGACAGATCCGGAGATCTTGCTGGCCAGGGTAGTTGACTTACACCTTCTATAGCACGTTGGGTGGCACGGGATACATGCGGACGTGCATTGTCCTGTTGGAACAGCAAGTTCCCTTGCCGGTCTAGGAATGGTAGAACGATGGGTTCGATGACGGTTTGGATGTACCGTGCACTATTCAGTGTCCCCTCGACGATCACCAGAGGTGTACGGCCAGTGTAGGAGATCGCTCCCCACACCATGATGCCGGGTGTTGGCACTGTGTGCCTCGGTCGTATGCAGTCCTGATTGTGGCGCTCACCTGCACGGCGCCAAACACACATACGACCATCATTGGCACCAAAGCAGAAGCGACTCTCATCGCTGAAGATGACACGTCTCCATTCGTACCTCCATTCACGCCTGTCGCGACACCACTGGAGGAGGGCTGCTCGATGTTGGGGCGTGAGCGGAAGACGGCCTAACGGTGTGCGGGACCATAGCCCAGCTTCATGGAGACGGTTGCGAATGGTCCTCGCCGATACCCCAGGAGCAACAGTGTCCCTAATTTGCTGGGAAGTGGCGGTGGGGTCCCCTACGGCACTGTGTAGGATCCTACGGTCTTGGCGTGCATCCGTGCGTCGCTGAGGTCCGGTCACAGGTCGACGGGCACGTGCACCCTCCGCCGACCACTGGCGACAACATCGATGTACTGTGGAGACCTCACGCCCCACGTGTTGAGCAATTCGGCGGTACGTCCACCCGGCCTCCCGCATGCCCACTATACGCCCTCGCTCAAAGTCCGTCAACTGCACATACGGTTCACGTCCACGCTGTCGTGGCATGCTACCAGTGTTAAAGACTGCGATGGAGCTCCGTATGCTACGGTAAACTGGCTGACACTGGCGGCGGCGGTGCACAAATGCTGCGCAGCTAGCGCCATTCGACGGCCAACACCGCGGTTCCTGGTGTGTCCGCTGTGCCGTGCGTGTGATCATTGGTTGTACAGCTCTCTCGCAGTGTCCGGAGCAAATATGGTGGGTCTGACACAACAGTGTCAATGTGTTCTTTTTTCCATTTCCAGGAGTGTATAAAGCCGCGGTGCGGACGGCTAAGGGAACGCCTGATTAAATTCGCTGTCCCGACTAGACGCTGGGCTAGTAATGCACCACTTTAAGTTATCGAATAAATCATTGCTTCCTTTGCTGATGGCCAATGAAGCTCTCAATTTAAATGTGCAATCAGCACACAGGTAAGTAATCATAATAAAAGTTTGACGTGGATAAGTCCAATATTTTGGGCGAGAGAATTAATTTAATTACACTATACGCAGTACACGAGCTCTGAACTTGCCCTTTGGAGACACGCTATCGCTATAATTTTATAGTTATTCAGTTGAAACTTCTTACATCTTTATTATTATAGCCGATCTCCCTTCTACTTAAATTTAAACATCCTAGCCTTATTTATTCACCTACTTAATCTATCTTGCTTCCTTAATTTTTAAGACAAAAACCAGAAAATCATGATTTTCAACTAAAATTTTAATTCATGAGATCCAGAATACTGTTTCTACTAAATTATTAGGCAAAAGTCATCTAAATATAATTTTTTAAGTTTCTAGCTCTTTTCTGTTGCGCCAAAGTTTTTTTACAGAAATACGTCCAAATTTCGAAAGTGGTTAAAGTTATTGAACTGATCAACACATATTATTTAGTATTACTCCTGATATGCTAGAGACGTTTGAGGTTATTTACTTGATTTTTAAAGTATTGCGCAACATTTATGACTTCAGAGCTAGTTACAGCGGACTGGCTGGCACGCAATGGAAAGACTGATGTAAATTTTATACGGCGTGAGTAGGCTGCTTCCCTACAGATCCATATTGCATGTTGCTCCAAGTGTCACATGCTTTTGGTGTAGGCTGCGGTACTGAGATGATAATATGTAAGCACACGAATGACTGAGTATTTACATGCTCCAGACACTGTTCGCTTAGGGCTTAAGGCACATACTCTAAACACTTGTGAGGAGGTGGGTTAGGAGAGATTTCCATCCTTGTGCTACTGTACTGCAGCATCGGCTGCTGCTACATCAGACCAACCTGGCTATGCTTTGCAGCACCAGTCAGCCGTGTTTTGCTTTGCAATATATAACACTCTTGCATGTCTGAGGCTGGCTCTGTCGCAACTCACTTCTGCTCTGGCGTACTTTTTCACAGAATACAGTCCATACGCTACAATTCGGTGGTGGGCCTCACCAATTACCTTAGTTATTGCACTAAAAGAGTCAAATCATTGATCTTTCTGGTCAACTGTTTGCTAACTTGTATTAACAACTAAGTTGAAAAGAATTAACCGCTCGCCTGTAAATAGTGTGTTCAAGTGTGTGAGCTAGAACTAATTAAATATTTAATCAAAGAGTGATTTCAGAATATTAAGAACAAAAGACATGCCTTGGTACGCAAGGAGTGTGGAAATTGTGCTGTTATTGAAACCACACAAATTAGTAGAAAAGTGGACTGTTTGTTCTTTACTGCAAAGTCGTTAAGGATTTCCTGCAACGATCACACTTAGAGCACCACATATTTATGAGTCGACAGCCGGGCACTTCCGCAGCAGAAAAAAACAAGATCTCTGAACGATAGTGGATTTCAGAAAACGAACGCAATGTGTGGCAGATTTACACATTTCCAACGACCCAACACGCGCGTGTACAGTTACCTTGTTGTAACTATAGACTGGGGTGTGTACTTGTTAATACAAGGAGAGTGTTTTATCGTTCCCAATTCAAGTCTTACACTTGCCACAGAGCTATTTGTAGAATATGAAATGTTTCCTAATATATAGATCGGGACATGTAACAAAAAAGAACAGTTACGACAGCAAGCATTTTGAAAAGATTATTACAGTGTTTTCTATTACTTCTTGTTATTATTACTTGTTCTTTTTAGTTTGAATAGGGTAAAAATATATAGAGGATGTATACCACCTTCCTCAGTACGGTACATTCCAGTGCTGCAAAACACGTCACGTTGCGCGGTAACACCACGCTTCATTCTCCATTCCCTCACCGCAGCAAATTTTCCACCGCCACGCACGCTGCCGCAATTAACACTGAAGTAACCTCAAACCAAAAAGCGCCATACTCACAGACTGTCTGCGAAAGACCTGTAAGCCCTATTCCGCGCTTGCATGTTTTTCACTACCTCACAGAGATTCGTTTGTGTGATCAAAAATCTAATATTTATTATTATTATTATTATTATTACTATTATTATTCGCATTGAGCTCTCTAATGTGAAATTCCTTTGCTGTTTCTAACAATTTGCTCTTAATTAAACGGCCAAAAGTGAACTACAAAAACCAGAATACTTCAGACGGGAAATGCAGCCAATTTGAGCCTAAAGATGGGTCTTTTGTAACTCACTACATACAGTTATTATCGAAGATTTTCACTAATGTCGACAAAGTAAAAATGTCTGGTTCGGACGGAGGTCATTTTCGGTAATTTACTTTCTTACCAAAATCATCAAGTTGCACGTGGTTGTTAAGCTACCACATATGTGCCATATTCTGCATCTTCGGGAATCTAATTAGACATCCTTAGTAACAGCAATTTGTCGCTAGATTAGTTGAGTATTATCTACACAACTCATTTCAAGGCATAAGCGTTTACGTTAGGCGATCTGGATAGTGGAAATGTGTTGCTGTGAATTTCTGACTTTCTGTTCCGAAACTAGCCATAAAAAGGGAAACAGTAAAAAGCTTTTTCGATTTATGTCTCGGGAAATTATGTTCATTATTCCAGACAAAAATTAAAAATGTTGGTTTTGGTGTTTAATATTTGTGCCTTTCTTCTTCGAGTGTGCGGCAGACTTTGGGAACATTTTTGCTTCCAAAAGATTCTAAGTGCCAAGAAGGATGATGAACAGTGGCAGCACCGGCACATGGATAAGCTAGCGAGAGAGCCCACTTCCACCTTCTACTCACTTACTGACCTCTCCAATTATGTTGCCGGCCACTCGGTATTGCGTGGTTAATTTCACTTAACACACTCGTATGCCATCGTCTTATCCAGTGTCATTAACAGAAAAATATTCATTACGCAAAACTTGCAGTGAGAATTTTGCTTTAAGTTGACTATCGAATATCGTACTCAGATCTCTTCAGGGACCACGGAATCATTCCACTTGCGTGCATTATTCACACCCCCTAATGGCATTTGTGGTTTATGAGAAGTGTGAATTAATGAGGAGCTCGGCGGGACAAAACCATAATTCTACAAAAAGTGATTTCGAGCTATTGGGGGTTAAGCAAAAAGTTTTATACTCTTGTGCAAAAGTCTGTAGGAAGTTGGCGTGGATGTGAGGCAGGAAACTGGAAATTCCAGGACATTCAAAAATATAGTAAAATTATATGTACCTCGCAATTCGTGCTACAGTTTATCAGATTATTTAGACCCAGGAACGTAAATTAAGCAAACGTTAGTGTCTGTACAATACAGAAGTAGACTTTGCGAGTACATGGGCAGCTGACAGTATTCTGTGTGAACACCAGCTGAGTAGCATCATAGAAGCAGCAATTTGCCCTGTAATTATCTCTTTTTCTCCTAATACTAATATGCTTATACGATGTAGTCTTTAACTAATTCCCATAAGCATTTGTTTGGTGATAATGCCTGTTGGACAAAATGGGGAAACACTGCAAGCAATTGCACGCTTCATCATAAACGCAGATGTTAGCTAAGAGCGTAGTCTGTGCTGTTGTATCTGACCAAGAAAGGCACGTATACAATGTCTTCAATACGTGTCAAATGTCAGTCGTGATCAGAACGGTGTTCTGTCCAGTTGTGAATGAATTATGTCGGAGTTAAGTGAATTCGAACGTGGATAGATTCCTGATGACCGTATGGGAGGTGCATACGTAACCTAGGTAGCCGAAGTGTTAGGCGTTTTAAGAGGCGCCGTATAGAAGCTTTATGCCGCACACGGGAGAAGCGGGTAAATATCTTCCGCTAAGTCACAACACGTAAGAAAGTTTGTGCTGAGGGATCATGACAGAGGATCGTTAAAGGGGATCGCGAGGAAAATTAAGAAGACGAGAGCTGCTAAAAGGTACCAATGAAAGAGAGTAATTTCGTCGCATGAGTCTTGTTTCACAGTTTTACCCGCCAGGGTAGCCGAGAGTGTTAACGCGCTGCTTCTTGGACTCGGGTAGGCGCGGCGGCCCCGGATCGAATCCGCCCGGCAGATTAACTACGACGGTCGGTGTGCCAGCCAGCCTGGATGCGGTTTTTAGGCGGTTTCCCACACCCTACTAGATCAATACTGGGCTGGTCCCCACGACCCGCCTCAGTTACACGACTCACAGGCATGTGAAACACATTCACCCTGTTTCACGATTTGCACTGGACGCAGACACCTGGGGTACACTAATTCCGTCGCGGGGGGGAGGGGGGGAGGGGGAAGGGGGGTGTATGCGGTGGCGGCAGGAAGGGCATCCGGCCACCACTTATAATTAACCATGCCAACTCCGTACTTAACCCTGCCGACCATGCGCACAATGCGGGATAATGGCGGTAGCAAAAGAAAGAAAGAAAATCTTATTTCACATTCTGTCTGCGTTTACGTCCCAACAGTGAAACATGGCAGGCGTTCGAAGATGATTTCAGCAGCCATATCACGGTGTTCTACAGGGCGCAAGGTTACTCTGCAAGGCTGCATTACCACCAGGGATTGTGTAACAGTTTTGGTTGATCAGTTTCATCCTGTGGTACAACGTTTCTTTCTCAATGGTAGTGCTGTGTCCCAAGACGACAGGAACCGTCTTTACACAGCTCCCATCGTCAATGACTGGTTTTGTGAGCACGGGTTTGAATTGTCGCATCTCCCCTGGCAGCCACAGTCACCATATCACAATATTACAGAGCCTTTGTCAACTTCTTTCGAAAGAAGGGTGCGAGATCGACATTTACCTCCACCATCGTTACCTGAACTTGCCACTATTTTGCAGAAATGTTGATATAAGCTTCCGTTGGAAACCACACACACCACTGGCCATTAAAATTGCTACACCACGAAGATGACGTGCTACACACGCGAAATTTAACCAACAGGAAGAAATTGCTGTGTGATGCAAATGCCTAGCTATTCAGAGCATTCACACAAGGTTGGCGCCGGTGGAGACACCTACATCGTACTGACATGAGGAAAGTTTCCAACCGATTTCTCATACGCAAAAAGCAGTTGACCGGCGTTGCCTGTTCAAACGTTGTTATGATGCCTCGTGTAAGGAAAAGGAATGCGTACCAACACATTTCCGACTTTGATGAAGGTCGGATTGCAGCCTATCGCTACTGCGGTTTATCGTATGACGACATTGCAGCTCGCGTTCGTCGAGATCCAATGACTGTTAGCAGAATATGGAATCGGTGGGTTCAGGGGGGGGGGGGGGTGAGGGTGGGGGGAATACGGAACGCCGTGCTGGATCCCAACGGCCTCGTAACACTAGCAGCCGAGATGACAGGCATCTTATCCGCATGGCTGTAACGGATCTTGCAGCCATGTCTCAGTCCCTGAGTCAACAAATGGGGACGTTTGCAAGACAACCATCTGCACGAACAGTTCGACGACGTTTGCAGCAGCATCGACTATCACCTTGGACACCATGGCTGCGGTTACCTTTCACGCTGCATCACAGACAGGAGCGCCTGCGATTGTGTACCCAACGACCAACCTGGGTGCACGAATGGCAAAACGTTATTTTTCGGATAAATCCAGGTTCTGTTTACAGCATCATACGGTCGCATCCGTGTTTGGCGACATCGCGGAGAACGCACATTGGAAGCGTCTATTCGTCATCGCCATACTGGCGTATCACCCTGCGTGATGGTATGGGGTGCCATTGTTTACACGTCTCTGTCACCTCTTGTTCGCATTGACGACACTTTGAACAGTGGACGTTACATTTCAGATGTGTTACGACCCGTGGCTCTACCTTTCATTCGATCTCTGCGAAACCTTACATTTCAGCAGGATAATGCACGACCCCATGTTGTAGGTCCTGTACTGGTCTTTCTGGATACACAAAATGTTCGACTGCTGCCGTGACCAGCACATTCTCCAGATCTCTCACCAATTGAAAATCTCTGGTTAATGGTGGCCGACCAACAGGTTCGTCACAATACGCCAGTCACTATTCTTGATGAACTGTGGTATGATGATGAAGCTGCATGGGCAACTGTACCTGTACACGCCATTCGAGCTATGTTTGACTCAATGCCCCGGCGTATCAAGGCCGTTATTACGGCCAGAGGTGGTTGTTCTGGGTACTGATTTCTCAGGATCTATGCACCCAAATTGCATGAATATGTAATCACATGTCAGTTCTAGTATAATATGTTTGTCAAATGAATACCCGTTTACCATCTGAATTTCTTCTTGGTGTACCAATTTTAACGGCCAGTAGTGTAGAAAATGTATGTACTCATTCCGAGATAACTGGAAGCTGTTTCGCCCGCCAATGGTTTCCCTACACCTTGTTAGGCATGGTAATGTGTCGTGATTTTGGTGATTCCACATTTTTTCCGCCCTTGTATATCGTGGATTTTGAATATTTGAATCAAATTCTTACATAAATTCCATAATGGGTTAACCAATTCGAAATGACTAGTGTTACTGAATAGCAGTGTTGGGACTGGGTCCGTAACGTTGATCAGTTATGTAACGATTTAATACCTCCCGCAGGCATGATGATCCTTTATCCATTGTAGAGCTGTACAATTTCGGTCTTACACTATTATCAAATATCTATATAACAGAAGTACTATACATCCAGAGTATCAGTAGTCAGTCAGAACTTAACCATTATGAGAGGAAAGACCTTGATATGTTCTATGATTAAGAGAGTTTACATTTTAGCGTAGAATTTTGGGTAGAGTATACTTTAGGCTGGGATTTGTGTCAGGGTGGCCTTACTGCAAATATCTTTCCACTAATGTTCACATAGCCCTCCCGGTTAGCCGTACGGTATCACGCACTGTTTTCCGGCCAGCCCGTGGATGGTTAAGGTGGTTTTCCATCTCCCTCGCCGGCCGCGGTGGTCTCGCGGTTCTAGGCGCGCAGTCCGCAACCGTGCGACTGCTAAGGTCGCAGGTTCGAATCCTGCCTCGGGCATGGGTGTGTGTGATGTCCTTAGGTTCGTTAGGTTTAAGTAGTTCTAAGTTCTAGGGGACTAATGACCACAGCAGTTGAGTCCCAAAGTGCTCATAGCCATTTGAACCAATCCATCTCCCTCGATAAATGCGGGTTGCTGCCCCTTATTCTGCCTCAGTTACAATACGTCGGCGATTGCTGCGCACACGCTGTTTCCACGTACCTGTGCGCCATAAGTACACTACAACGCAACGCCCGATACTATTAGTGTCAGTCGTTCACATACCGTAGATGATAGCGTACGAGACTGTTGAGCCTTTGGCCTGCGTTCGGCCCTGCTACCGCTCAGTGTCCAGGTTTTGTATCACTCCCTTGTTCGGTTTTAGGAAATCAAAAGGAAAACACCTTTGGCGGCACTGTCTCTGGCTTTAATGATTTTTAGTCCTTTGTTTCTATTACTCGTGGCTGAGTGCCAAGTGCAGGACACAAATCCAAAGGTCTCGGTGCGACTCCCAGTCAATCGTGGGAATTTTACCTGTCACTTATCACTTTCTACTTGTCACAACGTTCCTTGATGTAAATATGCTAAGTTTCGCCGTTTTTCGGAAATTGCGTTAAACTCTAATTCCCCCTATATCTGTCTAGGTAAGTCGGTTCAGAGGTAGGTGGAAGTCAACGACACAGAGGAGTTCAAAACAATTTTGGGATTGATGACGGCGTTACTCTTTTCAATTACATTATTTAACTGTAAGAGTAGAATTGATTGCATCGTAACTGTACAGCCTGGTCTTTTATTTTAAGGCAACCTTTTCCTCAAATCAACATGAAGCAAAGCCATTGTGTGCATCGTCTACATACATCGTTTTTGAGTGCCTATAATAACTTTTATATAATGTCTTTGTAATAGCTGTTTCGTCGTTCCACGACCTCATTAAACATTGTTGAGTGATAGCATGTGTGATATACATTTTAACTGCTTGGTCAACTAATGGTAACTTAAACTTTGTTTTTTGCTTGTTCGTTCCTGGATCGAGACAATACAATCAATTGTAGTAATGAATATCAAAAGATTTCATACAAACTCTCCGCGGTTGAGCAAGGCTTTTCTCTGTTAAACGTCCGTTCATATATATTTTTAATCCCGTTTCTTCTCTCTGTGCTTCGATTTAAATCGGATTTCGTTGCAGACAGCACCCAAAGACGTCGGTGGATCGAGCTGGACGACTTTTTGCTTAGAAGTACGCAACCTTTTGCCATGCCAAGCAACCCAACAATCTTACAGTTACTAAAGATACAAAATAAAACATACGTAGTTTAGTAATAACAGTATATTCTGAAATAACAAGACGATTTAAAGTAGGACACTTACATTATGCAATTACAAGTGCTGTTTGGTTGCATCTCGTGGATATATTACTAAAATAATGTATTAATGGCGGTGTGCCACACATGTCCGATCTGGACAAGACCTAGAAAAACAAAAAGTGACTCCTCGTATTTCGCCAGCAATGTGACAATCAAAAATCCTTATGTGTTTCCAGCGGCTGCCTACAATATGCACACAGCTGTGGACTATACCTATGCCTCAAATGTTTCTTTATTGTATTATTATAATTACGTTTATTGCTAATAAAAGCTCAGCATGCAAATGTGCCTTTAAGTTATGTGTATGTTGAATTCTAAAGACTGACGTGCACGCTTATAAACGATACTCGTTATTTTAGTTTTGTGACAACGGCGACACCCACCCGCGCTCATAAGCACAATGACGATGGTCGCTTTTTATACAGACACAGCAGCAGAGACTTGTATGGCCTTATGTACCACCGATCAACGTTTTTGGAAAGGAAATAGTATCGCTGTCGCATGACCATTGTGCTTACGGCACAGCATAAGATCTGAATTATCATTATTATACATAACTTTCATGTGATTTCTAATATAGTGGATGTATGAGGCGTCCGTTTTTCAGGGTACTTGATGATGGTCCCAGAGCTTGCAGGAACCTGGCAGGAACACGAGATTGCAGAGTAATCATCGCCGAATCTTCGCTATGTTTTACTCTTGAAACGCAAACTTGACCAGATTTTGGAAACAGTATGAAACGAGACTCTTCCGATCAAATGACTTTCTTTCGTTTCTCCGCAGTCCATGTTTTTTGACCTCTGCATCCCGTCTTCCTGTTAAGGACATATGTGTCACTGATGCGTGGTTTTGGAATTCCAGCTCATCATGTCATTCTTTGCCTAAGGAGCTCCTCCCTTCGGGTTGTCTTGATGCTGACAGGGTTCGCGAGAGCGATGTTCAATTCTGCAGTGATCTTTTCTTCTGTCGTCATCACTTTTTTTTGTCACAAGCCTCTTGAATCGATGTCTGCCACGATCGCTCAAAACTCAGTTTCACGCAGATGATGCGCTATAGATCTTCAACATGAGCAGGAAACACTTCGGCTATCTTGGTTAAAGAAGCGCCCACAGTATGAGCACCAACTATTGCCGACGTTAGAATTCAGTTAGCTCCGATACAGTGCTCTCACAACTACACAGAACGCTGCTCTCACCACGACGTATGAAGGACGTTGCACGGATGCCATTAGTGATTAAACGAAACGACGTCACCTGCAACTCTGTCTAGCATCTGCATTTACGTTCAAGAATGCACTTCCAGCAGTGTTTACGTATTTTCCTCTCATCATTGTAAGACGCTCGTAGTAACGTTAGCTGATGCACCAGTCGACCTAGATGTTTTTACGGGCTACTGATAACGACTCTTTAGTAGGCACTATTTAACCCAATTTAAGTGACCTTCATAATTAAAATTAATGTGCTCAGAGACGCTTTCTGCCAGTAATACGGCAAATGTAAATACAACAGCTCGACTCCTTTAACATCACTAATGGCTCTCCATCACGATGGGACGTACTGAGTACGATATCTACATGAATTTCTGACTGGATACGGTGGGTTAATAACGGTTACTAGATGACCTTTTTAATTACGTTCTGGTGTGAGTGTTACAAGCTGCGTCGAGAAGAAAATCCAAAGACGTATAGATGAAATTAACTGCGCAGTTCTGTAAGTAATTTCTTTGTCATCTCTCCAAATTTTGTTAACTTAGTAATGATTTTTCAAATATAATAAAATCCGTATAAAATACTGTTAACAATGCTTCAGGTGCTAAACTAATCCGCGATGAGTTTGTAGATACCATACAACAGTACCGGATTTACAACACGTAAGCAGGTTTGAGTTAAACGTTTCTCATAAAATTTTAAGTTGTGGAATGTTTTACGATAAGCAGAGAGGACGCACTATGCAGTTAATTTATTAAGGTAAGAATGTCACAAGGTTAGCGAAATACTGTAGCTCACGGCATATCGGAGATTGTTTCTCTGAAAACATCGCTTCGTGCACTCCAACAAAATTCGTCGAGAAGAATGAGATTTTCACTCTGCAGCGGAGTGTGCGCTGATATGAAACTTCCTGGCAGATTAAAACTGTGTGCCCGACCGAGACTCGAACTCGGCACCTTTGCCTTTCGCGGCAAGTGCTCTACCAACTTTTTTTTTGTAATCTCATTTTGTTCGTTATTGTTCGTTTCAATTGTTCGTGGCGGACGTCACCTGACGCCCATTGAAGTTCGTTACTGATCCATTCACTCAGTTTTTATTACAGAGGGCAGCTAACCCTCTGACCGAACACGCTGAGCTACCGTGCCGGCACCAACTGAGCTACCGAAGCACGACTCACCCCGGTACTCACAGCTTTACTTCTGTCAGTACCTCGTCTCCTACCTTCCAAACTTTACAGAAGCTCTCCTGCGAACCATGCAGAACTAGCACTTCCTGAAAGAAGGGATATTGCGGAGACATGGCTTAGCCACAGCCTGGGGGATGTTCTACATAACGGACGTATAGTTGACTTAAATGCTGACACTATCGCCCGACCAGCGTGTTTTTATGTTTATTGCAAAGGCGCATCCCTTCGTATAATGTGTGCACGACTTCAGATATCGCTTCAATGAACTGCGTACTGATTCATAACATTCCAGGACTCAGTCATTTAATACGCTGACACGTGGCTTCTCGGTTTCTTGTAGGAAAATGTGGGATAAAAGTTGGCAGGGCAGGGGAAGTGGCCACTGCGTAGTTTATGCCCTGCACAGGGCTGTTGCATGCCCAGAAGCAGTGAGACAATTTCTAATATACCCCACCATTGAGTTCGACAAACGATGTTTATTCTATGACTTTTTAAAAAAACTTTTCTGATTTTTGATAGTCTAAAAGTTCTTTATATTATTTTTTCACGAAGTGTTTAGTGATATATCTGTCACTGTAGCAGTACACATATGTGGCTACTAGTTTCGAATCACTGGTTCATTCTCAAGCCTGAGCTGTTGAGACTGCACTACAAGTGCTTGATCTTAATAACGAACATGAAAACTGCAAGACATGCTCTACAACGTAATCATAGATGACTGTCACATTCAACATGTGCCTACTTAGCAAGTCAGAGTCAAACTGACTTGCTGATCAGGCATATATAGTTATAAAGTTATTTGTCACCTCCAAAAAATGAAGTTAAATAAATCCTTTTTTAATATATAAGAAACTATCAGCCTTGATTTCGGTAATGAAGCCAACCTTTACCTACGTTTCAGCCGAAGTAATTGAGCCTTCTACAGAACATATACCTGAATCTGTAATATTTCTAAGAGGACATGGTCTAGAAATAAAACTAAAACAGCCTGATAGGCTCATAGTTTCTTATATGTTACATTATTACGATTTCTGACCTGGCTGCAATGTCGAAAATGTAGGTTGACGTGTGCAAAACTGGTCTCCATTATATCACTGCGATGCGCCGTTTATCTTTACCCCGTGCTACGGAACTGCTGTGCGGGGATTTCATTGTTTACCAGGGACGGCTGACATGAAGTTAAAAATAAGTAGAAGGTCAATTACATAACTATGTTTTTCTAGGCTATAATTGAGATTTTATGACCATCCCTCCTATATTAAGTATGACACTATCTGATAAAAGTTTGAGAACCACTGCCATTACTACTCAGACCTTCACTAGAACAGAACTGGATGACAGAAGCTTGTGTATAGTTCACGATCGCCAGACCACACGCCTTTGTCACATGGAGGGAGGTCAGGTAGTACTGTGGATGATGCCGCGTCTGTCCGGGAATGGGTGATATACTAGACTGTCAGCAATATGTTACTCCTATTAGACTGACCACTAGTCCGCGGCTATTGCTTGCAGGCTGGAAAGGGAAGAACCGAATGTGTAAGGGAGAAACTAGGAGCCAACGACTTCTCTCTCTCTCTCTCTCTCTCTCTCTCTCTCTCTCTCTCTCTCTCTCTCTCTCTCTCTCTCTTTGCGATTATTAAAGCTGCACATAATTCAATATTACTCCATTGTGTATTTTACTCCCTTACAAAATATAAATTTCCTTTCATAAGTAATAAAATTTAGTTGATCGCAACTATTTTTATGTAAGTACAGTTTACATACACAACTATAAAAAATATACATGTAATTGTTATTGGTATTTTGTACAATAGAACTCTCTTTCTGATGATCAGAGGCAAGTTATGCCTGTTATCATTGACAAATGCAAAAATTGTTTATGAATGACAGAAACACCATTTCTATTAGTTCGACGAAGAATCGAAGCGATGTTCGACATATTTTTGACTTGCGTCTTCTTTTTTACTTTACCTTTTTGTTGAAAAAATTGCGTTTTCAAGAGCTGTACGCTAAATCTGTATTATTTTATTTATTTTTACTCAAAAAATGTTTAAATGTGTGTGAAATCTTATGGCACTTAACTATTAAGGTCATCAGTCCCTAAGATACACGCTACTTAACCTAAATTATCCTAAGGACAAATACACACACACCCATGCCTGGGGGAGGACTAACCTCCGCCGGAAACAGCCGCACAGTCCATGACTATTTTTACTGCAACATCCTTCGGTTTGACGTTACAAATCAACAGCATCCAAATAAAATGTGAATTAAAAATAGACAATTTGAATTTTGCTATAAACACTGTTTACTTTTGAGTAATAGACAGAAGGAAAGCCATGTAGAACATAATTTTCTGCAAGTTATGTGCCCCTTTATATCACATCACTCAGTATCCAGACTGTTAAACCTTCAGGTTTTTAGGAGAATCTAGTAAGACACTGATTGCATATGTAATGAAACCGAATGTTATGAGACAACGCCTGACATGTATGCAACGCGCCCAACATACAGGTAATGCATGCATGACTTTAACTGACCAAAGCTACTAGAAAAACTACCGTGATCTTCGCTTACTCATGTTAGTCTACTGTACTTTACAGAAGTTTTATAACTCTAGACACCACACGCACTTTGATAAGTCTGAGAGGTCCACTGAGCTGCTGGCCCTTGTTAAGCAGAGTACGTGGTGGACCAGTTCCGTGTTTCCATTGCTCATTGCTTTGCCTCAGTAGAAATCAGTCAGTGTGATAACATACTTAACAAGGCTCAAAACCAATCATAAACATCACTAGTTAGCCACGCGACGAAACCAGGAGCAGAGCGAAAGATGCATTAATTACTTTCGACGAGAGCACCCTCCTGTCGTCACCACTACAGAAGCCTTTTTGAAGTCAACAAAACTTGGCACCCGCCAGTAGCAGAGGATCCACCGTGGGTCAGAGTGCCCGCCTGCAGCCCGGTGTGGAGACGAGAGGAGAGCAGAAGAGAGGGTGATTAAAAGAGCCGCCCTCCGTTCCACTTTGAGAGCTGCCGACGCCCCCTCCCCCTCTCCCCCCCAGTCTCACCGTATCGCCACGTCGCCTCCTCCCTCACCCCTCACCCCTCACCCCTTCCCCTTAACTCCCTCAGCGCCCTGAGCACCGCGTCCGCCGTCGTTAAATAATGAGGCTATTGATTGCCGCTTATTGGAGGCGGCCTGCGGTTCCCCACTGATCGTCTAACCACTGCCGCCTGGGAAGCTGCGACAGGGTGAGCGAACTGATGCCGGTTCCAGAACATGTCACGGTACAGAACTTTAATAAAGTTTTCCGCAGTCTCTGATACTTGAAAGGTGAGTATTATCACGACAGAGAGAGGAGCCTCTATGTGCGGCGGTACAGCACAGAAAGGAAATTTACTTGAGATTCTTCCTTGTGATTGAGGCTAGACAATGATTTTGACATTATTTTGTAGGGATACGACGCTTTCGGAAGAAGGACATGGGTGAAGTTTTATTTGCCGCAAGCGGTAACTGCAAAGTATTGTATTGTAAAGATTTCATTGTGTCTAGCAGAACGTACGTGTCGGTATCCATGGTGAATCAGTCATGTATTCAGCATTCTAATCAGCTTTCTCCTTCCACTGTTGGTTACAGTATTTTATTGGAGAAGGCAGGTAATAAACATGGAGTAATTGAAAGATTGTCTACAAAGAGCAATTTGCATATAAGACATTTGTACGTAAGACACTGCCAAGAAAAGTAACAGTTTTCTAGTTGCAAAATGCTCTCTTATTCACAGAACATTACACGAAGCTTATCCCCGCTATTAGATAAAAAGTAGATTTGGTCAAACCTCCACTGTTACGACTAGAACTACCGCGTGGACGCAGGATAATATTCTCATAAAAAACGGAAGTTTAGTTTACGAAATAAGCATAAAATAAAATAAGGTAAGTAGGCAAACTATCGCGCAGTCTTTTCTTTCAGCTCATCGTTCCTGCAGTGCGGACAGAGCAGAGCCGAGATGTCCGTTGCCGAAGTAAGATTCTATTGCAGGACCTAACCGAACTTTAAGTGAGAATAGTAGAAACAGTCTTTACTTATAAAATTCCATAGAAATTCAGTGGATGCATTGTATAACAAGGTATAGTTTTTGTTAGGCAGAAGTTAGCCATTGTATGTGTTTCATGAGAAAGTCATTCTCGGTATTATTGATAACCCATCTTTGGTTTCAATTTTATTTACAGTCAGTCAGATGCGTTTGAGATTAATTAACGAGCGCGGTGGTGCATTTGTTAGCACAGTAGCCTCGCATTCGAGAGTTCGAAGATTCAAACCCGCGTCCGGCCGTCCTGATTTAGGTTTCCCGTCATTTGCCTAAAAGGCAAATACCGGGATGATTCCTTTGAAACGGCACGGCTGACTTCTTTCCCCGTCCTTCCTTAATCCGATGGGACCGATGACCTCGCTGCTTGGTCCCCTCCCCAAAATATCGAACCACTCAGGTTAATTAGAATCACATACCTAAAAAGTGATTTACGTAAATAAGTTCGTGTTGGAAAGCAGTTTAACTATGGCGATTCTTGATGAGAATCCGTAGAAAACAATGAACACTTCTAGCGATAGATTCTGGCCACAAACACAGTTTCCAGATAACTCTTTTACCTTCATAATTATTTTCAAGCTTTGTGTGCGAGGTCCAAGATAAATGCAAAAACTAAGCGTGACACAAAAAACTGCAGAAAAATGAAAAAAACTTATTTTGAAAATTTTAATCACACATATAATATGAATCACATAGATGTGTTCAGGAATGGTATAGAACTTTAACGTTTCGGGACAACTAAAGACCTATCTTCAGGTGTTAAACGTCATAATGTTGGCCGTTTGTGGGCCATATCGCGGACTTTGAAGATGGCCATCACCACGTCATGAGATGAAAAAGAAAAGCGAAGAAGAAGAAGAAGAAGGAGGGATTATTACCAGTTATTTGTTTAGCAAAAGCAAGTAATTTCGTGGATGCACTGTATATTATTTTCGCTGGCAGATTTTACTAGTGGACGGTGATAGTGTTATCAATGTCGTCGACATCGGTGAATACAGGGTGTCTATTTGAAAAACTTTGAATTCGATATGGTTGCGTCTCTTTCAGTACCTATCAGTTACATGTAAGTAATAGCCATCTAATTAGTATTTATGCCTTAACTGATATGCCGTCAGTGCCAGATTTATTTAAGTATAACTACACACTGAAAGCATATAACAGAGATTTTATTCCACGATTATCTTTAACCAAGATCAACATACTTCGACATCATTGCAAACCTTGGCGTCATAAATTTTACAGTCAGTGGTTTAAATCGATCGGTCAGTTAGCACAACATACCTCTTGTACTCTGTTTCTTACGTTTATCACTAACAACAATTAGTCTGTTGCCTCCGTTGCACTCAGTTGGATTTACCTAGACATTAGGACTTAAATTGTGTAGCATGTTGTGATACGCTCTCCTGTTGACTCCCTAAGACACTCATGTGTGAGGGATATCGATATTAGCACCCTCATAACAAAAAAGAAGTCCAATTAAATCCAAAAAGGCACCAGACCCAGATAGAGCTCCAGCTAGATTATCCACTGTATTCGCCAAGGACAGAATTACATTCAAATCTCCTAATTATCCATGTACAGTTTGTAACTGTGCCTGACTATAAGAACACACAAGTTACTCTTTTTTCAGAGGGGATAGAAGATTTGATGCACAGAAATAAGTAGACAAAAATTAGCTGACGTCCGTCTGTTACAAGATCCTAGGGATACTCTAAGCATGAAGTTTCCGGACAAAAACAAGGTTACCTCGAAGAATCATCACGGAGCAGAAAAAAAAATATCATTCGCATGAAACATAGCTTGCCATTCACGGTATCTCGCATACAATACACGCATCCAAACATGTGCATTCAGTCTTTGTAGATTTCCTTAGGGAAACGTATCGAAAGTTTATATTGCATACATGAATAAGGGAAATACCTTATCCACTATGTCACAACACGTACGAAACTGTGTTGAGAGATCGTGACAGACGTTCATTCAGGAAGATTATGAAGAGAAGTAAGGGGATAACAACTGCAAAAGTCACTGTGGAACTGAATATCGCACTCGCAAGGTCTGTCAGGTCCTCAACGATACGAAAGGAGCTTAAGCAGGGAATCGCAGGGCGAGCTGGAACTGCAAGGCCGCAAAATAAAATTAAAAAAAAAGCTCTGAGCGCTATGGGACTTAACTTCTGATGTCATCAGTCCCCTAGAACTCAGAACTACTTAAACCTAACTAACCTAAGGACATAACACACATCCATGCCCGAGGTAGGATTCGAAACTGCGACCGTAGCGGCAGCGCGGTTCCAGACGGTAGCGCCTAGAAACGCTCGGCCACCCTGGTCGGAGCAAAGCTTCTCACCAGTGACGCTAATGACTATTAGAAAAAGGTGGTGCAGATACCCTAAAATGTGGGCTACGGAGCTATGGAAGAAAGTCATTTGGTCGGATGAGTCTCGCTTTGCACTGTATCCAATAGCTCCCAAGTTAACGTCCTGAGAGTGAAATATTGCGGGGGTTCGGCGACAATTTTTCCAGCCATATCGCTGTATTCCTTGGGCTTCTTGATTACTCTGCCAGTTCGCATTTCTATCAAGGTTTTTGTGACCATTTTGGCTGGTCATGTCCACCATATAGTATAATGTTTGTTCCCAATGGTGATGCTGCGATGCAAGAAGACAGGATCCTTATTAGCCGCGTTCAGGGTTGATTTTATAGCCCCGAGGATGAACTATAAAATCTCTGCTAGCCACCACAGTCATCAGACTATCTGTTTGTGCCTCTCTGGTCTACTGTAGAGAGGAGGGTGCGTGATCGCTAGACACTTCCAGCATTGTTACCGCAACTTGCCACTATTTTGCAAGAGGAGTGGTATACGAGACCCTAGAAAACCATACATGATCTGTATTTATCCATTCCTAGACGTCTGAAAACTGTTCTCAATGCCAGCCGTTTCCACACACCGTATCATGCATGGTAATGTGTTGTTTTTTGGGTTTTCACGTATCTGGCCAACTTCTGCAATTGGGTATAGGAAAGTACTGTGGAAGGACTTGGTGTAATGAACACTAGTTCTCTTGAAATTTGGTTAAATGTTAGGTAAAGCGTATAAGAAAGAAAGTACAGTATCAGATCAGGTAAATGGCGAAATTCTTGAGCACGTCAATCGTATATATATTGAATGGTAGCACTAAGAAACGATATGCAATGAAACACTCATATACAGTCTGTATTAGGTAAGGCGACCGGATGACTTAGATTCGTTGGAAGGTTTCTGGGAAGGTGCCGTACACTTGTGTAGGAAGTAGTATACAAGATGTTAGTGTGACCAATATATTCTAGAATGCTGAAAGAATTCGGAAATGCGATACTAGTATTGTAACAAATCGGCATGTCCTACACGAAAATGTAACATAAAAACTCGGGGAACCTTGCACGACTTACAAGGCAATGATCAGACTCATAGTGTCAAAATCTACCATGAATTTTTTTTGCTGCTCATAGAAAACGGCAGTTAAAATCCACAAGCTAAATTTCGGACATCATCAGGAAGCTACTGAAAAATACGTATGAAAAGTGAATTTTCCTATGTTATCCTCACAGGACATAGCCTGTTGTATTGCCCCGAATTCTGTCGCTGGCGGTCAGAGAATTCTCTTGTCACCGCTTGTGCTAGCGTGCGAGGCGAGCGCCGAATCGCTCACTGAAAACAACCGTGAATAGTGCAGAAATACAAGTCATTAGTATAGATAATTCACAAATAAAACCGCCATAATACTGCTATATTTTGTGCAGTGCGACGTATATTTAATCAGATTTTGAAACAGAGGAGAGAAGAAGTCGTGGTTGCAGCTTTAGAATACTGGAAACGGCACTGATCTGCCCATAATAATTTTCTGTGTTAATTTTCTTTAAAATACCTAGCACTGATGGAAATTGTCTGTAATTATCAATAACTTCGTTGTACGACGTGAAATCTGAAGTATCTCTACTTCTGTCATGGTGATCTGAAAATACGTCAGTTAATGATTCAGAACTTCTATGGTGAAATTTTCACTCTACAGTTGCGCTGATATGAAACTTCCAGCAGATTAAAACTGTGTGCCGGACCGAGACTCGAACTCGGGACCTTTGCCTTTCGCGTGCAAGTGCTCTACCGACTGAGCTACCCAAGCACGACTCACGCACCGTCCTCACAGCTTTACTTCTGGGAGTACCTCGTCTCCTACCTTCCAAACTTCACAGAAGCTCTCCTGCGAACCTTTCAGAACTAGCACTCCTGGATATTGCCAAGACATGGCTTAGCCAAGCAAAGGTCCCGAGTTCGAGTCTCGGTCCCGCACACAGTTTTAATCTGCTACGAAGTTTCGATTCAGAAGTTTTTTTGATCTGACCAAGAATCTAGAAGCAGAAGGGATCTGCTCCCACAAGACGTAAGAGAAATCATGAGTAGAAGAACGACGTCTTCACTTTTCATTTTTCCAGACATCGAAGAGTCTACCACAAAATTTCCGGTGCAGGCCAATGATATTTTCACGCGTGATCCAAAATTTCAGGACGATCCTCAAAGATAAACATTATTTTACTTTCCATACATCAATCTGCTGATGGATATTGGGACAACAGCTGTTACTGTATCTCATAGGTAGTCAGTAAAACACCATGATCTGTATTTAGTGATTTTAATCATAGGCAATCGGTGTAAGTCCTATGTAACACCAGCTTCAGGCCCCTCCATGATTCTGGGTGACCATTTTTATGTTGCAATATTATTTTGCTTTCTATAGAAATTCCTTCACCAGGGAAGACGAATGGAATATTCCAGAATTTGAAACACGAACATCTGCTAGCATGAGTCTCTTAGAAGTAGATACCTTAGGGGTTGAGAAGCAACTCAAATCGCTTGATACGGGCAAGTCTTCAGGTCCAGATTGTATACCGATTAGGTTCCTTTCAGATTACGCTGATACTATAGCTCCCTACTTAGCACTCATATACAACCGCTCGCTCACCGATAGATCTGTACCTACAGATTGGAAAAATGCGCAGGTCGCACCAGTGTTCAAGAAGGGTAGTAGGAGTAATCCATTTAACTACAGACCTATATCACTGACGTCGGTTTGCAGTAGGGTTTTGGAGCATATACTGTATTCAAACATTATGAATCACCTGGAAGGGAACGATCTATTGACACGTAATCAGCATGGCTTCAGAAAACATCGCTCTTGTGCAACGCAGCTAGCTCTTTATTAGCACGAAGTAATGGCCGCTATCGACAGGGGATCTCAAGTTGATTCCGTATTTCTAGATTTCCGGAAAGCTTTTGACACCGTTCCTCACAAGCGACTTCTAATCAAGCTGCGGAGCTATGGGTTATCGTCTCAGTTGTGCGACTGGATTCGTGATTTCCTGTCAGGAATGTCGCAGTTCGTAGTAATAGACGGCAAATCATCGAGTAAAACTGAAGTGATGTCAGGTGTTCCCCAGGGAAGCGTCCTGGGACCTCTACTGTTCCTGATCTATATAAATGACCTGGGTGACAATCTGAGCAGTTCTCTTAGACTGTTCGCAGATGATGCTGTAATTTACCGTCTAGTAAGGTCATCCGAAGACCAGTATCAGCTGCAAAGCGATTTAGAAAAGATTGCTGTATGGTGTGTCAGGTGGCAGTTGACGCTAAATAACGAAAAGTGTGAGATGATCCACATGAGTTCCAAAAGAAATCCGTTGGAATTCGATTACTCGATAAATAGTACAATTCTCAAGGCTGTCAATTCAACTAAGTACCTGGGTGTTAAAATTACGAACAACTTCAGTTGGAAGGACCACATAGATAATATTGTGGGGAATGCGAGCCAAAGGTTGCGTTTCATTGGCAGGACACTTAGAAGATGCAACAAGTCCACTAAAGAGACAGCTTACACTACACTCGTTCGTCTTCTGTTAGAATATTGCTGCGCGGTGTGGGATCCTTACCAGGTGGGATTGACGGAGGACATCGAAAGGGTGCAAAAAAGGGCAGCTCGTTTTGTATTATCACGTAATAGGGGAGAGAATGTGGCAGATATGATACACGAGTTGGGATGGAAGTCATTACAGCATAGACGTTTTTCGTCGCGGCGAGACCTTTTTACGAAATTTCAGTCACCAACTTTCTCTTCCGAATGCGAAAATATTTTGTTGAGCCCAACCTACATAGGTAGGAATGATCATCAAAATAAAATAAGAGAAATCAGAGCTCGAACAGAAAGGTTTAGGTGTTCGTTTTTCCCGCTCGCTGTTCGGGAGTGGAATAGTAGAGAGATAGTATGATTGTGGTTCGATGAACACTATGCCAAGCACTTAAATGTGAATTGCAGAGTAGTCATGTAGATGTAGATGTATAGAAGGTCCAAAACATTGGGCGTCTGGTGAACTGAAGCTCCTTATCGCCTACGGTGTGTGTGGTAGCACATAAACTCATTAGTTAAAATGATCATAGCTTTCCTCTGTTTTTTTGTCGTCAGTGTATTACAAATCTGCACTAGTAAGTGTTGAGTGCGTGACAAATCGCGGACTAGCTTTGTTATCGATATAGTCTCTCTGATGCGTCGTCTGGCAAACGGAATTTGTAGTTCCGTGTCGAATGGAGTGTGCTTCCACACGTAAGAAAATGACACTCGGCGGCCACGACTGTGGTGCGCCTGTTTACTTTGGGCCGCCTCTGAACACGTCGGAATGCGGTGGCCATGACTGAGGCCAGTACTTGTCACCATTGCAGTTATCCATTTTAAAAAGCTTGAACATTCAACCGTTGGGAGGATAGCGCCTTAGCTAACTGTCGCTACTTGTTATCGACGGTGAACATCTCTCTGCGTGAACTTCAAGCGTTTGTCTGTATTTTAACTCACAACCCTGGTTATCTAGTTCCTAATTCTGGGACAGTGACTAGGTTGTTATCTCCAGCATCTGTTGTTCATTGTTATAATCAGGATTATACGGGCAGCGGCCGAAAATTTAATGGTTTGGTGCGTGGTTCACCTGCTCGCTCGCGTTGCGTGACTCGTGACCTTCCTTCTTTGGAGCGAACTTCTGCATTGATTCATTAAGCTGTTTGTTGCCAACTTTAACGAACTGTTTAATATACAAACTAATTACAATTTTTGAATTTCAAGCCGACGTTGACGTCATTTCTGTTATGTAACGGAAAGTGCAATTACATGCGGCCTTTGATTGGTAACATGCATCTGACAATTACATGTGGCCGTTGTAGTTAAAGCTTTATAATTCATGACTTCAAGGTTTATTAGTGAGCTTGAAGGTGGAATTAACCCTGGATGCACTGAATTCTAATATTGGTTGATCTTACATGCTAAAACATGATTATTCTCGCTGTCCCTTATAACTAATGCTTGTTTAAAATAATAAAATCTGTTCTGTACATCTATTCTCATCACTTGTTTATCGAGTTTCCGTCTAGTTGTTAATGAGTTCACTGGCTAAGACTTATTTCATTTAATTATGGGAGCGTGTCATTGATGGTGACCACCGTTAATTCAAACTGAGGTGTGTTTACCGTACTGTTTTTCATTTAGCTGCTTCTGCTAAACGTGAGTTAGACTCAGTTCTATCCTCAAGTCACGAAGCATGAGCGTTATTGTCATCTCCATCTACTGCTTCGTAATGTTTGCGTAGATATTGACGTGTGTGACAGTTCATTATGGCGGCATAGCACTACTTTGTGTATTCACAAAGGCTACGGTGAACGGAGGTCTGCTTCCGAAGCTTCTCGGTCAGTGCAAGCGAAGTGGCCTGGTTTCGATTCCCTGAACTGACACTCTGCTGTTGAGGTGGATGAATGGGCATGTCCCGTAAGCTGATCAATGCAATCAGAAATAACCTTGTCACTGCCGACTATGGCGGTTTTCCTACGTAAATGTCCTTGTGGAAGGCCGAGTAATATGGTGGAACAGTTAGGATTAAAACACTTACATGCTGTTTTGTCCATTTAATTTTTTTTCGTGAGTTGCGATTTGTTCCAACTTTAACTATAATAAACTTAAAATTATTTTTGTCACTATTTTAAAGAAATAATTTCATAATATGCTATTTTTTGCCTATTTTTATCTTTTGTGTTGTTAAGTAATTTAGTTATTTCACCAGGCTTTGTGTGTTCAACTAGGAAGGTAGCGAAGAGTCATACCACTCTCCCCAAATCCTCCCTACCGCTCAGCACTGTTGAAATATTCATCAAGAAGTTTAAGCACCGTATCATGCAATCGCAATCTTCGTACATGTTTTCTGTTGATGGCTGGGCTGATAAAATATTAATATTGTTTCCCGTCATCTTTGAAGCAAGACTGAATATAATTTCTTTCACAACTTGAAAGATAGACGAGTTTCCAAATATTTAATACACATTAAAAGAAAAGTGTCAAAGCACATTCATTATCTACCCTTTTTGATAAACAAGTCAAGTCATATTTTTCTTCAATAAATGACACGCCGACAACAAGAGAGATATTGGGATATCCATCACTTACTTGCAAGCGCCAAGCAAGGAAATGCTCTTTTTCGTAATATTGTTATGTAACTACCAGTTATAATATTACTCCTCAAAAGAAGAAATTAATGTAAGATTAAACTCGTTGTTGCTGAACTAGTGTGTGTGTGTGTGTGTGTGTGTGTGTGTGTGTGTGTGTGTGTGTGTGTGTGTGTGTGTGTTTGTATGTCTATGTAGGACAATATCCCGAGCAGCGTCGACACTCCCACGACGTATGTAATTTCATATACGTAGACAAGTTACTCTCGTGTTGTAGAAGCAACTGCCGACTCCGACGGTTGCCTGTAAAATTCTTGAAATGTAACAGTAAGAAAACTTCTATAGGATCTTCTCGAATTGGAATACTGTCATTCGCGCTTGGTCATTCGATGATTGCTGCGAGTGAAATGAGTTCGTTTTATTAGAGAAAACTTTCTCTATGCCTTTGACCGTATTATTGAAGCAGGTTCTACAGCAAACATCGACCACCAAGTCTTGGAAGTCCTACACAAGCTTGACGTACATTACAGGTCATCACAGATTCTTTTGATCAAAAATAAATACGAGAAATTACCTTTGAAGTGCAATAAATTGTATTATGGCTGTTCTTCACATTAACGTTACGTATCACTTCCGAATCTCAAAAAAGACAAATTACGCAACATGGAGGCTACGAATGTTTCATTGCCCACACACCGTACAAATCCTCTCGTTATCCTCTCGACAAAGTCCCACCACACCCCGATTTTCTTACTTTTCTTCGCTCGCCTTGGAGGAACGCTTAAGTCAAAGACAAAATATTTCACTCGCGCAGGCGAAACGCGCCACCTCGTGATGTATATATTAACTTTAAACCAATTATGGTAGGAAGATCGCTGACCAAATCAGTTGATCGGTTCACGACTCCCACCAGCTACGTAATCTTATACACGTTACACAGGCACCTCAAATTTGGAGAGGTGACCACGAATGCCAAAAGAATCGCCTGAACGAATCAGTTGATCGACTCGCGACTTTCAACCGCTAAGGAACATTATACAGGCTACACTCGCACCCTAAATTCAGAGAGGTGACCACGAGTGGCAAAAGAATCACGGCAGGATCCGAGATGACAAGTGCGACAATTCCGTTATTAGTTCTCGCTAAACATAGCAGGATAAATGTACAGAATCTGTATTCGAATATAATTACGCTACCACTAACGTATATCTTGCGTAGGGGTTCATGACAAAAAAGATAAGAGAGACTGGGGGACGTTCAGAGGGATACATTCAGATATTTTTCTCTTCCTCAGAATAGAAATGAAACAGAAGACAAGAGTGATAATGTTACAGGGTACCATCCGCCATGCATTTGCACAGTGGATTATAAACTATTTATGTAGGCCTGATACAGATGTAAGGGTAGATATGGTATTTTACAAGCTACAGTACCCATCACGAAGCTGGTTTCGACAAATGAAACTACGAACACATGTAGTAAATTAAAAAGTTTGATCCGGGATTATAGCTGTTTTTAAACTGCATGTGGTTTAATACGTCAAGTGAAATAAAAATGCCTGATGCATGCGAGTATCTGGTTGTGTTTGTTCAAATGGGTCTGACCACTATGGGACTCAACATCTGAGGTCATCAGTCCCCTAGAACGTAGAACTACTTAAAACTATGGACATCACACACATCCATACCCAAGGCAGCATTCGAACCTGCAACCGGAGCAGTCGTGCGGTTTTGGACTGAAGCACCTAGAACCGCTCGACCACCGAGGCCGACTAGTGTTTGTAGATTCCTCAAAATGTGTATGGGTGTTTCAGAATTCCTATTACAGGCTTCTAGATTTTGTCGTGTGTACTTAATACGTACTGGTTTGGTAAGGAACCCACGATTAGAAACGTACCATTTCGAAGTAAAGTAAGTTTTACGTTCGGATTAGTTTCAAATCCCCCGACTCTTAGTACGCGAACGAACTGAGAGGTGGACGTTGTAGACAGTTCGTGTTGTAATTACGAGATCACGTACTGTTTTCGTCCGGCTATAACAACGGCAGCAAGAAACCGATAGGCTCGCAACTGGGAGGGGTGACTGGAGCTCCACAGAGGCGTGGCACTCTCGACTTTGATGAGGATGTCGTTCGTCACGTAGAAGAGAGAACGACGACGCGCACTTGAAACTTTGCACGTGCTAGGGGTTCCCGTACAGCACACACGTCACAACTCTGGTGTGTGCATACCGTGAAGCGGAAGACTTGAAACTGATCCGTTCTTTACACTTATTTTACCAAAAGGAGTTCATTTCCAGTGATACGTTCCCTATCAAAACTTTATTTGCTAGGTCCCCTCTGCAACTACTAGAAGCCTCTAATAGAAATTGTGAAAAACTCTTGCAATCGCGCTCCTCGTCCTATCAGGTGGCCGTATTGTGACAGCAAAGCTACAGCTGCACGCAAAGGACGCTGATCGTCTCTCTTCTTCCAGTCACGCTCCATCTGCTTTAAGCGATGAGGCTGCGCGCATAGGCGGATGCGAGAGGCCGCCGGTGAGCTGGACTACACGGGGGTAGCTGCCCTGCACCCTACACCCTCACCCGTCCGCTCCACCCCACGCAGCTTTTCTCCTTCCCTGTCCTCACAGCGCAGCCAGAGGTGCCAGCTTACGCATTAAGCCAATAAACAATCGCGTCCGGGGACCAGGGAACTAGACAGATACGGCGCCGTAAATCCCAGCCTGTCTCTTGATTAAACTCGGCGCGTGTGGTGCACCGGCACAAGTTCTGCCTTCGACGACGTGCCGAGCCTCGGTTTTCACATCGACACAAATGTTCTGGCAGTCTGTTTCCTAAAAAGAACGTAATTTTACGAATAAAAATAATTATGTGGTAATATCTCAGCGAATGCAAACCATGTTACACTCAAATCGAATTACACGCAAACTGCATAATAAAATGCTTGTTTATGCACCTAATACACACTACTGGAAGAAACATTAGTACACTATGAAAGATGACGTCGATATTAATCCTATTATGGCATATGCCACCTCGGCAATGGTAGATGTCCCGATAATAGTTTCAGTATTGTTCGTCAACATGGAGCATTCAGGTTAAAATAAAAAGTTGAGGTCTCAATAATATTCATTTATTTACTGGTTCCGGCTTATGTTGAAGCCATCCTCAGAATTTTTGGACCCTATGGGTGGTGCTTGCTGGTCGTCGGTTTTCACGAGGTACCATCAGCTTCCATTGTGGTATCACGAGACACACTGGGGTCTCACGAGAAAACCGAGCAGTCGCCACTACCAGCCATTCGGGGCCAAAAACCCGGACGATAGCTTTAACATAAGCCGAAACCGGTAAATAAACAAACAACACTGCGATCTCGACTGTCGATTGTAACCTAATTATAGCACCAGATCGCTGCACTACTTTGACAATGTTATTTAATTTATGAACACAGAGAGTAGCGGCATAGCTACCTTACCGTCATCTGTGCCTGCTCTTCAAATGGGAATGCTCACAGCCAGAATGCTTAGCCTATTGCAAACTTGTGAAGCAAGCAGGCAACTGCGCCATGGAGATGCAGTAGTGCTTCCAACAGAATAACTCTGAAAGGAGACGGATTGTAACTTTCCGAGTGGCGGGAAGGTTCTTTCTTATAGCTGCCACGCAAGTTGGACGTGCTGAGTCGGTTGAAACGTCCCCTTAGAAAAATTATACAAGACTGGTCTATGTGAAACGTCCTCTTTGAACAATTATACACGAATGTGCTTAAACTGACACCCAATATTTTTAGCGCAACGCAATCTGACTTTCAATAATCCATACAAAAGAATGGCCCTGACTAACATTAACCTATACCTTTCACAAATCACTTGCCTCACAAAAAATCTTCGTTACTCTAACTACTGCAATACAGCCAGCACCACTACTGCCAGCTAAATAAAAGATTCAAACTACGGAAGGCACTAACTACTGATAGGGATAGTTAGCAAATGAAAGATTTTAATAGAGAACAAACAATGTATTTACTGTATTTACCTTAATAGTCATAATATATATCAGTTCATGACACCAATTCTTACAAATTTCAAAACTCCGCCATCTCTCTCCCCACGTCCACCACTGCTGGCGGTTCACCTCCAATTGCGCAATGCTACGCGCTGTTAACATGCAGCTGCCCAACACTACAATGGTAGACAACAATGTAAACCAGCCACAGACTGCACACAGCACAGCCAGTGATTTTCTTACAGAGCGCTACGTGGCGTTGGCGTTACCAATAAAAAAACCTAAACATCCTACTTACATGGTTATGCAACGATGCTGGTATCAGACGTCACGTGGACATTCTCTCATCTATCGCATCTGGACGCCCACTGGGATCGTCGTATTGTGAAGGTAGCAGCGGCAGATCGTACAGCTACCACACACGGATAGGGGGGCTTGTGAGCCCAAACGTGTCAAAACGAACTATTGAAAACCGGTTATTAGCAATGGGACTACGGGCATGCACAACGCACATCTGTAGCCCATCTTGCACTAGTGCCACAGAATCGACATGCACGGCTCGACTGTTGCTGTGAAAAGATCACTTGGAATCGCGCGCTGCGGCATTGGGCAATGAAAGCAGTCATAGTCGGTTGCGCTTAAGACGTAGACTTTGTGAATCCGGTCTCGTAGAAGACATTCGTGCAAGACTCACTGGCTCCACCCCAGGCCTTATGGTCCGGGGTAAGGTAAGCTGCATTACTAGTTCACCTTTGGTGTTTCTGGAAGGGCTGCTAACCAGCACTCATTACGTGCGGAATGTTTTTAGACCCATCCTTTCTCCGTTCTTACAACAGCAAGGTGATGTATTGTTCGAACAGGATAATGTTAGTACAGTTATTAACCAAGTAATCCAATCCGCCCGAAAAGACGTGCAACAATGTACTGGCCCTCTGGCCAGCAAGATCACACACGTGTGGAATATGATGGGATGAGAAGTCACTCGTCACTTGTCACCCAATGACTCTTGTAGAAATACGTGAACAGGCCGAGCAGACATGGCATAACGTATCCCAGGACAATATTCACCATCTATACGATCGACTCGCTGCCTGAGTCAGCTCCTGCATTGCGCCTCATGGAGGCTACACCACTTAAATGCGTGTTTAAGCACGAGTCGATAGCTGATACCTAGGAAACGCTTGAACCATTGATCTGTGAATGTACTCATTTCATGTACTCCATATACACTTTTGCAACAATAAATCTAGAATGAATTGGAAACCTATACTCGGGTGCCCTAATTTTTTCCCAGCAATATAGATAACGTGGAATCTTTGAAAGAAGTCTAATTCAAAACCGTTTTTGACTCCTGTAATCGTACTTATCTTTTCATTAATCACGTAATGGTAATGGTTTTCCCACTCGCTAAGGCATGTGCCCAACATACCGTTTGTCACTGACATGCACCAAGTACTTTGAGGCGAGAGCTGCGCTGTACTTCAGTAATCTTGGTCGGGGTGTTCCCAGCCGCAGCTGCAGCTGCAGGAAAAGCGTGCAGGCACTCTCCGCCATCGTCATCTCAAAGCTGGTTCATAGGGCATCGCATACAATGCAGAGCCATGGAGTACTACGGAATTGCAAGTATCAGCCAGGAAGCTGCATTACTTTCTTTATTTTTATGTTCCCACACAATCGTGTTGCAATATATTCTTACTGACACTAACGTTGAGACGTAACCTCTGTATCTAACTAGGGAGTGATCAAGCCCATAAACTGTGAGATTCAATTGAATAGAGCCGTGCTGACCCATTTCTCCTGCGATATGTTGACTGACTAAACCTACAGGCGTGCCTTATGTCCCTTTTTCTTTTTACACCAAATGGTACATTTTCCTTTTGTTATGTGACTACTCATTTCTTCTGGCTATGAAAGCTCGTTGCCGAAATTCGAACTTTTATGGTTGGGCTTAGGCCATCTATTGTTATTAAGTAATTAAAGTGCATCTACACTTTCTGTCAGCCGCGCGGGATTAGCCGAGCGGTCTCAGGCGCTACAGTCGTGGACTGTGAGGCTGGTCCCGGCGGAGGTTCGAGTCCTCCCTCGGGCATCGGTGTGTGTGTTTATCCTTAGTACAAGTTAGATTAAGTAGTGTGTAAGCTTAGGGACTGATGACCTTAGCAGTTAAGTCCCATAACATTTCACACACATTTGAATATTTTTTACACTTTCTGTCGTACTGCGACACACTTCTATACTGTATGCAGTTTCACCTCACTTTGTCAGGGACTGGTAGTCACTATGTGCAACCGTAAGATAAAGCAGTAAGGATGCCGTACACGTGGAGAGCGATTCCGTCTTTTGCAAGATACGGTTTTATAATTTTGTTTTTACCCAGACATGTTACAGTACTTTACTTTCTAAAGTCAGTGAGTTTATTTTTTATTTGTTCATTGAAAAATTATCGTTACATGTTACCCTCTTGTGTGGTTCATGAAGTTATGGCTCAAAAATATTTAAATTTGCAAAACGAGTAACTAATAGTTGTTCCTTTTTTTTACATTAGTATGCTTTCAATGCGCAACTAAGTAATTTGTCATTGATTTGAGACATTACATGATGTTCATTTTCGATATATCTGAAGAGTTGCGTTTTACATTCAATTTAAATATAATGCCGACACATAAATTTGTTTAATATCTCATATGACGCCATTGGCTTTAAATCTACTATGATATCTACAGCTTGCCATCTGCAAACAACAAAACGTTTTTTATTTATTTGTTTATTGTTGATTTATGACTGCTCATTTTCCCCTATATATCCTTTTATTTATCGTGTTACTTGTGATTTTAATGTTGTGTTTGTGTTTTTCGTCCATGTGTCGTGGCAACATACTCATTTCTTTTGCTATTGTCATTACACATGAATTTTGCATGTTTGAGCTAAGAATAGAGTTTCTGCTACCATTTCACGTGTTGTAGAAGATATGTGGTGCTCTTTTGTTTCGGAAGCGTGTATCCCCCAGCCTTATCTGCGTTTGGTCAGAATCTAAATATAGCCTCTTCAGTTAGTGGGTACATACATGTGGACTTTAGTTTTCACTTCATAAATTTAATAAACGATTTTTTGCAACTCCAGACCCGTGTGGCGCGTTTGCGTAGGTTGCGTATTATTAGTTTCTCCTCTGGATCGCACCACACACCGCTTGCAGTGCAACTTATCCATGTTTAGAAGATACGACTCGGCAGAATGGCTGCCTATAGGCGCTCTCTAAAGGCATTTCGAAATAGTGCGTCATTCTATACCTTTAATTTACTTTATTTCATGCTTTTAATACGTAAGACGAGTCATGTATTTGATTTATATACGTTCTTACTATAATTATTTCTTATGTTGATTGCAGTACACGTTTCAAGTTTGAAGCACGCACATGTGCATTTCACGTTACAACCTCAAAGCTTTTTCTGTGCTATCTATACAGTCAAACTGTAGATCTTTTTTATTTTGAGCGAGGAAAAACCTTACCATCATGTAATACTTTCACTATATGTTAACTTGACTGTTAGAAAACAGATTGTTATAACGTCAACAATTAATTCCCAATACCATTTTTAGTTATCAACGATAAACAAATACTTCGGATGCTGGAGGAAAGTGATTTCATTGTCGTACTCTGTTATCCTCCTGTGTTGGAAGTGAGCCAAAAGCTACTCTGACGTGATGGTCAAGCGGTAAAAAAATGTAAGTCGAGCAGCACAACATAAAAATTTGGTCAGTTAAACTGTTTAGCCAACTTACTAATTTAGCTATTATTAACTGTTCGATTATATACAAGAGATCTTGTACAAAGGAAGTATTTCCAGTATGTAACAGTGTCCTTTACAAAATTTGGATTGAATTTGGCTAATTAGCTGATGCAGTCTTGTGAGAACTTCTTCACAGCTCTCCAGAGAAATGTCCCTTGATGAATGGGGAGCTCTGACGGTAGTGTATCTGCCAGTAACACTCTAAAGACAAGCAATGTTGGCCCCCACCCATGAAACCTAAGTTAATATGACTGGGTTGCTATCCTTCCCCAATATGCAGGGGCGAAGAATCCCTCTGTCGCTATGAAGGGTGCAGAACTGTGTGCAAAATGTGTAATATGTATGTGTGTACTTAAAACAGTCTTTTTAAAATTCCATGAACAAAACTCTTAATATGTGTTATAAAATATAATCTACTGGCTACACCACAAAGTATACATTTGTGTGTCTTATTTAAAAAAAATAAAAACTGAAAGATGAAGAAATGTTATTTAAAATGTAACTACGTGTGACAACAATAAAACACAAAGAGACTGAAGAAGATAAAATTAAATTCTCTTCCCTACACTGCACACCATTCGTTCTTCATAACTCTCTCTCTCTCTCTCTCTCTCTCTCTCTCTCTCTCTCTCTCTCTCACTCCTCACAAATACGCAAACCACAGCCCACACGACACGCCCGAAACAAATGAACACCACATAGCCATTACAAGACTTGAAATTGCGGCGGAAGCTCGTGCTTGGGTGACAAATCATATAGAAGGCGTGCGAAATGACAGCAGAAAACAACAAGAGTGTTAGTTTTCTTTTCTTTTTTACTCTGCTCTTTTGCTCTTTTATTTTTGCCATTGTGCTTGTCTCTCTCTGTTATCTTGATTCACGTTAGGCAATTAATTCTACGGATCCGATGAAATGGTTTTAGGAGATCTTTCTCAGACTGTTACTTAATTATTTACAACTGTAACTGTTATTAGAAATCAGAATATCAAGTGTTTGCACTCAAACATTTTCCGTTTCAAGTAGAGGATCTTTTGTTTTAATTATTAAGCAGAGAATGTTTGCTGTTTGGAATCGTGTAATTTGACTTTTATTTCTTTAATATATACTGTTAAAGTTTCGCGGTATTTCATTTACAAATCTGTTCTTCCTTTAAAGATAATATTGTGTGTTTTCTTAAATACGGAGGCATTTTTTCGGTTATTATAGTTCGCGTGCCCCATTTCATGTACCGTAGTCTTGTTTGTAAAACACGATAGAACCTGCAATCATTTTAGTATTACGAAGAACGATAATCAGTTTACTACTAATTTTCGAAAGAAAACATATTCAAATCCACGGTCAGTAACAAATTTTACCAAAAGATTTGCTCTCCAAGCCAAAACTGTTGCGTTGCCGGCCGGAATGGCCGAGCGGTTGTGCCGGCATGGTAACTCAGCGTGTTCGGTCAGAGGGTTAGCTGCCCTCTGTAACAAAAAACTGAGTTAATAGAGCAATAACGAACATAAGCGGGTGTCTCGCGACCTCCGACCAGATGAAACGAACGAAAACAAGCAAAATGAGATTACAAAAAAAAAGAGCAGTTCTAGGCGCTACAATCTGGAACCGTGCGACCGCTTTGGTCGCAGGTTCGAATCATACCTCGGTCATGGATGTGTGTGAGATCCTTAGATTAGTTAGGCTTAAGTAGTTCTAAGTTATAGGGGACTGATGACCTCCGAAGTTGAGTCCCGTAGTGCTTAGAGCCATTTGACCATTTTTGAACCAAAACTGTTGGCCGTAGCTACGTTCAGAAAGATAGAATTAACTTTCGTAAAAGCTCTGAATTAAGTCAGTCATTTAATGAATGAAGTTCCACTTCCCTATGACGTTGACGCCATTGCTTTTCATTTTAATTTAAAAATTGGAAGGTAAATTAATTAAATCCCAATTAACGGGCGGTAACGTTAATGAATGATAAGACTTCCTATGAAACTTTACTAAATGCTTTCTCTGAAAACAATCTAGAACAGATACTTAGGAACCCCACTCTTACTGAAAATATATTGACTCTAATGGCCGTCAATAGACCTGACCTCCTTGAGGATGTCCAGGTCTACACTGGTTGACTTAGTACCGCACCTACGCTTAGTGTCAAGCTTACGATCATATGGGGGTACCAAGTAAAATTTGTTACTGGATTAAGGACTTTTTGCTAGGGAGGACACAGCATGTTAACTTGGATGGAGTCACCGTCACATGTAGATGTAAACTTCGGGTGCGCCACAGGGAAGATTATTGGGACCCTTGCTCCTCATATTGTATATTAACGAGGTCGTGGCCAATATTAATAGTAAAATCAGGATTTTTGCAGATGATGCAGTTAACTATAATAAAGGACTATCTGAAAGAAGTTGCATAAATATTCAGTCATACCTTGCTAAGATTTGAAGGTGGTGCAGAGATTGGCAACTTTCTGTAAATGTTTAGAAATGTAAGATTTCGCGCTTCACAAAACGAAAACATGTATTCTGAGATAATAATATCCATGGCTCACTGTTGAAATCGGTGTAAAACTTTGTAGGGAGATGAAATTTAATGATCACATACATTCAGTCATGGGTAAAGCAGGTTGCAGACTTTGGTTTATTGCTAGAACACTCGGGAAGCGCAATCACTCTACAAAGGAGACCGCATAAAAATCACTCGGGCAACCTGTTCTAGAATATTGCTCGAATGTGTGGGACCCGTACCAAATAGGACTAATACGGGATATTGAATGTATACAGAGATGGGCAGCGCGAATGGTGACAGGTTTGTTTAATCAGTGGGAGAGTATCACAGAGATACTGAAGGAACTAAACTGGAAGACTCTTGAAGAAAGACAAATTATCCCGAGAAAGTATACAGGGTGTTACAAAAAGGTACGGCCAAACTTTCAGGAAACATTCCTCACACACAAATAAAGAAAAGATGTTATGTGGACGTGTGTCCGGAAACGCTTACTTTCCATGTTAGAGCTCATTTTATTACTTCTCTTCAAATCACATTAATCATCGAATGGAAACACACAGCAACAGAAAGTACCAGGTGGCTTCAAACACTTTTTTTACAGGAAATGTTCAAAATGTCCTCCGTTAGCGAGGATATATGCATCCACCCTCCCTCGCATGGAATCCCTGATGGGCTGATGCAGCCCTGGAGAATGGCGTATTGTATCACAGCCGTCCACAATACGAGCACGAAGAGTCTCTACATTTGGTACCGGGGTTGCGTAGACAACAGCTTTGAAATGCCCCCATAAATGAAAGTCAAGAGGGTTGAGGTCAGGAGAGCGTGGAGGCCATGGAATTGGTCCGCCTCTACCAGTCCATCGGTACCGAATCTGTTGTTGAGAAGCGTACGAACGCTTCGACTGAAATGTGCAGGAGCTCCATCGTGCATGAACCACATGTGTCGTACTTGTAAAGGTACATGTTCTAGCAGCACAGGTAGAGTATCCCGTATGAAATCATGATCACGTGCTCGATTGAGCGTAGGTGGAAGAACATAGGCCCAATCAAGACATCACCAACAATGCCTGCCCAAAGGTTCACAGAAAATCTGTGTTGATGACGTGATTGCACAATTGCGTGCGGATTCTCGTCAGCCCACACATGTTGATTGTGAAAATTTACAGTTTGATCACGATGAAATGAAGCCTCATACGTAAAGAGAACATTTTCACTGAAATGAGGATTGACAGATTGTTGGATGAACAATTCGCAGAAGTGTACCCGTGGAGGACAATCAGCTGCTGATAGTGCCTGCACACGCTGTACATGGTACGGAAACAACTGGTTCTCCCGTAGCACTCTCCATACAGTGACGTGGTCAACGTTACCTTGTACAGCAGCAACTACTCTGACGCTGACATTAGGGTTATCGTCGACTGCACGAAGAATTGCCTCATCCAATGCAGGTGTCCTCGTCGTTCTAGGTCTTCCCCAGTCGCGAGTCATAGGCTGGAATGTTCCGTGCTCCCTAAGACGTCGATCAATTGCTTCGAACGTCTTCCTGTCGCGACGCCTTCGTTCTGGAAATCTGTCTCGATTCAAACGTACCGCGCCACGGCTATTGCCCCGTGCTAATCCATACACAAATGGGCATCTGCCAACTCCGCATTTGTATCATAGCATTGACTGCAAAACCACGTTCGTGATGAACACTAACCTGTTGATGCTACGTACTGATGTGCTTGATGCTAGTACTGTAGAGCAATGAGTCGCATGTCAACACAAGCACCGAAGTCAACATTACCTTCCTTCAACTGGGCCAAGTGGCGGTGAATCGAGGAAGTACAGTACATACTGACGAAACTAAAGTGAGCTCTAAGATAAAAATTAAGAGTTTCCGGACACATGTCCACATACCATCTTTTCTTTATTTGTGTGTGAGGAATATTTCTTGAAAGTTTGACCGTACCTTTTTGTAACATCCTGTATTAACGAAATCTGAAGAACCAGATTTAAATTATTACTCAAGGAATATACTATAACGCCTTACGTAAGGCTCACATAGGGCTTATGAAGATAATACTCGAATAATATTGCACGCACAGAGGCATTCAAATAATCGTTCTTCCCGCGCTCTATAGGTGAATGGAACAGGAAGAAACCCTAATAATGGTACAACAGGACGTACCCTCTGCTATGTACCTCACGGTGGTTTCCAGAGTATAAATGTAGACGCAGAAGCAGAACACGACAAGCAAGAAAAAAACATTACAGCATAAAAATTGTAAGTACCAGACTAAACAATCTGATATAGAGCGATTCCCTAAGAGAAGCTGTAGATTGCAAAATAGATTTAAAGACAGCAGCATACACAAGTAACAGCGTAGTATCAGTTATGTAAACAAATGTAATCTGGAAGAAAAAGATGACGTACGAAGAAGGAATTAACCGAATGGCATGAAAATTTGTAGATATGATATACGTGTACAGACAAAATAATGATTAACTATTTCAGAAAAATTGGATTATTCGTTGAAGAGAAAGAGCTTTAAAAATTGAGCAAGTCACTAAGGCATTTGTACAACCCTAACTCTTATTCAAGTAGTTATTTCGCTTGGCACTGATTGGCACAGCTGCTGGTTTCCTCCATAGGGATATCGTGCTAAATTCTGCACAACTGACGAGTTATATCGTCAAAATTCGGAAGTGGTAGGAGCGCGCTGCCCATAATGTTCCAAACATGCACCATTGGGGGGAGATATGGCGACCTCGTTCGCGAAGATGGGGTTAAGCGAGCTCGAAGACAAGCAGAAGTAACTCTCGCTGTGTGCGGGTGGCCATTAGCTTGCCGAAATGGAAGCACAGGATGGCTTGCCATGAAAGACAACTACAAAAAACGCATAGAATATCGTCAACGTACCGCCGTGTTGTAGGGGTGTTGCGGATGTCAACGAAAGGTGTCTTGCTATGAAATGCAATAGCATCCGAGACCATCAGTGCTCGAATGGCGGGTGTGAATCTGGTTGCTATCCTACTGTTGTACCGGGTGTCTCATTGACACGTCTTGTCTAGTCATAGGGGGTCAGTTTGAAGCGGGACTCTTCACTGGAGAAAATTCTACTCCAGTCATCTAAATTCCAGACCGCGATGGAAATGTTAATCAGCTGGTCTGTTGCTGGTGTGCAGTTATTCCTACAAGTAATATTATCCTATAGTTCTCACATTGATCCATACGTCACTCAACATCTTGCGTCTGGTGGATACCTATCTCTCACATGTGGATACGTATCTCTCACATACTGATGATGTGTACCTTCGTTTGTGGGTGTGGGTGTGTGGATGCATTCTGCACTCAGTGAACTTGCAGTGGACGTGGAACATGAGCATGTGTTGCGGGTGTGAGGTGTGAATTTAATGGAAAGAGCACAGATGTAAAACTCCTTGAGGTTGCATTCATGTAGAGTCCATATCCTGCTTTAGTGTGGGTTTGATGATCAAAAGTATAACTGATGTCTACATGATACTGTTCTTAAAGAGTAGGATAATGCCTGACGCGCCGAGGGAAATAACCCAGGAACGGCCGAACCGTTGAACAAAAGAAACATGCAATCATGTTACATCCTGGACTTGGGTCTTAAATTATACGACAATCCTCGTAATTTGTATGACAGCAACTTCACTCTCTTCAGACTAAATGGTAAGGATTTTTAACGCTAGATAATGGCGTAGTATATGTCTTTCCTTCAGACCATTTGGAGTATCCGCTTAAGGAGCAAATTTGGTTTCTTACATTTCTTGAAGTACTAGTGTGCCGCATCATCTTCCTCTTACATTGTCGTTGATCTTACTTGACAGATAGTGTCTACACTGTTTCGCTTGATGACTGCACTTCGTAATTTGATGTGTAACTTTCAATGTATCGTCTTCCTTCTCTTGTAAAGATTTCGATGTATCTTGAGGTCTGATGAAGATGATAGATTGTTCACCACACAGATGCCAGAGTGCAAATGTTGGAAGCTGAGATTCCATAGTGCACCTTCACTGGGTTAATTTTCGTTGTAATAGTCATCTACTTACCTTTGTTTCTGTAATATAATGGAAAAATTTAACGTGTGGCAATTCTGTTGCTGAATATCCCACTGTCCGCGAAGCCTCTCACTCCTAATGTCTCTACACACTTTGTCGACCGGGATCTTGGTTGGTGTTTTCGTCAGTGTCCATGACGCTTTCACCGCAGCCTACCACAATTGCGAGAGCTCCCATTATTATGATATTGACATTCGTCTGGAAGAATTACACATACAAGCGCACACTTTTAGAACTGTTTAAATAACAATACGCTTTACCTGACTTAAATAAATTATTGCTATCTTGGAATCGGTAGATCTGCCAGCGGTGCACTGTAGTTTGGTTAAATAGTAACACATACTATTGTGTCACTGGAGAGTGTAGGTTTATGGAAATGTGGTAGGATTTCTCTCGTGGCTGTGAGTTTTGAATTCAATTATCACTCTTCATTCGTATCACGTGGGTTTTGCCTGGTTATTTGTGTTTCGTGGTTCAGTGCTCAGAGTAATTGTTCCCCCAATAGTGGGAAGTAATTTACGGAATCTGTAACAAACTTCGTCAGTAGCACAAATTGCCAATGAATACTTCATATGTTTCTTATTGAGCCTAAGGTTCAAGTAATTTGATAAGCATTAGTTGTTATAATCCGCATCAACGCCCAAAGTAGACATTCGCTTTTCAAACAGATGGCACAAACGTGCACGCTCTCTAATTACCGCTTTCACTCGTTGTCGAGACGACTGCTGTGCGTTTTCATAATACCAGCCCGGAGGCGCTAGCGGAGCAGCCACTATGTCTCCACTGTGTTGTTCAGAGAGTCTTTTAGCGACGTGGTCTGGGGCAACCCAACCCAAAGCGTGCACAAATTTAATTCCTTAAATTTCTGGTTTTCCACGAAGTATATGGGGCAGGAATTCTCGAGCCACAATCTGAATCGAGCACCCCAGGGCGTGTGTGTGCTCACTGCTGAACTGTTTGGGAACTGCGCGCTCTGCATATTGTTTAAATAATAAACTGACGTAATAGTACTCTCTAAATTGTTTACAGCCAGAGGAAAACTTATGCTGTTGCTCCAGTTCTTTAAATAAACTGGTAGACTATGCAGTTTTCTAAATCGTTCTGCCGATGCTCAAACTTGAAAGCCCTACAAATTCTACTATCGTTCAAATGGTGGACTGCCCTTCTGGTGTTGTGTTTGGTGTTGGCGACTAGGACAATTGGGCTAAAACCGCCATCCTGGTGTTAAAGTGAAGCATGTGGGCTTGACACCATGAAGGTGAGAATGTAAAAGGAGGGTCACCGTGGAACCGCATGACACCGACACAGGTGGAACAAATACCGCCTTGAAACTCTTTCTCCGGTACTGCCACCCAGCACTAGACATGTCTGCATACAGACGGAATTCCCATACAGTGGTCTCTGTAATGCTTTCTTCGCGGGAGTCATATTTGTCGTCAACTTCCTTCGGATTCCGTGCAAATGTGAAACCAGATCCTGTTGGCCGTCACCACTCACAACATGTGTCAGGCCTCTTGAAGGATTAGAGCGTCACTGTGCGAGTCTTTATTTGATTTTTGGGTTGAAGTTGTTGGCTCGTATTCCTATTTCAGAACTGGATTGCTGTAGCCTAAGGAATTCATAGTCGTTGGACTAAGGTCAACTGTCCCTGCACTGCTGTATTGGTTACACTGATTTTGATATGGATCGGCATCCCTCATTCCAGTACGCAGATAAAAGCTAAAACCTTCAACTCTGATCAGTAGTAATCTGATGAGACTAAAATCTCAATCGCTGACATCAGGACAGGGGTTATTACCACATTAATAACCACAACTAAGTCCGTTTCTATGACAAGCACTTCCTTCAGCTAATTATTATTAGTTTCTTCCTCTAGAGTATAGATATATTTAAAATCTCTAACTTCAAAATGCTAATGTTCGTCTGTGAAACTCTGAACTGTTGACAACACCGGTCCCAATGGTCCTACTCCATTTGCTTCAGAAGAATCCTCGAGTTACATTTCGACTTCATGAATACGGACTAACTTTCAGAACTTTTTACAATTTGGAAATTTGTGGTAGGACCTATAGGACAAAACTGCTGAGGTCATAAGTCACTAAGCTTACACACTACTTAATCTAAACCAACTTAAACCAACTTACGCTAAGGACAACACACACAGCCAAGCCCGGGGGAGGACTCGAACTTTCGACAGTGGGAGCCGCGCGGACCGTGACAAGGCGCCATAGACCGCGTGCCTATCCCGCGCGACACTTGTTACGTGAGAGTTCTTAACCAGTCAGCGCTATACTAATCATGGCTACCTTCTCATACGCGGCATTCTGATTAGTTCAAATCGCTTCACAGCCAACAGTAACAACACTCTTGTAAACAAATTTAGTGAACGAAGCACCACAGCTGTCCCGATGTTATCACGCCAACTACAGTGTAAGCGTTCGCTGTTGCCATGGTATGTTCACATCAGAGTAAAAGGTTTACTTTCTCTCAGGCTCCCAAAATATGGAGTATGCCAATATCTAATGCTGTTCACAATGCTTTCCAAAAAAATAACAGTGTGTACAGTGTTCAGTCACACCGTAGTTCGAGCACACAAATATATTACCGATATCAAATCGGTTCCTATAATTACTGCTCCAGCAACGCATCTCTACCGGAATGGAGAAGGAGTTTTTCAACATCTTCACGATTTGTTTTCCTCAGTTGTTTAAGTTACTAATTGGTCTGTAATGGAGGCCTCATAATGTTTCAATTATCAGCTTGAAAAAAAAAAAAAAATCAAGCTCCGACTGTGAAACTTCCTGACATTCGTCCTGGTGTACCAATTAATCTCGCAGTGCAACTCATTTTTCCCAACGATTAATGATTTAGCGGCAATCGTGGGTGAGTATGTGTCATTTTCGCTGTTGAAAAGTTCCACGCCGAAAATAACTTCAGCGGAATTCTGGAAATGGTCGCTACGTAACGGTTTCTCCACCCAAGTGTAGGGGAGGAACACTGGGTTTCATGTTGGAAGAATGTCGATGATGAGGGAAAGGCCAAAGAAGCAGTACATTGAGTAGCTTTCCGAATGCCTTCCCCAACTTAACAGCCTCAAATAATCTCGTTAGAAAATTTCAACAATAAGCGTCACACCTGCCTTCCCAAGAAAATCACTCAGAACCACATAGGAATGCCCCAATGATGTTAGGGTCTTTGCCTTTTTCGTTATTCGTCATTTAGACTTATTAGACCACCTGCGTGTGTGCCGCCTAACCACTGAGTCACATTATGTTGCTTTGGTGCCGTGCACTCTCACCCACTAAGATTGTTGTTGTCAGTGAAAGAAAATACCCTCTCAGGCAAATGAAAAAGACGCAGGCTGTGCGTGGTGTCTCCACACACGTCTTCGGCCGAGAATCTCTTTGACTGGAGCAGAACTGTCTTAAGTAACGAGTCCCACTTCGAACTGAGCCCCATGGTCAGCGAAGAGGCGGGCGGAGACGCCCCATATAGCGGTAGGATAGTGACCTGACTATCACCACCCATATTGCCCAACAACCAGGAGTGACTTTCTGGGTTCACTGTCATATTTTAATATCGGGATTCTTTGGTCGTTATCAGAGGGACACTTGACAGCACAATGGTAAGTGAACAATATACTGCAGCCCGTTTTGTTGCCTTTCATGGTATGTCATCCTGAGCTCATATTTCAGGAAGATAATGCCGGACTGCACATGGTGAGAGCTTCTACTGGTAGCCTCTGTACTTGCTTAACGCTACCTTGGCCAGTATGGTCGCCGCATTCGTGCCCATCTAAGAACGGTTGGAGTATTACGAACAGGGCTTCCAACCAGTTAAGGATTTTGACGACCTGACGCCCCCATTTGACAGAATTTGGCACGATATCCATTAGGAGGACATCGAACAAGTCTACCAATCAGCGCCAAGACGAATAAATGCTTGTATAAGGGCAAAGATGGAGCAACGCATTATTGATTAGCCTAATTTGTGAAGCATTTTCTCTTGACTAAATCATGAATTGTTTCTGAAATTGTAATTTGCTTGTCCGTACATGTAGGTACATCGCGTAAACCTATTTGCATCCCATTCGGACAATTCCCGTACGGAGCGTCGGTTTTTATTGTCTTGAAGTGCATCCTTTTCCCTTTTACAGGGAAAGTTTCGTATAAGAGTGCTTTTCGTGCAAGTAAATTCTTAGACATTGGTGAGTGCAAGTAAAAAATAGCTAGATAATAAACAGTACTTTTAACCGGTTTACTGTCATAGAAGTACCCACTACTTTTAAACATTAATGGTATTTAATCGATGCATAAAACTGCTACTTTTTCGAAGAAAATCGGTTATCAGATCAGTTTAAGAAGAAGCTCAAGTTTTGTTTCGTGAAACACTATGCAGCCACAAAATTATAACTACCTACCTAATAGCCGGTATGTTCGTCTTTGGCACGGATGCGTCTTGACAAGCAATCAATGAGGTCTTGGTAGGTCGCTGGGGGGATTTGGTACCACATCTGCACCTACAAGTCACCCAATTCCAGTAAATTACGGGGAGGGCCCGATGAGCTCCGATGCCACGTTCAATCACATCCCACAGGTTTCCAATTGGGTTCAGGTCTGGCGAGTTGAGGTGCAAGAACATGAGTTGGAACTCGTCATTGTGTTCCTCGAACTTCGGGCCATGTGACACGGAGCTTTATCTTGCTGAAAAATTCCACTGCCGTCAGGAAACATGATCATCAATGAAGGGATGTACGTGGTCTGCAACCAGTGTACGATATTCGTTCGTTGTCTCGGTACCTTGCACGAGCTCCATTGGACCCATGGATTCTAGCGTGAGTGTTCCCCGGAGCATAATGGACCCGCTGCCATGGTACAAGTGTCAAGGATCTGTTCCACTGGAAGACGGCCGATTCGCTCCCTGCTATCAGCACGAGGAAGAAGACATCCGAATCCATTAGACCATGCAACGCTTTGCCACAGTGAGAACGTCCAGTGCCCATAGTCACGTGCCTATTTCAGTCGTAATTGTCGATCTCGTTGTGTTAACATTGCCTTCAGAGGCACGTCGTTACGAGTGTTCGGCGCACTGTGTGCTCAGACGCACTTGCACTCTGCCCAATATTCAAGTCTGACATTACTTACGCCATAGTTCGCCGCCTGTATTTTTTGACCAGTCTGCCCAGCCTAAGACCCCCGACATGTGTAATGAGTGTTGGCCGCTCAACTCCACGACACCTGGAGGAAGTTTTGCCACTCGAACATCCGACAAGTCGTACAATTTCCGAAATCCTCGTGCCGAGCCTTCGGGCCACCATAATCTGCTGCCTGTCAGACTCAGATAGATCGAGCAGTTTCCCCATTCTATACATGGACAATACGCTCACTGATACACGCACCGCGCGTGTGTCAGAGCGGCTAGCCATTCCTCGCCGGATGAGGCTGCTGTCTTATCAGTTTATATTCCGGTAAATTCCACGAAATAATTTTTCGACACTATCAATTTCACAGTTGCCTCATATACTATGCATATTTTGTTGCGATCCACAGTTTGAGAAGAAATCACGCTGTAAATCCAAGTGCTTGTGCTTATTTTATTACGTTAGGATTGACTTCGTTCTCATTTCCTGTCTTAAGCGGGAACCTATTGTCACTTTCTTTACATATAGTGGTAAATGGCAGTCAGAATAAGAGCAACACCGCCAGCAAAGGTAGTTTGCACAGTTTGTTAGACAAAGCAATTAAATGCCCTGACGACATAACGTCGAGGCACTGGCAATAGACAAAAATAAGGTCGCCTATGATGCACTGATTTGACAAAACATTTTCCCCATCCGTACGCTTTTTTTGCGTATACTAGATACACTCCTGGAAATGGAAAATAGAACACATTGACACCGGTGTGTCAGACCCACCATACTTGCTCCGGACACTGCGAGAGGACTGTACAAGCAATGATCACACACACGGCACAACGGACACACCAGGAACCGCGGTGTTGGCCGTCGAATGGCGCTAGCTCCGCAGCATTTGTGCACCGGCGCCGTCAGTGTCAGCCAGTTTGCCGTGGCATACGGAGCTCCATCGCAGTCTTTAACACTGGTAGCATGCCGCGACAGCGTCGATGTGAACCGTATGTGCAGTTGACGGACTTTGAGCGAGGGCGTATAGTGGGCATGCGGGAGGCCGGGTGGACGTACCGCCGAATTGCTCAACACGTGGGGCGTGAGGTCTCCACAGTACATCGATGTTGTCGCCAGTGGTCGGCGGAACGTGCACATGCCCGTCGACCTGGGACCGGACCGCAGCGACGGACGGATGCACGCCAAGACCGTAGGATCCTACGCAGTGCCGTAGGGGACCGCACCGCCACTTCCCAGCAAATTAGGGACACTGTTGCTCCTGGGGTATAGGCGAGGACCATTCGCAACGGTCTCCATGAAGCTGGTCTACGGTCCCGCACACCGTTAGGCCGTCTTCCGCTCACGCCCCAACATTGTGCAGCCCCCCTCCAGTGGAGGGACGAATGGAGACGTGTCGTCTTCAGCGATGAGAGTCGCTTCTGCCTTGGTGCCAATGATGGTCGTATGCGTGTTTGGCGCCGTGCAGGTGAGCGCCACAATCAGGACTGCATACGAGCGAGGCACACAGGGCCAACACCCGGCATCATGGTGTGGGGAGTCATCTCCTACACCGGCCGTACACCTCTGGTGATCGTCGAGGGGACACTGAATAGTGCACGGTACATCCAAACCGTCATCGAACCCATCGTTCTACCATTCCTAGACTGGCAAGGGAACTTGCTGTTCCAACAGGACAATGCACGTCCGCATGTATCCCGTGCCACCCAACGTGCTCTAGAAGGTGTAAGTCAACTACCCTGGCCAGCAAGATCTCCGGATCTGTCCCCATTGAGCATGTTTGGGACTGGATGAAGCGTCGTCTCACGCGGTCTGCACGACCAGCACGAACGCTGGTCCAACTGAGGCGCCAGGTGGAAATGGCATGGCAAGCCGTTCCACAGGACTACATCCAGCATCTCTATGATCGTCTCCATGGGAGAATAGCAGCCTGCATTGCTGCGAAAGGTGGATATACACTGTACTAGTGCCGACATTGTGCATGCTCTGTTGCCTGTGTCTATGTCTATGTGCCTGTGGTTCTGTCAGTGTGATCATGTGATGTATCTGACCCCAGGAATGTGTCAATAAAGTTTCCCCTTCCTGGGACAATGAATTCACGGTGTTCTTATTTCAATTTCCAGGAGTGTATATACATACAGTAGGCTGAAGAACTTGATAATAAACCTGGCTCTTGTCTTTGCTTCATCACCAGGTTCTCAGTTGCCCTATGCCAGTGTATCTTTCTAAGTGACACCTTCATCGTCACGGCTTCATTTGTTGAGTAACAACCTCCACTTCGACAACAGCACGCCAGCAACGCGTATCTGTGGGAGTTATTGTGCATTTTTAATTATAATTTGAGAAATTGTGGTGGGATGTATCCAACCACAGAAGAATATATGTAGCTCCTTGTTAAAACATAGCATACCGGTGAACTTTTTTTGTATGATATCACAATGAAATAACCATATTTTCAACGTAAGTAGTTTCCAGAGATTACACTTCAAGTTGTAAGAAACATGATAAATAGCATACATACTTTAGTACCACACTTCAACATAATCTACAAAAAAAATAATATAGTCCATTCTTGCCAACGGTTCCAATTAAATACAATAACTAGCAACAAATGCTTTACAATAGCAATAAAGTCATGAGATGTTCAATTGACTCATATTAGAACATGTTACGCGTTTCGGGATGACACCCAACATCAGACATAACAAACGTCAACTCGTTCCTAACCAACTATGCTTCGAAACTGCGTGTGTCGCAGTTACAGTCATATGTTATAGTATACTTTGAGTTGTCAAGGCTCTACATCTAGTTGGTTGGGAAGGAGTCGAAGTTTGTGATGTCTGAAGATGGGTGTAATCCCGAAACGTGTAACAGGTTCTAATAAACGAGTCAATTGAACATCTCGTGACTATTGCGATTGTACAGCAGTGGTTGACAAATATTAACTTAAAAATGATAGCAGGCCTCAGATGGAATTTTACGTTCTGTATATCATCGCAATGAAATATAGTCATTAGTATCTCGAGTCACAGAATTAAAATGACACCAGAGGTGAATAACAAAAATTCTGAATTCAAATTGGAATATCCATTGCCTGACAAAGAAAGAGAAGAAGTCAGAAGACATGATTCGAAATCAGTCTACCTTGTACACGTACACATCATTGTCAGGTATATAAAACAACATAACTGCAACTCACTGTGGCAGGTAGTACGTCCGCCAGTATGCATTAGTGTGGATCGTGTTTAGTGTTGTTATCAGCCCCGATGTAGAGCAATCGCTGTGAAAAACACTTGTCGGAGAGGGCACTATCAGCACTTGATACAGTTTGAGAGGACCGACAGTGTGTGTCTTCATTTGTACCTCTGGTCCAATCGTGCAGTTTCCAGATTTGTGGGACATTTACGGGGGTCGTTAGAAAAATCCGTGCAAAGTCAGAGAGATGGCGCGACCAGTGCGTATCGACGTCATGTTTAGTTAGTAGCATCGTTGAAAAGAATACACACCAAGTTTCAGCCATATTGGTCTATTTCTTTGTGTTTGGCATTCGTTTGAATCTAGGAAGTCGAGTGATTGTCAAAAAAATGGACGAAAAAGAATTTCGTGTGGTGATTAAATATTACTTTAAGAAAGGAAAAGCGCCTTAGGAGCCTAAAGAGAAGCTTGACAAATATTATGGTGACTCTGCACTTTTGACTACAACAGTTTATAAGTGGATTCAAAATTTTCGGAGTAGCCATATGGGCACATGTGATGCTGAACTTTCTGGGCGCCCTGTAGAGGTTACGACTCCAGAAATCACTGATAAAATCCATTATATGGTGAAGGATGACAGAAGAGTTCAGATGCATGAGATTGCTAGTGCTATGGGCATCTCAAATGAACGGGTAAATAATATTTTGCATAAACATTTGGACATGAGAAAGCTATCCGCAAGATGGGCTCCGCGATCGCTCATGCTCGGAATCGTGTGAAGTGTTACAAGGATGGTTTGCGGCTGTTCAGGAAGAATCCGCAGGACTTTGAGCGTCGTTTCGTCACTGTGGGTGAAACAAGGATACATTACTATACCCCTGAGGCCACACAACAATCTAAACAAGGGGCTACCAAGGGAGAACCTGCACCAAAATGGCGAAGACCGTTCCCTCGGCCGAAAAGGTTACGGCGATTGTCTTTTGGGGTTCCCAAGAGATAACCCTCATCGATTATCTAGAAAAGGGTAAAACTGTTACAGGTGAATATTATTCATCGTTATTGGACCGTTTGAAAAGCGAGCTGCGATTGGACCGCAAAAAAGTCCTATTCCCTCACGACAATGTACCAGCACACACCTCAGCAGTTGTGGTTGCAAAATTAATATAAATAGGATTCCAACTCATTTCACATTCCCCCTGTTCTCCAGACCTGGCTCCCTTGAACACCTATTTGTTCCCCAATTTGAAGAAATGACTCGCGGGACAAAGATTTTATTCAAACGAGGAGGTGTGATTGCAGCAACTACTAGCTACATTGCAGACTTGGACAATTCCTATTACTTGGAAGTGATAAATTAGAACAGAGTTGGACGAAGTGTATATGTCTAAAAGGAGACTTTGTCGAAAAATAAAAAAGTTTACCCTATACACTTAAGTATTTTTTGTTGTTGCACGGACTTTTCATTCGTACCTCGTAGTTGTGGCAATGACTCGATGTTGGACTGCTTGGGAATGCGAGAACGGACTTACTTGTCGACAAGGCTCCGGTAGACCATGTCTGACCGCCACATCTATGCCTGCCATCCGACAATAACGAGTGGACTACTTGCAACATTCTGTGTCATCCCGCACCATGGTCGGGGACGCTAGCCGGACTAAAGGATTAGCGTCGCGTGAGTCGGCCACCATTAGTACCACAATACAAACTGCTGCGGGCTTTTGCGCTACCCTCGATGACCACCTCGGCGATTATGGCGGCTACCTGGGGAACAGATCCTATTCTTTCTATGCTTTGGAGAGAGAGGGCGCTGTTGCTCCCGGCATCATGGTGTCGGATCCCAGTCTGGTGTACTTCAGATTATGGCTGATAATGGCTGGGAAAACTCAGAGGGCACAATGGTACGTCACTGACGTCCTGTGTCCTCATGTGTCACCTCTAATGAGACGGTACTGCAGTGTCATTTTCAACATGACAATGCTTGTTCACATATGGCAAGTGTGTCTATGAACTGTCTGCGTGTTCTAGAGCTATTCCAGTAAGATCCCCAGAACTGTCCGCGATAGAGATTGTGTGCGACCAGATCGGTCTTCAGTTCCGTCACTGTACAAGTGTCCAGGATATCGAGAACAGGAAACGATACGTCTTTATTACATCCGTCCCAACCGAATCAGCGCAAGCTTCTGGGCCAAAGGGGGTGCAATGTCATGCGATAAGTGGGCTCGTAATGACAAGTCCGTTACTGAGTTCACTGTATTTTGTAATCACTGTAATAATATCCCATGTCCATCGTACCTGTGAAGTTCCATTTCGTTTCCTCTTGCACTTCTGCGTGTCTCATTTGTTTGGTCAGGCAGTGTCCATCGATACAATAAGCTAGATGTCAATGGTGGCCGCATCTTTTTCGCCATAAATATCTAGTTGGGTTACAACAGAATCCGAATATGATAAAATAAGATAGGCCTGAAAGGAGGGGCAAGTGTGGCGATCAGAAGCTCCTGCCTCAGCAACCGCGGTGGTAGAGCGCTTCAGAGAGAACTTTGAGAATGTCTCTAGAGAGTTTTCCGATTATGCTACGTTAATATCTGCATCTGTACACTGCAAACCAGTGTGAAGTGCATGGCGGGGGGGTGGACTATGGCAGCTTCTCTTCATGTGGTTTGAAATTGGACTGTTGGGCTGTCTATTCAATGAGCGGGGTCTCATTGATTGGTGTGCGGAATTGGGTGTGTGAGCTGTTAAGCTGTCTATTCAGTGATTCAGTGAGCAGTCCCATTCATTTGTGTGTGCAACTGGATGGTCTCGCAGTGCCTGCTACTAAGAAAGTGATTGTTTTTGGAGATAAGATTTGCAGTAACGACTGCTCAAAACGCCGCTATCTTTTTCGGGATGGGACGGCAGACACGGCCTCGAGCACGCAGAAGACTTCTCGAGCCCTCGGCTGTGATGATTTTCAGGCAGTCAAAAGAAGTACCAAGTGTGCATGCGCGGACGGGAGAAAAGCTGAGGCAACTTCGATTGCACAAGGATGGACTCATCGTGTCCGTCGTTTCCATAGTGTAGCGGTTATCACGTCTGCTTCACACGAAGAAGGTCCACGGTTCCGACCTTCTTCGAGCAACCCATGGTGCTCATTTTGAGTGTGTGGTGTAGTTTCCGTTCGAACAAAAATCTTTGAAACTTTCTCTGTCCAGTGCTATGTGCAATGTGTTTCTATATTTTATAGATTGTCTGTAACAGACAACTGATATCTGTTCTTCCACATTGAATCACGCTGTATACGGTCCAGTGAAGTTAATGTGAACACCTGTCCAAACCACCTTTTGCTGTGCGGACGTGCAGGAAGAGAGCCAATGAGCTTCTGGAAGGAACCAACAGCCATGACCACTCCAGTGCCGTGGACAGCTGCCCCAGATTTCTCCGTTGAAGATTCATGACGCGAACAGTAAGATCGGTTGGGCTTAACTCGGAACAGTCTGTTAGCCACAGGGTAGTACAGTAAAATCGTCCCGGTGCTCTTCGAACCACACACTCCTCATCCTGGACCGTTCCGACGATTGTAGAAAGGTGGTTACTTTCAGACGTTTCACACCGCTCACGCCAACGGCCATCTGTCCGATGGAGCACAAAGCGTGATTCGTCTGAAAAGGCCACCTGTCGCACTCAGTGGTCGTCCAGCTGCGGTATTGGCGTGCAAGTTCCAGCCATTGTCGCCGATGAACAGCAGTCAGCGTGTGTGCATGAAGCAGGCGCCTGCTGCCGAGGCCCACACGCAACAACGTTCACTGAGGAGACACTGTTGGCAGCCCCTTGTTCCTCTCGCCGAACAGTTGCGAGTCTCCGGACACATCCCCGCAACCGTCGTTTACCCCTGTCAGGTGAAGCACTACAGTTGCCTCGGCGCCGGTTGTGGATAGCGCCATTTTGACAAGCACGGTGTACTTTAACCACGGCGGTACGCAAACAGCTTACAAACGAACCGGTTCGGGAATACTTTCACCTTTGACCTAAAAGCCAATGGTTATCCCCTTTGGACGTCACATGAATGGCTCCGTTTCCGCATGACGATAACGAATGAACTGTTTTCCGCGTCCCCCGGCGCGTTTTATGTAGCCTTCACTGCTGGGGCTGCCTCCTGCCGTTTGTCAGTGTTTTACAGACTGACGTCGGAAATACGCTGTGATCACATTAATGTGGTTAAAATGGCTCTGAGCGCTATGAGACTTAACATCTGAGGTCATCAGTCCCCTAAAACTTAAGACTACTTAAACCTAACTAACCTAAGGACATCACACACATCCATGCCCGAGGCAGGATTCGAACCTGCGACCGTAGCTGTTGAGCAGTTCCAGACTGAAGCGCCTAGAACTGCTCGGTCACACTGGCCGGCTCACTTGATGTGACTGTAGCGTGTATATTCAATTGTGTCATTACAGATGGACTGGGGGTGTTATACGACGGTGCTCCTTAATTTCTTAGGTTTCAGACAACGGCTAGTCTGAAGCATTTGGGGTGAACAAGTGGCAGCTTTTACGTTGTTTCCGGTTTTCAGTTTTGTGGGCTGTTTTCAGTAGACTATTAGTAGTGGCTAATTTCTTATTTTGTTTGAGACTGAGGTCAGCATAGTGTTTTTAAGGCTGGTGGAAAAATTCGTCCCCATAAACGTGGGGCACGTAATACAGCTCTTTCACAAATCCTTTCCACTCTTTCGGACAAAACAATATCCGAATTCGACGACGATATCTACACATATAAAAATTAATACCGGAGATTGATACTGTCAAAAACTTCCAAAACGCGAAACGGAGGAGAGAAAATGAGCCTCGCAAATAATTCACTTTTATGCGTAACCGCTCCCTATTGGTTGCCGCAATCAAACTGCAATTTCCTGTGCGGTGACCTTGCCGCCCCGGTACATCGACCATTGGTCTGCGTCACGTAAGCGTAACGAGTGGGACGCTGGTTTTAACTTCACTTGTACCAAAAGCCGTAATCCCCAAAGAAATAACTGGGAAACGACGTGAAGACTGGTCATTCAAATGAAGGACGTCTATAAGACGTTAATGATCAGTGACGTAATGAAATAAAGGAAGTTTAAAGGAAACACACATTTGTTGCATGTATCATATACAGCGCCAAATGATATCCAAAATGAGTACCAAAAATGGTCAAAAATGCGCACAAAACACAAGAAGCAAAACACTGGACTCATGCTGGGGATACAGGGGAAAATTTTTCCGTCCAATTTCAAACGAAGATGTAATGTTCGTTATGCTAATGTTCAGTCTAAATCAACATGCTCCAGTGGAAGTATTCAAACACATTCTGCACTAAAAACAATGGAAAAGTATTTTTGGACCAAAAAGTTGATCACTAAGTCAAATATCTATTTCCACAAGACGTGTTTCTGCAAACCACTTCCTCGAAAAGAAGATAGTTATGTCTTTTACCAAGTTACATTCATTAGTATAACGCAGTAAAAGGCAAGCCTAAAAAGTTAAAATTTAAGTGAAATATAAAATATATTAATTTTATTTTGTATTTGTTATCTGATGTGAGAAATATTTTTGCTGATAAACGTGTGTGCTTTTACATCGAAGAGGCAGTATTACTTATAACCAAGAAAGAAGATTATTTACGTGTAACATAATCTACCCCCTCCCCATGAACCATGGACCTTGCCGTTGGTTTGATGGGGAGGCTTGCGTGCCTCAGCGATACAGATGGCCGTACCGTAGGTGCAACCACAACGGAGGGGTATCTGTTGAGAGGCCAGACAAACGTGTGGTTCCTGAAGAGGGGCAGCAGCCTTTTCAGTAGTTGCAGGGGCAACAGTCTGGATGATTGACTGATCTGGCCTTGCAACATTAACCAAAACGGCCTTACTGTGCTGGTACTGCGAACGGCTGAAAGCAAGGGGAAACTACAGCTGTAATTTTTCCCGAGGACATGCAGCTTTACTGTATGATTAAATGATGGCGTCCTCTTGGGTAAAATATTCCGGAGGTAAAATAGTCCCCCATTCGGATCTCCGGGCGGGGACTACTCAAGAGGATGTCGTTATCAGGAGAAATAAAACTGGCATTCTACGGATCGGAGCGTGGAATGTCAGATCCCTTAATCGGGCAGGTAGGTTAGAAAATTTAAAAAGGGAAATGGATAGGTTAAAGTTAGATATAGTGGGAATTAGTGAAGTTCGATGGCAGGAGGAACAAGACTTTTGGTCAGGTGAATACAGGGTTATAAATACAAAATCAAATAGGGGTAATGCAGGAGTAGGTTTAATAATGAATAGGGAAATAGGAATGCGGGTAAGCTACTACAAACAGCATAGTGAACGCATTATTGTGGCCAAGATAGATACGAAGCCCACACCTGCTACAGTAGTACAAGTTCATATGCCAACTAGCTCTGCAGATGAGGAAGAAATTGAAGAACTGTACGATGAAATAAAAGAAATTATTCAGATAGTGAAGGGAGACGAAAATTTAATAGTAATGGGTGACTGGAATTCGAGTGTAGGAAAAGGGTGAAAAGGAAACATAGTAGGTGGATATGGATTGGGGCAAAGAAATGAAAGAGGAAGCCGCCTAGTAGAAATTTGCACAGAGCACAACTTAATCATAGCTAAACTTGGTTTAAGAATCATGAAAGAAGGTTGTATACGTGTAAGAACCCTGGAGATACAAAAAGATATCAGATATATTATATAATGGTAAGACAGATTTAGGAACCACGTTTTAAGTTTTAAGACATTTCCAGGGGCAGAAGTGGACTCTGACAACAATCTATTGGTTACAACCTGTAGATTAAAACTGAAGAAACTGCAAAAATGTGGGAATTTAAGGAGATGGGGCCTGGATAAACTGAACGAACAAGAGGTTATACAGAGTTTCAGGGAGAGCATAAGGGAACAATTGACACGAATAGGGGAAAGAAATACAGCAGAAGAAGAATGGGTAGCTCTGAGGGATGAAGTAGTGAAGGCAGCAGAGGATATAGTAGGTAAAAAGAAGAGGGCTGCTTGAAATCTAATTGATGAAAGGAGAAAATATATAAATGCAGTAAATGAAGCAGGCAAAAAGGAATACAAACGTCTCAAAAATGAGATCGACAGGAAGTGCAAAATGGCTAAGCAGGGATGGCTAGAGGACAAATGTAAGGATGTAGAAGCTTATCTCACTAGGGGTATGATAGATACTGCCTACAGGAAAATTAAAGAGACCTTTGGAGAGAAGAGAACCACTTGTATGAATATCAAGAGCTCAGATGGCAATCCAGTTCTAAGTAAAGAAGGGAAGGCAGAAAGGTGGAAGGAGTATATAGAAGGTTTATACAAGGGCGATGTACTTGAGGACAATATTATGGAAATGGAAGATGATGTAGATGAAGACGAAATGGGAGTTACGATACTGCGTGAAGAGTTTGACAGAGTCGAAACAAGGCCCCCGGAGTAGACAACATTCTATTAGAACTACTGACGGCCTGGGGAGAGCCTGTCATGACAAAACTCTACCAGCTGGTGAGCAAGATGTATGAGACAGGCGAAATACCCTCAGACTTCAATAAGAATAAAATAATTCCAATCCCAAAGAAAGCAGGTGCTGACACATGTGAAAATTACCGAACTATCAGTTTAATAAGTCACAGCTGCAAAATACTAACGCGAATTCTTTACAGACGAATGGAAAAACTAGTAGAAGCCGACCTCGGGGAAGATCAGTTTCTATTCCGTAGAAATGTTGGAACACGTGAGGCAATACTGACTTTACGACGTATCTTAGAAGCTAGATTAAAGAAAGGCAAACCTACGGTTCTAGCATTTGTAGACTTAGAGAAAGCTTATGACCATGTTGACTGGAATACTATCTTTCAAATTCTGAAGGAGGCAGGGGTAAAATACAGGGAGCGAAAGGTTATTTACAATTTGTACAGAAACCAGATGGCAGTTATAAGAGTCGAGGGACATGAAAGGGAAGCAGCAGTTGGGAAGGGAGTGAGACAGGGTTGTAGTCTCTCCCCGATGTTATTCAATCCGTATATTGAGCAAGCAGTGAAGGAAACAAAATAAAAATTCGGAGTAGGTATTGAATCCATGGAGAAGAAATAAAAACTTTCAGGTTCGCCGATGACATTGTAATTCTGTCAGAGTCGGCAAAGGACTTGGAAATGCAGTTGAACGGAATGGACAGTGTCTTGAAAGGAGGATATAAGATGAACATCATCAAAAGCAAAACGAGGATAATGGAATGTAGTCAAATTAAATCGGGTGATGCTGTGGGAATTAGATTAGGAAATGAGACACAAAGTAGTAAAGGAGTTTTGCTATTTAGGAAGTAAAATAACTGATGATGGTCGAAGTAGGGAGGATATAAAATGTAGAATGGCAATGGCAAGGAAAGCGTTTCTGAAGAAGAGAAATTTGTTAACATCGAATATAGATTCATGTATCAGTAAGTCGTTTCTGAAAGTATTTGCTTGGAGTGTAGCCATGTATGGAAGTGAAACATGGACGATAACTAGTTTGGACAAGAAGAGAATAGAAGCTTTCGAAATGTGGTGCTACAGAAGAATACTGAAGATAAGGTGCATAGATCACGTAACTAATGAGGAGGGATTGAATAGGATTGGGGAGAAGAGAAGTTTGTGGCACAACTTGACCAGAAGAAGGGATCAGTTGGTAGGACATGTTCTGAGGCATCAAGGTATCACCAATTTAGTATTGGAGGGCAACGTGGAGGGTAAAAATCATAGAGGGAGACCAAGAGATGAATACACTAAGCAGATGCAGAAGGATGTAGGTTGCAGTAGGTACAGGGAGATGAAGAAGCTTGCACAGGATATAGTAGCATGGAGAGCTGCATCAAACCAGTCTCAGTACTGAAGACAACAACAACAACAACAACATAATCTAAATGATTTGCAGGAAAGTGGCGGTAGCAATGAATGAACTGTCCTCAGTTTCAATATGGTACCTTCATAAATTTATATGAAATTGCAAGACCATAGTGTTATTGTCAGACAGCATCTATCTCCTCTGTTCAGAGGCAATATTATTCTGCTTTCTACCCCTTCCTACAAAGAACTATTTTTCAGTTTAAAGCAGTGATTACAATGATGACAATTTGTACTAACGAGTTGTGAGGCCTAATTATTTATGTTATGTTCAACAGAAACTACAATAGAGAAGCTATGATGCTCCATAATTTCTATTGAAGTGATATATTCACATTACTGAACTCTTGCGGTTCCAGACTGAAGCGCCCATTACTTTAGAAAATCGCCACTTTGTTGCAGGATTAGTTTGTATAAAATTTTACGACAAAGACGAAATGAGACAATGGAATCTGAGTGATAGATATGACTGTATTACTGAACTTCCTACATCTGTGACATTGCAACGAAAACTATAGAACTGTAAACGATGATTGGCATACAGTAAAACTGAGGAGTGATACATCTGACGAGGAAACGAGAATCATATGTATTTACTACTGTAAACCACTGTAATGCGTGTGTGTAACAAACAAAGTGATGGAGCAGTTGCATCCGCCGTAAGAAAAAGGCGTTGATGTATTATTAGTCCTGTACAGCTACACAGCATAAAAATCATTAGAGTAATACATTTTCTGACTGGAGTGCGCATAAAAGGAAATATTTTGACCTTGTATGATAATAAAAGATAACATGTCTTGGTGCCATTTTATGAACACATCAAGTTTTATTATTTCAAAAAACGCTGTAAATGAAAAATACTGATGCCGAGTTTTTCATGTACTACCGGAAGCCCAAGTACACGGATTGGAAACGCAATAATGTTTGTGAAAATTGCAACTGCCAGAAATACTTTTCCCCTAATAATTTCAATTTCCGAGAATGTGTAGAATATTGTGTAAAAGTAATGTGATACACATTACAGTCGTCTAACAGTGCCGTCTCTTGTGATACTACAAAGGTCACTATGAAGGCGTTTTCAGCTGATGACGAGTCTTCAAAACAAATAGAATCCTGAAGGTAAGAGCTACCAATAGCAAAAAGGGCCATACCGGTAGGTCAGTGAATTTTGGCAGGGCAAGACGATATATTTAGAAAATACTGGTTTTTCACACCGTGACATTTATGTAGTGAGTGCTACTGCGGTTCTCATAAACGTTGGTTGAACGCAAAGATTAGCGGCTACTGGACGACGTAGAGTGACCACTGTATAGCACGATGAGCGTTCTAATTGTAGCCGAGTGTGGCTCCATCCGTGTCGACAGCCTAATGATGCCAGGTAAACTGTTGGCACGCGTACTGTTTTGTGAGTGTCTGGTTCGGTAGAGTGTAAGTCACTGAGGGCCTACCATTAATAGAACCATTTTATGTTGCCTTGGTATCTGTAAATAAGCGAGAGCATCAAGGAGAGCAGGCAATGGGAGACTAATATTTCTGTGACATGAAGTAACTACAGAAATAAATACAAAAGTATTCTGTTAATCCTACGACATCGAACTCTACTGCTGTGTTTGATCACTCCGCGCAATGCGACACTCTTGGATTCTTATTCGCATGACGTCTACAAGTATTCCATGACGTTGCTATACTGGCCTTCCCCGTACTTCGATGGTGACCGACCTCAGTGGACGTGGAAGGTCTCTGCAACAACGCTCTCTAAGATTCCACTGTTCCCAAACATGATCAATCGATTTCATGTCGGCTGGTGCCACAAGTCATTCCATTCGATTGATTCCCATTTCCTGGGGTACAGTGTTCTCGAAGTAGGCGCGGTGTGCTCGTGTACTATCATCCTGGAAGACAAAACCATCCATAAGATGTTGACTGAAGGGCTGGAAAATAAATTGGAGGATCCTGTTCAGATACAGCACAGCCTTCGAATAATCCTCGATAGCAGCGTGAGGTGTCCAGCGTACATATGTGGTACTGGCCCAAAATACGGTTCCCCAACCTCCCTGTAGATCCAAGGTTACTGCTTGCCTGAGGCGTGCACTGGTAGCTGGCCGTATTAATAGCCTTCTGCCACGATCGTCAGGTGTCGTACAAATGTTGCATTCGTCAGTGAAGAGAAGCTGACTTCGTTGATCTAGGTTTCATTCTAGGAATTAACTCGCTACATCATCTATTTGCAGCACGGAGCTTTGGGATTTGTCCGCTTTCGTAGTTCAGTGATCAGCTTGTGGAGGGACCCCGTTCGATTCCCTATGGAGCCAGTGGTTTTTCCTTGGTGGGAGGACTGGAACGGGCTACGCTCTGATCGATATGCAAAGTGAAGGGCTGCTTCACCCAGTAGGGGGATAACTCGCTACAGCTCATGTGTAAGGTGGTGGAAATTATTTTCCAAGTCACAATGAGGCAATGTGATGACATTTCACTGAAATTTCTGTTTCTTTACGTAGATTAAATATAAATGATGTCATTCTTAATAGCCTGAAACTTTGAGTGTGACGTAAACATAATAGTAAAACACATTTATCTAATATCTTAATAATAAAATTAAACTTCGCAGTTTCAATTACGGTTGTGGAAAAAATAATGTGGGCCATTTTTTGTCACATCGGGAGTGAATATCTCTTTCACTGCATAGTTGGCACCCGTTATTGGCACGTTTCCCATTTAGAGCATCTCGTTGTGCAGGTTGTTTGTAAAAACTAGACTTCCATGCTTGCTTATTCGGCTTATGTTTTCTTTTTCACATTTATTATTATTCTCATTTGCTTTAGCTTTCCCTTTAGTAAATGTGGATTCTGTCACTGTCTTTATGGGAGAGCTAGTCAAAATACGTGATTTAAATTATTTTCGACTGGTTGATTTTTGCCGATGTTTGAAATGTAGATTAGCCGTTGACCTAGGAAATTGTGTTACAGCATAACAACATGCACTCTGGTACAACGAGTTTCCACTTCGCGAAACGATGACAAAGACCGCTGAAGAACGAGGCACTACTTTGTACATTGGTGCTACTACAATAATACTCCCAATATATTTGTCAGTACTTTAAATACAAATTACTTACTCAAAATGGTTTTGAAACTACGTAATTCACTGTAAGACAGAATGGTTACCCCACCAATCACAAATGAAAATATTTCTGCTTAACAATTCCACACACAGCCGTAGCGTATCAGGCACTGTGGAGGATGGTGGCAACCGTAGTCTCGTGTGCCCAGAGGGTATTTCTCCTAGCGTCCTTCACCTGAAAAGCACTGTAACAAGTTGTTCTTAAGCTCTAGCGCCCAGACTATTTTACCGTTTACCTAGGACAGTGTCTTGAGAGGAGGATATAAGATGAGCATCAACAAAAGCAAAACGAGGATAATGGAATGTAGTCGAATAAAGCCGGGTGATGCTGAGGGAATTAGATTAGGAAACGTGACACTTAAAGCAGTAAAGGAGTTATGCTATTTGGGTAGCAAAATATTTGATGATGGTCGAAGTAGAGAGGGTATAGAATGTAGACTGGCAATGGCAAGGAAAGCGTTTCTGAAGAAGAGAAATTTGTTAAAGTCGAGTATATATTTAAGCGTCAGTCTGTATCTGAAAGTATTTGTATGGAGTGTAGCATTGTATGGAAGTGAAACATGGACGATGAATAGTTCGTACAAGAAGAGAATAGAAGCTATCGAGATGTGGTACTTCAGAAGAATGCTGAACATTAGATGGGTAGATCACATCGCTAATGAGGAAGTATTGAATAGGATTGGTGAGAAGAGAAGTTTGTGGCACAACTTGACCAGAAGAAGGGATCGGTTGGTAGGAGATGTTCTAAGGGATCAGGGATAACCAATTTAGTATTGGAGGGGAGCGTGGAGGGTAAAAATCGTAGAGGGAGACCAAGAGATGAATACAATAAGCAGATTCAGAAGAATGTAGGTTGCAGTAGGTATCGGGCGATGATGAAGCTTGCACAGGATAGAGTATCATGGAGAGCTGCATCAGTCTCGGGACTGAAGACCAGAACAACAACAACAACCTAATCTGCAACATGAAACGCAATTCATATTTACCCCCATTGGTGTTCTAGTTTTCGCAAGCATTCTGGCGATGAACAGTCGTAGTAAACAAGTTTTTTTTTATTAAGTCGAGTTGCGGGTATTCTAGTTATTCTGAGTCTTAGAGCTTTGAAGGAACAGCTTGCTCCAGTGCTCTTAGTCCTCACACTGGCGAATAAAGTAATTCCCCTGTCAGGAACACTGATAAATTTGTTCGCCGAGGCAATTGCTTCCGAAGAACTGCCTTAGCAAACAACTTGGGATCGAGCCGCGGCTGCATAATTACAGTATGCAAAACGCTGCGCTCCGCGCCGCCGCAGCGAGCGATCCGGACGCGAGGCGCCGGGGGGGCAGTGGGCGGGCGCGAAGGCGCGATGAATTACCCGAGTCCGTAACGCAACACCGCCGCTGACGTCGCCAATTAACTTAATGGCTAATTATTTTGCTTAATGAGACAGCCTCAAGATTTCGCCTGGTGTGGTCGCACTCTGAGAGCCGTCGCGAGGTTTGCTCTCGTTGTGCGTCAGCAACTATGCCTGCCGTAAACGCACGCGACTGTAGAAAAAATTTATGTGCTGCCAAACGCTGATGTGATGTAACTTATTCATATTTTTAAATATAAATTACAAGTGTAAGTGATGTGAAAGAACAGTGTTCGTACAGTCCACACGTCAGTTATTCTGTCCTCTAAGGCCTACACTTCCAGTTCCAGACAACGGTTCAAATCCATGTCCAACAATCCGTGATTTCCATAAATCTCTTAAAACAACCGGTCCTGTGGTTCTTTTGACACAACCGACACCGTTACCTCTTCTCGCCCAATGCCCTGATTTCGATGATCTTGTCATCGACTGGACGTTAACTTTCGGGATTACCCATGGTCTGGAGGTAGAGTCTTTAACTAGTAATCACAACGTCCTCCGTTCCTGGTTCGAACCACACCACCGTCTAAATTCTGAAAACAATCATTATCAGCGGCGACCGAAGACTTCCGGCATGACTCGACGAACACCTTTGTCACAGAGAGCGGAGGAACGGACAGAGCCGGCCGCGGTGGTCTCGCGGTTGTAGGCGCGCAGTCCGGAACCGTGGGACTGCTACGGTCGCAGGTTCGAATCCTGCCTCGGGCATGGATGTGAGTGATGTCCTTAGGTTAGTTAGGTTTAAGTAGTTCTAGGGGACTAATGACCACAGCAGTTGAGTCCCATAGTGCTCAGAGCCATTTGAACCATTTTGAACCATCAGTCCCTAGACTTAGACACTACATAAACTAACTTGTGCTCTTAACACACAGACCCATGCCCGAGGGAGAACCCCACGCGGGAGGGGCCGCGCAGTCCATGACATGACGCCTCAAACTTCGCGGCCACTCGACGGGGCCATAAAGAGAAGGAGCAGGATGGTAAGGTATTTATTAAGACATGAGGGAGTGACTTCCATGGTACTATAGGGAGCTGTGAAGGGCAAAAACTGTAGAGAAAGACAGAATTGGAATACATCCAGCAAATAATAGAGGACGTTGTTTGCAAGTGCTACTCTCAGATGAAGAGGTTAACACAGGCGTGGACTGTCGTAAGTCAGGAGTCTCGAGGGGGAAGGCAATTTAAGAAGAAAAAAAAACGAAGGGAAATTCAAAGGCTCAGTCTAGATACAGTGAGGTCGGCAGTGAAGTGAAAATGGAGTTTTGTGACTGACAATTCGCAATTTTTCACAATACAACTTTTATTGATGTGAGTTCACAAGGTAGATAACTAAACACACAAACGAAAGATAAAAACAACGAAAAAAGTCTCCTAATTGAGGTAAACAAAAGTTCACTTCTTATTTTCCACAAAGGTTCGTGGTAAACTCACACACTTGTAACAGTCCAATTCCGAGAAGAAGACGTAATCTTCGATGGTTGCAGTACATGAGGTCGGCATCCGGCGTGAACTTAACATTGGGCCTGGTTGTAGGCCCTAAATAGTAGCTGTCGCCAGCCAGTCAGATTTCGGCGTAGTGATACTTCCTGCAGGCCGCGGCTCGAGCTCCCCCTGTAGGAAGTACTGCTCGGAATGTCTGTTTCCGTTATATTGTGTTTAAATAGCCGGCGTTTACCATGGTGCTTTTTGGTACGCCTTTGGGCATAGGCAACCTCGTCCTCTGTGTTGTTATATGGGTTGCCGGCCCTCCGGGCTACCTTGGCTCCAGTATAACACCCCTACCCCTTGGAAAAGCTGGTGCAGCACGGGTGACCACGGGGAGTGAGTACCAATATAACGCGGTGCATTAGGCTGATCTTCAGCTGAGTCCTCCTGAAGGAGGCGGTGGAACCCGGCCATTGGAGAGTAGGGTGCCGCTTTCCGGGCGAGGCAGCTGTAACGCCGCAGTGGGGGCGGTTGCGAGGCGACGTCGGTCTGGGAAAGAGACATGTGCGTCGTCCAACCGAGGCGGCGCTGAAGCGGGCCGGGAAGTAGGTTCAGGGGAAGGTCTTCGAGCCGTTCCGTGTCTGGAGTATGCGGAGGCGCCGGACTAGCAGCCGGCGTCTGGTGGCTATCACCAGGATGATCAGTTATCAGCTGAGGAGAGGGCATCAACATAGGCCCCAAGGAAGGGACCGGCTATGGGAGAGAGTGGGGAGCAGGCTTTTGGGCTGTGGCTGCTCGAGAAAATGAGGACGCAGTTGGTTGCAGTGACACGAAACCACGCTGTCGTCTAGACATACGTCGACCACAGGGCTGGCGAACGACCCCCAGAAGGTCCCAAAACCGCGAGCCCAAACCTTGGAGACGGATGAATATCGGGAAGCGCCTGGCAGGACCCAAGTTTGGACTTGCAGCAGGAGACGATGGAAGAGGGTCCGAGGCTGGACTCTTGTCACCCACCAGTGTAGCCCTGTAGGTACTGAGAAATAACGTAAGAGCTTCTTCTGGGGAACGGTCCTCCATGTACTACTTCATCAGAGTTTTAAAAGTGCGAACAAGGCGCTCTGCCTCTCCATTGGATTGGGGATGGAAAGAAGGGCTGAAGACGTGGTGGATGCCATTATCGTGACAGAATTTTGCGAGCTCTTGACTTCGAAATTGCGGGCTGTTGTCTGATACCAAGGTGATGGGAAGACCTTCAATGGAAAATATTTTTGACAGGGCCATGATGGTATTCTCTGTGGTGGGAAAAGCATCGGATAATGAAAGGGAAGTGGGATTAAGCATCCGTAATGAGTAACCAGTAAGCGCTGAGCAAGGGTCCCACAAAATCCACATGGATCCGTTCCCTTCGGAGGGAAGCGGCCGGCCAGGATTGAAAGGACCGGGCCTGGGCTGACTGTCAACCACCCCAAACCATGTGCCCTAAGTCCACTGTCATGCCTACCCAGAAGACATGGCGAAATGCGAGGGTTTTCGTTTGGGCAATACCCCAGTGGCCTTGTTGTAAGACGTGAAGAACCCGAGACCACTGGGGTGTTGGTACGATGACTCGTGGAGTGGCGTCATTTTCCGCAAGGAGGAACATCCCGTTGATGACCACCAGTTGATGGCGGACGGAGAAGAAGAATCGGAGGTCAGCCTGGGCGTGAGGCGGGGGAAGCGTCGGCCAGCGGCGGAGAACATATCGGCGCACCAGCTGAAGGAGCGGATCGGCGGTCGTCGCTGCGGCCACCCTCTCAGCTGTGACTGGGAACGCAGCAAACGCATCCCACGAATCGAATGACGAATCCTGGCCAGAGGGGAGCTGAGACAAGGCATCGGCATTGGCATGCTGGGAGGTGGGCCAGAAATGGACGGTGTACCTGAAACGTGAAAGGAATAGTGCCCATCGCTTCAGGCGGTAGGACGTCTTCAGGGCTAACTGGGATGCACGAGAAAATTAGGCCACGTGGGGCTTATGGTCAGTGATTAAGCGAAAAGATACGTCTCAGTCCCGAAATAGCTAGACAGCGCAATCCCTGAAGTTATCAGGAGGAAGAACAGTCGTTATTTACAGAATCGTAGTTGCTTCCATTTCTCGAGTTATAACCTTTCTGCCTTTAGCAACTATATATGGCTCCATTGAACAGATTATTGTTTAGACTCGACACTATAACGTCACTAGATATGGTAACCCTTTTCGTGTGGAAAATTAAAATCAAGAACAGTTGGTTAATTCTTTGTATCACTCAGAAAAAGTAACGGTAATATGAAGAACTCGTCCTACGGAACGGGAAAAACTGTGCGTATTATCGCGAAAGTGAAAGCTTAATGATGATCAAAGCAGAAAGCTATATTTTCTGGCTAATTAGTCTTCCCTGTTGACACAATCTTTTGTGTTGGAGTAAGAGCAATAGGGATTGTCCTCACATTAAGTGACTACTAAACTCTCTACAATGGGACAGCGTCTACATCCGATATTTGTGATTTCAGTGTCATTTGCCACGTTCAGTCACTCACTAGAATTCCTCTAACGCGCTCTTTTATTTGGACAGCTTAATCCAAAGCGACAGTAAACAATCGTCGCGGAGCTGGCTGGCATGTGTTTTTCGGCAACAGCTGTTTAGGACAATGCTGACGACAGCGCTAATCGGTTTATAGTACGCCATTAAAACAGCATTATTTATGTGGAAAAGCGCTTTAGTGCCATGGTGACCACTCGGAACGTGCGTAAACGGTCTTAAATCAAGCTATTTAAAGCACCGCAGTAGCTCTACAACTTCAGCATTCTGTGTTTTGTGAAGAGGTTAGTGGTGTCAAACCGGAAAATCACTGTGTGCACTTCCCGCATAAATATACTCTTGCCGCTAAAGCCAGTTCTTTCTAACATTCTTCAGCCCTTTTCGCGAATATGACTTATGAAATGTAACAAACTATAAATCCTTCACACTTCACACATATCCAGTGACCCATTTCTATTGGTGATTAATCTTTTTCTATACTTCAGTTAGCAAATTATCTATATCCAGAGAATGTCATTGTCACATTTTTCACGTTAGTTAAATGTTGTACTGATAAAGTTCAGCCTGTATGGAATATGATGTTGCCACACCAGAGTAAGAAGATTAGGCATAACATCGTAATGAAATTGTAAGGGTGATTTTCGAAACGTTATTGATTAAACGACTAACAACATCATCCCAGTACTTAAAATTTCGTTATCCGTACACGTAAATGATGCTAGATAGACTGTATCTATAAAATTTTTAGTTTTTGTTTTAAACTTTAAATTATCTATCGAATAAACTGTAGTTATTATACCTCTTTCTTTTTAAAAAAATGTTTAATTTTAATATTTTGACAGGAGGCAGTAGTCACTAAAAAAAGAGAAAGAAATCTCAAACCAAAGTACAGCAACGCATATCTTCGGCTGTCTGAACTGTTGTGCATAACAAAGGTTTAAAGATGTTTGCTTGCACATTTGAGCACAATCGTATTTGGGCTCCATTAATAAAGACATCAATGTGTTTTCATACCTGTCCATATCCCAGTACTCTTAGTAAACTGCAAAGTAGGTAGTCTCCATTTACGTGTTAGTATTGTGTTATAGTTTTAGTCTTTTTAGTATGTCTTACTGCCTGCTCTGCCGGATGATATGCCATGTCACCAAGACTAAAGATGTGATTTTGGACATTCAGGGCCTCTTACAACATTTCATGAGCGCTTACCGGAGACTTACAATAACACATCATTATTGGAACGATTTATTATAATTATTGCTGTAATAAAATTTCACGTAATGATTTATCGACCTTTGATGCCTCCAAGGAAAAGTGCTCTTAGTAGTGACTTATTATCGTCATTAATTTGCAAATAAAGAATTAGACACTTTTTATCATAATTTTCAACATGTCGTTTCACTATAATAAAGCACTGAAAATTTATCACGAACACGTCACGACTATCATTACATGTCACTTAATAACACATAAACGATACAAGCTTTCACTACAGAATATGATAAAGAAGCCCACAGTTAAACACATGTTTAAGTTCCAGCGTGATGACTAACATGGTATTTTTTTCTTTTTTTAAATTGAAAATTGTTTGTTCGTTCCCCGTTACATGCAATTTTCTTTTCATGTTAATGTTATTAACATGTTCTGTTACTTTCTTATGAATTTGATCAACTATGTTCTGCAATACTGGATGTTCTTTGGATTCAGTCTGATCTGAGAACGAAGAATGAAATATGTACTTAGCGAATTCTGAGTATGTCGTTAGACAGGATCGTAAGAGAACAGCTGAAATTCTTGAAAATGAAACGAGCAAAAATAAAGTTCATATTATTCCTTCTCACAATTATTGGCTCTATTTCCGAATGCGTGCCGCCTTTCGAGTCTGTGAATAGGCAGGAACAGAAGAGGTAAGTTTAAGCTGATGCGAGTGAAACGAGGAGCAGTAACTTGTCAAAAACGTGTCACTGTTTCTTTACGAATGTGTGGCGTTTTCCCAGGGTGTGCTTAGGAAGGAATTCAAGAGGGCAGCTTAAATTGCAGCGAGCTAGTAGATGTCCAAAAATATTCATATTCTTCAGTGTCACAAATTCGATCAAGCGGTCGTCGATATTGCGCGCGACGTCAAAATGTCACATTTGCGGGATTTATTGTGTAACGAGCATTGCCCCTTTTTAACGGCAGAAAACAATAGCACCAGAGACGACGATTGGCGACAAAGAGTATGCATAAATTCAAACTGCGGTTATGCGGTCGACTCAAGTTGGGACATCGTTGAGTCTTCCTTAGCTGGACTGTAGCGAGGTCTTTGCGTGTTTATTAAATGAAGTGCTAGGTTCAGTGATTGTCTATGATGAAACCGCTATCTTTGTTAGTAAAATTATTCACCAAACGAATTTCAGCTGCTTCTTTCACCACCGAATCCGAAAAAGATGAAGTCGAAACTGCATTATTTACATTTTCATGTCGCACAGAGTGACCGGTATCGATGCAGTACTCTGCAACAGACTATTTATTGGACTGCAAGATACGGGTGTTTGTACAGTGTCCCAGGCGTCTTTACTAGCTTGGGTGAATTGCCTCCCCGGTACATGAAAGACCAAACTCGGCAGGGGATCTCATATCTCATCTTTCTGAGCATCAAGTCAGAATTTGACAGAAACCTGGCGTGCTGCTGTCTTCGGTGGAAGGAGAACAATAACTTTAACGTTAAGATTCCCACACGTGGCAAGAAACTCATGAATTTTAATCTTTCTATGTCTTCTTCGTTCTTTACGTCCACGATACTTTTTGTTCGAACAGCCTTACGTATTTTCTGTGGCCAATACCCGCTTCCTTCAAAAACGCACAAAGTTTGAAGCTAATCTTCATCTGGGAATTGGGATGGGACCTATATGCTTTCATAGGTTTAAATGACGCAACAAGTGCGGCACTGTAGATCAGTCGACGCACTCTGAAGATAGGAAAAAGATATAATGCCCATATATTAGAGAAAGATTAAAACTATTCATGTGGCGGTACACCAAAAATTTTATGGATGTTTCAGCATTTTCATGTTATCAATCTGGTACATTAATTCCATTCTTGTTTTCTATGAAATGCAGTAAATGAAGCAGGTAAAAAGGAATACAGACGTCTCAAAAATGAGATCGACAGGAAGTGCAAAACGGCTAAGCAGGGATGGCTAGATGACAAATATAGAAGCTTATCTCACTAGGGGTAAGATAGATACTGCCTACAGGAAAATTAAAGAGACCTTTGGAGTAAAGAGAGCCACTTGTATGAACATCAAGATCTCAGATGGAAACCCAGTTCTAAGCAAAGAAGGGAAAGCAGAAAGGTGGAAGGAGTATATAGAGGGTCTACACAAGGGCGATGTACTTGAGGACAATATTATGGAAATGGAAGAGGATGTAGATGAAGATGAAATGGGAGATATGATACTGCTTGAAGAGTTTGACAGAGCACTGAAAGACCTGAGTCGAAACAAGGCCCCCGGAATAGACAACATTCCATTGGAACTACCGACGGCCATGGGAGAGCCAGTCATGGCAAAACTCTACCATCTGGTGAGCAAGATTTGTGAGACAGGCGAAATACCCTCAGACTTCAAGAAGAATATAATAATTCCAATCCCAAAGAAAGCAGGTGTTGACGGATGTGAAAATTACCGAACTATCAGTTTAATAAGCCACGGCTGCAAAATACTAACGCGAATTCTTTACAGACGAATGGAAATACTGGTAGAAGCCGACCTCGGGGAAGATCAGTTTGGATTCCGTAGAAATGTTGGAACACTTGAGGGAATGCTGACCTTACGACTTATCTTAGAAGCTAGATTAAGCAAGGGCAAACCTAAGTTTCTAGCATTTGTAGACTTGGAGAAAGCTTTTGACAATGTTGACTAGAATACTCTCTTTCAAATTGTGAAGGTGGCAGGGGTAAAATACAGGGAGCGAAAGGTTATTTACAATTGGTACAGAAACCAGATGGCAGTAATAAGAGTCGAGGGACATGAAAGGGAAGCAATTGTTGGAAAGGGAGTGAGACAGGGTTGTAGTCTCTCCCGGATGTTATTCAATCTGTATATTGAGCAAGCAGTAAAGGAAACAAAAGAAAAATTTTGAGTAGGTCACAAAGTAGTAAAGGAGTTTTGCTATTTGGGGGGGCAAAATAACTGATGGTCGAAGTACAGAGGACATAAAATGTAGACTGGCAATGGCAAGGAAAGCGTTTCTGAAGAAGAGTAATTTGTTAACATCGAGTATAGATTTAAGTGTTAGGAAGACATTTCTGAAAGTATTTGTATGGAGTGTAGCCATGTATGGTACTGAAACATGCACGATAAATAGTTTAGACAAGAAGAGAATAGAAGCTTTCGGAATGTGGTGCTACAGAAGAATGCTGAAGATTAGATTGGTAGATCTTATAACTAATGAAGAGGTATTGAACAGAATTGGGGAGAAGAGGAGTTTGTGGCACAACTTGACAAGAAGAAGGGATCGGTTGGTAGGACATGTTCTGAGGCATCAAGGGATCACCAATTTAGTATTGGAGGGCAGCGTGGATGGTAAAAATCGTAGAGGGAGACCAAGAGACGACTACACCAAGCAGATTCAGAAGGATGTAGGTTGCAGTACGTACTGGGAGATGAAGCTTAAACGGGATACCAGTCTCAGGACTGAAGACCAGAACAACAACATTTTCTATGATACTGGCTTGTGTAGTATTGTATATGGTTAGTTTATCATCTGCAAATCTATTTTCCAAATATTCATCTGTATCTTCCTGCAGCCTCCTTACAAGCTTTTCAGACTATTCCTGACCGTCCTGAACAGTTGTATACAATACAGGCCCAAGATCCAAACAAATTGGTACTCCTGCCTAAAACCGTTTTGGACTCCCGCTACTGCACGGAAGTGCCGTAACATGACGTGGCGTGGACTCTACTAATGTCTGAAGCCACGCTAGAGAGAACTGACACCGTGAATCCTGCAGGGCTGCCCATAAATCAATAAGAGTACCGGGACGTAGAGATCTCTTATGAACAGCACATGCAAGGCATCACAGATATTTTCAATAATGGTCATGTCTGGTGGGTTTGGTGGCCAGTAGAAATGTAAACTCAGAAGAGTGTTCGTGGAGCCACTCTGTAGCAATTCTGGACGTGTGGGGTATCGCTTTATCCTACTGGAATTGCCCAAGTCTGTCGGAATACAAATGGACGCAATTGATTAGACAGGACGCTTACATACGTGTCACCTGCCACAGTGGTGTCTAGACAGATCACGGGTCCCGTGTCACTCCCACTTCACACGCCCCACACCTTTACAGTGCCTGGTCCATGGATTCAAGAGGTTGCCTCCATACCCGTAGACGTCCATCCGCTAGATACCGTCTGAAACAAGTCTCGTCCGACCAGGCAACGCATTCCCTGTCATCAACAGTCCAATGTTGTGTTGATGGTCCCAGGCGAGGCTTAAAGCTTTGTGTCATGCCGTCATCAAGGATACACGAGTGGGCCTTCGGCTCCGAAAGCCATTATCGATGATGTTTCGTTGAATGGTTCCCACGCTGACACTTGTTGATAGCCCATTATTGAAATGTTCAGCAATTTCCGGAAGGGTTGCTCTGTCACGTTGAACGATTCTCTTCCGTCGTTGTTGGTCCCCTTCTTGCAGATCTTTTTCCGGCCGCAAGCGATGCTGGACATTTGATGTTTTACCGGATTTCTGATATTCACGGTACATTAGTGAAAAGGTCGTCCGGGAGAATAGCCACTTCATCGCTACCTAGGAGATGCTGTGTGCCATCGTCCGTGCGCAGACTATAACACCACGTTCAAACTCACATTAATCTTGATAACCTGCCTTGTAGCAGTAGTAACGATCTAACAACTGCGCAAGGCACTTTAATGTAGGTGTTGCCGTTTTCTGCCTCTGGATATCTCTGTATTTTAATAAATTTTTATACCAGTTTCTTTGGCCTTTCAGTGTATATGAAAAAATACACTACTGCCCATTAAAACTGCTACACCACGAAGATGACGTGCTAAAGACGCGAAATTTAACCGACAGGAAGACGATGCTGTGATATGCAAACGATTAGCTTTTCAAAGCATTCACACAAGGTTGGCGCCGGTGGCGACACCTACAACGTGCTGACAGGAGGAAAGTTTCCAACCGATTTCTCATACACAAACAGCAGCTTACCGGCGTTGCCTGGTGAAACCTTATTGTGATGCCTCGTGTAAGGAGGATAAAGGTCAGATTGTAGCCTATCGCGATTGCGGTTTATCGTATCGCGACACTGATGCTCGCGTTGGTCGACATCCGAAGACTGTTAGCAGAATATGGAATCGGTAGGTTCTGGATGGTAATACGGAACGCCGTGCTGGATCCCAACGGCCTCGTATCACTAGCAGTCGAGATGACAGGCATCTTATCCGCTTGGCTGTAACGGATCGTGCAGCCACGCCTCCATACCTGAGCCAACAGATGGGGACGTTTGCAAGACAACAACCATCTGCACGAACAGTTCGACGACGTTTGCAGCAGCATGGACTATCAGCTCGGAGACCATGGCTGCGGTTACCCTTGACGCTGCATCACAGACAGCAGCGCCTGCGATGGTTTTACTCATCGACGTACCATGGTGCACGAATGGCAAAACGCCATTTTTTCGGATGAATCCAAGTTCTGTTGCAGCATCATGATGGTAGCATCCGTGTTTGGCGACATCGCGGTGAGTGCACATTGGAAGCGTGTATTCGTCATTGCCATACTGGCGTATCACCCGGCGTGATGATATGGGGTGCGATTGGTTACACATCTCGGTCACCTCTTGTTCGCATTGACGGCACTTTGAACAGTGGACGTTACATTTCAGATGTGTTGCGGCTCGTGGATCTACCCTTCATTTGATCCCTGCGAAACCCTACATTTCAGCAGGATAATGCACGACCACGTGTTACAGGTCCTGTACGAGCCTTTCTGGATACAGAAAATGTTCGACTGCTGCCCTGGCCAGCACATTCTCCAGATCTCTCACCAATTGAAAACGTCTGGTCAATGGTGGCCGACCAACAGGTTCGTCACAATACGCCAGTCACTACTTTTGTTGAACTGTGGTATCGTGTTGAAGCTGCATGGGCAGCTGTACCTGTACACGCCATCCAAGCTCTGTTTGACTCTATGCCCAGGCTTATCAAGGCCGTTATTACGACCAGAGGTGGTTGTTCTGGGTACTGATTTCTCAGGACCTATGCACCCAAATTGCGTGAAACTGTAATCACATGTCACTTCTAGTATAATATATCTGTCCAATGAATACCCGGTTATCATCTGCATCTCTCATTGGTGTAACAATTTTAATGGCCAGTAGTGTATGTATGCTATGTTTGATCGTCTATTACAGGAGCACCACATATGCCTGATGGAGAAAAATTGGATCACGAAATTTTAACCCTGGATAGCTGATGCTAGTAGGAACCGAAATTACTGATGTTGTGTAGGACGACAACGCATAATTTTTAAACTACGGAAACTTGGCGACACGCGCTCCGAGTGGGTGCGAGATTGCCCAGTTGTATATGTGACTGACAGCCATAGCCCTGCGCGTCAACCGACGAACGGCAACAGGAAAATCCCGCGACCACTCGGAGCACGTGGTGCCAAGTTTCCGTACTTGGTGCGCTGTCGACCTACACAACATTAGTAATTTTGGTTCCTACTGGCATCAACTATCCAGGGTTAAAATTTCGTAATAATTTTTCTTCGTCCTGTGTGTGTGTGTGTGTGTGTGTGTGTGTGTGTGTGTGTGTGTGTGTCTGTTTTTGCGCGCGCGCTCGCGTGCGTGTGGTTTCCGACAGTAAGATTATGAAATACACTCATTAATATTTTAAGGTTTAGACAAAATACATGGTGGACTGTGGATGTAAAACTTGTCTACTGGCAATCGAAATCTCTTTCGAATGTTATCAAAGTACACAACAGCGAGAACTGTATTATATCCCTTGATTGCAATCCATTCTTCTTTATCAGCATAGATGTAAGCGTTTTTGTTGTGAAGAAATTGTTGATTGGGAATGACAAATATTACATCTCTCTTTTCTTTCGCTTGTTTTCACACTATACATGTAGTTCTGATGATTTAGAATATTTATTACTATGTTGTACAGCATGAAATTTAACATTTTGCTTTACGAACATTTGAATTAATTGACTATGGAGTTGGTTCAAATAGCTCTGAGCACTATGGGACTTAACTGCTGAGGTCATCAGTCCCCTAGAACGTAGAACTACTTAAACCTAACTAACCTAAGGTCATCACACACATCCATGCCCGTAGCGGTCGCGCGATTCCAGACTGTAGCGCCTAGAACCGCTCGGCCACTCCGGCCGGCTGAGTATGGAGTTATTTCAACTTCTTATCCATCTCTTTTACAATGATTTTGTTAAATGGAATGTGTAAAACTAAATGTAATATGCAGAACTGTCATAAAAATTATGATGAACGAGAAATATCGACAGTTTTAGTCTAACAGAGAGACAGTACACAGTCTGACATACAGTCGTGACTCACTGATGTGAAAATTGTTACTGTGACAGTTGGAGCAACACACGACTCACGACACTACCACACTACCACACCTAGCGGCGAGTAAGTCAGCTGTAACATATATATTTGCGTTTACAGTCGTGACTCACTGATGTGAAAATTGTTACTGTGACAGTTGGAGCAACACACGACTCACGACACTACCACACTACCACACCTAGCGGCGAGTAAGTCAGCTGTAACATATATATTTGCGTTTAATTAGTTCCCTATTGAGTTAAAGTACTAGCTATTATGTTTTCGTGTTCCAAGCATTAGTAAATGATGAAACATGAATGATCGTGAAATAAATGTAAAAAGAGCTGATTCTGAGTTATAAAGCTACACCGTATTCATAAAAAATACTGACAAATACGCGTATGATTGCAGTTCCGCTGAAATCGAGACAATATAGACATACTTCATGCATGAGAAATATTTCTGCTGTTTCTCTTCTTACTATGACGGCACTTTCTTTGTTACATAACAATTATGAAAGGAGTGTAATGATTTCCACATTCATACACGTTATTCTGCTTCCCAATACACGAATGCTTTTGTAGATTTAATTATTCTTGCTTCAAAAGTAAATATGTCGAAGATTGTGGAATCGGTTTCTTCGGTATTGGGGAAACAGTTTTATTGCTTTTGACGTTTTATTACCAGGTCTGTGATTTTCTGTTCAGGTGCAGTTGAGGTGGCTTATTTGGTACTTTAAATAATGTAGCTGTTGGATTCCATACAAGTTTCCTACGTTCCGCATGCTCTGGTTTGACTTGAAGGGTAGTGAACAGAACACGTCTTTGAGTAAATGTACGACGTTTTTCAGCAAAAGGTTAGGTCTTCTCCTGTTTACTGGGTTGTTATGATTCACAAAAAAAGCCATTCTTCTTTAAAGATCTGTAGGTCAGAAGAGACTCGTAGATAAACTTCCTTGTATTGTACCGTTTCATACCTCCGAGTGTCCTTAGGGAACTACAGAAAAGTAAATGTGTTATAATGTTTTATTTATTTCCGATTTTTGTGGCATTACCTACGCTCGCATTGTAAAAACTGTGTTACAGATCAGTATTAACGATAGTATTCGCCTGCGTCCGATATCGTTTTCAGAAGTATAGTTTTCTGGACGTTTGGAGAGTAGTTGTAGTATTGTGTAAGAAAAATGAGTGGGAATGTTGTGACTGTGTGTGTTACACTGCGGTCAGTCGGTGCGGCGTGTATACGCGAGTCTTCTGTGTGTAACATAATAGCATCGCGTCGGATATGGACACATGAAAATTTATTGCTGAGCTCTCATGTTTCGGATACGGTTTCAACTAGACATTGGAGTGAGCCTTACGAAAGGAAATGTGAGAATGAATACTGCTACCTTCGTGGAGTGTTCTGAATAGCGGTGACAATGCATAAACCAGCAGACAGAATCTAACTATTTGCATCCAAACGAATCACACAAATTTATGATTCTAATTTTATTTGCAATTTAATCGGCTGCCACCCGGATTAAAACAGTAAACGTCATTGTGGAAACATTTAAACTGTTTAGTATATGTGAAATTTACTCGTTAAAATAACTTTTTGGAAGGGTATTTTCTCATCTATGTGGGAAGTACTTATATTGGGATAATTGCATTGGTATGCGACACTTGATCTATGGGTGTCCATTATTTTCCGAATGCCGAAGCAAGGCTACTAGCTTGCTACTGGTGCAAGGTACGAAATCGGTGAAACTGTCTAACTACGGGTACTATGTTTACATTCTACAGAAAGTCGCATTACAGCATTTTAAAAGTCATCGGCCAGCTTACGTGCTTTTCCCGATCCGATTGAGACAATACAATTTGTTCCAATTGTTATTTATGACGTTAATTATGGGATTTTTAAATTGTTATCTTTGGGAATTTGTTCCCCAAATTCCGACAAAGTTTTTTTCAATATGTTTGAAACGGATTCTTTTCCGTCAATTTGTTTTGGATCATGAGTCTTCTGACTGGTTTGAGGCGAACCGCCACAAATTTCTCTCCTGTGCCAACCTCTTCATCTCAAAGAAGCAATTATGTGCTAGGTGTATTCCCATTTCAGTCTTCCTCTATGCTTTTTACCGTCGACAGCTCCTTCTAGTACCATGTAAGTTATTCCACGACGTCATAATAAATGTTCTAGCTTTCTATCCCAATTCCTTGGCAATGTTTTCCATAGATTCCTTTCTTCGCCGATTCTGCGGAGAACTTCCTCATTCCTTACCGTATCAGTCCACCTAATTTTCAACATACTTCGGTAGCACTACATCTAAAATGTAGAGATTCTCTTCTGTTTCGGGTTTCTGCAGTCCATGGTTCACTACCATAAAATTCTGTGCTCTCACAGGCTTCTTCCGCAGATTAAGGCCTGTGTTTGATACTAGTAACCTTCTACTGCTTAAGAATTCTCTTTTAGACGGTGTTAGTCTGTTTTCGATGTCCTCCTTGCTCTATCCATCACTGATTATTTTACTGCCTAGGTAGCAGAGTTCCTTATCATCTACATCGTGATCTCGCAGTTCTCATTTCTGCTACTTCTCATCACTACCGTCTTTCTTCGATATACTCTCAATCCATATTCTGTACTCGTTCGACTGTTCATTCCATTCAGCGCAACTTGTAATTCTTCTTCACGACCACTGTGTTACACATTTTTTAATGGTCGTCCATTATTATTCGTTCTTGGCGCTTTTACATACAGTATATTACCCGTCTCTCCCTATAGCTTACGCCCATTTTTCTCAGAATTTCGAACATTTTGCGCCATATTAGATTATCGAGCGCTCATTCCATGTCGACAAATCCTATGAACGTTTCTTGATTTTTCTTTAGTCTTGCTTCCATTATCAACCGCAACGTCAGAATTGCCTCTCTGGTGCCTTTACCTTTCCTAAAGCCAAACTGATCGTCACCTGACGCATCCTTCGCTTCATTTTCTATTCTTCTGTATGGACTAGAGTCTACACAGTAGAAATTTATTTCATTAAGTTTGAGTTAAATTTTCAAATATATTCACATCAGAATTTCGCAAACTAGAGCTCTTATAACTGCTTTCGTCACACTATGCACCACAATTGCGGTAACTATCACAACAGTTACGACAGTAGAGGATGCTGAAGTACTTTAACCGGTATGCTGCCTGTAGGTTTGACCAGCTCACGAGTATTACAGGACTGTTACATGAGCTCCATTGGGAATCCCTCCAGGGAAGAATTTCCTTTCAAGAAACGCTGTTGAGAAAGTTTAGTCTTCAATTGCGAGAGTACAGAATGATGCTACTGCCACCAACATATATCTCACGTAAGGACCGCGACGACAAGATAAGAGGAATCAGGACTCGTATGGAAACATGTAGAGAGTCGTTTTTCCCTCGCCCCATTTGCGAACGGAACAGTAAATGGAATGAGTAGCAGCAGTGCAAAGTAGCCAACACGATGCATCCTACAGTGACTTGCAGCGTAAATATGCAGCTGTAAATGCAACTATATCACGTCGATCACATTCCTGAAGCACCATAAAACGAATTCTTACTTGTTTCGACGTCTATTAGAAATAAACTGGAAAAATAGACGTATCTGGATGGAATGAAAGTATTCAAAAAATAGTCTTGGTTTTCCCTAACTGAGGGGTGTTTTCGGCTGGAATGTTATCATAATACAGATGGTATTTTACTGATACTCCAAAATTTGTTGTTCCACATGAGTCTAGCTCCTGTATAGTCTACAAACAAGCAGTATTATGTTATTTGATGCATTGCTGAACGTGTTTTCCAGAGCAAGTCCTGGTGAAACGCTACAAGTTTTTCTTTTATTTTTTCTGAGGTGTCCTAGGTCGTAAGCACCTAAAGAAAGTTTAGTCAAAACGATCATCAGCATGCAGCGTAAAATTACTACAATAGCGCATTTGGTATCACTTAGTGTGACGTAAATGAAATAGAATTATAAAAAACAATCGTGCGTCATCACCTTTAGTTATGGAAAATGAATGGAATTATCAGTCTAATGTGTACAGATTATGGGTTAAGAGTAAATTGAAGAAATACAAAGGTAATGAGAAGTAGTAGAAATGAGAACACTGAGAAACTTATCACAACTGAGGATAACGAAGTATACGGAATTAACAAATTCTGGTGCCTACACGGCAAAATAACACATGACGGACAGAGCAAAATGGACATCAGATGCAGACTAGCCCTGGAAAAAAGGGCATTCCTGGCCCAGAGAAGTCCACTAGTATCAAACAGAGTTCTTAATTTGAGGAATAAACTTCTGAGAATATACGTTTGTAGCATGGTTATGTATGGTAGTGAAATATGTACCGCGGGGAACCGGAACAAAAGAAAATCGAAGTATTTGAGATTATGTGCAACAGTCGAATGTTGAGAATTAAATGGATTCGAAAGGTAAGAATGAGGTGGTTCTCCGCAGAATCGGAGAGGAAAGGAATGTATCGGAAACACGGAGAAGAAGAAGGCACAGGATAATAGGACATGTGTTAAGATTTCAGATAGTAACCTTTATGGTACTATGGAGAGCTGTAGAAGGTAAGAACTGTAGACGAAGACATAGATTGGAATACATCTAACAAATAATTGAGTATGTAAGTTGTAATTGCTATTCTGAGATGAGAAGGTTGGCGTAGGAGAGGAGTGGCGGTTCGCATCAAACCAGTCAGAAGACTGGTGACAAAAAACCACAGCTGTCTGCTGTGTACAAACTAAACGATTACATTTGAGTCCCAGTGAATTACATGTGACAGTTTCATACAACACGGCTCAAATCTCGTTCCTCTTTATGATTTCTTCTGTTATTATTGTTTCATTATTGTTCCGCAGTTTGTGGTAAGTAATGGATACAGATCAGTAGTGAAACAGTGTCACTTACCCAAACACGTTGTCACTCATGCTCCATTGAGAAACCGTTTAGTTCGATGATTCCGAAACAGTTCACTGCTAGCAAATGGCTGCTCATAGATGTGTGTCGATGCTGTATCAAGTCACAGCCCCTTCCCATTAGTCGTTTTTGTCATGGACACGCACTCTGGAATCTCGTACAGGTATCGAGTATCCATAACAAAGTAGCTCTCAGCAGCTGAAGAAGACTGCTTGATTGCTCGTCGAAATATTGGGCGAAAAGAGGAAAAACTCGCCTGAACTCCCGAACGCACATTATAAATCAATCAAGCCGAGAAAAACAGATCATATTATACATTCAGTAAGACAATCATTGCACCAAAATGGTTTGACAGATACTCTTGGAATATCTCCCACACCTTTCGTTCACGTGACCTCGTAGTAACTGAAAACGCTGGAGACACCACTGAGCTAGATGTGAACGCCTCAGTGCCCAATACTTATAAAAACTGGGTAAGCAATCTTATCTCTTTCAGACCATCATTTCGCTTTGTTGCCACCAGAGAGAAAGGGGTTGCTACACGCTACTAATTGAACTGCTCGTAACTATATGTTACTAGTATTTTAGTCGATATGCTTTAGTTGAGAATCCTACCTACAAGAAATCTTTCACAGTAGAAAATATTGTTAGAAGGCTTCAGGACTTCAGGATTAACTGACACGACTAAACGGAAAGAGGATACGGGGCGGGGGTCAGGGTAGGGAGTTGGAGGTTGAAGCTGTGGATTATCTGGGCGTCAGAGCTTCCGTAAATGAAGTAAAGTTAGAAACTTAATATGAAGACTTGCTTCGGCTTATCGGTGATACAACGCAACTCGCTAGAAGAATTATAATGAGGCAGCTCCAAGACAGCGATGCTTTATTCGAACTTTAACTCTCTAGTAAACATTTTTTTTTCAAGATTTTTGTGACAAGAAATAACGTTAAGGTATGTCAAGGCACGGAATGCTTCATTTACTATTGAAACAAATCAGAATTACTGCCTTTTCAACAAAATAACACAATGGAGCCATCTTATTCCATTATTGCTCCCTCGCCGTTCAAAAGTGAAGGATATTGGTGAAAGAGGGCTCAGCGCGTGCAAATTTCGCTCAAGGGCACTTCTGATGTTCTCAGTTTGTTTCTTGTCAGACGTAGTTAATCTTGTAGCGAAATTGAAATAGATGGTTCCTATGGATTAGTATGGAGGGTTGGGGAGGTGGTCGGGGTATTGAGGTCATTCTTGGCAAGCAGAATAAAATAATAATTAGATCCTTTTACCCACATACTGAAAGGTTCAAAGAAAACTTGAGTAATGTCAAACGCATATCGAACCTATGAACTTATAGTTGGTGACTTCAATTTACCCTCGCTATGTTGACGAAAAAACATGTTTAAATCCAGAAGAACATAAAACATCTTCCGAAATTGTGATAAACGCCTTCTCTGAAATTGATTTCGAGCATTTAGTTCACCAGTCTACTCGAATATAAATGGTTGTGAAAATACTTTACCTCTTAAAAACAAATAAACCTGAACCAATAACAAGCATCAAAACGGATACAGGGATAAGTGAGAAGAGTGTTGTAGTAGCTAGACTGAATAGTATATTAGTAAATCCACAAGAAATAAACGACAAATACGTATTATCAAAAATCAGATGAAAATTCGTTTGATAGTTTTCTGAGAAATGATTTCTACTCCTGTAGATCCGATGAAGCTTGAATTTAAGGAAATAGTATCAACAGCAATTGAGATATTTATACCAAACAAACTAACAAAAGACGGAGCTTTTTTGTGGTTTTAGGGCGCACAACTACAATGGTCATTAGCGTCCTGACTAAGTTAGGAATGTACCGCGAGGCACAAGGTTAAAACAGCAACTAAAAGGGACAACACTTTAAAAGACGTATTAACAGGCATAGGATTAAAAAACTACAGCATATTCAAATGTCCTTAGACAGGTGTGTCAAGTTGATAAAACGAAGAACGCGAGCAGCAGCTCCTGGGTCATCCGCTAAAATGGCATCCAGAGTACATGGCAGGCCAAGATCAAGACGCAGTGTAGTAAAATCCGGACGGACGTTAAAATGTGGCGGACCGTCAGCAATTGCCCACATGGACAGAACGGCGCCGGCGTTGCTGTCAGCAGATGGCGATGGCTCAACCGTCACAGTCCAATTCGTAGCCGGGCCAAAACGATCTCCTCCCGCCGAGAAGGACGTGAGGATGACGTCCAAGCTGCGGGAAGAGGTTTCAAGGCCTGAAGCTTGTTGTCCGTAAGTGCAGCCCAAGCGGCATGCCACAGCGATAAAATGCGCCGACAAATGACCGTGCTACAATCTGATGAAGGGACACAACAAGAAGCCGTCCAAGGCTGGAGGACAGCAGCCTTGGCCGCGGCATCTGCAGCTTCGTTCCCAGGGATACCGACATGGCCAGGAACCCACATAAAGCTAACTGGACACCCGTCGTCCGCCAGCTGCTGAAGAGAGCGTTGGATCCGGTGCACGAAAGGGTGAACCGGATACGGATCACTGAGGCTCTGGATGGCGCTCAGAGAATCGGAGCAGATGACATAAGCAGAATGTCGGTGGCGGCAGACGTAAAGAATAGCCTGGTAGAGGGCAAAGAGCTCAGCTGTGAAGACCGAACAATGGCCATGTAGCCGGTATTTGAAACTTTGTGCCCCGACAATAAAAGAACACCCGACCCCGTCATTGGTCTTCGACCCATCTGTATAAATGAAGGTCATATTAATGAACTTCGACAAAACGGGAGTGGTATACCGGACCGGGGGCAACCTCCTTTGGGAGCGAGCTGAGGTCAAGGTGAACGCGAACCTGAGCCTGGAGCCAAGGTGGAATGTGGCTCTCGCCCACTCTAAAGGTTGAACGGAGTGAAAAATCCAGGTGTTGGAGGCAACGAAAGCGAACTCCAGGGGGTAGCAGGGCAGAGACATACAACCCGTATTGACGGTCGAGAGAGTCGTCAAAAAAGGAACGATACGATGGGTGGTCGGGCATTGACAGTAGCCGACAGGCGTAACGACAAAGCAGTATATCGCGCCGGTAGGTGAGTGGCAATTCACCGGCTTCAGCATGAAGACTCTCGACGGGACTAGTATAAAACGCTCCGATCGCAAGCCGTAAACCCCGATGTTGTATGGAGTTGAGGCGGCGTAAGATGGACGGCCGTGCACAGGAGTATACAAAGCAGCCTTAATCCAGCTTGGAGCGGACGATCGACCGATAAAGGCGAAGTAAGACGGTTTGATCCGCTCCCCACGACGTGCCACTGAGAACACGGAGGACATTTAGAGAACGGGTACAACGGGCAGCCAAATATGACATGTGGAGACCAGCTAAGTTTCCTATCAAATGTAAGACCTAAAAATTTTGTTGTCTCCACGAATGGGAGAGCAACGGGACCGAGTCGTAAGGGCGGTGGGAGAAACTCTTTGTAGCGCCAGAAGTTAATACAGACCTTCTCGGCAGAAAAACAGAAGCCATTGGCGACACTCTAGGAGTAAAGACGGTCAAGAGAACGCTGAAGACAGCGCTCCCAGAAACATGTACGCTGCGCGCTGCAATAGATGGTAAAATCGTCCACGAAAAGGGAGCCTGATACATCATCTGGGAGGCAATCCATTATTGGATTGACTGCTATGGCGAAGAAAGCGACGCTCAAAACGGAGCCCTGTGGCACCCCATTCTCCTGGCGAAAGGTGTCTGACAGGATAGAACCCACACGTACCCTGAACTGTCGATCCATTAAAAAGGAACGAATAAAAAGAGGGAGGCGACCGCGAAAGCCCCATGTATGCATGGTGCGGAGAATGCCCGCCCTCCAACAGGTGCCGTAAGCCGTCTCCAAATCAAAGAAAACAGCCACGGTCGGGCGCTTCCGCAAGAAGTTATTCACAAAGAAGGTCGACAAGGTAACCAGATGGTCAACAGCAGTGCGGCGCCTACGAAATCCACATTGTACATTGGTAAGTAGGCGTCGAGATTCGAGCAGCCAAACCAAACGAGAGTTAACCATTCGCTCCATCACCTTACAGACACAGCTGGTAAGCGAGATGGGTCTATAACTGGGAGGCAAGTGCTTGTCCTTCCCCGGCTTAGGAATCGGTACAACAATAGACTCGCGCCAGTATGCGGGAACACGTCCCTCAATCCAGATGCGATTCTAAGTACGAAGAAGGAAACCTTTACCCGCAGGAGAAAGGTTCTTCAGCATCTGAATATGAATAGAATCAGGCTCTGGAGCGGAGGACCGTGACCGGGCAAGTGCATTTTTCGAGTTCCCGCATGGTGAATGGGGCATTATAACTTTCACAATTCGAGTGGAAGTTAGGTGGCCGAGCCTCCTCTGCCTGTTTTCGGGGGAGGAAGGCAGGGAGGTAATGAGTGTAGCTCGAAACCTCTGCGAAAAAGCTGCCGAAGGCATTGGATACATCCTCAGGGGCCACAAGGACGTCATTCGCGACCCTCAAGCCAGAAACTGGTGAGTGGACCTTAGTGCCAGATAGCCGGCGCAGGTTATCCCAGACAACAGAAGGAGTAAAAATGTTGAAGGTGCTTATGAAAGCAGCCCAGCTGGCTTTCTTGCTTTCTTTAAAAATACGACGACACTGCGCACGTAATCGTTTATAATTGATACAATTCGGCACTGTAGGGTGGCGTTTAAAGGTGCGTAAAGCACGTCCACGAGCACGTAAAGCGTCTCTGCATGCTGCGGTCCACCAGGGGACCGGTACGCGGCGTGGAGAACAAATAGTGTGAGGGATGGAATATTCAGCAGCAGTGAGAAGGAATTCCGTGAGGTGTGCGGCCTTAATATCGCAGCTTGTGAAGGTTTGATCCTGAAAGATCGCCCTGGAAGCGAAAAGACCCCAGTCTGCTTTGGAGATGTTCCAACTAGTTGAGCACGGAGAGGGGGTATGATGCAGGAGATGGATACACATGCGAAGTGGTCGCTCGAATATGTATCAGAAAGCGCATACCACTCAAACTGGCGTGCAAGTTGGGTAGTACATACAGAGAGGTGTAAATGGGAATAGGTGTGAGAGGTGTCTGAAAGGAAAGTAGGGGCGCCAGTATTGAGGCAGACAAGACTGAGCTTGTTGAAAACGTCTGCTAACACGGAGCCCCTCGGACAGGATGCTGGAGAGCCCCTAAGAGGATGGTGAGCATTGAAGTCTCCAGTTAACAAAAATGGTGCAGGTAGCTGAGCAATAATTTGCATCATATCTGCCCTGGTAACGGCAGACGATGCTGGAGTGTAAACGGTACAAATGGAAAATGTGAAAGTGGGGAGAGTAATGCGGACGGCAACTGCCTGCAGGCCGGTGTGCAATGTGATGGGACCATAGTAGATATCATCCCGGACCAGCAACATAACCCCTCCGTGAGCAGTAATACCTGGCACTGCAGGTAGGTCAAAACGCACAGAGGTTTAGTGTGCCAAGGCAGTTTGATCGCATGGGCGTAGCTTCGTTTCCTGGAGGGCTACGACGAGCGGACGGTGCAAGCGGGGCAGCAATTTCAAGTCCTCTCGGTTGGAGCGAATGCTGCGAATATTCCAGTGAATAAGTGCCATCGTAAGAAGAAGATGCAAGAAGGGGTCATCTCGAAGGCCGCTGAGGGCCCGGCTTCGAGCGAGCACCGCCGCCGCTAGCAGTAGGCGGACAGCCATCGTCCATTTGTTCTATAGGTTCATCAGCCATCTTGTTAAGATGGCCAGGAGGGGGAGCTTCCTCCGCTGGTGAACAGCTGGATGTTCGGCTACCAGCGGTGCGGCCAGGCGAAACGGATGACGGCCTGGGGCGGCAACCGCTGGGTGGCGCAGGAGAAGATATGCGCCGTGGCGGGGAAGGAGAACTGTGCTTCCTATGAGCCTTCTTGGAAGGTCGTTTTGTGGAAGTATTGGTCGATGGCTGGGAGTTCGTGGTACGTAGGAGGTCTGCACGAGACGGTTCCTTCTTGAAGGCCCGTGCATCTGACTTCTGGGTCTTCGTCCTGGCACAAGCTGATAAAGGTGCTTGTGTCGGAGAGGTGACGGGAGGAAGAGGAGACGTCGACCGGGCGATCTTAGCACTGGCCCAACGGACGACCGTAGTGCTGAAGGTCAGATCGCATGTCTGCGTCGCCACCTCCCTGGTAGTCCGAGGAGAGGCGAGGACAGTACTGTATTTCCCCGCTGGGAGCAGCGTGGGCTTCCTACTAGCAAATAGCTTGCGAGCAGCCGAGGTGGACACATTCTCTTTGACCCGAATTTCTTGGATACAGCGTTCTTCCTTGTGGATGGGACAGTTGCGGGAGGACGCTGCATGGTCACCGTGACAGTTCACACAACGAGGAGACGGAGGTGGACAGTCACCCTCATGGGCATCCCTGCCACAAGTGACACACTTAGCCGCATTGGAACAAGACTGGCGAGTGTGATTAAAACGTTGACACTGGTAGCAGCGCGTAGGTGTCGGGACATAGGGGCGAACAGAAATAACCTCGTAGCCCGCTTTGATGCTCGACGGCAGCTGAGCACTATCAAAGGTCAAGAAAAGTGTCCGGGTCGGTACAAGGTCATTATTGACCTTTTTCATAACCCTATGGACAGCCGTCACGCCCTGCTCAGCGAGGAAAGACTGAATCTCTTAGTCAGTTAATCCGTCGAGTGATTTAGTATATACCACACCACGAGACGAATTTGAAGTGCAGTGAGCCTCCACCCGGACAGGGAACGTGTACAGGAGTGTGGCCCGAAGCAGTTTTTGTGCCTGAAAGGCGCTCTCAGTTTCTAGTAACAAGGTACCATTACGCAACCTGGTACAAGACTTGACCGATACGGCTATGGCATCTACGCCCTTCTGGATAACGAAATGGTTGACAGAGGAAAAATCCTTTCCGTCCTCAGATCGAGAAACTACGAGGAACTGGGGGGCAGGCGGTAGTACTTTGGCACTGGTGGCTGGTCAAGTTTCCGTTTGTGGGCAGAAGGCGAGAGAGAAGAAGAGAAATCCATGGCGGAGGAATCCCCCATGATTGCCAGCGTCTCCGATGGCGCGCTCCTTCCTTGTGGGGACCCTCTCAGAGGGCAATCCCGCCTTAGGTGATTGTTCACACCTCAGGTCACACCTCCCGAGAAACGGACGGAGGGACCAATCGGCATGGTCGGAAGGTGTCAGCTCAGGCAATCACCCCTCCCTGGGCCTGGCCTTTACCAGGGGGTACGTGCTTGCCTTACTTGTCTACCCAGGGCGGGGAATTACTCGTTACCCCATCACCGGCTACGCGTGCGAACGTGTGGGTCGGCCTTCAGGCACGCACAGGGAGGAAGGAAGAAGAGGAAATAAAGGAGAGAGGGAAAGAAAGGACAGACTGTCTCAAACGCCGAGGTGGAGACCAAAGAAGGCAAGGTAAAGAAGGCAAGGTAAAGAAGGCAAGGTAAAGAAGGCAAGGTAAAGAAGGCAAGGTAAAGAAGGCAAGGTAAAGAAGGCAAGGTAAAGAAGGCAAGGTAAAGAAGGCAAGGTAAAGAAGGCAAGGTAAAGAAGGCAAGGTAAAGAAGGCAAGGTAAAGAAGGCAAGGTAAAGAAGGCAAGGTAAAGAAGGCAAGGTAAAGAAGGCAAGGTAAAGAAGGCAAGGTAAAGAAGGCAAGGTAAAGAAGGCAAGGGAAAGAAGGCAAGGGAAAGAAGGCAAGGGAAAGAAGGCAAGGGAAAGAAGGCAAGGGAAAGAAGGCAAGGGAAAGAAGGCAAGGGAAAGAAGGCAAGGGAAAGAAGGCAAGGGAAAGAAGGCAAGGGAAAGAAGGCAAGGGAAAGAAGGCAAGGGAAAGAAGGCAAGGGAAAGAAGGCAAGGGAAAGAAGGCAAGGGAAAGAAGGCAAGGGAAAGAAGGCAAGGGAAAGAAGGCAAGGGAAAGAAGGCAAGGGAAAGAAGGCAAGGGAAAGAAGGCAAGGGAAAGAAGGCAAGGGAAAGAAGGCAAGGGAAAGAAGGCAAGGGAAAGAAGGCAAGGGAAAGAAGGCAAGGGAAAGAGTAAGTAAGAATGTGAGATGGAGAAGAACAAAAAAAGGAACCAACCAAAGCAAGGAAGAAACCAGAAGTGAAAAACCAAAATGAACGCAAATATAAGTCGCGAAACCGTCCGTCTCCGGACGCAGGCGCTAACTACCCCCTTGAGGGGGAGGGACTCCTTTTAGTCGTCTCTTACGACAGGCAGGAATACCTCGGGCCTATTCTAACACCAGGACCCGTAGGGGAGGATGACGGAGCTGATACCCCATTGTACATAAACAAGTCAGAATGCTGATGCAGAAACATCGAAAAAAAACATGCCAAATTTAAACGAACGCAAAAACCCCAAGATAGGCGATTTTTACAGAAGTTCTCAATTTTGTGCGGACTTCAATGCAAGATGCTTGTAATAGCTTCCACAACGAAACTGCCTCGAAACCAGCAAAATATCCAAAGAGATTTTGGCACCAAGACACAATCAATGCCTTTGATGTGCGACAGCACTGGAAATGGTATGGATTATAGTGCCGCTGAAGCTGAGGTACTAAACACAGCCTGGACTCGCATTCGGGAGGACGACGGTTCAATCCCGGCTCCAGCCATCCTGATTTAGGTTTTCCGTGATTTCCCTAAATCTTTTCAGGCAAATGCCGGGATGGTTCCTTTGAAAGGGCACGGCCGATTTCCTTTCCCATCCTTCCCTAACCCGAGCTTGCGCTCCGTCTCTAATGACCTCGCTGTCGACGGGACGTTAAACAGTAACCACCACCACCACCACCACCACCACCACCACCACCACCACCACCACTAAACACAGCCTTCTGAAATTCGTTTGCCAAAGAAGACGAAATAAATACTCTAGAAATCGAATCAAGAACAGCTGGAAATTTGAGTAACTTAGAAGTAGATATCCTGGAAGTATTGAAGCTACTTACATCATTTAATAAAGGCAAGTTTTCCGGTCCAAACTGTATACCAATTGGGTTCGTTTTCAGATTACGCCGATGCAATAGATCCATACTCAACAATCATATACAACCGCTCGCCCGACGAATGATCCGTACACAAAGAAAGTTGCGTAGGCCATACACATATTAAAGAAAGGAGATAGGAGTAAGACACTCAAACGCACCTATCATTAATATAGAACTTTTTCTGTAATGAAACATAATGCATTAGTTCGAAGAGAAGGGTCAACACGGATTTAGAAAATACGGTTCTTGTGAAACACCACTAGCTCTGTACTCCCACAAAGTGTTAAGTGCTATTGACAAGGGATTTCAAATTGATTCCGTATATCTAGATTTCCAGCAGACTTTTGACGCAGTACCACATAACTGACTTTTAGTGAAATTGCTTGCTTATGGAATATCGTATGTTATGTGAATGGATTAGTGATTCCCTGTCAGAGAGACCACAGTCCGCAGTAATTGAGGGAAAGTCATCGAGTGAAACAGAAGTAATTTCTGGCGCTCCCCAAGGTAGTGTTATAGGCCGTCTGCTGTTCCTTATCTACATAAACGATTTAGAAGACAATATGAGCAGCCGTCTTAGGTTGTTTGCAGATGGTGCTGTCGTTTATCGACTAGTAAAGTCATAAGAAGATAAAAAAATAGGTTCCAATGGTCTGAGCACTATGGAACTTAACTTCTGAGGTCATCAGTCATCTAGAACTTAGAACTACTTAAACCTAACTAACCTAAGGACATCACATATCCATGCCCGAGGCAGGATTTGAACCTGCGACCGTAGCGGTCGCTCGGCTCCAGACTGTAGCGCCCAGAACCGAACGGCCATCCACATATTCCTTTCGTCTCCGATTCTGTGCAGAACCTCGTCATTCCCCACCCTATAAGCCCACCTAATTTTCAACATTCGTATGTAGCACCACATCTCAAGTGCTTCGATCTCTTCTGTTCCGGTTTTGACAGTCCACGTTTCCTTACTGTACAATGCTGAGCTCCAAACGTACATTCTCAGAAATTTCTTCCTCAAATTAAGGCCTATGTTTGGTTTTATTAGACTTCTCTTGGCTACGAACGCCCTTTTTGGCCGTTGCTAGTCTGGTTTTGATGTCTTCGTTGCTCCGTCCGTCATTGGTTATTTTGCTGCCTAGATAGTGGAATTCCTTAACTTCATCTATTTCATGACCATCGATGTTACATTTCTTGCTGTTCTCATTTCTGCTACTTCTCATTTCTTTTGTCTTTCTTCGATTTTCTCTCAATCCATATTTTATGCTCATTCAGCAGATCACACAATACTTCACTTTCAATCAAGATATCAAGGTCATAAACGAATGTTATCATTGATGTTCTTTCACCTTCAATTTTAATTCCACACCTGATGGGCCTTTTTTTCCATAATTGCTTCTTCGATGTACAGATTAAGCACTAGGGGGCGAAAGACTACGTCCTTGTTTTACTCCCTCTGAATTCGAACATCTTGCACCATTTTACACTGTCGAACGTACTTTCTATGTCGACAAATCGTATGAACGTGGCTTAGTTTTTCTTTGCTCTTGCTCAAATTATCCACCTCAGCTTCAGAAATGCTTCTCTGCTGCCTTTACCTTTCCTAAAGCCAAACTGATCATCTTCTAAAGCATCCTCCATTTTCTTTTCCACTTTTCTGTATAATATTCCTGTCACCAACTTGGATGAATGAGTCGTCGTGCTGATTGCGCAGTAATTCTCGCACTTGTCTCTTGCTGTCTTCGTAATTCTGAAGATGATGTTTTTCCGAGAGTCAGATTATTCTACACACCTACGTGAAACTGTTTTTGATGCCACTTTCCACAATGACGTAAGAAATTCTGATGGAACGTTATCAATCCTTTCTGCCTCATTTGATCGTAAGTCCTCCTAAGCTCTCTTAAATTCTGATTCTAGTTGTGGAACCCCTATCTCTTCTATATCGACTCCTCATTCTTCTTTTCTCACATCAGACAAATGTTCACCCTGAAAGAGGCCTTCAATGTACTGTTTCCACCTATCTGTTGTCTCCTCTGCATTTGACAGTTGAATTCCCGTTGCTCACTTCATTTTACCACCCTTGCTTTTAATTTAATTGAAGGTTGTTTTGATTCTCCTATATGGAGAATAAGTCCTTCCGACAATCACTTCTTTTTCGATTTCCTCGCATTTTTCGCGCAGCCATTTCGTTTTAGCTTCCCTGCACTCCCTATTTATTTCATTCCTTAATGACCTGTATTTCTGTGTTCCTGAATTTCCCTGAACATATTTGCACTTCCTACCTTCATCTATCAACTGAAGTATTTCTTCTATTACCAAGTGCTTCTTCGGAGCTACCTTCTGTGTACCTGCGTTTTTCTTTCCAACTTCTGTGATTGCCCTATTTAGAGGTGTCCATTCCTCTTCAACTGTAACGCCTACTGAGCTATTCGTTAAAGTTGTATTTATAGTCTTAGAGAAATTCAAACAAATCTCGTTATTTCTGGGTACGCTTTTCAATCCAGTGTCTGATTTCGGAATCTCTGTTTGAGCATGATGTAATCTAACTGAAACCTTCCTGTACCACCTTGTCTTTCCCAAGTATACCTCCTCCTCTAGTGATTCTTGAACAACGAATTCGCTATTACTGGCTAAAATTTACTACAGAACTTAATCATTCTTCCTCCTCTGTCATTACTAGTCGCAGACCCATATTCTAGTGTAGTGTTTTCTTGTACTGCATTCCAGTCCCTCATGACTATTCGATTTCCATTCCCTTTACGTGTAATACAACACGTATCCTCACTTTCTTTCTCTAAATTATCAACTTCAGTTTCAGCTTCAACTTGCGACGTCGGCATGCATAACTGGACTATCGTTGTCAGTGTTAGTTTGCTATCGTGTCTGATAAGAACAACCCAAAGCACTCAACTGCTCACAGTAAGGAACTCCCTGCTAAACCTTCCTATTCATGATGAATTCTACTCCCGTTATGCCACTTTCCGCTGCTGTTGATTTTATCCTATACTCATCTGATCGGTTCTCTCTCCATTTAACTTCACTGACCTCCGACTATATCTAGATAGAGCCTTTGCATTTCCCTTTTCAGATTATCTATCTTCCCTACCATAGTGGAGCTTCTGATGTTCCACGCCCCGACTCGTAGTACGTTATCCTTGCTTATTCAGTCTTCTTATTGTCACCTCCCCCTTGACAGTCCCATCCCGGAAATGCGAACGGACGACGATTACGGATCTTTTGCCAATGGAGCGATCATCATAAAACTTTTTCAATTACAGGCCACATGTCCTACATCCTCATGCCGTTGATCATTGCTGATTCTTCACCTTCAGGGGCAACTTCTCACCGCAATGACAAGAAAGTGCCCTGAACCTCTGTCTACTTCTGCGCCCTCTTTGACAAGGGCGTTGGCAGAATGACTGTAACATCTTATGCCGGAAGTCTTCGGTCGCCAGTGCTGATTATTAATTGGAATTTAAGTTGTGCAGGTTTCAAACCCGGGACCGAGGACGTCTTGATTACTACTCAAAAAATGGTTCAAATGGCTCTGAGCACTATGGGACTTAACATCTATGGTCATCAGTCCCCTAGAACTTAGAACTACTTAAACCTAACTAACCTAATGACATCACAGACATCTATACCCGAGGCAGGATTCGAACCTGCGACCGTAGCAGCCGTTTGGTTCCGGACTGAAGCGCCTTGAACCGCTCGGCCACCCCGACCGGAGTGGACAGCACAGAAAGCCGAAAGCCGGTTCACAACGAAATATAAAGTAGTTATTATTCTGCAACATCAGTGTCGTATATTTCAGGTTTTAATAATGTCCTCCACAAAGAATGTAGCTGCACTGAATTGCCAATAAGATGCACTTATTTTTGTGTGTGATGCTTCTTGTTGCGGACACGTCCGAAAGCAAACACGCCATTATTATGACCCCGCAGCCGTCTATGTACATGACGAAACAAACTCCGACCTTAGCCGCCATCGGGCTTCAAATTAGTTCAGAAGTGACAAGAGAAAATTTGTATTTGAGTGGACACCAACCCAACCTTACGCAAGCGGTCTCCTTAACTTGTGTGTATTTTCTAAAAATGAACTAGCGTAGCTGTCGTTGGATTCTTCTGGTACCCGTAAAAGGAAAAGAAAGAAGGATGCAAAGACAATACGTCGTGTGTGTGCCACCTGGAGACAAAGCAGTGCGGTACAAACTGTTCGTAGTCAGCTGATGACTGAGATGGACAGTGCCAATGAGAGTTCCTTAAGACCCTTGATGCTCGTACAGTGGATACTGGAAGTGAGAGTTTAGATTTCATCGTCAGGCGGTCGTCTGGCACACAGGCCGGCCTGAGATACAAGGGGCAGTCAAACAGAAACGAGAGAAGTGCAGACACTAAGAAAACTTCTTGTAATTTCAAAAGCAATCGCTAAAACTAATTACACATTTATCTCACAGACAAGACTGCCAATGCCCTCATGGAAAAATGTTTGCGGTAGTGGAGTGGAAGTTTAAACGATTTCGTCCGCCGTCGATTGACGGGATACCGACGGAAGGCCGCGTCGCTACTTGTGGGCCCGGCAGAGCGGAGCGGGTGTCGAATGGCCACGTGCTGGCAGGACGCTCGCTCGTTTAGCTGGCGTCCACGGAGCGCCCGGCGCCCACCGCCTGACCAGACTGATCGATGCCCAGTTCCTCCGCGGCGCGAGCAGCAATTTCCCCGAGTTAGCGGCGTCGGAGAGACAGACGCCAGGTCCTGACTACACCTGCCTCCATTTCAAGCACGACGATTGGAGACAGTAGCGAGTAAGACAACAAAAACACCTACATTTTTATTCTTAGCAAAATATTAGGCATATTCGGCATTATATACATAATCTCACAAGCCTAAATATTAATTACGCTAGCAGAATAATACACTGCTTGGTTTCGAGCGCTGTAGATGGTCTAGAACTGATGGCCCTCAACAACGCTGACGTACACTGAGATAATAGTCGGACCGACTTTTGCAGCAACTCTCTGTAGAATGGACTCGACTACTCATCGGAAATCCCGTGAGCGAGGCTGTCTACATATCCATCCAAGGCTGCGAAAGTGTCGCTGGTGCAAAATTTTGTGCACGAACTGACCTATCGACTGTGCCCCATAATGTATGGTGAGATTCATGTTGGGCGATCTGGATGGCCGAATCATTTGCTCGAATTCTTCAGTATGTTCTCCTAACCGATCACGAACAACTGTGGCCGTGTTATAAAGTGTACTGTCATACACATAACTTGCGTCGTTTTCTAGGTACATGATGTCCATGAAAGGCTGTAACTGGTCTCCAAGTAGCTGTACATAACCACGTACAGTCATTGATCGGTTCACTTGGACGAGAAACACCAGCCCATTCCATGTAAACACAGCCCACACTATTATGGAGCCACCACAAACTTGCGCCGGCCGGTGTGGCCAAGCGGTTGTAGGCCTTTCAGTCTGGAACCGCGTGACCGCTACAGTTGCAGGTTCGAATCCTACCTCGGGCATGGATGTGTGTGATGTCCTTAGGTTAGTTAGGTTTAAATAGTTCTAAGTTCTAGGGGTTGATGACTTCAGATGTTAAGTCCCATAGTGCTCAGAGCCATTTTGAACCACAAAGTTGCAGATTGTTTTGTTGACAAAATGGATCAATGGCTTCGTGCAGTCAGCGCCACACTAACGCTATTACCAGCCTGTAACCAACTGAAATCGAGAATCGTCAGACTAGGGCACGGTTTTCCAGTGGTTAGGGGTAAAACCAATATGGACACGTGCCCGGGAGTCGCGATGTCTTACTTAGCAAAGGCATTCGCGTCGGTCTTCAGCTGCCATTAACGCCAAGTTTCGCCTCACTGTCTTAACAGCTGCATTCGTCGTACGTCCCACGTTGATTTTCCCAGTTATTTCATGCAGAGTTGCTTGTCTATCAGCACTTCCAACTCTACGCAAACGCTGCTGCTCTGGGTCTTTAAGTGAAGCCCATCGGCCACTGCGTTGTCCGTGGTGAGAAGCAGTTCCTCAGATTTGGTATTCTCGGCACACTCAACACTGTGGAGTGATTTAGGAGGTGGAATGTCCCTTGCGCCTAGCTCCCACTAACATACCACGTTCAAAGTATGCTAGGTCCCGTCGTGCTGGCATAATCACGTCGGAAACCACCGCACATCGATCACCTGAGTACAAATGGCAGCTTCGAGAATGCACCGCCCATTTATAACTTGTTGCGCGATACTACCGTCATCTGTATATGTGCACACCGCCATCCCATGACTTTTCTCGTCTTTGTGTAAGTAAAGGAGGTATCTATCCGGTATTTGACAGTCTACTTTATTAAATAAATTTTTATTGTAGAAAACCTTTTATGCCTACAGCACAATTTTCAGTACACAATTACAGGAGGAGGACAAGTTTGGGTAGTTCTCCAGACCCAGCTTCAGATCGTTCAAATCGAAAAAAAGCGGAGAACAAACATTGAAGAATATCATCATTAACTGTAGTTATGCAACGAAATGCATTCCTGTTGTGGGCCAACAACATTATGACTGTATGTAGCTAAAAACGTCTACATGAGCGAGCCTGGTTGTAAATATAATCTCGCATGACGACCGTAATTAAGAAGGAAAATTGCAACCTGCATTAGTGAAATTTGCACCATATTCCATTGCAGTTGCACAGCTGCAAATCACTGGAATTTGATGCAAGTTTTATTAAAGCAGCAAGCTATTTGCCTACTTTATTGCCGTCTTCCTGCGAGATTACGGTTTACAACCTGGCTCGCTTGTGATGTTTTTAACAGCGCATTGTCATGGTCTTGTTGGCATACAATACGAATGCATTTCATCGCATGACTACAGTTAATGATACTACTGGAACGATCTGAAGATGGTTGTAGATTACAACCGAAACTAGGCATTGAGCTGTATTTGCAGACTTAGAATTGTGGTCTAGGAACGAAAAGGTTTTTTAGAGTATTTTTTTCATTTAATTAATTATACTGCAGTCGGTTGTGTAGAACCAGCGCATTAGCATATAAAAAATAAAGAAACAAAAGGGGGGGGGGGGGGGGGTATTTGGCCTAGAGACCTGAGAGAATGGCAGAAATGAATTATCGCTTTGAACGTGACCACGGCTACACCATGAATGATGGCAGATTTGTTGATTTACTGGAGCGATACACCATGAATGATGGCAGATTTGTTGATTTACTGGAGCGATAATTAAATTCTCCAATAATATTTGCACAATTCTCAATAAGAAACAGGTAATGGACGCGAGACAGTCGTCACCTTGTGACTGGAACGCGCATATTTAGAAACATTACATGATCATCTTAAACTGTATGTTTTATCCTTACTTCATTGATTTTTTTCGATGATTCAGATCCAAAACAGCTGCAAAATTTCATCAGCTAATGAAAAATTGTCGAACTTACTTAGATAACATGACACACTTACTTTTGCAAAGGCTATAGCGCAACGGGATACGAACCTGTGAAGAAAAAACTATTCATTAGAACAGAGATCCAAACATACACACAGTTTATCATACAGAAATCATTAGATAGCAGAAATAAGAAAAATAATGAAACGTAATACTCAGCTAAGACCAAACAGCACAGTATTTTTCCATTAACTGTCAGAGAAAAGTCGCGGTATTGGATAGGCAAAAGAAAATGGACGGAACATGGATCTTTCATTTACGCAATTGTCTGTAGAGAGTGTTTCGCTGTCAACCCACCGCACCTTTACTTGTGCAGCTGAAACTGTCGAAGATGTATAAAACTATTAAATGTTTCTAATTTTCAAATACGTAGCGTCTCCAGGTATTCAGAGCCATACATTTGAAAAAAAAAAATCCGTTAACTATCAAGGGCAGCGAAATTTTACCTGCATTTAGGCATGGTATCAGCTCTGGAAAAACATTCTACGCATGGGGTCTTTTTTGACCACACAGTGACTCTAGAAACTTTATGGCGATGAAATTTGAAATATGTCAACAAATGTAACTATAATTTATTGAGAAACATATGCGCGTTGTTAATATTAGAACTCTATATTTTCTTAATACAATTAAGATACATATAAGTTTTAATTATTTACTACATTTGTTAGAAATATGAAAACTTTTGTTTAATTCCAAAAATGATTTTAACACAGAATATTCGTAACCCACACACTATGTAATAATACTGAAATTTATTAATATTATATGTAATATTAATTCTGAGGAAGAGAAATTTGTTAACATTGAGTATAGATTTAAGCGTCAGGATGTCTTCCTGAAGGTATTTGTATGGAAAGTAGCCACGTGTGAAACATGGACGACAAATAGTTTAGACAAAATAGCATAGAAGCTTTCGAAATGCGGTCCTACAGAAGAATGCTGAAGATTACATGGGCAGATCAAGTAACTAGTGAGGAGGAACCGAATTGCGGAGAAGAGGGATCTGTGGCACAACTTAACTAGTTGAAGGGCTCGGTTGGTAGGACATGTTCTGAGTCATCAAGGGATCACTAATTTAGTAGCGGAGGGCAGCGTGAAGGGTAAAAATCGTAGAGGGAGAGCAAGAGATGAATACACTAAGCAGATTCAGAAGGATGTAGGATGCAGTAGGTACTTTGAGAAGCTTGCACAGGATAGAGTAGCATGGGGAGCTGCATAAAACTGGTCTATGAACTGAAGACCACAACAACAACAACAGTGTATATCACCACTTAAATGGAATTTTATTAGAAATACTGTCCTACTCGCACTCTGTGTCATATGACGAACAATCATTACACACATACTTATCGTAGCATGTGACACCCTCACATTGTTGATTCACTTTCTTGTCCTTTGACCTTCGGCGGGAATCACACCGTTTCCTTTTCAGATTCGGAATATCGACTTCCTGGTTATCTTGTTTTTTCCTTCAGAAAACCCTAGAAGCCTGAAGATATTATTGCTGAACGAATACATTGTATTCTGCACTGGGGCAACAGGATGTATCGTTCAGTGTGAGATCTGGCAAGTTCTATGCCTAGCTGTGAGGGATTTTCTTCTTGCATTTTTAATTGATTTTCGTAACAAAACATATACGTATAACAATGAAAATCACATATTGTATACCTCAGCTATTTTCTTACCCCACTGCAAAAATTTCAAATTGTTGTGCTACAAACCGTAATAAGATCATAAACATTTTACTCAGTCATAATAAAAAGCCCGTGAATAGCATATCTTGTGGATGATTAGTCTACACCCACATAAAAACTGTTTATTTGTAGTGAAACGAGCCTTGGGGTCTAAAAGGACTGCAGACATCATGCAAGGAGTAAAGCCGGGTGATGGATGATGCGATTTATCCTTCTAGAGTTATGATAGTTATTTTTAGTTTTTGAACCGTAGCTGATAGTTGACAAGAAACCTATCTAACAAAAACATTTTTTTCCCTGAATGACTACTGACCCCAGAATATTGTCGTAAGACATGAATGAAACTAGAGCTCACACAGAAACACTATTTTTTTAAAAAAAGTGGTGTCGTAAATTTAACATTGCGTGTAACGTAAAAGTTGCAGAATTTGGATGTTTAAAAACGACTTTAACATCTGATTTCACTTTATATTCTTAACGGTAAAAACAACTAATAATTTAGCATATTGTATTCCTATTTATCATCAAGAATTTCTTATGGTGTGGATAGTATTGTGTTATCTAGATTCAACGATAATCCATTTACAGGGAAATGGTTCTTATTTCTCAAGAAAATATTGTTTATATTTTCAAGTGACTCAGTTTTCTATAAGGCGTGTGTATAGTATACTTGCTTCCTCAGCAAAAGGAACGTTTTCAGGTTTTGAATATATGATGGCAGATAAAAATATCATCAGGTTATTACACTTCAGATACTCAATATACATATTAAAACTTATGCCAATGCTGCAACTTCCATTAGACTTGATCAGGGTAGTAAGAAATTCAGAACGGGAAGAGGGTGTAGACAAGAAGATCGCTTATCATCAAAAATAGTCGCATCACTCCTAGAGAGAGTTTTCACTTCTTAACTGGGAAAACGAAGAAGGGGTACGTTTGTCTCCGGTGAGATGGCTTCCAACAAAGAATGTAAAAACTTAGCAAACTGTGAAGGAGACGTGAAGATCAGTTATAATACAAATAGAACAGTGAACCCAGCTAAAAGAAAACGCCATATACAATGAAATCGTAATATAAAGTATATGGAACTCACAGAAAAGAAAATAATACAAATTAACTATTAAATATACAAGTAACTGATGATTTTTATGCTTGTGGAGGTTGAAGAAAATGACTAGATAGAAAAGAATTGAACGAGAGTAAAAGTAACAGGTATTTTGTTCAAGGAAATTTGGATTTCAAAACACAGCTTTCGATGTACCCGGAAAGTTGAAAATTGGAGTTTACAATCAATGTGTATTACCAGATGGGGCTTCACACATTTCTAAAATCATTCAAGAAGCATCAGCTGCTCAATGAACAATAAAGGTAGGCGTGTCCTGATTTTCTAGGAGAGACAATAATATAAACAAATCACTCAGAGAAAAGAGTGGAGCAAAAGTCTTAATTTATGACGAAACATGTTATAAACAACGTTGCCATCTGAGACAGTTACTTTTGCCTTTCCCACGATTCTGAGCTCTTTTATATTTCATTGTAAAACAGAGCTCATAACTGCATACTAACTTGAACAGTCCACAATCATACTACGACACCGTATAGGATCAGCTGACGTGTTGGTGCTGCACTATTTTGCTGATCCCGGTCTTCTGGCGCACACGGCAAGTGATCTCTCTCTCTCTCTCTCTCTCTCTCTCTCTCTCTCTCTCTCTCTCTCTCTCTCTCTCCCCACTTTCACTCCCTCTCTGTACTTATGCCACGAGTCCCGAGGGCCGAGATAACGAGACGAGATAACAGAGACATCCCAACAGCCGGTGCGTGGCCGGCGTATCGACCGTGACCCGCACCACGATTCGGGGAAAGTTGCCGGCCTGGCAGCTCCGCCGTACAGACAGCAACTACGGAACTCCTCAAGCATAAACTCTCGTCTCAGGCGGTACTGCCAGTTACCCGATAACATAATGAGTAAATGCACGCCGCTTTAATTCATTTTGCTGCTGCCGTACGTCCATCTACACTACTATATAAAGACAAGTTTGTTGTTTAATGTTGTTCCCCAAAAAACCGAAAAGCACTTCACTGATTTACTTCAAGTTTTTCCTCGATCCTCAGCTGAACGTTCAGACATGGATAGGCTAATGTCTCAGGATATACATCTCACTTCTTCGCCGTGTGGACGACATTATCATTCAAGAAGTTTTCAAAATTTTTGGTAATAACATTTATCCTTTATACATCACATATACATTTATCTGAATATGGAGTAAATTTCTAATGTTCTGCACTATATACCGTATGTCAGTCATCTGCAGCTAATATTTCATCGTCGGTGAATAGTAAACCCGATAAGTAACCCCTATCTATGTCTAGAAGCATTCCTCCACACTAACAATTTTTCAGGAGACTTCGTTCAGGTAATAAACGGAGTAGGTGCTATACAGTAGCCTTGCATGATATCTTGGTCGTATTACTCTGAATATCTTTCCCTATATTAGTTCTTGTCTTTAATCCCTTGTAAACCTTTTTAAACTGTAGTAGCTTACGTCTCATTTATTATCCTCTCATCAAGATATCGCTATAAATTCTTTATTGGTATAGTGTCATGTTTTTTGTATATTTACGGGAATTATATGTGCGTCTCTCCTTGCGGCTATTCTTTCTTCACTTTTCTCCTTTATACTAGACATGTTAGATACGCAGTCAAATACAAAATTACAGTAATTTTAAAAATATTCTACAGTTCTTTAATTTTAAAAAATTTTATTTACGTTATCTCAATTGCAATTACTTCCTTTTTATAGTTTAGCTACCATCTTTAGATATGAGAACAGATAGAGACATGTTGCCTTGAATAACAAGATCTGTAACAATCGCTACTGCCTTATTTTTTAAACATCTCCAGTTAAAAAATATAATTCCTGTAAACAAATAACAATAAAAAATAATGATTTAGAAGAAATACTAATTCGTTTAACATGTGGCAGAAATTGAAACAAAGAGCCTACATCGTAAACATTTTATACATGGAACGCTATTTAATTATTTTCCTTAGAGTCTCTAACAGCCAGCAGGGATTTGACTACGAAAAAGAAGACTCAAGTAAGAAATGTTTTCTTTTCGTTAACAGCAAATAAAAGCAATACCATTACTCAAAACAGTAAAATATTCGTAGTAAAACATACGATGTAAGCTGTACTACAAGTCGAAAGTGAAACACAAAATATATACACAACATCATCAGACTGGGTAACTTGTCCGAACAGTAAAAATATATGTACACTGAGCGCCACATGATCGCATCTACATCTACATCTACATCCATACTCCGCAAGCCACCTGATGGTGTGTGGCGGAGGGTACCCTGAGTACCTCTATCGGTTCTCCCTTCTATTCCAGTCTCGTATTGTACGTGGAAAGAAGGATTGTCCGTATGCTTCTGTGTGGGCTCTAATCTCTCTGATTTTATCCTCATGGTCTCTTCGCGAGATATACGTAGGAGGGAGCAATATACTGCTTGACTCTTCGGTGAAGGTTTGTTCTCGAAACTTTAACAAAAGCCCGTACCGAGCTACTGAGCGTCTCTCCTGCAGAGTCTTCCACTGGAGTTTATCTATCATCTCCGTAACGCTTTCGCAATTACTAAATGATCCTGTAACGAAGCGCGCTGGTCTCCGTTGGATCTTCTCTATCTCTTCTATCAACCCTACCTGGTGCGGATCCCACACTGCTGAGCAGTATTCAAGCATTGGGCGAACAAGCGTACTGTAACCTACTTCCTTTGTTGTCGGATTGCATTTCCTTAGGATTCTTCCAATGAATCTCAGTCTGGCATCTGCTTTACCGACGATCAACTTTATATGATAATTCCATTTTAAATCACTCCTAATGAGTACTCCCAGATAATTTATGGAATTAACTGCTTCCAGTTGCTGACCTGCTATTTTGTAGCTAAATGATAAGGGACCTATCTTTCTATGTATTCGCATCACATTACACTTGTCTACATTGAGATTCAATTGCCATTCCGTGCACCATGCGTCAATTCGCTGCAGATCCTCCTGCATTTCAGTACAATTTTCCATTGTTGCAACCTCTCGATACACCACAGCATCATCCGCAAAAAGCCTCAGTGAACTTCCGATGTCATCCACCAGGTCATTTATGTATATTGTGAATAGCAACGGTCCTATGACACTCCCCTGCGGCACACCTGAAATCACTCTTACTTCGGAAGACTTCTCTCCATTGAGAATGACATGCTGCGTTCTGTTATCTAGGAACTCCTCAATCCAATCACAGAATTGATCTGATAGTCCGTATGCTCTTACTTTGTTCATTAAACGACTGTGGGGAACTGTGTCAAACGCCTTGCGGAAGTCAAGAAACACGGCATCTACCTGTGAACCCGTGTCTAAGGCCCTCTGAGTCTCGTGGACGAATAGCGAGAGCTGGGTTTCACACGACCGTCTTTTTCGAAACCCATGCTGATTCCTACAGAGTAGATTTCTAGTCTCCAGAAAAGACATTATACTCGAACATAATACGTGTTCCAAAATTCTACAACTGATCGACGTTAGAGATATAGGTCTATAGTTCTGCACATCTGTTCGACGTCCCTTCTTGAAAACGGGGATGACCTGTGCCCTTTTCCAATCCTTTGGAACGCTTCGCTCTTCTAGAGACCTACGGTACACCGCTGCAAGAAGGGGGCAAGTTCCTTCGCGTACTCTGTGTAAAATCGAACTGGTATCCCATCAGGTCCAGCGGCCTTTCCTCTTTTGAGCGATTTTAATTGTTTCTCTATCCCTCTGTCGTCTACTTCGATATCTACCATTTTGTCAACTGTGCTACAAACTAGAGAAGGAAGCACAGTGCAGTCTTCCTCTGTGAAGCAGCTTTGGAAGAAGACATTTAGTATTTCGGCCTTTAGTCTGTCATCCTCTGTTTCAGTACCATTTTGGTCACAGAGTGTCTGGACATTTTGTTTTGATACCGCTTTGACACAGGACCAAAATTTCTTAGGATTTTCTGCCAAGTCAGTACATAGAACTTTACTTTCGAATTCATTGAAAGCCTCTCGCATAGCCCTCCTCACACTGCATTTCGCTTCGCGTAATTTTTGTTTGTCTGCAAGGCTTTGGCTATGTTTATGTTTGCTGTGAAGTTCCCTTTGCTTCCGCAGCAGTTTTCTAACTGGGTTGTTGTACGACAGTGGCTCTTTTCCATCTCTTACGATCTTGCTTGGCACATACTCAAGTAACGCATATTGTACGATGGTTTTGAACTTTGTCCACTGATCCTCAACACTATCTGTACTTGAGACAAAACTTTTGTGTCGAGCCATCAAGTACTCTGAAATCTGCTTTTTGTCGCTTTTGCTAAACAGAAAAATCTTCCTACCTTTTTTTGTATTTCTATTTACGGCTGAAATCATCGATGCAGTAACCGCTTTATGATCGCTGATTCCCTGTTCTGCATTAACTGATTCAAATAGTTCGGGTGTGTTTGTCACCAGAAGGTCTAATATGTTATCGCCACGAGTCGGTTTTCTGTTTAACTGCTCAAGGTAGTTTTCAGATAAAGCACTTAAAAATATTTCACTGGATTCTTTGTCCCTGCCACCCGTTATGAACGTTTGAGTCTCCCAGTCTATATCAGGCAAATTAAAATCTCCACCCAGAACTATAACATGGTGGGGAAATCTACTCTAAATATTTTCCAAATTATTCTTCAGGTGCTGTACTCTTTGTTACAGCAGTAGTGAACGTTGTGATTATATGAAAATGGCAAGTTAACAGTTACACAAAGTGCCGATAGTTAGCGTTATGGTACATAAGTGGTAAGTGTGAGGAGAGATTTTTCTTCCCTACAAAAAAAAGTAATTAAATTAAAATTATTTTAATACATTTAGAAAAGGGTAAAGAATACGAAGCTACATTACCAAGTTAATGATTCAACAAGATTATAAATGCCGTGTGAGTAAAATAGACGAAGCAAACAAATGCTACAATTTACTACACAACTTAATTGATCGTCATTCGTAAGCAAAACCTTACAAATTAATGAATTTATTCGTCAGTGGCAAAACATTGTTATTTTTATTGTATTTTATGGTTTTATAGACAAGATCAGCGAGGATTCTTGGTTTCAAAATGGTGTATTGAAATGTTCATCGAAACTAAACACTCCTTGTGTGTGTTTTGTCGTGTGGTAATATGCTGGTAAAGAGCTGTGGCAGGTTTCTTGATGCGCGCTCTTGAGTCCGTTGGAAGTCCCCTTTGTACAGTGTTTCTTCAACTTCACGTCGACGTAGTGTAGCTGAAACGCTCTATAATAATTAGAATGACTAGAAAGAATAATATCAGAGGAGGAACAAATTCGGAGTCATTAACATTACATTCAACAACAAAGATAATAAAGATGAAAGATAATGCAAAGGTAATGTTCGCTTTTGTTGTGCAAGGGCATGTTTGGTTCGCCCTTCGACCATAGATACTAGTAGACTGGCATTGCTGTGCAGAAGCTATAGGGCTGGTGTGGCTCCAACAAACCACGTGACTGTTGGCAGAACGTGGCGGGATTTCAAATCAGTGGTCTGCCATCCTATGTTTGTATCGTATTTTACCCACATTTCTCAATTTACTGCCAAACGCTTCCAACAAAAGTTACATTTTCATTTGCGATAAGTATGTCAGAACTACATTCGATATGGATTTCTTCACAGTACCATTTATAAAATCTAACAAATACATCGAATGCCCCTCTGGTGGGCAGCGGGACGAAATTACTATAAACAATCCATTAGAGTCAAATATCGTTAAACTTCTTTTAAACAGTAAGACTGGGCTCGTGTCAAAACTTTACATATTGGATTCGCCGCGTTTTGAGCTCTAGTCACTTATAAAAGAAAATGGGATATGGGAATTATGTCAACTATAGGTGCCAAAATTGTCGACTTTAGGAGCAGGTCCATTTTAGAGTATCAATTTTAGGTGCACATCAAAGGCTCAGTTCCTACTATTTTTACAAAAGTTTAAACTATCAGTTTAAAATAGTGAAATTTTAGATGAAAGGTGAGATTTGAAGTTTCAGAAAATAATTTTGGAGCCTACATTTATTTAATAGTATTAGAAGGTCGGAAAAAAATACTCTTCATGTGTCAACTATAGGTGTTCTTACCTTATTATAATCTCACTTGTATATACAAAAAGGTGCGTATGTGCAGATGGCTTATAGTTTTTCCGTTTCAGGGCCTGTATTCAAAGCTGCCTTCAGTTTTCATTCTTAGGGAACTTATGAGTAGGAACGAGAAACAGTTATACTTACATCCGTAAGCGAATTATCACAGATACTTTCGAAAATGTAATATGAGTGACTTTACAGGCATCACTCTCAACACTTTAATTTACGTGATACTCTATTTCAAGTGTAAAAAACATAAAAGTCACTTCAGCAGATTTCAATAAACGCATCTGCACTATCATAGAAACACGTGAAATGTAATGACACTTTCCCCGACAAAACGCTGAGTACATTCATAAGCGCAACACGAGACAACCATGTTTTGCCAACATTCACGTGACTTTCACCCAGAGAGGTTGGAGCCACGAAAATGACGTCAGAGCCAGTCTGTTATATTTATGTTCGAAGGTTCCTACACACAGCACAGTATCTGATACCGTTCTTCCCGTAATAAAATATGATACTCGGGTGATGCTGAGGGAATTAGATTAGGAAATGAGACACTTAAAGTAGTAAAAGAGTTTTGCTATTTAGGAAGTAAAATAACTGATGATGGTCGAAGTAGAGAGGATATAAAATGTAGACTGGCAATGGCAAGGAAAGCGTTTCTCAAGAAGAGAAATTTGTTAACATCGAATATAGATTTATGTATCAGGAAGTCGTTTCTGAAAGTATTTGTTTGGATTTGGAGTGTAGCCATGTATGGAAGTGAAACATGGACGATAACTAGTTTGGACAAGAAGAGAATAGAAGCTTTCGAAATGTGGTGCTACAGAAAAATACTGAAGATAAGGTGGATAGATCACGTAACTAATGAGGAGGTATTGAATAGGATTGGCGAGAAGAGAAGTTTGTGGCACAACTTGACTAGAAGAAGGGATCGGTTAGTAGGACATGTGTTGATGCATCAAGGGATCACAAATTTAGCATTGGAGGGCAGTGTGGAGGGTAAAAATCGTAGAGGGAGACCGAGAGATGAGTACACTAAGCAGATTCAGAAGGATGTAGGTTGCATTAGGTACTGGGAGATGAAGCAGCTTGCACAGGATAGAGTAGCATGGAGAGCTGCATCAAACCAGTCTCAGGACTGAAGACAACAACAACAACAACTACAGAAATATAGAATAATTAATAACGTCTTTGCGACTGAGACAGTATGAAGAATCTTTCTTTTCAAGTTTAAAGAAAATTGTAGAAAGTTTAAGATTTTATATCAGCTTCCGATCTATTTCTCCTAATGTGACGGTGTGAGGAACGATGCTCAAACCTTACTGTAAACACGAGGGTGGCCGCGAGTAAAGAGCCTGCGAGACGATGGAGTACACGTGGAAGGAGGAGCTGCGGGGAATTAGAGGCCAACCGCGAGCGCTTCACAGCGGGAAGAGACAAACGGCGGCGGCAAATTGCAGAGCGGCGAAGAGCCGTCGTGCGACGCTACGCTGGCGTCGCGTCGCACGGCGTGGCGTGGCGCGACTCCCCCATATCGATCTGCGAGCACGCGGCCTCCCTTGCCTCTAGCCAGCCACGACTCTCCAGCCAGTCAGCGACAGCACGCGGCACGCGCTTTGGTGTCAAACAAGTGGCACGGCAGCACACTATCCGACGGTGTCATTCACCTCCATCTGGGCAACAACTGGGAGACTATTACGACGCGCACACAGAAAATAAATTATAATACTGATCAGACATGGCCTGAGTAGTCGCGCATGCCGAGGAGTAGAGAGGAGGTATGTGCGATAATGCAGTGCAAATTGTCTTGTGACGGTAGATGTTGCCGCACAGTGCTCTGATGAAATAGGTCCTGTGATATTGTCTCTTGTCAACTGCAAGGTTCGTGCTGTTACCCGATTTTTACACGATTACAAGGAGAGGCCCCCAACGGCGCGACTGACTTTTTGAAAGTATCCCAGGTATCACACACTGCAACCAGTCATCCTGGAGGGCTCTCGTTTGTGACTAACTGCAAAAAAAAAAAAGAATTTTTTGTGATCCCCAATAGCGTGAACAAATGCGCATTATATAATCTTGTTGCGTGGTGTGTTGGTAAGACCATCATATGCAAGTGTACAAATTATTTTTTATTTTTAAATCTTTTTCGAAATTATCTCCATCATTACTTTTATTCAGTTAATGATTAAAATGTACTTTTTCTTTTTATTTCTACTCCTTTGTCACATTTTAATCACAATAGTTACGAAATTTTTAATTTGTTTCATTTTTTTCTCTACATGATTCTTTTTGCAATCGGAATTTTTGTGAATATGAATATAATTATATTTACCTATTATAATATTCAAAAGCATGGTTCAAATGGCTCTGAGCTCTATGGTACTTAACATCTGAGGTCATCAGTCCCCTAGAACTACTTAAACCTAACTAACCTAAGGACACCACACACATCCATGCCCGAGGCAAGGTTCGTACCTGCGACCGTAGCGGTCACGCGGTTCCAGATTAGCGCCTAGAACCACTCGGACACTCCGGCCGGCCTTATAATATTAAATTATATGAAAATTACGATTGATCAGTTAAAAATCTGTATTTGTGCTATGGTCTGAAAAATTTATTTTTATTAGTAGATGCGGTAATTTTCTTTCCACGGCAATAGTCTTTTAAACATTTATAACACAACCTCTACACCTGTTGTACTACGGACAAAATTAACACAGATGAAAATTTAGATGAGAGACGGGTTCAAAAGTAAAAGGATATTCAAGCAAAATGAGAAATACATATAATGAATGCAATAATGCGGACGAAAAAACAGGATAAAAGAAATTATATCGAAATTAATACATAAAATTAGTAAAATTCTCGTGGGGAAAGTATAATAGGAACGAAAATAACAGCTAATAAAGATATTAAAATTATGTGACAGGGATTGCAATTAAAAAATTATATTTAGAGCACTTAACTGAATAACTTGATCAAACTCATTTCGTTAACGCGTTTTAAAAAATAAAATAAATTATTGCAATTCATGGGATTCGAACCCACAACTTTGAGCATGCAAACCAGTCAGTCGTCATATTATACCACACAACCACACTATACCAAGCAATTTTTTTATCACTGTTGAGTACCCGAAAAACTGCATTCCTTTTAATTTTTAAAATTTCATTATCAGTTACTCGCAAACGAGGCCCACCAGGCAAGTGACTGCAACGTGTGATGCCTGGGATCTTAACCTACATCACCGTACAGGTAGATTCAAAAAGTCGACTGCACCGCTGGGGACCTCCACTTGTCAGAAGTGGTCTCTAGCAGACATACACCGCTATTTGTGCCACATGTACGGGCACGACATTATGAGCGAAGGTAGGCTCAGACGATAGTGCAAGCAATTCACTGAAGGACGAGTCAATATTCACGAAGAAAACTGTTGTGGCCGAGGGTCCCTGGAAACACCGGAAGTGATTTAATGTGTGTGACAGGCAGTTTTGCAGAATCGGCACTTCACAATTTCAGAACTTTCTCGTCAGTTTCCTCCAGATGTCTCGCTCGCTGTTGCACCAAACTGTTTGCGATTAGCTTGGTTTTCATAAAACGTGTGCAAGATGAGTGCCAACGCAACTGACAGACAAACACTAAATCGAACGTCTGGGAGCAGCATTGACATTCCTACAGCGGTGTACTGTAAAAGGTGACGAGTTTATCGACCATGTCGCCGCTGTGGGTGAACGCGGGTGTCGCATGTCATACCAGAAACAAAACAATAATCCAAGAACTGGTGGCAAAGTTGTTCACCTGTGAAGGCCAAACTGAAGCGGACATAAATGATGAGCTTTACTGCGAGACATTTAAATATCTGAGGAGGCGGCCCACAAGAAGAGACGTGGGATGATGGAAAGAGCCATTACACGTGGGCATGACAGTGCAAGACCCCATACAACCAACGCCACACGAAATGTGTTGCATCAGATTGGATGGGAGATCTTCGATCATCCACCGTACACCCTCGACCTCGTCCCTGGTGACTTTCATCCCTTCTGCATCTTAGATCGTTGTCTGGCAGGAAAACGTTCCCACAACGACGCTGAGGAGCAGGAATGAACTGACAGTGGCTTGGGATGTTGGCAGCAGACTCCTGTGACATGGGCATACAACTGATGGTGCATCTATGCGGTAACGCCTCAATAATGCTGGTGACTATATTGAGAAGGAGTCAATGAATTTATGTAAATGTTCCAACAAGTATTTCTTACTTAGTAACGTTTTTGTTTTCTTTATCGCTTATCGGAACTTAGTTTCTACATACACCTCGTATTATCCCCTGTCGAAATTTTATTCTTTTATTTATGTAACATATGTTACAACGTCGTACCAATACAAAGTACTCCGTGAAAGTAATGAGATACTACTCACTTTAGGCCAATCAGGGGAAATTAATGTGTGGTGTGTCAACACTTCACCCTTACGGTTCTTTAAACTCTAACGCTTTCAATAAGGTGCCACATCACTGGAGAAATGCCGGCTAATACTTCAAGAGCCGACACAGGTGAAGCTCAAAAACGCTGGCATCAGTTGCAAAATTATAATTTGATAAATGTAGTTAGAATATTGGTTTGTAATGACGTTTCCGAAATACCTTCGTACATCTCATTGAATGGAGTAGAATTGTCTTCAGTGACGACCCGCACGTAGAACTGAGTCCCGATGACTAGCGATGAATTGTCTAGAGAGGCCCCGGATAGCGGTAGCTCAAGAACCAGGGCCCTTGGGTACCGTTTCATTTCACAGCAGAAACCCTTTGGTTATCAGCCGTGGCGTCCGTAAAGCACAGCGGTACGTCGACGATATTCTATGCCCTATTTTGTTGCCCTTCATGGCAAGTCATTCCTGGATTACATATTACATTTGAGCAATATACAGCCCTCCCGCACACGGCTAGAGTTTCTACTGCTTGTCTTCCTGCTTGCCAAACCCTACGCTTGCCAGAAAAGTGCCGGATCTCTTCCCAGCCTAGAACGTTAGGAGCATTATTGGCAGAGCCCTCCACCCATCTACGGCTTTTGATGACCTACCATCCCAACTGCATAGAATTTGGTGTGGTATCCATCAGGATGACATCCAACAAGTCTTTCTATCAATGCAAAGCCGAATAACTGCTTGTGTGAGGCAAGGGGTGAACCAACATGTTATTGATTTGCTCAATTTTTGACGCTCTCTCTTTTGAAATAATCATCCAACTCTTCTGTAACTGCCGTTATTTGTTTTTCAACAGCTACCATTTTGATCCTGTATCCATTATGAATCGAGACACGAAGGAATAATGACAGTTAGCTAATAGTGGGTGCTGATTTACATCAATGGGGAAGCAGTCGAAAATTTGTGCCGGATTGGGGTCCGATCCCGGGATTCCTGCTCACTAGGACACAGTGGTCCTGTCAACTGCACGGGCTACGCTGGCACGCTTCCTGCGACACCCGAATTCTCAACTTATCCACACACTACTGACGTAGTGTCCCTGTCCATTATCTTCATAACTCGCGGCGTTTCGCCGATTCCTGTAAGAGTTCGGAGTGTGCATCTGCACTGAAAGAACAGGCACCACGTATATAAATTAAGGCAAGCCTAGCTAATGATCCTTTCAGTGCTGATGCACACTCCGAACTTTACGGGAATCGGCCCTCGAGTTGTGAGGATGATGGACAGGGACACTACGTCAATAGTGTGTGGATAAGCTCAGAATTTTAGCCTGACGGTGGCCATGCTGGGGTATTCCGTGCATTTGCGATGACCACTGTTTCCGGATGGCTTGATGGCCAGTGCATCTATCTAGTGAGCAGGAAACCACAGTCCGGCAAAAATTTTCAACTTCCCTCATGATGTAAATCCAAGCCCACCAGCAGCTAAATGTCAATGTTCCACTGTCTTCTTTTTTTTTGGTGGGGGGGGGGGCGGGGAGGGGAGGGGGCTTACAATGTATGTGAGCCAGGCTGGCTAGTGTTTCTCTCACAGCAGAGCTTCAGTCCAAACATCTTAACATCCTGGTGTGACCGACCTTAACCGTTATGCAACGACGACTTCGTTCGCCCCATATTTCCTGTCTGGTTAGCTCTTTCGGAAGCTCCGTCCCAGCTTTAACCTGTCACAATTTTGACTTTTAGAGCTGCGGGTAGCATAGGTAGCGGGTTCAGCGTACGGAAGGGATTGCTTTAGAGCTCTGAATACATTCGCTTGCTCCATAGTGCTTGGCCATAGGGTTGACGGTGTCTAATTCCGCTTTGACGTCCTTCTGCTGAATCGATGCTGGGTTCATTACACCACTCCTCCCACCTTCGAAAAATCCAGCCTCCGGACTGTCAACTGTTTACATTCCTGGACAAATAAGACCGTAACAAATGTTTCATAGTTTGACGTAAGAGACGTTTTCTCTGCTTCTCATTATTCCAATTCAATGTAAACCATATGGTTCATTGGCTATTCACTAAGTTAAACGCTAACTCCTAAGATTGATCCAGACTGTTAGCAAGTAGTGCGCTATGATCTCAACTGGTTGGGTGGTTTTTCGTTTAACGTAGATACAGATTACAAAGAGCTGAGTGTGAATCACAGTGGTACCAAACACCGATTCACTCGTTATTATGATCTTACTACGGTGTTTATTATCGTATTTCCGTACATCATTAAGCATTTGCTTGGATTTAATTCGCCCTTCCTGCTATAAATTCATTCCACGAATGGGGAAGGTTATGTTTCAAGGCGTTGTTTACGTAAGTTAACTTCTGGGTTGGTAGCACCACCTATGGTTTTTAAGCCCAGTAAGCGAGGACAGTATCAGATTAATTACAGTAATCCCGGTAATAGTAGCTGTGAGGCGAAAGTAGTTCCTGGTATATCATTATTAACCTTCCTCCATAAACAATAACAAATTTTTAAATATGGTACTGGATAAAGCACTCCGGTTTTTTCAATGTTTATTCATAAAAAGTGCTTCTTAATTATATTTTATGTTTTGAAAGAGCAGAACGGAAAAACTGTAGTATTATAAATGACTACATAATAAGAAATCTAAAAACCACGAATATATTAACAAGCCCAATAAAGTATTTTAGATTTCAAGACTTTCACAACCAATAAAAATAATGAACGTAAAATACTACAGGTTGCTTTTATAACTTTGTTCTAATTTGAAGGCTCTAATCATACTTCTGAAAATGAAATGTGAGAAACGAGCGCTGTAGATAAACAATGTGTAGCTGTAGTAGCATAAAAGAGAGAGACTGAAGTAAAGCAAATTACTCCCAAACTTTCCTACCTTCACTACCGATTCTAAAGAGACATATTTCGAGACTGCTTTTATTAAAATGATTTTCTTCTATTGAAAGCTGTGGCAGATCTTAACTTTTTTACATATTACAACAAAGTGCGTAGTCTCGAAAACGGACATGTAGCATCTCATCATTGGAGAACTCAGGCTGCACGAGAAGAGACAAATGTACCCAGTTAGAAACAACTGGCAAAAACAGCTCAGCGGACTAAGGCGTAAAGCTTTTTCCACTGGCACTGTGTTTGGTATCACGCTTGACAGCTCCACTGCTTGCACTTCACAGCGAAACGAAGTTTTCATTCCACGACAGTCAAATTGCCGTAACTGTCTTAACGTGGCAACTGTTTCCTGCTGTAACTGACAACCTAATCTTTTTTCCCAAAAGTAAATAGAACTAATTTCCCAGGAAAACTTGACTAATAATATTACAAATGGAAGCGCTTCAACATTTTTTACAAGTCCTGAATGGCAGTAGCTGTTACTCAGCAGAAAATTCGAGCTGAATGACAGGTTACACTGACACCAGCAGGCCCCTACCCCTTATTCTATAAATGTTCTATCTCCCATGTGTGAAATAGCTTCAAACATTTGGAACTGATGTGTTTTGAAGAATCTAACTTACGCATGTCAGTGTGTTTCACGTCATGCACTGTCCAGTCAGATTAGCCTGACCACTTACTAAAAGCCTGAATAACGACCTTTTGCAGCTCGAACGTTGCGAGACGAGTAGGTTCTGGAAGGTACCGGCAGTAATGTCGAGCTGAAGGCCAGTCCGGTTAGCCGAGCGGTCTAACGCACGGCTTTCCGGAGTGGGAAGGAGCGCCTGGTCCCCGACACGAATCCGCCCGGCGGACTTGTGTCGAGGTCCGGTGAGCCGGCCAGTCTGTGGATGGTTTTTAGGCGGTTTTCCATCTGCGTCGGAGAATGCGGGCTGGTTCCCTTTATTCTGCCTCACATATAGTATGTCGGCGATAGTGCGCAAACAAGTTCTCCACGTACGTGTACACGATCATTTACCACGCAAACTTAGGGTTTACTCTCGTCTGGTGTGAGAAGTAGCCGGGAGGGGGGGGGGGGGTACACCAGGGGCCCAACCGCACAATAACCGTGTGGGGCGGCAAAGTGGACTACAGTAGTCGTCGTAGGGTTGTGGACCACTGTGGCTGCGGCGGGGACGGAGCCTCTCCGTCGTTTCTAGATCCCCTGTTAACATACAACATACAATGTGGAGCTTACTCAAGTGCCGTGACCAGCTGATCCGACAGATTCTCGACTGGGTTTCAATCCGGGGAGTTTGATGGCCAGGGGAGTACGGTAAACTCGTCCTGGCGCCCTTCGAAACATGCACCTACACTGCTAGCTGTGTGGTACGTAGAAACTGCACGTACGGGTCGACGTGGTATCCAAGGATAGATGCATACTTGTGTTGCCGACGAGATCTCCCAGGTAATGGCTCGAAAGCTTTCGCCAGACCGTAACGCTCCCTCCTTCGACCCGTTTGCTTTCAGACGTTTCAGGCCGTGCAAACCAACAGCCGTACTCATCCGAAAAGGTCACCTGTCGTCACTAATTGCACGACCAGTTGCAGTGCCGTGGTGTGATGTAAATTACAGCCTTAATCGTCATGAACGGCACTCGTTATGTGCGCATCAAGCACGCGCCTGCTGTAGAGACCCAGACGCAGGAGCGTTCGCTGAGCGGTCGTTGAGAAGACACTGATGGCAGCCCCTTGGTGCATCCGGGTGGTTAGGTACTCAGAAGTTGCCCATATATTCACCATTACACATCTCTGTAGCCGTCGTTCACCCTTGTCGTCTATAGCCCGTGTTGCAACACAGTTGCCTCGGCGCTGGTTTTGGCTAGCGCCTTTTTCCTTTCACGGTACACTTTAACCATGACGGCACGAGAATAGTTTACCATCTTAGCCATTTCTGAAACGCTCCATCTTGTCCCGAAAGCCAATGACAATGCTCGTTTGGACGTCATACAAATCTCTCCGTTTCCTCATTATGACAACGACTGTACTGTTGTCTGAGCCCTCGCGACGCGCCCTATAAAAGCCTACACTCTCGTTCGTGCCGTCACTCGCCGTCTCTGAGTGGTAAATGCACGCTGACATAGGCGGTGGTCACCTTAACTTGGTTCAAATGGCTCTAAGCACTATGAGACTTAACATCTGAGGTCCAGAAGTACTTAAACCTGACTAACCTAAAGACATCATACGCATCCATGCCCGAGGCAGGATACGAACCTGCGACCGTGGCAGCGCGGTTCCGGACTGAAGCGCCTAGAACCGCTCGGCCACGGCGGCCGACCAACTTGACCTGAGTAGATCGTGTATCTCCTGAATTATGGGTCGCGCAGTGATATAATTTTGCGGGTAAATTCAGTGGTACAACTTTGTATATGTGAATACTGGCTGCAAAAGGCATTGTGCTTGCAGTTAGTAGTAAAAAAAGTAATAAATTGAAACGTTATTTCTCGTGCTGAAGTTTCACTGCATGAACGGCCAAAATACAATAACCAATTAACGGATTTCCTTTCATTATTTTGTGAGGGCTTTAGGCGACAGAAAGTTTCGTAACGTTTGAAATTATGTGTAAAGTCTACTCGAAATCACTACCAGCTTTCATTCTCAAATACTGAATTAATACAGACTGAGTTACGCTCCCTCAAGAGATATACACAGCTCCCAATACTTGTTGCGCTAAAGCTTTAACATAATGTGTACCTCTCAATGAGAACGCTGTAACTGCACTTCATTTATCTGAATACGTTCAGTACCATAATGAAAATCAAATTCCTGTTGCTCTGGATGCCTCTAGACTGCCACCTGCACTCGAGATCGGGTGACCCTTTCAGATGCTGTTATTTTGTAATCATCAGTACCCCCCCCCCCCCACCTCTAAGAGCTCTGTTCACTGTGTCAACAAATACTAATCCTCCTTTCCAATCATGTTATAGATACCTACACAGTGCCATTGTCGTAGGTCAACAAAGATTAATGTAATTTTATTTGAAAAATCAATACAGCGTATCTACCCGATCAAGTTGGTGCGAGGTGTTTCTCTCAAACAGTAGTCTCTCATATATCTAGGTGATACGTTAATTCACTTGTTCAACGAACACTTATTGTCATGTTTTTAATATTGAACTGTGTTAAAATGATTCATTATATTATGTTCTCCATTATTGTACGTCCACCGTTGTTAATTTTATGATTTATTTAATTGCATGCGAGGTAAAGCCACTCGATTTTAACAATAAATGAGCAGAATGAACATTGGAGTGTAACCCAATAATTCGATGCGCTATTCTCTTGAAGTCCTCTAATTTCATATATTTTCTTGCCACTAAATAAATAATACTTGTTCCGTATTTTGTACTTTAACTATGTTACGTCTGATCCGTGTTTAAGACTCACTTGAAAATTGCTGCATATCCAAAACTGCACAGTAGTAATGATTATAACATAAATAGTATGTTATCTAACCAGCGACAGCCACTGTGGTAAATTTGTAGCGTTACAAAGATTACTTTGGCTACGGACTATATCGCAACTAAACTGTTGCACTGAAAGAAAGTAGCATGTCTGGCAGTCATTGGCTGTTACACTTTGATTAAAAATGTTACAGTAACACTGCACGACCATGATTATAAATAGTTTATTTCCTTATTTAAGACTTTTGCGCTACGGAACTAATCGTCCATTACTAGATTTTATTTTTCAGCGTTAAGCGGACATAAGTATTTCACCTGTATTCATTAACTTCAAAGTCGCCACTTGCATATGCGAAAAACGTTCGTATTCGTGTATGAATGTTGATAACCATAAAATACTCTGCTCTGAAACGATCTGACTTTTGTTCCTAAACAAAATATGATGACTGGAGGTAGAAGATTATATTCGACAGATCATAACCTATAATAGGAAAGACCCACAGAACAAAAGTCATGTGAATTTGCTAGAGCAAAGGTATAACAGCAGAGAAACGCAAGAGAAAAACTGTTTCCTCAATAAATATCCTTTATTACAGAGAAGAAGATAAAGACACACTGAAGAAGCAAGTGTACTACTTCCAATACTTTAGTCGATATTGTTCACTGTTGATAGTAATTCTGTAATATTGGTAACGGCAAGTGTAATAAACAAAATAGGTTATAAAAGGTAGGTAATTGCATCCAGCACAAAGCAGTTGTTTTGTATGAATAGGGGAATACCGATATCAGACCAGTTTGAGTGAACAGTTTAGTAACATGGAGAATAACGTGGCGATTATTATAAACAGGTTTTTTTCCAAGCTACCAGTGCTTTAAATTCGATGTCAGTCTGGATATGAAAAAGACTGATGCACTTTCGACTCCCAACAAAGTATCTTTATGAATGGATGCTAACGACTGCCAGTTGCTACTGCACTCAATGAAATTAATATGCAGTATTCCCGTGTGGAACTGGTTATGCGCAGTTGACTGACAAGAAAGACCTTTCGGCATTTAAAGTCAGAAAATTATCACATTGGGGTAAAATGGAGCTAATGTGTCGATACCTGCCTGTATAGCAGGTATATTGATGTCAACAGTCACCAGATGATAATGGTATGGAGATACCAACGTCGTTAGTGAGCTGTGATAATGGACAAAAACTGATCGGAATCACCAGTTGTTTAAGACGATTATCAAAAAGACAGGTAAAGTTAAGCATGCACACATTACATTGTCTGTTTGTAAATAACAAATTGTGTGTGCAGCAATATCATCGTGAAGCAAAAATTAAACTTTATGACAACATTAATCATGCATGTGACACCACGCAGTACGGAACCGCGCGACTGCTACGATCGCAGGTTCGAATCCTGCCTTAGGCATGGATGTGTGTGATGTTCTTAGGTTAGTTAGGTTTAATTAGTTCTAAGTTCTAGGCGACTGATGACCTGAGAAGTTACGTCGCATAGTGCTCAGAGCCATTTGAACCATTTTTGACACCACTCACTACCTAATATTTTTCAAATCGCCGCACTTAAGATCAAGACTCTTCTAGAGTCCATAGTTCTGATTCTACTGGTGATGGGAAGGTAGGATCAGGTGTTTCGGATAGCACTTGGGCTATGGACCATTTGTGTACCGAACAGAAGAATCGACTTAGTGTCATTATGATACGGTACAGGGTCACGTATGAATATTACATACATCCCTCTGCTTAGAGAAGTCGGCGGTGGGCCTTAAAGGCATTACGGGGACATCATTTGTTCATGCGCGGTTGCTTAGAAAACCCTAAAAACGTTTTTACCACTTTTTCGTAGCAAAACCTAGCAGTGGGTTCCACGACAGCTATGCTGGAAGTTTTACAATGTATTCGTAAGATTCTTGAAAATTTTATCGATATCTTGGTCCGTTTCCGAGATACAGAGGTTCAAAGTTACGCTTATTGTACAGGTAAAGTGCGCATCTAAAATTCATTGTGAAGCGTAAACGTAGTTAATAAAGTGATGTAGCCAGGAACAATGTTCTGTAGAGTGTCTCCGCTGTTCCCAGAAGACTTCTGGGAACCCCATGTTACACTGGTGATGCACATGTCAAATTTTGTGCACGTAAGACCCGGTCTGAGTTGTAAAATTAGTTTTATGCTGTTTCTATTTCACACAGATAAACTACCATAATTTTACTGACCCATATGAGTGACATTACCTCCTGTGGAAGAGGAAAGAAGATAACTAGTTGAGAAGTTCTCGTATTGTTGCACAAAAAGTACGAATATGCTGTTGTTTAAAATACTGGCTGAAAAGTGGGGTACCACCTGCCACATTCTATCTTCCTCAGCAGCTTTAAAATATTTCCCAAAAGTTCAGCATACGAACATATTCGTGCTTTTTTATGCTGAGAGAGGAGACAGTAATTAGTAAGAAAGAGAAAGCAACAAATATTGGACGACAATAGGCAGTGGTTGTGCTGAATAAAGAGCGAAGGAGACAGTGGCAGTGTGTGAGAGACTGTGGCAGTGGAAAATAGTTGACAGTGAGAGAACAGCGCTAGGAAAGGAGACAGTGGCAGGACGCAGGAGGGGGGGGGGGGTTGTAGGAATGAAGAGAATGCCGTAAAAGAAGGGACTAGGAGCCAGTGGTAATGAGAGCCAGTGATAAGAGTGACAAGCGAGGAATAGAGAGTTGGTGACAGTAAGAAGACACATCAGCAATGAGAAGGAATGAATGATCCATAAGACGGAGACGTTGAGAGGATGCAGTAGTAGTAGTAGGACAGAACGAAGGAGAACGTGGCAGAGAGACACAAAGAGATAAGGGCAATGACTTTGGCTGAATGAGTTAGTGAAACTGGGAAAATGGGAGTGGATGGGTGTGAACGACTTATATCAATGGAGTACAGATGTGTTAGGGGAGGTGGGCGTAGGAGGTGAGTTGAAGGTTAACAAGACCAGCCAAAGACTTCGGGAAAATTGTTGAAGGTGGTGAGGAAGATAGAATTAGACAGCTGGTACCCCACTTTTCTGTCAGTCTCTGAAATAGGACCATATTCCCCTTTTTTTTGTCCTCCAATACGAGCACTTCTCCACTAGTCAACAGATTAAAGTTCAAAATAAAAGCAAACTAGGTTATGTAAGTTAAACTTGCATAACATACATAAATCAATAACAGTTGACTTATTTCTGTTGCCAACGGACATTCACGATATGATACTGAAGGAACTCTTCACTATTAGCAAAGGCTAAGGCATAGGAGGAGTTAGCTGTTTGCTCGATGAACAAGCTATGAATGTAAATAACATTTTTGAACACACAGTGTGTCTTCATTGGTGCTTCCAAGACATTCCATGCTATGCGCGAAGCTAGGATTGTCATATAACTCAGACTAGCGTTGCTTTTTTACATTATATGCCAAGATCGGAACTGTAATATTATATAACTGGAGCTTTATAATAAGGCGTTCACGGGAGTAGCTGAATCCATGGCAATGGAACTGTATTTTCGTTTTCACGGAGGTGACAAAAGTATTGGAGTAGCTCGTAGATCGCGGTAGGTCGTTCATCTTCAACATACCTTAGTCTTATCGAAATCCCCCATTGTAAGAGAGCAAAAATTCCGTTGAGTCCCGCGTTGCACCGCGGTGAAAATTGTGCATGGCAGCATAGTGTGTGGCGCCCGCTGTTAAACGCAGAAGAGAAAGCAGGTGGGAGAAAAGAGTACACTGAAGGTCTCTGTGATTGGGAGGAGTTGTCTAATGAGGTGCTAGAAGAATGAATGTATGAGAATGGTGACGTACCATGAGATTATCGGAAATATATCACACACAGAGATTCGAAGATAGCAAGTGCAGGTAAATGCCAAAAATATTGCACAATCAGCCTACAGCTCATGTATCTAAACAGCTGACGAGAATTATATCCAGAAGAATGGAAAAGAAAGCTGAGGACGTGTTAGATGACAATCAGTGTTGCTGCAGGAAAGGTGGAGGCACCAGAGAGGCAGCTTCAACGCTACGCTTGGTAACGGAAGAATGAAGAATAATCAAAACACTCGTAATATCTCTTTATATTTGATGAATTATTCTGATACAATTCTACCCTTGAATGACGTTTACAAGATTTCTATCTTCATACTCGCAGAATCGATGCGCAAAATAGTTTCATACAATAGCTATGCCATGAGCGCATAATTATTCTTTGTAGGACTATCTCTGGTGGTGGTTAGAAGAAAAAAGCTTCCGAGATTGTCTTCGTGCGGATTAGCCTCAGCTTTGTTTGAAGAACTGTAATCTGATTATTGAGATTTATGACCGAAGATAACTGGTACGAAATTGTACGATTAAAAGAGAAATATATACATTGCTCCTTCAAACAAAGGTGCGTATTTAACAATTGAGAATTCATGATATTCATCGATATATTGCGTAGTTGTTAATCAGAAGGGAACTTCCGAAAGACTAGATACGAACCTGCATTTAATAATCCAAGAGATCCATTACTTCTTAGGAAGATTAAACTTCATCAAAACCAAATATCCACTTGATCTGAGGTTTCCCGACTGATTATACAACGCTCCCAAACTTACGAGACATTTTATTTGTACAGATTAGCAAACTGCCGCAAAGCACGAGCCTGCAGAGAAGAAGAATCATCGCCTGATTTCATTGTAACAAGTAAAATTTCTGAATCATTTTAATGACTGAGCTATGACTGTTTCCTATCATGAATGACTGATTGCTCGAACGAATTGAGAACTACATACACTCCTGGAAATGGAAAAAAGAACACATTGACACCGGTGTGTCAGACCCACCATACTTGCTCCGGACACTGCGAGAGGGCTGTACAAGCAATGATCACACGCACGGCACAGCGGACACACCAGGAACCGCGGTGTTGGCCGTCGAATGGCGCTAGCTGCGCAGCATTTGTGCACCGCCGCCGTCAGTGTCAGCCAGTTTGCCGTGGCATACGGAGCTCCATCGTAGTCTTTAACACTGGTAGCATGCCACGACAGCGTGGACGTGAACCGTATGTGCAGTTGACGGACTTTGAGCGAGGGCGTATAGTGGGCATGCGGGAGGCCGGGTGGACGTACCGCCGAATTGCTCAACACGTGGGGCGTGAGGTCTCCACAGTACATCGATGTTGTCGCCAGTGGTCGTCGGAAGGTGCACGTGCCCGTCGAACTGAGACCGGACCGCAACGACGCACGGATGCACGCCAAGACCGTAGGATCCTACGCAGTGCCGTAGGGGACCGCACCGCCACTTCCCAGCAAATTAGGGACACTGTTGCTCCTGGGGTATCGGCGAGGACCATTCGCAACCGTCTCCATGAAACTGGGCTACGGTCCCGCACTCCGTTAGGCCGTCTTCCGCTCACGCCCCAACATCGTGCAGTCCGCCTCCAGTGGTGTCGCGACAGGCGTGAATGGAGGGACGAATGGAGACGTGTCGCCTTCAGCGATGAGAGTCGCTTCTGCCTTGGTGCCAATGATGGTCGTATGCGTGTTTGGCGCCGTGCAGGTGAGCGCCACAATCAGGACTGCATACGACCGAGGCACACAGGGCCAACACCCGGCATCATGGTGTGGGGAGCGATCTCCTACACTGGCCGTACACCTCTGGTGATCGTCGAGGGGACACTGAATAGTGCACGGTACATCCAAACCGTCAGCGAACCCATCGTTCTACCATTCCTAGACCGGCAAGGGAACTTGCTGTTCCAACAGGACAATGCACGTCCGCATGTATCCCGTGCCACCCAACGTGCTGTAGAAGGTGTAAGTCAACTACCCTGGCCAGGAAGATCTCCGGATCTATCCCCCATTGAGCATGTTTGGGACTGGATGAAGCGTCGTCTCACAAGGTCTGCACGTCCAGCACGAACGCTGGTCCAACTGAGGCGCCAGGTGGAAATGGCATGGCAAGCCGTTCCACAGGACTACATCCAGCATCTCTACGATTGTCTCCATGGGAGAATAGCAGCCTGCATTGCTGCGAAAGGTGGATATACACTGTACTAGTGCCGACATTGTGCATGCTCTGTTGCCTGTGTGTATGTGCCTGTGGTTCTGTCAGTGTGATCATGTGATGTATCTGACCCCAGGAATGTGTCAATAAAGTTTCTCCTTCCTGGAACAATGAATTCACGGTGTTCTTATTTCAATTTCCAGGAGTGTAGATAGGAGGAAAAATTACACTTTTATCATTCGTCGGCCTAGAAAAAGTGTCCGACATTGTAAAATGGTGCAATATGCTAGAAATTCTGAGGAAAATAGTAATAAACTACCTGAAAAGTCTGTTAATATACAATTTGTACACAAACAGAGAGGGAACAATGGGACTGGAAGACCAAGAATAAAATGGTCGGATTAAAAATTGTAGAAGACATGGACGCAATATTTCACCTCAACTGTTCAAACTATACATCGAAGAAGAAGCTATGATGAAAATAAAACAAAGGTTCAAGCATGGGATTCAAATTCAGAGTGAAGGAATATCAGTGATATGACATTATCATTAATGGATGTGACGAAGAATCACAGGATTTGTTGGATGGAATTAACAGTCTAATGAGAGCAGAATGTCTTTTTCCAGTTTCATTGTAAATCCACAAAGGTAATGAGATGTACCAGAAATGAGAATATAAAAAATTTAACGTCAAACTTGGAGATCACGAGGTAGACGAGTTTAAAGAATTTTGCTAACTTGTAGGCAAAATTACCAATGACGGACGAAGAAAGGACTTAGAAAGCAGACTAACACAGACAAACAAAACATTCCTGGCCTAGAGAAATTTACTAGTATCAAACATTGGCCTGAACTGGAGGAAGAAAGTTCTGAGGACAGTATCGTATAATAGTGAGTGATGGACAGGGGGAAAGCCGGAACACAAAGCGTTTGTGTTGTGGTGTTACAAAAGAGCGTTGAAAATCAGGTGGACTGTTAAGATAATGAATAAGGAGGATCTGTACAGAATCAGTGAAGGAAGTAACATATGGAAAAAAACTGACAAGAAGAAGGGAGAGAATGATAAGATACGTATTAAGGCGTCAGGGAATGACTTCCATGGTACTAGAGTGAACCGTATAGGATAGAAACTGTAGGAATAGACAAGATTGGAATACATCCAACAAATAAATGAGGAAGTAAGTTGCAAGTGCCAATCTGAGATGAAGAGGTTAGTGTAGAATAGAAATTGGTGGCGGGTCACATGAAACCAGTCAGAACACCGATCGCTCAAAAGAAGAAAGAAAAAAGAAAAATTCACTAACTCTCCTTTTTCTAATTTCCACCCCTCATTTTTACAAGTGGCCTTTAGTAGAGCTCTTAGTGACTATCACTGTGACTTTCATTTATCAGGGAGGAATTATCCTTTGCAAACCACTCCTATCAAAACACTCTTCTGCAAAATTCTTTACATGCGACATAATCGCGTTTATAGCTTTTGCACTAAATTTTTCTTATTCATTGATACTTGTGGAGACCATTGCTGGTTATCATTCTCCTCGGCTTAGACGCTAGTAGTGCAGCTTCCTGTAGTGACTAAAATAAACATGATTTGCATAAAACGGAAGAAATGTTTATAAATCTGCTGTATATAACTTAATGTTGTATATAAATCTTATTTGCGCATGAACGGTGGTCAAAATTACAGTTTTACTTACTTCCACATTACAAAATTTATCGTTCACTTGGGAGGACACGGTCATAAAATTATAGAAATTAAATCTAAGGCTTTAAGACCTCATTACTGGACATTAGCATTAAGCTTATCTCACCATTGCGATTACTATAATTAATAAAAAGTGGTAGTTTCCTATGAAAATGATATTTTTCTTCTTTCAAGTATTTCTCTCTCCAGAGTAATTAGATATGCAGTTGCAAATAAATAAATGCATGAGAACGTGGGAAACATGTAGACTACTGCTCCAGAAGTATCACCTAGGTGGTTGAGTGGCAATGTTGCGATCGAGATCCGACCGAATGTCGGAAAGACTTAAGATATAAAGAGAGGCTGGATCGACCGGTCCGGGGAAGTAAACAACAGATCTCCGACTAAAAGACAAATACGAGGAAACGTTCAAATGGGACGGCACTGCACACAAAGTCCAGTGATTAAACCAGAGAGAGGACACCTAAGACGTAAAGAAAGCGGAGACCAAGAACCAACAGTGACTTAGGACCGAAAACGGCCCATCAGACCAGTCAATGACAAACTTTTATGAGTTTCACATACGTTGTAGAAAGATCTGTGCGGAGGACCTGGATAGTTACTTTTCTTGCGACGGCCCCTAGCTTACAAGCAAATCGGTGTTGAAGTTTTTAGCGTACCATTTATACCAGTATCGTTTAGTCACTTTTCGGACAAGAGAGTATAGCGCAGCGGCTAAGATTCAGGGCTGGCGGTGTGGTTTCAAACCCTACCCGTGTACTTCCTCTTTTTTCCATCTTTTCTTCGTTTTCATCATACAGAATACCATTAAACAGTGCATGTAATGCAAGATTATTAAAAATCTAGTCATTTTCGAAACAGAAATTCCATTAATGAACCACTAATTGCAGCACACTTTCTTCAAATATGCATTCCGTTAGTGGTTCTTAGTTATAATTCCAAATATCTGGACAGCTTCAATGAGTTTTCAACAATGGACTAAATATTAAAAGCTGCAGAAGAATTTCAGATACAGGTGAAAATACTCATCGCTAATTATCAAATTATTACCTTCCGAACGGGCTATCAGTAAAAACCGACGTATAATAAATCCCTTATTGCACAAGGATCTGAAACTGCCCTTGTGCAGAAAAAGAATTTGAACAACATTAGTCATTCCTTCACGCCAAAGAATACTTTGGTTTTCTTCTGCGTGTGAAAATCGTCCGAGGAAATTTGGTCGGAATGTTAAAAACAAATAGTGATGAATTTTCTCAAAAATGAGAAAATGTAATTTGACCAAGACGATATCAGAGAGGAATCGCGAAAATGTACGAAGAAATTTTGTAATCTCTCATTTATCTACACGTAACCTCTTCATTGAATCTTCTCTATCTCCTCTATCAGTCCTACCTGATAGGGATCCCAGATAGATGAATAATATTTGAGAATTAAAAGAAACGAATGTGGATAAAATGACTAAAATTGTTGTCGCATAGTGAGGAGTAAACCTATAAAATGGCGCTAATTCACTTACTGCCGCCTCTCTTGCGTTCATCCATACAGTAGCTCAACCACACACGCTTCAAGACAACGGAAAAAGAGTGAAAGGGGCTATACCCGAGTTTACAACACAAGTAAAACAACAGAAGAGCTGAAAGAAAGGCACAGGAAAAAGTGATTGGCTGAAAATACAGGGGTGAGCCAGCATCCTCTTAACTCATTAAGAATATTTTCCTTAAATTGTAGGAAACACGTTGGACGTATCAGAAACCCTTAGAACTCTCGTCACATTCGTTTCAACGTCCCTTAAAATTCAGGGCAAATCTGTCGGCAAATCTGCCGCTGTTCTCTGGCCTAAAAATAGAACACAAATATAATGCGGCCCACAGCGATCTGTACGCCACATGCATCACATATTGGAGGGTGCTCTCGCTGGAGCAAGAAATTGTGTGTCATAGGGCTGTGGACGAGACGAGTAAGGAGGACATCGTTTATTCTGTGAGGCTGGAAGGAAGCACTCCACTGCTGCGTTGCAGGCTTCACTAGACGGAGCTTATTGTCTGTCACTTCCAGCTCCTCAGCCTGTCATCGACGCATGACTGTATTTCAACAGCGAGACGATAGAGTACAAGAAGACGACACACTGAATTAGCCGAGGATCACGACACGCCTTCTTGGCCACTTGACCCACCCTTATGATCCCCGCAATTCCCATTTACCCTGGCACCCAGCAAAAGGACACTTCCTTTCTCACCCTTCGTAATCGGGGGAAGGCGCCTTGTACGTTGCGGACTACTTTATCATCTGGATACAAGTGTTGTAGAGAGTGAAGGGCACTCAGGAAGTCTGAATAGACTATCAATTTAGCATGCATGGCCCATCTAATCTGCTCCAGCTACCTCAAGATCGCAAATAACGCGGCTTCGAATACAGTCAAATCTAGACGCAACAGAATCTCGAGAACACGAGCGGAGAAAATAGCGAAGCAACCAACGGAGTCCCCCTGCTTAGGGCTAGCCGTTTTGGGCGAGTGGTTCTACGCGCTTCAGTCCGGAACCACGCTGCTGCTACCGTCGCAGCTTCGAATCCTGCCTCGGGCGTGGATGTATGTGATGTCCTTAGTTAGGTTTAAGTAGTTCTAAGTGTAGGTGCCTGATGACCTCAAATGTTAAGCCCTACAGCGCTTCCCCTCCGTGAATATAGCTACATAGTTTCTGTGCTCATTTAAACGTCGAAAAATATCGAGCGAAATCTGTACTGTACTGTACTCTCTTAAATATAAAATTACTCTGTGCCTCTGCAGCAAGCAGGGTGGCAGTTTGTTAAAAATCCTTTACATGCTCCAAACCAAGGGACTCTAAAACACACTTTTCGTGGTTCCCAAACGATTTCGTTGCCCGTGGGCGATTGATAAAGAGGCGTTGCATAGCTGGACGGGCAACGGTATGGTATGCTGGTGCAGTGGCGGTAGCGAGGGATGCAGACGCCGGACACACCGTGAGGAGTTTCCGTCCAATGGAAGTGGACGTCCACCAGCCTCACACAGAAACTGGATGTGGGGCTGGTCCTGTAAACGCCTGCGGCAAGCCAGATTCCATCACGACGTACATTGTCAATTATATTCAGGTAAAAAGGCCTTGCTGACACGTATATTATGCACCCATAGTCCATCTGCGGCGGACGTGTAGCCATTCAAGATGTTCAGTGTCTTCCGGACCACTGTCTTCAGATCCTTGTGATACGGTAACCATGCCAGTTGCGAGGCAAGAATTAGGCCCAAGAACCTCACAGAGTCCATAGAAGCGAGAATGGTGTCCCACATACGCAAGTCAACTATAAGTACGACGAGAACGATTCAAATTAACATTCACACTCTTCTCAGGAGAAAATGTAAAGCCAGTCTTCGCAGTCCACTCCTCCAACTACTTCACTACAAACTGCAGCTGAAATTGCTGTTGTGGTGTTGGAGTAAGAGCAGAGAACCTCAAAATCGTCCACAAATAGGAGGCAATGGACAAAGCTCCGAACTGAGGGCATGACGCAGTTAATGGCTATGGCCAACAGAGTAACGCTTAAAACACTGCCATTGAGGACCACCATTCTCCTGCTCGAACTGTATGATAGCTTGTCACCAGCTCTGTACCTAAAGTGGAGTTTTGAGAGGAAGGTACGAATAAAGAAGGGGAGATGACCACAAAAGCCCCATTGGTGTAACTGACAATATTGTGCCTGCACGTAGTGTCGTACGCCTTACTGAACAATGCTTGTTACGGAGAAAAGCGTGCTGAATTTCCCCTTCTGGCAGGGTCAGGGTGTCGACAGTGACTGACATCTCTTGAATCCACACAGAGCGGATAATGAACTGTCTGGTCCCTAACATTCAAACAAGACGAACGGTTGACGACGCACTATACCGTCTTTTCTACACTGTTTGTTAAGAAGATGCTCCGTCATGTACTGGGTTATTTCCTGGTTTGAGGAGAGGGATCAAATTGCTTCCCTCCATGAGTGAGCCATATTGAATCAAAACATCGTGAGATGATTTCTTCTGAAACCATTTGCAAGTGCTGCAGCAAGCAGTACTGGATTTGATCGTGACCGAGCGTCCTATCGGTAGCGTTATACAGCGCCGATTCAAGCTCCCTCATGGAGAATAGGCAGTTGTAGTACTCCAAATTGGTGATCCAGGAGTCCACTTTGACACAGAAACGACATACCACTGGATCCTGCCATGCAATGGCAGTATTCATTGCGAAATGCTTTGCCATTGCCTGTGCGACGTCTCCAAGTGTTGTTGGAAACATGCCTGATTAAGTAACCGAGAATTCTCCTGATGTCTTCCCAAGGTGCTGTTGAAAAATGGAACGGTTGTTGGAGCTTTAGAACACTGGCCATTACCTTTCTTGCTCTCCTTGGTGAAAGGTCGAGTCTTAGTCTTTGTTAACCGAAATACTGTAATGTTCTCCGACGTCTGGCGGACTTAAGCCATCATAGAGCCACCCACCTGATGTGAATGGAACTGTGCTCAGCAGACCACCCAAGGACAGGTTGATTCCTAATATGACAACTGAATTTCGGAATGTTGAAGGTAGCGGCATGGTGTCCCGCACACTCCTGGACTCTTTCACGACGTTCGAAAACAGCCAGCTGGCTGAACAGCATGCAGTCAGCTCTACTGATCATCCATCGTGACTCCTTACTTTCATGGAGAGGTACATCCAGTAGGTGAATGCGGAGTGGGAAGTTGTCACTGGAAAGGCGGTCGTCAATGACTTCCCACTAAACAGAGTCTACGAGGGCTGCAGAAACGAAAGTAACGTTAGGGACTGAGAAAAACCTATTAGCGCACAAATGAATGTGAGTGCTTATGCTGAGGATGCACAGTTCAGAAGATGTCATAAGGCTCTCCAAAACTCGGCACCGAGGGCAAGTAGAGGTGATGTGGATTGAAGTCTCACAGCAAGGGAAATGATCAGGGGATTTGTTCTAAGAGATCTGTCAGAGACTGAGTTAATCTCACCTTGCAGGGGAAAATACAGCGAGCAAACAGTGATCCTCTGACACACCTGAGCTTCAACTGCAACCAGTTGTAGGTCAGTAACCAAGGAGAGAGCAGAGGAGTGGTGCATGCTATTGACAACTACCGGAACACTTCCCGTGATCATTTTCCCCGGACATGTCATACTTGTGACAAAGGGTATATCCCCATAAAACAGGGTCATCTGATCCATTTAAATGATTTTCCTGCAAACACAAGAACAGGGGACGTTTCTGTGTTAGGAGTTTCAATTACTCATGTGTCCTGAACCCATTAAGGTTTCACTGTAGTATGGGAGTCGTTTATCAAGGGGGTAGCACTTTCAGCCTGTCATTCCAAGGGAGCCTATAGGCTCAGTATAAGGGGCTCGGTATAAGAGGCTCGGTCTAAGGGTGAAATTTGTGCCCTAGCCCGACATCAAGACCCATTGCCTTCAAAGAAGAACCGTGAGAGATGTCAGAGAGAGAGCGACATCGACAGGCTGCTTGCATCCTGTCTTTGTCATCAGTTCAGTTTTCGCCTTTGATTTTTTTCTTTCTTTGCTTGGGGAGGCTTCAGAGCCACAACCGCAGAGGTGTTAGTGGCAGCGTTAAACGGTGGACCAGACTGAACCTTTGCAAAACCATGCACCTCTATAACGTCGGCTACCATAGCATTGTCTGATATTGTGGGAGAAGGTATAGGCTTCGAAGTAACTGCAAAAGGACAAGTGCTTTGACAAACGCAGGTACTAGCGCAGGCACTAGCAACCTCAGTCTTCCAAACTAGCTGTTTAACAACTGGAGCAAAGAACGTAGTAAATATGAAAGCTGTGTTGACTTTTAGATCTTTTTTGCCCTCACCATATGGGATGCATTTTGATGTTTCCATCTCCTGATTCACTTCAGTCCCTACTCCAGAACAGCTGACACAATTCAGAGTAGATAAACATTTGACTCCTTCGTTGGCAGCCTTTCAACATTTGTCACAAATGGTATCTCCGCTACAGCCCAGAGCTGTGTACCTAAGGCGCTGGCATTTAAAAAACCGCATTTGGTTGAGGCCATAGGGTTGCACGTTTACGCAAAGAAAACCTGTCTTGACATTCTCTGGGATTTTTATGCTATTAGTAGTAAAGAATAACAAGTGGAATTACATCAGATCGCTTTCCACTCTTTTCGTGATATCCTGCTTTTTTACGATGCTTTCTTAAGCCAACAACTTTCAGGTCATTCATGAAGATGTCCGCCACGTCCTTGAACATCACAGCACCGTTTCTGTAGTTCAACGTGGTGTGGACCTCAGTTTCAATGGCATATTCCTCGAGGCTTTACGTTTTCTGCAACTTTGTTATTTGTTGGAACTAGAGGTTTTACCCAACAGAGTAACACAGTGCAACTGCTTAACAAAGTTTAATGTACCTGCTGTACCCTCCAATCCCTTTCGAATGCCGAAAGTGGAAACTTGTTGAAAGCTTGCCTCTAGTCTCTTAACTATCAAACACGCATTCTGTCCTGCAGCATGCTTTATGTTACTAAACACTGAAGTACCTTGAAGAAACAGAGAATGTGGAGGGCTAGACACGTGAGGCCTCTTGGGTGATAGGGTGTTTCTAACTACAAGTAGTGCATTGATTCCACTCTGAGGAGGAAGGACATTTTGCAGGATCTACCTCGGTCCCACAAGCCGCAAGGGAAATAAAAGTTCATATAGACAAAGTCCCATGTGCATAGGTAAGCCTTACAGAGTGATACCTGGCATATTCCCCAGAGGTTGCCCGCTAGCAACTGTTCCACCTCAACTACCTAGCATCTCATCGGCGCCCAGGGCACCTTGATGCTGAGAGCACATTTTATAGAGCTTGTTACCATCCTCGTGATCTGAGAGGTCAAGCTAAGATCCTTACTCCTTATGAAACATAACATTCCACTGCTATGCAGCATGGTGGTCATTGAAACATGCACAGCCCTTACAGTGATAGAAGACTGACAGTACGTAACAGTTCCCAGTTCTGGAACTCCAGCGTTGCAACGCCTGTACCCAGGAGCCCCTGAAGGGCTAGTGAACACTTATGTGCAACTTACAGTGCAGTAGATACTTCTTACACCAGTTTCTGACCTCTGCTATGGTGGCGGAAACGTTAAGTGAAGATCACGAAATAACGCTACCTCCTTCGATGGAACATGGGTTGAAGGTGGTGGTGATATCTGGAAGTAAGACATTCCTGGTCGAATGAGACGTTTATTCAGTCTTAACATTTGTTAAGAGACTTTTTGAATCTTTACTCTTTGGCTTTTATCCACAAGTATTCCATTTATGACAACTGTCAACACACCTACAGCTACTGCAATTTAAAATGGCCGAAAATAACCAATCATTCAATATATAATAAACTGAGTACTTGTTACAAACAGCTGAGATGGAAAACTTCAAAATAGCCTTTAATTTTTATTCATTTTAGGTAAAGAAGTGTGATTGCCGTTGGAGGAGACTTCGTCGACCTTTGCATGATGTAGTGAACCACAGGGCGCAGCCAGGCATCAGAAGGTACCTCTGATTAGAGGTGTGCATAAGTACTGTCACAGGCTGGAGTCAGCATATGGCCACTGATGCTACGACCACGAGTCAGTTTTTTATGTATGACAGCACCATCCAGGCTGCTGGCCCATCTCGGGTCACAGAATACAATATAGAGAACTATAGCCCTCTAACAATAGCCTCCAGCACGATCGACGTTGAAGGCATGTGCTAGCCCTTGTCTGTGACCAGCGCCCGTGGAAGCCTCCGGGAACCAGTGCTAAGCGACACAGAGACTCGGCCACTCCCAGCTTGGATGCAAAGAGATGTCTTACTGCAACAGTGGCTGCTAGCAGGAGACTCTCATCCAGAGGAAGATCAAACGGTGTGAACATGTTAAGTTGTCTACACGGAGTCCCAGACAGCTGGTTGCCTATTGATACTGGAGACGAAGTCCTTAACTGATCACTGGATACTTCATCCGACTCTGCCGCAGTCAGCATTTCAAAGCCAGCAGCTGAGGGTGACATCATACACACAACTCAAAAGGGTCATGTACACAGAACATTGGAGAACATCTGAGAACTACTTCTGAGAATGTTAATCTGATTTGGTGGGGTCGCGGAGAGTGGGCAAGAGGGAGTATTTATTGAGAGTCTGGTGCACAGTACTTCTCTAACTTTCGCATCCCAACCCAGAAGAGGCAACAGCTCGTAGCAGCCGAGTGCCGCCATTGGGTCGCGATGACTGTATTTCTGAATGGACTGGTCTGCCCAGAGTCCCGACCTGAGCCAGATGGAATTCCTTTTGATGAGTAAGAACGGTGGCTTTGCCCCACACCTCAGTATCCAACACCACAACTTTCCTTCAGGTAGAATGGGCTGTCATTCAACCACAGACATTGAGATATCTCTTCGACGGTGTCCCCAGCACAGTTCAAGCTGCCATAAAAATGCTACATTCCTTTTGATACTATTTCGACAGTCTCAATTTCTAATCTGTTTACAGCCTTCTTATTTGTTCTGTTGTCCCTGACCATCTTTCAACGAACATAACAGCACTGCTATTAATTATTCCTCTTACAATCACTGTCTGCTTTCCGTATGTGTTAGCAGACAAGGCATAGATTTTCTAAGGAAATCGCATAATACATTATCGTCTTCATCCGAAACTGAGTTCCTATAATATTAACAGTATAGGAGGTAAGACACACACCCATCGGCATGTGTCGCAAGGGAATGCAATTAGCATTCCTAGACGTACCTGTAGCTACCTGTCCACAGCTTATTGAGTGACATCTGTCACTACTTGTCCCCGCGGTTATTGCGTTTCATGTTGGCTGACGTTCCTATCAGTGGGCAGGGGATACAGCGCGACTCGCACGAGTTGCAGATCATCATTGAATGACGAAACTGTTTACATAGCATGGTGAAGTGGATAAACACGGCGATGTGTACGGAAACTCGAACTAGAACATGTTAGAAAAAATGCAACAATTTCTTCACGTAAACGAATATTTACGAAGCAACGGAGAGCAGCGCCCTTCGTTACAGGATCATTTAGTAATCGCGAAAGCATTGCGGAGATGATAGGTAAACTCCAGTGGAAGACTCTGCAGGAGAGACGCTCAGTAGCTCGGTACGGGCTTTTGTTAAAGTTTCGAGAACATATCTTCACCAAAGAGTCAAGCAGTATATTGCTCCCTCCTACGTATATCTCGCGAAGAGACCATGAGGATAAAATCAGAGGGATTAGAGCCTACACAGAAGCGTACCGACAATCCTTTCCACGAACAATACGAGACTGGAATAGATGGGAGAACCGATAGAGGTACTCAGGGTACCCTCCGCCACACACCGTCACGTGGCTTGCGGAGTATAGATGTAGAACGTTACTTCTTCGTGGGTCACAGGCGCCAAGTCCCAAAAATATAATACTAAATAACTGGCATTTGAAAGGATAGAATTATAAAGATTTCGTCGAGACGCTTCGTCTAAAGGAAACACTGTGGTCGCAAAATGCAGGGAAAGATTCAATCGTAAGCCAAGAAAGAGAGGGTCGAAACTTTGGACGCCGTGTTTACTCCGATTTGACCGGAAATCTTCGAAAAAAAGTCTAATTATTATGGTGGATGATTTTTCCCTAGTCCTCGTGGAGTGAGCAGTGAGGTATTTGGATACGAATTCAGTGCATCTGTGTCCTTTGGATCACAAATTTCTGTTCAGCAGCCTGTACCAAGAACGATTGAAGCTCCACACTGATATTTTTGTCAGTAACATATGCCTCTTGCAACGCCTCTTAGACACAATGAAATCACACTACCAAACATCTAGGACAGCCAGGCGGACCTTTCTCCCAATGCTTCGCTCCTGTGAAGGGTCCTGCTGAAAGATTCCAGGCTTATCGTTACAAACCCTGCATTATGTATTACTAGATCAATACTCTTATGTTTCCAGCTATAACGAAATTCAATTACTTTTCGATAATATGAAGAATGCTGTTAGAAGAATAATAGCAATACCAAACAATAGTAATTACAATACGCTTTGTACGATAAACAATCAAAATCAGGTTCAGGAAATATATGGAAAATGTATGGTTAAAAAAATAATATACACTCCTGGAAATTGAAATAAGAACACCGTGAATTCATTGTCCCAGGAAGGGGAAACTTTATTGACACATTCCTGGGGTCAGATACATCACATGATCACACTGACAGAACCACAGGCACATAGACACAGGCAACACAGCATGCACAATGTCGGCACTAGTACAGTGTATATCCACCTTTTGCAGCAATGCAGGCTGCTATTCTCCCATGGAGACGATCGTCGAGATGCAGGATGTAGTCCTGTGGAACGGCTTGCCATGCCATTTCCACCTGGCGCCTCAGTTGGACCAGCGTTCGTGATGGACGTGCAGACCGCGTGAGACGACGCTTCATCCAGTCCCAAACATGCTCAATGGGGGACAGATCCGGAGATCTTGCTGGCCAGGATAGTTGACTTACACCTTCTAGAGCACGTTGGGTGGCACGGGATACATGCGGACGTGCATTTTCCTGTTGGAACAGCAAGTTCCCATGCCGGTCTAGGAATGGTAGAACTATGGGTTCGATGACGGTATGGATGTACCGTGCACTATTCAGTGTCCCCTCGACGATCACCAGAGGTGTACGGCCAGTGTAGGAGATCGCTCCCCACACCATGATGCCGGGTGTTGGCCCTGTGTGCCTCGGTCGTATGCAGTCCTGATTGTGGCGCTCACCTGTACGGCGCCAAACACGCATACGACCATCATTGGCACCAAGGCAGAAGCGACTCGCATCGCTGAAGACGACACGTCTCCATACGTCCCTCCATTCACGCCTGTCGCGACACCACTGGAGGCTGGCTGCACGATGTTGGGGCGTGAGCGGAAGACGGCCTAACGGAGTGCGGGACCGTAGCCCAGTTTCATGGAGACGGTTGCGAATGGTCCTCGCCGATACCCCAGGAGCAACAGTGTCCCTAATTTGCTGGGAAGTGGCGGTGCGGTCCCCTACGGCACTGCGTAGGATCCTACGGTCTTGGCGTGCATCCGTGCGTCGCTGCGGTCCGGTCCCAGGTCGACGGGCACGTGCACCTTCCGCCGACCACTGGCGACAACATCGGTGTACTGTGGAGACCTCACGCCCCACGTGTTGAGCAATTTGGCGGTACTTCCACCCGGCCTCCCGCATGCCCACTATACGCCCTCGCTCAAAGTCCGTCATTGCACATAAGGTTCACGTCCACGCTGTCGCGGCATGCTACCAGTGTTAAAGACTGCGATGGAGCTCCGTATGCCACGGCAAACTGGCTGACACTGACGGCGGCGGTGCAAAAATGATGCGCAGCTAGCGCCATTCGACGGCCAACACCGCGGTTCCTGGTGTGTCCGCTGTGCCGTGCGTGTGATCATTGCTTGTACAGCCCTCTCGCAGTGTCCGGAGCAAGTATGGTGGGTCTGACACACCGGTGTCAATGTGTTCTTTTTTCCATTTCCGGGAGTGTATTTCGTTCTCATCATCTTTAAACGGTAGGAATTAAATCTCGAGCCTAATTAACAAAATATAGATAATTGATCGTTTAGCATTGTCAGAATGCTTATTTCTGGAATTTCAATATTAATGTGATTTTTATGTGTTTAGAAAATGTATTAAACTTTTACTAGCCAAGTAGGGAATATTATAGACTGATACAGTTAGTGAACAATTTCATATTATGAATTATGTTTTGCATTATTATGACCATTAGTACATTGTAGGAAGGATATAAATACTCGGTTTCGAGTATTGTTAGGTCAGATGAGTGTCCACTACAGGACAGATCTGTGCGTGTAGTTGAGATAAGTTATTGGTGCATGATTGAGCTTTGGATTTATAATAGAGCAACTCGTGTGTTGGACACTGTATAAAACATCATATTAGAACAGTGCAGTGACGGATTATTTTGGAGTATTGAACAGTTTGATTTAAAACCGAAGAAGGCAGAATGATATGTAACTTTATATTCGTAGTTTGCTGAATATTAGTGTTGAAAAATGCAATGGACTTCACACACGCATTTCTATCAAATTACTCTGTTAGGTTATTACATATACAGGGTGGTCCATTGATAGTGACTGGGCCAAATGTCTCACGAAATAAGCATCAAACGAAAAAAACTAAACAGAACGAAACTGTTCAAGCTTGAAGGGGGAAACCAGATTGCGCTATGGTTGGCCCGCTAGATGGCGCTACCATAGGCCAAACGGATATCAACTACGGTTTTTTTAATAGCAACCCCCACGTTTATTACATATTCATGTCGTACGTAATGAAATATGAATGTTTTAGTTGGACCACTTTTTTCGCTTTGTGACAGATGGCGCTGTAATAGTCACAAAAGTATAAGTACGTCGTATCACGTAACACTCCGCCAGTGTGGACGGTATTTGCTTCGTGATACATTACCCGTGTTAAAATGGACCGTTTACAAATTTCGGAAAAGGTCGATATCGTGTTGATGGATGACTATTGTTATCAAAATGCCCAACGGGAGTGCACTATGTATGCTGCTCGGTATCCTGGACATCATCCAAGTGTCCGGACCGTTCGCCGTTACGTTATTTAAGGAAACAGGAAGTGTTCAGCCACATGCGAAACGTTTTATTTTTTGTTTGGGGTTAAGGGAGCTCAACTACTGAGGTCATTAGCGCCCAGTCACAATTGTAAGATCACATAGAATCTAGTAAAACTCAAGGAGGGTGAGGGGGAGGGGACACCAGAAAGTTCTTACAAAGATGCAGATAAAATAAGTGAAGGAGTTAGATGTGTTTGGACAAGCCAGTCAAAGTGCTAAAACGAAGAACACGAGCAGCTGCTCGAGCATCATCAGCTAAAATATCCTGTAAAGTAGATGGCAGAGACAGCTCAACACGACACTGACTAAAACGGGGACACGACAATAAAACATGGCGCACTGTGAATGCATGACCACAAGGGCACTGCGGGGCTGGGTCACCGGAGAGCAGGTAGCGGTGGCTAAACCGCCAATGCCCAATCCGCAACCTGGTCAGAAGGACCTCTTCTCGACGAGATGGTCGGGAGGAGGTTGTCCTAGCAATTGGGAATGGTTTTAAGGCCAGGAGGTTGTTTCCTTGAAGTAATGACCAAGTATCCCACCACAATGACACAAGCCTCTCACGAACAACCCCACTAATGTCAGATGACGGGACACAATGGGAGGCTGGCCCAGGCAAGAGGACTGCAGCATTGGCTGCAGCATCAGCAGCCTCATTCCCAGGCACTCCTACATGGCTGGGAACCCACAGAAAGCTGACAGGAGAGCCATCATCAGCAAAAGAATGGAGGGACTGCTGGATCCGTTGCACCAAGGGATGGACCGGGTATGGAGCCCCAAGGCTCTGAAGAGCACTGAGTGAATCAGAGCAGAGTACATACGATGAATGGCGGTGGCGGCGGGCATACTGAACAGCCTGATGGAGAGAAAAAAGCTCGGCCGTAAAGCTGAAACACTGGTCGAGGAGACGGTATTTAAAGGTGACTGCCCCGACGACAAAGGCACAGCCGACACCATCATCAGTTTTGGAGCCATCAGTGTAAATAAAAGTGTGACTGGCAAGTCGCGCACGAAATTCGACAAACCGTGAGCAATATACTGCATCCAGCGTACCCTCCTTCAGGAGCTAGCTGAGGTCGAGGTGAATATGAACTGGAGCATGGAGCCAAGGTGGTGTCGGGCTCTCACCCTCTCTGAAGGTGGTAGAGAGGGCAAAATCCAATTGTTGAAGCAGGCGACGAAAGCGGACTCCAGGGGGCAGCAGGGCAGACACGTACAACCCATACTGACAGTCGAGAGAATCGGCGAAGAAGGACTGATAAGAGGGGTGGTCGGGCATTGACAACAGCCATCAGGCATACCGACAAAGCAGTATGCCGCGCCGGTAGGTCAATGGTAATTCGGCAGCTTCAGACCCTCGGCGGGACTAGTGTAGAATGCTCCAGTCGCAAGACGTAACCCCAGATGGTGGATGGAGTTGAGACTGCGTAAGAGGGATGGCCGAGCAGAAGAGGCTCCCATAATCCAGCTTTGATAGGACTATGGACCGATACAAGCGAAGCAGGACAGTGCGATCCGCTCTCCAAGATGAACCACTAGGAACTCTGAGGACATTAAGGGAACGTGTACAACGGGCAGCCAAATAAGAGACGTGCAGAGACCAACAAAGTTTCCTGTCTATTGTGAGCCCTAGAAACTTAGTTGTTTCCACGAATGGGAGAACAACGGGACCGAGATGTAAGGATGGCGGAAGGAACGCTTTATATAGCCAAAAATTGATGCAAACCGTCTTCTCTTCAGAGAACCAGAAACCATTAGCCACACTATGAGTATAGGCTATCAAGACAACGCTGAAGGCAACGTTGAAGTCAACGCTCCAGGAGGCATGTTCTCTGGGCACTGCAGTAGATCGCGAAGTCATCGACAAAAAGAGCCTGAGACATTAGGTGGAATGCAATCCATAATTGGATTGATCGCTATGACAAAAAGGACTACGCTCCAGACGGAGCCCTGAGGCACTCCGTTCTACTGGAAGAAGACGTCGGACAATACAGAACCCACACGTACCCTAAACTTTCGATCTGTTAATAAGTAATCAATAAAAAGGGGCAGGCGACCACGTAGACCCCACCTGTGCATAGTGCGGTGGATACCTCCTCTCCAACAGCTATCATAAGCCTTCTCCAAATCGAAGAACACGGATACCGTTTAGCGCTTTCGCAAAAAGTTGGTCATGATGAATGTCGACAAGGTCACAAGGTGGTCAACAGCGGAGCGGCGGCGACGAAAGCCGCATTGAACATATTGAATTCTTGAGATTCAAGAATCCAAACTAACCGAGCGTTAACCATGCGCTCCATCACCTTACAGACACAGCTTGTAGGAGAAATGGGGCGGTAACTAGAAGGAAGGTGTCTGTGCTTCCGGGGTTTTGGTATAGAACAACGACAGCGCCACGCCAACGCATGGGGACTTGACCTTCGGTCCAGAAGCGATTGTAGGTATGAAGAAGAAAGCTTTTGCCTGCCGGAGAAAGGTGTGTCAGCATCTGAAAGTGAATGGCATCTGGCCCCGGAGCAGAGAACCGGGACAGCGCAAGTGCACGTTCGAGGTCCCGCATAGTAAAGGGGGTATTATAATTTTCCAGATTCAGCGAGTGGAAGGAAGGTAGCCGAGCCTCTTCTGCCTCTTTCCTGGGAAGGAAGGCAGGGTGGTAATGGGCGGAGCTTGAAACCTCTGCGAAAAAGCGGCCGAAGGCGTTGGAGACATCCACAGGATCAACAAGTACCTCATTACCTGAAGTCAGCCCAGGTACCGAGGAGTGGGCCTTAATGCCCGACAGCCGGCGCAGGCCACCCCAGACGACAGAAGAGGGAGTAAAACTGTTAAAGGAGCTGGTGAAAGAGGCCCAACAAGATTTTTTGCTGTCTTTGATGACTCTACGGCATTGTGCTAGGAGTCGTTTGTATCCAATACAATTCGCCATCGTAGGATGGCGGCGGAAGCTGCGTAAAGCACGTCGTCGAGCACGGATAGCGTCTCTACAAGCCTCACTCCACCAGGGGACGGAAACTCGACGTGAAGAAGAGGTAGTACGAGGAATGGAACGTTCGGCAGCATTGATGATAACAGCGTGAGGTATCCAACCTGACTGTCACAAATGAGAAAATCGTGGTCCGGAAAGGTCGCCAGGGAGGAGTAAAGTCCCCAGTCAGCTTTCGGTATGTTCCAGCGGGAGGACGTGGGGTGGGGTGTGGTGCAGGAGACGAACGACACAGGGGAAATGGTCGCTCGAATAGGTGTCAGAAAGGACATACCACTCGAACTGACGGGCAAGAGTGGTAGAACAGATCGAGAGGTCCAAGTGGGGGTAGGTATGAGTAGAGTCCGAGAGGAAAGTCGGGGCGCCAGTATTGAGGCAGACAAGATTGAGATGGTTGAAGACATCCGCCAAGAGGGAGCCTCTGACAGGATGCAGGAGAGCCCCAAAGGAGATGATGGGCATTGAAGTCGCCAAACAATAAAAACGGCGAAGGAAGCTGAACAATCAGGTGCATCATGTCAGCCTGACTAACTGTGGATGACGATGGAGTGTAGACTGTACAAACAGAAAAAGCTAAGGCAGAAAGAGTAATATGGACAGGTATTGCTTGGAGTGGGGTGGTCAATGGGATGGGATGGTAATAGACATCGTCCCGAACGAGCAACATGACCCCACCATGAGCTGGAATACCGTCCACAGGGGTGAGGTCGGACCGCTCGGAGGTATAGTGGGTAAAAGCAATACGGTCTGTTGGGCGCAACTTTGTTTCCTGGAGACCAAGAAGGAGCGGGCACTGCAGGCTGAGGAGCAGTTGTAATTCCTCCCGATTAGATCGAATACCTCTTATGTTCCAATGTAACAAAGCCATCGCTAGTCAGAAAAAAGGGGGAACGAAACGGGTGAAGAGCTGGTCACCTCGACGGCCGCGGAGGGTCAGGTTTCGAGGGAACAACGCTACAACCAGCAGAAGGTGGATCCTGTTCCATCGAGTCGTCGCCAGCTGCGGCCGCATTCCTGAGTTGCCTAGGAGGGGCAGCATCATTCGCCGACGACAGGCCAGCTGAGCGCCTGGCAGCAGAGCTGAGGACGGCTGGGAGCAGCGACTCACGGATGGAGTGTCAGACGAAACGCGCCGGGGTGGAGAGGGGGATAAAGACTTCTTCTTGGAGGCCTTCTTCGAAGTCCGATGAGGCACAGGGATGGCGGGCTGGACCCGAAGAAGGTCCTCATGCGCGGGGTCCGTTTTGAAACGCCACGGTCCGAAACGTTTCCCTGATGGACGCCTGAGTAGAGGATCGCTTCTCAGGCGGCGGATGGGGAGGAGGAGGAAGGGTGGCCCCTGGGGCAGAGGGGACAGGGGCCGTGAGGGAGAAGGCTTTGGAAGGGAGGGATTTGGGAGGCCGAGGCATAGACCCCGGACGGGATGAGGAGGTGGAGGGGGGACAGGATAGGGGTGAGGATACTGTGGAAGGAGTGGATACGATTGAGGCAAACGAAGTTGTGAACGTCACGGGATGGAGGCGGTCATACTATTTCCTGGCCTCAGAATAAGAGTGACGGTGCAAAGTTTTTAATTCTTGAATCTTCTCCTCCTCCTGATACGCAGGGCAGTCTAAAGATCTAGGCGAGTGGAGGTCAGGACAATTGACGCACCGAGGTGGTGGGGTGCATGTAAGTTCCTCACAAAGAGGACGTCCACAATCGCCACAAAGGGGCTCAGCCTCACACCGTGACGACATGTGCCCGAAACGCAAACACTGAAAGCAGCGCATAGGAGGCAGGATGTAAGGTCGCACCGTTAGCACATCACCTTTACCTTCTCCGGGAGAACTTTCCACTCGAAGGCGAGGATAAAGGCCCCGGTGTTGATGCGACGGTCTTTGGGGCCGCGCTGGACTCGCCAGACGAAATGCACGCCTCGGCGCTCCAGGTTGGCCCTGAGCTCCTCATCTGATTGCAGCAGGAGGTCCCAATGAAAAATAACCCCCTGCGTCTTATTCAGTGCCAGATGCGGGACAATGGACACTCGGATGTCCCCAGTCGGTCGCACGCCTGGAGCGCCGCCGACTGTGTGGCGGAGGTGGTCTTTATAAGAACAGGCCCGGAACTGAGAGCCTCTATTTCCCCAAAGATGTCCTCAATGTGCTGGACAAAGAACATGGGCTTGGAGGTGGCGAACGTCACCCCATCGGGGGTAGTACTTCGCCCCAAGCCAGGGGGCCTGTCCTTCTTCCCAGGGAGTGGCCAAGGGGAAAAGGGCAGGAGAACCAGAGACAGAGACAGTACCTTTCTTTTTAAAAGACTTGGCCGCAGATCGACCTGATACATGTTGACGTTTCATCTGCGAAACGTCCGCCCCGATACCACCCACTCCGACCAGGGGCTCTCCCCACAGGCGCCATCCAGCCTCAGCAAGGGCCACCTGGCAGGATGACCGTTGCTGGGAGTCCTGATGCCCCAAGGAGACGGGCATCTACTCCTTGGCCGACGTGGGGAGGGTGCAGCTCAGGTATCGGCAGTACGATCCCTGTGTTGTCAGGGGGGCTACAACCTAGAGGGTACATGACGACCCCACCACAATGGGCTGGCTACCGTGCTGGATTTCGGGTGCCATGGAAAGTCCATCATAATCGTAGGTGCAGATGGGGACGCACTATGGGCGTGACTTGTGCAACCCATCAGGCTTTAGGACCAATTTGAGGAATAGTGGGTGCGGTTACAACGCCGTTACAGTACTGAGTGCCAAGGTCTTAGTGCACTGAGGACCAGTGATACACCACGTAAGGCGTCCTTCCCCAAAAGGGTCGTACTTCTGTAGAATTTTGAAAAATGGAAGTCAAACCCCAAGGGGGACAATCACATGGAAGGCTGAAACGGTTGAAACTCCTTTTAGTCGCCTCGTATTACAGGCAGGAATACCTCGGGTCTATTCTTATCCTGGACCCGCAGTGGGGCACACGCGAAACGTCAACCACGACCTACAACAAATGATGCCCAAGCAGGTGTATTAGCTGCTGTCGCGGCTAATCCCCACATCAGTAGCAGACAAATTGCACGAGAATCGGGAACCCCAAAAAACGTCGGTGTTGAAAGTGCTACATGAACATCGACTGCAAACGTACCATGTTTCTATGCACCAGGAATTGCATCGCGACGACTTTGAACGTCATGTACAGTTCTGCCAATGGGCACAAGAGAAATCGCGGGACGATGACAGATTTCTTGCGCGCGTCCTATTTAGCGACGAAGCGTCATTCACGAACAGCGGTAACCTAAACCGGCATAATATGCACTACTGGGCAACGGAAAATCCACGATGGCTGCGACAAGTGGAACATTAGCGATCTTGGCGGGTTAATGTATGGTGCGGTATTAAGGGTGGAAGGATAACTGCCCCCATTTTATCGATAGAAATCTAAATGGTGAATGTATGCTGATTTCCTACGTAATGTTCTGCCTATGTTATTACAAGATGTTTCACTGCATGACAGAATGGCGAAGTACTTCCAACATGATGGATGTCCGGCACATAGTTCGCGTGCGGTTGAAGCGGTATTGAATAGCAATTTCATGACAGGTGGATTGGTCATCTAAGCACGCACGTTCACCGGATCTGACGTCCCTGGATTTATTTCTGTGGAGAAAGTTGGAGGATATCCACCGAAAACGCCTGACAAATGCGTCGGCGCGTTGTCAATGCATGTGCGAACATGCGAACTACTCGCTATTGAGGGGAATGTCGTTAAACGTATTGCCAAATGCACTGAGGCTGACGGACATCATTTTGAGCATTTATTGCATTGATGTTGTATTTACAGGAAATCACTAGGTAACAGCATGCGTTATCAATTCTGAGAAGTTCACAAAGGTAAATGTATCACATTGGAACAACCGAAATAAAATGTTGAAACCTACCTAAGTTCTGTATTTTAATTTTAAAATCCTACCTGTTACCAAGTGTTCGTCTAAAACTGTGAGCCATATGTTTGTGACTGTTACAGTGCCATCTATCACAAAGCGGAAACAGTGGTCCAACTAAAACATTCATATTTCTTTACGTACTACACATGTATGTAATAAAAATGGGGGCTCCTACTTAGAAAAAAAAAAACAAAAACAAAAACGCGTTGATACCCGTTTCACCTATGGCAGCGCCATCTTGCGGGCCAACCATAGCGCCATCTGCTTTCCCCCTTCAAGCTAGACAATTTTCGTTCTATGTAGTTTTTTAGTTTGACGCTTATTTCGTTAGATATTTGGCCCGGTCACGATCAATGGACCACCCTGTATACATACAGGGTCCATCACCTAAAACGTGCACCAAAAGTACTGCATAAATGGATAGTGTTCTTGATGTGTGGTTTTCACAGAATGGTTGATAGTCAGCGGTTCGTATTGTTAGCCAATAAATAGATTTTAATAATACTTACAAAGTGTATTTTTAGTGCAATCACGCTATTTTTGAATGGAACAATGCCTACTGGCATTAACGAACTAAACGCTTTCTAATGGGAGTCATTTACGAGATACAGTATTTTCAAAAGTTTCCACACTGACACCTAGTACAATTACCTGTGGTAGCACACACTATAGAACAACACAAGTGCGTGCACTAGTTATGTGGACTCTGCCCTGTAATGAGACAATTGATTTTCACAGGCTGTGTTCCGAATGACTACCGCCAGCCACAATATTCGCTTCCAGTCTGGTATGGAACTGCTGCACACGTGCTAACATTTCAGCGGAGATGTCGAGAACGCTGCAATAATGAGTCGTTGCCTTTCATTGGATGTAGTTGGAATATCGTTCTAGAAAGCGTCATTCAGCTTTTCCAACAGAAAAAGTGCACAGCCGCCAAATCTAGTGAACAGGCTGGCTAGAGAATAGGTCCTCTGCGTCAAACAATTTGTGCATACCTGCTTTAGTACTTTGTGCACTACATAATGGACAGCCATCATGTTGGTACCACAAGTTCCTCCCCGTCTGCAGAGGATCGTTTTCTAGCATCCGTGGAAGATCGCCTGATAGGAGGCTGCAATACTTGTGCGCGTTCAGTGATCCGTCTGTGAAACATGGGCATATGAGCAGATGGTTCACTGTCGCACACCACACGTTTTCACTCTGGATGCTGACGTTCTGCATAACGAAGCAAATTGGAATTGTCAACAGACCAACAACAAATGTTTCGACGGTTTTCCTCCCATGATTGGTAAATGTGGCTTCATCACTAAATATATTACATGAAATATCTGGAGTATCATGTCTTAATACTCATGTACAGAAGATCACACGACTCTTATGATCTGTTCCATGCCATTCTACATCGGGAAAGATGTGATAGGGAACAAAGCTGTTTTGATTAGGAATGCATAGGACATTTGCCTGACTCAACCACTTTCTCATGTGATTGCACGGCAGCTATCGTGCGGATCAACTATAACAGCAACAGGAAAATTAATTTACCCTCTGCTGTATTCACTTGGTTTTTTCTGTTACATTGTATAGGTGTTACACTACCACTTTCATGTAACTGGTTTAAGAGGCTGATGAATAACTGCAGAGAGACTGTTGACATCTGTTGGGATAACTTGCTGCATACACTGTACAAGAAGGAACTGCACTCTTGCTACACACCACACACATGTCTGCTTTTTTTGAATCGTCCGCTCATGACCTACTGCTAGAAGCGTCGGACAGTAATTACGAGCAAGTCACACTGCACTCAAGGAACGCGGAAACACACTGGAAGCAAATATAACATCATACCTAGCAGCTATGCAGGCTGAATGGCACAAACAGGAGTCGGTGAGGAAACATTGCACAATGGGATATCTCGCCAACGACTCGCAGTAGAATCCTGCAAGAAACACTAATAAAATTCTCATGTAACCTAATTTTAGTCTGTTAATATAAATAGGCGTCGTTCCATTTAAAAAATGTATGATTGTACTAAAAAATACACTGTATCAGTATTGTTACAGTATGTTTATAGGCTAAGAATACGAGCTCCTGACTACCAACCCATTCAGTGAAAATCGCACATAAACAGCATTTTGCGCAATATTTGGTGCAAGTCTTAGGTGATTCATCGTATACATTCCAAGTTTCTGAAAAATGCCCGAAAAGATATTCCTGTAATGCTGCAAAATAATTCCTGTAATAAGCTTCTCTATTCTGAACATACTGCCCTGCTAGTTCAGTTTCCCAAAAGTAATTACGCAACGCATTTTTTTAGGGAAAGTATGCAATAGCTGCACCATTTTTAAATTAATGATAGTAGTAATTATGTTTACTGGAAATGTAACTCAGGTATATCGCTATATTCATTGTGGGCATTACATTTTCCCATTAGGAATGTTATCGATCTGCAATCCCAAAAGCTTAAACATTTCGACTACTTGTATTTTATTTTGAATTGCGATTTATTCGTCTCATAAGATACATAAGCCAATCATTTGATTAGAGTGCGGGAGACATGTCAAAATATGGTTTATACAATTTCTTGATATAAAACTATTGTTAATAAGATGATTTAAACAGTAATGTTACTTTTTGTGGAAAGATACATTCACATATTTACATATTTATAAAGTACATCCTGCTCAAATATTATGTTCATGGTTCATGAATTCTTCAGCTGAGTAGTAGCATCGCTGAAGTAGACCATCATGGATTTTTTTTTTCAGTGAATCTAGGTTACATACTCAGAATGTTCTTGGCTTTGAATTTGTTGTAATTTTCATTCCCATATACTGGGAAGTTTGAGCATAAAATTTTAAACACTGAGGAGGCAGCATAAAATTTTCTTTACTTCTTGAATTTTAGGTGTGATCAAAGCAGTTCTCCTGGCATAATTCTCAATTGTTACGTAAAAAATTATAATATCGTAGATATATAGGGAGGGCACTGTTCATAACTACTCATTTTTAAATAGTGGGATGTACAGTGCACATTTTTCTAACAATTCGTTTCTGTAATTTCAGAACATGCATTAAGTTGCTAGAATATCCCCAAAAAAACAATACCATACCTTATAAGCGATTGGAGATAGCTATGGTACGCAAGTTTCTTTGTGTCCACATCAGTGACATTAGCTAATATTTGCATAACAAATACAAAGCTATATAGTTTAACAGATTTTCAACATGTTTATTCAAATTTAAATTCCTGTGTAGGTTTAATCCTAAATATTTCACAGAAACCACTTCATGTAGATTTCGATTTTTGTGGTTTATTTTAATTTCCTGGGATGTTGACCGTTTTGTTCTGAACTGAACCACATGGTTTTTTGGGGTGTTTAGGGTTAATCCGTAGAGATGAAATCAAGTTTATAAATGATCTATTGTACTGATGATACTGATAGGAATAGTTCGTCTCCTGTTCTTCAATTAATGCAGTCATGTCATCTGAAAATAAGACTGATGAGGCATTTATATTGATTGATAGATCATTAATGTAGAATAGAAACAAAACAGCTCCTGGTATAGAACCTTGAGGGACACCTTGTATTACTGTCTTCCATTTGGAAATGTAATTTACTGCATTTGTAGAGATAACCACTCTTCGTTTCATATTGCACAGGTAGGAACTAAGCCACCCCTAATTCCATACTTGTCAAGTTTGTGGATAGGAAGTGCATAATTTATTGAGCGAAAGGCTATTATGATATCACTAAAGATACCTACAACTATATTCTTAGAGTCTAATGAAGTGCTAATCTTATCATCAAACTTATTTATTGCATGTGTTGTAGTTTTTCCGTGTTGGAAGCCAAATTGAGTTTTCAAAAAATCTCATATTTCAATAAACTTTTGAATCTGGATGGCAGAATCTTTATCGAATACTTTTGACTTGATTGGGAGAAGAGAGATAGGACTATAATTTTCCTTATCCTCTCTTGATCCTTTTTTGAACAGCAGTTTTACTTCTACATATTTTGGCAACTCTGGGAAAAATCATTTTCAAAAGCCATTCTATTATTAAAGATAGTGGGTGTCCGATTATTTTAAGAACAAATTTGAGAACTTTCGTGAGTATCCCATCTCAACCCCGAGAATTTTTGTTTTTCAGTGTTGCTATGATGTTTTCTACTTCTGCCACAGACACCACTTTAAATTTTGTGAAGCATTCTGACATTTGATGAAGTCCAAAAGGACATACTTTGCTATCAGTCTATAGCACTGACATCGGATTTCTCTACATGAATGAAGAATTCATTGAAGCATTCTGAAATCTGTGCTCCATTCATAATCGTCTTACTTCAGATTTGATTTGACAAATTTTATGACTAGATGCTTCAATACCTACAAGTGATCACACTGCCTTTGATTTATTCTCATGTTTTAAAATTAAATTATTATTTGCCATTTGCTTTGCTGCCTTGACAACTTTCTTAAATGTAATTTTGTATCATCTAACATATTCAACAAAGTCAGTGCCTTTGTTATATCTTAGTTCATTATGTAGCTGCATTTTCTTGTCACTGGAGATTTTTATACCTTTAGTGATCTGCCTAAATTTTTTATTGCTTTAGTAAAACACAGTTTAGGTGGAAACCTTTGATTGGAAACATCTAAAGAACTACTTAAGAATGCTTCAAAATTTGTAGCGCTTTAAATATTTTTGTCAAAGTGCCATTCTGTCACATGCAGCTTGCTATGAAATGAAATAATGTTTTCCTGATTAAAGTTTCGTTCTACATAGACCTTTTTACACAGAACGTCCTTACTTGATCTGGGCAACTCAATGAGTAGCACTGACTGATCAGAAATTCCTAAATCTAAACAAAATTTATGAAAATCTTCAAAAACATAATTCGTTAAAATACTGTCAATACAAGTAGCTGACTGAGCGTTTTCCCTCCTCGATCCTGAAAAATTTGATTTGAAACCATATTTTTTAGTATGTTAATGAATTTTGATGCTTCACCATTTTCACTCAACGCATTGATATTGAAATCAGCAGCAATTACAATTTTTTCTTTTTTCTTTACAAAGGAGTTCTAGCAAAACTTAAATTTATCTACGAAATTTTCAGTTTGACTTTCCCTGGGATTCTGTAAATTGAGATTATAACAACATTTACGTTCCTTAAATCGATCCTCAAAATACAGTCTTCATTTAAACAGCTAAAGTCACTTTTTACATAGTACTGTAAACTGAATGAATATGCATGAACGTCCATGTGACTTGCTTTTCCTACAGAAGCTGGAAGCTACCTTAAAGTTTTCAATTTTAATTCAGATTTTTATTGTACCTTTACTAATCCAGAGTTCATGTCAAGAAATTACTTTAACATTTCTGAACTCAGATAAAAGAATTTCAAGTGCATGTTATTTAGAGCTTCTATCACCAGAGTAATCAGATTTTAATCTATTTACATTACAGTGCTTGAACTAGATACACTCAATACTATTCATTACTTTATGTTTACTGTTGGTTGGATGTCATTTAAGTTCTTTGAGATCCCCATCAGCACTTTATAGTTTCCCTTGTTTCTTATTATTTGACAACAAACCGTTTGTTAAGTGTTTTAGAATCCTATCTGTTAATATGCAAACCATCTTTCCCTAGACATCTATAACTCAAGAATTTATTAGGATGTATAACTACATCTCCGAACCTGCTGCAAGACTCTGACACAAGAATTTATTCTTCCTATGTAGACTTCGCTCACCTTCTGTATATTATGCCATCTATTGCAATGCTAGAAGCTTTGTAGAGGTGTCTTGCCATGTGACTGATGTTTCTTGTTTCACTGACAATTTCTTCTTCACTCCTGCTTTGAAGAAAATTATTCCCCAAACGTAGGAACATTTTTATTGTTTGTGTGTCTGTATGAGTAGGAATGAGTCTTGTAAAAACAATGATAAACCATTAGTCTTGAATCAGCTGTTTTCAATCATTTCACTAACTGCCTTTTCAGCAATGAGACCATCCTTGTATCATCCGCAAAGAGGAATGAAAATGCATCGTTTGAAAGTGTAAGGGGAAGATCATTTATGTATACCAGAACAAAGGGAGAGCCTAAAACAGATCCCTGTGGTCCACCATTACTAAATGCTTCAAACTGTTATTTCCTATTGCTATGTGACCGAGATGGAACTGTCATTTTTACTGTTATTGCGGATAATGTAACTATCAAGACTCCTCTGTGTACTATTCACAATAATGCTACAGAAATACAGTCAGACGTAATAATTTGGGTATGTATCCTGATACATAAAAAATACATTTATGTAAATAGTGTAATTGCGAAATAAATTCATGTACTGGTGGTTGCCTTCAAAGTAAGACATATTTCAGTCTACATCTTTCTGACTCATTCCTCTCATTGCTCAAAACATTCATACGTCTCTTTCTTGCGAAGCTGCAGAACAATTCTGCACCTCTTTTTCTCGGCGGATCGAAAGAAGACGTCTGTAATGAACTGCTCGTTAACTTGTAACGTGCGATAACTCCGTGGCAGACCTTACGCTCAAATTGTAGTCTCAACTCATTACGGAAATGATTTACAGACCGACGGAGGAAGAAAGGAATGTTTTCGCACATACGTACAATTATACGTTCTCGCCCCAGGCAGGCCACAAATTTCGAAGGATTTCCATGTTTACGTTCTCTCCACTGCTGAGGCGTTTTCACTAGAGGCGAGTCGTTCGCGAAACTACAGGTCCACAGTTCACGAAACAGAACGGAAGGAACAAATTAAAAAACAAAAAAAACTGTCGTTCACGGTTTCGTACAGATCGGTCTCGCTCCCCCCTCACTTTCATTGATTTTGGTTGATCACTCGTTCTTTCTTTCGTTTGCATCAGTCGTCGATCCCACCCCGTTTCTCTTCCCAGTTCCAGAATTCTTCTTTCAATACCAGTCCCTTCGTTCATTGCTTCGCACATCTTTGTTGAATTTAAAACCATTCTCGAGATGTCGACTTCCAGTTCTTGACACATGCCGTTCAGCACAAGCTATTGGTAATCTATACGATTTGGTAGGGACCTAGGATCTGGGAGTAATAAGGAGATGAGCGAAACTAAAATAATGCTGGAGGTAAAAGTGTATATTGATTTGTCCCAGATCTTTTTTAAGTTCTAAACGCGATATTTTTCTGCCACGTAGGCCAAGTTCCAAAACATATTTTTAGGTTATTAGGAATACCCTAAAAGTATCAAAATTCACTACAACGGGTTCTGAAACACACAAGCAAATAGTTGACATGGGAAATAATTTATATATATATATATATATATATATATATATATATATATATATATCAAAAAAAGTATTTCATCACCCCAGTTCCTAGAACTCTGGAAGATAGACGCTGACACTGAATTGTATCACAGACACAGTCCCTTTGACTGTCCAAAGATGTCACTGAACCCGCCCTATTAATCGGAGGGGGTCCGACAGCCAATCAGTTCCAGTCATTCCACCAGGAAGGAGGTACACGCCATGTGTTGTTTGTAGTTCAGCCATGCCTAGACGACCAATACCGCGGTTCGATGGGCCATGGAGGGCTCTCAGCAAGGGAAGTGTCCAGATGCCTCGAAATGGACAGAAGCGATGTTGTTCGGACATGGTGGAGAGAGAGAGAGAGAGAGAGAGAGAGAGAGAGAGAGAGAGAGAAACTGTCGATGACATGCCTCGCTCAGGCCGCCCAAGGGCTATTACTGCATGATGAGCGCTACCTACGGATTATGGCTCGGAGGAACCCTGACAGCAACGCCACCATGCCGAATAATGCTTTTTGTGTAGCCACAGGATGTTGTATTACGACTCAAATCGTGCCCAATAAGCTGCATGATGCGCAACCTCACTCCCTACGTCCGTGGCGAGGTCCATCTTTGCACAGTCAGTCTCATAAATCCTGACCGATACTTAACGCCCATAAAAATATTACTCACCTTCGTTCCAGCAGCGGGCAGAAGTAAATCATGGACAGTGTATATAGCCACGTCCACCAGCCAAGGCAGTAGGAACACCCCCGAAATCCCACTCCAGAACATGGCCTGCCACCGCAGACGCAGGGCATAGCTGCAACTGGCCAGTAGGCGAAAGCTCGGCCCACAAAGTAAACAGTCAAGATGAACAACCAGCACGGCTCCAAGGTACAAGCCACTGTACTGAATGTTGCATCAAACCAGCCAATCCCGATCACGTCGCCGGCCGCGGTGGTCTAGCGGTTCTAGTCGCGCAGTCCGGAACCGCGCGACTGCTACGGTCGCAGGTTCGAATCCTGCTTCGGGCATGGATGTGTGTAATGTCCTTAGGTTAGTTAGGTTTAATTAGTTCTAAGTTCTAGGCGACTGATGACCTAAGAAGTTTAGTCGCATAGTGCTCAGAGCCATTTTGAACCCGATCACGTCTGGACTACGCGGGTGTAGAAACATCTTGTACAGGCGCCACCACTTGGTATGTCAAGAAAGCCGTAGCTAAGCAACGCTAAACACGGTTTGCTCTAGTACCGTAATCAGTATAACCACGCGCGCGGCTCTCTGTAACATTATTCTAATTATACGAGTGTGGGTCAGAAAGTAATGCCTCCTGTGTCATAAAAAAAATTGATAATGGACATATAATAGCGGAATGAGTACCTACCATAGCGCGAACTTTCCCCTATACATTACTACCGTTTAACATAGTCACCGTGCTTTTGTATACATTTGCGCCATGGTTAGGAAAACTTCAGGGTTTTGTACCTCGGCACACGAGTTTAAGTCCTCAGTTTTCCCCTTAATTTTTTAAATCTAAGGCGCCTTTCATATCTAATCGACAGGCATTGTGACGAATCCTGTTGATCGACCAATTCGCTGATGTCATTTAAAGCATCCCCAAACACTTTCTTCATGGATGCGTTTAAAACAGCTTTATTTCAAGAAGCAAAAACCTCACTCCTTACAGACTGGTCTTGAGCCTGGGTTCAGTGATGACGCAATTTGTACAAATGCATTATGACCCTGTGGAACGGTAGTCTTGTGTAGAGGACAACTCAGGCTATGATATGTAAGTTGGGGGGGGGGGGGGGGGAGGCGACCGGTTCTAGGCGCTACAGTCTGGAACCGCAAGACCGCTACTGTCGCAGGTTCGAATCCTCCCTCGGGCATGGACGTGTGTGATGTTCTTAAGTTAGTTAGGTTTAAGTAGTTCTGAGTTCTAGGGGACTGATGACCTCAGAAGTTAAGTCCCATAGGGCTCAGAGCCATTTGAACCATTTGTTATACTCGAATGCTCATTATTACATTTTTATGGCACACGAGGCATTACTTTTTCATCCATACTCGTACGTTAAAATTAAAAGAAATAATCCCAATTAGTTAGAAATCGCTTGTTGACATGCAATTCTGTGTTTTCGAAAGCAAAGTGCACATTATTTGCAATTTAGCTGTCATCTTTGATGCTTATCAATGACGATTACGTCCTAAATATGTGTACATCGTTTTTATGTATGTATGTACAACGGGATAAAGTTTTAGAATGAAATTAAATGAATTTTTCAAAACTGTTCCCGGTGCCATTTTCATTTTTCACTTTCCGAGGCACAGCTGATAATCCTTTGAAGCTAATAAAAGGCAGTCGACCTACCTGTCTCTTTTGTTCGTTAGGTCACAATTTTTTTAGTTGGAATTTTGAAAATTTCTGATACCACTTGAATTTGTCGTATATATGACATTTAGTCAAGTATTTCAATTTTTAAAATGACGTCTTTTTTTTACTAACTACCAATGATTGTTTTTTATTGGAATGGATTAAGCGTCATGAGGGAAACAGTTTTCATTGGAAACACTATTAATTTTCATTTTAAAAGATTTCCATCCACTAGTTTTATCCAGTATTCTGTAAGTGGTTGTTACAGAGCACAGTTGCACCCAGCGGAGGGTAGGAGGGGGCTTTGCAGCTCCCTGTGACCCTTAGAAAATTGATCTTCAGAAACCACACACGGCCACACATGTATCAATTCAGTATTAGTTAGAATTAAGATGGAACATGGAACGGATACTGACTTGCAGTAAGTGTTCTCATAAGCAAGGCGGAATATGTATTGACACTGACCATGTAAAACGTATATCCAGTACCACTAGTCGCGAAACCGTCGTTCAAAATGAAAGTAGGCTCTTGCTTCAAGGTGTAGCCTACTTTTTCGATTTGACTTTTGAAATTCAAACACTATTATGCAATTAGACAAAAACAGGAACGGTGAGCGATTGAAGCTGGACGGGTCACGAAAAGCACCCGTCACCATTGGAGTAGACCATCTGCCAATGATCAACGTGTTTGCTCATCTCTAGTACACACTAAAATAGCGACCGTTTTATGAGCAAAGTACTAACTAAAAAATAAATACATTTGGGTGTGGAAAGAAACATCTGTAGAGCGACGCAGCTATTACGAAAATGTCCCAAAATCAGTAGGACATTTTAAACAGTGGAAATATGTAATATGGGAGTACTATCGTATTCCACTAGTAGGTAGTTCTGTGGATCTTCCAGAACCGCTGATTTGCTTTAGTGAAAATGGAATACTACCATTCGTCTTTCATGGCTTGTGTGACAAACACATTGACCAGACTTAGTTGTGAGAGACGTACCAAAATGAACGTAAGCGATGGCTGTGATGGTACGTCAGGTATGGTGGAACCCCAGCCAAGCCCTGAATATGTCAATGAGTACAAGTACTGCCTCTTTCCTGAAAAGTAGAAAATGACAGTAAGTTAAAAACGTTTTTATTAGTATCCAGAGGTCATCTATGCTTCGTGAAGTGTGAATTTACAGCCTTACATGAAAATTCTCATTTAAAAGGTGGAAACGCATGTTAGAGTAACGCCAATCCAAAGCATCATTGAGGATGGCGTATAGGCTCAGTTTGGGTAAGGATGAGGAAGCACACCGGCCGTGCCATTTTCTATATCAGCCATCCCAGCAACTGTCTTAAGCCAACGGGAAATTCAGGAAATACTTAAATCTTGAGCCCGACAGAGAACCTGAAACCTACTTTTCCCGAATTCTAATTGAACAGCACGAATGCTTCTAGAGTTGAGACTTGTATTTGCGATGTCGTCAATGTTAGAAAGAAGGGCTAGACGAACTGTGAGTAATAGTGCCATGAACTGTGGTTAAGACATATAAGCGATTGTGTGTTAAACTTTTCGGTGCGCTGGTTAATCGAACCCTGGCGCACGTAAATACAGACTTCTCCACTATCGACCAACTGTACACAACAACTAACGCTGGCGGCCTTTGCAAATAAAGTTTTCAGAATTCAGTGTTACCAACATTAGGTATTACACAGATAGCAAGAACGTCAAAAGTTACTTGTCACATACGTTTTGCGTGTCTATACCCTCACTTCCCAAGTTCGCTCATCATCCTGGCTCATGACGTCATTGTATGTATACCAGCGGAGATATACGTCAAAATAACGACATGGCTCCTACCTAAATTATTAATTGGTGTGCTCTTACTTCACGCATAAGGTCGGTGCCACGTATGATTTTGAATAACAGTAAAGAGAAGACTCTTCAAGGAATGCCATGTCTTTACGAAAGCAAATCATGACTGAAGCAATCAGGTTCACGGGGATTGTAAAAACAGAGTGAATTATTACCATGACAGTACCAAAAGAAAATTATGTGAACTGTGAGGTTATGCATCTTAAACGTCGGAAGAACATGAACATACAGTATGGTTTGAAAGGTATTGTTGTCATGAGGAGTTATAAATGACATTTATTTCATCCAATTTTGATTTAAAAGACGGCCTCTTAATACACCTGAGTGCCTCTAACCAGACAATTTAATACTGCTTCGTCTGACAGGATTTACACTAATACAAAGAAGTGTACAAATCGGTGATGTATAGTTTCGACCGGTTTTATGTGAATTGTTTTATAAAATGGCCCGAAGAAGATTATGAAGTCATACGGAAGGTACTATAAATCTTCTAAATTACGTCACAACTTCCAAAGTATAATACTGATGAGTAAAACGGGAACTTTTGTTTTTTCTTCCTGTGGACCAAACTGCAACTACAGTTTATTGTTTCATTGACAAAGACTGTCGCAGTACCATTTGCATTAGTTTTATCGAAGAACCCAAGTACACGAATTCCAAAATGATTTAGATAAGATATCTGTGTGGAGCGAAAAGTGGCAATTGACCCAGAATAAAGAAAAAAAATGGTTCGAATAACTAAGCACTATGGGACTTAACATCGGAAGCCATCAGCCCACTAGACTTAGAACTACTTAAACCTAACTAACCTAAGGATACCACACACCTGCATGCCCGAGGCAGGATTCGAACCTGCGACCGTAAGCAGCAGCGCGGTTCCGGTCTGAAGCACCTAGAACCGCTCGGCCACAGTGAGCGGCTAATAAAGAAATGTGTGAAGTTATTCACATGAATATTAAAATAAATCCGCTAATTTTCAATTACGCGATAAGTCACAAATCTGAAGGCTGTAAATTCAACTAAATACTTAGGGATTACAGTTACAAATAATCTAAATTGGAACGATCACATATATAATATTGTGGGTAGAGCAAGCCAAAGACTGTGATTCATTGGCAGAACACTTAGAAGGTGCAACAGGTCTACTAAAGACACTGCTTACACCACGCTTATCCGCCCTATTCTGGAGTATTGCTGTTCGGTGTGGGATCCGCATCAGATGGGACTGACGAATGATATCGAAAAAGTACAAAGAAGGGCAGCTCGTTTTGTATTGTCGCGGAGTAGGGGAGATAGTGCCACAGTCATGATACGTGAACTGGAGTGGTAATCATTAAAACAAAGGCCTTTTTCGTTGCGATGGGTTGCATGAAATTTTAATCACCAGTTTTCTCCTCCGATTGTGAAAACATTGTTGGCACCCAACTACACGGGGAGAAGTGATCATCACAATAAAATAAAAGAAATCAGTGCTTGCTCAGAAAAATTTAGGAGCTCGTTTTTCGCGTGCGCCTTTAGAGGATGGAACGGTAGAGAAACAGCTTGAAGGTGGTTCATTGAACCCTCTGCCAGGCACTTTATTGTGAATAGCAGAGTAATCGTGTAAATGTAGATGAAAAAGAATATGAGAGGTGCATAAGGAAGTAACAAAGGAAAATTTTTGCTTAAAACAGCTCGTACTAGTGCATATGTAAAGAGATGTGAACAGTGACCATGACCATTCCATGTCTTTGCGTGATTTAGTGTTCTTTAGCAAAAACAGCCTTCCTGAATTTTGTTGTGATAAAACATTCCGCAAGTAACTTTCACAGAGTGATCCATAGACTAATAACCATACAGCCATTAGCGCTGGAAAAGCAATTACAAATATATACGTTACTGAAATGAACGTGTCAAAAAGTGACATCCAACAATTCAGTACTAAAATTATTAATAAAGACAGAATTGTAATTACATAGCAAGGAAAGAGAACGGTTTTCATCCCATGGTCTGGAGCACTGTCCAATGTTAGTTTTGACGTCACGGTCAAACACCTTGGCGTCTGTGGACCAACCTGTCTTTAAAGCACTGAACGCGTTTTCTTTTGGTATGGGCGAAACACAAAGCCCATGTGCCTTGCTTTGTCCGTTCTGGTGAATGGACTGTAACAGAGAATACAGAAGGCAATTCACGCTACAAAACCCTTGTTGACGCTCTGTTTTTTGTCCGGGCTCAGCTGCTTATACAACTGAGACATAGCGATTATTTTCCGAGGAACTAACACCGTCACATATCTTGAGCATTTCATCCCACCAGATTCTTTTCTTCGGCTTCGTGCCAAATAACATTCTCACCAGAGTCTGCTGGTAGCCTTTGTACGAGGCCTAAAGAATAAACATGGCAGCATACGAGCACTGAGAAAAGCTATTGGACTTCTAGTGCCCAATTATCTGGAAGTTTCAAGTGACGTATGTTATTAATAATATGCAACAAGTATGGTATCTTAAATTATATAAGGCAGTATAGAAGATGAGCGTATTGCAAAATTTATGGCGTAAAGGTATAACAGGTACTGAGTCGCAAACGTGTATGTCAGTTTCAAAGGGAGGGAATAGTCTGGGCGTACAAAAAGAGGAAAATGCCCATAACCTAACTTTATGAAGGAAAAATTTATCTAGATGGAAAGACACGATGACAGATCCTGAGGACGATATCCTGAACGAGATTAGAGTAATGTTTCAGAAAACTTTAGGAGATACCAACAGTGAAGAGCGGAATTTGCAACGTAAGAACGAATTGTTACGGCTTAAGATCAGAGAACGATAGACAACTACAACAGGTAAGGAGATATTTGACAAATTAATAGTACATTCTAATCGTACATAACTGTTTCTTCTTTTTTATTCTTTATCTTTTCTTCCACTCGTGAGAGTGGGCAAGAGCGGATGAGGCCGAAGATACATTTGTAGTTCATCGGCCAAAATGTTTTTGAGGTACAAAGGTAGTTTCAAACACATGAAAAACACATGAAAAAGAAGTTATTACAATCACAACTGTACATTAGTTACTTTAAATATGGTATGTTGCATTTAAAAAGATTGATGGGAATGCTGATGAAGGCGAAGAATTTCACTTTTAATTAGAACAAAATGCACAGGGAGAGAATATGTTGAGAGTAGCAAGGTTCCGTAAGCAATCGTGTAGCAGTGACGCTAGTGTGTTGGTGTATGTCAGTGAGTAGTTGTCGAAGAGCAGATTCTAGAAGACGCGGGAATCTGCGTAAGACTAAACTAGTATGTAGGCTAGGATATGATTACAATGATGCAAACGCCGGGCGTTGTAGCCGAGCGGTTCTAGGCGCTTCAGTCTGGAACTGCGCTACCGCTACGATCGCAGGTTAGAATCCTGCCTCGGGCATTGATGTGTGTGATGTCCTTATGTTAGTTCTAGGAGACTGATGACCTCAGATGTTAAGTCCCATAGTGCAAAGAGCCATTTGAACCATTTGAGTTCAGGAGGGTAATACAGAACACCGTGCTGGATCCCAATGGCCTCGTATCACTAGCAGTCGAGATGACAGGCATCTTATCCGCATGACTGTAATGGATCGTGCAGCCACGTGTCGATACCTGAGTCAACAGAAGGGGACGTTGGCAAGACAGCAACAACGTGCACGAACAGTTCGACGACGTTTGCAGCAGCATGGACTATCAGCTCGGAGACCATGGGTGCGGTTACCCTTGACGCTGCATCACAGACAGGGGCGCCTGCGATGGTGTACTCAACGACGAACCTGGGTGGACGAATGGAAAACGTCTTTTTTTTCGGATGAATTCAGGCTCTGTTTACAGCATCATTATGGTCGCATCCGTGTTTAGCGACATCGCGATGAAAGCACATTGGAAGCGTGTATTCGTCATCGCCATACTGGCGTATCCCCGGCGTGATGGTATGGGGTGCCATTGGCTACACGTCTCTGTCACCTCTTGTTCCCATTGACGGTACTTTGAACAATGGGTGCTGTATTTCACATGTGTTACGTCCCATGGCTCTACTTTTCATTCGATCCCCGCGAAACCCTACATTTCAGCAGGATTATCCACGACCGCATTTTGCATGTCCTGTACGGGCCTTTCTGGATACACAAAATATTCGACTGCTGCCCTGGCCAGCGCATTCTTCAGATCTCTCGCCAACTGAAAACGTCTGGTCAATGGTGGCCGAGCAACTGGCTCGTCACAATACGCCAGTCACTACTCTTGATGAACTGTGGTATCGTGTTGAAGCTGCATGGGCAGCTGTACCTGTACACGCCATCCAAGCTCTGACTCAATGCCCATACGTATCGAGGCCGTTGTTACGGCCAGAGGTGGTTGTTCTGGGTACTGATTTCCCATGATCTATGCACCCAAATTCATGAAAATTTTATCACATGTCAGTTCTAGTATAATATATTTGTCCAATGAATATTCGTTTTTCATCTGCATCTCTTCTTGGTGTAGCAATTTTAATGGCCAGAAGTGTATGTTGACCTGGCTCCCTACCTGTCAAGTCTGTAAACAACAGGGAAGCCGCGTCTGCAGGTGTATTTATGTATGTGTTCACCTTGGGTGAGAAGGGAGAAACATTCAACGAGTCAGTAAAGGATTTGTGCATAAGATGCTAAGTTGGATAAGAAAGGTAGCAGCGCAGTATTTGGAAAAAGTAAGAAGGTGTGAGGTCATAAAACAGAGGTATGAAGCGATAGGATGATGAAATCAACAGAAGGTAGTCAAGGGCGGCAAGCCGTGCAATCTAAGAAATAGGCAGTCACTACAGACAACGGCAGTGCTGTCAGGCTAAGGCTTCCTATGAGAAGTCTGTCATCACTAGATGTGTTCTAAACTGCAATATTGTACTTGTATACAAACAACGTAGGAGGCTGTGCATCCATTCTGCTACGATGTACACCTATGCTGAAGATGGCAAATTGACTGCATTCGTATAAAACAATCGTTCAGACGTTTTAATTTATATGCAACCGGTCTTGGTGTTACAGAGCACTATCTTCCGGTCCATCTATAACTGGGTGAGCGCTTTGATATCGGTTGTCATCACCACATATTTCGTAGAAGACCCAAGAAACATCTTAGTGAGTGAACGAGTGTAATGAGATAAGAAGTAGTGTAGTTACATAGTACGTGGCCAAAGGAACACAGTAGCAACGTAAGGGGCAAGGACGATAAAAAGCATCGGGAGGAAAATGTGGAAATGCAGCTCACGACTGAAGCGAATGGATGAAGCGATGCACTTTAATACGGGGGAGCGGATGCGTTCCGCATCCGGCTCCTTATTACGAACAGCCGGCCAGCGAACCCTCTAGACGGGTCGTAGACCTGAGACTGCTAGACGCAGTCTACTTGTCGGTTGGAAGGCTTCCAGCTCATCCACTACCCCCACGCTGCTATGGCGTTGCGTTGCGAGGGGAGGCACACCTGTTGCCCGCCATAAAGAGGGCACGCGCCGGGGTCATACCAGCGCCGGAGACTCTTCCTCGCTGCACCCGGCAACCCTCCGCGTTACGTCTACGTGTTAGTTATTATTCAGTCTCCTTCCTCTAGCAGGCACAGAGTAAGACCTCGGTCTCAGATGGCTAACACCTGACACCGTACCAAACGATTGGACTCATGAAACTTCCTGGCAGATTAAAACTGTGTGCGGAGCGAGACTCGAACCGGGACCTTTGCCTTTCGCGGTCAAGTGCTCTACCATCTGAGCTACCCAAGCACGACTCACGCCCGGTTCTCACAGCTTTACTTCTGCCAGTACCTCGGCTCCTACCTTCCAAACTTTACAGAAGCTCTCCTACGAATCTTTCAGGACTAGCACCCCTGAAAGAAAGGCTATTGCGGAGACATGGCTCAGCCACAAATGGTAGAGCACTTGCCCGCGAAAGGCAAACGTCTCGAGTTGGAGTCTCGGTCCGGCAGACAGTTTTAATCTGCCAGGAAGTTTCATATCAGCGCACGCTCCGCTGCAAAGTGAAAATCTCATTCTGGATTCGATTCATGTTTGGCAGGTCTTATCTATAGTAAGGAGTATTGTGCTGGTATACCTTTACCATCTTCAGTCCCATATATGAATGGATGATGAAGATGATGTCGGGAATCAACACGAAATGTTTTGTAGAAATTCCAAGGAACATCGGCGTCCGCAGAAAGTCTGATGGTAGTCCCCAACATCAACCGAATCAATTAGACTGTTAGAGATCCTACGATGGTTTCTTAGCAACGAAACTGGTTGCGTGTAAGCAAACCCAGTAAATATAGCTGCTGGTCTTGTTAGTATACATAATGCACAACAAAGCTATTGCTCCAATATCCACCCGATGATAGTTGTACGGAGGTTGTATGAATGACTTTTGGTTCACAACTACCCCGCCGCGGGGGTTTAGCCGTGCGGTCAGAGGCGCTGCAATCATGGACTGTGCGGATGGTCCCGGCGGAGGTTCGAGTCGTCCCTCAGGCATGGGTGTGTGTGTGTGTGGGGGGGGGGGGGGGGGGGTTGGTTGGTTTGTGGGGGTTAAAGGGACCAGACTACTTAGGTCATCGGTCCCTTGTTCCACGACCATAAGAATACACGAAGAAAAGTCCAACAAGCAATAAACACATAACGGAGACGACAAGGGACGACACAGTACAAGAAAGACATAGACGAAGACCAGAGAAAAGAGATTAAAAGACACACAGAGTGCGATGGTCATTGGCCGACCATGAAAATAAAACTGGAAAGGCCAACAACCAAGGGACACATTAAAACACCACAAACTAAAACCCCAGGCCAAAAGCCACAGTCGACACTAAAAAAAAAATAAAAAGGGACTCTCATATTGAATGATAAAAACCCCCTGCTCGAATAAAACGGAGAACTAAGTCAGCCATAGTAGAGTCATCGGTTAAAAGAGCAGGGAGTGTATCAAGCAGCGCGAACGTCTGCCTGAGGGCAGTTAAAAGTGGGCAGTCTAGTAAGACGTGTACCACGGTCAGGGCCAATCCGCAGCGACAGAGAGGCGGGTCGTCACGGCACAAGAGATACGCGTGCGTGAGCCGGGTATGTCCTATGCGGAGCCGGCAGAGGACGACAGCGTCCTTGCGAGACCCCCGCATGGAGGAGCGCCACACACTGGTTGTCTCCTTGACTGCCCGAAGTTTGTTGGGAGAGGGCAGGGTGCGCCACTCATCACGCCAAGCAGCAAGGACCTTCTGCCGCAATACGGATCGGACGTCACTCTCTAAAAGACCGATCTCCATGGCCGGGGAACTGACCGCCTGTTTCGCCAGTTCGTCAACCCGCTCGTTACCCGGGATGCCGACGTGACCCGAGGACCAAACAAAGGTGACAGAGCGGCCACAACGGACGAGAGTATGGAGGGACTCCTGGATGGCCATCACCAGACGGGAACGAGGGAAACACTGGTCAAGAGCTCGTAAACCGCTCAGGGAGTCACTACAGATGACAAAGGACTCACCTGAGCGGGAGCGGAGAAACTCTAGGGCATGATAGATGGCAACCAACTCGGCAGTGTATACACTGGAGCCAGCTGCCAATGACCGTTGCTCACAATAATCCCGTAGAGTGAGAGCGTAACCAGTGTGACCAGAGACCACCGAACCGTCGGTGTAGGCCACCGCCGCGTTCGGAAACTCGGCCAGGATGGAAAGAAAGCGGCGGCGGAGGGCCTCCGGAGGCACTGAGACCTTCGGACCCTGTGCCAAGTCGAGCCGAAGGCACGGTCGGGGCACACTCCACGGGGGCAGACGGAGATTGGCCCGGAAAACAGGTGGCAGAGGAAGAAAGTCAAGGCCACCGAGAAGGTCCCGGAGGCGAACCGCAATGGGACACCCTGACCGGGGCCGCCTGTCTGGAACATGGACGATCGAGCGCGGGAACAGGAGACGGTAGTTTGGATGCCCTGGCATGCTATAAACGTGCGCGGCATAGGCGGCCAGAAGGCGGTCACGCCGGAACCGCAATGGAGGGACACCAGCCTCCACAAGTATGCTGTCGACGGGGCTTGTCCGGAACGCTCCCGTGGCGAGGCGGATCCCGCAGTGGTGTATGGGATCCAGCAATCGCAATGCTGAAGGCGAGGCAGAACCGTACGCCACACACCCATAATCAAGGCGGGACTGGATCAGCGCTTGATATAGGTGGAGGAGGGTGGACCGGTCGGCACCCCACCTGGTGTGGCTTAAGCAACGGAGAGCGTTTAAGTGCCGCCAGCATGTTTGCTTCAGCTGCCTAATATGGGGCAGCCAAGTCAACCGGGGATCGAACACCAGTCCCAAGAACCGATGCGTCGCGACCACAGCAAGAGGTTCACCGTCAAGGTAAAGGCGCGGCTCAGGGTGAACCGTGCGACGCCGGCAGAAATGCATAACGCAGGTCTTCGCGGCCGAAAACTGGAAGCCGTGCGCTACAGCCCATGACTGCGCCTTGCGGATGGCACCTTGCAGCTGCCGTTCAGCAGCGGCGATGCCACTGGAGCTGTAATATAGGCAGAAGTCGTCCGCATATAAAGAAGCCGCGACGGACGACCCCACCGCCTCAACGAGCCCATTGATGGCAATTAAAAACAGGGACACACTGAGGACAGACCCCTGTGGGACCCCGTTCTCCTGGACCCGGGAGGAACTATGCGACGCAGCTACTTGCACGCGGAAGGAACGATACGAAAGAAAATTCTGAATAAAAATCGGGAGCGGGCCCCTAAGGCCCCACCCATGAAGTGTGGCCAGGATGTGATGGCGCCAAGTCGTATCGTATGCCTTCCGCATGTCGAAGAAGACGGCAACCAGATGTTGGCGGCGCGCAAAGGCTGTACGGATGACAGACTCCAGGGAGACCAGATTATCGACGGCAGAGCGGCCTTTACGGAACCCACCCTGAGATGGAGCCAGAAGGCCCCGAGACTCGAGGAGCCAACTCAACCTCCGGCTCACCATACGTTCCAGCAACTTGCAAGGAACGTTGGTGAGGCTTATGGGGCGATAGCTGTCCACCTCCAGCGGGTTCTTGCCAGGTTTCAATACGGGGAGGACTATGCTTTCCCGCCATTGAGACGGGAAAACACCCTCGACCCAGACGCGATTGAAAAGATCTAGGAGGCGTCGCTGGCAAGGCACTGAGAGGTGTTTCAGCATCTGGCTGTGAATGCGGTCTGGTCCAGGAGCCGTATCAGGGCAAGCAGAAAGTGCGCTCTGGAATTCCCATTCGCTGAAAGGAGCATTGTACGACTCCGCGTGGCGCGTGTGAAAGGAAAGCCTCCGACTTTCCAACCGCTCTTTCCGGGAGCGGAAGGCCAACGGGTAGTTCGTTGACGCGGAACACTGAGCAAAATACTCTGCTAACCGGTCCGCAATCGTGTCGGAGTCGGTGCACACTGCTCCATTCAGCGAAAGCCCAGGGACAGAGACAGGTGGCCGATAGCCTTGGAGTCGCCGAATCTTGGCCCAAACCTGCGATGCAGAGGTACGGACGCCAATGGTGGAAACATAACGTTCCCAGCACTCCTGCTTCCGTTGGCGAATAAGGCGTCGGGCTCGGGCGCGGAACTGTTTAAAAGCAATGAGGGTCCCCAACGACGGGTGCCGCTTATGGCGCTGAAGAGCCCGCCGGCGATCTCGAATCGCCTCTGCGATCTCGGGCGACCACCACGGCACAGTCCTCCGCCGAGGTGACCCGGATGGACAGGGAATCGCAGATGCCGCCGCAGAAACGATGCTGGTGGTGACCGACTGAACCACCGCATCAATCGGATCAGTGGAAGGAGGTGCGATCACTGCGACAGATGTAAATAAGTCCCAATCAGCCTTATTCAGAGCCCATCTGGAGGGGCGTTCAGAAGAGTGACGCTGTGGCAGTGACAGAAAGATGGGGAAATGGTCACTACCACATAAGTCGTCATGGACCCTCCAGTGGATGGATGGTGAAAGTCCGGGGCTGCAAATAGAAAGGTCAATGGCCGAAAACGAGCCATGGACCGCACTAAAGTGGGTCGCCTCTCCCGTGTTTAAAAGGCAGAGGTCAAGCTGTGACAGAAGAGTCTCGACATCTCTGCCCCGGCCAGTAATCGCGGCGCTACCCCACAAGGGGTTATGGGCGTTAAAGTCGCCCAGCAACACAAAGGGAGGCGGCAGTTGTCCTATCAATGCAGCCAACACATGACGAGAGACATCACCATCCGGCGGAAGGTACAAACTGCAGACAGTAATAGGCTGAGGCGTCCACATCCTTACAGCGACAGCCTCTAAGGGTGTATGAAGAGGCACACACTCGCTGTAGATAGAGTTAAGGACGTAGACGCAGACTCCACCAGACACCCTCTCATAAGCTGCCCGGTTCTTATAATAACCCCGATACCCTCGTAGGGCAGGGGTCCGCATTGCCGGAAACCACGTTTCCTGGAGGGCAATGCAGAAGAAAGGGTGACTGCTGACGAGTTGGCGGAGCTCAGCAAGGTGGTGGAAAAAACCGCTGCAGTTCCACTGGAGAATCACTTTGTCCATGGGCGAAATAGGCGTGAAGGGACCGAGGAGGCAGATCACATCACTGGGTCACCTGCTGTCACCGATCGAGGACCAGTACAATCGACGTCCTTGGCGTCTGAGGGTATGGCGAGATCCAGGTCCTCAGCGGACGCCAGGATCTCCACCTCATCCTCAGACGCAGAGCCTGTATGGAGCGGTGGGGTGGATGCCACCGCGCGTTCCTTGGCCTTAGAGGCCTTCTTCTTCTTCGTCTTCTCTCTCTGCTCCTTGGGCTTTACTGGCTGGGAGGGCTCCACCGAGTCAGTCTCCGGGACGGAGGAGGAGCGGGAAGCCCTGCGACCAGCCGCTGGCCTGCTTTTCAGCCATTGGCTGACGTCACCCTTCCCAGAGGTGGAAACCTGGGAAGGGAGGGACCCGAGGGATCCCTTGCGAGAGAGAGTCGCCGAAGAAGTCGGACGCTTCTCCGGCTTAGAGTTGGGGACTTGTGTCCCCGATGGTTGGGGGGTCGTTGCTCCTGAGGTAGGTGGTGCAGGAGCAACAGATGGGGAAGTGCCCCCCACCATCAAGGGGGCAGGTGTAGTATTCCGGCTCAGAGTGTTCAGTGGAATCGGTGCAGCAGATGACAAAAGTACTGTTTTGGCAGCGGTGGCATAGGAGCTGGTCAGAGCCACAGGATGTAGCCTCTCGTATTTCCGCTTAGCCTCAGTATAGGTCATGCGGTCCAGGGCCTTATATTCCATGATCCTTCGTTCTTTCAGTAGAACCTTATAGTCTGGCGAGCAAGGGGAATGGTGTTCGCCGCAGTTCACACAGATGGGAGGCGGCGCACATGCAGTATTAGGATGTGAAGGGCGTCCACAATCTCTGCATGTCATGCTGGAAGTACACTGAGATGACATGTGGCCGAACTTCCAGCATTTGAAACACCTCATCGGGGGAGGGATATAGGGCTTCACATCACATCGGTAGACCATCACCTTGACCTTTTCGGGTAGGACGTCACCCTCGAAGGCCAAGATGAAGGCACCGGTGGCTACCTGATTATCCCTCGGACCCCGATGGACGCGCCGGACGAAGTGAACACCCCGCCGTTCTAAATTGGCGCGTAGCTCGTCGTCTGACTGCAAGAGTAGGTCCCTATGGAATATAATGCCCTGGACCATGTTGAGACTCTTATGGGGTGTGATCGTGACGGAAACATCCCCCAACTTGTCACAAGCGAGCAACCGCCGTGACTGTGCAGAGGATGCCGTTTTGATCAATACTGCCCCAGAGCGCATTTTGGACAAGCCCTCCACCTCCCCAAACTTGTCCTCCAAGTGCTCGACAAAAAACTGAGGCTTGGTCGCCATAAACGATTCCCCATCGACTCGTGTACAGACTAAATAGCGAGGTGAATAAGGTTCGCTGCCAACCGTAGCCTTTCGTTCCTCCCATGGTGTGGCCAGGGAGGGGAACGAGTGTGGATCATATGCCTGAGCGTTGTATTGAGGCCGAGAACGCTTAGAGACTGCTGGCGGCTGGCCGCCAGCAAGAGATGATGTACCACGCTTCATCGCGGGTCATCCGCCCTGATGCCACCTACTCCGACCAAGGGCCCTCCCCACGGGCGCCACCCAGCCTCAGCAACGACCACCTGGCGGGATGGCCATTGCCGGGAGTCCCGATGCCCCAAGGAGACAGGCATCTACTCCTTGGCATACGCGGGGAGTTAACGGCGCAGGCATCAGTAGAGCGATCCCTGTGTTGTCAGGGGGCTACAACCGACAGGGTACATGGCGGCCCCACCACAACGGACTGGCTACCGTGCTGGATTTCAGGTGAAATGTAGCCCACGATCGTCATTGGCGCATAAAGCGACACAGCAGAGCAGACTGCAAAAACCGCACTCAAGAACAAAGCCACGCCCTAGAGATGGTGAGTGGGCGGGACAGCTATGCGACGACGACCAACCAAGCTAGAGATGGTAATGAGCGATGGACACATTGCACCTTGTAAGGCGCCCTTCCCCAATCAGCTCGCTCTTCGGAAGAATTTAGAAGATGGAGGTCAAACCCGGTAGGGGACCATCACATAAGGCCGAAACGTTTGAGACTCCTTTTAGTCGCCTCTTACGACAGGCAGGAATACCGTGGGCCTATTCTTACCCCCGAACCCACAGGGGGAGTGTGGGGGGGGGTGTTTGTTCTTAGGATAATTTAAGTAGTGCGTAAGCTTACGGACTGATGACCTTAGGAGTTGCGTCCCATAAGATTTCACACACATTTGAACATTTTTGAACCACTACCCCCTGCTTTTCTTTTTTCAGAAAACCAGGATTATACTTCATACCTCACCGACTCGTAACCTACGGATCGATAGACGATTGAAAGGCATATTTACCGACAAATACAGAAAACAATTATTTACGACTGCCGCCTATGGACTCAGTGTCAACACCCTTCAATGAAAGGGGAGCTCGCAGCGTGACCTATGCACCCTCCTGCGGAGTGGAGGACCTGTGTTCGATTTCGACATGTTTTCTGCATTTTATACGTATTTTTCTACTTATCTAAAAGTCCGCTATTTTCAATGATCCATCGATTCCGTCAACTTTGAATCAAATGTGCGTCATCAACTTCAAGGCTTTTCTCTCAGAAAGAGGAGCGAATCTAGTGAGCCAAAACATATTTATTTAAGATGACATAAGTGAATTGCTGAACGTGAGACTAATCATTTGAGTTTCCCTTGTTACTGATCACAATGAAGAACCATCTTTCTCACATATTGTACAACGCGCCCGAAGTCGAATTATTTCCTTCAATTTTTCCTTAAATTAATTTCTTGTTGAAGCTTCCTGGCAGGTCAAAACTGTGTGCAGGGCCGAGACTCGAACTCGCGACCTTTGCCTTTCGCGGGCAAGTGCTCTACAAACTGTGCTGCCTAAGCACGACAAACGTCCCGTCCTCACAGCTTCACTTCCACCAGTACCTCGTCTCCTACCTTCCAAACTTTACAGATGATCTTGTGCGAACCATTCAAGACTAGCACTCCTGGAAGAAACAATATTGTGGAGACATGGCTTAGCCACAGCCGAGGGCTGGTTGGCAGGAGAGCTTCTGTAAAGTTTGGAAGGTAGGACACGAGGTACTGGCGGAAGGAAAGCTGGGAGGACGGGGTGTGAGTCGTGCTTGGGCAGCTCAGTTGATAGAGCACTTGCCCGCGGAAGGCAAACGTCCCGAGTTCGAGTCTCGGTCCGACACACAGTTTTAACCTGCCAGGAAGTTTCGTATCAGCGCACACTCCGCTGCAGAGTGAAAATCTCATTCTGTAATTCAAGTGTTGCTTATGTATCAAGTAAGGTAGTCACTTCAACGAATATTGTGTGTTTCCCTTAACGCGTACAGTATCTGGCCCTATATATTCGATGTGCATAGTTGATAGGGAGCGTGCGGCAGTACTCGTGGCTCGATTGCCGATTGCTGCCTGTGAGCACTGGCCACAACCGCAAGCGAGCTCTGGCCAGTGCCGCCATCCAGCTAGGCAGTTATCTTTGTGAGATTTGTTCCGATATGGTTCAGTTTATTTAAAACGTGGTCACCTCTCGGCCCCACACTAATGGCTGGCGGTCTTGCAAACCTACTCTCTTTAAGAAATAAACTGCCCTGTCTGAGACAATAGATTTTATGGTATAACGCCCACTAAAGGTGGACTGATTATGTCTGTAGTAACTTCTTCATGACATTAACATTCTATAAATGGTTGAAACTTTAATGTGAAAATGACATGATGGTACCGTTTAAATCCACTTCATTATTCTAATTCACTAACACAATTTTCACTCATGAGTGTTTAATGTAACATTCCTTTCCCAAACTCACAATTCAACAACCACTCTGGATAATGACACAGTATGGTTGGGAATCACGAACAACTCCTTTTTCATATTTGAAATTAAACTTCATTTTGTGCTTTTCTTTCACATTTATAGTTGTTGTGATCTTCGGAACGGAGACTGGTTTGATGCAGCGATGCAGCTCTCAACGCTACTCTGTCCTGAGCGAGCCTCTTCATCTCCGAATAGCTTCTGCAACCTACGTCAATTTGAAATTGCTTGCACAATTAGGCACTGACTTCCTTTGCAATTTTTACCTTACATACTTCCCTCTAATTCTAAATTGATGATTCCTCGAGGTCTGAGAAGACGTCTTAAAAAAGATCTCTTTTTTAGTCAAGTTCTGTCGCAATTTTTCCTTATACTCAGTTCTGTTCAGAACCGCTTCATTAGTTACGTGATTTACCGGTCTAATCTTCAGTGTCCTTCTGTAACACCACATTTCAAAAGCCATTCTATTTTTGCCTGAACTGTTTATCGTCTATATTTCACTTCCATACATGTCTACCTTCCAAACAAATATCTTCAGAAAAGACGTCCTAACACTTGAATGTATGTTCACCCTGCACAAATGTTTCTTGCCCTTTTAATTCTACAATTTATATTCTCTCGGCTTCGCTTATCATCAGTTGTTTTAATGCCCAAACAGCAAAACTCTAAAAGTAAGACTTTTTTGTCCTAAACTAATTCCCCCTTCATCGCTTGATATAATTCAACTAAATTCCATTATGGTTGTTTTGCTTTTGTTAATGTTCATCTTACATCCCCTTTCACGACATTATCCAACTCGTTTAGCCGGCCGGAGTGGCCGAGCGGTTCTAGGTGCTACAGTCTGCAACCGCATGACCGGTACGGTCGCAGGTTCGAATCCTGCCTCGGCATGGATGTGTGTGATGTCCTTAGGTTAGTTACGTTTAAGTAGTTCTAAGTTCTACGTGACTGATTACCTAAGAAGTTAAGTCCCATAGGGCTCAGAGCCATTTGAACCAGCCAATTCATTTAAGCGCACTTCCTAGTTCTTTGCTGTCTGTCAGAATTACTCCTTTCTCAACTACGAATTCCTTTCGTGCGCTTCAGGTCTTATAACTGCCTTTCGATTTTTGTGTTCTAAATGACCTTTCGACCGCTCTCTGTATTTAACCCCTGCTAACTTAATAAATTATAAGAGTGTATTCCTGTGAACATTGTCAAAAGCAATGTGTTCCTTGTGTCTTTCGTGCCTGAAGAAAAACTTCTGCTTACAAACCGTGTCATTTCGAATAAAACGCTCGAGCTTGCGATGGCTATCTCCGCCATCGTCGTCAGGAGTAAAAACTGCTGGATTTTATACCTGTCAAGGCGGAGGTAGCCATCAACAGCTAGAGTGTTTTATTCGAAATGATGGGGCTTAAAACCCGAGATTCTATTCGTTGTCAAAAGCTTTCTCCAGACCTACAAATGCTTTAAACGTAGTTTGCCTTTCCTTAACCTGTCTTTTAAGGCAGATAGTAGTGGCAGTATTTCCTCTCCTGCTCCAACATTTCTCCGGAACCCGAACTGTTCTTCCCCAAGGTCAGCTTCCAACAGTTGTTTTCTATTCTACTGTAAATAATCCGTTTCAGTACTTTGCAACAATGAGTTACTAAACTGAAAGTTCGGTAATGTTCATATTTTGGGTGACAAAAGAAATACTTCAATTGATCGAGGAAAGAAGGATGTTGCCTTTCAAATGCTCTCTCACACGATCTGCTAGTTAATTTTCAAGTTCTGTAGTCAAATTCTTATATTTTTCAGAGTGTGGTTATTAGTATATTTTTCTGATGTAAGTTTATCCGGTCCGTGCTTTGTGTAAGCAGAACACGTAGTGTGGGAAATTCGTTATTACAGCACAACATTAAAATTCAGTTGTCTGACTTACCTTAACTGTAATGTATGTGTGAACTTTTCTCATGTGTATGTGTTTTATTTCTTCTAATTTTCATTTTGTTTCTGTTTTAAGATTGTGTAGCTTTTCTCATATCACGTGGTGCTGATTTCACCTTGTGTAATTTCAGTACCATCTTGAATAAATTTTATTCTTAGTTACGCGTGATATTTTGTTTCTATTTGTGTCTACACGGTTTATATTTGTATTCTTGAAGTTTTCACGAGACTTAATAATTTTGCTTTGTTCATGAGTATTCACGACATTTGCGGATTTTTCACGCGGGTGTGCTAGGTCATGCAGATAAATTCCTTTGCCGAAAAGCATTCCACGGTATTCGTATTCGCAATGAATCAGTCACAGCGAAAGGGATGAACCGCTGGGCGTTGACTTATTGTGATGGACAAACTCCTTTTATCTTTGCTCATGTGTGTGTGTGAATCTTGTGTGTGAAACTTTTCTAATGTGCGCCTAAGATTTCCTTGTCATTTATCACTGCAATGCACCTTGGCACTCGATAGTATAAATAAGTTAATTAATTAAATAACAGGTAACGACAGACCATAGTTTAGAATTATTGTGTGAATTTTTAATATGATGTTTTATTTTAATAAACTATGTTAAATTGTGCTGACTGTATCTCAGGCAGACCTCTCCCCTTTTGTAAGATTACTTTCAATACATCCCATCTGGCGTTTCTGAAGCACAAAAGGAAGGCCTTACATTTGTAGACTTTTGTCCGATTATCTTATTTTTGTAGAGCTTTAAGTTCCTATTTGCTCTGAATTACTTTATTTTCAGTTTGTACTTAAATTGTTCCCATACGCTCTTTCCACACATTCACCTGGATTTTTAAAATTAATATTAACACATTAGTTATTCTTGCCAATTAATTGATTAATTCAGTTCTTATATTAAATTTTCTCAATTTTCATTAAATTGAGTGGTGAAATAGAAAAAATTTATGGCACACGAAACTTACAGTAAACTGCAAATCGCTGTGCATATATTCACCCTCTAATAACCATTTAATGTATGGTTTGTCAACTAGTACACCTCTTGATAATACTTCATTTGAAATAGCTTGTGAGATGTGATTGAAATATTCCTCTGTAGTATCAACAACAGATCCGTTGTCGGAACATACCTTGTCATCTAACATTGCGTGAATTAGAAAGGGATATCATCTGAGAAATGGAACACTAAGCGGGGATCATCACATGCAGCACTGATCTGAGTGGAGGGTCGCGGGCTATGAAACGAGTTCACAAAGTGATGGCGGACAAAAGCGTGCTCCAATACATACTCGAATGATCAATAAATAAATCAGGAAAGCAATGAGAGACAGTAGGCGAATATAATTGTATAATGAACACAAAATTGTATGAACACTGACACACATAAGCCCTTGTCACCTCGAGGAAACGTGACGAGGCGAGGCGAACGTAATACGGAAATATGAAATGAATTCCATTTACGAGTCACAGTAAACCATTAAATGAACTAAACAGAGGGAAAGAACGATTGAAATGCTTGAACAATGTTTAAGTAAAGAAGGCTCTGTTTCGTTACCAAATACACAAAGACTTAAATCGTTAGCATCATAGGGTGTACGAATACATATGCGGTTTCACGATTCATAGCGACTTTAGCAGGACGAAACAAAGTCTAGGCGTAGCATCTCACGAATGATTTAATAATAAGTCTTCGCATATGAACAACAAAGCTTACCCTACAACTTCAGTTTGCTTTGTTACTTAACGTCATCTTCCTTGACCATTGCATTAGTGATTAAGATGAAATCATAACAATTTAACATAAACCAGTGAATCGATAATCTGATTTTAAATAGGTGAAGGAAAGTGACGTAGTGGAGCACATGCGATATTTGGACCGATTGCATACAATTCAACTTCGACGAAGTGGGATACCGAAATGATGTACTATGCTGCACCTCATACTCCTTCCTATTAGTCAAGTTAGAGTGTGTGAAAAAGTTACGGGATATTTTAACGTAACTCGAGAAATATATCTAATTTTCTATGACAAAAAAAGAAATAAAAGGTTATTTCTTTTTTTAAAAAATCAAGCAGTCTCTTAATGGAACTCTTCAGGCTTTCCCGGCGATCTAAAGACATCTTGGGTTGTCGGGTGTTCTGCCGGATATCAGCGTCGTAATGCACGATATTTCGGTCACGTAGCTCGTAACCATCAGGTGCGACCTGAGACTGCTCCTCGAGTGGACCTGGTCCTGTATTTATGCCTATGGCCTTCCCCATCCACCAACGGCTGCAGGCGCTTCCTCTGTGGTCCGCGCCCATTCCCTGCGACCTGCTGGAGCGTTGCTGCTCCGTTTTCCGTCCGCTGCGGTTCTAGGTGTTCCCTCTGCGGTCCGCGCCCACCAAACCCGCTCCTGGGGGTTTCTTCTACGGTCTGGGGTACCAAGCGTTCCGCCTGCGGTCCGCGCCCGCTCTTCACGACCTGTTGGAGCGTTGCCGCTCCGTTTTTCAATACTTTCTTTCTTCTACTATATTTCTTTTTTCCTTTTAAAGTTACCACACTGTCATCTAACATCAAACACTGGTGGAATAGGGGGTAAATTAAAAATACTACTAACTGGCATAAGCGAAATAAGACAAATAACTTAGTCCATCTTTTTCCAGTGATTTAGTGCAGTCTTGCTAGGGTAAAAGCATGCATGACAGACTCGATAAAATGGAACGAAAGTAGCGGTCAATTGAGTAAGCAAATCGAGTAACGTGAAAGAAATTGGTCGACTAATTTCACACTTTCTTCGAACATCACGACAAATGTAACAATCCCCACCAAGAAACTTTAATCCCGCGGCAGCCACATTCAGCACCAGGCATGTGTCTCCACGAAGCTCCCAGAAAATATATATTTGATAGAAACTACGCTGCGTTTGTTCCAACGGAAAAGGGCTACCGACACGTTCCCCAGAAAAGAGTGAGCAAAGGTTCCGAAAACTTCACAGAGACAGGCATCTCAGACAAGATGATTGTCTGTAGTCAATGCTTGCCAGAGAAACATGTTTGAAAAGTATCTGGAAATAATACCCCGCGAGATAGAGGAAGAATGTGTTGGAAAACTTGTTGCCATTTAACAGGCAACTTTCAAAGTTTGTCCAAATAAGTGGTGAAGAAATATATATGTAAAACACTAACAAGAAGACGTGACAAGATGATAGATGTGTGCTAAGACATCATCAGATAATTGGTACCACCGTAGCAGAGCGACAGTCTGAAGACTGAAGCGGAAGACAGACTGGACACACCCATCAAAAACAAATAATTTTGATTATCTAAGCAGAAAGGATAAGCAGACCATCGTAGCAATTAAATGAAAAAGAAATAAAATGCCTAGCACCTTGTAACGCAAGTAACTATATACAATGTTCTCACGGACGTCATCCTTGTTTTTACCACCAAAACTAATTATCTTAGGCCGAACCAAAAGAAACTGCCATAGATGATAATACCGCCTCCATCGAATAACACACAACGCATAAGTAGTAACAGTTAGGGAGTCACTTGACAGATCCAAACCAGTTCAAGTGGCTCTAAGCACTATGGGACTTAACTTCTGAGGTCATCATTCCCCTAGACTAAGAACTACTTAAACCTAACTAACCTAAGGACATCACACACATCCATGCCCGGGGCAGGATTTAAACCTGCGATCGCAGCAGCGCCGCGGTACCGGACTGAAGCGCCTAGAACTACTCGACCACAGCGGCCGGCCATATCAGTTCATCTCAGTATTACATCATGCCCTGTGAGTCTATACAGCCACCTTCTATTGACGATACAATTACAGAGACGTCATCAGAGGATATAAAGTCTCATATAGGAGTTGCAAACAGTGTTTGGAGGACGAGTCGTTCAGTTAAGGACTACTTTCGTACGAAACGGCTCTCTAACGAAGATACAGATACGGCACCACAACCTAAAAGAAATGGAACTTCCAGAGAAGAAAGTACCAACTAAAGGGGCGTTTTCCTTCTTATCGTAAAAGCAGTCTCAGATCGCATAAGCGAAGAAACATGACATTGACACAACGTTTAAAGCAACTCTTAAGTTGCGCAATGTTTGAAGACTGCAAAGGACTTACAAGTACATCGGTGATTTACTGAAGCAGGAGTATGTAAACGTCTTTGCACTTGGAAATTACAAAAGGAGGTATTAGCACCGGACGTAAGGAACACAAGAGCAATTTCCGTCAGGGAAAGACAAATATTTGCTGTAATATAACTGAGATAGATAGAAAACGTTTCATTTCCGCTGCATACTACTATCTTAGAAAATGTAACTAGTTTATCATAGTAGTTAAGAATGTATGGAATTGGGTAAACATATGTATGTGAAACTGGTTATCTTTCAAGTGTTTCTCGCTGCTCTCTGAATGCTAGACAACTAAATTTCCAACAAAAAAGCAGGTAAATACGCTAATGAAGTGAGCTCGACGTGCAAAGCACTCAATAAACACACTAAAATATACGTAGATTTCTGTACAGGGTTGTATTTCAACACATAACCTCACTGGCAAGCACATCAAAGGAACCTAGTAAAGTTTCAGATTAATTGAAATGTTCCTGATTATGGCAGCATGCTGCGGGAACATGTTGTGGTAATTAAACATGAGTAAAAGATGACTTAAGCAGTAGAAATTGTTTCATAAGTAAATAAGGATAAATCGGCAGTAGCAGATAATACACTAGGAGCAGAGAATCGCCAGATTCGTGTATCCAGCACTACGCCAGAATACGCACAAGCCACAAAAATTCTAACCCACAAAAACGAGGTTAAAAGAAGAAGAATCGAATTTAGACAGCTTTTGGGCCTTAATGCTGAATGAAGCAAATAGTGCCTAGATTTTCCATTACACGCTCCCTGCTTGTTTCATTTTTAAGCTGCTATCTGAATATTTTCAGCCTCTCATCATATCTCCAGAATTAGGAGGCAAATTTCTAGGCTGAAAAATATACCTTGCACCATTGCCTAGGGTCCACAAAACGGACCGCCTCCCATTGCTCCTCAGACAAATGACGACTGGTTTTGTAGCACTATGAGGAATCTGTGGTTTCAGTGAAATGGTATGGTCTTCAAACAGAGCTCTATTACGTCTATGTTCTTAGTTCTCATTGTCGTTATCTCATATGTAGCTGAAGTAGTTGACAAGGATTCTGTGACGGGACAATACTGTACGCCTGAGCTATTTTTTAAGTCATTAGTTTTGAGGTCTCTGTCACTATCGCCCATCTCTTCCTACCTAGCCTGAAAGTTTGCATCTACACATGCTTGATCCTCAATCTGCTTCATCGCACTAGATTTCAAATGCTTTCATTTCTTTTTCTCCGGACATCAAGGAGCCCGCGCTCAGATCTATACAACTCTGTACTCCAAGCAGACACTTCCGGCAGATTTTAATTCGATTCCACATTAGTGTTTAATACCAGTAATGAGCTGTTTCTTAACAAAGAAGCTTTTAACATCGTTATTGAATATCATGAGTTATCTTTCTTCCTAGAAGGAGATTTCTGATATTAAAATGTGCACTTTCGTTTGTTTTTCATGAACGAAGGCATCTGACAATTGCTGCGTCAGCTCTAAGCGTCTACTTTCATGTGAAAAATAAAAAAAAATAGCAAAAACTTATTGTCAAAGGACATCAGCTGTTCAAGAATTTTTTGTATCAGTTAAGGAAAGGCTGTGGGAAAAGAGCGCCATCGAATGTTTAATACGCTTTAGTGCTTGACGGAACCAATTAGAAGCGCTCTCCCCTCCCCCCTCCCTCCCCCCTCCCTCCCCCCTCCCCCCTCTCTTCCCTCCACGTTTTTTCTCACCCACAGGTACAAATGGGGCTTTGGCTTTATTACGGATTCCATTTCAAGGTAGGAACACCCATAATAAAGAAAGAATCGATGGTTGTTGTGCACACTCTGCTATCTTGTACACTGCGGCTGCGCGTCGTCATTATCTTCGTCATTATCGCCATCTCAGTCGCTGCAGCAGTGATCAGCAAAGGTGCGATGCAACTGACGTGGAATTTCGTTGCGTCAGAAGTATTTCGCTGATCTTTAGAACATTTTCCTGCTACTTTTAGCAATACTTTGATTATAAACATTAACAACTGTTGTACAACCGAATTCACCTTTTTAAGAAGAGTAGAAGGTAATACACAGAACATAGTGAGGATTGGAACCCGTGTCAGGATATGTCATCTGAAGATACGGAACCTCGACGTTATAATTGCCGGCGCCTGTATAGCTACTTACACTACTTGCCATTAAAATTACTACACCACAAAGATGACGTGCTACAGACGCGAAATTTAACCGACAGGAAGATAATGCTGTGATATGCAAATGATTACCTTTTCAGATCATTCACATAAGGTTGGCGCCGGTGCCGACACCTACAACGTGTTGACATGAGGAAAGTAGGAAAATTTCCAACAAATTTCTCATACACAAACAGTAGTTGAGCGACGTTACCTGGTGAAACGTTGTTGTGATGCCTCGTCTAAGGAGGAAAAATGCGTACCATCACGTTTCCAACTTTGATAAAGGGCGGATTGTAGCCTATCGCGACTGCGGTGTATCGTATCGCCACATTGCTACTCGCAATGGTCGAGATCCAATGAATGTTAGCATAATATGGAATCGGTGGGTTCAGGGGGATAATACGGAACGCCGTGCTGGATCCCAAGGGCCTCGTATCACTAGAAGTCGAGATGACAGGCATCTTATCCACATTGCTGTAACGAATCGTGCAGCCACGTCTCGACCCCTCAGTCAACAGATGGGGACGTTTACAAAACAACAACCATCTGCATGAACAGTTCGACGACGTTTGCAGCAGCACGGAATATCAGCTCTGAGACCATGGCTGCGGTTACCCTCGACGCTGCATCAGAGACAGGAGCTACTGCGGTGGTGTACTCAACGACGAACCTTGGTGCACGAATGGCAAAACGTTCTCTTTACAGCATCATGATGGTCGCATTCGTGTTTGGTGGCATCGCGGTGAACGCACATTGGAAACGTGTAATCGTCAACGCCATACTGGCGTATCATCCGGCGTGATGGTATATGGTTACACGGGTCGATCACCTCTTGTTCGCATTGACAGCACTTTGGACGTTACATTTCAGATGTGTTACGACCTGTGGCTCTCCCCTTTATTCGATCCCTGCGAAACCCTACATTTCAGCACGATAATGCACGATCGCATGTTGCAGGCCATGTACGGGCCTTTCTGGATACAGAAAATGTTCGACTGTTGCCCTGGCCAGCACATTCTCCAGATCTCTCACCAATTGTAAACGTCTGGTCGCTGGTGGCCGAGCTACTCGCTCGTCACAATACGCCCGTCACTACTCCTGACGAACTGTGGTATCGTGTTGAAGCTGCATGGGTAGCTGTAGCTGTATACGCCATCCAAGCTCTGACTCAATGCCCAGACGTATCAAGGCCCTTATTACGGCCAGAGGTAGTTCTGGGTACTGATTTTTCAGGATCTGTGCACCCAAATTGCGTGAAAATGTAATCACTTGTCAGTTCCAGTATAATATATTTGTGCAATGAATACCCGTTTATCATCAGCATTTCTTCTTGGTGAAGCAATTTTAATGGCCAGTAGTGCATATACCGTGCATTCCGTGATGATGTTACAAGCTTTCACGGATGTGTCAATCTGAGTGATCGTACCCTGGTCCGGAAACGATCGAATCTCATGTTGTAAATAAAAATCGTTCTGATATCTCTGACAGTGGCCGTCCTCGGTGGCCGAGCTGTTCTAGGTGCTTCAGTCCGGAACCGCGCCACTGCTACCTTCATAAGCACCGACGATTATAGCTCCGAGGTTCTCTAGCGTCTTTAGATGACGTATCCGGACACGGGTTCCTAGCCTCATTTTGTTCCTAAAGACATCTTTTACGCGCCCTCCAAGTTCGTCGGTGTAATTTTAAAACATCCTGTGTATAATATGACATATGACTTGTTAGAAAATCATAGTAGCTAAAACTGCGAACATTAAACGTAGCATTAACGATATCGACTATTAGAGTACGGCAACTTTTTTCGGTTTCTTGAACTGTTCAACAAATATTATGTCGTCTCCATATTATAATACATTAACTCCCTTCATACTTCTTTCTCTATAAATCTATGGTGCTACTTCTATTTAGATGCTCTGACAACTAATATTTCACCACTCTCATGATCCTGATGGTTTTCTACTGTAAAATCTCACACTATATTCATGTTCTTCATGCTTACTGTTAACCTTGTACATTTCTTTGCCTTGATCGTCAATTTACCATTTCCATCACTTTTCGAAAAGCACTGCAGGACTTTCGGTCACGAACATTGTTTCTCACACATGTCACTGCCACCGAAAATTCAGCATTACTCTATTCTGCTACCGATCTCCAACTTAATCATAGTCTATCCAAATAACTTATTCCCTGCTTATGAAAAAATGTAATTCTGTAATTACTTTTTAGGAGGTAATGATAACCACAATACTCTTTCTAGACTGGTAGAATTTAAGGAAAAAAGACGCTTACGGAATAATGCGTGTTGAAATTCATCTATTAGCATCTAAAAGCCTTTCCAAAGTAAGTGGAGAGGACAGCTAAAACATATAAGAAAGAAATGCCTATTTATCACAACACCAATAACATACTTTTATACAACGTCTCAACATACCATGTAAAAGCACCTGGTCTACTTGACTGGATTGTTTGAGTGTGTGTGTGTGTGTGTGTGTGTGTGTGTGTGTGTGTGTGTGTGTGTGTGTGTGTGTGTGTGTGTGTCATGGTGCGCAACGAATGGAATCCTCATGGGAGCAAAGGCGTGGCAGGGTCAGGAGATAGAAATGTTATCAGAAGATAAAACCTGTTAGGTGATGAAAGTCTGGAGTACGCCGAACGGACGGTCACTATCACTGATGCAACCTGTTGATCAATGCATCACCCACAAGGCGTCGTGCAGGCCACATTCTACAATGAACCACAAACCTTAGTTTGCAGAAACATTCTGCCTCTGTTCATTATCTCAGACTAACATTTTCGTGATGCAAGAACTCATATTAATAGTAGGAAATAGACTACCAAGCAATCTTTATTAACGCTACAATGTGTGGAAAATAGTAAATAAATAAAATGGTATTGAGATGAGTTCGGAGACATTTGCGTGCACGACATTAATTTCATTATCACCGGGTTTGCAACTAGTTCCTAATATGTAGATCAGAAAGGTTGATCGCTAAACCTCTTTGTAGCTTCTGACTTAAATCTGTTTATAAGACTAAGGTAACAGTTTCGTACTTTCGCCACTTTCAGTTGCAGATTTGGTTCTTTAGTGCCTATTCAAATGTAAATGTTTCTTAAATACCCAAACTTCTAAAATTTAAACATTGATTATAAAAGTAGATCATTTACCTTTACAGACGACAATGATGCCTTCAAAAAGTTTTATTTAAGTCTGAATGTCACCCAGGAAAACGTAATGGCTAATGTTCCTACGATACAATTTGGGAAAGGAGAAATGATGATGTAACTCATGTTCACTGCACATCCTAAGTGATAATTCGTCCACTAGTGGATGTATACATCCATTATGTTTTCTTTTACATTCGATCTACTTGTACATTTAAGGCAGTCTTCTCCAGAGTTTCTCACTCATCAATGGCATTCGTTCGTGTGCCCCTTCACAGCCCGGGTATAAAAGAAGAACGGAAAGTTACCATTTAATGCCCCATCAATGATGAAGTCATAGATGAAGCTCAGACTGACTGCGGAAGAACAGAAGGATCTTGGGCTTGTCTTTTTCAGATGTACTGTAAGGAAAGCACAGAATCTGGATGGTCGGAGGGGTATTTGAAGTGTCGCTTACCATTTCATAAGCCCAATCAGTCTTTCCGGGCCTACAATCCGTAGTGTACTACACCATCAATGAACTTCGCTTCAGTTGTTTCAGCTCGTTTAGAAATGAAAATAACAGAGGGTGACGGAAGAGGTGTTGCTAGCTACAGGCAGCATCATAGAACTTTCCAAGTCACAGTCGGTACCCGACGACTTACATTAAATTTATGTATTAAAGAATTGGAAGTATCTACAATTAACTTCTGTACAACAGAAATCTAACTTGCAACTTCTTGCTTCGAGCACCGCCGTTCCAGATAACTACGGGTGCGTCGCTATTGGTTTGATGAGGAACATTGCCGAGTGTTAATTTTTTTCTACGGAAAGTATGTGGAGGTCACATAAAACTTGGCCCATACATGCTAAAGCATAATTGTTTTCTGCTCTGTGAGAGCTCACTTGTTCTGAAGAGTGCGCACCAAAAAGAATGCGTAGTCGAGGCTAGTGTCGGGTGACCTGTGGCTTCGCAATCCACATTATACTGAATACAGTAACTATTCTGTAAAAAATGTTTGATCCTTTAGAATCAGGATGAACTGCCTATCTTCATCTGAAGCGTCTTAGTTGTTGTGGTATTTCGTGATTGCTCACTCCACTGAACTAAATTCGAAAAGTTTGCTGTGAAAAATATGAGTCCCTACGACTTACGTTTGGTGCACCCTAGATTATACATTTCACTGCATCAGGTGAAGCAAAAGTGATCAATTTTTCTTAAACTTGGGAGAAGTGCTACATCTCCAATCTTGAGAAAATGGGTTTCATGTAAAGGACTCACTTTAGCCCACGCGCTAGTGAATTATTCACAACATCCTTCACATTTCACAAACAGATCAACCACAGGAACGATGTTTTGGCAAAAGGTAGCAAAGAAAGGCAAGAGTATTTTGGCGAGCGGTTAACGTGCGATTCTTTCATATATACAGCAACAAAATTAATATTAACTTTTACAGTGTAATAATGTTTTTAAGAACTGTGGATGATTGATGTAAGGAGAAACTGTATAGGTGTCCAATATATGTGAAGAGATTAAACGTTTATTTTTACGCCGAGAGTAAGTTATTTCCTAAGCCATTAACATGTTTTGTTCTAAAAACAAATATAAAATTACAGGTCGGACAAAAATAAGTCGTCAGTTCCGTTGCAACTTCGTGACAGTCTTGCAGTCCTGTGCCTTTTTAATAAACATCTCTGACTGCAACTCACCACAGGACTTTCTTTCTACATCTAGATGATTAGAGAAATATGAAAAAGAATTAACAGCAAGTAGCATGCAGAATTTTTATTTCCATTCCTGTGCAGAGCGAAGGACCGAAGTTTTTTTATTTCAAGTATATTTCGTCAAAGATATTGATTACGTGTTTCTCTGTGTATAGTCAGCTGGGTCTTGGAAATTATCACTGCTTCAAATCTACGAAAAATGTAAAATTTGGCTTCACAGTGGAGTTCACACAATTTGAGTTCACCAACATGTTAACCCTGTTACAAATGCGGACAAATACTAACAATGGCCTATCGTCAAAGAAAAAACAAAGTAGGATAGCTCAAAAGCTTATAAAAAATAATTTCTTCACTTTTATTGTTGCACGACAGTTTCTCTTACTTGGTCCTAAACGTTTTACACTATTCCACAGCAAAAAATCCTTAGTCACTTCTATCTATATGTACAGATGAAAGTCTTACATTTATCTAGGTTACTCTCCTGTTCCCGTGCTATCATTTGCCAAATCTCTTTAAATGGCTTGATATATGAAAGATTCTGTGAATAATTCAGTTGTGCTGTGTTGTAATGCGTGCGGGCGCAAGTGAGTGCTGCATAAAAGCCATTCTCTCGGGACTGGAGACAGAAATAGTCCTCATCCCAAGTCTAAAGAAAAATCAAATACGTTAGCTACATTCTATTTTCAGCAATGTATGACATAATGAGCACGAAACAAACTCATGAAGACAGTTATCATTATAAGCTATTCGAATTTCGTATGATAGGTTACTTAATGTGGAAGTATCACAATTACCATGATCATTAAGGTAAAGATAGGCAACTCACCATGAAGCTGACAGAAGAAATTACATGAAGAGAAAGAATCCTCTTTTTTCCGAATAATTTCTGCAAGACTGTTTTAAGAAACACGGCAGAGCAGCCGATGTATGTTCAACAAGCTACTCTTGCTATACTACTTCCTCACCGACTGGTAGGTTGACCAGCGTTTCCTTTGGTCACCTGTATGCACATAGAATGAAATAAAAATCAATCTTGAGCTTGAAGTTTTTACTAATAATTAAAAATCGCATGTCAGTGGTAACATGTTTCAGTCGTCTCTAGATCGTCATCTGACCGTATCACTGAAATGCAAAAAAATTGTTATCCTTCGAGTAACAGGTACCACAATTATTCTATTGTATTCATGCTACTGATGATGTAGAATTGAGGAAATTTATCTCTAGCTGTGAGTTTTTTGAAGGTGTCTCTCGTGTCCCCGAATAGGACGTACGCATTAAGTATCTATATTAGATTGGCAGTACACAATCTGCCGAGAAGTTTCAACACGGCGCAGTCTCTCATGAGAAATGAAAATGCAATCTGGAGGATTCCTCATTGCTCGCGCGAAACGCATATAATAAATTGTGGTTTCCAGTCACTTTCAAATCCAAGGTTACCGAGGTAATGAATCTTCAGATTTACACACATCAAGCCCAGGAAACGGAGAAAGGGTTCCATTTAATTCCAAAGAATATTGTAAGTGTGGGTAAAGATATTGGAATGCAACTGAGCATTCGTCAGACGAAAGTGATGAGAATTGGATAAAAAACGACACGATTAATATATCACCAGACACGATCGTATTAGAAACAGGTTTGGAAGTTTTACGGAGGAAGTGACACGCAAAATCTCCATAGGAAAGAGCGCTCTCGGCGGAGTGAAAGATTTTATGATACCCTGAAACTCCTCCATTACAGTAAGGAAGAACTTTGCCAAATGTTTTGTATGGAGTGAGGTGCCTTAATGTTCTACAACGTGGGCAATCAGAAAGAAGAAAAATATTAAAAAGTTTTGAAATGGAAGAAGTCAAATGTATCGACATAAGGAGAGATGAGGAGTCGCTGGGCAAGGTAGGAGAGAAGCGGAACTTCATGAGAATGATACAGAAGCAAAAACATCTTGGATGTGACTTTTATTACGTAGGAACTGTTTACTACAGCGAATCATGGACGGGTAAAGTAGAAGGGAAAGGAGAGAAAGGAGGGAAAGGAGAGAAAGAAGGGAAAGGAGAGAAAGAAGGGAAAGGAGGGAAAGGAAAAGGAGGGTTTGGAATGCTAACAGGCATTCAAATATAGAGATATGTGAACAGGCATAATACGACGATGCGTTCGGCAACGCCTATATAACTCAAGTGTCTGACGCAGTCGTTAGATCCGTTACTGCTGCTACAATGGCAGGTTATCAAGATTTAAGTCAGTTTGAACTTTGTGTTATAATCGGCGCACTAAGGATGGAACTGCTGAGGTAGCGATGAAGGGTCTTTTCGATACCACAACTTCAAGGGTGTTCCGTGAATATCCGCTAAAACATCTCCGACGTCGCTGCGGCCGGAAAAAGATCCTGCAAGAATGGGACCAACGGTAACTGAAGAGAATCGTTCAACGCGACAGAAGTGCAACCCTTCCGTAAATTTTCGCAATGCTGGGCCATCAATAAGTATCAGAATGCGAATGTTAAACCGAAACATAATTGATATTGGATTTCGGAGCCAAATCCCCACTCGTGTACCGTTGATGACTGTACGACCCAAAACTTTACGCCTCGGCTGCGTCCACCCACACCGATATTGTACCGTTGATGACTCGAAACATGTTGCCTGGTCGGACGAGTCTCGTTTCTAATTGTATCGAGCTGATGGACGTGTACTGGTACGGAGACAACCTCATGAATCCATGGACCCAGCTTGTGAGCTGTGGACAGTTCAAACTGGTGGAGTCTCTGTAATGGTGTGGGGCGCGTGCAGTTGGAGTGATTGGGACTCCAAATACGTCCAGACACGACTGTGACAGGTGACACGTAGTAAGCATCCTGTGATCACTTGCATCCATTCATGTCCATTCCGAAGGACGGGCAATTCCAGCAGGACATTGCGTCACCCCACACGTCCAGAATTGCTACAGAGTGGCTTCAGAGACACTCTTCGGAGTTTAAAGACTTCCGCTGGCTACCAAACTCTCCAGAAATGGACATTCTTCAGCATATCTGGAATACCTTGCAACGTCTATCTGGAAGAGATCTTACAGATTTATGGAGAGCCCTGCAGGATTCATTGTGTCAGTTTCCTCCAGCAGTACTTCAGACGCCGACCAGAGTGGCCGAGCGGTTCTAGGCGCTACAGTCTGGAACCGCGCGACCGCTACGGCCGCAGGTTCGAATCCTGCCTTGGGCATGGATGTGTGTGATGTCCTTAAGTTAGTTAGGTTTAACTAGTTCTAAGTTCTAGGGGGACTGATGACCTTATAAGTTGAGTCTCATAGTGCTCAGAGCCATCTGAGCCAGTACTTCAGACATTAGTCGAGTCCATTCCTCGTCGCGTCGCGGCACTTCTGCGTGCTCAGGGGGCCCAACAGGATATTAAGCAGGTGTACCCATTTCTTTGGCTCTTCGTTGTATTTGGAGGACATCCAGTTGATACTTGACTGCGGACAGATTTACTGAAAGAAGAAAAACTAAAAAAACTGAAGTATTTTGCACAAACTCGTGCCAGAAGAATAAATGAATCTGAGGTAGACTGAAGAATGTTCTCTTACCAAACGGGGGAAATACACAGTATCCCTCAGGCGTCAGAGGAGATGTAAGATCGCATTTCCCGTCAAGTGTTAAAAAAAGCAGTTTACAGTGCCACAGAAACTGTCGGCACAGACGAAGAAACATCAACAATAACGTCGGCAGCGTCATATTTTCATTGAAAACAGGACTGTGTTGAGTCAACAACAGACCACGTCCTGTGAATTCGTTCTCTCCTCAGTATTTCTGTCAGGAGAAACTGCTGAGATATTATCAACTTAACTCAGCAAGTGTAACCGTCGCTCAAGTACCAACCGATTTCGATGCTCTTTTACACACTGATTATGGACCACTGAAAAGTAACTGACGTAGAGGAGATTAGGTCAGTGGGTCAATGTATTCGGAAAAATAATTAGCGATGTACGCCTGTAGCATATGCATCCAAAACGTTTCACTCATATAGACCTCCACGAAGGCCCAACGATAACGCTTTACGTTTATTTATTTATTCTCTTTTTCACAACGAGGAAATTTTTTTGTATGTTTGTATTGTACCATATCCCATAATTACCAAATAAGAGAATAATATATGTAATACAAAAAGTATAGCGTGAAAAATAATCGTAAAGTAAATCGATTAGTGTTTCCCTTCAAAACTTCATGTGTGGGTACATGACCTCGGCCCTAGACGATGACCGGCACAGATCATAAATTCTTGACTAACTTTAAAATTCAAGCATGAGCTATTGAATGGTCGTTTAAATGTTTCTATCCTACACGCTTAGATTGGTGCATAGAGGCATTTTGAGTGTCACTGGTGCTACCATTTTGTTTTTATTTTTACATTTATCTCAATTTCCACGTCCTTGTCCCCGTATTGCTTTTCATTCTACGTCATTTTTTTCTTAGATTCTATTGATTCGTATGACCCAAATATAACCTGTTATGAAACGTGTTGCTATATGTACCATTTGCAGAAACCAATTTAAAATAAAAATGACGGAAATACAAAGACGAAGGAGGGGCTGCAGAAATTAAAGTGAGTTTACCACACTATAACGAGAAATTTATACAAGAAACAAAAGTGTAGCACAAAAACAGCTCTCAGATTACGTTAAAAAATTTGAGTGTCACTACTCTCACATTTTATTTCCGTGGTAAGACTACTTGAAATGCAATTTGCAGTGTCGGAAGAACCTTAAAAAATACGTTAGTAAATTCTCGAACTTTAACAATATAAATACTTTTTTAAAGAGAGATCCAAATGTAAACTAAATTATAAAATTTAACACGTCCCCAGTAAAATAAATATTAACAGCTCATACGTGAAATCAAAGCAAGTTATAAGCAGTCTTGATCAGCCAGACTGGTTTCATAACTAAGAGCACATACACAACATCGTTGTTTACATTAGTATGTTCCACATATGAGTAGCTTGCTTGTAAGGCATCGTGTGTTCCGCATGTACTTAAAATCCTTTTCCAACTGGTTTATCTACCGTATTCTAGGAGGCAAATGCATAAACAAATAACCAAAGCAACAACCAATGACCAGAAACCAAATATTTAAACAGCTGGGACTACAAACAGTTTAACAAACAACGTCGTTAAGATTAAAGCAACAAATAGAATATTACATACCGAACAAATGCCGATGATGATTCAAGTGGTGTCCAGGTGCTGTAGTATTGCAGTACAACAACCTCTGGATAACATCCGTCAGCAACATGATAGAAGGCGTCGAACAACACTTTGAAGAGCAGCGCTCTGATATGTGCTATTTACTGGGCGCATATGTGCACTTCACGAAACATCCATTAGTACCTGCGCCGCATGGCACAACCAGTTGTATTGCTAGTTCGATTGGACACGCACACAATGTGGCTCGCACTACCGCACCGATCTCTGTGCGAAAGCGAGCATGGGCGAACACTCATAGACCATCTTACGGAGACTGCTGCATGACCGCCAGCGCAGCAACCAGAGAACACCAGCGAGAGTAGAAAGCAAGGGCAGCGGCTGTCGCGTCGTCTTATAAATTGAATCGCTGCCCTCAGAGACTAGTGAGCTAGCCCAGCTATTGGAGCGTAGCGTCGTTCTATGATGTACCTTTTGCATTTCTTGCTTTTATGTTTTAGTTTTCTTCAAAGGCAAAGAGAACATGTGAAGTGGTCGCCCAGCGTAGAGTCTGCGCCTACCGTCATGAATTTTTCATTTTTAAATGTTAAAAAAGAACAGGAGATGTTTTTTCTGTTCCTCGGTAAGAGGAAGGACTCAATCTCTGTTAATGAACGAAGATAGACGCACGTTATTGTAGAGCGTAATCGCTGGTAGCCATTTTGGTTGCGAGAATAAATAAAAAGTCTGTATTTGTGATGTGCATCGAAGGACGAATATAGTATTATTTTATCAGTGAAAAATTGTATGAGAAATTATTCCAAGTAGTACTCCAACCTATAGAAAACCAGGAAGCCCACCTGTGTATTTCGGGGTCGTCACGAAGATCCCATTACAACAATATAAAGGACAAAGTCAAGACTTTGTAGGTGGATACGGCGATCGGACGTAGTATTATTATTTGGCACAGCTCAGCTTATTGTGCTAGTCTCACACGCCAGAAAATTTCATAAGAGACAGTAATCAAAATTCCAGTTTCAGATCAACTCTATTACTTTCTTATCTCACATTAATTGATTTCATTATTTCCATATACCTAAACTTTATTTTTTATTATATTATAAAGTGGCGTCAAGTGTCAGGTACTATACGTAATGGGCAAAACAGTGAGTACTACTATTGTTAACATAATGAATATACATGTGCGTTAATAATTTTTCTTCGTGTTCCATGCACTCTGATGTCATGATGGAGACAGTAATATAATACTGAAAAAAATACTAACTGAAAAATAGTAATAAATAAAATCGAAGGGAGAAGACAACAATACCAAGAGTGGACAACTAAAAGTACAATAAAGGGAAGTACAAGTTACAAGACAACAATAAGGTAGGATTGCGCAATGCATGTAGAGATTACGTTCGTAGTAGACCTGTCATAAAATCCAAGCACCTATTTCCTAAAGCTATAAAGGATAACACAATTGCAATCACGTAGAGAGAAATACATTTATTTATCAGTACGAGAAGCGCATTGAGTGAACAAGAATTGAGATTACATATAGCTGCACATGCATTTTATCGCGTGAAAAATAGCGCAGAAGTAAAATCCAAACAGAGAAAATTTTAAGTTTGGTAAAAGCAGAGCAGTGGCGGTTTAAAAAATTCTACGCCCACCACATTATATGCGCCTCCCACCACCCCACCCCCCACCCCCACGAAAAAAACAACGTTTTAAATAGTAACTATTACTCGATCGCTTCACAATTTCCGTTATGGGTGGGAGTGCTGTGAGCTGTTTCCGTACTCTGCTATTCGTTGCTCTGAAGGACGCGCCAGCGGTCTAGTCGCGCTCAATCAAAATGCAATATGGTTCCTGAACTGTACTTGTACGACAGCGGACAAAACAAACTTAAATCTGCATTGTGTTGACACATTCTTCTTTCGAAAGACGACAGAAACGAACACAAGGAAAATAACTTTTCTTTTTTGGCCTAAAAATTCAGCAGAGCGTATAGGAGACAAAGGATTTTTGTTATACGTTCATTTTTGATATGTTCTTTTACACGAAACCATTGAAAATGAAAATAAAGAAAGTTGTGTTACGATCTAAAAATTGAAGCGAACATGACATACATTAAAAATTAATACGTACTTTTACAGATATGCGTTCAAAATTAAAATTAAATTGTCGGTTTACTATATAATAACTTGAATGTGGAGCAGATAAAAAAACACGTTCAATATTGATACGTGAATCTATAGGAAAGCATAACAAATGACAATGGAATAGAGATTTCGGTGTACGAACTAATAACTAAATACAGACGAACATACACAGAACGGGACTTGCTGTTATATAATTTTACACACTAGTATGGGAAAATCAAATTTATTTTATAATATAATAGTTAACTTGTGAAGAATTAGGGCCTGTGTAGCTATATGCTGCATAATAAGTATACACAATACCTATACTCCATGTAATGGCTGAACAGTTTTGTACTGCTCTTTCTAACGGTAGCAGCAACGCTTTTACGTACTTATCAACAGAACTGAACTACGTTATTTATTAATACCTTTTTATCTGAGCGTATTCTCCGAAAACGTATATTTCCGGGATAACTATACATTACAGCAGACGCCGAGAATAGGCATTAGTTGTAGTATACTACAGTATCAGTATGACTTGAGTGTATAGCACCGAGCGGCCTGGGTTATTCGGGTATTGTTTAGTATCGTCGGGCGCCTTCGGTCACGTCTGCACGTAAACGAGGTTTTGTTCCGCGTTCTGCCATCGGCAATTGCAAAATAAACAGGTAATACGTAGTTTGTAAATCCAGTGAATGTGCTCTAACCTATAATAAAAATCACATTGTAATCTTATTTTTTTAAAACTAATATGAATAAATAAACAAACGCACCAGTCAGCAAAGTTTGCATCTGGCTCTGACGGCAGAAAACTCGTTGATCATATCTTCATACTTAAGGCGCTTATCAATTGTAAGGTCGGCTTCGATGTGAACAAGGCGTTCAATCCCTCCTCAACCAATGCAGGACGTAGCTACGGTATCAGTCTTTTAGGAGCCGAAAACGAGCGTTCTGCTGAACAATTTGTAAGTGCCATGCAGAGAAATATTCCAAGACCAATGTCAACATTCGGAAACACGGACTGTAACCTCACTTTTCGTAAAAATTAAACAGTTTGACTGGCATATCACTAATCTCAGAAGATTTCAAAACTTCCGCGAAATGTACACATTCACTAGAAAAGGAGTCTGTCTCATATGACGCTTGGTGTTTTGCTGCACGTTGAGCAATATCGTCAGGTGAACTGTTCTTAAGGTTACTGAGAACTATGAAAGTGTCCAACAGTGTTCTATAGCTTTCCTTCCTCCTCAGTAATTCGGCGTACAAGATGTCGAGTACTGGGAGAAATGTTTCGACTCTAAATTTTTCACTTATAGTCATAAAAACTTCTTCGGAGTCCGCTTCTTCGTCGTCATGAAGTTTGCGTTTTTGTCATCCTTTATAGGTGCATTCATTGTCTATTTCAGCCACAATATCCATGGATTTATTTTCATAATAATCGACCATGCCACAAATAGATGCAATAAATCCGACAAGTGATTCATATAATTCATGCACTATTTTAGTATCAATATTTACACTTTGCAATTTCAGATTTACACTAATAAATCTCTGGAGTATGCCCTTCCGAACTGTCATCATGAATACTCTTTCTAGTCTGCTGATTTGATTCAATAAAGCAGAAGTTTCATTTCGTACAAGTGGTTTTTCAAACATTATTGCCAATATGTGCGACGGCATTGAAACGCCCTCCCGGTTTTCAAGTAGATTTACGCACGCTTCTTCTTTTTCTGACTAATGTGTTTCTGATAAACTTTTTACCATTTTGCTTTCTGGTTTCATGAAAGAAAGAAGTTTATCCCAGCGCTGTCTAGAAGCAGAGAAAAAATTATAAAAGTTTTGGACTACCTTGAAAAATGAACATGCTTCCTGACAACAGCTTGCGGCACTAGTGCCGACTAAATTCAAATAAAATGTTGCACAAGGCATATAATGCGCTTTCGGATTTCGTTCTTTAATGCGTGCCTTCAAACCAGTGTAGGTACCTGACATATTCCAATGGAATTAATACCCCTAGCTGCATACAGGAGTTGATAAAAGTCAAAGAGGACAACTGGAAAGGCGTGCCCCGACCGGGACTTGAACCCGGGATCTCCTGCTTACATGACAAACTGTCTATCCATCTGAGCCACCGAGGACACAGATAATAGTGCGACTAAAGGGACTTACCTCTGGCACTACTCCCGTGAGACCCACATTCGCAACTTATCGTCCCGCACTATATTTTTAGTGCCCCTGTCCATTATACTCATATTCGCGGCCTCACTGCCGATTCCCGTAAGAGTTCGGGCACTGTCTGGGCATCCGCACAAAAGAATATGGTCAAATGGCCAGTGAGTCTTAATATTTGTTCAAATATCTGGTTTTACCGTCTCACAACTTCAATTCTGCCAGTATCTAGTCTCCTACCTTCCAAACTTTACAGAAGCTCTTCTGCGAACGTAGCAGAACTAGCACTCCTAGAAGAAGGAGGAGACAGGCTACAGGCTGGGGGGTGTTTCCAGAATGATATTTTCACTCTGCAGCGGAGTGTGCGCTGATATGAAACTTCCTGGCAGATTAAAACTGTGTGCCCGACCGAGACTCGAAATCGGGAGCTTTGCATTTTGCGGGCAAGTGTTCTACCTTCTTTTTTTTGCGTGTGGTGAAATGCGAACCCATATATTTTTTTATGCTCTACCACTTTTTTTCCACTGCCCCTCTTCAGGTGTTGGCGCCTATCTACGCCTATCCCAAAACAACTAATCTATTACTACAAGGGTGTAGAAAAGGAAGAAAGTAAGGGGGAAGAACATAGAGAGTAGCGATAAAAATGAAAGTAGTTGTGTGCGGGCTTTTGTTTTTTAGTTTATTTTATTGCATTTTTTGTTTGTTTTTTTGCCTTTTTTGTAGGTATATTTCTATTTTCTTTTATTTATTTATTTGTATTAAATTAGTCTATGTATCATAATTCAAGAAGTCGCTAGCGCCTTCCGAATGGCGGAATATCCAAAGGTGTCTTCTCGAAATTTTAGCGGAGATTCATTTTGGACTGCGTTCAGAACATCATGTCAGCAGAAAAGCATCAGTATACTTGGACGTCCCAGCTGGAAGGCGGGTCATGAAAGGCGCTCCATAGAAAACTGGAAAAGAACTTCTTGTATTTGGGATTGCGAACAAGTACACAGTATACGTCGTTAAGGTACGTCCAATAACCTAGTCCCGATTTCTCATCGGGGCCAGAAAGGCAGCGGACCGTATGACAGTGCATACAATTACAGCGTTAGTTTTTATGACGGGGTAATGAATCACATCCGGGAATAGGAAAGTGATCTGAGCATTCGTCTGTCGGGAAATCCATGCGCGAGCCTCCAGACGTCACACGACGGACCACGACGAGCATCTGTGTTCTCTGCACCACACTGAACACAGAGGGGATGCGGTGCTAACAAACCTGGTTGACCTGTTTGCCAGTGACGATGATATATCAGGTGGACTGACGCTGGTGTCGAGATAACGCCGGCCGGTGTGGCCGAGCGGTTCTAGCCTCTTCAGTCTGGAACAGCGCGACCGCTACTGTCGCAGGTTCGACTCCTGCCTCGGGCAAGGATGTGTGTGATGTTCTTAGGTTAGTTAGCTTTTAGTAGTTCTAAGTTCTAGGGGGCTGATGACCTCAGATGTTAAGTCCCATAGTGCTCAAAGCCATTTGAACCATTTTTTGTCGAGATAACTAACATGCACCGCTTTTCACATACGACGCCATATGATTTGAGGAATCTTGTGTTCGATGTGGTTGGGGGTGCGACACATTTGTAATGTGTCATGTACAGTGTTTGTCGGGATTATACGTGCAACGGGTAAGGAGTGTAGGATGTAACTGAATTCAAGAAAGAAGTGCTGAAAGTGATAAATGGGGGTGAAATGTCTGATAATATGACTGGTGTTGACATGAACACTGGCACGTATTCATGCAAAAGCAGTCCGGTCAGGCTTGTTGGTCACCGATGTCAGACTTTCAGTTGGGAGCTAACAAAAAGAGCCGTAACAGTGTCTGGTACATGGAATAAGTCCATTCCACCACCCTCCCGTGAGAGGGCAAGAGAAGAATATTGATCTTTAAATATCATCCCGGTACAGACAGAGGATCCCATCACCATCAACAAACGACGTGCGAGGGTAGTCGGGACCGGGAACACTTGTGCCACGTGGGGGATGCGTGAGGCGTGATAAACATTAACGTATTGTGCACGCTGTACAATGTCGAGAGATCTAAGCCGGTGGTCCACAAGGATCGTTTGGAGGAGATGTCTACTGTAGGTTGCCGCTGAACGACAGAGGTCATTCATAAAATCAATGCTCAAAGAGCGGACGCTGGTGGCCACACTTAGTGGAGCGACATATCTCTCAGGTAGATCCTCATCAATGGGCAGAACCTTCGATTTGGAAATGTTAAGAGAATTGCCCGATGCCTCCCCATATGTCGCCTCCCAATTCAGAGCCGTGCGAACATTGTCTTCATTGTGGAAGTATACTAGATCGTCAGCATAGGCTATACAACAGAAGGCTATGCAATGTCAGGCCCACCAGGCTGTGGCGAAGCTTCTGGAATAGGACATCTAATGCCAAAGCATACAGATTCGTGAAAAGTGGGCAAACCTGTCGGACAGAGCGCTCGATCGCTAGACGCGCGGTGAGGCGATCAGTACAGAGTATTTTGGAAGTCGCGCCGCTCAAGAGCCGCATTGCCACTGTCACTATACAAGCTGGGAAACACATGTGTTGGAGGACCGATTTCAGAAAGGTATGGTCGACATGATCGAATGCTTGACTTAAGTCAAGCGATGCTAATGCACCTGGTAAATGTTGCGACGATCATGTACCTGTAATGGCAAAGGGCCGTATAGATGCTATGGATGTTGTTGTTACCGCCCAGCGAACTCTGATCAAGGGAGGTGACGTATCTTGCTGCCTTCTTGAGTTGTGAGGCCGACAAACGGGGAAAAATTTTCATGTCACTGTTTAGTAGAGTGATGGGCCAGTAACCACAGATCCGTGATCGCCCATGTGTCTTAGGGACCAGGATGATGATCCTCTCAAGAGAGGTGGCTTCGATCGACGTTGTGGGTGATATCAGTTCACGACAGATGGACGTCCAAGTATGTATCAAAATATAGCTAAAACAATTGTAAAATTCGTGGGGGGGAGGATGGGGGGGGGGGGTGACCGTCAAAATCAGGGGACTCGTTGGCAGCTCCCACCTTGATAGCACCTAGGACTTCATCGGAGGTCACTTGTTCTTGAATTTCTCGAGCCACGTCCTCTGGCTTGGTGTTAACAGTTAGTGCTGATACCTTTTCAGTTAAGGTCGGGGATGTCGGACGACAGAGTACAGCTGGAGGAAATGAGAATAGAAAGCATGACCTATGGCGCACTGCGTAATGAATGGTCGTCCTTCCGCATCAGTAAGGTCGTGGATGAAAGCTCGACGACGACGTCGGCGTTCTGTTGGAAGGTGGTACATCGATGGCGTTTCGTGAGGTATATTGTCACGAGTGCAGAACCTGACAAGGGTCCCTTCCAAGCAACGTTGCATGAGTGAAGTGATCTGCGTTTTAGCACGATGCACTATCGTCTGACGGACAGGAGAGAATGCCACCGAAGTGCAGTCATGAAGCACCGCATAATAAATGTCCATGGTGCTCGCTTGCCAAGCTTTGTAATCTTTGTCATATCCCATCAATGCCTTGCGTAGAGCTGGTTTCTTGCAGGATATCCACCAGGATAAGGTGGATGTGTATGCGAGGCAACGTCGACGACAGAGGGCCCAAGCATCCTCAACGATACGTCTGGAATTAGGGACAGTCAGGTGGGAATCGTTTAAGTTACACAGGCCGCGGCTGTGCCACACCTGTTGGCGGGCGAGGACGACATCGCACATGTAGGCGTGTTCACAGAAAGCCAAAGGCCATACGTCGGCATGTCGAATGTCGGGAACAAGGGAACACGTGAGGCATGTACGGTCGAGGCGACTGGATGAATGCGTCGTATAATATGTGAAACCTGCACAAGTGCCATGAACTTTTGTCCTTGTGTCAACAAGCTGAAGTCTGTCAATGACGATGGGGAGGGCTGCAACGGGGAATGAGGTGGAAGTTGGTCATCAGGCCCTTGTGTGGAGTTGAAATCGCCACCTAGGACCATTTCATCCAGGGGACTCTCAAAAAGCGGCGTTACCTCGTCAGCAAAGTAGGTGTGTCAATCACGATGGCGACTGTCGCCTGACGGCGCATATACATTGAGGATGCAGACGCCGAACAGCTTGGGAGCCATACCTCTAGCATTAGGAAGGTACACTACATCTTCAACAGGGAGTCCAGAATGGACGAGGATGGCGACTCCGCTACCCTTGTCAGAAGCATGGGAGATGAGTGCCATGTAGCCAGTGGGGATTTAGAAATCAACGACGATCACTTCTTAGAGGCGGCCATTGCCTACATCAGTGCCATAAATGGTCTCTCGGAACAGTTTGTGGGAAGCCCGAACGGTGGCCAGGTTCATCGTCGCAATGGTCTAGTGCTGTGGGCGTGCTCCCACCATGGGCACATATGTTCCGGCAGAGATGTCTGGCTGGTGTGTAACATCCGACGCAATCACTGTAGCGAAAATCACTGGGTGGAAGGTGGGTCAGGCACCTCTAGGGGGCACTGCCTGATGGGTGGGCCACCATCTCGATCTGCTCCATCGTCGACATCATCAGCCCAGGAGATTTGAACAGGTGGCAAGCTACGAGGGCGAGTTGCGGTGACGCTCCAGTGGGGTCCAGGGACTCTCCCATCGATGTCAGAAGGGATCCTTCCTCAGATGGGGTATCAGGAGTCGCCACTCCTGTCGTCAGGGCGCTCGATGGGAGATAACTGTGTTGTATCCGCTATACTGCCTGTAATGCCACATGAAGAAGTGTGTCGTCGGATGGCGTTTGACTTCTTCCTTTTTCGGGCGCCCGCTGTATTCGGAGGTGCTGTTCTGTATCAGAATGTGGACGTTCAGTGTCCGAGGCCGCTTCCGTTTGAAGAAAGGAAGCGGTAGACACCACACTCACATCGATGTCTTCGCAGCTGTCAGGCTGGTAATGGAGCTCTGGAAAGTTGGTGGGGTCATAGGCGTCGGGGGAGATGGTGCCACTGAGGCCATGGCAGCGCCGTCATTTCCGAGGAGAGAACAGTCGTGACGCATTTGGGCTACATACGGCTGTGGCGTCGCTGTCTGGTAAAGACGTGACCGTCACTTCGGGAGCTGAGTCACTGGTCGGGACCGGGAGCAAACGTCGGCGCGGACAGTCTGACCGAACATGGCCCTTTTGTTCACAACCGGCACACATCCACGTCTGGCCATCTTACAAACCTATCAGCAGATAGGATGGTACATACTTGGAGAGTTCGATTTTGATTCATCGGACATCATTCAACACGTGGTATGTCGTCGACGTTTGCCACTTTTCCGCGATGTGCCCCACAACATTGCCGTAAGGTCGGAAGCTTCGACGACAACAGTTTGTGGCACTTAGAAAGTGAGCTGAAAGACCCGAATTGTTCGATGACAGTTACCTCTCCAATATGGCCGTCAGAATGCTTGAACTTGAATCCGTGTGCATGTTGTCGAACTACCTCAGCACATGCTTCCAACGTCGTCATCTTAAAAAAGACGATGCTGCTAGTGATAGGAAGTGAATACATATCACTTCCCGGGGGTCAAGACACAGCTCTTCGAGAATGAATTGTTCAATTTCATAAGCGCGTGGTCGGGCTTCGAATATTACTTTAAGTGTCGTTCGGCAGAAACAGTGCGCCATGAGGTGCAGTAGTAATGGACGCTAAACAACACGAAATACAGCGACGAGGAAATAAACAACTGTGGTGTGCTGTCCAGCGCACAGAGCCGGTGTGCAAGCGACCACGGCCGAAAGGTGACTTTTAACCTTTGCCTTTCGCGGGCAAGTGTTCTACGAGGGTTGTTCAGAAAGTAAGGAACCATAGGTCCTGAAATGGAAACCACAGTGAAAATCAAAACGTTTTCTTTGCACATTTAGCTACACCTTCCAGGTACTTCTCTACATAGTCGCCGCTCCGACTTAGATATTTGCCGGAGCGTTATACCAAAATTCCAAGGCAGCACCTGTGCTTTCTGATAATTCTCTACGCTGGTATATAGCGCGTAGTCTTCACCCAAGTGTTGTCTTCGTATGCTGCGTTTCATGTGAACAGAGGTGATACTCAGGGCGAGCCAATTAGGGCTGTGCTGTGGGTGATCGAACATTTCCCGTCGTAAAGGACGCAGGAGCGTATTCACGGCCCCTGCACAGTGCGGCTGAAAATTGCCATGAAGAAGGAAGTGCGTGGCAGTTGTGTTAGGTGGGCTGCATTCATTAAAGCGAAGCCTCACAGCGATTTGCCGGGAGACATTGTTGTTCTATGCACCTTTCCTCGCTCACAGTGTGCTCACAACTGAAAGGAGCGTCTTGATGCGATCGACGGACATACTAGAGACACTACCCAAAACGTCTGTGAAAAGCCTCGTCGGATTTTTACAGTGGTTTCCATTTTGCGACCGATCGTTTCTCACTTTCCGAATAGCCCTTGTACCAACTGAGCTACCCAAGCACGACTCACGACCCGTCCTCGCAGCTTCAATTCCGCCAGTACGTCGCGTCCTACATATCAAAGGTGACAGAAACTCTTCTGCGAAACTAGCAGAACTAGCACTCCTGGAAGACAGTATATTGCGGAGACGCGGCTTAGCCACAGCTTGGAGGATGATTCCAGAATGATATTTTCACTCTGCAGCGGAATGTGAGCTGATATGAAACTTCCTGACAGATTAAAACTGTGTGCCGCACGGAGAATTGAACTCGGAACCTTCGCCTTTCGCGGCAAGTACTCTACCTGAGTTGGAGTTCCGGTTCGCAGAAGGCCTTCTGTGAAGTTTGGAAGGTAGGAGGCAAGGTACTTGAAAAACTGAAACTGTGAGGACGGGTCGTGAGTCGTGCTTGGGTAGCTCAGATGGTAGAGCACATGCCACGGAGGTGGACAGAAAAATTACCCAACAAGTACAAACTTCACGATGTGAGTGAGAAATTGAAAGGCACAATGGTTGAAAAATTGAAACGCTGACACGAATGTACGGACAGTAGCTATCCGGAACCAGAGAAACTCAGGATAATTTAAAGGTAATGCAAAAGGATACGCAGGTTAACACAGAAAATGTACGATCAGAAGCGAAGCTGCATTCGTTCTGTGACGACTTACCAAAAAATGTAGAGAAAATCACAGTCGTGATAGAATTAAGTTTCAATATAAAAGAATCAACTCATATATTGTGCAACATTACGAAATAGTAAAGGATAACACAAAACATGAAAACACAACTTCGCAGAAAAATACATACACGCACAGCGTACTTATGAGGAAGCGGTAAAGGATGTAATCGGGGATAAGGAAGAAGAAACTTTAAAATGCGTAGAACATGATATTAAACAGGTATAACAAATATTAATGGACAAAACAGTTAGCAAACAAAGTACTGCAACATCATCAATGGAGGCGGTAAGCAGGGCTATAAACAGCGGTCCGCTGGTGAGAGAAATCAGTGGCGCGGACAACCATGCCCAACCCACACAACGCGAGCGCACGCAGCCGCGAGACGTGAGCAAAGGGCAAAATGTTTATGAGGCAGATATGTCATATGTTAGAAGAGCATTTATTAAAGTTTCATAGTGTTAGATATATAACATCCCTCGATTGAAAGGCAGAAGAGAGTAGAAAGTACACTCCTGGAAATTGAAATAATAACACCGTGAATTCATTGTCCCAGGAAGGGAAAACTTCATTGACACATTCCTGGGGTCAGATACATCACATGATCACACTGACAGAACCACAGGCACATAGACACAGGCAACACAGCATGCACAATGTCGGCACTAGTACAGTGTATATCCACCTTTCGCAGCAATGCAGGCTGCTATTCTCCCATGGAGACGATCGTAGAGATGCTGGATGTAGTCCTGTGGAACGGCTTGCCATGCCATTTCCACCTGGCGCCTCAGTTGGACCAGCGTTCGTGCTGGACGTGCAGACCGCGTGAGACGACGCTTCATCCAGTCCCAAACATGCTCAATGGGGGACAGATCCGGAGATCTTGCTGGCCAGGGTAGTTGACTTACACCTTCTAGAGCACGTTGGGTGGCACGGGATACATGCGGACGTGCATTGTTCTGTTGGAACAGCAAGTTCCCTTGCCGGTCTAGGAATGGTAGAACGATGGGTTCGATGACGGTTTGGATGTAGCGTGCACTATTCAGTGTCCCCTCGACGACCACCAGAGGTGTACGGCCAGTGTAGGAGATCGCTCCCCACACCATGATGCCGGGTGTTGGCCCTGTGTGCCTCGGTCGTATGCAGTCCTGATTGTGGCGCTCACCTGCACGGCGCCAAACACGCATACGACCATCATTGGCACCAAGACAGAAGCGACTCTCATCGCTGAAGACGACACGTCTCCATTCGTCCCTCCATTCACCCCTGTCGCGACACCACTGGAGGCGGGCTGCACGATGTTGGGGCGTGAGCGGAAGACGGCCTAACGGTGTGCGGGACCGTAGCCCAGCTTCATGGAGACGGTTGCGAATGGTCCTCGCCGATACCCCAGGAGCAACAGTGTCCCTAATTTGCTGGGAAGTGGCGGTGCGGTCCCCTACGGCACTGCGTAGGATCCTACGGTCTTGGCGTGTATCCGTGCGTCGCTGCGGTCCGGTCCCAGATCGACGGGCACGTGCACCTTCCGCCGACCAATGGCGACAACATCGATGTACTGTGGAGACCTCAAGCCCCACGTGTTGAGCAATTCGGCGGTACGTCCACCCGGCCTCCCGTATGCCCACTATACGCCCTCGCTCAAAGTCCGTCAACTGAACATACGGTTCACGTCCACGCTGTCATGGCATGCTACCAGTGTTAAAGACTGCGATGGAGCTCCGTATGCCACGGCAAACTGGCTGACACTGACGGCGGCGGTGCACAAATGCTGCGCAGCTAGCGCCATTCGACGGCCAACACCGCGGTTCCTGGTGTGTCCGCTGTGCCGTGCGTGTGATCATTGCTTGTACAGTCCTCTCGCAGTGTCCGGAGCAAGTATGGTGGGTCTGACACACCGGTGTCAATGTGTTCTTTTTTCCATTTCCAGGAGTGTACATAGCTTTCATAAATGCCCGAAGGAGCTACCAGTTTAGGATAAAATGTAAGCGCTGGTGTATTTATCGAAGCACTAGACATAGTACTTGGACCAGAACTGCTTAACCGGATTACTCTCTATGTTGATGGCCTATTAATTGAGACCCAAACGTGGAATGAACATGTAAGTGTTTTGGAAGAGGTTTTTCAAAAATTTGATGAATACGATGTCACAGTTAACTTTAAAAAGTCCGACTTCGGCAGAGGCGAAATAAAAGTCTAAGGGCATATCATTTCACCAGCAGGAATTGTACATGAGCCCAGTAAACTAAATGTGATACCAGTTTCCCAACACCCTACACAAAGAATCAATTAAAAGGTTTTCTGAGAGTGTCCTCTTTTTCAGGAAATTTCTACCACAGAAATTGTTGAACAGTAGTTCACTATTAAACATACTGCATAAAATCCACTCTTCGTTGTGGACTAAAGAGCGAAAAAAAAATTCAGCGTATTAAACAGGAGCTGATTAACGTTGCTAGCCTTAAACACCCAGATATGGAGTTAGATTTCTGTTTAAGCACCGACGCTTGTTATCAGGCGCTCGATGCGTGTCTGCTTCAAATAATAATAAATGGTGGTAAAGAAAAAGTCAGTATAATCAGTTTTGCTAGTAGAACCCTTACAGAATGTGAAAGAACTTATTCTGTAACTGAGTTAGTAGCGTTAGTAGTAGTTTGGGCGTTTTTCAGATTTGAATATTACCTTTGGGGAAAACGTACTAAAGTTTACTCTGATCATCAAGCCTTGTCCTTTCTTCTTACGTGAAAGTTGTTACATAGGAGAGTAGCGAGGTGGTGCACGTATGTCCAAGAGTTTGATTTTGAAATAGTACACATAAATTGGGAACGGAATGTTTTGGAAGATGCATTATATCAGTTGCCCCAAGGCCTCGCCGATTTCCATGTTTACATCTACAACTACATGGATACTCTACAAATCACATTCACCTGCCTGGCAGAGGGTTCATCGAACCACCTTCACAATTATCTATTATTCCAATCTCGTATAGCGCGCGGAAAGGATGAACAGCTATATCTTTCCGTACGAACTCTGATTTCCTTTATTTTATCGTGGTGATCGTTCCTCCCTATGTAGGTCGGTGTCAACAAAATATTTTCGCATTCGGAGGAGAAAGTTGGTGATTGGAATTTCGTGAGAAGATTCCATCGCAACGAAAAACGCCTTTATTTTAATGATTTCCATCCCAAATCCTGTACTATTTCTATGACACTCTCTCCCATATTTCTCGATAATACAAAACCTGCTGCCTTTCTTTGAACTTTTTCGATGCACTCCGTCAGTCCTATCTGGTAAGGATCCCACACCGCGCAGCAGTATTCTAAAAGAGGACGGAAAAGCGTACTGTAGGCAGTCTCCTTAGTAGATCTGTTACATTTTCTAAGTGTCCTGCCAATAAAACGCAGTCTTTGTTAAGCCTTCCCCACAACATTTTCTGTGTGTGTCTTCCAGTTTAAGTTTTTCGTAGTTGTAACACCTAGGTATTTAGTTGAGTTTACGGCCTTCAGATTAGACTGATTTATCGTGTAACCGAAGTTTTAAGATTTCCTTTTAGCACTCATGTGGATGAACTCACACTTTTCGTCTTTTAGGGCCAACTGACACTTTTCGCACCATTCAGATGTCTTTTCTAAATCGTGTTAATGAATTAGAACAAACAACATATTACAGGGTACTTTTGATAAATGAAGGAACTTTTAACATATTATATCAAAACGTGCAAAAACATGCAACGTTTGCAGGAAGAAGATCCGAGATGGAGCAAGGCAATAAAAAATTTGCAGTCTAAAACACACGAACATTTACAGCAGTATTACATTATACACAATGGTGTACTTTTTCATAGAAGAGCTCGACAGATGGATAAGTGGTGTGTTTGCATACCTCAGGAATATGTGGCCAACGTAATTCAATATACCCACTGCATATGGGGACACTATGACGTGCTGAAGTGTGCTGCCAAAATTTCTACATTGTTGTTTTCCTAACATGAAGCGACGTATAGAGCAAGTTATCAGACGCTGTGCGGTTTGTCAAAACGTCAGTCATCAGAATAGGACATGTCTTAACATACTAAACCCAATAATAGCAAAGTTACCAAGGGATCTTGTATCTACTACTGGCGCTGCAGGACCTTATCCCCAAGCTTCCGGGGTGGGGCGGGGGGGATTCTAGATTCTAGATGACTACATACAACGCGTTGGGAAACCCCGCATCGTACTAGCTGATAACACATCAAATTTTGCAAGTGACCAATGGAAATCATTTTTGAAATCACAAAACATACATCATATTTTAGTATCTAAATTCCATCTGAAAGCAAGTTCTGTCCCACGATGCTTTCGTGAATTTCATACATTTATCCGGACATATATACCACAGAATTAAAAGAAATGGATAGAACATCTGGGTCGCTTTCAGCATATAGTAAATCACACATATCAACAGGGTACACACTGGCCAAACTTATGTTTGAAGAAGTGCCCTAAATGAGGGCACAAAGACGCAGCCTTAGAGGAGAAAGAACACCGAGCGTTATAACATTGGAAAGGAATTTACAATAGGAAAATGAACAACGTAGCAAAATTCCAGACTGGACAGAGGGTACTACTAAGAACTCATCCAAAATCATCGAAGTTAAAAGCATTGAATAAAAAATGGCAATTATTATATGTTTTTCCATATACCACTGTTCACAAACAACATCCTGGTTGCTACTTGACAAGATATATAAAAAATTGGAAAATAAAAGGTATGTGTGTACATAAAGATTTGCAGAAATTTGTAAATGAAAGGTCAAGTCTCGTTCTTTCCTTATCTGTTGTATCAATAAAACATTTGAATGTAGGAGTTTTGTCACCGTTTGATAAATAAACCAACTGGCGCTCGGTTCCTCTCCAGCTAGGAGGTACAATACTTATATTTCCAGTACCCTCCCCCTCTTCTACTATCCTGTTTAGTCAATTAGGAATCTTCAATTGCCTTCTACTACCTAACATGCAAAGAATGACATGCAAGCTGGTGAACATAAATTTTCCTTCTGTTTTGATACTGTACTTTCTTAAGGAAACACGGAATATACAACAAGAATTAAAATAACTATACATAATACTGAACGAGTGAAGACCAGTAGATGACGTAGTTATACTACATCATGCGCAAAAACTAGAATAAGAGTGGTGGAAAAGGAAGGAATTCACAGCACACGAGATTTAAGCGAGAGCAACAAGCGGTGAAATGTACTGAGACGTGCCACCGCTCTTAAAGCGGAGCGTACAGTAACGAACTAAATGCGAAGCGGCTAACAGCTGATTTTAGGGGTAGAGTGGCAAAATGCAAAAAAGTGTTCAAATGGCTCTAAGCACTATGGGACTTAACATCTGAGGTCATCAGTCTTCTAGACTTACAACTAATTAGACCTAACTAACCTAAGGACATCACACACATCCATGCCCGAGGCAGGATTCGAACCTGCGACCGTGGCAGCAGCGCCTGGAACCGCTCGGCCACAGCTGCCGGAGCAAAGTGCAAAGTAAAGATCGGTGTCACCTTTAGAGACAGCCAGCTACAGCCTAGATGTGCGAGGACACATCGCGCACCACGAGGGAAACCATTTTGGAATTTAAGCGAATCGGCATTGACGACACACAGTCAACGGGAAAAAACAGGAGAAATACGAAATGCAGTATCTATCAGCTGATTACTATAAAGTAAATCAGCTACACAAACAAAACGAATAGAGACAATTATTCCCAAGTCGGAGACTATACCGCAAAGAACACCAATTTTATGAGTATATAATTAGGTTACGCATACATAGTGAAGAAATTTTAAAACGTGTAGAACATGATGTCAAACAGGTAGAACAAAGATTAATGGAAAAAATAGTTAGCAAACAAATGACTTGCTTCAGAATGACGACAGCGCTCGACAAGATGGTTCAAATGGCTCTGAGCACTATGGGACTCAACTGCTGTGGTCATTAGTCCCCTAGAACATGCCTCTGGCATGGATGTGTGTGATGTCCTTAGGTTAGTTAGGTTTAAGTAGTTCTAAGTCTAGGGGACTGATGACCTCAGATGTTAAGTCCCATAGTGCTTAAAGCCATTTGAACCAATTAACTACCTGTGTGTACAGCAATGTGGACAACCATCAGTGAAGATTTGGCTGTATTGTATGGTTTTCATGAGCAAGAAAAAAGACGGAAATGATGTTTATGTAGATCTCTATTCCAATCTTCTGTACAGGTTCTGGAATTCTCCGAAACGAGGTAATGTAAAACTTTTTTATGTATGTACCTTTTAACAAAAGGCGCCTTTTAAAAAATCAAGCACTTCGGCCACCTTCCGTGTGGAGGCGCCCACCATACGAGCACCAACAATTTGTCCATGTTCCAGTTCACGTAGGCTCGACATTATGCACTCAGAACTACACAAAACACTGATCTGACCACGGCTGACGATTTGTTTAGGACACTGCATAGGTATCGTTGTTGGTCGAATACAAATCACAACTGGCAGGGTTTGCAAGCATCTGTATTTATATTCAAGGATGGGTTCCTTTATGTTTGCCACATTTTTGTCCAAAATGTGTTAGGCACCTCGTGGTTTGGAGTACCAGGAGGAAAGCTCCGCAGTGCTGAATATATGACTGAGGGTGTTCAAATAACACAGGCTGGACGGAAACGGCAAAGCCTGGTTTGTTTCCATCTAGCCCTTTGGGTAGCACCTTTGACTAGCAGAGAAAAAGTCCTGGTTCCCGGCTTCGAAGCCAGCCACTACTGGTATTGTGAACTGCAAATGTCTGCAGTGGCAGCCGAAGACTTCCCGCAAAAGAAGTCACCTCGTTATGTCAAACAACGGCCTTGGCAGTGACGGTAGAGGAGCGGGTAGAGGTTCAGGGCACTCTGATGTCAATCCGCAACTCGTGGTCTAGCGGCTAGCGTTGCTACCTCTTGGTAACAGGGTCCCGGGTTCGATTCCCGGCCAGGTTTGGGATTTCCTCTGCCCGGGGTCTGGGGTTTGTATTGTCCTCATCATTCTATCATCGTTCCTGAAAGTGGCTAAATTGGGATTTGTGCGCGGTGCTGATGACCGCGGATTCAAACTAAACATAATCATCATCATAAGCCCTATACGTGTGATTACCGCACTCCCAAACATCCCTAGGTCCACTGTTTCGGACGCGATAGTCAAGTGGAAACGTGAAAAGCAAAGCTGTCTGTTGACTGCCGACAGTTGAAGAGGATGTAATAGGCAAACATCTATCCGGACCATCACACATAAATTCCAAACTACATCAGGATCCGCTGCAAGTGCCATAACAATTAGGTGGGAGGTGAGAAAACTTGGATTTCATGGTCGAGAGGCTGCTCATAAGCCACACATGACGCCGTTAAATGCCAAACGACGCCTCGTTTGGTGTAAGGAGCGTAAAGATTGGACGATTGAACAGTGGAAAAACGTTGTGTAGAGTGGTCTGACGGCAGGGTGTCGGTATGGCGAATGCCCGGTGAACGTATTCTGCCACCGTGTGTAGTGCCAACAGAGAAATTCGGAGGCGGTGGTGTTATGGTGTGGTCGTATTTATCTTGGAGGGGGCTTGCACTCATTGTTGTTTTGCGTGGCACTATCATAGCACAGGCCTACATTGATGTTTTAAGCATCTTCTTCTTTCCCACTGTTGAGGAGCAATCCGGAGATGGCAATTTTATCTTTCAACATGATCGGGCATCTGTTCATAATGCACGGCCTGTGGCGGAGTGGTTACACGCCAATAACATCCAAGTTATGGACAGGCCTCCACAGAGTCCAGACTTGAATCCTTTAGAACAGCTTTGGGATGTTTTGGAACGCCGACTTCGTGCAAGGCCTCAACCGATCGACATGGATACCTCTCCTCAGTGCAGCACTCCGTGAAGAATGGGCTACCATTCCCCAAGAAACCTTTGAGCAACTGTGAGAGTGGAAGCTGTCAAGAGGCTAAGGGTGGGCCAACACCACATTGAATTCCAGCATTACAGATGGAAGGCGCAATGAAATTGTCATTTTCAGCCAGGAGTCCGCATACCTTTGGTCACGTAGTGTAAAATGGCACAATGTGATCGTAACTTGTACAGAGGTTCGATTTTCAGTGTCCTTTGGTAATTTCCCTGACACAATGGCGCGCGGGGTAGTCGTGCTGTCTGAGGCGTCTTGTCTGGTTTGGAGCGGCTGCCCCCATCGGAGGTTCGAGTCCTCCCTCGGGCATGGATGTGTGTGTTGTCCTTTGCGTAAGGTAGTTTAAGTTAGATTAAGTAGTGCGTAAGCCTAGGGACCAATGACCTCAGCAGTTTGGTCCCATAGTCCTTACCACGAATTTCCAATTCGCCTAAATTTGCTAATCATTAATGTCCATAATAATTAGCAGTTGCCGTTAACAACGGGGATAAAGCTGAATTAATTTTCTTTGTGATTTGTTCCTAAATGCTTGCTAATAGCATCTGTCTTCGTGCCGCTTCCAGAGTTTCACAGTAGGCCCTAATGGGGAATCCAATTAATGTTTTCAACCTCACAAAGATGACACATGAAGAAAGTGGTATGCAATCGAAATCATTTACTTCTCCTGAAGACCTACGTGTGTGTTACTTATTTGTTAATTTATTGACATTCTTTCTAATGATGTAGACTTTTCTGTAGAAATTGTGGGAACGTTAAAAGAAACAGAAAATAGCACGGACGATTCGGTGTTCTGTCGTTCGAACTATGATGTCTTAATTAAAGCCTCGAACAAAAGTAACATTCCTGGTCTAAATAAGCCTACCATTGTCAAACATAAGCCTTAATTTACGGAATGAATTTCTGAAAATATGCGTTTGGAGCACAGCATTGTGTGCTGTTGAATCATGGAGAGTGAAAAAAAAGGAACAGAAGAGAATTGAAGCGTTTCAGATGTCGTGCCGCAGAACAGTGATGAAAAATATGTGATAAGAGAAGGAATGGAAAGGTTCTCCGCGGAATTGGTGAAGAAATGAACGAATGGAAACACAAGAAAAGACATTATGATAGGGCATGTGTTAAGACAAAAGGCAATAACTTGTGTGGTACTAGAGAGAGCTTAAGAGGGTGAAAACTATAGTGGAAGACAGAGACTGTAATACTTCTGAGGAGTAGTTGAGGATGCATGGTGCAAGTGCTAACATGAAATGAAAAGCTTAGCACATAAAAGGAATTCGTGGCCGGCCGCATCAAACCTGGCAGAAGTCTGATGACTCAGAAAAAGAGGAGAGAGAGAGAACCTTCCCCTTCCACATATCAGCCCGAGGCAAGGAATCTGGCAGTCTTAACGGAACCTAACGGAACTCAGTTCTGTTTGAAGCTCGAACGTTCAGTTCGCGCGAAATTCCGTGCAATCAGCGTCACCATTTTCGAAGTTTAAACGACCACCAGAGAGCTTTGCTGGGTACTCTCCAGAACACTTTCGTCTTGTATCAGAGTTAGAAGACAATTTATACTGACGGACAATTGGCCACTTCGTGTCGAACCTAGCTAGTCGCTGAGAAGTGGATGAAGAAATATGGATGAACCATTGATCATATTATGCATGCTGCCTCTAGTGCAGTGATGCTTCCTCAGCTTGAAACCTCAGGTATAGGATCATTCATCTTATGATTATCGTGTTACATATTAATTCAGCAGTACCAGTCGATCACTTGGATGATAAGCTGCTGAGTCTGAGTATGCATTTACATTGTAAATATAGCATCAAACCCAAACTAGTTAACGCTGTTCCATGAGATTGGCAGACAAAATCTGTTGACAACCCGCTTGTTACCATTTGCTGTTGTGTTGGTTTATACGTATTAGCATAATGCGAATCACTGCGTAAATCTGACATCAAAAGAGACATGCAGGCAATCCGCGCAGTAGGGCGTGAGTTTCCGAAGCTGAAGCGAGAAATTACTGGTGTACTATTATATAAAACAAAGCGAAAAGATACCCTGGAACGCGTCTGACTTTCCATCTTATTCAGCAACCTCCAGACACCACAAGACCACTGGAGAAGAGTTACATGCACGTCTTAAAAAACAGACACTCTTAACGTTTCACAATTGTACGAAATATTTCGAAATTAATTCGCTGACTGCCAATTCCTTGGCATTAGATGTATCAGGGATAGATCTACTACCCAATAGTGACATATGAAAATTTGTCAGCTTATTAATTTCTAAATATTTCCTACGGCTGTGGATCCTCAAAGTGTCTGTTCTTTCAGACACGCATGTAAGTATCACAAGCGTAGCCGGACACACGAAGAAAATAACAAAGGTCTCGATTCCTCGTTGTCTCATTCTCTCGTTGTGGGAATCCAAGGAACATTGCTAGCGTTATGTGATGAATGAGCCGTGCGTGTCTCATGTTCTCGCCATCATGTATTTTACACCCTGGTTTTTTTACGTACTTCCACCTCACAACGTTAATTTAAATTACTGTCACTGAGTTGCTGCTTTCCCTGACCGTGAGAGGCGATACCAGCTCGCATCAGTATATCCCCTCTCGTAGTACCTTTGCTTCACTGCTATTACTTCCCGGTCGTTGTCTGTCGTTAGTGAGCTCGTGTCAGTAGTTGGTCGCAGTTCGGGTTGCGAGTATGGGGTCTGCCAGTCAGTTGGAACGCGTCTGGAGTGCAGCCCGGACCTGCGAGTCGGGAAGTTGCAATGCGGCACTAGTGCAGTCGGGTTGGAGCAGCAGTGAGATCTGCGTCTACATGGCTCGCTCGACCATTGCCGCTATGCATCACTTGAGCTGGGCCACGTTCTTGGTGGATCGTCGGTCGGTCGTCCTACCGGACGACGCGTTTTGGCTCTTCGATAGTTCATGAGTCGGCTGTGTGTGCATCGACTCCCGATCTGTCTTCGTATGTATTATTCAGGTTTTCGTGCAAGTGTTTGTCAGCTTGTGTGTGTAGTTCGTGTTATTTCCTTTGACAAGTTATTTTAAATGTTGTATCCGTACTGCCTCTGATATGTCGGTCGTCTCATCGGCCGACGTGTAACTGGTTCTCTGAGCGCTTCTTGGCCCTTTCAGTTACCATCTTGTGGAACTTGGGTCGATCCTTTCCTGGTGCAGGGATGTCGTTTAGGCAAGTGGGCGTGTTTCCTCTGCATGGTTGGGTCCGAGCCGGTATTTCCGCCGTCCTGTGTCTGGAAGTGAGTGGGAGACGCACCATCAGTGCAGTCGCGACGGAGCAGCAGTCGCGAACGGACCAGCAGGCAACCGGTCGGTTGCTGCGGGCCAGGGAAGATGTCTCCGCGCGGTGTAGTCGCTGGGTCCGTTGTCGGTCCCTACACAGTGTCGGAGCGTGTGTGGAGCTGTCCGATCGCTACGAGCTTCGTGGTTCACCGACCCAGGTCGTCAAAGTTGAGTAGTAGTTTAAACTACCTAAGCCACGTCCATTCATGCTGTGTGCTTCGTAACTTTTGTGTATTTGAGTTGTCATGTATCGATTGGTGGCAAGCAAGTCGTTGTGTCGGTCGGTCCGTGGCTGTCGCTTGGTGGGTTCCGACGGATCAAGTATAACTGGGCTCACCACCAGTCGCACCTAAGTGAACGAGGGTAGACCGACCTCCATGGAGGTTTTCTGAATGCCACCGGTGTTTAATTATCTGTTGTCAGCTATTTTAAATTTTAGGCGTATGGTTGTTTTGTTTTCTTAAAATTTTGCAAAATTAATTTTAAAATTTATCTTTCAAGCTTAAACACTGCGGCCTTCTGCCTTTAAAGATTATGGTAACATATTTTTAAATTTTGAAGTATAAATGTGGCCCTGAGCAGTTGGTATTGAACCTTGCACATGTTGCTTCTTTAAATTATTTTATTGCTATCTTCATTGGATTTTCATCTTGTTGAGATTTCTTCTTGGAGGCCTTCAGCCGTGAAAGAGTTGCATTCCGTAAAGATTCGACCATATTCTTTGTAAAGTTTATTAAATTACAATAAATGACAATTAGAAGCAGAAACTGACCTCAACACTTGGCCCTTTCCACAATCCTATTGCCTGTTGTGCTCAGCGGGTTTAGCGGGCGTCTCAATGAATTTAGTGGATTACAGTGTGAGGATGTAGAAAGTGTCAGAAAGAAGTGTGGGTCGATCCGGTGATCGTGCACCACTCGCGATAAGCGCGAAATCCGGTTTCGGGTACAGGTGCGGGGAAAATTTCCAGATGCCACGCGTCTTTCTTATACAGCTGATATCGAGGAATTCGCAGTCAGCGAATTAATTTAGAAAAATCCGGAGAAGGTCGAAACGGAGAGGTCGAACCGTCGAAGGGAAGAAGTATAAAACTCTTCCCTGACGCTTCGTCTCCGACTGCGGGAGACGTACTTGGAGGTACAGCGGCGAGCTGCGAAGAGAACTCGAGTAAGCGCTGATTATATATGCAGTACAGGGAGTGCCACTGTAAATGTCGTGGCGTAGGCTGTGAGGTTGTCTCTGGCGATGCCAACATTCTCGATTGAAAGTAATCGATCGTCACGCTTGCGGAGCAACGCTGACACCCAAATTTTATCCAGTTTAACACATTCGTCTTTCCTGTTAAAATTATTGCGGTGTTTATCAATCTCGACAGACTCTGTATACAACTTCACATTACAGGCGGAGGAAGAGTAGAAGAGGAAATTGACCGTGTCCTTATCGAAGGAACCGCTCTCGCATTTGCCGTATCGATTTTGGAAAATCAATGAAAAATTAAATCTAGAAGTCTTGATTGGAATTTGGACGCTGGTCCTCCATAATGCGAGCGCAGCACACAATGAAACGTTGAAGTGTTGAAGCAAAATGAATCAGTCTAGTCAACCATAAAATTTTAGGTTGAGATCTTTCAATTCGATAGATCGGGTGATCTACATCTACATCGATACTCCGCAAGCCACCCGACGATCTGTGGTGGAGGGTACCTTGAGTACCCCTATCGGTTCTCCCTTCTATTCCAGTCTCGTATTGTTCGTGGATAAGGATTGTCGGTATGCCTCTGTGTGGGCTCTAATCTCTCTGATTTTATCCTCATGGTCTCTTCGCGAGATATACGTAGGAGGGAGCAATATATTGCTTGACTCCACGGTGAAGGTATGTTCTCGAAACGTCAACGGAAGCGAGTACCGAGCTACAGAGCGTGTCTCCTGCAGAGTCTTCCACTGGAGTTTATCTATCATCTCCGTAACGCGATTACTAAAGGATCCCCTAAGGAAGTGCGCTGCTCTCCGTTGGACCCTCTCTATCCCCTCTGTCAACCCTATCTGGTACGGATCCGACACTGCTGAGCAATATTCAAGCAGTGGGAGAACAAGTGTACTGTAACCTACTTCCTTTGTTTTCGGTTTGCATTTCCTTAGGATTCTTCCAATGAATCTCACTCTGGCATCTGCTTTACCGACGATCAACTTTATGAGCTCATTCCATTCTGAATCACTCCTAATGCCTACTCCCAGACAATATATAGAATTAACTGTTTAAAAGTTGCTGACCTGCTATGTTGCAGCTGAATGATAAGGGAACTTTCTTTCTATGTATTCGCAGCACGTAACACTCGTCTATATTGAGATTCAATTGCCATTCCCTGCACCATACATCAATTCGCTGCAGATCCTCCTGCACTTCACTTCAGTACTATTTTCCATTGTTACAACCTCTGGATATACCACAACACCATCTGCAAAAAGCCTCAGTGAACTTCCGATGTCATCCACAAGGTCATTTATGTATATTGTGAATAGCAATGCTCCCACGACACTCCCCCGCGGCACACCTGAAATCACTCTTACTTCGGAAGACTTCTCTCCATTGAGAATGACATGCTAAGTTCTGTTATCTAGGAACTCTTCAATCCAATCAAACAATTGGTCTGATAGTCCATACGCTCTTACTTTGTTCATTAAACGACTGTGGGGAACTGTATCGAACGCCTTGTGGAAGTCAAGAAACACGGCATCTACCTGGGAACCCGTGTCTATGGCCATCTGAGTCTCGTGGACGAATAGCGCGAGCTGGGTTTCATACGACCGTCTTTTTCGAAACCCACGCTGATTCCTACAGAGTAGATTTCTTGTCTCCAGAAAAATTATTATACTCGAACATAAGGCGTGTTCCAAAATTCTACAACTAATGGACGTTAGAGATATAGGTCTATAGTTCTGCACAGTTGCTCGAAGTCCCTTTTCGAAAACGGGGATGGCCTGTGCCCTTTTCCAATCCTTTGAAACGCTACGCTCTTCTAGAGACCTATGGTATACCGCTGCAAGAAGAGGGGCAAGTACCTTCCCGTACTCTGTGTAAAATCGAACTTGTATCCCATCAGGTCCAGCGGCCTTTCCTCTTTCGAGCGCTTTTAATTGTTTCTCTATCCCTCTGTCGTCTATTTCGATATCTACCATTTTGTCATCTGTGCCACAATCTAGAGAAGGAACTACAGTGCAGTCTTCCTCTGCGAAACAGCTTTGGAAAAAGACATTTAGTATTTCTGTCATCCTCTGTTTCAGTACCATTTTGGTCACAGAGTGTCTGGACATTTTGTTTTGATCCACCTACCGCTTTGACATAAGACCAAAATTTCTTAGGATCTTGTGCCAAGTCAGTACAGAGAACTTGTCAGGGCCTGCTGAAATTCAGGGTACGGCGTGGGACCACTGGCAGGTAGTGGGGGTTGGCGCTACTGCGAGGCCACGCCGTACCCACCAACAGTGACTTTGGCAACGCGGCGGTGGCGCGCCTGGGTCACTTCGCTGCGCCGACTTGGCCGCAACCGCGTCCTCGCGAGTGGGCGGCGCGCGACTCGTTTAGCAAATGTTTGTCTCTCGCGTGACGGGGTGGCGGGAGTGGGCGAGGGGGGAGGGGAGTAAATAGGGCCGGCCAGACAGCGCCGAGCCGAGCCGGCCGGCTGTTTATTTTGCGAGGCAGCGGCGGCGAGCGGACTCTTTTGTGCCGCGGGCTGATCCATTACACGGCGGCTCCTCAGGCCGAAACATGGCCGCGCCTCAGCTGTTCGCGGGCTTCCGACGTGTCTCAGTCGTTGGTAGCTTTCACACCGACTGACTACAATACGGCGGGGCGAGTGACACAGCTAGACAGACAACAGCAGGCAGATCTCTTTCGGTGCGTCGTCATAAGCATTACGCCGATCTGTAATGTCTCCTTGCGTCGATGTGCTAAGAAAATGTGGATGCGTGAGCGTTCTTACAACGAATAAATATCCACTGACGAAACGAAATACACTCCTGGAAATGGAAAAAAGAACACATTGACACCGGTGCGTCAAACCCACCATACTTGCTCCGGACACTGCGAGAGGGCTGTACAAGCAATGATCACACGCACGGCACAGCGGACACACCAGGAACCGCGGTGTTGGCCGTCGAATGGCGCTAGCTGCGCAGCATTTGTGCACCGCCGCCGTCAGTGTCAGCCGTGGCATACGGAGCTCCATCGCAGTCTTTAACACTGGTAGCATGCCGCGACAGCGTGGACGTGAACCGTATGTGCAGTTGACGGACTTTGAGCGAGGGCGTATGGTGGGCATGCGGGAGGCCGGGTGGACGTACCGCCGAATTGCTCAACACGTGGGGCGTGAGGTCTCCACAGTACATCGATGTTGTCGCCAGTGGTCGGCGGCAGGTGCACGTGCCCGTCGACCTGGGACCGGACCGCAGCGACGCACGGATGCACGCCAAGACCGTAGGATCCTACGCAGTGCCGTAGGGGACCGCACCGCCACTTCCCAGCAAATTAGGGACACTGTTGCTCCTGGGGTATCGGCGAGGACCATTCGCAACCGTCTCCATGAAGCTGGGCTACGGTCCCGCACACCGTTAGGCCGTCTTCCGCTCACGCCCCAACATCGTGCAGCCCGCCTCCAGTGGTGTCGCGACAGGCATGAATGGAGGGACGAATGGAGACGTGTCGTCTTCAGCGATGAGAGTCGCTTCTGCCTTGGTGCCAATGATGGTCGTATGCGTGTTTGGCGCCGTGCAGGTGAGCGCCACAATCAGGACTGCATACGACCGAGGCACACAGGACCGACACCCGGCATCATGGTGTGGAGAGCGATCTCCTACACTGGCCGTACACCTCTGGTGATCGTCGAGGGGACACTGAATAGTGCACGGTACATCCAAACCGTCATCGAACCCATCGTTCTACGATTCCTATACCGGTAAGGGAACTTGCTGTTCCAACAGAACAATGCACGTCCTCATGTATCCCGTGCCACCCAACGTGCTCTAGAAGGTGTAAGTCACCTACCCTGGCCAGCAAGATCTCCGGATCTGTCCCCCATTGAGCATGTTTGGGACTGGATGAAGCGTCGTCTCACGCGGTCTGCACGTCCAGCACGAACGCTGGTCCAACTGAGGCGCCAGGTGGAAATGGCATGGCAAGCCGTTCCACAGGACTACATCCAGCACCTCTACGATCGTCTCCATGGGAGAATAGCAGCCTGCATTGCTGCGAAAGGTGGATATACACTGTACTAGTGCCGACATTGTGCATGCTCTGTTGCCTGTGTCTATGTGCCTGTGGTTCTGTCAGTGTGATCATGTGATGTATCTGACCCCAGGAATGTGTCAATAAAGTTTCCCCTTCCTGGGACAATGAATTCACGGTGTTCTTATTTCAATTTCCAGGAGTGTATTTAAATTCTTTCCAAAGGCAGTTTCAAGCACCTTCCCCTTCCAGGCCATCAAACCTGTCCATCCTATGACTTACCCCTTTCCCAAACTGTTCCCAATTGTTATTGCAAACAATAGGCCGAGGAGGTTCAAATGATTCAAATGGCTCTGAGCACTATGGGACTTAACATCTGAGGCCCTCTGTACCCTAGAACATAGAACTACTTAAAGTTAACTAACCTAAGGACATCACACACACACATGCCCGAGGCGGCAGGATTCAAACCTGCGACCGGAGCAGTCGCCCGGTTCCGGACTGAAGCGCGTAGAACCGCTCGACCACCGCGGCCGGCTTAGGCTGAAGAGGAACCCAGTGCTAGTGTACATAAGGCAAACCGTACAATCTCGGTTAAACCGCAGCATCAAGTCGAAGTTTTTAAGAACATTATCAGAAAATGAACTTTTCTTCAAAAGTGACAGCGTCTTGTATTTTATACGTTCATCTTGATCGTTCTGTAAACTTTGGTATGCAGAGTCTGCAAGTGAAGTATCCATTTTACGAAGAAAAATTGTCCCGTGAAAGAAGAGCAGTTGCTCCTGTGATGAATCGGATCGCGGCTCTTTCCATTGAGGAGTTGTTACTTTGCGGGATGGCAGCCGACGCAACGTATGCGGGACCTCTTGCCTAACTTCGTCAGTTAGACCCTCGAGAAAGCTGGTCACCGTTCGTTCAACCGCGGAAATGAATACACTAATGGGAGCATTCCTGGATGAGGGGCAAAATTTTATGTCTTTTGCCAATACTGCCCGCTTAGCATCGTCCAGTTGTTTGGCTGTGACATTAATGACAACATGTCGACGGGTTATTGTAGACCGAGAATCGATGCGTGAAGCACCATCGCAACACGCTTTTATTTCACCCTGTAAAATCTGCAATTACGGAACTTGTCTTACTGATTGAGATAAAATGTTATACGATGAGACCCAAGTGGTCCTGCGTCACTTTATTGGGACTGTGTAATGAAAGAAGCTATGGAAATCCAGCTACCTGACAGTATTATAAACAGACATAAAGCTTATCCTTTAAGTAAGAGTTGGAACCGTGTTTTGCTTGACATTAAGAAACAACGGTCTATTTCTCGGTCATCAAAGGGTGGGTATAGTGTGCTACTGCTTTATCGTTACCGGGAGTTTTCACCATCGGTGTGCTGTCGTGATCTCCCATAGAAGGCAATTATGCTCGCTCACGCAAGGTGGACCTCCGGGAGGCGCCGCTGCGTATTTGATTTCAGTTCTGGCGAGTTAGTGCGACGGCTTACTCAAGTGTTGATATCGGCCAGGCAGACCGCCGAAATATTATGTCAACATGACGTTATGTTATGCCTGGAGACACGATATGAATATCGATTACGGCGCTCATTCCAAAGCAACTGTACTTTATTTTTGTAAAAATACAGTTTTCATTCTGCATGTGTGAAAGTTTTGCAGTGTGTAGATACGTAAGTCGGTGGGAAAGCAGGTTAAGTGATGAAAGCGGGCACGGCAATATTGAGGACTGTCCTCGCAGCGACAGACCTCGTATTGCACACACTACAGACAATGTGCAGAGAGTTAAAGAATTGGTGACTGCTGACAGACGCATCACAGTGAACGAATTGTCACGCTACGTTGGAATAGGGAAAGGAAGTGTTCGCGTTAATAACGGTTTGTACCAGGTGGGTTCCCAGGATGTTGACAGTGGCTCACAAAGAAACGAGAAAAACGGTACGCAGCGAACTTTTGGAACAGTACAAGAATGGTGAATTTCTTGGAAGCATTGTGACAGGTGATGAAACATGGCTCCATCATTTTTCACCAAAGACGAAGTGGCAATCAATGGAGTGCTTTCATGCAAATTCACCCAAGAACTAAAAAAATTCAAAACCACCCCTTCTGCTGGAAAAGTTTTGGCTACGGTGTTTTTCGATTCCGAACGACTCTTGCTTGTGGACGTCATGCCAAGTGGAACCACCATAAATTCTGATGCATATGTAACGACTCTGAAGAAACTTCAAGCTCGACTGAGTCGTGTTCGACGACATCGGCGAAAGCAGGATGTTTTGCTGTTGCAAGACATTGCACGGCCACGTGTCAGTCAAAAAACCATGGAAGCGTTCACAAAACTCGGATGGACAACACCGAAACACCCGCCTTACAGTCCTGACGTGGCTCCATGTGACTATCATCTCTTTGGGAAACTGAAAGACACTCTTCGTGGAACAAGGTTTGAAGAAGATGACTCCCTTGTGCACGCTGCCAAATAGTGGCTCCAACAGTTTATTCCAGAATTTTACCGTGCAGGTATACAGGCGCTGGTTCCAAGATGGCGTAAGGCAGTTGAGAGGGATGGAAATTATGCGGAGAAATGAAAATATTGTTCCTAAAGGATGTATCTACACACTGTCAAACTTTGAAACTTGTAGAATAAAAGCTGGATTTGTACAAAAATAGTGTGTATTTCTTTTGGGGTAACCCTCGTACTTAGCCGCGAAAATTTATGAAGCCACTTAAACGTAAGTTGGTGGGCCTGTTTTTACATCTGAAAGATAATACCCATTCAAAATTCACGCCAGTCACGTAAGAGTGGCGCTGGTAGTGCCACTATAAGAATGCAGAAGAGGTTTGCTTTAAAAACACGCCGTAACGGCCGTGAACGTTAATTACCTTTGATACTGGGCGTGGTGAACTGATGCTAGTCAAGAGTGCCTTTAAGGCGACAAAGACGCCATTATCGACAACTGGATGAGTCTGAACGAGGTCGTGTGATAGTGCTACGAGGAGCTAGATGTTCCTTCTGCGCAGGCCGCTGTGGCCGAGTGGTTCTAGGCGCTTCAGTTCGTAACCGCCCCGCTGCTAAGGTCACAGGTTCGAATCCTGCCTCGGCCATGGATGTGTGTGATGTCGTTACGTTAGTTAGGTTTCAGTAGTTCTATGTTCTAGGGGACTGATGACCCCAGATGTTAAGTCCCATAGTACTCAGAGCCATTTGAACCAAGCGAAAACTCATTGGATTGCAGGGTGCACGTCAGTTGTGTCTCCTGATGAAAGTTGTTTCTACCTCAGTGCTAGCGATGGCCAGCTGAAGGCCTGCAACCAGCCTGTCTGCGTGCTAGGCACACTCGACCTACAACTGGAGTTATGGGTCCTTTATTCTATGACAGCTCTGTCTTTCCTTCCTTTTAGATTCAATTTTAGCCAACAGTGTGTGGGTAGACAATGTTCTAGCTCCTGCGTACTCTTTAACGAACGAATTCGACTTTAAAATAATTTAGAGGAAATATGAAATATACAGTGGATGACGGCAACAGGTTAATACTACCGCATGTATTACACACAGCCACATCCTGTGCTAATCCGAACTGAAATATGTACAAATCTAGAGGGAGAAAAACAGTCTGAAGAGCAGAGTAGGGAATATGGCGTGAAGCAATAAGGTCGAAAAAGGCTCTACGACCGTAAGACGACAGCCAGTCAGCGACAAGAGTGTGGAGGTGTTTGCGCTTAAATTAATTAAGCCCAGCTAATACGTGTTAGGCTACACATTACTAACTGAATTATTTTTTAATGTAAGCTGGTTATGTTAAACGTAAATATTCTGCAGCGATTCCTGGGTAAAGTATAACCCTTAAATCGCCTACACTAAAAGTAACGTACCACCATTGTCTTAAAATAACAGTTGTATTTTAGATACATCGCTGTAATAAGATAGTCGAGATGTGTAACTGAAAGGTATAATGTTTCTGATACTGATATTTAAAACATAAGTTGTAACTTGTTCCAGTTTACCGAGTGCATGAATGAATCTTTATTCTGACAAATACAGCCTTAGTAGGAGATCACGGCAAGTGCCCAGTCCGAATTCCAAGAAATTTATCTCAATAAAAGAGGGATTAAAATAAGAGAACACGTGTCTCACCTTATCCGTGGATATCCGACCGTTTCTGAAGAAACGATGGTCAAAGATTTCGAGGTACTTTCAAGGTACTTTGTGTGGCTTTTACCGGATGATGTTCTGAGACGAAATGGTAGCACCCCGTGAATAGCGCGGCGGCTTCTTAAGTTTTAGCCCCGTGTTGGAAACCCGATTATTACTTTAATTTTTGAAACTTCCTGGCAGATTAAAACTGTGTGCCGGACCGAGACTCGAACTCAAGACCTTTGCCTTTCGCTTCAGAGTGAAAATCTAATTCTGGAAACATCCCCCAGGTTGTGGCTAAGCCATGTCTCCGCAATGTCCTTTCTTTCAGGAGTGCTAGTTCTGCAAGGTTCGCAGGAGAGCTTCTGTAAAGTTTGGAAGGTAGAAGACAAGGTACTGGCAGAAGTAAAGCTGTAAGGACGGGGCGTGAGCCGTGTTTGGGTAGCTCAGTCGGTAGAGCACTTGCCCGCGAAAGAAAAAGGTCCCGAGTTCGAGTTTCGGTCCGGCACACAGTTTTAATCTGCCAGGAAGTTTCATATCAGCGCACACTCCGCTGCAGAGTGAAAATTTTATTCTGGAAACTTTCATTTTTGTTTTTAATTTATTTAGCCATGTCTGCAGAATATTACTACACTAACATTGTCCAGTGTGTATTGATATAATCTTGTCGTTATTCGTCTACTGGAAATGAAATGAGCGTTTGACGTCATTGGCCGGGAGGCCCCTTGCGGGGCAGGTCCGGCCGCCTTGGTGCAGGTCTTATTACATTCGACGCCACATTGGGCGACCTGCGCGCCGGATGGGGATGAAATGATGATGAAGAAACCCAGTCCTTGAGCGGAGAAAATCCCTGACCCAGCCGGGAATTGAAACCGGGCCTCGTAGGACGGCAATCCGTCACACTGAATACTCAGGGATTGGGGCGGACATTCATGTACTGATTGTATGTCAGTGATGTTGTCCTTTTCTGTCTACTTATTGTATTTCAGATGAATGAATTTTAAAAGATGAGAAAATTATATGAAATTGTTTTCGGTAAAATTCCTGTAGTGTATTTTCACCAAGTGCAAGCGCCAGTTTTCCTGAAAAGTGATCCGTTATGCATGGTTTTCCGCCAAATTTATTGCCAACGCGCAAAATCTTCTTCAATGTTAACGGCGTTTCTTTCCCGTGTGAGGTACGAAGAGATGTCACTGTGGCAATCCTGCTTTAGCGCGATGCTCGTGGTGTTTGGGATATCTGTGCTTCTAATATTTCTATGACAGTATCATTCAAGAAAATGACCCAATGTTCATGAAGAATGAAGTATCAATTAAATATAAGAATTAAGATAAGAACTGATATGAGAATGAAATATCAGACTATGTGAATTTGAAACCATTGTAACCCCTCAGCATAACACACACACACACACAAACTATACAATAAATGTATGACATTTACTGTGAAGTACACTTAAAGTTTTACATTTTAAATAACACTTTCGTATCCCCTCATTTGACAAGAAACATTCAAGTAGTAACAATCAACGGACATGGGCAGGTAAATGATAACAATAGGTAGAACAAACGCGTTTCAAACACGGGGCGAAAAATTAAAAAGACGCGGTGTTAACTGCAGAGCCATCAATCCGTCATAGAATGTCGGGAGCTGAATTGCACGTAGAGTAACTCGAAAACTTTGACCTTCGGTTTTTCATAACGGGTCGAGTAACCACGGATAATCCCATTCATGTGTTTGCTGATTTTTACCCCTCTTCAGCACAGCGAAGTTCCTGGGTACACGGATGATGGTATTTGCCGTGTTCCCCTCGTTAGCAAAGAGAAACCACATTCCTCGAAATACCCTGAAATCTTCGCTTACCGAACATATTTCTGCGCGCTCGTCTCTAATGCTTGTCGTTTTATGGCTGTAACTCTACTACGGACCGTTTCGAGTCTATATTCATCTGCAACACATGATCTATAGAACGTCCACTACTCTGTGCTTACCTTACTACCAGCTTGTTTCTCTAGATCCTGCACACAGTAATGGATGTATTGGTGTGTGTGTGTGTGTGTGTGTGTGTGTGTGTGTGTGTGTGTGTGTGTGTGTGCGTGTGCAGCGTAAATCTGAAACGGCTGGATAAATTGTTACCGAACACAAATGTACAGTACTACACTTTCAATATCCTCATATACACTCCTGGAAATGGAAAAAAGAACACATTGACACCGGTGTGTCGGACCCACCATACTTGCTCCGGACACTGCGAGAGGGCTGTACAAGCAATGATCACACGCACGGCACAGCGGACACACCAGGAACAGCGGTGTTGGCCGTCGAATGGCGCTAGCTGCGCAGCATTTGTGCACCGCCGCCGTCAGTGTCAGCCAGTTTGTCGTGGCATACGGAGCTCCATCGCAGTCTTTAACACTGGTAGCATGCCGCGACAGCGTGGACGTGAACCGTATGTGCAGTTGACGGACTTTGAGCGAGGGCGTATAGTGGGCATGCGGGAGGCCGGCTGGACGTACCGCCGAATTGCTCAACACGTGGGGCGTGAGGTCTCCACAGTACATCGATGTTGTCGCCAGTGGTCGGCGGAAGGTGCATGTGCCCGTCGATCTGGGACCGGACCGCAGCGACGCACGGATGCACGCCAAGACCGTAGGATCCTACGCAGTGCCGTAGGGGACCGCACCGCCACTTCTCAGCAAATTAGGGACACTGTTGCTCTTGGGGTATCGGCGAGGACCATTCGCAACCTTCTCCATGAAGCTGGGCTACGGTCCCGCACACCGTTAGGCCGTCTTCCGCTCACGCCCCAACATCGTGCAGGCGTGAATGGAGGGACGAATGGGGACGTATCGTCTTCAGCGATGAGAGTCGCTTCTGCCTTGGTGCCAATGATGGTCGTATGCGTGTTTGGCGCCGTGCAGGTGAGCGCCACAATCAGGACTGCATACGACCGAGGCACACAGGACCGACACCCGGCATCATGGTGTGGAGAGCGATCTCCTACACTGGCCGTACACCTCTGGTGATCGTCGAGGGGACACTGAATAGTGCACGGTACATCCAAACCGTCATCGAACCCATCGTTCTACCATTCCTAGACCGGCAAGGAAACTTGCTGTTCCAAAAGGACAATGCACGTTGGCATGTATCCCGTGCCACTCAACGTGCTCTAGAAGGTGTAAGTCACCTACCCTGGCCAGCAAGATCTCCGGATCTGTCCCCCATTGAGCATGTTTGGGACTGGATGAAGCGTCGTCTCACGCGGTCTGCACGTCCAGCACGAACGCTGGTCCAACTGAGGCGCCAGGTGGAAATGGCATGGCAAGCCGTTCCACAGGACTACATCCAGCATCTCTACGATCGTCTCCGTGGGAGAATAGCAGCCTGCATTGCTGCGAAAGGTGGATAAACACTGTACTAGTGCCAACATTGTGCATGCTCTGTTGCCTGTGTCTATGTGCCTGTGGTTCTGTCAGTGTGATCATGTGATGTATCTGACCCCAGGAATGTGTCAATAAAGTTTCCCCTTCCTGGGACAATGAATTCACGGTGTTCTTATTTCAATTTCCAGGAGTGTATATGTTTTCTCTACCTCTTCGTCTTCAGCTTCCGAAGTCGGCTTCTATACATGGATACGTCGCAAACTGAGGATGAAGAGATAGAGAAAGTATATGAGGTTATTGGAAGGGTAGTAAAGAACGTAAAGGGAAGTGAAATCCAATAGGCAAGGTGGACTGGAATGAAGTTGTAGGGGAGAAGAAAAGGTTACAGGAGGATATGGGTTTGGGACAACGAATGACAAGAGAAAGACTAATTGAGTTCTGTAATAAATTTCATTAGTAATAATGAATACTCTGTTGAAAAATCACAACAGGAGTAGGTATACATGGAAAAGGCCGGGTGATACGGGAATATTTCCGTTAGATTACATCATGGTCGGACAGAAACTCCGAAATCAGATACTGGATTGTAAGGCGGACCTAGGAGCGGGTATAAACGCAGATCACAATTTAGTAGTGATGATGAGTAGGCTGAAGTTTCAGAGATAAATCAGGAATAATCAATATGCAAAGTAGTTGGATGCGGAAGTACTAAGGTGAGGGACGCTTGAAGTTATCGAAGGCTATAGATACAGCAATAAGGGATAGCTCAGTAGGTAGTACAGTTGAAGAAGAATGGACGTCTCTAAAAAGGGCAGTCACAGGAGTTGCAAAGAAAAACATATGTACAAGGAAGGTAATTAGGTAATTGCGAGAAAACCTTGGGTAACAGAAGAAATATTTCAGTTGATCGACGAAAGAAGGAAGTACAAAAATATTCAACGAAATTCAGGAATAGAAAAGTACAAGTCGCTGAGGAATGAAACAAATAGGAAGTGCAGGAAAGCTAAGACGAAATGGCTGCAGGAAAAATGTGAAGAAGTAGAGAAACAAATTATTGTTGAGAGGACTGACTCGGCATATAGGAAAACCAAAACAACCGTCCGTGAAATTAAAAGCAATGGTGGTAACATTAAGAATTAAATGGGAATTCCACTGTTAAATGCAGAGGAGAGATCGGACAAGTGAAAGGCCTCTGTGAGGGGAACGATTTGTTTTATGTGATAGTAGAAGAAACCGGAGTCGATTTAGAAGAGATACGGAATCCAGTATTAGAATCAGAATTTAAGAGAGCTTTGAAGGACTTAAGAGCAAATAAGGTAGAAAAGATAGCTATCATTCGATCAGAATTTCTAAAATCGTTGGGGGAAGTGGCAACAAAACGACTATTCAAGTTGCTGTGTAGAATGTGTGGCGACATACCATCTGACTTCCGGAAAAATATCATCCGCACAATTCTGATGACTGCAAGAGCTGACAAGTGTCGCATATGCCTTCAATCAGACAGTCGTCGGAGTCGTGTTTGGAGGCAACCCGATCAGGATGGACGCCTGACACACTATACAGCGAGTACAGCAAGGTGGAGGTTCCCTGATTTCTTGGGGTGGCATTATATGCGGCCACCGTACGCCGTTGGAGGTCATGGAAGGCGCCATAACGGCTGTACGATATGTGAATGCCATCCTCCGACCGATAGTGCAACCATACCGGCAGCATATTGGCGAGGCTTTCGTCTTCATGGACGATAATTCGAGCCCCCTAGTGCACATCTTGTGAATGACTTTCTTCAGGATATAACATCGCTCGACAAGAGTGGCGAGCATCTTCTCCAGAGATGAACCATATCGGACACGCCTGGAATAGATTGAAAAGGGTTGTTTATGGACGACGTGACCCACCAACCACTCTGAAGGATCTACTCCGAATCGCCGTTGAGGAGTGGGACAATCTGGACCAACAGTGCTTTGATGAACTTGTGGATAGTATGCCACAACGAATACAGGCATGCATCAATGTAAGAGGGCGTGCTACTGGCTATTAGAGGTACCGGTGTGTGTATAATGTGGACCCACCACCTCTGAAGATCTCGCTGTGTGGTGGTACAACATGCAATGTGTGGGTTTCATGAGCTATAAAAAGGGCGAAAACGATGTTTATGTTAAATGAAACAACAAGTTCACTGTTACCAGTCACAGTTTTATTTATTTCCACGACGCGTTTCGAAGGTTTAAACCTCCATCATCGGGTGGATTAACATTAGTAAGTATTACATTTGTGTGTGTGTTGTGTTACGATTTTTTGAAGGAACTTGTGACACTGCCTACGCTATTTCAGAATATGGTTTAGGATTACTTTTTACAAAAAAATTAAACACATCACATATATACATGTGATGTGTTACGACAGCAAAAGGAACCTGTGACCCCTGAAGGTACTGTAGTTCACTTATTTAATGTTTACCATTAGATATCACTTTAATTTTTTGTCAAAAGTAATCCAAAACAATATTCTGAAATAGTGCAGGCAGTGTCACAAGTCCCTCCAAAAAATCGTAACGCAACACACACACAAATGTAATACTTACTAATGTTTATCTACCCGATGATGGAGGTTTAAACCTTCGAAACGCGTCGTGGAAGTAAATAAAACGGTGACTGGTAACAGTGAACTTGTTGTTTCATTTGATGTCAGTAACAGTCACGGTGAAGCCTAACTTAAAAATGTTCGCATTTAAAGATGTTTATATTGATTTCTATTCCAATTTTCTGTAAAGGTTCCGGAACTCTCGGGACCGTGAGGTGATGCAAAACTTTTTTTGATGTGTGTAGTACACGAAATACATATAATTAAAATCGGTAAAATGCGGTTGTAAAGTATTTGTCATATTAGGCATCAGCACACTAAAAACTTCCATTAAAAAGCTTTATCATCTTTGGCCTGTGCTATTTTTTTCTGGTACTCCTTGACCAGAAGTATCGAACTACGCAATAAACTCACACATCAAAGATCTACGAAGAGGCAGTTCCATGATTCAAAACGATCATCTAAATTTTTAATCTGCAAAACTAAAGCTATATCGTTCTTCTTGACTAAAAAACCGTTATCGCCGCTTGTATCTCATTTTCACCTTGTGGTCAATCTAAACTTTGTGCAGTCAAGTAAATTAGCTACAAACAGTTTAATTCATTCAGTATACACAGTCGAGATTGCATTGAAATTGCTTACGTTTATTTTTAGATGACTTCGATCTTCCAAGAGATCATCTTCAAAACTTAAATTCCTTGGTGACCGTAGCAAGCGTTGGCGTCAAGCAGGTCCATCTGTGCAGGCGTTGCTCAGCAGAGTTGCTCACAGATGTACCCGCTCCTGGCAAAACGGTTGCTACGGCTACCGAGTTACGTAAGGTCTGAAGATGATCTCTTGGAAGATCGAAACCGGTCATCTAAAATAAAGGTGGGCAACTTAATGCGATCACGACTGAGTATGTTGAACTCATTTACAATATTAGTAGTGCACTGTTTTTTCCTAGAACAATGTTCCAAAAGATTTTGAACTAATTAGTACCACAATTTATTCCACGCCTTGTATTCCGAAGAAATAGTCAAGTTGGCTCAAATGGCTCTGAGCACTATGGGAGGTCATCAGTCCCCTAGAACTTAGAACTACTGAAACCTAACTAACCTAAGGACATCATACACATCCATGCCCGAGGCACGATTCGAACCTGCGACAGTAGCGGTCGCGCGGTTCCAGACTGAAGCGCCTAGAACCGCTTGGCCACACCCGCCGGCTAGTCAAGTTGTTGTTGTTCTACTTCATTTTCTACTTCTTCTTCTCCTGTTGGCTCTTCCCGTTTCTCTGCGGAGTCGGCGTTGTTATGGTTACTGCTGGTTGGTGGCTGCGTGCCCTTCCTGATCCCCCCGCTGAACCCGCGACGGAAGCTGTAGACCTCATCTTGCAACGTCTACAATAGATGTTTAACTGTGGGAAATTTTTCGACATGTTCGCGTAGTGCGTATCTGAGGTGGGACGTGAGTGTCAGTTGGATGTGGGAAACGGCCTAAAAACTAAATCCACGCTGGTCAGCTCAGCAGCGCTCGTCATTTAATCCACGAGACGGATTCGATCGGTGGAAGACTCGTCTCCCCAAATGCCGCAAACGGCGCTTTAGCGTGCTCGACTGCGCGGACGTGTGGTCAAGGTTTTTATAAGAACTCGTTTTTATAAGAACTTCGAGTGCTTTCGAAGAGAGGTACATCATCAGCATTGCAGTTTCCCACTACGTGGAGGACCCATATGCCACACGACGCTACGGCTTCAGTCTTTCTCCTCGGCAGTTGACAATCTCTTGTTGAGACAGTTGCGGGAATTCGAGCAGTCAGTGCTCGGCCTGCGTGCCGCGGCCGGAATCGTAGTTTGGCGGTACGGTACGTCTAATAAAACCGCCGGTCTGTTCGCGGGCAAGCGGTCGAGCTGCAATCTCTGGCCCGTCTGCAAGCATGGCGCCGTCGATACGGCCGAATTTATTGCTCAATAACGATAAAATTGGGCAGCGCAGCGACGCATTGCCACGGAATGAGTGCTGTTCACTGCAGCGCGAGATATTTATTGCTGCAGTACGGGAAGCGCGACACAATTTATCCGTCAACGCCGCTTTAAGGCTGTGCGTTTGTACGCTTATTGCCGGAGCAACCAAGCGGAAACGGTAATAGAAGGATCACTTCGTTTTGCAGAGCAGACAATAGCTTTGAAAAGCACTGAACAATAAGGCGCATGTGGAGGCTGTCTAACTTTCCGATACAAAAACATTAATTAAAATATGTACACGTATTTGTGGTAAATTTATTTCTTTTTTAATTCACCTTTCTTCATATTCTTTTGGGAAAAGAACAACTAGAGCAATTGTGTTGCATTTCGTTGCATCCAATGGTGTTGTGTCGCTCATTTGACTAATTGCGCCCCTTCTGTCCGCTGACATTATTCAAAGAAACATTGCTGTGCACATTAAGGTTGAAATGGTTCAAATGGCTCTGAGCACTATGGGACTTAACTTCTGAGGTCATCAGTCCCCTAAAACTTAGAACTACTTAAACCTTACTAACCAAAGGACATCACACACATCCATGCCCGAGGCAGGATTCGAAACTCCGGTCGTAGTGGTCACGCGGCTCCAGACAGAACCGCCTAGAACCGCTCGGCCACGCACCCCGGCGCACATTAAGGTGTATGGTAAGTAATACTGGATACTGACACCGATTAATGTGCGAGATAATTGCTACTTCGTGGTTACGAGCCACCACTGGCTTCAGCATGATACGGTGCCCTACTTAAAATTAATACAAACGTTTTTAAAATTTAAATTGTTTCACTACCTTCAGACGCAATTGAGCCCAAATTGCACCCATGGCCCATGCTTCGAGAATGTGGTACGTGCGTGATCACACCCAGTCCACGACAAGCGTAGCAAGAGCGCAGAAAGAGACAACGTCACACTACAAAATAAAGAATGAGGCAACCACCACCTTAGCCTGCAGGTCTGGAATACCACAATATAGAACTGTTTCTTTACGGGAACTAATTGTAGTGTTATTTTTTTACGACTCATATGAGGAAATTACGTAAGTGGTAATGGATTTTTGTATGTGATCTGGCTTGGGAAAATACGAGTTACATTCAGTAATTAAAGAGACAAGTACATGTAGAAATGACACAGTTTTTACGAGAAGTTCTGTTCCTTCATGACTTAAGTTTGGCACCACTGGTACGTGCCGGGAGACGCCGAAGGATAAAAATTGTGTTTATAAAGTCACTATTGCATGTAACAATGGCGAGTCCGCTTGAAGTTTTCAGATTAGTCGAACAACATTCCGCGAGCGGCGATTAGCTTTCTGGAGGTGAAAAACCAGCTAAAGTATTTTCTTGTATGATTTCATAGTGGTAGTAGTCGTAGGAAACCTGTATAAGTGGGTAGAACAGTTCAAGAATTATCGAACCTCAGTGACTGACGAACAACGGCCTGGCCAGCCAGTTGCAATATCAACTCCTTCCCATGAAACCCGCACTGAAGATATCATTTGAGAAGACCGATGTCGACACAATCTGTAGCGCTGCCAGAGCTAGGTCAAGTAAAGCACAAAAAAAGGTAAGATGAGTCCCGAAAGAGTTAACGCAACAACACAAGGAAACAGGGGTCGAAGTGTGTAGAAACCTGAAAGTACGCTCTGAAAGACAAAAATGATGTTTTCTTAAACTAAAGTTCATCATATGATGAAACTAATGGGCACCATTTTGAACCAGAGTCCAAATTGCAATGGAAGCAGACCAGATTACCTGGCCGAAAGAGATTCAAAACGCATCAGCGGGAAAAGTCATGTTGACTGCCTTCTGAGATGCCCAAGGTGTCGTCTTTTGTGGTTATCTGGAAGATTAGTGTACAATTAATAGTGCCCGTTAGTGAGACATGTTCATGAACAAAGTGAAGCCAGCAATGACAGGAAACGTCGCAGATCTCAAAAACAATGCGTGATAATGCTGCACGATCATGCTCGCCGTCACACCGCCGAGCTGACCCAAGAAACGTAGGAAAAATGAGTTGGGAGATATCTCATCCTCGCTGCGGTCCTGATTTGGCTCCATTGGATTTCGATTTGTCTGGTCTACTCAGGGAGGCATTACGTGGGAAAAAGTTCAGCAGCAACAAGCAGGTCAAAGGATTTATAAAAAAACTGGATCAAAGAATAAGACAAATAATCCTTTGCATCAGGAATAGAAAAAAGCTAGTTCATCGTTGGGACAAGTGTATTAATAATGATGGGGATTATGTTGAGAAGTAGTAAAATAATCACTTTATAATAATACAGCTTTTTCTTCACAAACTTGTCTCTTTAATTTCTGAATGTCTGTTGTAATTTAATTAGATGTATTATATACACTGATGAGCCAAAACATTATGATCATGACCCAGAGTGCAGCGGGATGAAAAAAGTAGAGAGACGGTACGATCCGAACAGGGAGCACTTGGGGATACGCACCAAAAATGGGGAAATCCGTCCAACGAAGCGACTTTGATAAAGGGAGATCGTTATCGCCCGGTTCCTGGGAATAGGCATTTTGGTAATGCTGAAACTGGTCGGTGGTTCGCGTTCTAAGACTGTGAGAATCTACGGAGAATGCTTGAAGATCGGTGAAACCGCGAGTAGGTTACAAGTTGCTCTACGTCCACGCCTCGCCACAGAGCGTGGAGATGGAAGGTCTGCCCGCTCTGTAGACCTACACTATGTGAGCATAAATATCCGTGCACCTGGCAGAAAGTGACTTACAGGACCGTGGCGCCCTCCACCGGTAATGCTGGAATACAAAAAGGTGTTGGTCCACCCTTAGCGTTGATGACAGGTTCCACTCTGGCAGGCCTACATTCAATCACGTGCTGAAGGGTTTCTTGTGCAATGGCAGCCCATTTTTCACGGAGAGTTGCACTGAGGAGAGGTATCGAGGTCGGTCGATGAGGCTTGGCACGAAGTCGGCAAATCCAAAACATCCCAAAGGTGTTCTATAGGATGCAAGTCAGGATTCTGTTCAGGTCAGTCCGTTACAGGGATGTTATTGTCGTGTTACCACTCCGCCACAGGCCGTGCATTATGTACAGGTGCTGGATCGTTTTGAAAGATGCAATCGCCAACCCCGAATGGCTCTTCAACAGTGAGAAGAATCAGGGTGATTAAAGCATAAATGTAGGCTTGTTCTGTGATAGTGCCATGCAAAACAACTCCATGAAAAACACGACCACACCATAACACCACCGCCTCCGAATGTTACTGTTGGCACTACACACGCTGTCAGATGGTGTTCACCAGGCATTCGCCATATCCATACCCTGCCATCGGGTCGCCACATTGTGTACCGTGATTTGTCACTCCACACAACGTTTTTCCACTGTTCAGTCGTCCAATGTTTACGCTCCTTACACCAAGCTAGGCGTCGTTTGGCTTTTACGGACGTGATGTTGCGGCGAGGCGGGGTTTTACTCTGCTGTGCAGGCTTCATATTAGGAATCACCAACCTTAGAACGGCGTCTGTTCAATGCCCATCCACTCGACAACGTAGATACTTACATGAAGATGTAAGAGAAGCGTTGATAAAAAACACCATCTAACATGTACAATTACTGAGGCCGCGCAACTCTAGTAATGAAATAAAGTTGTGTAGAAAAACTGTCTTAAAAAATTTATCGGGCAGTAAGAAAATTGATTGACTTTTGGAAAATAATGTCCGAAATTTCCACACAAAAGGTTTATTTTGTCCATATAGCCAAAGAAACGGAGCCATTCAGTCAACATGAAAACTGTTGGCTATTACCTTTTCGTTCATAACTCATACACACATTTCAACTCACAGCAGCCAGAAATCATTCCAAATCCGACCCGAATTAAACAACATTTTCACATAGAATGAAGACTTTCACGGCAGGTGTTGTCATCACTTAACCCTTACGGGCTGAGATGCCGTGGTCCATACATAAGACTCTCCCCTGGGGTTTCGCCTTCGACTGCGGAAGGCATCCTCCGACGACAATCGGCGAACTGCAACGATAGCACGAGTGAGCGCCGTATATATAAGCCATACAGAGGGCGCCGCTGTCAATCATGTGACGTGGGCTGTGCTATGATCTCTGATATTTCCAACTTTCTCAATTGAAATTAATCGATTGTCACGCTATTGCTGCAATGTTGACATCCATATCTTATCCAGCTTAGTGCCTTCATCTTTTCTATTAAAATTATTGCAGTGTTTGGCAATCTCAATGGTCTCTCTGTACATTCGCGCATAATAATGCGACGTCTTTGCTATGACGGTCGTCTCACTAAACTTTATTTCATGATCACCTTCCTGAAACACATGTTCCGCTACAGCCGATTTATCAATATGTCCAAGGCGGCAGTTCCTTTTATGTTCACCCAGACGGGTGTTGACGCTTCTTTTTGTTGTGCCTATATAGACCTTTCCACAGCTGCACGGAATTTTATAGACACCTGGTGTAGCTAGAGGATGTCGTTTATCTTTTGCGGATCTTAAATATTCTTTTATTTTTGTGGTGGGTCTGAAAACAGTTTCCTATGCGATCAGGTACCTTACTGATGAATGGTAAGAACACTTTCCCCTTGGGTTGGTGCCGATCCTCGTCCTTCCTGGTTGTCAGTCTAGGACGTAGTGCACGATCTATCTCTCTGTTGGAATATCCATTCTTCTTGAAGATCGCTCTAAGGTTTTTAATCTCACCAACTGATTGAGCTGGTTCACCTATTTTGTGCGCCCTGTCTATTAATGTTTTAATCACCCCTCTTTTATGTGTTGGTTGGTGGATAGAATCTTTCTGCAGGTAACGATCAGTGTGTGTGCCTTTTCCGAAAACCTTATGACCCAATGATCCGTCCTCTCGTTTGATTACAGTCACATTTAAGAAGTTCAGATGACCATCGATTTCCTTTTCCATAGTGAACTGAATTCTTGGATTAATAATATTCAGATATAACAGGAAGGCATCCAGTTTCTCTACCCCATTGGTCCATATAACAAGTGTATCGTATACATAGCGATACCATCTGGCTGGTCTTTTTCTGGCTGTTTGCAGCGCCCGTTGTTCAAAGTTCTCCGTGAACAAGTTAGCCACAGCTGGACTAAGAGGACTTCCCATAGCCAACCTGTCAATCTGTTGATAATAAACATTATTGTTTTGAAAATAAGCTGTTGTAAGGCAGTGTCTGAATAATGACGCAATATCACTAGGAAAAATGTCCGCTATACATGTGATCGCTTCATTCACCGGACACACACAACTACACCACATCAATATTGACCAGGATATCATTAGGGCCCACACTAGTTTCCTTAATGATATAGATGAAGTGAATGTTTTACATGACTGTCAGTTCCACTAACATGAGGTTTCAGCAGCGAGGCAAAGTGTCCAGCTAATTCATGGGTGGGAGACACTATTGCGCTGACTATAGGTCTGAAAGGTACCAGCGTTTTATGTACCTTGCGTAACCCATAGAGTCTGATTTAAAGAGTTGCTTCTTGTTGACTGAAGAGAGGGAAGACGCTTTCACCAATTGATTGGTCATTTTTAAAATCCTCGATGTCGGATCGTTCTGAACTTGTTTGTAATTGTTGGGATCACCCTTTTCCTGTTCTGTCCCTGAGAGTTATAATAATTTTTGTGGATTTTAATTATCCAGATGTAATCTAAGTGGGCATGGATGTGTGTGATGTCCTTAGGTGAGTTAGGTTTAATTAATTCTATGTTCTAGGCCACTGATGACCGCAGAAGTTAAGTCGCATAGTGCTCAGAGCCATTTGAACCATTTTTTTGTGATCTAAGTAGTAAGTTTGTGGAGATAAAATGTGATTTATTTCTTTTTAGTGAAACTGTGTTGAAGTTGTCATATCTTCATAACCGAAAAGTAGTTATTGGCATTTCGGTCGTACTGTTAGCTTTAGTGCAATGGCATCAATGGGGGCATAGTGGCCACCTCCATGGTGGTTTCTGGTCACTTTGTGTGGGGGGAATATGTAAAAGTGGTGGCCAAAAGAAGGACTCTGTGGCGGTACTCACAGCTACCCCGTGTAAGAGTGACGTAGAAGCGGTAGATAAAGAAAGAGAAGAAAAATGAACCAAAAAACATGAACTGAAGAGGAGAAGAGCTTTTTCTGACGACAACGGTGAAGACGAAGACTGCACGTACGGCGAAGAAAAAGTTTCGAACTCAAGGCCAGAAGAGCAGTGGAATTGGTTGTGCTCCCTCTGGGCCCACGAACTCTGTAGCGTAGTTGAGACACATAGTTTGACTTACTTGCCTCACGGCGAAGCCGCGTCGTCTTGGGCGCCTTACCACGGTTAGTGAGGCTCCCTCCTCCCCTCTCCCTCCCTCGGAGGCTCGAGTCCGCCCTAGGGCATGGGTGTGTGTGTTCTCTTTAGCATAAGTTAAGTTAAAATCAGTAAAAGACGCCTCGCTCAAGATGTACACCCTTAGCAAGGCGTCTTGCAATAGTCGCCGAAACGTCGGAATTTTATAGTTGACAATGTGACTTCAAACCCAGAAGAATTTTATTGACTGTGACAACGTCCGTGGAAGCCTACGTTTACATTAGTTTAAGTTAGATAAAGTAGTGTGAAAGCTTATGGACCGATGACCTCAGCAGTTTGGTCCCATAGTATTTACCACATATTTTTTTGACTTATTTGTGGAGAGTGTAAATAACTTATTCTGAATGATGTTTTATAACAAAATATATTTAGTTCGTTGTTAAAACAGTTCTTTAACTCTTATTTTCGAGCTTAAAGCTAAGTGCCTACTTTGTCCGCTCATGTGATGCAAGGTGGCCGTTTTGTAACTTTGTGAAAACTGAATTGGTTAAAGCATTTAATTTGATCAAAAGTTATCTAAACTATTCTGTACTGTACATCGATACTTGCAGGTTATAATTAGTCGTTTCTATGAATTTCGTCTATTACTACTCAGGTCAAAAAATAGAAATATCTCAGCCTGGCTGTCCCCTGCTTATTAGTGATATGTGTATTCAAAGTCTCTAAGGCTGTATATGCAATGATAGTGAATACCCGAGTGGGTAGTTCAGTTGACAAGTAATGGGCATCTCTGGAGAGGGTAATAGACGTTGCATACGGAAAAATACTCACAAGAAAATAACTGCGAGAAAATTGTTGGTAACAGAAAATATACTTCAACTGATCGACGAAAAATGGAAATACAAATGTCTCAGGAAAACAAATGTATACCACAATATCACTCACGTAGGAATGAAATCAATTTGGAATACAGGAAGCTAAAGCTGCAGGAAAAAGTATGAAGAAATCGGAGGGAGAATGGTTGTCATAATAACGGGTGAAGATATAAAAAGTAATAAATCTTTTGTAGAATTTCAAATCAAATGTAAAAATATTAAAGTGTAATATGAATTTCAGTATTTAACCTAAAGAAGTGAGCGTTCAGTGGAAAGAGTACACTGATGGCTTCTACGAAGGGGAGGAAATGTCTGCTAACGGGAACAAGTATCAAGGGATTCAGTGTCAGCATACGAGCTGACAGAGCTTTTAAAGACATACATTTAAATGAGGCAGAAGCGTTAAACAATTTCCTGCGTATTTTCTAAAATCATTGATGATGTGGCAACCAAAAGGTTGTTCAAGTTCGTACGCAGAGTGTATGACACTGAAGATATGTGATCAAAAATTTAAAAGAGTGTCGCCCACACAGCCCAGAAGTAAACACAGCCAGAATACTACAAGATCTATCACACAATCAGCTTGAAAACCCATGCATCCAAGTAGTTGACCAGACTATTGCACAGAACCATTGAAACAAAACAGAGCTTGATTTGGATGACAGTTAGTTTAGCTTTAAGAAAGGTAAAACCACCAGACAGGCAGTTCTAATGTTCCGTTTGGTGGAGAACGCGAGAATTAATAAAACTTAGGACACTTTCATATGATTTGTCGACCTATGGGAACCATTCGGCAAAGTGGTCGAAGATCTTTGAACTGCTCAGAAGAATATGGATAGAATAGGTAATATGCCTTACGTGCGGAAAACGGAAGGAAATTATAAAAATTGAAGAGAGATTGTTTGTAAATGGCGTACGGGCAGAGGTTCTCACTTTCGCCTCCTCTATTCAGTCTTACATCGAAGACGCAATAAAAGATAGAGTCAGAAGTGGAAATGAAATTCATCGTGTAATGGCATCAACGATAACATTCGGTGACGTCACTGCTGTCCTCTGCATGAGGTATAACTGTAGGACTCTAGCGAGCCGGCCCCGCTTCACAAGGGCATTATTATCTACGAGCAGAGGAGCTGATTGGCATAGCTTATTTGGGGACCACGAATAAAATCCGTGCGATTACCATCACTTTCATATAACTTATGCGACGTAAGTAGCACACACTAGTAAAGTAGTCAGGAGACCTAAATTTTGTGCGTTCTATATTGAATCGCTATTTGGAGTGACATTTCACGGCAATGATGGGAGCACATCACGATGTAATTAATATGTTCACAACCAATGTAGATGCTGTATGCGAATGGTGGGTGTATTTGTGTGCTGCCAGTGATACGATATTGATACTACATGAGTCGAAGGTTGCCTGAAGGGTCGCAAATAATAGAAAAAAATAAGAAAAAGACGCTCGATCTGTATGTGCTGCCTCTTTTACAGCACAGTTCTTGTGAAGCCTAGTACGTACTGTGATACATTCTTGCAGGCCATTGTCGAAGTTCTTTGTCGTGCACTTCTTGGCCGTGCCACGCAAACAATCATCTCCTCATGTAGATCTGATTCGAGGAAAGCAGAATGCTGAAAGTCGAGTCATCTGCTGCTCTGCTCAAAGAACGTACCGTATGTAAACGAAGCGAAGTCGTTTAAGAACTTTATTGAAAAGCGTTTTAATTTAAGCATAAAAAATAAAACACCATATGTTTTGGATTCGCATATTTATTCGCTAGACAGTTTTGCTAAACGATTGCTAGCAAACTATTGGTTTTTAATGTTTGATTATTTGAGACTGTAAGTCTCACATCACAATCTGATTATGAGTCGGAAATCTTTGGGATATTCGCCATATTTATTGCAATACTTCATTGTTGAGTAACTTACTGCCCGCGCGGGATCAGCCGAGAGTCTTAGGCGCTGCAATCATGGACTGTGCGGCTGGTCCCGGCGGAGGTTCGAGTCCTTCCTCGGGCATGGATGTGTGTGTTTGTCTTTAGGATAATTTAGGTTAAGTAGTGTGTAAGTTTAGGGACTGATGACCTTAGGAGTTACGTCCCATTAGATTTCACACACATTTGAACATTTGTTGAAGCATTTGCGCTGAATGACGACTGGTAATCTCGGGGTCTCAATTTTAGTCTTATTTCGAAATGTTTTAAAACGTACATACGCCGAAAACTTATTTATTCATCCGCAAGGAATTTCTGGATTCCATTTAAGAAGATCGTGCCTATGTCATTATGATATTCGAAAGGCCAAACAAATAATATCTTTCGTTCAAACACGCATCTATGCCTGTCTCAAGGAAAGCAACAAGCTTCAAGTTCAGTGATTTGTTGCGCTGCTGAGAAACGTCCTTAATGTAACTGTGCTCCGTTTTACTCTAATAACTAAAATAAATAACTAAAAATCAGAGATTTTGGACTTGCGTGGTTTTTCACATGCAGTTGTTCTGAAATGACTTCAATCAACTGGATGTCATTTAGGTAACTTGCATGCCCCCAAGCAGTCATCAAACCGAGGAAAGGGGAGCCGCGGCGTAACGTGGAATCCGAGCCACATTTCGTTTATCGTGAATCTTCACGTCATTTAGAGGTGAATGCTTCGTTAGAAGGGAGAATGAAAGGAACTAATCAAAGAAATACGATATAATTAAGGAGCAGCAGGAGTTAGACTACCGACAAGCTTTCCATTAAAATTGAGGGCCGTATGGAAGACGAAGTGAGGGGATTCCGTTGCGTCGGAAGCAAAAAAAATGTATAATAAGCAGGCCATTAGAGCCATCGTGAACATTTTTCACCAAAATAAGGCTGCTGGTGCCAACCTGTGAAATAAATTTCTAAGAATTTACGTTTTGATTGCGATCTTACAAACAGACACTGAACATTAATCGACCTGATCAGATAAGGAGATTCTCGGCAGAACCGGCAAGGGCAAAAATAAAAACGCTTGCTATAGAAAGGAATAGGGTGGAACGACAAGTTTTAAGACATCCTGAAATAACGTCAATGGTGCTAGAAGGTGCCTTAGTCGGTCAAATTGTGGCGAAAGACAGAATATTTATAGCAAATAACTGAGGACGTTGACTGCCGACGCTACTTTGAAATGAAGGGATCGGCACAAGAGATCGAACCGAGACTAGTCGAGTCATGCCAGTCACTAGATGGCCAGTCACTGATGGCCCCCTGCTAATTCCCAACATCCAATAATCGCTGAACAGCTTTTAACGGTAGAATGATTTTCACTTTTGGACCACAACCATAAGCGAAAACTAGCTTCTCCAGACATTTTTGAATCTAAGTGTAGTTCAGGAAATGTACTCCATGCCATCTTTAACTTCCTGCTTATTTCGTACGCTGTTCATCCAGACGTTTTCAATCCCTCTGCATACAAAAACGCATCAATAGGCTCTTTGTATTTATCGTAGTTTTTACTATTATCTTGGCGCCGTCTTCCTTGTGTATTTAGTTTTATTGCATCTGAAAGATCCGGGTAGATTAAAACTGTACACTGATTGACACTCGAAACCCCCCAGAACCTAGTCTTCCGCGGACAGTGTTCTTACTAACTGAGCTATCCATCCACGACCCACGCTACACAGCTTTACTTGCGCCAGTACCCGGCGGGGTCCTGCGCGCGACTCCCAGCCGGGCATACAGTTTCAATCTGCCTGGAAGTTTCTTTGAAACGCAAACTCCGCGACAGATTCAAATATTAATTGATTTGGACACCTACTCCGAAACTCAATAAAAACAATACCAAGCGCCGTGCCGGCACGCTTTCGAAGAGTGCAATACTGACAAGTGCGATACTTATCGCACAAGCAAATTAACAGCTCAAATATCCACGTTGCTGAAAAGAATAATATACAGACGGATGGAAAAGAAAACTATGGATATGTTACATGACGATCAGTTTGGCTTTAAGAAAGGGAAAGACACCAAAGAGGCAATTCTAACGTTGCGGTTGATAATGGAAGTAGACTAAGAAATATCAAGAAACGTTCATAGGATTTCCCTACCTGGAAAAAGCGTTCGACAATGTAATATAGAGTAATTTGTTCGAAATCATGAGAAAAGTAGGTGTACGCTCTAGGGAGACACGGGTGACGTACAATACGCATAAGCGCGAATGAGGAATAAAAAGAGTGGATGACCAAGAAGGATGCATTTTGATTAAAAAGGGTGTAAGACAGGGATGTTGTCTTCCGCCCCTATTGTTCAATCCATACATCGAAGAATGTTCTATACTGGAATTGAAAATCAAGGTGAAACAATAGCAACGATTCGATTCGCTGATGACATTGCTATCCTGAGTGACAGTGAAGAAGAATTACATGCTGTCCTGAATCGAATGAACAGTACAACGAGTAGAAAGATGGACTGAGAGCAATTCGAAGAAAGACGAAAGTAATTAGAAGAAATGAAAATATTGAGAAACTTAGCATCAGGATTGATGGGCTCGAAGTAGATGAAGTTAACGAATTCTACTACCTAGGCAGCTAAATAACTAATGACGGACGGATCAGACAGGACCTCAAAAGCAGACTATCATTGGCAAAAGCGGCACTTCTGACTAAGAGAAGTCTGCTAGAATCAAACATAGGCCTTAATTTGAGGAAGAAAAGTCTAAGAAATATACGTTTGAAGAACAGCACTGTATGGTAGTGAAACATGGACTGTGAGGAGACCGGAACAGACGAGAACTGAATCACTTCAGACGTGGTACTACAGACGAATGTTGAAAATTAGGTGGACTGGTAAGGTAGGGAATAAACTGGTTTGCGCAGAATCGGAGAGGAAGCGTATATGTAGAAAACACTGCCAAGGAGAAGGGGCAGGACGATAGCAGATCTGTTAAGACATCAGGAATTGACTTCCATGCTACTACAGGGAATTGTAGAGAGCAAAATCTGTGGAAGAAAACAAACATTGGCATACATTCGGCAAACAATTGAGGACGTAGGTTGCAAGTGCTATTGTGAAATGAAGGGGTTGGCACAGGAGAGGAATTCGTGGAGAAGTTGTCCATAAAATTAAATCATGACAATGTCGAAACAGAACAATGTGAACAATGGCCTTGTATCTCCTTGGAAGTTTCGAGTAAGGCAAATAGATTGTTGTTAGATTTAATTTTATAGACAAATCGAGATTCTGACTTTTAATCTTGATAAGCGTTTCATTTGAAAAGTGTTGTTCGCATGAACAGATTGATTCGAATGTGGAAAGAACAGCTAACTATAGTTTGTTCAGTTGCTTATATGAGTCAGGAATACTATTCCAGGTGTTAAAAATCAACATATCTTCTTTCTCCATGTCATTCAGTGCGACCACTTCTACTGTAAACTAGTTTCACTTTTGTTTTACCCTACTATTTGTCTATCAGCACAAAGATATTCAAATTTCGATCTTCGACATTCCTTGTGTCTTAAATTCTGCAACTGCATTTAAAAGTTGCCGATGACAGTAACAAAGGGAGAAAAATTTAGTTCAGTTACAGTAGCATAAATAGATTTTTTAACAAACACTACCGACTCTTTACAGTGTCTGAATTCGTAAAGGCTGTTGCGAAAAGCTTCGCTCATATTTGAAAGTGCTGTTCTGAAGTAGCAAATGTCCACATCAGAATTATTTTCTTGGCAATGTTTCATTAGGCTTGTAGAATAAATCAATGTTGGTCCTTCAGAACCGAGGACATGATTTTTTTGAATGAGTTAACTTCTTCCAAATCGACAAATTGTGTGTTTCCATTCCCTTGTAGTTCACTATTAGGCAGATTTGGATGAGAAATAACGTCTCCAATGAAATTAATAGAATGGCTCACGCTGAAAAGCCATTTCTGCACGTGGACCGTGAAATTTCAGTCAGACTGTACATGCCCGTCCGCACGTGGGTATTCTGTGGAAGAGCCACACTAAATGGGCCTGAAGCAACATTCACGGGACCAAAGAGCCACAAGTGGCTCTCGAGCCGCTGTTTGCTGAAAGTAGCTCGTTGTTGTAGGCCAGATTGAGCTAGTATCCCGACTTCATACGCCAGAGGTGCCACACATCCAAATAATGGAACTATATGGTTCCAGAGAACTTTTAAGGTTTCGAAAGTCTATGATGTACTTATGCAGACTGCAGCGAGGAATGAACATTTGTAGCAAGGCCAGGACTCGACCCCAGATATCCTACTGATTAGGCAGATCCGCTGCTCCATGCTGGCACAGTGGCTCTGCACAGCTGCATGGAATACCCCAGCACGCGTCTCTCTTCAATCCAAATTACTGTACGTTTGCGAGTCTGTCTCCTAAGCAGGATAACTGGGTTCGAATCCCAGCCTTCGTTCAAATTTTCTTTCATCTCTTTATTAAACTGTACGCCTCGATTTCCCCTGCATTAGCATGGTATGTTGTAAACAAGAAAATGTACTGAATACCGCAGAAAATAGAAAAAATATACATTAAATGCGCTCCGTGTCGGATACTAAACTACTGGCCATTAAAATTGCTACACCACGAAGATGTCGTGCTACAGACGCGAAATTTAACCGACTGGAAGAAGATCCTGTGATGTGCAAATGATTAGCTTTTCAGAGCATTCACACAAGGTTGGCGCCGGTGGCGACACCTACAACGTAATGACATGAGCAAACTTTCCAACCGACTTCTCATACACAAACAGCAGTTGACCGGCGTTGCCTGGTGAAACGTTGTTGTGATGCCTCATGTAAGGAGGAGAAATGCGTACCATCACGTTTCCGACTTTGGCAAAGGTCGGATTGTAGACTATCGCGATTGCGGTTTATCGTATCGTGACATTGCTGCTCGCGCTGGTCGAGATCCAATGACTGTTAGCAGAATATGGAATCGGTGGGTTGAGGAGGGTTATTCAAAACACCGTGCTGGATCCCAACGGCAGTCGATGACAGGCATCATATCCGCATGGCTCTAACGGATCGTGCAGCCACGTCTCGATCCCTGAATCAACAGATGGGGACGTCTGCAAGACAACAACCATCTGCAAGAACAGTTCGACGACGTTTGCAGCAGCATGGACTATCAGGTCGGAGACCATGGCTGCGGTTACCCTTGACGCTGCACCACAGACAGGAGCCCCTGCGATGGTGTACTCAACGACGAACCTGGGTGCGCAAATAGCAAAACGTCATGTTTTCGGATGAATCCAAGTTCTGTTTACAGCATAATGATGGTTGCATCCGTGTTTGGTGACATTGCGGTGAACGCACATTGGAAGCGTGTATTCGTCATTGCCATACTGACGTATCAGCCAGCGTAATGGTATGGGGTGCCATTTGTTACACGTCTCGGTCACCTCTTGTTCGCACTGACGGCACTTTGAACAGTGGACGTTACATTTGAGATGTGCTACGATCCGTGGCTCTACTCTTCATTCGATCCCTGTGAAACCCTACATTTCAGCAGGATAATGCACGACAGCTTGTTGCAGGTCCTGTACGGACCTTTCTGGATTCAGAAAATGTTCGACTGCTGCCCTGGCCATCACATTCTCCAGATATCTAACCAATTTAAAACGTCTGGCCAATGGTAGCCGATCAACTGGCTCGTCACAACACGCCAGTCACTACTCTTGATGAAGTGTGATATTGTGTTGAAGCTGCATAGGCACCTGTACACGCCATCCAAGCTCTTTTTGACTCCATGCCCACGCGAATCAGGGCCGTTATTACGGCTAGAGGTGGTTGTTCTGGGTACTGATTTCTCAGGATCTATGCACCCAAATTGCGTGAAAATGTAAGCACATGTCAGTTCTAGTATAATATATTTGTCCAATGAATACCAGATTATCATCTGCAGTTCTTGTTGGTGTAGCAGTTTTAATGTCCAGTAGTGTATTTGGAGTAGCGCATATGTACATATGAACTTACTTGCTTCAAATGATCATTGCTGTCATATCCCTGAATACTGAGCGCTCCTCCTGGTATACTCTTTATTTCTTGCGATATACGCTGGAAAGAGCCGCTTTGTCCGCATGCGGACTGACAACTATTACTGCGAGTAAATTTCTAGGAAAACATTCAACCACGCACTGTTTTGTATGCAAGCACTTATCTGTGTGTATTTGGGAGATCCTGCCTTTTAATGCAGCTCTTGGAAAAAGCGGTTCAGTGTGCGGCGATGACAGAGCAGACCTTGATTTCGAAACGCGAGACCAGGGCAGAGAGTCCTACCACTCTACTTAATTAAACGGCAGGTTACTGCTCGCTACTATCGACAATCGGCTAGTAATCACTTTCCGTTGTTTTAGGATTACGGCAGCACTATTCTGAAATTATCTTGCACCCTAAATAGTTAATTCCATCGCACGCAACAGCCCAGAAATTAAAATGCCTTACAGTTAGGAAAATCACTACGTCCAGTAACACAGTATTCACCGCTCATTTCTTTTATAAAGGTGATACTGAAGTATGTGTTCAAATACAAGCTTGGAACTGCTGAATATACTGAAGCCATATCATTGTTTTTATTTAGGCTGATCGTTCAAAGGTAAAATGGAAATGAGAGTATGGTGTCGGTGGCTGGGAGGCCCCTAGTCGGGGAAGTTCGGCCGCCAAGTGAAAGTCTTATTCCATTCGACGCCACATTGGGCGAATTTTGCTGTGGTAATGAGGATGAAATGATAATGAGGACAACACAACACCCAGTCCCAGAGCCGATAAAATCTCCAATCGGGAATCGAACACGGGTCCCTTTGTGTGGGAGGCGAGCACGTTACCACCCAGCTGCGCAGGCAGACCGTTCAAAGGTACGAACCATTTATTGGAATACTAATACTATAACATAATAATTTGGAGTTTCATATTTTTACATTTAGTGGGATAGAAATTAGGCTCACTGTTACATCTGGCTACTCTTCAGAGAAATGTACAAAAAAGTACTTTTTCGTTGATATACATTAATTTCTGAATCTTGATTCGAATAAGGAGGTGGCACATTAATTAACACTTTAACACTGAACTTGCATCAGAGATGAGCGGTGTTCAAACATCTGAATGGTCACTAGATTTATATTTTATGTAGTTTTTCTATATCAGTAAACGCGAATCCCGTGTGGTTCCTTCGAGAAGGACTTCCTGTCGCATCCTACAACCATGGGCACTTTTTGTCCACTTTTCCTCGGAAAAGGACTCTTTGAGTTTCCTGTCTTTCTTTTACTGATTGAAGTAATGAGGACGCCTCTAAGAGCTTTTCAAGTATCCTATACGACAGATGTAAGCCTGGTGATGCCTTTGTTTGCTGCCATAATTGAAAAGGACTTCGACAGTGTGGACAAAAAGTTAAGAACGATATCTTGAACAGTTTTACTACTGTGGACTGGTTCTATGTTCATCACTACGACACATGAAATAAGGAAACGGCTTTATATTTAAGCGTACAGAAGACAATGATGAAACAGCGATTTTCTCATCCAACAAGTTAAAGGAAACGTTACCCCTGTTTTCACCCTGAGAGGTGAGCTAGATTTTTTAATTCATCATTAGTACCAAGCTCTTTGACCGATGAGTAGCTGATTCCTGTTTCAAAAGTGCTGCATACTTAATTTGTCAGATACAATGGAACGTCAACGTCAAACGTTGTAACGCATTCTGAAAATCACCGTCTTTCACGATGACAACGAGCACACAGCTTTGTTGTTGAACTGTGTGGTAATCGCCAATGAAGAAATAACAATTGAAAATTCTGTGTTAAAAATGTGTCAAATTAATCTTAATTCCAATCATTTACGATGTCCAACAGATGATTCTTTCTTTACTAAAGCACGACACTACAGAGCTAACAAAAATTATTCATCAATAGTGTGTATCTTTCTTCTTCAGCATCCTTCCTTTTCTGCCCCAAGCACATCACATTTGTTTCCATCAGTGAAGATTTCTAGACAATACGTGTACTTCACATTATTGGCAATCACAGAAGGTGTTCTAGGAAGGGGGTGAAATTCAGGAATTATTAACAAACAAATTGTATGATGCCTAGTTGCGAAGAAGAAAGATATACAGTCGTTACAATTAGATGCAAATGTGACTGTACGACAAAAAAAGTACTGAAACCTCTACTGAGCGTAGAGTGACATCTTATATTATGTATGGCGTTGGCCCTGATGAAGGAGGTAAGGAAAACTTTTCAAGTTGCAAATTGTAAGTATCTTTCCAGCGTCTTTCAGCTGTTGGTGCTGTCTGCTGTGAAGATCTTCTATTGTACATTATCTAGTAAAAGAAAGTTTTTGCTGTTTATCCATTCATTATAGTCCAGTTTCTTGAAAACAATACTCAACAACTGTTACCGAAATTTAAATTTAATACAGCTTGTCTTCGGTTATATCTAAAATTTACAATGTTTTTCATGTTACGATATAGTATTTTTATTTTCATACAACTACCATGTAGCATTTTTTACTACCATCTAATAATGAATCTGTATTCCATGGCATCATCTGAATAGTTAACTTTCCTTTACAGCTCATAAAAAAGAAGTTTTACATTTTATGCGTGCTCTTCCCGTTTTTACCTATTTTATATATTGTTTTTTCACATTCTACTGCCAGTCTGTTTTGGGGATAACATCTACAACTATTCATTCCACTACATCTGTACTGATCCGACGGTTACAGTGGGAGACCTCATCGCTGATGTGCAAAATCAACAATACTACTAACGTAATTGAGGGCTTCCGGCGCCAGATCTTCTGAGTACCGTATCGCGTCATAACACCTCCTTTGGGGTCTGGTTCTACGTTGTTTTTTTTTTTTTTTTTAGATTATGACGCTGCACGATACTCAGGAAACTTTTATGTGAACTACGTTGACGTTCAACGTTTAGGCTATTCCTCGCATTTTTGCATACTTACTACGGCTGTTACATCTTAATAGCGTTCATTTTACGTTTCTGATCGGTATGTTCGCTGGTCTTGAAAATGCAACTAAGCAGAGTAGTACCCTTGATCAATATACTCGTTTAGAGTATGCTCTTCTTCTACTCACTTTTAGCTGCGACATGTGCACATTCGTTTCTGTTTTAGAAGTACGACTTGCTACTGTATATTTTCTGCACCACCTTAGCAACTCTCGTATCAAGTAACATTTTGTTGTTCCCAGATCCCCTTATATCAACCTAACACTCAACTTTCACCACATACCTTTCTTGTCTTGGAAGATGCTGTAACGCATCTGCTTTCTTCGGGAATGGTGGGGTCACTATACCTAGAAGAAAGTGAACCGTGTGTTCTGTACGGACAAGTTACTCTGTAACTACAACATATGATATGAAGATGGACAGCTAGCCTAAACCGGTAATTGATTGAAAATAAAGAATAGCGATCGAAGACTGAAAAGGCATATTTTATCTAGAAGAAAGGGTCACCAAGCACAACGTGCTGCCACTAATAAGTGAGAGGGAGATACATTGTGGCGGCACTTGAATTTCAGTTTCATAAAAATTACTTTCCATTAGTGTGAAAGATGGGGCCATTTCAGCAAGCTATCGAGGATAATGATTTGTATGATGGCGTACAACGGAATCGACATGGATTTTAGTTCATCATAGCTTCCGTAGATAGCTCTCTGATAATTTACTTCGATGATCACGGGAAGAATGCACCTACGTTAAAGTATCAAAATCAAATATATTCACATCTCCAGGAATTCAATATTTAAACAACTAAACCGGTGCAGTAACTGGATCGGGGAATAGCGAATTAGGTTTCAGAGATTATGTTGAACCCACACCTGGGGTTTACTCATTCTTAAACAGATACAATACGTATTAAACAAAACGTTAATTTACCGTAACACAACGTTGCATATGTCAAAGGAACACTTTATATCTCTGTACAAGAGCTCGGCGCGTACGGCGAGCATTGTCGGGATGTTGGCGCGAGGAACATATGAAAAATTAGAAAAACTCTCACGCATTCAGTGAATCACTGGGGACAGTCATTACATTATACAGGGTGCATCAAAAAAATGTGAACACACTTTGAACTGTCATAGACAATTTATTTCCCGTTCTACAAGGTTAAATATCTGTGAGAAAGTAATGTTAAGTTTCTTCAATTGGTGGCAGCAGTGGCAAGGAAGTAAGTGCAACATAGCGGACGTGCGAGTGAGCTTTGAAGCGCGGAAGCAGATAATTAAGTGGTACTGGAAGTTTGAGAATGTAGCTGCGGTTCGAAGACAGTGGAGAAGTGAGTATGGTACAGAACCACCATCAAGGTAAACAACTACACGTCTACGAGACAAAATCGAAATTCATGGAACAGTGTGTGATGTGCATAAAGGTCGATCAGGGCGACCTAGTACAACCACAAGTGAAGATTCCACAACTGCGGTCCTGGAACTCTTTCAGCGTTAGCCTCAAAAATCTTCAAGACAAGCGGCACGTGAGAGTAATGTAAGTGCCAGTAGTGTGCTACGCATTCTGGAGAAAGTTTCGTGTGTACATTCCAAGACTGGTGCAAAAGCTAAGTGACGACGATCCAGATCGAAGTTTAGAATTTTGTGAATGAGTTCAGGAGATGGTGAGACGTGGACCGTGATTTATGGGTAGCATAATTAGGTCGGATGAAGCCCAATTCAGACTCAATGGAAGCGTCAATAGGCACAATTGTGTGTACTGGGCTGAAGATAATCCTCACATTACAGTTGAGAAGGCTGTGAATTTTCCTGGTGTAAATGTGTGGCGTGGTTTGCCTGCAATGGGACTCGGCCTTTCCGCTTTGAAGGTTCTGTTACTGGAGAAACGTATCTAACAATGCTTGCTGACTCCATATTCCCTGCCATTCGTGCATTATACGGTAATGATAAGTTTTATATCCAACAAGATGGCGCCCCGCCGCACTATCATAGGGACGTACGAGCGTACCTGGATCACAAGGTGCCAAGCGAGTGGATAGGACGCAGGAGACCAATCGAGTTTCCTGCACGTTCTCCAGAGCTGAGCTTTTTCTTATGGGGCACAGTAAAAGATGAGGTGTACAAACGTAAACCACGTAACCTGGACACACTTGGGAATGAGATTCAGGCGGTGTGCGAAGAAATCTCATTGGACACTTTGTTACGATGTACGGAATCAGTGGTGACTCGTACTCAGAAATGTATTGATGCTGAAGGCCACCAGTTTCAACATTAATCACATTTGCAAAGTACATTTACTTTTCCAATTGGACTTTAAGCTTTCCGTTTCCAGAAATTTAACATTGTATAACGGGAAATAAATTTCCTATTACGCTTCAAAGTGAGTATACATTTTCTGACGCACCCTGTATTTGTACGGCTTGTAATAGTATGACACGAGGACAGAGAGGCACTGCCACACCAGCAAGAGGGAATTGCTAAGTTTCTGAAGTTATCTCAGAAAACTTCGGCTTGGAACATTTTCTATTGTTGCATTCGATTTACTGATGATCACGAAAGAGGATCTTATTCGACGGCGGGTCATCGCTGGTCATCGGGTCTTAATCCGGGGCAGGACTCATTTCTAGACAGCTATACTCCCGTCTGTGAGATTCCAAGCCGAAGGCATGTCTGGGGACGCCTCAGACAGAGGTGGAAAACCAGTCTGACTGTCGCTCGCCATACGGCCCAATAACCAGGTGTGACAGTCGGGATAGTCTGAGGTAGTCTGAGGTAGGACCCTTTGGTTGTCATCCGCGGCACCCTTATAGCACAGACATTCTGACTGTCGTTTTGTTACTCTTAATTTCAAGCCATCCGAGCCTACATTTCAGCAAGATAATGCCTGCATGTACACGATGAGAGTTTCTACTCCTTGTCTTCGCGCCTGCCAAACCCGACCTCGGTCAGCAAGATCGCCGAATCTCTCCGCAGTTGAGAATGTTAACAAGCGTCATGAGAGAACCATCCAGCCAGCTAAGGAGTTTGACGATTTACCGCGCAGTTGGACGGATTTCGGCACAATGTCTCTGAGGGGGACATCCAACAACTCTTTCAGTCAATGTCAAGTCGAATAACTACTTGTATAAAACCCCGAAGTGGACCTACGCGCTAAGGACTTGCTCAATTTGTGAAGCTAATTCTAATACTGAAGATAAGTTGGATAGATCACGTAACTAATGAGGAGGTATTGAATAGGATTGGGGAGAAGAGAAGTTTGTGGCACAACTTGACTAGAAGAAGGGATCGGTTGGTAGGACATGTTTTGAGGCATCAAGGGATCACAAATTTAGCATTGGAGGGCAGCGTGGAGGGTAAAAATCGTAGAGGGAGACCGAGAGATGAGTACACTAAGCAGATTCAGAAGGATGTAGGTTGCAGTAGGTACTGGGAGATGAAGCAGCTTGCACAGGATAGAGTAGCATGGAGAGCTGCATCAAACCAGTCTCAGGACTGAAGACAACAACAACAACAACAATTCTATTTTCTTCTGGGAGTGTATGTTCCTCCACTCTGCCACATCGGAGTGTTTGTGAAGCAAGTCCGTAACTCTCTCACGCTGACTGAAGGTCACGTGAGGAAACGCGCCGGTCTTTGTTGGATCTTCCCATTCTCTTCTATTAATCAGCCTGTTAAGGGTCAAGCCGGCCGTTGTGGCCGAGCGGTTCTAGTATCTTCACTCCGGAACTGCGCTGGTGCTACGATCGCAGGTTCGAATCCTGCCTCGGGCATGGACGTGTGTGCTGTCCATTAGGTTCGTTAGGTTTGAGTAGTTCTAAGTCTAGTGAACTGATGACCTCAGATGTTAAGTCCCTTAGTGCTCAGAGCCATTTGAACCATTTTGTTATGGGTCCCGGACTTACGATCAGTACCCATCCGATGTTCCTGCTGGAAGTCCTACTCAGAGTCGCTGCAGATGGTTACACTTGGCAGTTACTCTTTTGCTGATTTGTCGCCAACACTGTAGTCTTATTTCGTGGACACTGTTGCCTGTTTGTGTGAATATTTTACGTTTATTTAGCTTCAGAGGCAACGGCCACTCTCTGTACCAATCATGGATCCCTGGAGCTTCTGACGTGATCCACTCGATCATTTATGTAACCTAGACCGAGATAACATAGGCCCAATTTTTACTTGCATGTGGCTACAATATAAAGGATAATACCAAATAGAAATCTTCAAATATGTTTTTCTAGTGCTAGCAGAGATATGGACCATCAATTGACAAACATATTAAACAGAATATATCATATCTGTTGCGGTGCTACCATTAAAAAAGTAGACCGATTTTACGCACACTTGAGGCCGCTTTGGCTCACTCAGTCACTTCTTCATGAAAAAATGGTAACATAATTGTGGCACAAAGTAATTGTAATGCCTATCTGTTGAGTTCATATTTGGGAGCATAAGAAACAAATTAAACACTACATCGTGAAGGCAACAACAGTAAATATTAAAGTGCTGTAAGTTTCACCAATTGTGCTACTGTATGGTAAGCTCTGCTACTTGAAAATAGCTACGTTTACTTAATTATGTTTGACTGATAATCTTATCAAAGCCTCACAAGAATAAACTGGTTTATCTTTCTCCTCTCGTAATTTGCAGTAAGACTTTGTCTTTCCAATACACTTCCCTTTAGCATCTTCAAGACTAACGAGAATACCAATTCTGGAAAATTCTTCTTTCCAGTGTAAAACTAGAGCACATTCTCCAGCTACTAATTTAACTTTCAACATTTTGTGGTGATGCACACCAGGCAAACACTCAGAGTCATCATCACATTATAGCACCACTTAATCTTCATTTTGGGAATGCTTTGACCCGGGTTAAAGCAATCCCATACTACCCAACATGTGTACCATTTACAAAAAATGGTTCAAATGGATCTGAGCACTGTGAGACTTAACATCTGAGGTCATCAGTCCCCTAGAAAGTAGAACACATCCATGCCCGAGGCAGGATTCGTACCTGCCAACGAAGCAGTAACGTGGTTCCAGACTGAAGAGCCTACAACCGTTCGGCCACTGCAGCCGCCCACCATTTTACAGAAGTATTAAATATACAGGGTGTGGGTAGTAAAAATGGACCAGAGAACAGAGTCCCAGGGTACACAGAAACGCAGCATACAAAAGGTAATATAGCACTATCCTGATTACAGTAGATGTTGAAAGTGACCACCATTCATTCACTTTAGGCCCTGGTCAGCAAGTTGCTGAAGACGGATCAAAGCTGGACTGCTGGCATTACTGGAATCTCATCTGAATTGTTCTGCTGCAGGTCTTGAAGACTATGATCGTTGTTGTGACGCACCTTGGACTTGAGTGCTCCCCACAAAGTAATCGCACACTGATAAAACAAGAGACCTGGGCGGCCAGCTTTGGCAGCGACCAGACTGACCTCTGCTAGCAACAGGCGTGAAGATTATGTAAATGTGCTCCAAGATTCGGCCGCCTGTATGGGCAGTTGCTTCATACTGTCGGAAGTAGCTGTAGGTATCTTCCTTATCCTTTAACGAGGCCGGCCGCGGTGGTCTCGCGGTTCTAGGCGCGCCGTCCGGAACCGTGCGACTGCTACGGTCGCAGGTTCGAATCCTGCCTCGGGCATGGATGTGTGTGATGTCCTTAGGTTAGTTAGGTTTAAGTAGTTCTAAGTTCTAGGGGACTGATAACCACAGCAGTTGAGTCCCATAGTGCTCAGAGCCATTTGAACTTTAACGCCGCCACGAATGGTATCCAGTCTTCCGGGCCACTTTTATTTGCCCCATCTTGTATTATCTAAATTGTATTTCACACAAACAACAGTTACTTACTTTCTTACCTAATACTGACACAAAGAAAATTTGTACTCACTGTATTTTTAGATTAAGTGATGTGAACCTTCCAGGAAGAAGTTATTGGGATGTGATAACTGTTAAAATTCACTGACGGGAGAAAAAGTCCCATCACCAAAAATTAATTAATGTAGAGCAATGAAATTTCGGGAATACATTAATCTTGGTCACATATTCATGTGATTAACACTGCAAATGCTGGTACATTAATAACCCAGAATGTTGAATGCGAACATGCCAACGTGCATGCATTGTGTTGTACAGCTGCCGGATGTTACTCTGTATGGTGTAGTTCCATACTGCTGCACAGTGCAGAGAAGTTTAATGCTCTTTGTTGTTGGAGTTGTCGTCCAGTGATGTCCCATACATCCTCGATTGGAGACAGATGTGGTGATTGAACAGGTCGGGGAAACATGTCGACACTCTGTAGATCACGTTGTGTTATAACAGCGGTATGTAAGCGAGCGTTATCCTGTTGGAAACCTCCTTGAACGCTGTTCATAAATGGCAGCAAAATAGATTGACTCGCCAGATTAACGTATAATTTTGCAGTCAGAGTGCAGGGGATAATCACGAGAGCGCTCCTGATGGCATACAGTACCGCTCCCACAACTCCAGCTGTAGGTCCAGTGTGTCTAGCACACAGACTAGTTGGTCTCAGTCACTCAACTATTCTTACAATCACTGGCCTGGTAGTCACTAGCATCTAGGCAAAACCATCTTTCATCAGAAAACACAATAGAGCTCCACCCCGCCCTCCAATGAGCTCTCGCTTCACTCCACTGAATTCGCAAATAGTGGTGGTTTGGGACAGTGGAATGTATGCTACAGGACGTATGGTTCGGACCTGTCCTTGAAGTAACCGATTTGTAACACTTCGTTGTGTCACTGTGGTGCGAGCTGCTGCTCAGATTGCTGCTGCAGTATCGCGTGACAGAACACGATCGTCTTATCTCTAGTAGCGCCACATGGCCATCTGGGACCACGACTTCTTGCAACCGTACATTCTCGTGACCACGCTGCCAGCAGTCATATACAGTGGCTCCGTTCCTTCCAAGCTTTCCTCCAGTATCGCAGACGAAACATCCAGCTTCTCGTTCAAACTCAGTTGTTGTTGTTGTTGTTGTTGAGGTCTTTAGTCCAGAGACTGGTTTGATGCAGCTCTCCATGCTATTCTATCCTGTGGAAGCTTCTTCATCTCCCAGTACGAACTGCAACCTACATCCTTCTGAATCTGTTTAGTGTATACATCTCCTGATCTCCCTTTACGATTTTTACCCACCACGCTGCCCTCCAATACTAAATTGGTGATCCCTTGATGCCTCAGAATGTCCTACCAACCGATCCCTTCTTCTAGCCAAGTAGTGCCACAAATTTCTCTTCTCCCCAATTCTAATCAATACCTCCTCATTAGTTACATTATCTACCCATCCAATCTTCAGCATTCTTCTGTAGCAGCACACTTCGAAAGCTTCTATTCACTTCTTGTCTAAACTATTTATCGTCCACATTTCACTTCCATACATAGCTACATTCCAAAACAAATACTTTCAGAAATGACTTCCTGACACTTAAATCTAAACTCGATGTAAAAAAATTTCTCTTCTTCAGAAACGCTTTCCTTGCCATTGCCAGTCTACATTTTATATCCTCTCTACTTCCACCATCATCAGTTATTTTTCTCCCTAAAGAGCGAAACTCATTAACTACTTTAAGCGTCTCATTTCCTAAACTAATTATCGCAGCATCACCCGATTTAATTCGACTACATTCTATTACCCTCGTTTTTCTTTTGTAGATGTTCTTCTTATATCCTCCTTTCAAGACACTGTCCATTCCGTTCAGGTGCTCTTCCAGGTCCTTTGCTGTCGCTGACAGAATTACAATGTCATCTGCGAACCTCAAAGCTTTTATTTCTTTTCTATGGATTTTAATTCCTACTCCAAATTTTTCTTTTGTTTCCTGTACTGCTTGCTCAATATAAAGGTTGAATAACATCGGGGATAGGAAACAACCCGGTCTCACTCCCTTCCTAACCACTGCTTCCCTTTCATGCCCCTCGACTCTTATAACTGCCATCTGGGTTCTGTACAAATTGCAAATAGCCTTTTGCTCCCTGTATTTTATCCCTGCCACCTTCAGAATTTGAAAGAGAGTATTCCAGTCAATATTGTCAAAAGCTTTCTCTAGGTCTGCAAATGCTAGAAACGTAGGTTTACCTTTCCTTAATCTATTCTCTAAGATAAGTCGTAGGGTCAGTATAGCCTCACGTGTTCCAAAATTTCTACGGAATCCAAATTGATATTCCCCGAGGTCGGCTTCTAACTATTTTTCCATTCGTCTGTAAAGAATTCGTGTTAGTATTTTGCAGCTGTGGCTTATTAAACTGATAGTTCGGTGATTTTCACATCTCTCAGCACCTGTTTTCTTTGGGATTGGAATTATTGTATTCTTCTTGAAGTCTGAGGGTATTTCGCCTGTCTCATACATCTTGCCCATCAGATTATAGAGTTTTGTCATGACTGGCTCTCCCAAGGCTATCAGTAGTTCTAATGGAATGTTGTCTACAGTATAGAGTTGATAATGGCGTCTTTGTCGTCTTAAAGACATTCCCAACTGAAATCAACGTCCTTTACAGCCTGTATTTAAAGGAAACCTGATTTGCATCGTCATAGTTGCGCTACCAGCACCACTCTAGTGCGACTTGCGCGAAATTTAAATGGTCGTCATCTTTCACATGTAGGAACACGTGTACCAACTTTTGTTTCTATCGCACAACTTCGTTTTGGTATTGCAATTTTTTTCCATATCATTTAAAGTGGCTTCAACATTTTTACTTGAAGTTATGGCATTATAACTACTAATTCACTGTGTCATACAACCTTGCCGTTTATGCCAGATGTTTTGGTATAATTCTAGTGGGAAACTAATTACAGATTCCATTAACTTGTCAGTCTCGTCCTCCCCTCCCCCGCCCCCCTATATCTCCATCTCCTACGCCCTCTTTCTGTTTACCTCCTCCCGCCCTCTCTCTGCCCAGCTGCTCCTCCCCCCTCTCTTTCTCCATCTATTCCTTCACCCTCTCATCTGTCCATCTGCTCCTTCTTAATCTGTCCATCTCCTCCTTCCCCCAATGGCCATCTCCTCATATCCCCCTCGTACCTGTTACCTTTTTTTATCCCCTTTTGTCTATCTCTTCCACCCCCTTTCTTCCAACTCCTCTTCCATCTCTCTCTGCCCCTACCCTCCCCGTCTGCCATCTCTTTCTTCCCCTTCTCTCTGTCCATCTCCTTCCTCCACTATCTGTCCATATCCTTCACCCCATATCTGCGTCCATCTCGTCCTGCCCCGCCCCCTCCTCTTTCCTTTGTTTATTCCACTTTCCTTGCCCTTTACACATTATCACCGCTGCCACAATAGGGGATTGCTTGTTCTTACCCACACCGTAGTTCTTTCCAGATAGTAACTCATATGTGTAACAAGTTTGGTTGAAATCGATCCTGGAGTTTAGAAAGAGCTTTTCAACTGCAACGTTTCCCGCATATGTACATGACAGTTGTACTTCACATATATTTAACATATTTTACACATACTTGTACATATTGTACTGTAAATCTAGCGAATTTTGCCTTGCAGTTTCGTTTTCACGCAGCTCATTGTTTCGGACGTCATGTATCCTGAAGTATGTGTCGTACAGTGATATAATTCTGTACCTATATCCAATGATATATGTGAATACTGTATGCGAAGTGTTTTGCGAATAGAGTTTGTGCTAAAGGACCAATAAATTAAGAGGTTATGCCTCATGCGAAAATACAGTGTGCGAAAAACTCTTTTCGTCTTTTCGTGCGGGGTGTGAGCAAGGCAAAGTCTTGTAGAGGTTCGACATCGAATGTAATGTTTTCTGCAAGTCACTAATTGCTCTCATTCTCAAATAATGGTTGAATATAGTCTTCTTTTTCACCGAAAACCCTACCACTTCGAGATGTACGTGGTTCTTATCCCCGCAATGGTTCTTCCTAGGCGGCAACTGATCTGTGTAACAAGTTTCGTTGAAATCGATCCCATGTTTTAAGCACGGATGTGCAACATGCATACATACATACTTTCATACAAACGTAAAATTAGTCAACCCTATAGAAGGCGTTACGAGCATCAGTTAATACCGTGAACTCCAGCCATGGACTTGATAACAGCCTGGATTCGATTGGAAAATGAATCCAGAAGGATGTGCAGATAGATCGCCTCCATGTTAAGCCATTCGCTGACGATTCGATCGCTCTCATGTTGGCATTTAACTCGCTGTTGCAATATGTCCCGCAGGTTCGCTGTACGGTTCAAGTCAGATGACTTTGCAGGCCAGTCGAGTTTTAATAGGGTAGGGCAGTGTTAAGAAAATCAGTTATATGTTCTTCCAGCCCGAAGCCCTTTGCTGTTGTCGTCTTATGTGCCTATGAGAGCAATAACCTCTTGCGAGGTCAACGATTCTAAACGTTCGTTGTACGCAGTTGCCGTCGCTATGTTCTCTCGCTAATAGGTTGTGATGGACTTTCATCCATTGCCTACTTGGAACCTATTTTGATTCACCAGCTGAGAACCGCTCTCCATTTCCTTTCAGTCAGGATCATTTTCCGACCGCATTTCTGACATCGCGTTTCGTGGCCACTTGTGATACATCACTGCTTGTACACACGCTAAACAGTTCGCCACCAAACACCAGCAAATCCAACAAGTTCACAACCGTGTAGCCGTGGCATTATCCCTTTGGCCATGTCCTTACATTTACCCGTTTTTACGTACTGGGTCCTTGTAATTAAAGAGTAGCTACACACAGAGGTCCAGTGTGGGCTGTAATTGTGGTATGGCAGCGAAATGTGATAGGAGCTCTAATGAGTTAATGCAGAACCGATTTACGCCGGAAAAAAGTTGGTTGCAATTTTGTCCTCCAGGCGCAAATCTGGCACTGTGGATGGATTAGGAATGGTTCGTGAGCATAGTGTTAGTTTTATTATTAACCGCTGCTTACACAGTTTGTTCAATATGAGCTCTGGAGACGTCGATGAGATGCTATAAAGCGTCAGACTCGCACATGCTGTCGAAAATTTGTACTAATATTTTTCCAGCATAAATCGGTTCCCCATTAACACAATAGTATTTCCACCAAGTTTCGCTGGCAAACGATAATTACAGCCCAACCGGCCCTCCATATGTAGTTGCAGTTTAATTATAACCACCCGGTAAAATGTGTGCTTTAAACATAAATGTCTCACTGATCGCTACTTCCTTATGCTCAGGCAGAGACATGGCACGCGTGGTTGAGCATGTGGCCCGCCCACTGCGCCATCTGCAAAGGCTTAACGAATCATCTGTGCGCATGCACTGGCGTGACAGCTTTTTGTCCGATAAGATTACATACATCACACTGCTGTAACTCGTTCATCCATGCGCTTCTATAATATTTATGGATGTATGAATATTGCACAAGCCTTAGCAGTTTAGATTCACGCTGCGAACAGTTCGACAACAGTCCGTCATGGTTTTCGGCAAACAGTTTGTGTTTAAGGCTCCACATAAGACAAGTTTCAGTTCAGTTTCGATCATTTTCTCATTTACGTGGAATGTGCGCCTCATTTTTGTTAATCTAATTTTATAATTGCAAATTCGTTCTGTCTAAACCCTGCAAAGTCCGTTTCATAACAGGTATGCACAGTATATCATTTTTCCTACAACAGGACTGTTAAGTTTTTGTACTATCTTTAGAGACTGATTCCATCCTGAAAACACAATATGCTTTCTCATAGCGATGCCTTGAGCAGAAGTAAAATTAAAGCGGCTTAGGAGTATTATTAAAAACAGCACTCTGGATTTTCCCGCTTCAGTATTACTATTTAATTTCCACATGCATCTCGGTTTTTATGCGTTAGGTATATTCAATGAATTTTGACGCAAATGCAGTCTTGTATTAATATATGTTAATTATAGATTGGAATCCATGCACACTTCAAGTTTAACATAAAAATATTACTTATAATCTTTTAGCTTATTCTGAATTTCTTCGGCGTATGCAAAAGGTAAAATTTAAATTTCTTTATTACATTATTCTGAAAAATTTGTTGAAGATGACTTTCGTATAAAAAGCGAAACGGGACTGGAAACTCAATAATATCGCAGCGAGAAAAGGTCTTTTTATTTATACAGAAATACTGATAAGTTTCAGAAAAAAGTGGTGTGTCTGATGGATTTCTTCGAACTGTGAGTTGGTGTGCTGCACGTTAATTCTTCACTGTTACGGACGACAAACTATAAAGGTATTGTACAACATTTCAATAAAATCCTACTGCACGCGTTTTGCATCTGAAAAGTTGACAACTTTGCGACACTGTGACAGCCCCATAAGAATTTTTAATAAAATGGACTCCGATTGCAAAAGTCTATGCTCTTCAAATGTAGAAGTTGTTTATACGATACCGTTGAAAAGAGGAAGCCCCGGACAGTATTTAAATGTGAATTTCGATTCAGAAATAGTCACGGACAAAGCAATGAATGTGTAATTAATAGGGTATTCAGAGCTTTCGAACAGTAACTTTCAGAAACTCATTAACTTGGTAATCTAATGTTGACTACGACAGTGGAAGCTTCAACTCCAGTAACCAGCCGAAGTTTTATCGTGAATATTAATGATGGATTGTTTCAAGTGCTAAGAGACGTAAGTAGTGAAGCTGTAATGGCAGATGCATTAGATTAATCTCTCCAGCAAGTTAGTAAACTTGACTGGATAGATTATTCAGTTGTAATACTGAAATAATAGTAATCAGTATGTTTACACTAGGGATTACATCTTTAACATTAGATGGAGTTACCTAAATTATTAAAAGAAATGACTTCATGGGAAACCTGTCAGGCATCAGAATGATATTGGTGTCCCGTGGTGCCTTTTCATATTTCGTTCTATTATTACGCCTACATATCCTGCTGTCTGTTCAAATACTTGGACAAAGAATACGTTTGCAGCACATTTTTATTTCATCTTGATATCAGAAGCCTCTTTCCTTTCTCCACTTATCCTTGAATAATTACTCTAAAGTGTGGATGCGTGGGTGTAGTTTATGAGTTGGAATGCACTTAACAGTACAGGCATTACATTATAACAAGGTTACTACGACTTTCCGTAGATTTCCTGTGGTGTAACTTCCTGTGGATTCAGAGCTTTCCCTCTTTTCTAGTTCGTACGGTTTCTAGGTCCACTAACAGAAAACACCTCTTTCCCAAGGTAGTAGGACTAATCCACTTAATTATAGGCCGATATCACTAATGTCCATATGCAGCAGGATTCTGGAACATTATGAACTACATCGAAGAAAACGTTCTATTGACACACAGTCAACATGGGTTTAGAGAACATCGTTCTTGTGAAACACAACTAGCTCTTTATTTCCATGAAGTGTTGGGTGCTTTTGACAAGGGATTTCAGATCGAATCCGTATTTCTGGATTTCCGAAAGACTTTTGACACTGTACCATACAAGCACCTTGTAGTGAAATTACTTGCTTATGGAATATCGTTTCAGTTATGTGACTAGATTTGTGATTTCCTGTCAGAGAGGTCACAATTCGTAGTAAATGACGGAAAGTCATCGAGTCAAACAGAAGTGATTTCTGGCGTTCCCCAGGGTAGTGTTACAGAACTTTGCTGTTTCGTATCTTCATAAACGATTTGGGAGACAATCTGAGCAGCCCTCTTAGGTTGTTTTCAGAGGACGCTGTCGTTTCTCGACTAATAAAGTCATCAGAAGACCAAAACAAAATTGCAAAACGATTTAGAAAAGATACCTGGATGGTGCGAGAACTGGCAGTTGAACCTACACTACTTGCCATTAAAATTGCTACACCAAGAAGAAATGCAGATGACAAATGGGTATTCATGGGACAAATATATTATACTAGAACTAACATATGATTACATTTTCACGCAATTTCGGTGCGTAGATCCTGAGAAATCAGTACCCAGAACAACCTCCTCTGGTCCTAATAACGGCTTTGATACGACTGGTCATTGAGTCAAACAGAGCTTGGATGGCGTGTGCAGGTACAGGTGCCCATGCAGCTTCAACACGATACCACAGATCATCGATAGTAGTGACTGGCGTATTGTGACGTACCAGTTGCTCGTCCACCATTGACCAAACGTTTTCAATTGGCGAGAGATCTGGAGAATATGCTGGCCAGGACAGCAGTCGAACATTTTCTGTATCCAGAAAGGCCGGTGCAACATGCGTCGTGCATTATACCGCTGAAATGTAGGGTTTAGCTGGGATCAAATGAAGGGTAGAGCCACGGGTCGGAACACATCTGATATGTAACGGCCACTGTTCAAAGAGCCGTCAATGCGAACAAGAGGTGACCGAGATCATCATGATGCTGTAAACAGAACCTGGATTCATCCGAAAAAATTACGTTTTGCCTTTCGTACACCCAGGTTCGTTGTTGAGGACATCACCGCAGGCGCTCCTGTCTGTGATGCAGCGTCAAGGGTAACAGCAGCCATGGTCTCCGAGCTGATAGTCCATGCTGCTGCAAACGTCTTCGAACTGTTCGTGCAGATGGTTGTTGTCTTGCAAATGTCCCCATCTGTTGACTCAGGGATCGAGAGGTGGCTGCACGATCCGTTACAGCCATGCGGATAAAATGCATGTCATCTCGACTGCTAGTGATACGAGGCCGTTGGGATCCAGCAAGGCGTTCCGTATAACCCTCCTGAACCCACCGATTCCATATTCGGCTGACAGTCATTGGAACTCGACCAACGCGAGCAGCTATGTCGCGATACGATAAACCGCAATCGCGATAGGCTACAATCCGACCTTTGTCAAAGTCGGAAACGTGATGGTACGCATTTCTCCTCCTTACACGATGCATCACAACAACGTTTCACCAGGCAACGCCGGTCAAATGCTGTTTGTGTATGAGAAATCGGTTGGAAACTTTCCTCATGTCAGCACGTTGTAGGTGTGTGTGAATGCTCTGAAAAGCTAATCATTTGCATATCACAGCATCTTCTTCCTGTCGGTTAAACGTCGCGTCTATAGCATGTCATCTTCGTGGTGTAGCAATTTTAATGGCCATTAGTGTAAATAGCAAAACGTGCGAGGTCACCCACATGAGTGCTAAAAGGAATTTGTTAAACTTCCGCAAATCTGAACGCAGTAAATTCGACTAAATACCTAGAAATTACAATTACGAGCAACTTAAATTGGAAGGAACACACAGAAAATGTTGTGGGGAAGGCTAACCAGAGACTGCGTTTTATTCGCAGGATACTTAGGAAATGTAACAGATACACTAAGAAGACTGCCTACACTACGCTAGTCCGTCATCTTTTAGAATACTGCTGCGCGGTGTGGGATCCTTACCAGATAGGACTAACGGTGTACATCAAAAAAGTTCAAAGATGTGCAGTACGGTTTCTATTGTGGCGAAATATGGGAGAGAGTGACAAAATTTGGGCTGTACATAATTAAAAGAAAAGCGTTATTCGTTGTGACGGAATCTTCTCACGAAACTCCAATCACCAAAATTCTCCTCAGAATGCAAACATATTTTGTTGACACCAACCTACATAGGGAGGAACGATCACCACGATAAAATAAGGGAAATCAGAGCTCGTACGGAAATACATAGGAATAATAGAGAATTGTGAAGGTGGTTCGATGAACCCTCTGCGAGGCACTTAAGTGTGATTTGCAGAGTATCCATGTAGATGAAGATGCAGACCATACTAAGAAGAGGCCACACTCCCCAGAAGGAGAACGTCGGTCATTTTTTAGATACTCATGTGTCTGCCGCTGATTCGTAAGTATATCTGTTCTTCGTAACACAGTTTAGATGTTAAGTTCAGGTCGCTACTGATGACTAAGTACCGATTACTGTGAGGCAGTCATTCGATTGTCTCAAATATGTGCTCAGAAATGTTTTTTGGTTTACATTGCAGTTTTATTAAGTTAAATATAGATGACGTGCTTGGACTTCTGTTCATGCTTTGTTTATCGACCAGATGTGGCCATGTGTTTTCAGAACATCTGTGATTTTCCACGTATCGTGGTTCTAAATTGTTACTGACAATCTCGAGAAATGCATGATCAATTTACTCCAAATTCGGACACGATTCTCTAAAGAACATTCGGACTGCCAGCGGCTAAATACTTTTTCGTACTATGGGATAGTTGAATACATATTTAATATTTCAGGGGGAACGCTTCCATTTGTAAGGGAACCATCCCTATATTTGTCTGAAACAGTTAAGGGAAACCATGAATTCCTAAATCTGGGTGGCAGGAAGAGGATCCGAATTGTCATCCTCTCGAATGACAGTCTACTGCATTACCATTCCGCCACACCGCTCGATGTGAATCATGTGCACTAATCATCTGAGAGCTGTACACCCGTGGACTAGCAATAGCGTCTTTGATTAGTAATTAAAACGTCCTCGGTTTCGGGTTCGAACCCAATCACTGCTTAATTTTTAATAGGCCGAAGACTTCCAGCATAAGAAGTCACCGCCAACGGCCTTGTTGAATGGGCGGCGAAGGTACAGGGCGCCCTTTTGATGTGGCTTTTCAATTCAACTTTACCAACACCGATGTGCTGTAGGTTATTTTATTTTGTTTCTAACGCAACCAGATTTGGAAATTCATTTTGACATCTTCAGGCCCCATGCGCTTTTTTCAAATCAACGAGCTTATCGTCTAGCAACATAAAACTTGATATCTTGAATCCCAATCGTTGTGCAGTTGATTCATACGAAAGCCTAGCACCTAAAGTGTACGGCTGTTGGTAAAGTTTATTGAATTGAAAAGTACGTATCAGGCGATGTCCCCTGGCCATAATGGACCGACAGAGACTCTTGACCTGGGGTGACAAACTGCCACTAAAAGGCGGATGAATCAGCAGTGATCGTTGTCTGTCGTAAGCCAGTTCGGGTCGTTTATTTGGGTCTGCCAGTCAGTTGGATCACGTCTGGAGCGTAGTCCGGACCTGCCAGTCGGGGGGTTGCAATACGGCAGTAGTGCAGTCGGGTTGGAGCAGGGAACTCTGCGTCGACGTGGCTCGCCCGACCATTGCCGCCACGCTTCACTTGAGGCGGGCCACGCGGTCGTCCTACCGGATGACGCGTTTACGCCGATTGTTCATGAGTCGGCTGTGTGTGTGTGTGTGTGTGTGTGTGTGTGTGTGCGCGCGCATCGACTCACGATTTGTCTTCGTCCGTGCTTAGTTACTGTTGGGTACCGTTTAGGTTTTCGTGCAAGTGTTTGTCAGGTTGTGTGTGTAGTTGGCGTAATTTCCACTGACGACTATTTTTAAATGTTTTCGGCATTCTGAGAGGAGTTGGTCGGTTGCTGCGGACCAGGAAAGTTATCTCCGCGCGATGCAGTCGCCTGGGTCCGTTGGCGGTCTCTACGCAGTGTCGGAGCATGTGTGGAACTGTCCGATCGCTACGAGCTTCGTGGTTCACTGACCCAGGACGTCAAGCTTGAGTAGTGGTTTCAACTACCCAAGCCACACCCTTTAATGTTGTGGTGGTTCGTTTCAGTGGTTCGCTGTTGGGGAGGTTTTCCTGTGAGTGTTTCCATTGCTGAAATTTAGCCGCCATACGGTGCAATTAACTATATTGGTTGGCTACAATTCGAGTGCAACAGCGGAATTTTCTGCCTTGTGATTGTTAGTGTTACGGTTACCTACTCTGGCCACTAACGTAATTTCAGGCAGCGTCCTTTCCTCACCTGTTGTCGCTGTCCAACATGGTGTGTAGTTTTGACAGCTTAATGCATACTTCATTGTGTATTATCACGTTCCCAACTTTTTGTGTTTGTGTTCTCATGTACTGATTCGTGGCAAACAAGTCGTTTTGTTCGTCGGTTCGTAGCTGTCCCCTGGTTGGGTTCCGACGGATCAAGTGTGTAGTTGGGCACACCACCTGTCTCACCTAAGTGAACGAGGGCAGACCGACCTCCTTGGAGGCTTCTGAGTGCCGTTTCCTTTATTGTCCTCCTCACCGGTGTTTAATTGTCTGTTTATAATCTATCATAGCCAATGACTTACAGATTATTTTTTTACTGGACTTCATGTAGTTTTGAATTTTGGAAAATCAATTGTGGGCCTTAAGCCGCTTAAAACCTTATTCTTGAAATTATCCTTTAAGCAAAAACATTGCGGCCTTCTGCCTTAAAAGATTATGGTAATATATTTTAAAATTTTTGGATTTAACAGTGGCCCTCAGCCGCTTGTATTCCACATCGCATATGTTTGTTCTATCTACTTTTGTCTACTGTGATACCATATGTATTTTAATTATTTTATTTGCGATTTTAACTGCATTTTTATTTAGTTGTTTAAGGTTTCTCGTTTGGAGGCCCTCAGCCATGAAATAATTGCTTTTTGAAACTCGTAGTTCTAAACGTGCGGCTATGTGCCGTTTTGGTTTAAAGGTGTTATAAAATTTTAGTAAATTACAATTTTGAGTGAACCTGACCGACACCTTATTTGGCCCTTTCCACAATCCTAATCACCTGTTCTGCCCTGCGGGTTTAGCGGCCGTCTCACAGCTTTTTCACATCAGATGCTTCACTTGTCGTTTATCTGAAACGTGTCATATAAAGAAACTCACATTAACGAGGCCAAAGGCGCCGTATTATTCGATCAAAGATGTCTAAGACCAGAGAAACATCTGAAAAATGTCTTCCCGACACAGTGGTATTCACGAAACCATTTTTATATTTCCCATCTGAAACGAGTGCTGCGTAGACACGAGAGAAATTAAGAACAAGACGCAGTTGTAAACTGTAGTCTGCTGATCTTTAGGGCCTACTCAGTTGGCGGCACCGGCTTCAAAATAATGTACAGAGTAACTCTGTAGCGCCACTTCCCCTTACTATACCTCCACGAATCTACCAGTCCGTGTCCGAGAGTTCACAGACAACCTGTGGAACCACGTCAGTGTGTTGCTCGTTGGCGACACTCGTCCCATGTGGAGAGCGCTGGCGGACAGTAGCTAGCGGGCGTACTCGTTGCTACACCGTTCCATGTTCATATTCGTAAACAGTCGACCATCTAAAGACACTCTGTCAAGAGCTGCGTAAACGCGCTTGCGGGCAAGTCTGCAACGAGTTTCAGCAGCCGTCTTTTACTGTCAGCAGTGCCACGCTATAGGCAGGTGGCGTGTCCTGCGCAACGCGTGAGGCGAGATGGCACACACTGGGGAGTCGCCGCTTTCAGCCGCTCGCTCCGCGCCAACTGGGTCATTAACAGCTCAGGCCGCTCCACTACCAGTGCCGAGTGGACCGCTCCTAGGTGCCAGACTTCCTAGCGACAGATATCCAAGTGATGGTTTCTGGGAATCGTGCTTGTCTGCAGGATTAACTCTCGGGTTAATAGGGATTTCTTTCACGTTTTCGGCTATCTGGAAAGAGCCCAGAGACAAGGAAATTAATCACAGTAATTGGTATGTTCTGATCTTTAGTCTGTTTTGATGCAGCTCTCACATCTACTCTGCCTTGTATTGGTCTATAGACCCTTACATAATACTGCTACATTCTTACATTTGAAGGGTTTTACAATATTCAAACATTCAAACTCCACAACTTTTAATTCCAACACGTCCCTTCATTGCAGAATTAACTGCGTGACTCAGAATCGGAATCTGTCCTGTCAACCGATCTCTTCCTTTAGGTAAATTGTGCCATACGTTTATTTTCTTCGCTATTACATTCAATATCTCTATTGTTTACCCTAACTACCAGTTTAGCTCTCAGCTTCGTTTTAAAACACTAAAAATAAAAAACTTCCATTTTCTTCCTATCTCTCGGGCAACGGCCTTGCCGCAGTGGATACACCGGTTCCCGTAAGATCACCGAAGTTAGGCGCTGTCGGGCGTGGTCGGCATTTGGATGGGTGACCATCCAGGCCGCCATGCACTGCTGCCATTTTTCGGTGTGCACTCAGCCTTGTGATGCCAATTGAGGAGCTACTCGACCGAAGAGTAGCGACTTCGGTCAAGAATACCATCATAACGACCGGGAGAGCGGTGTGCTGACCCCACGCCCCTCCTATCCGCATCCTCCAATGAGGATGACACAGCGGACGGATGGTCCGAGAGACGGAGTGCTTTTTTTTTTCTTCTTACCTCTAGTGATTACCATCCACTGATAACTTACATATATGGGTACACTCTAAATAACAGTTTCAGAGTTCTTCGTAATATTTTAAGTATGTTCGAAGGCAACACGTTTTTCTTTCTCCGAGAAGTTTTTCTTGCTATTGCCAGACCAGTTTATATCCCCTTCACTTACGACGTTATCAGTTTTTCTGCTTCCGAAATAGCATAACTCGTCCACTTCTCCTATCGACTCGTTCCCTAATCTAATTACCCCAATACAATCGGTCCTGGTGGACGCATTCCGAGTTAAACTGTAGATCACTTTCCCCGTTCGTTCTACTAGGGTAGGTTAGTGACACGCAGGTCACCGCACAAGCGTCAATTGGTAGACTTGCAGCAGCCCGTTGAGGGGCACAGAATTATTTCTATTATTATTATTATTATTATTATTATTATTAGACCAATATCACCTGAATTAATTCAACTATAGTACATTACCTCTCACAATGTATCTCGCCTCGATGGAGAATTTTGTCTCTTTGGAACTCCCTACGAAAAAGAGCGCACACACTATTACACTTTAAATGGTCACGTAAGAGAAATTTTCGAATCGATAGAGTATGTCACGACCACGGGTAATACTAAAGTCACTTACAAGGAATGAGTTGAGTATCTTCTGCGGTAGAACACATGTTGCTTAGAGCGATTTTGTGACGGTATGCATCGCCAGGTTACTCAGTATACGAAAGAAATATTGTTGTTATTCATATCTGCATCTATATCTACACCTAAACTTTGCAAACGAATGTGAAGTGTGCGGCAGGGGCTTGTTTCCACTGTACATCGTCTGAGAATTGCTTCCCATTCCATTCGTCTAGGAAGAGTGACATGAATGACTTCTACATTGCTCCTGTGCGCGCTGTAATAACTCTAATCTTGTATTTCCGTTTTGTGTGAGAGTAATACACAGAAAGCCGTAGTACATTTCCAGATTCTTCACTTAATATTGGTTCATGACATTCTGTAAATAGTCTTTACAGGTATGGCTAGCGTCTTCTTCAAGTGTCTGTCAGGCGTTCCAGCATTTCTGCAACTACGACCATTCGCGCTGCCATAGTTTGTATATACTCAATATAACCTGTTAGACCTATTTCCTATGGATCTCTGACACTTAATCAGTATTGTAGTATGAGTCGCACGATTCTTTTGCAATCAGTTTCCATTGTACAACGACATTTTTGTCAGTGTCCTACGAATGAACCGAATTCCCTTATTGAACACAGGTATTTGTACGAGACCACTTAACTGATGATAATTGTTTGCTATTCATAGTTTTGTACTTATTTTAATATTTATTAATATTTAGTATATGTTCACCTTTTTACGTTTCGTGAAGTGTACAATTTTACATATCTGAATATTTACGACAAATTGCTGGTCTTTGCTCCATTTTAAAATCTTACCAATATCTGCCTAGATATTTGTGCAGCTTTTTTCAGATAATTGGGAGGAGTGCATATGTATGTTTGAAACGAAGCATAGACTTCTCTCATGGATAGTGAGAAATATGCCCTGATGTTTTGGACTTATGCCCAATGAAATACCTAATTCCCACGAGAATAAAGCTAGTAATACCATCTTACATGGCAGCGTACCTAAAATACATAGCAAATACTTTCATAGGTTCACCGCAATGGAAATAATCGAGGGCCAACGTATCTTTAAATGTCATGTAGTACGTGAATGAATTACTTCGTAAATGGCAGTAAATACTTTGAACATGTTTTAGCCTTTCGTTTATAGCGTCCATCTGTGCAGGGGGACAGCCTCCCCAGTCCTGTCAGTAACAATCTTTTAACAGAACCCTTATATCCACTGCAATATATTAGCACAATCCAGGGAGGCAGCGCAACCCCAAGCCTTTTTCAGCATCCAGCACCGCAGCATATATAGCCTTACCTCACTCAGTCCTTATAACTTAGCTAGTACGCATAGAATTTCTGTTCATTATTGGTGTGCCTCAATCATGGCTTAGGAACCATAAACTTAATCATCACAGAGACTCGTCCTTCAGCAGTTACTTTACATGAAACGAAACAAGTAGATGGCTGCTCGCCAACATGGTACACTCATACGGATTTTATACAGATATTGATGGGTTACTCGGTAAAACAAAATACTGAGAACTGAGTTTAACAAACTATTTATTTTCAAAGGCATGCAAAAGTAAACTTTAAATTCCAAAAGTATACTTTAAACTAACCTTTCAACTATTGGGTTTACAAGCAGGCGTAACATCACTCGATAATGCGTAATTACAAATCTGTGAGAAAATTAATGTTTACACTTCATGGTAGGTAACAGCCAGAATTTATCGTAACACGAAGAAATACTACATATGTAATGCACTAACCAACTTGCAAACGGTTCTGAATTAGCAACCTATCTACTCCTACTTCACTCTGCGGAATCACTTGACCGGACTTATACGTTGATTGATACCCATAAACATTCCCAAGCTAACCTCCATAGCGAAACTAAACTTCGTCACAAGATATGAACCGGACTGATTCTACCGGAATCCCTGTACATGGTAACGTCTGATACGTCTGATCAATAGCACGGATCTCCATCAGAGCAAGAATATTTCACAGTATCGTAATTTGTCCTGTACCACTGATAGAAACTCTAAATAGCGAAACCAGTTTCCAAATAATGCATTATACCCCCCCCCCCCCCGCCCCAGCGCATATATCTACACTCCTGGAAATTGAAATAAGAACACCGTGAATTCATTGACCCAGGAAGGGGAAACTTTATTGACACATTCCTGGGGTCAGATACATCACATGATCACACTGACAGAACCACAGGCACATAGACACAGGCAACAGAGCATGCACAATGTCGGCACTAGTACAGTGTATATCCACCTTTCGCAGCAATGCAGGCTGCTATTCTCCCATGGAGACGATCGTAGAGATGCTGGATGTAGTCCTGTGGAACGGCTTCCCATGCCATTTCCACCTGGCGCCTCAGTTGGACCAGCGTTCGTGCTGGACGTGCAGACCGCGTGAGACGACGCTTCATCCAGTCCCAAACATGCTCAATGGGGGACAGATCCGGAGATCTTGCTGGCCAGGGTAGTTGACTTACACCTTCTAGAGCACGTTGGGTGGCACGGGATACATGCGGACGTGCATTGTCCTGTTGGAACAGCAAGTTCCCTTGCCGGTCTAGGAATGGTAGAACGATGGGTTCGATGACGGTTTGGATGTACCGTGCACTATTCAGTGTCCCCTCGACGATCACCAGAGGTGTACGGCCAGTGTAGGAGATCGCTCCCCACACCATGATGCCGGGTGTTGGCCCTGTGTGCCTCGGTCGTATGCAGTCCTGATTGTGGCGCTCACCTGCACGGCGCCAAACACGCATACGACCATCATTGGCACCAAGGCAGAAGCGACTCTCATCGCTGAAGACGACACGTCTCCATTCGTCCCTCCATTCACGCCTGTCGCGAAACCACTGGAGGCGGGCTGCACGATGTTGGGGCGTGAGCGGAAGACGGCCTAACGGTGTGCGGGACCGTAGCCCAGCTTCATGGAGACGGTTGCGAATGGTCCTCGCCGATACCCCAGGAGCAACAGTGTCCCTAATTTGCTGGGAAGTGGCGGTGCGGTCCACTATGGCACTGGGTAGGATCCTACGGTCTTGGCGTGCATCCGTGCGTCGCTGCGGACCGGTCCCAGGTCTACCGGCACGTGCACCTTCCGCCGACCACTGGCGACAACATCGATGTACTGTGGAGACCTCACGCCCCACGTGTTGAGCAATTCGATGGTACGTCCACCCGGCCTCCCGCATGCCCACTATACGCCCTCGCTCGAAGTCCGTCAACTGCACATACGGTTCACGTCCACGCTGTCGCGGCATGCTACCAGTGTTAAAGACTGCGATGGAGCTCCGTATGCCACGACAAACTGGCTGACACTGACGGCGGCGGTGCACAAATGCTGCGCAGCTAGCGCCATTCGACGGCCAACACCGCGGTTCCTGGTGTTTCCGCTGTGCCGTGCGTGTGATCATTGCTTGTACAGCCCTCTCGCAGTGTCCGGAGCAAGTATGGTGGGTCTGACACACCGGTGTCAATGTGTTCTTTTTTCCATTTCCAGGAGTGTATGTACTAGTAAAAAAATCTGAGTCACAGTAACAGTGAACTAGAAGTATACTTTCTTGCGAAATGTGTAGTTGGCAGTAAAAGCAGGAAAGAGTTTGTGCAGATTCCTAAAGTCGGAAACCATCTACGGCATCTGTCGCGTCAGGGCGAGTTGCAGGGGACATCAGTTTCTCTCGATTTCTGCCAGAATGATTCTTCTGTGCAACCCTAGAGTTCGTTAAGCCACAGCTTACTTCCGGAAAACGTTTTCGTTACTATCATTTAATAATCATTTGATAGAAAACCTATATTACAAAATTGTCTACGAGCGAACTCGACACAGTTTTATAATACAAACGAATCTCTTAACAGTGAAATAACAGTAAATAGGAAATTAACTTGCCGACCGTGAGCAAATGACTCTCAGTGAGGTAGGCAGTTTTTAGATTAGATTAGGTTTACTTCCACTCCAATTGATCCGTAGTAAGGAGGTCATCCAGGATGTATAACATGTCAGAAAAATAATAATACATGACAAATATTTACAACTAAGGAGCTAATGTACCTTCCACAGGTCTCGTCTTTTTTTTAATGAACACTATATGAAAGGATCGTTTTACAACACTCATTTATTAAGATTGCATTAATGCACTGAATTTAAAATTATTATTATTTTTATTTATAATGTAATAAGCGAATAATAGAACTACTACAATACTTATTTACAATGAACACATTACTGCATTGAATGAAATGATGCAGAAGTTAGATTGTACTTTACACACACACACACACACACACACACACACACACACACACACACAAACAAACAAACAAACATACACACACACAAACTCAGTTGGTTCTACAGAAAAATTCATCGATGGAGTAGAAGGAGTTGACCATCAATAAATCCCTTAACCTTCCCTTAAATTGAACTTCATTGGTTGTTAGGCTTTTTATGGCTGCTGGCAAGTTATTGAAAATGTGTTTTCTGAATAATGCACACCTTTTTGTACAAGAGTAAGTCACTTTAAATCCTTGTGAAGACTATCCCTCGAGAAGTCGTCCCACAAACAATTCTCCGCTTTTTAATGACATATTCATCTCGTAACTAATAAATATGAATTATTGACTTCTGAGTGTACTGAAACTACCCGAGCTGCTAATCGCAACAACTGGCTACTTTGAAACATTCATTAAGAATGCATTTTTTGGTTATTCCAACGGAATTATAATGTACGTGACTTATTTTGCTTTTACTGTAGGCCAGGATAGGACCACGCCTGATTTATTGCAATGTCGCCCTCTTACGCCTTCAGATAACCTGATGATGCCCTGTCCCGGCGAAACGCATTGTTCTCAGGTTAATAAGGAATATTGTGCAGCCTATGACCTTTTTTTTTTTTAGTAGCGTTAGAAGCTTGCTTTACCACATATCCAAAATGGAATGGAAAATTTTCCTGAATATAATATATCGTACAGTAGGGGCTCCTGTCACGTGACCACGGGCGTCTTATGTTGACTAACACCACGATAAGTGTATCACGAGTGGAACAGCGTAGGTATTAATATTTCAGTCTGTTAAGAGCCACATAACTTGCGGTGACCTACTTCTGATGCGAGATAGTGTATTTCAAGACGTCCTAAATTTCAGCAGCAGCAGCCTTTCTAACGGTCTTTCGCACATTACAGATCGCAAACTCTACGACATAACGATAGAGATGTGCAGCCGTGAAACTATAAATCCTCTCACTTCCACGTGAATTTACTAAACCTACGAATGCATGACCAAATACACACGCAGATTTATAGAGATTCGTTCGGTCAGTCCCATTTATAATGTTATTCAATGTACATCTGCAACTGCATGATTATTCTGCAGTTTACAATTAAACACCTGGCGAGGGGTTCATCGAATCACCTTCAACCTATCCCTCTATCGTTCCATACTCTGTTGTTGTTGTAGTCTTCAGTCACTGGTTTGATGCAGCTCTCCATGCTACTCTATCCTGTGCAAGCTTCTTCATCTCTCAGTACCTACTGCATCCTTCTGAATCTGCTTAGTGTATTCATCTCTTGGTCTTCCTCTACGATTTTTACCCTCCAAGCTGCCCTCTAATACTAAATTGGTGATCCCTTGATGCCTCATAACATGTCCTACCAATCGGTCCCTTCTTCTATTTAAGTTGTGCCACAAACTTCTCTTCTTCCCAATCCTATCCAGTACCTTCTCATTAGTTGTATGATCTACCCATCTAATCTTCAGCATTCTTCTGTAGCACCACATTTCTAAAGCTTCTATTCTCTTGTCCAAACTAGTTATAGTCCATGTCTCACTTCCATACATGGCTACGCTCCAAAGGCGCTTAAATCTTTCTGTGCGAGCTCTAATTTGCCTTATTTTATCATGATGATCATTTTTTCCGGTGCACGTGGGCTCCAACACAATATTTTTGGAATAGGAGGGGAAAATTGGTGGCTGCAATTTTACGAGCAGTTTCTGCAGCAACGGGAAGCGCCTTAGTTTTAATGATTGCCGCCCAAAATTACGTATCACGTCCGTTGCATTCTCTCCCCTGTTTCTCAGTAGTACAAGACGAGCTACCTTTCTTGGAAGTTTTGTCCCCGTCAGTCCCATCTGATGCCGATCTGACAGCAATAATCCAGAAGGTGGCGGACTAGCGTGGTGTCAGTCCTTTTTAAAACAAGGTTCATATTGAGGTCATCACGAGAATTAAAACAGTAAATGAAAGCCCAAATCACTTTTTCAGACTACGTTGGTCGTTATTAATTTATGTTACGCCACGTTAGGTTGCAAAGCTACTCTCAAATTTAATGAAGTAACATGTAACAAAGACGATGACATTTCTAACGTAGGCAGAACTGATTTCTGCTTTCATTCGTGGTCTTTTTTTATTTCTATGAAACATTGTTCTACCGAAATGCGTCAGATACAACGAGATAACACAATAACTGTTTTCGTTAAATTACAGGAGTCGTACGCTTCTGTCGAGCTAGAAATAAACACACACACACACACACACACACACACACACACACACACACACACAAACATGCACTGATCAGGCAAAACTGACCATTGTGAGATTGAATAATGCTTCGTAGTGTTGTGGGCACGTGACGCAATAATGAACGTATATAAGCGAAACAGAGACGAATGTGGAGTCATACTAGCTGCGATACGGGCTGCAGGCACCTCAGAAACGGCGGAAATGGTCAGCTGGTTACGTGCTACTATCTTGAGCATCTATCGAAAGTGGTTGAAAGGTGGTGAAATTACGAGCGGGCGATAGGATGTTGGACATCGACAACTCATCACAGAACACTGAGGGCGGAGGCTTTCCCGCTCTGTGAAGTGAAATAGGAGGTGCTGGCTTATTTCAGTCCTTGTCTGACGTAAGAGAGTTCAGTTCATCGCAGTTCGGGTAGATGAGTTCTCGTCGGGAGTTCGGATAGCGAGTTCGGGTCTGTCAGTCAGTTGGAACGTGTCTGGAGCGCAGTCCGGACCTGTCAGTCGGGAGTTGCAATGTGGCACTGGTGCAGTCGGGTTGGAGCAGCAGTGAGGTCTGCGTTGACAAGGCTCGCCGACCATTGCCGCCAAGCATCACTTGAGCCGAGTCACGGTTTTGGTGGATCGCTGGTCAGTTGTCCAACCGGACGACGCGTTTTGGCTCTTCGATCATTCATGAGCCGGCTGTGTGTGTGTGTGTGTGTGTGTGTGTGTGTGTGTGTGTGTGTGTATGTGTGTGTGCGCGCATCGACTCTCCATTTGTCTTTGTGTGTGCTTAGTTACTGGTGTGTATCGTTGAAGGTCTTCGTGTAAGTATTTGTCAGGTTGTGTGTCTAGTTGGCGTTAGTTCCACTGCCGATTATTTTAAATGTTGTCGGCGTACTGGCTCTGAGAGGTCGGTCGTCTCATCGGGTGACATGTAACTGGTTCTCTGAGCGCTTCTCGGCCCCTTCATTTACCATCTTGTGGGACTTAGCTCGGTCTCTTCCCAGCACAGGGATGTCGGGTAGCCAGTGGGCGTGTGTCCTCCGCACGGTTGGGTCCGAGCCAGTATTTCCTCCGTCGGATGTCTGAAAGTGAGTGCGAGACGCACCAGCAGTGCAGTCGCGACGGGAACAGCAGTCGCGGACGCACCAGCGGGCAGTCGGTAGGTTGGTGCAGACCAGAGAAGACATCTCCGCTCGGTGCAGTAGGCTGGGCCCGCAGGCGGTCCCTGTGCAGTGTCGGAGCGTGTATGGAGCTATCCGATCGCTACGAGCTTCGTGGTTCACCGACCCAGGACGTTAAAGTTGAGTGGTGTTTTAAGCGTTCCAACCACATCCGTTCATATTGTGTCGTTTCGTTCGTTTTCACAGCTTAATACATTTGCATATTTGATTGTGGATAATTACGGCCGCAACATTTCGGTGTTTGTGTTCTCATGTTCCGATTGGTGGCAAGCAAGTCGTTTGTCGATCGGTCCGTGGTTATCCCTTGGCCCGTGGTCCGACGGATCAAGTGTAGTTAGGCTCATCACGTGTCGCACCTAAGTGAACGAGGGAGATCGACCCCCCTGGACGCCTTCTGAGTGCCACCGGTGTTTAATTTTCTGTTGCCAGCTATTTTAAATTTTAGGCTTATGGTTACTTGTTTGTTTTCTTAAAATTTTGCAAAAGTAATTTTTAGTTTATCTTTCAAGGTTAAACACTGCGGCCTTCTGCCTTTAAAGATTATAGTAATATATTTTAAAATTTGGAAATTTAATTGTGGCCTTCAGCCATTTGTATTGCCCTTTGTATATCTTGTTGATTTTTTTAACATTTCTTGTTTGGAGGAGAACCTGGCCTCAACCTTTGGTCTCTTTCCACAATCCTATTACCTGTTATGCCCAGCTGGTTTAGCGGGCATTTTAGTACGGTTCCTCAACAACGACTCTAATTTATATGTTGACCCAACGACAACGTCAGTCACGATTGCATTTGGCTCAGGATCGACGGTCTGATGACTCACGTTTTCTGGTACACCAGGTCGATGGTCGTGCCTGGATATGCCTCATCTCGAAACATGCACCACGCCAGGGACACAGGATGCAGGGGCAGTATTACACCATGGGCGGCATTCACCTGGGATTCCCTATGCCTTGTGGCAGTAATCGAAGCCGTGACGGCAGCTGTAGACTTCGTGACCACTATTCCGGACCAGCTGTCTCTCTTCAGTCTCAATGTCTTCCCGTAAGGAAGGGAACGTCTCTGGAGTGCCTCATGACTGCACCTTCGACGCCGCCAACCCGCAACGCAAATAAGTGGTCGTCACCCCATCCCCTGCGTTCAGATTGGTTTCCGTGGTATCCTGTCCCAGCCTGTAGAGGGGCCTGCCGGTAACCAGCCATATGGCTCAGACGACAGGCACCTGTTGCTGCAACCGCCGCAACTTCGATAGTCAATACGAAAATTGTAGCCTTCCGCGTGTTCGTGCCCGCGCGGAACCGGTTAGGGCCAGTTCCGTCTTCTCCAGCCAGAGACAAATGTACTATTCCAGTTTGGAGGCCGCCTTGGGTCGGACGTTACCTTCCGTTTCGGTGCCGGTGTGGTCTCTGAGAAAATGAATTGATGATTTTGACCCACGTACTGATTTTACGCAGAACTCAAATCTCTTGGGGTTTCTACTCAGGCCGGTTGAAAACGTCTTACTTTCGAAATCATTGAACGCTGTTCTCATTGCTCTCATTGTGCTCATTTTCGCTTCGTTCAGCTTTTGTTTGTCAGCTAGGTTTTTACTTCTCTTGAATCTAAGATGAAGTGCTCTTTGTTTACTTAGCTGTTTTCTGAAACGGCTTTTAAACCATGATGGATCTTTCCCATCCCTTAAAACCTTACTCGGAACATACTTGTCTAGGGCATATTGAAAGATGCCTTTCAATTTTTTTCAATTTGTTCGCCACATCTTCATCCCCATAACTGAATATTTGATGCTGACTGCTGAGATATTCAGAAATTTGTATCCTGTCGCTCTTGCTAGGCAAATATACCTCTCTACTTTTCTTAACATTCCTTGTAGGACCCGTCGTCATAGATGCTGTCACAGCCTTATGATCACTGATACCTTCCACTACGTAACTGCTTCGGAAAGTTCAGGTCTGTTTGTTGCAAGGAGGTCTAAGACGTTACCCTCAGGAGTTGGTTCTCTAACTATCTGCTCAACGACATTTTCAGACAAGACATTCAAAACAACGCCACACGATTCCCTGTCTCTGGCATAAGTTTTGATGGCATAACACTCCCAATCTATACCTGGCAAGTTGACGTCACCCCCTATTACAACGGCATGATCAGGAAAATTACTAATAATATTCTACGAGTTCTGACTGAAGCGCTCTACAACTACAGAGCCTTACCCAGGTGGTCTATAAAGCACCCCATCACCATTTTTTCCCGTTCTTTAACACTGAGTTTCACCCAGATTAATTCACATTCCGAATCCGTGATAACCTCGCTAGATTTTATCGAATTTTTTACTGGAATGTACACACAGCCACCATTTGCGACTAACCTATTCCAGTCTGAACTTAGGATTTCGTTGTCATTGACGTGTAGCTTCAACCAGCTTTCTGTTCCCAAGACTATAACCTTCAGTAGCACCATTCCTTGGATGCTCCTGCAGTTTATTAAAATCATATTAATCTTTTCTATCTCTGATCCGCACGGTTAGCCGGGGCGGGCGTTCTATGAATACTACCACCTCTTGAAGTGCTCGACACTTTTTTTGTACACCCTGTATTTGAGAAATCACACTTTTTAAGTTATAACGAAACCTGACTTCATTTACATAAGTGGAACATAATAAAACACGAGCAAGAGGTAAACACGAAGTAAGGAAAGAGGATTAGAACAGATTGTCCGTCGAGCACAGGTTCGGTATAATGTAAAGGGAAATCTCCACGCTGTTTGCATAGAAACCATACCTACATATACCTGCGGCGAATTAGGGAAATGACGGTAAACCTAAATCTGAACGGGCCTGACGGCGAATTGAACGGTTGTCCTCCCGAATGCCTGTCTATTGTACTGATCACAACGCCATTTCTGTACCACGAAGGGATTGAATTCACTACCACAAGACAATAATGATGCAGGCATTATTTCAGTTTACAATGCTGTAAATGCAGTTTAGGAATTCCGTATGAGAGAGATTCAGGTTCGGTGCATCAACAATTCTCATCACGTCGGCGATGGAAACAAGAAATATTTAAAAAGGAAAGAAGAAAGTAAATCTCCGTAGACAGCACATATTCAAACAAGTCGTCAAATTTTAAAAGGAAAAAAACTACCCGTCATTGCCACAGAGAATGTGCACCAGTATTAATATACATCGTTGTACGGCAGTAGGACGAGATGTAAATAACTGCAGTAGCTGCGAATCAGCTCCTCGACTGTCTGGTCATTGTCGTCTGCGGTCGTTCTCGATGGCCTTCCTTCCAGATGAGCATCACCCCCGTCTATGAGACCTTAGTATTCGCTCCATTTCGCTACTGCAGGTCGCGACATTGCATTTGGTCCAGTTGCAGTTGGCCATAAGTTGGCGGTGAATAAATGTGCAATTTAGACGTTTTCTGTACAAGATTTGCTCTGTCCCGCGTACTTGAACTTTGCACTACGTTTCCAGATGCTGCACGACTTCATTTCCACGCTGTGAGACACCTGTTGTCCGCAGTGCAGCAGAATGGTATCTGCAAAAGACCCACAACATGTACTCTCATCTGACAATGCGCCACTCTTATGGCGTAATGGTCGTGGGGTGGGACGACATGTGTAATTTACTTTACTTTCTCAAGTGAGCTACCCTCGACAACTGGCATGATCCAAATGTAGAACACGACATTCAGTGGCTACCTCTAGTATCAAGAAAAGCTGTCCCGTCTCGATGACGTTTTTCCACCTAACGGCTTCCATGGGCTTCAAAAATATAGATCTGGGTGCGACAGCTAGAAGCGGCTGAGACTGCTGCTGCGGTTCACTGCATCGTATTTCGTAACGTAACCGACTGTCTGTAAATGATGAAAAACGTAATTATTTTTAGTTTCTTGGGCTTAAGCGACTTCTGCAGGAGTCCGTGTTGCTACGAGCTTCCACCTCTACAGTACACCAGTCCGGCGTGCTGTTTCTGCTTCAAGCAAACCCATGTGTCACGTTTTAGGAGGAAATTGGGGGGGGGGGGGGGGGGAGACACTTGGTGAGAAATGAGCAAGCCTTCCTCGAACAACTGTTTTTTTATAAGAGCACTTTGGTACAACACAAAATATTAGTACAATTCAAAACAAATATTATGGTACAAATGATTCATAAAACATCAAAATTATGATATACACAATAACCCCCCACCTTATTCAATTAGTGGTTTCTTTTATCATATATAACAAAACACCTTATACTTAATTGGTTAATGGCACTGGCTATGGACAGGGTTAATGTAACTTGTTAACTACACTAGGCTACTCTCAGGCTAATCTACCCTGCAGCGTTACAGGTGTGCCAGATGATACACAAACCTACTGTTTAAAGGCCTGCTCACTGAGCTAAACCCATGTGAGCGTGCCCCTGGCACTGGGCTAGCCATCTACTTGAAAATCGCTTCAGTCCCTACCTACGTTAGTAACTTTGTTTAACACTGCGTCCCGTTCAACACGTTCGCCTGTTACTTCTCTTATTCACAAATTTGGTTGGTTTACAACGTTTTTTCTTGTCGAGGTTCCCCACCAGTCATCATTAATGCTTTACAGATTTACGCAGGAACCACGTAAACACATGTACCGTAGGAACGTTTCATGGCCTTCTTTGATTCCATTCACATTTTGAGATTCTGAGCATACCTGTTTTCAGATCGCACTCAACATTCAAACATAGAGTTTCTTTACCCTAGAATTACACTACTATTGCACAACTCTTCTTCTTGTTGGACGTTTTAAAACAGTTGGTGTATACCTAGAGGCCTGTCCCTATAGTTGCAACAAACAAGATAAAAGATACCCTCTGCAATGAAAGTCATAAGCTACATTATCAGCAGGAGAGAACATTGAGTACGCTTTCAAACTCCTAAAGCACACTGTTTAGTTTGGAAGTTACCTCTGAGTAGGTCCATTTGAGTTGAAAGTCAGGATATTGCAAGTACTGCAGCAGTGAAAAGAGGGAGAAATTCCTTATTGTATTTATTGTTTCAGTCTTCGCTGATATACAGATACCCTCCTTTTACTGAATTACTGTATGTACGGCTACGTATTGTCTCCATAGTGAATGAACGAGTGGAAGGTCGCAATCCCTAAAATTGTGTAAGTTTCCCTCAATCCATTTGGGTGATATATGCTTGCAGCCTCATGATGGATGTTCCAGCTGTGTGCTACGCAGTGGCTTCCACGTCACTTGTCTAGTGGAAGACCGATCGGGTACTCCATGACGGGGCTCTCCCTTTTAGATACAGACGGCAGCTCCTACCAATAACATCGAGAGGTTGCTGTCAAGGGCGCCCACCAATTCCGTCTCCGTTATTGCCGCTGACGTTACGTCTGCTACTGTAATAAATCTATTGTCGTTCCAGATTCGTACAAAGCAGCTGATTGTTTCGCACTGTTCTTTCTTATCTCTCGTCCTCTCTTCTTCCGCAAATAATTTTCACTTCTCTCTTTCCACAAAGAGTGTATAAAAGTTACAGAAGCTTCTTCGCGTAACAGGTGTCCTGCGCTATTTGTATCACTACCGTTTGTCCTGAAATTGATAAATAATCCATTTTGTGTATGGATTATAACTCTTTACATCCAAAGTGCATTCTTTATCCGCAGACTTAGTTTATTGCCTTCCTAATCGAAGGCGTGCTAAATAACTTTAATTGCTCTTTCTGTCTTGCGCATACGGCCAACCTCCAGAAACGGTGAGTTTTTGGGATTTTTGAGGAGGCAATGAAACTTCCTCATAGATGAAAACTGTTACGAAATCGAACCAGACTTTCTCCTTTCACCAGTAAGGCTCGTACTGTGTTCTGAGCTCGTAACGTCACGCGTCTTCCGGCTCCAGCCTTCCAGAAACTCTGCTGGAATTCCCTGATTCCACAGAAAGTCTTGCAGTAACCGTGAGAGAAAGAGTATCTGAAATGGTGGCCTATAAATGCGCTGCGCGATTAAAAAGGTAACAATATTATGTGAGGAATTTACACTCCTGGAAATGGAAAAAAGAACACATTCACACCGGTGTGTCAGACCCACCATACTTGCTCCGGACACTGCGAGAGGGCTGTACAAGCAATGAACAAATTCCTTCCTGCACTGCAACAAAAACGTCCGGGAAGCGATGCATGTGTGCTGTTTCACCTAGACAACGCACCCGCACATCGAGCTAACGTTACGCAACAGTTTCTTCGTGATAACTTTGAAGTGATTCCCCATGCTCCCTACTCACCTGACCTGGTTCCTAGTGACTTTTGGCTTTTTCCAACAATGAAAGACACTCTCCGTGGCTCTGAGCACTATGCGACTTAACATCTGAGGTCGTCATTCCCCTATAACTTAGAACTACTTAAACGTAACCAACCTAAGGACATCACACACATCCATGCCCGAGGCAGGATTCGAACCTGCGACAGTAGCTATCGCTCGGTTCCAGACTGTAGCGCCTAGAACCGCTCGGCCACTCCGGCCTGACCAGTATACTTTAACGACGCCGGGACGCGAACAGTTTACAGACTTGGCCGTTTCGGAAATTATTCCACCCTTGGCTCGGAAGCCAACGATGATACCAGTTTGGACGTCAGATAAATGGCTCCGTCTCCGCGTTGCGACGAGGACTGAACAGTTTTCCGCCCTGCACCTGCAGTTTGTGAGTGACAGTTGCACATTGACGTCGAATATAAGCGATTGACACAGTAATATGACTGGACCGTGTTCTTTTCGAACTACACTCCTACAAATTGAAATAAGAACACCGTGAATTCATTGTCCCAGGAAGGGCAAACTTTATTGACACATTCCTGGGGTCAGATACATCCCATGATCACACTGACAGATCCACAGGCACATAGACACAGGCAACAGAGCATGCACAATGTCGGCACTAGTACAGTGTATATCCACCTTCGCAGCAATGCAGGCTGCTATTCTCCCATGGAGACGATCGTAGAGATGCTGGATGTAGTCCCGTGGAACGGTTTGCCACGCTATTTCCACCTGGCGGATCAGTTAGACCAGCGTTTGTGCTGGACGTGCAGACCGCGTGAGACGACGCTTCATCCAGTCCCAAACATGCTCAATGGGGGACAGATCCGGAGATCTTGCTGGCCAGGGTAGTTGACTTACACCTTCTAGAGCACGTTGGGTGGCACGGGATACATGCGGACGTGCATTGTCCTGTTGGAACAGCAAGTTCCCTTGCCGGTCTAGGAATGGTAGAACGATGGGTTCGATGACGGTTTGGATGTACCGTGCACTATTCAGTGTCCCCTCGACGATCACCAGAGGTGTACGGCCAGTGTAGGAGATCGCTCCCCACACCATGATGCCGGGTGTTGGCCCTGTGTGCCTCGGTCGTATGCAGTCCTGATTGTGGCGCTCACCTGCCCTGCACGGCGCCAAACACGCATACGACCATCATTGGCACCAAGGCAGAAGCGACTCTCATCGCTGAAGACGACACGTCTCCATTCGTCCCTCCATTCACGCCTGTCGCGACACCACTGGAGGCGGGCTGCACGATGTTGGGGCGCGAGCGGAAGACGGCCTAACGGTGTGCGGGACCGTAGCCCAGCTTCATGGAGACGGTTGCGAATGGTCCTCGCCGATACCCCAGGAGCAACAGTGTCCCTAATTTGCTGGGAAGTGGCGGTGCGGTCCCCTACGGCACTGCGTAGGATCCTACGGTCTTGGCGTGCATCCGTGCGTCGCTGCGGTCCGGTCCCAGGTCGACGGGCACGTGCACCTTCCGCCGACCACTGGCGACAACATCGATGTACTGTGGAGACCTCACGCCCCACGTGTTGAGCAATTCGGCGCTACGTCCACCCGGCCTCCCGCATGCCCACTATACGCCCTCGCTCAAAGTCCGTCAACTGCACATACGGTTCACGTCCACGCTGTCGCGGCATGCTACCAGTGTTAAAGACTGCGATGGAGCTCCGTATGCCACGGCAAACTGGCTGACACTGACGGCGGCGGTGCACAAATGCTGCGCAGCTAGCGCCATTCGACGGCCAACACCGCAGTTCCTGGTGTGTCCGCTGTGCCGTGCGTGTGATCATTGCTTGTACAGCCCTCTCGCAGTGTCCGGAGCAAGTATGGTGGGTCTGACACACCGGTGTCAATGTGTTCTTTTTTCCATTTCCAGGATTATATATATATATATATATATATATATATATATATATATATATATATATATATATATATATATTCAATTTGTTGCCACTCCCCGCAATTGTTTCAGAAATTCTGATGAAATGTTATGCATTGTTGCTCATCCCTTATGCCTTATTTGATCTTAAAACCTTTAAAGATTCTCATTCTAACATTGGATCCGCTATCTCTTCTAAATTGACTCCTGTTTCTTCTTCTACCACTGCAGACGTATGTTCCACTCATAAGGGCCTTCAATGCACTCTTTCTACCTGTACGCTCTCTCCTCTGCATTTATCTGTGCAAATCCTGTTGCACTCTTATTGTTACAACCCTTTTTTTTAAATTTCACTGAAGGCTATCTTATTTTTCCTGTATGCTGAGTCCCCACTTAACTCCTGATCTCTGGCAGGGAAGAGAAGCGTGTCACTTTCTTCAAAGTACGATGTTTTCTAGCGCGGAAAAGATATATACTGTGCTTGGACCATAGTTGCTATATGTATATACTCAGAGATCGTTCCCTCAGTTCCTCACCATTACTCAGAATCATCACACACAGTGCAGTCAATATGATGAACATCTTATTCAATTATTATTTCATGGTAATTATATTTGTATTTCTAGTTCACACGGAATCTGCTTTCAAGTATATTATTAACCGCGTAACAAAATAAAAAGTGAGGGAAAAAATGATCTTTGAAAGAAGAATTACTCTAGCGTAGAATTATTATTGGATTTGAAATTATGCTTAGTAGATTGTAAAATTACCACTGATACAATGCTTTTATATGCTTTGGTTGTGTTTTTTATATATGATTTTATATACATGCTCCTTGCCGCTAGCACAACAGAACATAGTCGTGGTTCAGTTACTGTAAGCTATCAATCAGTCTTTAAAATAATCACATACAATATGTACGTTTATGGACATCCCGTGGCGTAATGCTTCTACGAAGAAGATATTGACATCTGCTAAACAAGTGCTAAGTAAGTTTCCCTGTAAAATACATTTTATATTTCACATAATTGTACAACCAAGGTCTAAAGCTTTATAATATCGCTAACTTCGTAGACCTCTGGATATTTTAATTTGTTGAATGCGGTAAAACAACTAATAACTGAATTTCAATTCCCTTACACCCCCCCCTCCCCACCCCCAAAACAAAAAAACCTTACTACATATCTTGCATCAGAGAAACTACAGCCATAAATCTGACCAGACGAGGTCAGACTTGAGATGCTGAGACGGACCAAGTGGAGTACTGGTGGCGCATCGTTATTCTGGTCCTCCCCCTGCGGTGGCGGATTTGTTATTCAATAAGCTCCCAACACCGACCTCATTGCATATGGAGCGATGAACTGATAGCTGCGTGAAGTGACCTTGAGCCAGTCCCTATAGGAGAGTTCTTTAAGAGGAGTCGAGCTATCTACGAAGTTAAGCGTACGATCACAATTTTTCCTACTTTACAACTCAGCTAATAGTGCTTATGTTACAAACACACTGATCGTTTCTCAACGACGGCTTCATAGAGCAAATACCAATATTGGTGATAGTCCTGCAGAGACCATCACATTGTATTACATGCATACCGTTTTACGAAACTCCTAGAGATAGTTCTCTTCAACATAGAAAGAAGTCAAACTGTACATTTTATTTCAGTTCGATGCAGCAGAAACATAAATCTTGCATTACTGTGAACAGGGTAATTATAATTTAAGCTAAACATTCTAACCACTGTAGAATAGCACCACTGGTCAGAATGACGTCATATTGCAACGGAATCTTATCGGAGAAGGGGAAAACGTATGGCAGAAGAAAAATAAATAGTTAGAAAATGTAGCAATGGATGGCGCTGCAAGCATCATAATTTAATAGTGGTCGACTACAAATAAGAAACCAATCATATTGTAAGTAGGCTGTTTAGGTTCTTTTATTGGTAACGCCGCCGCCATGTAGCGCTCTGTATAAAAATCACTGGCTGTGCCGTGTGCAGTCTGTGGCTGGTTTGCATTGTTGTCTGCCATTGTAGTGTTGGGCAGCGGCAGCTGGATGCTAACAGCGCGTAGCGTTGCGTAGTTGGAGGTGAGCCGCCAGCAGTGGTGGACGTGGGGAGAGAGATGGCGGAGTTTTGTAATTTGTAAGACTGGATGTCATGAACTGCTATATATATTATGACTATAAATGTAAATACATTGTTTGTTCTCTATTAAAATCTTTCATTTGCTAACTATACCTAACAGTAGTTAGTGCCTTCCGTAGTTTGAATCTTTTATTTAGCTGGCAGTAGTGGCGCTCGCTGTATTGCAGTAGCTTGAGTAACGAAGATTGTTGTGAGGTAAGCGATTTGTGAAACGTATAGGTTAATGTTAGTCAGGGCCATTCTTTTGTAGGAATTTTTGGAAGTCAGATTGCGTTGCGCTAAAAATATTGTGTGTCAGTTTAAGCACTGTCCTGTATAAATTTTTCTAAGGGGACGTTTCAATATGATAATGTCTAAGGGGTACGTTTGACGTTAAACAAACTGTGCTACTCCGTGTGCGTGGGTATACAAGTGTGATACTGTGAGTTACGTAAGCCCATCCACTATGGTAAGGTCATATGACATCGGATGGGAAAAATCGGTTTTTTGCTCTCCTGAGGCCAACCCGCATAAAAAGCATGAATCAAAATCAAATCGGATTATTAATTTCCGTGTGACTGGCGCAAAACTTGTTCAATAATCTGTCCATCGTTTTCTGCAAAAAGTTGAAATTGAGAAACAGTATGTTCCGCAATTGATCGGAGTGCTTCCGGGGTCACGTTCACAATGTGTTGCGCAATGCGTGCCTTTAATGCAACTAAGTTTGCAATCGGAACACTGAACAGAACATCTTTCAGAGAGCGCCACTGCCGGTAGTCACGCAGATGAAGATCAGCTGATCGGGACGGCTCGGCTGTAGGGAAATGGCGGCTGATAATTCTAGCATTTCCGAAATGTCGCTTCAGCAGCTGCTTAACTGGATTTGCAATGTGCGGAGGTGCGCCATCTTGCATGAAAATGATCTCATCCACGCTGTTGGAGAGCTAGAATGACGCAAAAGACACTCATAGCGCTTACCAGTGACGGTACAGGTAAAAGGACCGGAAGCACCTGCCTCTTCGAAAAAATTGGCCTATGATAAATGATGCCTTAAACTAGCACCACACAGTGACCTTTTTAGGATGAAGTGGTACTGGTTCATTTGCGTGTGGATTTTCCATTGTCCACATTCAATAATTCTGTGTATTGACATATCCTGTCAAATGGAAGCGGGATTCGCCTGTAAACAAAATCTTCCACGGCCAGTCATTGTCCACTTCCATGCGAGCAAGAAATTCTAAAACATTCTTGCTGGCAAGTCAACAGGAACCAACTCGTGCACATGGGTAATTTTGAATGGAAAACAAAGAAGGATGTTTCGTAGGATTTTACGCAACGTACTCCGTGTACTACACGTTTCCCCACCACCACTCATCTTCCTCCTGCATTGCTGTGGCCACTGCTTTCACTGACGTCGAATCAGTTCATTTCTTCCCTCTACCAGGTTGCACACCAAAAGAACCCATCATTTCTAATTTCCGAATCATTTTCTCCAGACCCACGGCAGTCATCGGACCAACGCTTTTTTTCAAACCCTTCAGTGTCCGGAACTTCTGCAGAGCAACTTATGCATAGTAATCATTCTTACAAGCAGAGAGCGTCTCTTGCATTGAGAGAGCCATGGCGAAAGTCGCAGACGCGAAAGGAGGAATAGCCGTTTACTTGGCTTGTTTATACGAACTTCAATGGGTCGTGCGCGTGACAGGTGTTTTCATTTACGTATTCTGACACATAGAGCGCCATATATTGATCAATTTTGCACTCTCTTTTTTTCTTCTGCCATAAATTTTTCTCCTTCTCTGATAATATTCCGGTGCAATTTGACGTCATTCTGACCAGTGGATTTATTTGTACAGAGTTTTGAAACTTTAATTATAATAACCCTGTACATTAATTTTATCCGTTGTTGTGAAGATGACAATGGACCAGAAGATATTTCTAAAGGTAGAATTCTTTATTGAATGCAGAAACTCTACTGTACAAGGTGTAACAAAGAGGTACGGCGCAACTTTCAGGGAACGTACCGCACATACAAAGGAATAAAATTTGTTACATGGACGTGGGTAAGGGAAAATCTTTATTTCAATGTCAGAGCTTGTGACACCGATAATGCAGTTAAAATATCTTCCGCATCAAACAAAAATTTTTGCCGTTTGATATCCGTTGGTAACTTGTACTGTACTTCTGATTCTGAATCTGTAAGCTTTATGGCCGCGCGGAATGCCGCGCATGCGCCGTGTCACTGGCTGGACGGCCCCTCTCGCAGAAGTTCGAATTCTCCCATGGGCACGGGTGTGTGTGTGTGTGTGTGTGTTGTTCTTAGCATACGTTAGGTTAAGTAGTGTGTATGTCTAGGACCGATCACCTCAGCATTTTGCTCCCTCAGTAATTCACAAATTTGTCAGCTTTATTATAGAAACTATAGATAACATGTAATGGATCTAATACTGTATTTGTTTCTGACTGTATATAATTGATTGTAATTATAATATACTTATTGTACATTGCTGGATAATAGCCAGGAGAACTTTATTTAATGTATCGATAGCAACGACGAAACGGCAGTAGCTTGGTCGTTGTATATCTTTGCGTTTGGAGAGCCTCTGTTGCGCTTCTAGCTGAGAGGAAGCACGAGAAATTGAGTCGTTAACCAGTTCGGAAGTGTTCGTTGGGCGCTCCCGCAGAAACGGGGTGCAGCGACGTACATCAGAAAAAAGTTTTCCATCACCTCGGTTCCGAGAGTTCCGGAACCGGTATGGAAAATTGGAATAAAGATCAACATATACATCATTTCCGTCCTTTTCATTGCCCATGAAAACCACACATTGCATGTTGTACCACCATACAGCGAGACCTTCAGAGGTGGTGGTCCATATTGCTGTACATACCGGTACCTCTAATACCCAGTAGCACGTCCTCTTGCACTCATGCATGCATGTATTCCTCGTGGCAAACTATACACAAGTTCAGGAAGGCACTGTTGGTCCAGATTATCCTAATCCTCAACGGCGATTAGGCATAGATCCCTCGGAGTGGTTGGTGGATCACGTCGTCCATAAAAAGCTCTTTTAAATCTATGCCAGGCATGCTCGGTAGTGTTCATGTCTGGAGAACATGCTGGCCACTCCAGTCGAGCGATGTCGTTATCCTGAAGGAAGTCATTCACAAGATTTGCACGATGCGGACGAGAAATGTCCATGAAGACGAATGCCTCGCAATATGCTGCCGATATGGTTGCACTATCGGTTGGAGGATGGCATTCACGTTACGTACACCCGTTATGGCGCCTTCCAGGACCACCAGCGGCTACCTCGGCACCACATAATGCCACCCGAAACCAGGAGGGAGCCTCTACCTTGCTGCCCTCACTGAACAGTGTGTCTAAGGCGTTCAGTCTGACTGGGTTGCCTCCAAACACGTCTCCGACGTTTGTCTGGTTGAATGCTTATGCGACATTCATCGGTGATGAAAACGCGATGCCAATCCTAAGCGGTCCATTTGCCATTTTGTTGGGCCCATTTGAACCGTGCTGCATGGTGTTGCGCTTGCAATGATGCCATGGACGTCGGGAGTGAAGCTGCGCGTCGTGCAGCCTATTGCGCACAGTTTGAGTCGTAACACGACGTCCTCTGGCTGCACGAAAAGTATGGTGGTGTTGCTGACAGGGTTCCTCCGAGCCATAATCCGTAGCCAGCGGTCATCCACTGCAGTAATAGCCCTTGTGCGGCCTGAGCGAGGATGTCGTCGAAAATTCCTGCTTTCTGTATCTCCTCCGTCGCTTTGGTTCACTCCGAGATGCCTGGACACATCCCTTGTTGAGAGCCCTTCCTGGCACAAAGTAACAATGCGGACGCGGTCAAACCGCGGTATTGATCGTCTAGGCGTGGTTGCACTACGGACATCACGAGGCGTGTACCTCCTTCCTGGTGGAATGTCTGGAACTAATCGGCTGTTGGACCCCCTTCGTCTAATAGGTGCTGCTCATGCATAGTTGTTTACATCTTTGGGCGGGTTTAGTGACATCTCTTAACAACCCATCAGGGTAGCCGAGAGCGCTAGCGCGTTGCTACCTGGCGCGCCGGCCCCGGATCGAATCCGCCCGGCGGATTATAGGCGACGGCCGTTGTGCTGGCCAGCCTCGATGTGGTTTTTAGGCGGTTTTCCACATCCTACTAGGTGAATACCAGGCTAGTCCCCACGTCCCGCTTGAGGTACACGACTCACAGCCACTTTAAACACATTCACACTGTTTCACGATTTACACTAGACACAGACAGCTGGGGTACACTAATTCCATCCTGGGGAGCATGGGGTGGCGGCAGGAAGGGCATCCACCCACCCCTTAAAATTTACCGTGCCGACCCTGCGCACAATGCAGGATGAAGTCAGTAGGAAGAGAAGTGATATCTCTGAACAGTCAAAGGGACTGTGTCTGTGATACATTCTTCAGGAGTAATTCGTTAATCTGCGGGTATTGCGAGCACGGTGGGAATGGACAGGCGGAGGAAGCTGCAGTTCTAACAAATGCCTGTCGCATAATTATCTGTGGTTCTGGAGACGACTCGGAGTTCTCAACCGGCAGCAACAGCGGCAGCTGACCCTTGTCAACGGCTATATTCTTCGTCCTCTGTACTACATCGTAAGACAGTGAAGTGAAAATATATAAACTGATGTAGACGTTACCCAGCAGAATTTCTTCCATAAAGTGTGACTAACTTGTATAATAATCTGCAATAGTTAAAACGCGTAGGGCACCTGTGTTGTCCTTGTCTTCGGACATTATTACCATGCATGGTCCCTTTCCTTTCCATGCAATCACCGAGTGTCGTAACAATATGACAACTGATTAACTATTTACTGTCAGTTTCGTATGTTTGCTAGTGACCAGTTTCAATCTAAATTTTCTGCCTCAGTAACTGTTCATTTTTGTATTGCATACCAGAGGGTTAAATAATTTGCATTTTTTAGTATTATGTCCATTCACTTAATGTAACGTAAGGTTTCACTGGCAAAAGTAATAACAAAAGACACAGCACATTTCCATTATTCCGTATTTACGACTTTTGCTGGCTTGGTATGTATCTTATTGCTGTTATTTTAAAAGTAAAATCAATTACTCGTTTGCTTAAAGTAAATTCAGTGCAATCTTTCTGTAATCAAAAGTAGATTGCTTGCCTTTCTCTAAATTTTGCGTTACGTTACATTGAGGTTACTGAAAGTCATTTTTTACATCACAGAGTTTAAGTTAAGCCAGTCATTTATTTAACCTGTTAACTCCATTTAACTTTACTTTCAAAATTCAGTACTTCAGAATAAGTAACTGCAAACTCAGTGCTTTCTGAATCATTTATTTTCTCGTGAATTGTTGTGCTGTGGAAAAACGTGACAACCTCCTGTTGCCACGATAGTGATTATTTGCTTCAGTTCCTTTGCCCTTACCTTTCTTAAGATTCACCCCTAGGGGACTGGCGACCGTTTTACTACCGCTTCTTTAGCTAATCATAGTATTTTTCCTATTATCAGTGATGTTTGTAGTAAATATGCCATGGTACCCTTTTCCCTCCTTTGTGGTTCGTAAGTGATTGCACTATTTTTTACCAATTTCAAAATTATTATCATTATTTAGGTTAAGCTTAGAATGGATTCTTTCTTCAGAAAAGTCTGCTGTACAATTTCCTCCAACTAACCGGTGTTGTTTTCCTTCGGTAACGATAGCCTTACTCACTGTAAAATGTAATTATGAATATGCGATCCAGTAGGCAGGTTAAGAATGGGGAGGTTAAAAGCTCATTGTCTAATTCTCTTCATAATCGCATTAATCATGAGAAATACACAGAAAAGAATATGTCAGCATTAACTGACACGTTTTCTTACAGTAAATGGTTCGTAATATCCTCTTGTCTACCAGGCGAATTAATAAGTAGAGAATTTTTTAAGGATGTGTGAGTTTCAAAATATACCATTTTTCTTCAGACATAAACTACCGTAAGCATATTTTACATACACAGAGCATACATTTATGACAGCTTTGTTATTCGAACAGCTGGACTCTCTTTGTAAATGAACTGCTATTTAATTTTGAGCAGATTACTTCGGATAACAGCTTATGTGCAATTACAGTCGTTCGTAAACTTGAAAAGCTTTTGATGTGTAGTTTCAAAACCTGCCATTTCACGGATTTTACGCGAGAAGAGCATTTGGAATAAAAAGACTTGAAACCAAAGGTTCTGAATGAGTGCTGTTATGGATACTAAGTGCGCTGAATGCACGTTCGCTGTATTTGTCTAGCACATATAGAATCAGGAAATAGTAGCGACTGAACGTACACTCGCAAGAACAATGCGACGCAAGTGACGTAATATGCACAGCTGCACACGGCGTTCGATACGTTTTATCTCGACGTATCACAGTTGACATGGGTGAGTGTCAAACATATTTCCAAACGGAACGCTTAGAAACGACGGCTAAAACATCTGCACACATATTGTGATGGAAAAATATTTTTTTAGTTTCAATGCAAGCAGTACAACCTCAGACTGCTTGCGTTTACCTTCAAATGCAGTAATCGTGCAGTGCTTTGTGTGTTCTCATGTCTTGTTTTTCTTGTTGGCCGAATATTTGATAAGGAGTTCAGCTCGCAATTTGTTGAGGATACAGTATAGGCCGTTGGTGGTTCTGGTATATTTTGAAGCTGTTTTTGATACTAGCACTTGGACCTATTCATTCAAGTTACCGTGGATATCAACCATAATCCTGATTTCAACAATCAAGATGACCAATAGCTTTTCGTTCTTATACTCATTCCTCATGAGTATGCTGTGGAAACCCTCAAGATAACAACCGTTTTTATGGGGCAGAGTGCTTAAGTTCCTGGTCTGACGATCATTCAAAGTGCCCAACCGCAGATCAACTGACCCACTCAATCAACCAAACTTAGCCCCTTAGAAATGTCTGGCTCTATTTAGAAGAAAGGTTGAAACGTGGCCGTCAACGTCACAGGAGCTTTACAGGATCTAATCTTCAACGAGAAACTTTAGGTGGGTATGAGACATTTCAGCAAGCTTGTCAGCTCTCACACTTGCGCAGGCCGCGGTGGTCTAGCGGTTCTAGGCGCTCAGTCCGGAACCGCGCGGCTGCTACGATCGCAGGTTCGAATCCTGCCTCGGGCGTGGATGTGTGTGATGTCCTTAGGTTAGTTAGGTTTAAGTAGTTCTAAGTTCTAGGGGACTGATGACCACAGATATTAAGTCCCATAGTGCTCAGAGTCATTTGAACCATTTGAACCATCTCACACTTGCATAACCGATGCCATTTAAGGTTTGATTTTACGTTACACGTCTATTGACGTGATATCTCTTCCGGTGCAGAATTTCTGGCCCGATATGGTTACTTTAAAAAAATATTTCATCGCAGTTACAGATTTCGGGCTGCATTTCCTACCTTCAGAGGTCTGCAACTATTTTATAATGTTGCCAGTGTCGACATTTATTGTGTTCTTGCAGTATTTCATTCTCCTTCCTAAGGAGGAAACCAGTAATAGTGATAAAATTCCCCTATTTTCTTCATTCTTAAAGCTGTCAGTCTGCTTCCCCTTCACAGAGAATACAAGAGGCAGAGTAATTGGAGGTGGAAGGCTGAAGACTATAAAATATGCGGATGATGACGCGGTACTGGCGTAATCGGTGGAGGAGCTACACAAAATGTTGAAGAGTACTGAAAGAAGGGGCAAGGAGAATGGAAAGAAGATAAATATAGGAAAACAAAAGTGTTAAGACTAAGCAAGAAGGAAGCTCCAGTTAAAACTTTCTTAGATGGAAAAAAGATAGAGTAAAAAAATGGAAATCACAATAAGTTTGCAAAATTTTCATTTATATATAATAAAGCTATGTCACTGTCAAAGGCTAGGCAGTCTGCTGTGTCATGGTGATTCTTTTTGTCCAACTCGTACATCATCAATAGCCACGGTTTATTACACCTTTCTCCACTAACTTACCGCTTCACGCAGAAACAAACAGAACGGTAGAAACCCACATCTTCGCTTAATATTATTACACTTCATTATCTCGTGAGCGAATAAAATGTGTGTAAGCGTTATGCTTTACTAGTGTGCGTACAGTGGGGGCCACTTTCCGTATCTGTCGAACGTTATCAATCAAGTGAAGTAGATCTTCTATCTAAGAAGATAAAAACAACATGACATTGACAGCACATCCCTGGAATGGAATTAAAATATTTGTATTCGTAAGCACCTTCAAGATAAACTTAGAGGCGCAATGACATATTGAACAGTCAAAGATAACATTCGATTTACTTACAGTAGTCCGTAACACTGTTTTCACAAGAAGATTCAATAGCCGGAAATATATAACCTTATAAATTCGTAGGACAGATGAAAGGGTCAATTGGTAACAACACATTCAATCGCCTAAAAAGAAAAAAAAGAAAAAAGAAAAAGAAAGAATGGTGCTTTGTTCATTGTAATTCTCAATTGTGAAAGTTCGTTTACTTCGCGTATTGGAACCCTAATACGCCTTAGAAGTGATCTTTTTCAATCAAGGCAGTGTACTCACAAATAATAGTCAATCAGAAACTTTTAGTATCCTTTCGCAAAGACCATGCAGGACGTTATTTGTTTCAGAAATCCAGAACTTTTACCCTTTTTCATGCACATCCTAATTCCTTTCTCTTTATCCACTATAATTTTGTCTGCACAAGATTCCTTTTCAGAATATGCCCTAGCAAAGATTTTTCCCTTTTCTGAACTCTTCCAATAACATTCTTCCTTCCCCTATTTTGTTCATTACTTTTTCATTCTTAAATTTATCTTTCGACTTCACCTTAAGCATTCTTCCGCATAGCCTTTCTTCAAAGACGTCTAGATCTCTACATTTTCCTTCTTTCTTTTTAAAGGTCCATGACTCACTGTTATATAACTCCAGACATAATATTACGCAATGTGTTCAGTGCTTCCACTGGAATTCTTCTACATATTAGTAACTGCTTCAGCTTCTCAGATGCTCTCTTTCCAGTATGTATCTTAATCCTTATTTCTTATGTGCAGCTTCCGTTCCATGTCAATAAACCTCTTTTATCTGTACTATATTAATCTTCATTCCGTTCTCCTTGATCCCTCTTCCCGTATTCTTCAGCATATTGTATAGCACCTCTTCCGATTACGCCAGCATTGCATGATCAACCACATATTTTATAGTCTTTATCCTTCCACCTCCATTTACAATTCCTCTTGGCATCCTGTATGAGTTTAATTATCACTTTGTCTACGTATATGTTAAATGGCTTTGGTGACGAACTGTATGAACTCTATTACGTCGAACGCTTGATATAATTTATGCTATATTATTAGTTGGATCAAATTGGCATTCTTACGTTATGCCCCTTCCGGTGATCCTCTCTTCCGTCTCCTCGTTCCACACTCTGTCAATTTTGGCTTTGTATGCGTTTCCTTCATTAACCTTCTATCTTTACGATGCGTCCCATTAACATTGTCAGCAGTAATTCTAATTAAGATCGGTTGATTTAGCGGGCCAGTAGAGCTGCGATAGGGCACTTGATTGTTCGTCTGCCGGCCGCGGTGGCCGCGCGGCTCTGGCGCTGCAGTCCGGAACCGCGGGGCTGCTACGGTCGCAGGTTCGAATCCTGCCTCGGGCATGGGTGTGTGTGATGTCCTTAGGTTAGTTAGGTTTAAGTAGTTCTAAGTTCTAGGGGACTTATGACCTAAGATGTTGAGTCCCATAGCGCTCAGAGCCGTTTGAACCATTTGATTGTTCGTCTAATCAGGAACTCAGGCGTGCAGCCCTGTAAAAAGCAGTGTTATCTCGAAAACGACATTATCCGCAACACACCCATCGTGAATATATAGAAGAAAGAGCAGCTATTGGTCATCTTGAATGTTGAAATAAAAATTATGGTTCATGTTCAGGAAAACATGAACGAGTGGATGCAAGTGCTAGTATGAAAAACACGCTCAAGACGTCATGGAACCTTGTCCAGCCTGTACTGTACCCTCAAAAAAGTGGGCTAAATGCCTCATTGGACCACTGGCCAACGCAGTTTCTGTATCGTTTGGTCTGTTGAAGACACACAGTTTTACTTTTGGCTGTGGGCAACGACGTTTTGCTCGGTACATGAATCTAATGGTGCACTGGAGAACTCATTGGAAAGAGAATGCGCCCACTGACCGCAGATATTCATAAGGTTGAAATGTGATGTGATACAAAAGGTGTGACACTCGTCTCCGGTATTAGTCAGCTAGCATCTCTTGACCACTCACCTTCAGCGGTGTTACAAGGCAGACAGTGGTTCACTATTCCTTATAGGCACGACGTTAAAACAGTAAATCAGGCAACTTCATTCACGGCGTAGTCATGGACAATTCAAATCACTTTACCTTGTTTCTATCAATCTGTCACATTTCTATTTTGACCCATAAGACTGCGATATTCTTAATCGGTCTAAAATATTTTAGTAACTCACGATTAACGTGATAGGTTCGTCAGAGCTATGTATTATTTCTAAATGTTCACCATTTCTGTTATTAATACCTTCCGTTTGTATTGAATCACAAGCTCCTTAGGAAAAGTTTGGTGTCTACGAATTTTTCTCCTCAGACTAGATTGATCTTTCGCTTTGTTGTCACCATTGCTGTTAACTTTACATCCCATCCACTCCTTTCAAAATTTAATTCCTGCACTCATTTCTGTTCCTATGGTAAGCGTACTGATTTGACGGCAGATACGACATCCTAGAAACTTTTTTTTTTTTCATTTCAAGTCATGATTTTTCAAAAATGAAATACCGAGCAGCGTACATAGCACAAGCCCGTTGGGCATTTTGATCACAATAGCCATACATCAACACGATATCGACCTTTTCCGCAATTGGTATACGGTCCATTTTTAACACGGGTAATGTATCAAGAAGCAAATACCGTCCGCACTGGCGGTATGCTACGTGATACCACGTACTTACACGTTTGTGACTATTACAGCGCCATCTATCACATAGCGAAAAAAAAAAGTGATCCAACTAAAATATTCATATTTATTTACGTACTATACGAATATGTAATAAGAAATGGGGGTTCCTATTTAAAAAAAAAAAACACAGTTGATATCGGTTTGACCTATGGCAGTGCCATCTTGCGGGCCAACCATAGCGCCATCTGGTTTTCCTCTTCAAGCTAGACAAGTTTCGTTCTTTGTAGTTTTTTCGTTTGACGCTTATTTCGTGAGATATTTGGCCCTGCCACGATCAATGCACCACCCCATATATCTATATATACTGAGGTGACGAATGAAAATATGTTCTGAGACCAAGATTCGAACCTGGGTCTCCTGCTCTCTAGGCAAATGCGCTAACCACTGTACAGTGGCACAGTGGCTTTGCACAAATGCACGGACCTTTGCACAAATGCATGGACTACCATAGGATGGCTCCTTCCTCAATCCGAATTTTCATTCACCTCTCAGCCCACTTGGTATCCCCTAAACTGGAACAGTATTGCAGAGTCTCTCCATTGTATTGCCGTATCACCTCAATATCGAACGAAATGGGGGATCCTGCGTGAACCCCAGGCGTCGATGCCTTAAGGAAGTAAAACTATATGGTTCCAGAGACTTCCTCGAGTCTCATTGAACGCTGAGGTGCTATTCCAATACATTTAGAGAGCCCGTGTAACTCTGTTCCAGTCTAGGGGGAATACCAAGTGGCTCGATGCTGAATGGAAATTTGGATTGAGGACGGAGGCTTGCTAGAATAATCTGTGCAGTTGTGTAAAGCCACTGTGCCAGGGTAGCGTAGTGGTTAGCTCACCTTATAGTGACCAGGAGACCCAGGTTCGAATCCTCGCCTTGGCACAAATTTTCATTCTTCGCTTCAGCCTGCATATGGTTCAAATGGCTCTGAGCACTATGCGACTTAACTTCTGAAGTCATCAGTCGTCTAGAACTTAGAACTAAGTAAACCTAACTAACCTAAGGACATCACACACATCCATGCCCGAGGCAGGATTCGAACCTGCGACCCCTGCATATGCTCATCACAGATGTTTCTGAGACTTGAAAAGGTCACTGGAACCATATAGTTTCATTTGACATTTCTTTATGCTTATAGTTTCACTTCTCTCTTCTGTGGTTGGTGTTTTCTTCATCGAGTTCTGCAAAATCACGATGGAAAAATAGGAACACAACACAAGAGTAAATTTCCTTATTCTTTAATCAGCTCACGGACGAAATTTCGTTTCTGCCCTTCATTTGAAATGGAATTAACACTTGTGCCACTAGTGTCGCTCTAGTGTACCTGTAGACTGTACCCATGAGAGAAAAGGAGTTTCCTTGGACTAAACGAATTTCGCGATTGTTGGTTGCAATATAATTTGTATAAGACACGGTTTGGGATAAATATTTCTGAGAACACAAGTGAGGGGTAGCACGTAACACTTCCCAGTCACTTCATAGGTGGAGATTCACATGATCGCCTGGTATCGGTTCTACACCAAGTTCCAGATTTCTGCAAGGAAACCAGTGTAAAAGGGATACTAACATCTTGCCATGAGCTCATTTGCAGATGGTTGCGATCTCCTGCAATATTAACTGACCAGCAGCTGCGGACTTTAACAATTCCCATCATGGATAAATTAACATGATGTTTCGTATTTCTCTCTTTCGTTTCTTATAAATGTTTCTACCAGATGTCTGTTTCTGTAACATGTCAATGCGATACGCCGCTTGGGCACTCTCTCTCTCTCTCTCTCTCTCTCTCTCTCTCTCTTTTTCTGTATATATATATATATATATATATATATATATATATATATATATATATATATGTGTGTGTGTGTGTGTGTGTGTGTGTGTGTGTTTTCAAACACTCGCGCGCACACGAGAGGAGAGGTAGTAGAAGTGAGGACGAACCTGGAAGCTGGCATGAATACAGAGCAGTATTCAGCACATATCGACTTTCTCCTTTCCCAGCGTACCTGTTGCACGGCTGCTGCGAAATGAGAAGCAGTCGTTCGACAATGGTAACGCAGCACCGGTATCGCGTGGCTTCGGCTTTGTAAAGGGACGCCGGGTGGCAGCAATGTGAGAGCACAACACAGCACACGCCGAGGAGGCAGCTGCCGGCAGCAGCGACGGGTAGTGCCTCGCCTCGCCGCCAGGGGCGCTGCTGGAATTGCGCGAGTGTTTGCAACCGGCTGCTGACAAGGAGGGAAAGAGGAGGGCCGAGCGGAAAGACAGAAACAGCAGCAGCAGGAAGCGGCGGACAAGCGCAGGGTATTATTAGCGGGCAGGTGCCGACGGCAAAGTGGCTGTAGCAGAGCGCGCGGCTAACTCCGTGCGCAGACCTTGTCAACTGAGACGCTGTCTGTTTGTCGGCTCGGTCAAGGCCGAACACCTGCTGTCTCCGATGTTGCACTCTCCTGCTAGGGATGGGAAAAGTCGACCGGTTATCACTGATGCCGCTATTTTAGTTCTAACAGCTATTTTTCGGTATTTGTTTGGTCTCAGTTATAAGAGGTTTTTTTTACGTTTTACTAATAATCGGGTAAAAAATCTGCATGTCAATTTGTCCTAGCAGAAGCGCTAAAATTTTCGGTTTTTAAATAAACATTTTCTAAAATTGAGGAATTATTCGTAAAATTGCTCTAAAATATTAAGATATTATACAAAATGAGAAAAGCGATGAATGTTATTTTAATATCAACACCGGCAGAAACGAACAACAAACATGGATGAAGAACCGGTACACCACTGCTGAGATAATAATGAAACTGCTACTATGTGGCATGTGCCATGGTTTACTGGATGGTATGCTTGTACATGCAACGTGTGCAACATGCCCCGCTGCAGTCATTAACTGTGCGGCTGATCCCGGCGGAGGTTCGAGTCCTCCCTCGGGCATGTGTGTGTGTTAGGATAATTTAGGTTAAGTATTGTGTAAGCTTAGGGACTGATGACCTTAGCAGTTAAGTCCCATAAGATTTCACACACATTTCATTTCAACATGCCCCATCTGGTCTATATGCCTTTATCTACTTGTAGCCCATGAAAACTGACATATTAAAACGAAAAATAGAGTTATTCAACCTCAGTTTTCACCCTTTACCATTCACGCTGGATGGACTAAATTTTCTTTTATTTGCTTATTTAATTTAGGATTTTGATTCTATATATCTTGAAAGCGAAGGACTCAAAATTGTTCAGTCTTTGTTCGAATTCTACGTGTATCATAGGAAATAAGAATAAAAAATCGAAAATTGCTTATTTCAGAAATTTCATCTGTTTTAGCAAACCGGTTAAACTACCGTTGGGAAAAAAATATAACCGAAAATTGACACACACACAGACACACAGACACACGTACACACACGTTCACACCATAGATCTGGCCCCAACATCCATTCTGTAGCAAATTACAAAGTTTTCCTGTCTCCTCTCCACACAAAACACTTTCGGATATCGTACACGCAATACCAAGAATACAACTGTCTGTCCCCATCATCGTCATCCCCAGTACTCTGGCGCCTCGTAAATCAACGAACCTACATCCTGTAGCCATATTATTAGAGACATCCGATGTTTTGACTATTAATTTATTTCTGGAGTTTGGTTTTCTAAACTGGTTCCACTATCTTTGTTTAAGAGGTTGAATATTGTTGAAGAGCTATTATTGAATGAAATAAGCTCCTTTGTTGAGCTGCATCACTTTTGTGAGAGCCGACTGCTGATGAAAGATTTCCAGTTACAGTTTTGAGAACAGTTAGAGCTGACGTGTTTGAAGTGTGAGAGCATTATTAACATCTAGTAATTTTTCTTAAGAAATTTCAGCCATTTTATTTACAACTGTTCATTTAAATTGTACAATTATGATTTCGGCTTTAGAGCAATTGTCAAGTGCATGTTGAACAGAAAATTAAGAAAACATATGTATCATACAGTGTATGGCGTAAGTAGAAGAAATTTTCACGTATTTGAGAACATTACTTACATATTAAAGTTATGTCTGACCTGTGTGTGACATGTCATCGTCCAAAAAGCATTTCTAGTTTTATAGACCAAATAGTCACATTTCAGGATGTGAGTACGTATCGAAGATACAAGGTGCACAGTGAAAACCATGAACACACTGTATGACGTATTTAACAGCCAATACGCTCCCGTGACCTCTGTTCGTCATCTCTGTTCATCAACATGTAACAAAACATTGGCATCGTAACAAAGTGCCTCACTCCATGAGCCACGTGCTCTTTGCATTGCCAGGAGTATTATTAGCAAAAGGGGAGTTGGATATTTATTTAGCTAAATGCTTGACATTTTTAATACACGTTCATAACAGCCTCGTACAACGATACACGATAATACTCAGAGTCTAAATACAACAATTTTAGATGCACAATCAAATTTTGATGTCAAAAAGATCGCGTGGCTGCAATGTTATACTATCGTAATAAAAGATGTTACACCGTGCGACAACTTGCACGACCCACTTGAAATAGCGGGACTGCTACAAGTTCTGAAAGTGAAAGACCCTAAGCCGGAATTGAACAATGACATTTTCTATACATTTTTAAAATACGACAGCCCACACAACAGAATGAGAGAGGGGATGGGAGGAGAGTTGGAGGAAGGGATTGCTAGTTTTCGAGTGTATTTGTAGCCTCTAATGATAAACTTTGCTGATTACTGAGTGATGTTAGATACAACAAGAAAATAATGGGCAAAGTAAATTACTTGACACCTCGAACGATTGTGGAGGTTGAAGCACTGATTGGCCCCAATCTGTATTCAAATCGAGAGATTATCCGTAAGGGATTTTTATAAGAGTTTGATCTTCAAGGCTCTTAGGGCTGCACGAAAGCCAATACTAACTGCCGCTATGATGTCAAAGCATCTTTCATGGGCAAAGGAGCACAAGCATCGAGATTTGGATTTATGGTAATCGGTATCATTAAATTAGACGATATTTGCCTTCATACAGTAGTGCTAAATAAATTTTTCAGTTCAGGGCCGATCGTAAAGCAAATATTAATAGCTTTTTCGCAGACGTTGAAAATACCGCTTCAGTCGTAAATTTCTTTATTTTCACACGACCGGTTTCGGACTGTTATAAGCCAATCTTCAGGTTCTGCGCTGACTCCCTGTTCTGCGCTTATAGGCAGTACACTGCGCCTGGCACACGCGGTGCACGGGGACCACAGCACAGCTGCGACACTTGAGGATGGGCTTGTAACAGTCCGAATCCGGTCGCTTGAAAATAAAGAAATTTATAACTGAAGCGGTATTTTCAACGTTTACTAAAATGCTCAGTTGCTGATGTTCTTCCAACAGGACTGTTACTAGCTTTTCAATTTCGTTTCTGGTTTCCTTTAGCGATGAGCCCTAATCTGAAATTTTGGTAAATAAATCTCAGTTTGTACGAAGCCGCCTTGGTAAAAAGTACCATCCCGACTGTACTGTGCAGAGTGCGAGATACCCGAGCAAGGTTGTGATATGGTCTGTCATCAGGGGCAAGAGCACTGGGTCTCTCTACTTGGTTGAGGGAACAATGCGGCAAAACCATTACAAGGAGGAGTATTGCTGTACAGTCTGGGGTCGGCATTAGATAGAATCGACGGGGGACATCGGACACGTTTAAAGAAGTGCGTTCCGTTTTGTATTATCGTGAAATAGGGGAGAGAGCGCCAAGAATATGATACATGAACTGGGGTGGCAATCATTAAATCAAAGGCATTTCCGTTGCAGTAGGATCTTCTCATGAAATTTCAATCACAAACTTTCGGATCTTCTCATGAAATTTCAATCACAAACTTTCTCATCAGAGTGTGACATTATTTTGTGAGCGCCCACCTACATAGGGATTGATCATCATCATAAAATAAGAGAAATCAGATCTCGCACAGAAAAATTTGTGTGTTCGTTTTTCCAAAAAATGTCCAAATTTGTGTGAAATCTTATAGGACCCAACTGGTAAGGTCCTCAGTCACTAAGCTTACACATTACTTAACCTAATTATCCTAAGGAAAAACACACATACCCATGCCCGAGGGGGTCTCGAACCTCCGCCAAGATCACCCGCACAGTTCGCTTTACCCGCGCGTTTTTTTTTTTTTTTTTTTTTTTTTTCAGCAAGGAAACGTCCCTTTGTTACCTTGCTCAGGACATTCGCCGACATGAACCCAACTGAAAATTTGTCGGTATTGGTGAAAAGTGAACTGACAAAAACAATCACCACAGAAATTCGTCTCATTGAAAAGATTATTCAAGTGTGGTATCATTAATGGTTCAAATAGCTCTGAGCATTATGCAACTTAACTTCTGAGTTCATCAGTCGCCTACAACAGAACTAATTAAACCTAACTAACCTAAGAATATCACACACATCCATACCCGAGGCAGGATTCGAATCTGCGACTGTAGCGGTCGCGCTGTTCCAGACTAATGCGCCTAGAGCCGCTCGGCCACGCCGGCCGGCTGACAATACTGTCAGATTATTTGTTTCGTCTCAAGTGCTTAAGGAGGGATGTCCTACAGTTCACCGAATCAAAATATAGCCTGATTCGTTCTGTAATTTCTTACAATCATGAAGTGACGAAACTTTTGTGTAACGACAAAATCGTCAGTTTTGCAAAAACAGACATAATGTCTGATGGGATACCGCAATACTGGTTATACAATGTTACTTATAATTCGTCTTGATTGCAATCAAGACGGATTAAAGTAACATTTTAAAATCATCAGTGACCAATTTCAGAGCTCTCTAACTCCTATTTAATAAATATTTTCTTCGTATTAAGAACATCTGCAATGATGTTACTCTCCCATATAAGTGCACATGAAGTTACCTTCGCTTTTGTTGAATTCTGTCTTCATTGTCCATCTGCTCCTCCCCGGTCCTATAATCACACCCTCCAGGTCCTATCCCAAATTAAATTTCAAATAACTTTCACTGACAAACCGTAAAAACCTCACCAAATTCCTCCATTTGTTCCAAATTTGGCACACCCCACCTTCCTTTAATATATAATCTCTCTCCCATCTGCCCCTGTGATGATCTATATATGCAAGCCTTAGTAATATGTTTTCGTATATATATGTTACTTATACATACAGAGTAAATGAGTAACGCCACTTCCATATAAATTGGATGAAGAGCAGCTAACTGGTGCTGTTCCAAGCAGGCCTCCCTGTATTAGAACATGACACATATGAAATAAAAGTCACGAGAAATGAACACCATTGAGATGGAAGCCAATAATAATGAACTTCACCCTCATCTCTTTCGGATCACGCTGTAGGCGTGGTGCTCGGTTCTTGCATTCGTTGCATTGTGGACGTACGCATACCTCTTCCGTAATTTGGATGTTATTTTCAATGGCGTTTTTTACTCGACTCTGTTATTGTCCTTTATTTTTCTATGTTACAAACATCTTCTATTTTCTATTTTCACAGCCCTTGTTAGAACAGGAGGGGCCATGATTGATTAGGAGTCTAGCGTTCTTTACGTACGTTACAACCAAACGTCAAGTGAAGATGTACAGGCTAACAGTTTCAAACGTCCTGTACTTAGGTGACCGCAAGAACGAAACCACAAAGGATATGAACAGAACACCATATAAAAACATGGGAAAACGCAAGTTACTTGTCAGCCTTTCGCGAACTTTTACATATAAATCATCTACGCATAAACAAAAGATATTAGTATTTAACTTCTATCCTACAGCCTTCCATAACGTGCACTGTCACAGCAAAAACTATTTCTCTGATACCTGCTCTGGAGAGAGGCATATGACCCACATATGTATATAGCATACTGCAATAGGTATGTATATATGTGCGCAGGATTGAGGATTCATTGCTCAGAACAGATCTGCATAAAGGCTTCCAGCAAACCAGCCTTCTGAATGAAGACAACAACAATAAGTAGCAGAGACTTTAACGTAACTCCAAGGGAACTAGGCTGCTATCTAATGGATCAGTGATGTCCACCGTAGTAATTGGTGAGTTTGCTTTGCAGTTCAAGTTTAGCAACTATGTTCTGCATGTTTCTGAACATAATGTTACTTAACGAATTGCTTAGCCCAGACGGTACAGGCTGCTCCAACACGTATAGACACAATGCACTTTGCAGTGAATGGACTGATGCTACTCTCCTGCAATCGACACTAAACATCCTTGTCTAAAGCGTGTGTAATGAAGCACAATTTCAACAAGATGAAAGGAATCAACTGAAAACTAAATGCTTCCAACAGACAATAGCGCCATTTACACAACACAAGATAAAACAAATTCTTTTGGTCAAGAGATTTCGTTGTAAACTGCATCCATTTAAGCAACAGAAGTATACTAATGTAAGTAGAATATTTTCAGTGTAGTTGACGAAGTACAGTTATTTACGAAATTTAGCTTAATTTTATGCAGCGCGTACATACATAAAGAGACTTCTGATACATATTTGTCGTATTTCATGCCGCTTTTACTCGGGAACACTCCGGTCTTTGCTGGCAGCTAAATATGAATTTATGATCAAATATATCGGTATGGCGATTGTAATAGGATTAGTAAATTTTGTATTTGTAGTTGACGAAGTACAGTTATTTACGAAATTTAGCTTAATTTTATGCAGCGCGTACATACATAAAGAGACTTCTGATACATATTTGTCGTATTTCATGCCGCTTTTACTCGGGAACACTCCGGTCTTTGCTGGCAGCTAAATATGAATTTATGATCAAATATATCGGTATGGCGATTGTAATAGGATTAGTAAATTTTGTATTGTTCCTCTGATACATGTAGTATAACTACTCATTTAGCCATATAATAACTTTAATACGTGAACGTACGAAGTAACTGAAATCCATGCGACATTTCCTTCAAGCATGATTGCATTCCTATATCTCAGCAAATTGTTGTCTGCTAATATGTAGAAAGCTGTCAACACCCCCGCTTGGATTGTGCTTGATGCTTCAGTAAATAATTGTGAAGATGAATGTCCAACTGATTCTTAAAGTAAGAATTACCAATTAACAAAAAACTATGTCTAATTCTGTATATCATTAATAGTAAAAGGTCCATCTAATTCTTTCTCTCATTAACGTATTCAGTTTTCAGTTTAATGAAAGTAAAGTTACAGTATGTGAAATCACTTCGGTATATAATTTATTTTAAATCTGTAATTCAGTATCAGCTACGTATAACCATAGCAGTAGTATTAAATGACATTCGGGTCATGCATCATGACAACTTCGAGACATTAAAAATTAAATGAATTTCGTTATCATTAAATCCATGACATATGTTTATAACAACTCAGGGGTAAATAACTGATACAAATGCTTCCTGTCGAAGTGAGATATGTATCTCAGTTATTTGGATTTAACAAAGGATCTCATTATAGTGACATTTCCAGCTAACACAACAAAACCAGGTAAATCATAAGAGAATGAAGTCGGCAAACCACTAGGAATCGTTACGTCAGGCACCCTGACCGAGACAACAATAAAACGCCGAGGAAGAGTGAGATAGCGGGATAGACAGCGGGAGGGGGAGGAGTAAGGAGGCAGGAAGGGAGGGAGAGATCATTACATATAAAGCATCGATGCACGCCACCTGAGTAAATGATCACTGTACTGTATGACAAGTTGCTTAAAGAAAACGGCCATTCTTAAACTGATGGAAAATTCTTTCCAAGCAGCGAACTTCAAAGTCTTCCCCATCTAACAGCGGATAGACCTCAGACACTGCCAACATATTGAGCTCATGTTTGGGCACATATCTAGGATACATTACACTCTATGCACTCTATATCACTTACAAAACTCAGACGTATGCGCACGGCACTTAAGTAAACAACGCTGCAAACGTTTCCACGTGTTGTAGACGTGATCGAACGAGATGGCGCAGTGTTTAGCACACTAGACTCGCATTCGGGAGGATGGCGCTTCAAACCAGCGTTCGAACAACCAGATCTAGGTTATCCGTGATTTCCCTAAATCACTTCAGGCCTTCAGACAAATGCCGGGATGGTTCTCTTGAAAGGGCACGGCCGATTTTCTTCCCCATCCTTCTCTAATCCGAGCCTGCGCTCCTTCTCTAATGACCTCGTTGTCGGCGGGACATTAAACACTAATCTCGTCCTCCTTCTGTTGCAGACGTTGCAATTATCCTCGCAGCCTTAAGTTCCTCAGAAGCAGCGCCTACGCCGTAGACAAACCAGCAAAACATGTTTCGAACGCGTTCTGACACATGCAGTACCATCAAGTGGTCTTATGCATGAAGGCAGAGATAATCTTAAAAAGCGTTTAATGACTACGAACACACTACTAAAATATCTTGGTTTCGAATAACAAACAGAAATTCCATGAAGAAGGAGCAAACCTAGAGAAGAACTCTCTTTCTCTGCTATATATACTTCTTGAAAAAAAATGTTAAGTTCTAGTTTCCCAGCACAGTCCAAAACAAGGTTAACATTTTGATTCAATAGTGGACTTCAGTCTGGAATTTAGGTCGTCAATAGAGCGCCTTAACGAAATTTTGCCTGCTGACACTTATTATAAGGGACTACATTTCTTAACAAATCCCCTGGTGAGTCGCCGATCGTTATGGATACTTTGGGAATAAAGTTGACTAAATTTCTTAATATATTTAATTATTTATTACATCGTATCGACAACTGTCATCATCTGATTAAGATTAAAGAAACTGAGATGCTTTTGCATACAGTTTCGATATTTTTGTGCGTAAACTTTTTGAATTTTTGTTTTTTTTATATCTCTTGTAGCCTAACAATGCATAAAAAACACATCTCATTTTTATGTTCCTTTAATCTCAATTGCAGTTCCGATGAAGGCAGCAGACGAAACGGACGAAACGACATATAAATAAGGAAATACATTAGGGCAACTAGACGATTTCATTCACAAAGTACAATGTTTCATTTCAGAAACATCTCCATAGCGAAAATTAACTATACAGCCTGAATAATTATTTCGTGAATACGGGCACGAAAACTTGTTATATGTATAATCCATGCACTATATTACGCACTATGATATAGAAGGCTGTTAGGATGTATGAAAAAAATGTTTGGTTCAAAATCTCCCGAGTACAGTGATATAAGGTTTCTTAACGTCGGTGTAGCAAAGCTGTAAGAATGTACAGGCAGAAATGAGCTAAAATAGAAAAGCAACGCGGCCAGACTCAAATACAGTGGTTTAAACGCCGCCAAGAGCAACTCTGGTGCCATTCTCCGTCGTTGCATCGTCTTCTGACAGTTTACTTGTTTTCACAAAAGCTGTTCACTTAAAGAGCGTACATACGTTTGAAACAGTTTTCTTGACTCTGTTCTGATATGGTAGAAGTCAGCATGTAGTTCTAGTTACAACAGCCGTAGATGTCCTTTTTTACGTATAAATTAGGACCAAGAGGAAATGCGTACACCCTCAGTCGCCAGCGTTAATATACACTCCTGGAAATAGAAAAAAGAACACATTGACACCGGTGTGTCAGACCCACCATACTTGCTACGGACAATGCGAGAGGGCTGTACAAGCAATGATCACACGCACGGCACAGCGGACACACCACGAACCGCGGTGTTGGCCGTCGAATGGCGCTAGCTGCGCAGCATTTGTGCACCGCCGCCGTCAGTGTCAGCCAGTTTGCCGTGGCATACGGAGCTCCATCGCAGTCTTTAACACTGGTAGCATGCCGCGACAGCGTGGACGTGAACCGTATGTGCAGTTGACGGACTTTGAGCGAGGGCGTATAGTGGGCATGCGGGAGGCCGGGTGGACGTACCGCCGAATTGCTCAACACGTGGGGCGTGAGGTCTCCACAGTACAACGATGTTGTCGCCAGTGGTCGGCAGAAGGTGCACATGCCCGTCGACCTGGGACCGGACCGCAGCGACGCACGGATGCACGCCAAGACCGTAGGATCCTACGCAGTGCCGTAGGGGACCGCACCGCCACTTCCCAGCAAATTAGGGACACTGTTGCTCCTGGGGTATCGCCGAGGACCATTCGCAACCGTCTCCATGAAGCTGGGCTACGGTCCCGCACACCGTTAGGCCGTCTTCCGCTCACGCCCCAACATCGTGCAGCCCGCCTCCAGTGGTGTCGCGACAGGCGTCAATGGAGGGACGAATGGAGACGTGTCGTCTTCATCGATGAGAGTCGCTTCTGCCTTGGTGACAATGATGGTCGTATGCGTGTTTGGCGCCGTACAGGTGAGCGCCACAATCAGGACTGCATACGACCGAGGCACACAGGGCCAACACTCGGCATCATGGTGTGGAGAGCGATCTCCTACACTGGCCGTACACCTCTGGTGATCGTCGAGGGGACACTGAATAGTGCACGGTACATCCAAACCGTCATCGAACCCATCGTTCTACTATTCCTAGACCGGCAAGTGAACTTGCTGTTCCAACCGGACAATGCACGTCCGCATGTATCCCGTGCCACCCAACGTGCTCTACAAGGTGTAAGTCAACTACCCTGGCCAGCAAGATCTCCGGATCTGTCTCCCATTGAGCATGTTTGGGACTGGATGAAGCGTTGTCTCACGCGGTCTGCACGTCCAGCACGAACGCTGGTCCAACTGAGGCGCCAGGTGGAAATGGCATGGCAAGCCGTTCCACAGGACTAAATCCAGCATCTCTACGATCGTCTCCATGGGAGAATAGCAGCCTGCATTGCTACGAAAGGTGGATATACACTGTACTAGTGCCGACATTGTGCATGCTCTGTTGGCTGTGTCTATGTGCCTGTGGTTCTGTCAGTGTGATCATATGATGTATCTGACCCCAGGAATGTGTCAATAAAGTTTCCCCTTCCTGGGACAATGAATTCACGGTGTTCTTATTTCAATTTCAAGGAGTGTACATTACATCGCTATAGAGCTTTCACATCTGAATCTACATCTGCATGGGTACCCCGCAAGTGCATGGCAGAGACTTCACTGAACCACTTTCACATTAATTCTCTATTACTCCACTATTGAACAGCGCGTGAGAAAACGAACACCTGTACCTTTCTTTGTGAGCTCTGATTCCCCTTATTTCATTATAACGGTTGTTTCTCTCCATGTAGGGCGGCAACAACAAAATATTTTCGCATTCGGAGGAGAAAGTTGGTGACTGTAATTACGTGAGAGGATCACCGAGAAACGCCTTTGTTTTAATGATGTCCACCCAAAATCTGGTAACATGTCCGTGGCACTCTCTCCCACATTTCCCAATAATACAAAACGTGCTGCCCTTCTCTAAACTTCCTCGATGTACTCTGTTAATTTTATCTGCTAAGGATCCCACACCGCGCAGCAATACTCTAAAAGAGGACAGAAAAGCGTAGTGTAGATAGTCTCTTTAGCAGATCTGTTGCATCTTATAAGCGTTTTGTCATTAGCTTTGGTTCGCCTATCCCACAATAATTTTTATGAGTTTTCTTACCAACTTAAGTTGTTCATAATAATAATTGGTAACTATGTAGCTGAAGTTATGAAACTTATATTTGTTGTTTTATCGCATAACCGACGTTTAACGGATTCCTTGAAATACAATTGTGGATGACCTCACACTTTCCATTTAAGGTCAGTCGCCAATTTTCACACCAACAGATATCTTTCCTAAATCGTTTTGTAATTTGCCTTGATCTTATGATGACTTTACCAGGTAAACGACAGTATCATATGCAAAACAACCTAAGGCGGATGCTCAAAGTGTCTCCTAAATCTTTTCTATAAATGAAAAACAGCAGAGGGTCTACAAAACAAACTTGAGGAGCGCCAGAAATCACTTTCGTTTTACTCGATTACTTTCTGTCAGTTACTACAAGCTGTTACCTCTCCGACAGTGAATCACGGATTCAGTCGCATAACGGAGATGATATTCCATAACCAAACAATTTGATTACAAGCTGCTTGTAAGGTCTGTATCAAAAGCCTTCTGGAAATCTAGAAACATGGAAACAATTTGAATTCCCTTGTAGCTAGAGCTCAGCACTTCGTGTGAGCAAAGAGCTACCAGCATTTAACAAGAACGATGTTTCCTAAACCCGCCTCGTTGACTAATGTGTCAATAGATCGTTCTCTTTTATGTAATTCGCAATGTTCTGACACAATATATCTTCCAAAATCCTGCTGCATATCAACGTTAATGATATGGGCCGGTAATTTAGTGGATTACTCCTATTGCATTCCCTGAATGGTGGTGTGATCTTCAAATCATTCTTGTCTTTTGTTACGGGTCTTCCGTAAAGCAAGCGGTTGTGTATGATAGTTAAGTATTGAGCTATTGGATCAACATACTCTGAAAGGAACCTTATTAGTATATAGTCTGTACCGGAAGACTTGCTTTTATTGAGTGATTTAAGCTGCTTCACTACTCTGAGGACGTCTGCTTCTAAGTTATTCTTGTTGGCAGCTGTTCTGATTCGAATTCTAGAATATTTACTTTGTCTTCTTTGCAAAGGCACTTCAGAAGGCTGTGTTCAGAAAATCTGTTTTATAAGCACTGTCATCGATAGTATATACATTGCTGTCGCGCAACTAGCGTACTTGACATACGAACAGAATATGGACATTCTGCTAGGTTTCGAGACGAAGTTTCGTTATGGAAACTATTATAAGCGTCTCGCATTTAAGTCCTCGCTAAATTTCGAACTTCTGTAAAACATCTTCAATCTTGGGGATTTTGCATTCGTTAAATTTTGCAAGTTCTTTTTCGTTGTTTCTGCAACAGTGATCTGATCTGTCGTTTGTTTACTTATTTAACATAAATCTCTCAGGTACTGTATATAGTTTCGAATGCCCACCAAAACGCACGACATTCCATTAAAAAAGAAACTTTGTGTGCGTGAATGCCTCTTTTGATACCAGTGGTAAGTGTATGGATCTTGCAACAGAATTACGCGTCCTTCTTCGTACTGTCACATTCCGAAAATGTCGTTTCGATGTCTTGAGCGATTCACAAAATTTTCGAGTATTAACTACATAGAAATACTATGCACACTTCTATATTCAGAACCTCTTAATAAATGTTAAGACACTCATGTGTCATGTAACACCTAGTATATTGTTCAGTAACTAAAGCAAAAATAATCTTCCTGGATTGAACGGGTACCGATGACATAGTTTCTACAAAAAAGTGAGGAAATCAAAAGTAAATTGTTTACTGTGGTACCTAAATGTTTTGAGGAGCTATCACATTACATAAGGAAATAAATGCAGAGGACTGTACATACACACACATCAAAAAACGTTTTCCATCACCCCGGTTCCAAGAACTCCTTAAGATGTTGACTGTGGTTACTGAATCACAGACACAATCCCTTTGACTGTTAGGAGCTGTACTAAACCCGCCCAAAGATGTAAACATCAATGCATGAGCAGCGCCTATTAGACGGAGAGGGTCGGACAGCCGATCAGTTCCAGTCACTCCACCAGGAAGGAGTTGCACGGCTCGTGTTGCCTGTAGTTCAACCATGCCTAGACGGTCAATACCGTGGTTCGGTCGAGTTCGTATTTTTACTTTGTGCCGCGAAGGGCTCTCAACAAGGAAAGTGTCCAGGCGTCTCGGAGTGTACCAAAGCGATTTCGGACATTGAGGAGATACAGAGAGACAGGAACTGTCGATGACATGCCTCGCTCAGACCGCCCAACAGCTACTACTGCAGTGGATGACCGCTACCTACGGATTATGGCTCGGTGCAACCATGAAAGCAACGCCACCATGTTGAATATTGCTTTTAGTGCAGCCACAGGACGTCGTGTTACGACTCAAACTGTGCGCAGTAGGCGGCATGATGCGCAACTTCACTCCCGACGTCCATGGCGAGGTTCGTCATGTGGTTGCAAAAACCGCACATTATGCAGCGTTGGACAGATGGGCCCAACAACATGCCGTATGGACCGCTCAGAATTAACATCACGTTCTCTTCACCGATGAGTGTTGCATATGCCTTCAACTAGACAATCATCGGAGGCGTGTTTGCAGGCAACCCGGTAAGGCTGAACGCCTTTGACACGCTGTCCAAAGAGTGCAGCAAGGTGGAGATTCCCTGCTGTTTTGGGGTGGCATTATGTGGGGCCGACGTACGGCTCTGCTAGTCATGGAAGGCACCGTAACGGCTGTACGATACGTGAATGCCATCCTCCGACCGGTAGTGCAGCCATATCAGCTACTGTGACTTTATGAACTTGTGGATAGTATGCCACGACGAATACTGGCATGGCATTCATTAGTGCAAAAAATGGTTCAAATGGCTCTGAGCACTATGGGGCTTAACATCTGAGGTCATCAGTCCCCTAGACTTAGAAGTATTTAAACCTAACTAACCTAAGAACTTCACACACATCGATGCCCGAGGCAGGATTCGAACCTGCGACAATAGCGGTCTCTCGGTTCTAGACTGAAGCGCCTAGAACCGCTCGGCCACTTCGGCCGACCATCAGTGCAAGAGGACGTGCTACTGGGTATTAGAGATACCGGTGTGTACAGCAGTCTGGACCATCACCTCTGAAAGTCTCGCTGTATAGTGGTACAACATGTTTGTGATTTTCATGAGCAATAAAAAGGGCGGAAATGATCTCTATTCCAATTTTCTGTACGGATTCCGGAACTCTCGGAACCGAGGTGATGAAAACCTTTTTTGGTGTGTATTATAAAACACAAACCTTTCCGTCAAATGCATCGAAATTATTACTGTGAGTTGTTAAAAAGAGGTTTAAAAAGAACATAGATTGGAAGTTTACCAACGATCCGTTGGGCCTCATATCAGGAAAACGGACAAGAGAAGCAATATTTCCACTACGACATATTTTGGAAATTGAATTAGAAGGAATGACATTTGATAGGGTTGATTTGATATTAATTAAAGCAATGCGAAGAGGAGGACTTCACTAGAATGACAGACGATTCGTTTGAGTATTTGCAAAAGTCAAAGTACTGAACTAGATATTAATGACAGCAAGAAAGAAACAAAAATCGGAATAGGAGTAAGACAAGCGTGTCCTCTATCACATTACTTATTTAATATGTTCATATTAAACAATGCGACAATGAAAGAAGTGATGGCTGAAATCAAAACTACTAGTATTCATTTTCACTGAATCATATTTGCTGAGAACATTGCCATACTGGCACACTCAAAGAAATGACTAAATGAATTGCTTAAGTCTTAAATCAAGAGATAACATTACTAGAACTAAAATCAAATACCAAGAAGACAGGAGTCATGATTGAAGACAGGAAAGTAGATGGAGATGAGAGAGAAATAAAAATAGGCAATGAGGAGCTCGAGAATGTAACCGAATTTCACTATCTTGGTACCATTGTGGAGGAAAACGATTAATGTCTCAAGAAAATCATGAGAATAATGCTACTGGCCAAGAGTTCCTTCCAAACCAAGAGAAAGCTTTTCCTGGACAACCACATTATCGTTCACACTAAGAAAATATTTCTAAAGAACTTTGTGCGAAGAGTTCTGACGTGCAAACGTGAAACTTGCACTTTAGCAAAGTAAGAGAACGTTCTCGAAGCTGCGGTAATGTGGTTCTGGAGGAGAGCCACGAGTGCTATCTGGACTGAAGAAGAAGAAGATGGTTGTACAATAAATAAGCAAGAGAGACAGCTACTGAAAGTTGTAGGCCAAACTAAAGCAAAACTCGTTGGACAATTAATTTTCACAAAACATTATCGAAGGCAAGAGTATGTGGAAAAAAAGAGGGGACGACTGAAAACATACTATTTAAAAAAAATACGGTAAGTGAGATGGGATGAGATGTTCTTGATCCATGGAGATGAAGAGGACTGGTAAAGAGAGAAAGCTATGGTTGAAGAGCCAGGGCTTAGCCATTTGAAATAAGATGAAGATGTAACTGACGTTGACATTATCAAAGCTATTCTAGCCAAAGCGTAAAGCATTAATAAAAGTGGGAACGTACGGCGACGTCTACTCTAGAGACAGCGTAACACATTGAAAAGAACGATGTAAACGCAAAACTAATCGAAGTTACAGTAATGTGTGTGAGACTTTAAGGGGATATAAATTTCAGTATACTTAGTAAATATATAGCCCATTTTCTGTCAGAAATAATATGAAACCGGTACATATTCGGCTAGATAACATGCGTTACAACTGAAGAACAATCAATATTCCGGCAGTTTCTACTGTAACTCTAGAACTATACTAATATTAACATGAAAGCGTTGTTCCTGCAGCACAATACAGTTTTCAAATCGAAGAACACTGCTGCTCCATAGCGCACGTAGCAGCGTGGGAAGAGAAGGGAACAGGAGAAATATTGAAAATTTAAACTCACCTGGGCAAATACACCCAATTGTGACAGATTGTCAGAGCTGTTTAGGACCTCTGTGACCTAGCTGTGGACTGACGAGACGTCTTGTACGGTGACGTCGCCGGCAAAAGTCAGATCGGAGAAGACGTAGCGAACGAATCGAGGGAACGCCGTTCGCAGTAGAAGCTAATTCGACGGAGACGCGCACACTGTCAGTCGCAGCACATTTCAGCTTATCTTTTGAGCTGAAATATAACAGAATATAGTGACACTCCTTGTTCATCTCTTGAGTGCACATGTCAGCCACATACGCACACACACGGAAATGAACGCCCTGAAGTTGCTTTGGAAGTGGCGGCTCACAGTTAACACAGAGACCTGCACTGTGGAAGTTTCTCCCTGCTGGCGGAAGAGTATTTCTCTTATCTGTCTCGGCTGCTATCTACTGCACCGTTGTCCAGCGGGATAAGGGGTACTGCACATTTGCCACTCACACATTACAGAGACAAACGTACAGTACGTAGACGCAAAAAGGCTAAGTGACGCATTATTTTCCACCGTTCAGGTATTGATAGCCGTATGTAACATCTCTTATTGGTCTACTTACTCTACACTACGTATCTAAAATACGGAAGAAAACGAGAACACGTGAAGTATGAGGAGTAATCGTAAACTTTAATTCACCACCACGAAAATGAAGCTGTGACCACAAAAATAAGTGATAGTATTAGCCACTCCCTAGAACGATGAATTGACGGAAACTTTATTTGTAGAAGTCCGCAGTTTTACAGTACCAGAAAAGTTCATTTTGAAAATCACCTCGTCGCCATTCGTGAAATGCTTGCCATGCAGTGATTTCTTCATTCGAGGAAAGAACAATAAGCCTCAGAGTGCCACTTCCGAAGAATACTAGGGGTGGTAGCTCAAACACGCGGCATGTGCCAGCGTCCTGAGCAGAGTGAGCTAGGGCATCGTCATGAAGTAAAAATACGCTCTTGGGCAAATTTATTATTTCCCCAACACCCAGTAACTTTCTCGGCATATGTCAGCAGTATGCCTCTGTGACAGATTGCCACTTGCGAGCATAATATACTAGCACTAAATCATGCAAACGCAGAAAACGTTATCACCACCTCCAATGACGTTGATTCTTCGTCGTTTTCGGCAGTGGTGAATCCACATATTTCCAGTACTTGCTTTTTCCCTTTGGTTGTACGTTACAGAGCACTCTTGCAGGGTGAACAGGCAGTTAAGTCTTCTGGAGTTGTCTGACACAGCTACAGTATTCCTATCGCTGCCTCTGTTCGGAGGGCTTTTTGAATTTGTGTGAACACACGCGAGATCCATCGAATGGCGACCTCCATCATGTTCAAAATGCCCTGCAGGATGTCGAAAACTGATCCATGACTGATTTCAGCTTTTTCTGTCCTCTCTGTTCTGACGGGCATCTTTTAAAACAGGAAAGCTTTCTCTTCTTCACTGAGGGATAGTCTGCCACTTCATTGGTTTTGACTCCTCCAGTGGCATTCTATTTTGCTGTGGCAATGGGATTTCATTGTATACCCAGAGTACTGATACGCCCGCTAAACCCGCTGGGCAGAACAGGTGATTAGGATTGTAGAAAGGGCCAAGATTTTAAAATAAATTACCATAACCTTTGAAAGGCAGAAGGCCGCAATATTTTTGCTTGAAGGGTAACTTTAAGAATAAGGTTTAAGTGGCTGAAGGCCCACAATTGATTTTCCAAAGTTAAGGGCAGAATTTCACAATATTTAAGCTTGAAAGGTAATTTTAAAAATAAGGTTCCAAGCGGCTGAAGGGCTTCTATTAATGTTTGAAAATTGTCACCAATCGGTAAATGAGACCTCAAACACAAAATGTTACGAACGTGATCATCCACAATGAAACATGTATTAAGCTGTCAAAACCACACACCATGTTTGACAGTGACAACAGGTGAGGTAAGGACGCTGCCTGAAATTACGTTAATGGCCAGGGCAGGTAACCGGAACACTAACGGCCACAAGGCAGAAAATTCCGCTGGTGCACTTGAATTGTTGTCAACCAATATAGTTAATTCCACCGCATGGCGGCTAAATTTCAACAATACAAACACTCGGTGTTGCTCACAGGAAAACCTCCCCCAACAGCGAATCACCGAAACGGACCACACAACATAAATGGACGTGGCTTGGGTACTTACAACACTACTCAACTTTGACGTCCTGGGTCGGTGAGCCACGAAGCTCATAGCGATCGGACAGCTCCACACACGCTCCGAAATTGCACAGGGACCGCCAGTGGACCCAGCCGGCTTCATCACGCAGAGATATCTATCCTGGTCTACAGCAACCGACCGACTCCTCTCAGAATACCGACAATATCTAAAATAGTAGTCAATGGAAATAACGCCACCTACACACACAACCTGACAAACATTTGCACCAAGACGTGAACGATGCCCAACACTAACTAAGCACGCACAATGACAAATTGAGAGTCAATGCACATACGCACAGCCGACTCATGAAGGATCGGTGAGCCGAAACGCGTCGTCCAATAGGACGATCGACCGACGATCCACCAACACCATGGCCCAGCTCAAGTGATGCGTGGCGACAATGGTCGGGCGAGCCATGTCGATGCAGACCTAACTGATCCAACCCGACTCCTCTAGTGCCGCATTGCAACTCCCCGACCGGCAGGTCTGGACTGCACTCCAGACACGTTGCAACTGACAGGTAGTCCAAACTCGCGACCGGAACTCCTTATGACAGACAACGACTGGGAAGTAATAGTAGTCGAGCAAAGATATTACGACAGGGGATACATCGATCTGCGCTGCTAGCGACGCTCATAGCGACTCAGTGACAGTAGTAATTTTAAATTAACGTAGTGAGGTGGGAGTACGTTAAAAACAGGGTGTAAAATACATGATGGCGGGAACACGAGCCATGCACGGCTCAAGTACAGACCTGTGTTTGTAAAAATTACTAATATTAGTTTTTGGGGTGATCATTACATCTTTATTGCGAAATTTTGAATTTTATGTTGCTGTTCCAATAGTTGTAAACAGCATGTTGCACTGCAGTCTTGATGAGCCATCGATATACAGCAGATGTAGAATTGTTAACTCAAATGATTGTTCCTTAAATCATATTCACTAGAAACAGTATGATGTGCTACATGTCAACAAATACGTAAACATCTGTGTATGTATGTCAGCATCTCTTCCTATGCCACTGGATCAAGTTCAACCAAAGTTGTTACACATACAATTGAAAACATCAGTATTTTCTCTTTGAGGATTAAAATATTCTAGCTCCGCTAGATGCATAGTTATGGAGAAACCGGCATTTTCTCTCTCCTGGTATGTAGGCTGACCTGCGCAACAGGCATGTTGTATGGGGGTAGTATGCCTTGCCTTATCGAACTGCTTTCTAAGAAGCCTAAATATTGGGGGCAAGAAACTGTTTTCCAACTCCCAACGTGCAGCCTGCCCTCACTACAGGTCTTCTGTGACAGTTGTCTCACCCTGATTTACTGCCGTGTTATGCAGGTATACATGTGTGCACAATCAAACCTGGGAGGGGGAGGGGTGGGCAGAGGCTGAAGAGGATAGAGGACGGAATGGACAAAAGTAAGGGGCAGGAGGGACAGATGAAGGGCAGGAGGGAAAGGATAGAGAGAAGGAGCAGGAGGGCACAGATAATTAGAGAAAGTGGAGGTAGCTATAGGGAGGAAATATCAGGGAAGGAGGAAGTGGAAAGAAAGGTGGGGGCAGGAGGAGATGGACAGTGATAGAGGGGGAAGAAAGAGATGGACAGGTAAAGAGCGACAAAGACGAGATGGACAAACCGGGATGATGGAGGAGCAGATGGACAGAGGGAGAGGGTGAAGGAGGACATGAAGAGAAGGGGGAGAAGAGATGAATAGGAGGAGAGGGAAGAGGCGATCGCCAGAGAGTGGGCAGGAAGAGGTATAGAATGTGGAAGAGGAGGAGACAAAGAGAGGAAACGGGGAGAGAGAGAGAGAGGGAGGGGGGGAGGAATAGATTGGTGAGGAGAAGATGGACACATAGAGGTTGGAGTTGAGATGGACAGAATGCTAAAAGGAGGAAGAGATGCACACAGAGAAAGAGGAGGAGATCTGTTCAGTATATGTGTCGAACACTTTCGCACGCAAAGCAGCAGGGAATAGGCTAGTTGGTTTATATGCACCATATAAAATGGAAATGCCGTGTGACTAGGGCCTCCCGTCGGGTAGACCGTTCGCCTGGTGTAAGTCTTTCGAGTTGACGCCACTTCGGCGACTTCCGTGTCGATGGGGATGAAATGATGATGAAAGACACACGACACTCAGTCATCACGAGGCAGGGAAAATCCCTAGCCCCGCCGGGAATCGAACCCGGGTCCCCGTGCGCGGGAAGCAAGAAGGCTACCGCAAGACCACAAGCTGCGGACATATGCACCATAAAGAATAATGTACATGTCAGACAAGCTAATGATCACAATTTCAGAAAAACTGATTTATTCAAAAGGATGAGCTTCACAAATTGGGCAAGGTAATAACGCGTTGCTGCACCTCTGGCCCTTAATCATGCAGTTGTTCGGCGTGTCCTCCAAAGGGATAGCGCGCCAAATTCTGTCCAATTGACGCATCATATCTTCAAAATCCCGAGATTTTTTGAGGATCCTGCCCATAATGCTCCATACATTCTCAACTGGCGAGAGATCAGGCGACCTTGCTGGTCAATATGTGGTACGCCAAGGATGCACACAAGCTATAGACACTCTCACCGTGTGCATATCGGTATTATCTTGCTGAAACTCAAGACCAGGACAACAAAACAGGGTGCAGAATATCGTCGGCCTGTCTCTGTGCTGTGCCACAGACGACAACCTTGCTATGAAAAGTAATGGTACCCCCAGACCACTCCTGATTACCTGGCTTTATACTGGGTGATAATCACGTTGGTACGAACTTCCAGCAAGCTGGAGTAGCTTGAGTCACCAGCTTCTGTTAACCAGTAGAACGAAAAACCAGCAAAAATTTTTTATTTTGGTTCATTCGATGAATAGTTTCGGCTTGGAACTAGTCATCGAATGAATGCCCTATCTGCCAGTCCTAGTCAGCTTCTGATGTCCTCTTTGTTTCGCCTGTAATAGGTTATTTTGCTACCCCGGTAGCAGAACTCCTTCATCTACTTCATTAACTGGAGTTAACTTCCCGGCTACTCTCATTTCTGCTACTTCTTATTACCTTTGTCGTTCCCCAGTTCTCTCTCGATCCATTTTCTGCACTCATTAGACTGTTCTTCCAATAGGTTTTGTAACTTTTCTTCGTATTCACTGAGGATAGGAATCCCATCAGTGAATTCTATCATTGACATCTTTTAACCTTGAATTTTAATTACAGTCCTGCACTTTTTTGCATCATTGTTTCTTCGTTGTACAAATTGAACAGTAGGGGCGAAGGTCTACATCCCAGTCTTTCACCATTTTTAATCCGAGAAATTCGTTCTTGGTTGTCCAGTTTTGTTATTCCCTCTTCGCTATTGTACATGCTTTATGTTACCCGCCTCTCCCTATAGCTTACCCCCACTTTCGGACATCTTACACATCTGATGTTGACAGATGCTTTTTCCACGTCCAGAAACCCTGTAAATTTGTATTGATTTTTGTTTAGTCTTCCTTGCATTATCACAACTGCCTTTCTGCTGTCTTTACCTAACCTAAAGGTAAAGTAATCATTAACACATTCTAAATTTTTGCTGTTGTTCTGTATTTATTCTTGTCAGCAGCTTACATACGTGAGCTGTTGTGCTGACTGTGTGATAATCCTCGCACTTGTCGGCTCTTGTAGACTATGGAATTGTATGGATAATATTTTTCCGAAAGTCAGACGATACGACATTCTACACCCTCTTTGTTGCCCCTTCCACCATTGGTCTTGGAAAACCTCATTAAATGTTGCCCATCCCTTCTGTCTTATTTGTTCTTACGTCTTTCCAAGCTCTTTTAAATTCCGATTCTAATGCTGGGACCCCGCTCCCGGTAACTGAGTGGTCAGCGCGACTGGATGTCAATCCTCAGGGCCTGAGTTCGATTCCCGGCTGGGTCGTAGATTTTCTCCGCTCAGGGACTGGGTGTTGTGTTGTCCTAACCATCATCATTTCATCCCCATCGACGCGCAAGTTGCCGAAGTGGCGTCAAATCCAAAGAATTGCACCCAGTGAACGGTCTACCGGACGGGAGGGGCTAGTCACACGACTACTGGATCTCCTATCTCTTAATGTTACCGCCATTGCTTTTAATTTCACTGAAGGTGCTTTTGACTCTTTTGTATGCTGAATCAGTCCTTCCGACAATCACTTCTTTTTCGATTTTTCATCTTTTTCCTGCAACCATGTCGCTTTAGCTTCCCTGCACTTCCTGTTTATTTCATTCCTCAGCGACTTGTATTTCTGTATTTCTGAATTTCCCGAAACATTTCCGTACTTCCTTTTTTCGTCGATTAACTGAAGCATTTCGTCTGTTACCCTTTGTTTCTTAACAGTTACCTTCTTTGTACCTACGTTTTCTTTCCAACTTCTGTGATTGCAGTCTTTAGAGATGTCCGTTGCCCTTCAACTGAACTACCTATTGAGCTATTCCTTAATACACTATCTATAGCGTTAGAGAACTTCAAGCGTATCTCTCCACCTTTTGATATTTCCGCATCCAATTTCTTTGCGTATTGAGCCTTCCTCACTAGTCTCTTAAACTCCAGCCTACTTTTCTTCACTGCGACATTGTGAGCTGAGTCTGTATCAGCTCCTGGGTATTCCTTACAATCTAGTATCTGATTTCGGAATCTCTGCCTAAAAATGATGTAATCTAATTAAAATCTTGCCGTAGCCCCTGGCTTTTTCTAAATATACTTTCTCCTCTTGTGATTCTGGAATAGAGTACTCGCTATTACCATCTGAAATTTATTTGCAGAACTTTGTCTTTCTCTTCTCTGGTTCAAATGTTCAAATGTGTGTGAAATCTTATGGGACATAACTGCTAAGGTCATCAGTCCCTAAGCTTACACACTACTTAACCTAAATTATCCTAAGGACAAACACACACAGCCACGCCCGAGGGAGGACTCGAAACTCCGCCGGGACCAGCCGCACCGTCCATGACTGCAGCGCCTCTGACCGCTCGGCTAATCCCGAGCGGCCTCTCTGATTCCTAGTATCTACATCTACATCTACATCTACATCTACATCTACATCTACATCTACATGACTACTCTGCAATTCACATTTAAGTGCTTGGCAGAGGGTTCATCGAACCACAATCATACTATCTCTCTACTATTCCACTCCCGAACAACGAGCGGGAAAAACGAACACCTAAACCTTTCTGTTCGAGCTCTGATTTCTCTTATTTTATTTTGATGATCATTCCTACCTATGTAGGTTGGGCTCAACAAAATATTTTCGCATTCGGAAGAGAAAGTTGGTGACTGAAATTTCGTAAAAAGGTTTCGCCGTGACGAAAAACGTCTATGCTGTAATGACTTCCATCCCAACTCGTGTATCATATCTGCCACACTCTCTCCCCTATAACGCGATAATACAAAACGAGCTGCCCTTCTTTGCACCCTCTCGATGTCCTCCGTCAATCCCACCTGGTAAGGATCCCACACCGCGCAGCAATATTCTAACAGAGGACGAACGAGTGTAGTGTAAGCTGTCTCTTTAGTGGACTTGTTGCATCTTTAAGTGTCCTGCCAATGAAACGCAACCTTTGGCTCGCCTTCCCGACAATATTATCTATGTGGTCCTTCCAACTGAAGTTGTTCGTAATTTTAACACCCAGGTACTTAGTTGAATTGACAGCCTTGAGAATTGTACTATTTGTCGATTAATCGAATTCCAATGGATTTCTTTTGGAACTCATGTGGATCATCTCACACTTTTCGTTATTTAGCGTCAACTGCCACCTGACACACCATACAGCAATCTTTTCTAAATCGCTTTGCAGCTGATACTGGTCTTCGGATGACCTTACTAGACGGTAAATTACAGCATCATCTGTGAACAGTCTAAGAGAACTGCTTAGATTGTCACCCAGGTCATTTATATAGATCAGGAACAGTAGAGGTCCCAAGACGCTTCCCTGGGGTACACCTGATATCACTTCAGTTTTACTCGATGATTTGCCGTCTATTACTACGAACTGCGACCTTCCTGACAGGAAATCACGAATCCAGTCGCACAACTGAGACGATACCCCATAGCTCCGCAGCTTGATTAGAAGTCGCTTGTGAGGAACGGTGTCAAAAGCTTTCCGGAAATCTAGAAATACGGAATCAACTTGAGATCCCCTGTCGATAGCGGCCATTACTTCGTGCGAATAAAGAGCTAGCTGCGTTGCACAAGAGCGATGTTTTCTGAAGCCATGCTGATTACGTGTCAAAAGGTCGTTCCCTTCGACGTGATTCATAATGTTTGAATACAGTATATGCTCCAAAACCCTACTGCAAACCGACGTCAATGATATAGGTCTGTAGTTAAATGGATTACTCCTACTACCCTTCTTGAACACTGGTGCGACCTGCGCAATTTTCCAATCTGTAGGTACAGATCTATCGGTGAGCGAGCGGTTGTATATGAGTGCTAAGTAGGGAGCTATAGTATCAGCGTAATCTGAAAGGAACCTAATCGGTATACAATCTGGACCAGAAGACTTGCCCGTATCAAGCGATTTGAGTTGCTTCGCAACCCCTAAGGTATCTACTTCTAAGAAACTCATGCTAGCAGATGTTCGTGTTTCAAATTCTGGAATATTCCATTCGTCTTCCCTGGTGAAGGAATTTCGGAAAACTGCGTTCAATAACTCCGCTTTAGCGGCACAGTCGTCGATAACAGTACCATCGGCACTGCGCAGCGAAGGTATTGACTGCGTCTTGCCGCTTGTGTACTTTACATACGACCAGAATTTCTTCGGATTTTCTACCAAATTTCGAGACAATGTTTCGTTGTGGAACCTATTAAAGGCATCTCGCATCGAAGTACGTGCCAAATTTCGCGCGTCTGTAAATTTTAGCCCATCTTCAGGATTTCGCGTTCTTCTGAACTTCGCATGCTTTTTCCGTTGCCTCTGCAACAGCATTCGGACCTTTTTTGTGTACCACGGGGGATCCGTTCCATCTCTTACCAATTTATGACGTATGAATATCTCAATTGCTGTTGCTACTATATCTTTGAATTTGAGCCACATCTCGTCTACATTCTCATAGTCAGTTCGGAGGGAATTGAAATTGTCTTTTAGGAAGGCTTCTAGTGGCACTTTATCCGCTTTTTTAAATAAAATTATTTTGCGTTTGTTTCTGATGGATTTGGAAGAAATGGTATTGAGCTTAGCTACAATGACCTTGTGATCACTAATCCCTGTATCAGTCATGATGCTCTCTATCAGCTCTGGATTGTTTGTGGCCAAGAGGTCAAGTATGTTTGCGCAACCATTTACAATTCGCGTGGGTTCGTGGACTAACTGCTCTAAATAATTTTCGGAGAATGCATTTAGGACAATCTCGGAAGACGTTTTCTGCCTACCACCGGTTTTGAACAAGTATTTTTGCCAACATACCGAGGGTAGGTTGAAGTCCCCACCAACTATAACCGTATGAGTGGGGTATTTATTTGTTACGAGACTCAAACTTTCTCTGAACTGTTCCGCAACTGTATCATCGGAGTCTGGGGGTCGGTAGAAGGAGCCAATTATTAACTTAATTCGGCTGTTAAGTATAACCTCCACCCACACCAATTCGCACGGAGTATCTACTTCGACTTCACTACAAGATAAACCACTACTGACCGAGACAAACACTCCACCACCAATTCTGCCTAATCTATCTTTCCTGAACACCGTCTGAGACTTCGTAAAAATTTCTGCAGAACTTATTTCAGGCTTTAGCCAGCTTTCTGTACCTATAACGATATCAGCTTCTGTGCTTTCTATTAGCGCTTGAAGCTCAGGGACTTTTCCAGCGCAACTACAACAATTTACAACTAAAATTCCGACTGTTCCTTGATCCAAGCACGTCCTGTAATTGCCAAGCACCCTTTGACATTGCAGCCCATCCCGCACTTTCCCGAGGCCTTCTAACCTAAAAAACCGCCCAGTCCACGCCACACAGCCTCCGCTACCCGTGTAGCCGCCAGCTCAGTGTAGTGAACTCCTGACCTATTCAGCGGAACCCGAAACCCCACCACCCTATGGCGCAAGTCTAGGAATCTGCAGCCAATACGGTCGCAAAACCGTCTGAGCCTCTGATTCAGACCCTCCACCCGGCTCTGCACCAAAGGTCCGCAGTCGGTTCTGTCAACGATGCTGCAGATGGTGAGCTCTGCCTTCATCTCGTAAGCAAGACCGGCAGCCTTCAGCAAATCAGATAGCCGCTGGAATCCAGAGAGAATTTCCTCAGATCCAAAGCGACACACGTCATTAGTGCCGACATGTGCCACCACCTGCAGCTGGCTGCACCCTGTGCTCTTCATGGCATCCGGAAGGACCCTTTCCACATCAGGAATGACTCCTCCCGGAATGCACACGGAGTGCACACTGGATTTCTTCCCCTCCTTAGCCGCCGTATCCTTAAGGGGCCCCATTACGTGCCTAACATTGGAGCTCCCAACTACCAGTAAGCCCACCCTCTGCGATTGCCCGGACCTTGAAGGCTGAGAATGATCCTCTGAAACAGGGCAGGCGGCTGCATCTGGCTCAGCCAGAGACAGTGCCTGAAACCGGTTTGTCAGACGCACCGGGGAGGCTTTCTGATCAGCCTCCGGGGACGCCTTTCGCTGCCTGCCACGCCTTGGAACGACCTCCCAATCAACCACAGGCGAGGGCTCAGCCCCACTGCGGGCAGCAACCGGGGCAACCACAGCGGCGGACCGATCTGGGGACAGACGGGACGAGGTTGACATCCCCGTGATACCCGAGTCCGGCTCCCCACAGTGGTGCCCATTGGCAACAGCCTCAAGCTGCGCGACCGAAGTCAGCGCCGTTTGCAGCTGTGAGCGAAGGGATGCCAAGTCAGCCCTCATCCGAACACAGCAATCGCAGTCCCTGTCCATTCTAATCGATGTTTAACAACAGTTACCGAAACACGAGTCCGTGCCTAGATAACGCAAGCGGAACACGCAAAGAATGTATCAACTAACCTGTACAAATGCCTAACGACTGCGCTACAATCTGCTGAATTTACGATTACAGTAACTAAAACTCGAAATTGCACCTCCTATACGAAACTCACACGCAATTTAAATAAGAATCTACGAAGTAAACACTAAAGCGCGATGCTACACCTGCAAATACTATAATACGCCCGAAATATATGAATTAAACAATGCAAGTACCCAAAAACACGCAAAGAAATTAATTAAACTATCTGACAAATAAGTAAGCTAGGGTTATACGACTTGCTGCTGCAGCTGCTTATCCAACGGCGGCAGGGAGCACACTGACTGGCCAACCGACACTGGCCGTTCACAACAAAAACAGAAGACAGACGACTACGCGAATTTACAGTATTCAGGTACTAAGGCGCGATGCTACAACCCTCAAATACTATAATACGCCCGAAATATATGAATTAAACAATGCAAGTACCCAAAAACACGCAAAGAAATTAATTAAACTATCTAACAAATAAGTAAGCTAGGGTTATACGACTTGCTGCTGCAGCTGCTTATCCAACGGCGGCAGGGATCTACACCTATTCATTTTGGAGCTCCAGGTTGTCAGCCAGCAGCCATGGAACTTGTGATACACTGGAATGGTATTGACGAGCTTCCTGTCCCCCAGATTTGTGGGAACACCCATGCGTTACCTCTACAGCACATCTCCGCTGCCAGATTGCACTCGCTACCATCATACGAGTGTTGTGTCTTCGTGAACATCATTCACGTATTGTTACGAAAATGAAATGTAATAATTCCTTTGTGCTAATAACGCTGGTGTGCCCTCAAAATAAGTCCAAGTTAAAAACAGTTAATCCATATTTATTTCGATGTGAAACAAACGAATGTGATGATAAAAATATTTAAGTAGCTCTCATTTCCTCGATAAAACTGTACTTTTAAGATAGATGGAAATTTTGCGATGTTGTTAATTTGTTACTGTTGCAAATAAAAGCTGTCAAAAGCTAGTAAACCATATTTTGTGCCTAGAGAACCCATTGTGTTTACATTAGTATCCTTTGTTGTTCATAGAAAATGTATCACATCTTCTTCATCAGTAATTCATTATGATTGCAACTGAATTTTCGAAGTTAAATAAGAAATGAAGAACAAACCTTCATTTAATTTGATGGCTGCAAAAACATATCCATAATCTGAAGTTTTGTTCATATTTCATTTAGTTACATCTCCAAGATGCAATTTGTTAACAGTGTTTTTAGCTTTTGCTACGTGTGCGGTTAAGTGACTTTTGTTTCTCAGAAACGTGGACTGACTCCATTAATATAGACAGCAGTTACCATTTCCTCCCATGTAAAATAGATGACTGTAAACCTTGTGTACCAAATATTTTCTGTAATTGATAACCAGTAAATCTCCATTGTTGGTTAGAAAATAGTAAATCCAATGGCATTCGTAGTTCCTGTGACATGCTGAGAACCTACAAATGACATCAGCGATTGTTGTTTTTGTTTGTTGCCTTTCCTTCAGCATGGAACATCGGGGAACGAAAGGCGTATCTATCACATATCCAACTCTGACATCAACAAGCTACACATGGGGCCGGTCTGCCTGTTGCTATACCTCCGGAACATTATGCCCTGGAATCTGAAGAAGGCGTGCGAGGTGAACGTAAACCGCAGCTTGAGTCCATGCAGCAGGATCCATATTATAGTACACCTAGTAGGCTGTATAAAATATCTCAAGAAGAACTTCTCAGTTCGTGCTCTGGAGCTCCTAAAATGCATGGCCGAACTTCTTGGCTCCTGGCATCAGCAATGGTATCTCGTGGTAAAAGAATGTGAAAGTTCTTATGTACTATGTATGGTAGATGCCGAGAAAGAGACTTAATGCCATTCATTTTAAATGGAAAACAACATTCTTCCATGCAGTGATGGAAATGGTATTATGATATCTTTAGAATGTAGCACGCTCTCTAAGACTGGAAGTTTCCCGTTGAGTCTTTTAAATTAAGCTTGAAAGCTGTTAAGCATCCCAACGGAGACATTGCCATATGTTGCTCAGGTCATGCTGTACATATGAAATATAAATAAAAAAATGAAAAATAAATAAAAAATTAAATTATGAGGTCCATCAGTGGGCAGATATGAGGGGGTGTGAAGGTTACTGCTGTCATACTCGGAACGCAGTTAGGATACACCGAATACGGTTGCTTCGTTTGCAAGTGGGACAGTCTTCACAGGAAAACGAAAGGTTGCAAAGGCCGCTACAGTTGCAGTTCTTTTAATATCACACGAGCGGTTTCGGGCTCTTATACGCCCATCTTCAGGTGTCGTAACTTGGTGCTGAGATCTCCGAGCGCCGCGGTGGACGTGTACGAGGCGCGGTGTGCTACGCTACCTACGAGCGCAGAGCATGGAGTGATAATAAAAGAATTTTACAACTGTAGAGATATTTTCAACCTCTGGTATAATGCTCAGTGGCGAATGTTCCTCAGACAGGATTGTTTGTACATACGAAAAATGTTGAATGTAAGGAAAATGATGGAACCTGGTAAAAAGAGTAGACAATACACTGCCTTAGTTTTCCATGATGAAATCTTATTTCCACCTTTACATATAAAGCTAGGACTTACGAGGAATTTAGTGAAATAGATGAATCAAGAAAGTGTAGCTTTCAAGTGTTTAAATACAATACTCCCACATCTCAATGATAATAAGGTCAAAGAAAAAATCTTTGTATGGCCTAAAATTCGATAACTGTTTAAGGCTGAAACATTGTATAGCGTCGCTGAAGGGAAACAGGTATCAGCTTGTGCAGATTTTGAAAATGTTGGTGACAATTCCTTGCAAAATCAAAGTGCTGAAAATTCAGTCTATCTGTCGGGTTCTTTCCAAGCAACTGTGGCGCAGTGAGTGACGATCAAGGAGACACATTTCAGCAATGCAAATGAGCTATCGGGGCAAGTAGAAGTCATATTACTTGCAGATTATTGTTGGAATGTCATGAGAGATTCCCTAGAAGTAGATTACATACGAAAACAAAAAAGGTAGTCAGCAATATTGAAGAGAATAATTAAACAGGTAAGTGACCAAACGGAGAAGTTTATACAAATTTCTTTGAACGAAGAGCAGACAAAATATTTTTCGTGCTGTATTGTTCTTAGACCTCAATTTGTTTGGTGGTGACTATTTTTGTAAAAGACAGAGACAACTTTAACTTTTTTGTAGACCAGTGTAGCCGGTTGCTTCTGAATTGCTGTTGTGATACCATCATGTAGTGTATCGGTTTTTGACTTATGAAGTTGCAGTCATGTTGAAATTATAGTTTTTTAAACTGTCTTGTAGAGAAATGTCGGAGTTTTCCGTCGTTTAACAGTAATAAACTCGAATGATCTGACTAAATAGTTGCATTTTTCCGTGCACAGATTTTCTACCTCGAGTCTGGCCACTTAACTAAATTAATACGATATTGCAGTGCCTGTGTTATTCCGGATTACGATGCAATGTTCCTTCGGACATACATTTATGTCCGAAAGAACATTTTATCGTAATTCAGAATTACACAGGCACTGCAATATCGTAATTATCCACCGACACAGGGCAAGAAAGTTTCAAGTAAAATGTCCCCCCTTTACTGGAATGTTCATCATGGATGTGCGAGTACAGGTTGTAGGTACATCGTTGACGGCATATGGAAGTAATGGTCTGGCTATGAGTCGTGCTCGGATAGCCAAATGGTTAGACGAACGCTCGCGATAAGCGGGAAATCCTGGGTCGAGTCCCTGTCCCTCACAAATTTTCATTATAATCATTCCATTATAAAGCTGATGGTTGTCCATATTCGCAACTGAGAATACATTTCATGTAACTTAACTAATTTCGTAATTTATTAAAACAAAACCAATATGAAAAGAACTGGCAACGGATACATACATACCAATACCGATAGTATCTCTTTGGTTTGTAGAAAGCCGTTCCAAGAGAAATATAGCAGATGTGAGGCAACGGGCGAATTGTGGAGCCATGAAAATATTCTAAGTCAGCGCGGCCGCACGGGCCTCTCGGCACCAAACGCGGGTGTTGGATGTTAGTCGGACGAGGTGGGCAGCCGCAGCGCATGGTCCAGCCGCGTGGCTGGGAATTCCGCTGTGACGAGGACGGTGCTTTGTGTCGATGAAGGAGATGTCTATGCCGGGAGTGCCAAACATGGCGGACTTCGTGAAACCTTAATGGCAGACATTTCACAGTTCGTATTGAAGTTAATAGTAGCCAGATGAATCATGATACCTCAAAAAGAAACATGTACATTACTCTTACGTGCACGACGATTCTGATGATGAGATCAGATTTTCAATATCTTTATTAATTTAAAGTTTAGTATCTGAAGGTAAATTACACAAGTAACACCCAGCAACGAATTTCCAAAATATAAACGCTTCATCCGATTTTGTCGACCTACATGGTTTTAGAAAGCTATTAGTGTAAACCTCAATTGGTATGAATTACAGGCATGTTATTTAAATAGCACATGAGCTATTGGAGGTCAAAGTAGCCGATTACTATCGATCGCGTCAGGCCATAAGTACACCACAGTTACACGAAAAAACGGTAGCAGCATGCTTATAAATATATTTATTCATCTATGTCTTTGCTTATGTCCGATATATACTACTCATGAAGAAATTGATTAAATATTTACTGTGTTTTAGAAAGCACAGAGACATTTGGCTACTGGCCTACCTTTTGTTCGATACCTTTGATATATGTTTATTTAATTTGTTTATGTATCTAATAATGTGTGTTAGAGCGTGTTTATAGTCCAGCCGTAGGAATATTTATTTAATTTCAAGTTATTTAAATGTAACTCCAGTATCTCGTTTGTGTTTAAATATGTTTTTTAGTGTACATAGCGCTCTAGCCAATCAGAGCAATTGTGAATGGGAAGACTGGATGGAAGCGAGTGCGGGAGAGGAGGCACGGGGGCAGTTCTGGGCAGTGCGGCGCTAGGGACAGTCGCAGGGGACGCGACTGACGCAGATCGGCGGAAAGACTTGGGCAGTGGAGCAGTTTGCGCGTGGTCGCGCCCACCTGTGTTCTTGTGTGATTTCCGTGGCTTCTGCAGTGAAGACGTAGTGTGCGTTTAGAAGTGAATAGCTCGCGAGCTATGTTGTTGTTCATAACTAATTACGTGCAGTAGGAATCTATTCTTTCCCTGTCATTTAACTTTTTATTTAATTACTGGACCACCGACACCAATAAGTGTTATGCACAAATATACCGCATTCTCAAAAGTACTTCTACTATCGTACTCATCATTTAAGGTCGTTAGGATAATACCTGCAGATGTTATTTAATTGCAATCTTTCTACATCTACTACATCTACATGACTACTCTGCAATTCATATTTAAGTGCTTGGCAGAGGGTTCATCGAACCACAATCATACTATCTCTCTACTATTCCACTCCCGAACAGCGAGCGGGAAAAACGAACACCTAAACCTTTCTGTTCGAGCTCTGATTTCTCTTATTTTATTTTGATGATCATTCCTACCTATGTAGGTTGGGCTCAACAAAATATTTTCGCATTCGGAAGAGAAAGTTGGTGACTGAAATTTCGTAAAAAGCTCTCGCCGCGACGAAAAACGTCTATACTGTAATGACTTCCATCCCAACTCGTGTATCATATCTGCCACACTCTCTCCTCTATAACGCGATAATACAAAACGAGCTGCCCTTCTTTGCACCCTCTCGATGTCCTCCGTCAATCCCACCTGGTAAGGATCCCACACCGCGCAGCAATATTCTAACAGAGGACGAACGAGTGTAGTGTAAGCTGTCTCTTTAGTGGACTTGTTGCATCTTCTAAGTGTCCTGCCAATGAAACGCAACCTTTGGCTCGCCTTCCCGACAATATTATCTATGTGGTCCTTCCAACTGAAGTTGTTCGTAATTTTAACACCCAGGTACTTAGTTGAATTGACAGCCTTGAGAATTGTACTATTTATCGAGTAATCGAATTCCAACGGATTTCTTTTGGAACTCATGTGGATCATCTCACACTTTTCGTTATTTAGCGTCAACTGCCACCTGACACACCATACAGCAATCTTTTCTAAATCGCTTTGCAGCTGATACTGGTCTTCGGATGACCTTACTAGACGGTAAATTACAGCATCATCTGCGAACAGTCTAAGAGAACTGCTCAGATTGTCACCCAGGTCATTTATATAGATCAGGAACAGTAGAGGTCCCAGGACGCTTCCCTGGGGAACACCTGATATCACTTCAGTTTTACTCGATGATTTGCCGTCTATTACTACGAACTGCGACCTTCCTGACAGGAAATCACGAATCCAGTCGCGCAACTGAGACGATACCCCATAGCTCCGCAGCTTGATTAGAAGTCGCTTGTGAGGAACGGTGTCAAAAGCTTTCCGGAAATCTAGAAATACGGAATCAACTTGAGATCCCCTGTCGATAGCGGCCATTACTTCGTGCGAATAAAGAGCTAGCTGCGTTGCACAAGAGCGATGTTTTCTGAAGCCATGCTGATTACGTGTCAATAGATCGTTCTCTTCGAGGTGATTCATAATGTTTGAATACAGTATATGCTCCAAAACCCTACTGCAAACCGACGTCAATGATATAGGTCTGTAGTTCGATGGATTACTCCTACTACCCTTCTTGAACACTGGTGCGACCTGCGCAATTTTCCAATCTGTAGGTACAGATCTATCGGTGAGCGAGCGGTTGTATATGAGTGCTAAGTAGGGAGCTATAGTATCAGCGTAATCTGAAAGGAACCTAATCGGTATACAATCTGGACCTGAAGACTTGCCCGTATCAAGCGATTTGAGTTGCTTCGCAACCCCTAAGGTTTCTACTTGTAAGAAACTCATGCTAGCAGATGTTCGTGTTTCAAATTCTGGAATATTCCATTCGTCTTCCCTGGTGAAGGAATTTCGGAAAACTGCGTTCAATAACTCCGCTTTAGCGGCACAGTCGTCGATAACAGTACCATCGGCACTGCGCAGCGAAGGTATTGACTGCGTCTTGCCGCTTGTGTACTTTACATACGACCAGAATTTCTTCGGATTTTCTACCAAATTTCGAGACAATGTTTCGTTGTGGAACCTATTAAAGGCATCTCGCATCGAAGTACGTGCCAAATTTCGCGCGTCTGTAAATTTTAGCCCATCTTCAGGATTTCGCGTTCTTCTGAACTTCGCATGCTTTTTCCGTTGCCTCTGCAACAGCGTTCGGACCTTTTTTGTGTACCACGGGGGATCCGTTCCATCTCTTACCAATTTATGACGTATGAATATCTCAATTGCTGTTGCTACTATATTTTTGAATTTGAGCCACATCTCGTCTACATTCGCATAGTCAGTTCGGAAGGAATGGAAATTGTCTTTTAGGAAGGCTTCTAGTGGCACTTTATCCGCTTTTTTAAATAAAATTATTTTGCGTTTGTTTCTGATGGATTTGGAAGAAATGGTATTGAGCCTAGCTACAATGACCTTGTGATCACTAATCCCTGTATCAGTCATGATGCTCTCTATCAGCTCTGGATTGTTTGTGGCCAAGAGGTCAAGTGTGTTTGCGCAACCATTTACAATTCGCGTGGGTTCGTGGACGAACTGCTCGAAATAATTTTCGGAGAATGCATTTAGGACAATCTCGGAAGACGTTTTCTGCCTACCACCGGTTTTGAACAAGTATTTTTGCCAACATACCGAGGGTAGGTTGAAGTCCCCACCAACTATAACCGTATGAGTGGGGTATTTATTTGTTACGAGACTCAAACTTTCTCGGAACTGTTCCGCAACTGTATCATCGGAGTCTGGGGGTCGGTAGAAGGAGCCAATTATTAACTTAATTCGGCTGTTAAGTATAACCTCCACCCACACCAATTCGCGCGGAGTATCTACTTCGACTTCACTACAAGATAAACCACTACTGACAGACACCAACACTCCACCACCAATTCTGCCTAATCTATCTTTCCTGAACACCGTCTGAGACTTCGTAAAAATTTCTGCAGAACTTATTTCAAGCTTTAGCCAGCTTTCTGTACCTATAACGATATCAGCTTCTGTGCTTTCTATTAGCACTTGAAGCTCAGGGACTTTTCCAGCGCAACTACAACAGTTTACAACTATAATTCCGACTGTTCCTTGATCCAAGCACGTCCTCTAATTGCCAAGCACCCTTTGACATTGCAGCCCATCCCGCACTTTCCCGAGGCCTTCTAACCTAAAAAACCGCCCAGTCCATGCCACACAGCCTCCGCTACCCGTGTAGCCGCCAGCTGAGTGTAGTGAACTCCTGACCTATTCAGCGGAACCCGAAACCCCACCACCCTATGGCGCAAGTCAAGGAATCTGCACCCAATACGGTCGCAAAACCGTCTGAGCCTCTGATTCAGACCCTCCACCCGGCTCTGCACCAAAGATCCGCAGTCGGTTCTGTCAACGATGCTGCAGATGGTGAGCTCTGCCTTCAACTCGTAAGCAAGACCGGCAGCCTGCACCAAATCAGATAGCCGCTGGAATCCAGAGAGAATTTCCTCAGATCCAAAGCGACACACGTCATTAGTGCCGACATGTGCCACCACCTGCAGCTGGCTGCACCCTGTGCTCTTCATGGCATCCGGAAGGACCCTTTCCACATCAGGAATGACTCCTCCCGGAATGCACACGGAGTGCACACTGGATTTCTTCCCCTCCTTAGCCGCCATATCCCTAAGGGGCCCCATTACGCGCCTAACATTGGAGCTCCCAACTACCAGTAAGCCCACCCTCTGCGATTGCCCGGACCTTGAAGGCTGAGAATGATCCTCTGAAACAGGGCAGGCGGCTGCATCTGGCTCAGCCAGAGACAGTGCCTGAAACCGGTTTGTCAGACGCACCGGAGAGGCTTTCTGATCAGCCTCCGGGGACGCCTTTCGCTGCCTGCCACGCCTTGGAACGACCTCCCAATCAACCACAGGCGAGGGCTCAGCCCCACTGCGGGCAGCAACCGGGGCAACCACAGCGGCAGACCGATCTGGGGACAGACGGGATGAGGTTGACATCCCCGTGATACCCGAGTCCGGCTCCCCACAGTGGTGCCCATTGGCAACAGCCTCAAGCTGCGCGACCGAAGTCAGCGCCGATTGCAGCTGTGAGCGAAGGGATGCCAAGTCAGCCCTCATCCGAACACAGCAATCGCAGTCCCTGTCCATTCTAATTGATGTTTAACAACAGTTACTGAAACACGAGTCCGTGCCTAGATAACGCAAGCGGAACACACAAAGAATGTATCAACTAACCTGTACAAATGCCTAACGACTGCGCTACAATCTGCTGAATTTACGATTACAGTAACTAAAACTCGAAATTGCACCTCCTATACGAAACTCACACGCAATTTAAATAAGAATCTACGAAGTAAACACTAAAGCGCGATGCTACAACTGTCAAATACTATAATACGCCCGAAATATATGAATTAAACAATGCAAGTACCCAAAAACACGCAAAGAAATTAATTAAACTATCTAACAAATAAGTAAGCTAGGGTTATACGACTTGCTGCAGCGGCTGCTTATCCAACGGCGGCAGTATATGTTACGTTGATAATTCGCAATTACCGAGTGATAGATACCTTCGAACATTCGATTAATGTGTGTATTCTTATCGTGTATTGTAGACTCAGCAGTATGTGGCCTGTAATGCGGCAACTACGTATCCCATCCCCTAGACAACGAAACCAGCCAAAACGTTTAATACTGCAACTCTGAACCGGAGGGTACGTAGTTGAGGGCCACCACACCACTTCATTTAATTTATTATTTCGAAAGCCCGCACAGAGTAACACTGGTTACTAACTAAACTGCAATATTTTAATACAAAGAGTTTCAACCCCCATTGACGTCAAGCAAGTAACAATTTCTAATTATTTCAGCAAGGACACATAGTGGATTATGCGTCTAAAGCAGCATCCTAACACAGTGTCACGTTAATTTAATGTGACTACTTGTCAAAAGCCTGAATAACCGCCGTTTGCTGGGCGCACCGTTGCGAGACGTACAAGAAGAGAGACAGTAAGGTTCTGGGATGAGCCATCGCCGATTCCAGTGTAGTGGCCACCTGCGCTATGTTTCTCGGTTGACGATCCATTGCGCGAACAGATCGACCAACGTGGTCCCAGCGATGCTCGATTGGCTTTAAATCAGGGGATTTTGGTAGCTACGAGAGTACTCTTCGAATCACACACGTGCATTGCGAGCGGTTTGACACATTGCATTGTCCTACTGATAGATTCCATCGTGCCGAGGAAAGACAAACTGCCTGCAAGGCAGTCCCCCAAGATAGATACGTTTCTGTGTTGATCCAGTGTGCCTTCCAGAATGATGAGATGACCTAGGGCACGCCGCCAATACATTCCCCACACCATAACGCTCCCTCCTCCAGCCTGGAACCTTTCGAAGATTGTTGCAGCGTGTTTCCTTTCAGATGTTCCACGCTCATGGGGCATAAAACGTGACACATCTAAACATGCCACCTGTTACCACTCGGCCGACGTCTAGTCGCGATACTAGCGTGGACATTCCAGCCTTTGTTGTTAATGAAGCAGTCAGTATGGGTGCATGAGGTAAACGCCCACCACAGAGGCCCATATGCAGCAACACTCCCCGAACGGTCGTTGAGGGGAGACAGTTGGTAGCTGAGTGGTTCATCGGAACGGTCAGTTGCACGTCTATTCGCCCTTACACATGTCTCCCCAGCCTTCGTTCACCTCTATGGCTCCTGGTACACCACATTTGCCTCGATGCCGGTTTTGGGTAGCACCATTTTGATGCACTGTGTACTTTAGCCAGGACGGCACGCGAACAGCTTACAGACCTAGCCGTTTCGGATACTTTCCCTACCTTGGTCCGGAAACCAATGACCATGCGATGTGGAAGTCAGACAAATCGCTCCGTGTCCGCATTACGGCAACGGCTGCACTGCTCCCTTGTCTCCGGGATACAATTTATATATACTCCAGTGCTAGTGCTGCCACCTACCGTGTGTGGGTGGCTATTTCACGTTACCGTCGAACATAGGCGGTGGTCACATTAATGTGACTGGACCGTGTATTATTCATTATTATAATCTCTTAACGATGTAAGGATGGTATTAGATGAACATCAACAGAAGAAAAACGACGATAATGGAATGTAGTCAAATTAAGTCGGGTGATGCTGAGGGAATTAGATTAGGAAATGAGACAATTAAAGTAGTAGAGGAGTTTTGCTACTTGGGGAGCAAAATAACTGACGATGGTCGAAGTAGAGAGGATATAAAATGTAGACTGGCAATGGCAAGGAAAGCATTTCTGAACAAGAGAAATTTGTTAACATCGAGTTTTGATTTAAATGTTAGGAAGTCGTTTCTGAAAGTATTTGTATGGAGTGTAGCCATGTATGGAACTGAAACATGGACGATAAATAGTTTAGACAAGAAGAGAATAGAAGCTTTCGAAATGTGGTGCTACAGAAGAATGCTGAAGATTAGATTGGTAAATCTTATAACTAATGAAGAGGTATTGAACAGAATTGGGGAGAAGAGGAATTTGTCGCACAGCTTGACTAGAAGAAGGGATCGGTTGGTAGGACATGTTCTGAGGCATCAAGGGATCGCCAATTTAGTACATGAGGGCAGCGTGGAGGATAAAAATCGTAGAGGGAGGCCAAGAGATGAATACACTAAGCAGATTCAGAAGGATGTAGGCTGCAGTAGGTACTGGGAGATGAAGAAGCTTGCACAGGATAAAGTAGCGTGGAGAGCTGCATCAAACCAATCTCAGGACCACAACAACAACAACAATGTAATTAATTTGTATACACGAAACTTAGTGCATAAACGCCTTTTGTTCTGCCCCAGGAGCGTAGTCAGCCTTCGAACGGATCTCTGATGCTAGCAGCAGAACACATCTCAAACAACTGCATTAGTATTATACTCGTGATGGCCACATTTTTTCACTAATTTCTATGTTTCGCTGCCGAAGACAATTATGGGTTACCCCTACTTCACGTATTTTCTGCAAATTTTTACCCTTATGTTCATGGACCGGAATTTTTAGTCAACAGAAAAGTTCTCGTATGCAAATGAACCCAAAAACGAGCGTGGCTGACTCGTTGAACCACTGCCCAGACGCACACCCAACTTTAGATGCAGCTGCTTTGGACAATACACGACGGACGAAAAAAGCAGGACATAAAAGGCAGGCTACAACAGCCACAGTTGGCATTCCTCGCTGAGTGTAATAGTATCCAACATATACCTTAATTTGTGAAAAAAAAATTACGAGAATTCACGGTTGAAGAGCAGCATTCTACTGAGGTGAATTATGCACTGTAGGAGACCAAACTGCTGAGGTCATCGGTCCCTAGACTTACTCAGTACTTAAACTAACTTATGCTAAGAGCAACACACACCACCAAGCCGGAGGGAGGACTCGAACCTCCTGCGGAGGGGACACAGAGTCCGTGACGTGGCGCCTCAAACCGCGCGGCCACTCCGCGCGGCTGCCGAAAAAGAAGAGAGCAGAAACGTTTGAGATACTGTCTTGCGGAAGGATGCTGAAAATTAGGCAGACTCTAAACAGAATCTGCAAGGAACAGATTATGTGGAAAACACTGGCAAAGAAGAAAGGGCGGGATGTTAGTCCTCGTGTTAATACATCAGGAACTAACTTTCACGGTGCTAGCGGGAGATGTAAGGGAAGATAGAGCTTTGAAAGTATCCAACAAATGATTGACAAGACGAATAGGTTGGCACAGGAGACGAAGACATAGTGGATCGCATCCAACATGTCAGAAAACTGATGGCCCTCAAAACAAAAAGTGGGTAAACGATGGGAAACGGCCTTCCAGTTTCTCTGTTAATGTATTGGGTGTATTCAGACGTTTCCGCTGTATTCCGCAGTATTCTTAAAGACTTATATTTGTTTTTTAGGAATTAAATGTTTTCAATTAAAATGTCTTTCGAGGAATTTTCGGTCTTTTAGAGAGAAGACAGTGCAATAATGCTTTTTAGTGACAGACAAGGTGTAATAAATCTGATATGTACAGGGTTTTCTCCGAACCAGAAGGTGAACTTAAGTTTACGTGAACATCCTTCTGTTTGGAGGCAATAGCCGACAGAATATCCGTAACACAGCTTTGGTATTTGTGACATTTATCTTACCCACAACGGTGCGTTAAACGGTATTTCAAGACCGGAGGTTTTGTTGGAAAAGTTACATCGATGTGCTCAGTTTTACCATTACTGCTTCACTCACTGAGACAAGGTGCGTCAGATGGGAAACCAACAGCGGGTTGGTTCAATGGCTCTGAGTACTATGGGACTTAACTTCTGAGGTCATCAGTCCCCTAGAACTTACAACTACTTAAACCTAACTAACCTAAGGACATCACACACATCCATGCCCGAGGCAGGATTCGAACCTGCGACCGTAGCAGTCGCGCGGTTCCGGACTGAGCGCCTAGAACCGCGAGACCACACCGACCGGCTAAACCCAATTGCGGGAACTCAGACTTTGTAAAATATGTTGAACGTGAAAGTACGAGTAATGTTGGTATAGTGAGTAAAACACAAATCAACAGCTATTATAACTTATCAGACATATTACATATTCTATGGTTGTACATAATTTTGGCCCTCTTGGCCACAGTAACAGACTCTCAAAAACGAACTTTTCTTTTCCTAACTCTCTGTATAATCAGACATTAGGGAAATATACAAGAATACGCAATCTAAACATGAAAATTCTTAAACTACAATTTTAGTAAAATCATCGAAACGATGACATATATACGAAAATTATAAGTAAAACACAATCGTTTTGTAGGACGGAAGCAGTGTAAACTGACGTGCGAATTACAAGAAAAAGAATTAATTTTCAAACACACCGAGAGACGTATCTAAAGTAACTGTGACACTGTGTTGGACTAAAATAAGAAGAGGTGGTGTAAAATGGTAGCACAGGTTTCATCCCCAGTAGTTGGCAATATGACGTCGTGAGCATAATAAGACAAAACAAAATATTTGTTCACTGCACGAAAACGAAGAGAAAAATTTCCTGTGGACGCAGCAGGTGAGATTTTGTTCGTCAAAGCAATCTAAGGAGGCATCTATGTCTACAAATTACACTGTTACTAATATTCCCAGTAAGACGTTAGTGAAAGAGGTTCATCAGACAGATGAATTACGACAAGGAAAAAATATTTCATTTCCTGACGTAAACGTGTTTTGTACCTACCACACATAATGGCTTCTCTATTGGAGAGAAGGAAACATTATTGCCTACACACTTTAGTAACATAGTTTATTCCCGCTATAATGCGCAGCAGAGCGGACACGCACGGACCAGTGCCCTGATTTTACACATGGCACCTGACTCCGAAATAGCACCGTCTGCTCTGAAGGACACCAATATATTTTTCCCTTCATGTCAGCTTAAATTTACTTTAAAACGTGAGCGTAACTTACACGGCCAACCTGAGCTGACACGGAGAAAAGAAAGAAAAAAAAGAAGTGTGACTTAGTCCCAACGGATTTTTCAAAATACATTTGCCTTCTGCTCTGGACAGCTTCCAGATTCCTCTTTTAGCTGTGAGCCCTGGAACACTGCGAGATAGGACTCCGGGGCAAGATCGGTGTTAGGCCCCATCTACAAATATAGCAGCCCAATTTCATTGTTATTTAAAAAAAGGATGGACATGATTTAAACATAATGTACGACAGTTCCCGGTAATAATGTGTTCCAAAAGGCCGCGCACGAAAATGAGATTTTGCGGAGAGTCACATCTCTGGTTCTATTGTTCAAAGACATAAAGAATTCGTTATTTGTATAGACCTCGGCGTAGCCACCATTTGTATACCTACCGCAAAAACTACCGTATTGTCGCTATCCCAAAGAATATGGTTAAAATTAAAACATTACAGAATTTCTCCATCCTAGGGAAATTGAGTAAATCTGTTGGTTCCTTTGCATTAGGTGTAGTCAATGTTGTACATTATGTGGCTTATAAAGGCACATTTTGTTCATAGTCGGTTGCTAAGGACAGTCCGAGAAATAACGATTTTTATGTACGAAAAGTGAGGATGACCAATTCTAAAATTTCTAATCACAAGAGATCATCGAAAATTGTACCGTATGTTCCTAAGGTAATATTCTCGGGGAACTCTGAAACTCTTTTCGATATCGTTATAGCTCACCAAGACCTAGATGTTCTAAGTTCTCGTACTTACGCAGTAAAGTATTCACGTAACATCCGGTCTGAGACGTAAACGTAATATTACGTGACGTTGTGGACACATGGAAAGAATTCTACGGTCATCGCAAGGGTTCTGAGGTCACCAGACTATGTTTTTAGTCAGCACTTTTCGCAATATAACTTTCCGACTCAGTGTCTCTGTATAATGGGAACTCTTCGTCTGGCAAATAAACTGAAGTGTCAAAGAAGTTAGTATTTGCATGCGTATTCAAATACAAAGACATGTAAACAGGCAGAATACGGCCCCACTCAGACAGCGCATCAACAGTTAGTTGGAGAGTATCAACACCGCGCCTCAAGACAGCACTCAGATTAATCTACAGTCTACGCCCAGAAGAGCCTAACTGGACATACTGATATATTAGTCGTCGTTCACTGAATTCAGTTCTAGACCAGTTTTCAAAGCTCCGTCAGTGCAAGTGAAATTTGCCACCGTCTTCTTGCTCAAGTTACGTAATGTACTATTTATGTTAGGAACTAATTGTAAATTGTTGCTGATCTGTGTTGCCATTTTTTCTGCGTAGTTGGCATAGAACAATTTGGCCCTGTGACGATGTTGTTAATTTATTTTGTTCAAACAACCCACTTTAATAACAGAAACTATCATAAAAACCTGGCGATGAGGATAAAGGGAACATATCAAAAACCTGTCGACGAGCATAAAAGTCGTAACAGCCTGACGAAGAAAAAAAAGAGTGGCATTGAAACTTTTCTGTATCGCAATAGAAATACTATGATTACTATAGCGTGTCATTCAGATATTCTGAATATTCTGTTTGCTTGCTAACCCCATTTTTGTTCATGGAAAGTATTCATTATTGCTTATTCAGCTGGTGCTGCAGCAAATTTCTACAAGCACTTTAGGTGGTGCGGCTATCACAACTCAAAGCAGAAAACAACGATGTTCACCAATGTTTCAAGACGGTATCACAGCCATTTCTGGATTCCGACCGGGAGGCGGAACCAGCATACCTCTTTAGTCGTCTATAATTACGAAATTGTTGCCGGTGCAGGATATTCTGCACGAACTGAACTTTCTATTTTGTCCCATAAATGTTCGATGGAATTCCTATCGTGTGATCTGGGTAGCCTAATCATTCACTTGCACTGTCTAGGGTGTCCTTCAAACCAGTGACGAATAATTATGGCCCGATGACATGATATGGTTGTTTGGGAACTAGGGCCTCCAAGTAGCTGAAAATAACGTTTCCAGACAATGATCGGTTCAGTTTGACCTGAGGATCCAGTCAGTTCCACCTAAACAGAGTCCACACCATTATGGAGCCAACACCATCTTGCACAGTGCTTTGTTGACAACTTGAATCCACGGCTTCTTGGGCACTTGCGTCGGTCGACCGTTACCATAGCCCATTAACGCAAATTTCGCTGCACTGTACGAATGGATACATTTGTCGAAAGCCTAACTTTGGTTTCTGCGGTTATTTCACGCAGTGTTGCTTGTCTATTAGCACCGACAATTCTAAGCGAACGACACTGATATCGGTCTTTAAGTGCAGGCCGTCGGCCACTGCATTGTCCTTGGTGAGAGGTAATGCTTGAGATTTGGTATTCTCGGGACGCTCTTCACACTGCGGACCTCGGGATATTGAATTCTCCAACGAATTACAAAATGGAACGTCCCATGCGTCTAGTTACAACTACCATTCAGCGTTAAAAGTCTGTTAATTCACATGAATCACCTCAGTACAAATGACAACTCCGCCAATATACTGCTCTTTTTTACCGTGTGTATGCGATACCACAGCCGTCTGTATAGGAGATATCGCTATGTCAAGAATTTAATCATTTCATTTTAACACGTATAAATTATCAGGTGATACTTCTTGTTAATACTGGCTCTTTGAAATTTTCAAATTATTTCAACAACTATTCGGAGGTAGATCTCATGTAGCGATAAACTAGATTCTTAGTTTGAATCTCAAGTGTATGTGGCAGCAGCCACGCATATTTTTTTCTAGTCTTTTAAAAAACCGTGAGTGGACAGCACAATTACAGTAGCTCACTATGTACTTCAAATTTCTGAGCGAAAATGAAAAACGCAAAAAGTCTTATTTTGGTTCTGTCATTCCTGGCATGCTCATTATGCACTCGCCCGATACCATGCTACAGGAAGAGCTTCTTAGTTCGACAAACACATCATAGCAGGAGTGTTTGTCTTTAATCTCGGCTCATGATCAGACGGTTTGGCTGAGCCAACGCACTCCAGTTCTAAGCGTCAGTTCACGAACGTCGACAGCCCAGCACACGGGCAGGCTGTAAGTGTGGCCGTGCGTGGAAGCTACAGGGCACGAAAAAGCTACATATGTTCGCAAACAGATCAGTAGAGGAAAATCACGTTCATGAGCACGCTGTATGATTAATCACAAGCGAGGAGTGAAGTGAACATTATATTTTCTGCTAATGATACACTATGCAAATACAGCAGAAAGAGAGGTCGTAAGTCCGAAGAGCGCAACACGAAAGAATTTGGGCTACACAATAAAAGACGAAAGCACACGAAAATGATTCATAATAAGAACAATGGTAGTGCAGTTGTTCAATACGAACAAGATTAAATAAATAAAATTTCACAAGCGAGGAGTGAAGTGAACATTATATTTTCTGCTAATGACAAGTCTTTATCTTTGACACTCCAAGTGAATAAGAACCACTGGCGTTTAAATTGACATGGGATCTATGTCTATAAAGAATTTGTAGATATGCAAAAAACTGGACTCGCCAAAATCAACTGAATTTCGAAGTGTGTTACTTGATTACAGCAAACAACAACAAGTGCCAGTTAAAGGAAATTTATGAAACCAGCCAGAATTATAGCAGCGAATTCACACAAAGGAACATGAAATCATAATTTCTGAAGCAACAACTATCATTAAAAACATTATACCAAACTTCTGTAAGAGATACAGTATTCCATTTGCATTTAAAGGACAAAGTGGAACAGGAACTAGTTCCCCTTGAAGAGAATGCCATTCTACAACCAACTGCTGGTAGTCAGTGGCCAACGCCAATTGTTGTGGTGTAAAAACCTAATGGCGTATTGGGCATTTATGACTATCTTAAGACAACAGTCAATGTACAATCAATAATTTAGTCATATCTAATAGCAAATTCGGAAGAATTAATGTCAAAATTAGCTGGAGGTGGTCTATTAGCCTAGTCTGCAAAACCAAATTTTAAGGCTGCCTACCTACAGTTGCCTCTGCATGAAGAGACACTGAGATTCTTGGTCAGAAATAGTCCGTTTAGACTTTATCAGCTTACAAGACTGCGAACTGGGGTTGCGAATGCACCCAGTGTGTTCCAGTTGCACTTACAGCAGTTAATTAGGAGTACTTAACACTGTGGACTACCTGCATGATTACGTTGTACCAGGAAAAACTCATGAAGCGTAGCTGCATAATTTCTAATGTGTGTTTAAGATTTTACAGGCAGCTAATTTAAAATGTGTCCAGTAATAGCGCGTATTTTTCCAGCGATAAGCCCATTAATTCGGAAACATCGTGACACAACAAGTTATCAGAAACATTGAAGCAATTAAGAATCTTCCAGGCAAAAAAGATCTCATGCAATTACATGCTTTTTGAGGCCAAATCAGTTACCATACGAAATTCATTGTCCATGCAGCATCCGTATGAGAACCTATTCACAGATTATTACAAAAGGGAAAGAACTTTATCTGGAACAAGAATGAAAATGAGCATTTGAGAAAGTAAAACAAAGTTAATCAGATACCATACGTTTCATCACATACGATCCAATTAAAATGTTAACTTTTGCAGCAGATGCTTCAAAATATGGAAACGGCACCGTCATGTTACATAGACAACCTGGTTTAGAAAGGCCAATCACTTTCAGGTTCAAACCACTGACGTCTATTCAGATAAATTACAGTCAGAGTGAAACGCAAGCTCTTGATATTACCTTTGCTCTAATAAATTTCCATGAATACATTCACAGACAACGATTCATTATACTTACGGATCATAAGGCATTCATGGCTACAATTCGACAAAATAAATGGCTCAACACTTACAGTGATAAACACTGCTTTTGTCAGACTATAATTTTGAAATAAGTTTCATGTCTCCACATCTCAACATAACGGAAATGCTTTATCATGGCTGTCCGTCCCTCCCCGTCGGAGGTTCGAATGCTCCCGCCGGCATGAGTGTGTGTGTTGTCCTTAGAGTAAATTAATGTAAGTTAGGGAAAGTAGTGTGTAATCCTATGGACTGATGACCTCTGCAGTTTGGTACCACAGAAAACTCCCACAATTTTCCAATTTTCATGACTGTCAATTGGGCGCAATGGAAGCTTAGAGTCTCTTGCCGACGTATGTTTCGCTTTAAATATCGTCAGTCAACACACTGACGTTTTCATTTAATTGCTAACCTGATAACAAAACGTATGCCAAACGAACCAGTGTTACACAGTACACAAGTAATACAGTACATTCAGTCGGTGTTATCTTTAGATAAAAAGTTAACTATCTAACCCGAAATTAAATCACTCTGGCCCGTTGGACATACTCTCAGTGTTTATAAAGGCGTCATTCTGCTACGTTCCGAATTGGTAACGACAGGAGTGGTCATTCCAAAAGCATTGAAACAGAAAGTGCTTCAAACACTACGTCGATGCCACTGCGTCATCGTGTATTCCGAACACATTGCCAGAGAACGTTACTACTGCAAAAACATAGCCCGTGGTCTATGGTCCGCAAGCGAAGACGAATTCTGTTAGTGGATTTGTGGACGCGCACCTCACTACTTGTTTGCTGATGGTGGGCATTTTCTTAACGAACGCCATTGTGTAGCTATCCGCAACCTAAAATACAGACAATTTTTCTCCAGTTTCCTTACCCCACCCGAGAGCTGGAGTTTTCCTGTCAAGAAGAGTTGATCCTAGCCTCTTGAACACTTAGAACCGTTATATTCTCTGGTCATCTGAATGTTTTTCTCGGAAAAACTGTACGATGACAGTCTCAATGAGCCTGACGTCTTGCTGCGCCCTCCTCCTCACTATACTGGTTTCTTGCTATTTACGGTGATATTAATGTTCAAAAAATAAATAAAAAATAAAATAAGAAGGAAAATAAATAAATAAACTATGTTCATTGTACCTCTGCTCCACGTTCTCTAAGCTTTCTTTGGTCCCTGGAAGGTCGGAACGGGTTGCGACGCCTGCCCACTTTGGCTCCATCCCTGCCTTTGGGCACTGGGAGTGTTCCTTCTTATATTAAAAAAAAAAGGGGCAGCATCTTGAGTAGCAATCAAAATCTCCTCGGTCCCGGGTTCGAAGCCTGCCACCGCTTAAATTTTGTTTAATAGTTAGCTTTGGCGGCCGAAGATTTCCGGGGTTAGAAGTCACCCCAATTCTGCCAAGTGCCTTGTCAAAGAGGGTGCAGTAGCGGACAGCGTTTCAGGACACTCTCATCCCGAAGACAGTGCAAACCACTGAATTAAAGATATTTAACGTGTATTCACGTGATATGTGGCCTGTAAAAGAAAAAGTATCATGATGATCTCTCCATTGGTAAAAGATATCGGAACAGTTCCCTACTCCGATCTCCGGGATGAGACTGCCAAGGGGGAAGTGACCATAAGAAAAAGATTGAGAAGCCTGAACGTTGTTGGGAAGCTGAAAAATCTGAAAAGGGAAATGCAAAGACTCAATCTAGATATAGTAGGAGTCAGTGAAATGGAAAGAAGGCAAAGGCTTCTGGTCAGGTGAGTATAGGGTAACATCAAGAGCAGCAGAAGATGGTATAACGGGAGTATGATTTGTTAGGAATAGGAATGTATGGAAGAGAATGTGTTACTGTCAACATTTCAGTGATAGAGGTGTTCTTATCAGAAATGACAACAAACCAACACCACCAACGATAGTTCACATATACATGCCGACGGCGCACGCTGAAGATGAAGAGATAGAGAAAGTGTATGAGAATATTGAAAGGGTAAGAGAGTACATCAAGAATGATGAAAATCTGATAGTAATGGGGTAGTGAAATGCAGTTGTAGGAGAAGGAGTAGAAGTAAAGGCTGTAGGAGAATACGAGCTTAGGATAAGGAATGAGGCAGGAGAAAGAGTAACTGACTCCTGTAATAAACTGCAGCTAGAAATATGGAATGCTTTGTTCAAGAATCATAAGAGGAGGGATATGCTTGAGAAGACCTGTTGACAAGGGAAGATTTCAATTATATTACATCATGGCCAGGCACAGTTTCCGAAATCAGATATTGGAGTGTAAGGCATACCCAGGAGCAAATATAATCCCAGATCACAATGTAGTAGTGATGTAGAGTAGGCTGAAGTTTAAGAGACTAGTCAGGAAGAACCAAAAGGCAAGGAAGCGGGATACGGAGGTGCTAAGGAATGGCAAGTTACGCTTGAAATTCCCTAAGGGTATAGGTATTCAAAATGGCTAAAATGGCTCTGAGCACTATGGGGCTTAACATCTGAGGTCATCAGTCCCCTAGAACTTAGAACTCCTTAAACCCAACTAACGTAAGGACACCACACACACCCATGCCCGAGTAGGATTCGAACCTGCGACCGTAGCGGTCGCTCAGTTCCAGTCTGTAGCGCCTAGAACCGTTCGGCCACCCGGCCGGCGGTATAGGTATTAATTCAGTTGGTCGATGAAAGAAGGAAGCACAAAAATGTTCAGGGAAATACAGAAATACAACGCCCTTAGGAATGAAATCAAAGAAAGTGCAGGTAAGCTAAGGCTAAATGGCTGAATGAAAAATGTGAAGAAATCGAAAAAGGAATTACTGTCGGAAGGACTGACTCAGCGTACAGGAAAGTCAAAATAACCTTCAATGAAATTAAAAGCAAGGGTGATAATATTAAGAGAGCAACGGGAATTCCACTGTTAAACGCAGAGGAGAGAGCAGATAGGTGGATTGAGTACAATGAAAGCCTTTGTGAGGGGGAAGATTTGTCTGACGTGATAGAAGAAGAAACAGGAGTAGATTTAGAAGAGAATGGGATCGAGCATTAGAATCGGAATTTAAAAGAGCTTTGAATGAATTAAGATCAAATAAAGGAGTAGTGATACATAACATTCCATCAGAATTTCTAAAACCGTTGTGGGAAGCGGCAACAAAACAAGCTATTCACGTTGGTGTGTAGAATGTATGAATCTGGCGACATACCATTTGACTTTCGGAAAAGCATCATCCACACAGTTCTGAAGAAGGCAAGAGCTGACAATTGCGAGAATTACCATACAACCAGCTTAACAGCTGCATCTAAGTTGCTTACAAGAATAATATATAGAAGAATGGAAAACAAAAGTGAGGATGCGCTATATGACGATCATTTTGGCTTTAGGAAAAGCAATTCTGACTTTGCAGTTAATAGTGGAAGCATGACTAAAGAAAAATCAAGACACCTTTATAGGCTCTGTCGACCTGCAAAAAGCGTTCGACAATGTTAAATGGTGCACGATGTTCGAAATTCTGAGAAAAGTATGGATAAGCTACAGGGAGAGACGGGTCATATACAATATGTACAACAGCCAACAGGGAATATTAAGAGTGGACGACCAAGAACGAAGTGCTCGTATTAAAAAGTGTGTATGACATGGATGTAGCCTTTCACCCCTACTGTTCAATCTGTACATCGAGAAAGCAATGCTGGAAATAAAAGAAAGGTTCAGGAGTGGAATTAAAATATAAGGTGAAAGGATATCAATGATACGATTCGTTGATGACATTGCTACCCTGAATGAAAGTGAAAAAGACTCACATGATCTGCTGAACGGAATGAAAAGTGTAATAAGTATAGAGTATGGATTGAGAGTAAATTGAAGAAAGACGAACGTAATGAGAAGTAGTAGAAATGAGAAAAGCGAGAAACAAAACATCAGGATTGATGGTCAAGAAGTGGATGAAGTTCAGGAATTCTACTGTCTTGGCAGTAACATAACGAGTGACGGACGGAACAAGGAGGACATCAAAAACTGACTAGCAATGGCAAAAAGAACGCACCTGATCAAGAGAAGTCTACTAGTATCAAACGTAGGCCTTAAATTGAGGAAGATATTTCTGAGAATGTCTGCACTGTGGGAATACCGGGACAGAAGAGAATCGGAGCATTTCAGATGTAGTGGTACAGACGAATGTTGAAAATTAGTTGGACTGGTTAGGTAAGGAATGAGGAATCGGTGAGGAAAGGAATACGTGGAAAACACTGACGGGGAGAAGGTATAGGATGACAGGACTTCTGTTATGACATCATGGAATGACTTCCATGGTAGTATGGGGAGCATGGAGGGAAGAAACTGTAGAGTAAGAGAGAGATTGGAATACACCCAGCAAATAATTGAGGACATGGGTTGCAAATGCTACTCTGAGATGAAGAGGTTGGTACAGGAGGGTAAATCGTGGCAGGCCGCATCAATCCAGTCAAAAGTCTTAATAGAAAAAAATCCTAGGCTCGGTATCTGCCGACAAATGAATTACAATGCCTGTGTTGTGATGAAATACCATGTGATGATCAAGAACATTCTTCAGCTTGACAACATAGGTACTGCAATTTCGTGTTATGATGATGGCAGTAATGAACATTCTGTGGCGTGCAGAGTGTTCCCGTCTCTTTCCACACTAACTGGTGACTAGAATCATTTGCCACATGAAATGGGATTTGTCTGAGAACAACACTCCTGACCACCGTCGCTGACCGCAACCAAAATGCTCCTTAAACCATGAAATCTTTCTCTAAAATGTCGTGGTTGAGATTAGATGCATTTAACAGGATTCGGAGCACACAAACTAGCCTGATTTAATCCCCGTGAAAAGGTTGTGGCAGAGACGTGTACCGGTAATGGTTGGAGGATCTGCAGCGATCTGCCTAGGAGTGAGATGTTTATTTCTCTCCGCCACTAGGGCTATGTATCGATACTCTAGCGGTGTGGTGGTCCGTCTACGACCACCAGCATGCTTTCATACCGCATTTCCATTTTCAGAGGCCTTTTCTAAGCCAGGCGACTCTTCTGGGCAATCCCATTAATGTAGCAAAAGAACTGCCACTGTGACCGCGCCTCAGGCTGACTATTGCTCCTCCATGATCGTAGGCACTCAGACTATGTCCTGCAGGCATATTGCCGTACCACGCGCTATGTAGCAATAATCGGTTCAACGACAACCTTCGTCGAATACCATATTCCCTGAGCTGTCGGATGCAGAAAGAGCGATCGTGCACAGAATTCGCTGCAGTTAACACCCTACCCCAACACACCCTGCCCCTCAAAATTTGAGTTTATTATCGTTTGCCGTATGTTTCGTAGAAATTGTCGGTTGTTCCGTAAGAAGTGTCAGTTGTTCTTCTCATAGACTGTGCGGCTGGTCCCGGCGGAGGTTCGAGTCCTCCCTCGGGCAGGGGTGTGTGTGTGTTTGTCCTCAGGATAATTTAGGTTAGCCTAATTAGTGTGCAAGCTTGGGTACTGATGACCTTAGCAGTTAGGTCCCATACGATTTCACACACATTACAAATTACAATTGTTCTTCAGTAATTGCCAAGTATTTCTTTAGCCACCTACTCTCCATGGAAATGTGTTGCCGGCCGCGGTGGTCTAGCGGTTCTAGGCGCGCAGTCCGGAACCGTGTGACTGCTACGGTCGCAGGTTCGAATCCGGCCTCGGGCATGGATGTGTGTGATGTCCTTAGGTTAGTTAGGTTTAAGTAGTTCTAAGTTCTAGGGGTCTGATAACCACGGCAGTTGTGTCCCATAGTGCTCAGAGCCACTTGAACCTTTTTTTTGGAAATGTGTTTTGTGTACTTTCCGTGACATAAAAGAGCAATGCAGACTGTGGGAACAGTTCGATTGGTCACTGGCAGAACAGGCGAAAATCCAATCATCTTGTGGCCATTTTGCTTTCTTTTTTTGAATCTGGAAATTTCCTTCATGTTGTGCTAAAATGCTCGTAAGAGGCAAACCGTCACAGAAGCACTCTACTGATATCTTCTGACGAGGGAACAAGGACAGAAGGTCGTCGTGACGAAATGCCGTGAGAAGCTGTGCATGGGCTGTTCCTACTCCCTGACAGAACTCCAATTCACACTGCACAGGAACCACTGCCACATGCTGTTTTTTGGGTTCTCATCACCATTATTCTCCTGACATGGTTCCCAAAGACTTCTTCCCCTGTCCTACAATGAAGAAACAATTGCATGGCAGGTATTTCCAGAATGGCGACCAGGTGAACAGCCAGACATCTGCAACAGGGCTCAGCGTCAAGTCACCTATCGTTGGGAAAACTGAGTCCCGTTGAAGAGTGACTTTGTGAAGGAGGATTAACTACATCAAGTTTTAGGGTCGCAAAATGATTAATTTGACTGTCTGTAGTACTCAAGTTGTCAAAGCTAAATGCAGATACTGGTGCTCTACCACAACTATTTTTATTACTGTCATCACAGTAAAATTCTTCGATTGCCTTGATATAGCGACACATTTTCTGTGGCAGTCTTTTCTCTCAGTCAACACGTTTTTCTGAAATGTATGTCTGCCTGTGCATGCCCAACATCTGGTGCAGTGAGGAAAGACTTTAATCCAGCTCGATGCCTCAAATCAGTCTCAATTATAACAGTGTAGGTTTTCACAGCCGGAGTTTATTTCAATAAAGTTCTTTTGGGTGTGTGACAGTGTCAGGGTCACCCTGATGAAGGCTGCCTGTAATAGCATCCGAAACGCCGGTGGTATTATCACATCATGACGTGTTCAGTCAACCAGTAAAGTTTTATTCAAATTATTATTCACTTAATTAGACGGTAAAAATTGCGATAAATGCCGTGTAGCAGTAAATGTCTTTCGCTTTTTCACTCAAAAGATTCGTATACATAAAGATGACAAGGTTTAAATGTCACATCCTGGCAATTAAATACTTTTTTTGAAGTCAGAAATGGTTAGTTTCATGGTTCATGCTCCCCAGTAACTCAGTACACTTTCTCAAACGTTCTTCCTGTGAACAGAATGCATTTCTGGTATGTATAATCTAATGAAGCCTAATGCGTATTAGGAAGCCATCAATAAAAGTGGCTATCGATCATTTCCTTTGTAAAAAATTAAGAAACAGATTTATACTTAAACTTACACTTTGTTAACATGTGATATGAATAGCATGGTCTTTGAAATTAATTGACAAGAAAAATAATTATATAAATTTTATAAGGATATTTTGCAAACGACATTATCACTGAAATGGGTTAATTTACATAGCATATATATGTGTAAAGTCAATACAGATAGTTTCGTTGTTAGTCATGTAAATGATTAGATTGTTTGTATGCCTTTGTAATCTTTCTGATCTCTCTCACTTGATGATGTAAAGACAAACATGTTTGTGTAGTTGCGGTGAGTAGTTGGAATTTTGTAGCTCATTCGAGCTGACGGTAAGTACATTACTGAGGAAGTTGAATGCTTTTAATGAATCAGTTGTTTCTTGAGTACAGAAGCTAAATTAATAAAGTTTTATTATTTCACAGTTAAATTTACCTTTCAATTTTTTACAATTTTTGGGATGTTTCCAGATTTATTTGTGTAAAATAAAATGGAGACAATGATGATACCCCGAAGAAGAGAACAAACCAACATACAACTAGATACTTACCAGATTAAAATTGTTTAATGTGGTCATGAATACTTCTTAAATTACGAAAACTTATACATATGTCAGTAGATGGAAGTATAAATGAAGGTTTCATCTCGCTAAAAATGGCAGTCACAAGTCTACAATTAACTGCATGATTCGGCACAAATTATTTCCTTTTACAGAATCTTTTGGATATGGAAATTTATGACTATCAGAAAGCGCCAAACATGTTTAATGAGCAAAAAACAGTACGTACTTCTGACCCAGAAGTTTACCCATTACCAAACTATATGATTATATGAAAGACGATATCTTGTTTTGTAGTTCGGGGATCCTAGGCTATCTCTAATTCATTTGATTCAGAAGACTTATCAGTTGTTAATTTAATCTCCGCTAACGTGAGAAGAACCCCTTTCACCTCACAAAACAGTATCCATAACATTTCCAGCAAATGCAATTAATTTCACTTTTTTAGGCAGGAGCATAAATTTACACCCACTGCATTGAGTTCTTCTGCGTTTCTGTCCTGAAAAGGCAGATCAACGTTTCACTCGCAGCTCCAGTCAGCAAATAACGTGACTCCAAACCTGTCGCGTACTGTGGGTAATGGTGGCAGATTGTAATAATTTTTTGTTTCAGTTTTAAACAGGCGGTGTTGACAATCGTTAGTGTACCTCGTATAATATCTATTCCTGCCTGTTTTTTTCCCACGGATTTGTAGATTGTAGCAGTATTTTGGGATTTCAGAAAAAGTTATGTCGGAAATTCTTTTTGATGACAACCTGCTACCACTACAGGTTTGTTGTCACAGGCGCTAGGGGTGGTTGTCCTCGGTTATTTAGGTCGACAAAAGAGATTCTTTATTAAAAAGAATATATCAAGAAACAGTCATACAGTCACGTCATAACCACAGTCAAGTAGAAATCGGAAAGCAGGGTCGTCAGTGATGTACAACACTTAACACTGAAAGCACATTGATGACGAACATCAATGTGCAGATAAAGCGGAGAGTGCTGCTACGTACTTATACATGCAAGGAATATTCCAGAATACAAAGATTTTATAAAGACAGGAAATTTCTAGAACCTTCCCAAAATGGTGAATACAACATAAAAAAGAACAGATGGTGGTAGGGTTTAGAAGTGGCAACATCCATCACGCCAGAGAGATGCTAACCGCTAGACCACATTGCAATCGGCGTAACTCGTGGAAAATCGGTAAAGCCCTAGCGCACATTCAAAAATTATTTAGTTCCGGGGTACAGTAATAAGGAGCCCCCTCCTTACGTTCAAACATTAGATATGATTCAAGACGGGCTAAAATACACATCATCCTCTTCTTCTTCACAAATTTGGATTTTTCTCATCGTCTTCTTTTTGTTGTCTTTCTTATTTTTTGCATTCTTGTTATTTTGAATTGCTTTTCGAATCAGACATTGCTTTTTGAAGATTCCTTCCAAGTGATGAATCTGTTACAACTGCTGAATGTCTTTTCGGGGTTTGTTTCTATGTGTAATTTTCCTCTTACTACAAGAGGTAAGTAGTGCACATTGCCAGGTCATAGGACATTTAGCAGAATTTTCCACGCGTAGATCATATCGTAAAGATTGATTTCGTTTGATGTTAAACAATAGTAATCAACTCTGTATGTAGGCCGAACTGTCTGATTACAGCCAATTTTATTTTGGAAAATTCTGTCATAGTATCTTGTTATCGTTCGGTAACTGATTTATTGAACAGCTACGCTTTACGAATTGATGATCCTTTCTTGTTTTACCTTTCTCAGTGCTGCATGTATGATATCACCCTTTTTTAATTTTTACCATCTTTCCCTAAAACAAGCGGAAAAAACTACTAGAAACACCGTTTGTGCTTGCCAACGCCAAATTGATATTACAGACAAAAACCGAGCTGAAAAATCAAACCTTGAACCTAACTTAAAAACAGATACGAAGTAACAGTGTAGAACTGTTATAAAGTAACACAGTATGTACATGAATAAAGAAATAAGAATACATTATTATGTTACTTGAAACAGGAGAGCTTATAATCTAATCTGCCTGCTACTGTATACGGCCTGCACTTGTCAGGTAGTGCTAAAGGAGGTTCTCAGTATGGTGTCCACTCATAGCAAGGTATCTTTCTGCCCGACGTCTTGTAGAATTACCCATTCCTGAAAACCTCCAGGTTGGTCATGTACACGAGCGTAGAAATTGATGACGCGGTGCAATAGTGTTTTTACATCATTAATGAGGCCTGCATGCCACCGAAAAGTTCAATTGTCCTTACAACATAAATTCCAACGATTTAAGATTGTGAGTACGAGCTGACCAACATAATGGTCCTTCCATACCAATCCATTGCCCATTAAATGCCTGTGTGAACTTTTCTCGTACCTTTCGGAGAAAATGGTCTGGTGCTTCATCATACGTCGACCAACTCTCCAGCCGTTGTAGGAATCGTACGTCCCTTAGCAGAATAGGAAAATCGTTCGATAGGAACTAACGATATCGTGCACGCGTCAGCTTGCTCTGCCCACACAACTGAAAATCGGCGCTGATGCCTTGCTCCTTCAAACGCTCATGGGTCTGCATCAGCGCGCATGTGTTGTTTATGAAAACAGACAATCTTATCTCGCGTGAGACCAACCAAGTGAGAAATATCTTTGTTGTGAAAAGTGGATCTTCGTCCCATCTTTGCCCAATCTTTGCCACGGCCAGAACTGCACCATGGCAGGCTGATCCTGTTGCCGAAGGGCTTGGGTATGCTGTACGTGATTACGGACTCATCAACTCTTCATACCCAAACAAGAGGATGACTAACCCCAGTGTATGCTGTGTCAGCATCTTCCTCCACTAGGTAATACTTGCTACCCCACGACAGGAGTATGGATGGGGCGAGGTCTTCCACGATCTCCCGTGGTTGTAGCTAGGGAGTCAAAGTCTGCTGGTCACTAGAAAAGTATGTTGTTGGTAACCTGTGATCTGGAATTTTTCAGCTTATACACTTCGCAGCAAAATTAAAAGGTCGTTTTGTCGAATCCCTCTAATTGTCACTCGCTGTGATGTATGTTTGAAATTTGGCTCAAAGGTGCCTACGACTTTCCTTTGTAAGGGCGCAGAAAAGAGGCGCCCTGTCATGTCACACTCGCGTCGGCGACACTTCAAACAGAAAAGTTTCGAAACAAGCGAGAAACGGCCGTAGCTCAGAAGTTCATGTGAGCTGGGAGGTGGGTTAACGATGTGACATTGGCTCCAAATTTCACCACAAATCTGACCAGCGCCACCGTGGACGTGTCACACGATGACCAGGTCGTCACTGGCCCTCTTACGCGCATTTCGTTCCCTCTTTTGACGTCTCAGCAAGGGGGTTCAGAACTGCGACGCCCTTGACAGTCTTTGACGCTGCTGACCGCTCCCGAACGATTCAACTGCTCTTTAACTACATCGTGGGCCAGCAACCGCATTGTATATGATCGCACACTTTTCGAGTGCAGTGTGATCACGGTGTTTGCTCTGGTATATGCGGTGGAAACAGTAAGGGCCGTTCAAAGTCATTCGACGAAACCCGAACGTGAACCGAAGCAGTAAAGGGTGCACAGTCCTTTACAGCCCTCCTATTTTGCGCCCTGCTGTGGGATGATCATGGGGCGTGGTGGGCGGATGGGGGGGGCGGGGGGAAGTCAACACTAACATGTGTGTTAAAAAGTCCCCTAAGATCCTTCGCCAGTTCGGTAACACCTTAACACCTTCGATTGCACCCAAGCAGCGTTGATCACGTTACAACTCTACCCATCAGAAACATCGACACCAGCCTCGCGGCTGCTCTAGAGCGTCAAAAAATGTTCAAATGATGTGCTTGAAATGTTGTGGTACTTAACTGCTAAGGTCATCAGTCCCTAAGCTTACATACTACTTAACCTAAATTATCTACATCTTCATCTACATCTACATCCATACTCCGCAATCCACCCGACGGTGAGTGGCGGAGGGTACCCTGAGTACCTCTATCGCTTCTCCCATCTATTCCAGTCTCGTATTATTCGTGGAAAGAAGGATTGTCGGTATGCATCTGTGTGGGCTCTAATCTCTCTGATTTTATCCTCATGGTCTCTTCGCGAGATATACAAGGAGGGAGCAATATACTGCTTGACTCTTCGGTGAAGGTATGTTACCGAAACTTTAACAAAAGCCCGTACCGAGCTACTGAGCGTCTCTCCTGCAGAGTCTTCCACTGGAGTTTATCTATCATCTCCGTAACGCTTTCACGATTACTAAATGATCCTGCTCTCCGTTGGATCTTCTCTATCTCTTCTATCAACCCTATCTGGTACGGATCCCACACTACTGAGCAGTATTCAAGCAGTGGGCGAACAAGCGTACTGTAACCTACTTCCTTTGTTTTCGGATTGCATTTCCTTTGGATTCTTCCAATGAATCTCAGTATGGCATCTGCTTTACCGACGATCAACTTTATATGATCATTTCGTTTTAAATCACTCCTAATGTCTACTCCCAGTTAATTTATGGAATTAACTGCTTCCAGTTGCTGACCTGCTGTATTGTAGCTAAATGACAAGGGATCTTTCTTTCTATGTATTGGCAGCACATTACACTTGTCTACATTGAGATTCAATTGCCATTCCCTGCACCATGCGTCAATTCGCTGTAGATCCTCCTGCATTTCAGTACAATTTTCCATTGTTACAAACTCTCGATATACCACAGCATCATCCGCAAAAAGCGTCAGTGAACTTCCGATATCATCCACAAGGTCATTTATGTATATTGTGAATAGCAACTGTCCCACGACACTCCCCTGCGGCACACCTGAAATCACTCTTACTTCGGAAGTCTTCTCTGCATTGAGAATGACATGCTGCATTCTGTTATCTAGGAACTCTTCAATCCAATCACACAATTGGTCTGATAGTCCATATGCTAAGGATAAACACACACAACCATGCCCGAGGGAGGACTCGAACCTCCGCCGGGACCAGCCGCACAGTCCAACACCGCAGGGCGTCAGACCGCTCGGCTCTAGCGCAGCAATGTAAGCAAACCTCACCTAAGAAGTATCGAAGATGCTAGAGCACCTGTGAAGCTGAACTGGTGCTGAAGTTTCTGACAGGCAAAGTTTTAACGTGGTCAACAAAGGTTTGTGGGTGGCACCTATGGTGTTACTGGCTGGTGGAGGGGTGGGGGGGAAGGGGGGGGTAAGTGTCTTAGAGGGACCCTTTACCGTTTTATTCATTAGCTGTGTACTTTGAGCTCCCGTTTTTGACCGCGAAATGAGTGAGGATCAACGCCCAAAGGAAGGGGTGATTTCACAGGTTGGTTCAAATGGCTCTGAGCACTACGGGACTTAACAGTCATCAGTCCCCTAGAACTTAGAACTACCAAAACCTAACTAACCTAAGGACATCACACACATTCATGCCCGAGGCAGGATTCGAACCTGCGACCGTAGCAGTCGCGCGGTTCCTGACTGCGCGCCTAGAACCGCGAGACCACCGCGGCCGGCTGATTTCACAGGCTCTCTTTATGCAACCCCGTGAGGTCTCTTCATGTGAGTTCAGAGCGGCGGTGTGTCTCAAATGTTTTTCTCGGTCATTCACAAGGACACTGGGTGTCGCGGTTCTGAACACCATGGAAGAGGCGTCAAAACATGGGGTTAAATGTGTGTAATAGGGGGTATGAAGGCTTTCCCATCGAGTGACACGTCCACAATGGCATCGGGCAGAACTGTGATGAAATTTGGTGCCAATATTCCATCACCAACTCACCTTCAGCTCACCGGAACTTCTGAGCTACGGCCTTTTCTCGTGTGTTCGACATCTTACTGTTTGAGGCGTCTCGGAGCCCGAGGGTGTCGTTGAAGGGTGCCACGTTCCTGCACCAGTACAGAGGGATTTTTATTTAACAATTAAATTACCCAAATTTCAGGGCAACAGAGATATTATTTTTTTTTTTGCTACCAGTTTCGGCAATTCATTATGCCATCTTCAGGCCCCATATGCACCTCTCATAAATAATCGATATTGGCATACTGGGGCCATATTTTTCTGGATGCCGTGAATTCGTAGCCACAAGTGCTTCCTTCTAAGACTTCATTGCAAGGAATCAGCAGAGACTGAATAGGGAGATTGCAGACACCTTTGAGTGAAACTTCTAAGCCCCAGTGTGATCCTCTAATTACATTGCATAGCGTAGAATACGGGTCCGAGGGTGCTTCCATTTTCCAGATCATAATACAATATCATGTCTGCCATTACCTGTGGGGAATAAAAGTCTTCTATTACGCTGATAAGTACAAACATTAAACTACAATCTCAAAGAACTTCACAAACTTATCAAAACAGAAAGTGGTTATATTAGCTGCCAAAGCACAAAAAATCAAATAAGATACAGAAAATCGTCGCCAGAAAATAGAAACTGCGTATAACCTAGTCGCAATATTGTGATTTTTATTATTGTTTCAGTTCAGATCGCTGAGAAGAAGCAGTAAATGAGAACTGAGGCTTGTTACAACCAATTCGGGTTGCAACCTGCTCCTATTCCCCTGTCTTCCTCGTATTATTTACTCTGTTTTTATGCTACAAGAGACGAAGCATCGATGGTATAGAAATAAAAAGGTAAAACTTGTTGTACATCAGTATGATTAGGTAATACCTTTTTGGATACCAACGAAAATACTCAGGAAACCAGAATAAAGAATACAGTTTTAACCAAACACGCAGAAGTGATGAGGTTCTTTATGTATCTCTCTCCAGTCAGTTGTGTTCCGTTACATCTTTACGTGAAAAATGCATAAAAGTAGCGGTAAACATATTCTCAAGTCTATGTGAAGAGAGGGATTCGTTAAAATCATCCTGCCACTTTCCTTCGTTAGCGCTCCGTGCAGTTCGTGTGTAATCATTAGCACGATTAAAGCCACATAATCCTAAAACCTGGTTAGCGTCGCTTCGTTAAACCACTGCAGCCCGCATGTGGAGAGTAAATACGGGACTGCCGATCGCACGCGTGAAACGCTGATGGGAAGGATCCTCTTCCAGCCCACATCACAGGCTAAACAGAATTGCTTGCCGCAGTGTACGATTAACTGTGCGATCCACATTGTTCACCTCCTCATATCAACACAGGGACTAATCACCTGTATCAACAGGTGTCACCGAAAACAGAAGCAGTTATCACGGACGTATAATAAGCTGTTCGTGAGATGGAGGTGGTGGACATGACATGTGAGAGTGTATGTGTATGTCTCTCTCGCTCTCTCTCTCTCTCTCTCTCTCTCTCTCTCTCTCTCTCTGTGTGTGTGTGTGTGTGTGTGTGTGTGGGTGTGTGTGTGTGTGTGTTTGTGTGTGTGTGTGTGTGTGTGTGTGTGTGTGTGTGTGTGTGTGTGAGAGAGAGAGAGAGAGAGAGAGAGAGAGAGAGAGAGAGAGAGAAAGATTAGGGTAGGGGGTGGGGAGGAGTGTACACTGACTCACAAAACTATAGCTCATAAACATCTTTGTCTTATCCCACTAGATGAGTAACAGAATTTCGGGAAGCTGCTATCAACAGTCTGCAACTTTCATTCATCGTGAAACGTCACCTTAGAAAAATTTATGAATTACTGTGCTCATAAACCTTTTACGTTATTTGATTTTCAAACAGCTGAGCAAACCTGAACGTAATCAGACATTTCTCTCTTTACTTATTCTGATCATCACTAAACTAACACAATATTTTTTTAGCACAATGCAATCTGACTTTCAATAATCCCTACAAAAGAATGGCCCTGACTAATCATAATCTATACCTTCCATGAATCAGTTACCTCAAAAAAATCTTCATTACTCGAACTACTGCAATACAGCGAGCGCCAATACTGCCAGCTAAATAAAATATTCTAACTACTGAAGTCATTAACTACTGATAGGCATAGCTAGCAAATGAATGATTTTGATAGGGAACAAACAATGTATTTACCTTAATAACATTGAAAAGTCATCGTATTAATATATCAGTTCATGATATCCAGTATTACAAATTTACTCATTCTGCTGGACACACGTCCAGATCATCCGCTTTCAGAACTCTGCCATCAATCTCCCCACATCCACCACTGCTGGCGGCTCACCTCCAACTGCGCAACGCTGCGCGCTGTTCACATCCAACATGCAAACCAGCCAACGACTTCACACAGCACAGTCAGTGATTTTCGTATAGAGCGCTACGTGACGTTACCAACATAAAAATCTAAACAGCCTACTTACAATCGTAGCAGCGATATCCGACGACGATGCAGAGTGATTAAACAATTAAATACTGCACTTTGTCAATGATCATAAAGTTACGTATTGGCCCTTTACGTTAGCACCTGTAAGGAAAAGGGGAACAATCGATCTAGGAAATCCAAAATCACGGGGTGCGACAGTCCTCCTTCCTGTCCGATTTCTTTTTTCACTGTCGCTGGACAGAAAGAAAGCGCATAAGTAATCAATAATCTGAAAAATACTCAAATGACCATTGTTCACGACGAGGTAGTACGTGATCACCAAACAGTCAAAAAGGGCTAGCAAAATTGGTAAAACCAATATTGACTTCAAAAAGTGTATTGAGAGGAAAGAACGTATCTACAGTACACAATACACAGCGGTAGTAAAACGATATTTGATAATATCACTATTATGTAGTTTTCAGAGAAAAAATACATTATTAACACAAAGATAAAGTACGGTGAAGTGATTGAAAAATATTAGGAGCAGTTTTTCCACCAATATTCAGTTTCTTCCTCACCACTACCTGCGCATTTTGCGTAACCTGACCACTAGAGCTCAATCTCAGTGTTGGAAACCTTTTCCGGAAACCAGCAATCCTTCCCTTTCCAGCCTTTTGATTTCCTTATTAAAATTATGCTTGGAATTATCCTTCCCGAACAGTTAAAATGCTGCACTTTGCAGATCGATAACAACCATGAGCGAAAAATCTTGTCTCGAACGACAGGACGTGGTCACGAATATCCGCTTTAGTTTCGAGATAAAATGAGTGAAGCCCTACAAACACTTTATTGTTGTCAGTTTTCACTTTTTGTTCACGCAAATAACATTAAAAAGTTGGCGACGGCTCCGATGAGGAAATCGTCGACATCGGAAACTGTGGTTACTAAAATCCAATTCATTATGTAAATTTGTAATAATTAGAAGAAGTCATACTTTAATCAGAGAGTTTCAAAACCATATAAATCGTGTCTGCGCGTATTCGTAACTGAGGCCGTATCGAGTGACACCTTCCGTACGATTGCTTCGCGTACTGGCTCATAAATTCAAATGATCGTTTTGCTCGCACTGGCCCTTCCCCTATTTATTTTTCTATTAAAGTTAATATAAATTAAGAGTTATTATCTCACAATCACACAGAAATAGGTAGTAATCTAGTCTATATTTTAGAATAAGAGGGGAGCGATAGCAGAGGTAAAAGTCGTCAGCATACAAGGAGCGTGATACTGAGCACTCCAAAGCTTCTGCTAGACCATCGATGGTTACTTGACAGAGAGGGATACTCAGTACAAAACCCTACATGACTCCAATTTCTTGGATACGCGGGCTGATTTGGGAAGCACCAAATCGAACCCATAACGTATGGTGTGACACGATGTTCTGGATAAAAATCGGGAGTAGACCCTAGGGACTTCACTCTTGTAAGGTAGGAACATTATAGTTCTGCCATGTGATGTTACAAGCCTTTTGTAGGTCGAGGAAGACGGCTGTGTTTTCGTCGGGCAAAGCTGTTGGGATGGCAGAATTCACGTGAATCAAATTATCAGTAATGGAACACCATTGTCGAAAACCACTCTGGGACGGATTCAAAAGACCCCAAGACTCTTAGGAGCCAACATAACCACTGGCTTACCGTGCCTTCATGCAACTAACAGAAAACGCTGGTAAGGCTTAGTGGGCGATAACTGTCAATCTCTAAAGTGTGCTACCGGTTTCAGTACTGGGACGTTGATGGTTTCTCGCCATTGAGATAGGAATTCGGTTTCGCGACAGATGCGATATGACGCTGAAAATCCACTGACGGATGCTTAATCATTTGGCTGCGCATGTGATCCAGCCCTGGAGCTGTTTCAGGAGAGTGGGCTAGGACAGTGACGAATTCTCATTTGAAGAACAGAGCATTATATGGCTCCAGGTGATGTATGGTAAAAGGTAATTACTTTTGCTCTGCCCACTGTTGTAGGACACAAAAGGCAGGTTGACACTTTTAGACGCAGAAGCTAGAAAATGATGCAGTTAGACGCATGATGCAGTTAGAGCATAATGCAGTGCAAAATGTTTGGTGACGGTGTCTGGGTCAGTGCAGACAGTGCCATGTACAACTCCAGGTGTCTGGTGTCGGTAGAGGCGTCTGATCTTTGGCCAAACCTGCGAAGGGGAGGTACATGATCCGATTGTTGAAACGTACCATTCCCAGCATTTTTGTTTTAGTAGGTGAAGGACCTGGGCATGGATCAATTTAAAGGCAATGAGATGTTCCATCGATGGGTGCCGCTTATGGTGTTGCAGAGCCTGCTGTTATCTCTCATGGTTTCTATGATATCTGATGACTAGCAAGGTACTGTATTCCATCAGAATGGGCCTGAGCTGAGGAACAGGCTATTGTCGAGTCAGCTGCCAAAAGAATGGCAGTATTCAAGAGGTAAAAGTCAAGTTGTGCCAGTAAGTTTTTGAGAACGTTACCAGGGCCTGTGATCGTGGTACCACCTCACAAAGGGTTACAGGCATTGAAATAACTCAAGATTGGGAAAGGTGCGAGGAGCTGAGAAATGAATGACACTTCATCGTCGGTAGGGAGATAAACATTGCAGATGGTAATATCTTGTGTCCTCAACCGAACAGACACAGTCTCCATAGATGTACTAGGAAGCACACGTTCGCTATATGCAGTGTCCAGAACATATGTACGAACTCCGCCTGACACTCTGTCATAGGTAGAAAGACTTTTATAATATCCCCAGCATTCACAAAGGGACAGGGTCCATGTTGCTGTAAACCAAGTCTCCTGAAGGGCAACGGAGAAGGCAGGGGAAGTGCTTAAGAGATGTCTTAATTCAACCAGGTGGTGGGAAAAACGCTACAGTTCCACTGGAGGATGTTGTCTACGTACTGTGAGGCCATGAAGGGAGCAAGGAGAAACGTTATGCCTGATGGTTAACTGCTGCCACTACTTTGGGGAATATGGCCTCAATACACAGAGCTTCTGTGTTCCACTGTGTGCTGCAGGAGTGGAACAGGTGAGATCTGGTGGTGGGGGGACCACCGGAATGTTGTCTTTCTTGGAAGACTTTTTCCTGTCTTTCTTCTCCTCACAGGATTTCGATGATTGCAAAAGCTTCTCTGAATCAGTTTCAGATAAGAGTGATGATTATAAAGCCTTGCGACCAACAGCCTGTGGCTCCTTCAGCCACTGGCCGGTGTCTGGATGTAGAGTGGCGGAAACCTTGCAAGGAAGTATTCCAAGGGACCCCGTCCTGGCAAGAGAAGCCATCACGTGTGCAGATATACTTGAGCTGCCCTGAGCGCCCACTGTATGAGGTATAAGAGACGACGTCATCACAGGTGTAGAATATGACATTGTTTTACACGTTGGGTGCAACTGCTCATAGACCTCTTGGCAAGTTAGTTCGCCCAGAGTCTTGTGTTCTTGTATTTTCTTCTCTATAAAACAATGCAATCTGGTCAGTAGAGAGAATGGTGCTTGCCACAGCTGACACACAGACGGGGGGACGGGCACAAGGCGCATTCGCATGCAGTGGTCGTCCACAACCTCTGCAGATGGGGCTAGTGCTGCACCGTGAAGGCATGTGCCCAAACACTTGAAGCATAACTTGGGAGAGGCAACATACTGTTTCACGCTGTATCTGTATGCCATCACCCTGACCTTTTCAGGCATTCAATCACCCTTAAATGCCAAGATAAAGGCACTGGTAGCCACCATATTGTCCTTTGGCGCCCTATGTATACGATGGATAAAGTGTACACCTCATCATTCCAAGTTGGCACGTAGGTCATCATCCCATTGCGAGAGCAGGTCTCTATGGAAAGTGATGCCCTTAACCACTTTATGGGTAATGACAGTCACCCATATATCATCCAGCTTGTTACTAGCGAGTAGCGCCAGTGACTGGGCAGGGGATACTGTTTTGATCAGAACTGATCTTTTTTTTTTCATTTTAATGATGGTTTCAACTTTCCCAAACTGGCCTTCTAATGTCTCCACAAAGAATAAGGGCTTTGCCGCCAAGAAGGAATCCCCGTTAGTCCTTGTGCAAACTAAGTATTAGGGGGAATATTTGTCTGCTTGTTACTTAGCCTTGCGTTCCCCCGATGGCATAGTGAGAGAAAGGAACGTTTTAGGGTCGTATATCACTGCATTAAAAGGGGACTTTCCCTCTATGGAGGATACTAGCCCCGTATAGCCACCAGCTGGAGATTACTTCATCCATTCATTTGCAGCTCTTCCGCCATGGTGCCACCCACGCCAAATGAGAGCTCTCCCCATGGGCGCCACCCAGCCTCTACAATGGCTACCTGGCCAGTAATCCATTTCTCGGAGTCCCCATGCCACAGTCACGATATTCACATACTCCTTGGCGCATGGGGAATTTCCAGATCAAGCACCAACAGTGCAATCCCTGTGTTGTTTCGAAACTTCGAAATTTGTGGTAAGATCTTATAGGACATAACTGCTTAGGTCATCGGTCCATAGGCTTACACACTACTTAACGCTAAGTACAACACACACACACCCATGCCCAAGGGAGGACTCTAACATCCGACGGGGGGAGCCGCGCTCACTGTGACAAGACGCCCAAGATCACGCGGCTACCCCGCGCAGTCCTGCGTTGTCAGGGGGCTACCAGCTTGCAGGTATTTGACGATTTCTCACAATGGGATAGCTACCGAGCTGGGTTTTGTGTATATTAGTATATTAGAGAGAAGGTACAAAGGTGGAGCATACACGAGACATGATCCGCACTTTTGGAGAATTTTGAAAATTAGTGGCAGTTCAAACCCAACTATGCAGACCATGCGTTTATTTAATAAAAAAAGAGTTGTGATCCCCTTGAGGGGGTGGGGGTGATAATCTGCGCCACCTAATACTGAAAAATCTGTGTTTCGACCGAGATTCGATCCGACGATGTCCCGGTTTCCAGGCACTCCCTATGCCAAGCCAATCACTACTGCCCATTAAAATTGCTACACCAAGAAGAACTGCAGATGATAAACGGGTATTCATTGGACAAATATATTATACTAGAACTGACATGTGATTACATTTTCACGCAATGTGGGTGCATAGATCCTGAGAAATCAGTACCCAGAACAACCACTTCTGGCCGTAATAACGCCTGGGCATTGAGTCAAACAGAGGTTGGATGGCGTGTACAGGTACAGCTGCCCATGCAGCTTCAACACGATACCACAGTTCATCAAAAGTAGTGACTGGCGTATTGTGACGAGCCAGTTGCTCGGCTACTACTGACCAGACGTTTTCAATTGGTGAGAGATCTGGAGAATGTGCTGGACAGGGCAGCAGTCGAACATTCTCTGTATGCAGAAAGGGCCGTACAGGACCTACAACATGCGGTCGTGCAATATCCTGCTGACATGTAGGGTTTCGCAGGCACCGAATGAAGGGTAGAGCCACGGGCGTAACATATCTGAAATGTAACGTCCACTGTTCAAAGTGCAATCAATGCGAACAAGTGACCGAGACGTGTAACCAATGGCACCCCATACCATCACGCCGGGTGATACCCAAGTACGGCGATGACGAATACACGCTTCCAATGTACGTTCACCGCGAAGTCATCAAACACGGATGCGATCATCATGATGCTGTAAACAGAACCTGGATTCATCCAAAAAATGACGTTTTGCCATTCGTGCATTGAGGTTCGTCGTTGAGTACACCATCGCAGGCGCTCCTGTGTGTGATGCAGCGTCAAGGGTAACCGAAGCCATGGTCTCCTAGCTGCAAAAGTCGTCGAACTTTTCTTGCAGATGGTTGTCGTCTTGCAAACGACCCCATCTGTTGACTCAGGGATCGAGACGTGGCTGCACGATCCGTTACAGCCATGCGGATAAGATGCCTGTCATCTCGACTGCTAGTGATACGAGGCCGTTGGGATCCAGAACGGCGTCCCGTATTACACTCCTGAACCTATCGATTCCATATTTTGCTAACAGTCATTGGATCTCGACCAATACGAGCAGCAATGTCGCGATACGAAAACCGCAATCGCGATAGGCTACAATCCGACCTCTATCAAAGTCGGAAACGTGATGGTACGCATTTCTCATCCTTACATGAGGCATCATAACAACGTTTCACCAGACAACGCCGGTCAACTGCCGTTTGTGTATGAGAAATCGGTTGGAAACTTTCCTCATGTCAGCACGTTGTAGGTGTCGCTACCTTCGCCAACCTTGTGTGAATGTTCTGAAAATCTAATCAATTGCATATTACAGCATCTTCTTCCTGTACGTTAAATTTCGCGTCTGTAGCACGTCATCTTCTTGGTGTAGCAATTAAGTGCCCAGTAGTGTTCGAGAGTACCAATATATCTGACATAAACTGCAGTATCTTTCAACTGATTAATTCTTTTACAAAGCCAAAGAGCTGTAGACGTGTGTACCTGACAAATGTTTGATGTATCTACTCTTTTATGAGAGAAAGGAGTTTAAACATACGGACAGACAAACAGGCAGGCAGGCAATTGGTTATATGTGGTAAGGTCTTACGGGACCAGACTGCTGAGGTCATCAGTCCCTAAGCTTACACTCTACTTAATCTAACTTAAACTAACTTACGCTAAGGACAACGCACACACACACACACACACACACACACATGCCCGAAGGAGAACTCGAACCTCTGACGGATGGAGCGGCGCGGACCATGACAAGGCGCCCTACACCGCGGGGCTACTTTTCCTACCTATTTTCTAAGATAGGTCGTAGGGTCAGCATTGCTTCACGTGTTTTAACATTTCTACGGAATCCGAACTGATCTTCCCCGAGGTCGGCTTCTACCACTTTTTTTTCCATTCGTCTGTAAAGAATGCGTGTTAGTATTTTGTAACCATGACTTATTAAACTGATAATTCGGTAATTGCTTTTCTTGGGATTGCAATTATTATATTCTTGTTGAAGTCTGAGGTACATCCCCGTCTCATACATCTTGCTCACCAGATGGTAGAGTTTTGTCAGGGCTGGCTCTCCTAAGGGTATCAGTAGTTTCTATTTCGACTTACGTCAAATTCAACACGCAGTATCATATCTCCCATTTCATCTTCATCTACGTCCTCTTCCATTTCCTTAATATTGCCCTCAACTACATCGCCCTTGTATAGACCATCCATACACTCCTTCCACCTTTCTGCTTTTCCTTCTTTGCTTAAAACTGGTTTTCCAATTGAGGTCTTAATATTCATCCAAGTGGTTCTCCTTTCTCCAAAAGGTTTCTTTAATTTTCTTGTAAGGCAGTGTCTATCTTACCCATAGTGATACATGCCTCTACATCCTTACATTTGTCCTCCAGCCATCCCTGCTTAGGCATTTTGCACTTCCTGCCGATCTCATTTTTGAGACGCTTGTATTCCTTTTGCCTGCTTCATTTACTGCATTTTGATATTTCTCCTTTCATCATTTAATTTCAATATCTCCTCCATTACAAGGATTTCTACTAGCCCTTGTCTTTTTAGCTACTTGATCCTCTGCTGGCTTCACTAATTCATCTCTCAAACCTACCCATTCTTCTTCTACTGTATTTTTTCCCCAGTTCTTGTCAGTCTTTCACTAATGCTCGCTCTGAATCTCTCTACAACCTCTGGTTCTTTCAGTTTATCCAGGTCTCATCTCCTTAAATTCCTTAATTTTTGTAGTTTCTTCAGTTTTAATCTACAGTTCATAACCAATAAATTGCGGTCAGAGTCCACAGCTGTCCCTGGAAATGTCTTACACTTTAAAACCTGGTTCCTAAATCTCTCTCTTGCCATAAAATACCCTATCTGAAAACTTCCAGAGTCTCCATTCCTGTTCCACCTATACAATCTTCATTCAAGATTCTGAAACCAAGTGTTAGCTATGATTAAGTTACGCTCTGTACAAAAATCTACCAGATGGCTTCGTCTTTCATTCCTTACGCCAATTCCACATTCGCCTACTACTTTTCCTTTTCTTCCTTTTCCTACTGTCGAATTCCAGCCCCCATGACTATTAAATTTTCGTCTCCCTTCACTATCTGAATAATTTCTTTTAGTTCATCATACATTTCTTCAACCTCTTCGTCGTCTGCGGAGCTAGCTGGCATATAAACGTTCATCTTTGGCAGGCGTGGGCTTGTGTCTATTTTGGCTACAATAAGGCGTTCACTATGCTGTTTGTAGTAGCTTACCCGCACTCCTATTTTTTTATTCATTATCAGGCCTACTCCTGCATCAACGCTGTTTGATTTTGTATTTATAAGCCGGTATTCACCTGACCAAAAGTCTTGTTCCTCCAACGACCGAGCTCCAGTAATTCCCACTACATCTAACTTTAACCCGTTTCCGTTGTTAAATTTTCTAACGTACGTGCCCGATTAAGGGATCTGACATTCCACGCTCCGATCCGCAAAACGTCAGTTTTGTTCCTCCTGATAACGATATCTTCCTGAGTAATCCCCGCCCGGAGATCCGAATTTGGAGGGGGGAGGGGGGGGTGTAAAATATATGGGAATGGAATATTTCTGTAGAATACCATCCACACAATTTCAACGATATCTATGACAGATAAATACGAAAAATATCGCGCAATTTGCTTGGTAGCTCGTGTACACAATAATATAAAAACAAAATTTAGGTTCTGATCACTCAGCCTCTATGAAACATAAAAACACCAGAGAAGCTTTTTGAGGCTTTTCTTTATGGTGGAGACAAGACTTATGGACAATCTAAATATTTTCACACGATTTTTCGACACAGGGAAAGCGTTCGACTATGTAAACCGGTGGAATATGCTCGAAACTGTCGTGTACGGCTCCCTGCACAACGTTAAGGAGAAGTGCGGTGCAGACTGGTGTGGCAGGTGTCAATTAGCTAACTTTACTTGTATTTCTGCAAGCATGCGAAGTCTCGTTGCAAATAGTGCAGCAAGAATTAGAGCCCAGCAAGTAGGACGGGACTCGCTGTACAAAGCACGAACGATGGTTGTAGCTTAGATGCTCCAAGTGCAGGTAGGGCTGCGTTACTGCCGCCACCCGTGCTATATCGTGTGGTAGAGGGAGCTCAAGGTATGGAGTCACTGGGGACATGGCCAGTGGGCATGCATCACTGGGCCCGCCAGATCCACGCGGCCGCTTTTGGCGTCTAGCGGAAACCTGCAGTTCCTTTGCCGACTGTGATGCTCGACGGTTGGTATCGACACCTGACAGCACAGAAATTCTACGAAAGCTGTTATACACTATAGGGAAATAGTGCCAATGTACTGTATGTACAAGAACCAAGACAGAAGAACAAGAATCTAAAACCAAGAGAGATGTGCTCCGAATAAATACGCTCTATAACAGAAACATCAAATCTCCGACATCGCTGCAGCCAGAAAAAGATCCTGCAAGAACAGGACCAAGGATGAGTGAACAGAATCGTTTAACGGGTCGGAAGTGAAATCCTTCGGCAAACTGCTGCAGAATTGAATGTAGGGCCATTAATAAGTGTCAGTGTGCCACCATCCAACGAAACATCATCGATATAGGGTTTCGGAGCCAAAGGCCCACTTCTGTACTCTTGACTCTTGATGAGTAAACACAAAGCTTTACGCCTCGGCTGGGCCCATCAAAACTGACATTGGACTGTTGATACCTGCAAACATGTTGGCCTGTCGGACGAATCTTGTTTCAAATTGTATGGGGCAGATGGACGTGTATGGGTATGGAGACAACCTCATGAAACCATGAGCCTCTATGTCAGCAGGGGACTGTTCCAGTGGTGGAAGTTCCATAATGGTGTGGGGCGTGTGTAGTTGGAGTGATATGGGACCCCTGATACGTCTAAATAGGACTCTGACAGCTGTCACGGACGTAAACATCCTGTCTGATCACTTGCATCCATTCATGTCCGATGTGCTTTCCGACGAACATGGGCAGTTCCAGAAGGACAATACGACAGCCCACACGTCCAGAATTTGTACAGAGTGACTGCAGAAATACTCTTCTGAGTTTAATACTTCCGCTGGTCACCAAACTCTCCAGCCGTGAACATTATTGAGCATATCTTGGATGCCTTCTAACTTGCTGTTCAGAAGAAATCTCCATCCTCTTGTATTCTCACAGATTTATGAGCAGTCCTGCAGGATTCATGGTGTCAATTCCCTCCAGCGCTTCTTCAGACATTATTGCAGTCTTTACCACGTCGTGCTGCGGCACTTGCGCGTGCTCGCGGGGGGCCCTACACGATATTAGGCAGGTATTTGTTTGGCTCTTCAGTGTATAAGGCGTGAAATGAGATCCAAAAATCAGTCACGTGTACCAAGTGGTCTCGATATGTAGTTCGTCTACCTCACATAGAATTATGTGGTAAGAATTCAATGTTATAGAAACTTGTATTGTCTACCGAATGAGCATATTGGAACGTCTGTAAAGCCCATAGAAGGTCGTCTCAGTTCCAACTTTTTGCACCGGTTTTCGTTTCTCATATTCCTTTTTGCCACGCCGGAGATGACTTCGCTCAGTCGTCCGGCGCATCCCACGACCAGTGGCGCCCGATTATTTATAGAAACACTCCGGGCGCGGTTATCAGAGAGCCGCGCCGTGAAATTCGCGTCACACCTCTTTTAGCGCCCGCTACATCTTCTGCCCCCTTTAGCCCGGCGCGATAACGTCATTATTCGAGAAACACTGGCGAAAATGAAAGCCGTCGTTGGCTGCAGTTAGCATCTGGCCTGTTTAAAACCAGGACGCAGTCGCTGGTTCTGAGCACGTGGGAGGCGTCCAAGAGCCCGTGCCCTCACACACGAAGAACACACACACACACACACACACACACACACACACACACACACACACAGTGATCGTCCAGAAACGCCTAGCTTTCCAGAATCAGAGCACCAGCACTTGAGTCGCAGAGCATTGCCAGCTCAGACCGAAACACTGGGGGCTACGACCTTGGTTCAGTTCCAGACGTCAGGATCGCTCATATTGAATGTCTTTAGAGGCCGTATCACACAACGTCGACTGCTTATGCCCAATTCACGTGTAGAGAAAGTTCTCTACTTTGACTGTGTACACTCACAAATTACACACACACACTAGGAATACATAATTTTTGTTTGGGTCCTAATGTCCTGGAATTAAATTAATAATAGTGCCCATTCTCCGGTTATATACAAGATGGACGTGTCCCTTGGTTGCAAGGGAAATGTCGTAATGGAAATCCCTTCCCAAGTACTCCTAATTCTTACTCCCACCTGCTCATCTGGTACTTGCCTCATAAGCCCTCACTATCCATGGGCTCATTACTCGAACAGCCTGCTAGATCGGAAATCAAAAGTATAAGAAATGTTATTACAGTCTTGTATCAATACAGGTGCTTTAATCAATTCTGGTGTAAATTATATCTTTGAACATCCGCGGTCCAGTTTCATTAATGTGACCACCGCGTATGTCGGACGTCAACGAGTAATAACCAGTCACAGACTACAGGAGGCAGCACTAGCAGTGGAAGGCATATACAGCGGTAAACAAATGGCTCTGAGCACTATGGGACTTAACTTCTGAGGTCATCAGTCCCCTAGAATTTAGAACTACTTAAACGTAACAAACCTAAAGACGTCACGCACATCCATGCCCCAGGCAGGATTCAAACCTGCGACCGTAGCGGTCGCGCGGTTCTAGAATGAAGCACCTAGAACCGCTCGGCCACAGCAGCCGGCCAAAATCGGTAAACAGCACAGTCGTTAATAAAATCTTCTCGGGTTTCCGAATGCGTAAGGTGGTTGAAAACGCACGACGTTTCGACCGAGCTCTACTTGCCCATGGATCCTCAACTGTTGTAAGTACCGGAGGAGAGGACGGTCGAAATCTCGAGGGTTTTCAATCACCTCACTCATTTGTAAGCCCGAGAAGGTTTTATTAACTCATGTCGCCGCGAGACCATGCATTCATATAGTACAGTCGTTGTAGTAATGCAGAAACGTAGAGATTTATCTGCCATACAAAAGGGCGTGATCTTTGTCTTTCGGGCAAAGGCTGGAAGCATTTCCGAAACAGCTAAGTATTTAACTGTTCGCTTGGGGCTGATGTTAAAACGTGCTCTACACGGAAAAATTGCGCTATCCAAAACCCGCGCCAGCCGGCCGCGGTGACCGAGTGGTTCTAGGCGCTTCAGTCCGGAACCGCGCTGCTGCTACTGTCGCAGGTTCATGCCTCGGGCATGGATGTGTGTGATGTCCTTAGGTTAGTAAAGTTTAAGTAGTTCTACGTTCTAGGGGACTGATGACCTCAGATGTTAAGTCGCATGGTGCTCAGAGCCATTTGAACCAAAACCCGCGCCGAGACAACTGTAGTGCACCACGGATCACAGATGGCAGGAATGAACGATGGCTGCGGAGACGTGAGCGGGGAAACAGACGTACAAGTGCTCAGAAGCTCACTTCCCCGATAAACTAAGTGGCTACCAACTGTGTCTCGTCGACGACCGTTTAGCGAATGTCGAGTCACATGGGCCTCCACAGCGGGTGCCTGGTTCATGCATACAAGCTGCCTGCTGTTCATCGGCGAATAACACGATTGGACGTCTACTTAGTGGCGACAGGAGGCCGTTTCAGAAGAATCATGTTACATGCTCCATCGGACAGATGGCCGTTGGAGTAACCGGCGTGAAATGTCTGACAGCAAACACCTTGTAACAATCGTCGAAAGGTCCAGGTTGGAGGAGGTGGCCTTATGGACTGGGGAATGTTTTAGTGGCGTGCCCTGAGTGGTCTCGTCGTTCTGAAAGGCACAATGGATCAACACAAGTATGCATCTATCCTCGGGGACCATGTCAACTGCTACATGCAGTTTGTTTCTCCTCGGCACCATAGCATCTACCGGCAGGACAATATAACAGGTCATATTGCACAGTGAACGTGCATCGTTCGAAGGCCATCAGGATGAGTTAACAATACTCCCCCGACCGCCAAACATCCCAGATTTAAACTCAATAGAGAATTTGTGGGAATCTTTAGATCGGGCTGTTGGCGCCATCGATCCTCAACCGAGGAACCTGTCAGCTTCCCTGAACACTGGCGTCGGCATGGCTCCACATCCCTATCACTACTTTTCAGGACATCACTGATTTTCTCCCTACATGTCCCGCAGCGATCTACGCTACAAAAAGTGGAAATTTGTGGTAAGTTCCTATGGCACAAAACTGCTGAGGTCACCGTTCCCTAAGCTTACACACTACTTAATCAAACTTAAACTGACGTACGCTGAGGACAACACAAACACTCATACCCGAGGGAGGACTCGAACCTCCAACACAGGGAACCGCGCGAACCGTGGTAAAGCGCCCTAGACCGCGCGGTTACCATGCGTGGCTGCGAACAGTGATTATTCAGTCTTTTGACAGGTTTTCATATTAATATGAATGAATGGTACATTTTATTGTGGCCGTTTCCCGTGTAATCTACTGATGTATATACATTACCGTGGTGTACGTGCACTAGTTTGACTGGGAATTCCCTCATAGGTGACATATTAGTGTAGTTATGGGTAAAAGAATAAAAATTACGAAACAATTGGCAGTCTCTGGACAGTACATCGTAGAAATGTACACTATTATTTTCTGTAGATGATGCCCCATAGCGTCTAAGTATTTACTGAAAGTCTTTCTTTACTCTTATGACTGGTACCCGTGAATAATACAATACAGATGTTAAGCAACTGAAGACAACTTCTGTCTCTATATTTACGTTATTATGATTTGACTACGTTGCTAGATCAACAGAATTTTAATGTCAACGGTTTCTTGGATCTCCACGTATTGAGATGGGAGTAATATCATACAGTTACATTCTCGTGATTGCTGGGTCGACAAATTCACTTTGCGTGTTACCATTCATCTCGGACATAACCTCTTGGTTCGTTCATTTTTGTAAAATTAATATCTATAGTAATTATTTAACAAATTTTTTGGCTGCTTATACAGTGGGTCTCAGGGGAAGAGGCCACTATTCACAGGTAAGACAGCGACGGTCATTCGAAACTAAACATCTACCAAACATGGGGTCTAAAACATATACCTTAAGAGCTTTGAGCACCTGTTCAGTAGTAGTCGTCATGTGTTTCAGAGTAGCTAAGATGAGGAAGTGCTCAGAGCTCTTAAGATGTGCATTTCAACTAAATTGGAATGTGCTGGACACTGGTGGTGCACAGCCACCGTTCAATATTCAACTGTAAGCAATGATAGCAGTCAGTCACAGAAGCCGTAACCATTGCAGATCTCTATTTCGACTATAAGATAATCCCCATCGAGGCATTGCCAGAATAGGTATATAGGCATAACAATGTAAGAGCACAAATATGTGACAACTGACCACAGCATTTACATGGCATGCCATTCTAGCGTCAGTTCTCCTCGTTTATGTCCTAAAATTGTTATGCTATATGATTCTTCTGGTAAGCCATCGATGATTATATTGTAATCGAAATTGAGATTTGCAATAAATTATGGATTCTTTGACTGACTGCTGTTATTCTCTACATTTGATTGTATGGTTTAAAACCCACGCCTATTCTTTTTTCGAATGATCGTTCCTCTAATAATCCTGAATATTGACCATTTCCCCTGGGACACCTTATATTTATGATGACACGTTGTATGTTTGTACGTTGTTATGAGTTTATATGTACTGTTATGTTTTTACTAACAGCACGTCTGAAACCGAAACTGTATGATTTTGAAACCGTACATACGAACTAAATACTATCAATAAAAGAGCTGAAAGGGGTTATCTAATAGCAGATAGTATGTTAATGAAATACAGATGAATGTCCGTAAAGTTCCACCCACGAAGCTGAATGACAAATGTAGCTTATCATCTCTGCATCTCTGGGCGCTTTAAAACTGCGACGTTCAAAAATACCTTTAAGCCAAAAGCGTAGATCAGTCATAGGTGACAAATGTAATTTTGACACTAGCGACGGGCATACAGCAAAGTCTTAGTAATCTTTGATGATGATTAAAATTATGTATCTGACGACCTGTTCACGTCGTACACTAAGGCACATAAGTACATTGATTCGATAGTGAAAGAAGCGCTATGACCTACTTCGTTTCTTATGAACATCAATTTGCATCGTAGTTCACTTTGAATTTCATAATTTACTGTTTTATCCTTGCCTTAACACAATATTTAGTTTTCAATCTGATACAAAATTTTTCGTCAGTGATGATCAAAGTTATAAACATAGTCATCACGATGGTGTCCCTTTCATTAGAGGAGTAACAGCTATATATTTCCTTTAAACGTCATTCTACAGTAGGATGAAGTGACTCTTGATAGCAAGTATTGGTGATTAAGCATGACAGTGATTTTTGTGGTTTACAGTTTGAACACAGATTTGATGCAGCTCTCCTCGCCTGTGTATCGTGTGCAAGACTCTTCATCTATGCGTGAATAGTGAAATTGATATGTATTTGCACCTGCATATTGTTGTCGGGTCTGGTCTTCCACTGTAATTTTTACATCACACACTTCCCTCCGTTACCAAACCGACTATTAGTTTACGCCTCAGGGTGTCTCCTTCAAGCCGGCCCTTTCTTTTGTCACGTCATACAGTAAGTTTCTTTTCACCACAGTTTAATTCAGTACCTTCTCGTTAGCTATCAGCTCACATAAGAAGGATACGTAATTCTCAGAATTTTGCGTAGAGCAGCTATTCGAAAACACCTATCATTTTCTTATCATCCGCGTCTCACTTTTGTAAAATGCTATGCTTCAGACAGATACCTTCATATAAGATATCCTATCACACAAATTTATATTTAGTGATAAAAAAGTCTTTTTCAGAATCGCTCTTCTCATTATTACCAGACTACATTTTATGTCCTCTCTATTCTGGCCATACCAGTCTACATTTTATATCCTCTCTACTCTGGCCATCGCCTGTTATTTTGCTGCCTGCCAAACAGCAGAACTCATCTATTATTTTTAGTGCGTCATTTATCAATGTAGCTCCCTTAGTATCGCCTGATTTGACTACATCATAAGACTCTAGTCTTCCTTTGTTTGATATTTATTTTATAACACCTTTTCAAGACAATATAGATATCCCGTTTAACTGCTCCTTGCAGAGTCGACCAGAATTACGACGTCGTAGGCCAACCGCCAAGATGTTAGTTCTCCTTCCTAAACTTTAAACTTCCTTTCCAAATATCTCTATGGGTTCCTTTACTACTTCCTCCTCAAGTAATGTTTCCTCTTCATGTCCTTTGGTAACTGCAGTCTGGTTTCAGTACAAGTTGTAGTTAACGTTTCTATCCCTGCATTTTCCCTTACTCCCACCAGAAAAGGGTAGTTAGAAATGAAAAAAAAAGAAAAAAAAAAGAAAGGAAATTGGCCAGATGAGAGTAGGGCTCGCGCACTGAGGGTTCCGTACAAAATTTTGTAAGAGGAGAATTCAGTAAATAATGCGTTTTATTCTCGTCCAAATTCGATTGAAACATTTGTTGTTGTGGTGCATCGTGGAATATTCCCGCATCAGACTCTATAGTTTCATGAAGTTTCAATATGTGTTGGCGCTACACACAGTCTACATAATGGCTTTTGCAATGGAGGTGCGTTCCGAGCAGAAAGCTGTCGTCTTCTTTTGGCGGAAAACCAGAGCACCTCAGATATCCATTGGAGATTGCTGAATGTCTACGGAGACCTGGCAGTGAACAAACTCACGGTGAGTCGGTAGGCGAGGTGCCTGTCATTGTCGCAGCAAGGTCGCGCAAACGTGGCCGGTCACCCACGTCTTGGCCGGCCGCAGGCACCCTCAGGAAACTGAACAAACCATTTCAGGGTGTTCGTCGCCACAAATTAAAACGAAGCCTCTCATTCTTGATGAAAACGCAAGCCTGCACACAAGTTTGCACAGGCGAGAGGAGCTCATGAAAACTCACTCGATTGTTCTCCTTCATTCAACCTACAGCCCGGATCTCGCACCTTCCATCTGATTGGCCCAACGAAGGATGTACTCCGCGCGATGACGCAGAGGTTATTGATACAGCAAGACATTGATGACTCCGACGTCGACCAACAGAGTAGTACCATGAGGGCATACAGGCCGTCCCGGTAAAGTGGCGTAAGGCCTTCGCACGGAACGGAGATTGTGTTGAAAAATGGGGTTTTGTAGGCATGAGATCTGGGAATAACATGGTGTATTTCAATCTTCTTTTTATTTTTATTTTTTAGGTTCAGAGGCTTCTTGGAGATAGGTGTTCCTCCGAAGATATATGCAGTAGTGTCAATGATGACGCAGACAATAAACATGTTAACTATCAACAGAGCATACGGAAAAGACAAAAGAGGCTAAAACGTGGCCACTGTGCAAGAGCGGATGAAGAAAAACAGGAATGAAGGAAAGCAGTATACGAAGCACAGAGGTAAGAGTACTGTTGTTGAAGAAAAATGGATAGGCCGCCATTCGAATGACCTAAAAGATGTTTGTAACTTATCAGCGAAGTAGATAAACAAACAATACTCCGAAATTTCTGGGAAATGAATTGCTGCGATACTCAAAATGCTTACCTAAAAGGTCAAAAACTGTTATCTGAATGAAGACTAAGCAGGAGATATCTAGACGCAGTCAAACAATTCTATACACGGGGAATACTGCCGGAAAGGAAGTCATTGTTTGCAAAATTGCATTTCTTAACATTCATGGACTTCAGAAAAATTTAAGGCGTGTGGATGATGTCGTGAAACGATTGAAAAATGGTGAAGTTTCATCTACTTCTGATGGTATAGGTAAGCAAACTAGTCATTCTAGAAAATATTCAAAGTATGTCAACAAATATGTGAAAGCATTTATTGACAAACTTCCAAGGGTATAGGAGTCACTACACTCGAAAAGATTCATCGCGAGAGTACTTAATTATGGAATATTCCATGCAGCTCTGTTATAACAAGTTCATCGACGAATGTCAGTCGGAAAGCAAAAGTTATCTTTCTATAGACAAATTTCGACTAATATTTACCGAGGAATTCGATATAAGTTTCAAGAGCCCTAAAATGGACACGTGTCAACAGCGTGCTTCAATTTATGTAGTACTTAAGCATGCTGAGAACTATAAAAACAAAGCCGAAATACATTCATTACGAATAAAGCAGGAGCCATCGAAAAGCAGAAGCTGGGCAATCTGGAATACGTGAAGCAATGAAAGTAGCAAAACAAGACAAAAATGTTCATTTAATCACGTTCGATTTGCAACAGGCCAGGATTTGCAACGCCTAAACTGACTACTGGGCCAATGTTTTATAACCGTAAAATATGGTGATACAATTTTTGTGTCCATTCTTGTGCGGATAGACAAGGACATTTTTTTCTCTGGGATGAATCAACAGCTAAAAGGGGATCAGACGAAATGGCAAGCTGTTTAAAGATTTATTTTGAAAAGAATGACATCAAAGGTGAAAAGTTGATTGCGTTTTCCGGCAACTGTGGCGGTCAAAACAAGAATTGGACCTCAGTGCCGTTTTGGCTACACCTGTTAAAGTCTGGTCGCAGATACATCAAGCACACCTTTCCTCAGCTGGACATAGCATGCTACCTAGTGACAGAGACTTTGCTCCGGTGGAGAAATGGAGAAAACTGTCACCTCACATTATCAAAGTGTTTATGGACCTGATCATTGGAAAGAAGTTCTAAGAACATCCCAGCGAAATAAGCCATTCAAGGTAACACGTATAACTCAAGAGTGTTTCTTCAGCTGCTCTGCACTGAAACAGCTGTTCCACCAACCACAAGCATCAACTGCTCAAACTAAATTCAGTATTAGCAATTGGTTCGACACTTATTTTCTGCTGAGCTACAAAGCACCACCCCAACATTAATGTATAGTGAGACATACAATGGTTTCCTGGAATCTGTTGCGTTATCAAAACGTGGAAGACCTGCAAACAGTTCTTTCCTGACAGAGCTTAAACCAAAGTATTCTGAGCCTCTTCCTATTGAAGGAGGCAAGCTAAGAAAGATTTTCTCACGCTTAACAAGGGTACCTTCTGTATACCATGATTTACCAATCACTCCAATTTAGAAGGAGGTACTGCGCTTCAGCTACAAGGAGACGAAGAAGAAAGATAGACAATCATGTACTGAGAAAACACTGTTTTAATTAAATTAATAATGTTAAGTAAATGCATTGAGAATAAAAAAATTTTCAGATAAAAATGTTAAGTGTGTTGATACTACAATGTTTCGAGTAAATAATGTTAAGTACGTGTTTCTGAAATTTTGGAAATTTTTTTCGAGTTGACATTACATGCTAAAAATATGTAACTACTGACGCTGTGTAATAAAGCAATGTTATACCTGAAAAAAATAAAGTTTTGTATGTATTTTGTATTTTAGATATCTGATTTATGGGATTTTATTGAAATACTTTTGGTGCATTTTTCGGAACTTCACATTTGTCCCTTACCATTTTTTACTGCCGAACCCTTCAAATAATATACCTACAATGAAGCACGAAGAGACTGACGCGATCCACAATAATTTACTTAATAAGCATCGGATCCACATCAACAAATGCGCCGAATTCTTATTTTGTTAAGAGCAAACTCAGGATCACGACAGTATTGGTGTATCTACTTGTTTATAAAAGTAAGTGTGCGTTGGAGAAATAGATGCCGCTGTAAATACATCTGTACGCTGGAAATTTCCATAGTACGCTCTGCCGGTATTGTTCCAACGTGGAACAAAGCAACTGTAAACTCTGGTGAGTTACGGCCACACCAGTTGGCAGTGTCTTTGCCCATTGTATAAACTCTCATTCGTCAATGTGTCTTATCAACGAATACGTTGCCAAGGGCCTTGTCTCGCTGAATACACTGGTTTTCGTTGGACCACCAACGTAAAGCAAGGTTGGCGAGGTCAGTACTTGAATGGGTGACCGTCTGTGTACACTGCCACGGGTTGTTGGAAGCTTCCCCTTTGCTTTTGCGACATAGATGAACATTGGTGGTGACGTTAAGTTCCTGATCACCAGCTGGCTGCCGTGGTCGAGCGGTTCTAGGCACTTCAGTCCGGAACCACGTGGCTGCTACGGTCACGGGTTACAATCCTGCCTCGGGCATGGATGTGTGTGATGTCCTTAGTTTAGTTAGGTTTTAGTAGTTCTAATTGTAAGTGACTGATGACCTCTAATGTCAAGTCCTATAGTGCTCAGAGCCATTTGAACCATCCTGATCACCAGTCTTTGAACCAGTGTTCTAGTTTCAGTTGAAAATCTCTCTGCAATGTCTCATGAAGTGATGACATGTTACATTCTCGACGGTAACCCACCGTCTGTTGTGAACTTTAACTTTGGCAGTCATCTTCGTAATCTTCGAGAGGAGTAGGCTATTGTCAGCACTGGGTTTCGCGCTCTCCCCCCCCCCCCTCCCCCCTCATCGTCATTTAACATCACACTACCCACACCCATTACAGTCACCTACACTTAACAGGTACACTCCGCGAAGGAAAGGTGCTACTGTGCGAGAAGAACTGGTAACCAATTCCAATTAGGTCGCTGAATTTGCTCTTCAGAGTCTTTCAGCCAACAATCCTTTACGACTTTAATTTTTTTAACTAACGTGTTAGCTCCACAAGTGGCATGTTCATTCGAAATGGAAACACTGAAAGCCAAAGGGACGTCAGGAATAACGGTGATACTCGTACGTGAAATGTATGTACGAAAATGGAGAGCGTTTGTGTCCAGTTTGATTTATTTTCAAGTCTGTTACAAGTAGAGAGTATCAAGGCACAAGAATTCGAATTATTTCGCCATCTGAGTTCACCTTTGGATTTTGTGTCGATTCCTTAAATGCTCTTGGAAGGTTTAGTTTGCGGCGAAATGAAATCGTTTTACTCGTAGTGTATGATTATGTTGCACCCGGAATTTTCGACAGTTTATTCAATTGATTGCTTGCCAGGAATTCTAGCCCCAAGCTGTTGAAGCTTCTATTAGTCTAACGCTGGACATCGATCTCATTAACGACAGAGTCCGAGCTGATGGAACAACGTCATTAAAAAGGGCTCCTTTGTTTACAATTCCGGCATTCGCGTCAAGCATTTTACGAGAACCTCAAGGAACCTGAAACTTCCTGCCAGGTCAAAACTGTGCCGGAGCAGTACTCAAACATTTGCCTTTCGCGAGCCAGAGGTCCACCTTCTAAGCTATCCAAGAGTAGCACAGGACCCGCCCTCACAGCTTTATTTACGCCAGTACATCGTCTTTTATATTCCAAATTTCACAGTTCTTCTGCGTACTTTGCGTGCCCAACTCTCGTGGAATAAAGGATATTGCATAGTCGTAGTCCGTTAACTTGATTCTGGACCAACGGTCGGAAATTTGAATATCGTCCCTACGGAACACATCTATATCTACAATATAATACTCAGGTCACTGTATCTTGGGTGGAGTGAGGTCTACACAGTGTAGCATAATGATTCGCCCCTCCTACTCTCCTTACAGTTCAATGCGCTGATGGCACACGGTAAGACAAAATATAGGTAACCCTCCTTATACACCAAAAGTTCTCATTTTTCTCTTGGGTTCATTAGACGATTTATATGACGATAGAAGTCACATGTTTGGCTGTTCGCAATTACGCTGAAGATTTTCCACAGTTGGCACTGCAGCTTTCAGCAATACACAAAGCATTTCTTGCAGCGTCTCGCTTTGGTGTTTGCCGACGATTTCTTGTATTAATGAAACATACCTGTAACGAATCTTGGAGTTATTCTTTTAATCGTACTCATCTCTTACGCCAGCCAAGAAATTTTAGTGTCAGACCATCGAACTACATATACGAACGAAATATTTTAGCGTTTATACAATTTTCAATTTTAAGCCAGATAACAAATTTAATTATAAATCAACTTGCTGTTTGTGTTGATACTTCCTCTTCTTGTTTGAATGCAGATTCCCAAGATTGTGGATTAACCCTGCCATTAAATTCAGTCATAGCCATGTATTCATTTTTTCAGTAAAAATTATGTAAAATAGGAAACCTTAATAGCTTTTGTGAAGAACAGGGTTCAAATCCAGATTCCTCCCTTCTGGAATAGGTTTCCTGTGATTTTCCAAAAATATTTTTTTTTCGTCATTGTCCAACAAAAATTGCGTCCGGGAAAGGTGGTGCATTTCACATGAGTCACGAGGATCAACTTTCTATTCCTTTTCCGTGCGGCCATATCTATTCTTCCCTCGATTTTGCTAAATTGTTTAATGTAAATCCCAGAGTTATTTCGTATTCCATAGTTCTACCAGATCAAGTTTCACATCTCCCTCCGGGCTTCCATATTCGTTGATTTCTCCTAAATTTCTCAAGGAAAATAAAGGGATAATGATTCTCCATTGTTCTAAAAACATGTGAAACCTTTTCGTACCGCTTGATACCAGCACGTTAGCTTATGGGTAAGGAGGTGAGCCTGGCCCTACTCGACGTCGCGTAGCAGAGTAAACACTGCTGTCTGGTACAATGGGTAGCCTGGCGTGGCTTTAGGCGGTTTTTCACTCTAGACAGATTCTGTGTTGGTGGTCAATGTGTACCTCCGGGATTACGATATGTTGTTGTCGTCTTCAGTCCAGACACTGGTTTGATGCAGCTCTCCATGATACCCCATCCTGTGCAAGCTTCTTCATCTTCAAGTACCTACTGCAACCTACATCCTTCTGAATCTGCTTACTGTATTCATCTCTTGGTCTCACTCTACTTGTTTTACCATCCACGCTGCCCTCCAATACTAAATTGGCGATCTCTTAATGCCTCACAACATATCTTACCAACCGAGCCCTTCTTCTTGTTAAGTTGTGCCATAAACTCCCTTTCTCACCAATTCTATTCAGTACATCCGCATTAGTTAGGTGATCTATCCATCTAATCTTCAGCATTCTTCTGTAGCACCACATTTCGAAAGCCTCTATTCTCTTCTTGTCTAAACTATTTATCGCCCATATTTCACTTCCATACATGGCTACAATCCATACAAATATTTTCAGGAAAGAGTTCCTGCCACTTAAATCTATACTCGATGTTAACAAATTCCTCTTCTTCAGAAATGCTTTTCTTGCCAATGCCTGTGTACATTTTAGATCTTTTCTACTTCGACCATCATCAGTTATTTTGCTCCCAAAATATCAAAACTCATCTACTACGTTAAGTTTCTCATTTCCTAATGTAATTCCCTTGGCATCACCTGATTTAATTCGACTACATTCCATTATCCTCGTTTTGCTTTTGTTGACGTTCGTCTTACATCCCCCTTTCAAGACACTGACCATTCCATTCAACTGCTCTTCCAGGTCCTTTTCTGTCACTGACAGAATTACAGTGTCATCGCCAAACCTCAGAGTTTTTATTTCTTCTCCATAGTTTTTAACACCTATCCTATTTTTTCTTTTCTTTCCTTTACTGCTTGCTCAGTATACAGATTGAATAACATTGGGGATAGGCCACAACCCTGTCTCAATCCCTTATTAACCACTGCTTCTCTTTCATGCCCCTCGACTTTATAATTGCCATTTAGTTTCTGTACAAATTGTAAATTACATTTCGTTCTCTGTATTTGCCCTGCCACCTTCAGAATTTGAAGGAGAATATTCCAGTCAGCACTGTCAAAAGCTTTCTCTAAGTTTACAAATGCTAGAAACGTAGGTTTGCCTTTCCTTAATCTGTCTTCTAAGATAAGACGTAGGGTCAGTATTGCCTTATGTGTTCCAACATTTCTACGGAATCGAAACTGGTATACCCCAAGGTTGGCTTCTACTAGTCTTTCCATTCGTCTGTTAACAATTCGTCTTAGTATTTTGCGGCCGTAACTTATTAAACTGATAGTTCGGTAATTTTCACAATTGTAAAACCTGCTTTCTTTTGGATTGGAATCATTATATTCTTCTTGAAGCCTGAGGGTTTTCACCTGTCTCATACATCTTCCTCATCAGATGATAGAATTTTGTCATGGCTGGCTGTCCCGAGGCTATCAGTAGTTCTAATGGAATATTGTCTACTCCCGAGGCCCTGCTTCGACTCAGGTCTTCAGTGCTCTGTCAAACACTTCACGCAGTATCTTATCTCCCATTTCATCTTCATCTACTTTCTCTTCCATTTCCATAAAATTTCCATAAAATGTAAGTACATCGCCCTTATACAGACCCTCTATATACTCCTTCCAGCTTTCTGATTTTCCTTCTTTGCTTAGAACTGGTTTTTCGTATGAGCTCTTCATTTTCATACAAATGGTTCTCTTTTCTCTAAAGGCCTTTTTAATTTTCCTGTGGGCAGTATCTGTCGTAACCATAGTGGTCTATGCCTCTAAGTCCTTACATTTGACCTCTATCCATCCCTTCTTAGCCATTTTGCACCTCCAGTTGATCTTATTTTTAAAACGTTTGTATTCCTTTTTGCCTGCTTCTCTTACTGTATTTTTATATTTTCTACTTTCATTAATTAAGTTCAGTATCTCTTCTGTTTTCCAAGAATTTCTACTAGCCCTCGTCTTTTATCTACTTGATCCTCAGCTGCCTTCACTATTTCATCTCAAAACTACCCATTCTTCTTTCCATATTTCTTGTCTATCGTTCCCTAATGCTCTCTGTGAAACTCTCTACAAAGTCTGTTTCTTTCAGTTTATCCAGGGCCCATCTCCTTAAACTCCTACACTTTTGTAGTTTGTTCTGCTTTAGTCTACAGTTCATAACCAATAGATTGTGGTCAGAGTCCACATCTGCCCCTAAGAATGTCTTACAATTTAAAAGTGGTTCCTAAATCTCTCTCTTACCTCTATACTATCTATCTGAAGCCTTCCAGTATCTCCAATCTTCTTTCATGATTCTTAAACCATGTGTTAGCTATGATTAAGTTATGCTCTGTGCAAAATTCTACTAGCCACTTCGTCCTTCATCCCTTACCCCCAGTCCATATTCACCTACTACTTTTCCTTCTCTCCCTTTTCCTACTATCGAATTCCAGTCTCTCATGACTATTAAATATTCTTCTCATCTCACTATCTGAATATCTTCTTTTATCTCATCACGCAGTTCTTCAACCTCTTCGTCAGCTGTGGAGCTAGTTGGCATATAAACTTGTACTATTGTGGTATGCACGGGCTTCGAGAATATCTTGGCTACAATAATGCGTTCGCTATGCTGTTTGTAGTAGCTTACCCACGTTCCTATTTTTTATTCATTATTAAGTCTACTCCTGCATTAATCCCAAATGATTTTGTATTTATAAGCCTGTATTCATCTGACCAAAAATCTTTTTCTTCCTGCCACCGAACTGCACTAATTCTAACTGCATCTAACTGTAACCTATACATTCCTCTTTTTAAATTTTCTAACTGTAGCCATCATCGTTTAACCATACAGTAAAACTGCATGACCTCGGGAAAAATTACAGCTGTAGTTTCCCCTTCTTTCAGCCTTTCGCAGTACCAGCACAGCAAGGTAATTTTGGTTAGAGTTACAAGGTCAGATCACTTAGTCATCCAGACTGTTGCCCCTACAGCTACTGAAAAGGCTGCTGTCCCTCTTCAGGAACCACATGTTTGTCTGGCCTCCCAACAGATACCCCTCCGTTGTGATTGCACCTACCATACGGCTATCTGTATCGCTGAGGCATGCAAGCCTCCCCACCAACGGCAAGGTCAACGGTTCTCGTCGTGGGGGCGACCACAAAATTAACGGAAATAAATTTGCCCAGTCACCAAATACAGCTGACTCCTTACCAGAATAGGAAACAAAGTACTATCACACTACGAACTTCACTTTTAATGACTTCATTCACTGTACGTTAAACGTTAATTTTCTGGCAGCAAAGTAACTAGCTGGAAATGACGCAAGTATTTCGATGTACGCAATACATTTCACTTCAAATCAAACGAAGCTGTGATAAAGACGTCCCTATATTTAGTCATAGATGCAGTTGTACTTGAAATGGGGATGAACGGGAATGAATCAAATAGTCAGTTGAATCACTCTTCTAGCTATTATTATTAATAATAGTGGGAAGAGACACAGTGATTTGAATCTCCAATAACACCCATCTCATCCCTAGTTCATTAACCAATCACATTAATCATGTGGTACGAGCACCTGAATGTACCTCTTTCTGTTCACCGTGTTTGCGACACCATGTGACACTTTACAATAAACACTATGATAAGAAATTATTGTACACTCTTGTTGCCAAAAATCTGTGTCACTACACATACGTCAAATGTACGTAGCCTATGCGGGTACGTTGTGTTAAAATTGGAGTATGCTTTGAACGGGACAATACGTGTGAAAACCCAGTTTCAGACATACTTCAAATTTACCGTAAATATGTGATTGTATGCACGTAGAAAGTCATTGTCTGACATTAATTTCTCTGTATTATTTAATGTTTACTTCCTGATCAACGAGACAGTGGAATCCAAGAGTTTAATTTCCAGTCAAAACATTGCCTGAATCGACAACGATACTAACTTCGGCTGTAAAATTACAACTATTTCTGAATGTAGTAACATACATTTTAAGACAAGAGAGAGTAAATAAATTTTTCAGCAGTTAGTGAAACATAACAATAGTAAGCGAACAAACACTGAAAAGCTAAATGTTACACCTGCCCTATATCGCGTAGGGCCCCCGCGAGCACGCAGAAGTGCCGCGACACAATGTGGAATGGGCTCCACTAATGTCTGAAGTAGTACTGGAGGGAACCGACACCATGACTCCTGTAGCGCTCTCGATAAATCCGTAAGAGTACGAGGAGTGGAGATCTCTTCTGAACAGCACGTTGCAAGGCATCCCAGATATGCTCAGTAATGTTCATGTCCAGGGAGTTCGGTGGCCAGCGCAAATGTTTAAACACAAATGAATGTTTCTGGAGCCAGTCTCTAGCAATTTATCAATTCTACGCGTGTGGGGTATTACAATGTCCTGCCGGAATTACCAAAATGAGTCGGAACGCACAACGGGCGCGTATAAATGCAGGTGATCAGACAGGATGCTTACGTACGTCAGGGGTCCCCTGTCACTCCAACTGCACAAGCCCCACACCAATACAGAGCCTGCACCAGCTTGAACAGTCACTGCTTACATGCAGGGTACATTGATTCATCATGAGCTTATGGCCATACCCGTACACGTCCATCCGCTCGGTACAATTTGAAACGAGAATCGTCCGACTAGAAGACGTTTCCAGTCGTCAACAGTCCAATGTTGGTGTTGACGGGCCCAGGCGAGGCGTAAAGCTTTGTGACGTGCAATCATCAAGGGTACACGAGAGGGCCTTCGGCTCCGAAAACTCATATCGATGATGTTTCGTTGAATGGCTCGCTAACTGACATTTGCTGATGGCCCACCATTGACGCACTAAAATTGACTTGGCAGTGGAAGGAAATAGATAAATAAAAGTATTTGTGTGAGTAATATTTCAGTCTATTGCGATAAGCTTGCATACACCAATTACTACTCTAAACTGTACCTAGTTCCATAAGTTCACACGCATACCTCATTCATAACCACACCCAGTTTATAGTTATTCTTTGCCGAAACTTTATAAACGTATTATTGCTTTAAGAATTGTTCATTGATAGTATTATTCTCATGGAAAAAAATGTTCAACTTCGCGAGAAAGCAACACGCCACATCGTAATTAATGATTTAAATATTACTAAAAGTTCTGAATTTCACCCCGTGTATTAACTCGAATTCTCTTCCACCGTCTACGGCACTTCTGAAGCATTTTAGCGAAATATCGCAGTATTAATAAATTTTTGCAGAGCACGTATCAATACGTCACCAAGTGTTCTGTATCATATGGCTTAGAAACCGCATACACTCGAGCCACCTGACGCCATCTGCCTTACGCGCGACTCAACCAGCACGCCTGTTCGCAGGTCTCCCATCCCGTTAGGGACGACGTGGAGGCGCCACGCCTCAACTTTTGCATGCTTCCATTCAGCAATTCCCAAAATTTCATTCCTGTACATTAATTATTATTTGAGTTATAATTTTGATGTCAATGTGTTATTCGCGTGCGTGTTCTAGAAACGGGGCGTCGGTGTGCGGATACCGTCAGTTGTACCTAGCCACGAGCAAGGCTGAACCATCTGATGATGTCGGACAGTTACTCCGTGGAAATATTGTGGAATTTGCACAACTGGATCCGGCGGCAAACCCGTGAAGACTATTTACAGTGTATTACCAGTTATGATTAGAAAGAAGGCATGTTTAAAAATGGTTCAAATAGCTCTGAGCACTATGGGACTTAACTGCTGTGGTCAGTCCCGTAGAACATATAACTACTTAAACCTAACTAACCTACGGAGATCACACATATCCATGCCTGAGGCAGGATTCGAACCTGCGACCGTAGCGGTGACGCGGCTCCAGACTGTAGCGCGAAGGCATGTTTAGATCTGTCTTTATCATAAAGTAACTAGTCAATTTAGGAGCCACGCAGACCCCACGTGTAAAAATTGTCTATTCAGAAAAATAGGGTAGAATTAAACACCTGCAGGTGGAACTTAACGAATAAATAATAATTACATCTCCGAAGATTCTTTAATTGGGCCAGTTACATTACTCTAATAGCACTACCCAGCGGTAAGTTTTACTCGTGGGAATACTTTTAAGAGCCTGAAAACTTGCGCATATCACCATAAAACCGCGAGAAGCCGTCTGTTGTCAGACGACCTAACTCACCTCAAATCCCGTTAAATCCAACAACGCACGTGGGAGAACCGCACAGTGGAGGGACGTGTTTCTGTCAGTCAGCGCCGGAGCGCCAGCGGATTACATGAAGGGGCTTCATCCAAGATCCCAATAGCAGACAAACAACGACATATGTCATCTCCCAGTGCACATTACAACATAAGCGGAGAGCATTATTTATACGAATGGCCGCCGACATGTAACTGAAAAATATTTCACGTCCACAGAAGACGGAATGATTTATTTTATTCTGAATTACAAACAATCCTGTTCGAAGAACTTCCGCAGCTGAGTATTACCGCTTCGGTTGTAAATTTCTTTTATTGTGCGCTACTCCCTGTTCTGCGCTCATAGGTGGCCACACCATAATGTAAGTGTCCTGGTATTATTGGTATATGTCACTACCTAAGCAGTCGCCCGTAGTGCTGCCTGGTGTCACTTTTGCGCTGACATAGGTTTCACAGCACCCAGCCCGACCGGCGGTTTCGAAATGGTTTTTAAATCTTTTTAAAAACTTTTTTATGAAATGTTTTGCTTTTCATATGTCGAGAGCCGTGTGAAAATTATCTCCCGCATCTTGCTATTTCCAGTGCGACACCTGAGTATGGGCGTGTGAGAGCCCCAAACCGGTCGTGATAATAAAGGAAATTTACAACTGAAGCGGTATTTTCAACTTCTAGTATAACACTAAACTGCAGATGTTCTTCCAACAAGATTGTTTGTAGTAAGATGCCCCGCAGGGCAATTGAACATATTACTAATTTAATAGTCTCGGATCCCCATTTAATCAAAATACGGCCTCTTCGTTGGTGGCCCATACTGTCGTTGCCCACAAAAAGCTCTGTCTGTCAGAAACCGGACAAAGCCATTGCACTAGAACATGTCACAGTAAATCATAAAAATCAGGAACACCAGAGTCCCCACAAGAAGTATGCTCACGCACGGGATCAATCCATTTTGCGCGACATTAACAGGAAGCTTCAGGAGAACCAAGTCGTAATTATTGTGCGGGCCGTCAAAGGCCACAAATAAATAGTTTTATACGAGGCCGTCTGCGTACGAGAAGCACTGGACTTCCTCTCCAGCCCTATCTTCAAAACATATTCATTTAACCCCACAGTTAAGTTCGTTGCGGAAATTAAGAAGGCACTTAAAGAAACAGAGGCGTTATTGACCCCATTTCTTAAAAAACTTTAATACCGATGAATCCGGGAACGCCCACGTTGAGGTGCCTCGTGAAGCTTCATAAGCCATGGGCTCCTGTAAGGTAAATCATTAACGCTATTAATGCCGCAGATTACTTATTGGCTAAGGAACTGCAAAATTTCCTTAGTGAGCATTATTTTTTCCATGATGATCGTGCCATCAAGAACAGAGAGGAGTTAATTACTCACCTCAAACACGTACACAACTTACCATTACAAATGCTACACCAAGAAGGAACGCAGATGATGAACGGGTATTCATTGAACAAATATATTATACTAGAACTGACATGTGATTACATTTTCACTGGATTTGGGTGCATAGATCCTGAGAAATCAGTACCCAGAACAACCACCTCTGGCCGTAATAACGGCCGTTATACGCCTGGGCATTAAGTCAAACAGAGCTTGGATTGCGTGAACAGGTACAGCTGCCCAGGCAGCTTCATCATGATACCACAGTTCATCAAGAGTAATGACTGCCGTATTGTGACGAGCCAATTGCTCGGCCACCATTGACCAGACGTTTTCAATTGGTGAGAGATTTGGAGAATGTGCTGGCCAGGGCAGAAGTCGAACGTTTTCTGTATCCAGAAAGGCACGTAAGGACCTGCAACATGCAGTCGTGCATTATCCTGCTGAAATGTAGGGTTTTGCAGGGATCGAATGAAGGGTAGAACCACGGATCGTAACACATCTGAAATGTAACGCAACCCATACGATCGCGCCGGGCGATACACCAGTATGGCGATGTCGCTTCCAATGTGCGTTCACCGCGATGTCGCCAGACACGGATGCGACCATCTGTAAACAGAATCTGGATTCGTCCGAAAAAATGACGTTTTGCCATTCGTACACCCAGGTTCGTCGTTGAGTACACCATAGCAGGCTCTCCTGTCTGCGTCAAGGGTAACCGCAGACATGGTCTCAGAGCTGATAGTCCATGCTGCTGCAAGCGTCATCGAACTGTTCGTGCAGATGGTTGTTGTCTTGCAAACGTCCCCATCTGTTGACTCAGGGATCGGGATGTGGCTGGACGATTTATTACAGCGATGCGGATAAGATGCCTGTCATCTCGACTGCTAGGCCGTTGGGATCCAGCACGGCGTTCCGAATTACCCTCCTGAAACCACCGATTCCATATTCTGCAAACAATCATTGGATCACGTCCAACGCGATCAGCAATGTCGCGATACGATAAACAGCAATCGTGATAGGCTACAATCCGACCATTATCAAAGTTGGAAACGTGATGGTACGCATTTTTCCTCCTTACACGAGGCATCGCAACAACGTTTCACCAGGTAACGCCGCTCAACTACTGTTTGTGTATGAGAAATCTGTTGGAAACTTTCCTACTTTCCTCATGTCAACACGTTGCAGGCGTCGGCACCGGCGCCAACCTTATGTGAATGCTCTGAAAAGCTAATCATTTGCATATCGCAGCATTTTCTTCCTGTCGGTTAAATTTTGCGTCTGTAGCACGTCATCTTCGTGGTGTAGCAATTTTAATGGCCAGTAATGGAACTGTAACCAGTAATACGAATCTGTCAAGTCTCGACATCGTAAGCTTGTACACGAATATTCCCATTACAGAGGTGATTCCTATTATTTAATCCAACTTACGTTTGTTCTGTCGTCTAGATTGACAAAAAGTTAACGAATTCCTTCATTTGCTCAGAATTGCCGTTGACCATAATTACTTTGTCTTCAAGGACACCATATGTGGACAAACTTATGGGTTAGCCATGGGATCCCTCATTGCCAGTGTAATAGCTAATATTTACATCAATCACATTGAACATCAGTTTTTTTCAACCCACCCACAACACCGACAAAGATCAGTATGCTACAAAAGATGCGTCGGTGTCATCATACTTTTATATAACGAGACCGACGCCCAGCTGCAATTTTTTCAACACGACTTTAACAAAATGCACCACTCTGGTTTTACAATCCAATTTTAGATCTGGAAATTTCGTTACAGGACAGTAATGTTCACTTTAACGTATTTAGAAAACCAACTACAACTAGATCTATTATTTATTGCTCTTCACTTCACCCAAAGCAGCAAAAAATGGCAGCTCTTAGTGCTATGCTTCACCGCGCGGTCAGAGTCCCTCTCACAAAAGAAAATTACCAGCGTGCGTTGGATACCATTAAATGCATGGCACATGTTAATGGCTACCAGCCAAATATTTTTGATGTTCTTCATTAGCAATTGCAATCGAAAGGCGCTTCCGACAATCTGTACAGGATTACCCTGTCACTTCCAACGATCTGTACAGGATTACCCTGTCATCTACTAATAACAATAACTCTAAAAAAATTTTTGCAGCATCCCATATGTAGGTGTTATATCTGACAGGATTGGCAAATGGCTTAGAAAAGAAGGCGTTATACCGAACTTCTACACCCTCCGGAAGGTCGGGCACCTATTGAAGCACCACGAAACCAGAGAAGACAATCGCTACGCACAATCGGGCGTCTATCGCATCCAGTGTAGTGAGTGCCCTGCCGCATACATTGGCCAAACTGGTCGCTCCTTTAACATACGGTTCAGAGAGCATCAGGACCTTAGCAATTCCAAATCTGCTCTAACTACCTGAAGGATCATAAGCATTCCATTTCAAATATAAACACAAATTGCAGCATTCTACATATTCAACGTAAGGGCCCGGTTTTAAACATTTTAAAAGAATCGGAAATCATCCGCAGCATTTGCCGTGATCCGCCTGGCATTTTGAACGAGCTAATTGTGATTAAGCACTTAGTCCTGCTGAATAACTTTTCTTTTTTTATTGTACGCGATATATATTGGGTCAGTGTGGTTTTTTTTTTTTTTTTTTTTTTGCCAATACGCTTAACGAATGTATGGCATATGCCTCTTTCCTATAGTGAGGTCCGCAAGGTCCATCTAGTTCATTTTACGAAGCTGTAAAATTGACCTCTCTTAATAAAAGTTTGAATGTTTTTCATTTTATCCAATGAGTATGGCGCATTATAGTACAGTGGCACTATTGTGTCCTCATTACTTAAAAAATTTACCTTCTTTCATGATGCAAAGTGCGTCTCAGATCTTATAGTAAGTAAGCCTCGATTAGTTGTCGACTGTTGGTTAGCAGGTTTTAAATTGACCCCACTTTTAATGTGTCCTTTTAGTGCTATTGCTGGTAGCTATTAATTGGCATATTACTTTCTGGCAGTGTGTACTGTAAAGTTTCGCTACTTTCCTTGTTGATCAGCAACGAGAGCTTGTAAATAGGAGTGGCAAACTTTTTTTTTTTTTTTTCTGATGACTGTGGTTCGTTGTTCCACGTTGCCACTTATATATCTCCACTAAATTTAAAACTTGTTCGCCACTCATGTAAAAGAAAAGTTTCATTTCCCCTTACGCTTTATATAATAATGTTATATCGCAGCTTCCACTCAGTTTTACCACAGTTCTGTACCGACCTGTTCAATGCGCTCCTTTACTACGCATAATGCACTTTTAACTTATTTCGTGAATTTTTTTCTTCATTTTAAATGTAAACCACTAATTCAAATTATAAACGGCCCTGTTAGTGGGCCGCATTCTTCTCTGCTTCAATAGATGGCAGCACTTTTGCCTCTCTGATTTAACAATTTGCTACCTCGTTCGCACCCGCTAATCCGTCTTCTGCGCTCATAGGCAGCACACCTTGCCCAGTATAAGTCCACCGCGGCGCTCTGTGGTCACAGAGTGTAAGTGTCCTGCTATTATTTGTATATATCACTACCTAGGCAGTCGTCCGTAGTACTGTCTGATGTCACTTTCGCATTGACATAGGTTTCACAGCACCGAGCCCGATTGGCGGTTTCGAAGATTTAAAAGTTTGTAAAACTTTGTTATGAAAGTTTTTGTTTTTTATATGTGTTGCGGCTTGTGAAAATTATCTCCCGCATCTTCCTATTTCCAGTGCGACAGCTGAGTATGGGCTTATGAGAGCCCGAAACCGGTCGTGACAATAAACGAAATTTACCACTGAAGCGGTATTTTAAACCTCTAGTTATTCTGAATTATTGTAATAAAATTAGCCACTAGTTCATGGCTATCTGCTTACCGACGTTTTCCTTATTTAAGCTATCGTAGTACACACATTCTAATAACGCTAGTAATATTTGCCACAGGGACATCAAAATGTGAGTAAGGAGAACGTTAATTTTTGTTCATTAATTTGCTAAACATACGTATGTACTTACGGCTAAGTAAATTACTTTCGATTTTAAAGCCATCGACAACGTAAAACATTACCGCATATCTGCCCACGTTCGTTGACTCAGTTACTGCCTGACTATAGCAACTGATTCCTCTACAGTTTTAATAAAATTGCGTAAATCACATCCCGAGATTTCCTGAAACGACGCACCCCCTTTAATCACTTACTGCTCATAAGCTTCAATATACATTACATGTTCGTTAATCAGTCATTTAATTAATATTTATTCTCTTCCTGTTATCCGATTAATTTAAGTTTTGTTGGCTGCAAGGTTACTGCTACTTATTAAACACGGATTATCTGCAAAAGTGTGTCCGGATATGCCATAAATTTCAAACCGTCATCTATCATATATTTGGACCCAAAAATCAACCAGTTACGCAAACACATTGCAATTTATGGAACTTTAATGCGACAGAGAACGTTTTGTAAGTAGGCTGTTTAGGTTTTCTTATTGGTAACGCCACTTAGCGCTCAGTATGAAAAATCACTGGCTGTGCTGTGCGCAGTGTGTGGCTAATTTGCATTGTTGTCTGCCATTGTAGTGTTGGGCAGCGGCAGCTGGATGCTAACAGCCCGTAGCGTTGCGCAGTTGGAGGTGAGCCGCCAGCAGTGGTGGACGTGGGGAGAGAGATGGCGGAGTTTTGAAATTTGTAAGAATTGGTGTCATGAACTGCTATATATATTATGACTAGTGAGGTAAATACATTGTTTGTTCTCTACTAAAATCTTTCATTTGCTAACTATGCCTATCAGTAGTTAGTGCCTTCAGTAGTTTGAATCTTTTATTTAGGTGGCAGTAGTGGCGCTAGCTGTATTGCAGTAGCTTGAGCAACGAAGATTTTTGTGAGGTAAGTGATTTGTGAAACGTATAGGTTAATGATAGTCAGGGCCATTCTTTCGTAGGGTTTTTTGGAAGTCAGATTGCGTTGCGCTAAAGATATTGTGTGTCAGTTTAAGCACATTCGTGTATAATTGTTCAAAGAGGACGTTTCACATAGACCAGTCTTATACAATTTTTCAAAAGGGGACGTTTCAGTTTACCTTGGGCAGAGAGTTTTAATGGGCATACGTAAAACGTTCAAATGTGTGTGAAATCCGAAGGGACCAAACTGCTGAGGTCATCGGTCCCTAGAGTTAGGCACTACTTAAACCAACTTATACTAAGAACGACACACACGCCCATGCTCGAGGGAGGACTCGAACCTCCGGCGGGAATGGCCGCCCGATTCGTGACACGGCGCCCCAAGCCGCGTGGCCACTCGGCGCTGCGCATCACTAAAGCAGGTTGAATTTATAGATACGTGAGTACTCGTAACAAGCATCTCACTTTTGCATGAAAAATATGCAGGCATCGTGCCTTGTCGTCATATATTGTGTCATGAGCATGTCCACCCAGTCTGTTATGATACTATAGAAACGCAAACCGCCAAATAATCACACTTTCTACATCAAATGAATAACAACGACCCTACGTACTGCATCAACTACAACACCTCCTTGTCACGCTGAAAATCAAGCATTGAAACGCGAAGCATAATGTAACAATGTTTGACTCATGTTTTGATATTAACTGCAATAACAACTGCGCAATACTTTTACTACTCCTGACGGCAGGTAGTATGTTTAACACACGCTGCGAAGTGCAAGTATTGTGTGTAGTGTGTATTAAACCGGGGACCTAGAAATGATGGAGAGGCTTCGTCCCTCTGTAGCCCTCAGTTGTTCACAACAGGCCACAGCAGTCCACCCATCCCACACCGAACCTAGGATTATTGTGCGGTTCTGCCCCCAGGGGTACCCCCAACCCCCGGAAATGTCTAATACCAGACTAGTGTAGCTCCAAATGTTGACATAGTGTAACTGAGGCGGAGTAAGGGAAACCAGCTCGCGTTCGCCGAGGTAGATGGAAAAACCGCCTTAAAAACCATCGGCAGGCTGGCCGGCACACCGGACCTCTACACTAATCCGTCAGGAGGTTTCGTGCCGGGGACCGGCACACCTTCACGCTCGGTAAGCAGTGCTTTAGATCGCGCGGCTCGCCCAGCGGGCGATCTGAAATTAGGTATAAACTCGAGACGAAAGAATTCACGGGTAAACAGCCGGGTGTTGCTGTCCAACGGGCACAGTATTTCGTCAAGCGATCTCGTTGCCATCATCAGCTGCACTGACGAACTGATCACCGAGGCGCCGGCGCTGAAGTTTTATCTCCTCCGCCTATCCAGGTGTTCCCCATTTAAAGGAGGGGGTGGGGGCGGGTGGGAGATAAAAGACCTGCGCCGGCGCCTCGGTGATCAGTTCGTCAGTGCAGCTGATGGTGGCAACGTGATCGCTTGCCGAAATATTGTGCCCGTTGGGCAGCAACACCCGGCTGTTCACCCGTGGACTCTTTCATAATGAAGTACAGCGGACTCGTCTAAACAGGGACATAATGGCAAGAAAAATTAATTTAAAATAACGATTGACTGATAATCACTATCATTGTCTGCAAAAGTAGATACCCCATGACAGCACACGTGTCAAAATTTTATCAGTGCATTGTCGAAATATTCGTGAAAAAATTCCCAAATTTACTGCTCTCCAGGAAAGTTCCCAGGCTCATATTATTCTCGGGGTCGAGAGGTGGCTAGTACCTGAAGTGGAATGCTCTGAGGTATTTAGCGGGTCATGGAACATATATCGGAAAGACAGATTAGAGACCATAGGAGGGGTAGCGTTTACATCAGTTGCCAAAAATATTCTAGCTATTGAGATCCAAGCATAGTGTGACAGGGAAGTTATCTAATTTCATATAACAGGTCTATGTTGAAACCAAGTCAATTGTTGGATGTTTTATTATCCAACCGATTCTGCTGTGATAAACGGTCTGTAGCGCGTAAATACCAGGAGCATCCAATACTAGATGGAGGCTCATTTAAACTATCGAGTATGAACTTGGATCTCTACGGATTTACTGCAGTGGGCACAGACAGGCAGTCGTGCGACGTACTTTCGAACAATTTTTCTGAAAACTGTCTTGAGCAGCTAGTTAGGCAGTCCACACACTATCGAAATATCTAAGATCTTATATCTACAAGTAGGCTAAACCTTATTGACAACACGACTGTGCCGCTAAAGCGGAGTTATTGAACGCAGTTTTCCGAAATTCCTTCACCAGGGAAGACGAATGGAATATTCCAGAATTTGAAACACGAACATCTGTTAGCATGAGTTTCTTAGAAGTAGATACCTTAGGGGTTGCGAAGCAACTCAAATCGCTTGATACGGGTAAGTCTTCAGGTCCAGATTGTATACCGATTAGGTTCCTTTCAGATTACGCTGATACTATTGCTCCCTACTTAGCACTCATATACAACCGCTCGCTCACCGATAGTTCTGTACCTACAGATTGGAAAACTGCGCAGGTCGCACCAGTGTTCAAGAAGGGTAGTAGGAGTAATCCATTGAACAACAGACCTATATCATTGACGTCGGTTTGCAGTAGGGTTTTGGAGCATATACTGTATTCAAACATTATGAATCACCTCGAAGGAAACGATCTATTGATACGTAATCAGCATGGCTTCAGAAAACATCGCTCTTGTGCAACGCAGCTAGCTCTTTATTCGCACGAAGTAATGGCCGCTATCGACAGGGGATCTCAAGTTGATTCTGTATTTCTAGATTTCCGGAAAGCTTTTGACACCGTTCCTCATAAGCGACTTCTAATCAAGCTGCGGAGCTATGGGGTATCGTCTCAGTTGTGAGACTGGATTCGTGATTTCCTATCAGGAAGGTCGCAGTTCGTAGTAATAGACGGCAAATCATCGAATAAAACTGAAGTGATATCAGGTGTTCCCCAGGGAAGAGTCCTGGGACCTCTACTGTTCCTGATCTATATAAATGACCTTGGTGACAATCTGAGCAGTTCTCTTAGACTGTTCGCACATGATGCTGTAATTTACCGTCTAGTAAGGTCATCCGAAGACCAGTATCAGTTGCAAAGCGATTTAGAAAAGATTGCTGTATGGTGTGTCAGGTGGCAGTTGACGCTAAATAACGAAAAGTGTGAGATGATCCACATGAGTTCCAAAAGAAATCCGTTGGAATTCGATTATTCGATAAATAGTACAATTCTCAAGGCTGTCAATTCAACTAAGTACCTGGGTGTTAAAATTACGAACAACTTCAGTTGGAAGGACCACATAGTTAATATTGTCGGGAAGGCGAGCCAAAGGTTGCGTTTCATTGGCAGGACACTTAGAAGATGCAACAAGTCCACTAAAGAGACAGCTTACACTACACTCGTTCGTCCTCTGTTAGAATATTGATGCGCGGTGTCGGATCCTCACCAGGTGGGATTGACGGAGGACATCGAAAGGGTGCAAAAAAGGGCAACTCGTTTTGTATTATCACGTTATAGGGGAGAGAGTGTGGCAAATATGATACACGAGTTGGGATGGAAGTCATTAAAGCATAGACGTTTTTCGTCGCGGCGAGACCTTTTTACGAAATTTCAGTCACCAACTTTCTCTTCCGAATGCGAAAATATTTTGTTGAGCCCAACCTACATAGGTAGGAATGATCATCAAAATAAAATAAGAGAAATCAGAGCTCGAACAGAAAGGTTTAGGTGTTCGTTTTTCCCGCTCGCTGTTCGGGAGTGGAATAGTAGAGAGATAGTATGATTGTGGTTCGATGAACCCTCTGCCAAGCACTTAAATGTGAATTGCAGAGTAGTCATGTAGATGTAGATGTCAGTATGGAAACGGGGATTAGCGATCACGATGTCATAAAAGCAAATATGGTGATGAGAGTTAATACATCAGTTAAGAAGGCTAGGTGAGTTTTTCTGTTACAAAGAACAGATAAGCAGTTGTTTTCATCTCACCTACACAGTGAATTGATACAATGGACGTAAAGGAATTATGGGCAGCGTTTAAGCACATTGATAGTCGTGACCTGGAGAGGTATGCGCCTAGTAAATGGATTAACGACGGTAAAGACCAACCATATTTTAATACCGAGATTAGATAAGTGCTGAGAAAACACCGAGTGTTACATTATTGGTTCATAGGAGGACGTGCAAATGACGACGAGCAACGATCAGTAGAGATCTGTGCGTCTGTGAAAAGATCTATGCATGAAGCATACAACAACTACCACCGTCATACCTTAACAAAAGATTTGGCAGAGAACCGGAGAAACTTCTAGGCCTATTTAAAAGTGCTAAGTGGGTCTAAGGCTTCCATCCAGTCACTTGTTGACCAGTTTGGTGTGGCAGTTGCAGATAATAAAACGAAAGTCGAACTTTTAAATTTCACGCTCAAGAAATCTTACGAGCAGGAGAATCGTACGAACATACCGTCGTTCGACCATCGAACTGACTCCTGTATGGACGACACTGTAATAAGCATCCGTGGCTTAGTGAAACAATAAAAGTGTTGAATACAGATAAGTCACCAGGTCCAGACGGACCCCAATTCGTTTTCTCAAAGAGTACTCTACAGCAATGGCCCCTTTCCTAGCACGCATTTAACTCGAATCTCTCGCACATCGCAGAGTCCCTAGCGATTGGAAAAAAGTGCAAGTGACTTATCTATATAAGGAGCGTAAAATAATAGATCCGCAAAATACGTAGACTAATATCCCTAACATCGGTCTACTGCAGAAAACTTGAACGCATTCTCAGTTCCAAAATAATAAATTTTCTTGAGACCGAGGAGCTTATGTCCACGAATCACCATGGTTTTAGAAAGCTCCGCTCTTCCTAAACTCTGCTTGTCGTTTCTCACATGATACACTGCTATCTACGGATGCAGGGCAACAGACAGATTCCATATTTCTAGATTTCCAGAAAGAGTTTGTCACGGTACTCCATTGCAGGCTCTTAAAAAAGGTACGAGCATATGGAATAGGTTCCCAAATAGATGAGTGGTTCGAAGACCTCTTAATTTATAAAACCCAGTATGTTGTCCTCGACGGTGAGTGTTAATCAGAGGCAGGGGTATCGTCAGGAGTTCCCCAGGGAAATGTGATAGTACTGCTACATCCTCTATATACACAAACGTATGTCAGGGTACGCAGCAATTTGCGGTTAGTTGCTAATGATGATGTGGTGTACAGCAAGGTGTCGAAGTTGAAAGACTGTAGGAGGATACAAGATGAGTTTGACGAAATCTATAGTTGGTGTGATGAATGGCGGCTGGCTATAAATGTAGAAAACGTAAATTAATGCCGAAGAGTACAAAAAACGAACCCGTAATGTTCCGATACGGCATTAGTCATTTACTGTTTGACACAGTCACGACATTTCAATATGTGGGTGTAACGTTGCAAAGCGATGTGAAACGGAACGAGCATGTGAGGATTGTGGTAGAGAAGGCGAGGGACTGATTACAGTTTATTGGGAGAATTCTAGGAAACTGTGGTTCAACCGCAAAGGAAACCGCACATAGGACGCTAGTGCGACCTATTCTTGAGAACTACTAGGACATCTGGAGTCCGTACCACGTCTGATAAAGACACGGGTGGACTGCTAGATTTGTTACCGGTAGATTCTAAGAACACGCAAGAGTCACAGGTATGCTTTGGGAACACAAACGGGAATCGCTGGAGAGAAGGCGACATTCTTTTCGAGGAATTACATTGAGAAAATTTATAGAACCGGCGTTTGAAGCTGACTGCAGAACAATTCTACTGCTTCCAACCTATAGATACGAGAAATTAGGGCTCATACGTGGCCATATAGATAGTCGTTTTTCGCTCGCTCTATTTGCGAGTGGAACAGATAAAGAAATAACTGGTAGTGATACCCTCGGCCACGCACCATACGGTGGATTTGAGAAGTATCTGTGTCGCTGTAGATGTAGAACATCAATGTTTCGAATATAGGTGCCACACAGAGCTACAACATGAACGAAATTCTAACAAAGCGTTGTGTACACATTTTGCAAAGTATTGGCAACAGTCTGTTGGTAGCGAGTACGACTAAGTTAAATATACAACCGCTCGGATGAGTTAACTGTAAACAGATTCTGAGCAAAGCATCTAAACCTACAAGGGCGCGAAGACCACGTCTCCATTTGGAAGTCCTGCTTCCAAGCCACAAATGATTCAACGATATCTAAAACTTTAAGCTTCTAGAGGCTAGCCGAGAAAATAACCACGCATGAACGACACGACTCCTAATATTGATTAACCACCGCGTAGTGCAAATGTCCTTCGCTTGCACTTCGCCACATTGCATTTTACCATACCATAAATATACAGGCAGGCAATCGCTCCTTGAGACAGCAAAAAATTACATCTCGCTAACTACTCGCCAGCACTCGAAGTGCACCGAGCCAGGTGGCGCAGCGGTTAGCGCACTGGACGCGCATTTGGGAGGACGACGGTTCAAACCTGCGTCCCGTTTTCCGTCATTTCTCCAAAATCGCTTTACGCAAACATCGGGATGATCCCCGTGAAAAGACACGGTCAACTTCCATCCCTATCCTTCCATCACCCGATGGGACCTATTACCTCGCTGTTGGTCCCCTCCCTCAAATCGATCAATCAACTAACATAAAGTGCCTCTTAAGCAACTCCCCTGGCGGACTGCAACCTGACTGGTCAAATCAGCCAGAACTCAAAGAACACGTCACATACTGTCCCAAAGAAAAAATATATTGTTCCCTGTCGGTGCCTTGGTACAGAATTGTACCTTTACAGTGGACCTGCCTTAAGATTCACGAAATAACTTTTTCTTTTCCTTGGGCCTTTGTCTGTCATCGACTCAAGATGGAGACATGGGTATTAACGGATTTGGGATGTTTAATTGAAGGAGTGGACGGATGCCCTTCTTTCTAGCACCCCGTTATCCCTGTGGCGGAATGTGTGTCCCTGACTGTTTCCATGTAAAAGAGAGCGGAAGTTTTATAAATATTTTCCGTTCGTGTAACTGATGCGGGATTTGGGGCCAGCATGGTATTCACATAGTGTGACGTATGAAACCGCCTAAATACCATACTCAGGTTGGCCAACACACATATCTCCGTCGTTAAGAGGCGTCCCAGAAACAGCGCGTTAACAACGCACGTGTATCGGCGCGGGTCACACATAATAACTGAATAGTGAAAGTTGTAAATTAAATAGTGAAAGTCACCAATGTAAAGACCAAATTTGAAAGCGTGCAACAAATTCACGACAGATCAGTAAAATATTTTCAAGAGATATAAATTTCGGAGAGCAGCTTCAATAAGATGAACAGACTTTAGCCCAAAAAAGATCTCATTGTTTCCATAAACACATGATGATCTTCTAAGTAATCAAAATATTTTAAATTCATCGCAATTTTTCTTTTTAAAATTGTTTCTCTGCGGATTCTTAAGTCTTTTTAACATGAGTTTTACGAACTAGCTCTCTAAATTAGAAAAAAAGTAGGAATAATATAATAAATTTCTTTATTTCACGCCTGTGGTCACAAACTTGTTAGGCCCTCAAACTAGCGGATTCGATCACCAATGACCGTCTTCAGATGTTCATAAAAACATGGGAAAAACACAAATACAACAAGTATTAGCCGCACGGGATTAGCCGAGCGGTCTCAGGCGCGGTAGTCACGGACTGTGCGGCTGGTCCCGGCGGAGGTTCGAGTCCTCCCTCGGGCATGGGTGTGTGTGATTGTCCTTAGGATAATTTAGGTTAAGTAGTGTGTAAGCTTAGGGACTGATGACCTTAGCAGTTAAGTCGCATAAGATTTCTGACACACACGACAAGTATTACGTCTGCAGCTTAAAACAACAAAATAGGCCATGACGGAAAGTATTACCGACATACATATGACAGTTATGTGGCTTAAATATGACAAAGCACACCTATTTTACAAACATATCCTAATTTATTCAAGCGGTAGCGGTGTCGTCAAATAATACACACAAAATCAGCGCCAGCATCGTCACACGTATGTAAAATATGGTATATGCTGGGTCATCTTTTTAACAGCGGAACTGTTCGAACAAACTGAGTGCAGTAGCCACAAAATATTTTTTGTCGCAGGATCGCCAAATGTCGCTGCTGTAGGCATATACATATTATTTCCTGATATAATTGTACGATACAAAATAAAGAGAAGAACAGAATCAGAAAGTCTGTAGCGGGCTTACCAAGTGTATAAGTCATTACAGTAACAAAATGGAATAAATTAAAACTCAAAAAAGTTAGATTTATAAAAATGAAGTAGTTAAGTGACAATAAGTGACAGCTTTCCCAGAATGATATAAAAGTCGTAAAACAAATAGCGGAAGAAGTCAAATGAATGAAACCGGAATGAAGTAAAAAATCAGGCCCTCCGTTGGCGTGACCGCCAGAATGCCGCGTGGGCGAGAAGTGGACAGAGGAATTACACCGCCACAGGGCCACTCGTACCCTTGGACATGTCGTTCCAAGAAAAGAATGATAAAGCACTGTACCAGTTCATTAACAAGATTATTTAGTTAATGACATATATAAACAGAGTACGGACAAGAAAACACGAGAGGAAAAACGAAATAAATTTGTAAAGCACTCTACAATAGGTAAAGACATAGACAAGATATACAGAAGAGAGACGTCCAGTGATTAAAGTAAAACACTCCTAAACAAAGTAAGGTAGGCACTGCGTACAAAATCGCTCTGCTTATGGAACACTTGAATTAGCTCCTCTTTTTTCATTTTGTAAGTTTCAAGCTCCTCTAACAAGATGAGAGCACGGCCTTTTTGCACCCTATGGAGGACACGCATTTTAATCTCAATGCTCCCTATAGAATGACCAGTTAGTAATAAATGCAATCCCAAAGCAGGTTTGCTGCATAGTTGTGAATACTCCTTATACCTTAAGCTAAAAGAGCGGTCAGTTCCGCCGGCATATTTATCACAGTAATTAAACTCAATTCTCTATAATCCAGAGCTATCAGATTTGTCATAAGCATTTTTCAGTTCGTTTTACTCGCAGTTTTACGATGTTTTTAAGTTGAAAGTCGTATCTAACATTAGATTTTCTGAAACATTTCTCTATTTTCTGCGACTTATGCCACGAAATTTCATAGGAACGATTTTAATTCGTTCTTTATTGGTGCTATTTTCTGTGTGCGTCTGTCAGTTGTTTATTATATGTTGCCTTGGCATATTATAAGGGCACGTGATATCATTTACAGAAAAGGCATTAGCTATTGCAGTTTGCTTTCAAATTCTGATTTCTTTACACATTTTACTTTCGTTCAAAGGTAGACGAAGGAGCCATTGAACCATTGAGGTGAAGAGAGCTTTTTTATGTCGTCGAGGATGGCATGAACTGGCATTGATGATACTATCTGTACACGTAGGATTTCTAAAAATAGAAAACTTACGTTGTTAATTTTCTTAACAATAAGGTAGTTAATAGAATTCTCTTTTTCAACTTCCGCAGAAAAAGTTATTTTTGAGTGCATGCTGCCTGTAACTTAGACAAATGCGTAATTTCACTGATGTCACCCTCTGTCAGTAATAAAGTGCCGTCTACATATCATTTACAATATATCTTTTTTTTTTCTTTTTGCTGTGGAAACTTGGCGAAAAATTTACACTCTAAATCATAGACAAAAATGTCTACTGAAGAACCAGCTAGACTATTATCCATCAGAAGGTCATGTTTTTTATACTAAATTTTTTCACTTAAAGCAAAAAAATTGTAAGCTAAAACAAAATCTAGAAATTTAATTAGTTCTATACACTCTTTAATACCCGATCTTGTTATTGTATTGCAGACTACGTCTAATAATTTCAATAGCTTCTTTTATCGAGACATTACTGTAGAGTTTTCTTACAGCCAAAGATGCCAATGCAGCATTATTTGGTATATGTTTACCCTTGATCGCATTTGCAAACTCAGAACTATTTTTAACCCCAAAATAAGTATTGAACATGTAAACTGATTTAGGTTTACCTTTTAGAAACTTTTTTAGTTTGTAGCAAGGTGATGACATATTGTTCAGGAATGAACTAGATTTCCATCTAAGCTGGGAAGATAAGCATTCATTACTTTAAGCGTTTTCTTTTCATAATCGTTAACAAGAAAGTGGGAGCTGTCTATGTTCAACTCCTCACATATATCTTCGTAAATTTTTGTAGTATCGTTTTCTACAAAAAAATCTTTCTTCTTCCGTCTTCCTAATGTAATCATCTTCGCATATAAGAATTGCCGTATTCCCATTGTCTGCTCGAATGACAATTGCCTTCTATTTCTCTAACTTAGTACTGAGATTTTGTTAAGTATGGTTCACAACTTAACAATAACTGCTTCGAAATGATGAAGCTTTATTGACCTTAACAGCTGTGTCTGCAATTTCTAGTTCCGTCATCCTAGCTGTTTCGCACGCAGTTTTAGTTTCAACTATTACTCGGTTAATATTTTCCTTACTAACATTAGGAGTGATACTATGTTGTAAACCTTTATTCAAAAAAATATTTTCGTCATCATTCAGCACAATACTTGTTAAGTTAGTTACGCTCTCATTGAAGCATTGTTGCCCAATGCGATCCTTACTTTTAAAACATGTACATTCTGAGGTTTGGCCAATGTAGGTAATTTTTTGCTGTGCCTCGTTTCAGTTTTGTCTAACAGTGTCAGGAATAATTCTGAGACAATCTAAAAGAGGCATAACAAAAAATTGGCTAAATTTATATGTTTTCATCTAAAATTCGTCACAAGAGAATAATAGAATTATTGTCACTTAACTATTTCCTTTTAACAATCTAACTTCTATCGTCTTTGATTTATTGCATTTTATTACTGTAATGACCTACACACCTGCTAAGCCGGCTACAGACTTCATTGATTGTATTCTTCTTTATATTTTATATCGTACAGATATGTAAGTGAATAATATGTGTATGCCTACAATAGCTGGCGAGCTTGTAACACCAATATTTTGTGGCTACAGTACAGCAATTTATTTTGAACAGTAGCGCTGTTAACAAGATGACTCCACAACATACGGTATTTTACATAATTGCAATTTTATGTCTGTCACTCGACGATTCCAGTATAGCTCCATTATATTAAGACATGTTTTTAAAACAGGTATGCCTTGTCATACACTCCTGGAAATGGAAAAAAGAACACATTGACACCGGTGTGTCAGACCCACCATACTTGCTCCGGACACTGCGAGAGGGCTGTACAAGCAATGATCACACGCACGGCACAGCGGACACACCAGCAACCGCGGTGTTGGCCGTCGAATGGCGCTAGCTGCGCAGCATTTGTGCACCGCCGCCGTCAGTGTCAGCCAGTTTGCCGTGGCATACGGAGCTCCATCGCAGTCTTTAACACTGGTAGCATGCCGCGACAGCATGGTCGTGAACCGTATGTGCAGTTGACGGACTTTGAGCGAGGGCGTATAGTGGGCATGCGAGAGGCCGGGTGGACGTACCGCCGAATTGCTCAACACGTGGGGCGTGAGGTCTCCACAGTACATCGATGTTGTCGCCAGTGGTCGGCGGAAGGTGCACGTGCCTGGGACCGGACCGCAGCCACGAACGGATGCACGCCAAGACCGTAGGATCCTACGCAGTGCCGTAGGGGACCGCACCGCCACTTCCCAGCAAATTAGGGACACTGTTGCTCCTGGGGTATCGGCGAGGACCATTCGCAACCGTCTCCATGAAGCTGGGTTACGGTCCCGCACACCGTTAGGCCGTCTTCCGCTCACGCCCCAACATCGTGCAGCCCGCCTCCAGTGGTGTCGCGACAGGCGTGAATGGAGGGACGAATGGAGACGTATCGTCTTCAGCGATGAGAGTCGCTTCTGCCTTGGTGCCAATGATGGTCGTATGCGTGTTTGGCGCCGTGCAGGTGAGCGCCACAATCAGGACGGCATACGACCGAGGCACACAGGGCCAACACCCGGCATCATGGTGTGGGGAGCGATCTCCTACACTGGCCGTACACCTCTGGTGATCGTCGAGGGGACACTGAATAGTGCACGGTACATCCAAACCGTCATAGAACCCATCGTTCTACCATTCCTAGACCGGCAAGGGAACTTGCTGTTCCAACAGGACAATGCACGTCCGCATGTATCCCGTGCCACCCAACGTGCTCTAGAACGTTTAAGTCAACTACCCTGGCCAGCAAGATCTCCGGATCTGTCCCCCATTGAGCATGTTTGGGACTGGATGAAGCGTCGTCTCACGCGGTCTGCACGTCCAGCACGAACGCTGGTCCAACTGAGGCGCCAGGTGGAAATGGCATGGCAAGCCGTTCCACAGGACTACATCCAGCATCTCTACGATCGTCTCCATGGGAGAATAGCAGCCTGCATTGCTGCGAAAGGTGGATATACACTGTACTAGTGCCGACATTGTGCATGCTCTGTTGCCTGTGTCTATGTGCCTGTGGTTCTGTCAGTGTGATCACGGTGATGTATCTGACCCCAGGAATGTGTCAATAAAGTTTCCCCTTCCTGGGACAATGAATTCACGGTGTTCTTATTTCAATTTCCAGGAGTGTATTTAAATCGCGTAATTGTCATATGCATGTCAGTAAACCTTTCCATCGTGGCTTATTTTATTGTTTTAAGCTGCAGACATCCCACTGGTTGTGTTTTACTGCAAATCTAATGATGTTCATTGCTGACCGAAATCGATAGTCTGAGCACATAACAAGTTTGTGATCACAGACTAGAAGTAAAGAAATTTATTCTATACTTTTCTGGACGATTGTTCCGTTCGCGATCATGTCGCAGCTTCAGTAAAAACAAAATTGTAAGTATTACATACAATGTGAACCAGAACCCCACAAAGAAAGTTTATGAATATACATGATGAGAGTGTCAGTTAGAAGAGGAGAGTGCGCTGATATTAAATTTTCTGGCAGGTTATAACCGTGTACCGGACCAATGCTCGAACTCGGGACCTTTATTTATCGACAACCAGATGCAGTCAAGCGTTCATCTTCCAGTCAGTAATAATTACATGAAGTTAATGGAAAGCGCATGGCATCAAGTACATATTTATTGTAAGTTGCAGCGTCTAGCACTCATACGTGAGTCTCTTGTCTTATACATTTTTCTATAATTCTCTGAGTGCTCAAACTGACAGCTCTTTGCAGTGATCTTCATACTGTTACACCAAAGTCAGATATTCTCTGCTTTTTGTAGGTTTAGTTAAGCTTTCTTTTAAATACATTTAAAGTGTGCAGTTCTCTTTGCAGAAATATCCCAGTAGAGCGATGAAGAGGCTTCATTATTACTATTATTATTGTTGTTCTTTCCTTTCTCAGACGTTATGTCTGGTTAAAAATGGAAAGTGACTCGGACCTGGATCAAGCGTGACTTCCTTTCAGTTGTGCGGTATATGTTAAGTTGCACTTAGAAACTTTCGGGTAATTGAACATGTATCAATAATTACAGATTTCTGTAGTTGTGTATATACGTTTGGATGTAGCTGTATTGCGTTGATGTACTGGTGAATATTGTGTGGTATGACTCCTGTAGTTGATAGTATAATTGGTATAATGTCAACTTTATCCTGATGCCACATGTCCTTGACTTCCTCAGCCAGTTGGATGTATTTTTCAATTTTTTCTCCTGTTTTCTTCTGTATATTTGTTGTATTGTGTATGGTTATTTCGATTAGTTGTGTTAATTTCTTCTTTTTATTGGTGAGTATGATGTCAGGTTTGTTATGTGGTGTTGTTTTATCTGTTATAATGGTTCTGTTCCAGTTTAATTTGTATTCATCATTCTCCAGTACACTATGTGGTGCATACTTGTATGTGGGAACGTGTTGTTTTATTAGTTTATTTTGTGTGGCAAGTTGTTGATGTATTATTTTTGCTACATTGTCATGTCTTCTGGGGTATTCTGTATTTGCTAGTATTGTACATCCGCTTGTGATGTGGTCTACTGTTTCTATTTGTTGTTTGCAAAGTCTGCATATATCTGTTGTGGTATTGGGATCTTTAATAATATGCTTGCTGTAATATCTGGTGTTTACTGTTTGATCCTGTATTGCAATCATGAATCCTTCCATCTCACTGTATATATTGCCTTTTCTTAGCTATGTGTTGGATGCGTCTTGATCGATGTGTGGCTGTGTTAGATGTTATGGGTGCTTGCCATGTAGTGTTTTCTTTTTCCAATTTACCTTTTGTATCTGTTAATGTTGTGGAAGTGGTTATGAAGTTGCAGTGGTGTAGCTGATGTATTTGTATGAGTGATTGCTTTGTGTATTTTGCTAGTTTCTGCTTGTTCTGTAAAGAATTTTCTTAAATTGTCTACCTGTCCATAATGTAGGGTTTTTTATGTTGATAAATCTCCTTCCTCGTTCCTTTCTGCTTAATGTGAATCTTTCTGTTGCTGAATGTATATGGTGTATATTTGTGGCTTTCTGATCGTGTAAGTGTATTGAGTGCTCCTAGGTCTGTGTTACTCCATTTCACTACTCCAAATGAGTAGGTCAATATTGGTATAGCATATGTATTTATAGCTTTTGTCTCGTTTCTTGCTGTCAATTCTGTTTTCAGTATTTTTGTTGGTCTCCGTCTCTATTTTTCTTTTAGTTCCTCCTTAATATTTGTATTATCTATTCCTATTTTTTGTCTGTATCCTAGATACTTATAGGCATCTGATTTTTCCATCGCTTCTATGCAATCTCTGTGGTTATCCAATATGTAATCTTCCTGTTTGGTGTGTTTTCCCATGACTATGCTATTTTTCTTACATTTATCTGCTCCAAAAGCCATATTTATACCATTGCTGAATACTTCTGTTATCTTTAGTAATTGGTTGAGTTATTGATTTGTTGCTGCCAGTAGTTTTAGATCATCCATGTACAGCAAATGTGTGGGTATGTTCCAGTAATATAATATTCATAATTTGTATTATTTATCATGTTAGATAGTGGGTTCAGAGCAAGGCAGAACCAGAAAGGACTTAATGAGTCTCCTTGGTATATTCCACGCTTAATCTGTATTGGCTTTGATGTGATATTATTTGAATTTGTTTGGATATTAAATGTGGTTTTCCAATTTTTCACTACTATGTTTAGGAACTGTATCAATCTAGGATCTACTTTGTATATTTCCAATATTTGTAGTAACCATAAGTGGGGTACACTATAAAAAGCTTTTAGGTAATCAATGTATACGTAGTGTAGCGATCTTTGTTTAGTTTTAGCTTGATATGTCACCTCTGTATCTATTATCAGTTGCTCTCTACAACCTCTTGCTCCTTTGCAGCAGCCTTTTTGTTCTTCATTTATAATTTCGTTCTGTGTTGTATGTGTCATTAATTTGTGTGTAATGACTGAAGTTAATATTTTTTATATTGTTGGTAGGCATGTTATGGGACGATATTTTGCTGGGTTTGCTGTGTCTGCTTGATCTTTAGGTTTCAGATAAGTTATTCCTTGTGTAAGTGTATCAGGAACTGTGTGTGGGTCTGACATGTAATTGTTAAATAATTTAGTTCTTATTATTATTATTATTATTACCGAAGAAACATGCTGCGTTGAGGCAATACTAAACTTTGTTGGAATATGGGAAAAAATGACGAGACTCTGCATTACGGGCGTGCTCCTACTCTACCGCTCTATCTGTTTGCATTACCGCTCCTGCTCTCTCGTATGGTATTCAACAGGTTCGTAACACTTTGAACCCATATTTCTCGAAAACACTTGAGCAGCGCATCGCACTAGAACAGCAAACTACACTACTGTTCTGAAGTATTACACGTCCCTATAGAATTTTGAGAATTTTAGTACAGAACTTCTAAAAACGCATGCCTCTTTTAAATTTCTAATATTTATTAAAAAGGATGGTCTACAGGTTAGAAAGAACATTATAATGAAGAAAAAGATTGTTTATAATAATTTAATTGAAGGAAATATGTCGATAGTACGCACAATGACATGCCATGTCATTGATGATACCGAAGTTAAGTGTTAAATATTTCGATGAAATCTATATATTCAGTTTCGTCATAGTGTAAAATATTGTGTATTGGAAGTGTGTTATTCAGTAAGCTTACTTTAAACTATCTTAGTGTTTTGTTGCATCCCCTTGGCCTGTACAACAACCTTCACTCTGTCAGACACGAAGTCGACCACTTTTCTAATAGTACTGCTGTCAGTTTGACTATGGTACATTTTCACAGTCATCTCCAGCCGCTCCTGTTTTGTTGCAGGCTTCTTTTCCTGAAACCCACAAATTCTCGATTGGATTGAGTCCTGGCGAATTTTCTTGCTACAGAAGTTCTCTAATACACAACTCAGTCATGACAGAACGAATCTGCAGTGATAGATTTGGATGATCCGAACTGATAGATGTGCACAATTTGTAACAGCAGTAATCTTGGAAATTATATTACAAATATAAAATAACATAAACTCACAGTTTTCCATGTGTATCATGGAGCCAGATTCTGTTGGAAAATCAAATGCACATCCGGAAAAGCATCACGTGGAGTAGACATCAGAGGGCGCCGAATCACAGCTTCGTATTGATCACTGTTCATTGTTCCCTGAACAAAGTACAGCCTTTCAACACGTTGGTAAGTCATTGCTCCTCACACCGTTACCGAAGGAGCATGTATCATCGCCTGTACATGGCAGTCAGGATCTGTCCTTTATGAGGTTCGCACCTGACGAGCTGTGGCGTGTCACTCGTCGTGAGGAATAGACTTCCATCTCAAAATACCACAATTCTCCACTGCTCTTCTGGCCATTTACGTGTACTCTGACCCATTCCAGCTTCTTTTTCCTCATTGCAGCAGTTAAAAATGGCTTCTTCTTGGCAACTTTAGCTTCATTCCCATTGCACAGTGCTTCCCTAACGATCTATACGCTGGAATCGACTCCCGTCGCCTCTTGCTATGCTTCTCCCAGTTCAACTTAAGTACTAGACATTTTTTCACAGTCTAGTCGACCATATATTCTCTCCTCCATAGATGAAGATATGCGTGGGCTCAAACTTTGTCGTGAAGTATCCATATTTCCTTTGGCCATTACCTTCCGCAGGTTTAGACTTACAGATGACCTCGAACAGTTTAATCTCTTCGCAATTTCAATGTTGTTTAGGTAGGTCCATTCGTTTTGTAAAACCACTATGCACTTCTTTTTTCTAGGAGTTAATAGAGTTTTCACCATGACGGTAAATGCAAAAACGTACAGTAGGAACAAAATTAAAAGAATCCAGCAATATTTTGAGACCAGAGCTAGCAAAAGCTAAACGTCACTTGACGCAGCGCTCATTCTGACGCAATGATCGGCAATATGAGATCACACTGTTGCTAGCATTAACACATGGCACCGCTCTCCCCAAACCCCCCCCCCCAACCCCAAAAAAATAAAACAAATATACATTCCTCCCTGAAGATGTGTAACTAACAAAAGAACATCATTCCAATCATGGGCGTGCAATGCTTTAAAACAGTAGTATAAGTACAACTTCAATTCTGCGAAACACGAGCAAAATGTGTGCTCTCTTGTGCGAGCCGCGACGTATAGGGCTGTTCAGTATTATTGCCATTCCAGCTTGTGAAGGGATCCAGTGACACTACTGTGCTGAGTGCTTGCGCTTTCCCTGGAAGAAGCCCTACCCTGAGTTTGATAGCCCGCCGCGCACTTGCAATTTCCTGCGCCATCTCGTTTCCGTGCAGTGTTTCTATTTCCTCTGGACCGCGCTCCCCGTGGCAGGTCTATGAACCACAGCTGCGACATGACACCATGCTCCGCCCGGCATTGCCATGTGGGAGACAGAAGGGGAAAACGTATTTCGAGATCTGCGTAAATGTGCTGATCGATCATTCATTTTGTTCTTTTGTGCATATCTGTCACTCGATAGCTTTGAAGTTCTCTGTCTCCTGTGCCAGTTTTCATTTCTGAATAGTTTCTGGTACAAAATGTTCTCCTGTGTCACAGCATTGTATTGAAGAGAATCATCGACTGTGTAAGACCCAGAAAAAGGGAGAATCGAAACGTTTCAGGTATGATGTAGCAGAAGAAATATATAAACAAATGAGGAAAAAGGTAGTTGACCGAAGAATATACCACGTATATGTGGTAAATAACGACTAGAGGAAGAGACGATATGGTACATGCTTTAACACATCACCCAGTCATGCCGTAGAAAACAAAAACTGTAGGAGGAAATCGCGATTCAAATATAACTAGCAAATAGTCGACAGTTAGGTGGAAATGTTACTCTGAGATGAAGAGAGGTTGGAATAGGGAATGAGGCTGTCACATGAGCCACACTCAACTCTCAAGACAAGCCATCTCCCTCCCTCCCTCCGTGTTATTTGCCCGGAAAATTTTTTTTCCTCCTAACACAAATAGTAAATTTTAGATTCAGTGCAGTCTTCGTTTTTCACTTTTTCACTCCAGAAGAAGCTACGAGAAAGAGTGCTTTTAAACGCCTTATAAGCAAGCTCCTTTGAGCACTTGTAATAAGAACAATTAATCTCGAAAACTGACTTTTTTGGTTAATGTTGATCTGTTTATAACGTGGATCTATTAAACGTGGAATAAACAAAGGGGTACCGAACACATTTAGCAACGGCTGACAGGTTATTGGAAGCTACATGCTAGCGCTTCTTTCGAAATAGATCGAATATATTGATAGGAAGGAAATACAACTGCCAATACACGCCGATGCGATCAGTACAGCTCCCTTTGAAGCGCTAATAGGATTAGGCTTCCATTCATACGGTGCGCGACCGCACTGATGTAATTACACGTATGACATTATATACAGGTTTGCTAATGACGGTACTCACCTGTTAACGGCTAGCACACTCGTAATACGCTTTTTATTAGACCATTATTTCAAACCACCAATCAGAGTAAATAAAATCTCTGCATCCGCAGTACAAGTACCAATATATTATTTGCTCCAGGTTGTAAGAATATTATTTTCTGACTCCATGGTGTAAACTGAGGTCAATTCTATTCTGAAACTGAAAAGCGCAATGGAAAGTAAATCACAATCTTTCACCTGATGCATCTGTTGGTATGTAAAGTCGGTTTTCAGATAAGCGATAGAACACGAGCCACCAAATACTGGCCAGTTTTTTCGTCCTTTTTTAAGCAACAAGAAAATGACAACAAATTCAATTTTTTGTTGTTCTTACATCATCTTGTAGATAGCCTACGATTCTCCTTCGCCGGCACAGTAATGAGCCAATAGCGATGTATACATAACTTTTCTACAATGTACTAAAGAAATTACACAAACTTTCATTAATTGTATCAAAGAAAGTAAGAAGATTTGCTAACTTTAATTTCAGCAGTAACGATGGATTTTATTTTCATTAAGTCAACTGTTATCTTTTTACGTGATATGGCAGAATATGAAGCTTCCCTCTAATAACTCTGTAACAAGAAAATTTCCTGAAGTAAGCTGTTTATAGATTTATTTCTGCGTCACACAGTTGCCCTAAAACACGACTTCTCTCCTCTGTTGATACGAAGACCTGTGTTAAGTTAAGAATACGAGGAAATGTTTTCTAATTTATTCAATATTAAATATTACGATTTTCTTAAAAATAACACAGTAAAGATATTTTCCATCGTCCATTATATGTACTTGCTAACATACGTATGCATAAAGAGGTGCGTGTGTAACGTTAATGTGTGCCAAAGTTGGAACACATATTCACAACTTTTCCTTAAACTTTTATAGTGGTCGAAATTTTAATTGCTATATATTAAGCCGCACGTCAGTTCGGCATTTTCATGTTAAATAAAAGGTCTCACAATATTTTAAATTCAACTCTTTTTCAATTTATATGAAAAGACTAGCTGACAAATCAAGTATTGCCCGGATATTCATTTTCTCAATTTTCTGTTAGCAGTGAAAAAAAAAAATGAATAGTGTTTGTAGTGTTGAGTTTCTGTACGTTTGGAGCAGCTGCTTCGCATGCCTAGAATGCAATTCTGGTAAGGTCTGTATGACAACGCCTCTTCATAGCTCTACACAAAGCTACCGCTTTCGCCTAAAGCCATTTGCACTTCGCAGCTGACAGCTGTCAAAAGCACTGCCAGGTGTTAGGGATTTTCTGAAGCTGACTGTAGGAGTAAAGAATAAATATTAAAACTTCTTGCATGATGTGGTATTTTTTTCATGCAACATAGTTTTATGACGTCATATCTCTTTCGCTCACCATAGTTTTTTTTTTATTTCTTATCTCTTGAACTATGTATCGCACAATGATTATTGTCTGTATATGTTCAAAAATGGTTCAAATGGGTCTGAGCGCTATGGGACTTAACATCTGAGGTGATCAGTCCCTTAAAACTTAGAATTACTTAAACCTAACTAACCTAAGGACATCACACACATCCATGCCCGAGGCAGGATTCGAACCTGTGACCGTAGTGGTCGCATGGTTCCACACTGTAGCGCCTAGAACCACTCGGCCACTCCAACGGGCCACTGTAGGTGTATTGAGCGCCATATGTGTATAGTGTCTGCGAAATATGTTGCGAATAGAATTAGTAGAAAAAAAGTAATAAGTTTAAATGTCATCCGCAACGAGGCACTTTTTCACACGCCTTAGTGTGTATGACGAAATGCCTCCTGAACTATTACAGGTAGGTGGTTCTTACGCCAACAGTGATTGTTGCCTGACAGTAAGGGATATGTGTACCAAGTTAGTTTGATGCCGGTCGAGTGGATCAGGGGGAGATGTGGAACACATGCACACACACACACACACACACACACACACACACACACAAACACACACACACACACACACAAAACACGCATATCGATTTTCATAATTGTGTGGGTTAGGAGTACTGGACACAAGACTGTCAGGAGACTGGCTGCAATTATTTACTTTTAGAAACAATAGTGCTTTGGGCCATGGTTATCCAAATACGAGGGTCACTCCAAAAGAAATGCACACTATTTTTTAAAAAATCCATCTTTTATTCTACACGTTCGAAACTTTCACAGTGCGTAAATACATCATTTAGGGACAATATTTTCATTTCTCCGCATAATTTCCATCTCCCTCAATTGCCTTAGGCCATCTTGGAACCAGCGCCTGTATACTCGCACGGTAAAATTCTGGACAAACCTGTTGGAGTCACTTTTTGGCATCGTACACAAGGGAGTCATCATCTTCAAACCTTGTTCCACGAAGAGAGTCTTTCAGTTTCGCAAAGAGATGATAGTCACATGGAGCCAGGTCAGGACTGTAAGGCGGGTGTTTCAGTGTAGTTCATCCGAGTTTTGTGATCGCTTCCATGGCTTTTTGACTGACATGTGGCCGTGCATTGTCGCGCAACAGCAAAACATCCTGCTTTTGCCGATGTGGTCGAACACGACTCAGTCGAGCTTGACATTTCTTCAATGTCGTCACATATGCACCAGAATTTATGGTGGTTCCACTTTGCATGATGTCCACAAGCAAGAGTCCTTCGGAATCGAGAAACACTGTAGCCATAAATTTTCCAGCAGATGGTGTGGTTTTGAATTTTTTTTCTTGAGTGAATTTGGATGATGCCACTCCATTGATTGCCTCTTCGTCTCTGGTGAAAAATGATGGAGTCATGTTTCATCACCTGTCACAGTTCATCCAAGAAATTCATTTCCACCATTCTCGTACTGTTCCAATAGTTCGCTGCATACCGTTTTTCTTGTTTCTTTGTGCGCCACTGTCAACATCCCGGGAACCCACCTGGCACAAACCTTTTTTAACGCCAACACTTTCAGTATTCTGCAAACACTCCCTTCCCCTATCCCAACGTAGCGTGACAATTCGTTGACTGCGATGCGTCTGTCAGCAGTCACCAATTCGTTAACTCTCTGCACATTGTCTGGAGTGTGTTCAGTACGAGGATTGCCGCTGCGAGGACAATCCTCAATATTACCGTGCCCGCTTCCATCACGTAACCTGCTTGCCCACCGACTAACAGTACAGCGATCGACAGCAGCATCTCCATACATCCTTTTCAACCTCTTATGGATGTTTCCCACTGTCTCGTTTTCACGGCATAGGAATTCTACGACAGCAGAACAGGTTGAACTGAGTTTGAAAACAAGGGGGAAAGAATGTATCTACACACTGTAAAACTTTCACACATGCCGAATGAAAACTGTATTTTTACAAAAATAGTGTGCATTCACCCTCGTATAAAGTACAAATAATTGGCTCCTTAGCAAGTACAGGATCATAACGACATTTTTATCGTGATTGCTATGAGGCAAACAGCACCGGCAGGCGAACTTTCATAAAAGATCTTTCGTGCCCTTTTACCTGGCGATGGTCAGGCTGTTGTCGTCACGGCGGAAGACGCGCTGCACCCGGCTGTCAGCACGGCCAGCTAGTGTTATGGAGTCAACGGGCGAGACTTGTCCAGTGGTGGCCGTAGCTGGATGTCCCACACTGGCGGCGCAGAAGAAGCCGCTCTGGAGCCAAGTGTCAGCTATCGACTCTCGCCAGGGAATGCCCTCTGTGACGTCATGGTGACGAGTCTTCTTTCCTGCCTGAAGGACAAGTGCTCATTTTCTCCTGTCTCGATTACACGCGTCCTCCCAAGGCGATCTCTTTGCGTTCCTTGGGTTTGGTCATAAACTCCATAAGTTAGCTCACTTTTTTTTGTCCAATTACATAATTGTTGTTTATCATTGAAAAATATTTTTGTATCACTTACAATTCTCATGCTAGGACGGGAGTACACATGCAGACTTCATTCTGGATGGAATCCCTTAAGTACATGTGTTCTGTCCTTCTGTCACCTCTTCCTCCCATGTCAATATCTCCTTCCACTTAACAGCTTGGCAGTTCGTCGAGTCTGCGATCGTTCCCACAGGCACACACTAAAAAGGCTTTTATAAAAAGAGTCCCCATCTAGTATACTGGCATCGTCGTATCACACTGGAAACGTTGTTACAAGCCGTTTGAATGTGCACCCTTCCGACTTTTCTCATCAACACAGTAAAACAGTCTGATGTAGGACAGCTTGCTGCATGATGCGTGTGGAGATCCCTCCTCCACCGGTGCATGCCTTTGGCTGCCATAGGAGCGGCCAGGATTTGGGGGGGGGGGGGGGGGTGAGATCAGCCATGTCCCTATCCTTCGGTGCATTATCACTAATGAAGAACACATTGCAGTGAGTATAACTACGAACGAAGTACAACCAGTTTTCATGAAAACTGCAACGTCCAGGAGAAATTTCGTGACTGAACTCCATCTCTGTAAAAAGTGTAGAGCAGTAGTATGCCAATCTCAGTCAATGAAGTGCTGTCAAATGAATGGGGAAATACAAAAGCAGACTCCAAGGCTGCAATATCAGTAATGTGAATGACTTCAAATTATACGGAATTATTTGTCATCAGTAACTTTTTTCTTTATGTAGTAATTTCTGCTGTTTTGGAACTTAGTAGATACAAAAATGTTATATGAAGCGATGAGCCGTAACACATATTACGACGATCTATGAGTAACTTATTACTTGTCTGGTTCGCAAATAAGAACAGCATTAAATATTGTATAGTAAATGTTTACTTATGAGGACCACAAAGTCCATTCTGTGTTGAAATTAATGTCGAAAAACTTTTCAAAGTTATGGTCATGAGTCATTTAGGAGCCACTTTCTGTACAGGGTGTTACAAAAAGGTACGGCCAGACTTTCAGGAAACATTCCTCACACACAAAGAAAGAAAATATGTTATGTGGACATGTGTCCAGAAACGCTTACTTTCCATGTTAGAGCTCATTTTATTACTTCTATTCAAATCACATTAATCATGGAATGGAAACACACAGCAACAGAACGTACCAGCGTGACTTCAAACACTTTGTTACAGGAAATGTTCAAAATGTCCTCCATTAGCGAGGATACATGCATTCACCCTTCGTCGCATGGAATCCCTGATGCGCTGATGCAGCCCTGGAGAATGGCGTATTGTGTCACAGCCATCCACTATACGAGCACGAAGAGTCTCTACATTTGGTGCCGGGGTTACGTAGACAAGATCTTTCAAATGCCCCCATAAATGAAAGTCAAGAGGGTTGAGGTCAGGAGAGCGCGGAGGCTATGGAATTGGTCCGCCTCTACCAATCCATCGGTCACCGAATCTGTTGTTGAGAAGAGTACGAACACTTCGACTGAAATGTCCAGGAGCTCCATCGTGCATGAACCACATGTTGTGTCGTACTTGTAAAGGCACATATTCTGGCAAATGGTACAAATGGCTCTGAGCACTATGGGACTAAACATTTATGGTCATCAGTCCCCTGGAACTTAGAACTACTTAAACCTAAGGACATCACACAACACCCAGTCCATGTTCTAGCAGCACAAGTAGAGTATCCCGTATGAAATCATGATAACGTGCTCCATTGAGCGTAGGTAGAAGGACATGGGGCCCAATCAAGGCATCTCCAACAATGCCTGCCCAAACGTTCACAGAAAATCTGTGTTGATGACGCTGGAATGAAGCCTCATCCGTAATGAGGATTGAAACATTGTTGGATGAAGCATTCGCAGAAGTGTACCCGTGGAGGCCAATCAGCTGGTGATAGTGCCTGCACACGCTGTACGTGGTACGGAAACAACTGGTTCTCCCGTAGCACTCTCCGTACAGTGACGTGGTCAACGTTACCTTGTACAACAGCAACTTCTCTGACGCTGACTTTAGGGTTATCGTCAACTGCAAGAAGAACTGCCTCGTCCATTGCAGGTGTCCTAGTCCTTCTAGGTCTTCCCCAGTCGCGAGTCATAGCCTGGAATGTTCCGTGCTCCTTAAGACGCCGATGAATTGCTTCCAACGTCTTCCTGTCGGGACACCTTCGATCTGGAAATCTGTCTCGATACAAATGTACCGCGCCACAGCTACTGCCCCGTGCTAATCCATACATCAAATGGGCATCTGCCAACTCCGCATTTGTAAACATTCCACTGACTGCAAAATCACGTTCGTGATGAACACTAACCTGTTGATGCTACGTACTGATGTGCTTGATACTAGTACTGTAGAGCAATGAGTCGCATGTCAACACAAGCACCGAAGTCAACATAGTTGTTGTTGTTGTGGTCTTCAGTCCTGAGACTGGTTTGATGCAGCTCTCCATGCTACTCTATCCTGTGCAAGCTTCTTCATCTCCCAGGACTTACTGCAACCTACGTCCTTCTGAATCTGCTTAGTATATTCATCTCTTGGTCTCCCTCTATGATTTTTACCCTTCACACTGCCCTCCAATGCTAAATTTGTGATCCCTTGATGCATCAACACATGTCCTACCAACCGTTCCCTTCTTCTTGTCAAGTTATGCCACAAACTTCTCTTCTCCCCAATCCTATTCAATACCTCCTCATTAGTTATTATCTAATCTTCAGCATTATTCTGTAGCACCACATTTCAAAAGCTTCTATTCTCTTCTTGTCCAAACTATTTATCGTCCATGTTTCACCTCCATACATGGCTACACTCCATACAAAAACGTTCAGAAACGACTTCCTGATACTTAAATCAATAATCGATGTTAACAAATTTCTCTTCTTCAGAAACGCTTTTCTTGCCATTTCAGAAACTGATAACATTACCTTCCTTCAATTGGGCCAACTGGCAGTGAATCGAGGTAGTACAGTACATACTGACGAAACTAAAACATAACATCTTTTCGTTATTTGTGTGTGAGGAATGTTTCCTGAAAGTTTGGCCGTACCTTTTTGTAACACTCTGTATAGTGCGCTACAAAAGCGCCCATTCTGGATTCCGTAATCATAATTTTCTGTGCAGCTATGCCATTCCTCTGAATATTTTTCGTTAGTCGAAAGCAAAAGTTTCGTACACCAACTTTATATCTGTGCGTTTTGCGTGGGAACTATGTAGCTGTTGTGAGAAAATCACCTAGAAACCATATTAAAGCAGACTAGTTGTCCAGAGAAGACAAAGGCTATTTACTTAGGTCTGTAGGTTTGTACTATAAGGAGTAGTAAAATGAAACGGGACAGACTGAAAACAAATTACATAAACTGTTTATTACTTCAGAAGTAATCGCCATAAATGTTTGCGGTTACCTAATGAAGCAAGACTGCGCTCAGGCGTCATCTCTCGTCACGAAGCAAATCGAAAGCTGTTAATGTTTTTATGCAGGGCTCCAGAAAAATTCAAAAACATGCAAATCGCATGGATTCAAATGGCTCTGAGCACTATGGGACTTAACATCTGAGGTCATCAGTCCCCTAGAACCTAGAACTACTTAAACCTAACTAATCTAAGGACCTCACACACATCCATGCCCCAGGCAGGATTCAAACCTGCGACCGTAGCGGTCGCGTAGTTCCAGACTGAAGCGCCTAGAATCACTCGGCCATTTCGGCCGGCAATCGCATGGGGAGAGATCGGGACTGTTTGGATGATGTGTAAGGGCTTCCCAGAGAAACGTCTGCAAAGTACTTGAAACAATCTTGGCAACATGTGGGCTGGCCATTTCACTGGACTCGTTTCCGCAGCCGACGTATTTAACGCACGACTGTATAATGGTGCTTGACTCAGAGACAGCGGGATCGAATCCTGGTGGTGGAAGAAGTTTGCAACGCTAGTACATAGCTGGCAAGAAAGTAGAAAGGAGGTCGTAGTTTACTGATCACCAGATTTTGTGTCGACGTCCTGGCTGCCTCACAGTAGTCTGTCACGTGAAACTTTTGGTGGGTTAGTCCAATTTGTGATATTCATTACGAGTTAACTACATTAACTATACCGACGGAAAAAATCACAACTTCAAGAAGGAGCTGAATGAGATAAACAGAATTTCTGATATTCATGGGACACTCTTGAAATGGTCGTACGGGAATATCCCCTGCTTCATCGCTGCCTCGAAGATGCTGCGTCGCATCGCTCGTGCACCGACTATAACGCCACGTTCAAACTCACTTAAATCTTGATAACCTGCCTTGTATCAGCAGTAATCGATCTAAAAACTGCTCCAGGCTCCTGTTTTATGCAGGCGTTGTCGACCGCAGCGCCGTATTCTGCCTGTTTACATATCTCTGTGTTTGAATACGCATGCTTACACAAGTTTCTTTGGCGCTTCAGTGTAGTAAAGTATATTCGTATGGCATGATCGGCTAGGAGTCACTCAGAAGGGATGTTCAGTCGCCTTTTTGCAAGGTCTTAACTTATCCCATTTATCCTACCAGTGAATGAGGACTCAAAGTTCAACGAGAAATCCGAAACTTGTCACTCCTAGCACGTTTGTGGTCTAACTGGGATTCAATCCCGCAACCATATGGTTTCCACACTTGTGCTTTGCCACTATACCACCATGTCTGACAGTGAGTGTGCAGATCTAAAGCATCGACTGCACACTGACCAACACAGCAATGTGAAAGGGCGTCAATAAAGCGATGACCCGCGCGCCTGTGAAAAGGGTGGGCGACGACACACCTCCAGGATGAGAGTTTAGTATCCCCTGTCAACGCTGGCTTAACCAGCCACCCATCTTTGGTCGGACCCAGTTCGGTCGCGGACTTTGAGAGCATCAGTACTGATAGGAAGATGATACTTAGCCGGCAAAATACTTGCTTGTAGGAGGCACTAGAAGCACCATCAAGCCACCTCATAACGAGAAGTTATGTTTCTTTCTTTTTTATAAATGTTTTCCATTAATCTGGAAGTGTTTTGCATAGATCATTTAGAATTCTTGCCACAGGGTAATGTAACTTCTCTTCTTCCTTATTTGTGTCGGTGCTAACTCCCACAGTAGTGGACATAACGGTAAGAACCATGGGAAAACACAATCCCCTGCGCATCGCTCCCGCAGCGATCAAGAAGAAAAAGAGCTCAGTGGCAGAGACGTTTAAGCGAGCTTCGTACGCAGATGGAACATGATGACACACAAACAAGTGGTAGAATACCATGCAGTTCATAGAGGTTTGCATAGCATACGTAGACGCAGAAGTAGATGTGGTTAGTAGACATCTCGTTTTTTATGGCCATTCAGCATCGATGCAGCCTGTTCTTTCTGGAGCGCATAAAAATTACGAAGGCGCTCCATGGAACATATTCACACCCTCTTCACCGAGCGATGTGGCGCAGTGGCTAGCACCCTGGACTCGCATTCGGAGGACGACGGTTCAATCCCACGTCCGGCCATCCTGATTTAGGTTTTCCGTGGTTTCCCTAAATCACTCTAGGCAACAGCCGGGATGGTTTCTTCGAAAGGGCACGGCCGACTTCCTTCCCCATTCTTTCCTAATGCGGTGCCAAAACAACCCAACCCACACCCTCCTCAATTACGTGCTACCACATATAAGAAGACAAAAGATCACGGGATGGCGATATGCACAGTCAATTGACAGAGCAGTCATTTGTACTCACTTTATCCATGTGAAAATGTTTCCGACATGATTATGGCCCATGATCGAAATTAACAGACTTTGAACGCAGAGTGGGAGTTGGAGTTATACACATGGGAAATTCCACTTCGGAAACCGTTAGGGAATTCAATATTCCGAGATCCACAGTATCAAAAGTGCGCAGAGAATAACAAACTTCAGGCATTACCTCTCACCTCTGACCACTTAAAAGTTGATGCTGAGAATTCAGTGTGGAATGGTACCACACATGATACGAACATAGCTCCAGTACACTGAGGTGCAGAAGTTATGAGATACCTCCTACGAGGATCGTTTCTAAAGTAATGCCTCATACTTCTATTCACGGAACTATAGGAGATACATAAATCGCAACAGTACAGCTAAATAGAACAGTATTTCAGCTACAAACTGTCATTTTCCCCCATAGTCACCACCATTCGTTATGCACTTTTGCCAACGATAAACCACAGGCTCCATGGCTGGCTTGTAAAAACAGGAACCAAATGAGGCTTAACACTTCCTTACAGTTTTAAAAACAGCATCTCAGTCTTGAAACAGTTCGCCACGTAATCCATCTTTCAGAGGCCCAAAGAATTGGAAATCTGAAGGCGCTAAATCGGGGTTGTACGGTGGATATGCAAGATAGTCCAGTCGAATTTTGAAATGAGCTACGTGGTCGAAAAACTGCCCTGGTACCTGGCGTTATCACGCTGCAAGTCAAAGTTGGTCTGCTTCTCTTGTAGCGTGCTGAATTAACAGTTTCTCCAGGGTCCAGGACCCCTAAAACAACCACACCCTGCTATCCCAGAGGACTGAGCACATCACTTTGCCTGCAGACGGCTGTGTCTTGAATTTCTACTTTGACCGGAAATTCGCATGTCGCCATTCCATGAAATGTCTTTTGGATTCCGGCTCGTAGTGGTGACACCGCTCTCATCTCCGGTGACGATGCTATTAAGAAAATTGTCACTTCAGTTGCATATTTATCCATTCGATGAGTATTTTGTTCTGTAAGCATCTGTGTGACCTATCTCGCACATACTTTGTGATGACCGGTGTTAGAACATTGTTTCCAAGGCATTGCAGCCAACGTCCATCTTCACACACAGTTTTCTGGTCGCTGTCCGCCAGTCAGCACGGATGAGTTAATCAAGACGGCTTTCACTGCTAGGGATGGCACTTGTGCATGGTCGACCAGGCCCTGGCTTGTCATGCACACCCTTTTCGTAACCTTGAAAATACCGTGCCCATCTCTCACATTGTTCACGTCTATTACGAGTACATTGTCTCCATACACATTCAGCAAGGGTTGATGGACTTCAATCGGTGCAGTTTCTCCAGCTGTAAGGAATTCGATCGCACAGGGCTGTTTTATATGCGCTTCCATTTAAGACTCCTCCGCTGCCGCCAAGTACCGCAGATCAACGGTACCGCATCCAAATGAAAGAGGAAAGTTGAGGCATTAGTACTACACTAACGACATTTGGTGTGGATATAAAAGGCTTCACAAAAAATGGGAGACGTTACTTTCGGAACGACCCTCAAGTATTTTGTCGGACCCCCTATTGCACAGCGTGGTGCAGAAACGAGTCATGGATTAAATAAGTCGTTGGAAGCTCCTGTAGCATTATTGAGCCGTGCTGCCTCTCTAGCCGAACATAATGGCGAAATTGTCGCCGATGCAGAATTTAGTGCACAAACTGACATCTCGACCATGTCCCATAAATGTCAGATGGGGTTCGTGTCGGACGATCTGGGTGGCCAAATCAATGTGATCCAATGTTATCAAACATTGCCACCCCTAAAAATTCCACTCGTCTTTGGGAACATGAATTCCATTAATGGCAGCAAATTGTCTCCAGGCAGCCGAACATAATCATTTCGAGTCAACGACTGGTTCAGGTGGCACAAAGAACACAATCGATTCCACGTAAACCACCAACCTGCGTCCATGGCTTCGTCTGTCTGCGCCACACTTGAGACCTACCATCAACCATTACCAACTGACACTAGGAGTCATCTGAAGGTTTTTCAGTCTTCTATGGTCCAACCAATATGGTCACGCACTCAGGAGAGGCGGTACAGCTGATGTCGAGGTGGCAGCAAAGGCACTCGCGTCGGTCGTCTGCTGTTGTAACACATTGACATATTATGTCATTATACTGTATTGCCATGAACGTAATCTTGGTATCAAGTTATAGGATTCCCTCACTGCGTAGCAAATTCACATACTCAAGAAACAAGTAAGATTAGTGTTTAACTTCTCGTCGACGAATAGAACCTTAGAGAGGAAGATCAAGTTGGGATATGACTTGGATGAGAAAGAAAATGTTAGTCTAGACTCTTCCATGTTCATTGTCATTGGAGGTAAGGTCCTCGTCGCGTTATTTTTCTGCTGAATTTTTCAACACGATCGGCCTTTGGACCCCTCTCTTGGAGTGTTCTTCAGAATCATTTGGTGTACACTGTTATCTGAACTTTCTCAAGCGTCAGTGCCTGCCGTGATCACTTATAAAAAGGAGTTTTCAAGCTCTCATTCTGAAGAAGTGGGACTACCGAATAAAATCCTTGTAGGTACTATTGGTGGGCCATCGTCATTGGATAGGAAATGAAACAAGAGAACAAGGGAGAGGGCATCGTTGTCGCAGAGGTCTCTTCTTGGCCATTGTACTCCTTCCGCAACGTGGCTGCGAGTTTACTTCTCTAGCGGAGTGAAACAAGGAAGCTGGAAGTCAATTGCCATAGTCTCTATCGAAATTATATTCCTAGAAACCTCAATAGCTTACTGCACTTCCCTCCTGTAAATACGCGTTTCCATGACCATCACATATACGTAGTTGAAATCACTGTCTTGGCCGGAGTGCTAGTGTTCCGCTACCATATATTTCACACTTCAGTTTTAACCGCACGTGCCGTTCCCGCTATTTAACACGTTCTTTTACAGACCATCGCGTTTCCTCAGAGTCGTAAGGGGCACTTTCTCTGGTGTCTCGGCATATATTTCCAATTGCGTTTTTCCTATGCGTAGCTGGAGTCAACCCCAAAAACAAATACTGCTTATGGCGTCATTCAAGAAACGCCCAGTGTCGACAGAAAGCGTCGGTTTCTTACGATAACCCACCAATAGAAAGTGGAAGAATTTTACTCGATAACCCCACTTCATCAGTATAAGCACGGTAAAACTCACTTTTATCATCAGCATGAATAATATATACCATTAACATAATTTCTTTCTTTCTTTCTCCGGGCTTTTGTCCCGCTCCAATGCGGGGTCGGCTTTGTTATTACGGATTTGGCAGGGTTAATTGCAGAGGGTGGCCGGATGCCCTTCCTGACGCCACCACGAACCCCCCCCCCCCCCCCCCCCCCCCCCCCCCCCGCCGGACGGAAGTAGTGTACCCCAGCTGTCTGCGTCTAGTGTGTCATGAAATAGTGCGAACGTTTTCAAATGTCTGTGAGACGTGTAACTGAGGCAGAACTTGGGGACCAGGCCAGTATTCACCTTTCGGGATATGGAAAACCGCCTAAAAACCACACCCAGGCTGGCCGGCATACCGGCCCTCGTCGTTAATCCGCAGGGCGGATTCGATCCGGAGCCGGCGCGCCTACCCGAGTCCAGGAAGCAGCGCATTAGCGCTCTCGGCTACCCTGGCGGGTATATACCATAACATAATATCAATAAAATATTTATTCTTAGACATGGTGATATAAGTGTCACGCAGTGGCGTAATTCGCTTGTCAACTCTATCTGAGAGTATGTTTTGTTTACACCAGCTTTTAAAAGAATCATGCTGCATGTGTTTCATTCTAATGGATAAATTGGAACACATGACATTGCTCTCCGACAGCGTTCAACTAACCATGAACATCTGATGAGCCTGAATCAGATCGCAGCAGTAGGGTCGAAAAGCTTGTAGAAGATATTGAAGAGAAAAATGACGTCGCCTAACAACATAGATTTACCTTCAGAAAGGAAATAATCCCTGTTCTTTCTCCAGGAGCTGCGGTTAATCGTTAACTAAAGCTACAGGAAACGTAAATCAAATTAATGTGACGTCGACTTCAGATCCGCTCCGTCCGAAAGCGGGTCAGCTGTTTTATCCTGTGCGGCACGATCTTAAACGTTAGCACATAATCAGTACCGAGACACTATACATCAGGCTGTAATGACATATCGATTTCGCGACAAAAAAAGTTTTTTCAAACGTTAAAAACGAGTCGTTATAGTTATTTTTTTCTGTGCCGCTGCTTGTTGCTCTAAACAGCCATGCCATTTCTTCGACCTATTATATGATTCTCCTGCAGCAGGGATAAAGGTCTTTCCAATGTTCTTGCAAGCTGTACATTAATATCATTTCTTTATGCACCAGTCCGCCATGAACATTCTAATTCTATAAATAATAGACGCATTTCTAGCTTCAATTTCAGTGCAATACCTCTATGTATCTTTTACCAACAATTAACTGATGAAGCGAGTTCTTCGTTTTCTGATTTAAAATTACTTGATGCTGCGAAATGTAAATTTAGTTCAAGATATTCACGTGAGAGATAAGACAGGTAATTGTTCCTTAAACGGAAGTCACTAAGACAAAGAAAGCGAGACAAAATTGTTATGACCATTTCAATAAAAGAATACAGTGTATTGAGATAAAGGAGAAAGTTACTAGCTGTGGGAAATTTACCTGCGAAGTTAAAGAAAATTTTAATGCATTTACAGTTTACTTGTATCGTTTAATATCAGTTTAAAAACATCCAACACCGTCATGAGTTGCCATATCCGTGGATAACAGCACCTTTGATCAAAAGAGAGTCTTTTGAAGCTGTCGCTGGAAACGACAACCAGCGCACTCTGTCTTATCCTCCGTGTGAGCCGTCGTCGACCCCACGACGTCGTCAGGCCGCCGGGAACAGCCACTTGTTGACAAAACTGCTCCGTGGCGGCGTGTCACTTTCAGCGGCGAGGGTTATGGAGACTGGAGATACGAAACGAACAGTGAATACAGAGTGTGCCACGCCGACTTAAAGGGAGCGCCTACGACAGCATTCCTCGACTACCGAAACAGTTTCCCTGCTCCATTTCTCTATTTTCAGTCACTTCCATCTGTCGTATAGAGTAGCATCTTATTTTAAAATAATGATGGCAGAGGATAGTGCAATAGTCTACAGGAACTGTAGACCATGCCATTACTATGACAAGGCGGAAAAAATATCTGTGTGCCGCGTAAATGGCATTCATACCAATGAAACATTTCGGTAGAGTTATTGTGATATCTGTTTATGTGTTACATAATTACGCTACGGTCGCAGGTTCGAATCCTGCCTCGGGCATGGATGTGTGTGATGTCCTTAGGTTAGTTAGATTTAAGTACTTCTAAGTTCTAGGGGACTGATGACCTCGGAAGTTAAGTCCCATAGTGCTCAGAGCCATTTGTTTGTTACATAATTTATTCGATTTTCAACTTGGTCTGGAAAACTTGGAAAAATATTAGTCTATACATGTTTTTGAAATAAACATGCTGTGGATGCCATTACATCATTTTCTTTTTTTTTCCTTTTTTGTGTCCTCAAATCATTCATCTAAGCTTAGTTATACACAAGAACTGCGTTCTTTACTGTCAAGAGTCAATAAATCTGCGGATTCAATAGAACGTGGTGAAGCTTCTTTTGAAGATGATCACCATTATTAATCTCAAAAATAGATGTGAGAGGCAAAAGCGACAGACAACGTGTGTCTGTTCTGTTTACGAAGAAAACTCTGGGATCTTCGAGAGTACTGAAACGGGTGATGGCGTCTGTGGAGTCATCATCGTGAAATACCTGAACGTAACTGCAGTGCTGCGAAGTACGTAGTCTACCGTTGTGTCTGCTTGTTTCCAGAATAAAAGCATAGCATCACTGCCGTGTAATGAGACTGCTCTTTAAAATTCGAACGGAAGACTACCAGTGTAGTGGTAATTAGGTATCTGGACGCTGAATACATTAAGCAAATTAATGTAGCATCATTAATTATAAAATATTTATATTACTTTAGTGCGTATGTACACGTTGAGGTTAATTTCAGGTTTTGTGTTGTGAATTTCTCTAAGAATATCATGTATGAAACAGTATTATACTGCCATTTGCTTTGCATTAACGTTGCTAAATCCTCCGATATCTGATTTTCTTCCTCCACGCCACTAAATACCATTATTTAATTCTCTGCATTGGTTGATACCTACCACCTATTCTCCTGTGATACCAGTTAAACCTAACTTTTTTGCTTGTAAGGAAACAGTAAGCTGGTTCCGCGATATTACAGTATTCAAATGAAAATAAGACAAGTTAATTATCACGCAGACGGAAGTTTTCTTCGCGTGTTTCTTTATGTATTTTTCTCACTTGCTTTACGTTATATGAAATGTGAAAACTTATGTATAAAATACTGTACTATTGTGTTTTCCGCAGAATAAGTGCTACGCTCAGAGAAATTACCATCGAAGTACATTCCGAGGGTCGAGGAGATGGCGACAGTTGACAGGTGAAGGACAGTAATTGTGGAGTAATCTTTATTGGCGTTTGTTCGATTGACCGGTGGTTCGATTTGCGCTAAAGGCACAAAGAGTTATAGCAATAAACACAAATAAGTAATTATCTGTATGAAACATAAAACTTCCTGGCAGATTAGAACTGTGTGCCGGACCGAGATTCGAACTCGTGACATTTGCCTTTCGCGGGCAAGTGCTCTACCAACTGAGCTACCCAAGCATGACTCACGCCCCGTCCTCACAACTGTACTTCTGCCAGTACCTCGACTCCTACCTTCCAAACACAGTTTTAATCTGCCAGGAAGTTTCATATCAGCGCACAATCCGCTGCAGAGTGAAAATCTCATTCTGTATGAAACATAGTCTTCGAAGCGTAACGTTTTGCGGGAATTGATAAAGTGAGTGTATATTGTGCGGCCACGCTTCCACGAGGAAGAACGTTATGTAAAAAGTTCCTTTATGCAAGCACTGTCTAAGAAGCTAAAATATGCGCGAGAATTTGAAATGTATAGGCATAGTACATCGAATTTAGTGTGGTTCGTAATAATTAAACGAACACCCATACATTCAAATTCAAGCTGACTGAGCAATCTACATAAAAGCTGCATTTAGTATCTAGAAAAATAAAAGAGAGAGAATGCCAATGTACTACATAGATTAGAATTTCAGAAACTGCCAAATTAAATCGGTCACCATTCACATACCAAACATCTATAATCTTAAAAAAGCGATTTTTGTGATGTTTCAGAACGAGGACATGCTGTACTGGATGCGGAAGAGACACTAAAACCAGGGAGTTCACATCACTCGCCGTCTTCATACGTCACAAGGTAGGTGCAACATGTATATTGTGTGTGTTAAACTGGGGACTTAGAAATCACGAAGAGGCTTCGTCCCCTCGCAGCCCACAGTGGTTGACAACCCGACGGCAGTCCACCCACCCCACCACCGCTTCACACCAAATCCAAGGTTGTGCGGTTCGGCGCGTCGTACCAGACGAGTGTAGCCCCAAATGTTTACGTGGTAGAATTATTATGCTGTACGCCTACGTGGGGACAGTGTTTGCGCAGCAATCGCCGATGTAGTGTAACTGAAGCGGAATAAAGGGAACCAGCCCGCTTTCGCCTTAAAAACCATCTACAGGATGGCCGGAACACCACACTATGACACTAATGCACCAAGCGGATTTGTGCCGTGGACCGGCACATCTTCCCGCTCGGAAAGCAGTGAGTTAGACCGCGTGGCTAGCTGTGCGAGTTAGGTGTAACTTGCTTGTATTCATTTTTGATCAGAGCAGAAGAGAAATGAAGAACGAACGGAGTCACGCATGCATTCAGAGTGTAACAACTACCAATATTTTGAAGCAACTGAATCAATATGCAGATTAAAGATTTTTCTCGCACATTTAACGAAACGAATTATCTTAAAAGTATTCTCGTAGGCGAAATTACTCAACCATGTACTGTATTTGCCTTGATGGTTCTGTGGAGGGTACGATCTCTATTCAATACCAGAGAGCTAACTATCATGGTGATTCTGAAAACCTAAGCTGCATTAAATTCCCCACCTATTCAATAACAGAGAACTAAATATCATGGTGATTCTGAAAACCAATGCTCTATTAAATAGTCCCTACATACGCAGTGTGAAAAGTGGGTTTTGTTGTGCTGGTGCTAACTATCGTGTTGATTCTGAAAACCGTTGCTTTATTAAATAGTCTCCACATAATCAGTGTGAAAAGTGGGCTATGTTGTGCTAACTCTGAGAACTGATACTCTACTACATAGTACTAAAATAAACAGTGAGGTCAGAAACAGTGTAATAAGCCTCTAAGAATGTTGCAGGGTCTGTTGTGCTGAGAAATATTTCCTGAAACAAATTCCATATATTGCACCGTTTCCAATTTAATTTGGATTGAAGTTCGCCGATCATGTCGTTGAGCCGTCAAATTCAGGCTGCCTCCCAAAGACAATGTCGCAAAAACCATTCTTCAGTCTATTTCCACAAACGTAGCTTTCACCCAACCATCTTACATTTATCATATTTTAACTGGTAATGAGCATTTCAACAAGTGATAACTCGCGGACCTACAGATGACTGTGCAATACCGCATTTGATCGCATGCAAGTGCTTGGATTTGCTCGCTCAACGACCTGATTGGCTAACGTCAATGCTAATTAAATCGTAAACCTTGCAACGTATCGAATTTTTTTCGTAACAATTATTTCTCGTCAGCACAACATTCCCTGCAACACCCTTGTAAACTATTCAGGCTGTTTCTGGCCATCCTTTATCGACCTACTTCCTTGCTCCCAGTGATAGGGTAAGTTTCAAAACGATCATAGCTCACAGACAGCAACAATTCACGGAAGGAAACGATATAACTCCGCAAGAACAAGCCAGATTCTGGAGCAACTAAGACCAAGTTGATACAGTTCTAAAATTTACCAATAAGGCGATAGAGGCATCCAGTATGGAAGACGCAAAAGTACCACTCTTCCTGGACATCGAACGCTCGTTCGATAAGTTGCGGCTGCTCTGTACAGTGACACGTTTCAGCTTCCTAGCAGAAACCCTGCAGTTAATTCCAAACATTCTCCGTGACAGGGAAGTTCAAATAGGTGATCAAATGTCGACATGTGACACGTCAGCGCAGAGGTACCATAGGGAATGATCCCAGCTGTACCAGTGTACTAAATCTTTACAGCTTTCACTGCAAAGCCTCGATGGTGTAGTGAAGGAATAGCCATACACCCTAATGACTCTGCACGTAATTGTCTCACCAGACGTGCGACTGAGTTAATAAGCGGGCTATCGACTATGTAAACATGCTCGACTATTGACTAAGCAAAGGTATGAAAAGATGCAACCCGAAAAAAGCCTGTTCGTGTTATTCCAACACCGGAAATTCCTTAATTTGGAAGCGCAGAAAACACAAAAACTAAATATTCGTCTCTGTAGACAAGAAATCACGCCACAAACACGAATAAAATACCTTAGAAAGCACTTAACGTGCTATTAAAATTGCATAAAAATACAACAGAAAAAATAAGACAGATAGAAAACTGAGTAAAACTAATACGGCTAGGGAATGTAGAATGCGTAACGCAGAGTCACTACTTTTATTGTTTACTTATAAAATACGAGGGTTGGAACTTTAATAGGGGCAACTATTTATTTACAGCTCGTACAAAATAGATACATGTTTCAAAGTTTTACTGACCTTCAAAGTAGTCACCAGCATTGCGTATAATCTGTTGCCAGCGATGTGGAAGTCGTAGGATACTCTTAGCAGTGCTAGTTCTGTTGACAGTTCGAGCGACGCGGTCTGTTGCCCGACGAATTTGTAGCAGTTCTGAAGCGAATGCCATGAAGTGTTTCCTTCAGTTTAGAAATAGAGTTGAACTTACGAATCCTGCCTCGGGCATGGATGTGTGATGTTCTTAGGTTAGTTAGGTTTAAGTAGTTCTACGTTCTAGGGGACTGATGACCTCAGATGTTAAGTCCCATAGTGCTCAGAGCCATTTTTTTTTTAACTTAACGAGGACTTACGTTAAGGGAGTGCAGTAGGTGGTACAGCACTTAGCAGCCCCATCAGTCAAGCTGGTCGTAGGTTGTGAACAGCATAGAGACAGAAGTGATGACAATTTCTGCAGCACCTGACCACCATTTTGCAGGATAATGCTCAAGCACGTACAGTGCAAGCTGTTACTGATTTGTTTGACTGTTGGGTCTGCTAAGTGCTATACCACCTACTGCACTCCCCTTACTTAAGTCCTCGTGAGTTCAACTCGATTTCTAAACAGAAGAAAACACTTCACGGCATTCGCTTCAGAAATACTACAAATTCGTCGGGCAATATACCGCGCCACTGGCACTGCTAAGAGTATCCTACGACTTCCACATCGCTGGCAACGGGTTATACACAACGCTAGTGACTACTTTGAAGGTCAGTAAAACTTTCAAACACGTATCTATTTTGTACGAGCTGTAAACAAATAGTTGCCACTATTAAAGTTCAAACCCACGTATTTGTTCGTTCAATGCCTAAATATGCAACGTGGGTACGGGTAATGTCATCCAGTCTAAATAAAATAATCATGTCTGCCGACAGTAGGATGCTACGATAGCTGGAGACGTAGAATGCGACTTAACAGCTGCCCCATTACATGATACTCTCGATAAAAAAAAAACGTACAGGATAGACACAAGGAGCAATGCTCTATGTTTGGGCTTAGCATATTAAAATGCATTGGACCCACGAAATCTCTCCTTCAGCACGAACTTAGGATGGCCAAGTACTCACACTTCAATTACACACGGTCTCCCAGGAGGAGAGCCCAGTATTCAGAGATACGATACGAACGATCATTCTAAGCAAAAAACGTGTAGTAAACATGGGCTCTAAAACCCATACCTCAACAGCTATGAATATTTCTTCATCTTAGATGCTGAGAGAGAAATCTCATCTGCTGCAAGCTCTTTTCTTACCGTATGAAGTAGTATAGACTAAAACCGGAAAAATTACGTATTGAACATGGGCTCTAAAACGCGTAACTTAGGAGGTTCAGCACATATTTAATAGAAGCCATGTGTTTCACAGTAACGAAGATTAACAGATTCTAAAAGCTCTTGAGGTACGCAGGGTCCATGTTTACTGACCTTTTTTTTCTTGATTTGGTCTATGAGAAGCGAAGAGCTTGCAGTAGAAGAAATTTTTCTCGCTGTATCGAATATTAAGATATGCTCATAGCCCTGAAGATATGTTTTTTAGAGCTGTTTACTAGACATTTTTGCTACGAATAATCGTTCCTGTCGTATTCCTGAATACTGACCTGACACCCTGCACGTAAGGCCCTCACGTCATTCTCGGAGGTACATCAGACAAATTTCACCAGTCATTTGTAAAGAATGAAGAAATACACCAACTGGACCATGGGATGACGTAGCACAGAAAAGTGTCATCATTACATTAGCTAGCATATAAAATATGTGACTCCATTACGGCAGGAACTATTACTACAGCTATCAGCGTGCATAAAGCAACACGACACAAAATGCATTGAAATAAGACAAAAAATGCGATGTGACGTCTCTCTGCGTGGAGGTTAGTCACCATCCGTAAGGAGAATTCCGTGATTAAGTAATAAATATACATCTTCCTCCCATCCAGCAGCCTTACATGCTGTTTTCTAACCATATAAGAACTCGACGTTAAAAACAAACATTGCCACAATACCATTACATACAAGAAGCTGAAAGGGCACCCCACGACCACAGCACGCCATCTCCCTCAGAGATGGAGTGGAAGATAAAAAAACTATGTTTAAAAGGTTCCAATTATAGTCAACAAAACTGCCTGTCCCTCGCAGCTTGCTGTACGTTAACTATAAAATTTTTGTAGTCAGCATTAAGCTCGTTTACATTACGTTTACAGTGAAATGTAGCATATTAAGTCTACAGGCAGATAATATTAAAAATCATTAAAACATTGCAGGTCAAATACACATTACCTGCTGAGGACATATTTATCACTGGTAAGGAAGAGAAGTAAACAAGTCACCTGTGAAATATAAGACACTGCGAATAAATAGCAGCTAGAAATGACACTGGAAAGGTTAACAGAGAGCTGCCAGTGCCCCTTTAAAGCTGTGCCGCCTGGTATGCAGCGTGTGTATCCCATCAGTGCTGGACATGCATCAGCTCCAGTTTCAAGTGGCTGTCGGCTACCGGTACGCGCCGCTGGCTCAGTCAACGAGAAACCCTACCTCCGACTACACAGTTGATGGTGCACGACACACACACATCGCTGCCAGGATACAGTCACTGTAGTCCCAGTCACTGAAGCTGATATGACGTTAAAGGGAATGGCGCCTCGCATGCCTGTTTCCCCGTGCAATAAGCAGAGATTGTCACGTTACTCGTATGGATAAGCTCAGGCTAGATGCAAGAGCTGCACGCGATGCAACATTCTGCAGCTGACATCTTATTAAGTTTTGCGGCTATAGCAGACGCAGGATGTGTCGTTCCGTTTCACTGCGCTATGCAGCTTCTACGACAGGAGCCAATCGTGTCTTTCTTCTGTTGCTGCGACACAGTACTTTGTGTAGAATACAATCTTCAGAACAACCTTACAACTTCATATGATGCAAGAGCCAATGTCGGCAGTAACGATCTATTGTCAGTTGCACTGCAGTATCACATAAAACACTGTACGACAAGTCTGAAAGGAAGACACTCGATAAATAAACAGCAGAAACAGGTATGTGAAGTTGTTTTGCTTTTATGAGAGGACTAGTGACAGACAAACTCAGCGAACGTTGTGAATATCTTACATCAAAATGTTCCTACCGCGGAACGGTAAAACAATCAGCAAAATCGAAGATTTTAACCTTCTAGAAGTGAAAGTGTATGTATTTGTTTCGTAGAAGTATCACGTTTTGGATCTTGTTCAGAAACAAAGTGCTGCTCTCTCACTATAAAAATAAGGTACATAAATACTGAGACTAAGTCACTAAAGTTTCTTACGTCTTCGTAGTTTCACTCTGCGTTGTTTATGGTATAGTAGGCCTATATTGTACAGTCCAGTAAATTCACAAAGCATATTTTCATCCTCAAAAAAGATCTATTAGAATGATATTTGGTGAGATCGTCAACTTAGTGTAGGCCGTTGTTCAAGTGTTTCGGAATGCTAACTCCACTATTTACTTACTTATTCCTGTTCGTCGGATTCATAGTTAATAATATTAACTTATTCAAAACCAACTGTCGGCATTTACTCGATGGACACTGAAAAATCGTCTGCACTAATGTAACACTGTCGTAACCATTATAAGGAAATGTGGGAGCTAAGAACTCAAAAATACGAGAGACGAATACTACATTTCTAAACTTAATTTGAAATGTTGCCTTCAGCGTCTTACTTTGTACAGGTATCCTTGGGGGTTATTTAGGTTTTCAACTTAGTGAGTTATGTAAAGGAATAAAAGTTTCTTGTTTTCATTGTTTTTTTTTCTTTTTGCTTATAATTTCATATACATTTGTTGAATCGACGTTCGATATATTACACAGCAGCCTTTTCATCACTGAGTACGTCTGTCTTAAATGGTCCGATGGAATCTAAATAAAAGATAAATAAATTGTGTTATCTTTACCGCAAACGTTAGGAATAACTAAAAGTTTCTACTAGTTTGTTCCCAAAATGTCTCTCTTGTTACAATGTGCTAATAATTTCTTCTGTACATTCTTGCTACATTCAAAGTTCTAAGAAATCGTGTTGATATTTCAATTGTTTTTGAGTCTCTACAATTTTCTCTATCTGTTGCCCCTTCCAGTTTTAAATATTTATAAATACGAAGGTCAGTCCAAAAGAAAGGCACACTATTTTTGTAAAAATACTGTTTTCATTCTGTATGTGTAAAAGTTTTACTGCGTGTACATACATCCTTCCCGCTTGTTTTCAAACTTAGTTCAACCTGTTCCCGTGAGTGGCGCCATCACAGCAAGTCTTCAAGATGGCTGCTACACTTGACGTTCGTCAGAAGCAACGACCTGTCATAGAATTCCTGTGGTGTGAAAACGAGACAGTTTGAAACATCCACAAGAGGTTGAAAAAGGTGTATGGAGATGCTGCTGTTAAAGAGGCACTCAATGGAGTGGCATAGTGCAAATTCAACCAAGGAAACAAATTCAAAACCACACCTTCTGCTGAAAAACTTATGGCTATGGTGTTTTCCGATTACGAGGGACTCTTGCCTGTGGACATCGTGCCAAGTGGAAACACTATAAATTCTGATGCATATGAGACGACAACGAAAAAACTTCAAACTCGACTGAGTCGTGTTCGACGACATCGGAAAAAGCAGGATGTTTTTCTATTGCACAACAGTGTACAGCCACGTGTCAGTCAAAAAACCATGGAAAACAACACAAAACTCGAATGGATAACACTGAAACACCCGCCTTTCTGTCCTGACCTGGCCCCATGTGACTATCATGTCTTTGGGAAACTGAAAGACTCTCTTCGTGGAACTAGGTTTGAAGATGATGACTCCCTTATGCACGTCGCCAAACAGTGGCTCCAATAGGTTGGTCTAGAATTTTACCGTGCGGGTATACAGGCGCTAATGCCAAGATGGCGTAAGGCAGTTGAGAGGGATGGAAATGATGTGGACAAATGAAAAAATTGTTCCTAAAGGATGTATCTACACACTGTAAAACTTTCCAACATGTAGAATAAAAGATGGATTTTAAAAAATAGTGTGCATTTCTTTTGGAGTGACTCTCGTATATTACGAAAACTCGAATTCTTCCAACTTGTCTCCAGTCAGCTATTAAGTCATTTATTTTTAAAATCCTTATTTCATCGTTATAAAATTATCACGCTGCTGCCACACACCTGGATGCAGTATTAATTGTAAGACCTATGTAGTAACAACACGCTTTTTTAAGTGCCATCGTGTTCTCAACAGGTTTCTCGCAGGAACAGCGAAACAATTATCTATTTTATATTTTTCTTTTATTCAAAGTATGCTTAATGGAAAATACAGAGAGAACGAAATACAAATAAAATAAAAATAATCCTCGTTTATTATCACAGTGTTGATTAGCGCCATAAAATAATGGTATTTAATAACTCGCGAGAAGCTCGCATTTCGTCGTTACGTGAAAATTAATCACACTGTCCTGGGAATGAATGAAATTTTATATAAAAGCGTCCAGCCACATACGAATGGAATTCTAAGAGATGAATCTTCATAGATTAAGGCCACCACGGGTTTCCCTTCTCGAATTACACCCGTCAAGAAGCGACAAATTGGTGAAAGAACTCATTCACGTAAATATGTTGGAATAAAGTCAGTAAAATACGGTGGTAATGCTGTAATAGGAACAATGAGCGTAGACGTATGCACCAAGAAAGATAGGAGGGAGGGGGTGGATTTTTTTATGAAATTCTCCAGATGCCGATATCAAAGCTCACCTATATATTTCGATTAGATGATTTTTTGCTCCATAATTTAGCGAGCCCTCTGTCGTTTCTGTAGTCTTTTATACCGTCAGCTGAAGGTAAGGCGGAAGAATAATTGGCCTTTAATATTCCGTCTCCAGCGAAGTTGATAAGAGAGAGTTGCGCCGTTAACGAGTCTCGGCACAGGTTACGAGAAAATTGCCTTTCCACTTCTTCAAACAAACTGCATTATTATTAAACGATAGAGCAGTTTCTGTCAACGACAAAAAGTGGATAAAACTGTTACGCTTGAGCGAGAATTCGGCTTTTGTGAACCGTGAAGACTATTCAGGGTTCACATAACACATACTAATGGTCTTCTGTGACCTTGTTCTCCGCTGGACATACTGAGAAAAAGTGTATACCTTCTGCACGAAGTTTTAACACACAACTGGTTCCTCTTTATAACCATCGCGTTTGTGTTTCTGTGCGAGTTATGTGGTTTTCTCTTCGTCGCTAGTGGATCCCAAGGAATATCTCTGCTAACACGTGCAGCAAATTCGTCAAATAACATATTCCTTTTGGCGGTACGGCAAAAGGGGGATATATTTCCAGTGTTTATTGTTCCAGTAAACTATTCTTTCATTTACCGAGTTCTCTCTAGTGTCAACTGTATAGTCGTTAATAAGTGAAACCTATAGGAGATCTAACGCATAAGCAGTATTAGCAACAAATGTGCTGAAATACGTATAATTAAAAAAAATCAACACAAAATTATTCCTAAAGTCCTTAGATGTATAATAGCACACGTGTGAAAAGACCATCCTATGCTGATAAGTAATTTACTGCATTAGTGGAGCAGATGAGCCTCTTGTACTCAAGAATACAGTACGTACCTTGATAACGGATTCTAAAATAATAGTAAAAAGAACGTCCTGCTCAGTACTTCGTTCCTACATCGGAGCTGAGTCCTACGGAATGAAGTAACTGTAGGCCCAACTGCCGTCGTAGCATCTGTTTTCACTGTATTTATTTGACGATTTGTGTACAAGACGTTTTCCTTGGCGCTAACGGTATCAAAATTCAGTAAATATGTTACTATGTTGATGCTATCTTCAAATTAAGCGACTTGTGCACATCAGTTACGAATCAGGAGACACGCCGTACACCGCAGTGCTTCTTCCAGTGGCACAATGCGCCGTTATCTGTTGCATAAATTTCCGAGACCGATTTCATCCCCGGCGTATATGCGGCATCCGTGCAGAAACTACGATAGCACCTTGAGCTAACAACTGTAAACAGCAGATGCGCATTCGATCAGTCGGCTGTGAGCACGCAGTGTTACGTAGCGGACGAGCGACTGTACACTGTCAATGTTGTCGTGCCACAATTTCAAATAGAGCAACGAACTGAACATCTCTAAATTAAGGGTTCAAGACATCCTCGAGGAAGTTTTGAAGAAGCGAATACTGTGTGAAAACCTTACCCCGAGTAGCTTGACTTCAGAACAAAAACGACAGTAGAATGGCAGCCACGACTTCGTTGAAATGCAAAATGCAGACCATTCTTTCCTAGAAAAACATAGTCAAGGATGATGATACTTGGTGTTATCAAAACGAATCTATCGCAAAACATCCAGGTATAGAAATCCACATAAAAAATCAACAATATAACCGACATTAAAGTCAATATGATGCGCAGGCTTAACAACATTCCGAAGGACAATTTTTCTGACAGTTTCGCATGGTTCTGTAAACGTTCAGTTCGTTGTACTGAAGCAGGGGAATACTCGGTAGAACACACAAAGCATGAAAACCACCACTTTATCTCTTTATTAATCTAGTGCAGAGACATTTTGGACTGAGGGTATGCATATGTAATACTGCTTTTTCGTTAATCGTTCCGACACCATTTTTCTACAACACAGGTTTGTGTACTCTACTGTCGTTATATTTAGAAATATACAAGTATTACTGACAATAAGACCAATAGGAACTGATCAAGGAAATATATTTGGAAAATACTTTAATGGTGTATGCTTACATATAGCTGATATACTTGGAAAGAAAAGAGAGAAGAATTTCTTGGAATTTTTTCAATCTGCCTGAGAATAAAACTGGAGAGAATTAAATGGGTGAATAGAGTGAGGAATAATGAATCAGTCTGAAGCATATCAAAAAGAGGACACCAAACTGTTCAAATACATTCGGAGAAAAATCTGTTTGCATCATTTATAGGAAAGAAAGGGAAAAAATGCACAGTTAGAAGAACATATGGAACGCTTTCAGATTCGAAGAGAGGAATATCCTCGCAAAAACTAAGAGAACAACAAGTAATAAGACATAGTGGAGGACGAAGTTCAGCAGAAATATATAGTGAGTTTTGGACTGATAATGATGATAGTACTGTTGTTACGTATTACTCATGCGCAAGCAAAATATCTGTTTTAAATACACGCCTGCTATGATAAATGTACTTCCAGAAGAACATCTGATTTTATCTCTACAGTGTGTTTTTCTTATCTTCTGTATCCTTGCAACTTATAGTCTGTACCGCTAGATGCCTCTCAGTTTTCAAATGACAATGATCATAAAGCTAAAAGCCAGTAGGCGTAGTGAAAGAAAAGAATAGTTTCTTTCATTAGCTAACTGCTGAGATTAACATTTGGTTTCATCCCTTGAAAAAATAAATACTGTCTTTCACGGCGTATTGCAAACGGTCTGAGGTGAGTGCTAAGATTCCAGAAACCCCTTCTAGGCATACGCAGCAGCCACGAACAAGGGCTTATTTGTCGTCAACTCATTAAATACGACCCGTACAGGTAACAGCACACGTCTGCTATAAGCCCTCACTGATAGCTACGCCTCAGCCACACACATTTGCAAAGGCAATAAACATGCATGGCGAATGATATACATAAAAATTAAGTGAAATGTAACCAACATTCGTGGAGTTAAGGGTGTTACTACTCCTCTATACGAATTTATTGCAGTTCAGTAGGCTTTACGCAGAATTACATTCATTTTTAGTTCACTTTCTTAACTAACGACTTGAAAGACACCGTAATGTCAGTAATTTAAACCCAACAGAAGCTTACAACAATTTTAAATATATAAAGTTTTCACTTTTTTCTTAATATATGTACACAATTGCATCTTGAGTAGACACAATACTTATCTTACAACCATCTCCACAGTAGTAACGAAAAATGTTGTACAAATATTCCGTACATGGGTAAGCAAATACTGAACCTATGACTGAAGTTGAGAGTAGTTCTAAATTTGAGACTTGGTATAGAAATTCAGTTACAATCCCACTTTTGCATATTTTGAATTCACAAGCCCCACCGCTCTGCGAGTGTAATAGCTCCATATATATACACTCCTGGAAATTGAAATAAGAACACCGTGAATTCATTGTCCCAGGAAGGGGAAACTTCATTGACACATTCCTGGGGTCAGATACATCACATGATCACACTGACAGAACCACAGGCACATAGACACAGGCAACAGAGCATGCACAATGTCGGCACTAGTACAGTGCATATCCACCTTTCGCAGCAATGCAGGCTGCTATTCTCCCATGGAGACGATCGTAGAGATGCTGGATGTAGTCCTGTGGAACGGCTTGCCATGCCATTTCCACCTGGCGCCTCAGTTGGACCAGCGTTCGTGCTGGACGTGCAGACCGCGTGAGACGACGCTTCATCCAGTCCCAAACATGCTCAATGGCGGACAGATCCGGAGATCTTGCTGGCCAGGGTAGTTGACTTACACCTTCTAGAGCACGTTGGGTGGCACGGGATACATGCGGACGTGCATTGTCCTGTTGGAACAGCAAGTTCCCTTGCCGGTCTAGGAATGGTAGAACGATGGGTTCGATGACGGTTTGGATGTACCGTGCACTATTCAGTGTCCCCTCGACGATCACCAGAGGTGTACGGCCAGTGTAGGAAGTCGCTCCCCACACCATGATGCCGGGTGTTGGCCCTGTGTGCCTCGGTCGTATGCAGTCCCGATTGTGGCGCTCACCTGCACGGCGCCAAACACGCATACGACCATCATTGGCACCAAGGCAGAAGCGACTCTCATCGCTGAAGACGACACGTCTCCATTCGTCCTTCCATTCACGCCTGTCACGACACCACTGGAGGCGGGCTTCACGATGTTGGGGCGTGAGCGGAAGACGGCCTAACGGTGTGCGGGACCGTAGCCCAGCTTCATGGAGACGGTAGTGAATGGTCCTCGCCGATACCCCAGGAGCAACAGTGTCCCTAATTTGCTGGGAAGTGGCGGTGCGGTCCCCTACGGCACTGCGTAGGATCCTACGGTCTTGGCGTGCATCCGTGCGTCGTTGCGGTCCGGTCCCAGGTCGACGGGCACATGCACCTTCCGCCGACCACTGGCGACAACATCGATGTACTGTGGAGACCTCACGCCCCACGTGTTGAGCAATTCGGCGGTACGTCCACCCGGCCTCCCGCATGCCCACTATACGCCCTCGCTCAAAGTCCGTCAACTGCACATTCGGTTCACGTCGACGCTGTCGCGGCATGCTACCAGTGCTAAAGACTGCGATGGAGCTCCGTATGCCACGGCAAACTGGCTGAAACTGACGGCGGCGGTGCACAAATGCTGCGCAGCTAGCGCCATTCAACGGCCAACACCGCGGTTCCTGGTGTGTCCGCTGTGCCGTGCGTGTGATCATTGCTTGTACAGCCCTCTCGCAGTGTCCGGAGCAAGTATGGTGGGTCTGACACACCGGTGTCAATGTGTTTTTTTTCCATTTCCAGGAGTGTATATGACTGTACAAGGCTAAAAATGATCGTTAGAGCGTCTGTACTTCACGTATTTCTGTTCCAGAATCCCTTTAGTGTACCTGGATATAGCGCGTTTCGTCATATTTGAAACATCCAAGTTTTCTGTATTATCATGTAAGGTCTTGAAACATTATTGGTCCTGTATCATGCCTTTAAACAGTACAAATAAACTTATTTATCAACTATGTCCAACTCATTTACCTGGTGTGCACTTTGAGTTATGGAAGATAATTCAAGTATGAATTACTAAACGTCAACTAACACAGTTAATACAGAATTGTCGAAGTGACAGAAGTTTCTCCTACTTTACTGACAATTTTGTAATAATAACAATGCATTATATACTTTAATCATCATATAGTTACTGATATTTAAGCTACTTTCCTTACTTTTCTGAAACAATCATAATTATCTTAACAGGTGACCGATTTCGACCACACCAAATGGCAGTATTTTGATTTAAAAATAAAAACTTCGATATAATTTAAAAAGCACCATATAAAATTTATGTAGTATTATGAAATAGTGACATAATAAAGATTTCACGTCCAGGTTCTGTGTTCTCAGTAACTTAAAACGTGTTCTGCTAAACTTTATTTTGTAGAATCGAAAACAAAAATAAAATTCAAATTTTATTCGCCTTTGAATGATACTCTAAATCGTGTATGGCAACTGTGATGCTCATACTTTAGTGACGTAAGGAGACCACTGAGTGAAATTCCACCAAACAATACTTTTCTTGTATTCTTTAAAATTCAAAGAATCTATCTTAAACAGTGAAGTTTAAATTCTCATTTATCACTTCATTAGCTGTACATGCTTTCAGGCTTAATGCAGCATCTCGTCAAATATTTTCCTAACCTATTTTACTTCTTTCTTTTAGACAAATCATTTCACAAAATATTTGACTATTTGCTTGTTTTTTTCGAGATTTGCTCAGAAAGCATGCATCATAATGTATTTAAAATTGGTCAGTATTCTATTATCAGTAACCCTAGATTGCTAAACCTCACACAATTTACGATAGCAGTAGGTTGTAAAATAGGATATTTTGTTCTTAATTTGGTCTGTGACGCACCACTGGAGATCTAATAATTGTAACTAACTAACGCAAACTTATAAATTATGACTTTCTTTGAATGAAATGTGGAGTAGTAAACTTAACAATGCTTTAGCAGTAAATTAACATTTTGTCCTCTTTAGTGTTCTGGGGTTAAGCATATATAAGGTCAACAGCAGTTTCAGTTTATGCTGGTACATGTTAGAAACAGCTGTTCGCACAATATTTCAATTTCCCTACAGCTACTGTAAGTGAGTTTTTCTTAACTACCCAGATTACAATTACTCTTTTTTTAAAAAAACTATAGAGCACACTGATCAGTTTTATACCTTATTTGTCCATTTCATTCTTCGTTTAGGTATGAAAATTGAGAGAAAAGTGTTACCTAAAATTAGTAATTAAGTTTTCTTAAATTTCTTCGATTACTTTCAAGCAACTGAATCTTTTGTTGCAAAATGAGACTCACACTGATCAATTTGACATCTACTTTTCCTGTTCTTTGTCTGTCTATGAAAATTTGGACAAGAATCGACTGTGTAATTTCTGGGGAGTTTATTTCCACTCAAACATTTGACTGACATAAATCATGACCTGTGTTACACTCGTTAAAATGAGGAACATAATCATTTGATTTAAAATTTCATTACTTAGTTATTACATGTAAAAATACACTAATTTTATGATTCATTTTTTTTTTATTTTCGTCATATAAATATTATACCAATTTTCCAACGCAGTGACTGGACATTAGATATTAACTACATTATTTTATAATACGAAATATATTTTACATATTATTTCTGAAATTATATAGAAGTTTTAATGCTTATTTCTGGGTTAATAGACGTTAGTTTGAGATTATGAAAACTGGATACCTGCAAACACAATTGTGATTATTTTGCAAAATTTAAACGCTTTTTTACTGTGGAAGCAATTATGATCGCTTGTTCCTGTAGCAATGCAAGACACAATATCCAAAACGTTACCACAAGTATTCAAACCGTGCACTATTTGGGTGTTTTCTAATCATTGTGAGCACTATCTTGAATTTAGAGCAGGAGGTGGAGAAGTTTTCTTTCAGTCAACCAGCGACGATAATTCGCGTAGTCTTGTGTCATAAACCAGTGATTGCTCCGTACACGCAAGACAACTTATTTACTTATATTTAGAACATGATTTGTCTCATTTCTTTTCCTTGGCGCTAAGTAGTCTTACTTTTGTTCTATCAGCATTCGGTGCTCAGATTGACGTACTAGATTATATTTGTCACAAACATTTCGAGACCGTCTTTTACTTACAACATTCTTTGGAAGCACAGTTCTATTACACAGCTAGAGAGCCTTTTGTGAGGCACTCAACAAGCATACGTACAGTTAATATAGCAACTTAAGTCTCAGTTTTTCTACTTTTGCTTATGACCATCAGTCGACGATACTATCCCTAACTCATTTACGTTATCATAAATGTCTATGCCACATTATTCATGTCTTTCGTCGTTGAAAAAGCAATACCGCCTAGGTGAATTTCTGAAGTTCCAGAATTCAGTCAGTTGGCTTACTCGACTCGGTGGACTAATCTGATCAAGGCTTATCGTCCGCGTAGCAATAAAAGCATGAAAACCGCGTAACCAGAGCGTCCGAAGTTTCTTCACGGACGTCGCTGTTATCTATAGGCAGGATGCAGAAGTACAAGATTGTAGAAAGACCGGCAGAGTTTCGAGAATTGGTGCAATGACTGACAGGTCTCACTCACTCTTGAAGATAAATCCACGTTTTCGTACGCTACTTACAAATGAGCAACGATTTCTTCCCTTTGATTAAAAAGTGCTTTCAAACTGGGAGACATGCCTAACAGTCAGTAACAATGTGCTACGGTGCGTTTGTGTTTAAGGGATAAAATGATACAAAGTACGAAGTATTTAGAACACTAGTGGGGCACAACCCTATTACTTTCGCTTCTGTGAAAATTAGCCGTCCAGAATAACGTTCTGGATCAGTTGCATTAAAAAATCTATAAGATGATCATGTATTTTTGGCTGTATACACCTTAGCTTAGCTTCTGTTCTTCAAAATGTCTTGTACATCCAGTGCTGTTCAACTTGAAAATACTGAAAGTATCTTACGTTTACATATTTATTTAAGGTTTCCAAAAAAGTATACCTTTTATTTTTATTTTATTACTAGATGAGAACTGGGCTCACGTTCATCTTGCATACGCTGGATTTATAGCACAAAACATTTGCTGACAATATTTATGTAATTATAAAGTTATATGTTTATGGTAATCAGCGTACAAATTTTTATATTGTACATTTCGCAAGGGACGTAAAGCACATTGCTTTAGCAAAATATGCAGGATCAAAATCTGTATGTTCATTACACAGTCGTATAAATGGACAATTACACAATTTTCGCATTTGCAAAAATAAAATAAAAAATTAAAAAAAGCTTAAAACGACGTATATATATCAGATACTGTTGAAGATGGGTTTGAAGCCGATTCACAATCGCCCTCAAGAAAAAAAAAACACACTCTAATAGACAGCTTACGTCAGTTTATACATACGTATGTGAGATATTTTCAGTGTTCTACAAAAGTATGGCGTTATACCACATAGCTAAACAGCCTCTAGCAAGCTAACCAATCACCGTATGTTGCATTAAAATTAGCAATGTGTGACATCTGATTTTCGTCACGTATTATCTTCTTTCAACTTCTAAAACAATAATCTGTGGTGACTGTAAGGTGATAAGGATGTTGTTGTGTTTCAAGTCGCCTGCCATTCTCGTCATCTGGTTCCAGTGACCAAGTACACTTGATGCGGATATCTGTACGTCGGCACTAGTCGACAAGCAACACGACCGTGCGGTGACATGAGGAGATCTCGGCTAAGAAGCTCTTCTTACCTTGCGGTCGAGAAGCGGCTCACGGAGTCACAGGTGTCGGAGCGAGGTGGCAGCTGTGTGAGCGGCTGCAGCTGCAGCCGGAGCCGACGCTCGCGGCCGCGGCGTCATGTCCCGCGCAGCGCCGCGCCGCCAAGCGCCCGTCTCTGCCGCTCCCTGGTGAAGGAGGTCGCTCCCGAGGTCGAATGTGACTGGACTCGACTGTGTAGTCGGAGCGCGGTACTACCTGGCCCGGCCGGCGCTGCCTCACGCGCGTCGCCTTCTCGCTCCTGAGCGCGCGCCCCGTCGAGCTTGCACCGACTGAGCGGGCGGACCACTCGAGTAAGCCGCCACGGCGCGCGGGAGCGCGGGAAGCCGTCTGCGCAGGCGCCGAATGCGCACGGCGGGTTGCAGCGCGGCAGGAGCTCGCCCCAGGCGTCACAACAGTCCGAGAGAGGTTGCTCCCGGCTGCGTCTTGGCGGCCACATGTTAACACCGCGACGTAAATGTTTTCTTGTCCTTCCTTTCGTTCTTTTTTTATTCTTTTCATTCGGCGCTTACGTGCCGATTAGAAGGGTTGGGATAGAGAGCGAGGCAGGAAAGGTGCAGTGTTTCACTAACACCTCCAAAAAGCTACAGTCAACCAGATAACGAAATATTTTTACTCAATAGTAATTTCGTTATGTTTAAAGGTTATCTGCAGATTTCAGAAGGATATAATGGGCTGTAGTTGGGGGGAATCCTTGTCAGCCAATTGTTTCGATGCTAATTATGGATTCCACATTTTTTTTTTTAAATGTAGTTACACATTTGGTTAGGATGAAGTTTGTAATGCAAGTCGAAAGCAGAAAGATGTTAGTATACTTGTTGCTTCGTGCTGACATTCACCTTACAGCTGAGAAAAAGTCTCCTTGTTGGAAATCCTTAGCTGGGTTTCTTCGGCTTGTATCGTGAGATATTGCGCCTAATACTTTCTGTAGTCTAATGTATTACTAATAATGCCTATCGGCGTTAAGTGTTCTCCTTTTATAATTATAATTATAATAATTATTATTATTATCATTATTATTATCTGCAAGATGAACCAATGTTCTAAAATATGTAGTTGGTGTAAGGAGAATCTAGTTTATTTCTTCACTAGCTGACCTGTATATATATCCTGATCAGCCAACAGCAGCCAATATAGTAATGGAGAAATGAGTAAACGCCAGAATTTATTAATAATAAGTGTTATGTTTTGAACAGTAGTGACAAATACTAGTCTCATTCTAAAAAATCGATAGCACTGTATACAATATGGTTAACTGTGAAGCATACAAAATCAGATATTGTCTTTTTCAAATTAAATTTTTTTGTAACTTCTTTATTTTACAAAACTTCTTTGAAAACATTGTTAGCAGTGATAACATGATCATAGATTATTTTTTGTCTGTATGTGTCTTTAGCATAAATGTAAATATCACTAAAAATTCAAACTCATTAAAGAGTAATGTAAAATTATCCTTGCTAGCCGGCCGGAGTGGCCGAGCGGTACTAGGCACTACAGTCTGGAACCGCCCGACTGCTACGGTAGCAGATACGGATCCTGCCTCGGGCATGGATGTGTGTGATGGCCTTAGGTAAGTTAGGTTTAAGTAGTTATAAGTTCTAGTGGACTGATGACCTCAGCAGTTAAGTACCATAGTGCTCAAAGCCATTTGGACCATTTTTTGTCCTTGCTAAACAACAGGTTATGGCAAACAGAAATATGCCTTTTTAGCGTCTGACCTCGTACTCTATTAATGGTAATAACGAAGACTAGATTTGTTGGGAACTGTTTTCATATCATTTGTAAATGTGTGGTTGGAACAGAAGGTGTGAGGTTAATGCGGGGTATGAACACAGCTTTATCGGAATCAGTGAATTCAGCAATGCTGATTTACCCACCTAACTCAACTACCACTAATGTTGCACAATTAGTGAATGCCTGATGAGCGCTAATACTTCTAATTAACGAAAAATAGCATTTTCTCGCAAAGTAATTGATGAGGTGGTAAACCGAATAAATTTAAAGAGTACAAGAATTCTACAGGATATAAATAAACGTTGCTTGTTTCTTCCAGTTGGGCAGAATCAGAACTGAGGTAATCTTTATCTCCTCCAATGACAGATTGGCAATGACATACTCATTAATTGTACAGTCATCGTTTTATGGACATGGTATCGCTGTTGAATAGAACTGCGAAACATTTTGTTCGTTGAATTCTGTGACATTAACTATGATGTTAATAAAATTATCGTAATTGCAATAACATACCTACGATGATATACGTAGATGAAATTCGATTTATTCACGGAATAGAAAGTTTAAAGAAAGTAACCAGCTCCAGCTACTGTCATACATAACAGTGAAATTACCTTGTCTATAGATGACGTCTTCTAAATTCTTTACATCGATATGTATGACGAAAATCACGTGATAGACTACGCCTACATAAAGAATCTAAACAATTGCAGCAGCTGCTGTGGATGTTAGTTAAACAGAGTGTTGATAGGTATCACCTTCTCTATAATTAAAAAGAAAAGTTCCAAAATAATGTTTTGTAACAAAAATTACAATTTTAAACTTTTTGTGTGTTTTTCGTCATTAGTGGTGAACGAAATCTTGAAAATGATGTCTCAGTCATTCATTTTGGCTTACATAATACGGGAGATATACATCGTTGAGAAATTAGATGTATGTATATGCAATGATTGTTTACGAGTACCTGGTAGAACATTCCTTACGTAGCTTCTAGAGTGACGTGAGAGGGGTACAAGCACATGCAGTGTGGCTAGTGGAAGGCCCTAAGTTCGTTCCGAAGGAGAAATTTCGTGGATCCAGCGTCCTTCAGCCTGTTGAGTCGATATCTCTTAAAGACTTTATCTCTTAAAGACTCTCCTATATTTTCTGGGCATTGAGAGTTTCGTGCAGTGGACATGTTCGTCTTAGTTTGACTGGATCACACTATCCGCACTTGCTTTTCATGTTAAAATATTTGTGTTGGTAGTGACACGGACGGCACCGTGCCACGTATTCTACACAAGTTGTACTAGATTTAGTCTATTCTCTGTATTTCTTATTTTCTCTGTTATGTGCCCGCCTGTTTATTATGTGCCTGCCTGTTTAATATTTCGTCTAAATGAATTCTAAGGTATTTCTGTGGGACTGTTGCTTTCCCCCAGCGACGAATTTTAATTTCTTTCACTGCAAGTTAATGAGGTGCCAGTCTCGGTACAATATTAACTGACCTTTTGTGAGGTTATGGTTTGCCATCCACTTGCTTAGTAAGCTACCAGGCTATTTATTCATAATGAAGCAGGATAAATGGTCAGTTCAGAGATACGAACAATCATTCGAAGCAAAAACGCATCGTAATGATGGGCTCTATGATACATAAGTTAATAACTATGAGCATTGCTTCATCTTCGATGCTATAAACATACTTCTACTTCAGACCCCTTGCTTTTCATGTGACGGTGCACCATAGACCAAAAGAAGAAAAATATGTGTTGAACATGAGTCCTAAAACGCATACCTTTGTGTGAAGAGATGTGTTTCACAGTAATTAAAATCAACAAGTGCTCAAAGCTCCTATAGTATGAGCTTTAGATCCCATATTTTTTTTCTTGTTTTGATTCATATCACTACCTCTCAAAATATCGAAAGCAAAGAGTTGCAGTAGAATATATTTGCATCAGAGTATCGAAGATTAAGATGTGGTCATACTGTAAAGGCACTCATTTTAGAGCGGCTGTTTGCTAGACTTTTTTGTTAGGAATGATCCGTTTCTGCCATATCTGTGGGTATTAACCATCCCCATTTGGACACTGTGCATGAAGCTGGCCAGTTCTTTAGTTCTGTAACAAGTTGCTGTGTGAGATAATAAGCAGTATCAGCTACATATAATGCTGTTCCTTCAGTCCACCATCTAGATACAGAAATGTCAGCTACATAGATTGTGTATAGTAGTTGAGATTGCCCACTGAGGAACTCCTGCGTTTGGTGTGGAACATGTCGGCAGCTGATCACCAACTCGGGCATGTAGATTCCGGTCACAGAAAAGATCTGCTACATATTAACCACAGAATTCAGCATCAGATGTTGAAATATCTGCCTATAAATCTCAGATTATGTTATTTCATAAAGTTGTGCGTGATGAAAAGTTGTGTTCGAGTATTGGAGTGGCAAAGGTAATTCGAGCAATGTCATTTTTTTGCAAGTTTTGTTGATTTTTTTGTCTTGCGGATGATAGCGACTTTTTTCCCATTAAACTGGGGAACACCTGTTTTCTGACTAATAACGTTATCATCTATCGTTAAAGCCGGGTCTTCACAAAAGATGTGCCTTATGATTCGTTTGTATTTTTTCCACAAAAAGGTTAGATAATGGGAGTCTCGCCATTGAGAGTCCCTTCCTCATATATTAGCTCTGAACGGCCGAATTTCTGTTCTTATTAGGTCACTATGTTCCACTCAGTCTTAGAGCGTTAGTTTGATGTTTTATTTCTCCACAGAGTATTCTTTTTTCTTAAATTTTGTATAGTATATGTATCTTGAGTCCTCCTCTGTATTCAGTTATTTCCTCCATGGGCGTGCTTATTTCGGTTTCACTACAATTTTTCGTTGGAGATTCAGATTCGCCAGTAGCTATAGTCGCATTGCTGCTGAGTGATTTACATGAAAGATGGCGATGCCTCTATTCGAGCACGCGTCTCCGTCTCTTTTTTGTGTTGGTCGAATCGGTGACCGACGTACCCCAAATCTGTGCATCTAGTTTCTGCAATGCCAATATTAATTACTTTTTTCCAATTAGATCTTCAAGGAATTGCTCACAATCCGTTAGAATCTACAAAACAGACAGTGGCAATATCTTGTTCAGGCATGATAGTCCAGACGAAGGAAAGTGAGGTTGTTGACACGCACTTCCCTCCTTCGTAAGTCTGCAAACGGAACAGCGGGCAGGCAATCCTCCACATTATCCACCCAATGACGTCACAAGAAGCATCTACGAGTGTTTCACAAATCAGTACCGCGTACCTGCAGTGCGCCTTATGAATCACTGCCGCCGCGGTGTACAGCCCAGCACGGGGGGTGGGGGAGGGGATTTTTATTTTACACAGAGAGCTTTAACGCAACGTGGAATGCAGATATGAGTTACTAATAATGCTAATGCAAGAAACGCATACGGACAGATTCTATGCAAATCTGTGCACACTGATCTCCTGGCACAGGCGACTTCCCCCAACATGAGTATTGTTCGCTTTTCGTTTTGCAGATAGACTATGCCTCCTCAGTATTTCCCGTCCAGTTCGCTTACGCGAGCTAACAAAATAACTTTATGAGCTTGTGTTTACATAGTGGAGTTATTTTACGTTTATTAAATTAGTACTTCTTTGCAGTTGTTATGTGAGCTTTCACATAAAATACGTTCATATACACAGTGTCTGGGAAGTGTACAATTTATATGCATGGTGTTGCCAGTAACCGTTGTAGTGTTCATGGTAAAGGGATTGGTAAATGTAGCACCTCGGTGCTGTCATTGACACTGTATTGTGAAACAGTGTAATTTGTTTTAGTGGTGGTGAATTACTGAATGACCAGAAAGCTGGTGCACTTCTCTCATCATTAATTATGTCACCACTAGTCTGCACAAATATCTTCTATTCAGAAACTGCTGGAACTTGTAGAGTGGGCTGCACTGAATGGATCCACTTACCACACATCCACAGCATACGTCGCAGGGTAGGAGTAAATATGTCTCATAGGGCTGAATATGATCAAGTGTAGTATAGCAGTCCGCTGGAGTGCACTGCTTGACTTTAGTCGAAACATGTAAAGTTCACCTACGTGGCCAACTTCTGAAGCGAAGGCACACAATTCAAGCCACTTCGTCTCTTCAGAGGTTGGGTGATCTGAGAGTACTGAGATGTATTTGATAACACTCATGCAGTGAAAAATATTCCAGCCAGTGATAGTGGAGACCAGGGTCTTCATTGCGGGACAAAATTGACATCTCAAGTAATTGAACTTTTTTACAAAATAGATCAGTTAACAAGTTCTGTACTCATTAGACAGGTCATTGCATTCAACAGATCCAGTAATTCTTTCTGATTTTCACTGATGACAGCAATGTCGTCAGTGAATCTTATTGATATCCTTTTCCCTTGAACTTTACTCCGTCTCTTGAACTTTTGATTTCCGTCATTGCTTCTTCGACGTATAAGACGGAAGGCTGCATCCCTGTCTTACATGACTTTTAATCCACGCACTTGTTTCTTGGTCTTACAGTTTTATTGTTCCCTCCAGGGTCTTGTACATTTTGCATAACATCCGTCTTCCCCTGTAGCTCATCCCTATTGCTCTCAGAATTTCTAAAATTTTGCATTTGATTTTGTCGAACGCTTTCTCCAGGTCGAAATCTCTCAATTACTTTTCTTTACTCTTGTTTCCATTATCAACCGCAACGTCAGAACTGCCTCTCTGGTGCTATCCGTAGGCGTTTCTTGCATTAGTATTATTAGGAACCCATATCTGTATTCCATGTAGTGTTCATGCACTTTGTGGAAAATAAACACTCCCTGGCATGACTGTGCACTGCTTCGCCAGGAAAGGCGCACTACAGATAGTTGGTATTGCTTACTGGAACACATTGTGGTCGCTTCTTGTGACCTCGTGCGGTAGATGGATTGGAGAATCACCTGCTCTCTCTTCAAATCGTAGACCTATGAAGGAGGAAAGTGCATGAACACAATCCAGCGACCCACCTAACCTCGCGCTTCTATCCTCCACCTCTTCCCCCTCCACCCTTTGCATCCTCAGTACATAATTTATTCCATAATATTGATCCACTGCAATTACACGTGGTACACACATTTAATATTTGTTCGTAAGTCTTTCCATTTAATAGCAAACATCAATTTTATGTCATTACAAAACTAGTTTTTAATAATCTGCAATTTTTCAATTCATTACAAGGCTGATACGACGTCCTACAGAAAAGAAATAAACAGAACTTGTTTTACAGAAAATTTAATGCAGTTTAACTTTTTACTGGGTATTATTTTCGCTAGAAGCCGTTTGTTCAAGAAAAACATAAAGACGTATCTTTAAACGTCCCTCTCCTACCCCACACTCACTCCCACCGGTGAGGAATTCTAGTGTGTAGTTCATGACACTTTCTAAGAGAAAAAGACTGAATAACTAACGAGAGGATAACATGCTAAGAGTCCAAGCGTGGAGTATCGGAAGTCTGAATGTGGTATGGAACGTAAAAAATCTGAAAAGAAAAATGCATTGGCTCTGTCTACAAATAGGGGAGTCAGTGAAGTGAAAAGGAAAGAAGATAAAGATTGCTGCTCAGACGAATATGGAATAATATCAGCAACGGCAGAAAATGGTCTAACGAGAGTAGGATTCGTTAAGAACAGGAAACTGAGTTACAACGACCGTTCAGTGATACGGTTACTCTAATCAAAATCGACAGCAAACACCATCAACATTGTTTTCGGTATACGTACCTGCGTTATAAGCGTAAGCAGAAGGTAATGAGAAACAGAAAATATATGACAATATTCAACACGTAATTCTCTACGCAAAGGGAAATGGATGATAATCATGGGGGATTGGAACACGGTTACTGAGTAGGACATAGAAGAAAGAGTCACTGAAGAATGTGGGTTTGGTTGGAGGAATAAGAGAGGAGTTTAATTCTGAAGGTGCACATAAAACATCATCCGAAATTGTGCTAAACGCATTCTCTGAAAATTATTTCGAGCATTTAGTTCATGAGCCCACACGAATAGTAAACAGTTGTGAAAACACACTTGACCTCTTAACAACAAATAATACTGAGTCAATAACGAGCATCGAAACGGATACAGGGATTAGTGAATACAGGGTTGTCGTAGCGAGATTGAATAATGTAACAACCAAATCCTCCAAAAATAAACGAAAAATATACCTATTCAAAAAAAGCGGATAAAAATTCATTTGTCTTCCTGAGAGGCAATTTCCACTCCACTCAAATTAACAAAATAAGTGTAGCCCAGATGTGGCTTGAATTCAAAGAAATAGTATCGGAAGCAATTGAGAGTTTACACCAAATAAATTAACAAACGACGGAGCTGATCCTCCTTGGTACACAAAACGGGTAAGAACACTGTTGCAGAAACAACGAAACAAATTTAAAGAGACAAAAAATCCAAAAGATTGGCGATCTTTTAGAGAAGTTCGAAATTTAGCATGGACTTTAATGCCAGATGCTTACAATAGTTTCCACAACGAAACTGTTTCTCGAAACCTGACAGAAAATCCAGAGAAATTCATGTCGTATGTGAAGTATGTTAGCGGTAAGAAACAATGCCTCCTCTGTGCGATAGCAATGGAGATACTATGGAAGACAGTGCTGCCAAAGCAGAGTTATTAAAGACAGCCTTCCGAAATCTTTTTACAAAAGAAGACGAAGTAAATATTCCACAATTCGAATAAAGAACAGCTGACAAATTGAGTAACGCAAAAGTAAATATCCTCGGAGTAGTAAAGCAACTTAAATCACTTAATAAAAGCAAGTCTTCTGCTCCAGACTGTATACCATATTAGGTTCCTTTCAGAGTATGCTGATGCAGTAGATCCATACTTATCCATCATATACAACCGTTTGCTGGACGAAAGATCCGTACCCAAAGACTGGAAAGTTGCACAGTCACACCAATATTCATGAGAGGTAGTAGGAGTAATCCACTTAATTCCGGGCCCACGTCATTAACGTCGAAATGCAGCAGGATTTTCGAACATACATTGTGTTCGGACATTATGAATTACCTCGAAGAAAACGGTCTACTGACACACAGTCAACATGGGTTTAGAAAACATAGCTAGTGTGAAACACAACTAGCTCTTTATTCACATGAAGTGCTGAGTGCTATTGATAAGGGATTTCAGAACGATTCCGTATTTCCGGATTTCCGGAAGACTTTTGACACTCTACCACACAAGCGGCTTGTAGTGAAATTGAGTGCTAACAGAATATCGTCTCAGTAATGTGACTGGAGTTGTGATGTCCTGTTAGAGAGGTCACAGTTCGTAGTAGTTGACGGAAAGTCATCGAGTAAAACAGAAGTGATTTCTGGCGTTCCCCAAGGTAGTATTACAGGCCCTTTACTCTTCTTTACCTACATAAATTATTTGCGAGACAATCTGAGCAGCCGTCTTAGGTTGTTTGCAGATGATGCTGTCGTTTATCGACTAATAAAGTCATCATAAAATCAAAAACATAAATTGAAAAATGATTTAGAAAAGATATCTGAATGGTGCGAAAATTGGCAGTTGACCCTAGATAACTAAAAGTGTAAGGTCATCAGCATGAGTGCTGAAAGGAATCCGTTACACGATAAATCAGTCAAATCTAAAGGCCGTAATTTCAACTAAATGCCTAGGAATTACAATTACGAACAACTTAAATTGGAATGAACGCATAGAAAATGTTGTGGGGTAGGATAACCAAAGACTGCATTTTATTGGTAAGACAGTTAGGAAATGTAACAGATCTACTAAGGACACTGCCTATAGTACACCTGTCAGTATTCTAAAATACTGCTGAGCCGTGTGGAATCCTTAGCAGATAGGACTGACAGACTACATCGAAAAAGTTCAAAGAAGAGCAGATTTTGCATTATCGTGATATGTTGGAGAGAGTGTCACTGAAATGATGCAGGATTTGGGCCGGACATCATTAAAAGAAAGGCGTTTTTCGTTGCAACAGAATCTTCTCACGAAATTCCAGTCACAACTTTCTCCTCCGAATGCGGAAATATTTTGTTGACACCGACCTCCATAAGGAGAAACGATCAACACGATAAAATAAGGGAAATCGGAGCTCGTACGGAAAGATATAGGTGTTCGTTCTTTCCGCTTGCTATACGAGATTGGAACAATAGAGAATTGTGAAGGTGGTTCGATGAATCGTCTGCCAGGCACATACATGTTATCTGCAGGGTATCTATGTATATGTAGATGTAGGTGTAGATTTAGTTGTAATTGAGGTCTGCAATGAACTAAGTAAAACGAAACAGACAGTTCGATAACGACAAGAGAATAAGGTATATTGGAAAAGGCTGGTATATTCCATGTGGAACAAGTAATGGTTGACAGATCTGAAAATCAGACATTAATAGCAAGGTACGCCCGGAAACAAACAGAGACTGGGATCACAATTTAGTAATGACGAAAAGTAAGATGAAGTTGGAAGAACCGCCAGGCAAAGAAGGGCTTCTTGAGTACTGATGAATGATGAGATGCATTTAAAGATCTCTGAGGCTATAGATACTGCGACAACGACTACCACAGTAGGCGGTTCTGTTGAAGAGGAATGGACTTCTCTAAAAAGAGCAGTCACAGTAGTTGGAGAGACAAACACATAGAATGAGATAACGGCAAAGAAACATTCAATAACTGAAAAAATTCTTCAGTTAATCGACGAAAGAATTAAGTGATGTTCAAGATGATAGTATTATACGTCACTTAGGAATGAAATAATTAGGAAGCGCAGTGAAATCAAGATGAAATGGATGTAGGAAGAATGTGAATATATTGAAAAAGAAATGACTGTCAGAAGGACTGATTCAGGGCATACAAGAGCAAAAACAATCGTCGATTAAGCAACTTTGAGAGTGCAAAGGGAATTCAAGTGCAGAGAAGAGAGCAGATGGATGAAAAGAGTGCACACTGAAGGTAGTATGTAGAATCCAAGACTGGAGAATGGTACCAGACATAAATATCTTCCAGCCAATACCGAAGACAGCAAGGACAGGTAAGTGTCAGAACTATCGCACGTCACATTAACGGCTCATGCAGCCAAGCTCCTGACGAGAACAATATACAGAATAGCCGAAATGAAAATTGAGGATCTGTTAGGTAACTACACTCCTGGAAATGGAAAAAAGAACACACTGACATCGGTGTGTCAGACCCACCATACTTGCTCCGGACACTGCGAGAGGGCTGTACAAGCAATGATCACACGCACGGCACAGCGGACACACCAGGAACCGCGGTGTTGGCCGTCGAATGGCGCTAGCTGCGCAGCATTTGTGCACCGCCGCCGTCAGTGTCAGCCAGTTTGCCGTGGCATACGGAGCTCCATCGCAGTCTTTAACACTGGTAGCATGCCGCGACAGCGTGGACGTTAACCGTATGTGCAGTTGACGGACTTTGAGCGAGGGCGTATAGTGGGCATGCGGGAGGCCGGCTGGACGTACCGCCGAAATGCTCAACACGTGGGGCGTGAGGTCTCCACAGTATATCGATGTTGTCGCCAGTGGTCGGCGGAAGGCGCACGTGCCCGTCGACCTGGGACCGGACCGCAGCGACACACGGATGCACGCCAAGACCATAGGATCCTACGCAGTGCCGTAGGGGACCGCACCGCCACTTCCCAGCAAATTAGGGACACTGCTGCTCCTGGGGTATCGGCGAGGACCATTCGCAACCGTCTCCATGAAGCTGGGCTACGGTCCGGCACACTGTTAGGCCGTCTTCCGCTCACGCCCCAACATCGTGCAGCCCGCCTCCAGTGGTGTCGTGACAGGCGTGAATGGAGGGACGAATGGAGACGTGTCGTCTTCAGCGATGAGAGTCGCTTCTGCCTTGGTGCCAATGATGGTCGTATGCGTGTTTGGCGCCGTGCAGCTGAGCGCCACAATCAGGACTGCATACGACCGAGGCACACAGGGCCAACACCCGGCATCATGGTGTGGGGAGCGATCCCCTACACTGGCCGTACACCTCTGGTGATCGTCGAGGGGACACTGAATAGTGCACGGGACATCCAAACCGTCATCGAACCCATCGTTCTACCATTCCTAGACCGGCAAGGGAACTTGCTGTTCCAACAGGACAATGCACGTCCGCATGTATCCCGTGCCACCCAACGTGCTCTAGAAGGTGTAAGTCAACTACCCTGGCCAGCAAGATCTCCGGATCTGTCCCCCATTGAGCATGTTTGGGACTGGATGAAGTGTCGTCTCACGCGGTCTGCAAGTCCAGCACGAACGCTGGTCCAACTGAGGCGCCAGGTGGAAATGGCATGGCAAGCCGTTCCACAGGACTACATCCAGCATGTCTACGATCGTCTCCATGGGAGAATAGCAGCCTGCATTGCTGCGAAAGGTGGATATACACTGTACTAGTGCCGACATTGTGCATGCTCTGTTGCCTGTGTCTATGTGCCTGTGTTTCTGTCAGTGTGATCATGTGATGTATCTGACCCCAGGAATGTGTCAATAAAGTTTCCCTTTCCTGGGACAATGAATTCACGGTGTTCTTATTTCAATTTCCAGGAGTGTATCAGTTTGACTTTAGGAAAACTAAGGAAACCAAAGATCCCGTAAGCTATAGGGAAATACAGGTGATGTAAATTGGTACATCTACATCTACAAGAAGCAAGAAGGAATGATAAGATTGGAAGTTCAAGAACCAAGTGTTCGGATTAAAACGGTATATGACAGGGTTGCACTCTTGCTCCCCTAGTGTTCAATATGTGCATAGAAGAAGTAATGGCGGGAATAAAAGAAAGTTTCAAGAATGGAATTAAAATTCGCGGGAAAAGGATATCAATGATGGAATTTAACAGTTATTGAACTATAGAAAAAGAAACGTAAATTAGTTACAAACTACGGCATCCACACAATTTGCTCAACATGTAAACGTCACTACACATATTCGGATTTAGGTTACGACAAGTTCGATATGCCTGGCATCATTGGCAATGACGTGGCACAGAGGAATAGCGAAATTCTGCATGACGCGCTGAAGTGTCGGAACATCGATGACCACCTGAACGGCTGTTTTCAGCTCAGAAATGATTTTTAGGTTATTGCTGTATACCTAATATTTAATAAAGCCCCACAAAAAAGAGTGGCATGTGTTCAGATCCGGAGAATATGGCGGCCATTGGGTGCTGAACCGCACAATAACGCTGGGTTCGGTGTAGGGTGGGTGGACTGCTGTGGCCGGTTGTGGGGTTGTGAACCACTGAGGACTACGGCGGGACGAAGCCTCTCCCTCGTGTCTACGTGCACGGTTCAATACACACACACACACACACACTCACACACACACACACACAATACCCTCGTGTCTACGTGCGCGGTTCAACACACACACACACACACACACACACACACACACACAATACACAAATTCTATTGGAATAAAATGTTTGACAGCAATAGTCCCGTTATTTTCTAGCAGTACATCGTACATGTAAAAATTTCACCATAATTTTCAAGTGTATCTTCTTTAACCTGCTTTTTGCGCTGTGGGCAGATCTCGCGTAACCGCTACGTATGAAAAGCCTGTGCAATTATAGGATTAGCTTTCGCACTGCAGTTACGTGGTGTGGAAAATTGAGCGAGTATTTCAGGTAATTCCGTATAATCCGTTCCCGGGACGTCCACGAAACACTAATTACAAACAAAAGGAATTACAGACTCTGGCCATATCCATGTACACGTTCACAAGTTGCATTAATATGTTGCATAATTTTATTTAATTTTATTACCTGGAAACAGAGCGCTACGGCACGCCTCTGCCAGCACCGCTAGTCATTCGGTGTCGGGTTGGCTGAAGTTTGAGGCTGCTCCTATTCCGAGACGCCTACCGACGACCTTCTCAGTACCACATAACAGTCCCTCTCTTCCCACTGGACTGAAAGAGCTTTAAAAAAGGCGTGTGAATTTTAGTAAATTAAAAGAGAAATTCACGTGGTTTCTTCTAGGTGTTTTCATCGAGCTCATTTCAAACGACCAGTGTCACTTAATTCACGTTTTCCATGGTCTCACAATTAATGAAGCAAACGTGGTTTCCATACATCCGGAGAAAATAAAAGAAACAAAAACAGTTCAGGAAAACATAAAGGATTCCACATGTAAACTGAACATTTTGGAAACCTGATAATGACGAACAAAACAACCGTCTGCAGCCAAGAGAAATAAAGTCCATTTCCATCAACGTTCACAGCAGACAATTGTGTGTGTGGTTTTCAGTCCAGAGACTGATTTGATGCAGCTCTCCATGCTACTCTACCCTGTGCAAGCTTCTTCATCTCCCAGTACCTACTGCAATCTACAGCCTTCTGAACCTGCTTAGTGTATTCATCTCTTGGTCTCCTTCTACGATTTTTACCGTACACGCTGCCCTCCAATACTAAATTGGTGATCCCTTGATGCCTCAGAATATGCACTACCAACCGATCCCTTCTTCTAGTCAAGTCAAATTTCTCTTCTCCCCAATTCTATTCAATACCTCCTCATTAGTTATAAGATCTACCAATCTAGTCTTCAGCATTCTTCTGTAGCACCACATTTCGAAAGTTTCTATTCTCTTCTTGTCTACACTATTTATCGTCCATGTTTCACTGCCATACGTGTCTACACTCCATACAAATACTTTCAGAGACGACTTCCTCACACTTAAATCTATACCCGATGTTCAAAAACGCTTTCCTTGCCATTGCTTGTCTAAATTTTATATCCTCTCTACTTCGACCATCATCAGTTGTTTTGCTCCCTAAACAGCAAAACTCATTTACTACATTAAGTGTGTCATTTCCTAATCTAATTCCCGCAGCATCACCCGATTTAATTCGACTACATTCAATTATTCTCTTTTTGCTTTTGTTGATGTTCACCTTATACCCTCCTTTCAAGAGACTGTCCATTCCGTTCAACTGCTCTTTCCAAATCCTCTGCTGTCTCTGACAGAATTACAATGTCATCGGCGAAACTCATAATTTTTATCTCTTCCCCACGGATGTTAATTCCTACTAAGAATTTTTATTTTGTTTCCTTTACTGCTTGCTCAATATACAAATTGAATAACATCGGGTAGAGGCTACAACCCGGTCTCACTCCCTTCCCAACCCCTGTTTCCCTTTCATGCCCCTCGACTCTTATAACTGACATCTGGTTTCTGTAAAAATTGTAATTATCCTTTCACTCCCTGCATTTTACCCCTGCCACCTTTAGAATTTGAAAGAGAGTATTCCAGTCAAAATTTTCGAAACCTTTGTTTAAGTCTACAAATGCTAGAAACGTAGGTTTGCCTTTCTTTAATCTATTTTCTAAGATAAGTCGTAGGGTCAGTATTGCCTCACGTGTTCCAACATTTCTACGGAATGCAAACTGATCTTCCCCGAGGTCGGCTTCTACGAGTTTTTCCATTCGACTGTAAAGAATTCGTGTCAGTATTTTGCAGCGGTGGCTTATTAAACTGATAGTTCGATAATTTTTCATCTGTCAACACCTGCTTGCTTTGGAATTGGAATTATTATAGTCTTCTTGAAGTCTGACGGCATTTCTCCTGTCTGATACATATTGCTCACCAGATGGTTGAGTTTTGTTAGGCCTGCCTCTCCCAAGGCTGTCAGTAGTTCTAATGGAATGTTGACTACTCCCGGGGCGTTGTTTCGACTTAGGTCTTTCAGTGGTCTGTCAAACTCTTCACGCAGTATCATATCTCCTATTTCATCTTCATCCACATTCTCTTCCATTTCTATAATATTGTCCTCCAGAATATCGTCCTTGTATACACCCTTTACATAGAGAATTAAACATATCGAAATAGGAAGCTAGAAATTGTGGATCATTAATTACAGTGAACTTTCGCACACATATTCGTATATGAAAAAAATGAAATCTACCTCTGTTTGTCATAAACTTGACACTTTCTAGTTTTTGGGGACACTGACATAGAAATTTCCTTGTTACGCTCTAATCTACATTGTTATCACTTGAGGAGCATATCCAGTGGGCAACTGGAGAATGCATCATAACACGTGATCCAGTCACAGTAACGTGACCACTTGTTAAAAATCTGAATAGCCACCTTCCACGACGCGGGCGTGCAGGAAGAGAGTCAGTTACGTCATATATGGTACCGACAGCAGTGTGGAGCCATGCCAGTGCCATGGAGAGCTGCTCCAGAGTGCTGTACCAATTGCCCGTGAAAGGCAAAGGTCCCGAGTTCGAGTCTCGGACCGGCACACAGTTTCAATGTGCCAGGAAGTTTCAATCCAGCGCACACTCCGCTGAGGAGTGAAAAATTCGTTCTGGAAATGTGCGTGTAATTTTCGTACACTATGTGATCAAATGTATCCGCACACCCGGCTAAAAATGACTTAAAAGTTCGTGGCGCCCTCCATTGGTTAATACTGGAATTCAGTATGGTGTTGGCTCACCCTTACCCTTCATGACAGCGTCCGTTCTCGCAGGCATACGTTCAATCAGGTGCTGGAAGGTTTCTTGGGAGTGGCAGCAATTCACGGAGTGCTGCACTGAGGAGAGGTATCGATGTCGGTCGGTGAGGCCTGGCACGAAGTCGGCGCTCCAAAACATCCCAAAGGTGTTCTGTAGAATTCGTCAGGACTCTCTGCAGACCAGTCCATTAGAGGGATGTTATTGTTGTGTAGCCACTCCGCCACAGCCTGTGCATTATGAACAGGTGCTCGATCGTGTTGAAAGATGCAATCGCCATTCTCGAATTGCTCTTCAGCAGTGGGAAGCAAGAAGGTACTTAAAAACATCAATGTAGGTCTGTGCTACGACAGTGCCACGAAAAACAACAAGGGGTGGAAGCCCCATCCATTGAAAACACGACCACACCATAACACCACCTCTTCCGAATTTTACTGTTGGCACTACACACGCTGGCAGATGAAGTTCACCGGACATTCACCATACACACACCCTGCCATAGCATAGCCAAATTGCGCACCATGATTCGTCATTCCACACAACATTTTTCTGCTGTTCAGTCGTCCAATGTTTACACTCCTTACACCAAGTGAAGCGTCGTTTGGCATTTACCGGCGTGATGTGTGACTTATAAGCAGCGCTCGATCATGAAATCGAAGTTTTCTCACCTCCCGCCTGTCATAGCACTTGCAGTGCATCCTGAAGCATTTTGGAATTCCTATGTGATGGTCTGGATAAATGTCTCCCTATTACACATGACGACTCTCTTCAACTATCAGCGGCCTCTGTCAGTCAACAGACGAGGACGGCCTGTACGTTTTTGTGCTGTACGTGTCCCTTCGTTTCCTCTTCATTATCACATTGGAAACACTGGACCTAGGAAGTTTTAGGAGTGTGGAAATCTCGCCTACAGACGTATGACACGTGTGACACCCAATCATCTGACTACATTCGAGTTCCGTGGAGCGTCCCATTCCGCTGTCTCACGATGTCTAATAACAACTGAGGTCGCTGATATGGAGTACCTGGCAGAAAGCCAGAAAGGCGACACAAACATTACAGCCATTGTGTGGCAGCTTGTTACAAACCTGAGTCAAACTAGTGGACTTCGCGCTACCTGCTGCCCATTAGTAGCGTGATGAACGCTCAGCAGTATGAAATACGTGACACATTTGAGTTTAAGATAATTATCATTTATTGCTCCGCCTCAGTTGCACTTTTTTAATTAGATTACATGTTTCAATCATATTTAAGTGTTTTAAACAGAACAACGTGTACATAGTGTAAAATGAACGACATTACAAAAGAGAAAGCAAAAAGAATAATTTTTTTAAATGACCACAACAATGCGTGGCACAAAATGAATAACATGGTTAATTACAAAAATATATGCTGAAGAAATATAATAAACGAAGTACTATAGCAGGACTTTAACAAGATACTACAACATACGAGAAATAAAAATATTCTATATGTAAAACCTGCATAACTGGAAACAGTGCCGTCTCGTATGCTGTATGTACGTAAATACAGAGTCCGCTAATTAAAGGGAAAAGCAACGTTTCTGAAATGGAAACGCAGAGAAACATAAGCCGAAACATCATGTAGTTACAAACAAACGGCTTAAAGGCACTAAAGAAACCTATGTTCCTCAATTGCAGTTATTCATTAACAACAAGGCTGTCTTTACTGATCAGACGTCTAATGATCGCAAGTTGTTCAAAGACATCAGGCATGCACCCTTTCTTCTCTCTATGTAATCGTCATTTGGTCCACTCTTTTTCGATCGTGTCCCGATATTAAACAGTGCGCCGCGAAGTTGAATTATAGACATTGGTACCCTTCTTTCCTAACAGGTGTTCCTTGTACCTCATATTGAAGGCCTTACGTTCTGTCCAATATAAACCACCAGAAACGTACCACTGTCAATTTTGTAAACTCCTGAGCTACTTCAATGTCATTTTCGATGTTTTTAAATATGGTCTAAATATTTTTTTCGCCATCAGTTACTTGTGGAGAAACGAAATTTGCATCCACATTTGTTAACCAACGAAAGATGAATTCTATACCATACATTATCTAAGTACGGTACTGAAATAAATTTTCCTTTATTCTTATTCACGTTTTGACAGTCACCAAAAATAGTGAATCTTTTGTTAGCTTTCGCTTCGATAATTTTATCCACTAATGAAAGTTTTTAACCGTTATTACAGGCTGTTGTTTAAATTAAATTAATTCTATCTTTAGTGGTGATAAAGGTGTGGCTATAAAGCTATGAACAACTTAATGAAAGAAAGCTGTCTTGCGAGGCTTAGCATGTGTCGAATTAGAGAATAAGATTTGGTTGGTGCCTGTTGCTTTACGGAAAATATCAAACGTTATTCTATCATCTATTACGGTGAAATTGTGATCCAAAAAATTTAGCTCATGGTTTTTTTTATTTTGCAACTCGAAAGCGAAATAAATTTTTGCCTGAAGATTATTAAATACTTCAATGAATTTGTCTCCTCCACCATTAGTTCCATTGTATAAAACAAAAATACCACCCACGTATCTCGAGCAGCAACGAAGGCCAAACAGTGCTTCTAAAAAAATTTCTTCTTGTGAATTTATAAAAATGTCTGCTAGAATTCCTGCTAACGGATTACCTGCTGCAAGGCCATCTGTTTGTCGAAACAGTTTCCAATTAAATTCATTTTTATTAAGAATGTTACAACCATAATATATTGTTCTTACCTGTTGGAGATTTTTCATTTTTGTTCTGTCTATGCCAGTCTTAAGGAATACAATGCGACATTCCGCTACCTTTGGGTCGAAAACGTTTGGCATTACATAACTTTTGATCTCTTTCTTCAAGAGAATACTCTCCTGTTTTGTAAAATGTATGTGTTTCGTTTAACACTTGGTTGCTGCTGTCGGCGAAGTTTAAAATTGTGAAATATCTACCTCTCAAAGTATCCAATCCTGTCACAAGATACAAAAATGTTAGGGGAAAATACTTAACTCCGGTATGGCTATGTGTTTCAACAGATTGTGAAGAAGTGGAACTGCTACCAAATTATTTATCATTCCTCTTTAACGTCAAGCAGTGTACGAAAATACTCAAGACATTTGAAAGTTTGTTTCGAGAAATCATTTCCGAATGAATTAGTTCATTATATTAAAAGAGTGGTACTGATCATGAATAGGCATATTATTTGTATTTAGAAATAACTAAGGGGTTTCGTCTACATTTTAATTTTCAAATAGATACAACGTGGGACTTTATCAACCAATGCTTCACTAATAGCAAAGACGTAATTTATGAAAGACATAAAATAAATTAGCTACACTCAGGAGCGTCGTTCCTGTATCAGAATATCTAATACAGTTGGCTTTCAAAAATTTGATCACAAATTTTTTATGGTGTATTAAATGAAACACAAATTAATTTTTCGGAAGAGCGGGTACCCTCTTGAAAAATGGGCTCAAATAAAAGGTAATGTCAAATGTTACAGAACGAATGTAGTGGAAAGCTCACTGTAGATCTTAAGACAGGAAAGTTTTCACAAAGTAAAGATTTAAAAGTAATTAAAAGTATTAATACAAAACTTAAGGAAAATGAAGCCTTCATATCAAAATCTGATAATCCTATAACTGTAATTATCGCGAGAAAAGATGAATATGTCTTCAAAATTTTACAAATATTAAAGGAAGATTACGTTTATGAGTTGGATGAGAATGAGTTCCATCTTACAAAAAGATATTATGTGTGCTGTATATGACAGACTTCTGTTAAAGCATTTTCAAAGGAAGAAATCAATTAACATTAATCCACAGGTGCCTCAGCTAACTTCTCAGTTCAAGGTCAATAAAAGAAACCATTTCGTCTAGTTATGAACAGTGGTTACAACGAATTAGCGAGGTATTTTCACGGAAGAATTAAAAGAACATAAAGTAAATTAAAAATCTGCAATCTAGCCAAGAGACAAAATTAATATCTTTCGACACAACTAATTTGTGCACAAGTGTCAAATAACTGTGGGAATAGTTGAAAAACCTCTAGTGACTATAAAAAACTATATAACAAATCAACAAATTTCAGAACTTGTACGCTTACCAAAACTGGTAATTAAATACTTTTACTTCAGATTTAATGGAAAATTGTTTCAAAACCAGGTGGTCTTGGAATGGGTAGTCCGTTAGAGATAATTCTAGCCCCCTTTTTATAAGTTCACCAGAAGAAACCTTTTGCGAGGTTATGCTTCTGCAGAATTAGGCATTTAGATGATACATTGATTGTATAAAATGGAACTAATTATGGAGGAGAAAAAGTCTGTGAACTACTTAATAACCCACATGAAAAAATTAGTGTCATTTTCAAACTGCAGCCGGCCGTTGTGACCGAGCGGTTCTAGGCGCTTCAGTCTGGAACCGCGCGACCGCTGTGTCGCATGTTCGAATCCTACCTTGGGCATGGATGTGTGTGATATCCTTAGATTGGTTAGGTTTAAGTAGTTCTAAGTTCGAGGGGAGTGATGACCTCAGATGTTAAGTCCCATACTGCTCAGAGCCATTTGAACCATTTGAATTTCCAGTTGGAAAATAAAAATCGTGAGCCAATCTTTTTGGATCCCAGTTTGATCACAATAGATAATAGAATAATTTTTGATACTTTCCGTAAAGCAATAAGCACCAACCAAATCGTACCTTCTTATTCGATACATCCTCAGTCCTTCAAGATCGCTTCGTTTCATACAAACGGTAAAACGGAAACTCATAATGTAGTCACTATTCTCGATAACTCTCAAATATGGATTAATGGCAAAGGAAAACTGATTTCGTTTCTTAATTTAGGTAATGTATGGTATAGGAATCAGCTTTTGTTAATTAATAAATATGGATGCTAAAGTTGCTTTCTCCACAAATAACAGTCAAAAAAAATTTTAAAAACTTCAAATGAACATTTACGTAGCTCAGCAGTTTACAAAACTGCTTACGGTACGTGTCCGGTGTTTTTCATCAGACAGAGTGGTGCAGCTTTCAGAATAAGATACAGGGAACACCTGTTAGGAAAGAATGGTACCAATGTTAATAATATCCCTTTCGGCGGGCACATATTAATAACGGAACATTATCCAAAAGGAATACACGAAGTTACGAGTCTACGTATACAGAAGAGAGGGTGGACACCTGATGTCTTTGAAGACCTTGAGATCCATAAACATATGATCAGTAAACACGACCTCCTTATAAATGAATAACTCCAGATGAGAAACTCGGATTTCTTTAGCGCTTTTAAGCCGTTTCTCGTAACTACATGACGATTTGGCTTATGTTTGTATGAACTTCCATTTCACAAACGTTGTTTTTCCCTTTAATTAGCGGACTCTGTATTTCCTTGGAGATAGCACGCCAGACGGCACTGTATTCATGAATTCCAGTTATGCAGGTTTTACATTGCTTTTTTTTACATTCTAATATGTTGTCAAAGTCCAGCTACAATACTTTCTTTATAATATTTATCACCTCATATATTTGTAATTAAAGACGTTATTAATTTTTTTCTAATGTCCTTGCTTTTACACTATGTACAATTAGTTCTATGTAACACATTTCAGTGTATATTAGGATGATGTACTGTCGGCTCAATTACGTATTTCGCAGTTTCGAGACCCGTAAGAAAGTCAGGCCGTGTCGTGTACGTCACAGCACGTGACACTACAGGTCTTACGAGTGCCAGCAGGCACTCCATCGGCGAGCGAGTGACTGTTTTGGTGTTTCAGACAAATTTAATAATTCTTGACTGTCAGTTTAAATCCATCTAAGCTCTCGATAGCATACGAGAAAATTACGACAATTAATGGCTACCTTTTCAATTACATATTCATTTCCCGCGGGCCCTGCAAGCAGCCGAGAGTTCACGAAGTGTGTCGGACAAGCTGAATAGTGTGACGTCACAAGTTTGTTGCACGATCCGTATCTCTGGTGGGCTCCGGTTCAGCATTTATCGCGGCAGTACCGGGCAGCATGTAGCGCCCCTGCACCACTTTCAGTTTGCATCGTAAACAGTTTCCGCACGCTCAGTGCTATGTTTTTTCTTATAATAGTCTGTACCTGTGAAGTAATTACTGGTGTTTTTATGCAGAACGTAATCTATAATTTGTCCTGTTAAAGTGGAGCGTTTTAGCTCATAGTGTATGCTTATAATTTTAAAGCAATTTAAGGACCATTTTTGTTCCATGTACTTCAATTGACTGCAGTGATGTAGTAGTTATTATACTTGTTCATTTTGAAATATGTCCTTGGAATATTGGTGACTTTCTTCCTTCTGAACAAGATACCCTCAGTGTTTTTGAAAGCTGGTCAAGGCTTTATACATTAAACTGTATACAACCGATTGGCTGTATGCGTCATTTATGGAATGTTTTTACCTTATACGCGCTCGGATGTCGCTCTCCGCTTATTGACTGGGGAGCGTTCATTACACACCTGAAACTGCTGCCTAGCTTATAAAGTCTCCATTTTCACGCCACTATACGAGTTGTTGTTTCCCGTGTGTAGCGAATCTGTGACCCATCAAGGGGATTCCTACAATTCTCCACCTCTTAACGTAGGTCTAGAAATGTGCAGCTAAGATCGGCACAGAAATGAGAAAGATTTTGACTGAGACACACCACACTGCTATATATCGAAGTACGCCGATGAATTCTGGGAACGAGGATGCAAACTGCGAGCTGTGTTTGCATTCTGCACGCGAGGCCAGGAGTCCTCACCACTTCCGCCAGTCGCTCGTATGAACTGAGGATGGTCCCGAAACCAATGCGACAGCCGGTGTCGATGCCAGCGTGAGCCACAGTTTCAGACGACTGCATCCTGCACGCTCGACGGCAGCAGGCACGGCCACCCCCACATTTCGGATGAGGTGCCCCACACACATCGATAGCAGATAGCATTTCTTTCCTTCCAGGACGAACCTTCTCTAAAGGCCACCATAACACTTCTATCATTGGAGAATCCCATAACTTGCAACCCCTCCGCCCCCTCCTCCCTAGGGTTCTATACCATCACGCGAATTGACCGTAAATGACTTGATATGCAGTTTTCGTTTACTGCTCCCCGATGACAGGAGAACCCTGGAACAGTGCCTCATCGACAGCAGTATCCCCAGCCAGAACATCATTCCACCGACTTCTACAATGCTCTACGATAGATCAATTTTTGCCTGATATTTCGTTAGAAAATCAAAACTAAGGTTGTGCAGTATCCTTAATCTACCTGGTGCAAAACTTCCGCAGTCTCTCGGAAGTGCTTTGTTCGAACTCGAAAACGTAGTATCGTCGTCCTAGCAATGACACATCATTATTTTTTCGTACACAATGTAACCTATAACGCGCAGGGGTTAATCTCCTTTTACTCAGGAACTAGATATTCGCCACAGCCACATCAGACCCTGTATCTGAGAACATCGTATGCACTTTACATTTATTACGCCAATTAAGATATACACTCCTGGAAATGGAAAAAAGAACACATTGACACCAGTGTGTCAGACTCACCATACTTGCTCCGGACACTGCGAGAGAGCTGTACAAGCAATGATCACACGCACGGCACAGCGGACACACCAGGAACCGCGGTGTTGGCCGTCGAATGGCGCTAGCTGCGCAGCATTTGTGCACCGCCGCCGTCAGCGTCAGCCAGTTTGCCGTGGCATACGGAGCTCCATCGCAGTCACGCAATTTGTCCGGCCGCAGCCACCCTGGCCCCGAGTATGAAGCACTAACATGATCATATCGGCGAATGTTGCAGGTGTAACGCACACAGGCATTCATGGTTAGTTCTAGCCGTCTTTTGTTTTCACTACTCATGCCTTGTTGAATTACATCTCAATAGTGGAGGTTCGGTAGAACGAATGTTTGCACGATCTGGCGTTTCAAGTCCTGTGGAAATATGTTCCGAAAGTTTTTGAGAGCATAGAGACAAGCAGACCCCTTTCGGCACACTGCGACTGTATTCTCCGCCCAGTTGAGATGCTCATCCAAAGTTACACCCAGGTTCTTAACTGTTTTCTGATATAGTATTGGAGTACCGTCGAGCAGAATAGGAGGTAGCCGTTCACAGAAATCTAAACTTATTAATTTCTGATGGGCTATTAAATTACTTATGTCTTTTTTGCATTTAGTTTAAGCCTCAGGCTTTTCGCCCATGTCACTACTGAAGACAGATCATCATTCAACTGAGCGACTGCAGTGTTTACATCTTCAGGTCTGACGCTTAGGTAAAGCTGGAAGTCGTCGGCATAGAACCGACAGAACCGACGAAATATCGTTGACATATAAAGAAAACAGAAGTGGTCCTTAGACTGATGCTTGTGGCACCCCTGAGGAAACATATTTCCAGGAAGATTTTTCATTTATGCATGCAACACATTGCTGTCTGTCTTTTAAGTAGCTTTCAAACCATCTCATTGCACTATCTGAGAAATTAAGCTGTTGCATTTTTCTGAGCAATATGTCTCAGTTAACGGTGTCAAAAGTTTTGCTGAAGTCCAGTAGCGGCAATACTGTTGCCTTTCGGTTGTCGATGGCTTATTTCAGGCTATCAGTTACTTTAATTAGGGCAGTGTTTGTGCTGTGATGTTTACGGAAACCGGATTGAAATTTGTCATGTAGGCTGAATTCATGTAGGCGTTCAGTGATTTGATCATGTACAATATATTCAAGCGCTTTGGAAACAGCCGGAAGTATGCTAATTAGTCGGTAATCACTAGGCAGTTGTGGGGTTTCGATCTTAGGGATGGGTCGAATTATGCTTCTTTTCCATGCAGTGGTGTATATTCCGTTAACGAGGGAAAAATTAAATATGTCAGTTAAGACAGGTACTACGATATCGGCAACATTCTTAATCATGGTTATACCGATACTGTCATTGCCTATTGCATCAGATGAGATTCTCATTATTGCTTTTCTTGGCGTATTTATTGTTACGTGTTTTAGATGGAAGGTGTCGTTGTTAGTTATTCAGTTTGGGGATTCTTGTGGACGGTAGTTATCAGCCGTATTGTATACATAGGTGCAGAGAAGAATTCATTTAATTCGTTAGCTGATACATGAAAAGTAGTTTCCGATTTTGCCTCTCCGACCCCCAAGCTACGGAGATTCTTCCATAGAGCCGTGGGCGTCAGATCGCTGAATACAAGGGATCGATCGTGCCTGATTTTAGCATTGCGAATGCATTGTTTCACTTTGTTCCGTAGCTTTCTATATTCTTCGAAACGCTCGGGTTTAGGATCTGCCTTGAAACGCCTGTGGGCAGCATCCCTACTAGTCATCATCTGACGTAATTCTGCTGTCAGCCATGGAGCAGGAGATTTTCTTACACGGATTGTGCGCACAGGTACATGTTTGTCATAGAGGGCAGTGAGTTTATCACCAACTTCATTAATTTTGGCGTCGACTGTAGGTTTCCCCGATTATTTGAAGTCATGAGATTTCTGAGCAATCGGCTGTTAGAGCGTCATGGTCAATACCTTTCATGTTCAAATGGCTCTGAGCACTATGTGACTCAACTTCTGAGGTCATTAGTCCCCAGGAGCTTAGAACTAGTGAAAGCTAACTAACCTAAGGACATCACACACATCCATGCCCGAGTCAGGATTCGAACCTGTGACCCTAGCGGTCTCGCGGTTCCAGACAGCAGCGCCTAGAACCGCACGGCCACTTCGGCCGCCGTTTCATGTTCCTACAAGTTATGTAACGCGATTTGATCCTTGGGGGCTGCACAGAGTAGACCAGAAATATTACATCCTGTGCTGAGAGGCCAGCAGCTGAATCTAATACAGATGCAGCTACGCTATAAATCTTCACACTCCGTCACTTCAGATTATTTCTTCTGCGATTCTGTGTTACTTGACTAGCTTGAAACAAGTCTTGCGAGGACACACCCTGCGTAATTGATTCTGACATTATGAAACCCTTCGCACATAAATTAAAATAAACTTCAAAAAAAGAGAGCAAACGAATACAAGAGTAATGCAGCCACTCTTTCTTTATAATCACCATCCGCCTTGACTCTGTACATTGGTCAGCAAAATGACTATAGCACCTGCAAGTTAAACAGTTGATAGGCGCCGACTGCACAGTCAGCGCGCCCTGGCTCAACAGTTTACACGTGTGCTCCTAACTGGTCTCTTGACAACATAATTGTCCATAGTATTCCGTCAGAACTGAGAAAGGACGGCCGGTCCCTCCGCTCTCACGAACTGCACCTTCAAGATCCTATTACAGCTTTTGCAACCATCTCCTTGGACTTGAGCAGTAGAGGGTAGAAAAGTAACAGGTCCACTCACTACATAGTGTCGCCGAAGCTGCAAGCTGCAGTATGTGATGACGTCCGTGATCATTGTTAAGCAGCCAAGAACTAGTCACAATAAACGTAGAGGTAGGTCTGAGCGACCTCTAAGGAGGAACACGACGCTGGCTGTGGCAGGACAGAAAGTGCGGCAACTCACCTCCCAGGGCGAGGCTGCAGTGACGTAGTGGCAGGAGTCGGGAGCTGATCCTTCATAGAAACAATATCGCATGTATCAATCTTTTACTGCACAGCTACTACAGCAGCTGAGACATGCAGGAAAGATGGCCGATGGCCTCCGTGACGCAGGCGACCTGGCTGGTGTGGTATGCTGGGATCAGAAAGCCAGAAAGCCGGCGCAAGGCGTGTTCACCAGAGCAATGATGGCAACTGGCGAGTTTCTCCGGTCGATACAGTAGTCGATGCACTGGCTTGCCTGACTGGTGGCTACCATCGGGGAACAAGACCTCAGCAGACAGCACAACAGGGTAGGTGGGTCAAATTGCGACCTAAGTAACGCTGATGGAGAACACATTTGTCTACATTTTGCGGTGGCGGCTGTGCATCTAGAAGGCCCATGCTCGAACCTCCAGTCTGCAGGGAGGACAGTTACCCAGCAGGTGAAAGGCACATAGCCGACAGCATACGCACTCAGCCCAGGCAGTTGCTGGACATGTCGGCTGGCAGGTCCATCTCGGCGCGCACACTTGTATGGATTCCCCTCCCCCCCATGGATAGATGCAGATGAGTCTCAGATCGAATGCCCAAATTCCGCCGTAAGTCAGTAACTATTGCCACCAAGAGTAAGTCTGAAAGTACGATAGAAGCTGAAAAGTTTGTGGGACAAAAGTTGCAAGGGACATGGGGGCCATAATATAACGGTTTTTTATTGCAACATTCGCTTGATTCGACGAAACTAGTCTCGTCATTCCTATTAATGTTGTATTGCGAAACCGTCGAATGGTGTTTACATGTCAATGGCACGTTAGATAGATACGCCGTATTCGGCGACTATTTACTATTTGCATGATATACGAGAGAGAATAGTCAGAGCATGTGCTTCGGTAAATGCCGATGTGATAAGAAATACCACTCACTCCATGATAAGGAGGTTGCAGCACTGCATTGATACCAATGGTCATCCCTTCGACCACTTTCTGTAAATGGACTTTCAACATCTACATCTACATGGATAACCTGCAAATCACATTTAAGTGCCTGGAAGAGGGTTCATTGAACTAACTTCACAATTCTTTATTATTCCAATCTCGTATAGCGCGCGGCAAGAACGAACACCTATATCTTTCCGTATGAGCTCTGATTTCCCTTATTTTATCGTGGTGATCGTTGCGCTCTATGTAGGTTGGTGTACAAAAAAATTTTCGCATTCGGAGGAGAAAGTTGGTGATTGGAATTTCGTGAGGAAATTCCGTCGCAACGAAAAACGCCTTTCTTTTAATAACGTCCAGCCCAAATCCTGTATCATTTCAGTGACACTCTCTCCCCTATTTAGCCATAATACAAAACGTGCTGTCCTTCTTTGAACTTTTTCGATGTATTCCGTCAGTCCTGTCTGGCAAGGATCCCACACCGCGCAGCAGTATTCTAAAGGAGGACGGACAAGCGTAGTGTATGAAGTGTCCTTAGTAGATCTGTTACATTTCCTAAGTGTCCTGCCAATAAAACGCAGTCTTTGGTTAGCCTTCCGCACAACATTTTCTACGTGTTCCTTCCAATTTAAGTTGTGCGTAACTGTAATTCCTAGATATTTAGATGAATTCTTAGATATTTAGTTCAATTTCACTGATTTTTCGTGTAACCGAAGTTTAACGGATTCCTTTTAGCACTCATGTGGATGACCTCATACTTTTCTTTATTTAGGGTCCACTGCCAAATTACGCACCATTCAGATATCTTTTCTAATTCGTTTTGCAGTTTGTTTTGATCTTCTGATGACTTTATTGGTCGATAAACGACAGTATCATCTGCAAACAAAGACGGCTGCTCAGATTGTCTCCCAAATCGTTTATACAGATAAGGAACAGAAAAAGCCTATAACACTACCTTGGGAAACGCCATAATCACTTATGTTTTACTCGATAACTTTCCGTCAATTACTACGAACTGTGACCTCTCTGACAGGAAGTCACAAATCCAGTCATATAACTGAGACGATATTCCATTATCACGCAATTTCACTATAAGCCGCTTGTCTGGTACAGTGTCGAAAGCCTTCTAGAAATCCAGAAATACGGAATCGATCTGAAATCCGTTGTCTATAGCACTGAACGCTTCATGTGAATAAAGAGCTAGTTGTGTTTCACAAGAACGATGTTTTCTAAACTGCGTGTCAATAGACCGTTTTCTTCGAGGTAATTCATAATGTTCGAACACAATATAGGTTCCAGAATCCTGCTGCATACCGACGTTAATGATATGGGCCTGTTATTAAGTGGACTTTCATGGCACGTTTGTGACCTTCGTTGACCTTCAAAGACCTTACCGTTACATATCATTGGAGCCGCCTCGATAGCCGCTATCATAAAATAAGTACCATACTAAAGCATCCCACTTAAAAAAAAGTTGAACTTCATATCTCTCAAGCGACCCAATCTAGCAACAAAAAACCAACGTCATATTATGGTCGCCGTTGTCCGATGCAACATTTGTCCCACAAACTTTTCAGCTACTATCACACTTCCGCAATTAACCTAGGTGGCAATAGTTAGTGACTGACCGTGTATATGCACCAAGACGTAAAGAGTACTGCTTACTTCTCGCTTTTTGTGTAGAATGATGAAGCAGTTCCCAGCACATCCCAATTACTACCTACAACTCTTCATGGAAAAAAGCTAACTATCCACACTGAGGGAAGACACTTGTTACAAAAAATGCTTCCTCTGCATCACTCCTCTTCTAGCGACACTTGCTTCACCCGCACCCCTATTTAAAATGAACCGGCGTGTGCGTTACACTTAGGCCTATTCTTGGTACACTGAGGTGATGAAAGTCGTAGGACAGCTCCTAATATCGTGTCGGATCCCCTTTTGCAGGTCATATTGCAGCAGCTCGACGTGACGTAGACTGAACAAGTCGTTGGAAGTCCCCTGCAGAAATACTGAGTAATGCTGCCGTCCATAATTGCGTAAGTATTGCCGATGCAGGATGTTCTGCACGAACTGATTACGTCCCACAAGTGTTCGTTGGGATTCATGTCGGGCGAACTGGGTGGCCAAATCGCTCGCTTGAAATGTCAAGAATATTCCGCAAATCAATCAGGAAATGACATCGTGGTTTTGGAACATGAATAACTGAAAATGGTCTCCAACCAATCACAAATAACCATTTCTAGTCAATGATTCGTCCAGTTGGACCAGAGGACCCATTCCGTTCCATCTAAATGAAGCCCACATCACTATGGAGTCAGCAACAGCTTGCACAAATCCTTGTTTACAACTTGGGTCCATGACTTCGTGTGGTTCGTGCCACACTTGAAACCTGCCATTAGCTCTCACAACTAAAATCGGAACTCATGTGACCAGGCCACGCTTTTACAGTCGTCTAGTGCCCAACCGATGTGTTCATGAGCCCAGAAGAGGCGCTGCAGTCGGTGTCATGCTGTTAGTACGAGGGTAGTCGTAAAAGTAAGTTCCGATCGGTCGCTAAATGGAAACCACAGTGAAAATCAGAAATATTATATTGCAAGAGTTAGCTACACTTTCCAGATACTTCTCTACATGTGACTTCTGAAATTTTCCCGGCGTATTTGTTCTTCTAATAATTTATGGGTATGCAGCCGGATTCCGTCGACATTCTGCCACGATATTTCGGCCCAGAGACGTCCGACCATCATCAGGTGAGTACACAACTACTGAAGAGCCCGCGACTGCACCTGGGCTCTTCAGTAGCTGTGTACTCACCTGATGATGGCCGGACGTTGGAAATGTCTATGGGCCGAAATATCGTGGCAGAATGTCGACGGGATCCGGCTGCATACCCTGAAATTATTAGAAGAACTTCTCTACATAGTCGCCGCTCCTACTTAGACATTTGTCGGAGCGTTTTACCAAATTTCCAACACCATCGTCATAGAAGGCAGTCGCCTGTGCTTTCCGATAATTCTTTATGCTAGTCTATAGCATGCGCCCAAGTGTTGGCTTCGTATCCAGAGTTCCATGCGAACAGAGATGATACTCAGGACGAGCCAATTACGGCCGTGTTGCGGGTGATCGAACACTTCCCATCGAAAAGGCTGCAGGACTGTCTTCTCTGCCCGTGCAGAGTGCAGCTGAGAATTGCCATGAAGAAGGAAGTGCTTGGCAGTTGTGTTAGGTGGGCTGCATTCATTAAGGCGAAGCCTCTCAGCAGGCCCTCCTACTTGACGGGAGACATCGTTGTTCTAGGCACATTTACTCGTTCACAGTGCGCTCACAACTGTAAAGAGCGTCTTGATACGGTCGACGGTCATACTAGAGACACTACCCAACACATCTATGCAAAGCTTCATCGGGTTTTCACTGTGGTCTCCATTTCAAGACCGATCGGAGCTTTACCCTCGAAAATGCACACGCGTCGATGGTCTGCTACCATAGCCCTTTAACGCCGAATTTTTCCACACTGTCGAAGCCGATACGTTGGATTTGATTTCTTCACAGTGTTTCTTGTCTGTTAACACTGACAATTCTGTGAAAACGCCGCTGCTCTCGGTCGTTACGTAACGGCTGTCGTCCACAGTCTTGTCCATGATGAGAGATAATGCCGGAAATTTGTTATTCTCGTCACATTCTTGACACAGTGGATCTCAGAATACTGAATTCCCTAACGATTTCCGAAACAGATCGTCCATGCCTGTAGGTCCAACAATCATTCCCTGTTCAAAGTCCCGTCGTGTGGTCACTATCACGTCGAAAACATTTTTACATAAATCAACTGAATGTAAATGATAGCTTCGACAATGCACTGCCCTTTTCTACTTTGGGTACGCTACACTGTCTCCATTTGTATTTGTATATCAATGTTCCACGTCTTTTCTCACAGTGTAAATCACTTGATTGCTGGACTCCTAACTCCTGAACGGGTAGAAATGATAAAACTTAAAGCCGCCATTGCTTTCCGGCAGATCACTGCCGCTAATGATGTTAATACAATGTAGGGCTAACAGAAATGTACACAGCCAATATACAGTTACTGTTGGATTGTGCTGTCCGTTATTTGGCTTAATGTTGCGAAGTGAATTATGAAAGAGTTATGGTGTGGGGATTACCTACAACTCAGAGAAGGTGATTTCACGCGACACTTTAGCATATGTGACGTGTATACCTCATATTTACTGTCACAGATTTATGGTACAAAGTATGTGTGTAATAAATGGACTATATGAAAAAGAAATTCATACATTCCCTTTACAAACTGTAACACCACCACAATGTGTCGTGTATTATTGCTAGTATTGCAAAAAATGTAACTGTTGGTAAGTTTTAAAAATAATTTAGTTGTGTGACAAAATCAAAATTTACTGAGCCCTTTTGTTATTAACACACAGAAAATTACATTTAACCCCTCAGGGGGTAATAACCTCCACGCAGGGAACCACTGCCCTAAACCAATGTTTGAGGCGCAGCTGCTGAGGAACCATTACATCATGCTGCAGTTGTTCCATGAGCACACCATGGTGTGGGAGCCGACTAGTATGATTTCAAGGTCACGTCTATTACTGTTTTAGGGGCCACCGACCGCGCAACAGTATGCCCTAGTGCTCATTCGTCAGTATCGTGGTGCCATTTTTCAACAGGTCAGTGCTAGTTCCAAATATGGCACTTGCCTCTATGAAGTATCTGCTTGATATTAATGTAGTGTCGCGACCAACACAATCCCGAGGTCTACCTTCGATGGAACACGCGTGGAATCAGCTCGGACATTAGCACTGGTACGCAGAATATTAACGACCAGCTACAACATGTATGGCCCAGCCTAACGCAACTACACACATCAAAAAACGTTTTACATCACTTGGGTTCCAAGATTTCCGTAACCTGTACAGAAAATTGGAATGAAGACCAATATAAACATCGTTTCCGCCCTTTTTATTGCTCATGAAAACCAAACATTTCATGTAGTACCAACATACAGCGAGACCTTCAGAGGTGGTGGTACAGATTGCTGTACACACCGGTACCTCTAATACCGAGTAGCACGTCCTCTTCCATTGATGCATGCCTGTATTCGTTGTGGCATACTGTCCACAAGTTGATCAAGGCACTGTTCTACATCCACATCTACATCCATACTCCGCAAGCCACCTGACGGCGTGTGGCTGAGGGTAACTCCCTTCTATTCCAGTCTCGTATTGTTCGTGGAAAGAAGGATTATCGATATGCATCTGTGTGGGCTCTAATCTCTCTGATTTTATCCTCATGGTCTCTTCGCGAGATATACGTAGGAGGGAGTAATATACTGATTGACTCCTCGGTGAAGGTACGTTCTCGAAACTTCAACAAAAGCCCGTACCAAGCTACTGAGCGTCTCTCCTGCAGAGTCTTCCACTGGAGTTTATCTATCATCTCCGTAACGCTTTCGCTATTACTAAATGATCCTGTAATGAAGCGCGCTGCTCTCCGTTGGATCTTCTCTATATCTTCTATCAACCCTATCTGGTACGGATCCCACACTGCTGAGCAGTATTCAAGCAATGGGCGAACAAGCGTACTGTAACCTACTTCCTTTGTTTTCGGATTGCATTTCCTTAGGATTCTTCCAATGAATCTCAGTATGGCATCTGCTTTGCCGACGATCAACTTTATATGATCATTACATTTTAAATCACTCCTAATGCCTACTCCCAGATAATTTATGGAATTAGCTGCTTCCAGTTGCTGACCTGCTGTATTGTAGCTAAATGACAAGGGATCTTTCTTTCTATGTATTCGCAGCACATTATAATTGTCTACATTGAGATTCAATTGCCATTCCCTGCACCATGCGTCAATTCGGTGTAGATCCTCCTGCATTTCAGTACAATTTTCCATTGTTACAACCTCTCGATACACCACAGCATCATCCGCAAAAAGCCTCAGTGAACTTCCGATGTCATCCACAAGGTCATTTATGTATATTGTGAATAGCAACGGTCCTACGACACTCCCCTGCGGCACACCTGAAATCACTCTTACTTCAGAAGATTGTCCCACTCCTCAACGGCGATTCGGCGTATTCCCCAGAGTGGTTGGTGGGTCGCGTCGTCCTTAAACAGTCCTTTTCAATCCATCCCAGGCATGATCGATAGGGTTCATGTCTGGAGAACATGCTGGCTACTCTAGTTGAGCGATGTCGTTATCCTAAAGGAAGCCATTCACAAGATGTGCACAATGGAGTTCGAATTGTGGTCCATGAAGACGACTGCATCGCCAATATGCTGCCGATATGGTTTCACTATCTGTCGGAGGATGGCATTCACATATCGTACAGCCGTTACGGTGTCTTCCATGACCACAAGTGGCGTACGTCGGCCCGACATAATGCCACCCCAAAACAGCAGAGAACCTCCACCTTGGTGCACTAGCTGGACAGTGTGTTTAGGCATTCAGTTTGACTGGGTTGTCTCCAAACACGTCTCCAACGATTGTCTGGTTGAAGGCATATGAGACACCCATCGGTGAAGAGAACGTGATGCCAGTTCTAAGCGGTCCATTCGTCATGTTGTAGGACCCATCTGTGCTTCGCTGCATGGTGTCGTAGTTGCAAAGATGGACCCTGCCATGGACGTCGGGAGTGAAGTTGGGCAACATGCTGACTATTGCGCACAGTTTGAGTGGTAACATGACGTTCTGTGGCTGCACAAAAAGCATTACTCAAGATGGTGGCGTTGCTTTCAAGGTTCCTCCTAGACATAATACGTAGGTAGCGGTCATCCATTGTAGTAATAGCCCTTGGGCAACCTGAGCGAGGCATGTCATCGACAGTTCCTGTCTCTCTGTATCTTCTCCATGTCAGAATAACATCGCTTTCGTTCACTCCGAGAAGCCTTGACACGTCCCTTGTTGAGAGCACTTTCTAGCACAAAGTAACAATTCGTATGCGATCGAACCGCGGTATTGATCGCCTAGGCATGGTTGAACCACAGACAACACGAGCCGTGGACCTCCTCACTGATGGAATGACTGGAACTGGTCGGCTGTCGGACCCCGTCCTTCTAATAGGTGCTGTTCATGCGTGGTTGTTTACAACTTTGGGCGGTTTAATGACATCTCTGAACAATCAAAGGGACTTTGTCTGAGATACAATACCCACAGTCAACGTCTATGTTCAGGAGTTTTGGAACCGGGGTGATGCAAAAGGTTTTTTGATGTGTGTATATATGTTGACCAAATATATTAGATCTACAACTTTACTCCCACCGTTTTTTCTCGAGCTTCGAGGCTTTATTGTGAAAAACTTAAAAAAAATTTACCAGTCAAAGTACTGGTCTTCTTTGGCCACTACTTTCTCCCATCTTTGGAGCAGCACAGTAATCCAGCTGTGGAAGAACTGGGCGTCTTCTGAGGAAATCCGTGAATATATCCAATTTTGGGCTTGTTCGTATGACCTGAAGTGCTGATTAGCCAGGCCGTCTGCCAATGTTAAAAAAAGATGGCAGTCAACGGGACAAATATCTAGAGAGTACGGCGGGTGGGGTAGGACATTCCATTCAACGTATCCAACTATATTTTTGCAGGTTTTGCGACACAGGGCCGGGCACTACCATGTTGCATAATCACCTTTTCATGTCTACCGCTGTATTTTTGCCGTTTGTCTTTCACTGCTAGGCTCAAACACATCAACTACTGTGATTGTTCCCCTCGACTTCAGTAGCTTCGAAAACCTTCTGTCTTCCACTGCCGTTACCGTTCATGAACTGAAATCCTTGTCTGCGCGTTCTTTCACTAACAGGTGCCTCACCATAGGTCCTATACTGCATTCTATGAACCTCAGCCCTAGATTTCTTCATATTAAACAGAAAACTAAAACATCTCGCAATTAACGAGAACTGGGTTCGCAAGGTGACGTATTCAGCCGAGAATGACTTGTGATGCAATCGCAAATCAAGTAATATGTTGATGGCATTATGATTACAGATGTCTAGGCTTATCGTATGACACTTATGTTCTTCCACCCGCACCACCACTTGTCGCTTCTGCAATATTTTACAAAACGGCAAAAGAAAAGTTGTAGACCTAATAAATATAATCTGCCCGCTACATAGTATTATAACTTTATAAAAAGTTTTTATTGCATGGTCGATTTCGAAAATTCCATTCCCATCTTTAGATGCACCGTAACTACAGATCTAATTGATATCAGGTATTATCAATCACAGTAGGATATCAAGCGAATGGAAAACGTGAAAATCCCACTTCCACAACACCACATCAAAATGATATTAGCTATGTAGTCTGTTACTTAGCAGGGAGGTGTCATTTTGGTGTGTTATTGTGGAAGGTTTGGACTTGCACGCTTGCCATTCGGTTCACTGCTAGGTGTGACTGGGATAATAACACCTAACAGCGATTAGATCTGCTGCTCTAGTGCGTCGTCGGAAGACGAAAATGTAACTCGCGGAATTGATCGTGTAATTAAAAAAGTTATAAAATCATACTACAGCGAAAGACTGTTTCATAATTGCTTATCCAGTAACATTTACTGGGACCATTTTTCCGAGAGGAAACATCGTTTCATCACGTCTAACCGAGAAACTGCCTTGACGTTCTCACAGACGCACAAGTTGTCGTGGCGATGAATTCCAGTACATCGATCTGTTACAAACTTGTTGCACAGCCCTGAGGGATGCAGGCACACTTCAGACATTATAGCCGCTGTGCGCCAACTTTGGCGTAGACCTTTGAGCTCATCAGCCAGCGAGTAAATACAGATGTTTGCTGGCTCTCCCCGACCAGCAAACCTCTTAGCAGCAGCAAGGATCAAACAACCTACGGTGTTAATCCTGCAGAGCAAACATGGGCTGCATGCTTCGCAAGTGTACTTCTAATCGGCTACAGACGAGTATCAAAAGCAGAGCCAACATGCTGTAGTCAATTTCTCTGTGTTCCGCTGAGGAATTTCATGACTCTGGAGGTCGGTTTCGGCCATCATCCGATGACAAGCCTTTGCTTTATTGAAACCACGAGGTTGGCCGCGTAGCCGAGCGGTTCTAGGCGCTACAGTCTGGAATCGCGCGACCGCTAAGGTCACAGGTTCGAATCCTGCCTCGGGCATGGAAGTTTGTGATCTCCTTAGGTTAGTTAGGTTTAAGTAGTTCTAAGGTCTAGGAGACTGATGACCTTAGAAGTTATGTCTCATAGTCCTCAGAGCCATATGAACCATTTTTGAAACCATGAGGTGCTCTAGTCTGATTGGGCTTTCGCCGTTCTAGTTCGGGTTTTTTTCGTCGAGTGATGTTCTGCGTAATTTGGTAGGAAGTCTGGGTTCGTTTCTGTTCGCCTGACCTGGGTGGGGGCTTCTATCGTGATGGAGAAACCGGGCGACATCTTTTTTTATTACTTGGTGTGGTGAGTAATGAGTTAAAGTGTAGGTTATTTCAGAAGTGTATTATAAAGTTCTGCACAGTTAAATTAGGTTACTCCGCGTTCAGATAACGCGTGACTAAATGAAACCTCATAGGTTGCTTACTTATTGTTAAATGGAAGCTGATTATAGGAGCTAACATTACCTTTTCAATCTATTGTGGAAAAAAATTTCACTTGGCTGCCAACGGAAGGAGAGGTGGCGGCGTTAAGTTCCTGATCACCAGACATACATGTAATGTTACAAATATTGTAATGGAGCATGCTGTAGATAAACTTAACAAAATCCACTGTGCTTTAGATCCAAACTTCTCAGACTTTCCTGAAGTTTGCTCGAGTTATTGTATTGCTGGAAGTGGTGTATTGCGAGCATGTCCCTTCATTACTAAGTCTGGGAAACTTGTATTTATGTTTTGGGAGTCTGTGTGGTCTTAGTAAACAAACTAGGGTGAAGAATAATTCGCGCACTAGGACTTCACAGAGCGATTGCTCGCATACTGGCAATATAAAAATATCTCTCACAAAATTCTGCGCAAAATTCTGGCAATAAATGGACGTTAAAGATTGGCAATCTGGCAACACTGTAACCACATTGCGTTAACTACCTCTGTTAGCAAACGGAAGTGTTGATGTACTGTTGATACAGTGGATAGCGTTGTGGGGTATATACAAAAGCTTTAACTACGGTATTTTACGAATATGGGTGGATATGATTATGGAATTTTGGAAATTCATGCTCTGGTTAGCGTAAATTGTAATGGATGTAAAATAAGCTTAAGTATATTCTTATATTTGTAACAATTCAGCAATTGAATAAATATTTCAAACCAATTAGGTCTCTAAATAGCAGATTGAGTAAATCTCAAGTTCTTATTGTAATTCATACTAATTAGCTTTTTGTGATTACAAAGCAGAATTTCTTCAACTTAATGTATCCCAATTATTATTAATTTTTTATTTTTAAATGTGAGCATTAGACTGGTTATTTTTATTACTTAAATATCACACACAGCTATTAGTACATGGATTAATTAGAGTTACCACTTCTTATCATTAATTAAAAGTAAATGAATTAAGTATTTCACACTTACCACTTTTTAGTTTTTAGAACAAAAATTATTTTTATCAGAAAGTGCACACAATACTATCAAATGCATAAGATGATCAGTTCACTTCTTAGTTTATTCTACTCTTTCTTGCTTTTTATTACTTGAAGTGAAGGTCGGTAGACTTGCAGCGTGCTGAAAAGCGTTTAATTTGAGTTTTTCTAATCTCAATGAAATGTCTAAGTAGCTTCTCGCCCCGAGAGAGATTCAGAATGATTAAATTAAATCTCATGAGTATCGCGTTGGCATAGTAAGAAAAAATGTAGTAAAAATTGGGAATTAGTGATTGCTACTACGAATTGAAAGTAGAAAAGTTAAATTAAACAATTATTAGTTAACAAAATAAGTTTTTCGTACTGAAATCTAACATTTTGTGAATAATTCTCACAGTTTTGAACATAAAAAAGAATTTTGCTGTATTTCGTCTACATACTTGGAAATTACGGTAATGTTAGTTCAACTCTGGAGCTAAAGAATAAAGTATTCATAGTAAGATTTCATCAGTAGTCGTAATCGGCGACAGTAATGGAATGATTAGATAAATTCCTAATTTCACGCTGCAGCGGAGTGTGCGCTGATATGAAACTTCCTGGCAGATTAAAACTGTGTGCCCGACCGAGACTCGAACTCGGGGCCAGTGCCTTTCGCGGGCAAGTGCACACTCCGCTGCAGAGTGAAAATCTCATTCTGGAAACATCCCCCAGGCTGTGGCTAAGCCATGTCTCCGCAATATCCTTTCTTTCAGGAGTGCTAGTTCTGCAAGTTTCACAGGAGAGCTTCTGTAAAGTTTGGAAGGTAGGAGACGGATACTGACAGAAGTAAAGCTGTGAGTACCGGGCGTGCGTCGTGCTTCGGTAGCTCAGATGGTAGAGCACTTGCCCGCGAAAGGCATTGGTCCCGAGTTCGAGTCTCGGTCGGGCACACAGTTTTAATCTGCCACGAAGTTTCATATCAGCGCACACTCCGCTGCAGAGTGAAAATCTCATTCTGGAAACTCCATTTATGTTGCGAAGGTGAGTCATTTATGATCAAAATCACAGTTTAACTTTAGTTTATTTAAACAACAAGAAAACAAACATACAGGATATGAGCTACACCACTGTTTTATTAAACAATAATGAAATAAATTTCAGTACAACACCCTGTCGCCAAGGACAGGTGTCACAGAGACAGTAATGATCCACTCGTACCATTGAGCAGTGCAGTGACATCAGATCTCATCCAGCTGCTTATTCGATCACTAATTATCTCCTAGACTATTGCCTCAATGTGGCATTAGGCTTCTAGCTCATAAACAGGGTCTTTTTTGCATGGGTCGTAAATTTTTTCTGATTAGCTCGCATTGTATTTAATATTACTGCTACTCACTTGGACGTATGACAACACAAATTATCATTGTGTTACCTGAGGCAACAATGAAGGAATAGGTATGGGTCAGCAGTTGTGAAACAAAAATGGAACCGTGCAAAATCATTTAATTTTTTGTTGGCGCACTTTATACACAGGCGTGCCCGCTGGAGAGTTAAAGAAGAAGAATAGCAAGAAAAGAGGGGCGCGCATTCTTATATAGAACAAAAAAACACAGATAATAATGATACGCCGCTCACATTATTCTGGGCGTACATATTCGCTGACTTCCAGCGCAGTTAATTGACTTAGTGCTTAAATTATATCCTTAAATCTCAATACTTCGATGTTGTTGTTGTTGTGGTCTTCAGTCCTGAGACTGGTTTGATGCAGCTCTCCATGCTACTCTATCCTGTGCAAGCTTCTTCATCTCCCAGTACTTACTGCAACCTACATCCTTCCGAATCTGCATAGTGTATTCATCTCTTGGTCTCCCTCGACGATTTTTATCCTCCACGCTGCCCTCCAATGCTTAATTTGTGATCCCTTGATGCCTCAAAACATGTCGTACCAGCCGGTCCCTTCTTTTTGTCAAGTTGTGCCACAAACTCCTCTCCTCCCCAATTCTATTCAATACCTCCTCATTAGTTATGTGATCTACCCATCTAATCTTCAGCATTCTTCTGTAGCACCACATTTCGAAAGCTTCTATTCTCTTCTTGTCCAAACTAGTTATCGTCCATGTTTCACTTCCATACAAGGCTACACTCCATACAAATACTTTCAAAAACGACTTCCTGACACTTAAATCTATACTCAATGTTAACAAATTTCTCTTCCTCAGAAACGATTTCCTTGCCATTGCCAGTCTGCATTTTATACCCTCTCTACTTCGACCATCATCAGTTATTTTACTCCCTAAATAGCAAAACTCCTTTACTACTTTAAGTGTCTCATTTCCTAATCTAATTCTCTCAGCATCACCCGATTTAATTTGACTGCATTCCATTATCCCCGTTTTGCTTTTGTTGATGTTCATCTTATATCCTCCTTTCAAGACACTGTCCATTCCGTTCAACTGCTCTTCCAAGTCCTCTGCTGTCTCTGACAGAATTACAATGTCATAGGCGAACCTCAAAGTTTTTATTTCTTCTCCATGAATTTTAATACCTACTCCGAATTTTTCTTTTGCTTCCTTTACTTCTTGTTCAATATACAGGTTGAATAACATCGGGGAGAGGCTACAACCCTGCCTCACTCCCTTCCCAACCACTGCTTCCCTTTCATGCCCCTCGACTATTATAACTGCCATCTGGTTTCTGTACAAATTGTAAATAGCCTTACGCTCCCTGTAATTTACCCCTGGCACCTTCAGAATTTGAAAGAGAGTATTCCAGTTAACATAGTCAAAAGCTTTCTCTAAGTCTACAAATGCTAGAAACGTAGGTTTGTCTTTTCTTAATCTTTCTTCTAAGATAAGTCGTAAGGTTAGTATTGCGTCACGTGTTCCAACATTTCTACGGAATCCAAACTGATCTTCCCCGAGGTCCGCTTCTACAAGTTTTTCCATTCGCCTGTAAAGAATTCGCGTTAGTATTTTGCAGCTGTGACTTATTAAACTAATAGTTCGGTAATTTTCACATCTGTCACTCACCACATGGTAGAGTTTTGTCATGACTGGCTCTCCCAAGGCCGTCAGTAGTTCTAATAGAATGTTGTCTACTCCGGGGGCCTTGTTTCGACTCAGGTCTTTCAGTGCCCGGTCAAACTCTTCACGCAGTATCTTACCTCCCATTTCGTCTTCATCTACATCCTCTTCCATATCCATAATATTGTCCTCAAGTACATCGCCCATGTATAAACCCTCTACATACTCCTTCCACCTTTCCGCCTTCTCTTCTTTGCTTAGAACTGGGTTTCCATCTGAGCTCTTGATATTCATACAAGTGGTTCTCTTCTCTCCAAAGGTCTCTTTAATTTTCCTGTAGGCAGTATCTATTTTACCCCTAGTGAGATAAGCTTCTACATCCTTACATTTGGCTTTAGCCATCCCTGCTTTGCCATTTTGCACTTCCTGTCATTATTGAGACTTTTGTATTCCTTTTTGCCTGCTTCATTTACTGAATTTTTATATTTTCTCCTTTCATCAATCAAATTCAATATTTCTTCTGTTACCCAAGGATTTCTACTAGCCCTCGTCTTTTTACCTACTTGATCCTCTGCTGCCTTCACTACTTCATCCCTCAGAGCTACCCATTCTTCTTCTACTGTATTTCATTCCCCCATTCCTGTCAATTGTTCCCTTATGCTCTCCCTGAAACACTCTACAACCTCTGGTTCTTTCAGTCTATCCAAGTCCCATCTCCTTAATTTAGCACCTTTTTGCAGTTTCTTTAGTTTTAATCTACAGTTCATAACCAATAGATTGTGGTCAGAGTCCACATCTGCCCCTGGAAATGTCTTACAATTTAAAACTTGATTCCTAAATCTGTGTCTTACCATTATGTAATCTATCTGATACCTTTTAGTATCTCCAGGAATCTTCCATGTATACAACCTTCTTTTATGATTCTTGAACCAAGTATTAGCTATGATTAAGTCATGCTCTATGCAAAACTCTACCATACGGTTTCCTCTTTCATTTCTTCCCCCCAATCCATATTTTCGTCTCCCTCCACTACCTGGATAATTTCTCTTATCTCATCACACATTTCATCAATTTCTTCATCATCTGCAGAGCTAGTTGGCATATAAACTTGTACTACTGTAGTAGGTGTGGGCTTCGTATCTATCTTGGCCACAATAAACCGTTCACTATGCTGTTTGTAGTAGCTTACCCGCATTCCAATTTTCCTATTCATTATTAAACCTACTCTTGCAGTACCCCTATTTGATTTTGTATTTATAACCCTGTAGTCACCTGACCAGAAGTCTTGTTCCTCCTGCCACCGAGAGTCACTAATTCCCACTATATCTAACTTTAACCTATCGATTTCCCATTTTAAATTTTCTAACCTACCTGCCCGATTAAGGGATCTGACATTCCACGCTCCGATCCGTAGAACGCCAGTTTTCTTTCTCCTGATAACGACGTCCTCTTGAGTAGTCCCCGCCCTGAGATCCGAATGGGGGACTATTTTACCTCCGGAATATTTTACCCAAGAGGACGCCATCACCATTTAATCATACAGTAAAGCCGCATGCCCTCGGGAAAAATTACGGCTGTAGTTTCCCCTTGCTTTCAGCCGTTCGCAGCACCAGCACAGAAAGACCGTTTTGGTTAATGTTACAAGGCCAGATCAGTCAACAATCCAGACTGTTTCCCCTGGAACTACTGAAAAGGCTGCTGCCCCTCTTCAGGAACCACACGTTTTTCTGGCCTCTCAACAGATACCCCTCCGTCGTGGTTGCACCTATGGTACGGTCATCTGTATCGCTGAGGCACGCAAGCCTCCCCATCAACGGCAAGGTCCTTGGTTCATGGGGAAGGATAGAAAAAGAAAATAGTATGTTATTACTTCGCGGGCAGGGCACAATATTATAGTTAGCATACAGGAGATGAAGGGTTCGATTCGGGGGCGAGGCTTATTTGTTTTTATTAGGTAAAGGTAGTCAACATGGTACAGTATCTGCCGTCTTCATAATCTTACAGAGATTACAGTGAGTCTTCTACAAAATATTTGCAGTTACGTACTATGAACACAGAAATGGAAGTACAATCGTTTTCATTGGGCATTTTTTAAAGACGCATTTTGCTCATCATGAACACGAATTTATTGGCGCCACTGCATCTACTAAATTCCAAACCTGCTTTCTATCTACCCTCGCCAAGTGGTGCCATCGAAATTATTTGCAAAGCCTGTTGCTAGTCCTACTGGTGACGTAAGGCCCTAACGAAATGTAATGAATCTGGACGTAGCAAGAATAATATCTGATATTAATCTATGGTATCATTTAGGGAGGGTACACACAAAACAACTTTGGACTTTAGTAGTGGTAGTGGTTCGTAACAATCAGCGTCCACGACATGCAAAAGGTTTCTTAGAAAGCTGACCAATGAAAACGATTATGCTTCCATTTCTGAATTTGTCAGGAGGAACAGGACTTCTGGTCAGGTGAGTACAGGGTTACCGCACCGTTTCCGGCCAAGAGGAGACGTTGGCGTTTGCGTACGACGCCGCCGTCGAACCGCACGACGCCCCAAATCTGCTACTGCCGACAAAGACATTATTAACGCGGAGACATCCACCGGTGTGCCTGCGCCCTTCCCTACGCGCCATGCCGGCGCTGAACTGTGTAATGGACATAGCACAGCCAAACAGCCGAAACTATACCACGAACTACATCATCTTCTGAAGACAAAATGGACGATACACCGGTGCCCACCTACACGGCGTGGCACGAGGAGTAGGTCGAGGTTCGAGTCCTCCCTCGGGCATGGGTGTGTGTGTTTGTCCTTAGGAAAATTTAGGTTAAGTAGTGTGTAAGCTTATGGACTGATGACCTTAGCACTTAAGTCCCATAAGATTTCACACACATTTGAACATTTGAGGAGGTCGAGGAGCAGGACTCGTTACGGGACCATGCGCCGTCGGGGCTGATCCACTAATCATACTCTCCCCAGAATCCCCTGCGGGCGAGTGGGATAACGTTCCACTGCGACACCCACTCCCTCGCGCCGAAGCCAGAGTGGGCCGGCCTCCAACAGTCCGCCACCAGGCCTGCTGGACAGCAACCATCAACACCAAGAAAATCCGTTCCAGGGTGAAAACCTGCCTCTTGCGAGAGATGTTTTGGGCTTCTGATATTGATTTCGCCCCTCTGCAGGAAGTTCGCTTGGCCAGTCTCCCGGATATCAATGGCAAAACCACCCGCGAGTCCGCGAGTGATCCTATGGGCCGTGAAGTATCCATCTATGTCCGCCACGGGATTTCAGTCACCGACGTCGCCTTCCTTCCATCATGAGCTCGGGGCATGTCACTCAGTTTTATTCAGAGGAAATTTCCGCCCTGATTTTAGGGCGATACGACCACAGCCTACTAAGAAATGATTTTAACTGCTTTCTGCACACCGAAGATCAAGTTCCACACTATACTACATTGAGCGGGACCTCCTGCTACATGATACCTGGGAACTCCAACATGACGAGCGTTCTGGCCACATCTTTCTTACTAGCCATTCCGCAAGCCGTCCAGACTGGATATATGCATCACAGACGTTTATATCTGCGATACGAAGCGCCGAACGGTGGTCACTGGCCTTTTCTGATCATTGCGCTTACATCTGCACCGTCATTCCGCCGAAAACTGTATGGCGTAGCGTTGCGCTATAGAAACTAAATACTTCTCATCTGCATGACCTGACCTTGTAGCCAGAAAGTCACTGAGACATGGACAGCATTCGAACGACGACTTCCCCGCTACAGCTCGACATTGACATAGTGGATGGATTGCGTCCAAGCAGCGATCCGGAGGACAGTGATGAGATGCAGCAAGGACTGGGCCGACGGGCATCGCAACACTGTTGACCTCTGCTATGCGACTCTCCGAGATCTCGACACTCAGGTGACTCAGGTGCCAACCTCAGACAACCAGTTGGAACGGCAAAGAACTAAGGTGAGAATAATTGCGCAGGTGCGCCGGAAATTGCAAGGGATGGAGGATGATACGGACACGGTGCCACGATCATGCGGATTTGAAAATTCCATCCATACATCATATAGTGTCCAACGAACGACGACGCCGTTGGCAGGTCATCGATACTCTGACTACGCCTCACGGCCCGCAGGTGACCAATCAGAATGACATCGTTCACGCTCTAGTCGAACGCTACCGTCGTACTTATAGGGAATGACATGTTGATACTGAAGCAGACGACTCCATTTTGCATTACATCATGCCCATCCTCATTCATACAGAGACGGATACTTTGACAGTGGCGGTCACACGAGCCAAAGTCGACAATGCAATCAACAAGGCTGTAGTCAACAGATCGCTCGGCATTGACGGCTTACCGACTGAGTTTTACCGAGCCTTCCGGGACCTGATGGGGCCGCGGTGGACAACTATGTTTCAAGAACTGATTACATCTGATCAAGGAATCCCATCCACCTTTGTTGAGGGCATCTTCATTCCGGTCCACAAACCAGCCAGTGGTTCGACAGTCGTGAGTTACCGACCGCTCACCCTACTCAATGCCGATTACAAGATTTTCGCTCGTTTACTGGCAATGCGTCTCCGAACAGAACTCCCTCATATACTCTCCCAAAGCAAACGACGCGTGGGGAACAGTTTAACAGAGTGCCACAGAGGAAAGCCGCGACTTAATTGGGGTGGCGGCGGCCTGCAAACCCCTTGCAGCAGCCGTCGCTATATATTTCGATAGCGCCTTCGATAAAGTACGCCATCGTTTCCTGTTTTCGGTGGCATCCCGAATGGGCATCCCCCCTCCGTTCATCGACGTCCTTCGGCGTCTTCGCGACAGTGCCAGTTCACGAGTCCAAGTCAATGGACGTTTAGCTGGGCCGGTATCCATCTGCCGTTCCATACGGCAAGGGTGCCCCTGTCTACCCTCCTGTATGCCATTGCCCTAAAGCCGCTCACTGTGAGCTTGACAAGCAAGCTCTCTGGCCTCAGCCTTCGTCAACACACTATTCACTGTCGGGCTTACGCTGATGACATCCTCCTCCTCACTCGCTCCAGCTCTGAAGATCGAGCAGTCGTCGAATTGATTACACGCTATGGGGCTGCCGCTGACAGTGCCATGAATGTCGCCAAATTTTCTGCGATGTATAATGCATGAGGTCTCCAGAAGGTGAAGTGGTGTCCCTGCCCCCCACCCCCCCACCCCCACCCTGTCTCAGGTACAGCGGTAACGAATTTCCATCGCCTGTTACGCGTCATGCGCAACGACGTCTGCCAGAACCTCCTGAGCCGCCAGGCCACACTTCAACGCGTTGAGTTTCTTAATCGTTATGTGGAGTCCAAATTGGTCCATATCGCGCAAGTCCCGACTCAAATTGGGCGCAGCCTTCAGGTGCCCTTTGGCCATTATCTCACGGCTGGTTCCATGCTTGAAGGCTGTCGTGAGACACTTACCCTGCCCGCACGGGATGGTGGACTCGGACTCGTCAATGTCCGTATGCGAGCTGGGGCCTTGTATATGAGCAGACTACCATGAGAAGACAGTGGACCGGACAGTCACATCTCCAACAGGCAGCTTCCATCTCACCACAGGTGTCTGTAGGCCACGAGTTCCTCATTTGTATCACATATCGATTTTATTCGTCGACTACAGTTACACACATACCAGTCTCCCCAGGACTCAGGATTTTTACGGCCTACTAATGCGCCGTGTTCCACGCAGTATGTTTGAGACCAAACATCCCTCCATTCAGTGGCACATAGTGTGGACTACCATCCACCAGCCCTTCCTCCCTACGGATATCCGGGCACTGTGCTATTACAAATTCAACAGGAAATTTGCCACGAAACAGCGACTACGTAACATCGGTTTGTTAGATTACCCTCTTTGTCTCCTTTGCCGGTATCTCGACAGGGAAGACCACAGTCTGGCATGCGCCTCTTCACAAGATGTTTGGCTCTTCAAGCACTAATTCATTGCCTGCTATCTCCGAGTGCCATCAGACGCAATCGAACCGCGAGTGTTTCTATACCCGGAGCACAAACATTTTCCCGCCGCCAAAGGTCATGCAGTTACGTGGACAGTCGCTTATCTCTTTCATGAGGGACCTTAATTCCGCTTAGACTTCTGGTCCTATTTACGAACAGCCCAAGCAGCTGTCGAAAAAAAACCACGTTACCGAACATTATTTGCTAGCTATCTGAGCCTATGTCTGAGTTTAAACCGCCTATGATCGATTCTACCTCCGATCTCCACTGATAGGAGAGCGCTTCGTAGATTACGCGGATTTTATTTGTTTCTCTTTTCTTTTTCTTTGCCCAGCTTTTATATTATTTTTCTCTGCCACTGATGTATGTTACACATAACTTCATAATAATAGCGAATATTTAAAAAATGCAAATAAATAAACAACAACAACGCCTTCTGCTTCTATTGCCCGCGAAAGGCAAAGGTCTTCATTCTGAGTCTCGGTCCAGCACACAGTTTTAATCTGCCGGGAAGTTTCATATCATTTTAATAAGTCTCGGATGCAAAATACTAACACTAATCCTTAAGAAAAGAATAGAAAAACTGGTAGAAGAAGATCTCGGGGAAGATCAATTTGCATTCCGGAGAAATGTAGGAACACGCGAGGCAATACTATCTCTCCGACTTCTCACAGAAGATAGGTTAAGGGAAGACTAACCTACTTCCATAGCATTTCTAGACATAGAGAAAGCTTTTGACAATGTTGACGGGAATACTCTCTTTCAAACTGTTAAGGTGGCAGGGGTAAAAAACAGAGAGCGAAACGCTATTTACAATGTGCACATAAATTAGATGTCAGTTATAAGAGTCGAGTGGCATGAAAGGGAAGGAGTGGTAGAGAATGGAGTGAGATAGGGTTGTAGCCTGTCCCCCATGTTATTCAATCTGTATCTTAGGCAAGCAGTAAAGGAAACAAAAGAAAAATTTGGAGTATGAATTAAAGTCCAGGGAAAAGGAATAAAGACTTTGAGGTTTGTCAACGACATTGCAATTATGTTGGAGAGAGCAAAAGACTTGAGAGAGCAATTGAACGGAATGGACAGTATCTTGAAAGCAGGATATAAGATGAACACCAACAAAAAAAAACGAGGATAACGGAATGTGGTAGAATTAAATCAGGCGATGCGGAGGGAATTAGATTAGGAAATGAGACACTTAAAGTAGTAAATGAGTTTTGCTATTTGGTAAGCAAAATAGCTGATGATGGTCGAAGTGAAGACTGGCGATGGCAAGAAAAGCGTTTCAGAAGAAGAGAAGTTTATTAACATCGAGTATAGATTTATGTGTCAGGAGGCCCTTTCTGAAATAATGCGGTAGAATTAAATCAGGCGATGCGGAGGGAATTAGATTAGGAAATGAGACACTTAAAGTAGTAAATGAGTTTTACTATTTGGTAAGCAAAATAGCTGATGATGGTCGAAGTGTAGACTAGCGATGCAAGGAAAGCGTTTCGGAAGAAGAGAATTTTATTAACATCGAGTATATATTTAAGTGTGAGGAGGCCCTTTCTGAAATCAATTGTGTGGGGTGTAGTCAGACATGGAAGTGAAACATGAACGATAAACAGTTTAGACAAGAAGAGAACACAAGCTTTTGAAATGTGGTGTTACAGAAAAATGCTGAAGATTAGATGGGTAGATCACGTAACCAATGAGCAAGTACTGAGTATAATTGGGTAGAGGATAAATTTGTGGTACGAACTAAAATAAGGGATCGATTCGTAGGGGACATTCTTAAGCATCAAGGAATGACAAATTTGGTACTGTAGAAAAGCGTGGGGAGTTAAAAGTCGTTAATGGACACCAATAGATGAATATAGTAAGCAGATTCAGAGGGACGTAGGTTGCAGCAGTTACTCGGAGATGAAACAGATTGTACAGGATAGAGCAGCATGGAGAGCTGCATCAAACCAGTCTCTGGACTGAAGACCACGATAACACCTATAGCGTGTAACTGCAGATATTTTGCGGAAGACCCACTGTACTCGCTGTATGACAATTAAGACTCCAGATATCGTACCACGCAGTCTACTTTTACCAAATAAAAACAAATAGGCCTCAACCCAGAATCGCACCCTTGACCTTCTTCAGGCTAACCCAAAGCACTAGCCACTGCTCCAACCGCCCGACAGTGCTACCAACACCGACAGAGGCAGTTACCGTACGCGTGATTGCAGTGTTGCCGGACTGTCAGTCTTTAACATTTACTGAGTGCCCAAAATATGCGCATGACGAAATTTTGCGAGAGAGGTTTTTCTATTGCTAGAGTGTGAGGAATCGCGCTACGAAGTCCACGTGCGTATATATATATATATATATATATATATATATATATATATATATATATATATATATATATATATGTGTGTGTCTTTAACTTTTCTTTCCATTATTCGGCTCAATACATCCATTTGTTACGTCTACTTAAAAGTACAAAGGTGGCAACTCATGGGGTATAGATACGCATTTATACTGATGGTGGTAGTATCGCTTACAGAAGGTATAGAAAGATAGTGCACTGTCTCAACTGTCATCTGAATGCAGGTGATTCATGTCAAATGGTTTCCGTAGTGATTTTGCCGCACGACGTGAATTGACAGACTCTGAACCTGAAATTGTAGTTTGAGCGAGACACATGGAACATTCCATTTCGGAAAGAGCCAGACGCATGGAACATTCCATTTCGAAAATCGTTAGGCAATTCAATATTCAGATGTCCACAGCGTTAAGAGTGTGCCAAGAATAATAAATTTCAGGCAACAACGCAGTGGCCGACGGTCGCTGCTTAACGACTGGGAGAAGCGGCGTTTGCGTAGAGTTACCAGTGCTAACTGATAAGAAAGACTGCGGCAGCAGACTACCGAAGCGAGTGCCTTTGCTTAAGCATGACATAGCCTGCGTCGCCTCTCCTGGGCTCGTGACCATGTCGGTTGGACGCTTAACGACTGGAAAACCGTGGCCTGGTCGCATGAGTCCCGTTTTAATATGGTAAAAGCCGATGGTAGGGTTAGTGTGTGGCGCAGACCCCACGTTATCAACAACGCACTGTGCAAGCTGGTGGTGACTCCATGATGGTGTCGATTGTGTTTACATGAAATAGACTGGAAACGGACTGAAAAGATCATTTAGTGCTACTTGGAGACCGTTTGCATCCATTCGTCACCATGTTCCCAAAGAACGATGGAATTTTGGATGGCAATGCACTGGGCCCAAATGGTTTGTGATTTGTTTGAGGAACAAACATGAATCCCATCGAACAGTTATGGGGTATACACGAGAGGTCAGTTCGTGCACAGAATCCGACAACATTTTTTAAATTATGAATGGCTGTAGAGACAGCATGGCTCAGTATTTCTACTTGAGACTCCCAACGACTTGTTGAGTACACACGACGTCAAGTTGTCGCACTACAGTGAGAGAAAGAAGGTCCGGGACGATATTAGAGTGTATCCTATGACTTTTGTCGCCTGAGAGAACATGGTGGCACGCCGACATATTGGTCTTACTTTTTTTGAGCCGAATAAAGCACGTAAATGAGGTGGCACAATCCTTTTTGCAATTCCAAACCACTATCAATAAATAATATTTCTTTGGATTAAATTAGATATCGGATGGCGAAGGTAAGTTGTGGATGACTGCCGTTTTGTAGATATACTGTAAAGTGAACTGGCATATGATACATATAGTGGAACGCATGATAGCAAGGATAATTGTGATTACATTATTAGGTCGAAATTACGTTCCGAACTTGTGTTCTTAATCATGCAAGGAAGTATTGATTCAATTATTCTTACAAATTGAAAGTAAACGATCACATGTCTGAGGGAACATCTTCATCTGCAGTGCTTGGAGCTGTAACTTTAAAGCAAACACTCTCTCCAATTCACGGACGTCTTCTTGCTGAGTCATTGCTTATTATTAAATAATTTAATAAGAACTACCAAAAACTCATTTTTCACTCGTGTGTGTCTGTGACTATTCCATTAAACATTCGTGGTCAGACGGCGTTTCCAATTTGTTTCCTGGGGCATTTCAATCAGGCACGCATTGCCATCCATAAAAATGAGGTCACATATTAACGTTCAGTGGTGAGTGTACCATGCACACAGGTTTGGAGGTCTCTATCGCCATGCAGTATTATGCCTCCACATACCGTAACACCTGGACCACGAAAACGACCCTGTCTGACAATGTTGGATGTATTCTCATGTGGCGAGAGCTGGACCATTGTCGAACATGGAAAGAAGTCAGCGCAGCAGTATAGTGCTGCGAGAGCTTCCCAGACTACTACTTGCTGGAATAGTCGAAGGCACCACGATAATTGTAGACTATTTGACCTTTATTGCGGGGTTTTATTATTGATGTTTTCCTGACTGGTGTTTTCCCGAAGGTCTGACGGTATGTCTCCAGACACTCAGATTCTAAAAGCCACCATGTAAATCGTTACTTCCCACAACGATTTTAATAATTCCTGTGGTTTATTATCAATGTCTCCCTTATTAGTTACAATAGGAAAATTCTGGTAGTATGAATACACTTTGGAGTAACACCGAAAAGCAAATACACACAAAAAAGACACAAAGCTTGCTAGCTTTCAGAGTAATCCTTTTTCGAGCTAAAGCGCGCGCGCACACACTCACACAGACACACACACACACACACACACACACACACACACACACACACACACACAGGTACACCCGTGCCCCTATATGGTGTTGGCTGGATATAATTGCGGTGCTGCAGTTCAGCAGGTGGGTTAGGTTGGAGTTGGTATGTTTTAAGGCAGCATCGTGGGGCGGGGGGTGGGGAGGGGGGGGGGGAGATAGAGGTGGCATACTGGAAGAGGGTTGGGAATGAGTGCCTAGCGGCTGGGAGGGACGCCATCCGTTTACCGTCTAGGACTGCGTCTAGGGAGGGGTGGTACATGCTGTGGCTAGGCACGTGATGCCCAGGTGTCGGAGCTGGTGGGAAGCGGCACACACTGATGATGGCTTGGGAACATGAATTGGGAGTGGTTGATTGGACTGAGGAAGGATAAACTGCTGGATGGAGGGTACGGGGACTGTTTGTTAACAGGGATTTAGGCTAGGAGGATTACAAGAATGAAGAACGTATTGCAAGAATAAATCCCATTGCATAGGTCAGAGAACCTGGCGGTGAAGGAAAGTGTCTCGATGGCTCAGGTTGTGAAGCAGCCGTTGAAATTGAGCATGTTACGCTCAGTTGCCTTTTGTGACAACATGTGGTTGCAAATTGAGAGACAGAACAACCATCGGGATTAATTTAGGGGAAACACTTGGAAGGGTGGGCCAATTTGACGTGTAATTTTTCATCCCCTAACAAATACTTTTATTTAATAACAATTCTATCATCAACCAATTAACAGTTACCAAGATTCTTGTCAAATTAATACCAGTGGTTAAGGATTTTAGATTAATATCACATTGCATAAGGATATTTGCATTCTACATAAAATTACAAATGGTACCCGAACAACATGTCAACTGTGCTATACAGTGGTGGCCCGACTACAAAAAGTTAATGATTAAATAAACCTGTAGCAGCACTCCGTCTGCGCGACTAGCATCACAACAGTCCGCTAATGCCACAACAGGCTGTCAATATAAGTTCACAAAACGTTAAATGATATACACTACTGGCCATTAAAATCATTACACCACGAAGACGACGTGCTACAGACGCGAAATTTAACGTACAGGAAGAAGATTCTGTGATATGCAAATGATTAGTTTTTCAGAGCACTCACACAAGGTTGGCGTCGATGGCAACACCTGCAACGTGCTGACATGAGGAAAGTTTCCAACCGATTTCTCATACACAAACAGCAGTAGACCGGCGTTGCCTGGTGAAACGTTGCTGTGATGCCTCGTGTAAGGAGAAGAAAGGCGTACCATCAAGTTTACGACTTTGATAAACGTCGGATTGTAACCTATAACGATTGCGGTTTATCGTATCGCGACATTGCTGCCCGCGTTGGTCGATATCCAATGACTCTTAGCAGAATATGGAATCGGTAGCTTCAGGAGGGTAATACGGAACGCCGTGCTGAATCCCAACGACCTCGTATCACTAGCAGTCGAAATGACAGGCATCTTATCCGCCTGGCTGTAACGGATCGTGCAGCCACGTCTCGATCGCTGAGTCAACAGATGGGGACGTTTGGAACACAACAACCATCTGTATGAACAGTTCGACGACATTTGGAGCAGCATGGACTGTCAGGTAGGAGACCATGGCTGCGGTTACCCTTGACACTGCATTACAGACAGGAAAGCCTACTATGGTGTACTCAACGACGAATCTGGGTGCAAGAATGGCTAAACGTAATTTTTTCGAATGAATCGAGGATCTGTTTACAGCATCATGATGGTCACATCCGTGTTTGGCCACATCGCGGTGAATGCACATTGGAAGCGTGTATTCGTCATCGCCATACTGGCGTGTCACCCGGCGTGATGGTATGGGGTGCCATTGGTTAAACGTCTCGTTCACCTCTTGTTTGCATTGACGGCACTTTGAACAGTGGACTCACAAAATGTTCGACTGCTGTCCTGGCCAGCACATTCTCCAGATCTCTCACCAATTGAAAACGTCTGATCAATGGTGGCCGAGCATGTGGCTAGTCAGTAGACACCAGTGACTACTCTTGATGAACAGTGGTGTCGTGTTGAAGCTGCATAAGGAACTGTACCTGTACACGCCATCCAAGCTCTGTTTGACATAATGCCCAGGAGTATCAGGGCCGTTATTACGGCCAGATGTGCTTATTCTGAGTACTGATGACTCAGGATCTATGCACCCAAATTCCGTGAAAATGTAATCTCATTACACTTCTGGTATTACACTCCTGGAAATTGAAATAAGAGCACCGTGAATTCATTGTCCCAGGAAGGGAAAACTTTATTGACACATTCCTGGGGTCAGATACATCACATGATCACACTGACAGAACCACAGGCAAATAGACACAGGCAACAGAGCATCCACAATGTCGGCACTAATACAGTGTATATCCACCTTTCGCAGCAATGCAGGCTGCTATTCTCCCATGGAGACGATCGTAGAGATGCTGGATGTAGTCCTGTGGAACGGCTTGCCATGCCATTCCCACCTGGCGCCTCAGTTGGACCAGCGTTCGTGCTGGACGTGCAGACCGCGTGAGACGACGCTTCATTCAGTCCCAAACATGCTCAATGGGAGACAGATCCGGAGATCTTGCTGGCCAGGGTAGTTGACTTACACCTTCTAGAGCACATGCGGACGTGCATTGTCCTGTTGGAACAGCAAATTCCCTTGCCGGTCTAGGAATGGTAGAACGATGGGTTCGATGACGGTTTTGATGTACCGTGCACTATTCAGTGTCCCCTCGACGATCACCAGAGGTGTACGGCCAGTGTAGGTGATCGCTCCCCACACCATGATGCCGGGTGTTGGCCCTGTGTGCCTCGGTCGTATGCAGTCCTGATTGTGGCGCTCACCTGCACGGCGCCAAACACGCATACGACCATCATTGACACCAAGGCAGAAGCGATTCTCATCGCTGAAGACGACACGTCTCCATTCGTCCCTCCATTCACGTCTGTCGCGACACGACTGGAGGCGGGCTGCACGATGTTGGGGCGTGAGCGGAAGACGGCCTAACGGTGTGCGGGACCGTAGCCCAGCTTCATGGAGACGGTTGCGAATGGTCCTCGCCGATACCCCAGGAGCAACAGTGTCCCTAATTTGCTGGGAAGTGACGGTGCGGTCCCCTACGGCACTGCGTAGGATCCTACGGTCTTGGCGTGGATCCGTGCGTCGCTGCGGTCCGGTCCCAGGTCGACGGGCACGTGCACCTTCCGCCGACCACTGGCGACAACATCGATGTACTGTGGAGACCTCACGCCCCACGTGTTGAGCAATTCGGCGGTACGTCCACCCGGCCTCCCGCATGCCCACTGTACGCCCTCGCTCAAAGTCCGTCAGCTGCACATACGGTTCACGTCCACGCTGTCGCGGCATGCTACTAGTGTTAAAGACTGCGATGGAGCTCCGTATGCCACGGCAAACTGGCTGACACTGACGGCGGCGGTGCACAAATGCTGCGCAGCTAGCGCCATTCGACGGCCAACGCCGCGGTTCCTGGTGTGTCCGCTGTGCCGTACGTGTGATCATTGCTTGTACAGCCCTCTCGCAGTGTCCGGAGCAAGTATGGTGGTTCTGACACACCGGTGTCAGTGTGTTCTTTTTTCCATTTCCAGGAGTGTATATATTTGTCCAATGAATACCCGTTTATCATCGGCATTTATTCTTGGTGTAGCAATTTTAATGGCCAGTAGTGTTTATTAAAATGCATACATCTCCGCTGAAACAGTAAACTCCAGGCCTACTCCAAGGCAAGAAATTAGACACAAATATGTATGATGTTGGCATTCAAAATTCGTTAGCCACCGCACCAATAGGAGGTACACAATCACGTTAAATTTTCCTTTTACTAACAATACTAGAAAGCGTAAGGCATATGACGACACTTTGGTGTCATAAGACACTGCTCTCTTATAGAAAAGATACGGCCAACCTGTCCAAAAAATACCCATGTGTAGTACTTCACTGACTGACCACAAGGCAGTTAAACTTAATCAAGTTAAGTATTTAAATAAAATACCGGGCTTCTAAAATGTATATGATAATTAATATGATAACGACATTAATCCTCTTTAACAGATTGCCTAGTGTGGGATTCAGTATTGCAGTACCCACAGCCTCCGAAAACTTGAAACGACCCTATCATTCCTCAACATTCCAGTACCTCACATCTCTCCAAAATAACTCCGGACGATTCTCTTAAACTTCTGTCTGCTCTTCATCATTACTAAAAGGCCTACAGCGGTCTGTCTGCTGCGGCAGACGGCTTACAATTGGACAACTGATATCAGAATTACTATCTGACCATGATGTAATGAAGCCGAAATCTTATTGTGTCTTCAGATCTTACCCAAGTATATCGTCGCCTTTTACGATTTTTGGACAATGTATTCGCTGTTACTAGCTGAAGTTATCGCAGATCTCTACTAGTCCCTGTTCTTCCTCAGTCCTGGCTCAAAGCCCAGATTCTTCCGTTACCGTGTCTTCTGTTCATTCCCCCACACCACCGCTCCAATCCTCCATCATTATTAGACTATTATCCCCACTTACATACTGAGTTGCCCGTTCAGCATCCTCATACACCATCTCATTCTCTTCATCTTCTGGTTGTGATGTAGGCACGTATATCTGCACTATTTTTGTTGGTGTTGGTTTGCTGTCGATTCTGATGACAATTATCCTATTGAATTGTTCAAAGTAATCTTTTGCCTATGGCGATATCATCATGTCACTTTTCAATTACGGGTCGCAAGCCTTGTGGACAAATACTCTGTGTCTCTAATTGAATGGTTTCCACTGCATTCTGCATCATCATACCTTTGATCATTGCTGATTCGTCTGTCTTTTACACATAGTTTCCCACCCCAGAGACAAGAGGGTGCCCGAACCTCTGTCTGATACTCTGCTCTCCTTATGAAGGTCGTTAACAGGATGAGGATGACTCGTTATACTGTAAGTCTTTGAATGTTATTGCTGATGGTTTTTGTTCAAAATTTTAGTAATAGCTGCGATCGACCATGGGACCTAGAATACTGTGATTACTTGTCGAAGACGCTACTCCTAGACCACGGAGATAAAAGATTTAATTTTGAGCAGAAGGAGTATTTTCCCCTAAATAAAAATGAATGCCGGGAAAGATGAAAGTTTACATCCGATTTCCTTTCCCATCCCACTTTGATCCAAACTGGTGCTCCGCCGTTAATGAGCTTGTTGTCAAAGGGATGTAAATCTTTGTTCTTGCTCTCTTCCATTTCTTTCCCTTGTTACAAAGAGTAGTAAGTTATTAGGGGTCAAGAGAATCTAGAGACTGTGGCGTAACAGTGTTGTGTGTACTTCAATTTTCGACGAGTAACGTGCGGTGACATTCAAGTTTAGGTCTCCGCAGCATAACCAAACCAACCATCTTCCCCCATCAATCGTTATAATTAACAGTACTTTTTAGCTACAGCAGAGGAGAATTAAAACGCACTAAATTAAAAGTGTTGTTTTTTTTAGTCAAACACTAAATTCTGCGGTGTAATAAAGAAAACAGCACAGAAAGAACGTGAGCTTATTGAAGAGTTCCAAACAAATTCCAAAAGTTATGATAAAACTAAGCTCTGACCAAACAGGCCACGAATGCCCAACTGTACCGCCCGGCCGACGCGTCATGCTCAGCCCGCAGGCGTCGCTGGATGCGGAGATGGAGGGGCATGCGGTCAGCACACCGCTCTCGCGGTCGTATGTCAGTATACGAGGCCGCAGCCGCCCCTTCTCAGTCAAGTAGCTCCTCAGTTTGCTCACAAGGGCTGAGTGCACCCCGCTTGCCAACAGCGCTTGGCAGTGGGGATGGTCACCAATTCAAGTGCTAGCCCAACCCGACAGCGCTTAAATTCGATGATCGGACGGGAACCGGTGTTACCACTGCGGCAGGACAGTTGGCACCTAAGGAAACAGGCTAACCCAAAATCGGTGCTGACAGTAAAGTTTAATAAAACACACACACACACACACATACACAGTGAGAGAGAGAGAGAGAGAGAGAGAGTAATATAGCAGTGGGGAGAATTTCATCCATATCTGCGATACTGCAATGAAACCAAACAATAAAAAACAGGTGAAGGGGGAGGAATGGAACACTCCGAAAACAAAGCACTACAGTTGGAAAAAATCCAACAGTATCAAAACCAAACGAGTATTTCCCAGAGTGTTACGCAGAGATTCCTGTTAAAGTTTCATGGGCCGGTTTTGTTGGATGTTTCTCTCTGAGGGGTAATTTACGTACCTAACTAGGTGCCACTTCAAGTTTGTACTGCTAGCATGACTCGTATCCGAAACTGCACGTCAAAGATAGCTTTTTTTTTTTTACATTTTTGCTTTTTCTTTTTTTTAAGTATGAACGCCTTGGATTATTATTATTCGCAACCGAGATCGAGATCCTTTCAAAATCGGAAGACAATGACTTGAGTATCGTCACATAGCAATTCCAGCAACGCCAAAAATTCGAAATATGAAGAAACATGCTAGTGAAGTAACAATAGAATATTGAGAGAGTTTACTGACTATTAATAGAGTGCAACTGACAGTGCTACCTAATAAAGAAATGACTCTTTCGTGTTCTGTTGTCAATTAGTCTATAACACAGCGCATTTATATGTCGAACATATACTAGGAACAGACCGTTTGATCGAAGCTTAAAAATTAGGTTATCATTCTTATGTACATCCGGAAATGAACTATGCATGTGTAGCATAACCCGTAAGAAAGACAGTCGTGCAACCGTTGACAGTGGTAGGGCTGAAAATTCTACGGTACATTTGAACGGTATTGCTGTTTCTTTAATTAGTCTTGATCGGCGTGCTCCGTGTAATACTGTCCTTTATGTTCCCTGGTAAAGGTCGACTTCAGTCTACTGTTATGGCAAGTCCCATTAAATATCTAACACACCAGTCCAGCAAGGCGCAATGGAAATTGAAATTGGAATTAAACAACAACGCACTGGATGACGCAGGAATGGCAAGTTACTACGCTCCTAGGCTGTCTTGTGAAAACAGTAATTAATATGGGGCTAAATTAATCTCTCTATGGGTCAATACTTATTACGGATAATTGCAGTGAAAGATGAGTTCTTTTACAAAAATGCACATTTTTCCTCAAGTGGACAAACAAGAAGGATTCTGACCAGTACATTCATGTGCACTGAAGGTGATACGAGCTTTCACTAAATTTCTGTTGGTCTCCTGACACATCATGCACATCGTCACACAAAGTTTGAAAATGAAATCAGATCGCTGTCTACTTACTACATTCACGATTATAATAGACACGCGATTTCACAAACACTTTCATGGGATTAGTGCGACATTTGGTGTGCACCCATAACTTCGTGATACCAGCAAAGTTGGTATGTGTTGGCACCGGTAAGAGGTTGACAAAGCAGACTCCGACACACTGGCTGACCACAGCTTCAGATACCGGACGTGCGGATGGGTGTCATGTAACTGGATGAATGTAGTTCATCAATTAACGTTTATTTGTTCATTAAACAGCAACATACAGTAAAGGGTGAACAATTCTTGGCCAGAAGGACGCATGAATGTAGTTCATCAATTAACGTTTATTTGTTCATTAAACAGCAACATACAGTAAAGGGTGCACAATTCTTGGCCAGAAGGACGCATGCCTGCGCTACCATACAAAAATGGGGCGACTGAACTCTGTCAAACCAATAAGAAATTATTTGGATGAATTATTTCCAGGCACTTCAAACAAGAGACATTTATAATAATCACTCGATTAGCATCACCCAGATATCCGCATACCAATTACCAGGAATCAGAGTACAAAATGGGGACAGCTTCACTCATATTCTTTGAATCCTACTTTTAATGAAAGTAAACTCGCTCAGGCAGCTCATTAGGACTCTCTTAATCTACAGCATGGTAAAACTGCAGTTACAGGGGTGGTGTGGATCTTATTACAAAGAAAACATCAAAAAATCATTAAAATTGCCATACAAAATTATTACAGCTTATCTGATTTGAAACGAACAAACTCTTAAGGTACGAAATATTACACGAAAGCGTATTTTCGGACTAATTAACCTACGAGACATCTAATGATGGGAATATGTGATTGAAGACCGCTCACCAAGAAATCAACATTGAGTCCATAAAATCCCCAGAAAAAATTGCTACAGTCTCCTTAATTTCTAATAACCACACTTACTAGTTAAGGAGCACGGAAACAAAAATGTCGGCGAGTATGACGACGACCCAGGTAGAGATCCTAGTCTTCCAATGTTTTCGAAAGGCACAGCGGTGTAAGCCCTGGCGTCAGGATATGGTGACCTATCGGCTGTGGCTTCAGGTCATGGCTTATAGTGAAGAGGGAATTCTGATGGTACAGCAATATGGTACGAGCATTCTGCGTCCTTATGTATTACCTCTCATGCAACAGTGCCATTTTTCAACAGGACAATGCTCATCCACAAATGAAACTTGCCGCCATGAAATGTATGGGTGGTTAGGTACTCCCATGACCAGCAAGATCTCCAGATTTGCCCCTAATAGAACATGAGCGGTACGCTCAGACATCAGCTCCGTCCCACTGCCAGAAAACAGAATATCAAGAGATAGTTAGACCATTATGTGGGCTTTCTTGCCTAAAGAAAGGGCACAAAAGCTTTCTAATCACCTAAGAACATCACATACCCTCTCATCCAGTGAAGATTCATTTTTTTCATTTTGTTTCCTCCCCCCCTCGTCGGTGAATCTATTTTCTTTTCTTCAGTCAGTGTAAAATAAGTTTGAAAACCACGTCACTTTCATGTCTCCCAGTTCACTGTAAGCACACTAAGTGGGACGAATGCGCCGTCGTCAGTCCCTGCTGCAATTGTGGAACCACATACTATTTCTGTCCGACTATAATAGTGGCTCTGAGAATCGGGTGCATTCGCATTTAGGAGGGTTGAATGTCATGATCCCCAGAGGCGAGACACTGTCGACCATCATCATGTGGAAGAGAATCTGCTGCAGTGAACTTTAAACATTAACTGTGGTATAGACTGCTGTTAGTCCACTATTCAGAGCTCATTGTCTGCGCTTTGTGCGTAATGTGAAGTGAGAAACTTGAATGTGATCCTATCCTCAAACTTATTTTACATCGAAATGGTACACCTGACAGCAAAACAAGCCGGCCACTACGGGCCACACACGGTGGTCCCGGTCGCCTGCGGTGGACTGGATGGCCCAGCGGTGACCTCTCCAGTTGTCAGGATGCTAGGAAATGGCTGTAGAAGCGTCAGAAACCCCAAAGAAACATTATTAATTCATAACACCTTTATTCCTGCCTAGTACAATGTGGCTTGGTGATATCAACGACCTTCCCCGAGCCCTCGCTGACTCGTAGCGATGACACCAGCTCCGGGCCGCACCAGTCTTGCTAGCGCAGCGCCCCGTGCTGTGACGTAGCGGAGGAATGCCCTTACTTCGTACTTCGGCCCCGCGCGGCTGGTGGCGCCCGGCTGGCCGGCCAGCTCTGCGGCGGACAGGAGGCTCCGGTTTGGAGTCCCGGCGCTGTCGACACGAGAGGGGTTCTCGTAGTGCAGAGTGTACTCTGTCCCACCCCGTCTTCTTTCCTGCTCCTCCTGGTAGCTCGTCCGCGGTGGACGCGCGGAACGGACTGCAGTCCCCAGCGTCGTCGGCTCACCCGGTTGTGACGGTGGATGCACAGGGCCTAGGCCCCGCACGATCTCGAAGACGGCTCACTGATGTGGTCAGCATTGGCGACGAGCGAGTCTGCCGCGATGTCTGCTAATCCTGGGTTGATGATTGACAGCGGCAGCAGAGATGACCAGAGCTTGTACTGTCCCCTCACGCCCGCTGCTGGATGGGCCGTCCTTACTGCAACATCTCCTTAATAAAGATTAACATGTCGATCACCGAGCTGAGCGCTACGCAGCGACCCAGTACACATCTAACTGCAAGTCTAGCTGCGAGTGCTTTGTTGCTATCAAAGCTGGCGTATTTAAAGGAAGCACGAGCGACGTTCTGACGTTATCCTCGTTTGTAATGAACGCATTCGTTCCACTTATACTGCTGATTCATCTGTCGTACTCGTCCCTTAGGAGTTCTTGCGACAGAGTTACGTGTTGTCGCGGCAGACTTACGAGAAGTTGTGAAATGCAGTACAGCTGACGCTATACCTCTGTCTTGCAATCTACGAAAGTCTCCGTCTAACATAAACCCGCGCGCTAAGCAATTCTCTCTCGTCTGTTGTGTGTAACCAGGCCATTGTCCCTGCGTGCTGACACATTCCGATATATGTGATATCCTCCTACCTCTTGGCTAACCAGCTGCCTCTGGCTCTCGGTATAGGCAACGAAACTTTGAACGCAACCAGCGTAGAATAGCCGTGCTGTAGGTCCTCTAATTGCTGAAACCTTTTTGGGTACGGTCTCACTACACACAATAATTACCACAAGAGACCACTACAGAACACTGCTCGTTATGGCAGTCATTGCAGAAGCAAACTAATACCACAGTACAACAAATACTAGGAAACACTTCATTAGAGATGAGATAGTACCTAATACTTGTAAATGAAACTTCATTACAATAGCTGACACTTCAGAAGTCTCACCACAATCATCATTATTCTTCATTTCCCGAATTTGAACCAACTGTTGATAATACAAAGCTTGCACGACTGATCGAGACTCGACTAGGCATAAAGAACGTAAAATGTCGAAGTTTTTGTTCCGGCGTAACATGAAGAGCCAGCACGTCAGCCTGGAAAGTTACAACAGAGAGGGCTGTGAGACGACGTCAGCCAATAGTACGGTGACCAGGACGACACCACGACAATAGCGGCCCCTATACGAAGAGAACAGAACCGCCGCTCCAACTAGCCGCCGCCACGTTAGAAGACGAGCCATGAGATAAACGCATTAGCCGCAATTCGTGAACTGTTATTATTTCCTTGCATGGAAGTTGTATATATCGAAGGACATTGATTATTTCCATGTCGCCATTCGCTTCCTTTGGCCAGAGTCCCGCAGCGATCGCAGGGTCGGAGTGGTTACAGCGGATATGGCAATGTTAGTGTTAGGGATGGCCGGATGTCCTTCCTGCTGCCACCCCGTACTCCCCCAGGACGGAATCAGTGTACCACAACTGTCTGCGTCTAGTGGAAATCGTGAAATATTGCGGACGTGTTTCAAATGTCTGCGACGTGTGTAACTGAGGCTGAACGTGGGGGCCAGCCCGGTATCCACCAAGCGGGGTGTGGAAACCCGCCTAAAAACCACATCCAGGCTGGCTGGCACACAGGCCCTCGTCGTTAATCCGCCGGGCGGATTCGATCCGGGGCCGGCGCGTCTACCCGAGTCCAGGAAGCAGCGCGTTAGCGCTCTCGACTACCCTGGCGGGTTCACTACCTTCAGCAGCTATACCACCTTTTCAGCAGTTTCATGAACACAAAGAGGACTGGCTCAAGTGGTTGCAACAGTTTGAAACCGACGTAATTGCTCACAAAGTACCAGGTACTGTGAAAATCCTTTATTTTCCCCTCCACAGGAACCTGTGCAGTGTACTACCTTATACAAAAGTTATTTCCTAACGCCACTCCGAGTGAACTTTCGTATGACCAGGTTGTAGATTCGCTAACTAACTATTATGAGAAACAAGTGAATGTGGCAGCAGCTAGGCATCAATTCCTTAATTGCAAAAAAACTGTCAGAACAAACTTATCGCGAGTGGGTAACAGATTTTCAGGGTATAACGAGGAAATGCAAATTCAAATGTGCTAGTGGTGCTTTATATTCAGATGTTATTTAGCGTGATGCGATCGTATACCCGATGTCAAATTCAGAGCACAGATTTTGAAAGAGCACAGATTTTATTTGCCGGCCGGAGTGGCAGAGTGGTTCTAGGGGCTACAGTCTGGAACCGCTAGACCGTTACGGTCGCTGGTTCGAATCCAGCCTCGACATGGATGTGTGTGATGTCCTTAGGTTAATTAGGTTTAAGTAGTTCCCATTCCTTTACGGGACGAAGTCGCTGCTGAACTTAAAGAACTGCAAGATAGCGGAGTTATTGCGCCCATACAATCTAGTCAATGGACAAGTTCACTCGTTTTGCTCCCTAAACCTTCAGGTGGTATTCGCCTCTGTGTTGACTTTAAGTCTACAGGCAACCCACGAACTGTGTCTGATACTTACTTCTTGCCACGCCCAGAGGGTGTCATAGACAGATAGGCGCTGGTCGCTACTTATCAAAAAATGATTTGCGCGACGCCTATCTTCAAATACCGCTCGATGAAGAATCTCAAAAAGTGTGTGTTGTGAATACTCGTTTTGGCTTGTTTAAATATTTACATTTGCTTTTTGGCAGTGCTTCCGCACCCGCCATTTTCCAAAGGTATTTTGAGCAGCTCAAGCGCCAGACTGTTAAAACTATTTGGACGATATTGTCGTAGCAAGTCGCACACTTGAAGCACATATTGCAAATTTCCGTGTGTTATCTGATGCAGGGATAAAGTGTAGATTGGACAAGTGTGCTTTATTTTAAACCTCAGCTTCAGTATCTTGATCATGTCATAAATAGTCAAGGTGTACATCTTCTTCAGTCACATTTGTCAGCCATACGAGATCTGCCAGTTCCCCGCAATGTCATAGATTTGCAGTCAGTTTTAGGGAAAATTAAATATTGTATTCGGTTCATACCAAATGCTGCACAAATCGTAGTTGCACTGCATCGCTTGCGCCGCAAAAATGTCCCTTTTGTTTGGACAGATAAGTGCCAAGTAGCTTTCCAACAACTTAAAGATGCATTGCTCAGTAATCGATGCTTAGTTCACTTTGATCCTGATAAGTTGACGCTTCCTCTTACGGTGTCGGTGCAGTGCTTTCTCGCAGAACTGGTGATAAAGACAGTGTAACCATTCACAGATTGAGAAAGAGGTTTTGGCTATTGTGTATGGTGTCGCCAAATTCCACCACTATTTGTATGGCAGAAAATTCTACTTAGTAACGGATCATAAGCCTATGCAGTCCTTGTTTCATCCGACGAAACCGGTTCCTGTACGAACTGTCCAAAAATTGCAAATATAGGCTTTGCTGAAACTTCCTGGCAGATTAAAACTGTGTGCCCGACCGAGACTCGAACTCGGGACCTTTGCCTTTCGCGGGCAAGGGCTCTACCATCTGAGATACCGAAGCACGACCCACGCCCGGTACTCGCAGCTTTAGTTCCGCCAGTATCTCGTCTCTTACCTTCCTTTCTTTCAGGAGTGCTAGTTCTGCAACGTTCGCAGGAGAGCTTCTGTAAAGTTTGGAAGGTAGGAGACGAGAAACTGGCAGAAGTAAAGCTGTGAGTACCGGGCGTGAGTCGTGCTTCGGTAGCTCAGATGGTAGAGCACTTGCCCGCGAAAGGCAAAGGTCCCGAGTTCGAGTCCTTGTCGGGCACACAGTTTAATCTGCCAGGAAGTTTCATATCAGGGCACACTCCGCTGCAGAGTGAATATCTCATTCTGGAAACATCCCCCATGCTGTGGCTAAGCCATGTCTCCGCAATATCCTTTCTGTCAGGAGTGCTAGTTCTGCTAGGTTCGCAGGAGAGCTTCTGTAAAGTTTGGAAGGTAGGAGACGAGATACTGGCAGAAGTAAAGCTGTGAGTACCGGGCGTGAGTCGTGCTTCGGTAGCTCAGATGGTAGGACACTTGCCCGCGAAAGGCAAAGGTCCCGAGTTCTAGTCTCGGTCGGGCACACAGTTTTAATCTGCCAGGAAATTTCATATCAGCGCACACTCCACTGCAGAGTGAAAATATCATTCTGGATAGGCTTTGTTGTTGTCTCAATACCAGTACGACATTGTGTATGGTCCGACGGCTCAATATGGTAATGCGGACGCCCTTTCACGTCTTCCGATTGGCCCTGATACAGGCTTTGACATTTCTGCTGTATCTTGTTGTCACATCGATGCTCAGGCCGGCCGCGGTGGCCGTGCGGTTCTACGCGCTACAGTCCGGAACCGTGGGACTGCTACGGTCGCAGGTTCGAATCCTGCCTCGGGCATGGATGTGTGTGATGTCCTTAGGTTAGTTAGGTCTAAGTAGTTCTAAGTCCTAGGGGACTGATGACCTAAGATGTTAAGTCCTGTAGTGCTCAGAGCCATTTGAACCATTTTGATGCTCAGGAATCTGAATTTCTTCAATCTTTTCCGGTGAACTGTAGGAAAATTGCACAGGTCACGCAAGCTGAATCAGATATGAACATTTTGCTAACATACATTCGCACATCTTGACCTTCTTCCTTGCATAGCATAAAGAACTCTGTAGTGCCCCGATACTTTGGACGTCGGCATATCCTCGCTATTCAGAAAAATGTGATTCTTGTTCAAAATGGCAGTGGACAGTCACGTGTGTTGATCCCAAAGATTTGCAAAAAGAAGTGTTGCAGTTATTTCACCAAAAAACACTGGGGGATTGTTCATACGAAACAGTTAGCGCGTCGAGACTGTACTTGGCCGGGTATGGACACCCAAACAGAACAGAAGACGTCAAAGTGTTACGCATGTGTGGAAAATCAGTCCACTGCGTCACAAAAATTCTCTGCTTGGCCTAAGTCGCAATCACCATTGCAACGCGTGCACATAGACTTTGCGGGATCTTTTGAAACACTCGTTGGTTGATTGTGGTTCACTTGTATAACAAGTTTCCTTTTGCTGTGTCAATGAACTCGTCAACGTCACGTTGCACAATTCAAGTGTTGTCCCCTATTTTTGTCTGAAGCCATAGTGTCAGACAACGGCCCTCATTTCACTTCGAATGAATTTGAAACATTCTGTGACCGCAATGGCATACAGCATCTAACTAGTGCACCGTTCTACTCACAGTCAAATGGCGAAGCGGACCGATTTGTAAGAACCTTCAAATATCAGATGCCCAAACCTCGCTCCGCACACACTAGGGATCAAGCATTGCAACTGTTTCTTGCCTCCCAACGTTCGCAACCACGAGTTGGACCATCGCTGGCGGAATATCTTCATGGCCATCGTCATCGGACACTTCTCCACCCTCCTCAGCATCCAGCGCCGAAGGAAGGTCGCAAGTATCCCTTCGCGTGACATGATATTCTCTTTTACAGGGTTTTTAGCTGCAGCATACGGTGGGTGCGAGGAGAGATCGTCCGTCGACTTGCCTCTTGCATGTATCTCCTTCGACGTCCAGATTGCTTGCAGCGCAGACATTACAATCAACTTCGTCGCTGTCATGTGCACGGTGATCCATATGTGCCTCTTCCCCCAGATTCACGGATCCCGAGGACAGCGCGGCCACAGCAGCCGCCACAGGGTGTAGTCACGACACCGTGGGACGACCCTGTGGGGACGGAGCCTTCGCCTCCTCCGCCTCCCTTTGTCGTGCCGATGGAGCTGGATCCGCCCACAACGCAGCAGTCGACGCCTTCCACATCTGGTTATTGGCTTCTGGAGGTGGACGCCTACCCCTCCGGTCGTTTTCCGGGTGACGTTTTCCTCCAGAGCGAAGGCCAGATGGTGCGGTACGACCGCGAGCTTGGCGTCCCCTGCAGCCGCCACAGCTTCCGGTGCAGCGCAGCGTCCACCCTCCGGCCTCCCACGCCGTTGTCGCGCTCTCTACATGATGTCGGTCCGTCGCTTGGGGGGGGGGGGGGGGGCGGAGGGAGGAGGAATCTTCATGTGGGACATGAAGCGCCGGGACGTCCGGCCTGGAACGATACAGCAAAGAGGGCAATGAGACAACGTCAGCCAATAGTACGCTGTCTAGGACGACACCACGACAGGAGTGGCCCCTATACGAAGAGAATATAAGCGCCGCTTCAGTTAGCCGCGGCCGCATTAGAAACCATGAGATAAACGCTTTGGCCGCGACTCGTGAACTTATTATTTGCTTGCATGGGAGTTGTATATATCGAAGCACATTAATTATTTGCATGAGACATGCTTACGACCCATCTTTGTAAACATGCAAAGTTAAGTATTGTCAATTTAATTTACTATGATAATCTCCATTAAAAAGATTTGCTTTAATACTGTCTAGCTATCCGAGAAAACAGCTTCCTAGGCATCCTATATTAGACGTGTTGGCCGGACACGACAGTGTCCACCAGTATCAGTTTACAATGCTGCATGTCCAAGCCTGGAAATAAATGACAATACGGTTACCACTGCACCGCGAACCCCTTGAAGCTTATATCACCCCTGAGAAGTAGCCACGAAACGTATGGAATAAAATGCAAGTACAAGTGCGAAATGCCATGAAGTAAAGTTGTGGTGATGGATGTACCTATATGAATTGTTAACTGAGCACAATCAGGTGTCAAATATTAAATATATTCACCAAAGCGTGATATTGGAACCTGAAACGACGATACAAATTAATTATGACTGGCAGAGATTCGAATCCGGCACCTTTCGCTGTTTTATCAGTAGCGAGAAGAGCACATATTGGGTTACAGATAATGCTACGAATAGGTCTGTACGGCCTGGAACTTCAACCCTGCACATATCGTCGACGTCGACCCCTCATGAATAGGTGTCAACTATTGAATTATGTTTCACTGGTAGATTGGGTGGCACCATTCATAGAAATCTTGATGATTCTGAGACCGCGAGGAAAATGAAGCGACAGTATCTCCTGGAACGGTTCAATTCCAGAGAAAAACTTGGTTTGGAGCGAGAATCCGATCCAGTGCCAATATTTTCAAAATCTCACGGCCACTTAAAATAAGAAATGAGGGGTCCTATGACTTTACCTGACGACTACACGAATGGCAAAACGTCATTTTTTGGATGAATCCAGGTTCTGTTTACAGCATCATGATGGTCGCATCCGTGTTTGGCGACATCGCGGTGAATGCACATTGGAAGCGTGTATTCGTCATCGCCATACTGGCGTATCACCCGGCGTGATGGTGTGAGGTGCCATTGGTTAGATGTCTCGATCACCTTTTGTTCTTATTGACGGCGCTTTGAACAGTGGACGTTACATTTCAGATGTATTACTACCTGTGGCTCTACCCTTCATTCGATCCCTGCGAAACCCTACATTTCAGCAGGATAATGCACGACCGCATGTTGCAGGTCCTGTACGGGCCTTTCTGCATACAGAAAATGTTCGACTGCTGCCCTGGCAGCACATTCTCCAGATATCTCACTAATTGAAAACGTCTGGTCAATGGTGGCCGAGCAACTGGCTCGTCACAATACGCCAGTCACTACTCCTGATGAAATGTGGTATCGTGTTGAAGCAGCATGGGCAGTTGTACCTGTACACGCCATTGACTCAATGCGCAGGCGTACCAAGGCCGTTATTATGGGCAGAGATGGTTGTTCTGGGTATTGATTTCTCAGGATCTATGCACCCAAACTGCGTGAAAATGTAATCGCATGTCAGTTCTCGTATAATATATTTGTCCAATGAATACCCGTTTATCATCTGCATTTCTTCTTGGTGTAGCAATTTTAATGACCAGTGGTGTATTAGTATGCAGTACACTAACAGAACTGTTGTCTCATCATGGCTATTTAATTAAACATGAAACCTTTTATCATGCTCAGGTAGCTTTACCAGACAAATACGTAAATACGACACTATGGCTGTGAGAGTAGTAGCTAAATGAAACACAGTTAACAGAGAATTCAGTAATACGATTTCATTAGCTGATTTGATTATTGTCAGTAGCAGTTCCGCAGTGTGTTATGTTTCTTACGCCCAAATGTACTGGTTAACGAACGTAGCGAGACGTCTTATCATGACAATATTTCTAAAGTGTGTCGTTCTGAGTTCGATATAGCTGTTTGTAGCTCCGTCACAGATAAGGTAAAATGTTACTCTCGCGCCTCAAACTCTTTACACTGCTCCGACATTTTCATGGAGCAATCGACGAACAGCAACTTTCATCTCCTCCTCATTGCACTTCTGATGGCTGATACAGATAATTCGCAATGTAGACAACGAGATTAGTTGTAGTTGCTGCGTAAAAGTGATCTTTCCTGTCAGTAAACATATAATTGATAAGTCAAAGACACACCAAAGTGGAATTCATTCAGAAACTTTGATTATCAAGTTAATCTTGCAAGATAATTACCTGACATTTCAGGAAGTAACAGAACTATCGCATCGTCACCAGACATGTTCACTGTGTTGTCATGACGTTATCATAGTAGTAGCAGGACGATTATATTTTTACAGGCAACGTCTTTCTTGTGTTTGCTAACAATTTAGGAATGCGTCATGTGCTTCAGCGATGAAGCGGCTTGATTACTTTTCCCACGATGTCATGAGGAGTTTTCTAGTATTTATGGTGAGAAAGAAGAATGGAGAGTTTTACAGACCATCGTAATACATACGCAAGAAAATAAACGTAAGCCACTGAATTACAGATCCATTTCATTGACTTCGACATGTAGAAGGACGTGTGAACAAATACTTTGTTCCAACGTTATAAAATATCCCGAAACACACTGAAGCGCCACAGAAACTGATATGGGCATGCGTATTCAAATACAGAGATATGTAGGCCGGCAGTATCACGCCGGCTAGCCGTGTTGTATACGGCGCATTGCCACGGTTCGTGCGGCACCCCTCCGTCGGAGGTTAGACTTCTCCCACGGGCAAGGGTGTGTATGTTGTCCTTAGCGTAAGTTAGTTTAAGTTAGATTAAGTGATGCGTTAGCCTAGGGACCGATGGCCTCATCAGTTTCGTCCTATAGGAAGTTACCACAAATTAAAAAAAAATTAAAACAGGCATAATATAGCGCTGCGGCCTTCAACGCCTATATAAGGAAGGAAACAAGTGTCTGGCGAAGTTGTTAGTTCGTTACTTCTGTTAGTATGGCATGTTATCAAAATCTGAATGAATTTGAACGCGGTGTTATAGTTGGTGCACGAGCTATGGGGCACAGCATTTCCGAGGTAACGATGAAGTGGGGATTTTCCAGTACGACCATTTCACGAGTGTACAGTCAATATCAGGAATCCGGTAAAACACCAAATCTCCGGCATCGCTGCTGCCTAAAGAAGATCCTGCAAGAACGAGAACAACGACGACTGTAGAGACTCGTTCAACGTGACAGAAGCGCAACCCTTCCGTAAATTACTGCACATTTCAATTCTGGACCATCAACAAGTGTCAGCGTGCGAACCGTTCAACGAAACATCATCGATAAGGGGTTTCGGAGCCGATGACCCAATTTTGCACCCCTGATGACTGCACGACACAGTTGGAAATTGGACTGTTGATGACTGGAGACATGTTGACTGGTCGGACGAGTCTCGTTTCAAATTGTATCGATTGGACGGACGTGTACGGCTATGGAGACAACCTCATGAATCCATGAACCCTGCATGTCAGCAAGGGACTGTTGAAGCACGTAGATGCTCTCTAATTGTGTGCAGCTGGAGTGATAAGGGACCCCTGATAGTCTAGATACGACTCTGACAGGTGACACGTACGTAAGCATCCTGCCTGATGACCTGTATCCATTCATGTCCATTGTACAATCCGACGGATTTTGGAAATTCCAGCAGGACAATGCGACACTCCACACATCCAGAATTTCTACAGAGTAGCTCCGGGAACACTCCTCTAAGTTTAAACGTTTCTGCTGGCCACCAAACTCCCCAGACGTGAGCATTATTGAGCACATATGGGATGCCTTGCAATGTGCTGTTCACAAGAGATCTCAACCCCCTCTTATGCATTTATGGACAGCACTACTTCAGACATTAGCCGAGTCTACGCCACGTCGTGTTGCGGCACTTCTGTGTGCTGGAGGGGGCCTTTCACTATATTAGGCAGGTATACCAGTTTTTGTCTCTTCAGTGCATGCTACCTATTGACATTAAACCAGCAGGATTTGAAAACCTGGTACTTTATTCGTACGATGTGCTGCGTACAGCGGCTGTCAAAATTGATTCGGTATTTACAGAGCTTCAAAAAGGCTTTTTATACCATTCCTCATAAGCGGCTTTCAACCAGACTGCTTTCCTATGGACACCGTCTCAGTTGTGCGACTGGATTCATGATTTACTGTCTAAAAGGTTACACTTCGCAGTAACTGACGCGATGTCAAGTAGTGAAACGGAAGTGATGAGTGTGATTCCCCAAGTAATATTTCTAATGCATATAAACTATTTAGCAGACACTCAGAACGCTTCTCTTCTGACACATTTTATTGATTAGGGTCACGTTTGGCAGCATGAAGATATATCTTCAAAATCACTTTGAATTCACTTTGCTCTTCTGAGGAGTTTATTAGACGGCAGCAGCTTTACTTGCCAAAAATCTAAGAGAATACAGCTATGTCATTAGTAATACTAAGGCAAAAATCGAGTATGGAGAGAATCTGCATAAATCTGTGCACACCAGTGCTACAGGGGAAATTAATTCTTAATCGTCCTGTACAGGAACTGTAGTTCTCTTCTTGGAGAGGTGACTAACGCCACCACTAGCACTGCTTGCTTTTCAGTTCATCGACAGACTATTCATTCCCAGAATTTCCTGTCCAGTAGTATTACATGTGTGGACAAAATAACTTCAAAACTCATGTTTATATAGCGATCCCAGTACTTTGGACATGTTAAGTGAGTCATTATGTAGAAAAGCTCGAGAGCTGAACCTGTGGGATGTTTACCGGAGCGATGAGCCTGCTCCAAATGTATCGTGCTGTCAATATGTATTCCACAAAGTTGATTTTATTGCAACCATTGCCAATAGCTGGAATACTTGACCTGCATGAGGGTATCAATTGCAGCTCTCCCGAAGTCAGAAGAGGCCAAGAGAATTACATTGGCTCCCTCTGGAATAGAAAGATGTCGTCTAGTTATTATGGAATTTCAGGTATTTCAACGTAAATCAAACACTACTTTATAGCAGATCACTGTTCTAGACTTCAACATGACATGTTCGATTCCATCAGACAGATTCACACCCACACTGGTAATATACTCTGAACGTGTACCAACTAGCTCCACTCAGGGAAGTCCATTAAAATGCCACAGATTCCTGAATGGAACGAATCCATACATGTAGCCTACCAGTAACACAGTTAATAGCGAGAGAAGTGCAGTAAATTTCTTCTAATTTATTAATTCACAACCGAGTGACCACAGCTCGGTTCCACAATTTGCAGTCAACGACAGACACATCAAAGTGACACATTTACCAATTCAACCCCATTCCCACCAACACTACAAAGGTAATGGACAATGTCACACAAACACTACGATACTTCTTAGCCATTGTTTGTAGATCCATATTTTGCTTAAAATGTCACTTAACAACTGCAAATAAGTACTCACTTAATAAACTGAAAATAAAACGACAATATAAATATGAACACAGTGAAGTTATTTTTTCTACTCATATAAGACAAAGGGGCAGGTGGAGAGAGTGTACCGCCGAAGCTTATAGGATGGAAGCGAGGTGCGGTGGTGGCAGTTATGAACGGACGAGTGAATGCGGTGCTTTGCCGCCTAGCGGATTGCAGTGCATCGTCGAAGCTGAGTCTACTGCAGACACTAAATGGTCTGCTGCCGAAGTATAATTCAGAACTGGCAGAAGACAGCAGCTCATGTCGAGTAATGTTGTGACGTGCTTTAAGTCGCTGTGTAAGAGCTCACATGAAGAGAAGGCGTGCAGTGGGTCACGTTCACCCTTGTAAACGTACTCGGCGGTGGCACTTGATGTGACTCGCAAAAAGCACCTTTAGTTGGTGTGACATTGGGAATCCGTTGTGCGCTAATGGAAAGTTATTCTATGAGGTAGAAAAGAATTCAGCTTTTCTTCGCTATGATATGGGAGAACATAAGCCAATTTGTAAAACTTTGCTCATTGTCTGTGCTTTAATTGTTTAACGTATTTTGCTATGCTGCTAACAGCGCTGAGCTTTATTAGCCTTACGTTAATTTGGTTTGTCGATTGGCTGGTTGCTTTTCAAGAAGGTGCTTTATTTTCCCATGTGTGGCGTCCATGTCATTGAGTTGTCTTAAGCTGACCGAGTTCGTCGAAGATAAACTCTTGTTTATATAACCTTAAATTTGCAGTCGAGGACCCATTACTTAGTGCAGAAAACGTTCACTAATTATTTGCTGTTGATGGATTATGTGCTACCTTTTCAAGGAAATTAATTTCTGAGAAATTAACTGACAATGGGTATATTTTATTTAAAGTTTGACTATAAAGTTTTCTTATTTGTGAAATATCTCATTAATAAATGTCATTGTGCTCCAATCCCGAACTCGAGGCAGGTTGTGAGGCTTGTGAAATCGTTGTCTTTGTTGTTATGTATTCTCGTTTCTTGTTTTAGAAATTTCCTCTACCAACCCCTAATCGCATTCTTCATAATAAGGCAGGCGGCCACTATTGACATAATGTGGGTCCTGGGGCGTGTTGTGCCCGTTTGTAACAGCCTTTGTATTTAACGATGTTTTTTTTTTTTGGCGATAGCTATTTATTTTATGTAAAGTATTGTAATAAAGTATTGTGAATTTAAAATTGCTGTCCAATCCCTATTTTACGTTTTCGTACTGTCCATACTTGAAAAACGAAAAATTTAGGAAAATATTGACATATATGATTAAAACTCGAAATCCTCTGCTATACTCTGTATAAAATCTTTGTAAATAAAGGAAATTAAATGTACAATACAATGTTTATGCAATAATTTGTTATAATGAATTTCATGAGTTCTTAAAAAATCGCAGATGTGTAACAACAAGTAAAAATTCATCAAAAAATTGAAATTAGTATCAGAGTACAAGGTAATCGAGTTGTTTTTCGACATGCTAAGACTACAAATTATAAGTTCAAAACTCTTGTTTTTGAGGGGCTTTATGTACCCCTGGAAAAAGCAAAAATTGGTGATCATCTTGGATTCAATCAAAAACATCACAGCAACTAAGTGGTTAAACGATAAGCATAAATACAGACGTACTTTGTCACCATTGCTGTTAATGTTTTTCGTATGAGCCGCACTTGATATGTTCATCACCATTAATGTGTGGTTTTAGGCTTGATAAGAGAAGCAGAGACGTGAAAAATGAGTTTACTACAGAAATTGATGTTAAAAACTTATTAGAAGTCGGCTAAGTGAATTTCTGTATACAGTGTAAAATGTAAATTTGAAAGAAAGCTCAGGTGCTACAGTTTCGCTTGATGCTCTCTGTCACGGGTGCCAGTCTTTAAGATTTACAGTGTGTGGCGTGCGTCGTGCAAAGTATATACATGAGTAGTGCATGTAGTCTTGTAACTGTATCATTTCAGATATAAATACGAAAGCCTTTAAAAGGTGCTATCGAAAATGCCTTATTCTATTTCCGTGTGACATCTCTGTGGTAGCACATCATCTGCACGAAAAGTATATTTTCGGTCCTTCACAAAATGCTTTCACCGTTACGTGCAATCCCGTCGCTGAAGGGCCAGTCCCCTCTTAACACATCCAGTACGTGAGCTCAAATTCAAATGGCTCTGAGCACTGAGACTTAACATCTGGGGTCATCAGTCCCCTAGACGTAGAAATAATTAAACCTGGCTAACCTAAGGAGACCACACACATCCATGCTCGAGGCAGGATTCGAACCTGCGACCATAGCAGCAGCGCGGTTCCGGACTGGAGCACCTATAACAGCTGGGCCACAACGGCCGAGTCAGGTGCGCTCATTTTACATGTGTTAGTGTGGCGTAGTAGCGGTCCAGAACACTTCATGTCGACTGATTTGTTTTTCCATTGCCGCTGCAATCAAACAACAGTTGTATCATAATTGCATCGTGAAGCTAAATGTTGCAAGTTGTGCTGCCAACACCAATGATACATCAGCATTTCCTCTCTCATATCTCCCCTCTCCACAACAGCCTAGAATATTTCTTTCACTCCACCACCACTCGTGGTGCTAACCATCTGTCTTTTGAGCCACTCACAGCTTATTCAGCCAAATCAGATGTCAATAGGAAGAAAACGGGATGAAGCCAAGAGAGGCATCGGGTAAGAATCAGAATCGAGGTAAACCTTAGCATGAAGAAATGTAAAATCAGAGAATTTTTAGCATTGATCTTATGGATTTTTCACAGGAGCAACGAATTTATGGTGTAGAATCGCGTAAAACGTAAAATCGGAGAATGTAAAATCGAGGTTCCACTATATGCTCCACAAGCCACTGCAAGGTGCATGGTGGGAGGTGCCTGCACCACTAGTAGTCATTTCCTTTCCCGTTCAACTCGCAAATAGAGCGAGAGAACAACGAATATCTTTACACCTCCGTAGGAGCCCTGATTTCTTATCTTTGTGGTCCTTTGAGCAATGTATCTTGGCGGCAGTAGGGTCGTTTGGCACTCAGTTTCAAATGCCAGTTCTCAAAATTTTCTCAGTGTTTCTCGAAAAGAACGTTATCATCTCTCCAGGGATTCCCATTTGATTTCCTGAAGCATCTTTGGAACACTTATATGTTGTTCAAACCTATTGGTAACAAACCTAGCAGCCCACCTCTGAATTACTTCGACGTCTTCCTTCAATCTAACCCTACATGGTACACAAACCCCCTAGCAGTACTCGAGAATAGATCGGACCATCGTCCTATATGTTGTCTTGTTTACAGGTAGACCACTATTTCCTAAAATTCTTCCAATAAACCGAAGACTATCATCCAGCTTCCCTACCACATTTCTCACACGCTCGTACCATCTCAAGTCACATTGCAACGCTACACCCAGATATTTAAATGACTCGACTGTGTCAAGCAGAAGACAAGTAATACTGTATCCAAGTGGTTTGTATCTTCTTCCTACAGTCACTCAACTGTGACACCTTACCGTACACCACGGCATCATCATCAAACAACCGCAGAATGCTACCCACCCCGTCTCTCAAATCGTTTATGTATGTAAGGAGACTGACAGCGGCCTTATCACGTTTCCCTGAGGCACTCCTGACGACACCCTTGTCTCCGATGAACGCTGGCTGTCGAAAACAACGTAGTGGGTTCTATTACTTAAGAAATCTTCGAGCCACAAACGTATCCGTGAACTTATGCTATATGCATCTATCTTCGTTAACAGCCTGCAATGGGGCACCAAATCAAATGCTTTGTGGCAATCTAGAAATATGGAATCTGCCTGTTGCCCTTCATCCATAGTTCGCAGTATATCATGTGAGAAAAGGGCAAGCTGAGTTCGCACGAGTGACGCCTTTTAAAACCATGCTGATTCATGGATATGAGCTTCTCAGTCTCAAGAAAGTTCATTATATACGAACGGAGCATTTGAATGGTTCTCGTGTCAGTTGACAGTTGATGGTTGGAGTGCTGACACATTATCTGCGAAGCCAGTAATGCTGGCAACTGATGGGTTAGGTTATGCATGGGGATCGTATCAACCTATACAGCAGCAAACAGCCTGAAGATAACGCAATGAAGCGTCGAAACTTGTAGCGACAAAATAAAATAAAATCATAAGGACAGTGTAGGTGTTTTCATTTTTTGTCACGATAGTAAACGGCCGTCGTCCCAGAGACTTCCTGCTAAAAGGATGGACATACAAAACAAAAGAAAACAAAAAAACCACGGAGAATATGTTCAACGATTCTGTAGCAGACAGAAATTAGGAATATTGGTGTGCAATTTTTGCGGGTCTGTTCTTTTACCCTTCTTATATACTGGGCTCACGTGCCTTTTTCCAGTCGCTTGGCGCTTTGTGCCGGGCGAGAGACACACGATAAATGTAAGGCAGGTAAGAGCCAATACCGCAGAGTTAATGTTCATCAGAGTACCTCCAACTACCGTTTAGCCCTGATGTGCACTTCACAAGTACTCTGCTATGTGAGTAGTTGATCCTTCATGTAGTGGACCCCTGACCTATCAAGGGGGGTCCTACAAATCCCCATGCGCAAACTTAGGTATAGAAATCTTCAGCCAAGACCGTCACAGAGTCCACGAAGCTCTGGTTGAGACCCTCCACTCGGCTACAAATCAAAAAACCCCGATCAACAATGGGAACCATGTTGCAAATTGCAAGCTCTGCTTGCACCTCGCAAGCCGCCTGTACAAAGTGAGGATCGGCTCAGAACTCATTCGACGGGCATTATTGGTGCCGATATGAAGCACAACTTGTAGACGACTGCACACTGCATGCTGGATAGACGCAGGCAAGACCGTCTCCACGTCTCGGAGGAGTCCCCTCGACAGACATACCGAGTGCATATTGGCTTTATATATACGTCAGTCTTAAGAAAGTTCCATATTTTCATGTCCTATTTTGTTCATGAAAGAGATAGACAGTTCAGTGGTGATGTTGTATTTGGAAACGGAAGGCGGATGAGAGAATGAGATAATAATAGTCTGATACTTAAAGATTCAAGCGTCGGACAACGAGAAAGATTTGACACGAAGTGGAAAACGAGGATACCACAAAATGGCCATAGACGTTGGAAAGAGTACAAGGGTGAGACGCAAAGTCTGAAAACTGAGTCGATAATAGCCTAAATGCGCCCAGAACCCTTTAAGCGAAACTGCATGTACAACATCTATCATCATACTTAAAAAACTCCTAAAATGATCTCCTGTGGAAGCGTCTAGTCATCTCAGAATGAACTTCTGCTCATCTCTAAACCAGAATCTCACAGAGTGAACTCTTAATTATCTCTAAAAGATATCACAATATTCTGATTGGTTGATTCATCTAACTCCTCCAACTCAGTGATTCATCCATCTGACAGAAACATCTGACACAATGATACTCATTCCCCAATGTTTTCCAACTAACTGCCGGTTATTGCTGCCAGGTGTCGAGCCAATATAGTCATTCAGGAAACACGATATTTCGACAGTGTACTTTTTTTTAATGCATGACACATTACAGATTCACAGACTCTTATTATTAATCCCAGTTTTGGCTTTACACAATCATCATGGTATCTGTCAACACCAAAACAAAGCATGAAGCATGAAATAACCATCAATGAATAAAGTACAGTCGGTTACACACACATGGTATCAGCTAACACTCACAAAACATCAAATACGTCCTATAGTATCATATCAGAATTGGAATCCATATAACCCCTTCCCCTATCTGAAATGTTAAACATGTAAAGAACCAAACACGTATTTTTATCTGTTTTTATGTCTAGCGGCAATGTTTCATGCACCATGTTTCAACAACATGGTACATCTACATAAAATGACAATACTTGGCGGAGCTATCATCTGAGCTGAGGTGATTCATCAGAAAAAGTTTCCGACGTGGTTATGGCAACACGTCGGGAATTAAGAGACGCTGAACGCGGAATGGTAGACGGAGCTAGAAGCATGGGATATTCCATTTCGTAAATCGTTAGGGAATTCAATATTTAGAAATCTACAGTGTGTGCAGTTCACCAAATTTCAGGCATTACTTCTCACCATGGACAATGCAGTGACCGACGTCCTTCACTTAACGACCGAGAGCAGCGGTGTTTGCGTAGAGTCCTCAGTGCTGACAGACAAGCAGCAATGCGTGAAGTAACCGCAGCAATCAACGCGGGACTTGTGACGAGCATATGCGTCAGGACAGTGGGGTGAAATCTGGCATTAATAGGCTATTTCGTCAGACGAGCGACGTGAGCGTCTTCTTTAATGGCACGACATCGCCTGCAGCGCCTCTCCTGGGATCGTGAGCATATCCGTTGAACCCCAGACCACTGGAAAACCGTGGCCTGGTCGGATGAGTCTTGATTTCAGTTGTTAAGAAATGATGGTAGTGTTCGAGTGTAGCGCAGACCTCACGAAGCCGTGGACCTGAGTTTTCAACAATACACTGTGCAAGCTGGTGAAGGCCCCATAATGGTGTGGTCTGTATTTAAGGGAATGGGCAGGGTCCTTTGGCCCAAACGAACCGATCATTGACTGGAAATGATCATATACAAGTATCTGGAGACCATCTGCAGGCATTCACGTCGAAATGGCAGATATTGAGATAATCTATCGCGAAGTTGAAAAGCAGCTACAATCGCTTAGTAGTGGAAAGGCTACAGGACCAGATGAGATACCTATAATATTCTATAAGGATTATGCGAAAGAACTTGCTCCCCTTCTAGTAGTAATTCATAGTAGATCGCTTGAGCAACGAAAGGTACCTAATGACTGGAAAAAAGCGCAGGTCACTCCCGTTTTTAAGAAAGGCCGTACGACAGATGCACACAAAACTCAGGTCGCTCTGTTCCTCCATGAGATCCACACCGCATTGGACAACGGTGCTCAGGTTGATGCCGTGTTCCTTGATTGCAGTAAGGCATTTGACACCGTCCCGCATTGTCGTTTAACGAAAAAAGTGCGAGCTTACGGAGTATCGGAGCAGATCTGTGATTGTGTTTAAGACTTTCTTTTAGATAGAACTCAACATGTCGCTCTTAACGGAACAAAATCGACAGATCTAAAGGTAATATCCGGGGTACCACAGGGAAGGGTGATGGGGCTGTTGCTGTGATATAGTAGAAATCGTCGGATGCTTTTTAAGGCTATTCGCAAATGATGCAATTGTTTATACCAAAGTAGCAACGCCAGAAGATAGTAAGAATCTGCAGAATGACCTGCAGAGAATTGATGAATGGTGCATACTCTGGCAGTTGACCCTGAACGTCAATAAATGTAACATATTGCGCATACATAGGAAAAGAAATCCACTACTGTACAGCTACACTATTGATGCCAAATAGCTGGAGACAGCGTCTGCCGTAAAATATCTAGGGGTAATTGTCCAGAGCGACCGTAAGTGGAATGACCATATAAAACAGATAGCGGGGAAACTTGACATCAGACTCAGATTAATCTGAAGAATCTTAAGGAAATGTAACTCATCCACGAAAGAAGTGGCTTATAAGGAGCTTGTTTGCCCGATTCTTGAGTATTGTTCATATATCTGGGTTCCTTATCAGGTAGGACAGATGGAGGAGATAGAGAAGATCCAACGAAGAGCGGAGCGTTTCGTCACGGGATCGTTTAGCTGGCGTGAGAGCCTTACGCAGATGCTAAACAAACTCCACTGGCAGACGTTACAAGAGAGACGTTGTGAATCACGGAGAGATTTACTATTGAAATTTCTGGACAGCACTTTTCAGGAGGAGTCAGACAGCATATTACGTCTCCCCACATACATCTCGCGTACTGACCATGAGAAGAAAATTCAAGAAACTAGAGCCAATACAGAGGTTTACCGACAATCATTCTTCCCACGCACTATTCGCGAGTGGAACAGGGTTTGAACGATCAGACAGTGGTACCGAAAGTACCCTCCGCTACACACCATCAGGTGTCTTGCGGAGTATGATGTGGATGCAGATGTATATTCATGGTCTTCAAGTTCCCAAAGGAAGATTGAACGTTCATGGATGAAATTCACCCTGCACACTTCCATAGGGGTCACAGTTGTTTATCATTGGTTTGAAGAACATTCTGGGCAGTTCGAGTGAATGATTTGGCCACTCAGATCGCCCGACATAAACTGCATCGAACATTTATGGGACGTAATCGAGAGGTCAGTTCGTGCACAGAATTTTGCACCTGCAACACTTTCGCAATTATGGTCTCCTACAGAGGAAGCACACACAGGTCAATATTTCGACAGGGGATTACCAACGATTTATTAAGGCCATCTAACGGCGAGATGCGGCACTATGCCGGGCAAGAGGAGGTCCGACACGATATTACAAGATATTCTATGACTCTTGCCAAATCACTACACGCATAACTCACTGTAGTTTCTGCACTACTCGTTGTTTCATGCTTCTTTTGTAGACGGATACCATAATGATGGCATGAAACCTAATCCGATAGTAATAACACAAGGCAATTAAACACTGTGTATCATACATTTAAAAAAACTGAGAAAGCCGTTCTGGAGCACCAACACCGTCTTGCAATTCGAGAGCAGCATTTCCCAGCCAAGTGAGTTTCACAGTGCAGGCTGAGGATTCTGCTTTCGTCATGTTTCGTTGCTGTAATGCTTGGCTGTCTTATAAATACTTTTGTTGACTGAGATTCCAGCCCGATGTGGAATTTAGAGATCGCTGACGCTGGGCTTGGATAAAAGTATTCTGTTAGTGCAGGCCAGAAGGAACTATTGGTTTTATCTTACTGATAACTTCTTTATTGTTGCTCATTTTTAATATGTTTTCTTAATTGGAAATTTGATTGCGAGGTTAATCGTAAAATGAATAATTATTGCCCACTGTTATTAGTTGTACGCCATTCCTTGATTTTTCTTGTGCATGTTTTATCATAACCATCTACTCTTATACTGATGGTGTCTAGCTCTAGTTAATTCTTTGTGCCTATACATGTTACTGCAATCAGTGGGGTCTCATTTCTTGAATTCACTCGCACATGCCGGCCGCGGTGGCTGCGCGGTTCTGGCGCTGCAGTCCGGAACCGCGGGGCTGCTACGGTAGCAGGTTCGAATCCTGAGTGTGTGTGACGTCCTTAGGTTAGTTAGGTTTAAGTAGTTCCAAGTTCTAGGGGACTTATGACCTAAGATGTTGAGTCCCATAGTGCTCAGAGCCATTTTTGAACTCGCCTATGTTTTTATTGTTGACCACTGTCTTTATAGCGTTTCGTAATTATGGCTCGCTTTAGTTCATTACTATGTAATATGCCGAATGAAGTCTCTTTCTCTGTTTTAAACCTAATGCGTTTATCCAATACAGTTAGAGGGAGAGACATTGGAGAGCGTATGTGTAACTGATCTCCTTTTGTACAGGTTCAAATTGTAATATTCTCTTACCAAACAGATTGTAGGGATTGAAGCTCTCATGTGCTCCTCGGTAACTATACTGTTTCAGAAGAAGTAAAGAAGTAGGAGGACAAGAAACATGGAAAGAATGAGAAAGAGGAGAACGAGTAAGGTGAAGAGGATGAATTGAAGGGCAAGAAGAAGGAGGGAGTAGACCATCCCACAGACAATCTTCGTGTGCAGAGATGATAAGAAAAACATTAAGGGAAAGGAAGAAAAGAATAAGAAGAAATCCACGGAATATCGAGTACAGGTCTTTCGCTGCTGATGCAGAATAGCACAGCTGCCGCCAGAACGTCCGATCGACGAATAATATGAACGGTATCGTTAACGATTACAGTTGCCAAAGATCAGTCTGTTGGAACATCCAGTGCCTGCACGACTCACGCATCTAACACCACCAGATTTGGTCTATGAACAACGTTCATAACTCACTGTCGTGTAATGCGTCATGACTGAACGACTAGGCTACTGACAATCCTCACACCAAATAACTCTCCGAATTCACATAACAATTTCCAGTAGGTCCCTCCACACGACAACTCATTCAAATAATCGAATACCATTCGTGCAGTGTGCGAATCTCCTTTACCACAATCAAAATGTGAATGTGCTCCTATCTCCACTTCGTCATTTCAAGGGAGAAACGTCTACCAAAGGAAATTTTAAAATGTTTGTTTGGTATGCACACCAATACGTGCAGTGTGTCTGTGCGCATATGAATCGACCATCCATATAGCACAGCCCTTTCTCACGTACTGGAGTTTGATGATACAATGATTGCAACATTAAGTTCACGTTCAAAGAAGGGAACCAAAAATCTCAATCCAGTTCTTTAAATTTATAAACAGATTCCTTCATAGATCGCTACGAGTCACAATTCTTTGTTATCTTACTTAGGTCACTTCGTATCTTCAATGTGTTTCCTTGTACAACCACTTGTCAGGTAACTACGACAATACAAAAACATTTTATTTAACTGTAGGACCTACATGTACTTAGTTACAGTATTTCCTCTTCTCGTGCGCTTAGAATGTCTTGCAGATAAAGAAAATTATAACACGTGTGTGAGGGTGTTTACGTCGTTAGTTGGTCCGTTGCTTCGCGAAAATGAAAATACTCACTCACTATCTAACACCTTTTAGAGAGTGTTTACGTCGTTCGCTGTTTCGTTGTTACTCGAAAATGTGAATACTCACTCTCTTCATCACAAAAAGCTGCCCCCTTGTGATACAGCCTCCTTCTTCTTTCAATGGATTTAATCGTTCACGGACTGTGATCCCATTATTAAGTACATTAACAACACCTTGCTATGTAACCATTTCGTGACGAATTTTGAGTGCATCATTCTCTACATTTCTCTACAATTTTCTTCAAATTAAAATTTTCTATTTTTTCCCTAAATAAGTTGAGGTTGGCTTGTGTGAGTAGGCCATAGTCCATCTACATAAAATATCTAGTCCAGTCCGAGCTTCTGTTCTGTCTCTAGCAACATCGACGTCGAGGAGAGATTAAGTCTTAATCCTGATTCCTTGACGTTTTTGTTGCGGGAAACTTATAACCGAATATATTCGGTAGTAAGGGCAAGCAAAAGACTCAGATTTATTACTGGGTGTACTTACGAAACGATAAGGCATTCAGTGATCGAAGGTAATTCCATGGAAACATTCGTAAAGAAAAAAGCTAGAAAGTAACAAATGATTTGCTTTGCTTCATCTATGGGCGGTATGACACTTGATTACTCCATACCCTCGGAAGTCCGAAATATAAGTAGAACCCCCTGAAAAAAAAGACGGAAGATTTATGGGACCATACAATATTACACTGTTAAACTTACTGTTTTGCACGAGGATTCCATTAGGTTAGCAAATTTGACGAGAATGGGAGGCTCTGACACAAATTTGAAACAAAAAACGAAATCATAAACATTATGAGCTTTGAATGAGGGAGTCTCAGTCTTTAGCTGCGTTAACAAGCACAAACACTGTATTTGGTGTCTAAAGTAAAAACAATGCCTTTCAGGAAGCGTGTCTTTAAGTTATGATCTTTTTTAGCTGTGAACGATAATTTTGCTTTCATTTGTGAAGTAATATAAGTGCAACGTAGGAAAACAGAGAGCGCTACAAACCCCAAACGGCTCTCACAGAATTTATGGCTTAAACTCGAAGCTCGAGGAACGTAATTCAGCCTGACAGACTAACTTAAAAGAGTTACCTAATTTCGTGTAAATTATGTGTAGCTGGAAATAACATTGTTCTGCCGTATTTATAAGGGGTCTTTCCCATGAACTGCGTATTTCTTGTTCCAGTTCATTAAGAGCAGTAAGAGAGACTTTTTCTTAATTTCCTTCTTATCAGGAGACGCGATGCGCATAAAATATCACCCCTCATAGTGTACGAGAATGTTTGCTCTCTGAATACAGGGCTTCTTCTTCTCTACCTTGGTCTTAATTTCCTTGTATCTTTGGGAGACTGACAGACTTGCACAAAACAAACTAACTTCACACGTGACTTCATTAGCATAATACAACACTATATCCTTACACACATTCATCAAGTCCTACGAATCACAAAATGTATGTCGTCGGCTCTCTCCAATAATGTCATTTTTACCCCACAATCCCCATCAAAGAGAACTCTAAAAACAGTGTCACCTTGATATTCGTTGCGAATAACTGTTCAGACCGAAGAAAGAACTCACACGTAGACGAGCACTGATTGTGGACCGAAAGGAAACACGATTTTGCCCATTTTCATTAGATTACAAGGATATAGAGATTTTCTAAATTCCATCATGTAGTCTGCACAAGGCGCTGGGTAAATAATGATATAATAAGAACACACGCAAAATTTGACAAAAGTTATCCGAACACCTATTATTGAACATTAATACAGGCTGTCTCCAAACTTTGCCTTTGTGAAGGCTTAAACTGTTCAGATCGCACTTCATACGAGGTGTCTCACTGTCTGTGGAAGGATGATAGCCCATTCTTCCTCAGCGGTCGACACCAAAGAAGGTACCTACATTGGACCTTGTCGTCTACGTTCTAACTTATTCCAAAGGTGTTCCACTAGGCTAAGGTACAACTCTGGACGTCCATTGCATTTCAAGAATGTCACTGTCCACGAACCACTGCCTCACGTATTCTGCTTTATAACTGGGTACATTGTCTTGCTGATACAAGCATATTATCGGCTCCGAAATGTTCCTCTGCTGTACGCTCAAGACAATGCTGTACAACCTGGTCACATCTTTTCGGTTTTAGCGTTTTCTTAATCGCTAAAAAAAACACTATATGATCAAACGTAACCGGACACCTGGCTGAAAATGACTTACAAGTTCGTGGCGCGCTCCATCGGTAATGCTGGAATTCAATATGTTGTTGGCCCACCCTGAGCCTTGATGACAGCTTCCACTCTCGCAGGCATACATTCAATCAGATGCTGGAAAGTTTCTTGCGGAAAGGCAGCCCATCCTTCACGGAGTGCTGCACTGAGGAGAGGTATCGATATCAGTCGGTGAGTTTTGGCATGAAGTTGGCGTTCCAGTACATCCCAAAGGTGTTCTATAGGATTCAGGTCAGGCCTCTGTGCAATCCAGTCCATTACAAGGATTTTATTGTCGTGTAAGCACTCCGCTACAGGATGTGAATTATGAACATGTACTCGATCGTGTTTAAAGATGCAATCGCCATCTCCTAATTGCTCTTAAACAGTGGGAAGCAAGAAGGTGCTTAAAACATCAATGTAGGCTTATGCTGTGATAGTGTCACCTAAAACAGCAAGGAGTGCAAGCCCTCAGTGAAAAACACAACCACAGCATAACACCACCGGCTCTGAATTTTACTGCTGGCTCTACACACGCTATCAGAAGACGTTCACCGGGCATTAGCCATACCCACACCCTGCCATGGTATCGCCACATTGTGTACCGTGATTCGTCACTCCACACAACGTTTTTCTACTGTTCAATCGCCCAATGTTTACGCTCCTTACACCAAGCGATGCGTCCGGTACCGCGCTGCTGCTACGGTCGCATGTTCTAATCCTGCCTCGGGTATGGATGTGTGTGATGTCCTTAGGTTAGTTAGGTTTAAGTAGTACTAAGCCTAGGGAACTGATGACCTCAGATCTTAAGTCCCATAGTGCTTACAGCCATTTCAATTTGATGTTATTGTCGTGTTACCACTCCGCCACAGGCTGAGCATTATGAAAAGATGCAATTGCCATCCTCGAATTGCTCTTAAACAGTGGGAAGCAAGAAGTTGCTATCACAGTGCCACGCAAAACAACAAGGAGTGCAAGCCCCCTCCCCGAAAAACACGACCACACCGCCTCCGAATTTTACTGTTGGCACTACACACGCTGGCAGATGAGGTTCACCGGGCACTCGCCATACCCACACCCTGCCAGCGGACCTCCACATTGTGTATCGTGATTCGTCACTCCACGCAACCTTTTTCCACTGTTTAATCGTTCAATGTTTACGCTCCTTACGCCAAGCGAAGCGTCGTTTGGCATTTACCGGCGTGATGTGTGGCTTATGAGCAGCCACTCGACTATGAAATCCAAGTTTTCTCACCTCCCACCTAACTGTCGTAGTACTTGCAGTGGATCCTGATGCAGCTTGGAATTCCTGTGTGATGGTCTGGATAGATGTCTGCCTGTTACACATTGTGACCCTGTTCAACTGTCGGCTGTCAACGGGCGAGGTCGGCCTGTACGCTTTTGTGCTGTACGTGTCCCTTCGCGTTTCCACTTCACTATTACATCGTAATGAGTGGACCTACGGTTGTTTAGGAGTGTGGAAATCTCGCGTACAGATGTAGGGCACAAGTGACACCCATTCATCTGACCACATTCGAAGTCCGCGAGTTAAACTGAGCGCCCCATTCTGCTGTGTCACGATGTCTACTGACTACCTAGCAGTAGGTGGCAGCACACTGCATCTAATATGAAAAACGTATGTTTTTGGAGGTGTCCGGATACTTTTGATCACATAGTGTATCCCCATAAAGAAAACAACGCCCCATTCGTACTCCAGTGATGAGTTCAGGTAACGATATGCAGGCACTCACCAAACTCAACCCCTTCCATCGGATTGCCACAGGGTACGTGATTCATCACTCCAAGTCTCTCCTTTCCTGTTAACCGCTGTCCAGTGGCATCTCCGTATATACCACCTTAAGGGTCGCTTAGCGTTGACTGTACAAGTATATTGCTTATGCTCGACTATTTTACCCCGTTCTCTCTAACTCCGTACGCACAGTCATTGTGCTAGTTTGAGTTCTGTTAGCTCTTTTGGAACTCACGTGTCGTTCCTCCCGCCGATTTGATGCGACAGTTTGCAACCACCGTCCACAATGTTTGGCGTACCTGTCTGTCAGTACAGGAGGTCCGAATGGCCTTGGTTTATCTGCAATTGTTCCTACGAGCTTCCATTTCAAAATCACCTCACTAAACGTCTACTTGGGCAGCTTTCGAAGCTTTTAAACGTCCGTGATAAGTTTGTGGCTTAGGTGAAATCCAATGTCTGGCCCATGTTCGAAGTCACAGAGCTGTGCTCACGGACTTGGTCCGATACTTCTGCTTACCTACCCACAACACAATACTTTCTCGTTTCGTACTGGGTCGGCTCCCGTGACATCTAACGATCAATTCGTCAGTACCTAGGCGTGTCCGGATACTTCAGATCTTAAGACCGTTCCCGAGTTACAGCGAAGAACAGGTAAGACACCGTATTCTATCGTATCCTGTTGAAGGTGAAGCTGTGCTCAATACGGAAGTCAGCCTCAAGCCACTAGTGCTCTGGTGGACGTGGGCCTGTTGAAGGACTTAGATACCAATATACCCACCCAGTTACAGGTAAATCTACAGCTTAATGTGGACTCCGAAGCCTGGCGCAACTCGGCATTTTCCACATACCTGTATCATTTCCAGGTGTGAAAGAACAGACAGGTGTCATTGTTAATTCCAGGACCTGCTAGTGGCTGAAAGGTGGTTTTTTCAATTGTAGTCTGACACACACACACAACTCTCGCAACGATAGTACGGTTTTATGATTCTGGTCTTTCTTCCAGTGTTTACCTAGCAACCAGCTAGTAACTAGTATTATGAATGATCAACGCTAACTGCTGTTGACATAACAGACATCAAAAAGAATGCAGGGTGTTTCACAAGTGATGGTCAATATTCAAGGATATGACATGAATAATCATTCGAAAAAAAAAAGACAAGCAAATATTGGCTCTAAAGCACCTACGTTAAGAGCTATGATCAATTCTTGATCTTAGATACTGTGAAACAAATCTCTTCTACTGCTTTCAGCGTCTGGGAAGTGGTAGAACGGGCCAAAACAAAAAATCGTTTTTCAAAGTAGCGAAGATAAACGGGTTCTCATAGTTCTTAAGGTACGCATTTTAGAGCACTTGTTTACTGGACATTATTTTCTTGTTTTGGTCCATACTACTATTCCGAAATTCTGAAAAGCAAAGAGCTTGCAGCAGAAGAGATTTGTATAACAGTATTGGAGATCAAGAATTAGTCACAGTTCTTAAGGTATGGTTTTTAGAGCTCATATGTACTTGAACGTTTTGTTTCTAATGTTTCTGAATATTGACCACCACTTCTGAGACTCCTTGTGTAATAATCAAAGCGCCGCAGTTGGTGGAAGCGACAGGTGACTGGAAAAACCCTATAAGCCATTGGGGTTGGGCCAAGACCTCTGTAACGGGATCAGTAATTTATATGACACACAGTCTCGGTATTGTCATCTGCGTTTGCCACATTGGTACTTCCTTCACGAATATCCTCAAGAGAAGAATAGCACTTTCTCTGTTCAACAGTCACTGCTGCAAATGAAGTAGCAGACGTCTTACAAACCGTTATTTCACTCTGGATGCATTTCCACAGGTGATAAATCTTCCAAAACAAATAATTTTTCAATGTCACCATTTTAACCGTTTGAAACGAGCAGAGACACACACTTTGACTTTGTAAACATACGAATAAACAGCAATACGTACAAAATATTTAAAAAGTTCTTTTATATATGAGCCGTTTCACTCCAGGTCTTTACTCGTAATGAATGAGTGCTTTGTGAAATACGTATATACAGCCATTAGCAGAATCGTGGTGAGTAGCTATCGGTTTTTACCTAGCTAGGCGAGTAGCCTGGAACACTTTGTACGTACTAGCTATTTCGCGAGTAGCTCTGGCTGTGCCCTCCTGTACAGGACCCACTGCTTCCGGACCTTGGAGCAATGTGCCCTATCCATCTTCGCACAGCGCTCCGGGAACCGCTCCAGCCGTATTTCCTTATCAGATGGCAGTGCAGGCTCATAAAGGAAATGAACGGCCACTTCCTCGCCGGCCTCTGACCTGTTGGCCAGTTGTCTTCTGGAACCGAGCCACCGGCGCTCGCGTCGCGCTGCCAGTTCATCCGATAAGGCGACTCCTTCGGAGCACCTGGATAGCCTACGTTCAGAGTCCACATTGTGTGTGAAGTGAAGCGAATCGCTGGCGCGTTAAACCTATATGCCACGAAGGAGGCTAGGAGCGTAGTCTTCCTGCGGTAAGAGTCTCGCGCTCTCAGTGGTTGTTCTGCGTGGAGTGGCCGCGCGGTTTGAGGCGCCATGTCACGGATTACGCGTCCCCTCCCTCCGGAGGTTCGAGTCCTTCCTCGGGCATGGGTGTGTCTGCTGTTCTTTGCATACAAGTAGTCATTAAGTAGTGTGTAAGTCTAGGGACCGAAGACCTCAGCAGTTTGGTCCCTTAGAAATTCACACAAATTTGAACATCAGTGCACCAGTCGGCTATGATGTACTCACGAAATTGGCATCCTCGCATATTACACTTTCCTTCTTCTCGTGAGAATAACCCTCCCATTGCATCAAAACGGTATGTGGACTTGCAGTGTAACCATCCTGTGACGCACAAATTTACCATTTTGAACCATCTGCTGAATTTGTTATTATTGTTATCCTCCGAGTGATGTAGGTTTCCACACCAGTCTGTCGAGTGCAAGCCTCTTCATCTCTGCATAACATTTGAAGCACACACGCAACTGTACCTGCTCACACTGCAGTTAAACCTTGGTCTCACTCTACAGTCCCCCCTTTTCTCAAATGCTTACCTCCATTACCAAATTAATTGTCCCTTGATGCCTCACAACGGGTCTTATCAACATTTTAGTCGAGTTATCCCACGAATTTCTTTTCTGTTCTATTCGATTCAGTAACCCTTCATTCGTTACGTGATCTACCCAGCTAATCTTCAGCGTTCTTCAGTAGCACCACATTTCTAAACCTTTTCTTTTTTTCACCAGCATGTAAGGCTACATTCCAGACAAACACTTTCAGAAAAGATTTCCTAACATATAAATTTCTAATCGATAGTAACAAATGTAACAAAATTATCTTTTTCAGAAACATTATCCATTGTATTGACAGTCCTCCCTATTTCGGTCATCGTCATTTATTTTGCCGCCCTAATAGCAAAACTCATTTACTGCTTCCAGTCCCATTTCTTAATCTAATTTCCTCATTGTCACCTGAAATATTTCGTCTACGACCCCCTACTATCGTACTACTTTTGTTGGCGTTCAAGACACAGTCCATTCTGTTCATCCTATCTTCCAAGTCTTTTTCCGTCCCTGTCAGAATTACAACGTCATCGGCAAACATCAAAGCTTTCATTTCTTCTTTCTTTGACTTTTCCCGCTAGAGGCTTGTCCTGGCCTCCTTCCAGGAGTCTCCGTTACTCCGATCGAAAACTGTTAACCCCTTTTTATCCATTCCTCTGTCAACATATAATTCCCACGACAGATGCGGCGGTCCCTTCCTAGTTCTTCTCTCGGTGCATATTAATATGTTCTTGGGTCATCTGTTCTGTTCATCCTTTTAACATACCCAGACCACTGCAGACTTTTATTCTCCAATCTGCTCGTTATGCGCTGCGTCACTTCCATTTTCCCAGTATTTTAGTTATTTTGATTTTATCTCCATAGGTGACCTGCAAACCTCTTCTCATGAAATCTAATTTCACTTACGTAATCTTGTCAACTCTTTTATCCGTAGGAGGCCGTATTTCTGCAACATTAATACTATGGAATGTCCTTCTTGCAGTCTGTTCACTACTGCCGTTGTTCCAAATCAGTTCTTTTAGGAACTATGTCGTCCGTTTACCCATTACTACTTTTGTCTCAGTATCCGTCTGTGGGTATAATAGAACCTAAATATTTAAAAATGTCACATTCTAAAAACATTTCTCTCTTCGAGAACCAAACCCATTCCCTGTTTACCAATAAACAGTACTCTATGTCAAATTACTTTTGAAACCCCATCTTGTGCAAATTCTCCAACATGAGTTTCAAATCTTGTCTGTTGTTTGTGAAAATTATTTGGTCATCTGTAAAAAGCAGTAAACGCCTTCTGGCGTATCGAACTATCATGTCCATTCCTGAACATTTTTGTATCATGCTTCCAGTTTGTGTACATATCAGAATGCAAAAGTGATATATTGCAACTTTGCTTAAGGCCTGTGGTCGTTTTACGTCTTTCTGTTATTTCTCATCTTTACTTTTGATTCTGTCTCCTCTGTATAAATCCGTCTATCCTGTGCTTTTCGTCCCTTCACTGCAGATTTCCAAGTATTGTCGCATGCTTTTTCCAAATCCACGAAAGTCATATGGATTCCACCTGTTACTAGCTCTGATCTTTTCAAGATAGCTAAGAAGTTATTCACAGGTTGTAACTTTTTTTTGGGGGGGGGGGGGGAGGGGGGGGGCCTCAACTGTCTTCTGAGTGGTTTGATACAGCCCACCACGAATTCCTCTCCGGTACGAACTTCTTCGTCTCAGAGTAGCACTTGCAACCTACGTCCTCAATTATCTGTTGATGTATTCAATTTCTGTCTTCCATCCCCAGATGTCTTGACAGATGTCCTATCATCCTGTCCCTATCACCCCACCTAATTTTTAATATTCGTCTATAGGACCTCATTTCAAATGCATCAGTTCTCTTCTGCTCCGTTTATCCCACAGCCCACGTTTCACTAACATAAAGTGCTCTGCTCCAGACGTACACTGTCAGAAATTTCTTCCTCAAACGAAGGTCTATGCTTGACACTAGTAGATTTATTTTGCCCAGGAATGCCCATTTTGCCAGTGCTAGTCTGCTTTTGATGTCCTTCTTGCTCCATCCATCATTGCTTACTTTGCTGCCTTCGTAGCAGAATTCCTTAACTTCATCTACTTCGTGACCACCAGATTGTCGCTGTTCTCATTTCTGCCACTTCTCATTACTTTCTTCTTTTCTCGATTTACTCTCAGTCCATATTCTGTACTCATTAGATTGTTCATGCCATTCAGCAGATCACGTAATTCTTCTGCCCTTTCACTCAGGATAACATTTTCATCAGCGAATCGTATCATTGATATCCTTTCACCTTCAATTTTAATTCCACTCCTGAAACTTTCTTTTATTTCCATCACTGTTTCAGATTGAACTGTAGGGGGGGGGGGGGGGGGAGTCTACAGCCCGGTCTTACACCCTTTTTAATAGGAGCAATTCGTTCTTGGTCGTCCACCCTCATTATTCCCTCTTGGCTCTTGTACGTGTCTACTACTCGTCTCTCCCTATAGCTTGCCCCTGTTTTTCTTAGAATTTCGAACATCTTGCACCATTTTACATTGGCGAGCGCTTTTTCCAGGTCCATAAATTCTGTGAAAGTGACTTGATTTTTCCTTAGTCTTGCTTCCATTATCAGCTGCAAAGTCAGAATTGCATCTCTGGTGCCTTTACATATTCTAGAGCCAAGCTGAGCGTCATCTAAAACATACTCAGTTTTCTTTTCCATTCTTCTGTATATTATTCTTGTCAGCAACTTAGATGCATGAGCTGTTAAGCTGATTGTACGACAGCACTGGCACTTGTCGGCTCTTGCAGTCTGCTATACACCAACGTAAATCGTCGTTTTGTTGCCACTTCCTCCAATAATTTTTGAAATGCTAATGGAATGTTAGCCACCTCTTGTGCATTATTAGACTTTAGTTCGCCCAGAATTCTCCTACATTATGAGTCTAATACTGGATCCCCTGTCTCTTCTAAATCGACTCCTATTTCTTCTTCTATCACATCAATCAAATATTCCCCCTCATAGAGGCCTTCAATGTACTCTTTCCACTTATCTGCTCTCTCCGCTGCATTTCACAGTGGAATTCCCGTTGCACTCTTAATGTTACTACCCTTGCTTTTAATATCACCGAAGGCTGTTTTGACTTTCTTTTATGCTGAGTCCCTCTGACAACCATTTCATTTTCGATTTCTACACATTTTTCACGCAGTCATTTCGTCTTAGATTCCCTGCACTTCCTATTTGTTTCAGTCCTCAGCGACCTGTATTTCTGTATTCCTGAATTTCCTTTAACATTTGTGTACTTCCCTCTTTCATCGATCAATTGAAGTATTTCTTCTGGTACCCATGATTTCTTCGTAGTTATCTTCTTTGCAACTATGTTTTTCTTTCTAACTTCCATGATTGACCTTTTTGACTGAGATGTCAATTCTTCTTTATTTCTATTGCCTACTTAGCTATTCGTTATTGCTGCATCACAGCCTTAACTTGAAGCGTGGTTTGTCAACCCTTAGTACTTCGATATCCCACCTCTTTGTGTATTGATTCTTCCTGACTAATCTCCTGAACTTCAGGTTACTCTTGATCACTACCACATTGTGATATGAGTGTATATGTGCTACTGGGTACGCCTTACAATCCGTTATCTGATTTCGGAATCTCTGTCTGACTATGATGTAATCTTACTGAAATCTTCCCGTATCACCCCACCTTTTCCAAGTGTACTGCCTCCTCTTGTGATGATTCGCTATTACTATTTGCAATTTATTACAGAAGTCAATTAGTCCTTCTCCTCTATCATTACTGAGCTTCTACTGATCCTTCCCCTACACCTGCATTCCAGTCCCCAATGACTATTAGATTTTCCTCTCCACTTACGTACTGAATTACCATTCCAATGTCCTCAAATACTTTCTCTATCTCTTCATCTTTAGCTTGCGACGTCGGTGTTGGTCTGCTTTCGATTCTGATAACAATCCTATCATTGAACTGTTCGCAGTAACACACTCTTTGCCCTACCTTTCTATTCATAACAAGACCTTCTCCCGTTACACCATTCTCTGATGCTGTTAATAATACCCTATACTCATCTGACCAGAAATCCTTATCTTCTTTCCACTTCATTTCACTGACCCCTATTATGTCTAGATGGAGCCTTTGCATTTCCCTTTTCAGATTTTCTAGCTTCACTACCACATTCAAGCTTTGTCATTCCACGCCCCGTCTCGTAGAACGTTATCCTTTCTTTTTCTAGTGGTAACCTCCCCCTTGGCAGTCCCCTCCCAGAGATCCGAATGGGGGACTATTCCGGAATCTTCTGCCAATGGAGAGATCGTTAACACACTTTTTCACTTACAGGCCACATGTCCCGTGGATAATGTCTTTAATGCAGTGGTTTCCATCCTTATGCCGTTGATCATTGCTGATTCTTCCGCCATTAGGGGCAGTTTCCCATTCCAAAGACAAGAGAGTACCCTGAAAATCCGTCCCCTCTAACAAGGTCGTTGGCAGAATGAGGCTGACTTCTCATGCTGGAAGTCTTCGTCCGACAATGCTGATTATTCACAAAAATTTAAACGGTGGAGGGTTTCGAACCCAGGACCGAGGACCACGGGTCCAAACGCATTGCTTATCAACACTAAATTCATTTATTTCTCTAAGAGATTCTTCACATTGTCTTCTTTACGATCTTCCATGCCCCGTTGGATTTCTTGTAACCAATGGTATTATCAGTTCTGCACACGTTTTCCCAGTGGTTTGACCGTTATTTTGACGCTATTCCTTAAAATAACGTAATCTTTTCTAGACTGAACAGTCTTATCTGATAACTATTTTAGGCAGGCATTTTTATTCTTCATCATACAATGTTTCAACTCCTCACTAAGTTTTTCCTCAAATTTGTTACCTCCCTTTACGATGCCTACCATGGTGGTACAAGTTTATATGCCAACTAGCTCTGCCAATGATGAAGAGATTGAAGAAATATATCACATTATAAGAGAAATTATTCAAATAGTGAAGGGAGACGAAAATTTTATAGTCATGGGAGACTGGAATTCGACAGTAGGAAAAGGAAAAGAAGGAAAAGTGGTAGGCGAATATGGGATAGGGGTAAGGAATGAAAGAGCAAGCCAGCTGGTAGAATTTTGCGCAGAACATAACTTAATCCTTGCTAACAATTAGTTTAAGAATCATGAAAGAACGTTGTATACGTGAAACAGGTCTGGAGACACTGGAAGGTTTCAGATAGACTATATAATGGTAAGACAGAGATTGAGGAACCAGGTTTTAAAATGTAAGAAGTTTCCAGGTGCAGATGTGGACTCTGACCACAATTTTTTCGTTATGAACTGTAGATTAAAACTGAAGAAACCTTAAAGAGGTGGGAATTTAAGGAAATTGGACCTGGATAAATTGAAAGAACCAGAGGTTATAGAGAGTTTCAGAGAGAGAATTAGGGAACGTTTGAAAAGAACGGGGGAAAGAAATACAGTAGAAGAAAACTGAGTAGCTTTGAGAGATGAAATAGGGAAGGCAGCAGAGGACCAAGTAGGTAGAAAGACGAGAGCTAGTAGGAATCCTTGGGAAACAGAAGAGATACTGAATTTAACTGATGAAAGAAGAAAATATAAAAATGCAGTAAATGAAGCAGGTGAAAAGGCTTATAAACGTCTGAAAGACTGACAGAAAGTTCAAAATTGCTAAGCAGGGATAGCTAGAGGACAAATGTAAGGATGTAGAGGCATATATCACTAGGGGTAAGATAGATGCTGCCTAGAGGAAAATTAAAGAGACCTTAGGAGAAAAGAGAACCACTTGTATGAATATCAAGAGCTCAGATGTAAAACCAGTTCTAAGCAAAGAAGGTAAAGCAGAAAGGTGGAAGGAGTATATAGAGGGTCTATACAAGGGCGATGTACTTGAGAGCAATATTATGGAAATGCAAGTGGACGTTGATGGAGATGAAATGGGAGATGCGATACTAAGCGAACAATTTGACAGAAAACTGAGAGAATTAAGTGGAAACAAGTCCCGGAGAAGGGATAACATTCCATTAGAACTACTGCTATCCTTGGACATCCAGCTATGACAAAACTCTACCATCTGGTGACCAAGATGTATGAGACTGGCGAAATACCCATAGACTTCAAGAAGAATGTAATAATTCCAATCCCAAAGAAAGCAGGTGTTGATAGGTGTGATAGTTAACGAACTATCAGTTTAATAAGTCACGGCTGCAAAATACTAACACGAATTCTTAACAGTCGAATGGAAAAACTGGTAGTAGCTGACCTTAGGAAAGATCTGTTCGGATACCGTAGAAATGCTGGGACGCGTGACCTACGTTTCTAGCATTTGTAGACTTAAAGAAAGCTTTTGACAGCGTTGAATGGATTACTCTCTTTCAAATTCTGACGGTGGTAGTGGTCAAATTTAGGGAGCGATAGGCTGTTTACAATTCTACAGAAACCAGAGGACAGTTATAAGAGTCGAGCGGCACGAAAGGGAAGCAGTGGTTGAGAAGGGGGTGGGACAGGTTTCCATGCTATCAAAAATGGTTCAAATGGCTCTGAGCACTATGGGACTTAACATCTTAGGTCATCAGTCCCCTAGAACTTAGAACTACTTAAACCTAACTAACCTAAGGACATCACACACATCCATGCCCGAGGCAGGATTCGAACCTGCGACCGTAGCAGTCCCGCGGTTCCGGACTGAAGCATGCTATCCCTGAAGTTATTCAATCTGTATATTGAGCAAGCACTAAAGGAAACAGAAGAAAAGTTTGGAGTAGGAATTAAAATCCATGGAGATGAGATAAAAACTTAAAGATTTCCCGATGGCATTGTAATTCTGTCAAAGACAGCAAAGGACTGTGACGAATAGTGGAACGGAATGAACAGTGTCTTGAAAGGAGGATATAAGATGAACATCAACAAAAGCGAAACGAAGATAATGGAATGCACTCGAATTAAATCAGGTAAGGCTGAGGGAATTGGATTAGGAAACGAGACACTGAAAGTAGTAGGTGAGTTTTGCTATTTGGGAAGCAAATTAACTTATAATGGTCGAGAATATAAAATGTAGACTGCCAATGGCAAGGAAAGCGTTTCTGAAGACGAAAAATTTGTTAATATCGAGTTTAGATTTAAGTGTCATCAAGTCATATCTGAAAGTATTTGTATGGAATGTAGCCATGAATGGAAGTGAAACAAGGATGATAAGTAGTTTAGACAAGAAGAGAATAGAAACTTCCGAAACGTGGCGCAACAGAAGAATGCTGGAGATTGGATGGGAAGATCAGGTAACTAATGAGGAGGTACTGAATGGAATAGGGGAGAAGAGGAATTCGTGGAACAACTTGACTAGAAGAAGGGATTGGTTGGTAACACGTTCTGAGGCATCAAGGGATCACCAATTTAGTACTGGAGGGGGCGGGGAGCGTAAAAATCGTAGAGGGAGACCAAGAGATGAATACATTCAGCAGATTCAGGAGGATGTATGTTTCAGTAGTTACTTGGAGATGAATAAGCTTGCACAGGATAAAGTAACATAGAGAGCGGCATCAAACCAGTCTTGGACAACAACAATAACAACAACATTACGATGCCTAAAGTTTCTATGGCCGCTAGGGAGGCAGTGCTCTTCAAGTGACTGTCAACCTCTTGTGGTGCACTCGTCCTATTGATAAATGGTTTGCTCTCCAGCCTTCTTTGGTATAGATTTTTAATGCCATATCATCTCAACAAGTCTGTTTTAAATATGGCTTCCTGCAGTATTGTTTCAGTTTCTGTTGTTTCTTACAGTAGAGCTCATTACTTCGAAAGGATAAATTATCTTTCCCTATTGCCATACGATGGTTACTTGCAAAGTCAGTTTGCCTAAATACTCTTACACCTCTCGCCTTGAATTCTCTGTTTCTCTGGACTGTCATAAAATGAATTATAGAGCTAATATTTCGCGCTGAGTCTTTCCTTGTATAGACGGGTATTTTCTTGTGTTAGAAAAAGACATCTGCAGCTACGTATTTTTATTTCTTCCACTTTAATTCCCTTTCCAAATGTCTTTTTGGTTTCCTTTTACTGTTTCCTTAATGTACAGACCGAATAAAATGGGGAATACAAAACAGCTGTCTCCCTTACACCCCAACTACTGCTTATCTTCGACCTTTATAACTGTACTTTTTTCTAAACTAATGCTCGCTTATTATAAAGATTTGTGGGGGTGTGTATGTGTGTGTGCGTGTGTGTGTGTGTGTGTGTGTGTGTGTGTTTTCCACAGTACCTCCTAAACCACTCGATCGATTTCCACAAAAACTGGCACACATTTCCCTTACTGTCAGACAAAAATCGCTGTGGGGTAAAAACCACCTACCGACCATGGTTAAGAGGATATGACATCATAAACAATGAGATGCGTGAAAAATTGCAACATTGTGCATGACATTTCAATTTATTACTTCTTGGCTACTAACTGTATTAGTAACATAGTCTACAGACAATATCCACGCATACTGAAGATGTACCTACGCAAATATATCATTGTGAAAACGCAAATATCTAATTGTAAAACACATAGCCCAAGAAATATAACGTCATAAATATTGAGATACGCTATGTGATAAACGATGCATCATGCTTGAAGTTATAATACACTCCTGGAAATTGAAATAAGAACACCGTGAATTCATTGTCCCAGGAAGGGGAAACTTTATTGACACATTCCTGGGGTCAGATACATCACATGATCACACTGACAGAACCAAAGGCACATAGACACAAGCAACAGAGCATGCACAATGTCGGCACTAGTACAGTGTATATCCACCTTTCGCAGCAATGCAGGCTGCTATTCTCCCATGGAGACGATCGTGGAGATGCTAGATGTAGTCCTGTGGAACGGCTTGCCATGCCATTTCCAACTGGCGCCTCAGTTGGACCAGCGTTCGTGCTGGACGTGCAGACCGCGTGAGACGACGCTTCATCCAGTCCCAAACATGCTCAATGGGGGACAGATCCGGAGATCTTGCTGGCCAGGGTAGTTGACTTACACCTTCTAGAGCACGTTGGGTGGCACGGGATACATGCGGACGTGCATTGTCCTGTTGGAACAACAAGTTCCCTTGCCGGTCTAGGAATGGTAGAACGATGGGTTCGATGACGGTTTGGATGTACCGTGCACTATTCAGTGTCCCCTCGACGATCACCAGAGGTGTACGGCCAGTGTAGGAGATCGCTCCCCACACCATGATGCCGGGTGTTGGCCCTGTGTGCCTCGATCGTATGCAGTCCTGATTGTGGCGCTCACCTGCACGGCGCCAAACACGCATACGACCATCATTGGCACCAAGGCAGAAGCGACTCTCATCGCTGAAGACGACACGTCTCCATTCGTCCCTCCATTCACGCCTGTCGCGACACCACTGGAGGCGGGCTGCACGATGTTGGGGCGTGAGCGGAAGACGGCCTAACGGTGTGCGGGACCGTAGCCCAGCTTCATGGAGACGGTTGCGAATGGTCCTCGCCGATACCCCAGGAGCAACAGTGTCCCTAATTTGCTGGGAAGTGGCGGTGCGTAGGATCATACGGTCTTGGCGTGCATCCGTGCGTCGCTGCGGTCCGGTCCCAGGTCGACGGGCACGTGCACCTTCCGCCGACCACTGGCGACAACATCGACGTACTGTGGAGACCTCACGCCCCATGTGTTGAGCAATTCGGCGGTACGTCCACCCGGCCTCCCGCATGCCCACTATACGCCCTCGCTCAAAGTCCGTCAACTGCACATACGGTTCACGTACACGCTATCGCGGAATGCTACCAGTGTTAAAGACTGCGATGTAGCTCCGTATGCCACGGCAAACTGGCTGACACTGACGGCGGCGGTGCACAAATGCTGCGCAGCTAGCGCCATTCGACGGCCAACACCGCGGTTCCTGGTGTGTCCGCTGTGCCGTGCGTGTGATCATTGCTTGTACAGCCCTCTCGCAGTGTCCAGAGCAAGTATGGTGGGTCTGACACACCGGTGTCAATGTGTTCTTTTTTCCATTTCCAGGAGTGTAGATTTGTTGTTTACTACTAAGACACTCCCACAGTGGAGTCAACTCAGGGAAATCAGTGAGCTGGCACAGGCAAACTTCTGTAGGCGAAAAGGATGCTGTAGGTGCCTATAGAGCTATGAAGAGACTTTGTCATAGAGACATTAACATAACTGCGTGATAGACACGCGGAGCAGCTGCGCTCAAGTAACAGATGCTGTCCGGAAGACTGTATTTACACATGTGCACATTAGGCATATTTGTTTGTACGACTATTTCATAATTTCGAAGGTTTTATATAAGTATGTGGAAATTAAGTTTTCCTCAAGATGCTCTATCAACTCGCCGAAAAGATGACAATCACTTGGTGCAAGATCTGGAATCCCCGTCAGCATCATCAATGTCTGTATAGTTGACACCATTTCACGGCGGCTTTGTTCACGTGCTGCCAAAATTGTACGATGAATCTGTAGGTAGTTTAGAAATGTTTCCCATAATGATTGGACTGTTCGGCGTATTTTATCTTTCTAGTTGCTGTGCAATTTCAATCTCACACTGTGATGCACCTTTTGTTACTACGACAGAAGAGCTTTTTCTGTACGAAACTCGGAACATGTATTCTCTTCTGACGATGCATTATTCTTGCTGAGCAATGGCCTTAGCGAGGGACGACATGTATAACTTAGTTTCCGAAGTCGTTACCTGTAAACTTTGACTCTTTATCTTCCAACGTAATTCATGGGCTCAGTATTGCCTCGTGTGTTCCTACATTTCCTCGGAACTCATACCGAACTTCTCCGAAGTTGGCTTCTGACTTTGTTTTCACGCCTGTGTAAATATTTAGTGTTGTCATTTAACTAATTCATTTTCTTTGGGACAATAATTGTTTAAGTAGTATGACTAACATTAAACAAACGTTAATAGTTATTGTGAAAGATAGACCGATAGTAAAAGATTGACGCGGAAGCAGCATTGTTGCGCCGCATAGCAGAGGCAGTCGAGAATGAGAGCGAATGGAAGGAACTGGCCAGAACTGGACGGCGCTGTAGTCATGGTGCTGTGGTGGGGTCCATGAATCAGGAGCTAAGTCACATAGATTTCAAGATGCTGTTCCGTCAGTGTAGTGGTGGTTGGTCTCCACTCACCCTTAAAGAAAGTCTCCCTCGTCCGTGTCATGTGTTTTAGGACTCTTCTCCATGCCCCATGCATTCAACAGATATCGCCACTTCATAGCGTAAGACGCACGTTGTCAGCAGCAGCAGAGCGTTGCTCCAAAACTTTCATGTGAAGATTTTATCTATAATTAAGTTTTTAATTTAAGAGACACAATACTTCGCAATTCTGATAGTTATCATTACATTTAGGAAAACTACCAAATAAAATACAGAAATAAAGTCTAGCAAATGCCCGAACTGTATTTTAACAGAATTCCTTAAATAGAACGGCTGAATCTCGCTACAATACAAACTTATTCTAACATTATATTGACGTTGCAATGACATAGAATAGCTATTTACCTTATATCTTAAGTGTAACTGTTACTTTTGCAATGTGTCGGAGATTGTCTCCAGTGAGTTAATGTAGTACCTTTTGTTCATGATTTAACATTGTAACACAAATTCGAGTGTAATATGCTTTTTAATTTTTTATTTACATATCCTAAATTGCACCGCAAGTAGGACTACTTTAATCGAATGCTATATGTGAAATACATGTTTGTAGCATTTTTTGTATGATCAAATGTAAAATTTTGTGTATTGTAACAGTAAGTAATAAGTGCTATAGTACAACAGATTGAAGTTTTATTTCTTTAATTTTATCAAAGAGACAGTTGATGACGAGAGTTGGAGGTGAAAAGATAGAGAAAGAGGACATGACAGTTTGTTAGCGGAGGAATAATTTGTATTTTGTGGAGGGAAGTTGTTTCTTTACGGTTATGGTCAGGAAGTATGTTGTAGAGAGGAGAGCCAAACTTTTGAGAGAGTGGGAAAAAGTGTTTTGAAAGTTTAGCGGCAAGCGGAATGTTGATTATGTCAGACGTGGGTACTGCTTCATTATCATAATGAGTTATTGAATGTTATGACAAAGCATGAAATTTTTGAAGTTTTCAACCGGTAAGAAGACTTGACAAGGGAGAAGAGTAGAAGAACAGATGACTGAGCTAATACACTGAAGAGCCAAATAAACTGGTACATCTGCTTACTATTTTGTAGGGCACACGCGAGCACACAGAAGTGCCGCAACGCAACGTAGCATGGACTCGACTATGTCTGAAGTAGTGCTGGAGGGAAGTGACACCATGAATCCTGCATGGCTGTCCATAAATCCGTAAGAGTACGAGGGGGTGGTGATCTCTTCTCAACAGCACGTTGCAAGGCAACCCATATATCCTCAATAATATTCATGTCGGGGATACAGACGGCCAGCTAAATGTTTAAACTCAGAACAGTGTTCCTGGAGCCAATGTGTAGCAATTCTGGATGTGTTGAGTGTCGCATTGTCCTGCTGGAATTGCTCAAATCCGTCGGAATACACAGTTGACATCAATGGATACAGGTGATCAGGCGGAATGCTTACGTACGTGTGACCTGTCAGAGTCGTATCTAGACGTATCAGGGATCCCATATCACTGGAGCTGCACACATCTCACACCATTGCAGAGCCTCCACCAACTTGAACCATCCCCTGCTGACATGCAGGGTCCACAGATCCACGAGGTTATCACCACACCCGTACACGTCCATCCACTCGATACAATTTGAAACGAGACTCGTCCGACCAGGCAACATGTTTCCAGTCATCAACGGTACAATGTCGGTTGACGGGCCCAGGCGAGGGTAAAGCTGTGTGTCGTACAGTCATCAGGGGCCTTCAGCTCCGAAAGCCCATATCAACGATGTTTCGGTTCGTTCGCTGATACTTGTTGATGGCCCAGCATTGAAATCTGCAGCAATGTGTTGAAGGGTTGCACTTCTGTCACGTTTAACGATTGCCTGCAATCGTCTGCGGTCCCGTTCTCGCAGGTTCTTTTCCCAGCCGCAGCGATTACGGAGATTTGATGTTTTATCGGATTCCTGATATTCACGGTACACTAGAGAAATGGTTGTACGGGAAAATCTACAGCTCATCGCTACCTCGGACATGGTGTGTCCCATCGCTCGTTTGTCGACCACGTTTAAACTCCTGACATGTTGATAACCTGCCATTGTCGCAGCAGTAACCGATCTAACAATTGCAACAGGCACTTATCGTGTCACATAGGCGCTGCCGACCCCAGCGCCGTATTTTGCCTGTTAATATATCTCTGTATTTGAATACGTATGATTATACCAGTTTCTTTGGTGCTTCCATGCAGTTACCGATGCAGAAGATTTATAAAGAGAGTGAACACAGATCATCAATACGAAGACACCAGATGAATGAGAACTGTACGGTTTTTTTGTCAAGGAAACTGAGTGCTTAGAATAACAGCAGTGGCCATGCATGAAGAAGACTGGAGCTGTTTATTTGACTAAGGAGAGAAAAAAGAGCCGGCGAACTATATCTAAACAGCGGGCGGTATAAATTGAAGAGACTGCTAAGCGATCTATTGTACTGCTGAAAGCAGACCTGGAACTGTGCAACGATTGGCAAGGGTATTTATTGTGAAACCCAAAGAATTATTAGTTGACGATCGACATAATCAGTAATTTGACGGCACACCATACATGCTAATTCTTGCATGAACCTTCATCGTTGAAATTAAAAATTAAATAAAGCTATATATTCGTCGTATAACCCATTGAATCCCAACTTCTGTACCACATCTGAAGCGAAATTTTATGCACTCAAATGCTTTGAAGCAATTAGCTGAAGGAGATACTTATTCTGATAATTAATTATCCCGAAAGTTAATTATAAAACTAAATATTTTTTATTCATCAGAAAGATATTGAAGTCAGTTCCTTTCATTACTGTATAGAACTACAGTGGGGAAAACATTGCTTTTCTTGAAGAAGAAGTGTTAAATCACTCAGTTCCTTTGTAACATAACTTCTTGTGTAAACTGGTTAAATTAGGTTGCTACGTTTAAAGAAAGAACTCACTTGTCATATATGACCACGTACACACCGGAAGGAACATCGTTATTGCTACTTCACATTACAATTTAACTTCAGTTATAAAATCAAATGCGCACGGGTTGTTTGACAGAATTTAAATAGTTTTACAACAGGTTTAGCATTCACAATTTCACGTTGACAAATTTGAACCAGTGACATCAACAATCAGTAATTTTGCCTGAGTCGAGAAGTAACCTTGTACTTAAGTACTAAACACTTTTGTAAAGTTAGATTTGCGTCTGTTTATGTACGAGTGGTAAGTGTGTCTGAGAGAATTTAGGTTTGTCTATTGTTAGAATGTGAAGACGTTAGACTTCGCAGTATAGTAGTTTAGAATAAACTTTTCTTTCAATTATGGCTTAGTCCAATAGAACACTAGCCAGCGAAAAGATAATTTTCCGGGTTTTCATTAAGAATAATGACCTTCAGTACATCCTTTAATATACACACTCCCAGATGGTCAAGAGTGTCGTCAATATTAAACTTTTTAATAAGTACATTGTGTATTTTATTGCTGTGTCTATTATTGTGTATAATCAACGTTGTGTTTCGACTACGGCGTTGTAAAAAAGAATCAGTGTTGCTACCCTTTTGTTTTCAACTTCACTGAACTGTACACTGCATGTATTATTAACTAAGGTTTAATGTAGTTACGTGCTGGATGACCAAATTGAGTGAGGCATTATTATGAGAGCAAAATTTCTATTACGGTGCATGTAAAATTTGTGGATACTACCAGTGCATTGTGGTTTCTCTCCTTGACCTTAATTACATCAACTGAAGCAGAAAGTATCCTGTCTGCGTCTTTCACAGTCATTTGCCAATTTCTATTGTCAGTTTAACATTAAACTAACTTTTTTAAGTATGGAGTGGATTTATGGCGCTAGCAGTTACCGCGCGTAAATTAAATAGTAGCTCTATGTCATTACTCTGCTATGATCCATCTTTTGCCGCGGTAAGCTGACGACCGTAATGTATTGTCAATTACTGTTCCGACAAGTTAAAATTTTAATCTACTCATTGTGTAGACGCACTTCGTATTTTTCACATTTTAGCTCGAATTGTGCGTTTAAATTCGTTGTGTCAGATTGCCTACACGTTTCATGGCCAATTATGAAACGTCGCAGAGCTTAAAGTGTCCTTTGGATCCTTACACCTTCCAAATTACATATTTTCTTGCATAGTGAAGTTTTTAGGTACTTTCACGTAGTTTCGTTTTAGTTACCATAAAGCGGAGATGACAAATGAAAAGGACCTAACAGATCTGCTCTACTGGCCATTAAAATTGCTACACCAAGAAGAAATGCAGATAATAAATGGGTATTCATTGGATAAATATATTATACTAGAACTGACATGTGATTACATTTTCACGCAATTTGGCTGCATGGATCCTGAGAAATCAGTACCCAGAACAATCACCTCTGGCCGTAATAACGGCCTTGATATGCCTGTCCATTGAGTCAAATAGAGCTTGGATGACGTGTACAGGTACAGCTGCCCACGCAGCTTCAACACGATACCACAGTTCATCAAGAGTAGTGACTGGCGTATTGTGACGAGCCAGTTGCTCGGCCACCATTGACCAGACGTTTTCAGTTGGTGAGACATCTGGAGAATGTGCTGGCCAGGGCAGCAGTCGAACATTTTCTGTATCCAGAAAGGCCTTTACAGGACCTGCAAGATGCGGTCATGTAATATCCTGCTGAAATATAGTGTTTCGCAGGGCTCTAATGAAGGGTAGCCACGGGTCTTAACACATCTGAAACGTAACGTCCACTGTTCGAAGAGCTGTCAATACGAACAAGAGGTGACTGAGACGCCGGGTGATACGCCAGTATTGCGATGACGAATACACCCTTCCAATGTGCGTTCACCCGATGTCGCCAAACACGGATGCGACCAACATGATGATGTAAACAGAACCTGGATTCATCCGAAAAAAACGACGTTTTGCCATTCGTGAACCCAGGTTCGTCGTTGAGCACACCATAGCAGGCGCTCCTGTCTGTGATGCAGCGTCAACGGTAACCACAGCCATGGTTTCCATGCTGCTGCAAACCTCGTGAAACTGTTCGTGCAGATGGTTGCTGTCTTGCAAACGTCCCCATCTGCTGACTCAGGGATCGAGACGTGGCTACACGATCCGTTACAGCCATGCGGATAAGATGCCTCTCATCTCGAATGCTAGTGATACGAGGCCATTGGGATTCAGCATGGCGTTGCGTATTACCTCCCTGAACCCACCGATTCCATATTCTGCTAACATTCATTGGATCTCTATCAACGCGAGCAACAATTTTGTGAAGGTCTTACTCTTGAAAAAATCATCATATTTTTCTGAATTTTCTTATATATATATATATATATATATATATATATATATATATATATATATATATATATATATATATATCACATTTTTTCCTTAGAGCCGGCCGCGATGGTCTCGCGGTTCTAGGCGCGCAGTCCGGAACCGTACAACTGCTACAGTCGCAGGTTCGAATCCTGCCTCGGGCATGGATGTGTGTGATGTCCTTAGGTTAGTTAGGTTTAAGTAGTTCTAAGTTCTAGGGGACTGACGACCACAGCAGTTGAATCCCATAGTGCTCAGAGCCATTTGAACCATTTTTTCTTCCTTCGAGTGATCAAGTTAATGTAGCTGGATAATTCTGAACCACTCCAGGACGTAAATCGATAGTCATATAGTTGCCACTACGTCTTACAGTGTTGCCATTTCTCCATTAGACAAGCGACTGGAAGAATATTTTTGCTCAGACGATGCCTTCCTTGTGCTGGCTACCACATGCGACGTTCACGCTGTGGAGACGAACTGCATTGGCTGTCACCATATTGACTTGGAGCTGAAAGATCTAAATTAGATTTTCACATAGGCCCTACTGCGACCGCAAGACATATCAGGAGTTGTTGCCGAGATATACTAGCCGCTATAGAAAAATCTCTGGGATGCAATTCGTAACACAATACACCTTCTTCGTGCCATAAGATGCACAACGCTACATTTTGAGGACTATAACTAGCTTTGCGTCAGATATAGTTTGTTAGGCCCAACCATTATTTTCTTGTCATGGAGTTTAACACACAGTGGCTCATATTCCCTCGTCATCCTGCTTAGTTTTTCCATTATTTCGTTAAAACGACTAAGGCAATTCCTTGATCTTGCCTTCGAAAAAGCGCCAACGATCTCCTTCCTCATTTCTCAAACGTATCCTGTGTTTTACTCATGATGACCTGGTAGCCGAAAGGATTTTTAACACTAATTTTTCTCTTTCTTCAAAATGACCTACAAAAATCTTAGGAAGGTTAACTGGTCACAGTTTATCACATTTGCCAATACCAGGTGGATCAGAGTGGTAAACTGCAAAACGTCATTCATCAAACTACGTTGGTCTCCTCAAAAGTGGCAAATAATTCAAGTCAAAACAATATTTTATCAAGTGTTTTCTTCCATGTACAATCCTGGAAATGGAAAAAAGAACACATTGACACCGGTGTGTCAGACCCACCATACTTGCTCCGGACACTGCGGGAGGGCTGTACAAGCAATGATCACACGCACGGCACAGCGGACACACCAGGAACCGCGGTGTTGGCCGTCGAATGGCGCTAGATGCGCAGCATTTGTGCACCGCCGCCGTCAGTGTCAGCCAGTTTGCCGTGGCATACGGAGCTCCATCGCAGTCTTTAACAGTGGTAGCATGCCATGACAGCGTGGACGTGAACCGTATGTGCAGTTGACGGACTTTGAGCGAGGGCGTATAGTGGGCATGCGGGAGGCCGGGTGGACGTACCGCCGAATTGCTCAACACGTGGGGCGTGAGGTCTCCACAGTACCTCGATGTTGTCGCCTGTGGTCGGCGGAAGGTGCACGTGCCCGTCGACCTGGGACCGGACCGCAGCGACGCACGGACGCACGCCAAGACCGTAGGATCCTACGCAGTGCCGTAGGGGACCGCACCGCCACTTCCCAGCAAATTAGGGACACTGTTGCTCCTGGGGTATCGGCGAGGACCATTCGCAACCGTCTCCATGAAGCTGGGCTACGGTCCCGCACACCGTTAGGCCGTCTTCCGCTCACGCCCCAACATCGTGCAGCCCGCCTCCAGTGGTGTCGCGACAGGCGTGAATGGAGGGACGAATGGAGACGTGTCGTCTTCAGCGATGAGAGTCGCTTCTGCCTTGGTGCCAATGATGGTCGTATGCGTGTTTGGCGCCGTGTAGGTGAGCGCCACAATCAGGACTGCATACGACCGAGGCACACAGGGCCAACACCCGGCATCATGGTGTGGGGAGCGATCTCCTACACTGGCCGTACACCTCTGGTGATCGTCGAGGGGACACTGAATAGTGCACGGTACATCCAAAACGTCATCGAACCCATCGTTCTACCATTCCTAGACCGGCAATGGAACTTGCTCTTCCAACAGGACAATGCACGTCCGCATGTATCCCGTGCCACCCAACGTGCTCTAGAAGCTGTAAGTCAACTACCCTGGCCAGCAAGATCTCCGGATCTGTCCCCCATTGAGCATGTTTGGGACTGGATGAAGAGTCGTCTCACGCGGTCTGCACGTCCAGCACGAACGCTGGTCCAACTGAGGCGCCAGGTGGAAATGGCATGGCAAGCCGTTCCACAGGACTACATCCAGCATCTCCACGATCGTCTCCATGGGAGAATAGCAGCCTGCATTGCTGCGAAAGGTGGATATACATTGTACTAGTGCCGACATTGTGCATGCTCTGTTGCCTGTGTCTATGTGCCTGTGGTTCTGTCAGTGTGATCATGTGATGTATCTGACCCCAGGAATGTGTCAATAAAGTTTCCCCTTCCTGGGACAATGAATTCACGATGTTCTTATTTCAATTTCCAGGAGTGTACTTACCCAATACACAGCACCAATATTTTCAGTTTCCTTCGCTACCTTTAAACCCTCAATTAAATCCAAAGAGAACAAAATGACCTGCAAAATAATTCTGTATGCTACCTTGTTGCCAGTTCATGCAGATGGCCGTTATGTGATTTTATATGTGGTTACAGAACCAAGCCGTACGGCCACTTTGGGTGGCTGAGGCAGCAGGCAAATATCGATTCGAACGAACAAGGAAACTGTTTTGAACAAGCTGTAATCCACCTTCAGGATGTCTGAATTCTGATCCAGTGTGGAGCTCCCTTCATTACAACAAAATCGTGAGCCAGCCGTATCGTCTGTTGAAATGATTTCAGCTTCATAAGCTTCAGGTGTTGTTTCGAACAGACCCCCTTCACCTCTGGTAAAGCCAAATGAACAACGCAGAGTTGCGCAGTGCTTCAGAATCTACATTGAACATCGTTTCCTTCACTCCCGACTGGAGGAGAAATTGGAAATCCGTGGTAAGGTCTTATGGGACCAAACTGCTGAGGTAATCGATCCCTAAGCTTACGCACTGCTTAATCTAACTTAAACCAACTGACGACAACACACACACACCCATGCCCGAGGGAGGACTCAGAACTTCGACGGGGGTAGCCGCCCGGACCGTAACGAGATGACTGGAGTAGGGTCAGCGTGTGTAGGGCCATGATAGAGGTAAAAGTCACGGCTTGTAGGAACTCTGTCACCAGTAAGCCCTCTCACACGAAGTACATGGCTATTGTGATTAGTGCTGATGCCTCTAGATCGTGGGGCCCTGGGTTCTATGTCCATTTGCGCTGGATAATTTTTTCGCTTGGGAACAAGATGTTTTTGATGTTCTAATCATTTCATGCATGCATGTCAGAAGGAACATTGATTCCCAATTTTGAATAACACAGGCACTGCAATATCGTATTTATTCGCCGACACAGCGCAAACTACTTTCAAGTAAAATGCCTCTCCTGTTCGTGAACATGTCTAATAGATGTACGAGTACAGGATGCAGGCACATTGTTCGCGGCATATGGAAGTTTCGGTCTGGTTGTGAGTTGTGCTACCGCTCTCAATAAGCGGGATATCCGAGTTCGAGTCCCGGTCTGTCACAAATTTTCACTATCGTCGATCTCTATATAGAAAAGTCCATTTCCTGATTCACTGACTGACTCATCATCGCCCAGCCCAAACAGCTAAGGATAGAAACTTGAAATTTGGAGAAAGTGTGGATATTGTACTGTAGGCGTCGTTTAAGAAGCGATTTTTCCAAATTTTAATCCTAAGGAGGGTGAAATAGGGGATGAAGGGTGTTTTGAAACATGTTGCTGTTAAGGCAATTTTGAAGCTAGAGCAACTAAATTGGAATTTGATTTATCGGTCGGAAATAAAAAAAATACCTGTTTCAACATTTCTGGAAATTCAATCACTAAGGGGGTACAATAGCGGATTGAAGAAGTTTCGGAAATAATTGATTACTAAAGAACTGAAAGATTTTTAAGGCTACATCTATGGCAACTGGTATTTCACTTCTCGGTTAGGAATTAAAAAAAAGTGTTTCAGTCTTTGTCGAATTTCAGTCCCTAGGGAAGTATAATAGGGGATGAAAATTTTTAAGAAAATATTTCATTACATTAAAAAGATTTTGAAGCTAAAGTTATGAAAATTGGTATTTTACTTCTCTGTTAGATATAAATAAATACTTGTCATGGGATGATAGTTGCTATGGATATATCTCCAGAAGAGCGCAAAAGACATGATTAACAAAAACTTTGGACTCAAGGTACCAGAACTTTGGACTCAAGCTACCAGCATCGCTTTTTGGTCAGACGTACGTTCGGAAAAGACCACGTTTATATGGCCTTAATTAGCGTGAAGAGCTTAGAAGATGCTGCAATACGTGAACAACATAAAAATTTGATTAGATAAAAAAAATATATCTGCAGGCCATACTGTCTAGGCAAGCGAAGCAGCAGGCCTTAAGGTAGTCAATAATACAGTTGATGGTTTTCCGTATTCGCAAATGCGAATACATTTCTTGTACCCTATATGGGGATCGCCCCGCCGTTAATGCCATACCATCGTTTCCTTACAACAGACAGGTAAATTTTATTTTATTAATGAACCATATGTTGCAAGGGTAGAGGGCATTCATTTCTTGTTGAATTTGGACTTAACATGTTAAAAATATTGGTGTCGGACTGGTATTTTAACTAATATCTCCTCTTCTGGACGATTTGATCGAATCAGGACAATACAGATATACTGCTTCATTTTTTCCTCAAGATTCCAGACACGTCAAGCTCTCCATGAAAGAACTGATAGTCCATGCTGCTGCAAACGTCGTCGAACTGTTCGTGCAGATGGCTGTTGTCTTGCAAAAGTCCCTATCTGTTGACTCAGGGATCGAGAAGTGACTGCACGATCCGTTACAGCCATGCGGATAAAATGCCTGTCATCTCGACTGCTAGTGATAGGTGGCCATTGAGATCCTGCACGGCGTTCTGTATTATCCTCCTGAACCCACCGATTCCATATTCTGCTAATAGTCATTGGATCTCGACCAACGCGAGCAGCAATGCCGCGATACTATAAACCGCAATCGCGATAGGCTACAATCCGTTTATCAGAGTCGGAAACGTGATGGTACGCATTTCTCCTCCTTACACGAGGCATCATAACGACGTTTCACCAGGTAGCGCCGGACAACTGCTGTTTGTGTGCGGTTGGGAAACTTTCTTCGTGTCAGCACGTTGTAGGTGTCGCCACCAGCGCCAACCTTGTGTGGATGGTCTGAAAAGCTAATCATTTGCGTATCACAGCATCTTCTTCCTGTCGGTAAAATTTCGCGTCTGTAGCACCTCACCTTCGTGGTGTGGCAATTTTAATGGCCAGTAGTGTACTTGCGAACATTTAACGGCGACAATTATAATGTGTCTGGGTGTTTTTCTTTATCAACGCATTAGGCTGATTTGGTTTTCTGCACCGTAGTCTTCGTGTGGTCAGACCTATGAATTGCTAAGTGTTGTGACCTCGCCAGTCGACACTTCTGGAGCTGGCGCCCTGAGACAGATTCCGACTGGCGCCACAAGCGGCGCTTTGAAGTTCGCTGCCAACTACAAGCTCCATCCAATCAACAACCGGCGCGCCGCCGTCAATGAGATGGATGTCCACACTGCGATAAGCTGAGGCCACAGGCCGCAGAGGACGATTCGTGTTGGCGTACAACATTTCTGATACGGAGTTCCACGGTTTGCGTTCGTATCTACAGCGCTTAGTGGAATTCAGCCTACAAGAATAAGTCTGCTAATGGAGACGCGTAGAGCCTTTGCATAGGGACGAGGGGTTACTACAATGATAGCGCCGAAGACGGACGTATTCTTGTTGACATTGTATTCAGTACTAGGCCAGTTGTGCCTGTCCGTAAGCACATTCCATGAGGTGCTGTACAACTTGTGTCACAAATTTGTTTGCACTGTCACAGTTCCTCCGTCCACCTTGGAGCACCTAAACCTAAGAAGACGTGTGGGAACCGTTCTACCCAGACGACCCACACACATCATTCAGAACTCTGAAAAAATGCTATATCTAAAATTTGACTGCACTTAGTTAACAGTCCGGTTAGGTGCTGTATTCGAATCCCCATCCAATATAAACTTTTGATCAAGTCATTTAAAGCTGAAGGATGTGCACACTTTGTGACTTATGACTGAAACCGTATTTAAGAACTTGCGTTATTAGTTAACATGGACAATAGTTGCTGAATAGGCGTCCTGATGTAACAACAACGACTCTGTACTATTGTACATATAAGTAATTCTTTTCATCTGATTTTACTATAAACTTGTGTAATTGCTGTTCTGATTTCATTTCCTTTGTTTCATGCCATTATGATACGAAAACTGTAAATAAGTTTCAATGTGAATATTAATGTTTATGTCAAAGGTCAAGCAATATTGTAATAGAATTGAAATGTAACAAATGTCGAAACTGTTGTAAGATGTTTGAAATTGTAACTGTGCGTCTGGTCCATATGTAGACAATGTGTCAGGATACGTAGAATGCAAAACCTCGGGTGAATACCCGGTCTGTCAGGGAGCGGTAAAACGTGGATGGCAGGCGAGGGCGGGAAAATGCACACGGGCACTGCACGGCACAACGGGCTCAGCGGTAGTTGGAGTCTGGCACTGGTCTGAGCAACACCTGCTGGAGCGAGGAGGCTCTCCTGGAAGACGTAGTTGCACTGAGCCTCGGGTATGCTGTTCCAACGCCCACACAGCATGGCAAAAGTCCATAGGCACTAAATGGAAACGTATTGCGACGCTAAGAAGAATTAAAGTGCCGATACGTCAAGAGCCATAGGTGTGGTTGTATGTGTGCTCTGTGCCTCACCATCTCGCCGCCTGCCAACCGCCGCATCGATATTAGCAGGTTGATGGATCAGATAGTGAACTGTGTTTGTTTGGTGCAATAATTACCTAAATTGTACCGGAACTTTTCCATCATTTAATTATCCTCACAACTAACCTAGACAAGGTCCTTTCCAAACGTTGTGCAATCCGAATGTCCCGAAATGAAAATTAAAAATTGTGTTAATAATAATTATTTGCAGAACTAGCTATATTAGAATGGTGTTTAAAGAAATGTTTTGTTAATGAACCAGTAAATGAATAGCGAAGGTCTAACGAAGTCGAAAGATAACTTTAGTATTGCTAAAGTAATTAAGTTTATTATTTCTAGACAGATTTAAAGGCATTTAAACGAGCAGTAAATAAGATGAAAAGAATAGTGACTTATATACTGAAAATCTTGAATGAATAATAAATTCAGTAATTTTTTTAAATACAGCGATCATAACAGTTTAAGGGTCCCCCCTTCATCCATGCGAGCAGCCAGTTCAGAGAGCACTAACGGAGTTGTTGCAGAGCGATACGCGACAGATAATGGTTAGCACGGACAGCTATCTTGTGGACAGCAGCCCGACAGAGAAGGTGCTGTCTTCTCTCGTCATGTGCACAACACTGGAGTGAATGTCAGGAACGATTTCAGCCTATTATAAGGAGGACAATCAGACTGATTGTGGAATTAATGTTGGTATCCTGAGGCCCTTGCGTTGAAGTCGGGGCACAGTGTTACTTACAACCCTCTTGAGGTGCATTAAGTACTGCACATGTATTCATTGAACTGAGGATTTTTTGTGAGCATTTTATGACGGCTTGCTTCTGGATTTCATGCAGAGCGTGCGATTTTGTGTGTTACACAAATAAAAAAAAGTTTTCCATCACCCCACTTCCAGAACCCCTTAAGATAGACGTTGACTGTGGATATTGGATCACAGACACAGTCTCTTTGATTGTTTATAGATGTCCTTAAACCCGCCCAAAGATATAAACAACCATGCATGAGCAGCGCCTATTAGACCGAGAGGGTCCGACAGCCGATCAGTTCCAGTCATTCCACCAGGAAGGAGGTACACGGGTGGTGTTGTCTGTAGTTAAACCATGCCCAGAAGTCAATACCGCATTGTTACTTTGTGCCAGGAAGGGCTCTCAACAACGGAAGTGTCCAGGCATCTCGGAGTGAACAAATATGATATTGTTCGGACGCGGAGGAGATACAGAGAGAAAGGAACTATTGATGACATGCCTCGCTCAGGCCGGCCAAAGGCTACTACTGCAGTGGATGACCGCTGCCTACAGATTATGCCTCGGAGGAACCGTCACTGCAACGCCACCATATTGAATAATTATTTTCGTGCAACCACAGTACGTCGAATTACGACTCAAACTGTGCGCTATAGGCTGCACGATGCGCATCTTCACTCCCGACGTCCACGGCGAGGTCCATCTTTGCACCCACGACACCATGCAGCACGGCACAGATGGGCCCAACAATATGCTGAATGGACCGCTAAGGATTGGCATCACGTTTTCACCGATGAGTGTCGCATATGCCTTCAACCACACAATCATCGGAGACATGTTTGGAGGCAACCCTGTCCGCCTAAACGCCTTAGACACACTGTCCAGCGAGTGCAGCAAGGTGGAGTTTCCCTGCTTTTTTGGGGTGGTGTTATGTGGACCCGACGTCCGCCGCTTGTGGTCATGGAAGGCCTCATAACGGTTGTACGATACGTGAATGCCATCCTCCGACCGTTAGTGCAACCATATGGGCTGCGTATTGGCGATGCATTCGTCTTCATGGACCCTATCGTGCACATTTTGTGAATGGTTTCCTTCAGGATAATGACATCGCTCGACTAGAGTGGGCAGCATGTTCTCCAGACATGAACCCTATCGAACATGCCTGGGATAGTTTGAAAAGGGCTGTTTATGGACGACGTGACCCACCAACCACAGTGACGGATCTACGCCGAATCGCCGTTGAGGAGTGGGACAATCTGGACCAACAGTGTCTTGATGAAATTGTGGATAGTATGCCACGCCGAATACAGGCATGCATCAATTCAAGAGGTCGCGCTACTGGGTATTAGAGGTACCGGTGTGTACAGCAATCTGGACCCCCACCTCTGAAGGTCTCGCTATATGGTGGTACAACATGCAATGAGTGGTTTTCATGAGCAATAAAAAGGGCGGAAATGATATTTATGTTGATCTCTATTCCAATTTTCTGTACAGGTTCCAAAACTCTCGGAACCGAGATGATGCAAAACTTTTTTTATGTGTGTATATAAGTACGTAAGCCTCTTAAGTCAATGTACGCCCAGTGTACGACTGCACAGATTAAATGAGAGTTGAAACTTTCTATTGTAACTGTAATGTTTGCCATCGGGTTCCCTTAAATAGTAGGCAGCACCGCATAACAGCCACGCTATGACGGAAACAAACCAACAGCCAAACTTGCGAAGACATCAGGTGAACACGCCGAAGATTCCAGTCGATTAATAGGAACCTTTCCTTGCAGAGGTCGCCGCGACATATCCGGCCACGGATTCCTACGCCGAGTTTCTGTTGGCTCCAGCTCACTACATAGGCCTGGCCGGTCGAAAGCAGAGCAGTCTTCGTCCGCTGCTAATGGCAACCGCTATAGCAGAGTCTCCGAGAAGATATCACCGAAACCGCTGTACTGCACCGCCGATCTAAGTACCAGCCAACCGAGAGGAACCACATCTCCGGCTAGATCGACGGTCGTCTACATCTATTGTACAGCCAGCTATTGTATTGTAGAAGAATTTACGTTCAATAAACTGTTGAGGATACAACAGTAACAGTGGTTCTTCTCTGTAAACAGCGACTTTAAATTGTGGCTCTGAGCACTATGGGACTTAGCTTCTAAGGCAATCACAGAAATTGGAGTGAAAAACACAATGAAGGTAAATGTGAAGAAACCACGGATAACAGGTAAAGCAAGAAATACTTCAGTTGATCGATAAAAGAAGGAAGTACATACATGTTCAGGGAAATTAAGGAATACAGATATGCACGTTGCTGAGGAATAAAGTAATTAGGAAGTGGAGGGAATCTAAGACGAAATGGCTGCATGAAAAGTGCGAAGAAATCGAAACAGAAATGATTGTCGGAAGGACGGACTCAGCGTATAGGAAAATCAAAACAATCTTCGGTGAAATTAAAAGTAAGGTTGGTAATGTTAAGAGCGCAATGGGAATTTCACTGTTAAATGCAGAAGAGAGAGCGGATAGGTGGAAAGAGTATACTGAAGGCCTCTTTGTAGGAGAAAATTAGTTTGATGTGATAGAGGAAGAAAATGGTGTCGATTTAGAAGAGACAGGAGATCCAGTACTAGAATTAGAATTTAGGAATGCTTTGCAGGACTTAAGATCAAATAAGGCAGAAGGAAATGATAACATTCCATCAGAATTTCTAAAATCATTGGGGGAATTGGTAACAAAACGACTATTCACGTTGTTGCGTAGAATGTATGAGTTTGGCGACATACCATCTGACTTTCGGACAAATATCATCCACACAATTCCGAAGAGTGCAAGAGCTGACAAGTGCGAGAATTATCGCACAGTCAGTTTAACAGCTCATGCATCCAAGTTGCTGACAAGAATAATACACAAAAGAATGGAAAAGATAATTGAGTATGTGGTCGATGAAAGGGCCTTAATTTGAGGAAGAACTTTCTGGCAATGTACGTTTGGAGCACATCATTGTATGGTAGTGAAACATGGACTGTGGAAAAAACGGTACAGAGAAGAATCGAAGCATTTGAGATGTGGTGCTATATACGAATGTTGAACATGTAATGGACTGATAACATAAGGAATGAAGAGGTTCTGCGGAGAATCGGAGAGGAATTTGTGGAAAACACTAACAAGGAGAAGGGACAGGAAGATAATACCTCTGTTAAGACATCGGCGAATAACTTCCATGATAATAGAGGGAGCTGTAGAGAGTAAAACTGTAGACACAGCAAATAATTGAGGAAGGAGACAGCAAGTGTTATTCTGGGATGAAAATGTTGGCACAGGAGAAGAATTCGTGGCGGACTGCGCCAAACTAGCCAGAACACTGATGACTCAAAAACATTGTATATCCACAGAACATGTGCCTTGTAATAGAAAAGAAACAAGATTGATGATGATCTCTCCTTTGGCAAAAGATTCCGGTCTAGCTCACATTCGGATTTCCCGGAGGAGCCTACGAAGGAAGAGGTGACCGTGAGAAAGTGATTGAACAACCAACAAAATGACATCATTCTACGAGTCGGGGAGTGGGAAGTCCGAAGTTTGAACTTGGTAGGGATGCTAGAAAATCTAAGGCTCTATCTGGGTGTAGTGGGGGTCAGTAAAGTTAAATAGAAATAAGGATTTCTGGTCAGATGAGTATACGGTAACATCAACAGCAGCAGAAAATAGTATAACTGGAGTAGGATTCGTTATGAACACTAAGGTAAGACGGAGAATGAGTTACTGCGAGCTGTTCAATGATAAGTTTGTTGTAGTCAGAATCGACAGAAAACCAACACATATAACAACAGTCCAGGTATACATGTGGGCGTTACAAGCAGGAAAGATACAGAAAGTAGATGCGGATAGTGAACGAGTAATTCAGTACGTAAAGGGAGATGAAAATCCACTAGTGACAGGAGATTGGAAAGCGGCTGTAGGAGATGGATTAGATGAAAGGGGAACGGAACTATATGGGTTCGGCAGTAAAAATGAGGGAGGAGGAAGATTGAATGAGTTCTGTTCAAGAATCACAAGAGGGGGAGATATGCGCGGAAAAGGCCAGCTGATTCGGGAGACTTCAGTTAGATTGCATGATGGTCATGCTGAGAGTCCGAAATCAGATATTGTAACGAGTAGATATAGATTCTGACCTCAATTTAGATTTGATGAACAGTAGTCTTAAGTGTAAGAGACTAGTCAGGAAGATTCCAGTGTGCAAAGAAGAGTGACACAGAAATACTAAAAAATGAGGAGAGACACTTGAAGTGACACTGCGATAATGAAAATCTTAGCAGCTGGTTCAACTGAGGAGGAATGAACATCTCTAAAAAGCGCAAAGAAAGAAATACATACTGTAAGTACAAAGAAGGTAGATGCGAAGAAACTATGGCTAACAGTAGAAATATATCAGTTGATCGACGAAAGAAGGAAATACAAAAATATTCAGGAAAATTTAGAAATACAGAAATTCAAGTCACATTGGGATGAAATAAACAGGTAGTGCAGGAAATCTAAGGCCAAAGGGCTGCAAGAAAATGTGGAGAACTAAACAAAGAGATGAATATGGATAGGACTGACTCAACATGTAGAAAATTCAAAACAATCTTTGGTGAAATTTAAAACAAGAGCGGTAACGTTAAGTGTGCAATCGTAATTTTTCTGTTAAACGATAGAAAGCATAAAACCACACCATGTGGTAAAAATAAAGAAAAAAAGCCCACTGAGGATGTTGCAACTGCAGTGAAACATGTTGGGTTAAAAACCAAATTCTGTTTTTCTAAAGGCGGACCCTATCCAAAAACATTTGCATTGTTACAGTAAACAATGGAAAAAAGAGCTTAAACCACAAGATGATTATCTTAACATCTTTATTGAGGATCACTAAGTAGATGGAATCAAGGACTTCTGCTGCCTAAGCAGCAAAATAACCTATGACGGACGAAGCAAGGAGGACATAAAACTGTAGAGGAAGGCGCAACAGACCAGCCAGAAGACTGGTGACTCAAAAATTTCCCGTTGTATCTGCTTATATTTCATCACTTTTTATCTATTCCTAATAAACAATACTCGATTTGCAATACTCAGTTGTCAACTGAAGATTGCCTAAGAAGCCGAAAACCGTGTCGTGATCAAATAAGTATACTTTTGCGGAACACTAGCAATTGTTTGCTGTTTAATATTATTTTCCACTCTTTTTTGTTGGTACAGTCTCAAAACTTTCTGGACTAACAGGCTAAATCAACTGACCCTAACAATAAATGCCAAAAAGGTACATACAACACATACCTCCTTTCGAAGGAGGAAGCTAGTGGTACACAAATTCATACTCCTTCACTAGCTGTCGATTTATGATAGACCAATGAATATTATAAATGAATAGACTCCACGCGCCCACTCTGAAACACATATAAACAGCACACTTTGAGCAGGTCATCGAGTTTACTCTGTGTAATAATAACGAGATACATTTCCCCAAACTGCACACTTTAAGCAAGTCGTCGCCTTTATTCTGACGCTACTGACAAGATACATTTCCCCGTACATCTAGTCTTCAAATTTTTCTGTGTCCCAGAATTAAATTAAAAACAGTTCGCATTCATTTGTGACCAATAGTTCTGGATGATTTTCCTTGACTGTGAGGCAAATGCCGAAACTGGAATCCCGTTCCCAAATTGCCCCATTTGGGCCTCGTCTCTGCCTCACTACCAGCTCGCCCGGTATTTGGCTGAGAAGAACCTGATTCTACATGGGTCATTACTTACAGACTGCAAAGTTACAAAGTGTTAACTCTCTTGAAACATCACCTGCAACTGATTGTGACATAGGTCGCTGTACTTGTCGAGCAAGTCATCGACTTCACCATGTGAGCTCGTAAATAAATATTCTTTCACACACATTCATCTCTTATTTTTTAGTGAGTCATATTGTCCTAGGATTAAATGAAATATACTGCAGTTCCCAATCCATCGGTTTTGACAACGGTTTTCTGGAGGTTTCGGTTGGTTGCAAGGCCAATTCCGGAAGTGGATGACCGCTCTCAAATTTCCTGAGTCGCGACCTCCTCTGCCCTAACACCAGGTTTCTGGTAAGTCGCTGATCTAAAGAAGTCTGGTGTACACACTGGGAAGAGAATGAGCAGAAAATATGCAGAACAATCACCGCTGACAATAGATAAGCTCACTCATCAATGTATAACAACGTGGAAGGTCTGAAAGCCTGAAAAGATTTTACCCATCAACCAATATCGTTACGTAGGCTAATAAACAGTGCTGGGTGCAGATCCCACAAACGTGAACATGGTGCGGTCTGGTACACTCTGAAATTCAGCGTGTCAGGAAGTGTTTTCAGCTAGCGCGGGCTATAGGACACTGAACCTCAGGGAAGTTTCCCTTGTGTCCGTGGTAATCGGAATCAGCTCATGCGCGAAATACGCAGATGGCTTTGTTTGGGGCACGTTACACTGCGCGCACAAACTCCCTTTGACTAAAAGGCTACCTGTAATTAATCGTTGCTGAGCTGTGCAATGGATGTGCAGTTCCATCGACTTCACGTTTGTATACGTCAACTACCAAAAATAAATTACCCGCGTCATACAGAAGAGACAGTTTCTAGGGACCTATTCAATTTCACGAGTATCACAGATACACATATTCCAGTTTCTTTATCAGTATAATATCTCACCTATGCCCGCCATCACATTTCATTTTCCTCATTACTGTAGTGCTGTTTGACTGGTGTCTCAGCTAAGCGATTACTGCTTTTCACCCGTCCCCGTCTATTTCTGTTTCTTGCACTAACAGAGAAACTGTGGATTTATGCGATTTCCGTAAGTCAGGTAAGGCTAATAGCAGAATTATTGCTTTGAAAAGCTTACTTATCCCTCCACAATCCTGGCTTATGCTCGGTCACTAGTGGTCTCGCTGACGACAGCCTGTTCAACTTTAATTTTTCGTCCTTATTCATTTGTGAATAATATATGACTTTTGTCTTGCAGATAAGAAAAATATCTTCTTTTATATCTGAATATTTATCTCCTTTCTAACCAAACACGTTTCGGCTGTTCTTATTAGCCGTCATCAGAGGCCTATAATGCAGTAAAATCCCGAACTTAAGTGACCGGGAGATAAAAATGTACGTCGAATTCGCGGAGGTCGGGGTCCAATTTTGTGTATAAATTATGTTCACTTGTGACCAGAGACTAATGGTCGGTTGCCTGATTTGGAGGAGGGGACCAAAAAGGAAGGACATCGGTCCGATCAGATTACGAAAGGATGGGTAAGGAAGTCGGCACTGCCCTTTCAAAGGAACCATCCCAGCATTTGCCTGTAGCGGAAGGGGAAAGGGGGAGGGGGGAACGAAAGGAAACGGAAGGGGTTACTAAAATCAATTGCAGTGGACATTATGCAGAGTCAGCGGCGATGAGTGATAATGTGTACCACACGAGTATTCCAACCTGGGATCTTCTGCTTACTAGGCAGGTGCTTTAACCACTGTGCCATCCTGGATACAATGTTATCGCAACTGTGCCGACATGTCCGAAAGAACAGATTCCACGCATTCATGTAATTGATTCGCCTAGGTGGGCAATGGATCCACCTACTTCCGCACGGATGCACAAGTACCTCCGACTTCGTGCGGGCATCTCAGATTAGCGAGCTTGGAGGAAGTGGACAATGACTGCTGATAGATGGCGCTCAATGGGAATGTGGGTCGGCCGTGAGGCCTGCAGAGATAGTCCGTGCAGTTACGAGAATACTGTGTCCCAGATGGCTCAGTGGTTAACGCACCTGCCTACTAAGTAGGCGATCCCTGGTTAGAATCCCGCTCTGGTACACACTTTCACTCGTCGCCGCTGGTTCCATATAATGCCCCTACGCAGCTGACATCCTTTCTTTCCTTTCTCAAATGGCTCTGAGCACTATGGGACTTAAGATCTGAGGTCCTCAGTCCCCTAGAACTTAGAACTACTTAAACCTAACTAACATAAGGACACCAACCACACCCATTCCCGAGGCAGGATTCGAACCTGGGACCGTAGCAGCAGCGCTGTTCCGGACTGAAGAGCCTATAACCGCTCGGCCACAAGGCTGGCTTTCCTTTCTCCCCTCTCCCCATTCTCCACCTTCAATTTACATACAATAAATGTTTTATTTCCAATTTTGTAACAGAAATGCACATATCGTTGGAGTCTATATTTTCAAAAATGTGCATCTTTTTTCGATTTGAACTGAGGCCTTCTTTCGTGCTTGTGACCGTCATTTGATCTTCTGATTGAAATAGGTCTAAGGAATCAGGGTGTTCAATATTTCGGTCTTGCTCACGCATTTCTGTAAATCAATCACTTGTCAGCTTCTAATTCCATCAGTACTTGAACGTCACCAACATCCACTTCTAAATTTGTCTGGCAAGATCGACCACAATCACATTATCAATTTGATCAGGATTTGATGCTGATTGCTCGTGAGTTCCAGTAGCGAGAAAAGAGGCATTTGAAGTTTCGTTGTAAAATTACATTCCAAGATTGCCTAATAATTCTCAATGTATCTAAAACAATGAACTTTTTAAAAAAATCTTTAACACATAGCTATTTTCTCTGTCTCATAATTCCATAAACATTCTCAAACGATCGTCCCGTTTAGTAAGCTTTAAATGTTTAGTGACCCTCCGGTCCATTGCTTGCAGCAAGCTTCAGCTTTCACACCTGGGTCGAAATTACAGTAATAGGAGGATGACCTGTTCCGCAGTCGATTAATAGCATCACTTCAAATGGGATTTGTTTTAAATTGCAATAACGTTTGACTTTTGGTATGAAATGATGCCCAAGGCAGTCCTTAAAACTGAAGTTGTCATGCATACTTCAGCATTCGGCTTCCAAATCACAAGAAACCCAGCTTTAGACGCATTTTTTAAAGTTCTTGGATTTTCTGAGCAAGGAAGTTAAAAAAAATTTAATTTCCCATCATGAGCTGCATTCGTGCCAACGGTCTTTAGCAGCTTTAAAACCCAGAAAGGATTTCTCATCGCGTACGATCGATAAAAGTTCTTTGTGGCATCTTTTTCGAAAACACGCTAGTTACATGTACTTTGACCCCACCTACTTCTATCATTGGCCTGAGTTTCCCTGCATAGGGCCGGCTAGTGCGGCCGAGCGGTTCTAGGCGCTTCAGTCTGGAACCGCGTGACCACTACGGTCGTAGGTTCGAATCCTGCCTTGGTCATGGATGTGTGTGATGTCCTTAGGTTAGTAAGGTTTAAGTAGTCCTAAGTTCTAGGGGACTGATGACTTCAGATTTTAAGTCCCACAGTGCTCAGAGCCATTTGAACCATTTTCCCTGCATAGGGCGACGCAGTCTCTACATCAGCACTTGTCACCTCTCCACATTCTGCGGTGCTATACCAACTACGACATCTGAACCGGATAAACCAACCATTATTAGCTTTAAGCATTTGATCTTAGGTCGCCTCTCCAGCTTCTTCTTTCAAAATCAGCTTAACTTGAGAGCACAGAGTGTTCTGATCAGCTGGATAGGTTTTCACTCTTACATGATTATCACAACGTAATTTTAACATTGTTTCCATCTGAGCAATAATATCATGACGTTAACGAATGATACTTGAATTCTAAGATTGACTATTTTTCCCAGCTTCGAGAATTTTTTCTTTACCTTTTATCATTTTCTGACTGTTGATTCCGGTAGACCCAACTTTTTTTTCAATGCACAAATTTTGATTTTTGCATCGACAGCTTTGATAATATTAATTTTACACTCGAAAGATAACGATTGTTTCTTCTTGTTAGATGCAAATGAGTCAATTTGCTTTGTTTGTATGATCTAATTAGAATCTATTAATAAACCCTGTTCCGTAATGGCACAAATTCCGATTTGCGTAAAACGGTTCAAGTAAGTCGGAGTAGTACTGCGTAAAGAAAATTAGTTAATTACATACACTTATCAGCAAGAACACTAAGACCACTGATCTACTATCGATACAAACCTGTACAGGCAATAGCAGTGTAACCTGGCAAGGAAAGACTGCTAGTCAGACACACGCACGGCGCACGTAGTACCCGCGAGCGTGCTGTCTGTGGGCAGACTGGGGAAGGCACGAAGATCTAACTGAGCGGATTGTGATGGCCCAGAGAACCGGCATGAGCATTTCGGAAACTGCACGAACCGTCAAGTGCTCGAGGTAAACTGTGGTTAATGTCTTGAACAAGTGTAACAGGTCAGGCGGCAAACTGTGGCGAAACTAACAACAGACTTTAATGCTGGGCAGTGTAAAAGGGTATCTGAAAAATCAGTGCAGCGAACACTCCTGACGATGGGCCTCCGCAGCCGTGTACGTGTCAACACCACGACATCGGCAACAACGGCTGAAATGGGCACGTGAGCACCAGCGTTCATGGGTCCACTGGAGCTCGTGTAAGGCACCCTGACGACCAAGTAGGTTGCTGACCACGAACATCCTTTCATGACCATGTTTTCCGACGGCAGCGGTATTTTTCAACAAGATAATGCGCCATGTCACAAGGTCATGAATGTGATGGAATGTTCGAGGAACACAGTGGCGAGTTCCAACTGATGTGCTGGCCTCCCAGCTCGACAGATTTGAATCCGATCAAACACATCTGGGATATGATTGAACGTGGCGTTAGAGTTCATCGCCCCTCCCCAGAATTCACGGGAATCAAGGGACTATGAGTGCAGTTCTAGTGCCAACTTCCTCCAGTGAACTACCAGGACCTCACTGTTTCCATGCCACGACTCTTCACCCTTGTTATCCGTGCCAAAGGTGGACATACCGGCTACTAGGTAGGTAGTTATGATCCTAAATTATGGATCAAAACAACAGACATAAATCAATGATATAATAATGAAGAGTTTATCTATTCTTCTTGTCTGGTACATAAGTGAACATTTTGCCACGAGATCTGTAGTGCTTCCTGAAAACACATTTAAATTATCTGTTTAAAACTGTATGGTTATTTATTTATCTATTACTTTAATTTTTCTGTTCTGTTCCTATATCCATTGGTTCTTCTGTAGACACAAGATGCGCACAGTACATGTTCCCAGTTGATAGTAAATCACGTTTGTATTTACATTTCTTCATTCCTTCTTTCGAACTGATGAATGGTCAATAATTTTAAGCGAAAATATGTATGCTGCCGTTGCATACATTCTCGTACACTTCACACTAGGAAGGCGCCAGAATTGCATGCCCCCAAGGATGTAATGTATGATCTTTTAGCAGAACGACCAACCGTTAATCCTCGAAAGTTCGATAGCGCTATCGGTATTCCTAGAGATGGTGTGGGCACCTTTAAAGATCCCAAGCCGCGATGCAGACAATTCCTAGCCGCTAATGACGGGCTGAAAATCGCTCAGGCCCCAGGCCACGGCGATGGAAGGCGCCAAGTTTGCGGAGATTTGTTGAGAACTTCGGAACGCTCATTATCCCTCTTTCAGAGACGAGAGTGATTATAGCGTCGTCTGCATACAAGATAAATGGCGTGCGATATCTGCAGCGTAGCCAACAGAGCGTTCATCGAGCCGAAATAGTTTTCCGAGAAAGCACTAATCGGAGCTGGTGTTTTGTTCTCAGGAGAACAGAATAAAAACAATATTGTTATGCATTTATTATGTTAGTATATGTTATTAATGATGCAGTTGTTTCAATATGTGTGTGTTTACTTCCGTCACGGTAAAGTGGGGTAAAGATGGTCATGCGGGAAAGATGGACAATCCCCTAATTCTCACAAAGATACAGCTAAGCGACGCTGCATCTCCAGTCAGTCCCCCTATGCGATCAGACGACTGAAGACCGAATAGTGATATTTTGTGCACTAAAGTAACTAAACCATTATTGTAGTATTGAACTTCGTAATTAGGATACACACTGAGGCGACAAAAGTCATGGTACAGCGATATGCACATATACGGATGGCGGTGGTATCGTGTTCACCAGGTATAAAAGGGCAGTGCATTGACGGAGCTATCATTTGTACTCAAGTGATCCGTGTGATGAGGTGTCCGATGTGATTGTGGCTCACGACGGGAATTAACAGACTCTGAATGCGGAATGGTAGCTCGAGCAAGACGGATGGGAGACTCCGTTTCAGAACTCGTTATGGAATTTGATATTCTGAGATCAACAGTATCAAGGGTGTGCCGAGAGCACCAAACGTCAGGCATTATGTCTCACAATGGACAATGACGTGGTCGATGTCCTTCAATTAGCGATGGAGAACCACGGCGTTTGCGTCGAGTTGTCATTGCCGAGAGAAACAACACAGCGTGAAACACCCGTATAAATCAATGTGGTACGTATGACGAACGTATCTGTTAGGACAGTGGTGCGAAATTTGGCGTTCGTGCGCTATGGCACTACCTGAACAACGCGAGTGTCTTGGCTAACAGCACGACATGGCTTGCAGCGCCTCTGCTGGACTCGTGACCATATCAGTTGGACCCTAAACGTCAGATGAGATAATTTCATTTGATAAGAGCTGATGGTTAGGTATTGCTCAGACCCAACGAAGCCATGAACCTAGTTATCAACAAGGCATTGTGCAAGCTGGTGGTAACTATAACTGTTTCGGCTGTGTTTACATGGAATGGATTGAGTCCTCTGGTCCAACTGAACTGATTATTGACTGAAAGCACTGGAAGCAATTATGTAAGGCTACTTGGAGGCCATTTGCAACAAACAACGATGAAATTTTTGTGGATGCCACCGGGCCACAACCGTTGGCGACTGGTTCTAAGAACACTCTGGACAATTCAAGTGAATGAGTTGGTCACCCAGATCGTCCGACACGAATCCCATCGAACACTAATGGGACATAATCGAGAGGTCAGTTGGTGCAAAAAATTCCTGGAGCGGTAACACTTTCGCAGTTATCGACAACTATAGAGGGAGCATGGCTGCGTATTTCTGCATTGGACTTCAAAGGACTCGTTGAGTTTATGCCATATCGAGTTCCCGCACTACGTCGGGCAAAAGAAGTTCGACACGACTTGCCATGACTTACGTCACCCCACTGTATTACGCATTTTGTGAACGTATAAGAAGCTGATTTTCTTTAGTTAAGTCCAACCTCTTAATACATATGAAAATTTTACCGTGCAAGGTATGCTCACTAGATCTCACTCATTAATTTCCAATATTTTTTACGTGTGTTATTTCCCATGACAGACTGTGCTTCACATTTATTATAGGCACCCCTGAAAATAAAATAAAAGGAAAAACGCTAATGGTTGATATTGTACTGAAGAAAAAATCTGTTTGAAATGATTCAGCTGAAAACAGTATCTCTCAAAATTACAGCATTTCTAGGAATATAAAAACAATATGACCACAACAAGCAGAATCGGCGAGAAATACATGTAGACAGGAGGTAATGAAAGACAGCTAGTTATGCATATTAATAATGCTACAGAGTAGTCTTGCCTATGACTATGGGTGAAGTCGAGAAAGCTTGCCTGCCGTTTAGCTGGACGTCTTCATATCAGTCACAGATTTAGTTAAAAAAAGGTAATTCTAGATGCCAGCTGGCTTGGATCCTTTTTAAGAAGACAACTCGACCTGTATTTTCGAAAAGTTGCAGCTTTGTCTGGCGAATGAGGCCAGGGGATGAATCACCTAGACGTAAAGCATTATGTTTGACTGTTACAAACTACAATAAACCGCTTCCGTAGGTAAGATCACTAACACAGGATTGAACGTGGCGCTCGACTCACAAGTAAGCCGGCTCGAATCCGGGTGTAGTTTTTACTCCCAGTATATGGCCAGCAACAGGAAGAGAGGTGGTGGCGTGAAGTTCCTGATTACCTTCTTGGCGCCAATATTCTGCATTAAATTCCAAACCTCTCCGCATTGTTTTTTAAGAGTAAACTCCCATTTGATTGTGTATTGCTATATTTATCTTCTGCACTACCTAGATTTCGGCCTTTATGCCATTATAATGTACAATGCTAAAAGTTGTTGGACCATTACTGCCGGCCGGTGTGGCCGATCGCTTCTGGGCTCTTCAGTCTGGAACCGCTCGACCGCTACGGTCGGCTCGGGCATGGATGTGTGTGATGTCCTTAGATTAGTTAGGTTTAATTAGTTCCAAGGTCTATGGGACTGATGACCTCAGATGTTAAGTCCCATAGTGTTCAGAGCCATTTGAACCTTTTTTTTTTGTACCATTATTATACCATATCTGTTAAGACAGTCCAAATTAGGTAACCAAGACTAACATTTGTCTTTAAGACGTAACTGTCAATGAGAGGTTCAGAGGTACATCTTGAAGGCAAGTCTTAGTCTTGTCCTCCTGTTTTGTACTGCCTTTATAGATATGACATAATAATGGTCTAACAACTTTTAGCACTGTTTTTGACAATGGCATGAAAGCCTAAATCTAGATATTACAGAAGATAAATGCAGTAATACACCGTCTAATGACCGTTCACTCTTTTAAAAGTACTACTTCACTGCCATCGGAAAATCTTTCTTCACGCTGTCTGATGAAGAGAGTGCTTGTGCAACTCTTGATGATGGTCCGAATGTTGGATGGGAAGGTTGTGATTAGCGGCGCCCGTAGCGCTGTGCAGGGGGAGTAGGCTGTATGCTGTAACTGGATATCACCCTCTCCCTTCCCTCCATCCACAAGAACACAGCGCAACACTACAGTGAACAAGCGTTTATCACTCATCCAGGCGCCACAGATGCACACTGACACTTTATAGCAAGCCGGAGGAAGACAATGGGGAACTACCTCCAGTAGGACCTTGCCTGTAGTCGAGACGGCATAATAACAATGCCTGACGGCTAGGACCTCTGTTACCAACTTTCGGTTGTGAAGCGCACGTGGTTGCAGGCAAGACAATAGCTTTCTATAGAGCTGCGACAACACTGAAGAATAGAAACGTTTACAGTATCGTGTTACTTGACTGGTAGAGACACGTGGTTGGGATAAATTCTAGTGTCCGATTCATAGAAGAAGCAAGAACGCTGCGTATGGCCAATCTCTGAAAGCAGCGGATGACATTCGTAAACAAAGGAATATGGCATGCGATAAAATTACACTACAATTCATGCGGTTATTTACTTATCGAGGAGTTATATCGAAGCGAATGGAAGATAACAGAACTAAATGAGAACAAAACAGGAGACACGTGTGAAACAAATTACTATCTTAATTTACGCGAGTACTAAATCCATAGAGAACCTTTAAATTCCAGGACAGTACAGCGCTTGGTAAACTTGTAATATCATAAAATAGCGTTAAATTATGATTATTATTATTAGTACTGATTATAACGGCACTGTCACGGGGAAGTGCGCATTTTGTCTGAAAGCCGTAACGGCCGCCAGACTATCGCATTTATTTTGGTGTTCATCTGGCAGAAGGTACTCGACGAGCAGTTGATTCTGGACCACGCGGAGGGCATCATAAGTTAAGCCATCCACCGTGCAGATGGGATGATTGCTTCTCATGGCCGAGCACCGTAGGGCTCAGACAACAGGCTATTCTGATTTATATTGGAGGATAAAGGCTGAATATTTGTCCTCTCATTGTTCAGTTTTCTAATCGGTGAGACGGTGGCAGAATTCACGTCGGAGACGTCTCATGTCTTACTTATCCCAAGAATTACGCATCTTTAGTTCACGTAATAGGGGAGGCTGGTCATCCAGTAGGTTTAAGGCCCTAGGGACAATAGACGTAGAGGCCTTCATCGCCCTCTGGATTTTCGTGGTTATATAATCAACAGCGCTAACCAAATAGACTCGCGTTGTCAGGTCGACGTTTTGCTGGGTGGTGTTGTTGAGGGTCCTGGAACGTTTGTTCCCATCTGCTATGATCAACGTAGACTGGACGTCTAAAAACAGGGCTACATCAGTAACATGTAGGAGCACCAGGTCATGGTCAGAGGCCAGGTCGTGGAATTTTTTCAGCGAAAATGGCCACATGCAGAACGTCCAGCTGTCATTCAGTACAGGGTGTTATATGGATGGCAGTGTGGAGACCATAGACCGACAGTTCCAGAGTATCTTTCAGTTCAAGGAGGGGTCTACTCTTCGTATTAGCGATGCGACAATGCCAAGCCTGGTTCTCGGCATTGAGATCTGCCCCAACGATGAGTCTGTCAAATGACGCCAACGTTCGTAGGTCTACTTCAAGAAGTGGTAGCTTAGGGATCAAATGTTCCGCAGCAATACTGATAGCGGCAAGGTGGGTAGAGAAAGTGATCGCCATGGCCTCTGTATGATCTAGTGGTTGGAGAGTCTCTTGATGGCGTTGTCTTATGTAGGAACACTGTCATGCCCCCAACCCAGTGATGGAGTCTTTCTGTGTGATAGTGAACGATAATCATCTGTGGGTTTGAGGTGGGATTCTGAGACAAGTAAAACGTCCATACGGAAGAGGAAGGTATTCAGTTCGGTCTTCAGCTCTTTAATGCCATTAGTATTAAAAATACAGACGACTAGATCCCGAGGGGCTGATGGTTGTGCGGTGAGGGATTCGCGGTTATAACGAAATCTCGTTGATCCCTTGAACCAGGTCTATGGCCTTTGTGAGCCCATCCTCCGACTGACGGAGCTGTTTCACGATGCAAGGCTGCGTGATCAGACAGATGACCTGGAGGATCTCTGTATTTTATCCTGGAACAAAGCATCCGTCTCCAGCCTGAGTGGGCTGCTTGACCCTTCAGCGGGCAGGAGTGGGTGTGGTGACTGGAGGTGCTGCAACGGAGGGATGGGGCACCTCAACAACTGGGCATGAATAGGCCGCAGATGGCCTTTCTGTTTGGTGGGCATTGGTATTCGTCACAGGAGACGAATGAGCAGTAGAATGAACTGCAGCGGCAAAGGTGGTCGCAGGGGATAGAGCCAGGGAGCCAGGGAGGCCCCCCTATGTCGCAGATGCATCAGGTGTCTGAGCATCTGTGGTCTGATGACCGTCGGCTTTACCCCATAAGACAGAGAAATGGGAGCGGTCCCGCAGTGTTGGAGGTGCCTGATTTCTTCTTGGTTTCCTTCATGGAGGTCAGATGGTGGAGGTCGTCAGCAGTGCCCAAAGAGTGGGCTCATGTCGGTTTTTCTTAGGCCAGAAGTTTGCATTCCTCTGATGCATGTGGGTCAGCACACTTGACACACCGAAAACGCTGTGAGCAGTAATGACTGGTATGTCGCAAATGTTGACACCTATGGGAGATAGTGGAGCCATTGCGACCTCCACATAATTCAATACGCACCTTGGGGCACAGGAGATACCCGATTTTGTAAATCCGTTCGACGCCCTCTCTCCTAATAAGGGAGACAACATGGATGGGCATAGGGATTAATTTCCAGGTTCAGGGTCCCTCTTCTTGTATTGTTGGACCAAAGGGTTCAGTTCAATGTAGTTGATGGGATTGTAAATCACAATAGGGGGAGGGGGGGATCTCCTCTTTCTTTGGTGGTGGTGGCGGTGGATTCTGATCCATGTCCTCGTACATGGTACCAACAAGTGCGGCTGCTCCAGGTGTGGACGATGATTATGATAATGATCATGATTTTTGATTTGTGGGGAGCTCAACTGCGCAGTCATCAGCGTCCATATGAAGTCCCAATCTTTACACAGTCCAGTCCAGATGATGAAATGATTAGGACAATACTCAGTCCCTGAAGAGAGAAAATCCCCAAGCGAGGTTACCAGGTGTAGAAGTATGAAACCGGAATTTTATTGCAATAATTAAACGTCTGTTGCTTGAAACTAATAAACAATATTTTATTCAAAATAATGTCCATTGCTATTTATACATTTCTCTCATCTCTCCGACAGGCTATGAATGCCACGCCAAAAAAAAACATTTCTCCTTTTGGAGCAAACTAGTCAGCGAGCAATTTTCTTGCATTTTCATACGAAACTAAGCATTTTTCAGGGAGAGCGTGTCCCACTGATGTAAATAAATAATGATCGGACGGAGCCAAGTCAGGAGAATAAGCTGCATGCAATAGTATTTCCCAACCGAACGCCTCGATCGTTTCCCTGATCCGTATTACTGTGTGTGATATGATGTTATCATGGAGCAATATGACTCTGTGCTGTCGCTTTCCATATTCGGGTCGTTTTTCACGTAATGAGCAATTTAAATCGATCATTTGCTGTTGGTAGCGATCAGTGTTAACGGTTTCACCAGGTATTAGGAACTCATTATAGATGACACCCTTCCGATCGCACCAGAAACTGAGCATTGTCTCCTCTCCAAAGCGATTTGGTCTTGCAGTGAATGTTGATGGTTTGCCTGAATTCACCCATGACTTTACGACGCTTAGGATTCTCACAATATATGCAGTTTTCATCACCTGTCACCATTCGATGGAGGAACGACTTTCTTTTGTTTCTGGCGAGCAGCACTTCAAAAGTGGTCTTTCTATTTGTTCGCTGCCTTTCATTCAGTTCATGTGGAACCCATTTTCCCACTTTCTGCACATTTCCCATAGCTTTCAATCGAAGGGAAACTGCTTTCTGCGTCACATTCAGTTGTTCCGCGAGTTACCTCTGAGTTTGAGTATCGTCTTCACCCAATAATGCCTGCAATTCGTTGTCTTTGAACTTTTTCGGTGTTTCCCGTGCTCGTATTTTCTTACGTGATAATCACCACTTTTAAATTTTTTGAACCACTCGAAACGCTGTGATTTCCCAACATCATGTTTACCGACAGCTTCGACAAGCATTCGATGCGATTCTGCAGCAGTTTTCTTAAAATGATAACAGAAAACCAATGCTGTCCGAAAATCGTAGATCGTAGGCACAAAACTCGACATGTTTACGGGTTTGAAACAGGTACGGATGTATGGAACTTGGGTTACTGAGTGTTGACATTCGTCACCAGCCGTTAGAGGAAGCAGATGGCGCTGCAGACGCGGTCTCTCGGGCTCTACAATGACGGCTAGCAGTATCTATAAGGAAGTTCCGGTTTCATACTTCTTCATCAGGCAGCCTTGGCAGATGAAGTGGAAGACCGGTCCCTTACGCGAGGCCGTGGACACGGCTCTTGCGAATCGGTATCACTGTCAGTGGTTAACTGCGGCTTTGGTGGGAGGCACGGTGCTCTCGATCCTTAGCCCGTTAGGTGCTGTCGGCAGCCTGCCGGGATGGACATCGATCGGTCCGTGTTTCACTGCCACGCGAAGGGACGGCGGAAGATTCGCCTAGCTGCTGATTCCTGTACTTCATGTTCCTGGGACGGACGGACGACCACAGTATTTCTGGTACCAACTGTCGCCAACACTTCAATGTCGACGGCAAAGAACACAAATTGCTCACCAGTACGATGTACCAACGAACTCACGAGACTCAAACAGGACGCAAGACGCAAACGAAAATTATATCAAAGGGCGATAGCAGATAGGGACAGACGAATAAGACTTGAAGTATAAAGGCATGCACAAGACTTATACAGACAGATCCTATAGAACATGCGTAGGCAACAATGGGAGCTATTTGTAACAACACAAACAGAGAAAAATATTTTGGGGGAACCATACAAAATACTGACAGAGAAGATAGAAACCCCACTAGTTCTGGGAACGCTAAGGCAGGATGACGGCACGATGACGAGCGGATGGGGGAATACAGCGGAGTTTCTGCTGTATAAACTGGTCTCTGACGACGTTATCGATACAGACACACAATATCATGCAACACTAACAGAAAACCTACACACACCATACAACACTGCAACTGTGACCTGTCCTTTTGCGCTAGAAGAGGTTGCACTAGCAATCTCAGACCTCAAAAACAAAAAAGCACCTGGACCAGATGGTATCCACTCGGAAACACTGAAAAAACTAGCACCGCAAATCACCCCGTTCCTAACAACGTTACTGAACGATGCCTTACGGCTGGGCACGGTACCTACAGTATGGGAAACCTCCAAATCAGTCATAATTAGGAAATCAGCGGACAGGGATCCTTCAGATCCAAAGACTTACAGGCCAATATGCCTAATAAACACCCTAGCAAAGATTCAGGAGAAGCTACTGTGTAAGCGCCTGCAAACACACAGAGCTCTCAGGGGTATGAGCCAACACCAGTTCGGCTTCAGAACTGGCAGGTAAATACACGATGGCATCAACCAGGCCCTGCACATAGTTAATACCACAAAGCAGAAATACGCCATGGCAATAATGATTGGCATTGCCGGAGCATTTGATAATCTCTAGTGGCCCGCATTGTTTCAGAGACTAAGACATCTGGAGGTACCGCAGCCACTGTACAACAGATTTCTAGACTACTGTAAAGACCGAGTAGTCGAATGGCAGATGGACAGCCGGAAAGTAATTAAAAGAATTACCAAGGGTCGATCTGCGGACCCATCTTCTGGGACATAACAATCGAACCCCTCCTATAACTTCTGGATGGGGATGACTAATTAAAAGAATTATCAAAGGCTGTCCTCAAGGGTCGATCTGCGGCCCCATCTTCTGAGACATAACAATCGATCCCCTACTACAACTTCTGGATGGGGATGACAGGTCAGACGGAATTGTCGCCTACGCAGATGATCTATTAGTTGTAGTCACTGCAAACAATAGAGCCCAGTTAGAAGAGAAAGCCAGTGGAATACTACAAACAATTACTCAGTGGTGTCACAACAACAAACTCAGGATAGCCGGAAACAAAACAACATAGACTTTACTGAAAGGATCACTCCAAAGGAATCCTTCGGTTAAAATTAGGGATTCAAACATCAAACGAGCACACATTACGTGCTATCTTGGGGTACACATACATGAAAAATTGAATTTCCACGAACACATAGGCTAACAACAGACAAAGCAGAAAAAATACTACACAAACTGGTGAGGCTGAATTCAAAACAGTACAGACTACCTCTACCGGTCACACGTACATACCACTGTGCGTTCTTCGAATCAGTACTCAGCTTCGCAGCTAGCACGTGGGCACATAGACTGAACGTGGCCACCAACAAAGCATCCGTCAGACGAGGGCAGAGTAGTGTCCTGCTTATGCAATTTGGAGCCTTCGGTACCACCTCAGCGGATGCACTGCGTGTGGTGCTCGGAATATGCCCCATAGATATCAAGATCAAATACAGAGCTGCAAGGTACTGGTTAAAGGTGGGGAGACTAGATAAGGTACACAAAATAAACGGTGTGCCCATAGAGACGATACGTCACCTTAAAAGTTGGCGTTTGGATACATGGCAAGGTGAGTGGGATGTAAGTGATAAGGGACTTCCTCCCTGACACAAGGGAGCGGCAGAGAATGAGACATATCGATCCCAGCCGAGGTATGGTACATTTCTTAACTGGACACAGACCTTATCGCACGCACTTACACCGCGTGAGTCTGAGGCAGACACCTACATGCACAAGGGGGAAAGAAGGTTCCCCAGAACACACTATCTTTTTCTGCGCGCAATTCGCGAACAATAGACATACACTACACTTAGACTACACAGATACAGACATATAAATATACACAGCAATAAGAGACGAAGAACAATGGGCAGAATTAAACGCACTGACGAACAGTATTTCAAAAACAACACATGAAGAGTACATGCGGACACGACTTTACAGACATGCCTATGTGCAGCGTAACAGAAATCTCCAGAGCATAGACAGCGATACCCACAGTGACAGCGAAAATAGTGACAATGAGGAGGAAACGAGGAGGAAGCTGAGATGAGACAGTAAATAAGCAAAAGTGCTGACGTTCTAGCCAAGAAAACACCAAGTGCTGTACATGGATGGGCACCTAAAGTAGTTAATACATAGGATTAGTAATAAATAGGATAAGCAATATTATTACTTTACTAATAACCATTTGTGTGTGTGTGTGTGTGTGTGTGTGTGTGTGTGTGTGTGTGTGTGTGACTAGCGGTCAACGGCTCGAAGAAAACATGCCGAGGTATTCACCGTCAGTCACATTCGGTGATGGTACTAACAAATCTCTCCTCTATCCTATCTTCTTTTTACGTTCTTCTTAAAAACCAACAAAATTTTATTTATATTGCAACCTTTAATTATTGTTATTTTGAAAAGTATAATTCTTTGTAAATGTTGTAGATAAAACAAAAGAAAAGGAAACTGTAAAAAAAGGAAAAACGAAAATTGTAATATGTACGACCTGTTTTAAACATCAGGTAACAGGTCTTAAATTTGGCAATAAAAAAATAAATTAAATAAAACTCTTCTTGTGTGGTATCTCAGTACAACACAGTTACTTTATGGATTTTGTGCATTAAATCCAACCTTCGTGTGAGTAATTTTAGGGGTATTTAAATTAATTACACCTAACTTGCTTCTTATCTAGAATACTCCTCTTTACTTTTAGTTTGCGGAAGACATGTGCAAGTATCTAGGACAGAGTTTAGCAGAGATCCTGACGTGTGACTGGAATGGCTCCATGAGCTGAGTGATAAATAACTTGACAGTGGTATTGCTGACAGAGAACGAGCGTCAAAGGCAAAGGTCCCGAGTTCGAGTCTCGGTCGGGCACAAGGTTTTAATCTGCCAGGAAATTTGATATCAGCGCACACTCCGCTGCAGGGTGAGAATCTCATTCTGGAACCATAAATAGTTTGTTTCTAGTGTCCTTTAAAATCCTTTAAAAATAATCGTACTGCTCGAGAAGACACACCCGTGAGGGAGAAAACACTTTAAAACTGGAAATGTGACTTAGATACCAACTACATGTTTGAGGGGAGCCACGGAGGTAGCTAAAGAAACTATAGAAAGACTGGAAACTCTGAGGTATGCCGTCACAAAAACTTTCGAGACTGTTTTTGAGAGAGTTACTGAAATTTGCCAACAGCTGTCCAGTCTTGGTTCCTCGGGTGGTTAGGATCCAAAGGAACAGACAGAGTGATCCTGAAGTGGACTAGAGCAATTTTTACCCCATTTTTCCACTACAATCTTTTATAACAGAGTTAAAGTTTACAGAACATAGGAAAGTGCCGTCTGGACTTTCTACCCTGTAGCCAAACAGCGAAGCACTCTTAAATAGTGAAGAATGAGAAAACTTCAAGGCCACACTGAATTCTACAGTGAAGATATGGATAAGGCAGTTGAACGCATTTTTGCCTAATTACACTTATCTAAAAGAAAATACGTGTTTGATTCCATAGTTTCTTCTGCGATTAAAGCACTGCAGTTATGCAACGGAGACATGTATCCAAATATCTAAAAGGTTCTGAAGATACTGGTCAGACTTCCTGTAGTGACAGCCACAGCAGAGAGGTCATCTGCACTTAAAGAGAAACAAGACATATCTGCGAAACTAAACTCGGCAAGCAAGTTTTGAAGTTTGTTGTCTCACCTTGAGTCATGTGGCAATTAATAGATTATAATTTATCAATATTTACAAGTTATAAAATAAGTAATGTACGCTGTTGTATCAACTGAAGTAAGTTTAAATTGATAACCGCGTTTTATCCTTTCAGGGAAGGCTAAATGTAATAGCGTTCTTGACATAAATCTTTCAATATATACTATCTAAGTAGGGGTGATACACAGCCTCGCCAGGAAAAAGGAAAAGCTGAATATGTCTTTATATGGTAGGTGAACATTATCTTCTGGTACCTTTGTTTTACTTTTAATGGTCTTAAGCTATAATTTACTTATTTATTCATTTATAGAACGATATACTTGGTGTGGATATCGTCAATACGTACTTCTTATATTTAGCCCTAAAACAAGTTTCGGAAACACTAATGATTTAGCCCTTTATTCAGATTCATGCCATGTTTTGTAATGCTACTGAGAAGGAAAACATTTAAAACGGACTGTCCAATAACATGCAGTTTATAGACGCTAAATATACGGATTTGCGTCAACACCAATACTTATCGAAGATACACACGCTTACCGCAGCTGTCTCACAACTGGCGTTTTTCCTCTCCAGTGGAATCAGGACAAAATGATTGCCATCCCCAAGCCCTCAGAGCATCCTATGGTCGCTACTAACAACAGACTCATTAGCCTTCTAAATACCACAGCCAGGGTTCTAGGATCTCTGACCTTCCACCGCATTTCGCAGCCTCTGGCGGTGGCTGGGACCATTTGTCCAGAACAATTTGGATTTCCTTCTCACCTGTCGGCCAAACTCCAAGTCCTTCGGATCATGGAACATCTCAGCAAGGGCTTTAACTCTACCATGTCGACGCCAGCGGTTTTACTGGACCTGCAAAACGCATATCACAAGATATGGCAGGACAATCGTGTGTACAAAATGCTGACACAGACCACCATCCCAGCATCTATGTGAAGATCGTGGATAATTCCCTCCACGATCGGACTTTGTTGGTTACTCAGCAAGATCGACATTCCAGCTTACGTCACATGTCGATGGGTACCCTTCAGGGCTCTGTGTTGTATTCCATCCTTTTTAACATTTATGTTAACGATATGCCAGTTCTTCCATACCGCCACCTGGCGCAATACGCCAATGAAACGGCGCTCTATACCACCGACCGCAACACAGACCAGATAATTGCTAGCCTCCAAAGACAGGTATATGCGACAGTGACCTGGTGCGTTCCAACAAGTTTGCCCTCAATGCCGCCAAAACTACGGCAGTCTACTTCACTAAATGGCACCCCATCCTCCGCCACATCACTATAGCAGATGTCCACGTCCCAAGGTCCCTTGATACCAAATACCTAGGTGTCCAGATGGATAAAAACTGCTCTTCCATCGCCATGCAGAATATGTAACCAAAAAAGGACTCAAGATCAACAAAGCTTTGTGCCCAATGTTCACCAGCAGGGAACTGAACCTCGACACCAAGCTCTGGCTGTACTGTATCGTTGTCCACCCTTCCCTCGCCTATGACTCTACTACGTGGGCTGTATATACAGGGTTGTCCATTAATGGTGACCGGACCATGTATCTCACGAAATAAGCATCAAACGAAAAAAATACAAAGAACGAAACGCTTATAGCTTGAAGGGGGAAACAAGATGGCGCTGTGGTTAGCCCGCTAGATGGCGCTGCCATAGGTCAAACGGATATCAACTGCGTTTTTTAAATAGGAACCCCCAGTTTTATTATACATTCGTGTAGTACGTAAAGAAATATAAATGTTTTAGTTGGACCACTTTTTTCCCTTTGTGATAGATGGCGCTTTCATCCAAGTGTCCGGACCGTTCGCCGGATAGTTACGTTATTGAAGGAAACAGGAAGTGTTCAGCCATATGTGAAACGTCAACCACGACCCTGCAATAAATGATGATGCCCAAGTAGGTGTTTTAGGTGCTGTTGCGGCTAATCCGCACATCAGTAGCAGACAAATTGCGCGAGAATCGGGAATCTCAAAAATGTCGGTGTTGAGAATGCTACATCAACATCGATTGCACCCGTACCATATTTCTATGCACCAGGTATTGCATGGCAACGACTTTGAACGTCGTGTACAGTTCTGTCACTGGGCACAAGAGAAATTACGGGCGTCTATTCAGCGACGAAGCGTCATTCACCAACAGCGGTAACGTAAATCGGCATAATATGCACTACTGGGCAACGGATAATCCACGATGGCTGCGACAAGTGGAGCATCAGCGACCTTGGCGGGTTAATGTATGGTGCGGCATTATGGGAGGAAGGATAATTGGCCCCCATTTTATCGATGGCAGTCTAAATGGTGCAATGTATGCTCATTTCCTACGTAATGTTTTACCAATGTTACTACAAGATGTTTAACTGCCTGACGGAATGGCGATGTACTTCCAACATGATGGATGTCCGGTAAATAGTTCGCATGCAGTTGCAGCGGTATTGAATAGCATATTTCATGACAGGTGGATTGGTCGTCGAAGCACCATACCATGGCCCGCACGCTCACCGGATCTGACGTTCCCGAATTTATTTCTGTGGGGAAAGTTGAAGGATATTTGCTATCGTGATGAAATAACGGAAATATAAAAGTAGAAAATTAAACGCAGAAAGTTGCAATGTAACAGCCAACTTTCAGCTTGACTGCAGTTATTTGCTGTCTTCTTGATCTCGACGACAAACCGAGTAAGCTGAGTTTCACATGATCCCTTTTTGTAGAATTGCTGTTGATTACTACAGAGGAGATTAGTGATGTACCAAAAGTATTATTTGTGGCCTCAGACGTCTTCCACAATTATACATCGTTAGCAGTATAAGAATATAGTTGTGCACGTTCATGTTCAAATAATTTTATTGTGCACGTTCATGTTCAAATAATTTTATATCGTACTGAAAGAATGGCTTACATGCTAATCACACCCAGCGTACTGAACGAGGTACATTATTCTCGTGTTCTGGTGGATGGCGGTTCAAGTTCCCGTCAATCCGTCCAAGTTCATGTTTTGCGTGATTTCTCTCAGTCACTTGACCCAAATTCCCGGATAGTTCATTTGAAAAGGAGCTAGTGCTCCTTCTCTAATGAAATAGCCATCGACCAAATGTTAAACCTTAATTTCTCTTTTTCTTTCCATAACAATAATTAAAGTGAACAACCAGACCAGTTAAAGAAAAATAAACAGTATTCCAGGCACCCAATGTGGCGAGGCGAGGAGAAACAGTCGTAAACTATTTTTCTCACATGTCTGTTTTATCATCTGTTCCACCAATTGCGTCACATGTGGAGGAATGTTCGCGTAATGGAAAAAAAGCTGACAACAGTTCCTCAATTAACACAGTCGGACGCAACAGCGTAGTCCATAACTCGCTTTGCCTCCTAATCCCGCCTGTGTAACGCGTTAATTTCTCATCACATACTCAGTCTCATCCAATGCTTTCGCTTTTAGATTCCGTAAAAGAATGAATTCTGAAAGCTTTTCGCTGTGCGAGTAATGTCATCTTGTATTCCACTGAACAACTACATTAACAAGACTCGTTGCAGCGGCCACCAACTACTCTTAAGAATATAATTGCTTTTCAGTTTGTTAATACATCAGTTTTAGCTTGCCAGCTAAAGCAAACTTAAGCTGGCAGAGTGCCAGGAAAATAGTGAATAGAAGGTCTCGCGCAATTTTTATTCTTTAATTAGACTTATAACTAAAGCAGAGGGATTGTTACGCTCATGGAAATTAAAATTTGCGACTGTTTAACGATGTGGAACGTAATGCGACCGTCTAGTGTGGCGTAGTTAGCGTAATTTAAAACTACTAACGCTGCAGATTTTTGAATCCACACTTTAAATCAATGACGAGAAAAGGACACGAATATAACATATCTCCGAACACTTTAGACTTGTAGATTTTACAAGAATACTTCTTTCGTTAAGTACTAAGTGCAAAGCGACTGTACACTTAACGGTGAATTTTTCTTCGACAGGAACTCTGTTTTCATATACATAAACTTAAATCAGAACTTCGAATTTAATGTTTTATTTGGGTTGACCGAGATCTATGTTCCACTCTGAAAGGCGTTTAACATGGTTATGTGAAACACCAAACATTATTTTAACCAACGTGAAAGTCAGTTCATTACCACAAGACAGCAGAAAAGGGTATTCCAACCATCTTAGTAAGCATACTTTTCTTCGTACAGAATACGCTACGAATATCGAAAACTTTTGATCGTTTCCTTATTTGTATGGGATACTAGTAGTTCCCAGTGTAAGAGCCCTTAACTAAATATTAAAATAACGATGACAATTAATAAATCTCAAAATACATAATGATGATAAGGAAACTTTAAATTGATATTAGATGAGGAAAAGAGGACTTTACCTTTAAATAGTTCGGCCGCTCACGACTTTCAAGCCAACCAAGGCGTATTTAAGTCGGCAAAAAGTTTCATGACCCCCAAGAATATCCCGACATTGAAAGTATTGCCTTACGGGAAGGAAACAATTTTGTTGTCTTTAAGAACTTTCGTAGCACACACTCCTGTCAAGAAGACAGCGAATTAATCTAGAGAGGGACAGCTATTTCTCCACAGTTAAAATTTGAAGATATCTATTTCGTTGTTTCCATGTCTTATACATCATACTCACGCTAAACTTTACGCTGCGGAGTATATCACCTGTAGTACAATTGCACAAATTTACTTTAAAAATATATGTAATATTACACTGGACATTTCCAACTACATAATGGTCACTTTCTTCTACTGAATAACCCACTGCTCTTAAAGTTAGAATGAATTCTAAAGCAGATCTGTCACTAAAATGCCTTTAAAATTTGTGTCGTCTGAGGTTAAATTTTCGAATACATTTGTACTAATTCCAGATAAGTAATGCTTGATATATATATATATATATATATATATATATATATATATATATATATATATATATATATATATATATATATATATATACAATTGTAAACCTCGTTTTAATAACAATAAAACATGTTTCACCTTACATACGAGCGTCCACTGTATTCCTAACAAATTGAATGTGTTTGTCCCTGATCAGGATTCGAACCAAAAACTTTACCTTCCACGATGAGCGATATCACCAATCAACTCAGTAAAAATGCCACTCGGACCGGTATTAAGCTTCAGTTTGGTTAGTTCTAAGTTTTTCGAAGACGCTCCTGACATTTCATGTTGTAAGCGTAATACTGCAAATCATCTACCAATGCCGTTGCTAAATATTCCTACTAACGTTACGTGTTTCGTAATGTGTTATTCAGTCTTCGAGCATAAATGCACTCTTGTATTAGATATTCGACCAAACAAACACAACCTATATGAAAGTATATGTGCGTTCACTCAATAAATAACATCATATTCGTATTTCAGTAGTCTGCCTTTACAGCTATTAGGTTCAACTATATGATCGTCTCGATTGTCTCGACTTCGCTGTAGTCTCTCCTGTAATGTAAATTGCGTACTTCACCCACATGGAAGTCCCATGATATGGCAGTGAATCAGTTTTTAGGAGCCTCGCGTAAACAATGAAACCCATCATAAATTATTTGTTTTGTACTGGTACCAGACATTTTATTAATTTTATGAAGAATTTCTTGATATCTTCAAGAGAATGGCAGCTGAAGGCATTAGGAAATTATTCAAAAAGTTCGTCGCAACTCTCGCATTGTAAATTATTAATTTTATTTTAGCGGGAGTTATTGAGCACTTCTGTAGCCTGTTTCACTCATCATCTTTCGTTTTATTGGATGCATATGAAAAGTCATTTACTATTTTTCATCAATAAGTTAACTTCCTCTCTGCATTTCAGATTTTTACAACTAGTTAGATGATACGGACTTCATTTGGCACGTATTTTTTGCTGAAAGCACAACTCTATATTGCAGAATTGAATACGAAAGCAATAAGCGCTGACAGAAAGCAACATGATAATAATTTTCTGAATTTTTTCGTAACTAGACGTAAACACTCATTACCATTTCGTCCTCATCGACAAGCAGATAACCAAATGGCGTCAAATAAAGGATTTGTAACAGGCGATCGGTTTACCCGATGGGAAACCCTGCCCACAAGTACACATTTCAACATTTAGAGCACTACTACAATATTGCAAACGTGCATTTTAAACCCAGCATCGATTATCGATTCTATTAGCATCGATATTTGCTACAAAAGCATCTGTACATTTTTTTGCCACTGGTACGACTTTAACTAGGTCCTCAATGATGCGCCTTCATAAGTTGCAACAACGATTTTCTTGAAAAAATAGCGCGATAATTGACTCGACATCTTAAAAGGAAACAATTTCTTTAGCATATCATAGTTTGAATTCCAGCACGGTTGGTCGACAGAGAATGCTATTTATACATTCAATCTTCAAATAGTACAAGCCTTAAACGATAATATTAACCCATGTAGTATTTTTTGTGATCTTTGGAAAGCGTTTGACTGTGCAAATCATGTCACTCTCTTAGAAAAACTAATGTTTTTGATCACTTTACTTATAGTTGTGTATGAATAATACTTAAACAGAACCCAAAAGCTTCTGATGAATAAACCAGACAACATCGGATAAGTAAAAAGTTGTAGTGACTGGAGAAAATCACAAAGCGAGTCCAACAGTGTTCAATTTCAGGTCCACTCATAATCCTTATATACGTGAATGACCTTCCACTTACCATTCAACTTGCAAAATTGGTACTTTTTGCAAACGATACTAGTGTTATAATAAATCCCATTAGAGAGAAGGCAACAGAAGGGTTCGTAAATGAATTTGCCAAAAATTATTAAGTGGTTGGTTCTCTGAAAATGGAAGTTCCCTAATTTTGGAGAAGTACATTACATTCATTTCTGGACAACATAAACAACTGTTGTAGCACATTAGCAGGAGTCACAATGCTCCAAATTTTTGGATGGACATAATACTGAGAAAACGTTGAACTGCAAGAAGCGAATGCTCTATCCAGGTTTCCGCAAGGTCTGCCAGAGTATTCGGATCTTATAGACAGCTGTCACATTTCAAGCTACTTTTTATGAAAGATCCACTGCATAAACAGTATTATGTAGAAATTTGCAGAAATACAGAGACACTACAGGATGCAGATACAAAATGGGCGAAAGTATAGCGCGCGCTCGCAGAACAGCCTTACATACGTCGGCACAATACTACCAAGTGCGCAATAATGTATTGTTTCATACCAAACCTGATTCCTGGTGTGTCTGCATTCCAGACAGATTTAAAGAACACGTTATATGGCATACACATTTAATATGGGGTCACTTTGGTGTCCAGAAATGCAAACGAAAGATCGCACACTACTGTTACATGCCAAATTTGGACCGGTGCGTGCATCGTCTGTTGCAAACGTGTGCAGTCTGTCAGAAAGTAAACTGTATCATCTTTCTAGCAAAGTAGCTCTGCATCCTATACTGACTCACAAACCTGGAGGAATTATTTCTATCGACATACCTGGTCGACATCCGCAAGCAAGAGGTGGAGTAAAATACTTGGTCGCCTCGTACGATTTATTTCCAAAACATGTGCGACTGTACGTCACGAAGTGCGCCACTGCAGCGCTCATAATCAAATGGACCAACGAAGATTATATTTCGAGATTCTGAAAACATGATGCCATATTATGCGAATATGCACCAAATTTCACTGGCAGAAAATGGAAAAGTTTTAATAAGAAATTTTCATCCCGAATCAAATCGCACTGACGGATTTTTCGAGAATTCAACCGCTTCATTAGGACGTATGTTCCTCACAAGTAAAATCAAATGGGTTGAACTCGTTCCGCCATTTCAGCAAGTGGTAAACAATCTGCGCGCACACTTTCACACAGCAGACGTTAGCCTGGCTCATGTTTGATCCGCCTGAGAGAAATGAATTGATGAACCCTCTTCCCCGGTTAAGAGAGAGTAAATTATCACATGAGGGAGGGGTTAGGCAAGCTTTGGTTGCTCTTAGTTCAGCAGCCGCCTTGAGAAAAACAGTTTGTGATAAGAAACTGGGAAAGATGCAAAAATTCAAAATGGGAGATAAAACCTTGCTGAGAACTGACCCTAAATCTTCTCTTTTGTTAAGAAAAAAAAAGAAATGGTAACTAATGTACACTGGTCCATGTAAGATTATTTGAATACCTCATGAAGGAAGTTACCTATTGGCCAATCCTGAAACGTTGAAAGTTAAAGGACTTTATCTCCAAAATGATCTGAAGGAACATGGGCTGTTCCATTAGAACGTCTATGTAACCCTTAAAAATTAAAAATATTCTTAATACAAATCTGATTATCAGTTCTGTTAGGTGAAACACGATTTGTTTTAATCTGAAGCTTCATTTTCATGTCAACAAGAGCTGGAAATGAACAAATGACTTTGAAACTTGTCTCAAATTTCAGTTTCTAGACCCTCTAAGAAATTAGTTTTCAGAAGTACTACAATAATGCATTGTTAAGTAATTTATTCTCATAATATATCTTAAAAATTTTACAAGTATCTTAAGCCGGCCCATTTCGATAGCTTATATTGATTTATTAGCTTATATTTATTTAATTAGTTATGTCCACAGGCTGATGTATTTTTTATTGTTATCTCTTGTCATTCTGTCACAAAAAAGCCTAAAATTTGTTTTTCACAGTCAGTGGAATTTTATAGGATCCTGAAAATAGTCATGCAAATATAGATTTATGAGACACAAAAGTTTCATAGCAGAGAAAAAAAATTATTCATTATAAACAGTATTTTGTAATGGTAATGGAATGACAATCATGAGGTAACAGAATGACATAGACAGAGTAATGGAATGACGGACATTTTATAACTGAATTGACTAACATTCCTTAAGATATTGTAGGTCAAATACATTTAGATGTTGGTTGTACTGAAATTTTGTGTGTTGGCTATACAGCTAGTAAAAATTGGAAGGAAAGGGGGGAGGCCCACAAACTAAGAACGTACTTTTCAGAGAGTAGAAACTTATATTCAGTGAGTCTGAAAACAGTTTAACATGTGGAAACTTCTGTACCTATAAGTCCAAAAAAGTGCAATAAATCTGTCTTCTAAGTAGCTGCTGCTCATTCAGTTTTAGTAAATGATAACCAGGTGAAAAATCAGATTAAACGCCTGAATCAAGGTACAGAAGAAGCTGCTGCTACTTTTTATGTTCGAGATGTCATTTCATGGCAAACTCCTGTAATGAAAGATTATGTGATAATGAAGGGTAAGGGAGGTGGAAAAACCAAAGCCCGGATGACGTACTTGATCGTGACATTGAGAGAAGCACATGCAACACATCAAGAAGAATTCCCTGACATACCAATGAAATTGTCCATCTTCCGTGCATTGAGCCCAATGTTTGTGTGCACCTTACAGGATACACCGCACAACGTATGTATCTGCTGCTACCATAAAAACGTAAAGCTACTTTTGAAAGTTATAAATGAGGTTGTTCCACAAGTGAAATATTTTCTGACATCATTATGACAATAGTCTCCAATCAAGAGCAAGAAATTTGCATTTTGTCAAAGTGTGAAAAGTGTGCAAATGTATTTTTTAAAGATAAGTATTCTTTGGATGAGCACTTAATGAAGTAGCTGATCAAGTGGACCCAATGGCAAACTGTGAACCAGCAAACCACTCTGAAAGAGATTCATGGTACTGTTGGTCAGAGTGTTGATGCTCTTTGGAACATGCTACCCCAATTATTACAACATACATTTATTGAAAGATAACAATCAAAATTTTTTGAAAACAAATAGAATTCTGCAAACAAGAAGAACGTCTTGGTGTAAGTAGATTATGCTGTTGAGCTGCAGAATGAAGTCCAGGGCGCCCATTGGTCAAGGCCACAAATCACTTTGTTAGCAGTATATGTTTGGGAACTCACAAAATGGTGGAAGTTCTTGTGCTGTTGTTAGTGATGAACTTGACCATAATAAATATTCAGTGCATACTTTCCTAAATAAGACTGTAGAGCACATTATATCCGCAACTCAGAGGTAGAACCAGTCACATTCATGAGTGGTGGTACAGCCAGTGAATTTAAGCAGCATTTCCTGTTTGCCAACTTGACATATTTCGAAGAACGCTATGGAATAAATACCTCATGGAGCTTCTTTGCCACATCTCACAACAAAAGTGTCGTGTATGGGGTTGGTGGAACTGTAAAGCTTGTGGTTTTGACATATCTGATAACCTGGAAACACATCCTGTCTGCTGCTGAGGACATTGCAAAAAGTGCATGTGAAGATTGTTGCGGCATAAACATTTTTTATATCTCTGCTTTGTAAATTGCAGAGAATAAGGAGGAATTACATCAAATGTGGATGATAATAATTCCAATAGAGAAGACCGAAACTATCCATGCTGTTACACCTGTCTCTCCAAATATTGTTTAGTAGCAGCATTACACCCTATCGCCCCAGAAGAACGTGCACAATTTCAAAATGCGATCTACAGCCAAAGAAAATTCACACAACCTGATCAATCATATGGTCTTTCTTCGATTGGATTTTCTCTGATTTCTTATGCTGGAAGAAACAGATTAAGATTTTTTTGTGAGGCAGGTAATTTATGTTGAAGATGGTTACGAAATTTCATTTCTTAGAAAGAATGATGCAAATGGAAAGATATTTACATTTCCCTCAACGGAAGATAGATGTTTCGTTGAAAATGACCAAACTGTAGAGAAACTAGCTGTACATATTGTAGATCAGAGAAATAAGTACCATTTTCCCTTCCCAGTCAGCATTGCAGAATAAAATTGGTTATTTTCTAGATAAAGCGTCGTTCCGTTACTATTCTCATTCTGTTAACAACAATTTCTTTATTTTGTTAGTAAAATATTAGTTAAATCATTTATCTTCTATGCCATTTTTTGACCATTCATTTCTCTTCACAGTATAATTTTTGTGAATTTTTATAGGAAATGGGCAAGCTGAATTACACAGGTGTGCGGCATAAAAACTGCTTCAAATTCATTAAGTGGTTTTTATAGTGCTTTCAACGCTGGTTTCGAGAAAATAGTGAAAAAATTCCATCACGTACAGTTAATTCACAAACTGCTTGTCTAGTTTTACCTTTTTTGATATTTCAGCACTCTAGTGAGTTTGAATTTACGTTTTTAGGATCTCCATAAACTTATTTAGCCGTTTTTATATTAGATATACGTAAAATAAAGAGTAATTAGGAGAAACCAGCAGTATTTTAATGTCAGTGCCTGTCTTTCGCGGTGCCCCTTCCCCCCGCCATCACCAAACAGTGAGCTTCTGCTGTTGTCCTTCAGTTCACAGTTCCTCTTCACTCTGCGTTGATCACGTGTTGTTACTAGTGTTTTAAAGTAGTTTCTTGTGTTGTGGAGTTGTTTTGTGGACAATGGACAGCGGCTACCAGAGGATGTATAAACTCGCCAAATTGCTTCTGCTACTTTTGTGGTAACTATACCGTTAAAAGCAACAAGGAAACATTTCTGATTTTGTTGGGAAAGTATATTTCGCCAATGGTAGTATAAAGTTAGGCTATCAAGATAAGCCCTGGGCCCCACATAAAGTTTGTTCAGTGTGTTGAAGAACTGAGGCAATGGTTTCAAGTTAAAAAGCAGTCCTTACTTTTTGGAATACCAATGGTTTGGAGAGGGCCCAAAAATAATAGTGATGAGTGCTATTTTTTTCTTGCAACGTACGAGGTTTCAATTTGAAAAACAAAAAGGATATTTCTTACCCTAACATTCAATCAGCCATTCGCCCTGTTCCTCATGGACCTGAACTACCAATATCCTTTCCTCCAGAGTCTTCGGATGATATAGATGATCACGAGCCATTCGCTCAGAAAGGTGATAGTGAAGAAGACACAGATTGCTACGATCCTGGCACAACCGATCCCATTCCATTCTCACAATCTGAACTGAACGATTTAATTAGAGACCTAGGCCTTTCTAAAGAATCGGCATAAGTTTTAGGATCTAGACTGAAAGATAAACATATGTTATCTCCGGGTACATCCTTTTTCTGGTATCGATCGAGTGAAAAGGAGTTTGTATCTCTCTTCTCTCAAGAAGGTGACCTGATGTTTTGCAGTGATGTTCCTAGACTTATGGCACGTTTATAAATAGAATATGCTCCTGATGAGTGGATACTTTTTATTGATTCTTCAAAAAGAAGCCTTAAAGCAGTACTTCTACACAGTGGCAATAAGTATGCATCTATACCAGTTGAACACTCGGTTCACTTAAAACAATGCCACGAAAACCTGGAATTGGTTTTAAGCAAACTCTGCTGTTCAGACCACAAATGGATCCTATGTGGGGATTTAAAAGTGATTTCAATGCTACCTGGTCAGCAAAGTGTCTATACAAAGTTCCCTTGCTTTCTCTGTGAATGGGACAGTAGAGGCAAAAGGCAACACTACATAAAAAAGCTTTGCCCTTGAAAAAAAAGCTTACGGGTAGGGGTGAAAAATGTTGAGAGGAAAAGCCTTATGGTTCAAAAAAGAGGTATTACTTCCACCACTTCACATTAAGTTGGGGCTGATGAAACAATTTGTTAAGGCACTGTCAAAAGAAGGGAAGTGTTTCACATATCTTTGTGGACAATTTCCTGGTTTATGCGAGGCAAAGCTAAAGGAAGGAATTTTTGTCTGACCAATCATTAGGAAACTAATGAGAGATCTCAACTTTGTGGACAAAATGGAAACAAAAGAAAAGGCATCTTTTAAATTAGTTGTTACCGGTTTCTTAGGAAACAAAAGAGATCAAAACTACAAGACAATCGTCGCAGACATACTCGACAACTTTAAGAAGCTAGGCTGTAACATGACCATCAAGGTTCATTTTCTGCACTCACATCTTGACTACTTCCCTGCAAACCTTGGTGATGTAAGTGAAGAGCAGGGCGAAAGATTCCACCAAAACATCAAAGAAATGGAAAGAAGATATCAAGGAAGATGGTGTGTCAACATGATAGTGGACTACTGCTCGATGATAAAAAGAGATGATTCTCAACTAATCCATAGCTGGAAAAGCAATAACAGAAGCTTCAACAGAAAGCGTTATTATAAGGTGCTATGAGCGTAAAGAGAAATTGAAGTGTACTGGAAATCTAGTTTGGAACATGATTTATAAATAAAATAAAATTTAAAACGTTGGAAAGAATGTGACAAATTGCTTAAATTTTGAAACTTCCTGCCAGATTAAAACTGTGTGCCCGACCGAGACTCGAACTCGGGACCTTTGCCCGCGAAAGGCAAAGGTCCCGAGTTCGAGTCTCGGTCGGGCACACAGTTTTAATCTGCCAGGAAGTTTCATATCAGCGCACACTCCGCTGCAGAATGAAAATCTCATTCTGCTTAAATTTTGTTATATACCCAAAAATACTTCCTTTCTTGTTAGAAAACCTGACGTGTTAGAAGAAAATGGAATACATTTTTGAAATCATCTCTGAAAAGTACATGCAAGTCAGTTACCAAATTTCAACTAACTTTCAAAAAATATTTTTTGCAGACCGGTGTTGTTGTTGCATTATAAATGAGAACAATATACATGTCTGAATTATGACATTCCGTTAAAAGAATTTTTTCTGTAAATCTCATTGTATGAATGAAACGCAAACTCCTCCCGAACAGGCCATGAAGGCCCAACGGTACTGACTGGCCGCCCTGTCATCCTCAGGTCATAGATGTCACTGGATGCGGCCTTGGAGGAGCATGTGGTCAGTACACTGCTCCCAGCCGTATGTCAGTTTGCGAGACCGGAGCCGCTACTTCTCAATCAAGTAGCTCCTCGGATGGCCTCACAAGGGCTGAATGCACCCCGCTTCCATACATCGCTCGGCAGACCGGATGGTCACCCATCCAAGTGCGAGCTCAGCCTGACAGCACTTAACTTCAGTGATTTGTCGGTAACCGGTGTTACCAATGCGGCATGGCCGTTGGCAATGAAACTTAAAGTATTAAATTAAATAAATGGTGTTCCTTTGCTTATAAATAAAATGCAATACTAATTTTTTTGTCTTTTGTCATAACTCTTGGTCTTTTCTATGCTTAGATTACTGAGTGTCATTCCGTTACTAATGGAACTACCTATACTTTCACTAACGATATTCGCTCAGATGTCAAAGTATTTTCTCCTTTATATTTCATCTGTCTCTCTATATGATGAATATGTACACTCTTTGAAGTTTTATGCTGAATCCTATGGAAAACATGTTCTTTGATTACGTCGGGCAGTTCCCACGTACAAAAGATGGGAATCGTTATGTTTACGTAGCAGTGGATCTTTATCTACTGTTATGTTGGGAGCTGCAGATATGAATTAAAATTTTTAAATTGCAATTTTACTTACAAGAAGGTGGGCTTCCAATGGGGTCCCCAATTTCAGGAATACTAGCAAACATATTCATCAACCACGTAGAAAACACAACCTTTGATACAGTCATCACAAAGAAAGAATACGAAATTGTTTACTGGTACAGATATGTGGACGACAAATCTGTATGGTAGATGAACCAACAGAGAAAACTGGTAAACTTCATACAGATATTAACAACATACATAAAAATGTTCAGATTACCATGGAAAAAGAAACACAAAAGCAAATACATTTCTTGGATATAACATTAGAGAGAACAATAAACACACATTTGACATCTTCAGAAAGCCAACAGCCACAGATATAATTATACATGCTTCATATAACCACCCGCAAAATCAAGAATTACAGGCATTGCGACACATGTTACACAGACTAAATACGAGGGTCGGAACTTAAATAGGGGCCACTATTTATTCAAAACGGATACAAAAGAGTTACGTGTTTGCACCTGTTACTGTCCTTCAAATTAGTCATCAGTGTTGTGTATAACCCGTTGCGAGCGATGTGGGAAGTGTAGTATACCGTTAGCAGAGCCTGTTCTGTTGATGGTGCGAATGGAGGGGTCTACTGCCTGTCGATTATCTGGAGCAGATCTGAAGCGAATGCCACGAAGTGGTTCCTTCATCTTCGGAATCAAATCAAAGTTACAAAGACTTAAGTCCGGAGAGTACGGTGGATGGTACAGTACTTCCCAGCGCCATTGACCGAACAAATCAGCCACAGCTTGCGCTGTATGCGCTCGCGTATTGTCGTGCAAAATGATGGGTTGGTTGCGCAGAAAGTGTCTCCGGTTCTTTCGTGAAGCTGGCTGCATGTGATGCTCCAAAAACGAACAGTAATACTGTGCATTGACGGTCTGCCGTGGAGGGACGTAATGCGTTAAGATAACACCATCACAGTCGTTCACGAGAATCACCATAAGTTTAGACCTCTCCATTCGCACCACCAACAGAACAGGCTTTGCTAACGTTATACTGCGCCTTCAACATCGCTGGCAACGGGTTCTACGCAACGCTGGTGACTACTTTGAAGGACAGTAACAGGTGCAAGCATGTAACTCTATTGTATCGCTTGTGAATAAATAGTTGCCACTATTTAAGTTCCAATCCACGTAACATCTCACTCAGCAAAGAAAACTATGAATAAGAATTACAAACAGTACAACTCACAGCCACAACCAATGGTTACAGCACCCATATTGTAAAAAAACTCAACCAAAAAATTAAAACACAACTAAAGAAAAATCACAAAAAGCAGAGAGCACAGGACTCCAGACACTACAGCACACACGGAGGCACAAAACAATAACACTCACGACATGAATAACGGAAAAAAATGGTGCACTCTTACATACAAACACAAAGCAACACACAAGATAGCAAATATACTAAAGAAACAGGGATGACAAGTAGCTGACTGAACAAGTAACACATTCCAATTACATTTACAAACAACAGACACATCAGACAAATACAAAGCAGGTAAATGACAGCTAGAGTGCCAAGAATTTAAATCAGTATATGTGGGGATGACAAGCAGAAACTAGATGTAAAAAACATATAAGAAGTTGTAAATAGAAAATAGCCATTCTACCTTCGCCGAACACCTGATAAAATATGGACATGAACCATCCAACATGGAATGTGACATGACAGTTATCAGAGTGAATAATAACAACAAAAACCTCCTGCCATTGCAAGAAAACTTTGGAGTACAAAGAGCCATTGAAATGGAAAAGAAGGTACTAAATGACTAAATCAATATAAACAATAACTCTCTGATCATGCTATACACCAAAACAATAACAAACCGAAATGTAACCAGGATAAATACACTCCTGTAAAATGAAAAAAAGAACACATTGACGCAAGTGAATAAGACCTGTTATACTTGCACGGGACACTATGAGAGAGCAGTGCACGCGATGATCAAACTCGCCACACTGCGGACACACCAGGAACTGCGTTATCAGTTGTGGAATGTTGCAAGCTGATCAGCGATTGTTCACCGACAGAGCCAGTGGTAGCCAGTTTGCCGTGGTATACGGAGCTCCTTGTGTGTCTTCAACATAGCAAGCCGCGATAGCGTCTACATGAATCGTTTGTGCAACTGATGGAGTTTGAGTGGGAGCGTATAGTGGGCCTGCGGGAGTCCGGATGAACATACCGCAAAATTGCGGAACACGTGGGTCAATAGGTCTCCACAGTAGCTCTATGTTGTTTCCAGTGGTCAGCAGAAGGTGCACATGCCCGTCAACCTGGGTCTGGACAGCGGCGACGCACAGCTGCACGCCAAGACTGTTGCATCTTACGAAGTGCCGTAGAGGACCGCACCGATACCTCACAAGTTAGGGACACTGTTGCTCCGGGAGTATTATCAAGAACCATTCGCAGCCGTCTCCGTGAAGCAGGGCTACGATCCCGCGTGCCGTTAGGACGTCTTCTGCTCACGCCCCAACATCGCTCAGCCCGCCTCCAGTGGTGTCACGACAGGCGTGAATGGAGGGACGAATGGAGACGTGTCGTCTTCAGCGATGAGAGTCGCTTCTGCCTTGGTGCCAATGATGGTCGTATGCGTGTTTGGCGCCGTGCAGGTGAGCGCCTAAGCTGGAGTTTGTACGACAGAGGCACACAGGACCAACACTCAGAATCATGGTGTGTGGAGCCATATCCTACAGTGGCCGTTCTCCATTGGCGATAGTAGAGGGAACACTGAACAGTGAACGGACAATCAAACCATTATTCAACCGTTTCAGCATGTCCATCCTTTCAGAAGGAGGTCTCTGGGACGACGTTCGTTTACTATCGTGACAAGTAAATAAAAACACTTACAGCTGTCCTTACGATTTTATTTTATTTTGTCGCTACCAGTTTCAACGCCTCAGTGCGTCATCTTCAGGCTGTTTTTGATGCGATACAGGATGATATGATCCCCATGCATAACACAATTGCCAGCATTACTGGATACGTAGATAATGTGTCAGCACTCCAACATTTTTTTTTTCTTGGTGATCAGTCTGCTGACTGATACGGCCCGCCACGAATTCACGAATTCCTTTCCTGTGCTAACCTCTTCATCTCAGAGTAGCACTTGCAACCTCCGTCCTCAATTATTTGCTTGACGTATTCCAATCTCTGTCTTCCTCTACAGTTTTCCCTCTACAGCTCACTCTAGTAACATGGAAGTCATTCCCTCATGTCTTAGCAGATGTCCTATCATGCTTTTCTGAAAGTCAGATGGTATGACGCCAGACTCATATATTCTGCACACCAACGTGAACAGTCGTTTTGTTGCCACTTCCCCTAATGATTTTAGAAATTCTGATGGAATGTTATCTATCCCTTCTGCCTTATTTGACCGTAACTCCTCCAAAGCTCTTTTAAATTCCGATTCTAATACTGGATCCCCTATCTCTTTTAAATCTACTCCTGTTACTTCTTCTATCACATCAGACAAATCTTCACCCTCATAGAGGCTTTCAATGTATTCTTTCTACCTATCTGCTCTCTCCTCTGCATTTAACAGTGGAATTCCCGTTGCACTCTTAATGTTACCACCGTTGCTTTTAATGTCACCAAATGTTGTTTTGACTCTCCTGTATGCTGAGTCTGTCCTTCCGACAATCATATCCTTTTCGATGTCTTCACATTTTTCCTGCAGCCATTTCGTCTTAGCTTCCCTGCATTTCCTATTTATTTCATTCCTCAGCGACTTGTATTTCTGTATTCCTGATTGTCTCGGAACTTGTCTGTACTTCCTCCTTTCATCAATCAACTAAAGTATTTTTTCTGTTACGCATGGTTTCTTCGCAGCTACCTTCTTTGTACCTATATTTTCCTTCCCAACTTCCGTGATGGCCCTTTTTCGAGATGTCCATTCCTCTTCAACTGTGCTGCCTACTGCGCTATTCTTTATTGCTGTATCTATAGCGTTAGAGAACTTCAAACGTATCTCGTCATTCCTTAGAACTTCCATATCCCACTTCTTTGCGTATTGATTCTTCCTGACTAATGTCTTGAACTTCAGCCTACTCTTCGTCACTACTATATTATGATCTGAGTCTATATCTGCTCCTAGGTACGCCTTACAAACCAGTATCTGATTTCGGAATCTCTGTCTGACCATTATGTAATCTAATTGAAATCTTCCCGTATCTCCGGGCCTTTTCCAAGTACACCTCCTCCTCTTCTGATTCTTGAACAGGGTATTCGCTATTATTGACTTGCAGAACTCAATTAGTCTTTCTCCTCTTTCATTCCTTGTCCCAAGCCCATATCTCCTGTAACCTTTTCTTCTACTCCTTCCCCTACAACTGCATTCCAGTCGCCCATGACTATTAGATTTTCGTCCCCCTTTACACACTGCACTACCCTTTCTCTATCTGTTCCTCTTCAGCTTGCGACGTCGGCATGTGTACCTGAACTATCGTTGTCGGTGTTGGTCTGCTGTCGATTCTGATTAGAACAACCCGGTCACTGAACTGTTCACAGTAACACACCCTCTGCCCTACTTTCCTATTCATAACGAATCCTACACCTGTTATACCATTTTCTGCTTCTGTTGATATTACCCGATACTCATATGACCAGAAATCCTTGTCTTCCTTCCACTTCACTTCACTGACCCCTACTGTATCTAGATTGAGTCTTTCCATTTCCCTTTTCAGATTTTCTAGTTTCCCTACCACGTTCAAGCTTCTGACATTCCACGCCCCGACTCGTAGAAAATTATCCTTTCGTTGATTATTCAATCTTTTTCTCATGGTTCAAAATGGTTTAAAATGCCTCTGAGCACTATGCGACTTAACTTCTGAGGTCATCAGTCGCCTAGAACTTAGAACTAATTAAACCTAACTAACCTAAGGACATCAAACACATCCATGCCCGAGGCATGATTCGAACCTGCGACCGTAGCGGTCACTTGGTTCCATACTGTAGCGCCTAGAACCGCACGGCCACTCCGGCCGGCTTTTCTCATGGTAACCTCCCCCTTGGCAGTCCTCTCCCGGAGATCCGAATGGGGGGCTATTCTGGAATCTTTTGCCAATGGAGAGATCATCATTCTTCAACTACAGGCCACATGTCCTTTGGATACACGTTACGTGTCTTTAATGCAGTGGTTTCGATTGCCTTCTGCATCCTCATGTCGTTGTTCATTGCTGATTCTTCCGCCTTTAGGGGCAATTTCCCACCCCTAGGACAAGAAAGTGCCCTGAACCTCTATCCGCTCCTCCGCCCTGTTTGACAAGGCCGTTGGCAGAATGAGGCTGACTTCTTATGCCGGAAGTCTTCGGCCGCCAATGCTGATTATTTATCAAAATTTAGGCAGTGGCGGGGATCGAACCCGGGACCGAAGACGCTACCCCTAGTCCACGGGAACATCAACTCCAACCATCAACTGCCAACTGACTCGAGTGGAGTGCTGACACATTATCTGCATATCCAGCAATGCTAGCAACTGAGTTGTTATGCATGGGGTAATATCAACCTGAATCGCATCAAAAACAGCCTGAAGATGACGCACTGAAGCGTTGAAACTGCTAGCGAAAAAATAAAATACAATCATAAGGACGGCTGTAGTGTTTTTAATTATTTGTCACGATTATTCAAACGGTCTTACTGCAGTTCATGCACCAACAAGGCGACATGGTTTTCCAACAGGACAATAGTCGTCCACATGCCTCTTGTGCCACCGAACGTGATCTTCAAGGTGTACGCCAACAACCCTGGCCAGCACCATCCCCAAATGTGTCCCCCATTGACCATGTTTGGGACCGGAAGAAAGTCATCTTGCGCGGTCTACACGACCGGCACGGAATCTGGCCCCCCTGAGGCACCAGATGGACACTGCATGGCAGTCCATTCCCCAAGACTACATTCGGCACCTCTACGATCGTCTTCATGGGAGAATTGCAGCCTGCAGCAAAAGGAGGGTATACACAGTACTAGCGCTAGCGCCGACATTGCGTGCGCTCTGTTGACTTTCTTCGCAAAGAGTATGTCTCTGTGATCGTGTGTTGTATACGTCCACAGGAGTGTGTCAATAAAATTTCCCTCTGCTGGGTCGACGAATTCATGTTCTTTTTTCATTTTCCAGGAGTGTAATAAATGAATCTCCTTCCCCCTTTCTCTGTCTCCTCCTCCTCCCCCCCCCCCCCTCCCAAACACACACACCACACACGTACAGACAGATGAACTCATATTTATTTTTAAAAAAACACACACACACATTTGCACACAGCAAAATACACACACACACACACACACCAAATAACTGGAAAACATCAAACACAACACATACGAAACACACCAAAAACACACATATGAAAGACGCCAGTATTCGGCCAGCTGGATTATGAAAACTAACAAATACATCTCCAGGGCGGCACACATGTGTTAACAGCGCTGGAAACACTAACACCGAACGATACATTCACAACATGGAACTTGTGCTGCAAAAGTTGCTTCTAACCTAAAAAGCAATAGGAAAACACATCAAAATGTGATATAGCAGCATATTATATGTAGCACATAATACTTTTATTGTATGTACAAAAGGAAACATATATTTCAGCCCACTGATGATGCTTCCCAAATAAAAGAAGCGAAACGCCTGGTTGTTACTGTAGTTGTTACGAGCAGCCTGGTAAACCAAGTTTGACATTTGATATTCATTTGCTTAGCTATCTCAAATAGTGGAGTTTACGTTAGTAAGAGCTAGGCTGACTTCAGATATCTGTAAATATTTGACAAATGCTTCGTTTCTTAACTGTTTAAAAGATCTTTTGCGGACTTCAGTTGCTAATTTCACTTCCTCTTTAATATTCGATGAGTTGTTTAGTTTCGTACATGGTTTTAAAAAGCAATCTTACTGACGTAAAAAGGTTTTAACTTTTATTTAATAAGATTATGCATGTTTTCAACTGTGAATGCTGCTTTTTGCCTTTGCTCCAGTTCTACCGCTCAACAGCGTATTAAGTTATTTTAGGTTAACTACACGCAGCTCATTTTGAAGTTATCAAAGCTCTGTAGATACGTATCTGAGACTGCTGTAGAGTAGTGAGATTTCTACACTTCACAAATGGAGTGTATATGCGAAAATACGAGTAGAAATGACAACCGAACAGAAAACTGTTCCGCGCTTTCAATTTATTTTATTTATTTATTTATGCATTTATTTTACCTGGCAAGATTAGGGCCTTCAGGTCCTCTCTTTCACCTAACCAGGCATACTCAGATTGAACGAGTTACAGTTTCTACATAACATTAAGGACACATAACGTATTATACAGTATTGATGTTAAAGAAAAAAATAGAGATTATAACAGTAGTACAATGATAATTATAACAATCAAAAAAATAATTGTAACAATCAAGAATAATAATAATAATAATAATGACTATTTATATGAAAGTAAACATACTTTTCTTTTGTGAATGTCAGTCCTGCTGTTAGCTGGGAATTTTCTCGTTATGTTCTTGCTGTTTGTGAATTATTCTCATCGAGCAGAGACATAAGACGATAGAATGGGGTGAAAGAGATATATAAGAGGTAGATAGGTTAGAGGAAGAGAAGTAGAATGGTAAAATTCGAAGTTGTGATGGAGAGGAGAAAGAAAGAGATGAGAAGGGCACAACAATGGTGGCTATACCGTCCCTAATATGTAAGTTTTGAGTTCCCTCTTGAATTTTGAGTGGTTCTGGATAAGACTCAGATCACAGGGAAGCGCGTTCCATAGTCGTATGGCTGAGATGGAGAATGACACGGAGAAAGATTTTGTCTTATGTAAAGGTACAGCCAAGATGCTAGACGTATCCAATCTGGTATTGCGATTGTGGAATGATGATAGGTGTTTAATGTGAGAAGATAAGTATTGGGGGCACCAGTGGCTAAGAAATCGATGAAGTAAGCACATCGTGTGGAGATCGCGTGCCGTATGTGGGTGTATCCAACCTAGCTGAGAGTATGAAGGACTGATATGATCATACAACCGAATATTGCACATGTATCTGACGCAAGCATTCATTAATAGCTCGAGGCATCTAGAATTTTCACTATTTGTGCCGTGTTGAACTACATCACAGTAGTAAAGATTAGGCTAGACTAGTGTTTGGACTAATTTTTGTTTAACATGGGTTGGAAATATTTTTCTAAATTTTTGAATTGCATGTCGGGAGGAGAACGATTTCCGGCAAGCTGTGACTGTTTGTTCTTCCCAGTTTAGGTGTTCATCCAAGATTATTCCAAGGTCTTTTACTGTTTTTTGGTATGGTAGTTGGGTACCATTGAGGAGTATTTGAGGGACTGTTTCGCGAAAGTACCGGCTGGTTCACTTTGGATGAGATATAAGTATGACCTGGAATTTCTTGGGGTTTAGTTTCAGACCTAGGTTCTGTGCCCATCGAGAAACAGAGAAAATATCTGCGTTCATACTCGCTACTGCGTCAGCAATGTTCTTGGGGCTTGCACTTATGTACAATTGGATGTCGTCGGCATATAGATGGTAGTTGCAGGAGTGAATCACTGAAGAAATATCATCAATGTACAGTGAGAAGAGTAATGGACCGAGGACGGAGCCTTTGGGAACTCCAGAGCGCACGTTTTTCCATGATGACCTTTCCGACCCACAAATGACTTGTGGACTTCTGTTTTTGAGGTAGCTGTCGAACCAGTGTATTGCGCTGTTTGAGAAATTCAGCTGTTTCATTTTAATTAGCAATATATATAAGACAACTGTGTCAAAAGCCATGCTAAAGTCAAGCAGTGTTAGGATAGTAGCTTCACGTCTGTCCATAGCATGTTTAACGTCATCAGTTACTTTGATTAATGCAGTTGCTGTACTATGGTGCTTTCGAAAGCCTGACTGATATTCAGAGGCAAAGAGCACTGAAAGACATTCTGGAAATTAAACTTTAGTGAATGCTTGATTGCGGACTCCCGAAGATACCCCAATAATGTGTATTATTATGTCCATCGGCGAACGAAGTATACTAGCTAACCTTTGATTTACCCATATACCTGAAACGTTCCTGTGGATCATTGCCCCACCACGTTAAATATTGTTTTTCGTTTGTCATGGTGTTCGTATACATGAGCATTGACGAAAACTTTGTTTAGACGTTCCTCTTTCTGAAGATACATCATTGCCGGAGTCAATTTGTTAAGCACACTTGCAAAACCACTTAGGTCCATAGTGGCAGTACATTTTATGAACAAATGGATAGTGTAGATATGAGATCGTCCCTAGGTCAAGGATTTCAGAATTTACATATGGAGCGCTTCGATGCAACAGGTTTCAAAACCACGCTCCTGACTCCAAAATCGTTCAGCAGCTATCTGGACGACAGTTTCGAGGTTAGGTCACATGGTGAACAATTTGTTATGAAAGTCCTGAGACATGGCGTAAGCAGCAAACTGCCACGTAGATCAATCAAATGGAATTCTAATTTCCTGCAAATTCTGATACAGAGTAAGTCGAATGGCATGCAGAGGTTCTCGAAGCTCGAATCATCTGCAGCATGAAGAATCCGTTTGCCGTGAAACAGCACGACAAGAACTGTTATTCGGAGATGCAATTAAAAGTTATCTTCAGACGATAAGTAAGAAGAAGAAGAAAAAGAAGCTGCGAATGAGGAAATAGCCTTACAGCACACTGCTCTATCACTTGTAATGAGGTCTACTATGCATAATGTTCAGTCGTCTGTCTTCCAAGCAGGCACTGATCATTTATTCTAAGGAAGTTGCATCGAATCATCATCTGCATATAGAGTTATTAAAGTTATTTACGTTATTGTTTCGTTGGTGGCCACTTTGTCTTCTGTGGGGAAATGATGTTAGTCTGCATCGAATCATCATCTGCATATAGAGTTATTAAAGTTATTTACGTTATTGTTTCGTTGGTGGCCACTTTGTCTTCTGTGGGGAAATGATGTTAGTCTCGTATCCTGTTTCTGACACAAAGAAGTATAAACTTGAGAAAGTATTGTGTCATTGAGATGGCTTCCTAGGATTCTTCATCAACTAAATAAAGTTTCTGAACTTTGAAACAGTTATATTCGATAATGTTTGCGCACACTGAACTGTTAATTATGGTTACTGTGCAATGTAACTCATCGCATCCAAGACAGGCTCTATGGATAATGTATCAGTGAAATGGGTAAATTAGTAGAAATAACTATACATTGCTCAAGATGTTTGTGATGTAAACCGTCATGCGAGGAACTTGCATTATCCTGCTGGAATATGCTATTTGGTATTCTGATAATGAACGACATGACCACAGAGTTCATAGTTCTTGCCACATACTGTCTAGCAATCAGCCTCTCTTCAACAGTTATAACCTCACCCCAGTCGGCCTTTGCTTTTGCAAAAGTTCCCCATACCTAGGAGACGATGGTGTATGAGTATCGAGGATCTCTGTATCTTATGACCTTTCAAAGGTTCGTGGCGACAAACAGCAGTCAGACTAATCGCTGTACGCCAGAGAATGCCACATGCTGTCACAGTTGACTGTGGGTCTACATCATACAAGTCTCTGTTATGGGAGGTACTGTGTCAGTGGTAAACTACATGTAGGAACTCGACATCTCAACCCAGCTTCCAGTAATCTTTCTGCGAGATTTCGTGATGATACACCGCCTGTAATCTCTGCCCAGACAGTAGCTGTGTCTCCCATCTGCCCGTTAGAGGTAGTCGAACATTCCTACGATCTTGTCGTGGAGCGATCCTTCTAGAGGTACTACTTCTGCCGTGACCCATCCCGTCACGATTCGCTCAGTAGTTACTGCACTACAGTCAGCTGTCTGTGCAATATGTCGGTTTCGATGCTCCCACTTGCCACATGCCAACGATTCGATTTCTGGCAAAGCTCGAAATATGGTGACAAGCTGTATATGCACGTCCACTAGGCATACTGTGTTCCTATCTCCACCTGAAAAGCCCCAGCGATGTCAGACACACCGAATAACCATACCTACATGAATCAAAACTTTCATACAAACCCGAAAACTTTTTGCCCCAATACCTCTGAACCTATAAGCATCTCAAGTTTCACTTTAATTATATACAGGGTGGTCATTGATAGTGACCGGCCCAAATATCTCACGAAATAAGCATCAAATGAAAAAGCTACAAAGAACGAAACTCGTCTAGCTTGAAGGGGGAAACCCGATGGCGCTATGGTTGGTCCGCTAGACGGCGCTGCCATAGGTCAAACGGATATCAACTGAGTTTTTTAAATAGGAACCCCCATTTTTAATTACTTATTCGTGTAGTACGTAAAGAAATATGAACGTTTCAGTTGGACCACTTTCTTCGCTTTGTGACATATGGCGCTACAATAGTCACAAACGTATAAGTACGTGGTATCACGTAACATTCCACCAGTGCGGACGGTATTTGCTTCGTGATATATTACCCGTGTTAAAATGGACCGTTTACCAATTACGGATAAAGTCGATACCGCGTTGATGTATGGTTATTGTGATCAAAATGCCCAACGGGCGTGTGCTATGTATGCTGCTCGGTATCCTGGACGACATCATCCAAGTGTAGCGACCGTTCGCCGGATAGTTACGTTATTTAAAGAAGCAGGAAGTGTTCAGCCATATGTGAAACGTCAACCACGGCCTGCAACAAATGATGATGCCCAAGTAGGTGTTTTAGGTGCTGTCGCGGCTAATCCGCACATCAGTAGCAGGCAAATTGCGCGAGGATCGGGAATCTCAAAAACGTCGGAGTTGAGAATGCTACATCAACATCGATTGCACCCGTATCATATTTCCATGCACCAGGAATTGCATGGCGACGACTTTGAAAGTCGTATACAGTTCTGCCACTGGGCACAAGAGAAATTACGGGACGATGACAGATTTTTTGCACGCGTTTATTTAGCGACGAAGCTTCACCAACAGTGGTAACGTAAACCGGCACAATATGCACTATTGGGCAACAGAAAATCCACGATGGCTGCGACAAGTGGAACATCAGCGACCTTGGCGAGTTAATGTATGGTGCGGCATTATGGGAGGAAGGATAATTGGTCCCCATTTTATCGATAGCAATCTAAATGGTGCAATATATGCTGATTTCCTACGTAATGTTCTACCGATGTTACTACAAGATGTTTCACTGCATGACAGAATGGCGATGTACTTCCAACATGATGGATGTCCGGCACATAGCTCACGTGCGGTTGAAGCGGTATTGAATAGCATATTTTATGACAGGTGGATTGGTCGACGAAGCAACCTACCATGGCCCGTACGTTCACCTGAACTGATGTCCCCGGATTTCTTTCTGTGGGGAAAGTTGAAGGATATTTGCTATCGTGTTCCACCGAAAAAGCCTAACAACATGCGTCAGCGCATTCTCAGTGCATGTGCTAACATTACGGAAGGCGAACTGCATTTTAATTTAAAAAAACCTACATGTTACCAACTGTCCGTCTAAAATTGTGAGCCATATGGTTGTGGCTATTACAGTGTCATCTATAACAAAGCGAAGAAAGTGGTCCAACTAAAACATTCGTATTTCTTTACATACTCCACGAATATGTAATTAAGAAAGGGGGTGGGTTCCTATTTAAAAAACGCAGTTGAGATATGTTAGACCTACGGCAGAGCCATCTAGCGGGCCAACCATAGCGCCACCTGGTTTCCTCCTTCAAGCTAGACAAGTTTCGTTCTTTGTAGCTTTTTCGTTTGACGCTTATCTCGTGAGATATTTGGCTCTGTCACTATCAATGGACCACCCTGTAGAAACACCAAGACAAAAAACGTCGTGCCTCGAAGGCGTTATGCAAATTGGTCATTGAGGTATCGAAGGCAAATGCAAAACTGTAAACTTGTAAGCCGACGAATGAATGTGTAGCGCTGCAGTGTAATTTCACCGCGCAGCTACCAAGGATAGTAAGCAGGGTACACGTAGATACCAGCGCATAAAGTGGAGTATCATTCCTTGTTCTCTGTTGAGAAGTAATTTTGCGCCGACAGGCGCGTGAACAATATACGCAAATGTCAGCGTTTGAGAGAGAATGTTTAGATGGTCTCAAAGAAGCCGGTTGCAGTAACCGGGGAATCGTTCGAAATTGGAACAGGAGCAATGCCACTATTCGACGACGTTGGCAGAAATAGATGAACCGTGGGCAAACACATCATCAAAAAGGAAGCAGTCAGCATAGAGAGACGACAAAACGCTAGGACCGAGAAATCGGCAGGGACAAACAGAGCTCCAGATTCATCACTATCGTCGATCCGACGTGCAGGTGGTGGTTCAGACACCACGAGGACAACGGGGGAGGGAGGCGGGCGCTGCGTAGGTGGGTATGGAGTTAGCCCACTGCTCCTCTTGTGCGGACTGCCATTGATCGCTGTACACCAAAAAGTCCGTTTGCAGTGGGTCGGGGAGGAATATGACTGACCGTAGTAGATTTGTCTTCATTCGCAAGTACTGCTTCTAACTGAACCACGATAACCAGTGCGGACGTGTCTGGAGACTCCTCAGACAGCAGTGGGTTCCATCCTGTCACCCGCCATACGGCCCGACAACGAAAAATCCATTTGTTTGTCATTCGCGCCACCCTTACATCATAGCAGTACGTCAACGATGTATTAAGCCTCGTTTGGTGCCCTTCGTGGCAAGCCATACTGCGCTTACCTTTCACAAGATAATGCCTCCCCCGACCCCTAAGAGGTTCCACTGCTCATCTTCGTGTTTGCCAAACCCTACCTTGACCAACAAGGTCGCTCGGTATCTCCCTAGCTGAGAACGTTAGGAGCATTATGGGTGGGGTCCTCCTACTACCTGACGACCTAATGCGCCAGTTAGACAGTATTTGACACGATATCCCTCTGGAGAACATCCAATAACCCCACCAATCCATGCCAAATCGAATAACGGCCTGGATATGGGCCAGAGGTGGACCAAAGCCTTACTGACCCGTTCAACTTTAGAAGCTCAGTTCTTTCTCTTGAAGAAATCGTCCGGTTCTTTTAAAAATGTCATTACTCTGTATATGTACATCTAATAATTTCCATCCAATTCGGATAATTCCTTCGTGGTATGTCGTTTTCCTTAATTTCATATTTTTTTTACACACATCAAAATAATTTTGTATCGCCCCTGTTCCAAGAACTCCTGAAGATAGACGTTGACCGTGGATATTGCATCACAGACAGTCCCTTTTACCAGCTATGTTAATAAACCCGCCCAAAGATGTAAACAACCATGGATGAGCAGCGCCTATAAGACGGAGGTGGTCCGACAGCCAATCTACTCCAGGCAGTCCACCAGGAAGGAAGTACACGGCTCGTGTTGACTGTAGTTCAACGATGCCTAGGCGGTCAATATCGTTCGTTCGCGTCCACATTGTTACTTTGTGCTAGGAAGGGCTCTCAACAAGTCGTCTCGGAGTGAACCAAAGCGATGTCAACAAGGAGGAGATACAGAGAGAGAGAGGAACTGTCGACAACATGCCTCACTCAGGTCACCCAAAGTTTACAACGGATTGTCGCTCGCAGGAACCCTGATGCAACGGTACCATGTTGAATAATGCTTTTCGAGCAGCCACAGGACGTCGTGATACGACTCAGACTGTATACAATAGCCCGCATGATGTGCGACTGCATTCCCGACACCATGGCGAAATCCATCTTTGCAACCACGACAGATGGGCCGAACAACACGCCGAATGGACCGTTCAGGATTAGCATCATGTTCTCTTCACCAATGAGTGTCGCATATGTCTTCAACCAGACAATGTCGGAGACGTGTTTGGAGGGAGCCCGGTCAGGCTGAACGCCTTAGATACACTGTTCAGCGAGTGCAGCAAGCTGGAGGTTCTCTGCTGTTTAGGGCTGGCATTATGTGGGGCCGACTTACGTCGCTGGTGGTCATGGAAGGCGCCGTGACGGCTGTACGATATAATAATGGTACTATATCGGCAGCAAACTGGCGAGGCATTCGTCTTCATGGACGACAATTAGCGCTCCATCATGCACATCTTGTAAACGGCTTCCTTCAGGATAACGACATCGCTCGACTAAAGTGGGCAACATGTTCTCCAGACATGAATTCTATCGAGCATGTCTGGGATAGATTGAAAAGACCTGTTTAGGGACAACGTGACCCACCAACCACTCTGAGGGATCTACGTCGAATCGCCGTTGAGGAGTGGAACTATGGACCAACAGTGCCTTGATGAACTTGTGGATAGTATGCTACGACGAAGTGGCCGAGCGGTTCTAGGCGCTACAGTCTGGAACCGCGCGACCGCTACGGTCGCAAGTTCGAATCCTGCCTCGGGCATGGATGTATTTGATGTCCTTAGGTTAGTTAGGTTTAAGTAGTTCTAAGGTCTAGGGGATTGATGACCTTAGAAGTTAAGTCCCTTAGTGCTCAGAGCCTTTTGAACCATTTGAACCACGACGAACACAGTCAGGAATCAATGCAAAAGGACGTGCTACTGTGTATTAGAGGTACCGGAGTGTACAGCAATCTGGATCACTACCTCTCAAGGTCTCGCTGTATGGTGATACAACATGCAATGTGTGGTTCTCATGAGCAATAAAAAGGACGGAAATGATGTTTATGTTGCTCTCTATTCCAATTTTCTGTACAGGTTACGGAACTCTCGGAACTGAGGTGATGCAAACCTGTTTTTGATCTTTGTGTTAGTACAGTTCATATTCTTCCCTGTATCCAGAACTGAGGACATAGAGAATACGTCAATTGTACCATGTACTACTGTACCAGGCGTTTGTCGTAAGGGATGTCTAACGTTGTATTTCGTAATGCTGTGTTGAGCAGGTAACAGCCATTGCTCTCGGATAGACAGAAAAAACGTTGTATCAGGGCACAGCTTAAACAGCTTTTCAGTAGGCAAATGTATCTCCGTGATATTACCCGAGATTCTGAGGCTAACAGATGCTGCCAATTGAGACGATTGAAAGACAGTCGTATACCACTGTTGACTGTAACTCCAAAAAGGGGAACTTAGTCAGTTAATGGGAAAGATTTTCTTCCTTAGTACACAGTAGCATCTCTCCTCCGCTAAGCGTGAGGATGGTGTCTAGAGTGTATTTGTTGATGGAGTTTAGTGTCATGTTTGTGTTGTTGATGACAATGCTTGGGTCTGTGTGTGTGTGTGTGTGTGTGGGTGTGTGTGTGTGTGTTAGAGAGAGGGGGGGGGGGAGGTGGGACGGACGGGAGAAAGGGAGATGAATGCAATTTCTTGTGGTGTCTGCCTTGATGTTCCATCAGTTCTTCAGGCTGACACCAAATCGATCGACACAGCACAGCGTCATCGGTTCAGCTGCCGCAATGGTCAGGCGCCACCTCCCCCAAAGATGCAAGATTAGTTCACCTGATGTTCACTCCAGAGAGAATGGATACGATCCTCCCTCTATCAAAGAAAACCTACCATAGCATACTGAAAATAGGGACCACAAGCAGGAAAATTGTCGAAACGTTGCTTTCCGCATCGGTCGGCGTCCCGACATTATTTCCATGCTGCTCCGTGATTTCCTGTTTGTTTTACTTGTGAACTCCTGCACTCTAGAATTAGATCTGTGAGAAGACATATTTATGGTACCAGCGGCAGTTTGTGGTCGGGTTACTTTCAAAGGCGGTCTTCTCGTAGCGCACGCCTTTCATACACCGCAGAACTGCTCTGTGCTCGGTGTAAGTCACATGTTGATTCACAGACTCCTCTTTCTGTAAGAGCGATGCATCTTTGCCAAAACCAGCTTTGATGGAGACAGCCAATGCGAACGCTAGGTGGCAGAGTTTATCTTAGTTTCATCGTGCTTTGAAGCACGAAGGCACCCTCCTCTAGCGGCGTCCTTACCCATGGACAGACATTTGTTTCTGCTTCGTTTGCACGCCTTCAACTAGCAACCTTCGATATAACGGTGAGACTGGAGCAAGCAGCGAGTATTTCAGTTCCATTCATAAGGCTAAGATCTTTGATGACATTAAAGTTAGACAGAATCGTGTCTTTTCCGCGCTATCCTTTTCATACGGACTCCAAGTAAAGAATGCTGGGTCTCATTTTAAGTTACCTCAGAACAGGCGGTATTCTGAAAGCGTCTGAACTAGGCATCTATAAATTCAAGTGGCTCTCGAACAGCTCCCCACTATATTTTCAAGTGATATGTAACGTTATTTCTTTCGTGATTCTGTTGTACGTTCTTCGGAAAAGATGTTGTATACTCCGAGTCGATGTCTGTTCACAGCCACCAAGCGAGTCTGCTTGTAAATCATACTGGTTTTCTCATTCATTTCGACATTAGCAATTCATTACTTTACACTGTTTGTACTGTAACAGTTCTGCCACGTGGATGTTGCCACCATGTTTGAATTTTTAAACTTGGATTCATGAGGAACACGTTCTGACACACTGCATTCGCTAATCGATTACACTGCATATGTCCCAATTACTTTTATTTTCTTTGGGTAAGAAATTTTAAGCAATGCAGGTAAGTTGAGGCTGATGTAGTTCTCAGAGGTATTCTGAGGCTCAAACGCCGTACTGTAAAAGAGTGAAGTTTGTTCTATCGGGCGCCGGCCGGAGTGGCCGAGCAGTTTTAGACGCTACAATCTGGATCCGCGCTACCGCTACGGCCGCAGGTTCGAATCCTGCCTCAGGCATGGATGTATGTGATGTCCTTAGGTTAGTTAGGTTTAAGTAGTTCTAAGTTCTAGGGGACTGATGACCTCAGAAGTTAAGTCCCATAGTGCTCAGAACCATTTGTTCTGTCGGGCACATCCAACACAACAGACACCACTCGTATTTATAATTCTATTGGCGCGACAGCTGTTTTATTAAACAGGTTCAGTGAAGATCGACAACCAACGAACGAACTCCTACGGCAATCACAAATCTGCGAGTAGAGGTTTAATGGGAGGGAGTCATCCAGTCCGAGAAGCTTGTCCGGATGGACGAGGGTTGCTGCTATGGTAGCTCAGCGTGTTCGGACACAGGGCTGGCTGCCCTCTGCTATAAAAAATCTGAGAGAAGCAGTCAACGATGAACTCAATGGGGTGTCATGTGACGTCAGCCTAGAGCGTACGCCGTGAGTAAAATCAAGGGTCGTGGGGAAGACGGTTAAGGCAATCATTGTAGAGAAGCGGAACATCCGGGTTGAGTTCCGGTCTTGCACAAATTTCCAGTTCTCGCCATCGCATTGCCGCATTGGCCTACGTGGCTGAAAGTCATTATTTCCTTCCAATCTCTTTCGCATCCCGTTTACTTTCCATTCTTTTCAGCCCAGTTATTCATGAAACGACGGAATCGCAAATCGTCGCAATCACCACACGATCTCGACGTTTTACGATTAATAACCAATGTACGTAGCCTAAGACGATAATCTTTGTCCTTATACAAATCGGACTTACAAGGTATGATTTATTATACACAGTATGCCCCATAAACTAATATACCACACCTACCTGTCAATCATCTCTAGTCGAATTTCTTATGAAGTGGACCGCTTGGTTTACTTCGTGGTTTCATTTGTCTGATTACGTTAACTTCCTGAATTGCTGATACTGGCCACAGGACAACCCACATATTCTGCATGAACAATCAGTACACTAAAAAAAGATAGGTGTCTGGTGCGCATTGTCCGGAATGCACATTTTTGGCCCAAAATTTTTTAATTACATCTTAAACGGAGCCAGATATCTACAGATTTTTTGACTCTTTCCATGTACAATTAACAGACGTGGAGAAGCTGTATATAGAATACCAGAAAGTTGGAGCAACCGCTCGCACGTCCAACCAAAGAACGGCCCACATCAACAACAGTGTTGACTGAAGACAGACTTGTCAGTAGACGCCTCTTGCCTCCAAGATCCCAGACTTAAAATCGCATAATTTTTATTTACCGGGCATACTAAAAGGCAAAGTGTATACTGATAATCCTCGCACAACAGATCATCTTGGACGGAACATTACTAGATAAATTAATAACATAACGCCTACGCCGTCCGCGATGGCCGAGCGGTTCTAGGCGTTTCAGTCTGGATCCGTGCGACAGTTACGGTCGCAGGTTCGAATCCTGCCTCGCGTATGGATGTGTGTGATGTCTTTAGGTTACATAGGTTTAAGTAGTTCTAAGTTCTAGGGGACTGATCACCTCAGATGTTAAGTCCCATAGTGCTCATAGCCATTTGAACCATTTGAACCATCACGCCTACAGAATTAACAGCGTTTTGCTGTTAACATCACACGAAGTCAGCGATGCCTGGGTGCCCATGGCCATCACTTCCAGCATATCTTATAAACAAGTAACTACATACCTTTTAGCTTTACTATTATCTGCTCTTTTGTAATTAGTTCATTAGTTCTTGGATGTGAGACGTACCTGTTTTACGTGGGACACTCTGTTCTTTGAGGCTGCATATATGTGGTTTACAGCGTATGTTTGTGTTTAAGACTTAGTGGTGTTACTTCTCGGTAACTTCACTTGCTCCATTTTGTTGCCCTTTTTGCGACCTTTGCCGTTTCTCGTTGCCGTTCATAAATCACATCGCGTTGACACGGGTTATATTTCAGTGCATAACTAAGTTCATAATTTTGTATGAACATTCGTGTGTAGATTCAGCAGTAGAGGCAGCTTACAACTGCTAACTATCAAATAACCCTCAATAGACAGTTACCGAGGGAGGCTGAGAAGTGGTTAGCAAACGGGACTCGCATTCGGGAGGACGACGGTTCAAACATGCATCCGGCCATCCAGATTTGAGTTTTAAGTCACTTCTCTAAATGCCGGGATGGTTCCTTCGAAAGGACACAGCCGATTTCCTTCCCCATCGTTGACAAATCAGAGCTTGTGCTCGCGTTCTAAGTTCTATGGAACTGATGACCTCAGATGTTAAGTCCCATAGTGCTCAGAGCCATTTGAGAGCTTGTGCTCCGTCTGTAATGACCTACTTGTCGACGGGACGTTAAAGCGAGCTTTCCTTCCTTCCTTCAGTACGATAGCTGTTTGTGTTTTGGGGACATTACTTGCGTTTACCAGCGCAGAAGCATGAATCTAAATATCATAGGTACAACACTAGTATTTCCTATTACAGAATTCGTAATGCACGCATTTTACGAAAAACAAGAAAATTATATTATTCGATCCCTCAGGTTTTCTTGGCCCGACTGACTTATAGTGAGCTTCTGTGTGTTCTGCCGAGTTGGTTTCTTTTTTTTTTTTTTTTTTTTTTTTTTTTTTTTTTTTTTTTTTTGCCCGACTACCGCCACAACCGTCTTCTGCAGGTGCTGCGAATTTTGCTTTTCGCGGAGCATCTGTGCAAACTCTGAAAAACAAAAGAGCACCAAAAGTAGTAGCGGAGGTTGGGAACCGGACTCGGCTGTAACTAGCGGCGTGAGACCAACAAAAGTTAAAATTGTGGTTGGAGTCCAGGCAGCGAGTACACACTCCAGCAAAACTCGCAGCACATGAAGAAGACGGCTGGGTCGGTCGTCGAAACATTGTGCAGGAAATGGAAATATGCACACGGGTGAACATGCAGGAGCTCACATTTAAGAACTTTACTGTTCATTGTACCGACGAAGCGATATATTGGCGAGAAGGTGCGGTATGGCAGAGGTAAGCAAACACATGGAAATAACTTTGGAATAGCACAGCAGTGTCTACCGCAGAAACTCTACGCTTCTGCAGCAGTGGGCGCTGCTTACTGCGAACGGCCTGCTAGCCCTAGCAGCCATGGCACGAGCCCCGCACCGCCTAGCGACTGGTGGGCTCTTCGTTGACAAGGCAGCCCGCCGCCTTGTAAACATAGGCGTCTCACTCGCCGCCTCGTTACAGCCGCGTATTTTTGGAGGGCCAGAGACAGGGGCAAGGCTTAACTCTTGCTCCGTGCAACGTCTTCGAACGAACGACACACGCAGTTTCAGCACGTATCACCGACCGAGAGAGGTGGTGCAGTGGTTAGCACACTAGCCTCACATTCGACAGGACGACGATTCAAACCCGCATCCGGCCATCCTGATTAAGGTTTTCCGTGACTTCCCTAAATAACTTCAGGCAAATGCCGGGATGATTCCTTTGAAAATGCACTGCCGATTTCCCTTCCCATTCTTCCCTAATCCGAGCTTGAGCTCCAATGACCTCGTTGTCGACGGGACGTTAAACATTAATCTCCTTCTCCACGTATCACCAACGGGAGAAGACTCACGTCTCACTTCGAAGCTGCCACACGATCAAATGAGAAACTCCTTAGGAACAACTCAAAGGTGCTATCAGTAACTCAAGACGGAACTATCAAAGCATTGCCCTATAGAGATAAACCGAACAGCTTAGAGCAGTGGTACCGTGGTTCGATTCCCTTTCCAGCCATCCACATTTACGTTTCTGCGATTTGCCTAAATTGCTAAGGTAAATGCCAGGATGGTTAATCTGAAAGAGCTCAACCGATTACCCTCCCAAACCGGTCTTCCTTTCTTCTAAAGCAACAAGTTTACAAAGGCATACTTATTTGCAGGCTGTAAAAGGCAATCCTTGAAGTCTGTTACTAATTCGAGTATTTAATACATGCACTTTAAAAGTTCTAAATGGTGATCTTGATTTTCTCACTGGGACTGCGTCGCCTGATTCCAATTTAGGCTGCCTAAATCAGTTTTTTACTGAAGTTTCACTGGTCGTTGTACTGTTAATATAGTAGACCTACTTTTTCTTCCTTTCCTGTGCAGAAAAACCACTGTAGCCCATTAGAGAAATGATATAAAACGACACAATAAGCAAACAGGTTTCGTTTCGTTTTCATTCATTGTTGTGTCAAACTACACTGGAGCGGCAGAGAAACATGTATAGGCATGCGTATTCAAATACAGATATATGAAAACAGGCAGAATGAGGCACTGTAGTCGGCAACGCCTGTGTGAGACAACAAGTGCCTGGCGCAGTTGTTAGATCGGTTAGTGCTGCTACAATGGCAGGTTACCAAGATTTAAATGAGTCTGAACGTGCTGTTGTTTTCGGCGAACGAGCGATGAGACACAGCGTCTCCGACGTAGCGATGATATGGGGATTTCCCGTGCGACCATTTCACGAGTGTGCCGTGAATATCACGAATACGATTAAACATCAAACCTCCGACATCACTGCAGCCGGAAGAAGACCCTTCAAGAACCAACGACGTCTGAAGAGAATCGTTCAACGTGACAGAAGCGCAACTCTTCTGCAGATTGCTGCAGATTTCAATGCTGGGCCATCAGCAAGTGTCAGCGTGCGAGACAGTCAAGGAGACGTCATCGATATGGGCTTTCGGAGCCGAAGACCCATTGGTGTACCCTTGCAGACTGCACGACACAAAGCTTTACTCCTCACCTGGGCTCACCAGTACCAACATTTTTGGACATGTGCGGGTATGGACACACCCTCATGAACCCATGGACCCTGCATGTCAGCAGGAGACTGTTCAAGCTGGTGGAGGCACTGTAATGGTGTGGAGTGTGAGCAGTTGCAGTGATATGGGATCCCTGATATGTCTAGGAACGACTCTGACAAGTAAGACGTACGTCTGATCACCTGGATCCATTCATGTCCATTGTGCATTCAGAAGCACTTTGAAAATTCCAGCATGGCAATGCGACACACCAAGCGTCCAGAATTCCTTCAGAGTGTTCCAGGAACACTCCTCTGAGTTTAAAAACTTCCGCTGGCCATCAAATTCCTCAGATATGAAAATTATTGAGCATATCTGGGATGCCTTGCAACGTGCAGTTCAGAAGTGATCTCCACCCCCTCGTACTCTTACGGATTTATGGACAGCCCTTCAGGATTCATTATGTCAGTTCTCTCCAGCACTACTTCAGACATTATTCGAGTCCATGTCACGTCGTGTTGCGACAGTTCTGCTCTGCACGATGTTAGGCAGGTGTACCAGTTTCTTTCGTTCTTCAGCGTAGATGGGAGCGTGCTGGCAACGTTCAGAAGCAGTGTCGCGAACCACAGTGTTTCAGGGTACTTCAGATACGATGTTTTTGTCTCTAAGTTACAAAACAATAAGTGAAAGTGATATTTATTTAGAATGATAAACGTAATAAACTTTACTGTTCCTGCTGATTTATGAACACAGTTTATCAAATTATTTTCCAGAGAAAAACATTAACAAGTTCCAGAGATCATTACCTTTTTTCTATCATGTAGATGACATATTTAAAACGTCTACAAATCAATTTGAAACCAACTTGTATCAACTACAGGCAGAGAGCTAGAAATGTTCAAAAATTTAGGGATGGATGCTACATGCTGCACATAAGTAGATTTGTTAAGTAAGATCTTCAAACTAATGCCCATTTTCCTCAATACATAATCCACTGCATCTTCTAAATATCACTTGGACGTGGGATAAATTTTCTAGTGCTATGGTACAATTACCCTCTGCCATAACCATTAGATCCATAAGTACATCAACGCATTATTGTGGCCAAGATAGACACGAAGCCCACGCCTACTACAGTAGTACAAGTTTATATGCTAACTAGCTCTGCAGATCATGAAGAAATTGATGAAATGTATGATGAGATAAAAGAAATTATTCAGGTAGTGAAGGGAGACGAAAATTTAATAGTCATGGGTGACTGGAATTCGAGAGTAGGAAAAGAGAGAGAAGGAAACATAGCAGGTTAATATGGATTGGGGGGTAAGAAATGAAAGAGGAAGCCGTCTGGTAGAATTTTGCACAGAGCATAACTTAATCATAGCTAACACTTGGTTCAAGAATCAAAAAAGAAGGTTGTACACATGGAAGAATCCTGGAGATACTAAAAGGTATCAGATAGATTATATAATGGTAAGACATTTAGGAACCAGGTTTTAAATTGTAAGACATTTCCAGAGGCAATTGTGGACTCTGACCACAATCTATTGATTATGACCTGTAGATAAAAGCTGAAGAAACTGAAAAAAAGTGGGAATTTAAGGAGATGGAACCTAGATAAACTGACTAAACCAGAGGTTGTAAAGAGTTTCAAGGAGACCATAAGCAAACAATTGTCACGAATGGGGCAAAGAAATACAGTAGAAGAAGAATGGGTAGCTCTGAGGGATGAAGTAATGAAGGCAGCAGAGGATCAAGTAGGTAAAAAGACGAGGGCTAGTAGAAATCCTTGGGTAACAGAAGATATATTGAATTTGATTGATGAAAGGAGACAATATAAAAATTCAGTAAATGAAGCAGGCAAAAAGGAATACAGACGTCTCAAAAATGAGATCGACAGGAAGTGCAAAATGGCTAAGCAGGGATGGCTAGAGGACAAATGTAAGGATGTAGAGGCATGTCTCACTACGGGTAAGATAGATACTGCCTACAGGAAAATTAAAGAGACCTTTGGAGATAAGAGAACCACTTGTATGAACATCAAGAGCTCAGATGGAAACCCAGTTCTAAGTAAAGAAGGGAAAGCAGAAAGGTGGAACGAGTATATAGAGGGTCTATACAAGGGTGATGTACTTGAGGACAATATTATAGAAATGGAAGAGGATGTAGATGAAGATGAAATGGGAGATACAGTACTGTGTGAAGAGTCTGACAGAGCACTGAAAGACCTGAGTCGAAACAAGGCCCCCGGAGTAGACAACATTCCATTAGAATAACTGACGGCCTTGGGAGAGCCAGTCCTGACAAAACTCTACCATCTGGTGAGCAAGATGTATGAAACAGGCGAAGTACCCACAGACTTCAAGAAGAATATTATACTTCCAATCCCAAAGAAAGCAGGTGTTGACAGATGTGAAAATTACCGAACTATCAGTTTAATAAGTCACAGCTGCAAAATACTAACGCGTATTCTTTACAGACGAATGGAAAAACTAGTAGAAGCCGACCTCGGGAAGATCAGTTTGGATTCCGTAGAAATGTTGGAACACGCGAAGTAATACTGACCCTACGGCTTATATTAGAAGCTAGAATAAGGAAGGGCAAACCTACGTTTCTAGCATTTGTAGACTTGGAGAAAGCTTTTGACAATGTTGTCTGGAATACTCTCTTTCAAATTCTAAAGGTGGCTGGGGTAAAATACAGGGAGCGAAAGGCTATTTACAATTTGTACAGAAACCAGATGGCAGTTATAAGAGTCGATGGACATGAAAGGGAAGCAGTGGTTGGGAAGGGAGTGAGACAGGGTTGTAGCCTGTCCCCGATGTTATTCAATCTGTATATTTAGCAAGCAGTAAAGGAAAAAAAAGAATAATTCGGAGTAGGTATTAAAATCCATGGAGAAGAAATAAAAACTTTGAGGTTCGCCGATGACATTCTGTCATAGACAACAAAGGACTTGGTAGAGCAGTTGAACGGAATGGACAGTGTCTTGAAAGGAGGACATAAGATGAACATCAACAAAATCAAAACGAGGATAATGGAATGTAGTCGAATTACGTCGGGTGATGCTGAGGGAATCAGATAAAAAAACGAGACACTTAGATGAGTTTTGTTATTTGGGAAGCAAAATAACTGATGACGGCCGAAGTAGGGAGGATATCAAATGTAGACTGGCAATGGCAAGGAAAGCGTTTCTGAAGAAGAGAAATTTGTTAACATCGAGCATAGATTTAACTGTCAGGAAGTCGTTTCTGAAAGTATTTGTATGGAGTGTAGCCATGTATGGAAGTGAAACATGGACGATAATTAGTTTGGACAAGAAGAGAATAGAAGCTTTCGAAATGGTGTGCTACAGAAGAATGCTGAATATTAGATGGGTAGATTACATAACTAATGAGGAGGTATTGAATAGAATTGGGGAGAAGAGGAGTTTGTGGCACAACTTGACAAGAAGAAGGGATCGGTTGGTAGGAGATGTTCTGAGACATCGAAAGATCACCAGTTTAGTACTGGAGGGCAGGGTGGGGGGTAAAAATAGTAGAGGGAGACCAAGAGATGAATACACTTAGCAGATTCAGAAGGATGTAGGTTTCAGTAAGTACTGGGAGATGAAGAAGCTTGCACAAGGTAGAGTAGCATGGAGAGCTGCATCAAACCAGTCTTAGGACTGAAGACCACAACAACAACAAATACATCAAATATTTTTTTAAATGTCATAACACTCTGTCCACGAAGCGATAAAATGTGGCTGGTACATTTGTCATCCGAAATGGCATACGACGCTAGTTGTAATGTCCTGCAGAAACTGTAAGTGCTATGTCTGCTGCGTCCTCCAGCGCCACTACTACTAGTTGACAGTAGCCACTCTGCAGGTCTGTAATGGGAAAATACATTACTGCTCCAAATCATTTAAGGTTTCTGTTATATTTAATATTGATGTGCGCCCACACTCATAAAACTGTACAAATATATCTAGACACGGGAAAAAAGATAAGCTGTGATACAACCCACACCTTTTTTGGCACAATCAACATTTGTGATCCCCACAGACTGGTACTCTCTTCAATGACGCCATAACATAACTGTTGGTTAGTGAACTCTTCCATCACTGGTTGTAGATGAGCTAAATGGTATTGTTATCCTAGCAATTCGCTTTTAGGGGCTCAATATATCCTAGTCATATCAAAATTCTAAATTTGCGACCAACAAACCCTTAGGAAAATCCATGTTTGTTCCTAAAATTACCTGTTCCAACAGGCAGCCCCTGCTTATTTCCTACTTCAGTAAACATATAACACTACTGCGTGCAAAACACCTTGCTGTATCTAATGCATCATTCTTGCTCTCAGTATCTCAACCATAAATGACACGTCCCCCAGAAATCCATGCCGGCACTCTGGCATAGCATTTCCGAATACCTTGCGGTATTTCACCGTGCAAATTGATTCTTAGTGTCACTGCACGCAGCTTAATTAGTTCGCCTTGCCGGAGAGGCGAACCATGTGGCAGAGTGGCAGACATCAAACAGTTTTCCCCAGATGAAACGGTCCCACAAAGTTCTACTATACGGCGCCGGCCGCACTGGCCGAGCGGTTCTACGCCCTTCAGTCTAGAACCTCGAGACCGCTACGGTGGCAGGTTCGAATCGTGCCTCGAGCATGGATGTGTGTGATGTCCTTAGGTTAGTTAGATTTAAGTAATTTTAAGTTCTAGGGGACTGATGACCTCAGACGTTAACTCTCGTTGTGCTCAGAACCATTTGAACCATTTTCTACTATACGTTGTAGTAGGTCAATTTAGCGTGATGTTTCTATAGGGAATCTATCCCTAAAATCATGCAGTAATCATCACCTATTTGAGACAAAACTTCCATACATGCCTCTCCCTCTACCCGAAAACTCAATATCGTCAAAGCGAGTGAATGTACATCAATACCATTCACATCACTTATACTGGGTGTATTGAACTGCGTGTTTTTCATGAGGTCCATCCTTGCCACAAACACGTGTGCGACTTTGTCCAACAGAACACAGTGTTCTCTTCCACCCACTACGACAGTTAAGCAATATTCCGTATCTTTACATGTTTCAGCGCTGCTAAAGTTGACTGGGAGTGCAGTTTGGTGGCCTTTGGGCAAACACTGCCAGTTAACGGTTGATTAATTCCATCTATCCCCTCCTATACTGCCCTCTGGCCTGTATACAGTCCTGTTCCTGATACCCTACCTTTCCACACTGCCTACAGTGCAACTGACTGCAATCTCATCCCAAGTGGCCTGATCATCCACAACAGTAACATTCGATGTCTGCTGAAAAAATAGCTGTTTCGCCGTGGCTTTGGGTACTGCATCTATCTCTTCTGAAGTCAGCCCCACCTAAATCCTTAGGAAACTCTGCTCCTTGACACATCACATGACAACCCCTGCAAAAATGCGTTAAACGCCCTTTGTCCATATTGCAGATGGGTCTTATTCGTGACATCACTATCCATCAGCTCATATATACTGACACTGCGCCTCCTTATCCTACCTTCGAAACTCCGAAAGAATTTTTGTTGTCTTTCTGACACATTATTTAACTGTTGTTCATAATACCTACAACATCAGTATTTGCCTCCGACAACTCTGCAGTAAGCCTTTCTTCAGTATTTCGAACGTCCGAACATTTCTTCCTCCCCCCCATGAACCATGGACCTTGCCGTTGGTGCGGAGGCTTGCGTGCCTCAGCGATTCAGATAGCCGTACCGTAGGTCCAACCACAACGGAGGGGTATCTGTTGAGAGGCCAGACAAACGTGTGGTTCCTGAAGAGGGCAGCAGCCTTTTCAGCAGTTACAGGAGCAACTGTCTGTATGATTGACTGATCTAGACTTGTAACAATAACCAAAACGGCCTTGCTGTGCTGGTACTGCGAACGGCTGAAAGCAAGGGGAAACTACGGCCGTAATTTTTCCCGAGGGCATGCAGCTTTACTGTATGATGAAATGATGATGGCGTCCTCTTGGGTAAAATATTCCGGAGGTAAAATAGTCCCCCATTCGGATCTCCGGGCGGGGACTACTCAAGAGGATGTCGTTATCAGGAGAAAGAAAACTGGCATTGTACGGGTCGGAGCGTGGAATGTCAGATCACTTAATCGGGCAGGTAGGTTAGAAAATTTAAAAAAGGAAATGGATAGGTTAAAGTTAGATATAGTGGGAAGTAGTGAAGTTTGGTGGCAGGAGGAACAAGACTTCTGATCAGGTGACTACAGGCTTATAAACACAAAATCAAATAGGGGTAATGCAGGAGTAGGTTTAATAATGAATAGGAAAATAGGAATGCGGGTAAGCTACTACAAACAGCATAGTGAACGTGTTATTGTGGCCATGATAGATACGAAGCCGACACCTACTACAGTAGTACAAGTTTATATGCCAACTAGCTCTGCAGATGACGAAGAAATTGAAGAAATGTATGATAAAATAAAAAAATAAACATTCTTCAGATAGTGAAGGGAGATGAAAATTTAATAGTCATGGATGACTGGAATCCGGTAGTAGGAAACGGGAAAGAAGGAAACGTAGTAGGTGAATATGGATTGGGGCTAAGAAATGAAAGAGGAAGCTGCATGGTAGAATTTTGCACAGAGCATAACTTAATCATAGGTAACTCTTGGTTTAAGAATCATGAAAGAAGGTTGTACACATGGAAGAACCCTGGAGATACTAAAAGATATCAGATAGATTATATAATGGTAAGACAGAGATTTAGGAACCAGGTTTTAAATTGTAAGACATTTCCAGAGGCAGATGTGGACTCTGACCACAATCTATTGATTATGACCTGTAGATAAAAGCTGAAGAAACTGAAAAAAAAGTGGGAATTTAAGGAGATGGAAACTAGATAAACTGACTAAACCAGAGGTTGTAAAGAGTTTCAAGGAGACCATAAGCAAACAATTGTCACGAATGGGGCAAAGAAATACAGTAGAAGAAGAATGGGTAGCTCTGAGGGATGAAGTAGTGAAGGCAGCACAGGATCAAGTAGGTAAAAAGACGAGGGCTAGTAGAAATCCTTGGGTAACAGAAGATACACTCCTGGAAATTGAAATAAGAACACCGTGAATTCATTGTCCCAGGAAGGGGAAACTTTATTGACACATTCCTGGGGTCAGATACATCACATGATCACACTGACAGAACCACAGGCACATAGACACAGGCAACAGAGCATGCACAATGTCGGCACTAGTACAGTGTATATCCACCTTTCGCAGCAATGCAGGCTGCTATTCTCCCATGGAGACGATTGTAGAGATGCTGGATATAGTCCTGTGGAACGGCTTGCCATGCCATTTCCACCTGGCGCCTCAGTTAGACCAGCGTTCGTGCTGGACGTACAGACCGCGTGAGATGACGCTTCATCCAGTCCCAAACATTCTCAATGGGGGACAGATCCGGAGATCTTTCTGGCCAGGGTAGTTGACTTACACATTCTAGAGCACGTTGGGTGGCACGGGATACATGCGGACATGCATTGTCCTGTTGGAACAGCAAGTTCCATTGCCGGTCTAGGAATCGTAGAACGATGGGTTCGATGAGGGTTTGGATGTACCGTGCACTATTCAGTGTCCCCTCGACGATCACCAGAGGTGTACGGCCAGTGTAGGAGATCGCTCCCCACACCATGATGCCGGGTGTTGGCCCTGTGTGCCTCGGTCGTATGCAGTCCTGATTGTGGCGCTCACCTGCATGGCGCCAAACACGCATACGACCATCATTGGGACCAAGGCAGAAGCGACTCTCATCACTGAAGACGACACGTCTCCATTCGTCCCTCCATTCACGCCTGTCGCGACACCACTGGAGGCGGGCTGCACGATGTTGGGGCGTGAGCGGAAGACGGCCTAACGGTGTGGCGGGACCGTAGCCCAGCTTCATGGAGACGGTTGCGAATGGTCCTCGCCGATACCCCAGGAGCAACAGTGTCCTTAATTTGCTGGGAAGTGGCGGTGCGGTCCCCTACGGCACTGCGTAGGATCCTACGGTCTTGGCGTGCATCCGTGCGTCGCTGCGGTCCGGTCCCAGGTCGACGGGCACGTGCACCTTCCGCCGACCACTGGCGATAACATCGATATACTGTGGAGACCTCACGCCCCACGTGTTGAGCAATTCGGCGGTACGTCCACCCGGCCTCCCGCATGCCCACTATATGCCCTCGCTCAAAGTCCGTCAACTGCACATACGGTTCACGTCCACGCTGTCGCGGCATGCTACCAGTGTTAAAGACTGCGATGGAGCTCCGTATGCCACGGCAAACTGGCTGACACTGACGGCGGCGGTGTACAAATGCTGCGCAGCTAGCGCCATTCAACGGCCAACGCCGCGGTTCCTGGTGTGTCCGCTGTGCCGTGCGTGTGATCATTGCTTGTACAGCCCTCTCGCAGTGTGCGGAGCAAGTATGGTGAGTCTGACACACCGGTGTCAATGTGTTCTTTTTTCCATTTCCAGGAGTGTATATTGAATTTAATTGATGAAAGAAGAAAAAATAAAATTTCAGTAAATGAAGCAGGCAAAAAGGAATAAAAAAGTCTCAAAAATGAGATCGACAGGAAGTGCAAAATGGCTAATCAGGGATGGCTAGACGACAAATGTAAGGATGTAGAGGCATGTCTCACTACGGGTAAGATAGATACTGCCTACAGGAAAATTAAAGAGACCTTTGGAGATAAGAGAACCACTTGTATGAACATCAAGAGCTCAGATGGAAACCCAGTTCTAAGTAAAGAAGGGAAAGCAGAAAGGTGGAACGAGTATATAGAGGGTCTATACAAGGGTGATGTACTTGAGGACAATATTGTAGAAATGGAAGAGGAGGTAGATGAAGATGAAATAGGACGTACGATACTGCGTGAAGAGTTTGACAGAGCACTGAAAGACCTGAGTCGAAACATGGCCCCCGGAGTAGACAACATTCCATTGGAACTACTGACGACCTTGGGAGAGCCAGTCCTGACAAAACTCTACCATCTGGCGAGCAATATGTATGAGACAGGCGAAATACCCTCAGACTTCAAGAAGAATATAATAATTCAAATCCCAAAGAAAGCAGGTGTTGACAGATGTGAAAATTACCGAACAATCAGTTTAATAAGCCACAGCTGCAAAATACTAACGCGCGTTCTTTACAGATGAATGGAGAAACTAGTAGAAGCCGACCTCGGGAAGATCAGTTTGGATTCCGTAGAAATGTTGGAACACGCGAAGTAATACTGACCCTACGGCTTATATTAGAAGCTAGAATAAGGAAGGGCAAACCTACGTTTCTAGCATTTGTAGACTTGGAGAAAGCTTTTGACAATGTTGTCTGGAATACTCTCTTTCAAATTCTAAAGGTGGCTGGGGTAAAATACAGGGAGCGAAAGGCTATTTACAATTTGTACAGAAACCAGATGGAAGTTATAAGAGTCGAGGGACATGAAAGGGAAGCAATGGTTGGGAAGCGAGTAAGACAGGGTTGTAGCCTAAACGAAACAAAAGAAAAATTCGGAGTAGGTATTAAAATCCATGGAGAAGAAATAAAAACTTTGAGGTTCGCCGATGACATTGTAATTCTGTCAGAGACAGCAAATGACTTGGAAGAGCAGTTGAATGGAATGGATAGCGTCTTGAAAAGAGGATATAAGATGAACATCAACAAAAGCAAAACGAGGATAATGGAATGTAGTCGAATTAAGTCGGGTGATGCTGAGGGAATTAGATTAGGAACTGAGACACTTAAAGTAGTAAAGGAGTTTTGCTATTTGAGGAGCAAAATAACTGGTGATGGTCGAAGTAGAGAGGATATAAAATGTAGACTGGCAATTGCAAGGAAAGCGTTTCTGAAGAAGAGAAATTTGTTAACATCGAGTATAGATTTAAGCGTCAGGAAGTCATTTCTGAAAGTATTTGTTTGGAGTGTAGCCATGTATGGAAGTGAAACATGGACGATATATAGTTTGGACAAGAAGAGAATAGAAGCTTTCGAAATGTGGTGCTACAGAAGAATGCTGAAGATTAGATGGGTAGATCACGTAACTAATGATAGGATTGTGGAGAAGAGAATTTTATGGCACAACTTGACCAGAAGAAGGGATCGGTTGGTAGGACATGTTCTGAGGCATCAAGGGATCACCAATTTAGTATTAGAGGGCAGCGTGGAGGGTAAAAATCGTAGAGGGAGACCAAGAAATGAATACACTAAGCAGATTCAGAAGGATGTAGGGTGCAGTAGGTACTGGGAGATGAAGAAGCTTGTACAGGATAGAGAAGCATGGAGAGCTGCATCAAACCAGTCTTAGGACTGAAGACCACAACAACAACAACAGCATTTCTTAACACCTGTGATACGTTATGTACGTTTTTCCTACTAAACGTAACTCAGCTGTATGCAACAACTATTCCTCTGATCAACAACTCAGGGCCAGCTGGAGTGGCCGCGTGGTTCTAGGCGCTACAGTCTGGAGCCGAGTGACCGCTACGGTCGCAGGTTCTAATCCTGCCTCGAGCATGGATGTGTGTGATGTCCTTAGGTTAGTTAGGTTTCATCAGTTCTAAGCTCTAGGCGGCTAATGACCTCAGAAGTTAAGTCGCATAGTGCTCAGAGCCATTTGAACCATCTGAAGCCAACAACTCAGGACCGCACCTGCCCACAGCTTCTCCAAAAAAGCTAAGACACAGTCTCCTACTTTTTCTGTAAACGGATTGCCCAGTCTACATGCACTATCATCTAGGTAAGGTATCGATAAACTGGACGAGGATCCGTTTTCTTTCAAAGCTTTTAACGACTTATCTAAGTCTATATTATCTGCCCTCATTTAAACCACTTTTTATAACAAAAAATCTTACCATTCTGTAGTGGTAACCGCCTGTTGCCTAACTTAAGCCTTTGTCTATAATAATAGAATAAATACAGTAGCAAACCTACCATGGGACACGGACTTACTATTATTAACAATGCTACACTTTCCACAAATATTTTTAGTACTTACATATCAGCGCCAAGCATGGCCACTCTCCGCATAATGGCGTAATTACCAGGACTATCACACTTGAAACAGGCCCCTGGCTAGGACGGAGCGCAATGGGCACTATCCGTAGCAAATGACAGCGTGCACACTTCACTGGGAACATACCAGTGTATGTTTCTCTAGCGTTCCCCCAAAACTCTGTCAAATCATTGCCTGAGTCCACTCCCAGAACCGAACTTTGAACCCCACCCTCCAGTCTAACCGACATGACATTCCCAACCACTCAAACATAAAACAGCCATATAAGTCATCACTTACCACATTACGATGATGATGCCACACGCTACCCCACTACAGAGCTCGATATCGCTGGCAGGACAATGCGTTGAATAGTACAAGTTCCTCGTTGGTCATGGAATCAGAAATGCCCTATATCAACATCATACTTTATTTAAGAAGACTGTCACTTTTTTACCATCAGTCTTCTGCTGTTTTGATGCATACAGCCACAAATTTCGCTCGTGCACCTACCTCCTCATCCCAGAGCAGCCCTTGCATCCAACATCCGCAGTTATTTGTTGGATGTATTCAAATCTCTGCTTCTACAAATTTTACCCTCTATAATCCTTCTGGTATCATGGAAGTTATTCGCGGATGTTTTAACATATATCCTATCCCTATCATACTGTACCTTCTTTTTGTCAGTAATTTCCACAGTTCCTTTCTTTGCCGATTCCGCGGACAGACTCCTCATTTCTCATCAGTCCACCTAGTTTTTAACATTTTTCTGTAACACCATATCTCAAATGCTTCGATTCTTTTCTGTTTCAATTTTCCCACAATTTCACTACCATACGGTACTGTGCTCCAAATGTTCATTCACAGAGATTTCTTCCTGAAGTTAAGGCCCATGTTTCATGATGGTTCAGATGGCTCTGAGCACTATGGGACTTAACTTCTGAGGCCATCAGTCCCCTAGAACTTAGAAATACTTAAACCTAAGTAACCTAACGCACATCCACGCCCGAGGCAGGATTCGAAACTGCGTCCGTAGCGGTCGCGCGGTTCCAGACTTTAGCGCCTAGAACCGCTCGGCCACTCCGGCCAGCCCCATGTTTGATGCTATCAGACTTGTCTTGGCCGTAATTCCCTATTTTCCAGTGCTACTCCTTGCTTGCTCCGTCATGTGTTACTTTGCTTCCAAGGTAGGAGAATACCTTAAACACGCCTGGTTCGTTATCACAAATTTTGATGTTACGCTTCTCGCTCTTCTCAGTTCTGCTGCGTCTCATTACATTCTTTTTTCGGTTTACTTAGACTATTCTTTCCTATCAACATATCCTGTAATTTTTGTCCACCTTCACTGAGCATAGCAATGTCATCTGTGAATCTTATAACTAATATCCTTTCATCCTCAATCCTCTTTAACCTTCCTTTTATTTCGATCATTGCTTCATCGGGGTGTAGATGGAACTGAATCCTTTTGTGATTCTTGAACAGAATATTCGCTGTTATTAACGAACATTTACTGCAGAATTCAGTGGGTGTTTCTCCTCTGTCATTCCCTCTACCAAGCCCATACGTACTGAATTACCTGTTCAGTATCCTTGTCTACTTTCTCCCAGCTCTTGAGCTTCTGATGGCGACATCGGCATGTATACCTGAAATATTGTTGTCGACTTTGGTTTGGTATCTGTTCTGATGAGAACTACTTTGTTACTGAACTGTTCGCAGTAACTCACTTTCTGTCCTGTTTCCGTATTGATAACGAATCTCACTCCTGTTATAGCATTTTCTGCTGCTGTTGATATTACGCTGTATTCGTCTGACTAGGAAACTTTATATTCTTTTTATTTCACTGCACTGATCCCCACTATATCTCATTGTCTTTCGCTTTTCAGGTTTTCTAACGTTCGTACCAAATTCAGATATCCGCGACTGTTAATAGAATGCAAATACTTAAAACTGCAAACAGTCACTTTTTTGAATAGTCATTTATTATTCCATGAACCGATTTTCTAACCTTTTTAGGTTCTTCTTCAGATGGTTTTTTGGAAGTTACATCACTATTTCTAGCATAATGCTGGATTCTGGCTCGGCGACAAGAAGATGGAACACGCTTTAATTTATCGCCATGGCTATTGTTTATCTGTCGATATGGATGCAAATTTAGTTTTTTCTTACTGCGAGAAGGCTGTTTTCGTTAGTGTCCATCTCTCTGCTTCCATTTTGACGCCGGCCGGAGTGGCTTAGCGGTTCTAGGCGCTACAGACTGGAACCGCGCGACCGCTACGGTCGCAGGTTCGAATCCTACCTCGGGCATGGTTGTGTGTTATGTCCTTAGGTTAGTTAGGTGTAAGTAGTACCAAGTCTAGGGGACTGATGACCTCAGAAGTTAAGTCCCATAGTGCTCAGAACCAGAGCCGTTTTGATGGCCAGTTGGTACATCACTTCACACACTTTTACATAATCTGTATTAAAGTACACTGCGACAGTTAAACTTTGCCAGCATCCAGAATTTGCTATATAACTGTTGCTTGTAGCAAAATCTTGACAAAAAGGTGGACCTACTTTGCTCAGAGATGTAATTTGTTCTAGTTTACATGTATTAAAAGTAGATACAAGGGCACACATTTTAACCAGGCTGGCGGTAACACGAAACCACAAAATAAAATAAATAAATGAATTACTAAAAGAACAAACTTCAAGCCATCTAATGTCTTATTTGTATTCGTATATTAACGTTTAATAGAGTCAGTTTATAACCAGTATTTGCAATGAGAGCCATCTGCTTGTATGGCCACGACCTTTATGTTTAAATTAAATTAACTTAAAAATAAGTCAACAGTTCATCTAAAGGTTTGCTACTGTTATAAATTTATATATAAAAGTCATGGTCATAAAAACAGCTGTATCTCATTGCAAATACTGTAACTGAATTATTTTAATCCTGGGTATTCATGTTAATGCCAATTTTGATTAAAATATTTCCTCATAAACTGACTGTATTGTACCTTAATATACGAACAGAAATGACTTCAGATCACTTGAAGTTTTTCTTGTAATAAACGACTGATTGATTTTTTATTTTATTTTGTGCTTTCATGTTATTACCAGTCTGACTAAAATATTTGCCCTTATATAGACTTTAAGAGGAGTTAGAACGGGAAAAAGATCTTTTTCACATTTTCGGATTTTTATCTCATTACAAAATTTGCAATTTTCCGAATAAAATGATATATATCAGGGGAATTATTTTACTTTATTTTTTTGAATATAATCTACACCGGTTGAAAATGTTAAAATTTTTACGTGCTTTACTTCAAGATCTAATAAAATCGGTAATTTTTTATATAGAAGGCTTTGGACTGCTGTGTTATAAAGGTCATGTCCAGAAGAGGACGACACCAGGTTGTGGAAGTTGAAACAAAGTTTGAGAGACAAGCAACTTTGTAATGGCATAACCATAAGAGGCAGGCTGACAAACAAATGGCTCTGAACACTATGGGACTCAACTGCCGTGGTCATCAGTCCCCTAGAACTTAGAACTACTTAAACCTAGCTAACCTAAGGACATCACACACCCATACCCGAGGCAGGATTCGAACCTGCGAGCTGACAAACAAAATGATTGCTAAACTACAGCAGTGTTATGGGATGCCATTAGAAATAATACTGAGAATTTGTTGAAAATGAAGCAGACAGTATGGGCTACTTTCTTCCACAGACTGTTAACTGAGGAAAAACCACTACTCTCCCTTTGCCCTCTCTGACCGGATTCATGGTACAATTAAAGCAATGCCCAGTACTCAAACAGTTCATACAGCTATAAACATTGCATCCCAGTATCAGTCATGGATATAATAAAACCTATTTACAGAAACCTGGCAAATCCGAAATTACTGAATAAGTGTCTGCATGGTCAGACTCAAAATCCCAAAGAGTCGTTCAGCAATCTTATATGGATACGCTTACCAAAAATTGTTTTTGTTGGAATGAAGACACTGAAGTGGGAGGTCAGTGATGCTGTTATTGCTTTTAATGGTGGCAGCATTGGTAGGGTGGAAGTGATACAGCATATGGGAATTAATCCTGGAGCAAACTGCATCAGAGAATTTGAACGGATAGACAAGGTTTGCCTTGATAAAGGGAGTATGCAGCAAGGTTGGCCACTAAGGAGTCCAGAAAGAAGAAAAGAAGAAAAGCTTGGAAAAAGTTCAAGAACATGATATATAGCATGGTTCAAATGGCAAATGTGTGTGAATTTCTAAGGGACCAAACTGCTGAGGCCATCGGTCCCTAGTATTGCACACTACTTGAACTAACTTAAGCTAACTTATGCTAAGAACAACACGCACAGCCATGCCCGAGGGAGGACTCGAACCTTCGGCGGGAGCGGCCGCGCAGTCCGTGAGATGGCGCCTCAGACCGCTCGGCCACTCCGCGCAGCTACAAGATGGTGCAGGGTGCTTCTGAGTGACTAAAAATAAAAAATGAAACATATATTAAGTGAGTCACAATCTTTTGAAACTTTAGAAGCCGTTCCTGAAAATTTATATTTTCTGTTGCGTTTTTCCCTAAATCTCAGAAACCACTTCGAGTAGAGTATTCAAATTTTCAGGGAGTAATAACATACATATCCTAAGTCTACTGAACTAAAAGAAGAACATAATGTTATATATAATTAATATCATTTAGGGTAACGTACAAAAAAGTACACAAAATTTTAACCACGTAGTTAAAAAACTGTATGTCCGAAAGCAGTGGCTGATATGCAGTTATTGTAGTACAGTAGATTCAGAACATACAGTATAATGTCCTGAAAAACTTTCACATCAATAGCAACAGTGGTTCCTGAAATACAGGGAAGACAAGTCACTAAATTTAAAATTGTCGGGATAGGGCGTTCCAACTCCCCTTGATACATGCGAACAAGAATAATTTACAGTTCTGAGCAAAGTAGGTCTGTGAGATACCTTTTTGTCAAGGTCTTTGCTACAAGCAACAGTTGTATAGCACATGCTGGCAATGTTTCGCTGTCACAGTGTACATTACTACATGTTGTGTAAAGGAGTGTGAAGTGGTGTACCAACTGGCCATCAAAATGGAAGCAGGCATATGGACACTAATGAAAAAAGCCTCCTCGCAGTAAGAAAACCTAAATTTGCATCCATATCGACAGTAAACAATGGTCATGGCGATACATTAAAGCCGGCCAGAGTAGCCGAGCGGTTCTAGGCGCTACAGTCTGGAACCGCGCGCCCCCTACGGTCGCTGGTTCGAATCCTGCATCGGGCATGGATGCGTGTGATGTCCTTAGGTTAGTAGGGTTTAAGTAGTTCTAAGTTCTATGGGACTGATGACCTCAGAAGTTAAGTCCCTTAGTGCCCAGAGCCATTTGAACACTTGTTTTCTTTTTTATACATTAAAGCGTGTTCCATCTTCTTGTCACAGAGCCAGCACCCATCATTTTGCTAGAAATAGTGATGTAACTTCCAGGAAAACCATCTGAAGAAGAACCTGAAAAGGTTCGAAAATCGGTTCACGGAATAATAAATAACTATTTAAAAAAGTAACTGTTTGTAGTTTTATGTATTTACATTCGTAGAAGTTACTTTTTCGTTCGTTATTCCAGCTTTTTCTCCTGGTCACCTCCCCTTTGTCTCTCCCCGGGATTGAATGAGGAGCTAATCCGAAATCTTTGGTTAATGGAAGTCACCATCATTGTACTTTTCACTTAGAGGCCACATACCATGTGAATACAACTTATGTATCTTTAATGCAATGGTTTCCATTACCCACTGCATCATTTGATTTCACAGCAGGATCCCTTTCATCCACGGCACCCTCACAGTACAATGGTGCGTTGACGATATACTACGATCCGTTTTGTTGCCCTTCATGGCAAGGCATCCTGGTCTTACATTTCAGCAAGATAAAGCCTATCCACTCACTATGAGAGTTTCTACTGCTTGTCTTCGTGCTTACCACACATGCCTTGGCTTACAAGGTCGCCGAATCTCTCCCCAGTTGAGAAAGTACGGAGAATTATGGCTCCAACCAGCTTTGTGGCATAACATTCCCAATCTACTCCTGGAAAATTGAAGTTAACTCCTATTACAATGGCATGATCAGGAAAATTACTTATGATATTCTGCAAGTTCTTGTTGTGAGTCACGCTGCGGCTCGCGTTGGTGCTGTTTATAGGTTTGCGCCTCCTGTTGGAAGCCAGACGGTATCATTTAGTTGGCATGCTTGCGGTTGTTTGTCTTCTCCTCGTGTTGACTGGCGCTACTCAGTTTCGCAAGCGGATCCTGTCCGCTAGTGGCTGCAGCGGCGGTTATCGCTATGTAGTAACTGTTGCCCTATATTTGGGGCGGCGTCGAAGTTTTTCCGGGTCGTGTGAGTGTGCCAGTTCGGTTGGGGACTGAGGAGAGCCCAATTCCGTGCAGTGCCAGAACACGCTGGGACAGCTGGCGGTATGCATGGACTGCCGGATGGATGGGCTGTGGTCACGAGGGTGCACGACTTCGTCATAAACCGGATCCTGCAAGCTTTAACACTTACAGCTCTGTGCCCGTACGCCATACGGGTGCGGCCGCCCTGACGTTGGCGACGGCGCCCGTATACCGTATGGGCGAGCCTTCATGTGGACGTATTTCATTCTTCTTCCGCGAGAGGCAAGCACTTATTGGCTATCTCATCCTGCCAGCGGCTGTGAGCACTACAAAGTCGAAGTTACCTGCAGTTCATTCACAAGTGTTTACGATCGTGAAAATATCGCGCAGCGAGTTGACGGAGGCAGAGATCTTAGATATTCTTTATGGAGGTCAAGGATCTGAAGTTGATGATTCTGACAAAGAGGATGCGTACTCTCCAGACGAAACTACAAATGACGATTCAGGCATGTATATGTATCATTTGTTCATAAAGTGAAGAGCCCGTTTGCCCGAAAAAAATTGAGTGGTGGTAAAAGCTGTTTTTCCACTTGTTTATAGTGTCAACTGTCAACAGTTTTATTTTATATGAAGAGAACACTAGGTAGAATGTATTACTTTTTTTGTCATCAGTCTACTGACTGGTTTGATGCGGCCCGCCACGAATTCCTTTCCTGTGCTAACCTCTTCGTCTCAGAGTAGCACTTGCCACCTACGTCTTCTATTATTTGCTTGGCGTATTCCAATCTCTGTCTTCCTCTACAGTTTTTGCCCTCTACAGCTCCTTCTAGTACCATGGAAGTCATTCCCTCTTGTCTTAGCAGATGTCCTATCATCCTGTCCCTTCTCCTTATCAGTGTTTTCCACATATTCCTTTCCTCTCCGATTCTGCGTAGAACCTCGTCATTCCTTACCTTATCAGTCCACCTAATTTTCAACATTCGTCTATAGCACCACATCTCAAGTGCTTCGATTCTCTTCTGTTCCGGTTTTCCCACAGTCCATGTTTCACTACCATACAATGCTGTACTCGAGAGGTACATCCTCAGAAATTTCTTCCTCAAATTAAGGCCGGTATTTGATATTAGTAAACTTCTCTTGGCCAGAAATGCCTTTTTTGCCATAGCGAGTCTGCTTTTGATGTCTTCCTTGTTCTTTCCGTCCTTGGTTATTTTACTGCCTAGGTAGCAGAATTCCTTAACTTTATTGACTTCGTGACCATCAATACTGATGTTAAGTTTCTCGCTGTTCTCATTTCTACTACTTCTCATTACCTTCGTCTTTCTCCGATTTACTCTCAAACCATACTGTGTACTCATTAGACTGTTCATTCCGTTCAGCAGATCATTTAATTCTTCTTCACTTTCACTCAGGATAGCAATGTCATCAGCGAATCGTATCACTGATATCCTTTCACCTTGTGTTTTAATTCCACTCCTGAACCTTTCTTTTATTTCCATCATTGCTTCCTCGATGTACAGATTGAAGAGTAGGGGCGAAAGGCTACAGCCTTGTCTTACACCCTTATTAATACTAGCACTTCGCTCTTGATCGTTCACTCTTATTATTCCCTCTTGGTAATTGTACATATTGTATATGACCCGTCTCTCCCTATAGCTTACCCCTACTTTTTCAGAATCTCGAACAGCTTGCACAATTTTATATTGTCGAACGCTTTTTCCAGGTCGACAAATCCTATGAACGTGTATTGATTTTTCTTTAGCCTTGCTTCCATTATTAGCCGTGACGTCAGAATTGCCTCTCTCGTGCCTTTACTTTTCCTAAAGCCAAACTGATCGTCACCTAGCGCATTCTCAATTTTCTTTTCCATTCTTCTGTATATTATTCTTGTAAGCAGCTCCGATGCATGAGCTGTTAAACTGATTGTGCGATCATTCTCGCACTTGTCAGCTCTTGCCGTCTTCGGAATTGTGTGGATGATGCTTTTCCGAAAGTCAGATGGTATGTCGCCAGACTCATATTTTCTACACACCAACGTGAATAATCGTTTTGTTGCCACTTCTCCTAATGATTTTAGAAATTCTGGTGGAATGTTATCTATCACTTCTGCCTTATTTGACCGTAAGTCCTCCAAAGCTCTTTTAAATTCCGACTCTAATACTGGATTCCCAATCTCTTCTAAATCGACTCCTGTTTCTTGTTCTATCACATCAGACAAATCTGCACCCTCATAGACGCTTTCAATGTATTCTTTCCACCTATCTGCTCTCTCCTCTGCATTTAACAGCGGAATTGCCGTTGCACTCCTAATGTTACCACCGTTGCTTTTAATGTCACCAAAGGTTGTTTTGACTTTCCTGTATGCTGAGTCTGTCCTTCCGACAATCATATCTTTTTCGATGTCTTCACATTTTTACTGAGGCCATTTCGTCTTAGCTTCCCTGCACTTCCTATTTATTTCATTCCTCAGCGACTTGTATTTCTGTATTCCTGATTTCCCAGGAACATGTTTGTACTTCCTCCTTTTATCAATCAACTGAAGTATTTCTTCTGTTACCCATGGTTTCTTCGCAGCTACCTTCTTTGTCCCTATGTTTTCCTTCCCAACTTCTGTGATGGCCCTTTTTAGAGATGTCCATTCCTCGTCAACTGTGGTGCCTACTGCGCTATTCCTTATTGCTGTATCTGTAGCGTTAGAGAACTTCAAACGTATCTCGTCATTCCTTAGAACTTCCGTATCCCACTTCTTAGCGTATTGATTCTTCCTGACTAATGTCTTGAACTTCAGCCTACTCTTCATCACTACTATATTGTGATCTGAGTCTATATCTGCTCCTGGGTACGCCTTACAATCCAGTTTCTGATTTCGGAATCTCTGTCTGACCATGATGTAATCTAATTGAAATCTTCCCGTATCTACCGGCCTTTTCCAAGTATACCTTCTCCTCTTGTGATTCTTGAACAGGGTATTCGCTATTACTAGCTGAAATTTGTTACAGAACTCAATTAGTCTTTCTCCTCTTTCATTCCTCTTCCCAAGACCATATTCTCCTGTAACGTTTTCTTCAACTCCTTCCCCTACAACTGCATTCCAGTCGCCCGTGAATATTAGATGTTCGTCCCCCTTTACATACTACATTACCCTTTCAATATCCTCATACACTTTCTCTATCTGTTCATCTTCAGCTTGCGACGTCGGCATGTATACCTGAACTATCGTTGTCGGTGTTGGTCTGCTGTCGATTCTGATTACAACAAACCGGTCACTGAACTGTTCACAGTAACACACCCTCTGCCCCTACCTTCCTATTCATAACGAATCCTCCACCTGTTATACCATTTTCTGCTTCTGTTGATATTACCCGATACTCATCTGACCAGAAATCCTTGTCTTCCTTCCACTTCACTTCACTGACCCCTACTATATCTAGATTGAGCCTTTGCATTTCCCTTTTCAGATTTTCTAGCTTCTCTACCACGTTCAAGCTTCTGACATTCCACGCCAGACTCGTAGAACATTATCCTTTCGTTGATTATTCAATCTTTTTCTCATGGTAGCCTCCCCCTTGGCAGTCCCCTCCCGGAGATCCGAATGGGGGACTATTCCGGAATCTTTTGCCAATGGAGAGGTCATCATGAAACTTCTTCAACTACAGGCCACATGTCCTGTGGATACACGTTACGTGTCTTTAATGCAGTGGTTTCCATTGCCTTCTGCATCCTCATGTCGTTGATCATTGCTGATTCTTCCTCCTTTAGGGACAATTTCCCACCCCTAGGACAAGAGAGTGCCCTGAACCTCTATCCGCTCCTCCACCCTCTTTGAAAAGGCCGTTGGCAGAATGAGGCTGACTTCTTATGCCGGAAGTCTTCGGCCGCCAATGCTGATTATTTATCAAAATTTAGGCTGTGGCGGGGATCGAACCCGCGACTGAAGAAGTTTTGCTTATGAATCAAAGACGCTACCCCCCCTTTTTTTTAATCTCATTTTGGTCGCTTTTGTTCGTTGCATCTGCTCGGGACGGACGTTGTAAGACATCCATTTATGTTCGTTGTTGATCGATTGACTCAGTTTTTTTTTTTTTTTATTACAGAGGGCACGTAACCCTCTGACCGAACACGCTGATCTACCGTGCCGGCGTCATTTTCAAGCTCGTTTTGTTGGTTATAGTTCGTTGCAATTGTTCGTGACGGACGTTCCCTGACGCCCTTTTGAGTTCGTTAATGATCCATTCACTCAGTTTTTTTTTTATTACATAGGGCAGCTAACCCTCTGACCGAACACGCTGAGCTACCGTGCCGGCTTCCCCTAGACCACGCGTACATCGGTAATGTATTACTACTAGGCTTTATTCACAGAGTGGAGAAGAAATTGGCTGAGAAGGGCGGAAATATTTTTCAGCAAGAAGCCGCTTCATCCTCACAAATTGAGAGGACACTTGCAAGGCACTTTCCAGAGAAGAACCCACCCACTGCAAACAAGGTGAATACTACTAGGTACTGCAAAGTATGTTCAGATAGGGGAAAGAATGAGACGGGTAAGCGCATCAGGAAGGAAGTAGATGGTGGTGCAAGGGCTGTGGCGGTAGCCTTTGCGTCCCACAGTGTTTCCGGGATTTTCACACGAAAGCTAACTACATCTGAACTATTAAAATACTCTAGTTTACATGTACCGGCAGTTAGCCGGTCAAGTGATATTTTGTTTTAAATTTAGATACAGTAATAATAGCATTACTCAAGAGATAGATCATGTAAAACTTTTTTATCCACGATATTTTTGTGTTTTCTTTTTTTAATTATAACACTCATTTGTATTTTATATTGTAAAATACTCCCACTATCATGTAAAGCTCTTACTTTTTCCTTTTAAATGATGCAAAAACCATATTCCTATCATTTTCCTGTTCTTTGCAATCTAATTTCAAACATTCATTAAATATGTCAGTTCACAGCCAAGTGCCGGGTGTAAAGAGGGCAGCGTTGAAAGTGTTAAGATAAATGCATTTCAATCCAAGTAGAGAAACCTCCACCATTGTGATATCCAGCGATTCTCCAGTGATTTTGGTTCGTGTTGTTGCTTGCAGTGTCACCGCGGCCAAGAGCAGCGAGTGGAGTGCTTGGGGAAGGCGGATCTGATTAGCTTTCCTCGACTTCTTATTACTATTTACTGCGTTCAACTTGTTACAAGTTAAACCAGCGGTACTTTTTCTTACCTGGTGGTCGCTAACACCACCGTTACCTGTCCTGGGGTTAGTGTAATGCTAGTGTACATTTCCCCGCCTCGCCGCTGCTGTCCAGTAAGGCGTGTAGTTTTGACAGCTTTCTTGATTGTAGGCCGGTGGGCGATTCCTCTACTCTGGTGGTAATGATTCCTTTCTCGTTCTGGGGGCTCCAAGCACGGTATTCTGGGATGTAGCGCAGACCGTCGGTTCCGGTTTTGGCGTATTGTTCCATCGTTGCATTTGGTTTATCGGACGTCAGGTAGCTTCAGCAAGATTATCACTAGACATTCGTTAAACTGCCACTAGTCTGAGTTACCATCTTGGGAAGTGAATGCAACTCTTGGCTGCCTGTCTCATCGCTCGCGAAAGTGTTTGTTGCCGCACCTTTTCAGAGGTCGATTCCTGGAGCACCGTCTGGATCAGTTGCTTGTTTTTTAATTAACTTTTGCTATTGTATTTGCTGTTTTACAGCAGGTTTCAAAGTTTTTTTATATAATTGCCGATCCTGGTGTGTAAGGCCTTCAGCTGTGATTGTGGTCATTTGCCTTAAAAATTTAATTTGGTATTTGTATTGTAGCAGTAAGCCTTAAAACCTTATTTACTGTCATTTCTGGCGTCTGATGCCTTCCGCTGTGTTTGTGGTGACTTACCTTAATATTTGAATACCTGTAAGTTGTAAATTGCAGCACGCACTTAAACAATTCTTAATTTATTGCCATTGTTGGCATGTAAGGCCTTCATCCGTGATTGTGGTCGCTTGCCTTAAAATTATAATTTGTTATTTGTATTTACGCAGTAAGCCTTTAAAACCTTGTTTACTGCCATTCCTGGCGGCTGATGCCGTCTGTTGTGTTTCTGGCGACTTGCCTTTAATATTTCAATACATGTAATTTGTAAGTTGCAGCGAGTTTTAACAATTCTTAATTTATTGCCATTCCTGGGGTGTAAGGCCTTCTGCCCAAATCACAGTTGCTTGCCTTTAAAACATTACCTTTGGCATCTGTATTTAATGGTGATTTGCTAAATTGTAACTCACTGAAAACACTATTATTTAAACTTTTGTTTATTCTCTCACCTAGATTAATTCACATTCGCAAACCGTGATAGTCTCGCTAGATTTTATCGAATTTTTTGCTGCAATTAACGCGTCGTCACTATTGGCGACTAACCTATCCTTACGATAAATATTCCAATCTGAACTTAGTATTTCGTTGTCATTGATGTCTTGTTTCAAACAGCAGTGTTCCCAATACTATCAGTGTTGTTGTTGTTGTTGTTGTGGTGTTCAGTCCTGAGACTGGTTTGATGCAGCTCTCCATGCTACTCTGTCCTGTGTAAGCTTCTTCATCTCCCAGTAATTACTGCAACCTACATCCTTCTGAATCTGCTTAGTGTATTCATCTCTTGGTCTCACTCTATGATTTTTACCCTCCACACTGCCCTCCAATGCTAAATTTATGATCCCTTGATGCTTCAGAACATGTCCTAGCAACCGGTCCCTTCTTCTTGTCAAGTTGTGCCACAAACTCCTCTTCTCCCCAATTATATTCAATACCTCCTCATTAGATATGTGATCTACCCATCTAATCTTCAGCATTCTTCTGTAGCACCACATTTGGAAAGCTTCTATTCTCTTCTTGTCCAAACTATTTATCGTCCATGTTTCACTTCCACACATGGATACACTCCACACGAGTACTTTCAGAAACGACTTCTTGACACTTAAATCTATACTCGATGTTAACAAATTTCTCTTCTTCAGACACGCTTTTTATGCCATTGACAGTCTACATTTTATATCCTCTCTACTTGCTCCCCAAATAGCAAAACTCCTTTACTACTTTAAGTGTCTCATTTCCTAATCTAATTCCCTCACCATCACCCGACTTAATTAAACTGCATTCCATTATCCTCGTTTTGCTTTTGTTGATGTCCACCTTATATCTTACTTTCAAGACACTGTCAATTCCGTTCAACTGCTCTTCCAAGGCCTGACAGAATTACAATGTCATCGGCGAACCTCAAATTTTTGTTTTTTCTCCATGGATTTTAATACCTACTCCGAATTTTTCTTTTTTTTTCCTTTACTGCTTGCTCAATATACAGACTGAATAACATCGGAGAGAGGCTACAACAATGTCTCACTCCCTTCCCAACCACTGCTTCCCTTTCATGTCCCTCGACTCTTATAACTGCCATCTGGTTTCTGTACAAATTGTAAATAGCCTTTCGGTGCCTGTGTTTTACAACTGCCGCCTTTAGAATTTGAAAGAGAGTATTCCAGTCAACATTGTCAAAAGCTTTTTCTAAGTCTAAAAATGCTAGAAACGTAGGTTTGCCTTTCCTTAATCTTTCTTCTAAGTCGTAAGGTCAGTATTGCCTCACGTGTTCCAGTATTTCTACGGAATCCAAACTGATCTTCCCCAAGGTTAGCTTCTACTAGTTTTTCCATTCGTCTGTAAAGAATTCGCGTTAGCATTTGCAGCTGTGGCTTATTAAACTGATTGTTCGGTAATTTTCACATCTGTCAACACTTGCTTTCTTTGGGATTGGAATTATTAGATTCTTCTTGAAGTCTGAGGGTATTTCGCCTGTCTCATACATCTTGCTCACTAGATGGTAGAGTTTTGTCAGGACTGGCTCTCCCAAGGCCGTCAGTAGTTCCAATGGAATGTTGTCTAATCCCGAGGCCTTGTTTCGACTCAGGTCTTTCAGTGCTCTGTCAAACTCTTCACGCAGTATTGTATCTCCCATTTCGGCTTCATCTACATTATCTCCTATTTCCAGAATATTGTAGCCCTTGTATAGACCCTCTATATAATCGTTCCACCTTTCTGCTTTCCCTTCTTTGCTTAGAACTGGGTTTCCATCTGAGCTCTTGATATTCATACAAGTGGTTGTCATTTCTCGAAAGGTCTCTTTGATTTTCCTGTAGGCGGTATCTATCTTACTTCCTGTCGATCTCATTTTTGAGACGTTTGTATTCCTTTTTGCCTGCTTCATTTACTGAATTTTTATATTTTCTCCTTTCACCAATAAAATTCAATATTTCTTCTGTTACACAAGGATTTTTACTAGCCCTCATCTTTTTACCTTCTTGATCATCTGCTGCCTTCACTACATCATCACTCAGAGCTACCCATTCTTCTTCTACTGTATTTCTTTCTCCATTTGTGACAATTGTGCCCTTATGCTCTCCCTGAAACTCTGTACAACCTCTGGTTTAATCAGTTTGTAGAGATCCTATCTCCTTAAATTCCCACCTCTTTGCAGTTTCTTCAGTTTTAATCTACAGCTCATAACCAATAGATTGTGGTCAGAGTCCACATCTGCCCCTGGAAATGTCTTACAATTTAAAACCTGGTTCCTAAATCTCTGTCTTACCATTATATAATCTATCTGATACCTTTTAGTATCTCAAGGGTTCTTCCATGTATACAACCTTCTTTCATGATTCTTAAACCAAGTGTTAGCTATCATTAAGTTGTGCTCTGTGCAAAATTCTACCAGACGGCTTCCTCTTTCATTTCTTTCCCCCAATCCATATTCACCTGCTATGTTTCCTTCTCTCCCTTTTCCTACTCTCGAATTCCAGTCACCCATGACTATTAAATTTTCGTCTCCCTTCACTACCTGAGTATTTCTTTTATCTCATCATACATTACATCAATTTCTTCATCATCTGCAGAGCTAGTTGGCATATAAACTTGTACTACTGTAGTAGGCATGGGGTTTGTGTCTATCTTGGCCACAATAATGCGTTCACTATGCTGTTTGTAGTAGCTTATCCGCACTCCTATTTTTTTATTCATTATTAAACCTACTCCTGCATTACCCCTATTTGATTTTGTATTTATAACCCTGTATTCACCTGACCAAAAGTCTTGTACCTCCTGCCACCGAACTTCAATAATTCCCACTATCACTACCTTTAACCTACCCATTTCCCTTTTTAAGTTTTATAACCTACCTGCCCGATTAAGGGATCTGACATTCCACGTTCCGATCCGCAGAACGCCAGTTTTCTTTTTCCTGATAACGACGTCCTCTTGCGTAGTCCCAGCCCGGAGATCCGAATGGGGGAGTATTTTACCTCCGGAATGTTTTACCCAACAGGACGCCATCATCATTTAACCATAAAATAAAGCTGCATGCCCTCGGGAAAAATTACGGCTGTAGTTACCTCTTGCTTTCAGCCGTTCGCAGTACCAGCACAGCAAGGCCGGTTTGGTTAGGGTTACAAGGCCAGATCAGTCACTCATTCAGACTGCTGCCCCTGCAACTACTGAAAAGGCTGCTGCCACTCTTCAGGAATCACACGTTTGTCTGGCCTCTCAACAGATACCCTTCCGTTGTGGTTGCACCTACGATACGGCCATCTGTATCGCTGAGGCACACAAGCCTCCCCACCAACGACAAGTGATACTAAATTTGGGACCCTTCCTTCGATTCGCTAAAATTAGATTAATCTTTTCTATCTCTGATCTCCGAGGACCAAGATTCTCTTAGGTCGCTGTGGCAGATTTAACAGATAAATCTTCTTTGATCCCAAGGGAGGGGTTCTCTAACCTAAAAAGCCAATGTGCACGCCACACGTACTCCGATGTCCTAGTAGCCGCTTCCTGTGTGTATTTCCATCTCCTATTAAGGAGAACCCTACAATTCTGCGGAGGTCGAGAAATTCGTATCTGATACCGTCACAAAGTCATCTAAGCCTCTGGTTTAGAACTTCCACTCTGCTCGAAACCAGAGGACCGCGTACAATCCTGGGTACGCAACAAATAGACAGCTAAGCCTGCACTCCGCGTGCCTTGCTAGTTGCCTTCAGCAAATCAGCCAGCCGCCGAAATAGGTAGAGAATGGCCTCAGAACTAATGCGGCAGGCGTCATTCGTACCGATATGTGCCATTTGTTCTCCACATTCAGCCTGTTGCACCGGCCGCGGTGGTCTTGCGGTTCTAGGCGCTGCAGTCCGGAACCGTGGGACTGCTACGGTCGCAGGTTCGAATCCTGGTTCGGGCATGGATGTGTGTGATGTCCTTAGGTTTAAGTAGTTCTAAGTTCTAAGGGACTGATGACCTACTATGTTAAGTCCCACAGTGCTCAGAGCCATTTTCTTCAGCCTGTTGCACCCAGTGCGCTCGATAGCCGCCGGCAGGGCCTCCTCCACATCACGGATGAGACCACCCGGCAAACATACCGAATGTACACTTTCTCTCCTTGGCTGCTATCTCCCTGAGGGGCTCCATCGCCCGCCTAATATTGGAGCTCCCAATTACAAGCTTACCCACCCTCTATTCTAGTTCGCACTGGGCAGGAATCGACAGATGGGCCAACAGTAGTGGCATCCGTTGCTCGCTCAGAGTTATCATCAACACTGAGTAGCAAAAATATTGCTAAGACGTAGGGAGCCAGCCGCACGGCCTGCTCCCTCTTTCGCCTTCTGCCCAGTGACACGCGAACCCACCGCTGCCTGCCACCCGCTCTGGAGTGAGGATGGACCGGTCAGACTTTACGTATCAGAAGCAGCTGCGATGTCCGGGTCACCAGGGGATTCCAGTGGGACCAAAGGTATTGTAGGTCTTGCCACTGGCGCCTCGACGTCACCGCAACTTTGAGCATTAGCTAGAAGCCTGTCGCCGGTAGCCAACGCAGCTTCCAACTGTTTACGGACAGCAGCCAACTCTCCTTGTATCCTCTCACAACAAGCACAGTCCCTAGCCATATCGTTCTGTGTATAATATAGGTATAAGGTCTCAAATGGCGATACTGAATTTGAAAATATACCAAAGGAGAATATAGTAACACTGAAAGTTGCTGTGTAGACTTCTCACTGTACTCTGAGACCGAAAGCTATGAAATAGAAATAAATTACTCTAGTGAAGTTGATGCATTTACCGATACCTGTTATTAGAAACCCTGTTTGCCTGTGTGTCATGAAATTAAACCATAGTGGCGGGAAAATTTTGTCTAGGAAGCCGCCCTACACAAGGATAGTCACAAGAATTACGCAACAACAAAAACTACGATGTATTTTCTAACCACTAGTCTACACAGTAAAATACACACTTACACTTCACTTCTTTGCAGAAGAACGTGAAAAAAACAAACACTAAATTAGTTTACATTTAATCAGAAAAGTGGTGCTGCTGCTCTTCTGCGCGTCCTCTCGGCTCGGCGACTACCGGTGAGTAAAACTATACCGAATAACGACAGTGGTCGAGGAATACTAATTAAAGAGCAAAAATAATATTAGAAGATTGAAATGAACAACTAAAACGACCGTCCTTTTTTAAGAGGCCTTTCGATAAGAGTTTATAGGACAACAGGTGTCCACGGTAAAAATTCTAATCCCTTTAGCCATGTTCTTACCGGAGCCTGTGCTGTATCTGCTAAAACTTCGGATGGTTTGGATGACAGTTCCACTTTACAGCATAAGAGGTAAGAGAAACGACACTGGGTGACAGTGGTACGCTCTCTGTATTTGTTACAGTGAGAGCAAAGTAGTGCAAGGTCGAGTGCTGTATCATTGGCACAAGGTAAGTTCGACTTTACACTTGTTCGCCACCCAAGTGCATGTGGGTCTGGAAGACAATATGTGCATGTAAAAATGTGTATGTTAGCTGTAACAATGTTCTATAAGCACGATTCGTTGGAGGCTAAAAGGCGATTAACGCAGTATCAGTTAGCCAGCCATTGGTCGTCGCAGAAACCAGAGATGTAACGACACTGCGGAGTAGCAGGCCACCGTTCGAGTTCGCCGAAGGCTGGCGATAATAAAGAAATCATTGCCCAAGTCGAACTGGCATCATGTGGTTTTTTTCGCAATGATGGTTCCAAATGACTTATGAGCACGTATAAGGTTCGTAGGAGTCATTTCATCAAAAGACGATACTTATAACCCGTCTTGGTTGAAGTCCTATTTGCGGACTGGTGGAGCCAGACTTCCCGATAACAAGACTTACGGGTTCTGTTAATCTAAAATTGTGAAGAGACTACCGTTAACCGGTGTAGCTGCGAGATTTTTTCTCCCAAGATCGATTTATGACCGACTTCGTTCGAGTAGGTTTCGCCTGTAGTATTCGCTCCTACGAATTATTTAGTACTGTCAAGGGAGATCACTATTAGCAGTATTATGTGAGCGGAAGTAATGATTAATAGTATGAAACGTCCTCTTAGAAAAATTTTACAAGACTGTACTTAAACTGACACACAATATTTTTTAGCGCAACGCAATCTGACTTTCAATAAATTCACAGATAATTCCCAAATAAGAAGAGACATTTTTATAATAAAAGAAGATATTTACAAACGATCTTAGTTACATCGCATTCTGAAGAAAGGGATTCTAAATTTTGCTCATATCAATAGTAAAAGAAAAACAATTCACATCAAATTAAGTCGTTAGTACTCAGCAGGAGCAGAGGACGATCTCAGACTAAGCGCTCAAAGATATAATTTATCTGCGACGATAGATTTTGTGGCTAAAAACAAGAGAGATCAGTTTTCACGTGTATCGTTACGAAGAGTTTTTTTCCAAGTTCTTGCTCGTAAGTAAATGTTCACACACATAACTACAGCAGTAGTGAACTAACCTCAATTAACTTAATAATCAAAGTAACATGTAGCATAAAATAGCAGTAAAACTTAGCAATGCCCGTAGTGAAAAATAGTAGAAGTACTAACAAACCTGTAGTAATAGCAAGCTAAGGTGCAGTATGTGTAACACAAATGTAAATTTAGGATCCACTTAATGTATTTAGGTAGTGGGTACAATACGTATCATGTAGTTTTATGATATAGAAATTTAAAAAACAAAATGTTCACCCATATAGGGTGCTTCAGAAGTTATGGTCAATAATTCACACACGGAATGTATAGGCCAAAAGTAGTTAAAAAGCTCCAAAAACATGGTTCCACAAGTCAACCGTTTTCGAGATAAAACACATTTTTTGTTGCGGTTCATCAGTGTCTAGGAACACATGGCATTTCAAAGTAGCCGGCCGGAGTGGCCGTACGGTTCTAGGCGCTACGTCTGGAGCCGCGAGACCGCTATGGTCGCAGGTTCAAATCCTGCCTCGTGCATGGATGTGTGTCATGTCCCTAGGTTAGTTAGGTTTAAGTAGTTCTAAGTTCTAGGAGACTGATGACCTCAGAAGTTGAGTCCCATAGTGCTTAGAGCCATTTGAACCATTTCTAAATATTAAAGCAGGCGTTCGAAATGTTGCCCATGCGTCTGAATGCAACTTTGAACTCGTCTCGAAAAAGAGTTGCGAATCCACTCAGGCAGTCCTGGGGAATGCTGTAAATGCTCTAAGACTGCTTCAAACGTACGTTAGAAGCTGGCGCACTCGTTAATGGAAATGTGCTGTAGCACCGCCATGCATGAACCACATGTTAAGGTGTTGGTTCAATGGGACATAATGATACGCATCTGGAAGTACAGCCCGCAGAAACCGCATATACTGCCGTCCGGTTAGTCTCAACGGTAAGAAGCGTGGTCTGATTATGCGATCTCCGAGAAGTCCTGCCCAGACTTTCAACGAATTACGCTGCTGATGTTGTGATACCTGTTTTGCATTATGATTGACAATGGCCCAAATGTGACAGTTATTGTAGTTACAAATACCGTCACGGGTAAATCCAGCCTCATCCGTGAACAGAATACTGCTTACAAACAGGGAATTCAGGGTGCAGTGTTGTTGCATCAATCGGCAGAAATTCTCTCTGGGAAGGAAGTATGAATTGTCGAGGGCTTGCACTAACTGACGATGATATGGACAGAGTACTTGCCGATACAAATCCCGCCACGCACTGCTATGACTCAGGACACGCTCTTGGGTAGCAATCCTCCTTGCTGAAGTTCCCGTGTACAATGCGTAACACCCTCTCCTCAGCATCTGGTGTTGTGGATCTGGTTCTAACTTCTCGTACATGGTGTGCGAATCTCCCGGTTTCTCTAAGGCGCTGATGTAACCGGCTAAATGTACTCTTGTCCGGCTACCTCTGGAGTGGAAAGGCTTCTTCATACACCGTGCAGCGTCAAGGGCACTGCCATTCGCTTATCCATGCGTGATGTTCATGTCAGCGTACTCTTCATTGGTGCAACCTCTGCCCATGGTGCCTTCACGTTCGTAACCAGTTGTGAGCCCGGTACGGCACAGTGCAAAGAGGGTGAAAGAGAATTAGTTGCGAATGCGTAGACAGGCAGACAGTTGATCCTAAACGTTGAGATATCAACGTAAGTACCGCAGTATCCAGAAACGTCTACAGTTGGTTCCCAGCTCAAATGAATGTACCTTGGTACCGGATGAGTTGCGGACTCATGCTAATTGGAGCTTTCCAGCTATTTTTGGTCTGTAGTTTCTATGTGTCAATTATTGACCATCACTTCTGAAACACGCTGTATGAGATGTTGCCTCCTAATATTAGTCTGAACTGAGACGATTTCCTAATTGTTCATTACTCTCGAGAAGGATCTATGATAAATGAGTTGCTGACATAGGTCTTTTAAACCCACGTTGTGTGTTTTAAAGTCAAGCGTGCTTATTTGATTTATTTATTTTTTAGTCTAAGTTTCCCTTCTTTACAAGCAACAATATGCATAGTCATTAAAAGAGAGTGGGACAGCTTAAATCTTCTATTACACTGTACATATTTCTGGTTTGCTGGACGGCAGGTGTACTGGAGTAGTAGCGCAACAGGAAGCTAGTTAAACACAGTGTGACGTCTTGTACATGGCGCATTCTGTTGTAAATTCTAAAACATTAACAGGATTCTGCTTTACAGGCCGACACAGTACAGTCGCCACTTAACAGACCACGATGGCTGGATAGACAGTGCTCAGTGTGTAGTCTAGATGAAATTTATCTCCTGAACGTGTGGAAGTCGCCCAAGCCATAGGAAGGGATCTGATCTCCCTTAGCTTAATTTCCCACAGAAAGGCAAGATGTTTGTGCTATAGTGATAGAATACTCATACCAAAGCTGAGATCGTCCGAGGTGACAAAGTTGCTAAAAGGCCTGGCTAACAGAGTTGCAGCCTTGGCAGCAGCTGCAGCACCAGCTGCCTCATTCCCTGTCACGTCGACCTGCCCAGGATTCCTTGAGGACGAGATGACAGCGGAAGCATCAGCGATCGAGTAGAGGCACTTCTGCACCCGTTGTACTATACGGTGGTACGTGCACACAACAGTGAGGCTCTGGAGATCACTGACGTAATCACAGGGTACGACACATTTAGAGATTCCGTGTCGCTTTTATGTACAAGGTTGCCTGATAAAGGGCAAATAGCTCTGTAGAAAAAATAGAACATTGTTCTAAAAGGCAATATCCGGTTATCTCTTTTCCGAGAAAAAAGGCACATCCCGTTCTATAGTCACCCTTAGGCACCATCGGTGTAAATTTTGATACCTTGCACAGACTAAATACGAAGCTCCAGAAGCGTCGAGCGAATAATCGAAGGTGAAGTAGTACTCTTTGGAAGCGAAATAAGTCCAAGATGGAAAAAGACTCGCACGTCTCCGAAACGTATCAGATGAATGGTCTTAATCTTCATTATGTTTGGGCTAAGAGGGCATAGCAGTTATGAGTCTGCTACATATGTGAATCTATTCCCCATTTCGCATAAAATTTTACCTGTGAATTAAAAAGGAATGCGATCTCACTGGTACTCGTATTAATGAAATATGAAGAACTAAGAGAAGTACAATAGTGCAAAGGAAATACACTGTAAGTCAAAAAAAGACCACCACGAATCAGTTATCCAAGTGGGATGGAAATCGTTAGATGTGATGTAGAGACAAACGATCAAAAATTCAGACAAACTGGATGATTTATCAATGAGAAAGAGCTTCACAAATTGAGCAAGTAGATAACACGTTAGTCCACCTATGGCCCTTGTGCAGTCATTCATTCGGCTTTGTATGACTGATGGAGTTGTTGGATGTCCTCCTCAGGATACCATGCCAGTTTCTGTCCAATAGACGCCTTAGAAGGTCAGGATCCCGATACGCTTGTAGGGACTTACTCATAATGCTCGTGACGTTCTCAAATGGGAGAGATCCGCGCCAGGGTATGGCATGGCAAGCACGAAGGTAAGCAGTAGCAACTCTCGCCGTGTGCAGGCGGACATTACTTTGTTGATATGTAAGTCCAGAATGGCTTGCCATGAAGGGTAACAAAACGACGAGTAGAACATCGTCAACGTCCCGCCGTGTTCTAAAAAAACTGTACAACACGCAGTGTGTAAGTCCACTCGCTCGTTTTCGTCGACTGACCGCAACCATTTGGTACCCGTTCAGACCACATCTCTCATCTACTCCCATCAAATGACCGACTGATCCACCTGCTTCGGTCGTATTCCAATCTGCATGTCGCCTCCTACAGCTGTACCAGAGATAACCAAAGCAGGCGCTCCACCTGAAAACACTTACACACTCGTCCGTTAACCGGTTCTACTGACCAAGTCTCACCACCTCTGTCGGAACACGTATGTAGACGTGTGCCCACATAGCTTTGGTTCAAAAATGGTTCAAATGGCTCTGAGCACTATGGGACTCAACATCTTAGGTCATAAGTCCCCTAGAACTTAGAACTACTTAAACCTAACTAACCTAAGGACATCACACACACCCATGCCCGAGGCAGGATTCGAACCTGCGACCGTAGCAGCCCCGCGGTTCCGGACTGCAGCGCCAGAACCGCACGGCCATAGCTTTGCTCATGTATCGAATGTCTCTTGGCTTCGACGTCCACTGATTGGCAAAAAGTGAAGCAGCAAAAATAGGAGGAGGAAACAAAATAAACACGTTTTGAAAAGGTGTGTGATGTTATTTCAGTGAGTCAAATTTACAAATAACTTAGTATGTTGAACGCACACAATGTACGTTCCACCTAATCCGGATACATATACTGATTCTGTTGGGAATGGCGTCGTAAACAGTTCTATCCTGTCTTGTAAAGACAGTCGTAATTGGTCCTCGATACCTTGGATGCCGACACTGTGATGGTCAAATACATGTTCTGTCGCTGACAGATCTGGGTATCTTGCAGGCCACAGGATTACCTCAACATCACGGAGACACTTCACAGAGACATGTTCTACACATGAGAGAGCGTCGTCCTGCTGAAAAATGATACCACAATATTATCGTATGAGGGAAAACCCATTATGAGGCAGAATGTGTGCGACGTACCGTAATACGGTCTGAATTCCCTCGATCACTACCAGCCGTGACCTGAAGTCAAAATTGATGGCTCACCACAGCATGGGAGGAATAACATCGTTGTACCTCCCCAAAACATTGAAAGATTGGGACTTCTCCTTACGTCGCCACCATACTAGCCAACGATGGTCATTGGGGTAGGCTAGAACCGCGATTCATCGGTGGGGTGGACACACTGCGAAGCCATTCATCAGTACTCCATGCTTCCCGGTTACGGCACCACTCCAAACACAACAGTTTGTGTTGTGATGTTAACGGCAACCTGTGTATGGAACTATTAGCAGCTAGTCCGGCAGCTGCTAGTCACCGACGAATGGTGCGAGGTGACACAGAACGATGTGGAGAGTTCATTACATCTTCTCGGATCGTTGGCGCGGGTCCGAATGAGTTAGTGTGCTTATGTCGGTCAGAAGTGATACTCTGCAACCTTTATGACGAATGTGTCTGCCTGCAATCCAACATCGGGTCACTGTAACGTTTGCAGGCTTCCACTAACCTGGATATCGCACGGTTCAACCATTTGGCCACATAGGAACCCATAACAATATCTCTTTCAAACCTATCAGGTGCAGAAAACACCGTAAACCACGAGTACTCGCCATTTCCATGCTCTTCACAGTGATCGCGTCTGACCCCTCAAAGCTGGTAACGACACTGAACACGAAGAGCAAGTAATGCACTCTGGTGTTCATTCTGTCACAGATAACTGCAACCCTCATCATTTTCAGTTCCACCGATGGTGTGTACATTACGAAGTTACATCAACATTCAATCATGTACTCACTTTTTCTTCCACCTTTTTATCAGGTAGTGTACTAGCGTGTCGTTCCGTTTACCAGTAGCATTCGAAGTCTCACAAATCGATAAAAATGGCAGAAAAGAGCACTACCCGTACATCCTCTTGCCCCCTTTTGTGTCGACAGCTTCCTCAAGTATGCGTCTGACACGCCAGAAAATTGTGTTCTTGGATAGCATTCGATGTTGGTTCTCAAAACTTATTTTCTCGCACGAAGTCTCTCTGCTGCTAACGGAACCCAATTTCCTTCTCTAGCAAAAGTGTTTTTAATGCAGTAGTTGCTAGCATAGTAATCCATTGCATGTCACAGAAAACTCCAACTGCACATTCTATCTCATTTAAATGATAATCAGCTACTTATTGGAAGCCGTGACGTTCCCTCTAGTTGCACTGCACTGTTAGGTTATCTCCTTGTCAGCCACACTTGCCTGTTAAAAGAGTGAAATTCCATGCATACAAATAACGTCTTTCATCCAAAGTACTCGCAACTCCACTGTGAACTTTACATCACTTCATATTATTCAATATAATGATTTAATTGGTTTCCAGTTATTAATTCGATCTGTGTGCACAGATAGTTACAAATAGCTTTAAGCTGGGGGGGGGGGGGGGTGTCGCATCGGCATGAATGCTCACGAACAGTAAGACAGAGGCATTTGATTGAAATAAACTTTATAGCAAACAGTAACGTGCTTGCTGATATTCTCTGCCGATAACATGGCTAATACAAATAATAGCCATTATTGTTCAACAAAAAGATTCTGAACCTCTTGTAGTTGTCATTGTGGATATTCGTGTCTAAAAAATGCTCTGGCGTACTAGTTAAAATCATAGTCTGCAAAGCAAGTCCAGAATTTTCTCACTATTTAATTTTGTTGTACACCCATGTATTTTCCAGTGGTAGTATTGTTTATACGTAAATAGTCTGATGATAGTTACGTGTGGGAAAAGTTATCTGGACTGCCCAATTTCTAGGTTTTTCTAATCGCAGCAAGTCAGAAGTCAGTGTATTTACAGCTGGCACTAACAATAAATACAGAGCTACGAATTTGATATACACTCTGGTGACACAAGAAATCTTGTAACACAAGGAATACTCCTTTGGAACAGAGAAAAAGATGAGCAAGAAAGAGTGGATAACGTTGTTTGCTGAAACCTTGAGGGATAGCTTCAACCGCTTAATTCAAAGGTACTTTCTTCCTTCTTCGTCCGTGCATAATATACACTTCCTCATACGGTATGAGAACTGTCTTAAGTGGATCTGTTGACTGTCTGTCAGAGATTTGCAACTGATGCACTACCGCCAAGATGTACTGATGGCAAGATCTGAAGTGCAGATGTACGTTTGTACAGTTTCACAAGGTCCCAGTGTTAAAAAAACTTTTGGGTTCTATAGACGCTATTTTCCACTTCAATATGGGATATCTGAAGACTGTAGAAAGCAAGAGTCCCAGCAACCCGCATTCCTTTATCAGTCACCCAGCAGAATATCCTTACCTCTTGATCAATGACGGATCAAGTAGTTCACAAAATGTTGCCTGCTGAAGGAAAAATTAAAAAAAAGACTAACTTGGCCTTGACATTACAAGAAGAAACCTTACAAGAGGAGGAAGGGAAAACGTATGGCGCTGATGAATTTTAATCGAAATGTGTCTTGTACTGACAGTCATTTGTAATAAAATTTTAAACTACTTTTTCCGTGAGTTAATTTTCCTGAGTTGATTGCAAAATTTTTTCATCCTGTACATTAACCAGTCTCGATGACATTCTTTCTGGAAGCAGTCTTGACATTTTTTCACACTTCTATGTATTAATATTAACGCAAATGAAGTTTGTCCATGTTATTATTACTTTTGCGTACCGGTAATTAAGAAAAATGTAAGCTCGGAAATGAGAACTGTTGAACTAGATATTGTGAATGCACCTATAAAACCTAGAATGTGAAAATTGAGGTCTGAGTACTAAAAGATGTTCTTCAGTTGCATTAAGAAGCATATCAAAATTAAAAATTCAAAAACCAGAAAATCCTATACTGTAAGTTTCATCAGCGTACAAATTTAAATTTGCTGCCAAAGTGGTGGCCTAGCGTCAGATGCTAACGCTTTTAAATTCGTTGCTCTGTAGCGTTGTTGAATGACGTTTCCGGACACGGCCTGCTAGCCCTAATTTGTTCCTCAAAATGCCCTCTACAAACCCTCGAAGTTCGTCGCAGCATTTCTGGGACACTCTGCATAAAAGAATCATATCTTTTAATTTGTCTGGTGCAGATCCGATGTTCTTATGGAAGAAACATCATAGTCCCATCAGGAAAACATTGTTGGTGGCATCTCGGTGATTATTTAAATTGCCAAAATGCACTGAAGATTGTTTCATACGGCCCTAGTTGCTATTCGTCTACGTAGAAAGATTAAAAACGCTCCGCATTCCATTCTTTCTCCAGAAAAATTTTTAACGTACCAAGAACTTTGAAAACACCGCAAACTCATTCCGGAAACAACCGCTGAGGCTGCGGCCAAGTCTTTACTGTTCTATATCCTTCATTGCAGGAGTGCTGGTCCAGCGAAATATGCAGAAGAACTGCGAGATGCAAAGTTTGGAAAGTATGATTTTATCCCGCAAGAGCACTTAGCCCTAAAAGGTAAAGTTTTTGGTTTCGAGTTTTAGACCGCCACATGATTTTAGTAAGCCAGCTAGTGAGACGTCGAATGCCGATCATCACTGACAGCTGAAACAGATGAAGATATCCCTAGACGTGTACATATGTAACTTAGCTGGCCGAGCGGTTCTGGGCGCTACAGGTTAAAATCCTGCCTCGGGCATGGATGTGTGTGATGTCCTTAGGTTAGTTAGGTTTAAGTAGTTCTAAGTTCTAGGGGACTGATGACCTCAGAAGTTCAGTCCCATAGTGCTCAGAGCCATTTTTTGTAACTCAGATTTGTGTGACGTTGATATGCGGAAGAGGACACTGGAAGAATTTGAAACACGGTGTAGCAGGATCAAGTGATCAGATGAAGTACGAAAGAAAATATATTGGAAACATTAGGCACCGAGACTTCTCTTACCGGAAGTGGGATCGAGATAAAGGAACGTAAGGGCGACGATGAATACTTCGGTTGGCACCGCAGGGAGTTGGGGAAGGAAAAATTGTAAGAACTTACAAACACTGGAATCAAGAACACTCTTTCATTCTACAACGTATAGCATGCTATTACGGCAAGTGGCGTCCGGAAATTTGTCTTTTGCGGGCGATACTCCCACCAGATGCGGCTCCTGACCTGTCCTCATACCTCTACCAGTATCTTTACCACACTCCGAATTTGATACGTTGTCGCCAATGATGTCTCGACCACACTGCGGAAGTTTCGCTGGGAAGCCCTTACACCTCTCCATACATTTACGACCTCTTCCCATTCGATGTTCACACTTTTTGGAACACCGAAGGAAGACATTCGTCGTCCTCGACTTAGTTCGGACGAAGAGGTGCACACCTGGATTCAATTGTGGTTCCGTAGACAACCGCAAAATTTTTTCATGAAGACATTGACTGTCTTGTCTTTCAGTAAGATAAATATATCAAAGGCTATGGTCATTACTCTTGAAATATTGAACAGTTCAATAACCTTTTTTTCAATCTCTCATTTCCAATTGAATGCCCGTTATACATTTACATAACAGAATAGAATGCTAAGAAGCTTGAGTGTTGTTCTGGCTGACTTCTCTGGTGACACAGAAAATCATTTTTTTTTTTTTTTAGTTTGTAATAAGTAGGTTATTTAATGTAAAATAATTTTATACCTGCTTTTGTTATTAGCACAAAATTTATTTTTTCTTTTATGCTCATTCTTAAGTCAGTATGCAAACGCATTTAGATATAGTTCTTGTTAAAACGCCGCTAAACTGGTTAATTCTGCGTCACTGAGGCATAACACAGCCATCGATTACAATATACGTAACTAAACTAAACGGGTCTAGTCACAGCGACTCGACTGAATCTAACGAACAGCTCCTGTTTAATAGTTCAGTAGCTGCAACATGGTCACTAATTAAAACAGCGATTCAGGACGTGAAGAACAAATTTATTTCATTTCCGTCAATGATCACAAAAGGTTTCGTCCTTAGGCTACCGTTCCCGGTCAGCAATGAACATTTTCAGATCTGTTTTATAACATGTCCTAGGCACTGTGACCTAGTTTACACCATATTTTAAATGTGTGTAGCGATGCTAAGCTGGTTTTTTCATCATTGATAGAAATAAGAGAAATTTATTGTTTAATAATTCTGAGGGATTATGAGATAAAAGGAGTTTCACAGAAGGTATTTTGAGCTTCCATTTTTTCGTAAATGTGCAGAATATTTTATTGCTCTATACTGTAAAAGTTGCTTGAACAGCTGAACAACACGTTCACTTAAATTTTGAATTCATTTTATTTTTGCACCCCGTTACAGTCAACTTTCCCTTTCGCTCGTTGTAATCGCAATGCTTGTCGATTGTGCCTACGAGAATAATTTACTTGGAAGACACCGTTAGTGCCAAGTCCTGTTCCCCACCCACGTCTGTCGAGAAGAATGAAGGAGTCTGTGAATAATACAGCTGCAGCGCCGCAAAGAGCACCAGCCGTTATTCTATTTCGTTCTCATTTTTTCCTTTGATGTCAGTCTGCTGAGTGGGATTTTTATAAAAACTGTCAGAAAGAGACATTCCCAGAAAATCCGGTGTTCATCTATAAAGACCCACAATATTTTATCCTCTGCGGGATAAAAATCAGGCATTATAGAGAAGGACGGAAATTTATAATTCAGTGACATTATCAAAAAATAATCTGTATTTCATTCTCACAAACGGCACATCAGTGGCCTTTATCAAACGAACCACTCCACTTAGGCTATTTCAATAATACACTGTCAAATATAGATGCGCAACAGCTGGTATAACTATTAAAATGCTACTGTTCTTAATCATAACTATTAAGCAAGTAGTACGTTCCTCGCTACACCGATACACAAAACAAACATTAGTTTCCTCCATTCATTTCCTTTTTCGATAATCGTGACGATATTAAAAAGATTTAAGTAAAATGTTCTTTTGATTTCCCTGCTGTTAAAATATAAGTAGCCGGAAACAAAAAGTACAATTCGCACCTTCTCATTCCAATAGGCAGTTTCAGAGCTCCAACCCACAATCTATTATGCATAGGTAGCTCCATGCAGTCAGTGTGTTGTTAACAGAGTAGTCACTTCACTGCCCAATGAGTACAGTTTTCCCTTACAGAAGCTGTGACACCGTCCACAGCTCCAAGCTTGATGATGATGATGATGTTTGTTTCCTGGGGCGCTCAACTGCATGGTCATCAGCGCTTGTACAAAGTCCCGATTTTTACACAGTTCAATTTCTGTTTCACAGTCTAATGTAGTCACTGTCACGAATGCTGCTGCTGCTGCTGCTGCTGATGATGATGATGATGATGATGATGATGATGATGATGAAATGAAGAGGACGACACAAACAACCAGTCCCTGAGCAGAAAAACTCCCCAACTCTGCTGGGAATAGAACCCGGAACCCCGTGATTCAGAGGCAGGAATGCTAACCACTGGACCATGATCTAAGCACACAGCTCCAAGTGTGTTGCGCGTTCGTGCGAGCAGTCCTGTATTTGAGTAATATGCAACTGAGACATGCCATAGAAAATGACAATAATTTTACATCCTGCATTGACTATAAAACAGATTATTTTCGAATGTGAACGGTTATTCATTTTCGTATGTTGAAAAGCTCCAGTTTCTAATATGAACTCTCATTTGTTTAAGAAAGTTACAGCGTTTAAAATCTTAAATAAATCAAAAATCAAAATTATGAGTCAACCAGTAGTGATAACCTAAACTATTATGGCTTTATGGGAATTCAAACAATGTTCCTCCTGAATCTCTCTGAATGGGGACTTAATTTATATTCCTCTGAATCTGGTGCTTTTACCACTGTATCACCCCTGTCCAAACAGGATTTTTAGGATTGGGCTTCCAGACAGAATACAGGTAATTTAAAATCTTATATCAACAGAAGTTGACACTGTTAAATTCGGTTATTGGAGAAAGTGATGAGAGTGGAAAACGTTCCGGCATCTACTCATGTAGTTACTGTTTACAAGGAGATCATCCAACAAAACTTTCAGTTTCATGCAAGTCAGAACTCCCTGCCGTGATTACAAAAAAATGGTTCAAATGGCTCTGAGCACTATGGGACTTAACATCTATGGTCATCAGTCCCCTTAACTTAGATCTTCTTATACCTTACTAACCTAAGGACATCACACAACACCCACTCATCACGAGGCAGAGAAAATCCCTGGCCGCGATTACAATCTTGAATGCAAATAACGCCAGTCGTGTATCTACACTTTAAACAGCCACATTTGTTGTCTATACGTGTGTGTGTGTGTGTGTGTGTGTGCGCGTGTGTGAGTGAATTTATTTTATATATATTTGGTTTTTTTTATACAGTAAAGCTGCACGCCCTCGGGAAAAACTACGGTTGTAGTTTCCCCTTGCTTTCAGCCGTTCGCAGTACCAGCACTGCAAGGCCGTTTTGGTTATTGTTACAAGGCCAGATCAGTCAATCATCCAGACTGTTGCCCCTGCAACTACTGAAAAGGCTGCTGCTCCTCTTCAGGAACCACACGTTTGTCTGGACTGACAGCAGATACCCCACCGTTGTGGTTGCACCTACGTTACGGCTATCTGCATCGCTGAGGCACACAAGCCTCTCCACCAAAGGCAAGGTCCATGGTTCAAGTGGGGGAGGGGAGAGGGGACAAACTTGTTTCATGGAATTACAATAGTTCTGCTTTGTTCTGGGAAATTAATTAATTTCGTGGATCTTTTACACTGCTAACTGCAATGGAGTCGGGAGTGCAGACAGCATTATTTGCCAAGACACCAACATAGTGTGTGCAGGATGATAGGTTGTACAGTGTCAGCAACATGGCAGTCGTGGAATCAGAAGAATTTGATTGGTAACTACATTCATTTTTTTTCAGGAATACGTTAATACAATGGTTGATGGTGACCGACCAGATAGCGTGCGCTGACACCCAGTGGCAAATGCTACTCCAGCAAAGCAGAAGACGCCGTGCTTGGCTTGAGCAGCGCGAGGGTGCCGGGAAGGAGATCTGCCTAAGCAAAGTGGTAGCGCCAATAAGTGGCCTTGCATACGTACGACACCCACGAGGAAGACAGCTCACCGGGCATACGTCACAGCAGTTGACGCTACAGATCTTACGAGCTGCAGTGACCGTCTCCAGCAAGAAGCGAGTTACTGTTTGAAACCACTTTAACACTTTGTAGCTGCGCATTTAAATAGACGCACGCTTCGATAACACACGCAAAAGTAAGTTTTCGCTGACATACTGATTTACCGCCTGGCCACGGACGTAGCCGAGCGTTCGCGATTTATGTTGTACAAGACGATTAGTGTGACGTCATAAGTTCATTGCATGGCCCGTATTTCCCCTGGACCCTGCATACACAAGACAGACGCTAGGCGTTCGGCAGGCAACAGACTCATGCGCTGGACAGCCAACCGATCGTCCTAGCGGACGGTCAGGAGCGTGGTGTGTGCTGGCGCGCAGATCCTGAACCGAGGAACCCTTGGAGAAGAACAGAGGCAGAATTAAGTCACCCTCGGTGTGGCCCCCTCTTGGTGGTTCTCTCTCGAGCCAAGGAATTATCACGTCCAGCAGCGGCTGGTACCTGAGCAGCTAGCGGATGTTGGAACTAAACGTATCTGAAGCTGATTAGCCCATATAGTACTGTCGACTTGCGCTAATTATGTCTCAGAAGGAGACCACACGGCAGTCAGATTTTTGTAACTTTTTATATTTATGGTGCTTGAAGTTCAGAACACAAATATCAATGAATCAAAGTTTATAGATGTTCCTCTCAAAAAGTCTTGATAAAATCCACTTTTACGTTTCCCTGGCGTCTTTAATAGGCTAGAGTAAGGTCGATTTTTTTCAGCAGGCAGCGTAGTTATGTACGGAATGCTCGTCTACCTCAAACTTCTTCTTTTAACAAAGCTGTATGTTCTACCAGCATTCCCGTGAAGTTTAGGATAGATAAGCATGGGAAAAAAATCAGTAGCGTTCGAGACTGAAAACGGCTGGTTCACATATAATTTTTTTCACGTTTCTCGGATCAGTTCGAATACCTACTCATTTAAAAATAAAATTCGTCAAGTACATGCTAATTAACAGGTGTCTAATTGCCAATATTACAAAAAAACCTTTTATTTCTAATTACATATCTTCCACAAAAATCCAGTTTTCGTTGCAAATGTAAAACCTTGATATCATTTTTTACAAAAGATTTTTAAATTTAAGAAACTAGATAAAGAATTTCTTTCATCCTTACATATGGTACAAGCTTTACGGAACTGTTCATGGAACATGCACCTTTGTTTAAAACTTTAAATGGGATCGGAATCGAAATTGTGTGACCCATTTGATAAATGAGCATATGAGCATTGTACGATTCAGCCCCGACGTCTACTGGGAAAGACGGTGTTGCTGTAGGTCACTGAAGAAGCTCGGAAAATAAATCACTTCCTCACAGAACACCGACGTCTTCGTCGACCTCTCATACGCGACCTCACTGATGCAGAAGGACGACGATACACTACGAAATGCAGCATTGGTCATGCTTTCCATTCTCATTTCAGCCAGCTGTATGCCCGACCTCAATTGAGGTGGTAGCGGCACTCACTGCCAGCACCATGCTGGAAGATGTGGCTCCAGAACTTCCGGAAGAAGTGACCCCCAATGACGTCCTAGATGCTCTCAAATTGGGAGTTGCCCCTGGACCTGAAGACCTCCACCTTCAATTTTATAAGTGTTTTAGTTGTCTTTTGGTATTACTTGGACGTCCATCTGTCGTGAAATGGTGTCACCCATAATGACGATCTCGCCACATTCCTTGATGGTGTCATCATCTTGTTCCATAAGCCACGTGGGCGATCACGGATCTGTGATTACCGGCCCAACACTCTACATGATCATTTTCACCCGTTTGTTGGCCTCACGACTCAAGAAGGCAGCAAGATACGTCACATCCCTTGAGCCGCTGGACGGAGACAACAACACCTATAAGGCCTTTTGCCATTACATTGACATGATCGCACTCGCGACGTCGTAACATTTGCCTGGAGCATTAGCACCGCTTGACTTCAGTCAGGCTATCAACAATTTCGACCATACCATTCCGAAATCGGTCTTCCAGCACATGGATTTTCCGGCTCACATAGGAACAGTGGTAATGCACCTCTTAAAAATATGCTCTGTAATGGTCGCTACACTGAGCCTCTAGCGATCGAGTGCTCTGTCCGTCAGGATTGCCCACTTTGCCCAATGCTGTATGCTTTGGCATTAGAGACCCTACTCCAGGGACATCACCAATGCCTGGTGGGCCTGACATTGCATGGACACCGCTTCTCTTGTACGGCCTACGCTGACGATTTAGTCCTCGACCCACGCAATGAAGACGATGTTCACGTTGCTCTGACTTTGTGGTGACATATGGTCAGGCATCTGACAGTTCTCTTAACATTTCCAAATCGAAGGTTCTGGCCACTGGTGAGGGCCTGCCTGAGAAATATGTCGCTCCTCTAAGCGTGGTCACGAGCGCCCACTGTTTGAGCATTGATGTTATGAATGTGTGAATGACCGCCCTCGTTTAGCAGTAACAAACAGTAGACGCCTCCTCCAAACTATCAGGGCTGGCCTCGTGGACCACCGGCTTAGATCTCTCGACACTGTAGAGCGTATGCAATACGTGAATACATACCACGCCTCTCCCGTTCCCCATGTGGCACAAGTGTTCCCGGTTCCGATTACCCATGTCCATCGTATGTTGATGGCGACGGGATCCTTTGCCTATACTGAAATGTTATTTAAAGTTCACTATTCCTCCCTTGCCCTTTCAAGGGATCGTGGTGGAGTGCGCTTATTTCAAGTGCCAGACAGAGTTACGGCACTTTTTGTTAACTCCCAATTGAAAGTCTGGCGCCGTTGCCCGACGTGCTTGACTTGACTGGTTCTACATGAATGTGTGCCAGTCTCTATGTCAGCCCCAGTCATGTTATCAGACATTCCATTCCCCTTTTATCACTTTCGGAATTCCTTTCTGGAATTAAGTTACATCCTCCTCTCCTTATCCCTTCCATGAGTTCTCCAGATAAAGACAGTACACGACACATTACAAATTTGTCGAACTCCCAATCCCATCGAACACAAGTTTCCCAGACCATATGGTGACATTTGTGGACCCGGTGCGTGCAGGGTTTCTTGACGCCAGCATCAAGTCCACCTGGTATATCACAGTCAATGGCAAACAGGTCAATCAGTTCCGTTTGCACCGCATCCGCCTCGCTGACACAACCCTCTGTGTTCACTGTGCCGTAGATGACACAGACGCTCACCGATTCCCATGTGGTCCATCGTCTGACGTCTGGAGGCTAACGCAGCATATCTTGGCGCTACTTACCTGACAGACATCTGCTTAGATCACTTTCCAGACGCTTTCATTCCCAGATGTGAACTGGATACGCGGCCATATGGTCCGCTACCTTTTTGGCCCTGACGAAAAATCAGAATGGGGTTATTGGACATACCTTAACGGTCGACACTGTGCACTTGTTCGCAACCCCAGATACAATTTTCCAATTTCCTATAGTGCGCCTTTCCTGACCCGCCTTGCAAGAAACGAGATTCTGACGCTTATTTTGCCGGGACGATGCTCTGAAACAGTACAAACGGAATATCATTTAAAATTGCGGGAAAACTGGTTTGAATTTTCCGCCAATCGGAAGGCGTTAGCGGCTCCTGGAATTGTGGTACAAAGAATAATTAAAAAAAGAAAACGGAAAGGTACCAAACAAAACAATAAAATAAAACTAAAAACAAAAAATGAAATAAAATAAACTAAACCGAAAAAATAAATCTCCTACATTACTTCCATTTCTATCACTACTCTCTATGTTCTTCCCCCCTACTTTCTTCCTTTCCTCCACCCTTTTAGTAGTAGGTTGGTTGTTTTGAATAGGCGTAGATCGGCGCCAATGCCTGAAGAGACGCAGTTCCTGTTTTTGTTGGGACACAAGTAGCAGTGGCAAGTAGACCTTCTTTTGTAGTTTTCCTGTCCCAAGGCAAAAAAAGAAATTAAAATAAATAAGCAGGAGACCTGGACTCAAGTCCTCACTGTCAAAGAAAACAATTATGGCGACCGAAATAAGCGGGAAATCCGAGTACCAGTCCCGGTTCGGCACAAATCTTTGTTGTCATCATTCCATCCTACAACTGATGGTAGCCCATATTTGCAATTGCAAATACATTTACTGTAGCTAGGAATTATGTTGGTGCTCAGCTGGAATTTTTGGTAACTGAAAACAGTTTTAAGGCAACGAAAAATCAATATCCATCTACTCACAGCAATTTTCTCAACAACTGTCACATTTTGCTTTGTGTTATGTAATAGTAGTCATAAAATGAAACCCGCCATTTTGTTTACAATTCAGTGCCATAAAATGAAAGTGAATCTCATTATCGGTATAGCACAAAAAAGGTTTGACACATATTTTTTAGTGTTGTCCGAAAAGGAAGCAGTTCCTGTCAGACTGATGCGTTGTATACCAGTCATGTGCGAACAATCAACTAGATGGTGCACATTGCAGTAAAGTAAGAGCAATTGGACTATTAGACCAATTGTGTGATTGGGTTGACGAGTTCCTAAATAACAGAACGCAGCATGTCATTCTCAATGGAGAGAAGTCTTCCAAAGTAGGAGTGATTTCAGGGGTGCCGCAGGGGACTGTCATAGGACCGTTGCTGTTCACAATATATATAAATGACCTTGTGGATAGCATCGGAATTCCACTGAGGCTTCTTGTGGATGATGCTGCAGTATATCGAGAGGTTGTAACAATGGAAAATTGTACTGAAATGCAGGCAGTTCTCCAACGAATAGATGCATGGTCCAGGGAATGGCAATTTGAATCTCAATGTAGACAAGTGTAACGTGCTGCGAATGCATAGAAAGAAAGATCCTTTATCATTTAGCTACAATATAGCAGGTCAGCAACTGAAAGCAGTTAATTCCATAAATTATCTGGGAGTAGGCAATAATCGGTAAAGCAGATGCCAGACTGAGATCATTGGAAGAATCCTAAGGAAATGCATTCTGAAAACAAAGGAGGTAGGTTACAGTACAGTTGTTCGCCCACTGCTTGAATACTGCTCACCAGTGTGGGATCCGTACCAGATAGGGTTGATAGAAGAGATAGAGAAGATCCAACGGAGAGCAGCGCGATTCGTTACAGGATCATTTAGTAATCGCGAAAGCGTTACAGAGATGTTAGATAGACTCCAGTGGAAGACTCTAAAAGAGAGAGGCTCAGTAGCTCGGTACGGGTTTTTGTTGAAGTTTAGAGAACATACCTTCCACCGAGGAGTCAAGCAGTATATTGCTCCCTCCTATGTATATCTCGCAAAGAGACCATGAGGATAATATCAGAGAGATTAAAGCCCACACGGAGGCATACTGACAATCTTTCTTTCCATGAAGAATACGAGACTGGAATAGAAGGGAGAACCGATAGAGGTACTGAAGTTACCCTCCGCCACACACTGTCAGGTGACTTGCGGAGCATAGGTGTAGATGTAGTGAAAAAGGGGTAATCAGTGAAGAGAAAGCTAGTGCTGGCTCTTGTAAAATATATACCCGAAGATCCCATCAGTATGGATTTTCAAATATTGTTACACTTTTAGCTAACCAAATCTTAATAATAATACTGGGAATTTCGCACAAATAGTAAAACAGTAGATTTTTCATTGTGTCTCCAAATTGTCTGTTGTTTCTTTATAATTGTTAAAGGCGTGCTGGCGTAAGCTGGCGGTAGCACACCATGCGGCATAGATGTTGTGAGAAGATCGATGGACGCTGAAAACAGACTCGCAGGAAACGAGCCACCAACGCCCTCTCGGCCACCGGTATTTAGGATCACCGCCGCGGACGGGAGGGCGAGTTAAGTTCCAGTGTCATCAGTCGCAGCCCAGCGGGAATCCCAGTAGCAGTTACCTCCGCCGCTAACTCAGAGACAGGCAGCATAGCAACCATATAGCGGACTTTGTACTTCTCCAGCAGTGTGGCTAATGTGGACTATGCAGAAGAACTTGTACCACAATGAATATCTTGAATTCAGTAAAATTTCCATTCTTACGAATAAAGAAGGTAGAAAATGTATGCAAGCAGTTTGTGTTATAGAAAGAGGACACCAGTCACCAAACAACATCCTCTCCTTGCTTCCCATGGTACAGCTCTACTGAGACAACGAGACAACATAAAAGAAGGTATTTCAATATATCTATGCAACTACAAGCTGCGCACCTAAATTTAAAATGCCCTCAATAATTAATATAGTATGTGGCGGGGCGGGGTCGGTCGTCTTCGTTCTCTCTTCTCTCTCACTCACAGAAAGTCCACCTACCTCGATATTCCTTCCTTCCTACGTCCCTTCACTCTGTAGTAGCAGATACGTGCTAGGCAGTGTAAAGCAGCGTTGATGAAACCAGTTTCTAATACCTACCATACAGAGGCCGCGTAACTCGAGTTGAAAGTCAGTTCCTGAAAGTTCATATTCCAAAAATCGGGCGTTCGCACGATGCAGTCTACTAGCAGAAAGCATTTAAAAATTATATTGAATCTATTTTTATTCATATGGAAACACATGAAATTGCTCTCAAGTCCGTATTTAATATGTTAAACTTTATCCTTCAAAACCCACTGTCTGTACAACAAATTTTCACTCGAAAAGCAGCCAGAATTTTTTCAAGTCCGACTCGACTAATTTTCACGATCTGACAGTCACAGACCCACCACTCTTCGTGAGTTAAACATTCGGTCGTTTCAGTGGTCTTCTTAAAAAGAAGTGCTAGCCAAAGTATTCCGTACAGAGTACGAAATATGCCACGCGGAATTGTTAATACCACCAGAAAGTTCACAAGCTCATAAATCTCCAACTATTTAATTTAGACACACAAAACTTTCATTAAAATGTTCGTAACTCCAGTCGCTTCAGTCACGACACGTTCTAACCGAAATGAACTCACTAGATCTTCACCTTACAGAATACTTATTAATGTCATTGAAACATCAATTTCTAGTATATTATTTAATCAAAATAAGCGAAGTTGAAAATATTCTCCAAATTGATAAATAAACGTATTCCGCCTCTAACTTTCATTCCAGCTACTTTTATTCAAAAGCAAGCTCACACCGACATACGCATCTGAATCGTGATTGCACTACATATAAAGTAACTGAAGTTTTGAAAATAAAATTCTAATTGATTCATTTTATGCATTGATAACTTAGTAATGGCTTCAAACAATAATGAAAGTCGATTTGTTATTGTTCCTAACTGGGTTTTAAAACGTAAACGTCGGTTTTAGGACTTTAGTAGGTAATTTTCATTATCTCTGAAACTATAATGAATAATAATCTAAAATTTTGACAGCATCATTCCATTAATAACAAAATCGAATTATAACTAATATGGATTATTTAGATTCGTAGAGGGTATGAATTTTCGTACGACTGAATGTTACTTTATGCTGTTCTCACAACAGGCAACGTCAGTTGCGCTGTGAGGAAAGAGGAAAAAAAAAAAAAAACGTAGCCATTATGCAGCCACCGCACCAACCGGATGCGTGCCTTACTGCAACGAATGTCATCTCGTGATAACTTGCTATGTTACAAGTAGACAGCACAATTATTCATATCAATGTTTTACTTCAGCTGTAAGAGAGAAAACTTCACTATGCATGTCGCCTAATGACGTAATGAAGACATTAGTCTACCAGTCACAAAACTTTCAGATTTCTTTCTAAGCTCATCAGAGGTAAGAGAATGAGCACTCTGTGACTATTATGATCTCTCATGTTCTGTCAGCTTCTTCTTCTCTTCTTTTCCACTTGAACATGGTTATATCTGATACTACCTGCCAGACTCCACATGCATGGGGGTTGCCTCCAAACCAGGCGCTCGTTCAGCCTTCATTTCTAACGGCTTGCAACAGAAGTTAGCGTCGTTACTCAAGTGACTGCATAGAAGATAAATTTTACCTGAAAAATTAGATTTTAACTACCCACTGTCTAATCATTAACACTGAAGAATCGTAACATACAATAGCTATCAATATCACGAATCCTTGTCTTCATCCGTGCGCCTCCAGACGTAACAACTACTGTTACAACATTTCGCCTTTCTTTACTTCGCGATAGTGCGATTGTACGTGTTTCTCGTTGTTCTTCAGTTAAACTACTTTGTTGTTTCGAGCAGAATAGAAACTTTTATATCTTTCTTACTTCTGACTGCCTCTGTCGTAAAGAGTAGTTTTCATCCTCCTGACTTTTAACTTCATTCAGTGATAGTAACAAGAAACATTTGGTCCGAAGCCTTTGTTTACCTGAGGTGTACAGAAGAAACTGTAATAGCATTGAGGTGTATTAAGCGGTAAAATGTATGAGGACCAAAAAAAAAGGAAAAGAGAACCGAGACAAACAACTGATCTTTTTTGAGTCATGAGTCTCCTGACTGGTTTGATGCGGCCCGCCACGAATTCCTTACCTGTGCCAACCTCTTCATCTCAGAGAAGCACTTGCAACCTACGTCCTCAATTATTTGCTGGATGTATTCCAACCTCTGTCTTCCACCACAGTTTTGCCGTCTACAGCTACCTCTAGTACCATGCAAGTCATTCATCGACAGATGTCCTATCATCCAGTCCCTTCTCCTTGTCAGTGTTGTCCACTTATTCCTTTCCTCTCTGATTTTGCGCAGAACCTCCTCATTCCTTACCTTATCAGTCCACATAATTTTCAACATTCATCTGTAGCGCCACATGTCAAATGCTTTGAGTCTCTTCTGTTCCGGTTATCCCACAGTCCATGTTTCACTACCATACAATTCTGTACTCCAAAAGTACATCCTCAGAAATTTCTTCCTCAAATTAAGACCTATGTTAGATACTAGTAGACGCCTCTTGGCCAGAAATGCCCTTTTTTGCCAATGGCCGGCCGCGGTGGTCTCGCGGTTCTAGGCGCGCAGTCCGGAACCGTGCGACTGCTACGGTCGCAGGTTCGAATCCTGCCTCGGGCATGGATGTGTGTGATGTCCTTAGGTTAGTTAGGTTTAAGTAGTTCTAAGTTCTAGGGGACTAATGACCACAGCAGTTGAGTCCCATAGTGCTCAGAGCCATTTGAACCATTTTGCCAATGCTAATCAGCTTTTGATATCCTTCTTGCTCTGTCTGTCATTGGGTATTTTGGTGCTCAGGTCGTAGAATTCCTTAGCTTCATTTGCTTTGCGACCATCAATCCTGATGTTAAGTTTCTCGTTGTTCTCACTTTTGCTACTTCTCATTACTTTTTTTCTTTCTTCCATTTACTCTTGTCGTATCGGCTGCCGCACAGCAGCCGTCAACTCGGTGCTGCGTGCTACAACACGCGCGGCACACAGCGAGTACTGCTGGCGCCGCACACGAAGTCAACAACTGGCGCAAGTTAACGCGTCGTCGCGGAGGTTAGCGGCAGCGTACACACGCGCCCAACACTCTGATGGCCGGACCTGCGGATTTAAGCGAGCTCCCTGAGCCCGTTTAACCAGTTCAATCTTCGCCGATGACTGTGTTACTACCCGGCTGCTGGATTCACGACGACCGAACCGTACTGTGGCCTCCCTGGCTGGAAACTTGCCACGCGTCGGTATCGACTGGTTGGCAGTGGTTTGGACTTGTATTCTCTACTAGTGACTCTGGTTTCTCCTTGGCGCTACAGCCAGCGAAGTGTTATGTAGTCGAACTTAAGTTTTGTTTTGAGTGACAGAAGGTCAAATAAATTTGGTTATCACTGAATATTTGTTGTGTTATAGTGAGGACATAACAACCCTCAACCCATATTCTGCACTCATTACGTTGTCCTTTCCGTTCAGCAGACCATGTAATTCTTCACTTTCAATCAGGATGGCTATGTCATCAGTGAATCGTATCACTGATGTCCGTTCATCTTGCATTTTAGTTACACTCGTGCACCATTCTTTTATTTCCATCATTGCTTCTTCGATGTACACATTGGACATTAGGGGCGGAAGACTATATTCCTGTCTTACTTCCTTTTGTAATCCGAGCACTTCTTTCTTGGTCATCCACTCTTATTATTCTCTCTTGGCTCTCGTACACATTGTATATTACCCGTCTCTCAATATAGCTTACATCTGTTTTCCTCAAAATTTCGAACATCTTACACCATTTTACATTGTCGAACGTTTCTTCCAGGTCGACAAATCCTATGAACATGTCTTGATTTTCTTTTGTCTTACTTCCATTATCAACCGCAACGTCAGAATTGCCTCTCTGGTGTCTTTACCTCTCCTAAAGCCAAACTGATTGTTACCTAACATCCCCTCAATTCTCGTATTCATTCTTCTGTATATTATTCATGTCAGCATTTTGGTTGCATGATCTGTTAAGCTGACTGTGCGATAATTCTCGCACTTCTCAGCACTTACAGTCTTCGGAACTGTGTAGATGATATTTTTCCTACAGTCAGATCTTAGGTCACCAGACTCATAAATTCTACACACCAACTTGAATAGTCGTTTTGTTGCCACTTTCCCCAATGATTTTAGAAATGTTGACGGAACTTTTGTCTAACTCTTCTGGATTATTTGATCTTAAGTCCTCCGAAGCTGTCTTAAATTCTTATTCTAATACTGGATCCCCTATCTCTTCTACAGCGACTCCTGTTCCTTCTTCTGTCACATTAGACAAATCTTCCCCTCATAGAGACCTTCAATGAACTCTTTCCACCTATCCGCTCTCTCCTGTGCATTTAACAGTGGAATTCGCGTTACGCTCTTAATGTTACCACCCTTGCTTTTAATTTCGCCGAAGGTTGTTTTGATTAGATGCTGACTCAGTCCTTCCGACAATCATTTCTTTTTCAATTTCTTCACATTTTTCATGGAGCCATTTCGTCTTAGCTTCCCTGCAGTTCCTACTTATTTCATTCCTCAACGATTTGTATTTCTGTATTCCCGAATTTCCCTGAGAATTTTATGTACGTCCTTGTTTCAGCAGTCAGCTGAAGTATTTCTTCTGTTATCCATGGTTTTTTGGCAGTTGCTTTCTTTGTACCTACGTTTTTTTTTCAACTTCTGTAATTCCCATTTGTTGAGATGTCCATTCCTCTTCAACTTTACTGCCTACTGAGCTATTTCTTATTATTGTATCTACAGCCTTAGACAACTTCAAGCATATCTCGTCATTGTTTAGTACCTCCGTGTCCCACTTCTTGCCACATTGATTGTTCCTGACTAATTTCTTTAACTTCCGCCTGCTCTTCTTCACCACTAAATTGTGATCTGAGTCTATATCTGCTTCTGGGTAAGCCTTACAATCCATTATCTGATATTGCCTCACCATGATGTAATCTAACTGAATCTTCCCGTATCACCTGGCCTTTTCCAAGTGTACCTCCTCCTCTTGTGATTCTTGAACTGAATATTCCCTTTTACTAGTTGAAATTTATTACAGAACTCAATTAGTCTTTCTCATTCCTTGTCCCAAGCCCTTATTCTCCTGTAGCCTTCTCTTCTACACTTTCCACTACATCTGCATAAGTATTAGAGTTTCATCTCCCTTTACGTATTGTATTACCCTTTCAATATGGTCACATATCTTCCCTGTCTCTTCATCTTCACCCTGTGACATCGGCATCTATACCTGAACTATCGTTGTCGATGTTAGTTTACTGTCGATTGGTCCCATAATATCTTACCACAAATTTCCCATTTTTTCTCTATGTCATGGCTTATCGCCACCTTGGCATTCCCCTCTTGGAGATCCGGAGGATGGGGGACTATTCTGGAATATTTTGCCATGGAAGAGATCATCATGGCTCTTTTCAATTACAGGCCACATGTCCTGTGGATACACGTAGTGTCTTTAATGCAGTAGTTTCCATTGCTTCCTGCATCCTCGTGCCGTTAATCACTGCTGAATCTTCCGCCTTCAGGAGCAGTTTCCCACCCCTAAGACAAGAGAGTGCTCTAATCCTCTGTCCGCTCCTCCGCCCTCTTTCACAATGTCGTTGGCAAAATGAGGTTGACTTACGCCGGGAGTCTTCGCTGGTCAATGCTGATTATTAATCAAAATGGAAGCGGTGGCGGCTTTCGAACCTTAGACCGATGACGTTTTGATTACTAATTAAAGACGCTATCTCTACATCGGATCTGTAAAATACTGATTTCGTCTATTAGATGATGCTGGGTATGAAACAAGGCCCACCTTATTTGTTTGAATTTTCCTTTGGCTTTCGTTGATTTTTTTCTCTTAAAGAAATTTCGACAACAATATAGCTTATAAATTTTCGAATGTCACTATCCATCTCTTATATTCTATAATGTTTTTATGTTTACATAAACACAGTAAGCAGAATTCTGAAATAGTTTTTTTAGGGTACCGGTATCGTCTACAATCTAATGTTGTGTAACAGCCGTCAGCAACCATACAACGTTACATCAGTGACACATCATGCCAGCATACAGTCAGTTTTTCCTTTTATTTTGCTTTCCCTTTCGAATGTGTGCCAGCACAAGTGCGAGTGGGCACTTTTTTTGGTGTTTTTGGGACGGTGTTGTTTGCACCCACAGAGCCAATAGGAGTTAGCGGTGAGCGGTATATGCCTTTCCTACAGTTTCACCTGTTAGTGCTAGCACGAGTTGATCGTAGATGGAGAAGTGTATTTACAACTTGCTTCATGTACTGAGAACATGTCTAATGTTTAATCCTGTATTATAACAAAATGTGATAGTCTGTCCTGTGATGATCAATCATTCATTATGAGTTACATCTGCACAATGTTGTGATGTCTGTGAAATATCCCTTCAATAATCGGGCGTGCAAGCATGTCGGTCTTAGACACGTGTAATGAAAACTATTGCCCGTTCACGTATTTCAAAATGGCTATTGTATGCATATGTTCCCTTCTGTGGTATAAAACTCATTTTATTCCATTTTTTAGTAAGTATTCAGAATCCCTTCCTCAATGTTCCCTCCCGCCACCACGTTGCAAGTGTTGAGCTGATTTACTAGCAGCCTGTGAACTGGAAACGTGGCGAGGTGGGGGGAAACCATGAACTGTAAAATGTATAGACGTCGAACAGTGATTATAGAAAAGTAAGGGCCTGCACCTAATTTCGTATAGCGGCAGAGTTTGGGATTTGAGGACACGAAGAAAGATTAATTGGGCACCACCACGTTGTCACGGCTGAAAAGTTAAGGAGTTTCAAGGACCAACATACAACCTTCCCATAAAAAAATACACTTGAAAAAGCAGCCTCACAACTGAGTACAACCCAGTGTGAGATACCAAAAATCTCTGTCTGCATGTGAACTATTGCAATCTTTAGTGTGTACGTACATGTCGTTTCATATAAGATGGTATACAAAACTTAAGGACGAAATTAAATTTCGCATGCTGTGAAGTTGCCAAGTAGCACAGTTCGATGAAACTTGGATCAAACATAGAAAAAATTGTTCCAATGATTGAATTTTCTCATTGTGAGAATACTGAAGGGCGATCTGTTTTCATGTTCATTTTACGCTGAACCTCATACATAAGATGTCAGGAGATTCGGCGTAGAGTGGACACGTTTTACTTCACAGAAAATGTTTGGGACCTAGAGATGACAATAGGACGGTTGAGACCAGTTGTCTTGAATAAAAAATATTTTTTAAATCTTGCCTTTTGAATGGTTTTTACAGTTTCTAAAGTACAGTACAGTACCGAAGAAATACGCAATGAGACGAACCGAAATGATACTTTTCTTCAGAGACAATATTTACATTGAACTCAGGCCGTTTTACATGGATCTGATAAACACAAGAGGCAACCCTGCTGTAATTTACACCAGACTTTACTGACAGACATTCACTGCCTTCCGTTCCCCGCATCTGTCATCCTCTCTCACACAGTTGGAAGGGGTCACATGTCGTCAGCACGTCCATCTCTGTCGATGTCTCGCTACAGCCACCCTATGGCACAGATGATATCTTCTCCCATGTTGCAGCACGTTCCATGAATTGGTTCCTTCATTTTAGCGACAAGGTTGTAATCAAACGGACTCGTACCGGGTGCATAAGATGAATGAATTAGTATTTCCCATCCCCACATATTTCCCATCCCCACAAACGCAGGAGCTTCTGCACGGCGTTCACCACGTGGCATCGCGCATTGTCATGAAGGTTGACGAGATGCAGACCCAGAAGGTGCTGTCGCTTTCTTCTCATTGTGGGGCGTGGCTGATGTCACAAGAAACTGCAGTAGTAAGCTACCGTGACCGTCTGTTATGGAGCTTGAATTGACCTCCCAGACATTCAGACAGCACACATTGAACTGATTCAAACATAGCCGTCGCCGCTTACTACACTGCTTCAACTGAACTTCTGCTATCAGATACAGACAACCCACATGTCATTTGACCCACAGCCTTCATGTCACAGCAGTCGGCAGTGTTGCCACTACGTTTTATCCAGCCCATCTATGACGGTGCCCTGAACATTACAGAACGCTGCATACGGTTCTTAATAGAGTATGTGATCACCACGGATGGAAGTGCATACTCTGTAACGTGCTTCCAAGCTGCCACCGAGAGGGGTAGCGCAGTAGTTAGCATACTACACTCGCATTCGAGAGGACGATCTTTCAAATCCCCGTCCGGCCATCCATACTTAGGTTTCCGTGATTTCCCAAACTCGCTAGAGGCAAATAAAGGGAAGATTCATTTGAAATGGCAAGGGTTTTTGCTTCCCCATCCTTCACACTAACCGAGCTTACGCTCCGTCTCCAATCACCTCTATGTCGCCTGGACGTTAAACACGGTTTTCCTTCCTTCCTTCGAAGCCGGCCACCCACTTTTGGTTGTAGGGCGTTCCGTTTTTCCACCAGCGCGGTTGACAGGTGCTGGATGGTCGTTTGTTCTTGTGGATGCACCGCAATACCTCTCCCCACCGCAACCCACACATGCTCGATGAGATTTAAGTCTGGGGAATGGGCAGGCAGGTCCATTCACTGAATATCTTAAAGTTTCAAGGACTCTTCCAGAGCCGGCCGGTGTGGCCGAGCGGTTCTAGGCGCTTCAGTCTGGAACCGCGCGACCGCTACGGTCGCAGGTTCGAATCCTGCCTCGGACATGGATGTTTGTGATGTCCTTAGGTTAGTTAGGTTTAAGTAGTTCTAAGTTCTAGGGGACTGATGACCTTTGATGTTAAGTCCCATAGCGCTCAGAGCCATTTGACCCAATTTGACTCTTCCATCTCCACTGTTCGATGGCCGTGCTTTGTCATCCGTAAAAAAAAGTAAATAAAAAGAAATAAAAAATGCAGTAGTCAGATCCGAATGCACCCGTGTATACATAGGATACAGTGTAAGGGTAACTTTCGCCAGTGAGTGTACCGTCTTCAAAGATTTCGAGGTCAGTATGCCCTTGCAACGTTACGTTTCCCCACAGCATAACACCTGGCTCACTGAAACGATCATGTACGACAATGTTCCTGAGTGCATTAAGTGTTCCCACCCATCTCCGTATGAGGGTACGTCCAGAATCACTAATCAAACTGCTCCTTGCTTGTCCAGTCTCTACGTTTTTAGCACCGTCGAAAACGGTACCGCCGACGTGCAGATGTCAACGGATATCGGCGTACTGGTCGTCGGGCAGAGGACCACAGCCCTGCAGTCGCCGTACCACTCTGGACAGTGGGACTGCGTTCCTTCCAGTTCTGTTAAATGTGGTTGCAATTGTACCCGCTATTTGACGTGGGTTCCGTTGCACAACTTAGCGGTCATCTGCTGCTGTAGTTGACAGTAGTTGATCTCCTCCTCTTCTTCGGGCAGCAGTGCCTTTGCTTCGGAACGCTTCCCGTGCGTGTGAAAGACTACTGTTTATACCGAAGTCCTCGGCTACACTCGTTTCACACCGTCCTTCTTCTGATTTCCCGATATCTCTCCCTCCTGTTACGGGCCATGTTTTAATAAAGAACACCACCACAGTGCGCCGTAACTGCTTGATGATTGCCGTACACTCTCTTTTCCCGTTCCTTCAACTCATTTGTGTTTCGGGGCCAGCTGATTGCAATATGTGACGTCCAGTTTTTTGTGCACGACTGGAAGACCTCTGGTGACATGCTCCCGCACTTTCATTCATTTCCAGAGAGTTCTTAATATATTCTGCCACTTCATCTATATCGTTCTTAAGTTTTGTACAGCATTGTACTCACGAGCAACCACGCTCATATCCATCTCCTCATCCCCGCCCGCCCCACCCGTTACATTACTGTAGACGTAACTTCTATGTGTTTCATGTTAGGCACCAAATTATATAGTGGTTACACTTGCTGACCCCACATTGGTCACGAAGTATGTACTGACGGTACTTTCCTACTAGCAATTACTTCTGGATGCTAGGTTGATGAGAGCTACAAATTTACAAAGTTGGGAATATATTACACAAAGAAAAAGAGATTGACAGGACACATATGGAAACAAATCAAGGAAAACTAACGAATGCTCAGTACTTTTCAGTCTCTTTTGGCCTGCGTTGGAGGCATGGAAGCTGCGTTCAAAAAATAAACGAATTTTTCAGGAAATAATTTGATTTATACGTCTACACCCGTGTTAATTTCTACAAAACAGTCGCTATTAGATATTAAGCACATGTACCAGCGCTTTTTCTAATCTCCGAAACACGTCTGGAATTCGACCAATGAGGTAGCTTTTAGCTCTCACAACGATGCATTTTTTATTCCAATTAAGATTATAGAACGACGGCCACTTGTCATTTTCTTTATTTTTGACACATAAAAAAGTCGCATGGGCCACGTGTAACGAGTATGGAGCTCAGGAGATCGTTACAGTAGTGTTTCTGGCCAAAAATTCATGAACAGACAACGAAGCGTGCGCAGGTGCATTATCATTTGGCAGAAACCATGAAGTGTTCCGCCACAGATACGAACGACTTTTAGGATTGATTCAAGCAAACGGTGTTCAACTTGAAAATAGTGCCCATTATTGATTGTTCGATCAAGTTTCAGAAGTTCTGGGCCATGCCGTTATAACTGAAGAACGCAGCGTTCATAACCTTCACATCTCTCAGCGCTTGTGGAATCCCTTTTCGGTCTTGGCGAACCAGAGTGCATCGATTGAGAGAAATGAATCTTAGTTACTTCGTCATATCCGTAAACTCATGTTTCATCACTCTTTTTACATGTTTTAGCAAGTTTGCATCGTTGATGACTTCGTCTAGCGATTGCTGAGAAACTTGCATTCGCCACTGGCTTTATTCGAAATTCAACAATTTTGGAACACATTTTGCTGCCATACGTTTCGTACGTGAAACACCGCGAAAAAGATTCATGAGATGCACCAGTTTACATTTCAACATCGTCTATCTCTCTGATTTTGATTCAGCGAATAGTCTTTTCTTTTGTTTACTTTTTCCGTGATTTCATCGGTTTATGTCTTTACGAACTTATCCGAACCGTTTATATCACTTGTAAACGCTTCTCGTAGCACATTCACCAAAAGCAACACGTAACATCTCTAAAATTTTGGTATTGTTTATTACATTCTTATAGCTAACATTAATAAAAATTCTCTAGTGCATGTCTATACAAATAAATAATCACCAATACTACCAAAAATATTTTAACTTTTTGGCAGCTGATAAAAAGCTAAATATCCAATACGGCTAACATTATACAGATACTTTTCGAACAAGTTCCAAAACATAACAAAGAAAGTATCACTCAAATCCGACTAACATAACAAGAATTTACAAACTTCCTGCTGGTTTCTGAACACTTTTCGTAATGAACAATATTTCATGTGGACTGCTGATTAAAGCTGTGTGATATGATGTGTAGTTAGGCAGCCGTCTGTCCTGCTAACTCTGATGGCAAACGTGTCCCTTTCTCGTTGTAGTGCTGGCAGTTAGCCTTATCGTCCACCTCATTGGGTCAGTCCTCATAATCTTGTTAAATAGTGGCATGCTGTCTGTCTGCTGGTAGAGACGCTACGGTCGCAGGTTCGAATCCTGTCTCGGGCATATTTGTGTGTGATGTCCTTAGGTTAGTTAGGTTTAAGTAGTTCTAAATTCTAGGGGACTGATGACCTCAGGAGTTGAGTCCCATAGTACTCAGAGCCTTTGAACCATTTTGCTGGTGGAGACAGTGAACGAAGATGAACTCAAAAATCCCAGACAACTGATTGATGGAAGATTCTGCATATCAGCTACGAGTGACATGATACAGATCACTATATGAACTCGCTTCCTGTATATGCAGCACACTTAATCGATACCCCTTCTTCTGTACTTTCTGGGATGCAAGTTTGCATCTGTTTTGTGTGCTTCACTTTTCCCGGCATTGGTGAAAGTTAATAATGCTGCTGCTTCAAATATCCAATTTATGAATGATTCTCTCCTGACCTCACAGTGACGTTGAAAATCACCCTACGAGTTTCCCATGCACGCCCAGCCGTCATGTACCTTTTTGAAAAGAAAACATGGACTACATCCAGGGCGAACTTCAGTTTTGGCGTACAGCATCTGCTGTCCTACTATAATGGTGATCCATAACATTACGACTACAGCTCATCGCGAGATTGAATTTCACCTGGTGGCGTTGCGGGAATGTGACACGGTAAGCGAGGTTGTAAAGTGACCATATCCTCGGAGACATCAGATGTTACCTCAATTTGTCAATCTGTCTAGTGGGCACGAGACCCAGGTTCGAATCCTGGAATTCGTACAAATTTTCATTCGTCGCTTCAATAAGCATATATCGTGTAATTATCCCGTGCGACACAGGAGGCATACCCGAGGGAAGCAATGCCAACTCAGTGTTTGTCCGACGGTAGCAGCAAAGCAATGGGTCGACGATAGACGACGTGGGAGAGTGCATAAACCACTGATCAAAGTAACATGGATAGGGCATCGAGAGAGCAGGGAAGAAGCGAGTACTACAAATAAAATAATGAAGCGATCATATTTTCCAAAGTGCCTGACAGGATTAACCAAGATGTGCAGTTAGCTCTGGTTTTATAAATTAACAGCTGTTGCCGGCAAACAAAGAGAAAAATAATAATTTGCAACTCATAACGAATAAATGTGGGTACCTTCTTTTCCACAAAGCTTCCCCACACAAGGATAGAAGCATGAGATCCACTCAACCGCAGCTCACTGTCACCTTGAAGCTAAAGAGATCACATTCTTGGGATGCTCTTGGAAACCGTCTTGAGAAGCATAGAAGACAGATCATGACGCACATTTAACACAAAACCTATGGAAGATGATGCTCTAGTATTATTATTGCATGGTGCCGAGCACTCAAAAATTAAAGCTGTTGCGCAAATAAAAGTAAAAATTACATCCACAGAGCCTAAACATTCATAGATAGTTCTTGTAAGACAAACATTGAAAGGGCTGGAATTAATTAACTGTACATATTACTGATGCCGATTAACTATGCACAAGATTGATGCTGTATTAGTATACATGTCTTACTGGGCAAACTAACTATACAACAGTTTCATTCAAAGAACTTAAGCATAAGTATACAAGCGGAGCAGAGGTGAACGGAGAAATATTCTAGCTACGATACTGACATCTGTTGCCGAGCGGTTCTAGGCGCTACAGTCCAGAACCGCGCGACTGCTACGGTCGCAGGTTCGAATCCTGCCTCGGGCGTGGATGTGTGTGATGTCCTTAGGTTAGCTAGGTTTAAGTTGTTCTAAGTTCTAGGGGACTGATGACCTGAGATGTTAAGTCTCATAGTACTCAGAGCCATTTGAACCATCTGACATTAACGACTTTGGCAAAAGGCAGAATGTTATGGCCAGGTGCTTGGGAACGAGTATCCGGTAAACAGCGAAGTAGGTCGGCTTTTTGTGTACTGCTGTCTAGATCAGACGGCCATATCGAAATTGAAGGGTGGCAAAACCACGAGTAGGCGACAAAGTACAGGACATTCCCGACTCAGTAGGTGGAGGCTGGAAACTTATCCACTCTGTAAAGCAAGATAGGTGACTATCTGTTGCAGATCTGTGACAGTCCAGTGCAGGGACCACACCATTCGACGCCCTCTGCTAAACACGGAGCTTCGCGACACATAACCCCTTTTTTTCTCCATGTCGATCCACCAGCGTCGTCAGTGGCGATTGCAGTGGGTATAAAATCATCGAGATTGGACCATTGATCTATGGAAAAATGTGCCTCGTTGGATGAATCCCATTTCTTCTTGCACCTAGGAAATAGTTACGTCTGGAAGCGTAGTCATGCAGGTGAACAAGTGCTCGAAACAAGCACCACACCATGAGCACAGGCCAATGGGGTGGTATTATGCTATGGGGCACATTCACATGGGCATCCATGCGGCTTGCGGAAGTAATCGAAGGGAACATGGCAGCTGCTGATAACGTGAACATTATTGTACTCAATCAGCAAACCTTCATGCTTGATTTCCTCCACAATGCACAATGATGATGACACCTTTAAGCAGGATAATTGTCCGTGTCGTAAGACAGTAGTTTCAGGAGCATCATAGTGAACTCAGATCGATGTTGTAGTCACCAAATTCATCTAAGCTAAACCCGATGGAACACTTTTTGGAAGCAATCGGGTGCAACCTCCGCCCGCACGTACCCTCGACCCGTAATTTATGGTAACTGTGTGACCTGTGTGAAGCAAGGACTTGTTGAATCCATACCATGCAGTGTCACTGATGTATTGCGTTCCAAACGTTGATCATCACACTATTAAGCATATGGGCACAATAGTTGTGGCTCTTCACTGTATACAGGGTGGTCTATTGCTAGTGACCGGGCCAAATAACTCACGAAATAAGCGTCAAACGAAAAAACTACAAAGAACTAAACTTGTCTAGCTTGAAGGGGGAAACCGGATGGCGCTATGTTTGCCCAGCTAGATGGCGCTGCCATAGGTCAAACGGATATCAACTGCGTTTTTTTTTTTTTTGTTTTTTTTTAATAGGGACCCCCATTTTTATTACATGTTCGTGTAGTACGTAATGTTTCAGTTGGACCACTTTTTTCGCTTTTGTGATAGATGGCGTTGTAACAGTAACAAACGTATAAGTACGTGGTATCACGTAACATGCCGCCAGTGCGGACGGTATTTGCTTCGTGATACATTACCCGTGTTAAAATGGACCGTTTACCAATTGCGGAAAAGGTCGATATCGTGTTGATGTATGGCTATTGTGATCAAAATGCCCAACGGGCGTGTGCTATGTATGCTGCTCGTTATCCTGGACGACATCATCCAAGTGCCCGGACCGTTCGCCGGGTAGTTACGTTATTTAATGAAACAGGAAGTGTTCAGCCACGTGTGAAATTGCTAGAGAATCGGGAATCTCAAAAACGTCGGTGTTGAGATTCTACATCAACATCAATTGTACCCGTACCATATTTCTATGCACCAGGAATTTCATGGTGACGACTTTGAACGTCATTCTGTTCTGCCACTGGGCTCAAGAGCAATTACGGGACATTGACAGATTTTTAGCACGTGTTCTATTTAGCGACGAAGCGTCATTCACCAACAACGGTAACGTAAACCGGCATAATATGCACTATTGGGCAACGGAAAATCCACGATGGCTGCTACAAGTGGAACATTAGCGACCTTGTCGGGTTCATTTATGGTATGACATTATGGGAAGAAGGATAATTGGCCCCCCATTTTATCGATGGCAGTCTAAATGGAGCAATGTATGCTGATTTCCTACGTAATGTTCTACTGATGTTATTACAAGATGTTTCACTGCATGACAGAATGGCAATGTACTTCCAACATGATGGATGTCCGGCACATAGCTCGCATGCGGTTGAAACAGTATTGAATAGCATATTTCATGACAGGTGGATTGGTCGTCGAAGCACGTTTACCGGATCAGGCGTCCCCGGATTTCTTTCTGTGGGGAAAGTTGAAGGATATTTGCTATCGTTATCCACCGACAACGCTTGACAACGTGCGTCAGCGCATTGTGAATGCATGTGCCAACATTACGGAAGGCGAACTACTCGCTGTTGAGAGGAATGTCGTTACACGTATTGCCAAATGCATTGAGGTTGACGTTCATCATTTTGAGCATTTATTGCATTAATGTGGTATTTACAGGTAATCACGCTGTAACAGCATGCGTTCTAAGAAATGACAAGTTCAAAAAGGTACATGTATCTCATTGGAACAACCGAAATAAAATGTTCAAACGTAGCTACGTTCTGTATTTTAATTTAAAAAACCTACCTCTTACCAACTGCTCGTCTAAAATTGAGAGCCATATGTTTGTGACTATTACAGCGCCATCTATCACAAAGCAAAAAAAGTGGTCCAACTAAAACATTCATATTTCTTTACGCACTACACGAATATGTAATAAAAAATGGGGGTTCCTATTTTTTAAAAAAAACGCAGTTGTAATCCGTTTGACCTATGGCAGCGCCATCTAGGGGGCCAACTATAGCGCCATCTGATTTCCCCCTTCAAGCTAGACAAGTTCCGTTCTTTATGGTTTTTTCGTTTGACGCTTATTTCGTGAGATATTTGGCCCGGTCACGATTGATGGACCACCCTGTATGCTCACTAAAGGCTGTAGTGAAAGGCAAGGAGCACAACAGACTGTTCCTTGGCTCCAGAAGGTACAGGTACTAGTCTAGGAACATTGGTGTACAATGATTTTACAGTTGCCTTGTCGAAATGTACGCTACAAGTAATTGTAAAAGAGGAGTAATGTATAATGGTACGACTGTCTATGAATCCAAAAAGAAATGGGTAGCTATTCAGGACAGAACGCAAATGGACGATGTTCTTGTGGTTACCGTGTTGCGGGATTTAAGGAGAGAAATTAATATCCGCTTTGCCAAAAGTGGAACTCAATTACAGCAGGCATCACATCACAATACCTGTTTCCCAACTGAGTGCAGTTGGAGATCCAAGAGGTCGCTGCATTATCTCTAGTCTAGAAAAGAAAGGCATTCTTCTGTTTCAAAACTGTGCTATCCATCTTCATTTTGCTGTTGTTTGAATAAATGGCTGAATCAACCAGTCGCAAATCACTGTTGAAATGAGTAGGTTATTAACGTACCGACGTGTTTTATAATTCAGTCTCGCTTACGCTCCCATAAACCCATGAACCATGAACCTTGCCGTTGGTGGGGAATCTTGCGTGCCTCAACGATACAGGTAGCCGTACCGTAGGTGCAACCACAACGGAGGGGTATCGCTTGAGAGGTCAGACAAACGTGTGGTTCCTGAAGATGGGCAGCAGCCTTTTCAGTAGTTGCAGGGGCAACAGTCTGAATGATTGACTGATCTGGCCTTGTAACACTAAACAAAACGGCCGTGCTGTTGTGGTACTGTGAACGGTTGAAAGCAAGGGGAAACTACAGCCGTAATTTTTCCCGAGGGCATGCAGCTTTACTGTATGGTTAAATGATGATGGCGTCCTCTTGGGTAAAATATTCCGGATTTAAAATAGTCCCCCATTTGGATCTCCGGGCGGGGACTACTCAGGAGGACGTCGTTATCAGGAGAAAGAAAACTGGCATTCTACGGATCGGGGCGTGGAATGGCAGATCCCTTAATCGGGCAGGTAGGTTAGAACTTTTAAAAAGGGAAATGGATAAGTTAATGTTAGATATAGTGGGAATTAGTGACGTTCGGTGGCAGGAGGAACAAGACTTCTGGTCAGGTGAAAACAGGATTATAAATACAAAATCAAATAGGGGTAATGCAGGAGTAGGTTTAATAATGAATTTAAAAAAAGCGGAGTGCGGGTAAGTACTACAAACAGCATAGTGAATGCATTATAGTGGCCAAGATAGACACGAAGCCCATGCCTACTACAGTAGTACAAGTTTATATGCCAACTAGCTCTGCAGAAATTGAAGAAATGTATGATGAGATAAAAGAAATTATTCAGGTAGTGAAGGGAGACGAAAATTTAAGAGTCATGTCAGACTGGAATTCGACAGTAGGAAAAGGGAGAGAAGGAAACATAGTAGGTGAATATGGATTGGGGCTAAGAAATGAAAGAGGAAGCCGTCTGGTAGAATTTTGCACAGAGCATAACTTAATCATAGCTAACACTTGGTTCAAGAATCATAAAAGAAGGTTGTATACATGGAAGAATCCTGGAGATACTAAAAGGTATCAGATAGATTATATAATGGTAAGACAAAGATTTATGAACCAGGTTTTAAATTGTAGGACATTTCTAGGGGCAGATGTGGACTCTGACCATAATCTATTGGTTATGAACTGTAGATTAAAACTGAAGAAATTGCAAAAAGGTGGGAAGTTAAGGAGATGGGACCTGGATAAATTGACTAAACCAGAGGTTGTGCAGAGTTTCAGGGAGAGCATAAGGGAACAATTGACAGGAATGGGGGAAAGAAATACAGTAGAAAAAGAATGAGTAGCTTTGAGGAATGAAATAGTGAAGGCAGCAGAGGATCAAGTAGGTAAAAAGACGAGGGCTAATAGAAATCCTTGGGTAACAGAAGAAATATTGAATTTAATTGATGAAAGGAGAAAATATAAAAATGCAGTAAATGAAGCAGACAAAAAGGACTACAAACGTCTCAAAAATGAGATCGACAGGAAGTGCAAAATGGCTAAGCAGGGATGGCAGAGGACAAGTTTAAGGATGTAGAGGCTTATCTCACTAGGGGTAAGATAGATAGTGCCTACAGGAAAATTAAAGAGAAGTTTGGAGAAAAGAGAGCCACTTTTATGAACATCAAGAGCTCAGATGGAAACCCAGTTCTAAGCAGAGAGGAAATTAGAAAGGTGAAAGCAGTATATAGAGGGTCTACCATCTGGTGAGCAAGTTGTCCGAGACTGGCGAAATACCCTCAGACTTAAAGGAGAGTATAATAATTCCAATCCCAAAGAAAGCAGGTGTTGACAGATGTGAAAATTACCGAACTATCAGTTTAATAAGTCACACCTGCAAAATACTAACGCGAATTATTTACTGACGAATGGAAAGACTGGTAGAAGCCGACCTCGGGGAAGATCAGTTTGGATTCCGCAGAAATGTTGAAACACTTGAGGCAATACTGACCTTACGACTTATCTTAGAAGGAAGATTAAGGAAAGGCAAACCTACGTTTCTAGCATTTTTAGACTTAGAGAAAGATTTTGACAATGTTGACTGGAATACTCTCCTTCAAATTCTAAAGGTGGCAGGGGTAAAATACAGAGAGCGAAAGGATATTTACAATTTGCACAGAAACCAGAGTGCAGTTATAAGAGTCGAGGGAGATGAAAGGGAAGCAGTGGTTGGGAAGGGAGTGAGACAGGGTTGTAGCCTCTCCCGGATGTTATTCAATCTGTATATTGAGCAAGCAGTAAAGGAAACAAAAGAAAAATTTGGAGTAGGTATCAAAATCCAGGGAGAAGAAATAAAAACTGTGAGGTTCGCCGATGACATTGTAATTCTGTCAGAGACAGCAAAGGACTTGGAAGAGCAGTTGAACGGAATGGACAATGTCTTGAAAGGAGGATATAAGATGAACATCAACAAAAGCAAAACGAGGATAATGGAATGTAGTCGAATTAAGTCTGGTGATAATGAGGGTATTAGATTAGGAAATGAGACACTTAAAGAAGTAAAGGAGTTTTCCTATTTGGGGAGCAAAATAACTGATGATGGTCGAAGTAGAGAGGATATAAAATGTAGACTGGCGATAGCAAGGAAAGCGTTTCTGAAGAAGAGAAATTTGTTAACATCGAGTATAGATTTAAGTGTAGGAAGTCGTTTCTGAAAGTATTTGTATGGAGTGTGGCCATGTATGGAAGTGAAACATGGACAATAAATAGTTTGGACAAGAAGAGAATAGAAACTTTCGAGATGTGGTGCTACAGAAGAATGTTGACGATTAGGTGGGTAGATCACGTAAGTAATGAGGAGGTATAGAATAGGACTGGGGAGAAGAGAAGTTTGTGGCACTACTTGACTAGACATGGTAGGACATGTTTTGAGGCATCAAGGGATTACAAATGTAGTATTGGAGGGCAGTGTGGTGGGTAAAAATTGTAGAGGGAGACCAAGTGATTAATACACTAAGCAGATTCAGAAGAATGTAGGTTGCAGTAGGTACTGGGAGATGAAGGAGCTTGCACAGGATAGATTAGCATGGAGAGCTGCATCAAGCCAGACTCAGGACTGAAGACCACAACAACAAAGGAATAAATAATCGAATAAATAACTATCATGTTGTGAACCTGGATGCATGTGTTCCCACGATTTTCTTTGTATTAATATAGTAATCGGAGTTGGGATATTTCTCATTTACCTATGAGCTTTCTGCCAGTACGTGTCAAAGGAACTGGGTAGCGGTAGTGTGCCTCTGGTTCTGTGTCTGCTCACGCAGTCGCCGGACAGAGGAATTTTCAGAGATCACTCAGCCTTTGTTGGGAGCTATTTTTATGAAGAGACCTCCCTAGCCCCATTGGCACAGCAAAGGGGCGCCTGCGGGCGGTCAAAGGGGCCTCGCGGTCACTGGATGTTGAAAGAGATGAACTCGTGTGCACGGTACGAGTGTAGGTATGCAGGTCATTCAGCTGCCCCTACCTATGGGTTTTATGCAACCTGCAACACGTTCAAAAACCATCAACGAAATTTTCATATTCCCTCGTTTGCTACAGGCAAACTATTAATCCCACAGAAAAATGAGCAGGGCATTTTTGTAGAGAATTTAATGTAGTTAAATTTTCTAACGCGATACTTTTTCGCTGGAGGCCATAGTTTCCCAGTTATTTAAGAAAAAACTACTTTAAGATAACTTTTGTATATTTTTCTTGAGTAGTACGAAAATTACGGCCTCTAGCGAAAATGTATCCCTGTACAAAATTTAACTCCATTAAATTTACTGCAAATAAGTCCTGTCATTTTTTCTTTGAGACTAATATATTGCACGTAGTGATGGAGAGAATTTGAAAACTTGCTCATGATACCTGAAAGCGTTGCGGATTGCATAACATACATAGATAGTGTAAGCTGAATCACACTACACACAGTGTCTGATACTCCAAGAGAACATGGTAGCGTCTTCTGTGGGTGTCTGAGTTGTGTCTGAATGCCGTAACGGTATTATTCTTTTCGTTTTCCTCATACGGCAGGATGTGTTGCTTATTACTCCCACATGGACTGTTATTTACTCAGTTTTGTTGTGCTTTATTTTGGTGATAAACTAACTGGGTTTGGGCACAATTTGATTTATCACAGATCGAGTAAGTGGTACCATAGCGACTCTTTCTTCTCGCCAATCGCTATAGAAGTTTTTCGCTACTCATTTTGATAGAGTTTGATAAAGTCACTGTTCAGTTTCTCGATCCTTTCTCTGTGGGATAAAAACCGTGGTATGTGAGTCAGTTTGATAACCAAAGTTGGAGTAAGTGATCCCATAGTGTTTCCTTCTTCTCTCAAAAAACGGATTTGTTGGTCATTTTGAAGTAGGTAAGTAAATTAATTATTTGATTGCGGCATGCTTTCTTGTGTGATCAACACATTGCGCTAGAACTTGCACTCAGATTGAGTAAGGGCTGTCACAGAGCCTTTCTGTTTTCTAAATACTACAGAAAGTGAAACTTCCTGGCAGATTAAAACTGTCTGCCGGTCCGAGACGCGAACTCGGGACCTTTGCTTTTCGCTAGCAAGCGCTCTACCGACTGAGCTCCCCAAGCACGACTCACGCCCCGTCCTCACAGCTTTAATTCCGCCAGTTGGTAGAGTGTTTGCCCGCGAAAGGCAAAGGTCCCGAGTTCGAGTCTCGGTCCGGCACACAGTTTTAATCTGCCAGGAAGTTTCATGTCAGCGCACACTCCGCTGTAGAGTAAAAATTTCATACTACAGAAAGTGTTTTGCTTGCCATTTCCACATAGATTCCTGATAATCATTAGATTGAGGAATGCTTTCTTCGTGTTGGAACCACGTGTTGACTAACTTAAGAACGGCTGAGATAGTGTGAACACTTTCATAGTGGCCTTTTCTCCTGCCTGAAAACCACATAATAGTTTTCAGTTGCCATTCCATTAAATGTTATAGGATGATTGATCAGTTGCTTTGTCTGGAAATTCTACATCTACATCTACACCCATACTCCGCAAGCCACCTGACGGTGTGTGGCAGAGAGTACCTTGAGTACCTCTATCGGTTCTCCTTTCTATTCCAGTCTCATATTGTTCGTGGAAAGAAGGACTGTCGGTATGCCTCGGTGTGGGCTCTAATGTCTCTGATAATATCCTCATGGTCTCTTCGCGAGATATACGTAAAAGGGAGCAATTTACTGCTTGACTCCTCGGTGAAGGTATGTTCTCGAAACTTCAACAAAAGCCCGTACCGAGCTACGGAGCGTGTCTCCTGCAGGGTCTTCCACTAGAGATTATCTATCATCTCCGTAACGTTTTCGCGATTACTAAATGATCCTGTAACTAAGCGAGCTGCTCTCCGTTGGATCTTCTCTATCTCTTCTATCAAACCTATCTGGTACGGATCACACACTGGTGACCAGTATTCAAGCAGTGGGCGAACAACTGTACTGGAACCTACTTCCTTTGTTTTCGGACTGCATTTCCTTAGGATTCTTCCACTGAATCTCAGTCTGGCATTTGCTTTACTGACGATCAACTTTATATGGTCATTCCATTTTAAATCACTCCTAATGCGTACTCCCAGATAATTTATGGAATTAACTGCTTCCAGTTGCTGACCTGCTATATTGTAGGGATCTTTCTTTCTATGTATTCGCAGCACATTACACTTGTCTACATTGAGATTCAATTGCCATTCCCTACACCATGTGTCAATTTGTTGCAGATACTCCTGCATTTCATTACAATTTTCCATTGTTACAACCTCTCGATATACCACAGCATCATCCCCAAAAAGCCTCAGTGAACTTCCAATGTTATCCACAAGGTCATTTATGTATATTGTGAATAGCAACGGTCCTACGACACTCCAGTGCGGCACACCTGAAATCACACTTATTTCGGAAGACTTCTCTCCACTGAGAATGACATGCTGCGTTCTGTTATCCAGGAACTCTTCAATCCAATCACACAATTGGTCTGATAGTCCATATGCTCTTACTTTGTTCATTAAACGACTGTGGGGAACTGTATCGCACGCCTTGGAAACCCGTGTTTATGGCCCTCTGAGTCTCGTGGACGAATAGCGCGAGCTGGGTTTCACACGATCGTCTTTTTCGAAACCCTTCCTGATTACTACAGAGTAGATTTCTAGTCTCCAAAAAAGTACTCGAACACAATACGTGTTCCAAAATTCTACAAGTTATCGACGTTAGAGATATAGGTCTATAGTTCTGCACATCTTTTCGCCTTCCCTTCTTGAAAACGGGGATGACCTGCGCGCTTTTCCAATCCTTTGGAACGCTACACTCTTCTAGAGACCTACGGTACACCGCTGCAAGAACGGGGACAAGTTCCTCCGCGTACTCTGTGTAAAATAGAACTGGTATCCCATCGGGCCCAGGGGCCTTTCCTCTTTTGAGCGATTTTAATTGTTTTTCTATCCCTCTGTCGTCTATTTCGATATATACCATTTTGTCACCTGTGCGGCAATCAAGAGTGCAGTCTTCCTCGGTGAAACAGCTTTGGAAACAGACATTTAGTATTTGGCCTTTAATCTGTCATTCTCTGTTTCAGTACCATTTTGGTTACAGTGTGTCTGGACATTTTGTTTTGATCCCCCTACCGCTTTGACATAAGACCAAAATTTCTTAGGATTTTCTGATAAGTCAGTACATAAAACTTTACATTCGAATTCAGTGAACGGCTCTCGCATAGCCCTCCTCACACTACATTTGCTTCGCGTAATTTTTGTTTGTCTGCAAGGCTTTGGCTATATTTATGTTTGCTGTGAAGTTCCCTTTGCTTCCGCAGCAGTTTTCTAACTCGGTTGTTGTACAACGGTGGCTCTTTTCCATCTCTTACAATCTTTTTGGCACATACTGATGGTTTTGAATTTTGTCCACTGATCCTCAACACTATCTGTACTTGAGACAAAACTTCTGTGTAGAGCCGTCAAGTACTCTGAAATCTGCTTTTTGTCACTTTTGCTAAACAGAAAAATCTTCCTACCATTTTTAATATTTCTATTTACGGCTGACATCATCGATGCAGTAACCGCTTTATGATCGCTGATTCCCTGTTCTGCGTTAACTGTTTCACATAGTTCGGGTCTGTTTGACACCAGAAGGTCTGATATGTTATCGCAACGAGTCGGTTCTCTTTTTAACTGCTCAAGGTAGTTTTCAGATAAAGCACTAAAAAAAATTTCACTGGAATCTTTATCCCTGGCACCGTTATAAACACTTGAGTCTCCCAGTCTATATTCGGCAAATTAAAATCTCCAACCAGAACTATAACAAGGTGGGGAAATCTACTCGAAATATTTTCCAAATTTTCCTTCAGGTGCTCTGCCACAACAGCTGCTGAGCCAGGAGGCCTATAAAGACATCCTGTTACCATGTTTGAGCCTGCCTTAACCGTGACCTTCACCCAAATTATTTCTCATTTCGGATCTCCGTCAATTTCCTTCGATACTATTGCCCTTTTTATCGCTATAATCACGCCTCCTCCCTTCACAGTCCAGAATGTCTCTGCGGTATACATTCCAATCTAAGTTTAGAATTTCATTACTGTTTACATCTGGTTCCAGCCAACTTTCCGTCCCTAGTACTATGTGGGCATTGTGACCGTTTGTTAATGAGAGCAGTTCTGGGACCTTTCTATAGACGCTCCTACAGTTTACTATTAGCACATTAATATTGTTATTCCCTGTTGCATTTTGCCTACTCCTACCTTGCCGCGTCTCAGGAGGCGTCTTGTCGGGCCTCGGGAGGGAATTCTCTAACCTAAAAAACCCACATGTGCACTCCACAGGTACTCCGCTACCCTTGTAGCTGCTTCCTGCGTGTAGGGCATGCCTGACCTATTCAGCGGGACCCTACATTTCTCCATCCGATATCGGAGGTCGACATATTTGCACCCCAGATCTCCGCAGAATCGTCTGAGCCTCTGGTTTAAGCCTTCCACTCGGCTCCAAGCCAGAGGACCGCGATCTGTTCTGGGAACGATACTACGCCACGAACGAGGCTTTCCGCCTTCACCAACTCCGCCAACCGCCTGTATGGACTGAGGATGACCTCTGAACCCAGACGGCAGGAGTCATTGGTGCTGACATGAGCAGCAATTTGCAGTCGGGTGCACCCAGTCTCTCCGTCGCCGTCGGCAGGGCCTCCTCCACATCTCGGATGAGACCCCCCGGCAACAGATAGAGTGAACACTGGCCTTCTTTCCCGACCTTTCCGCTATTTCCCTAAGGGTCTCCATCACCCGCCTAACGTTGGAGCTCCCAATAACTAATAAACCCCTCCTCCCGTGTGCCTGCTCGGACCTTGCTGAAGGATCGGCCGCATGTCCACTCACAGGCAGAGCGGGCGATGCCACACGGCCAGCCTCCACATTGACCCTCCGCCTCGTGCGCCGTGAACGCCGCTGAACCCGCCACTCCCCTTGGGGAGAGGGTGGCCCAACCGCGCCCGGTACCCGCGAAGTTGTCTCGACAGCAGGGACACCTGGGGTGTACGTTGCGACGCACCAGACTCCCCACTGCCGCTACACTCCGAGGCAGCAGCCTGAAGACGGCTGACCGCGGCCATCAACATGTTAAGCTGTTCGCGAACAGTGGCCAGCTCCTCCTGCGTCCGTACACAGCAGTCACACATCTTATTCATCTTAAGAAATCAATTTACTGTAGAGAGTTAATCAACTTTTAACTAGACTGCTAATTCACTAAAGGCGGCTGATAGTTGACTAAACTGTGGTTACTAGACACTTCTTGTTGAAAACAAAGAAAATAGCACTACCTGTCTCTGGACTGTATTAAAAACCAACACTAGCACTACTGGCACTGCAGCTGACTAAAGGGACTCTCTCTGACTGTATTCAAAACAAACACGAAATCTATGGAACACTATTACTACCACTCGTAAATTAAAGCTTCCTAAAAGCAAAAACACACGGAAGAAGAAGTGACAAGTAAGAAAAATACAGTTAATACTTGAATTAACATAGCTACTACCTTGCCGCGTCTCAGGAGGCGCCTTGTCGGGCCTAGGGAGGTAATTTTATAATCTAAAAAACCCTATGCACACATTGCCGCTAACACTACGGCGGAATCTCCGGTATTTGGTGTGGTGCCGGACCGGGAACCATGGCGTAACACTGTCTTCAGCAATGAATCGCAGTCATGCATTATCCCGGATGACCATTGTTGACAACTATAGCTGCGATGTCAGGGAAGACTCCATTCCTCCAAAGTCTTGGTGAGGCAAAGCTGCGTTACTGCTAGCGTCAGGGTGTGAGCTCATGCGACAGTATGGTGATGCAATTTCTCTGCAGGGCAATACTCGTTCGCACATGTTACGTATCTACATCAACTGTCTGTAGGATGATGAGATACGATCGTGGCCAGCAAGATCCTCAGATCTGTCCCTGATAGAACAAGTTCGGGACCAGTTCTGACGTCAACTCCGTTCCAGTGAGTGTAACCAGGATACGAGGACCAGTTGCAATGGCTGTGAGCTAGCTTGCTTCGCGAGAGGATACAGCTGCTTTAGAACTCTCCTTATAACCGAATCAGTTCATGCGTCCAGCCAGAGTGGGCGCACAGTCATATTACTATACGAGCTCATACTGCCAAGTTCTTTGTAACTGGCTCGATAGCCTATTGTAATCACTGAAATAACATCACATATTCATTTTGTTTCCTCCTCACCTTGTTGGCACTTCACTTTTTATCGGGTCCCATGGTAAAACCCACGGAGACATGGCTTAGCCACAGCCTGTGGGATGTTTCCAGAATGAGATATTCACTCTGCAGCGGAGTGTGCTCTGATATGTCCCAGGCTGTGGCTAAGCCATGGCTCCGCAATATCCCTTCTTTCAGGAGTACTAGTTCTGCAAGGTTGCAGCAGAGCTTCTGTAAAGTTTGGAAAGTAGGAGACGAAGAACTGGCAGAAGTAAAGCTGTGAGGAGGGGGCGTGAGTTGTGCATGGGTAGCTCAGATGGTAGAGCACTTGCCCGCGAAAGGCAAAGGTTCCGAGTTGGAATCTCGGTCCGGCACACAGTTTCAATATGCCCGGAAGTTTCATATCAGCGCACACTCCGCTCTTTCTCGTATAATTGCTGGCGTGATCCTGAGTTGCCATGACGCATGTGCAAATCTTAGTATAACGAGGACTCAGATTAAACCGTAATATTATTCATACAAGTCAGATAGTCTTTTAATTAAATATGATTCTTCAATATCAGCCCATTTTCTCTGTCAAGAAGTACACGCAAAGATAATCTGAACTTGTAATGATATGTTCGTCGGAAAAACTAGCGATGTCGTGAAGCGAACGAAAACACCATGTACCGACGTTCCAACAAAACAATTATCTCTAGTACTAATATCCTCTTTCGTACATTTTTCTAATGAAAGTGTATAACGATAAGCCTCTTCCCGAGTAGTGAGCATTTGAAAAACGTACTTCAAGTGATATTATTAGCTGCACCTCGTTAGCGCAGTTTAAATGCCAATGTTCACGTCAGCAATGAATCGCAGTCAGAGATAACAAGCTTACTGTGAATAGGAATAATTCTTGACAAAATATCACTCCCATATTGATTATAACTACTTTGTAAGACACTAGTAAACATGCAGAAGTCACGGTCAGACCGTATGAGCTCTTTAACAAAGCCTACGTATCACTGAGATAAAGTAAATTGTTCAGACAGTGGTGGGGGACGAAAATTTAATAGCCATACGAGACATAAACTCAATAGTAGTAAAAGAAAGAGAGGGAAAAGTAGCAGGTGAATATGGAATGGGGGGAAAGGAATGAAAGAGGAAGCAGCGCAGTAGAATTTTGCACAGAGCATAACTTGATCATAGCTAACACTGGGTTTAAGATTCATGAAAGAAGGTTGTATACGTGGAAGAGGCCCGGAGGCACCGGAAGTTTCCAGATAGGTAATATAATGGTGAAACAGATTTAAGTCCAAACGGTTCAAATGGCTCTGAGCACTATGGGAATTAACATCTGAGGTCATCAGTCCCCTATAACTTAGAACTACTTAAACCTAAATAACCTAAGGACATCACACACATCCATGCCCGAGGCAGGATTCGAACCAGCGACCGTAGCGGCCCAGAGATTTAGGAACAAGGTTTTAAATTTTAAGACATTATCGGCGGCAGATGTGGACTCTGACCACAATCTATTAGTTATCAGATGCAGATTAAACCTGATGAAAGTGCAAAAGATAGGAATTTAAGGAGATGGGACCTGGATAAACTGAAAAAACTAGTGGTTATAGAGAGTTTCAGAGATAGCATTAGGTAACGATTAACAAGAACGAGGAAAGAAACATAGTAGAAGAAGAATGGGTAGCTTTGAGAGATGAAACAGGAAAGGGTGTAGAGGATCAAGTAGGTAAAAATACGAGGGCTAGTAGAAATCCTTGGGTAACATAACAAATATTGAATTTAAATGATGAAAGGAGGAGATATAAAAATGCAGTAAATGAAGCAGGTAAAAAGACTAAAAGACTAACGTCTGAAAAATGAAATCGACAGGAAGTGCAGGGGTGGCTAGAGAACAAATGTAAGGATGTAGACGCATACATCACTAGGGGTAGTTTGGAGAAAAGAGAACCACTTATATGAATAAAGCTCAGATGGAAACCCAGTTCTAAGCAACGAAGGGAAATCAGAAACGTAGAAGGAGTATATACAGAGTCTATAGAAGGGCGATGTACTTGAGGACAATATTATGGAAATGGAAGAGGATGTAGATGAAATGGGAAATATGATACTGAGTGAAGAGTCTGATAGAGCACTGAAAGACCTAAGTTGAAACAAGGCCTCGGTAGTAGACAACATTCCATTAGAACTACTGATAACCTTGGAAGAGCCAGCTATGACAAAACTCTACCATCTGGTGAGCAAGATGTATGAGACAGGCAAAATACCCTCAGACTTTAAGAAGAATATAATAACTCCAATCCCAAAGAAAGCAGGTGTAGACAGATGTGAAAATTACCGAACTATCAGTTTAATAAGCCACTGGTGCTAAATACTAACACGAATTCGTTACAGACGAATGGAAAAACTGGTAGAAACCTACCTTGGGGAAGATCAGTTTGGGTAGAAATATGGAACACGTGAGGCAATACTGACCCTACGACTATCTTAGAAGATAGATTAAGGAAAGGCAAACCTACGTTTCTAGCATTTCTAGACTTAGAGACAGCTTTTAGCAATGTTGACTGGAATACTCTCTTTCAAATTCTGAAGCTGGAAGGGGTAAAATACAGGGAGCGGACGGCTATTTACAATTTGTACAGAAACCAGATGGCAATTATAACGTCTATGGTCATTAAATGGAAGCAGTGGTTGTGAAGGGAGTGAGACACGGTTGTAGCCTATCCCCGATGTTATTCAATCTACATATTGAGCAAGTAGTAACGGAAACAAAAGAAAAACTTGGAGTAGGAAATAAAATCCATGGAGAAGAAATAAAAATTTGAGGTTTGCCGAGGACATTGTAGTTCTGTCAGAGACAGCAAAGAACCAGGAAGAGCAGTTGAACGGGATGGATAGTGTCTTGAAAGGAGGATGCAAGATGAACATCAACAAAAGCAAAATGAGGATAATGAAATGTAATCTAATTAAATCAAGTGATACTGAAGGAATTAGATTAGGAAAGAGACAGTTAAAGTAGTGTTTGAGTTTTGCTATTAGGGGAGCAAAATAACTGATTATGGTCGAAGTACAGAGGATGTAAAATGTAGACTGGCAATGGCAAGGAAAGTGTTTCTGAAAAAGAGAAATTTGTTAACATCGAATATTGATTTAAGTGTCAGGAAGCGTATTCTGAAAATATTCCTAAGGAGTGTAGCCACGTATGGAAGTGAAACATGGCCGATGAATAGTTTAGACAAGAAAAGAATAGAAGCTTTCAAAATGTGTTACTGCAGACGAATGCTGAAGATTAGATGGGTAGGTAACGTAACTAATGAGGAGATACTTAATAGAATTGGGGAGAAGAGGAATTTGTGGCTAGACTAGAAGAAGGGATCGGGTGGTAGGATATGTTCTTAGGCAACAAGGGATCAGCATTTTAGTATTGGAGGGCAGAATGGGGGGTAAAAATTGTAGAGGGAGACCAAGAGATGAATACACCAAGCAGTTTCTGAAGCATTCAGGTCGCAGTAGGTGCCTGGAGATGAAGAAGCTTGCAGAGGATAGAGTAGCATGGAGAGCTGCATCAAACCAGTACCTGGGCTGAAAACCACAACAAAGCACACACGTACCATTAATAGTTCTATTCACATCACTCGCCGTGGCTCACATGTACTGAATTCAAAACCGTGGTAATATAGTTCATTTATTCCCATTTAACTATAAGTTCACCTTTATGATGATTAAATGAACATTATCTGTTCCTAAAGCTTCCTTAACGTTCCGTATGCATTAATTACTGAAGTGCAACTTAATTAGTCAAATCTTCGCAATTTTAACTTTCGGAGATGTTGCTACAGTTCCGATTCTATACAATGCCTAAGAACATTCACTCTCATTTAAACTTCAGATTCAGCTTCCATTTAGTTCCTCTGGGCCATAAAAATCTCCATTTAAGGTTGCTTGCCTAATCTTCCTCCAACTCGAAACACTGAAATTAAAAACTGTCGTCTTAAGTAATGCCCACAACTGAGATATTAATATATCTTCTGAGAACTTGTTACGTACAATGAATCAACAGGAGACACATATCGAATAGAATACTACTTGCAATGTCCACAGTCGGACATCAGATGCAGCAGTGAATAGAATTCATCATTATATTCATTAGAAACACAAATGTAATAATTAAAATTCAGTCTCGTGAATGTCTTCTGAGTCGCATGCCGCCCTCTAGCGGTCGGATGGACTTCAATAGCACCGAGTACACCCGCTGCCACGTCGTCAGAACGGCGATGGAACGCCTTGCCAAACTCGAACGTAGATCATGGAACATAAACAAAACAAACATTTTTAGTACATATAAAATCAGTAGCTCAAAATAATAACTCCTATGTATAATTGCCTAGCATCACTAAACGCAACATGTCAGTGTTTGCCACGATGTATCACAATCGTTATAAGCGGTGTGCGGTGAAGATGAGTGTGAGAACGGCTGGAGTGGAGGTTTAATCGCTGACGCTCATCGGCCAGTGCAGGATTAGTCTGACGTCTGACGGCTGTGAGATTTTGGAGTCTCATTGATGCAGCAGGGAGGTGGATGTCGTTTTCTTGCCAACTTCCTGTGCATATGTCGGGCGCTTCTCATCATAATTGAGCGTTGTTCAGTACTGTAGAGTCTAGACAAAGATAAAGCAGGTGACAGATTTCGGCTCCTTCTTGGAATACTAGCAACATACAGTAGTTTACAAAGGAGACTGCTTACAATACACTTGTGCAACCCATCCCAGAATATTGCTCAAATGTGTGGGCAGATATTGAAAGTATACCAGGTAGTGCGGCAGAATGGTCACAAATTTCTTTGACCCGTGGGAAAGCGTCACAGAGGCACAGAAAAAACTTAATTGCCAAGCGCTCGAAGACAGACGTCAAGTATCCCGAGAAAGCCTACACACAAAGTTTTCAAGAACCGTGATGGCTCTAGGAATATACTGCAGCTTCCTACGTACCACGCCCGTAGTGATCGCGAGCACACGATTAGACTACCTATAGTGGCGTAGCGTGGATTTCTGCCACCCAGTGCTAGCCCTTAATTTGCCGCCCATTCTCCTTTTCTCGCAATTAAATTAACTGAGATTTTTGACAGTGCCTAGCAATATTTGGTAATACCTGTAACCAGGAAATAGGGATGTCAGAATTTATTTTCCCTGCATAACTTTTAATGTGTCTTTTATACTTTCCATTTGCTGAACAAATCGTTTCCGAAGATTATTTATATGCCAGAATGAGATTTTCACTCTGCAGCGGAGTGTGCGCTGATATGAAACTTCTTGGCAGATTAAAACTGTGTGCCGGACCGAGACTCGAACTCGGGACCTTACCCGCGTACGGCAAAGGTCCCGAGTTCGAGTCTTGGTCCGGTACACAGTTTTAATCTGCCAGGAAGTTTCACAGAACTTCACAACAATTTAGTTTTACAATTTGCCTTTCGCATGCAATTGCTCTACCAACTTTTATTTATTTATTTATTTATTTTCAACAAAGATCACTCTGTTAAAAGGAACATGTAGATCAATTCATCGTACAGTATGTGAATTACATGTTGAGTGGTGAGAGAAGCGTGAGGTTCATTATCAGCTGTCAAATGTGCACACCGACTGCACCCAGCACATCCCAACTGCGTGGGGGGTCAAGGAAGACTGCCTGAAGACAGTTGGCAAAGGTTTTCCGATAGTGCGACCATCTATGAACCTCATTGTGGGCTTGCTGCAAGAAATACCAAAAGCCAAGTCGCGACTTGGCAGCATCCCCATAGAGGTACGCGATCGTCCAACCTTTGACCCAGATGATCGACTGTGATCTAGTCGCCGGAATGTAGTCACTCTCCGGATGTAAGAAGGAAGCAGGGGTAATATGTTGCGGGGTCACACGGAGGTAGCAAGCCACCATCTGTCTTCCTAGGAGCCAGACGTCCTCCACTGCGATACAAGTTAAGCGGTGATGGTCGTCATCCACTTGGTGACATTTCGGGCATAGTGGAGTGTCCACTAGTCCAATTTTGTGCAGCCGTTGGTTGGTGTTGAACTTGCCACAGGTGGCAGAGATCCACAGTGCCCGAACGAAGATAGGAAGGAATTTTTGGTGCACATGTCTCCAAATCTTCGGCCAATGCAACCTGGGGTGTTTGAGTTCAATGACATTACGACTTATCCGTCGTAGCAGCCAAACAAAAATCTTTCGCGCATGGCGGTCTCGTGCGCGGAAGCTCGTCTCTGACATAACTAAGTTTCACGATAAATGTTGAGACATGCGCAAAATGTGGCGTAATGTTGCCCACCGCCACCGGAGGTGTGAGGGACGCTGGAACCAGGAGATCCAGTAGGCGGGATGTAAGGGAATCACGTCCGCTACGCCATTGCTTGTACATCGTGGCTAGAAGAAGCGCCGTCGCTCGGCAGTGAACATTCGTAAGTCCGAGTCCCCCCTTGTCCGTCGGGAGTGTGAGCGTTTCGTATCGCACCTTGAGGGGCGATCCAATCATCACAAAATAGCCTAGTGCTGATTGAAGTCGACGTCCGAGCGTGAGTGGTAGGGGCAGGATCTGCGAAATATGCACCATTCGAGAAACCACATAAGCGCTCAGATACTCCACTCGCTGCAAAGGATCAAGGCGCCGTAGGAGATGTTGTCGGACCATGGTACGTGTTGTCTGTAAAATATGTCGGTAGTTAACTGCCACATTATGTTTTACAGTTGAGGTAAAGTCTATGCCGAGATAGCGGAATCGTTGCACATAAGGAAACGGACTGATTTCTTCCGGCGTAAGGCCCCTTCCAACCGGCATTGCCGCCGATTCGTTCATGTTCACTGCACTACCCGCCGTTACACTGTGGTCCAACAACAGTTCAAGAACCGTCTTCACCTCTTCCTCAGAACGAACGAGCAGCAGGAGGTCGTCCGCATAGGCACAACATTTGAAGGTGTAGCCCCGTAGTTCTATCCCAGAAAGAGAATTGGTTAGCCTCCCAATTAATGGTTCCAACGCTATCGCGAACAGCAGCATCGAAAGAGGGCAGCCCTGGCGAATGGATCGTCGAATTTGAATGGGCCCAGCTATACGCCCATTAACCTGTACCAAGGATTGTGCGCCCCCATAAAACCTTCAGACCAGTAAAACGGTCTGGAAATCCCATTTGTTCCAGTACAGCGTACAGATAGTTGTGGCGCACCTTATCAAAAGCACTGTCAAAATCAACCGCCACCATCGCTGCTTTAAGCCGGCACTCCTCCGACAGCGCTATCACATCCCGGCATTCGCCAGTAGCTGTTTGCACATTCACCGATCCACCCGGTATCGTCTGTTCTGGAGAGAGAACGCTACGAATTAACATACGACATCGGGACGCTAACAACCGTGCAAAGATCTTATAGTCGGCATTAAGCAGGGTGATGGGGCGATAATGTCTGACCGTAATTCCTGGCTTCGGTTTATGCACTGGCACCAGGAGGCCTTCCATAAAAGACGGTGGAATAGGCGCATCGGAATTTAACATCTCGTTGTACATTTCCGTCCATCGCGGTGCCATTTCGTTGCGAAATTCTCGATAACATTCAGCAGGAAGCCCATCAATGCCTGGGGACCGATTCAACGCGCCTTGTGCGATCGCATCATGTACTTCCTCACAGCTAATGGCTTCCAGTAAGGTTTCCGCGGCTTCCACCGTCAGTGTACGGGAGACATACGTGGCTATACGGTCGAGGTCATCTACTGGGGCTGCTTCTTCGCTATAGATGTGTTGGTAATGGTCGACGAATGCAGAGACAATGTCCGCTTGACGCATCACTCTTCGGTCTTCGAGGGTAATTAATTCCCGTACCAAAACGCGTCGTCGGTGTTTTCGTTCATTCACGACGTGGTGCATGGAAGGAATCTCGTGCCTTATCGTATCGTGACATCTGGCGCGCACCATGGTTCCCTGAAGATGTTTCCGAGCTAAAGCCACTAGTTTAGCTTTTATCCTCTTGCGGTCGATCCAGATGTCCTGTCTCGGCGGACCATCGTCCAGATCGCGCAGCGCTGGAAAATAAAAGTCGGTCGTACGGCGGCGCCATTCTGCCATCTCCCTGCTATAAGAGATGAACGTGCGGCGAAGCGCCGGTTTAGCACAAGTCAGCCACCAATCAAGCTTCGTCGCATACCTTCCAACCCTTCGCTCGCACATCGTCCATGTCTCAAGGATCCGTTGACGGCATTCAGGATCATGTAGATGTTGAATGTTTAGTTTCCACGGGGCCTTGCTGTTCCACACCTCTCTACGGGGAAGAAGCACCGTACAGATGTAAGAGCTGTGATCGGAAAATGCCAATGGCCAGCGTTCCGCGTCCTGGACATCATTTGCATGAGCCCGTGAGATATAAATGCGATCTAATCTGCTCGCCGAATGACTTGTCACATAGGTGTATCCCGGTGCATCTCCACGTCGTAATTCCCACGTGTCACTAAGTACAAGGTCGTTGACAACGATTCGCAACTCCTGGCTGATGTTTGCTTGCGGTCATTGGTCTTTCTGGCTGAGAACACAGTTGAAATCTCCACCAATTATTACACATTCATAACGTCCATGGAATAGTGGAGCAATGTCTTCTGCATAAAATCGCGCCCTTTCCCGCCGCCAATTATTGCCCGACGGTGCATAAAGATTGGTGATGTGTGTCCCAAACGTCGTGAAAGCTATTCCCCTGGCCGACGGAAGATAAGACACGTTTTCCACTGGGAAGTCATCTCGCACGTAAGCTGCCACCCCACTCCCATTGTGATCTCCATGTGACGAATAGGATTGATAGCCTGCGATGTATGGGAGTGCAGCTATGTGGACTTCCTGCAGCAAAGCAATATCCACATCAGATGCCCAAATCGTAGGTGTATATTGGCCGGTGAACGCACGTCATTTATATTTAACGTCGCAATACGGTTCGCATGGCGTTGAATCCCACTCTGTCGAGGCGCAAAAACATCTTCCCGCGTCGGTGCTGGGGGCTGAGTTAGAAGTTCTCTCGCCCCTCTCCCTTCACCTTCAGCAATTATTAGGCCGTCTTCGTGAGTGCCGGCTGCCTCTGTATGACGTCCGGCGCCTCCTCAATATCGTCATACCACATCTTTTCAGGCTGTGATATATTCGTGTCCATAGCCATAGTATCTGCTTCTGGAGAGCCAACTGGCTGTGATTCCTCTTCAGCATCACCACGTCCCGGTACCGTCAATGTGACAGACCGCTGTGGGTCTGATCGAACAGTTCCCATTGCCTCATCCTGTTTCGTAGAGGCTGCTGTGTCGTCTTGGTCTACAGGCACATCGTCGTCGGGGAGTCATCCCGAGGAGATGTCGTGCGACGCCGCCGTTTCCTCCTTTTCGGGGAACGTTGTTTGCGTGATCTTCCTTCCGTGTCCACAGATTGCAGGGAATCACGGCTGCCCGACAGAAAAGCATCGGTAGGAACTGGAAATGTTTCGAGTCCCATCGTTGTACTTGGCGGGAGTTTGGTCGAAACTAATGTTGTCGTCTCAGAGTGCGTTTCAGACGGAACAGCATCCGTAGTGGTTGGAACTGCCTCGTGTACTATCGGTGTGCTTGGTGGGAGTTCGGTCTCATCTGATGTTGTCGCTGTAGATTGTATGCTCGATGGAGCAACATCCTCTGTCATCCCGACGTCTGTGACAAGGTTTCGGAGAGTGCCATCTTGATCTTCCACCGAGTCTGTGTCCTTTCGGTCATCGGCGGACGCAGTGAGGGCTTTGGCATAGGTGATCGGTAGTACTGTCATCGCCGGTGATGGCTCCCGCATATCTGAAGGCAGTTGCGTAATCCGCCGTTGCATACAGTTCGACCTGAGGTGTCCCTCCTGGCCACAGCCAGAACATGTACGTGGTTGACCATCGTAAATCACCACCGCCCGACAACCACCAATTGTCAGATAGGACGGTACATGCTTCTGAAGATCAATAGTGATCTGTCGTACTCCGTTAAGAACGGGGTAGGTGGTGAATTGTGTCCAGCGTTCTGCCGTGTGACCATGTACCGTGCCGTATGGCTTAAAAGCCTCGATAACTTCTTCAGCCGGGAGCTCAAATGGCAGCTCAAAAACTCATATTGTCCCTATACCCAGACCAGCATGTTCTACAGTTAGCGTGCCGACATTCCCGTCACTATGGCAAAATCGGAGACCTGCTTTTGTCGCCTGTAGAATTCTCTCAAACGCCGCGTCATTTACCATCTTATCATGTACCGTGGGACTAATGATGGACAGGTGAATTCCGACAATATCGTTTGGCGGTATCTTGACTTCCTCTCGAATGAATCGTTCCACTGCTAAAGCCTATGGTCGTTCGTAGTCTTTGCAGAAATTGAATCGTAAAGTAGTTTTCCTGTACTTGTTCTCCATGATCGTTGTTACTAGCCCGCGCGCAGACTAAGTCCACAAGTAAACAAACACTCGCACACGCCGCACAGGCGGAAGTATCGGACCTCCGCTTCGCACGGCCGCTAGCGCCGAACTGCCAACTGAGCTACCGAAGCACGACTAACACCCCGTCCACACAGCTTTACTTCTGCCAGTACCTCGTCTCCTACCTTCCAAACTTTACAGAAGCTCTCCTGCGAACCTTGCAGAACTAGCACTCCTGAAAGAAAGGATATTGCTGAGACATGGCTTAGCCACAGCCTGGAGGCCTTTCCCACGAAAGGCAAAGGCCCCGAGTTCGATTCTCGGTCCGGCACACAGTTTTAACCTGCCAGGAAGTTTCATTATTTATATGACTTGTTTGTGCGAGCTCTCCCTACTAGCAAAGAAAAACATCGTATACTTAAGATAATTTCCTACAGGGAATGGGATTTCACAGCAATAAATTAGATGTCCTGATTAAAGTTTGTGGATTACTTTTACGTATATTTCGCCTATAATAATTGCTTACAAGCAGGACCTTAGTAGGCATTTCCACTGCCCATTACACGAGGTGTATCCAGTCTGCTTATGCTTTAGTTCGTCGACTTACCACTATCTGACGGGATTTATTCAGTTAAACCAAGCTTTACCGAGTTCAGGAAAACTCCACCACTAACAAGAGCTAACCTTGATGTATAACCTTTTCGTGACGTTAGAAAGAAAATACGGTAACAGGTAGTCAAGTCAGGAAGCGACACCGTGGAAAGTACTAGTACAGAAGGGAATGGGAATGCTTATACTGAGGCGGAAGCAAGTCAATCTGTTACCACAGCACTTATTGACAGGAATATTCAATCTAAACTTAATATTCTCTAGACTAGAGATTTCGAGAACCTAATAAAAAAACCTTGCGGAGTCTGGTGCAAAGGCGGACATCCTGTGGCGTATGGGGAACAGATGGTAGATTTTTTATTTTGCACTCTGGTTCTAGAGGTTGACTGACTGCGTATTAAGTATAGCATTTTCTTCCCGTGGCAGCCGTGTTAGGTTGCAGAGATAATAGTTAGTCGAAGAAGGCTTTTAACTGAGAAAATGTACTTATCTATAGCTAGGGCTACTGTGCCGCTCATATGAGCGGCACAGTAGCTGTGACGGAATATCCCTGTCCAGTGATTTAAGAAGAATCTTTTATTTCTAGAACCATCGATAAATATTTAATTAACGTTTCCTTTAGGAATATTGATACAGTTAAGATTATTTTGAGTAACGAAACAGGGTGCGTATCACGTCATCTGGATCACAGGGATGAAGGCAGTGGACATTCTCATGGACGTCGCGAAAACAGGATAAGGAAGGTCACTTATTGGCTACGTTTTGGATTCGTTCGCTTCTAATGTCCTAGGTATCTTGTCCAACAGAGAAGAATGAAATCAAATAAACTTGACCATCGTGGACAAGTTTCCAGGGATGATGCAAACATGTTCTCATGTTCTCGTACCCACTGTGGAGCAACACTATATTCGATATTATCCAGCAGTAGACTTCTGTTTCTGTACCTACGTGACATTGTCAGTGTAGTGCAAATTACTAGCCGAGATCGCATACTAATTTCGGCTGTTCTCCGTCTTCTTCACGTCAAAATATACACAACAATACCTAAGAGAAGAGGAGAGAGCCAATTGACAAAGTGTCCTCTTGTCTGATGCTTTGCTAGAAATACTAGTATTTTGATCTGAAGATAGCCGGAAATGGGCAAAACCATTTATCAGATTTCCTATGGAGTCAGAATGAGATTTTTACTCTGCAGCGGAGTGAGCGTTGATATGAAACTTCCTGGCAGATTAAAACTGTGTGCCCGGCCGAGACTCGAACTCGGGAACTTTGCCTTTTGCGGGCAAGTGCTCTACCATCTGAGCTACACAAGCACGACCCACGCCTGCTCCTCACAACTTTACTTCTGCTAGTACCTCGTCTCATAGTCCTGCTTGGGTAGCTCAGATGGTAGAGCACTTGCCCGCGAAAGGCAAACGTTCCGAGTTCGAGTCTCGGTCGGCCACACAGTTTCAATCTGCCAGGAAGTTTCTTATGGAGTGTTTGGGCTAACAAAGATTCTATAAAATAATCAACATTCATATACAGGGTGGTCCATTGTCCATTGATCGTGACCGGGCCAAATATCCCACGTAATAATCGTCAAACCAAAAAACCACAAAGAACTAAACTTGTCTAGCTTGAAGGGGGCAACCAGATGGCGCTATGGTTGGCCCGCTAGATGGCGCCGCCATAGGGCAAACGGATATCAACAGCTCTTTTTTAATATGAACTTCCATTTTTATTACATATTTTTCTAGCACGTAAAGAAACATGAAAGTTTTAGTTGGACCACATTTTTCGCTTTGTGATAGATGGCGCTGTAATATTCACAAACATATGGCTCACAATTTTAGACGAACAGTTGGTAACAGGTGGGTTTTTTTAATTAAAATACAGAGAGTAGGTACGTTTGAACATTTTATTTCGGTTGTTCCAATGTGATACATGTACCTTTGTGAATTTATCATTTCTGAGAACGCATGCTGTTACAGCGTGATTAGCTGTAAATGTCACATTAATGCATGATTGCATGGTTACAGCTAGTGACGACAGTTTTTACTGCACTTTAATCGCTTTTTGGACGATCAGAATATGGTTGTAGCAAGCAACTGAAAATAGTTATCACGTTCAAGGAAAAGAATTGTGCTCTAGGCATTAGAAAAATTAAATTGATAATTTTTTATTTCATAAATTACATTAACAGTGCCATCTCCACCCTGACAATACCAGGCTTCACTAATGACTCTGTCGTTCCCTGCTGCTCTCGAAGCCATGCCTAAATACATTCTCAGATACTCAAGTGATGAAAAACTAATTTGACCAGTTATTTCTTTTCTGTTCCGTGTATTAAGTATTCGTGCCATACTTGTTAACTTCAGAGTCTCCTCTAGTACCCCATTTCAAACACATCCAGGTCTTTTTTTTGTCTTCCCCATGTACAAACTCATCATACAATTCTGAAAACCTTGTTTCTGACGTGCTACTCTTCCACTACTTCTAGAACCATGTCTTCCGTACATTTAAGTGTAACGAGTTCCCTTGTTCTTTGTTGCAACTGTTTCTCACTTACGTCTAGTTTCATCCATTTTTAATCTTTTTGTGCAGTAACAGACCTATATTATTAATTGTTTGTTTACTTTTACGTCGTATCAGGGCTACTTCCTAGACAACTCTCTCAGCTGTGTTACAAGAACGCATGTGGAAATACAGCTATTGTAGAGACGAGCATAGACCAAAAAGATACTGTTTTGCTTACTGTTGAACTCTTCTTCGTTGTACTTCATTTCTACAATATATCTCAGCAATACCTACAGGCTGCTGTAATACGAACTTGAAGTGAGGTACTCAAGGGATGCAGCAATATTAAGACCACGCTGTTTATGCCAGGCGGGATTGATGTCGTTTGTAACAACCCTCTCAAATCCAACACAAAACTGGCTTCCATCAGCTTAATGGCAATTTCACGCACTTAGAGACCGCTGCCGCGCATATCCCTGACATTAAGTCGATGGCAAGGTGGGAGGGGTAGCATTGGCTTTGGCTGGTGCTATTTCCTGCCTGCGGTTCTCCGGCAGCCACGTGTCTCGCCACGGCTGCCGCAGGAGCCGCAGTAAGAGACCGCAGTGGCTGAGCGCGCCAGGTTCACCAACCTTAAACTCGTTCGGCTTGTTTTGTTGGCGTGTTTTGTGCCCTGCAGTAGCAGCGGTTGAGCTATTTTTAGAAACGCTGACGTGCAGATATAGCTTCGCATTCGTATTAGGCCTATCGCGTGTCGGATTCGGTCCTTTTTTTAGCCCCGAGTGAGCAACAAAGTTAGTACGAGGGGGTGGATGTGAGAAATTGTTAAAGGAGACGGGAGGATAGCACAGACGGTTACTTCCAAAGGTGGGGTAGGGATGGATGGGAGGGGGGGGGGGGGGCAGTCAGACACGCGAGGTGGCTTTTTCTGCGCCGCTACACTTAGGCAAACAAACGAATTGCGCAGTCTGGGCCTCCCAGTGGCTCGTCACGCAAACGGCTGCGTTCCGCAAGGGCCACTTTGCGATTCAATTGGCCGGGGCTTTGACCCGGCGACCACGTGGCGCGCACGTGGCCCGGCAAGCCGTCGCGTGTCTGCCGGAGACGGCGCAGAGCAGTGCTGGCAACACCTGCAGCCGGCGTGCCAGGCGCCAAGCAGGGAACCGCCGCACAGGCCGACAGCCCCTGAGCCGGCGTGACGAGTGGATGGCAAAGACTGATTTCTTTGGCAGACTAGAACTCTACGCAGGTCAATGCGTGTTTGGGAATTAAATTTGGCATTTAAAAATCCGCCTGCAGAGAAACACAAAGTTTTTTTTATTTTTTACCCGTATATAGTTCTAAATCCATATGTAGTCTTACGCGCACATCGGCCTATTACTGTAAAATGCGATACAAATTTTTGGTTCTCTGTTTTAAGCCCAGAAACTAAGCCCATCAAACAAAGTGTCAGATAACTCTTAAAAGAGCAAATGGTCACTTTGGAGCGCTGCAGATGGTGTGATCCTCCATCAGTATCTTAAGTCAATGTAGTAGTAAGTATGTGACAGACTTTTGCTTAGAATCAGCTCAGTAAGACGGTTAGATGGGTAGGCGTACTAGAATAGAAGGGGACAGCTATTGCGTGTCGTCTCCCTGCAAAGTCACTCAGTTTGTTGGTGTATCAACACGGGCTGTCTAGCGTATCTACAGTGAGTCGATTACAGCGAAACCTCGTCATTCGAGCTAACGGGGACCGAGTATAACTCGAAACTGGGAAAACTTAAATTGCGCAAAGAATGACAATTTCAGAGGCCTTCTATTTACAAATAGATCCATAACTTGATGCTATTACAATAATTAAAGTCATTTCATCAATGAAGGTATTACTTAGAGCCTGTATTAGAAATAATGTTCTAGTAGAAACTCAAAAATTAACTGTAAACACACATGTACTACATAAACTAATTAACCATTGTAACTACTGTACATAAAATTATCAGAAAAAATAATCAACTTTTTTTGTTTTTTTGTGAAGAACGTATATCCATTGCAGCACAGTCCGGCCATCTTCGTAGAAGCGTAACATCGCCTAAGCCCTATTCTATTTCGTTCTGGCGCTCTACCAGTCGGTTTGGTAGGTGAGCTCACGGAGCGATAGAGTTACCACAACCGAGCCTCTGTGCAGTTCCTTAAGTCATTCGGTAGTGAGTCGGTACGGCTCCCGAGGTACCGTGATGGGTGCCGTGTTGCTCTCTCCCCTTGCACTAGCCAATCAAAGGCAGCTACGGGCATGCTCACTCAGTTACTGCACACCCAGTATGGCGTGCACCAGCGCACACAGCGCCCCACACCCGAAGCGGCCAGCCACCACAACTACCAGACACGCTATTTGCATTACCGTTTTCGTAAACGGTGTTAACAGTGAATAGTACTGGTCATATAAGATATCAGTGGAAATGGTGGAAGAAAGTGAGGAGGTTTCAGTGACACCGAAACTGCTACGCATATTGGTATTGTGTGTCTGTTGTTTTTGTATGCTGTATGTGAACCAAGCCAGTATGTAGTAAGACACTTAATGATTGATTGGTTTCGACCAGTATATCTGGCCTTCCTCAGAGTAAACAACCTGTGTTATAAATTTGATGACTGGTAAGGATTGTTCAACTGATTTTATCATTTAAGGACCTGCTAAACAAATATACCTTCAGGTGTACAAGGATGGCTGTAAATCTTTGATGTGCCCCCATACACAGTCGCAGTCAGAACCTCGCCACAAAGCTGCTCTCGGGCATTTTAAATGAGTTCGTCTCGTCCCACAGTTTACGTTGGCAACTCACATGGCGCTGCACTTATTCGACCTGCCTCGCCCGCTTTCATCGCTCTTTTTTCCTTCATAACGATATTGTGCGTATCACTTTCATAATTCTTGATTGACATGCTTGAATAATAACAGTTATGGATTTCAAAGTGTCCTTGTGATTCTTCAGTAAACTGTAACTACTACATAGAAACTTTAAAATTCACTCAGTATTTTAAAACAACAAATTTTCTCAACAATCAAATCATACAGAACGGTCCTATCGACACCTCATCATCTCTCAGTACCACAGAAATCGGCAGGCGGCCTGAAGGTAACAGCTTCAGTAGCGTACAGAATAGCATTTTCGACTACCAAACCGAAAATGACTGTCACTACCGAGGCTAACCTACAGAACCGAATGGTATGGCCGTTACAGAATAGGGCTACTGGTGCCCCACCATTCTGTCGCTTTGGGTAGACATTCTACATTGTACGTTGTCTAGAATAAGGATGGTCTTAAACGGTAGTTTTTTGCTTGTTCAGTTAGTTTTGAGCACAAATGCGTCACGAAACAACACTTTAAAAACTGAGATGTCCGTTTACGCACTTTCTTGATTTTTGTGTAGCATTGGCAATGCTGACAACAGCATATTTTTGAATACTCAATGTTTTTCAGACTTTCTTGTTAACAAAACAGGCAATTTATGATCTCCAGAGACATTGCTCCAAGCTTGGATCGATAGTCTATCTTCTGCCTTCGTGTAACCTGGAGCGATAGCTTCATTTTCAGGTGCTAGCAATTTAGTCGGAAGTATTCTGTTTTTGAGTCCTGTCTCATCATAGTTGCAAATTTGACACAGTGACAGACTTTCCTCATTTACTATAATTTTTTTGTCTCTTGGTAGCTCCGCTGTAAGTGGACAACTTGTAACCGCATATTTCAAGTCTCCGCGGCCCAAATCTTCTCTTCCACCTATCCAGCCAGCCACAACGAGCAGAAACATTTTCTTCTTCTTCTAATTCTTTCAGAAATAAAAGTGCCTCCTCCTGAACCGTCGAACCACTTATTGGACTTCCTTACTTCACTGTAGAGTAAACCACAGACAAAAGGCTTCACTAGAATTTTTGTATTCTGATGTTAAGTGAATTACGATGCGCTTTTATAAGAAGGACAAGGTAGACTACCTCTGTTCCAATAAGGTTCTGTTTCGTCGCCAGTCACTGTTACTTCGCCTACGCCCAGCTCTGCCGATACCTATTTTGTAGTCTCCTCGCTGTCCAATCAATGCTAAAACTTTCGTCTGCAAAGAAACAAATGTCCTGTTTTGAAGAGTCAGCGCTCATATTGGCGAAAAATGGCAAGAACAGTAACAAATGAGTAACGGGACATGACTACACAAACACACCGCAAAGATTCTGAGCGGTCACCGGCTTGCTGGCGGCGAGTGAAACAACGATCGCGGCTAAAGGATGCACTATTGTAAATAATGCATGGTCGCGCATCTTGGGCATTTATCACACACACTCTCGTGGTATTTTCGTTTTCATCCCGTGATATTCTTTCAATTTCTTTGAAGGTAGGAGTCTTTTGACATCGACATAAGATTCAACGGAGACTTGGATTGCCAGGGCTTGAACTGCTGCGATTTTACTGTACCATATGTACCCATTTAACACGGAGCTATCGTAGGAATATACCAACAAGAGTTGCGCTCTACCAAAACTAGTGTTCGGTAGTCCTGTCACAATAAATGACGTACTAAATAATAGGGTTACATGGTTGTATTGGTAGAATTGGTAGGGAACGACACACCCAGTGTACAGGTAATGCGGATATGACCTTGGCGGATCAAAGCTACTAGGAAAACTATCACGGTCTACACTACTAGTATATGGTAGTCTACAGTAATTTTACAACTCTAATCCTAACCGACTGGGGCTGGATGCTATTGACACACCTTGTCAACGACAGTTTCAAACCCGATCGTAACTGCGGTTGCCAGTAAATGCAAGTCCATCTCAAGCAGGTTCCAAGTAAACATTTCGAATGGATCTAAAACTGTGGCCATTTTTAGTAGGGACCTCTCAATAAGCAGTTGCTCATAATACTGTACGCCTTACGTCGTCAAAGGCCAAACAACACAGCAACTGGACAGTTGCTGACTGTAGGCATGTAGTCTGGGGTATGATTAGTAGCGATATTGTTTTGGCTCAAAAAAAATGTTCAAATGTATGTGAAATCTTATGGGACTTAACTACTAAGGTCATCAGTCCCTAAGCTTACACACCACTTAACCTAAATTATCCTAAGAACAAACACGCACACCCATGCCCGAGGAAGGACTCGAACCTCCGCCGGGACCAGCCGCACAGTCAATGACTGCATCGTCGTAGACAGCTCGGCTAATCCCGCGCGCCTTTGGCTCAAAAACTGCAACACATCTAGTGCACTGACACTCCCCTGAGGTGTCTAAACCGCAGGTTGGGAGGATGTGGTGCAGCTGGGCTGTGGTTCACAGATGTTTTAGGAGTGATTTTGGCCCATTGATTCAGGTTACCATAAACATGTACCAAGGCGTTTATTTCAGCATTTTCGGCAGCTAATCGTTGCCCTTTCCATCTTTACGACTACTAAAATGTGGACGCGTCCAACTTTCAAGACAGCAATAGCAGTGTAAGTGGAGTGGGATCCAGGCTGACGGTTGTGCAAACGTGTGATCACTTTTAGTAAAAATTTATCAAGTATGCGAGGTATCAACAAATAAAATATAAATCAATCTGGAAAAACAATTAATTCTTTGCAGTCCATATAAACGCTGACAGGCCTAAAATTATAACACAAAATATCCTCTTTAAAATAGCAAAACCCAGTATAGAATAAAAAATATAATACAGCACAACAAGTAACACCTTAGGGCTCTGACCCCTCAGCAGTCATGACACGATTGACTTTACACTGGAAAATACGCAACTTATATAGGATGGAAACTAACTAAGCCGACCGGTGTGGCCGAGCGGTTCTAGGCGCTACAGTCTGGAACCGCGCGACCGCTAATTTCGCAGGTTCGAATCCAGCCTGGGGCATGGATGTGTGTGCTGTCATTAGGTTCGTTAGGTTTAAGTAGTTCTAAGTTCTAGGGGACTGATGACCTCAGAAGTTAGTCCCATAGTGCTCAGAGCCATTTGGACCAGCAAAGCTAATTAATATAGTCACTAACTACCCCCTGTTCTCTAACCACTAATTACACTGAATCAACAAGCCATCAACAACTAGCAACACAACCCAGCAATCCAACGTTATGTGTAAATAATCAGTAAAGCAGTTGCACATATGATAAATTAATCCATAAGACACTGCAACGATTTTCAGTATTCTTAAATGAACCGGTGATCCGATAAAAATAAGGTCAGAGCACAATATAAGATAACTGTTTACCGAATAGAAAAAAATTCCTACTCTCCTTTAATCAGTGAAGTCGCATGGAGTGTATACTGACTTCACAGGCTTGCTTAAAGAAATAACATTCACTACCACTCGCTCCGCATGCAATCCACGAACAGAATGCTTACAGATTTCTGCACCAGTCACAATTGGCAGCATTTAATGCAACTACTCACACTTTTACACAACACTGTGGATCTACTTGAGCCAAAGCTCATCTGGACACCAGCATTAACTCCTAAGTCACTCTGACTGTGCTCCATGTAATGCTCTGAAGCTGTTTCTCGCCTTCACAATAATGTCGTGCATGCCCCTCAAGTTGCTCGTCACATGACCACAGTCTGCGCTGGCAATTGTTCATATCGCTCTGCACCAATTCTGTGAGGCCTCTTAGACGTGACTCTTCACAGGTCAGCCTTGAACTAGAACCAGTTAGGTGGCCAGTGCGCCGTACTTTGTCCCTGCACCGGCTCACAAGTCGTCAGCACTACCTGCTGCGGCCTCTGGTGCTGGCTCAAGTTGAAGTCGGCCCTTTCTTTCAACACAGCTGACTACGCTCCTGAGTCGAGCACCTGCAGGCCCGGCCCGCTGATTAGACGACCTCGGACGTTGCGTCAGTGTCCGGCGCCGGGCGACATACAGCAGGACTGCCACCACGGCATCGACGCTGATGTCCAGGTGATGATGTCAGTCCCTGATCTGCGGACTCACCGCCGCTGTCCATCCGCTCTCCTGGTTGCTCGATGGAGGGGCTGAAATTAGTCACATACAACACACCAGTGCCTCATACCTACAACGTCATTGCTGGTGCTGGAAAACCAACCACGCTATTCTACAAAGCACACACTCATACACCCAATCACAACTGGCCCAAGAAATGATCCAGTCATAATCCCATAGAAAATGTCTGCCACTGTATGAAACTGCAGGTGAAGCCTGGCAGTCAACATCCCCACAGATTGGTAGCTCTATCATCAATAAGTAGCTCCATTTGGGTATGACATCGAAAGAACCTTGTGGTCTCTTCTCGCCCTGCTGCGATGACCATCAACGCTGCATACAATCTTACTCGATTTTTGGGTGATTCTCCTAAGGCTGTACTTATACAGGCTCTTTATAACTGAATGGTGCTGTTTTCAAAATTAATAACAAATCGATTTATTACTATATATGGACAAACGTTACAGTAACTATCCAAGTTTCTGATGCACTACTCACAATCCTTCAGCATGTGCACTCTTGGTAACAAGATACACACCTATACGGTCATCAAATTCTCCCCTCACTCTTTGTACGCGTAACATGATGTCTGCAGCGCATGATTTTTACGATCACACTGTTCCTCGAGTGATACGGGTATTGTTGGTACATAAATTCGATCTTTCACAAACCTCAACAGAAAGAAACCGCAGGGTGTTAAATCTGCCAGATGGTGTGACAGGGGAACAGGTTGTTGTCTGCTGTTGCAGCCCATCCAGTCCAGTGTTAGTGAATAACACAATTAAAAAGCTCTTGTACATTCCACTGAAAACAGGTCGAGCACTCTCCAGTTACAAAAGTAATCGTCATAACTGTTATTCATCTCGGGTAACAACCAGGTTTCCAACATGGCTCAAAATGACTTACTCATCACTATCTGTTGTTTAAAGCAAAATGGGCCATTCACCTTCTTGCACTACACAGCACAGAAAACGTTCCCTTTGCATCGTCACGCTGACGTTCTATAAGCTTATGTGATATCCCCAGATACTGACATTGAGTGCTCACCTTGCCACTTATGTGGAAAGTGTCTTCGTTACAGACGATGAATTTTTCTACGAAACCAGTGTTCTCCGTTTTTAACTGCAGCTCTTCACAAAAGTCACGCTTTTCACTTTGTCTGCTGGCGTAAGGCTTGGCTCAAATGGCTCTGAGCACTATGGGACGTAACATCTGAGGTCATCAGTCCCCTAGAACTTAGAACTACTTAAACCTAAGGACATCACACACATCCATGTCCGAGGCAGGATTCGAACCTGCGACCGTAGCGGTCGCGCGGTTCCAGACTGAAGCGCCTAGAACCGCTCGGCCACACCGGCTGGCGGCGTAAGGCTTGAACTTAACTATTCATCTCACTTTTCACGGTTTAAAACATAGCCAGCTGCGCAACACCTTCCACACACCTTCCGCTGTTTGCTTTACTAAGTAACACCCGAGAACTTCGGTGAAACGCCTTGCACATTCTTTCAACATTTACATAGGTCGACTGCGATCTTCCCCTTACAAAGGCATCCCGTTTCCACAAATTGTCTGTACCACATACCAGCGTTACTCTTGTGTGTCAGTTCTTTACTGAACAGTGCTCCAAACTGGTGCTGCACTCTAACCACAGATCTCGACATCTCAAAACGGAACACAGAAAGCCTTTTCCCACTGCGACGCCATCCAGGATAGTCGCCACGCATCAAGCATGACAGGCCAACAAAGCATCTTCCTATTGCCACACCGTCTTGGAAATAGATGCTACGCCTGCGCAGTAAGCGTGACAAGCGAACAGTGGATAGGGCATCAAAAACTTGGGCAGTTACCGCTGCCCATAAGAAGTAGTAAATCAGTTTACTATTAATTTTTGAAACCGCACGATTCATTTATAAACACTGTATATCATTGGAATTTCGCGTTGACTGGCTGTTCAACTGGCTTATGACAGATATTTTTACGCATTATAAATGCAAAACAAACGACGTTTTGTTATTTTACATGAGTTATTTTATTAGGAAATCAAGCTATAAATTAAAATTTAAAAAAATTCTGTGCCGATTTTATGTGTGTCTCTGATCGAGAGTGAGGTAGAAATTACTTCACATTATTCCCTCTGTACAGAATAAATTTGGATCTGGTTACTTTTGAGACGGACCCTTTCAGCCTGTAATTATTGATTACAGCGATCGTTAGAGAACCTCCTTGCTTTGGAGCTGGACCGCAGGAGCATAGGAATACATTCCTGGGAGTAGTTGGCAGTTAGGGCCAGCCAGGTACCGGTAACGTAACAGATATTAAGTGTACCCTCAGAGCTCTCTGGGAACACAGACATAGCTTTTTGTAGAAGCGGTCGTTTGGTTTGGCAATACAAAACAATGCCTACCCTGACAGACAGTCTGCTGTTTTCGTGCTGGGACCGAGTTCTGAAACAGGACTTAACAGGATCTCACAGCCTAATTTTTGTCTATGACAGAGCTGTCAACACGTAGCGTACAACATGACAGTTGACCATAAACGTAAATAAATGTGACACATTGCGCATTCATAAGGAAACAAATCCACTGCTGAACAATCACACTATTGATGACAAATTGCTGGAAACGGTATACACCGTAATATATCTAGGAGTTTTTTTTATTGTGGGTTGACTAAGTGATCGATATTTTACGAGAGGCCAAGTCTTTACCCGTTCCCATGTTCTTTTCCGAATTTCCCAGTCGCCTTCTTGTTTTCTCTTAATATTGTGGTCCTGCTATGCAACGCCACGTATTTAACCGCTGACTTTGTTTCCGATTGCAGAGGGGCGAGGGGTATAAGAGAGCTTCTGCATTTAAATAACTCACTACGAAATCACGAAACACTGTTTTCATAATTCTTTTATATTCAAATAACTTAACTCACCACAACCAATAATTAAAAAAGCTTTTCAGGCAAGATGTTCATACATGCTGCTTCAGTGCTTCAATGAAACCACATGTTCGTACTTAACTCCAAATAGCCTGGCGTAGAATCGGTAGAACAACCTTCATTTTTCTTTAGTGCTACACCACCGTCGGAGTCCACAGCAGCCCCAAAGCACGACTGCAGAGTGGAAGCGACCGCTCACTGGCCAGTCCAACCTACATATCTTCGTCGCTTTCTGCTTTTGGTTTTCAGATCTGAACATAAATGTCCACAAACTTTTTCACAGTAGATGCTGTTCACTCTATAATTAAAGTCACTTTTTTCACACGCACATCTTTCATCACTTTAGTAAAAGGGAAGTAACATGTACCACTACACTACCCATACCGACTATAAATGGAATGATCACATTGAGAAAATAGTAGGAACACCAAACGCCAGACTAAGATTCATAGAAAGAATCTTAAGGAAATGTAACTCATCTACGGGAAAAGTTCCTTACATAGCGGTTTTTCGATCGATTCTTTTGTTCATCAATCTTGAACCTTTGCCGGATAGGACTAATAGAAGAAATAGAGAAGATGCAATGAAGAGCGGTGCGCGTCTTCACGGAAAGGTTAGTCGGCGCCATAGGTTGCAGCGATGCTCAACAAATTCCAAAGGCAGTAGCTACAAGACGTGAGTTTTGCATCAACGAAAGGCTTACTATTGAAATTTCTAAAAAAGTTGGACAACGTATTACTTCCTCCTGCATACGTCTCGCTAAATGACCACGTTAAAAAAATTCGAGAAATTAGACAGCAAATCTGAGGCTTAGCGGCAATGAATCTCCCCACGTACCGAACTCGAGAAATTAAATGAACACAAAGGGTACCAAATTAAGGGGTTCATGTATGAATGTAAAATACTGCTTATATGATCAAAACACGAAATAAATGTATTTACTTTCGTGCTGTTTACACAAAACAAAACAAAACTATAAATCTCAGCGCCGATTTGACTAGGCGTAGATACAATTCATTAAGGGGAAGGAGGAGGGAACGAATCGTCTCACCATTCTTCATTATCGTGCGTCGTATACTGCTGTCGCCGGCAGGCGCTGCGTCGGTACGATGCGTCGCCTTGGAGCTGTGTTGCATGGGTTGGCGGCCCTCATCAGCAATCGCGGCGTTGCGGCGGGGCCCAGGTACGATCTCCGCTTTGTCTCCCCGTTGTCAGTTGCATTGCCCAAGCTGTGCTATCACGGCGTCGGAAGGCGGATATTGGAGATGGATGGAAGAGCGCCCATGTCCTCTCGCTTCCGCGGCGTCTCCACAACTCTCCTACTCGCTTCTCATCCATCTCCCAGCTCAGCTCCTCTTCGAATTATTCTTCCTTTCGGCGTTGTCATTGGCGGACGAAATTTTCAATGCAGCCCAACGACAGATCGCCGTTTCATCGCCACGCCTCTCCGTGCGGGGTGGAAATTTTCTATCTGGCCTGGGCTGGCGTGTTGCTCGTGAATTGGCATCTTTCTCACTGTTTCACAAAGATGTTTTCCCGCATTCCGAGGCTGTTGGGAGAGCAGCTACTCGACACTTCTTTATAACTGCTCTCTCTGCTTGAGCCCTGGACTGACTCACTGTTGGGCTCCGTGTCAAAATCTGCCGGTGCCCGTGATTTGTAAGGAATGTCCTCACTGTTAAGGAAAACACCTTCTGAAGAATAGGCCAATTCCCTGCGCTTTTGGCACGCTCCTCCGTAAGCCCGTGGGGTGCTGCAGTTGTCGGCACATCCCTACTTTCTACCGCCAGGCCAGAAGAACTCAGATGCTTTCGTGCGTACATTCCTGGCGTTCCGTCCTAATGGCAGCAGATGTCCATCGGTTCTCGGCACGGCACGCTTCTCGTTCTCATACAGGCCCTTCCCATCGTGTCCCTCCTTGAGCGAGGCGTGGGTGTCCGTCCCAGCTTCCCGCTGTGTCCTTGCAGAATGACTGCAGTGCCCTCCCCCCCTCCCCGGGTCCGGCGACGGTGGCCGCGGTAGTATGTATTAAAAGGCCTACAGGTAGGTAACGCGCCAGCATCCTCCACTGCTGCTCCTCGTAGCTAACTTTTCACTGTGTCACGTGTCAACCTTAAACGAGCTTCATTCATTACATTTTTGTACGTGTCATTTTAATTGATACTTAGTAATATGTGAACTTTATAGTGAATACTAGTGCACATTTTCCGAGCGATTTCGCTGTTCGGCATCCGTTTTGTCTTCCTTTATAGGCCTTGAATGCTGAATACATCGAAATTATAAAGAGTCGTATCTGGATTCTTCCCATTGTTATGGGTGTGGCACTGCCCCTCCTGTTCACCTACATTCCCATGATCAGCGTCGATTAACCATAGATTACTAAAACCTCGTTAAATTTACGATTGCGATTGGTAGCGCTTCGTAGTTCCCGCCAGTCTGGACACATTAGCGACAAGTGCTGTTGAGTACCTTCATGAGAAACATAGTTATTGCCCCAGTCTAGCAGTTTGCTGACACTGGTGCCCTTGTCCCAAATATCACGAATGTTTATTGCTTAAAATTTATCTCATTCTGACATAGTACGTGAAATATTAAGCAGTCACAGTTACAATAGTGTTAGCTTCTATCAGATTGGGCCTCTTCATTGCTAATCTTTTCTTTTGCTACTGAAATTAGCACAACAATGGGGAAGTGCTGAGTTGATTGACTTCAGGAAGCTGTAAAGACACAGACAATGAAGAATGTGGTGAAGACAATGTTTGGTGTACAGATCACAGTGATGCAGACCTAGATGTTTAAGCAGCAAATGAGGAATTGGATGAAGAATCTCTGGATGACCGTGGAAGAAAACTGTAGACCCTCTACTAATTTTTGTGTGAAATACTGCTGCAGTCTTAATAATCATAACAATTTGTAACTTATGCGTAGCATAAATTGTGATTTGTTTTCCCATAACCTTTTGAGCAGTAGAATTGTCATTGTAGAGTATAAAACAGGACATTTTGCACTTAATGTTTATGTATCGTACCACTGGAGACCTAATAATACCAATTAATTGGTGTATAAGCTACAAATTATGACTTCCTCTGAATAAAATTTGGAGAAGTAAAAGTGATGATGGTTTGGTAGTAACGTAACATGTTCACCCTCTTTGGTGCTCTACGGTTCATCAGTGTTCAAAGTGACTACTTGATTTACTCCTGCAAGTAGGTCTGAGTCAGATGCTTCCATGGCCACACGGTGGAACAGTACCTTCAGTGCGTTCCACTTCTTCTTGACTGAACAGTGGGCAGGCAAGGTGAAATCTACAACTTCTGTAATTTTCTACAATATTTATTATTCAGTTAACCTTTTTTCGGCTGTCAGACTATCATCAGACAGAAAAACATATGTGTGCCTACACGTATCTCTATATCTCTACATTTGGAGATGGCCGAATAACCGAAAACCGGTTAGGGAAATAATTACAAAACTGTCGTTAGTTTTTCTGTCATATGTCGTCTTTTTGGCGGTGCTCGCTGACTTGAAACTGCATTGATTTTAGTCTGAAGTGTACAAGTTCATTTGCTTTCACTCGCTTCGTGCTTTGACAAATAGTATACGACTACTTCGCAGATGACGTATGAATGTGGCTCCTGGATCCGAACTGGTCATCTAAATACACTCGTAATTTATTGGAGTACTAGAACATGTGTTACGCCTACAGCGAACTGGCGAGAAGTTCTCATCACATAACAACCAATGCACACAGAAGATATGAAATTTATGACTCTTTGACGGTATACAGGGTGTTAGAGGTATAAGTGTAGATATTTTTGTTGGTGACCGAGGGCAGTGTACTGTATAATGTTACCTTAATGTTTACTTCATATGCAGACTAACATTATTAGCTCTTGAGACTACTATGTTTTTAGGCTGGTTAGTAACTCCAAGTACAGATGGCAACAGCAACCCATTAAAGCATATTCTCCTCAGGGTAGCAGCTCGGGAGATGAGGTGTGGAGACGTGGACGCAAAACGATTAGTCTATGCCGTCAGGTGCAGGCCACTTAATGGTGCAGTTACGACCATGCAGAAAACGTCAGGTAGTAAATTGTGTGACTTTTTTGCGGGAAGGCTGTTCAAAGCAAAGAAAAAACAACTAACATGCTGAAGTGAGTACGTATTAAGATACCAATGATCAAAATATCTGCACTTATACCAGTAACAACCTGTATATCACACACATGGCACTCACGCTTTCCCAACTTCCGACTATGTCGCAGACTTAATTCCACAGATATTACAGTGATGTTAGTGAAAACTTAGTTGTCGCCGTTGTCAGCTAAATACACCCTGAGTGTCGTATACTGTGTAGTAACATCAGTAAACAAACTAAACATTTGTCACTATGTTTTAGTATTTACCCAAATTCCCCTTTCGGCAGTAGAAGTTTTATGATAGAATTATCCACAAAGCTTACTATTTTCCTCGCGAATCGCAGGCGCATCCCTGATCGATAAGTATAAAATAAATGGCTCTGAGCACTATGGGACTTAACTTCTGAGGTCATCAGTCCCCTAGAACTTAGAACTACTTAAACCTAACTAACCTAAGGACATCACACATATCCATGCCCGAGGCAGGATTCGAACCTGCGACCGTAGCGGTCACGCGGTTCCAGACGATGAGTTATGCAGCCTGTGAGGTTTAATTCAGCCTAGCACTTTCTGTTACCTATCATAAAACGTGACCCTCATTCTACTGTTGCCAAGTGAGGAACTTTTGTTTCCTTGTTGTCTGTCTACACGTTTCTTTTAGATAAGACTTCGCGGAATTCCACAGCCTGCTTAAACTCGCAACCCTCACCTTTCTGCTGCTTGTTGCACGTATCGAAAGGCAACTCTACAGGGCTTGCAGGACGAGCTAGAATTGCAAAACCGCGTATCAGTGCTGTAAATGCCCGTAAACGGGGAACGTGGTGCCGAAGCCATGAAACCTGGACTGTGGGGGGGGGGGGGGGGGGGGGGGATGAAAGAAAGTCGTTTGCTCGCCTGAGTCTTGTTTCACATTATTTCCAACCTCTGACGGAATGTACGTTCCAAGGACGAAACATGATTGGGGTTCGGTGCCATATCGTGGTATTACATGGTATCTTACTCTGCAAGGTCGATTTCTGCCAAGTATTAGGCGTCTTTCTGGCTGATCAACTTCATCCTAAGGTACAACGTCGTTCTCTAATGGTGATGCTGTGTTCCGAGACGACAGGGCCCCAGTTCGAACAGAGAGCATCATCCAGACTGGTTTTGTGAGCAGGAGGGTGATTTGTAGCGTCGCCCCTGGCCCACACAGTCACCAGGTTGCAATATTATTGGGGCTTTGGGGTCTGCTTTGGGGATAAATATGCGTGATAGCTATCCACCTCCACCATCGTTACCTGAACATGCCATTGCTATCAAATTCCCTATAAAACCATACGGGACCAGTACTTATCCATTCTGAGAGAGCGGAAGGTGTTTTGAATGCCAACGGTTTTCCTACACCATATTAGGCACGGTAACGTGTTGTGTGTTTGGCATTTTAGGATTTTATTATTTTCACGTTTTTGTCCATCCCAGTATGTTCATGGGTGAAAGTACATGCAGTGCTCACGAAAACTGCGTTCACTCAAATATGTTCTTCCAAGATGCGAAGGCAATATGATTTCTACATCTACATCTAAATACATACTCCGCAATCCACCATACGGTGCGTGGCGGAGGGCACCTCGTACCACAACTAGCATCTTCACTCCCTGTTCCAGTCCCAAACAGAACGAGAGAAAAATGACTGCCTATAACCCTCTGTACAGGTCCTAATCTCATCTTATATTTGTGGTCTTTCCGCGAAATGTAAGTTGGCGGCACTAAAATTGTACCTCAGTCAGCCTCAAATGCTGGTTCTCTATATTTCCTCAGTAGCGATTCACGAAAAGAACGCCTTTCCTTTAGAGGCTCCCACCCGAGTTCCTGAAGCATTTCCGTAACACTCGCGTGACGATAAAACCTACCAGTAACAAATCTAGCAGCCCGCCTCTGAATTTCTTCTATATCCTCTCTCAATCCGACCTGATAGGGATCCCAAACGCTCGAGCAGTACTCAAGAATAGCTCGTATTAGTGTTTTATAAGCGGTCTCCTTTACAGACGAACCCACCTTCCGCACAACTGCCATTACATGCTTGTCCCATTTCATATCGCTCTGCAATGTTACGCCCAAATATTTAATCGACGTGACTGTGTCAAGCGCTACACTACTAATGGAGTATTCAAACATTACGGGATTCTTTTTCCTATTCATCTGCATTAATTTACATTTGTCTGTATTTAGAGTTAGTTGCCATTCTTTACACCAATCACAAATCCTGTCCAAGTCAGTTTGTACCCTCCTACAGTCACTCAACGACGACACCTTCCCGTACACCACAGCATCATCATCAAACAGCCCCACATTGCTATCCACTCTATTCCAAAGATCATATATGTAGATATAAAACAACAGTGGACCTACCACACTTCTCTGGGGCACTCCAGATGATAGCCTCACCTCCGATGAACACTCACCATCGAGGACAACGTACTGGGTTCTATTACTTAAGAAGTCTTCGAGCCACTCGCATACTTGGGAACCAATCACATATGCTCGTACCTTAGTTAGGAGTCTGCAGTGGGGCACCGACTCAAACGCTTTCCGGAAATCAAGGAATATGGCATCCATCTGATACCCTTCATCCATGGTTCGCAAGATATGTGAAAAAAGGGCGAGTTGCGTTTCGCAGGAGCGATGCTTTCTAAAGCCGCGCTGATGCATGGACCGCAACTTCTCTGTCTCAAGGAAATTCATTATATTCGAACTGAGAATATGTTAGAGAATCCTGCAACAAACCGATGTTAAGGATATTGGTCTGTAATTTTGAGGATCCGTCCTCCTACCCTTCTTATATACAGGCGTCACCTGCGCTTTTTTCCAGTCGCTCAGGACTTTACGTTGGACAAGAGATTCACGATGAATTGAAGCTAAGTAAGGAGCCAATGCAGTAGACTACTCTGTAAAACCGAATTGGAATCCCATCAGGACCTGGTGATTTATTTATTTTCAACCCATTCCGCTGCTTCACAACCCGAGGGATGTCTATTACTGTGTCCTCCATACGGGAATCAGTACGAGACTATAACGGGTGTATGAAAAAGAAGAATGAAGATAGAATATGACAACTGATGCAAAGACCACTTGAGCGTTTAAACTAAACTGAAGCCGTATGCTTTTGACATCAGAGGTATTGATTATCACAGCAGAAAGAACCATGATACAGTCTCGCAAGAAATGTGCTGCACTTTAGTGTAGACCAAAGACAACAGTTAATGACATTAAAGAGAAAATAAAAACTCTGCGTTCACTATACGGTCGCGAAAGACATATCATTAAGACCTCGAAGAGAACTGCAAGGATGTTTACGCACAAGAAGTGTAGTTTTTTGACGAACTTCCATTCACCAGTGGTACTGAATTTTAAATTAGCTGATAACTTCTCGGAAGAATTAATTTCTTTTCTCATCACAGTGCCCTGCTTCGTTAATTTATGTGGAACGAAGGCCAGTAGGAATCGGTAGTTATCCTCACGTATCGTCAATCAATTTCGGAATGAGTCTTCGTCCTATCAAAGGAGTCATCAATAAATATCAAGCTTCCCACCTCCTTCTGACTTCTCATCTATTATTTCATCAATGACGACTGTTTTCTTTTCGTGATGGTACTGCCACAGTGTATAATGCAGCACAGCGAGAAGCAAGAATTGCTAATTTCCCTCTAGCACTCGCCGCCATGACGCCTGCACTCTGTGCTTGCAGCCAGTAATGGTGCGCCCACCGTAGGGCGTTTAACCACAGGCGACTTCCGTTCGCTTTAGTGCGCGCTTTGTTGACCTTATTTAAGGAACGTGTAAATGGGCACTTAACTCCATTACCGATCTTAATAAAGCAAACAAACGCCAATGGAGACCGAAATTGGAATTCGCTGCTGTGATAGACAGTGCGTGTTCCTGGGACTTGAAATAATATGAGGAAGGTCGACTGGGGTTTCCAGCCGAAAAACATTTCCTTCACAGGCGTTCTAGCCTTATACTTGACGGCCATGATCCAACTGACAAAGCAGGCGCCTCTGTACATTTAAATCTCAGTGATGCGCAACAGCTACAGTTACTCACAAGCCAGAGACATTTGTTATGTAGCAAAGCAGTTTTAATCATCTACTTGTAATTGGTCGAAGAACAGAATCCGACCACAGAGGCCCGGATCACGATGAGATAATGGTACGCCGTGGTGGGAGCTGCACTTTGGTCTCTGAGATCTTATCAAACCAAGTCTGCGATTCCACTATTTATTCCACGCGGGAACCACTACAAATCCTTCGACGAGAGAACTGCTTGAATCTGTCCTAGAATGGCCAGTTTCGATGCAGTACGCTGCCATAGCTGATATGTCGGACTCTAAGAGCAACGGGAGTCGACGTTCCGTGCATTTCTCATGAAATACTCGCGTCGTTTGTCCGATGTTTGACAGCCCACATTACCTGGAGATCTTGTAATATCCAGCCTTGCGGGGTATGAAACCATCCGCTATGGAACCGTGAGACGTCACGCCATTACCGAGCGAGGTGGCGCAGTGGCTAGCACACAGGACTAGCATTCGGAAGGACGACGGTTCAATCCCGCGTCTGGCCATCCTGATTTAGGTTTCCCGTGATTTCCTTAAATCGCTCCAGGCAAATGCCGTGACGTTTCCTTTGAAAGTGAACGGCCTACTTCCTTCCCCGTCTTTCCTTAATCCGATGAGACCGATAACCTCACTATTTGGTCTCCTTCCCCAAACAACCCAACACTATTACACCCTTCAAAATCTTCTAGGATGGCAGTGAAGAGATCAGTTTGACATTGTACATGGGAAAGAACCTGCCTGTCTTTCAGGGAAGAATGTCTATATATGGAGAAAATCAGTAGACTTAAATTTACCTTCTTCGTCTTCTGCAATCCGTAGGTCTGGCTTTATCTGATCGGTCTTGTAGAGTATCTAAATGGATAGTAAAATGTGTTTCATTTAAGATCACCTTGGAAACAGGTTTCGTCAGTAATGCTATGTACCCCATACATTACAGTTCTATAGGCAGAAGAGGTCTGGAAAGAGTGGCAGTGACTGTTTGTAGAAACAACTTCGTGTGAGTCACCTTGCAATGCACTGCTTTTGCCAGGGTGATTTCATATTTTCAAAGTCGACGGCATATTGAATGTTCTCATCGATTGACTACAGATGGATTGAAAACGGATATAATTTGCCTTCATCATAGACCTCAGGATCTCATTAACATGTCCCTAGAATTCTGTTGGTTTCAAATTTGCAGTTTCCAGTATACGTCCACCACAAAAAAATTGGCCGCTTAAGAGGACTAGAGACTACTCGTAACAACATCACCATTTCATAAAATGCATGGCTAAATGAAAATAAGTTGAGGTAAGCGGGCAAGAGGCATGTGAAGAGGTACTAACAGGTCACCACGTATGTTCTTTTATTCACGAAGATCGCTTAAGAACGGGAAACTTTATTTTTAAGCTTACAATATAAGAGCAGATGCGAATACATCTTATTTATTCGTATCAATAATACTCCCATTAGTCTTATTCACTGAGTTATACTGGTTAACCACAAAGAGACATACATTTTTAATAACGAAATGGGATCACCAGTATGTGGCACATGAGAAACCAGACAATGAAAGGATCGTTGCATGCGCACGCGTATAACGTATTTGTGTACAAATGATTGATTTTATTGTGTTTTACGGATAAGACTAAAATGCAAGAGAAGCACAGGTATGCTGAAAGTATACGATGTGCAGCAAACTGCTTGCATGTCCGCACTCTGTAGTGTTCACAGTATATCATGACAAACATTGATAGATTCGGCTTAGAAATGCCAGGGAAGTAGGAATATATGTTGTAATTTTGTATTATAAATTTTATATGAGTTAATGTATTAAAAATGTTTGTTTCCTCTTTATTTGTTTCGAGTTTGTCAAGGCGTTCCAGGGCTGTACTCAGGACGCGGTAGCGGGTGTACCTGGCGCTGTTGGGGTCCAACCGACGCCGGCCAGCGGCCGGCAGACAACCTGGAAGACACAGTCGGGACTGAATTTAATTATTAAAATGTCTTGCTAGCAAATGAACATAAAACTTTGCATTCACTTCCGTATCTGATGTCCCACTGTTAACAATTTAAAAAATGGTTCGAATGGGTCTGAGCACTATGGGACTTAACATCTGAGGTCATCAGTCCCCTAGAACTTAGAACTAGTTGAACCTAACTAACCTAAGGACATCACACACATCCATTCCCTAGGCAGGATTCGAACCTGCGACCGTAACGATCGCGCGGTTCCAGACTGAAGCGCCTGAAACCGCTCGTCCACAACGGCCGGCTAACATTAAAAATTTGATACATCAAGTCTATATGTGTTGGCGATTGATTTGTATGTAACAAGTTCTGAAAAGACGTATTAAGATTGTTCAGTTGCGAGAATTGGTTGATACGGCTATCTTTTATTTGAGATTTTCTAGTTTCACGAATATTAGTCAGGTGACTTTAAAGGACTACTCTTATACGATCTAAATGTGATTTTTGGTATATCACTGGCGCCTTGCAAGTCAGTTGGAATTAACATCGGACTGATATCTAAACACGCATCATCAAAAATGCTACCTCTGACTTCAATTATAGCTGACGTGAACAGTGACATTTCAGCTGCATTGACGAGATGCAATTAATGATATCATTTGAAGTCAGTTATTTAAACGCTTACGTGCACAGTAAAAGACATACGCTTAAATAATGTCATTAGAAAATGGAGTGAAAGAGGGTATTGACACCAGAGATAATCGTGTAGTTGGAACATCGATGTACAGTGTATTCGCTTGGTTCACAGCATTGCAAACTTTTACCGCGAAGGTGAGTCAACATTCTATGTCCAATTTATCTACTCCTTGTTAGTGAAACGAGTCTTCTATAAAAGAAACGTATTTAAGTATAAGAAGATTCGAGTAGCGTGGCCATCACTGCGGGGTCGCCTGAGTCCTGGTTTCGATTTGCCCCTGCGGCATGACGACAAACGATGACAAAGGCGGCTATAAGATGAAATAAAAGTTCTTATCCATTAATCAGTTCGTCACAGGCAGCCTGTAGTCGACGTCAGGAGAGGAGGGACAGCGCAACTCACAAAGGAATGCCTTTTAAATCACATCAGTTTTGCTTGCCAAACGTTGGATATATTACAGTACTATTGAAAGAAATCTGAGAAAAACAGGAGCAAAGTAGGCTCCATACACAAAACACGTGACGTTAAAAAGTGTAACTAGTACCACATGTGTCAGTTAATAAACAAACTTTTAAAAAGACTGAGAAATGACAAATTGAAGGGAACAATATTACATCAGTTTCTAACCATTTTAAGGTAACTTTAAATACTATGGGGATATGTTTAACTCCATGAGCTACAGGAAACACGTCTGCTATCATGTTCAACCAATCAGAAACAAGCATTCGATTAGTTATGAAAATTACACTCGTGAATTATCTGAAATGATAGAGGAATGTTATTTAAGCAGGAGGTCGTGGTGGCCGATCGGTTCTAGGCGCTTCAGTCTGTAACCGCGCGACCACTACGGTCGCAGGTTCGAATCCTGCCTCAGGCATGGATGTGTGTGATGTCCTTAGGTTAGATAGGTTTAAGTAGTTCTAAGATCTAGGGACCTGATAACCTCAGATGGTAAGTCCCACAGTGCTCAGAGCCATATGAACCATTTGTTATTTAAACAAACATATCGAAGAAGCAGCACTTAAAGAATCTGTTTGAAACTGCAAGACATTACGAGGAGCCATCTAGCCACACGTGGTCAAGGTCACAGGGACATAGCCTAAACGTAAGTAATTATAGCGTATAAAACATCGGAAAGAATGTAAAGCACTATTTACACTAACTGAACTCAGAAAAGACAGGAAAGTCATCAATTACTGCCTAACTAGCCTCAACATTCTAAGAACCCTGGACCCACGTGGCCACTCGCAGCACTGCAGAAAACGTTACCCAGCAGGTCTTGCACTGACCAGTCGAAAGAACAGGGGTATTTCGTTTTCTCTTGGCGCTTCGTGCCCCCTCATACGCCTCGCCAAATGCCAACGATCGTCGAACAAACACATAACATAAAGCCAAGTTGCATAACAACACGGCTTGACCTTTCTGGCTAGCGATCTCCATATCTATTCACAGAGCCGAAGATAACGAGTTCACGTCCTTTGCAAACAGACGCGATTATAAAAGTTGCCAACCAACTACAATAACTACCGTTACAATTAATAAGGAGAAAGGAGCCGGGTAAAAGTGCCGTCAACGTACTGGTTTCAGCCATTTCCCTACTTACTGTTCAGTATCGCCGGCCGTTGTGGCGGAGCGGTTCTAGGCGCTTCAGTCTGGAACCGAGCAAACGGTACGGTCGCAGGTTCGAATCCTGCCTCGGGCATGGATGTGCGTGATGTCCTTAGGTTAGTTACGTTTAAGTAGTTCTAAGTTCTAGGGGACTGATGACCTCCGATGTTAAGTCCCATAGTTCTCAGGGCCATTTGAACCATTTTTTGTTCAGTATCTCCCGACTTATGAAACGGTTTAGCCCAGTACTCGCCCAACGCGTTTAAAGCACGTGGTTGAACAAACTGTGACATCTTCATCAGAATGTTTGGCAGTAAAAAATATATCTTCTATGGGATCCTTGCTGGTAATACCACATCGAACCTTACACATTCGACGCGTTCTGTCTGATTCATTTCAGGCTGCCGATAAACTCTGCAGTGTTACAATGAGGACGTTTTGTCACAAAAAGTTTTAGCATAGAGGATACCTGTATATCAACGAAATATACTGGAAAGCATTGTTTTTACTTTTGGTCGTAGACGAACCTGTTACTTATGCGTTTCTACGAATGCATGCATCCTACGGCATAAGGATGCAGAAGTCAATGGAAACCATTTCGTTAAAGACATATAAAATGTATCCACAGAACATGTGGCGTGTAACTGAAAAGTGTCATGATGACCTCACCACTGGCTAAAGATTCCGGATAGAAAAGATTGGAAAACTAACGAAAGGATAACGTCCTACGAGTCGGGCATGGAATGTCAGAAGTTTGAACGTGGTGGAGATGCTATAATATCTGAAAAGTGAAATGTTAAGGGTCAATCTAGATATTGTGGGGGACAGTGAAGTGAAATTGAAAGAAAACAAGGATTTCTGGTCAGACGAGTACAGGGTAATATCAACAGCAGCAGTATTATGAACAGCAGCAGAAAATGGTATAAAGGGACTTGGATTATTTATGAATAGGAAGGCAGGGAAGAGAGTGAGTTATTGTGAACAGTTCGGTCAAAGGGTTTTTCTCATCAGAGTCGACAGCAAACCAATACCAATAACGATAATTCAGCAATACATGCTGAGGTCGCAAACGGAAGATGAAGAGATAGAGAAAAAATATGGAGGTATTGAACGCGTAATTCAGTACAGAAGGGGAAATGAAAATCTAATAGTTACCGGGAATGGAATGCGGTTGTAGGGTCGGGAGTAGAAGAAAGGTTTACTGGACAGTATAGGATTGGTAATTGTAATGAGAGAGGAAAAAGACTAATTGAGTTCTGCAATAACTCTCAGATTGCATAACGACTACTCTGTCCAAGAATCACAAGAGGAGGAGGTATTTTGTGGAAAAGGCTGGGAGATAAATAAAGATTTCAGTTAGATTATATCATGGTGAGGCAGAGATTCCGAACTCAGATACCGGATTGTAAGGCGTACCAGGAGCATATATAGACTCAGATCACAATTTGGTAATGATGAAGAGTAGGCTGATGTTGCAGAGACTAGGTAGTCAAATCAATGCGCAAAGAAATTGGATATGGAAGAGCTAAGGAATGAAGAGACACACTTGCTCTTTGAGGCTCTAAATACTGCGATGTCGTATCCATACTATGTTGTCGTATCCATAAACCCAGCTTTCGTCTTCCCTTATGATTCTCTACGTGAATGTTTCATCATAGTTGGCTCATTCAAGGGGTTCCTGACAAATGTCCACTGAATTTCTTTCCGTACTTTTCTCTCGCCGAACGAAGAACAAATTTTGCTGCAAATCGATGAATATTCAGTTTTTCTGCCCAAATGTTATCGTACGACCCAGCTGAGGTGCTAACGTCTTCTGCAATTACTGTGCCGGTCAATTTACGATTGCGTGCATCATATAATTGATTTTATGAACTTGTGTATCATCAGTTGAAGAGGAATGCCTTCCTGGTCGATGATAGTCTTCGATTCACTGATAACTACTTAAAAACCTTTAAAATCATATGTTACAATGCCTATGACACAGGGCATTATCGCCGTAAGCTTATTTCAAAAGCTGAAATGTTTCTGCAAAGGTTTTCCTAGTTTCATGCAAAATTTTACCTTGCAACATTGCTCCAGAATATCCCTCCTTTCAACAATGGCAACTAATACTTAAACAGGTTCACTCAAATAATAATATCACGAAAACTATACGTGATATCAACTCTCCAAAAACATGTGGTTCAAAAGGAAGTAATGTACAAGACACTACTGGCAACTGTATATCACTAATTAAACTACCAGCAAGTTTCACTTCTGACGGCTATACCAAAAATCTTCAAAACTTAATGTATTCAAAAATAGCTTCGCACATTCTACATCTACATCTACATGACTACTCTGCAATTCACATTTAAGTGCTTGGCAGAGGGTTCATCGAACCACAATCATACTATCTCTCTACTATTCCACTCCCGAACAGCGAGCGGGAAAAACGAACACCTAAACCTTTCTGTTCGAGCTCTGATTTCTCTTATTTTATTTTGATGATCATTCCTACCTATGTAGGTTGGGCTCAACAAAATATTTTCGCATTCGGAAGAGAAAGTTGGTGACTGAAATTTCGTAAAAAGGTCTCGCCGCGACGAAAAACGTCTATGCTGTAATGGCTTCCATCCCAACTCGTGTATCATATCTGCCACACTCTCTCCCCTATAACGCGATAATACAAAACGAGCTGCCCTTTTTTGCACCCTTTCGATGTCCTCCGTCAATCCCACCTGGTAAGGATCCCACACCGCGCAGCAATATTCTAACAGAGGACGAACGAGTGTAGTGTAAGCTGTCTCTTTAGTGGACTTGTTGCATCTTCTAAGTGTCCTGCCAATGAAACGCAACCTTTGGCTCGCCTTCCCGACAATATTATCTATGTGGTCCTTCCAACTGAAGTTGTTCGTAATTTTAACACCCAGGTACTTAGTTGAATTGACAGCCTTGAGAATTGTACTATTTATCGAGTAATCGAATTCCAACGGATTTCTTTTGGAACTCATGTGGATCATCTCACACTTTTCGTTATTTAGCGTCAACTGCCACCTGACACACCATACAGCAATCTTTTCTAAATCGCTTTGCAGCTGATACTGGTCTTCGGATGACCTTACTAGACGGTAAATTACAGCATCATCTGCGAACAGTCTAAGAGAACTGCTCAGATTGTCACCCAGGTCATTTATATAGATCAGGAACAGTAGAGGTCCCAGGACGCTTCCCTGGGGAACACCTGATATCACTTCAGTTTTACTCGATGATTTGCCGTCTATTACTACGAACTGCGACCTTCCTGACAGGAAATCACGAATCCAGTCGCACAACTGAGACGATACCCCATAGCTCCGCAGCTTGATTAGAAGTCGCTTGTGAGGAACGGTGTCAAAAGCTTTCCGGAAATCTAGAAATACGGAATCAACTTGAGATCCCTGTCGATAGCGGCCATTACTTCGTGCAAATAAAGAGCTAGCTGCGTTGCACAAGAGCGATGTTTTCTGAAGCCATGCTGATTACGTGTCAATAGATCGTTCCCTTCGAGGTGGTTCATAATGTTTGAATACAGTATATGCTCCAAAACCCTACTGCAAACCGACGTCAATGATATAGGTCTGTAGTTAAATGGATTACTCCTACTACCCTTCTTGAACACTGGTGCGACCTGCGCAATTTTCCAATCTGTAGGTACAGATCTATCAGTGAGCGAGCGGTTGTATATGAGTGCTAAGTAAGGAGCTATAGTATCAGCGTAATCTGAAAGGAACCTAATCGGTATACAATCTGGACCTGAAGACTTGCCCGTATCAAGCGATTTGAGTTGCTTCGCAACCCCTAAGGTATCTACTAAGAAACTCATGCTAGCAGATGTTCGTGTTTCAAATTCTGGAATATTCCATTCGTCTTCCCTGGTGAAGGAATTTCGGAAAACTGCGTTCAATAACTCCGCTTTAGCGGCACAGTCGTCGATAACAGTACCATCGGCACTGCGCAACGAAGGTATTGACTGCATCTTGCCGCTTGTGTACTTTACATACGACCAGAATTTCTTCGGATTTTCTACAAAATTTCGAGACAATGTTTCGTTGTGGAACCTATTAAAGGCATCTCGCATCGAAGTACGTGCCAAATTTCGCGCGTCTGTAAATTTTAGCCCATCTTCGGGATTTCGCGTTCTTCTGAACTTCGCATGCTTTTTCCGTTGCCTCTGCAACAGCGTTCGGACCTTTTTTGTGTACCACGGGGGATCCGTTCCATCTCTTACCAATTTATGAGGTATGAATATCTCAATTGCTGTTGATACTATATCTTTGAATTTGAGCCACATCTCGTCTACATTCGCATAGTCAGTTCGGAAGGAATGGAAATTGTCTTTTAGGAAGGCTTCTAGTGGCACTTTATCCGCTTTTTTAAATAAAATTATTTTGCGTTTGTTTCTGATGGATTTGGAAGAAATGGTATTGAGCCTAGCTACAATGACCTTGTGATCACTAATCCCTGTATCAGTCATGATGCTCTCTACCAGCTCTGGATTGTTTGTGGCCAAGAGGTCAAGTGTGTTTTCGCAATCATTTACAATTCGCGTGGGTTCGTGGACTAACTGCTCGAAATAATTTTCGGAGAATGCATTTAGGACAATCTCGGAAGACGTTTTCTGCCTACCACCGGTTTTGAACAAGTATTTTTGCCAGCATACCGAGGGTAGGTTGAAGTCCCCACCAACTATAACCGTATGAGTGGGGTATTTATTTGTTACGAGACGTAAACTTTCTCTGAACTGTTCCGCAACTGTATCATCGGAGTCTGGGGGTCGGTAGAAGGAGCCAATTATTAACTTAATTCGGCTGTTAAGTATAACCTCCACACACACCAATTCGCACGGAGTATCTACTTCGACTTCACTACAAGATAAACCACTACTGACAGACACAAACCCTCCACCACCAATTCTGCCTAATCTATCTTTCCTGAACACCGTCTGAGACTTCGTAAAAATTTGTGCAGAACTTATTTCAGGCTTTAGCCAGCTTTCTGTACCTATAACGGTATCAGCTTCTGTGCTTTCTATTAGCGTTTGAAGCTCAGGGACTTTTCCAGCGCAACTACAACAATTTACAACTATAATTCCGACTGTTCCTTGATCCAAGCACGTCCTGTAATTGCCAAGCACCCTTTGACATTGCAGCCCATCCCGCACTTTCCCGAGGCCTTCTAACCTAAAAAACGGCCAACTCCACGCCACACAGCCTCCGCTACCCGTGTAGCCGCCAGCTGAATGTAGTGAACTCCTGACCTATTCAGCTGAACCCGAAACCCCACCACCCTATGGCGCAAGTCAAGAAATCTGCAGCCAATACGGTCGCAAAACCGTCTGAGCCTCTGATTCAGACCCTCCACCCGGCTCTGCACCAAAGGTCCGCAGTCGGTTCTGTCAACGTTGCTGCGGATGGTGAGCTCTGCCTTCATCTCGTAAGCAAGACCGGCAGCCTTCACCAAATCAGATAGCCGCTGGAATCCAGAGAGAATTTCCTCAGATCCAAAGCGACACACGTCATTAGTGCCGACATGTGCCACCACCTGCAGCTGGCTGCACCCTGTGCTCTCCATGGCATCCGGAAGGACCCTTTCCACATCAGGAATGACTCCTCCCGGAATGCACACGGAGTGCACACTGGATTTCTTCCCCTCCTTAGCCGCCGTATCCCTAAGGGGCCCCATTACGCGCCTAACATTGGAGCTCCCAACTACCAGTAAGCCCACCCTCTGCGATTGCCCGGACCTTGAAGGCTGAGAATGATCCTCTGAAACAGGGCAGGCAGCTGCATCTGGCCCAGCCAGAGACAGTGCCTGAAACCGGTTTATCAGACGCACTGGGGAGGCTTTCTGATCAGCCTCCTGGGACGCCTTTCGCTGCCTGCCACGCCTTGGAACGACCTCCCAATCAACCACAGGCGAGGGCTCAGCCCCACTGCGGGCAGCAACCGGGGCAACCACAGCGGCAGACCGATCTGGGGACAGACGGGACGAGGTTGACATCCCCGTGATACCCAAGTCCGGCTCCCCACAGTGGTGCCCATTGGCAACAGCCTCAAGCTGCGCGACCGAAGTCAGCGCCGATTGCAGCTGTGAGCGAAGGGATGCCAAGTCAGCCCTCATCCGAACACAGCAATCGCAGTCCCTGTCCATTCTAATCGATGTTTAACAACAGTTACCGAAACACGAGTCCGTGCCTAGATAACGCAAGCGGAACACGCAAAGAATGTATCAACTAACCTGTAGAAATGCCTAACGACTGCGCTACAATCTGCTGAATTTACGATTACAGTAACTAAAACTCGAAATTGCACCTCCTACACGAAACTCACACGTAATTTAAATAAGAATCTACGAAGTAAACACTAAAGCGCGATGCTACAACTGTCAAATACTATAATACGCCCGAAATATATGAATTAAACAATGCAAGTACCGAAAAACACGCAAAGAAATTAATTAAACTATCTAACAAATAAGTAAGCTAGGGTTATACGACTTGCTGCTGCAGCTGCTTATCCAACGGCGGCAGGGAGCACACTGACTGGCCAACCGACACTGGCCGTTCACAACAAAAACAGAAGACAGACGACTACGCGAATTTGCACTATTCAGGTACTAAGGCGCGATGCTACAACCCTCAAATACTATAATACGCCCGAAATATATGAATTAAACAATGCAAGTACCCAAAAACACGCAAAGAAATTAATTAAACAATCTAACAAATAAGTAAGCTAGGGTTATACGACTTGCTGCTGCAGCTGCTTTACATTGGTAAAAATAATTTACTAACAAAATGACAACTTAGTTTTCAGGAAACCTTTGCAACAGAAAATGTTATACATGCTTTCACTGATCAAATATTAAATGCTCTGAAAACGGAACATCACCCATTTGGATACTTTGTGAATTCTGTCTGTCTAAAGCTTGGAAATCACCCAGATGAGATTACATATTGTCGCATGAGTGGAACAGCGCACTAATGACTTAATTCATATTTAGTTGGAAGAGTGTAGAAGGTTGAAATAAACAGTTCGTACAATATGCAAAAATCAGCGATTCCTCAAACTGGGGAAGTATCAAGAATGGGGTCCCACAGGATTCAGGCTTGGGTCCCTTATACATATTAATGACTTGCCACTCTGTATTCACAAAGGTGCAAAGTTAGTTCTTTTCGCTGATGATACAAGTATAGTAACCGCACCCAATAAACAAAGATTAGCACAGGAAATTGTAAATAATGTCTTTCAGTTAATTATTAAGTAGTACTCTGTAAGTGGGCTCTCATCAAATTTTGGTAAAAGACGGAGTATACAGCTCTGTACAGTAAATGGCTTAACACCATTACTAAATATAAACCTTCAACAGAATCTATAGCTAATGCAGAATATTCAAAAACTTTGGTGCGTGCGTTGATGAGAGACTGAATTGGAAGAAACATATTGATGGTCTGCTGAAATGTTTGAGCTCATCTTCTTATGCTTTTAGGGTTATTGCAAATTTTAGCGATTAACATATTAATAAATTAGCTTACTATGCTTGTTTTGTTTTCATTCCCTGTTTTCGTGTGGAATCATATTTTTAAGTAATTCGTCATTTAGAAACAAAGCGTTCCTTGCACACAAGCCTGTAATCCAAATAATAACTGGATCCCACTCAAAATCATGTGGAAACATTTATTTAACGTTTTAGGGATATTCACAGTAGTTTCACAATAGATATACTGTTATCACTAACCAATCCCAACCCAAAAGCAACAGCAATGTGCATCGCTCCAACATTAGGAGAAAGCCTGATCTTCAGTGTTCTGTGTTATATCTAACCTTGGCACAGGAAGGGTGTATTATGCTGCCAGATAAATCTTTGGTCACATACCAAACAGCATCCATTTTCTGACGTATAGCTAACAAGCATTTAAAAACAAATTAAAAGAATTAATGAATGGCAACTCATTCTACTCAACACATAAATTTTTAGATACAATTTTACTATTACTGTAATAACTGAATTATGTTATGTAAAGAAATAGTTTGTTAAATTCACATGTTCACAACATTATAAAGTGTGGTTTTTATTATCTGTGGTACAAGTCTTAATCTAATCTAATCTGTCCCCATTGGTGCCTAACTTAGACTGTTTGCTTAATTTCTGAGCAGACCTCATGCTAAAAATCCCTATTAAAAAATGTAGAAAGATTTTGAAATGAAAGTGTCAATCAATGTGTGGGGCGGCGAAGAAGTTGTCGAAAGAGTTGTTTGAATGTTCATTTCACGTAACAGACTATTGCCGATGCAACATATGTGGGACGGCGAAGAAGTCGTTGTTTAATGTTGAATGAAAGTTGAACATTGCCACCTTAAATCACGCGAGCCTGGCAACTAATTTGGTGGCCAGTCAGAAAGCGAAGGGAAACTTACTGACCTTAGTTCCCAGTCTGCACGGCCACATTCCTGTACAGCCCAGCTAAACGAAAAAATATCCATAGTTCTTAACGGGATTAGGGCTGCTTCAATAAAATTTAAAGTTCCAAACAAGATTTTATTATCTTAAAGGCTCACACAAATTACTCGAAACTTCTGAAAATGCTAAAGACATTAAATATTGTTAATTCAGCCAATCGTTTAATAGTTCAGAGGCGACTTCTACAGCAAGTTCCTCCCGAATAGTTCATTACTCTAACTAACGGTGCTCTATTAATAGTTCGCAATAATGTTAAAAAAAAAAAAAAAGATTAATGCTCGCCTTAAAAGTGGAGTTAGTCACCACTTGCCACGCGGAATTATACTTCACACGGACGGCACAATAACAGTTTGTTACCGAAGTCTAAACGATCCAGGACGGTGTACAGTCCTCGCGATTTTCAATGTCCGTTTACATTGCTAAGTACGCGCATGTCACAGCCCGCTATGACGTCACCCGAGGCGAGGCGCGATCGGACGTTAAGCTCGCGTGGACTAGGCGTTGGTCTAATGCGGAGTGAGCTTACTACTGCCTCTGCCGCTCTTTTTATATAGCTCCGGCGCGTACCGCCAAGAGAGCATCTGTTCTTTCCGTTCCTATGCAGATGCCTGCAGGCACCAAATGATCGCTATCTCAGGCACATAATCTTAAATATCACATTTAATAATAGCTTTACAAACTTCTCAATTTTTGTATACATACATCTGAGCAGTACAGAAGCACGTAGAAAATCTCAGCCCGCTAAAATTAAAACTTTACTCTCTAGAATTTTTACAATGGAACTAACGGTAGATTGTTACCTCTGAACCATAGCTTTATCAAGACTTGTATCAGCTGTTAATTATGCTACAAGACTAAAACTTGGTGTAGCTTTGTTAATTGTCCTATCTGATCATTGGTCTTAAAGAATTTGTTTTATCATTAAAATTTAAAGTACTTAATCTATAATGCTTATGTACATTTTACTCACAAAAGTAGTTTTTACTAAATTACTAAAAAAACTAGAAGAGGTAACTGATTGTGGTATTTCCATTATTATTATTAGGGTGAACTGAAGCATCCTACCAATTTTCAATATTGTAGCTCTATTATTTCGCGCCTCTGATTTTTCCGAAAAACGCGGATTCTGGAGTCAATTTTAGTTTTATGGTTTTGGAAACCAGCACTACTCATTAATGACTTCTTACTGCACCTTCTCACCAAATTTTGGCTTCCTAGCGTCATTATTTAGCACCTCCTATTTTTCTTTCAAAACGTGAATTTTACGTAAACTACTAATTTTATAACATTAAGATTTGTTACCTGAAACATTATTACATAGAACTATACTTTAACAAAGTTTTACACACAAATCTTAATTTTTACTTTTATGTTAAATGTGGTGCAATACTATATGCAGGCGCGTTACGATGACGTGACGCTACTAGCAGTGAACTAGGGTAAGTCCCGTGCACTCGCTCGCCTCTGTATCTTATACATGATACAGCGCTTGCTTTGCTTCATCACCCCCTTTTTAATTTTCGTGAAAATCTATTTTTGAACAAAATTAAATTTCTAAAAGAACAAACAAGCGATGGATTACTTTAGTATACCTCTTTCAACTTAAGTTGCTTCTTCTTAGGAAATTCCTTATTACTACATACACAAAATAACCATACTCATATACACATAGAAAACCTAGTACAGAAGACATTCACAAATTATTTACATACATTTACATGGAAATATAAATTTTTCAATGGTTACAAAATAGTTATTTTTTTTTTCTTTAAAATCAGTCTCTTCCTGAAAAAGAAAATACACACGACTTTTATCACTGCAACGCACTCACATTTTTCTTTTACTATAATACTCGGCACTGTGGTGGGTGTCCTATTGTAACACTCATTTAATTTCACTGATTGACAAAATTGTGGGAGGAAATTGTATTCACTATGGTTTGCGTCTCTACTTCCAATCTCCCTACCGCTTGTTGTCAGTCATTCATGCAGCCTGCATGTCCCTGAGAAACAGACAATACAGTCTAAGTTTCTGTTTTCAACTTATATCTAAGGTAGGACAAAGTACATTTTATATTCTGGCACTATTTTACTAATTGTGAAGTTGTCAGAAAGACATTTAGCACTAAGTCGTATCTGATACAATAGCTCCTACTTTCTTCTTTCATAAATAATCTTTTAGGTTCCTAAATAGTGAAAATTCTTTTAGCAAATTAATATATTAAGATCTTGCTTCAACTTAGAAAATTGAGTAACCTTTTAGTTTTAATGTACTCTGGCTTAATTATCGTATGGATTAGTTCATCAAAGAAGTCATTTGCTGACCAGCACTTTGCTTTATTGTATGAATTACTAAAGAAATTAGTTATTTTCAGTATACCGATTCCAAATTTCTGCATTTTCCAATATTTGTGTGTTTCTGTTGTCTGTTTAACTATTTATTTGCCTCAAGCAAGATTTAGCGTTTTTCACCATTTCACGAGACGTGAGGGAATTATTCTTTAATCCTACATCATTTACTTCAATTTACTTACTTCACTTCTTCACCTTATTCATTTTCTCCCTTTTCTTCCAGATTCAAAATACTTCATTTCTCCACTTCTTTCTCCCTTTTCCTTTTGTCAGCCTATTGACGTCCTGTTTCTATATATTTGGTGTGATCCTCACACCACTTCCACACATCTCCATTTATTTAATTCTAAAACGCCATTGCTTGCCTCTATGAGCATTATCTTCTTACGCTGTTTTCCTTCAGACAACCTTATTTCTAGCAACATACTACCTTCTGCATAATCTCATGGATTATTCATATTCATACCGTACTTCGTATACTGCAAAGTGTCTCTCTTAGTTGTAGTTTCTAACCCTTTACAATTACATGAAATATTTTAATTTATTTATTTTAGCCATGTTTGCCTCTTATTGGTACTCAGACTTTTGTTTTGCCATTCACTAGGTAGATCCTTACGAAGAATACTTAAAACCTAATAGCATATATACAACATGAAGACATATGTGATTCTTACCTGTTATGATAGACCAGAAGAAGGGAATGAAACTTGAAAAGGAAATAAAGTTTCACCCAGCTGGGACTGCACGGTACGCCAAACCGTGTATCCGCCAAAGAGTGGCAGACTCCCTACAGTAATTAATTACTGTTAATTTTAAATTCCTTTAGATCCACAATATTTCTTAGACCTAGTTCTCTCTTACTCTTTGGATATTCCAAACGATAGGCATTTGCATGAGGTTTACTTACTATTCTAAATGGTCCATGATATACATGCATAAACTTTTTAGTTTCTGCAGAAATTTTCTTTGATTTTTCTTTTGTTTTGACCAGCACTAGCTCACCAATTTTAAAACTAGTGGGGGAAGCCCTTGCATCATGCCTCTTTTTCCTATCTAAAGCTCTTTTGCGTATATTTGCCCTGGCCTGTGCTTTCTTCTCATCCAATGTACTCTGACTCAGAACTGGAAAGTCAATCATACTCGGAATGATATTATGTGGTTCCTGATTGAACATCAGCTCACATGGAGCAAAACCTGTGGCATCGTGTTTCAGATTATTAATTATCTCTTCAAAATACTTAATATGATCAGCCCATGTTGAATGCTTCCTAGCACAGTAGGTTCTACATAGTCTATTCAGTTCTCGCATAACCCTTTCACTCATATTTCCTTGCGGAAAGTATGCTAAAATCCTTATATGCCGAGTTCCGCTCCTTTCAAGACACAACTTAAATTTTTCTGATACAAATTGAGGACCATTATCTGACAATATGTTCTTTGGCTTGCCAATTTTCACAAAATAATCTTTCTCCAATTTATCTACAAGTGTTTTGGCATTGGCTCTCTTAATCGGATACAGTTTAACATATTTACTAAACCCATCAATCACCACAAAAACATGCGTACATCCTCCTTTAGATGTCGGGAGAGGTCCAAAAAGATCAACTGCACATAACTCTAAGGGTTCACTTGGGTCTACGTGATGCATATCCCCTTGCACTATTTTATTTACTGCTCTTACCTTTTGACAAATAACACAGGATGCTAACCTTTCTGCAACTCTACGATGCATGTTATCAAAGATGACTTTCTCATTTAGTTTAGCAATGCACTTTTTTGTACCATAATGACCATACCTTAGATGTACATAATCTATTAGCAGATCTACGTGTTGTGAAGGAAAACACACTTTCCATTCTGCTAAAGTTACCTTCCTCCTACGGAACAAAATTCCTTTGTGTAGACAGTAATATTGTGCTACCTTTGGATAATTAGGGTCCCCTAAATAGCTTTTAACTAGCTTCAATTGATCATCCTCATTCTGTTCTCGTCTTAAATTCTTAAATACTTTCTTTAAGGCACTCTCCTCTCTGAGCTCATGTACTGTCAACATACTTACCTCATTCCTTTCTGCCAAAGGAAGTTCTGATTCATTCCATAGTTCAGCACTTCTTGATAGCCCATCTGCTACCAAATTGCTCTTTCCCTGTATATAATTAATTTCAAGATCAAACTGCTGAAGGTACATGGCCCACCTTGTCAACCTTGGATGCCTTAGTTTACAAGTCTTCAAAAATGTGAGTGCTTTGTGATCACTATAGATAATTACCTTCTGTCCTAACAAATAGTGCTCAAACTTCTGCATACCAAATACTATGGCTAGTGCCTCTAATTCTGAGATAGCATAATTTCGCTCAGCAGATTGTAATGAACGACTTGCAAAAGCAATAGTTTTATGAACCTCCTGGTCGCCTTCTGTTTCTAGCTGAAACAATTCTACAGCAATCCCATAACCACTTGCATCCACTGACATGCAAAAGGGTCTTGTAAAATCGGGATGGTGCAAGAGCGGACTATTAATCAAACAATCTTTTAATCCCTCAAAAGCAGACTGGCATTCTGGAGTCCAAACCCATGGGGTATTCTTTTTTAGCAGGTTGAGTAAACATGGATCATTAAATAAATGATCTTTAACAAAACGTCGGTAGAATCCAAACAAACCGAACATTGACCTGAGTTGCTTTTTATTTCGGGGCGCTTCAAACTTTTCAATACATGATAATTTGGATGGATCAGGTAATATACCCTCTCTGCTAATTTCATGGCCCAGGAATTTTATTCTGTCCTTTACACATTCAGTCTTTTCTAACTTTAATTTCATACCTTTTTAACTTTGTCAGAGCAAAGTTTGGACTCGTTGCTCAATCTTTCGGACAACCTCACTTCCAAAAGTTCATCTGCCTCTTGATAATTTTTTTGAATTTGATCTATTTCACATTTGAAAGTACTATGCATTTTAGTTAACTGTTGCCCTACTTTTACTTGAATGTCATGATGAATAGCATCTATCTTATAATTCAAACTATTCCATTTTGATTGCAGTTCTTCTTTTAGTTCTTTATTACTATCCTCAATTTTATTTTCCAACCCTTTATTACTAACCTCAATTTTATTCTCCAACTCTTTATTACTATTTTCAATTTTAGCCTCAATTTTATTTTGGTTTGATTCGAGTTTGGCAAACAGTATTTGCATCCAATCCGGAGCTTCTACCTTGATACTTTGTATCTCTTGACTTGACTGAGCTGGAGACATATTGAGCTCAGTTTCACTACCTGACAAAGTTAGCAACTCTACTGGCTCCCTTTTGACTTCTATTTCACTTATTGATTGCATCCCTGCACTCTCATTTAAATTATAGTCATAATTTACTGGTGACAAATTACGTTCTAGTTCAATATTTGAGGGATTAATGGAACCATCCTCATTAAACTCAATTCCTGATCGTGAGGATTCTTGGTCAGAGACCGGTTCCCTTCTGAAATGTACACTACTTTCCATATCTTTTAGTTTGTTAGCAGCAGTTAATAAATATTTTAAAAGTCTTTGACTTAACTTAAATGCTTCATTTCGACGAATGATGTCGTCGCGGTGTACCAGCAATCGTGATGCGACGCGTCGCGACGTATTGAAGGCAGCAGCAGCAGCCGTAGCGTCGAGTACCGCCACAGGAATCGCCTACTGCAATAGCTCCAGGGGGGGGGCAGCAAGGCACCGTTGACCGCTCGGCGCAGCCGGCAGGTGTCTCGCAGATCAGCGCAGCTCCGCGATGACGCACCGTCTTCCTTCAGTCTCAGCGCCGTCGGCAGCCGCGATCCAGCATCGTCGCCTTCCTCACCATCGTCACTAACCAACGTACAGCGGTAGACACTTATTGTTTATACACTACACCTGCCTTTACTGGTAACACTGTTCCCACACTAGTTCAATTCAGTGTCCTGTTATTGCCTACCGAGTTCGTTAATTTATACCAATCGCTTTCACACATCGAGCACTTTTATTTGCTTTTAATTCAGATTTCCCGGCCGATAAGCACCATATGTGGGGCGGCGAAGAAGTTGTCGAAAGAGTTGTTTGAATGTTCATTTCACGTAACAGACTATTGCCGATGCAACATATGTGGGACGGCGAAGAAGTCGTTGTTTAATGTTGAATGAAAGTTGAACATTGCCACCTTAAATCACGCGAGCCTGGCAACTAATTTGGTGGCCAGTCAGAAAGCGAAGGGAAACTTACTGACCTTAGTTCCCAGTCTGCACGGCCACATTCCTGTACAGCCCAGCTAAACGAAAAAATATCCATAGTTCTTCACGGGATTAGGGCTGCTTCAATAAAATTTAAAGTTCCAAACAAGATTTTATTATCTTAAAGGCTCACACAAATTACTCGAAACTTCTGAAAATGCTAAAGACATTAAATATTGTTAATTCAGCCAATCGTTTAATAGTTCAGAGGCGACTTCTACAGCAAGTTCCTCCCGAATAGTTCATTACTCTAACTAACGGTGCTCTATTAATAGTTCGCAATAATGTTAAAAAAAAAAAAGATTAATGCTCGCCTTAAAAGTGGAGTTAGTCACCACTTGCCACGCGGAATTATACTTCACACGGACGGCACAATAACAGTTTGTTACCGAAGTCTAAACGATCCAGGACGGTGTACAGTCCTCGCGATTTTCAATGTCCGTTTACATTGCTAAGTACGCGCATGTCACAGCCCGCTATGACGTCACCCGAGGCGAGGCGCGATCGGACGTTAAGCTCGCGTGGACTAGGCGTTGGTCTAATGCGGAGTGAGCTTACTACTGCCTCTGCCGCTCTTTTTATATAGCTCCGGCGCGTACCGCCAAGAGAGCATCTGTTCTTTCCGTTCCTATGCAGATGCCTGCAGGCACCAAATGATCGCTATCTCAGGCACATAATCTTAAATATCACATTTAATAATAGCTTTACAAACTTCTCAATTTTTGTATACATACATCTGAGCAGTACAGAAGCACGTAGAAAATCTCAGCCCGCTAAAATTAAAACTTTACTCTCTAGAATTTTTACAATGGAACTAACGGTAGATTGTTACCTCTGAACCATAGCTTTATCAAGACTTGTATCAGCTGTTAATTATGCTACAAGACTAAAACTTGGTGTAGCTTTGTTAATTGTCCTATCTGATCATTGGTCTTAAAGAATTTGTTTTATCATTAAAATTTAAAGTACTTAATCTATAATGCTTATGTACATTTTACTCACAAAAGTAGTTTTTACTAAATTACTAAAAAAACTAGAAGAGGTAACTGATTGTGGTATTTCCATTATTATTATTAGGGTGAACTGAAGCATCCTACCAATTTTCAATATTGTAGCTCTATTATTTCGCGCCTCTGATTTTTCCGAAAAACGCGGATTCTGGAGTCAATTTTAGTTTTATGGTTTTGGAAACCAGCACTACTCATTAATGACTTCTTACTGCACCTTCTCACCAAATTTTGGCTTCCTAGCGTCATTATTTAGCACCTCCTATTTTTCTTTCAAAACGTGAATTTTACGTAAACTACTAATTTTATAACATTAAGATTTGTTACCTGAAACATTATTACATAGAACTATACTTTAACAAAGTTTTACACACAAATCTTAATTTTTACTTTTATGTTAAATGTGGTGCAATACTATATGCAGGCGCGTTACGATGACGTGACGCTACTAGCAGTGAACTAGGGTAAGTCCCGTGCACTCGCTCGCCTCTGTATCTTATACATGATACAGCGCTTGCTTTGCTTCAAATGCACGAATCTGCTGCTTTATTACATGTTGCTTCAGTGCATGTGGACACTGGGAAGTCACCAGATTCAGTTGCAGAGGCTGGTGCCTTGAGAAGCTAAGATAAAACTTTCAGATTAGCACTAAAACAACACCTAAAAAGTATTATTTGCATTATCAATACTGTAACATCGTATAATGAGTTTAAGAGTGCATTACACTACAGAGAACCTAAAAATATGGTAATACTGAAACACTGTAGATTTAATTAGAGAAAGAGTCTGGCAAATTGAAGCAGCTTAGTGAGGTTACGCAATTATTTTATGCTACAGTTTAAGTTTTGACACACTTCACAGTTCCAAGACGTACATGGGTAATACAGCCATTGTTAATTTTTAGAATTTATTTCTAGTCTCATTTTAAACTAACTAAAACTTTTATCATTTGTTTTAAATGCTACTTTGCAAAATCCTTCTGACTTCAGTTGAGATTTTCTGCCGGAAAGTGTATGCTGGACGCTTAATTTTTAGTTGTGAAATTTTAATGCTTCAGCTGCCTGAGAGCCGGAGCAGATATTCTTAATTGAATTCTTCGCGAAAGCTGTAAAGCGTATAACTAATATTTACTTTTCAAATTCTTCAAAAGTGGCGCGGACGGTAAGGGTAAGGTCGTCAGAACTGGATGCGTTTCCTTGTGCGGAGATAGTTTCCTTCTGGACTGTTGCCAGATTCCGTGGCAGAAAGAGAAGACCACGAGAGTTTTGCGAAATATTCTATACAGCAGACACTCGGCTATACATACAGGACATTTGACACACTCAGTTTCGATTTGAAATCTGAAACATATAAAATTAAACATAAATGTTATCATTCTGTCAATACACAATTTGTTAAGATATTTTAAAACTTTATACTTATTATTTGTATTATTATTATTAGTATAAGTAACTTTGGGAAGATACGTCTGTACGCTTTATGTGCATTTTTGGGCATGAGTATGCAATCATGCAGATGTTTCGAACATTAATGGCAACAATAAATTTATGTCATATACAAATCAATCGATAACTTAACTTTTGGTTTTACTTTTACAAAACAATATTTTTTGTCGTGTGGATCAAAATCTTTGTCTTCTCCTTGAGTTTTTACCTTCTCTCTTTTCCTTCGTTACTTCTTTCCTAGTCGAATCTACCAAGATTCTACTCATTTCTTTTCTAATTAGTCAATTTTCAGGTCCCTTCAGTAACATTTCGAGTTTATCCTTTTCTGGTCTTTTCCACAGCCCTTGATCATTTATCTAGATTTCTTTACTCCAAACAGACATTGTAGGAAATTTCTTTCGTACTCTGCCTACATTCGGAACTATAGTGGACTTCTTTTGTCTATATTAGTTTGCTTCCTGTGTCCTTGGTTCGTTCGTCTTACGTTATTTATCTTCCAAAGTAGCAGAATTTCGTAACTTGATCTTCTACGTTATCCACTATTTTGACATGCATGTCAGGAGAAACATTACATCGTAATCTGGAATACTACAGGGGCTGCAGTATCATACGTAGATACTCATATTAGTGTGTACAATATATGAGACTGGCGATATGCCAACACACCCAGAAAAATATGATACACACAATTCCGAAGATATCAAGGACAGGCAAGTGTGAGAATTACTGCACAATCATTTAACAGCTCATGCATCCATGTTGCTGAAATGAATGATACACATAAGAATGGAAAGGAAAATTGAGGCTCTGTCAGATGACGATCAGTTTGGCTTTAGGAACGGTAAATTTTCCAGGGAGGCATTTTGACGTTGTGGTTCATAATGTAAGCAAGACAGAAGAAAAAAAACAAGCCGCGTTCAAAGGAATTCTCGACATGGTAAAACCGTTCAACAATATGAAATGCTGCAAGATTTTCGAAATTTTCAGAAAAATAGGGAAGGAAGGGTAATACACAATGTGTACAAGAGCCAAGAGGAAACAATTAAACAGAAACGAAGTACTCGAATTTAGAAGCGTGTAAGATAGGGATGTTGCCTTTCGCCGTTTCTGACCCATCTATACGTCGAAGAAGCAATGACGGAAATAAAATAGTTTCAAGAGTGGAATTGAAATTCATGGTGAAACGACGTCAGTGATAAAATTCGTTGATGACGTTGCCGTCCTGAGTGAGGATGAGGAAGAATTACAGGACCCGTTGAATGGAATTGATTGTCTAAGGAGAACAGAATATTGATTGAAAGTAAATCGAAGAAAGACAAAAGTAATGAGAAATAGCGGAAACGAGAGCGGAAAACTTAACAGCAAAATTGGGAATTATCAAGCAGATGACGCTAAGAAATTCTGCTCCGTAGACAGCAAAATAGCCCATGATGATTGGAGCAATGAGCATATGAAAAGCAGAGAAGATCTGGCAAAGAGGGCATCCTGGCCGAGAGAAGCCTACTAATATCCAACATAGGACTTAACTTGAGGAAGAAATTTCTGAGAATGTACTTTTGGGGAACAGCATCGTGTAGTAGTGAAACATGGACTGTGGGAAAACCAGAATAGATGAGAAGCGATGTATTTGAGATGTGGCGCTACAGAAGAATGTTGAAAATTAGGTGGATGAGGATAGGGTAGGAAAAAAGGTTCTCAGCACAACGACGAGGAAAGCAATATAGAAAACACACAAAATAAAATGGGACACGAAGATAGGACTTCAGTAAGACATTAGAGAATAACCTAGAGGGAGCTGTAGACTGTAAAAACTGTAGAGGAAGACAGTGATTGGAATACATCCAGCAAATAATTGAGGACTTAGGTTATAAATGCTACTCTGGGATGAAGAAGTTGGCACGGAAGAAGAATTTGTGGCGGTTCGCATCAGACCGGTCAGAAGACTAATGACTAGAGAGAAAAAGAACATGATTTATCCTCAGCCCATATTCTGTGCTCGGTAGGCTATCCTATTCCACAGATCATGTGCTTCTTCATCACTTTCGCTGAGGATAGCAATGTCATTAGAAAATCTTATCATTTGTATCCCATCGTTCTGAATTCAAATACCACTTCTGAACCTTTCTTTTATTTTCTTTCTTGATGTAACATAAAATATGAATATCGCAAAGCATTCTTAATCAGTGCAGTCTTCCTTCTCATTGTTTCTTCTTGAGTTTTGCGCATATTGTATTACATATTTTTCTCATATCATAAGCATATTTTTCTGAGAATTTCAAACATTTGACACCGCTTTACATCTTGCACTATTTTACGTTGATGAACGATTATTTTATGTCAACGAATACCATTATTGGGTCTTGAATCTTTCTAAGTATTGCTTCTATTATTAAGCAAAGCATTAGAACTGCTTCTGTTGGTATTTCTACATTTTCTGAAGCCAAATTCGTCATCTATCAGGTCTTGAATTTACTTTTCTATTGCTATGTAAAGTATTCTGATCGGGACGTGAAAGCATTAGCTATCGAGCCGACTATTTGTTAGTTTTCATATTTATCTGCGCTCGCTATCTTGGAAATCGGGTTGATGGTATTCTCTCGAAAGTCAGAGATATCTTACCATCTCACAGATTCTTCGATAATCGTTCGATTGTAAGTTCCCCAATGATTTTAGCAAATCCGAAGCAGCTGTCGCCACTTATGAATTTTTGTTACAAATCTGTTGCAGCTGCAGCACACATAATTTTTCGACTTGTTCTTTCTCAATCATGACCTACCTCTCTATGCAAGACAGAATCAAACCTTTCTGTTCAGTCTGATGCTGACTTGCATAGTGAGAGCATATCTATACCGTGACATGTATCTACCGTCGCTGCGTGATGCATATATTGTCAATTTTAAACGATTGTCATTAAGATAAGGCGCTTCCAGCGCAGCCTTAGTACTTCAGGCTTGAGAATGAATCAGTCGATTCAAAACTAGTCACCAAAATATATGTACAGGAACTGTGACAGATTTGTAATTAACACTTCATAAAACAAAAAGATTGCTGTTTCCTACATCAACAATATATTGAAATTGCAAAAGCTGCCCCTCCTTACTTACTTGATGACAAATTTTCTAAAGCTCCTTAAAACTCTGATTAATATTGTATCCTTGACAATCTCCAAATCGATATGCGTTTCTTCTTCTATCCTACTGGCCTGCAGTTCCCACTCGTGGAGGCCCTCACTTTTCGACAAATGTGCTCTCTGTTCTGAGCTTAACAGTGGAGTTTCATTGCGCTCTTTATGTTTTCAACAGTACTTTTAAATCACCCCAAAGTTATTTTGACTTTTCCATATTCAGAATCTATCTTTTCAAAACCTAATTTTTTCGAAAGCTTTACATTTTTCCTGCTGTCTTTTCGCTTTAGCTTCCTTACATTTGCTATTTATTTCACTCCCAAGAAATTCATATTGTTTTATTGCAGCATGAATCTCAGCATACATAAACGGTGCCAGACGCTTAGTGAGTGATTACTTACCTTCACAGTAGGCAGCAGCTTTTATATTCTGATGAATTAAGCTTGCTCCCAGTTTGGGGAAATAATTTATGTTATAAAGAATTGTGGTTGAGTGTGACATTTCTGCTCTTACAGTTATACTTATTCTGACCTCTAACTTCTAACACAAATGCTTCATCTCATTACAACTTACATGGCGTAATCTTTATTTCTCAAGATTTACTATCAAAACAAAATGTAAACTTTTCTACCATGGCATCTGAATTCTTGTAATAATAATTTCGCTTGTCTGTGGTCAGACCAGAAAACAGGACGCTGTGTTATTGAGTGTCCACGTATTATTCTAAATTCTGTGTCGAAACGCAAATCGAAACATTTGTTTTCCGTGTCCCATGTAGTGTTAGACTAACTAACGTGGTTATTACCAGAGAGAAATCTTCGTGTTCTATGACGTCCTTTGTGTGGTACATAATTTTGTGGCTGCTGAGGTCTCGTCTGATGCAGGCCATCCAAGAATCTAAGAATTCTGGGAACCTAATTTCTTGATTTTACACCGACAAATACTTGTGAGTGAGTTAGAAAATGTCACTTCACAATATTGCAACACTCTAGATATTTAACAATATAAATGGCCTCCAGGAACTACAAAGCCTTGTTAGACGGAGTCTATTTTGACTGGATCCATCCAATTTTTTTTTTTTCAGCTGACTGCGCCAAAATGCTCCTTCTTCTCTTCTTTCCTTAAAATTCTTGACAAATGGCCTGTTGTTTACACTGGCTTATACTGGTTTACTGGCTTCTTAAACTTGAAAATACATTTAGTGAGCTCTTTTTCGGTTTCATAAGTCTGTTAAATTAAAGCCCAGTTAGATGAAAAGTCTATCGAAAAGTTTACATTTCAAATATATTAGGGCTAACTAGGTAAATATTTAGTACTGAACTCAGTGACGGCTCTAAGGAGACATTCGCGATTGGATCCATGTTCCCTGGAACGTGTTTGCTTCTCTTATCGTAAACTGTCACCGTGTGAGTTATCACCATGGAGAGCTGCATCAAACCAGTCTGATGACTGAAGACCACAACAACAACATGCACAGTAAATTCCCATTCCTGGTACGTTCTGGATTGTTGTAAAAGTACTTTGAGTCGTAGTATGCACTGGTGAGCCTAAACATTATGACCATCTGCTTAATAGCTTGTTTGCCCATCTTTGGAAAGCAATACATCATTGATTCTGTGTGTCAGGGACCCGACAGTTTGTTGGTATGTTTGTGGAGGTATGTTGCATTAGTCAAGTAATTGGGCTAAATAATGAACCGTTGATCTGCGTACGCGGTTATGGTTCCCGATAGCGACCCACATGGGTTCCGTAGGACTTACATCAGGAAAATTTGGTAACCGACACATCAACGTGATTTCACTATAGCACTGCTCAAACTACTGTAGCATGGTTCTGGCTCCGAGACATGGGCAGTTGTACAGCTGAAAAATGATATCGCCGTCGGGGTAGACATCAAGCGTGAAGGGATGCAGGTGCTTCGCAGCTGTCAGCGTTTCTTGATTTACTACCACAGGTACTACGCAAGGGCAGGAGAATGTCTCCCATAGCGTAGTGCTGCTCCCACCAGGTTGCGTTCGTGGCACGCTGCATATTTCGAGCCGCCATTCACGTCGATGACGGCCTCTCCAGACGACCACCATTGACTTAGCGTTGAAAAAATACGATTCACCCGATTCCATTGATCTATAATCGAAAACCGATGGTCCCGTGACAACAACAATCGTAACTGAAAAAGTCGCTGCGTCAACATATGAACACGTAGGGGTGGTCTGCTGTGGAGCTCATGTTCAACAGACTGTTCAAATGTGTGTGAATTTCTAGACTTACACACTAATGAAACTAACTTAAACTAACTTATATTAAGAACAACACACACACACACGTTAGAGGGTGGACTCGAACCTCCAGTGGGAGGGGAAGCGCAGCCGTGACATGGCGCCTCTAACCGAGTAGCCACTCCGCGCTGTCATGTTCAACAACGTACGATGAACGGTGTGCTCCGAAACACTTTTACGTGTATGAGCATTGTGCTCTTTCGGCAGAGATGCCTCAGATCACAATTTATCTTATTTCACAGAGCAGACAAGCCTTCCGACACCACGTTGTGTGAAGAATAGCGGATGTCCAAACATGTAGTGCGTAGTGGCAATTGCACTGTCCTTCTACCTCTTTCCGTTGAAGCTCATAACAGAAGCAAGTGAACATTCGACCAGCTTCGCAGTGTTCGAGATACTCGCTCACAGGCTTTACCCTTTGTCAGAATCGCTTATCTCAATGGACTTCCCTAACTGCAGCTATATATTCATAGGGCGATCCCCAGTCTGTGTCTACCCCACTTACACACTGTCTTACCAAGTAACGTGTCGGCAAATCCATCAGGTGGGATTCACCGTCGCGGTGGACAGTGCTCATAATGTTTTCGCTTATTAGTGTATTCGCCAATGTACAGTCAACTTTTGCAATCAGGTGCCATCTGTGAGCGGCGTGTAAAACTAACCAGCTTTGTGTATAATCTGTGAAAGTAATAATTTTCTAAAGTTTTTGTAGTGTTTAGTGATGAAATAGACATGTTTTATTTAATATTTGATTGTAACCTACAGTGGATAGAACTACTACGATTTTTTTTGAAATTTCTATTGACATTTGAGAGTACTGTGCTAAATTGCAACATATGTCAAAGATTATGGATTACTTTTGTTGATGCACAGTAGGACAGAGAGTTAATGAGTCTGTTAGAGTATTGAACAATGATGTGCTGGCTTCTGTGCGGTGATGTAGTGTGCAGCCGCAGGCCTGCGTCATTTATATTTTATAGAGAAAGCCAGTATCTATGGAATTATTAATAATGCTGCGGGAGAATTGTTTATTTGTGCTCCAGCAGGAACATCGTTGTGAACTTCGGGCACACACTGAACTGCACAACAGCTTAGTAACATTTTGTAAAGCCAGATCTCTCCCTGAATTTTTGTGACTTAGTAAAATGTACTGGTACTTCAGGGTTTTCTTTAAGATGGCTTCTCCTGTTTTCATCTATAATATTACAGAGAATGATATAGCGTGCAATCCGTACGAAAATGAAGAAACACATAGTCGCAGACTGAATTATAAGGAAAGAGCTAGTTACAGAAAAAATAGTTAGCAAAATTATTTTGTTAGAAGTAATGGTCTTGCAGAAAAGGCTACAGGAAATGCTAGTAATTTGCGGCGTAGTAGTTCAAGTGGAATTAATTGACACATTTGTGATTAAACTGTCAGAATTTAACTGTAGGTAGTGTTGAGTAGACGTTACACAAATTTTGCGAAAAAGTAAATAAAAATTTCGAGTAGACACTCTTGTTGCGTTACTAAATCGCAACTCTTGGTACTAACATTCATTTTAGAAAGGCCCCCAGATATGATATTAATTCGAATATGTGGACGACCCCAGTCGTTTCTTAGTTTTATATTAACTAAAAACTGCTTTCATTTTTCTTTACTTTTTGTGCATGCCGGCAATATAGAGCGAGTGGGTGTGAATGTGGTTCCGTAGGAGTGCTGTGTTATTTGTTATACAACGCTTTATGTTAATGGACAGCATTGTTGGGCCTCATTGTAAGTCATTTGATCACATCATTGTCAACCTTAATTAAGTTATATTTTCAAATCTTAGCCATTACTTTTCAAAACAACAGACGCCACAGTGATCGTACGACACGTGTTTGCATTATATTAGTTCAACACGATTTTGGGTGTTCGATTCGCCACTGGTCAACAATCCTTTCTACTTAAATACTTTACAGCGTCTGAAATGTTGTAATCTTAGTTTCTGAACTGTTCGACGCAGAAGAAATTATTATTCGTGAAAGAAACTCTGCTGACAAAATACTGACATGGTACAGAAGAATATGTTTCGCACCAGCGCGCCCAAGCACAAAAATTGATGAAGAGGATGCCTGACCGTGGGGAGAACGAAAAGGAAACTACAGGCACAGGATATCCAGTGTCAGAGATCGCCACAAAATGAAATACGAGCTGCCAGGCTGATGCCGGCCACGTGTCTCCTCTGACACCGGAAACGGCGAGCCCACTGCTGTGCGGTGCTCCGACCCGGCCTTCTGAGTTCCCCCGCTGCGACCTCTGGCGCCGGGTCGCAGATACACAGAAACGCTCTCGCCATGATGTGGCCTACTGAACCCACAATCCCACGAAATGGGGCCACGTGTAGGTCTTATTGCAAATCTGTATACCAGTTACACACAGAAAGCTGCACACTGCTGTACCGCTCTTTTTTCCTCTATCAGTAATTTGGAACTTTATTACAGTTTGCGTTTATTCTTGATGATTATCTCATTACTAACTCGCTCAGCGTACAGAGACCTTCAACATTAAAGTGACACGCGAAAAGTATTTTGTTATTATTTTTCGTTTATTAATAACTTATGGTAATTTTTTTTAAAAATGAATTTCTATCTGACTTTAGAGCTTTTTTCACGAACAGTTATGTCACAATGAGGCTTTGTTATAAAGCAGAATATTAGTAAAACACATGTAAATGCAATAGCAAGTATTTTAATTTTTTTAAAATGAACTGGGGTCTCATTGAAGCACAAACATGAAAATTCGTTTTCATTACATAGACACTGCATGCACGTTGACATACATCTCTCGTTTCTTCTTAAAGTATCTAATATATATATATATATATATATAATGTAATAGTCAGCCAACCGGTTGCAAACAATTTAAAAAAAGAAAAAAAACACAACCAGGTTTCGATAGTTGTAAGACTATCTTCAGAAGAATGGTATCTAATATAACTTTTTCTCCTATGAGTTGTCTTTTGTCCGTCTATGTGAAGTAATAAATATGAGTCCACCATCATATGGGATTTTTAGCGACTCCGACACCTTCTCTCCATCACCTTGATGCCGTGGCGAAAATCCTCACCTCATTACTCGCTGGCATCACTCAGTTTCACAGAAAAAAATATCAGAATGACTGTTCACAAATGTCACCAAATCTTTTAAGTTTTTGAATTGTTCCATTATATCCACTGCATCCAATATCTGGACATTTGTATATTGTATGAATAACATTATTACTCTCCCACCACTGAAAGCACTTAAACAGCTGTACTTGCTCGTAATAAACGTCGAAGACCAAAACTATAATTACTATTTGCGAAAATTTCGAGAATATGTACCTGTCCCAAGTACGTTGCTTCGTAATTCTGAACAACATAGCCACTGCAGTATCGTACTTACCTCGCAACCGACTTTCAGTTAAAATGTCCCCCTGTACGGGAATGTACATACTGAATGTACGACTCATGGTTGATGACATATGGAAATTCGGGGCAGACCGTGGAGCGCACTCGAATAGACTAATGGTACGGCGACCGCCGGCGATAAGCTGGAAATCAGGGTAGTGGTCCCTATTCGGAATAAAATTTCATTCTCCTCATTCCATTATACAGCTGGTGGTTGCGCAACTATGAGTACATGTCATACACTACTGGCCATTCAAATTGCTACACCACGAAGATGACGTGCTACAGTCGCGAAATTTAACCGACAGGAAGAATATGCTGTTACAAGCTTTTCAGAGCATCACACAAGGTTGGCGCCGGTGGCGACACCTACAACGTGCTTACTATAGGAAAGTTTCCAACAGATTTCTCTTATACAAACAGCAGTTGACCGGCGTTGCCTGGTGAAACATTGTTGTTCAAATTGTTGAAATGGCTCTGAGCACTACGGGACTTTTTCCGACTTTGGTAAAGGTCGGATGGTAGCATATCGCGATTGCGGTTTATCGTATGACGACATTGCTGCTCGCTCTGATCGACATCCAATGACTGTTAGCAGAATATGGAATCGGTGGGTTCAGGAGGGTAATACGAAAGCCCGTGCTGGATTCCAACGGCCTCGTATCACTAGCAGTCGAAATGACAGGCATTTTATCTGCATGGCTGTAACGGATCGTGCAGCCACGCCTCCATACCTGAGTCAACAAATGGGGACGTTTGCAAGACAACAACCATCTGCACGAACAGTTCGACGACGTTTGCAGCAGCATGGATTATCAGCTCGGAGACCATGGCTGCGGTCACCCTTGACGCTGCATCACAGACAGGAGCGCCTGCGATGGTGTACTCAACGACGAACCTGGGTGCACGAATGGCAAAACGTAATTTTTTCGGATGAATCCAGGTTCTGTTTACAGCATCATGATGGTCGCATTCGTGTTAGGCGACATCGATGTGAAAGCACATTATAAGCGTGTATTCGTCATGGCCATACTGGCGTATCACCCGGCGTGATGGTATGAGGTGCCATTGGTTACACGTTTCGGTCACCTCTTGTTCGCATTGACGGCACTTTGAACAGTGGACGCTACATTTCAGATGTGTTCCGACCCGTGGCTCTACCCTTCATTCGATCCCTGCAAAACCCTACATTTCAGCAGGATAATCCACGACCGAATGTTGCAGGTCCTGTACGGGCCTTTCTGCATGCAGAAAGTGTTCGACTGCTGCCCTGGCCAGCACATTTTCCAGATCTCTCACCAATTGAAAACATCTGGTCAATGGTGGCCGAGCAACTGGCTCGTCACAATATGCCAGTCACTACTCTTTATGAACTGTGGTAACGTGTTGAAGCTGCATGGGCACTGTACCTGTAATCGCCATCCAAGCTCTGTTTGACTCAATGCCCAGTCATATCAAGGCCGTTATTACGGCCAGAGGTGGTTGTTCTGGGTACTGATTTCTCAGGATCTATGCACCCAAATTGCGTGAAAATGTAATCACATGTCAGTTCTAGTATAATTTATTTGTCCAATGAATACCCGTTTATCATTTGCATTTCTTCTTGGTGTAGCAATTTTAATGGCCAGTAGTCTATTTGCTGCAGATGGCAATCCATCTTTTTCGGTCTCTAGCATCATCCTCCACGGCCGCCGGTTCCATTTCTTGGAGGGTAGTCTTCACTCGATCCTTCCATCGCGTTCTTCGGCGTACTCGAGGGTGTTTTCCCGTGGGTTGAGAGTGGAAGACTCTCTCAGGAAGGGTTCCTCCCGATCGTAAGATGTGGCCAAACCATTGTAGTCGCCTCTGTCCCAATGTTCGTCCAATGTGTAGCTTTCCAAACCTCTGGTACAGGTCTTCTTTCTTTCTTCTTTCCTATTCAGCTTCCATGTTATAGTAGACGGGTCGATAGACCTTCCGCAGTACCTTTCTTTCAAACGCACATATTGCGTCCTCTGTCGTTGCTGAAGACGCCCAAGTTTCACAGCCGTATAAAAGTACTGGTCTCACCAGTGTCTTGTACAGATGGACTTTGTTCTTCTGAGATATCAGAGGAGATTTAAAAAGATGGTTCGGACTAAAGTTTTATCTCAAGTACAGATAGCGTTGAGGATCAGGTGGACAACGTTCAAAACCATCGTACAATATGCATTAGATGGGTATGTGTCAAGCAAGATCGGAAGAGATGGAAAAGAGCCGCCGCGGTACAACACCCGAGTTTGAAAACTGCTACAGAAGCAAAGGGAACTTCTCAGCAAACATAAACATTGGCAAATCCATGCAGACAAACAAAAATTACGCTAAGCGAAATGAAGTGTGAGGAGGACTATGCGAGAGGCGTTCAATGAATTCGAAAGCAAAGTTCTATGTACTGACTTGGCAGAAAGCCCTAAGAAATTTTGGTCTGATGTCAAAGCGGTAGGTGTATCAAAACAAAATGTCCAGACACTCTGTGACCAAAATGGTACTGAAACAGAGGATGACAGACTAAAGGCCGAAATACTAAATGTCTTTTCCCAAAGCTGTTGCATAGAGGAAGACTGCACTCTAGATTGCCGCACTGGTGACAAAATGGTATATATTGAGATAGATGACAGGGGGATAGAAAAACAATTAAAATCGCTCAAACGAGGAAAGGCCGCTGGACCTGATGGAATACCAGTTCTATTTTACACAGAGTACGCGAAGGAACTTCCCCCTTCTTGCAGCGGTGTACCGTAGGACTCAAGAAGAGCGTAGTATTCCAAAAGATTGGGAAAGGGCACAGGTCATCCCCGTTTTCCAGAAGGGACGTCGAACAGATGCGCAAAACTATAGACCTATATCGCTAACTTCAATCAGTTGTAGAATTTTGGAACACGTATTATGCTCGAGTATAACGACTTTTCTGGAGACTAGAAATCTACTCTGTAGGAAGTGACGAAAGAAGTACATCAACGCATAACAAGAGCTAATCGCGTTTCGAAAAAGACGATCGTGTGAAATTCAGCTCCCGCTATTCGTCCACTAGACTCAGAGGGCCATAAACACGGGTTCCCAGATAGATGCCGTGTTTCTTGACTTTCACAAGGCGTTTGATACAGTTCCCCATATGGACTATCAGACCAATTGTGTGATTGGATTGAAGAGTTCCTAGATAACAGAACGCAGCATATCATTCTTAATGCAAATGGTTCAAATGGCTCTGAGCACTATGGGAGTAGAACTTAGAACTACTTAAACCTAACTAACCTAAGGACATCACACATATCCATGCCCGAGGCAGGATTCGAACCTGCGACCGCAGCGGTCTCGTGGTTCCAGACTGTAGCACTTAGAACCGCTCGGCCACGCCAGCCGGCATTCTCAATGCACAGAAGTCTTCCGAAAGAGTGCCGCAGGGGAGTGTCGTAGGACCGTCCGTTGCTATTCACAATATATATATAAATGATCTTTTGGATAACATCGGAAGTTCACAGAGGCTTTTTGCGGATGATGTAGTATATCGAGAGGTTGTAACAATGGAAAATTGTACTGAAATGCAGAAGGATCTGCATGGTGCAGGGAATGGCATTTGAATCTCAGTGTAGACAAGTGTAAGGTGCTGCGAATACATAGAAAGAAAGATCCTTTATCATTTAGCTACACTATAGCAGGTCAGCAACTGGAAGGAGTTAATTCCATAAATTATCTGGCAGTAGGCATTAGGAGTGATTTAAAATGGAATGACCATATAAAAATAATCTTCGGTAAAGCAGATTCCAGACTGAGATTCATTGGAAGAATCCTAAGGAAATGCAGTCCGAAAACAATGGAAGTAGGTTACAGCAGACTTCTTCGCCCACTGCTTGAATACTGCTCAGCAGTGTGGGAGCCGTACCAGATAGGGTTGATAGAAGAGATAGAGAAGATCCAACGGAGAGCAGCGCGCTTCATTAGAGCATCATTTAGTAATCGCGAAAGCGTTACAGAGATCATAGATAAACTCCAGTGGAATGCTCTTCAAGAGAGACGCTCAGTAGCTCGGTACGGGCTTTTGTTGAAGTTTCGAGAACGTACCTTCACCGAGGAGTCAAGTAGTATATTGCTCCCTCCTACGTATATCTCGCGAAGAGACCATGAGGATAAAATCAGAGAGATTAGAGCCCACACAGAAGCATACCGACAAACTTTCTTTCCACGAACAATACGAGACTGGAATAGAAGGGAGAACCGATAGAGGTACTCAAGGTACCCTCCACCACACACCGTCAGGTGGCTTGCGGAGAATGGATGTAGATGTAGATGTAAAGAACACGCGATTGGCCCTTGTTATGCTTTGATGTACTTCTTTCGTCACTTCACTTGTGTTGGTTAATACTGAGCCCAGGTACATGAACACTTCAACCCGTTCGAAGGTATGCCAGTCTACAACAATGGGGGGAGGGAGAACTCAACGACGTGACACTCGAAAATATTTTGTTTTCTCCTCGTTCTCCTCCAACCAAGTTCCCTTTGAATTTTGTAGAAATAGGGAAGTATCACCACACATTTGCTCTAGAGTGTCAGCAAGGATCACAGCATAGTCAGCAAATGCCAGAATTGTGTCTGCTCCCACCATTTCTCTGGTTCGGCAAGTGTCACGACTTACTTTTTCCAAGGCCAAGTTAAATAATATTGGCACCAATGGATTTTCTTGTCTCAGTCCATTTTGGATAGTGAAAGGTGGTGATAGTTGTTTGCCACACCGTACTTCAGAAGTTGACTGGGAGTAGCAAGCTGCAATTATACGGATGTATTTCGATGGGATGCTAAGTTGCTCTAACGTTTCCCATAGAGTGACGCAGTCAATGCTGTATTAAGCTTGCCGGAAATCGATGGAAGTGTAGTTCCCGATTTAACTCATAGAATTTTTCTATCAGCTGCCTCATAGTAAATATGTGGTCAATGGTAGACCGTCTGGGGATGGACCCTCATCGATATGTGCCTACATTTCCTTCAGCCAGTGGTTTCATTCGGTTTAGCAGCAGAGTTGTAAAGACTTTGTATCCAGTTTCAAGAAGTGAAATTCCTCGGTAGTTGGATACTTGGGTAGCATCACCCTTCTTGAAGATGGGACTTATAACTGCTCCCTTCCATTCTTCTGGAATTATTTCTACTGCCCAGATGGTGGATATTAATCGTTTCAATGCAACCATCAATGGTAGCCCTCCCAAAAGAAGCACCTGAGCTGTGATACCACTACCTCCTGGGGCCTTGTTGCTCTTGAGTAGTTTTAGGGCGACACTGATTTCTTCCTCTGATGGTTCAGGGACTTCTACTCTCTCAAAACGAACTCCTGGCTGATTTGTCACCGTCAGGGGAACGCACCGATTCAACAGGTTCCAAATATATATATATATATATATAGGTTTATATGTATAGGTTTGCCTGCTCTTCTGGCGGTACCACTTCGTCCGTCTCATTCGTTAGAACCAATGTACGTTGTCAGTAAACACCTCTGACAAATATTGAGGTCTGGAAAAACGAGCGTGATGACTTTGCTTCTTCTACTGCTTTCAACAGTCTTTTACTGCGTACCCGTTTCTTCTTTCTCAAGAGTTTATCCGTGTTATGCCTCGCTTCACAGTAGGCTACCCTTGCTTCTTCTGAGAGTTTTTCTAACCACTGTATCCTCTTCGCTGATCTCATCCTCACAGATTCTCCATCGAACGCCAGCCGGAGTGACCGAGCGGTTCTAGGCGCTTCAGTCTGGAACCACGCGACCGCTACGGTCGCAGGTTCGAATCCTGCCTCGGGCATGGATGTGTGTGATGACCTTAGGTTAGTTAGGTTTAGGAAGTTCTAAGTTCTAGGGTACTGATGATCTCAGATGTTAAGTCCCACAGTGCTCAGAGCGATTTGAACCGTCTCCATCGAACCAAGGTTTACTTCTGCGTCTTCAATGGCAAGAAAGTTCTCCTCTTGCACTCTGTAACACTGAATTCCTTAACACCAACCATGTGTCTTCCATGTTGGAAGAGTTCTCCGATATTGTGAGGTTTTCTGGAAATGTATCTTGATAGCGTTTTCTCACTTCTACATCTTCCAACTTATCCTTGTCAGAGCGATTATCTTTTCCGGATTTCTTCGCCACTTGGTAGACAGTTTCAGATGTAGTTTGACTACCACCAAGAAATGATCGGAATTCATTTCTGCCCCGTGGAAGGATCGCACACGTTCGACACTACCATGGTACCCTCGCCCAACAAGAACATGGTCGATCTGATTCATTGTACTTCCGTTTGGGGGAATCCAGCTAACTTTATGTACTACTTTGCGGGGAAGTATGTGCTTCTGATGGTCATTCTGCCTGTCTCGGCGAAGTTTGTTAGTTTGATATCGCCGATTCCTTGTTTCGTGGATACTGTCAGGACCAATCGTTGGACGATACTGTACTTCTCTTCCCACTTGGGCGTTGAAGTCTCCCATTATCAAGCGAACTGAATGTCTTGACAGTCTGTCTGCTACATTCTCTGGTTCGAGGTAGAAATCGTTCTTTGTTTCCTCATCAGCATCCTCTGATGGAGCATGACAGTTTACTAGGCAGATCCTATATGGTTTAGCGTTTAAAATCATCCAACAGATGCGGTCATTTACTGGAGCCCGTTTGTTGACAGCCAATATCATTTTATTGTGGACAGAAAATCCAACCCCCGAAGTCCAGGCCTGACTTTGCTCACTGTTGTTTAAGAGCGTGTGGCTATCTCCAGTCTTCATAACACCCTCAGGTAGTCTCGTTGCCTGGACTGCTGTCACTAGGCACTAATTTTACCCAGTTCTTCTCCAAGTTGTTTCGACACGCTGTCATGATTGACCTTACATTCCACGTTTCAATTCTAAATCCAAAGAATCCATTTACGTACTCAGTTTTGACAACATTTTGATCTGTCCGACTTTTCCTTTTGTATTGTTCCGTAACCGGGTTCATTTTTTCCACCGAGAATAGGTGGCTGGCCCATCCTCTAACCCTCCTCTTTTCTCATCTGGGCTTGGGACCGGCAATCAACAGATTGTAATAATATTTAGAAAGTGTATTTTTTGTGCACACTTGGCCTTTTTCAAATGGAACAATGCCCATTGACACTAACAAACTAAGCCTAGGGTGAGTCAGAATGCACAATGGTGTTGGTTGCAGGAATCTGGTGCAAGTTGTTTATGAGATAACGTATTTCGAAAAGTTCCCATACCGACACTTGTACAGTATCTGTGGTTGCAACATTAAGGAACAACACAAGTGCATACACTATGATGATTCTGATCAGTAAGTAGACAACTGAACATAGCAGGTTGTGTTCAAAATTGCCACCGGCAGCGTCAGTACCCGCTTCCAGTGTGGTATGGAAAGATTGCTGCACACGTGTTAACGTTTCAGGGGAGATGTCCGAGTAGGCTGCAGTAATACGTCGTTGCATGTCATCAGGTGTAGCGAGTCTGTCCTTGTAGATAGCTTCTTTCAGCTTTGCTTACAGAAAAAAATCTTTTTTTTTAATCATCAGTCTTCTGACTGGTTTGATGTGTCCCCTCACAAATCCCTCTCCTGTACCACCCTCTTCACCTCAGAGTGCACTTGCAACCTACGTCCTCAACTATTTAGTGCATGTTTTGGAATATTTGCCTTTCTGTACAGGTTTTGCCCTCTACAGCGCCCTCTGGTACCGTGGAAGTCGTCCCTTGATATCTTAACAAATGTCCTATCATCCTGTACCTTCTCCGTGTCAGCGTTTTCCATATATTCCTTTCTTCCCAGATTCTGTGCAGAACCTCCTCATTCATTATCTTGTCACTCCAACGAATTTCCAACATTCGTCTGTACCACCACATCTCAAATGCTTCGATTCTCTTCTGCTCCGGTTTTCCCACAATCCAAACTCCGTGCAATGCTGTGCTCCAAACGTACATTCTCAGAAATTTCTTCCTCAAATTAAGGCCTATGTTTCACACCAGTGGACTTATCTTGTCCGGAATGCCCTTTTTTACAGTGCTTTTTATGTCGTCCTTGCTCCACCCGTAATTGGGTCTTTTGCTGCCTAGGTAGTAGAATTCCTTAACTTCATCAGCATCGTGACTATCAATTCTGGTGTTATGTTTCTTGCTGTTCTCATTCCTACTACGTCTCATTACTTTCGTCTTTGTTCGATTTACTCTCAGTAAAAATTCTGTACTGTTCATTCCATTCAGCAGATCATGTAATTCTCCTTCACTTTCACTCAGGATAGCAATGCCATCAGCGAATCGTGTCACTGATATCCTTTCACCCTGAATTTTAATTCTATTCTTGAACTTTTCTTTTATTTCCATCTTTTCTTCTTCTTTGTACAGACCGAACAGATGGGGCGAAAGACTATATCCCTGTCTTACACACTTTTTAATTCGAGCACTTTGTTCTTGGTCGTCTACTCTTATTATTCCCTCTTGGCACTCGTACATATTGTAAATTACCCGGTTCTCACTGTAACTTACCCCCACTATTCTCAGAATTTCGAACACCTTGCACCATTTTAGATTGTCGAAAGCTTTTTCCAGGTCGACAAATCCTATTAACGTGTCTTGATTTTTCTTTAGTGTTGCTTTTTTTATCAAGCGGAACGTCGTAATTCTCTTTCTGGTGCCTTAAGCTTTATTAAAATCAAACTGCCTAGGTGACCTAGCACGCCATTAATTTTCATTTTCATTATTCTGTATATTATTCTTGTTAGGAAGTTAGATTCAATAATTCTCGCAGTTGTCAGCTCTTGCAGTCTTCGGAATTGTGTGGATGATATTTTTCCTAACGTTAGGTGATATGTCGCCAAACTCAGACATATTATACACCAATGTGAGTAGTCGTTTTGTTGCCACTTCCCCAAACAATTTTAGAAATTCTGATAGAATTTAATCTATCCCTTGTGCCTTATTTGATCTTAAGTCCTCCAAAACTCTCTTAAATTGCGATTTTAATACTGCATCCCCCGTCTCTTTTAAATCTAGTCCTCTTTCTTCTTCTATCACATCAGACAAATATTTCTTCTCATAGAAGCCTTCAATGCACTCTTTCCACGCATCTGCTCTCTCCTTTGTATTTACCAGTGCAACTCCCGTTGCACCCTTAATGTTACCAGTCTTGCTTTCAGTTTCACTGAAAGTTGTTTTGTCTTGCCTATACGCTGAGTCAGTCCTTCCGACTATCATGTATTTTGTGATTTCTTCACTTTTTCATGCAGCCATTACGTCTTAGCTTCCCTGTGTTTCCTATTTATTTCATCCCTCAGCGACTTGTATTTCTGTACTCCTGAAATTCCCTGAACATTTTTTTTTCCTTCTTTCATCGATCAACCGAGATTTCTCTTCTGTTACCCAGGTTCCTTCGCCATTACCTTCTTTGTACCTACGTTTTTCTTTCCAACTTCTGTGATTGCTCTATTTAGAGATGTCCATTCCCTTCAACTGTACTGCCCACTTAGCTGTTTCTTATTGCTATATCTACAGCCTTAGAGAAGTTCAAGCGTATCTCGCCATTCCTTAGTGCTTCCGTATCCCACTTCCTTCCGTATTGATTCTTCCTCACTAACGTCTTAAACTTCAGCCTACTCTTCGTCACCATTACATTGTGATCTGAGTCTATAGGTACTCCTGGGCATGCCCTATAATCCAGTATCTGATTTCGGAATCACTGGCTGACCATGATTAACTGAAATCTTCCCGTATCACCCGTTCTTTTCCAAGTATGCTTATTCCTCTAGTGATTCTTGCATAGATGAAATTTATTACAGAACTCTATTACTCTTTCTCCTCTCTCTTTCCTTGTCCCAAACCCATATTCTCCTGTAACATTTTCTTCCACTCGTCTCCCTAAAACTGCATTCCAGCTCCCAATGACATGATTTTCATCTCCCTTTGCGTGCTTCACTATCCTTTCAATATCCTCACATACTTAATTTCCTCATCTTCAGCTTGCGGCGACGTCGGTATGTATACCTGAACTATAGTTGGTGTTGGTTTTTTGTCTATTCTGATAAGAACAACCCTAGAACTGAACTGTTCACAGTAATACACTCTCTGCCTTAAATTCCTATTCATAACTAATGCTGCTCCATTTATACCATTTTCTGCTACTATTAATATTACCCTATAATCATCTGACCAGAAATCTTGGTCTTCTTTCCATTTCACTTCACTGACCCCTACTGTATCTAGATTGGGCCTTTGTGTTTCCCTTTTCAGATTTTCTAGCTTCCCTAAAACGTTCAAGCTTCTCACATTCCATGCCCCGACTCGTTAAACGTTATTCCTTAGTTGATTATTCAATCTTTTTCTCATGGTCGCCTCTCCCTTGGCAATCCCTTCCCGGAGATCCGAATAGGGGGCTATTCCGGAATCATTTGCCAGTGGTGAGAACATCATGACACTTTCTCATTTACGGGCCACATGTCCTGTGGACACACGTTATGTGTCCTTAATGCAGTGGTCTCCATTGCCTTCTGCATCCTCATGCAGTTGACCATTGCTGATTATTCCGCCTTTACAGGCAGTTTCCCACCGCAAGGACAACAATTTAGCGGATTTCTTTTAGTACTCACGTGAATAACTTCACACTTTTCTTTATTAAGTGTCAATTGCCACATTTCAAACCATACAATATCTTATCTAAATCATTTTGCAATTCGTTTTGGTCATCTGATGACTTTACAAGACGGTAAATGACAGCATCATCTGCAAACAGTCTAAGACGGCTACTTAGATTGTCTCCTAAGTCGTTAATATAGATCACTAACAGTAGAAGGCCTATAATACTTCCTTGGGGAATGCCGGATATTACTTCTGTTTTACTCGACGGCTTTCCGTCTACTACTATGACCTGCGACCTTTCTGACAGGAAATCACAAATCCAGACGCACAACTGAGGTGATATTCCATAGGCACGCAGTTTAATTAGAAGACGCTCGTGAGGAGCTTTGTTGAAAGCCTTCTGGAAATCTAAAAGTATGGAACCAATTTGACATTCTCTGTCGATAGCACTCCTTACTTCATGAGTATAATGAGCTAGTTGTGTTTCACAAGAACGATATTTTCTGAATGCGTGCTGACTGTGTCAATAAATCGTTTTCTTCGAGGTACTTCATAATGTTCGAAACAGTATATGTTCCAAAACCCTACTTCAAATCGACGTTAGTGATATGGGCCTGTAAATCAGCGGATTATTCCTACTTCCCTTTCTGGGTATTGGTGTGACTTGAGCAATTTTCCTATCTTTAGGTACGGATCTTTCTGTGAACGAGCGGTTGTATATAATTGCTAAACATGGAGCTATTGTATCAGCATACTCTGAAAGGAACATGACTGGTATACAGTCTGGACCGGAGGCCTTGCCTTTATTGATTTAAATTTCTTTGCTACACCGACGATATCTACTTCTATGTTTCTTATCTTGGCAGTTGTTCTCGATTGGAATTCAGGAATATTTACTTCGTCTTCTTTGGTGAACGAGTTTCGGAAAACAGTATTTAACAACTCTGCTTTAGTGACACTGTGTAAGTAGGCTGCTCAGGTTTTTATATTGGTATGCCACGTAGCGCTCTGTATGAAAATCACTGGTTGTGCTGTGTGCAGTCTGTGGCTGGCTGGCATTGTTGGAATATTCGCCATTGTAGTTTGGGCAGCTGGATGCGACCAGCGCGTAGCGTTGCGCAGTTGGAGGTGAGCCGCCAGCAGTGGTGGATGAGGATGGGAGGAGTGAGATGGCGGAGTTTTGAGAGCGGATGATCTGGTCGTGTGTCCATCAGAGACAGTAAATTTGTAAGATTGGATTTCATGAACTGATTTTATAATGACTTTTGAACACTATTAAGGTAAATTCATTGTTTGTTCTCTATCAAAATCTTTCATTTGCTAACTATGCCTATCAGTAGTTAGTGCCTTCAGTAGTTTGAATCTTTTATTTAGCTGGCAGTATTGGCGCTCGCTGTATTGCAGCAGTTCGAGTAACGAAGATTTTTGTGAGGTAAATGATTCATGAAAGGTATAGGTTACTGTTAGTCAGGGCCATTCTTTTGTAGGGATTATTGAGAGTTAGATTGCGTTGCGCTAAAAATATTGTGTGTCAGTTTAGTGATGATCAGAATAAGTAAAGAGAGAAATGTCTGATTACGTTCAGTTCTGCTCAGCTGTTTGAATATCAAATAACGTAAGGGGTTTACCAGCACAGTAATTCATTAATTTTTCTAAGGCGACGTTTCAACTGTAGCCGGCTGAGCGGTTCTAGGCTCTTCAGTCAGGAACCGCGCGACCACTACGGTCGCAGGTTTGAATCCTGTCTCGGGCATGGGTGTGTGTGATGTCCTTAGGTTAGTTAGGTTTAAGTAGTTCTAAGTTCTAGGGGACTGATGACGTAAGAAGTTAAGTCCCCTAGTGCTCACAGCCATATGAACCATTCAGTGACACTGTCATCAGTGACTTCGCCGTTTCTTTCGCGCAGTGAAGGTATTGATTGCGTCCTGCCACCGGTTTGGTTTATGTATGACCAGAATCTCTTTGGGTTTCCAGATAGATTCCGAGACAGAGTTTCGTTGTGGAAATTATTAAAAGCATCTCGCATTTAAGTACGCTCTATATATCGAATTTCTGCAAAATTTGCCCATCTTTGGGATTTTGTGTTCTTTCAAATTTAGCATGCTTGTTTCATTGCCTCTACAACAGCGATCTGACCCGTTTTGTGTACCATGAGGAATCAGTACCATCACATATTAATGTATGTGGTATATATCTCTCAATTGCCGTCGATACTATCTCTTTCAAATCATTCCACATATTTTCTACTCTTACATGATTAGATCGGAAGGAGTGAATCCTGTCTCTTAAAACGGCGTTAAGAGCATTTTTATCAGCCTTTTTGAATAAATATACTTTGCGTTTCTTTTTGATGGTTGTAGGTGTTACAGTATTCAGCGTAGCAGCAGCTGCCTTGTGGTCGCTAATGCCTGTATTCGTCACGATACTCCCCGCTTGTCCAGGATTACTTGCTGCTAAGAGGTCAAGTATGCTTTCGCAACCATTTACGCTTCCAGTGGGCTCATGAACTAATTGTTCAAAATAATTTTCTGCGAAAGCATTCAGTACAATTTCGGATGACGTTTTATGCCTGCCACCGGCTTCAAACGTATGATTTTTCCGGGTTGTCGAGGGTAGATCGGCGTCACCATTGACTATAAAATGTAAGTGGGGTACCTATTTGAGATAAGACTCCAGTTTTCTTTGAACTGTTCAGCAACTATATCTTCTGAGTCGGGAGAACGGTAAAACGATCAAATTAGTAGTTTAGTGCGATTGTCAAGTATAACATCTACCCATACTATTTCGCAGGAACTATTTACTTCAATTTCACTACAAGGTAAACTACTTCTGACAGCAATAAATACTCCACCACAAACTGTATTTAATCTATCCTTTCTAAACACTGTTGGATCATTTGAAAAAATTTCAACTGAACTTATTTCCGGCTTATGCCAGCTTTCTGTACCTATAACTATTGAGCTTCAGTGTTTTCTTAACAGAAAGCTTGGAGCTCTGGTTCTCTCCCAACACAGCTATGACAGAATGAGATTTTCACTCTGCACCAGAGTGTGCGCTGATATGAAACTTCCTGGCAGATTAAAACTGTGTGCCCGACCGAGACTCGAACTCGGGACAGTTTTAATCTGCCAGGAAGTTTCATATCAGCGCGCACTCCGCTGCAGAGTGAAAATCTCATTCTGGAAACATCCCCCAGGCTGTGGCTAAGCCATGTCTCCGCAATATCCTTTCTTTCAGGAGTGCTAGTTCTGCAAGGTTCGCAGGAGAGCTTCTGTAAAGTTTGGAAGGTAGGAGACGGATACTGGCAGAAGTAAAGCTGTGAGTACCGGGAGTGAGCCGTGCTTCGGTAGCTCAGATGGTAGAGCATTTGCCCGCGAAAGGCAAAGGCCCCGAGTTCGAGTCTCGGTCGGGCACACAGTTGTAATCTGCCAGGAAGTTTCACAGCTATGACAATTTACAACTACAATACCGATCGTTTCTACAACTACCTTACTGTATTTTACCTGCCCCTTTTATGCGGACGCTCTTTCTGTGATTCCCTGAGACCCTCTAACCTAAAAAAAAAAACAGCCCAGTCCCTTCCAAACAGCCCCCGCTACCCGTGTAGCCGCTTTCTGTGTGTAGTGGACTCCTGACGTATTAAGCGGAGCCTAGAAACGCTCCATCCGATGGCGCGAGTCAAGGAATCTGCACCAAAGGACCAAAGTCGATTCAATCGAGTGCTTATGGTGAGCTCTGCCTTAATCTCGGAAGCAAGACTGGCAGTCCTTACCATTTCTGCTATCTGCCAGAAACCAGAAGAATCTCCTCCGACCCAAAGCGATACACGTCATTGGTACCGACACCTGCAGTTGGGTGCACCCCGTACTCTTCATGGAATCCGGAAGCACACATTCCACATTCGGAATGACTCCCCCCCCGGCCGGTTTGCACATGGAGTGCACACTGGCTTCCTTCCCCTCCTTGGCAGCCATGTTAATAAGGGCCCCACTATGCGCCTAAGCTCCCAATTACCAGCAAACCCACCCTCTGTGAATGCCCGGACCTTGCCAGCCGAGAAGCTTCCTCTGGAACAGTGTGGACGACTGCATCCGGCTTAGAGACTTCATCAGCCACAGATAACGCCCGAAACCAGTTCGTCAAATGAACCGAGAAGGCCCTACCATAGGCCCCTCAGAAAGTCTTTCACTGCCTGCCAGACTTTGGAATGATCTCCCACTCGACCACAGGTGAGAGGTTAATCTCACTGCAGACAGTACCCGGGGCAGGCTCAGCAGTGGACCGATCGGGGGGAAGCAGAAATTCGATGTGCTCTCTCACTGAGCCCGACACTGAGCTACATTAACCAAAACAAACAAAAGCCTGTACGAGTGTCGATAACAACCGCGGTACTGTACGTTTTGCTGTTATTTTAAAAAAAATGTTGTGCCTAGTAAGCACTCGAACCTTTCTGTTCGAGCTCTGATTTCTCTTATTTTATTTTGATGATCATTCCTACCTATGTAGGTTGGGCTCAACAAAATATTTTCGCATTCGGAAGAGAAAGTTGGTGACTGAAATTTCGTAAAAAGGTCTCGCCGCGACGAAAAACGTCTATGCTGTAATGACTTCCATCCCAACTCGTGTATCATATCTGCCACACTCTCTCCTCTATAACGCGATAATACAAAACGAGCTGCCCTTCTTTGCACCCTCTCGATGTCCTCCGTCAATCCCACCTGGTAAGGATCCCACACCGCGCAGCAATATTCTAACAGAGGACGAACGAGTGTAGTGTAAGCTGTCTCTTTAGTGGACTTGTTGCATCTTCTAAGTGTCCTGCCAATGAAACGCAACCTTTGGCTCGCCTTACCGACAATATTATCTATGTGGTCCTTCCAACTGAAGTTGTTCGTAATTTTAACACCCAGGTACTTAGTTGAATTGACAGCCTTGAGAATTGTACTATTTATCGAGTAATCGAATTCCAACGGATTTCTTTTGGAACTCATGTGGATCATCTCACACTTTTCGTTATTTAGCGTCAACTGCTACCTGACACACCATACAGCAATCTTTTCTAAATCGCTTTGCAGCTGATACTGGTCTTCGGATGACCTTACTAGAGGGTAAATTACAGCATCATCTGCGAACAACCTAAGAGAACTGCTCAGATTGTCACCCAGGTCATTTATATAGATCAGGAACAGTAGAGGTCCCAGGACGCTTCCCTGGGGAACACCTGATATCACTTCAGTTTTACTCGATGATTTGCCGTCTATTACTACGAACTGCGACCTTCCTGACAGGAAATCACGAATCCAGTCGCACAACTGAGACGATACCCCATAGCTCCGCAGCTTGATTAGAAGTCGCTTGTGAGGAACGGTGTCAAAAGCTTTCCGGAAATCTAGAAATACGGAATCAACTTGAGATCCCCTGTCGATAGCGGCCATTACTTCGTGCGAATAAAGAGCTAGCTGCGTTGCACAAGAGCGATGTTTTCTGAAGCCATGCTGATTACGTGTCAATAGATCGTTCCCTTCGAGGTGATTCATAATGTTTGAATACAGTATATGCTCCAAAACCCTACTGCAAACCGACGTCAATGATATAGGTCTGTAGTTAAATGAATTACTCCTACTACCCTTCTTGAACACTGGTGCGACCTGCGCAATTTTCCAATCTGTAGGTACAGATCTATCGGTGAGCGAGCGGTTGTATATGAGTGCTAAGTAGGGAGCTATAGTATCAGCGTAATCTGAAAGGAACCTAATCGGTATACAATCTGGACCTGAAGACTTGCCCGTATCAAGCGATTTGAGTTGCTTCGCAACCCCTAAGGTATCTACTTCTAAGAAACTCATGCTAGCAGATGTTCGTGTTTCAAATTCTGGAATATTCCATTCGTCTTCCCTGGTGAAGGAATTTCGGAAAACTGCGTTCAATAACTCCGCTTTAGCGGCACAGTCGTCGATAACAGTACCATCGGCACTGCGCAGCGAAGGTATTGACTGCGTCTTGCCGCTTGTGTACTTTACATACGACCAGAATTTCTTCGGATTTTCTACCAAATTTCGAGACAATGTTTCGTTGTGGAACCTATTAAAGGCATCTCGCATCGAAGTACGTGCCAAATTTCGCGCGTCTGTAAATTTTAGCCCATCTTCAGGATTTCGCGTTCTTCTGAACTTCGCATGCTTTTTCCGTTGCCTCTGCAACAGCGTTCGGACCTTTTTTGTGTACCACGGGGGATCCGTTCCATCTCTTACCAATTTATGAGGTATAAATATCTCAATTGCTGTTGCTACTATATCTTTGAATTTGAGCCACATCTCGTCTACATTCGCATAGTCAGTTCGGAAGGAATGGAAATTGTCTTTTAGGAAGGCTTCTAGTGGCACTTTATCCGCTTTTTTAAATAAAATTATTTTGCGTTTGTTTCTGATGGATTTGGAAGAAATGGTATTGAGCCTAGCTACAATGACGTTGTGATCACTAATCCCTGTATCAGTCATGATGCTCTCTATCAGCTCTGGATTGTTTGTGGCCAAGAGGTCAAGTGTGTTTTCGCAACCATTTACAATTCGCGTGGGTTCGTGGACTAACTGCTCTAAATAATTTTCGGAGAATGCATTTAGGACAATCTCGGAAGACGTTTTCTGCCTACCACCGGTTTTGAACAAGTATTTTTGCCAACATACCGAGGGTAGGTTGAAGTCCCCACCAACTACAACCGTATGAGTGGGGTATTTATTTGTTACGAGACTCAAACTTTCTCGGAACTGTTCCGCAACTGTATCATCGGAGTCTGGGGGTCGGTAGAAGGAGCCAATTATTAACTTAATTCGGCTGTTAAGTATAACCTCCACCCACACCAATTCGCACTGGTCTTATACAGCAGTTGTCCTGTAATACAACTGGTCTATAAGACTAGAAATGTTTTTTCGACTATGATTTGTCATAGACTGGTGAGACATGTTTTAACATTTCAGTAAGCACTTTAGAATGGTTACAACGCCGAAATCATGAATGTGTAAAAAAAAAAAGAATAGTTAACAGTCAAATGACGGAAATTACTTTCAAAAAGTTGTACGTGACTGTGGCCCCCACGAAGGGAAGATCATTAATCAGCAGTAGTTTTGCAGTTGGAAGTTGAGATCGGTTGACATCTGGGACTAGAGTCGCGCGAAAATAGCCCGTGAAAGTTAAGGTGGGAAGTGCATAAGTTGTCATATCGAGGGCTATATTATTTGATACTTGAAGGTTAATTCAAATGGTTCACATGGCTGTGAGCACTATGGGACGTAACTTCTGAGGTCATCAGTCCCCTAGAACTTAGAACTACTTAAACCTATATAACCTAAGTACATCACATACATCCATGCCCGAAGCAGGATGCGAACCTGCGTCCGTAGCGGTCGCGCGGTTCCAGACTGAAGAGTCTAGAACCGCTTGGCCACACCGGCCGGCGAAGGTTAATTAGCAGATTTAAACTGGAGGCTCATGCACGTTGAGACCTAGCGAGGTGGAACAGTGGTTAGCACACAGGACTCGCATTCGGGAGGACGACGGTTGAATCCCGCGTCCGGCCATCCTGATTTAGGTTTTCTGTGATTTCCCTAAATCGCTCCAGGCCGACTTCCTTCCCTAATCCGATCAGACCGATGACCTCCCTGTTTGGTCTCTTCCCCCAAACAATCCAACAATCCAATCCACGTTGAGCCGAAGTAAATTTATAGGACCATATGTCAAATTAGGTCTTGTTAGTGTGTACACTGCAACGTGGGATAACTTGTGGATGTCTTTCCTAAAGTTGTAACCAGATTCATAAAGTTGTAATCAGATTCGTACTGAACTAACATGGAGAAACTGTGGCTTCTCTGGAATTATCAGACTTTGATTTGTAAATTAAACAGTGTGAATTAGAAGGGAAGGGTTCTTTTGCCTGAAGATAAATTTTATTTCGGGTAAGCCTTGTCGTCTCTAATTATTAATTTTGACTGACAGTTATTTACTGGCACGTTGCGGGCATTAGGCACATGCTGTCATAAATTGACAGGCGTAATCCGTTTGTAGGTGGTCTCCCTACGAAAGATCACATTTCCTCAAACTAAATGAGCTGTAGTCTTTCGAAAATTGAGGTCTATAGAACACACTCTTGTCCCGGTGAAGACAGAGAACCGTCTGAGATGAGTAAGGCCTGAATAAAAATGATTAGCTCTAATGTCTTTTGTTCCGAGGACTTTTTACTACTGTCGCTCGTTTAATATCATCCGAATGAGATTTTACCGTCTTTCTGGGGAGCGGTGGAGCGACCCGCTAATCCCGCCGGGAAGAGGCGGCCCTTAATTGGGTCGTTAAAGCGCTATATGAAACAATAATCCAGGGGATGAGTCTTACGACGGAGGTACCGGAGCAGTGGGTGGAGGGGAGTGGGGGGCCATCTGAGGACTCAACGAGTGCGTGACTAGCGGGAGGGGAGGAGCGGATTCCGGTGCCTGTTGACTTCTGCAATAACTCGTAATGCTGAAAGCGCCACCAGGTGTCGGGCTGGGTCGGAATCCAGAGCCAGAGCATACTGTGTCGAGTTATTACATCTTAACTCGCGCAGTAGTTTCTCGGTTATGAGACATAGCTCAGAGTTTACCAGAACTCCATAACTCCCCGTCAGAATTCATCTTCTTTTGAGTTAAAAACGTCAGCGCTAGACTACACGACCCACTTTGTGTAATATTTTACTCAAAAATCTGACTAGTCTTTTTTATTTTAAGTATTATTCTTGCTGGTTAAAATCGTACGTGTAATTCTGTAGTTTATAAACACGACTTTTATAAACACTACTTTATTTGTATGATATTGTCCACAACAATCTGAATGGTCTTCAATTTTAAGTATTATTCTTATTGGTTAAAATCGTATGTGTAACTCTGTAGTTTATAACTTTTCCCGACCTATCCATTAGCTTACAAAGGTAAAATGCAAAAATATTTAGAATTCCTTTCTAGTAATACTACGGGTGAGGAAAAAGAATGAAATTGTTATTTTGCAGAATCTTTGCCTTTCTAGACTTCTGAGTGAAAATGATACCCTATTATTTAAATAAAACTTTGTTGTAGCGCACATTATGATAACTGAATTCTGAATAAATTAGCTTCTACTGTTTACCTGAATTTGATTCAAGTCCAGGTTACTGAATACACCTCCGCTCTGTGTGGTTGCTAAGACAGAGATTCATCCAACGTAGCCCACGTAAAAGCATCGTACTTGTACTAATAATGAGAAAACCAGGTTCTCATTTGCATATACTAAAATTATGTTCGGTCGGAAAGCCCCCCGCTTGCATGCGCTTCCACACAAGTCTCTGTAAATATAATTATTTCGGCCGCAACTATTATTATAATGACTTCAAAAGGTGACTCACGGTGCTCAAAATTACTGTAATAAAAACGGGAATTCTTTTACGCTGGTATAATTGAAATAAAACAGCTCACACTTACAGAGCAATTCCATGCATCAAGTCGAAGCATCAAAGAGAAAGAGCAAGTCTCTTACAGAATCATGAACACATTCTAACATAACAGTCACGAAACACTGTCTCGTTTTTGTTACACTCCGTCAATAGCAGCTCCCAAAGCGGTCAGCAAGCCACAATTCTGAATACGATATCGGATGAGTACGAATACTAACGTTTATGTTGATTATTAACATAGTTTGCAATAGCGACTGTATTTAGTGCCATAAAAATCGATACACCTCATTTGTGGTTAGTTTCCTCAGGACTCTGGGAGATACGAAACGGTGCGTTACAGGGGAGTTTATTTACGATTCTCTTGTGACGTACAGACATTTGATGAATCTGTCGTTTCCCTTTAATAATAAAAACTTACCAGTAAACACCAGAAGACCTGACCTTTTATAGAGAGACGTTGTGTATCTACCCAGCATAGCAGACGTTTGTTCGCTTCACTTCAAGGCAAATCAGTGAATGCGGAAGTCAGGAAATCTGTACGAAATGTAATACCTACTTTATTTAACGTATCAAACAAGTCGCCACAACTGTAGCTTAAGCGAAAATCACACAGACATACTAAATCGTCAAAAAACTGTTTCCCAACACAAGAGAGAAGAATTCAACACTTGTTGCAAAATCTGAGCCACACATGGCAAGAATATTCAATACATTCTCTTTCGAAGCAGAAGTTATTTCATTTACAAAAATATTTGTGTATTAGAATGGCGAGTGAAGTGTAATAGAGGATGAATCATTGGACTCCATAAAAATTCTTTAAGTGTTAAGGAAAATACGTATGATAGTGACAGACAACAACTGAAATATATGCTTGTCGTGCATTAAATGCGTTTATATTCTCTTGCTTTCAGCGGAATAAGCTGCAGAGAAAGAGCTACTAGAAAGTATTTCTTCATGAATGAGTTGTAGCTTATGTCACTAAATCAGTGTGATTCGGCTGTTTTTACAAGCATTTCACAATTATTCATGTCTCTCGGCAACGGAACGTGAAAATGAACCATTATTTTTTTTATTAAGTATAAAGTAATGAAAAACAAACATCCTTAGGACGCATTTGACTGTCTCCTTTCTCACCTCTTGGAGCGCTATTGTCGGTCCAGCTGTCAAAGCGTAACAACTTTCGCACTAGCGAGTGTCGTGACTGTATTTATTAGACTGTGATCATGAATAAGCATTTTTAGCCAACGACCTATATAAACAACATAGACTGGCTATGGCAGCGCCATCTTTGAAGCAACTTGAAAACTGAGCCGCCATGTTTTGTAACGCCAAGGTGCATCCTACACGTCGTCTGCTAATACTGAATGTTGTTATTGTTTACTACGCATGGTGTAAAAAAAAAGGCAATCTGAACTGACAATCTGATTTCTCTACTGTAAAACATATAGTGATGAAGGCTAAAAGAAATGAAACACGCTTCTGACATCGATTAATTGAAAAGTTTATTACGAAATGTTGCAGTTCATTTCGCTGGAATGCCATATAGATTAGGTCAAAAACAATTTTAAATAATTCAGTAGGTCCAAAAACGATCAATTAATTGACAGCGCGTGGCTGAAGGTGGCAGGGGTAAAATACAGGGAGCGAAAGGCTATTTACAATTTGTACATAAACCAGATGGCAGTTATAAGAGTCGAGGGACATGAAAGGGAAGCAGTGGTTGGGAAGTGAGTGAGACAGGGTTGTAGTCTCTCCCCGATGTTATTCAATCTGTATCTTGAGCAAGCAGTAAAGGAAACAAAAGCAAAATTCGGAGTAGGTATTAAAATCCATGGAGAAGAAATAAAAACTATGAGGTTCGCCGATGACATAGTAATTCTGTCAGAGACAGCAAAGAACTTGGAAGAGCAGTTGAACGGAATGGATAGTGTCTTGAAAGGAGGATATAAAATGAACATCAGCAAAAGCAAAACGAGGATAATGGAATGCAGTCGAATTAAGTCGGGGGATGCTGAAGGAATTAGATTAGGAAATGAGACACTTAAAGTAGTAAAGGAGTTTTGCTATTTGGGGAGCAAAATAACTGATGATGGTCGAAGTAGAGAGGATATAAAATGTAAACTGGCAATGGCAAGGAAAGCGTTTCTGAAGAAGAGAAATTTGTTAACATCGAGTATAGATATAAGTACCAATAAGTCATTTCTCAAAGTATTTGTATGGAGTGTAGCCATGTATGGAAGTGAAACATGGACGATAAATAGTTTGGACAAGAAGAGAATAGAAGCTTTCGAAATGTGGTGCTACAGAAGAATGCTGAAGATTAAATGGGTAGATCACATAACTAATGAGGAAATATTGAATAGGATTGGGGAGAAGAGAAGTGTGTGGCACAACTTGACCAGAAGAAGGGATCGGTTGGTAGGACATGTTCTGAGGCATCAAGGGATCACCAATTTAGTATTGGAGGGCAGCGTGGAGGGTACAAATCGTAGAGGGAGACCAACAGATGAATACACTAAGCAGATTGAGAAGAAAGTAGGTTATAGTAAGTACTGGGATATGAAGAAGCTAGCATAGGATAGAGTAGCATGGAGAGCTGTATCAAACCCGTCTCAGGACTGAAGACCACAACAACAACAACAACAACAATTGACAGCGCAGGACCTTTCATTGTTCCTTAAACGATATAAGTTGGTATATGTTTCCCTCTTTCTTCCATTGGCCTGGTTTTTGGACAAATGGTGTAACCTACAATTAAAATACTATTTTAACGGCATCCTGACTAGAAAAGAGTAATGTGACTCTTCTCCAAATTCAGCTGGCACCATTAGATGGTCAAAATCGAGTAAATAAATTCGGCCTGTCACCCAACATTCTGAACAATTCCACACACAACTATAGAAGGAAGTTCTTCTTCCATATTAAGGTCTCACAGTCCCTGAAAACCCTCTCTGCCACTGTTAACAATTTGAATACACCCTTTGAAGCAGTATATAATCTATTTTTGATGCATTTTATTGCAATGAAACCTGATTTCCATCCGTACCTTTACGGAGGTACTGCTGCAGTAAATTAAGTTTCACGCTTGCTGTTAAACCATTAAGAAAAGAATAGCCAACAGGAATTTTCCAACTCTTATTAATCCCAGTGACCATAAAAAGTAGTGCCGCTTTTGCTGTTTGGCTATCATCACTTTCCGCACATCCTTGCCCTAAGTGAACATAACCCCAGACCTTATTACCATCCCACATTAAGTCTTTTTTAAGAGTCACCTCATCTAACATGAGTGCAGCTAGAATAGGTCCTGAACTACGTTGAACTTCATCTGCTAATTTTTTAAGCTTTCTTCTCTAAAACCAAGGCTGCCATTTACTGTAGCTGCCCATCTGCGGAGTGTTCGAGGAAGGGGTAATTTAACAGACATCCTCAAATAATTATAAGCTTTGAAGGAGTAAAAATTGAATGTAAGGGCAAACTGTCTTATTTCTTTATGATATTCAGGAATTGAACATTTGTTTTGCATTGCAAAAAGTGCTTCAGAATATCACTATTTTTGTCACATCGTATCACTTCAGTATCACAGACTTGAAGTCTCTTATTTAGGCCTACAACCACTGTTTTATATGTCGCCATTTGTTTATTCTTTCTTGAAACACTTTGCCTTGCATGTTTCTCTTGCTTCCTCAGCTTCTCGGTCCTTTTCTGTAGTGCCTCATAATTCTGTTTCAATTTTTTGGGGCTAGGCAAACAATAAGAATGATCTGTATGTACGTTCTGATTCATTCTTTCACCTTCAAAAATTAAGTATCATCATTAAGCTTTATTTTTCTTTAAACATACATTAATTAATAGTAAAATTCACGCATAACCCATATAGCAAATAAATAACAGGAAAACTATTTTACCTGGTTCATTTGATAAGGAAGCAGACTCTTCACTGAGAGACCGTTTCCTTGGTTGTCTCTATACTATAGTTGTTTTCTGCAGATGGTCAGGAAACATAAATATTGTCGGTACTGCGTTTGCCAGAAGTCGCCTTTTCTCGTTTGTACTATACATGTATCTATCGAGCATATGTAGCGATATTGAGTTGGCTGCCACTTATCTCGCCTCATATTGGCTACTCACCGACTTAACAGCTCTTTCTTTTTCAGAGGAAATCTAAAAATAAAGAGACGTGTATATAGTAGCTTATTTACATTTTGTATACAGCTTAAACACGAAAATGATGCACAAGACGATAAGTAGAACACGCATTTAGATACTCACCTGAAAAATGATATTCCAGTTGTTTTATCACTTCTATTAGCGCAACTGTACGCTGCAGATACATTGGGCATGATTCGCGATCGGTCAATAAGACTTTTAAAACAAATTACAACCGGAAAACAGTGATTTTCTAACGCCAGTACTATACACCAAATGTAAATATAATGACATGTAGACGTTTCCAAAAATGGCGGCCGGTGTTTCTTTTGGCTGCCGCTGGGAGCGCTGTTACCTCACAGATAGCCACTCTATGTAGTTTATATACCTCCTTGTTTTTAGCCGTTACAGACAAAACAATCTCGGTGCGACAATGAATAACACGTTTCTTTGGGCCCAGTTACAGGTCTTTGATGAATGACAATGTTATCTCAGGCACTTTTCCAATACCTCAAACACTTTACACCATTTATTTGACATGCATAATTGTAAAAATTGCTTAAAATACCAAAATGACGTAATAAGAAAAGAAGCGCCACATGTTTCACTTTCCACTGCTGTAGAATTTTGTCAACATATACTGAACAGTAGTGCCGAAAGGCTGCAGCCTTGTCGAACACCTAAATTAATATCTTTCGTTCTTTTCTCATTATACCAATTACATGGATTCTTTTATTATTATAGGTTTTCAGAAGTACTTATGTAAGATGTACAGGCATGGCTCTTCTTCTTAATACCTACCACAATGATTACCGGTTCACTTTATCGAATCTGAGGAAAGGATATGTTTTTCTTTACTTACCGTTGGAAAATGTCCCCAAAACTTATTAGGAACAAAAACACATCTTAGATTTTATGTTGGTACCAACATTGCTGTACATGAATATGAAGCTGTAGAGAGCTGGTATTTTTACAAATATCAATTTATTATCTATTAAACAAAACAAATTTTAACAGCAAATGATGACTCTTTTTCTGGGAAAGTCAATGATCTTCAGGCAAAACCTAACTTAAAAACAATTAAGTACAATTTTCAAAATTTTGAAAGGACTGAACAACTGTATAACTACAGCACTTCCCAAAATAAAATACAAAAACCAGACAAGACAACATTAGGAATTTGCAACCATGACACTCAGATCAAGAGATAACAATAACAAAAATCTCGAACAACTACACTGAAGCGCAAAAGACACTGGTATGCGTAATCAGGCAGAATACGGCACTGCTGGTCGGCAACGACTATATACGGCAACAAGTGTCTGGCGCAGTTATTAGATCGGTTACTGGTGCTACAACGGCAGGTTATCAAGTTTTAAGTGTGTTTAAACGCACGAGCGATGGAACACAGCAAATCCGAAGTAACGCTGAAGTGGGGATTTTTCCGTGCGACCATTTGTAACGTAGCAGTTATTTACACGACTGCAGAGTTTAGCAGTAAGTTTTATTCTGTTAGGTCAAGCTTTATTGGAGGCTGGCCATGAAGCCTCCAGCCCCGGCCGTTATGTAGTCGGCTGCTGGTGTCATAATGCCATCTCTCGAAGTGTGCAGTCCGTGACAACTGCTCTGTGTGGAGCGTACTAAGATCACTTATTCATCTCACCTAATAAACTAAATAACTATGATAAAAATGATCTGTTTGTTTTCAAATTTGGTATAGGAACTTTTATAATTTAGAAGAACAGTGTGTAAAATTTTCATGTGGATAACTTTAATCGTTTTGAAAATATAAAAACCCTATTAAAAAGTATTTAACCGACACGTAGTAAAGTAAATTCAGATAGGAATCATGACAGTTTAAGTTTGTATTTGAAAATACTAACAGCACTCTCAGTTTGCCCAAGTTATTTTTAAACAATTTTAATTCAAAGCTTTTAATATTTTTGCTTTCGTAAGGAAAATAATAGTTTAAAAGTTGATATTCATATTTTGTGTTAGGGTGGGAGTAGATGAGAGTGAATGTGAGTGTGTATGTAGGGACATACGTCAAATTTCAGTTTTATAATGTATTACACCATCCGTAACTAGCAAGTGTTACGTAACCAGGATGTCCTGAAAACGGTGAATCGCCCTAACTGGTGGATGACGTATGTCCAGGAGCGTTTGCTTTTTTAATAAGGCAGCCAGAAAGACAGTAAGAGGATACTTAGTTCTAAAGTAAATTTCAAGCGTAGTTTTCTTGTAATTTTCTTTTCGTTTGGTTTTGTGGAACATTTTGTGAATTTTTGGAATATGAAGTGACGTAAATACATCTGCGAATGCTGTTTGAAGTAAAGCGGTTTGCGCGCGAAATTGATCATGAAAGGTTAATGTGACTGGATGATCGTTTTGATTAACCAATGAGAGACAAGTCTTTCCCGTGTAGTTGAATGAGTTATATGCCCTGTGAGCGACGGCATTCGGGCAGACGTGGACTCGCTGTCAGAAGAGAAGTTCACGTTAAATGCGTCCGAAAAAATTTATGTGTAAGATGAAGAAATGATGGTTAAATCGCTCTTGGTATATATCGCCGTGCTAGCAGATGCAATTACGGACATTTCGGTGAAGTTTTGAGAGGTTTTGGAAGGTTGGTTGCAGAATAAACCCGTGTGGAACTATCGGGCTTGGTGAATATTATGTGAATATTGTGAATATTTTGTGTGGCGTGTTCCGTATGCATGTTCAGGACATTTTGGCGAGCATCTTCTTTCGAAGAATCCACTGAAAAAGACCAAATGTGAACTCGTTTTGTAATAGTGTTGCCTGTGTGAATCTCGTAATATTTCGGGTTGGACTTAGCACATTTCTGGCTGTCTTACTCGTGATACAAGCTGCACGAAATAGTAGTAGATGTACTACCAACGTAAATGTGGCCTTGGTGACACAATAAATGAAAAGGACAGTAATAAAACATCAGTATCTACAAACAAACATTTTCAATGAAAGGAGGAAGCACCCACTTTGCCCGTTATTAATATTTACAGGTTTGTCTTGTTACTTGAGTTACGCGGACTTTGTAATCGTAAGTATGGACGGTGGTTTTCTTCAACACTGCTTCTCTCATCGTCTACATAGTATCTACGAAAGCAGAGCAACGGGTAGTGAATGGACGCTATACTGAGGTAGGTGGACATCAATAATTAAATCGCAAAACGACACCCGCGATCCCCGCTCCGCCGCACATTTCACGAGTGTAGCGGTAATATCAGGAATCCGATAAAATATCAAACCTCCGACTTCGCTGCGGCCGGAAAAAGATCCTACATGAACGGGACCAACGATGACGAAACAGAGTCGTTCAATGCGGCAGAAGTGCAGCCCTTCCGCAAATTGCTGCAGATTTTAATGCTGGGACATCAATAAATGTCAACGTGCGAACCAGCCAACAAAACATCATCGATATGGGCTTTCGGAACACTTCACGACTGCACGACACAAAGCTTTACTCCTCGTCTGGACCCGTCAACACCGAAAGTGGACTGTTGATCATTGGAAACGCGTATTCTGCTCGGACGAGTCTCGTTTCAGATTGCATCGAACGGATGGACGTCTACGGATACGGAGACGACCTCATGAATCCGTGGACCCTGCATGTCAGCAGGAGACTGTTCAAGTTGGTGGAGGCTCTGTAATGGTGCGGGGCGTGTGCAGTTGGAGTGATATGGGACCCCTGGTACGTCTAGATATGTCTGACGGGTGGCACTTGCGTAAGAATCCTATCTGATCACCGGCATCCATTCATGTCTATTGTGCATTCCGACTGATTTGGGCAATTCTAGCAGGACAATGCGACACCCCACAGGTCCAGGATTGCTACAGAGTTGCTCCAATATCACTCTTCTTACTATAAACACTTCTACTGGCCACCAAACTCCCCAGACGTGAACATTATTGAGGGTACCTGAGTTGCCTTACAATGTGCTGTTCAGAAGAAATATCCAACCCCCCGCACTCTTATGTATTTACGGACAGCCCTGCAGGATTCAGTGTCAGTTCCCTCCAGCACTATTTCAGACATTAGTAGAGTCCAGGCCACGTTGTGTTGTGGCACTTCTGAGGGCTCGCGATGATGATGATGATGATTTGCGGGGCGCTCAACATCGTGGTCATCAGCACGCGTACCAGTACCCAGTCTTTCCATTTCCACTCTTGCACTCTCTGAACGATGAAGATGTAATAAGGACAACACAAACACCCAGTCCCCGGACGGGGAAAATTCCGGACCTTGCCGGGAAGCGAACTCGGAACCCCATGATCCAGAGGCAGCTACGCTAGCCGCTAGACCACGAGCTGCGGACACACAATGTTAGGCAAGTGTACCAGTTTCTTTGGCTCTTCAGTGTATATTACGGGCCTAGGCCTGAGACGTGGTACTTACTGGAATTAAGAAAAACGTGGAAGAGAGTAGCCACCAATATAGCTTTCTTTTCACACAACCAGTTTATTTAACAATATACGACCGTGATATTTTCTTTAACAAAATGAGCAAATTCGCAAAGTTCTTTTGACCTTAAACCGTAAGTTGAATAAGCTTCTGCAAAAGAAATCTGAAGTGCTTTATCGCAAAACAGCAAACAATATGACAATGATTACAACCGGCGGAACATGCAGCCCACCCCTTATCGGGTGAAACAGCGGTGTATACTGTCGCGCTGGGCACAGTATGTCTTGTTAAATGCCCTTCTGCAGCACACGAAAACTATATTAGCACCGCTGATGACAAGAGTAATGCAGTTACTCAAAACAGGTGACGTAACTTTTAAATTGGAAGCTGTATGTCGAAAGGTTCGGGGTTAAGATGCGCACCTGTGCTTAAATGTTAAACAGATTAGGAAACAATATGCCAATGATAAGGCTTACTTCAAATCAACCAACCTCTTAATTTCAACCGGCAGCCAAGGTTCGAATGGATCCCAACCCGTCAGTTCTGACATTTTTATTTTGACTGAAGCCCTGGTTACAGTTGGCTGCTAATATTTTCAAGTTAAACTGATTGTCAGTTATTAAGACAGCTCTGAAGGAACGTCTTAAAACATTGTGAACACTTACTCGCTTACTTCAAAAGAACTCACACGGCGGAACGACAAGATCCATCTAAAATACACCAATAATGACCCGGTCTTTTAAACACAGAAACGAACAGCTTAGTACAACAGGTTGTTCAGGTTATAGCTAATGACTGAGAACTGCCATTACAATCAAAGTAATGATCCGGTTAACATCTAAATCCAACCACAAGTTCCCTCTTCTGTTTATCGGCAACCTGTACCTTAGTTCAATTGTTCCGGGTGTATTTACGACCCATATCTGATTCATTGGAACATTAATGATCGTTACAAACCGGAAAGGAAAGGCAATATAATAGCGGGACCAATTTTCAACTAGTGTCTTAGTACAATGCTATGGCCTATATTTACAACCAAAGAGCCAAGGACACAACGCACAGATACCAACTCTTCCTCATAGATATTGGCAATGGGGGTGCAAGAGGGATAGTCGATGCTACACCTGAGGCAGTGGCGTCAGACAGAACAATCTACTAATTCAATGGCACTATGCCTCAAGGTCCAATCAAGTTGTTGCAGAATATTTCACTAGAATAGAAAACGACCCGGCGGACAGGCTACAATTTTTTTAACACAATTAAATTTCCGGCCCATAGCGCCCACAGCCAATTAAATGTCTGTGATAAGCGAGACCTCTCCAAATGTTAAACATACACTGGGAACTGAACTTAGGTAGAGGCGAGGCTCAGTGAGAGAGCGAAAATGATTTTAAATTTAAAAATACTCTGCCTTTGTCAAGGCAGTAACATACCAACGGCCACCTCTCGATGGCTTCATCAGACATTTTCACATATGCTCGTAGCTTTAAGAAAAGGATTTGAATTAACAGCCGTTAACAATTAAGCTTAGTACCAGTCATTCATGTTATTAAGAAAGTTATAAAATTATCTGCGAATACTACATGGTATTATAGCAAGAGATTATCTCCCGACACAGCAGTGAAATCAAATTAAACCTCCCTGGGGCAACTAAAACAACTTAAATGATAAAGTAGATGAACTGGCAGTTAAAACAGTTCATGGCTGTTTGCAGTCAGCAATACAGACACTAAATGAACGAGCTTAAGCCACTAGGGCAGCAGGGGGAGACAAGCAAACATGCAACGCGATAGTATCACAAGAGGCAAGCACACTGAAACGAAGTACAACAGAAAACAAGTTGTAGTACAATGTATATGTGAAATTATCTGACCAGCTGTTTTACAGAGACATAACATTCCTCTATCGAGTGGTGTATAAAGGATTAAACAAAAACACAAGGTGCCTCTAGTTTCCTTTTTTTTCATATTTAGCTGTCAACTTTGTTCCACTTGGAGGCACGTAGGACAATACAGCAAGGTTCACTTCCTGCTTCCCTCTTGAATTCAGTACACTAATAGTGGCGAAATGATCAATAGCTCCCCTGCAAAAAAATGGCTCTGAGCACTATGGGACTTAACATCTATGGTCATCAGTCCCCTAGAACTTAGAACTACTTAAACCTAACTAACCTAAGGACATCACATAACACCCAGCCATCACCCCTGCAACATAATAATTGCATTAATCCTAGTACCACTAAAACAATAAAACACATGCACCAACGAATGGGACCCGGTTGGCGAGCACAAGAAATGCAAATGCCAAGAAAAGTTTTAGAGCAGTTTTCGATCACGCAACGTCCTAGACAATATGAAGACATGCAGCTTGTACAGATACTAACAAGCAACGCCTCTCAGTATTATGACAATAGAATCCCAAAATTGACAACAGTCTACGTTTATCTCAGTACTTCAAAAGCCATCTCAGAGTGCTTCTGATACCACTAAGTAACATCCCCTTCCCTATTCCATTCGCGAATGGCGCTTGCAAAGAATAATTGTCGGTTAGCCTCTGTATTAACTCTAATTTTTAGAATTATTTCGCTGTTGTCATTTCACGAGACTAATTTGGAAGGAATTAATATCTTCTCCGACTCTTCTCACAAAATACTTCCACGAAATGTTGGTAATAATGCTCTCCATGATGCACAATGTATCTCTTGTAGCACCTGCCACTGCAGTTTGTTGATCAACAAACTGCAATGCTCCCGCGCCCACTAAACGACACCGTGGCGAAACGTGCTGCTTTTAATTGGATCTTCCGCATCTCTTGTATCCCTCTTACCTGATAAAGATCAAAGTTTGATTAACAATACTCAAGAATCGATCAAACAAGCGCTTCGTAAGCCTTTTCTTAGAAGATGGATTACATTTCCTGATGATTCGTCATATTCAATCTCAGTTTCGCATCTGCTTTTCCCACTATTTGTTTTATGCTGTCGTTCAACTGGAGGCCGCTCTGGATATATACTCCCAGATATTTTATAGTGGTTACTGTTTCCAACAACTTGTCTCTGAAGTGTCGAGACAACATGTAATTCCACCCTTTGGGCAACGACGCAAGCCCAGCGCAATAGGCTGTAGGGTGGTAGGGCTGGACCAAAGTAACACATCAGGGAATCACCATCGACAGTTAAACCGAACATTTTATTTGGTACCTTTAAACAAGAGACCTTGACAAATAAAACCATCACACGTTTAAAACTACCACACATCTTTAAAATTACCATTCAGGTGAAAATAAATTTCTTCAGTTTTAAACATTCATAAAAACGCGGCACTTATGGGCTATTACAATTACTGAAACGAGTTAAATTTTATATTCTCTAAATTGTAATCAAATTGAAGAAAAATTTACTAAATCTAAACTAATGTACTCTTTCATTACGACAGTGTTTGTTATTACCGAAATAATTCAAAGTTCAGTCAACAATTAGATACCTTGACACACAACAAGTTACTTAAAATGTAGGCACCACATAATTTAGCATATAAAAGATAAAACTTCATGTGAGCAAACAAGCTCGTCAGATTCAACAACTACGCTCAGAAAACGGACGCCCACCCGCTCAACTATTTCCAATACAGGTTCGACGTGGGCCCCCAGACGGGAGCAGCAACGGTCACAAACGGGCACGAGAAAATCCCAGAACTAGTGGATATGTACTACAGACTGACATCTGCCTTAATTAACTAGAAACACAATAACTCATTACAAGATATCATCAGTAAAATTAATACATGAAATCAGTTACAATATCGACCTGCTGTCATTGTAGGAATTCTAGTACCATCATCAATAGAATCCGTTTCAGCCTATTAAACCCACGATAAGAACTGGCCTCTCAATAACTGGTAAGTAATGTTATTACAATTCAGATATAAATATATCCAGGGAAATATTTTATATATATCTAAATTGTAATAACATTACTGTTACATTTCTGTGTGAACTATCACTGTTACGTTTCTCTTTGAACTAATAGCGTGTCTGAGAGACACTTGTATACTTTTGAAATCAGTAGTTTCCTAAATTCTTACCAGTTATTGAGAGGCCATTTGTTATTGTGGATTTTCTCTGCCTCGTGATGTCTGGCTGTTGTGTGATGTCCTTAGGTTAGTTAGATTTAAGTAGTTCTAAGTTCTGGGGGACTGATGACCATAGATGTTAAGTCCCATAGTGCTCAGAGCCATTTGTTATTGTGGGTTTAATACCCTGAAACGGATTCTATTGATGGTGGTACTAGAAATCCTTCAATGACAGTAGATCGATATTGTAATTAATTTCTTGTATTAATTTTACTAATGATATGTTATAATGAGTTATTGTGTTTCTAGTTACTTAAGGCAGATGTCAGTCTGTTGTATATATCCACTAGTTCTGGGATTTTCTCGTGCCCGTTCGTGACCATTGCTGCTCCCGTCTGGGGGCCCACGTCGATATATCTCAATTAGCGACTGGCCATCTTAACTCCGCGGTGTGTTATAAATACAATAACCAGGCGGTACTTAAACAAGGACCAGCAAAGCTTTCAATGGCGGTTAAACCTTGACAGTACAGATCTACAACGGAATGTCTGAGCACTCCAGGCCCTCGTAAATGTTAATGATCACCTTAAAACATTACGTATTAAACCAGTTAAAATCAACACATTGAAGGCCAGGTTCAGTAGGAGTAGAGACGGCGGCCTAAGATAATACAGTCAACCGCAAAGAACCCAGTAGTGGATTCCGAGCACAATTTACAGGGCAAGCAAGGCCCTTACCCTCTTGCTTGTTCGACGAAGCCAGATCCCGATGCCAGGAGACATGAAGCAAGCGGAAAAAACACCAACGGCTTCCCAGTAACGTCTCTTCCCACGCCGGCGGTATTTGCCACGGCGCCGTCACTCGTGTAAACAACCCCTTTTAGACGTGCCCTGCTTGCTAGCTGAAACCGGACATTAGCTGTCCGCTATTGTTCCCAGAACGCCGTTACTGCTCGGCGTTCCAAAGCAAAATCTCTTCCTCAGCTTTTCGTCTCTCCCGGTCGGCCCGGCAGGTGGCACCAGCGCGCGCTCTGCGCACACCGCCGTAAAGGTGACCATACCGGCGGCGGGAATATGGCTGATCGAGCCACACGTCTCAGTCATCTGTAGTGTAGCTGTACAGTAGTGGATTTCTTTTCCTATGTACGCGCAATGTGTCACATGTTTTACGGTCCCTATTAACTGTCGGTCTCTGCACCATTCATCGTCTTCTGTAAGTTTTCTGCAAGTCACTGCGGTTTTTCCGGCATTCCTCACAAGGGAACCTCCCCATCGCACCCCCTCAGATTTAGTTATAAGTTGGCACAGTGGATAGGCCTTGAAAAACTGAACACAGATCACTCGAGAAAACAGGAAGAAGTTGTGTGGAACAATGAAAAAAATAAGCAAAATACACAAACTCAGTAGTCCATGTGCAAGATAGGCAAGATCAAGGATAGTCTGAACTCAGGAGCGCGTAGTCCCGTCTTTAGCGTGAGTAGCTGTGTAATGAGAGGTCCTTGGTTCAAGTCTTCCCTCCTGAAAAATTAATTTTTTAATTTTCAGACAATTATTTTGCGAAGCTGCACAGGTACAAAGAGCAGTATTGTTTACGTGATCGTCTGTCAATTATCAAAGTTCAGGCACTCACACATAATCAACTTCGCTCTCCAGAATTCCTGGACATGTTCAGATTTGCATGGACATATGCAGGATTTGACGGTCTACACACGGAAAAATTTGAATACGTTAAAAACGTATGTTTTGACAGAGCACAGGGAAAACTGAGCGACTGTGAAACTGTTGCACTCATTTGCTGCAGTTTATGTGACAAACTCTTACGTTTTCATCACTTTTTTTGGGAGTGATCTTAACACCCACAAGAAAACCCAAATTGGGCAAGATAGAAGAATGTTTTTAGCCATTCGCCAAGGGTACAAGTTAGGTAGATCGACAACATATTCCTGTCATGTGACGCACATGCCGTCACCAGTGTCGTATAGAATATATTAGACGTGTTTTTCTGTGGAGGAATCGGCTCACCTATGACCAAGCGATAAAATGTTTTCGGTTCCCATTGGAAAGGCGCGTCCTTTCGTCTACTAATCGCACGGTTTTGCGGTGCAGTCGCGAAACACAGTCACTAAAGTTATTACAGTGGACAGAGACGAGACGTCAATGGAAACAAGTACAGATCATAACTTTGCAAAAATGAAGAAAGTACTCATTACGCTTTTGTTATTTTTTTATTTTTGAACAGGAAGGCAGGGTAAACAAACAATCCTTATTCGTGCAATTGTGCTGTCCTAGGGATAAGAAAAGTATCGAGACAGCAAAACAATTTGGAAACCAAAAAATCAACACAAAGGCCGCCTTCTTTTTTTTTTTTTTTTTTACAGCAATAAAGTAAATGACAATCCTAGTCACGGGCGGACACCCCAGCTATCGGGACGATTGTGAAAAACACTTCCTAAAAAATTGGAAAAGTAAGTCCTGTATTTCGTATGACTCCGTATGAGCTCGTGTTGTTCTTGTAAATACATCCAATAATCCATCACGGACTTAATATCGTACGAATACAAATATTTCGTCGCATGTCCAGCGATCCAATTGACCGCATATGTCTTTTGTTTGGGAAAAAAGGTCTTGTCCGGTAGAAAAAGTACATCCGATGTGATTTCTGTGTAGTTAGTGCGCTGAAGGAAGGCCAGTATTCGACGCGTCAGCATCCAGACGTCCCTCGCTGCGCCACACACTAAACCATGTTCTTCCGTTGCTAACAGTCCACAGTTGGTGCAAAGAGGAGAATCGACCATATGAATTGTATGTAATCGACTCCTGGTCACAAGTTTACGGTTTATAAGAATATACCACATCGATCTCGCTGCTGTTGACAGTAATGGTGTATGCACTGCACACCAAATGTGGTTCCACGTTCTCGACGGGTATTTGAATTCCAATATATTGCGGCCATGGTGATCCATCAAGCATCTATAGATCCTATAGATCTCCCGAGTCGTGGGTATTCTCGTCGAAGGTACTTTCAGACGAACATAACTGTAATCATCAAGAAATGAGGCAATGTGTGCAAGAGAAGGCGAAATATTGCCCATCACAATAGGGGGTTCGTACGAAGGCGGAACAAGTACTTCTATCAGAGCTGACGTTATGGTATGCTTTCTTTGTTGCCAATTTCGTATCATCGCTCGCATGTAAAGCGCCAGAGCTTTGTTTCTCACGTTTGTGAGGTTGAGGCCACCGTTCCGGAACTGTAGTGTTAACGTATCATACTTGATCTTAAATAACATCCCAGTACTAACATAGTAACCAAAGGCAGCCATGAGGCGATCTGCAATACCCTTCGGTATTGGTAGGATCTGCGCTAAATGGGGCAGTCGTGACGCTATGTGAACGTTGGTGTATGCCACACGTTGGATCATGTCAAAGCCGCCGAGAACTCGCCGCCGCTGACCGCCGTAGTGAACGGGTGAATGTAATCCCCAGACATCTCAGCGATTCCACCGTCTGAAACGGTCCCGGTACGTCTTCCAGACCCCGTCCAATGTGCATAATTTTGGATTTCATCATGTTAACGACATTACCTGCCGCCGTCCCGTAAGAGTCTAGATGTTCAACAGCCTGACGCACTTCATGTCCTGATCTGACAAGGAGGATCATGTCGTCCGCATATGCGCGGCAAACGAATGAGTTCTCATTAAGCGCTATCCCAATAAGTGAGCGCCTCATAACACACATCAGCGGCTCAAGCGGTACCGCAAACAGCATCATGGAGAGTGGGCACCCTTGTCGGACTGAGCTGTTAATGGGAATCGAGCCCGCTTCCCGGCCGTTTACAATCACCTTCGATGTAGTCCCTCGTATTAGCCTCATAACGATGGAGATGAAAAAAGGTGGAATCGCCATTCAGCTCATGACTGACGCCAAGAAGTCATGGTTTATCCTATCGAACGCGCGATCGAAGTCCACAGATATCATCGCTGCTCTCATTTTACACGTTTCCGCAAGGGCGATAACGTCACGGTATTTACTTAACGCCGAGGAGATGTTGCTTCGCACCCCTAGGCAAGCCTGATCAGGGGATATTGTCCTGGATATCGCCAGCTTGAGACGAGACATTAGTAGTCTTGCAAAGATTTTATAATCGGTGTTTAGCATAGCGAGAGGCCGATATTGATTAACATTGCTACTCCCCGCCATCTTCGGGATGGGAAGAAGAAAGCCCGTCACAAAATCCGACGGTAGGCGCATGTCCGGACGCATCGCCTCATTGTACATCGACACCAACTGTGGCATCATCATGTCCACGAATTCTCGATAAAACTCTAGCGTAATCCCATCTGACCCTGGTGATTTATGGGCCGCTCCTTTTGTGAGTGCCACCTTTATATCGTCTTCTGTAAGTGGCTCCATAAGCGCTGCCTTATCCGTCTCTGTCAGTGTCATTTGCAGATGTTGCAGTATCTCTTCCCCCACGAGACGATCCGTCGGTGTACCGGCATAGAGGTGGCGGAAATGCTCTAAAAATTCATTTGCAATGTCCTGTTGTGTTGTCAGTTGACGGCCATCTAAACCGTGGAGCACTGTTACCAATGCCCGGCGGTAACGTTTATGTTCCCGCGACACATGGTGCATCGAGGTACGTTCCCCAGTGATGGTGTCGAGACATCGTGCCCGTAGTGGGATGCCATCCAGTCGTCGTCGCGTGATCGATAGGATTTGTGCCTTGACACGGTGAACTTCCGCTTGATGTTCTGGAGACGGCACCTGGAAGGACAGCTCACGAAGCCTGGTGTAATAATAATCAAGAGTGTCTCTTTGCCATCTCGTCTTATCCCGACCATACTGTATGAGCGCTCTTCTTATTGCCGGCTTAGTACACTCGAGCCACCATTGAAGCGCGGAGGTATATGTTGGTTGACGGCGTTGACATGTGGCCCATACCTCCTCGACTCTCTGACGACATTCGGAGTCTGCCAAAAGTGACGAACTGAGCTTCCATGTCCCGCGGCTTCTCCACACACTTTGCCTAGGGAGTGATATGGTACAAATGTAAGCCAGATGATCAGTAAATGCCGCAGGCCATCGTACCGCATCGATCACCTTATCCTGTAGGCCAACCGAAACATATATTCGATCGAGTCTGCTCGCCGAGTGACTGGTATAAAAAGTATATCCCTCACGGTTCCTATGAATCATGTCCCAGGTGTCTCTTAACTCCAGACCCCGGCATAGCACATGCAATTCACGAGAGGTATCGTAATGTGGAGTCTGGTCTTTTTGGGCTAAAACACAATTGAAGTCACCACCTATAATGAAATGATCGAATCTGCCGGTAAATAAGGGCACAATCTCTTCCGAATAATATCTCGCACGCGCCCGTCTGTTGTCGGTGCCGGAAGGGGCATAAACATTGAGAATGCGAATTCCATTAACAGTTATCGCCAGTCCTCGTGCCGAAGGTATATAAGCCAGGTCGCCAACCGGAATCCCGTCCCGGACCAATATCGCCGTTCCACTGTCGTTGTTCGCGTGCGGCGAGGTGTAGGAGATGTAGCCATGGACTCCCTGGAACTCAGGAATGTAGATTTCCTGCACCATCAGTATATCCACATCCGACGCGTATATCATGTCCCTAAACAACTGCTGTTTCACGGGCGATCTAATGGTATTTACATTCACTGTCCCTATTCTGTATGCCTGGGGTCGAGTAGCTGTCATCTCCACATGATGTTAAAATGACAAAGTTTCACCGTATCGACAGTCCCTTTGCACATTCGCAGAGGGCCGCCCGACGGACGCGTCCCTGCGGTATTAGGTTTCTTGAGATGCAGACGGATGCGAGTCCCCACCAGTAGAATGGTCCGCATCGGTGATTTCATCGTCCTGCTCATACCAGCTGATATCACTGTGGTGCTCCAAATTTTCCTGTGCAGCACTGATGAGTGACAGCTGTTGTTCTTTTGCAGCTTTAGACTCCACCGCAGAAAGGGGAGCAGGCCCCTGTGCGGATGCGTCGTCTGAGCGACATGACATCTTTTCACTGTCCGAATTCATATGGTCTGCGACATCCGAAGCTTGTGGTTCCAAGTCAGACAGGTCCATAGTGTTAGTCTCCTCTGGGCTCACAAGAAGAGAAGATAGCGTCTCCGCAGAGTTTAGTCGGCGCTTCTTGTGGCGCTTTGGCGAGCGTTGTTTGCGGGCCCTCACCTCGGCCTCTGGTGTCGGTGAATCTTGTATCTCCTGCAGTCTCGCCGTCGCCACAACGCCCTGGGGCCGTTCCACTTCAGCTTCCATGCCTGTTGTGATGCTGTCAACCTCTTTTTGCACCACCTGTAATGTCTGGGATTGGAGGTTGGTCGGAGCCATTCCTTCGTCAGTGGGGTCCGAGGGCGCCTCAATCAACTGCGGCGTCGGTTCGATAGTGCGTTCCGACCTCGGCGTCACCTCCCCGCGAAGCGCCGCCACGTAAGTCATCGGTAGTGACTTTGGTGTAGTCGGATTCTGGAGGTCTCCGCTGGGGAGTTGCACGAGTCTCCTCTGTATACACGCAGATCGAAGATGTCCTTCATCACCACACCCGGAGCATGTCCGGGGCTGTCCATCATAGATGACAATAGCTCGACAGCCGCCGATGTTGATGTACGATGGCACATGTTTCGTAAGGGCAATTCGCACCTGTCGGACACCATTGAGCACTGGATACGTGCTAAAACTTGCCCAACTTCGGCCGTATGACTGATAACTCTGCCATATGGCTGGAGCGATTCAGTGACCAATGATTCTGGTACCTCGAAAGGCAGCTCGAAGACTCGAATCGTACGCACGCCCAGGCCCGAATGAGCGACTAAAACTTCGCCAATATGACCATCGGAGTGTCGGAACTGGAATCCTCGTTTGGCGGCTTCAATGATCATATCGCATGCTGCGTCGTCAATCATCTTTACGTAAAGAGTGCTGCTTACGATTGATAAATGAATTCCACTAATCTCCGTGTAATTAAGTTGCACTTCGTCCCTCAAGAAACGTTCGATTTCGAAAGCCTTCGGTCGTGCATACTCGTTACAGAACGTGAACTGTATCGCGGTTTTTCGGAAATTATGTGCCATGGCTTTCGATTCAAACAGTAACACACGCGAGTGACGACGGTGTAAACGCCGCCTCTTCCGCGAACGTTCGCAGCCGGGACGTAAACAAGTCCGAGCTGCTCCGCGGCTAAAGGCGGACTGACCATGGGACCACGGCGCTCCTGAACTCAGACTCTCCTTGATGCTGCCTATCTTACGCATGGACTACTCAGCTTGTATATTTTGCTTATTTTTTCATAGTTCCACACAACTTCCTCCTGTTTTTTCGAGTGATCTGTGTTCAGTTTTTCAAGGCCTATCCACTGTGCCAACTTATAACTAAATCTGAGGGGGGTGCGATGGGGAAGTTCCCTTGTCAGTTTGAAACGTCCCCTTTGAACAATTATACATAACTGTGCTTAAACTGACACACAATATTTTTTAGCGCAACGCAATCTGACTTTTAATAATCCCTACAAAAGAATGGCCCTGACTAACATTAACCTATACCTTTCACAAATCACTTACCTCACCAAAAATCTTCGTTACTCGAACTACTGCAATTCAACGAACGCCACTACTGCCAGCTAAATAAAAAATTCAAACTACGGAAGTCACTAACTACTGATAGGCACAGTTAGCAAATTAAAGATTTTAATAGAGAACAAACAATGTATTTACCTTAATAGTCATAATATATATAGCAGTTCATGACATCCTGTCTTACAAATTTCAAAACTCCGCCATCTCTCTCCCCACGTCCACCACTGCTGGCTGCTCACCTCCAACTGCGCAACGCTACGCGCTGTTAACATCCAGCTGCCCAACACTACAATGGCGAGTATTACAATGCCAACCAGCCACTGACTGCACATACCACAGCCAGTGATTTTTCATACAGAGCGCTATGTGGCGTTACCAATAAAAAAACCTAAACAGCCTACTTACATAGCCCCCATGCTCCCCACAAAAAATTTTACAAACTGTTTTGGGCAGTGGCCAACACAGATTTGAAAAAAATTTTCATAATTACAATAAGAAAGAAATGAAATGCACACACTTATCTATACAATGTTGGTCAAAAGCTGAAATTTTCTCACAGTCCATAAAGACAGTCCTGATCGTTCATCACAGTAAAATAGCAGTGTTTTTGCTCAATGACTGAGCAGTAAAAGAAAATGCACACGGAAGTAGTGGATTTCCATGCAGTCGTGAAGAAGTAGTGTTGTCCTTCCAACGGAAAGACATGCTGACAGGTAATGGGCCACAACAGAGCAAACCCACAGCAGAGTCAGTCGAAGTTTTGAAGAATATTGGAAGGTTGGTCATCACAGAGCAGACCCACTGTAGTCCTAGTAGAGATTATGGTATTGGTGGGCCACCAGAGGTGCAGGCCCACTGCAGTCCTTGTAGAAATAATGGTATTTGTGGGCCATCGAAGGTGCAGACCCACTTCAGTCCTTGTAGAGATGGCCAGCAGCCATCTGTTGCGACTGTGCAGGTGCACAATCAGCATCGAAGAGTCTTGTGGACAATATAGCAAGTCCATAAACCACCACTTGTGCACTCAGAAAGTTTTTGGAATTGTCCTTATTAACTCAAATGCAAACACTATCAGTCCCTACTTCTCACATATTGTCCTCATACTATGACAAACAGAAACGTGTGCAGTGAAATGTAACTTACAAGTTACTTAATTTGATGAACTGGTGTCAATTACAATTTTATAACATAAGAATACAGTAACAAATGTACAAAATACATCATTAAAACATAATAATACAGATAACATTTACAAGTTTTTATATTTAAAAAAAATACCTACCAACAGCAGTAAAGAGCTTCCGACGCATTCTACTGGATCATTTATATGTACTGTACACTTCCTTGGAACATCCCCGAAATTATCTTTACATATGTCGAATTTATTCCATTAACAGCGACGTGTTGAGTTCTGACTGCAAGGAAGTCTTGAATGCTGTCGCAAATATGGCGTAGTTTTCGGTAATCTCGATTTTTTTTCACAAATCGACAGAGCGGCACTGTGTGAAATGCCCTCCTGCAGTCGAGGAACACGACAGGCTGAGCACCGATGTCTACAGCTGTCAGATCGGTTGGCAAAAAGTGTTACTTTCAAAGTCATTCAACCCTTTTCTCATTACTCGCCTTACGATGGGGGAAGGTGGGGGGGGGGGGGGGGGGGGGTACCAATACTCTTATGCTCTGCCGAGCTGTTCCTGCAGCAACTGCAGCCACATCACACGACTTTTGAATGCGATGGTTGTTGCACTGGTCTGTGTTTTGTGTTGTGCGTTTAGGTGATTCCACATTACATACTTTTTCACGGTTGCAAAGATATTTTCACAGATACAAATGTGCCAGCCGCTGTGATCGAGCGGTTCTAAGCGCTACAGTCTGGAACCGCGCGGCTGCTACGGTCGCAGGTTCGAATCCTGCCTCGGGCATGGCTGTGTGAGATGTCCTTAAGTTAATTGGGTTTAAGGAGTTCTAGGGGACTGATGACCTCAGATGTTAAGTCCCATAGTGCTCAGAGCCATTTGAACCATTTGATACAAATGCAATCAAGGTAATAAACTGAATAGAGAATAGCTACATTACATCTCCGTTAATAGAGCATAATTACATTATAACTCTGTTCCAGTCCACTGGAGACGGAAGTACTCAGAACATATTCCTGAACAACTCTGAATTCTGTTTGTGGATATCAGGTTCTCCCTTTATAGATGGACAGGAATGTTGCGTATCGACCTGTCAATGCAGTCGTTGGGTCACTTCTTAAACAATTTTTTTCAGGCACGAGCACAATTATCTTTACATACAACCGGTTTCTCCTCTCTCAATCATCTTCAGATTTAAAAATAAACATAAAAATTAACTTTTGTGTACGTTACATGTAAAAGACATATATTATTATTAAATAATCAAATGATAAAATTCACATACCGAATTGCAGCACAGAAAAATCGTGCGTTATGTCTGACGTAAAAGTGTTCTATTCTATTTTTTGTTTTATGTTGCATAACCTAAAAATAAAAATGTATCTACGACCAACGCCGGCCAGAGTGGCCGAGCTGTTCTAGGCGCTACAGTCTGGAACCGCGCGACCGCTGCGGTCTCAGGTTCGAATCCTGCCTCGAGCATGGATGTGTGTGATGTTCTTAGGTTAGTTAGGTTTAACTAGTTCTAAGTTCTAGGGGACTGATGACATCAGAAGTTAAGTCTCATAGTGCTCAGAGCCATTTGAACCATCTACGACCAACAACTGATGATTTCACAGGAGACATGGTTCAAATGGTTCAAATGGCTCTGAGCACTATGGGTCTTCTGAGGTCATCAGTCCCCTAGAACTTAGAACTACTTAAACCTAACTAACCTAAGGACATCACATACATCCATGCCCGAGGCAGGATTCGAACCTGCGACCGTAGCAGCCGCGCGGTTCCAGACTGTAGCGCCTAGAACCGCTCGGCCATCCGGGCCACCAGGAGACATGAAAATGCATTTTTGTGTTATACATTTTGTTTAAAATGAGCTGAATGAAAATTCTACCTTAAAATTTCAATACTTTGTGATTCGTATTTATTTTCCTGTTTTTTATGAACTTTTTGACATTATCTGTGAATGAGTTAGAATTCCATCGTTAAAAATCAATGGCTTGATGTAATTCAGTGTCTATAACTATCACATGGCTGTCACAGTTGTTAGGAGAATATCGGGGCACTCTCAATGCGTTCCAGAGTACGCTTACTTCCAAACTACATTCAGAGCCATATAGCCTGAACTGTTAGGAGTTTAGCACAATGTTTTTCACAGGAGGATTTTCCTGATTTTTGCTATAATAGTGTCAGCGCCCTGAAGTACCTGATGGAACCGAACGAAACTGCGCTGAGAGTAGTCGAGATGAATCGGTATCGATGGCTTCTGTTTTTGGAAGTCATAAGGAATTATCCACAGGACAGTCAAGACAGCCTCTCCATTCACAGTGATTTTAGCAAGTTTGAAGTTTCATCTTCAGTATTTTTTATATTCAGTTACATTTCATAGTCCACTATGATAAATATACATAAACGGTTAACACTAATTCCAGAACCCACAGCTAGTATTGATCCATAGGAAAGACAGCGTAAGACTATCACAAGTATTATTGAACGTTGTACTAATCGCCACAGAACATGTGTGTCTGCTCACATTAGCACGGAACTGTTGCTGAAGGAATTGTATCCTCCGATTTAAAGTATAGTGTGTTCAAAATTACTTTAAGATCGGCACTTAGGCGTGCTGACGTAGATAGGCGGAGTAGGGTTGCCACCTCTTGGCATCACACAAGGAAACTTATGTCTCATTCAACTCGCACAAACTCCAAACAATCCAGTGCATAACAGCTGGAATTTACATCATTTTGTACCGGAAGAACTATGTCTTCATTTTATTGCTATTCACGACAGCAAAATTTCAAGATGATGTACATGAGCCGTGGCAGCTCGGTTTGCTGGCCTAACTACCTCTGGCACCGGTAACGATAGTCACCTCCCTTGTGATTATCTTTGGTTTTCCTGGTTGAGGTATGGAGGCTCGGCGTGGTGGAGTGAGTTGTGAACGGCAAGTGACGGAAGGAGGAGGGCTGGAGCAGCAGTGTCTGGCCGCGAGGTACGGTTGTCAGATTTGGGTTTGACAACGCATGTACGCAGCCAGGTCGCCGAAAGACTTGTCGAAAGCTGGGCAGCCACTAAAGAAGGTGACTAAGGTCGTGCTCTGGAGCTGTGGTAACGGGGACTTCCTTCTGTTATTTGAAAAGCAGTTAAAAGGATAATTGACGGTGGGCAGAAGTGCACCGTAACGTACTGCCTATTGATATTTTGGCCCTGTGGTTTTATTGTTTAAAAGAAAATTATTTTTCTGTTGGGAGGGTACAATAGGAATGGCACATGCGTATGTCCCTTCAACAGATGACTATGGCGTGTCGTTCTACGTCGCCACACACACACACACACACACACACACACACACACACACACACACACACACACACATACACTCCTGGAAATGGAAAAAAGAACACATTGACACCGGTGTGTCAGACCCACCATACTTGCTCCGGACACTGCGAGAGGCCTGTACAAGCAATGATCACACGCACGGCACAGCGGACACACCAGGAACCGCGGTGTTGGCCGTCGAATGGCGCTAGCTGCGCAGCATTTGTGCACCGCCGCCATCAGTGTCAGCCAGTTTGCCGTGGCATACGGAGCTCCATCGCAGTCTTTAACACTGGTAGCATGCCGCGACAGCGTGGACGTGAACCGTATGTGCAGTTGACGGACTTTGAGCGAGGGCGTATAGTGGGCATGCGGGAGGCCGGGTGGACGTACCGCCGAATTGCTCAACACGTGGGGCGTGAGGTCTCCACAGTACATCGATGTTGTCGCCAGTGGTCGGCGGAAGGTGCACGTGCCCGTCGACCTGGGACCGGACCGCAGCGATGCACGTATGCACGCCAAGACCGTAGGATCCTACGCAGTGCCGTAGGGGACTGCACCGCCACTTCCCAGCAAATTAAGGACACTGTTGCTCCTGGAGTATCGGCGAGGACCATTCGCAACCGTCTCCATGAAGCTGGGCTACGGTCCCGCACACCGTTAGGCCGTCTTCCGCTCACGCCCCAACATTGTGCAGCCCGCCTCCAGTGGTGTCGCGACAGGCGTGAATGGAGGGACGAATGGAGACGTGTCGTCTTCAGCGATGAGAGTCGCTTCTGCCTTGGTGCCAATGATGGTCGTATGCGTGTTTGGCGCCGTGCAGGTGAGCGCCACAATCAGGACTGCATACGAGCGAGGCACACAGGGCCAACACCCGGCATCATGGTGTGGGGAGCCATCTCCTACACTGGCCGTACACCTCTGGTGATCGTCGAGGGGACACTGAATAGTGCACGGTACATCCAAACCGTCATCGAACCCATCCTTCTACCATTCCTAGACCGGCAAGGGAACTTGCTGTTCCAACAGGACAATGCACGTCCGCATGTATCCCGTGCCACCCAACGTGCTCTAGAAGGTGTAAGTCAACTACCCTGGCCAGCAAGATCTCCGGATCTGTCCCCCATTGAGCATGTTTGGGACTGGATGAAGCGTCGTCTCACGCGGTCTGCACGTCCAGCACGAACGCTGGTCCAACTGAGGCGCCAGGTGGAAATGGCATGGCAAGCCGTTCCACAGGACTACATCCAGCATCTCTACGATCGTCTCCATGGGAGAATAGCAGCCTGCATTGCTGCGAAAGGTGGATATACACTGTACTAGTGCCGACATTGTGCATGCTCTGTTGCCTGTGTCTATGTGCCTGTGGTTCTGTCAGTGTGATCATGTGATGTATCTGACCCCAGGAATGTGTAAAGTTTCCCCTTCCTGGGACAATGAATTCACGGTGTTCTTATTTTAATTTCAAGGAGTATATATATATATATATATATATATATATATATATATATATATATATATATATATATATAATTCCCCACTAAATTAAAAACTTGCATGTCACTCGTGTAAAGGGAAAAGTTTTCTTGCGTTTTACGGTTTATACATAAATTTTATGTCGCCAGCTTCCTCTCATTTTTACTGCAGTTCTGTATTGCCCTGTTCGACATGTTCCTCTACTACGCATAATTCACTTTTGACGTTTTTCTTCTCTCTTTCTATATAATGTTTCCTTTTTTTCATTTTTCATTTTTCATTTTGAATGTAAATCACTAATTCAGCTTGTGAACGGCCGAGCTAGTGGCCCCGCGTTTTTCTGCCCGTCAACAGATGGCAGTACTTTTGCCAATCTGGTTTACCAGTTTGCTTCCTCCTTCGCGTACGGTACTCCATGCTCTGTGTTCACTGGTAGCACACAGCGTCTTGTACTTGTCCACTGCTCAGCACGGAATCACAGCACCAAGTGTAAGGGTCCTGGTATTCTTTGCATATTGCTTTACCCAGATAGTCTTCTGTAGTACTGCTTGGAGTCACTTTGGCATTGACTTAGGTTTCAGAGAATCTAATGTTTTATGGAATGTTTTGTTGTTGTTGTTTTTCATGTGTATTGCTGGGTGTAAAAATTATCTCCCGTCTCTTGCTATTTTCAGTACGACACCTGAAGATGGGCGTATAACAGCCCCAAAACCGGTCGTGTTCTAAATAAAAGAACTTTACAACTGTAGCGGTATTTTCAACCTCTGATAAACAGCCGATCAGCTTTTCCGAGATGCTCGTTATCAAGAGTCATGCCGTAACAATCTGCCCTTTGTCACAGTCGCTTATGTCAGAGAATTTCCCAAATTGCAGTCCGCACAGTGTCTAGAATGTTTGTACGTCTTTTTCTTTTTTTTAGTAGATATTTATTTAGCATTTAACGGTTTCACATATTAACTGAAAACAAAATCATCTGAAAAATAATTATAAAAATTACAACACTTTCACATTTCAATCTGGAGAAAATTGTTCATTTAGTTATATCTCAAATCATGCTAGAAGTATACACAAACAAATCTTTATAAGGAAAGAATTCCACATTTTATGTTGTTGGGTAAATACGCAATCTATAGAGACGCTCTCCAAGATGTGATCCTCACCATTTCATGAACAGCACTAAGCTGCATGGCGCATGCGCGCCAGTGATAGAGCACAACTCGACATGTTGGTGAAATATTTAGTTCCACAGATGCCTCCCGAGTCCTTTTCCAGTGGGATGGTATCCCTCTTCCCTCTCCGCACTATCATGTTTCTCCACGAGACGTTTCCTGAGCATTGGTTGAGAAGGAGAGTTCTTGCTGCTTGGCTCCCTCTTTGGTAGATTTCAAACAACGTGTCTCCGCCACATTAACTCCTGTCACGCTTATGAACATGTGGCGAGACAGAGGGATAGAGAAACAATTAAAATCGCTCAAAAGAGGAAAGGCCGCTGGACCTGATGGGATACCAGTTCGATTTTACACAGAGTACGCGAAGGAACTTGCCCCCCTTCTTGCAGCGGTGTACCGTAGGTCTCTAAAAGAGCGTAGCGTTCCAATGGATTGGAAAAGGGCACATGTCATCCCCGTTTTCAAGAAGGGGCGTCGAACAGATGTGCAGAACTATAGACCTATATCTCTAACGTCGATCCGTTGTAGAATATTGGAACACGTATTATGTTCAATATAAAAACTTTTCTGGATACTAGAAATCTACTCTGTAGTAATCAGCATGGGTTTCGAAAAAGACGATCGTGTGAAACCCAGCTCGCGCTATTCGTCCACGAGACTCAGAAGGCCATAGACACGGGTTCCCACGTAGATACCGTGTTTCTTGACTTCCGCAAGGCGTTCGATACAGTTCCCCACAGTCGTTTGAACAAAGTAAGAGCATATGGACTATCAGACCAATTGTGTGATTGGACTGAAGAGTTCCTAGATAACAGAACGCAGCATGTCACTCTCAATGGAGAGAAGTCTTTCGAAGCAAGAGTGATTTCAGGTGTGCCGCAGGGGAGTGTCGTAGGACCGTTGCTGTTCACAATATATATAAATGACCTTGTGGATGACATCGGAAGTTCACTGAGGCTTTTTGCGGATTATGCTGTGGTATATCGAGAGGTTGTAACAACGGAAAATTGTACTCACATGCAGGAGTATCTGCAGCTAATTGGCGCATGGTGCAGGGAATGGCAATTGAAACTCAATGTAGACAAGTGTAATGTGCTGCGAATACATAGAAAGAAAGATCCCTTATATCTTAGCTACACTATAGCAGGTCAGCAACTGGAAGCAGTTAATTCTGGGAGTACGCATTAGGGGTGATTTAAAATGGAATGATCATATGAAGTTGATCGTCGGTAAAGCAGATACCAGACTGAGATTCATTGGAAGAATCCTAAGGAAATGCAATCCGAAAACAAAGGAAGTAGGTTACAGTAGGCTTGTTCGGCCACTGCTTGAATACTTCTCAGCAGTGTGGGATCCGTACCAGATAGGGTTGATAGAAGAGATAGAGAAGATCCAACGGAGAGCAGCGCGCTTCGTTACAGGGTCATTTAGTAATCGCGAAAGCGTTACGGATATGATAGATAAACTCCAGTGGAAGACTCTGCAGGAGAGACGCTCAGAAGCTCGGTATGGGCTTTTGTTAAAGTTTCGACAGCATACCTTCACCGAGGAGTCAAGCAGTAAATTGCTCCCTCCTACGTATAACTCGCGAAGAGACCACGAGGATAAAATCAGAGAGATTACAGCCCACACAGAGGCATACCGACAATCTTTCTTTCCACGAACAATACGAGACTGTAATAGAAGGGAGAACCGATAGAAGCACTCAAAGTACCCTCTGCCACATACCTTCCGGTGGCTTGCGGAGTATGGATGTAGATGTAGATGTAGATGTAGAAGTGGCGTAGCGTTTCGATATCTGTTGAGCTACGGGCGGTGTCCTTACTAAATTGTACCAACACGCATACAAATCTTTGAGCTCCTATGTACAATGCTGCACAAATAAACTTATAAACCTTAATGAGGACTGTAATATAAACAAACGTTTTTACACACCTCTAGCCCACTAACCCTGTGTACCTTGCTTGTCCAGAGATGTGCCCTCAGCGCCTCCAGCCAGCATGTCATTTGCCGTGGACAGTGGGCACAACATGTTACTTAACAAAAACATGTCCTTTGTGGGTGACTTACCTTCGTTCTAAGACGGACGGTGAGGTCATGAAACACCCTCACTAAAGAATGGACAGTGTAATTCGCACAGGTATAGTTTACATGAAATTCTAAACATGAACGAGTCACACCCAGGTAACACAAACTTATTTCCTACATGATAAAGCACTCTTCCCCAGTTGTTAAATATACGATTAACCTCCTGGCGGTCTCTTCTGTAAATGCGAAATGTTAAAAAAAAAAATGTTACAACTGGTGCAGAGCGGAAACATTTCCGTGTTCCTGTGACTCCCAACCGCGCAGAGTTCACAAACTCTCCGGAAACATTTGCACGAAGCGTCCCCGTCACCTGCGCAGTAAAATGCGCGCCGGGAACGAAATGGGGCGAGGGGAGGCCTGCTGTGAGCTAGGTGCTTGTAAATCAGACCTTGCGGGGGTGGCGGCGTGGCAGGAGGGATGGGGCGCTGTCTCCGGGCGTTCCACCCTCCGGCCACCCCCGCAGCCGTCAGCGCCCTCTGCCACTCCGGCAACTGCAGTCACCCTGCGTGGAAGGGGAGCCAACCCCGCCCTTTCATCCTGTTTGTCCTCCTATCGTCGGCCCAGCATTCCGCGTACCTCTGCGTATACCTCGACGGTCCATTATTCTTACTCAACACACCGGCAGATATTATTTGCCTTTTCTGAGGGCAACGACAGAGGCAAATAACTCAAGGCAGGATAACACAATGGTCCGTCAGCCTATCTAACATCTGGTGTTGCTCGTTGTAGCGAGTGTGTACTATGGAGAAGGTTTCATGTACAGGTTGCAGATAGTATCAAATCCGTAATCATGGAATTGTTTAAACAAATCAGCGGTACTGCCTGTTACAGTCTCCCCCATAGGAAATAAAAGTATTGTCACATGTCAGTTGTGTCAGTAGGTGGAGGTGGTGGTGCAAGATTGAGCGTCGTTGGCTACAACAGTTCAAAAAAAGGAGTTTATCAGCATAAAAATGTGCATTTGAGATAAAACCCAGTCAAGAGATAATCGCCGAGGTAGTCTCACAGTTTTATTAACACAACTAGCTGACAAACACGGTATTGTCCAGGTATCCATTTCGCGAATTTTCTATTAGAAACAAAAGCACTCATATAAATGGCGGTTTTCTGCAATATCGAAAAATTTCATTTACATGTATTCTTAAAATCGCCTTTTAAATTATAAAACAGTCGGGCAAACAAATATGCATAATGTACAAATGTGTGAAATTTGGAAATTTGTGGTAAGGTATTATGGGACCAAACTGCGGAGGTCATCGGTCCCTAAGCTTACACACTACTTAATCTAACTTACGCTAAGGACGACACACACACCCATGCCCCAGGGAGGACTCGAACCTCCGACGGGAGAGCCGCGCGGACCGTAAAAAGACGCCCCAGACCGCGCACCTACCCCGCACGGACTACAAATGTGTGAATACACTATCCCGTACAGTTTCTGTGCACTGGGCACAACTTCTTCGCGTGTCTACAACTCGATTTAGTAAACGTCTCTATGGCACTGCGTATTCATAGCTCTGCATACGGCCATTGTTTTCGCCTATAGCCGTTTGCGCTTTGTTTTTGAAAGCTGTCAAAAGCGCTGCCAGGTGTCAGGTATCTCCTCAAGTTGACTCGACTGTAGGAATGATGCGGCGGTTTCTGGCGCATCTCAGTGTTTATGACGTTAAATCTCCTGAGCTATAATAACTAGGTGCGTCTTACTCCCGCAGGAACTGTTGTCTGATAGTAAGGGTTTAAGTGTACCAAGTTCGATTGAAATCGGTCCAGTGGTGTAAGACGAGATGTGCAACATATACACTGACTTACATACATACGTTTTTATAGTATGTATGGATGTATAATAACCCCAATGCAGAATCATTGTCAGCAAAAAATGTGACCACTTATATTGACAAGACCTGTATTAAAAGATTTAGCCTTGAGACTGTAACGGTATGACGTTATCTACATTCTTTCCAAAACAACGCCAGTATTAAAAACACTCAGGTACAGTTTCAAATTCGGGCTGGCAGTTACATAAAACCAAAACCAACTTCAAATCGTAACTACTAGGGGTGTGAAGGAACACTTCAGTTTGGTTGGTGGGACCACAAGATACATACTAAGTCAAAACAAGGGCCACAAAAACAGCAATCGATATTTGCAACCGTTGTTCAAAGAACTCACAGCAACGGCCATTGAATACGCCATAAAAGTTAATCAGAATCTCTCAATACCAGTTAGTACTGAAAAGGAAGCCCTTGTACCGAAGACAATCACCATTTAACTTGGTAGAACTAATGTTCATGAAACATTTGTAACCCACTGCACCTTGATATGCAACAGGTTTCAAACGAGTCAAAAATCCATTACACCTGAAAGGCAAACAGATGAGACTAAGCCTCAAAACGATATGCCGGTCGCGGTGGTGTCGCGGTTAAGGCGCTCAGTCCGGAACCGCGCGACTGCTACGGTCGCAGGTTCGAATCCTGCCTCGGGCATGGATGTGTGTGATGTCCTTAGGTTAGTTAGGTTTAAGTAGTTCTAAGTTCTAGGGGACTGATGACCACAGATGTTAAGTCCCATAGTGCTCAGAGCCATTTTGATATGCCGGTTCTAAAACTCTCTGAAGGGCCCCAATCGTCGCCGGATCGAGACATGTGGCAAACTGTGTCTGCAAGGCGCAGGTTGTGCACCAGATATTTCCTTGTTGGCCGCTAAACAGGAATTCAGAATTCAGACCCCTCCGGAAGACAGCACCGCCGAAGTGGCAAACCGAGTGCCCTTTCATGAGTTTCAGCCAACGTCGACATTTTCGGAGATTTAAGATTTTCAACAAACAAACATTTATATCAATGTAAAAATAATTGTAAATGTTTATTCGTTAGAAATCATAAATCTCGGAAACTTTTTCACCGACTGCCTTGAAATTTGGACACGGTGCTTCATTCGAACACCTGCGTTTTTTTGTATACCTACTGGACCGCCATATGTAATATATAAAGATATATGTAGTAATTATAATGGAAATCTATGTAGAAATGTAAACGTTCGTTTGTTTAAAATCTTGCTTCGTAATTTTGGTACAACGATGCATTCGAATATGCTTGTGTGTTTATACCTCTATTTACTACAAAAAACCTCGAAAAGTTGTTGACTAATTTAGTTGAAATTTTTACACAATACTCTAATGAATATTCCGACAGACACTGGCTATATTTTTTAAATATATATGGTATATAAACACATATGTAAAGAAAAAAGGGAAACATTGTTACCAACAATATCGAAAAGCACTCGACAAATTTGCTTACAAATTTTACACGATACTATAATAAACATTTGAAAACATATAGGCTAAATATATTATAATATACAAATATACAGGGTGGTCCATTGATAGTGACCGGGCCAAATATCTCACGAAATAAGCATCAAACGAAAAACTACAAAGAACGAAACCCGTCTAGCTTGAAGGGGGAAACCAGATGGCGCTATGGTAGGCCCGCTAGATGGCGCTGCCATAGGTCAAATGGATATCAAATGCGTTTTTTAAAAAATAGGAACCCCCATTTTTTATTACATATTCGTGTAGTACGTAAAGAAATAGGAATGTTTTAGTTGGACCACTTCTTTCGCTTTTTGACAGATGGCTCTGTAATAGTCACAAACGTATAGGTACGTGGTATCACGTAACATTCCGCCAGTGTGGACGGTATTTGCTTCGTGATACATTACCCGTGTTAAAATGGACCATTTACCAATTGCGGAAAAGGTCGATATCGTGTTGATGTATGGCTATTGTGATCAAAATGCCCAACGGGCTTGTGCTATGTATGCTGCTAGCTATCCCGGACGACATCATCCAAGTGTCCAGACCGTTCGCCGGATAGTTACGTTATTTCAGGAAACAGGAAGTGTTCAGCCACTTGTGAAAGGTCAACCACGACCTGCAACAAATGATGATGCCCAAGCAGGTATTTTAGCTGCTGTCGCGGCTAATCCGCACATCAGTAGCAGACAAACTGCGCGAGAATCGGGAATCTCTAAAACGTCGGTGTTGAGAACGCTACATCAACATAGATTGCACCCGTACCATATTTCTAGGCACCAGGAATTGCATGGCGATGACTCTGAACGTCGTGTACAGTTCTGCCACTGGGCATAAGAAAGATTACGGGACGATGACAATTTTTTGCACCCGTTTTATTTAACGACGAAGCGTCATTCACCAACAGTGGTAACGTAAACCGGCGTAATATGCACTATTGGGCAACGGAAAATCCACGATGGCTCCGACAAGTGGAACATCAGCGACCTTGGTGGGCTCATGTATGGTGCGGCATTATGGGAGGAAGGATAATTGGACTCCATTTTATCGATGGAAATCTAAATGGTGCAATGTATGCTTATTTCCTACGTAATGTTCTACCGGTTTAACTACAAGATGTTTCACTGCATTACAGAATGGCGATGTACTTACAACATGATGAATGTCCGGCACATACCTCAAGTACGGTTGAAGCGGTATTGACTAGCATACTTCATGACAGGTGGATTGATGGTCGAAGCACCATATCATGGCCCGCTCGTTCACCGGATCTGACGTACCCGGATTTCTTTCTGTGGGGAAAGTTGAAGGATATTTGCTATCGTAATCCACCGACAACGCCTTACAACATGCGTTAGCGCAATGTTAATGCATGTGCTAACATTACGCAAGGCGAGCTACCCAATGTTGAGAGGAACATCGTTTCACGCGTTGCCAAATGCATTGAGGTTGACGGACATCATTTTGAGCATCATTTAATGTGGTATATACAAGTAATCACGCTGTAACAGCATGCGTTCTCAGAAATGATAAGTTCACAAAGGTACATGAATCATACTGGAACAACCGAAATAAAATGTTCAAACGTACCTACCTTCTGTATTTTAACTTAAAAAACCCAGCTGTTACCAACTGTTGGTCTAAAACTGTGAGCCAAATGTTTGTGACTATAACAGGGCCAACTATCACAAAGCGAAAAAAGCGGTCCAACTAAAACATTCATATTTATTTACGTACTACACGAATATGTAATAAAAAATAGGGGTTCCTATTTTAAAAAACGCAATTGATTTCCGTTAGACCTATGGCAGCGCCATGTAGCAGGCCAACCATGGCGCCATCTGGTTTCCCCCTTCAAGCTAGACAAGTTTCGTTCTTTGTAGTTTTTTCGTTTGATGCTTATTTCAAAAGATATTTGGCCCGGTCACGATCAATTGACTACCATGTATATAATAGTGAAAAGTTGTTAGCAAACACGAAAATTGTATTTATGGCTTATCGGGTTATGATTAGAATACTATTGCAGAATCTGAATCAGCAATAATAATAATAATAATCAAGGCCTAAGGTGAGGCAGAGGGGGGAGAGCAAATGGACAGAGGGATCGTAGGAAATGGACATAGAACATAGAAAGGAGATGATGGCAGGAAGAAATGAAGAGAGGGGGAGGAGAAGATGGATATAAGAAGAGAGGAGGTGGTAGAGATAGGGAGAACGGGAAGGGGCTAAAGGAGGTAGAGAGGGGAGAGTAGAAAATGGACAGAGAAATGGGGAGGGGATGATGGACAGAGATCTGGCGATATGGAGGCGTTAGGACGAGATGGTGAGAGAGGGTGGCAGGAGGAGATAGACAGAGAGGGTAGTTGGAAATGGTCAAAGAGAAGGGTAGGAGGAGATTAGGACGTATATCCAATTCCCACACACATTAGAAACATGTGCTTCCTCTTTTCTTCCTTTTTCATTTAATTTGACTGAGCCGTAGCAGTGTGTGTCTGGAAACAGTTAGTTTCAAATAAATCAACAATGTTGTCGGTTTAAACTCAATAAATGCGGGGTAGTCTTCGAATGAAAACAACCACCCATTGTGGATTACTAGGCTCGCAGCTATCTTGCTGTAGGGAAGGAAAAAAAGGAAAAGCTAAAAGAACGAAATGAGAACTCGTCCATTTCCTAGAAAGTGGTACGAGAATTAAAATGAACTCTTTGGGGTGAATGCCTCGAAAGAAAATGGCTGTTCATGAGGGTTACTGTTACAAATGCAGAAACAGGAGCAGCGCTACAAGGCTTACCACGTCAGCATCGATGAAATTTAGGTGCCGGCTGCACGCGGTGCAAGCAGCGTAATCGCGTAATAGAAACGACCAAAATAGCCACGGGCATCCTAAGGCGAAGAATCTTACCTAAAACTGACAGTCTCCGCACAAGGCTGCTTCCAATTAAAAGGAAAAGAAAATAGTGGCAACTTCCTCGCTACTACCAGATATGGTGTAATACCGACTAATATCTGCAACTGGACGCAGCACAGTACTGTGCCTCGAATGGGTGAAAAAGATTCCTCCGGGTAGCTTTACTGGTGGTGACAGCCACTTCCGGCTGGCGTGTTGGCTCGCCCTGCTAGCGTCCAGGTTGCGTAATCTATTATTATGGCTCCAGGCCAACGAACGCAGACGAACCTAATGTTCCTTGTAGATCTGCCCTCTACCAAAACTATAGTTCGGTAGTTTAGCTACCCTACATAAGTGAGGTAGTAAATGGTAGGATAACCGGCAGTATTAGTAGCATTGGAAGGAAAAGGAACATAAATGAACTTGTAAGAGAGAAACTGGGAGCTGACAGCTTCTCTTCGTTTTTTTGGTTGCCTGATTATTTATTTTGCACGTAATTACAAATGCACACCATTCAATGTTAGTCCACTATGTATTTTATATCCTTACAGAATATAAATTGCATTTTGTAAGTAACAAAAATTAATTAATGGCGTAAGTTCTGCGCTTTTATGTAACCAACGTGATTATTTTGGTGCAAGTACAGTTTACAAGCACACACACACACACACACACACACACACACATATATATATATATATATATATATATATATATATATATATATATATATATATTGGAACTGTAATATATAATTATTGTTGCAAGGATTTCCTCCGGTTTTTTTTTTTTACTGAGTAAAATGCGTTTCTAGCGCTTTTTATAAATCTGTATTGTTTTCTCTATTTTTACTACAACACTCCTCTGTTTCACGTTACAAATCAACAACTTTCGAATAAAACCTCAGTCAAAAATAGGCAATTTCAATTTTGCTATAAATACCGTTTATTCTCAAGAAACAGGCAGTTTCTAGACGGTTCACCGCTCCAGGTTTTTAGGGGAATCTAGTAAGACGCTCATCGCATATGTAAAGTAAGCGGTCGTTATGAGGTAACGCCCGACACGTACGCTACACATCAAACGTGCAGGTAGTGTGGATACGACGATAATTAGCCAAAGCTGATAGGAAAACAGTCACAGTCTATGCTTACTTATGATAGTCTACGGTAGCCTACAGTAGTTTTACATATTCTGATTCCTACACAACGGCGTGTTTGCATCTGGTATTTGAACGTAACGGCCCTCGAACTTTACTGTTTCGTGCCAACTTGTGATTTTTCTATGTTAATTGACCGGTGAAAATGAAAATTAATCTGTTCTCGGCGTTCGGCATAGGCAAGCTGTCGGCGGTTTCCGACGGTTGAGGAAAATTGATTTTGGTGCAAAAAAAAAATTCCATTTATTTTATCAACTTTTTAATTAATTAATCAAGCAATAGATCCGTGATTACTATCCTTGAGATTATTTACATAGCATGAATCCGTAATGTGAAACCTTACTTTTATGTAATTAATCACTCTTTCTTTTTATGGGACTGGAGACTGCACAGCTTCTTAGGCTTCCCCACATGGTTTGTATATCTCAGAAAGTGTCAGATTTGCAAGTGTGCATCGTGAATTATCTGACACTCCCTCTTAACACTTCTGATATTGGAACTGGTATTGCAATGCAGTTTTCACAGAAATTGATTGTATCGAGGTCTCACATTTCCAGCACACACACAGAGTTTAACAATCACTAAAACGTGCATTTATTTTATAAAGTCACATATATTTAATAGAAAAGTTACTACTTACATTAAAAATGAAACAAGGTTGCATTACAATATCAGAGGTTTACAGGATTCTGATACCGGATGGTTATAATTAAAGTGCAGCTACTCACAGAGGTCCAGTATGGGATGCAATTATCGTACAGCAGCAAAACTTGATAGGTATTCTAATATGTTAATGTGGAAACGATTTAAGCTGAAAAAAAAGACCCCGTGTTGGTCACCAGGTGCAAGTCTGGTGCTGTGAATGCAAGATAGACGTATTGAAATATTTCCACATGTAATGGTTTAGGAACAGAATGTGCGTAGAAAGGGTAAAACAACTAATAAACGCCTAACGTTGATTTTATTATTACCCACCACTTATACGGTTTGTTCAGTATGAGCACCGGAGACGTCGATGAGATGATGTATGGCGCCTTATTTGCAACTGGTGGCCGAAATTGGAACTAAATTGTTCAAATGCTCAAATGTGGGTGAGTTTCTAATGAACCAAACTGCTGAGGTCATCGGTCCCTAGACTTCACACTACTTAAAAAAACTTATGCTAACAACAACACACACACACCAATGCCCGGGGAGGACTCGAACCTACGGCGGGAGGGCTAATTTATTCCAGCATAAATCGGTTTCTCATTAATGCATTAGCGTGTCTACCAAATTTCACTGCCATACGTTGTAGGAAAGCTAGAAAATCTGAAAAGAGAATTTCAAAGGCTCAATCTAGATATAGTAGGGGCCAGTGAAGTGAAATGGAAAGAAGAGAAAGGATTTAGCTCAGACGAGTTTTGGGTAATAACAACAGCAGAAGAAAATTGTGTAACTTGAGTAGGATTCGTTATGAATAGAAAAGTAGTGCAGAGAGTGTGTTACTGTGAAGAGTTCAGTGATAGGATTGTTCTTATCAGAATCGACAGTAAACCAACACCAACAGCGACAGTTCAGGTATACATATCGACGCGGCAGGTTGACGAAGAAGAGACACAGAGAGTATATGAGGATACTTATAAGGTAGTGCAGTACGCAAAGGGAGACGAACATCTAATAGTCGTGGGGGACTGGGATGCAGTCCTAGGGGAAGGAGTAGAAGAAAAGGTTACAGGAGAAAGGCTGACTCAGCATATAGGAAAGTCAAAACAATCTTCGGTGAAATTAAAAGCAATGGTGGTAACATAAAGACTGCAACGGTAATTCCTCTGTTGCATGCAGAGGAGAGAAGGGATAGGTGGATAGAGTACATTGAAGGCTTTTATGAGGGGGAAGATTTGTCTGATGTGATAGACGAAGAATCAGGGCTCGATTCAGAAGATGCGGGGGATCCAATATTAGAATCAGAATTTGAAAGAGCATTGGAGGAATTAAGATCAAATAAGGCAGAAGCGATGGATAAAATCAAAATTTCTAAAATCATTAGGGGAAGTGGCATCAAAACGACTATTCAGGTTGGTGTGTAAAATGTATGAGTCTGGCGACATATCATCTGACTTTCGAAAAATTGTCATCCACGAAATTCCGAAGACTGCAAGACCTGACAAGTGTAATATACAAAAAAGGTAAAGACACCAGAGAAACAATTCTGACGTTGCCGTTAATAATCAAGGCAAGACTAAATAAAAATCAAGACACGTTCATAGGGATTTGTCGACCTCGAAAAAGTGTTCGACAATCTAAAATATTGCAAGATGTTAGAGATTCTGAGAAAAATAGGGTTAAGGTATAGTGAGAGACGGATTATATACAATGTGTACAAGAGTCAAGAGGGAATAATGAGAATGGACGATCAAGAACGAAGTGCTCGTATTAAAAAGGGTGTAAGACAGGGAGGTAGTCTTTCACCCCTATTGCTCAATCTGTAAATCGAAGAAGCAATCATAGAAATAAAGGAAAGGTCCAGATGTGGGATTAAAATTCAAGGCGAAAGGATTTCAGTAATATGATTCGCTGATGACATTGTTATCCTGAATGAAAGTGAAGAAGAATTACAGGAACTGCTGAATGGAATGAGCAGTCTAATGACTATAGAATATGGATAGAGAGTAAATCGAAGAAAGACGAAGATAATGAGCAGCAGTAGAAATGACAACAGCGAGAATCTTACCATCAGAATTAATGGTCACGAAATCGGTGATGTTAAGGTATTCTGCTACCTAGGCAGCAAAATAACCAAAGACGGACGGAGCTAGGAGGACGTCAGAAGCAGACCAGCATTAGAAAAAGGGGCATTCCTGGCCAAGAGGGGTCTACTAATATCAATCGCAGGCCTTAATTTGAGGAAGAAATTTCTGAGAATGTTCTTTTGGAGAACAGAATTGTAAGGTAGTGAAACATAGTCTGTGAGATAACCGGAACAGAAGAGAATCGGAGCATCTGAGATGTGGTGCTGCAGACAAATGTTGAAAATTATGTGGACTTATAAGGCAAGGAATGACGAGGTCCTGCGCAGAATCTGAGAGAAAATGTGTATGTGGAAAACACTGACAAGGAGAAGGGGCAGGATGAAAAGACATCCGTTAAGGCATCAAGGAATGACTTCGATGGTACTAGAGGCAGCTGTAGAGGACTAAAAGTGTAGAGAAAGACAGAGATCGGAATACATCCAGAAAGTGACTGAGGACGTAGGTTGCAAGTCTACTCTGAGATGAATAGAGGGGATAAGAATTCGTGGCGGGCGGCATCGAACCAGTCAGAAGACTAATGGCTCAAAAACAATAATAACAAATAATATAAAATAAATAATAATAAATAAAATAAACTAATTACAGCCCACACTGGACCTCCGCGAGTGGCTGCACCTTAATTATAACCACCCGGTACGAATTCTCCACTAGTAATCGTAGGTAGAAAATTTTAAATACCGGCAGCAGTCTGCTCCATGGGTTAGCACTAACTTAAGGAAGAAAAGGAAATAACCAAATACTTTGGATTTCGAAGATGAAGAAAAAGATTGTGTTCAAAATTCCGACTGCGAGCTTCAATACAAACTTCCTGTCTGCCATGTAAAGACCGATGTACACGTTCCACATACGTTCGAGCGAACGTTTGTAGCAGAGGAGGTCTGTTGAGCAAGTATACAGTCACTTGGAAGAAAGGAAGCAAGCTGAGGACAAAACAAAGCAAACAGTCCAAATTTGGAAAAAAAGAAAAAAAACAATGTGTTGAATATGGCAATGTCAGGGAAACATACGATCCGTGATAATTATTAATTTAGGAGCCCTCATCAGGATGTCAAGAGGCAGACAGATACACTATTTCAGTTTTTGAACAACCACCTTCACATCTACTACAAATAGAGAGAAACGGTTGTGCGCAATGGAAATTACACGGGTGATAGCAAAGAATTTAAAAAAAAGAAAGAATTTTTTAAAAATATTTGAGAAATTTAGGCAGGATACTGAAGCATCTCTCGTAAGTCAAGTGATATCAAAAAGTCTTCTATGAGTAATCAATATGGGTTCACGTGGCACCTCTCTTAAGTCAGCTGGTATCAGAAAGTAGTCTATGAGTAATAAATATGTGTTCATTGTAAACAGCAAACCGTCAAGGACTCATTTAGTTAATAACCCTCCAGAGTAAACTACAAAAATTTTGGTTGTACATCTTGTGAACTACAGCTAACATCAAGAGACTGTCTTCCCCACAGCCCAACCACGCTTGTTTGCGTCTGCAGAAAGTGAACATCTCCAGCTCTGAACGACTTCTTGACGGCTGAAGACAACTAATTTTCGGATTTTCACAGCGTCTGTGGTTATGTTTCTTTACTCATTATTTATTTTTTTCTTCTACTTTGTCCTGTATACTTTCCCTCATTGCATACATTTTAACAGTATTATAATTACGTTACCTAATTTAAGGACCATCGCTTTTCGCTCTCGAATAAACTGTTACAGTGAATGAAGAGTTTATTAAAAATCTGTCACAGCTGCAATACATATATTTTGGCGACTAGTTTCGAACGGATAGGTTCATTCTCAAGACTGACCTAGTGAGAGTGCCTGAAAGTGCCTGATCTTAATGACAACCATGCCAATTTAAGATGGTTGCCGTTAAGCTCAGGCACTTTCAGAGCAGCCCCAGTGGGTGGACTTGAGAATGAAACTCTTCATTAAATAAAAGGCCTGCTGGTCCTGCAGCAACAAAATGTTGAAATACTTTGTTATAATGTAAACTGTTGTAATGGCTGAATCCCAGGAAAGTATCTTCGCTGTATAGTCGAAAGAAGATTCTGTAATTTCCGGAATCACTTGAAAGCGATATACAGAATGTTAATGTCTCGAAAACTACACATCCGATTTTAGAAAAATGGTATAATTCCAATTTCTTTGTCTCGGATGAGGACATCCAACAATACCACACTCAATCCGCCACATTATCCCGTACTTGTGTGGCGGAGACAACTTTGAAGTCTTCAATTAGAAGCCCCCGTTTTTTATAGCAGGTTGCGATTGTACGGCAAAATCTACATACGTATCGTCTGAAGCATTTTCTTCGTTGCGCCACATATGGCGTTGTAATCGGAGGAATAGAGATGGGTACACAATCGTAATTTATGACATGCTACTCAATGGCCCTTGAATATGCAGTGGCAAGTGGGACGTCACCTTCATGCTGCGAGTGTTGGATAGGCGAGTACTTCGTAACTCCTAACCAGAAACCGCATTTCAACATTGTATTCCTCCGACATATCGACCAGAGGACTACTCAATTCGCCACCGCGGCCGTGTAGTGAGCAACGAAGCATCATAACAGGCAGTACACTGCGACTGGAGGTCACGTAACTTGCAGAGTAGAACAATAGCGGCTATAAACACTACAATGCTTGCGCAGTGCTTGTTGGCTGCACATCCACCTATGATTTGGAGAACAGAAGTGCAAGTTGACGATGTATGTTGCAACCACAGAAGGAAAAAAAATAGATTACCCTGTTTTACGGAAAATGTTGGGCAATGTCGAAGCTGCTGTTACCTTGTTCATTCTTTTAGTACAAAGTTGTGAACACCTTTAGGTTCAAATGGATCTGAGCACTATGGGACTTAACATCTATGGTCATCAGTCCCCTAGAACTTAAAACCTTAAAACTACTTAAACCTAACTAACCTAAGGACAGCACACAACACCCAGTCATCACGAGCCAGAGAAAATCCCTGACCCCGCCGGAAATCGAACCCGGGAACCCGGGCGTGGGAAAACACCTTTAGGTCTGATGGCTGCGTACAGTTAGTCAAAAGGAAACGAAGGGGAAGTTGTACTAGCGGCAGTGCACCGCAGTCCACGGATAAGCGCCCGGCAATTACATCGTGATTCCTGTATGTCTCTATGCAGTATTGTCACAATACTACATCGTCATAAGCGTCATCCATACTACGTGTCAGCAAAAAACTTCATGATGCCGAGTCCCATAACTTGGTAGTCTTTTGTGAGAGTGCAGGTCAACAAAGGTAAACGACTCCCACCTTCTTTGCAATGGCACTATTTTCCGATGAGTCTACAATCACAAACCATGGTAGCGTTAACCCATATAACATGGTTTACTGGAGTGTAGACTATCCACACTGGTTACGGCAAGTTGACCATCAACGCCCTTGTCGGTCAACAAACTCACTGGTCCGTATTTTATCGACGGAACGTTGAACGAACGTAAGTATCGAATGTTTTTGGACTAGGAACTCCGTTATTACTGCAGGATGTTGTCCTGGGGTTCAACAACGCATGTGGTTTCAGCATGACTGTTGACCGGCGCATTACGCCATTTAAGCACGAAAGGCAGTAGACCGTGTTTACACTGGCCGGTGTTTCGGCAGAGATCGCCCTATTAACTGGTCCTCAAAGTTGGCGGACTTTACGTCGCAGGATTTCTTTCTCTGGGGATATTTAAAAGATAAGGTGTACCAGCACGTGCCAATAGGCCGCGAAGACATGGTCGACTGCATCAGAAACATCTGTGTGACATTCCCGCATATATGCTTCTGTACTGTGTACAGCCATTTACAATGCGGATCACTAAGCGTATTGAAGTTGGTTGTATTACTTCTGAACACTTACTGGAATTGCAAAAGTAGAGCAGCGTTCGCTTCGAGCCACGGCCACGATGGTGCGTCGAGTAGTCCTCTATTCGATATGTCGCAGGGATACAACGTTACGAATGGGATTTCCCATAAGAAGTTCTGAAATACTTAGTTGTTTTACCGTCGTAGAATGGAGGTGGGGCCCCATTTGCAAATGGATATTCAAGGGCCATTGAGAAGCATGTCATAAATTACGATTCCCATTTCTCCGATTACAGCGCCATCTGAAGGAAACGCTTGGGACAAAATGTTCGTAGAGTTTGCCATAGAGTCGTAATTTTCAATAAAAAAGGGGATACCCATAGAAGATTTAAAGGCTGCCCCCTTGCCACCTACACACGGGGTGGGGTGGCGGGTCGAGAGTGGTATCACTGAATGTCTGAAAGTCCACCTCCGCCACAAATAAATTTGGAATTATAACTTTTTGTATCCCATGAGTAGCTTTCGAGATATTTCAATCTCTTCCGTTAAATTGAATGCACTGTAAACAGAGCGCGCGATTTTTGTAGCAGTAGCTATCGACTAGTTATTGCTTTTGTTAACCGCGTTGATAACAGAACAAATTCTAATAGTGAATCTTATCAGCAGTGCTCTACAGATGAGTAAACTGAAGTTGGTGCACTGTCGATTTGTACTACTCTTGCCTGGCAGGAGTAAATTCCGACACTATGTACTGTGGATAGTGGTTTAGAATTGAGTTTGGTAGATGAGCTATTGGCGAATCGCGATTTTAGGAACAGCGTGATTTTTCATAGTAAGACGTGTATAAAGCTTGGTAAGCAAACGACCGACATTAATTTCCTGTTTAAATTATATTGTACGAAATGTCATAAAAGAACTACGATCAGGAAAAACACGTGGTTCAGTAGAAGTAAGCTGACATAAAGCACAGTATTATTTTAGTCTTTTGCTGGATCAACGAATATCCGTTAGAAGTCACTGCGTCAGAAACTGAATTATCTACAAATACCATTTGCGAGTACTATAGTGTTTGTGATGAGGTGTGTTGTGTGTGTGATCGTGACGAAGCGTACGTATATCATCATCTGTATTTTTACAGTCTTCGTTTGGATGGAAACAGGCTCCACTGTGAGACTCTCGTAGTTTTCCTGGGAGATATGGCTACAGTGTACCGCGGCTACGGCAAAAAAGGGATTGCTCCCGGCTGCGTACACCACACGATGAATTGTCGATGATGAAGATCCAGATGACGAGTAAGGTAAGTTAAATTATTGTCCACTTTTGTCGTTGTCGGTTTCCTTGTTGTCAACGGTGTGCACAAAAACCGATATTTGCCGTCTGACAGTTGCGCGCAAAAAGACTTCGTATTTCCACAAGTTTTGATGAACAGCAGTTCACTTTAAAAGTGGATAAAATCCAGACAAAGCCTATGAAAAAGAAAAAAAATCGGACAGTATCCGTTTATAAGATTAGGATAAATTTATGAAGTCCATCACATAGTTGAAGTATTTAAGGTCTATATGAACACGAGACCAGTAGCCTTCTTCTACTCCTGGACATAGGCCTCTTTTAAAGATTTCCCTGTTCTTCTTTGCTGGCCAATCTGGATCCAGTTTTTCCCGCATGTTGTTGGATGTTGTCTCTCTGTCTCGCCATAGGACGTCCGACACTTCCTTTTTTCCCCGTCGTACGTCACTGAATCAGTGTTTTTGCCCATTTTAAATACTCGTGGCTATGTATCCTGTCTCGCTATAGACCCCCGATCTTCTCCTTCGCTCTTGATCCTGTCTCTCAGACTTATCCCAAGCATTGCTCTCTCTCTACTGCCCTTTGACAGAACCGCAGTTGATTCGAGCTGTTTGTCATAAGTATCATTGTTTCTAGGCCGTATGTCGTTATTGGTAGGACGCATGTGCCATAAACGTTCCTCTTTAAATTTGTAGGGAGTGTCGGTTTGTGGACAACACACTCAAGTTTCTCGAGTGGTGTCTAGGTGAAGACAATTCGCCAGCTGATCTCCGCTGTCCGGTTAACTTTCGGATTTGTTTTTCTTGTCCCAGGTAAATATTTTCATTTTCTACTTCCAGAACTTGGGTTTCGTTGGAGACCGTAGTACTGATAGAGGGAGACCAAGATATGAATACACTAAACAGATTCAGAAGGATGTAGGTTGCAGTAGGTACTGGGAGATGAAGAAGCTTGCACAGGGTAGAGTAGCATGGAGAGGTGCATCAAAGCAGTTCTGGACTTAAGACCAGACACACACACACACACACACACACACACACACAACACACAAACTATTCCACTCCTCTAACTCCGACCAACTCAGAAATGGGTTCACCCGAATCGAAAGACCCAGAGAACACATATAAACGCACTAACGCACACATGAGAAACCGTAAGTCATTAAAACTGCAAATCCACAAGAATTGTCGGCTTGACTACCAAAGAATTGGTCTACGTAGATATGATACCGTAAACAAGTTCTTCATATAGTTACAAAGTTGTTAAGTGAACGAGAAGCAAACGGTGTGCATAATTCACTTCACGTCCAATTATAAAACTAATACAGTCTCTATAGCCAAGGTTGCTAACGCACGCTTTTGCGGTTATGCTTAGCACGAAGTGACTGGCACTGGGTTTGATCGTTTCCATTCCCTCGCATCGTCCTGAGCAACACAAACAAACAAACACGCAAGCAAACACAGTTTGAACAGGCCTTGAGGACCCATCGGTACCGAGGGCTGCTGCCAATCCTCAGCCCCTAGGCGTCACCGAATGCGGATACGTAGCCGCCTGTGGTTACCACACCGAGCACACCGCTTTCGCGACTATTGTCAGTTTTCGTGGCTGCTGCTGCTACTTTTCAATTAAGTAGTCCCTCAATTGGAGCCACAAAGGCGTCCAACTTGCTAACATCATTCGGTAGATCAGCACGGTGACGCATCCAAGTGCTAGTCAAACCCGACAAGCGCTTAACTTTGGTAATCTTGCGGCAACCATAGTTACCACATCTGCAAGGCCGTTGGCCTCCATGAGTAACACAGCAACACGCACTGTCTCAGGTCACCTGCAGCATACAAATACAATTTGGACTCAAAACTAGATGAAAAGACGCCAGTGTGTTGGAAGAAAGGAAACTTTTCCAGTTGGACGGTTGAAGTAATCCTTTAGGATCTGCTAGTCATCAAAATCATACAACTTCCGTTTCTTGTATTGACCTGTGTACCTACGGAAACGTACTTATAAAAATCGACCTGACGAAACTACATTTGTTCCGCCCAGCACAGTTTTTTGTGACACTAGATAACGTGCACTATGCTGTTTTTCGGACACACAATGCTACCAGCAAAAGTTAAAAGTTGGGGTTCTTGTAGTCACGTCGCAAACAATACGACTGATTATGAGGTGAAAAATTAGCGTGGTTAACGCGCAGCTAACTTTGCGAAAAACTTTGCGGGTGGTAAAGGTCGCAGGCGGTCCGCAGATTAAAGTTCACGCCGCGAGAGAAACTTCTGCGCTCTTCGTGAAGTCAATTATCAGGGGAACAACCAGGGCGTTGAACAACAATTCAACTCCAGCATTGTTTTCAGTGTATAAATAGCGATGAGCAGTAAATTCTTTCATGCTTTTCATATGTTAAAACTTACTGAAGTCCTACTGCAAACCGTACGAAGACAATTGTCCTTTTATGGCTTCTGTTCCGTTTCTTTTATTCTGCTTCTGCTGTACTATCTTTTCAGTGTCCCTGTATTAATGCTTTATAATTACGTTGAATGAGAAGAACCGCTGTACCTGTTAAAAATCTGTATTCAAAGACGCGACTGGGTTCACAGGCTACTGTATATTTGCATCATGTTTATAGTCAGTCCACAGAAACGTTCTGTTGAAAAGCCGCAAACAGCACATTCCTCAACATTCCCATCAAGTATTTAAAACTTCTACCTCGCAAATGAGCGAACGTCCATAAACAGAAAAAGGACGCTATGGTCACCCCGAACCCTTAATGTAGAAGGCTTGAGGAAAAAGCGTTGCTCTTACTCAGCATCGAATATTTCGACTGTGGTGCGCTACGTACGAAATACTTTGTAGTTATGGTATTTTTACTGAATGAAACATGCTAATGTAGCTTTTATCTGCAAAGCACACATAACGTATAACCACAAAAGCACACATAATGTATAACTTTAAGGTTTCTGTACTGTGTCCATCATAAGTGGGAACCTGATGTAAACATTACACTATGTATTTTTCCGTATTTGCTTGAATCTCACTGAGTGTCGTTTCACGTGGAGCGGAAGCCAAGCTTTGCCTAGTACAGTCAGGTAAGATCATAAGGATACGTTTTATTTTGTGTTACATGCATACAGATTGCGGGGACAACAGCTTTTCCGGCGCGTTTAACTTGGACAGCACTGGCCAGCCAGCTTGTCCAACCAAACTGCAAAGATGTGAGCAGTTGCAATTCAGACGTAAAAAGGGACGATCAGAGAAACAATATAGCTTCGGATGTCATTTAATTTTTTAAGGCAGTGAAATAACATTCGGAAAAACTCCAGCGGTAGCAAGCTTCTTAGGTGAGCAGATGGAAAGCATAAACTGCTATCGTTCTCATATAACATAGTATTCTAATTACAAACAAAAGTAGGAAAATTCCTAACTTAAACACACGGTAATTTTTCTGAGCGAGCTATGTGTGATGCAAAAGCATACTGCAGGGATTTCGCCGTATTGTTGAATATTGACGCCACTAAAGGTATTGGTTATAATCAGTCGTTTGGTAATCTCTTAGCTCCTTCGTTATCCGAATCACGGAAATACATTTTAGTTCTGGTACTGCCAACTTCAACGTTGATAACGAATCGATCAATAACAGGAACCAGGAAGCCACCAGGGCGGCGCATTTTGTCCACTTCTTTTATGGCGTGCCTTTGTACAGGGTGATTATAATTATAATTAAACTTTCAAACCGCTGTAGAAATAACACCACCCGTCAAAATAACTTCAAATTGGAAAGGAATATTGTCGGAAAAGGGCGAAAACATATGGTAGAAGAAAAATAAATAGAAAACATTCCAATAGATGGCGCTGTAAGTATCATAATTTAATAGTGGTCGACTACAAATGACAACTGAATCATACAACAATGCCTAAGGTGTACGTTTAACGTTAGACAAACGGTACAACTCAGTGTGCATGGGTGTACAGGTATGATGCTGTTAATTACATAAGACCATCCACCATGGCAAGGTAATATCACATTGGATGGGAAAAATCGGTTTTTAATTGTCCTAGGGCCAAAAACAGCATAAAAAGCATCGGTCACATCGGTTTTTAATTGTCCTGAGCCCAATAACCGCATAAAAACATTAATTACATTGGTTTATAAATGCCCTGAGGCCAAAAACCGCATAAAAATCATCAATCACATCGGTTATTAATTGTCCTGAGGCCAAAAATTACATAAAATGCATCAATCAAATAAAATCAGATTATTAATTTCCATGTGACTGGTGCAAAACATGTTCATTATGCTGTCCACCGTTTACCTGCCAGGGTAGCCGAGAGTGCTAATACGCTGCTTCCTGGACTCAGGCGGGCGCACACGTCCTGGTTCACGTCCTGGTTCCAATCCACCCGGAAGGATTAACGACGACGGTCGGTCTGCCGGCCAGCCTTCATTTGGCCTTTAGGCGGTTTTCAACATCCCGCTTGGTGAATACTGGGCTGGTCCCCACGTTCCGCCTCAGTTACACGACTCACAGACGTTTGAACATGTTCGCACTATTTCCTAGATTACACTACATGCAGACAGCTGAGGTACAATACTTACGTCCCAGGGGTTTTGGGGTGGCAGCAGGAAGCGCATTCGGCCACCCTCTCCAATTAACTTTGCCAAATTCGTAATAACAAGGCCGACCCCGCGTTGGCGCCGGACAAGGCCAAAGAAAAAAAGAAAAAAATGCTGTGCCTGTGTACAGCAACAAGCTGAAATCGAGAAACAGCAAGTTTCGGAATTGGCGAAGTGTCTCTGGGGTCATGTTCAGAATGTGTTAAACAATATGTGCCGTCAGTGGAGCTAAGTTTGCAGTCAAAACACTGAACACAACATCTTTCAGATAGTCCCACAGACAGAAGCCACACGGATTATCGGGTGACTGGGATGGCCAGGCTGTAGGGAAATGGCGGCCGATAATTACAGCATTTCCGAAATGGCGCTCCAGCAGCTCCTTGACTGAATTTTCAATGTGCAGAAGTGCACCATCTTACAAAGAAATATCCCATCCACACATCTAAGCTGTTACAGAGCTGGAATGACGTGGTCACACTAAAGACATTCGTAGTTGGGCCGTGCTGGACCTCACGTTGGTGCTGTTTGAAGGTTTCCACTCTCTGTTGGAGGCCAGACGGTATCAATTAGTTGGCATGGTTACGGTTGTTTGTCTTCTTTTCGTGTTGACTGGCGCCACTCGGTTTCGCAAGCGTTGCCTGTCCGCTAGTGGCAGCAGCGGCGGTTATCGATATGTAGTAACTGTTGTCCAATCTTTGGGGAGCGTAGTTGTTTTTCCGGGTCGTGTGAGAGTGCCAGTTCGGTTGGGGACTCAGGAGGAGCCAGGTCCACGCAGTGCAAGAACACGCCGGGACCGCTGGCTGCACGCATACAGGGGGAAAAGTATTTAAACCGACAAACTCTGGGAGGTTGTAGGGGACATCAAAACAAATATTTTTCCCTAATGTCATCTTTTCCTATGAGGATTATTTAAACCGGTGGAGGCCGTACTACGCTCGTCAGTTGTTAAAGGCCGTATTACGATCTTCAGTTGTTAGAGGGCGTATTACGCTCTTCAGTTGTAGGCAACTGCTGTCCACCAACACAGTAGTGCATTGCCTCTGTTTACTAATGGAGAAATGCACCTGGAGTGAGTACACTGATATGGTTGGTGCGTACTACGTAACGCACGACAACGAACGAGCTGCACAGCGGGCTTATCAACAACAATATTCTAATCGCCGTATCCCGCACCATACGACCCTTGCTGCTGTGTACCAACGTCTGCGTGAGACCGGGTCATTTAGCAGAGTACCTGGACAGGGGCGCCGTCGCACGGCAAGAACGCTGCAGTTTGAGGAAGATGTCTTGCAGCATGTGGAGCGGGATACTTCAATCAGTGCGGTTCTTCATTAATTTATGGGTCGGTGTTGCTGGGGTCTGTTTAATTGGGCGGTATCTGCTACCTAGGCCATTAAATGGCAGGCGTTATTACAATTTTCACGCCAGAGCATTGACAGAATTGTAGGAAGACGTCCCGCTCCCTACAAGACAGCGCATTTGGTTCCAACATGACGGGGCTCCGGCACATTTCGGCCGTCGTGTTCGTCGATTCCTGGACCGAAGGTTCCCAGAAACGTTGATTGGCAGAGGTGATCCTGTACCATGGACTGCTCGATCCCCAGATATGTCGCCTCTGGACTTTTGAGTGGGGCTAGATGCGCAACCCGGTTTACGCAACTCCTGTTGTATCAGAAGAGGATTTCGTTGTCCGGATAGTAGCAGCAACAGGAACAATTCAGGATACTCCTGGGGTTTTCGCCCGTGTCAGACAGAACATGATCCGACGGTGTAACCTTTGTTTGCATGTCAATGGAGGCATTTTTGAAAATCTACTGTAATTGAAATTGGGTTGTGTTAATATGTTGTCTCTTGGTCATAAAAAAATGGAAAAGTGTTTGTTGGTTTAATTAATTTACGACCAAAGAAATCTTCATCTATCGCTTTAAATATTCCTCATAGGAAAAAATGACCTTAGGGAAAAATATTTGTTTTGATGTGCCCTACAACCTCCCAGAGTTTGTCGGTTTAAATACTTTTCACCCTGTATATGGCCGGATGGAAGGGCTGTGGTCACGAGGGTGCACGAATCGTCGTAAACCGGATCCAGCAAGCTTTAAGATGAGTGAATTTCAGTCCAAGTAGAGAAACCTCCACCATTGTGATATCTCGCGATTCTCCGGTGACTCGGGTTCGTGTTGCTGCTCATAGTGTCGCCAAGGCGAAGACCAGCGATTGGAGTGCTTGGGGAAGGTGGATCTGATTAGCTTTCCTCGACTTCTTATTATTATTTTCTTTCAGCTTGTTACGATTTCTTAAGTTCCACCAACAGTAATTTTTCTTGCCTGGTGGACGCTAACGCCCCAGTTACCTGCACTGGGGTTTAGTGTATGTAGCGGCAGTCTACGTTTCCTCGCCTTGTCGCTGCTGCCGGTAAGGCGTGTAGTTTTGACAGCTTTCTTGATTGTAGGCCGGTTGGTGACTTTTCTACTCAAGTGGTAGTGATTCCTTTCTTGTTCTGTGCACTGCAAGCGCAGTATTCTGGGGACGTAGTGCAGACCGCCGATTCCGGCTTTGGCGTATTGTTCCATCGTTGCATTTAGTTTATTCGACGTCGGGTAGCTTCAGCAAGATTATCATTAGTCATTCGTTAGACTGCCACTAGTCTGAGTTACCATATTGTGAAGTGAATACATCTCTTGGCTGCCTATCTCATCTCTCGCGAAAGTGTTTGTTGCCGGACCTTCTCAGAGGCCGATCCCTGGAGCACCGTCTGTGGCCCCTTGGTTCTTGTATGACATGTTTTCTAACAGGAGGTCTGATGGCCAGTAGTTCGGTGTAACGCTGCTTCAGTCCACGCCTTCTGCGGATATAAACTGCCTCAGTACCCTTTAAGGAACTTACATACTGGTCCTTGTGTTTTAGTATTGTATTATTTATCACAATACCTTGTAATGCCTACATTAAAGATTATATATGTCTTCTGGTCGCCTTCTGGAATAAATTTAGCAGTGTAGTGTTCAGCGGATGTTAAAGGTTGTGTTACAAAGTTTGCCATCATCTTATTTCATACGTTTGGTGATCAGTTGGTTGTTTTGTTTAATTAACTTTTGCTACTGTATCTGCTGTCTTACAGCAGGTTTCTAATTTTTTTACATTATTGCCCTTCCTGGCGTGTAAGGCCTTCAGCCGAGATTCTAGTCATTTGCCTTAATATCTAATTTGGTACTGGTATTTTAGCAGTAAGCCTTAAAACCTTATTTACTGCCATTCCTAGGGTCTGATGCCTTCTGCTGCGTTTGTGGCGACTTACCTATAATAAAAACCTGTAAGTTGTTAAAAAATTCTTAATTTATTGCCATTCCTGGCGTGTAAGGCCTTCTGCCTAGATCACAGTGGCTTGCTTTTAAAACATTATCTGCTGTGTCTGTATTTAATAGTGATTTGCTAAATTGAAACTCACTGAAGACACTATTATTTACACAGCTGTTTATTTCTTCATTAATAACGTGTGGTATTTTTATTTATTGTTGATTCTGGAATTACTTGTTCAAAATAAATTTGTGTAACTGTAAAAGGCAAGCAGTAGTAACTGTTTACGGCCCCGTCCACAATCGTAACCGAATCCTGCCTTCCCCTGACTGTCAGGTTTCAATAGTGCTTGACTGGAAGCACCCGTCTCTTCAAAAAAGTATGGTTCTACGATATATGATGCAGTAAACCCGCACCACAGAGTGACCTTCCCAGCATGAACTGGTACTGATTGATTTGCGTGCGGATTTTCCGTTCCTCATATTCGATAATTCTGTGCATTGACATATCCTGTTAGATGGAAGTGGGCTTCGTCTGTCCACAAAACCTTCCACAACCGATCACTGTCCACTTCCATGTGAGCAAGAAATTCTAAAGCAAAGGTCTCTCTTGCTGGCAGGTCAACAGGAAGCAACTCGTACACATGGGTAATTTTGAATGGATGGCAAAGAAGGATGTTTCGTAGGATTTTACGCACCATACTCACAGGCATGTCCAATGTTCGGGCAATTCTCTTTGCATTACACTTTTTCATACCACCACTAGTCTCCTCTTGCATTGCTGTGGTCACTGCTTCCAATGACGTCAATTTGTTTCCTCCCTCTGCCAGGTGGCTCACCAAAAGAACCTGTCTTTTCGAACTTCCGAATCGTTTTCTCCGGACCCTCGGCTGTCATCGGACCAAAGCTCTTTTTCAAATCATTCAGTGTCTTTTGCAGAGCGACGTGTGCACGGTCATCATTCTTGTAATGCAGCTTTACAAGCAAAGCGCGTCCTGCATTGAGACAGTCATGGCGAACGCCGCAGACGCGATTGGAGGAAAAGCCGTGTACCCGGAGTGTTTATACCAATTTAAATGGGTCGTGCGCACGTCAGATGTTTCCATTTACGTATTCTGACACATTCAGTGCCATCTGTTGATCAAGTTTGACGCTATTTTGTTTCTTCTGCCATACTTTTTTCCCACTTCCCCAATAATATTCCGTTGCAATTTGATGTCATTCTGATCAGTGGTGTCATTTCTATTGCGTTTTGAAAGTTCAACATTAATTATAATCACCCTGTATATTCCGCCAGCGTTCGGCATTGACATGTGAAAAAGATGCATGCGATAGTTTGTGCTGTTCCTGAGTAAAAATTCGCTCATATTTTATCAGCACAAGATGTACGTAGCCTCAAAATACGCTAACAGGTTGGATAAGAAATATATAAATTTTATTTGTTAAAAAGAATTCTGTCATATGTTATAGGGCGCACGACAAAGTGGAGCGCTTGGCTGCCGATCGCGGTACAACAGCGACCTGGGGTCTAAAGAAAAAAGAATACAGAAGGCCAAAGAAGAGTTAATCATTTAAAACTGATGTAAAAGAATAAGAATTTTAGTAGTATGTTCGATGTAGGTCTGAAATAGACACAGAGTTCGTCGTTTGCTCATGGTTAGGACACTAATTCGGCGTTTGACGCTTAATTAGTATTATATCTTGCAGTAAGAGAATTTATCATATGACTTACGTATTTACATCGATACGTAAAGAAAGGAAAATTAGCAAGATAATATTGGATTCTATCCTGATTGGAAAGTCTGAAATTTGTCATCACTTACTTTAGGCTTATGTTTTCGTTTAATTCTGAAGAAGATAAGTCTGTTTTCACTTAAGGTGAGTGAACAACCATATAAAGTTCGTTGTAAAAAAGGGAATAATTCTCGGTCTGAGATTGTTCTTATGTTGATTTGAATGGGGAGTTTTGAAGCTAGATGCTCCCAAATGGTTTGTAAAGTAAGGACTGAGCTGTCCTAGAAAGTTCAACAGAGGTTCAGTGTAGTACCTGAAGTTAATTTCAGAATAAATTTTGTTTGGGTTGAAAAGTGACGCAGGTGATTTTGGTTGAATTTTCGTTGTCTTCGGGGTAGTAGTTATATATTGTAAAATACGCGAACCTATCAATTGATGAGAAAGTGACGACAAGCTTAAGTGAAGCCTCTGTCGTATATTGATTAATTGATGATATTGATGATAGGTGTCGGTATATGTATCGTATATTTGTTGGTGGTTGTGACTACTAACCCCTGTGGAGAGTGTAAAAGATTGTGTGATTAAATCCTGGTAATTTCACCTAAAGAATTTATACTATTGTAATAGTTGTTCTTCCCATTTCATTCTGAAATAAGCAATTGCGAGTTCAATGACTGGGAGCACTTACGGTGATGACATTACTATTGGATAGTAAGTAAAGCGAACAATTACCAGACATACTAAAAAAAGTTCTTTTCTACATTGCTGGAAAAAGATATTTTAAAAAGGGTTAGTAACAGCGAATGCCCAACGCCTGAAGAGGTTGAGAGGTTGAGTCTTATACATCATTTTCATACAAGGACGAAAGTGACGCTGGAGTTTAGTGATTTGTTTTTCTTTATTTTTGTTTTATTATTCAATACCGAAAATGGGGATTTTTTAAAAATCTTTTCCAGCAAAAGATTATATAACAACTGAAATTGTTGAACCATAAAAGACTGAATTATTGTGTAACGTTCCTCAAAACAATAAATTAACGTTCTTCGTTAAATTAAAATCAAAGTTCCACTGGTGTCCAAACTTATTGTGTAGTTAGTTATACTACTTATATTCTTGTGTCAATGTCTCTGAGCATTTTAAATGTAGAAATAATAATACGAGTACTTCTGAAGAGAAATATTTAGTAACGTTTTTCTCTAAAGTGAAAAGAAAAGCATAAGATTTAATTTTGACAGTTACGATATAAATTTTAAGCTGTCAGAGAGGTTAACTGCCTCTGGTAGAAAAGGTATATATTATCACATCGAAACAATACGCAAACAATAGTCATTTGTCTATCAGATCAGGTGATCGCAAATAGGCGTTTTTGTGTAGTTAATTTTCTTTCACGTTGATTTAACAATCTGGTGGAAATAACGATTTCTTTTATTATCTAAAGAAATATCTTTTTATATTAATCCTCTTCAAATACAGGGCGCAGACATAGGATTGTTTTATCGTAAGCAAACACGACTTACAGACTGCAATACTCGGGTACGTAATATTTTGTGCGTCTATGCGCTGAGAGTTCCACTAGTATCTATATTGGCATTTATTTGAGTGGAAGTTATAAGTAGGGCAGTAATTTGTGAATTTGTGATTTGCCGACTTGGAATTACAACGTTGTGAGTTTTTATTTGGCTGTTGAATTGAGGCAGAGCTGGACATCTTCTGAAAAGAAAAAAAACTATTGATGCAATGTGTCGGTGTCAAATTAATTTTGTTGCATATAACGTACGCGTACAGGTTGCCTACTCTTTTCAACACTAACGGCCTAAATAAAACTGTGGTTTTACATTACTGAAGGAAGTAGTTGTTCCCAAACTATAGGCTCAACGAACATTCATTAGTTTAGATAATCATCTCTAAAGATTCTCTGTAATGTACTCAGAAGTTTTCTTATATATTGTGGATTGATTTACGATATTGATCTTGAGAGATCACAACTGTACATCAATATATTTTAACACCGCTAATCGTTTCTACTGATTCCTCAGCTAAGAAGGTAGATTGTATTATGTTGTGTTTGCCTATTAACACTATTCTTTGAAAATCTGTTTGATACGCTAGTCAGGTAGTGTCGTCGATTTATGTTGTTATACCCTGTCAGTATCTTCTCTTGATATCTTCACCGGAATCTTCAGATACGTCAGTCAGGCAACCACAGCTCAGAAGTGGTGTGCTGTTTTCCTCAGAATTGATGTTGTATTCTAAAGTCATTATCTATTGTCATCCTCTTTGGGATCTTCTGTCGTCGTAATAACGTTTCTTCAGGAGTAGCAGTTCAAGTTTCAGTAAGTCTGGCACCTTAACAGACTTACTATTTCTCAAGTTTCAGTAAGTCTGGCACCTTAACAGACTTACTATTTCTCGCAACACACTCCTTAACTTGACTCTTGATCAGTTCTGTTTGGTTCATATTGCAATGGTACAGCGAAAAATGTAAAAAATGCAACATTTGTGTGGTGTGTTCGATTCTGTGAAAATGATTGTTTTTCATGTTTCTACGACACTCATCATTCTGGTTCTGGTTTTTGCCTTCTACAGTTCCTTCTAGTACCATGATAGACATACCCTGCGTCTTAATATACACTCCTGGAAATTGAAATAAGAACACCATGAATTCATTGTCCCAGGAAGGGGAAACTTTATTAACACATTCCTGCGGTCAGATACATCACATGATCACACTGACAGAACCACAGGCACATAGACACAGGCAACAGAGCATGCACAATGTCGGCACTAGTACAGTGTATATCCACCTTTCGCAGCAATGCAGGCTGCTATTCTCCCATGGAGACGATCGTAGAGATGCTGGATGTAGTCCTGTGGAACGGCTTGCCATGCCATTTCCACCTGGCGCCTCAGTTGGACCAGCGTTCGTGCTGGACGTGCAAAACGCGTGAGACGACGCTTCATCCAGTCCCAAACATGCTCAATGGGGGACAAATACGGAGATCTTGCTGGCCAGGGTAGTTGACTTACACCTTCTAGAGCACGTTGGGTGGCACAGGATACATGCGGACGTGCATTGTCCTGTTGGGACAGCAAGTTCCCTTGCCGGTCTAGGAATGGTAGAACGATGGGTTCGATAACGGTTTGGATGTACCGTGCACTATTCAGTGTCCCCTCGACGATCACCAGAGGTGTTCGGCCAGTGTAGGAGATCGCTCCCCACACCATGATGCCGGGTGTTCGCCCTGTGTGCCTCGGTCGTATGCAGTCCTGATTGTGGCGCTCACCTGCACGGCGCCAAACACGCATACGACCATCATTGGCACCAAGGCAGAAGCGACTCTCATCGCTGAAGACGACAAGTCTCCATTTGTCCCTCCATTCACGTCTGTCGCGACACCACTGGAGGCGGGCTCCACGATGTTGGGGCGTGAGCGGAAGACGGCCTAACGGTGTGCGGGACCGTAGCCGAGCTTCATGGAGACGGTTGCGAATGGTCCTCGCCGATACCCCAGGAGCAACAGTGTCCCTAATTTGCTGGGAAGTGTGGGTGCGGTCCCCTACGGCACTGCGTAGGATACTACGGTCTTGGCGTGCATCCATGCGTCGCTGCGGTCCGGTCCCAGGTCGACGGGCACGTGCACCTTCCGCCGACCACTGGCGACAACATCGATGTACTGTGGAGGCCTCACGCCCCACGTGTTGAGCAATTCGGCGGTACGTCCACCCGGCCTCCCGCATGCCCACTATACACCCTCGCTCAAAGTCCGTCAACTGCACATACGGTTCACGTCCACTATGTCGCGGCATGCTACCAGTGTTAAAGACTGCGATGGAGCTCCGTATGCCACGGCAAACTGGCTGACACTAACGGCGGCGGTGCATAAATGCTGCGCAGCTAGCGCCATTCGACGGCCAACACCGCGGTTCCTGGTGTGTCCGCTGTGCCGTGCGTGTGATCATTGCTTGTACAGCCCTCTCGCAGTGTCCGGAGCAAGTATGGTGGGTCTGACACACCGGTGTAAATGTGTTCTTTTTTCCATTTCCAGGAGTGTATGTCCTATCACCCTTTCCCTTCTCCTTGTCACTGTTTTCACACATTCCTTTCCTCTCCGATTCTGAGCAGAACCTCCTCACTCCATACCTTATCAGTCCTCCTGATTTTTAACTTTCGTCTGTATCACAACATTTAAAATGGTTCAATTCTTTTCTGTACCGGTTTACCCACAGCTCTTAGTTGACTACCATACAATGCTGTGCTCCAAACGTACATTCTCAGGAATTTCTTCCTCAAATTAAGGCCCATGTTTGATACTAGTAGATTCTCTTGGCCAGGAATGGCCTTTTTTCCAGTGCAAGTCTGGTTTTGATGTCCTCCTTGCTGCGTCCATCATTGGTTATTTTGCTGCCTAGGTAGTAGAATTCCTTAACTTCTCTTTCATTGACCTCCTGACCATCAAAGCCTTTGTTAAGTTTCTCGCTTTTCTCATTTCTGCTACTGCTCATTACTTTCGTCTTACTTCGATATACTCTCATTTTATATTCTGTACTCATTAGACTGTTCATCCCATTCAGCATATCATGTAATTCTTCTTCACTTTCACTCAGGACAGCAATGTCATCAGCGAATCATATCATTGATATCCTTTCGCCTTGAATTGTAATCCCACTTTCATTTCTGTTGTAACCGCACCGCGACCGGAACGGCTGCGGGGTTGCCGAGAATGAAGTGTGGCGAGACCAAAGGGGAGCAGCCGGTGAACAAACAAACGAACGGGAAAGGACGGACACGAACAACGACGGACAACCAAGCAAGACCTTAAGAACAACAATACACAAGAAGCAACGAGGTCACAGGCGCCAAACTCACGAATCCACAACGTCCACTTGTACACGGAAACAAAGTGAAGTAAACACGCTGTTTGTAGGCGAGATGTCGATAGACTCACGTTAATATCAGATGGCCTCGCTAAGCTTTTTTTTTCTTCTTTATTGTAATTTTAAAACCTGTACAACAGGCAGGCTGTCAGCAGCGTTCTATGCTGCTCTTCAGCCATAGGATACAAAATGAGAAAAAAACAGAAAGATTACACATAGGTTACAGAACGGTGACCAAGAAAAAACAATTGACACAGAAAGACAAACAAGGAGCCGTTCACACTCGACGATAGTCCACACTTGAAACTGTTGACACGACGCACAAACACGGAAGACGGCGATGGCACAGGTGAACGATGGAGTGCGACGGTGAACACTGAACACTAAACACAACAGCACACACGAGACACTGATGGCGATGATCTCTGGCGCGCGAAAGTCCACGTAGCGTGTGTGAGTCCGGGGACCTGCCAAGAGGGGAAGAAGGGCGGGGGTAGGGTGGAGAGGGGAGATTAGGGGGACAGGGGAGGGGAAGCCCAGGGGAGGAGTGGGGAGAAAGGGATGAGGGAGGGAGGGTGCCCAAAGGAACAGAGACAGGAAGAGGGAAGGAGGATCAAAGTTGGTAGGAGGGGTATATGGAGGGAAGGAGGACATCATCAGGGAGGGGGAGCTGGCGGAAGCCACCTTGGGAGAGGGTAAGGAGGGTGGAGAGATGGAGACCGGGTGGGACGTGGGAATACAGGCGCGGCAGCGGGTGGGGGTGGGAGAGGATGGCGAGACAAGCGGGTGGGGAGGGTCGAGTTTGCGGGAGGTGTACAGGATCCGTATCCTCCTCGCTAACCGAGAGGCAGGCGCTTAAATACAGGATAGGGTACGTCGCTATTGACTGCTGGGACCACATGCTCCACTGTGACGCCCTCACGTTATACGTGGGCCAGGAACGCGCGCAGTCAAGCCGTACGGTGCGTAGAGAGCCTGTATAGGGAGAGAGTGGCCAACCGGACGATACGGCAGCCATTTTTCTGCCAAACTGCGGGCGGTACTTTTGAATGGCCAGTAGTGGAGTAGTGGAGTACACACTCACCGAATCAAAAGCACAAGACAATATGGCGAAATCATTCGTTAAATGCCTTTCTTTACAGTTATAATATACTGGTAGTAGCCTACTACGTACAGCACAGGGATATTTGATACAGTGGCTGTAAAATTTATTCGTTACTTGCATTTATCTCCTTTAAAGTTCGTTTACTAGAGATATTGCAATGAAAGTAACGTAAATAAAACAATATTTGTTTTGTATCGGAAATGCATAACGCTAAAGATTTGACGTACCTTTATTACGTCAGATGAATGATAGTCGTAAGGTCTTCCTTCAAACTTTTTGCATGTCGCAAGTAAGCAACTGCTTATGACTTTCTTTTATATACCAAACGAAAAAGATTACAAAAATCAGGTAATGTTAAATGTAGACTACTGTAATAACGACCACTTTCTACCCCACAGTACGCACGCCTATTAAAAACTGTCTAAAAGAGTACCTACAATTATTTACTACGAATAATGTTTCGGCAACCACGACAACTGCGGAATACATGCTTACAACTTGCCTGCGTCAACAGTCAGGCAATAATACTGAAACCAAAATAATGCCTAGTGTTCTGATTCGGAACGAAATAAAGTTTGACGCTATAAAGTCGAATGAGCATGGCACAACACTAACAGGAACTTTCCGTTTCCAGCAAGGACTGTCAGATATTGGCTTCAGAAAATCTTGTGATGCTACCAGTACGCACGAACTGTTAAAGAAATAAGAGCTTAAAAATGCAGTATATTGTAATAGGCCTATCTGTTTTTCGTGACTAAAAATATTTTCAAAAACTGCCTACTGCTTTCGTCTTTCTTCATTGCGTGGAAATGCTAACGTGCGAAATCCACCTTCGCCTCTATTGGAACAACCAAATGCAGCACAACCTGGCATCGTTTACGAACGTCTGCAGAACGAATTACAATGTCAAAAATAATACTGTAAAATTAGTAACGTTTTTAATTCAAACATGTAGGCCTACCGACTTCATCACAAAATGCTTCATTATTTCAACTCGTATTACAGATCGCAGACGCTAATTACGTACTAAAAACGATATACAACTAAATAGAACATGCATGCACAACGCATAACAAGTTTCTCAATAATTCAAATACCTTTTAATCGTTTCCAAAACTCAAAAGCTCGGCGAACATAGGAACACATCCCTGTGTTACACCCTTTTTAATACGGTCACTTCGTTCTTGGTCCTCAAATCTTATTATTCCCTCTTGGCTCTTGTACATATTGTGTATTACCCGGCTCTCACCATAGCTTAATCCTATTTTTCTCAGAATTTTGAACATCTTGCACGGTTTTATATTTTCGAACGCGTTTTTCAGGTCAACAAAGCCAATGAACGTGCCTTGATTTTTCTTTATTCTTGCCTCCATTATCAACCCCAGCGTCAGAATTGCCTGTCTGGTGCCTTTGCTTTTGCCAACGCGAAACTGATCGTCATCTAACACATCCTCAATTTTCTTCTCCATTATTCTGCATATTATTCTTGTTATAAACTTGGATGCATGAGCTTTCAAGCTGATTGTGCGATAATTCTAGACTGGTCAACTCTTCCAGTCTTCGGAATCGTGTGGATGATTTTTTCCGAAAGTCAGATGGTAAGTCACCAGACTCATACATTCTTCACACCACCGTGAATAGTCGTTTTGTTGCCACGTCACCCAATGATTTTAGGAATTCAGATGGAATGTTATCTATCCCTTCTGCATTATTTCATCTTCAGTCCTCCAAAACTCTTTTAAATTCTAATACTGGATCCCCCGTCTCTTCTAAACCGAGTCCTGTTTCTTCTTCTATCACATCAGCCCCTCACAGCGGTCTTCAATGGACTCTTTCCATCTTTCCGCTCTCTCCTCTGCATTTAACAATGGAATTCCCGTGGCCTCTTAATGTTAAAACCCTTGTTTTAATTTCACCGAAGATTGTTTCCTATATGCTGAGTCAGTGCTTCCGACAATCATTTGTTTGTCGATTATTTCACTTTTTGACGCAACCATTTCACCTTAGTTGCCCTGCACTTCCTATTGATTTCATTAGTCAGCAACTTGTATTTCTGTATTCCTGAATATCGATGAACACTTTTGTTCTAATCTTATCAATTTTTTTCAGAATGTCAACAGATCGCCGTAAAAGCCTGAAGAATTACATTTTTGTACTTCTTCTTTCATAGATCAATTGAAGTATTTCTTCTGATACACTTGGTTTCTTCGCAGTTACCTTCTTTGTAACTATGTTTTTTCTTTCCAACTTCCGTGACTGCTCTTTTTAGAGATGTGCGTTCCTCTTCAGCTATATTGCTTGTTGAGCAATTCTTTACTGCTACATCTATAGCCTCCGAGGACTTCAAGTATATCTCGTCATTCCTTTGTACTCCCGTACCCCACTTGTTAGCGTATTGATTCTTTCTGACTAATCTTTTAAAAATACATACTTCTACATTGTGATCTGAGTCAACATCTGCTCCTGGGTACGCCTTACAACCCAGAATCTGATTTTGGAATCTCTGGTCATGATGTAACCTAGCTGAAATCTTCCCGTATCAGCCGGCCTTTTCCAAGTATGCCTCCTCCTCTTGTGATTCTTGAACGAAGTATTCTCTATTACTAGTCTAAATTTATTATAGAGTTCAATTAGTCTTTCTCCTCTCTCATTCCTTGTCCCAAGCCTATATTCTCCATATTCTCCAGTAACCTTTTCTTCTGCTCCTTCTCCTACAACTGCATTCCAGTCCCCCAGAACTATTAGATTTTCATCACCCTTTACATACTCTATTACCCGTTCTATCTCCTAATATGCTTTCTCTATCTCTTCATCTTCAGCTTGCGACGTCGGTATGTATACCTGAACTATCGTTGTCGATGTTGGTTTCCTGTCGATTGTGATAAGAACAACTCTATCACTGAACTATTCACTGTAAGAAACTCTCTGGCCTACTTTCCAATTCATAACAATTCCTACTCCAGTTTTACCATTTTCTCTTGCTGCAGATATTACTCTATACTCACGTGACCAGAAACCCTTGTATTCTTTCCATTTCACTTCACTATCCCCTACTATATTTTTCATTTCCCTTTCCCAATTTTCTAGCTTCTTTACAACGTTCAAGCTTTTGACCTTCCAAGTCTCGACTCGTAGAACGTTATTCTTTCGTTGTTTATTCAATCTTTTTCTCATGATAATCTCCCCCTTGGCAGTCCTCTCCTGGATATACAAATGATGGGACTATTCCGGAATCTTTTGCCAAGGGACAGATCATCATGATGCTGTTTCAGTTACAGACCGCATGTCCTGTGGATACACATTATGTGTCTTTAATGCAGTGGTTTCCATCGCCTTCTGCATCGTCAGGCCATTGATCATTGGTGATTCTTCCACCTTCAGAGGCAGTTTTCCACCCCAAGAACAAGACAGTGCTCTGAACCTCTGTCCGCTCCTCCGCTCTGCCTGACAAGGCTGTTGGCAGAATGAGGGTGACATCTTACGCCGGAAATCTTTGGCCGCCAATGCTGATTATTAATCAAACTTTGAGCGATGGCGGATTTTGGACTCGGGACCGAGGACTTTCTGATTACTAATCAAAGACCTAGACCACGGGTGCGTTCCAATTACACTTCCAATGGGCATTGTTCATAGCACGTGCAGAGTAATTCAGTTTGATTTCACACTTATGGAATCCAGGACGATTGCCTGTCTCATCTCTTTTTGCAGTGGTAAAGACTGTGTGGACTTCTGTGATTTAGTCACCAGCTTCCAGTCACTGTTCCAATGGAGAATTACTAGACTAAACGGTTCTCAGTTATCGTTGAACATCAGGAAAGAATAAATTCTTCAGAGGGAAAGAAGTAATTTAACTAATACGGGAGTGACACTGCTTTCCATCTAATCTTCATGCAAATTTCGATAGAAATAATTATCAGAAGTGTTGACTATTCATTTATACACTCCTGGAAATGGAAAAAAGAACACCTTGACACCGGTGTGTCAGACCCACCATACTTGCTCCGGACACTGCGAGAGGGCTGTACAAGCAATGATCACACGCACGGCACAGCGGACGCACCAGGAACCGCGGTGTTGGCCGTCGAATGGCGCTAGCTGCGCAGCATTTGTGCACCGCAGCCGTCAGTGTCAGCCAGTTTGCCGTGGCATACGGAGCTCCATCGCAGTCTTTAACACTGGTAGCATGCAGCGACAGCGTGGACGTGAACCGTATGTGCAGTTGACGGACTTTGAGCGAGGGCGTATAGTGGGCATGCGGGAGGCCGGGTGGACGTACCGCCGAATTGCTCAACACGTGGGGCGTGAGGTCTCCACAGTACATCGATGTTGTCGCCAGTGGTCGGCGGAAGGTGCACGTGCCCGTCGACCTGGGACCGGACCGCAGCGACGCACGGATGCACGCCAAGACCGTAGGATCCTACGCAGTGCCGTAGGGGACCGCACCGCCACTTCCCAGCAAATTAGGGACACTGTTGCTCCTGGGGTATCGGCGAGGACCATTCGCAACCGTCTCCATGAAGCTGGGCTACGGTCCCGCACACCGTTAGGCCGTCTTCCGCTCACGCCCCAACATCGTGCAGCCCGCCTCCAGTGGTGTCGCGACAGGCGTGAATGGAGACGTGTCGTCTTCAGCGATGAGAGTCGCTTCTGCCTTGGTGCCAATGATGGTCGTATGCATGTTTGGCGCCGTGCAGGTGAGCGCCACAATCAGGACTGCATCGACCGAGGCACACAGGGCCAACACCCGGCATCATGGTGTGGGGAGCGATCTCCTACACTGGCCGTACACCTCTGGTGATCGTCGAGGGGACACTGAATAGTGCACGGTACATCCAAACCGTCATCGAACCCATCGTTCTACCATTCCTAGACCGGCAAGGGAACTTGCTGTTCCAACAGGACAATGCACGTCCGCTTGTATCCCGTGCCACCTAACGTGCTCTAGAAGGTGTAAGTCAACTACCCTGGCCAGCAAGATCTCCGGATCTGTCCCCCATTGAGCATGTTTGGGACTGGATGAAGCGTCGTCTCACGCGGTCTGCACGTCCAGCACGAACGCTGGTCCAACTGAGGCGCCAGGTGGAAATGGCATGGCAAGCCGATCCACAGGACTACATCCAGCATCTCTACGATCGTCTCCATGGGAGAATAGCAGCCTGCATTGCTGCGAAAGGTGGATATACACTGTACTAGTGCCGACATTGTGCATGCTCTGTTGCCTGTGTCTATGTGCCTGTGGTTCTGTCAGTGTGATCATGTGATGTATCTGACTCCAGGAATGTGTCAATAAAGTTTCCCCTTCCTGGGACAATGAATTCACGGTGTTCTTTTTTCAATTTCCAGGAGTGTATGTCAATCCCATAAATGTGTTTATAAACAAATATGAGTATTGAATTTAATCATTGTTCCCGTTTGACCCATTCACGTGCATTAAGTTTTAGACTTTTAAGCTATATCCAAGAAGATATTAGGAGTTTGATATAAATCATAACCACCATAATATTCCAGTCATACAATGTTAGTGAGAGTGAAATTTTGTGCAAATTCCCCACTTTAAGAGCTACGTGTAGGACAAAAATTTACGCGTCACCCATTTAACATTGCGCACAAACATTTAGAGGCTAATTTTAAGCATGTGACCTGTCCACAATTAGTTATGGGAAATTCTACACAAATGGGTTTTGCATTTTGATGTAGTGTTTATTCTGTGCTTATCACGTACTGGCCGCAAAATTTAAATTCCGCGAACAACTAGTTATTAGATGGATATCAGTTAAAATTAATGTAACGTACCAAGAATAATTTGCTCTAAGTGTTCGCAGTATGCTGTACGTCGACAAACAACGTGTCGGCATATGAACTGAATAACAGATAATTGCACTATGAAATGACAGTATGTCAGTGCTTAAAAATGAGCACAGCTCTGTGATAATTAGCATCAGCACTACACTATATCTGCGCTTGATAATACTTTTAATTAAACTGCTCGCTAAAAATGCATGTTTGCGATGTCATGGCATTTGTTCTAATTCATTCTTTCATTTCCATGTCCGGTCAGCATTTCCAGAAGGTAACAGCTCTGATGGCCTTGTTGTTTCCCTCGATCAGGTCCAGTGTTGTGCAGGGTTGTTCAAGTTGAAGACAAATTAGCAGGTGGGCCCGGTCTTGTGTTGTTCCGCACGCGCAGGATGTACCTCAATCAGTTGGAAGAATGCCCCATTTCCGCATGTTGTTTTGCAAAGTGGAATGCCCACCCTAAGACGACTGAGCGATCTCCAAATAGGGTAGGGCAAGTCATTTCCTGGAGCTAGCTCTTCCTTTACAGGCTTTACAGACGTGTCAGGTGGTAGATTGCTCTTCCACCTGGTGATGCGGCTAGACTCTGATGTTCCCTCTAATGGTTGGGTCTTAGCGATGAAGTTCTTTCTCGACTTTAGTCGAAGGACTACAACCTGATGATCATGCAGTGGATGTCAGGGATCATAAGTTTGCTTAGTCCTCCATAAATCATCAGCAACAGCCCTTCTAATAGGGGATGGGGAGCTATTACAATAATCGGATAGATTTTATCGACTGGAGTTGGCTTCATACATCCCGACAAGATTCGGACGGTCTCATTGATTGCAATTTCAACCTGTTTGGTGTGAGTGAATACACTCAGGACGGGAGGACTTGCTCTCCAGGTGGTAGATGTGAGATTCCTCAAGATGTTATTCCGTGAATTAACTTACAGCCTGGTGTTATGGCTATGTTTCTTGAAGAACAGAGTTCGGTCAAGGGTAACACCCATATATACTGGTGTTGAGCAATGCTCCAGTAGTTTGCCTTGCCATGTAACGTCCAGTTCCCACCGAGCTTTTCTATTCTTCAAGCGAAATGCGCACACCTGAATCTTGTTGGGATTTGGAGAGGATTGGCTTTGTAGTAAGAGCCAAGTGTATCTAGCGCAGAAGTCAACTTTTCCTCTACTTCTTCAGACGTCTTTCCTTGAGCAGCCACTACAGTATCGTCAGCATAGATGAAAAGCCTGGAATTTTCTGTTATGGGCTGGTCATTAGTGTAAACATTGACGAGCACAGGGCGAGCACACTGCCTTGAGGTAAGCCACTCTTTTGTAAGCGCCCTCTGCTCTTCTTACCATGGAGAGAGACTTGGAATCTTCTGTTCTGCAGGAGAGTACCAATAACGGATGTTAGTTGGTAATCCTTGGTGAGTTGGTAAATTTTCCTCAGCAACATCCTGTAGTTGATTGTGTCCTATGTAGCTGTTAGGGCAACAAAGGCAACTCCTGTTATCTTACCCTGTTCGAAACCATCTTCGATGTGTTGAGTGAGATTCAGTATCTGACTGCAGCACGACTTTCCACGTTGAAATCCAGCTTGTTGAGGGACGAACTTTTCTTCGAGGATGCCTCTAATTCTGTTAAGGATAAGATGCTCGAATATCTTGAAACAGTGACATAACAGTGATACTGGGGGAAAGTTTTTAGGGTCGTTTGGATCCTTACCAGGTTTAAGTAGAGCAACCACACGAGCTTTCCTCCAGAGCTTGGGAATATATAACTTTGAAACATATTCATTAAACACTCTGAGCAGCCTTTGCAGAGTGGTAAGGCCGAACGTCTTGATCTGTTCTACTTTGATGCCATCGATGCCAGCAGCTTTGTTCAATTTAAGGGTCTAGTTCATCCAAGGTGAATGGTTCTCGGAGGTTACGGTTCTCGCGTGCTGTTCCAGTGTACTCCGACCTTAAGTCTTTCCGTACATTAGTAACTGTGTTGCAATCTGGTCTGCTGTTATTGCGGTGACGTTTCTAGATTTTTTTGGGTCACTGCTCAGGTTTTTCATGAGATTCCAAGCCCGCCTACTATTTAATTTCATGTCAAGGTTCTCTACCAATGAGGTCCATTTAGCTTTGTGATTTGCTGAGATAGTTTGCAGCAATTCCTCACCAACCTCGATAGTGTCATCAGTAAATGGGTCTCTCTCGAAATGGTCTTTGTAGCGGTTCATTAGCTGTTTACTGTCATTAGTCACTGCTGGTATGTAACTTGTTCTACAGCCTCTTGGGATGGTCCTCCTTGAAACTGTCAGGACGCATTTGACAAATGCATCGTACATCTCATGTTGAGGTGGAATCTTGGCAATTTCTGTGTCGACCTCATTGGTGAAACTTTCCCAGTCGCCCTTGTGAAAATTAAATCTTCGTATGAAAGGCACCTCCTCTGGCATTGCCGTGGCATTCACTATGCAGATTACAGGTCTATGTTGCGTAGATGGGATGGGCTTACCCATCATGTTGACACAGCTCCCAGCAACTTTTGATGACACGAATATATTATCGGAGTTGTAGCCTCTCCTCCACCGACCACTGTTGAAGGATGTCGGAAGCTTTGGATCATGATTTATCTGAAGATCAAGACTCTCTGCCCAGGTCTCTAGTTTTTCACCATTGGTATCTGAATTTGGGTATCCCCATGATGTGTTTCGGCAGTTGTAATACCTGGTAGTTAAAGTTGTTAGGTGCTTCAAACGGGAAGTCGACACTGGGATGCATATGGCAAAACGTCATTTTTTCGGGTGAATCCAGGTTCTATTTACAGCATCATGATTGTCGCATCCGTGTTTGGCGACATCGCGGTGAACGCACATTGGAAGCGTGTATTCGTCATCGCCATACTGGAGTATCACCAGGCGTGATGGTATGGGGTGCCATTGGTTACACGTCTCGATCACCTCTTGTTCGCTTTGACGGCAAATTGAACAGTGGACGTTACATTTCAGATGTGTTACGACCCGTGGCTCTACCCTTAATTCGATCCCTACAAAACCCTACATTTCAGCAGGATAATGCATGACCGCATGCATTACAGGACGTGCCTTTTTGGATACCGAAAATGTTCGACTGCTGCCTTGGCCAGCACATTCCCAGATCCCTCACCAATTGGAAACGTCTGGTCAATGGTGGCCGAGCAACTGGCTCGTTACAATATGCCGGTCACTACTCTTGATGAACTGTGGTATCGAGTTGAAGCTGCATGAGCAGCTGTACCTGTACACGCCATCCAAGCTCTGTTTGACTCAATGCCCAGGCGTACCGAGGCCGTTATTACGGCCAGAGGTGGTTGTTCTGGGTGCTGATTTCTCATGATCTATTCGCCCAAATTGCATGAAAATATAAGCACATATCAGTTCTAGTATGATAGATTTGTCCAATGAATACCCGTTTATCATCTGCATTTCTTCTTGGTGTAGCAATTTTAATGGCCAGCAGTGTAGTAATCTTCCTAAAGGTTTTCTTTGAGACAGTTTGTTATGATCTCGATAAATATTGAGGGATTTTCGCGTGCCAGAGACACCTTACTGGCTGATTTATGTACGGAATCTAAATTTGACAACTTTTTCAGTACAAGATCACCGAGGCTACAATAGACATTGGCCCAAAATTGCAGGCACGGAACTTGTTTTGGAATGGCCCCTTGATAAATACGGTAGTGCCATTTTCAGCAGACCAAACTTAAATATCACATCAACTTCGCTGACTGAGACGGATGACATCAAGATTCTTTCAGTATGTACGCCGCACTTCTGCGCTGCTTCCAAATACATCCATTTAGAAAATATTCTTGGGTGGAACCTCCAGAAGAACACTGTATTTCAATTTCTAACTTAGGCCTTGTGTCTTGGATTTTGAGTGTGGATTTCAGCCGATCTAAAGTTAATCAAAGGAGGTCGATTAAATTTTTGAGTATTTTGTATCCTTGTTGTTAAGTTTCCCGCTGTTCTCATTTCTACTGCTTCTCATTAATTTTAATTATTAGTTTAATTTATTAAAAAATAAAGTTACATAATTATTCTTTTGTTTGTTTTCATGGATCATACTCCTACTCGTAGGAATATCCGCGCCACACTGCAGTAACTTGACGCTGGAAGAGCCGGAAGAAAATGGCGATACCCATTCCTAGAGTGAAGTCTCGTGAGGTAATCCGTTTTCTGCGCTTGAAGGGGAATATCGCTGCAACAGTTCATGCTTATTGGTAGAGCTGTGCAGCAACATTTTACCGTAATATGACATCGCGGTTGGATGGTTCAGATGCTTCCCGTATTACCAGACAGGTCAAAAGACGAAGAACGAAGTGACAGACCACTTCTCTGTGAGAAACCGGGAATCGTAAGAAAAGTAGTGGCCTGGTGCTGGAAGACTTGCGTATCGCAATTGAGACTTTAGTGGAAAAAGCTGAGACCAGCCATGGATTCGTGTTCCACACCTTACATGACATTTTGAACGTGGAGGTGGTCGGCGGCCGCTAGATTCCGCGAATGCTCACATCAACTCAAGGACACAATCACACATGTTAATTGTTTCCCCTATTATCTCGCCACTTTCGCTCAAGAGACGCGACGCTCTTGAGATGTTCATTGGCCTAGTGGAAACACGTCAGCGGTTAAAATCTGCGCTCGGTGCCGTTATCAACATGAACACGTACAAGTTACAAGACTAAATCTTTTGTAGTACTGATCGTTCCCAAATACGTTTCTTCATTGCAGATATTACCGTTCCGTCAGTGATACCACATAGCCTATTTCATTAAAATAGATACACTCTAAGGCAAAGAATCGCCACACCCCGAAGGAGCTATGCAAACCGGTCACAAACTGACATTCACACAGGTATCGACGGAAAATGCAAAACTGTGAAGTTTGGCGGCCGATGGATGAATGCGTGACACTGCAGCGCAATTCTATTGCTTAGCTTGCAGGGGTAGGAAACAGGGGGCTTGTCGATACCAGTGCATAGAGTCTTTGCGAATTTCATTCAGTGTACTCAGTTGCACTTTAACTATATCTCAGAGGCAGGCGGATGAACAACATACTGTGTTGTCTGCATTTGAGAGAAGACGTGTAGTTGGGGTCAAAGAAGCCAGCTGGAGTAACCGGCGAATCGCTCGTCATTTGAACAACGGTGAAGCCACTATTCCACGAAGATTGCGAGACTGGGTGGACCGTGGCCGAACACCGCGTCAAGAAGGAAGCGGTCGACCTAGAGTGACAAGAGAACATGAGGACTGAGAAGTCACCATAGAAACACTCAGCGCCCCGGATTCATCACTATCATTGAGCCGACGTGCAACTGGTGCTTCAGTGATCACGAGGATAACTAATAGGCGGCTCATAGAATGGGGGCTGAGCTCACAGCGCTCCTTCTGCCGACTGCCATTGACCTCTGTACATCAATAAACCAGTTACCACTGATGTCGGGCAGTTTAGCCCTGAGATCACTCTAGAGTTATCTTCCGAGATGAGTCCCGCTTCGAACTGAGCCGACATGACCAGAGAAGAATTGTCTGGAGACGCCCCAGACAGCAGTGGGATATCAAACTGACCGTCGTCCGCCATACGGGACGACAATCATACGGGACACCTTTGATTCTCATCCGCGGCGCTCTTACAGCACAGCGGTATGTTGAAGATATTCTACGACCCGTTTCGTTGCCCTTCATGGCAACCCACCCTGGGCCTACATTTCTGCAAGATAATGCTCGCCTGCACAGCGCGGGAGTTTCAACTGCTTGTCTTCCTGCTTGCCAAGCCTGCTTTGGCCAACAAGGTCGCCATATCTCTCATCAATTGAGAACGTTTGGAGCGTTATGGGCTGGGCTCCCCAGCTAGCTCTGGATGTTATCGATCTAAAGCGTCAATTGGGCGGAATTTGGCACGATATCGTTCGGGAGGACATCCAAAAACTTTGTCCATCAATGCCACCGGAACGGTGAAGGTCAGAGACGGACCAATGTGTTATTGACTTGTTCAGTTTGTGAAATTCTTTCTCTTGAATAAATCATCCAAGTTTTCTGAAAAACATTTGTTTGTCTGTACATGTTCGTCACATCTATCGATTTTCTTCCCGTGCCGATAATTCTTTTGTGGTTGTATTAGGGTGTATCTTTGTTTTAAAATAAGTGGCAGTGCATCAGACAGTGCACAATGTGGGTAGAACTTTTTTTTTTTTGCGTCCTGCTTAAGCACTTTTGATCAGTTCAGACACACGGACTTTATACTTCGTCTATCAAATAATCATCACTGCGCTAAATTAAAAAAAACTGGAAAATTTTATATTCTTCTCCTTGGTGCATGTATGAAAATAATTTATAATCGTAGGTACTGAAATACAAAAGAGACTGCATATGTTTCCTTGTTGTTATTCCTGGAAGTACATGAGACATGTGCAGACTTGTAGTTCTCGTTGTATCAGACACGCAACACTTAGACTGTTGACAGCACACGACAAGTTGAGACGCAGTGCCCCTGTAATTCAGCAGTCGGCAAACAGCGGACCGCAAGCACCACGCGGCTCGAACTAAGTATTCGTGAGACCCGCGGTTCTGAGCCATTTTTTTAACAACTTGAGTAAAGCAACTAACAGCCGAATGCAAAAACGTCAACTAACGTGGAGAACTTCTTAAGAGTGTAATTGTCCTGCTCAGTAATAAACAACAATATTGACAGAGACAGTATTATTTTAAGGTGTGCTTATTGTAAGTCACTTTGGTGGATTCTGCCATGAGCTAAGTAAAGGTTGCTGCTTACGTCTAGGGCAGAGGGGTAAGTAGCGCGTCCTCTGCGGGGCTAGAGGATGTGAGAGAACGACTGCTCTATTGTTGGTCATCCACTACAGTCAACTCACGAGGCCACCACTCGTACCGATCAACTAATATAGTATAAATTTCGCACAGAATTGACATGGATTCGCAGTTCACAGTACACTGACAGTCGTTTTCAGATGTGCTAATTACTTGTAGCTAGGAGCAAAAAATTGATGAAAGCTGCTTAATACAATATAGGAGAAGTAACTCGGCACTTAAACCATTTATCAAACTTTCGTGATGGTGTCTCATATTCAATACTGCATTTAAATATGAGTACAATTATTCTTATTAATCAGTTAATCATCCACTCACACAGATAACACAACATTTCCTCAGGCAATCTTGGTGTCAGAACTTCGGGGTCGTTGAAGGTGACAGCAATATGAAACAGAGAACAATTGAGACGAAGTGTTCCGAATGTTGCCGACTTCAAACGATCACTACTCTGGGGTCGACAGTCAGCTTTTCGTGCCCTTACTATAGCTAGTCTACTGGACTAATTTATGTAGGTTACCAATTAACAATAACATCGGGACATACAGTATGTGGCTCGATATACTGCCCGACAATGTCAGTATTGGCTCCTGAGCAAGAAAGTTTGACGATCTCTGCTGTGGTGGTATTCGCAAGAAGAGAATAAATAGTATAGTAACAGAACATCTAGAACAGTTAGTTTTCGATAGAAGTAACACCATGGTTACATGGCCACATGGGCTTACTGCAATGACAGGCATCCCTGCTGTACACATTCTGTGTCAACTTGAGTAATCTTACAATGGAGTAATCATACGGTGGAGGCTTTCACGGACGGTATTTGCATCCTATTTGATTTTAGTTACCCGGGCATTAGCCCATGGTCTAAGGCAAGTTTCTGCGTCTAACGTTTCGTCTCATAATACAAGTGACATCATAAGAGGCTGTAGAAAACAGAGTAGTTCCAAACACAAACAATCCCAGGAAGCTAGAAAGTAATAGCTTCATGAAAACGCTAATATTTCACAAGTTTCGTCGGGACTGGAAGTCAATACGAAGAGAAGGAACCCTCAAATAATTTTTGAATAGCGTTCTTTACACTAGCTTCGCACGTCGATATGTCCTTACTCCCCTGATTATCACTAGTCTACCAACATAAAAAAAATTAGTTGAAACCGGGTTCACAGCCGAACTGAAAGTTAAAACACTCGATAACTACTGTACATCCGAAATAGTGCAGCAGTGATAATGATATACTGATCCAAGTTGCAAAAGCATATTACTGTCATTCCGAAAAGCAATATTTTTGTTGTTCATAGAGGTTGACACGTCTCCTTCCCTTAGCTGCAAAATAGGTGTGCACTGTTTAGTAATTGCTCCGCGCCCTCGAGAAGGGAATCAGGCTCTCATCATGCTGATTTGAATATCTCGATAAACTTGTCATATTTCGTGCAGAAATTTTTCAACTCTGTTTACCTTAGGCCCCTGATCAGAAATACTCCCAGATATAGTTAGAAGCAGTATTAAGGTTTACGATTGTATTATTTGCATTTATTGTATGCAATACTAATTAAAAATTGTAAGTTGACGCATAAAATGTACAGTACTTTAACCATCGTGCCATCGTGAAACATCCAGTTTTTCGAGCAACGTGGCATTGAAAAATACGCAATTTAGTAGCGTATGCATTTTCAAGTCATCAGCTTCTAAATAACAGATTCCTTACAGATGACTAGAAAGAGATGGACTGATTCCCTGGTCCCTTCCTTTTGTGAATCCAATGGATTTACAACTAGTGGCCTTTTATTCATGCGATCTTTTGAAAGGGTGTGTATCGAAGATGCTTTGTGCCCTTGCTGTAAAAGACTTCGAAACCATACAAAATAGTTGATGGATATATCAGGGCAGATTCAGTGCGACAGCATTTAGTGAATGAGTTTCGTCTGGTGTTCTGGCACGTTCTGCTTGTGTGTGTTTCTTTTGGTTAGTCGGCTACGTAGAGTTGTAAAAAATGGGTACGAAGGTGTAAATAAAGCGTTTCCGAACCTGTGTCCGTATAATACATTTTGTTATTCTCTGCCTGGGGAATTTGTCCAAAATGTTTGATCGTAACTTGTTGTTGCACCACGTTCAATTTCCAGTCGGTGTCGAGCTTTATACTTAGCAACGACAGTTAATTACAATACAAATCATCTGGGCAAGCGAAAACAATAAGTTACGTTAAACATGTCTGAACACAAAACTGAACAAAAGCAATTGTGGCCCGTAGCCTTTCAGATATTAAACCTACTGATAATACATGAAATTAACGTTTCATCTCACGAAATCAAATCCATATGGACAGTAGTTGAAATACAACCTAAAAAATTACTTAAGAGATGAAAGTATTTAGTTCTTAAACAAAACAGACTAATAATGAGTGATACCAGTCAGGTAACCAAGATATCTGATAATCATTTCCTGCAAGAAACTGAGAAAACTGGCGTGAACAGTTTAATGTATAAAGCAAACAGTGGCGGATTAAAAAATTTTGCTCCCCTAGGTGCACCATATTATATGCGCCCCCCCCCCCAAAAAAGAACACTTTTTAAATAATAACTATTACACGATCACTTCACAACTGCCGTTTTGGGTGGGAGCGCTGTCAGCTGTTTCCGTACTCTGCTATTCGATGTTCTGAAGGACGCGTCAGCGGTCTAGTCGCGCTCAATCAAAATCTAATATGGTTCCTGAACTGTACTTGGTGTACGGCAGCGGATAAAACAATCTTAAAACTGCATTGGGTTAACACATTCTTCTGTCGAAAGACAACAGAAACGAACACTAGGAAAATAACTTTTATTTTATGGCGAAACCGTTGAAAATGAAGATAAAAAGTTGTGTTACGCTCTAAAAATTTAAGCGAAAGTGACATACACTAGAAATTAATAGGTACTTTTACAGAGATGCGTTAAAAATTAAAATTAAACTGTCGTTTTAATGTGCAGCAGATAAAAAACACACTTTCAGTATTATGAATTGAATCTATAGGAAAACGTAAGAAATGAAAATGAAGTAGAGATTTCGGTGCACGCACTAATAACCAAATACAGACCAATAAACACAGAACTGGATTTGCGATTACATAGTTTTAGAGGCTAGTGTAGAAAAATCAAATTTGTTTTATAATCTAATAGTTAACGTGTAAAGCATTACGATCTGTGTCGCTAGATGCAGCATAATAAGTAGCTCCTTCTAACGGTATTAGCAAAGCTTTTACGTATTTATCGACAGAACAGAACTACATTATTTATTAACACTTTTTCATCTGCACGTACTCTCCGATAAAGTATATTTCCGCGATAACTATACATTTCAGCAGACGCCAAGAATACGCGTCGGTTGTAATATACTACAGTATAAGTATGACTTGACTGGACAGCGCCGCGCGGTCTGGGTCATTCGGGTATTGTTTGGTTTTGTCGGCCGCCTTCGGTCTCGTCTGCACGTAAACGAGGTTTGGATCCGAGTTCTACCAACGGCAATTGTAAAATAAACAGGTAATACGTAGTTTGTAAATCCAATGAATGTGCTCTAAGTTAAAATAAATATCACATTGTAATCTTAAATTTTTTAAACCAATATGAGTAAATGAACAAACTCACCAGCCAGCAAAGTTTGCGTCTGGCTTTGACGGCAGAAAGCTCGTTGATCACATCTTCATAGTTCAGATGATTATCAGTTAGGAGATCGGCTTCGGTGTGAAGAATGGACAAGGCGTTCAGTCTCTTCTCAGACAACGTAGTTCGTAGCTGCGATTTCTTCATTTTAAGAGCCGGAAGCGAGCGTTCTGCTGAAGAATTTGTAAGGGCCATACATAGAAATATTCTAAGAACAATGTCAACATTCGGAAACACGGACTGTAACCTCTCTTTTCGTAAAAATTTACTCATTTTGGCTGGTATATCACTAATCTCAGAAGATTTCAAAAGTTCCGCGAAATGTACACATTCACTAGGGAAGGAAGTCTCTAAATCTGCGTCATATGATGCTTGGAGTTTTGCTGAACGTTCAGAAATATCGTCAGGTGAACTGTTCTTAAGTTTACTGAAAATTGTGAAGGAATCCAACAGTGTTCTATAACTTTACTTCCTCCTCACTAATTCGGTGTACGAGTTGTCGAGTACTGGCAGAATGTTTTGACTAAATTTTTCCCTTTCAGTCAGAAAAACTTCTTCAGAGTCCGCTTCTTCGTCATCATGAAGTTTGCGTTTTCATGATCTTTTACAGACGTATTCATAGTCTATATCACAGTCTCCAAGGATTTATTTTCATAATAGCCGAACATGCCACGAATAGATGCGACAATTCATACAAATGATTCATGTAACTCATGCACTGTTTTAGTATCAATATTTACAGTTTGCAATTTCAGACTTACACTATTAAATCTCTGGAATATATCCTTCCAAACTGTCATCATGAATACTGTTTCTAGTCTGCTTAGTTGATACAATAAAGCTGAAGCCTCATTTCACACAAGTGGTTTTTCAAACGCATTATTGGCGATATGTGTGAGGGCATTGATAACGCCCTCCCAGTTTTCATATAGACTTACACACGCTTCCTCTCTTGCTAACCAGCGTGTTCTTGATAAACTTTTTACCGTTTTGCTTCCTGGTTTCATGAAAGAAGTTTATTCCAGCGCTGTGTAGAAACAGAGAAAAAATTATAAAGGTTTTGTACTACATTCAAAAATGAACATGCTTCCCAACAACAGCTTGCCACATTAGTGCCGACTAAATTCAAAGAATGTGCTGCACAAGGCACATAATGCGCTTTCGGATTTCGTTCTTTAATGTGTGCCTGCAAACCAGTGTAGATTCCTGTCATATTGCTTGCGATGTCATACGACTGGCCTCTACAGTCAGTAATACCAATGGAATTTGTAGACACGTCCTTTAGTACAGCCTTAGGTATGTTTTCGGACTTGTGTCCCGGGTTTGGTAAAAACAGAAGGAAACGTTCAACAGGTTCACCATTCTCGTTCATATATCTTAATATGAAAGATAATTGATCAATATGTGAAATGACCACTGTAGAATCTACTATTATAAAGAAATATTTGGCCTTTTTTGTGTCACTTATGATAATTCTTTTTATTACTTCAGAAAGAAGCTCTATTATTTCATCACAGATTGTTGAAGAAAGATAACTTATATGTCCCTGTCCTGAATTCCCATATCGTTCAGTGTGCTCTGTGAGAAAAGGATCAAACTTGACTATAAGTTCAAGAGACATCATAAATTGACGATTGTGTAATGAATGGAATCTTTCATCTTGTCCATGTAGGGGAAGTCCACGACTTGTTAGCTTCTTCACTATTGTAAACACCCTTTTCAGTACAATGCACCAGTATATTTCATTATGTCTCAACATACTGTATGACACGAAATGGTTATCTATTGTTCCAAGCGACTTTTTTCTTGTTAAGAACGATGACAGAGTTTTTGTGTTCAAGTGAATTCTCATGATAAGATAAAATATTAGAAATATTTTTTCCAATCTGCAATACGATTAGTAGCAATCGCGGCCTTACCTCCACGCAATCTACATGGTGGACAAAAAGCAGCACTGGTGCTGCAGGAGTACACTAGAAAATCACGCAAAGTTGATTCACCATTTAAAAGTTTACGGTAAAATACATTTTTGTTCAAATATCTGGTTTTATCGCCCATTGATCTTCTTGAATTAGAAAAATCACCGTTACAATTTTGATTAATGCCACGTTGTAAGACAATGTCGATTGTTGATTCAATCTACAGGATCATCACTGACGAGGTTATTTCTCTTCGTAATGTCTGACTCCACACTTAGTTTTTCGTGAAACTCGAAATTAGGAACAACTTTTGTTTCATCTATATTCTCTTCTTTTACAACAGCTGCAGTGCCATCCGTACAACGTGAACTCGAAGTCGAACCAGCAATATTTTTTGTCATAAATTTATCTACTCAGCCAAGCGTTTTTAGAACATTGACTTTTCGTTCTCTCCTTTTCTCCTTTTCTTCGATAATTTCCGAAATGCCGCCCCACTTAATTTTGCACATTTGTTTTTTTCACTGTTATTCGTTTTAAGGCACGCACAAAATTGTCAACCAACAGTCAAAACTAAAGAAAAAATTTTTTAAAAGGAAAGAAAGAAAGGCTATTCAGTTCCAATTGTACTACACCGCACAGGAGCACATAGCTTTTTACCTTAAACACGGCACACGAGCACAAAGATTTTTCCTTTAAACACGAAGCAATGTACTGAGCAACTCGGATTACTCGACGTAATTGTACTGTGAAACAACGACAATGCAGAACAATTTAATTCCATTGTCGCCTGTTTCTCTGATGTCAGTGAACAGTAGAAGCACACCTGACGGCTGGAATTAGTCTCTTGAAGAAAAGCGGGCAGTCCTTTATTTTTATTTTTATTTTTTGGCTTCTGTTTCCCGTGTCGCCGGAATTTTAGCTGGGACGCAAATGTGTTCTGAATATTCCTGACATTGTCTTTCTAATTTAAAAAGCAAATAATTTTTGCAGTTTCTTGCAGAGAGGTGTGCTGGATCGACTCTTATCCTACTTAGTCTTATAACATTTTATTCTTATAACATTTTAGTTTCTGTGGGCATAGAAGACAGACTACAAAGTTTAAGTAGTCTTGTTGGCAGTTTATGTGGTGTGTTGTTATTTGTGTTCACTGCTGTTATGTCTACACGCAAATGCACCTTTTGTTCCAACATAAGTAAAAATTACCTTTCCTCAAAGAAAAACAGCTTAGTTAAGTAGTTTAATATAAAATTTGCAATGCCACGTTCTATTCGATTGCATAGAGTGGGAACTTTGATACCGTGCAGCCTGCAGCGCAATAAATGAGACTAATAAAAGTTGGTTTCTTCTTCTTTTTTCGCCAAAAAAGTAAATAAATAAATAAAATTTTTTAACTGTTGTGAAGTGTATTTCACACATTATTAGAAATACTACTAATGTCCTTTTCGTGTAAATATTTGTTTAAAAATGTAAATCATTCCCAGTATCAACATGTTTTGTTAAACGTGCGGGCTTCCACAACAATAAAATGGTGAAATGAAATGGCCCTCAACTACGTACCCTCCGACTCAATTTTGAAATATTAAAAGTTTTGGGTGGTTTCGTTGTCTAGGGGTTGGGATACGCAGTTGCCGCATTACAAGCCAAATATTGCTGAGTCTACAGTACAGAATGTGAATATACACATGAATCGATTGTTTAAGGTTCCTATCACTCGGCAATTGCGGATGTAAAGTAGGAATTCATAAATGAAAGACTAGAATTAAATAAAATTTGCAGATACTATCTTACCGACTTTAAATGATGAGTACGATAGTAGAAGTACTTTTGAGAATGTGGTATATTTCTGCAAAACACTTATTGATGTCGATGGTCCAGCAATTAAATAAAATATAAGTTGAATAGCAGGGAAACTATAGATTCCTACTTCATGTAATTAGTTATGAACAACAACATAGCTCGCCAGATATTCACTTCCAAATGCGTACTATGTCTTCACTGCAGAAGCCACGGAAATCTCACAAGTACGCAAGTCGGCACTCCGAAATATTTCTCTCTTGCGATCACGAGCTAACTGCTCCACTCCAAGTCTTTCCCCAGACTGTGCGTCCGTCGCGCCGTCACGTCCAGCACTCCCCAAGTCCTGTCCCGTACTGTCCCTGTGCTGCACCGTCCTGCCCACAACTCCCGATTCCATCCAGTCTCCCCATTCACGTGCGCTGTGATTGGCTAGAGCACTCATGCCGTGTCTTCTAGCCAACACACCGACACAAACATAATGAAACACATTCAAAATACTGTATTTACATTTAAATAACTTGAAATTAAATAAATATTCCTATGAGTGGATCACAAACACTCTCTAACACACGTTATTAGATACACAAACAAATTAAATAAACATATATCAAAGGAATAGAACAATAGGTAGGCCAGTAGCCGAATGTCTCTGTGCTTTCCAAAACACAGTAAATATTTAACCAATTTCTTCATGAATAGTATATATCGGATATAAACAAAGACACTGACGAATAAATATATTTATTAGTATACTGCTACCGTTTTTTCATGTCACTGTGGAGTGCTTATGGCCTGACGCGATTAGTAATAATCGGCCACTTTGACCTCCAGTAACTCATGTACTATTCAAGTTACATGCCTCTAATTCATACCAATTTAGGTTTACACTAATAGCTTTCTAAAGACATGTCGATCGACAAAACCGGATGAACTATTTAGATTACGGAAATTCGTTGCTGGGTGTTACTTGCACAATTTACAGTCAGATACTAAACTTTACACTAGTAAAGATATTGGAAGTCTGATTACACCATTACAATCTGCACATACTAATAATGTACATGTTTCTTTTTGAGGTATCATGATTCAAATGGCTACTATTAATTTCAATGCGAACTGTGAAACATCTGCCATTAAGGTTTCACAAAGTCCGCCATCTTTGGCACTCTCGGCATACAGCGTCACCAAGAAATTCCCAGCCACGGGCTCCCTGGACCCCGGCGAACGTTGGACACCACGTGGTGGCTGCCGGGCCCCGGCTTGCCCATGCCAACTCGGAACTTAGAATACTCTCATGGAGACACAACTCGCCCGTTGCCTCACAAGTGGGTGTCATTAAATCAATCCTCAGCTATTGAAGACCACAGATCTTTCACATTAATTCCAGTAATGGAGAGTTGACTTGATACTTCCTAGTAATTTCTACAAGAAATTAAAGTACAGTCAGTTTTTACATACTGAAGCCCACACATATCACAGTATTTAAGAAACTGCTGATTAGTGTATCACAGCTTTTCAGGGGTCCCGGTATTTTCAGTCGCCAAGTAAACTATGTATATTTCCAAGCATGTATTGCCGAAATTCGCTCTTAAGGCTTATTTAAACTAGCAACTTGCTTAACTATATTAAAAATTTTTGTTGTTTGTAAGCGCAGTTATTTTAAAACGTAAAAGGATAAAATCAGTACAGGGCAAAAAATGCTGCCGCCCTTAAGGTGCCGGCCCTATGCCCGTGCCTAGTGGGCCTATACGTAAATCCGCCACTGAAAGCAAGACAATATACGCAAGAAGCAGTGCCCTATATATACATTCAATTAGCGGTTACCCAGCTCCCAACATAAGAAATTAAGGATGTAAGTAATTCTCTCAAATACTCCCACACAGTAGATAATACTCCAAGTAAATTACTCAAATTATATTTTCGCGTGAATGTAGCCTATTCACTCACATACACAGTAAATTAACATCACAGTGAATATTCCTAGAGGTACACGTGCTTAAATATTATCAGACCTTTCTGCAAGAAAGATTCAAGAACGGCAGTAAGACATATATTAACGAATACTGGCGTCACAATACTCAGTACCATCCCCAAAGTACTGTAAAAGATTAACACGCAAGACCAATAACAAATGCATCCCAAAGTAAGATAGGTAGAAGTAGTCTCAATTCGGATTTGTTCCTGCATCATACAGGTTGCACTAACCGAAAGTATCTTTGACCAGACTTATGTCTGGCGTAACGCTAATAAATAATACACACAGATCTTCCTCGTTAATCAGTCTGTCTATTAGCGAAAAGCGCATCAGAATGCCTACATCAGTTCCTGAGATAAACTTTCACATACAAACAAACGTAGCGGGGGACTTCATATCATCACAGTTCAGGCAATCTGCATGAAATATTTATAACTTCCTCGTCAACAGTCTCTCTGTTAGTGAAAACCGTATTAAATTCCTGCAGTCGCTATTGAGATTCGCCTTCACATTTTAAACCATCATTCTTCTGCCTGGTTTGATGCGTCCCACCACGAATTCCTCTTCTGTGCCAACCTCTTCATCTTAGAGTAGCACCTGCAGCCTCCGTCCTTAATCATTCAGTTGTTTGCTGGACGTATTCCAGTCTCCCTTTTCCTCTACAGTTTTCACCCTCTACAGCCCCCTCTAGTAGCACGGAAATTGTTTTGTGATACCTTAATATATATCCTATCACCCTCTCCCTTCTTCCCGTCAGTTTTTTCCACATGTTCCTTTCCTTGCCGATTCTCCGGAGAACCTCCTCATTCCTTACCCTATCAGTCCATCTAATTTTCAACATCGTCTATAGCACCACGTCTCAAATGCTTCGATTGTCTTCTGTTCCGATTTTCCTGCAGTGCATGTTTCACTGCCATACAACTCTGTGCTCGAAATGTACATTCTCAGAAATTTCTTCCTCAGATTAAGGCCTATATTTGATTCTATGAGACTACTCTTGGCCAGGAATGCCCTTTTTACCAGTGCTAGTCTGCTTTTTAAGTCCTCCTTGCTCTGTCTGTCATGGGTTGTTTTGCTGCCCAGGTAAGACAATCTTTCGTGATCAATCCTGATATTAAGTTTCTCGCTATTTTCATTTCTGCTACTTCTCCTTACTATTGTCTTCGGTTTACCCTCAGTCCATATTCCGTGCTCATTAAACTGCTAATTCCATTCAGCAGGTCCTGTAATTCTTCGAGACTTTCACTGTTGGCGATAGTAATGTTGCAACGAATTTTATCATTGATATCCTTTCACCTTGACTTTCAATTCCACTCTTGAACTTATCATTTATTTCTTTCATTGCTTCTCGATGTATAGACTGAACAGGAGGGGAAAAAGACTACATCCCTTTCTTAGATAATTTTTAATCCGAGCACTACGTTCTTGATCTCCCACTCTTGTTGGTCCCTCTTGGTTTTTGACCATATTGTACATTATCCGTCCTTCTCTAGGGCTTACCCCTCCTTTTCTCTGAATTTAAATTATTTTCAACCATTTGAAATTGTCGAACGCTTTTTCCAGGTTGGCAGATCCTATAAACATATCTTAATTTCTATTTAGTTTTGCTTTCATTACCAATTGCAACGTCAGAACTGCCTCTGTTGGTGCCTTAACCTTTCCTAAAGCTAAACTTGTCGCTATCACATACAGACAGAAAAACGTGACGCGTGACTTTGATTAGTAGTAATATGTAAAAATATGCATAGATTCTGATCAAGCTTCGGGTGGTCTCTGGATTTGTTGAGCCGCCTTACTTTGCTGCTTATCCCCCAGAGACCACCTCTTCTGTTGCTGAGCAGTTTGCATCTCCAGTCAGTAGTACGAGATGTCATGCCAAAGACTAATTAAATATGAAAGAGATAAAAAACCATATCAAAATCCCTACATTATTTCCTATATTTAGCCTGTGCCTAGGCAGAAAAACTTGGCGAAGGACTTTAATTTATTCGCAGAAAAGGTCTATCCACAAAATACGATTTTTATATTCTCGAAACAGATTATACAAAATTTAAATAACAAAATATCGCAAAACTGTGTTTTCTTGACTTGTCGAAAGCATTTGATCGTGTAGCTCACATTAATGTTCTCGAAAAGCTCAATTGTTATTATATGAAAGATACTGCACGTGACGTGGTTCGGTCAACAATCCCATGAAACGTACATTGCGAACAAGAATCTTCAGACAGGGGAAATAATCATAACAAATATACCTCAGTAATCGATAATGAATCTGCCCCTGTTCTTGTTATACTTATAAATGATCTGGTCTCGTATATACAAGTAGCTGGAATTTTTCTGTTTTCTTTTTTTTCTATTTTTTTACGATACGAGTATTATAATACAGCCTACTGGTGAAATTTAAGCATTTGAATATATAAATAAAATTTTGTAATTTTGTTAATAGTCGTTCTCTGTTAATTCATACCACGGAAATTACATGAACATTCGGCACTACACTGTGACCCTACCGCTAGAAATAATACCATAGGAAAGATATAGATAAAAGAGACGGAATATTCTAAATACATAGGTGTTGTGAAAGTCACATGTAATAGGTCTTGTTAAACGTCTAACATATGCAGCTTTGCAGATTAAAATGTCAAAAAGTCGACTTAGTTTTCCTATGTTTATTTTTTGTTTCATAGCATCATACTTTGGGGCAACTCATCATTGACGAAAAAAGGAGTTCCTTGCACAGAAGCATGTAACAATATATGGTGTCTACTCTAGAATGTCGTATAGAGATCTAACTAATCAGTTGGCCATATTGGCGACACCTTCAGAGTACATTTACTTTAGTCTTTTGTATAAATGGGTCCAAGGCTACTACAGAATTAGCTTTTTTGTGACTGAACCATGTTTTTGCATTAGTTATGTTTTGTCTGTCTCTTTGCTCCCTCACGCACGTAATAAAAGGCTTGTACACTCCCCATCTTTCCTCAAAATGCTTGAAGCTCCATATGTCTCCGATAGAAGCATATTTGGCATATGACATTTTTCGCATAACATATGTAGTAATGCCTTGGACCAAGTATTTATTTTTTTCGTTTAAGCTATTTTTGTATCTCTGACGACACAACTGTAAAGTTAAATTCGGTGACATTTACGCCAACTGATTTTTAGACGTTGACCATGTCATGTGCAGTTTTATTTTAAATGTGATTCAATGGATATAGTGTGGCTGGCGCTGACATGGCGACAAAGACCCACATAACGGTTGCGTTTTATCATTTTACGGACGGAATTCACAACTGTGTAAGTTGTTACGTCGTTTTGGCGGTAATACCAAAAGCAATCCATATTATTACGTTTTTTATGTGAACCATGCTAACTAGTGATTTATACACAAGTTGTGCCCATTACCACATCTAAAAGCAATATTTATTAGAGGATCCATAAGGTCGAGCTTCCACCATCAGCACCAACCAACCAGGAGTCTCTTGTACTAGTTCGAGTGTTGCTACTGTTGGTTTCACATAGACTGATAGAAGCCACTCCGCTATGCTCTACGTACGTATCTGTCCGTCTGTATACTTTTTTCTGTGTGTGTTCTTCATCGCCGTCGTCACTGCCAGACTCCTCCCACCGCCGCCATCCCGCAACTCGTCTCCGCCCTAGTCCTCGTCTTCATCGCTCATTTCGTCACCGCCGCTGCGCCAGCCTCCTCGCCGTCTCTGTCTACTCGCCACCCTCTCCATCGCCGCCGTCTCCTCTCCGCACGGTGGACACCCCAACCATCTCCATCATTTACACCGCCCCCTCCTCTACTCCCACCATCACTACATGGAGCGCTTCCCACAATCATATGCCCACTGCCCTTCCCTACAGTTTCTTCCACAGCCATAGTAAAACCAGCTTCCTACCTTCGCCTCCCCATGGCACCTTCCCCATTGTCCACATTCTCATTTACCTATCCTCCAATCCTAGCTTTTCCCACACTCAGCACTAGCCCTGCAACACCTGTATGAATTATACCATGCTGCGCCACCATCACTATGCCAGATGTCAAAACACCATCCACCAGCAGCCACACTGACTCCAGCCTAATGGCAGGACCTGCCCAGCGCTATATCCCACCTTCTCCAATTCCTTAACCCCAATCCCAACCCATAGTCATCAAAAACCTCAGAAGCGATCCAATGCAAACACTGCAACCAGCAGTACCACCAGAAAACCTCAGAAACGAACCAATGCAGACACCACAACCAGTACTACCACCAAAAAACGTCAAACTAATCTGAATCTAACTAAACACTTGGACAATACTCTCTCCCCCACACTTTTTTCTTCTGGCTGTCCACACCTTTCTCCAACCCCCCCCCCCTCTCGACCCTCAATCCCTAAACAACAAATTTCTTACCCCCAAAATCAGAAGCATGTCCCCATATTCTTATCACCCAAATCATCCACACAGGTCGTCTCCTTAAACTCCTTTGCATTACCTTTAATCCATATACCTTTCTCACTCCCTTCGACACCACTACCTCTCCCCCCCCCCCACCAAACAATCCCAAACTCTCCACTATCCCCACGATTACAAAGCTTAACACCAAGATCATGGCAGAGGAAATGGTCACTGAATTCAGTTCTAATCCTTCCACAGAAACCTGCACTGCCTGCCATTCTTTGTGACTCCGGTACCACCTTCCTCATCTGCATATTCAAAGAGCATGCTCCCACCATCCATCGCCTATTCACACAGAGAGCCCTCATCCATAATCGCCCCCCCACCATCCTACAAATGCCAAAAATGCCTCCTACATAATGACTACCTCCTATATAACGACCACTTTCTCCCTGACTGTAAAGATCCTCCCATCTACCCCTCCTACTTCCTTAAGCAATGTCCCAACCTAGGTTCCCTCCCCACCTGCAACACCCACAATGGTGCTCACCCTACCTACTCCAACAAGTGCAACATCAAATCCCCACCCGTCAAACCGGAATTAACTTGGTCTGTCCATCCTTTTGACCATCCCATCCACCCCAACATCTCCCTCCAACTGCTGCTGAGGAAATCATCTATTTCCTTGTCATTGTCCTCCAAAACCTCCTCCAATGACCACATATCCTTGAGCAATCTTCCTTGCTGCCCTCTCAGTATTCCACCTTAACACTTGAAACTCTCGTATCTGTAACCCATGCAACCCACATCTTAACCTCTCATCATGGCAAGACAGCATTACAGTAGCCTATATAGCAACATCTGCTCTCCACCCACCAACAAGCCCCTTTTTATCCATACCTTGTCCCAATGCAAAATTGGTACTATCATATTCAATTAAACATTTCTACAAAAACCATCTGCCCCTCTCCCTATATCCTCCACTGCACTGACAACCATTTGCCCTAGCCAGAGAAGGAGTAGCAACTGGTCATCACAGGAACATTCCCCATTCAGCCACAACTCTAACTCAATTTCGCCAATTATCTTACCCTTAGCCTCTTCATCAGAACACTAACTGTTATCTCTGCTATAACATACATCCAACTTAATAATGCCATCCCCTATGTTTTCTCAGATACATCGTTCGTATAATTTCCACCTACATTATTTATTGCTGCGACCTCAATGTCCATTGTAGATCCCCTGCATATCTCTGTCAGTGGCATTAGTATACAGTCTCCCTCTAAGGTGGCATTGTCTCCATCCCATAATACACCCATCCTGAAAGCAACACCACCCCAGATGTCGTCCCAGCATCTCCCAGTTTCCTTAGATAGTTCACTGCAGAATCCCTCGATCCAGTGGGAATTCACCACCTACCTGTCTTCCTCACCGTGTCCTACAAATTACCCCATCGCTATGAGCCCCATCCCATCCTAATTTTGTCCACAACTACTCCCATGCAAACTAGAAAGCCTACTGGGAGTCCATAGATAGCCAGATAGGAAGCCACAACCTAACCTCCCAGCAATCCAGTAATATCCTCTGCGCCACAGCAGTAGACCTCGTCAGATTCTGTCTCCAGCTGTATCCTACAACAGACATATAACCTCACCACCTCAGTCTCCCATCACAAGCCCTACTCCTTCTTCATGGATCCCATCACTTATATCACTCTTTTCTATGGACTTGTGACTAGGATAAAATCACACAGCACTGGCAAATATAGCAACAGATTATAAAGTTACTTAGTACCTGCCGGCCATTGTGGCTGAGCAGTTCTAGGCATTTCAGTCCGGAACTGCGTTGCTGCTACGGCCGCAGATGCCTTGGGCAATGATGTGTGTGATGTCCTTAGGTTAGAGGTTTAAGTAGTTCTAATCTAAGGGACTGATGACCTCAGATATTAAGTCCCATAGTGCTCAGAGCCATTTGAACCATACTCAGTGCCAAAAAGCGTGCTGAAGGGCACCAGACTCAGTGCTACACTCCTAGTCCACTCTTCCAAGTACTGAAAAGCATTCCACTGACTTGCTGGCACCCATCCCATCCCATCCCACTCCACACGATCCTTCACAACAACCATCCCTTACTGGACAAGATATCCGAAGCCAATCACTTTGCATCCTATCTATCTCTCTCTCTCTCTCTCTCTCTCTCTCTCTCTCTCTCTCTCCCTCTCTCTCTCTCTCTCTCTGACATCTTCTCCATTCCTGACAAGCATCACTCCGATTACAGTAGGCATACTGTTCATGAATGCACAGACACTATAGTCCCACCTGCTGACTCCCAGCTTCCGGTACTTGAACAACTAGAAACAAAATCAAACATCACAATCACAGCACAGGATAAAGAAGTACTTTATTCTAGCCTGTGGGGAACCTCCAAAATCCCACTTTTCCTCAAATCGAACAAACCTCTCACTGATACCTCCTTGTACTTCCCCATCTGCCTCACCTCAGTGTTTAGCAAGGTCTTTGAATACATCCTATCCCGAAACATTCACCGCATCTGCGACCACAAGATCTACTTCCTATCACACAGTGTGGCTTCTATCCCTCGTTCTCTGTTGATGATCAACTTCTGAACCTCACCCTTCTCCTATTACAGCAGCTCCACAACCATAAATTTACTAACTTTATCTCGCTTGACCTAGAGAAGGTATTCAACTGTATATGGCATTCTGGACACCTTTTCAAACTCCAGACATGCTCTTCCAATCAATTATGTCCGCCTTATTGTATCCTTCCTCTCCCATCGACTGTGCTGTTTCACTATTAATAACATCAATTCCAGCACCCTACACTCTATGGCAGGTGTGCCCCAATGTTCTCTCCCCTCTCCTTTGCCTCTTACACACTGACAATATGCCCAAACCACCTCCGTCCATCCATGTCTTTCAACATGCTGATGGAACTGCTTCCTTCGCCCTCTATTGTCTGCTCCAGAAATCCCAACGATCCCTTCAAACCCATCTCAATCAGTTTACCTCCTGGTAGTGTAACTAATAGCTCCTTAATATTAATCCCTCCAAAAACGAGGCAGTAATTATAGGACATACCAGCTGCTGCATCTTCCATCTCCATGGCTTCTGCCTCACCATTTAGTATTGTCGTAACCAGCTAACTGAGACACTAAAATACCCTACACTTACATTTTACCACACACTAATCATCAAACAGAACGACCACAATAGACTAAAACCACTAACTTTTCCCAGTTTTAGTGACAGTGTACAATGCAGTGTTTTTTATGATCAGAGTCTCTTCTGCCGTATTTTTTCAAGTATTTTGTGTTCTTCATGTGTTTTCAACTGTGCTGTTTTCCACATTTGTATAACTGCTTTCAAATCATTCATGGCAAGAACATTATTGCTTAGATTCTCTAAAATAATTTTAAATTAGTGGTAAATACATCTCCTTATTTGGTGTTTAGCATGTAATTAGAGAATAATGTCTACTGGCTGAAGAGCAGGTTAATTTTACCGCTGGTAGCCCAGCCCCACCCCATGGGGCGAGGGACATGAAAGAATAATAAAGGAAAAAATGGAGCAGCCTCCATCTTAATGTGTGGAAAATGAGATATTTGATTATAGTTTTTCACTGTGATGGAAGTATATAATTAGTTTTTTATATATATTTCTGACTTTACTTTTCTATTCTTGAAGATGCTGTAACTTTTGTCATGTGGTTCACTATCAGATAGCTCGACAATGCCCAAGGAGGTGAAATTACCTAGCAGTGAAAAATCAAGAAAATAAAGTGTTTGTTTCGAAAATAAAAACAGCCTATGCAGGACAGTTACTTCCCTGAATTCATACACTCCATGTACAGTTTATTTTAAACAGTTAACAGTAATTCAAAAACAACAGTGACCTTCATAACTATATTACTAGAAGGAATGATTACAAGTATTCATTACTTATCCTTCAGACAAAATTTTTGGTGATTTATCCAGTGATGTGAGCAATGTAACACAAGATGAAATTATTTCTTTTTGACAGTTACTTCTACTGCTATTTCTACTGCATGCAAGAATTTGTGACTGTAAGTTATACTCCTATATATATACGCTTGGGAAACCGAGTGGCGCCAGATAACACGATGAGATAACAAACAACCACAACCATGCCAACCAAACGATACCGTCTGGCCTCCAACAGAGGGCGGATACCTACAAACAGCGCCGACCCGTGTGGCCGAGCGGTTCTAGGCGCTACAGTCTGGAATCGCGTGACTGCTACCTTCGCAGGTTCGAATCCTGCCTTGGGCATGGATATGTGTGATGTCCTTAGGTTAGTTAAGTTCTAGGGGACTGATGATCTCAGATGTTAAGTCCCATAGCGCTCAGAACCAGTTGAACCATTTTTGAATGTACAAACACCACCAACGCGAGCCGCAGCACGGCTCAGTGACTTATCTGTTTTTTTTTCCCCTTACCCTTCATTTATACTCCGCAAACCAATTTACGGTGCCTGGCGGAAAGTAGTTTGTGTACCACCGTAACTTCGCGCATTTCCCTGTTCCAGTCGTGGGTAGTGTGTGGGAAGAACGATTGTTGATAAGACTCTGTGAGAGTTCGAATCTATCTCATTTTATCTTCATGCTCTTTTCGCGAGATGTAAGAGGTTGGAACAGGAAACTATATGACGGAGAAAATCACAACCAAAGAAGTAGTTATGCGACGTAAAAGAAAGTTGGTAGGCGTGTTTCTACATCCGAAGTATGTTGTGTATTAAAACTTCACACCAGTCGGATAAGAGTGGCATTATTAGCGCCACTACGAGGTTGCATCAGGTTTTAAATAAATACGCTGTAACGGTCGTGAGCGTTAGTTACCTCTGAGTCTGGACGTGGTGAGTTGATGTTAGTCAAGAATGCCTTAAAGGCGGCAAAGGTGCCGTTATCAACACCTCACCGAGTTTGAACGAGGTCGTATAACAGGGCTACGAGAAGATGTAATACTGCAGAAAACTTGAGAGGAATGTAGTTACTGTACGTGATTGCTAGCAGCGCTGGTCCCGAGAATGTACGGTCGCAAGAAGACCGGGTTCCGTACGACACTGTGGCACTGCCGAGAGGGAAGAGCATCACAGGCGTATGGCTCTGCATCTGCAGCAGCAATCTGAGCAGCAGTTTTCATCTCAGTGAAACAGCTAATTGTTACAAATCGACTAATTCAAGTGCAGCTTCGAGCTCGATGCCATGTAACCTGTATTCCACTGATCGCCATCTGCGACTTCAGTGGAGTCGAGAAAGAGGTCATTAGAAGGCACCGTAGAGGCCTTCTGTGTTTTCTTATTAAAGCTGGTTCTGCCTCGGTGCCGGTGAAGGCCGTGTGTTGGTTAGAAGGAGGTCAGTTGAGGGCCTAGAACCAACCCGTCTGTGTACTAGACACATTGGGCCAACACCTGGAGTTATTTCACGTGTGCGATCTCGTATGACGATACAAGTGTTCTGTTGGTTATTCCACACGACACAGCATTACAGGGGGTGTTTTCCAACAGGATAACGCTCACCTTCATACCGCTTTGGTAACCCAACATGCTCTGTAGAATGTCGACATGTTGCCTTGGGCTCCTCTGTCTCCAGTCAAGCATATATGAGACATCATCGGAGGAAAACTCTAGTATCATCCACTAATAGCTTTAACTATCCCTGTACTGACCGACGAAGTGTAACGGGCAAGGAACTCCACCCACAAATAGACATTTGGCACCTGTACAATACAATGCATGCACGTTCGCATGCTTGCATTCATACACCGGTTATTATTACTGTACCAGAATTTGTCATTCCTAATGGCATATCTCGCGGTTACAGTGTAAGTAGGCTGTTTAGGTTTTTATATTGGTAACGCCACGTAGCGCTCTGTATGAAAATCACTGGCTGTGCTGTGTGCAGTCAGTGGCTGGTTGGCAGTGTTGTGATAGTCGCTATTGTAGTGTTGGGCAGTTGGCTGTTAACAGCACGTAGCGTTCCGCAGTTGGAGGTTAGCCGCCAGCAGTGGTGGATGTGGGGAGCGAGATGGCGGAGTTTTGAGAGTGGGTGATCTGGACGTGTGTCCATCAGAGACAGTATATTGTAAGACTGGATGACTTTTGAACACTATTAAGGTAAATACATTGTTTGTTCTCTATCAAAATCTTTCATTTGCTAACGATGCCTATCAGTAGTTAGTGCCTTCAGTAGTTAGAATCTTTTATTTAGCTGGCAGTATTGGCGTTCGCTGTATTGCAGTAATTAGAGTAACGAAGATTTTTGTGAGGTAAGTGATTCGTGAAAGGTATAGGTTATTGATAGTCAGGGACATTCTTTTGTATGGATTTTTTAAAGTCAGATTGCGTTGAACTAAAAATATTGTTTGTCAGTTTAGTGTTGATCAGAATAAGTAAAGAGAGAAATGTCTGAGTACGTTCAGTTTTGCTCAGATGTTTGAAAATCAAATAATGTAAGAGGTTTATCAGCACAGTAATTCATAAATTTTTCTAAGGGGGCGTTTCATAACAGTAACCTGTGATCATGGAATGCTCATCATTTACATATGTTATCTACACAAACGTGTTCCTTTACTTTATGATGCTGCAATTCTTTTTTTTTTTTTTTTTTTGCGTCATTGTACACCGTGACCCACAACGACTCTCTTGTAGCTCCTGCTACTTTAGTTAGACGACAACTCCGTGACGCTTTCAAGCTTGCTATACGAACCAATGACGGAACGCACTGGTTATTTGGATTTTCTCCATTTCATCTTCTATCTAAAACTAAATTCGACCGAATAGGCCATAAGGCCCAACGGTACCGACCGGCTACCGTGTCATCCTCAGTCCACAGGCATCATTGGATGCGGATATGGAGTGGCACGTAGTCAGCACACCGTTCGCCCGACCATGTGTCAGTTCACGTATCTGTCAGTCCTATCTAACCTGCCCTGATAGCCGAGCGTTTAGCACGCCTCTTCCGAGATTCGGGCAAGCACGCCAGCCGAGGATAAAAACGCGCAACGGATTAACGACGAGAAGGGAGGAACCGGCCGGCCTGGATGTCGTTTTCAGGCAGTTTTTAACATGCGCAAGGTAAATACAGGGTTCGAACCCACATCCCGTGTCAGTTTCACAGTTCGCAAACATTAGAAAAAGTTCGCACACTTCAACATGCATAACACTACCCGCAGACTGATGAGGTACACAAGTCTGTCTCTGGGGAAGCGTGGCATCAGGGAGGGCACCTGGCCACCTCCTAACATTAACAATGCCAAATACAGCAATAACCATACGAATCCCGCTATACGCTAACTCTTTCGTAGACTGACAACACTACCTCAGGAGTCTTCCACTGAATCACAGTACGGCTTTTGCCTTTCCTGCAGCTGGTTTTATATTTTTCCTCGGCACCAGTCCTTCCGTACACTTACTCCCAGATATTTGACGGTTTCGAATGCTTCCAGTGGCTGTTCAACAATCGTTCAGTAACTAATAACGTGTATTTCCGCTAGTACGTCATATTTGTTTATGTTTAGAATCAAGTGAATATCCGTCCGCGAAACATCACTCCTCTGCAGGCCTCCATATCGCTACAATTTCCTGACTCTCTGACCTTTCTATATACAACAGCATCATCCTCCGATAAGCGCCCTGAGTTTTCCATATAACACACTAGGCATATATACAGTATGTCGCGTCACATCCATATTAAAAAATAATTCCCATTCCCTCCAAATGAATATCTATGTAATGACAGCTATAAGTACACGTAGTTGAAATAATACATAATTTACTGATAATTCGTCTTCTGTAGAATGCAGCGTTATGTGAACTTTGTGACCATTAACATTATCATTTGTAAAAACAGAAATATTTGCGTTAATTAATTAATTATACATACGACGCATCAAGACAAAAAAACTACTACTGTGCCACTTAATCCATGCCTATTGTCGCTGAGCTGTATTTTTTTAATGTGAGTCTGATTTTCAAGTGTGAGTCAAATTCGCATTAAAAAGTCTAAATATATTTCTTTTACTGTGACTTCGTCATTTAAAAGACCTTTTCATTGCTAATAAGGATAAAAGTTAAGAGTGCGATCAGAACGATTAACTCCATTCAGTAAAAGTGAAATGATCAAATCCGGAAGCTTTTTGCTAGGTTCCCGATGATTTCAAATGCCATTTTATGCTTATCTATCACTTACTACATTAATTAGAACCTGCAGTCATTTATTTTCATGAAGTCCGATAACATTTGTGAGTAAAATTATTCCGAAAGGAAACTCCGTTTCTCTTCCCCATTATTCAAAATACCACATGACATATTTCCAAGCTTTTGGCCACAGTTATATTTTTCTGTTTTAAACTAATTGACAGCGTTGTTAATGGTTCCTGATATTTTATAAACGGAAGCGATAAAGAATAAACCGGAGATATATTTTGACCCCAGTTTTCTTACAACGTTATCGCCAAAAACAGAGTTTCAATAAATAAGTTTACGTGACATCCAATGTTTTCGATTACCAGATTCTGAATTTCAAATCCATTTCACTGGAATTACAGTCGATAATGTTCTAATCTGAGTGCTAACTAGTTCTCCTACAATGCACTATTGAGTTACGCTAAAAATTTCTTGTATGTCGGAGCAGTTCTATCCGTGAAGAATGATATGTTGTATTCTGTTTACTGTTGTTGTTGTTGTTGTTGTTGTGGTCTTCAGTCCTGAGACTGGTTTGTTGCAGCTCTCCATGCTACTCTATCCTGTGCAAGCTTCTTCATCTCCCAGTACCTACTACAGCTCGCATCCTTCTGAATCTACATCCTTCTGGTCTCCCTCTACGATTTTTACCCTCCACACTGCCCTCCAATACTAAATTGGTGATCTCTTGATGCTTCAGAATATGCCCTACCAACCGATCCCTTCTTCTAGTCAAGTTGTGCCACAAACTCTTCTTATCCTCAATTCTATTCCATACCTCTTCATTAGTTATGTGATCTACCCATTATTCAGCATTCTTCTGTAGCACCACATTTCGAAAGCTTCTATTCTCTTCTTTTCTAAACTATTTACCGTCCGTGTTTCACTTCCATACATGGCTACACTCCATACAAATACTATCAGAAACGACTTCCTGACACTTAAATCTATACTCGGTGTTAACAATTTTCTCTTCTTCAGAAACGCTTTCCTTGCCATTGCCAGATTACATTTTATATTCTCTCTACTTCGACCATCATTTGTTATTTTGCTCCCCAAATAGCAAAACTCCTTTACTACTTTAAGTGTCTCATTTCCTAATCTAATTCCGACAGCATCACCCGATTTATTTCGACTACATTTCATTATCCTCGTTTTGCTTTTGTTGATGTTCATCTTATTTCTTCCTTTCAAGAAAATGTCCATTCCGTTCAGTTGCTCTTCTAAGTCCTTTGCTGTCTCTGACAGAATTACAATGTCATCGGCGAACCTCAAAGTTTTTATTTCTTCTCCGTGGATTTTAATACCTACTCCGAATTTTTCTTTTGTTTCCTTCACCGCTTGCTCAATATGCAGATTGAATAACATCGGGGAGAATCTACAACCCTGTCTCACTCCCTTCCCAACCACTGCTTCCCTTTCATGTCCCTTGACTCGTATAACTGCCATCTGGTTTCTGTACAAATTGTAAATATCCTTTCGCTCCCTGTATTTTACCCCTGCCACCTTCATAATTTGAAAGAGAGTATTCCAGTCAACATTGTTAAAAGCTTTCTCAAAGTGTACAAATGATAGAAACGTAGGTTTGCCTTTCCTTAATCTTTCTTCTAAGATAAGTCGTAGGGTCAGTATTGCCTCACGTGTTCCAGTGTTTCTACGGAATCCAAACTGATCTTCCTCGAGGTCGGCTTCTACCAGTTTTTCCATTCGTCTGTAAATAATTCGTGTTAGTACACTCCTGGAAATTGAAATAAGAACACCGTGAATTCATTGTCCCAGGAAGGGGAAACTTTATTGACACATTCCTGGGGTCAGATACATCACATGATCACACTGACAGAACCACAGGCACATAGACACAGGCAACAGAGCATGCTCAATGTCGGCACTAGTACAGTGTATATCCACCTTCCGCAGCAATGCACGCTGCTATTCTCCCATGGAGACGATCGTAGAGATGCTGGATGTAGTCCTGTGGAACGGCTTGCCATGCCATTTCCACCTAGTGCCTCAGTTGGACCAGCGTTCGTGCTGGACGTGCAGACCGCGTGAGACGACGCTTCATCCAGTCCCAAACATGCTCAATGGGGGACAGATACGGAGATCTTGCTGGCCAGGGTAGTTGACTTACACCTTCTAGAGCACGTTGGGTGGCACGGGATACATGCGGACGTGCATTGTCCTGTTGGAACAGCAAGTAGCCTTGCCGGTCTAGGAATGGTAGAACGATGGGTTCGATGACGGCTTGGATGTACTGTGCACTATTCAGTGTCCCCTCGACGATCACCAGAGGTGTACGGCCAGTGTAGGAGATCGCTCCCCACACCATGATGCCGGGTGTTGGCCCTGTGTGCCTCGGTCGTATGCAGTCCTGATTGTGGCGCTCACCTGCACGGCGCCAAACACGCATACGACCATCATTGGCACCAAGGCAGAAGCGACTCTCATCGCTGAAGACGACACGTCTCCATTCGTCCCTCCATTCACGTCTGTCGCGACACCACTGGAGGCGGACTGCACGATGTTGGGGCGTGAGCGGAAGATGGCCTAACGGTGTGCGGGACCGTAGCCCAGCTTCATGGAGACGGTTGCGAATGGTCCTCGCCGATACCCCAGGAGCAACAGTGTCCCTAATATGCTGGGAAGTGGCGGTGCGGTCCCCTACGGCACTGCGTAGGATCCTAAGGTCTTGGCGTGCATCCGTGCGTCGCTGCGGTCCGGTCCCATGTCGACAGGCACGTGCACCTACCGCCGACCACTGGCGACAACATCGATGTACTGTGAAGACCTCACGCCCCACGTGTTGAGCAATTCGGCGGGACGTCCACCCGGCCTCCCTCATGCCCACTATACGCCCTCGCTCAAAGTCCGTCAGCTGCACATACGGTTCACGTCCACGCTGTCGCGGCATGCTACCAGTGTTAAAGACTGCGATGGAGCTCCGAATGAAACGGCAAACTGGCTGACAGTGACGGCGGCGGTGCACAAATGCTGCGCGGCTAGCGCCATTCGACGGCCAACACCGCGGTTCCTGGTGTGTCCGCTGTGCCGTGTGTGTGATCATTGCTTGTACAGCCCTCTCGCAGTGTCCGGACCAAGTATGGTGGATCTGACACACCGGTGTCAATGAGTTCTTTTTTCCATTTCCAGGAGTGTATTTTGCATCCGTGACTTATTAAACTGATAGTTCGGTAATTTTCACATCTGTCAGCACCTGCTTTCTTTGGGATTGGAATTATTATATTCTTCTTGAAGTCTGAGGGTATAACGCCTGTCTCATACATCTTGCTCACCAGATCGTAGAGTTTTGTCAGGACTGGCTCTCCCAAGGCAGTCAGTGGTTCTAATGGAACGTTGTCTACTCCCGGGGCCTTGTTTTGACTCAGGTCTTTCAGTGCTGTGTCAAACTCTTACGCAGTATCGCATCTCCCATTTGATCTTCATCTACTTCCTCTTCCATTTCCATAATATTGTCCTCAAGTACGTCGCCCTTGTATAGACCCTCTATATACTCCTTCCACCTTTCTGCTTTCCCTTCTTTACTTTAACTGGGTTTCCATCTGAGCTCTTGATATTCATACAAGTGGTTCTCTTTTCTCCAAATTTATTTACTGGGAACTCAAACATTCAGTCAGAAAGCTGGTTTGATGTTTCGCACACTCGTACTGCGTTCAGCCGGAGGTAGGCGACATTGTGTCGATCGGCTTCGACTATGGCAAGTGAATGATTAAAAAATGGTTGAAATGACTCTGAGCACTATGGGACTTAGCATCTGAGGTCATCAGTCCCCTAGACTTGGAACTACTTAAACCTAAGGACATCACACACATCCATGATCGAGGGAGGATTCGAACCTGCGACCGTAGCAGCACCGGCGGTTCCGGACTAAAGAGCCTAGAACCGCTCGGCCACAGCGGCCGGCTCTGAATGAGGAGATCATGAACAGTACTGTATGGGAAAGCAGAGTTCCATATCAGCCACGGGTTTTTAATTTAATAAATAAGACGCACTATTAAATAGCTTTCATAAAGCGAAAAAATGGATTATAAAGCTGTGGATATATCTAAGAATTTGAACGGTGAGACACATTGGAAAAAGATGGGTGTTACACTGTTTTATGTAGCTACTTCGACATTCAACTATCACACTGGAGTCCTACCTTTTTTTCGGTAGATGAATACCAACATGTCTAACTTGGAAGGCATTCTTTTTCTGCGGTACGAAAGAATGGAAGTATTAGTGGAGCACCAAGAAAAGTGAGCATCTGAGAAGTAGCGGAGTCGTTAATACGCAGACGGAGGGAGGAAAGGGTGTGAGGACGGGAGAAAGGAAGGGAGGAAACAATAAAGAAGTTTTGAAGACTCGGAGAAGAATTTTCCGCGAGCGGACACGCGAGCTGGCTGCGGGGGTTCCCCGGCCGCCGACGTGAGGGGAGCCGCCACCGCCTGCGCCGGCGGCGCTATTCAGGTGTCGGCGCGCCGAGCACAAAGCCAGCGGCGCAGGGCGCAAGGCGCAGCGCACGCGGGCCGTGACGTCACGGGGGCCCACGTGGCCGCGGGGGTCGACGAACCCGGCGTGCAGCGGCCCCGTGAACTTTGCCGCCGTTGCAGGCGCGCCCGCCCGCCGGCCGGACGGAGCTGCTCTTTCGGCGTTTTGTCACGCCGTGGCACGCCAGCGCCAGGTCGATGCACCCTCCTCCACACACAACAAAGAATCCCCTCAGCCCCTCTCCCTCCATCTCACCCCATTCACGGTAGGCCTTTTTTTCTTAGGCCGAGATCCGCTGCTTGAGCGATACGAGGGCGGGCCGATAAATTATGAGCTGTTTCTCTTTAACCTACTTCTTAGATAAACAGGTGTTCGTGCTTTGAACGCTCGTTGTAAATGTCCGGCCTGAAATAATTTTAGCTTCGTTAAACAATAATATGGGAGAGTAATACATCGAGACGTGACAGGGTGTCGGATACGATATAAAAATGCAAAGCAGATATATACATTATCTCTCTGTGTATGAGTGCTGTATTAGCCCTAGGAAGTCTTTTTTTCTAACTTGGATGCCTAAGGGGTGAGTTCAGCGAGCCCACAGGTATTAAATAAGTTTACTGACGAAAAATTACAACTTTCAAAATGGTTTATGTATTTTAACTAAGGCATCGGTTTATAAATGTTGCTAGTTGTTATAAATATTGTATTGAGTGAATAAAAATTGACATATTACAATACAAAATACAGATGTATTCATATACAATAGACTACTCTGAGTCCTCAAATTCAAAGCAAGAGACACACTTCACAATTTTTCCTGAATGTGTTTTACACACATGTTTATGACACTGTCCACAATACTGTTTTGGTTTACTTAGATTGTTGTACTTGTGCTTCTTTGTTTTAGCTTTTCTTACACAAAAATGGCACCGGCCTTTCCCTGCAGGAGACTAACGTTCTTCTGTAGGCACTTCTTTGATTTTCTTTTGTACAATAGTCTCCATTGATTGAACAATTTGGTTAGATAACCCTCTTGCATTGGCACTTCTTTCTTCTACGTGCAATTTCACTAGATCCATCCCAGCTTGCAGAAGATAAGGGTTTCCATTTGTTGTGTTTCTTTTCATTCCATCTTGGATGTTGCTGGATGAATTTGGTGGTTGCATTGATAGCACAAATGTCGATGAGAGAGTAAAATACAGATAGAGGCCATCTCTTTGTTCACCTCTTGCAGGTGTACATACGCAGCATTTGATCAATGGTATCAATCCCACCTTTAGTGGAATTATAATATGCATTTTCCTCGGTTTTATTCTTCTCTCTTCCAACAGTGACTTTATCTTGGTGCATTGTTGACAACATCAGTAAGTTTTTACTTGTTTTCGTTTTTGCTGTGTAGGACACCAAAGTTACTGGAGTTCTACGTGTTGGGAACTGCACTAACTCACTGCAAGTTTACAAAAAATGGTTCAAATGGCTCTGAGCACTATGGGACTAAACATCTGTGGTCATCAGTCCCCTAGAACTTAGAACTACTTAAACCTAACTAACCTAAGGACATCACACACAGCCATGCCCGAGGCAGGATCCGAACCTGCGACTGAAGCGGTCACGCGTTTCCAGGCCGAAGCGCCTAGAACCGCACGGCCACACCGGCCGGCAGGTTTACAAGATAAATAACAGCTGACTGACGTCAAAAATCACTTCCTCTGAAAGTAAACCGATTGTTGTGAATATCAAGAATACCAACCAACAAGAAACTAACTTGCATTGTTGTACAGATGAGAAATACGAAATCCTACTAAGGGAAATTTTCTATAGCATGGAAGCCTAAGGAGGGGTTTGTTGGACCCATAATAAGTTTATTTATTTTTTCTTTCAAAGCAGGAATTTTATATAAAATATATTGACACTAACATTTCATAAAATGTCCAAAAAACAATAACTCAAAGGGTATATGCAGTATGAAAGTTACTTGAGCAAAAGTAGAGGACATAAAAAAATTGTGGGTTCAACGAACCCCTCCCCCCCCCCCCTTAGGCGTCATAGGGTTAAACATTGCCTCACTTTAAGGAGTTCATGCCCAAACATTTCCGTTGTCTTAGCCACAAAAGGTGTTGTGGGCTGCCGGCCGCGGTGGTCTCGCGGTTCTAGGCGCGCAGTCCGGAACCGTGCGACTGCTATGGTCGCAGGTTCGAATCCTGCCTCGGGCGTGGATGTGTGTGATGTCCTTAGGTTTAGGTAGTTCTAAGTTCTAGGGGATTGATGACCACAGCAGTTGAGTCCCATAGTCTTCAGAGCCATTTGAACCATTTTTTTTTTATTTAATTTTTTTTTTTTTTTTTTTTTTTTTTTTTTTTTTTTTTTTTTTTTTTTTTTTGTGGGCTGGTAGCGTCTACATATGTCAAAATCTCGCTTCCGACGAAAGTGTCCTGGTAGGATGAATGCATGGTTTCTACTGCAGCACACCCATAATGAAAGTAACACAGAGTACTGAATACTAAAATATATTGCTCAACTTTGGTAATGCTGGTTACAACAATTCTAGAACGCAGTTTTAGCCTATCTGTCCTGCGTCGACTACAGCTCCATTAACACAAACTAATGTTGTCTGAACTAAAGTGGGAGGAAAATTTCTCCGCTATCGCGATGTACCAGTGGACAAACAGTTCCAGACTAACAGTACTCAGCTAAATCTCTAGGCAGGCAGTCTTTGTCTACACACAGTGATGTATTCACTGTTCTGTACAACTGGTCATTAAAATTGCTACACCACAAAGATGACGTGCGACAGACGCGAAATTTAACCGACAGGAAGAAGATGCTGTTATATGCAAATGATTAGCTTTTCAGAGCATTTACACAAGGTTGGTGCCGGTGGCGACACCTACAACGTGATGAGATGAGGTAAGTTTCCAACCGATTTCTCATACACAAACAGCAGTTGACCGGCGTTGCCTAGTGAAATGTTGTTGTGATGCCTCGTGTAAGGAGAAGAAATGTGTTCAATCACGTTTCCTACTTTGATAAAGGTCGGATTGTAGCCTATCGCGATTGCGTTTTATCGTATCGCGACAATGCTGCTCGCGTTGGTCGAGGTCTAATGACTGTTAGCAGAAGATGGAATCGGTGGGTTCAGGAGGGTAATACCATACTGGCGAATTACCCGGCGTGACGGCCATTGGTTACACGTCTCGGTCACCTTTTGTTCGCATTGACGGCACTTTGAACAGTGGACGTTACATTTCAGATGTATTACGACCCGTGGATCCACCCTTCATTCGATCCCTGCGAAACCCTACATTTCAGCAGGATAATGCACGACAGCATATTGCAGGTCCTGTACGGGCCTTTCTGGATACAGAAAATGTTCGACTGCTGCCCTGGCCAGCACATTCTCCAGATCTCTCACCAATTGAAAACGTCTGGTCAATGGTGGCCGAGCAACTGGCTCGTCACAATATGTCAGTCACTACTCTTGATGAACTGTAGTATCGTGTTGAAGCTGCATGGACAGCTGTACCTGTACACGCCATCCAAGCTCTGTTTGACTCAATGCCCAGGCTTATCAAGGCTGTTATTACGGCCAGAGGTGGTTGTTCTTGGTACTCATTTCACAGGATCTATGCACCCAAATGGCGTGAAAATATAATCACATGTCAGTTCTAGTACAATATATTTGTCCAATGAATACCCGTTTATCATCAGCATTTCTTCTTGGTGTAGCAATTTTAATGGCCAGTAGTGTAATAATAAGAATATGAATCTATCTACACATGAGAGGCACATGGATATACATATGAATTGTGTGGACTAGAAAAACCAGTCTATTTGACTATAAAAGAAACTTTAATTCGGAAATTCATATGTATTCTGAAGAGGCACTGAAGACGCTGGCATTTATCACTGATCTAAAAGCACAAGACCTGATACCACTGTGCATGTGAGTATGTCGTTGAACAAACGCAGAAACATCCAATCTCCGACAAACCCGTCGAAAATAAGGAATTTGTGGTGCAATGTAAATTCATTGCTATCGTATGTTCATGGATGGATTTTGCATTTAATACACTATTAAAGTACTTCCCACAGAAATCTCAGTTACTCGCGCATACGTAAAATTATGCCCAAAATGACTGTAACAGTTTCACACTAACATCCAAAACCTGAACCAAAATTTTAAACATAATCATTGCTCTCTTATGAAACATTCCAAGATCTGTAGCCGTACTATGACAGAATGTCTGTCAAAACATGTCTTGTTATATTTCTGGCTTGATAGCCAACATATTCAGCTACAAGAAACTCTTGTTAAAGCAGTTGAAAAGGCAGCTGTCTGAAGATGACTTACGCGTTGCAAGGTACCCGTGGAAGATGATTTACTCGGTACCTGGACCTCGTGAAAGATTTCCTAAATTGTGCTCCATCTCCGCGATTGGATGCTAAGTTCGGAAGTAGCGGGCCAACACGATAAACATCTGTTATTAATATTAGAAAAAACTAATAGTGAATTCACTGTCATTTCGTATAACAACATCTATCAAGAGCAGGTTATCATCCCATTATTTCAAAATTGTTAATTACCAGCAGAATAATAAATAGCTGCTAAACAAAAAAGCAGACGAAGCACTTCGGAGATCTTCGGGACGCACGAGGTGGTTCGGCTGTCAGATCAGAGTTGGACCGGGCGTCTCGAAAGACAGAAATGTCGTCTGCCGCAGTCGGTTTTGGATGAGAGCTTAATTAGCAGTCTCTCGTTTTTGTACCTGTAATTTAAAACCAGTTTGATAGTAATTACGCAACCGCGTAGTTCATTATTTTGTTTATTCTCTGTGGAAATGTGAAAAATGGGAATTATTTGTGAGTCATATAATGGACTATAATTGTGTAGTTTCTCGTATTCTGCTAATAAACAGCGAGACGCATCTCGTATAAACAAACCAATTTAGTATTTGATTTTTTTTATGCAATACCAGTCCCTCGCTAACAGACTAACGGATTCACGACCTAAGTGCTGTTTCCCGCGCAGGTGACTATAGAAGACTGCAGCTTGGTGAAAATTGTTCAGAACTTTTGCATTCTACTCAGGGCGGTGGAAGCGACTAGGCACCTCATGCACTGTAATCTTAGTACAAATGAGATCAGATGAGATCAGTGACACTCCGTCTGTGGTAACACCGATAAGGTATGGAGGAAGGAAATTTTCGGGGCAGAGATTTATGACACACACCTAAACATCTCTCGTAATCACCCTCTCTCTCTCTCTCTCTCTCTCTCTCTCTCTCTCTCTCTCTCTGAGGCACATGACCCTCTCTCCAACTTAACTGTATATACATCACCAACAACACGCCCTATCGACACAGCTAAACCTCCATATGCCCAAGCAGACAAAACTGTCGTAGCATACTACAGATTTCCGTCATCCACGAAAAATTCACATTCAGGTCAAACGCGACCAATTATTTTGGGTTAATAAAGAATTCGTACACAGAGAACAACGCAGGTAAAGAAAATATTATATAGTAACTATGGACAACGACTCTTTCCCTTCTTTGAGGCTTGCTACCATCGTGTATAAGCAGCTAGAGCCAATGAAACACAAAAATTTGGAAATTTGTGGTATGTTCCTATGGGACCAAACTGCTGAGCTCATAGGTCTGCAGTCTTACACACTACTTAATCTAACTTAAACCACCTTACGCTAAGGATAACACACACACCAATGCCCGAGGGAGGACTCGATCCTCCGATGGGGGGGGGGGGGGGGGGGGAGCAGCGCGAACCGTAGCAATGCGCCTCAGACGCGCGGCTATCCCGCGCAGAAAACACAGAAATAACTCATCTTCGATACTTACTTATATGTAATAGATCTGACAGATCCGTTTCACACTCTCTATCCGTTTTGTTTCCTCCAGCTTCGAAGTTGCTACTCTCAAAAACAGCGTGTGCGTCCGTGAACAGTCAGAGAGATGTTTAGGTCTGAAAGAGAATAAGGTGTTAGTGTTATATATAGCATATCTTTCGGAGTAAGTTTTTACAAAAGAAAAACATGAAGAGAAAACGTACTATCGAAGTGTTATGTGAAATAATAAATTTTTTAATATCGTTATTATTATTATTTATTTGTGTTACATTTTTTACCTATCCGCTACTTTGTGTTATCTAAGCAATCTTTCAATTTACAGAATAACGTATTGCTTAACAGGTACTTTTTAACTGCCTTCTTAAATAAGTTCGTTTTAGTAATATCTTTAGTCTCCTTGGATAATTTATTGTATAGTTTTACTCCTTCCGTTTTGATTGTTGTTTCCAGCTTATTGAGCCATCTTCATAAAACAACTGACTAGCATCTGTAAGGGACACTAGTTCTCAGGTAACCAAACATCATCAGCAACGATGCAATCCACTTGCATTGAAAGTTGTGTACCAGGCTTGTATATTTAACTTTGAAATTAAGCTTTACGCAATGGACAAAATTAAGCGCCATAAATTATTAAACTACACAGTATTACAGCTTTAAAGGTTATATGGTAATAATGCTAAAGTTTGGAAGGTCTGGACATTGGCTGATAAACAGTCAAACTGGACACTCGTCATTGATGTTGTGCACCAACATGTTTTTCAACACTTTGTAGTACATTTTACACAATGGACAATATTAATCACTATAATTAAAATACACTGCATTACAGTATACAGTATATATCGTTATGGTGCCATAGTTTGTAAGGTTGTGACACTAGCTGAGAACTGTCAAACTGGCCACTAAAACCTTACGTTGTGCAACAGACATGATTTCTTTGTAAATTACAGTTTATGCAATGGACAATATTAAACGAAATATTGATTAAAATATACGATGTTAAAGTATTGCAAGTTATATTGCTATAATGAAGTTCGTGAGTTAAGCAAGGTAAGGAACGTGAAATTTTATTATGTTTTAATTTTTGTTGCAGTATGTGTCACTCCGATGGTCTGTGGGTATGAAGCTGGTTGATTACATCATGTGAAACTCAAAATTAGTATGTGCTCAGCTATAATTGATGGTTTAGAACCAGTTGGGAATTCTGAGCTAAATATTTGATTACTTCAGGTGTTTCTAAGAAACTTAGTTTTCTTCCTCATTTTCCTATGGTTAATTGCAGAAGCTACATTGATTGTCTTTTTCTGCCTGTCAACAATGCTTATATATTGTAATTATTGTTGTGTTGTCCTATTATTTTTGCCAGGGAAAAGTTTATTCTGAGAATTATTGTGTTTAATATTGTCCATTACCTAAAGTTAATTTACAATGTTAAGAAACATATTTAGTGCACAACATAAATGAAGAGTGCTCAGTTTGACAGTTTCGCAAACAATGTCAAGACCTCACAAACTTTAGCATTATGACCATATAACCTGTAATTCTGTAATATTGTGTAGTTTAATTATTTATTGTGGTTAATTTTTTTCCATTGCATAAAGTGTAATTTCAAAGTTAAATATACAAGTCTGGTGCACAACATTCTATGCAAGTAGATTAAACCTTTGATTATGATGTTTGGTTACCTAAGAACTAGTGTCGGCCGGCATCTCGTGGTCGTGCGGTAGCATTCCCGCTTCTCACACCCGGGTTCCCGGGTTCGATTCCCGGCGGGGTCGGGGATTTTCTTTGCCTCGTGATGGCTGGGTGTTGTGTGATGTCCTTAGGTTAGTTAGGTTTAAGTAGTTCTAAGTTCTATGGGACTGATGACCATAGATGTTAAGTCCCATAGTGCTCAGAGCCATTTTTTGAAATAGTGTCGCTTATAGATGCTAGGCAGTTATTTTCTGAAGATTGTCCACTAAGCTGAAAACTAGTTAGAAGTAAACAAAAATCAGTAGAACAAAAAAAGTGTGTCTGTTGTTGAACCTTTAAAATATCTTTTGTTGTTATTCCTATGGCCGTTTCCTGTAGTTCGAAAATTGTGTTCATATTCTGTGTTTTTTTTTCGAGAAAAGAACTCCATAGCCAAGACCAGAGAGTGATCTGGCAGGTCGACATGCGATAGGATATATGGCTCTTCGTTGACATAGGGACGTTCACATTCAAGTCACACAACATAGCTTTTGTCATCTTGGAAGACGGCATACTCATTATGAAGGTGCAGAAGTAAAGGCAACCGTTGTTTACGTAACGAAAATGTTGGAATAATCATCCTGGTTTATGTTCACGGCAGCCTGAATGCAGTGGCTCATGTCGTGGTTTGCCGTGTCTAGCGGCACACTTTTCTTGCCTGCTAGAGTCATGCTTGTCGGTGTGCCACACTGGTGCCGCGGGCGGGTAGGCTACACGCGTAGCCGACTGGCTCCAGAGTCACTGAGGCGGACGCGCAGCAGTGCGAGGTTGAAGGCACGCAGGTCGGTGCACTGGATTACTTTTCGGGAGAGGTGGGCAAATGGCAAAGCTAATTTTACCTAGCGTGACTTTTTATATTATAAGGCAAATAAATATTCAATTAAACCTTTTAATAGATCAACAGGAGGCCAATAATGGATTCGCTGTTTTCATTCGCCTTAAATGATCCATAAACGTGTTAATAGCTCAAATTTTCTCAAATTTATAATTGTGTTCACTGAAGTATCAGTCTCACATAGTACGCAGTAGAAAAACAAATACCTCCTAAAATTCAAAGAAACTAACAGAAGGTTACAAAGTCAAGTTATCGAGGGGATCGAACGAAAATGTCAGTTATTAAGTCGAGGTTCATATTAATATGTCGGTTAATGGGCAAGAAGATCTCCGCGAGGGGACTGCCAAGGGGGAGGTTACCATGAGAAAAAGATTGAATAATCAACGAAAGGGTAACGTTCTACGAGTCGGGGCGTGGAATGTCAGAAGCTTGAACGTGGTAGGGAAACTAGAAAATCTGAAAAAGGAAATGCAAAGGCTCAATCTAGATATAGTAGGGGTCAGTGAAGTGAAGAGGAAGGAACATAAGGATTTCTGGTCAGATGAGTATCGGGTAATATCAACAGCAGCAGAAAATGGTATAACAGGTGTAGGATTCGTTATGAATAGGAAGGTAGGACAGAGGGTGTGTTACTGTGAACAGTTCAGTGACCGGGTTCTTCTAATCAGAATCGACAGCAGACCAACACCGACAACGATAGTTCAGGTATACATACCGACGTCGCAAGCTGAAGATGAACAGACAGAGAAAGTGTATGAAGATATTGAAAGGGTAGTGCAGTATGTAAAGGGGGACGAAAATCTAATATTCATGGGCGACTGGAATGCAGTTGTAGGGGAAGGAGTAGAAGAAAAGGTTACAGGAGAATATGGGCTTGGGACAAGGAATGAAAGAGGAGAAAGACTAATTGAGTTCTGTATCAAGTTTCAGCTAGTAATAGCGAATACCCTGTTCAAGAATCACAAGAGGAGGGGATATACTTGGAAAAGGCCGGGAGATACGGGAAGATTTCAATTAGATTACATCATAGTCAGACAGAGATTCCGAAATCAGATACTGGATTGTAAGGCGTGCCCAGGAGCAGATATAGACTCAGATCACAATATAGTAGTGATGAAGAGTAGGCCGAAGTTCAAGACATTAGTCAGGAAGAATCAATACGCAAAGAAGTGGGATACGGAAGTACTAAGGAATGACGAGATACGTTTGAAGTTCTCTAACGCTATAGATACAGCAATAAGGAATAGCGCAGTAGGCATTACAGTTGAAGAGGAATGGACATCTCTAAAAAGGGTCATCACAGAAGTTGGGAAGGAAAACAAAGGTACAAAGAAGGTAGCTGCGAAGAAACCATGGGTTACAGAAGAAATACTTCAGTTGATTGATGAAAGGAGGAAGTACAAACATGTTCCGGGAAAATCAGGAATACAGAAATACAAGTCGCTGAGGAATGAAATAAATAGGAAGTGCAGGGAAGCTAAGACGAAATGGCTGCAGGAAAAATGTGAAGACATCGAAAAAGATATGACTGTCGAAAGGCCAGACTCAGCATACAGGAAAGTCAAAACAACCTTTGGTGACATTAAAAGCAACGGTGGTAACATTAAGAGTGCAACGGGGATTCCACTGTTAGATGCAGAGGAGAGAGCAGATAGGTGGAAAGAATACATTGAAAGCCTCTATGAGGGTGAAGATTTGTCTGATGTGATAGAAGAAGAAACAGGAGTCGATTTAGAAGAGATAGGGGATCCAGTATTAGAATCGGAATTTAAAAGAGCTTTGGAGGACTTACGGTCAAATAAGGCAGAAGGGATAGATAACATTCCATCAGAATTTCTAAAATCATTGGGGGAAGTGGCAACAAAACGACTATTCACGTTGGTGTGTAGAATATATGAGTCTGGCGATAACCCATCTGACTTTCGGAAAAGCATCACCCACACAATTCTGAAGACGGCAAGAGCTGACAAGTGCGAGAATTATCGCACAATCAGCTTAACAGCTCATGCATCGAAGCTGCTTACAAGAATAATATACAGAAGAATGGAAAAGAAAATTGAGAATGCGCTAGGTGACGATCAGTTTCGCTTTAGGAAAAGTAAAGGCACGAGAGAGGCGGATCTGACGTCACGGCTAATAATGGAAGCAAGGCTCAAGAAAAATCAAGACACGTTCATAGGGTTTGTCGACCTGGAAAAAGCGTTCGACAATATAAATTGGTGCAAGCTGTTCGAGATTCTGAAAAAAGTAGGGGTAAGCTATAGGGAGAGACGGGTCATATACAATATGTACAATTACCAAGAGGGAATAATAAGAGTGGACGATCAAGAACGAAGTGCTAGTATTAATAAGGGTGTAAGACAAGGCTGTAGCCTTTCGCCCCTACTCTTCAATCTGTACATCGAGGAAGCAATGATGAAAATAAAAGAAAGGTTCAGGAGTGGAATTAAAATACAAAGTGAAAGGATATCAATGATACGATTCGCTGATGACATTGCTATCCTGAGTGAAAGTGAAGATGAATTAAATGATCTGCTGAACGGAATGAACAATCTAATGAGTACACAGTACGGTTTGAGAGTAAATCGGAGAAAGACGAAGGTAATGAGAAGTGGTAGAAATGAGAACAGCGAGAAACTTAACATCAGGATTGATGGTCACGAAGTCAATGAAGTTAAGGAATTCTGCTACCTAGGCAGTAAAATAACCAATGACGGACGGAGCAAGGAGGACATCAAAAGCAGACTCGCTAAGGCAAAAAAGGCATTTCTGGCCAAGAGAAGTCTACTAATATCAAATACCGGCCTTAATTTGAGAAAGAAATTTCTGAGAATGTATGTCTGGAGTACAGCATTGTATGGTAGTGAAACATGGACTGTGGGAAAACCGGAACAGAAGAGAATCGAAGCATTTGAGATGTGGTGCTATAGACGAATGCTGAAAATTAGTGGACTGATAAGATAAGGAATGAGGAGGTTCTACGCAGAATCGGAGAGGAAAGGAATATGTGGAAAACACAGATAAGGAGAAGGGACAGGATGATAGGACATCTGCTCCGTGTATATCCCTAATGCTTAGACTGCGTTCTTCGACTTGTCACTCTGCTCACTATTTTGCCATTTCTTCTTCCATCTCATGAATACTTTGTTATAATACTTTCTGAACTTTTTTAGTAGCTTTGGGAGGCAGGTGTTTTTATGTCTCGTTAAATACATTTTTCTGGCTTAGAAATGTTTATAGTGTGGATGAAATGCTTAATGCCGTTTCACTTTAGAAGCACTGAAGTGAAGAAATGATTGTGCTATTCGTAATAGTTTTACTGTTTGGAGATGCTATGTTGCCCCCGTTTCTGTCTACACTACAGTTGAAGTAAGGATGCAAAATATTGAAAGTGTTGGCTTACCAGACTGCCTTCTTCACTGATAATTCACGCACCTATCAAACTGAATATGTACTTGCCGTAACTAACTGGGCCGAAAGCCGTCTTATAAGTTAATCTATGAAAAATCCCGACTTAAATTATTCCAAGCTAGTGTCTTCACGTTTTTATGTGGTTGCATATGATTCGATAAAGGCTTGAAGACCACTTTCGTTCTGAAAGGTCTACTCCACTGCATGTGACCCTTCCTGCTAAAATCATTCGATATTTTTTATTTACGTGAAAGGCACCTATTTACCTTCCACAATCTTTCGAACAACGATACTAACCTTGCGTCCATTTTGTTCTTTTCCGAAATAGCCCAGATGCAGCCATGTTGTACCTAAATTCTTTATTGTATGTCTAAGTATGACACTGAGACTGGAGACAAAGGAAGCTAATTAGCTCAAACCTGTCCTTGGGCGATCTATTTTCCACTACACGGAAATATTTACGCAAATACAGATTTAATTATGTTGTGAAACTGTTCACATTCTACTCTGCTACACAAGAGTTTAAACCTCACATAGTTTCATGAATCTTCCTCTAATGTTTTCATCACCTAGTTTACATCCGAAATTCCTTCCATTTGACTTTAAGAAATAATTAAGAATGAGTAATATTAAGAAATCATTTTTGTACTAGAATAATTCCGTTGTATCTAGTATAATCCCAAATATTTCGGGGAAGGTGGGCGTGCACAGGCCCCTGGAACATCCCCTCCCCGCTCTTCACCCTGAGTGTGGACCTAGATACACGTCCGAGTTTTTCGTTCTCAGACAGTATGGTACTCTCAGATAGTACTGGCATAATTGTTTACGTAACGGCGAATTTTCGCTGTTAGCTCCTTGCCAGTACTTTCTTTAAGTGGCTGAGGGTCTTGCGAGAGCAGTTGTCGGAATCGATTACACACAACAGGGTGAGAGCTTATTGGTAAATTAACAATTACACTACGCCTATTTCGTCATGATACCCACAGACATTCAAAAGCCAAATAGGGTGGATATCTAAAAAAGAAGCATTTCCGGATATACATGTATTTGAATATTACACTCGTATTGACTTAATAAATCACTTGTGAATTCCTGGAGGTCTGTTTTCGACATCCAGAATAATAAAATAATCAATAAATACCATGCCATATAAAATAATAGATATATATTTATTATTTGAAGTTAAATGGCAATTTTCTGAGTTCAAAAACGATTACTTTCAAACTTCACTTGTTTCTCTGTGTTAATTAATCTTTGTTATAAAACTTGTTGAATTGTGGATATTCTGCTAAATTTCTTCTGTGGAGGTATTAAAACTGTAGTCATTTCAGCCAACAGACTTTGCTTCTTAACTCAGTTCCTGTAATTCAGTAACGGTACCTCCGTAAAGCTGGCCCTTCCGCGTACAAACTAGTTCAATACGCAACGCTGTCCTTAGTCCACTTCCTGGCAGCTTTCTTTATCGCTGGTTTTGTCAACACAACGCTGACATTCATTCGCATTGTCGACTGTAGAGTCTCTTCATTGCAATTTTTGATGTTGCAGGCCGTCACTTGCTTTAATCATAAATATATCCCCGAGTGAGGCTAAATGTTATTATATTTACTTCAAGAAAAGTATTGTCTTCTCAGTAATCTTCAGATCGTAAGCTACATACTTCATTTTTTATGAAGTTAGTGAATTTACTCATGGCACTTTTGTTGCCTATGTTTTCAGTCACTTTCAGGACTCAAATTAGGTATCAAATTAACTAAGTTCGTAAGATTGAAACTTGAACTTCTAGTGTACCCAAATATTATCACAAAAACTAAAAATGGTGAATAGTTGAGGGAGTATGAATGAAAACAGTGACGTATTTAAGTTTACAAAGCTAATGCCAAGTTTTTATGCATCCTTTTAGAATTACTACTAGCTGATAAATCTTACCAAAAAAAATAACAAACACAAATCAGGAAGGGATTGGTGCTTGATTGTCAAAGCATTTATTGAGGTGGATACTTACAAATTCTCCCCTGAATTATTCCCTTTTACAACGCAATCTGACTGTGTTTACATGAATCCACTGTCAGGCCCAATTTTATTCAAATGGAATCAACTACGACCCAGTACACCACAAACTATGGTTCACCGTAGAACAGGGAGCCATGAATATCCCTACGCCGTCGCAGCAGTACTTTACCCTTTCACCTTGGTTCAGGCAGCAGCAGCAGACTGCACGCTGTGGGTGAGCAGCGGCGCGCTGCGGCAGCTGTAATTTTCTGACGCGTCCGTGAAAATTTGCAAACTACGCGGACCAGCATTCTGATTATTAGACGTCGGGAGAGCCCTGTAGTCCCGGCAGATTTCAGAGTGAGGTGCACCCGCTCGCTGTTCTGGCCAAACCGATCTAACTCACAGGCACGCTGGTGCAGGCTGGAATTGTCAAACATCAGATGTCGACTCAGGATGAATAAGTTCACCATTGTGACACACGACATGCCTGGGATGAAATGCAATTCCACTGTCGATACACATGAAAATTGTCACTGGCTCTTAGTCAATCACGAGTTCTAGGCCACAAGTCTCATCCACTACCTATATTCGACCACAGTCCCTCATTTATGGGGAGAGATCTAATCTTTCCAGGCCGACCATTTCCAATTTCTGAAAGAAGGTCCTATTTATTTTTTGTCCAGGACTAACACTTTGCACGACGAGATCGCGAGAATATTGGAAACATCGCGCGACGCGCGTGCGCTGTAGCTTAAGTACCTTTTGTAGGCTACTTTGAGATAGTTTTCCGACTTGATAGAAATAAGGGTCTTGCATCAAAATGTTCGTCTCGACTTGCTCTTTAGTACTATGGTACGCTGTAAACAATTACAATGAATAATACAGAAAATAAATAGAAATATACATTAAAAGTGTTCTATCTCGGAAACCATCCGGAATAAGGCACATGTCCACATCAAGTTTTTTTTTTTTTTTTCAGAATCGCTAATCGTATCATCTGTCAAAATATGTAACATTTCTCCTGACTCACCCTGTATATGTTTTTGCCGCTCGCTAAAAAAACCTGGCGACTTCCTGGCGTCAAGGGAGTTACAGTCTATCCTCCACTAAACATGTGCACCAGCCACGCTGTCCATATCATCCCAGTTTCTAACATGAGCAGGCTAGGAGTTTTATGACTGTCCCACCGTCTGCACAAAATCTCACATTACAGCCGTCTCTCTTACATGGTTTCCTCCACCCACTTTTCGCCAGCTGGGGACCATTGCGACAGTCTGTCTCCTGGCCCTTGTAAAATGTTTTGTGAACCGACGCCCTTCTGCGACTAACCTATGTGGGAAGAGGGGAGTGCCACGATTTGAAGTCCCTCTGCAGGTATAGTCCACAGAGCGCCGCTTCGCAGAATCACTCACACAGCCAGGTCGCCGGACAGCATTATGGTCCCCAGTCCATCTTTCTCCCTGTCCTCCACTACAGTCACTCGGGTACAAGTTGTCAACAGGCTACACGTGCAGCTATGAGTAACGTTCTGCCTCCAATTTCCTCATGTAAAAATTCATAAGCTATACATACCAAATGAAGTACCGGGGAATACCGAGACCATGACCTAAATGTGAATATTAATATGACTGATAGTGTTGTTAGAATGGCAGAGTGGTGTACCATCTCCCAGTGTTCGTTTCTTATGAGTAAATAATATGTCTATGACGTTTCTATATGATATTTGTGTAGTGTCGGCTGCTATCTGGTCGGCGACGCTTTCAAACACGGATGCTGCCAGCTACGCTGCCGCGTTTCCTAAAGCTGCCACTGTGGCACGAACGATTACGCTGCCGCCAATGAGATGCAAGCATCCCCTTTCCCAGGCTCCAGCGGTGGGTGTACTGAATGTCGAACATTCATGCACTGACCCCATTTTCTGTGTTTGCCAGTGACCAGGACTCGACATCTCCTGAACAGACATTGTATTGAAGAGTGACAGATTTCTAAATCATTCGTATCTGTATACATTTCTACATTCAAAGCTACTGTTAGCAACTGAAACTGCAACTGTAACTGCAGCAACAAAGTTATATATTATTTTTACTATTTGACATTAGATGTGGAATAAATTAACTTTCGAAATAGCCTAACTGCTCATTCTGTTCGTTTAGAAAGTAAAACCTGCGATTTCTTCGATCAGGAACATGCCACGGCGTGGTTCAAAACACGCGGATTCGTGGATACTTTTATTCAATGTGTGCCCTTGTAAGGTGTCAGCCAAATCCAACACCTTCCATGAAAACCCTGACATAATAAGCAAATCCAGTAGTATGTCACATAGCTCCGAACAAATGGTGACATTGAATTAACCAAAGTAATACGAGTAACGAGTGAGCAAATGGAATACCACAGACTAACACAAGAATACCTAAATGCATGTCGTACCTTCCCACCGAGAGACCGACGCAGTTCCGAGGGGAGAAACGAGAACAGAAGCCGAGAGCAGAACCGTGTTAAGCTAGAAGGCCCTACGATAAGGGACGGACTGGACATCCACGTCGCCAGCTAACCACTAGGGCTCACCACCCGCACGGTTTAGCTTTAGACTTTTTCGCGTCTCAGGTACGTCAAGGACCACCCCCCAGTCCATGTTAAAAGATAGAGCTCTCCAGAAGAACAGTATAGATCTTACAATAACGCTAAAAAGACCACATCAGCTGCAGGTTTTAGCGTGAGACTTTTTAGCGTCTCTGTTACGTTACAAACTTTAAAAACATTGCCCAAACACAAAAAGTATAACGTTTCTCATTGGATAGACAGAATCTTTGTAGGCGGAGCTTAAGGTTAACATTGAGACCCTGATTGTTCAGATGGAAACACAGCCAGATAGTCTTTTTTAAAACCAACTTCGGTAAATTGTAGTAAAGAGAGTTGCTTCCGAGATGGCGAGGTGAGCGGATCTGTGCTGCCCGCCGGTGCCTTGACGCTGCCTAAACACTGACAAGGTAATGAACGCACGCGATGCCGCATTTTGAGCGCATAAGGCTTCACTCAGAACTGCAGAAGTCTCATCTGTTACACCCCCTTTTTGCGCAATACTAGTGTCGATCGTTAATTAAAACTCATGGTGTTCACATTTGCCACTTGAAGAACAGATCTGAAACGCGATGATTTTTCTTTTATATAGTTTTGAGAAGCCACATCAGCCACTGTAATTTACGACAAGTTAGATAAGTAATTAAAGATAATTGAGGGTCACTGTAGACCATTTTGATAGATTTCTCTTTTGTGAAACTTAAATTAAACCTAAATTATAGATGTGATATGGCATAGATCATCCTTCGATCGATTGTAGAACTTTGAAACCCATTCAGGGAATATTCGTTCACATTTCTGTTGAACACAGTTGGTTTTTACCATCCTGTATTAAAACATTTACTTTTATCAATAGTTCAATTTATAAATGATGTATTGTGAGTAGAATAAAATTTCCAATGGTAAACTTAACTGCTTTTTCGACGTTATTTTACCAGCTAACTAAAAATAGGAAAGCCTTGAACCCTTTCCACTATATTTAGTTAGTATTAAGATTCCTTTACAGGGAGTGCAGTGGAGCTGACGCTGAGATCATTTAGTATTTGCTTATATCATCGCTAGTCTCACTGAACTCTTCTGAATTCTACATGTCATGTGTGGTCTGGCGTCTCCTTACCAGCAACAGGTCCCAGGTTCAAACTAGTCAATTCCCTAAAAAACACGCTCAGAGAGTCGTTGCGCGAAAGTGGTAGGGAGACATGGTATAGAACAAACAGATACCACCATGAATGTTTAGACCTTCAATGTGTGCATGAATACGGCGTGATATATTACCAAGATGTGATAGTGTACAAACTGTGAATACAACACAAATCTTGGACGCAATATGGCCGCTCAGCACTCTCCAAGTACTCTCAGCTCTCCCAATCCGCCAATATGGGTTTTCTTATCTGAGAGATACGTTAAGCAGCTCTCGAGAGATGGAGGCTACTGTCTACACAGGAGGTATAAACTCACTGAGGGTGAGTATCTGAGATCTTGCCCCGGCCTGAGACACTGGCGGCTAAATGACTCTAGGAGCTGTTTACACGACAGGTATTACTCTCACTTGTATACCTAGATCAAGTGAATTGTTGCTCGGTATAGTTCAGGAAGCATTCAGCAAGCTGGTACACCAAGGAGCTTTTTACAGGGTATCGCTAATAGCGTATGGCGTGGCAACTGTGTGGACGTAAACATCCCGGTAGAGCGGTTGGTGTGTTTTCCCGGGTCACTGGTTGTCGATTCCAGTGGAGGCGAAGAAAGGGGATTCTATATTTCGAGAGGAGCACTACCTACGTGCTTTAGTAGTTGAACGGTTGCATCTTGGTGGTTAAGTGATCCAAAATAGCGTACAGTGCAGCGTACAAGCGGTGCGTTGAGTGTGTTGGTCAACAAGTAATAATTCGCATGGAAAGTGCATAGTTATGGTGCGATGTTTTATAGTTGTGTGATGGTACGCTGGGAGTGCGAATGTTTCCTTAAGGAGTGGGAGCCATTTTGATTTTGTTAATTACACGCCTTGAGAATGACTGATTTGTATCTTTTCTTGTGAAGGAAAAAAGTTACTTTGTTGTGGGAGAGTGATTCATTTGTGTATAAAAGACTGTTTTGTGATAAATGTGCAGGCACAGTAGTTGTCGTAGGACTAGTTACTACTAATGGGAGTAGCCATCGACCAATATTTAGCTGCGTGCCATGTGGGTGATCTCGATTAAGTGTGATTGGTGCCTTAGTGTCCTGTGGTTAGTTGCAGAAACTATATTTGTTCTTTTTTCTTGTCTGCTGACCATGGCCGTCTACTGTAATTACTGGTGTGTTGCCCGTTTCTGGGTGTTGGGGAAAAGTCGATTCCGTTTCATTAGATTCTCTTTGATTGTGTTGAAGGCATTGTAATTGTTATTCCCTTCTGTGAACCCTGCTCCCAAGAACTAAATTGGGTTACAGATTAAGTTCTATTTAATTGTTAATGTTCTGCTGCGTAGAGGTTTTACTTTTAATAAATAAGTTTTTAAACTGAGCCCACTCCTGCACAACCCCCCGACCCAGTCCCAATTCCACCAAAAATATACGCTACAATGGTACGAGAAACACCCAAAAACAGCCCAGAACCACCTCCATCTTGAATTACGAACTTTTCTCATTAAACACCTCATTTTGTGAACTGCACACTCATTGTTTTGCCTCATTTGAAAAGAGGCCAAATCACGAATCGTCGGGAGACGACGACCTCCTCGTCACTGTCAGTTTTTGAGTCGTTTGGTCTACTGAAGACGTGCAGCTGTATGTTCTGCTGTGAGAAATGACCGTTTGCGAGACACTCAACTCCAAATGACCGTTGCATTCCGTTCTCTTCGCAATGTTCGCTCGGAAACAGGTTGAGACAGACCTCCATTCACTGACTGCAGCAATTTCTATCGGGTCTGAAACTGAGTGCCACTGAAAACGCATGTCACTCGCCTCTGGTTGCTTACGCTTAGGATATTTTCACGGCCATTGCTTTAACGCCCTGTGACATGGCCGCGAGTGATACAGCATTCATTGTAGACACGTTCTACTGTCCATGTTGTTACACCAACAAACTGGGTAACTTCTTTCACAGTGTGACACTGGGCACGTCCAAAGACCAAGGCTCCTGTCTGCCATTCCGTCACATCTTAACGCCGACCCATCTTATAGCGTTGTTTCCACACTATCGACTGGCACATACACGCCATTTCAATTTCCACGTCTTAAATTAGCGGTGAAGAGTCACATCAGCGCCATGTACCACTGTCATACCGTCTGCAAGGCTCCAAAACGACTAGTGTGTTCTTTTTAGAAGTAGCTATCATTTTGTCGGTGAGCTTTCTTGCAGAATCGCATAAAGATATCATATATAAGAACTAAGTTAAATTATGCCGCTGTATGTTTTAATGAATGTTGTTGCACTATTTTGTGATAGGAGGTAAGCTTAATGCGTGCGAACTGATGAAATAACTTGTGGTTAATTCACGATAGTTCGTCAAAAACAAATGAACGCGTAGCCACCTGTCACAGTTGACTCCGTAACTAACATACAATTCTCTGTCATAATGCACGATCCGAATCATAACTGGCCGAGAGTTAGGGTTAGCATCTTACATAGGATCAGTCGACTACGGGTTGTGACGGACGCATTTTCCATGAAAGAGAAATTGCATTGTGTCCATCTCGCTCCTTCGCCGGAATCAGAGAGATGTCACGTGTCACATTGGTACTAGAAGGGTAACGGCGAAGAAACCTAGAGTAACAGATGGAATACTTCAGTTGATGCACGAACGAAGCAAGTCCAAAAATGCTCAGGGACAGACACGAATACAGTAATATAAATCACGCAGGAAATAAACAAGTGCGGAGAAGCCAAGGCGAAGTGGCTCCAGAAAAAATGTGAAAAAAATCGTAAAAGAAAAGATCGTGCGAAGCACTGATTCAGCATACAGAATAGTCAAAATAAATTCAGTGAAATTAAAAGAAAGGGCGGCAACATTAATAATGCAATCGGATTTCCAATGAAATGAAATGAAATATCCTGTGGCTAGGGCCTGCTGTCGGGTTTTTGTTGACGCCACTTCGGCGACTTGCGCGTCGATGGGGATGAGATGATGATGATGATGAAGACAACACAATACCTAGTCCCTGACCGCTGAAAATCTCCGACCCAGGCGGAAACTGAACCCGGCCACTTCGCATGGCAGTCCGTCACGCTGGCCACTCAGCTATCGAGGCGGACAGGAGTTCCACAGCTAAATGCAGAGGTGAGAGCGGATAGGCGGGAAGAGTACATTCAAGGCTTCTATGTGGAGAACGAATTGTGGAAGACTTGAAACCTAATAAGTCAGAAAGGATAGATTTCATTCCTTCGTCATTTCTAATGGCGAAAACAAAAGAACGGTCCAAGAGCGGATTAGAATTTCAGATGAGAGGGTATCAATGATAACATTCGCTAATGACATTGCTATCCTTAGAGAAAGTGAAGAAGTATCGCACGAAGCGTTAAATGGAATGAACAGGCTAATGAGTACAGAATATGGATTGCGAGCAACTGAAGAAGGACGAAAGTAATGAGAAGTAGCATAAACTAGAGCAGGGAGAAACTTAAATCGAAATCGGTGATCGCTAAGTAGACGAAGTTAAGGAATTCTGCTACCTTGGAAACTAAAGCATCGACTGCACACCGACCAGCGCAGCGCAACGAAATGGCGTCGAGAAGGCGCTGACCCCCTCTTGCCAGTGGAAAGAGCGGGCAGCGCCACACCTCCAGGAAGACAAGAGTTCAGCGCCCCCTGCCAATACTGACTTAAACAGCCGCCTATCGCTAGTCGGCCCAGTTTGGTCGCAGACTTCGAGAGCATCAGTACTGAGTAATAGCAAGCCGATATTTTACCGCCGTTCTGCGATTAGTTCAAATGGTTCAAATGGCTCTGAGCACTATGGGACTTAACGTCGGCGTCATCAGTCCCCTACAACTTAGAACTACTTAAACCTAACTAACCTAAGGACATCACACACATCCATGCCCGAGGCAGGATTCGAACTTGCCACCATAGCAGTCGCGCGGTTCCGGACTGAAGGGCCTAGAACCGCTCGGCCACCGCGGCCGGCCTGCGAGTAGTAATAGTGGAAAGTACCTGCATGTAGAAGTAAAGTTATATTTGAAACTTCCTGGCAGATTAGAACTGTGTGCCCGACCGAGACGCGAACTCGGGACCTTTGCCTTTCGCGGGCAAGTGCTCTACCATCTGATCTACCGAAGCACGACTCACTCCCGGTACTCACAGCTTTACTTCTGACAGTATCTCGTCTCCTACATTCCCAACTTTACAGAAGCTCTCCTGCGAACCATGCAGAACTAGCACTTCTGAAAGAAAGGATATAGCGGAGACATGGCTTAGCCACAACCTGGGGGATGTTTCCAGAATGAGATTTTCACTCTTCAGCGGAGTGTGCGCTGATATGAAACTTCCTGGCAGATTAAAACTGTGTGCCCGACCGAGACGCGAACTCGGGACCTTTGCCTTTCGCGGGCAAGTGCTCTACCATCTGAGCTACCGAAGCACGACTCACGCCCGGTACTCACAGCTTTACTTCTGCCAGTATCTCGTCTCCTACATTCCCAACTTTACAGAAGCTCTCCTGCGAACCTTGCAGAACTAGCACTTCTGAAAGAAAGGATATAGCGGAGACATGGCTTAGCCACAGCCTGGGGGATGTTTCCAGAATGACATTTTCACTCTTCAGCGGAGTGTGCGCTGATATGAAACTTCCTGGCAGATTAAAACTGTGTGCCCGACCGAGACGCGAACTCGGGACCTTTGCCTTTCGCGGGCAAGTGCTCTACCATCTGAGCTACCGAAGCACGACTCACGCCCGGTACTCACAGCTTTACTTCTGCCAGTATCTCGTCTCCTACCTTCCCAACTTTACAGAAGCTCTCCTGCGAACCTTGCAGAACTAGCACTTCTGAAAGAAAGGATATAGCGGAGACATGGCTTAGCCACAGCCTGGGGGATGTTTCCAGAATGAGATTTTCACTCTTCAGCGGAGTGTGCGCTGATATGAAACTTCCTGGCAGATTAAAACTGTGTGCCCGACCGAGACTCGAACGCGGGACCTTTGCCTTTCGCGGGCAAGTGCTCTACCATCCGCGAAAGGCAAAGGTCCCGAGTTCGAGTCTCGGTCGGGCACACAGTTTTAATCTGCCAGGAAGTTTTATATCAGCGCACACTCCGCTGCAGAGTGAAAATCTCATTCTGGAAAGTTATATTTATTTTCTTTTTGGAAATAAAGAGTTCAAATAATCTTCAAGTGTACTGTACAGATCATTTTGGATTCTTGCCACCGTAAATCGCAGCTTCTCTCCTTTCTTGTTTGGCTCTGGGCTGACTCCTACGGTAACCAACACAACAGAAAAAAGTAAACCATGGTGGACAAAGCAAGAAGGATGCAATAAGTTGACTAACATAGGTGAAGGGGGCATTCATGGTCAAAAGAAGTCTACTCAAATAAAGGCGTTAATCTGAGAAAGAAAATTCTTAGAATAAACGTTTGAAGCACAGCATTGTGTGGTAGTGAGACAAGGACTGTAGGAAAACCGGAATAGAAGAGAATCGAAACGTTTAAGATGTGGTATAAAAGAAAAATCTTGAAAATTAGATAGACTGATAATTAACTTTCAAATTACTACGTGACTTTCTTTTACCACCACAAATTCAACGACAATCTACAAAAGGATTCAGTACGAGATAAAATAAATCTATTAGCAACTAACTTGGAATATTCAGTTTAAAATGTCATATTACCATGTGTTTAATGCTGTGGGCCCTGCAACGCAAAAAAAATTGGTCAGGCGTGAGTAGGACTCGCACACTGAAGCTTCCATACCCAATTACAGTTCATCCATTCCAGGAATCGAAGACCTCGAAGATTTTTGCCTGTATCGACATTGATACTGGTGAGATACCTGTCCAAGGAATCAAATACTTTCGTGAATGTTTTAACTTAAAGTTTAAAGTCGGGTAACAAAGATAAAAGAAATATATTTTTCACATGATGTAGTTAGAAATTAAGTCATCTGATTATTTTCTTTTATTTGTGCTTTGAAGCCTTCGTTCTTGCCAAATTACGTGACTCTACGTGATGGGGATGTACCCGATAGGTTTTAATGAGTGAGTTCTCGATTATCGACATATGTGACATAGACGGTCGTATCTTTTGATTGCATTCACATAGAAGCTTTACATCTACACATCGCCAAAGGACTGCAGACTTTGCAACGTAGCAACCACGTTATGTAGTAGGCCTACTGTATAAACACACCCACTCTATTTTGCAACTTATTTAAAGCGTTCAATAGTTATTTTAAAAGTGATAATAATGTTCTGGGTTCAACCAAAATTTAAATCAAAGTAATTCACGCCACCCACAAGGAGGCGTGAATTCATATATTTTCGTTATCAACCAAGGTAAATGTAAATGAGAGTATGCAGAAGGCAGTTGGCAGACATACGTCGAACCATCGGTATAGAAGGCTCTGAGTCATCTCGATTAGGTAGGCGCATTGGTTGATGTGCCCGGATTTAGATGAGGGTGCCAGTAGCGCGGGAAAACGATAGGTTTCTAGCACCTTCTAGAACAATTTTAGCGTAGTAATACCGTTCCGGTATCAGAAAGGGAGCGGGATTGTAAGTGCTGATGGGAATCCCCCCCACCCCAACCCCCTGTAGAACTTCGATGGCGATTTTGCGTGATATCGGCGTCGAGAGAAAATAGTCCCAATTGTTCTTAACCCGTCAGGTTAAGAAAAATATGTTTTAAAATAAATGAAAAGCGTCAGTTTGCTTTTGTTCTACGGTATTACTTTTATTGTGTTAACCGGTTTTCGGATACGAGGGCATGGTCAGACATTTACTGAGTATTGTCACCAAAGAAGTTACATTATATTTTAAATGTTTTCTAAAGCACGTAATCGAGGACAGGGCTTAAGAAAACGATCTCCTGTCTTACATGCTATTTTCTTTCGTTAGTTTATAAAGTGAATAACGACGTGATTACTCATCGGCGCGGAAGTACGAGTAAAGTGGAAGGGAGAGCTAGTTTTGGCATTGGCGCTTTTGCTCTAGAGAATTTCTCTGGGTCCCTCATGATGGACAGACCCGTATCTGACTGCTCTAATGAAATGGTAACTTTATTCTGTCAGTAAGTACATTTATAGCACAAATGGCTTCCCAAGCACTGCTCCGAGCGTCTAGAACAGCAGTTGAGTAGCGACAGATTATTCTTCAATTTAATACGTCAGTAAAAGGGTACGAAAGACAGTGATTTTGATTGTGTGATACGAAGTCTCATTGCAACTGTGATGAACTTAAGAACAAAGGTAGAACCCCGTATCGCAATCAAGACGCAGTCTCATCGTCATGGCTAAGAAATTTCTTGCATGGCTCACCACTGATGTGAATTTCCGATAAGTCTTCAGTTTTTCTGTGGTACAGTCGAGTACAGTTAAACGAATCTGAATTCATTGTCTAATGTGGTAATGTTCAGGCGTGCGAGTTTTTTTATGTAGTTGCATCATTAGAAGTCTTGTGTGGCAGTGCAAAATTAATTGTTTAATTCTGAGTGAAACAGGTATCTGATTTTCTGTCATTTGTGTGCTCTCGGATTAATTACAGGTGCCAAACATTACTGTAATAGCAATCCCCTGCAGCTGTATGTTGGCGGAACTGAACTCTCACTCTGCCCCCCCCCCCCCCCAAGCACAATGCCTCTTGTCCCACCTATCACATACGTGTCTGTCCATCGACCACCTTCTCACCCAGTGTGCCCTGGTTTTCCACCGCTGCCACCCTGTTGAATCCTCCAAATCCCCTCCCCAATCCTACAGCAACCAGTGCTGCGTCATGTACAAGATCACATGATCCCTAACTGCAACCCCCCCCCCTCACCACCTGCCCCCATTGCAAGGCCTCCCACTTTCTCAAAAACTGCCCCAACCTCCCCACCCCTTCTTCCTATAACACCTGCAATGGCCCCCCTCCCACCTACTCCCACAAGTCTAAAGCTAAACCCCCTCCTGCCAACCCCAAGCTTACTGTCCCTGTCTGTCCTATCAATCCCCCCCCCCTTGTCCGTCCCAACAATTCCCTCTGTCCACCCCCATGGCTGAAGACATCATCCAGTTCCTCATCATTGTTCTCTAAAACATTCACCCTTTCCAATGCCCCCATACCCTCCACCAGATCTCCATCGCCATCCGCTCCATCTTTCACCTGAACACCTTCGCCACTTACTCCCACATCCAAGCCCACTTCACCTTCACCTACCTCAAAACCCTAGTTTAAGCTTTTTCCCTCCCCCCTCTTTACGCCCCCACTCTTCCTGTCATGATGTGGCATGAGTGTTGTATCCTACATCTACATCTACATCTACATCTACATGACCACTCTGCAATTCACATTTAAGTGCTTGGCAGAGGGTTCATCGAACCACAATCATACTACACTCCTGGAAATGGAAAAAAGAACACTTTGACACCGGTGTGTCAGACCCACCATACTTGCTCCGGACACTGCGAGAGTGCTGTACAAGCAATGATCACACGCACGGCACAGCGGACACACCAGGAACCGCGGTGTTGGCCGTCGAATGGCGCTAGCTGCGCAGCATTTGTGCACCGCCCCCGTCACTGTCAGCCAGTCTGCCGTGGCATACGGAGCTCCATCGCAGTCTTTAACACTGGTAGCATGCCGCGACAGCGTGGACGTGAACCGTATGTGCAGTTGACGGACTTTGAGCGAGGGCGTATAGTGGGCATGCGGGAGGCCGGGTGGACGTACCGCCGAATTGCTCAACACGTGGGGCGTGAGGTCTCCACAGTACATCGATGTTGTCGCCAGTGGTCGGCGGAAGGTGCACGTGCCCGTCGACCAGGAACCGGACCGCAGCGACGCACGGATGCACGCCAAGACCGTAGGATCCTACGCAGTGCCGTAGGGGACCGCACCGACACTTCCCAGCAAATTAGGGACACTGTTGCTCCTGGGGTATCGGCGAGGACCATTCGCAACCGTCTCCATGAAGCTGGGCTACGGTCCCGCACACCGTTAGGCCGTCTTCCGCTCACGCCCCAACATCGTGCAGCCCGCCTCCAGTGGTGTCGCCACAGGCGTGAATGGAGGGACGAATGGAGACGTGTCGTCTTCAGCGATGAGAGTCGCTTCTGCCTTGGTGCCAATGATGGTCGTATGCGTGTTTGGCGCCGTGCAGGTGAGCGCCACAATCAGGACTGCATACGACCGAGACACACAGGGCCAACACCCGGCATCATGGTGTTGGGAGCGATCTCCTACACTGGCCGTACACCTCTGGTGATCGTCGAGGGGACACTGAATAGTGCACGGTACATCCAAACCGTCATCGAACCCATCGTTCTACCATTCCTAGACCGGCAAGGGAACTTGCTGTTCCAACAGGACAATGCACGTCCGCATGTATCCCGTGCCACCCAACGTGCTCTAGAAGATGTAAGTCAACTACCCTGGCCAGCAAGATCTCCGGATCTGTCCCCCATTGAGCATGTTTGGGACTGGATGAAGCGTCGTCTCACGCGGTCTGCACGTCCAGCACGAACGCTGGTCCAACTAAGGCGCCAGGTGGAAATGTCATGGCATGCCGTTCCACAGGACTACATCCAGCATCTCTACGATCGTCTCCATGGGAGAATAGGAGCCTGCATTGCTGCGAAAGGTGGATATACACTGCACTAGTGCCGACATTGTGCATGCTGTGTTGCCTGTGTCTATATTCCTGTGGTTCTCTCAGTGTGATCATGTGATGTATCTGACCCCAGGAATGTGTCAATAAGGTTTCCCCTTCCTGGGGCAATGAATTCACGGTGTTCTTATTTCAATTTCCAGGAGTGTATCTCTCTACTATTCCACTCCCGAACAGCGAGCGGGAAAAACGAACACCTAAACCTTTCTGTTCGAGCTCTGATTTCTCTTATTTTATTTTGATGATCATTCCTACCTATGTAGGTTGGGCTCAAAAAAATATTTTCGCATTCGGAAGAGAAAGTTGGTGACTGAAATATCGTAAAAAGGTCTCGCCGCGACGAAAAACGTCTATGCTGTAATGACTTCCATCCCAACTCGTGTATCATATCTGCCACACTCTCTCCCCTATAACGTGATAATACAAAACGAGCTGCCCTTTTTTGCACCCTTTCGATGTCCTCCGTTAATCCCATCTGGTAAGGATCCCACACCGCGCAGCAATATTCTAACAGAGGACGAACGAGTGTAGTGTAAGCTGTCTCTTTAGTGGACTTGTTGCATCTTCTAAGTGTCCTGCCAATGAAACGCAACCTTTGGCTCGCCTTCCCGACAATATTATCTATGTGGTCCTTCCAACTGAAGTTGTTCATAATTTTAACACCCAGGTACTTAGTTGAATTGACAGCCTTTCGAACTGTACTATTTATCGAGTAATCGTATTCCAACGGATTTCTTTTGGAACTCATGTGGATCATCTCACACTTTTCGTTATTTAGCGTCAACTGCCACCTGACACACCATACAGCAATCTTTTCTAAATCGTTTTGCAACTGATACTGGTCTTCGGATGACGTTACTAGACGGTAAATTACAGCATCATCTGCGAACAACCTAAGAGAACTGCTCAGATTGTCACCCAGGTCATTCATATAGATCAGGAACAGCAGAGGTCCCAGAACGCTTCCCTGGGGAAAACCTGATACCACTTCAGTTTTACTCGATGATTTGCCGTCTATTACTACGAACTGCGACCTTCCTGACAGGAAATCACGAATCCAGTCGCACAACTGAGACGCAGCTTGATTAGAAGTCGCTTGTGAGGAACAGTGTCAAAAGCTTTCCGGAAATCTAGAAATACGGAATCAACTTGAGATCCCCTGTCGATAGCGGCCATTACTTCGTGCGAATAAAGAGCTAGCTGCGTTGCACAAGAGCGATGTTTTCTGAAGCCATGCTGATTTCGTATCAATAGATCGTTCCCTTCGAGGTGATTCATAATGTTTGAATACAGTATATGCTCCAAAACCCTACTGCAAACCGACATCAATGATAAAGGTCTGTAGTTAAATGGATTACTGCTACTACCCTTCTTGAACACTGGTGCGACCTGCGCAATTTTCCAATCTGTAGGTACAGATCCAACGGTGAGCGAGCGGTTGTATATGAGTGCTAAGTAGGGAGCAATAGTATCAGCGTAATCTGAAAGGAACCTAATCGGTATACAATCTGGACCTGAAGACTTGCCCGTATCAAGCGATTTGAGTTGCTTCGCAACCCCTAAGGTATCTACTTCTAAGAAACTCATGCTAGCAGATGTTCGTGTTTCAAATTCTGGAATATTCCATTCGTCTTTCCTGGTGAAGGAATTTCGGAAAAATGCATTCAATAACTCCGCTTTAGCGGCACAGTCGTCGATAACAGTACCATCGGCACTGAACAGCGAAGGTATTGACTGCATCTTGCCGCTTTTATACTTTACATACGACATATTCCAGAACATCCGCTCCTTCCACACCAACAAATACCTACTCATGAACACCCTCTCCCACCATCAGATCGACACCTTCCTCGTGGATAAAAACTTCCTTCAGCCCCACCATACTGTCCACACCTCTCCCTATATCCTCCACCAAACTGATGTTCCTGGTCCTCAAGCGCAGGGTGGAGTCGCCATCGGCCACCTTAAGCACATTCCCGTCTGGCCACAAGCCCTCCTCAATTACCCCACCGAACATCTTATCCTCAGTGTCTTCTTCCCCTCCCTCACCATTACCTGTGCCACCATCGATGTCCGCTCCTGGTCCTCTTCCCTATGACTCCCACATTGTTTGCACCTTCTCCACCTATGTGATTGCCACCAACATCAACATCCATAGCCACAGCCCTGCTGCTCTTCGACGGTCACATAAGTTCCTCACACGATCCCTGGTGATCTTGTACCCCTTCCCCAGAACACCCACCCTGAAAGCAAACACCATCCCCGATTTTGTCATTGCCTTCTCCAACCTCCTTGGGCGTATCGACATCGACATCCTTGACCCCACAGGTAGTAACCACCTCCCCATCCTTCTCACCATATTTGCTCACCATCCCCCTCCGGCTCCCTGCCCTTCTCCCCCTCTCAAGGTAGTCCATGACTACTGTCGCGCCAACTGGGATGCCTACCGGGAATCCATCGCCACCCTGGTCGAAAGCCACCCACTTAACTATCACCATCTTGACGACATTATCCACGCCTTATCCTTCCTTCAGAAGGCCATTACTGACGTTTTAGAGGCCCGTGTTTCTACTAAAACCATCTAACCTCACTATCCCACTCTCCCTCCGCAGGCTGTCCTCCATGAATCCTGGTGCCTCTATCGCTCTTTCCTGTGCACACGTGACAGGGATACACTTCAACACCATTGTAAAATATAGCGACATGTACGGAACCTTATTACAGCAAAGAAACTCCGGGACTGAAGCCTGACGTACATGACTCAGCGCCACCCTACCTGTCAACTCCTCCAAGTACTGGTCTGCCTTCCATCGCCTTACTGGTTCCCATTCTGCACCCCATTACTCTCTTCTCCATAACGACCTCCCCCTTCTCGACAACCTCAGAAGACCAACCACTTCACTTTCCACCTTTCCAAGATCTTCTTTATCCCTGAAGATTCCCACTTTCATTATTCCCTTTTCCCCAACGCTGTGGAACGCGCCAATACCACAGTCGCTCCACTCGCTCCTAATGTCCAGTGTTTGCGGCAGTTGCTCCCTCTGACATCAACACTCCCATCACAGCACAAAACATTAAACTTATCCTCTGGTCAAAACCTAACAGAGGCCCTGGTCAGGACTGTGCCACATACCGCCACCTTAGAATGTGCCCCTTCTCCTTCCTGACTGTCCTTGCCAATTTATACAACGTCATCCTCTCTACTGGCTTCTGCCGTGACCTGTGGAAGACTTCCCACGTCCTCTTATAGCTCAAACCCAACAAACCCCCTTCCGTTGCCTCTTCCTATCGTCCCATCGCCTCACCTCTGTCTTCAGTAAGGTCTTCGAGTCCATCTTCTCCCGTCGTGTCCACCAGTACCTTAATCAGCACCACCTCCTCCCCCTTACTCAGTGTGGCTTCCGATCCTCCTCCTCTGCTGAAGACCAACTCCTTAACCTCGTCCACCTTCTCTCCCTCCAGCTTAACTCCCGTCGCTCCGCCAGTTTTGTTTCCCTCGACCTCGAAAGTGCGTACGACTGTGTATGGCATCCCCGTCTCCTTTTTAAACTCCAAACCTACGCCCTGCCTATCAATGTTGTCCATATGGTCGCTTCCTTCCTCACACCCCGTCCTTCCTACGTCACCCTCCACGACACCAGTTCCCGCATCTTTTATTCCACTGCTGGCGTCCCCCAGGGGTCCACCCTCTCCCCTCTCCTCTATCTCCTGTACGCCGCCGATATGCCCAAGCCACGCCCTCCTGTCCACCTTCTCCTGCACGCCCAGTTTAATATAATCTCTGTGGCACCGAGGCTCTCAAGTGACTAACCACTGGCACCGATACGTTAATAATAGTATGCAACTCATGTTATATCACATTCCAGCATTTGGTTCAGTCATAATGGTAGTCAGGTGGTTTAAATCTCACAGTAATAAACTGCTCCACCTATCCCGCTAACTTCCAACACCACTAGGTGATGGGTTCAACAGATGGAGAGACACATATACAGTTTCCATTGGTTACAATGAAAAGCCATGCTTTTTGGCAAATTTCATGATTCAAAATCAATGGGATGTACCATGCAGGTTTTGTTGAGTGAGTTTGCGAATGTCAAATTATGTGACATAAATGGCCATATCTTTTGACAATATTGATTTAGAAGGTGACATTTACTTCACCGCAAGTGACTCTAGATCTTAGAATGTGACGTAAATTTTAACCTAAGTGTCTACTCGTTCTGAGAAAAGGGGGCCTGATCAAAAAAAATTTCCGTTTGGTTCACAGCACAAATAATAATACACACATCAAGAAAAGTTGTGCATCACCTCGGTTCCGAGAGTTCCGGATTAGCAGCAACTTCTAGGAGGAACTAAACATTACGGACATTAACTTTCTGCAAAACAGTGTGCAAATAGTGCTTAGAACATATTTGGAGTAATATTCTATTAATGTAATAAATGTGGTCAGTCATGAATTCCTAATAGATCAAGGCTTCGAGCAAGATACAACAAGTGATACACAACACACTCCCGAGTTTCTTAAATGTCTAATCCTCACTCTGAACAAACTTTCTTACCACTACTCGTAACAAAACACGGGTACCAGCTAGTACGCCAACATTCCCGGCCGCGTCGGAAATTTTCTCCTCTCGGGGACTTGTTGAACTTACATTCATATCATCATACTTGACAGTCCACTATTGAGATGGCTAAACGGGTTTCTCCCGAAAGCTAACAATACAAAAATATTACCCCAATATATTGGTAGTATTTCTTCCTGTTGCATAATGTGCTTAGTGTGTATGATTCCTTTAGTGTGAAGCGTCTTCGTTCTGTTATTTGGGATTCAAGCTAGCTGTTTTTTGTTTGAATTATCAGTCTTCTGACTAATTTGATGTGGCTGGTTGGTTCAAATGGCTCTGAGCACTATGGGACTTAACATCTATGGTCATCAGTCCCCTAGAACTGGAAACTACTTACACCTAACTAACCTAAGGAAATCACAGAAAACCCAGTCATCACGATAGGAGTTCTTTGTTATGCGTTTCTCAATCTGTCTGTGTTTGAGTGTCCGACTGTTAAAAACCACTTTTCGGTAGACGTATCAATTGAAATTTATGTTGCCTGCTAAGATCTATAATCACTATGCGGTATAATAAATGTTAGATTCTCAGTTAGTGCAATCAAAATATACAGCCATTTGTGTCACACTTTTGAACCTCACAAACTCATTCACCAAGACCTACAGGATACTTCCCACTGACATGGGATCCTGAAATTTGGCAATAAGTAATATTTATTACTACAATCAAAGGAAAAATATTCAAAAAATTGTTAATTTCTAATTACATACATCAAAAAGGTTTTCAATCACTCCAGTTCCCGGAACTCCTGAAGATGGACGTTGACTGTGGATATATTATCACAGACACATCCCCTTTGACTGTTCAGAGATGTCACTAAATCCGCCCAAGGATGTAAACAACCATGCATGGTTCAAAGGGTTCAAATGGCTCTAAGCACATGGGACTTAACATCTGAGGTCATCAGTCCCCTAGGCTTAGAACTACTTAAACCTAACTAACCTAAGGACATCACACACATCCATGTCCCAGGCAGGATTCGAACCTGAGACAGTATCAGCAGTGCGGTTCCGGACTGAAGCGCCTAGAACCGCTCGGCCACAGCGGCCGGCCTACCATACATGAGCAGCGCTTATTAGACGGAGGGGGTCAGACAGCCGATCGGTTCCAGTCATTCCACCAGGAAGGAGGTACACGGCTCGTGTTGTCTGTAGTTCAACCATGCCTAGACGATCAATACCGCGGTTCGATCACGTCCGTATTGTTACTTTGAGCCAGGAAGGGCTCTCAACAAGGGAAGTGTCCAAGCGTTTCGGAGTGAACCAAAGCGATGTTGTTCGGACATGGAGGATATACAGAGAGATACGAACTGTCGATGACATGCCTCGCTCACACTGCCCAAGGGCTACTACTGCAATGGATGATCACTACTTACGGATTACGGAGCGGAGGAACCCCGACAGCAACCACCATGTTGAATAATGCTTTTCGTGCAGCCATAGGACGTCGTGCTAAGAATCAAACTGTGCGCTATAGGCTGCATGATGCGCAACTCCACTCCCGGCGTCCATGGCGAGGTTCATCTTTCCAACCGCGACACCATGCAGCGCGGTACAGTTGGGCCCAACAACATGCCGAATTGACCTCTCAGGATTGGCATCACATTCTATTCACCGATGAGTGTCGCATATGCTTTCAACCAGAAAATCGTCGGAGACATGTATGGAGGCAACCCGGTCAGGTTGAACGCCTTAGACACACTGTCCAGCGAGTGCAGCAAGGTGAGGGTTCCCTGATGTTTTGGGGTGGCATTATGTGGGGCCGACTTACGCCGCTGGTGGTCATGGAAGGCGCCGTAACGGCTGTACGATACGTGAATGCCATCCTTCGACCGATAGTGCAACCATATTGGCAGCATATTGACGAGGCATTCGTCTTCATGGACGACATTTCGCGCCCCCATTGTGCACGTCTTGTGAATGACTTCCTTCGGGATAACGACATCGCTCGACTAGAGTGGCCAGTATGTTCTCCAGACATGAAACCTATCTAACATGCCTGAGGTAGATTGAAAAGGACTGTATATGGATGACGTGACCCACCACCACTCTGAGGGATCGCCGTTGAGGAGTGGGACAATCTGGATCAACAGTGTCTTGACGAACTTGCGGATAGTATGCCATGATGATTACAGGTATGTATCAAAGCAAGAGGACGTGCTACTGGGTATCAGAGGTACCGGCGTTTGCAGCAGTCTGGACCACCACCTCAGAAGGTCTCGCTGTATGGTGGTACAACATGCAATGTGTGGTTTTCATGAGCAAAAAAAGGGCAGAAATGATGATTATGTTGAAACTTCCTGGCAGATTAAAACTGTGTGCCCGACCGAGACTCGAACTCGGGACCTTTGCCTTTCGCGGGCAAGTGCTTCGGTAGCTCAGTTGGGAGAGCACTTGCCCGCGAAAGGCAAAGGTCCCGAGTTCAAGTCTCGGTCGGGCACACAGTTTTAATCTGCCAGGAAGTTTCATATCAGCGCACACTCCGCTGCAGAGTGAAAATCTCATTCTGATGATTATGTTGATCTCTATCCCAATTTTATGTACAGGTTTATGTAAGTTTTTGATGTATTTGTTATTATTTATGCTGTATTTTTTGTGCCCTCTTATTATAAAGTTGAAGAAATCCTAGGGGGCAGATATTACGGTTTGCCTTTTGGTAATTTAAGGCTGAATTCCTTACCTTGTGCTTGTACACAGAGTTTTGTATTTGATTAACAAATATGTTTGAATGTTGTTAAGGATTTACACCAATACTAAGCCCAGCACTTTATATTCCCACAATTTCCTGCGCTACATTAGGAACACGGTGATACTGTAAACTTAATTTCTTTGTTCCATCTAGTCCACACTACCACCATAAAAAATTAATTAACTGCAATTGGAACAAAACATGAACCAGCTTGTCGGCTTGTTCTGCTTCCAGTCTCTGAGTGCCACAGACCTCAGATAGCCAGATTATCACCCATAGGTCGTGCACGGCGACAATCACCTGTTTTTCAAACATCTTGAGCCAAAGTATTACGACGGCGATAGCCTCTCGCAAGTGTCACATTGCATACAGATCAGGCGAAACCGGAGGCCACGTAATCGCTCTCATGCTCCTCAAACGGCTGTAGCAGACACTGATGAAGTTGTGGGATAGCGACATGCACACGTGTCGATGGGGGCAGTATCGTGTACACAAGGTATAAAACGGCAGTGCTCTGGTGAGGCTGTCATGTTTACTCAGGCGATTCGTGTGAAACGTTTTCCGACGTTGTTAAGGCCGCACAACGGGAATTAACTGACTTTGAACGCTGAACGGTAGTTGGGACTAAACGCATGAGACATTCCGTTAACAAAATCGTTAGGGAATTCAGTATTCTGAGAGCCACAGTGTCAAGAGTGTGCTGAAAATACCAAATTTCAGGCATTACCTCTCACCGCGAACAACGCAATGGCCGACGCCTCTCACTTAAGGACCAAGTGCAGCGGCGTTTGCATAGAGTGGTCAGTGCTAACAGACAAGCAGAAATCAATGCCAAATTTAAATAGACCCAAAATCCCCAAGATTGGCGATCTTTTATAGAAGCTTGAAATTTAGCTCGGTCTTCGAAGCGAGATGCTTATAACACTTTCCACAACGAAACTTTTTCTCGAAACCTGGCAGAAAATCTAAAGCGATTCTGGTCGTATGTGAAATATGTTAGCGGCAAGAAAGAATGAATGCCTTCTCTGCACGACAGCAATGGAGATACCATCGAAGACAGTGCTGCCAAACCAGAGTTACTAAACACAGCCGTTCGAAATACCTTCACAAAAGATGACGAAGTAAATATTTCAGAATTCGAACAGCTGCCAACATGAGCAACGTACAAGTAAATATCCTCGGCGTTGTTAAGCAACTTAAATCACTTAATAAAAGCAAGTCTTCTGTTCCGGACTGTTCACCAATTAGGTTCCTTTCGGAGTATGCTGATGCATTAGCTCCATACTTAACAACCGTTCGCTCGACGAAAGATCCGTACCCAAAGACTGGAAAGCTGCACAGGTCACACCACTATTCAAGAAATTTTCAAATGTGTGTGAAATCTTATGGGACTTAACTGCTAAGGTCATCAGTCGATAAGCTTGCACACTACTTAACCTAAATTATCCTAAGGACAAACACACACACACACACACACACACACACACACACACACACACACACACATGCCCGAGGGAGGACTCAAACCTCCGCCGGGACCAGCCGCACAGTCCATGAATTATTCAAGAAAGGTAGTAGAAGCAATCCACTAAATTACAGGCCCATATCGTTAACGTTGACATACAGCAGGATTTTAGAACATATATTGTGTTCGAACATAATGAATTACCTCGAATAAAACGGTCTATTGACACACAGTCAACATTGGTTTAGAAAACATCGTTCTTGTGAAACACAACTAGCTCTTTACTCGCATAAAGTGCTGAGTGCTATTGACAAGGGATTTCAGATCAATTCCGTATTTCTGGATTTCCGGAATGCTTTTGATACTGTACCACACAAGCGGCTCGTAGTGAAATTGCGTGCTTATGGAATATCGTCTCAGTTATGTGACTGGATCTGTGATATCCTGTCAGAGAGGTCACAGTTCGTTGTAATTGACGGAAAGTCATCGAGTAAAACAGAGGTGATTTCTGGCGTTCCCCAAAGGTAGTGTTATAGGTCCTTTGCTGTTTCTTATCTAAATAAACGATTTGGGAGACAATCTGAGCAGCCGTCTTCGGTTGTTTGCAGATGACGCTGTCGTTTATCGACTAATAAAGTCATCAGAAGATCAAAACGAACTGCAAAACGATTTAGGAGAAATATCGGAATGGTGCGAAAAGTGGCAGTTGACCTTAAATAACTAAAAGTGTGAGGTCATCCACATGAGTGCTAAAAGGAACGTGTTAACCTTAGTTTACACGATAAATCAGTGTAATCTAAAAGCCGTAAATTTATCTAAATACCTAGGTATTACAATAACGAACAATTTAAATTGGAAGGAACACATAGAAATTGTTGTGGAAAAGGCTAACCAAAGACTGCGTTTTATTGGCTGGACACTTAGAAAATGTAACTGACCTTCTAAGGAGACAGCCTACACTACACTTGTCCGCCCTCTTTTAGAATACTGTTGCGCGGTGTGGGATCCTTACCAGATAGGACTGACTGAGTACATCGAAAAAGTTCAAAGAAAGGCAGCACATTTTGCATTGTCGCGAATAGATACAGGATTTGGGATGGACATTATTAAAGGAAAGGCGTTTTTGCTTGCGACGGAATCTTCTCACGCCGACCGGAGTGGCCGTGCGGTTCTGGGCGCTACAGCCTGAAACCGAGCGACCGCTACGGTCGCAGGTTCGAATCCTGCCTCGGGCATGGATGTGTGTGATGTCCTTAGGTTAGTTAGGTTTAATTAGTTCTAAGTTCTACGTGACTGATGACCTCAGAAGTTAAGTCGCATAGTGCTCAGAGCCAATCTTCTCACGAAATTCCAATCACCAACTTTCTCCTCCGAATGCGAAAATACTTTGTTGACACTGGCTTAGATAGGGAGGGACGATCACCAAGATAAAGTAAGGGAAATCAGAGCTCGTACGGAAAGATATAGGTGTTCCTTCTTCCCGCGCGCTATACGAGATTGGAATAATAGAGAATTGTGAAGGTGCCAGGCACTTAAATGTGATTTTCAGAGTATCCATGTAGATGCAGATGTAGATGTTAAATGTGAGACGTACAACGAACGTATCCTTTAGGAGAGGGCGCCGAAATGTGGCGGGGCTTTGGTAGTAGAAGATCGACGCGAGCGCCTTTGTTATAACAGCACGACATCGCCTCGAGCGCCTCTGCAGGGCTAGTGACCATAGATGACTGGAAAACCGTTGCCTGGTCATACGAGTCCCGATTTTTGTTGGTAAAAGCTGATGGTAGTGTTCGAGCGTGGCGCAGATCCAACCGACCCATGGAGCGCGACTGTCAACAAGGTACAGTCCAAGCTGATGGTGGCTCTATAACGGTGTGAGCTGTGTTTACATCGATTTGACTGGGTTCTCTGGACCAATTGAACTTGTTACGGCCAAACGACGAAGGAATGTTTACGGATGATCATGCGCCACATCGCCAGCCCACAATTGTTCGAAATTGGTTTGAAGAACGCTCTGTACAGTTGAATGATACGGTCACCCACATCGCCCGACATGAATCTTGTAGAACACTTATGAGACGTAATCGAGATGTCAGTTCGTGCACAAAACCCTGTACCGCCAACACATGCGCAATTATGGACGGCTATAAAGCCAATTGCTGAGTCAACGTCACGTCGAGAGGCTGAACCACGCCGGGTTAAAGGAGCCCCGACACGACATTGAAGGTATTCCATGTCTTTTGTCACCTCAGTGTAATTCCGGCTCTATGACAATGACAGTTATCCTGCTGGAAATGGCCAACGCTGGTCAGGGAAGATATGAAGGGATGCGGATGGTGTGCAATAATGATCACGCAGTCGACAGCCGTGATAGTACCTTCGATTACTGAACCGTGGATTTACTTTCAAAATCTTTTCTTAAAGTATTTATTTACTAGCGATTCATCGAGAACATTAACACATTTAATCACACAATTTGAGCGTGAGAGTAGTTGCCATTGGGTAACTGATGAAAACAAATTTCTTTCAACAAATGGAAGTTTTATTCCTAAAAATTCTTTCTATTTTAAAAATAAAAGATTTAAAAATTATAATCAGAAATCACCTTAAAAATATCAAGTTACAATTCATTAACAAGCAGAAATAACGTTTTTTTTTTTTCAGTGTGAGCTTCCGGGCTCCGGGCTGAGAATCTTCCCGCTCCCTTCTAACACGGCCGTAGTCACGACCTGCTCACAACAACCTCTGAAGGACTACACTGGTACAAATCTGCAACACACCAGATTACTTTAAACTAAAAATTTTAGCAACTCACACAAACAGATAAACTATGCACCCCGTAGGAGGAATGGGAATGGTACAAAATACATTTAAAAAAAATTACTTGCCATCGAAAGTGCAACTTGTTTTTAAAAGGAAACTCTTACGGTGGATGGGTGGCAACTTTATATACTAAAATGACCATTTAAATGAAACCCATGAAATGCAGTCTTACATAAAATGTACAAACATGCTCAACATTACACACATACCGCCTCTCCAGATGATAGGCAAGATAAAAACATATTTCAGGAATTCGGCCGTTACACTTCAAGGTCGTTACGCTTCAATGGACGCAGGAAGGCGGGTCGATCTCCCGTCTCACGGCGTAGCAGCTCGCCCCGGCCAGACCAATGTCGTGGGTTTGGCTCCTGTTACTCTCGGTTCGGCCGCGAAGCCACTACCCCTCGCTATACGGTGCAGCTCACTGGACTGACGTGGCGACCTCACACGCGCCGACGCTCAAGACGGACAAGTCATCTTGTGTCTCAGTGCGCTACCGACCAACCGATCGATCCAACCGCAAATGAGCATTGCCTGAACAAACTCGAACAGACATATTAGCACTCCGGACGACAGACAGACACTCACTGCTCCACACTGACCCGGCTGACCAGCCGAAGTGGCCGTGCGGTTCTGGCTGCTACAGTCTGGAGCCGAGCGACCGCTCCGGTCGCAGGTTCGAATCCTGCCTCGGGCATGGATGTGTGTGATGTCCTTAGGTTACTTAGGTTTAAGTAGTTCTAAGCTCTAGGCGACTGATGACCTCAGAAGTTAAGTCGCATAGTGCTGAGAGCCATTTGACCCGGCTGACAAACTGACCAGACTCGCCGACTAGCGAGCTCATAGCGCCCCTTAAATGCACGTGAGCAGGCTGCCTTTCCCCTTTCCCACCAGAGGGAGACACCAAAGCTGCGATTGCCACAGCGGCGCCACAGCCAGAAACGGAGGGCGACTGCTTCACACTACGCGCTGCGGCGCGCTCTTCAAAACAGCAAATTTTACCACGGCTCAATTACTAACACAGGTATCGCGGACGTCCAGCTGAATGTCCTCAACAGCTTCATACTGACCGCACCAGCCTGCGTCCGTGGCATGGTGCTTATTTCGAGAAGCCGTTCGCCCGGACGACGGCGTACGTGGATACCGTCGCCGAACTGGTATATAACAAGAAATGTAATGCATCTGACCAAGCGACGCGTTTACATTGCTTCGTGGCTGAATCTCGATGGCAGAGTGTTCTCTCCAATCGTAATTGAGAAGTTGGGTTAAAATTGGAAGAAGGAGGGGGTCGTCCACTAAAGAGTCCCATGTCCAACAACCTGCGCTGAAAAGTGATCTCCGAACACTTGTGCCTGCACCCGAACAAAACTGGGGTGTCAGCTGTGCCAATTTTCCCCGCCTATTCTGCGTGACAATGCGGGCCAGCCTCTGAGGAGCACATTCTGTTATGAGGCAAGAAAGTCTAACACCTTCTTGGCTGCTTGTACTTTCATAGTCCTTCAACCACTTTCGATAGATAATTATGACAGCAGCACGCGGAAAGCTGGATTCTCCGTTTGCGAGATGTCGTTCTCAGGCGCTGGGGCATAACTAGCTGCCCTTCGTTAAAGTCGCTCATGTATACATCATCTACATCTACATTTATACTCCGCAAGCCACTCAATGGTGTGTGACGGAGGGCACTTTACGTGCCACTGCCATTACCTCCCTTTCCTCTTCCAGTCGCGTATGCTTCGCGGGAAGAACGACTGCCGAAAAGCCTCTGTGCGCGCTCGAATCTCTCTAATTTTACACTCGTGATCTCCTCGGGAGGTATAAGTAGGGGGAAGCAATATATTCGATACCTGATCCAGAAACGCACCCTCTCGAAACCAGGACAGCAAGCTACACCCCGATGCAGAGCGCCTCTCTTGCAGAGTGTGCCACCTGAGTTTGCTAAACATCTCCGTAACGCTATCACGCTTACCCAATAACCCTGTGACGAAACGGGTCGCTCTTCTTAGGATCTTCTCTATCTCCTCTGTCAATCCGACCTGGTACGGATCCCACACTGATGAGCAATACTCAAGTATAGGTCGAGCGAGTGTTCTGTTGGACTACATTTTCTAAGGACTCTCCCAATGAATCTCAACCTGGCACCCACCTTACCAACAATTTGTTTCTGTCTGTCTGTCTGTCTGTGGATTCCTCATCTGCGACCCGTAACGTCACTAGAATGCTTCACCATTCATCCCGGCAAGGCCACGAGGTGGCATTCAGTCTCGCGATGGGCATTGGTTCCTGTTGCGACTCATCATTGTATATTAGCATGGCCAAGCGGGTATTCGAACCGTCTTACCCCCGAATAGGAGTCCTGCGCCACCTCCGTTATCTGTATGGAAACCTTTCTCATTACTTTAGATACTTTGCTGTTTGTGATTACTCTCAGGCTTCCTTTGAAAAGTGGCTATAATGAACCACAGCGCCAGAGATTGCGCCAATGATTATTATTCCGCCGCCTCCACTGGCGCAGAAGTAGTTCAGAGGAAGTCGAGAGCAGTCGTTGTTCTGTTGGGCGAGAGACTAGACGATCTGAGTGTTGACTGAAATGTTGTACTGTTCGGTTGGTGTAATATACAGATGGAAGAAGATGCAAGTGTCAGAATATATTTGAGAAAGGAGATGGGCTTTTGATTTATGATGCTGGTGTAATGGAATATTTTCGTCAATATATAATGAGGTAAATAAGTATTACAGTTTTCTTTAATAACAATCCCTCTTGCTCACAGGTACAGTCAACAAAGCATCTGGCTTGTGCTCATTTATTAGACTTATAATTCTAGTTTCTATGTGCAATTATAGTATTTCTGGTTTTTCAATTAGTTCATTGTAAATGGTGTTTAAAATATTTTGTCGTATTGAGAAAGAACCGAGCCAGATACATGTACACACAGAACAGTTACACTTGTGCTTTGTTGTTTCGTAGCTTTTATAGTTGCAAAAAAAAATGGCTCTGAGCACTATGGGACTTAACATCTTAGGTCATCAGTCCCCTAGAACTTAGAACTACTTAAACCTAACTAACCTAAGGACATTACACACATCCATGCCCGAGGCAGGATTCGAACGTGCGACCATAGCAGTCCCGCGGTTCCGGACTGAAGTGCCTAGAACCGCACGGCCACCGCGGCCGGCTTATAGCTGCAGGGGACTTAATTAATCAGTTGTGTAATGGAAATTCCTTGTCATTCTTTATTTTTATTTTATACAGTCAGATAGCGTGCTAATAATAGTCAGGGCCAATCGGTTACTAGACTTCGTCACGGGTCACACGGATAGTAAAATTATCTCGTTTATTGATTAATATTAGTCTTTTCTTTTTAATTAAGCCCCTATGAACTCTAGTCCCTGCATTGTGCGCGGCAGTGAGATCGCATGCCTTCACAAGACGTGAGATGTCGTGCGACACACAACAGTCAGGTCAGGTCCAGGTGAACTTGCCAACTAGAGACACTCTGCGGATGTTTCGTTTTGGGGCCGGGATCTTGTGGTAGCGTTACTGGAGTAATAACTAGTTTCAGGGACTGTTATTGAGTTCCCCCTAACATGACGGAGTCTCCTGGAAGTTCCTCGCACCAACTTTGTGCCTTATTGTACGGTTGGGACCATTACACTTTTGCTGTCGCGCCATAACGGGACAGCTGGCACTGTAGCCTCTCAACTACTTAGCTAGCAACAAACATGACACGTTGTTCCCGATGAGAGACTGTGCAACATCCGGATCGAACTTAGAGAGCAGAGCGACCCGGCAGAACGATTCGAGGTATAGCTTGGGCAACGACCCTGAAACAATTCCACAGACTGAAATCGCTGCTTGCGTCTTCAATTCCAGTAATACTTACAGAAAATAAACAAACGAACTGTTCACTGTCCATAAGTGGTACATAGCATGTTACATATGCAAATTTTATATTAAATAACAATTAGCTACAGATCATATTTTCCCCGCATCGTGCACTGGTAACACGATAAATAGCTCAAATGGCTCTGAGCACTATGGGACTTAACATCTGTGGTCATCAGTCCCCTAGAACTTAGAACTACTTAAACCTAATTAACCTAAGGACATCACACACATCCATGCCCGAGGTAGGATTCGAACCTGCGACCGGTAAAACGATAATTAAATATACATAAGACCAAAGACCTGTATGACACAACGCACCATTAGCAAATTTTCTGTAATTTTAGTCTTCCTAGTACATGTACGACATAAATATCACCTTTACACTTGTATGCCGAGTGGTCAGAAACAGTCTGGAAAGTTTCTAAAGTTGTTACAAGGTAGGTTGTCCTGAAAAGTATTTGTTAACATGAAGATCCGATACGTTGCGCAGTTTCAGAGTTAATTAACACTAAAGTTAGCCCCCGGCTCAGGTTAGATTCTTACTACCGCCCCCTGTCCAATTTTCATACCACTATCTTGCTGTGTTTTAGAAAAACCAAACAAAAAATCCAGTTTGGCGGCGGACCGCTCGAATTTGCCTGCGCAACGGCCTGACTGGCTAATTTCAGTCATTAATTCGGAAACGGGGCTCTGAGCACTATGGGACTTAACATCTATGGTCATCAGTCCCCTAGAACTTAGAACTACTTAAACCTAACTAACCTAAGGACATCACACAACACCCAGTCATCGCGAGGCAGAGAAAATCCCTGACCCCGCCGGGAATCGAACCCGGGAACCCGGGCGTAGGAAGCGAGAACGCTTCCGCACACCACGGGCTGCGGACAGGTGCGAGTAGAACTCCACTCCCGCACTGGGGGTTCTGCATAAGCTTAATTATGTATTCAGGCAGCTCATCCATTCCGGGAATAGAGCGTCTTTACAGCATATGAGCAAAGACGTATGTGACAGAATCTACCGTTAACGAATCTTCCGTAATCTAATCTCCGTCAGAACAGTCCATGAAGGCCCAATGGTACCGACCGGCCGCCTTGTCATCCTCAACCCACAGGCGTCACTGGATGCGGATATGGGGGAGCATGTGGTCTTCCGGCCGTACGTCAGTTTACGAGACCGGAGCCGCAACTTCTCAGTCAAGTAGCTCCTCAGTTTGCCTCACAAGAGGTGAGTGCACTCCGATTGACAACAGCGCTCGGCAGACCCAGTCGTCACCCATCCAAGTGCTAATTCCAACTCGACAGTGCTTAACTTCGGTGATCTGACGGGAACAGGTGTTACTACTACGTCAAAGCCGTTGGCAAATCTTCTGTAAAGTAAGTTATAATCCTCTTAGCCTGTGATGAGACATGCCTTGTTCCTATGTTAAACGCATAAATTTCAAAGTTTTAAACATGGCTGCTTGGTTCAATGACCGTTTCTGAATTAAAATTTAAACATATGAGCCCTCGGTCACAATTATTTTTAGTCTTATTGACCAGGTTTCAACAATTCTAAGAGTGCCATCATCAGAAATAAAACAGTTAAAATGGCCTACAACATAGTTACAAATTTATAGTAAAACACATTTTTATATAAAAAGTGTAAGTACTGACTAACAATAAAAGACAGAGGCAGTGCTTACATGCCACATATAAAATAATTAATAGGCCAGAAAGGCTTTAGTCACAAAATATATAAAAAGGAATTGGTGAAAGGGAGCCACTATGGGCTGCTCGTACCCGTACAGCCACAGGTTGCAACGGACTGACTGCCCGCGTTAACAAGTGTGGGCAGGTGAACATGACATTGCAACGAGAGTGCCTTCTAGTTGCCGCAGGTACAACTTGGTTACTTAACATTCAAGTGTAGACAGACGAAAATTATAATGAATATTCTTCAGTGCATAACGTGAAAAGTAATATTTTGTTTAACAGTAACATTTTGTCTGCAACAGAGCTGAGCAGTACAGTACGAAGCATAAAAACGTCATTATAGAAAATACAAGAAGGGCTGAATGTCACAGCTTGTAGAAAGCGATATAAAATGAAATACAGCCAATAAACCAATTAATAAATGAAAAATTATGAGTTAACTTAGATGAAAAAAAAACATTTCAGTAAACTGCACAAGGAGACCCGAAATTAAATGTCAAGTGACGGCTTTATACCGTTGAAGAAATTTTTATTATGCAACTGCAGCTGTTCAATGAGAATGAGACTATCACTTCGAGAAGGGTGTTTAATAATCTCTAATTCTTCCAGAATGTCTAATTTACGTCCTTTCTTCTCGGTGTGCAAAATGTTGATATCGTAAATAGCTTTAGGCGTGTGGCCTGTAATTAGAACATGGTCGGCAAAAGACGAATTTTGGGGGCTAGTGCCATTTTTTCTTAAAAGGTGTTCTTTATATCTGGTTGTAAAGGTACGTCCTGATGGTCTTATGTAGTAAGAAGAGCAGGTATGGCAGACAATCTTATAGACGCCAGAACTTTCTAAAGAGGAACGAAACGATTTTAAATAAGAATGAAGATTTTTTTCAAATTATTATTCGTAGTAAATGTAACATTGCAGTTGTATTTATTAGGAAGAAGGCGTTGGATCTGATAGGAGATGCGCCCCACGAAAGGAATAGAGAATTATTTTTTGGGTTAGATTTCATGATAAAGGTACCGAGCGTAGTAACTCCTTTAGCAGTTTTCTTTTTAAGGATGTCATCTACTATGTAGCTTTATACTCGTTATTAACTGCTACAGTTTTGAGTAAATTGATTTCGTCGTTGAACTTTTCTTTCGAAAGTGGAATGGAAGTAGCTCGGTGAATAGCAGAATGAAAGAAGGCGTTTTTATGAGACTGTGGATGAATGGAGGACGCAGGTACGATCTGATCAGTATATGTTTCTTTACGAAAAATATTGAATGAGATTTTATTATCTGCTATTGTAAACGTCAAGTGGAGAAACTTTAATTGGCGGGCCTCGTTTTCAAGTTCGATGGTGAAAGACATTTTCTCATGACGATCACTGAAGAGATTAAAAATATGGTATATGCCACCAGCAGGTCCCTCGAAGATGATTAAAATATCATCATCGTATCCAAAGCTTTTGATAATGTTGAGTGGACTACACTCTTTCAAATTCTGAAGGTAGCAGGGGTAAAACACAGGAAGCGAAAGGCTATTTACAATTTTTACAGAAACCAGATGGCAGTTATAAGAGTCGAGGAGCATGAAAGGGACGCAGTGGTTGGGAAGGGAGTGAGACAGGGTTGTAGTCTCTCCCCGATGTTATTCATTCTGTATATTGAGTAAGCAGTAAAGGAAACAAAAGAAAAATTCGAAGTAGGTATTAAAGTCCATGTAGAATGGCTCAAAATGGCTCTTAGCACTATGGGACTCAACTTCTGAGGTCATTAGTCCCCTAGAACTAAGAACTAGTTAAACCTAACTAACCTAAGGACATCACACACATCCATTCCCGAGGTAGGATTCGAACCTGCGACCGTAGCGGTCTCGCGGTTCCAGACTGCAGCGCCTAGAACCGCACGGCCACTTCGGCCGGCAAAGTTCATGTAGAAGAAATAAAAACTTTGAGGTGATGACATTGTAATTCTGTCAGAGACAGCAAAGGACCTGGAAGAGCAGCTGAACGGAATGGACATTTTCTTGAAAGGAAGAAATAAGATGAACATCAACAAAAGCAAAACGAGGATAATGAAATGTAGTCGAAATAAATCGGGTGATGCTGTCGGAATTAGATTAGGAAATGAGACTCTTAAAGTAGTAAAGGAGTTTTGCTATTTGGGGAGCAAAATAATTGATGATGGTCGAAGTAGAGAGGATATAAAATGTAGACTGGCAATGGCAAGAAAGCCTTTCTGAAGAAGAGAAATTCGTTAACATCAAGTATAGATTTAAGTGTCAGGAAGTCGTTTCTGAAAGTATTTGTATGGAGCGTAGCCTTGTATGGAGGTGAAATATGGACGATAAATAGTTTGGAGAAGAAGAAGAGAATAGAATGCTGAAGATTAGATGGATGGATTACGTAACTAATGAGGAAGTATTGAATAGAATTGGAGAGAAGAGAAATTTGTAGCACAACTTGACTAGAATAAGGGGTCGGTTGGTAGGGCATATTCTGAGGCATCAAGGGATCACCAATTTAGTATTGGAGGGCAGCGTGGAGGGTAAAAATCGTAAGGGAGACCAAGAGATGAATACACTAAACAGGTTCAGAAGGGTGTAGCTTGCAGTTCGTACTGGGAGATGAAGAAGCTTCCACAGGATAGAATAGCATGGAGAGCTGCATCAAACCAGTTTCTAGACTGAAAAGCACAACAAGAACAATCTGAAATAGGAGAGAATGCCTAGAAAAGCTTAGCGATGCAGCTAAAAAACAGTTTGAAAAAATTTCCTTCTACAGAGTTGATGAAAATATCGGCAAGGATACCATCTAAGAGATTTCCCATAGTGAGAGCGTCGGATTGCTGGTACAATTGTTCATTAAATTCATAACAGTCATATCGCTTAACGCGGTTCTCTGTTCTTTCCTTTTTTTCATATCGGCTTCTCGCTGTTTGCCTTCCAAGTGTCCATAATATATTAGGTGGAGTCCACTGCATCGTTGCTCTAAACTGAGGTTTTTCGTTGTGTTCAAAGATTTGAAGTACATTAATAGAACACTAAGCGTATCGAGACATCATTGCATAAAATAAACCTACAGGCTCGGAATCCTCCACTGATTCATTGATGAAGATGTATCTGACAGCTTTAAACTTAATCCGAGTACTATGCTGCATTACTATCTCTTTAAAAACAGCTACCCTCAATTTTTTCCAAAAAAATTTAATGGCTATTCCAAAACTTTGGAATGTTAACCCTTACCTCATACAATTATTTGGCTGTATTCGAATTGCAAATACGACTAAGAAACGTTGGACATACAGATTGTGTTTGGGGCTGTGGCACATTAGAAAGACGCCAAAGATAATATTTGATTTCTTTCACCATCAAACAGAACTGTCTTTACTCCGAACTAGGCATAAATTCAAATTGGAAAAAACAAGCTCCAAGATTTCCAGAAAAACTGAAGCGAAACAATTGGCACCCTGTGATTGAAAATCAGTTACTTTGCCTGCTGACTGTAAATATAAATTTAGGGAATACACTGAAGTCCTGTTCAGTACAATCAGCAAGTTCAAAAAAAAATTAGGCGGTGGCTTACAATGAGATATTCCTACCACTGCACCCTCTCAAGAAGACTGTGGGAGAGTTTTATTCACAAAATTCAAGAAAAAGGCTACCTTGATCATGAAATTACAAGAAGAAGCCTCATATAAGCAAGAAGGTAAAACGTAATGGTGTCAGTGAATTTTAATTGGTATGTGTCATGTAGTAACATCCGTTTTTTGATATAATGTTACAGTCCGTCTTACAATAAGTTTATCTACCTAAGCTCAGTGCCAACTTTTTTATCATAAATATTAACGAATCTGAATGAAATTTTTGCAGGAAGTAGTCTTGATGAATTTGCATACTTCTATTCAATAATATTATCGAAAATATAATTAGTTTATTTTATCGTCACATTTATATATTAGTAATTAAATTTAAGACTGAAATTTAAAAAAAAACACTGAAAAAATTAATATTTCTCATAAAATAAATGCACAGAACCGTTCAACTTTGTCTTGTGAATGTACCTTCAAAATCTGGGATGCGAAAATTGTTACATGAGTACCAAAATTTGGCTTCAAGAATACCATTAAAATCGTAGTAAAAATTCAAAACTCGATAGCCAGTGATGTTATGGACTTCAAAACTTGGGTAATGCTACGGGTTCAGATAAAAGACACGATTTTGAAATTTTATTGCTGTTGATAAGGTAGAAGAAAAGTTAAATTTTTGGGTGGAGACTCCCCCCTTAACTCTTGCGTCGTACACAGATGAGCCAATACATTATGACCACCTGATTAATAGCTTGTTTGCCGTCCTTTGGAACGAAATACATCACTGATTCTGCGCATCAGGGATCCGACAGTTTGTTGGTAGGTTGTGAACGAATGTGGCATTAGATGTCTACCCACAGATCACGCAATTCGCGTAAATGACGGACCGCTGATTTTCGTACAGTGATGGCGCCCGACGGCGACCCAGATGGTGGCCGAGACATCAACGTGAGTTCACCATAATGCTTCTCAAACCACTGTACCACGGTTCTGGCTCGAAGACAAGGACGATTACTCTCCTGAAAGATTATATCGCTGTCTGGGAAGACGTCAAGCATTACTTCCACTAATGGCACGCAAGCGCAGGAGATATCTTCCATAGTATAATACTGCTCCAAGCGGCATTAACTCTTTGAACAAGATCCTGAATGTGGGGTTTCCAAGTTTACTATATATCTGAACACCTAGAAACTTAAACTGTTTACTTTCACTAATCATATTCTGTGAAAGCAAAACGTCCGGTTTTGCTGCATTGTGTGTTAGAAACTGTAAAAACTGAGTCTTACAGTGATTTAGCGTTAATTTATTTTCTACAAGCCATGAACTTAGGTCATGAATTGCTCTATTTGAAACCGAGCCAATGTTGCACAAAACATCCTTTACTACCAAGCTAGTGTCATCAACAAACAGAAATATTTTAGAGTTACCTGTAATACTAGAGGGCATATCATTTATATAAATAAGGAACAGGAGTGGCCCCAACACTTATCCCTGAGGCACCCCCACCCCCTCTTTTTACTGTACCCCACTCAGACCCCACTTCACAGCCATTCTCAACACTGCGAAAAATGACCTTTTGCTGTCTGTTGCTAAAGAAAGATGTGAACCAGTTGTGGGCTACTCCCCATATTCCGTAATGGTCTAACATCTGGAAAAACATTTTGTGATGAACACAATCAAACGCCTTAGTTAAATCAGAAAATATGCCTAGCGTTCGAAACCTTTTGTTTAAACCGTCCCGTACCTCACAGAGAAAAGAGAATATAGCATTTTCAGTTGTTTGATAGCAAACTGTGTGATATAAAATGATCAATTATCCTTACTTTGACAAACGCAGACGGCATAGAAATACATATAAAATTGTGTACATTATTCCTTTCTCCCTTTTTATAAAGTGACTTTACTGCTGAGTACCTTAATAGTTCAGGAAACTGACCATTCCTAAAGGAAAAATTACGAACATGACTAAATACAGGGCTAACTTGTGCAGCACAGTACTTTAATATTCTGCTAGGCACTCCATCATATAAGTGAGAGTCCTTAGTCTTCAATGATTTAATTATTTTCTCACTCTCCCCCTTGTCTGTATCACAGAGGAGTATTTGAGCCATCGATCTCGGAAAGGCATTTGCCAAGATATATGATTCTCTGTAGAAACTAAGTTTTTATTTAATTCACCAGCAATGCTCAGAAGATGATTGTTAAATATTGTACATATATCTGATTTATCAATAACAGAAATACTTTTACTACGAACTGACTTTATATCGTCGACCTTGTGCTGCTGACCAGACACTTTCTTCACAACTGACCATATGGTTTTAATTTTATCCTGTGTATTAGCAATTCTATTTGCGCAACACATACTTTTTGCCTTGCTAATAATATTTTTAAGCACCTTAGAATACTGTTTGTAACGGGCAACTGTAGCTTAATTGTGACTACTTTTAACATTTTGACATAATTCCCGCTTTGTTCTGCATGTTATCCTTACCCCACTAGTCAACCACCCAGGCTGCCTTTTACTGTTAGTACCCCGTTTAAAACGTTCTAGTGGAAAGTAACTCTCAAAGACCATAAGAAATGTGTTAAGGAAAGCATTATATTTATCATCTATGTTATCGGCACTATAAACATCCCGCCACTCTTGTTCCTTACAAGGTTTAAAAAACTCTTTATCGCTGTTGGACTAACTTTCCTACATAGTTTGTAATTATATGTGACATTTGTTTAAGTGCCAGAGCCTTTTAGTGTTAAAATTTGTGCATCATGGACGGAAAGGCCATGCACATACTAATAGAATGCCCCTCCAGTAATGAAGAATGATAAAAATATTATCTATGGCTATACTACCGTTCCCCTGTACCATAGATGGAAAAAAACAGTCTGCATCACATCATATGAATTTAGGCAATCTTTGCCGATCGGTGTGGCCGAGCGGTTCTAGGCGCTTCACTCTGGAACCGCGCGACCGCTACGGTCGCAGGTTCGAATCCTGCCTCGGCCATGGATGTGTGTGATGTCCTTAGGTTAGTTAGGTTTAAGTAGCTCTAAGTTCTAGGGAACTGATGACTATCAGATGTTAAGTCCCATAGTGCGCAGAGCCATTTGAACCATTTTTAGGTGATCTTTCTTGCACCATCATATACAAAATTAATATTGAAGTCACCACATATAACTAATTTCTGTTGCTTCCTGTAAAGTGAATCAAGAATCCTCTCTAGCTTGAGCAGAAATGCTTCCCTACGGTGATCCCCCGCTCCGCTTACATACTTTTGTTACCGCGTCACGTGGCCGCAACGCCACCAGGTGGTATCAACCGTCCCAGTGGGGAGTGGTTATAATGTCTTGGTTTATCAGTGTACGTACTGTGACATCAATCGTCGCAGCGGACAGTAGACATAAAGTTTTGCCTTATAAGTGTATATACTGTACGTTCGTATCTGAGACTACGCCAAACCTAACGTAGTCATTCCTCTGAAGGCAGCACACTGCACTTCCCTGCGCCAACAGCGGCTGTGCTGCACTTTGTAATCACGTCCGACCATCCCGTTTCACAGTGAGCACTCACAGCCCAGGCGACGAGCGAGTTTAAGCGCTGTTCTTCGCAAAGCTGCATCAGCAGTCTTGCTCATAGTGTACGACATGTGTTACTTAAAATCAGTTTTAACATATACTGGCCACTAAAATTGCTACACCAAGAAGAAATGCAGATGATAAAGGGGATTCATTGGACAAAAATATTATACTAGAACTGACATGTGATTACATTTTCACGCCATTTGGTTGCATAGGTCCTGCGAAATCAGTACCTATAACAACCACCTCTGGTCGTAATAACGGTAATAACGGCCTTGATACACCTGGGTATTGAGTCAAACAGAGCTTGGATGGCGTGTACACGTACAAGTTCCCATGCAGCTTCAACACGATAGCATAGTTCATCAAGAGTATTGTGACAAGCCAGTTGCTCGGCCTCCATTGACCAGACGTAAGCAATTGGTGAGAGATCTGGAGACTGTGCTGGCCAGGGCAGCAGTCGAACATTTTCTGTATCCAGAAAGGCCCGTACAGGACCTGCAACATGCTATCGTGCATTATCCTGCTGAAATGTAGGGTTTCGCAGGGATCGAATGAAGGGTAGATCCACGGGTCGTAATACATCTTAAATGTAACGTCCACTGTTCAAAGTGCCGTCAATGCGAACAAGAGGTGACGAGACGTGTAACCAATGGCACCCCATACCATCACGCCGGGTGATACGCGAGTATGGCGATGACGAATACACGCTCCCATTGTGCGTTCACCGTGATGACGCCAAACACGGATGCGACCAACATGATGCTATAAACAGAACCCGGATTCATCCGAAAAAATGACGTTTGCCATTCGTGCACCCAGGTTCGTTGTGGAGTACACCATCGCAGGCGCTCCTGTCTGTGATGCAGCGTCAATGGTAACCGCAGCCATGGTCTCCAAGCTGATAGCCCATGCTGCTGCAAACGTCGTGGAACTGTTCGTGCAGATGGTTGTTGTCTTGCAAACGTCCCCATCTGTTGACTCAGGGATCGAGACGTGGCTGGACGATCCGTTACAGCCATGCGGATAAGATGCCTGTCATCTCGACTGCTAGTGATACGAGGCTGTTGAGATCCAGCACGGCGTTCCTTATTACCCTCCTGAAGCCACCGATTCCATGGAAACGTGATGGAACGCAATTCTCCTCCTTGCACGAGGCATCACAACGACGTTTCACCAGGCAACGCCGGTCAACTACTGTTGGTGTATGAGAAATCCGTTGAAATCCTTCCTCATGTCAGCACGTTGAAGGTGTCGCCTCCGGCGCCAACCTTGTGTGAATGCTCTGAAAAGGTAATCATTTGCGTATCTCAGCATATTCTTCCTGTCGGTTACATTTCTCGTCTGTAGCACGTTATCTTCGTGGTGTAGCAATTTTAATGGCCAGTAGTGTATATTGAAAGGTTGCAAAACTGCGGCCAGTCACTTTTTATGATAGTTTATTATGTCGTTACCAGTTTGATGTTGGTCTGCCATCTACTAATGGAGGGAGAAAGTATGTATTTAACAGCATGTCATTTGCCTACGTTTCCGCTGTTATGATTTTGTATTCAGTTTTCGCTCATACAGATTTTGATTCTAATAACCTGTCAAAGCGAATGGTGCGATTAGTCAATAGATTACTTTGGCCTTTAAGATAGTCTTGTTAGTCTTCATCAGGGAATGATTTATAAATTTCAAAAGACATTTAGCTGACTTTGTGTCTCTGCCAGGGAACACCACGAGTAGGTAGTCTCCTTTCGTCCCCATTAAATTTATTTACGATATTTACAAGGTTTCCAATGATTATATTAAAATACTTTGCAATATTTACAAATTTGTCAGTGATTCTGATGTTTTATTCGTCATTGTAACTACGTAGGCAACACAAGTCAGGAAACATTTTAAGTCCCCATTAGTTCGGAGTTTCTTTAAAGCTTTTACAATTCTTTCGTCAGTCTTCATTACAGACTTTTTTCTTCTTTTCCAATCAAAGTTTAAAATTAATCGGTCGAACTTGTGGCCATGGTACTCTCTCGAAGAGTTTTCACTAACGAGTAAACATTCGGATTGACTTATTATATTAATGTATTTATTGTTCAGTTCCATCCTTCCGAGACATTGTACTGTGATGGCATCTTCCCCTGCAGTTTCACATCTCTCTTGGCATATGTTCGTTATCAAGCCACTGGTCATAAAACCGGTGATTTTTTTTTCATTTTCAGGCGTACTCTCCTCAATACAAACCCATCCATCATTCAACATTTCCAGGAGAAGATGTGCGAGAGCAGGACACATTCTTATGTCACAGCATATTTCCTCGTTTCTCTTATAGGATGGGACGAGACGTAACGAGTAGAACCCGATTCTACACAGAAATTGTAACAACAACATAGTTCTGGGACAGCCGAACTCCGAACCATACGAATAAAAGGCAAGACTATAGTGTAGTTGCCCTGTCAGTAGGGTATGAATTTCAGTGAACTCATCTCATGTCACTAGTGGTGTGTGTGTAGTTTAAGGATAGTTGTTTGTGACAGTACATAGTTTGAGTGTAGATAGAATTTTTCATTGTGTCAGGTGTTGTGTACAAGTTCATATATTTTGTGTGCAACGAGTAACTTGATAAACGCTGTCTCCGAGTTCGTAAACCGTAACTACGGTCAAACTGCGTAGGCAACGCACAGGCAACATTGGTACTGAGGAACAGCAACCAACCAGTGCAGTAAACGCAGAAGCGAGTGCTTTAGACAGCACAAGCAATCTGTTTGAGGAAATACCGTGTGAAACTGTGGGGGGGGGGGGGGGGGGGGGGCACAGGAAGTGGTGCCACCGTCCACCAGTGCCCAAGCAGACGTATAAAAAGGAGTAGTACAACCAACAGCAGAGCAGGAACCAGACATTGGTAATCTGCCTGGTGGATATTCGATCCAGGCTATGTCAGAGCGCATGCTAAATTATCAGGCGAAGCTAACGTAACATCAGGCAGAGTGGGGCCACCAGCAAGCGGAAAAGGACAACCAATTGGAAGCCTTGTTCTGCGAGCAATCGGAAAAGGATGAAAAAATCGAAAGTTTTCTTCCACAGGAAGCTGAGCGGGACCGCCAGCAAGCTGAGCGTGACCAACAAGGAGTACAGTCCTTAGAATCCATGCAAAACGAGATAGCAAACACGTGATTCAATACCCAGGGCTGCACAGGAGTTGGCTGCGCAAGAAAATAATCTGCAGGTTGCGAACACTACCATTGTAGATGAAATGGGCATTTTAGCTAATCGAATCGAAAAATTAGAACTAGTTTCTACACAGCTTGCCGAACACAAACTGAACGAACAAGCTACTAAAATTGAGGCTGAGTTTAATTCCTGGTTAGAATCGAAAGACAATGAAATCGAGAAAAGGATTGATTCAAAGGTAAAAGCAGCTTTTGGCGGTAAGAACTCTGAATCTTTTAGCGTTGTAATAAACAGCCAGGTACAGAGTGATGTCCAGACTATCAAACAAATACTAAGTGATGATATTCCGCATTGGCAGGTGAATATAGCTAAGCGGATATCAGACTTGGAAAAAGGTTTAGCTGGTAGCAGCAGACGTGTAGAAAATGAAAGTGTGTCGCCAGTAACCATTGTTTTTGGTACAGCACAGACAAATGCGAGATGTAATAATGAGGATTCTTCGTGCGATACTGTGGAAAAGCTGCAGCTCCAGGTCAGAGCAGGCACCCTATGCACCAAGCGCAAATGCGTACAACTCAAAAATATTAGTCGAGGAAAGTTTGATTAAAAATAGACAATTTTAGACTTTGACAACCGAACGAAAGTCCGTACATCCGGTGGTGTTTATCAAGTTTCAGAAACATCTTGCCAAGCGCATGGAATGAAGCGCAGAAAATACAGTATGTCATGTCCTATGTTCAGGGTGATGCAGCATTGTGGGTTACTAAAGCAGCGGAAATCTGCAATTTGAGAAGATATTTTTAACAAAATATTGGTCACCTTGCATCCAAGAGAGACTTAGGAAAGAGGTGTATAATCCTGAACCTCATTCGGCTCGTTTTTGAAACCAAGACGATATTTTGAAAAACACATCAACAAGACGCGCTATTGGGACGAACCTGTATCGTCGAGAGACATTATTAGGCTACTTAAATCTCATCTCACTTCCCACATTAAGGAAAAGCTGATACACGTTCCAAAATGACATGGAACATTTCCTGTCAGTACTAGATTCGATCGACCTAATCCAGGAAGACATGAGGTCAGCGTGTGAACACTCGAGAAACAGTGGTTCATGATGCAAAAGCGATAGAAATAGTAACGCACCGAACCAAAACCATGAAGATGGGGGGGACGGTGGCAAACGGCATGAATATTCGCCGAGTAGTATCAACAACAGAAATCAAAATGGTTACGGTGAGCCGTCAAATAGTAAAAAAAACGTAGATTTGACGATCGATATGATTCCGGACCAGCCGGCGCCAACCGCTGGAGAAATGAGCTAGACGAATGCCACGGTAATTACAATGAAATTAACCGTAATTGGAATCATAATTCTCGACCGAACCAAGCCCGGCAAAATAATGAGAGGTATGATCACAGCAGACCACCGCAGCAAAACGATCCTATTGCGCAGCCGTGGCGGCCTGCAAATCAAAATGTGCGTATTACAGAGGTCATAGACAACAACCGTCTGAGCATCTCGCACAAAATAGTTCAACAAACTAGAAGCGGCCACGATATGCCCTTCGTCGATGATCATGGGCTGGAGTGAGAGCACAACAAATGATATACCTGGAATCAACATGCTGCGTCACAATGACGGAATTAGTATGAAGCATGATCTCCTGACAGAACCGCACGAATGTGCAAAGAATAATAATGAAGGCATAGAAGCAAACATAGAAGCAAAAATCTATCTTATTACTGTAAATATAATCATTGACACAGGTGCCTCGGTCAGTGTGATGAGTGTAGAAATGTTTAATGCACTTGGGAAGGGACGAAGTATACCGACTTTCCCAGTAAACAACTGCGAGGTGTCTGGAGCCATAAGCGAACAGAGCCAGTTAATTAAGCAGCAGGTACAGGTAGAAATTTGTAAAGAGGGCGAAGCCATAGTGAGCTCGTTTCTCGTTGTTAAGGGGTAAGCGTGGCCTGATTACTGGGGGTAGATTTTCTCCGTGAGAGGGGCGTAGTGATCTACCTCTCCGCAGGAAAGCTAAGCATAATTAATAAAGGCAGAAGAGTTGAATTGTCAATGATGCGATCGAAAGAGGTACTTGTGCCCTGTTGTAACAGGATAAATATCAGCCAACCGTAGTGGCCAAGCGGTTCTAGGCGCTACAGTCTGGAACTGCGCGACGCTACGGTCGCAGGTTCGAATCCTGCCTCGGGCATGGATGTGTGTGATGTCCTTAGGTTAGTTAGGTTTAAGTAGTTCTAGGTTCTAGGGCATTGATGACCTCAGAAGTTAAGTCCCATAGTGCTCAGCGCCATTTGAACCAAAAGAATAAATATCTAAGTGTACTGCACTTAGATAATAGTTCACCAACAACGGATCTTTACGATCCCAACAAGAAAAGTAATGATTATGAAGTTAATGTAGATGCATTCAAGAATAAGGTTCAGGAATCTGAAAGTTTAAGTCCTATGCAAAAACAACAGCTAACGCAGCTGCTGTCAGAATATACAATGGTATTTTCTGAACGACCAGGAGTAATTAGGGGTTACAACTATCACATAGAGGTGACGACCCACAAAACTTACTGCCGAGCGTCTTGCCCCATCCCATGGTCGAGAAGCGAGGCAGTGGCGAAAGAGATCCGAAATATGTTATAGTGGGATAGCATCGAACCCTCTCTCTCACCATAAGGTAGCAGCCCTCTTGTAGCAGCGGCGAAAGCCAATGGAAAAATTCGTCTGGTATTACACGAATGGGACATCAACTAAATTATTGAACCCGTAAGAACGCGCCCCGAAAATCTAGATGAGCAAATACAAAAATTTCACGGAATGCAGGACTTAACTTCGATTGATTTACGAAGTTCATACTGGCAGATCCCACTTACGCCAGGATCCAGAAAATACACAGCATTTATACTCGGAGGGCGAAGTTATCAGTTCAAAGTACTTCCCTTCGGACTGAATGTAAGTGCCGGAGTGTTTATTATCGCACTAGACACAGTACTAGCACCAGACCTATTAGAAAGAATTACATTATATGTTTATGACGCGGTAATTGCGACTGCTACCTGGGACGAGCATGTGGAATTAATGCACAGAGTCTTAGAAAGATTTAGACAGGCACGCGTGACAGCAAATCTAGAGAAGTCGAAATTCGGGCGCAATAGAATTAAACTTCTCGGCCATATTGTCACGCCGATCGGCATCAGCCCGAAAAATAAAGAATTAGAAGCAATCCGAGAATTCCCTAGACCAAGAACAAAGAGGCAATTAAAGGCGTTTATTGGACTCACGTCCTTTTTCAGGAGGTTTGTGCCTGAACATTGCTAAATGATGAATCACTGTTATATTTACTGCGGAAAAATGTGTAGTGGGTCTGGACTGACAAGTGCCAGCAAGCATTTGAAGCTATCAAGACAGCCTTGGTGAATGCAAACATTCTGCAACATCCAGAAATGTCAAAAAACTTTTGTCTCTCAACGGACACTTGTTCCTATGGCATAGGCACGTGTTTGTTCCAATGGGAGGAAGGCAGCGAGCTGGCTGCAATAAAAATTATCCGATTTGCTAGTAGAACTTTAACAAGCGGCGAGAGAGCTTATTCAGCGATAGAACTGGAAGCGCTCGCAGCAGTCTGGGCTGTCATAAAGTTCAATTATTATCTATGCGGAAAGGAAATCAAGGTTTACAGTTATCACCAGGCATTAAGTTTTTTAATATCCTGCAAGTTATTCCATACAAGATTAAAGAGATGGATACTATTCTTACAAGAATATCAGATAAAAATAATATATATAAAAGGTCGAGACAATATAGTAGCAGATGCTTTGTCACGACTGCCGGTGGGCTTACCGGAGTTAGCTGAGATGTTAGAGCAATCAGCTGAGTACAAATCACTTCTAGTGCAGGACCACATGCATGGGAAGGATTTTCTATGTCTGTGCAAGAAAATGCATGAATTACAAAGATCTGGCCCTATGTGGGGAGATATTATTAACAATATCGAAACAGGTGTCAATATTAGAGGCCAACAGAGTTACAAAATTGTGGATAATATTTTGTATCGTGAACGCAATGCATTAGAAAACTGTTGAGTAGTATGTATACCCAGTCAGTCGGTCAGAACAGTAATATGGCACATGCATTTGGCATGGGGCCATGCACGAATTGAAAAGTGTGCGGAGCTCATAGCGAGATACTGCTACTTTCCGAAAATAAAAGGTCAAATACAAGCAATAGTTAGGACTTGTGTTATTTGCCAGAAAGCAAAACACAATAACAGATCCAGAAAATTTTAACTCCATCCTATAGTCCCACAACGGCCTCTCCAATTAGTATCCTTGGATATAGCAGGTCCATATCCCATGGCTAGGGGAGGGATGAAGTATATACTAGCAGTATATGATATTTTTTCCTAGTACCGTATTTGAAAATTTTTCCAATGAAATCAGCTACGGCTAAGAACATAGTCAGATGGATTAATCAAGAGTACATACCTCAGGCAGGAAAACCCGAAGCTACGATTACTGATAATGCTACCTACTTCACTGGTCATTCTTGGAAGAATTTCTTAAAAGAACAAGATATACAGCATATCCTTCTAGCCAGATTCCATCCCGAAGCAAGTTTAGTGGAAAGAACCTTTAAAGAATTAAGTTCATCAGAATCTACATTTCAAACCGACACTCAAAATGGGTCGAGTTGATACCGAAATTCGTAGAAATATAGAATCTAACACTTCGCTCCAGTACGAGATACCCAACAACAGAACTAATAAGGGGAGTTGTTAAGGCGCGGAATGAATGGCTTGAGCCTCTTCCGAAACTACCCACCAAAGTGGAGACAGAAGAGGAGAAAGTAAGAAAGGTATGGGACAACCTAAATAGCTGTGCCGCCAAGAGGAAACAAAAATACGATCGGAGTGTGAGCAACACAAAGAAATACAATATAGGAGACTTGGTACTAATTCGTAACCACACGAAATGTCAGCCACGCTGAAACAAAACAGTAAGTGGCAATTAATATATTCAGGACCCTTTGTAGTGGTTAAGGTGCCACATGGATGTAGTTATCTGTTGGCACATTCTCAAACCGGAAAAATCAAAGGACTATACCCACGCAAAGACGTGAAACTATTTGTACGATAATTTTTAAAAAGTAGATGTAAAAAAATACTTGTGTCTTAGAATATAAGTGTGTTTAGTTTTAAGTATGAATTTGTGTATATTCAGTTTTTAAAAAAGCAAGACAGTTAAAGAATATTCATGGTGTGAGCGAAGACTCACTAGAAAGTGTGATAATGTGCAAGATGAAGACTTGCTTACAGACAGATTAGTGTCAGTAAAAATATTTCATGCTCATCAAGCAGTGAACAATTTCTTGTTCAGAAAGTACTGAACAATTTCTTGAGTCGTTTTTCATTACAGCGTATATAGATAATTGATGATTAATTTTCATATATTACTGTAATAGATTTAATTATGTTAGGTTAAAGTAAAGTCCTGAGAGGGTCTCTGTTTAAATGAAAGTAACTTTAAATCATAGAATGATTATGTATACCAGTGTTACGACCAGTAGTGATTTGAGAGCGACACTGGAATAAATTCAGTCTGAACCGAACCATTTTTATATGTCGTACACTTTGTATGTCCCAATACTTCAATTGAAGCCTGTGTATTTTGTCACGTCTTTGAGCATTAACTGCGCTTTATGCGAATTAATTCATTTTACGCGGAAACTACACTGTAGTCCAGTAGGACAGATTATTCATGCAAATTCTGTCACCAAATAAAGTATTGATTGAACAATATGCCCAAGTCCAGCTGATATGCACATGATGAGATCTGTTTATTGGGGGAATTATAAGTCGGCAAGCTGCATTGAACAAACTAATGCACAAAGTCTGACGCCTTCAAGTAATTGTAAAAAAGTCATTGATACGTTGTAACAATGTTAAGAAAAGTTCAATGAACAGCGTAAATGTAATAGACTCATCATAAGTGAAAGTAATAGTGTAAGGTAGGGTTAACATGCATTTCAGATAGACTGTGTGTGCATACGCAATCTTGCAGACAGACGGAATATTGTGTATAGAAGGGACAGAGAGTGACTGTTGGAACTGCACCAATATATACGTCGAAGTAAATTGAAAGTTGAGTTACAAACTGTCATAATGCAGTGCTCAAATAATAATAAACTTACCGTGTGTAAGGAAGTAGTAAGTAATCAATTTGGAGACGATAACGGTAAACATCGCTCGGCGGAAACAATTAGTGTGTGTGAACCGAAATGATTTCGCGTGTTGAGAGACGCTCTGACAGGGCATCGACCGTGAGAATGAAGCAAAAGTGTGTAGTGCAACTTGCACGTGATAAATAAAAGTGTGTAGGGCAACTTGCGAGTGATAAATTCTTAATAGCAGTGTTTCAGTGCAGTTCACTTGTCAGGTCATGAAAATCGTTATCACGCCAACATATTCTGCGAAACAGGCAACAGTGAGGAATGCAGTATTATATGCTGCTGAGACGATGACACTAGGAAGAAATGGGGCAGAACAACTAGAGAAAGAAGAGAGAGAAATACTGAGAAAAATACTAGGTCCCAAAAGAGGTGGAGAGAGGTGGATGCGAAGACCTAGGGAATAATTGTACCGGAACATGAGAACAATATCCGGTGAAATCAGACTCAAAAGAGCAAGGTTTGCTGGGCATGTAGTTAGGATGAGTATGGACAGAATGACGAAGAGAGCGTGGGAAACAACGGGGAGGACAAGGGGAAAGACAGGAACCAAGTGGGTTGTTGAACTTCGGAAGGACTGGTTGGAATTGGGGATCAAGGTAGAAGGAAATGAAAATTGGAGGAACAAATATACACCGACATATATGCCGGAGATCAATGACAGAGAAGAATACAGGAAAAGATTAGAATGTCACCAGTGGAGCAGCCAGGAGAAACGGAAACTGAAGAGCTCGGAAGAAGAGCGGGAGAGGAGAAGAGAAAGAATGAAGAGTTTCTGGGAGAAGAAGAGGAAAATGCAGTTCACGAAGGGGCTACACGTGGTCCTACGGAGGCCGTAAAGCAAGAAGAAGAAGAAGAAGAAGAAGAAGAAGGTACTATAATCACATCGTAAGTTCAGCGAGTCTGTAATGTCCAGTCTCACACACTCCGGTTACACCTGAATCAGCGTCTTTGTATTGTGTTGTTCAGTCCTCTACCAGACTGTACGTTCTTGGACTAATCATACGAGCTGTGTAACAGCCATTTTGTGCTGAAGATCAGCCAGAAAAAGAGACAAGGTGCAGTGACACATGTTCCCAACCACGCGCCGCTGATACGGCTGGACTGCTCTCCAGACTAGTTGGGTAGTGCGGCTCTTTGGTGTCGGGTACCTCCAGACGCGCCATTGGAAAGCGTGCATTCAGTTAAGAGTCCGTGCAGAATACCGTGGCAAGGCACGCGTGGGGAGAGCGGAATGGTGAGGTTGCAGGAAGGCACTGTTGGAGAAATGGCGAGCACTGGAAGGGAAGTGCCATTGTAAACTGAAGCCTACGATCACATCTTTTTGTAAATATTAAGTGGAGCCCCTCTACACTCACAATGGCATGGTGACCATTCAAAAAGACCTATGTCGCCTGTGCTTTGGTTACCAATGAAAATGCAGCGATTTATTTTCGCCTGGCTTCTTAACTATTTATAAGTTTCGTGGAGCGTCATGAGTGGCGAATTTTGAGCAAAACCGACGGATTTCTCTTCTTGCCACCTTAAAATTTGCTTCTTTTGCAGAAACGCAGCGGAGTTTATATAGTGTCAACTCACTAGCGCCGGCCGCGGTGGTCTCGCGGTTCTAGGCGATCAGTCCGGAGCCGCGCGACTGCTACGATCGCAGGTTCGAATCCTGCCTCGGGCATGGATGTGTGTGATGTCCGTAGGTTAGTTAGGTTTAAGTAGTTCTAACTTCTAGGGGACTGATGACCACAGATGTTAAGTCCCATAGTGCTCAGAGCCATTTGAACCATTTTTGAACTCACTAGCATGTTGTGCAGAAGCAAATGCGAGAGAATTCTAAAACAGTGGTTTTACTAAGTTCAAATGGTTCAAATGGCTCTGAGCACTATGGGACTCAACTGCTGTGGTCATTAGTCCCCTAGAACTTAGAACTACTTAAACCTAACTAACCTAAGGACATCACACACATCCACGCGCGAGGCAGAATTCGAACCTGCGACCGTAGCAGTCGCACGGTTCCGGACTGAGCGCCTAGAACCGCGAGACCACCGCGTCCGGCTTTTACTAAGTGAACCGTGACTTCCTGCGATGCTCTTGGCAGGATAGTTTCTCTGTCGAAGTTAACGCGCTTTGCGGCCTTCGGGTTGGCTGGCGCTCTTTATTTAGCACGGCCACGGCTCGCGAGGTAGAGGAGGACACTCGGTTGGCGGCTGTGACTCAAAGAGGGCAGTGCGCGAAGCATCGCGAGTAGTCAGTCGGCGGTTGTTGTACTGCGAGGACGCACGGTGTTGACATTCCGGCGCCACGGTCTGGTGGCGAGCGAACTGGAGTGCGGAAGCAGTTACCGGTCAACATGGGCTCCGCTGAAGAGTCGTCTCTATCTCGCATCCTGAGGAGAGCGCAGGAGTTTACCCTGGTGTGCATGTTAACGACGAACTCCTGCACTAACTTTAAATGGTGAGCCATTTTGCTGTGGAATTTTCGGATATATTTCTCCGTGTAATCAACACAACCTTCGGTGACATTAAAAGCAAGGGTGATAACATTAAGAGTGCAACAGGAACTCCACGGTTAAGTACAGAGAAGAGAGCGGATAGGTGGAAAGACTACATTGAAATCCTCTATGAGGGGCAAAATTTGTCTGATGTGATAGAAGAAGAAACAGGGGATCCAGTATTAGAATCAGGATTTAAAGAGCTTTGGAGGACTTAAGATCAAATAAGGCAGAAGGGATAGATAACATTCCATCAGAATTTCTAAAATCATCAGTTAAAGTGGCAACAAAACGACTACTCACGTTGGTGTGTAGAATATATGAGTCTGGCGACATACCATCTGACTTTCGGAAAAGCATCATCCACACAATTCCGAAGACGGAAAGAGGTGAGAGGTGCGAGAATTTTCGCACAATCAGCTTAACAGCTCATGTATCTAAGTTGTTGACAAGAATAATAACAGAACAAAGGAAAATAAATTGAGGATTTGTAACAATCAGTTTGGCTTCAAGAAAGGTAAAGGCACGAGAGAGGCAATTCTGACGTTACGGCTAATAATGGAAGCAAGGCTAAAGAAAAATCAAGACACGTTCATAGGATTTGTCGACCTGGAAAAAGCGTTCGACAATATAAAATGGTGCAAGCTGTTCGAGATACTGATAAAAGTAGGGGTAAGCTATAGGGACAGACGGGTCATATACAATATGTACAACAACCAAGAGGGAATAATAAGAGTGGACGATCAAGAACGGAGTGCTCGTATTAAGAAGGGAGTAAGACAAGGATGTAGCCTATCGCCCCTACTATTCAATCTGTACATCGAGGAAGCAATGATGGAAATAAAAGAAAGGTTCAGGAGTGGAATTAAAATTCAAGTGGAAGGATATCAATGATACGATTCGCTGATGACATTGCCATCCTGAGTGAAAGTGAAGAAGAATTACGTGATCTGCTGAACGGAATGAACAGTTTAATGAGAACAGATTATGGATTGAGGGTAAATCGAAGAAAGACGAAGGCTATAAGAAGCAGTAGAAATGAGAACAACGAGAAACTCAACATCAGGATTGATGGTCACGAAGTATATGAAGTTTCGGAATTCTGCTACCTAGACAGTAAAATAACCAATGACTGATGGAGCTAAGAGGACATGAAAAGCAGACTCGCTAAGGCAAAAAAGGCATTTCTAGCCAAGAGAAGTCTACTAATATCAAATACCGGCCTTAATTTGAGGAAGAAATTTCTGAGAATGTACGTCTGGAGTACAGCACTGTATGTTAGAGAAACATGGACTGTGGGAAAACCGGAACGAAAGAGAATCGAAGCATGTGAGATGTGGTGCTACAGACGCATGTTGAAAATTTGTTGGACTGACAAGGTAATGAATGAGGAGGTACTACGTAGGATCGGACAGGAGAGGAATATGTGGAAATCGCTGGTAAGGAGAATGGACAGGATGATAGGACATCTGTTAAGACATAAGGGAGTGACTAACATGGTACTAGAGGCAGCTGTGGAGGGCAAAGTCTGTAGAGGAAGACAGAGATTGGATTACATCCAGCAAATAATAGAGGACGTAGGTTGCAAATGCTCCTCTGAGATGAAAAAAATTAGCACAGAAGAGGAATTCGTGGCGGGCCGCATCAAACCAGTCAGAAAGCTGATGATCAAATAAAAAAGCCACTTTGATTTTGGCTAGTCATTCTTGAAACCATTTGGGCGTGGGTCTGGGGTACTTCGTATTGAAAGTCTATGTAACTGCGCTGCTTCTTGGTTCTGTTGCATTACAAGTGTGGCCTATATTAGACGATTCCTTTTTTTATAATTATTGGGAATATTGTAAGTGGTCCATTTTATGAATCATAGTTTATTCTCTGTATACAACTTCAGCCGCCAATTTAAATTGGAATTGCCAACTTCCTTTTGGTTGGCGAATATAATAGTAACAATTTTGCGCCGTCTAACGATGTTTTAGGTTGTGTGCGAATTATCTGGTCACTACCACCTTGAACTAATTGTGGTTTATAAATTTATCAAGCGATATTTCACGTCATTGGAGATTTTGTAATGAATTATTGTTTTTCATAGTAACTGCGGTTGTCACACGATAACTTTTAACATCTCTTCCTGCATTTGTCCCTGCCCAGTGGTTGCTTCTTGGTTTTAGTATGTTAGTGAACTATGTATTAATACTGGGTTTGCGTGTTCTAGAAGCCGTTGTTGTTGTGCACAGGTCCTCCTGTCTGTTGTTGGCAACTGAGCTCTCGAGCACGGAATTCAGACGCGCGGCCCAAGTGAACGCAAAACGTCGAGAACGTGCGGATTGCTGTGTAGATGTTTCAGCCTATCATAACAACATATTTCCGAATATTGTCTATAATAGTTAAGTCATGTATTGACTAGATGCCGGCCGCGATGGTCTCGCGATTAAGGCGCTCAGTCCAGAACCGCGCGACTGCTACGGTCGCAGGTTCGAATCCTGCCTCGGGCATGGATGTGTGTGATGTCCTTAGGTTAGTTAGGTTTAAGTAGTTCTAAGTTCTAGGGGACTGATGACCAAAGATGTTAAGTCCCATAGTGCCATTTGAACCAACCAGCTTGGTTGCTACAGACTTGTTGCCAATCAGATTTTGTCACATTTTCCACTAATACATCACCCATTAGGTCTGCAGTAAAGTACTTATTTTTAGAATGAGATGAGTGAAAATCTCATTCTGGAAACATCCCCCAAGCTGTGACTAAGCCATGTCTCCGCAATATCCTTTCTTCCAGGAGTGCTTGTTATGCAATGTTCGCAGCGCTTTGGATCAAAACTGATCACTGCGCATCAGCCACCTTAACCTGCGCGGACCACACATTCATGGAGAGCCACTGGACAGTAGTACAGTATTTTCAGTAGGGTTTGTGACGCCACAGCCGCCACAATGGAATCGCTCCTGTTGCCAGTTATGTTAACGCCACTGCCCGCTGGTGATGGGATAACCGACTAGCTTTAACAACCAAGTTGATTGGTTTTTTTTCTTTTTTCTTCGTTCAGTCGTTTTTTTCTGTGGAGTGGAACTAAGGAATGAAAGTAGCCTCTGCAGCCACGTCAGCTATATGAATATTTCTGACTCGTTCTGCGGAATGAGTGTTTTCATGTACTGTGAGACAACAGACTGTATTGACATAAAAGTTTTCTATGGTGCAGCGCCATAATGTAAAAAAGTATGCTGGATAAATCAACTTTTCTATCACGGTTACAACGGCCTTCTTCCCGGTCAACTGGTGTATTTTAGTTGCGCTAAGCCTTGTATTTTGTTATTACTCCTAACTGATCATGACACTACGTCACAAGTTTAGAAGATCGTTGTTATGGTTGGCCTGGAGAGGTGGAAGGAGCGCGAACTTTGTCGTAATAGCTTCAATGGATTAGAAATAACAGCCAAAAACCTCGACCATGATTTCTACGGTTTTAAACCAGTCTTCTTCAGATAACTTAAAGAGTATTTTAAAAAACTAGTTGCTATTGAAAGCAAATCTTAAACTTTTTTTTTACTTTAACTCATTTGAGAACAAATTTACTTTACTTTACGTCTATGGTCACAAACTTTTTGTCAACAGATTACCTGTTTCGGTTTATATTGACCATCTTCAGATATTTTTTTATAAAAACAATGTCCTAATGTACTGCAGCCATAGTGGCATCTTCAAATGTTACATGTTAAACGCACGATGCCACTATGGCTGCATACATTAGGACATTGTTTTTATAAAACAGATCTGAAAATGGTCATTATAGACCTAAACTGGTGATCTGTTGAAAAACTTTTGTGAACTTAGACGTAAAGTAAAGGAAATTCATTCTGTATTCGGTTCACTGTTTTATTCGTGACAGTGTCGCAGCTTGCGAAATCACTTGAGAACATTTAATTGCGAAAAACACATTTCATACAAAGCATTTATTTACAAACACATTAACATATTTATGTCGTCACTTCACTCCATTTCAATTTGACCCCCATTTCTCTCACCATAAAACTTATATCCTCATAAGACACCATAACGCACTCTGAGGCTCTCAAACACCTTACGTTCACTGATAGAGAAGAAAACTAAAGATGATAGATTCAACTCAGAATGACAGAAGAGACATAATGACAGTACAAAAAGAAACTGAAATAGCACTGTCGATAACTCGAGCACCTACTGTTCATCAAACACCTAACGTTGCGTAGGTTGCAACACCCTCTGAGGCCTCCAATCTCAGCTCACATCCACTGTGGATTAATGTATCTTTTCAGTTCTATTTTTCTTGTACTACCTTCATTTGCCGGCCAGTGTCGCTGAGCGGTTCTGGATGCTACAGTCCGCGCGACCGCTACGGTCGTAGGTTAGAATCCTGCCTTGGGCATGGATGTGTGTGATGTCCTTAGGTTAGTTAGGTTTAAGTAGTTCTAAGTTCTAGAGGACTGATGACATCAGATGTTAAGTCCCATAGTGCTCAGAGCAATTTGAATCATTTAGACCACCTTCATTTCCTCAGGGTCCACACCACATCATCCCGATACTCACTGTAGCCCTCTAAATCTTCCATCATTCTACAATACCTAATTGATATACTGGCTTCTTCACCTTTGGTCAAATTATTTTTTTCGAAAAAATGGTATAACCATATCTTTCTAATTTATTTCAAAAATTACTACCTTTTCATTAAAGTTTAATCTCCCTTTGTACTGGTTAAAGAAATCTACGTCAATTAGCATTTTTATACATAGATCAGGGATTATAAGGAAGATATGGAATACTTGCACACCATTTATTTTTACTGGCGACAGAACTCCGTGTTTAACAAGTTTTTTAACTTTTCCTGTAGCTACAATTATCTGCACCCCTATTACTGGCATTATTACAATTTCATTTCTGTTTGGCAACGATTCTAACCAACGTTTACTCACAGCACATAAATCACTTCCCCTATCTGTTAAACATTGTACTTCTTCGTTACACACTTCCAGATTATTTACTGTCTGACTCAACACCTTCCTTTCATTGCTAGTGTAAGAACCCTCCTCCAACAAATCGTTCACAACCTCCCTTCTATCGAAACCTTCCATGTTTCATCACTTTTGCTTTCCAAACTAACTATTTTGTCCACTTATGACAACTCCAACACTTTTTGCGGCATTCCGCCCTTCTCCCTTTCCTCTCTCTCTTCCTTTTTTCCACAATTATTTAGATGACTCCCATTTTGGTCACAATTTTCCTGCCTCTCGCTTATAGCCTCACAAGTGTCGTCATTTATAGACGCTAGTATTTCTTCTACACTGACATTACTAATCTGCCGTAATTCTGCAGCTCCTGTACTTCCACCTTCCCCAGAACATGACCCGACTTCAGCTTGGTTGCGGGCCGGAGTGGCCGCGCGTTTCTAGGCGCTTCAGTCTGGGACCGCTACGGTTGCAGGTTCGAATCCTGCCTCGGGCATGGATGTATGTGATGTCCTTAGGTTAGTTAGGTTTAAGTAGTTCTAAGTTCTAGGGGACTGATGACCTCAGAAGTTAAGTCGCATAGTGCTCAGAGCCATTTGAACCAACCAGCTTGGTTGCTACAGACTTGTTGCCAATCAGATTTTGTCACATTTTCCGCTAATACATCGCCCATTAGGTCTGCAGTAAAGTACTTATTTTTAGAATGAGATGAGTGAAAATTTCATTCTGGAAACATCCGCCAAGCTGTGACTAAGCCATGTCTCCGCAATATCCTTTCTTCCAGGAGTGCTTGTTATGCAAGGTTCGCAAGAAAGGTTCTGTGAAGTCTGCAAAATAGGAGACGAGGTACTGACGGAAGTAAAGCTGTGACAACGGGTCGTGAGTCGTGCTTGGGTAGCTCAGTTGGCAGTCCGGCTTTCTCAGCCGTGCAGTGCGGACGTGTTGTTTCCGCCTACGGAGCGAGCGCGCTCGCTGTTGTTTACTTTTGAGCGGCCTTCACTTACGTGCCGCTTAGGTGTAGTAGGACCATTGCTAACCGTTTTAGAAAATCAACACTATGATTCAGCTTCTGCAACGACTACACATGACCAAAGGCCTTGGAAATGGATGCTACCTACGCGATGTCGCTAAGATCCCAGCTTCCGACATCTTTGATATTCATTTGTCCATATTAAGCAATGCGATGTACGTCAGAGTCGTCAAAGACGCGGTGTGCGAAAAAAATACTTTGCGGCATCAAACACGCTTTTGACGCGGCCACGGAAATGTCGGTGTGGTCACTGTCGACCACGCAGGTTTGGGAGTGCGCACCATACGAGTTTTCGAACTCCCGTTCGAGCTGCCGGAGGAAGACGTTATCGCGGCTTTCCACCCCTATAGCACTGTAAATGGCCACACTGCAGAACGCTGGGCGCAATTCCAAACGTACCCCATTCTTAACGGTGTACGACAGATCACCATCGATCTCCAACGCCACGTGCCATCTTACCTGCAAATCAGCGGGTGCCGCGCGGTCGTTATATACGATGGCCAACCCAAGACCTGTTCCAGATGCGGCAAAGAAGGCCATCTCAGGTCTGAGTGTCTTTAGCGACGAATCCCCCAACTGCCAGCGGCTATCGCGGCGCCTCCGTCTCCGACGACGGTTTTACCGATCGCCTACGCATTGGCTCTCTTCTCCTCCCACCGGCCGCCGTCCGTTGGAGCATGTACCGGTGCCCTTCCTGCTGCTCCGGATACCACCGAGTTCCACGCGTCGCGCTCACAACCTGACCTCTACCAACAACGATGACTTCCAGTCCCTACCCGGCCGACGATATGGACGCCCTTCACTTATCGTTCCCGCGACGGCCTTCCTCCCAGACCGCCGGACTCCTCCCGTCTTCCTACACAGAGGGATGAACACGCAAACAACGTTCACCTTGACGGCGCAAGAGGAGGCGCCGTACGGTCTCGGAACGAGACGGATTACCTCCCTCTAAGGCTCCAGAGGCTGTCCGGCCCGACGAGGCCTCGGCGAACCTGCGCGACGACACGAAGGAAGATAACATGGCACCAGCTGTGTCTGTGCGGGTTCCTACTCTGCTGGCTTGCCCAGGTGCACCTGAACCAATGGACACCGTTGCGACTGCTGCTGAGACGTGCTCCACTCCTACGAAAGAAGTGGAACGTAAGAACATCACAACGACAGCGCCTTCAATGGCTTGGAGTGACGACGTCGACGAAGACCCGAACAACACGCTGGAGGCGGAGTTACCCCAGACGGAAGCCTAGTTAGGCCGCCGTTAATGCCATCAGGTGGCGTATGGCGTGACTCGCCGTTGCCTCGCCCCTCTTCACACTCCGCAGATGGAGTTCCCCTCCACGGCGGGATACGACTCCAAACCTGCCGAGTACCGACGACCAACACTGACACCAGTAGCTCCGCCGTGAAAATTCAACTGCTGCGAGAGATGATATGGGCATTGGACGTCGACATCGCATTACTACAGGAAGTACACTGGGCCACACTTCCTGATGTCGCGGAACATAACACTTATCTTTCTCCTGGTGACCACCTGGGACTTGGCGTAGCCATCTGCGCCCGAGAAGGCATTCCGGTGGCTGATATCACATACCTTTCATCCGCCAGAGGCATAGCCGCCACCGTCATGGGGACGCGTATTGTCAACATCTACGCTCAGTCAGGCTCCACTCGCAGACGCGACAGGGCACACTTCCATTCAGAAGAAATCGACCCTTTGTTTCTTGGACGCTGTAACCATTACTTGCTTGGGGGTGATTTTAATTGTGGTTCAAATGGCTCTGAGCACTATGGGACTGAACATCTGAGGTCATCAGTCCCCTAGAACTTAGAACTACTTAAACCTAACTAACCTAAGGACGTCACACACATCCATGCCCGAGGCAGGATTCTAACCTACGACCGTAGCTGTCGCGCGGTTCCAGACTGAGAAGCGCCTAGAATCGCTCGGCCACTCCGGCCGGCGATTTTAATTGTGTCCTGCACCCTAAGGATCAAGTGCCCCACGACAACACCTGTCAAGAATGCGCCTTGTCGTCCTCGATCTGTTGCTCCGCGACACTTGGGAAGTTCAGCACGGCGACGCACCTGGACGTACTTACCTTGAAACGTACCCTTAGAAAAATTTATACAAGACTGTGCTTAAACTGACACACAATATCTTTAGCGCAACGCATTCTGACTTCCAAAAATCCCTACAAAATAATGGCCCTGACTATCATTAACCTATACGTTTCACAAATCACTTACCTCACAAAAATCTTCGTTACTCAAGCTACTGCAATACAGCGAGCGCCACTACTGCAAGCTAAATAAAAGATTCAAACTACTGAAGGCACTAACTGCTGATAGGCACAGTTAGCAAATGAAAGATTTTAATAGAGAACAAACAATGTATTTACCTTTATAGTCATAATATATATAGCAGTTCATGACACCAATTCTTTCAAATTTCAAAACTCCGCCATCTCTCTCCACACGTCCACCACTGCTGGCGGCTCACCTCCAACTGCGCAACGTTACGCGCTGTTAGCATCCAGCTGCCGCTGCCCAACACTACAATGGCAGACAACAATGCAAACCAGTCACAGACTGCACACGGCACAGCCAGTGATTTTCATACAGAGCGCTACGTGGCGGCGGCTTTACCAATAAAAAACCTAAACAGCCTACTTACAACCTGACCAGACGAGTCACTCCGCGAGCAGCTTTGATAGGATTTAGGGCTCTCGGAGACTCATACCTGCAGTCCAAGGTGCAGAACTTTGGCTCTTGGCCTTTTCGGACCACTCTGCCTACATCTGCAACATTCTCCTGCCGCAACAAGGGGTCTGGCGCAGTCGCGCTCCGCGGAAGCTAAGCGCCTCCCATCTTCATAATCCCGAATGTCTTCAAAGTGTTACCGAGACATAGGCCACCTGTGAACGTAGCTTACCTAAGAACTGAACATCACTGAACTGGTGGCTAGAATGTGCCAAACCTGTCATTCGACGTACCTTGATTCAGTGTGACAAGCAAGTAGCTACGTGCCGCCGTCACACTACCGACCATTTTTTACGCCGTTGTCCGCGGCCTGGACGCCCAGCCTCCTACCCCTGAAACTCAGAGGGAACGCAGCGGGATTAAGGCACAAATTGTAACGTTGGCACGCCGTAGACTGCAGGCGGCGATGGTGCGGACCTGACATCAATATTCGGAGGAACAAGAACATTCCTCCATGCATCATACCGCCTCCGATTGGAAACACCGACGACAACGACTCGTCACCGATATCTAACACCTGTCGCACCTAGCAAGTCACTTTCCAGGCCGAAATCGTCAATGCCTTTGCAGACGCTACCGCACAATGTACCAGGAGGAGACTACCAACAACCGCGCTGAGGAGCTTGTGTTACCACACGTAACTCGCACCCTCGCCAGCGACGAAGCGGACGAGCTGATGGAGCCAGTTACGCTCGACGAAGTCCACGAGGCAATCAACAAAGGTGCTCTGAATAAGTCACGTGGTGTCGACGGATTGCCGATAGAATTTTATCGCGCTTTCCTCGAGCTAATGGCGTCATGGTGGACGAAGATGTTACATGAACTGATGACGATGGGGAACGCCGTGCCGCCGTCCTTTGTCACGGGAATTATTATACTCATCCACAGACCGACACCGCGATTGACGACAGCATAATTAACATCCTCTGACTCCACTTAACACAGACTATAAAATTTTTATACGACTCCTGGGGACGTGATGCCTCAAGATCTTGCCTAGCATTCTATTCCCGGAAGAGAAGACTCCGAGTGACTCAGTTAATATTCCACCGGCCACAGGAGAACGTGTTGATTTAATTGCACTGGCGGCGGCGTGCAGACTCCGCGCCGCGGTGATTGCCATCGATTTTGGCAGCGCATTCGACAAGGTGCGGCATCGTTTTATATTCTCAGTAATGAGCCTATGGTTTTGCTACCCGCGTTTATCGATGTCTGCACCGCCGGATCGCTGTGTGGCGGGACCAGTGACGATACGGCGTTCCATAAGGCAAGGTTGCCCACCTTTCACGCTACTCTATGCCATAAACCTGGAGCCATTCATCGGGAGTATGACGAGCCTCCTTTCTGCTCTCACTTTGCGACAGCACAGTTTTCGGTGTCTTGCATATACGGACGACCTCCTCCTCTTGGTCCGCTCACGGAATGAAACACTAACGGTGCTAGATTTGATATCAACGTAACGAACTGCAGCGGGCAGTAACATGAATGTGGCTAAATCCACGGCGATGTCCATTGGAGGCGGCCTCTCACAAGACGACTTAGCACCTCTCTCGTGTGTACAGAAACTACGATACACGATACCTTGGTATCATTTTCACCTCCACCGTACACCGCTCCGCTGCCAACAATTTTCGGCGTGTACTCTAAATTATCCGCACGGCGGTGCGACTAAAATCTCCTGCGTCGACTCGATTCATACCTCATTCAACATGTGGCGTCCAGAATGGTCCACATCGCACAGGTACTCCCGCTGCCATCAACTATTGGACGCAGCCTCCACGCCGCTTTCGGATACTTTCTTACGCCGGTACGCTCTTTAAGGTCCGTTGGGAGGCCTCGGCCTTGTGAACGTGCAGCTCCGAGTGGCGTCCTTGTACATGTCCACTATGCACAAGCAGTGGAACGGAGGCCCTTCCCTTACGCGCAGCTTGCTGGAAATTCTTATCCCCGCGACCATAACGTCACCAGTACCAATCGGACACATCAAGCACCATCTGACGCTCAGCTCTGATTTCATCGTCGACTTCAGTTATGCTCACACACACTTACCGAACACGAGTTCTCCTCAACCTTGCGATTTTTACATCCACTGCCTCGTTGCATATCCAGGAACACCATCGAACTCAGACATCCATCGACCCGGTGGCCCACGGTTTGGCGTCATGTCCATCAGCTTTTCCTTCCCTCCAAAGTCCGGGCAACATGGTTCCACGTCGCATGTGGAAAATTCGTCACAAATCAACGTCTTCACGGCATCGGACTAAAGGACTCCCCGCTTTGTTCAGTTTGGCACCTCATGGATGACGATGTCCACCAACTTACTTGTGCCAACCACCAGTGATGTCTGGAAACTTGGTCGACAGTTCGTTGCCTGTTACCTCCGCGTTCCGCCGGATTCGATTGACCCATGGACTTTTATCCATCCTGAGGATACTTGTTTCTTCGCCACTAAAAATTATGCGATTGTATGGGTCAACGGGTGGACCATCACGTACATGTCTAATGATGGCTACAAATCACATCTTGATTTCTGTCAGTACTTAGAAACCGCCTTCTACGCCTGTTACCTACACGCGATCTTTACATCATCCCCGCTCAGCTGGATGGTGCCACACGCGGACGACACTCCCCCTCCCCAATGCCGACTTATGAGGCTCTCAGCGCTATATAGATAGTAACACACAGTGGAGTAGACGCATGGACACGCGCCTCCTTTCTTTTATGCACTATACCACAGCATGCTGGTCATTCCCCCAACTCTACTGTCTCCTCCTCCTTGGCTTCTATCCTCCTTTCGGGCGCTTCTTCCCGGTGGTGGTGCCGGGGACACAGTGGCCATGCCTCGCATGTTGACCCCTGCTCACTCTACCTCCATGCTCCATCTACCGGGTAGTTGCCTGGAAGTCTTAACATACCCCCACACCTTCTTCCCTTTTTGTCTGTTGCCTCACCCCTCTTAGCTTACTTCAGTATTATTGTTATTATTTTTTCCGACACTTTGTTAATAAAGACTTTTGCTCTCATTGTCTCGTGTTGATTCCGCCGAAAGGACGGCATTTCTATTGTATTTGTGCTTGCACAAATAAAGATATTTTGTTTACTTACTCTGCAAAAAAAAGGAAAAAAGAAAATGAGACTGGGATAGGGCTTTCAGTAACAGACGATGTGTGTGCGACGTTTGTTGTGTCGGCAGTGGTGTAAGTAGGGGTGGAAAAAAAATGGTAGAGCACTTGCACATGAATGGCAAAGGTCCCGAGTTAGAGTCTCGGTCCGGCACACAGTTTTAATCTGCCAGGAAGTTTCAGTGCTTATTTTGTTTATGTCTGTCCAAAAAAAACCTAAACCTTTGTTAAATGTACAGATTTTTATATACGTCCCTTCGTCTGTTGTTACTACCTTCTTCGCTCCTCACTTATAATCCCTGCCTGTTTAGCTCTAACACGAACAATTCGTTCTGGCTCGATTCCATTGTTTCAACTTTAACGCTAACTTTCCTATGCTTTCCTTTCTGGGATTAACCATTTCCCCAGCACAGAAGCTATTCAGCAACTTCATTTGTTTTTGCTTACCCCAATATTCCTTAAAAGCACCTCTTTAAATTTATCTAGAGTATCGTACTGTTCAGTAGCGATAATCCCCCAAATTCAAGCATCTCCCAAGAATTTAGAGATGAAAATTAAATCACATACTCGACTGAACCCGTTTCAGACCATCTGTCACTGTGCACGCATGAGTCATTTACCCGATTCACAGGCTCTAGACAGGAGCGATCTAAGACGCCATGCCTCAATATGCACCGACTGGCTGGAGAATAAATACACTAGCCGTATCTCACCTCTGGTAGCTGGCGCTCCTGCGTGTCCTATATGTGCATAACTGCAATAGGCAGCGTGTGTAGTTTCTCCAGTACATTTTATTAACAGAATTAGCATATTAACTACGTAGTTGAAAATAGAGAGAGAGGAGGGGGGGGGGGGGTAAAAAGAGTGTAATTAAAATCGTATGGCATAAGAAGAGCCCGTAGGCTCAGTCAAACAGAAAAGATTGCCTTACAAACCGCACGAGAAACACTTGTGCGTGAATACGCAACCGCAACAGCCATGAGCATAAAAAAACCGCTTCAACGAACACTGTGTAAGAGGCCCAACACTAGACCTACCTAGTTGACTACTGTCTTGCTGAACTACTGTAAAAATACACACTGTGACAGAGAAACTGCAAATATTAAAAGACAAATACAAAGTGGGAAAAGAGAAGTAGTGTGGAAGTAGGGGAGTGGATCATGACCTGTAAAGCATCATGCTAATGGAGAGATCGTACTGATAAAACATGCGATATATACAAAACTAAAATAAACAATAAAATAATAAACGAAGCCTCAATAAACAGTGTATATGCCTAGATACCACGATGTTATAGGCAGAATAGAGACGCACTAAAAATATATTGTTCCACACACAGTATCATAATCTTACGAATAAGTAAAACATCTTCTGAAGAAGGCAGTTTTGAAACCGTCGGAACCATGGTCAATGCAGCCAAAAGGAAGGCGGGAGCATTATCACTAACTATTTGTTTGGGGAGTCAAAAAACACTGAAAACATTAGTTAAATGCGGAATAGTAGTGGTAGCAGTCAAGTTACGGTTCAGAAGGAGCCATGTAAATCTCGAAAACGCATCGATAATAACCAATACGTACCGATTACCTCTCTTAGTACGAGGTAAGGGCCCTACGTAATCGATATAGAGTTTGTGCATAGGACAAGATTCGCGCTCAGAACTCAACAGACCCTGTTGAAGAGCATTCTTAGGTTTGGCTACATTACACACGCGACACCGACAAACCATCTTTCACACGTCACGGTCCATGGAGAGCCAAGTCAGATGCTCTTTAATTTTTTGCAAGGTCTTATACGTTCTTAAGTGCCCACCCACCAATGAACCATGAAAATAACGGAAAGCTGGGCGCACCAGAGCTCCTGGCAAACAGATCTTGAATTGTTTAGCACGTCCCACCCTTTTACACAAACTGTCCTTCTTGATAACATACTCATCCGACAGTTTACCAGCAAAGAGGCGTTGCTTAATGGGTGCCCAAGTAGGGTCCTGATCCACATGCTGAGCAATATCATCAAATAGAAGGGGAATCTCACCTAACACACTACAATTGCGACTGCCTCCATCTGCCTCCCGGGTGTGCTCAATAGGTGCAGATTCAGTGAACATGTGGTTGAGGACATCCACAAGGACATTTTCAGTACCTTTCACGTGTTTAACTTCAAACTGAAACGCAGAAATGCGTACTGCCCAGTTGGCAATAAGGCCAGTTTTACGTGGCCTGGCTAACACCCAGCTCAATGCCTGATTGCCGGTTTCTAACTGAAATACCCGATGCTCAAGATAGAAGCGATACTTTTCCAATGCCAAGCACTCGTAGACCGAATATTTAAGTTCGTCACCAGTTAACCGACGAGACGCGTAGGCTAACTGCTGCCATTGACCCTCGAACTCCTGGAGGAGGACAGCCGAAATACCGGCAATAGATGCGTCCGTTTGGACAATAAGCTTTTTATTAAAGTCCAGTACTCAGAGAATGGGAGGGCTGCTTTAATGTACTCAAACGCGGCCTCTTGGGCAGGTCCCTACTGAAAACGCACTCCTTTCCGGAGCAATTCGCTTAAGGGGGCCACCAACTGAGCAAAATTAGGGACAAAACGCCTAAAATAGTTGGCAATGCCTATGAACCTAGCAATTCCACGTTTATCAATGGGTGGAGGCAGAGGTCATAATGCTTTAGTTCGATCCTGGTCGATGCGAATACTCTGACCTGCCACCAGGTGACCTAAGAAGGATACCTGCTGCCTGGCTAATGTCAGTTTACTGGGTTTAACAGTTAACCTGGCTCCCTGCAATCACAGAAAAACTTGCTGGATATGCTCCAAATGGTCCTGAAACGAACGGCTATAAATAGCCAAGTCGTCCAAATAATTATACATACACACTAATTTCAAGTTCCCAAGGATATTATCCAGCAAACGAGTAAGAACTAAAGTCACACCCTTCGTTGTCATTTATAACACATTTCAATGAAACTCAACGAAGAGTATGTAGACTCTCCATGTATTACTTCAAAGTATGTCGGTTAAGTCAAGGGACATGCCTGGAAAGAGTTTTCAATTTAAAACTCGCTGTTGTTGAATTTATGAAGGAAAAGGGAGTGCAGTAACGAAAATTAAATCATTCGGAATGAACTACAGGCTTTGCATTTTTAATGGACTTGGCTGCACTCTGCGCTTAGTACGACACTGCAAGGTCACTTCTTTCTGATTTGATGGGGATGCATTTAAAGACGAAATCGCGTTGAACAAAGGACAAATTCTTATGAAGTCAGCCCAGTTCTCTTAAGTACACTGGCGTTAAAGAAAATGTGAGGTTTGAAGGATTCATTGTGACCTTGAAAGAATTACAAGGACAGTTTTATAAAGGTTCTGAGGACACTGTCATTCCTGTACCTGTTTTCAAGCTCTTTTTGAGACTGCCGTTTCGGTGGACAGCGCCTCTGTTTACGTGCAAATGTAGCTGACTGATGTGCAAGGTAGTTCCCGTTTTAGTGACAAGCCTTTTTACGTTAAAACTGTCCAGAACATTACATTGTTTTCCTTAGGTAGAATTTCAATGTCTCCATAACGTTGTTGCAAAAGTGCTACAATATTTTCATCAACATGTTTGTGTATGAGCAACCCCGCTTGGATTATGAAACTAAATAAGTCATGATTACGTGGCAACTTGACTGAGAAATTTTCTGCGTCTATCTGTATGCCCAGTTTGTACCAGATAAAAATTGTATTATGTCATCAGCGCGTCAAAAATAATTGAATAATATTGAAAATTTGTTTTGTTTGTGATCTGTGTTGTTGAGAAATGTGAAATATAAAACAAAGTCGTGTGCTTGCAACTGCAATGCCATTTAAATGTTGCACGTTCGCAGATTTCCCCTCGTATGTCCTCCGCGCTGTCAGACAGCGTGGCAGGAAGGGGGTGGAGGGGGGGGGGGGGGTTCGCGGGGAACGTGCCATCCAGTTTGAGCATTTTCGGACTCATGGGGCCCTGGTCTGGCCCACGAGCCAAAATCTTAGTCGCCCCTGTGCTTGGCTGTTCGACTCGATAGCATAGCACAAGGTATTATTGATCATAGGGCAGTTACAGCTCCACTAAATAGGGTTGTAAATATGAACATCAACTAAGATAGAAATATCTTTCTGCTAAGCAACACCGACAAGAAAAAGATTTCACATTACCTGAGCAGTCAACACGAAAATTTCATCTCTAGCACTACTGATGTTCAATATCAATTTCACAAAGTTCAGATAACTGTACAATATCTTCCGTTCAGATGTGCCGAACAAAGTTGTGAAGGACGGAAAAGACCCGCTGTGGTTCGACAGTCGCATTAGACAGCTGCTGCGAAAGCGAACAGAGCTTCACAGCAAATTGAAGCGTAGTCAAAGCTTCGCAGACACGCAAAAAATAAACGATACCAAAATGAGGGTAAGGGGAACCATGCGAGAAGCGTTCAATGAATTCTAAAGTATAATTCTGTCTACCAACTTGCAGAAACCCCTAAGAACTTTGGTCTTATTCTAAACAGTACAAAGCCATCTGTCCAAAGACTGTAACTATAAAGGCATTCAAATGGAAGATGACACAAAAAAGACCGAAAGACTAAACGTCCTCCTTGAAATACACTCCTGGAAATGGAAAAAAGAACACATTGACACCGGTGTGTCAGACCCACCATACTTGCTCCGGACACTGCGAGAGGGCTGTACAAGCAATGATCACACGCACGGCACAGCGGACACACCAGGAACCGCAATGTTGGCCGTCGAATGGCGCTAGCTGCGCAGCATTTGTGCACCGCCGCCGTCAGTGTCAGCCAGTTTTCCGTGGCATACGGAGCTCCATCGCAGTCTTTAACACTGGTAGCATGCCGCGACAGCGTGGACGTGAACCGTATGTGCAGTTGACGGACTTTGAGCGAGGGCGTATAGTGGGCATGCGGGAGGCCGGGTGGACGTACCGCCGAATTGCTCAACACGTGGGGCGTGAGGTCTCCACAGTACATCGATGTTGTCGCCAGTGGTCGGCGGAAGGTGCACGTGCCCGTCGACCTGGGACCGGACTGCAGCGACGCACGGATGCACGCCAAGACTGTAGGATCCTACGCAGTGCTGTAGGGGTCCGCACCGCCACTACCCAGCAAATTAGGGACACTGTTGCTCCTGGGGTATCGGCGAGGACCATTCGCAACCGTCTCCATGAAGCTGGGCTACGGTCCCGCACACCGTTAGGCCGTCTTCCGCTCACGCCCCAACATCGTGCAGCCCGCCTCCAGTGGTGTCGCGACAGGCGTGAATGGAGGGACGAATGGAGACGTGTCGTCTTCAGCGATGAGAGTCGCTTCTGCCTTGGTGCCAATGATGGTCGTATGCGCGTTTGGCGCCGTGCAGGTGAGCGCCACAATCAGGACTGCATACGACCGAGGCACACAGGGCCAACACCCGGCATCATGGTGTGGGGAGCGATCTCCTACACTGGCCGTACACCTCTGGTGATCGTCGAGGGGACACTGAATAGTGCACAGTACATCCAAACCGTCATCGAACCCATCGTTCTACCACTCCTAGACCGGCAAGGGAACTTGCTGTTCCAACAGGACAATGCACGTCCGCATGTATCCCGTGTCACCCAACATGCTCTAGAAGGTGTAAGTCAACTACCCTGGCCAGCAAGATCTCCGGATCTGTCCCCCATTGAGCATGTTTGGGACTGGATGAAGCGTCGTCTCACGCGGTCTGCACGTCCAGCACGAACGCTGGTCCAACTGAGGCGCCAGGTGGAAATGGCATGGCAAGCCGTTCCACAGGACTACATCCAGCATCTCTACGATCGTCTCCAAGGGAGAATAGCAGCCTGCATTGCTGCGAAAGGTGGATATACACTGTACTAGTGCCGACATTGTGCATGCTCTGTTGCCTGTGTCTATGTGCCTGTGGTTCTGTCAGTGTGATCATGTGATGTATCTGACCCCAGGAATGTGTCAATAAAGTTTCCCCTTCCTGGGACAATGAACTCATGGTGTTCTTATTTCAATTTCCAGGAGTGTAGTTGCAAGAACAATAAAATGGCTCAAGTCGAAATAAGTGACCGTGGGATAGAAAAGCAACTGGAATCGCTCAACGGAAGAAAGGTCACTAGCGAAATAACTTGCCCCTGTTCTAGCAGCAGTGTACCGTAGGTCTATAGAGGAGTGAAGTGTCCTTGATGGTTGGAAAAAAGGACAGGTCATTTCCGTTTTCAAAAAGAGTTGTCGAAGAGATGCACAAAACTATAGGCTTATATCTCTGACGTCGGTGTGTTTTAGAATTTCGGAACATGTTTTATGCTCGCGTATTACGACATTTATGAGGACGGAAAACGTCCTCTGTAGTAATCAACCTGGGTTCCGAAAACAACGACTGTTCGTTCACGAGACCCAAAATGCAGCATATACCGGTATCCACGCTGATACCGTCTTCCTTGACTGCTAAGACAGTTTTGCCCTGCCGCCTAATGGACAAAATACGAGCGTACGAAATGTCTGACAAACTGAGTGACTGGCTTGAAGAGTTTCTAGCAAACAGAACACAGCACGTCATTCTCAATGGAAAGATGTCTTCAGACGTAAAATTAACTTTTCTAATCATCATAATATAATAATAGAAACTACAACTCGCACACTGCACGCTGTTCGAGAGTAGTGCGACAGAGAAGTGGAGTGAAAATTGTTCGAAGAACGCTCTGCCAGTCATTTAAGTGTGAATTGTACTCATGCAGATGTAGAGGTTACTTTTGACGTACACCAAGACTCTGTCATAGGTCTAGTACTTTTCGTAATGTACAGATGACAAAAAATGGTTCAAATGGCTCTTAGCACCATGGGACTTAACTTGAGGTCATCAGTCCCCTAGAACTTAGAACTACTTAAACCTAACTAACATAAGGACATCACACACATCCATGCCCGAAGCACGATTCGAACCTGCGTCCATAGCGGTCGCACGGTTCCAGACTGAAGCGCCTGGAACCGCCCATGTACAGGTATCCCAGAAATGTTGTGACATATTTCGAGGGCTTGTAAAGGGAAGTGATCTGTCATCCAAGAATGCTAGAGAGCATCGGTGTTATAGGTGCTGGCGCCTGCCACTAGGCAACCCCTTCGGCAGCAAATGTGACTTCGTACGCTGACGACTCGTAGGTGGGACGTCTCACAGTATTGTTTGTTCTTCAGTGATCGTGGTCGATTGCCACGATCGCCAGTGGAGAGGATGGAGCTAGCTGCTGATAAAAAGGCCTCGTCTTCTATGAATGCGTTGTCTTGTTGCCTCATTGGGTGACGATGTCCGACATGCGTTTCCATCCACAGTTTATTTTCCTCCTGGAACCCTCTGAAACTTCCAATGTTACTCGGTAAACAGGAGAAAAATTAACTATAGATGGAAACCTGTGCCTGAAAGAAGCAGCTAGCTTCTGCACTGGCGATCGTGGGCAATCAGTAGCGATCACTGAATAACAAACAACATACTCTGGCTGCACTGAACACAGTCCTTGAGGATGCTGCATTTATCTTCCTGCTGTGTAGACTGACCTGACACAGCTGCAACTTTTCCGTTGCTGCTTCGAGCTTGCAGCCTTTCCGACTGGGAACTGTCGCGGAACCGGCGGGCAGAGATCTCTGTTGTGTTCAAAATGTCGCTCCTTGGGCGCCCTCACTAGATGATTGTGCAGTAAACACACGGCTGAAGCCGTCCGGGAGCGCATCTCAGTGCCTCTAATGTACTTAACCTCTAACTAAAACGCCGAAACGCGTACCGCCCACCTCGCTATACGTCCAGTTTTACACGGCATGGCTAACACCCAGCTTAAGGCTTGATTGTCGGTCACTAGCTGAAATACTATATGTTCAAGAAAAAACCCGTACTTATCCAGCGCGAACAGCCGTCCAATGCCTCACATTCGTAAACAGAATATTTAAGCTCGGCGCTGGTTAACCGACGAGACGCGTATGCTAATGGCTGCTCAAACGCGGCCTCTTGAGCAGGTCCCCACTCAAAACTCACCCCTTTTCGGCGCAGTTCATTTTGAGGAGCCGCCAACTGAGCAAAATTAGGAACAAAACGCCTAAAATAATTCGCCATCCCCATGAACTTGTCAATCCCTCGCTTATCAGTGGGCGGCGGAAGGGCTCTCTAGGCCTTAGTCCGCTCCTGATCGATGCGAATACTCTAGCCTCAAACTAGGTGAACTAAGAAGAATACCTGCTGCCCAGCTAATGTCACCTTATTGGGTTGAACAGTCAAACCGGCCCCCTGCAACCTAGCAAAACCTTGCTGGATGTGTTCGAAATGGCCGGCCGCGGTGGTCTCGCGGTTCTAGGCGCGCAGTCCGGAATCGTGAGACTGCTACGGTCGCAGGTTCGAATCCTGCCTCGGGCATGGATGTGTGTGATGTCCTTAGGTTAGTTAGGTTTAAGTAGTTCTAAGTTCTAGGGGACTAATGACCACAGCAGTTCAGTCCCATAGTGCTCAGAGCCATTTGAACCATTTTTGTTCGAAATGCTCCTGAAACAAACGACTATAAATTACCAAATCGTCCAGGTAATTGTAAACACAGACTAATTTCAAGTCTCCAAGAGTATTATCCAGCAAACGAATGAAGACGGCTACGCCAGTAGCCAAACCAAAGGGGACCCTATTGAATTCCAACAGGACAAAACGCTGTAACGTGTTTACATTCTTCGGCCAAGGGAATCTGATAACAGGCTAGATTCAGGTCGAGCACAGTAAACCAATTAGCCCCAATAAAACAAGTAAAGAAGTTATGAAAATCAGGTAAAGAAACCGATTCAAGGACAACCTTCTTATTTAGGCGATGGCAGTCAACAACAGGCCGAAAATCCTGCCCCTGATCCTTTGGAACTTGGAATATAGGGGAGGCATAAGCGGATGTAGGAGGCCTAATAACTCCCAGCTTAAGCATTTTGGAGATCTTTTCCCTTAGTATCTTCATCTTAGGCGGTGAGAGGCGATATGAGGACTGCCTGACGGGAATATAGTCAGAGAGACGAATATGGTAGTCAAGAACATTAGTAACTCGAGTCTATCACAGAGGAGACCTGGGAACCTCTCCAACAAATCCCTTAGTTCAGAGGCCTGCTGGGAAGAAAGATGGAATAGATTAAACTCACTATCCTTAGCATCAACAGCCAGCATTCCCGCATCTCGATGCACCTTACGTTTAGTACACTCACAGAACCCAACGTTCTGGCTGGAAGCGAACTTAAAAGGTGTACCCTGAATAATCCAAGACAAGACCAGTTTTACCGATAAAATCACATCCCAAAATCAAATCGTGCGGCAGCTCCTTAACCAAGGCCAAAGAAAGGGCCACGAGAAATCACCAGCGGGGATACTCCCTTGGACCCAACCATGCAGAGGCAACACATGTCCGTTGGCAACCCAACATCTCTTCACTGAAGAAGGGACCGGCCTAAGTCTCGCAAGATGACCAAATTCAAGAAACCATTCCCAGTTCAACAATGAAAAGGAGCTACCAGAATCCAAAAGGACACAAATAGGTTCACCACCTACTCGAGAACAAGTATAAGGCAGTGAGAGTGATGACCGAGCAGCGACACGGGCACACCTGGGTTTAAAGCTTCAACCCCAGGGTCGTTGCCCAGCTGGACGTCATTTATTGGCTCTGGGTGTCCGCGGCTGAGTGAAAGTACGAACTAAATGGCCTGTCCGACCGCATCTAAAACAACGGCGGGAATCCCCTTTAGCAGACTCAGCTGATGTTGGTAATAGGGAGTTCCCCTCAGTGACGTCCGTGCGCTGAACCTTAACTTCACGGTATCTACCGTCCGAGAGTGGCAACGCTGTATCCTACAACGGCGGAACGAAGTTCTTCCCACGTAGAAGGACAATCACAAGAAACAAAATCAACTAACAAGGCCAAGAAGGCGGTCTTAGCTCTTTCCACGTATTGATGTAACTCCTCTTTATCTAGCTGCATCTGCCAAATATAGCGACACTCGAGTTGTTTGCGAACTCCCGTTGTCAATCTTTTTCTGATCACAAGCTCCCTCAACTCCTGCAATGAAAACCCTTCTGCAATGGCCTCCAATACCAGGTCCTCAGTTTGCCTCTAGTTAAAGGATACATTAGAGACTACTTGATGGGAAATATCAAACGCATCAGCGTGTTGCTCAAAGCGAACCAGCAACCATAACAACCTTTCAATTTGCTCGAGTCGGTCTATAACTAATTCTGCGATGTCTCCAAAAAGATGCATCAGGGGATTAGGTAATTTAGCAAACGCCCCATCTGACCTCTTGGAAGACAAAAGGGCGTTATTCCCGGGTTCGCTAGCGCACCGCCCGGAAGATAGCAAATCCTGCTCCCCAGTCCTCTTCCCATCAAGCTCTAAACAAGTGACCTTAAACAGCAATTTGTTAACCAAGGACTCCAATTTAGTGGTTCATTCCTTATCGCGATCCTCCAACTTTAATCCCCTTAAATCAGATATCCGGTTGGTTAAATGTATCAACTGTGCCCGCACGTCTAACTGACTGCCGCTAGGTTGAGTGCCCTCTAAGAAACCGATGTCGTCCTCAAGACTCCTAACGGCTTTAAACAAAAAGTGAATGGCTGCCTTTATCTCACCCACAACATCCGGCATGACATCAACCGGCTGAAGCACGGTAGCATGCAAGCGGGCTGCTAAGTCCGGAACACTACCCTCAATAGGCTGGCGTCTTATCGCCAGCTCGTAAGTGAGATGGTCCTTCCTCAATAGGCCGATCCCGGGGCACTGCTTGACCGCCATTGCAGAATTGATCACCTAAAACAGAACAAAGACAGAAATCGTATAACACTAACCGAGTTAACAAATCAAACCAACAGTAACTGAAATGGCAAAATTACAATCGTAACCACGCTCTGCTGCTATTTGGCACCTGGTAGTCAAGGAAGGCAGGATTCGGTTACGATTGTGGACAGGGACGTAATCAGTTACTACTGGTTGGCTTTTCTTTTAATCACATACAATTTATTTAAAATCAACAACAAATTAAAATACTGGGAATAATTTAAGAAATGTTTCACAGCTGAAGACCTTAATGGCAATAAATTAAGAATTGATTAAACTTGCTGCAACTTACAATTACAGTTATTAAAATATAAAAGACAAGTGACATGGTCTTGAAGCTCCCTGCAAAAAGACAATTGCCAAATTAAAATTTCAAGACAAGTAACGACACTCACGGATGAAGGCCTTAATGGCAATAAATTAAGAACTGCTTCACGGCTGAAGGCCTTAATGGTAATAAATTAAGAATTGTTTAACTTGTTGCAACTTACAAACTACAGTTGTTAAAATATTGAAAACAAATCACCAAGGTCTTAAATGTTAACTGCTAAAATACAATTGACACATCAGAATTTTAAGACAAGTAGCGACAGTCAAGGCTGGAGGCCTTTAGCACCAAGAATGGCAATTATTTTAAAAAAAATTAACAAACTTACTGTCAAACAGCAAGGCAATAGCAAAAGTTAATTTAAAAGACAGGCAACTGATCACCAAACAGGTGAGACAATATGATAGTAAACTTGGTAGCACAACCGTTTAAACGTGCTGTAACGCCAAGATTGGCAATTATATTTAAAAAAATTAGAAACATGCAGTAAAACAGCAAATATAAGAACAAGGTTAATTCAAAAGGACAAGCAACTGATCACCAAACAGGTGAGACAAATGATAGTAACTTGGTAATACAATAATTAAGTAATAACACAATAATAAAACACAAGGTATAGTCACAGACGGTGCTCCAGGAATCGACCTCTGAATAGGTCAGGCCAAAAACACTTTCGCGAACGATGAGAAAGGCAGCGAAGAGTTGCATTCGCCTCGCAAGATGGTAACTCAGACTAGTGGCAGTCTAACGAATGACTAATGATAATCTGCTGAAGCTACCTAACATCCGATAACCAATGCAATGATGGAACACCACGCCAAAGCCGGAACCCGCGGTGAGCACTACTTCCTCAGAATGCTGTGTTTAGAGCGTCCAAAAGGAGAAAGGAACCACTGCTACCAGAGTATAAGAAGCACCAACCGACCTACAAATCAAGGAAACTGTCAAAACTACACGCCTTACCGAACAGCACCGGCAAGGCGAGGAAACGTACACTGCCGTTACATACACTAATCTCCAGGCAGATCACTGGGGCGTTAGCGCCCACCAGGCAGGAAAAATACCGCTGTTTGAACTTAACAAACAGTAACACACAGAATGCAGCAATTAGTAACAAGAAGTCGAGGAAAGCTAAGTAGATCCGCCTTCCCCAAGCACTCCACTCAGTGCTCTTCATCTCGAAGACGCTGCAAGCAGTAACACGAACTCAAGCCACTGGAGAATCGAGAGATCTCACAATGGTGGAGGTTTCACTTCTAGGATTAAAATCCACTCAACTTAAAGCTTGTTGGATCCAGTTGACAACTAGGTCGTGTACCCTATCGACCACAGCCCTTCCATCCAGCAGTGCATGCATGCCGCCAGTGGTCCCACCGTGTTCTCGCACTGCCCTCTTGGCTCCTCTGGAGTCCCCAACCGAACTGCTCACTCACACGACCCGGAAGAACAACGATATCACCCCAAAGATAGGGCCACAGTTACTACATACCGACAACGCCGCTACTGTCACTAGCGGACAGGCAACGCTTGCGAAACCAAGTGGCACCAGTCAACACAAGAAGAACACAAACAACCGCAACCATGTCAACTAAGCGATACAGTCTGGCCTCTAACAGAGGACAGAAACCTACAACAGCACCAACGCAAGCCGCAGCACGGCTCAAGAGTCGGTAGTAATGGGGTAATAAATTAGATCGTCATGTCTGATGCTGAAGTTTTGCTGCATGAACAGCGAAAATATAGTAAGCGGTGTACTTTTTTCTTTTCGTCATTTTCTGGGGACTGTCAGCGAGATAAAGTTCCGCAAAAGTTTGAAATTATGTATAAAGTTTGTTGGGAACCGCGAATTGCTCTCTTTGTCAGATACTGGATTAATAAAATTCGGGTATCTGCGCGCTGCCTCAATACGAACACATGGTTTCTAATGTTAATATTTGTCTTACTTTGTTAAACATTTAAAAAAAGTTTATGCATCTTCATCAGCAGACAGCAGTTTCAATTTTTAAAATTTAGTCAATACTTACGCGAAATACTGAATACAATTTTTTTATTACCCTGGAAGCTGCTAGATAGGTTACCTGCTGCCGGGGTAGTCGCTTAAATCCGATACAGGAGCGATGGCGGTTTGCGCAGGGCGAGAAACGGACAGGGGTTCCATTGTTACCAGTTCCAAGCGACAACTGCGGTACGGGACACACACGTGCTTTGTGGTTGCCGTAAGAGCGTACTGGCTCATGTCTCTACGCTGATAACCTCACCGTTGAGCGCCATAAGCTCCATTATGTCTTCCACTTGCTTGTGTAGAATCTATCACTTACTAACACCACCAGCCATGACAATTCGAAACAAACGCAATAAAAATGCAGTAAATAACTCGCTACGATCACGTTTAATGCTCGCATTGGGGACAACATTAATAGCAGCTCAAGAGACTATTGAACGATCATTGGCTGTCGGAGATTTCTTGATGTAGGTGCGCAGCAATCGTTTATGACTCGAACTATAGTAATACAGATTTTTTTTGGGGGGGGGTGGGGGGTGGGGGGGGGGGTCCTGATTAAAAATACCACGATTCCCTCCCCTCTCCCCTCCACCGTCCCTTTAATCGGCTCTCACCCCATACCACCTTGCGAAAGCGCGACGGGAAATGCTGCCCGCAGCCGTACCTTTGGTGAAGAGCGCGCAGTGAGTGCCTTATCCCGCCGGCCGTTGTCTACTCCGGAATGCTAATGAGTTCGGGGACTGAAATGCCGGTGGCCATCTGGCGCGCAGTGGACCCGTTGTCGACATGGTTTCGCACTTCACTGGGCTCGGTGCCGGGCGCAACCCTCAGGACCGCCCACCCCAGCGGGTATCCGCGCTCTCCACCGATGCTCCTTGGCCGAATAAATTTTCTCTTACACTCGTCGTCCTGCATGTATTCCATCTACGGAGTGAGGATTCAGATGCACACAACAGATTTTTTTGTCCTCAACATACACTATGTGACAAAAGTAAGGACACTTCTACTGTCAGCAGGCCGGAGTGGCCGAGCGGTTCTAGTAGCTTCAGTTTGGAACCGCTCGACCGCTACGATCGGAGGTTCGAATCCTGCCCCTGGCATAGATGTGTGTGATGTCATTATGTTAGTTAGGTTTAAGTAGTTCTAAGTTCTAGGGGACTGATGACCACAGATGTTAAGTCCCATAGTGCTCAGAGCCATTTGAACCACGCCATAGGAGGGGATGGTGCTCATTGCGGTCGACAAAAACATTTTGTCTATGTTGTTGTTGTTGCGGTCTTCAGTCCTGAGACTGGTTTGATGCAGCTCTCCATGCTACTCTATCCTGTGCAAGCTACTTCATCTCCCAGTACCTACTGCAACCCACATCCTTCTGAATATGATTAGTGTATTCATCTCCTGGTCTCCCTCTACGATTTTTACCCTCCACGCTGCCCTCCAATACCAAATTCATGATACCTTGATGCCTCAGAACATGTCCTACCAACCGATCCCTTCTTCTGGTCAAGTTGTGTCACAAACTTCTCTTCTCCCCAGTACTATTCAGTACTTCCTCATTAGTTATGTGATCTACCCATCTAATCTTCAGCATTCTTCTGTAGCACCACATTTCGAAAGCTTCTATTCTCTTCTTGTCCAAACTATTTATCGTCCATGTTTCACTTCCATACATGGCTACACTCCAAACAAATACTTTCAGAAACGACTTCCTGATACATAAATCTATATTCGATGTTAACAAATTTCTCTTCTTCAGAAACGCTTTCCTTGTCATTGCCAGTCTACATTTTATATCCTCTCTACTTCGACCATCATCAGTTATTTTGCTCCCCAAATAGCAAAACTCCCTTACTACTTTAAGTGTCTCATTTCCTAATCTAATTCCCTCAGCATCACCCGACTTAATTCGACTACATTCCATTATCCCCGTTTTGCTTTTGTTGATGTTCATCTTATATCCTCCTTTCAAGACACTGTCCATTCCATTCAACTGCTCTTCCAAGTCCTTTGCTGTCTCTGACAGAATTACAATGTCATCGGCAAACCTCAGAGTTTTTATTTCTTCTCCATGGATTTTAGTACCTACTCCGAATTATTCTTTTGTTTCCTTTACTTCTTGCTCAATATACAGATTGAATAACATCGGGGAGAGGCTACAACCCTGTCTCAGTCCTTTCCCAACCACTGCTTCCCTTTCATGTCCCTCGACTCTTATGACTGCCATCTGGTTTCTGTACAAATTGTAAATAGCCTTTCGCTTCCTGTATTTTACCCCTGCCACCTTTAGAATTTGAAAGAGAGTATTCCAGTCAACATTGTCAAAAGCTTTCTCTAAGTCTACAAATGCTAGAAAGGTAGGTTTGCCTTTCCTTAATCTTTCTTCTAAGATAAGTCGTAAGGTCAGTATTGCCTTCCAGTGTTTCTACGGAATCCAAACTGATCTTCCCCGAGGTCGGCTTCTACTAGTTTTTCCAGTCGTCGGTAAAGAATTTGTGTTCGTATTTTGCACCTGTGGCTTATTAAACTGATTGTTCGGTAATTTTCACATCTGTCAGCACCTGCTTTCTTTGGGATTGGAATTATTATATTCTTCTTGAAGTCTGAGGGTATTTCGCCTGTCTCATTCATCTTGCTCACCAGCTGGTAGAGTTTTGTCAGGACTGGTTGTCCCAAGGCCGTCAGTAGTTCTAATGGAATGTTGTCTACTCCGGGGGCCTTGTTTCGACTCAGGTCTTTCAGTGCTCTGTCAAACTCTTCACGCAGTATCGTATCTCCCATTTCATCTTCATCTACATCCTCTTCCATTTCCATAATATTGTCCTCGAGTGCATCGCCCTTGTATAGACCTTCCACCTTTCTGCTTTCCCTTCTTTGCTTAGAACTGGGTTTCCATCTGAGCTCTTGATGTTCATACAAGTGTTTCTCTTATTTCCAAAGGTCTCTTTAATTTTCCTGTAGGCAGTATCTATCTTACCCCTAGTGAGATAAGCCTCTACATCCTTACATTTGTCATCTAGCCATCCCTGCTTAGCTATTTTGCACTTTCTGTCGATCTAATTTTTGAGACGTTTGTATTCCTTTTTGTCTGCTTCATTTACTGCATTTTTATATTTTCCCCTTTCATCAATTAAATTCAATATTTCTTCTGTTACCCAAGGATTTCCACTATTTCCTACTTGAGCCTCTGCTGCCTTCACTACTTCATCCCTCAGAGCTACCCATTCTTCTTCTAATGTATTTCTTTCCCCCATTCCTGTCAATTGCTCCCTTATGCTCTCCCAGAAACTCTGTACAGCCTCTAGTTCTTTCAGTTTATACAGGTCCCATCTCCTTAATTTCCCATATTTTTGCAGTTTCTTCAGTTTTAATCTGATTGATTGTGGTCAGAGTCCACATCTGCCCCTGGAAATGTCCTACAATTTAAAACCTGGTTCCTAGATCTCTGTCTTACCATTATATAATCTATCTGACATCTTTTAGCATCTCCAGGGTTCTTCCATATATACAACGTTCTTTCATGATTCTTAAACCAAGTGTTAGCTATGATTAAGTTGTGCTCTGTGCAAAATTCTACCAGGCGGCTTCCTCTTTCATTTCTTAGCCCCAATCCATATTCACCTACTATGTTTCCTTCTCTCCCTTTTCCTACTGCCGAATTCCAGTCACCCATTACTATTAAATTTTCATCTCCCTTCACTATCTGAATAATTTCCTTTATTTGATCATACATTTCTTCAATTTCTTCGTTATCTGCAGAGCTAGTTGGCATATAAACTTGTACTACTGTAGTAGGTGTGAGCTTCGTATCTATCTTTGCCACAATAATGCGTTCACTAGGCTGTTTGTAGTAGCTTACCCGCATTCCTATTTTCCTATTCATTATTAAACCTACTCCTGCATTACACCTATTTGATTTTGTATTTATAACCCTGTATTCACCTGACCAGAAGTCTTGTTCCTCCTGCCACCGAACTTTACTAGTTCCCACTATATCTAACTTCAACCTATCCATTTCCCTTTTTAAATTTTCTAACCTACCTGCCGGATTAAGGGATCTGACATTCCACGCTCCTATCCGTAGAACGCCAGTTTTCTTTCTCCTGATAACGACATCCTCTTGAGTAGTCCCCGCCCGGAGATCCGAATGGGGGACTATTTTACCTCCTGAATATTTTACCCAAGAAGACGCTATCATCATTTAATCATACAGTAAAGCTGCATGCCCTCGGGAAAAATTACGGCCGTAGTTTCCCCTTGCTTTCAGCCGTTCGCAGTACCAGCACAGCAAAGCCGTTTTTGTTTTTGCTACAAGGCCAGATCAGTAAATCATCCAGACTGTTGCCCTTGCAACTACTGAAAAGGCTGCTGCCCCTCTTCAGGAACCACACGTTTGTCTGGCCTTGCAACAGATACCCTTCCGTTGTAGTTGCACCTACGGTACGGCTATCTGTATCGCTGAGGCACGCAAGGCTCCCCACCAACGGTAAGGTCCATGGTTCATGGGAGGGGGGTGGGGGGGGATTGTCTATAGAGGTCGAAATTGAGTCTCTCTCTGAAGTTATATAGCCAAGTGTAAGAGTGCTAGGTGAACTTGAGTTAATTACGAGTACATTCGATGTTTTAACCGGGCACCCAATTCTCCTATGACAATTTTCGAATCAAGACTCCTTTAAATTACTGCTATCAGTCGACTTTTCACTGCTGCGAACAATTAATAAATATCTACCATGCGATGATGAATCGCTAGGCTGTTCAAAATGGGTAAAAGTATAATAAAAATTGAGGAACGAAACAAAAGGCGATTGGCTGTAGTAATTTCATGAAATTTTATTCGTCACAGTCGCAGTTATGCTCATTCATAATGGACAAAAGTTTTAGTTTTAGAATCATTCAAAGGAAGTCTTTGCCTAGTAGCGCGGAAACATCTCGATCATGCTATATTAGTTGGAGGTGGCATTAACCTACCGAATACAGATTGGGACGTCTATGGGTTCATTGCAGGTGCTACGTCATGACAGGCAGTTCGTGAAGTACTTTTGAACACGTTTTTCGAAAAATGTTTGAGCAGCTAGTTCGAGAGGCCACGCAATATCTGGCAGGTTCGCGCATTCTTTGCACACATCAAAGCTGAGTTAATCCGTTACTTCCAGTTGCTGACTCCTCGTGCACGCCCTCGCAGCTAGCCGTGGCGGAATCCGAAACAAGCAGCTGCATCTTGGACGTATAAGTAGTTCTAAGCAATCCGGATCCCACATAGACCCACCAGTTTAAGAAATCTTCTTTACTCAATACGAGGCAGCGATGTTGTTGACCATGCACCTCGAATTTCTCACGCGGAAAATAGATTCCTCCCATTTGTACGAGTTATTTGCGAAGATAGAAGAAAACGGACAATACACGAGATTTCACGTCGCTTTTTGTGAAAATCCCGTACAGGACAATGGCATAGACAATCCTCCCTCTAAGTATTCTTTCATCATGTAACTACTGGCCATTAAAATTGCTACACCACGAAGAAATGCAGATGATAAACGGGTATTCATTCGACAAATATATTGCACTAGAACTGACATGTGATTACATTTTCACACAATTAGGGTGCATAGATCCTGAGAAATCAGTACCCAGAACAACCACCTTTGACCGCCATAATGGCCATGATACGCCTGGGCATTGAGTAAAACGGAGCTTGGATGTCATGTACAGGTACAGCTGCCCATGAAGCTTCAACACGATACCACAGTTCATCAAGAGTAGTGCCTGGCGTATTGTGACGAGCCAGTTGCTCGACCACCGTTGACCAGACGTTTTCAATTGGTGAGAGATCTGGAGAATGTGCTGGCCAGGGTAGCAGTCGAACATTTTCTGTATCCAGAAAGGTCCGTACAGGACCTGCAACATGCGGTCGTGCATTATCCTACTGACATGTAGGGTTTCGCAGGGATCGAATGAAGGGTAGAGCCATGGGTCTAACACATCTGAAATGTAACGTCCACTGTTCAAAGTGCCGTCAATGCGAACATTATGAATCATCTCGAAGGGAACGATCTATTGATACGTAATCAGCATGGTTTCAGAAAACATCGTTCTTGTGCAACGCAGCTAGCTCTTTATTCGCACGAAGTAATGGCCGCTATCGACAGGGGATCTCAGGTTGATTCCGTATTTCTGGGTTTCCGGAAGGCTTTTCACACCGTTCCTCACAAGCGACTTCTAATCAAGCTGCGGGCCTATGGGGTATCGTCTCAGTTGTGCGACGGGATTCGTGATTTTCTGTCAGGAAGGTCGCAGATCGTAGTAAGAGACGGCAAATCATCGAGTAAAACTTAAGTGATATTAGGTGTTCCCCAGGGAAGCGTCCTGGGACCTCTGCTGTTCCTAATCTATATAAATGACCTGGGTGACAATCTGAGCAGTTCTGTTAGGTTGTTCGCAGATGATGCTGTAATTTACCGTCTAGTAAGTCAACCGAAGACCAGTATCAGTTGCAAAGCGATTTAGAAAAGATTGCTGTATGGTGTGGCAGGTGGCAGTTGACACTAAATAAGGAAAAGTGTGAGTTGATCCACATGAGTTCCAAAAGAAATCCGTTGGAATTCGATTACTCGATAAATAGTACAATTCTCAAGGCTGTCAATTCAACTAAGTGCCTGGGTGTTAAAATTACGAACAACTTCAGTTGGAAAGACCACATAGATAATATTGTGGGGAAGGCGAGCCAAAGGTTGCCTTTGATTGGCAGGACACTTAGAAGATGCAACAAGTCCACTAAAGAGACAGCTTACTCTACACTCGTTCGTCCTCTGTTAGAATATTGCTGCGCGGTGTGGGATCCTTACCAAGTGGGATTGACGGAGGACATCGAAAGGGTGCCAAAAAGTGCGGCTCATTTTGTATTATCACGTAATAGGGAGAGAGTGTGGCAGATATGATACACGAGTTGGGATGGAAGTAATTAAAGCAAAGACGTTTTTCGTCGCGGCGAGATCTATTTATGAAATTTCAGTAGCCAACTTTCTCTTCCGAATGCGAAAATATTTTGTTGAGCCCAACCTACATAGGTAGGAATCATCATCATCATCATTTAAGACTGATTATGTCTTTCAGCGTTCAGTCTGGAGCATAGCCCCCCTTATAAAATTCCTCCATGATCCCCTATTCTGTGCTAACATTGGTGCCTCTTCTGATGTTAAACCTATTACTTCAAAATCATTCTTAACCGAATCCAGGTACCTTATCCTTGGTCTGCCCCGACTCCTCCTACCCTCTACTGCTGAACCCATGAGTCTCTTGGGTAACCTTGCTTCTCCCATGCGTGTAACATGACCCCACCATCTAAGCCTGTTCGCCCTGACTGCTACATCTATAGAGTTCATTCCCAGTTTCCCTTGATTTCCTCATTGTGGACACCCTCCTGCCATTGTTCCCATCTACTAGTACCTGCAATCATCCTAGCTACTTTCATATCCGTAACCTCAACCTCGTTGATAAGGTAACCTGAATCCACCCAGCTGTCGCTCCCATACAACAAAGTTGGTCGAAAGATTGAACGGTGCACAGATAACTTAGTCTTGGTATTGACTTCCTTCTTGCAGAAGAGAGTAGATCGTAGCTGAGCGCTCACTGCATTAGCTTTGCTACACCTCGCTTCCAGTTCTTTCACTATGTTGCCATCCTGTGAGAATATGCATCCTAAGTACTTGAAACCGTCCACCTGTTCTAACTTTGTTCCTCCTATTTGGCACTCAATCCGTTTATATTTCTTTCCCAGTGGCATTACTTTCGTTTTGGAGATGCTAATCTTCATACCATAGTCATTACATTTCTGATCTAGCTCTGAAATATTACTTTGCAAACTTTCAATCGAATCTGTCATCACAACTAAGTCATCCGCATATGCAAGACTGCTTATTTTGTGTTCACATATCTTAATCTCACCCAGCCAGTCTATTGTTTTCAACATATGATCCATAAATAATATGAACAACAGTGGAGACAGGTTGCAGCCTTGTCTTACCCCTGAAACTACTGTGAACCATGAACTCAATTTACCGTCAAATCTAACTGCTGCCTGACTACCCATGTAAAGACCTTTAATTGCTTGCAAAAGTTTGCCTCCTATTCCATAACCTCGTAGAAAAGACAATAACTTCCTCCTAGGAACCCGGTCATATGCCTTTTCTAGATCTATAAACCATAGATACAATTCCCTGTTCCACTCATAACACTTCTCCATTATTTGCCGTAAGCTAAAGATCTGGTCCTGACAACCTCTAAGAGACCTGAACCCACACTGATTTTCATCCAGTTGGTCCTCAACTAATACTCGCACTTTCCTTCCAACAATACCTGAGAAGATTTTACCCACAACGCTGATTAAAGAGATACCTCTGTAGTTGTTACAATCTTTTCTGTTCCCATGTTTAAAGATTGGTGTGATTACTGCTTTTGTCCAGTCTTATGGAACCTGTCCCGACTCCCAGGCCATTTCAATTATCCTGTGTAGCCATTTAAGACCTAACATTCCACTGTATTTGATGAGTTCTGACTTAATTTCATCCACCCCAACAGCTTTATTGCACTGCAATCTATTGACCATTGTCTCCACTTCCTCAAATGTGATCCTATTTCCGTCATCATTCCTATCCCCTTCTACCTCGAAATCTGAAACATTACCGATCGCATTTTCACCTACGTTGAGCAACTCTTCAAAATATTCCCTCCATCTACCCAAGGCATCCACAGGATTCACCAGCAGTTTTCCTGACCTGTCCAAAATACTTGTCATTTCCTTCTTACCTCCTTTTCGAAGACTGCTAATTACACTCCAGAATGGTTTTCCAGCAGCTTGACCCATAGTCTCCAACCTGTTTCCAAAGTCTTCCCCAGATTTCTTCTTGGATGCTGCAATTATCTGTTTGGCTTTGTTTCTTTCTTCAACATAACTTTCTCTGTCTACCTGAGTTCTAGTATGTAGCCATTTTTGATAGGCCTTCTTTTTCCTTTTACAGGCTGCCTTGACTGTGTCATTCCACCAAGCTGTTTGCTTCATCCTACCTTTACACACTACTGTTCCAAGACATTCTTTAGCCACTTCTAGTACTGTGTCCCTCTACCTTGTCCACTCCTTTCCCAATGGCTGTAACTGACTACATTCAACTAACTGGTACCTTTCTGAGATCGCTGTTATGTACTTGTGCCTGATTTCCTTATCCTGAAGTTTCTCCACTCTTACCCTCCTACATATGGACCTGACCTCCTGCACTTTCGGCCTCACAATCCCAATTTCACTGCAGATTAAATAATGATCAGTGTCATCAAAGAATCCCCTGAATACCAGTGTGTCCCTCACAGCCTTCCTGAATTCCTGAGCTGTTATTATATAGTCAATGACAGATCTGGTTCCCCTGCCTTCCCAAGTATACCGGTGAATGTTCTTATGTTTAAAAAAGGAGTTTGTGATTACTAAGCCCATACTGGCACAGAAATCCATGAGTTGTTTCCTGTTCCTGTTGGCCTCCATATCCTCTCCAAATTTACGCATAACCTTTTAATACCCTTCTGTTCGATTTCCAATCCTGGCGTTAAAATCACCCATGAGCAGAACACTGTCCTTGCCCTTTACTCTAACAACTACATCACTGAGTGCCTCATAAAAGCTATCCAACTTATCTTGATCTGTCCCTTCACAATGTGAATATACTGACACAATCCTAATTTTCTTGCTAGCCACTGTCAAATCTATCCACATCAGTCGTTCGTTTACGTACCTTATTGCAACTACGCTGGGTTCCATTTCTTTCCTGATGTAAAGCCCTACACCCCATTGTGCTATTCCTGCTTTGACTCCTGACAGGTAGACCTTGTATTCTCCCACTTTCTCTTCCTTCTCACCCCTTACCCGAATGTCACTAACAGCTAAAACGTCCAGCCCCATCTTACTTGCAGCCTCTGCCAGCTCTACCTTCTTCCCAGAGTAGCCCCCATTGATATTAATAGCTCCCCATCTCATTACCATTTGTTTACCAAGTCGTATCTTAGGAGTCCCTGATTTGTCAGTTAGAGGTGGGACTCCGTCACCTCCAAAGGTCCGGGCATTTTGCTCTGATTGTTGCCAGCATCATATTTAAAGTACCAGGGAAGCAGGTTGCTAGCCTTACTTGCCCCGAGTCCCATTGGGTTTTACCCCTAACGGCTGAGGGACTAACCTAGGAATGATCATCAAAATAAAATAAGAGAAATTAGAGCTCGAACAGAAAGGTTTAGGTGTTTGTTTTTCCTTCGCGCTGTTCGGGAGTGGAATGGCACTTAAATGTGAATTGCAGAATAGTCATGTAGATGTAGATGAGGTGACCGAGACGTGTAACCAATGGCGCCCCATACCATCACGTTGGGTGATACGACAGTATGGCGATGACGAATACACGCTTCCCATGTGCGTTCACCGCGATGTCGTCAAACACGGATGCGACCATCATGATGCTGTAAACAGAACCTGGATTCATCCGAAAAAATAAGGTTTTGCCATTCGTGCACCCAGGTTCGTCGATGAGTACACCATCGCAGGCGCTCCTGTCTGTGATGCAGCGTCAAGGGTAACCGCACCCATGGTCTCCGAGCTGATAGTCCATGCTGTTGCAAACGTCGTCGAACTGTTGGTGCAAATGGTTGCTGTCTTGCAAACGTTCCCATCTGTTCACTCAGGGATCGAGACGTGGCTGCACAATCCGTTACAGTCATGCGGATAAGATACCTGTCATCTTGACTGCTAGTGATACGAGGCCGTTGGGATCCAGCACGGCGTTCTGTATTACCCCTCTGAATCCACCGATTCCATATTCTGTTAACAGTCATTGGATGTCGACTAACGCGAGCAGCAATGTCGCGATACGATAAACCACAATCGCGATAGGCTACAATCCGACATTTCTCAAAGTCCAAAACTTGATGGTAGGCATTTCTCCTGCTTACACGGGGAATCACAACAACGTTTCACCAGGCAACGCCGGTCAACTGCTGTTTGTGTATGAGAAATCGGTTGGAAACTTTCCTCATGTCAGCACGTTATAGGAGTCGCCAGTGGCGCCAATCTTGTGTGAATGCTCTGAAAAGCTAATCATTTGCATATCACAGCATCTTCTTCCTGTCGGTTAAATTTCGCCTCTGTAGCACTTCATCTTCGTGGTGTAGCAATTTTAATGGCCAGTAGTGTAAATTACGCGTAAAGACAGCGCTATTAAAAACAGAATCACAACGACTATGTTACCATCACCCTGCATAAAAAGCGATCTTTGTTCTACAGGCACACACAAGAGTCGCTGATAGTATAACGCTATCCGGAAGAAATGCTGTCTGCGATTTGGAATCAAGTTTCTCCATTTAACCACATACTTGCGTTGGATCCTATGGAGATGTCTTTTAATGATTACAGCCACTGGTGAATAATATTCGTGGCACTGTCATATCACGTCACCTTTTTTCAAATATATCTGCTACAGCAAAACTCCAGTATGGTTTTAAACAAGTCCTCTGCATCTTGTAACTGTTCCTCAGTCTCTGTCCCGGCCTCCCAGCAGCTTCGTCCATGTGATCACCCCAGTTTAAGTCGGGTTGTTGTTGTTGTTGTTGTTGTTGTTGTTGTTGTCTTCAGTCCTGAGACTGGTTTGATGCTGCTCTCCATGCTAATCTATCCTGTGCAAGCTTCTTCATCTCCCAGTACTTACTGCAACCTACATCCTTCTGAATCTGCTTAGTGTATTCATCTCTTGGTCTCCCTCTACGATTTTTACCCTCCACGCTGCCCTCCAATGCTAAATTTGTGATCCCTTGATGCCTCAGAACATGTCCTACCAACCGGTCCCTTCTTCTTGTCAAGTTGTGCCACAAACTCCTCTTCTCCCCAATTGTATTCAATGCCTCCTCATTAGTTATGTGATCTACCCACCTAATCTTCAGCATTCTTCTGTAGCACCACATTTCGAAAGCTTCTATTCTTTTCTTGTCTAAACTATTTATCGTCTACGTTTCACTTCCATACATGGCTACACTCCATACTAATACTTTCAGAAACGACTTCCTGACACTTACATCTATATTCGATATTAACCAATTTCTCTTCTTCAGAAACGCTTTCCTTGCCATTGCCAGTCTACATTTTATATCCTCTCTACTTCAACCATCATCAGTTATTTTGCCCCCCAAATAGCAAAACTCCTTTATGACATTAAGTGTCTCATTTCCTAATCTAATACCCTCAACATCACCCGATGTAATTCGACTACATTCCATCATCCTCGTTTTGCTTTTGTTGATGTTCATCTTATATCCTCCTTTCAAGACACTGTCCATTCCATTCAACTGCTCTTCCAAGTCCTTTGCTGTCTCTGACAGAATTACAATGTCATCGGCAAACCTCAAAGTTTTTATTTCTTCTCCATGGATTTTAATACCTACTCCGAATTTTTCTTTTGTTTCCTTTACTGCTTGCTCTCTGTATTTTACCCCTGCCACCTTTAGAATTTGGAGGAGAGTATTCCAGTCAATTTAAGTCAGGACTGAACGGAAATCAGAGAGCGCTATATCCACCACCTTCTGTAACCTGTGTAGAAACAGGTTAAGCTGAGTTAATGGGAACATGTTGTCGTAGCGCCACCAATGGTGTGTGATGTGTAAGGTCAGCGCCAAAAGAAAGCTTTCTCTTGCAACACGAGATAGTATAAAAGACAGTACAGTTATGGTGGTGTTCCTCATCGGGAAAATTAGGAAGACTTCACATCATTGAGGAACTGGAAAGAGGACGAGGATTTTGCTACTGTATCACCATGCACTTCCAAACTACATACAAATATTACTGTCTGAAGGAGATCTGCGTCCTTCAGTGTACATTCACATCTGTCACCCAAATATTCTATCATCGTTATTCTATATCATCCAACAGAGAACAACTACGGACTACGCACATCAAAAAAGTTTTGTATCACCCCAGTTCCCAAAACTCCTTAAATGGACGTTGACTGTGGCTATTGTATCACAGACAAGCTCCTTTTGACTGTTCAGAGATGTCACTAAGCCCGCCAAAGGTGTAAACAACCATGCATGAACAGTGCCTATTAGATGGAGGGAGTCCGACAGCCGATCAGTTCCACTCATTCGACCACGAAGGAGGTACAAGGCTCGTGTTGTCTGAAGTTCACCCATGCCTAGACAGTCAATATCGCAGTTCGATCATATCCACATTGTTACTTAGTGCCAGGAAGGGCTTTCAACAAGGGAAGTGTCCAGGGCGTCTCAGAGTGAACCAAACCGATGTTGTGTGGACATGAAGGACACGCAAAGAGACAGGAACTGTCGATGATGCGCCTCGCTCATGCTGTCCAAGGTCTACTACTGCAGCAGATGACCGCTAACTATTGTTTATGGCTCGGAGGAAGCCCGACGGCAATGCCTCCATATGGTATAATGCTTTTCGTGCAACCACAGGACGCTGTGTTACGAATAAAACTGTACGCAATAGGCTGCATGATGAGCAACTCCACTCCCGACATCCATGGCGAGGTTCACCTATGCAACCACGACACCATGCAGTGCGGTACAGATGGGCCAATCAACACGCCGAGTGGACCACTCAGGACTGGCATCACGTTCTCTTCACCGATGAGTGCAGCATATGCCTTCAACCAGACAATCGTCAGAGACTTGCTGGGAGACAACCCGGTCAGACTGAACATCTTAGACACACCGTCCAGCGAGTGCAGCAAGGTGGAGGTTCTCTGCTGTTTTGAGGTGGCATTATGCGGGGCAGACATATGTGGATGGTTGTTGTGGAAGACGCCGTAAAGGCTGTACGATACGTGAATGTCATCCTCCTATCGGTAGTGCAACCATATCTACAGCATATTGACGAGGCACTCGTCTTCATGGACTACAATTCGCGCCCCCATCGTGCACATCTCGTGAATAACTTCCTTCAGGATAACAACATCGCTCGACTAGAGTGTCCAACATATTCTCCAGACGGGAACCCGATCGAACATTTGGGATAGTGAAGAGGGGGTTTTATGGACGACGCGACCCACCAACCACTGAGGGATCTACGCCGAATCGCCGTTGTGGAGTGGGACAATCTGGACCAATGGTGCCTTGATGAACTTGTAAATAGTACGCCATGATGAATAAAGGCATGCATCAATGCAAGATGACGTGCTACTGTGTATTAGAGTACTGGTGTGAACATATATCTGGACCACCACCTCTGAAGGTCTCGCTGTATGGTGGTACAACATGCAATGTTTGGTTATAAAAAGGGCGGAAATGATGTTTATGTTGATTTCTATTCGAGTTTCCTGTACAGGCTCCAGAACTCTCGGAACTGAGGTGATGCAAAACTTTTTTTGATGTGTGTCATAGCTCCGCTAACTTCATCGAACAGAGAATTCGACAAGGTTTTTATCGCATCTCTCTCTTCCGATATATCGAAAACAAATACCGCCTGCGTGCTGGCATCGAGCATATGTGGCGATCCTATTAAATATACAAACTTTGCACTCCGTAATTAGAAAAAAAAATGAGTTTAATATTCTAGTCTTATGATGCATGATGTGACAGATAAGGATACCTATTTTTCTACATGATGGAAGAATTCAGAGGGAATATTGTCTATGACGTAGTCCTGTATGGGATTTTCACAACAAGTAAGGATACTTTAGCGACGTGAAAACGCGTGTATTGTCCGATTTCTTCCATTTTAGAAAATAGCTCGTATAAACGGAAGGAATCTACATTTAGCGTGAGAAATTCGAGGTTTATTTCAAGAACATCGCGGCCTCGCATTGGGTAAAGTAGATTTTTTAAATTGGTGGGTCTATTTGAGGGTGGGATTGCTTAGAACTACTATATACAAGCAACAGCTGTTTGTTTCGCAGTGCACTGCGGCTGCCTGCGAGGGTGATCACGAAGAGTCAGCAACCGCAAGTAACGGATACACTCAGCTTTTGACATGTACAAAGAAATCGCGTACCTGCCTAATCATGCCCGTCTCAGAGAGAGCTGGCGAGGTGCCAGTATGCTGGGTGAGCGAGACAGAAGCGAGCGTGTGTTGCGTGAGGGAAGATTCAAAATTATGGACGTTTGCGCTGGACTTATTGAAAATATCCGAATTCCTACCACTGCAATCATCCCCGGATGCCCTCCATGGTCGAGGGCAGTGCACTCGAGCATACACGCGCGACCACGACTGCGGCTGCAGCCACGGCGTAAATCATCACTGACATCTATACGTCGGCGCTGGTGTTGTGTGATGGGGATGGGATCACTGCTTGTGGACATCTGGGAGGTAAGTGCGTGGGATGTGCGAGTGTTTTCAGCTGACTCTGACAGCTAACCATGTTAGATCATTGCTACGGTATGGATTTTGGTTTAAGTGTGTTGTGTTTAGTGTTTCTCAGTACATCACTGCTGTCTCTATCCTATCGCGCTCCCTCCTTCCGAATATAGCGGAGAGAGCCAGTTTAGGAATTCTATAATACTTTTAAAAACCCAGTCGCGACGTTAAATTCCCTATTGATAAATTTATTGTTTCTGATAGTTGTATTGCGTGCATTCATGCATTTAGTATGGGAAGGCATGGCCAGAGCGCTGCAGCGAACGAGAGCCGCGCCCGACAGCAATTGGCGTGTGCCTCGTGGAGATGACTTTGTGTGATCGTCAGGATTTATTTTCACTAGATATGTTTACTGGAGACGCTATGGTGGAGGAGGTCACGCACAAGACCTCGGATATATTTAGTGCTACGAGCTATTTGTGACGGAAATGTCAGTACTTGATTTGTATAATGTTTGCGTGCGATACTCAAATGTTGAAAATATGTTTTATAATGAAGAAGGATAATCGTAGGTTGTAAGTGAGTGTTTTAAGCGATCTGTTGGACTCCTGTAAATTGTTAAACAATTAATCTGACAGGGTAGTGGAAATGGATTATTTCACTCTATTTTTGACTTGGAAATTGCGTCAGCTTTCCCTTTGTCTCCAGCATTAGTCATTAAGAATACAGTAGTCTTAGGAAAGATGAAAACGTCCATATTCATGTTTGGAGACGTTGTTTCACAAAGTCAAGCAGGGAGTGGTCTCTTCAAGCGACAGAGACATGAAGCAAGTCTGGAATTTGCCAATCAACACAATGCCGCCACTTGATGCTTTGTTTGGGGCCCGAGAGATCATAGGAGGGCGATATACGGTCCGTGTTCAGTGGTATTTAGTAACGTGATCTGTGTTTACGATATTGGGCTGTTTTGCCTTCCGTGCCGGCGCCTTGATGATAGATAAATACACGGGAGACCCCAAACGGTAGCTACTATATTGCACTTCATTCCATACCCTTGTGATTACAATTATTAGGTGATTGGGAGCAATGGTGAAGGGTAATGTCACGATTAATACCCAAGTGGGGGAACCCCGACTCCCGCAAACTGGTTAAATAAAGAACATGTGTCAACATATTATTGACTTTGTTTTGAATTTTGAGTCGTGAGATGGTCTGAGCTAGCAAGACAACTGAGTGCTGGTCTGGACGGATATGGTTTTTTTTTTAGAGTCAGTGGGAGTATACATCGCAAAATTGACGAAAGCTACAGCGCCGGAATTCTTTTTTTTTTTTTTTTTTTTTTTTTTGAAAGTGTTTGCAGAGCCATTTTCAATTGGATTTAGTACCTCCTGAAGCAGCTCGTGCTCAAAGACAAGTGTATTTCCCACAAAAGTGCGCAAAGTATTTCAGGGATTGTTTCACAAGTGTGTTGCGAGCTTTTCTTTTAGAGCATGTGTTCAAGTGTGGTGGTCTAGGTATTCCTCGGAACTGTTTAAATATTGTCACGTCATCTGCAAAGCTCTCTCCTTCTCTCTTTGTGCAATGGCACATTTAACTCCAGTTATATCTTCAAGTGATGTTATGTGACGACATTCTGCAACACCAGATGTAACAACCCCCGAAACAGTTAGTGAAATACAACACAAGAAAGTGCACCAGGAGGGCTGGGACAGTTTAGAGTCCATGGTGGAATCGAGTCTCAGACAGCCATTTGCCTTGGATTGACGGAATCTTGGATTCCGAAGGCATTTACCAGGTAAACACTGCTTTATTTGTAGTTTGGTCCGACCGCAACCGACGGCGCATGCACTCCCGGCAGGGTACAAGGAGGGACAGAGAAAGAGCAGGTGTTGAGACTCTAATTTCTCGTATGCTTTTATTTGAGGGTTAGTGTGACATCCGGTCTGTCAGTCGTGAGGCCCAAGCGGTCACTCCTGGACATGTGCGTGGCGCGTCACTTTCCAGAACCCAAAGCTGTGTGACGGTAATGCGAGCTGGCATTGGGCGCACCCCAGTGGACAGGGTACAGCAGGCGGTGCGTCCTTCACGATCGAACGATTTGTAACAGTGTAATTACGTGCTTCCATACACAACTGGAATGCAAAAAGCACCGCTTTTGTTTAAATATTTCACTACTGCAAAATCGATTTCCTGACAAACTCTTTAAATAAACTATAATGCATACACCATTTTGAATCCCGTTGATTTTTAATAAAAAAACATTCCACACATTGTCTTAATTGTTTAAGCAATATTCCGTGCTATGCATTCGATCAATCAGTATTTCCAGAAGGGGGAGGGACGCACAGAGAAATGAGGGATACCGATTTAATAAATTCCAAATTGACACATTGGTACGGGGGCAGTGGAAGCTGTCTGAATAACCTGAAACAGCTCGTTAATACTGAATTGAGATATTTCTCGCCAATTTTTTAATCAGTTCAATTATTCAGTAAATTTGATTTTAGAAGTGGTGCTGGGTTTCTGAGAGGGTGGGAGGGATAGGGGTGACATGGTAAACCATTTAACCAAACAACAAGGTAAGGACCTATGAATCAAAAGGGCGGAATACCCTCAGTGGCTCTTAATCCTCTCAGCAGAACAATAAGTTTGTCCCTTAGTGAATGCTTGCCCCTGATGTAGGTAACCTGCAATAACCAAAGGCACCAGCACTGCCCCTGTCCTCCTGCTGGCCATACCATCCTTCAGCTGAATAACTGCCCGTGTCTCGGAGCCAGAACTGTGCTACAGTGGTTTGAGGAGCATTGTATTGAACTCACGTTGATGTTTCGGCGACCAAACTCGCCCGACGTAAATTCTACCGAACCCCTCTGTTTCGCTGTCGGGTGCCATCATCGCGTACACAGATTAGCGGCCCGTTATTTATGCCAATTATTTCATCTGTGCGTAGACATCTAACGCCACATACCTCAACAAACCTCCGCACGGACTGAATCTGTCATGTACTCTGTTCCAGAGATGGACAAACAAACTATTAAGCAGGTGGTCACAATGTTTTGGCTCATCAGTGCATAAAGGTAATAATAGTGGTACTATGACACTTTCTCTGAAGGACATTCGTCGTCTGGAAAAACGTTCTGCGTTCTGTTAGTCAAGAACTTTTCGAGCCAATCTCATACCTGGTAACTTACAGGTATTTCGTACGCTCGTACCGTCGTAAACAGTGTTGTGGGACACCGTGTGAAATGCTTTCTGTAAATCTACGAATATGGAATCTACTGTTGCCGTTCACCTGTAGTTTTCAGGATATCTTACGAGAAAAGGGCCAGTTGAGTTTCGCACCATCGAGGCTTTGTAAACCCGTGCTGTTTTGAGGACAGAAACTTTTCCGTCTAAAGGAAATGTATGGCAGCATAACTGAGAATATGTTCAAGAATTCCGCAGCAAACCAATGGTCAGGATGTTTTTCTCTTAAGGATTCGCTCTTTTATATATCTTATATACATGAGTGACCTGCGCTTTTTTTCAGTTGCTTGGGACTTTGCACTGGGTGAGAGTTTCGTGATAAATGCAAGCTAAGTAAGAGGCCATTGCTGTAGGGTGCTCTCTGTAAAACCCTATTTGGATTCCTTACCAACCCTGCAACTTACATATTTGCAAGCCTTTTAGTTGCTTCTCAGCACCGTGGAAGCCTGTGTGATGGTTAAACGACGTGTGTTTGTACAATCTTCCTGCGTGAATGATTTCTTAAACGCGAATTTTAAAACTTGAACTTCCCTTTCGCTGTCTTCTACTGCCACACAACCTGGTCAGCAGGTGACTGAAGAGAGGCCTTCGGGGGGCTTAGCGATTTTACATAGTGCCAGAATTTTCTCGAGTTTTCCGTAAGATCTTTTGCTGACGTGTGACGGTGGGAGCTGTATGCTCCGCGCAAAAATCTTTTCACAGACGTACGAACTACTACTAAATCTAGCCAGTCGTCATTTGCACTTTCTTTTTTGAACCAAGAATTCAACAGCTTCCGCCTCCTCAGCATTTTAAGAGTTCTATTAGTGAACAACGGTTGGTCTTGATCATCCTTAATTCTCTTTAGGCCGCATATACGTCTCTATCGAGCGATTCACAGCCTCTTAAACGTCGCCCGTAGTTCGTCTACGTCTATCATACTGGAACTAAATTATGTCCATTCGTGTTGTAAGGGGGATTCTAACAACTGCCCATCTGCTCTTTATAGCAAAAATAGTCATCTAACCATCGTGATGGATTATCTTTAGTAACCATCGTCGCTATGACGACATCACGACCACTAATCCCTGTCACTATACTGACACCGTCGACAAGGTCAGACCTGTATTCCCACTGTGCGTGGGCTCTCGAACTAGCTACTCAAACACTTTACGAAAAACGTGTTCAAAAGTACTTCACGAACTACCTGTCCTGACCGTAGCACCTGCAATGAACCCATAGACGTCCCAATCTGTATTCGGTACGGTAATGCCGCCTCCAACTAATATAGCATGATCGAGGTATTTCCGCGCTACTAGGCACAGACTTCCTTTGAATGATTCTAAAACTAAAACTTCATCCATTATGAATGAGCATCACTGCGACTGTGATGAATAACATTTCTTGAAAATACTGCAGCCAGTCGCCTTTTGTTTCGTTCCTCAATTTTTATTATACCTTTACCCGCTTCGAACCGCCAAGCGATTCATCATCACATGGTAGGTATTTATTGATTGTCTGGAACAGTGACAAGTCGACTGATTGCAGTAATTTCAAGGATTCTTGATTCGAAAACTGTCATAGGAGAATTGGGTGCCCGGTAAAAACATCGAATATAATTAACTCAAGTTCACCTAGCTCTGTTACACTCGGCTTGATAACTTCAGAGTCAGACTCAATTTCGACCTCGATAGACAAAATGTTTTTGTCGACCGCAGTGAGCACGATCCCCTCCTATGGCGCCTCGACACACAATCGATGTTTCGATACATATCGCAGAGCTTTGCACTTCAGGTATCAGTCCACTCTCAGTTACGAGAATAATTTGAGCACGACAAATTTCTTGGAGGTATTCTGAAGGCTTTTACCAGGTAAACACTGCTTTCTTTATAGTTTGTTCCAACCGCAACTGACGGCGAATGCACTCCTGGCAGGATACAAGGAGAAACAGAGAAAGAGCACGTGTTTCGACAGTAGTTTCTTGTATGCTTTTGTTTGAAGATTAGTGTGACATCCGTTGTGTCAGTTGTGGGGCCCAAGCCGTCACTCCTGGGCATGTGCGTGGCGCGTCACTTTGCAGAATCAAATGGTTCAAATGGCTCTAAGCACTATGCGACTTAATATATGAGGTCGTCAGTCGACTAGACTTAGAACTATGTAAACCTAAGTAACCTAAGGGCATCACATACATCCATGCCCAAGGCAGGATTCGAACCTGTGACTGTAACAGCAGCACAGTTCCGGACTGAAGCGCCTAGAACCGCTCGGTCACATTGGCTGGCTTCGCAGAATCCGAAGCTGTGTCTGTGGTAATGCGAGCCGATGTTGGACGCAGTCCTATCGACAGAGTATGGCAGATGGTGCATGATTCCCTATCGAACGATTTTTAACAGTGTATTTACATGTTTCCCTACATGACTGGAATGCAAAAAGCGTCACAATTGTTTAAAGATTCCACACACTGCAATCGAAATCGATTTGCTTACAAATTCATCAAATAAACTATAGTCCATACACCACTTTGCAGCCTGTTAATTACAAAAAAAAATATTACACATATTTTCTAAATTGCTTACGCAATAGTCCATACAATGCAATCGATCAATCACAATTTCTGGAAGGGGGAGGGAGGCAAGGGAAACTGATAGATATCGATTTAATTAACTAGTTATCTAGTCAATCGTATTGATACATTGGTAGACGGGCAGTGGAGGCTCTTCAAATAACCTGAAGCAGCTCGAAAATACTGAATTGAGCTATTTATCACCAATTTTTTAATCAGTTTAATTAGTCAATTAACTTGATATCAAAAGTGGTGCTGGGTTTCCGAGAGCGTGAGAGTGGTAGGGGTGACATGGAAGTCACTTAACCGAACAATAAGTTAAGGACCAGTCAATCCAATCGATGGATTATCCCCAAGGGGTCGTAATCCTCTTAGCAGAACATAGGTTTGCCCCCGAGTGCATACTTTCCCCTGATATATTTATTTATTTATTTATTTATTTATTTATTTATTTAACCTGGCAAGATTAGGGCCATCAGGCCCTCTCTTACATCTAACCAGGCATTCTACTTATTTTACAGTCATATGTTTCAGTAGGCATGTTAAACTACATCTAATACAAAAAGTGAGATAAACAGTTAGAAAGGTACACCTCGAAAAATACATTATTGAAGAGAAAGATTTAAGATAAGATAGGAGTGCTGGCAGCAGGGAGTATGAGGGAGACTCATGGTGAAGAGAGGAGAAGAATAGAGAGACATGATGAAACATAATTAAGGAAAATATAAAGGAAAAGGAGACTGCGTGGCTAATAGAGATAGATGAAGAGGAAGGCATCTCAGCAGCAAGATACGAGACGCTAGCTTTGCTATTTGACAGATGAGAGGATTGGCCTTGCACATTAATTTTGTGGAGAATTTTATGCGGATGATAGTAGGAAATGCTTCAACTTCTTCTTAAAAGCCACAGGAGATTGAATTTTCCTCAAGGTAAGGGGCAGTTTGTTCCAGAGGCGGACAGCAGCAACTGAGAAGGAGTTTGCAAAAGTTTTTGTTTTGTGAGTGGGCACAGTTAGGATACCAGATAAGAGTGACCTCGTGTTTCGATTATGATGGCATGACAGGTTTTTAATCTCTGAAGCTAGGTACTGGGGTGCTTGCGCGATGAGGAGTCGGTGAAGTAGACATAGAGTGTGGTAGTCACGCAGTTTGTCCGGCCGCAGCCACCCTAGCTCGGAGTATGAAGCACTAACATGATCATATCGGCGAATGTTGCAGGTGTAACGCACACAGGCATTCATGGTTAGCTCTAGCCGTCTTTTGTTTTCACTACTCGTGCCTTGTTGAATCACATCACAATAGTGGAGGTTCGGTAGAACGAGTGCTTGCACGAGCTGGCGTTTCAAGTCCTGTGGGAATATGTTCCGAAACTTTTTGAGAGCATAGAGACAAGCAGACGCCTTTCGGCACACTGCGACTGTATTCTCCGCCCAGTTGAGATGCTCGTCCAGAGTTACACCCAAGTTCTTCACTGTTTTCTGATATGGTATTGGAGTACCTTCGAGCAGAATAGGAGGTAGCCGTTCGCGGAAATCTGAACTTATTAATTTCTGATGGGCTATTAAGATTACTTGCGTCTTTTTTGCATTTAATTTAAGCCCCAGATTTTTCGCCCATATCACTACTGAAGACAGATCATCATTCATCAGAGCGATTGCAGTGTTTACGTCTTCAGGTCTGACGCTTAGGTAGAGCTGGAGGTCGTCGGCATAGAAATGATGTTTACAGGAGGACAAAACCGACGAAATATCGTTGACATATAAAGAAAACAAAAGTGGTCCTAAGACTGATCCTTGTGGCACTCCCGAAGAAACATGTTTCCAGGAAGATTTTTCATTTGCGCAGACAACACATTGCTGTCTGTCTTTTAAATAGCTTTCAAACCATCTCATTGCACTATCAGAGAAATTAAGCTGTTGCATTTTTCTGAGTAATATGTCAAAGTTAACAGTGTCAAAAGCTTTGCTGAAGTCCAGTAGCGTCAATATTGTTGCCTTTCGGTTGTCGATGGCATATTTCAGGTCATCAGTTACTTTAATTAGAGCAGTGTTTGTGCTGTGATGTTTACGGAAACCGGATTGAAATTTGTCATATAGACTGAATTCATGCAAGTGTTCAGTGATTTGGTCATGAACAATATATTCCAGTGCTTTGGAAACAGCAGGCAGTATGCTAATTGGTCGGTAATCACTAGGCAGTTGCGGGTTTTCGACCTTAGGGATGGGTCGAATTATGCTTCTTTTCCATGCAGTGGGGTATATTCCGTTCACGAGGGAAAAATTAAATATGCCAGTTAAGACAGGTACTAAGATATCGGCAACATTCTTAATCATGGCTATACCGATACTGTCGTTGCCTATTGCATCAGAAGAGATTCTCATTATTGCTTTTCTTGCCGTATTTGTTGTTACATGTTTTAGATGGAAGGTATCGTTGTTAGTTATCCTGTTTGGGGATTCTTGTGGACGGTAATTATCAGCCGTGCTGGTATTCAGAGGTGCAGAGAAGAATTCATTTAATTCGTTAGCTGACACATGAAAAGTAGTTTCCGATTTTGCCTTTCCGACCCCCAAGCTACGGAGATTCTTCCATAGAGTCGTGGGTGTCAGATCGCTGCATACAAGGGAGCGAGCGTGCCTGATTTTGGCATTGCGAATGCATTGTTTCACTCTGTTCCGTAGCTTTCTATATTCTTCAAAACGTTCGGGTTTCGGATCTGCCTTGAAACGCCTGTGGGCAGCATCCCTATTAGTCATCATTTGACGTAATTCAGCTGTCAGCCATGGAGCAGGAGATTTTCTTACACGGACTGTGCGCACAGGTGCATGTTTGTCATAGAGTTCAGTGAGTTTATCACCAAGTTCATTAATTTTGCCGTCGATTGTAGGTTCTCTGATTATTTGATGCCATGAGATTTCTGAGCAATCGGCTGTTAGAGGGTCAAGGTCAATACGTTTCATGTTCCTACAAGTTATGTAACGCGATTTGATCCTTGGGGGCTGCACAGAGTAGGCCAGGAATATTACATCATGTGCTGAGAGGCCAGGGGCCGATGATTGACCAACATCTCTTACTTTGTCAGTCTGTTTCGTTGCGATCACGTCTATAAGAGTATGACTGTGCGCCGTATGGTGTGTAGGTTGTAATGGAAGAATGTTCATGCTATTGCAACTAAACAATCTTCTTAGGTTTATTGCGGAGGGAGTGTCTCTTAGCAGGTCTATGTTCAAGTCACCCATTACGATGACATGTTCGTATTGACACTGAAGTGAATGTAATTCCGACTGGAAGGAACTCATTGAGCTTATTTTTGGCGGCTTGTACACGACGCCAGTCAAGAATTTCCGACTTTGTACATTTATTTCAATGAACATGAATTCAGCCTCTTTTTCTTCAGCAGGATATAGGCAACCCACAGTAACAAAACACGCCAGCACTGCCCTTGTTGCCTGACTATTACCATTGGGGAAACCATCAAGCATGAAGAGATGCAGGTGGTTCACAGTTGTTAATATTTCTTCAATTATTAGCACTGACCACTTGCAGGCAGAGGAGAATGTGTCCCATAGCATAATACAGCTCCCACCAGCCTGCGCCCATGGCGCACTACACTTTTCAAGCTGCTATTCACCTAGATGATGGCGTTCATGGAGACAACCATCAAGCTAGTGTAGCAACAATGTGATTCACCCAAAGAGCCGACTCATTTCCCCTGATCGACTGTTGTTGTTTTCTTCAGTCCTGAGACTGGTTTGATGCAGCTCTCCATGCTACTCTAGCCTGTGCAAGCTGCTTCATCTCCCAGTACCTACTGCAACCTACATCCTTCTGAATCTGCTTAGTGTACTCATCTCCCGGTCTCCCTCTACGATTTTTACCCTCCACGCTGCACTCCAATGCTAAATTTGTGATCCCTTGATGCCTCAAAACATGTCCTACCAACCGATCCCTTCTTCTAGTCAAGTTGTGCCACAAACTTCTCTTCTCCCCAACCCTATTCAATACCTCCTCATTAGTTAAGTGATCTATCCACCTTATCTTCAGTATTCTTCTGTAGCACCACATTTCGAAAGCTTCTATTCTCTTCTTGTCCAAACTAGTTATCGTCCATGTTTCACTTCCATACATGGCTACACTCCAAACAAATACTTTCAGAAACGACTTCCTGATACATAAATCTATATTCGATGTTAACAAATTTCTCTTCTTCAGAAACGCTTTCCTTGCCATTGCCAGTCTACATTTTATATCCTCTCTACTTCAACCATCATCAGTTATTTTACTTCCTAAATAGCAAAACTCCTTTACTACTTTAAGTGTCTCATTTCCTAATCTAATTCCCTCAGCATCACCCGATTTAATTTGACTACATTCCATTATCCTCGTTTTGCTTTTGTTAATGTTCATCTTATATCCTCCTTTCAAGACACTGTCCATTCCATTCAACTGCTATTCCAAGTCCTTTGCCGTCTCTGACAGAATTACAATGTCATCGGCGAACCTCAAAGTTTTTACTTCGTCTCCATGAATTTTAATACCTACTCCAAATTTTTCTTTTATTTCCTTTACTGCTTGCTCAATATACAGATTGAATAACATCGGGGAGAGGCTACAACCCTGTCTCACTCCTTTCCCAACCACTGCTTCCCTTTCATGCCCCTCGACTCTTATAACTGCCATCTGGTTTCTGTACAAATTATAAATAGCCTTTCGCTCCCTGTATTTTACCCCTGCCACCTTTAGAATTTGAAAAAGAGTATTCCAGTCAACATTGTCAAAAGCTTTCTCTAAGTCTACAAATGCTAGAAACGTAGGTTTGCCTTTTCTTAATCTTTCTTCTAAGATAAGTCGTAAGGTCAGTATTGCCTCACGTGTTCCAACATTTCGACGGAATCCAAACTGATCCTCCCCGAGGTCTGCATCTACCAGTTTTTCCATTCGTCTGTAAAGAATTCGCGTTAGTATTTTGCAGCCGTGGCTTATTAAACTGATAGTTCGGTAATTTTCACATCTTTCAGCACCTGCTTTCTTTGGGATTGGAATTATTATATTCTTCTTGAAGTCTGAGGGTATTTCGCCTGTCTCATACATCTTGCTCACCAGCTGGTAGAGTTTTGTCAGGACTGGTTGTCCCAAGGCCGTCAGTAGTTCTAATGGATTGTTGTCTACTCCGGGGGCCTTGTTTCGACTCAGGACTTTCAGTGCTCTGTCAAACTCTTCACGCAGTATCGTGTCTCCCATTTCGTCTTCATCTACATCCTCTTCCATTTCCATAATATTGTCCTCAAGTACATCGCCCTTGTATAAACCTTCTATATACTCCTTCCACCTTTCTGCCTTCCCTTCTTTGCTTAGAACTGGGCTGCCATCTGAGCACTTGATATTCATACACGTGGTTCTCTTCTCTCCAAAGGTCTCTTTAATTTTCCTGTAAGCAGTATCTATCTTACCCCTAATGAGATAAGCTTCTACATCCTTACATTTGTCCTCTAGCCATCCCTGTTTAGCCATTTTGCACTTCCTGTCGATCTCATTTTTGAGACGTTTGTATTCCTTTTTGCCTGCTTCATTTACTGCATTTTTATATTTTCTCCTTTCATCAATTAAATTCAATATTTCTTCTGTTACCCAAGGATTTCTAGCAGCCCTCGTCTTTGTACCTACTTTATCCTCTGCTGCCTTCACTACTACATCCCTCAGAGCTACCCATTCTTCTTCTACTGTATTTCTTTCCCCTATTCCTGTCAATTGTTCCCTTATACTCTCCCTGAAACTCTGTACAACCTCTGGTTCTTTCAGTTTATCCAGGTCCCATCTCCTTAATTTCCCACATTTTTGCAGTTTCTTCAGTTTTAATCTACAGGTCATAACCAATAGATTGTGGTCAGAGTCCACATCTGCCCCTCGTAATGTCTTACAACTTAAAACCTGGTTCCTAAATCTCTGTCTTACCATTATATAATCTATCTGACACCTTTTAGCATCTCCAGGGTTCTTCCATATATACAACGTTCTTTCATGATTCTTAAACCAAGTGTTAGCTATGATTAAGTTGTGCTCTGTGCAAAATTCTACCAGGCGGCTTCCTCTTTCATTTCTTAGCCCCAATCCATATTCACCTACTATGTTTCCTTCTCTCCCTTTTCCTACACTCGAATTCCAGTCACCCATTACTATTAAATTTTCGTCTCCCTTCACTATCTGAATAATTTCTTTTATTTCATCGTACATTTCTTCAATTTCTTCATCATCTGCAGAGCTAGTTGGCATATAAACTTGTACTACTGTAGTAGGTGTGGGCTTCGTATCTATCTTGGCCGCAATAATGCGTTCACTATGCTGTTTGTAGTAGCTTACCCGCATTCCTATTTTCCTATTCATTATTAAACCTACTCCTGCATTACCCCTATTTGATTTTGTGTTTATAACCCTGTAGTCACCTGACCAGAAGTCTTGTTCCTCCTGCCACCGCACTTCACTAATTCCCACTATATCTAACTTTAACCTATCCATTTCCCTTTTTAAATTTTCTAACCTACCTGCCGGATTAAGGGATCTGACATTCCACGCTCCGATCCGTAGAACGCCAGTTTTCTTTCTCATGATAACGACATCCTCCTGAGTAGTCCCCGCCCGGAGATCCGAATGGGGGGACTATTTTACCTCCGGAATATTTTACCCAAGAGGATGCCATCATCATTTAATCATACAGTAAAGCTTCATGCCCTCGGGAAAAATTACGGCTGTAGTTTTCCCTTGCTTTCAGCCGTTCGCAGTACCAGCACAGCAAGGCCGTTTTGGTTAATGTTGCAAGGCCAGATCAGTAAATCATCCAGACTGTTGCCCCTGCAACTACTGAAAAGCTGCTGCCCCTCTTCAGGAACCACACGTTTGTCTGGCCTCTCAACAGATACCCCTCCGTTGTGGTTGCACCTACGGTACGGCCATCTGTATCGCTGAGGCACGCAAGCCTCCCCACCAACGGCAAGGTCCATGGTTCATCGACTATGGTATCTGAATGGTCCCAATGAGTCCCAATGTGAACACATGGGGGATGGTCTGCTGTGGAGCCCGATGTTCAATGATGTACAATGAATGGTGTGCTCTGAAACACTTGGGCATGCACCAGAATTGTGCTCTTTTGCCAGAGATGCTACATATTACTGTCTATCCAACTTTACAGAGCAGATAAGACTTCAAACTCCACATTCTGTGAAGAGTCATGGTCATCCAACCATTTAATGCCTAGTGGTATTTTCACTGTCCTTCTATGATTTTCCACAGATACTCATGACACTAGCATGTGAACATTCGACCAGGTTTGCCATTTTTCGAGATATTTGTTCACAGGATCAGCATAATAATAATCCACACTTAGTCAAAGTCACTTACCTCAATGGATTGGATTGGATTGTTTGAAGGTAGAGACCAAACAGCGCGATCATCGGTCTCATCAGATTAGGGAAGGATGGGGAAGAAAGTCAGCCGTGCCCTTTCAAAGGAACCATCCTGGCATTTGCCTGGAGCGATTTAGGGAAATCACGGAAAACCTAAATCAGGATGGCCGGACGCGGGATTGAACTGTCATCCTCCCGAATGCAAGTCCAGTGTGCTAACCACTGTGCCACCTCACTCAGTGCTTACCTCAATGGATTTCCAGTTTGCAGCCCATATCTTTGTAAGGTGATCCTCCATCCATATCTGCTCTGCTTACTTGGTGAATTTGTCAATGCCAGACAAGTTGCACGAGAACACAGCAGAGAAGTAAATACTTGTTGAAGCAACTACAAGGGAAACCACAGAATTACAGTATCATCAGCACAAAGAAGTCAGCTCAGTGACAAGAGCAACACTTTTAAGACTTTCTGAAAATTGTTATTAATGGGTCATTGGTGGAATGTGAACTGTTGTATTTGTAAATAAGCTGTTTAGTGGGGATAAGACCTAACTTAGGGAGTTCATTGAGAATGTGAATGTGGTATCTGAAGTAGTCATAACACATGGTAAACAATTGCTATTTCCATACATCAAATCTAAAATTCTGGAAAACTCTAAGGAACAGAGTTAATAATTGAGATCAGGCAAAGGTTATCTAGGAACAAAATTATTCAGATAAGTACCAGACAACACCCAAGAGAAGTGATTGAGTCATGAGGAATCAAAATAGATTAATTATCAGAATCATTCAGAGAAGTAGTCATGGGGATGACAGGGGTTGCGTTAGAATTACTATACACATTAGTAGGTACTTGCTCCATACAGGGCCCAGCAGTCAATAGGATTCAGACAATTGTATGAAGCTGGGGTGGAAAATTAGCTTAGGAGACACAGTGGAAGTAGCGTTGCAAGAGAAAAGCGTACTATTATCCATGAGGAACAGAGTCAGTGCCTGAGAATGGTTCATAAGGAATTTTAGTATCAAAGTAACACAGGAAGAAAATGTTATAACTGTGGCCAGAGGGGTCAAATGACTACAGGCAGTGGGAAGCCAAATATAAACACATGTGTCACATCAGATCACATGTGCGGAAAGTGAAAAGGACCAGACATCAAGAACAGGAATTATATAGCATGAAAGTGTTACAGGCACTACCGATGTGGATATATATCCTAATGCAGTGAGAAACTGGGTACTGTACCCAAAACTAAAAATGGCAACTGTGATTGTGGAACACTAGCAACCATGTGCTACTGCGAGAAAACAGCTAAAAGTTAGAGTCACAGATTGCAAGACAAGAACTGAAATTGACAGTATATTGCTATGAATTAGGAAGGCAGTTACAGTTTTTAATACATGCCAGAGCACATATAAGCCTTATAAAGGAAGAGAGGCTCATGACAGTAGCAGCAATTAGCAGGCAAGAAGGGTTTCGTGCAAGGCATAGTGGACATATTGGGAATGATGGCCCTGTAGTTACTAACAGTAGGAAAAGTGCCAGTGAAGCAAAAGCTCCATATCATTGGTATAACATCAGATATTCCCTATGATACAATAGTCAGAAGTGACCTCCACAGGAAGCACAAGGTTATGAGAAGATTATTAGCATACAGGTTTGAGATGTTTAGTTGTTAACAGTACTCAGGACAGTGTGCAAGTTTCTAGGAAATCAATGGGTCGGGTAGACAACACAAACAGGCAAAACACAATGAAAGGAGGCATATTTTGAAACAGTCCATGAGTCAGACATAAAAGAAAATGTAAACAAATGGAGAAAGTACACTCCTGGAAATGGAAAAAAGAACACATTGACACCGGTGTGTCAGACCCACCATACTTGCTCCGGACACTGCGAGAGGGCTGTACAAGCAATGATCACACACATGGCACAGCGGACACACCAGGAACCGCGGTGTTGGCCGTCAAATGGCGCTAGCTGCGCAGCATTTGTGCATCGCCGCCGTCAGTGTCAGCCAGTTTGCCGTGGCATACGGAGCTCCATCGCAGTCTTTAACACTGGCAGCATGCCGCGACAGCGTGGACGTGAACCGTATGTGCAGTTGATGGACTTTGAGCGAGGGCGTATAGTGGGCATGCGGGAGGCCGGGTGGACGTACCGCCGAATTGCTCAACACGTGGGGCGTAAGGTCTCCACAGTACATCGATGTTGTCACCAGTGGTCGGCGGAAGGTGCACGTACACGTCGACCTGGGACCGGACCGCAGCGATGCACAGATGCACGCCAAGACCGTAGGAACCTACACAGTGCCGTAGGGGACTGCACCGCCACTTTCCAGCAAATTAGGGACACTGTTGCTTCTGGGGTATCGGTGAGCACCATTCGCAACCGTCTCCATGAAGCTGGGCTACGGTCCCGCACACCGTTAGGCCGTCTTCCGCTCACGCCCCAACATCGTGCAGCCCGCCTCCAGTGGTGTTGCGACAGGCGTGAATGGAGGGACGAATGGAGACGTGTCGTCTTTAGCGATGAGAGTCGCTTCTCCTTGGTGCCAATGATGGTCATATGCATGTTTGGCGCCGTGCAGGTGAGCGCCACAATCAGGACTGCATACGACCGAGGCACACAGGGCCAACACCCGGCATCATGGTGTGGGGAGTGATCTCCTACACTGGCCGTACACCTCTGGTGATCGTCGAGGGGACACTGAATAGTGCACGGTACATCCAAACCGTCATCGAACCCATCATTCTACCATTCCTAGACTGGCAAGGGAACTTGCTGTTCCAACAGGACAATGCACGTCAGCATGTATCCCGTGCCACCCAACGTGCTCTAGAAGGTGTAAGTCAACTATCCTGGCCAGCAAGATCTCCGGATCTGTCCCCCATTGAGCATGTTTGGGACTGGATGAAACGTCGTCTCACACGGTCTGCACGTCCAGCACGAACACTGGTCCAACTGAGACGCCAGGTGGAAATGGCATGGCAAGCCGTTCCACAGGACTACATCCAGCATCTCTACGATCGTCTCCATGGGAGAATAGCAGCCTGAATTGCTGCGAAAGGTGGATATACACTGCACTAGTGCCGACATTGTGCATGCTCTGTTGCCTGTGTCTATGTGCCTATGGTTCTGTCAGTGTGATCATGTGATGTATCTGACCCCAGGAATGTGTCAATAAAGTTTCCCCTTCCTGGGACAATGAATTCACGGTGTTCTTATTTCAATTTCCAGGAGTGTAGATGGCAAAAGAAATCTATGAATAAGAGAGTGAATCTCAAGCATGACAGAAATAAAACAAGTAAGTATACTTCACAGCATGTTGAAGGAAACAGCAACATGTGCAAATCAAATGTTGTGAGACAAAATGTGATGAGCTATCTTTAAGACAAAATAATGTGGCACCAGAAACTGATATGATAATAAGTCCTAGGGAATGAAAATTTTTTAAGGATTTGTGTAGAAAGAGGGTCAAATCCCAGTAATGAACAAGAAATGATTATTCCCATACAGGAAGTGACAAAAGGCACATGCTGTGTGTGTCTGAATCCATGGTACGAAAGAGAAAGATAAGTTTATATTCAGTGTACTCAAAACAAACAAGGCCAGTGTGATCTCAGTACAGTGAACAGATACAGGAAGTGACACCAATATGATCAGTACAGGAGCCAACAATCAGTACTGGCAAAGAACAGAAATCACAGTGTCTGCATTAGAGAAGCAATCTGAACCAATTGTTTGAATAAATAGGACAATGCAAATTGGTGAAACTTTGCAATGGCTACTGTAATGTGCTTTATCTAAAAGGTGACACACTGTCAATAGCATGTACCCACAATATTGCTAGAGGAAAATTGTGAACGTTTATTCATATAGAATTCCAGAAACACAAAAGGCAGTATTAAAGGACTAACTTGAGGAAATGGTTAACAGGGATGTAGTCATTGAAAGTTAGTCTATGGAATACGTAAAGGTTTGTAATGGACTACAGAAAATTGAACAAAATTTCTATAGTGTAAGTCTTTCCCAACTTGGACATAAATGAGATATTGGATCAAATGGGGAGAAACAAATATTGCTCCACTTTAGATTTAACCCATGGATACTATCAGATTTTTATGGAACCAGCAGACAGAGAAAAAACAGTATTCAGTGCAAATTATCAACACTATGAGTACAAAAGGATTCCAATGGGGCTAAAGAATGCACCAAGCACATTTTGGAAAATAATTAATGTTCCTTTGGCAGAATTGCAAGGGACAATGTGTTTAGTGTATTTGGATGACATAATTCACTATGAAATTTCATTAATAGAACAAAATGAGAAGCAGCAGGAAATCTTGGATACACTATGGGCACATAGGTAAAAATACAACCCGGTAGGTGTGAGTTCCTGAGAAAGGAGATAATGTTCTTGGGACACAAAATAATGGATAACCGTGTAGAACCAGACAAGTGCAATGTGGAAGAGGTGAAGAACTTTCCAGTTCTTAAATCCTTGAATGAATAAAAGCATATCTAGTTCTCTCTGGATATTACCATTGGTTCAGTTCAAAGTTCAATAAAAGTATTAATCCATTGTATAAATTGCTGAAGACCAATATGCCATATGACTGCACAGACCAGCATGTGATGAAGCAGTTTGGGGTCTTTTCACTTACTCTCTTGTTTTGCCATCTGTCTACTTAAATTCATTTTTTTTTTTTTTTCATTTTTGAACTAATTGCCATTAATATACATGAGTATAATCTTCATTTTCATAAAAGAGAAAGGTTGGCCCTCAGTCTTAAAGAATATAACATCAGATCTAATTTTATGCTCAGTTTTATGTATGTAATTGATTTTCTAATTTATTTTGACTATTCTTAGTAAATATCTTTTGTTATAGGGTGATATCAGTAATTAGAGACAGGTGATGACATTATTCAAGAAATATAACAAGGACATTGGAGGTCCATTAGATACAATAACAACTGGTAAATGGTACATCTTGACATTCCAAGATGACCTGAGCAGGTTCATGGTAACAGTGCCAATCGAGAGGCGGGATGTCCAGACAATGCCGCAAGAATTTTGATAATATACAGAATTCCATCAGTGGTGTTGACAAATTGGAGGTTACATATTTTAAGTGAAGTGTTCAAGAGGATGTGTATGTTTTTAAGGATCCTGAAGATTTAGAACACAGCATTTCACCTACAGAGAAATACAGCGCTCAAGAAAATTTACAGGACATTGGTGGAATACTAGCGACACTTCATAATGGAGGACTGCAGTAATTATAGTGTTTTTGCATTTAATACATTGACAAATTGTAGCACTGAGTCACAGCATTTGAATTAATATTTGGTAGGAAAGCAAACATTCCAGAAAGAGGGAAAAAAATCTGTTCGATACAGTTAAGATGACTATGTATAGCTGTTATGAACTGAATAGCATGAGATGTGGTTAAAAGAGGTGAAAGAAATCAGTATGGTTCAGTATGCCAGGACAGGAATCCAGAGTATTTAGGACAGAAGACAAGCTCCTTTTGTATGATGAGACCCTAAGGAGCAGTTGTTCTAAGAAACTAGATGCACAGTTCCAAGAACCATACAAAGTTATTGCAGTAGACCTACCCAACATGACAATTAAGATGTCTAGGAATAAACAGATGAAAGTATGTGCAAACCAGCTGTAACCTTATCATTAAAGGGCAAGAAAAGTCAAGGGGAGACAGTAGCATGGAAAATTGATGTATGTGAACTTGAGATAGATTAATAAGAATTTCTATTGAGTGGCCCAAGTAGGAAACAAGGCTGTCCATCAGTGCAGAGAAATATTAAACAAACTGAATATAGTAGAATACGAAGTTTGGTATGAAGTTAATAGTAATATAGTCAGAGTAAAGGAACATTGTCTGGGCTGAATCACAATGTAGATTCTATAGTGATTAATCAGCAAATGTTAAAGAATGATATGCGTAAGTCTGAAAAATTCATTAAGTAATTCACTAAATATGATAGGTGCAGCACTAAAGGAAATAGCTGTATTCATCACCATCAATTAAGAGATGATACAATTAGCCTCGCTATTTAAAGAAGTAAGTACTGAGTACAGGCAGTTAGTAAGCACAAAGTAAGTGCCCAAAAGGGGGTCCTAGCATCATACATTGTTAATCTGATGCAGACATTACAATATTTTAGGTTAATTCAAGATTATCTTAAAAATATACAATTCCCATTACCTTTATTGGGAGCATATGCATACATGCTTTCAAAAATTATGGATTTAGATGTATTTGTGTCCTATAATGTATTAGGGTACATCAACAGCATTCCACTTCTGGAACACAAAGAGTTTCATTTATATAGAACGTTGCCACACCCAGCAGCAGCAAGGGACAATACAAAGAACTACATTTATGTACAGCCAGAGAAAGAGTACTTACTATTAGATAATTCAAAGAAGTTGTATGCTAAACTCTTGACAGTTCAATTACAGTGCAAGGAGATTGCTGAAGAAAAAATAAAGGTAGATATGGAGCAGTTGACTGAAACAGGACAAGGAAATGGACCACCAGAGATGAGCCCAACATTATTCTGTAGCTACATAGATAGGCAGGCTTAATCTTAACTACAGTAACAGTTATAGGTTGCTTTTGCATGCATTTCTTGTGTTGTAGATACATACTCATATACCATTCACTTTTTTACAGACTGTTTTGGTGGTGGAAATTATTGTGCTCTCTATATGCATTTAGGCTACTGTTTTTAATGCACCCAAGTCTATTTAATTAAGAAGGACAGATGATGTTCACATCCATGACAGACATCCTCATGAAGAAGACAAAGAGTACTTAAAGAATAGAAACTAGAAGAAAGGGAAATACTGGATGCCATGTGACTTGCTTGTAAGAAACATTATGTATAAACAAATTTATTTGTAAGTTTTAAAGAATTAATGCACACTGTATAAGTTCTCTTAAATTATTTTAGGTATTAAAGTGTCATAGTTGTCAAATTGTATTAATGTAGAAGATATCATGGCTGCTATAAAAAGAAAGCAGCTTTTATTAAATAGTAATGTTAAAACAACACAAGGTGGTGACAGGTGAGCACCACAAAGCAGAATTCTGGGATAGAACTTTGTGAGGTAATATATGTTGACAGCCAGCCAATAAAGTGGCCATGCTGCAACAACTACTGACAAGTACAACCACCCCTCAGACAAGCTTGGATTCGCCAAGATAATGACAGTTTTGGAACCACTGCAGTGGGATTATCCCACTGAAAATAATTCCATATTTGATGGTTTAATAGTTTATTAAGAGATTGGAAAATGACTGAAAAGATTTTCATATATTTTATCATAAGTAATTACATACATGAGAATTACAAATGGTGGTCAGAATGAAAGTATCTGCACTGCATGTGACTGAACCTTTAAATAAGTGTGAGGGGCAGAACTCATGGGCTTTTGCCTGTCATCTTGCATGTGGAATGTTGGTGAGATATTTTGTCTGGAGCCGGTAATGCTATGGGCAGTGTATATGCTGCGAATGTTATTTTCATGTACCAGGACTTGTACACTGTTATTTAGCACATACCTCAGTACATTTTATTAATTTATTCGCTAATGTCTCACTACTAATATAAGGCTTCGGTATTAACATTACTATGTTGTGTTGTTGAGCTAAAGACCGACAATGTATGGCCACACCCTGTTGATGTTAGAGAGCCACACTCAGTGTTAATGGTCATACATTGCCCGCACCCTGGGGAAGAGGAGAAAATGTCATACTGAGTTCCTGATGAATATCCAGCAACAGTTATTATTGTGAGTTTTCTGCCTTTTAGAGAAGAACAAACAATACAGAGTTTGTCTCCAGTAGCAATGACTAGCAGTTGATATTTTGTAATTTGCCAGAATGTAATGAGAAACAAGCACTGTCTCACACTTGTCTCCAGTTGTGGTTCGGTATTTTACTGTGTATTGTCAGAACAAGCCATCATTACTGATATGTAAAGGTGGAACTCAGGAACCAGGATATGCTGAAAAGACACAGCATATAGAGTGGTATTGTGTATTTGTTGAGCTACAAAGCTATACAGACACTGCAATTCACCTCTCTGAATAAGGTTAACTGATGGGAAAGTAAATTGTTCTTAAATTGAATCTTTTAAGTGTTTGCACCCTTACTCATTTCCCATTAATCAAAAATTCTCCTCACCATCCTAGGAAACTTTCTGATAAGAAAAAGCATCTAAGCATCTATAAACTTGGGAAAGAATAGTTTTACTATACTCCAAGTGTATGCACCTCAGCAAGCTTGCAGTGAAGAAGAAGGAATGAAATTCCTTGAAGAACTGTAAGACCAAGTAAGAGAAGATAACATTATGGTAATTGGGGATCTGAATACTCAGATTGGCACAAATAGAAATGGATATGAGGAAGTGATGGACCCTTTTGGATACAGAAGATGAAATGTTGAGGGTGAAGAAATTCTAAATCTGTGCATAAGGAATCACCTTTTAGTGAAGAATACATTCTTCAAGAAACAAGACAGTCACAAGATTACTATACATGGCTGAGATGGCAAATCTAAGACAGTTATAGACTATATATATTGACAGATAAATTAATTGGAGGAAAAGTAAGGGACGCTAAAGTAATACCAAGTAAGCACTTGGATAGTGACCACAGGTTACTAGTTGCTGATCTAAATTTAAGGTGAAAAGTTTGAATACTATACAGAGAATGCCAAAAAGTAAGGAGTGGAAGTTGAAAGAAGAAGAAAATATGAAAAGTTTCCAAAATCCAGTAGCACAAAAATTGCCAAAAACTGTAAGGGGTAGTGTAGAGGAAGAGTGGAACCTATTTAAAACATCAATAGTTAACAGTGCTGTGCAGATATGCAGCAAAACAGAGGGTAAAGTGAAAGGCAAAGAAACCAGATGGTGGAATGATAGAGTAAAAGATGCATTTAAAACACATAATATGACAAAGAATAACATGGAGCTTGAAAACAGAAATCAGAACCAGGGGCTGGTGCCAAAATATGAACACAGGGTGACAACACTGGAGAAGAAATACCGATAAAAGAAACTCCAAGCAAAGAGAATTGTGAAAGAAGAAAAGGAGAATAATTGGGAAATATTCACCCAGAAACTATAGCAGGATAGCAAAGGGAACCAAAAACTGCTAAATGGGTTATTGAAAAATAAAAGATCTGATAGAGAAGACATAAAAGGGATCGTAACAGAGGATGGGGATATTACCAGGGACATGGAAGGTATCAGAGAAGAGATGGAGAAATATTTTGAAATCTTACTGAGTGAGGAAGGTGCACAAGAAAGTGACACTGAAGTCACTGAATTAGGGGAGAAGCAGGATCCAGTCTCTTTGTTAGAAATTGAGAATTGCCTGAAACAGATGAAAAGTGGGAAGGTGACTGGAGTAGATGAGCTGACAGCAGATATGATTAAAGCCACAGGAATCCATGGAACACAATGGTTACACTGGGTGCTGGGGGTAATATGGAAAGAAATCAAAGTGCCGGATGAATCGAAATAAGGAATTCCAATAGCATTGTTCAAAAAAGATAGTAGAAAGAAATGCACCAACTACCAAGGAATCACACTGTTATCACACTGCCTTAAGATAATGGAAAAGGTCAAGTTAAAAGACTGCAGAAAATTCTAGAACACCAATTAGAGGAACAACAGCATAGGTTCAGAAGTAATAGGGGAACAATAGATCTCATTTCATCCCTCCATCAGTTAATGGAGAAGTATTGGGAAAAAGGAAAGGACTTGATAGCAGTATTCGTGGATATGGAAAAAGCATATGACAGTGTACCAAGGGATAAAATATGGGAATGTTTGAGTAAACATAATGTTCCTGATTCATTAATTAAAAAAGTCGAGATGCTGTACGATGGTTGCGACAGCAGTGTATAAGTAGGAGATGGAAGTTCAAAATGGTTTAAGACAAAGAAAGGCGTTCAGCAAGGCAGTTCACACGCCCCTTTACTCTTCATTACACTTATGAGCACAATCATGAAAGAAATCAAGAAAGAAGAAAATGAAAATCTCAATGCTTTTGTTTTTGCTGATGAAATTGCCGTTTGGGGAGAGACAGAAATGGAGGTTTAGAGGAGACTAGACTACTGGAACACAAAATTTTAAAAATTCAAGTTAACTGTGAGTAGGAACAAGACAGTGGCAATAAAGATGAGCAGGACACCCACACCGTGTAACATCATACTGGAGGGGGAGAAGGTTGAATGTGTTACAGCTTCAATTATATGGGTAGCATGATATCACATGATGGAAGTTCCAAAGTAGAAGTCTTAAACAGAATGACTTCTTCCACCAAGTACGAAATCTAACAGACCATGTATAAAACTTATCTCCTGCCAATCATGATGTATAGTCTAGAGGCCTGTGTCAAAAATAAGAGAGAAGGGAGTCTAATACAAGTATGTGAAAAGAAGTACCTTAGGTCAGTTCTACAAAAAACCACGAGAGAGAGCATCAGAAATGATTATGTAAGGAGAGACCTGCAGGTGACATTGACTACAGAGGATATGATGAGTGCTTTGAGATTGAAGTTGTTCGGTCATGTGAAACAAATGTACCTGACTCGAACTCCATACCATTATTTGGAGATGGAGATACCAGGAAGATGACCAATTGGGTGGCCTAGAAAGAGTTGGACAGACCAGTAGTAGTGGAGAGGAAAAAGCTATACCAGGACAGAAAGCAATGGAGGCATATCATTCACCAAGTTCCTATCCAGCTTGCTGGAAGGAAATCCTGATGATGATGATGATGATGATGATGATGATGATGATGATGATGATTACGACGATGATGATTACAAAAGAACATAGCACAGTCGTGGATGTCAAAAATGCTAGATGTGAGAGTCCAGATGGTGGATGACATGAGAATGCTGCAGAAATCTTGAGACAATCAGTTAAGACATAATACTGGGTGCATAAAATAAAGAGAGACTATAGAATAAGAAAATTTTTGAGAAAGTTTTATTTTTACAAATTGGTGAACAGAATGAAGTAATGTGGTGCAGTCAATGGTCTATTCTTTTGTTAAAACACTTCCATATAAAATAAGCTCAAGAATAGATTGATGCATTCAAGCTGAGCTCAGCATCATCTTAAAGGAAAATCAGAGCAGATTTTATGCACGTGTCTTTTATCAGTCTCCTGATTGGTTTGATGTGACCTGCCATGAATTCCTCTCCTGTGCTAACCTCTTCATCTTAGAGTAGCACTTGCAACCTACTTTCTCAATTATTTGCTGGACGTATTCCAGTTTCCATCTTCCTCTACAGGCTTTGCTGTCTACAGCTCCCTCTAGTACCACAGAAGTCATTCCCTCACATCTTAACAGATGTCCTATCATCCTGTCCCTTCTCCTTATCAGTGTTTTCAACATGTTCCTCTCCTCCCCAATTCTGCACAGAACCTCCTCAGTCATTACCTTATCAGTCCACCTGATTTTCAACATTTGTCTGTAGCACCACATCTCAAATGCTGTGATTCTCTTTCCGGTTTTCCCACAGCCCATGTTTCACTACCATACAATGCTGTACTCCATACATTCATTCTCAGAAATTTCTTCCTCAAATTAAAGCCAATTTTTGATGTTAGTTGACTACTCTTGGCCAGGAATGCCCTTTTTGCCATTGCTAGCCTGCTTTTGGTGTCGTCCTTGCTCTGTCTGTCATGAGTTATTTTACTGCCTAGGTAGCAGAATTCCTTGGCTTCATGTACTTCATGACCATCAATCCTGATCTTAAGTTACTCACTGTTCTCATTTCTACTAGTTCTCATTACCTTCGTCTTTCTCCAATTTACTCTCAATCCATACTCTAAACTCATTAGACTGTTCATTCCATTCAGCAGATCATTTAATTTTTCTTCACTTTCACTCAAGATAGCAATGTCATCAGCAAACTGTGTCATTGATATCCTTTCACCTTGAATTTTAATTCCACTCTTAAACCTTTCTTTTATTTCCATGATTGCTTCCTCAATGCACAGATTGAACAGTAGGCTACATCCTTGCCTTACACCTTCTTTAATATGACCACTTCATTCTTGATCATCCACTCAAATTATTCCCTCTCAGCTGTTGTACATATTGTATATGACCCATCTCTTCCTATAGCTTACCCCTACTTTTTTCACAATTTCTAACATCTTGCGCCATTTTGCATTGTCGAACGCTTTTTCGAGGTCAACAAATCCTATGAACATGTCTTGATTTTTCTTTAGTCTTACTTCCATTATTATCTGCAATGTCAGAATTGCCTCTCCTGTGCCTTTACCTTTCCCAAAGCCAAACTGATCATAATCTAGTGCATTCTCAATTTTCTTTTCCATTCTTCTGTATATTATTCTTGTAATCAACTTGGATACATGAACTGTTAAGCTGATTGTGCCATAATTCTTGCACTTGTCAGCTCTTGCCGTCTTTGGAATGGTGTGAATGATGCTTTTCCGAAAGTCAGATGGTATGTCACCAGACTAATACATTCTACTCACCAATGTTAATAGTTGTTTTGTTGCCATTTTCCCCCAACGATTTTAGAAATTCTGAAGGAATGTTATCGATCCCTTCTGCCTTATTTGATCTTAAGTCCTCCAAAGCTCTTTTAAATTCTGATTCTAATACTGGATCCCTATCTCTTCTAAATTGACTCCTGTTTCTTCTTCTATCACATCAGACAAATTTTCCCTCTCATAGAGGCATTGTATTGTTTCCCCTATCTGCTCTATCCCCTGCATTTAACAGTGGAATTCCTGCTGCACTCTTAATGTTATCACCCTTGCTTTTAATGCCGCTGAAAGTTGTTTTGACTTTCTTGTATGCTGAGTCAGTCCTTTCGACATTTTTTTTTTTTTTTTTTTTTTAAATGTCTTCACATTTTTCCTGAAGCCATTTTACTTAGCTTCCCTGCACTTCCAATTTATTTCATTCATCAGTGACTTGTATTTCTGTATTCCTGATTTTTCCAGGACATTTCTGTACTTCCTCCTTTCATCAATCAATTGAAGTATTTCTTCAATTACTCATGGTCTCTTCGCAGTTACCTTCTTTGTACCCATGTTTTCCTTCCAAACATCTGTGATGGCCCTTTTTAGAGACTTCCATTCCTCTTCAACTGTACTGCCTACTGAGCTATTCCTTATTGCTGTATCTATAGCCTTAGAGAAGTTCAACTGTATCTCATCATTCCTTAGTACTTCCATATCCCACTTCTTTGTGTACTGATTCTTCCTGACTAATGTCTTTAACTTCAGCCTACTCTTCATCACTACTATATTGTGATCTGAGTCTATATCTGCTCCTGGGTGCACCTTATAATCCAGTATCTGATTTCGGAATCTCTGTCTGACCATGATGTAATCTAACTGAAATCTCCCCGTATCACCAGGCCTTTTCCAAGTATACCTCCTCTTCTTGTGATCTCTTGAACAGAGTATTCACTAATACTAGCTAAACTTGTTACAGAACTCAATTAGTTTTTCTTCTACTCCTTCCCCTACAACTGCATTCCAGTATCCCATGACTATTAGATTTTCATCTTCCTTTGCATACTGTATTCCCCGTTCAGTATCCTCATATACCATCTCTGTCTCTTCATCTGCAGCTTGTGACGTCGGCATGTATACCTGGACTATCATTGTCTGTGTTGATTTGCTATCAATTCTGATAAGAACACTATCACTGAACATTTCACAGTAACACACTTTCTGCCCTACCCTCCTATTCATAACAAATCTTACTCCAGTTATACCATTTTCTGCTGCTATTGATATTACCCTGTACTCATCTGACCAGAAATCCTTGCCTTATTTCCACTTCACTTCACTGACCTCTGCTATATCTAGATTGAGCCTTTGCATTTTCCTTTTCAGATTTTCTAGTTTCCCTACCACATTCAAGCTTCTGACATTTCATGCCATGACTCATAGACTGTTATTCTTTTGTTGATTATTCGATCTTTTTCTCATGATAGCCTCCCCCTTGGCAGTCCTCTCCCAGAAATCTGAATGGGGGACTATTCCAGAATCTTTTGCCAGTGGAGAGATCATCATGAAACTTTCTTCAATTACAGGCCACATTTCCTGTGGATACATGTTACATGCCTTTAATGCAGTGGTTTCCATTGCCTTCTGCATCCTCATACCATTGATCACTGCTGATTCTTCCACCTTTAGGGGCAGTTTCCCACTCCTAGGACAAGAGAGTACCTCTGTCCACTCATCCACCCTCTTTGACAAGGCCGTTGGCAGAATGAAGGTGACTTCTTATGCTGGAAGTCTTTGGCCATCAGTGCTGATTATTATTCAAAATTTAAGCGGCACGAGGATTCGTACCCGGGACCGAAGATGTTTTGATTATGAATCACAGACGCTATCCCCCCCTCCCCCCCCCCCTTTTTTTTTTTTACAGAGGGCGGCTAACCCTCTGATGAACACAGTGAGCTACTGTGCCGGCATCCCTAGACCACAGGTGGAGGTATGCATGTGTAATGGGAGTAATTCTTCCAGGGTAAGTGATCAGAATGAAAGTTTGCATGCAGCAAAATTACTTAATAATCAGCTGTCATCATATAAAAAAAGACATAAAATCTGTTGCACAAAGAAACCTTTAAAAATTAACACTTTAAAGTCCATAAAAAGTTTTATAAAGTAACATAACATTGTATCTGGTTTCCCATGCCAGGACAAATAAATCCACACTTTATACTTGGATTCACTTGCCAGGATTTTAACAGGCAGAATGAGTATGAATAGCCTGTGGTTATCCTGGGAGATTAGTTGAGAGATACCTCACTTCGATATGAAATATACATTTATTGAAAACTTGTACACACGACAATTATGGCTGTTACCCATATCACGAGCAGCAAGTTCACACCAGATTCACTAGTCCAAAGAAAAAGGCTCCCAAAGGTAGGGTACTCTATGCCAGAGATGCCACAGAGTGCCCCCCACTCCCTCCCCCCACCCCTCCTGTAGTGCAGAGCACAGTGGAGAGAAGGTTCATGGCTCATGGGGCTCATGGCAGGTGGCAGCCACCACGCAAAGTGGGGGCAGCGGTGCTGCAGCCCGGTGGTTCCAACAGCTGTACATGAGACGAGTTGGCCATAGGCAGGACATCTGCATTGGGAGGAAGGTCATTGTTGGGGGACCACACCAGTTTAAGTCTATTACATCTACATCTACATCTGCATCCATACTCCGCAAGCCACCTGACGATGTGTGGTGGAGGGTACCCTGAGTACTTCTATCGGTTCTCCCCTTTATTCCAGTCTCGTGTTGCTCATGGAAAGAAGGACTGTCGGTATGCTTCTGTGTGGGCTCTAATCTCTCTGATTTTATCCTCATGGTCTCTTCGTGAGATATATGTAGGAGGGAGCAATATACTGCTTGAATCTTCGGTGAAGGTATGTTCTCGAAACTTTAACAAAAGCCCGTACCGAGCTACTGAACATCTCTCCTGCACAGAGTTCCACTGGAGTTTATCTATCATCTTCGTAACGCTTTCGCAATTACTAAATGATCCTGTAACGAAGCGCGCTGCTCTCCGTTGGATCATCTCTATCTCTTCTATCAACCCTATCTGCTACAGATCCCACACTGCTGAGCAGTATTCGAGCAGTGGGCAAACAAGCATACTGTAACCTACTTCCTTTGTTTTTGGATTGCATTTCCTTAGGATTCTTCCAATGAATCTCAGTCTGGCATCTGCTTTACCGACAATCAACTTTATATGATAATTGCATTTTAAATCACTCCTAATGCGTACTCCCAGATAATTTATGGAATTAACTGCTTCCGGTTGCTTACCTGCTATTTTGTAGCTAAATGATAAGGGATCTATCTTTCTATGTATTCGAAGCACATTAAACTTGTCTACATTGAGATTCAATTGCCATTCCCTGCACCATGCGTCAATTCACTGCAAATCCTCCTGCATTTCAGTACAATTTTCCATTGTTACAACCTCTTGATACACCACAGCATCATCTGTAAAAAGCCTCAGTGAACTACCGATGTCATCCACCAGGTCATTTATGTGTATTGTGAATAGCAACGGTCCTATGACACTCCCCTGCGGCACACCTGAAATCACTCTTACTTCGGAAGACTTCTCTCCATTGAGAATGACATGCTGGGTTTTGTTATCTAGGAACTCCTCAATCCAATCACACAATTGGTCTGATAGTCCATATGCTCTTACTTTGTTCATTAAACGACTGTGGGGAACTGTATCGAACGCCTTGCGGAAGTCAAGAAACACGGCATCTACCTGTGAACCCGTGTCTGTGGCCCTCTGAGTCTCGTGGACGAATAGCGCGACCTGGGTTTCACACCACTGTCTTTTTCAAAACCCATGCTGATTCCTACAGAGTAGATTTCTAGTCTCCAGAAAAGCCATTATACTCGAACATAATACGTGTTCCAAAATTCTACAACTGTTCGACATTAGAGATATAGGTCTATAGTTCTGCACATCTGTTTGACATCCCTTCTTGAAAACGGGGATGACCTGTGCCCTTTTCCAATCCTTTGGAACGCTTCGCTCTTCTAGAGACCTACGGTACACCGCTGCAAGAAGGGGGGCAAGTTCCTTCGCGTACTCTATGTAAAATCGAACTGGTATCCCATCAGGTCCAGCGGCCTTTCCTCTTTTGAGCGATTTTAATTGTTTCTCTATCCCTCTGTCATCTATTTCAATATCTACCATTTTGTCATCTGTACGACAATCTAGAGAAGTAACTGCAGTGCAGTCTTCCTCTGTGAAACAGCTTTGGAAGAAGACATTTAGTATTTCAGCCTTTAGTCTGTCATCCTCTGTGATCAACTGAAATTGTCTGGGGCTGTCCATGGAGGTGGATGACAAACGTGTTGGTACTGCTATGTATCACATGGCAAGGGCCCGAATAGGGTGACTGAAGGGCTGCCCACACAGTGTCGTCCTGCAGCATGACAAAGTTGCACGTACCTAGGTCTTTGTAGAGGGACACAGGGAGTGGAGTGAGCAGGGGTGAGGCAAGGAGATGCTGAGGTGCATGATGTGTGTGTGGACATGCTCAACTATGGTGGAGAAATCCTGGGATGCAGTGGGAGGTGAATCCTCAACGAACTCAGCAGGTGGAGCGGCTCACCATACAGAACCTCGGCGAGTGAGGCAATAAGATCTTCCTTATGAGCCAAGCAAATAACCAGCAGAACCCATGGGAGGACCTCCAATCATAGGCCTCCATGACACACTAGGGCGGCCTTGAGTGTGTGGTGGCACCACTCGACAAGGCCGTTCACGTGCAGGTGGTAAGCTGTGGTATGAAACTTGGCGACGCCGCATAGTAGCCAGAGTCATGCAAAGAGTGCAGACTCAAACTGGCATCCCTCATTGGTGGTGAGAGAGAGGGGACAGCTGAAGTTAGCAACACATGCCAAGATGAAGGAATGGGCGATGGTGTCGGCCATGATGTCAGTAAGGGACACCGCCTCAACGCACTAGGCCACATGGTCAATTACCAACAAGATATATCTGTAGCCTTGGACAGAGGAAGGGGAGCAACGACATTGATATGGACATGCTAGAAACGCCCCTTAGGGATGTCAGACTTGCCCACAGGAGGTTGAGCGTGCCTTCTGACCTTGCTGCGCTGGCATGGAACACATGCATGGCTCCAAGAGCCACAGTCATGCTTCGCAGCAGGCCAGACAAAGTACTCAATAACCAGCCGCATCATCACTCATATCCCAGGGTGAACTAAGCCATGCAAGTCAGTAAAGACCCTATGGCAAAGAGCAGTGGGGACCAGGGTGTGAAGTTTGCCCATGGAGGTTTCACAAAGGACAGGGATTGCTAAACCAGATAGTATATGGGGCTGGACAGAGAGTGATAAACTGTTGTCTGAACTTAGTTGCTGAATATCGTCATCATCAGCTTGTAGTCTGGCAAGCTCCTCCAGATTCAGCAGTGTGGTTAGCAAGCAGATGCAGGAAAGATAGTCTGCCACAATGTTCTCTGCACTGTGGATGTAGCATGTGTTAGAAGAGTGCTGACAGCTGTAGTCCATAAGGCAGAAACACTTGGGCGGAAGATCTTTAGCCGGATTATGAATAGCGTCCACAAGTGGCTTGTGATTGGTATAGATCATGGAGGGTCACCCCTTGAGGTCACTATGAAATGTTTAATCACCTTGTATACAGCAAGCAGCTCATGGTTAAATGCCAACCACTTGCACTGGCTCTCAGTCAGTTTCGTGGAAAAGAAGCGGAGGGGCTGAGTGGAGTCAGCGGTATGCTGCTGTAAAATGGCACCCACAGCTGAATCACTGGCATCAGTTGTGATCGAGACATGGGCCTCAGGGTCAGGGTGAGCAAGTGTGATGGCTTTGACTAGGGCAGTTTTAAAATTACCAAAAGTGTTGCGCATTGGTTGGGCCCACCCCAACTTTCATTTTCCAGTGGTGTTCTTGCCAGAGAGAGCATCAGTGAGTGCCATTTGGATAGAGGCAGCTTTAAGAATATTTCGGCAGTAAAAGTCTGCCATACCCAGAAAATGATGGAGCTGAGCATAATCCTACGGAAGAGGAAGTTTAAGTATGATTTCGATGTGATAACTCATCGGCCGGAGGCCGTCAGCAGAGATGGAATGGTAGACGAAGGTAACTGATGTGGAACATAGTTGAGATTTATCATAGTTGATCACCACTCTGTTGGCAGTGAGGGCCAAATGGACTGAAGCAAGGCGCACTTGATGCTCCTCAGTGGAGGAAGAAAAGATAAGGATATTGTCTACAGTTGCGTTCTGTAAGTAAGTGTAAGCAAAATGTAGAGGAAACAAAATGGAATCAATGAACTGGTGCCATGTCTGTGCAGCATTTTTCAATCCATAAGGCATGTAACAGTATTCAAATAGGCTGAAGGGTGTGATGATGGCCATTTTCAGAGTATCTGGCAGGTGCATAGGAATCTGGTGATATGCTTTGGAACATTCTATTACAGAGAAAAAGATAGAACCATGAAGCACCTGTGTGAAATCTTGGATATGTGGTATGGGGTATTTATTGATAATGGTGTGGGTGTTAAGGGACCTGTAGTCCCTACACACGCGTTATGTGCCATCCATTTTGGGAACAAGATGAATAGAGGAAAACCAGTTGCTGTTGGAGGGGCGGAGGACACCCGAAGCCAACAGATCCTGAACGTTCTCCTTGGCACGCAGAAGTTCGGAAATATTAGGGCGCCTGGCCTTATAATGAACAGGTGGGCCATAGATGGTGTAAATCTTATGGCAAGTACCATTTCTGATGGCCAATAGTTGTATAGCGGCGTTGGCGTAAGAGGTCAAGAAGGTATCCCCAGGCAATGTCGGTTCACTGACATTGATGAACCGGGGTGACGTAGGCGAGGCATCGGCAGTAGTCGGCAATGGAAGGCATGATGCAGGAGTGAAGCTGCTGAAGAATCTGGAGAAGTGCATCAGGTGCATCTTGGAGGTTCGTCTGCATTGATGCGAAAAAAAACAGCAGGCGGTGGGATGCACGACACTGGAGCAGGTTGGCAAGAAGACTCTGTAGGGGTGTGTGCTGGGCCGCCTCTTTGTGGGGCTGCAGATAGGTGATGTATGGTACGCTGTGCAGGTGACAATTCAGTGGAGGCAGAGGTGTTGCGACCACATAAGTCATTGTTCTGAGTGCAGAGTTCATCGATCTTGGAGAGGACATATGACAGATCAGAGAGCCATGAGGTTATGTGCATGACCAGATAAGCACACATGGAAAGTGCAGCCAATGAGGTGGAGAGCAAAGTGGTGCTGAACTCAGGTGTGCACAGGACTGTAGAGCTGGATATGCGGTGGAGTACGGTGGCCAGCCGATCAGGTGAAATTGCATAATCGTGTAGAAAATCCAACCCGATCCATGTCAGCAGCGTGGAAGGTCCAAGGGAAGGTGTGACCAGTGACAGGTGAAGCAACATTTTATGGAGCCATGGACCACAATTGGAGAACAGCTGGAGACAATAAAGGCGAGGGTTGTGGGGGATAGCACTCAACAGCGTGCTTGGCCCGGATGACACTAACATTGGTGCCAGTATCAATGAGAAAGCGAATGTCGGTCAAGATATCTGTGGCATGGAGGCATCTCGTCGCCAAAGCAGGTGGTGCAGTGTCAGGAGATAGGTGCCGACAAGGTAAGTGGCGAGACATGGCGCCTAAACATGCCTACCAGTCTCGTTGGGGTAGGCGCAGGGCACATGGCAGTTGCAGGCAGCGCCCCCGTAAGTAGCGTAGAACCAGCACAGTGGGTAGGCCAGATGGTGGGCTGGTGCAGTGCAGGCAAGGGTAGTGGCTGACTGTGGCACAGCTGGTAGCTGATCGGGCCACTGCTCGAGTGAGGTTGGTGGCTGTTGGGAGCTCGCTGGCAATACATCATGTAGGCTGCTAGGTGGCAGCTCCTGACAGGCAGCTGAGGTGTTGAGGCGAGTGCACCAGCCTCTCCTGGCTGGGCGCAGAGCCGGAGGTGCAGGTGTGCCAACTGAGTAGGATGGTGGAGATGTCATTCATGACGGCTGGTGTTGGTGGCAAATGATGGCGTAAGCCTGATCCACCATACATGATTGAACCTCGAGTGGGTCATCGATGTAAGACAGGAGATGAAGCTGCAGATCCGAAGGCATTTTGACCATCCACAACATCCAAAGAGCAGCATCAGGCAATGCGAGGTCATCGATTAAAGCACATATATGCCACCAAAGTTGCAAAGGGGTGCGGTCATATAATGTGATGAATAGCCTCCACCGAAAGGCACTCAATGTGCAGTGATTTGGCCATCGAATATTTGTGTGAGGCAGGTGGCGAGAGGAGCAAGCCACTGATGAGGTCTGTATGTGTGTGGAGATGGCTCACCAGGCACACTAAACAGGCACTGTCATCAGAAATGCCATGGATGTCCAGGAGGTGGTCCACTAAGGTGAACCAAGTTTTTGGGTTGTCCTTTTGCAATGCAGGCAGCTTAGGGAACCTGCCTGGTAACACATGTTGAGTCTGCACTGGCAGCTGGAGATCAGTGCAGGTGGAGCAGGATGCCTCTGATGCCGAAAATGTGTTAGCGGTGAATGGTGCATCGCCCAAGGTCTGGGTGGGGTGGTGGCCACATGCAGCACACAATACCAGTGGAGGTAGCAGCAGGCATATAAGCCGGCAAGGTGTATCCAGCCAGCAAACGTGACAAAGAACACAGCACAGTTGTAACGGCTGGTGCTGTTGCAACAGTGGGTGGGGAGTGGTTGTCGTGGAGCCATGGAGTGGCAGGCCCAGGAACCGGTGTGGATGGAATGGCTGGTGCTGTTACGAAAGCAAGTGGAAGGTGGTCACGATGCAATCATGGTGCAACCATGGTGCAACAGTCGCAGAAACTGGTGCAGCCAAGGTGAACTGTGTCGCCGAAACAGCATGAGGGGGTGGGGGTTGCTGTGACACTATGTAAATGAGAATGTGCTATCCCATGCACTGTAATGTTTGATTCACAGTCCTGGAAATTTGCTGGCGCACCATGCCATCTTGAAGGTAATGAAGTACTGACAATATCTTTAACTGGAATATCTTCCATGTTGTGGTTGGGTGTGGGCACTGTCCATGTTGTGGCTGTTGTTGTACTGCCACGCTGGGTGGTGGCCATTTTGAAACTGGTAAGGTTAGGTGGCTGCTGGTATGGCCAGGCGTAAAAATCTATTCACTTTTAACCAAGTTCAAAGGAGGTACACTTGTCCAAGTATGCTGACAATCAGCAGAGTTAATGGGGCCTGTTACATTTGCACCAAAAGTCTCAGGTAGCTGCATTTTGGCATACACAATGCAGTCTGGCATGAGATGTCGATGGTGTCGTGGTCACCACTGTAGTTATCATGGGAGATTTTTCGAGATATAACTCACCCTGATATGGAATATACATTTATTGAACACTTGTACATACAACAATTATAGCTGTTACACATATCATGAGCAGAAAGTTCATGCCAGACTCTCTAATCCAAAGAAGAAGGTTCCCAAAGATGAGGCGCTCTACACCAGGGACGCCACAAGTCTATTACTAAACCTGACATCATGCATGGTGGTCCATGCCAGGATAATGAAAGGTAATGTTACACATGGCTTTCTGTGTCAAGATATGGTACAACTGAAATATTCTGATTTAAACTGGCTTTCAAACTCATGAGCAGTGCTGCAAGTAATTGTATAAGTAATACAATTTAATATTGACTACCAATATTAACAACATTTTTGAAGTGCTTCAGTCTGCAAAACAAGAAATAATTAAGGGGGATATGAACATACAGGAACACCCCACATTGTTGTCAGATTTCTTTTCCCTACCCCCTCCCCATCTCCCATCCCCTCCCATCCAATATGTCTCTAGGCAACTTCCACTGTTGGTGGAATTAGAAATAGGCAATTGTCCTGTTGGCTGGAAATACTGGGGGGACCTGCTTGGCTGTCAGATTTTCCCCTTGAACATATAAAGAAAAATAATTGAGCCTTAGGTTATTCATCTAGGGGGGACATCATCTGAACAAAAAAATTATTTATGGCTTGATGTGATCACCAGCATCCAATTAAAAATAATTGTGCTCTGGGGTGTGTTACCCTATCCAACAATGCAGCCCAATATGGCTGCCTATATGACATTACACAGTGTCATATAGGTCTGCCCAGCCGAGATGGCAATCTCTATGTTGGCACAATCCAGATGCAAGAAAGAGGTTGTGTGCAAATAAGCCACAGCAAATGGTTCATCTAGCTACAATGCACAACACAATTAAATGGTCCCCTCATAATTGTCTCCCATTGCAACACATAAGTTTGAAATTTGGCTCAAAGGTGCTTACAACCCTCCTCTAAAACTACAGCATTACCTTGGGGTCAACAAAGCTTCAGACAGTAAGATTTCGGTACATGCCAACTAAAGGTCAAAGAAGTTCATGTGAGGTGTAAGGTAGGTTAATGATGCCACAATGCCTAAATATTTCATGAAAATTCTGCCCAATGCCACCACAGATGTGTTACATGATGGAAAGGTTGTCACACCCCCTCTTACCTTCATTTCGTTGCTTCTCTTGACACATCTGCAGTAGAGGTTAGAACCATGTGGCTCAGCCTTAAAATCACAGTTTTCTTACAACTGGTGAAGGAAAACATTTTAGACACACTGCTGCCCAGAAGCGATGTGGAAAGGCCTCAGGAGATGGCATAAAGGGCATTACTGATATCGCTCCTTTCCTTGAGGCACTGATCCTCACACAATTTGCTGTAGAAAACGACAATATGCAATATGATGAGCAATGGAATGATGCTCTCAACAATCTTTGACACTGCTGACATCCCCACTCCCCCCAGGTGATTCAACCCTTATCTACGTACATTGTGGGGCTGTGTCCATTTAACTTGTGCATGTAATGCAGCTGTACTGGTGGTTTGCTTCTAGCTATTGTACATACTTGATCTATGTTAATAACTAACAACCTCTTAAACTTACTTCATCAGCACCCAAATTATCCACACTAATGAGAAACAATTTAAAAAAATGTATAACACTTTACTGTCTGTAATAATGTTATTCTTTTTTTATGGGAACAAGTCCCTTACTGCCTGTATCTTATATGCATATGATACTTCTACATACAGAACACAGTGGTGAATCCAATACAAATCACAGCTCCAGTGGTTCTTCTACAAACAACACATCAACAGTTAGTTCCAGCCCCATACTCACCAAAAGTAATTCCCGAGTGCCCTTCAGCACTTTATCTTGTGAATGAAGCCTTAGCTATATTGCCTGCAGTTTAATTGGTTGATCTTCATGACAGACAAAACTTGCAACAGTATGTCTCTGGCGACTGTTTCTAAAGCTGGAGCAATGTTCCCCTGAGTTTTACTGTATAGGTTAATTTTAGCTCAATGATTAAACAGGAAATCAAACCTTGTGATTGTGCAGTATCCTTTCACATTCTCCCAGAACCATTCTGGCCAACCTGAAAGCATACAATGCTCCCCTACACTACATAGTGTGCTACAGGTTCTGGAACTCAGTGAGTATTAGAGAATTTCAAAAACATCAGTGAAATGAGGGAAGTATCACAAACATTTGCAAAAACTTTGGAAAAAATCTCATTTTGTCTCAGTAGATAAAATGGTTTGTTTACTGAGGTGTCATGCATTGTCACTGGGTGGGTGCAGCTGAGTACATGTGCCCTACTTCCTCATTCCTTCTGCTTCTCCCCTTCCTACCAGTCCCCTCAGCTTGCAGGCTGTGCTGCCACCACTTCTTGCCACTAGCCTAGCAACTGCCATTGGGAGAAAGGGAGGCATGAGGAGAAGTTTGTTTGGATCTGATTCTCAGAAACTGTAGATGCAGTTGACTGAGATGGTGGTCATGTATGTATGAGTTGAGTCTGAGTGATTGTGTGAATGTGTGTGTGCTCACATTTTCTGACAAAAGCTATGGCTGAAAATTTAATTGTGAGAGTTGATCGTCTTTTCTATGTACCTGTCTGCAGCTCAGCAATCATCTTTATGATAAGTTTATACCCATCCTCATTATTATTGGTTCTCATGGTATTTGAACAAGTTATCTTCTGTTGCATGGATTGATCGCTGTGGTCTCATTTCATCAACATGCGGTCTGTGTCTCATGAATAGCTGTCCACACAAGTGGATTTCCATGATGGGGCAAAGCTGGAGACTATTTCTGTGGGTATCTGTAATGGGTCAGGGCTTCCCATCTCAAGCCATTTGGTTTCCACTAATATGCAGGCCCTGCCCGTTGGAACTAGTCTCACCAATCTGCCTGCAGGTCGGGTCTGTTTGTGTGTGGCGTAAGGCAGTGAATTTTTATGGTTTATCCATGGACCCAGGACTGCGTTTCTCCTCAGCAGGCCAGAGATGGTGGGTGATGGATTTCAAAAATTGAGACTGTCTCACAGCAATTACGTTGAACGGTGTGGCATTTTATTTGTTCTAGTACATTTTGACACTTCAACAGTAGTTTATATGTTAAAAAGTGTAAATAATGAGAAGATGAACATTGTGTCGGTTTGTGGCAGTTTGTACACTAGGTACGCATATGTTTCTCGAAAGAAAAATCACACAACACCAGCAAAAATAATATGTGTAACACAGTGGGTAATAACCGACAACAACAAACATAGCAGAACCAACATTTTATTGACAGTCACCTACAGTGTTGGTTTACACAGTTGTTCCCTGCATTATACATTTCTTTTGAGAGGCCTTCTTTCTTATGAGGTTATTTCTGAAATTAGTGAAGGTATTTTAAATCTGTCTTGTGACTCCAAGGAAGTGCAATTTTTGTCACCAAATGTGTTTTTTTAATAGAACTAAAATAACATCAGTGGTCTTAATGAAACACATATACCAATTTACTTGCTTTCTCCACCTAAAAAACAATTCATTACAAAAGACGTTGATGTTAGTACTTGAGATTTTTGATCACATTGGGTAATGCCATCTGCTTGTAAGTTTTTTTATATATTACCTTGTTTGCACTATTAATTCTTCCCAGCTTGGTCAGGGATTTGCTCTGCCTCGTGATGACTGGATGTTGTGTCATGTCTGTAGATTAGTTAGGTTTAAGTAGTTCTAAGTTCTAGGGGACTGATGACCATAGACGTTAAGTCCCATAGTGCTCAGAGCCATTTGAACCATTTGCACTATTATTTCTTGTACCATAGCTGCAAAGACAGACTGACAACTTATGTGTTACTTTACCATTGAGATCTCAAAATTTGGTGGGGAAAATGCTAAAACTTGTCTGGAAGTCAGGGAAATAACAGGGAATTTCATTTGGGGAAACTTGTCGCAACCCAGACCACATAACCTATAACATGGAGGGTTGAACTGAACAACTAAAATATATGCTTCTTACCATTTACATTGTCTACTAAGCAACACTTTGCACCTACATACATTTTCGTAGCATTGAAAGTTACTGAGAGCCGCCATCAGTGGATTTGGAGATACTGTTGGTACTTAACACTTGATTTTTCAGCCTGTGTCCATTTTGTTTTACATTCTTGCAGTCCTGTTGCTGGTGTTCAAGAATTTCACATTGCAGCGGGGTGGGGTAGGTTTGTCATTCTTTCGTCTCCTTTCTCTCTCTCTCTCTCTCTCTCTCTCTCTCTCTCTCTCTCTCTCTCTCTCTCTCTCTCTCTGTCACTTTCAATGAACAGTTCACCTGCCTCTATATTTATTCCTTCCGACGTCACTCTGCAGTAGTAGATACACACTAGGCAGTGTAAAGCAGTGGGAACAGTGAGACAGTGGGAACAGTGGGACATTAGCATTATCTCTGGAATTTTGATTTCAGTTGTTGGTACCTGCTGTGAATATGGTAACCATTATTATTTAGTCTATGGATTTCCATGTTTTGTACTTTACATTCTTGTTGTGATTTTGTTGTTGGTATATTTGTGCTCAAAGGTAAGAAAAGTATCATTTTACTAAATTTACATACCTGGTTTCCGAATAGACCATTGGTATTTTCAAATCATTTCATTAGTCACTCAAACTATGGCTTTTCCAAGACATATAAATCTCCTTCATTGAAATGTTGCTTTAAGCTGAATGTGTTTGGAACCATTTTGAAAAAAGTTTGCAACTGGGAACAGTGAGACATGAATAATGAGGATACAGTGAGACATGTCTCACTCTTCCCAGTGCTTGTTCATAGTGTCTGACAATGCATGCTTGCTGTATAAAACAGTCATTTCTGTAGATTTTGGTGTGCAAACTTTTCTTTTAGGTTATAAAATGCCCAGGAGAAAGAAGACTGATAAGGAAATAAGAAGGTTTTCACAATCTTCAGTGACGGAAGCTGTCATGCTAGTGATCAAAAATAAAATGAGAATCAGGAGAGCATCTAATCTGAAAGGCTTATCCTTCCAAACAGTTAGTCAATACGTTAAACTGGAACAACAATGGTGCAGAAGTCACAGACGATTTTGGCCTTAAAGGGTATGAAACAAGTTAACAGGTCAACCTGTGCAGAATGTGGAACACTAGTTATGACATGTTGTACTGTAAATGCCCTCAGTAACAGCGTATCCCGTCATGATATTTCCACGTGTGAATTTTAAAGATCATATGATATTAGGAGCACCTGCTAGCACATTAGGTCTTGCCGTTAAAGGAGGCTGGATGAACTCAGAATGTTTTGTGAAGGTCATCCATCACTTCATCAAGTTCTCTGACAGCTCAAAAGCAAATCCATCTTTGTTACTGATGGATAATCATGAGAGCCAACTCTCAATAGAGGCAATGGATCTGTGCAAAGAGAATGGGATAATGATTCTGACAATTCCACCTCATTGCACCAACAAACTGCAGTCTCTTGATGTCAGTGTCATGAAACCTTTCCATACATTTTATGATGCTGCTGTGGATACAAGGATAATGTCTCATCCAGGTGAAACATTTTCAACTTATAATGTTGCTCACTGTGTGGGAATAGCACATCCCCGAGAATGACCCCTGTCAATATCATTGCTGGATTTAAGAAGACAGGAATATTTCCTTCAGATCGTCATGTGTTCAATGATGATGATTTTCTTCCATCTTCGGTTACTGACAGGCCTCTAAATGAAAGCCTGGAAACACACAAATCACCTTAAACCTGAAACTGATTTGGGACAGCCATCATATGATGAAAGTGAAGCACAGTCTATAGCATCCAGTTCTTCACAATCACATGGAAAATCTGCATTAATGTCTTATCTCTCTACAGAAGACACACAAAATTTCCCAAAGGCAAAACCAAGAAAAAGTTGCAGTCGCCGATGGCCTAAAGGAAGAACAATGATTTTGACCGACACACTGGAAAGGAGTGAACTACAAATGAAAAGGAAACAAAAAGACATTAAGGGACCTAAAGCAAAGCGAGCTTTATTCCTAGTTGATGAAACTGATGCTGATGAAAGTGAGTTAATTTTGCAGGATTCTTCAGATGATGAGACCTTTAATCAGACACAACTGATTCCAGAACTGGAAATGGTTAACTTGGAAAACTTACAGTACTCACCCAAAGTGGGTGATTTGTTTTTAGTAGCGTTTGAGGTGAAAAAGAAAATATATTATGTAGGAAAAATTCTTTCAATTGTAGGGGAGTCATCCGAATGCGAAGTTACATTTCTTAGGAAAAGTTTGAAACTAGAGAACAAATTTGTGATGAATGTAGTTCCAGATATTTCATTCATTGACACAAAATGCATAAAAATGTTATTGCCTAACCCTACTGCAACACCTAGCAAGACAAAAAGACAAGAATCTGCTGTTTCATTTCAGATCAACTTTGCTTCTTACGATGTTCGTTAGAATTTAAGGCACTGTCTCACTGTATCCACCATTAAAAATTCATGGGAGAGTGAAACACTTTAATGATAAATTTTCTTAAAAGGAAAGACAATACCTTAAAATATTATTGTACAACTTTGAACACACTTAAGCACAGTATATGTGGTTACCATAAGACATTAAACCAATAAAGATTTTTTTTAAAGAGTAATTTGGATTTCAATTTTTGCATCTCAGTGTTCCCACTCTTCCCCTACTTACCACAGAGAGACCGCATACCTCAAGTTGCAAATCAGTTCCTGTAAGTTCATTTTCACATATTTCAGGTGGTAGGAGACTGCAGTTTAATTGCAATAAGCAATTGAAAATTCTATTAACGTCTTTTTTACTCATAAGGAAGTACATGAAATGGCTGTCAAGTCCGTATTTAATAATGCAAATGCTCTACCATTCCAAGTTCACTGTTTAACCAACATATTTCACACATGAAAGTAGCCACAATTCCTGCAAGTCTGACCCAATTAGTTTTACAATCTAACAGTTACTGACCCACCACTATTAGCGAGTTGAACATTCGGTCGTTTCAGTGGTCTTCTATGTTAGAAGTGTTCGCCAAAGTATTCCATAAAGAACACGGAATACGCCACGCGGAACTGTCTCTACGACCAAATGATCACACGCCTATAAAACTTAGTCATGACACATTCTGTCTGAAATGATCTCACTAGCTCTTCATTTTACATACTATTTTCACGGAGACATTTAGCATGGTGTTACCCCGAAGCAGGTTAGCAAGCAACTCTCTCAATGCTCCCCTCCTCTCTGCCTATCTAACTACATGCACATGGGAACTGCTTAATTCTGATTGGCTATTGATCTGAATGACCAATCAGAATGATCCTTCCAGATCATTCTTGCGGCAAAACTTGCCTTAGCCAACCACTAATCAGACAGTCATTTACGTCATTACAATTTCAATTTCTAATATATTGTTCAATAAATAGAAAAAATGCAAGATATTCTATAAATTAATATAGAAACTTTTTCCATTTCGGACTTTTATCCTGGCTGCTCTCTTATAAAAGCAAGCACACATTGACATACGTCATCAGCATCATGGTTGCAACACAATTTTCCCACGGTTCAATTTTATAAGGTTTTAAATAAAATGACATTAAGTTTTAACATATGTCCTGCATACACTCTCTCATTCATTCCCATGTATTCACACAAAGAATAATAAGAAAATAATAATTCTGAATGATTTTTATACTACATAATGAAGAGTAATTAAAGTTTTGAAACGAAAATTCCAGTTCAGTGATTTTATATACTGTGAGATTTGTTATGATTTCAGATGATACTTAAAGACATTTGATTATTGTTCCTAACTGAGTTTTGAAACATAAGTGTCTGCATTAGGACATTTAAGTAATTTTCTCAATCTCTGTACCTATAATAGATACCAATCTGACATTTAACAGAATCCCTTCCTTGATAACAAAAGTTTGTTTACCAAGTTTGAACAAAATCAAATGATAATTACTATAGTTTATTTCGATTTGTAGGGGGTATGAATTTGCATACTGAATGAATGTTACTTGAGACTGTTCTCATGGATGGTAACATCAGCTGCACTCTGAGTCAGAGTGAAGAAAAAACATAGCCATACTGAAGCCACTGTGCTGCATGGCTGTGTGCCATTCTGCATCTTCCCAGGAGAGAGAGAGAGAGAGAGAGAGAGAGAGAGAGAGAGAGAGAGAGAGAGAGAGAGAGAGAGAGAGAGAGAGGACCGAGCTAAATAGGATATGAACAAGCCACAGAGGATTTACTAAGTCCATGTGTAAATGGCACATGGTTCTTATTCTGTTGTGCCAAAAGACAGATTCAACACATTACTGAAAAATTCCCTATCAGAAAATACCATGGACAGAATGCTGATTTCCTGAATGCAAACAAAGAGGTCATCATCACTTATATTAGTAATCTGGACATATATTTGTATTGTGAATCTTACAAATACTAACGAAGAGATAGAGGGGCTGGCCAGTACTTACCTCCGCTCAGTACAGCCAATAGAAACACAAAAAACAACCGAAAATTTAAGTTCCTAGCTTTCGGAATAAATGTTCCTTCATCAGGGAGGAGAGAGGGGAAAGAAAGGGAAGAAAGGAAAGTGGTTCTAAACACTTTTCCATTAATTATTGTGAATCTTATTTGGTTATAAAGACCTTTGTGTCCAGTCTTTATTTATACATATGTTTTCTTTTTCTTTGTGTATTTGTATTCTTCTTGCACATTTATGAATTTTATTGGTGTACTTTATAAATTGTAATTTATGCCATATGCAGAATAAATAAAATCTGTACCTACGTATATACTCCCAAGCCACCATATTGTGCATGGTACGGGGTTCCTTGTACCGCTATCAGCCATTTCCTTTCCTGTTCCACAAACAAATAGAGCAAGGGAAAAACAGTTGCCTATATGCCATTGCACGAGCCCTAATTTCTTGTATCTTAACTTTTTGGTATTTAAATGAAATGTATGATGGCAGCAGTAGAATTGTTCTGCTGCCAACTTCAAATGTCAGTTCTAAAAATTTCCTCACTAGTGCCTCCTAAGAAGAATGTTGTCTTCCCTCACGGCCTCCCATTTGAGTTCAAAAAGTATCTCATAATATTTGCTTGTTGAGCGAACATACTGATAACAAATCTAGCAGTAACCCTCTAAATTTCTTTGATGTCTTCCTTTAATCTGACCTGGTGAGGATCCCAAACACTCAAGCTGTGCTCAAGAGTGGGTCACACTAGGATTATATATAGTCTCCTTTACAGATGAGCTACACTTTCCCAGAATTCTCCTAATAAAACCAAGTCAACCATTCGGCTTCACTACTACAACCTGACATAATCTTCCATTTCATATCGCTCTGCAATGTTACTTCTATATATTTAATCGACATGACTGTGTCCACCAGCATACAGCGAATGCTGTATTCAAATTTCAAACGATTGTTATTCCTGTTCACCCAAATTAACTTACATTTTTCTACATTTAGAGCAAGCTGCCATTTATCACATGAACCAGAAATTCTGTCAAAGTCATCTTGTATTCTCTTACAGTCACTCAATGACAACATTTTCCCATAAACCACATTGTTATCAGCAAACAGTAGTAAATTTCTGCTCATTCTATCCATTAGATCATTTATGGATACAGAGAATTTATATATACAGAGAATAACAGTGGTTCTATCAAACTTCCCTGGGGCACTCCTGGCGATACCCTCATCTCTGCGGAACATTTGCCATCAAAGATAATCATTGTACTGGGTTCTATTACTTCAGAAGTCTTTGAGCTACTCACATATCTGGGATGATCCGTATGCTCCGACTTTTCTCAACAGTCTACAGTGGGGCACCAAACGCTTTCCATTAATCTAGGAATATGGAATCTGCCTGTTATCTTACATCCGTGATTTGTAGGATACCATGTGAGAGAAGGGCACGCTGAATTTTGCATGAGCGATACTTTCTATATCCATTCCGATTTATGGAACGAAGTATTTCTGTCTCAAAGTACGTTCAAGAATTTGCAACAAACAGATGTAAGGATGTAGGCCTGTAATTACACAGGTTCATTCTTTTAACCCTTTTGTATGATGTGTCACTATATAATAATCAGGCTATTTGCTGTAAAACATATTATTTCAAGAACAGATATTTGGTTATTGTCACTCTCAATATACTCCCTCTTCTCTGTCACTTCAACGCTCCATGCAAATTTCATGGTTGATGAAAACAGTGCTGGAAGTCTTCTGCTCTGATCTCCTTGAACAACTGTGGCACTTTTTCTTTCACTGCTTCATCAAAATGAAATCTTGTGCCTCTTAATGTAGATCTGATCTTGGGGAACAGATAAAAGTTACATGGCGCAAGGTCAGGTGAACAAAGTGGATAGTCTAACTATAGGATGCCATACTTGTTAACAGACAATGTGGTATGAGTTGGTGCGTTGTCTTGATGCAGAACTCACAACTTGTTCTTACACAATTCGAGTCTTTTCTTATTTTCTCACTGGGTTGAGCAAGAACCTCAATGCAGAATGTTGATTAATATTTTAACCTTTAGAAACCTGATGAAGATACACAATTCTATGAGTAATGGAAGCATAGGGGGGTGGGTCGAGGGGTGGAAATTAATCAAACAATCGCCATCGCTTTGAATCTCGATTTGCTCATTCAAGCTTGATCCGCTCTCTGAGAAGTTGGGTCCTTCCAATGCATGGATTGGCACTTCGTAATCTGGATCATAAGTGAAAAACCAAGATTTGCCATGCTATCAATCTTTCCTAGATATCAGGATCATTTTTAGTGGTATTCAAAGTGTCAGTACAAAAATGTTCGTGACTTCTTTTTGTTCAATCATGGCTATTTTCGGCATCAGTATTACACACACTTCTCTCATGTAAAACTGGTTGTGTAAACATTGCCTTAAGCATTCTTTGTCAATTCCTACAGTTTCAGCAATCGATTGAATACTCAACCAATGGTCAGATTGAATCAATTACCCACTTGAATATTTTCATTTATTTTTTATGTCGAAAGGCATCTCTGCCATGAGCCACCTTCAACGTCTTTTCAGCCATCTTATAAACAATTGAAACACTCAAAAACTTGCATACATGATAAACAGCCTTTCCCGAACACTTCTTTTAGTAAAAGATAGGTTTCATTACCAGTTTTTACAGTTCCATGTGAATTTTGACAATTTGTTGCTCTGTTATGACACTTATGATTTTTCTGGCAAAACAAAATAAAAGCTCTTAATCAGACGAAGACCATGGCCAAACAGATTTGTCTACAGATACCTTGACCGACAAGGCTTCACACTTCACAGCAATTGGTTATTCACCTTTCACACACACGTCCTTACTCTGCATCTGCAACAGCCCCTTTATTTTACAGCCACACATGTAAGAGTTTCCACAACTTCTTCCATGTTGCTTGGGATTTTGTGTTGAGTGAGAGATTCATAATAAATGGAAGCTAAGTAAGGTGTCAGTACCACAAAGTTTTCTCTGCAAAACCAAATTGAGATACCATCTGGACCTAGCGACTTATTAGTTTTCCACTCCTTCAGCTGCTTCTCTATGCCAGGGATATCTGTTGCTATTATCTCTGTGCAGGAGTCCATGTGACAGTCTCATAACAGTATTTTTGTATGATCATCCTGTGTGAACAATTTCTTAAATGTGAAATTTAAAAATTCAGCTTTCCTTTTGCCAGTCCAGACTCATCTAAGAGTGACTGAACGGAAGACTTCAATCCGCTTACTGATTTTAAGTAGGCCCAGAATTTTCTTACGTTCTCAGCAAGATCTTTATGTAAAGTATCACTGAGGAAGTTGAATGTTTTATGCATCAATTTTCTTAAGGGTGCATGAAATTCTATCTAACTCAGCCTGTCAACATGTCTTTTTTTGAAATGAGTGTGTAACAATCACTGCTTCCTCAGCATTTTCCAAATTTTAATTTTTAAACCATGGAGGGTCTTGTAAATCCTTAACCAACTGACTTAGCACTTAAGTCTTCAGTGCAATTTATCAGTTTAAACTTCACACATAATTTCTTTACTTTTGTCATGTTGGGACTAAATGATGTCCACTCATTGTTTAAGTGGGATTCTAACAAATGTTTATCTGCATTTTTTAGCATGACCACCCTCCTAGCCTCTTTGATGGGCTTATTAATTTTAGTGACTATCGTCAATATGATGACATCATGATCACTATCCCTGTCTCTATAGTGACAGTCGATAAAGTCGAGCCTGTTTGTAACTACAAGATCGAAGTCATTTCTTCATGTGAAATCTCTTAAGTTTAACTTGATGCAAAATTATTTAATCCGGTTAATAAATTATGCTGATTCACAATATTCATTTCTTATACCTATGTCAAAATCACCAGAAATTGAAGATTTCATCTACTTCTAGTCTTCTTCTTCTTCTTCTTCTTCTTCTTTTTTTAAGAGACTCAAGGTGTACGAATTTCCAGCACATCACCACTGCAAATGCAGTAACATCATCTGGGCATTACAGCAATTGCTCTACCATCTTGTATATGAGAGGAGAGTAACTGTTCATGCCTAGACTGCACCCAGCAGTTCATTTGAATCCAATTCTGGTTCCTCTCTGATAAACTTACAATGCCATTGTTCTGTGTATTTCTACCCATTTCAGTGAATTCGTGACTTATCATTATTTGTACTTGGGACTGCCTGGTACTGTTGATTTATGCCTATTTCTTTACAAGTTGTTTCACAACCCATATTTTGGCTGCTACAAGCAATTCCAACTTTTACTTACTTTCATTGTGCCCTATCTTGTAAAATGAATTATGTCTCTTGATAGTATGACGACATCTGACCAAAGATGACCCCAAGAATCAAATTGAAGCTTTTGAAATTCAGCAAATTGTTTCTCAAGCAAAGGTCTAGTTGGTTAAAAGCATGAAATGAAAGATTGAAATACATAGGGTGTACAAAAGGTTTTTCTTTCTTTTAACGTAGATAATTCTAAATCTGTCATATTGTTTCCAACCTCCTAATCTGAAGCTGATGAGAAGTGATTGTGGCACTGGAAGATGAACAGAACGCAGAAAAAGCAACCACAAATTGTGGATATGCAGTAAGCTCTTCTTATCTCCAATCAACAGGAAAATGATTTCCTTTAAGAAATTTTCAGCAATTATAGGTCTATACATACAAAAAAGACTGTTTATAGCTAGCCTATACAAAAAGGATGCAACTCATAACATTACCTTTGAAAACAATCTACTGGTTGGAACTCGGTCAAAGTAAATATGTCTCACAGTAACCATTCAGAGGAGGACCACAGCAATATGGGCCTTAGGGGATTGGGGGAAGTGGACTCATGTAAAACCTCCATTCATGAAGTTGACATAATGTTAAGTCTCCAGTAAGTTTCATATTCTTTCACAGATTGCACACAATTCCAATAAAGTGCTGTTTGCATACGAAAAACTCTTGTATCGTTCCTAGTTGTCTGTAACTGTTAAATGTGGATTGAGTGTTAAAAAAAATACTAGCTAAAGACAGCCAGTTAATTGTTCAGTTCCAGAAGCCCATATTCCGGTTAATCATCCATTCACATCTTTCCTTACATTTAGTGGGAGCAGCACATCTGTAGCTATCTGGAGACAATCAATCTTTCCCTAGTTTTACAAGCGGTATCATAACTGATTTCTGCCACATATCTGGGTAGCAAACTATAGCTGAGATTTTGTTGAAGAGGCACAGGGAGACTTCTTTTGCCTCCACACTTAATTGCAAAGCTTTACATAAGTATGCTAACAGATTAGATTAGTACTTGTTCCACAGATCATGAATACGGCACTTTGTAATGATGTGGAACGTATCAGGTTAATAAAAGGTGTCTATACAAGATATTACATTACACAAAATATTACATGACACTTAATTTTGTGTGTGTGTGTGTGTGTGTGTGTGTGTGTGTGTGTGTGTGTGTGTGTGTGTGTAGGGGGGGGGGGGGGGATTACCCACTTACTATATCCAAAAAATTCATCTAATGAGTAGGAGGAGTTGCCATTCAGAAATTCTTTTAATTTTCTTTTAAATGCTATATGGCTATCTGTCAGACTTTTGATGCTATTAGGTAAGTGACCAAAGACTTTTGTGGCAGCATGATTTACCCCCTTCAGAGCCAAAGTTAGATTTAACCTTGAGTAGTGTAGATCATCCTTTCTCCTAGTGTTATAGCCATGTACACTGCTGTTACTTTTGAATTCGTTTGGATTGTTAATAACAAATTTCATAAGTGAATATATATATTTATATTTTGTGAAACTACAGTGAAGATCCCTAGCTCTCTAAATAAGTGTCTGCAGGATGATCTTGGATGAGCTACAGCAATTATACTGATTAACACACTTTTGTGCAATGAATACTCTTTTATTCAATAATGAGTTACCCCAGAATATGATGCCATAAGAAAGCAGAGAATGAAAGTATGTGTGGTAAGCTAATTTACTGAGATGTATATCGCCAAAATTTGAAATGACCCTAATAGCATAAGTAGCTGCACTCAAACATTTCAGCAGAACTTCAGTGTCTTTTTTCCAGTTCAACCCCTCTTCAATGCATACATCTAAAATTTTTTAATATTCTACCTTAGCTACCAATTTCTGATCGAAGTCTATATTTATTAATGGTGTCATTTCATTTACTGTGTGAAACTGTATATACAGTGTTTTGACAAAGTTTAATGAGAGCCCATTTGCAGAGAACCACTTACTGATTTTCTGAAAAACATCGTTTACAATTTAATCAGTTAATTCTTGTCTGTTGGGTGTGATAGCTATACATGTATCATCGGCAAAAAGTACCAGCTTTGCATCTTCGTGAATATAGAATGGCAAGTCATTAATATATATTAAGAACAGCAGAGGACCCAAGACCAAACCTTGCAGCACCCCATTCTTGATTGTTCCCCAGTTTGAGAAATAACTTTTTTTTTTGCACATTATGTGACCTGCTTATTTCAACTTTCTGCACTATTCCAGCTAGGTATGATTTAAAACATTTGAGCACTGCCCCATTCATACCATAGTACTTGAGCTTATCTAGAAGTATTCCATGATTTAGACAATCAAAAGCCTTTGAGATATCACAAAAAATCCGAATGGGTGACTTCTGGTTACTCAGAGCATTTAATATTTCATTAGTGAAAGTATATATAGCATTTTCTGTTGAAAAACCTTCCTGGAAACCAAACTGACATTTTCTTAAAACTTTATTTTTACAAAGGTGTGAAGCTACTGTACAATACATTGCTTTGTCAAGAATTTTGGATAAGGCAGTCAGAAGAGAGATTGGGCGGTAGTTGTTGACATCATATGTATCCCCTTTTTTATGCAGTGGTTTAACGATGGCATACTTCAGTCTATCTGAGAAAATACCCTGCTTCAGATAGCTATTACATATGTGGATAAGAATCCCACTTATCTCTTGGGAACAAGCTTTTATTATCCTGCTGGAAATGCCACCAATTCCTTATGAGCTTTTATTGGCTCCGAGCACTGTGGGACTTAACATCTGTGGTCATCAGTCCCCTACAACTTAGTACTACTTAAACCTAACTAACCTAAGGATATCACACACATCCATGCCCGAGGCAGGACTCGAACCTGTGACCATAGCGGTCACGCGGTTCCAGACTGGAGCGCCTAGAACTGCACGACCACACCGGCTGGCGAGATTTTATTCTTGAGAGAGTTTATCATCTTCCTAATTTCAGGAGAGGTGGGTGGAATTTCAATGATTATTCAAAATGTTTTCGGCTTCCAGCTTGTTGTTTGTCAAGTTTCCATTCGCTTTGAATTTTTACTTTACTTTTGTGAGAATCTATTTTTGTCTATAATCCACCAATATTTTGGTTAAATATGGTAACATTATTATTTACTTTACTGTTGTGAGAATCTTGTGAGTTTTGGACCTCTTTAGCATCAGCCTGCCTGAACTTCTCATTGGACACTGATATTAGTCTAAAAAAGAAGTACATCCATGAGTACTAGTGTCCCCCCTTATGGATTTCGCTAACAACTCTGCAAGTTTACTTCCCCTTTCCTACTGAGGTGTAGGCCATGCCTTGTGAAATCCCCCCTATCAATAGCCTTGACAGAAACCAATCCAATGTCTGACAGAGTGGCCGCCCTACGCAACTGATCTAACTCCATCTTTACCCTCCTGACAGAGCGGTTCAACTGGAGCTGATCATGCCGCACAAAAGCAGGCACCAGCCCAACATTGGTATGGGTCGTTGCAGAGGCTATTTTCTCCAGGTCATAGACAATACTGTAGCCCTGAACCCTATCAATACTGTTTCCCACTCCACCCACTATCATCACATGATCCTGCTTTGAGAAACCCTTGCACAAGGAACCTACATCCTCTAGCACCTGGCTAAGACATGCACTTGGCTTGAAAAAGTTTGTGACCTGGTACCTGCCACCTAATTTTTCCTGCAAAATCTGGACCACACCTCTTCCATGGCTGCTACCTAGCAACAGAACTTTCCTCTTACTTTCTACTTTTTTTTGAAACAGATGGTTTCCTAGTGAGATTCTATTGCATCTTAACTACATCTACTTCTACTGGAGCCTCTTCCTTACTTAACTGTGGTAGCAAGACAAATCTATTAGTTGTGCCAATTGGGAAACTGTAAGACACTGTTCCCTTTCTGTGGCCCCTGTTCCCATCTACCACTTCCCACCGCTGTTTACCCTCCTCCCCCTTTAACCTCTTCAGTTTTTCCCTCGCTCTGTTGAAATTAGCCTGAAGGGCTCTAATTTTCCCCTCCTGTTCAGCTATAATCCTATCTCTTGAGCAAACCCTGCAAAAGAATGGAAGAGTCTCGTTTGCTTCCCCAATTCCCATGCCGCTACAATTTCCCCAATGAAACCACCTGTCACAACAGCTGCACAAAACCCCTGAACTAACTTCCCTACTGCAGCTCGTGCACTTAGTATCCATGGTAGTTTGGAAATTAGTTAAGACATTTACTAAGTGATATTGATAATATCCTCCCCCCATGAACCATGGACCTTGCCGTTGGTGGGGAGGCTTGCGTGCCTCAGCGATACAGATAGCCGTACCGTAGGTGCAACCACAACGGAGGGGTATCTGTTGAAAGGCCAGACAAACGTGTGGTTCCTGAAGAGGGGCAGCAGCCTTTTCAGTAGTTGCAGGAGCAACATTCTGGATGATTGACTGATCTGGCCTTGTTACATTAACTAAACTGGCCTTGCTGTGCTGGTACTGCAAACAGCTGAAAACAATGGGAAACTACAGCTGTAATTTTTCCCGAGGGCATGCAGCTTTACTGTATGATTAAATGATGATGGCGTCCTCTTGGGTAAAATATTCCGGAGGTAAAATAGTCCCCCATTCGGATGTCCAGACGGGGACTACTCAAGAGGATGTCGTTATCAGGAGAAAGAAACCTGGCGTTCTACGGATCGGAGTGTGGAATGTCAGATCCCTTAATCCGGCAGGTAGGTTAGAAAATTTAAAAAGGGAAATGGATAGGTTAAAGTTAGATATAGTGGGAATTAGTGAAGTTCGGTGGCAGGAGGAACAAGACTTGTGGTCAGGTGACTACAGGGTTATAAACACAAAATCAAATAGGGGTAATGCAGGAGTAGGTTTAATAATGAATAGGAAAATAGGAATGCGGGTAAGCTACTACAAACAACATAGTTAACGCATTATTGTGGCCAAGATAGATACGAAGCCCACACCTACTACAGTAGTATAAGTTTATATGTCAACTAGCTCTGCAGATGACGAAGAAATTGAAGAAATGTATGATGAAATAAAAGAAATTATTCAGATAGTGAAGGGTGACGAAAATTTAATAGTCACGGGTGACTGGAATTCCGTAGTAGGAAAAGGGAGAGAAGGAAACGTAGTAGGTGAATATGGAGTGGGGCAAAGAAATGAAAGAGGAAGCCGCCTGGTAGAATTTTGCACAGAGCACAACTTGATCATAGCTAACACTTGGTTCAAGAACCATAAAAGAAGGCTGTATACATGGAAGAAGCCTGGAGAAACTAAAAGGTATCAGATAGATTATATAATGGTAAGACAGAGATTTAGGAACCAGGTTTTAAATTGTAAGACATTTCCAGGGGCAGATGTGGACTCTGACCACAATCTATTGGTTATGACCTGTAGATTAAAACTGAAGAAACTGCAAAAATGTGGGAAATTAAGGAGATGGGACCTGGATAAACTAAAAGAAACAGAGGTTGTACAGAGTTTCAGGGAGAGCATAAGGGAGCAATTGACAGGAATGGGGGAAAGAAATACGGTAGAAGAAGAATGGGTAGCTTTGAGGGATGAAGTAGTGAAGGCAGCAGAGGATCAAGTAGGTAAAAAGATGAAGGCTAGTAGAAATCCTTGGGTAACAGAAGAAATATTGAATTTAATTGATGAAAGGAGAAAATATAAAAATGCAGTAAATGAAGCAGGCAAAAAGGAATACAGACGTCTCAAAAATGAGATCGACAGGAAGTGCAAAATGGCTAAGCAGGGATGGCTAGAGGACAAATGCAAGGATGTAGAGGCTTATCTCACTAGAGGTAAGATAGATACTGCCTACAGGAAAATTAAAGAGACCTTTGGAGAGAAGAGAACCACGTGTGTGAATATCAAGAGCTCAGATGGCAATCCAGTTCTAAGCAAAGAAGGGAAGGCAGGAAAGTGGAAGGAGTATATAGAAGGTTTATACAAGGGTGATGTACTTCAGGACAATATTATAGATGAAGATGAAATTGGAGATACGATACTATGTGAAGAGTTTGACAGAGCACTGTAAGACCTGAGTCGAAACAAGGCCCCCGGAGTAAACATTCCATTGGAACTACTGACGGCCTTGGGAGAGCCAGTCCTGACAAAACTCTACCATCTGGTGAGCAAGATGTATGAGACAGGCGAAATACCCTCAAGAGTTCAAGAATAATATAATAATTCCAATCCCAAAGAAAGCAGGTGTTGACAGATGTGAAAATTACCGAACTATCAGTTTAATAACTCACAGCTACAAAATACTAACGCGAATTCTTTACAGACGAATGGAAAAACTAGTAGAAGCCGACCTCGGGGAAGATCAGTTTGGATTCCGTAGAAATGTTGGAACACGTGAGGCAATACTGACCCTACGACTTATCTTAGAATCTAGATTAAGGAAGGGCATACCTACGTTTCTAGCATTTGTAGACTTAGAAAAAGCTTTTGACAATGTTGATTGGAATACATTCTTTCAAATTCTGAAGGTAGCAGGGGTAAAATACAGGGAGCGAAAGGTTATTTACAATTTGTGCAGAAACCAGATGGCAGTTGTAAGAGTTGAGGGACATGAAAGGGAAGCAGTGGTTGGGAAGGGAGTGAGACAGGGTTGCTGTCTCTCCCCGATGTTATTCAATCTGTATATTGAGCAAGCAGTGAAGGAAACAAAAGAAAAATTCGGAGTAGGTATCAAAATCCATGGAGAAGAAATAAAAATGTTGAGGTTCACCGATGACATCGTAATTCTGTCAGAGACAGCAAAGAACTTGGAAGAGCAGTTGAACGGAATGGATAGTGTCTCGAAAGGAGGATATAATTTGAAGATCAACAAAAGCAAAACGAGGATAATGGAATGTAGTCAAATAAAGTCGGGTGATGCTGAGGGAATTAGATTATGAAATGAGACAATTAAAGTAGTAAAGGAGTTTTGCTATTTGGGGAGCAAAATAACTTATGATGGTCGAAGTAGAGAGGATATAAAATGTAGACTAGTAATGGCACGGAAAGCGTTTCTGAAGAAGAGAAATTTGTTAACATCGAGTATAGATTTAAATGTCAGGAAGTCATTTCTGAAAGTATTTGTATGGAGTGTAGCCATGTATGGAAGTGAAACATGGACGATAAATAGTTTGGACAAGAAGAGAATAGAAGCTTTCGAAATGTGGTGCTACAGAAGAATGCTGAAGATTAGATGGGTAGATCACATAACTAATGAGGAAGTATTGAATAGGGTTGGAGAGAAGTTTGTGGCACAACTTGACCAGAAGAAGGGATCGGTTGGTAGGACATGTTCTGAGGCATCAAGGGATCACTAATTTAGCATTAGAGGGCAGCGTGGAGGGTAAAAATCGTAGAGGGAGACCAAGAGATGACTACAATAAGCAGATTCAGAAGGATGTAGGTTGCATTAGGTACTGGGAGATGAAGAAGCTTGCACAAGATAGAGTAGCATGGAGAGCTGCATCAAACCAGTCTCAGGACTGAAGACCACAACAACAATTGATAATATATTAAAGACATTTGTATAAGGACACTAAATATGTTTTGGAAAGTAGTATGTAAGTAAACTATTAGTAAATGCTCTTAAATTTGTGGTATAATGCTAAATATGCACGTTCAAAAATTAGGCCTAAACAGCAGAATGTAAGCGAAACGAACTTTTTGCGATTACTGGAACAATACGCAAATAAAAGAAAAACCTTTAATGGTGAGCTTGAAAAGCACCCTAATGAACGTATTTAATCAGTTAAACTATAGCAAATGCACTTACAATTGTGGTATAATGCTAAATATGCACGCTCAGAAAAATTAGGCCTAAGCAGCAGTAAGTAAACAAACAAACTTTTTGCGATTACTGGAACACTACAGAAATAAAAGAAAAACTTTTAATGGTGAGTTTGAAGAGTACACTAAAGAATGTATTTAATTAGTTAAAAATGTTCAACTACAATTAACTACAACCTAAATTACTTATCTTTCACGAGAGCTCTGTCTCCATAGGTGCGGCCTTGTGCTGGGCTACCAACCTCTGGTCATGCCTATGTCTGTTTCACAAGTCAGACAGATGGAAACGTCTGAGTTGGATGAGAAGTTCAGTACACCCCTCTCCATGTATTCCCAGTGGCACGGTAGGGGACATGTGGGTTCATTGAATGGCACAGAAAAAACAAGCATTACCTTTCCATTAGTTTCCAGACACATAGTTTATCCTGATCTATCAGCAAATGACTAATCTAACTTTGACATATTAGAACATGTTTAGAGAAATACCATACTAACAACAAAATAGTCCCAGTAGAGAGTCAGCTGTAACTGAAGAGACAATAACAGATGTCAGAGTGCTTTCTCCTAAAGTTAACAGTTCAGATTTGATTTTCAGTTTAGCATACAAAAATTTCTTATATATTACCACAAAACTTGCCTTGTGGGCAGCATCTTGCGGCAGCACAATTAAATTTACACTAAAGATTGCTCATTTACTCAGATTTTAGGCAGCTTTTAGTATCTAACACTGTGTGTACATGATCATCAGAAAAGAACAAACTTATGCACTTTTCTCTTAATACTTCATGGAGTGACTTTTAATTTTGTTGGTGTTTTGTTGGAAACAGTCATTTCAGGAGTTTAACTGTGGGCAAATTAAATTTGTTGACTCCCCCATTCCTTCCATCAAAACTTCGCATCTTTGTGTACATTACTGTGGAGCCTGTTGAGAATTTTTCACCTTGAATGTAGATACATTGGAATGTTTTCTTTTAAATGTATTTCTATTTGTATGTCATTTAACAAGTCTAGTGAAAACCAGTTAACACTATACTGCTGTTAGCACCCACTCAGATATTTCCATTAAGTGCCCAATACTTGTGCTAGCAGAATTTTGTTCCGTAAGTTAGTTACCATACTGTTTTTGTCATTTTCATTTACTTATTGATATGCCCTTTTTCTCAGCAGAAAAATTCACACTTATTATTTTAGATGTTCAGATAAAAGTTTTTAATATTCCACTGCTTCACATGGCAATCAAATCCTATGACTTACGATCAAATATAAAAGAAGCCTTTACTATGTTATGTTCCATTCTCATCAATGCTCTCCTCCACACAGTTTTATCATTCAGTTCAATGATATCAATCAGCTCAAAATGTCCATTTTCACGCGATTAAAAGATATTTGCAATAACTAAGCTAAATTAAACAAATAACTAGTTCAATGAACAAAGTAAGGACATCCTTTGTTACAAAATGAATCAAAACAAATAATGTAGTGGCCTGTTCTACCAGGATTCTAGATAGCTACTTCACATATAGCAGAAGATTTTTAATGTGTTATTGCATAGCTACACTTCACCTTCGTAACAGTCTACCTCCCAAAAAAGTACTTCAGACTTAAATTTTAAACCAAAAGATTCTACATTTTTCCTTATTCTTCTTTTAAAGTCAGTAACTGAAAGAACTGAATAGTATGAGGTTAAGTTAGAGAACTTTCAATGTATGCTGAAACATCTACAAACCATAGTCCTTGTAAAATGGAATTAGAAAATGCAATTAGAAATATATTCGAAATATTTGTAGTGAGTGCTACATGAGATGGAAATGCACTACTTATTGATGTAATTTAAATAAAACGAGACATGCAGCACAGCAAGACCACTTTCTAAAGTTACAGGAAACAATAGGCACAACCTAAACATCACAAAGAGATAAACATTGAATTGTACTTACCAGATGAGCATCAATCTCAAATTTCGTACACAAATAAAAAGGAAGAAATAAAGTGAATGTATCAGAGGTGGTCTTCACATGCTCAACATACATACTGATATAATGCAAAAAAGGATCCATTTTATGTAACTTTAATAGTGTCACAAAAATACAAAGGAATGTTTGCCTAACAACTTTACACCAGGAAAACAGAGGACAATTTTCATTTTAACAAAGTGAACATTCATTGAAGCTTCTGAAGTTGAACATGAAGTCAGTACACAACACCTGATTTAACAGCTGCTGTACTGAATTGAATAATGTTCCCAAAACACAAGATAACACTCAAACTATTGACAAAATGCCTGTAGTAGACAAGCTGTACAGTAAACTTAGGCAGAATTTATATAATGATAACTACTCCTATGCTATCTGATAGCAATACAACCAATTTTTATTCACTGAAGCAATGCAACATACTGTGTAATAGTAATTTTTTAGGCAGCTAAACAGTATGAATCTTTTTCATTGCATGTTATATAAGGTGAAATCATCAAATTATAATCAGCTGCATTTTCTCAAAGTGATTGTGATTATTACAAACTGTAAAACTATTTTTGTACTCTTTAACAGTGAGATCTCTGGTAGTAGATTACATATAGCCACCCTGAAGAAAAATACATGTAAAACTTCCATGGTCTATAACAATGTAGCACCTAATAGTCAGAACAATCATACTAGTTTAAGTATATCACCTTACATGATTTGTGGGATGTATTGGAAAAGAAAAGGAAAAAAAATCACAGTGCAGACAGTCAACTTTCTATAAGCCTATTTCCTTTTTCCTACATCCTCATACACAAAAGCACCAGGTAAAAGTAATACAAACTACAATAGTTGTTTAACATAAATAAATCTATAAATACAAATACTGAAAAACAGATACAAAACAAATGTTTATACCCAATTAATTTTATTCATACAACACACACTATCTCACATTACAATACTCTCCTCATTTGTTTGAAGCAGCTACACTCTCAATGGGCGAACTACATCAGCTACATACTCATCTGGTGAACTAGATCATTTGCCAACTGAATATGAGAAACTGCAGATGTGGCAAGCACAGTGCTTTGCTCAAAAGAGGTACTAGCTTTGTTTTGACACTGCACTGCTGCTGCTGATGATGATGATGGCTTTGCATCATCATCTCCCTCATTATGCTGCCTGTCTGTAGTTCCCATATTTGATTTTGCTTCACACTGTTTGTGAAATTCATCATTTTCTATGTCATTATTTGTCTGTTTCACCTTCAGAATTCTCACTTTCACTTAGTCGGCGTTCTTGAGCACGTTTTTTATTGCGTAGTTTTCGCTGGTTCTTTTTTCGTTGTCCAAGAATACTGGAATTATTCCTGTAATATAAAAATTAACCTAGTTATCTTCATTAACCAAACAACAAATGTAAGCCCTCCTTGTAGATTATTGGATTTCACGGAGCAGCTTTTAATTACATATATTCTTAATGCAACCATTAGCAACATATGTCAATATGCTCGCCTCCTGATAGTAAGACAAAAGCCAAGGAATTGGTTAAAATCAAATGATAACCAGCGTAACAGCAATACACAGATAAACACAAATACAAAATTCCACTTCAATTCATTATCATTCAGTGATATATTTTTATTTTAGACTCCACTGTTTTTTTACTAATAATACAATAACTTATATTGAATTCTAATTATTACAGCATAAATCCATGTTACCAACAGTAACTGTATTTTTTTAATTATTTTATTAATGAACATAAAGGCAATGGCACTTCTCTTATACTTTAAAATGAGATCACAACTGTCGACAACGCAACATGCTACATTTTATACCCTCTCGGCGTTTTTCAATTACTTCTTAGTATTCATGGACTGTAGTTGTGTGCAGGAAAACATTTATACAATAATACTGCGAGTAAACATTTTGCCATTATTGGCCTACATTGTTGTTTAGTACATGTAAAGACAAATGATCAAGTTTTAGATCACTGGAAGGAAACAGAATCGTCTGCTGACACAGTTTTAATGAAACCAATTCAATAATAGCATCCAGTAGTGGAGTTTGTGAGTGAATTTATTTACATGTCAAGTTCCGAAGGACCAAACTGAGGAACAAATCTACAAGGTCATAAAATGAAATTACAACATAAAAGAAAAAAAACACATAAAAATAAAATATTTATGAACCCAAAAAAAGTCAAGCCATAAGTGTAAGTAAACACAATCAACAATATAATGTAAGAATCAGCTTAATTTTCCAAAGAACTCCTGAACAGAATAGAAGGAGTGACCCATGAGGAAACTCTTCAGCTTTGATTTGAAAGCACATGGATTACTGCTACGATTTTCTAATTCTTGTGGTAGCTTATTGAAAATGGATGCAGCAGTATACTGCACACCTTTCTGCACAAGAGTTAAGGAAGTCCAATCCAAATGCAGGTTGGATTTCTGCTGAATATTAACTGAGTGAAAGCTGCTTATTTTTGGGAATAAGCTAATATTATTAACAAGAAATGGTAGTAAAGAATATACAGAGGCCATGTCAAAATACCCAGACTAGTGAACAGGGGTTGATAGGAGGTTCGCAAACTTACACCACTTATTGCCCAAACAGCCTGATTCTGAGCCCAAAGTATCCTTTTAGAATGGGAGAAGTTACCCCAAAATACAATACTATATGGCATAAGCGAATGAAAATAAGATAAGTAGACTAATTTTTGTGCTGAACGCGCACTTACTTCAGATACTGTTCCAGTAGTAAAAATGGCTGCATGAAATCTTTGAACAAGATCCTGAACGTGGATTTTCCACGACAGTTTACTGTCTCCTAGATATAAATTTGAACTGTTCAGTTTCAATAATCATACGCCCATTCTGTAAAATTAAAACATTGGCTTTTGTTGAATTGTATGTTAGAAACTGTAAAAATGAAGTCTTACTGTGATTTTGTGTTAGTTTATTTTCTACAAGCCATGATCTGCACTATTTGAAACCAAGCCAATGTTGCACACAACATCCTTTACTAGCAAGCTAGTGTCATCAGTAAACAGAAATATTTTAGTGTTACCCATAATACTAGATGGTATGTCATTTATATAAAAAAGGGAGTGGCCACAACACTGATTCATGGGGCACCCCTCATTTGACCATACCCCACTCAGACCCCACATCAGAGCCATTCTCAAAACTGTGAATAATGACCTTTTGCTGTCTGTTTTTAAAGTAAAAGGTGAACCAACTGTGAGCTACTCCCCATATTCCATAATGGTCCAAATTCTGGAGCAATACTTTGTGATAAACATAATCAAATGCCTTAGTTAAATCAAAAAATATGCCTAGCATTTGAAACCTTTTGTTTAATCCATCCAGTACCTCACAGAGAAAAGAGAATATAGCATTTTTCAGTTGTTAAACAACTTCTAAAGACAAACTGTATATTTGATAGCAAATTATGTGATATAAGATGATCAATTATTCTTACATACACAACCTTTTCAATAACTAAAGTGGCTTTAGTCGTTCAAGAAACTGACCAACCCTAAAGGAAAAATTACAAATATGGCTAAGTACAGGGCTAACATGTGCAGCATAGTACTTTAATATTCTGCCAGGCACTCCAACATATCATGAGAGCCCTAAGTGTTCAGTGATTTAATTATTAACTCAATCTCCCCCTTGTCTGTATCATGGAGGAGTATTTCAGACATCAATCTCGGAAAGGCATTTGCCGAGACAGTTATACGATTCCCTGCAGAAACTGAATTTTATGTAATTCACCAGCTATCCTCAGAAAATGTTTGTTAAATACTATATATATATATATATAATAGAAAGAAACTTCCACATGGTATATCAGATTTATCAGTAACAGAAATATTTTTACTATGAACTGACCTTATATTGTGACCTTGTGCTGCTGACCAGACACTTCCTCCACAACTGACCATATGGTTTTAATTTTATCCTGTGAATTAGCAATTCTATTTGTGTATCACATACTCTTTGCCTTCCTAATAACATTTTTAAGCACCTTACAATACTGTTTGTAATGGACTACTGTAGCTTGACTGTGACTACTTCCATCATTCTGATGTAATTCCCGCTTTGTTCTACATGACATCCTTATCCCACTAGTCAGGCACCCAGGCTGCCTTTTACTGTTAATACCCCATTTAGAATGTTCTAATGGAAAGCAGCTCTCAAAGAGCATGAGAAATGTGTTAAGGAAAGCATTATATTTATCATCTACGTTATTGGCATTATAAACATCCTGCCACTTTTGTTCCTTGACGAAGTTTAAAAAACTCTTTATTGCCATTGGATTAACTTTCTCACATATTTTGTAATTACATGCAACATTTGTTTGAGCACAAAAGCCTTTCCATGTTAAAATTTAAGCATCATGGTTTGAAAGGCTATTCACCCTTCTACTAACAGAATGCCCATCTAGTAATGCAGAATGAATAAAAATATTGTCTATAGCTGTGCCACTGCACCCCTGCACCCTAGTTGGAAAAAACACAGTCCTCATCAGATCATCTGAATTTAAGAGAGCTACCAACATCCTTTTTCTTGCACAATTGTATACAGAATTAATATTGAAGTCATTACACATAACTAATTTGTGGTACTTCCTATAAAGTGAATCAAGAACACACTACAGCTTGAACAGAAATGCTCTGAAGTCAGAGTTAGGGGGCCTTTAATTAACAAAAATTAGAATTTTAGTTTCACTAAATTCAACTGCTCCTGCACAACATTCAAATATCTGTTCAGTGCAGTGCCATGATATGTCTATGGGCTCATATTTTATGTACTTGGCCACTCCTCCACTCTGCAAGGAACTCCTGGAAAAACAGCCAGCTAATCTGAATTCTGGTAAAGGAAGCCTCTGAATTGTCAAATTATGTAAGTGGTGCTCCAATATACCAACAATTTCAGAGTCAACATCTATAAGCAGTTCAATAACTTTATATCTAATATTTTGATGAAATATGCTAATTGCTTCTGTACTTTGAAACATGACGTCCTCTGAAGGTGATTCCTTAGTTAGAGGGACTTCCTTTAAGCAGGTAAACCTATCAGCTGACTTCAGTCTAAAAAAGGTGCAGCTCTAACACCAACTACTGTGGGAACGTTTCCACGAGTGATCCCACCACGACCCACTACACTGTCACCTATAAGCTCTGCCAGCCTCCCCTTCCCATATCTATTGAGGTGCAGGCCACACCTAGTGAAACCTGATCTATTGATAGACTCAACTGGCACCACTGGAATGTGACCCATGCCTTCTGCCATCAGTACCTTCTCCAGCCTCATGTTAATGCACCTAACAGCCGCATTAAGATGAGGCTTATCATGACACTGAAACAGTTGCACGAAATGCACCAGTTTGAGTAGCTTTCTTTACCAGGTCACCACTTACACAATATTCCCGTCCCTATCAAGACTATTCCCTGCTCCACCCACTATCATTACCTGATCCTCCTCCATAATTCGTACATAACTTTCCTACGCTGTCAGTCACCTGAGCCAACCCTACACTAGGCGTCACAATGGTGGTAACTTGGTACTCACTCCTCAACGCTTCCTGCAACTGCTGGCCCACATCTCTACTGTGTGAACTACCTAGGAGGAGAACCTTCTTCTTTCTGTTAGACTTTTCAACTGACTTAGGCCTCCTAACTGCTGAGGACTGCTGCATGTTTCCTACACCTACAGCTATAAGAGGCTTCCCTCCACTTAACTCTGACAGTTGATCAAATCTATTGCCTATACACAAAGTACAACTGTCTGAGTACCTCCTTCTCCTAGCTGCCTTCTTTCCAACTGCCAGTTCCTATTCCCCAGCACCCTTCACCCTCCTCAACCTATCTAGTTCCTCCTTTGTGTATTGTAGCTGCACCTGCAGTGCACATATCTTATGCTCCTGCTCCTCTATCAACTTAGAAACCACAGATTCTGCATTCCCAGGAGATGATCTCACTAGAATGCCCACTGGCTTCCCCAGTGCATCCCCCCACCCCTCCAATGAAAATACTTTAAACAAATACCACACTGAACCCACTATTCATTCCTATGGGACCAAACTGCTGAGGTCATTGGTCTATAGACTTACACACTACATAAACTAACTTACACTAAAGATGGCACACACACCAATGTCTGAGGGAGGACTCGAACCTCTGGCGGGAGTGCCACACTTCTCACTCATGGGAAAATTTTACAGTTACTGAAAATAACTAAACGTCTATGTCACCTGAGTACAGTTACACCAGTACAGCTATTCATGGAAACAGTCAGAAATGTCAGCTGAAAACTAAATCACAAAATTTACTAAACAACTTCAATGAATATAAAACCCTAAAAAACACAGCGAGCAAACATTTCCAAAAGTTTGTTAAATTGTTATTTCACCACAAACAGCATGAAACACCATTGAAAACTATTAAATTTAATAACTGCACAATAGTACACAAAAAACTTTGTCAGCACTTAGCTTTATAACTGCGAAATGTAAACACACTGCTGAGGCATGAGACTTGGATGAACGATGCAAGGACACTCACGAATAACAGACCACTCAAGTCAATAACACAAAAAGAAAGACTGAGATTAATGAAAATCCACTAATAAATTACTTTTAAAGCAAATAGAAGACTTTATTCAGTTGTTGTTGTTGTTGTGGTCTTCAGTCCTGAGACTGGTTTGATGCAGCTCTCCATGCTACTCTATCCTGTGCAAGCCTCTTCATCTCCCAGTACCCACTGCAACCTACATCCTTTTGAATCTGCATAGTGTAGTCATCTCTTGGTCTCCCTCTATGATTTTTACCCTCCACGTTGCCCTCCAATACTAAATTGGTGATCCCTTGATGCCTCAGAACATGTCCTACCAACTGATCCCTTCTTCTGGTCAAGTTGTGCCACAAACTTCTCTTCTCCCCAATCCTATTCAATATTTCGTCATTAGTTATGTGATCCACCCATCTAATCTTCAGCATTCTTCTGTAGCACCACATTTCGAAAGCTTCTATTCTCTTCTTGTCCAAACTATTTATCGTCCATGTTTCACTTCCATACATGGCTACACTCCATACAAATACTTTCAGAAATGACTTCCTGACACTTAAATCTATACTCGATGTTAACAAATTTCTCTTCTTCAGAAACGCTTTCCTTGCCATTGCCAGTCTACATTTTATATCCTCTCTACTTCAACCATCATCAGTTATTTTGCCCCCCAAATTTTTCTTTTGTTTCCTTTACTGCTTGCTCTATATAGAGATGGAATAACATCGGGGAGAGGCTACAACCCTGTCTCACTCCCTTTCCGACAATTGCTTCCCTTTCATGCCCCTCGACTCTTATGACTGCCATCTGGTTTCTGTACAAATTGTAAATAGCCTTACGCTCCCTGTATTTTACCCCTGCCACCTTCAGAATTTGAAAGAATGTATTCCAGTCAACATGGTCAAAAGCTTTCTCTAAGTCTACAAATGCTAGAAACATAGGTTTGCCCTTCCTTAATCTAGCTTCTAAGATAAGTTGTAGGGTCAGTATTGCCTCACGTGTTCCAACATTTCTACGGAATCCAAACTGATCTTCCCCGAGGTCGGATTCTACTAGTTTTTCCATTCGTCTGTAAAGAATTCGCGTTAGTATTTTGCAGCTATGACTTATTAAGCTGACAGTTCGGTAATTTTCACATCTGTCAACACCTGCTTTCTTTGGGATTGGAATTATTATATTCTTCTTGAAGTCTGAGGGTATTTCACCTGTCTCATACATCTTGTTCACCAGATGGTAGAGTTTTGTCAGGACTGGCTCTCCCAAGGCCGTCAGTAGTTCCAATGGAATGTTGTCTACTCCCCGGGCCTTGTTTCGACTCAGGTCTTTCAGTGCTCTGTCAAACTCTTACCGCAGTATTGTATCTCCCATTTCATCTTTATCTGCATCCTCTTCCATTTCCAGTACATCGCCCTTGTATAAACCTTCTATATACTCCTTCCACCTTTCCGCCTTCCCTTCTTTGCTTAGAACTGGGTTTCCATCTGAGCTTTTGATATTCATACAAGTGGCTCTCTTTTCTCCAAAGGTCTCTTTAATTTTCCTGTAGGCAGTATCTATCTTACCCCTAGTGAGATAAGCCTCTACATCCTTACATTTGTCCTCTAGCCATCCCTGCTTAGCCATTTTGCACTTCCTGTCGATCTCATTTTTGAGACGTCTGTATTCTTTTTTGCCTGCTTCATTTACTGCATTTATTCAGTGTAGCACAATAAAACAGAGAAAATGCAAGTAAACTATGACAGTATTCAAAGGCACTACAATGGACGAAGTTTTAGACATTATAAATAATAATAATTTTGAAGGACTGATTGGTGAAGACAATGAAAATGTTGATGTGTTTTTTTTTTCCTCTGGCTCTGATGCTTTGACAGATGAAGATGAGGCAGATGATGGTGCAACAGGTACTGTGAAGGTTCTGGATGTTCCTGGATCAGTGGAAGTTCATTTTCAAAGTACTAAAAATATGTGTTTGGGGACTGCAGATAATGAAGTAATAGGGGAAACCTCGCAGCCAACAGCTGACTTACAATAAAATTGAGCCAATATGCTGCAACTCCTAAAAATTACATTTCAGTTGATGCAGCTCCAGAAGAAATGCAAAACAAAATAAAGAATCATGCAAGTTGTTCTAAAATTGTATATGATTTCTTTACTGGCAGAAAGAGCAGAGAGCATTCCAGCACTTACTTTTTTCGCCAGGGTAGCACATACTTCCACCAGAAATGCATTACTGGTCTGAAGACAATGAGTTAGGACTGGAAATAGTCAAGAAAGCTATATTGCGAAACACATATCAGAAGATAAAATCTCTAATTCACTTCAATGATAATGATCAAGTTCATGACAGCAAACATGATACAGGATTCAAGGTTAGACCACTAATTACAAAAGATGAATGAGTCCTTCCAGCAGTTTGGTACATATTCAGAAAATTTGAGTGTCAATGAAAAGATTGTGAGGTATTACGGCCATTATACACCAAAACAGTTCATTTGAAGTAAGCAAATTTGATTTGGATACAAATGATGAGCTCTGTGTGCTTCTAATAGTTACAATTTCAATTTCGATTTATACTACAAGAAGGAAGTGACAAAAATACTGGCCTTGGTGTTGGATCTAGGGTGTGGTAAATACGCTTGAGTGTATTGAAAATCCTCAAGGTCATCTACATCTATTCCACTAGTCAAGATCTCTTGCTGCGTCTGTGAAACATTGGATTTTGGGGAACAGGTGTAGTGTGAGGAAACAGAACTGAAAAGTGTCTTTTTCAATAAACAAAGCAATTGGAAAAATTGCCTTATGGCATTTATGACTTTGCCTTTGATACAAGTAGTAAAATCCTGCTTGTCAAATGGAATGATGATAAATGTATATGTGGAGACACACACTTCAGTAGATAGATGGATCATCCTATTTATAAATCAGATGATTCCACTCATCTGAGTACTTTTAAAAAATTAATCCTTTCTTTATTTATGTTATTTCACATTACTATATCATATAAACACCAAAATACTTTGTCATTTCAAAAAAAAAGGGGGGCGATGATGGGGAGGGAGGGACTGAGAAAGAATGGATTAATCTTCCTACAATTTTCGCTAATGCCAAAGCATTGAATGAGGCAGAAAGTCACACAAAAAATGCTGGTGTTACAAAGGAAGGAGCACTAGCAGAAATCTGCCTTAATCTGCCAATGTGAAGACACACAGGCAATATACTGTACATCACTCAAAATTCAACAAAATAGTTCATATATTACTCCCATGGCTTACAATTACAGTTTGACAATATTTAGCAACAAAAACTGTATAGTGATCACTCCAAAGCCTAAATACAGGTTCCTGCTTGGGACAAACCATTACTGCTATCATGTTCGCTGATCATCAAGGATAGAGATATCAAAACATGCTTCATAAATGCCAGGAAGAATATGGTAGTCATAATAGTATGGACACTTAATGTGACAGTTTTACATGGGGGATGTTGTGAACCGTGGTTCCGTAAGATACCAGTATGGGTCTGACCTGTAACATTTCATTTACAACTAGCGAACCTCAACATGCAATTAGGTAGTAACCATTACCAAATGCTTTGTGTACTCCACTTTGGATTGTGTTGTATGTGGATTATTATTTTCTTTTCTCATTCTGAAATGAGCAAAGAGACCATTCCTGGTCCATCATGGCTCTCCCAGTGGCAGTCTAAATTCTTGTTTGTTGACACTTGTGGTCAACTGCCATGTTAAAATGCATTATACTTTGACTCTTTTTGACAAAATGGGTTGGAATGGCTCTCTCTCTACTTTTTTAAGAAGAAAAAAAAAAGAACAGGGTAATACAGTGAGGAAGAAATTTTTATTCTTGTTCTTATTCTCTCACCATATCGGTAATTATTGCCAGCAATGCCCCTCATTCACTAAGTTGCCTTCCACTCATATGGAGAACACACCAGGTGGTTATAATTAAACCTCAGCTACTCACAGAGGTCTAGCACGGGCTGTAATCATCATTTGGTAGATATTGTAATGCATTAATGCAGAACTGATTTACACTGGAAAAAATATTATCTCCAATTTTGGTCACCAGGTGAAGACCTGGCACCGCGAATGGATTAGGAATGGGACGTGGGCACAAAAGATCAAACAACAGAGAAAGGCATTATGCTGATTTTATTACTAACCACTTCTTACTCAATTTGAGCACTGGAGACATCAATGAGATGCTGCACCCATAAAGCGATGTGATAATCAGTTGCTTGCAGCAGTTCCGGTGGAATCTGAGCAACCTGTTCCTTTGTACTGCCCTCAGATCAGGTAGAGGTGAAATGTGTCCCTGGCAAACATTTTCCTTTCTTTTCTGATGGCCCCACAGATCAGGTGATCTTGCAGGCCACTCATCTGGAAAACCTCTGGAGATAAAATGTTTGAGGAAAGTTGCATTACACAGACCTTTCATAGGGGGAGTGACGTGTGGTGGTCTCCCATCTTGCATGAAAATTGTGGTTGAAATGCAACTGGGCTCTTCCAAAGCAGGAATCACCTGCTGTACAAGGCGATGTCAATAACGAGTGGACATTACAGTACACCGTATAGGTTCTTGGCTGTATTACCTTCAAAGAAGAACGGACCGAGAATAAAGGTGCTTGTGAATCCACACCACACAGCCACATACAATCAGTCCAATGGCTCTTTGGGCACAATATGTGGTTTAACAGTGCCCCAAATTCAGCAGTTCTGTGTATTCACTGCACTCTGTAGTGTAAAATATGCCTCGTCACACCATAAAATATTGCCTGGCCATGTGTCATCAACTTTGATCTGTGACAGACACTGAAGAGCAAATTCACAATGTTGCTGGAGATAATGAGATTTCAGCTGCTACACCATCTGGACCTTGTGTAGGTACCAGTGTAAAATAGACTGCAATACTTTCCATATTGTTGACTACAGCATGGACAATTCTCTGACACTACATGAGCATAGCAGTACTAAAGGGGCTGTGCTGCATGGTCAGTTACAGTAATAGCAACCTTGTCAATAACTTCCACTGGGATAGGATGCCTTCCTCTTCCAGGTGTCACTCGAGATCCCCCATGTTTTCAAATTTCATTGCAATCTTCCTTAAAGCATTTAATAAAATCGGACCTCGTCTCAGACCTTTCACTCAGTGGTACTCTTTTAATACAGCACTGTAACGGCTGTCATTACATGAAGCAGTTTCAATAACAGCTTCTCTTCTCCATAGCCACAGTGTTCACTCATGTTATGGCCTGTCAAATGACAGCATGGGTGCCATACTAACAGTGTGCAGCACCAGATTTGCACCTAGAGGCCACAACTGGAAATAATTTGTTTTCCAGCATAAATCAGTTGCACATTAGGATACCTACCAAGTATTGCTGCTGTACAATAATTACATCCTACACTGGACCTCCATAAGTACTGCACTTCCAGACATAGCCACATTTATTGTTAGTGACTTCTATGTATATGCCTACTTATTTCTTGATATGACAAAACCACATTCTTCAAGGATATACAGTAAAACTGAAGACTCACATCACAAATAATACAGATGACATAAAAGTGATACAGAGAAACTTGTTTGTCAAAGACAAAACATTGCATATGCTGAGTGTAAACAACTGGCAGACAACCCAATTAAGAGAGATGATTTGACATTTAGACAAGTTTAGTCTGTTACTGCCACTACTGTTTAACTATGTCATCTCTGAAGCAATCATCTTAAACTTCACAGTCAAGGGTGCTCATACAATACTGTGTAGAGGAAAGGGGGGGGGGGGGGAGGCCTATGGACGTGTCATGGAGTATTTTTAATATTTTGTGTGTGAGACAAGTGGTGACTTGTACATAGCCATAAAAAGTTGCAGTTCCAACCCTGCTAAAACCCCGCGTAATATCAACTTTTAAATCATTTTTTGAAAGTAAAATACGTTTTTTTCCTTTCCCTGAGAGCTTGATTTCCATAATGAAGCCAAAAGGTCACACTCCAATAGTAAAAATTTTTTGGGCCTCTATATGGTGCAGGCCACCATAAAGGAACACAATGTTCAGCTGAAAACAGAAATAAGGTACTAAGTACTAATATAAATTACTCATTATTAAACTGTTTTTCACCATGACATGCACACATGTTCATAAGAATTTAGTTTAAACTAACACGCACACACGCACACACGCACACACACACACACACACACACACACACACACACACACACACACACACACACACACTATCGGTGGTCTCCTTTACTCCTAAATTACAAATCTATTGTATCACACAAGGTAAACTCACGGTGGGAATATTAACAAAGTAGGAAAAGACAGATTGCTATACACTATAAAGAAGACACGTCAAGTTGCATATAGGCACAATTAAAAGACACTCACATATAGTTTTCGGCCACAGCCTTCATTAGTTAAACACACACACACGTAAGCACACCTCACGCACGCACGCACAACCACCGTCAAAGGCACCAACCACTTCCTTCACCAAATCTCCACTGTCCCCACCACTAAGGTATATAAACTAATCTGTAGCACAGCCATGGGCACCCACCTTCCTTGCCTCCCAAAACACCAGACCTCTAGTCTGGGTCAGGTGCACTGATATTATCTTCATTATCTGGACTGAGGGCCATGACACCTTATCTTCATTCTTTCACAATCACAACATCTCCCCCCAACCAGTTCATGTTGTCTCCTCAATGCAGATGTTGACCTCCTCCTCTCTGATGACTCCATTTGCACCTCTGTCTAGATTAAGCCCACCAACCACCAACAGTAGCTGCATTTTGACTGCTGTCATCCTTTTCACACCAAAAAAATCCTCCCATATAGCCTGGCTACCCAAGGATGGCATATCTGCAGTGACAAAAACTTCCTTGTTCAATATGCTGAAGGCCTCACTAATACATTTACAGACAGGCGCTATCCCCCATACCTAGTCTGCAAACAGACCGCCCCTGTCATTCCCCTTCACACCTGCAATCCTCCCACTACCCCCAAGGACCAACCACAAAGGAGTGTCCCCTTCATCACCCTGTGCCACCCCAGACTGGAACAATTGAACCACATCCTTTACCAGTGCTTGGACTACATGTCATCACACCCTGAAATGAGGTACATCCTACCTTAGTTACCTCCCACTGCCCCTAAAATGGTGTTCCATAACCCTCCCAATTTCCACAATATCCTGGTCTATCCGCATGCCATGCTCAATCCCAACCCCTTGCCACATGGATCACATCCCCATGGAAGACCCAGGTGCAAAACCTGCCCAATTCACCTACTCAACACTTCCTATTCCAGTCATGTCACAGGTTTATCCTACCCCATCAGGCGCTGGGACACCTGTGAAAGCAGCCATGTCATTTACCAGCAATCACTGCACAGCTGTTTATATTGGTATGACTACCAACCAGGTGCCACCAGGAAGAATGGCCACTGCCAAACTGTGGCCAAGAGCAAATAAGGACACCCTGTGGCACAGCATGCAGCTGAACATAACACAATTGATTTCAATGGCTGCTTCACTACCTGAGCCATCTGGATCCTTCCCTCCACCACCAGATTTTCTGAACTGCGCAATTGCGAGTTATCCTTACAACACATTCTCCACTCTCGTAATTTTTCCAGCCTCAACCTATGGTAACATACTGTCCCCACACAATCCACCCAACAGTTTCCAACCCTTCTGTCCTATTATCTCCCCCGAATTCTCGTATCCCACCCTGCTCATTTGCACTCTTCTGCCAAGGCATCTGCCCATCTTAGCCCGTTCCTCTCCTTTTTTGCTCCTTTTTTCCACCATCTCCATGCCCCATAACCTCCTGTTGCTGCACAAGTTGGCAGTCTAGTGCCTGCCCATTCCACAAGACATTATTCATCTCCCTCCCCACCCATTCACTACTATTCCTACCCCTTCATCAACTGCTCCAGATTGCTGCTTGCATCCCATGTGATTTTGTGTTTGGCTCAAGATACCGAAGTTTGGCACTAGTCTGCGCACGTGAGGTGCACTTGCTTCTGTGTGTGTGTGTGTGTGTGTGTGTGTGTGTGTGTGTGTGTGTGTGTGTGTTTTACTGACTAAGGCTGTGGTCGAAAGCTACATGTGAGTGTCTTTTAATTGTGCCTGTCTGCAACTGGCGTGTCTTCTTTACAATGCATAGCAATCTGTCTTTTCCTATGCTGTTGATAACTGATGATGTAACTATAGGACGTAGAACATGAGAAGTGGTGTGCAATCCTTGCATGATGATTTCCAACCTGTGTTCGGTCCAAATACTAGTCTTGAATCTTGCAGCTTCACAGAACTCCATCAGTAGTAATGTATACACAAACGTACTCTTTCCCAAATCGAAAACAAATCTTTTATGAACACATACTAAAGCCATTAAAAATGTGTCTTGAGTAGCATCGATGCCCAGTTCTTAGTAGAATTGTGCTTGGTGAAGCCTGCACCATGCAGTGGTAATAGCTGAAGTAGTGTCACACCACCAGGGCAAGACCCATGTTGTGAGCAACATAACCAGAGGCTGGGTAACAGTACAACAAATGTATCTCAGAGTCGTATAAATATGTCTGAATTATAAGGCAGATTTATTCAGAGTCCATCAGCACCACCACAACACCTGGTCTACATCTACATCACAATCCTGTGACAAAATGCACCACTCTTCATTGGATCTTCTCTATCTCCTCTATCAGTCCTACCTAGTAGCGAGTCCAGATAGAGGAACAATAATCAAGAATTGGGTGAATAAGTGCCTTATAAGCCACTTCTTTCGTGGATGAGTTACATTTTCTTAAGATTCTTCTGATGAATGTGAGTCTGGCGTCTGCTTTTCCCACTATCTGTTTCATATGGTCATTCCATTTAAGGTCACTCAGGATAGTTATGCCTAGATATTTTACGGCAGATGCTGTCTCCAGTTGTTTGTCATCAATAGTATAACTGCAAAGCAGTGGATTTCTTTTCCTATGTATGCACAATATGTTACATTATTTATGTTCAGGGTCGACTGCCAGAGTATGCACCATTCATCAATTCTGTGCAGGTCATTCTGCAAATTCTTACTATCTTCTGGCGTTGCTACTTTGGTATAGATAATTGCATCATCTGCAAACAGCCTTAAAGAGCATCCGACACTTTCCACCAGATCATTTATATATATTGCGAACAGCAACAGTCCTATCACACTTCCCTGTGGTACTCCAAATATTACTTTTACACCTGTAAATTTAGTTCCATAAAGAGCGACGTGTTGAATTCTATCTGCAAGAAAGTCTTGAATCTAATCACAGGTCTGCTCCGATACTCTGTAAGCTTGTATTTTTTTCCATTAAACAGCAATGCAGGACAGTGTCAAATGCCTTACTGAAATCAAGGAACATGGCATCAACCTGACCACTGTTGTCCACTGCACTGTGGATCTCATGGAGGAACAGAGCGAGCTGAGTTTCACAGGATCTCTGTTTGCAGAATCCATGTTGGTTTTTATAGAGATGTTCATTTTCCAAGAACATCATAATTCTTGAGCATAAATCACGTTCCATAATTCTACAACAGATTTACACCAACGATGTATGTCTATAATTGTGTGGATCTGTCTTATGGCCTTTCTTAAAAACAGGAATGATCTGCACTTTTTTTGAGTCATTAAGTACCTTTCATTGCTCAAGCAATCTATGATAAATTACTACTAGAAGGGCAGCAAGCTCTTTCATATAATCTTTATAGAAATCTTACAGGTATCTAATCTGGTCCTGAAGCCTTTCCACTACTAAGCAACTGTAGCTGATTTTCAGTTCTGCGATCGGTTATCCCAATATCTGCCATATTGTAGTTTGTACGACAATTGAAAGGAGGGACAGTGTTACGATCTTCCATGGTGAAACAACTTCAGAAGACTGAATTCAGTATTTTGGCCATGCTAGACAGCTAGATACCAACAGCTGCAGACAAGGGTTTGAGACTGGGATGGGCCAGCTGCCTCCTACACTGCATCTGGTTGTGGGGTTTGATGCCACAGCACCGCTGACCAGCCTTTCACACCTTTTGTCACAAGACACCTGCCATGGGGCAGCAGCTCATGTACCATGCATGGCACTCTTCACCCGCTTCCGCAGTGTACGCAAGCAGGGCTAGAGTTGATAGGTGCGCCTGTTCTGTAGCAGAGCGCTGTCACAGAAAAGTAGAAGGGTGCCTGCGATGTCAATGCTGTGGCCTACTGACAGGCTTCTGACTGTTGCTTGGCATGACATCAACAGTGCAGGATGCCTATGCTTCCATCTTTCCGCCAGGGCTGAAGCCAGCCACCTGTGAGCCACTGTCGGCCAGGGCTGCCAGAATGGGGTGGGTCTGTCTCACATTGCTAATGATGTGACATGTGTCAGAAGTTGAATAAAACATTTATTGCAACAACCAGTGTTTCACTGGGCTATTGGCCTGTCACTTCACAATCAGCTTATTTAGTGCCATCTGCACTCAACAGAGTGGTGACAGCAGGGGATCTTCGAACCCAATACCAGGCCTCATGGTGACAGCAAACAGAGCCTACAAGTGCCATGTGTGAATGAGAAGATGATGCAACACCTGCAGGAGTGCAGTTTCATTGACATATGGTGGGTCGAGTGCACACTTTTTGTTTTGTTTTTGTTCGACAGCAAGGTCATGGTAGGACAGTGGATTTTTGCAAGTGTTTGAGTTGTGCTTGTAGGTAAATGATATGGGTAATAAGGGTACCAAGAGTAAGAGGTGTGACTCATTACCAAGTAGTGTAAAGCTAGGTTTAATGATTGTTTCAATATATAGCAGTAATTATGAGCAGCCACTCAGGTGACAATAGTTAAGCTACAGTACAATGCAATATGATATGGTTATGTTGAAGTGTTCTAGTAATTTGATTTTGTTTTGTGCAGAGCAAGAAATATAGCCCAGTATTTAAGCAAGTAAGGCAGTGAGAAGGGTTGGGATTGTGGGATGTTTAGGTAATTCTTTTTGCTTATGTTTGTAGAATTCATAAGAGGTAAACACGTTGTGGTTAGTATCACAGGGAACAGGGTTTTCAATATCTCAAGGGGCTACCACAGAGGAGGCACTGAGAATTTTAAGAAAACGTACATAAGGTGCAAAGCGGTCTAAAAGATTAGAAGCAATTGGTGCTGAGGTGAAGGAAAGAACTTACCACAAAACTTTGCAGTGCAGGGAGAAGTTGCAGAGTGAGCACAAGGATTGGTTGATCAAAAAAGAGACTTGGGATGCAAGGAATATGCTGATTATGTGGGGGATGGAAAAGAAGGAAAGAGAGGAAGCAGAAAGAATGGAGAAGGAGGAAGCTGAAAGGGAAAGGAGCAGGCTTGTGGACAGCTCATGTGTTCCTGCAGGACATCCTTCTACCATTCGTGTAGTTGAACCTGTTGGTCTGATGAAGAGTTGGGAAGATCATCAGAGAGGGTTGGACAATCTTTTGAGTGGGAAGATTGAAGTATTTGTAGAGGCTGTCATATTACAAGTTCCTGAGAATTTATGCAATGCACAGAATGATGATGTCATTGAAGCTAAGGAACTGTGGAGTTGGAGGTAGCAGGAATGAGTGTGGGCTGTGTCTGAGACATTAAGTGTGGATACAAGGGTGATTTAAGAGCAGTAGTATCTGCCCCACTGTGTAATAATGGGTGTTGTCATGACACCGGAGAGCCTGGGCCAGATGCACAAAGAAGTTGCATATGCTGGTGATTTTTGCATCATGAAGAGTGGTCCTGCAGACAAAGTTGCTGTTTTAAGTGATACAGGGAATGTACAAGAAGGTGTAAATTGTTGTGTTGCAAATGTTGGGACAGAAACAGTACAGGCACATATATTACCTCAGAACAGGGTGAACGGAGGCAAAAGAAGAGAAGATGAATTCACAGGGTGGATGATCAATTTGACAGGGCTGAATCTGTTGAGTGTACACCAGACATTCTGTGTAGTGTTTCTACCCAGTTTTTGGTGGAACTAGTAGGAATTTGTAAATAAGCCACTGTGAAGTGTTTCAATAGCAACTGCGAGCTAGTAATCGCAGTGCGACAACATGTGGGTCACAATAACACATACGCAGAAGGATGAGACAAGCCAGCCATGCTTAGAAAAACTGCACTGTGCAGAGGTAAGGATGAAACAGGCATGACGATGACACCACACCAAAGCAAGACACATGCAGCAAGCTATGTAACTGGAGGATGGGTAATAGTGCAACAGATTTGACTCAGAATCATATAATAGTTGTGAATTTTGAGGCAGATTCATTCAGAGTCCTGGTGCACCATGATGACACCACACCCATGCTAGATGAGCTGACAGGGCACCGCTCCCATGAGTTGGAATCAGGGTTGGGGCTGCTGCCTCCTGCACTCAGTATCCTTATGGTAATTCCTGCCACAGTGCTGTTGACCTGCCAAACATACCTGCCATCACCAGACTCCTGCCAAAGGACAACAGGTTTTGTCCTGTACATGGCAGTCTTCATTCGCCTCCATTGTGGACACGAGCAGTGCCTCAGTTACTGGATGTGGCGATTCTGTAGCTGAATGTCACTGCAGTGGAAGTAGGAAAGCAGCACTGGCATCTCGGCTGTGTCTTATTGTCAAGCCGATGTCTGTTTCCTGGCCCCATCAATGCAAGATGCCTATGCATGCATCTCTTTGCCAGGGCGGAAGCCAGCCAACAGCTAGCTGTCACCAGCCAGTGTCACCAGAGTGGCGCATGTCTGCTAATGATGTTCTGTTTATTTCAAGTTGAATAAAACATTTCTCTCGAGCACCAGCATGTCACTGGGACCAATGGCCTGCCATTCTGCCACTCACCCTACCAAGCACAATCTGGACTCTCACTTGAAAGAAATGTCTTTATTTAATGTTGTGAAAAATGTACTGCCGTAACACGGGGCTACACGCAAAGGTAAAGTATTTATTATGTTAATTTTTTTATTACTATCAGTGTATTGATGGAAAGTGATATGTTGAAACTGTGTTGTGAAATGGGACAATAAGCCATATACCAGTCTTTTGTAGTCAGTGTTCTCATTAACTGCGCATCTGAGGAATGACAAAGACCTTAAACTTGCCACAGCTCCTCCCATTCATTTGAAATTCTACCAACCAAGACTCTCTCTCAATGCTGTGGAACTAGTGATCATAAGAGAACACTTACGATAGAGAGAGGTGTAGAAGACAGAGTGTCTTAATTGCAGCCTTTGTATTATTCTTCACTGAGCATACAATTTGTGGCTGGAAACAAGAGGCTGTTAGACTATACACTCCTCTATATCAATTCTAGTTGTATCATGAGAGAGCTTCTATGAAATTCAAAACAAACATGTGCAAGTGTGTAAGTTTATATGACTATGAGCAGTTGATATTTGCGAACTATTAACATAACCTTAAATTTCACTCCAGGATGTGAAAAAATGAAGTAGTAATGTTGTGTATGAGGTCATCCACAAAGTAAGTTCCGTTTCTATTTCTGTCCGCAGCCACTCTACAATCACAGTTCCGAGCATGTATGGCAGTTACTCTGACTCAAGGAGAAGGCATTTACGCCATTTTCAGATCGCTGCTGCTGATGTGTCTTTTGTAGTGCTTCTTTATAATGTCAGCAGTAATTGGAAATGCCGTTGTGTGTGGAATCAGATCTGTGATTCATTTTCTAAATGCAAAGAAAGTTAAACGAAAGGAAATTCATCAGCAGATTTGCGAGGTTTATGGACAAAATGCTATGAGTGTTCAATGGTTAGACGGATGTGATCAAGTGCACGATGAAGAATGTCTGTAGTTACTGATGAACTGGTTCACACAATTGAAGAGAAGATTGAGCACAACCGTAAGTTTACACTTAGTGCCCTTGCTATGGAAGTTTTGGAAATGTCACGATCACTAATTCATGAAATTGTTACTGAAAAAATGAAATTTTGAAAACTTTGCTCATGTTGGGTACCCAAAATTCTTACTGAACAACACAAAAAAAAACAATAGATGGGCAGTGCACTTCAGTTTTTGACTCACTACAATTAAGAAAGCAATGGTTTTCTTTCTCCAGGTATCGTACGACACCTCTGAAACAAAACAGCAATCAATGGAATGGAGGTACACTTCATCCCCAACGAAGGTCACGCCTAAGCAAATCTTGACACCTCGAAAAGACGTGCACTGTTTTTTGGGACAGAAAAGGCATTTTGCTGATTGATTTCTTAGCATGAGGCCAAACAATCAATGCACATGGCTACTGTGAGACCATTAAGAAATTATGCCACACAATAAAGAACAAGCGCCTAGGATTACTGTCAAAAGGTGTTTTTTTTCCACATTAATTCCAGACCCCAAGCGCCAAATGTGACCAAACAACTCTTATGGGAATTTTACTGGGATGCATTTGATCATCCTCTGTACAGCCCGGACCTCGCTCCTAGCGATTTTCATCTCTTCTTACACCTAAAATCTGTCCTTGGTGGTCAACACTTCAACAATGACGACAAGCTGAAAGAATATGTTACCACATGGTTGAATACACAGGTGGCAACCTTCTATGAAGAAGGCATACAAAAACTTGTGCCAAGCTATGACAAGTGCCTACAAAATTTCGGAAGCTATGTAGAAAAGCAGTTTAACAGTTGTAGATTCTTTTTTTTTTTTTTGTCAATAAATATTTTTTCTGTGTCTGTACACGTTTGTTTTATATAACCAAACACAACTTACTTTTTGGACATACCTCATGTTACTAAACACAGAAAGCTGATGCACTAAACTTAGAAAACATTTCGTGAAAATTAGACTGCTCATTTGAGAATGACATAAAATGCCTAAAATTCCAGTTTTGTGCTGCAATCCTTTTAATAAAAAGGGTTGCAGTAACCATAAGGAGGACTTGCATCCTATTTCCCAATGGAAGATTGAAAGAAAATATTTCCTAACATTATGTCAGAAAATATGTGACAAGTGGCAGAAAAAAAAATTCAGAACAGGAAGTTTCTAATTTGTCTAGTAAAGAAAACAATAACACTAGTGCAGGGGTGGCCAAGAATTCGAACTGGGGGCCATTCCCAGGCTAGAGCACACTAGCATTCAGCCTTGCTGTACATTTCCCCCATCACCACGCTGTCTGAGAGCATGGAGGGGAAGAGGAAGAAACTGTGAACATGCCACACTGGAATGGCAGTGCAGTCACACTGCATTCGACTTGGTTTATATTTCACATTTCTCAACACCACAGATCACAAATTAAACAAATTTTCAGTATCATTTAATAATTATTGGCACGCTGAATACATAATATAATATCAAATCCAATACAAACTATGGCACACGGACAAACTTACACAATTTCACACAGTTTTGGGACTCAAGTTGCCACATAACTATGACTTATTTAATTTCATAACTGAAAAAGGTCTTTCACACATGTTGATCATAAAATTGTAGAACTTTTGCAACCATGTTATGGAGGCATGGACAAACTACCTCAGGGAAACAATGTAGACCTCTGGACAGTTAACATAAAAGCATTTTTCATTAAATGGGAATAACCTTGCAGATCCATCAGTTATATCTGGACATGCACTGGGGCACTTTCGACTGAAACAGCAAAAGGGCTCAAACACAGATGTGATACTGGCACTGTCCCCAAAAAGTTTAGGAAACTATTCATTTCAATCCTTTCAGTGTCACAAGGAATTCTCTAAACCTTGCATTTTCTTTAACGCCAATGAGATTAGGCGACTAGACTGTGTTTGTCAGAATGTGCCCCTTCTACAATGTGATTTTCTTTTTAAATGTATCACCATAAAATCAGAAAGAAGTTGTTTCTCCCCTTGCATTGTCTTACTGTGGACAGTGCACAGTCAAGTCCACTTAAAATTTGAGGTCTGCACTCCATTTCAGGTGTTCTGATTTTTGTTCCTGCAACCCCTTTCCCTTCATAAAGTCAATAACAGTGAGTTTTAAATTGAAAAATCATTCCAGGCATGTCCCTTGGCTTAACCAACGAACTTTGCCATAACATACAAAATTTCCATTCTCTTCACTCAGTTCTACTGGAAACTGTTTTAACTGACAGTGGAGTAACGCATGTAACTTCAGAAATTATTCCCCCCCCCCCCCCCCTCCCCCCATGGGCTGCATAAGTGAAAATTGTCAATTAAGTCTTTAAATTCTTTCTGCATGGGATTGTACTGTAATTTTACAGCAAATTTGCAGCATCCATTGCTTATGCAACTGCATAACATAAATTGAGGATTCTCATCCCTCTCTTCTGTCATTCCCACTCATTTTTAGAGATTTGTGACAATAGACTGCTAGACTGCATCTTTTTGTGTAAACAGCCATGGACTTGTGAATATCCTGCATACCACGAACAAATAATGAAAGGTAAAAAGCACTCGCACCACAAATGTGCCGAACTGAAGAAAGTTGTACCGATCAAAAAATGCCACATCGTAATACTAATGAAACGTCACGCTGTAGCAGGTACTTCTGAGAAGGACCAAGCAAAGCCGAAACAGGGTGAGCCTTGGCTCGCACATGGCCTGCACACTCAGCGTGCATGGAGTTTGGCATGCTGTGGCAGGCCCTGATCTAGTGTGTTCTGAGGTCAAACAAAAAAGTGAAAAGATTTTAAGTTGTAGTGATGAACAAGATACTGCTGCAAGGGCAGCCCTAGAAACTTTGACTGCTTCTTTGCAATCTGTTGGTGATTCATCAGTTAAGTAAAAGTGACTATGTGAGGCAAAGTATACTTTAAAAAATCTAAAGTGAAGTACTGTTGCTGTCTTCTGATGAAGAAGAGTTAGATGATCACTCAGAATCAGAGATGATAGTTCATCTGAAAGAGAAATTTTGTTCTTGCACATCTCAAAGGAAACAGATGGAAAGTCTTGCTATTTTACCTAAGAGATAGAGTGTTAAGAAACTGATAACTTCAAAAGGATTTTAACAAAACAAGAGAAGTAACACTAGAAAAGCAAAAGATTTTTGACAACCAAGGGTATTTCGTCTTTCCCCAGTCAGATGACTGCCGATTTAGTTCTGATGAGATAAGCATGTCAATACCTGGCAAAAATAATTTTGTGCTCATAAGAGCTGATTGAGATAAAATTCAAGTGCACAACAGATTAGTTCTAAGTAATTTGAAAGAAATGTATGTACACTTCAAAGACAACTATCCAGAGCTCCTAACTGGGTTTTCAAAAACTGCCGAGCTATGTCCCAAAAACTGAATTTAGTTTTAAGTTGTGGTACACATAGTGTTTGTATTGTTGACTGGGTGTAACATTTCTCGGCTAGCAATGAATGATGACAGACCAGTAAGAATCTACAAAGATTGCATTGCAAGAGTTTTGTGCAACCATTATTATCTGCTTGCCACTTTAGTGAATGTCAATTCTGTCAAGGCCCAGAAACACTTAAGAATTATTTACAAGAATTGTTTTGATACTAACGATATTGACCAGGTAACTGACTAAAACAATGGGTCTCTGTTGATCATACATTTTTAGAAACCATCACAAAATCCTTCGACAACTTTACTGATTCTTTTTTGACAAACAGAAACCATTTACACAACATTCCTTTGCAGCCAGTCAACAATCAGTCTTAAAAAGAAAAAAGACTGAAAATTGGGCTTAAAGAAGGTGAGATCCTAGTGACCTGTGATTTTGCTGAGAATTACACCTTTGTTGTACAGGATGAAGTTCAAGGTTTCCACTGGACCAACACAGAAGAAACAATTCATCCCTTTGTAGCTTATTACAAGTATGGCAGCAAGCTTGAGCACCCGAGTTTTGTCATCATATAAGAATTCCTCTCATATGACATGTTGATCTGCATCTGTTCAAGTCCTATTTGATAACTTTCTGACCAAAGATTATAGACACACACACACACACACACACACACACACACACACACACACACACACACACTACTCTAATGGAGAAGCATCTCAGTATAAAATGAGAAAGAATTTCATCAGTCTGTGGTATCATGAAGGAAATTTCCACATTGAAGACCTGTGGCATTTTTCAGCCGCTCTCGTGGTGAAAGAGTCATCCATGGTGTTGGTGGAACATCCAAGCAACTGGCTGCAAGACCAAGTCTGCAACAATTGTACACAGATTAAATCACGACACCCAAACAACTTTATATTTCTGCCACAGATAATGTAGAAGGGATCAGTTTCGAGTAAGTTACTATGGAAGATCATGAAAATGATGAATTGAAGCTTACAGGTAGATTTCAGAAATACTGTATAACTGAAGGGACACAAAAACTTCATACCTTTAATCTGCTAAGCAAGAACAAAAGCACTTTAGTTGGACTCTACTGAAAGCAAAATTGAACTGTGGCAGCTGATGACAGTGTTAAGATATCATTTGATGACACCATAAAAGATATATTGATTGTGAATATAATGGACAATGGTGGTTAGCCTGCATAGTTGGAAAAGAATGAAATCATAGTTAGCTTCTTACATTCACATGGACTGTCTGCATTTTCCACATTCCGTAGGTATCCAGACATTCTTTCCATAAGCAGCAGGGAAGTAAAGGCAATGTGAAACCCTCAAACTACTTCAGGGCAAACATATACATTATCCAATACAGAAATGATGTGCATAAAAACTGACTGGCTAGAAGCATGATGCACTGGGCTGATATGCTGAACCTCAGTAAGCAACAAGAACTAATAAATAACTGATTTTAGGCCTATCTCTGGTATTCAGCTGCACTGATTTTTTATATGTTTTCAACTTCTTGTCTTTTTTTAATTTCACACTGATAAGGCAAATTTTGTATTTTTTGTCCAATTATCTGTTATAAACTCTTTTTTTTTTTTTTTTGCATCCACATGTATCCATACAATAATGCATAGCTCATGAGGAAGAGGAACAACATTTAAAATATGAGGAAGCGTCCAAAGATAATGCCTTTGAATTTCTTCTGTGAAAACTCTTACAGCTTTTTAAATAAAACAAGTGCTATTAACATTCTACATCTTTATTCTTCATGTCTACATATCTGCTAGAGGGTTCCAAACCTTAGTGTGTACCATAACTGTATCAGTGCATGAGAAGCAGGGTGCTGTAACTGAGTTTCAAATTTGAAGAGTTTGTCCAGACATGGAGCATCCTCTCCTTCAGCATGACAATGCTGACACTACACACAAGCTCTACATCTGCAACAATCCGACACCTTGGTTCACTGTCATTAACCATTCTCCATACAGTCCTGACTTGGCCTCATCCACTTTTCATCTTTTCCAAAAACTTTTAACGAACACTTCACTTTGATAGTGATGAAGCAGTTCAAGAAGAGGTGAGGTTGTGGCTCCATTAACGAAGTCAAACATTCTAGAGTAATGGTATCAACAAACTGATCTCTCATTAGGATATATCTGTTCTTCACCAGGATGACTACGTTGAGAAATAAATATGCAGACACGAGGAATAAAAATGTAGAATGTTAATCAAATTTGTTTTATTTAAAAAGCTTTAAGAGTTTACACACACAAAAAATTAATTTTTGAAGGTATTTACAGCACTATCTTAAGCATAAAAAAACTTCTGATAGTGATCCCATCCTAAAAGAGCTTTCAAATGAACTCAATTTCATGTTTTTGGCTTATTTTGAACACAAATAGTGTTCTTTCCTAATTCGTGTAATATTCTTCAAAGCAATAAGTATCTTGTAATACACACTTTCTAATGTAGTCTATGCTCTTCCTCAAGGTTTAAGCTATCTCCATATCTCATTTCATTTAAATTGGTTCAGCAGCTTACTCATGAAAATGTAACAGACACAGTTACTTTCAAATTCATAATATTAGTATGGATAAAACTTTCAATTACAATAGCTTTTTGGGATTCAATTTTGATGAAATAAAGCCTATAAGGTGTCCCTAGCTATCCTCAAGTTACCCGGAAAAAATAAATTAAAAAAAAATCCACATTAGAATTTGTGTAATAGTTTTGAAGAAGCACTTTCAAACAGACAGATATGACAGTTTGACATATTTATAAATGAGTTCCTGCTTGGGTAACAAACTTATCATACGTTACAGAAGAAGTGTTTCCGTACTTGTTGCTACTGATATATTTATAGTGCAATTTCTTTAAGAGTGCCATCGCAGTATCAAGAACCTGTATTTTTGAAGCTAGTTAATTTCTTTCCATCATGAATTAAGATGATTATCAGCATTTTACAGTTTGCGACTATTTCTGCAAGTACATAATGTATTGTATCTCTAACGAACTATCATTCAAAATGAAATTATAGCTTTATTCCAAGCAGTGATCACATTTTAATGATTTATGAAAAACTTTCCCCCTTTCCAAACATTTACATACAAATCACACAATAATTCTTAATGTAATAATAATCTACTTTGATCATAAAAGCTTCATCACTGATCTCATTTATGAGCACACATCTGTTATTAGATTCATTGGAGGGAGAGAGAGGGGGAGGGGAAAGGGGGATGGGGATGGGGAGGGGAATGGGGAGGGGAATGGGGAGGGGCAGAGGGGAGAGGGTGGGAGGGAGACCATAGTGGAATTTCTTAGTATTTGTCAACTAAATTATCTAATCTAAGTTCTATATTTCATACCTGTAAATTTTTTCTGATACATCATCTTTAAAACGAACAGTCTTTTTGTGTTCCGTCCCAGACTCTTCTTCCTCAGGAATGCAAATATCAGACCCAGCAGACTGGCCCACAATGTCTAATGATGATGACCATGAATATTCATCAACACTGGATTCAGACAAACTGCGAGACACCCGTCCTGGATGTTTAAGGATACCTTTCCTTGGACTCAAGTTCTGTGAAAAAAAATAAATTAATGTTCTCAGAAAGGTTTTTAAAAATTTCTTTCAACTGTGTTCCACAGTAATAAGTGTTACAGCAACAGAAAGGAAAAATGACTTCACTTAATACCTATAACAGTTTTGCCTTCAGTGCTATTTCTCTAGCTTGTTATCTACAATATCATCATCATTAACTATTTGACATCTATACATAGATATTTTCATCAAACCTTCTTTCATCAATCTTCCATCTGTTTACATTTCAAGCTATATTTCTTTCAATACACAGATACGTATTTGCTGCTGTCTAGCTGCCCCCATCCTTCTGAAACTACGGATGTCCTCCACTGCATGCTCGTGCATAGGACAAACACTGTGTATGTCTCCCATCAGTGCTCAAGGAAAAAGGATATTCTTCATATCTGATTAGCATAGCTTTAGCAAGGAGTAAACATGGCCAGTCACAAGACAAAGAGGATAAGAAGCTGTTAACTCCAGGGCATTTCTCATGTACATGGCCAGATTTAACCTAAACTGGGCATAATCCTACAAAAGTAATCATCCAGCCACCTAGAAAGACATGTGCTCTTCTCAGCTTGGTAAAAGAAGGCCTGTTTTTATGGAAAGATGGGGTATACAGAATACTGTATCAATGAAACAAAGCAAACATTGGCCATACAACATGCATAACACACAAAAGGTATGTGTGGAATGTGATCACCATACTCAACATTCCCAGTAAGTCAGCCATATGTGAGCGTTTCTCCAGAATTATTTCTTGGATTATTCCATCACAAAAATCTTGGACACAACAATTTCCTACTGGGATTTAATTATTTAGGTATCTGTTGAGATACATTTGACTGAAGATATCAATTGTGATGGCAGCTTTCAACTGCATAAAGTGTGAGACCGGGCATTTCTTTAATTTCTTGACAAAAACAAAATTTCACACCAATTAATAGTAAATTTTAAATATGCTGGCCTATGATTTGATAGAGGCATGCATCCAATAAAACTGTCATATATACACCTGTGTGCTTCAGATGGAGCAATATTCAGAAGAAGGATCTAAGTTCAACAGAGGGCATTCATGCAGCCAAGACCTATGCATATGTGCCACTGTTCCAATTTCTGGTGCAAACTTAGCCACAAGCACAAGCACTCTCCAGTGCAAAACTCAAGATGGCTGCCTGCTTGTCAGCTGAAATATTTTTGCAAGAAGTCAACATCACACAGCTGAAATGCTGAAACCTCATAAAACACTATGTAATTGTTTTATTATTTTATTCGTGGCTATAATTTTCAGCAACTGCAGCATATATTATTCAGAAGAATATTCAGTCATCAGTTGCAAATATATATTGTATTATGGTTTACAGGTTTCAACAAATTAATATGTCATCTCCAGAAGCCTACAAAATTAGAGATATTATAAATCTTTAGATCTTAGCTATGCATTTATATGAAGTATAAGAAATATATTACAGAAACTTACTTGGTATTGTTCTATCGGTTGTCAATGTCTTCTTCATAGAAGCATAATGCTGTGAAACGAGCAGAAATGTACGTACTGTACATGATTATTGTTGATGAGAAAACTGTTGTGGGTACCGCTGAGCTCAACAGATGCAAACAAGCTATGACAGGTTGCAAGGTTAATGAGCTTATCACAAAAAGCAGTCATAAAAAGAAAAAATAATTCTCTTTTTGCAGTGTAGTTCATTAATAAGAAGCTCAATCAACAAAATGTTGTCATAATAAAGTCAGATAAAGGCAATTCTTCAGTTATCTTGTATTATTGACTATCTAAATAAAACATTAGAATTCTTTTCTGATAACAGAACTGATACCATTAGCAAAGACTCCAGTACTAACTTCACTAAACAGTTTAAAGAGGCTTTTGATTCCAATAACTCCCTCTTCCCTCCCAAAGACCATGCTAGATTACTAAGCATGAATCCTAAGACAGTCACTGAACTGCTTCCACCCAAAATTTAAATTTTGGTATGAAATATGAAAGCAGCATAATGAAATGAGTTTTCTGAACTTGAAACTATGTTTAGTGGATGATGAAATTAGGTAACCCACCACAACAGATAACCACATTCATGCCTCTTCTTGTTACCCCTTTAAGCACAAATTGGCATTCTTTCATACTACGCTGCATTATCGAGGTGTTCCTAATGCCTTCTGCTATTGCTACGAAATTCAACAACAAAGTATATAGCGGTCAAAACTGGATATCAATCAAACCTTTTGCAATAATGTTATAGCAATAAAACCAACAAGAAAATAAATTCCTCTACACTTAATAAAAGTGGTCTTACTGCTAAGAAATACACTACAATCCCATTTCTAGGTAACAACTCATATCATAGACCTAATTTGTTTACAAAATATGACATCAATGTGTCCTTTACCACCAAAATGCCACCAAGCTGCTGTTTCTACATAATGAGAAACCTCCAACTGACAAATTTCTCAAATCTGGAGTATATAAAATACAATGTAATATACACACGAGTCTTTAGTAATATACATACGAGTCTTTATATAGGACTGACAGGGAGGGCATTAAAGGCCTGTTTTTATGAGCATGAACTCAACAAAGACAGTGAGAATTCACATACATCAACACTATTCTTCCTCCATCCCTGCTTAGCATGGAAATTTTGCATATAGTTGACAAGGTCTACAAAATTATCCTTTTAGAAGAATTTAATATATATAAATATTCCCATCTATTGTTAAAAATTTGTTGCATGATCAACTAGCATTAAAAACAAGACACTATTTTGACTGCAAATCAGCTCTTACAACATGAGAAAATTAGCCTATTCCTTTTATGTATTGGAACTGTGTGGTTTTTTTTTTGTTATTATTATTTTCCAAATGTATTGTATATAACTTCCTTATACACCTTGGTTATATTTTTTATATGCTCTTGCATATGTCCCTTGCTGCTAGCACAATAGCTTGATGTATGTACAGATGTAACTAAATTACTGCAAACTGTCAATCTGTGTTTACAATCATCACGTAAAATACATATATTTCTGAACATATCATAGCATTATGTTCCTAAGAAGAAGGGAGTGACATCTGCTAAACCAATACTAAGTAGGTTACTGTAATACACTTCTTACTTCACTTAAATTTACAGCCAAGGTTTAAAGATCTATAATATCCAAACAATGGAAAATCCATGCTGGAATAATGAGAGTGTTAAGGAAATGAGACGTTGCTACTCACCACGCTACACAGATGTCAAGTCGCAGATATGCACAACAAAAAAACTGTCAAATTGACTGGTTTTTTGTTGTGCCTATCTGTAACTCAACATCTCCTCTATAAAAACAATCAAAAATCCAGGATGGAATGTAACAATATATGAATCTCTTCCAAATGACTTATAATATCCCTAATGTTGTAGGCTACTGCAGATGACAAACCAATTTGCCAAAACATGTAATAAAAATATACTTGCAACTGAAAACAGAATTTTAGTCTCAAAAATATTTCACAGATACTTAGTCCTGTCTGGTGATGATTTGTGACTTTCTGTGATGGAGCCCCTAAGATGATCAGACAGTTACATTATATAAAAGAGGGACATAAAAAATGTATTTGCTTCTAAGAGACAGGGTCACAGTATTTTCTGTGAATGGTGATGCACTGTATTATTCCTTTCACATTAGGTAAACAAAGATCTAGTATCTTTTGAATAAGTTCAAAACTAATGCTTTATTCTATTATATTCAACCAGGTCAAAGATGCTGATGTTTTTGGGATTGGCAAATATGAATGTTGAGGGAAAATCATTGACACCGTAGACTGCAGACTATAAAAGGAGAGGAATAAAATGGGTTGAATGCAGAGAATAGTTTCTGGAAATTATTCGGAACTTGGTGTTGTGAAAACAGTGTTCCGGGAAGATATTCATATGAACTTAAATCTCAATCCTGTCAAGTCCACTATTGTTTTATTTTTTACAATAAAGTACAAAATCAGCAACTTTTAATGCTTGTCACTACAAATTCTTTGAAAACTAAGTGAAGTTTTATGTTACAGAAATCTATTGGCAATATCAATAACATGAATAGTGACATTGACATATTATCTACTGCAAATGACTTTTTTTTTTTTCATTTGACAACTGATTGACAAAAAGGTTTTCTCAAGACAGTTAATGAGCCCAGAATAGTTGCTCTACATGATGAGGCCCACATTTTATTTATAAAGTTTATCAGTAAAAATACAAAAATTGCAAGAAAATAAAGAGTGTGAGCTCATTTATCAATTCTCCAATTTCTATCATAATGTACATTTTATGTCCAAGGACATTACTTTTTTGATTATGTTACTAGTTAATTCTAGATGAATGTTTGTGAACAACCAGAAATATCTGAACTATCTTGTGGTACATGGGTCAGTGAAATCAAGACTTTTTCTGCTTTTGCTTTCAAAACATGTTACATGGTAAGAACACTACCACACAAGATTATGGACTGAATCGCAGACAGGTCCAATGAGAGAGAACACCACAAATATTTTCAGCTTTCGAACCAAGTCTTTTTCAGAAGCAGAAAACACATTCACACAACAATTCACATTCACATGGCCACTGCCTTCTGTGCTAAGGTGTAACTGCAACTGCATCTGGCACAAGCAGCAGTCCAGCTGGGTTGGGTAGTGAAGATATGAATGAGGCATGGGCACAGAAGGGGATGGTTGGCAGGGTTGGGGGTGGGGAAAGATTGTGGTGCTGCCTGTGGGAGCATGCAGGGATGTGGTGGGGACAGATGCAGCATTGAGAGGCAGTGCAGTGTTTCTTAACGACATAATATTTGTAGTTACACAGTCAAGTACTCTTGATTTCTTTGGTAGATCACGGCTGTTCAGCAGTTTCTAGGGATTTCGATCATCATATCACCAGTAATTAGATAATTACAAACTCTAAACCACAGACCAGTTACAATGTTCACTTCGAAAAAATATTTAAAACCTATTTATACTCAATTCCTTTTTTTTAGTTAAAGATACATGTACATTAGTCAAATGCAGATACCCAGGTCATAAGGACCATTGCACATTATGTAAAAAGTTTTTAAAACACTTACATATCACACACGCATGCATCCCAACTACACATGGGTAGCACTATGTATCTACGGCCAGATGATTTGTCTAGTGTAGCAGTTATGAATTATACAGAATAACTGAAACCTGGTTTTATTTTTAAAATCTTGCATTCAGTAATAACACTTTTATTGAATTTTTAAATACTGCATACCTTAATTAAGTTCACAAAGTAATGTCATTGAGATGACATCTTTCTTGTTGTTGTTGTTGTTGTGGTCTTCAGTCCTGAGACTGGTTTGATGCAGCTCTCCATGCTACTCTATCCTGTGCAAGCTTCTTCATCTCCCAGTACCTAGTGCAACCTACATCCTTCTGAATCTGCTTAGTGTATTCATCTCTTGGTCTCCCTCTACGATTTTTACCCTCCACACTGCCCTCCAATACTAAATTGGTGATCCCTTGATGCCTCAGAACATGTCCTACCAACCGATCCCTTCTTCTGGTCAAGTTGTGCCATAAACTTCTCTTCTCCCCAATCCTATTCAATATTTCCTCATTAGTTATGTGATCTACCCATCTAATCTTCAGCATTCTTCTGTAGCACCACATTTCGAAAGCTTCTATTCTCTTCTTGTCCAAACTATTTATCGTCCATGTTTCACTTCCATACATGGCTACACTCCATACAAATACTTTCAAAAATGACTTCCTGACACTTAAATCTATACTCGATGTTAACAAATTTCTCTTCTTCAGAAACGCTTTCCTTGCCATTGCCAGTCTACATTTTATATCCTCTCTACTTCAACCATCATCAGTTATTTTGCCCTCCAAATAGCAAAAGTCCTTTATGACATTAAGTGTTTCATTTCCTAATCTAATTCCCTCAGCAGCACCCGACTTAATTCGACTACATTCCATTATCCTCGTTTTGCTTTTGTTGATGTTCATCTTATATCCTCCTTTCAAGACACTATCCATTCCATTCAACTGCTCTTCCAAGTCCTTTGTTGTCTCTGACAGAATTACGATGTCATCGGCGAACCTCAAAGTTTTTATTTCTTCTCCATGGATTTTAATGCCTACCCCGAATTTTTCTTTTGTTTCCTTTACTGCTTGCTCTATATAGAGATTGAATAACATTAGGGAGAGGCTACAACCCTGTCTTACTCCCTTCCCAACAATTGCTTCCCTTTCATGTCCCTCGACTCTTATGACTGCCATCTGGTTCCTGTACAAATTGTAAATAGCCTTACGCTCCCTGTATTTTACCCCTGCTACCTTCAGAATTTGAAAGAATGTATTCCAGTCAACATTGTCAAAAGCTTTCTCTAAGTCTACAAATGCTAGAAACGTAGGTTTGCCTTTCCTTAATCTAGCTTCTAAGATAAGTCGTAAGGTCAGTATTGCCTCACGTGTTCCAGCATTTCTACGGAATCCAAACTGATCTTCCCCGAGGTCGGCTTCTACTAGTTTTTCCATTCGTCTGTAAAGAATTCGTGTTAGTATTTTGCAGCTGTGGCTTATTAAACTGATTGTTCGGTAATTTTCACATCTGTCAACACCTGCTTTCTTTGGGATTGGAATTATTCTATTCTTCTTGAAGTCTGCGGGTATTTCGCCTGTTTCATACATCTTGTTCACCAGATGGTAGAGTTTTGTCAGGACTGGCTCTCCCAAGGCCGTCAGTAGTTCCAATGGAATGTTGTCTACTCCGGGGGCCTTGTTTCGACTCAGGTCTTTCAGTGCTCTGTCAAACTCTTAACGCAGTATCATATCTCCCATTTCATCTTCATCCACATCCTCTTCCATTTCCATAATATTGTCCTCAAGTACATCGCCCTTGTATAGACCCTCTATATACTCCTTCCACCTTTCTGCTTTCCCTTCTGTGCTTAGAACTGGGTTTCCATCTGAGCTCTTGATGTTCATACAAGTGGTTCTCTGATCTCCAAAGGTCTCTTTAATTTTCCTGTAGGCAGTATCTATCTTACCCCTAGTGAGATAAGCCCCTACATCCTTACATTTGTCTTTTAGCCATGCCTGCTTAGCCATTTTGCACTTCCTGTCGATCTCATTTTTGAGACATCTCTGTCTTACCATTATATAATCTATCTGATACCTTTTAGTATCTCCAGGGTTCTTCCATGTATACAACCTTCTTTCATGATTCTTAAACCAAGTGTTAGCTATGATTAAGTTGTGCTCTGTGCAAAATTCTACCAGGCGGCTTCCTCTTTCATTTCTTAGCCCCAAACCATATTCACCTACTACGTTTCCTTCTCTCCCTTTTCCTACTGCCGAATTCCAGTCACCCATGACTATTAAATTTTCATCACCCTTTACTACCTGAATAATTTCTTTTATCTCATCATACATTTCATCAATTTCTTCATAATCTGCAGAGCTAGTTGGCATATAAACTTGTACTACTGTGGTAGGCATGGGCTTCGTGTCTGTTTTGGCCACTATAATTCGTTCACTATGCTGTTTGTAGTAGCTTACCCGCACTCCTATTTTTTATTCTTTATTAAACCTACTCCTGCATTACCCCTATTTGATTTTGTATATATAACCCTGTATTCACCTGACCAGAAGTCTTGTTCCTCCTGCCACCGAACTTCACTAATTCCCACTATATCTAACTTCAACCTATCCATTTCCCTTTTTAAATTTTCTAACCTACCTGCCCGATTAAGGGATCTGACATTCCACACTCCGATCTGTAGAACGCCAGTTTTCTTTCTTCTGATAACGACATCCTCGAGTAGTCCCCGCCCGGAGATCCGAATGGGGGACTATTTTACCTCTGGAATATTTTACCCAAGAGGACGCCATCATCATTTAATCATACAGTAAAGCTGCATGCCCTCGGGAAAAATTACGGCTGTAGTTTCCCCTTGCTTTCAGCCGTTCGGAGTACCAGCACAGCAAGGCTGTTTTGGTTCTTGTTACAAGGCCAGATCAGTCAATCATCCAGACTGTTGCCCTTGCAACTACTGAAAAGGCTGCTGCCCCTCTTCAGGAACCACACGTTTGTCTGGCCTCTCAACAGATACCCCTCCGTTGTGGTTGCACCTACGGTACGGCTATCTGTATCGCTGAGGCACGCAAGCCTCCCCACCAACGGCAAGGTCCATGGTTCATGGGGGTTCTTACCAGACACAAATCTGGATCCTCTCCTGAAAGTTATGCACAGCTCTCTCCAACATTTCATTCAGCATATCTTCCGTTTCCTGATGATTGGAAATCTTGAGGTAATTAATTGTGCAGTGTTTGTTCATGTACTCTCTTCATTTCAAGTAAGACCACAAAAAGTAGTCACAGATTGATTGACTGATCGCTTGGGTGAGTGTGGGGGGCCAAGGAACATCACTAGGTCGTGAAATGACATGTCCTGGGAATATGTGTCAAACTACTTCCACAAATGCTCTCACTGTCTGATGTGTGGCACCAATCTGTTTGAACCACATTTCTGTCATTTTCACTCAACATCTTTCTAGTTCTAGATGATGGAAGTTATTTAACATTTCACTGGTGTCACAGCAGCTGTGGTTCCTCCTCCTAAAAAAAAAAGTGTCCAACAGTCCCTGCCTCAAGATATGGCACCACACTGTTACTTTTGAGCTGTGCAGAGGTTTTCTGTGTTCTTCATGGGGTTCTGCAACGTCTAATAATAACAGTTCTGTACATTAACATACCCGTCCAGATTAAAATAGACTTCATCACTCATGGACATTGGGACACATGTATCTTCCATAAGAACAGTGTCCATTATGCCACAAACCTATCTGTACTGCACAAAATCCATTTCACTTAGCTGCTACACAATCATTAATTTGCATAGGTGAAATTTGAGATCATTGCATAAGAAGCGATGAAGCAAATGATGTGACTCATCCAGTAATATAGCCTCTTGCCTATTGGAGCGTTTCAGACTAGCAAGAACTGCCATTCTCTCTCTCTCTGTCTGTTTTCCAGAGTGGGTCCAAACTGAACAGGGAAGACCAGGTGGTTTCTCTTTCACCACAGATCCAGTTGTTCTAAATGTTGCAACCTATCAGAGTATAGCGTTTTAAAATGATAATTAAATCCAGACCCTAAGCTGCCAACAGGCATTGATATACATCAACGGGGACAGTTGAAAATATGTTCCCCGACCGGGACTCGAACCAGGGATCTCCTGCTTACATGGCAGATGCTCTATCCACCTGAGCCACCGAGAGCACAGAGGACAGTGCGCCTGCAGGGATTTATCCCTTGCACGCTCCCCGTGAGACCCATATTCCCAACTTAATGTCCACACACTACATTCATAGTGCCCCTGCCCATTACACTCATTACTCGCGGCAGACAATCTTACCGAGTCCAGTAAGATTTCAGGCAATGCATGTGCATCCGCACAGAAGAAGGAAGTAGAATCAAATGATAATTAAATCAAGACCCTAAGCTGCTGACAGGCGTTGATATACATCTGTCCAAAAAAACAGTCTTCATATAGTGGCCGGCCAAGACTAAGTATAAGATATTAAAATGTTTTAAAAATGTGTATGCTGAACAGCAACCAGAAATTCTTTAGAAATTTATCAAATGAAAAGATATAATGAGCAGATTTACTACTTATATGGACTGATGTCTATAAACCCAATAAAACAGCATACACCTAGACAAGGTTTGGACCACACAAGATTCAATGGCAATGCATATTCTTACCAAGTGCGTGTCTCAGACAGTAAAAACATGACCGAATCGTGCTGTCTTTCATATGTAGTGCAATCATTACAGCTGGAGTGTAAGTAAGAAACTATGCCTCCCTGCAAAGTTGAATGTTAGAAAAATGCATCAGACAAAAAAGATTACCTAACATATCTCATCAGTATTACAGAAATTTATTCAATTCACAGTTCAATATAAAATTTGGTTTTCCTAGATGTGATACCTGCATTTCAAGTAGAAATGCAAATCACCACCCAGAGGTGGAAGAGCACTACAAATGGAGAACCACAACTGAAACTTCAAAGATGGCAAATACTGTTAAAGACAGCAAATGATATACACAAGACTAAAGCAGACACATTCTACAGATGAAAGAAAGCCACAAAACTTAGGAGTATGAAACAGAAAGATCCATGGGTTTTCAGAAAATGTCAATACGCCAATTCTCTGTTTCATTTAATATTCTAGTTATGTCTAATAGTGACTCTGTTTTGTTATAATGAGACCACTGAAGGGATAGGATATGATAAAGTTGCATTGATGTTGCACCACTTTATATTCACAAAGGTGGCACCAGACATTAAGCATTGTAGTGCTTCGAGAATTTCCACGTAAATTCTAGAACCACCTAGCCTCCTCCTGTCACGACCTCGCGATATTTTAAATAGGGTGTGTGAGAGACGAATCTGACCTACTGCACATTGCATGTTTGTGTGTGTGCAGGTCTAAAACAGTAACGAGCAAAATGTGGACACGGCAGCCGAACGTCAGCCAGCAGGTAGCTGCTGTACAATCCACAGAGTTTCAGTGTATGTGTAGAGAAGAGCCTGTGCTATTCTTTGCTGGTTTAGTGATTATGATGATTGTTAAAGACAAATGAAGAAGTGAGATTAGACTTTTAAGTAAGTCATGCGTTGGACTTGCTAGAAGCAAGACATGTTCATAAATTATGTGGTTGTTAAACCAATGAGTCTAATGTGAGACAAATTGGTTGACTTGCCAATTTTTTAAACATTTATGTGAGAAATGGTGAATTTATGCTTTGTGGAAGTTGACACATACCAAGAATAAACTAAAGGTATTCTGCTGCGAGTATCCACTTATGTCATGAGTAGAGAGAGAGAGAGAGAGAGAGAGAGAGAGAGAGAGAGAGAGAGTCTTTGGAGAAGAAGTTTTTCTAAATTGGCATAGCCAGCTATCCAGAGAAGAAGATCGCAGTGCTTACCAAGTAAGTCAACTGAGGTGAGAGAGGTGTGAATTTTGCAATCCAACTTCACATTGATTCTTGTCGTCTAAAGCGTTAGAGTGTCTGGACACATTCTGTAATGCATGTGGCATGGAGAATAAAAATTATACTATTATCAGAGTCTTACATTATGTTGTAAACAACACAAGAAGATTGAACTCAGTTACAGTAATGAAACTTCCTGGCAGATTAAAACTGTGTGCCCGACCGAGACTTGAACTCGGGACCCTTGCCTTTCGCGGGCAAGTGCTCTACCAACTGAGCCACCGAAGCACGACTCACGTCCAGCACTCACAGCTTTAGTTCTGCCAGTATCCGTCTCCTACCTTCCAAACTTTACAGAAGCTCTTCTGCGAACCTTGCAGAACTAGCACTCCTGAAAGAAAGGATATTGCGGAGACATGGCTTAGCTGGAAACATCCCCCAGGCTGTGGCTAAGCCATGTCTCCGCAATATCCTTTCTTTCAGGAGAGCTAGTTCTGCAAGGTTCGCAGAAGAGCTTCTGTAAAGTTTGGAAGGTAGGAGACGGATACTGGCAGAACTAAAGCTGTGAGTGCCGGACGTGAGTCGTGCTTCGGTGGCTCAGTTGGTAGAGCACTTGCCCGCGAAAGGCAAGGGTCCCGAGTTCGAGTCTCGGTCGGGCACACAGTTTTAATCTGCCAGGAAGTTTCATATCAGCGCACACTCCGCTGCAGAGTGAAAATCTCATTCTGGAAACATCCCCCAGGCTGTGGCTAAGCCATGTCTCCGAAATATCCTTTCTTTCAGGAGTGCTAGTTCTGCAAGGTTCGCAGAAGAGCTTCTGTAAAGTTTGGAAGGTAGGAGACGGATACTGGCAGAACTAAAGCTGTGAGTGCCGGATGTGAGTCTTGCTTCAGTGGCTCAGTTGGTAGAGCACTTGCCCGCGAAAGGCAAGGGTCCCGAGTTCGAGTCTCGGTCGGGCACACAGTTTTAATCTGCCAGGAAGTTTCATATAAGCGCACACTCCGCTGCAGAGTGAAAATCTCATTCTGGAAACATCCCCCAGGCTGTGGCTAAGCCATGTCTCCGCAATATCCTTTCTTTCAGGAGTGCTAGTTCTGCAAGGTTCGCAGAAGAGCTTCTGTAAAGTTTGGAAGGTAGGAGACGGATACTGGCAGAACTAAAGCTGTGAGTGCCGGACGTGAGTCGTGCTTCGGTGGCTCAGTTGGTAGAGCACTTGCCCGCGAAAGGCAAGGGTCCCGAGTTCGAGTCTCGGTCGGGCACACAGTTTTAATCTGCCAGGAAGTTTCATATCAGCGCACACTCCGCTGCAGAGTGAAAATCTCATTCCAGTTACAGTAATGTTTCCCGTTAGAGGTCACTCTTATATGGAATGTGACCACAACATGGCCTTCACTAACAATAAAACACCTGCTGAAATTCCTGACCATCGGTTGAGCCATTTTTCTGCAGCTGGAGTGAAACCTTGTTTTGACATTATTGGAGTAGATCAAGTGCGTCTAGGATCTTGGGCTCATTTTCTATCACCTCTGTACAAGAAGTGGTGTCCTTTTGCCATTCAACCAGTGAACGAGCTTTTGTTACTATAAGAAATGGGACCTCTTGTTCAATTCCAAAGGTCTTACACTAATAAAGCAAACTCTGTGGCCCATGTCCCCATGAAGCTGAGGATACAGCCAGTGAACTAAATTCTGAAGAATTCTGCCTTCCAGATTATTTATACAAAAATGAGATGGTTACTTTTATTTCACACTCTTAAAATAAAACAAAATATATGGCATCGTGGTTTTAATACTAATCTTTCATTACAAAAAATCAGTTTGGGCTGCTATGAAGGAAATAATATCCTTTATACTCTGTTGCAAATCTCACTGCACTCTCACTTGAAAAGTTTAGGGACCTCCAAAACTTGATGTAGTTTTGTGGCCCAGCAGTGAGGGATTTCTACATGAAACAGCCATTTTTTGAGACTACAAGGAAAAAGCAAGAGTTAGAAAAAAGCAGAGTATTCAGTCCAGGAGTGAGAACTAAAGACATTGCCATAAATGTATTATTCAGTGTAACATGACTGGCATTCATCACTGTTTCCAATAATAGCGTATACTAACAACTGAAAATTATACATAATGATCATAACTTCAAAATAAAAATTATGAAATGTATTAACTTTTTTTGTTAGTTATCAATAATCGTCCGACTGATTTGATGCAGCCCACCACGAATTTTGATCCTGTGCCAACCTCTTCATATCTTGCAACCAATGTCCTCAATTACTTGCTGGATGTATTCCAATCTCTGTCTTCCTGTACAGCTTTTGCCCTCTACAGCTCCTCCTAGTACCATGGAAATTATTTCCTGATGTCTTAACAGGTGTCCTAGCATCCGGTCCCTTCTCCTTGTCACAGTTTTCCACATATTTCTTTCCTCTTCGATTCTGTGCAGAACCTCTTCATTCCTTACCTTATCAGTCCACCTAATTTTCAACGTTTGTCTGTAGCACCACATCTCAAATGCTTTGATTCTCTTCTGTTCTGGTTTTCCCACAGTCCCTGTTTCACTACCATAAAATGCTGTAGCCCCTTTTTAAAATGCTGTAGCCCCTAATATACGTTTCCAGAAATTTCTTCCTCAAATTAAGGACCATGTTTGATATTAGTAGACTTCTCTTGGATAGGAATGCCCTTTTTGTCAGTACTAGACTGCTTTTGAGGTCCTAATAGCTCCGTCATTGTTATTTTGCTGCCTAGGAGGCAGAATTCCTTAACTTCATCTACTTCGTGACCATCAGTCGTGATGTCAAGTTTCTCACTGTTCTCATTACATTTGTCTTCCTTCTGTTTACCCTCAATATATTGTCACGTAGAACAAGGTGTAATTAGATGAATGATGAAACTAACTTCACTTAACAAAGGTTTATTCAGCAACTGCACATATAAGAGTGTGGAGCAAACTGCCTCCAGCCAGAACACAGTATATATACAGCTACAGAACATTCCAGTACAATGATTCTTAACAATATTTGTGGATATTTCTAGAATGTACTCAAACCGAATATAGAAATTAAAACTGTACAGTCCAGGTGAGTTTTGAACTCACGACCCTCCATGCGACAGTTTAGTATCATAACAACTACACCACGGAGCTACTCAGCCTCTTCAGCGACATTGCTCCTTTCTTAAGTGAACAGCGTCTTGATGTTACGTCCTCCAAGTCCGGGAATGAGTCATTGGTCCTGCATACTCCGACTCCCAATGACTGATTCTCGTCCTGGCGGTGATCTTTTTAGAACTTCCTTTTGCCGCTACACTTTTTGTCACCTTTCCGCTTGTTGCCTGCCATTGGAGCTTTGAATTTACAATGGGTTGCAGGATCCTTATAGGGATTCTTTCAAATGACATGGACCGTATCTCTGATCTTTCATCGTCTTGTGTCAGGGTCGAAATCTTCAACTTCATAAGTAATACCAGACAACTGTCTTACAAATTTATAAGGTCCAAAGTGATGCCTGAGGAGCTTCTCAGAGAGACCAACCTTCCGAACAGGAGTGAAGATCCAGACGATGTCACCAGGCTGGTAAACAACAGGGCAGTGGCTCGAGTCATACCTTCAGCGATCATTCTCTTGAGCCTGCAGCGTGCAGAGTCGAGCTAACTGCCGAGCTTCCTCAGCTCTGGTTAACACTGGCCGATGTAGTTGTCGTCCACGTCATCAGGATGTAACGGAAACACAGTGTCCATCATTGTCGTCGCCTCACGCCCATGCACCAGGAAAAATGGTGTAAATCCTGGGGTATCTTGTCTGGTGGTGTTGTAGGCAAACATCATAAAAGGTAGCACCTCACCCAGTTGCTCTGCTCAACACTGACAAACATTAATAGCATGTCATCCAAGGTCTTAATAAGGCGTCCAGTAAGCCCATTAGTTTGCGGATGGTAGGCAGTCGTCATGCAATGAGTATGTTGCTCCGACGGTTTACCTCTGCCACAGGATTCGATTGAAAAACTTTCCCTTGATACGTAATTAACGACCTGGGGGCAGCGTGTTTTAATACAATGTCTTCCACGATGAATTTGGCTACCTCGGATGCTTCAGCTGTTTTCACGGCTTTTGTAATGGCATAGTGTGTCAGATAATCAGTGCAAACAATAATCTATCTATTGCCACTAGCAGACGTTGGAAATCGCCCAAGGAGGTCAATCCCAACATGCTGGAAAGGCACTTCAGCTGGTGGAATTGGTATGAGTCGGCCAGGTGGTTTCTGAGAAACTGCCTTTCCCCTCTGGCACTCTCGACAGTGCGACACATAGTGACAGACACTCCTAAATAAACCTGGCCAGAAAAATCTCTTGCAGATTCTATCATATATCTTAATAAATCCAAAATGTCTGGCCTCAGGTGTGTCATGGAATTTCCTAAGCGCATGCATTTAGGAATAACTGGTAGCCATCTATTTCCCCATATGGACCAAAGTTTTTCTTGCAAAGTAATCCATTAACTACCTTAAATTGTCCTTTCACATCCTCTGACTGATTTAAGGCAAGCATAATTTGATATTTATGGTGTCCTCCCTCTGCTCAGCAGAGACATCCTGGAGCACAGCGAGACAGTCACTATCTTCATCAAAGTCTTGATGGTCTTGCACAGGGTTTCTTCCATTTTTGTACACTATGGTAATGTCATACTCTTGAAGATATAGTGCCCACCGGGCGAATCATCCTGTTAGATCCTTAAGACATATCGACCAACAAAGTGAATGATGGTCTGTAACAACAGTAAATGGTCTTTCATAGGTCTTTCATGTCGAAATCTGCACATGGCCCAGATCACAGCAAGACATTCTCTTTCTGTATTTGAGTAGTTTCTCTCAGCTTTTGTAAGTGTCCTAGAAGCATAGGCTATAACCTTCTCTTTTCCATCCAAAATTTGCACCAAAACAGCACTGATCCCATACCCCTGGCATCTGTATGTAGTTCTGTAGGTGCTCTCTCATCATACAGACCAAGAACAGGGTCAGTCGTCAGAGCTTTTTGCAACACATCGAACAAATCTTGTTGAGCACCACCCCAGATAAATTTCGCATCAGCTTTTAACAACTCTTTGGAGTGGCCTGGCTTGGATACAGAAGTCTTTGATAAAACGACGGTAATAAGAACATAATCTGAGGAAGCTTCTCACATCTCTAATACTTTCAGGAATAGGAAATTTCGTTATAGATCTCACCTTTTATGGGTCTGGCCTCACACCATCATATGACACAAAGTGTCCAAGTATTTGGATTTCTTTTGCTCCAAAGAGACACTTTCTTGGATTAAGTTTCAGTCCGCCTTGTTGGAGACACTTAAGAACGGTCCTCAGTGTTCATCAAATGTCTTTCAGAACACTGTAATGTAATCTAAATAAGAAAGACACATCATCCACTTCAGGTGCCTTCGAAGATTCTCCATCATCTGTTCAAGAGTTGCTGGTGCATTACACAAACCAAACGGCATTACTTTAAACTCGTACATGCCCACAGGGGTGATGAATACAGTTTTCTCATCATCAGCCTCATCTACTTCGATTTGCCAATATCCCGAGTACATGTCCATGGTTGAGAAAAACTTAGCCTCCTTCAGACAATCTAGTGTATTGCCAATTCATCGAAGAGGGTAAACATCCTTTTTAGTTATCTTATTAAGATTCCTGTAATCAACACAAAAGCACCAACTGTCATCCTCCTTCCTGATGAGGAGCACTGGTGATGATCATGGGCTCTGCGAAGGCCGAATGTTGTCATTCTCCTTCATTTTCTCTACCTCATCACAAATTATTCAACGTTCTGTTGCTGACACGCGGTATGCTCTCTGGCTTATTGGTTGATGGTCTCCAGTGCTAATCTCATGCTTCACCATCGATTTGACTAATTCAGAGAACTCTTGAAAAAATGGCAAGTAGCTTCTTCTGTTGTTCCTTTGTGATATCTGATAATAGTCAAGCTTAATTTCACCCACAGACTTGGCACAAGAGGTTTCTATGACGCTCAGCTGTTGTTCAATTAACGGCTCAGTGTTTGCTATCCACATGAATCTTGGAAAGATCTACGGTTCGCAGCGACAGTTAACTATCCACAATTGACCAAATCCATTCTTAAACGAGACGACAGAGGCTGGAATGACAAAGTTATTCTTCAGTGGTACGCTCCTCTTGCATTCCACTACAAGATCCATGGGTTGATACATGGCATGACATGTGACAGTTACCTTTTTAGTGCCGACTGTAGGAATGATCACTTCGTCCAGCACACAGTCTGCACACACTCGGATGCGCATCTTCCTGTCCACAGTATCTCATCTCGTCTAGCATAATCTTCGAGCAACCACAATCTATAATTGCCTGAGAAACTTTCCAAAAGTCCCATCCAAGAATGATGTCATGACTACACTCTTGTAAGACGATGAATTCAAAGGCTGTGTATGGCACTTATACCCACACGAATGGTACACCTTCCTGTAGGTTTTACATATTTGCCATCAGCCACCTTCAGCAGAGATGTTTTGCTGTCAACAGATATGGTTTTCTGCAACTGGCGACGGTACTTCTCCAAAATGAACAATATGATGCTCCAGAGTCCACAAGAGCTTGGGCTGGTCAGCCATCCATGAGGATATCAACATAGTTTCCTATCATTTTTGTAGTGATCGACGCCAGAGGTGGCCTCACTTCCAAGGAAAGTTGCACCCTTTAGTTTTCGAGGTTGCAATGGCTAGGTGATCGGCTGGAGCTTCTAAACAGCGATGGAGACCTTGATTGGCATGTTGGGGAGCGTCATCTCCACCGGCTAGCTTGCGGCGATGGTGACCTACGTCACCCTTCATCCACATCATCTTGTTCATCTTCGTCGTCCCAGAGTTGGCATCGGCTAAGATCGGTCTGCTGTCTTCTAGTGTTAGCATCATAAAATATCTGCCACCTTTCTCGACAATAGTGCACCACATGTCCCTGTCGTCCACAGTGGAAACATACTGGTTGGTTATTCTGGGTCCTTCAGACATCAGTCTTCCATGGTGTCCAAACATGTTCCTCATGTGCCATTGTAGGAATGTAACTTCGCCTGGGTCTCGACTTTCTCACCATTTTAAAGGGAAGTGAAGGACGAGAGATTGGGTTCAATGTCTGTTCCGCTTCCTCTCTTATTACCTCTTGAAGCATCCCAGTTTTTAGCTTGCTGTGCAGCCTTCTGAACTTCCTCTCTCACTATCTGACAAAGAACACTTGTGAAATCAGTTGCTTTCTCCATCACAGACATTCATATGACATTTGGAAGCCATTCAAACTTCTTGCGTGTAATTCCTTTTTGATGTATTGCCTCAATATACTGGCACCATTTTATGAAGTCGTTAGATGTCGAAACCTCCTTCAGGAGTAGGGCTTGATACATGTCCTCAGCAACACCCTTCATTAGATGTGCAAACATATCTTCCTTCTTCATTCTATGATCCACTATTTTCACAATTCCAAGATGTCTTGAATGTAGAATGCTGTAGTCTCTCCTAGACACTGTGGCTTGCACTCTAATTTATCTTCAGCCATGCACTTCTGTCTTTGTGTGTCGCTGAAATACTTGCGCAGTTCCGCCTGGAATACTTCCCAGCTTGTGACCTCCTTCTTGTTGTTCTCATACCATTGCTTTCCAGTGCCCTCCAAGTAGAGAAACACGTTAGCCAAACACATGGTGTCATCCCATTTGTTAAAGTTGGCTCTACGCTCATACACCTTCAGCCACTTGTTTGGGTCTTGGCCATCGTCACCAGAGAACCCCTACGGATGTCTCACGTGGTAGCACAGAGTTGCTGTCATCATAACGTGCTCTTCTTCTGTCTCTGGTAGACTGCAATCTGCTGAATATGGCTCGAACTTGGGTTTCTCGCCACATAAACGGCGGCTCTGTCGTAGCCTGATAGGAGCCATTGTGTCGTTGATAATGTGCACTAACAAAAGTTCCAATACACAGCGTCTTCACCAGAATAATGTCACGTAGAAGAAAGTGTAATTAAATGAATGACGAACACTAACTACACTTAATAAAGATTTATTCAGCACTTGCACATACAAGAGCGCGTAGCAAACTGCCTACGGCCAGAACACAGTATATATACAGCTACAGAACATTCCAGTACAATGATTCTTGACATTTGTGAATACTTCTAGAATGTGCTCAAACTTAATATAGAAATTAAAATTGTACAGTCCAGGTGAGGTTTGAACTCACCACCCTCCATGCAACAGTTTAGTATCATAACCACAACACCACAGTGCTACTCAGCTTCTTCTGTAACAATATATTCTGTACTCATTAGATCGTTCATTCCATTGAGCAGATTGTGTAATTCTTCTTTACTTTCACTCAGGATAGCAAATCCTTTCACCTAGAATTTTAATTTCACTCCTGAACATTTCTTTAATTTCCATCAGCGCTTCTTTGATGAACGGACTGAACAGTAAGGGCGAAAGACTACATCACTGTCTTATACCCTTTTTAACCCAAGCACTTGAGTCTTGGTCATCCTCCCTTATTAGTCCCTCTTGGCTCTTATGCATATTCTATATTACTCATCTCTCCCTACAGCTTACTACTATTTTTCTCACCATTTTACATTGTCGAACGCTTTTTCAGGGTCTACAAATCCCTACGAACGTGTCGATTTTTCTTTAGTCTTGTTTCCATTATCAACCACAATGTTTGCCTTTACCTATCCTAAATTAGGAAAATATTTAGAGTAGATTTCCCAACCATGTTATAGTTCTGGATGGAGATTTTAATTTTCTGGATATAGACTGGGAGACTCAAACGTTTATAATGGATGGCAGTCCAATCCAGTGAAAGTTTTTTAAGTGCATTATCTGAAAACTACCTTGAGCAGTTAAACAGAGAACCGACTTTTGGCGATAACATATTAGACCTTCTGGTGACAAACAGATCCGAACTATTTGAATCAGTTAATGCAGAACAGGGAATCAGCGATCATAAAGTGGTTACTGCATCGATGATTTCAGCTGTAAATAGAAATGTTAAAAAAGGTAGGAAGATTTTTCTGTTTAGCAAAAGTGACTAAAAGCAGATTTCAGAGTACTTGACGGCTCAACACAAAAGTTACACAAAAGTTTTGTCTCAAGTACAGATAGTGTTGAGGATCAGTGGACAAAGTTCAAAACCATCGTACAATATGCATTAGATGAGTATGTGCCAAGCAAGATCGTGAGAAATGGAAAAGAGCCACTGTGGTACAACAACTGAGTTAGGAAACTGCTGCGGATGCAAAGGGAACTTCACAGCAAACATAAGCACAGCCAAAGACTTGCAGACAAACAAAAACTACACGAAGCGAAATGTAGTGTGAGGATTGCTATGCGAGAGGCATTCAATGAATTCGAAAGTAAAGTTCTATGTATTGACTTGGCAAAAAATCCTTAGAAATTTTGGTCTTATGTCAAAGCAGTAGGTGGATCAAAACAATATGTCCAGACACTCTGTGGCCAAAATGGTACTGAAACAGAGCACGACAGAGTAAAGGTCGAAATACTAAATGTCTTTTTCCAAAGCTGTTTCACAGAGGAAGATTGCACTGTAGTTCCTTCTCTAGATTGTCGCACAGATGACAAAATGGTAGATATTGAAATAGATGACAGAGGGATAGAAAAACAATTAAAATTGCTCAAAAGAGGAAAGGCCGCTGGACATGATGGTTTACCAGTTCGATTTTACACAGAGTACGTGAAGGAACTTGCCCCCCTTCTTGCAGCGGTGTACTGTAGGTCTCTGTAAAAGCGTAGCATTCCAATGGATTGGAAAAGGGCACAGGTCATCCCCATTTTCAAGAAGGGATGTCAAACAGATGTGCAGAACTATAGACCTATATTTCTAATGTCGATCAGTTGTAGAATTTTGGAACACGTATTATGTTAGAGTATAATGACTTTTCTGGAGACTAGAAATCTACTCTGTAGGAATCAGCATGGGCTTTGATAAAGATGATCGTGCGAAACCCAGCTCGCGCTATTCGTCCACAAGACTCAGAGCGCCATAGACACGGGTTCCCAGGTAGATGCCATGTTTCTTGACTTCCGCAAGGCGTTCGATACAGTTCCCCACATTCGTTTAATGAGCAAAGTAAGAGCATATGGACTATCAGACCAATTGCGTGATTGGATCGAAGAGTTCCTAGATAACCTAGATAACAGAACGCAGCATGTCATTCTCAATGGAGAGAAGTCTTCCGAAATAAGAGTGATTTCAGGTGTGCTGCAGGGGAGTGTCGTAGGACCATTGCTATTCACAACATACATAAATGACCTTGTGGATAACATCGGAAGTTCACTGAGGCTTTTTGCGGATGATGCTGTGGCATATCGAGTGGTTGTAACAATGGAAAATTGTACTGAAATGCAGGAGGATCTGCAACCAATTGACACAAGGTGCAGGGAATGGCAATTGAATCTCAATGTAGACAAGTGTAATGTGCTGCAAATACATAGAAAGAAAGATCCTTTATCATTTAGCAACAATATAGCAGGTCAGCAACTGGAAGCAGTTAATTCCATAAATTATCTGTGAATAGACATTAGCAGTGATCTAAAATGGAATGACCAAATAAAATTAATTGTCGGTAAAGCAGATGGCAGACTGAGATTTATTGGAAGAATCCTAAGGAAATGCAGTCTGAAAACAAAGCAAGTAGGTTACAGTACAGTTGTTCGCCCACTTCTTGAATACTGCTCACTGTGGGATCCGTACCAGATAGGGTTGATAGAAGAGAGAGAGAAAATCCAATGGACAGCAGCGGACTTCATTACACGATCATTTTAGTAATCGTGAAAACGTGGAAGACTCTCCAGGAGAGACACTCAGTAGCTCAGTACAGGCTTTTGTTGAAGTTTCGAGAACATACCTTCACCGAGGAGTCAAGCAGTATACTGCTCCCTCCTACGTATATCTCACGAAGAGACCACGAGAATAAAATCAGAGATTAGAGCCCACACAGAAGCATACCAACAATCTTTCTTTCCATGAACAATACGAGACTGGAATAGAAGGGAGAACTGATAGAGGTACTCAGAGTATCCTCCACCACACACCGTCAGGTGGCTTGTGGAGTATGGATATAGATGTAGATGTAGAAGCCAAACTGATTGTCATCTAACACACTCCATTTTCTTTTCCATTCTTCTGTATATCATTCTTGTCAGCAACTTGAATGTAAGAGCTGTTAAGCTAATTGTGCGACAATTCTCGGACTTGTCTACTCTTGGAGTCTTTGGCAATTGCGTGGACAATATTTTGAAGCCAGGTGGTACTTGGCCAGACTCATATGTTCTACTCACCAACATGAATAATCATTTTGTTGCCATTTCCCCCAAATGATTTTAGGAATAATGATGGAATGTTATCTATCCCTTTTGCCTTATCTGCTCTTAAGTCCTCAAAAGATCTCTTAAATTCTGATTCTAATAGTGGATCCCCTATCTCTTCTAAATCGACTCCTGTTTCTTCTTCTATCACATCAGACAAATCCCCCCCTCATGGAAGCCTTCAATGTACTCTTTCCACCTATCCGCTCTCTTCTCTGCCTTTAACAGTGGAATTCCCGCTGCACTCTTAATGTTATTTCATTTCTCAGTGACTTGTATTTCTGTATTCCTGAATTTCTTTGAACATTTGTGTACTTTCTTCTTTCATCAATCAGCTGAAGTATTTCTTCTGTTAATCATGGTTTCTTCACAGTTACCTTCTTTGTACCTATGTTTTCCTTCCCAACTTCTGTGACTGCCCTTTTTAGAGATGCCCATTCCTCTTCAACTGTACTGCCTATTGAGCTTTTCCTTATTGCAGTATCGATAGCCTTAGAGAACTTCAAACGTATCTCATCATTCCTTAGTACTTCCGCATCCCACTCCTTTGCGTATTGATTCTTCTTGACTAATCTATTAAACTTCATCTTACTCTTCATCACTACTACATTGTGATGACACCAAAGTCATTGAAGTAGAGGAACAACAGCATCCAATTTCTTGGGCAGAAAGTGAAAATGCCCCAAAACATATGAAAAGTGGGAAGGCAGCAGAAGTAGATGAATTGATAGCAGATATGATTACGGTAGCTGGAATCCAAGGAAGACAATGGTTACATTGAATGCGAGGAATACAATGGAAACCGAACAAAGTGCCATATGATTGGAAAAAAGGAATTATAATTTGACTATTTAAAAAAGGAAGTAAAAAGCACATCAACTATAGACTAATCAAGTTACTATCACACTGAAGTAAGATAACTGCAAAGATCACAGAAAAAAGACTGAGGAAGATCCTAAATCATCAATTTGAGAAACAGCAGCATGGAATCAGAAGCGGTAGGGGAAAGACAGACCTCATTTTTTCCCCTCTGCCAGTCAATTGAGAAGTATTGGGAAAAACGAAAGGATCTGATAGCAGTGTTCTTCGAAGGAAAGAATCTGATAGCAGTGTTCTTCGATTTGGGAAAAAGAATATGTCAGTGAACCAAGACGTAAAAATATGGGAATTCTTGAGGAAACATAATGTTCCTGATTCATTAATTTAAAAAGTTCAGATACTGTATGAAGGTTGTGAAAGCAGTGTACAAGTAGGAGGTGGATGATCAAAACATGCTGGAAGTTCGTAAAAAATGGTTTAAGACAAGGAGAGATGTTCAGCAAGGCAGTTCACTTTCCCTGTTACTCATTGTTACACTTATGGACACAACAGGAAGAAAGTTAAGGAAGTAAAAAATGAAGATCTCAACATTATTGCTTTTGCTGATGACATCACCATCTGAGGTAAGGTGGGAAAAAGAGGTTCAAAGCAGATTTGATTACTAGAATAAATAATTTAAATAATTCAAGCTGACTGAGTAAAAATAAGAAAGTGGCAATAAAGATGAGTAGGATATCCACATCTTGTAACATCATTCTGGAAGGAAACAAGGTTGCATGAGTGAAAGTTTCAATTATCTGGATAGTGTCATATCAAATGATGCAAGTGACATAATAGAAGTTTCAAACAGAGTAGCAAAAGCATCTTGCTTCTTCCAGTAAGTACAAAACCTAATCTGGAAAAATGGAGACCCCCTAAAAGCTGAACAGACAATGTATAAAACCTATCTCCTGCCAGCCAATCATGGTATATAGTCTGGAGAGTCAAGAAATGTAGTTCCTTAGGTCAGCTCTACAGAAAACCAAGAGAGACATAGCCAGGAACAAATGTGTAAGGAGACACCTACAAATGACCCTGACCATGGAGGAAAGAATGAGTGCTGCAAGATTGACTGGCTAGGTCATGTAAAGTGAATGCACCCCACTTGAACTCCACATCATCAGTATTTGGAGATGGAGGTACCAGAAAAAAGACCAATTGGACAGCCTAGAATGAGATGGGGGAGATCAGGTTAATGATTATCTCAAGAAGAGAGGAGTAACATGGGATACAGTGAGAGAGAAAACCTACACCAGGGTAGAAGTCAACGGATGCATATCATTCACAAAGTTCTTGCCCAGCTTGCTGAAAATAAATCTTTATGATGAAGGTGACATACTGGAATATACTGAAGCAGGTCTCTGTATGTCTTATCTATATGACTCCAGACATGGAAGAACAATGTTTCTGTACTTATGGAATAACCAGGTGACATGAAAAATAACAACAATTACTGCTTCTTCATTTACCCAGTGTCAGGAATGATGTTATAAAAATAAATGTATAAAAGATACATTCACAGTGAGTTAACATTACTAAAACATAACCTTCCAGCACAAATATATCACAACCAGCACTTTTTCCAGTCTTCATACACCCCTTTAAGTCAGCAACTACAAAGCTGTTTAGGAATTGAACAAAAGGCAATTCAACTACCTATGTTGTTCCAAAATGATCCCCTTTCAGACTCATTTCAGTCCGAGAAACGAAACAAAGTCAGGAGAAGCTGAATTAGAACTTGAAAGAAGTTAAGGCCAGTATCTTATAATTATAACACATGACTGTGTCGGAGCGCATTTTGTTCTGACATACCTAGACCCAGTAAATGAGATGACACTATTTCAGAGACTTAACTGGACTGAAGTGCTGAGAGAAAATTTTTACCAAGGAAGGGAGTCAAACTTGGGTTTCCTAAACCCTACTTACTGGACAGATGTGCACGCCACCAATCCTTAGTCTATGTACAAAAAATCATATCTTTATGAGACCAGTAGTCTCTGAAACTGTGTCATTTCATTTGTGTAAGTACCTTCACATGTGTTTCAGGCTGGATCCCCCCATTTGCATTCGATGCTAAGGTGCTACTCCAGAACTTTGAGAACCTCAGCAATTATGTTTGTGTATATGGGAAATCTGAAGTAGACTGTGACAGCAGTGAGAATTCAGTTTGGATTGAGGAGAGAGGTGCACCAGGGTAATCCATGCAGTTCTGTGAACTGCAGTGCTAAGTTGATTTAGTGGCTAATGCACCTGCCTAGTAAACATGAGACCCAGGTTCGATTCCCAGCCTTGGTAGAAATTTTCACTCATAACTTCAGTCTACATACATAACAACTAGACCCAACATACGTTTTCCTTTTTTTTTTTCTTTCCTCCAATGTGTAGGGGGAATAAGTTATGAATGTATTATAAGAATCTATTTTTTTTTTCTTTGATAGGCAACAGTTAGGGACACGTATTATTGAAAAATGATGCTATTAGATAACTGGGTCACCCTCTGCGAACAATGTGGTGAAACAGCACATACGTGCAATTAGTAATAGCTATTTGCAGAGAGCAGCAGCACAACAAGAGAGAATAAATCTGGAAAGCAGAGTATCCAATTTCACACATTCCTCAAGGAATTTTTTTATAAAGGAGACATAATTGTTTCACTGCAAGAGAGCTGGAGTTTTTGAAATAAAAATTTTGCAAAAGGTCTGGAAATGTGGTATAGGGATGTAAAGATAGATAGTATTTGTTGTATAATGTGAACATTGTATCCTAGGTCTGTTTTATTTACTTACACATCAAAATTTTACTAAGTCATATTTCCAATTTGTAATAAATATTAAATAATATGCAAACAATGCAAATTCCAGGCTGGAACAACAATAATATTATGAAAAGGATAGATTTCTACTCACCATATAGAGGAGATGCTGAGTTGGAGACATGCACAACTAAATGATTGATATACCTTTAAGCTTTCAGCCAAAAGGTCTTCTTATGAAATAGAAAACACATACACACGACAACTGTGACTGGGGACACGTGTGGAGCAGGGTTGCATGTGCACACACTACTTTGCAAGAGGGTCTTTTGGCTGGAACCTTAAATGGATAGCAGTCTTTTCACTGTGCCTGTGTGTGGCTCAGCTTCGCCTCTATACGGGGAGAAGCCATCTATCTTTTTCATAATATTGTTGTCAAACGATATACACTCATTTTTGTTTTAAGGTAGGTGCATTTAGTAATTAATGTTTCAAGTAAATTAAAAATTTATACTTTTTTAAACTATGTCTTGAAACTGAAAATTTTCAACCAATGCACCTTACGTCCAATGAAAAAACTTAAGTATAGCTGAATAACAGTTCCTTGAAATACGACATCTTGCTGATGTAGAACAGATGGACTATAAATAAAATAAGGTCACATTGCACCCTTGTGACAGGAAATTTGATGAAATTTCCAGTGCAGTTGTGATTTCAAATGTCATATGCTCAAATGTAGCTGCAAGAGTTCTGAGTTAAGAGAAATTCGAGAAATTCAATAAGTAAATGTAAACTCTGTCCACAGGTCCTGGTGGGCCCACCAGTACCGACTGACCATCCATGTCATCCTCCACCAATGGCATCACTGGATGCATTATTGAGGGGTGTGGGGGTCAGCACACCAATCTTCCGGCTGTTGTCAGTTTTCATTATCTGGAGCCACCATTACTCAGTCAAGTAGCTCATCAATTAGCATCACAGGGCTAAGTGCACCCCATTCCAGTCCTCCCGCCAGAAAAAAGTCCCCAGTAGTACCAGGAATCAATCCCAAGTCCTCCACATGGCAGTCACTCACTATGACCACTCAGTAATGGAGGCAGATGAAACATGGTGAAAATGGCACCCAATTATTTTAACACTGTTTACAGTACCTTCAATGGCCTGACAGACTACATAACAGATAGAATTGTTACAAATTAATCATGATTTCTACAGAAACATGATAACTGGGCTCTACAGTTGAAATTATTCTTCTGCTCGACAGTGGTGCAACTCATCATGTGTGTTAAACTTACAGCATGGATTATTGAAGCTGAAGCAACATCAAAATTACACTGAAGACAAAAATTTTCTTTCAGCCCTGAAGCTAGTTGGACACAATCTGACATTCAATGAGATTATTAATCTAAATGATGTTTCCCCATTCCTCTACAAAGACAAACCTCCAGTGCTGCAATGGGACGTATTCGGAAAGCCGCAATATGCATTGCAAGCCAATTCAAGTAAGCCATCCAACAACCAAACTGTATCATAATATGCACTGTAATTCTGAAAGAAGAAGAAGAAGAAGAAGAAAAAGGTCTCAGGTGGTACAGTACTGTGCACTGTCCTACTTGGCTATTTTAAGTGACAAGACCTTTCTCCTCATCCTGCAGTAATATTGAAATACCTGCACTTAGCTGTTTCAAATAAATCACTCTTCCCAGGGTTTATCTGGATAGCTTTATCTATAGTTTCAATATTTGGATCAGTGTATACTAAACAATAACCATAGATTTTCAGAATGTCTAGTTTTAATAAAAGTTACTTTATGATCAGAATGAACTTACAAGGTCCTCTCCACTCGATTCAGAAAATGTGCGACTCTTTACAAGAGGTGGCTGCCATTTCTTATTCACAGCTGGGACTGAAGATACATTGTCTGAATTATAATCATCTGAGTCACCCACTTTCAGTTCTTCTTGGTCCACATCTGAGCTTCCATGACTGTGATTCCTCTCATCTGACTTTATTTCCAAAAGAAGTGAAGTGTCACTAGCTTCTGTCACTTCAGCCTGCAGATAGCTCTCAGGTTCTTGATGGCAAGCATTTTTCTGGAACACAGGAAACAATAAAATTTTTGAAAGATTTGGTAATAACATATATCGGTTCTCAGAAACAGAAAACGAAATAAAATGTGCAAATACTACTACTACTACTACTACTACTACTACTACTATTTCAACACAAATCTGTAATCTACACACAGCAAAAGATTTACCAAACCTTTACCTACAACCATTGTTCTTAAAATTTAACTAGGCTTAAGATTCTCTGGTAAACAATATCCTTCACAAAATGATTCTCCAATTTTCACACTGTCACATATACAATATATTGTGGCAAAAGTCCTAAATAGAAATAATAATGTGGTTTAGTAAAATGAAATTTCATCAGTTAACTAGCTTCTACTACAAATTCATTACAGTGTTGATGACATTCTCAGTTGTTCTACACTAACATAAACTTTGAATGTTAGAGTACATGCCAATTTCACGATAATGGAGTGCCACATATGTTATCAATATTGCAGTGACAACCTCCAACGTCACTAACACATCAACCTAATGTATCATTTACCAATTTATGGGAATATCACTAAACCTATAACAGAAAGCCTTGGTAAACATTAAACTTCCCCAAGGTCCTTATTTATTTCAGCCATGAAAGGTATTCAGACTTATTAGGAATATTTCTTTCAGGAACTGAATGGTGAACTCAGAAACACAAGAATTTTTTAAAACCTTCGATAGACCTGGAAATCAAAGCAAATTTGAATATCAGAAAGGGTTCATGCATACGTAGTACATACATGAACTGGTTGTTTGCCAAGCTACATTCTCAAGGTACAATACAGTTCTTCATTTGAGAGAGCCCAGTGCCTGCAGCCACTGGGGACAAAAATCAATTCAGCTGGATATAAAGAGACATCACAAAGGATACTCAGGAGCATTAAAAACCAAATACAAATGTTTTCGTCAAGTGTCGGTCTGTTTTACAACACTTCTGGATTGCATGCCAATGTTACAACAAAACAACTTCAACTATTCAAATGGAATGCGGTTGAACACCTTCCCTACATTACAGATGTGGCAACATCTTTTGGACATAAAAAAGGGGCTGAACAGGTAGGATTACACTTGTTGTGTCTCCTTCAGCCTGATGCCTGAACTGATGCAGCTCCATGCACTAGTAAGTACTTCATGGAGTGACTTGCATGCCTCAGTGACACAGATAGCCACGGTATGTGCAATCACAACAGAGGAGTATCTGTTTGGGGGGGGGGGGGGGGGGGGGGGGCAGGCAAATGCGTGATTCCTGAAGAGGGGCAGTAGCCTTTTCAGTACTTGCAAGGGCAACAATCTGGATAATTGACTGATCTGGTCTTGTAATATCAACCAAAATGGCTTTGCTGTGCTGGTACTACGACCAGTTGAAAGCGACAGGAAACTACAGCCATAATTTTTCCTGAGGGCGTGCAGCTCTACTGTATTATTAAGTGATGATGGCATCCTCTTGGGTAAAATATTCCACAGGTAAAATAGTCCCCCATACGAATCTCTGGGTGGGAAGTACTCACTCCCCATCACTTCCCCTCAAATTTAGTGGTAAGAGAGCCCAGTGGACTGCCCATCAAAAACTGAACACAGATCAAGCATGAAAACAGGAGGAAGGTGTACTGAACTGTGAAAAAAGAGCAAAACAGAAATGAGAAAAAAAATTGAAACAGTGAACAGTCCTATCTCAACAAGTACAAAACTGAGTGAAGAAGAAAAGTGATGGAATTGTGGATAAGGGAGCACAGTGCTGGACTGTAAAGCAAACAAGCCATGTTCAAAGTTCCCTTGTGCCCTTTTCTTATTTGTATTTTATTTTATCTTTTTTTTTCACTGTTCAGTGTATTTAAATCTGTGTCTGTGTTGCCATGTAACGTCCATTTGCAACAGCGAGGCAAAAGGAAGCGACCTACAATGAAAGCTATTTCTGCACAGCTACTCTATTATAAGCCAAAAGGAATTGGCTTTCAAATTGGAAATGGGAACATTTGATGAAAACGCAACAAGCCAACCAAATCGTCCACCGGAAAAGATGTCTGCTGTGTCATTGATGACATTAGTGACAATACGTGTGTCACATGATAGGAATCTCTTATAGATGCACCTAACTAGTGTGCCTGGTGAGTGAGATATGCCTCCTTGCCCAATATAGGTGTTTGTATGAATGTGAATGTGATCACACCCAATGAAATGATGAAAACATAGCTTGTCACATAAGCTGCAACAAATGAACACAACAGTTTCACAATCACACAGTTTCTGTGTGGAATGTTAGCTCCCTTAATTAGGCAGGTAGGTTAGAAAATTTAAAAAGGGAAATTGATAGGTTGAAGTTAGATGTAGTGGTAATTAGTGAAGTTTGGTGGCAGGAGGAACAGGACTTCTGGTCAGGTGAATACAGCGTTATAAACAAAATCAAACGGAGGTAATGCAGGAGTGGATTTAATAGTTAATAAGAAAATAGGAATGTGGGTAAGCCACCGTGAACACCATATGGGTGCATTACCATAGCCAAGATAGGCACAAAGTCCCTACCTACGATAGTAGTACAAGTTTATATGTCACCTAGCTCTACAGATGATAAAGAGATTCAAGAAACTTACGATGAGATAAAAGAAATTATTCAGAGAGTTAAGTGAGATAAAAATTTAATTGTGATGGGTGACTGGAAGGAAAAACAGTAGGTGAATATGGACTGAGGGAAACGAATCAAAGAGGAAGCCACCTGGTAAAATTTTTCACAGAGCCTAATTTAATAATCAAACACTTGGTTTAAGAACCATGAAACTAGGCTTTACACATGGAAGACACCTGGATTGCTTATATGATGGTAAGACAGAGATTACTGAACCAGTTTTTAAACTGAGAGACATTTCCAGGGGCAGATGTGGATCCTGACCACAATTAATTGGTTATGAACTGTGGATTAAAACATAAAATTGCAAAAAGACAGAAAGTTAGGGACATGGGACTGGATAAGTTGTAAGAACCAGAGACTGTTGAGAGTTTCAGAGGGAACATTAGGCCACAGTTGACTAAAACATGGGAAAGGAAGACAGCAGACTATGAATGGGTAGCTTTAAGAGATAAAATAGTGAAAGCAGCAGAGGCTCAAATAGGTAAACAGGCAAGGCCTAGTAGGACACCTTGGATAACACAAGAGATATTGAATTTAATTGAGGAAAGGAGAAGATATAAAAAAATGCAGCAAATAAAGCAGGCGAAAGGAAATATAAATGTCTAAAAAAGAGACAGAGAGAAAGTGCAAAAAGGCTAAGCAGGAATGGCTAGAGGACAAATTTAAGGATTGAAAAGCAAATTTTACTAGGGGAAAGATAGATACTGCCTACAGGAAAATTAAAGAAGCTTTGGAGAAAAGAGAACCAGATTTATGAATATCAAGTGCTCAGATGGAAAACCAGTACTAAGCAAAGACTGGAAGGTGGAAGGAGTACATAGAGGGTATATACAAGGAAAATGAACTTCCAGGCAATATTATAAAAACACAACAGGATGTAGATGAAGATGGGATCGGAGATATGACATTGTGTGAAGAATTTATCAGGGCAGTGAAAGACTTCAGTCAAAATGAGGCCCTGGAAATGGACGACATTCCGTCAGAACTATTTATGACCTTGGGTGAGCCAACCATGACGAAACATTTCTGTCTGGTGTGCAAGATTTACAAGGCAAGAGAAATAACCTCAGACTTCAAAAATAATGCAATGATTCCAATTCCAAAGAAAGCAATTGCCGATAAGGGTAAAAATTACCGAACTATCACTTTAGTAAGTCATGGCTGCAAAATACAAACATGAATTCTTTACAGAAGAATGTAAAAACTGGCAGTAAGAAGCCAACCTCAGGGAAGATCATTTGGACTTTGGAGAAATGTAGGAACATGCAAGGCAATACTGCCTCTATGGCTTATCTCAGAAGATGGGTTAAGGAAAGACATACATTTATAGCATTTGTAGACTTAGTGAAAGCTTTCAAGAATGTTGACCGGAATACCTCCTTGAAATTCTAAAGATAGCAGGGGTAAAATACAGGGAGCGAAAGGCTATTTACAACTTGTATAGAAACCAGATGACAGTTATAAGAGTCAATGAGCATGAAAGGGAAGCAGTGGTTGAAAAAGGAGTGAAGTAAGGTTGTAGCCTATTCCCAATGTTATTCAATCTGTACACTGAGCAAGCAGTAATAAAGTAAACAAAAGAAAAATTTGCAGTAAGAATAAAGTTCAGGGAGAAGAAATAAAAACCCTGATGTTTGTCAATAACATTGTAGTTTTCTCACAGACAGCAAAGGGCTTAGAAGAACAGCTGAACGCACTGAACAGTGTTTTGAAAGGAGGGTATAAGATAAACATCAACAAAACCAAAACGAGGATTATGAAGTGTAGTCAGATTAAAGCAGGTTATGCTGATAGAATTAAATTAGGCAACAATAGACTTAAAAATTATAGATAAGGTTTCTAATTTGGGCAGTAGAATAACTGATGATAGCTGAAGTGGTGGGGATATAAAATGTAGACTGGCAGTGGCAAGAAAAGCGTTTCTGAAGAAAAGAAATCTGTTAACATCGAATATAAATTTAAGTGTTAAGAACTCTTTGCTTAAAGCATTTGTAAGGAGTGTAGCCATAACTGGAAGTGAAGTAGCCATGTATCAAAGCGAAACATGAATAAAAGTTAGACATGAAGAGAATAGAAGCTTTAAAAATTTGTTTAAGAAGAATGCTGGAGATTAGATAGGTAGATCACGTAATTAATGAGGAGATACTTAATAGAACTGGGAGAAAAGAAATATGTGGCACAACCTGAGTAGAATAATGGATCGGTTGACATTCTGGGACATCAAGGGATCACCAATTTAGTACTGAAGAAAGTGTGGGATTGGGGTAGAGCAGAGTGGAATAATAGAGGGAGACCAAGAGATTAATACAGTAATCAGATTCAGAAGAATGTAGGTTGCAATAGTTACTGGAGACGAAGAGGCTTTCTCATGACAGAATAGCATGGAAAGCTGCATTCAACCAGTCTTTGCACTGAAGACAACAACAATGACGACAACAACAAAAACAACAATGACAAAATCTTCAATAGTTACACAATCGATGCATCTAATACTCTGGGTTAGTTTTTTGCACGTCCTGTGGACCATATTCACAACAACTATGTAATGTAATGTAATGTATTGCGAATACATAGAAAGAAGGATCCTTTATTGTATGATTATATGATAGTGGAACAAACACTAGTAGCAGTTACTTCTGTAAAATATCTGGGAGTATGAGTGCGGAACAATTTGAAGTGGAATGATCATATAAAATTAATTGTTGGTAAGGCGGGTACCTGTTTGAGATTCATTGGGAGAGTCCTTAGAAAATGTAGTCCATCAACAAAGGAGATGGCTTACAAAACACTCGTTCGACCTCTACTTGAGTATTGCTCATCAGTGTGGGATCCGTACCAGATCGGGTTGACGGAGGAGATAGAGAAGATCCAAAGAAGAGCAATGCATTTCGTCACAGGGTTATTTGGTAACCGTGATAGCGTTACGGAGATGTTTAGCAAACTCAAGTGGCAGACTCTGCAAGAGAGGTGCTCTGCATCGCAGTGCAGCTTGCTCTCCAGGTTTCGAGAGGTGTGTTTCTGGATGAGGTATCGAATATATTGCTTCCCCCTACTTATACCTCCCGAGGAGATCACGAGTGTAAAATTAGAGAGATTCAAGCATGCACGGATGCTTTCCAACAGTCATTCTTCCCGCGAACCATACACGACTGGAACAGAAAAGGGAGGTAATGACAGTGGCACGTAAAGTGCCCACCGCCACACACCATTGGGTGGCTTGCGGAGTATAAATGTAGATGTAGATGAACTATGACAGGGAATGTGTCTATAGTTGTAGAAATAAGATACATTTTTTTTCTGTAGAAACATGGTTACTTGACAGTCATTTACATCAAAATATACTTCTTTTTTTCAATTTTAATCTGCAACAAAACATCATAAATGTAACCCAACTAAATTTTGTCAGTTCAAAAATACATCTATGGTGCAAAAGGAGTCGTCAAACAGAAATGATTTTAATTTGTTCTTAAAACTTCCATTATCTACCTGCATCCTTAATTAACAAGGGGTGAGGGAGAGGTCAAATATTTTAATGGCTGCATATTTCACTCCTTTCTGTATAAGAGTAAGTTTACATTGTGGATAGTGGAGGCTATTTTTGCCCATAATGTTGTATTTATTTATGCCAGTATTATTTGCAAAGAGTTCCTAGTTCTGCAGCTGAAAGAATCAAATGCCATGAATTACGCACTGAAAAGGGAATTAGTTTCAAAAAAGAAATTAGCTACTACATTTCTAAAGATATCCTCAGTACAGTTTCTCCAGTGAGGTTTGGCTAAAATTTGAAAAGTTCTATGTAACCACCACCAAAACTTTCTACGCATCAGTAAAGGAGACCTTCATAATAACAAGGATCCCAAAAATGGAGGAACATCCACATCAAAGATTCCACAAGTGAAAAGAAACAATTATTTGAAGCTTGGCAAGAACTCCAATACAGATAGGAAATCTTACAAAGAGGCTAAGAAAATGTTCTGTAGAATGGTTGACACTGAGAAGGAAAAATGAGTTCAACCTGTGTAAATAAATACAAAAAGGAAACACAGACAGAACAGCAACAAAAACTTCAAAACCATAAAGTACATCAAAGACAGCAATAGCACACTACTGACAACTGATGAGGATATATGCAAAAGATGGCATGAATATTATAATCTTCTAATGAAAAGTTTCCATGACATCCAGAGCAAACAAGCTGATAATATCCGGTCCTTAAATGAAATCACTGTAGCAAAAGGAAAACTACTATTATTCAAAATGAAAAACAACAAATCGAGTGTGCCACATCAAATACCTGGTCAAGTGTTGAAAGAACTGGAAGATGTTGAGAAGAGATGGCTCATAAGACTGCTGAACATTCTGAAAAGCAAGAACATGCTGAACATGTGGAAAAGTGGTGCACTAAATTCCTTCTACAAAAACAAAGGAGATGTATGTGACTGAAAACTTGAGGGGCACAAAACTCATGTTTCATACCCTTAAAACATGGGAAAGAATCCTTGAAGACTGCCTAGCTTAACTTACATCATTAACAGAAAATCAGTTAGGATTCCCAGCAGAAAAGGGAATCACAGATGCTAATCATGCAATAAGATTTGTAATGGAAAAATCTTTCAGTGGAAACTCCAGGCTGGAATATCAACATGTATGGAAAAGACAGATTGCTACTTACCATAAAGATGACACGTGAAGTTGCAGACAGGCACAATTAAAAGACACTTGCACATCAGCTTTCGGCCACAGCCTTTGTCAGAAAAAGATAGGGAAACCCCACCTCACACACACACACACACACACACACACACACACACACACACACACACACAAGTACACCTCATGCACAAATGACTGCCACCTCGGCAGGTTGCACCATAATGCTACAAATGGTGGTCACGTGTGCATGAGGTGGCTTAATTTTGTGTGGGTGTGTGTGCACGCATGTGTGTCTGTGTCTCTCAATCTTTTTCTGCTGAAGGCTATGGCGAAAAACTAATTTCTAAGTGGTTTTTAAATATGCCTGTTTGGAGGTCCATGTGTCACCTTCATGGTAAGCAGCAATCTATCTTTTCCTTAAATTGTTAATATTCAACTTATTACGTACATGTGCAATGACGTCTAAAGTTGCTTCCAAAGTTCTGCAGCAATATCAAAGAGCTTTGACGTTCATGTGGGTGCACATCAGGAAAGATCTGTAATTTCTTATTGTCTAATGTTGTAATTAATTATCTAACTGCAAAGATACGGAAACCAACACTGTCAAACCTAATGTATGCTGATGATGTAGCCATTCTATCTGATAACAACAACTAGGAAGTTCAAGAGAACTTTCTGGAGTGCAGAAGGGAACTGGAAATGAATGTTCATGACGTGCAACTTCACCCACAATGCCACAAAAACAACAGATGTCAAGTTTGATAATGTCAAATTTCCAATGGTTAAAAATTTCTAAGTATTTGGACTCATTAATAGCAGAGAACACATGAAGTTAAACAGGCATTACTCAAAGAATAACTTTTGGTTGGAACAAGTGACATTTGATTTTAGCGGTTCTCTTTAATGCAAAAATGACTATAAAAACAAAATGCAAAATTTATAAAACAGCTGCAAGGCTAGTGCTACAGTACGACAGAGAAGTCTGGGCATCAAGAAAGGCTCACTAACAAACACAGCATACAGTAGAAAAGCACATGTTAGAATGAATAGGAGTAACAGTGAAAGCAAGAATGTGCAATGAATTATAAGTGCTATATCTAAAGCCATCCCTTTAGTATCCCCACCAGTGGACACTGTGATGGGGGCAGATGAGCTGACATGGTTATTGAGGCAGAATAGTGCATACAACTGCCATAGCATGTAACTTGTGGTACGGGCAGACTCGCTGCTAAATATGTGTATCTAATGGCACGAGCAAGTTGGGTGCGGCATTTCTAACGCTGAGTTCACTCACCAGGTACCTCGCCTTGTGCCTCATGCCATTCCAGTCTGCTTAGTCATAAGCCACCCATGTCTGCTGTGTGTTGTTTTTATCCCAATGCATGTCTCTATGCAGTTTCCAACTTTCTGCTTCTTCATAGCTTGACCCACATGGCGATTTTTTCCATTTCTGTTTGCTGGGTTCTGTTCCCAGGATTGTTACTGAGCCACCAACAGTCCATAACGTACCTTGTGCCGACAATGTTGTTTAGCAGCACTGGCACACCTGTTCAGATACTAAAGTGGGGTTGACGGATGTTCTTATCTGCATCATGTTTATGGTTCCTACTCCCACAGTGTTAATTTTGTGCCAATACAGATATGGCATTTCTGCAATGCTGGGTGGAACAGTTGTGACTACAGGAGGAGGAGGAGGAGGAGGAGGAGGAGGAGGAGGAGGAGGAGGAGCAGCAGCAGATTCTGCTACACCAGAATGCAGAATTGCTTCACACTGATGCCACACTGGTGGCGGGACAGGTGCACGCTGTCCTGGTTGCACTGCCAGGTAAGGCATATTGTAGATCCAGTTGATAGAGCCACCTTGTTATCATCCATTAGTGCAGTTTATACAAAGTTGTGCAATATTTGAAGTGCTCCAGAGAGCCTGGGACACTCCTCTTTGACAAACTTTGTTGGCTACTTAAACAATATTTTGGACGTCAAATCCATGTGCTGGTGGTGGTGGCATGGTTGCAATTTAACCAGCACCAAAAGCAGCCCTAGCAGTCGTATGCAGCCTGTATTGCCGATTTGCAGGTTTTCTTGTGCTTGTATTGTTCTGAGTGTCACATGTGCACTAACGTACATGAGGACTCACTAATCAGGGGGTGATTGTCCGGTTAATACCTGATCCCAACGTCTAATCTAGAGCCTTCACCGTATTGGAACCTTCTTTAGCCAACATTGCCCAGATTATGGAATCACATGAGCTAATAGAGCAGCAAGGGATATCCTTTCCAACAACTGGCAGGTGATGCAATTAGGTGTGCATGCTAAGCAGCCAACACTGCCTCATGGAGTTCCCCAGGTGGCAGGCTTATCAGGTGCATTCCATAACATACAAGTAACTGGAATACCTCTGATGGCAACATTCTGTTGAAATCCATCATGCTAATTATATATTATTACAAAATTGACTGAAGCAGTAGAAATTATTTCACAAAAGTTTATTTCATTGTGAGGACTCTATAGAAGAGCAGCATTTACAAAACTTGCAGAATGTTTACCAACAGCTTCTGGAGAATGGCCTTCATCATGTCGGAAAAGTGCAGATTTTTCTCCCAAAAAGTGCAACTTTTTGGCAATTGCACATAGCAAATATGGCTTCATCCCTAAGGCTGAACACATCAAAGTCATCATCAAACTGCCAGCATACAAGAACTTGATCAAGCTCCAGTCTTCTTCCCACTGAATGAATGGGTGAGCCCTCTTTCTCAGTAATTATTGCAATGACATTTGTTACCGCTCCACCACAGGGCATGCAAATACTGATGCATTAACACAGCCACCAGTGGGGCCCGATCCAGAGCTCAGTTGACAATAGGCTCTCACATTTGCATTGGACAATACTTTGCAGCACACCTTGTCTGATTTTCTGCTGACGGCACAAGATGTTGCCACCGCCACAGTGCAACCCTATTTTCCGAAAAATCATTTCAACTGTCCAGGTGGGTTGGCCAGAGCATGTCTCTTCAGATACGAATCTGAAGTAGTGCAACATCATGTCTACTGAGCTGTATTTGATTGACACATTGAACAACTGGTCCAGGCTTGTGGAGCCTATAGAACCAGGCTGCACTGCCACACCAGTTTTCCCATTGGCTGGTCCTAGAGCAACAGACACACTTCGATTACGCAGTTCCATTTTTGGGCAGCATGTGGTTGCTGGTCGTCAATGCCCTGTCAGATTCCCTGTACATAGCCGAGCTTTCCTCCACATTACTGACTGCTGCTTGTTGGTCATTTTTGCCATTGAGGAATTCCCCAGGATCCTGGTGTCCGATTAAGGTCAGTAATTTGTGTTGCACAAGTGAAGGCTTTTGTGTTTGCAATGGTGTCCAGCATCTGACTACTGCCCCATTTCAACTGATGTCTTAACTCAAAGATGGAGTGATTCATGTGTATGTCTAAGACCCAAATGAAGAAGTATGTGTGTGCCTCTTCCCATAATGGTACATTGCTGAGGTCTCTGGCTCCATTCCAAGCAATGCCAATCAGCAGACGCAACCTGATAGAATGTTTGTATAGGCACCAATTACAGGGACTCTTGGATTTGGTGCAGCCTGACTCAGCATGTCCCGGACACCATGGCCTGCTCTGCTGCGTTCCCCCCCCCACCCCCCCACCCCCCACCCAAGGACTGCCATTCTGCCATTTTATTATGCTCTTTTGGCCACCATTAGAGGTGACTGCTGGGTATTGTGATGGGCCACAAAGGTCATCAATTATTTGTGGTAGATGTTGGTCGGGAGCAGCTGACCCATCATACAAATCAGTTGCACCCACACCGTACTCCCCTGTTACCATCTCCTTCATACCCTCTGCTGCCTCTCATTTACCTGTGGCCTTTGCCCCCAGCAAGGCTCACTTCTGTACCTGCTTTGGTGGACCCCATGGACTTTGACCCATCCTCCACCTCATCTACCCCTTTACCACTGGATATTGTCTCACCTCCACCACAGCCAGAAGACTAACCATCAGCCTCTACACCATTCTGCCCCTCTGGCAGAGACAGTAACATCAACATTTTCTTCTTTGGTAGTCAGTTTGCTGCTCGGGCCTCTGTCACTCTCTCCAGTTCTGCACTGGAGGTCACAGCCCAAGCCTAGCTGTTTTTGGCCATGTGGATTTTTCGGAGTGGAGGGATTTAGTATTCCCACCACAGGACATCACAATGGAGGCAAATGAGCTGGCATAGTTCTCACCACAGAACAGTGTGGACAACTGCTACGGGATGTGCATGCGATGTGTTGTATGGGCACACCCACTGACTTAAATGTTTACCAACTCGCGGCAGGAAGCCAGGTGGGGCGGTTCTAATGCTGAATTCAACCACCACAGACCTGCCTTGTGCCTTGTAATGTGTGCCATTTCTGTGTGCTCAGTTGTCAGCCACCCGCCTGCCATTTGTTGTATTTATCCCTTTGCATGTCTCTACACAGCTTTGTACTTTCTACCTTCCTATAATTTGTCTCTCACAACAAGTTTTCATTTCCTCTTGAGGGGTTGTGTTCTCCAGCTTGTCAGGCCACACCAGCTCATACAGTGCCTCATGCTGATAAAGTTGTTTAGTGACGATGCCACCAGGCCCCAAACTAGATGGCAATTTCAGGGGGTGCCAGATTCGTATTCTTGAAGAAAGCAACCTTGTTCCACAAATGGCCAGCACTGGTCTATCAATTCTTCAAATGCTTTAGAAATGCATCCCCCGTTGGTTTTTGAACACTTTTGAACACATTCTAAGTTGATTACTGGAGAAATCGTAAGTTCACTTTTGAACGTGTGAATAGTGTTCGTGACGTCTCTGCTAGGGGAATCCTCGTCACTTCTAGAAATAAAAAAACTAACAGGAATAATAGGTGCAAAATATAACTTGTTATCTTATTGGAGTATCCACGAAAATGAAACTTTGACACAAAATTTTTGCCAGATGGCTACATGCACTATTAAGGAACAGTTGTACAGTCAAACTGGCCAACTGGGAGCAGAGAAGGCACCACAGGAAACTTTAATTTCCACTTTCGTAGATATAGGTTTGAAGGCTTCCATTGCTAAATATACATATTTGAATGCCACAGAGCGAAATACAGGGGCATGCGATAGAAGGATACAGTGTGAAGAGGAGGGACACCGCACTTTGGCACACTTAAGAGCAAATAACATGTCTTACATTTCCTCAAACATACATGTCTTATTATCAAACTCTACAGAAAGATGTGTGCTACAAAATGAACTTATTTTTGAAAAATAGCCTTTTTTTATTTTTGATATCCTATCTCGAGGGAAGGAGGGATGGGTGGAGGGGGCACCACTATCAAGGTTTTTCACCGGTTCGGAAATATTATAGATCTATGGCTGGATGTCACAACTGTGCAGATAGTAAAATCTCCACAAAAGAGAAACACTCACAATCCATCCTGATGTGGTACAGTCATATAACATGAAGACTTGAAGATCATACCATGAGAAAGTGCCTTTTCTATGCCTACAAGGAGGAAAGGGGATGGAAAACCACAACCCAAAGTGATATGAAGAAGCTAAAACTTAAAGAAGACTATGCCTACAAGTGGGCCTGGTGGTGTCGCATGATTAGGAAATTGAACCTCAATTAAAGGCAAAACACAAGGACAAAGAAGTGCCCAATTCTTCACAACAAATCTCACATGAGAGTAAATGTGCTGAAAGGCTATTGATACGCACAATTTTTAAAACAATTTCCTACATTAAGTTTGAGGATGGACCCACTTTTGTACACTGAATGCTTTGTACCTATAGGAGAAACTGCTGCGCAAAACTGTTCTGTATGAAATCAATGAATGGTAGTACGTGACATAATTTTCTAATACTCTTATCACCAAAATCAGCAGTTACACTTAAAGCAAAAGTTACTAACTGAAGCATTTCAAAAGAGTTATAATAGTGTGATTTCCAAATAATGTTCTGATCAACATTTTCAAAGAGAAATTTTGAACCATCAGTTTTGTACATCTCCTGTTCCCTGCAGTATATAGTTATTGAGGATGACATATCTTGCAATGTAGTGCATTGAATAAAGTACGCTGTGGACTATTTACTGACAACCAATCACTAATATTTAAGAATATTTCACTTATTGCTCCTTCTGCTGTTGCAGCTCTAATGAGCTGCTTTATCAGTGTAAGATGGAAGCTCATCTTTATGTAACGAGCACAAGGTTGTTCTCAAAATTGAATCCTGTGGGAAAACTAGTAATTTGTCCCATTCAGAAGATGAGCAATCATGAGAGCTGCAAGAGCTCTCTAACATGACCCTTTGCTCCTTACCAGTTAAATACATAATAAATCAGTCACCTGTGGTGCCTTGAAATCCATAAACTAAGTTTCTCCAAAAGAATATTGAGGTTTTCACAGATAAATGGCTTAGACAAGGCACAAAAAACCTGGTAGGTGAAATCTTATCATTCCATACTTCGGCATTCCTCTTTGAAACCATATTTCGAAAGCTTCTCTACTCTTCTCGCCAGTACTGTTTTCAGCCCATGTTTCACTTCTTTGCAAGGCTACACTCATGTCAAATACTTTTAGAGAAGATTTCATAATACTTAAATTTATACTGAATATTAAAATATTTCTATTTTTCAGAAATGTTTTTCTTGCTGTTGCCAGTCTCAATTTTTTACCCTTTCTACATCTGACATCATCATTTTGCTACCCAAGCAGTAAAACTTATCTACTACTTTCACTGTCTTTTTGTGCTTGCACATTTTTATGATAAGTGTGTCTGCCATGGTCATTTTCTTATAAAATAATCAATATAACTAGGCAGTAGCTGCACATAAACTCTTTTGTGATATTTGCACTACTGAATTTGTGCATATGGGAGAAGGGCTGCCCACATGGCAGGGTCATAAGCACCTTTGTTAAAATAGTGGTTGGATATAGATCCTTTAAAACAAAACAAAATACCAGTTCATCTAAAATTTCAATAATTCTCTCCAGTTATCATCCAAATATACTTCTATACAGGTACATAAATGATACATTTATGAAATATCTACAATTTTTCTAATCATCTCTCATGTTGCAGAGTGGGTCTGTGCACCTTCCGCCGCAAAAGTACTGTATTTCAAAATTTCATAAATATCAGGTCGTTGATTGTGACATTTGCTTTTTGATTTCACAAAAACTGATGAATCGTTTATGATACCTATCCCCTAAATTTGTCACTTGGGCTTTCTTTAATTCTAATTTGTCTTCTGAATAAAAAGGAAAAATTATCAATGCACTGAACCATGAGGTAGAGTCAACAAACAACAATATTAAATGAGTTCAAATTGGAACTGAAAACTCTCAGAAATTACCACTAATCTGTGTGAAGTGTATGTTTCTCATAAAACAAAACTTTTTTTTTTAAAGATCTGATTTGAGAGAGAATTCATATTACAGATTCCTAGCCGTCACATCAAAACCAAGATTTTGTTAAATACTACGAAAGACACATCATATTTACTTAACTAATACTGTATATAGTGGTGTTACCTACTATGTTAAGATAAGATAAGATACTTTATTGTCACGTAACATCATTCGATTGAGAACATTGGTGACTCGTCAGTCTTTAACCTAAGTTGTTACAGTATTTTATATACTACAGGAAGTACGTCATACATACATTGCTTATTATAATAAAAATACAACATTATATTTTAAATCTTTTCGTAACGCATAGAATCATTACTATAGCGTTCAGACACCTATATGAAATATGGATGTACTGAACGGGATACAAACCGCCATATAATTCTATATATAAACATGAATATACAGTGAACGTGTATACTTTGTATCTATATGGCTTCGAAACTATACAATTTGTACTTGCATCTTTACTCCCTATTCCTATTTATAAATTCGTCTAAACTATAGCATTGATTTTTTTTTCATTTAGAAATTCTTCTAGACTATAACAACATTTGCTTTTTAGGTATGTGCCAATGGTCTCCAATGTGGATTCCCCAAATATTGAACTTATCTTATTTCTGATCTTCAGAGCATTGTAATCTGGAGTATTTTCATATACTGTGAGTCGGTGACAAGGTAGCATGTATTTCAATTTATGTCTAGTTCCATAGGCATGTGTGAATGTATTTCCTTCAAACAGATATGAGTTTTTCTGTTCGAAGATAAGTATTTCATTTATGAAGATGGAAGGGATTGTCATGAAGTCCAGGCTTTTGAATGGTGGTTTGCATGAATTTCTACAATTTGTTCCTATCATTGCTCTGTTTTTTTTTTTGTAAGTTTGAAGATTCGAAGGAGGTTTGTCTTTTCAGCACCCCAAAATATTATTCCATATCTTATAAGTGTTATGAAATACGCATGGTATACAGTTTTCTTCACTGTGAAATCTGTTACTTTGTGTAGTACCTTCATTGCATAAGCTAAACTATTTAATCTCTTCAGTAAACTGTCCACATGGTCGGTCCATTGCAAGTTTTTATTTAAAGTTATCCCAAGAAATTTTACAGAATCAGCTGTGGTCAGTTCTTTACCTGAATATGCTATTTGTGATACACATTCAGTAGTTTGTTTGGTCCTGAAGTGTATGATTTGGGTTTTTTCAAGATTTAATTTAATAGCTTTATCTTTTAACCATTGTTCCAGTTCTTGTAGAGTTTGTTTCGTGGTCCCTTACTAATTCGTCAGTGTTTTTGCAGCAGACTACAGCAGTTGAGTCATCTGCATAAAGTATTGTATCTGTATTTACTTTGCTAGGCATGTCATTCATGTAATATAAGAACAGAAGTGGTCCTAATATCAAGCCCTGGGGCACGCCTGCTTGAATTTCTTTTCAGCTAGAGCAAGTTCTCTCTCCCTTTTGATGTATCCTTTGGTATCTGTTTTTGAGATAAGATGAAAACCATCTTATAGATTTTCCATGAAAGCCATAGTTTATGTAAATATGTTAATTATTAAGTTCAATAAAAACTTTCGTGGACTTTAAAAAAGCATATGACTGTATCCATAGACCTTCAATGTTAAAAATCTTAAGAAAATTAATCAAATTGATAGAACTCACCTTAACCAAAAGTCAAGTTCAGGGGGGAACTCTCTGAGCCATTCATCATACAAACAGGTTTATGACAAGAAGATTGCTTGGCACATCCAAATTGGAAGACCCAAAGATAACATAAGTTTAAATTGTCTAGGATTTGCTGATGGCCTTGCTCTCTAGTACAACAATATTCAGGAAACCAAACAACAAGTTATCTCACTACAGGAAATAGCACAGAAAACTGGTCTTGGAATACCTTTTGAAAAAACAATCATCATGTTAACTGACGCACCACTCATAAACAAAATTGCCATAGGAACCCAAGAAATCAAAATTGTAGATAAATTTATATATCTGGGAGAAATCATAACATATAACCTCAATGAAAAGCCAACATAGCATTAACAGAATAAACAAATTGACTAGAGCACAATATATTACCAAGAACACCTACAACAAAAAGAGCCTGTCAATAGCAACAAAATTAAAACACTACAAAACAGCCACTTAATCAGAAATAACATATCCAAGTGAAACCATCTTCAAAACAACTAACACTGCACAAATAGACAAAATACTCAAAATAGAGAGAAGAATCATCAGAACATACATCAACAAATCGTACCAGAAAGATGGACACTGGAGAGTAGCTATAAATGAAACAGTCTACAAGAAAATAAAACCGGTGAATAGTACAATCAGGAAGAAATGCATTTCATTTTTGGGACAACTAACCGGAACACCAGAGAACAGGATCATCAGGAGAATAATAGAAAAATTGTGGAATAGTAAGTGCAACATTAAGTGGATTACAGAAATTAAGGAAGATATGGATGAGTTACAGATTACACTGGAAGACCTAAGAAACAAACTGACAAAATCAGGAAACTCACAGACAAACAAACCAGACTACAAATGAGAATCAACAAACAGACTATAGGACGGGTGATTTCCGATGAAAAAAGAAGGATGAGCTCTGAGAAAATGAAGATGTACTGGGCTGACAGGAAACTGAAAAATTCTTTGTATAAAGTTGGCTAGAGCAATCCAATAAAAGGCCATAAAATGTAAATAATAATAATAATAAAGTTCAAACTAGCAAAATCATTAATTAGCAATTTCTATATAATGTTTTTAAGATAAAAAAATAAATTAGATTTTTATGGAGCTTTTTTTTCCCCCCCAAAGTGTAGAGGCCGAGGAGCATTCCTCCTTTTCTTACCCATATTTCAGCTTATTGTTTGCGCAACAAACTAGGGTGTAGTGGAAGTAAAAAATCCAACTCAAAAAATAACCGCCATCTTAAAGCACAGCACTCAATCTGTATGAGCATACAGATGTAACATGGTTATTATTCTGAAATATTCTTGAAATGTGAATGTAACAACTAAGAGGAGACTACAAAAATAACTCAGGATTTAAAAAATTATAAACTTCTCCCAAACATTGTGGTAACAGGTAGGATATTTCACAGAATCTTAGTAGACTTAAAACATTTGTCTCACTGCCTGTTAAAATAGGGACCAGATCCACAGGTAAACTAGACACTATCCTAAGGTCAGCAAAAAAAGTTAAAATGTGGTGCCTTGTAACACATATGCTATAAGCACTGCACATGTCACTGGGGCAAGAAGGCATGGGGCATGGGTCTGTATCCTCTCCAGAGAAGAATGGGAAATAAAATCTAAATGGTTGAAAGTAAGAAATGATATTCACATAGTTAACTTTATGAGTTACAGCTTGTTGTCTGTCACTTCCCTTTATTCTGCTAGTGATAACTTTCTCTGCTGGTTTCCCAACACACACAATTGGACCAAGTGAGAAATTTCTTCCCTTGATTACATCATCTGTTCCAGTGCCGTCAGGATCACATACAACTCAGTACTAATGACATTAAATGTGTTTGTAACTATAAAACCACAGGCACAGTCAGGGATGAGGACTGAACAGCCAGGAGTGTTCCATGGTTTGAGCCGTCAGTGCACACTACAATCATATAGTGGTCCTTAGTGAAAGTATTTTAAGAAAAAAAAAGGCTTAAAAATTACACAGGACTGCATTCTTTTTTAAAATATATCCAGGTGTAGAATAATTCTGGATCTTTTAAAAATTTAGGGCTTGTACTTCAACCTCAGGATAAACCATATATTTTTCATGTCTATTTCTAATAAAAACTTCTTTGCATGAAAGGCAAAGAGCATTCTTTCTAACTGGCAGCTGTTAAAGGGCTGTTTGAAAGGTGGGTGAGCAACAGTACCATACGTAGATGGATTTAGATATGATTGCATGTTTGTATTCACTTGTAAATTCCAAATGGGTGTGTGTCACTTCGTGACTGAGGAAGTGAGGCAACATGTCCCAGGAATCATGTATGTTAAAACTGAAACTGGATGTATCCACTGAAAATACCAAAACTGCTTACAGACAGCTATGAGGAATTTAAAGGTGGCGACTGATTCACAACAGTGAAACATTATTGCCACATGTATAAAATTATTATAAACAAAGTCATGAATATATTTAATTGACATACTGTCCAGTAGTTCTTGGTATCAACTAAGGGTTGAAGAAGTCTTAATTTTGTTAATGTCATGGATAGTCTGAGAAGGAATGCCAAAACCGTGATTTTTTCATATGAAAACCATTACTGCCAGCCTGATATTCCCGTCCTATTATACTATCTATTGATACCCTTTTTTGACTAATGTAAAACTGCAGTGTGTAAAGGAACTGAAAATATTGTGATTTAATCGCAGAGGTGCTGAAAAATTGTTCCAGTGACACACCAGAGAAATATCTGGTAAACTTTTTATCTTTGAGAGACATAGGAACAATTTCGCCCTTCGTTTTTTATTTCTTGTATGAACGACTACCTTTTGTTCTGATGGGCTGGTGGGATGTCGTACTGTCTAATTACTAGTGTGTGTGTGTGTGTGTGTGTGTGTGTGTGTGTGTGTGTGTGTGTGTGTGTGTGTGGTAAATGAATGAGTTAAAAGACGCAAGATGTGTTGTATATTATTTTCATCGCACAACAAGCCTTATTCCCATGCCTATGGAGTATTTATGTTAAGCAGAGAAGGCGAGTTTTAGATGGAACCGAAGATCTTCAAAACGGCGCTGCTCAACAATAGAGGTACGTGATTGTGCTCTCTACTTTCCTTTTGTGGCCGCTAAAATTACTTCCGATTCGTTTTGCCGAGACATTCAGAACCTGCAATCTTCTTTTTCATATAAAAATACTAGTCCGACGCAAAAGAAATACTCTTAGATTTAAATAATTGCCATTCTTTTACCCAGGCCATGGGGAATGATAGAACGTACGTGCCTCTACTCTGAATGTACGTTCGCAATCTCCGAGTGTGTTCACAATGAAAATTTCTCATCAGACCGCAACCACTCGCACGCGAATGTACGTACCCTCTGAATGTATCTAGTCAGTCACGCGCGTTGTTCAAAAGCTTTACTTTTAATATTCAGTGGATTACATTTCCGAAATTAATTTTTGTTTATGCTGCAAATCGTACTTCACGCGAAGTATTTATTACATAAGTTTCAGGCTCAATTTAATAAAAAAAAAGATTCCGAATAATAGAAATAAAGAATAACAATCAAACAAATCAAACCTAAATAAACAGAAAGAGGGAACGTTACAAGTGCCAAGGTGTACAAAGTATGTTGTTCCTTTTTAATAACGGCACAAAGCCAGTTATTATGGCTATGATCAGAACTGCATAACGTCATATGAAGTGGTTAATAAACCAAGAGCATTTGGTGTATATATTTAAAATGTATAAACATTTTGTCAAATTTCACTAATGTTGTTCAAATTGTAAGTTGTTGCATAGGGTGATGTAGTGGTCAGGTAACAAAGGTTTTAAACAAGCAACCACTGTGGTGCTGGTGGGGCAACCTGGTCTTCACCTTTTGGTTGTGCAGCCAGAATGTTGCTTGAGAATAAGTGTTATATCAGACTTAAAAATATTTTGGTGTCAATATACTTTAGGACTTATAATATTTCAGAACTCTGACTGCTAGTTATCTTATAATCATAGCTGGGGGGGGGGGGTTATCAGTGACTGAATATTTATGACTGTTTTACACTTCATACTGTTTAAAGATTTATATTCAGCTGTTTTAAGTTTTCTTTGTAGTTTTTAGTGATTCTGTTGCTCCGTTTCAAGCCTTGAGTTCACACTTCTTACTGTCTGCAGATGTTCTTGTGGCAACTCCTTACATCGCCTCCATCTGTAGCAGCAGATGAAAGGCTGCATAGACTGGAAACCAGCCCCCCAACACCCTCGCTGGTCACTTCCACCAGAGGGAGGACTAAGACAGCCAGGCTTTCTGGATGCAAGGCATGCCGAACCGACACTCTATCAGTTTCTTGTTCGCTCCAACGAGGCAACATCTCAGGCCGTGCTCTTGGCAGCTCGCCCATGTCATGCAACTGGGTCCACGTCATCATTCGCTGCATTTCACTGGGGTATGTGCTAACTGCAGAATTCTTATCCTGCACTCGTCACTGACCTGTCACAGTCTGTTTAATAAGAGGAGTGCTACTGCATTTTTTCCGCACCACCTTCTCATACTATCTCTCCTTAAGGTGCTTCTACTGACTATAGGTTTAAAAAGCCTGATGCCGGACGCCCAGTTCGTCCTTCCAGTATCAGCAATTGGAATACTGCATGCAGTGTAGTGCAAATACCGCAGTGAAGTGCAGTGTGTACCAGGCTCGTTTATCACTATTCTATCCCTGGCTGCTGTGGCACCCCTTTGCAACCAAGCACACCACTGAAGCGGTTTTCCCACACCACTGGACGACACCGAACAAAGGTTGTAAGCCACCCATGGTCTACCTGGCCCAGACCCTCCTCGATTAGGAGGTATTCAGCTGATTTCAAATGATACTGTAGTCTTTAGCTTTTGGGTTAAAATGATAGAACCAGCCTATGTGGCTCTTCCCGGCATACCCCATCACGTATTGCTGTTTTCCTTATCTAGCACACTGCTTAGGCATGTGTGCCCCTTAGTTGTATACAAGGACATGTACATCATTCCTTCACTGGTGACCCCCCTCTAAACCACAGTGCTGAGTCTCACTACTGAAACACACTAGTTGTCCTTTTTTATTATCCTGATTAGCACAAACCACGTGGTCAAAAAATCAGTTCCCTTAGGGTCTGCTGGAAGCATCCCACTTGCACCCCCATCCACTCCTTGCCCTCTCCACCATCCTGCAACCCTCCACACATGCCACCCCTCCATTCGCATCACTACTCCTCACCCAGCACACCGGCCCCTGACCTCTTTCAGATTCTGGTGCACCTGAGCTCCGATATGACAGCACATACTGCCACCGTCGCCCACATACACTTCAAACACGTTCATCTCAACACTGTCGGCCCACTATGCTCGTATAATGGGTATTGATGTCTGCTGACAATTATTGACAGATTTACTTACTGGCCGGAGGCCACCCCTATCCCTAGACATTTCAGCGAAATGTTTGTTCAGACCTGGGAGCCCAGCTTCAGTAGCCCATGCAACATCACTAAGGATAGTGGCACCAGTTCACCTCAGCCCTCAGCCCTCTTCTGATCTCTGGCAGCCACCTGTAACTACAGTTTCCATCATACCACCAGCTACCACCCTGCAGCTAACAGTATTGTGGAACAGTTCCAGTGCACACTTAAAGCCGCCCTCACGTTATTCTTCTGAATGGTCTGCTGCCCTACCCCTGGTATTTCTCAGCCTGTGGATCACACACAAAACCAACCTGAGAGCTTTGGGTGCCGAGCTGTTATACAGACAGCCACTCTCCATTTATGGTGATATTTTGGAAGCAACCCTGCTCCCTCCTGACAGCACCATCCCAGGTTTCATTCAGCAGCGCCAGGGCTACTTGGCCCACTGCAACAAACACCTCTGCAGAGGCACGGTGTGCTCCCCACCTCCATCCACCGTGACCTCACAGTATGCACACATGTCATGCTTCAAGTGGATGCATACCAGCCGCTACTCAGCCCTTAGTATTCGAGCCCGCACCTGGTGTTGCAATGCAAGGAAAGGACAATCTCCACTCGTCTGAATGGGCTCACGACAATTGTCATCATAGACAGACGCAAGCCAGCCTACATCCTAGAGCCCCCTCCAGCTAACAAGCACAGCACCATTGAGGTAGAGTTGCCCCCACCTACCACTGGATCCAGTTACAGCACCATCAGCATTGTGCCTGATACAATGCAGGCCAATACCATTCTCTCTGCTGTCCCTGATTTGACACCGGCCAATGCAAGCCCCAATGCCAAGTCTAACACACCACCAATGCTCCTCTGGTGCACCAGCAACCGACTACAAGAATAACACAGTGCCTGGGAATTTGATGATGCTGCCACGCTACCCTTTTCACAGCCTCCAGCTGAATTAGATAGTGCTCTACACCACAAGTGTCCACTACGCTCAACAAAGCGTTGTCACCATTGCCACTAGCACCTGCACTGGAGCAGTAATGCAAATTCACATGCTCCCAATGCAGCACAAAAGAGCTGCCCATGCTCCTCCTCTCACCAGAAACCACAGCAAGCATTGTCAGTCGGCTTCAAACACCCCTCTGCACAGTTGACATCAGTGTTTTCCTCTTGAAAGGGGGGAACTGTGTGTCAGCTCCTTCCATCACCTCCATCTGTAGCAGCAGACGACGGGCTGTTTAGGGTGGAAACCAGCCCCCCCAATACCCTCACTGGTCACTTCCGCCAGAGGGAGAACTTAAAGACAATCAAGCTTTCTGCATGCGAAGAATGCCAACTGTCGCTCAAGCGGTCTCTTCTTCTGATCCAATAAGGCAACATCTGCAGCCATGCTCTTGACAGCTTGCATGCACAATGCCACGTGGTTCACATCATCCACCACATGTCACCGGGGTGTGTGCGAAGTGTAGAATTTTTATCCCGCGCTCGTTGTTGTTGTTCTGCTGCAGTCCATTTAATAAGAGGAGTGCTACTGCATTTTTTTTTTTTTTTTCCATGCTGCCTTCCCAATCTGTGTCTTCTCAAGGTGCTTCTACTGACTACAGGTGTATAAAGCCTGATGCCGGATGCCTGGTTCATCCTCCCGGTATCAGCAACTGGAATACTGTTAGTAGTATAGTGCAAACAGTGTGGTGAAGTGCAGTGCACGCCAGTATTACTAGGCTGATTTATTACTATTCTACAGCAGCCATTTTGGCTCCCCTTTGCCGCCAATTGCGTCATTGAAGCAGTTTTCCCACACTGCCAGACGACACTGAATAATGGTTGTAAGCTATCCATGGTCACCCGGTCCAGATCCTCCTTGATTAAGAGGTATTTAGTTCATTTCGAATGTTACTGTAGTCATTAGCTTTTGAGCTAATACGTTAGAAACAGCCCACACAGCTCTTCCGGCACAGCCCTTGCTTCACTGCCGTTTTTCTTACCTAGCCCACCGTTCAGGCATGTGCACCCCTTCGGTGTATAGAAGGACACATAAATCATTAACAGCAAATTAATCATCTGTGCTCTCCTGAAACTATCTTGTTTTCAGTTAGCAAACAGAATTACTAGCTTTCGCAACCGATGGTTGCTTCTTCAGGAAAGAGGGAAGGAGAGGAAAAGACGAAAGGATGTGGGTTTTAAGGGAGAGGGTAAGGAGTCATTCCAATCCCGGGAGCGGAAAGACTTCCCTTAGGGGGAAAAAGGACAGGTGTACACTCGCGCGCACGCACACACACACACACACACACACACACACACACACACACACACACACACACACACATTGTCTGTGTATGAGCGGATGGATATGTGTGTGCGCGCGCGAGTGTACACCTGTCCTTTTTTCCCCCCTAAGGGAAGTCTTTCCGCTCCCGGGATTGGAATGACTCCTTACCCTCTCCCTTAAAACCCACATCCTTTCGTCTTTCCCTCTCCTTCCCTCTTTCCTGAAGAAACAACCATCGGTTGCGAAAGCTAGTAATTCTGTGTGTGTGTTTGTGTGTTTTGTTCATTGTGCCTGTCTGCCGGCACTTTCCCGCTTGGTAAGTCTTGGAATCTTTGTTTTTAATATATATATATATATATATATATATATATATATGTGTGTGTGTGTGTGTGTGTGTGTGTGTGTGTTTTTCTTTGAACAACATATATTCAAAGATTAACCCATCTGTTTGCAGACCACATTATTATCCTACAAGGTTGTTTCTTAAGGTTTATCCTTTAATGATATATATTCATTTATTTCAGATTTGATTAGTTTCACTAAAGTGCTTCATAAGCGAACCATACTTACATAAGGGCTTAAAGCAACTTAGCACAATCAAACCCTTTTTCACTAAGTGAGCTACTCTGAAATTTAAGGTCATGTACTTGCCCTCAGTTGGTTCTTAAAATTTGCAGTAGCCCCACTTTATAGCAATTGGTAGGCGCTAGCAGTGTTGTTCTTGTTGTTTATTTGTATCATCAGGGATAAATAATATATTCATCAATAGCCCCATGAAGTTGCAGATAGTAAAATACAGCATGTTACCCAAAATACAAAGATTGTACTAAAGTCCAGGTGTGACCACAAGCCTACTCCAATATTCTTTGTTTTGCTAGATAAACATGAAATAGAAAAAAAGTTAAACTCTCACATATGACAGGGAAATGTGATAAATGATGCTGTACTAATTGTACCTCACAAAACTTAACTTGAAGAAATATGAAATAATGATTATACATGTATTATGGGAACTGTCGAGATTCAGAGCACCAAGAAACTTTACACCACTTCAGACTTCGCACTATTCTAGACTGGACCTGCAGAGGCAAATGAAATAACATTTATGCTGCAAACAAATGTCAGAAACCATCATTAAAACAAACACTATTAACTATAATAGAATCATGTGCTTCTTTCAGTTACTTTTCTTATGAGTCACACTGATACTGTCACAGACTTGCATCAAGGGTGATACTAATAGATAATGTTGAGCAAATAACACATGACAGGCATAGTGATATTCCGTCCTCAGACAAGGCAACTATTAACTCAGTTACTGATGCTAACCATAGGCACTGTTCCCAAATAGAGTTGTCATCATAAAATTAATGGATTTTTAAGCATACAACTTGTTTGGGGACATCATCGTCATAAGTATATCCCTAACATTATTAACAATGACATTTTTCCAGGCAGTTACTGTTTCTTACATAGTGATTTTGTTCCAGAATCTTTTGTATTCAGATAAAGTTGTTTGATGGTTTACTGTCTGTACCACTTGATAAATATCTTAACTATGGACTGGTTCCACCTCAGAAGTGACACACTTTATACATTCTTAAGATGGCATGAGGGTGTGTGGTACAAATGGATATGCAACACCATCACCTGCAATAACATAGCAAGTAATTCCGGCAGCATCCATTACATTACCGATAGGTTAAGGCTAGTGGCTGCATCATTGCCTCCATGCCGATTTTTTTTTCAACAAGATAATGCAAGACCACATGCTGCCTATGCTATCCTGACCTAATTGATACAGAAGGTATTCAACTGCTACCCTGGCCAGCACATTCTCCAGATCTCGCATTGATTGAAAACATTTGCTCATGGGGAGTGATTACATCATGCAGAATAATTTGACATTATATCAGCAAGTTTCCACAAAATCCTTTTTTGGAGGCAACTGGAAGGTCTGTCTTAGACCAAAACATACACATCCACCTTGACATGATCAATTTGGCCTCTAGGCATCCATCAGGAATAACAGTATAAACTCCCTAACAGTGTGATGTATAAAGAAGTTGGCTAGGGAAACTTTTGGAATGGAACCTAGATCAATAATACAAGGTTCTCTTCACTGGCTAGTACACAATTTGTATGATACCTGGGTATTCTAACAGAAAAGTGTGGAGTTACGTATTACTAGTGCATCTCTCAAGAATGTAGTCTCACATGTTCAATGAGGATGTGGGTCATTCACATTTTCTGTCAGTATCACACATGGATGCTGGATTCCTCACATTATCAAGCATGATTTAAGGGCTGTGCAGATCTACAGCCAACATTTCAACTCTGGACTTGTCTTTTAGGGTGGCTATAGGCATGCACATTATGCCCACCTCATGAACACAATCCTTCAGGAGGCAGGAATCAACTGAATGAAGTTTCTATATTATCTGCTAACTTGATCTCAACCGAGCATGCTTAGGCCCAGTTGAAACTATCAGAACATCATTGCAAAAACTCTCCTAATACAGTGACATTAGGAGGGCTACTGTTGGAGAGTGGGAAAGGCTTGAGTAAATGACTACCACCTTACGGACAGCATGCCAAGGAAGATCTAAACATTTTACCTCGCACAAAGTGGAGCAGAACAGTACTTATATCACAGCAAAGGCTTTTTTAGGCTTATTCTTTCATTCCCAGAATTTCTTAAAGCGAAGCCAATTGTATTCAGATATATGCAGATAGTGAAGAACTTTTTAGAGCAGTTTGAATTCAGATGATGCCAATTGTTAAGATGTAACCTCATAGGTAGCATATCTTCAAGTTCACCAAAAACTTATTTCCTTCTTCCATCTTTAGGGAAGGTGAGACACTGTCCCTCCATATTTAACACACTATTCTTCATCCTTGAGTGCTTTGTCATGAAGGCAGGTTTAGCTGGGATATTCAAAGCCCCAAGTATCTGATTAGAAGTTATAGCCTGAATATGAGCTCCGTATCCTGGGCACACTAGTGCAGCTCCACTGTGGCACATATTCCTTAGTGCCTCACAATGGGAAGCCATGTAAAACATTACTTCAGTGTAAAGTAAGCTAAACAAACTAAATACAGGTATGAGGAACAAATTTCTAAGATACTATGATGTATGTGGTTAAATTTACCAAATGCTCTACTGACAAAGAAGCATGCAGATATGAGGCAAATTAAGATCACAATAGTATTAGTCAGCTTGTATGGATCAATACAGAACTATTTTTTTACGAATTTATAAAAAAATTCAATGGAAAGGCATAGCAGAGTCAACATCTTTTACTAGGATGACGCAATTAAATAAATACTAGCAGTGATATGATGTTAAAGGTAATAGAAAATAATGCATAAAAGGACTTGTGGCAATAATAAAAAAAAAAACAGGCAAATACACAATGTGGTACACAGTTTTCTCAGGAGGCTAAGTTAGTTAAAAGCTGTGGCAGTATTGCCAATGATTCCAGAAATGCACAATACTCTCGTGATACCACCATCATGTAACTACTACTCTAATCCACCTCCCACAAAAATAAGTTGCCTGTTAGTACCACTATGTAAAGTGTGTGAAGTAAAAAGTCACGATACCATTAAGATTGCTTTACTTGACGCAAATCACTAGGCCTTAAGAAAAACAAACATGAGATTCAGTGCTCGAACACATTATTTTGATTTACGAAACTCTTCAAATACAAATTCCACCTTTTTTTTCATAAAAGAATTCCATACTACAATGGTCTTGAAATAATTCTCCATACACACAATTTCCCATATTTAATCACATCTGACTTTTTTTCCATTTTCTAATAAAACAAATGCTTTAGGTGAAATGATAAAAGAAAGTCCTGGGCCGCTGGGGGAGAGAGGCAGTAAATGCATGGGACATGCATGGCATCAGTGAGCACAAAACAGTGAAAGCAGTGGGAGTTGCATGTGGCGCACAGTAACATGGAGACATACGATATTGCAGTGTCCATGTTCTTCCAAATTATGCTGCAATGTTCCTGTGGACATATATGCATGTCTGAAGGAATATCGCGTCATAATTTGAAATAACACAGGCATGGCAATATTGTATTTATCTGCAGGCACTGGGCAATGGACTCTGATGTAAAATGTCTCACCTGTACGGGAATATACATTATGGAAGTACGAGTACAGGTTGTAGACAAATGGTTGACAACATATGGAAGTTTGGGTCTGGCCACGAATCATGCTCACATAGCCTAAGCGGGAAAGTTGGGTTCAAGTCCTGCTCTGCCACAAATTTTCATTGTTGGCATTCCATTACGCAGCTGATCCTCGTTCATAAACTGTGAATACATTTCATGTATGACATGGAGAACTGGACTGGGAGAAGGGAGATCAAACAGATGAAGAGAGATACTGTGGAGAGGAGAACATAAGTGTAGAGTGACTGAAGGGTGAAGTTGGGAGCATAAGGAAAGGGGTGTGTATGGATCTGAGACAGGAGCATGTTCAGAGTGTGGGTGAAGAGGAGAGGGGTTCTAGAAGGCTACATCACAACACTTGCTATCTGAATCCCCTGCCAACAGTCTCTGACTTACAAAAATTGTAATGGTCCTTACAGCACGTTCTTCAATCTCTCCATGTTCCTGCCCTCAAACTTCACTAGCCCATTCCACAGCAATGTCCCATCTGTCCCCATGCTCCCAACTTCACACACACTACACTCTCTTCTCTCCGCTGTAGACACCCAATTAGTTCCATTTATTTACATAACAAGAATTGCACAAAATGAAATATTTCAACCTAAATCAATTATTCCTTTTGTTCTGTTCTATTTCATCCTCACAATCCACTCTTCCACATTATTGTGTGCCAGTTGCAACTCGTCGGGTTGTGACTGTGCAATCGCATTTGTGGCAAATTCCTATCAGCAGTCAACAGCCTGTCTCTTCAGCTCTCCCTTGCCCTCCTTTATCCATGCCCTCACTCCACCTGACGCAATCTGCACTCCAGTCGAGCTGCAGTGTCAGTACATGTAGTTGGCCATGACAGTGAGTGAGTGATTGATTGATTCTTGGATTAATTACCTCAGAAAGAGGACATCTGAACATTAACACCAGTTTCAGTTTTGTTTATATGCATATTGAGGTAATTTATATGACATGGAAGTTTTAAACATGACTGTTACTAATTTCAACATAGGATTATACAGCCAACTGGTTGCAAATAACTGTTTGGTACACTGACCTAGGTTTTGACACCTACTAAGAGTGTCTTCATCAGAATGAAATTTTGATAAAACATAAAACCACATTGCGAAAAAGCTAGCTAGGTACATGTGGCAAAGACTGGAACGTTTTATTTTATTTTTGATTGAGCATAGCTGCTCTAAATTCTGACCATTGCTGTTTCACAATGTAATTTTATGATTTATAAAAATTTCATTCTGATGAAGGCACCCTTAGTAGGTGTCGAAACCTAGGCCAATGTACCAAACAGTTATTTGCAACTGGTTGACAGTATAATCCTATTTTGATACAGAAGTATTTTAAAAAATGGATTTTGCTGGACTAACTGCATTGAGCTCAGTGGATTATATCAAGAAATAAATTTGTTTACGTATTTAAAAAAGAAAAAAAGGAAGAAGAAAAAATTTGTCATTTACCAAACTTGCTAGTGAAACTGAAAAATATCAGTGAATAAGTATCATTAAATTATATTGAAATGTGCTATTATATGTCAGTGTAAGACATTTTCTGGAGGTTCTACACAAAAGTCACATATCAGTTAAAATTAACCATAGAAGAAGAAAACTCGCTGCACCTCTGCCACTCAATATAACTCAATTACATACCACGACACAACTATCTCTATGGTCTCAACAGACAAAACACTGATGGTTATACAGGGAAAACCAAAATGATCTGACGATGTTAACATTAGTTTGAGAAAATTGGATATGCACACAAAATTCATTACACATAATCAATAACACAGAATGAACACACTGACCGTTTCCAAAAGGAGCCAAGTCAAAATTAATGAAATTTTGTAAGAAAGAATATATATTAAGATTCATGTGGTAAGGAAAGTTCTGGCAGAATGTAAATAATTTAGGAGTACAGAAGACCACACACCAAATAGTACAAGCACTCAGCCATTGACAAATGCACAAAAAGAAATGAAAACTTTCGATTACAGTTCAGCACATGGGCAGGTGGAGAGAGAAGAGCGGTTGTGTCAGGTGATGTGGGTAGAGGGACAAAGAGGTAGGAAGTGGGAGGAGGGGTTAGGCAGTGGTAGCTGGTGGCTCAAAGGGAGGCAAAAGGTGTGTATGATAGGAATGGGAGAGGGAGAGGCAGCAGGTGTACAGGATTGGGATGCAACCCAATGCAGTGGGACCAATGAGATTGTGCAGAACACAATGACAATGATGTAAAGGCATGGACTGGAAGGGTGTGACAGTACAGAGGAAGGGGTGACTGCAGGGTAGACATAATGCGTGCAATGGGTTAGCAGAGATTGAGACCAGGAGGATTAAGGGAGAAAAGGATGTGTTACAAGGATTGTTCACAGAAGATGATGCTGCAGGGTAGGATCCAAATGGTACAAATTGTGAAGCAGCCATTGAAATCTAGCATATTGCACTCAGCAGCATGTTCCACCACTAGGGACAGCTGTTTGGTGATCATGACAATGTAAAATGTCATTCAGAAATTGCAGCAGAGCTCATATATGACACAACTGCTTTTACAAGTGTTCCTGCCTCTGACAGGATAGGACAAGCCTGTGGCACGACTGAAGCAATGTGTGCCGAGTGGCTGAACTGGGCAGGTCTTGCAGTGGCGTGTCACACGCACATGAAAAGGGGTTTGGAGCGGAAAAGGCATAAGGACGGACCAGGATGTTGTTTAGGTTGGACGAGTGATGGAATACCACATTAGGAAAGAGTGGGAAGGATCGTGGGTAGGATGCTCCTCAATCCCAGACATGATGATAAGATATCTGAAGCCTGGAGAAGGTCTGGGATGATGTTGGGTGATAAGGCAAGCACTTGTTTGCAGCTGGTTCGTGGGGGTGGTGGGAGGATTTGAGGTGTGTAAAGATATAGCATGGGAAATATGTTTGTGGACTAGGACATCCGTGATGTCCTTTGTGAAACCTTCAGCATGCTGAGAAAGAGAATTCTTTCACCGTTGAGATGTCAGCCACGAATAGCCAGGCTAAATGGAAGCAATTATTTGGTGTGGAAGGGATGACAGCTATCAAAAAGCAGATACTGGATTTGATTCAGAAGGGGTATGGATAGAGCCATCAGAGAGTTGGAGGTTAATATCTGGGAAGGTGGCACATTGGGCTGAGGCTGACGAGGTGAAGTGGATGGGAGAGAAGACACTGAGGTTGTGGAAGAATGAGGATAGTGTCTCTTGGACCTGGATCCTCCAGATCATGAAGATATCACCAGTTAACCTGAGAAGGGGTTTGGGGTTTTGGGAGGCTAGAAAAGTTTGCTCTAAATGACCCATAAACAGGTAGGCACGATTTGTTTGTGCGAGAGTGTTGACGTGTGTCAGAAATCCGCATGATATTTGGTGAGTGGTCTCCTTCACTCCCAAATTATTTACGATATTAAGATCCATGTAATCTAACAGATGGTGTGTAAAGTTTTCTGTATCTGTAAGAAAAAAATAAAAGTATTATGTTCCAAAAAGATTCTGGCAAGAGCTCACCACCCATAGCCAAACAGAGGTTCAGAGAAAAGCCAACATGCACCTGTGTGGCACTGGAAGATAGGAGCTGAAGTAATAATGCAGCTGAGCCAACATTTTCATTTTAAAATAGCAACACGCTTCTCACAGCATTAGAGATAAAATGAAAGATAAAAATCACAGTACTTTTACAAGAAGTAAAAGAAGATTTGCATGTGAAAAAATAGTGATTGCTTTCAAGACATTTATGAAGCACAGAATGCACTGTGGCTTGGAAAAGTATAAAGAAATGGCTCAATAAACCAATTACATAAAAAAGTTATGCATTTACATTAGGTGAAAACCAGTGTTAACAAGTTAAAGAAAACAGCAAGTGTACTGAACAATCTGGACATTACTTCCTTTATATTCCCTCAATTTCCCATGAAACACATAATTTATATAAAGAAAGATAACATAATCTATAAATTCAAGACAGTTTTCAATCTGAAATAGAAATTATACCTTTAACAAGTAAAATAAATTAGACACTTTTTAAAGAAATGGGGGAAAGAAACATAAAATGGGTCTTTTACTTAAAAATTACAACATACTTAAAAAGATGAATAACAAAATAGTAAATTCTCTCTTCAGAAATTAATTCACAAATGAAGAACTCCACACAATTCCCAATTTCGTACACTGAACAGTTCTGTGAATGAAAAATGCAGAAACAAATGAGCATAGAATTAAAAACTAGATGAAGTCATTTGACAGAAAATTTGGTTGTATACTCCATATCAAATATATGGAAGAACTATCCTATCATAGATGGCTGGAACAATAAAGCATGCTACATGGCTGCAAAAAGGTGCAGATTAGTGAAAACTATAAGCGAGGTTGCAAGACAGGTGTCAAAATGTTATAGATTTACAGAACTTATTTTGTTTTCAAGTATGATCATTTTCCTGGAGACTCAACACCTCTTTCGCAATCAACATGGTTTCCATAGCTATTAAACATTGAAACCCAGATTTGTTTGAGAGATCCAGAAATCAGAAGAGTTTACATTGATGCCATATTTCTTGATTTGCAGAAAACCTTCAAGAAAGTTCCACTACATCATATATTAAAACAGTTGTGTAATTCTATTAAAAACTTTCTAGCTAGCAGAGCTCAATACGATGTTCTTAACTGTGAGGCATAATCAGTAACGGGAGAAACATTTGGCAAATCTCACAGTTCGTGTCTAGTATTCCTTTTTCCCCTTGATGATATGACTGCTTCACACATACATGATGCATAATGATCACAACAGTAAAACTACATAAGCTCAAGCTTGTGCTGTGGTGTGTTGACAATCTTACTCAGTGCATACCATCTGAGAGCAGTATAGGAAGAAGGGACAATGATTCTAGTATACTAGCGCCTATATATTTAGATGCTGATCTCATTCTCTATTAACCTTATAATAAAGGTAATGATGTAATGCACACAGGCACAACGAAAAGACTGCTAAACATGTGAGCTCTCGGGCAAAAGGCGGTACTGCGAGCAACAGCACATGATGGGAGAAGCAGTTTGGGTGGTGGGAGTAAGGAGGAGGCTAGAATAGGGAGAGGAACACCAGCAGAGGGGTGGCGGACGTTAAAGTCCTGCTTGTAGGAACATGCAGACATGTAGGGATGTGGTGGGGACAAGGTTGTGCAGCTAGGTGCAGGAGGTGAGATGGAAGATGGAGGGAGGGATGAGCAGAAAAGGAGACATGTAGAGGAGGGGAAGAGGACGCTGCAGCTGTGTTGGTGAAACAGAAGGTTGTATAGTGCTGGAGGGGGTGTAGGGAAGGAAATAGCTGAGTGAATGACAGGGACTAACAAATGCTGAGGCCAGGGGGATTACAGGAATGCACAACTCAGTAAAGCCGATGCTGGTAGGAAGGATCCAGAAGGTGCAGGCTGTGAAGCAGTCTCTGAAGCGAAGATACTTGTGTTGGGCAGCATGCTCAGCAACTGAGCGATCCAGCTGTCTAGGCGACAGTTTGTCAGTGGCCATCCATGTGGAAAAGCAGCTTCTTGATTGTCATGCCCATGTGAACACAGTGCAGTGGTTACAGCTTTGTTTGTAGATCACATGACTGCTTTCACATGTAGCCCTGCCATTAACTGGATAGGTGATGCTTGTGACCGGACTGGAGTATAGGTCTAGGGAGGAGGAGGTGGTGGTGGTGGTGGTGGTGGTGGTGGTGGTGGTGGGAGGACGTATGGGACTGATATTCCATCTAGGTTTATTACATGGATATGAAACATCAGTCAAGGGGATGAGAGCAGGAGTGGAGTAGTGATGGATGAGGATACTGTGTAGGTATGGTGGGCAACAGAATACCCCTGTGGGAGTGGTGGGGAGGATAGTGGGCAGGATATTCCTCATTTCAGGGCATGACAAGAGGTAGTCGAAACCCTGGTGGAGAATGTTATTAAATTGCTCCAATCCTGGGTTGTACTGAGTCACGAGGAGAACATTCCCTCCACCAAACGCACTGACAGTCTCCTTTTCTCCCTCCTCTACTTCTCTCCTTTTCTGGTGCCCTCCCCCCTCCCCACCATCCAATCTTCCAAATGCACCTGCTGCCCAACCCTGTTCCCACCACATTCCTGCATGCTCCCACAGGCAGCACTTTACTGCCTCCACCCCTACATTGTGTCACAAAATTTTAATCCTGGATAGCTGATGTCAATAGGAACCAAAATTAATAATGTTGTGTAGGTTGACAGTGCATACTTTTTAAACTACAAAATCTTGGCGCAACACGCTACTGTTAGCCGAGGGATTGCCCTGTTGTCAGATGCTCTGGACAATTCATGACCGCAAATTCTTTGCCTGCTGGAGATTGCGATTTATCCAAGGCAGCCCACACATTCTATGGTAGCGCGCCCGCCTTCCACTATTGGGGGGGGGGGGGGGGGGGGGGCGAATCCGCCAGGGTCCCGACACATCCATTGCAGTTTCATGATAATTTCATGATAAGACTTGCTGGGAAAAAACACCATCAACAGCTGTTAGTTCGCACACAGAAAGTCTTTCATAAACTGTGTCAGCCCTGAAATGGGCCCTTTTTGTAGCTACGACATTGTTTACTTAAAGCAGGTGCTCGAATTGGTGACCCTCTGACGCAAACCAAGCTTGGTAACGCCAAACGGTGTTGTGCTGAAGTCTTTCAAGATCTGCTGGCATTGCCCTGATTGGATTGGCGGCACACTGAATGCAATCCATTAATTCCTCTTTGTTTCTAGGTAGTTCACATACAGGTAGGTGAACTAGAACCCTGAACAATCCCCACAGGAAAAAGTCCAGTGGCGTGAGGTCTAGTGGTCGCGGGGACCACCAGCATCACTGCCAATTACATGGCCGTCAAAGAGTTCATTTAAATATCCGCACACAGCACAACTGTTATGTGTGGACGCCCCATCATGCTGCAACCACATGTGTAGCCGTATGTCCAGGGGAACATCTTCCAGCAAGCCACGTAGAGTTTCTTGCAGAAAGTGAAGGTAATTTGCCTCAGTAAGTTGAGGAGGTAGACGGACCAGTCCAATCAGATGGTTACCCACAATGCCTGCCTAAATGCTGAGCGAAAATCATTCCTGGGGTCTGTGGACGTACGTGACATGAGGATTTCCCCTTTCCCAGTAACAAACGTTTCGAGTGCCCGATGGAAAGTGAGCTCATCGATAAACAACACAATGTCGGGGATGTTGGGATCTCGTGCAACACGTTGCAGAAACCACAGACCAAATTCTAGCTTGTGTTCACAGTCTGCCACAGGAATTAGATCCTGAACAGGGTGGAAACTAAATGCATACAGGCTGTCATCCCTCAAAACCTGCCAGACTAACCAATGAGTAATCCCCATGTCATGTCCAACTGTTCAAGTACTTGTCGCAGGTGCTTCCTCGAAGTGCTCAAGACCAGTCTCTTCAAATGCAGCATCCCATCATGTTCGAGGTCTTCCTGCATCACCATGATATCCTGCTAACGAGTCTGTTTCGCCAAGTCGTTGGTGAATTGCTGTAAATGCTTGCTGGTGTGGGTGGCATCTTGTTGGGTACCATCCCTCATACAACCCTCGAGCTTCATGCACATTATCGTCAGCTAGTCCACAAACAAAAACCATATCTTGTTGTTCTTCAAACAAATAATGTGCCACCATGATTACTTTATGACTAAATCACAGGTGACGTGTGTGCTCTGAAGCAAAGCTTACATGTGAATGCCTCAGACGTGAGGTGGAGACAAACTGCAAGACCTATTCGACACACGTGTGTATCACATTGGGGCAGTGACAGGGTGAGGGAAGTGCTGCCCGTCAACCGACGAACACCAACAGGGCAATCCCACAGCCAATCAGAGTGTGGGCGCCAAGTTTCCATAGTTTAAAAATGGTGCATTGTCAACTTACACAACATTAGTAATAATTTGCACGACAAACAAACAAGAAGAACTCCTAACACACTTTTAAATTTCAGTTTCCACTTCTTTCCTTGTGATTAAGTCAGCTATTTAAAAGCTCTTTGCTGCAGTCCTCTTATTTTTCAACTATATAATACAAAGTGTGCACAATTCTAAACTCTAAATCTGAAATATCATTCAGCAAAGCTCTGTAACAATGCTGGGGAGCCAAATACACTTATTCCCACCCTATAGTTGTCATAAAATGATTATCTCGAGGTTTTTCTGTGTTAAAAACATCCATACAGCATACAGCTCACACAAAAATTATTTATTTACCGCCGTTTACGTATGGGTTAGATTATCAAGAATGAAGATGCATCTTGCAACTATAGTGAAGATCGCTGAGAAACTGCCTGACATTAATAATCTTTGATCATCAATTCTAGGGTTTTGCCAAATCAAGTTGTTTTCAGAAATGTCTGCTTTTGTGTGTGTGTGTGTGTGTGTGTGTGTGTGTGTGTGTGTGTGTGTGTGTGTGTGCGCGCCACATCCTTTCGTCTTTCCCTCTCCTTCCCTCTTTCCTCATGAAGCAACTTTTGGTTGCGAAAGTTTGAATTTTGTGTGTATGTCTGTGTGTCTATCAACATGCCAGCGCTTTCGTTTGGTAAGTTACATTATCTTTGTTTTTAGATATATTTTTCCCACATGGAATGTTTCTCTCTAGTTTTTATATATAACAAAGGTTCTGCAACTTACCAAACGAAAGTGTTGGTACATTGATAGAAACAATAACAAACACAAACACAAATTTCGAGTTCTTGCGACCCAAGGTCGCTTCATCGGAAAAGAGGGAAGGAGAGGGAATGATGAAAGGATGTGCATTTTAAGGGAGAGGGTAAGGAGTCATTCCTTAACTTAGGGGGGAAAAGGGACAGGTATACACTTGCACACGGATGGATATATGTGTGTGTGTGTGTGTGTGTGTGTGTGTGTGTGTGTGTGTGTGTGTGTTATTGTTTCTATAAACGTACCAACGCTTTCGTTTGGTAAGTTACAGAATCTTTGCTTTCAGATATATTTTTTCCCACGTGGAATGTTTCCCTCTATTATATATATTATATATATCATTAAGGCATATTCAGTGGGATAGTTTGTTGGTATCTGAATTTCTTCTCATCTGGTCTGGAGGTCACATTACCACTTCCTTTCCGAAACATATGCACATTTTTATATTCTGAACTTGTTCTTCACACTGTTCAACATGGTGAACAAACTATCCCACTGAAGATGCCTTAGAGTAAACAAAGACGAAATTCAACTGGGAGAAATGAATTACAGTGCAGCAATAAAAAGCACTTTTAGTGACAAAACAATTATACATACAGTGTGTAGCCCAATGTCTGTCAGATTGGAGAATGCAAATTTTGTATTGAATTGGTAAGTCAAGGAATGTGAACACAAAATAACCTTGTGGGGACAGATTGGTCAGTAATACATAGCCCAATGTCTCCATTTGTGACATATTTAACAAATTTTTCATTATGAAAGCTAAAATTTGAAGGAAAATTCAGAAAATTTGTATTAGATAATAGATCAATCTCTAAGTAATTTGTAGCATATTGGGTCTATGTCTATAAACTATGAAAAGTTGATAGGAGAGGTGTGTGCCACACATAACTCGAGCCACAGCCATTGAAATTTGAAAATGAAAGTCTGTCTCTTCTCCAAAAGAGCCTAAGTGCTTGGCCTACTACAATTCACTGAATGGAACGTCAGTGGTTCAGGGACACTGCTGAAGTCTGAATCAATGGTAAATGAAGAGAAAGACTTCAAATCTGAACAACACTGGAAGAAAACATGGTGGAATGCATTTGAAGTAAATATGTGTAATTCTGGCAATATTACACTTTCAATGCTGGTACATAAATGAGACTTATTTTAAAATACAGTATGGTAAACACATACTTACTTCCACACTAAAACAAGCTGGCACAAAAAAGTAAAGGAAAAAGTCAGTGTTGCTTCACATGGGTATTGTCTGTCACAACTCAATGACATGACAAAACTTTAATGTTCTTCAACAGTATATCAAAAAATATAACTCACCCTTAATTTTCCCAAACTACTTGCTACTGCCACAACGTCCGGGATATCATGCTTCGAAAGACTGTCTTCATCAGGTCCAGCAAAATATTCTGCTGGCATATGATCACATGTCACCAATTGCATTTGCATCACAACATTGTTGTCCCAAGTTTCAATGTTTACATTATTCTCCCCGACACCAGCTCCATTTGGAAACTTGACACAGAATGCATAGTACACAGGAAAATGACCTGAGCCAATGGACATAAATTTTACTGCAACACCACAATCATTTTCCAGGGAACAGTGAACAACAGACGAAGGATCCACATTTTTTACATGCAAGGTAAATGCTATTACATCTTCAAACACATTGCATGTGAAAGTGGGTAGTAAGTAATGTTTATCAGGGTCAAGGAAGGATTTCACACACAGCATGTTAGTCCTGTTATTTTCAACACATTTATCTGGGACCAATTCTGATTCTTCCAGTGGAAAGTTTTCTTCACTCTTCTGACTCTCACTTTCAGCACCATCATCATCACCACTACTGAATTCTGGAGTCTGGTAACTTGTGTCACTTTCCACCCCACTGTCCTCACGGCAAATATCTACCACACGCTTTTCTGTCAAGCGTCTGACAGGCAAGGTGATGATAAGTTTTCTTTGGTCCTTATCAAATTTTGCATTCCCTGAGTCTTCAAATACTTTGTAAGGCAACTTCAGCTCCAATTTATATTTTGCATGCTTTTCGCTCAGAAGCGAAAGTGATTCTTCCGTGACATCTAACACTACATCTGATGTTGAACTCAGCAATGGTAAGTCTATCTCAATGAGCAATTCCTTTGGAATAGCTGCATTAATCTTCGCCGATTTGTCATTTATGAATTCCTGCATGTCAACGGGGTTCCGATGTTTAATTAGATATGTTGGTGTCGTATATGGAGTTCTGTCATCATCCTGTTTTGCTCCTGTAGAGCAATTTGTATCTCTCTTAGCACTCTCTCTTGGTTTCGCATTCACATCAGGTACTGCATGAGGATAATTTATATTTCGTAAATGATCATCAATAACGCTTTCTGGAGGGTTTTCTGACTTTTTGCGCAAAATAGAATTTGAGACCGCCCCTTTGTACTTCAATTTTGGAAACCTCAGATTTTTCCTGTCTAGTTTAACACCGAAGTTACTTTCAACTGCGTCCAACGCTGTTTCGTTCAACATGTTCCTGAACTGTTTGCTTTTATTTGCCAAGTCATGAGTATCCGGATGAAAAACAACGTCGTACACCAAACATCTTTTGCCCGACTTATCGAAATCATCTCTTGGATGAACTTGTGAGTACGGAAGTGACCAATTCACGCCTTTCGTTCCGGATTTTGATGCACGAGATGATGTTGGCTTTTGGATCTTCTCACTTTTACACACGTTTATGAATGCCTTCTTCGTACCATCCACACTAGTCTTAATAACATAGCCAGGCTCCGGATTTATAAAATCTACGTCGTAACCTCTTTCCTTCTCTAGGATCGTAATTTCCTCTTGGTACTTCTTACGATTTTCTGGATCATTTACTTCTTCAATATAATCAACCAATAATTTTCGAAATTCTTCTTTCTTTAGCGCTTCCGTGATGTTCCTCACCTCATCTTTCGTAATTTCAAAATCGTCCCACTGAGACCCGCTACCGCTGACTGCCATAGTTCAATAACTGGCTCAACTGCGCTTCTAGAAATGTTTACGTGGTAACTTGCAAAGCTTGACCTGGAACCTCACCACTGTTACACTTGCCAACAGCGCCTTTAACTTAAAATAAAGTTGCAGAAAATGTCAAGTGTAACTGTAACACTGAGTTTTTTTTAAAAAGGGTTCTGTCACTAACAACAAAAAATATTTATGTTGTTAAGAGCCGGCAACAAAAGACGGGCGACATCGCGTCTTCGCGAGAACATCTGCAATTCTGCATTTATGTGCGAATGGTGCGTACATAATGGTAGCTGAAGATGAATTTCAGATCCTACCAGTAAATGTGAAGAGCCAATGTTTGATTATCGTTATACCATACAATTTCAGTGGATATGTCTAAACGCACGTTTAATTAGAGAAAATTAAAGCAGTAAACATAAAATAAGTTTCGTCATAAAATATTTTGGTGAACTAAAAGCAATATTCTCAAGGCATTTTTTAGAAATATCAATAGTTGAAGGATACATGTAAGGATTTTGGGCGCGTTTTAGAGAAACGTGATACCATTATTTAAGAAAAAAAATAATGCCCTGTCGATAAATACTTAACTATGACTTACAGTATTCCACAATCACGAAACTAAAAGCTTGTAATGGAATTGGATACAATTACAATAAATATTGCCTTATTTCTTAACCTTTAGTAAGTACATGCTTGAGAATCAGCTTACCCCTGGGGGAAAATGCACTATCCAACAGTAAACAAGTGCACCAACGAACACTGAAAGAGGGGGAAGACGGGGTTAGGATGGATGTGACCTCCTAGTACCAGAAACAGGCATTAATGACCATGCCCTGAATGAATCACATTGAGTACATTTGTGTAGGACCCAGAGCTGGATATCAAAACGAAGGCAACATTGAGTTAAACAACTCAAGAAGCTCAGTTCAGTATGTTACATCTTTAGAATCAGTGCTTGATTTGTAAGGAAACAGGTTCTGTTACTCTGACAACCTAGGTATTTCTTTCCCCGTCTTAAAATTATACTTTAACGCTTTTCTGAGCATTTTAAAAATTTGAATACAATATTTGTTTTACATCGTTTCAGCTGCAGCAAAAGTTCGGTTGCACCACATCTCAAAATCTGCAGTTGTGAGTATTTCTCATCAGAGGTACCAGTACGGCATACCAGTGTATACTATCATAAATCTAGCACTGCATATAACCCTTCCTCATTGTGTTGGCCATAAGACAAGAATATTGTCTTATTTCAAATATTTTCACTCTGCCTTGTCTTACACAATTATTTTCTAGGGCAGTTTACCTACATGAAATAAAGCATTTATTTAGCAAAAGCAAGCAGTAAGCATTTTATGTAAAGTAGATCTACACCTTGCAGTTCAGCCTTTTAAAGGATCTTGAAATTCTTACACTATTTTTCTCAGTACATCTACTCCTTGATAGTTAGTGTGGCTGATAACAAAAATTAGTTTCATCTAAACTCTGTGCAAGCCTCTCCATCTCTGAGTAATTACTGCAACCTAAATTCTTCAGAAACTGCCAACTGTACTTATTTCTTGGTCTCCCTCTATGATTTTTTACCCTCCACACTTTCATCCAGTACTAAATTCATGATCTCTTGATGTCTCAGAATGAGAAATAGGGATAAAATTCAGGAGTAGGTCTAATAGTGAATCAGAAAATATGAATGCGGGTAAGCTACTATGAGCAGCATAGTGAATGCATTATAGCCAAGATAGACACGAAGCCCACGCCCACCACAGCAATACAATTTTATATGCCAGCTAGCTCATAAATGGTGAAGAGATTGAAGAAATGTGTGTCAAGATAAAATAAATTATACAATAGTTAAGGGAAATGAAACTTTAATGTGATGGGGAACTGGAATTTGATAGTAGGAAAAGGAAGAGAAGGAAATATAGTATGCGAATATGGACTATGGGAAAGGAATGAAAGAGGGAACTGCCTGGTAGAGATTGCACACAGCATAATTTAATCATTGCTAAAACTTGGTTTAAGACTTGTAAAAGAAGGTTATATAAATGGAAGAGATCTTAAGGTACCGAGAGATTTCAGATTAATTATATAATGGTACGGAGAGATTTAGAATTATATTTTAGATTGTAAGCCATCCCAGGGATAGATGTCTGCTCTGACCACACTGTATTAATTCAGAACAGTACATTAAAGCTGAAAAAATTGAAAAAAAGGTAGACAATTAAACAGAAGGGTCCCAGATAAGTTGAAAGAACCAGAGATTGTTGAGAGTTTCAGAAGGAGCATTAGGCAGTGGTTCACTAGAACGGAGGAAATGAATACAGTAGAAGATCAATGTGTAGCTTTAAGAGACAAAATAGTGAAGGCAACAGACGGTCAAACGGGAAAGAATAAGACCTAGTAGAAATCCTTGGATGACACAGGAGGTATTGAATTTAATTGATGACAGGAGAAAATTCAGCAATTGAAGCAGGCAAAAGGGAATACAAATGTTTCAAAAATCAGATCGACAAGAAGTGCAAAATTGCTAAGCATGAATGGCTAGAGGACAAATGTAAGGATTTAGAAGTTTGCATCACCAGGGAAAAGATAGATACCATCTTCAGGAAGTCCTTAGAGAAAAGAGCAGCAGATGTATGAATATCAAGAGATCAGATTGAAAATCAGCCCTAAGAAAAGAAGGGAAAGTTGAAAGGTAGAAGGAGTATATAGAGAGCCCATACAAGGCACATGAACTTGAAGGCAATATTATAAAACAGGAAGAGGATGTAGATGAAGATGAGATGGGACAGATGATACTGCAAGAAGAATTTGACAGAGCACCAAAAGACCTTAGTCGAAACAAGGCCTCTGGAGTAGACGACATTCTGTCAGGACTGCTGATAGCCTTGAGAGAGCCAGCCACAACAGAACCCTTCCATCTGGTGCACAAACTGTATGAGACAAATGAAATACCTTCAGACTTCAAGAAGAATGTAATAATTCCAATTCCAAAGAAAGAAGTTGCTGACAGGTGTGAAAATTACTAAACTACCAGTTTAATAAGTCATGGTTGCAAAATACTATCACGAATTCTTTGCAGAAGAATGATAAAATTGGTAGAAGCATATTAAAACTGTGTGCCGGACCCAGACTCGAGTTCGGGACTTTGCCTTTTGCGGGCAAGTGCTCTACCAACTGAGCTACTCAAGCACGACTCACGCCCCGTCCTCGCAGCTTTACTTCCACCAGTACCTCGTCTCCTACCTTCCAAACTTTACAGAAGCTCTCCTGCGAACCTTGCAGTGAGTCGTGCTTGGGTAGCTCAGTTGGTAGAGCACTTGCCCGTGAAAGGCAAAGGTCCCGAGTTCGAGTCTCGGTCCAGCACACAGTTTTAATCTGCCAGGAAGTTTCATATCACTGCACACTCTGCTGCAGAGTGAAACTCTCATTCTGAAAAACATACCCCAGGCTGTGGCTAAGCCATGGCTCCGCAATATCCTTTCTTTCAGGAGTGCTAGTTCTGCAAGGTTTGCAGGAGAGCTTCTGTAAAGTTTGGAAGGCAGGAGAAGAGGTACTGGAAGTAAAGCTGTGAGGACGGGGCGTGAGTCGTGCTTCGGTAGCTCAGTTGGTAGAGCACTTGTTCGCGAAAGGCAAAGGTCCCGAGTTCGAGTCTGGGTCCGGCACACAGTTTTAATCTGCCAGGAAGTTTCGTGTAGAATGTAGTTTATTTGTCTCAAACATAGAATTACAAATCTAAGATTTTTATACTGGAGACATGTCAAATTATTTTAAAAAAATAGTTTTATAATAATTAACATATTTAACCAGGCATTTTTGAATTTTTAGATGTGAACAATTTAACAAGAATGTATATAACACTTATAGTCATTTTGCAGCTTGAAATACAATCTATACAGTATATTAACGATAATCTTTATTTTTTCCTTTCTTTTCAACTTGCCAAACTGTCCTGCATGAATTCTTCAATTGAATAACAACATTTTCCCAATAGTGTATTAAATAACAATCTTTTTAGTGGGTCAAGCTCCATATGTAGCAGATTTTTGTTACTTAATTTATTGTAAATTTTTAATCCTGTGTACAATGGTGTTTGAGCGTAAAGTTTTAAACTGTGAGAGGGAAGTCTGAAACTGTGTCTGTGATAAGTACTGTAATTGTGGTTGAAATGAAAATTGTCAAGTGAGTTTTGATTTTTATATACGAAAATAAAAATTTCGTAGATGTACAGAGAAGGAATGGTTAGTATTTTTAATGTTTTAAGTAATGGGTGACATGATGTTCTTTTTTTGGACTAAACACTTGTTTCTTATGACTCTCCTTTGAAGTGTAACTACTCTCGGGCTGTTCGTTGAGTTCTCCTGGAAAATTATTCTGTATCGAATTATAGTTTCAAAGTAGCTGTGGTAAACTATCTTCCTGGTGTCCTTAAAGGTGGAACCAGATAAGGCATTCATTGCATAAGCTAGACTGTTTAGTCTGTTTACTAAGAAGTCTACATGTGTATTTCCAATTTAAATTTTTCTCTAGATTTAGATATAGACATTTCACATAACTTGATTAAGTCATTTCCTTGTTGCCGTGCACTATTTTTATGGGAGATGCTGATTATGTTTTAGCACTGAACTGCACTAATTGTGTTTTTGTGACATTGAGTTTTAATCCATTTTGCTGAAACCATAATTTCCTCAGAGATAGCAAAGGACTTGGAGGAGCAGTTGAATGGAATGGACATTATCTTGAAAGGAGTATATATGGAAATGAGAGACTTAAAGTATAGAAGATGAGCTTTGCTATTTGGGCAACTGATGATGGCTGAAGTAGAATGGATATAAAATTTAGACTGGCAGTAGCAAGAATAACATTTCTGAAGAAAATAATTTGTTAGCATTGAATGCAAATTTAAGTGTTAGGAAGTCTTTCCTGAAAGTGTTTATCTGGTGTGTAGCCATGTATGGAAGTGAAATACAGACAATAAAAGGTTTAGACAAAAGGGAATAGAGGGAATAGAGGCTTTCAAAATATGGGTGCTTCAGAACACTGTTGAAGGTTTTTTAACTAACGAGAAGGCACTGAATAGAATTGTGGAGACAAGAAATTTGTGGCACAATTTGACCAAAATAAGGACGATCATTTTATAGGACTCATTCTGAGACATCAAGAGATCACGAATTTATTACTGGATGGAAGTGTGGAGGGTAAAAAACCATAGCGGGAGATCAAGATATAAGTACAGTTGGCAGTTTCAGAAGAATTTAGGTTGCAGTAGTTACTCAGAGATGGAGAGGCTTGCACAGAATAGAGTAGCATGGAGAGCTGCATCAAACCAGTGTTTGGTCTGAAGACCACAACGTATATAGTCACTAAGTGTATTTATACTACCTGTTGCTCACTACTTTGTCTGTGTGTATCTCAGACCTGAATGAATTTCTAAAATCATGAAGTGCGTTATTGGGAGAAAAACAGATATAAAAAAAACTTAAGGTGAAGCTGTCAATAGGGGGCAATAGTCAGGAATTGATATGTTTGTAACTGTAGATACATATATTTGAAGTATGAAATATCAACAGACTAGTGCTGTATTTAAAGAAATTATGAAAAAGCATTTGATGTTTTTTCTATAGGATTCATTATAAACAAATTATCTGAGCTAGTGATCCGTGAGTGAGTTATGTAGAGCCGTCCATGTGAGAATAAGTTCATCCCATGTTTGATGCCAGCAGCTTAAAGCATCTGTACTTGTTGATGGTATGGCAAAGCATTTGCTCACAGGAAACTGCACGCATATGAATTGGAAAGGGAAACTGTTGGGAATGAGGAGTATCCATGGTATAAAAACTGTTTCACCAGCTTCACAGCCCAAGACAATTTCAGCTTCTATAATAGTATTATGAAGTGACACCAATTTAAGGTGAGTTCCATTACAGAGCTTCAGAGGGGTTAAGTTCTGAAGCAGCATAACTGGAATACCCACTTTCAGACTGACGTTATGTGTGAGGAATCTGGATGCATAATGGGAGTTAGGAAACTACCGTATAAGTGGTAGCACTGATTCAGTCCAGAGGTGTATTAATTGACTATTATATCACCGTGTTCCTAACGATTTTTTCCAAAATGCTCTGGCTTATAGCAGCTGCTTGATCATTTTTTGGTGTCAGTTTTGCTTTTTCACAAAGCCAAGAATTCTTGTGGCATGTTATTTGGGATGCATCTCAATGAACAAAACGAATAAGTTCCTTCACCAAAGGCTCTCTGGCAGAGTCACTGACCCATTTGATTCAGGCAATATATCCTCATCAATATTCAATAAAACTTTCATTAATTCTTGGGCCTGAGGATTGCCACCCAACTAAGCCCTAAGTTCTGCGTCATACTCAATTACTACACCCAGGACAAGAGCATGGAGCATTTGAGACATGCTCTTGTTCCTCAGGTAAGAGTCTGGCAGAAACCACAAAATAAATAAATAAATAAAAAATAAAACTGTGATCCCTCTCATAATACGATCATTTTGCTGGATATCTTGCAAATTGTGATTGACTGCTTTCACGGCTTTTTTGCATGGTATGGTACAGTCATCTCAGACAATTAGGCTACACTCTACAAGGATCTTCACCTTGTCACTATTCTGCGATACTGCACATATGTACTGGGGTTTTGGTTGTGTCTAGGTCCAAAGGTAGGTTGAACATAATGTCCGCAGTTTCTCTTCAGGGAGTAAGGCAGCAGCTATCCCAGTTGATTTCAGCCAATAGTAATTAAGTCTAAAAGGTTTTGCCTGTATCAATTGTGGAGCATCAAGGAAAAATGTTTCACCCTGCTGTTGATTAACACTCCACAATACTTGGTGCATACTGACTTTTGCTCATTACAAAGCGCCCCAATACTGTTATTCATTACTTCAGCCATTGCACTAGAGCTATAATTCACAACTAATTCACGGGCTGTCAGCGGTTTCATGCAGTTCTGGAATACCATAATGACTCATAGGGTTGCCACCAATAGAAATAAGAATATCTCGATGGCAGCAAAGGCTGACAACACTCTCATCAGTTTCTGCTGCACTATCTCCATAAGCACATTTAGCTGCCTAAAAAAAATCTAATAAATGACACTGATATTTCTCCCACGACTGTACAGAATGGGAAATTAAGCAGAACACCATCATAACTGCAGACTAATGCTACAATCACCTGTGACTTTCGGTGACTTTCACCAATTACGGTGTCTTCGAGCGTTTCTCCTAGGGATGGTGGGTATTGTTGAAACAACTGATTCTTGGTTAAATCTTTTCCTGCCACTTTAACCTGACTGTTAAAACTACTCAGAATAACTGATTTCTGAAATAACCAATTTTCGGTTTTTTATTTCTATTGCTTCCTTAATATATGTACAAATTGAAGAAAGTTCAAGATGCTTAGAATCAAAATATTAAATTAAAAAGGCAAACAAAAGAAAACATAGTCCAGCCACAATTTTCTGCTTTCCTCAAAGAATAATAAGTGGTTTAATACTACAAAAAATCACCTGTATCGTCCTATTGATTCTAATTTTTTGAAACTCTGGTCAAAAATCATGTTGTAATCGTGATCATACCACCATTTGAGCATTATGAATAGACAATGCTAAAGGGTAAAAACTGAAGTTAAAGGCAGCAGATAAGCTACTTTCTGTTTTTATTTATACTGTGAATGAATTGTTAAGTTTTTAATTTATTACTGTTACCATATTTTCCTTCCTCACTTAATGTTTTATAGAATTGGCTGATAGATCTTTAAGCCTTTAAAGCTAAAAAAGGATTGTATTTCATTGGTATGTCACTTCATAAAAATATTCCAGGCTAGGGTTAGTGCCATTCTACAGTACAACAGATGTCTGGTGACAGTAGCGAGAAACTACCATTTGGACCAGGTGGAGGGTGGGGGGCAGTCTTGCACTTTGCACTTACCCACATATCTTAAGCCACAACAACTGGCATTATTGCCTCAGCACTCCTGTAACTATTCTTATGCCATGCATTTTTTTATCATTTCTGCCGGCATTGTTATTAAAATTACACTGATCACTTTTCCTTTATTCTATAACAACACAATATTTCAAACTAATGCAAATTCTATAAATAAAAATTATTCCTTTTTTGAAGGGGTTTAATTAAAAAAAATGTTAGCACTGCCGCTATTCATAATTAATGTTTCAAATTTCTTAATCCATTATTAGTAAAAAATAAAAAAAAAACACCTGTTTAAGTGAAACCAAAAAAATACTGGCTATTCCGAACTAACATGGCAGTATCTGCTTTGCACAGCCCTTGTTCTGTCCCAATTTTAGTCATTATCTAGCAGATGCAGCGCACACTATGGGGTCCAGATAAATACCTGGAAACCCTTCCACTGCTTGACTCATCATTTTGAACTAATTCAAGTGCAGCTTTAAAGCTGCTGACACACTGTGTAGCATATTTTGCAGGCTTCTTACTAAACCTGAGCTTCAATTAGGAATATGTTCCCAGAGTAAAATTTTCACTCTGCAGCAGTGTATGCACTAATATGAAACTTCCTGTCAGATTAAAACTGTGTTCTGGACCGAGATTCAAACTTGGGAACTTTGCCTTTTGCAGGCAAGTGCTCTACCAGAAAGTTAGGAATATGTTACTGTCTAACATTTGCCTCGTCTTGGAAATCAGAAACAAAATAGATTTGTAAAAATCTTTGAGCAACTTCAGCAACAGAGAGCCAATCAAATGGTACACTAGGTTCTGTACCTTAAAAGTAGACATAAATACCACTTCAGGGATCTGATTCACTCCAAAAGAGGTTATCTGGAAAGTGCTGTTGTAGGTCCTTAAGTTCTCCCAAAAACTGTTTCAATAGTGGATTTCTCCTCTTAGTAATTCTTTTAAAGACTCTGGCTGGTCTCCTATTCTTTCTTGGCGAACTGTCCCAGATTGCGTTCTCCATGCCACTTCAAAGCACAGTAATGCTTAATGAAATCATTAAGTGAGCTAAGTTGAGAATATTTTACATATTTTATTACTGAATCATAGTCAAATCCACTTTTTCTAGTCTTGGCAGCTTTTTAACATAATGTACCATTGACTTGCCGTCATCACTGACTGATAGTATAAGAATGGCAAGGCGCTACCAGTCTACCTCTAACTGCATCGTTCAGGTCTTGCTGGATTGTTTTTGCTGTGCTTCCTATAAAAAACTTCTTTCTTGTTCCAAGTGATGGATGATTGCCTCCTGTCTATCACGGTAGTAGCTCTGAGCAGCATGCAAACGAAGCTCATGCTGCTCATTTGTCTACAATAGCTACAAAATTTCATCATGGTTACAGTCAACAGATAAAAGTGCTTCTCTTTCGTGGAGCATTTCAAGAGAATGTGGGATTTTTTGACAGGTGCGCTCGTTGGCCAAAAACAATTTCTGTTCAGAATCGTGTCTACAAATTGGGAAATCTCATGGCACCTATGATCAGAGAATAATCAAAACTCATATTTTTCCTAAGTTTCTGCTCATTGGGCTGCAGTGTAGCGATATTGGTCTACGCTCAAGTGAGTTTCACTTTCTACATTACTTTCTACAGTCTGCAACACAGCAATAGGGCATCTTTTAGCATTCAAATGTGATCTGCGTTCAGAAGAAGTCTCTTGAGCTTGAGATGATGCTATTCTGGAATACTGTAATGCTAAATGCCTTTCTCACTCTGATTCACTTTCTAATAGTAGCATCAGCTTGACAAAGTTACCAACTGTAACAGTTACATAAATTCAAGCATGAATTCAAAAATGTCTATGGATAACAGGATGATAAGTTAACAGTATTATTATTAGAATTATTATTATTATGAAAAAATGTTTCAAAACACCTCTTTATACAGATTTTATCATTTATATCCTGTTTTAGCTAATTTAGTTTTATAAAACTTCTGCTGTCTTCATTTTTCTCATTTAATATAATGAAATGATTCTTACACAAAACTAAGTAGATCCACATTTTAAAAAAATTCCAATTTTACTCATTTTAATGGACAATTCATGCTTGACCAAATATTTGATTGTGAGAAAATTGTTTTTGCAAAAAAAAAAAACAGATAAAGGTTTCTGGTATACTGTTCCAGTATCTCTTATGGATTCTGATTTCCTCATACTGATGCAGTTAAAGAATACACTCAGAATACACTCTGTATGTATTTATTATTTATTTATTTATTTATTTTAGATAACTTGGCTTATAGACAGCTTATCAAGATGAAACAAGTACCAGATTTTAAGTTATACCTCCTACGATACAACTGTGGAAACCACATCCAACTTTGTGCAGTAGTTTTTGCATGATGCACTACAAAAATACAGTCATACAAACAAACAAAAAATAATTGTTTTGGTTTATATTGCTGTTATAAAGACCCCTCATATTAAGTTTTCTTAAATATCTCCTATGTACAGACATTGGCCAGTTATAATTTTATTAGATGTGTAGATGGCCTGAGATTTTATTCTATTTTTTATGCATATAATCACTACCTCTTTCCTCATATTACACCTATAGTAATGTGATTCTAATTTGTTTTTTTATCTAGGTGCATTTGTTCAGTATCTGTGACTTCCTTATGATCTTCAGTTTTGCATAGCACATATGTAGAAATATTTTTTTTATTTTTATTTTCCTATACTGATAAGAGAAGCTCATCTCTCTTATGTAATGTGATGTGGACCTCCAACAAATATAAATTGAGTGGCCAAAAGTTACAGGAAAATTGTCTCATTTGAAGATATGCTGTGTATGATGCCCAATGTTGCATATGGTATGGGTGTAGACATGATATCTGAGCAGTATGTTATAAACATGTGCGTAGAAAACATGGTAGCAAGTCATGAGCTAATCAACATCAAATGTGGTATGATAATCACTACAAGACACACAGGTCATAGCATATCAGAAATTAAACGAGAATCTATGTTTCCGAGGTCAACACTGTCTAGGGGCTTCTACAATACTGCAGATGCAATGTTTCCACATGTATATATTACTGCATAGGACACAAGTAAGGGCACGTCATCTCTGTTGAGCCATAAGGAGTGACTGACAGTCTGTGCATCAGATCATCACAGAATTACGTGTGGGGTATCAGAAACTCATTTCTTCCATGGCCGGGAAACAAATGCACCACATAGCTTTCAGCAGCCCTTGTCTGACTAGTGCCTTCTCACGATTTTTGGCCACAAAGGGTAGAACTGCAAAAATTTTTTTCAGTGGGATAGCAGCTATGAAAGCCTACACTTATATAACACTTCAAATGATTTCACTCAGTTATTAAAGGTGTACTAAATTTTATTGTCAGAATATTGTGTAGGAAAAGTGAAGCTTTTGGTTCTGTAGATCATACAATACTTTTAGAAAAATTCAAACATTATCCTTTTCAAGAGCTAAAATCTTGTGATTCTTGAAGTTTTACCGGCGGACATAATTCCGAAAGATGATGGAACAACAAGCTAAAATCTTATTTAAAACATGCTCTTGTAAATGTATTAAGTTTTGATTAGAAAAACATCAAATACAGAAACATTCTTGCTGTCTTAGAATTCATAATTTACAGGGTGCTCATAATTAAATTCCAACTTCAGAATGCTGTAGAAAGAGGAACCCTGCTCAGAACAATGGCAAAATTGAACAACGTATTATTGACACTGGGAAACGTTGTGGAACAAAAAAAAAAATGTAATGGGAATTTTACCTGTAAGCATCGTAATGTAAATGGAGTCGCGTACAAATGACAGATGAATCGCAATACTGTGGCACATTACACCATCCATACTGTTCGATGTCCATGACTGCGCAAGTTCAGCAGTCAACAGCTGTGGCAATGTTAATTAGGTAAGCCCAGCCACCATGGCAGAGTCATACCATGTCAAATGGGAAAAATTGTTTTTTGATTGTCCTGAGGCCAAAAACCACATAAAAAGCAAAATGACATCAGTTTCAAATCATTATAAGACTGGTGCAAGACATGTTCAATATGCTGTCCACCGTTAACTGCCAAAAGTAGAAATCAAGAAACTATATGTTCCATAGGAGATTGGAGTGTCTAATGGGTCATGTTCAGAATGCATTGTGCAATGCAAAAATCCCATGGATTAATATCAGGTACTCTGTGTGGCCAGGCTATAGGGAAATGATGGCTGATAATTCTAGCATTTCTGAAATGCCTCTACAGCAGCCACTTCTCTGGCTGGGCAATGTGTGGAGGAATGTCATCTTGCATGAAAATTACTCTACCTGCACATCCAAGCTGTTGAAGGGTCAGAAAGACTCTCATAGCAACTACCAGTGATGTTACAGGTAAAATGACGCTTAGGACTCATCTCCTGAAAAAAAAATTGATCCTGTGATAAATGATGCTGACCGTCCGCGCCACACAAGCACCTTTGCAGAATGAAGTGGAACTGGTTGAGTTTTGCAGAGATTTTCTGTTCTGATATTGTGCAGTTCTGCATATTGACACATCCTCAGAGATGGAAATGGGTTTATCAGTCCACAGAATATTCTTTTTTTTTTTTTTTTTTTTTTTTTTTTTTTTTTTTTTTTTTTTTTGCTATGCAGGATGTTTTGAGAAGGTCTTCCAGGATGTAGAACATGTCAGAAAAAAACAATAATACGTGACAAATGTTTACAACTGAAACAAATAAATTTACACACCACTGCTTGACCCCTCCTGCAATACTGTGGCCATATCTTTGAAAGACATCGAATCAACTGCTTTCCTCCCTCCACCACATTTCACTTCAAAAGAACCTATATTTTCTCCAGATCTTTGGCACACATTGGATCAGTGTCTTTTCTCATACCCTTGAGTGTTTGGAACTCCTGCAGGGCTACTGGTACACAGTCTCACCATTCTTGTAAAAAGGCATTACCACCAAGCATGCGATCCTTCATGGAGACAAGTGTGTTAGACATCTTGGACGCAAATTCCCCCCCCCCCCCCCCCCCCACGCACACACACAAAATCACATTTCCCTTTGTGTCAGCAATATGCTGTTCAAATTTGATGCCATTCTGAACAATGGTTCTCTTCCTAGAGCATTTTCAAACTGATACTTTAATTATGGATACCACATACAATATATAAATGATATGGCAAAGGCTTTAAATGTTTGGTTAAAAGTGTAATGTCTCTGGTGACACAAGTGATAGCCATGCATCTGCTCTAGAAACTACTCTTAGAAATGAGTCAGTAACTGAACTTGGCTTGTAGCTGTCTGGAGAACAAAATGTGTGACTGAGGGCCGCTAATTTAATTTTAAATCTCCTAAAAGCTCACTTTATGCATTTCAAGTTAGGTACTCACTTTATGCATTTCAAGTTAGATAATAAAGATTCACAGGTACACAAATTTGATAGTGATAGAAGATAATGAAGAAATCTGCATGTGTAATATATTTGATTTGCCAGTCGTCAATGAACTGTAAATGAACCTTAACATATCATTCCACCAAAGGAACTTAGTTCAGTTTATTTTGCAAGTAACGACCCTTGACACCACTCTCATCCTTTTGATATGCAAGAAAGCTGCTAGCAAATTTTACATTACCTTCATTTGTTTGTGGATTTTGGGACACATTCTAGGTCAGTATAGTCAAATTTGAACAAAAAGATAAACCAAACTATGGTGTTAGTTATAACTTATCAAGCACGAACTCTGACTTATGAGGCAGAAACCCTGACTGTAAGAAAAGCTGCACTGAAAAAACTACAGGCATGCCAAAAACTGAATAATCAGGCCTTCAGTTAACTTTTAGAGAGTAACAAATGGAGAACAAGACTGGAAGATACCATACAGTGATTTACTAAATGCCAATGGCAAAGAAGCAGACATGGGAGACTAATAAACCAGTGTGGAACCATCTGGAGAATGTAGCATTGCAACGTATCCGGATGGTGAGTGTCTCGTAGGGAGAATAATTGGAACATTTTGCAGTATAATCCCATTTATACTGTACACAATGTTGGCAAATTAATCGTGTCTGCACTCAGTACACCTGTTCATTCACAAATATCACTCACTGAAGGTTTTTTTCTGAGTTCTTTTAGCAGCCTGGTATATTAATCGCATCAGGCTCACAAGAAATTACATAGAAAATAACCATTTTTCCAGCTGTAACTTTAGTTGTGGAAGTGAGTCAGAGTCACACAGATCAAGATCGTGGCTATGGGCAAAATACTTGGTACACTTTAAGCACACTACAGATAAAAAGCCAGTACAAATTTTATTAATAAGCTGGAATGGTGTGGATGATGTCATAATGCAAGGACCTACTTACAATATCTAATGCATTGTAGGAAAACCATTGGCATTCAAAACAGGTTCTAAATACAGCTAATTGTTAGCTCCTGTATGGTTTTCAAGGAAATCTTTTACCATTCTTCATGCAAAGTAGTGGCAAGTTCAGGTACTGATGATGGAGTTAGATAGTGATAACACACCCTTCGCTCCAACGTAACCATGAAGTCTCTGTAATACTGACTTCTGTGACTGTGGTGGTCAGGGAATACATAACAATTTGTCCTCATGCTCACAAAACCATTCCTGGACAATGTGAGTTGTGTGAACAGGAGCCCTGTCTTCTTGGAACACCGTGTCACAATTGGGGAACAAATATTTTACCATGGGATGAACCTGATAAGTCAAAATGGAACATAATCGTAGACAGTAATGCAACCTTGGAGAGTAACCATAGGGCCCATGGAATACCATAATACGGCTGCCCATGTCATCACCAAATTCCTCTCATGTTTCGGTCTTGGAATATGAATTGAGCTGGAAGTTGGAAACAGGGTGAAACAATATTCCTCTGATCAAATTACTTTCTTCCATTGCTCCTAGTTCAAGTTTTATAGCGTTGGCACCATGGTTTCCTCTTACGAGCTGTTGAATTGTTTTGGAACTACAACTGTCTCATGGAACAAAGAAGAAACAGATGACCTGTGATCAGAGTATGTCTAAAATGCCTACCCCACAGGCCAATCATGAATGACATGATGGGTCAAATACAAGAAGTAGCAGGGACTACTGGTCCAGAATGGAATGGCATACTTCTCAGTTGTCAAACTTAGAACAGCATGGTGCTAAACAATATCAGGATAGTGCAAGAGTTAATTGCTGAACTAGTGCAGAATACGCAAGATACTGTGCAGGCCTTAAATAGTGACTTACAGATGGTGCAAAATTGAATGAATGCAATGGTTGGGAGAGTGACCATAACTAGGTTGCTACGAGCACTAACAGACAGTCTGAGTGATTGAAAGAAAAGGACAGGTGTACACTCGCGCACACACACACACACACACACATATCCATCCACACATACACAGACACAAGCAGACATATGTCTGCTTGTGTCTGTGTATGTGTGGATGGATATGTGTGTGTGTGTGTGTGTGTGTGTGTGTGCGAGTGTACACCTGTCCTTTTTTTCCCCTAAGGGAAGTCTTTCCGCTCCCGGGATTGGAATGACTCCTTACCCTCTCCCTTAAAACCCACATCCTTTCGTCTTTCCCTCTCCTTCCCTCTTTCCTGAAGAAGCAACCGTTGGTTGCGAAAGCTAGAAATTTTGTGTGTGTGTTTGTGTGTTACTTTATTGTGCCTGTCTACCAGCGCCTTCCCGCTTGGTAAGTCTTGGAATCTTTGTTTTTAATAAATTATTTAACAGTTACATTGCAGACCCATACACAATCCCTGATACACTTACACAAGCAATAACTTATCTGAAACCTAAAGATCAAGCAGACACAGCAAACCCAGCAAAATATCGCCCCATAACATGCCTACCAACAATATACAAAATATTAACTTCAGTCATTACACAGAAATTAATGACATATACAACACAGAACAAAATTATAAATGAAGAACAAAAAGGCTGCTGCAAAGGAGCACAAGGATGTAAAGAGCAACTGATAATAGATGCAGAGGTGACATATGAAGCTAAAACTAAACTAAGGTTGCTACACTATGCATACATTGATTACCAAAACCTTTTGATAGTGTACCCCACTCATGGTTACTACAGATATTGGAAATATATAAAGTAGATCCTAAATTGATACGGTTCCTAAACATAGTAATGAAAAATTGGAAAACCACACTTAATATCCAAACAAATTCAAATAATATCGCATCACAGCCAATACAGATTAAGTGTGAAATATACCAAGGAGACTCATTAAGTTCTTTCTGGTTCTGCCTTGCTCTGAATCCACTATCCAACATGCTAAATAATACAAATTATGGATATAATATTACTGGAATATACCAACACAAAATCACACATTTGCTATACAGGGATGATCTAAAACTACTGGCAGCAACAACTCAACAGAAGTATTCAGCAATGATATAAACATGGCTTTTGGAACAGACAAATGTAAGAAAAACAGCATAATCAAGGGAAAACACACTAAACAAGAAGATTACATATTGCGTAACCACAGCGACTGCATAGAAGTGTTGGAAAAAAAACAGATGCCTATAAATATCTAGGATACAGACAAAAAATAGAAATAGATGATACAAATATTAAAGAAGAACTAAAAGAAAAATATAGACAAAGACTAACAAAAATACTTAAAACAGAATTGACAGCAAGAAACAAGACAAAAGCTATAAATACTTATGCTATACCAATGTTGACCTACTCACTTGGAGTATTGAAATGGAGTAACACAGACCTAGAAGCACTCAATACACTTACACGATCACAATGCCACAAATATAGAATACGTCACATACATTCAGCAACAGAAAGATTCACATTAAGCAGATAGGAAGGAGGAAGGGGATTTATCGACATGAAAAACTTACATTATGGACAGATAGACAATTTAAGAAAATTCTTTATAGAACGAGCAGAAACTAGCAAAATACACAAAGCAATCACTCATATAAATACATCGGCTACACCATTGCAATTTCATAACCACTTCTACAACCCTTTAGATCACATAACATCAACAGATACGAAGAAAGTAAATTGGAAAAAGAAAACACTACATGACAAGCACCCATATCATCTAACACAGCCACACATCGATTAAGACACATCTAACACATGGCTACGAAAAGGTAATATATACAGTGAGATGGAAGGCTTCATGGTTGCAATACAGGATCAAACAATAAACACCAGATATTTCACTACATGGCAAGCACCCATATCATCTAACACAGCCACACATCGAACAAGACGCCTCCAACACATGGCTAAGAAAAGGCAATATATACAGTGAGACGGAAGGATTCATGATTGCAATACTGGATCAAACAATAAACACCAGCTATTACAGCAAGCATATTATTAAAGATCCCAATACCACAAAAGATAAATGCAGACTTTACAAACAACAAATAGAAACAGTAGATCACATCACAAGCGGATGTAAAATACTAGCAAATACAGAATACACCAGAACACATAACAATGTAGCAAAAATAATACATCAACAACTTGCCATGCAACATAAACTAATAAAACAACACGTTCCCACATACAAGTATGCACCACAAAATGTACTGGAGAATGATGAATACAAATTATACTGGAACAGAGCCATTATAACAGATAAAACACCACCACATAACAAACCTGACATCATACTCAGCAATAAAAACAAGAAATTAACACAACTAATCAAAATATCCACACCCAATACAACAAATATACAGAAGAGAATAGGAGAAAAAATTGAAAAATACATCCAACTGGCTGAGTAAGTCAAGGACATTTGGCATCAGGATAAAGTTGACATTATACCAATTATACTATCAACTACAGGAGTCATACCGCACAATATCCACCAGTACATCAACGCAATACAGCTACATCCAAACATATATATACTACTACAGAAATACGTAGTTATTGATACATGTTCAATTACCCGAAAGTTCCTAAATGCAATGTAACATATACTGTACAGTTAAAGGAAGTCATGCTTGATCAAGGTCCGTGTCACTTTCCATTTTTAACCAGACATAAGTCTGAGAAAGGAAAGAAATAATAAATGTAGTATGTAACAAATGATAAGGATACTCTAAAATATGGAGAACTTTTGTTTTTTACTTAATGTAATTGGATAGTTGAAAAATCTACTCACCAAGAGGCAGTAGAGGAACATAAATATAAAAGATATTGCATCTGGTTAGTCTCCCCTGGCCTGGGGTTGTGGATGACTTTTCCAAACTCTACTCCTTTTTCAAAATCTCACCAGTCTTTTCCTTCACCCCTCTTCCTTCCCCTTCAACCCTTCTGTCAGAAGAAGGAGCCACAGGCTCTGAAAGTTGGCACGCATTGTAGCTTTCACATGTTTGTTCCACTGCTGCTGCTCAGTGAGTGGATTTTTGTATCCATCCAATTATATTATACTTTCAAAAATTGATTATTTTCTTTATTTAAGATTTTAAAAATATGCTACCCCTCTTCATGTAAGCATCATACTGCATCAAGTTAGAAAGACCATAGAAGATCATAGGATGTACAACTGTGTGAAATCAATACTTAAAGGAGGAGGAGGAGGGGGGCGGAAGGGGGGGGGGGGGGAGGAGATTAGTGCTTCACGTCTTGTTGACCATGAGGTCATTAGAAACAGAACAAAAGCTCTGATTAAGGGAGGCTGGGGAAGGAAAGTGGCCCTGCCCTTTTGAAAGAACCATCCCAGCGATTTAGTGAAATCACTGAAAACCTAAATCAGGATGGCTGGATGCGGGTCTGAACCATTGTCGTCCCGAATGCAAGGCCAACGCGCTAAACATTGTGCTACCCTACTCAGTAAACCAATTCTTTTTCTTGTGTGATATCTAAGAAGAAAAATGGTAGAATGACACCACAAACTATCTAGTGGCTTCCAGAATATGAAAGTAACTGCATCAAAAGTTTATTTGCAGGGTTCTTGGTACACAGAATCTAAATATGGTCACTATTTTAAAATAAAATTTGTGTTGAGATAGGCAAACTTGTTTTCAATATTTTTAAGATATCTACGTTACACCTGTTTCATTCTTTTAATCCCATTCCAAATTAATTATCCGTTGTTTTCAACCATTGCTGATATTTATTTTTTAGCTGTTAAAGTTGGTACTACAGACATAGTCACCATGTAATAAGAGGATACCAATGACTCTCCAGTTTTCAAGACTTTTAATACGAAGACAAGGAAATAAACCAGCTGCATCAGAAGTTCTAACTGCATACTTAACACAATGTAAAAAGCCACCATGGACATCTTACTTTGTGAAATACACCAGTGTTTATGATGACCAATGGGGCCAGTCACATTTTAACTGGCCAGTTCAAGAAACAAATTATCATATTCTCCGCACAGGATGTTATCCTTACATAAAGTATCACTGTACAAGGAGACCATATCAAGATCTTCAGCTTGAAGACACATTCTTCCGTTTTATAAAGATTGCTAATTTAGGTACGTATGCTATAACATATGTTTTTGTTTTGTTTAATACAATAGACATTGTTGTGACAGTAAACAGCAATGAAACTCATATGTAAGGAAGTTATAACTTTGGGGAAAAGAAGCCAGCCACTGCCAGGTCTGGTGAAATGAGTGAAAGTTTCAATAATTTTGTCTACAAATGACTAATTTTTTCCATTGTCATAAAAAATTTGCTGGCAGGTAGACTGTTTTGTGAAAGGGTGGTTGTTTTTCTTTTCACATCGAGGTCTTTTCTCATGTATTCTTTGTTATGAGGGCATGCTGAAACATAATGCCTCCAAATTTTTTAATCTGTTCTCAGTCTTAGTTGAGGTATCACACCATGCATATTACTTGGTCGACTTTCCCACCTCACTGACATAGTTGCAACGTTCTGCTGCTAGAGGGCTCCAAATTACAGCTTGTAACATGGCAGTGTGTAACATTAACTATATTAGTGCTTGAGAAAATGGAAAGCATGAATTCAAAGAGTTCATCCGCACATGGAACACCCTCTCCTTCAGCATGACAATGTCATAATGAACACTAACTGTGAACTCTGCAGGAATCCAACTTCTTGGATTCACTGTCATCTTTTGTTCTCCTTACAGCCCTGACTTGGCCCCATCCAGTTTTCATCTGTTTCCAAAACTTAAAGAACATCTGTGAGGACTTCACTTTCATAGTGACTAAGGATTTCAAGCAGAGATGAGCTTGCGGTTCTCTCAACAGAGTCAGTCATTGTACAGTGACAGTATCAACAAACTGAGCTCAATTTGAGAGAAATATGTTCTTGGCCAGGGTGACTGCGTTGAGAAATAAATATGTAGACATGAAGAATAAATATATAGAATGTTAATTAAGTTTTCTATTCAAAAAATTTTAAGAGTTAGAACACAAAAAATTCAGAGGCATTATTTTTCAGCAAACTCTTGTACAATTGGTGCAGAAAATGTTCATATTAATTACTAGTTATTGTTTTACCTTTTGCAAATTAATTACTCATAATACCAGTTTTGTGTTCCAGCAAATAGTGGTTATAACCCCTATTGCAGATGTACTGACTTAACTTTCATGATACAAGGTCTACTATTGCCTTAATTGCTATTTTATATGTGGTATGTAGTGAAAAACTTACCTTGTCCACAGAAGCCAACTAGAACACAAAATCAGTTTCATTCTATTTAACATGGTCCAAGCACTGCTGAGATATTTGTTCTCACATTTGCCTTTCGTCAGCATCCTAAAAATGTGCATCAATGCTGCATAATATTTTTGTCTAGTTAATTCCTCACACAAAATGTTATCTACTCATTCTGTTAATATTACTATGGTGTCAGCAGTGTCAGATACCTTTAATTTATGACCACCTCAAGGCCCACTGTTTTTTTTACCAATGTTGTTGTTGTTGTTGTTGTTCAAATGGTTCTGAGCACTATGGGACGTAACATCTGAGGTCATCAGTTCCCTAGAACGTAGAACTACTTAAACCTAACTAACCTATGGACATCACACACATCCATGCCCGAGGCAGGATTCGAACCTGCGAGCGAAGCGGTCGCGTGGTTCCAGACTGAAGTTCCTAGAACCGCTCGGCTACATCGGCCGGCTGTTGTTGTTGTCTTCAGTCCGAAGTCTGGTTTGATGAAGCTTTCCATGCTACTCTATCCTGTGGAAACTTCTTCATCTCCAAATAATTACTGCAATCTACATCCTTCTGAATCTGCTTACTACATTCATCTCTTGGTCTCCCACTATGATTTTTATCCCCCCACACTACCCTTTATGTCTCAGAAGGTGTCCTCTCAACCAGTCCCTTCTTTTGGTCAAGTCGTACCACAAATTTCTTGTCTCCCCAGTTTTGTTCAGTACCTCCTCATTAATTATGCTGTCTACACATCTAGTCTTCAGCATTCTTCTGTAACACCACATTTCAAAAGTATCCATTCTCTTCTTGTCTAAACTGTTTATTGACCATGTTTCACTTCCATATTTGGCTACACTCTAGACAAATATCTTCAGATACGACTTTCTAACACTTGAATCTATATTTGATGTTAACAAATTTGTATCTTGTCATTGCCAGTCTACATTTTATATTCTTTCTACTTCAGCCATCATCACTTATTTTTCAGTCAAAATAGCAAAACTCATCTACTACTTTTAGTGTCTTGTTCCCTAATCTAATCCCATCAGTTTCATCTGGTTTAATAAGACTACATTCCATTATCTTCATTTTGCTGTTATTGATGTCCGTCTTATGCCGTCCTTTCACAACACTGTCCATTCTATTCAATTGCTCTTCCAAGTTCATTGCTGTCACTGAGAGAATTACAATGTCATTGGCACACCTCATAGTTTTATTTTTTCTCCTTGAAATTTAAATTCCTACTCCAAAATTTTTCTTTGGTTTCTTTTACTGCTTGCTCAATGTACAGTTTGAACAACACTCCCTTTTCAACCTCAGCTTCCTTTTCATGCCCCCTCGACTCTTATAAATACCATCTGGTTTCAGTGCAAGATATAAATAGCCTTTTTCTCCCTGTATTTTAACCTTGCTATCTTCCAAATTACAAAGACGGTATTCCAGTCATCATTGTCAAAAGTTTTCTCTAAGTCTACAAATGATATAGACATAAGGTTGCTTTTCCACAACCTATTTTGTAAGACAAGTTGTAGGGTCAGTATTGCCTCATGTGTTCCTACATTTCTCTGAGATCCAAATTGATCTTCCCCGGCGCTGGACTTTTACCAGTTTTTCAATTCTCCTCTAAATATATCATGTTAAACTCATAATTGGGTAATATTTACATTAGTCAGCACGTGGGTTCTTTGGAAATGGAAATATTACATAATTCTTTAAGTCAAATTGGCAATGGCATCATTTTCACTGCAGTGGGAGACTGTAATTCATCATATTTCAGGCAATTTGCATGAAATATTTATTTATTATATACTCAAACCTTCCTCATAAATCAGTTTATCTGTCAGTGAAAACCATATCAGAATAACTACAGTAGTTCGTGAGATTAGTCCAAACTTACAGACAGAAAAGTGGTGACAGACTTCAGTTTATATAAGCATAGATGTAAGAAGATGTACCAACATAACAAAACCCAAATTTTATTAGCATCAGACTGATAACTTTTAACCTTGCTGTCATATCACCTGCAATTTCATGACACAAAAAGCCACATTCATTAAGGCAGACTTATCTCCTAATTTGGGCTCCGCAATTCCATTAAGCAACAGCCATTGGCATTGTCAAGGCCTAATAATCCCTGTGTCAAGGCCTAATAATCTCTGTGCAATGTTTACTACCACCACACAGTTATATATATCATTCTATAGGTCTTTATGCATACACTTTGTGATCAAAAGTGTCCGGACACTCCCAAAGACATATATATTTTTCATATTAGGTGCACTGTGCTGCCACCTACTCCATTTCAGTGACCTCAGTATTCATTAGACATTGTGAGAGGGCAGAATTGGGCACTCTACGGGACTCATGGACTTCAAACGTGGTCAGATGATTGGGTGTCACTTGTGTCATATGTCTCTAGACGAGATTTCCACACTCCTAAATATCCCTAGGTCAACTTTTTCTGATGTGATGATAAAGTGGAAGCCTTAAGCGACATGTACAGCACAAAAGTGTACAATCTGACCTCCTCTGTTGACTGACAGAGACCGCTGACAGTTGAAGAAGGTAGTAATCTGTAATAGGCAGGCATCTATCCAGACCGTCACACAGGAATTCCAAACTCCATCAGGATGCACTGCAAGTACTATGTCAGTTAGGCACGAGATGAGAAATCTTGGATTTCATTGTCAAGCGGATGCTCATAAGCCACACATCACACCAGTAAATGCAAAACGATGTCTCAGTTGGTGTAAGGAGTGTAAACATTGAACAGTGGAAAAATGATGTGTGGAGTGACAAAACATGTTACACAATGTGGCGGTCCAATGGCAGGGTGTGGGTATGGCAAATGACTGGTGAATATCATCTGCCAGCATGTATAGTGCCAACAGTAAAATTCAGAGGTGGTAGTGTTATGGTGTGGTCGTATTTTTCATGGAGGGGCTTGCATCCCCTTGTTGTTTTGTGTGACACTATCACAGCACAGGCCTACATTGATGTTTTAAGCACCGTCTTGCTTCCCACTATTGAAGAGCAATTTGGGGATGGCGATTGCATCTCTCAACATGATTGAGCACCTGTTCATAATGCACAGCCTGTGGCAGAGTTGTTACATGACAATAACATCCCTGTAATGGACTGGCCTGCACAGAGTCCTGACCTGAATCCTATAGAACTGCTATGAGAGGTTTTTGAACATCGACTTCGTGCCAGACCTCACTGTCAGACATCAATACCTCTACTTAGTGCAGCACTCTTTGAAGAATGGGCTGCCATTCCCCAAGAAACCTTTCAGCACCTGATTGAACGTATGCCTGCGAGAATGGATTTCCTGTAATTTTTGTATATTTTTGATGCTTCCTTTCTTGAACTGAAATTATTATATCGATGGGAAAGGTGTCAGACTGCTGTGGCCACGGCCAGCCACATGGCAGCCACCAGCGGCCACACAGCAGTTGATGTGTTAAATGATTCCAAATAATTATCAATAAATATAGACAAGGAATGGGTAAGAGAAGGATGACATTCAAGAGTAGAAGAAATTAATAAGATATTGGGCTAATAAGATACTAGGACAGCAGTCAGTGGTAATGAACAAAATAGGATTTTGTTTTAGAAAAAATTGAGGAATCTGGAAAGATGAGGAAAGGGCAAGGTGTATTTAATAATTGGGGAAAATCCATACTGATAATTGAGAGATTTATGAAACTGAGGACAAAGAATGAATAGGAACAATAAAACTGAATTACAGTGCAAGAGAAGGAAACTGGAAGAACTATTGAAGGTATATGGAATGGAGGTGAGTTGCATAAACCATGTGGGTGTACTAATGACAATATTATAAAAAGGATAGATTTCTGCTAATCTTATAGAGGAGATGTTGAGTTGCAAACAGGCACAACGAAAAGATGGGTGAGCTTATATTCCCGCAGTCAACAGCAGATGTTGGGCATGTTCCATTGAATGGTTCGCATGCTGACACTTGTTGATGGCCCAGCACTGAAATCTGTAGCAATTTGCAAAGCATTGCACCTGTGTCATGTTGAATGATTCTCTTCAGTCATCATTGGTCCCGTTCTTGCAGGATCTTTTCCCGGCCATAGTGATGTCGGAGATTTGGTATTTTTCCAGATTCCTGATATTCACGGGACACTTGTGAAATGGTCATAAGGGAAAATCCCCACTTCATCCCTACCTCAGAGATGTTGTGTCCCATCGCTTGTGTGCCGTTCACTCATTTAAAGCTTGATAACCAGCTATTGTCACCGCAGAAGTATCCAATCTAACAACTGTGCCAGACACTTGGTGTCTTATATAGGCGTTGCTAACTGCAGCACAGTATTCTGCCTATTTACATATCTCTGTATTTGAATACACATGCCTATACCAGTTTGCTTGCCGCTTTGGTGTATTAGACTGTCACTTCTGCAGATCTGTTGTCACATATGAAGGGCTTATTTCAGTATGTACTTGAATATTTCTGGTATCTCAACTGCAGATTTTTCAGTGCTCATTTAACTTTAGGACTCTGTATCTCAGAATGAACAAAAATGGACTTGTACCTATATTGAAATAAGCCGTTCATATAATCCTTTACTACTATGAACTTCACCTACACTACTGATGACATATATTTCATTAGGAAAAAAGAGCTCATTATGGATGGAGCATTGTTAGAATTCGTTTGAGTGATTTATGGGAACCATTAAAATATAATTCTAGATGGTTTGATTAGGATTTCAGCCATGCTCCTCCAGTCAAGTGTTTTAGTTACCCCTCAATCTTGCTCAATATATTTCTTCAGTGCACTCACTTCTTTAAAAAAATGCCTCTTGTTTCATATTATATGCTCCTGGAAATGGAAAAAAGAACACATTGACACCGGTGTGTCAGACCCACCATACTTGCTCCGGACACTGCGAGAGGGCTGTACAAGCAATGATCACACGCACGGCACAGCGGACACACCAGGAACCGTGGTGTTGGCCGTCGAATGGCGCTAGCTGCGCAGCATTTGCGCACCACCACCGTCAGTGTCAGCCAGTTTGCCGTGGCATACGGAGCTCCATCGCAGTCTTTAACACTGGTAGCATGCCGCGACAGCGTGGATGTGAACCGTATGTGCAGTTGACGGACTTTGAGCGAGGGCGTATAGTGGGCTTGCGGGAGGCCGGGTGGACATACCGCCGAATTGCTCAACACGTGGGGGTGAGGTCTCCACAGTACATCGATGTTGTCGCCAGTGGTCGGCAGAAGGTGCACGTGCCCGTCGACCTGGGACCGGACCACAGAGACGCATGGATGCATGCCAAGACCGTAGGATCCTACGCAGTGCTGTAGGGGACCGCACCGCCACTTCCCAGCAAATTAGGGACACTGTTGCTCCTGGGGTATCGGCAAGGACCATTCGCAAACCGTCTTCATGAAGCTGGGCTACGGTCCTGCACACCGTTAGGCCGTCTTCCGCTCACACCCCAACATCGTGCAGCCCGCCTCCAGTGGTGTCGTGACAGGCGTGAATGGAGGGACGAATGGAGACGTGTCGTCTTCAGCGATGAGAGTCGCTTCTGCCTTAGTGCCAATGATGGTCATATGCGTGTTTGGCGCCGTGCAGGTGAGCGCCACAATCAGGACTGCATACGACTGAGGCACACAGGGCCAACACCCGGCATCATGGTGTGGGGAGCGATCTCCTACACTGGCCGTACACCTCTGGTGATCGTCGAGGGGACACTGAATAGTGCACGGTACATCCAAACCATCATCGAACCCATCGTTCTACCATTCCTAGACCGTCAAGGGAACTTGCTGTTCCAACAGGACAATGCACGTCCGCATGTATCCCGTGCCACCCAACGTGCTCTAGAAGGTGTAAGTCAACTACCTTGGCCAGCAAGATCTCCGGATCTGTCCCCCATTGAGCATGTTTGGGACTGGATGAAGCATCGTCTCACGTGGTCTGCACGTCCAGCACGAACGCTGGTCCAACTGAGGCGCCAGGTGGAAATGGCATGGCAAGCCGTTCCACAGGACTACATCCAGCATCTCTACGATCGTCTCCATGGGAGAATAGCAGCCTGCATTGCTGCAAAAGGTGGATATACACTGTACTAGTGCCGACATTGTGCATGCTCTGTTGCCTGTGTCTATGTGCCTGTGGTTCTGTCAGTGTGATCATGTGATGTATCTGACCCCAGGAATGTGTCAATAAAGTTTCCCCTTCCTGGGACAATGAATTCATGGTGTTCTTATTTCAATTTCCAGGAGTGTATATTGATATAATAGGACAAACTTTTCAATAAGAATCAAGAGTTAAGAAATGTAACATGCTCTGCATAATTGTATAAGTAGCTCACATTTTTTGGTGCTTGCCATTTGTACACTTTCTCATATTTAACTTACTAACAGAACTCCACCCATCATTTCTTGCATTCTTTGTAATACTGCTTGTCCAGTAAGTCTAATGTCTGTTCACCCTTGTACTCTGATAATGAATTGACTTGAGTTGATGCAGTGGTTTCTTAAGGAGATGCCATTTTAAATTCCTAATTTGATGGCCTTTTTTTAAGTTTGCCACATGTTCCCTAAACAGATTCAGGTGACTTACAGAATGCCTCTTTGTGAAAGGCTGGCATTTATTTTATTTTTCAGTTCGAGTCTAATTGAAGTTGTGCCCAGTAGTTCTATGTTCAGGACCATGTAAAACAATCAATCCTGATACTCGGTCTCTATTCAGTAAACTAATAACTGACCATTATCCAATACAGTATTATTGATTCCGTTTGAACTTGAGCCATTTCTCTCTTGCCAGATGCTTAGGAACTTTTTAAATCTTACCTGTAGTATCTTTCTCAACATATGCTTCCTTGAGAGGGTATCAAAAAGTAAATTACACATTATTATGGCAGCTCAAATAACTGGTATTGAATACAATAAAACTGAATTACAGTGCAAGAGAAGGAAACTGGAAGAACTATTGAAGGTATATGGAATGCAAAGCATTCTATGACTCTGTTTTTTAACATAGTCACCTAGTCCCTGTAACAGTGGTCCCAATGTTCTACCAGTTGCCAATTTCTCTTCAATAGAAATCACACTCCATGGCAACAGAGTCATTCAAGAAGTGTGGTGTGTATGTCTTTCCTCACAGATGTTCTTTCAGCTTATCAAATGGAAATTGCATGGTGCAAGATCTGGACTTCTTGACCAACACCACCCATGTCTGTGCAGCCTTGGCAGAATTCCAGTATGGTTGGACACAACACTGCATTTGGTCCATATACCACCAGAATTTCATGGTGAATGTATGTGCAATTTAGACATTTTCCCCACAAGAATCATACTTTTCAGCATATTTCAAGTTTGGAGTATGTTTCCAGCTGTTGCACCATTTCAGCTACACATTGCAATGCACCTGTTATTTGTACAGCAGTAGAGCTGCATCTGCAGGAAACCCAGAAGATGTACTCCCTTCTCACAATGGCCCACTCTTTTACGCAATGGTCTTAGTATGGGGTGACATGTGTAACATTGTTTTTTAAGTTCCCATGCAAGTGTCTTGGAACATTTTGAATGTTTTACCTGACTTCACTTACATTTACTGTCTTCATTCTTCTCATTAATTTCAAAAAGGATAGTTCAATTTTTCCAAAAATATGAATTGATGTTCTTTTTTGTGTTACTTACTGCTTTATTTCTAGTTTATTTTAGACATTTTTTTCTATTGTTACCAATTCACAGTTTGAGTATTATAAATTTAGCTCCCATACTAAAATTATATGTAACCAACACACAGTTCATAACATAAAGAAATTTAAACAAAAGCCTCATCCACCCAATTTATAGCAGCTGTGTGAATAAAAGAAACTGCAGAGATTAGCAAATGGCATTAAAGGAAAGATTTAAATACTGCCAATAGAAACATGTAAAAGTAGATGAAACTATTCCGAGCTCCCACAACTATTGGTGTCCATCACAGGAAGGAAAGAGTTTGGAATGGAGGGACAGATAATTCAAACCCAAGGTTGAAAGGGACCCATCTCTTGTGAGGACGGTGGAAGATGAAGAGGGAGGGGGAGATATCAGAGGGAGTAGATTAAAGATGATATATTGATAAGCAGTGTGCTGGTTTCAGTCCAATGGCGGTTGGACAAAGTGAGGAGTAAAAAAGGATGAAGAGGAAGTGAAACAAGAAGAGGAATGAGGAGTGCACTGAGAAGAAACCAGAGTAAGAGATGTGGAAAAACCAAAAAAAGAGGGGAAGATGACAATAAAAAAGTAAAAAAGAATGGAGTAAATATTACAGAAAAAACAATGGGAAATACAGGATGGAATTACAATATAAATTAGGACAGATTACTACTTTCCACATACAGGAGGTGCTGAACAGCAGGCAGGCACATTTGAAAGTAGACTGTTTGATATTTTTTTTTAGCTATAGGACAATGTCCCTCATCAGTTGATGAAACACAGCCCCCCCCACTCCCCCCCCCCCCCCCCCCCCCCCCCCCACACACACACACATGGTGCTGTGGCACCACTGGGGTAGGCAGTGAGGGTACAGATAGATATAGATGAGGTATTTTATGGGAAAAGAAAAGGAGAGAGATCACAGATTAGGCGTGGGAGACGATGCTGTAGCACTCCATGTGAGAGTGTGCAGGAACAGAATAGAGGACTGTGCAGAGGGGAAGGGGAGCTGAGGCAACTGGAGAACAAGGACTAGCAAAGATTAAGGCCATGAGGGTTACAGAAACAAATGATATGTTGCAGGGAGAGTTTCCATCTGCACAATTCAGAAAATCTGGAATTTTTGGAACAATTGAGATGGCACAGCCTGTGAAGCAGCATTATAGTTAAGCACAACATATATGTGGAATGCTTGGCAACTGAGTAATCCAACTGTCTCTTGACCAAGTTAGTCAGTGGCCACTCATGCAGATAGACAGCTTGTTAGCGGTCATGCTCACATAGAATACTGCACACAGATTGCAGTTAAGTTGAGTGGTCTCAAAAGTGGCTCTGTCTTTGATGAGGTTCAAAAGGTCTGTGACAGGACTGGAGTACGTTGTAGTGGGGTCAGTATTGCATCTAGGTGTTTTACTGCTATATGAGTCATGGGACAAGAGGTTGGGAGTAGGGATGAAAGAGGACAGACAAAGATGTGTGTTGGATAGGCAGCAGAATGATGCTTTGGGAGGATATTTCTCATCTCAGTGCATTAAAGAGATACCCAAAACCCTGGCAGAGAATGTAATTTAGTTGATCCAGTCCTGGGTAGCACAGAGTCATTAGGGGGGTATGTGGGTATGTGGGGAATGCTACGTAGTAGGAGACAAGACTCTGGAGATCTATTTCTGGATAAGGTGGAGAGGTTAATTTCAGTCTGTGAAGACCTCAGTGAGATAATTGATATATTTCGAGAATGACAGCTAGTCACTGCATATGTGATGATAATGGGTTGCTGGGCTGTATGGAAAGGCCATCTTGGTGTGGAAAAGGTGGCAGCTGTTGAAATGGTGTTGATGATTGATGGGTTTGATGTGGACCCCCATATGCTAAGCTATTCAAGGGCTATCCAGAGGCTTCTTTCCAGCCACCCAAAAACTCAAACCTCTCTCCTGGCTCAGATTCAGTGGCAGCAGTTATATTCAATTCTGAAAATTCCAACAGTGACTTATTAGAGTGTTAATGTTAGTATGGTCTGCAAAGTACTGACCATTCTGGGGACTGGTAAAAGCGTGTAAGAACCCAAAATATAAGTGGGCAAATAATAAAAGCAATAATACTGAAGTAATTATGAGTAACACGAACAGAGACAACAACAATTGATGTTATCAATCTTGCACCTTTTACCAAGGAATTTATAAATTTGTAAGTTTAAGATGCATGATTTTAGTATACACAGGCTCTGCTTTCAATAGAAATATATGTGCACTTTCTAGAATGGTTCCTAATAACACGTTAAACAATGAACGATCTGATATCACGGAATGTATCAGATTTTCTTCCGCTTCTTCTTCTTCTTCTTCTTCTTCTTCTTCTTCCCAGACCTTGATTTTGTTTCATACAGTTTTTTGATTTTCAGGTATACCCTGCTTAGTGTATGGCTTGGCTGCTACTCTTCTTATCAAACACATAGAAATTGTGTACACTTCAAAAGGTCATGTAAAAATCTATTTCTTATACAAGGAAGACAAAGGATCATTATACTAAAAGTTTATTCGCAAATGTAACATAATGTTAAATCAAAATTTTACTCTCTCTTGCCCTCACACTGTATAGTAGAACTACAATTTCTGCTTATATTTATGTCTGACTGACTTATCTTTAGTAAGGTCTTTATTTCTTTGACATATGTTGAAAAATTATTTGTACACATTGTGACAGTGCAACAGAATTTACATTTAGTTGTTGAAACCTGTTATTCTGAGGGAAGATATGTAGGCAGTTGGTTACACAATATAGAAGACGTCTGCAAATACTGTAACTACTAATCTGCAAATACTGTAACTATTAACCCAGATTAAATAATTTTAAACACTAATTGCTTCCTTATTTTGTGCAACAGTAAAAGAACTTCTATAAATATAATGTTCAAATTGATACTAGATATGTTTAAAAATTATTGTCATACCTCGTGTTATTGCAACATCATTGCCTACCTCGTGTTATCACAACGTCGTTGCCGGGTCTCTCACCGCCTCTCCTCCTCCCTGCTCACCTCGCCCTCCTCCCCTCCCCTCCCCCCCCCCCCTCCTGCCACACACACACACGCATACACACACACACACACACACACACACACACACACACACACAATTTCCCCACCTAGCAACTTGACTTTTATTATTGCTGGCTTGGCAGGAGGTAGATGCCCTTTGTCAGAGCCACTTTACAGCAAAGGAAATACTTTATGTCACCAACTGTAAGTTGTTTAAGCTTTGTCCTGTGTATTTTTGTATGTTAGGTGTAGGCATATCTGAGGTGTAGAAAACAGTATAAATATCACACTCAGGCTTACTGGTATATTATCCCAGTTGCTCTCAATGTATAAAAGATTTTTGCCCCTGAAAGAAAATTGTAACTTTAAGCATGTTCTTGAAATTCTCAAACCAGTGAATGCACAGAGGTGTTGCATAGAAAGTCTCCAAATGCATGAATCAGGTAACCTATGGCAGACATAAGGAAAAATCTTAAAGTTTGAAATTATGGGCGAACTGATGGGTGTTAATTTGTTGCCATTGTATTTTGGCACAGAATCTTCTGGTCATTTTCAAGTTATATTGGTGAAAGAAGACTGAGCTCTTCTACAGTGTTTTTGGAAAGTTGCTGTGCACTGGACTACAGACTAATTTTGATTATGTTGGGCACTCGAAACAAAGTTGTACAACTGTTTTTTCTGATGATTTCTACTGTTACATACTGTTTGGTTCAGCTTTTGATGAAAGATATTGAATGTAATGGGTAATGTTTAGATGTTCAGTCTGTTTTTAAATTATGGTGCTTTAAATGGAGGAACATATTTTTCCTGTCGAACATGTGTTGACAAGATTTAGCCGAGGAGTCATTTACTGACAAATACCTGGACAGCTGTACCTCATCATAATATGGTTCATTGACTTATTGGAAAATTTCAAAAGCCAGGCTCAGTGTTAGATGCCAAATGAGCTGGAAGACCACCTAAACTAAACAAACAGAAGTTGTTGGATACTTCTAACTCCATGCAGCAGAACTCAGCAAAATCATTGCAGAATTTGACACAAGAAAAAGATATCAGGCTTCCAACTGTGCATAAAGCGCTTGGGCAAACATTGAAATTTTTTTCATGTAAGGAGACAGCGATGCGAGAATTGAAAATGTTGATCATGAAAAGCGAATCCATTACTGCAAATACACTCCTGGAAATGGAAAAAGGAACACATTGACACCGGTGTGTCAGACCCACCATACTTGCTCCGGACACTGCGAGAGGGCTGTACAAGCAATGATCACACGCACGGCACAGCGGACACACCAGGAACCGTGGTGTTGGCCGTCGAATGGCGCTAGCTGTGCAGCATTTGTGCACCACCGCCGTCAGTGTCAGCCAGTTTGCCGTGGCATACGGAGCTCCATCGCAATCTTTAACACTGGTAGCATGCCGCGACAGCGTGGATGTGAACCGTATGTGCAGTTGACGGACTTTGAGCGAGGGCGTATAGTGGGCTTGCGGGAGGCCGGGTGGACATACCGCCGAATTGCTCAACACGTGGGGCGTGAGGTCTCTACAGTACATCGATGTTGTCGCCAGTGGTTGGCAGAAGGTGCACGTGCCCGTCGACCTGGGACCGGACCACAGAGACGCATAGATGCATGCCAAGACCGTAGGATCCTACGCAGTGCTTTAGGGGACCGCACCGCCACTTCCCAGCAAATTAGGGACACTGTTGCTCCTGGGGTATCGGCAAGGACCATTCGCAACCGTCTTCATGAAGCTGGGCTACGGTCCTGCACACCGTTAGGCCGTCTTCCGCTCACGCCCCAACATCGTGCAGCCTGCCTCCAGTGGTCTTGCGACAGGCGTGAATGGAGGGACGAATGGAGACGTGTCGTCTTCAGCGATGAGAGTCGCTTCTGCCTTAGTGCCAATGATGGTCGTATGCGTGTTTGGTGCCGTGCAGGTGAGCGCCACAATCAGGACTGCATACGACCGAGGCACACAGGGCCAACACCCGGCATCATGGTGTGGGGAGCGATCTCCTACACTGGCCGTACACCTCTGGTGATCGTCGAGGGGACACTGAATAGTGCACGGTACATCCAAACCATCATCGAACCCATCGTTCTACCATTCCTAGACCGTCAAGGGAACTTGCTGTTCCAACAGGACAATGCACGTCCGCATGTATCCCGTGCCACTCAACGTGCTCTAGAAGGTGTAAGTCAACTACCTTGGCCAGCAAGATCTCCGGATCTGTCCCCCGTTGAGCATGTTTGGGACTGGATGAAGCGTCGTCTCACGTGGTCTGCACGTCCAGCACGAACGGTGGTCCAACTGAGGCGCCAGGTGGAAATGGCATGGCAAGCCGTTCCACAGGACTACATCCAGCATCTCTACGATCGTCTCCATGGGAGAATAGCAGCCTGCATTGCTGCAAAAGGTGGATATACACTGTACTAGTGCCGACATTGTGCAAGCTCTGTTGCCTGTGTCTATGTGCCTGTGGTTCTGTCAGTGTGATCATGTGATGTATCTGACCCCAGGAATGTGTCAATAAAGTTTCCCCTTCCTGGGACAATGAATTCACGGTGTTCTTATTTCAATTTCCAGGAGTGTAGTTTAAATCTTTTATTGAGTATGTAATATCTACTGTCCCTTATTGACAACAAAAAATGCACAAAAATACAGTGGCGGTGCACCAGAATCACACAGGCTCATGAGAACATTAAAAGAGGAATTGCAGTCCAGTTGAGTTCACTAACATGCAGTTCTCATCATAAAATGTTATGAAACTGTCCTAGTCCACAAGTGGAACTTCCACTTAATACAGCTGTGGTGAAAATGAGAGGCTGCACCATCAGCAAGTGCTCTCATTTTGTCTCCTCATCATCAACGCCAAATATGAATTTTGCGGTCATCGTGTGGCATGCATGAGCACACTGCTCTCCTTCGGGGAACCAGTGCTACAGGAATTGGTGGACAAAGGCGGTGTGCCAACCAGGACCACTGGAGACAGGCTGGCGTGGGCCAGGAGCCCACGAGGTCTGTCCAGGTGACCCGGTGGCAGTGGCAACAGTGCCGCAGTAGTAGCTGTTGGGCGATGAGGTTCACCTTATTCGGCTCATTGCTGTCTGAAGAGGTAGCACTGTTGTGGGGCTGGACTGTACCTCATAGGGCATATGGCCAGAAGTGGTGCAGACGATAGCAAGCCACATGCAGGAATGACCCCACATGGGCTGGCAACAGTGATGATAGAGAAAGGGCTGCCTGATGCTCCTGTAGAAGGATGCCACCCAGGTAGCTGCCATCAGACAATAGATGAGGATCCGATATGGCCAGCTGCTGCATCTTGACCTTGCTGTTGCCCAGCAGAACATCAAACAGAGGCATCCTTCAGGTGCCCAGCCCCTGGAGTGGAACAGCATTTGCAAGAGGACTCCCCACTGGAAGCTGTTGTGGCTGCAGTCAGTGCCCCATCAAGGATGCTGTTAATTCTGATGGTGGGAGAGCAGCATGCTGCCAGAATCCCAGTGAACATTTGCTAACTATACTTCACTTGCACCGCTGCTAGCTCCTATCCATACTGCCAGCAGAACATGTGCGCCCAGACACTGTCATAAAGGGTGTATCATGGTGGTCAGGAATGCACTTTGTACTGAAGCACAAGGCAGAACAGGTGTATCAGTGTCTGGGGCTGTTTTCTATGGAGGATCTCTACTGGGTTATGACCAGTTCTGTAGATGGCCCATGGCCAAATTCTCCAAACAGTTTTTAACCACTTGTTAAGGTGTGCACCATACACTCTGCACCCCCCACATTCAATTGTGGGTGATGTGGAACAGATGTGAGGGGGGAAATGCCATTGTGGGTGCAGAAATCATGAAACAATGCTGAAGTGAACTATAGGCAACTGTTAGAGATGGTGGTCTGATGCAGCTCTTTGATTACAAAAACCTGGGTGAGAGCCCACGTAGTAGCTTCTGTCATGGTGGAGTGCATGTGCATCACTTACAGATGACTGAATAGCTCCTTTAGCACCTCCAACGACATAGAATTACAGAAGAGGCCTCCAAAATCCATGTGGATGTGGTCACATGGTTGACTAGACGTGGGCCATGAAGGGAAAGTTTGTATTGGTACTGCCTGCTGTTCTGTGGTGGGTAGGGTCCCTTGGGCAAGTGTGACAATGTTTATACAATAGCATGCTGTGCGATATATTTGTAATGAATCTCATGGTGATACTCACTCAAAAACAAGGCCCAATCTTGGAGTGGTTTTGCAGTCCTGTCGGGAAGCTGTGAATGAGCCAAGAAGTTATGATCACTCATTAGATGGAGAGCAGACATTATGGCCAAAGCTTCCTTCTGTATCAGAGAATAATTGTGTTGAGCAGCTGCCAACATTGTGGATATGTACATGATAGGCTGTTCAGAGTTATCACCACTTCTGTGAGACAAAACTGCCCCAATCCTTTACAGAGAGGCATCTGTGGCCAGGACAAGCTGCTTACCCAATATAAAGGTACCATGCCACAGCAATGACTTGAGCAGTGACTTGGTGTGTCGAAACACTCAGTCACAGTCCACACCAACTTAATCAAATGATCACCTTTTTTACTTTCACTGTTTAATGGATGGATGATACCCCCTGTGTTGGAGAGAAATTGTTAATAATCTGTGACATTACTCAGAAAGATGGAGTTCCTTCAGCTTTCGCAGTTTAGGTAGGTTTTCAATAGCCACCACAAGGCGTTCTGTAGGTTTGACATCATCTTTTGGAAGGAGGTGCCCAAATATTCTGTTTCTGTCTGAAAAATTTTTTTTCTGTATGTGGATTGTACTTTAGACCTGCCTCCTGCAGTTTGGTGAACAGAATGAAAAGGTTAGTGAGATATTCTGCTGTGAGGAACCTGTGGTGATAATGCCATCACGGTGGTTTGTAAAGCATGGAACACCCTGCATAACTGATCTAAAAATCTCTGGAAAATGACAGTTGCATTCGTGATGCCGAATGAGAGATATGTATAAAGGTTCAATGCAAAGGGAATGCTGATGATAAAAATCTGTTTAAAGGCAAAATCCAGACAAAACTGCAGGTATGCCTTAGCACATCAATTTTCAGATGATACTTACTGTCTGCCAGCTTTGCAAGTATTTCTTTGGGATGTGGGATAGGGTAGCACTCTACTATTGATTTGAGCATTAACAGTGGACTTAAAATTCTTGGACATATGAAGCACCCCTATAGGCATATGAATAAAAACCAAAGGCATAGCTCACCAGCTGGAAGAAATGGGTTCAAAAAAATCCAGGCTGTGTAACTTTCACAGTTTACCCTTGATAGCTGGCCACAGAGCAAAGAAGAATAGGCTGAACATGACAAAATTTGGGAACAAACAATGGTTTAAGGATGATGTGAGCACCATAATCTGTTGCAGCACCTAATCCAGACGAAACAGAGACCTGAACTCATGGCAGAGGTCGTCCAACACCTGGAATGGAATGGAGTTGGAATATTATACGCAGCATCCTGAACTTGAAACCCAAAAACTGTAAATGTGTCAGAACCAAAAGTGTGTTCCGATTTCGCACTACCAGTGGCCAAAACCGTGATCACTCTTGTGACCTGCTGATACTCAATGTCAGTCTTGAAAAGGAATTGGTTGATTGCTGTAATTGACCACATAATAATTTGTGGAGGACATAGCAGGGTGACCCAAGCAATGATAGGTGTCAAGGTTGATGAGAGACACAAAGACCCCTGTCAACCTGGAAACCGTTTATTATACATCTTATTGGGAGTGCTGAGCTCCTAGCTGTGCACTGGTGTAACTCAATGAACCTCTGTGAACTCCCTGTCCACACTGGAGGCCTGATTGTGTGGGCAGCTATGGCAAACAGCTGCCACAAGGCTGTGTTTATGGCAAGCCGTACACTGTGCCTGCTGGTGCAGGCAGTGACAATGGGCATGTGCATGGAAACAATCAGGACATAAGGGGAATCTGAATTGGAAGGGTGTACAGGACAACAGTGAATGGCATGAACCAAATGAGCATGATGAGACTGCCAGTAAATGATGCCTTTGCATTACATTATGTCCAAGGTGCCCTCAAATTATTATTGCAGTTGTGACACTTTGTAAACCCTAGTGATAGCCACAAATCCTCGACTGTAGGACTCTCTTAATGCTAAGCCTCATGATGTACCTCTCTGTCCAGATTGGAACAGATAATGATGTCATGTATCGGAGAGTCAGCACAGTACTGCTTACATTGCGCACAAATAAAGCGACACTTTCTACTTAAATTGCAGATTTCACCTACCCATGGCCTGGTTTCTTTTGTTCCTGGTGAAACTTCATGCATAATGATACACTATGAGTTAACTTAATGTAATAAGCACTGAGCAACCAACACATTTCAGTAAATGACTGTGGTGCAGGGACCTTCAACGGAGAAAGTTTTTGAACCAAATGATGGTTTGAGGCTCAAATTGAGACAAGAGAAAAAAAAGTTTTCAAAAACAGGTCCTCTATCCAAAACACTGCAAATTTTTGCTTCTCGGAATGGTGGAATAGCTGGGGGAGTAATCGACCATGGAGAATGCAGTTGCGGGGGACCCATGGCACCTTGCAAATTTGTAACCAATTGACAAAGCAATTCTAACTGCTTCTGTTGTTGCTGTTCAAACTGATTTTGCTGTTGCTGTTTTTATAATGACTGATCCAATGCAGAGTCCATTGTACCCATGGAACATGGGCAGAAATAAAACAATCTCATTGCCAAAAACTGTAGTATTTACAGTTCTTTACTGACAACAACCTACACATAAAATTACATTGGTGGTGAACAGAGCGCAAGAATCCCACAGGCAGATGAGAGCCATTAACAGAAGAAGTGCAGTTGAGGTTGAGTCCAATAAAATGCTATATTACTGATCTGTCCTGTTTAGCAGCAGGACATTCACTGAACATGGCAGAGGTGAGAGAGAGCGAGGCCACATCAGCAGCATGCTGCCGGAACCACTCACCCAGGGGCACTGCTGGCACACAGAGGCGGCACTCTCATTTCATTTTCTCACTGACAGTGTTGAATACGAATCTTCCAGTCCTGGCGGTGCCAAATGTAGATGCACTGCCAGGGCGAGGAACACTATTGATATTCTTGATGTCACCGTTTACACAGATGGGGTATGCTTCCACCTCTCTGGTGATGTTAACACAAAAGACGTATGATTATGGTCAAAGGAGAATCCTCGTGCTGTGCTTGAAACACCACTGCATGATTAGAAAATTAGTGTGTGGGTAGCAATATACTGACAGTGCATTATTGGACTTTTATTGTTTTTCAAGGTAATGTTGGTTATAAAGAACATTAAGGACAGTAACAAGATTCCATAATGTGTCCAACTAGAAACTGAAGTCCTGATCAATGAGAAATGTGGTTTCCAGTTTGATAATGCACAAAATCCTGTCATTGGGATACTTCAAGCTCTGCATAACTGATGTTTTTGTGTGATTTTACTGAACAAAGGTAAAGAATAAGGCAAGATTTTTTACTGTGGAGAAATGTACAGACTTAAAGCAGAAGTGCACACACAAAAGCAATGCCTGCACAGTGACTTACTTGTACATCACATATAGGCTAGTGAGGTCTTTTTAGAGGAGCTCAGTGTGCTTTTGCTAGTAAGATAGCCAGAAGACTCTGCACCTGTTGGAGCAAGTTATTGACCTTTAGTATGTTTCCTGAATTTTAATGGAACAGTCCAAAACATATACAGCTTGCACTACAAAATTCTCATGACTTTTTTTGTGTAATATGGTTTGTATTTTGTTGGCAAACATTTGCTAATACAGATACTGTCACTAGACCACTTCCAACATTTTTACAGTGCACACAGTAAACGTTTATGATGATGAAGTCATTGTTTTATAGGGTACAGAATACAGAAAAACAGTTCTTATTCACTATTTTATTGTTATTGAAACTTTATTGTCAAATACATTTTATGTGGCACAATCTGATAATTCTAATCTTAGATAACTAGCTTTTCCACACAATTCAGACAAGCTACATAATCTAATACTTGGGTGCAAATCAAAATTAGTACAGTCCAATTATGCCTCTGTTAGCTGCAGTTGGCAGAACTTTTTTTGTCACTTCTATTACAAGAACTGCCAGCTGCTGCAGGCCAACAGTGCTGCTGCTTCAATATATAGGAAGATTTCATACTTTCTGAGTCCAACATCACAGCAATAAAAATAATATATTATGGACATAGGAATTTTCACTTGATTGCACAATCAATCAAAAATATGGTATGCCTACAACACAGTTTAAATTTATTGATTGTTGAAGTCTAGGCAGGGGAAATGAACTTGAAAGCGATATTATAGACATGGAAGAAGAGGTAGGTGAAGTTAAGGTGGGAAATATGATACTGTGAAAAGAATCTGATGGAGCACTGAAAGACCCAACTCGAAACAAGTCCTCTGGAGTAGACTACAATCCTTCAAAACTAGTGATAGCCTTGGGAGATCAAGCCACTACAAAACTCTTCTTTCTGGTTTGCAGTGTGTATGAGACAGGATTATTCATTAGGCTTCAAGAAGAAGATAATAATTCCATTTACAAAGAGAGCAAATGCTGACTGGTGTGAATATTACCGAACTATCAGATTAATAAGCACAGACTGAAATACTAACACATATTCTTAACAGGAGAATGGAAAGACTGACAGAAGCCTACCTTGGTGAAGACTAGTTTGGATTCCGGAGACATGTAGGAATATGGGAGGCAATACTGACTACAACTTTTTTTTAGCATTTGTGGACTTAGAAAAAACATTTCACAATGTTGACTGGAATACTCTCCTTGAAATTCTGAAGGTAGCAGTGGTTTACAACCCGAACAGAAATCAGACGGCAGTTATAAGAGTTAAGGGGCATGAAAGTGAAGCCATGGTTGAAAAGGGAGTGAGACATGGTTGTAGCCTATTCCAATGTTATTCGAACTCTAGACTGAACAAGCAGTTAAGGAAGCCAAAGAAATATTTGGAGTAGGAATTAAAGTTCAGGGAAGAGAAATAAAAACATTGAGGTTTGCCAATGACATTGTAATTCTGTCATAGACAAAGAAGAGCAGTTTAATAGAATGGAAAGAGTCTTGAAAGGATGATATAATATGAACATCATCAAAAGCAAAACAACGATAATGGAATATAGTTGTATTAAAGTAGCAGATGAGTTTCGCTAGTTGGGCAGCAAAATAACTGATGATGGCTAAAGAAGAGAGGTTAATTGCCAATGACAAGAAGAGCATTTCTGAAGAAGAGAAATTTGTTAACATTGAGTATAGATTTAAGTGCTAGGAAGCCTATCCTGAAACTATTTGTACAAGTATGGAGTGTAGCCATGTACAGAAGTGAAACATGGATAACAAACAGTTTAGACAAGAAGAGCATAGAAGCTTTTGTATTTGGTGCTACAGAAGAATGCTGAAGATTAGATGGGTAGAACACATTGAAATGCCTGGACTAGCAGGACAGAGCAGTTTAGGATGTGAAAAGGGGCGAAAATAAGTTGCTGTCAGTTGCACTTAACATACAAACTTTATTTATCAACACACAATATTACAACAAGGATGCAAAACACTCAAAACTTTAATCGAACTCCTTTGATTAACTTCAGATCGGCTGAAGGCCACACTCAAAAACCAAGACACAGGGCTTAAGCAAGAAATTGAAATACAAGGTTCTTCTGGAGGTTTCACCAAAAAATATTTTCTAAATCTTCAATCTAAATAGGCTGAAGGCCTTAGCAATTTAATTTTAATGAAATTTGGCTGGGGCCTGCATATTAAGCAATAAGAAGAGTTACAATCAAAAGGCAGAAGGCCTTATTTTAAAACATTTCATGTAAAATTCGGCTGAAGGCCCCATACAAAAGCATAACCATCTTATGCCGAAAGGGCAAGACAAGAACATTAATTTAAGAGAGATTTAAACTCGGCTGAAGGCTGCACATCAGCAAATAATTTAATGGCTTAATCCCTACAAAGAAGAGTTTCAATTTAAAAGGCAGAAGGCCTTATCTTGAAACATCTAAAATTCGGTTGAAGGCCCCATATAAAAGAATAACAATCTCATGCCTTAAGGGCAAGACAAGAACATTAATTTAAGAGATATTGATACTCAGCTGAAGGCCACACATCAACCAAATAACTAAAACCCAAACAGGGAAATTACTATGTAACACACAAGGAATAGCGCTAAAAAGTTTCCAAGGGTCGGCCTGAGATTGTAACACTAATGCCCGTTTAGGTGAGACAGGCAGCCTGTCCAGCGACTTCTTAATCTGAAGGCAACCGATCCGACAGACAGCCGACCGACCAGTCAACAAAATCAGTTCCGCCCCACGCAACCAGCAAAATGACCACAAGATCTCAATACAATGACACACAGAATATTGGCGCACACAACAACCAACAACACCTCAGATGTCTAACTACACACCGCGCTGGACAGCAACAACATGACGAGGAAAATACACTGCCGAAAATTACATCGACGACCAGGGCAGGTGACCGGAATGTCAATGGCCACAAAGCAGAAGATACCGCTGGTCAACTTCAGTTACAGGGAATAAGTTAAGTTAATCTCCACAGAAAGATGGCTGGAATCTTAGCCGACTTGAATATACACACATTGTTGCTCAAAAGCGACAACCAGCATCAAACGAAGAAATGTTAACAGTTCAGGCTCAATAGTAGGTTAAATGAGGACTCAACTTTCATGTCCAAGAATGGTGGGCAACGAACTATGTAGCACTCGCAAGCAGCACCTCACACTCCAACCGCACGCGCATCACCGCCACCAGCACCGGACAGAGTAACACGCGACTGAGACTTCCTTGCTGCTCCCTGTCAAACGACTGACTGGTCACACACCACCCATCCAGAAACTATATCCACCACACCAAAGATAGTACAACAGTACTAGTATCGATACACGCTGCTGCTGCCACTCATGGAGAGGGAAGCAACATTATTGCAATAACCACAGGAGAAATAAAACCACAGGACTGCAACCAAGGTTTAACCCAAAACAAGCATGACTCGAGCCAGCCACGGCTCACATGTAACTAATGAGGAGGTACTGAAGAGAATGAGGAGAAAAGCAATTTGTGGCACAACCTGACTATAAAATGGGATTGTTGATAGGACATATTCTGAGACATGAAGAGATCACTACTTTAGGATTGGAGAGAAGTGTGGAGGGCAAAGTCGTAGATGGAGACCAAGAGATGAATACAGCAAGCAGATTTGGAAGGATGTAAGTTGCAGTAGTTATTTGGGGGTGATGAGGCTTGCACAGGATACAGTAGCATGGAGAGCTGCATCAGTCCAATCTTTGGATTGAAGACTACAAAAACAACACAAGTAATCACAATAATTTCTAACACAAAGTTTCTAACAAAAATAAGTTGAAGGATAATTCAAAGGAAAACAATGCACATTGCCCAACTGTTAAGATCTTAACTGGGTTTCAGTTTATGTCACTCCTGTTTCTAAACATACAATTTTGATTACATTATATAAAGCAAAAAACAAATGATCTGCATGTATTGTAGCACATCAACAGAAAACAGTCATTTAAAACCATTCAGATGTAATGCTTCAACTTACTGACTGAGAAACCAACTGTATGTTGTGATTCACACAAGCATTCAAGATAGCACAGCCTTATTCATTTAATGATATTGTTAATAATTTGACTAGCTACCAGATAATCTAGTAGAAGTGATCAGAAGACTTTTATCACAACGCTACTGGGGTTATTGACATGTGGAAGGGAGTAATGGCACTAATAAAAACAAATAAAGTGTTGTGACAGTGCCACGACATTTAACAGTGCCGCCACGACAGTACGCGCAAACGGCGATAGAGGCGCTCCGCAACTCGGCTGAGCGCGGGAGTGCAGAGCTAGCTAAGGACGGCGCCAGCCGCATGTCACGGCATGGCAGTCGAATAAGAGATACTGAGTTGTTATCATGTCACCAGCTATTGTTACTAAGTGAGTGTGTTTGAATATCCACGCAATTATTGGTGATTAAAGGTTATAACACTTTTTGACGACGAGGTCGGATATTTTCACTGCGTTGTAGATTTGAGTGTTCGTGACGGGGCAGACATGGAACAGCTTATGCAAGCACTCATGGAACAACTAACACAGCTGACGGCTGCTATTCAGGCACAACAAACACAGCTGACAGCTGCTATTCAGGTGTTGTCGATGTCGCTTACTCATCGTCTGTCTTCCACTTCTCCACCTCCATTCCCTCCTTACGACGAGGCCACTGAAGACTGGGAGGATTATGAGAAGCGGTTGCGGCAACATTTCTTGGCTTTCGGCATTGTTGATGCTCCTATGTGTAAGTCGTTATTTCTATCTTGGATTTCCCCACAGATCTATCAGCTGCTATCTCAGTTAGCCCCTCTGCGGGAACCTGCCTCTCTGTCCTTCCAAGAAATGTGTGACTTATTGTCTAAATATTAACGAAAAAACACCCACGTCGTTGCCACCCGCGTGGCGTTCTACTGGTGTCGTAAACAGCCCCATCAATCTTACCGGGCTCGGGGGGCGGAACTACACGGTCTGAGTAGGAAATGTCAGTTTGCCACAGACACTCATCATGAGTCTTTTGCTCATTTAACGGTTAGGGATGCTATTCTACGGCTTGCTCCTGATAAAGACGTTCGGCAACATGCTCTACAACTACCAAACCCATCGTTGGAAGTTCTAAGCAGCGCTCAATCCTTTGAGTGTCCACACTGCTGGCGCGCAAATAGACTCATGGTGTGATGTAGGCGCTGTACAGTCAACTTTCGACATGGACAATTTGCCTGTTTCCCAGGAGAACGAAGATGTGGCGGCGGTTCACTCGCGTAAACAACGTTGCGTTGGGCCGCAACGCTCGCAGCGAAAACAGCAACCACAGAAGCAGGTTCGTTCTGAACTTCCTTCTTGTCCACGTTGTTTCGTACAGCATGAGAGGGCCCCGTGTCCAAAACGTTGGGCCAAATGTAATTCATATAGGAAAAAAGGCCACATTGCTTCTGTGTGTCAGTCCCCTAAAGTTCCTGTCGACGAGGATGAGGCATCGGACATGGATGTTAACTGTGTTCTTTCTCAAACAAATAAGTTGTTTGTTACTGTTTGTGTTCTGGATAAAGACATTCATATGCAAGTGGACACTGGCTCTGCAGTAACTCTCATTAATTCTCGCATGTATTGGGAGTTGGGCTCCCCTCCCTTGTCTCCAGTTACGCGAAATCTGAGAACTTATAATAAACAGAAAATTCCTATCATTGGCCAGTTTGATGCTTCCACTGCCTACAAGTCTGTTGTTAGGCCCCTCACATTTTATGTGGTGGATCATGTGGGCACTGAAAATCTGTTCGGTTATGATGCTTTCCAGTTGTTCGGGTTCTCCATTGATGATGATATGCAACCTCATATCTGAGGATATTCCGTATCAACAGCTGGATGGATTGTGTTCTGAATTTTCGTCCGTGTTCTCTGCTGGTCTGGGTCGTGCCAAGGATTTTGAAGCCCACATTACTCTTAAGCCTACAGCTAGCCCTAAGTTTTTCTGGGCATGCCCTATTCCAGTGGCGTTGTGTGCACCTGTCAAGGCTGAGATAGACAGGTTAACAGCTTCAGGGATTCTCCTTCCTGTTACCTCCAGCGAATGGGCATCGCCAATCGTGGTGGTTTCTAAACCAAACGGGAGTCTGCGATTGTGTAGTGATTTTAAAGCCACTGTCAACACTTCGAGACTCATTGACACTTATCCTGTTCTCCGTCCTGAGGAGTTATTTACCAAGCTTGCTGGGAGCCAACTTGACTTATCGGAGGCGTATCATCAGTTGCAGTTGGATGCTTCTTCCAAGGAATTTCTCGTCATCAACACTCCTTGTGGGTTGTACCAGTACCAGTGGTTACCATTTGGCGTCGCTAGCGCGCAGGCCATTTTTCAGCGATTTTTGGAACAGCTCACAGCTTCCGTTCCCAACTGCATAAACTATCTGGATGCCATTGTTGCCATGGGGGCCTCCACTGAGGAGCACCTTTGCAATTTGTGTTCACTGTTTCGGGTTTTGCATTCGGCTAGGTTGAGGTGCAATCTGGACAAGTCACAGTTCCTCCAACCCTCCATTGTGTATCTTGGTTTCCACTTGTCCCTTGAGGGTATACGTCCTCTAAGTCAGGTAGCGGACATTAACGCTCTACCCTGGCCATCTACGGTCAAAGAACTTTAGGCGTTTCTAGGCAAGATTGCCTATTATCACAAATTCATTCCATCCGCAGCGGTGGTAGCTCATCCTCTGCATCAGCTGTTACGAAAAAACGTCCCTTTCTGTTGGTCCAACGAGTGTGAGCAGGCTTTTGTCTGCCTGAAGGCTCATTTGCAGTCGGCGCCTTGTCTTGCCACATTCCGTCCAAGTCAGCACTTGGTTCTGGCGACTGACGCGACACAGTATGGCTTAGGGGCTGTTCTAGCCCATCGGTATGAGGATGGGTCGGAACGACTCATCGCCTATGCTTCAAGACCCTCAACGATGCGCAACGGCGTTACTCTCAAATATAAAAGGAGGTGCTCGCTATCATTTATGCTTTAAAAAAGGTTCAGTGTTTTTTTTGTATGGGTCTAAGTTTCACCTCATCACCGACCACAAGCCACTGGTCTCTCTGTTCAGCCCATCAGCGTCACTTCCGGATAAGGCAGCTCACCGCCTGCAACGTTGGGCCTTATACTTGTCTTGTTTTCACTATGAGATGCACTATTGCCCCACGGCCCAGCACGCCAACGCTGACGCATTGTCGTGATTGCCGATGGGCCCTGACCCGGTTTTCGATCGTGATGAACTACTCTGTTTCCACAGCGATGAGGAAGAACGTCATGCGGTCGAGGGTTTTCCACTTACAAGTTCGCAGGTCACGTCGGCTACTGCGCAGGACCCGGTCCTGCGTCAGGTGATCGGTTTTGTTCAACGGGGTTGGCCAGACAGGACCAAGGGCCGGGCATCGGATCCCCTTCGCAACTACCATGCCTTGCGCCTTTGTCTGTCTGTTCATGATGGTGTTGTTCTTCTGGCCACGGATGGTGCATCTCCACGGGTCGTGGTGCCAGCCTCTCTTTGCAAAGATGTTCTCAAACTGTTGCATGAAGGCCATTGGGGTATTTCTCGGACTAAGTCCCTGGCCCGCAGGCACGTTTATTGGCCCGGTATTGATTAGGACATCGCCCACATGGTTGCTGCGTGTGGTCAGTGTGCTCAACAACTGGCTGCACCTTGTACAATGCCCTCCCCGTGCCCTGATCCGGCGCAGCCATGGGAACGGGTGCACGCTGACTTTGCCGGCCCCTTCCTCGGTACTTATTGGCTACTGTTGATTGACGCCTTCTCGAAGTTTCCGTTTGTTGTTCGATGCCCGTTGCCCACCACTGCGGCGATGACACTGGCTTTGTCCAAAATCTTCGCACTAGATGGTCTTCCATCCACGATCATCACGGACAATGGCCCTCAGTTCTCTTCGCAGGCCTTCCGTGATTTTTGTACTGGACAAGGGACTCATCATGTTACAGCACCGCCCTTCCATCCGTAATCGAATGGGGAGGTCGAGTGCCTTGTCCGCACTTTCAAAAGCCAGATGAAAAAATTCCTTAGTGATTTTTCCACAGATGACACTCTGCTGCAATTTCTGAGTTCTTATCGCTTCATGTCTCTGGGTGATCGCAGCCCTGCTGAACTCTTGCATGGCCGCCAACTGCGCACTCTACTGCACCTGCTTCACCCTGTCAGGCCTTGTGCTGTGCCCCTTAGAGCGGGAAAATACTCGGTGGGCGCCGACGTGTGGGCACGAGGGTATGGATCTCGCCCTAAATGGATTCCAGGGAAGGTCAAGGCTCTTTGCGGCCGCCGGCTTTGTGAAATCTGTACGGACGACGCCATGGTTGTTCGCCATTATGACCAGATGTGCCCACGAGTGGTGGCCACGCCAGTGCCACCGCCCCTTCCTTCACCTTGCTGCTGCTGCCGACATGTTGATGCAGCCGACATCGCTACCGCTTCCAAGTACGCCGGAACCGGCCCCAGTCGCGACGCCGCCTTCTCCAGGACCCAACTCGCTGGAGCACACCCCCAGGTCCACGACACCTATGGATGCTGCTCCGGAGTTTTCACCCATCATCTTGTCCAGGAGGCACGTTCCACGCACGAGCTTCCATCCTGGACCTTTTCAACCATACTCTCGTGTCTCTCCACGGGACCTTCTCGGGGCCTCATAAGAGGCCATGGATGTCTCCGCACTGTCCATGTCTCCAAGGAAGTGAGAGTTTTTTTTTTTTTTTTTTTAAAAAAAAAAAAGGGGGGGAAATGTTGTGACAGTGCCACGACATTTAACAGTGCTGCCACGACAGTACACGCAAACGGCGATAGAGGCGCTCCGCAACTCGGCTGAGCGCGGGAGCGCCACCTAGCTACGAACGGCGCCGGCCCCATGTCACGGCATGGCAATCGAATAAGAGATACTGAGTTGTTACCATGTAACCAGCTATTGTTTCTAAGTGAGTGTGTTTGAATATCCATGCAATTATTGGCGATTAAAGGTTATAACATAAAGGAAATAGACAAGACTGCTGTCTCTCCCCAATCCTTTTTCATATCTACTTTGACAAAGTAATAGTACAATGGAAACAATGTTTAAGTAGTATTTTGTATGCAGACAATATCACTGTGCGACAGACAGAAGATGATTTACACAGAAGGCTATGCAACTTATGAAATACAGCAGAAGAATATGGACTGATAGTAATGACATTTCTTGGGGGAGAACATGATAACAGCCAAAACTGAAATAATGGCAAAATATTCGAGCAGGTAGCCACATTTAACCCTCTTGGATGTAAAATATCCCCAACAACACACCACAATACAGAAACAAAACTTTGCAAATTGGAACATATATGGCGAACAATTCAGAGAATTTTGAAATAGAAAACCAGAAAAGAAACTAAGCTGATGCTTTATAAAACAGTGTTGGTTCCAGTAGTATTATATGAAACATGAGAGTCATGACACATGAGAATTCCCCCAAAAAAATAAAGAAAGAAAGAAAATTAACTCAGTTGAGTTGAAATTCCCAAGGTGGCCAAAGGCTGCACTTAATGTTAAAATATGAGACACAAATTTTTTATTTGGAAACAAACTTTAAAAAATTATGAAGTCAGTTAGTGTAACCATATAGAAAACAGGCAGCAAGATTGTCTGCCTACAACCTCCATGAATTGCAAGTTCACTGAACAGTGTAGTGTCAGACATCTGAGGGCAAAATGGTTTTCAGAACAGGTTGTGCAACCTATTTCATGAAGTGAAGGTGGTGATGACCTGAGACTCTTAAATGGAAGAAATTTTCTTCCTAAAAGCTCCCATTCATAGACTGACTACATCTGTGTCCACCTGTTGTGGATGATGAGTCCATGGTCCACATCCGTCAGTTCAACCAATTAGCTGCTACTTGCTTACACAAACTTCTTTCTAACTGCAAATCCTCACTCCTTCAGTACACTGCCACATAATTCAGGGATCACAGGTAGATTCACCCAAATGGTTCCCAGTGGCCACACAACCTGACGACACCAGGGATCCAGCCAGGGGTGTACTCCACCAGTGAATGGGGGCCTTTAGTATGTGGCCCAGTTGTTGTAAAATTAGTAAACAAATAGTGGTGCTGCTATGCAAAGAGGAGTGGCTCTGGTGAGGTGCAGTGAAGTCGTTTAATTAAAATTTTGGAGTCCTGCAGTGAATCTGATAATGTATGTGAATGTAACAATGAAATCTAAGTGTGAACAATACAGATTTCTGCAAGAAGTTGTACATCAGGCTCACAAATTGATATTAATGTCAGGTGAAAGGATCCAGTGTAATTCATAACTATTATTTGGAAATAATTTAAAGGTTTTTCTTCATTTATTTTCATTGTTATCCAATTAATCAGATTATTATCCAGTAACATTTGCTGTATAGTTTACCTGATACAGGTATCAAGTTTACGGAAGAGACACACTTTAGTCACTTTGAAGAATAAGACGGCATTCACTTCTGAAACATGGCCTCTGGTGCTTGACACCATAAAATGTAAATACATATTGATTAAAAAGTATGTTAATTCAGTGACAGTAGACCAAGAGTTACACTAATCACTAGACTGCATACCAAATGCGTTTTAAATTCCAAATATCTCCACAATGTCTCATGTAATGAGGGCATGTGACACACACACACACACACATAATCTGACATCCTCTTTTTGTATTACAATACATTCCACATAGGTTCATCAAAAGTGTTTACAATTCCTAGTCTAAGTATGCAACAACTGTAATTAATTGTTATTAAAAAGGAACGGCTTTTGTGGAGCCTCTTTCATAACATAGTGTTCCATTATGCTAAACCGTTCATATCTCACTTTAATGCTTTCCATAGAAAAAGTATGTGGCTTACATTTTATAAGTAGAGTAACATCTACGTAGATGCATGTGATATTGGATCTAATTATACTTACAAGACATTAGTTAAAATTAATTTCTGAGTTGGGTAGATCTGTAAATTCAGCTATGTATCTGCAAAGCAGGCAGAAGTAGAGGAATTAAAGGCATAATCATCACTATAATGTCCCTATTTTCCTGGATGAAATTAATAAGCTCTGCTCCTGTACCTGCTACAATGCGTTTCAAAAAGACTGTATCTCCTCCATGAATTATGGCAGAAACTTAGAGCATATTTAAATTTACCCATCAAAAAGTTTACCTTGCTACCAGCTGCAAGTTTCTGGTTCACATGATTGGTGGTTGGGGGGTCTCCTAGTACAGGTAAGTTGCTTGGTTAACTGTCAAATGTGCCTCTAGTCGAGAAGGTAATAACATAGCAAAAAAGCTGTTTTGCATTCTCCATGTGAACAGGTACAGTTCAGTTACAATTGTGCAGCATGACTTTAAACGAGTGTATGGATTCATTGATGGATCAGCCATGATAGCTGTGCTGATTTTGAATTCCATCAAAGGCACCCCCCCCCCCCCCCCCCCCATCCTGCACTTGATCTCCCAGTATGTATGGTTTTTTGTGGAATTGTAAAAGACTCCATCTGTGTGCCTCCCCTTACAATTTTTGGTGACACTGCATATAACAACAGAGAATGCAGTGATGCACTAAATCCAGATATAATTGCAAAAGTATTGGACAAGTTTGAATATCGTCTAGATGTTTGTCATGTGTCTGGTGGAGGACACATGAAGATTTGTAATAGGTAATCTAAACTTTCATCCAGTTAATCGATTAATAAGATATACACTAGCAAAATTGGATGGTTCTTTCAAAAATAAAAGTAAAACTTGTAGTACTTATGTGCATGTTAAAACCTCAGATTTCTATCTTTGTACATGTAGATGATATAGTCTTGTCAAATGAGATGAATATTTTTGAAATTATAATGCATTTCTGTGTGGGTCTCTTGCTTTTTTTCCCAGCACATCGAAGAAGAATATTTATGACAGAAGAATGTGTGACTGATGTTAATACACAGTTCATTTTATCTGGAGGTGCAACAAGGGTTCACTCAGAAATTTCACATGCCAAAACTGACAAGAGCAAAAACTTGGTTGCTTCTCAATAAGATTCAAACAGTTGGAAGTGTTGCCAATGAATTATGCTTTGAGAGATCTTCTGCACAATAGCAAACTGTTCATAGAATCATAGAAGCAATCTAAAGAAGTCTGAATGCATCAACTCATCATTTAAGCAGCTAGTTAGGCATGCAAAATTGTATTACAATTTGATAAACACAATGAACACATCATGGATCACATTTTGTTTATTGATGAGGCCACATTCTGCACCTCTGCTAATAATAAAGAGGGCATGGAAAGTGAATGTGTGGCTTGGACTCACAAAAAGACTGCAGTTCATGTATCCTGTCACGGATGTACAAAACAAACGTGAGGGATCACCAGGATCCAAGAGGTCAGATCTGAGATGCAACTTCGGCTATATGAAAGGATACTCTTCAGCAAGTACTCAAGATTTCTTCTTCAATGACGAGAGCAATGCTTACAAAATGTATGGAGGCCATGTTGAATTGCAATGAGTAATTATGCATAGACGGGGGGAAAAAATAAATAAATAAATAATAAAAAAATAAATAAAAATTTAAAAGACCTAAACTCTTCCCAAACAGGCCATGAAGGCCCAACAGTACCAATGGGCCGCCATGTCATCCTCAGCCCATAGGTGCCATTGGATGTGGATATGGAGGGGCACATGGCCAGCAAACTGCTCTCCCGGCCGTATGTCAATTTCTAAGACTGGACCCACCACTTCTCAATCAAGTAGCTCATCAGTTTGCCTCACAAGGGCTGAGTGCACTTGCCAACAGCACTCGGCAGACAGGATGGTCATCCATCCAAGTGCTAGTCTAGCCCAACAGCACTTAATTTCGGTGATCTGATGCGAACCAGTGTTACCACTGCGGCAAGGCCGTTGGCGATAGACTGGCAATAAACATACATGCATATCATGTGAATGCATGCGTTATTTCATAGTAATGGACTGAGACTTCATCACCATGTTGTAGTACACTTGTTTCCATAACAACCATTACTGTTCTATATTCTTTCTGGAATGTGTAACCAAAAATTTTGCAAGATCTATCAGGCAAACCAAGTGAGACTTAATCCATTTTCTTCCGAGCTATCCACTGTCTTTCCAATCTGCTGTTTTACTCTCTGAACATTTTATTTATGAACTTTATGTAGTTTTGTTTCTGTCTATAGTTGTGTGCAAACTCTACACCACATATTGTGAACTGCCACACAACGCAAGAGAAATCTCTTTGCCTAAGAAGGTGAGAAACTAACCTCTTTCAAGCGAACAGGTAACAATTTATTCACTAGATATTATTGCAAACAGCTCTGGCTACATTTATGAATAGTGATGTGACTCGGAAATAGTTCTGTGAAAGAGAAGGCTGGTCAAGTTTTAATGGCACAAAGAAAACAGTATTTCCACTGCAGATAATGAACGAAGGATCTGTATCTACAAGCTGCTGCCACATGAAAACAGGTGCCATGACCACCCTTGATCATTAGTGAATGACATGATCTAAATTCAATCAATCCGCAGATTTTATAAGCTAAGAAAGCTATCATTTATTTTCAGTTGAACAGACATCAAGGCAAACACTGACTCAAGCACTCCAATACTTGAGCAGGCCCTCACTTACGAGCGTTTGGCATATCTATGTAAGTATATGGCCTTTTCCTCTTCCTGTGGCCATATTGACCTCTTCTGCAGTTGAAACACCTTTCCTCTTATTTTGAAGTGCCCAGGCACTACAGTACTAGATCACCAAGGAAATGTGTTAACATTTAATTTTGTGTCTGACATTAGATGCATATAAAAGCAATGATACTTTTGAACATGAGATATTCATGCATTTGTACATTCAGTATCATTGTGGAGGACCACATTAACATGTATCAATATTTGTAGCTGTATATGTGTAATCAAAACAGTTAACAGTTATAAGATACAACAAAAAGATACTGTAACATTTTATTTTGTCATAAACTGGTGTCATTATTGTTTGTTTCCATTGTAACAATGGTTTCTTCCATGAAGGTAAGTTGGTTGAGGATCACACTTCAAGCCGAGGATACCACTCAGATGCCATGGTGTACATTCTCGTACTCTTGATGCTTCACCTCTAGTCACTTTGTAAATGAATTGCAGCTAGGCCAACATCTTATTCAACTATCTCTGAGCTGGAAACTGCTCTTCTTGGACGATAGCAAAAATGTGACTTAACCCTTTAACTGCCCTGGACGTGTTAATGCGCATGCCTTTGTACCTGTCCCTGTGTGCCCTGAATGTGTTTACGCGCGTCATCAGTCCTTCTACATGTTCAGAGCACCAGGGACAGGTACAAAGGCATGCCCATTAATACATCCAGAGCAGTTAAAGGGTTAAGGTGCCATTAATTTAATGGAGTCAATTACATAATTGTAAGAAGCCGTGACAGCAATCAAAGATCTTTGTGTGTCATATGAACACCTGTTGAAATATACTATCTGTAATATTTCAATATATTATACTGTCTCTGAAAGTATACCCACTTATAAGAATCAGAGTGCATTAAACCATACTGTGTGTAATATGTTATACCTTGTCTCAGTGCCTTATTGTTTTGTGCAAATTATCATCATAATTAAATTTTATTTCCTTTACAAACAAAGTACATTTCAAAATAGATAACCAATAATATTAAGTCCAAAAAATTGACTTCAACAATGCATCCTTTATTTTGTATAGTTTGAATGCACCAGTTTTACAACATATAATTACAAGGAAATTACAATCTGTTGACATTGGTGCTTCAAATTATTGCTCTTCTTCCCAACAGTATTTAAAGTATTCACTCATGAAAAATGTGGCAACTGAGTGTTGCGCCACTGTGACACTAGCATTAAAAGGGCACAAAGGAAACATGTAGCTTTCTATTGCATGTTTAGTTCACATTAAAAAAATCAAGGAACATACACATAATGTCAGAAACCAGTAATTCCAACATCAAGCTTATTGTTATGTGGAATGTAGAGAAATACAGGACAGGACAATCATCCACCAAACAGCATAACATCACTACTGAACTAAATTGAAGGGCTATAAATGATGATAATCATTTCTTAAATATAGTAGAAAGTATAAGGACAAATAGTTAAAGCGAAAAATCACAGCAGTATGCTGAAAGAGTAATGCTTATAAAATTCAATCATATGAATGTATCACTAACTTCTCCTTCTGAAATTATGAGAATTTTACATTCTCTGAAAAATAAAAGCTCATATGGTTTTTATGGTGTTTTCAATAGACTACAAACGATTTGTTCCCATATTACAAACCCAGTCTTATCTGCAATAAGTGAGGTAGTTTTCCAAAGAGACTGAAATATGGTGTTGTTAAAACCCTCTTCAAGAAAAGTGATAAAAGAGATGTCAGTAACTACTGACCTGTTTCACTGCTGACATCATTTTCTGAAATTTTTGAGATGATGATGTAATCTAGAATGGTATCTCACCATAGCTATCAGTAATATCTTCAGCAAATCAAAATTTGAGTTTCAGAAGAGTTGCTCTACTGCAAATGCCATTTACATGTTCACTCACCAAATTTTAGAAGCATTGAATAATAAAATGACACCAGCTGGTATTTTCTTCAACCTTTCTAAGGCATTTGACTGTGTATATCACAGTATTCTCCAAGATAAATTGAAGTTTTATGGCATTGATGGTATAACAAACTAATGGATAATATCACATCTAACCAAAATAACGCAGATAGTGGTATTTAGTAATTCAGCCAATATACTGCAGGGACGTAATTATGTCTGGGGAGAAATCATGTATGTTGTTCTCCAAGGCTCCATCAGGTCCACTATTTTCCCTCATATATCATCTAACACACAACAATCAGAATCATATATTTTTTAATGATGATATTACTATTGTAATCAATCCAAGCATACATACAGAAATAGAAGAAATGGTAAACAATGTTCTTAAAAGTATCATTGACTGGTTTCCTGTAAACAGTCTCATCCTCAGTGTTAAAAAGACACAACATACACAGTTCTGCACGTAAGTGTAACACGTGGTGATGAAGAAATAAATAGAGTGGATGCATCAAAATTCTTAGGTGTCTGTACTGATGAGAATTTAAACTAGAAAAAGCACAGTTTGGAATGCCTAAAACAATTCTGTTCAGCCACATTTGCTGCTTGTGTCTCCGTCAGATATTACTGCTACTACGGCTACTACTGCCTGACTGGGGTAACTCATCTTTAAGAAAGTCTCCGTTGCTCTGAAATGTGCTGTAAGAGTAATGTATGGTTCTCATCCAAGGTCACACTGGAGACCTCTATTTAATTAGTTGGGCATTCTGTCTGCTGCTTCGCAGTATATTGATTCCTTCATGAAATTTGTTGTAAATAATTCACTATAGTTTAAAAGGAACAGACGGATAAATGACATTCATTACTGCACATTAAGGTTGTCTTCAGCACAAACAGGAGTGCACAATGCTGCAATAAAAAAATTTTTTCTCTCCCATATTTCACAATAATACAAAATGTGCTGCCCTTTTGAACTTTTTGGTGTACTCCGTCAGTCCTATCTGTTAAGGATCCCACACCACGCTGCATTATTCTAAAAGAGGCAGTTACTCAGCGATATAAAATGCCTATCAGAAAAAATTGAAAACAAATTGAAAAAGTTTGTCCTTGACAACTCCTATTCTGCAGAATTTCTACTGTAATAATGTGTAAAAGGTGGTTAGTATGAATTACCAACTCACATTTGTATGTTTACAAAATTGCACACCTTAGAAATGTTCAGCAGGTAACCACATTTACAAATAAATTTACAATGTGAATGAAAAATGACTCGTTCCACGTCATTACGATTTATCGCACAAAGTGATCCCTGGAACATGAAACTAACTAATTAAATGAATAGATTGCTGATACTCTTAATAAAAATAGAAGCTTTTACAAACCAAGAGAAGTGAGACATTCTCCATCTTTACAGAGAATGCAAAAGGAGTGGGAAAGAAACATTTGACATGTATGCACAAAGATACCCTGATAGACGAGTGTCCAAAGAATGTCAATTCATTGAAAGTGTAGATAGTAATGTTTGGTAGGGGGCATTAGAATGCTACACAGAGGCAACAGATCATTATGAACAACAATCAGAACAAATGAAACAGATGTTCTGGCAGCTGTTGCTGATAATTTACATGTTAGCTCTAGATAAATTATGAGAACATCTAGAATTACTCACTTTAGCATTAGTTGCCTTGTGCTTGCGAAGAACTTCCATCCCTATATTGGGTCACTTTAACAGTATATTAATCAGCAAGATTGCAGAATATGCATGTAATTCTGTAGTTCAACTTTGATGTTACATCAGGACAAAATGTTATTTCTTCAAAAAATTTCCCTCTACCAGTCTTTACAAATAATGAAAAGCTGAATATAAGAAATTCACTGCTGAAAATCTGCACTGTCTGAGGCAAGTAGGACATCAGTGGCATTAGATGATGAACATCAGATTCAGGAGACTATGTGACTGATCCTTCTTTATTGAGGAAACGCACAATTTCTTATGAACTACTACCAGCTCTTCTAAAGAAATGACCTAAGGTACATAAATGTATGTGGTAACACCACAATGGATGCCCAGCTTCCTAATTGCCTGTGGCCTTGGAAGTGCTCAGATAGTTTTTTCTTGGTTGATAGTGTGCGAAGGCATTATCTGTTGACCTTCATGTCTGCCTCATTTGATATTCAACTTTAGTCTCTGGGGTAAGATCAAAGATTAAGTCTACTCACAAGTTGTAATGACCCAAGAGGACTTTGGGCTGGATTGTTGATTCATGTGCAATGTAATGAAAGAAACCTCTTCAGTCAGTCCAGAAAGTCTTACGCTAGCAACAGCGAAAAGTGCACTGCAGTACACAATGAGAATTTCAAACACTTGATGATAACTGGAATTTTATGGAAGCGTTTCTGATCACACTCTTTTGTGATTTACTTTTTGTTGCTATTGCAATATACAGTGCAAATGCAAGAGTCCATCTAAAAATGAAATTACATTTATTTTTTTAACACCCCCCCCCCTTTCCATATCATCTCTGCATACTTAAAGTCCCCTGCTCACCTCTTTCTGTATATATGGGCTACACTCAGGAACTACTGTAGGGATTTTGATACTGTTTTCACCTATGGATAGACTGGTTTATAACAAAGGCTTGTGCATATAATTTATAAATATTTTGAGCAAACGTGCTTAACTATGATGAATTTTTCAGCCACTGTAGTGAAAACAATGCCATTGTTGTCTAGCAGTGAACAGTAGAACCCTTGGGATCCACAGCTCTGCATAGTGCAATGTACCCACAACCAGACTGAGTACGCACAAATGCTCTACTTCTTTTTATATAAAACTAACAGGAGGAATGCGTTTGCCACAGTGCAGTCAGTGTGGATGCAACTTAACGTATTCAGACATATTTATTTGGACACTTAGAAGTTAAGGTACATTTTGTGTGTAGCACCCACTAGCCTAAAAGTAGCAGCACTACTCATAAATGTTGGTGGGTTCGTGAGCTGCTTAAACAAGGAAACAAGACATGAGCACAACCTTCCTGACAACTTAAAAATGGAGAATGGAATCTCATTCAGAAACTCCTAGCAGATGACTAGAGAATATCCCAGATGGCTTCTACAGATGATTGGGGGACGCATTTCAAAGAAAGATGACAATTTCAGACTGTCAGTTTCGGCTTCCCTCACATTTGCAATCACAATTTGAACTCTCAATTCTCTGCACACTCTTCAACCAATGGGCAGTGAGTTACTTGGCTTCGAAATATCATAAGCAATTTTTTGAGATCAACGGCATACAGCATATGAATCCAAAATCTACTTCTTAATTTTTTATGCAAAAGCAAACCATTTTCTGAACAACTATGAGGCATGTTCAAGCATAAACTGTACAAAACAACACTGTGATATAACTGAAGCCTTTATTCAAAAGTAGTCACCAGAGGCCTGAGCACAACTATCTCACTCTTTCACAAGCCAAAGGATTCCCTTTTCCCAGAATTACTGTGGCTGTGACAGTACCCAGTCCTTCAATATATCCTTTAGTTTGTCGTCTAAGTTTTAAGTGCTTTTCTTTGAGATTTTTTTTAATGAACCAAACACATGGAAGAAGCAGAGTGACATTTCCTGGCTATGGGGCCTTTACACTTTGTGTGACGTCGGAGACGTGTGGATGCTCATTATCATGGAGCAGCATCACTCTCTCTGTGAGCAGTGCAGGCTTCTCGATGGACTTGTGTAGGTTACAGTGTGTCTCACAGAATATGTCATTGTTAATGGTTTTTCTGTGCTCAAGGAATTCAACGAGTATTGGAGCTCAGTGTTGAAAAAGACGGTGAACATCACCTTGCCTGATGAGGGTACAGCTTCGAACTTTTTAGTAGCAAGTGACAACACATGCTTCCATTGCTATTCAGCTTTGTCTCTGGCTCGAAGTGATAGCACCATCTCTCCTCACCGGCAACAATCACTTCAGGAAAGATGGGCCTTCATGACACCGGACCAGGTGTAGCAAAGCTAGCCCTATATGCAGGTTCACTCGCAGTTCACTGAGCTTCTTTGGAACCCAATGCGCGTACACCTTCTGGTAACCCAAGCTATTTGCGCAGTTGTGCACACTGTTGCAACACGGGCCTTCACCATCACTGCCAACGCCTGCATTGTCACACTCCAATCAGTTCCTACCAGATAGTTCACCTTGTCGATGAGTTTGGCCATGATTATCATTTTGTGTGGCTGGGTGTTGGGCCATCACTCAAACATTCCTAATACCACTTTCTCACTGACTTGTCAGATACACAGTCTCCCCTGTATATCCCTGTCATCCAGTGATGAATATAAGGTGGTTTAACCCCTTCTGCAGTCAGAAATCTGATAACACCTTGCTGCTCCTCAAAAACTGAATTTTGCACTGTGAATATGTACTGCCACATCAAATGGACAAAATACAAAACCGCCCTGCTTCTCTCCTGCTTCGCATGCCCGCGCATGCGAACAACCACATTGACCACTAACTCACTATGTTATCACAAAGTGGCAATTGCAAATTTCAGCATGTTTGGTTGTTACAATCTTTCGCACCTTTTCATTTGAACACTCTTTATACTTCAGCAAGGGGCACACCTTCGATTCTTTTACATAAAGTTTTTTTTCAACAGCAAAGCAGATGACTCAGCTTCCAGATTTCTTGCTTCGCTTCAATCAAACCTACATGTGGACGTGATTGTTTGCATGGCAGCACAAATGAGTCTTTGGCAACGAATCAGTGAATACTAAGGTTCACAAGAGGAGTGCTGTCTCAAGCTACACACCTACATCAGGCACTATCTTTCTGTTGTTTTATTTTCATTTCATTTGTGGCCTTCAGACATTATAGACACAGATGCACCCCCCCCCCCCACACACACACACACAATTTGTGTAAAATATTTTCATTTGTTGTACACATACTAACCAAATCATAATGTGCTCGTTACTGCCATGAGATGTCACTCCAAATAACAATTATGTAAGGAAAAGGTGACATTCCTGCCCCCTAAAAGGTTTCCTAGCATATGGTGCCTACATCACTTCAGCTATATGAAATTGATTATATTCAGTTACTCAACATTGTTCTCAGAATTTTATACATAGCTCTATGCAGTGGCCCATAAACAAATTTACGGCTACACCAGACAAGTTGTCCAGTTGTTGCTAGTGCTAACTGTCCGAAGCCAGGGCGGATTGTTAGTTAAATTATTGTTTAACAATCTTTACATTCCGATTTCCTGTTTCTTCAGAATAGTTCAATCTACTTGTCTTTAAAGGGTCTGACAGAAACAAGAGCAGAGCTATTACCATCGTGAACTTGTGAATCCGCTTTGGGTGCCATGTCCTCCCAGTCGGTCCAGACTCACGCAATCAAATGAAATTAGAATCTAAACTTTTCCCAACTACTTTAATTCTGCAATTACACTCTCTTAGCTGTGTCCATCTGGAGCCAGCTCCAACAGCACTTTATGATAACATGCACTTCTTGCAAAAGTCAGCAATCAGTCCAATATTCAAAAGAAATAATTTCAAAGTAAAAATATAGTAATTTCTCAGAAACTAGTTACCAGACATTAGAGAATGATATAATACTGCTACATACATTTTACAGAAATTGATTGCCACTGTACAACTTTTAAATATAGTGCAGCTCTTCAAAAACATTTAGCATTTTCGGTACATGATTGAAAGCATAATGTTTCAAATGTTTCTTCTTTTTACCACTTCAACAATTAATTTCTTACTATACAAAGGAATGCAGAATCATTAAAGGGTTGTGTTTTGGGTATCATCATGGGTAATCCTCCTTTTTTTACACTGAGTATCTCTCTCCATCAGGTATTAAGGTTAAATGCATTACTTTAATCGTTTACTTCATGACTCTTCATCCATAATAGCTACAGTAGTATCTTTAGCGATCTAATACATTCTGGAATTTTTATATGTAATATGCTTCTCCAGTATTTTTACCTTTCCCCATCAGTATTTGGGCAACTAGAGTGCGTCTTGTTCAACTACAATTTTTGGCTGCTTATTTTTATCACTCTCATAAGAAAGTAAATTTATACTTTTATATTTACTAGCTATTCCCTACGGCTACATTCACATATAGCAGCTTTATTATGATGTACAATGGTAAGTAAGCAAGATATCGCACATTCAATAGTGCCAGCTGCTCTAAAGTGTGTGTGTGTGTGTTTACACAAGCGTAGCACGATTTACACAGGGCAAGCATACAGTGTTGCTGCTGAGTGGTTCATGCAGATGGACATGGGCAGGTACACCTATCTCTACATTATGCAACAAAATTAATAATTTCTTAACACAATATATTTTCATTATAATAAAAATGTTTTCCATTCCCTACGTCACTGTTTCAAGTGTTGAGTTCTATTTATTTATTTTTACTTTCTTAAGTAGATTATATCCTTCCACAGGTTTCAAGCTATCACCACACCAAATTTCATCAAAAATGGTTCGGCAGTTTAGTCGTGAAAACTTATTACCATAATTACTTTTGCTCATATTATATTATGGTGTGGAAGTGTGAATTCAACACATTAAGGACTGAATAAGCACTGTATCCATTTTGTTGAATCTTATCATGTAGAACAAATCAATCAATAAGAGTGACAAATATGATAAATTTCAAAAGTCAAGCAATAAATAGTTTCTTCAAAAAGTAATAACAATATTATGGAAAGGACAGTTGCTACTCGCTATATAATGGCAGTGCTGAGTTGCAAATAGGCACAACGAAAAGATGGTGAAACCAAGCTTTTGGCCTTGGCAACCAGAGATTGTGGTGATGTGCATATGTCAGTTGCATTTGCGCGAGTGTATGTGTGTACCTTGTCTATTCTGATGAAGACCTATTTGGCCGAAAGCTTTATTTGACAGTATTTTTGTGTCTAGCTGTGCCTCAGCATCTTGGCTATATGATGAGTAGCGACTATCCTTCTCATAATATTGTTATTATTTCCTCCTAGATTTTTCATTGTTTGATTTTTCAAAGAATAAATATTGTACAAATCATCAAATATTTTGTATACACTCTTTCTAAAGTAGCCTATGACGTCCTAGTGGTTTAGTAATGAAAAGGTAATGGACAAACATTCTTTTGCATTTGTAAAACTTTATATTACGGCAACTTTTTTCCTGTGCTCTGATTTTAATGAAATAAAGCCTATATGTCGTCCCAAATTACAATTCAAATTAATTAAAAATACATACCAGTATATGAAAGTTTTAATGTTTAACAGACTTTAGAATGTGAGGTTTTTGCATCAAGGAAAGATGAAAGAGTACATATAGCTACTACTGGTAACAGTAGCTGTAAAACATACTGAAAACTGAAATTATGCTGCTACCAAGTGTGGCATAGTTTCTGCATTTTTACAAAACTGTTTGATCACAAATCAAATTCACCATCTCCATCATTAAATCAGTGTGTCAGGTGTTACCTTTGCAGGCTGAAAGACTTTAAAAGAAGGAAACAGACATCAGAAAATGGCATTTATTTATGAAAAACAAAATATGCAACAGTCAGGTCCCTGTAACACAACAGCTATACATAGGAGAATTTCAGTTGCCACATGAATCTGTGTTTTCAGTTTGGCAAAAAGCCTTCTTACTCTTCTTGCGATAAGTGCCATGCCTGTGACTAGCAGTACCATTTTGATAGAAAGAAGTATTAAATTTAAAAAGCAAACATTTCTTATAAAGACTGACTTTATACAAAATTAACAGTACTAACTGAATCAATGTTGTCTTTTGATTTTTGCAAGAAGTTGAAATAAGTAATCCTCAGTTCACTGAAGTATGATATTTCCATGTTAACCAAAGACAAAATATGTCACATATATCTAGACTGTTGGTGCCAATACAAAACCATTCATCAAAGCCACAATGCTTCATTGACTCAAACACAATGTGCATGATTTCTTCCATACTTTGTCCTTACTATAGTTAGCCCCTTAAATCCTGAGGTCAGTGACCTGCCCTTCCTTTCTATTCTTCCCCAGTCTGTCCCTAATTCTGCCCCCGAACTAATAGTTCCAAGATCAGTACAGTTCCTCACTTTCTTGTGTCCATTAGCAGTATTAAGAATTTTGCTTCCTGGGGAACAGTAAGTATGGGCTAGTCATTCTGTCTCAAAATGTTAAGTACAATATTTTCCAGCTTAATACAGAACTGTCCTTCACTATGTCCACAAGAAACCTTCACTACCATCATTTGTGTTCTAAACAGTTTTTTCTTGAGAGACAAATACTTTGGTATGTACATAGATACTGTGGTATGTACAGTTAGACTGATAGTTCTTTGGCTCTTTTAATAATACAAGTTAGATTAAAGACACACAAAATGTTTATAATTGACAACAGTGGAACATATGGTACAACCAACAGTAATTCAAGAAAGGTAACATAGAATCCAAAGTTTCTGAAATCAGGACTCTTCCACATCATCTTGTTCTATGTTAAACCCTGTATTAATTTCTTGAGTTAAGAGATTTGAGTGACTTCTCCTTTCACCTACCATCTTTATTTTATATCCTCTTCTTCTCCAATATTTAAAAGAAATGTATCTATCTTTGACCAGTTCAAGACATAGTACAATTATGACACCACTGGTTCTGCCAGGTTCTGCAATTTGTTTAATATTGCCATTTTTATCTATTATTTTATCTATGGCTTTCACTGTTTACTTTTTCTGTTTAATACTTAAAAACGGAAAGTCATTGGTGGAAATACACTAAGGAGTAATGGTAACAACTCAAAACAAGAGTGCAAACATCGTTAAGCTTCCGGATGAATCCCCCTTATGAATTCTCTCTCTCTCTCTCTCTCTCTCTCTCTCTCTCTCTCTCTCTCTCTCTCTCTCTCTCTCACACACACACACACACACACACACACACACACACACCACATTACGCTGGAACTCAACTGGGGTGAGGGGTTTGTGTGTAGAGCGCAAAACACCTGACACAATACCTCACCACAATCAAACCACAATGCCTGCACAATGAAGTTGAAAGGTGAATGTGTTCCGTATTAGCTCTAAAAAGGGATTTGGATTTATCAGGAAATTTAGCTACACTTCAGTCGTTCATGTGCCCCTCAACTGTACAGTAAGTTGTTACCCTTACTCTTTCCACTATACAAAAATGATTCTAATGACTGACAAAACTTCCACATGAAATAGTATATGTACAAATAGAAAAAAATTTAATTACAACTATGTGTGACACCATACAGACTTCATAACAAATATTTCTGAAGGAAAACAAAATTATAAATAATTATAACAAAAGTAGAACTGAATGTGCCCTCTCTACAATACAGTTTGTAGGTTCTTAATACTGAAAATGGATATCAAACCTCTGCAAGAGAGTTAAAATGTTAAGTAAAAGAGTAAGTAAAGCATATCACATTTCAGAAAGTACAGCTTCACCTAACATCAGGTAGCCATTCCTTTCAACTTAAAATTCGATGCCTAAAAGTTTCTTGTTAAAGAAACAAATTATTATTTGACATATATATTTGCACCCATGCCAAATTTTCTCATTTAGGATATCATCATCATATTATTGGTAAACAAGACATACATAAATGCTCTGCCACTTATTCACCATCTGACGATAATTACATAATCCTGTTGCCTCGACACTATGGAATATATTACATCCCCACAATGTACAATGACTCATAATTACTCCATTCACACCAGTAACAAACGCCATTCCTTCTACAAGCAGTCATCAACAAAAACTGCAAACAAAGCTATGCACCGCTTTATTTAAGCATGTATAAATTATTTGCCAGCAGTCCTTGCTTCCAGTCCAAGTGCTTGTTTCAATAAACAAACTACATTCTTGCTGTCCGCAACATTATCTGCAAGAAAATAATTGTTAAGAAAAAATCAAATATAAAGCAAACACATACAAACACATTTTAAATGGTAGCAAATTGTAAGTCACTAGGCACTGTATATTGAGCACCTGTAGCAATAAGTTACAGTAGCTTTGACTTCACAAGAAGGAGTTATTAAAGACACAGATTACACAGAAAATTTTGCTTTTACCTTCACTATTGATCTGTCGTTCCAATGAAAGTTTCTCCTGTGCTATTTGGAGCATTCCTTCTTCAATAGTTCCCTCACTAATTAACCTAATTACTGTCACATCTCTGTAAAAGAAATTGAAATATTAACATACATTTGAGGAAGAATAGTTCTCTTGCGACAAAATAGTACATTTTATATTTCACAACAGAGTGCTGGTATGATGCACAGCTTTGAATGCAACAATTCCAAACAAGGAAAATTATATAATACAAATACAATGGATGGTAGTTCATAACGTTGCTGTCTCAGTCATTACTTATTAACTGGATTGTACCAACATATTTCTGTTGTGCTGCTAATATGCTTTGACACTGTTTGCAATAAATTTACAAATTAAATTATCGTTATGCATGTTGGTAGCATGCTGCTATCACAAGGTGCCATTTCAATACTTTTTCACACTAGCCACCATCTCTTCTGTTACTTTGACACATTTCTGTCTATATAAAGTTTCGAATAACAAAAGAGATTAGTTTTTAAAATAAAATCACTGTCCAAAACTTTCACTGTGGGGAATGCTGTATGTTACTTTCCCCCGTGTCAGTGTAGCAGCTCTCTTCCTAAACTTCTTGTCTTTGAATATCAGCAGAGTTTTCTTTGCAAATCGCAAGTAATGCTCTAAAGACAGCAAATTCTGCCTTTGCTGTATTTCCTACAAAAGCTTTTAAATCATCCCTTCAAAATCTGGCTATATTCTTCTGACAAGAGAATGACCAGACATGTTATGCCAAAACCTGCCACAATTGTTTTTACCGAATTTAGTTATCACCACTTACAATCCTCATGCCACATTTCAGCTGCCTTACGCACTTACTGAACCAAAGCACGGACTTTAGAATGAGAGTTCTTCCATCACTGGAAGGCATTTTACAGATTATTAACAGAGAAATATACTGTGGATAGATCAATGCAGTTTTCAAGTTCAACATTGTGATAATGTCAAAGTTGCAATCACTAGTACATTATCATTCTCTCTCTCTTTAGTTTTCTGAATAAGATTAGTATACATGGCACTCCTCAAAATATACCAATAGTGGGGTGGTCTCCTTCCCAACTCCAGTCTAATTTTGTAAATAAAAGATGGGGAAAGTTGTCTGTCACATACAGGGACACCAAATATCATCCTTAATTTAGGTTTGTGGTGCTCAAATAATGTGTGCTTAGAGCATTGTATCAGCATTTCATATTTCTGCAGCATTTACAACAAATAAAATTAATTTTGCCTTGTATTTATTTTTATACACACCAGGCCAATTTGTAAAACACATTGTGGATAAAAGAGATTGTATTTCTCTATGAATATTAACAATTATGTAAAGGATATACTGCTACTCACTGTAAAGATGACATGTTGAGTTGCAGACAGGCACAACGAAAAGACCGTTACAGAATGAAGGTAGGAGATGAGGTACCAGCAGAAATGAAGCTGTGAGGGTGGGTCGCGAGTCGTGCTCGGGTGGCTCAGTTGGTAGAGCACTTGCCTGCGAAAGGCAAAGGTCCCAAGTTCGAGTCTCGGTTCGGCACACAGTTTTAATCTGCCAGGAAGTTTCAAGACTGTTACACATTAACCTTTCAGCCAAAGCCTTCACCACACGCACGCATGCACACCCACTAGCGATACCTCCCCCCCCCCCCCCCCCCACCCCCCTTCACACACACACACACACACACACACACACACACACACACACACACACACTATGGTTCTTAAACCACTTTGACTAAAAGCATAATGTGTAACAGTCTTTTCAATGTGCCTTTCTGCAACTCAACATCTAATCTTTACGATTAGTAGCAATCTATCCTTTTTATAATCAAAATATCCACGGGTGTACTGCCGGTCTATAGTGTCCAACGGGCACAATATTTCGGTGATCAGAGGGAACTGAGCAGCCATAGCGTACGGATCTCCGTGCCGGCGCGTTCACAGGAGCTCAGTCCATCAGTTCACCTGATGATGGCGACATGTTTGATCGCCGAAATATTGTGCCCGTTGGACACTATAGACCGGCAGTACACCCGTGGATAGTTTGATTATCAAATACGCCGGGAGAAACTCAAGAATCATATCCTTTTTATGATTGTTGATATTCCAACTTTGATTTTCCATTGCTTGGCTACGAATATCAAGTTATGTTTGAATCGTTTGCCATCGGCAACTGACTGGTTAACTCATGAACCAATGGAAGTAGCGACAAGAGAATGCTGTGTTGCACAGTGTGAGAATTCAGGGGCGTACAAACCAGTCAGTTTCAAGCGTGGATACCATTAAAAAAAGTAACACTTCATAATTACTGTTGGCAATTTTAATTTAGATTCTCTGACCCCGAATGTGGACTGCTGTAAACTGTCTCTGATGTTAGTAAACAACTAATTAGATATGGTTTATTACTGTTGACAATTATGCACTGAGATAGATTTTTTAAGAGTAATTACCATAAGTTTGTATTTTTGGAAGTGCTTTACATTTGGAATTATGATTACTTATAGCTTCCTCGCTAACACAACTTACATTAAGATTTCCCATAAATTTTCACTCATTATATTTAACAGTTATTCTGCTCACTGAGAACTGACCTTTCCTGCTGATCAAACCTGGGTAAAAATCATATTATAGTTAACGAAAGTTGCAACTATCTTCGTCAATAAACAGTCAGCATTTTAACTCAACCAGTTTTTGCTAGGATCAGTAATAGATGGCTGTATTCACTCCCTATCACCTACAACTTTCTGTTACTTGTTAATCACGTGTACATACCAGTTGACAGATCAAGCAGGAAAACAGAAAGGAGTACCAAACTCGGAAAAAAAAACAAAAAAAAAAAAAAAAAAAAAAAAGAAGAAGAAGAGCAAAACAGGAAACAGTGCATGGTCCAAAGACAGAAAGTGCAATATTGAGCAGCATCAAAGGCCAATGGCATAATGGTTAAGTGGTCACGGTGTTGGACTAGCAAGCTGGCGAGCTGTGTTCAAACCACCCTAGTGCTAAGTTGTATTGCATTTTTATTTATTTATTTTTTGTTTCACTGTTCGCTGAATTCTAAATTGTGTCTGTGTTGTGGTATAATGTCCATTTGCAACAGTGAGGCAAAGGTAGGGACCCATAATGACCAGTTGATTGTGCATAACTGTTCTGTTAGCAGCCGAAAGGAAGTGGCTTTTGAATGGGAACCACAAACGTTTAATGACAAGGCGACAAGTCAACCAAATTCGCCACTGGAAAACACACCTGGTGTATCATACATAGTGTTAGTGACAGTATGTGTGTCATGTGAAAGGAATCTCTAACTGAAGCACCTAATTTGTTTGCCTGGTGAGTGTGTGAGTGAGATATGCCTCCTTGCTTGATTTAGGTGTTTGTATGAGTGTGAATGTTATCACTCCCACGGAAGTGATAAAAATATAATAGTTTGTCACATAAGCTGCAACAAATAAATAATTTCATAATCACACAATTTCTCTGTGCTCTGTCAAAACACGTGTTTTTACGTTTTTGAGTGGCATTCCATTTTGGAAGTTTTTACTCTTGAATTTCTTTGTTGTAACGTAGTTCACACCCATTTATTTGTGGTTTTCATTTCTGTGAGACATCTATGTCTTATCTCACCTTCTCTCACTATTCATCACATCTACTTGCGACAGTAATGTATTCTTACCACATGTATAGTATGACAACTGCCAAGACTACAGAAAGAGAACAAAAATTTTCAATGACTGAACAGGCAATTCATAATGATGTGAAAAAATAAAAATAAGAAATGGCTTTTGAACACGGCTCATCTGGTTTATGGTCCCACACCGTGTCCACTTAACTACAATGCCACGGTTGTTCAGTTTCTCTTGATATTACACTTAATAAGCTTGGACAGTTCACTGTTTTTATTTTGCATTTTTTTTTACAGGTCAGTACATCTTCTTGTTTTCATGCTTGATTTATGTTCAGTTTTTGAAGGACTATACTCTGGGCCATCTTACCGCTAAATCTGAAGGGGGGTGCGATGGGGAGTTTCCCTTGTCAGGCAATTCCAAACTGTATCACCTAATACAAAAATTAGAGCTGTTGATAAATCCAATGGGACATGAGTTGTTTAGAGTTTATTCTTGATAAGAAGTACATTTTTGAATGAAGAAATATTTTATTGCAACTTGACTAGAATTTTGACAGTGGAAAATGGTCTCCAACAAAATGACATGTAGACTGTGCTGCCAACCTGCACAGAGTGGACAAAACTATAGAAACACCAAAAACATGACACATTACCATGCCAAATACGGTGCAGGAAAACCACTGGTATTCAAAACAGCTTCCAGTTGCCTCAGAATGGATAAATACAGGTGCTATACAGTTAAGGGAATCTTATACCATTCTTCCTGCAAAATGGTAGCAGCTTCAGGGAATGGTAATAACGATGGGGTGGACAGTGATCATGTAATCTTCTCTCCAAAGTACACGACAGAGGATCAATAACACTGAGATATGGTGACTAGTGGCCAGGGGAGTTGTGATAAGTTTACACCCTTGTGCTTCCAAAAACAGTCATGGCAGATACAAGTTGTATGAACAGGGGCCCTGTTGAAACACGCCACCACCACTGGGGATGAAATATTGTACCATGGAATCAACATGATCAGCCAAAACAGTCACAAAATCTTTGGCAGTAATGCAATCTTGCAGAGGAACCATGGGACCAATGGAATACCTAAATATGGCTGCCCAAGAACCCTTGCCATTTTTTTTAGTCTTGAGACATAAATTCAATCAGAAATCTGAAACAGTGTGAAACAAGACTCATCTGACCAAAAGACAGCCATCCACTGCTCCATAGCCCATGTATAATGGCTTTGGCACCACACTTTCTAGTTACAAGCATTTGCATCACTGAGGTGGTGTTTTGGAATTCCAGCATTCCCTGCTTATGGAGCTCCCTTCACGTTGGTTTGGTGTTGACAGGATTCGCAAGTGACACATTCAGTTCTGCAGTGACTTTTGTAGCTGTCACCCTCTTAGTTTTTGCTAAAATTATCTTTAATTACTGACTGACAGATGATGTTTTCCACTCTGCCTGTATACTGTGTAGATCTTTGGCACAGTGCCTCTTGAAACATCAAACACTTCAGACCCTTTGATTGCAGAGGCAGCTCCCACATGAGAACCAACAATTTGCCCATATTCAAATTCACTTAGCTCCAACAATGCATTCACAACTATAGAGAACACTGTTCTGACAATGACTGACACCTGCAACAACTGAGGACATTGCAGAGGTGCCGCTCATGGTCAAATACAACAATTCAACCTGGAGGCTTGGTTAGCACCTGCATTTAGGTTCAAGCATGCAGTTCTCATGGTGTTCCCATATTTTTGTCCATCCCCTGTATAAGGAGTGCCAACTTTAAAAGTTTATGTGGACACACTAATCACGAACTATACAGTGTCTTTTTACCATGGGCTTATAAGTGAGGAACCTTGAGGAAATCAGATCTGCCTCTGATGGAAACCTATAGAATTGCCCACACAGCCTAGGATTTGTTTACGGTGGAAGAAGACATTGTGACGATAGTCATCTCTCTGGCATCAGTCACACGAGATGTAATGGGGGGCCTCACTTGCTCTCCGCAGTCTGGATGACCTTGTAAACGACCACAACTGTGGAAATGGGCCACCACGTCAAGGGCACTACAACTGCTGCACTGTAAACATTGTATCTTTCATATAGCGGAGGCTTCCACACATGTTTTTTGTGTCCTTAGCAATAGGCATATTTCTCTATCTAACATTTCCTCTTCCAGTGCTGAAAACACCATCAGAGACTATAAAGACTCAGACAGCAGTACAGACCTAACCATGCAGTGGGACAAGGTAACCAATGAATATGTTTCTCCAATACTATGGTTTTATCAAGATGCAATCATTATTATAACAGAATTTATAGGGAGAACATAGAACTTAGAAAGAACAAAAACAAATAATCGACTATGAGAAAGACTGAAATTAGACAAGTTATCGGCCTTAGTGCTAAATGAAGCAAACATTGCCAAAACTTCCCCACTAAAACATCCATAATACACAATGGCACAACTCTGCAATCTCAGGCGATATTCTGACAGCGTCACAAACAAACCATTGCATGGTTACCTTGCTTGCTGAGCTTGTTTACTTTTGTGCTGCTGTTTGAGTCTATGTACCATCTGATGGTGGCAACAACACTGGAGGATGAAATGTTAGGCAAAGAAATATTGCTCAAACCACTGCCCATAGAACAAAAACCACTATTGTTTCCTTCGACATTCAAACAGCGCGTTTGTCCATCTGTGTGCAACATGCCCCATGTTCTGACACAGATATGCCCCAGCCAATGGAAGTGTACCAACTGAGTGATGGATGTATGGAGATGCTGGTTTCTCAGAATACAACCTGGCAAATGTATTCATTGGTGAACACTCTGCAAGGTTACTGTAGGATATCCATGCTTATGTGTCCTTGTTAAACCAATCTACTTGCTTAAGTTTAGTGATGTTGCCTTTGCATGCAGCAGAGCAAACCTGTGGACTCATGAACACCATCAGGTGCCCTTGCTAGGAAACGTTTCAGTTCTATTTACAACAAAGTCACTCAGCCAGCAAATTTTATTGTGGTAGCTGACTCCAAAGTGATCAATGTTTTTGGGATAATTCCTCTTCATGCATTTGAATTTAAAATTAATGAAACAGCAAAAAGGAGTCAAATGCAGTGTACACAACTGTTCTTTCATGCAACCATCTGTGACATATCTGAAATGCAAATAGCCGATGGATTTGTATTAAGGAACGACTATGTCGTGGCCTTCACCAGTCAGGAAATAAAGTCTGAAGCACCTCATACATGATCAAACAATTTGTCAAACCTGACTAGGTTTGTTAACTATTTGCCTGTGTGCAACTCAGTCAGATGGGTTTGTGAAATACAGAAGGTGGATGACATGTTTGATACAAATTTTGAGTGGCAGCAGATATGACAAGGTGGCAGACCTTCCTCTGACAAGACTGTGCTAGAATCAGGCATACATGCTGGCCCAGGATTGGTGCAAGTCAGCTCATAAGTGTATAGCTAGTGTGCTACGGGTCTGGTTAATGTGTTAATATTGTGGACTTTTTTTGTCATAGGATGAACTTTGATATAGCATGAACTGAGCTTTGTTTTGGAATACAGGGTACGTTCCGAAAGTAATGCAATTGAATTTCCCGCGCCGCTCCTAGTAGTCGGAGTGGGAGCGGGCCACATGGAGTAGGTGGGGGGGACGCTAAGCTTTGCCGCGAAACCGGTTTCAGTGCTCTCCGAGCTGTGGAAGCGGCAGGACGTCTGTTATTGTAAACCTCTGCGCGCCGACCGTGTCACGGAAAAAATGGAATCGACGATCGAGCAACGTTACACAATTAAGTTTTGTGCTAAACTGAACAAATCTTTTGAGGAGACTAACAAAATGATTCGTGAGGCTTACGGGGACTCTGCTCTGTCCTACTCACAAGTTTCGAGGTGGTTAAAGGCCTTTAAGGAAGGCCGGGAAGAGGTTCATGACGAACAACGCTCTGGGCGGCCGTCAACCAGCAAAACCGACAACAATGTGGCTCGTGTGCGACAACTGTTGGACTCTGACCGTCGATTGAGTATCAGGATGGTTGCCAATGAACTGAACTTGTCGTCTACTGTTGTTTTTCGCATTGTTACTGAAGATTTAGCGATGAGGAAAGTGTGCGCCAAGCTCGTGCCCAAGGTGTTGTCAGACGACGAAAAGACCAACCGAGCGGAAATTTCAAGTGAACTTTTGCAGCGTGTTGAAATTGAACCTGATTATTTGGACAACGTCATCACTGGTGATGAAACCTGGGTTTTTGATTAAGTCAGCCCTGAAAGGAAACCGTTTTTCGTCCAGACGAGATCCAATCCGCCGTGACGAAGACCTTGCGAGAGGTCCCAGAAGAGGCCTTCCAGGGCGCGTACCGGTCATGGCAGAGTCGCTGGAAAAAATGTGTAGAGGCCCAAGGACAGTACTTTGAAGAATTTTAAGTGTTTGTGCAAATCTGTTCAATAAATTACTTTTAAAAAAAATAATTGCATTACTTTCGGAACGCACCCTGTATAGATTTAAGTTAGCTTGCACTTTTTCCAAAGGACATCCTGTATATATCTCTTGCAAGTACTCTCTAGTTTGTGTGCAACTCAGGTTTTTATGAAACAATTGTAGTCAGCATGGAAACATATTGTTGTCTTCTTGTAAAATAAGATCAGTTAGCAGTTAGCACTGTGTAATGTGGAAAATCACAAAAATGTGTCATCTTTGCTATGTTTCTGTCAGTTAGTTGAATGATGATCTGTATATGAAAAACTTGGGATATTTAATTTCTCCCACACTGCAGGTGACAGTGGTATGCCTGGTATACACGTCTGCATGTCCATAGCCTGTCTTGTTTTTTAACCGATGCAATTTCTACACGGCTCAATGATACATTTTAAACAGTACTGAATTAACCAATAATGCTACTTTAACTATTCCAACAAATATATGTTTATTTCAGTCCTGTATGTCACAAATGGTTTCTTGAGTTAATTATGAGGTTACCACTTTGTGTATCTCTGAACACACTTCAGAGCTAGGAGACCTACATTTTTAATGTATCACTTTCTTTTGAATTAAAACTTTGAGAAACAGGAAGACCAGAAACATAATAAGGTATCATTAACTTCATAGAAACACAAGAAAATACTGGACAGAAACAATTTAGGTTTCATTTGGATGTGCACAGCAAAAGAATTGTGAAGTTCACTACAGAGAATAAGCAATGAACAATCAAAATTAAAATTGCCAAGAAACACCTCTTTCAATCTAACAACTTATCAGCCTCTGATAAATAGAAATATTAGTGGGCAACTAAACATTATCAAAGCTGAGAAACTGTGTGAACATGAAATGAATAAATCTCTCCAGAGACTTCAGTTTAAGTGACTTGAAAGTCGCATTTAAGTTCAGCAAATGTCATAAGACTTGATAACATCTCTGTACCACAGTTCTAACATTTCATTATGGTAGAATGAAATAGGTTCTAAACCACTTCACTTCAGTAACTGCCAGATCAAAACTAAATGCCCAGAACATAGTGTAGGGAAAGGTTTACATATTACCCAGGAAAAATTCATGCTATCACAATAGTAGTACAGCAATTTCACAACTGTGTGAAGCACACGAACTATTTGAAAAGAAAAATTTCAACAGACCACCTCCGGAGCTTCAGCAACACCTTACTCACTGCTCAACTGTTGTTCAGATAAGCGAAAAACTGTGTGGCTCAAACACTGAGCATAATTTACGTAGAATAGAATTTAAAAAAATAAAAAATTAACTGGAGCTGTAATGTATAAAAAAGTCAGGTGATACATAGGCTAGTCTGAACATCACAGAACATCAACAGGGAAAAATAAATTTAAAAAAAATCTTCCATTATATGGAACTGAGTGTAGAATGTTACTCTCAGTAACTGTGTAAATAAATTAGAGAAATTTAAAAGAGTAACAAATAGGCTGGAAGTTAGACAAAGGGTGGATTAGTAACTGTGGTGACAGGAAGAACAAGGCTTCTAGTCAGATGATAACAACATTATCAACATAAAATCAAGTTGGAATAACACAGGAATAGATCCAGCACGGAGAGGGGGAAAAGAGAGAAAGAGAGTGAGAGAGAGAGAGAGAGAGAGAGAGAGAGAGAGAGAGAGAGAGAGAGAGAGAGAGAGGGGGGGGGGGGGGGAGGAATGCTTGTTAACTGCTATTATCATTAGTGAACACATCAACATAGCCAAAATAGAGACAAAGCCACACATCACTACAAGTAGGAACAAAGAAATTTCCATTTTTATGAAATGTTGGAAATTTGGGCATTTTCTCATTCCCAATGAAAGTGTTGTAAATTTGAGGATGCTAGTTTACTATTATCACTAACTGATACTTACTAAAACAAAATAGGTTGTTGGAAAGTACTCTAGGGGAGTGTGTTTGACTACTAATCAAAACATCCTGGGTTCAATCCCAACCATTGCTTAAATTTTGAATAAAAATCAGCAGCAATGACTTCTAAAGACTTCAGGCATAAGAAGTAAACCTCATTCTGCCAATGGCCTTGTCAAAGAGGGCAGAAGAGCAGACAAATGTGCAGGGCACTCTCTTGGCCTTTGGCGTAGAAACTGCTCTTAAAAGGCAGAAGAATTAGCAATGATCAACAGCGTGAAGATGCAGAAGGCAATGGAAACCACTGCATCAAAGACACATGCTGTGTTTCCACAGGACTTGTGGCCTGTAATTTTAAAAGTCTCTCCATTGTCAAAAGATTCTATATTAGTCCCACATTTGGATCTTTGGGAGAGGACTGCCAAGTGGGAGGTGAGCATGAGAAAAAGCCAGAATAACCAACAATGGGATAACATTCAACAAGTTGGAGCATGGAATATCAGAAGTTCGAACATAGCAGGAAAGCTAGAAAATCTGAAAAGAAGAAGGCAAAGACTCAAGCTAGGTGTAATAGGGGCCAGTGAAATGAAATGGAAAGAAGGATTTATGGGCAGACAAATGTAAGGTAATATCAACAGTGACTGAAAATGGTATAATGGGAGTAGGAGTCATCATGAATAAGAAAGCTGCGCAGGGAGTGAGCTACTGTGAACAACTTGGTGATAAGGTTGTTCTCATCAGAATCAACAGCAAATGAACAGCGACAATGATAGTTCAAGTATATATGCCAATGTCGCAAGCAGCACATGAAGAGAGAAAGTACGTGAGGTACTGAAAGAGTAATTCAATATGTAAAGGGAGATGAAACTAATAGTCATGGGGGATTGAAATGCCTTTGTAGAGGAAGGAATAGAAGGAGGGGTTATGGATGAATATGGGCTTAACAGTAGGAATGAGAGAGGAGAAAGACGAACTGAGTTCTGCAATAAATGTTAGGGTAGTGAATACTCTGTTCAAGAATCACAAGAGGAGGTGGTGTACTTGGAAAACACCGGGGAAAATACCCTGGGAAGGTTCCAGCTGGATTCCATCACAGTCAGACAGAGAGTCCGAAATCAGATATTGAATTGCAGTGTACTCAGGTATAGATATAGACTCAGATCATGACTCAGTAAAGATAAAGAGTAGAGTGAAGTTTAAGAGAATGATTTGGAAGAAACAGTGAGGAAGCTAGAGAGTACTGAGGAATGATTAGATGTGTTTGAAGTTGGCTAAAGAAGTAGATGTTGCAGTAAAGAACAACAGAGAAGACAGTTCAGTCAAAGAAGGATGGATGTCTCTAAAAATGGCAATAACAGAAGTTGGACAGGGAAAAAGAGGTATAATAAAGGCAACTGCAAAGAAACCTTGGGTAACACATGTAATACTTCAACTGACTGTTGAAAGAAGAAAGTACAAAAATGTTCAGGGAAAGATAAGAAAACAGTAATAAAAGCAGCCAGGGCAAAATGGCTGCAGGAAAGATGTGAAGAAATAAAAAAAGAAATGTTCGACAGGATAACTGATTCAGCACATAAGAAATAAAAACAACCTTTGATGAAATTAAAAGCAAGAGGGGTAACATTAAAAGTGCAATGGAAATTCCACTGTTAATCACAGAAGACGGAACAGACAGATAGAAAGATTACATTGAAGACCTCTATGAGGAGGAGGATTTGACTGATGATGAGATAGACGAAGAAATTGTAGTCAAAATGGATGACATATGAGTTCAGTATTAGAGTCAGAATTTAAAAGAGCTCTGGAAGACTTGAGATCCAGTAAAGCAGAAGGGACATATAACATTACATTAGAATTTCTAAAACCAATGGGAGAAGTGCCAACCAGACTCTTCAAGTTGGCGTGTGGATCCTATGAGAGTGGCAACGTACCATCTGACTTTTGGAAAAATATCATCCACACAATTCTGAAGACAGCAAAGGCACGTAAGTGGGAAAACTATTGCACAATCAGCTTAATAGCTCACACATCCAAGCTGCTGACAAGAATAACATACAAAAGAATGGAAAATAAAACTGAGGATTGGTTAAGATGATGATCAGTTTGGCTTTAGGAAAGGTAAAGCCACCAGAGAGGCAGTTCTGACATTGGACTTGAATGGATGCAAGGCTGAAGAAAAATAATGATGACACACCCATTGGATTCATCGACCTTAAGAAGCATCTGGCAACATAAAATAGTGCAAGGTGTTTGAAATTCTGAGGAAAAGGAACAAATTACTTGGATTTTTAAAAAAGGTGTAAGACAGGGATGCAGACTTTTGCCTCTACTGTTCAATATATTCATTAAAGAAGCAATGACGAAATGACGAAAATAAAAGAAATATTCAAGAGTGCGATAAAAATTCAGGGTGATACGGCTTGCTGATGATATTGCAATCCCCAGTGAATATGAGGAAGAATTATAGAATCTACTGGTTGGTATGAACAATCTAATGAGTACAGAATATGAATCGAGAGAAAACTGGAGAAAGACAAATGAAATGAGTAGTAGCAGAAATGAGAATACTGTAAAACTTGACATCAAAATTGGTGATCATGAGGTAGACAAAGTGAAGGAATTCCGCTACCTTGGAAGCAAAATAACCCATGATGGACGAAGCAAGGAGGGCATAAAAAGCAGACTAGCTCAGGCAAAGATGGCATTTCTGGCCAAGAGAAATCTACTGGCACCAAACACAGGCCTTAATTTGACAAAAAAATTTCTGATAATATATGTTTGGAGCACAGGACTGTATGGTAATGACTTATGAACAGTGGGAAAACTATAACACAATGTATGAGATGTGATGCAAAAGAGGAATGCTGAAAACTAGATAGACTGATATAATAAAGAAATAGGAGGTTCTCTGTAGAAATGGTAAAGTAACGAACATGCAGAAAAAAACTGGCAAGAAGAAGGGACAGAATGATGGGAAACATCATGTATCACAACATCAGGGAATACCTCTATGGTATTAGAGGGTAAAAACTGTAGGAGACAATGGAGACTTGAATAGATCCAATAAATAACTGAGGATGCAGGATAGAAGTGCTACAGTGCTATTATGAGATGATGAGGTTAATGCAGGACAGGAACTTGTGGCAAGCTGCATCAAAACAGCCAGAAGAATGGTGACAAAAAAAGTTGAAATTGGATTTTGACTTTTACAAAGGTATAGGATTTATCAGCTAAACACAAATGACTCAAACGGCTGATCGCAGCCTTGTAGGTAATCTGAAGAATTTCTATACCAGCATGGAATATAGAGGCTATCAAATGACGCCTGTTACACTGAAAGTATTTTATCTTCCATGTTTGAATACAGATTCTAGGTGGTTATATTAATTCTATAGTCAACAGCAATGAAATTGTTAAAAGTAATAATACCAAAATTAGCAAAAAGCAACTCTCTGTCTACAAAACTTTCGAGTCCAGGAACATTTGGTACTCCTGTACCTCCACGTACAATGGCTACTGTAAACCATCCGTTACCATGACCAAATGAATCATTAATATCTAAACAAACCATCCGTTACCATGACCAAATTAATCATTAATATCTAAACTAAAATTAAGTCGGCATCCACAGAAAACAGAAGGTCCGTCCAGCAAGGCTTGAGCAGTGACAGACTTCACTGGTATATGATTCTTTTTGTCTCCAGCTGTTGTAGCAAACTCTATGTTCTCGATGGTTTTGTACACTGTCTGTTTAGAACGGCGACGGTATCTTCTGTACGCAACACGCCTAACAGCTTATGCAATCTTGGCAGCGCGCCAGCGGCGGACTTAGCGCACAGCCGGACGGGAGCACCTACTACGGCTAGTGCTCCCGTCTGGGATAACGCGCCGCTGGCACTGTGAAATATTCTAAGTCCGACTCAAGGTCACGCGTTATCGGACTTCTATAATAGTGAGCGAGCGCCGCGCAGCGGCTCATTCGCGCTGCTGCTGCTGCACAGGCAACTGCATTGAACGCTGCCAAGATGCCGTACAGAAGATACCGTCGCCGTTCTAAACAGACAGTGTACAAAACCATCGAGAAGAGAAAAGAAATTATGTAGTATGTTAAGAGAGACGAAAATTTAATGGTGATGGGAATTAGAACCAAGCATTTGGAAAACAAAGAGAGAAGAAAATAGTGGGGGAACATTAATTGACAGAAATAAATGGAAGAGGAAGGCCCTCGTAGAATTTCATACAGAGCACCATTTTATAAATGCAAATACTTGGATTAAGAATCATAAAAGGAGGTTGTATGCAAGGAAGAGACATGGAGAGACAAGCTTCAGTTGACTTTATGTGGTTGGAGTTAACAGCTGCTCCACAGCAAGGTCATCAGGCCCCTTACACATATTAAAAGAAACAAATTATGATAAAATGGCTAAAATTGTTGTCACATAGTGAGGAGGAAGCCTATAAAATGGCACTCACTCCCACCTCACTCGCAATGACCTACACGATCACTCTATCTCGCATGCTTTAAGACAGCAGAGAAAGGGTGAACGGTGCCACACCCTGGATTAAAAAATCAGGGAAATGTGACTGGCTGTCCACTTACAAAAAAACGTGGCTGAACCAGTCACCCTGTTAACACATTAACAAAAATTTTAGAAACAAGTTGGACATATCCAAAACCTTAGAATTCTCAGGACAATCATTTGAATGCAACTTAAAATAGAGAGCAGATCTGCTGCTGCCCTCTGGTCTGAAAATAAAACACAGTCTAATAAAATGTGGTGCACAGTGATCTATATTCCACAAGCACCACACACTGGAGAGTCCTCTTGCCCACAAGAGAAGCCATGCTTCATACAGCTATGGCCTATCCCATCTCATCTCTGGGGCTGGAAGGAGGTACAACACAGCTGTGCTGTGGGCTTCACTAAATGGGGATTATTGTATGTCATGTCCAACCACTCATCTTCCCATTGACGCATCACTCAGTACTTCAACAATGAGATAATAACTTGCACGGGGATGGCACAGTGAACTAATTGAGGATCACGGCGCACCACCTTGGCTGCACATCTGCCCTTTCACTCCCAGCAATACCCACATGTCCTGGCACCCAGCAGAAAGAACCTCCTCCCTGGTATCCTGGATTTCATGAACTATTTTATCGGCTGGATACAAAGGCTCTCTAGAGACAGGAGGGCATCCAAGAGGTGGGAACATAAGAGGAATTTAGCAGGCATGGCACATCTCAGCTGCTCCAGCACCCTCAAGATTGCAGATAATTTGGCACTAAATACAGTGAACCCTGGAGTCTTGAGAAAATGATCCAATTCTGGAGGCAACCGAGTCTGGAGGACAAAATCTGGGAAAACAACAGAGCAGCCAACGGAATACCCCAGTTTAGATCCATCCATGAATACAGCAACATAGTTGGGGTGCTCATTCAAAATGTTGGAAAAACAGAAGTGGGAAAGCAATCTCTCCTGTGCTGTACTATATCTAAAATTACAATGGGCCTCTGCAGCAACCAGGATGGAAGTTTGTTAAAACCCCTGATTTGAGCCCATACACGCCCCGCACCAAGGGACTCCAACACACTTTTCGCACAAATCCCAAACAGCTTCATTGCCCATGGACGATTGGTACAGAGGTGTTCCATAGCTGGACGAGCAACAATACGGTGTGCTGGTGAATTGGGAGTAGTGACAAATGTACATGTCTCATGATCCCCTCATGGAACAAAGCATCAGTTACCTTCCGGTAGGTGTGTGTGTGTGTGTGTGTGTGTGTGTGTGTGTGTGTGTGTGTGTGTCTACTTTCAACAAAGAACTTGTTGGCCAAAAGCTTATTTTGAAAACTTTTTTTTTTTTTTTTTTTTACCCATCTGCGACTCAGCATCTGTGCTATATGACTATTCTTTTCATAATACTGTTATATTCCACTTTGGATCTTCCATTGTTTAATTTTACCTTCAGGTAAGATGGCCACACTGACCCATACACTGTGCACACACAGTCCAACCATAGTTGCATCACAGCCATACAAAACTAGAGCAGATGTGCCCTGTCCTCTTCCCAAAGCCTGTTGCTAAGACACTTTAAAATGTTCAGTGCCTTCTGGCCCTGTGCTTTCAGCCCTGAACAGCAGTGGCAACAATGAGAGTTTGAAGCCAAAATTGAGGCCCAAAGACCACACAGAGTCTTCACAAGGAAAAATGGTGTTCCACATACGCAATTTAGGTAAATTAAAAATACGAGAAGAACAATTAAAATGCACACACACACACACACACACACACACATTTCTCTGCAGAAAATATGAAACTAGTCTTTCCAGCCCACTCCTCTACCTCTTTACTGTAAGTTGCAACTGATGAGTTACTGTTGAAATAGTGGAGGAGAAATGGAAAACTGCAAATTTGACCACAAATAAGCAACATTGAACGCAACTCCATAGCATAGATATGATACTGTTTATGCTATGACAAAGAGAGAAACATTTGAAATACTCCCATGACTAACACCAGTGCTTGAAACGATTTGAAAGCATGTCATCAACTCGCTACTGAAAAAAGCACTGACCGAATGAAGATGGGGAGATGACCATGGAAGCCTCATTGGTAGAGCTGCCCTACAATTCTGTGTCTCCGAGTAATGATGTCATACAATATTTCTACACAATTCTGTTTCTGTAGGAAAGCCAGCTAGATATCTGCCTCCAGCAGGGTCAGGTTATCAGTGGATTGACATCTCCAGAACACACATCCAGTAACTACTGGGACACATTTGGTCATTTCCTGGCTAGAGACGAGGTATAAAAGTTGCCTCCCTACATGAGTTGGGCAAGTGGCCTGTCTGCCATATCGAATTAAAACATCGTAAAAGGACTTCCTTTAATGCTGGTTTCAAGTTCCGCAGCACGCTATATCGGATCTGGTCTTGCCCAGGCACAGTATCATGAGATGCAGACACTACCGAATCTAGATCCCACATCGAGAATAGGCAGTTGTAGGACTTCAAATTATTGGACCTGAAGTCCAATTTTCCCCAGTCACACAGTAACAATGTAATGCTGAATCCTGGCTGCTAGTGGCAGTATTTGTTGCAAAAACGCTCTCATTGTCTGTGTGGTGTCTCCAGGAACTGTCAGAACACACACCTTTTTCTACAATGCTACTATAAGTAACCGACCGCTTTTACTAGAAATCCTCCTGACAGGTTCCCATACTGCAGCAGAACAAGTGGAACAGCTGATAAGAGTCCACGAACGCTTGCCATGATATTTTCTTGCATTCCCTGATGGTGTGTCAAGCCTTGACCTTACTTAGCAAAATGCTTCGAGTATTTCTGCTGTTTGGCAGCACTTGAACTGTCACAGAATCCCACACTGTATCTACATTAGTTGGTAGGTTTAAAAGAGGAGAGAAGAGGCGGGGTGGGGGGGGGGGGGCGCAAGCTACGAGGTTGTCACTTGTTCCGAACAAAACAATGCCACAAGTAAGACAATGAAACAGACTAGACATATCACACAAAACAGAAAGAAAGGAAAAGCCACAAGAATGAAGGAAAGGCAACAAACACTAGATGGAACAAAAGAGGACAAGAAAACAACAGAGGGATGCTAGAAACAGAAGAGAGTAAAATAAGAAAGCAGATTACAGAGGCTGGCCAGCCACGAGAATAAAAAGGAAAAGTCAGACACTCTGATACACATTAAAAGTTCCACCCTAAAAGCACTATGGTGGAGGACACAGAGGAACAAAGGACATGAGCTAAAACCTGCATAGAAGTATAAAACACTCTAATGGATAAAACATAAAACTAAAGATGCTGCTGAGGCATCGTCGCCCAACACCAAAGGTAGGGAGCTGGGGAAGTTAAAAGTCTACCAAAGATCAGCTAAAAGTGGGCAGTCCAGCAAGAGGTGGACGACTGTCATTTGGGAGCCAAAGTGACTCAGAGGTGGATCCTCGCGACGGAGTAGGTAACCAAGTGTTAGCCATGTACAGCCAATGCAAAACAGGCAGAGGACAACTGATTCCCTGCAAGAGGATCGCATGGAAGATTTGCGCACACTCATCGTCTTCTTAATGATACACAGCTTGTTGTGCATACTGTTATGCCATTCCGTCTCTCAAAGCCTGAAAACCCTGCAGCGTAAGACAGAACGCAGGTCAGCTTCGGAGATGCCCATCTCCAGAAGCGGTTTCCGTGTCGCCTGTTTTACCAGCCTGTCTGCAAGTTCGTTGCCTGGGATACCAATGTTTCCTGGGGTCCACACAAACACCATTCCAGGGAATAAATGGACTCCTGGATGGATGCTACCAGATGATGGTGAGGGTAGCACTGGTCGATAGCTTGTAGGCTGCTCAATGAGTCAGTACACAGGAGAAATGAAGCGCCAGGGCATGAGCGGATGTGCTCAAGAGCATGAGATATGGCCACCAGCTCTGCAGTGAAAACATTGCAGCCATCTGGTGAAAAGTGCTGCTCAATATGTCCTACATGAACATACGCAAAGCCTACGTAATCATCAGCCATCGAGCTGTCGGCGTAAACCACGTCAGAGCCCCGGAACATGTCAAGAATCGAGAGGAAGTGACAGCGGAGAGTGGCAGGAAAAACGGAGCCCTTAGGGCCATGCGAAAGGTCCAGACAAAGCTGCGGCCGAGGTATACACCATGGGGGCATACGTGAACGGACCGCAAGCAGAGGTGGTAAAGGGAAGGACTCCAGTTCAGAGAGAAGGGGCCGCACGTGAAGCACAATCGTTAGCCCCGGCCTGGGCCGCCGATGTGGGAGATGGACCACCACGGGCGGAAAAAGGAGGTGGTGAGAAAAGGAGGCAGTAATTCGGATGCTCAGAAGAACTACGATAGTGTGCAGTGCACCAGATCTGGTAGATGATGAGGAGAATCTGTCACTTGTAGTCAGATGAGAGATGTTTAATCATCTGGCTGTGGATCCAATCAGGCCCAGGAGCTGTGTCAGGGCAATGTGCAAGGGTACTGAGGAGCTCTCACTCTGTAAATGGGGCATTATAGGATTCACAGTGGCATGTAGTAAACGAGACGACTTTCCTTTCCAGCCGCCATTTGAGAGTGCAAAAGGCTGAGGGGTAATTTTCCGATGCAGAGGCTCCAGTATAGTGCTCAGCAAATTGTGTTTGTGTCCGCAGATAACATGCCCTTCAGGTTAACACCGGGAACACCTGTTGGGGTCTGGTACCTGAAAACACATTTGATCTTTGCCCATACTTGGGAAGGTGACGTACGGCACCCAATGGTCGAGTCATATCTCTCCCAACATTCCTGCTTCTGTCGTTTGATACATTGGCGAACGCGGACATGGAGCCGTTTAAAGGCTATGAAGTGCTCCAGGGAAGAGTGCTGCTTATGCCGCTGTAGAGTTCGCCAACACCCCTTAATTGCTTCAGCAACTTCCGGTGACCACCAAGGGACTGCCTTACGCCGGGGGCACACTAAAGAATGAGGAATCGCATTTTCTGCTGGAGAAACAATTGTGGTAGTCACCTGCTCAACCATGACATTGATGTTACCGTGTGCGGGTGACTCAACAGTGACATCAGAGGTGAAAGTTTCCCAGTCCGCCTTGTTTAAAGCCCCTCTGGGCAGGCGTCCGTGGGCCTGATGCCGGGACAGTGACAGGAAGATGGGGACATGGCCACTACCACACAGGTCATCAAGTGCTCTCTAGTGGGTAGATGGGAGAAGTCCTGGGCTGCAAATTGATAAATCAATGGCCGAGCAACTACCATGTGCCAACTGATATGTGTGTTGGTCCCAGTATTTAAGAGGCACAGGTCAAACTGAGACAGTAAAGTTTCGACATCTCTGCCTCGGCCAGTAAGCATGGTGCCACACATTCAGGGGTACTGCACCATCTGGAGGAAGATATACATTGCAGACAGTTATTTCTTGCGCCGTCCTTATTTTGACAGCCACAGCTCAAGAGGGGTTTGAAGGGGCACAGTGTCACTACAGACAGAGTTTAGGACATAAACACAAACTCCACCTGACACTCGATTATAGTTGCTATGGTTCCTGTAATATCCCTTATAGCCATGGAGGGCAGGGGTCTGCACTGCCGGGAACCAGGTTTCCTGGAGGGCAACACAGATAGCAAGTGTAAAGCTTTAACAGTTGCCGTAGCTCAGCCAGGTGGTGGAAAAAACCGCCGCAATTCCACTTGAGGATGATGTCATTGTGAGAATGGGAAGGCATGGAACATTCAATGAGGCAGTTCACACCTCAGAGTCACCTGCTGCCACTGACTTTATCCTGAGCAGTCTATATCCATTGTGTCTGAGGACCTGGCGAGGTCTAGGTCCCCTGGGGACGCCAGAATCTCCACCTCATCCTCAGATGCAGAGCTTGTAGGTAGTGGTGGTGTGGGTTCCACTGCAATTTATAGGTCTTAGTGCTCTTCTTTTTTAATTTCTCTCACAGCTCCTTGAGTTTCCATGGCTAGGAGGACTTCACAGGCTCAGTCTCCAGGACTGAGGGTGAGCATGAAGCCCTACAACCAGCTGCTTTTGAGCTCTTCAGACAATGGTGGGTATAAACTTTCCCACAAGCAGAAACCAGGTAAGGGAGTGACGAAGGGCCCCTTCCTAGTGAGAGAAGCTGAAGAAGACTTATGGCTTAGAAGTGGGGATGGATGTCCCCAATGGTTGAAGGGTGTTGCTCCTGAAGTAGGTGGTGTGGGAGTAACAGGGAGGGAAATGGCCCCCACCATTAAGGAGGCAGGTGTAGTATTCCGGCTCTGAGACGTGACTGGAGTTGGCGGAGCTGATGGTGCCAGAACTGTTGTAACGGCAGCATTTGACGATGTCATACATACAGGGTGCAGGTGTTCAAATCTTCTCTTAGCCTCAGTGTAGGTCAGTTGGTCCAGGGTCTTGTACTCCACGATTTTCCTTTCTTTCTGGAGAATCCTGCAGTCTGACAAGCAAGGTGAATGGTGCTCTCCACAGTTGACACAGATGGGAGGAGGTGCACATGGAGTATTAGGATGTAACACTTTAAGTACAGCGGGAAGACATATGACTGAACTACCAGCACACTTAAAGCACCGCATTGGGGGAGGGATATAGAGCTTTACATCACAGCAATAGACCATCACCTTGAACATCTCGGGCAATGTATCACCCTTGAAGGCCAAGATAAAGGCAACAGTGGCAACCTGATTATCCCTCAGACACCAATGGACACGCCGAACAAAATGGGTACCTCGCCGCTCTGAATTGGCACGCAGCTCATTGTCAGACTGCAAAAGAAGGTCCCTATGAAATATGATATGCTGAACCATATTTACGCTCTTATGGGGCATGATGGTTACAGAAACAGCTTCTCACAAGGGAGTAACGTCTGTGACTGGGCAGAGGATGGTATTTTGATCAAGACTGCCCCAGATCTCATTTTGGAAAATCCCTGCGCCTCTCAAAACTTGTCCTCTAAATCCTCAACAGAAAACTGAGGCTTCATCGTCACATTCCCCATCAGTTCACCAATATACAAGGTACTAGGGAATAAGATCCGCTGCCATCCTTACCCTGATGTTCCTCCCATTGTGTGGCCAGGGAGCGGAACAATTTGGGGTCATACTTCTGTGAGTTGAATTGAGTTCGTTAATGCTTACAGACTCCTGGTGTTTCACCACCAGGAAGATGATGGACTATGCTTCATCGCATGTCATACGCCCTGATGCCACACATTCCGACCAGGGTCCTTCCCCACGGGCGCCACCCAGCCACAGCAAAGGCCATCTGGCAGAGTGGGCATTGCCGGGAGTTTCAATGCCCCAGGGCAATGGGCATCTACCCCTTGGCATATGTAGGGAGTTAACGGCACAGGCATCAGCAGAGCGATCCCAATGTTGTCAGGGGGTTACAACCAACAGAGTACATGGTGGCCCCGTCACAACGGACTGGCTACCGTGCAGGATATCAGGTGCAAAGAAGCCCACGGTCATTGTCAATACAGAAAGTGACACTGCATAGTGCGTGGCGGAAAACGCACCCAGAAAGGTGTCTTCACCCAAGGGATGGAGAATGAGCAGGACTGAAATGTGGTGACGAGAGAGTGGGCTAAGGATATCAATGAACGATGGACACAATGCACCAAGTAAGGTGTCCTTCCCCAATTGGCTCACTCTTCGGGAAAATTTTCAAGAATGGAGTTCAAACCCTACAGGGGACCATCACATAAGGCCGAAACGTGTGAATCTACTTTTAGTCATCTCTTACGACAGGCAGGAATACCTCGGGCCTATTCTTACCCCCGAACCTGCTGGGGGGCTATCTATATTACTGGACGGCACTAACCAGTCCACCAACAGAAAGGTGGTGGCCTAGGATGACAAGAGGAGTTGGGGATGAAGAAGTCAGCAGCATGTTAGATTACTCATGTGATGTCGTGTACCCACTCCCAGACACTGCCACAGTGTTCACAGACAGCCAGCTGCACAGCATCCAATTGGCTCTGCTGTTCATCCATTATGACTGCATCCTTTCAGGGAGAGCTCCATGCAGTAAGTGAATTTGGAGTGGGAAACAGTCACTGAAATTAAGGTTATCAGTGACTTCCCACTGAATAGAGTTGGTAAGAGCTGGTGAGCAGAAAGAGAGGTTAATGGCTGTGGATGACCCAGCAGCAGCACAGAAACGAGTGGGAGTCGCTGCGTTGAGGATGCACAGCTAGTGAGATGTCACGAGGTTCTCCAGAATCGGACACCAAGGGCAAGCAGAGATTGAGCCCTACAATACATCATCATGGGCATTGAAGTCTCCCAGTAGGAGAAATGGTCGGGGCAGTTCTTCTATAAGATCTGTGAGAGTATTAGAGTCTGTCATATCATGTGGACGTACATACAGTGAGCTAACAGTGCTCCTCTGACACACATTAACTTCAATGCAGCTACTTCCACTGGCACAGGGGGGTAAAAAGGAATGGTATACATTATTGACAAACACAGTGACCCCTCCCATGGCTCAATTCCCAGTCAGGCCATTCTTGCAAAGGAGGGTACAGCTCCTAGTACAGGTATATAAGATGCTATAAAATGCATTTCCTGTAAACACAAGCACATGTGGCACTCCTCTACTAGGAGTTTCGGCTCCTCCATATGTCCTGAACTCATTAATTTTCCACTTAATTATGACAGCCATTTAAAATGGGGATAGCACTTTCAGCCTGTTTTTCCACTGGGGAGGGGAACTGTAGTGGGTAGAAGTTCGGTCTTGAGGCAAGGTGACTGCTCCAGATCAGCATCGAGGTCCATCAGCTATGAAGACGAATCATGAGAGACGTCAGAGAGAGTGATGTCGACACTGTCAGACTGCTTCTTCTCGTGTCCATCAAAGGTTGATTCTTTGCCTTTGACTTTGATTTTGCTTAGGGAGAGCATGGAGCCAAAACCATGGAAGTGGTAGTGGCAGTGCTGGATGGTGGACCTGACTGAACCATTAGAGGGCCAGGGAGATCTGCAATGTCAGCATCCACAATCTTTCCTGATGTTCTGGGGATAGGTACGGGTTTTGAAGTAACTGCAGCAGCAGTTGTGCATTGACAAACACAAGTCTTAGTGTTGACACTACCAACCTGCATTTGTGTAGCAACATCTGTCTTCTGAATTGGCAGTTTAAGAACAGAAACAAAGGAGGTAACAAACATGGAGTGTGGGGTAGTGTGGCTTCATACATCTGTTTGCTGTCACCATGGGACACTTTCTAGTTTAAAGTTCTTGTATCTTCCATTTTCCGAGATATACGCTGCAATTCCTGCCCCAGACAAAGTAATCCCCGGAGCAATTCACACACTTCAAAGGAGATGAAAAAGCGACTCCTTTGTGGGAGGCCTTACCACATTTGCCACAAGTGGCTTCTCCCTTACACCAATTCTGTTACTATACACACTAGGACTATGAAATATTCTTGAGTCTGAAGGACTGGCTACACAAGCTCTATTGTTAGATTGGGTGTTAGTACTTATCAGTGGCCCATCCATTCCTCTGGGAGGAGCTGGAGCAAAATTCAAGGACTGCACCTTGGTCCCACGAGCAGCTAGGTATGTAAGGGCCCATTTAGACAGTACCCTGCTTGCCAGAGTAAGCCTTATACAACTGAGGTGCGGCAATTTTCCCAGAGGTTGCCCGCTAACAAATATTCTACCTCAACAGCCATGCGTCTCAAAATTTGTTAGAAGTGAAAAGCAGCTGTTCTGTTTTTTCCTTTTCTTTTTCTTCTTTTGAGTCATCAGTCTTCTGACTGGATTGACACGGCACGCAACGAATTCCTCTCCTGTGAAAACCTCTTCATCTCAGAGTAGCACTTACAACCTATCTCCTCAATTATTTGCTGGGTATACTCAAGTCTCTGTCTTTCTCTACAGTGTTTGCCCGCTGCAACTCCTTCTAGTACCACGGAAATTATTTCCTGATGTCTTAACAGATGTCTTGGCATCCTGTCCCTTCTCATTGTCAGTGTTTTCCATGTATTTCTTTCCTCTCTGAGTCTGCACAGAACCTCATATTTCCTTACCTTATCAGTCCATCTAATTTTCAACATTCATCTGTAGCACCATATCTTAAAAGCTTTGATTCTCTTCCGTTCTCATTTCCCAACAGCCATTTCAAATCCATACAATGTTGTGCTCCAAATGTACATTCTCAGAAATTTCCTCCTCAAATCAAGGGCTATGTTTGATAATAGTAAGACTTCCTTTGGCCCTTTATCCCAGTGCTAGTCTGTGTTTGACGTCCTTGCTCCATCTGTCATTAGCTATATTGCTGCCAAGGTGGTAGAATTCCTTAACGTCATCTACTTTGTGACCTTCGAACCTGATGTTAAGTTTCTAGCTGTTCTCAGTACTTTCGTCTTTCTTTGATTTACTCTCAGTTCATATGCTGTGCACATTAGAAAGCTCATTCCATTCAGCAGATCATGCAATTCTTCACTTTCAATCAGGATAGCAACGTCATCAGTGAATCGTATCACTGATATCCTTTCACCCTGAATTTTAATACCACTCCTGAACCTTTCTTTTATTTCCATCACTGCTTCTTCAATGTACAGATTGAACAGCAGAAGCGAAAGACTACATCCCTGTCCTACAGCCTTTTCAATGTAATCACTTTACTTTTGGTCATCCACTCTTATTACTCACTCTTAGCTCTTGTACATGTTGTCACATAGAGCTAGGTGTAAATAGATGAAAGACGAACACTAACTTCACTTAAGGCAGGTTTATTCAGCACTTGCACATACAAGAGCATGGAGCGAACTGCCTCCAGCCAGAACACATATGGTATATATACAGCTACAGAACATTCCAGTACAATGGTTCTTGGCATTTGTCGATACTTCTAGAAAGTACTCGAACAGAATATAGAAATTAAAATTTTACAGTTCAGGTGAGTTTTGAACTTACGACCCCTCATGCAACCGTCTAGTATCATAACCACTACACTACAGTGACCATGATACTCAGCTTCTTCTGCGACATTGCTCCCTCCTTAAGAAAATAATGTCTCGGTGTTATGCCGCCCTAGTCTGGGAATACACCGATTCCCGATGACTGATGTTCGCCCTGGTGGTGATTTTCTCAGAACTTCCCTTGCCGCTACGTTCTTCGTCATCTTTCCACTTGTTGGCTTTGCTGGAGCTTCGAATTTACCCTGGGTTGCAGGACACTTATAGGACTACAATCGAAGGATGTGGACCGTATCTCTGATCTTTCACCGTCTTGTGTCACGGTTGAAATCTTCAACTTCATAAGTAACATCAGACCACTGTCTGACAATCTTATAAGGTCCAAAGTAACACCTGAGGAGCTTCTCGGAGAGACCAACCTTCCGAACAGGAGTGAAGAGCCAGACGAGGCCACCAGGCTGGTACACAACAGGGCAGTGACTCGCGTCACACCTTCTGTGATCGTTTTCTTGAGCCTGCAGCATGCGGAGTCGAGCTAACTGCCAAGCTTCGTCAGCTCTTGGCCGATATAGTCGTCATCCACATCATCAGGATGTAATGTAAATACAGCATCCATTGTCGTCATCGCCTCACGCCCATGCACCAGGAAAAATGGAGTAAATCCTGTGGTGTCTTGTTAGGCGCTGTTGTAGACAAAAATTACGAAAGGTAGCACCTCACCCAGTTGCTCTGCTCAACACTGACAAACATTAATAGCATGTCATCCAAGGTCTTAATAAGGCGTCCAGTAAGCCCATTAGTTTGCGGATGGTAGGCAGTCGTCATGCGATGAGTATGTTGCTCCGACGGTTTACCTCTGCCACAGGATTCGATTGAAAAACTTTCCCCTGATACGTAATTAACGACCTGGGGGCAGCGTGTTTTAATACAATGTCTTCCACGATGAATTTGGCTACCTCGAATGCTTCAGCTGTTTTCACGGCTTTTGTAATGGCATAGTGTGACAGATAATCAGTGCAAACAATAATCTATCTATTGCCACTAGCAGACGTTGGAAATCGCCCAAGGAGGTCCATCCCAACACGCTGGAAAGGCACTTCAGCTGGTGGAATTGGTATGAGTCGGCCAGGTGGTTTCTGAGAAACTGCCTTTCCCCTCTGGCACTCTCGACAGTGCGACACATAGTGACAGACACTCCTAAATAAACCTGGCCAGAAAAATCTCTTGCGGATCCTATCATATGTCTTAATAAATCCTAAATGTCCAGCCTCAGGTGTGTCATGAATTTCGGTACAACATATAAGAGCATGTGTTTAGGAATCACTGGTAGCCACTTCTTTCCAAACAGATCAAAGTTTTTCTTGCAAACTGATCCATTAACTACCTTAAATTGTCCTTTCACATCCTCTGATCTATTTAAGGCAAGCATAGTTTGAGATATATGGTGTCCTCCCTCTGCTCAGCAAAGAAATCCTGGAGCGCCGAGAGACAGTCACTATCTTCATCAAAGTCTTGATGGTCTTGCACAGGGTTTCTTGAGAGACAGTTGGCATCTTGGTGTTTTCTTCCACTTTTGTACACTACACTACTGTTATACTCTTGAAGTCATAGTGCCCACCTGGCGAGTCATTCTGTTGGATCCTTAAGATTTGTCAACTGACAACATGAATGATGGTCTGTAACAACTGTGAATGGCCTTCCATAAAGATACTGTCGAAATCTGCACGTGGCCCAGATCACAGCAAGACATTCTCTTTCTGTAGTTGAGTAGTTTCTCTCGGCTTTTGTAAGTGTCCTAGAAGCAAAGGTTAAAACCTTCTCTTTTCCATCCAAAATCTGCACCAGAACAACACCGATCTCATACCCACTGGCATCTGTGTGTAGTTCTGTAGGTGCTCTCTCATCATACAGGCCAAGTACAGGGTCAGTCGCCAGAGCTTTTCGCAGAACATCGAAAGAATCTTGTTGAGCACCACTCCAGATAAATTTAGCATCAGCTTTTAACAACTCTTGGAGTGGCATGGTTTTGATACGGAAGTCTTTGATAAAAGACGGTAATAAGAACACAATCCAAGGAAGCTTCTAACATCTCCAATACTTTTAGGAATAGGAAATTCCGTTATAGCTCTCACCTTTTCCAGATCTGGCCACACACCTTCATTTGACACAAGGTGTCCAAGTATTTTGATTTCTTTTGCTCCAAAGAGACACTTTCTTGGATTAAGTTTCAGTCCGGCTTGTTGGAGAAACTTAAGAATGGCCCTCAGTCTCTTTATGTGTTCATCAAATGTCTCTGAGAACACTATAGAGTCATCTAAATAACAAAGACACATCGTCCACTTCAGGTGCCTTAGAAGATTATCCACCAAAAGTTGCTAGCGCATTACACAAACCAAACGGCATTACCTTAAACTCATACAAGCCCTCAGGAGTGATGAATGCAGTTTTCTCACGATCAGCCTCATCTACTTCGATTTGCCAGTATCCCGAGTACATGTCCACAGTTGAGAAACACTTAGCCCCCTTCAAACAAACTAGTGAATTGTCAGTTCGTGGAAGAGGGTAAATGTCCTTTTTAATTATCTTATTAAGCTTCCTGTAATCAACACAAAACCGCCAACTGCCATCCTCCTTCCTGCCGAGAACCACTGGTGACAACCATGGGCTCTGCGAAGGCTGAACGATGTCATTCTTCATCACTTTCTCTACCTCATTACGAATATTCGACATACAGTTGCTGACACATGGTATGCTCTCTGGCTCACTGGTTGATGGTCTCCAGTGCTATTCTGGTGCTTCACCGTCGACTATCTAATTCGCTCTTCACCTGTGGATTGAAGCATTCAGAGAACTCTTGAAGAATGGCAAGTAGCTTCCTCTGTTGATCCTTAGTGAGATCTGGGGATAATCAAGCTAGAAGATCTTGTCTCATAGTGGTAGTGCTAATTTCGCTCACAGATTCGGCATGGGAGGTTTCTATGACGCTCAGCTCTTCTGCAATTAACGGCTCAGCGTTTGCTATGCACATGCGGCTTGGAAGGCTCTGTGGTTCTTAGCCACAGTTCATCAAATCCGTTCTTAAACGAGACAACAGAGGCTGGGATGACCAAGTTATTCTTCAGTGGTGTGCTCCTCTTACATTCCACTACAAGATCCATGGGTTGATGCATGACATATGACAGTCACCTTTCTAGAACTGACTGCAGGAATGATCACTTCATCCAGCACACACAGTCTCCACACACTCAGATGCCCATCTCCCTGTCCACAGTATCTCATCTTGTCTAGGATAATCTTCGAGTGACCACAATCTATCATTTCCTGAGAAGCTTTCAAAAAAGTCCTATCCGAGGATGATGTCATGACTACACTCTTGTAAGACTGGACTACACTCTTGTAAGACTGGACTACACTCTTGTAAGACTGGACTACACTCTTGTAAGACTGGACTACACTCTTGTAAGACTGGACTACACTCTTGTAAGACTGGACTACACTCTTGTAAGACTGGACTACACTCTTGTAAGACTGGACTACACTCTTGTAAGACTGAATTCTGGGAGCTGTGTATGGCCAGTTACACCCACACGAATGACACATCTTCCTGTAGGTTTTACATATTTGCCATTAGCCACCTTCAGCAGATATGTTTTGTTGTGGACTAACATGGTTTTCTGCAACTGGTGACAGTACTTCTCCGAAATGACTGAATATGATGCTCCAGAGTCCACAAGAGCTTGGGCTGGTCGGCCATCCATGAGGATATCGACGCAGTTTCCTATCATTTTTGTAGTGATCGTTGTCAGAGGATTTTTCTCTTTGGCGACCTCACTTCCAAGGAAGGTCACACCCTTTAGTTTTCCACGTTGTGGCGGCTATGTGATTGGATGGATCTTCTAAACAACGATGGAGATCTTGATTGGTATGTTGGGAAGCGTCCTCGTCAGTAGCTAGCTTGCAGTGATGGTGACCTACTTCGTCCTGCACCCACATCTTCTTGTTCATCTTCGTCGTCCTGGAGTTGGCATCGGCTAAGATCCGTCTCCTGTCTTCTGGCACAGGTGTCATCAAATGTTCACTGCCTTTCTCGACAACAGCGCACCAAATGTCCCAGTCACCCGCAGTGGAAACATACTGGCTGATTATCCTGGGTCCTCCAGATGTCAATCTTCTTTGGTGCCCAAACAGGTTCCTCATGTGCCACTGTAGGAATGTAACTTTGCCTAGGTCTCGATTTTTTTAACGTTTTAAAGGGAAATGAAGGAGAGATTGGGTACAATGTCTGTTCCACTTCCTCCCTTATGACCTCTTGAAGCGTCACAGTTTTTTGCTCGCTGTGCAATCCAAGTTCCTTCTGACTTCCTCTCTCACTATCTGACGATGAACACTTGTGAAATCAGTTTCTTCCTCCATCACAGACATCGATATGAAGTTTGGAAGCTGTTCAAACTTCTTGCATGTAATTCTTTTTTGATGCATTGTCTCGATATACTGGCACCATGTTATGAAGTCGTTAGCTGTTGAAACCTCCTTCAGGAGTAGGGCTTGATACATGTCCTCAGCAACACCCTTCATGAGATGTGCAACAGTATCTTCCTTCTTCATTCTAGGATCCACTATTTTACACAGCTCCAAGACGTCTTGAATGTAGGATGCTGTTGTTTCTCCTGGACGCTGTGCCCTGCACTTTAATTTATCTTCAGCCATGCACTTCTGTCATCGTGTGTCACCGAAATACTTGCCCAATTCCACCTGGAATACTTCCCCGCTTGTGAAGTTCTCCTTGTTGTACTCATACCATTGCTTGCCAGTGCCCTCCAAGCAGAAAAATACATTTGCGAAACACACTCATACACCTTTGGACACTTGTTTGGATCTTAGCCTTAGTCACCAGAGAACCAGGAAGGATGTCTCATGTGGTGGTACGCAGTTGCTGTCATCATATCATCTTCTGTCTCCAATAGATTGCGATCTGTTGAATATGGCTCGAGTTTGGGTTTCTTGCCACGTAAACGGCGGCTCTGTCGTGGCCTGATGGGAGCCACTGTGTCATCGATAATATGCAGTATCACAAGTTCCAATAGCCAGTGTCTCCACCAGAATATTGTCATGTAGAGGAACATGTAGGTAGATGGATGACACTAATTTCACTTGTTGTTGTTGTGGTCTTCAGTCCTGACACTAGTTTGATGCAGCTCTCCATGCTACTCTATCCTGTGCAAGCTTCTTCATCTCCCAGTACCTACTGCAACCTACATCCTTCTGAATCTGCTTAATGTATTCATCTCTTGGTCTCCCTCTACGATTTTTACCCTCCATGCTGCCCTCAAATACTACATTGGTGATCCCTTGATGCCTCAGAACATGTCCTACCAACCGATCCCTTGTTCTAGTCAAATTGTGCCACAAACTTCTCTTCTCCCCAATCCTATTCAATACCTCTTCATTAGTTATGTGATCCACCCATCTAATCTTCAGCATTCTTCTGTAGCACCACATTTCGAAAGCTTCTATTCTCTTCTTGTCCAAACTATTTATCGTCCATGTTTCACTTCCATACATGGCTACACTCCATACAAATACTTTCAGAAACGACTTCCTGACACTTAAATCTATACTTGATGTTAACAAATTTCTCTTCTTCAGAAAGACTTTCCTTGCCATTGCCAGTGTACATTTTATATCCTCTCTACTTCAACCATCATCAGTTATTTTGCCCCCCAAATAACGTAACTCCTTTACTACTTCAAGTGTCTCATTTCCTAATCTAATTCCCTCAGCATCACATGATTTAATTTGACTACATTCCATTGTCCTCTTTTTGCTTTTGTTGATGTTCATCTTATATCCTCCCTTCAAGACACTGTCAATTCCGTCCAACTGCTCTTTCAAGTCGTTTGCTGTCTCTGACAGAATTATAATGTCATCGGCAAACCTCAAAGTTTTTATTTCTTCTCCATGGATTTTAATTCCTACTCAGAATTTTTCTTTTGTTTCCTTCACTGCTTGCTCAATATACAGATTGAACAACATCGGGGATAGGCTACAACCCTATCTCACTCCCTTGCCAACCACTGCTTCCCTTTCATGTCCCTCGACTCTTATAACTGCCAACTGGTTTCTGTACAAATTGTAAATAGCCTTTCGCTCCCTGTATTTTATCCCTGCCACCTTCAGAATTTGAAAGAGAGTATGCCAATCAACATTGTCAAAAGCTTTCTCTATGTCTACAAATGCTAGAAACGTAGGTTTGCCTTTCCTTAATCTAGCTTCTAAGATAAGTCTTAGGGTCAGTATTGCCTCACGTGTTCCAATATTTTTACAGAATCCAAACTGATCTTCCCCAAGGTCGGCTTCCACTAGTTTTTCCATTTGTCTGTAAAGAATTCGCGTTAGTATTTTGCAGCAGTGACTTATTAAAGTGATAGTTCGGTAATTTTCACATCTGCCAACACCTGCTTTCTTTGGAATTTCACTTAACGAAGGTTTATTCAGCACTTGCACATACAAGGGTGCAGAGTGAACTGCCTCCAGCCAGAACACATACAGAATATATACAGCTACAGAACACTCCAGTACAATGGTTCTTGTCATTTGCAGATACTTCTAGAATGTATTCGAACAGAATACAGAAATCAAAATTTTATAGTTCAGCTGAGTTTTGAACTCACGACCCTCCATGCAACAGTCTAGTATCATAACCACTACACACAGTGACTGTGATACTCAGCTTCTTCTGTGACAATATTGCATATTACCCATCTTTCCCTACAGCTTACCCCTATTTTTCTCAGAATTTCGAACATATTGTACCATTGTACATTGGCAAAAGCTTTTTCCAGTTCAAGAAATCCTATGAACATGTCTTGATTTTTCTTTAATCTTGCTTTCAAAGGAACACCAACTATGACTGACTGAAATATGCAAATAAAATGTGGTAGAAGATTAGCGAGTAGCTTTGAGAGATGAAATAATGAAGGCAGCTTAAGAACCACAAGAGAGAAACCATTAAATTTAACTGATGAATGGAGAAAATATTAAAATCCACCTACTGAGGCAGGTGTGGATATAGATGAAATTAAAAACTCTAGAAGCATGCATCACTGTATGCCAAATGATGATGCATACAAGAAAAATTAAAGAAACACTTGGTGAAAATAGAAGCAGCTGTATGATAATCAAGAGTGCAGACGGCAAGTCAGTAATGAGAAAAGAATGAAAGGCTCCACAGCAAAAGGAATATACAGGATGGTCAGAAATAGTCTGAAAAGCTTGCAAGGGTGTCACAGGGCTTCTTGTGCTGAGGAATAATTGTTAACAAAAACATTTGACATGTTAATTAGCATTGAAGTTAACGAATCAGGCTGTTGCATGCACAAATACAGGAGGTTCACCAGGTACAATAGCATCAGTTGTTCTCTCACAGTGTAGTTCATAGCACACTAGACTGCTAAGCCAATGGCACAGGTTTGATTCTTACTAACATCCCATTTCAATTTTTGTACTGCTCTCACATTCAGTTTTAAGAACTCAAATGAAGAACATGTTTGGCGACACCATCCTTGCGTGCCACTTCAATCTGCACACTTAACTGTCTCACTGGTTAACTTCAATACTAACTTGGAAACAGTGCAATGTATCACAGTTTTCTCTTAACTATTCCTCAGCATACCCTACCCTGCAATACCCTTACAAGCTTTGCAGACTGTTTATGACCACTAGATTCAAAAAGAGTAGTAGAAAGGAGAGCATGCAGAATAGGAAGCAAAGGAGAAATTTGCAAAAGGAGTTGAAATTCATGGAGGAGAAATAATTCTGAGGCTTGCAAATAAAATTATAATTCTGTCAGAGACAACAAAGGACTTGCAAAAGCAGTTGAATGAAATGTATGGTGTTTTGAAAAGGGGTTATAAGACTAACATCAACAAAGTAAAACAAGGGTAATGGAGTATAGCCAAATTGCATCATGTGCTGCTGATGGAATTATGTTAGGAAATGGGACACTAAAGGCAGTAAATAATGGATTATACCAGAAGTAAAGAGCATATAAACTGCAGACTGGCTATAGCAAGAAAAGTGTTTCTGGGGAGAGAGAGAGAGAGAGAGAGAGAAATTTGTTAGTGTCAAATATAAATTTAAGTGTTAAAGAGTCTTTCCAGAAAGCATTTTTCTCAAGTGTAACCTTGTTATGGATGTGAAATATGGATTATAAACAGTACAAACAAGAGAACAGGTTTTGAAATGTGGTGCTACAGAAGAATGTTGCAGATTAGCTAATTAGATCAAGTAATTAATGAATAATTACTGCATCAAACTGGGGAGACAAGACCTTTATGGCACAACCTGACTATAGGACGGGATAAGTTGACAGAGCACATCCTGAAGCACCAAGGAATAGTTAATTTGGCAATGGAGGAAACTGTGGAAGGGAACAAGTTGTACGGGACAATGTCTTCTCTACAGTAAGAATGTTCAGGTTGAAGTTGAAGTTGATGCAGGCAGTAGTAATGAAGAGATGAAGACTTGCATAGTATACACTAGTGTCAAACTAGTCTTCAGTCTGAAGACCACAACAACAGTTCTATACAAAGCGAAGTCCTTGGAGATGGTACATCCTTTGTTTCAACCTTATATTCAGCTCACACTGTCAGATTCAAGAATGTTAGTACTGTTAGTCACTAAAGCAAATTGAGTGTCAACTGTACACACATTTAACATTATTCTTATGTGAAGTAAGACAGTCAGTTAGCTGACGAATAAATCTGTCCTACAGCATTCATAATAACTCAAATATTACACTTGTGGTAAAGATCCTTTATTTATATAATAATAATGCCTTGGATTCCATTACCTCTCTTTATTAAAATCTGTGTTTAGAAATAAGAGAATGCTAATTTTTGTGGATCTGGAATTTGTTTGATGAATCTGCATTTACTAAACACAACATTTCCAGTCAGAATTTAATAAGATTCCAGTGAGGCCAGGAAGGATGCACTCTCTTGATTTAAATTTGATTTTTGGGGTTCCATACTTCAATCCTTACAGGATAGCTTTACTGTCCATCTGTCTGTCTGTCACAAACCCTTTCTCAGGAACAGGGAGACATATTAATCTGAAATACAAGATTTTACATACTATGGTCTATGGTTCCTTGGTGGTGCGAGCTTCTATGTCAAAGTAACCAGAAGATACAGCCACTTATGTCATATATTTTAATACTTGCATACTGACTCATCAAAACTTATAGCATACTTCTATTTGACCTAGAATCATGAAATTTTACAAGTAGCTAGGTTTCATAATGCAAGTAAAGGATAAAAAAAATGAAAGCTGTTAATCTATAATTATATTACACGAAAAAAAAAAATTCTTTTTTCTCTGACTGTGTGTCTGTCTGTCAAGACCCTTCTTTCTGAGGAACAGATAGACTTATAAAAATATTTTTTGCAATGAGAAGTAACAAACACATTCATCAGCAGTCACAAGTATAACAGAAAAATATTACTTCAGGCAAACATAAAATGTAAATTGTAGACATGTTTTAGTAGTTAAATAAGACATATTTTACAAAATCTTCTATCCTTATATATATGATCTAAAGTTCCCTGCACTTCCTTTCATATGATATCATAAACTACTGTAGAGAGGTTGATAGTCTTGGAATCTCCTGCATCCGATATCTTGCCAGTATCAGTATTGACAACACGCAAAAATTTGTAGAGATTCTCGATTCTCAGGCTTGATGAACCATCTACATACATAATAAAGTCTGTACTGAACCCTCAGTACACGAGTTCTACTCACACTTGGCCAATATTTTTAGTGTACATTCCAAGTTTCTTAGAACAAGCAAATAAAATACAAAATGAGAAATTAAACTTAAAAACATGTTCTTTCATAAAACTGATGAGACAAATAAATAACTTTCTAAGAGACACAAATTTTTGATGAAAACAGAAAACAGCTCACCTTGACTGCCCAACACGGTGACACCTATCTTCAGCTTGTTTATCATTGTATGGATTGAAATCAATATCATGGATGATTACAGTGTCAGCTGCAGTTAGATTTATCCCCATCCCTCCAGCTCGTGTTGACAGAAGAAAGATGAAAATACTGTCATCTTCATTAAATGTATTGATTAATTCCTGCCTAATAGGGCAAATTACAGATTGTAAGAGTTCAATCACCAATGACAATAACTGCAAAACTATAAAAAATGACTACATGGAATAAGCCACACCTACCTAAATGTTACTTGGGTACTTCCGTCAAGACGAAGGTATGAATAATCTCGAAGTCTCAAGTACTCTTCCATAACATCCAACATGATCACAAACTGACTAAAAATCAGTACCCTGTGGCCTTCACTTTTCAGATTAGGCAGGATTTCATCAAACTTTTCAAACTTTCCAGACTCAAAGAATAATGCAGTAGGTAATGCATTCTTGGAAAGCTCCTACAAATGAAAACAGATGATGTAGTAAATAAGAAAGCAAAAGTCTTGACATTATAATCAAAGAAAGAGAGAGGTCAAAATGTTATTGAGCTCCCTTCTCTTCTCCAACCAAACTTGAGAAAAAGACTATTGGTTATAATAATAAAACATTGGGATTTTGCCCTGTTGTCCCTAGTGCACTGTCATCTCCTCCTCCTCTGTTTTATGCTGCCTACTGTCTGATAAAATGGGAGGTGGAGACTGACAGGGAGTGGGGTGGGGCCTCAATCGCCAACTCCCATTTCATCACACATTAAGCAAACTTTTCCTGTCATTGTGAAGTCACTGGACACTATTCCCCACCCCATTCCCTAGCACTGCCTCCATAATAAGTTTGGAATTCTGATTTCATACACATAACAACATTGCTTCAGTGTGTGGTGTGGTACTACAAGCGGGCATGTGTTCAATGATACAATCTCCAATAACAAATAACCACTAGTCTTCTGTCCCACAACAGCATTACTCAATATGTCAGGTTTCTTGTTTGCAAAGTTGAATACAGAAATGTGCCAGTTACATGAGCTGTCACATCAACTAATATTTATATGAAGTGAAACTTACTGAAGTCATAACTCAAAACTAACCAAGGTCACAGAAAGATGTCACACTAAGGACATCATCTGGGTCATTGGGATGGGAAACAATTGTTTCTAGCTTCAACAGCTGCTACTGCGAAAGGCCTAGGACAAAACTGAATGGTTATATGAAGTGACATGAGTGGGAAGGATTCCAGGCAGTTGTTTCGGCAAGTTTCAAAAGGAAGTGAAGAGATTCTGTTAACTGAAATCTTACAAGACGACCCTTGTTCAACTGTTGTGCAGCTCAGAGATAAGATACATTGCCTTTTATCGTGTGACACCATTTGGCAGCAATTAATGAAAACTGGACTATCCACACAAAGAGAATTTTTGTGTGAGAGGCACTAAATATATTGTAAGGCTGTGACCACACCAAATGGAGGGACATGCTTTGTTCATTGAGGAGCAGACCACCACCACCACCACCACCACCACCACCACACAGTTCAATCACTTGGTGATGTGATCTCTTTGAGTTGGCATGCAACACAAAACCCTAGCAGGTTCTTCCCTTCCTGTCGATCTTGAGTGTTGCCAATTCAATCTGTCTTCTTTCCTAAGTTCTGTCCCACCTGGCCAGTGGTCTATCACTTCTTCTTTGGTAAAATGTGCTCCAGTCTAGTAATTATTTTGACCACCTGCTGTCTTATATTTGAGTGATATGACCAGCTCACTGCCACTGCAAGATATTCACTCTTTCCATTTTATTACGGCCTTTGTTGTTTATCTGATATCAACTGCTTTCTTTTTGTCTTCCTTTGTGTAGCCCAACATGAGTCTTTCCATTCCTCTTTATGTTACTGTTAGTTTTCTAACAATGAGTTCATTTAATGCCCATGTCACACAGCCATAAATTATTATTGGCAGTATACATTGGTCAAAAGCTGTCTTCAGTTCAGCCAAAATTGTAAGACTTCAAAACTGAAGAGTATCTTCTATGAGCTTGCCAGTCTAATTTGATACATCAAAATATGTCTTGTTTAGTTCTCCTTTCACTCTTACAAGTTGATCCACATAGACATATCATGTGACACTTTGCAGTTGAATACTTCCAAATAGACAATCTGTATGAAACAAACTTGAACCCTCTGTGCGCACATCCTCAGGGGGGTCAGTTCAACCCACATTACATATTCATGATGTTTCTATCTTTGGCCAAACTGGACGCTTAGTACAGTAATGGATTCTTGATTTTTGCACTTTCTTAAACATGATTTAGTGTTAATCTGTGACTTGAAAAACAAGATGGTCCCTTGACTGAAATTAACAGCTTGCAAATAAATATTACAACAGCGTTTTGTGGCTCCAAATGTGATTTTCTAATTTCTTCTATTATAAAAACTGAGTCCACAGCTCGTGGTCTAGCAGTAGTGTTCTCACTTCCTGAGCATGGGGTCCAGGGTTCGATTCTCGGGGGGGTCAGGGATTTTCACCTGTCCCGAGATGACTGGTGTTGTTGTGTCCTCTTTATCATCATCATCATCATCCATCCTCATTACGATTGGGGGAAGGCAACGGCAAACCACCTCGATTAGGACCTCGCCTAATGCAGCTGTGCGGATCTCCCACACCTTTCCCCTACGCTATGTCACGGAGCATGGGGCTTCACTTTCATTTCCATAATAACTAAGGATAACAGAAATCCATATGCAAATCAAGAAATTCTGCATAATAAGAGTGTGTGTGCCAAACGTGCAAATACAAACTCTTATGTTATATATGATATGATAATGTTTCTTGAGCTTCAGGTGCAATGGAGGGTTCGATCTCCCCTCATCCTTTCTATCCAGTAGCTTCCAGATTAGTTGTTCACAGACACTGTTAAATGCCATGACAGATGGCAGAAGGTGTGATCTTCCACACTTGCACCACTACTTACAAGATTACTGGCACATTTCCATCTGGTCCACTACCAAATTAGACAATTCTTAATCGCTTGCTTTTTATGAATGTGTGTCATTTGAACAATTGAAAAAGAGGAACCACCATATCTGATGTGATGTAATTTTTCTAATTCATACTTTAATATAATAGAATTCTTGGGACAGGGAAGGCACTAAGATTTCTTGTGCACCTCCTAAAGTTGGAATTTAGAAAGAAAGCTCAATAACACAAGCACCTACAATGTTGTCCAACATTGCAAATAAAAACTATTAGAAATAAGAAAATATTTTTATTAAAATCTTACTAGGATAAACTAACCTTGAACTCTATGAACAACTGATGCAGTTGGAAATCTGACATACACGCTAGGTCTTCAAAGATGACATCTTCCTTATCCCCTTTATATGATGGGTTACGGGCAAGATATGCAGCACTACTTTTCAGCTGTTCATCAGTGTAATTATACCGTAACAACAGAGGGTGATTTGCCATTTTACGCAGATCCATTGTCATACCTATTCCACTCAGACCGTCTCCCTCATTGCCCTAGAACAAACACAAATTTATATTTTATACACACATTACACACATTCTATATTGGGTGCGACAAAATGAACAGCAGCAAAATTGTTTCATATAATATATACATCCCATCAAAATTTTAAAGTCACCAAGGCATGGTGATCTGAACTATGATGGAGGAATAGGAGTATATAGCACATGACAATTAAAATGTATTGTTTCTGTATTTATATTTGCAGTTACACAATATCAAAGATTACACACTTCTGCTTCTTTTCACATCTTGATACATCATTTTGCACTGGTGTTCAAACACATTCATGGGAAAGGGGGGGGGGGGGGGGCACGTTCATTTAATATTCATACATCCTAATACATTTTTTAAAAATGCCACATTCATTTAATGAGGACTGATGTGTATACTGTAGTGCACTATTGTGCAACAACTACTCGTCTTGGCAAAAACTGCATCCTCAATCTGACAAACACATTTTAACTACTGGCACTATCAATATATTCCCTCCAAATGCCACACAAAGTTAGCACCAATAAGACTATCACTGGCCATGAAGTTACTACTGAGCAACTATTAAAACAGCAGCTGCTACTGGTTTTCAATTATTTCAACCAGTAATTTCTGTGACTTCCAAATAGAATACAGCAAAGGAAAATATGGATTGCCCTTGTGAATCAGATACAATAAGAACAAACATTAAACAAGGATGGAGTAATACCTGCAAAAATTCGGGGAATCTATTTTTGAGGATGATTTTAACTACATTACCCAGAAACACAGTAACAAATCTAGTACAGAAGATTTGGGTTTAACTCCAACACCAGCTAGCTTGTAAAATGAAATATATATTCACCTTTCTTCATTTTGACCTGTACATTGGACTGGCGTAGGCTACATTAAAAGTATACAGGTTGACTGTCATATTTTCAGCTTATAAATTATTGCATGTTACTATTTTTGACATGAAATATAGAATTAATGTTACTAAATTTTCATTCTTAAAAGCAATATCCAGCTACACTTAACAATAAAAAATGTTTTTCCACATTATGTGATGAAGGGTTGATTCCCTACAGAAAACGAAGAAATAAAAGCAAAGACTGAACTGTTTTCATATGACTGGGTTTATAATTCTACATTAATAATAAAAAATAGTTTAAAAACTTTGCTTTGTTTCACAGTGATGGCCCTCATAGTGAGGGCATACTCTCATTGGTCCATAATATGACAGGCCTGGTGTAGCGAGAGCACACGCTCCTTAGTACATCATATGATGGGTCTAATTTTTAAAGAATTAAAAGTTCCTTTGAAGACAAGATCAGTTCAGGTGGAACACATGCTCGGATTGGGAAATGATGAGGAACAAAAACTGACTGTTCATTTTGAAGAATGCCTTAAGGCATTAGGTGGTTTAGGTGAACCATAGATGACAAAAGTAGGGAGGTGTAAGGTTGTGCTGAGTGGAGACGAAAGGGGGCCATTGCTGAGGTTGCTGTGCTGTTCATTAAATGACTATAATGCTTTTTGCACTTTAAGGACACAATTTGTCATGTCACACAAAATAAATCCTAATTAGTAATTAATACATTGTACCCCTAACACACACACACACGAGACCGCCAATTCCAACACCTTGGGCCATAATGCAGTTGGTGGTCACGTGTGTGTGTGTGTGTGTGTGTGTGTGTGTGTGTGTGTGTGTGTGTGTGTGTGTGTGTGTGTGTGTTTACTGATGAAGACTGTGGTCGAAAGCTGATGTGACGGTGTTTTAACTGTCCCTGACTGCAACTTGACATGTCCTCTTTATGGTAAGTAGCAATCTGTCTTTTCCTACTGGCTGATGGTCCTACCTGCAGTTCCCAAAATTAATTCTCAATGTTTCAGTTTATGCGTATGTCAACAGTTATCAACCTTTGAACATTGTTGCATAGAAATATTGATGATTGATAACTCTGTTACTGCATTGTTTGTTTCCCGACATCACCCTTCATGATACTTGTTTATGTATCTTCCAACATCACATTTTTTGTGCAGTATTGTAATTTAATATTGTTTACATCATATTCTTCTTTAAGTTAATATTTTAAGTTTATTTATTTCATTAGTTTTTGGCCACATTCTTTTGTGGGTAAGTGATATTATTCCATTAAAAAAAAATTAAAAAAAGATTGAATGCAGCATGATGTATGACAATTTAAATAGAACACTACATGACAGTGTAAAAATATAGACATTTTTAGTGACCAATGCTCAAAATTGGCTGACTGCAAAAGGGTTTAGGTTATTTTAGAATAATGACATACAAAAGAGACATACCAAACTGAAATCTTTAAAGTATGAATGGAAAATACATCCTCTAGGGATGTTTTTGATTCCTGGAGCTGAATAAAAAAATACTTTTACTCAAAATGTGGGAAAGATATTATCTTGAACAGTAATGATCTAAATGAAATAATCTGCAACAAAAATCTATGAAGAATAGGAGCAGGAAGAAATAATGCAGAACAAAAGTACCAGAGCTTCAAGCACTGATGGAAAGTACTGAAGCTGAAATTATTATAGGAACAGAAAGCTGGCTAAAGCCGGAGATAAATTCTGCCAAAATTTTTTGCAGAGGTGCAAACCGTGTTCAGAAAGGATTGATTAAATAAAGTAGATGGTGGTGTGTTTGTGTCTGTTGGTAGTAGTTTATCTTGTAGTGTAGTTGAAGTAGATAGTTCCTGTGAATTACTATGGGTAGGGGTTATACTCAACAGCCGTACCAAATTAATAATTGGCTCCTTCTACCGACCTCCCAACTCAGATGATATAATAGTTGAACGGTTCATAGAAAACTTTAATCTCATTACAAATAAGTACCCCACTCATACAGTTATAATTGGTGGAGACTTCAATCTACTCTCGATTTGTTGGCAAAAATACATGTTCAAAGCTAGTGGTAGACAGAAAACATCATCTGAAATTGTACTAAATGCTTTCTCTGAAAAATACTTTGAACAATTAGTTCACAAGCCCACACGAATTGTAAATGGTTGCAAAAACACATTTGACCTCTTAGCCACAAATAACCCTGATCTAACAGAGAGCATCATGACGGATACAAGGATTACTGAACACAAGGTCATTGTAGGGAGGCTCAAAACCATATCAACCAAAACCAGTAAAAATAAACGCAAAATACATCTATTTAAAACAGCAGATAAAAATTTGCTTAATGCCTTCCTAAGAGAGAGTCTCCATTCCTTCCAAGCTAATTATGTGAGTGTAGACCAGATATGGCTCAAAGATACAGTAATGACAGTAACAGGGACTCAACCACCATAGTACACAAAACACGTCAGAACACTGTTGCAAAAGCAACGAAAAAAGCATGCCAAATTCAGAAGAATGCAAAATCCCCAAGACAGGCTAAGTTTCACAGAAGCACAAAATTTAGTGCAGATGTCAATGCAAGATGACTTTAATAGTTTCCACAATGAAACATTGTCTGAAAATATGGTAGAAAACCCAAAGAGATTCTGGTCATATGTAAAGTACACCAGAGGCAAAAAACAGTCAATACCGTCACTGCACAATAACGATGGAAATACTACAGATGATGGTGCCACTAAAGCAAAGTTACTAAATACAGTTTTCCATAATTTCTTCACAAGAGAAGACGGTGTAAATATTGCAGAATTCGAAACCAGAACAGCTGTTAGCATTAGTGACATAAAAGTAGATATCTTAGATCTCGCGAAACAACTCAAACCACTTAAAAAAGGCAAGTCTTCCAGTCCAGATGGTATACCAATCAAGTTCCTTTCTGAGTATGCAGACACAATAGCACCTTTCTTAGCAATTATATACAACTGCTCACTCGACGAAAGGTCTGTTCCTAAGGACTGGAAAGTAGCCCAGGTCACACCAATAGTCAAGAAAGGAAATAGGAGTAACCCATTGAATTACAGACCCATATCACTGACCTCAATTTGCAGTAGGATTTTGGAGCATATAATGTACATTATGAATCACCTTGAAGAAAATGACTTATTGATACATAACCAACACGGATTCAGAAAATATTGTTCTTGTGCAACACAGCTAGCTCTTTATTCCCATGAAGAAATGAGTGCTGTCGACAAGGGATCTCAGACCGATTCCATATTCCTAGATTTCCAGAAGGCTTTTGATACCGTTCCTCACAAGCGACTATTAAGCAAATTGCTTGCATATGGAGTATCGTCTCAGTTGTGTGACTGGATTCGTGGTTTCCTCTCAGAGAGGTCACAGTTCATAGTGACAGACGGTAAATCGTTGAGTAGAACAGAAGTGATAGCTGGCATTCCACATAGGCCCTCTGCTGCTCCTGATTTATATAAAAGATCTAGGTGATAATCTGAGCAGCCCCCTTCGATTGTATGTAGATGACACCATAACTTACCGTCTAGTAAAATCATCAGATGATCAATTCCAACTACAAAATGATCTAGAGAGAATATCTGTATGGTGCGAAAGTGGCAATCACCATATTTACTCGAATCTTAGCCACACTCGAATCTAAGCCGCACCTGAAAAATGAGACTCGAAATCAAGGAAAAAAAAATTTCCCGAGTCTAAGCCGCACCTGAAATTTGAGACTCGAAATTCAAGGGGGGAGAAAAGTTTTAGGCCGCACCTCCAAATTGAAACAAAGTTGGTCCATTGTAGTATGAGACACAATTAGGTCGAATGAATGATGATACAGCTACAGTAGTTCGGTTCGAATCATAAGCTTAGCAGTTAAGCTTTACCAGGTAGCCATTGATATGTGTCACGCGCTCCGTCCGTATTTATACGGGTACCCTTCCTTTTTCACGTGCTTCGCTTCGTCTGGTTTGAATCGATTGTTTATTTTTCTTTTATCTGATAAGTGCCGTTCTCTTTGGTATAGGTGTTTATTTTATGCCACTCTGAGCTGCGGGGCGGGGGGGGGGGGGGGGGGGGGAGGGGAAGAGGAAGAAGAAGAAGAAGAAGAAGAAGAAGAAGAAGAAGTGAGAGGAATCGTCTCATTAGCGAAACAATGGCAATAGACTGCTATTTGTTGTTACTTACACTGCTGCTTTCTTTGAAAATGATCAACAAGAACCAAATAATAGACTCCGTATGTTAGAACATGTTTTGAATGAAGAGTTTAGCAAAAATTTTTCTCCGTTTGAAAATCTTTGCAGACGGCTCTTTAGTACATTACATTCTGCGCAGAAATTAGAGTTATCTTAGATTTAAAAATCTAGTCAATTGCCGTGCTTCATTTCTGACTGTATCACTATTAGGCATAAGAATAATATAAATATAAACATGACATGATATGTATATTCTTCCGCATTTGCTATTGTCTCACTCTAGTTTCGTAGTTTATTAGGCAGACAGGATTTAAATGAGATAGTAGAAAACACGAAAGAATAGATGGAAAAATGTTTATATTCGTAGTTAGTTGTGGGGGCACCTACCAACATTTTTCAGAACTTCCGCTTATTTTGCACTTGATTCTAAGCCGCAGGCGGTTTTTTGGATCAGAAAAACCGGAAAAAACGTGCGGATTAGATTCGAGTAAATACGGTAGCACTAAACTAAGAGAAGCGTGAGGTCATCCACATGAGTACTAAAAGAAATCCGATAAATTTTGGGTAGATGATAAATCAAACAAATCTACAGGCTGTCACTTCGACTAAATACCTAGGAATTACAATTACAAGCAACTTAAATTGGAAAGACCACATAGATAATATTGTGGGGAGGGTGAAACAAAGACTACGCTATGTTGGCAGAACACTTACAAGATGCAACAAACCCTCTAAAGAGACAGCCAACATTACACTTGTGCATACTCTGCTGGAATATTGCTGTGCAGTGTGGGATCCTTACCACGTGAGATTGATGGAGGACATCGAAAAAGTGCAAAGAAGGGCAGCTTGTTTCGTGTTATCGTGCAATAGGGGTGAGAGTGACCATGATATGGTACGCAAGTTGGGGTGGTAGTCACTGCAACAAAGGCGGTTTTCTTTGCAGCAAGATCTATTTACGAAATTTCAATCACCAACTTCCTCTTCCGAATGTGAAAATATTTTGTTGACACCCTCCTAAGTAGGGAGAAATGACCATCATAATAAATAAAAGAAATCAGAGCTCAACAGAAAGATTTAGGTGTTCCTTTTTCCCATGTGCCGTTCTAGGGTGGAATGGTAGAGAAGTAGTATGAAAATGGTTCGATGAACCCTCTGCCAGGCAGTTAAGTGTGTATAAGGATGTAGATGTAGATAAAAGGAGTGTATGCATATTTCTATGGCCTTTACCTCATTGAACTGCTACTTCCAAAACAGCAAATTGACAATACTACTCATAACTTCAAATTGAAAAAAATGTTCTTATAAACAAGTTATTCCTATTCATAATTTAAGCAACTATGACTCACTTGCTCAGCTTACAGTTTCCTGTATAAGCATGCTAATATCTGCAACTATTATGCTACAGGCACTGTTAGCTAATTTCATCTACAACTTTCACTAGTTAATGAGAACTAGCCAAGGATTCATATTGCCCCAGACACGAATTCCAAGCATTTACTGGGAAGTGTACTGCATTACATTCATTCAACCAGACATATTAAGGCCATAGAGCACAAGATTTGTAACACAATGTGTTCTCTCTCTCTCATGCTCATATTCTGTTGGTATCCTAGGCAATTAATGCTGTTGCAAGCCACATGTTAGTTTGAAAACTGCTGTGCCTGACTAGGCATAGTGGCATAGTCCTATTGGAGATGGCATGCCCTTGTTTTTCCTCCACCCTTCAAAATGACTAAACCAGTTACAGTGTTCAAGAAGTATAACATGATATCCCAACCATGGTGTAACTTGTAACATTTCACATTATCAAACTGTTGCTACAGATGAAAGAAAGGTAAGTGCCAAAAAAATATTAGGATGAACTCAGTACTGAACCCAATACCATTGTATTTGTAAACTGGCACTTATCCACTATGCCGCACTTGGTATACCAATACATATTACGCAAGATGCATATTTCTGCATCAACATTTACACTCCACAAATGAGCAAAGAGAATATATGGCAGAAAACAACTACATTAGTAACATCATTTGCCTACTCTCTATGCCATTCAGCACATACATTCCTCCAGTCAGGAAACTTAAGGGAATTTTTACATATGATTCTATCACATACTGGATCACTTCATTCTGAGTCATCAGACCATATTTTAAGATGAGGAGCTAAGAAATATTCATATAAGGAATTAAAATCTTATTTACATCATGATGTAAGGCCAATTTAGGGAAAAGTAAATAAAAGCTCAGTTTTGGGAAATAGACAGCAATCAGAGGAACAATAATATGAGCTGCCAAAGAACACATTCACACTATCTGGAAAAGAAGATTTAAGCAAATCGGAATTCTTGTACAGTGTTCTGTTTGCAAATATTCAACTGTAAGAAATGGTTGTGGAAATTTATGATATTGAGGTACTGTCAAGATGATGATCTGTTCCTCCAGATGAAGCAATGTCCACATAATTACACATTTAATGATGATGTAAATAAAATAGAAAGAAACTTCCACATGGGAAAAATATATAAAAAACAAAGATTCCAAGACTTACCAAGCGGGAAAGTGCCGGTAGATAGACACAATGAATAAAACACACACACAGAATTTCGAGCTTTCGCAACCAGCGGCTGCTTCGTCAGGAAAGAGGGAAGGAAAAGGAAAGATGAAAGGATGTGGGTTTTAAGGGAGAGGGTAAGGAGTCATTTCAATCCCGGGAGCGGAAAGACTTACCTTAGGCGGGAAAAAAGGATAGGTATATACTCGCGCGCATACACACACACACACACACACACACACACACACACACACACACACACACATCTATCTATACATACATAAAAGACAAGCAGACATATTTAAAGGCACAGAGTAAGGGCAGAGATGTAAGTCGAGGTGGAAGTGTGGAGGCAAAGATGTTGTTGAAAGACAGGTGAGGTATGAGTGGCGGCAATTTGAAATTAGCGGAGATTGAGGCCTCGTGGATAACGAGAAGAGAGGATATATTGAAGGGCAAGTTCCCATCTCCGGAGTTCGGATAGGTTGGTGTTGGTAGGAAGTATCCAGATAACTCGAACGGTGTAACACTGTGCCAAGATGTGCTAGCCGTGCACCAAGGCATGTTTAGCCAAAGGGTGATCCTCATTACCAACAAACACTGTCTGCCTGTGTCCATTCATGCGAATGGACAGTTTGTTGCTGGTCATTCCCCACATAGAAAGCGTCACAGTGTAGGCAGGTCAGTTGGTAAATCATGTGGGTTCTTTCACACGTGGCTCTGCCTTTGATCGTGTACACCTTCCGGGTTACAGGACTGGAGTAGGTGGTGGTGGGAGGGTGCATAGGACAGGTTTTACACCGGGGGCGGTTCCAAGGGTAGGAGCCAGAGGGTAGGGAAGGTGGTTTAGGGATTTCATAGGGATGAGCCAAGAGGTTACGAAGGTTAGGTGGACGGCGGAAAGACACTCTTGGTGGAGTGGGGAGGATTTCATGAAGGATGGATCTCATTTCAGGGCAGGATTTTAGGAAGTCGTATCCCTGCTAGAGAGCCACATTCAGAGTCTGATCCTGTCCCGGGAAGTATCCTGTCACAAGTGGGGCACTTTTGGGGTTCTTCTCTGAGAGGTTCTGGGCTTGAGGGGATGAGGAGGTGGCTCTGGTTATCTGCTTCTGTACCAGGTCGGGAGGGTAGTTGCGGGATGCGAAAGCTGTTTTCAGGTTGTTGGTGTAATGGTCCAGGGATTCAGGACTAGAGCAGATTCGTTTGCCACGAAGGCCTAGGCTGTAGGGAAGGGACCGTTTGATATGGAATGGGTGGCAGCTGTCATAATGGAGGTACTGTTGCCATCCCTATGAAATCCCCAAACCACCTTCCCTATCCTCTGGCTCCTACCCTTGCAACCGCCCCCGGTGTAAAACCTGTCCTATGCACCCTCCCACCACCACCTACTCCAATCCTGTAACCCGGAAGATGTACACGATCAAAGGCAGAGCCACATGTGAAAGCACCCACGTGATTTACCAACTGACCTGCCTACACTGTGATGCTTTCTATGTGGGAATGACCAGCAACAAACTGTCCATTCGCATGAATGGACACAGGCAGACAGTGTTTGTTGGTAATGAGGATCACCCTGTGGCTAAACATGCCTTGGTGCACGGCCAGCACATCTTGGCACGGTGTTACACCGTCCGAGTTATCTGGATACTTCCTACCAACACCAACCTATCCAAACTCCGGAGATGGGAACTTGCCCTTCAATATATCCTCTCTTCTCGTTATCCACCAGGCCCCAATCTCCGCTAATTTCAAGTTGCCGCCACTCATACATCACCTGTCTTTCAACAACATCTTTGCCTCCACATTTCCACCTCGACTTACATCTCTGCCCTTACTCTTTGCCTTTAAATATGTCTGTCTGTGTCTGTGTATGTATGTATGGATATGTGTGTGTGCGTGTGTGTGTGTGTGTGTGTGTGTGTGTGTGTGTGTGTGTGTGCGTGTGCGTGTGTGTGCGTGTGTGCGTGTGTGTGCGTGTGTGTGTGTGTGTGCGCGCGCGCGCGCGCCAGTATATACATATCCTTTTTTCCCCCTAAGGTAAGTCTTTCCGCTCCCAGGATTGGAATGACTCCTTACCCTCTCCCTTAAAACCCACATCCTTTCATCTTTCCTTTTCCTTCCCTCTTTCCTGACGAAGCAGCCGCCGGTTGCGAAAGCTCGAAATTCTGTGTGTGTGTTTGTGTGTTTTATTCATTGTGCCCATCTACCGGCGCTTTCCCGCTTGGTAAGTCTTGAAATCTTTGTTTTTAATATAATTACACATTTATTTGGTCCACTGCAGCACACATATCGCATAAAAAGGCTATGAATACATCAAATGGAGTAAATGTAGCTTATGAACAAAGTAATTCAGTTATGGATTTTTTTTTTTAGACAAACCAAACTTGAACTCTCAGATCAGCACACATTGGTTCAGTACTAAAAGAATTACAGACTATATTGAGAGACGTGGTCTGTGTATCCATCCTGCTGAAGATTCATTTGATTATCATAAACTTCAGCATCACACAAACTTGGTTGTTATACTATTTCAATAGCATCCCATAGTTGATTACATTGTGCTCTAATATCAACAGTTATTGCACAAGGATTTAACTATTGTGCAACCATTAACATACATCAGCATTTCCTGAACTATATACTAAAACACATACTTGATAAAAATTATCAGGGTGTACATGTTGTGGACAAGAAAAAAAAATCCTTTTCACAGATCTTTCAGTTAAAAATACATTTTTTCTCCAGGTGAAAATACACTATATCCTGGTGAAAGAATATTTTTTCCATTTTATGTGATAATAAACTTTGCCTCGGAGCTGTAAAACTTGACAAACCTTTGAACAGTGAAGATTTTATGCACTTCCCAGCACTTCAAAAGGAAACCCACTAAAAATGATGCATTTTGGAAAGATCTTTGATGCATGGCAACGTTTACACTGCAAATTTTTGCATTATGAAAGTATAAACAGGAATTACACCAAATACAGCACGGTAGCTTCTAAAGCACTGAAATTGAGACTGTGATGCACTTTTGTCCGCCAATCATAGCTCATCTCACATAATCTCACTAGCCAATATCAGAAGATATTCAGAGTGTAGGACAAGTGATGTAGTCAGCCAATAGCAACATCATTGTTAAGTAGCACTAACACACAACAGGAAACTAAGCATTCACCTATAATATTGATCACTAAAACTTTTTTGCTTTTTTTTTCTGAGAGTGAATTAGGCAGGGTCCTAAGAACACAGCTTAAATTGCAGGAGCTGAATATTTCTGACAAGCACCCATGAACATTTTAATGGATTACCTGGCTGAACACATGTTCCGTCTAACACTTCTACTTTTCCATCAAAAAGCCAACTACTTGCACCACTGCTTAAGAACACGTTTCACTTCTTCTTCTTTTTAAGAATAATTATACTTTCTATAATCAGAAGTCCATAATTTGTAATCTATGAAAAAACCAAAATAAATATGAAGAACTAACTTTGGAACTTGGTCTTTTTTAGCATGTGTTATCTTTAAGATATATCAAACAGCTCCGTGATTTAAGAAATTCACAGCACATTCTCACATTTAACATAATTCATCTGGTATAAACCGAAATTTAGTTTCAAAGTAACGCTCTTCAAACTACCATTCTCAGTAGTTTCCATGACTGGTAACAAATTTAAACAGTTGTGATGAGTGTTCACTGAAATGAGGCCAACAAGAAAAATGCATTAAAAGCAGTTTGTTGTTACAAAGTATTGCACAGCCTTTGACATCCTGTGCTGTCGGCAAATGTTTGTGCATGTACTGTGTTTTGTTGTTGTAAATGGTGCATTTTATTTACAACTAAAGTTTTATTTTGGTGTTGTTCTCTCATTTATATTTTATTGATGCAGTATTATTCTGCAGTAGCGGATTAAAGTGAAAATCTTTTTTATATTTATCTGCTTGTACCAATCAAAATTTTAAGAAGATAATAAAAAAATACATGAAAACTAAAATAATGAAAAACTCCCAGAAGTCTAAAAAATTACCAGGTTTTTTCCTGATTTCTCCAGAATGAAAAAACTTCCAAGTTTTTCCCAGTCATCCCAGAGCATATACACCCTAACTGTATGCACAGACTAGGACACTGAGCAAATTCACAATCTTATTATACTTTTATGAAATGAAATTTCTTCACTTTTTTAATGCCAACTTTTAATCACAAAAAAGCACTTAAAATTTTAACATGTGTTTCAGGAATATGCTAAATATTTTACTGAAACTTCTATCATTCGACATTACCTCCGATAAATCAGCCTCTGTTGCAGCTTTTGAGAAGGCTTTAACCAGGTTATCATACATAATTTTCTGGTTTTTATTCATGGGACACATCACGAGAGATTCAGTCTTTTTGGGGAGGTCTTTCAATACCTCAGATTTCAGTCGCCTCAGTAGAAATGGTTTCATGATTCTTCGTGCTTGTGCAATCTGTTGTTGCTCAAATTGTGGTTGCTGGTCTTTCTTTTCATTTTCTGCAGCTTGTTTCTGTAAAGAAATGAAAAAGACTTCCAAAATAAAATTATGTTTGATTCTCTGCACAAGAATATGGATATGCACAATACTTGATGAAAAAAGTACACCCCCCCCCCCCAAAAAAAAAAAATCTATCTCAAAGTTTCATCCTCATAATACCCATGTAATTTTTGTTATATATTACAATTACAGTAGGTTTCTTTGAAATTATATAGATTCTGAAACAATGCATACACAAATAGGTTTGATACACTAACAGTGTTCAGTATAAATACAATTCAGCAATTATGAATTTATTTTGATTCATGTGCCACAGAAAGTTTTTGTGTTGAGAAGAACAGATTGATGGGTAAAACCTTCTAGATGTTGACTCTGTATAAGAAATGTATTGTAATGAAAGTGAACCAATGTATAAAGAAAGGAAACTCATTGTTATTTTCCAACATTGAAGTCACAGGAGGTGGACTGCTATTACCAACATTTGTCTATCTTCACAGCAAAATTTTAGTTTCCTGGCGTTTCTGTCATATGATAACAAAATTAATGTTTTCTGGCATTTCAGCAGCACAAATAATATATGACTTTCAAATCACAAGCACTCCATTACAAATGTCATCAGTTTCTTGTGATTCTTTATCTCCCACACCTTTACTTTGGGGCAGAATTCAACAGTATAGTTACGTTAAACATAATTTTCCCTAATCTGAATGAGTTCAAAAATATCTTAATAGTATGTTTCATATTCATAAACTGTTCCGTTTTTGTGGTATATAAAAAAAGAAAACAATAATGTGTATATTATATCACTAACAATAAACATGGTTTACTACAACAGTCATATAATTTATAATGTTTGCTTTTTCAAGAGGTTTTCCACATCACACACTTCAGTTTTCACCAAAGCAAGCTATGTAATGTAGATATGATCCGGAAAAGCAAAGTATCTTCATTAAAATGTTTTCACTCAAAGAAAGAACTTAATTTATTCATATTATTGTTTGCTTATACAATAAAGATTTTTCCAATTAAGAAATATCTTCGGATATTTATAGAAAGTGATTTCACAAGGATAATCCTTTAAAAAAACCTTTATCACTGAACAAGTACAGACCTGCCCTTTTGAAAATATCTTTTTTAAATCCTCTTTTCTTCCAGCAAACATATTTGGCATTAAAAATGTTAACAGCGACATAAGTTCCACTAAATTATTTTGCACTGGGGTGCCAGTCAACAATACTCTTCTCCTCGCCTTTCATGAAAAAAAAGAAGACAACACATAAAATATTATTTATAATTATAACGGCATTAAAAAACAAAACAAAAATATAAAACAATATTGATTTAAAATAAAACAGTAGCTCTATGACATGCAGAAACTTAAACTGTAAACTTACATTTATCCTCATCAGTGTTTCAAATCGCTGAGTTGTCATATTTTTTAACATGTGACCTTCATCTAGTATGACATAGTTTACTTCTAACACTCGGAACAGTTTTTTCTCTTCAGGTGAACTGTTTAGGACTGTATACCTATGAAAATAACAAATATATTACTGACAGCATAGTATTTAGATAGAACCATTATCATGACCTCATTTAATGATCTAAATGTTATTCTATTTTGTCAAGATGGTAGAATAATGAAAACACCAACTATTACATGCTTACGTTGTTATTACAACATCAACGTCATCCATGCCACCCTTGATCCACTTAACACGCATTAGTCTTCTTTCATCAGGATGTCCATAATAAACAGCAACACGTAAAGATGGACACCATCTTTCAAATTCATTGCTCCAATTATCTAGAAATTAATAGCAACATACACAAATAGATGGATTATTAAATAATGTAATGATCTCCGAAATATAAATTATTAGCATTTTTTTCTGCTACTTTCTGATCAACATATTTTCTATCTCTCCAGTTTAAAAACAAAGAAGTCTAAAATGGTTGAATCTGTGTTCTGCTCAAGTAGAATGGTTTCCATAAAACATGGAAAAATTGCAACAATAATGAGGATTAAAAATTTGTTTTAGTCAAACTGTCCAGCAGATGATAAAGCGTACAGAAAATTTATGTCCCAACTTACAGTCCTGGCTCTTCAGGTGGTTTCCATTCGGAATGGGATTGGTATCAATGTCATACCTATATACCCATGTTTTGCCACCAATTATAACCTTTGGAAGTTCTGGATTGTTGTCGATTTCATTCAGCAATTTCTGGGTGATGTCTATGTGACATCGTTTCTGGTCCAAATTCAACAGTTTTGGAACAAACTTTTCTGCAACACATTTCATGCCCAAAACATCTTAAAAAATTGCTGGGCACCAGCCAAAGTATACGCCGACAACATCAGCAACCTCTCTGATGCTGATTTGGTAATTTTCCAGAACCTTTTTCTTTACTTCTTCCATGTTGATTGATGTGCTAGGGCCTCCAGGTCATCTACTTCAACATCTTCTTGGACCTCTTTGAAATGTTTGTAGGACTTGTAAACTCTTGTCTTAGTGGTAGTAGGTTCACCAAAATTCATGATTAATGTTTCAAATGCGGTGCTGCACTTTACTCCATTTTGCAAATAAAATTTAATTAAAATCCTGTGATCCACGAGTTTGGAAAGTAAAAATTTGATGAGCACTCAAAAGCACGTTTAACCTTTTCAGCTGTCAACAGTAAGCGAAATATTCAAAATAGTTTAAAACATGCAAACATACATCGCATGTACCAACAAGATTAAAAAGAATTGAAAATCGGATTTATAAAGTTCGCAAAATTAAAAAATTCTCTTCACTTTTTGATAACACCTTGTGTGTTTAAAATTTGCATAATTAGTTAAGGATGGTAATAACGCAAATAACAAATTACAGCTCTTCTGTTTTCATTACACGCTGCTGATAGAATGCATTCCCGCTCTGAGGTCCTTAAGGGGGGTAGGACATCAAACAGGCCGACTTGGAGCAGGAGAGGCACCACAGGACGTTTCAATTTCCACTTTCTATACTTTTACAAATAAATTCAATAAAACTTTGTCAGCATGACCAGGAAGGATTCAAAATTTACACTCATAGCAGTGGAAGTTCTAAAACATAATGAAGTAAATTTTTTACGTGTGAAATTTCATCATTTTTTTCACTTACTAATGGCAGCATATGTTGCTATAGGTACACATTTCTTCATAAGTAAGAGAGATTCTTCAATGAATTTTCCACAGCATACAAAACATACTTAAAGGTGTATGAAACTCTAGAATTTTCCAAATCTATTAAAAACCATGGTAAAAATTGAGGTAATTAACTATAAAATTTAAGTTTTTTCTAAATATGAAGGCTAAAAATATAACAGTTCATTCGCTTTTTCATAAATTAAATAAATTCTACAGTTTTATACACCTGTGAGTATGGTATGTATGCTGTGCAGAACTCATAGAAGAAGCTCTCTTACTTATGAAGAAATGTGTACCTATAGCAAGAAATGCAGCCATTAGTAGTGAAAAAATAATGAAATTTTGCATGTAAAAAAAATTATTTTGTTATGTTTTCGAACTTCCACTGCAATGAGTGTGAATCCTGAATCCTTCCTGGTGGTGCTGACAACGTTTTATGAATTTATTTGTAAAAGTATAGACACTGGAAATTAAAATGTCCTGAGATGCCTCTCCTGCGCCAATTTGCCCATTTGACGTCCTAACCCCCTTAAATATTTTACTGTATCTATTTTGCAAACACACAATCTTATGCCTTATATTAATGTAGCACTATTATTATTAAAAGGTAGTTCAATATGAAAAAGGCATAAACTGACAGCCACATATCAATGCATAAAGTCACATTAAAGAAGTAATTGTATAACATAATGGTACAAACCCAGTTAAATGAACAACAGCTCATGGCAACAGTAGTCCAAAATTCTGAAAATGGGAACCCATCCCCTAGCTAAGCTTCATCGGCTAAACTTCTGAGTGGGACACTTGTGCACTCCAGCTGTCCTCTTCTTTCCTCTCCAGTGTCCCTGGATTTTCAAGTTTTATTCTTAGTAAGCTACCACAAGGTAGTCAGTCTTATTTTCCTTAGTTGCTCCTCCATTTTTAACTACTCAATGACCCAAGCCAGATAGATAAATGTACTTGTTCAAGATTATAGACTTTTGTATTAAGAGTCATATGCAACTACATGCCCATGCACCTGTGTGTGGACACAATCATGCGAGCATGCACACATAAATAAGCACACCGGACAAAAAATTTACCACCCCCAAGGAGACACCACGCTAACATCATGTACCACCACCTCTAGCTTTGACAACAACCTGAATTGTTGAATAGAGTGGACAAGTTTTTACAGCTACACAACATACAGCTAAAGTCACTAAGTGATGATTACATCCCACAGAGCTACCAAACTGAGGTGATATTAATTGCTATGTTTCACCTGCTGTTCCAAATAGCCCCAAAGATTTCCTATAGGATTATTGACTTAATAACTCAGTCTAGGTGTGACAGAATGCAAAAATGTTTGTCAAACCAGAAATTTATGCACACAGTCTATGAACACTCATGTCATCTTGAAAGGCACGACTGTCCACAGTGTACTCACCAAGAATGTTGGAATAAATGTCCTGTTTCAAGCCCATGGTATCCTGAATAATGGGCCCAAGTCACAGTATGAAGAACACCTCAAAAATACAACAGAAAAATCTCCAGCCCGAATTACACCCTCCACATACTGCAGGCTAAATGCGTCCTTTGGCTGCTGGTGCATTTGATGCTTTGTAGTATTTGAAAAAGAGGCAAAATCCTAACACAGTGGAGCAAACAACACGGTTCACCAGCTACCACCCACTGTTTGGCCCACGAAGATGAGCAGCTTTACATGCTGCTACGAGTAAGCTTTACATGCTGCTACGAGTAATGTCCTTTTCCTAGGTACCTGACCCCAAATGTCCACTGCATGCAATTTTCTCGGAATGTTCACTCAGAAATTGGTTGGGATGGCATGACACTCATCTCCAATTCCAGTCTGTTAGGATCATTTTCAAGTTATGGCACGTGTGTCCAATCCTTGTCCACTGGACTCAATCTTTGTCCATTAGGCTCCTTCCATGACCACTGTTCTTATACCATAACATATGGCTGTGAATGGTACACCATTCCTTGTACACACACTAGACAGTATGTGCTGATACACCAACAAAAAGGGCAACTTCACTTATGGTGTGTTCAGGGGCACACCCAAATCTAACAGGTCCTTTCCGCCATGTAGATCCACATTACTACACTAATTCCATAAAATCGCATAGCACTTTCACACTACTTCAATGCCATAATTTACTCCAGTTCTACACCATTTAGTGCTCTGAAGTGACCAGTTTGTTTTTCTTACGAGGTGACTTTTAAGGGGATGGCTAATATTTTGTCCAGTGAGCTAACAGAGATACCTATTTGTCTCACTTCTCATGGTCCCATAACTTCTTTTAATTTTCTTGTTATCCTGTTTGTCCTTATGACTTCCATTAACAGGCTTCATACTTTCTCAGTTTTACACCATTCCAACTCTTCTTTTCTCATACTCAGAATACAACATTAAGGTGTCAACAAGTCGAAGGTTGGTTTGAACACCACAATGAGAGGCAAGGTCCTACTGGAGGCTGTATGCCATTGCATTCTGCAAGGTGGCAGGTGTTCTGGCCTCTTCACACACTTATTTAGGGTCATCAAACCATCCTCTCTTGCATTTCTAAGATCTGAATTTTTACACATGTATATTAATGTCATTTCACAGCTGTAGTACACTGTCGTGCAAAGCAGGTAATGGGATGCTATGTACTGGCATGTATATGACTGGGAGTAGGATGTATGCATATTGTAATTCTGTTCATTTCACATAGATTCATGGGAACTTTTGGGCTGTGAGGAGTAGGAGGGGCGACATCTGGTCACTGGGAATTGCAGACAGAGCTCCGACACCGTGCTGGCGGCTTTCTCTTTTGATATAGGATCTCAGCGGCCAGAGCAACGAACACTCACTATTTTTACAATAGCTGGAGGCAGTTTTCTTACAAAATCCTCATGTTTTGGGCTGAAACGCACCAGCTCAGCACCATGGCTATGCTATTGTCTGGGAGATTTCAGAGAAGTGGTCACCAAACTCCACTGGATACCCAACAGAAAGGCACCACACAACCCAATTATCATATTCCGTTGGCCCGCCACCAAAAAGCTTCCCGCGGAAAGTCCTGACGGGAGCTACGGTAGGCAGCTTGACTGTTGTATCAGCACATGTTTGCAGTAACCGTTGGGAAGGAATGGTACTAGTGCCAAGTTTGATAGAGTATGGTAGTGAGAGTTAAGACAAATTTGTTGTTGGGCCATAATTGGTGATGAATGGCTGAGTACTCTGTTGCCCTTGCAGCAGAATAATTTTGTTCAGAGTTTCAACTGTCTGGCGCCTGGAACAAACACTTAGTGTGTGTGGTTTTTTTCCCCCCCAATCATTCTCCAAGGTAACAACCAACCACAATTAGCAGCTGTCATCAGCAAGCTACCTTGCATCATACAGTAGGGTTTTGGTTGATTTTTCAGCTACCCAAAATTCGAACTGAGGTTTCTCAGTGGTGGCATTCTTAGAACCACTTTGCCTCCTTAGATGGGATTGTGGTACAACATCCGAATACCCACTTGTTAATTGATATTAAACATTTCACTTGTTCTTTTTGCTCCTGCTTCTCAAAATACAGAAGTACACTAGATTCCATGCAGTGTCATTCGTACTAGATTCTTGCCGAAACTTCTATCAAGCGAGGATAATTTACAAGTTTGGTTTCCATTAACACACATGATTGTTCCTTGTACAATTCTTGACCAATTTTGTGTGCCATTTAAAGAGTAAATCTACAGGACAGCATTTGTCTGTTGAACAGTCACATTCATGGGTGTGATTCACATAACATCATGATTCTGCCCCCTAACTTATTGGTGTTGTTTGGTAATCTCATTCAGTTCTGAATGCTGACACAGAGTAAGATGAGGTTGTTAGGTGATGCGAACCATACAAATTCTAATCATATGATGGAGAAATTTAATGACAGTGGCAGCAACATTTCGGAATGACGAGATGATGGTCGACAACAAGGAGCAGACCGGTCCAGATGCCACTGTGTTCCACTGTTCTGAGACTGATCATGAATGGAGGGCACACTCCATTGAGGATAATGCAGATTCCATTGAGCTACCCCGTAGGGAACCTACTGAAGCCATTGTAACAATCCAGAACCCGTTACAACTAAACTGGTCAGTCAGTCGGTGCTAGGATAATAACACACGAAAATCCAGAGTTGTATCCCCAGTTAATGGTACTGCATATGAACTTCCACAGGATCTTATTTTAGCTTTTCTTAGAGAAATGAAAAGAAAAAGAGAGGAAGCAGATAAAAGATGGGAAGAGACAGAAAAGAGAATTGACGCAAATTTCAAAGACTTTACTAAGCGGATTTTCACTGAAATTAGTGAACTTGGGGGGAAGCTGTAGAAAATATAGAAGCAAAACAAGCTGCAATTGGCACAAAAGAGACACATGTTAAGCTAAATTGGAAGTGGCAGGAGCGAAGAAGATCGCTATCGCTGGAGCCAGAAGAGCTAAGCAAGTGAATCAAACAGCAAATCAGAACACAAAAACCTTCACCAGTTGACCAAGAGAATGTGAGGTCATGGTCGAGCACATTCGAGTAATGCCTTAAAAATAGATGACTGAGTGGTTCACCTTGAGCAGATGTTCAAAACAGGCACTGTAATTGAAGATGTACGGGAGTCTGTATGGTTATGTGTGTCACTGTCAGTTCAATCTTTACCAACAAGTTCCTGGTCAAGCGGTGGCCTGCACAATTCAAACACAGACGCAATCAATGTGTTCTTGTAGCTCCATTCCTACCAAATGTGAGCAACAACAGACATGCTTAAGTAATTCAGGTTCATATGATGGTCGCTGGAGATGTGTTAGCGCATCATGTCAAACCTGTTTAAATATCGGAGTCCATGAGAGATTCAAGTGCAGAAGGGACACCCAGCAGCCTTTCAGATGACTTAACCTGTCAGCTCAGAGGGGTTTTATTGTTGAAAAGGGCACCAAAGCAGATGTCTGCAGATTGGGGATTTTGCTCACCCAGGAGTGTTCAGACATGGCATGCTCGAGTATGAATGCTCAGGGTGGGCAGGCTGTGGCCAAATGAGGTGCCAAATGAGGAGGGGATGGCAGAGGCAGTCCAGTTTGGCATGCTCGTCGTTCCCCTGTTGTGACTGCTCTAGTATCTTGCTACAAACTCCCAGCAGCTGAAGGAACTAAACTCACATCAATTTAGTCATGCCACAGACATCATATTTCTGTATGGTTGTGTCTTATCACTACATAATTATAGTCTATATGAGAGAAAGGCTTGTTTCAAACAACACAGAAAATTTTGAAACAGTTAAAATTTTCAGAGGAAAATTAACTAACTACCAGCCTTTGTGACGATGGTCGTCTTGGAATGAAAACTTACATTGCTCGTTATCCCCCCCCCCCCCCCCCCATATGTCAACCTCATTGGTGGATAACGTATCATGTGGCCCACAGTGATTAAGGAGTCAACACACTGGAAGCATCGTCATATGACTCTCATTCACCAAAAGTTGCACAGTATAATGTCAAGAATTTGAACACAAGCATAACAACAGAACTGCTCACACTGCAAGCATATCAATAGTATGACTGTGTATGTAAACATGTGACAGGTGACCAGATGCCATCCTTCTGGGATTTTACAAGAGCTTTCGAAAAAGTATCAGACCTTATGTTTTGTTGCTGAAACCAACAATGGTATCGGGGTGCAGGGGTGCAAGGACTCCATGTTTGTAGGCACACATACTGTGCGTGCCTGATATTTTTTTCATGACTGAAAATAACCAGTTACTGGCTAGCTGGTGACAAGTGAACATATGTAAGTGGTAGTTGTCGGATTTTGTGTTGTGGGCAAAATTACAGAAAAAGTGGAACAACATTATTGCCTCAAATTTTGTTTTAAACTTGGTGATTCTCTTGTTGAAACAGTCCACAAGATTCGGCAAATGTTTGGGGATGAAGCAATGTGTACAATGTGTAACACACAGATAAAGGAGGGGCACAACTGCTTCAAAGATGGTCACTCATCTGTGTAGTGTGAAGCATGTTCAGGTAGGCCCTCAGCGTCTCCAAATGAGGTTGCTATTGAGCATGTCCCTGGTGATAAAGGATAGATAAATCATGACCAGAGAACTTGCAGGAGATTCAAATCAGTATTGAATCAATTCATTCTGTTTTAATGGAGTATTTGGGCCTCAGAAGGTTCTCAGCAAAATCTGTGCCAAAGTTGCTGATAACTGAGCAGAAGCAGCTTCATTTGGAGATTGCACAGGCAGTGCTGGGTACTGTGAACAGTGATCCCACCTAACTTAACATAGTGATCATTGGTAACGAGTACTGGGTTTATGGGTACATCTCGGAAACAAAGTTCCAGTAATTGCAATGGAAGCATTAATCGTTCCTGAAATCCAAAAAACCGAGACAGGTCTACAGTAATGTGAAAGTCATGCGGAATGTCTCTTCTGATTCCAGTGATGGTTCATCATGAGTTCAGGAATATCTACCAAGAAGTCCTGCATCGCCTCCATGAGGCAGAGAGGCACAGCAGCCAGACTTGTGGGCAGCAGGCAGTTGGTACCTTCACCACAATATCGCACCTGCTTGTTGTTCTCAATTAATTCAGAGTTTTTTTGGCCAAACACAAAGTGGCAGTAGCTTGTTAGCCTCCCAATTCCCCTGATCTAGCACCAAGTTACTTATAGCTTTTCCCTAAACTGTAAATGACTGTGACAGGAACCAGAATTTCAGAAAAGGGAAGACATGAGAATTTGACGGAGCAGTTGCATACCATACCAAAAGAGGCTTTCATCTTCCAGCAGTGGCAGTAGTGCAGAGAGAGGCATGTCAAGAAGCTAAAACGGACTACTGTGAAGGTGATTGTGGTCAAACAATTGTATGCGAATAGATAGCTACTCACCGTATAGTGGAGATGTTGAGTCAAAGACAGGAACACAAAGATTGCTAAACAAGTAAGCTTCCGACCAAAAAGCCTTCTTCTGAAGTATAACACACACACACACACACACACACACACACACACACACACACACACACACACACACACACAATGATTGGTGTCAAACAAATGCATGAATGGGAGGTTTCCACAGAAATGAACATAAGCAGTGAGTATTTTTCATTTTAGTACCATTTACAGGGGAAATAATTAACAGGATTATTTTGAAAGTAATTTTTATTACACAGTAGCACATTGCAGAATTTGTATGCTCTGTAGTGCTACCATAAATAATTTGCAACATCTGGTATTTGTCAACAACACAAAGACTTTATTGTAACACTCAAAGCTATGTCCATATTTTATATCACGTCACTTTTACAAAACTTCACAATATTCAGTTTTGAATCTGTCATTGCTGGAATCTCCAATTAGACATTTAATTCTTGAAGTTCCCTCATTTTTCAAATGATCACTTGAAGACATGGTTTTTCAAAAGTTGCTCCAGTTATTATGCTCACTAACCACACTTGTCAGAGTGTACTCACATGCTTTCAGAGTCATTCTAAAATAACTGTAGAACTTATCTGGATAATTGGGCAATTCTTCTTTCCTTTTATGCATCACATGTGCTCATTTCTTCCCTGCTTTTACACTATCTCAGCTTTCGCCTCAGCAGAAAAGAAATGTCATAAAAGGTTGAAAGCCATTATGCCAATAACTAAACACGAGATAGTGAGTCGAATATGACTGCAATGTTCAAGCTCAAGTCCCACGACTCAGGTTTTACAAAGTTATGCAACAGCTTACTGTGCAGTTTCGCCACCAGTGTTCACACAGCCTTAGAACAGATGGTCAGGTTATTTGAGCATGTGATGCTTGAACAGATGTGAAGGAAGTCAAACACAATTGCTCTCAGTATCCAAAATGACTACATTGACATCTGCTAACTTTTCATGGAAATAAACACGCCAAGCAATTTGAGCGAGCATATATGCCGGATACAAACATTTAATCCAAAACATGATGCAATACATGTAAATGAATATAAACAAATTACTTCTGTAGGTGACTGGTACAAAAAATCTTTGCATACCACCCTGAATCTTTGGATTTGAAGGCTGACACTAACCCACCAAGGAATTAAGCATTAACTTTTCCTTTATCGGTGGATCACTAATTCTGCATATTTTGACTTGCATTTCTTAACATTTCATTTCACTATCTGCATTCAGTTTCTTTGTCAGACATATCTTCACAGGTCTTGCCATGGAGTTTTCTCTTTATAATGCCTGGTTTTTCTCTACTTCCTGATGTTGCATTATAATATGCACGAAAATTCTTAGATGCAGTAAATGAAATCCCACTTTCATACCATATCCTAATAATGCCACTGGTTTCAGATGGTTAATTCTCCACTATTAATAAAGAACATTGTGCTAGGCATATATTTTATTTATAGTAAATAGTAATTGCTGCCACATCAAGTCACAACATGAACACTCTTAGTATTTTTGATTGAACGGATTGGTGGAAGAAAGTACCAACCTCTAAGAGCATTATTTGAGGTATGGCAAATAATATGTTTGGTAAAATTCAAAGCCAAAGACATAAATATGGTACAACTCAACAATTAATATTGCAGAGAGCACTTTTTAGTGGTGCATATGGAAATTAATGTAGCTGGCCTATGGTGAACTAAAAAACACTTAAGATAAAGTGGTCATTCTAATCATAACTAAACTGTGAGTTAGCACTTTTTTCCATTGATCCCTTCAACTGATTGGATATTTCAACAGGAAAATAAGAAATTCTTACCTAGTGTTGAGGAAGGTACTATTATTAAGTGAGGAACATTTTGTGCAATCCCAAGTTTCTTGAGATGTGCTAGGAATGCAATTATTTGGACAGTTTTTCCAAGTCCCATTTCATCAGCCAAAATTCCATTGACCTTCTGATTGTGTAGAACCATTAACCAGTTTAGGCCAACCATCTGATAAGCTGTTAGCTTGAGACTGCAACAATGAATTAAAGTTATTACCTGATAAGTCATCCTTGGAGTTATTCTAACACAAAATCCCATTTAAAAAGAAGCATATGCTTTACTGAGAAGCTAATTCATCAGAATAACACAGATACATCACAGAGAACTGAAGCTATTACCAACTGTGCCAAAATACGCTTCTGACTGCCGTCCGAATTAAATAAAATTCACTCCCCTTTTAAACTAACGAAGTTCAAAACTAATTACCTGTTCACACATCATCTGAGCATAGGCTATCACCTGAGTACAGATTGATTAACAAATTTTAGTTTAAAATTGGTAGCTAACTCATAACCTTTTTATTTTTTATGTTGATCATTATATCAATAGATTTTAAGTACAATCCTTTTTCTAGATTGTACTAAGCAAGAAAGGAAATGCACATATAAACCAACACATTATGATGACCTGCTTAATAGTGTGTTAGTCAGCCTTTGGAAGCGGCAATTCTGTAAATTTTGAGTCACTGATTTGTATATGCAGAGTTGTCACTCAATAGCACTCCAAATGTGTTCCAACAGTCCCATAGAAGCTCATGTGACTGTCCCATACAATAATACTGCTCCCAATCGCCTGTATCTGAGGAACTGTACACGTTCTGAGCAGCCATTTACCTGGAAAATGGTGTTGTCATATATGGAAGCAACCCCTTATGTACCAAGAAATCTGATTTTCTATCAGGCAACATATTTCCATTGACCTATCAGTCCAATCTCAATGATTTCACATTCACAGCAATCATAATTGAGAATGTCGTTGGGGTAACATGGGAATATGTAGGTGTCATTTGCTGCAGAACCTTATGTTCAAATGTGTGTGAATTCGTAAGGGACCAAACTGATCAGGTCATCGGTCTCTAGACTTACACACTAATTAAACTAACTTAGACTAAGAACCACCCACACACACACACACACACACACACACACACACACACACACACACAAACAAACGATGGAGGACTCTAACATCCGGAGGGAGGGACTGAGCAATCTGCAATCTGTGACATGACATCTCTAACCGCGCGGCCCCTATGTTCAACAGTGAATGCTGAACACTGTGCTCTGAAACACTTCAGTCCATGCCAGCACTGTATTCTGGCTTTAGAACTGTTACTGAACCCATTCTACAGTATGGGTAAGCCTCTGAGCTCTACAAATGTGACGCACTGTTGACATCTAACATCTTGTCGCCTACTCGTGGTTTCACAATCCCTCAACTATAGCATAAAAAAAAACGTGTAACATGATCTTGTTCTACATTCCTTGTGCAACCAACAAGGGTACAACCACACACAAATAAATAAAGAACTTTATGTTTCCAAATACTGTATTTTAAGTCGTTACACAAGTCACGAGGAAGAAACTATGAACTATTGTAATCTGTTAGAACTATTTGGAAACATAGAATTTTCATTTATTTCACTGACTCCCCACTTACAACGAGTTGAAAAATTGATTGCACGACTTATTTTCACAGTTCTTGGGTTACAAAATATCTAACTTTCTTGTGATGTTCTAATAAACTTTCAGAGACAATGCAATAGAATCAAGAAGCAAAAACTGCAACAAAATAAAATAAGGAACCTTTGTCCAGAAAAACCTATATCAAAACACAGAAGCCAAAAGGTTTCTGATACCTTATGAAAGACAACAAAACCCCACAAGTAATCACTTAGAAACTAGCCAGAGCTATTTACACGTCCAAGCACATGATAAACTGCCCAGCACTTCATCAGTTATTGACTTCAATTTTAGGGCTAGTCCATCTGGTAGTGGAGAATTGTGCATTGGTTTGTCTCAACAGTACTCACACTAGTCGCACAGATGTCCAACTGAATCAAACTATGCACCACGTAACAGACGTAATAAAGGTGGCCCCATCCTATTGGCTACCTGCACTAAGCAAAACAGCTCCTGAAACTTCCTGGAAGATTAAAACTATGTGCCAGACAGACTGAAACTCTGTACCCTTGTGTTTTGCAGGCAAGTGTTTTACCAACTGAGCTACCCAAGCAGAATGCATGAGCCATCTTCACAGCTTTACTTCCATCAGTACCTCATTCCCTTCATTCCAAAATTCATAGAAGTTCTCCTGAGGGAAAACTCCACTGTAGAGTGAAAAATTCATTCTGGAAAATAGGTCCTCTCCATGTGTGACAGGGGCAATCACTCATTAATGAACTCAAAAAGATCGAGAACAACGATCTTCTACAAATTCATGATGGCATCCTCGGCAGTGAGAGAACAACACTGAACTCTAGCGTCAACCCTTAAAATGTGCACAGTTTTGGATGAAAATTTGATTCAGCTTATATGATCGCTGGAAATAGTGGACCAAACAGCCACTCTCTGCCTTTAATAATATGCCTTGCCTCGCCACCACACAATCTGGGTTTAACAAGCATTACAAAATCTGGGTACTCTAAACAGAACATGAACAAATGGCAGCAGTTGTACTGATTCATTGTATCGACTCTCCCATGTGCGACTGTGACGCAGCTACGCAAACTGTAAAACATACTGTTGAAAATTACCCACTGACAGCTTTCTCTAAAGACTGCTCCAAATTCTTGCATGCTACCAAAAAGGTGGTAGAATACATTAATAACATGGGTATTTGGGTGTGGATATTTTAATACATTTTATGGTTATATATATTTGGTATATCTGTATATCATCCTTTTCTTTCTATATAACCTGCACGTCTTATATGCATTCTTAATGTCCATACTGTAGACTCTTTACGAGTAATTAAGTCATGTGATGTACAGTGCCCAATGCTAAACAAATAAATGGACACCATGTACCTCATTAAATCATTTACATCCACCCAAATTATAAAACAAGATTTATGATGTTTCACTGTAGTTTTATGCAGTCTGAATAAAAATCTAACTTTCTCTTCAAAATAACTGTTATCTCCATTATTTGATCCCAATAAAAAAGCAGAATCTATGGAGATATCCTGAGCCATGACCATATCGCCACAGCATCATCTAATAGACATCTGAAAACATGCCAAACATGAAGAGGGTTCGTGAAATGTTAAATACATACTCTCACAGAAGAACATGAAAAATTTCAAATGGATTGCAACAGTAAATTTCACTGAAACAACAGAGGGTAGTCCTAACATCCTAATGTCTTCCATCAGTGGTTATAAATGTAGTGATTTGAGTAGAATCCCTTGTGCAAAACATCACATCAGAGAGTGAACAAACCTATGAAAAATCAAAAAAATCAAGGTCAACATTAAGAAAAAATGTAAAATGGCTCTGAGCACTATGGGACTTAACATCTATGGTCATCAGTCCCCTAGAACTTAGAACTACTTAAACCTAACTAACGTAAGGACATCACACAACATCCAGTCATCAAGAGGCAGAGAAAATCCCTGACCCCGCCGGTAATCAATCCCGGGAACCCGGGCGCGGGAAGTGAGAACGCTACCCCGCATGACCACGAGCTGCGGACAAAAGATGTAAAATTAGAGATTAAAATTATGCTAATCAAATTCATCTTTTGTAACTTTATCATCGGAGAAGAAATATGTGAAGGGCAAACTGTTACCATCAAGTTATACGATGACATGAAAAACACCCTTCCCAAAAGTGAAGAGCTTGAAATCCAATCTGTGTTAAAGCAACACTTGGGCTTTGCTTTATGACAAACCTCCAGTGTATCATTTGATGAATTCAGGAGACAACTCTCTTCACTCATCATCAGCGGGCATCTTTCTTTTCCACTGCAGAAAGAGTCCTATTCTGATACTTGAAAGGGAGTGACCAACTACATGCCAAAAGAAGACATCAAAAATGTGTTCAAGGGCCACTGTATGAGCAAAAGCAAGTACAGGGAGGGAGGGTGATTCTACAGCAAATTTTTGTACACTCATATGATTATCTTTTCACTAGCTGAATTACAAACTATATGGGAAAGTTAATCCAATGACAATAGTGTGTTTATATATAGGACATCTCTGCCCTCACTCTTTGCCTAAATATGTCTGCTTGTGTCTGTGTATGTGCGGATGGATATGTGTGCATGTGTGTGTGTGCGCGAGTGTACACCTTTCCTTTTTTTCTCCCTAAGGGAAGTCTTTCCGCTCCCGGGATTGGAATGACTCCTTACCCTCTCCCTTAAAACCCACATCCTTTCGTCTTTCCCTCTCCTTCCTGAAGAAGCAACCATCGGTTGCGAAAGCTAGTAATTCTGTGTGTGTGTTTGTGTGTTTTGTTCTTGTGCCTGTCTGCCGGCGTTTTCCCGCTTGGTAAGTCTTGGAATCTTTGTTTTTAATATATTTTTCCCATGTGTAAAAAATAGAAAGAAACTTCCACATGGGAAAAATATATTAAAAACAAAGATTCCAAGACTTACCAAGCGGGAAAGCACCGGTAGATAGGCACAATGAATAAAACACAAACAAACACACAGAATTTGAGCTTTCGCAACCAGCGGCTGCTTCCTCAGGAAAGAGGGAAGGAAAAGGAAAGATGAAAGGATGTGGGTTTTAAGTGAGAGGGTAAGGAGTCATTCCAATCCCGGGAGCGGAAAGACTTACCTTAGGGGGAAAAAGGATAGGTGTATGTTCGCACACACACACACACGCATATCCATCCATACATACACAGACATCTTTTAAGCGTGGGGAAATTCAGGAAAATTTCGAACAAAATTTCTCGAAAAAAGTTACGAAAGTAAAAAAGAAAAAATTTTTCGAAAAAAGTTTCGAAAAAGATTTCCAGAAAAAATAAAATTTCGAAAAAAATTTTCGAGTAAAATCTCGAAAAATATGCGTGTAAATGTATTCAAAAGACTGGTTTTGTACTGGCAGGTTATGAGAATGAGGCTAACAATTGTTTGATGAAGAAATAATAACGTTTAAACCTGTGGGAAGCTGCTAAAAAAGATCGGTTATGTGGGAAAAAACGGGAATGGAAATAAAACGAAAGTTGTTGGAAATAGCTGAGATGGTTGTTTAATGGGTGAAAGGAACTGAAGCTGTGAAATAGTATTCACGAGTTTACACGAAATGTTTGTAACCTTGGAACAGTGGATATTATAGCAGTGGTTATGTTGAAAGCGTTAAAAATTTTTAGGTTATGGTTTGGAAGTAAATTACGTATTATTGCGTATAATTAGGCATAATAAAATGTATGGTAGATTACGGAAAAAGGGAAGATGAATACAAAGTGAAACTACTTGTACAAACAAAAAGAGAAAGTAAGATGATAGAGAAGATTTTGAAATGCAACAGAGACAATAACAAACGTAATTGTTGGGTTCAAATTAATGCTGAAGTAAATAAAATAGAAAGAAACTTCCACATGGGAAAAATATATTAAAAACAAAGATTCCAAGACTTACCAAGCGGGAAAGCGCTAGTAGATAGGCACAATGAATAAAACACAAACACAAACACACACACAGAATTTGAGCTTTCGCAACCGGCGGCTGCTTCGTCAGGAAAGAGGGAAGAAAAACCCACATCCTTTCATCTTTCCTTTTCCTTCCCTCTTTCCTGACGAAGCAGCCGCCGGTTGCGAAAGCTCAAATTCTGTGTGTGTGTTTGTGTTTTATTTATTGTGCCTATCTACCGGCGCTTTCCCGCTTGGTAAGTCTTGGAATCTTTGTTTTATATATAAACTTCCACATGGGAAAAATATATTAAAAACAAAGATTCCAAAACTTACCAAGCTGGAAAGCGCCAGCAGTCAGGCACAATGAACAAAACACACAAACACACACACAGAATTACTAGTTTTCGCAACCGATGTTTGCTTCTTCAGGAAGGAGAGGCAAAGATGAAAGGATGTGGGTTTTAAGGGAGAGGGTAAGGAATCATTCCAATCCCAGGAGCGGAAAGACTTCCCTTAGGGGGAAAAAAAGGACACACACACACACACACACACACACACACACACACACACACACACACACACACACACACATCCATCCGCACATACACAGACACAAGCAGACATATTTAAAGGCAAAGAGTAAGGGCAGAGAACTCAGTCGAGGCGGAAGTACAGAGGCAAAGAAGTTGTTGAAAGACAGGTGAGGTATGAGCGGCGGCAACTTGAAATTAGCGGAGGTTGAGGCCTGGCGGATATCGGGAAGAGAGGATATACTGAAGGGCGAGTTCCCATCTCCGGAGTTCTGATAGGTTGGTGTTGGTGGGAAGTATCCAGATAACTCGGACGGTGTAACACTGTGCCAAGATGTGCTGGCCGTGCACCAAGGAATGTTTAGCCACAGGGTGATCCTCATTACCAACAAACACTGTCTGCCTGTGTCCATTCATGCGAATGGACAGTTTGTTGCTGGTCATTCCCACATAGAAAGCGTCACAGTGCAGGCAGGTCAGTTGGTAAATCACGTGGGTGCTTTCACACATGGCTCTCCCTTTAATCGTGTACACCTTCCGGGTTACAGGACTGAAGTAGGTGGTGGTGGGAGGGTGCATAGGACAGGTTTTACACCGGGGGCGGTTGCAAGGATAGGAGCCAGAGGGTAGGGAAGGTGGTTTGGGGATTTCATAGGGATGAACCAAGAGGTTACGAAGGTTAGGTGGACGGCGGAAAGACACTCTTGGTGGAGTGGGGAGGATTTCATGAAGGATGGATCTCATTTCAGGGCAGGATTTTAGGAAGTCGTATCCCTGCTGGAGAGCCACATTCAAGGTCTGATCCAGTCCCGGGAAGTATTCTGTCACAAGTGGGGCACTTTTGGGGTTCTTCTGTGAGAGGTTCTGGGCTTGAGGGGATGAGGAGGTGGCTCTGGTTATGTGCTTCTGTACCAGGTCGGGAGGGTAGTTGCGGGATGCGAAAGCTGTTTTCAGGTTGTTGGTGTAATGATCGAGGGATTCAGGACTGGAGCAGATTCGTTTCCCACGAAGGCCTAGGCTGTAGGGAAGGGACCGTTTGATATGGAATGGGTGGCAGCTGTTATAATGGAGGTACTGTTGCTTGTTGGTGGGTTTGATGTGGACAGATGGAGGTCAACGTCTAGGAAAGTGGCATGGGATTTGGAGTAGGACCAGGTGAATCTGATGGAACCAAAGGAGTTGAGGTTGGAGAGGAAATTCTGGAGTTGTTCTTCACTGTGAGTCCAGATCATGAAGATGTCACCAATAAATCTGTACCAAACTTTGGGTTGGCAGGCTTGGGTAACCAAGAAGGCTTCCTCTAAGCGACCCATAAAAAGGTTGGCATACGAGGAGGCCATCCTGGTACCCATGGCTGTTCCCTTTAATTGTTGGTATGTCTGGCCTTCAAAAGTGAAGAAGTTGTGGGTCAGGATGAAGCTGGCTAAGGTGACGAGAAAAGAGGTTTTAGGTAGGGTGGCAGGTGATCGGCGTGAAAGGAAGTGCTCCATTGCAGCGAGGCCCTGGACGTGCGGGATATTCGTGTATAGGGAAGTGGCATCAATGGTTACAAGGATGGTTTCCGGGGGTAACAGACTGGGTACGGATTCCAGGCGTTCGAGAAAGTGGTTGGTGTCTTTGATGAAGGATGGGAGACTGCATGTAATGGGTTGAAGGTGTTGATCTACGTAGGCAGAGATACGTTCTGTGGGGGCTTGGTAACCAGCTACAATGGGGTGGCCAGGATGTTTGGGTTTGTGGATTTTAGGAAGTAGGTAGAAGGTAGGAGTGCGAGGTGTCGGTGGGGTGAGGAGTTTGATGGAGTCAGGTGAAAGGTTTTGTAGGGGGCCTAAGGTTCTGAGGATTCCTTGAAGCTCCGCCTGGACATCAGGAATGGGATTACCTTGGCAAACTTTGTATGTAGAGTTGTCTGAAAGCTGACGCAGTCCCTCAGCCACATACTCCCGACGATCAAGTACCAAGGTCGTGGAACCCTTGTCAGCTGGAAGAATGATGATGGATCGGTCAGCTTACAGATCACGGATAGCCTGGGCTTCGGCTGTGGTGATGTTGGGAGTAGGATTAAGGTTTTTCAAGAAAGATTGAGAGGCAAGGCTGGAAGTGAGAAATTTCTGGAAGGTTTGGAGAGGGTGATTTTGAGGAAGAGGAGGTGGGTCCCGCTGTGATGGAGGACGGAACTGTTGCAGGCAGGGTTCAATTTGGATAGTGTCTTGGGGAGCTGGATGTTTACAGTGCCAATAACATAGATGACAAATATAATGCTTTCCTTAACACATTTCCCAGGCTCTTTAAGAGTTGCTTTCCATTAGAATGTTCTAAACGTGGTACTAGCAGTAAAAGGCACTTTGGGTGGCTGACTAGTGAGAAAAGGATATCATGTAGAATAAAGTGAGAATCATATTGAAATATTAGGAGTAGTTATAATCAAGGTACAGTAGTCCACTTCAAAGAGTACTGTAAGGTACTTAAAAGTTTTATTAGGAAGGCAAAGCATATGTAGAATGCAAGTAGAATACCTAATTCACAGGATAAAATTAAAACCATACGGTCAGCAGTGTCTGGTCAGCAGCACATGGTCGACGATATAAAGTCAGTTCACAGTAAAAATATTTCTGTTACTGATAAATCTGACATATGTACAGTATTTAACAAACATTTTCTGAGGATTGCTGGTGAATTAGATAAAAATTTAGTCTCTACAGGGAATCGTATAATTTTCTTGGCAAATGCCTTTCCAAGATTGATGTCTGGAATACTCCTCCGTGATACAGACAAGGGGGAGATTGAGTTAATAAGTAAATCACTGAACACTAAGGACTCTCATGGATACGTTGGAGTGCCTAGCAGAATATTAAAGTACTATGCTGCACTTGTTAGCCCTGTTAGCCATATTTGTAATTTTTCCTTTAGGTATGTTCAGTTTCTTGAACGATTAAAGCCGCTTCATAGAAAGGGATAATGTAGCCAATTTTAGATCTATTCCTATGCCATTAGCATTTTCTAAAGTTATTTAAAAGGCTATGTAGGTAAGAATAATTGATCATTTAATATCACATAATTTGCTATCAAATATACAGTTCAGCTATAAAAGTCGTTTAACAACTGAAAATGCGATAGTCTCTTTTCTCTATGGCACCGAATGGATTAAACAAAAAGTTTCAAATGCTAGGCACATTTTTTTGATTTAACTAAGACGTTTGATTGAGTTAATCATAAAATATTGCTCCAGAAGTTGGACCATTATGGAATACAGGGAGTAGCTCACAACTGGTTCACCTCTTACTTGAACAACAGACAGCAAAATGTCATTAGTCACAGTGTTCAGAATGGCTGTGATGTAGGGTCTGCGTGGGATACAATCAAATTGGGGGGGGGGGGGGGGGGGGGGGGTGTTCACAGTTTTTTACAATTCTGACATTTTAATTTTACAGAATGGGCTTGTGATTAGTGAAACTGAACAATTTAAATTTCTAGGTGTTCAGATAGATAGTAAACTGTCATGGAAAGCCAACGTTCAGGATCTTGTTCAAAGACTTAATGCTGCCATTTTTACTATTCGAACAGTATCTGAAGTGATTATTCAACACGGAAATTAGTCTACTTTGCTTATTTGCATTCACACGTCATATGGTATTATATTTTGGGGTAATTCTTCCCATTCTAAAAGGATATTTTTGGCTCAGAAATGGGCAGTTCGGGCAGTAAGTGGAGTACGTTTGCAAACCTTCTCTTGTTAACCCCTGTTCATTAGTCTAGGTATTTTGTCACTGGCCTCTCAATATATCTACATCTACAGCCATATTCCGCAAGCCACCTGACGGTGTGTGGTGGAGGGTACCCTGAGTACCTCTAGCGGTTCTCCTTTCTATTCCAGTCCCCTATTGTTCATGGAAAGAAGGATTGTCGGTATGCCTCTGTGTGGGCTCTAATCTCTCTGATTTTATCCTCATGGTCTCTTCGTGAGATATACGTAGGAGGGAGCAACATACTACTTGACTCTTCGGTGAAAGTATGTTCTCGAAACTTTAACAAAAGCCTGTATCGAGCTACTGAGCGTTTCTCCTGCAGAGTTTTCCACTGGACACACTTCACTGCTGTTTCTTGTTAACAATATCAGCTTATTCCCAAGAATAAGCAGCTTTCAATCAGTTAATACTTGGCAAAAATCCACCCTGCATTTGGATCGGACTTCCTCAACTCTTGACCAGGAAAGTGAGCAGTACATTGCTACACCCATTTTCGATAAGCTACCACAAGAATTCAAAAATCTTAGCAGTAACCCATGTGCTTTCACGTTGAAACTGACGAGTTTCCTCATGGGTCACTCTGTTGAGGAGTTCCTTGAAAAATTAATCTGATTTTTGTGTTATATTGTTGATTGCGTGAACTTAAAACTTATGGCTTGACTTTTTTTGCTTCATAAACATTTTATTTTTATCTGTTATTACTTTTATGCTGTAATATCATGTACTGACATGTTCCATGACCTTGGAGACTTGCTACTCAATTTGATTCTACAGAACTTGACATGTAAATAAAACAAATAAATAGGTTGGCGGCTACTAAACGAGAAAGGGCAAATCACCCAGACCTCAGAATGAGAGGGACAGTTCTGTAATACAAATATTTTCGCACAGCCCTAGGGGAGTGCATTTAGATGTTTGAAAGTATGAGCATTTAAAACAAAAAAAGAATACAAACTTACTTGAAACCTGGCGCAATATTTTGTGCAGCTAGACATGTCTATGCACTGTGTATCAATCAGCTGCAGTAAGTATCTGTCTTCCAACATTTTTGTTTACAATGCAGGGAAATGTAAGGGGAAAATATACTTTTTAAGATTTGTGCAATTCAGCCAGACTGGACTGCTGTATTAAAAGAATGTGGTTGACTCTGTAAAAAGAGAAATTAAGAGAGGCTGATGAAGCATCATTGTGATTGTGAAGTCAACTAATGCTGTATATCAGTAACATTGGTTCTGAGAGTGATCTGCCCCCCCCCCCCCCCCCCCTTTCCCTCCTTTTCTTACCAGAACTATTTTTTTTTCTATCTTCAAAGAAGAAACTGATTCTGGAAATTATGAGTGTTTTATTTATTTAGCAATACGTGTTTTCGCAAGATGCCCTGGGAGTTGTTCTTAAAAGATGATAGTGATAAGCGAACATAATTACCCATCTGATAACAATTCTGGCTGCTCCTTTATGCCAGTAGCACCTTCAAGCACAGCTTTTTCTAACTTTTTGGCAAGCTTTACACATCTCTTCATTAGTTCCTTCACTTCCCTGCGGGTACTTAAGATATCCTGTGCAGAATTCAGTAACTCTGTACCAAGGTGTTTTCCACTCTGAAACTTTTCAACCTGAAATTGATACAACATTTCAGTATTTCATCCATTAGTTAATCATGTTAGTGTGAGATTGACAACCACATAATACATCAAAACAACGGCACATAAAATTTCACTGTGTTTACAATTCCATTTAACCGTATAACATGAGGAGGCCATAAACACTGTGTAAATTAGTATTTTTTCACATGTGCAAGACACAGCTGAAGGTGATGTTCAAATAAAAGAAGCATAGAAAGTTGTGATTGTCTTTCGAGATCTGAGCTTAAACATTTAGATTATAATAATGAAGCATTAACAAACAGTGTGCGGAATTTTATGTAATTATACAGTCTTATCCTTCACACGTGAACAGTGCAAGCGTCAAGAATTATACTGCCAGCACTGGTATACTTCTTTTATCATTACCTATTTTTACGTATTTCAATATAATTACACATTTTATGTATTTTTACTTTATGCTACATAATATTACGTATTACTGCTTCTTTATTCTTCTTCATACTTCCCTACATCCTCAGTAGGAAACTCCACTAGAAAAAGATCCAAAGCTTACATGCTACAAAGCTTGAAGACAGGAAATAAACTATATCTAAAATCATCTTCTACAGCAACATAATTTGGTTAATTGTACGCTGTGTCGGATTACGAATTGTGTGCTTCGATGCAATTTTCTACTATTTGGAATTTTAATCTTCAGAAGCAACCCAATGCAACAATAGTATGTGTACCATTGTAGCAGATGGTATTATGAGTAGCAAAGGCCTTGGTGTGCCATCGATATGGGCAGTGGATTGAAGAAAAGGCAAGTGGCCTAAAGTTTTCTGACTACTAGTGCCTTCTATCAAATCAACACTGGGGAATGCATACGCCAACAAAAATTTGCCAAACAATGCTTCTTTGGAGTTCATGACTTTGTGTACAGGATGCCTCCTGCTGTATCAAAATTACTGTCTATTTTCTACTTAAATCCTACATCTACGGACAAGCTCTCACATAGACGTAAGATGTTTCAATGAGAATACAGGCAAAAAATGAAAATGGTGTGTAAGCGTGGAAAAGAAATAACTGAAAAAGTATCAAAAAACATTTACTGTCAGCCGAACACATAAAATTAACTGATAATGAACTTTAATCAATCACTACATTTGTTATTTTCATTAAATTTCTATAATTCACAAATCTTATAACAATTTTTCTTCTTAAATGGAACAGGCTTTGAGATAGTTCACACTCACTCAACTTCATGATGACAGTAGGAGAAATAATTTAAGAGGTATAGTAAAGTAAGAAAGGTTGGTTTAATTAGATCATGTAATATAACAATTGAATCTATCTCTACCAATACAAATAACTTCAATATCATGGAAGTAGACTGTGTCAGAAATTTTACTAGAAATCTTGGTATTAGTGGCTACAGCAAATTAAAGAAATCAGATTTAATTAGTTTCACTGTGTTACAGGAGTTTCCTTTTTGTAATGAATTATTCCAAAACACTAAATCAAGACCAAAATGTATACCTAATACAAATTACTTTTACAGGTTTGATGATGATGTTTCTGAGAAAACTCTACCACTGAGAAAAGAAAAAAATTGTGAGACTAACTCAAATACATCCACTCAGTAGTCAACTATTAGAGAAAGAGAGAGAGAGAGAGAGAGAGAGAGAGAGAGAGAGAGAGAGAGAGACCAAACCATCAAAAAACGAGTTATTTGAGACTACAGAATTATGATCAAAATTTAATGAAAAATTTAATGCTTGCTCTGCTGACTCTAAAATTATCTTTCACGATACTAATAAATTCGATACCATTACTGAGAAAACAGATTATATAACGAAAGCACTTAATTCTATGGTACAAGTAGCTAAAATGAGAACTAACTTCAGAAAAGGAGACAAGTTGATTATAACAACTGCAAATCCAAAAATGTTTTATCTGATTTCTATAGGATACAAAGCATCAGCTAATACTCGAAAATATGTTCAAGTTTTGCGTGATAAATAAGAGATCTTATCATCTGCTGAATCTACTGATGTAGCAAACATCAAGTGTAGTATTCACATGTTAGCAATTCTTACAGGCAGCAGAGGTAATAAAATAATAAATTTAACTGAGACAAAAAGACTACAATGCGTATTACAAGAGTTAATAATAATGAAAATCAATGTCCTGGGTAGCAAACAAACTACAGTTAAAATAAAGAACCAGTTAGGAGAATACAACAAGGCGAATTTACCCTAGATGACATTAAAAATGTTGAGCAGCTACTAGATATTCATATAAATGTTGTGTGTGCTGAAAATTTCAATTCAGTTATCTATAGTGGTCCTAAGATAGCAATAACAATCTATCTGCATAAAAATCAAAATATTTTGATATAATGTTGATGTTTATAAAGGTCAAGAACGTAAATTGATTTGTTTGAGATCTGAATTACGTAAATGTGACTCTGAAATATGTAGAAACAAATAGTAAAAATTAAAAATCATAAGTGTTACAAACAAATCAGAACACAAAATGGTGGTGTTGTGAAAGAAATTTTGGTGAAGAATATATAGTCAAAGGATGCCAAAATTGTAGTAAAAGTAGTTGTTACATTAAAAGAGAATACAAAGATTATTGTGTTTTCCAGTGCTGGAAATGTAATAAATAAATAAAATAAAATAAAAATAGTTGCAGGTAAACAGTTTAAATGTAGTAAAAAGGGATACCAATAAGGATTCCTTTTTTTAATACTTACACATACATGTGGTTTGATTACAAAGTGAAACAAGAACTTGATATACATATTCCAAATCTAATAATAGTTCACAATTTTAATGGTGATACTGCCTACAAATTTAAGCCAAATTATGAATTCTGTAGGTGGACAATATCTCATAAATATCAAAAGTATACATTTATAGCTGATGCTCTCAAGGTTACGATTCACAATTCATTCTTAAATACTCTGCTGAAAATACAATAATACCTTAATACCATCTACACAGTAACTAAACTGATGTTATTGGAGATACAGCATTTAGAACAAATAATTGTAGATAGCAGCAATTTTGTCCAAGGCCCACTTAGTAGCTTCACAAAAAATTTGATATGAAAGAATTGACAAAAGATTACTTCCACATCACTAGCCCTTCTGAATGATTTAATACACAGTTCGTCTACAGCAGGTGGCACACTGCTGTGGACCAGTGAAGGCAAGACAGCTTTCAACAATGTAAAGTCTGCTATGGCCGAATCCACTCTGTTGGTACACACTGCCCCACAAGCGGCACTCACCTTAATGGTGGGTGCATCAGCGACAGTGACAATCTTCGGCATTCTGCAGCAAAAAGCTATCTTGTTCACAATGAAACTGGTCTACTTACACCAGGTGGCATACATTTCAATAAAAAAATTCAGACACGTGCTTGAAGGCAGACACTTCACTCTTGTCATGGACCACAAAAAGCTCCCAAATGCATTTCTTCAATGCTCGGACAAAGTGTCACCATGCCATCTTCGTCATTTAGTCGATTACGAGGCACTAACTGCAGAAAAACAGTCTGTTGGTGAACTCCGAGACGTCTTGACCCAGCCATCAAGCCTTTAGCTATGTTGCATTCAAGTGCCTCCAACAAGTGTGGCTTTGGATTGCGACGTATCTCAATGAAGCTACAACCTTTCATGACTCAAGGTTTTCGACAGCCATTGTGTCACAACATGACCTGTCTCACCCTGGTGTTTGTGCTACAGTGTAAATGGTGTAAAAAACTTGTGTGTGGAACACTGGCAGCATGACAAGATCACTCACCATGTTAGTACATCCCTCTACATCGTCATTTTAGGGCACCACTTGGAACATTTGTTCCACCTAATCAGTGGTTCGAACATGTTCAATTGACATCAGTGAACTGTTGCCACTGTCAGAGAGATGTACTTACTGTCTGACTGTCACAGACTAATTAATTCGCTGGCCAGAGATATTCGCCATGACTGATATCACTGCCGAGACCACCACCACTATGTTTCTAAAGGGATGGATAGCCAGTTTTGGTGTACCATTACTCGTCACTACCAACCAGGGCAGGCAATTCGAATCTTTTATATTCAAGCCACTCGTCACCTTGTTAGGTATGAAATGCATCTGGACAACTGCTTACCACCTGGCTGCAAATGGCTTGACAGAATGCTTACACTGTTGGCTCAAAGCATCTCTTTGATGTCACAAATCACAGTGCTGGAGATTCAGACACTACCGATCACGTTGCCGAACCTCCACACAGCCATAAAAGTCGATCGGAATACAACCACAGCAAAGCTGGGCTATGGACAACCAATTAGACTACCTGGTGAGTTTCTGTGCAACGTACTGCACACAATCATCAATGTGTTAGACTTTTTTCAGTGAGTTACACACATAGATGCAACAACTCAAGACTATTGTAACAAAAGGATCAAAGTGACTCGTTACCCAATTGTCTTTGCCAATTTGTCGAGCTGCAAATAAGTGTTCGTTACGCACGGCACAGTACGTAAACCTCTACAATCATGTACGATGGACCATATACTGTACTAAGCAGGGATGATAAAACGTTTAGAATGAATGTCATGGGAACACCAACAACAGTTTCCATTGGCCACCTAAAACCTACCTTTAAAGTTGCCAATACTTGCGCACACAAATCAGCTAAAACACTATTTATGGACACATCTAAACCACCCATTACCCTGCCATATGCCACCAATAACCTACCATGGGCATTGAGTTCTACAAGTGACGACACCACAACAGCAACAACAGTTGTCATGAAATTGAGATGCCATATCAAGTTTAATCGCAGATATCGTTAACACTTAGGGGAAAAGTGATGTAGTGGCTGTATAGTGTTTGTGCAGTGTAGTGTATTAAGGTGTAGAAGTGTACCAGTTGTACATTTCAATGCAATGTCTTTGATTTTGTGTTAAGTTTTATATATTTATGGCATTGTTGAATTCTGACATTTATAGAGTATTCTCAGATTGCACTGTGTGAACACACCAGACTATAAATGTTGCTTCGAAGTTAATTTCAAACTTATGCAACAAAGTTAAAGAAAATTATGTATTCAATATGAGGAAAGAAATTAATGAATACTGTAATTGTGATGTAGATATAGTGAGAAGACATTGTTTAGATTGGTTGGTTTGGGGGAGGGGACCAAACAGCGTGGTCATCGATCTGATCGGATTAGGGAAGGACGGGGAAGGAAATCAGCTGTGCCCTCTCAAAGAAATCATCCCAGTATTTGCTGAAGCGATTCAGGAAAATCACAGAAAACCTAAACCAGAATGGTTGGACATGGGTTTGAACTGTCTTCCTTTCGAATGCGAGTCCAGTGCGCTAGGTTGTTTGAACTTGTATTGACTTAAGAAAAAAATTCCTGAAGGTAACTAATATTGATCCACTCTGTTAATTGCTGGAGTTTGCATGGCTATATACAGACCAAAATATTTGCCCGGCAAAACAATTGCTGTATCGGACAAAGGGGACAAAGAAAATTACAGTAAAGAGTCTACTGCTTGGCTAAACAGTTTAAACAATTATTAAAGAGACTACTGCTTTGCTAAACAGTTTAAACAATTATGATATTCAATGTGCTCTTAATGATGGTGAAATAGATGGTTTAGATAAAGAAACAAGTACTGTTTATCAATACCATGACTGTTTTTGGCATAATTGCAAAAATATATTTTAAAGATGAAATGATTAACAATAAAAATAAAGAGTCAATGGACAAGCAATATTAAAGCACTTTAACAAGTAGTAGTGAGATAGCGAAATTCTGGATATAATTTAGTGGAAATGTGGGAATGTGATTGGGTAAACTCAACAGAGTATGAAAAAAACTAAAGAAATTAAAACAATTACCCAAAGATGTCAAACCACTAAATCCAAGAGATGCTTTTAGTGGTGGTTGTACAAATACAATAAAATTAAGAGCTAAAGCAGATGGTGTTAAGATGAAAATAAAACATAGTGATGTGCGTACCCTCTATCCAACTATATGATATCATGAGTATTTCCTGAACAACATTCAACAAAAATATATAGACTAAGACATTAATGTCAAAAATAGTACAGATTTTTAAAATGTAAGCTGTTGGCAGCTACAGGATTGTATAATCCAGTTTTACCAGTACAGATAAAGATCGATAAAAATCAAAAACTGTCATTTCCTTATTGGAACATGGACAACTGATGAAGGAAAGGAAGCTGTGGAAAAAGCATACAAAATTTTAGATGTCAATGAAGCATAGTATTTTTGAAATAAAAGAAACATATTGTTTAAAAATTATGTAAAAAACTTTAAGAAAATAAAATTAGAAGCCAGTCCACATTCTTTTAAAACCAATGAGATGTATATCAAGAGAGTTAAAGAATAATTAGATATTTTATTATAATCCGATAAGAGAAAAGGGATCCAGGAAAATATGCTGTTGCTGAGATATGTCTAAATTAATTATGGGGAAAATTTGCACAATGACAAATTATGAATAAAACTGAGTATGTTACAGAGTTGCACCAGTTATATGAGATGATACTGGATGATTGATTAGATAAGATAGATAAACATTTTATTAATGAGAATATGGTTCAAATGAAGTATAATTTCTAAGATTATTATGCAAAAAATAACAATGATACAATTAATCTTCATTGCTGCATTCACTACATCAAATCCAAGGTTGGTTTGCATATATGTTAGATAAGCTGGAAAAATCAGTTTTCGGGTATCCGACCAGGTAGCATTGTAATTTGTGGAGAAATTACGACGCTACCCGGTCGGATACCCGAGCACTTATTGAATTGAAAATACGCAGGAAAAACTTCAATCACTGGAAGAATCTGTTGTATATTTTGATACGGATAGTTTAGTATATATTGATGATGGTAAAAATACTGCAGAAAAACAATGTATGTTAGGTTAATGGATTGATGAGTTACAAAATAATTGGATTAGTGAGTGGTCTTCAACTGAACCTAAAAGTTACTATTTTGAGAAAAATGATAAAAATACTGTTAGGACGATAAATGGATATACTTTCAATTATAGGAATATTCAAAAGCTGAATCACAAATCTATGATAAGATTAACTGAGAGTGAAGTGAAAGAAAAGATACGATAAATGGAGAGGTAAAAACAAAAAATTCATCAAAAGCAAGTTAACAAAGAATTTTCATATCAGTGTGATAAAAGAGTGGTTCTAGAAAATGATGATACAGTGCCATATTAATATTAAAATAATATTTCTATATCTTCTCATTTACAAATGAAATCTATATCAGGTATTTCATTATAACAATGGAATAATGTTTTTATTGTATTCTGTTTTCTAAATCTATTTCCTCTCTAGATTTCTCTCATTTCAAGAATCATGAAAAATATCAAAATCAGAAAATAAGAAACCTGATTTTTTTTCATATATCAGATCTTACTAAATATAAGTAACAACCTCTTTCCTCTTTATCTAATATTTATTGAATAAAGTTATAATTATTATACAAATATTCATATCTGGCATACAGGTACTGTTCAGTTACTCTTAACCTCTTTTCATTCTTTTAAGCATTTTTTCTGTTCTTCACGAAAAATTAGAAATTTTTTCCTTAATTAACTCAATAGCTTGAGTAGTACTGTTTTTACTATTGCTGTTGTCCATTTAAAACATCTATTTTTTAAAAAAAATCTTAGCAAATATTTTATCTAAATAAATGGAGGTTCTACTCAAGCAGCTCAACAATACTACCAAATCAGATTTGTTGTTGTTCATTTAAAACTTTTTTTTTTATTTTAGTATAAAATTTTATCTAAAAAAATGGATGTTCTACTAAAGTAGCTCAACAATACTGGCAATTCTGATTTGCGTAGAAAAGTTAGTGAGCTAGAAGTAAATGACAGGATGCGGACATTTAAATACTAGATATGGTGAAAAAATTTGTATGTAGCTTGATGATAAACTTAAAATCATTTTTTCAAACAGATATCATACATTAATTACTGCTAGGCATCTTCAGCTTTTTGAAGAAGGAAATATTAAGCTGAGATGCAACGGAATGAAGAAACAAAAATAATGATAATGAATTTCATAGTCTAGAATTTCTAGTTTAATTTTTTAACTTCATTAATACAGTGCTAAGCCTTGCACACTAAATAATATACATTTTATTTTTTTTACTTTGGTGGCCTGTGCCAATGCCTGGTTCACAGAAAGTGTGAAAATTATTGTACCCCTCTGACAGTACCCAACATGCACGCTTACTAATCCCACCTTCAGTCATCATTGTTAAAGAAGCAAAATAAAAAATGACACTTATTATATACAGGACCACTTGTTATATTGTGGATATTGTCCAGGAGCATACTTGCTGTGATATTCGTGGACCGACAGGATTAAGAGATTATACCCACATACAATTTGGAGGGAATATTGTGTTTGAAGAAACTGATTAGTCATCAATTAAGATTTTGCGTCATGTCATGAGTAGGGTTAATTGTTTCTTCATAATTTCTATTGTGATACTTCTGCGGATAAATGTAAGCAATATAAGTGTGTAGAAATAAACTTCCACATGGGAAAAATATATTAAAAACAAAGATTCCAAGACTTACCAAGCGGGAAAGCGCCGGCAGACAGGCACATGAACAAAACACACAAACACACACACAGAATTACTAGCTTTCGCAACCGATGGTTGCTTCTTCAGGAAGGAGAGGGAAAGACGAAAGGATGTGGGTTTTAAGGGAGAGGGTAAGGAGTCATTCCAATCCCGGGAGCGGAAATACTTCCCTTAGGGGAAAAAAAGGACAGGTGTACACTCGCGCGCACACACACACACACACACACACACACACACACACACACACATCCATCCGCACATACACAGACACAAGCAGACATATTTAAAGGCAAAGAGTAAGGGCAGAGATGTCAGTCGAGGCGGAAGTACAGAGGCAAAGAAGTTGTTGAAAGACAGGTGAGGTATGAGCGGCGGCAACTTGAAATTAGCGGAGGTTGAGGCCTGGCGGATATCGGGAAGAGAGGATATACTGAAGGGCGAGTTCCCATCTCCGGAGTTCAGATAGGTTGGTGTTGGTGGGAAGTATCCAGATAACTCGGACGGTGTAACACTGTGCCAAGATGTGCTGGCCGTGCATCAAGGCATGTTTAGCCACAGGGTGATCCTCATTACCAACAAACACTGTCTGCCTGTGTCCATTCATGCGAATGGACAGTTTGTTGCTGGTCATTCCCACATAGAAAGCGTCACAGTGCAGGCAGGTCAGTTGGTAAATCACGTGGGTGCTTTCACACGTGGCTCTCCCTTTAATCGTGTACACCTTCCAGGTTACAGGACTGGAGTAGGTGGTGGTGGGAGGGTGCATAGGACAGGTTTTACACCGGGGGCGGTTGCAAGGATAGGAGCCAGAGGGTAGGGAAGGTGGTTTGGGGATTTCATAGGGATGAACCAAGAGGTTACGAAGGTTAGGTGGACGGCGGAAAGACACTCTTGGTGGAGTGGGGAGGATTTAATGAAGGATGGATCTCATTTCAGGGCAGGATTTTAGGAAGTCGTATCCCTGCTGGAGAGCCACATTCAAGGTCTGATCCAGTCCCGGGAAGTATTCTGTCACAAGTGGAGCAGTTTTGGGGTTCTTCTGTGAGAGGTTCTGGGCTTGAGGGGATGAGGTGGCGGCTCTGGTTATCTGCTTCTGTACCAGGTTGGGAGGGTAGTTGCGCGATGCGAAAGCTGTTTTCAGGTTGTTGGTGTAATGGTCGAGGGATTCAGGACTGGAGCTGATTCGTTTGCCACGAAGGCCTAGGCTGTAGGGAAGGGACCGTTTGATATGGAATGGGTGGCAGCTGTTATAATGGAGGTACTGTTGCTTGTTGGTGGGTTTGATGTGGACGGATGTGTGCAATTGGCCATTGGACAGATGGAGGTCAACGTCTAGGGAAGTGGCATGGGATTTGGAGTAGGACCAGGTGAATCTGATGGAACCAAAGGAGTTGAGGTTGGAGAGGAAATTCTGTAGTTGTTCTTCACTGTGAGTCCAGATCATGAAGATGTCATCAATAAATCTGTACCAAACTTTGGGTTTGCAGGCTTGGGTAACCAAGAAGGCTTCCTCTAAGCGACCCATAAATAGGTTGGCATACGACGGGGGCATCCTGGTACCCATGGCTGTTCCCTTTAATTGTTGGTATGTCTGGCCTTCAAAAGTGAAGAAGTTGTGGGTCAGGATGAAGTTGGCTAAGGTGACGAGGAAATAGGTTTTAGGTAGGGTGGCAGGTGATCGGCGTGAAAGGAAGTGCTCCATTGCAGCGAGGCCCTGGACGTGCGGGATATTCGTGTATAGGGAAGTGGCATCAATGGTTACAAGGATGGTTTCCGGGGGTAACAGACTGGGTACGGATTCCAGGCGTTCGAGAAAGTGGTTGGTGTCTTTGATGAAGGATGGGAGACTGCATGTAATGGGTTGAAGGTGTTGATCTACGTAGGCAGAGATACGTTCTGTGGGGGCTTGGTAACCAGCTACAATGGGGCGGCCAGGATGTTTGGGTTTGTGGATTTTAGGAAGTAGATAGAAGGTAGGAGTGCGAGGTGTCGGTGGGGTGAGGAGTTTGATGGAGTCAGGTGAAAGGTTTTGTAGGGGGCCTAAGGTTCTGAGGATACCTTGAAGCTCCACCTGGACATCAGGAATGGGATTACCTTGGCAAACTTTGTATGTAGAGTTGTCTGAAAGCTGACGCAGTCCCTCAGCCACATACTGCCGACGATCAAGTACCACGGTCGTGGAACCCTTGTCAGCCGGAAGAATGATGATGGATCGGTCAGCTTTCAGATCACGGATAGCCTGGGCTTCGGCTGTGGTGATGTTGGGAGTAGGATTCAGGTTTTTCAAGAATGATTGAGAGGCAAGGCTGGAAGTGAGAAATTCCTGGAAGGTTTGGAGAGGGTGATTTTGAGGAAGAGGAGGTGGGTCCCGCTGTGATGGAGGACGGAACTGTTGCAGGCAGGGTTCAATTTGGATAGTGTCTTGGGGAGTTGGATCATTAGGAGTGGGATCAGGATTGGTTTTCTTCGTGGCAAAGTGATATTTCCAGCAGGAACCACAACACCCCAATTCAGTTGTTAACCTTTCCTCCAAACCCCTCTCCCAATCCGAAACCTCTGTCCTATCCAAAAGCCTCACCTTCAGCCCCACTCCCAGGTTCAACCAAACTGCCCTTGTCAAAGATTTACTGTCCTACACTCGTACTCTCTGCTGGAAATATCACTTTGCCACGAAGAAAAACAATCCTGATCCCACTCCTAATGATCCAACTCCCCAAGACACTATCCAAATTGAACCTTGCCTGCAACAGTTCCGTCCTCTATCACAGCGGGACCCACCTCCTCTTCCTCAAAATCACCCTCTCCAAACCTTCCAGGAATTTCTCACTTCCAGCCTTGCCTCTCAATCTTTCTTGAAAAACCTTAATCCTACTCCCAACATCACCACAGCCGAAGCCCAGGCTATCCGTGATCTGCAAGCTGACCGATCCATCATCATTCTTCCAGCTGACAAGGGTTCCACGACCTTGGTACTTGATCGTCGGGAGTATGTGGCTGAGGGACTGCGTCAGCTTTCAGACAACTCTACATACAAAGTTTGCCAAGGTAATCCCATTCCTGATGTCCAGGCGGAGCTTCAAGGAATCCTCAGAACCTTAGGCCCCCTACAAAACCTTTCACCTGACTCCATCAAACTCCTCACCCCACCGACACCTCGCACTCCTACCTTCTACCTACTTCCTAAAATCCACAAACCCAAACATCCTGGCCACCCCATTGTAGCTGGTTACCAAGCCCCCACAGAACGTATCTCTGCCTACGTAGATCAACACCTTCAACCCATTACATGCAGTCTCCCATCCTTCATCAAAGACACCAACCACTTTCTCGAACGCCTGGAATCCGTACCCAGTCTGTTACCCCCGGAAACCATCCTTGTAACCATTGATGCCACTTCCCTATACACGAATATCCCGCACGTCCAGGGCCTCGCTGCAATGGAGCACTTCCTTTCACGCCGATCACCTGCCACCCTACCTAAAACCTCTTTTCTCGTCACCTTAGCCAGCTTCATCCTGACCCACAACTTCTTCACTTTTGAAGGCCAGACATACCAACAATTAAAGGGAACAGCCATGGGTACCAGGATGGCCTCCTCGTATGCCAACCTTTTTATGGGTCGCTTAGAGGAAGCCTTCTTGGTTACCCAAGCCTGCCAACCCAAAGTTTGGTACAGATTTATTGGTGACATCTTCATGATCTGGACTCACAGTGAAGAACAACTCCAGAATTTCCTCTCCAACCTCAACTCCTTTGGTTCCATCAGATTCACCTGGTCCTACTCCAAATCCCATGCCACTTTCCTAGACGTTGACCTCCATCTGTCCACATCAAACCCACCAACAAGAAACAGTACCTCCATTATAACAGCTGCCACCCATTCCATATCAAACGGTCCCTTCCCTACAGCCTAGGCCTTCGTGGGAAACGAATCTGCTCCAGTCCTGAATCCCTCGACCATTACACCAACAACCTGAAAACAGCTTTCGCATCCCGCAACTACCCTCCCAACCTGGTACAGAAGCAGATAACCAGAGCCACCTCCTCATCCCCTCAAACCCAGAACCCCTCACAGAAGAACCCCAAAAGTGCCCCACTTGTGACAGAATACTTCCCGGGACTGGATCAGACCTTGAATGTGGCTCTCCAGCAGGGATACGACTTCCTAAAATCCTGCCCCGAAATGAGATCCATCCTTCATGAAATCCTCCCCACTCCACCAAGAGTGTCTTTCCGCCGTCCACCTAACCTTCGTAACCTCTTGGTTCATCCCTATGAAATCCCCAAACCACCTTCCCTACGCTCTGGCTCCTACCCTTGCAACCACTCCCGGTGTAAAACCTGTCCTATGCACCCTCCCACCACCACCTACTCCAGTCCTGTAACCCGGAAGGTGTACACGATCAAAGGGAGAGCCACGTGTGAAAGCACCCACGTGATTTACCAACTGACCTGCCTGCACTGTGACGCTTTCTATGTGGGAATGACCAGCAACAAACTGTCCATTCGCATGAATGGACACAGGCAGACAGTGTTTGTTGGTAATGAGGATCACCCTGTGGCTAAACATGCCTTGATGCACGGCCAGCACATCTTGGCACAGTGTTACACCGTCCGAGTTATCTGGATACTTCCCACCAACACCAACCTATCAGAACTCCGGAGATGGGAACTCGCCCTTCAGTATATCCTCTCTTCCCGATATCCGCCAGGCCTCAACCTCCGCTAATTTCAAGTTGCCGCCGCTCATACCTCACCTGTCTTTCAACAACTTCTTTGCCTCTGTACTTCCGCCTCGACTGAGTTCTCTGCCCTTACTCTTTGCCTTTAAATATGTCTGCTTGTGTCTGTGTATGTGCGGATGGATATGTGTGTGTGTGTGTGTGTGTGTGTGTGTGTGTGTGTGTGTGTGTGTGTGTGGCGCGCGCGAGTGTACACCTGTCCTTTTTTTCCCCCTAAGGGAAGTCTTTCCGCTCCCGGGATTGGAATGACTCCTTACCCTCTCCCTTAAAACCCACATCCTTTCGTCTTTCCCTCTCCTTCCTGAAGAAGCAACCATCGGTTGCGAAAGCTAGTAATTCTGTGTGTGTGTTTTGTTCATTGTGCCTGTCTGCCGGCGCTTTCCCGCCAGGATAAGTCTTGGAATCTTTGTTTTTAATATATAGTCAAATAATGTGGCTTTTGTTTGATAGTATACAAAAGAGGACATATATGTTTTTATTCATGTAACTAATCACATTTCTTTCTGATTGTTCAAATAATTATTATGAATCCATAGATTGTCTTAACAATGTTTCATTAAATAAACTTCATTAACAACAAATAAAATGATTCTAGTATATGTAAGATTTGAAACCATTCAATTTTGCCCATCTGTTATTCAAATGAAAGTTCATAAGCTCAGTTAGTTAAGTGAGTTTCAAAACTCATAATCATAATTCCTTATCAGAACCTGATGTAGACGAGTGCAATTACTCCAGTGGGAGAATACTTTAAGAGATCGTTTCTTTACAAGTAAGGTGACCAATAGTTGTAGACATTACTGAGATGGTACTGGTGAGATACTTGCATTGGTTAATGGGTGGTGCATTGTAATCCTACTAGGAAGCCACCTATTCTGTTTCGGTTATTGATTCTGGGTGTAGTTTGGCAGAATGGTTGGAGTAGTAATATCTTATCTACGTAAAATTATAGTTGTGCTTATGGAACTTTATAAACACTGAAGACCATGAGAAATAATTGTCTAGTGACAGATGAACTTATGTTGGTCTGCTATAATCTGTGATACGTGAAGTATTGTCTGGACCAGAGATGTATCATAATTTGAGTATTTTGTGGTGTGCACAATGAATGCAAATCCTTGTTAAGTACAATGGAATGATGCTTGTTGCTAAGTACAATGGAATGATGCTAGACAATTGGCCCCTATTTTGACTAGACCAGAGGTGGACTCCTTCCTATATGTCACAAATAAAATAAAAGTGGGAATTTGAATGGCTGAAAGTGTTTTAATTTGAGATTTTAATCCTTCCTGTGTCTAGAGTTGGTGTTTTGACTTGCAGAATTGCAATTCTGCATGTGTTTGTGTCCACGGTGTTTCCCATGACCTACAGACATCAAAATACCCACCAATTACTAACACGATAGACTGATTTAATACATCTATACGACCATATGTTTTACAAGCGGTGAATTACCCCCTCTTGCTCACACACTCTCCTTATGATGCACGAAGCTTTGTTTGTCCCTGTCGTAAACAGTTTGTTGTACTCTGTGCCACAACCTATTTTCAATAGTTTTGTGTCTCAGTCTTATCAGATCATCACAGCACAGGTGGATTCTTGTTTGACATTTATTCTTGGGACATAGTTACACCCACTGTTAAGCTCTCTGCTCATTTAACCTATTACCACAATGCTTGTCTTAAGCCTGTTATACTATACCAGTCTGAAGTACCTAATGGGTTCCCACACCCATACAGCCTGCTGGTGCTATCCAATAACTCTATGCTAGAATGTGTGCAATGTTTTTTGGTCACTAGCTGTGCAGAAGGGGAGGTAGGGGGATCCCTTGTGGACTGGACAACGCAGTATTGGAGGTTCTACAGCATAAGCCTTTGCATACACTTGCATCTCACAGAACTTGCAGGCTACAGCTAGCAAGTCTGCAAACAACTGTACTAACAGGTTATGCCAGTATGACTAATAACTTGACAAGTCAACCATTTACTATCAGAAACACAATGGGTACAGATTTATGCCGAAACTGGAACAGAGAGTGCGAATTTTTGTTTTCCCACCTGTTTTTCCCACCTGTTTTTCCCACCTGTCTTACACATCTGTTTTTCTTCCTCTTGTCGCCGCATTAAAATTAGCGCCTTGTCCCAAAACACTGAGGTGGCATTTACACAATTTCACCTCACTAGCATGCTAATGCAGCTGTAATTGCGACAGAATCCAGAAGCAGTCTACTATCAATCAAACAATTGAGGACAAGTGAACGCCAATAACTTATGAAAAGCTCACGCCTGGTATAAAAATAAAAGAGTGATTCCTTCCTTTCCACCCATCCAGCATTTCAGCAGCTACCAATAGCCCTTCGAAGAATTACATTATTTCACTAGTCTTTAATATTTTGCAGTAGATAAGAAAGTTTCACATATTAGCTACGTGACAAAATACTATCTGCTTTGCACGCTATCGTTTATCACAAATTTGTTTCTGAATCTCAAATCATTTATGAGTTCGAAGAATGACATGAATATTTCACTTCCACTGTCATTTAGACAGACAATCTTAAGTGAGTGTAATAAATAAAATCCATTTTCTTGAGATTGGTGATAGATATAGATCTCATGTCAAGTTCACGGAAAAATTCAATTTGTTAGCTGCATTTCGTATGCAGCAATACATAACCTAACATGCACCAAATGCAAACTCATAGTGATGCATATTTTTCATTGCAAAGTATCCAACTTTAGCACACTTCATTATTAGATGTAGAAATATCACAAAGAACTATGACTGTCAACAAAATGATAAGGCATGCCACCATGAAACTGAAAAATGAGGCTACAAGATGTGTGAGAATTTTTTTAATGAATAATTTCTTTAAAATAGTTTTGAGATAGATTGCTGTGCCACTACTGTGCACACACACCTCGATTCTCACAGTGGAAACTCACAGTTCAGTAGGCTATAGAGGGGTGGACGTGCCCAGCATTGAGAAATTGTTTCTGCACACTCGCCAGATAATCCCATGTGAGCTTTATGTCTGCTCTGCCTTAAATTATTATTTTCTTTGTTGTATGGACAATATATACTCATGTCCACTGTAAATGTTTTAAACCATTACCTCCAGTAATACGCAAGAAACAGACATTGGGTGAGTAACATGAGTAATGCCCTCGGCACACTTCAGGCACAGCCCTCCTTTATGTTAAGCTGCATAGATTAACTGTTTGCATCACTGCAGTCATGTTCCTTTTACATGGTCACATTTTGTGTTTTGTCATGGGGTAATGCACAGTCACTGCAGCAAATAATTGCGTATCAAGAATTATTTGTACTCGAAATTTAAAAGTTGTGCATATTAGGCACAAGGGTTAGTTTGCAACTTTTATCAAAAAATGTATATGATTGATTATTATTTGTAAATAAAAGATACAGAGATTGCCCAACTGTCTTTATCTGTTGAAGAAAACCTATTATGTGGCTACTAAAAACTGTGCTACTGCTACTTGTAAACAACCCCTGTATACTGACGACCTTCCTTGGCCCTCCACTGATATGAGCCCCATTCTTGAGAGCTACAGCTGCCTGTAATCTGAGGCCTACCCACAGAGTCTGCCGACCACCCTATGGCAACATCAGCCCCGTTGGTTTTGACTGCACTCCTACGTCACTGCATCCACGCCCTGCAGCACACTGCTCTCACCCACTGTCAGGCTTAGTTTCTTGAAAGCGCCCTCCCACAATCCTGCAACTACAACCACAGTTGTCTTCCTGACACCATGCCCACTCTGACGTGTTGCATCAGCAATCCCATATCAAGATAAAACCTACAGGGTCACTTCTCTTTAATTTTGCTTACTTTTGCAACTAGTCCTACGTGGTCATTCTACATATATACAGCTTTCACAAATCTCAAAACCAAATTAACTAACTTTGTTCCAATTTTTCATTCCTGATTTTCTTTCATATGATTGGGTACAAGACTTCCTTGCAGCTATAATTCAACATGATGACTGACGTTAAGGACTGGCAGTTGACTCTCTGACGAGACAGCGACCAAGCATGGGCTGGCATAGCATTGGATGTTTTGCATAATACTACACTCAGTCCACATAGACATCATCTCACAGTAATACCACTGGCGAGGGATGCCATGTTTCCGTACCACTGCCAGAAGGATGCGCACTGAAGCACCCTCTGCCCACCAATGGGAGGAAAGGTATCAGTCATGTGGAGCTTGCCAGGCAGGTTGGTGAGAGAGTATCAGTATCCAGTGCACTCTCGCCCAAGACCAGATGTGGTCAATAGTACCTCTCAATTTAACTGTGTCGATCTCCCAATGCTGTTGTAACAAGTTTGAGTTTGCCGTAGCCCTTAGGTGTACACTTTTGGAGGAGGACTGCAATCAGTCTCTTTCTTTTGAAGTTTTCTCCTAACACAACCATTTTACAGTCATTTCCCATCACGACCAAATCCCACACTCACAATACTGACTTAACAAGTATCAGGCCTGATTTACGATTGGGTACAGGACTTCCTTGCAGGTATAACTCAACATGACAACCCATGTTTGGACTGGTAGTTGACTCTGGACACAAATTATTGCAGCACATTGTGCATAAATAGGTGAAGAGATCCACTACTGTTTGATTACACTACTGGCAACAAATCAGTGAAAACAGCAATTACCGTACAATACCTTTGAGTAAACTATCAGAGTGACCTAAAGTACAATGACCGTACAAGCCAGGTTGAGATTCATTGGGAGAATCTTAAAGACATGAAATCCATCAGTGAAATAAATGGCTTACAAAACATTCATTCAAATGGTTCTTGAGTACTGTTCGTCAATCTGGGGTCCTTACCAAGAAGGATTAATAGAAGAGATAGATAAGATCAGTAGGATTAATAGAAGAGATAGATAAGATCTGCAAAGGACAGTGTGATTCGTCATGTTGTCATGTTCTCAGCATGAGGGCATTACAAAGATACTCAACATACTCAGTGACAGACACTATCAGATATGAACTGTGCATCATGAAGAGATGTACTGTTTGAATTTTGAGAGCATATGTTCCAAAATAGTCGGGCAACATACTGGCTCCCTCCTCCATACTTCTCATGAAATTATGAACATGAGAAAATCAGAGAAATTGTAGGTCATGTGGGAATTAACAGACAATCATTCTTCTCAGACATCATTTTAGAATGTAACAGGTGCGGGGAAAAGAGGTAGTGGATCAGAAGCACCCTCTGCCACATACTATAAGGTGGATGGATGTAAATGTTGTTATCTGTCGTTATCCCCCAATTACATTTATGTCTTCCTGAAACATTTCCATGTTTTTAGGTGCTTGATAATGGCGTAAATGCTGAAACTGCAACAGCAAAAATAAAAAGAAATACTACATCCGTACAAAAATTTAACACAGCTGTGCACCCATTTTTCAGGGAGTTGAGTAACACAAAATCATTAACACAGAAGTGTTGTTAACACAATATCCTTTCCTCTGTAATTATCTTCTTTCCAAACATTAAGAGGTTCTGACATCATCCTAACTGCACTTTTATTATTCAAGCTCACAAAACATTTTACATAGATGTTGCACAGTAAACTGAATCATAAATAAATATATAATATACTTCTGGAGAATAATCTTGCACCATTATGGTAATTCAACAAATAGTAAAAGACATTTCTAGTCAATATTGGATGAACATCAGAGAAAAACTAAAAGGTAAAATAACTACTTAAGGATCAAACAAATATTAAAACAATTAAGCTTACGAGATCACTCCAACTACTGAAAGGGCGCTGCTCAATAATTGCCTCTGCCTTCTTCTGCGAACAGTATGACATAGCTTTCAGTTCAGGAATTGTTGCCGTTGACAAAAACTCCAGGACTTTCTTCTTGTCATGGTTACTCACATCAGTTGTTTCAGTTTCAGAATCATCACTGTCAATCAGAATGTGTAAAACTATTAGTGGAAGCAAATGATTTTCATTAACAATGCACATAACCCAACATTCTTAATTGTATATTATACATTTCCCTGCCAGAGCAGCTTTAAGACATGAATACTGTGTTGTAACAATATCATTGCCTAACCTAGTCAGTGGAATTTTAGTAAGACTTAACAGAAGTGATAACTGCTTTAGCAGTGATCATAACATAGTTTCACTTTATTGCCCACACCTTAAACAGCAGATTTTAAAGTGAAAATGAATGCACTCAGCACAAAGCAACCCATGCGACAAAGCACTTGCAACGCGTACAGTGGTACCCTCAATTACAGTGCTTGGCCTGTATTCAGAAACCCTCACAGACCAATTCACTTCACTTCATACTGTCCAGCATCAATGTGACATCTGATATACACAAGGTGTGCCATGGACTTGGATTTTGCCAGACTGACTGGGAGATTGTGTATTCTGCATGTGGCGAATAGGCTTTCAATTTCTAGATTCCCTGATTAAACTAGCTGCTTCTGTTTTGGCTCTACTGAACTTTGATTCCGCTCAGATAGGGTACGATCTTACTGGACTGTGTTCCAGTTGTAAATAAACAAAAATAAACACCAAGTAGTGTAAATACTTCAGAACTGATCAGTCTCATATTTCTAATAAGTATATTAAAGAATTCATTGCTTCAGCCTTCTACTCAATATTCCAAAACACTATGTGACTAATACATGTTTCAATGTTACTAAGACACTGCTCTCAGTTCTTTTCTGTTGGTTTTCTGCAGCTAGCAGAATTTCTCTCTCTCCCTCCTTTCCAGTATTAATTCTGATAGTAATGTTGTATCAACCAATCCATTCCTGTGGTGCAAATGAGAGAACTTAACACACAAACATTCAAATTAAATAACCTTAAAATGCCACTTAAAATAAATAAATAAATAAATAAAATGCTGGAAAAAATTAACCTTCCTACATCCATGAATTTTTTCCCCTACTGAGAACCATGGGTTCACAAAGACTCCAAGTAATTTACACACACAGTATTTTAACAAACTAACATATGAACAGCTGTTCAGCTTAACAGTTATCATAAATGTTAGATTCAAGAAACAAAAGTAAATTTAGACTGGGGTCATACTGGGATACTCAGTATGAAGAATCATGAATTAATTTTAATGTGTTGTACATATAAAACTGAACAAATCATCATTGGATGACCACAGTGGCACTAGAAGTGTTAAACTGTAGGAGATTACTCATCAAGAACAACAATATGTACAGGACAGATTGCTACTCACCACTGAGTCACAGCCTGGCACAATGAAAAAGTGATAGAGAGAAAGACTGTCTCAAGGCTAGCGCTGTCTTTTTCACTGTGACTCAATAGCAAGCTGCAATCTGTCTTTTCTGTACTTCTATTATTCCATCCTAGATTTTCCTTTGTTTGACACATCTAGGGAACCATTACAATACACAGTAGACACCAGAACAGTACAAACATCTTACCTATCAAATAACCTTCTCTTGAATGGCTGGGCATCTTCATCATCAATATCAGATGTCCTGTCTTCAATATCCCTATAGTTTTTCTTTGCTGAGAATGAAAATAACCATTCAATATATTAATAATCAAAACATGTAAATAAGTCCTTTTTAACAAACTAGTTTCACATTGTATTTGTTTATTTATTTCATGTTCCATAGATACAGGTACTGAGTAAATTGCAAGGATACAGAATGTGTCAGATTGTATATGTTTCAGATATCCCTTGCATAAATACTATAGCAGATACAACATAAAAAAGTGTCAAATAAGGAACATATATCTGGTTACCAGAATATTGCAGTACACTGAGGCAGGATCAGATATAGGTTTAATTTACATAAATGCAATAAAAGGTTCAATGGAGATATCACATAAAAAAAAGATATATCCAATCAACAGAATATTGAGTTACACTTAGGATAGGTCTGTAACATACAGAGGAAGCAAAAATAAGTTGAATAACACAATAAATACAAACATGAATGCAGAAAACCAAATTATTATATATCTATCATACTGAGATTAAAAGTATTTGAAAAATAGTTATAAATTTAGTGGTGGTATTCATTTTCTCTCATAAATTCATTGACCGTATAAAAAACTTTCTCCATTAGGTACTCTTTCAGGTTTCGTCTGAATTTTGGTAATTATTTGTGCAAACATTTGATATGTGGTGGGAGTGCATTAACAGCTTAGTGCCAGAGTAATAAGCTCCTTTTTGCACCAGATTTAGACTCTTCAATTCAATGTGTAGACTGTTTTTCATTCTTGTGTTGTAGCCATGATATTCACTGTTGTATTTGTATACAGCAAAGGTTTTACAGTCCAGGCCGTCAAGGAAAAAATATACTGTGAGGAGGAGGTAAGGATCCCCATCTTTCAAAACAAGTTTCTGCAAGCGTGCCTATAGTGGACACCACTTATTATTCAGGTGCCTTTTTTTTTTTTTGGGGGGGGGGGGGGGGCGGCAGTGAATTTTTTTTCTTTTTTTTTTTTTGCGAGAGGTTGGTTCCCCCAGGATACGAAACTACAATATATTATTGAACGAAAGTAGGCAAAGTAGGAAGCCTTAATGGCATCCACTTCACACACAGACGCAATAATTCATATTGTATATATTGCTGAGCTAAATCTTTATATTAAAAACAAAGATTCCAAGACTTACCAAGCGGGAAAGCGCCATGTGCGGATGGATGTGTGTGTGTGTGTGTGTGTGTGTGTGTGTGTGTGTGTGTGTGTGTGCGCACGCGCGCAAGTGTACACCTGTCCTTTTTTTCCCCTAAGGGAAGTCTTTCCGCTCCCGGGATTGGAATGACTCCTTACCCTCTCCCTTAAAACCCACATCCTTTCGTCTTTCTCTCTCCTTCCTGAAGAAGCAACCATCGGTTGCGAAAGCTAGTAATTCTATGTGTGTGTTTTGTTCATGTGCCTGTCTGCCGGCGCTTTCCCACTTGGTAAGTCTTGGAATCTTTGTTTTTAATATATTTTTCCCATGTGGAAGTTTCTTTCTATTTTATGAGCTAAATCTTTTATAGAGATGAAGATGAAGGATGTGGGTAGACCAATTTGCTGTCTAAGTATGCACCCAGGAATTTTGTATCCTCAAGTTTTTGCGTTGGTTGACCTCTACACTTTATGTTAATTTTCTCAAGATTTCTTTGTGGCATATGGACCCTAATGGGTTTATCTTTGTGGAGTGAGAGACCATTTGCAGAAAACCAATTTAAAACTTCAGAGAAAACTTTGTTTGTAGTTTGGTCAAGATTGTTGTCAGGCAATTCATCAATGAGAATTTACGTATCATCTGCAAAAAACAGTAAAATTACTCTTTGTACTGGAACAAAGAGGAAAGTCATTATTGAAAGTAAGAAATAGCAGCGGACCTAAAATTGAGACTCAGTGCACACCACAACCTACGGTACCCAACACCGATGCAAAAGGTTCTCTTGAAGAGCCATTCTGCATTATGGTCTGCTTTCAGTCCTTTAGCTATGACTGAAGCCGCAAACCAACAGTATCAGCTAGACCATAATATTCTGCCTTTTTCAAGAAATTTGGTGGCTTTCGCATTCGAAGGCTTTCAACCAAAAAATACCTAGTGGAGACATTGTTATGTTAACAGCCCACAAAACTTGATTACTAAAGGAGAATTGATCAGTACAAAAGCCAGCACAAAACCCATATTCAGGATATTGTGGAGATTAAGATGGCTGATGATCAATTTGTGCACAAGTTTTTCAAGAATTTTTGGAAATACAGTTAACAGGGAAAACGGGCAATAGTTAGTGAATGTTTTTGTCACCTATTTCAAAGAGAGGTATCCTGACAGCCCCTTTAGGCTATCAGGGGCAATTCCTTCTTGCAAAGATGGATTCAGTATGTTGCATAAGACTGGATTTATATATTTATAACAATATCCCCCCCAATGAACCATGGATCTTGCCGTTTGTGGGGAGGCTTGCATGCCTCAGCGATACAGATAGCTGTACCATAGGTGCAACCACAACAGAGGGGGTCTCTGTTGAGAGGCCAGACAAACATGTGGTTCCTGAAGAGGGGCAGCAGCCTTTTCAGTAGTTCCAGGGGCAACAGTCTGGATGATTGACTGATCTGGCCTTGTAACACTAACCAAAACGGCCTTGCTGTGCTGGTACTGCGAACGGCTGAAAGCAAGGGGAAACTACAGCCTTAATTTTTCCCAAGGGCATGTACACTCCTGGAAATTGAAATAAGAGCACCGTGAATTCATTGTCCCAGGAAGGGGAAACGTTATTGACACATTCCTGGGGTCAGATACATCACATGATCACACTGACAGAACCACAGGCACATAGACACAGGCAACAGAGCATGCACAATGTCGGCACTAGTACAGTGTATATCCACCTTTCGCAGCAATGCAGGCTGCTATTCTCCCATGGAGACGATCGTAGAGATGCTGGATGTAGTCCTGTGGAACGGCTTGCCATGCCATTTCCACCTGGCGCCTCAGTTGGACCAGCGTTCGTGCTGGACGTGAAGACCGCGTGAGACGACGCTTCATCCAGTCCCAAACATGCTCAATGGGGGACAGATCCGGAGATCTTGCTGGCCAGGGTAGTTGACTTACACCTTCTAGAGCACGTTGGGTGGCACGGGATACATGCGGACGTGCATTGTCCTGTTGGAACAGCAAGTTCCCTTTCCGGTCTAGGAATGGTAGAACGATGGGTTCGATGACGGTTTGGATGTACCGTGCACTATTCAGTGTTCCCTCGACGATCACCAGAGGTGTACGGCCAGTGTAGGAGATCGCTCCCCGCACCATGATGCCGGGTGTTGGCCCTGTGTGCCTCGGTCGTATGCAGTCCTGATTGTGGCGCTCACCTGCACGGCGCCAAACACGCATACGACCATCATTGGCACCAAGGCAGAAGCTACTCTCATCGCTGAAGACGACACGCCTACATTCGTCCCTCCATTCACGCCTGTCGCGACACCACTGGAGGCGGGCTGCACGATGTTGGGGCGTGAGCGGAAGACGGCCTAACGGTGTGCGGGATCGTAGCCCAGCTTCATGGAGACGGTTGCGAATGGTCCTCGCCGATACCCCAGGAGCAACAGTGTGCTGGGAAGTGGCGGTGCGGTCCCCTACGGCACTGCGTAGGATCCTACGGTCTTGGCGTGCATCCGTGCGTCGTTGCGGTCCGGTCCCAGGTCGACGGGCACGTGCACCTTCCGCCGACCACTGGCGACAACATCGATGTACTGTGGAGACCTCACGCCCTACGTGTTGAGCAATTCGGCGGTACGTCCACCCGGCCTCCCGCATGCCCACTATACGCCCTCGCTCAAAGTCCGTCAACTGCACATACGGTTCACGTCCACGCTGTCGCGGCATGCTACCAGTGTTAAAGACTGCGATGGAGCTCCGTATGCCACGGCAAACTGGCTGACACTGACGGCGGCGGTGCACAAATGCTGCGCAGCTAGCGCCATTCGACGGCCAACACCGCGGTTCCTGGTGTTTCCGCTGTGCCGTGCGTGTGATCATTGCTTGTACAGCCCTCTCGCAGTGTCCGGAACAAGTATGGTGGGTCTGACACACCGGTGTCAATGTGTTCTTTTTTCAATTTCCAGGAGTGTAGCTTTACTGTATGGTTAAATGATGATGGCGTCCCCTTGGGTAAAATAGTCCCCCATTCGGATCTCCAGGCAGGGACTACTCAGGAGGATGTCGTTATCAGGAGAAAGAAATCTGGTGTTCTATGGGTCAGAGTGTGGAATATCAGATCCCTTAACAGAGCAGGTAGGTTAGAAAATTTAAAAAGGGAAATAGATGGGTTAAAGTTAGATATAGTGGGAATTAGTGAAGTTCGGTGGCAGGAGAAACAAGACTTCTGGTCACATGAATACAGGGTTATAAATACAAAATCAAATTGGGGTAATGCAGGAGTAGGTTTAATAATGAATTTAAAAAATAGGAATGCGAGGAAACTACTAGTAGGAAAAGGAAGAGAAGGAAATGTAGTAAGTGAATATGGAATTGGGGTAAGAAATGAAAGAGGAAGCCGCCTGGTAGAATTTGGCACAGAGCATAACTTAATCATAGTTAATACTTGGTTCAAGAATCATGAAAAAATGTTGTATACATGGAACAAGCCTGGAGATACTGGAAGGTTTCAGATAGATTATATAATGGTAAGACAGAGATTTAGGAACCAGATTTTGAACTGTATGACATTTCCAGGGGCAAATGTGGACTCTGACCACAATCTATTGGTTATGAAATGTAGATTAAAATTGAAGAAACTGCAAAAATTTGGGAATTTAAGGAGATGTGACCTGGATAAACTGACAGAACCAGAGGTTGTAGACTGTTTCAGGGAGAGCATTGAGGAACGATTGACAAGAATGGGGGAAAGAAATACAGTAGAAGAAGAATGGGTAGCTTTGCGAGATGAAATAGTGAAGGCAGCAGAGGATCAAGTAGGTATAAAGACGAGGGCTAATAGAAATCCTTGGGTAACAGAAGAGATATTGAATTTAATTGATGAAAGGAGAAAATAAAAAAATGCAGTAAATGAAGCAGGCAAAAAGGAATACAAACATCTCAAAAAAAGAGATCGACAGGAAGTGCAAAATAGCTAAGCAAGGATGACTAGAGGATAAATGTAAGGATGTAGAGGTGCGTATCACTAGGGTAAGATAGATACAGCCTACAGGAAAATTTGAGAGACCTTTGGAGAAAAGAGAACCACTTGCATGAATATCAAGAGCTCAAATGGAAACCCAGTTATAAGCAAAGAAGAGAAAGCAGAAAGGTGGAAGGAGTATATAGAGGGTCTATATAAGGGCAAAGTTCTTGAGGACAATATTATGGAAATGGAAGACGATGTAAATGAAGATGAAATGGGAGATATGCTACTGCGTGAGGAGTTTGACAGAGCACTGAAAGACATAAGTCGAAACAAGGCACCGGGAGTAGACAACATTTCATTAGAACTACTGACAGCCTTGGGAGAGCCAGTCCTGACAAAACTCTACCATCTGGTGAGCAAGATGTATGAGACGGACAAAATACCCCCCGACTTGAAGAAGAATATAATAATAATAATAATTCCAATCCCAAAGAAAGCAGGTGTTGGCAGATGTGAAAATTACCGAACTATCAGTGTAATAAGCAACGGGTGCAAAATAATAACACGAATTCTTTACAGACGAATGGAAAAACTGGTGGAAGCTGACCTCGCGGATGATCAGTTTGGATTCCATAGAAATGCTGGAACACATGAGGAAATACTGACCCCATGACGTATCTTAGAAAATACATTAAGGAAAGGAAAGCCTACTTTTCTAGCATTTGTAGACTTAGAGAAAGCTTTCGACAATGTTGGCTGGAATAATCTCTTTCATATTCTAAAGGTGGCAGGGGTAAAATACAGGGAGCAAAATGCTATTTACAATTTGTACAAAAACCAGAAGGCAGTTATAAGAGTCGAGGGGCATGTAAGGGAAGCAGTGGTTGGGAAGGGAGTGAGACAGGGTTGTAGCCTATCCCTGATGTTATTCAATCTGTACATTGAGCAAACAGTAGGAAACAAAAGAAAAATTCGGAGTAGGAATTAAAATCCATGGAGAAAAAATAAAAACTTTGAGGTTCGCTGATGACATTGTAACTCTGTCAGAGACAGCAAAAGAGCTGGAAGAGCAGCTGAACGGAATGGACACGTCTTGAAAGGAGGATATAAGATGAACATCAACAAAAGCAAAATGAGGATAATGGTATGTAGTCGAATTAAATCGGTGATGCTGCGGGAATTAGATTAGGAAATGAGACACTTAAAGTAATAAAAGAGTTTTGCTATTTGGGGTGCAAACTAACTAATGGCACAACTAATTTGTGGCACAACGTGACTAGAAGAAGGAATCGATTGGTAGGACATACTCTGAGGCATCAAAGGATCACCAATTTAGTATTGGAGAGCAGCGTGGAGGGTAAAAAGTGGAGAGGGAGACCAAGAGATGAATACACTAAACATATTCAGAAAGATGTTGGTTGCAGTAGGTACTGGGAGATGAAGAAGCTTCCACAGGACAGAGTAGCATGGGAAGCTGCATCAAACCGGTCTCTGGAAGAGACTGTAGACCACAACAACAAAAACAACAACATTTCAGTATTTTACTAGAAATATTGTCTGCACCAAGAGACTTTATTTTTTAATAAATTGATTATTCTTTCAATATCAATTAATGTGCCTATTTTTAATGAACTGCTTATTCTTTCAATATCATTTAATGTACTAAAGATAAGGATGTCTATGGAGTTCTGTTGCAGATAGCTTTCTATAGAAGAGCTATCGCTTCGTCCACAGATCCTTTACAGACTACCTTCTCTGCTGTTGACAGAAAATGTTTGCTCAATTATTTCTGCTACTATTTCAGGTTTCTTTATAATATTGCCACCTTGTTTGGTTTTAATTTCTCTCTGTGTCCTGTCCCCTGCTTCCTGCCATTTTCTTTCTTTTCACATTCCAAATTGTTTTTTAGTTTGTTTTCTGGTGTCTCCATTTAAGTTATTATGCACATACTCTCAGATTTATTTATAACCTTCTTTAGAATCCTACAGTAAACTATTGTAATGTTGCTGTTTCTTTGGGTCATTACAGGTTCTGAGAGAACTATATACCATCCTTCTTTTCTGCAGGATGTTTTTATTCATGCAGTAAGCCACTTTTCTTGTCAGTGGTTACAAGGTTGGTTGTTTGTAATTATTTTTTGGGGAAGCAAGCTTCAGAGTGAGATCTAAGTTCACTTACAAACATATTATTTTTATTCTCGTCTGTTCCAATGAAAAATGGACTCCAATCTATCCCCTGGAGTCTGCAGTTGAAATTTTTAAGGGACTCATCATTTATTATCCTAAAAGATTTCCAAGAACGGTCAGACTTGTTGAACAAGTTGACGTCTTGAAGATAAGCAACTGACCATCATGGTCAGAAAGGCCATTAACAATAGGACGTACACTGGTTTTGTTGACTCTTGACTTATCTACATATCTATTGTCAATCACAATTTGAAAGCTATTAGCAATCCTAGTTGAAAAATCTACTACTGCGATCAGATTAAAAGACTCTACTAGATGCTCTAAATCTAGTTTAGTGTTGCTCTCATTTAGAAAATTGATATTGAATATGCCTACAATTATTAAATTTTTGGATTTTGAACACAGCGGTAATAAGAGAGATTCTAGTTGCCACAGGAACATATTCATCTTCCCTGTAGGAGCTTCGTAAAGTGCTAACACTACAACTGGCAAGATGTGCAGTAGGCCCCATCTCTACTGCATATATTTCAGTATCTCATTCTATACAGTGACTGTTTACCTCTAATGCTTTGTAAGATATGTTATTTTTTACGACCTAATTTACATCACCATCTTTTTCCAATATAGATCTAGAGTAATGTGTTAATAGACAGTAAGCACTCAACTGCAACATTTCAACGTCTTTCAGATAATGTTCACTAAAATATAATATATTAGCATCTTTTATTCCTTTTGGATCCTCTAAAAGAATAAAAATTTCACTTGCTGAAACTGCATACTTTCACACAAAAAAGTATCTGAGGGCTTTGAAATAACTATTTCTTCTCTGTTGCTCACGTTACTTTCATCACTGTTGGCGGCATGACATATAGGAAGCTGACAGACAGTTTTATTTCTTGAAAGTTGATCTTTAATTGTTTCACTGATGTGATCACACACAAACAGTTTCCCTTCATAGTTCAAGTGCATTCCATGTTTGGTGTACAGGTTTCAATGCAGCTTACTTATTTCTAGTACTTCGCATTTATCGCATACTGAACACAGTTTCTTTATTTTAATATGTCTTCCAGATTTCTTTGTTCACACATGAAATGTAAATCAAATCATGCCTTTGAGGCACTGTGGCAACTATTGTGTTTCTAGATTTACTCACATCTAAAAATTTATGTAAATTTTCACACAAACATCTGCTTCATTGTCAGCTACAACATTCGATCCCATTATACAAACAATAGTCACTATGTTGTGTTATTTTCGTCTGAAAATCAGCCTCTACAATATGTCAGGTTCCTGCCCCCACGTTTCACTAGAACAGTCACTGTTATGTCATGATTTTTCTCATATAAAATATTAGATAGCTTTTTGCCGTGGCTGTTTATTAGTAAAAGTTCACCACTCTTTCTTCTTTTCTTGATGATCCATATTTCTTGTTGACATTATTCCCAAAAAGTTCATTTGTTCTCAAATCATTGGTATTTTCAAGATCATGATCTTTTGTAGTACAGTCGCTATCACAGTCACTTTGCAGAACATAATATTTGCTATTTTGGAAGACTGCAATTTTTGATGCAGATTTTGTTGATCTTTTTGGGGATAAAGAAATACCTTAACGAACACTACTGTCTACTCAGACAATTATTATTTGTTAACTACTGATCTGAATATTAAAATAACATGTGTTTGCATAAAATATAGAATATACTTTTTTATAGTGGCAGAGTTGGCTTTTCATTTTCCCCATAGGAAAAAAAAGTTATTTTCCTATTCTTTCTTCTTGCATTCTGATCAGGTGCAACAGCCACCTTTATTTTCGTAGCTCATATCCGCTATTTTAAAAATATTAACTTCTCTCTGCACATAATTATTTTTAAAACTATTCAGTCCCTTGTAGCCTTTCACAGATTTCAAGAACTTTATTTCTGATTTCTGTATCTTCCTATGATGTTTAGTATTTATTGTCGATGTCTCTGAGCTGTAAAGCAAATTTGGCACAACCACCACTCTGTAGAATTCTATTTGTGTCTCTTTACTCATTTTTTCACATAATATTATTCAGATTGTTCCACATATGTGCTGGTGTTTATTCACACAAGATATTGGAAGTGAGACACTTATTCAATAAGTCCATAGCCTAGTGGCAGTTTTCTCCAGACTGGATATTTGCTTCTAACAAACATTCTCTTAATATTTTGTGTAGAGGTTGTCAAGTTACACCTCGTGCAGATTTGATGAAGGCAACAGCCGTCTCTCCTCAGTTTGTTGAATAACAACTTGCCTATCAGTAAACAATGTTGTACTTAGGTGCATTCTTATTCCAATGTAAGGGATGCTCTACATCACTGATATACTCCTTGACTGATACACATTTCTTTAGAAGTACATTTTTTTTTTTCAGGATTTGTGTATCAGAGTAAGATTTTTATGACATCTACGTGATGGAGTAGGTAAGTTTGTCTAATCGTAGAGGAGGAGGATTCATTTTTAATGTCCCGTCGATTATGAGGTCATTAGAGACAAAGCATATGCTCACATTAGGGAAGAATGAGGAAGGAAATCAGTTGTGCCCTTTTAAAGGAACCATCCTGGCATTTGCCTAAAGTGGTGTAGAGAAATCAGGGAAAACCTAAATCAAGATGACCGGACATGGGTTTGAACTGTTGTCCTCCTGAATGTGAGTCCAGTGTGCTAAGAAATGTGTCACCTCGCTCTGTAAACAATAAGGATCTTTTAACTCTGTCAAAGGCCTTTTTGTATAAGGGGCATTCAAAAAGAAATTAGCCGCCGTCTGGAATGCGCAAACCAGTGACAGGAGGGTAATATCGTGGCATGTGTAACGAGGTGTGGTTCCGACCAGAGCGGGAAAGTTCACAGCCCATCGCTAGACGGCAGGCATACACGTCATGTGACTATACAGAGCTAGCAGCAGCATCCATCAATCTTCCAACACTGCTAGTTGCATTGGAAACAGTGACATGGAGGCGTCAAAAGAAGAGCAAAGAGGTGTTGTTCGTTTTCTGACAGCAGAAGGTGTAAGAGGAAGGGACATTCATCGATGAATATCACTAGTGTACGCCGAACACTGCACGTCCCTTGCCAGGGTCAAGGCATGGCACAAATGCTTCAGGGAAGGACGAGTGTTGTCAGCGGATGATGCATGGTCTGGAGCATCACAATGCATTACCGATGACATCATCCAGCTGGTGGATGCACTGATTACCCAGGACTGCTGAGTGACAGTGAAAGCCATAGCTGCCGTGGTCAGATTGAGCGTCGGAAGTGTTCACACCATCATGAAGGAATGACTGCATATGCGCAAAGTGTGTGCCCAGTAAGTGTCTCACAGTCTTCAACCACACCATGAAATGTGTCGAATGGCCCACTGTCCTGCTCATCTCCAGCGTTATGCTTGGGAAGGGAATGCGTACCTGGCACGAGTGGTGGCTGGAGATGAATCGTGGTGTCATCAGTTCAAACCAGAATCAAAACGACAAATTCTCCAGTGGAAGCATCCAGGGTCACCACCACCAAAAAGAACCAAGGCCATCCACACGAGTGCAGGAAAGGTTATGCTGACATCCTTCTTTGACCAAGATGGCTCCCTTCTGCTCCACTTCCTGCAGCACAGGACAACAGTGAATGCCCAGCATTACTTGTAAACCTTGACCACTCTTCTCTAAGTGATCAAATCAAAATGACCATGCAATCTCACCCGTGGGATCATTCTGCTCCACGACAATGCAAAGCCTCATACGGCCATCACAGTTGTGGCACTCCTGCAGAAATTCAATTTGGAGGTTCTCGGCCACCCTCCATACAGTCCCAACATCTCTCCCTGTGATTACACCATTTTTGGTCCCCTTAAAAAGGTTCCGTGGGGCGATTCATTACGGACGATGACGTCCAGCTGTACACGCAGAACTGCTTGACATCGCAGCACCAGGAATTTTATTAGACAGCCATTCACCACCTTGTCTCGGAGTGGGACAAGTGTCTCAACAGGCAGGGTCAATACTTCTAACATACAGGTACTGGTTTCTATAATTATCCCTCTGGCTCACTTCTTTTTGAACGCCCCTTATAATTGACAAGTATGATGTGAGCCTCTAAGTCAATTTCTTGTCTTCTTGGAATCAGCATTTTAAAAGAAAATGTGTCGTCTATACATTACTGATTGTTTCTAAACTCAGCTTGTTCTTCAAGCAGTAACATGTCTGGTTCGGAATTTAATATCCCATTAATTATTTTTCCCATATAATTTATATGTGGTGTTTCATAAACTTAAGCCATACGTCTATCATCTTTTCTAAATATAGGCTACACCAGACCTTTTCTCCAGCCATCAAGAAATATGTAGACGGCCAGGACTTGTTGATTAGGTGCAACAGTCTTCGTTTAAAAGGATTACTGGCACATTTTAGTAATTATGAATTCACTTCATCTAAAACATGTGCTTTTTAGTTTCTCAGTACCACAAGGCTTTTTATTTTTCATAGTCTTACGTGCATTTTGTAGTTTCAGTACATAACATTAAAAGCAAAAAATGAAAGCTCTCCTGAGCTTTAGTATAAGAAAGGCAGTGACATACAGGGTGTTTCAAAAATGACCGGTATATTTGAAATGGCAATACAAACTAAACGAGCAGCGATAGAAATACACCGTTTGTTGCAATATGCTTGGGACAACAGTACATTTTCAGGCGGACAAACTTTCGAAATTACGGTAGATACAATTTTCAACAACAGATGGCGCTGCAAGTGATGTGAAAGATATAGAAGACAACGCAGTCTGTGGGTGCGCCATTCTGTACGTCGTCTTTCTGCTGTAAGCGTGTACTGTTCACAACGTGCAAGTGTGCTGTGGACAACATGGTTTATTCCTTAGAACAGAAGATTTTTCTGGTGTTGGAATTCTACCGCCTAGAACACAGTGTACAGAAAATGTACTGTTGTCCCAAGCATATTGCAACAAACGGTGTATTTCTATCGCTGCTTGTTTAGTTTTTATTGCCGTTTCAAATATACCGGTCATTTTTGAAACACCCTGTATAAATTAAACTATTTTCTTCACACCAGTCATCTAAACATATCTGTATTAATCAAAGCTGTTAGCAATCTCAAACATGTCTACACACACACACACACACACACACACACACACACACACACACACACACACACGTGAAGTGCTCATTTTAACACTGCTGGATTACAACAACATGTTTGAAACTGCTGACTTTGATATGACACATTTGAAAATTAAACAGGCAAAAGAAAAAAAAAAAAAAAAAAAAAACACCAACAAAAAGGGAGCCTACCTCCACTCACAAATATTTATCAGAATTCAGTCCTTGGGATCCTAATATTTTCTTCTTCCATATAAATTATATATCAGTTGTCTTAACTTTCCTTTTTTGACTATCACTCATATTCTGATGATATCAACATGCGACTGAAGGCCAGCAGTCACTTCTTCAAGCTACGGCATTTGTTCAGTATTAAGTCAGGCATGGATCTAGGCCTCAAACGGAACCTAAAGAAGTTGCAACTGATCCTCATATTGTACATCTAGCCTGCCAGTAATCCCTTTCATGAAGTAGTTTCTCGCGTACTCCACGATATCTGTTAAGTTAGCAAAAAAACATACTAGATCTCTGTGTGATCCTGAATGAGCATCTAAACTGGGCCAAACACAATGTCCAGCATGCAAAGAACCTTTCACTTCTGTCACATATCAGATAGATTAAAAAATCTACTTAAAAGGTAAATAAATGTACAAGTTATTTGACCCAGTAGCTCTCTCTTTTAGCAGAAAGGTTGAAGGGGAAGAAAGAAGGACGAACGAAAAAGACTAACGAGATTTAGGAAATTAAGAAAGTTCAGAAATGTCTCCCAGAAACCAAGGATCAAGGAAGGTGGCATGAGAAGGAAAGACTTATTGTTAGGGACTGTACTGGACAAGATATGAACACCTGAGATCTTAAAGGCGGAAGGCATGTTAATAAGCAAGGCAGCGATAACTGACAAAAATTTCGCGCTAGAGTTAATAGAGTAGAAAGCTAAGTGCCTTATATGTGGTAGGGGTGGGGGCAGGGGAAAATAGACAAGTCAGAAAATAAAATATATACAAATCTAAAATGGAGAGAAGAAAGGAATAGTTAGTGAGAAAAAAATGTTGAGTACAATCTTTAATGCTCTACCACCTTCCCATTCATGTTGATGTTTGTGTCCCCTTATCCTCACAACATGCAGATCTATTTGTACCTGGAATCTAAGTGACCTAGCTCCTAGTTCCCAAGCGAATACAATCCATTCTTCTATTCTCCCTAAGGAAACGCAAGTTCCAAATGCTATGTATAGTGGGGTGTGCCATAAGGTCATGCCCTATGGTAGCTGGCTGCAAGATTGTACAGAATAAGGCACACACGAAGCACAATATCAGCAATTTTGGTCACACCCACATCTTCAAAGGTGTACCACGGAAATTCACCATCAGCCCCACCACCACTACCACCAGAGAAACTGTTGCGAGCAAACAAACCATTGATGAGAGAGATTACCGTTGACTACTGCAGATTGTAACAGCAGATAGATGAGCATTAGCAGACAAACACTTGCCAGTAGAATGCTGGACAATAACTGCTGAGTAAATAAACCATCCAGCACTACTCCTTACAACAGATACATGTCACAAGGTACTAATTAGCATGAGTGCATAAAAAGTGCTACTGAGTGCTCAGAGCATGGGAAATGTTTGCCTACTAGGCTGGTAAACTACAGTGTGGATAGGCACAAACCTATGATAGGGCATGAGGAGATTAAGAACCAAATCAGGCAATGCGTTCTAATTGGCAACAGGGCTCTTTTCAGGTAGATGTGGTAGTCTCACAAGTTAGTGAATGTCTATGTAGAATAAAATGGGCCTCATCTTATGTCTACCATGTTTTGCACTGTTAATGGAACAGGAAACTGCTGCACAATCATCAGCATCCATTTGTTCACTTACAGCACCCCAAAAGTAGTATACTTTCAACAGTCTATACACCAATCCACTGCTTTCAAATTGTGTCAGAATGGCTGATAGAAAATTATAGACATGAGAGTACTCATCTGGATCACAAGGACATATAAACTCAATCTTACTGAATACGCCTCTGAGTGAAATGTGCACACCTTATGCCCAGGTCCAACTGGCCTCAATGAACTGGGCATTCTTGGATGACAATGTAACCCCAATATCTTATGATGTCCATGCCATGATGCACCACCACCGTCATCAAAGTGAACAGACGGCAACACAATACTAGGTAGATGTGCCTAATTAAATTGCTTGTACATGTGTGATTAACATTACCTTAATATTTATGCTCCCAAGCATAAAATCATCTGTATCTGCATTACTATTGTAATAGTGTTTCCTATGACAGTGTAATTTTATTTTCAAGATAAAATCTAAAAATATATCTGGTCAGATGTAAGAGACGGCCTGGAGGTCTTAACGAGCTGAATTAATGCATTACAAAGAGACGGAAACAACAAATATGAATAAATAATAAATGCCATATTTATGCATGTTCAGATGAAATTATGTAACAAAGGCCACACATAATAAGAAAAATATGATTTCCATTTTATAATACTGCCTCAGAATCACTGATATGTTCACTGTGGTATTCGTTCATATTATTGAACTAATTAAAAGCAAAAGAAAAACAGAAATAAATATGAACCTTTCTTAACTTTCTTGCGCTGCAGTTCATCATCATTTTTTCTTTTAGCTGTGTCAGAAAACTTCTCTTCACAGAGTCTGGCCATTGCTTGCTCCACATTCCAGTTGCTGCGTGCAAGGGCATCTTGTAATTCCTGTACAGAAGTGATCACATTTCACATTTTTTTTATGTGTTACCAAATACCAATGGATTGCATACAACCTCAGAATGTTTGGAAATTAATTTTTAAGCAACCAATTATGACAAAGTTCTTTGTGGAGTTAATAAGTAACTCAAAGAAAAATTGACATCTGAAGGGGGAAAAAAAACATGCAAAGTACAAAATAAGGCCTTCAAATGTACTGATTTAGAGCTATATTAATTCAAATACAAGAGCTGTATGTAAAGCAGAGATTGAAATACTGGAGAACATGGAAAAATTCTGAATTCAGAAAAAAAACAGCTACTTGTAATACGTCGTCTTCATTTCATACCATCGAAGACAGAATGTCATCATCTTTTCAGTGTAATCGTAAATTTGCTGCATTTGAGCATGTGTAGCACACAAATACTCAAATGCTGCCGCTGCTATCACAACAAAGGATTAATTGATGATGATGGATTACACCTGAATCAGAATAACAATATGACTGACAGCTAACTGTATACAAGACACCTACAATAGGAAAACTCAATCAGAGAATGAGATTGGTCATGTCTTATATTCTCAATCATTTTTTTTCATGTGGGGTACCACAGTTTTATATTTGTTGACAGTCACTGTAATGGTTCAACCTCGGTTCGCATTACTGGCCAATTTTGGCCTTACAAGCCATTCTCAGGTGCTACAGGTGTATCAAGTCAGATATATCCAACATGTTCACACCAATAATAACCATCAACTGGGGTGGAGGGTGGGGGGAGGGGGTTTCAGACAGTATGGTTTATTTTCTCTTCCCTGCTGCAGCAATGAATTGGTGCTCATTTTCACTTCCACACACCAGTTTTTTTGAGTTATTTACCGTTTTATGTTCCACAACTTTTCTTTTGGCTCGATTGTTTACCAAGGTAAATATCTGGTGGAGAGTCTGACTGTTGAAAGTGGAAACTACCTATTGTTGCAACTGGTGAGATAGTATTATAACTGCAATGGTCAACAAGCCGTGTAGCGTATGGCATTTAGACAATTCCTGTAGAAGTTTGTCCAGTTTTTCGTGTACAGTTATAACATGACGAGAGTTTTTATAAAATTGTTGACTATTTGAGGACATTTCAGATAATGTTGAGAAGGTACTACAGTATGGTAATCGTACAGAAAAATGTGTGGTTTGTATTGAATATCTAGATCAATCTTACAAAATAAAGAATGGCAAATAAATCAAAAAACAATTGGGAGTACAACTAGTATGAAACCAGGAATAAGAAGGAATGTCAAGTTATCTTGAGTGCGGTACATTGGAGACTTCCTTTCACTAAATTGGGTATTAGATATTCAGTGAAAGGCTACCTTGACAAATCTGGCTGAAAAGAAGAAATTTTCTAACAATTTACCAAGAGAAGAATGAGAGGACAAGCAGTAGTAAATAGGAGCAAGAAGTAATGTTGAAGCAAGGTGTCATAATAAAAACTGACCTTTAATACGTAAAATTCATTACCGTATTCGACAGACAATAACATGCTTTTTCTTTTTTTCTTTTTTGTGGAAAAATTGGCTCCAAATTCCAGTGCATCTTATATTCGAAGTTGATATATAAATGTTCAGTGTTTTACTTAAAAAACCTACTAGTCTTAAAGATGGCCACATATTCAATGCTGCGGGAAACCTATCTCTATCTAGCATCACTGGCTTGAATTGGCAGCTGCATTGCACTGACGCGACAAACGTGATGCGCAGATTCACAAGCTTTCCCTCCCACCCCACCATCACACTGTCAAGCCTATGTTGCATCATGGCAGTCTATGGTGCCAGTGAATTTGAATTCATTTGTTATTTAGAAGAACGGGGGGAAAAAAAATGTAAATTTTTGTCCGGATTCTTCCCACATACTTTGAAACTTCGGGTAGAGATTTAAAAGCGTGTGTCTGAAATCATCCCAATCAATGGTGTGATATGAGAGACATTATTTTTAAGACTGAAATAGGTGTGACGCCATGAATTACAATAGTAACAGACATTAATATCGTCGAAAATACTGTACAATGATACGGGATTGATAATTATAGCCTCTCATCAAATTAGTAAGAATGTTGATTGGCATCAACACTTACAACGTAGTGTGTAAACAGTGCAACTTGTGATTTTCTTATCGTCTCAGGATACAATTGTTCACACCAAACATAGGACAGTGTTGAGTGGCTCCCCTAGGCCAGCTTTCATATTCAGGTTGTATACACGGACAAGGAAAAAAAAATCCCGGATTTCTCGGTTAAAAATACATTTTCTCCTGGTGGAAAAAACACTTTTCCAGTGTAGTGGCAGTATACTTTCCCTCGAAACTGTAAAAGTTATCAATCCTCTGAATGGCTATGGTTTTATACACCGGCGTAGAACTTCCCGACACGTTAGGATATATAACACAGAGGGAAAAAACAGATGTTTTGGAAAGATCTTTGATGTGCAGCAACATGTATGCTGTATATTTTCATACTGCGAACGTATAAATGCAAATTCCACAAAACACCACATGTTACTTACTGAATCATTGAAATCGAGATTGCGATGTGCTTTTGTAAGCCAGTCACAGCTCACACCACGTCATCTCGCCAGCCGATGACAGCAGATATTCAGAGTATACGACATGTGATGTAGTCAGCCAATAGCAACATCACTGTTAAGTAGCGCGAACACACAAATAGGAAAAGTTAATGGTTTAAATTAATATATATAGTGTTGCTACAGGAAAAGCAAAGCTTTCACATATAATATTGGTCTCTAAGATTTATGGGGACGTACAATCACTGGCTCACCCCCTGATAATATTGCTACCCTACCGCAGCGAGAACAAATGTATCTTTTTCCATATAAGTTCCCTGAAGTACGAACTCTTATGCTACATGCATTGTGTATACACTGCGAGAATAAAAGTATTCATAGTAAGTGACGGGAGTGCGAGTAATTATCGTCGTAATCAGCACGCTCGCTCCCCACTACCTATACGTTAATAACCTGCAAGAGAAGCTAAGATTGCACATATAATGCTCATCTTTTTTGTGTGTGTTACACTTAAGATACATCACACAAATGTGCCAGTAAAATGTTTAATAACAACATAAATGTCTGATCTTCTGGGCTCGAAATTCTTCTAAATGGCTTGTCCAAAAATGTTGATTTTTAAATCAGAGTTAACCGCTCTGTGATTTCAGAAATTCATCGTATATTCTCGCATATTATTGATCTTGCGTAAAAGGAAATTTACTTTGAAAAGTAAAGCCTAGTTTACATGACGACACTACGTTGTAGGCAACTGCGCTACCGGCCAGTGCACATGCACGCCACGCGTTTGCCCAACTAGTTGGTTAAATTAGACCATAGAACTAAACACTTTCGGCATGTTGATACTTTGGCAACACTAGTTGCATGAGTTTTGAGGTTATGTATGTTCATAGAGTGCAGAAAACAAATATCAAATGAGGAAGGGAGAATAATGTTCGCTTTTTGGATATCTTTGTGTAGGTGTCTGTGGGATTTCAGTGGTGTTGATAACGAAAAATATAAGCAACATATTGCTGCTCCTGAAACCGTCATGGATGATCAGAATACAGATGGTTTACAATGTTTGAGCTGCAGGGCAAAATTTATTGAAAATGGAGCACATATGCAAGTTAATTAAGAGAAATACAATTCTGGCTGTAGAAATGCTCTTGTCTACAAGGCTAAAATCCCATTGTTCGAGTTGGACGATTCTTTTTTAAGGAACATTGTTGACAGGGTTAGGTTGTTTTGAGGGAGGAGACCAGACAGCGAGGCTATCGGTCTCATCAGATGAGGGAAGGAAGTCAGCCGTGCCCTTTCAAAGGAACCACCCCGGCATTTGCCTGGAGCGATTTAGGGAAATCACAGAAAACCTAAATCAGGAAGGCCGGATGCGGGATTGAACCTTCGTCCTCCCGAATGTGAGTCCAATGTACTAACCAATGCGCCACCTTTCTCAGTTTATTGACGGGAGGGAATGCTACACAAGTCAAGAAGCTGCTTGCTTTATTCAATATTCATCTATTCAAAACATCGTACCATGCTCCCCATTCACATATGTTTGAATTTAGAAATATTTCCACTACAGATCTATCTTCAAGACAGTAGTTTGCAAACCATTCTGTTCTTAACGCGGCCTGCTTCGAATAATTATTGCTGTTAATGTAAATAATTATTACTGATACGTTAATAATTATTGGTGTTAATGAAAAAGAGTCATCACCAACTAAAACTACGTCTTCTAGCATGCCGAGTATTCTCGATTGTAATGCATGCAATGTGATATGTAATTTCAGTTCTGGTGACAGTGCTTCATGCATTACAGTGTCTTTTCCTTATCTCATAATTAACTCTATTTAGAAGAAACGTGAACAATTCTGGTAACATTCTAGGATAATTAAAAGAACTTTGTGGGTCATCCATTATAAATTATTTCAGCAAGGTTGCTGAGCAACCTAGCTGACATCTTGTTTCCATCCAGGCACGAATCGAAACATATTTCTTATTTTTTTTAATGCAGCGATTCCACGCAACAAGCTTTTAACTCCATCACAACTCGTGTGACGTGCAGCTGCCAAAACTTTCATTTCAGACATGACTCAGGAACCCACAAAATGATGAAGCTGAAGTATATGCTGGTGTCGCTGTTTCTACAGTCATATATGAAACCATTTGCGTGCAACTCATTCCACGCAACGAGTGGCGCAACACAATGTCGTCTTGTAAACTATGCTTAACGCTTCTCCAACCACAATTCGCAATATTTTCCCGCGACGTGTTACAAATATGTTCATTTCAGTAGTTGCCAGAGAGTGCTAGATAACAGGCATCACAGCGCTTGCGTAACTACGATGACGCAGGGAGCCCCTATGTTCGTATAAGTGTAAACATTATAAGATCTTACATTATGCCATAAAAGAAACAAGACATCAGAGGATACTCCAAGAGCATCAGAACGCTGTGAACTGTACTAAAATACATAATTCGGCTTATAGTGCACAAGAATGAAGTAGGCCTCGACCTGGTATTATGCTCTTCAGTGTGGTTTTCGGGATGTAAATTTTCTTGGAGTTCAAATGGCTCTAAGCGCTATGGGTCTTAACATCTGAGGCCATAAGTCCTCTACACTTGGAATAACTAACCTAAGGACATCACACACATCCATGCCAAGGCAGGATTCGAACCTGCGACCGTAGCAGTCACGCGGTTCCAGACTGAAGCGCCTAGAAAACGCTCGGCCACACCGGCCGGCTTTTCTTGGAGTACCAGTACTGTATTATCTCATGTTTGGTTCTTTACTATGGCATAATGTCATACGTGCTAGAAGATGAAAACGTGCCCTTGAAACACAGCGAACAGTTGAAACTAGCCAACAGCGTGGAATTGAACACTTTCAAATAAATTGACTGCCTCAGTGGAAAAGATTAATAAAAGGCAAATTTCTTTAACTAACCAACAAAAATAATTTCATTGTTCTGCTTGGCTGCCAGAAAGGTGGAAGTAAAATAAGATCTGAAACTAATAACATTTTAGCCCTTCCATAATTATGTGAATGTATTTTAATTCTCTTGATAGCTCCCGGCCACAGAAATCCATTTTGTATTCATTTAACGTGAGATCAGTGAACGAAGAGGAAACAGCAAAATCACTAAACGTGAACACAGATAACGTGGAGACTACCCACCTCTTCACTAGAACTCAGACTGCTCCACGCATCTGCCTCGGATCTACAGTATTTCCAACCCCCCCTCCCCAAACGTTTGGGATCGGATGCAAAAAATTTAAAAAATCGACTTTTCGAAAAAACGTTAATTTTTTAGCACACATCTTTCTGAACAGTCTGGCACATAAAACATGTATGTTCGAGGAAATGTAAGACATGTTATTTCGTGTTCAGTGTGCCAAGTACAGTGCCACACCTCTTCACAGGGCATTCTTCTATCGCACGTCACTGCATTTTGCTCTGTGGAATGCCAAGGTGTATATTTTGTAACACATACCATCAAAATATATTCATGAAAGTGGAAATTATAATGTCCTGTGGTGCCTCTCCTGCTACCAGTTGGCCGGATTGACATCCCGCCGCTCTTTTTCCAAAAACCTCGCAATTGACACTGGATGGGATTATTTGTAACCAGGAGAACAAGAACTCCTCAGAAAATCTGCACTCTTTACTTCCTATTAGCTAATAACTTGCTGTTTTGTGTGACATTACCTCATCAAAGTTCATCAAACGTTATGCTACACAAAAAATCTAAGTGTAATTGTGTAATACTGAAAAGGCTTTACAGTTAGTACCCAAGACTGGTGTGATTTCGCGATCTGATTAGTCTATTTTGTCACTGTCTGCCGATGCAGAAGAAAATAACATAAATTAAGTCCAGGTGGACGGCGTGAACCAAGGACATGTTTTTGTACTAGTTCCCACCTGAGGAGTTCTGAGAAACTGATGTCTGGGGGAAGAATCTAGATGCCGCGTGTTGTGAAACAGGCGCCGAGGTCACGAATGTCACATTGTAGAGCATGTTCTGCAACAGGATATTGCGAGCTGACAGTATACACTCTCTGCCTATAATTGATTATCTGGAGGTAGTCATGCCGATGAAGAAGGCTGAACAGTGTTTACATAACAGCTGGTATATGACGTGTCGATCAGCAGGTCAGGAAGAGATGAACTCATGGTGAGGCTGAACTGCTAAAATTCCTGGAATCTCTGAATACCTTCCACCAATTAAATTCCAGATGGTCCTATTCCGAATGGCATGTCACTTTCCTTGATGTTGATCTCGTCCTCACCAAACGCCACCTACACACTTCCGTACGCGTTAAACATACCAACAAACAACAGTACTTACATTTTGATAGTTGCCATCCTTTCCATGTCAAACATTCCCTCCCATACAGCATTGGAATCCAAGGCAAAGGTATTTGTTCGGATGCAGACTCTTTACAGCAAAACACCGCATTCTCACCTCAGCCATCACTGCATGTAGTTACTCCACCAGCCTAGTTAAAAAGCAGGTTTCTCAGGCCATCACAGCCAATCCTGGTACTGCTGATCCCTCCAAAAACCAGCTTCGGAGCACACCATTGATGACTCAGTATTATCCTGGTCTGGAATGTGTTAATCAGCTACTTCGACTGGGCCATGACTTCCTAAAATCGTGCTCTGAAATGAGATCCATTCTGTCTGAAATTTTTCCCACCACACCTAGAATAGCTTTCCGTCACCCTCCCAGTCTCCGCAATATTCTTGTGAGACCCTATGCTCCTTCTGCACCCGTCTCCCTACCCTATGGCTCCTAATGCACCCTCCTACCGCCACCTATAATAACCCTGTAACTGGCAAAATATATACTACCAAAGGGAGAGCCACCTGCGAAACAACACATTTTCAAATCTCGTCCGATTCAGTCCCCAATAATCAGTCTTCCCCTGAGCCATGGTTCTGGTTGACTTTCCCAAAATCTAGCCCTTTTCCTAGACCTCTCCAGTCCTTTTCCTTCTCCCCTCTTCCTTCCACTTCAAGCCTTCAACCTGAAGAAGCTTGCCCATTACAACCGTCTTTTATATGAGCGTTCTGCTGCCGCCTCGTGAATAGATTTTTTTATGTATTCAGCTAAATAATTCTGTCAATAATTGACTGTTTTCATTGTTATATTTTCATAATATTACTGTTATTTACCCACATGTGCCCACACCTTCCTCCCCCTCTGTGTTCCCACCTTTTCCTCCATCACTATCTCCACATCATCCTTCCCATTTTCTCTTCATCACCACCTCCTCCCCCATCTATCTATGCCCTTCCCTCTATCCACGACCTTCCCTACCACTCTCTGTACATCTCCTCCTCCCTATCTCTCTGTTCACATCACCTCACCTCACTACTCTCTCTCTTCAACACTCCTATGCCTGATCTCTGCCCCCATCTTCTATGTCCCTACTCCTTCTCCACACTCTCAATTTGCTTCCTCCTCTCTCTGTCTACCCTCCTCCTCCCTTCTCTATCCATGCCCTCCTGCCTCCCCCCTCTCTCTGAATATCCCCTCCATGCATGCTGTTACTACTCCAACACAACATGCCTGTGATGCAGGGCAGCCTATATGCAAGAAGCAGGAAAAAATTATTTTTACCATTATCTCCGCTGCTATTGGAGACTGCTTATAAATCCAACAATGCTGATATTCCTGAGGCCTTGTGTTCATGTGCCAAATTTGGCTGAAATCAATCCCAGACATACATACCTAAACTCTGCTATATCTGTTGGTACGTCTCCTCCTCTTCTCTCTGGCCCTCACCTCCCTATCTGTTCATCTGCTTCTCCCACCCACCTCTCAAGCTCATCTCCTCTTCCCTCCCCTCTTTCTGTCCATCTCCTTCACCCCTCTCTCTGTCCATTTCCTTCTTCTCCTCCCTCTCTGTATACCCCGTTCATCCCCCCCCCCCCTCACCCTATCTTTCCCTTCCTGCCCTTCTCCCTACTTATCCATTCCCTCCTGCCCCCCCCCCCCTTCCGTCTCCATCTCCTCCTCTACCCACCTTACCATCCCCCAGGTGTACCCATCTGCACATGTAGCCCCTGCGAAAGAGGTTGATAAATCAGGCTGGTACTACTTCAACATGCCTGTAATGCAGCACCATCTATCTCTCAAGGCCTTGGAAGCACTCTTTTTCCATAACGAGTAGGCAGCCTTGTAAAGCAGCTGATAAAGCAGGCCAATACAACAACACAGCATGCTGGTTGTGTGAGGCAGCCTGCAGGTCAGGGGGGGGGGGGGGGTGATCAACGTTTCTTGCCCCTGATGTGTGGGCTGCCCTGAAAAGCAGGTAGATAATATTCCCACATAACACATTTGTCATGCAGGCCAACCAATAGAGCAAGGGCTTAAAAAACATGCCTGTCCGTACCTCCGAAAATACTGGAGCTAATGTGTTGTAAACCTAGTTATGTTGGTCCTCTCAGGGCAAGGAGTTTGTGCATCAGATTTGGCCCACTGCACTCCAGGGAATTGGACGTAGTTCTTACACACTCTCTCTCTCTCTCTCTCTCTCTCTCTCTCTCTCTCTCTCTCTCTCTTGCTCTCTCTGTTTTGCGTATTACATATATACTAGCTTCTTCCCCATTGCTTTACCTGTGTGCACGCACATCATGCATAATGCACAAATCTCTTAGCCATCTCCTCCTCCACCCTCTCTGCTATCACCTCCTTACCTCCCTAATTTGCCAGTCTCCTCCTCCCCCATCTCAGCCCATCTAATCTCTCCTCCCCTCCCCTTACCCCTATCCATCTCTTCCTCTCCCCCCTCTCTCTCTTTCCCTCTCTTTGCATCTCCTCCACTCCCCCCTCTCTATGTCCATTTCCTCCTCTCCCACCATTTCAGTGCATCCACTCCCACTCCTTCTCTACCTACCCATCCCCTCCTGCTCCCCTCTCCCCTAACTATTCCCTTCTCTCTCCATCTCCTCCTCTATTCATTTCAACCTGCCCCCTGCAAAAGATGTTAATAAAGCAGGCTGGTACTACAACAACATGCCTGTTCTGCTGGCAGCTTTCAAGTCAGGGGCTGGAAAATCGTTTCTTGCCCCTGACTTGTAGGCTGCATTGCAAAGCAAAATGATCAGGCAGGCAATACTATCCCCACAGAATATTCCTGTCATGCAGAGCAGCCTATATGTCAGGGGGAGGACAAAAGCAAGTCTTTACCTGTATCTATGCTCCTATCTGAACTAGGTGGTTGTAAACCCCCACAGTGCTGATACTCTTGAGGCCTCCTGTTCCTGCGCAAAATTTGGCTGATTTCGATCCACAGATTTGAGAGGAGATTCCAAACGTAAACCCACACATAAGCTCTGCAAATTTTACACACACACACACACACACACACTTCAACACAAATATCTCTGGAGCAACAACAGAAGTGAGAAATGACTTTCACAGGTATGAGTGCACAGAACGGGCTCAGGTAAGGGTATACTATGCGACATTCTAAAATGTATGCATATACTAGTTTCAACAGAAACTTTTTTTTTAATGAACATCCCATATTATTTCTTATGCAATCAGTAACATGAAAAAATGGTGTTGCCTGTATCACAATACATCAATTACATCCAGAGAAATTGTAAAGCAAAGTTGACAATTGAAATAAACTAAATGCACTGCTGCTGGATGTTCTGAGATGCAAGTGTGAACACTATGTTGCCTGTAATTGCGATGTGATTGATATACTACAAAGCAACAAATGCAGTACTTATTGCTATTTACACTGTTATGACTGAACTGGAAACAATACAGATGTCCATTGAAACCCAATGAAAAGTGTTTACTCATTTGTGATTTGTTGATCTTTACTACAGTACTAGAATGGGTATAACTGTAACTAAATATTGAGTATGCCAGGGTAAACATAATTAATGACGGACCAAGGATATAACAGAGGAGTAAAGACTATTTGTAGGTACTTTTACATTAATTAAATAGTGTACATGACATGTACAGCATGAGTCACTGAACATTTTAATGACTCCATTACAACTGAACTTTTGCACAGGCTAAAATGATTACATAAACATACAATAGTATCCACAAAATGAAGATACGTCTTCTCAGATACACACAAAATGTATGCCAGTATGTAATCACATTTCACTTGGTAGAAACACCGCAATGTACATCCAAAGAGATCGTAAATTTACATGGCAACACCACTGTGAATGCTTCAGCACTGATGGACTTATACTGCTGTCAGTGTGTCTGGTGTTACTGCAGCACAAGCACCAGTAATAGTGGCTTTTGTGTTGTCCACTGTTGTTGGAATCTGCTTATACACCAGATTTTCACATGTCTGCAGACAAAAAAGTCTATCAAAGTGAGAGCCAGCAACCACGCTATAAATCTCTGAACAGCACTGCCCCATCCTACCCATCGATTTGAGAATTGTTGGTGTAGTGCATTTCTTGCCTCCTTGGCATTATGCGCAGAGCATCCATCACGTTGGAATCACATTATGTGACTCACATGAAGGGATGGATCTTCCATCAGACTACATAGGATACATCACAAGAACCACATATAATGTTGCCCATTAATAGTGTCATCAATGAAATATGGACCAATGATGTGTTGTCCTGTAATACCATATCATACACTGACATGCCACTGATGTCAGTGTTCTACCTGACAAAACCAATGTGTGTTTTCCAGTGACCAGTAGTGCATATTAAGTAAGTTAATGTTTACATTGTTTTGTAAACTTGGCTTCATCAGTAAACAGTAAATTTATGCATAATGTTATAGCCTTGCTGCATAACCCACTGGCAGTATTCCAGGCAAACACAAGGGGCGATCCCTGTGGCTAATGTGTCGAGACAGACCGGTATTTTAGGTTAAGTCCAGACAGACAACACTCAAGATAAACAGAATAAAAGAAACTTCATGTACAGTAAATAGGAGCAAAGCTAAGGGCAGTATCAACTTACTTCATCAAAATATCAGGGGAATAAAAAATAAAGTAGATGAGCTTTTAGGGGGGTTTAGATTATCTCAAAAATAAAAATGAGACTGATGTACTCTGTCTGAACACCATGTAACTGTGGGGATGGATAGTGTCAGTATAAATTGGTGTAATTTAGCATCTTACACTTGTAGATCTAGGATGGATAGAGGAGGAGTTGCCATTTCCATAAAACAAGGGTATAAAAGACAAAACTGTAGAAGTAAGCAATTTTTGTGTTGATCAACACTTTGAGGTTTGTGCATGTGAAGTTCAGGTGGATAATGTAGTATTGATTTTAGCAACAGTGTACGGGTCCCCATTAGGAGATTGGGAGCTATTCATAAAAAAGTTTGACTCCCTATTATGCTGTCTATCAGACAAAAAGGACAAGTTATTAATCTGTGGTGATTTCAATGTAAGCTTTCTAAGTAATTCTGATAAGAAAAGTGAATTAGAAGTGTTATTAATGACATATAACTCAGAATCAGTGATAAATTTCCTTACATGTATAGCTCAAGACAGTAGCACTCTAATAGAAAATGTATTTGTACAGAAAGGGGATGTAAAACAACCTGCTTTCCCTGTGGTAAATGGATTGTCAGACCATGATGCACAACTGATTAACGTACAAAACAGTAATAGGGTGTGTAGTTCAGAAACCATTATGTAAAAGTTTGAGGTTGCCCAGCCCGGTATCTATAGAGCACTTCAGAGAAAGTTTAAGAAATGTTAATTGGAGAGATGTATATAATGAGCCAAATGCTAATGATAAATGCAACATATTTCTTGATACATTCATATTCCTTTTTGAACATTGTCCCCCAAAGTCAATTACTAAATGTAACACCACACACTTTTCAAAGAAACCTTGGGCTACTACTTGTATTAAGAGGTCTTCAAAAAGAAAGAAAAAAACTGTATGAGACAGCAAGAACTAGTTTTACACTATAAAAATTATAGTTTTACACTATAAAAATTATTTTAACACACTGAGAAAAGTTGTAAGGAAATCACGAAAAATGTACGTTAGAGAAGAAATTAACAACTCCGGCAATAAAATTAAATTAATACGGAATGTTGTTAGAAAGGAGACAGGAAAAGTAACCACTGGGATAGGTAGTATCACTATTAAAGAGAATGAGACCATCCTAACCAACAGTACACAAGTAGCTAATGTATTTAACAACCATTTCTTAAGTGTAGGAGAAAAAAGAAAAAGCATGGCAGTGTATGGAAGAGCCAGTTTTGAAATATTTTAGTCAGATTAAGTTTCACCTAAAAACCTCTTGTGAAATAAGTAAAATTATTAAATCTTTGAAAAATAAATGTTCTGTTGGAGTAGATGACATTTCTAGTAGGATATTAAAATGATGTGGAGCAATTACAGCTGATGTTCTAAGTCACATGTGTAATGCATCACTAACACAAGGTATTTTCTCAGACAGGTTAAAATATACCATTGTCAGGCCTCTCTACAAAAAGGGGGATACCACAGATGTCAACAATGTCAACAATTATCGGCCAATATCCTTGCTTAGTGTTTTCAAAAATCTTAGAGAAAATAATGTACTCAAGGGTGGTTAGCCATCTTAACAGTAATGGGATATTTAGTAGATCACAGTTCAGATTTCAAAACTGCTGTTCCACTGACACAGTAGTATACCATTTCAGTGTCCACATAATAGAGTCTTTAAATAGTAAAATGTCACCAATAGGAATTTTCTGTGACTTTTCCAAAGCATTTGATTGTGTGAACCATGGCATTATGTTACAGAAATTACAATTCTATTGTATAAATGGAATAGCACATCAATGGTTTAAGTCACAGAACAGGAAACAAAAAGTTTCCTTGCCACTTCATCTAACTGGGGTGAAATTACATTAGGTATTCCACAGGGTTGAATCATGGATCCCCTCCTGTTCCTGATATACGTGCAAGATCTCCCTTCTTATCTGAAACAAGAAGCTCAATTGACACTGTTTGCTGATGATACAAGCATCATTATTAATCCAGTAACAGAAACGCCAATTGAAAATGATAGAAATAAGGTCTTTGGAAAAGTCATTAATTGGTTTTCTGCAAATGAGCTTGCTCTAAACTTTGAAAAAACACATTACATCCAATTTTCTGCTGCAAAAACTACAGTTCCTTCAATAAATATAACACATCAACAGAAGTCAGTAGACAATACTAAGTTTGTGGGTATACATATAGATGAGAATCTTAATTGCAAAATTCATATTTTAGATCTTCTAAAGCAACTAGGTTCAGCAACTTTTGCAATCAGAATAATTGTCAATTTTGAGGATATAGAAATTAGTAAGCTAACATACTTTGCATACTTTCACTCTCTGATGTCATACGGAATAATATTTGGGGTAACTCAACACTTATACAAAAAGTATTCACTGCTCAAAAGAAAGTGGTTAGAATAATGTGTGGGGTTCATAGTCGCACATCCTATAGGCATCTTTTTTAAAAGCCTCACAGTACAGTTACTCACTAATGAAATTTGTTCTCAATAACATGGGCCAGTTTAAAAACAACAGTGACATTCATCATTATAATACCAGAAAACTATCTTTCGCACAGAAAGGGGTAAAATATGCTGCTATATAATTTTTGCAAATTACCAGATGAAATAAAATGCTTGACAGACAGCAGTAATAGCTTCAAAAATAAATTGAAATCATATCTCCTTGAAAACTCCTTCTATACCATAGATTAATTCTTGAATAGGAATAAATAAATCTGTTAGTATAGTATATACATGTTGTGCCATTTAAGGGACTGGGGTAAATAATAGAAATATTAATCTTTAACACTGTACTGTAATACATATATATTATAAAATCTTGTATCATATGTGCATTTCTTGTGCAACTGACACGTTCCACATCATAACAGCTTCAGTACTGAGCGACTGATCAATGGAACAAGCAACCAACTAACTAACTAATTATCTTGAAAGTCATAGCCTTCAATGTAGCAACATGAGGTATGGGTGGTATTTCTGCCTGTGAAGAATACCCAGCATACTTGTTCAAGAAATTCCCACCATTCTCTCCATATCACAAGAAAAGACATGAGAGTTTATAGCAGTGGCTGGCAGAACAGCTACTTCTGCTGCTTCATGTGTTGTTGTTTTACTCCAGATCTGTGTTCATAGAGATGTGTCTTGTTGTGTGAGGCCTTCTAACAGTATTCATTAAGGTACAGTGGGTCAGATGTTATCTATTAGGGTTAACTCTGGTCATGCAATTGTGCTGCCCATCTGCCATTTTTGTGATATTCTCTGAAAATCAGTAATGTTTCAACCATTTCTTCATTTATGAAAACCTTTTTGAATTCCTAGAATGGATGGTAAGGAAAATTAATATCATGTTTACAACATTTTTGCCATTACAGTGTACAGTACACCAGCCCCATTTACCTGTATGTACTTCCATACAAATCAACTGCTTCATAATGTACTGTTCCAACATACAGCGCCGACTGTGATTTGTTCTAGTACACAACTCTAGAGGTGAGGACTTGTACCAGGTAGTGCAACAGGTTAGCAAACTCTCCCAGGTACTGTTCTGTAGTGTGTACATAGACAAATGAAACATACAAGAGGGAACTGTTATGTACATATAAATACTTGTGGCGGGAAACCCTATTATTACTTTTGGCCCCCATGAAAACAGTAAAAGTAAGATTACACATATCAATTACATTGTGATTCAGAGCAACGTGGTATTCACGCTTCCATCTCGGGATGTGTAATAGTGGTGCTTTTTGTTTATTTCAAGCATCAACTTCACTTTGCGATTTCTTAGAAGGCGATTGATAGGACTCCCTGTTTTTACCCACTGATTTGGATATTGTTGGTGTAGTGGATTTCTTGCCACTTCAGCATTATGCACAGGGCATCCATCATACTGGTATCACACTATTTGACACAGACGAAAGGATAGGTCTTCCATCAGACCACATAAGGTACATCTCAAGAACCATGTTGAAAAATAACTTCTATGGGCATGAATGTAAGGCAAGGGCTCGTGAAACTGAAAACTATGAGACATTCTTAAATGTAAGCAAGTATTATATTCTACACAAAATTATGCTTTTTTAAATGGACATCTTATATTATTTATCATGCAGTCAAAAACATGAAAAATCAGGAAAAGAATTGCATCAGTTGCATCAAGGTGAGATCCAGTGACCAAGATGTAAATCTCTAAAACAGGACTGCTCCATCCTACCCATCTCCAATTTAGAGAAATGGCTGATGAGACAAAGATTTTATTCAAATGAGAAGGTGATTGCAGCAACTAATAGCTATTTTGCAGACTTGGACAATTTCTATTATTTGGAAGGGATCAACAAATTTGAACAGCGTTGGACAAAGAGCCTAAGTCTAAAAGGAGACTACGTCGAAAAATAAAAAAGGTTTACCCCAAACACGGAAGTAGTTTTTATTTTTGCACTGACTTTTCAAAACACTCCTTGTACATACACTATTCAAAATAAGGGATTATGTCCATGGTGGCAGAATATGATATCCAGTGATACCCAAATTGTATTTACTACATGAACTGTGCTCAATTCATTTACTTGATTAGCGATGGCAATGAGTCTTCCACACCTGTTATTGATCAGTTTAATTTTTATTTGATGCAGCGAAATCTGTTTGTGTGTGTGATTTTTTTGTTTTACGTGTTCAGTTTAATGTCAGGAAGGAGCAGATAGATGGAAAAACACAGTAAATGGAACAGTAATGGGTGCCTGTATACTTGTGTCATCCACTACAGTGATTGCTTGTTCTCGAATAAATTTATTTGTAGTATTGCTAGAATCTGATAAGAAGAAATCAGAGACAATCACTATGACCATATTGGCAAGTGACGAACAACCATAAAACGGAAAAGCATGAAACAAATTACTCAGACAGACGTAGCCAAATTTCCGTAGGACCTCCAAGTCAAAACTCATCTGCTTCTGACAGTTAACAATTGTTTATTTACGGTTGTGTTGGTACTATATGTGTTCAACATTTCTCACTAAACTAATTAACCAAATTCAAAGAAGCTGAGATGAATTTGAAAGTTTTCTAATGGTATACAGGGTGACAATTATTGAACTATATGAAAAACAAACACATATTATTAATAAACTAGGGCATGCACACACTTTATTCAACATTTAAACATCACTACAGATATTCAGATTTAGGTTATAACATGTACGATGTGACTGCCATCATTGGCGATGATTCGGCGCAGACGAATTCTGCGTGACCTGCTGAAGTGTCAGAACATAAATGCTATTGATGACCTCCTGAATGTCTGTTATCAGATCAGCAACGGTTTTCGGGTTATTGCTGTACACCTCGTCTTTAATATAGCCCCACAAAAAGAAATCATATGTCTTCAGATCTGGAGAATATGGCAGCCAATCAAGGCCCATGCCAGTGGCCTCTGGGTTCCCCAGAACCAGAATGCTGTCCTGAAAAAGCTCCTCCAGGACATCAAACCCCCTCCTGCTTCGATGGGATCCAGCTCCGTCTTGCGTGAACACATCATGTCAAAATCAGTGTCACTTTGGATAATGGGGATGAAATCATCTTCCAAAACCATCACATACTGTTTGGTGGTCACCATGCCATCAAGAAATATCGCACCGATTATTCCATGACTGGGCATTGGACACCACATAGTCACCTGCTGAGGGTGAAGAGACTTCTCAATTGCTAAATGCAGATTCTCAGTTCTCCAAATGTGCCAATTTTTCTTATTGACGAACTTATCCAAATGAAAGCGGGCTTTGTCGCTAAACCAAACCACCCTAATTCCCATCATGCCCCTCGCCCAACTATGCAGTTTGAATGTCCTAACACAAACCGTTCAGAAGTTATGACGATTTTATTTCATATGGTTCAATAATTGTCACCCTGTATCTGCGTGGAGAAACTTTTTTACCATTATAATTCATATAAAATTAACTGTAAAAGAGATAGTAAACACACAGCAGGGGGGGGGGGGGGACCTACAAGTGTGTAAACTATGTGACTATGTACATCCAACAATTTATCAGAAAGTTTTTATTGCAGTACAGCCTGTAGTCACACACTAACTCGTGAGAAATGTTTATAAGTATTGCTTTTCATTGATTTCCTTTATTTACACAGCATATAACTGTAAGAATTATCCCTACAGCAGAAATATATGCTGTTTGTAGAAAACACAGTAGTCAATCTGCTGTCACTGATGAAAAACTTGAGAAAAATTGCTTACTAGGAACCACAGCCCACTTTCAGCTACTGTCTGCTGTGGGGCGAACATATTCAGCATGCAGCACTCTGGCCGAGTTTTGCTATCAACAACAAAATAACCCTCACGCACATCAGTAAAGAAGCAGTGTTGTCAATAATGTGACACATATAGCTCAATAAGCATCATAGTGTCATTTGTGACATCTGTTGCACAATAGAACAGCAATTTATGCAATTATCTATTTTGAAGTAAAGACAGGCAATTATTTCTTACATGATCTGGGCTTTAGTTGACTTTTTTCATCTATGAAATGTACTGCAAGCACATAAAAATTAATATTATTAATATCTGTCTACCTGTTAGCTATGAGGAAATCGGTCTTTCCAGTGGCCAAACCCTTTTCAATTTTATCAAATCATGATACAAACTAGGAATTGGAGAGAGTGATAATGTTTTTCGATTTGGTAAATTATAATATGGGCACAGTATACCTATAATTTTTTTAAAAAATTCTGTGTCTTGAACTATAGATAAAGAAAAATATTCTTTGCAAATTATTATGTTGTGTATCTAATGTCATACTTTTATTTAATGTGGTTAGTTTGCTAACATTAACAAATTTACTTCTGATATGTTGCAAATGGAAAGTGGTTGGGGGGCAGGGGTGTCAAAAAAGAAATCAAACCATGTCTTGGTCCAGACCCAGACAATAATGACACAGTGGGTACAGCCGAGACTCAATTTCACTTCCCGGGAGGAGGCCTTCATTGGAGATGGAAGTAAACCTCAGTGAGGACAACTCATGAAAAACTATTTCTCAGATTTCTGTATTGGTTGACGGTGAGCTTCATTGGCTTTCCGAATTACATCATTCCAGAGGTACTCTTAGATACTTTAATTTTAGATATTGCTTCAGGCTTGACAAGGAGACAGAAGAAAATGGAATTATCCATCGGCAGTAATGGAATTTTCCTCTCTATTTATTTATTTGGTAAAATGGTATCATTTATCACACAAAGACTTTCTTCTAGTCGAAGGCGAAGTGGGTAACTGATTGTCCTGAGGCACTGAAAAGTATGATTGGACAAATTAAAATATTTACTATTAAGACGGACTTCTCACACAGTAAAAACTTAAGATGAGAATAAATGTAAATGTACATGCAATGTATTCTATAGTCAGAAGTTATAGAGTTTGATGTAGGACATCATGATTCGCAAAACCTAGACCTGCAATCATACTGTGCATGATACAGGAAAAGATCTGAAATCTTCATAACAAAAAGCAAACTCACGAAGTCAGATGTGACAATATGCATGGATTTCTCATATGAAAGACCACAAATTCTGAATAGCTGGTACATAAATTTGGGCTACATAACATGTTGACAAGTGATGACAGGCTTATGATGATGATAGAAGCTGGAAAAAATATCAGTCAGCAATACAAATGAGCTCGAAAGCCTTTGCTTTGGGAGCTGAGAACTTGCCAACTCATGCGGCCACTAGTTCTATAAATGTGCCTGCACTGCTACAGTAGAATGTAGCTGACCATAATTAACTAATGCATTTATTAACTGATTTACTTGATCTTATTACTGTTTTTATTGACTTTCTCAATTGCTGTGCTAATTAAGCATTTAATTTTTAGCAACACTATCATACTAATGGAATTACTTGTCATTAGCAGGACGAACATTAATAATACCCTCTGTTCCCATTCTTTTTATGTTATTTGTAGCACTGTTATTTGCAAATTATACTTGTTCTTAGTGAGATTCGTTATCCTGCCTCACCTTCCCTTGTCACGACTACTGCAAAAACAGTGGACCTTTGTTGCAAGACCTCCCTTCTCCTCCTAGCTGCTCCACTGTTCCAGTCTATCCTACTTCCATCTCATACTCTTCAAGTGCATTCCTCACACTTTTTTTTAACCAGGTGTTGAGACATAGTCAGATGTTGTACCTAAAAGTGATAACCTCACACATGCTACATCTAACCACACAATGTTCCATGTCACACATATAAATGCTCAATCATTTCCAACTGATCTTGAGGACCTCCACTTATGTTTTAAAACAGGCATCCGTGTAACACTTCTATCAGAGATGTGGTTCAAGCCAAGCATGCCCTCCAGTTCTGCAAATATAGACTGCAATGTCCTTCAAATACACCAGAACAGCAAACAGTCACACTCTTAATACATGCGAACAGCTGAGCGTCTTGATGGCCGCGGTCAGCCGTCTTCAGGCTGCTGCCTCGGAGTGTAGCGGCAGTGGGGAGTCTGGTGCGTCGCAAGGTACACCCCAGGTGTTACATGCTTCACCCACTGTCCCTGCTGTCGAGACATCTTCGCGGGTACCGGGCGCGGTTGGGCCACCCTCTCCCCAAGAGGAGTGGCGGGTTCAGCGGTGTTCGCGGCGCACGAGGCGGAGGGTCAATGTGGAGGCTGGCCGTGTGGCATCGCCCGCTCTGCCTGTGAGTGGACATGTGGCTGCTCCTTCAGCAAGGTCCGAGCAGGCACACGGGGGGAGGGGTTTATTAGTTATTGGGAGCTCCAACGTTAGGCGGGTGATGGAGCCCCTTAGGGAAATAGCGGAAAGGTCGGGGAAGAAGGCCAGTGTTCACTCTGTCTGCTTGCCGGGGGGTCTCATCCGAGATGTGGAGGAGGCCCTACCGGCGGCGATAGAGAGCACTGGGTGCACCCGACTGCAAACTGTTGCTCATGTCGGCACCAATGACTCCTGCCGTCTGGGTTCAGAGGTCATCCTCAGTTCGTACAGGCGGCTGGTGGAGTTGGTGAAGGCGGAAAGTCTCGCTCGCGGGGTGGAATCAGAGCTAACTATTTGCAGTATCGTTCCCAGAACCGATCGCGGTCCTCTGGTTTGGAGCCGAGTGGAAGGCTTAAACCAGAGGCTCAGACGATTCTGCGGAGAGCTGGGATGCAAATTTCTCGACCTCCGCTATCGGGTGGAGAAATGTAGGGTCCCCCTGAATAGGTCAGGCGTGCACTACATGCCGGAAGCGGCTACGAGGGTAGCGGAGTACGTGTGGAGTGCACATGGGGTTTTTTTAGGTTAGAGAATTCCCTCCCTAGGCCCGACAAGACGCCTCCTGAGACGCGGCAAGGCAGGAGTAGGCAAAATGCAACAAGGAATAACAATATTAATGTGCTTATAGTAAACTGCAGGAGCGTCTATAGAAAGGTCCCAGAACTGCTCTCATTAATAAACGGTCACAATGCCCATATAGTACTAGGAACAGAAAGTTGGCTGAAACCAGACGTAAACAGTAATGAAATCCTAAACTCGGATTGGAATGTATACCGCAGAGGTAGGCTGGACAGTGAAGGGGGAGGCGTGTTTATAGCGATAAGAAGTGCAATAGTATCAAAGGAAATTGACGGAGATTCGAATTGTGAAATGATTTGGGTGAAGGTCACGGTTAAAACTGGCTCAGACATGGTAATTGGATGTCTCTATAGGCCCCCGGGCTCAGCAGCTGTTGTGGCTCAGCACCTGAAGAATAATTTGGAAAATATTTCGAGTAGGTTTCCCCACCATGTTATAGTTCTGGGTGGAGATTTTAATTTGCCGGATATAGACTGGGAGACTCAAACGTTCATAACGGGTGGCAGGGACAAAGAATCCAGTGAAATATTTTTAAGTGCTTTATCTGAAAACTACCTTGAGCAGTTGAACAGAAAACCAACTCGTGGCGATAACATATTAGACCTTCTGGTGACAAACAGACCCGAACTATTTGAATCAGTTAATGCATAACAGGGAATCAGCGATCATAAAGCGGTTACTGCATCGATGATTTCAGCCGTAAATAGAAATATTAAAAAAGGTAGGAAGATTTTTCTGTTTAGCAAAAGTGACAAAAAGCAGATTTCAGAGTACTTGGTGGCTCAACACAAAAGTTTTGTCTCAAGTACAGACAGTGTTGAGGATCAGTGGACAAAGTTAAAAACCATGGTACAATATGCGTTAGATGAGTATGTGCCAAGCAGGATCGTAAGAGATGGAAAAGAGCCACCGTGGTACAACAACCGAGTTAGAAAACTGCTGCGGAAGCAAAGGGAACTTCACAGCAAACATAAACATAGCCAAAGCCTTGCAGACAAACAAAAATTACGCGAAGCGAAATGCAGTGTGAGGAGGGCTATGCGAGAGGCTTTCAATGAATTCGAAAGTAAAGTTCTATGTACTGACTTGGCAGAAAATCCTAAGAAATTTTGGTCCTATGTTAAAGCGGTAGGTGGATCAAAACAAAATGTCCAGACACTCTGTGACCAAAATGGTACTGAAACAGAGGATGACAGACTAAAGGCCGAATTACTAAATGTCTTCTTCCAAAGCTGTTTCACAGAGGAAGACTGCACTGTAGTTCCTTCTCTAGATTGTCGCACAGTTGACAAAAAGGTAGATATCGAAGTAGACGACAGAGGGATAGAGAAACAATTAAAATCGCTCAAAAGAGGAAAGGCCGCTGGACCCGATGGGATACCAGTTCGATTTTACACAGAGTACGCGAAGGAACTTGCCCCCCTTCTTGCAGCGGTGTACCGTAGGTCTCTAGAAGAGCGAAGCGTTCCAAAGGATTGGAAAAGGGCACAGGTCATCCCCGTTCTCAAGAAGGGACGTCGAACAGATGTGCAGAACTATAGACCTATATCTCTAACGTCAATCAGTTGTAGAATTTTGGAACACGTATTATGTTCGAGTATAATGTCTTTTCTGGAGACTAGAAATCTACTCCGTAGGAATCAGCATGGGTTTCGAAAAAGGCGGTCGTGTGAAACCCAGCTCGCGCTATTCGTCCACGAGACTCAGAGGGCCATAGGCACGGGTTCACAGGTAGATGCCGTGTTTCTCGACTTCCGCAAGGCGTTTGACACAGTTCCCCACAGTCGTTTAATGAACAAAGTAAGAGCATACGGACTATCAGATCAATTGTGTGATTGGATTGAGGAGTTCCTAGATAACAGAACGCAGCATGTCATTCTCAATGGAGAGAAGTCTTCCGACGAAAGAGTGATTTCAGGTGTGCCGCAGGGGAGTGTCATAGGACCGTTGCTATTCACAATATACATAAATGACCTGGTGGATGACATCGGAAGTTCACTGAGACTTTTTGCAGATGATGCTGTGGTGTATCGAGAGGTTGCAACAATGGAAAACTGTACTGAAATGCAGGAGGATCTGCAGCGAATTGACGCATGGTGCACGGAATGGCAATTGAATCTCAATGTAGACAAGTGTAATGTGATGCGAATACACAGAAAGATAGGTCCCTTATCATTTAGCTACAAAATAGCAGGTCAGCAACTGGAAGCAGTTAATTCCATAAATTATCTGGGAGTACTCATTAGGAGTGATTTAAAATGGAATGATCATATAAAGTTGATCGTCGGTAAAGCAGATGCCAGACTGAGATTCATTGGAAGTATCTTAAGGAAATGCAATCCGACAACAAAGGAAGTAGGTTACAGTACGCTTGTTCGCCCAATGCTTGAATACTGCTCAGCAGTGTGGGATCCGCACCAGGTAGGGTTGATAGAAGAGATAGAGAAGATCCAACGGAGAGCAGCGCGCTTCGTTACAGGATCATTTAGTAATTGCGAAAGCGTTACGGAGATGATAGATAAACTCCAGTGGAAGACTCTGCAGGAGAGACGCTCAGTAGCTCGGTACGGGCTTTTTTTAAAGTTTCGAGAACATACCTTCACCGAAGAGTCAAGCAGTATATTGCTCCCTCCTACGTATATCTCGCGAAGAGACCATGAGGATAAAATCAGAGAGATTAGAGCCCACACAGAAGCATACAGACAATCCTTCTTTCCACATACAATACGAGACTGGAATAGAAGGGAGAACCGATAGAGGTACTCAGGGTACCCTCCGCCACACACCGTCAGGTGGCTTGCGGAGTATGGATGTGGATGTAGATGTATTTGCAATGAAAACTGCAGATTAGTTTGTACCGTGCAAACAGACAAACCTGAATATCTGCCCATGACATCATTTTAATGATTTGCTCACTAAAATACTCAAGAAAGAGACCACAATCGACTACATACAGTGACTTTAAGGGCATCAAAATATCTTAACTTACACTTGAGACACCAGAGTGTTTGGGAGACAACTTCCATCCCATTCCCAGACATAAAAAGACAAACTTCACGTATTTACATACAAACTTGCCCATCAACACGAAAAAGACGCTCCACCAATGAATGGAACACTGAGAAGGAAACCTCTACCTCAACTAACACAAGCTAAAACTGGTCATGAATCTAGGAGATGGTACACATCTGACATATAAACAGCATCCTACACTTTAAAATCAAATTGATTACACACAGGAAAGGAACATTCAATGAATCTGAGAGACATAATAAGGCCTATACATTAACAACAAAGAGATCAAATTTTGTATGGAAAAACCTGTGTAGTCTAAATATAGACAAAGTAAAAGCACCAACTGATCCCATTCTCCCAGTAAGCCAGCAGTTCACTTTAGTGACAACCACCTTTGAACCACAAACAAAACCTAGACTAATACACAAAGGAACTACAGACTACGGTAACGTGGCCGAGCGGTCTAAGGCGCTGGTTTTAGGCACCAGTCTCTTCGGAGGCGTGGGTTCGAATCCCACCGTTGCCAATTTTCCCTGAATAGGTCAGGCGTGCACTACACGCCGGAAGCGGCTACGAGGGTAGCGGAGTACGTGTGGAGTGCACATGGGGTTTTTTTAGGTTAGAGAATTCCCTCCCTAGGCCCGACAAGACGCCTCCTGAGACGCGGCAAGGCAGGAGTAGGCAAAATGCAACAAGGAATAACAATATTAATGTGCTAATAGTAAACTGCAGAAGCGTCTATAGAAAGGTCCCAGAACTGCTCTCATTAATAAACGGTCACAACGCCCATATAGCACTAGGAACAGAAAGTTGGCTGAAACCAGACGTAAACAGTAATGAAATCCTAAACTCTGATTGGAATGTATACCGCAGAGATAGGCTGGACAGTGAAGGGGGAGGCGTGTTTATAGCGATAAGAAGTGCAATAGTATCGAAGGAAATTGACGGAGATTCGAATTGTGAAATGATTTGGGTGAAGGTCACGGTTAAAGCAGGCTCAGACATGGTAATTGGATGTCTCTATAGGCCCCCGGGCTCAGCAGCTGTTGTGGCTCAGCACCTGAAGAATAATTTGGAAAATATTTCGAGTAGATTTCCCCACCATGTTATAGTTCTGGGTGGAGATTTTAATTTGCCGGATATAGACTGGGAGACTCAAACGTTCATAACGGGTGGCAGGGACAAAGAATCCAGTGAAATATTTTTAAGTGCTTTATCTGAAAACTACCTTGAGCAGTTAAACAGAAAACCGACTCGTGGCGATAATATATTAGACCTTCTGGTGACAAACAGACCCGAACTATTTGAATCAGTTAATGCAGAACAGGGAATCAGCGATCATAAAGCGGTTACTGCGTCGATGATTTCAGCCGTAAATAGAAATATTAAAAAAGGTAGGAAGATTTTTCTGTTTAGCAAAAGTGACAAAAAGCAGATTACAGAGTACCTGACGGCTCAACACAAAAGTTTTGTCTCAAGTGCAGATAGTGTTGAGGATCAGTGGACAAAGTTCAAAACCATGGTACAATATGCGTTAGATGAGTATGTGCCAAGCAAGATCGTAAGAGATGGAAAAGAGCCACCGTGGTACAACAACCGAGTTAGAAAACTGCTGCGGAAGCAAAGGGAACTTCACAGCAAACATAAACATAGCCAAAGCCTTGCAGACAAACAAAAATTACGCGAAGCGAAATGTAGTGTGAGGAGGGCTATGCGAGAGGCTTTCAACGAATTCGAAAGTAACGTTCTATGTACTGACTTGGCAGAAAATCCTAAGAAATTTTGGTCCTATGTCAAAGCGGTAGGTGGATAAAAACAAAATGTCCAGACACTCTGTGACCAAAATGGTACTGAAACAGAGGATGACAGACTAAAGGCCGAATTACTAAATGTCTTCTTCCAAAGCTGTTTCACAGAGGAAGACTGCACTGTAGTTCCTTCTCTAGATTGTCGCACAGTTGACAAAATGGTAGATATCGAAGTAGACGACAGAGGGATAGAGAAACAATTAAAATCGCTCAAAAGAGGAAAGGCCGCTGGTCCTGATGGGATACCAGTTCGATTTTACACAGAGTACGCGAAGGAACTTGCCCCCCTTCTTGCAGCGGTGTACCGTAGGTCTCTAGAAGAGCGAAGCGTTCCAAAGGATTGGAAAAGGGCACAGGTCATCCCCGTTCTCAAGAAGGGACGTCGAACAGATGTGCAGAACTATAGACCTATATCTCTAACGTCGATCAGTTGTAGAATTTTGGAACACGTATTATGTTCGAGTATAATGTCTTTTCTGGAGACTAGAAATCTACTCTGTAGGAATCAGCATGGGTTTCGAAAAAGACGATCGTGTGAAACCCAGCTCGCGCTATTCGTCCACGAGACTCAGAGGGCCTTAGACACGGGTTCACCGGTAGATGCCGTGTTTCTTGACTTCCGCAAGGCGTTTGACACAGTTCCCCATAGTCGTTTAATGAACAAAGTAAGAGCATACGGACTATCAGATCAATTGTGTGATTGGATTGAAGAGTTCCTAGATAACAGAACGCAGCACGTCATTCTCAATGGAGAGAAGTCTTCCGAAGTAAGAGTGATTTCAGGTGTGCCGCAGGGGAGTGTCATGCCAGACTGAGATTCATTGGAAGAATCCTAAGGAAATGCAATCCGACAACAAAGGAAGTAGGTTACAGTACGCTTGTTCGCCCAATGCTTGAATACTGCTCAGCAGTGTGGGATCCGCACCAGGTAGGGTTGATAGAAGAGATAGAGAAGATCCAACGGAGAGCAGCGCGCTTCGTTACAGGATCATTTAGTAATTGCGAAAGCGTTACGGAGATGATAGATAAACTCCAGTGGAAGACTCTGCAGGAGAGACGCTCAGTAGCTCGGTACGGGCTTTTGTTGAAGTTTCGAGAACATACCTTCACCGAAGAGTCAAGCAGTATATTGCTCCCTCCTACGTATATCTCGCGAGGAGACCATGAGGATAAAATCAGAGAGATTAGAGCCCACACAGAAGCATACCGACAATCCTTCTTTCCACGTACAATACGAGACTGGAATAGAAGGGAGAACCGATAGAGGTACTCAGGGTACCCTCCGCCACACACCGTGAGGTGGCTTGCGGAGTACGGATGTAGATGTAGAGATGTAGACATTGGTTGCAAGTGGGTATTTAAATCAACGTGTTCGCTGTGAGTAGGCATTTAAATCAACGGTGAAAGCTGAAAATTTGTGTCGGACCGGGATTCAAACCCAGGTCTCCTGCTAACTAGGCAGGTGCTCTGACTGGATACAGTGGTCATCACAAGTGCACAGACTACCCTAGCATGCCTCTCTTCAGAGCCAAATTCTCAACTTATCTACCAATGTAGTGCCCCCAGTCCATTATCGCCATTACTCAAGACATTCTGCTGATTCCCACTTGAGTTTGAGCCTGGTGTGCATCCGCACTAAGGAGATCATTGGCCGTCATCATCTTAATTTTGCGCACGCGCACCCCCCCCCCCCCCCCCACACACACACACACACACACACACACACACAGTCATCAGCCAGAATGTTACAACCACCGACCTACTATCGATATAAACCCGTCCAGGCGATAGCACTGTCACCTGGAAAGGAATGACTGCTAGTCACACACACGCACAGAGCATGTAGTATCAGTGAGCATGCTGTCCATGTGTAGAAGGGGGAAGCCGTGCAATCTATCTGAGTTTGACGGAGGGCAGGTTGTGATGGTCGGGGACTCGGCACGAGCATTTCAGAAACTGCATGACTTGTCTAGTGTTCAAGAAGTGCTGTGGTGAGTGTCTCCAACACTCAGGGGAACCAAGATGAAACCACATCCAGACGTCGTGGGATAAGGCTGCCATCCCTCATTACAAATGTCACACATCACAGGCCATAACTGAGAGGGCTTATGGGACTAAACAGCGATGTCATCAGCCTGCCATGTCAAAGTTACTCACAGAAGAGAGAGGGTCTGCTAAAAGTGGACGGATCAAGCCAGGGGAAATTAAAATAAACACTGTAGAAGGCATAAAATGCTGGCCCAAATCTAAAAAGTAGAAAAAAAGAGTGGTCATGGGGTCCCAGACTGAGAAAACATGAAGAAAAGTCCCAACAACAGTCACCCTCCCCTGCTCTAAGAGTAAAGCAAAATCTTAAATCTGAAAATAAAAACCAGTTTCATAGAGGAAACTGAGGACCAGTCCAACAACCGGTGAACTGGGGAGGGGTGGGGGGCTGTGAGGGAGGGTGTTGGGTAAGAGTGTAGGGTACACGGGATGGTAAGAGAATTGGCGAATGGTGATTGCGTAAGAAAGCAGAGAGTGAATCCTTGCTTCTTTGAGGAGAATGTCAACGGGACTAGTTAGAAAGGCACCAATAGCCAGATGCACTCCACAATGTGAACAGGGTCACATATTTTCATAGAGGAAGGAGCCACTGAGCCATAAACCTGACTACCACAATCTATTTTGGACAAGACCAGAGCACAGTAAAGATGTAGAGTATTAAGGTTTGCACACCAAGATGTGTGGCCCAGGAGGTGTAGAGCATTAAACTTCTGCATGCATGTAGTCTTCAGGTGACGAATATGGGGCACGTCAGCTTTTTGTCAAAAATAAGACTCAAGAAGCCGGACTGTGCTACAACGTTTAGGAGCTGGTTGCCTAAATGAAGTTCTGGATCGTGTGTACTGTGGGTCAATGACAAAAATACATACCTCACATTTTGTAGGAAGAAAATTAGAAGTGACACTTAACACAGAAACCTGTGGGATACCGTTCTCATGAATCTGAAAGGCACCGAGTGAAGTGTCAACTCGCCAGTGGTATTAAAACTCTCGGATAAAAATCAGACGGGGACCACTAAATCTGAGTAAATGGTCAGTTGGAGATTGTCCTTCCTGGAAGCCACACTGATATGGGGAAAAAGCCTCCGCGATTTGAGTACCCAACGTAATCAGAAACTAACCATTCTCTCTAACAGCTTACAAAGCACTTTCATCAGGCTAATCATATGGTAGCTAATCATATGGTAGCTGTGGATAGACATTTGGTTCTTCCCAGGCTTAAGGACAGGGATAACTATACTGTCTTGACATTGTGAAGGGAAGGTACCCATGAGCCAAATGTGGTTGAAGACCTTGAGTAGATATTACCTCTGGGTAATGTCCAAGTGCTGGATCACCCAGTTGTGGACAGAATCCGGGCCTGGGGCAGTGTCATGTGAAGAGGTAAGAGCCTGCAAGAATTCCCATTCAGTGAAGGGTTCATTGTAGGGTTCAGCTTGATGGAGCTTGAAAGAGGTGGGAGAGTTCTATCTGTTCAACTCAGTGTTTCTGCCAGACAAAGGTAGCAGGACAGGAAGAGGATGCCAATACTGTCACGAAGTGTGGTGCGAAGCGTGCTGCAAGAATCAATGGATAATTACACAGAACACCTCTAAGGATAAGACCCTGGACAGCTGACTGTCACTGGCAGCCCAGAAGGCTATGGAGCTTGGACCAAACCTGTGACAAAGGGGCAAACGTTCACTGGGAGCAAACACAGTGCTCCCAGCATTCCTTTTTACTCTGCTTAATAAGGTATCGAGCTTTAGCATGGAGACGCTTAAAAGTGAAGAGATTGGTCTGTGAAAGGTGTCATTTAAATCACAGCAGTGCGTGTTGGTGGTTCTGGACGGCAACTGCTACATCCTTGGTCCACCACAGTACTGGTCAAAAATGAGCGCAGCCTATGGATAGGGGGACAGCAGTGCCAACAGCATGAAAAATAGTGGCAGAGAAGCCCTGCATGACCGCATCAAAGCTATTCAAGAGAGGTGTTGAAATGCAGCAAAATTCCCAACATGAGAGCCTGCTTGTCTTGCGTTGGCAGGGGAACAATATAACCACTAGAAAGTGGTCACTGTCACAAAGATCATCATGGGGTGACCAATGTAAGGAAGCCATGAGAGCAGGGGAGGAGATAGTGAGATCGACAGCAGTAAAGATGCCATGAGTGGCACTGTAGTGGGCAGGGGAACCATCATTTGGAAACACAAATCAAGGTCTGTAATAAACTGGTTAACTAGAAGACCTCTACCCATCAAAGTGGCACTCCCAGCAAGCACCAAAGGGGGTGGTGTGCTTTGAAGTCCCTAAGGAAGAGATACAGGGGTGGGAGTTACTGTGTTAAGGTAGACAGTTCAACATATTGAAAGTGGCCTACCTGGAGGAAGGTAGATATTGCAAATGGTGATTTCTGGAATTGTATGCACTCTAACCACTATTGCTTCCAGGTTGTTACAAAGAGGGATCCAGTCACTAATGACATTAGTGTGAACCAAAGTGCAGACCCCTCCAAATGCTATCCTGGGGCCGGCACGGTTCCAACAGAACAGCCGATAACCAAAAAAAGTTGAAAAGTGGTCATCAAGGAAGTGTGTTTCTTGAAAAGCAAGACAGAACATAGAATAGGAGGAAACAAGGTGTTGTATTTCCGGGAAATAAGGCGTTGTATTTCCAGTAAGTGATGATAATACCCACTGCAATTCCATTACATTATCGAGTAGCGAGAGTCCAGGTTAGGCATAAAGAAGCTGAGGGGAGGTCACACCACTTGGTCAGTGGCAGTCACTGACAAGGAGGGGGTGACATCGATGAATAAGATGTCTGACACAAGTTGAGAGGAGGGAGATGGCCCCTTGGGGACACCGGGGATGGCCTTGTACTGGGACTTCTTCTTCTTCTTCTTCTTCTTCTTCTCTTTCATAGGTGGGGGAGAGCAAGGTACAGAGGGAGAACAGGTTTCTTCAAGATCCGGAACCGAAAGAGAGCAGGTGACCTTGGGGCGCATAGATGGTGAGTCTGGTGGCAGAGTTGTTGTAGCAGGCTTACAGCCTGAGAGACGCTGGGGGAGGGGTCCTGGGGGTGAGCCTAATCACCGGCAGGTGCCGCAGGAGGAGGGCACTTCTTTAGCCAGGGAGGGGGAGCAGCTCCGGGACAGGAGGCCATGGGAACTGCAGAGGAGGGGGAGGGGAGAAAGGGACGGGGCTGGGGCAAAGAGGAGGTAGGAGGGGAAAAGGATGTAACAGAAGCAAAAGTTGAAGAAAGTGACGCTGGTTGGAGTCTGTCACATTTTTGGTGAGCCTCAGCATAAGACAGGCGAACCATGGAGTTGTACAGTTGGATATTTTTTTCTCTACTGTAAGCTGGGAGTTGTACAGTTGGATATTTTTTTCTCTACTGTAAGCTGGCCAACCTGCCAAGTGTGGAGAGTGGTGATCATGACAACTGACACACACACACACACACACACACACACACACACACACACACACACACACACACACACAGGAGGCAGAACACTGGGGCTTCCCTCATGGACGATGATGATGAAGATGAGTTGGGTTGAGGGGGCGCTCGACATCACGGGTCATCAGCGTCCTCATGAAAAGTCAACATGAAATCTCATAGGTGGGGATGAAGGCTGTCCCCACATGCAGAGCAGTTTAGAACGTACTAAAGTCTGCCGCCCTTCCCCACCAGTTTAGTCTCCCACTGATGCATGATGCATCTGTCAGAAAATGTGATAATGGCGTGCAATGGGATGGGACATTGGTGGACAGCATCATCCCAAAATGCTTCCTTGGCTGCTTTATCAGCCATGCCGTTACCCTGTATCCCAACGTGGCCAGGTACCCAGCAAATGATCACCTCCTTGCCGTGGCGTTGGAGCCAGTGTAAACAGTCAAGGATAAGCTGAATCAGCGGGGCTACCGGGTACATTTGGTGAAGTGCTTGCTGTGCACTAAGAGAGTCGGAACAGACAAGAAAACTCATACAGTGATGTCTCTGAACCCTCTCTAGTGCCATTAGAATGCCATATAACTCCAAATCATAATTTGTAAATTGTTCTGGAAGACGTACTTTAAAACCCCTATAAGTGAAAACCACAGAACAACCGAGAGCATTCTCCTGCTGGGATCCATCTGTATTAAATAACAACAAAACTATGGTACATACTTAAAATAGACGAAAACAAAGTTGTAAAAACCATATCTGGAGTACAAGTTTTCGGGTACTGTGTCAAGCTTAAAATCACTTTGGGCCTCCGAAGACATCAAGACAGCAGTGCGTTCCATTGCTGGGTGTATATTTTCATGCCTGAGAGATCCAGATCCTTGAGGCAGTCAGTAGCACATATACCAAATGGCTGGGTCGCTTGGGGCAGATTCCTGAACAGTCGTTCGAAGGTGGGCATTGGATCACTGAACTAAATGCCAAAGACTGGGGTGATGCTGAGATTTTCAGCGCCTGTCAAGCCAAAAGGATACGTCACCGAATCCAGAGTGGTGGTTCACCAGCCTCTGCACACACTCTGAACTGGGCTGGTCCGAAAGGCTCCAATTGATATCTGAATGTCCGCATGGTGGACAGCATTTAACATCCGGAAGTCCCTCATGGAGGGCTGTCCACAGTCACCACACAGAGCGTTTGGGGTACAGCAGGAAGACATATGCACAAAATGCAAGCAACAAAAGGCACCTCATGGTTGGTGAGACGTACGGCTTCACGTCACATCTGAGGGAAGGTATCTCCCTTGAAAGCCAGAATGAAGGCACTGGTATCGCAGCATTGTCTTTATGACTCTTCTGCACACCTACAGCAAAATGAATGCTGCGTTGCTCCAGATCAGCCCAGAGTTCCTAATCAGTTTGCAGGATGAGATCCCTATGAAAAGTCACTCACTGGACCATATTCAGAGACTAATGAGGGGTAATAGACACTGGGACATTGGCAAGACATCACAAGCACAAAGAGCTGCAGACTGTGCAGCAGAAGAAGCTCTGATCCACAGGGAGCCCGACCGCATCTTACTGGGAGACTTCACTAAAAAAAGAGCCCATCTGTCCTAGTACAGATAAGGTAGTGGGGAAAGTGCTTCATCCCAAGGTAGCGAGTCTGGCCATCCTCCCATGGTGTAGCCAGGGAAGGGAATGCTACTGGGACATATGAAGCACCATTCAATGATCCTTTACAATTCATAGAGATGTCCATTTGAGAATGGCCAGATTTTTGCAGCTCGATATGCTTCACGCGACAAGCATCCACCATGGTGCCAGTCACACTGAGCAGCGGCTCTCCGAATCAGCGCCACCTGGCACAGCAAGGACTCCTTGTGATAGGGCAGCCGTCGCTGGGAGTTTAGATGCTCCAGGAAGACAAGCAACCACTTTTTGGCATACACCGAAGGGAAAAGCTCAGGTATCAGTAGTGTGATCCCTGTGTTGTCAGGGGGCTCAGCCAGATGGGTATATAGCAGCTCCACCAGATGGACTGGTTACATGTAATGGTGATCTAGAGGAGTGGTGGAGAGCTACGGTGGGGAAGGAAGAACAGATGGAAGGAGGAAGAGGAATCCATGCCGTAGATGCTAAGGAGGGAGTTCTTCCCCAAATGGCTCAAACTAAAAACAGAAAATTTAGAAGTGGAGGTCAAATGTCAAGAGGGGATCAATACAGGGAACCAGGTAGATATAAATCATAAAACCTAGAGAGAGGAAGAAACGAAGATAGGGAAGGGAGGTGCAAGGTGAAGAAAATGCAGCCAGGGGAGGGAGAAAGGGCTGCAGCAGCTCGGGGCCCTATATGTGCCATGCACAAAGTCACAAAAGAACTGTGAGCCCCCTGGGAGGCAAGTGTGCCTGAACACTCAGTGCAACAAATGCTCTTCATGATGGACCTCCACAGCTGATGACCCATGCATCTGCAGATGTTAACATTACATCACCAGCAACTATGACTGAATGGGCATGTGACCTTTGGCACTGGACATAGGCACGATCGCAGAGCGCTGATGGCCTGATGAATCCTGATACCTTTTTCATCATGATGGGTGGGCATGAATCAGTCTTCTTCCAGAGAAACAGCTCCTTGACACCTGTACTGCGGGATGGATACAAGCTGGCAGTGGCTCTATTATGCTCTGGGGAACATCCACGTGGGCATCCGTGGGCCCAGTGGAGCTCACGCAAGGCATCATGACGGCCAAGGAGTATCGCACACTGGTTGCAGACCACATACACCCCTTTATGATGATCATGTTTCCGAATGGCAGTGGCATTTTTCAAAAGATAATACAACCCATCACAAGGCCTGTAGTGTCATGGAGTGCTTTGAGGAATACAGCGGCGAGTTCCAATTGATGTGCTGGCTCCACAGCTTACCCAGTCTGAGCCCCATCACACACATCTGTATTGATAAAATGTGGTGTCAGAAATCACTGCACCCCCTACCTGGAATTTACAGGAATTAGGTGACCTGTGTGTGTGCAATTGTGGTTCCATCTCCCACCAGCAACCTACTAAGGCCTCATTACTTCTGTGCCATGGTGCAATGCCACCGTGTCCATGCCTAAGATGGACATACTGGCAATTACGTAGGTGGACATAATATTCTGACTGATCAGCGCGCGCGCGTGTGTGTGTGTGTGTGTGTTTCTTTCAGCCATGACCTACTAAAGAACAGACACCATTTTGTTCCAGCAGCCACTACGGGGGAGGAGGAGATTAGTGTTTAATGTCCCATCGACAATGAAGCCATTAGAGATGGAGCACGAGCTTGGATTAGGGAAGAAATTCCCTTTCAAAGGAACCATTCCGGCATTTGCCTGAAGCGATTTGGGGAAATCATGGAAAACTTAAATCAGGATGGCTGGAGATGGGTTTGAACTGTCGTCATCCTGAATGCGAGTCCAGTGTGCTAAGCATTGCACCACTATGAATTAAGACACAAAGTAATTACAGACAATGGCTGTGAGTGGGCATTGATTCAAATCATTGGGGAAAATTTGTGCCAGGCTGGTAACTGAACCAGCCATTACTAACCTAGTGGCCTTTGCCCATTATTCTCATTACTTGCAGCATGTTGCTGATTCCCGTAAGAGATCACTGGCCATCTTCACTTTAATTCTGTGTGTGTGTGTGTGTGTGTGTGTGTGTGTGTGTGTGTGAGAGAGAGAGAGAGAGAGAGAGAGAGAGAGAGAGAGAGAGAGAGTGCATGCGCGGGGGGGTGGGGGTGGGGGCTTATTTATTATTTCCTGGAGATAAATTACGGTTGTCATGAAAATTTCTGTCTTAAGCTTGTTGCTGGCAACACTGTCAAAAAATCCATCATGTGTATCAAATCAGCATCTGCTGGGCGTCTACTGGACATGACAGCCTCACAATAGAATTGATCAAGCTTATTACTGACATACTACTGCTCACAACAACAACTGCTAATATTTTCCATAGACCATAAAGCTTTTATATGGATAACACAGATGAAATACTTATTCCACCAGAGCCAAATCCTTTCTGTCTAGTACCATCACTCAACCATCTTCTGCAAGTCCTTTTCTGTATCAGGAACCTCACAGTGGACTGGTGTCCCTCACTATGTCAGAGAACCAAATAACATATTCAGCTACAACAATGTCTGCCTCTATTCTGTACACTTTAAATTCAAATCATCTTTAATTTTATTTTAATTTCATTACTATGTATCATATTCTGACTGTAATGAGTTTCTAATTACATGTAAAACCCTAGTCAGATGTAAGAGGGTCCTGAAAGTCATAATTTGATCAAGTGCTGATGACATTAGCTTGGCAGTGTAGGATGCTGTGTGCAACACTGGCATTGTTTCAAAGAGTGCAGTTCATGGTATAAGTTTATGACTTGAAGAAAATAAACTAACACCAAATCATAGTAAGACTCAGATTTTATAGTTTCTAACACAATTCAATAAAACCTGATGTCCTAATTTCACAGAATGGGCATACAATTAGTGAAACTGAAAATTTCAAATTTCTAGGTGTTTAGATAGTAAACTGTCTTGGAAAGCCCATGTTCAGGATCTTGTTCAAAGACTTAATGCTGCCATTTTTAGTATTCGAACAGTATCTGAAATAAGTGCTAGTTCGACACAGAAAGTAGTCTACTTTGCTTATTTTCATTCGCTTATGACATGTGGTGTTATATTTTGTAGTAACTCTTCCCATTCTCAAAGCATATTTTTGGCTCAGAAATGGGCAGTTCGGGCAATAAGTGATGTAAGTTCATGAACCTCTTAGCGACCCCAGTTTATTAGTCTGCATATTCTGACACTAGCCTCTCAATATACATATTCTTTACTGTCAGTTATTGTCAACAATATCAGCTTATTCCCAAGAATTAGCAACTTTCACTCAGTTAATACTAGGCAGAAATTCAATCTGCATTTGATCACACTTCCCTGACTCTTGTGCAGAAACGTGTAGTATAATACTGCATCCATTTTCAATAAGCTACCACAAGAATTCAAAGATCTTAGTAGTAATCCACATGCTTTCAAATTGAAACTGAGGAGTTTCCTCACAGGTCACTCCTTCTATTCTGTTAACAAGTCCCTTGAAAAATTAAACTGATTTCTGTGTTACATTGTTGATTGTGCTCACATAAACTTAGGGCTTGTCTTTTTTTATAAACATTTTATTTCATCTGCTATTAATTTTCTTTGTAATTTCATGTACTAACACGTTCCATGACCTTGGAGATTTGTTCCTCAACTTGGGTCCTATGGAACTAGACATGTAAAATGAAATAAAAGAAAAATAAATAAGTAAAAACAAATTATGCACATGCCCACAGTCATATATATAAAAATAATTATGTAATGTGCAAATCATCATAATAAAAACAATATCTGGTGGTAAGAAACTTGGATCGAGAGGTAAATCAGTAAAAAATCATCTCTAACACCAAGCTGAATCAGCAAGTGAGTCAAGAGCACTATGAGCTGAATCGTGAATGAGCCACAACACCACAGTGACTCCTGTGTTGCTCTGTGATTCACTCCAAGTGCAGCTTGTAAAATGTTTCCTTCAGCATGTTGTGTGGTATCACTGCTGCAGTTATTTGCTGTAGGATCTTCGTTCTGCTCACCAGAGATACATTTCGGATCATATGAGTTGCTGCTCCTTTTTTCTGATTCACTGAGCCGTCACTCCTTAGAAGGATCTGCCTCTTTGAATCAGTACACCAGTGGATCCCCCATTTGCAGTTCAGAGGCCATCCTGCTTCTTACAGGAGCTGGCTTTTTTGGAGGAGACAGCTAGCCTTGAGTGCATTTTTCAACATCATTCTCCCATGCTAGAAACCAACCATGGTCCTCTGGCATGGAGATGAGTGGAAAGCTTAAAACAGAGGCTCAGACAATTCTGTAATGGTCTGGGATGCAAATTTCTCAATCTCCACAATCAGGTGGCGAAGCGGTGTGCACAAGTAGGTTTTTTAGGACACAGAAATTCCTCCATGGATTTGATTAGACACTTTTTTATGTCAGGCAGAAAAGAATATCAGCCCCATTAATTAAAGAGAGTAGCATTTGTCATGTCAGATTGGAGAAAGGAAACATTAATAAAGTATTAGTGAACTGCATGAGTGTCCATGGATAGATCCAAGAACTAATCTTGCCTGTAAGCAGCAAGAATATCCAGATAGATCTCAGGAGAGAAAGCTGGCTAAAACCAGATGTTAATAGCAATGACATTCTAAATTCTGGCTGAAATGTATGTTACAAAGGTAGATTGAACACTGGTGGTGGAAGTGTGTTTATGGCTGTAAAAAATACAATTATGTCAAGTGAGGTTAGTATAGATTCCAAACATGAAATGATTTGCTTGAAGGTGAGCATTAAAAGTGGATCCAATATGCTAATCACAGCTTTTATTGACTCCCTGCCTCAGGAGCAGTAATGACAGACATTTTAAGAGAAAAGATGGGGAAGGTTGGCCACAAATTTCTTGGTCAAGTTATTTCAACTTACCAGCTATGGACTGGGAGACTCAAGCGATTAGGGCAGGTTGTAGGGGGCAGGGAATAGAGTGAAATTGTTCTAAACATCTTATCCAAAAATTATCTTGAGCAGTTAACCAGAGAACCGACTTGTGAAGTTAAAATCCTTAGAGTTTCTGGTTACTAGGAGACCCGAACTTTCCAACCCAGTTCATGTAGAACAAGGAATCAGTGAACATAAGGCTGCTACAACATCACTGAATATGGCAGTAAATAGTAAATGTAGGAAGATATTTCTGTTCAGCCAGTGTGGCAAGACACAGATTTCAAATTACATGTGAGATCAAATTGATACATTCGTCTTTAGCAGTGGAAATACTGAGCATAAATGAACAAAGTTAAAAGTATTTTACAATATGCCTTAGAAACCATGTGAGAGATGGGAAAGACCTGCTGTGGTTTGATAGCCATGTTAGAAAGCTGCTCCGAAATCAATGAGAGTTTCACTCAGGTTTAAATGTAGCCAAGGACTCCTAGAGAAACAAAAACTGAACAAAGCCAAAATTAGCATATGGAGAGCAACATGTTGAGTGTTCAGTGAATTCTAAACTAAAATTCTACCTACTCATCTCACAGAAAACCATAAGAAGTTTTGGTCTAGTGTTAAATCAGTCAAGATATTGAAGTCATCTGACCTGACACACTGGGACCATAATGACAATGAAACGAATGACACAGAGAAAGCCGAAATGTTTCGTATCTTTCTCCAAAAGTGTTTCACTGAGAAGGATCGTAATGTTCTTCTTTTTAATCATCACACAAATGCCAAAATGATAGATTGGAAAGAAGCACAAGTCACTCCCATTTTCAAGAAGCATTGTCAAACAGACGCACAAAACTCTAGGTCTGTAACACTGATGTCATGTTAGTACGATGCAGAATTTTGGTAGGCATTTTATACTCACAGTGACATTTCTGGAAACCAAAAATCTCCTCTGTAGGAAACAATATGGAATCCACAAACAAAAATAATGTGGAACCCAGATTACCCTGCTTATCCACTAGACCCATAAAGCAGTAGATACCGGTGGCCCAGGTTGATGTTGTGCTCCTTGAATCACTGGAAGACTCCTCAGAAACTGTGGTCCACCCACAAAACAAGTAGCTTACAAATTCTTATTGACCAATACTTGGAATATTACTCGCCAGTCAAAGATCTGAATCAGATAGTTCAAAATTAAAGGACAATATCAATCTTATTACATGCTTTTTGTCAAATTGTATTATTTGCAATCAGAGAACGAGATTGCATGAATTAGCACCACATATCTGTTGCAGTGTTAGTGGGACACTTGAAGTCTGAGAGCCCAAGTAAAGCAGAAATCTCTATCCATTTCTTACCTTCTGGCTGTGATTCCACCCAAGGGCTCTACACCTTGTGGCTGTGCATTACTGCAACCTTTCTGTGCAGTCTGTGAAGCACATTCTGGATGACAACCCTAGCCACTGGCTACCTGAGACATGGGAATTGCCAAGTTTCTGCTGATTTCAGTTAATGCCTTGTAGTAACTGAGTGACCATGTAATGAATAAGACCAAGTAAACATTAGTGATAGTGCTTTAATAAAATGAACACCATAGACATGATTTCATGTAACATGAAACAAGATGATGTCACATTCTTGGAAGTTAAAATTGCTGATTTGGAAGAAATTTGCTTATGCATTTGCTGGCAATGAGAAAATCAAAGATATAGTGGCTGTTTTGTAGATAGAAATGTATACACTTACACTGGACGCGAAAGTGGGGGCTTCAAATCTTTTAAAACATTTTGTGAGGCAGCTGTGAAAAAGAAATTGTAAATTTTGTAAGGAAAGACATTTTACCTTTTGAAGTTGGGATGTAGAAATGGATTTCTTAAAACGGCGCAGTTTCTTATTGATGTGGGGTCCACGTACAGTACAGTGAGTGCCAAGCAATTGCCATCTCATCCAACCACCATTTCATGAAATTTAAAAGAAACCTCTGATCAAGATGAGGTATGTTTCCAGCGCAGGCCACCAACAATTGGTCTATAGAGTGATTCATACCATACAATAAACTACATGGGAGTGACTGCTCATTACATTAACAGTGAAAACGGAAAACTTCATGTTGTGCACTAGAGATCTCAAGAGTGAGATTTAAAAAAAAACACCTGGGAAAACATAAACATGAACTGATTAAGATATTAGAGTAATTCAGTTTATCCAGAACTGCACAAAATGCCGTGTTCATTGTCAACAGAGGTCCAATCATTGTAGCAGAGCTTCATCAATACATGAGACTCTCATGGTCAGTGCACATTCTCAATAATGTGCTGGAGCACATGACTGTAGGAGATATCAATGATATGAAGAGTGATGTATAAATATTAATAAATTCTTGTTGAGCTTTCACAACCTTTCTTAAAAGACATGGGCTTCAGAACAAAGGGAAATTTGGACACATAATGGGACAGCAACTTGACACGTATGAGTCAATTAACTTTCAGTTCTTCCAAGTTCTAGCAATCTTGTCCAAGATAAATCAAGGCAATTTAAATGATTTTTTTTTTTGCTAAAAAATGTTGCAAGATGTAGTAAGCTTTCTGATATAATTTAAAAATACCTGCCTCAAAATGTTTTTAGTTTGTTTACTATTCCCAACAAGAACATTTAACTTCAAAATAAGATGTGCAAAATGTCATGGAATTAAACAATGATGATCTGTTAAATGCCTACCTAAACTACTAACACACGTCACCAACAGACTGTTATTCTAGAACAGGCTGTTCCTGTTCATAGAGGATTGTAGCTCTCTGTGAACAATGAAATCGGCACACACACCTCAGAGCACTGTTGCTTGCTCTGAAATGGCCTGGGACAGTGGAGCCTTGTCATCTGTCAACTGCACTATGTATGATTGTCAACCTCATACTCGTAGCGCCCACACCGCGCTGTTTCCAAGATGCTGCAGTGAACACAGCTTAGACCTCCTGCTTCATGACATTCAATGCACCTTACTTGGCCTCCACATCAATAATGAACTGCACCTTGTCAAGAAATTCTTTTCCACAGCAAACTTCGGAAGGTAAAATGGCTTTTCTGACAAGATTGCCCCCCCCCCTTTTTTTGGGGGGTTATCTTCAAATATCTGCGGCTGCAGATATGGAACTTGCAGATGCAGATAAGGGTCATGCAGATGTGGTGCAGGTAACGTTTTTTTGTATTTGCACATAGCTCTAACTATTAACATAGTGGCTTATAACACAGAGATCTTTACCTTAAGATTGCCTCCTTGTCACCGACATTGTTGTATGTCAGTTCAAAAGGAACAAAATAGAGTAAAACCCCATTTTTAAGCTCTTCAGCAGACTGGCCCAAGAAGGAGTAAAATGCAGGAAAACTTAATATACAGGAAACACAATAAACTGTAAATTTCATGCCTATTGTTCTCTGTTTACGAAGGCTGCCAACTTTATTCTATTAACTAATATTTTATTTACTGTAATTTTATGATGATTAAGAATAATAAGTTTCTTATTAGAAATGAATATATATTTTAATGTGGTTTCACAAAAGATGAAGAGTGAAACTCATGCTTGCATTTGTGCGTGTCAGCATTCATGAAGGCAGTGGCTAAGTGCTAACAAACACAAATGCATATTTCCTTCTTCATTCCGACCATGTCCAATGATGTAAATAAAGCACAGGAACAAAAGTCTTTCATGAAACCACATTAAAAAGATATTTGTGTTCTAACATAATCATCATAAAATTGTGGTATAAAGCTCGTAACACAATATTTGGTTACAACACTAAAGTTGGCATTTCTTGTAAACAGGGAACAATAGCCACAAACTCTACAGCTTGTTGCCACAAGGAGGTTACTCGATTCAGGGACGTCATGGATGAGGAAGAGGGTGGAAACTGTCATCATGTTAAGGAGCATCCTGAGGAGGAATGTTTATGTCTTACATCAGGTGGTAACAACCTTAGTCTGTGCACCTGGTACAGACTAGCGTATTTTAAGTGGAAGTAATGACAATTCATGAAAGCCCGTTACAGAGCCTACTGTCTTCAAAAGAGGTGCTTATTTATAAAAATCACTGTGAAATTTAAAGCTGTTGTATTACAATTCAATGAGCAGAAGGAAGGTTGCTTCTAGCGTCACTATCCCCAGATTGTGATTACCACTAAGACAGTAACACAGCATATTTTCACATCTTTCTAAACACTGCAAACTGTAATAAAGGCGGCCATGACCCAAGACACTGACAATGAAAATCTAGCTTACCATGCTAATGCTACATTACATGGTCAATAGCTTTGTGTTGTCTGCTTTTCCTGCTTTGTTCCAAGCCCGACTTTGAACAGGAATAAAATGTACTTTTTTGCAGAAATCTGTGTCAAAATCAATGTTAAAAGTTACAATAATGATGAAGAAAACTTAAAATGTGAGAAATGTTGAAACAAAGAGTCATTAATGATGGGACTGCACTGTATTGACAGAATAGAACACTGTTTGGACTGGCAAAAATGAATGTAAAAAGTGGGAAAACTTAATATGCGAGAACATGAAAATGGTGTTTCACTGTAAAAAGTTTAGTGTTAGTGGAATTGAGAAACTAACTGCGCAAAGTAGGGGAGTAGGGGAAATGTTGCTGAAAGAGGCTGCGGGATTTTGTAAAATGCATGAAATGAGCAATTTAGTTAGTTAGTTGTGTGTTCAGATAATCAATCTCACAGTAACCATTATGGTGTGGAATGTGTTAAGTGCTCCAGAAATGCAAACATGAATTAGGTTGTTTTTTTTAAAAAAAAAAGCTTAAAGTTTTATTACCTACCCCATTCCCTTAAATGTCACAAAATGCATATATTATACCTATAGATTCATTTATTCATATTCAAGAATTCATCTATGGTATGGAAGAAGTTGTCAAGGAGATATGATTTCAATTTGTTTTTAAAACAATTACTGCTGTTTGCAAGACATTTTATTTCAACTGGTAATTTATCGAAAAGTTTTACGGCAGCATATTTTATCCCTTTCTGTGCCAAAGATAGGTTAAGAACAAGATAGGGTAAGCCTTACTTTCTTCTGGTATCATAATCATGAATGTTTGCTGTTTTTAAACTGCTCCATGTTGTTGAGAACAAATTTCATTACTGAATAAATGCACTGTGAGGCTATTGTAAGAATTCCTAACATTTTACAGATGCCTACAAGATGTGCAACTATGAGCCCCACACTTTACGCTAAGCACCTTCTCTTGAGCAATGAATACTCTTTGCCTAAGTGTTGAGTTATCCCAGAATATTATTCTGTGTGACACCAGAGGGTGAAAGTATGCTAAGTAAGTTAGCTTACTAATTTCAATAACCTCAAAATTGGTAATTATTCTGACTGCAAAAGTTGCTGAACCTAGTTGCTTTAGAAGATCCAAAATATGAATTTTCCTATTAAGATTCTCATCTATATGTACACCCAAAAACTTAGTATGCCCTATCACAGCTACTGACTTCTGTTGATGTGTAATTTTTATTGAAGGAACTGTACTCCTTGCAGCAGAAAATTGGATGTACTGTGTTTTTTGTAAGTTCAGAGCAAGCCTATTTTCAGAAAACCAATAAATAATTTTTCCAAAGACGTTATTTGTATCACTTTCTATTGGAGTTTCTTTTACTGGATTAATAATGATTCTTGTATCATCAGCTACCAGAGTCAGTTTAGCTTCTTGTTTGAAATAAGAAGAGGGGTCATTCACATACACCAAGAATGGAAGGGGACCCATGATCAAACTCTGTGGAACACCTAATGTAATTTCTCCCTGTTAGATGAGGTGGTAAGTTAACTTAAATCACTTAAACCATGTAAAGAAACTTTTTGCTTCCTGTTCTGTAGAAATGAGGGAAACTATTCATATGCTGTTCTGTATCATACCATAGAATGGCAATTTCTGTAGCATATGTCGCAGTTCACACAATAAAATACTTTGAATACACAACGGAAAATTCCTATTGGTGAAATTATACCATTTAAAGACTCTGTTATATGGGCAGTGAAAATGTATATTGCCTTCCCAGTGGGATAGCATTTTTGAAATCCAAATGGTGATTTATTAAGTATCCCATTACTGTTGAGATGGCTAACCACTCTTGAGTACATTACTTTCTCAACAATTTATGAAAATGCTGTAAGCCAGAATACTGGCCAGTAATTATTGATACCTGTAGTGTCACCTTTTTTGTAGAGAGCCTTGACAATGGTATATTTTAACCTGTTTGGAAAATACCTTGCATTAGTGATACATTGCACATGTGACTTCGAACATCAGCTGTAACTGCTCCACATTGTTTTAATATCTTATTAGAGAAGACATCTACTCCAACAGAGTATTTATTTTTTGAAGATTTAATGATTTTTACTTATTCAGGGTGTACACGTGGACAAGGAAAAAAAAATTCCCGGATTTTTCCCAGTTAAAAATACACTTTCTCCCAGGTGAAAACACTCTTTTTCCACGTTAAGTGACAGTATACTCTTATTTGGCACTGTAAAACTTATCAATCCTTTGAATGTTAATGGTTTTATATACTGGAGTAGTATTTTCTGGCACTTTAGAAAACATAACTCAGGGGGGAAAAACAAGTTCTGAAAGACCTTTGATGTGCAGGAACATGTACGCTGCATATTTTCGCATTACAAAGGTATAAATTTGAATTCCACCAAACGCTGCAGGTCACTTTCCAAAGCAATGAAATCGAGACTGCAATGCGCTTTTGTAAGCCAGTCATAGCTCATGACATGTGATCTCACGAGCTGATGACAACGTAGGACACGTGATGTAGTCAGCCAATAGCAACATCACTCTTAAGTAGCGCGAACACACAAATAAGAAAACTTAGTGGTTTAAATTGATATACATAGCATTCACCTATAATATTGGTCTCGAAGGTTAATAAGCTGGAAGAGAAGCTAAGCTTCCACATATAATGTTGATCTTTCTTGCACTTGTTACACTTGAAGATATATCACACAAATGTGCCAGTTAAATTTTTAATAATGACGTAAATGTCTGATCTTCTGAGCTCGAAATTCTTATAAATGGTCATCCTCAAAGAGTTGATTTATAAATGAAAGTCAAACGCTTTATGATTTAATAAATGCATGGTACATTCTCGCACATAGCTCATCTTATGTAAAAGGAAATCTCCTTTGAATGTAAAGCTTTTCAAACCACCATTCGCAATATTTTCCCGCGACCTGTTAGAAATAGGTTTGTTTCAGCAGTTGCAAGAGAGCACCAGATAACAAGCGTCACTGCGCTTGCGCAGCTGCAATGACGAAGGAAGCCCATATGTTTGTACGTGTCAAACATTAAAAAGATCTCACAATATGTCATAAAAGAAACAAGACATCAGAGGATAATTCAGGAGCGTCGGAATTTCGTGAACCTTACTAAAACGCATAATTCGGCTTAAAATGCACAATCGTATTCAAATTTTCTTGGAGTATCAGTACTGTATTATGTCATGTTTGGTTCTTTATTATGGCATAATACCATAAGTGCACTTGAAATGCAGCGAACAGTTGAAACTAGCCAATAGTGTGAAATTAAACACTTCGTTTCAAATAAATTGACTGCCTCAACAGAAAAGATTAATAAAAGCCAAATCTCTTTAGCAAACCGGCCAAAATAACTTCATTGTTCTGTAAGGCGATTAATGTTTGACTGTCAGAAAGGTGGTAGTAAAATCTAAAACTAATAACATATTTTAGCCTTCCGTAATTATGCAAACGTAATTTACTTCATTTGATAGCTCCCGGCTACAAAAATCCATTTTGTTATTGTTTAACATGAGAGCAATAAACAAAGAGGAAACAACAAAATCACTAAACATAAACACAGGGCACGTGAAGACGACCCACCTCCCCACCACAACTCAGACTGCTCTGTGCATCAGCCCCAGATTTACTAATTTCCGAACCGGGGAAATATTAAGTAGTGGCGCCCAGACACACATCTGTAACCAGAAACAGGAGAATGTACTACTCATACGCGACTCAACTCCGCATGCGCAAAAGCCCACCCACTACTGGTCAAACGAATCTAATTTAAACAGTTGTCACGCCATGCTCATCGGAGGCAACTTGTTACAAAGCATTGCATAGTCTTCCTAAAGCCTTTGACACATTTTGCTGTTGGCAGGCGCTTGCATGAGCACTGTTTTGTTGTTGTATATGGCACATTTCCTTTGCAACTTAAGTTTTATTTTCTTTCTTTTTTCCCCCCTGGTCATGTTTTGTTGCTGCAGCATTATTCTGCAGTAGCGGGATACAGTAATATCCTTTGTTGAAGTATTGGTTCTTACCAGTCAAAATCACAAAAATTTAACTGAAAACTAAAACAATGAAAAATTCCTGGAATTCTAAACAATTCCCGGGTTTTTCCCGGTTTTCTGTCGGATGAAAAAATTCCTGGGTTTTTCCCGGATCTCCTGGATCGTATACACCCTGTTATTTCACAATAGGTTCTTAGATCGAAAGAAATCTGACTAAGATTTCTCAAAATTGACTCTTCCATGTACAGCTTGGGTTCTTCTTTTGAACTATTCTCACCAATTTTTTTGCCTACACTTAAGAAATGGTTTTTACATACATCAGCTACTCATGTACTGTTGGTTAAGGCTTCTTCTTTTGATCTATTCTCACCATTTTTTTTTTTTTTTTTTTTGCCTACAACTACAAAAAGTTTTTACATACGTTAGCTACTCTTGTACTGTTGGTTAAAATGGTCTCTTTAATATTAATACTACCTACCCCAGTGTTTACTTTTCCTGCCCCCTTTCTAACAACATTGATTTGATTTTATCGCCGGAATCTGTAACATACATATTTCTTGATTTTTCTGATGACTTTTCTCAGTATGCTACAACAATTTTTATAATGGAAAATTACTTCAGAGTCTTTACTAATTCTAGTTGTTTCATACAGTTTTCTTTTTCTTTCTAACACACTTTAATACAGGTAGTAATCCAAAGTTTCTTTGAAAACTGTTTGGTGTTACATTTAGCTTTTTTTGTGGGGGTGGGGCAACAATTTTCAAAAAGGGATATAAATTTATCAAGAAATATATTTCAATTATCAATGGATTCGTTTTACACACTTCCCCCATTAACATTTCTTAAACTTTCTCTGAAAGGATAGATACCAGGTTGGGCAAAATTATACTTTTGCTTAATGTTTTCTGAAGTGTACATCCTGTTAGATTTTGTAAATTAATTAATTGTCCATCATGATCTGATAATTCATTTCTGACTGGAAAGCATGTGTTAGTTTTACACCCTCTTGCTGTGCAAATACATTATCTATTAGAGTGCTTCTGTCTTGAGTTCTACGTGTAGAAAAATTTATCACTGATTCTGAGTTATATGTCATTAATAACACTTCTAGTTCACTTTTCTTATCAGAATTGCTTAGAAAGCTTATACTGATATCACCGCAGATTAATAACTTCCTTTTGTCTGACTGACACCATAATAGGGACTCAAACGTTTTTGTGAATAGCTCCCAATCTCCGAATGGAGACCTGTATACTATTGCTAATATCAACACTACATCATCTAGCTGTAATCGACATACAAAAACTTCAAAGTGCTGATCTACACAAAATGCTTCCATCTACAGTTTTGTTTTTATACCCTTGTTTTGTGTAAATGACAGCAGCTCCTCCTTTATCCACGTTATATCTGAAAGCATAAGATGCTAAATTATATCCGTTTATACTGACACTTTCCATTCCTACATTTACATGGTGTTGAGACAGATGAAGTGTATCAATCTCATTCTTATTCTTATTTTTGAGAGGATCTAAACACACTAACAGCTCACATACTTTTTTTCTGATATTTTGATGAGGTAAATTGATACTACCCTTAGCTTTATCCATATTCACCGTACATGAAGCTTTTTTTAATTCTATTTTTCTTGATTGTTGTCTGTCTGGACTTTGGTTTTAACCTAAAAAACCTGTGTGCATGGTCCCACTAACCACAGGGATCATCCCTTGTGTGATGTGGCGCTCCTTACAGTATTTGCTAATAGAGAAGCTAATGTATCTTTCCCCTTCTTATTTAGGTGCAGACCATGTGTAGTGCATCTCCAACTACTAATAGCATCAACTGGAACACCACTTATGAGAGATTTTGCCGGTGTCTGGAGCATCCCTTTCAGCTCAGTGTTAAGATGCCTTAAGTAGTGTTTACCCAGGGCCGATCATGGTGCTAAAGAAATCCACAAACCCCACATTTGTGTTCCCAGTTTCTGCTCCTATTTTATCCAGGTCACTCCTAATATTATATCTTGGATTCATAGCCAGGCTGTTTCCTGCTCCCCAACTATAATTACCTGATCTCCATTCTCAAAGTCCCTGAATAGCTGACCTACGTTTTCTGTCACCTGGCTAAGGCTAGCACTCAGTTTCACAAAACTTGTGACCTGGAATCCTGCACTTAATTTCTCCTCAAGCTGCTGTCCTACACCCCTCCCATTACAGCTAACTAGAAGCAGAATTATTCTTCTCCTATTCCGATTTGACCCCAGCATGTCTTTTTTCTTTAAGCTAATATTCTGCTTCAACATATATTCAACTACATCTGGATGTGGCTTTTCCTCCACTCCTTTAGATAGCAAGACAAACTGATTTACTGACTGACTTCCAGAAGTTTTTTCAACAGTTTCTATTTTTTTCCCTTTGCTTACTACCTTTCCCCAGCATCCAGTCTCTTTAAATGTGGAATAATGCATGTCCCTTCTAACATAATGTACATGAATTAATCATTACATCCACTGGTTTGTTGGTTGATTTGGGGGAGGGGACCAAACCGTGAGGTCATCGGTCCCGTCGGATTAGGGAAGGATGGGGAAGGAAGCCGGCCATGCCCGTTGAAAGGAACCATCCTGGATTTAGCGTAAAGCAATTTAGGAAAATCATGGGAAACCTGAATCAGGATGGTCGGACGCTGGTTTGAACCACTGTCCTCCCGAATGTGCGTCCAGTATGCTAACCACTGTACCACTTCGCTCAGTCATTACTTCCATTTATTCAACTACTTCTAAAAGTATAATCATGAACTGAATGGTGGCACTCACTCTGGAGCAGCACAGCTGCCTGCGAATAACATCTGATGACAGCATATACCTTTAAAACTTTCATCCTATCTACATACTATCCTCTATTTCTCTGCAGTATGCCTGTGTCATCAAAATCTCAGTGGTAGCTGCCACATATTGTGGTAATGGTCAAGTGGCACAAGTTAATTTTAATTAGAATTTAATCAAGAACTTGCCATTTCATAAATAACTATAAAATAACAACAAAATAAAAAGATGAATGGTCTCATGCACTGCTCACCATTTTATCTTTAGTGGGAAATGCATCTTCCAGGAAGTCAAGGCTTACTTGTTTTTCATGTATGTCATCAACAGCCTCAGGTTGTATGCCATCAACAGCCTCAGGTTCTACCCCATTCTCTACAGGAATAACCTCTTGTTCTTCAGAAACTGATGGTACTGGCTCGATAGGTATCTCTTGGATGTCGTCATCATCATCATCATCTATTATACAATAAGTAATCTTCTTACGCTGAAACGGCTTCACGTCGTCGTCATCATCATCTAGTTCTGGAAGGAAAGAATGAGAGAAAATAATAATATTAATATAGCTTATAAGGAATTTTAAAGTATAATGTCAATTGGTTTGATGGTTAGACCAAGCAGAATAGTATATTCTGTGTTGATGGAATTGGGAAGTTAAAATCTGTTGTGGTTGGCAAGAGAGCCAACACCATTTCAATAAAGGAGGCTTAAATGCACGCTTTTTAGCTCACGCAGGCTGGCGTGAGGTCTGGAACAGGACGTAGCTGGTGGAATACTTAACTTTAATCCATTAATGATGACCGTCGCTCTTGACGGTACAAGATTCACAACATCAATAGTAAATGAATAGGGCGCCTTGCTAGGTCGTAGCAAATGACGTAGCTGAAGGCTATACTAAACTATCGTCTTGGCAAATCAGAACACAAGTAGTTAGTGAACCATCGCTAGCAAAGTCGGCTGTACAAGTGAGGCAAGTTCTAGGAAGTCTCTCTAAACCTGCCGTGTGGCGGTGCTCGATCTGCAATCACTGATAGTGGCGACACGCGGGTCCGATGTATACTTCCGGACCGCGGCTGATTTAAAGGCTACCACCTAGCAAGTGTGGTGTCTGGGGGTGACACCACAAAATCAAAACTCAAACCAACTGTTGAATGCCTAGAATGGGCAATGCAATTACTCTGAAAGAATCAGGAGCAACCAGTAGCAAGTTGTATACTAACACTCCATTTCAACTTGCCACATGTCATCCCAAATGGAAAATGTGTAAGGAAAGAGTCATGAAGATCTTAGCAAAAACTAACAAAGGAATCTAAAACATCAATGAAGTAGCAGCTCCACTATTCTGTATTACTGTATGTATTAACAGCTAAAATCTACTCCAAAGTTATGTTACATTGTTTAAGTAATGGCACAGAGGATGGAAACAAAGTGACAAGCACACATCTACTTTCAGATGAAGTTCATTGGCATACAGTGTCTTATTTGAGCCAACAAAATATACACATTTACAGATCAACTTCATGAAACTCCCATGTTAAAATAAACAATTACACTATGCGATCAAAAGTATCTGGACACCTGGCTGAAAATTACTTACAAGTTCATGGCGCCCTCCTTCGGTAATGTTGGAATTCAATGTGGTGTTGGCCCACCCATAGCCTTGATGACAACTTCCACTCTCAAAGGCATACATTCAATCAAGTTTTGGAAGGATTCTTGGGGAGTGGCAGCCCATTCTTCAAAGAGTGCTGCACTAAGGAGAGGTATCAATGTCAGTTGGTGAGGCTTCACACAAAGTCGGCATTCCAAAATGTCCCAGAGGTGTTGTATAGGTTTCAGGTCAGGCATAAAGTCGGTGTTCGAAATTCCGAAACATCCCAAAAGTGTTCTATAGGATTCAGGTCAGAACTCTGTGCAGGCCAGTCCATTACAGGGTTGTTGTTGTTGTTGTTGTTGTTGTTGTTGTGCAACCACTCTGCCACAGGCTGTGCATTATGAACAGGTGCTCGATAGTGTTGAAAGATGCAGTCTCCATCCCTGAATTGCTCTTCTACAGTGGGAAGCAAGAAGATGCTTTAAACATCAATGTAGACCTGTGCCGTGATAGAGCCACACAAAGCAACAAGGGGTGCAAGCCCCTCCATGAAAAATACGACCACACCACAACACCATCGCATCCGAATTTTACTGTTGGCACTACACACACTGGCAGATTACGTTCACCAGGCATTTGCCATACCCACACCCTGCCATCGGATTGCCACATTGTGTACTGTGATTCGTCACTCTACATAATGTTTTTCCACTGTTCAATCGTCCAAGCGAGGCATCATTTGGCATTTACCAGCGTGATGTGTGGGCTATGAGCAGCTGCTCGACAATGAAATCCAAATTTTCTCACCTCCCGCCTAATGGTCATAGTACTTGCAGTGGATCATGATGCAGGTTGGAATTCCTGTGTGATGGTCTGGATAGATGTCTGCCTATTAGACATTAAGGCCCTCTTCAACTGTCAGCAGTCTCTGTCAGTCAACAGACAAGGTCGGCTTGTATGCTTTTGTGCTGTACATGTCCCTTCACATTTCCACTTCGCTATCACATCAGAAACAGTGGACCTATGAACGTTTAGAAGTGTGGAAATCTCGGGTACAGACGTATGACACAAGTGACACCCAATCACCCGACCATGTTCGAAGTCCGTGAGTTCTACGGACCACCCCACTGTGCTCTCTCACGATGTCTAATGACTACTGAGGTCCTGATATGGAGTAGCTAGCAGTACAATGCACCTAATATGAGAAACGTATGTTTTTAGGGGTGTCCAGATGCTTTTGATCACATAGTGTATCTGTATTCAATATCTTTGCAATTGTATTATTTGTACTTATGAGTATGGTTCGAGAACACATTCATGGGCTAGGAAACGAGAAGCAATGGAATGCACAGAATACACTTTTCTTTAGTTTCAAGACAGAATAGCATATAATCAAGGTAACAAACAAGAAAGACTGAAAATATGAAAAAAATGAGAACAGTGTGTTAACAGAATGGAAAAAAATAATGAACAAAATTATAATAAATGTTGTATGAACTGTACAAAACAAGAATTCAAAAGTAATTACACATGACACATATCATTCTTTCAGTATGAACTTAAGTATTATCTAATACCAAGTAGTTAGACAATATTATAATGTACACAGAATTACACAGTGTTTGAAGTGTCACAAGTGCAGGTGATTAACAAGGATGGGACAGACCCAGCAACAACATTGATTTCGAGGAGCTTTGGCATACTAGTCCAGGGTCACACAAAGGTATGTCTTGTGAAATGGACCGAGGTTACTATGCGGGGTCCATTTCACTCCACATGGAACTGATAGAATACTAGAAAATGATGAAAGTTTATTTACACATGTAGTTTGTAACTTAACAGATTCCAAGAAACTGAAAACTTTGTCATTCTGATCTTTAGCCAATAAACATAAGGCAAGTTCTTCCTGACTGGAATAGTAGTCAAATGGTATGAAGCCCATGTGCAGATCAGTCAACTCCCATGTGCATAGACTCGAATCAGACTTTTCTCTATATTTTTACTCTCTAGCAAGAGAATGAAAGCCTTTGTGAAATCTATATATGGTTACTTCAAATGAAAAACTGTATTGTGAAGTGTTTAATCCTTCATGCAGTCATTCTGTTTTTCAGTGTTTTTCTCACATAATTTGTTACTTCCTTTTAACTTCCCTGATTTCTTTTAGGGACTATGAAGAAAATGGAGGTCCAAATGTGTTATGCAATTAATGCTGGGATGCAATTTTTTCTATTTTTATTTTTTTTAAGGTAGAGAGAGAGAGAGAGAGAGAGAGAGAGAGAGAGAGAGAGAGAGATTTAATTTGTTGCCATTTTCCTGCACATACTAAAGTCTTGGGAAGCAAACTTCACTTACTTTTATGAAAGCATTTTGCGTGGGAGTTTATTTTGATCATACAATGTATAAGATAACATTGTGTGAAATACTGAGGCTTCCAACTGACCAATCTTTGCCTCTTTTCACAACACAATGTAGTTAACTAAAAATAACAATGTACCAATTTCCCAAAAGCTTCCATTCTCTTTTCAAGGAGTAAAAATATTGCAAAATGTGCAATTTGAACCAAAGTGCACTCACAGTTGACTGTGGACTGAAAGATGCCTCATACAACTTAGTCACTGCCCCAGTTTGCTACAGGGACAAGTTTGAAGTGCTGTCTTTCAATAAAACTGAGCCAGTGGCACTCAATTCGCCTGTTTTGGTGAAACCTGTCTTGTCTGTTGTCAACTGGAGGCCATTCCAGCAACTGCAGAGAAGATTGAGAAGATCAGCCTAGTGTACGAAGTTTTAAAGAAGCTCACAATGTGCTGTGTTGTCCCTGGAACTGATTGTGGCCCTTTTGTTCTGAGTCGAGTGGAAAGATTGAACCAGAGACTTCGAAGGTTCTGTGACAAACTAGGCTTCGAATACCTGGGCTTGTGCCATAAGGTTGAGAACAGGAGGATCCTCCTAAATGGGTCAAGTGTGCGCTACATATTAAGAGCCTGTTGCTCAGGTAGCTGACAGCGTGTGAGGCGCACACCGCATTCCCCCCTCCCAATGTTTGAACCACTCATGAAAAGCAGTGAAGTTCACATAATACTAGCTACAGAAAACTGATTGAAACTCAAAATTGATAACAGTGAGATTTTTGGGGAAAATTTACCTGTAAATCGAAAGAATAAGTGAAGTGGAGGTGGTGTATTTGTTGCAATAGACAAGAAATTCAAATCCACAAAGTTAGAAACTGAAACTGCATTTGAGACTGTTTGACATGGTTGTGCAACACTGATTACTACAATACAAAGGACAACTAATACAAGAAGAAAAGTATATATGTTCAGTAAATTAGATAAAAAAAAATTTATTCATATCTCAGTGAGGAACTTTAAACTTTCAGCACAGGGCAGGAGCATGTAAAGGAACTACAGCTCAAGTTTAAAAGAAAAGCTAACTCTGCACTGGATATCTACATACCCAGCAGAACAGTTTGTAATGGGAGGGACTCTACATGGTATACAGTCACTATTAAGAAATTGTAGGCTATAGATAGAGACGTGCTGAATGAAACGCGCTTGGCTGTCAAGAGAGCAATGCAGGATGCCTTCAATGTTACCGTAGCAGAACACTGCCAAATGACATTTCACAAAACCCGAAGAAATTCTGGTCACATGTAAAGGCTGTTAGTGACACCAAAGTTAGTGTCCAGTATCTAATGAATGAGATAGGAAGTGAAATTCAGGGTAGCAAAGCAAATGTTGACATTCTTGACTCCATTTTCAAATGTTCCTTTACAAAGGAAAACTCAGGAAAATTGCCCCTATTTAATCCCGTAACACTGAAAGATGCATGAAATAAGTACTAGTGTCAGCAGTGTTAAGAAACAGCTGAAATCGCCAAAAGAGAACAAAGTTCCTGGGCCCAATTGTATCCCTGTCAGATTCTATACTGAATTTGCAACTGAGTTAGCCCCTCTTCTAACTATAATCTATCATAAACAAACAATGGAAAATCCAGGATGGAATGTAACAATACCAGAGAAGGAAAGTTGCTACTCCCCATTAAGCCCTTTGTCAGCAGTAGACACACACACACACACACACACACACACACACACACACACACAAACGCACGCACGCGCACACACACACACACACACACACACACAAGTCTTTGTCAGCAGGTAGGATTATAAGGTCGGGATCAGTTTTTACAGGGTGGACTGCGGTTCTTTCTGCGGATGTAACATTAGTTTGCATGTTGAGGGATTTGGGGAATGATGTTGAGGCAAGGTTCGAGGTTAAGAAATTCTGGAAAGATAACAGGGGGTGGTTTGGAGGCAGTGGGAGGGGTGGATCACAATTGGATGGAGGAGTGAACTGAGTTAGGCAAGGCTCAATATTGGTCTTTGGTTGAGCTTGATTGGTCAGGTTGGTAGCAAAAAAGTGTTTCCACTTTAGGGACTGGGAGAAAGAGAGAAGGTCTTTAACCAGTCCAGCATGGATGAATTTGGGAGAGGGGGAAAAGGTGAGGCCTTTGGAAAGGACCGATATTTCTGTTGGTCTAATGCTTCTGGTGGAAAGATCCCAGTCCCACATACTGTTCCTGTGTTGTTTCTTGGCTCATGAAATCCCCCCCTAATGGCTTTCCATCAATTTACCCATCTCTGGTTGCCACCCCTCCTTTCACAATGACCTCCACCTGTTCAGATTCCGCCAATCCTTAGCCCTCACCAACATAGTCCTGCAAAACCATATCAACCAAGCTCAAACCTCCTTACAGTACCTCCTCTCCATCTGCAAAATTCTCCTGCTATGCAATCCCAAATTCCCCATCACACACATTGAAACCCTTGCCCTGCAGGAACTTGAGCAACATGCACAACACCACCTCAAAAAGTTCTCCATTCTGCTCACTTCCTACTCCCGCCTCGGAATACCACTGTCCACCTCTTCTACAACCACTTCTACAACCACCTCCAAACCTCCCCCACACCCCCTCATAGCTGACAAACCCTGTCTCGCAGACCTCCAAAACTCCCTCCCACCACCACCACACAGAACCCAGAACCTAAACAGACCCGCAGCACAGTTATGAACCTTTGCTCCAGAAGCCAGAAATATCAGCCCTTTCCAAAGGGCTCGCCTTTAGCCCCACTCCAAAATTCAAGCATGCTGGACGAGTTAAAGACCTTCTCTCCTTCTCCCGGTCCGTACAGGGGAAACAATTTTTTGCTACCAACCCGACCAATCGGACTCGACCAAAGACCAATATTGAACCTTGCCTAACACAGTTCACTTCTCCATCCAACCGTGATCCACCCCCACTGCCTCCAAACCACCCCTGTTAACTTTCCAGAATTTCTTAACCTCGAACCTTGCCTCAACATCATTCCCCAAATCCCTCAACATGCAAACTAACCTTACATTCATCTCTGCTATATAGTGAGTAGCAACTTTCCTTCTCTGGTATTGTTATGATCTATCATAAATCACTTGAACAAAGAGCCTTGCTCAGTTCTTGGAAAAAAGCAGAGGTCACACCTGTCTGGAAGAAGGGTAGTAGAAGTGATCCAATATCCTTGGCATCAATTAGTTGTAGAATGTTAGAATATATTCTGACCTCAAACTTAATGAGGTATCTTGAAGAGAATGACCTCCTCAATGTCAACCAGCACGGAATTCCGAAAACATCGATCACGTGAAACCCAAATTGCACTTTTCTCACATGACATACTTAAAGCTTTGGATATAGGCAATCAGGTAGATGTAGTATTTCCTGATTTCTGAAAAGCATTTGACTCAGTAACACCTACACTTATTGTCAAGTATGTGACTGGACTGGGTACTTTTTGGTAGGGAAGATCCAATAGTCATGGGTGACTGGAATTCGCCAGCAGGGAAAGGGAGAGAAGGAAACATAGTAGGTGAATATGGATTGGGGCTAAGAAATGAAAGAGGAAGCCGTCTGGTAGATTTTTGCACAGAGCATAACTTAGTCATAGCTGACACTTGGTTCAAGAATCATAAAAGAACGTTGTATACATGGAAGAATCCTGGAGATACTGACAGGTTTCAGATAGATTATATAATGGTAAGACAGAGATTTAGGAACCAGGTTTTAAATTGTAAGACATTTCCAGGAGCAGATGTGAACTCTGACCACAATCTATTGGTTATGAACTGTAGAGTAAAACTGAAGAAATTGCAAAAAGGTGCTAATTTAAGGAGATGGGACCTGGACAAATTGACAAAACCAGAGGTTGTGCAGAGTTTCAAGGAGAGCATAAGGGAACAATTGACAGGAATGGGGGAAAGAAATACAGTAGAAGACGAATAGGTAGCTCTGAGGGATGAAGTAGTGAAGGCAGCAGAGGATCAAGTAGGTAAAAAGACGAGGGCTGGTAGAAATCATTGGGTAACAGAAGAAATATTAAATTCAATTGATGAAAGGAGGACATATAAAAATGGAGTAAATGAAGCAGGCAAAAAGGAATACAAACGTCTCAAAAATGAGATCGACAGGAAGTGCAAAATGGCTAAGCATGCATGGCTAAAGGACAAATGTAAGGATGTAGGGGCTTATCTCACTAGGGGTAAGATAGATACAGCCTACAGGAAAATTTGAGAGACCTTTGGAGAAAAGAGAGCCACTTGTATGAATATCAAGAGCTCAGATGGAAACCCAGTTCTAAGCAAAGAGAGGAAAGCAGAAAGGTGGAAGGAGTATATAGAGGGTCTATACAAGGGCGATGTTCTTGAGGACAATATTATGGAAATGGAAGAGGATGTAGATGAAGTGGGGGATACGATACTGCGTGAAGAGTTTGACAGAGCACTGAAAGACCTGAGTCGAAACAAGGTCCCGGGAGTAGACAACATTCCATTAGAACTACTGACGGCCTTGGGAGAACCAGTCCTAACAAAACTCTACCATCTGGTGAGCAACATGTACGAGACAGGCGAAATACCCTCAGATTTCAAGAAGAATATAATAATTCAAATCCCAAAGAAAGCAGATGTTGACATATGTCAAAATTACCGAACTATCAGTTTAATAAGTCGCAGCTGCAAAATACTAATGCGAATTATTTACAGATGAATGGAAAAACTGGTAGAAGCTGACCTCGGGAAAGATCAGTTTGGATTCCGTAGAAATGTTGGAACACGTGGGGCAATACTGACCTTACGACTTATCTTAGAAGAAAGATTAAGGAAAGGCAAACCTACGTTTCTAGCATTTGTAGACTTAGAGAAAACTTTTGACAATGTTGACTGGAATACTCTCTTTCAAATTCTGAAGGTGGCAGGGGTAAAATACCAGGAGCAAAAGGCTATTTACAATTTGTACAGAAACCAGATGGCAGTTATAAGAGTCGAGGGACATGAAAGGGAAGCAGTGATTGGGAAGGAAGTGAGACAGGGTTGTAGCCTATCCCTGACGTTATTCAATCTGTATATTGAGCAAGCAGTGAAGGAAAAAAAAAAAAAAAAAAAAAAAAAAAAAAAAAAATTTGGAGTAGGAATTAAAATCCATGGAGAAGAAATAAAAACATTGAGGTTGGCCGATGACATTGTAATTCTGTCAGAGACAGCAAAGGACTTGGAAGAGCCGTTGAACGGAATGGACAGTGTCTTGAAGGTAGGATATAAGATGATCATCAACAAAAGCAAAATGAGGATAATGGAATGTAGTCGAATTAAGTCGGGTGTTGCTGAGGGAATTAGATTAGGAAATGAAACACTTAATGTCGTAAAGGAGTTTTGCTATTTGGGGGGCAAAATAACTGATGATGGTTGAAGTAGAGAGGATATAAAATGTAGACTGACAATGGCAAGGAAAGCGTTTCTGAAGAAGAGAAATTTGTTAACATCGAGTAGAGATTTAAGTGTCAGGAAGTCATTTCTGAAAGTGTTTGTATGGAGTGTAGCCATGTATGGAAGTGAAACATGGACGATAAATAGTTTGGACAAGAAGAGAATAGAAGCTTTCGAAATGTGGTGCTACAGAAGAATGCTGAAGATTAGATGGGTAGATCACATAACTAATGAGGAAATACTGAATAGGATTGGGGAGAAGAGAAGTTTGTGGCACAACTTGACCAGAAGAAGGGATCGGTTGGTAGGACATGTTCTGAGGCATCAAGGGATCACCAATTTGGTATTGGAGGGCTGCGTGGAGGGTAAAAATCATAGAGGGAGACCAAGAGATGAATACACTAAGCAGATTCAGAAGGATGTAGGTTGCAGTAGGTACTGGGAGATGAAGGAGCTTGCACAGGATAGATTAGCACGGAGAGCTGCATCAAACCAGTCTCAGGACTGAAGACCACAACAACAACAGATACCAATTTCACGAAATGGTTCCTAAGCATTAGATAACAATAGCAATTGACTACTATATGAGAAGCAGCAGTTGTTTCATTAAAAGTAGCAGTTATTTCCTTGTATACACTGCCTGACAAAAAAAGGAAAGCACCCAGAAGACTTGGTCAATGTAATTTCATAGCCATACACACTATCAACATGTATGTAAATTATTAAAACTGCAATTCTATCTGACAGGTAGAATGGTCACCAGAAAGCATCAGCATTGTTCGTGTTTAGTGTTGTTACCAGATAAATATGCAAGGGGTGTGAACAGCATCAGATGTAGAATGATCACTGTCAAGGACATGGAGGTGACATGTACACTTGTGTGACAGCATTATCAGCACCCGACAGAGTTTGAAAGGCGTCTCTTTGTGGGTCTCCATTTGGCCAGATGGTTGTATAATGTAATATCCAGATATTTAAGACATTCAGATGTGACAGCGGTCCAAAGTTGCTCTGCATGGGTATGCGAGGACAATATTCATCGTTAAGATCCTGGTTTTCCATGTGTGACCAAAGCAGGACAGGGTTACCATACTGTGCACTGAGCTCATTGTAGTCCCTTCTCATCTGTGCCTGCCTTCCAAGAAAAGGGAATACTACACTGCAACATCCTTTGTTATCCAGAACCATTGGCCTGGGAACAGCAGCAGTCTGAAACAAAATTACCATTCCATGTGTAGGCAGCTGCTAACACCCCAACTGTTTTTGGAGTGCTGCTGTGACTACTTTTGATGAATGGTGTAGCACTGTGTTCAGCGATGAATCTTGGTTCTGCACTACCCTGGACCATTACTGTCGATGAGTATGGCATCAACGTTAGGAGAGATTTGATTCTTTCAGAGAGTTGGTCATACACAGTGGTGTTACTTCTGGCATCATGCTGTTGCAATCCATTGGGTAGGATTTCAGGTCACAGCTGGTAGTGACTGAGAGAACAGACGAAACAATGGAATGTCACGGACATCCTGCAGTCTCATGTGGTATCTCTCATGCAACAGTACCATAGTGTTATTTTCCAACAGGACAATGTTTGTCTGTACATAGCTTGTGTATCTCTGTACAGTCAGAAACATGTTGAGGTACTCCCACGGCCAGCATGATCCCCAGATCTGTCCCTAATAAAACATGTACAGGACCAGCTCCAATGTCAACTCAGTCCAAGTGCCAATATTCAGAATATCAAGGACCACCAAGAATAGTTGAGAGCCAGCTTGCTTCAGAAGAGGACACAGTGGGTTTATGACAGCTTGAGTGTTGTTTGGCTGGTTGGAGAGTTAAGGGTCTGAACAGTGAGGTCATCGGTTCTAAGTCCAGGGATAGTTCATTTGAAGTTAGTGACGTCCGCCAGTAACGTTTTCTGATGATGAAGGTTCAGAGGAGCAGTCAAATTGAGGCAATGGAAGTAATACTAATGCTGAGAAATAATTTACAGAGAAATAAATGGATTGATCAGGTGCGTAAGTCAAGCAGACGAGCGATCTCCCAGGGCTCACTCATGGCGAGAGAAATCCCACTCATATCCGATCACCACCAACGTAATTAAGAGCGAAGACAGTTACAGAGCAATTAATGTCTTCTAGTCCACAAATTCCCGACAATAAGAGTGAGAAAGCTAAAAATCTAATGGACATCAGTTGGACCATGAGTAACAAAAATTGGATGAGGGAAATACGAAAGTCAGCATACAACGGGAGCCGTTCCACTCCTGATCATTATGCTCAAGACATTAAAGGCTTCATAACCACAATGTGGGTATTGCTTGCCACATAAAATATAACTATGGGTTAGTCTCATATCACTGGTGCAGATGTGACATGTGTCAGTAGATTCCTTCCAGGAGTAACGGAAGAAGAAGCACTATGCAGTAGTAGTCTTCTTGATAGTGTAGAGTTTAATAGAGGGGGCTGTACCCAAAAATTTTGTTCAATCTCCAAGTGAACACAGACCTTATTTGGACCTGCAAATCCATACTAGGGATCATCATAGTGAATTTGAGCCAAGTATCGCTTCTCTAGCCAAACAGTCGGTCAGTTTATTCCCTGGGATATCCACATGACCTAAGACCCAGAGAAGTACAACTGAACAATCACTACTAATAAACTCAGAGAGAAGGTTGCGCATAGTGTGAATAACAGGGTAACAAGAATAACAGTGATTAATGACCTGGAGACTACTCACTGAGTCACTGAAAATTAAAACATACTCATAGCAGGTCTGTTTAATAAAATGTAGGGCTCTGTTAGCAGCTATCAGCTCTGCTGTAAAATCAATCCATGCGCCCACTGACTAATGTTGTTCTCAACTGGCAGGAGATGCAAATGCGTATCTCCTCAAAACCATGGTTTTACAGCCATAACTGTTAAATGATGGTAGCACACTGATTCTCTTGGAGAACTGGAAGGAACAGACTGTGAAAGATTATGATGGCGACTGGAACATGGGGAGTACATTATAATGAGTTAGGTGGAGGTCTTCACGTATGGCTGCTATAAGTGCATTCCAACTGGTAATAACACCTGAGGATGGGTATCAGGGGATCAATGTTTCTCACATGCGAAAAGAACATGACAAATTGGGTGATGAGGAAGTTGTCAGATGGTGACTGTGGTAAGTGAGTAACAGTTGGTACCTTGGAGTTGAAGAGAGAAAATTCCCATTTCACCAAGGAAACTGGTCACTGAACTAGTCCAGAAGGCACCAGTAGCCAGTCGAATGCCACAATGATGGATTAGATCTAATGATGTCAAAGCTGAAGTTGTTACTACAAAGTCCTAATGTTGGCAACAGGTTGGTCGGCAGTTGGTATGAGAACAGGACCCCATTAATTTGGATAAGAGTAGCATGATCTGCAGCCCAAGAAGTGTGGACAAGGAAGCAGAGACTGCTAAGGTTCTGCATGTACATAGTATTTCACTGATGAATATGGAGCAGTCAAGTCAGCTTTTTATCAAACAGGTTACCCAAAAAATGGGATTGCAACAACGTCAAAGTGCTGGACACCAAATTAGAGTACTGGGTCAGGATGGAATGTGATATGACAACAGATGTGTGACCCAAGAAGAACAGATTTGGATACCATGGTAAGGGCTCCAAGCGAAGTCCCTTCAGATGGCACACTGGAACTGGCGTGCAACAGAGGCTACGTATTAAGAGTTGCACCAAATGCAAAAATCATTACAGACAGTGTGGGGGTGTACCAGTGGCCAGAAAGAGGTCGCTAGCCCACTCATGGTCATGATGAAGGCCTGCGGAATGCCGTTCTCTTGGACTTGTGGAGAGAGTGATGAGGGTGGCCTATAAGGGATGCCGCTTGAGATATTGCAGGGCCCTATGGCAATCATAAGAAGCTGTTGCAATATTCTGGTCCACCATGGGACTGGAGTACTGAGTGTGCTTGTAGAAAGCGGAATAGCAGTTCCAGTGGTGTGGGTGATTGTATTGGAGACATCACCAACAACCTCAATCTCACAGAGAGAGTATGAAGGTGACAGCAGAGGCACATACGAGGGTTGGAACTTGAATAGTGGCAACTATTTATTTACAGCTCATACAAAATAGATGTATGTTTCAAAGTTTTACTTACCTTCAAAGTAGTCACCAGCATTGAGTATAACCTGTTGCCAGCGATGTGAAAGTTGTAAGATACTCTTAGCAGTGCCAGTTGTGTTGACAGTTCGAGTGGCGTGGGCTATTGCCGAATGAATCTGTAGCAGTTCTGAAGCGAATGCTGTGAAGTGTTTCCTTCAGTTTAGAAACTGAGTTGAACTCATGAGAGCTTACGTCAGGGGAGTGCAGTAGGTGGTATAACACTTAGCAGCCCTCTTCAAAGAGCCCATCATGGTAACTGTTCTATTGGGCAAGGATCACTGTTACAAAGATCACTGTGAAGTGACCAATGTAGCGAAGTCATGAGATTGGGGGAAGAGATCGTAAGGTCACTACCCACAAAGGTGCCATGAGTGGCATTGAAGTGGGTGAGAGTACAGTCACTGAGAATGCACAGATTTAAATCAGAAAGAAGTTGGTAGACTGAAATCAGAAAGAAGCTGGTCAATCAGAAGTAATGCACAATGGTAGCCTCAGGTAGAAAAGGGAGGGGGAGAGCTGTTGGATTAAGACGATCATCTCAAGAGAAGGAAGTTCCCTGCCTGGAGGTACATAAATCTTACAAATGGTGATAACAGGGATAGTTTGTACTCCAACTGCTATTGTTTCCTGTGTGGTTTGGGAGTTAAAAATGTGGATACCAAGGTTTGAATAAAGTACAGTTGTAGGCTGTGGTAGTTAAACAGAGATGCAGAAGTTTACACATGATAGACAAGCATGGAGTGCTGCTTCAAGCCTGTCTTCGGACTGAAGACCAGAACATAAGTAAAAACAACAACAGCAACAAGAATTACAATCATTCTCTTGACATCACATTCATTGGCTTCACCAACTTAGAACCAAACAGTTACCTCAACCAAACCAAGTTCTTGTGCTATGCTACAGATCAGTTCCACCACAACCATGATTTCCTCATTACATTTGTTAGCTTTGTCTTTTCACAATAGAGCTGTCACCAACCAATAGGGTTCCCTACTGGCGTTGCTATTGTAAATTTTGGGTAAATGGGGGTGAAAACACCTGAAAGAAATAAAGGGTAATAAAACACACTTCAAATCTTAAACAGATCCTGCAAAGCACTCCTTGGCAATGTAAACCCTAGTCATGTTGTTGCTTAACCCCTTTATAGAGAAAATCTTGTTAAAACATAATCACTTCTATGTTGGAAGGTCAATCAGCAATGATTACTCATTTCTCATAAGAGAAGCCAGTCTACAATCAACAGTATCCCAGTGGAGTGACAGAAATTGCCTACTTCTGAATAAAAGTGTTATTTCAATCAAAAGGTGAATTCACTCAAGTAAACTGTAAAATTACAAACACTACTGTCAGGAAGGGTCTACAAGTAGAGAAAATGATTCCTAGCCCTCAGAACTGTTAGCTGATCCTTCGAGGAGAAAAAAAACCTTCCAAGACTATGGAAGCAAGACAAAAGGTTTAAAAGTTGGGAAGAAGGGGCATGTTAGTCAGACACCAGATTTAATGGACCTTCTCCCCACTTCTTAAAGCTAGGATGTGTGAACACTGGTCTCCCCTAGTAAGATTCCAAATTGCTTAAACAGATGGTTAGTTGGTTCAAAAGAGAGGGGAAGGGACCTAATTGCTAGGTCACAGGCCCCTTGTTCCAAATAAAACAATGCCACAAGGGTGAGAATAAAACAAGTGAGACTGACAACACAAAACAGAGAGAGAGAAAAAACCACAATGATGATGGAAGGGCAACAAACACTTAAGTGGACTGAAGGGAAGAAGAAAACCACAGAAATGCAAGAAACAGAGAAAGGAGAAGCCAGCCACTCTGAAACATATTAAAACTTCCACCCTAAAAGAACTTGGGTGGAGGACACAGAGGGATAAAGGACAAGTGCTAAAAACTTAGATCAAATGATAAAACCCACCCTCATGAATAAAACGTAAAACTCAATCAGCCGATGAGGCGTTGTCAGATAAACTGAGTGACAATGAGTCCGGTAACCGAAGATTTCATCACAGGGCAGTCAAAGTGGGACAGTGCACCAGAATATGGGCCACTGTCAACCGGGCGCCACATTGACACTGAGGCGGGTCTTCACGACGCAGGAGGTAGCCGTGGGTTGCCCAAGTGTGGCCAATGCGGAGCCAGCAGAGAATCACAGAGTCCCTGCGAGAGGCCCGCATGGAGGACTGCCACACATTCGTAGTCTCCTCAATGGCACGCAGTTTGTTATGCCATTCCATCTCCTAAAGCTGCAAAACCTGGTGGCATTAAAATGAACGCAGGTGGTCAGTTATTGGAATGCTGATCTCCATAAGCGGTTTCCGTGTAGCCTGTTTGGCCAGCCTGTCAGCAAGTTTGTTGCCTGGGATTCCAACATGGCCTGGTCCACACAAGGGGGCAAGAAATTCTGTTCAATATGTCCTCCATGGACATACACGAAGCCGACATGACCATCAGCCACTGAATCGTCAGTGTAAACCACTTCATGGCCTCAGTATATGTCAAGAACCGAGAGGAAGTGACAGCAGAGAGCCGTGGGGTGAACTGAAGCCTTTGGGCCATGTGAAAGGTCCAGGCAAAGCCACAGCCTAGGTGTACACCATGGAGGTGTACATGAATGGACCTCGGGCATAGGTGGTAAAGGCAAGACTCCAGTTCAGATAGAAGGGATCGTACACAAACTGCAATTGTAAGCTCTGACCTGAACCGCTGATGCGGGATATGAACCACCATGGGTGGGGAAAGGAGACGGTAATTCAGATGCGCAGGAGTACTACAAATGTGTGCAATATAACTGGTGAGGAGTTGTGCACGCCTGACCTGCAATGGAGGGACTCCAGCCTCCGCCAGGACACTGGTCACCGGACTCGTCCTAAAAGCTCCTGTTGCTAGTCGAACACCCCACTGGTGCACTGGGTCAACTAAATGCAACGCTGAGGACACTACCAAACCATAAACTGCACTCCCATTGTCAAGTGGGGATTGAACAAGGGCTCCGTAGAGCTGCAGCAACGTAGAGCGATATGCAACCCAGCTAGCGTTGCTCAGGCAGCAGAGGGCATTGAGGTACTGCCAGCACTTCCACTTAAGCTGACGAAGATGAGGGAGCCAAGTCAACTGGGCGTCGAAGACCAGTCCTAAAAATTGATATGCCCCCACTACAGTGAAGGGATTGTCAGTAAGGTAATGTTTTGGTTCTGGATGAACAGTACGATGCGGACAGAAGTGGATCACACAACTCTGGGGCCGATAACTGGAAGCTGTGGGGTAGAGCCCATGACTGTGCCTTGTGGACAGCTCACTGTAGGCGCCGCTCAGCAACACCAGTACTGGTTGAGCAGTACAAAATGCAGAAGTCGTCTGCATACAGAGCGGGTGAGACAAACAGCCCAACAGCTGCTGCTAGACCGTTAATGGCCGCTAAAAATAGATACACTCAATGCTGTGGGACCTCATTCTCCTGGATATGGGAGGAACTATGGGAGGCACCAACTTGGAAACGGAAAGTACGAAACGACAGGAAATTCGGGATAAAAATTGGGAGTGGGCCTCGGAGGCCCCAATCGTATAATGGCAGGGATATGATGTTGCCAGGTGGTGTCATACACTTTTCGTTAATAAAAAAGATGGCAACAAGGTGTTGGCAATTGGAAAAAGCTGTCAGGATGGCAGACTCAAGGACACAAGATTATCAGTGGTAGAGCGACCCAGGTGGAAAGCACCCTGGCATGGAGCCAGTAGGCCACGTGCCTCCAGGACCCAACCCAACCGCCGAAACACCATACGTTACAGCAGCTTACAAAGAATGTTGGTGAGACAAAGTGGGCTCTTTCTAGTGACAATAATGGCTGCAAATGGGGAAATCCACTGACATAAGTTAATTTAAGAATTGGCAGATTGTTATTCTCCAGCACCTGAGAATAAGCATCTCAACAGAGCTGGTTGGTGTGCTACTGTCATAAGTATCAATGGAAATTTGTTAAGGGCAGCGAAACTATGCAAGTGGGTGATAAAGAGTTTGAAGATTCATGTCTCATCGCAGAATGCGGATATTTTATACAGTCAACGGCGACTATGATGTCTTTTAAGAAATATCATATGACTGTGAATCCCAAACATGAGAAGTTCATCGTAGAGGGAGACCAAGAGGTGAATGCACTAAGCAGATTCAGAAGGATGTAGGTTGCAGTAAGTACTGGGAGATGAAGAAGCTAGCACAGGATAGAGTAGCATGGAGAGCTGCATCACACCAGTCTCTGGACTGAAGACATACTACAACAACAACAACAACAACAACAACAAGGTATGACTTTAATTCATTCTTCTCATCCACGAAATGTGCAGTGAGTGCACCAGAAACTACTATTTACACTAGTCCATATTTTCACTGGACCACGCATCAGACGAAAGGCAGGTTGCCTTTTCGGTGATCAAATTATTTTTAATTCTATCAAGTAACTCATGATGCAAACAGGGCATTTTTATTTATTTATTCATATGGCTCATATGCAGTTTAAAACTACAGGTATATAACATTAGTATTACTATAAATAACAGAAATATGAAAATACAAAACTAAATGTCAATGTCTAGGTTGTTAATCCATATAAGAGCCGTATCATCAGCTTTCATGAGGTCGCTCCAACTCTCCTGGTAGGAATACAAGGTGCAATCATCTCTTAATGTGCTTGATTGTCTGGCTGTTTCTGAGCCCCACAGCCAGGAAATGGAGACACTGTAGCACCCCATTTGTAAAGAGAGTCTGCGCATCATCCATGCCCAGTGCGGGCTCTGTTCAATTTAACCCACAGTTTTCTGATGAGTTCTGTAGAAGCAGTATCACAATTCTACTTTCGAAACCACTCACGCTCTTCAGGATTTTCAATAAATTGACAGCTTTGGTTCCACAGGTATCTCACAACAGTATTACTGGCATCTAGCTCTCCTGCTTTCCGTAATAATGGGTTTCTTGAACGGAGACTATTTTGTCATAAAGTTGGTATATCATCCAGGTTCTCCTGTAGCTTGCGATATTCCCTAAGCAATGCCTCGATTCTGTGGATTGCGGGTGGATAGAGGTTGCTCAGCAGAGGAAGCCAATAAATTGGTGTTGATCGGATTGCCCCAGTTATTAACCAAATAGTGTGGTTCAACTGGACATATCGATCCAGTCGCTGTGGCAGCTGTTTAGCCACACCGGGGCACAATACTCAGCTGCTGAGAAGACCTGAGCAATGGATGTTGGCGTAAGGCATCTGTTGCAGCTCATGTCATTTCACACAATTTCTGAATAATGTCGTTACGAGTTTTTATCTTGGCAGCACTACTTTCAAGATGTTTCCCATATGAAATTGTGTGGTCAAGGGTGACACAAAGGTACTTAGGGTACTTACTATGGCAGAGAGTATTTCTGTTAAGTTTTGCTCTGAGCTCCACTCCACATTAACGCGTTTGTTTTTCACAGATGGAATGTACATACTTCAGTTTTACTTGTACTGGGTTTGCGTCGCCACTTTCTAAAACAGGCACTCGTAATGGCTAGATCCTCTGTGAGAACAATCTCCACTCCTCCAAGATCCTTGGTTCTACACAGAAGAGCGATACCATCCGTGTAGCAGAATTTTGATGGCCTGGTACTGGTGAGATCAGAGATATATAGGTTGAATAATGGGGAGGAGGGGGGGGGGGGGGAGATGTATGCCTAAGTGGAGCCCAGTGGTAGACCATTACCTAATTTCCTATTCTTGCTCACATGGGATTGCCACAAGTTTCCCCAAGTGAAATACCCTGATTTCCAGACCAGTTTTAGCATTTTTCCTTGATAAATTTTTAGATCTTTGTATTTCTCCCTCGTGTGGGCAAACATCTTAAGTACTAAAATCAAAATCTTTTGTAATGCACTGTTTTTGATGGAGAAAGCAAACCAAATGGTATACGTGTTTCATTAAGACCACTGCTGCTACTTTATTTCAATAAAATGAAACACATTTGGTGACAAAAGAAGGCATTTCCTTGGTGTCGCAGGACAGATTTAAAATATCTGTATCTTTTCATATGAGATCTGATTTCCCTTATTTTAGCGTGGTGCTCATTTCTCCCTATGTAGATTAGTGTCAACAAAATATTTTTGCATTCGGAGGAGAAAGTTGGTGACTGGAATTTCATGAGAAGCTTCCGTCACAACAAAAAATGCCTTTCTGTTAATGATGTCCAGACCAAATCCCGCATCATTTCAGTGACACACTCTCCAATATTTCACAATAATACAAAACGTGCTGCCCTTCTTTGAACTTTTAAGAGGTACTCTGTCAGTCCTATCTGGTAAGGATCCCACACTGTGCAGCTGTATTCTAAAAGAGGATGGACAAGTCTAGTGTAGGCCGTCTCCTTATTAGATCTGTTACATTTTCTACGTGTCCTGAGAATAAAACGAAGCCTTCTCCGCAACATTTTCTATATGTTCCTTCCAACTTAAGTTGTTCGTAAATGTAATTCCTAGATATTTAGTTGAATTTATGCCTTAAGATTTGGTGGATTTATCGTGTAACCGAAGTTCAACGAATTCCTTTTGGCACTCATGTGAATGACCTCACACATATTATTTAGGGTCAATTGCCAATTTTCGCACCATTCAGATATCTTTTCTAAATCGTTTTGCAATTTGTTTTGATTTTCTGATGACTTTATTAGTCGGTAAATGACAGCGTCAGCTGCAAACAACCTAAGATGGCTGCTCAGATTGTCTCCTAAAACATTTATATAGATAAGGAACAGCAAAGGGCCTATAACACTACCTTGGGGAACGCCAGAAATCACTTCTGTTTTACTCGATAACTTTCTGTCAATTACTACAAACTGTGACATCTGACAGGAAATCACAAATCCAGTCACATAACTGAGACGATATTCCACAAGCACGCTATTTCACTACAAGCCGCTTGTGTAGTACAGTGTCAAAAGCCTTCTGGAAATCCAGAAATATGGAATCGATCTGAAATCCCTTGTCAATAGCACTCAACAATTGGCTGTGTGTCAGTAAACCGTTTTCTTGAAGGTAACTCATAATGTTCGAACACAAGATATATTCCAGAATCCTGCTGCATATCAACATTAATGATATGGGCCTGTAAGTAGTGGATTACTCCTACTACCTTTCTTGAATATTGGTGTAACCTGTGCAACTTTCCAGTCTTTGGGTACGGATCTTTCGTCGACTGAACGGTTGTATGTGATTGTTAAGTATGGAGTTAATGCATCAGCATACTCTGAAAGAAACCTAATTCGGATACAGTCTGGACCAGAAGACTTGCTTTTATTAAATGATTTACATTGCTTCACTACTCCGAATATATTTACTTCTATGTTACTCATGTTGGCAGCTGTTCTTGATTTGAATTCTAGAATATTCACTTTGTCTTCTTTTGTGAAGGCATTTTGAATAGGTATATTTTTTGTTTATTTTTGGAGGATTTGGTGGTTACAATATTCAACCCAGTGTTCACTAACCCTTGTATTGGTTTTGATGCTTGTTATTAACTCAGGATTATTTGTTGCTAAGAGGTCAAGTGTGTTTTCACAACCATTTACTATTCGCGTAGGCTCATGAACTAACTGCTCAAAATAATTTTCAGTGAATGCAATAAGCACAATTACAGATGATGTATTTTTGCCAAAATATCGAGGGTAAGAAGTCACCACCAACTTTAATCGTACGAGTCAGGTATGTGTTTGAAATCAAACTTCTTTGAACCTTTCAGCAATTGTATGATCTGAATTAGGAGGTCAGTAAAAGGATCCAATCATTATTGTATCCCAGTTGCCAACAATGACCTCTGCCGATACTAACTCACAGGAACCACCTACTTCAATTTCGTGACAAGGTAAACTGCTTCTAACAGCAACAAACATGCCACCACCAACTGTCTTTAGCCTATCCTTTTGGAACACCATTTGGTTCTTCACAAAAATTTTGGCTGAGCTTATCTCCGGCTTTAAACAGCGTTCAGTGTCTATAACGATTTGAGATTCAGTGTTCTCTATTAACGCTTGGAGCTCTGGTACTTTCCCAACATAACTACGACAATTTACAACTGTTATACTGATGATTCCTGTATCTACCGTCTTCCTGTATTCGGTCTGCACCCTTTGTGACTGAAGCCTTTCTTTTGTTTTCCTGAGACCCTCTAACCTAAAAAACCGCCCAGTCCACACCACACAGCTCCTGCTACCTGTGTAGCTGTCTCCTGTGTAAAGTGGACACCTGACCTATTCAGTGGAACCCGAAACCCAATGACCCTTTGGTGCAAGTCGAGGAATCTGCAGCCTACACGGTCGCAGAACCGTCTGAGATTCTGATTCAGACCCTCCACTCGGCTCTGTACCAGAGATCCGCAATCGGTACTGTCAACTATGCTGTTACTGGTCAGCTCTGCTTTCATCTTGCAAGCAAGACTGGCAGCCTTTACCGTTAGCTGCTCGAAATGAGAGAGAATCTCTTCTGATCCAGAGTGACACACATCTTTGGTACTGACACGAGCAACCACCTGAAGTTGGCTGCACCCTGTGCTCACCATCCAGGAGGACTCATCCACTTCTGGAATGACTCCACCCGGTATGCACACGGAGTGCACATTGGTTTCCTTTCCCTTCTTGGCAGCCATGTCCCTAAAATTGTGAAGGTGGTTCGATGAACCCTCTGCCAGGCACTTAAATGTGATTTGCAAAGTATCGATGTAAATGTACTTTCACTTATTTCAGAAATAACCTCAGAAAAATTACAATATTTGCTATCAACCTAATCATTTTAGACTGTAAACGCTTAAATAAAGAACAAATACACGTGCACCACCTTCTACAATCAGAAGTTATAGAGTATGATGAAGAATGTTATGATCTGTGAAACACAATTGTTAAGTTTGTATCGTACACAAAAAGATCTGAAACAATCGCAGAGATTAACAAATTTGTGAAGACAAGCCTGATAATACACGAGGATTTCACTTCTGGAAGACAAAAATTTTGAATAATGTGATATCTGAATTTGGGTTACATAGCATTTGAACAAGAGATGGCAGGATAATTGTAAGGACAAAGGATGCAAACAAGTAGTGCAAACGAACTCTAAAGCCTGTACTTTAGGAGCTACGAACTTGTCTACTCATGCAGCCACTATTTCTACCAATATGTCTGTATTATTGTAGAATGTAGTCAGCCATCACTTTCAACTCTTTTCGACGAACTCCACCGTATATTTCAGAATACTGACATACACATCTTTCTTCTAACGAACATGGACATCTGACTCAAGTCAAGCATGCTCTCCAGTTCTCTAAATATAGACTGCACTGTCCTAAGACACCACAGAAGTAACAGATGAACAGGTGGAGTAGGGCATACAAACACTTTGACTTATTACCAACCGTGCTACTCACACCCATTAGTAATGACAACAAACAAGTCAAATATATGTTTGTAAATATCAAATCCCTTAAGAAAACTTGCCTTATGTGTGTCCTCTACAGACCTCCAAAAGTAGGGGAGATAAACTGTTTCAAAACTGAACTTTCAAAATTCGATTTGACTTAGGAGCACACAAATAACACTAGGAACAATAACGTAAATATTCTGCTCCTTCACTGTGAATTTCAACTGTGTAGTTTCTCCTTCAAAACTAACAGTATTTCAGTTTGTACGTACTCATAATGCAGCCTATAGTCCGGCCCCCATACATATATTTACCATTAAATTTGTACCTGGAATATCAGTCCACAACATTATATTCATGACTTACTTTCTATAAAACTGTGCCAACATACAGAGGGAGTAAGTGTACCGGTGCCACTGAACGTGCTGTGGAGGCACAAGAGATAATATGGGTGATGACTTCCATACCATTCCTGGACACGTAGGAACAACTCCATGTATTTACTACCAAACTAACTCTATTACATAATAAATATGCTCCCCCAAAGACCTGAAACCCAAAGGGAAAACTTGCACCTTAGCTAACGGAACAGCCAAAACAGTTCATGTATCTTGGAGACACTGCACATTGAACTTACAAACGACCTTCTACCCTTGAAATTAAAACTGATTACCGTTAGAAAGCAGAGCCAGTCAGTCTGAGAGAAACAATAACTAAGACATGCCAATACAGTAATCTAAAACATAAAAACCAGATGCTCTAAGGCACTGTTTTTCAATCAAGGGGGTGGCGGTCGCAGGAGGAAGCAGTTTCAGCATGGCTAGTAACGTATGTTTCATGACGATCATCTGCTATGGTATAAATGTCACATGGAAGTGACAAGGTTTTGTGAAAGCACCTTGCAAATTCACTCATGTTCTGATCTGATACTTATTTATAATAATGAATACAAATTTAATTTAAACCTGTTGAAGATGTACAGCGAACAACACTAAATTAACCTCCAACAAAATCGTTAACTCACTGAAACGAATTCCACTACAAAACACAGTCGACACTCGAACAATTCTGGATAATGAGCAAAAGCAAAACAGAGCCCATTACACCACACAAACGAAAACCCTTAACATACCACCAGAGAGCACAACAAACCACAATATGATGTCAACAGGCCACACTCACAAACCAAACTCCGCGCCATCATGACGTCACACACGACAACACCCTTATGTCACGGGTCAAAGTCGACGCGTGGGATCAGACGCTTCGGTCGACCCCAGAAAAGATAAGAAGCACAAGAAGAAAACAGTACGTAAAAATAAAAGTGGAAGACACTGAAACAAGATTTTCACAAACAACATTTTCAAAACTTTGTGAAGTGTATAATGTCGATGTACTTGGCGCAGAAACCGAAGACAGTGATATGTGCACAAAATGTGATGTGTGGTTTCAAATCCTAAACACAGCTGTAAAGCAACCACCTACATTGGGAAGGTACAGTTACTGACACTGAAACCAGGTAGCTACTCTAAGCAGCAGATACTGGAACACTTACCCATTTTGTCACATTATTTGATTTCAAATCCACACAAAATAAAGAATTAGAAAGGTATTCGGGCATATCCAGATTCTAACTGTGGGCACACGTTGCAAGATGATATGCTTACTGTTGCTCTGGAATATTACCTAATTGACAACAAATATTGTAGCAAGCAAAGTCGTAACCAGGCTGATGTTACCTCTGGTGAAAAAGTTAAAAAGATATATGACAAGATCAATACGAGAAGCATATCTCCTAATGAAACAGGAGAACCCAATCTTAAATAATGGTCTTACAAAATTCTACTTCTTCAGCCAAAATGGCAGCCAGAGAAGGAAGTACGCACATGATTTACTGCACTAATTTGACACTGTTTATATCACCATATGCAGTGTTGTATCACCATACGCAGTGTCACAGGGAAGAAGTACAAAGAGATAGACCTAATGCTTTTGAGTATATGTCAAGAGCCACAAGATAAAATATTGGTTGCAGGAGTGTTCAATGTGTCCTGGTGCTGAAGTAATGACTGTTGAATTATTACACCTTCAGGATATTGACAATGACATAATTTATGCATTGTGGGAGGGAGGAAAGTTGGCAAAGAAGACAGCAGACCCACAGAAGTTTGTTACAGAAGTTAGGCATTGGCTCATGAGAGGAGCTCTCCGTCAGATCCAGAGGATTTACAGACAAGCCATAGCAAAAATACAATAAGCCACATCCCAGAATACTGACACATTCATTCTTCATTTCAACTTTGCTGATAACTGGTCTGTTGCTTTGCACAACAAAATTCAAAGTTACTACTGGCATACATCAGAGGTATCAACATTCACATGTGTTGCTCACTCTCTTGGAACACCACTCTGTTTTGCTATTATGAGTGATGATCTTATTCCTCACTGTGCATATGCAGGATACCCTGTCCACATGATAATCGATGACACAGCATCTTGAGGCCATGCATTTCCTTAGCATTTTTATGTGAAAGATGGTGCAGCATCTCATTTTAAAAACTTCTTTCAGTTTTATGAGCTTGGTCAACAGTGTACTATATGAATTAAGACAGGAAATGGATATTTTCAGCAACAGGTAATGGAAAAAGTGCATTTGGTGGGGTAGGAGATCTCTGTAAACATCTTGCAGCAAGATTTAATCTCTAGCATAAAGCTGCTGATACTGTAAGACATGGTACTGGATTTGTACACACCATATCAACATTAGTAACAAACATGAAACAATTCTAAATGAAGAGAAGAGTGGTCCACTTTAAGCCTGCAGTAGGAATTCATTCTGGAGTGGCACATACGAACAGTTCTCCATGAAATGCACCCTGTTACTGTGTGTGAAATGCAGAGAACAAAGTATACATTAGGTGACTTTGTAGTGAGCCACTAATTTTTTGTGTGTATAAGAATCAATGGTGGTTGGGACAGATAATAACTGTCTCTTATGAGCTACAAGATATAACTGTCTCCTTTATGACACCTCATGGCCCTACCAATGCTTTCAAATGGCCTTCATCAAAAGACTGTGCATTTCCCATTTCCCAAGTACTGCTCTTGTTGGATCATCCTTATCTTGTGCAAATTCAGCTCAGTTTTACAAATTCGATGAGGAGCAGATGAGAAAAACAAATGAACTCTCTTCAACAGTGCAATGTTGATACATTGTAAGCAATTTTAATTCATGGAAAGAAAAGCAGTAAAATCATGATAAAAGACAAAAATAATTCGTGAATAATATCATAAAAAGAAAAATGATTGTAAATCTCGTTTTTGTTATAAAATGCTTTCAAACAAAATTACAAATTTGTTTTCTCACTCACTTATAATGTTGTAAAGTAATTATTTTGATTCAGAAATAACAGTTCTGTATGACATTTACTTACAATCAGCAATCAATTTAAATATTTAAGGGTCCATGATTTTTCAACCTTATGAGTAGAGCTAGGTCTATCTAAAAATTCCTCACATTTTGTACAGACAAGTAATGCCCACTCTGATTGTACATTCCCTAAGTACAGTGGCCAACTAACATACCATGCATTTTTCAGAACATTTAGGACGGAGCCTTTGGAGAAAAAAAATTCTAAAAAAAAGCAATAAATTTCAGATCCTTTCATATTTATGTAAAAAAATTTTGACAGTTTTAAGAATTTCATGCATTAATGTCATAGCTGACAGCCGTCCATCCACTTTACCATTTCTCAAGACAGTGTATTTTCAAAACATAATTTTGAAATTTGCAAAAAGTTACAAATTTTCTTACTTAATTTTTCAATAAATAAATAAACGAAAAAAGCTCAGAAGTGTGTATGTATTAATCATGTTCATAGTTTTGGGACCAAAGTATTTATTGAAAATAAATTCAGATCTCTATCACGTTTGATTTCTTTATTACAAATTTTCAATTTTTCATTTCGTTAACAACATTTTTACACTTAATAAAGTTTGACACTTAGCTCAATACTGCACTCTGAAAAGAGCTCTCTCCTATATTACTCAGTCCGGTAAGGAACTAAACAATGTGCAATCCCTCATAAATGAGTTTAAGTGGCATAAGACTGTAAAGCACAGCTAATGCAATCCCACAATTATCTATTTTTCAAAACTATTGGAATACACTTAGAAAAGTGAAAGGATTTTTAAAATGCATTTTACCTATCACGTTTGCATCAATGCCATTTCTAACTGGTTGGAAATCACAGTCATTGGAGATCCGTGGCAGTGTCGCTGCTGGTCCCTCTCTCTTAAACATATATATCTTACTCAGAAGACTGGGGCTACTGCTTGCATCTTCTGCCATTCTATACTATATCTGTAGGCAAACACAAAATAAATCATAAATTGGGTGACTAAATAATTGGTAAATGAATACCTGGTAACCGTGTTACAATCTAAAAGCAAAAATAATAATCACTTGCATGCAATACCATCAACATACAACAGGTGGAAATTATATGAGACATTCATTTAGACAAACTTGTATTTGTGGCATCACTCCTGAGCCTGTCACACTTCATCTCCCGAGTTCTGTTCTCTAGCCAAGCATTTATAACAATTTTTATTCAGATTCTGAAACATGCAGTTTATCACTGAAGATTTTCTTTCCGTGCAAGTTGCACGATTCTTCTTAAGTGAGGAAATATAAAGTCACATGTGCAAAAACAAATATGAAAATCATATACAAACAATGAAATTCAATTCAAGAGTTACCTCTCCGATCTGCTGATCAACAGTGGTTGTTCTGCCAGTTCTGTTTATATTTACGAAATCCTGACACAAAGTGATGTCACTACCTATCTCTATTAAAACGTATACCGGAACGTGAGCACTTATAGATAAGAAACGCATTTCACTTTTATTTTAAAATAACAAATTTTTCGTAGTTTTTTTTTTTTTTCCCCTGCAATGAATTACATAAACACCACTTACCACAACATCAAACTACCACACACTTTCAACGATACCGCACGCGTCTTTCAGACAAGTTAAGACAAAGACCTTATTGACCAAAGATTAAAAGTATGGAAGTCCGCACCCTACCTTTTTTATTGTTGGAGAGGACAGTGATACACGCCTTCACTTTCCCCCATGCTTCGCAGTTATCTATATTAGCATACGTTCAAACAACTCCGTTATTGATTATGCTATGTCTATTAGGATCCGAATTTGGCTTGAAGATCTCTTGTGAAGTAGTCATATAACGAAACTTATAAACAACTTAGGATAAACTTCTAAATGGAATAATGTGTCGGCAATGGTTTGTATTCTATATGATGCCCTAACCGTTAACATTTACTGTGGCGTCATATAATTGCTGAGACAATTTTCAATGATGTTGTGAGACGAGTGAATGCAATCCGCTTTGATGGTAATAATATTAAAGTTTGTAACATGTTCACATCTGGTCTTTAACACACGTGCAGTGTGTATACATGCAAATGAGAATTACGTCAAAGTATCTTAATGGCCCATTCGTAAATGTCACTAAACCTTGTAAGCTAACATCTGAAGAGCTTTGAGTTAAAAATCGAACAAATGCAGAAAAGAACAATAGCTATATTTAATGGCCCATGCTCTGCTTCGTTAATCTAACAATTATAATCGAGTCGTCAGTTACTCAAAAAGAAGGATAACACAAATTTTCTGAACTTTTAGTGCGGTATGTTGCGTGTAGATGGTCTGTAGTGTAGAATCCAACTTTTTCAATCTCAAGAATCTTGTGCTAACTTGTAGGGAACCGAGCGCAACACGTTTTCCAATTAGTAAGACACGGTTCATCAGTCTGTCGCAGAGAGACTCAATGAAATACAACCCAAGGATGTTGGGACGGCTGTGTCTCGGACATTTCCGCTGAACCTGTTTGGGTCGTCATGAGGAGCCTGGCTGACTGGGCCACGCAACACTCTATCATCGGTTTTTCTTCCACGCCAAGTTTGGACAACAGGAGCTCCTCCGCTGATGCTCTCTGACCTCCTATGACACCACATCTGAGCCAAAATTTCTATAGAACTTTTATTAAAGCAAGAGCCCACAGCAAACTACCACCATTTTTCCTGGAACAACTGGCAATGTCGTTCTTTATCTGAAGTGCATTCGCACAACTACAGCATCTTCGACAACAGATTCGAGTTTGTCGAACTATTGAGCCATATAGGCGAGCATTCTGACGTCATCAGTGACATCTTTCAGATAACTACAAGGACAGGTAAATATTACATATTGACAGCAGCATTGCTGCACTGATCAACCAGGACACAGATACAACAATTGCATCAAGCCATTTAGAACGACTGACTGTGCACCATAACGTGTCCTCAACTTTGGAGTAGCCTACAAACGTTAATCAGCCTATCCCTCATGCCAGACCATACACTAAGGACACTGTGGATCGTCAGTGGACATTATCTCTCATGTCTACTAGCCATGTTACAACATCGTCAACACACGAATTTCTTGGATAATGTCAATAAAATTCTTGGATAACATTCACAACCTCCAGCCGAGCCAGGGATCACATCATGGGATACATCTATTGGCAGCCAAGTCACCCAAAGCAAGCATGGATGCTCCTGAGGATGACATCAGTTACAACCGCCATGAGAGCAACGACCTACAGCTAGTCAAAACAAATGCGCCCCTGGCTGTTAACAATATTCTCCACTCAGGCAGACAGACTCAGCTTCACATTTGTTGAAACTACACAAGCTTTGGTGACAAAGCACACTACTGTGTGGCACCTTGTGATCATCCACATTCAAAGGGCGATCAGCAATAGTCACTGGATCACTGCACTAAAACAAGTCGCCTACAACCATGACATGTGGGCCAAAGTAATTACACATGATTAGGCTAGATTCTGTGTGCTAGATTGTTTGAGCAACCAATACTTTCTCATCAACACGGGGTCCTTGTGAGCAACAATTGACAGAGTTGATTGTAATGAGTATCCTACTTTGTGCTGCAAACGATTTTTTCATCATAATTTATTGATCCACCTCTTGAGCTGTGGATCTCAGGTTGCAGAATATGTTTCCAAAAAATGTTCAAATGTGAAATCTTATGGGACTTAACTGCTGAGGTCATCAATACCTAAGCTTACACACTACTTAACCCAAATTATCCTAAAGACAAACACACACCCATGCCCGAGGGAAGAATCGAACCACCTCACAGCGGCATAGTTCATGACTGCAGTGCGGCAGACCACTCGGCTAATCCCGCGCGGTCATGTTTCCATGACAGTTTATAATCAATGATGTCAGAAAGCCTATACTGGGAGCTGATTTCCCCTGATGTTTCCAGCTTTCTTACGACTTGGCATAGGGTACTCCCCTACACTGCAGCAATGGAGAACATGTTACTGGCATCATAAGTGCACCACTGCCATACACCCAAATGATAGATACCAACCTGCAACTGCTTCAGCCCACTAATGAGCAAGATATCCACCAACAGATCTTCCAAGACTGTTAGGATTTGGAGTTGGAATTATGATACATTACCAAGCATTATGATGACATCAGCTTACATGAAGAGAGGCTGTGTGCCAAAATTCTTTCAACTGTAGACACACACCATTGGGGCAGTCTGTAACACCTGTACCATCACCAATATATGTCAGTTCAGTGAATTCTTCTCATGACGTCCGCACATCTGCCATGTTTGACTCCCTGCCCATCAGGTCTTAATGTGATATTATAACAGAAGGGTGATATCTGACACAGAATCCCTGTGTATCATACTAGTACCCACACGAGTGAATTTGGGGACTATTATGCATCAATTATGGTATCAGTATTTGTCATTAACTGGTTGCTGCTTATGTGTATACTGGTAGCTGATTTTCTGACACTCAACACCGTTTTGTCTCATGAGCTGCTTGTGGACCCATGGATGTAAATGACTGATTGTGTGGTTTCCATTCAATAATGGGTTTGAAGGGAAAACATGGAAAAGCAGGACCAAAGTGCAGTCAACCTTCTTTTAGATTTTGAGACTAACAAGAGACAATGGTTATTTAATTTAATTTATAGAAAACTGCTGGGTTTGTAAGAAAAGTATAGTAAATTTGAGTTTGTTTTCGATCAGTGATTGGTATACAAGTGACCTTTACATAGGATACAATAAATATGAAATGGATCATCATGCCTACAGTGATCAATAATAATTCATAAGTAGACATCTGTTTACTTACGCATATTAAGTAACTGAGCAGTTTTAACTGTTAAGAGTACATTTTGCTGTCATTACGTAATATATGTTGATGAACTTAAATGTGCTGTGGTATAAAACAGTGACATTTTAGATTAATCGTAATAGGACATCATGGCTACATTAGCATGACGTAGATGAATTGTGTAGTGGATCTTTCTGGAGTGGATCTTGGGTTGTAGGTGATGGTCATCCTACAGAATATCAACACGATAAAGGATTGTCAGGAACTGAGTCAATCATTGCAATGGAAAATGACCCTCTGGGCACCATGCTTCTGGTGACTGCATGCATACATGAATCACAGCTAAAGGGAATTAGTGACTTCCGAATAAGACTAAGCCCTGAAAGTAATATGAGGGTCACTCCAAAAGAAATGCACACTACTTTTAAATCCATTTTTTATTCTACATGTTTTAAAGTTTTAAAGTGTGTAGACAAACTCTTTAGGAACAATATTTTCATTTGTCCACATCATTTCCATCCCTCTCAACTGCCTTACGCCATCTTGTAACCAGCGCCTGTATACTCGCACAGTAAAATTCTAGACCAACCTGTTGGAGCCACTGTTTGGCAGCGTGCACAAGGGAGTCATTATCTTCAAACCTTGTTCCACAAAGAGAGTCTTTCAGTTTCCCAAACAGATGATAGTCACATGGAGCCAGGTCAGCACTGTAAGGCAGGTGTTTCAGTGTTGTCCATCTGCGTTTTGTGATCGCTTCCATGGTTTTTTGACTGGCATGTGGCCGTGCATTGTCGTGCAACAGCAAAACATCCTGCTTTTGCCGATGTGGTCGAACACTCTGTCGAGCTTGAATTTTCTTCAGTGCCGTCACATATGCATCAGAATTTGTGGTGGTTCCACTTGGCATGATGTCCGCAAGCATGAGTCCTTCAGAATCGAAAACCACCGTAGCCATAACTTTTCCAGCAGAAGGTGTGGTTTTGAATTTTTTTTTTTTTTCGTAGGTGAATTTGCACCATGCCACTCCATTGATTGCCTCTTCGTCTCTGATGAAAAATGATGGAGCCGTGCTTCATCACCTGTCACATTTCTTCTAAGAAATTCATCTCCACCTTTCTCATACTGTTCCAAAAGTTCGCTGCATACCGTTTTTCCTGTTTCTTTGTGAGCCACTGTCAACATCCTGGGAACCTACCTGGCACAAACCTTTTTTAACGCCAACACTTTCAGTATTCTGCAAACACTTCCATCCCCTATCTGAACATAACATGACAATTCATTCACTGTGATGCGTCTGTCAGCAGTCACCAATTCGTTAACTCTCTGCACATTGTCTGGAGTGTGTGCAGTAAGAGGCCTGCTGCTGCAAGGACAATCCTCAATATTGCCGTGCCCGCTTTCATCAAGTAACCTGCTTGCCCACCAACTAACTGTACTGTGATCGACAGCAGCATCTCCATATACCTTTTTCAACAGCTTGTGGATGTTTCCCACTGTTTCCTTTTCACAGCACAGGAATTCTATGACAGCACGTTGCTTCTGACGAACGTCAAGTGTAGCAGCCATCTGGAAGACATGCTGTGATGGCACCACTCATGGGAACAGGTTGAACTAATTTTGAAAAGAAGCAGGAAGGATGTATCTACATACTGTAAAACTTTCATACATGCAGAATGAAAACTGTCTTTTTACAAAAACAATGTGCATTTATTTTGCAGTGACCCTTGTAGAATCAGTATACAAATCTGAGAAGTATTAGTTAGGTTGGCCTGAATTCATTTTATTCAGATAAGTATAGAAATGAGAACATAATAGTCTGAAATTTAAAATCAGGCTGAAAATGTGCAATTTGTTTCGAACTGTAGACCATTTTTGTCAAGAGTATTTCTCATGGATGAACTGGTGGGCTAATATATTGCACAGCCTCAGTAATCTCTATAAGTGTAGGTCACTGTACATATAAATGAACTAGCCCTTAAACTATCCTGCCACAGGAGTAATTACACTCATCTACATCATGTTTTGATAGGAAATATTCAGCTATGACTGTGACTTCCGAAAATCGCTCAACTACTTGAGCTTATACGCTTTCAATTGAATGACAAATGAAAAAAAGATTTTAAACATGGCTGCAACAGCAACTGTTGAAATTCTTCACGATAAAGGATGACAGCCAAAACAGTTGCAGGATAAAAATTTATTAAAATTCTTGACCAAGGTTTCAGTATATATAAATATACCTTCATCAGAAGTAAAAATTCCTGAACAGGAAGACACTTTCATTAGAAAAACCTTAGCATCGGAAGTGAGAAACACAAAATCTTAAGTAACAGTGAAATTACCAGAGTAATACTGGCACAAAATCTTTTAGTTACTTACTGAAGTTACATCATGCAGTGGAGATTAATAAAACAATTGTGCCAAAGGCGTCGTCAATAATTAAGACATCTTCTCCATTTGTACAACATGACTATGAGCACAGGGTCTATGTGAACAGTTTAGCACCAGTACTTCGCCCATGAACTATCGAACCAAGAGTATGAAAGCACCGCCTACATTACGCGAGATTCTCGCGCATTACACTAGTGCCCTCTCTCGTTAGATGTGTTCCCTAACGCAAGCTTCATCTGTTTCACACTATGACACAGGTAAATTGGTTCCATATTTTCTATTTTACATAAATGTTTTTAAATGGTCTGACATGTTTTATTTATTAAGACAGAAAGTTTGAATTAGCGTAACTTTTAATAATTTTTGATGTGCTTATGTAGGTATTCATGGATTTTAATATGCACTAGTGTCTGGCACATACCACGAGTGCCCCTCTCTCGGCGAAACAATCTGCCCTAGTGCTTTCATACTCTTGGTTCGATAGTTCATAGGCGAAGTACTGGTACTAAACTGTTCACATAGACCCTGTGCCCATAGTCATGTTGTATAAATGGAGAAGATGTCTTAATTATTGACGACGCCTTTGGCACAATTGTTTTATTAATCTCCACTGCATGATGTAACTTCAGTAAGTAACTAAAAGATTTTGTGCCAGTATTACTCTGGTAATTTCACTGTTACTTAAGATTCTGTGTTTCTCACTTCCGATGCTAAGGTTTTTCTAATGAAAGTGTCTTCCTGTTCAGGAATTTTTACTTCTGATGAAGGTATATTTATATATACCGAAACCTTGGTCAAGAATTTTAATAAATTTTTATCCTGCAACTGTTTTGGCTGTCATCCTTTATCGTGATGATATATTAGAATCATTTTATTCATTATTAATCAATTTCCTTTAATAAAATATGGCTAACACAATATATTATTCGAAAAATCTGAAAGAAATGTAAGTTCTCTTTCTTATACTGAAATAAATGTCAAATTATTTGACAAACATAATAAAAATCTATATTGCTCCCTTTTACCCACAGAAGTTCACAAGAAACTTACAAAGGAATGGTGAATCCTACTTATGACATGGCACAAAATCTTAATTGATGAATAGTCAGTTAATATTATAGATTCAAAGTTCAAGTCATTCTTATTTCTTCACATACAATATTTTCTAAGATTTGGTGTCAGTATAATACTTTAATCTTGTTGTTTCCTGGATATCCCAGCAAGTATGCTGCCAAATTGGATATCTCCAGTATAACAAATGACTCTGTACATAAGAACTGCCATCTTTTGTTTTGCTTCTTTAACAATGATGACTGAACGTAGATTCTCGATGTAACATTGTCTCCCAGTTGCACTCATATAAACTTCTGATCATATTTGTTGTTTTCGCTGCACAGTCTTGTCCAAGAGATTGATTGATGGCTCTTAAGCTTTCTCCTCTTACTGAAGTTCTTCACTGACTGCTCTTGGTAACTTATCCAACCAGCCATTGCTATCTGCTCATTGGGACATCAATTTCGTAGACATATACTGTGTTGATGGGTGCAGAAGATTATTGACTATTTCTTTGAATGAGTGCAAATAGGTTATCCACAACATTTGTCAGTTATGGCAATACATACTCATAAATCGATTTATTTCTCTATAAGGCGACAATGTAGTTATATCCTCCTGGAGCTCTTGGCAAGGGGCCACAGAGACTGACCGAAACAAGAATTAAGAGCTTATCAGGATTAATCGCTTGCAACTGCCATCTGCAACTTCTGTTGGTATATACGGCATGTTTTCAGTATCTGCTGAAGTTTCATTCTGAGACTGGGAAAGTAGCAGTGGGTTCCCAGTTTGCTGGAACATTTGTTAATACCAAAATGTCCCCACATGAAATGTGCATACCAAATAAGCTAACATTTGTATGCCAAAGGTATACATATACACCTGTTCTTCGTTTGAAGACTTCATTTGTAAAACAATGCATCATTTACAATCTGGTAGTACTATTTTACACGATTTTCTATGGGTTGTTGTAACTGCTGGTGTACCAGATTGCATCACAATTGAGACACTTGGAACTTGGCCATGTTTCTACATAAATAAATGTAGTATTATCGATGTGCATCATCTCTCAGTAATAATACTAGAAAATAAGTGGCTTGGTCATTTGGTAGAGCTCCCAGATCGATTTCCCCTGGAAGGCGAAATGAACTATCAGTGACAACATTTTCTTTCCCATCTGTGTGTACTATCTTAAAATTATACTACTGGGGCGCCAAGGTCCATCAAGCCAGTCTAGCATGAAGTGATTTACGGGCCTGGAGGAAGCTCAGCACCTGATCACACTATACGATGATTTATATTCTCATAGCAGTAATATTGAAATCTGTGAAATTCCCACACAAGGGCTAATGCTTCAACCTCTGTTGCAATATGTGCTTGCTCTCAGTCAGATAAAAGCGATAGGGCAAAAGATCTGCCTACTATACAAGCCTCTGATCTGGAACAGAGAAGCTCCCAATGTGACTAATGATGCATCTGCCACTATACCACAATCACGTGACATATGCTGGTGGAATAGTATCCTGGAGCATACAAGTCCCTTGTTGATAGTTTTGAATGCTTACCAGCAGTCGCCTGTCTTTTTCCAGGGCACATCTTTTTGTGACAGCTGTGATAGTGGTTCTACAATCATTGACTGATTGGGTACAAAGTGATGACAGAATAATGCTATGGCTAGAAATCGCTTCAATTGTTTCTTCATCTCATGGATTCTGAAGTTCTTCATTGCACTAATCTTTTCGCTATTGGGAAGAATCCCTCTTGAGTCTATTAGATGTCACAAAATTTTACTCTATTGAGCTCAAAATGTGATTTTTGCAAGTTAGGTGTCGTCCTGGCTTGCTTAAAGATTTCTTCTGCTAGGAGTACTATGCACTCTTACCATGACATACATGCTACCAGAAGATCGTCAATGAATAATGTCAGTTGGCTTCTTATCTCTGGACCAAGAACTGAACCCAGACATGATTGAAGCAAACCAAAAGTAATGTCCAGGCCAAACAGAAGGACTTTGAAATGATAACTTCAGGTAGTATCAATAAAAGTAGTGTTTTTTCTTAAGTCTAGTGACAGTGAGACAGCCCACTAGGAGGGATGTCAATCTATGCTAGTCAGGTAGCAGAGTCCATTACATTTTTAGATTAGTTCAAAAGTGTTCTCTGACTGAGTCCAGGTGTGTATAATGCCCTTGTTGATCACACGAGCATCAAGTACCAAGCGAACTTTGCATCCACGTTTTGACATAACCAACAGTGGGCTGCAGTAAGGACTAGTAGATTTATAAATCAAATTTCATTGTAGCATCCTTCTTATTTCGTCATTCACAGCATTTCGCTGGAACCAGAGGACAGGACAAAAACTTTGGCATAACATCTGATATAGGAAAACCTTTTATAACTTCCAGCTTTTCTTCGAATACTTATGAATATTGCAGCAGTACGTGTGTTTGTATTGTTTTTATGGAGGGCAGAAGTTCTCAGGCTCCTGTATTTTCTGTTGCACCTGTGCCTCTGCTTGAAGTACTTGCATAGCACATACTGGAAGCTTTTAGGACTGACTGCATTGTTTAAATTCAAGATTGATCCAGTTACTGTGACAATAACATCCACAACTTCCTTTCTGTTTCAGTAGCTCAATCTGGGTTACAGCTCTGTTGATGTGATGTGGAATGAGACATGTCATGTAGAAAAGTCTAATTTTGTATTCTTTCTTGGATAATCTCCCGCTCCAAGATGCAACTCACCATCAAACCATCAATAACTATAAAGGTGCATGCTTCAGCTACATTTTCTAGTCTAATCACTATACAACTCTGCATTCGCACATTCCAGGACCTCGTGCCTGCAGCAACAATAATATTGTGCTTACTTATTCCTTAATTCATGAGGTGTGGTCTCTCAGACTGCGCGAAAATTTTCTAAGTCGTTCTCCAAGGTCAGTTGTGGAGGAATGCTTCTGTACTCCCCCTACTCTCGTTAAATTGCCATGCCTACTATATTTTGCTGTCGGTTGCGTTATCGCCTTCTGTGTTTACTGTTGACATGTGTTGCTGATAGGTATTGGAGTCTCCTTGACCGCGCCTCACGAACTATGTTCCTGTTTTCTTCAGTGTATAGCTCAAAATGTTGGTGATGGTGATGGTAGTATGGGCGCACAACGGCAAGTTCTTTAGCTCCCACGCGAAAACAGATTGAGATGAGTGTCAGGAAAATAATCAGTACAGAAAGATAAAACACCAAGTAAAACACGTGTAACAAAAGGTGAAAAACTATGTGCAGACACACATTGAAACAGAGGACGAAGCATGGCGTCAGTAGTGAAACATGAACGACCCAGGAAGAAAGTGGTAAAAGGAGCTAAAACAATATAGCAGATGGATGTGGCTGGCTGACCGCAAGGAAAAAAAAGATTGAACCAGCCACTCTGCATCACACTAAAATCGCCAGCCTAAAAGCTTAGGGCAGAGTCCAGACACATCTCAAAACTTTAATACCCCAGTAACACTCATCTCATCATCAGCTAAAATAGAGGGCAGATCACCATCACTGTTTGCTGCTGCCCTTGCATCATGGTATAAAATGCACTCTGTTAAAATGTGGTGGATAGAGATGTGCACACCACAAGCATCACAAAACGGGGGATCATCCTGCCATAATAGAAAACCATGTATGAGAGGACAGAGCCCAGTTCTAAGACGAGTGAGTGTGACTTCATCTACCTGAGCATCTGGCAGGAGGAACACCATGGCTGGGTTGTTGACTTCACCAACTGTAGCTTATTGGTCGTCACTGCCACACATTCCTCCTCCAACAACTGCATGCACTTCCTGTGTAGGACAGAAACGATAGACTGCAAGGAAATAGGACACTATGCCACATCCCATCCCTTGGCAGCCCGATCCGCCTGTTAATTGCCTCATATCCCTACATGACTGGGCACCCAGCAGAAAACCCCACCATTGGAGTAAGTACAGCTGGTCAAATATAAACCGGACCAACTCCTCAGCTGGGTGCAGGTTCTGCAACGATTGTAAGGCAGTAAGGGAAGCAGAGAAGATGAGAAAACGTTTGCCCAGAAGACGATGCATCTGCTCCAGTGCCTTCGGGATCGCAAGGAGCTCCGCTGCAAAAACAGTATACTCGGCAGGAAGGCGAATCCTGGAGACATGGTCAGGGAACACTACAGAGCAGGCAAGGGAATTTCCTTATTTGGAGCCATCAGTGTAAACGACTGTGAAACCGTGATGCATATCTAAAATGTTAAAAAACAGACTATGGAATGTAGAATCTGGCGTACTATCCTTCTTAAAATTAGTCAGTCTAAAATAATTCTGGGACTCTGGAGGAGTCAAGGCGGAAATCTGCTCCAACCTCGACACAAAACATTAAGCCTAGCCACGTCCATATCTAAAAGGCAATTCTGTGCATGAATCCCATAGGGTCTCGTTGCACGTTTTTGGGTATGAAAAAGCCGCGCCAGTGGAAGCTGAGCAACCATGTGTCTGATGTGGATAGTGTTTTATATATTTGGCGCACCATAAGCAGCTGTCGCCTGATGTGACATGGTGGTTCACGAGCCTCTGCACAGAGGCTTGGTATGGGGCTTGTTCTGAATGCCCCAGTGGCCAATCGAATGCCATCATGATGCACCATGTCCAACATTTTCAAATAAGAAGGTCTTGCAGACCCATACACCGTGCACCCTTAATCGAGTCGAGATCGCACAAATGCCTAATAAAATTGGAGCAGACAAGTCCTGTCTGCCCCCCATGTAGTGTGGCTAAGAAATTTTAAAATACTGAGAGCCTTAAGCGACCATTTCTTAAGGTCCTTAATATGTGGCAACCATGTAAGCTTGCTGTCAAATACGAGGCCCACAAACTTCGCTGTGTCTGCAAAATTAAGAACAGTCTCCCTCATCCTCAACTCAGGAAAGTTTGAAATGGAACGAGAACGGTTAAAAAGAACATATACAGACTTCTGGGTTGAAAACTTAAAACCACTCCTCTGCGCCCATTCATCCAAACGTCGAAAAGTGAGTTGCAAGTGACGTGTTGTCGTGGTAAGGCTGGAAGAAGAGAAAAACACAGAGAAGTCATCCACAAACAAAGAACACTGGACAGGATTTTGCACTGCTAACTTAATACTATTATTAGCTATGGCAAATAGAGACACACTTAAAACACTACCTTGAGGGAATCCATTCACCTGCTCAAAGCGATCAGACAGGACGTTACCGACTCGGTATCGAAAATACCGTGGCGAGAGAAAGGACCCGTATAAAAGTGGGAAGACAACCACGAAAACCCCAGTCGTGAAGCTGCTCGAGGATGAGCTGCCTCAAAGTAGTATAGTAGGCCTTATCGATGCCAAAAAATATACCTAAAAGGTGATGCCAGGCCAGGAAAACACGTTGTATAGCCGCTTCCAGGAGGGCCAGGTTATCAAAGGTAGATCGATACCTCCTGAACCCACACTAAAAGCGACTAAGGAGTTACCTGGATTTTAACATTCAGATCAGGAGGCGGTTGACCATCCGCTCCAAAGTCTTTCCTAGGCAACTAGTGAGGGCAAAACTGCGATAACTATTGGGTGTCTATAGTCCAACCCAGGTTTGAAAAGAGGTATCAAAATGGGCTTACCCCACGAGTCGGGATAGTGACCTGATGCCCAAATGGCATTAAAAAGTGCGAGGAGGGTACCATTATTTCGGATGGTGAGGTGCCACATTATACTTTAATGGATTCTGTCACGACCAGGGGATGTGTCACGAGCCACAGACAATGCAGAATCCAGCTTACACATGGAATTGTAATCTTCCTCAGAGACAGACCGGAAATCCAAACTGCTCCTCTCGGCAACCGCTCTATGGTGCTGGAAACCTGGATCCTGACTGGCGGTTGCAGTAACTGTAGCAAAATAGGCCCCCATCGTCTGGACAATGTCTCGCGGATTGGTTTGGAGAGTGCCATTCCCCATTACAGCAGCCATGGGGTACATTCCTCCTCTTCCAGAAAGTCGCCTGATGATCTCCGATACAACAGAATTCTTTGTGGAACGAGTAATAGAGTTCAGGAACTGTTGCCACGACCTCTTATTGCTCTCTCGAATAATCCGGTGACACTTTGCCCTCGCCACTCGAAAGGCTGGAAGATTCTCCGCAGCTGGTCGACACTTGAACCTACGCAGAGCTGCACGCCTAGTCCTGATTCCAGAGCGGCATTCGCCACTCCACAAAGGAACAAGGTACCTCTTCCCTTGCCCTTGGACTGTGGAGTGAATGCTGCAGCAGGGTGGTGGATCATTTCGGTAATATGATCCACACATTCCTCAACATCGGCACATTGTTCAAACTGGGATAGCTGCCCGTAAAGTGTCCCATCTGCTCCAGTCTGTTTCCTTTCAGGTTCCACCCCATCTGGCAAGTGGCTCCTGATTCAGATGCGATCACTGCCATGCAAGTCGGCGACGACTTCCCATTGAGCCATATGAGCAAGGGCTGGAGAGCAAAGCTAGAGATCATTGGCATAGAATGACCCAGTTGCTGTGCAGAAGTGAGTGGTCTGTCCCACATTTAGCAAGTATGCACATGATGACACGAGAAGCCTCTCAATTGCTCTACCCCTGGGCAGGTAGTCACAGATCCCAGAAACACACTGTGGGCATTAAGATCACCACAGATGATCAAGGGGTGGGGGAGCTGTGTCATCAAGTGCGTCGTGTGGGGGCAAGTAAAGGGAACATATTGTCAACAGATGATGTACGTGCAGCGACGTCTGGTAAAGTCGTTGTGAGTGGGAGCAGCAAGTAGTGGTAGTCGGTCCTGACGAAAATACCTATGCGTCCTCTAGCTCTCTCTCTATGAAGATCGTCCTTTTCATGGAGTATATAGCCCCGAAGCTCAGGGGTGTGTGACTGATGGAAAAGAGTTTTCTGGAGACACAGACAAAGTGGTTTACCCTGAGATAGTAGATGAAGTTCCTCCACATGCGTCCTGAAACTCTGCAAATTCCACTGAGGTATGGGAACCATGTCTCACAGCTGTAGCACCTTCATCCTGTCTCTCCACTAGGATGGGGAGACTGGGGCAGGTGGAGGGGCAGTCATAGGTCGAGATGATTGCCCCACACATACCACATACTCCGTAAGCTCTGGGAAGAGTCAAATGAAGTATCAGGTAGAACCAGATCGACATGGTCGAATGGTTTACCACTTGGCTTTACCTGCTGTTGCTGCTTTACAGTAGCTTTTTGCAGTTTTGTGGGCTTTGCTTGAGCTGGAGTAGAAGTGGTAATGGCTGTGCGGGCTTCTGAACAGCCTCAGCCGTCGAAGGTGCCTGGGGCTCGCTCAAGTTGGGCATTGTACCTTTGTCTGCTGTTTTAGGGGGAGGGGGGGGGGCTTACAGGCGTTGGGACACTTGCTGCCTTGCAAGTGCACTGACATATGCATGTGTTTCGTGCCAACACTCGCCACCTCCATTGGTGTAGAGGCATCAGATTTCAGAGTAGGCTTCTGAAGAATGGACGCAAAAGACATAGCAAACGTGGGAGGCTGCATGGACTCACCGTAGGGGATACACTTAGTTGGTTTTATTTTCTGTACTTTGCGTTCCTCTAGAAAGATTCTGCAGTCCCTGCTCCAAAGTGGGTGTTGTCCAGAGCAGTTGATACATTTAGCTTGAGACGAGCATTCCAACTCCATGAGCGGCTGTAACGCAGTAGCACACATGGCTTCTCCTTTACACCCAAGGGTTGTCCGCCAAAACGCTGGCATTTAAAACAGGGCATTCGGTTTGGGACATAAAGCAGTACGTTTAGGCGAAGAAAGCCTTCTTGATGTGCCCTGGAAGTTTGAAGGTGTTGAAGGTAAGAATGAAGGAGTCAGATTTCACCAGATTTCCATCCACCATTTTCATGACGTTCTGAACATCCACAATTCCCTCTGGAGCCCACTCACTCTTCAGTTTTTCGAGTGGTAGATCTTGAGGTCCCTACATGATACGTCAGGTCTGGTGACGTTCAAAGTGCTGTGAAGCTCTGTATTGATGGCATATTCGCCCAGGCACTTAGCACTTTTCAGGCTAACAGCTTGTTGGGAATCGGATGTTTCAACCAACAGCGTCCCATTTCGCAACTGCATTACAGATTTTAAAGTCCCAGCAATTCCTTCTAAGCCCTTCTGGATGTTAAAAGGCGAGACCTTCTCTAAACGACCTTCTTTCTTTTTTATTACTAAAAACACGTTCTGATTACTATCCTGTGTTCTGTTACTCGTTACTGCTGTGTGCTGTCTTATTCTCGAATCTGTAGGGCTGGCCACCCAAGTCCTCTTTTTAGTTGGGGTGTTAGTAGTTTCCAGTGGCCCACCTGTTCCATTGGGAGGAGTAGAAGAAGATTTCGGAGGATCCATTTCGGTCCCACGAGCAGCTGGGGAAATAAGGATCCACTCAGACAGAGCCCCATGAGCCTGGGTCAGCCTTATACAACTGTGGGGCGGTAGGTTCCCCACAGGTTGCCACTTAACGACTGTTCCACCTCAATAGCCATGCATCTCTTCAGCGCACAGCACTCCTTGAGGTTGAGGTTTTTTATGAGGAGGTTTATTCCATCATCGCGATCAGGGCGCTCAAGCCAAGATCCCTGTTCCCTGAGACGCACAACGTCCACCGTCGAACAGCACAGCGGTAGCTGAAGCATGCCCAGAGCTTACGGTGACAGGAGACTGGCGGCACTTTCCAGTCGCCAGCACAGGAAACCTGGGGTCACCAAGCCTGTACTCAGCAAACAAATGCTGAGCCCCAGAGGGCAGCTCAAAATATGTTGGCAAGAATGTGTCATTTTTAACTTTCCTGAGTTTGATTAAATTGTTAGTGGGTCTATGGAGTCAGGTATCAGTGATGCATTACATTAGCCAATGATCGCAGTTCTGCTATCGAACAAGGGTATCATTCAGAGGAAGAACCTAAGGAAAGTTGTGACGGGAACTGCCTGTTTCTCCAGTGAAATACTTAAAGTGTCTGTTAAAATCGAATATGTACTGAGCACTGTTAAAATTGTGATTCCCAGCATTTAATGTCAATTTGATAGACTTTCTTTTTGTTCTTATCAGGAGGTATTTTCATGCACAAATTTAAACCGTGGAATTTAGTTTTATTTGGAAATTTATTCGCTAAAGAGATTGTATAATTTTTCAGAACGTAAAATTCAGTACTCTAAAACCCTATTCATGTGTACTATATAAAAGATCCACACAAAATTATGTGCTTTTGTTTGATAAATAGTAAAATGCTGCAGGCTTTGTTTAGTGCAATCAAATAAACTAGAAGCACTTAAACAACACTTACATAATTGTGAAAATAAGTGTTACATAGCATAAATTAAAAATATCAGATGATTTTTGCCTTAAATCTCGGTTTAAGCTCAGGGATCCCAGAGACCCCCACCTCGTGGTATTCATTACAGAAAGGTCACAACGCGAGTTAACAGTTACTAGGAAGACCTGTAGCATTTTTCACGCAGAAATCTTGTTGAAAAAGTTGGCTGTTGGATGATATCACGTTCACCAGAGCTCTTTTATGCATGGCTATGGTAAAAGGAATGTCTTCAACCATGGCCTGTATCACAGACTGTATAATTATTGGATACTACTTATTGCAGTGATTAACATGTGCAGTGATTTCCTCATGTACATCCTCACTGTCATCATATCTGAAGAATTTCATGGTTCTACTATGGTGCCTGCCCCATCATTTAGTTGCTCCTTTAGGGCGTGATGTAGCCTGTTTGAGGTTAATGTGTGCTGTTCGTTATTACGAGTAGGGTCATTCACTACTATAGTAATACCTGAGGGCTGCGCCCACCAATTGTTGCTATGTTGCTGGGGTGTCTGGTCCCGCTGCTGTAGATTTTGATTTGCTGTGAACCCAAGGTTGCGTCTATGTGTACAACAATTTGGTCTGTTTTGGTTCTGCTGAAAGTTTTCCACTTACCATTATTTGTGAATCCATTCGTACTATTGTTGTGAGCAGACCAGTTCACATTTTGTTCTCACAACAGTTGACTGTTACTATGCACATGGCTTGGTCCTCGATTATGCAAATTAAAGCTTTTCTACGTAAATTTTGCTCTCACATCCTCCTGTATTGAATCCGTTGAATTGAGAGTTGGAAACATATCTTCCAGTATGCCTTTGAGACATGTAGAAACATCTCATGAAAGCCTATGGGCAGAATCTGAAAAATATCTGCATGTGATATGGGTTCATACCAATATTTCGATTTGAATATTTTTCTGAATATCTCCTGAGACTTCCATTCCTGAAAGCAAATGGCCCGGGGTTAAAAACTTCATTCCTTAGCCATTCCTGTATTCCTCTTGACCAATGTTTGTCAATGCAAAGCTTTTCAATTGCATTATAAGAGCCACAGGATTCCATCATCTCTGTAGCCTAGAGGCCATCTTCACCAAGAATATACCCTGAAACATAACAAACGTGCTCTTGATTGTTCCATGACCTAGGCAACATGTTCCAAAATCCATTTATAAATACGACTGGGTTAATAGTTTTTTATCAGTAATGAATGCTTGGAATTGTCCGTTTCAATAATTTCTCCTCCCTCAACATGGCAGCATATAATGTTGTGGAAGGAACAGCACCATGCCAAAATTAACACTGGTGAGCACTGGTTAGCCTGCACAAAGTGATCTGGCGTTCAAGGTCTGTAGTCTTTCTGACTCTCAGGTTCCCATCTGTTTATCTTTCACAGTACCCCCCCCCCCCCCCCAGATGCCTTAGACTTCCTGAGTAACTTTTTCCACCATTGGGACGGTCTTTCTTCTCCTGTGTATGCAATCTGGAACAAGTTGACCTTTTATGTCGTGTACTGCACATGTAAAATTAGAGGCAGTGACTGGATACTCTGATTAATGTGCTGGGTGATCTGTTCCTCCTTCAAATTGGACCATGCATTTAGTTCCATTGAGACGCATTGCTTATGTTCCTCAAACTTGGCTTTAATGAATGGTTTGTCTTTGGTATTTACATTTGCTACTTGCTCTGCAAGTCCGTCTACTACAAAGTCTAAACTTTCCTGCCAGGGTCTAATTTTCTTCTCATCAGTAGACAAGTTTTTCATTTTCAGAGGAAACTGTTCCTGAGCTTTGCACAACTCAGTTGTTTCATTGACTGGTCTGATAAATTGAATGTGAGGTCTCTTTGCTGATGTGCAGTTGTGGCTACATCCTGCTTGGTAGGTGGATTATCTTGTCCATTGCTATTAATTTGAGTTGCTACAAAATTTCCGCTATCATATCTAGTATGGATTCACTAGCAACTGCACCTTCACTAACTTCTTCAATTTCCTCCACAGCCTGAACATTTAATTGCTGTTGATTCTCCATTTTTAATTGTGAGCAAATTTTCTGACCAATACACAAACAATACACTGAAGACTGAAATCTGTCCTGACTTATAGGGATATGAATTTAATACTAACACTCATAATTTAAATTAAACATAAGATGCACATGGAATCCTGGAGAAAAGCGACATACAATATAACACTAAGTATGTCCTGGAAGGACTACTCAGAGGATAGTGTGCTGACCGAAGTTTTCTAATAACAGGAAAATGAGTAAAGACTGTACAACATAGATTAATAAAAAAGCTAAGAATCTCTTTGTTACTTAACTGGTACAGGTGAGCCAATGATGACAATCAATGTACATATGGTTGCCTCAACAAGGCTCATCCAATTGATGTAGATTCATCTATGGTACACCTCCTTGTTCTCAAGCATGGATACATGGAACAAAATAAAATATGCAAATTAGCACAATTACAGTAATGTATGATACAAATGTCCTGACACCTAGGGCACAACTAAAATGTAATCTCTATCAATTATATATAAAGAATATTGTTGTGATGGAAACGACGTACAAAATCTGATACTGAAGTATATTGTTCCGAGTTCTGTAGTGTGAATGAATTTACCTTTATCCTCGTGCATGAATACGATCAAATTTTATCATATAGTACACATTCACCAATGATGAAACTATAATAATATAGAGTTAACATCAATGTTTATTCCTTTCGATTTTCTATTCATAATGATTCTAATAATATAACAGGAAGTGGTCTTTATAGTTTCAGCATAATTATTCTGTGGCAAATCTGAAACATGCTGGTAGTGGTACATTTGTTTTGGACACTTGCAATTAATTCAAAGTCTCTTTATGCATTTATAAACAGAAGGGAGACCATATGTGTGCTAGTGTGACTCACTGTATGGCGATTGAAAGGGTAGCTCTTGTTGTACTAACAATTGAAAGTCAAGTTGAATAATGGATTACCAAAGTGTGCAATGACTGTGCTGCAGGTTCTATCTACCCAGTTATCCTGCAGATATTCCCACGAATTATAAAGATAATAGCTGAGAAACCTGGCATTGTCCAGGTCAGAACATATGGTATGGGAAAAGACATCAGTACCATTCTAGATAAGAGATGCATACAGATGTATATCTCACTAAGGAAATTATGAATGCAATTATCTGTTAATAAGGTGCTTTGGTCACAATGGATGGCAGTAGGTGAGTGTGGTGTGGAAAAATTCTCAAAATATAGAGCACCAGGTATTTTTAGGTAAAGCTAAATAATATATGACTTACTAACTTTACTGTATATGTGAAAATGTTTTTATTGTTTCATTTATGGTTTAGTATAATGGTGATAGAATCCTCAACATGTTTCCTCCATAGTGTTGTGGGTGGAGACGGGTGATTGTGGTTGGCAAATATCTCAATACAATATGCAGTTTGGAACACTAAGTTCCCTTACAAAAAACTATGTTCTTTATGACTTTTGAACTTTACTGTATTAGTAAACACACTAGCTTATAAAATCCTCACCCTGTTCCATCCATACTGGCAATAACATATAGTCATATTTAACTATGGATAACATCCTGGGGCCAATGTTAGTTCAGTAATATTGTCTTAACACAATAGTATTTAAACTAAACTGATAAGGAATGGAAGTTAATTTATTTAATTATACTGCCTTCTCATTGCATATACATTAGTATAATATCTTGTTTTCACAGTACTTGCTTATAGACGGTATTTGCAGTGATTGACGAAAATATACTACATTTTGAAAAGAAATACGTTCACATAATTGAATTGTTTATCCAAAATCGCTGTGGTGTACTGTTGCAAGTTACGATTATTTTTATGTTTGGGTCTATCTGCATTTTCTTCTTTGTGTCTCTGTTGGTCGTCAGCAAAGTGTGGTTGACAAAAATATGCAGAAAGATTAAAAGCTGATAATTTGACATACCACGTCATTATTTATGACGAAACTGTGCGAGCATCATATTCTGTCAGACGAATGAAACAATAAAGCAGTTTCACATGTGTGGTAAAGTTCATATGTCACAGAGTATATAGCCTTTCCTAGAAGTATTTATTGCTCCATATTTCATCGATTTTTGCTCGTCACACTCACCTACTTCCATGAAATGTGATAAAACTCGCTTATTAACAGTGTGACAGCAAGGGCTGGCAGTAGATGGTCATGAAGAAAAGTCTGTCATTACATACACACACAATCCATTTATACATAGATACAGATAGACTGATCACAGTTTTCCCTGCCTCGAGATGACTGGATGTTGGTGTTTCGTCTTCATCATCATCATTCATACCCATTATGGTCGGAGGAAGGAAATGGCAAACCACCGCCGCTAGAAACTTGTCTAGTCGGCGGTGTGGGTCTCCCACATGGTTCCCCTCCGTTCGTAGGAGTATGGGACCTCATCATCATCATCACATGAATTATTGAGGATTAGGTTATTCAGATTAAGCAGTTCAAACATCCATATATATTCTTCATTAAGTAATTCAAGTGTTTCCTACCATTTGCAAAACAAATCCTTATCAAGCTCGTCCATAGGCAGACATGAAATCCGTTGTTCACAAAGTAGCTACATTGACAACCATAACAATGAATGATTATAGAGTATCTAGTAATTTATATGTCTTCACAGATCCATCACAAGGTTTCCTGCTTCACTGAAATTTTGATACATGGAGTAAAAATTTACCATCCTGTCAGAGAGTGGATAGTGCTATTGCATTAGATTCAGCATAGTGTCACCATTGGCACTTTGCTTGTGTAGAGCATAATATTGCTTTCAAGTTTGAAATAAAAGGCACAGTCTGATTCTTTCCTTTAAATCACACATAAGCCTAGCAAAGGGGGATACCATAGCATGTACCTCATGCAGTTACCATTCAGGCCCGTTTAATGTACACTCTGGTTAGAAAATACAAGTACTGAAAACGTGACCTTATGTAGACCTTGCAGATACAATGAGCATTTGAGCAGATTAAAGACAGTCTCTCTCAAAATATGACATTGGCACAGCAACTTCTCACTGCCCCTCTGAAAATCCCTTCTGATGCAAGCAGTTCTGATATTTGTGCAGTGCTTGAGCAGATGACAGCAGATGTATAGCAACAGGTATGTTTTTTCTCTGAAAAACTGACTGTCACTCTCACTGCAAATAGTCAGTATGTCATAGAGAACTGTTGATGGTGTATGAATCGAAGCCCCATTTCAAAGACGATATTGAAGCTAGACCACTTACTCCTACACAGATCTGAGGTTGTTGGTGACTCTGTCCACAATTCATCCACAGTCTACTGCCTTTACTGTTTTCGATGTATAGTTTATATTGCACAATTTTCAACTGACAACTGACATCTCCAGGCTACAGATGATGTCCCCTGTCTGTATGAACACTCAGCAGATATTTAATGTTGATATAGCAAAGGCACAACTTCAGAAGACACAATTTCTCGACCGCCTAAGCAACACCGCTACTGACTTGTAAATAGAACGTTGCACCATTCTTGGTACATCAGCACAAGCTTTGAGTGACATATCACAGAACTGACTTAGACAGGTCGTCCCACTCGTTTTGTGGAACGGTATCTTCGGCAACTGTACAGATTTCCTTGGCACTCCAGCAACTACACTAATCATGGACCGTTTCACATGGTCGATCAACAAATGAGATTGTGAACACTAGATTCAGGCTTGTATAGCCCACAAATGTTGTAAAATAGGCTGATACACACAGGCGACAATGGCCACTACCCCACACCCAGAGATTATTTACAGAATGTTCACCAGAATCTCACCAGGCAAAGAAGTTTCTGTTACTTCTTTCGGTCATCGAGCAAGTCAGCTACTGGATTGGAGCCATACCAATCTCCAACATCACGGTAGAATCCACGACAAGGGCATTTGTTCAGTTATGGACTTTCCGTTTTGGCTGCCCCGACTCCAGCATGATTGGTGGAGGACACCAGTTTGAATTGGCACTCTTCAGTGAACTCAGCAACTTGTATGGTCTTCAGCAGCTCTGAACCGTAGCACATCACCTTCAAAAAAGTAGCTCTGTGGAGTGTTGATGTAAGGGAACATTTTTATCGCATATATACTTTCACGCAAATTTCTTTCACAAACAGTGTGTTTGTGTACTCTATGAAATTCAGGTATTTTCTCACAGCACCCCAATGAAATATAATTAATTTTCTTTTCTGACTGAATAGGGAAACGCTGAGTAGACACTAATTTTCATTCCCCTTTTCATGCTGGAGAAAACTGAAAAAGAAATTCTGAGAGAAGGAAGTGCTGATTCCGTGGGGCATTAGGAGAAGTTGAAAAAAATGATAAACGAAGATCTGTGATGAGATAGTACAACTAAGCAGTGCCAAAGAGTTTTGTTAAAATGAGTGGTATAGATATAATTATGCTGAGGATAATTATTGTTTGATATTGTGACGTAAAATTAATTATTATGAGGGCTGATCTTGTTCTTTAATGGAGCAGAGAAATGTGTTGTTTTCTTCTGTAATATAATGAAAATGATCTGAGATATACAGACACAGAAAAAGGTTTTCTTGTGAGATTTTAAAGAGGAAAGAGCGTTAAGTATTGATAAACTTTTCGAGAGACTGCAAACAACAAGTGTATGTTAATTAACTGGATGTTAGAATACAGTTATAAGTAATGAAAAAGTCTTTCTTTCATTAGTTAGAGTGCGAACTACTTCTTTTCTTTTAAAATTCTAAGACAAACTTTAAGTGACAGGAAATCAGTACAAGAGGTTTTCAGCTCTGATGTAATTAATCTATGGCGTATCAGACCACATATGTGGGACTGGTTTCATCTTTACTTTTAAGGAGAGGTGTAGCTCAGCATTAATTCACTGAGTGAATGCCATTTCATGAGTGTGTTTCATATTGTGGCAATTGGAGTCTAGTTTTCTTGTAAGATTACAGAAGTGAGAAAGTGTTCTGATTAGATGATTTTCATTAATCTGCACACTCCTATGTATATACAGGGTGTTTAAAAAATGACCGGTATATTTGAAACGGCAATGCAAACTAAACGAGCAGCGATAGAAATACACCGTTTGTTGCAGTATGCTTGGGACAACAGTACATTTTCAGGCAGACAAACTTTCGAAATTACAGTAGTTACAATTGTCAACAACAGATGGCGCTGTGGTCTGGGAAACTCTATAGTACGATATTTTCCACATATTCACCATGCGTAGCAATAATATGGCGTAGTCTCTGAATGAAATTACCCGAAACATTTGACAACGTGTCTGGCGGAATGGCTTCACATGCAGATGAGATGTACTGCTTCAGCTGTTCAATTGTTTCTGGATTCTGGCGGTACACCTGGTCTTTCAAGTGTCCCCACAGAAAGAAGTCACAGGGGTTCATGCCTGGCGAATAGGGAGGCCAATCCACGCCGCCTCCTGTATGTTTCGGATAGCCCAAAGCAATCACACAATCATCGAAATATTCATTTAGGAAATTAAAGACGTCGGCCGTGCGATGTGGCTGGGCACCATCTTGCATAAACCACGAGGTGTTCTCAGTGTCGTCTAAGGCAGTTTGTACCGCCACAAATTCACGAAGAATGTCCAGATAGCGTGATGCAGTAATCGTTTCGGATCTGAAAAATGGGCCAATGATTCCTTTGGAATCATTGCATATCGCCGTCATCAATCCTGTGCACTATATCGTTAGGGAATGTCTCTCGTACAGCAATGGTAGCGGCGCTGAGGGGTTGCCGCTTTTGAATTTTGTATGGATAAAGGTGTAAACTCTGGCGCATGAGATGATAAGTGGACGTTAGCGTCATTTGGACCGCAGTTGCAACACGGCGAACGGAAACCCGAGGCCGCTGTTGGATCACCTGCTGCACTAGCTGTGCGTTGCCCTCTGTGGTTGCCGCACGTGGTCGCCCTACCTTTCTAGCACGTTCATCCGTCACATTCCCAGTCCGTTGAAATTTTTCAAACAGATCCTTTATTGTATCGCTTTTCGGTCCTTTGGTTACATTAAACCTCCGTTGAAAACTTCGTCTTGTTGCAACAACGCTGTATTCTAGGCGGTGGAATTCCAACACCAGAAAAATCCTCTGTTCTAAGGAGTAAACCATGTTGTCCACAGCACACTTGCATGTTGTGAAGAGCACACGCTTACAGCAGAAAGACGACGTACAGAATGATGCACCCACAGACTGCGTTGTCTTCTATATCTTTCACATCACTTGCAGCGCCATCTGTTGTTGAAAATTGTAACTACTGTAATTTCGAAAGTTTGTCCGCCTGAAAATGTACTGTTGTCCCAAGCATATTGCAACAAACGGTGTATATCTATCGCTGCTCGTTTAGTTTTTATTGCCGTTTCAAATATACCGGTTATTTTTGAAACACCCTGTATGTAGTAGCTCTGGCATCCCAAAATATAATACAAGAAGTGCAAGAGCATATTTTCAATATCTGCTATCTACGAATTGTGGTCAATCATACTAGAAAACCGCCACTGCAAATTTGAATCTTAATATCGCCTATCCAGTTAAATCTAGGTCTTAACGTCACTGTTCATTACATTACCAACAGCAAACCCTCTTTATTTACTTTGGATACAGATTTTAGCTCAATATCCAGGCGATCGAATTTAAATATTCAGTATGTAAAATATTAATTTTGAAGTCCGATTCACGATTTTGCTAACAGGACAAGACGAGTTTTGTTCTGTCGAAATCTGTAATAAATATTCAAGCAGTTTACAATATGGTAATGAAAACAGAATCTAATATTTATTATCTTAATAAGTTAACATATTTTGAATAAAATCATATTGTCATCAGTGCTTTGTGTGCAGGAGGATGGGATACTGCATACAATGTGAACCAAGGAGGTTTCTCCTTGGTGTGAACGTGATAACAGCTTGCCAACCTTTCGGTGTTGCTGGGTGATACAGTTGCACGAAAATTATCATACATTTTGTTAGGGTATCGAGCATACATGACATAAAAATAGGCCTGTTCCGATTATTTGACGTTAACTTCTGTGCATTTTAATGTCATTGTTGAATTACATTTTTATTAGAAAACAATTTATTAAAATTAAAAGTGGTTAATAAAATGATATAAATATTTACTTTAGTTTCGTTAACTTGGAAGAAAACTTAAAAATTGAATGCATCATTATCATCCACCAGGAACAGAAAAACTGGAAGTGAATGACTGCAAATGTAAGTGCTTTTTCTTCCTGCTCCTGAGTATATTTGTGGTATGAACAAAATTTTTGCATAAGCTGCTGCTCCTCACAAACTGGCTGGCAAGCAAACATCCATTCACTGTGAGAGTATTCCTGTTTTTCAATTTTGTAAAATTTATTTTACTAAAACCTCTTTTTCAGCCAGCATTCCAATGTGGGAGGGGTAAACATGAGCGTGAAAATCCTGCTAGGAGAAGGAATTTCCTCTTACCAGATAAAGTTTTATGATGAGTATGTTCCCCCAAAATACATCAATTTCTGAACAGTTCTAAATATTTCTGTGTATCTTTGCAATAGGAAGTTTCATTTTGTCATCTTCGATTTGCTGTAGATGATTACCATTCTTCGTAATTTTGGCGTAAGAGATGTGGAAGAGCCCTTTTAGGTGTCAAAATTGCGAGCAATAGCAATAAACTACCATCAGTTATATCTCTATTTCAGCTATGAAGATTCTTCCTCCATGAAAATCTTACATTTGTGGTAAAACTTATCATGGCATCCTGTCCATTATATACTTCTAGTTTTTGAATTGCCTTCAGAACTTCAGCTCCCATACACTTTTAGCTGTCAGGTAGAAACTATGACTTGTTGCGGTCGATGTCAATCAATTTATTGTTAACGACATTCTGCCGGTCCACGTAGCAAACTAACATTTTCTAGTACCCTTCTATCATCTTTTCGTGTATGTCAATGACAACTACTTTACCACAAGGCAAATACTTATTCCGATCAGTAAATTTCGGTAAAATATAGACCAGAAATAAATAAAATAATTTAAAAAGATAGTTATTGAGGGACTGGTGAATTTTGTTCTGCTATAACCAGTCTCTCCTACAGGTATTTAGGTAGCCATCTAGTCTGTGATGAATGCAATGTTTTATGAAGTTAGATGTGTAAAAATGTTTGAAAATCATGCAATTGTGCCAGTCTTTTAGCGCTAGCTTTGAAATGATTACTAATGTTCCCAGTTAGGCCTTCATAATGGCTGCGAAGACTTTTACAAGCTTCACTGGCACATATGTAAAGCGAGTGACATATCCATTTGAGAACAATTAATTCAGATATTTTTCAGTTAACTGGGTGGCAACAAAAAGTTTCTTGACCTCATTACTGAATTACAGCAATCAGAAGCAAATTCTATAATATTTTTTCAGGAACAATGAAAGTATTGGATTAGAATAAAGGTTTTTACTTGTTGCACCTTAGCCTTATCATATTCGCCTGACTTAAAAATTTCAGGAAAGATTCCAAAAGTTACTTTCAATTTTATGACTTTATCAAACCACGACACAGAATGTATTAAGAGAACCTTTATCTGTTGACTTTTCAGCAACCAGAATGAATTTTGTATCCCCGAGTTCTCTGGAAGTTCATTCTTATGACTTCTCCTATAACCTACTTTATGATATGGGCACATTTAGTGCGACTCAGATGTATAATGCCGGCAGTTTTAGTGTCAGGAAAGCAATTCTTAACTATGCTCTCCAGGTAATCTACAAACCTGAAACGAAGATTGTGTTCTGCCCTGCATCCTATCAATTTAACTTCTGCATTGAGAGTCTGATTATTTAGAACGGTATCAATGGTAGCTGATTTCAAAATGTACTCAAAACTGTCTGATCTTTAGATAAGACCTACTTTATTTTTTGACAAGATTTTCACTTTTAGACTGTTTTCAATGCATCCAAATTCAAATGAAAAAGTTATATTACAAACTCCACATCTAGGCCTTTTGGAGTTCAATTCATCGGCACATAACCAGCCTTTAAATTCAGAATTAATTTTCCAGAATTTTTTAAATATATGTTTTGGCCTCTTATATTTAAACACAACGAGTGTACAGTTTTTGGCTAGCGAGTTGCATTTGCACCTTTGGTCCGACAAGTACTCTTCATTGATAAGTGCAAATATTGCAGTTGCACTGCTTGAATTTATGAGTCCATGGGGCGTTAATACTAACACTGATGATGGTCAAACAATGATTGAAATCAGGTTGCAACAGAAATAAATATTTTTACTTCAATGACCAATGCTAACCCTCCTCTTTTTATTACCACTGGCGTGGTGATCATGGTGCCATTTCTTTTGACTTACTGGGCACTATGCATGGTGCAGTGCAGTCAATATGGTGAATTCCGCAGGTTGTTTCATCTCAGGGAACAACCTAAGTTGAGTCATGCAACAACAGTGTAACGAAATTGAGGAATCCCACATTTACATCTACATCCATACTCCGCAAGCCACTCGACGGTGTGTGGCGGAGGGTACCCTGAGTACCTCTATCGGCTCTCCCTTCTATTCCACTCTCGTATTGTTCGTGGAAAGAAGGATTGTCGGTATGCTTCTGTGTGGGCTCTAATCTCTCTGATTTTATCCTCGTGGTCTCTTCGCGAGATATACGTAGGAGGGAGCAATATACTGCTTGACTCTTCGGTGAAGGTATGTTCTCGAAACTTTAACAAAAGCCCGTACCGAGCTACTGACCGTCTCTCCTGCAGAGTCTTCCACTGGAGTTTATCTATCATCTACATAACGATTTCGCGATTATTAAATGATCCTGTAACAAAGCACGCTGCTCTCCGTTGGATCTTCTCTATCTCTTCTATCAACCCTATCTGGTACAGATCCCACACTGATGAATGTATTCAAGCAGTGGGCGAACAAGCGTACTGTAACCTACTTCCTTTGTTTTCGGATTGCATTTCCTTAGGACTCTTCCAATGAATCTCAGTCTGGCATCTGCTTTACTGTCGATCAACTTTATATGATCATTCCATTTTAAATCACTCCTAATGCGTACTCCGAGATAATTTATGGGATTAACTGCTTCCAGTTGCTGACCTGCTATTTTCTAGCTAAATGATAAGGGATCTATCTTTCTATGTATTCGCAGCACGTTACACTTGTCTACATTGAGACTCAATTGCCATTCCCTGCACCATGCGTCAATTCGCTGCAGATTCTCCTGCATTTCAGTACAATTTTCCATTGTTAGAACCTCTCGATACACCACAGCATCATCTGCAAAAAGCCTCAGTGAAAAAAATGGCTCTGAGCTCTATGGGACGCAACTACTGTGGTCATCAGTCCCCTAGAACTTAGAACTACTTAAACCTAACTAACCTAAGGACATCACACACATCCATGCCCGAGGCAGGATTCGAACCTGCGACCGTAGCAGTCGCACGGTTCCGGACTGCGCGCTCAGAACCGCGAGACCACCGCGGCCGGCAAAGCCTCAGTGAACTTGCGATGTCATCCACCAGGTCATTTATGTATATTGTGAATAGCAACGGTCCTATGACACTCCCCTGCGGCACCCCTGAAATCACTCTTACTTCAGAAGACTTCTCTCCATTGAGAATGACATGCTGCGTTCTGTTATCTAGGAACTCCTCAATCGAATCACACAATTGGTCCGATAGTCCATATGCTCTTACTTTGTTCAGTAAACGACTGTGGGGAACTGTATCGAACGCCTTGTGGAAGTCAAGAAACATGGCATCTACCTGTGAACCCGTGTCTATGGCCCTCTGAGTCTCGTGGACGAATAGCGCGAGCTGGGTTTCATACGACCGTCTTTTTCGAAACACAAGCTGAATCCTACAGACTAGATTTCTAGTCTCCAGAAAAGTCATTATACTCGAACATAATACGTGTTCCAAAATTCTACAACTGATATACGTTAGAGATATAGATCTATAGTTCTGCACGTCTGTTCGACGTCCCTTCTTGAAAACGGGGATGACCTGTACCCTTTTCCAATCCTTTGGAATGCTTCGCTCTTCTAGAGACCTACGGTACACCGCTGCAAGAAGGGGGGCAACTTCATACGCGTACTCTGTGTAAAATCGAACTGGTATCCCATCGGGTCCAGCGGCCTTTCCTCTTTTGAGCGATTTTAATTGTTTCTCTATCCCTCTGTCGTCTATTTCGATATCTACCATTTTGTCATCTGTGCGACAATGTAGAGAAGAAAGCACAGTGCAGTCTTCCTCTGTGAAACAGCTTTGGAAGAAGACATTTAGTATTTCGGCCTTTAGTCTGTCATCCTCTGTTTCAGTACCATTTTGGTCACAGAGTGTCTGGACATTTTGTTTTGATCCACCTACCGCTTTGACATAAGACCAAAATTTCTTAGGACTTTCTGCCAAGTCAGTACATAGAACTTTACTTTCGAATTCATTGAACGCCTCTCGCATAGCCCTCCTCACACTACATTTCGCTTCGCGTAATTTTTGTTTGTCTGCAAGGCTTTGGGTATGTTTATGATTCATATGAAGTTCCCTTTGCTTCCGCAGCAGTTTTCTAACTCGGTTGTTGTACCACAGTGGCTCTTTTCCATCTCTTACGATCTTGCTTGGCACATACTCATCTAACGCATGTTGTACGATGGTTTTGAACTTTGTCCACTGATCCTCAATACTACCTGTACTTGAGACAAAACTTTTGTATTGAGCCGTCAGGTACTCTGTAATCTGCTTTAGTCACTTTTGCTGAACAGAAAAATCTTCCTACCTTTTTTAATATATCTTTTTACGGCTGAAATCATCAATGCAGTAACCACTTTATGATCGCTGATTCCCTGTTCTGCATTAAGTGTTTCAAATAGCTCATGTCTGTTTGTCACCAGAAGGTCTAAGATGTTATCGCCACGAGTCGGTTCTCTGTTAAACTGCTTAAGGTATTTTTCAGATAAAGCACTTTAAAAAATTTCACTGGCTTCTTTGTCCCTGCCACCCGTTACGAACGTTTGAGTCTCCCAGTCTATATCCGGCAAATTAAAATCTCCACCCAGAACTATAACATGGTGGGGAAATCTACTCGAAATATTTTCCAAATTATTATTCAGGTGCTGAGCCACAACAGCTGCTGAGCCCGGGGGCCTATAGAGACATCCAATTACCATGTCTGAGCCAGTTTTAACCGTGACCTTCACCCAAATCATTTCACATTTCGGATCTCCGTCAATTTCCTTCGACGCTATTGCACTTCTTATCGCTATAAACACGCCTTCCCCTTCACTGTCCAGCCTGTCTCTGCGGTATACATTCCAATCTGAGTTTAAGATTTTATTACTGTTTACGTCTGGTTTCAGCCAACTTTCTGTCCCTAGTACTATATGGGTGTTGTGACCGTTTATTAATGAGAGCAGTTCTGGGACCTTTCTATATATGCTCCTGCAGTTTACTATTAGCACATTAATATTGTTATTCCCTGTTGCATTTTGCCTGCTCCTACCTTGCCGCGTCTCAGGAGGCATCTTGTTGGGCCTAAGGAGGGAATTCTGTAACCTAAAAAAACCTCATGTGGACTCCACATGTAGTCGGCTACCCTTGTAGCCGTTTCGGGGGTGTAGTGCACGCCTGACCTATTCAGGGGGACCCTACATTTCTCCACCGGATAGTGGAGGTCGAGAAATTTGCACCCCAGCTCTCTGCAAAATCGTCTGAGCCTCTGGTTTAAGCCTTCCACTTGGCTCCAAACCAGAGGACCGCGATCGGTTCTGGGAAAGATACTACAAATAGTTAGCTCTGATTCCACCCCGCGAATGAGGCTTTCCGCCTTCACCAATTCCGCCAACCGCCTGTACGATCTGAGGATGACCTCTGAACCCAGACGGCAGGAGTCATTGGTGCCGACATGAGCAACAATTTGCAGTCGGGTGCACCCAGTGCTCTCTATCACCACTGGTAGGGCCTCCTCCACATCTCGGATGAGACCCCACGGCAAGCAGACAGAGTGAACACTGGCCTTCTTCCCCGACCTTTCCGCTATTTCCCTAAGGGACTCATTCACCCGCCTAACGTTGGAGCTCCCAATAACTAATAAACCCCTCCCCCCTGTGTGCCTGCTCGGACCTTGCAGAAGGAGCAGCCACATGTCCACTCACAGGCAGAGCGGGCGCTGCCACACGGCCAGCCTCCACATTTACCCTCCGCCTCATGCGCCGCGAACGCCGCTCAACCCGCCACTCCCCTTGGGGAGAGGGTGGCCCAACCGCGCCCGGTACCAGCGAAGATGTCTCGACAGCAGGGACAGTGGGTGAAGCATGTAACACCTAGGGTGTACCTTGCGACGCACCAGACTCCACACTGCCGCTACACTCCGAGGCAGCAGCCTGAAGACAGCTGACCGCGGCCATCAACATGCTCACCTGTTCGCGAAGAGTGGCTAGCTCCTCCTGCGTCCGTACACAGCAGTCACACATTCTATCCATGCTAAGGAATCAATTTACTGAAGAGACTTAATCGACTTTTTACTAGATTGCTAATTCACTAAAGGCGGCTGATTATTGACTAAACTGTGATTGCTAGCCACTTCTTGTAGAAAACAATGAAAATAGCACTACCTGTCTCTGACCTGTATTGAAAACAAACACTAGCACTATTGGCACTATGGTTGACTAAAGGGACTCTCTCTGACTGTACTCAATACAAACACGAAATCTATGGAACACTATTAGTAGCACTCGACAAGGAAGAAGAAGTGACAAGTAAGAAAACTACAGTTAATATTTAAATTAAGGTAGCTCGCTGCACAGCAGACGTGAAGCAGACGGTGGTTAGGACGACACTGACACTACTGGCACACAGATGGACGGGCTGGCACATAGGCTACTCAACGTCGTATTTGTGAACTACGTTGTCAAAAATTAAATGACCCTAAAAATAAAAATAATAAAAATGATGAAACTTTAATAATAATAGTAAGTGTTTCATAGGACCATACAACAGATGTTCAATGACTGGATCATACACTCCTGGAAATGGAAAAAAGAACACATTGACACCGGTGTGTCAGACCCACCATACTTGCTCCGGACACTGCGAGTGGGCTGTACAAACAATGATCACACGCACGGCACAGCGGACACACCAGGAACCGCGGTGTTGGCCGTCGAATGGCGCTAGCTGCGCAGCATTTGTGCACCGCCGCCGTCAGTGTCAGCCAGTTTGCCGTGGCATACGGAGCTCCATCGCAGTCTTTAACACTGGTAGCATGCCGCGACAGCGTGGACGTGAACCGTATGTGTAGTTGACGGACTTTGAGCGAGGGCGTATAGTGGGCATGCGGGAGGCCGGGTGGACGTACCGCCGAATTGCTCAACACGTGGAGCGTGAGGTCTCCACAGTACATCGATGTTATCGCCAGTGGTCGGCGGAAGGTGCACGTGCCCGTCGACCTGGGACCGGACCGCAGCGACGCACGGATGCACGCCAAGACCGTAGGATCCTACGCAGTGCCGTAGGGGACCGCACCGCCACTTCCCAGCAAATTAGGGACACTGTTGCTCCTGGGGTATCGGCGAGGACCATTCGCAACCGTCTCCATGAAGCTGGGCTACGGTCCCGCACACCGTTAGGCCGTCTTCCGCTCACGCCCCAACATCGTGCAGCCCGCCTCCAGTGGTGTCGCGACAAGCGTGAATGGAGGGACGAATGGAGACATGTAGTCTTCAGCGATGAGAGTCGCTTCTGCCTTGGTGCGAATGATGGTCGTATGCGTGTTTGGCGCCGTGCAGGTGAGCGCCACAATCAGGACTGCATATGACCGAGGCACACAGGGCCAACACCCGGCATCATGGTGTGGGGAGCGATCTCCTACACTGGCCGTACACCTCTGGTGATCGTCGAGGGGACACTGAATAGCGCACGGTACATCCAAACCGTCATCGACCCCATCGTTCTACCATTCCTAGACAGGCAAGGGAACTTGCTGTTCCAACAGGACAATGCACGTCCGCATGTATCCCGTGCCACCCAACGTGCTCTAGAAAGTGTAAGTCAACTACCCTGGCCAGCAAGATCTCCGGATCTGTCCCCCATTGAGCATGTTTGGGACTGGATGAAGCGTCGTCTCACGCGGTGTGCACGTCCAGCACGAACGCTGGTCCAACTGAGGCGCCAGGTGGGAATGGCATGGCAAGCCGTTCCACAGGACTACATCCAGCATCTCTACGATCGTCTCCATGGGAGAATAGCAGCCTGCATTGCTGCGAAAGGTGGATATACACTGTACTAGTGCCGACATTGTGCATGCTCTGTTGCCTGTGTCTATGTGCCTGTGGCTCTGTCAGTGTGATCATGTGATGTATCTGACCCCAGGAATGTATCAATAAAGTTTCCCCTTCCTGGGACAATGAATTGACGGTGTTCTTATTTCAATTTCCAGGAGTGTATGTATTTACACCATCTTAAAGTATCACACATGTGTGATCCAGATTGCAGAACTGGCAACACTATATGATACTGAGAGCTGGCGAGAGACTCAAATAACATTGCTGTCAGCTGAGAATGGAATGCACAGTCAGGTGGAAATAAAAGGGTGCACTTCCGAAAAACTACAGCACGCTGCTACGGACCAAGGTAAAGGTGTTTGTCGGTAAATAACAATTCCTCTTACATGCTTATGTACTAACATTTGTGATGGTGGGTTGTTGTGAAGAGTAAACGTTCATAGTGACTGAAGGCCTCCAGTAGTGACTTTAGTTATATTCAAGTTCAGAAATTTCAACTTTTTCTTGTCTTTTTCCTTTCCGAATTTCAGATACAGGAATTTTTACTGCAAAATTACAGTTTGCGAGTAGTATGCTAATGGCATAATAGTTCTGGTAGCATTGAGCATGTTAATATGATACATATAGATGTATTGAGATCCATTTTCTGTATATGAGAACGATTTTTCAGTTTCAACAAAATGGCTAGCTTCAATAATAAAGAGGAGTTTTAATGATTCGCTCGCAACTAATGAAATGATCATGTGGCATTGATGGCCATGAGAGTCCATTTGGGAGATGTTACTAGACAATGTAAAAACGGATTTGATACAACAGGAAGAGAACATGAATCTGGTAGTTGATGAAAAAAGAGAACTAGCTAAGGAATTGCAGAAAAATAAATAAGAGTTTATGCAAGCCTTGCAAGATCATTTTATAGGACAGGTAGATAAAATAAGTAATCAAGTCATACATATGAATAAAGCAAGGTCAGAATGAATAGTGGAAAAAGTAAAGATAAAAGGTAGGACTGAAAAACTTCAACATAGGATTAGGGAACTTAAGACTGATAGTCAACTTGCAGAAGAAGGATTAGAATTCTTAGACAAGAAACTGAATAACAAGATACCTGAGGTGCAGAACTCAGTAGTAAAGAAGCTGAGGATTGTGATTTATCTGTGGATAGTGTGAGTGGGACCAGTGTGGACACTTGGGGGCAGAGTAATAAAATGAAGGAATGTCAGGGTAGAGGAGAGATAACCTCTCCTTTTACATCTACATCTACATTTATATTCCGCAAGCCATCCAACTGTGTGTGGCGGAGGGCACTTTACGTGCCACAGTCATTGCCTCCCTTTCGTGCTCCCGTCGCGTATATTTCGCGGAAAAAACGACTGCCGGAAAGCCTCCGTGCGCGCTCGAATATCTCTAATTTTACATTCCATATCTCGACTCGGGAGGTATAAGTAGGGGGAAGCAATATATGCGATACATCATTCAGAAACGCACCCTCTCGAAACCTGGCGAGCAAGCTACACCGCGATGCACAGCGTCTCTCTTGCAGAGTCTGCCACTTGAATTGTCTAAACATCTCCGTAACGCTATCACGCTTACGAAATCACCCTGTGACGAAACGCACCGCTCTTCTTTGGATCTTCTCTATCTCCTCTGTCAACCCGACCTGATACGGATCCCACACTAATGAGCAGTACTCAAGTATAGGTCGAACGAGTGTTTTGTAAGCCACCTCCTTTGTTGATGGACTACATTTTCTAAGGACTCTCCCAAAGTATCTCAACCTGGCACCCGCCTTACCACAATTAATTTTATATGATCATTCCACTTCAAATCGTTCGGTACACATACTCCCAGATATTTTATAGAAGCAACTGCTACCATTGTTTGTTCTGCTATCATATAATCATACAATAAAGGATCCTCCTTTCTATGTATGTCACATAAAAATATCCTCTTCCAATTTGATGACACATGGCATTCATCATGCATCAAAAGCACAACAGACGAATATTACTGCATGCAAACATAACATGTAAGATGTAGTTCTGTTTTAAAACTGAAGTCTCCTGCTCGTTTCTTTTTGTATGACCAGACTAGTCCGAGGAACTGCTGTAGAGATGCTGATAAGATCTTGGAAATCCTGGGACCACTATCTTGCCAGTACTGATATCGGCAGCAGGCAGAAATCCTTGAGATTGTCGATTGCCGAGATGAACTGTATATAGAAGTAATTAACTATATAATACACAACCGAGTTTGTATGGAATTATCGGTGAGCGAGTCCTACTCGCATTTGGCCAACTTTTTCTTTGTAAAAATCATTGTGTAGTGATGTTTTCTTTCTGATTTGTCTTTGATTTATATATTCCCTGATTGATGTTGTTTATGTTGAATGTGTGATGAGGGATTCAGATTCAGTGCCTTTATAACGACTGTCCATCCAGTCAGAACCCTTCTTGGAGACAAGTTGTAACATAGACACTTCTTTTCCCCTTACATTATGAGGTGTGGAGAAGCCATGGTTGCAGCTCTGTCCACCCCTTGACAAAGAGAGATCCTGATTAAATTTCTTTTACATTTCTGATCATGGATTGTGGAATTGCCAATCCAACGATACAAGTCACGAGTTGACTGAGTAATTAATTTAAAGTCTGTAGATTTAATTAATGAATACATGATATTAAATCAATTTTCCCTGCAATCTGAGACCACCGATACCTTGCCTGAATAGAGAACTGTAGATTGGTGAGGGGGGTGGGGATTTTGGAGAAGATGAGGATGTGTTGCAAGAGAGGATTAGACCGCTTGGGAGAAACTCTGAAAGTTATATGAGACATTTAGGAGGACATAAAGGAAGGGCAAATTTTAAAAGTCGTGTTCCTTCACAGTCAGAGATGAGTAGTAATACTGGTAAGCTATTTTAAGATGAATTTAATTATACAAGGACAGGGGCATAGCTCAGAAGGGAAAATGCAATCTGTTATTTTTCTGAAAGGGTTTCATAGAATCTTAGCTGTGGCTATGCACTACAAAAGAAAGGTAAGCTTTGTGATAAATCACTTTGAAGGAAATCCTTTGAGTGGAGACTGTTGAATGTAGACTTGTTTGAGTCCTATGAGGAATTTCAAAGAGAATTTCAATGAAAATTTTGGTCGAAGGATGCGCAGAAAAGACTAAGCTTGCAGTTTCTGGCTCCAAGTGTATACAGAGAGACCTAAGATTGTTGCAGGTATTCTGTGGAATAACGTATCAATCAGGCAAAATATTCATATGACGGTAGTAAGAACCATGACTGATCGAAGAGCTTTTCAGTAGGTTACCCACAGTAGCTAGAGAAAAATGGACAGTGAAAACCTCGAACAATGTCCAGAAATAGTTAGAATTTGTTGATCAATTTCATTATTTAAATGTATCAAGGGACAGTTATAATAATAAAAGAGAGTACAGTGGTCATAAAGTGAATACACGGTCAGAAGGGGAGAATGGCCAGGAGGGACGCACCTACTAAGCAAGTTATGGATGGATAGTACCCAACTTGCAGAAGAACAACAAGAACACGAGAAGAAACAATATCAGTTACCCAAATAGAAATGAGGGATGCCAGAACTATTATAATAATAACAGTTATAACAATAATGGGAGAAGTTATGAAGAGTTAGTCTACCTGTGGAGAATCAAGGAATGTGGAAACTGGCAAGATATACTAAAACAGACCTTGGACAGGAGCAGTTGCTGCAGAAGATGTGAGAACTGGTGAATGTACACGTGAGGCAGGAACCAGCTCAGCTGAAAACTTCATACATAGTAATGTACATATGAGTGAGCTTTTGTTAGATGTCAAGGAGGAGTAGAGTTAAAAAATTAATATTAGAGGAACAGTTAAAACAGCACTCAGCCTTGTCAGACCCATTGGTGGGTCAATGACAAAGAGGAGACATTAATGATCGACACTGGAAGTGATATATGTGTAATAGAACACGTTGAGGGATAATTAAGAAGCATGATGAGGCAGTTACTTTACCAATAAAAATGTAATTTTTCATGGAGTAGATTAGATTAGATGAGTTTTTCTTTCGATAGATCCGTGCTGAGGATATCCTCGTGGATGTGTAACATGTCAATTTTTTTAAGCTGAAATAACAATAGTAATAGTATGAATATATACAACACATTTGTTTCTATTAAAAAATTCGTCAATGGAGTAGGAGTTGACCACTAGTAAGTCTTTCAGGCTCCTTTTAAACTGATCTTTATTTGTAACTAATTTTTTATGTTTGCTGGCAGATTATTGAAGATGAGTGTTCATGACTAGTGGACCCATTTTTGAACTAAAGTAAGTGCATTTAAGTCCTTGTGCATATCATTTTTGTTCCTGGTATTGTATATATGAACTGAGCTGTTTGTTGGAAAAAGAGATATATTATTTAGGACAAATTTCATTAAGGAGTAAATATACTGAGAGGCAGTTGTTAGTATACCCAATTCTTTGAAGAGGTTTCTACAGGACGTTTGTGAATTTACTCCACAAGTAATACGTATTGCATGCTTCTGGACTCTGAAAACTTTTTTTGACTTGAAGAGTTACCCCAAAATATTATACCATATGGCATTATGGAATGAAAGAAGGCAAAGTATGCAAGCTTTTTTATTTTTATGTCGCCTATGTCTGCTAACATTCGAATTGCAAATACAGATTTGTTAAGGCGTTTCTGCAGTTCTGTGGTGTGCTCCTCCCAAATGAATTTATTATCAAGTTGTAATCCCAGGAATTTAAGACTGCCAACCTCTTCTATCTGCTCTTCTTCATACTTTATGCATATGCTGGGTGGGAACCTCTCACAGGTTCTGAATTGCATATAGTGAGTCTTTTCGAAGTTTAATGTCAGTGAGTTGGCTTTAAACAATTTATTAATAACCATGAAAATATCATTAGCAGATCTTTCTAGAACTACACTTGATATACTATTTATTGCAATACTTGTGTCATCTGCAAACAAAATGAACTCTGCTTCTGGTAGTGTGCCTGATGACAGATCATTAATGTACACAAGAAAAGCAATGGCCCTAGAATGGATCCTTGTGGGGCACCACATGTAATTTCTTCCCATTCTGATGATGACTGATGACTTAATTCACTAGTCCCTTGCACTGACACCCTTTGTTTCCTGTTAGCGAGGTATGACTTGAACCATTTTGCAGTACTGCCTGTGGCATCATAGAATTTTAATTTATTTAAAAGGATGTTGTGGTTCACACAATCGTATGCCTTTGACAAAACACAGAAAATACCTGCTGCTTGTAACTTGTTATTTAACGAATAAAGTACATTTTCACTGTAGGTGTACATAGCCTTCTCGATATCAGAACCCTTCAGTAATCCAAACTGTGTTTTTGACAATATGTTATTTGTGGTCAAGTGGTTGAGAAGCTGCCTGTACACTCGTTTTTCTAAAGTTTTGGAGAATGCTGGCAAAAGTGAAATCGGTCTGTAGTTTGATGGTATCTCTTTATCCTCTTTCTTGAATAGAGGCTTAACATCTCCATATTTTAGCCAGTCAGGAATTGTCCCAGTTATAATTGACTGGTTACACAAGTAACTTAGAACTGTACTAAACTCACAAGAATATGCCTTAATTGACTTTCTTGATATTTCATCATAACCACTGGAATGCTTTGTTTTTAAAGATTTTATTATGGAAGTTATTTCTTTTGGTGTAGTGAGTAACATATTAATGTACCTGAAGCTATTTGTAAAGGCTAGTTTCAGATATTCAAGGGCATTATTTACTGATCCTGACAATCCCATTCTATCAGTAACGGATATAAAGTACTGTTTAAATAGATTTGCCACAGTATGCCCATCGGTTACTAATGTGTCATCTACCCTTAGTGCTATTTGCTCCTGTATTTTCTGGTTCTACCAGTCTCCTCTTTCACTATATCCCATATTGTTTTTATTTTGTTCCCTGACATTGCTATCTTCTTCTCATAGTGCATTTGTTTAGATGTGTGAATTACTTTTTTTAATATTTTACAGTATTCCTCGTATTTAGCTAAATCATCAGCATTGGAGCTATTCTTGGTCGACAGATACATTTTCCTTTATGTCTCACAGGAAATCTTTATTCCTTGTGTAATCCATGGTTTTATTATAGACTTCTGTTTAATATGAGTAACTTTTAGAGGAAAACAGTTTTCAAACATGGTACTGACATTATTCATGAATGTGAATATTTTTCATTCATGTCATGAGCACTATAAACATCTTTCCAGTTCATATCTTGGAACAGTTTTCTAAAACACTCAATTTTTAGTTGATTGACTGCTCTCCTGTACTGAGATTTAGCAGTCTTGATAATCTGCTTAGAATTTACATCTAAAAGAAGGAGCTGCATGTCATGATCTGATAGTCCATTTCACAGGTTTTATGATATGAATTTACTCCTTTGATTTCTGTATAAAATTGTTATCAATGGCTGTGCTCGAGGATTTAGTGATCCTAGTTGGAAAGTTTACAGTGTGAGTTAGATTGAAAGACAAGATTTCTAATGCAGTAAATGTTTATTGGAAGATTGCATTAGAAAATCTGTATTAAAGTCACCAGCAATCAAAATTTCTTTGTTTCTTCCTGTTAAATAACCAAAAAGAGCTTCTAGATGATTTATGAATTGATTGTAATTTCCTGCAGATGCTCGGTAAATAGTTACTATTATATAGGATCTGTTATGGAGCTCTATTTTTGTTGCCCATGCTTCTAGATGCTGCGCTAAACAGAATTTATTAATGTCAATGTTCTTGAATTTATGGCAGTTTTTAATAAATGTGACAACTCCTCCTCCATGAATTGTGATAGCAGTAGGACGTTAAAGGAGAAGGCTAACATAAGATTTTGTACTGGATGGATGAATTTCCAGCAAAAAGTGTTTGTAGTAATGGGATTAAGAGTGCACATTTTGCTGCGAATCTACTGGCTTAGGGAAAAGCAAATCAATGTATTTATTGGAGACTGAAACAGAAATTATTTTGTGAGGGAGAGAGAAGTAAAATTTTTGGGTGATTGAAGGAGAAAGATTCAGAGAAAGAGATATGACAGGTTGCTGTAGTAGTGCCTGGCCAGCACCATGATGTAACGTTTAACGGAGAATGTCTTGTAAATGATGTAACAATAGAGGTGCGGTTCTAGGCGCTACAGTCTGGAACCGCGTGACCGCTACGGTAGCAGGTTCGAATCCTGCCTCGGGCATGGATGTGTGTGATGTCCTTAGGTTAGTTAGGTTTAAGTAGTTCTAAGTTCTAGGGGACTGACGATCTCAGAAGTTGAGTCACATAGTGCTCAGAGCAATTTGAACCATTTTTTAACCATAGAGGATGATTTGTCCACCAAACTTGAAGAATGAGGACTTAGAACCATTTCATAGACGGCAACTAGTAAGGACCTTAAATGAATATAAGGATTTTTTGGAACACCAGGAATTATTCTAGGATATGAAATAAAATAAAAATGAAAGAGAATAGAATGTTTTACAAATCTCTGTATCTTCAAAGAGTGATAGACAGAAAATGAGAAAGATGATAGAAGTATGGTAAGAACCAATTAGCACAGAAGCATTCAAATTGCATGATGGAGTCTTGTTCAGTGATCAAGGGCCTGGTATTGAAAAATGGAATATCTTGGAGAATATATGGTTTATTTACTTAAATAATATTATCACACTGGATATACCCATTTTGACACGTGTGAAAATTTTAATCATGTGAAGAAATGAGTTTCTTGAATTTGTGGGTAAGTTATTTGTCCATCTAGGGATGGTATTGAGAAGAGCTGAATTTGAATGCTTGATTGGGTGTGAGTCATCAGATTGAGGAAACTGTGTAGCTACTCCAGGTGCAAAGACAAGGAGTCCATGGCCAGAAATGTGTCAGTCCCAGTACAGGGAATTTTGTTGCTTAAGAGGTCTGACAATGCCCCAAGAAATGGGGTGTCAGACAAGCTGAAACATGGCTTCTTACTGTTCTTCAAGGATCTATAATAACTTACAGTCTAGTTTTAAAGCAAATCTGAATACATCTGCAATCTCAGAAAAATTAGGTGCATTCAATGACACAACAATATGTTAACATGTTTAAAACTATAGAAATCAATATTTTATAGTGAATAAACAGTTTCAGAATGAATCTCTGAATTAGCAACATTCAAACTCTTCATGCAATTTCAACATCTGATATCTCAGATGACAGCAATGCATTATAGCTTTCTTCTCTGAAAGCTACATATCTGCATGTATTTTATTTCTCGATTTATTACGTTTTTTATATCTTTTAAATCTGCAAATGTTTGTCAGAATGTTTTATCCTCCAAAATTACACAACAAATGAATACAGCACGAATACCTCACATTTTGTCATGAATATCTCACATCATGTCATAAGTGTATTTATTTTATTTTGTCAGTAGCTTTATTTAAATACTAATTATAGTTGATAGTAAAAACTCACAGTAATTTAAGAAGTGGTCAATTGCATGTATTAGTGGACACAAACGTTTTAAAAGAGTGGCAAAAGATGCTTGTGACAAGAAGGTGTAAATAATTGTTTAAACAATATTTAATGATAGTCTGTGGTCATTTAAGATGAGTGCACTTTTACAAGATTATTAGCATATTTATTTACGGATAAACCTATATTTACATTTATTGTGAATGGTCTGAGTGTTACTGAATGTTAATAAAATTTCTTTAGTAAAATACTGTTCTGATATATTAGTTTAGTCTAGGTAGTGAAATTGAATCAAATGATGTCCATAGAACTTGAGAACGATGTATTTTTGATGCAGACAGCCTTCAGCCAACTGAAAAGCAGCCAGTAGAGGAACACTACAGGAGTCACGTGAAGACAGGGTCTTTTTCGAGAGAATAACTCAAGGACGCGATTCTAGGCACTTTTATGTGAGCTCTGGAAGAAGGTAGACCTCCCTGTGGTAACCAGGAGGTGTTTGATTCTGGATGAGCAATGGTCGCTGCCATACTTCTGGAGCTACTTTATATTTCGAGAAGCCTGAATGTGCTGCAGAGTAGAACTCTAACTTTCACTGCTTGTATTACAGACAGACAGAGTATGAGTTCCTATCTTTCCTATCGGTGTGATAATTTGTAAATCATCATGTTGAACTCTGAACTGTTTTAGCAATATTTCGTGTTTTGTGGTTATGAAATCGACTTAGTTTTCTCTAATCTTCGTTACAATTTAGTTTGGAGTTTTTACTACCATTCTCATAATGCCCTCAATGTAAATTCACTGTATTTGATAATATTTTCTGTCTGCATTGTAATTCAATATCATAGAACCACTTCACTTTTACTTGAGACGTCATTTGTGGAATACACATTATTCAACATAATTCTCAGCCGTCTACATCAATTACAGACGTTACAATAGAACCACTGGTATTAAACTAATTCTTTAACATTTGTTTTGTAACTGTGTGTATTTAATTAACTCACAGTTCTAGCCAATGCAGTGACAATTTGACTGCAGAATCACAGCTGCAGGTTATTATTTTCAGAAAATTAGCTGTATACAGCTCAATGCTATGACTATATCGAACTATTCATTTTAATATGAGCCATGCACAGCCCAAGTACCTAAAGTACAATTAACCACAGATAAAGACACAACTTGTTTGCTCATATGGGATGCTGTTTAGAAGAGCAACTCAGCAGCAGAGAACCAATACATACTACCACAATTGGGATTTTGTCATCAAGGGTATAAATTTAACTCGTTTAGAAGTACAACTGTAATTCTAACACTTTGCACTATTCTGTGGTTTCAGAAATCTCTGCTATGTACTATATGGTGGCTTGTGTAGTATGTACACAGATATAGACTGTGAATGCATGTAGTAGTTCAGATTAGTTCAGATTCATTAAATTTTATTTTAGCTTATATATAATGCCCAGAGCTTGTTGACACACATTTTCTTTTTTCATTTGAGCTATGTATTCTTCACAAGTATTAAAACACCAAATATTCTGGATATAGAAATGTCAAATAAATTTTGCTTTTTTGTCATATAGGTACTGTACTTTGCTGAATTTTTGCAGGATGGTGTGGTTTTAAGAAATTATTTCATTTTTACATGTTTTTGTTTAACATCTGTTTATGATATAACAATTCATTTTTCATTGTTGGCAAGATTGAAGAATGCACGTGTCTGGGAGACATGCGAAATCATTGCTCACAAATAAATTTGTACACACTGAAAATGGTCTATAGGTTCATCAGCTTATTTAAATTATCATGTCACTTTGTTAACTTGTAAACGGTAAGGCACTAAAATAAAAAAATCGATATTGTACCAAAGATAATGTCAATTTGCAGGAGATCGAAATCTGTGTCTCGATTTTTTAGATTCTTTTTTGAAAGTAAAGACAAATATCAAAGTGCATGCTCTAGCTGTTTCAGCAAATGGTGAAAGATTTTCTAACGACAAGCATGTGCCTATCAACAGACATCCCCTTACATTCAAGAACATTTTACAGTGCAGTTCTCTAAATGGTTACTTGACATATACCAAACATCTTAAAAACAGAAAAATATACTAATTTTAAATTAATTATACTTTTCGAGATTTCAGTTGCTGGTTCATACAAAGTGTTTCATTACTCTAGTTCAGTTTGTACCTCATTTTATACAGTATGTTTTATGTAATTTCTATGTAATTTTATCGATATTTTCAAGCTGTTTTAGCTACAATTTTCCAGATATGTACATGTTACAGGTACTTTTTCATATTTACAAAGCAAAGGATATTTCACTAGAGGTAGCTGTACTGATTACCCCTCCCCCATCCCCATTGAGGTTGCCTCTTCCTATCATCTTCACTCCCAATGACAAGACAGACTGCCTCTGCCCTCAGCTTCATCCCTAAAGTGACAGGCCAACTTTTCACATGTCTCCTGCCCTCCAGTGTCTTTTTGATTTGATGAAAGAGTCAGGTCGAGTCAACCATTGTAAATGGTAAATATTTATTGGTTACTAGTCTCAGTTAATGATATTAAGTTATCCTTCAGAAGCTTTTAAACATAAACACCTATTACAAAATGTATATTCAAAACCACTAAACAATAAATGACTTGGCTATTTTTGAAACTTGTAATAAAAAGGAAAAAACTGATTGTTGGATAAAATGGAAACTATCTGTTTTGACTTTGAGGATTAATACTTATGTACAGATATCATGGAAGTATGACATGAATTTTAATTCTTCATTAGAGTTAAGTTTAAAACCCTACGACTTATGGGATTTTACTATGAAATGAACAACATTTTATTATTGTGTTTAAGAAACAACAAAATTCATACTCATTGAACTTATTGATCTGTGTGTGTACTTTATCTGAGCATTAAATGTAATAGACAATTACATTACTAATAAGCTGCACTCGAATTTCACACGGAAAATATATTAATATATAGTGATTCATTGAATATGCTTCTTGAATGAAAATGAAAATAAAAATTTCCAGTTGACTCCTTATTAATGGTGTTCTACTTGTATATAGTATTCCAAAAGCTTTTAATTTCGTCCTCAATGGGCAAGTATCTCTCTAGCTTTCTAAAAATCCTCCATTTTCTTTATATACATTTATTGGAACATTACTGGGGTATATTCTTTTTTTCTGGCATCATAGCTCATAAGTCTGGATGTGTGAGATGCATGGTTACTAGTCCATTGGCTAGCCTTAACTACACAAATGGTCTGCTGAGTAAGCAAACTAGTTATGATAGTTTCTCACTCCAGATATTGCTTCACCATGCGATTCAATGGATAGGGGAGTTTTCTTGAATAAGGGAGGCTACCAGGTTTTGTGAGCAATGATATCATTATCTTCTACAATTCTGACTGTGAATCTATAATTCCTGTTTGTATTAGTAATCATTGACACATGCTCCATCACTGAGTATATCCTATCACATTTCCTAACCTTTCTTTTGTTGACAGAAAAGCTCATGTCACAGGGAAGGGGGAATTGACCTCTGAGAGGGAAGTACTGGTTTATAGAATGAAACCTGACTTTGAAAACTGCAAGAAGCATTTTCACTATAGTATTACTCCTGTTTTGGGCGGAACACCCTCCTGAGATAATATGTGAATATTTTACGTTTTCAGAAATCTCTTTAATATAGTCATTCAAAAATAACCATACATCATCTGCTCCTTTAGTTACAATACCCTTATGGTAGCAGTGAATAACAGAAGTATCGTCTCATAAGCTGTGAATACAAAACACAGTCACAACTAACTTCCTGAGGTAAAATGCCTCCTGCACTGGTGGCCTAAGTAAGTGTCAGTTTTGCACATAATCTGCCCATATGCCTAGTGTATTCACCATTTCTTTTTAATATATCTGATACATGTTGAAATTGACTGTAGAATTTTTTAGCTCTTCTAAGGCATATTGTTTTTTGGCAAACAATTATTCTTTTTCCAATGTCAGGTAAACTTCCATCTTTAATCCTAATAGTGAAAGAATCACAAGTGAGATAAACTTCCAACTGATGACCATCAAAAGCAGAGAAAAGTTTTCATTGAACTTTTTAAGTAGAAATTGTACTTTACATTAGAAAATTCTGAGCGTTCTTCCCTTAAACATCTCATGTTTGGTCTAACATTCAGTTGTTTGTTTAAGTATTCTTACTTTTTAGTAACTTATGGAGCTTCAAAACGAAAGTAAGTATTTATGATGTCCTCACAACCATAGAATACTGCACACTTTTGTCATATCTACATATAATGATGCCAGTTTGTCAACAATTAGATTTCGAAGGTTGTATTCACAGGAGTCAAGTGTTGGCACTGACTCGAATAATAGAATAATAATCAGGCAATAACGAGATTCACCACTGACAGAATTTAACAGAATGACTGCCATAATGTTTGCACATGTAGAAAATGGAAAATAACATAAACTGATGCTGATGCATTTTCAGTAAGCTAAAAGAAGGAATAGATAGTGCTTGTCTAGCTGAGTCAAGTCCACCTTATCCCTGTACAAATAAAGTTCACCTGTTATTTGAAAGGTAAATATCAAGAATGCAGGGAAGGAAGAGACTCAATAGTAATTTGATTATTTTGAGTCACTATCAAAAACGAGTCTGATATCAGTGTATTTTGTCTGTGATGTTGATTTCCAAGTACTTTTATACAACATTAGCCAATTATATGATTAAAAAATTATGTGGCAATATTCAAATGGCCTCATAATCTTTATTCTAATGCCATTAATTTCAAACTTCCAAATGTCAGAAAACTTATAAACCTTTTAGTTTCCGATATCCTCCATATGGCAAAGGCTATGTACAAAAGCTACAAGCTTATTCTTAAATCTGGATTTGTATTCACTCTAACTGCACATCAAACTTGATTAAAATAATTAAAATCTTTATTTGTGTGACTTATGACATAATTGTTTTGTCTACCTCATTATGTATGCATCACTTGGACTTAATGCAATCCCCACTGCATCTTCTAAATGACTGGACAATTGATTTCGATATTTATTTTTCAAGTAGTTCACTTTTAAAAACAAAGCTTCAAAATGGTTCAAATGTCTCTGAGCACTATGGGACTTAACATCTGAGGTCATCAGTCCCTTAGAACTTAGAACTACTTAAATCTGACCAACTAAGGACATCACACACATCCATGCCCAAGGCAGGATTCGAACCTGCGATTGTAGCGGTCACGCGGTTCCAGACTGAAGCACCTAGAACCGCTTGGCCACACCAGCCAGCTAAACAAAGCTTCACAAAGGTAAGTGAAAGAAATAGTGTTAAATTGAATTGTGTATAGACTGAAAATTTTTTATAATTGCTACCTACACATCCCCACACATATCATCACAATGTTCTATAAATTGAGCTTTATGTTTTGTTTCTCATTGAAGTTCGATTATTTCATTTGTCAAATGAGTTTTTTGACACCCAAATCGGCAGAACGATTTGAGGTCATCATGTCAATATCACAAACCTAGAGTATTTCTGACATTCGCAAATTTGTTTTTTATGTTTTCCAGCTGCTCTTTCAAATATGACAACATGTCTTGGTAAATGCTTTTGGCAATAGTTAAATCTAATTGGAGGGTAACAACAGTTAGAAAATTATACACACTCTTTTCTTCAGGGTAATTTAAATAGAGTTGCAGTTTGGCTTCAAATATGAATATTTTAATAGTCATATGTCCAATTATATTATTTCGTCCCTGCAGTTTCAGTTAAGTTTGTTGATTTTTGTGGAACATCAGAAAAAAATGCCATATGTAGTCAACATTCACCCTTACCACCTTCAGCTTCATTGTACGAATAAAATAATTTCCCATTTCAAATTGACAAACCGTTCCAGCAGTTTTTGTTTGCTTAGGCATCTGATAGCAGCACAAAGTATAACACCATAGTGACAAGCCCGCAATTCTTCCAGTAGTTCTCTAAATTTTCATGACTGGGTTCTTGTACACGAATAAAATACACTGAAGCACCAAAGAAACTGGTGCACCTGTCTAATATTGCGTAGGGCCCCCAGAGCAAGGAGAAGTGCCGCAACGCGCATGGATTCGGCTAATGTCTGAAGATGGGGGAACTGACACCATGAATCCTACAGAGCTGTCCATAAATCCGTAAGAGTACGAGGGAATGGAGGTCTCTTCTGAACAGCACGCTGAAGGGCCTTCCAGATATGCTCAATCATGTTCCTGGAGCCACTCCGTAGCAATTCTGGACGTGTGGGGTGTCGCATTGTCCTGTTGGAATTGCGCAAGTTCATTGGAATGCACAATGGACATGAATGGATGCAGTGATCAAACAGGATGCTTACATACTTTTCACCTGTCACAGTCGTATCTAGATGCACTGGGGGTCCCAATCACTCCAACTGAAAACGCCCCACACTATTACAAAGCCTCCACCAGCTTGAACAGTCCCCTACTGACATACAGAGTCTATAGATTCGTGATGTTGTCTCCATACCCGTACACGTCTATCCACTCGATACAATTTGAAACGAGTCTCGTCCGACCAGGTAACATGTTTCCAGTCATCAACAGTCCAATGCCGATGTTGATCGGCCTAGGCGAGGTGTAAAGCTTTGTGTCGTCCAGTCATCAAGGGTAACGATGATGTTACGCACACTGACACTTGTTGATGACCCAGAGTTGAAAACTGCAGCGGTTTGCGGAAGTGTGGCACTTCTGTCACATTAAATGATTCTTTTTGGTCGTTGTTGGTCCCGTTCTTGTAGGATTTTTTTCTGGTCGCAGCGATGTCCGAGATTTGATGTTTTACCGGATTCCTAAGATCCATGGTACACCCGTGAAATGGTCGTACGGGAAAATCCCCACTTCATTGCTACCTCGGAGATGCCGTGTGCCGTCGTTCACGCGCCGATTATAACACCACGTTCAGACTCACTTAAATCTTGATAACCTGCCATGGCAGCAGCAGCACCCGATCTAACAACTGCGCCAGACCGTATTCTACATGTTCACATATCTCCATATTTGAATACGCATGCAGATACCGGTTTCTTTGGCGCTTCAATGTATAACGGCTATGATAGTTGTTGGTAAATAACCCAAATAGAGGAGGGCCGTCTTATTTACCAACAATCATTAAAGGCCGCAGAGTTCAGAAGAACAAACATGGATCAAAACAGCTTCTGACGACTCTCATATTATCCTTCAGTTTGTTACTTGAAATTTGATATGCCTATCTTTCTTGGTGCAGGAAGCAGAGAATGTAGTGTAAATTTCGTAAATTCGATTCCCTCTTGATCAATGGTATCAAACTATTTTTTATGCCTGTCAATCACGGGCAGTTGCTGTACACAAAGATATTAAACTGCTCGTAGGTAAACTGTTCGTTTCTACAAAATATTTAATTCTTCTTCTTCTGTTGCACTACAATCCAGGATGAACCTAGGCCTACCCAATGAGCTTCCGCCATCCATCACAGTCACATGCTACCCTCCTCCAATTTCTGCATCTGAGCTCCCGTAGGTCTTTCTCCACTCCATCCAGCCATCTTGCTCGAGATTGACCTCACCCTCTTTGTCCTTCTGGATTACCAAAGAGAATCTTCTTTATCACCTCAGACTGCTGCATTCTTGCCACATGACCTGCCCATCTTATCCTTCTTGATCGTATGATTTTTGCTACAGGAGCATCAGCATATATAGTGTACAATTCTGCATTGTACCTTTTCCTCCATTGTTCTCTGTCGTACACAGGACCAATTATTCTCCTCAAAACTTTCCTCTCGAATACGTCGAGCAACCTTGCATCGGTTTCTGTCAAGGGCCATGTTTCTGAAGCATAAGTGAGAACTTGTCTAACAAGGGTTTTATAAATAGTGAATTTTGTTGGGCGGCTGAGGCGTCTTGACCGGAACAAATTACTCATGGTGAAATATGCCTTATTTGCTGATATCAGCCTAATCTTAATTTCAGTTGAGATGTTATGAAAGCAAGTGACTGTGGAACCATGATATCTGAAGCTATCAATTCTTTCAAATGTGTATCCATTCACGGGTGTTGTGTGTTGTCCTTAGGTTAGTTAGGTTTAAGTAGTTCTAAGTTCTAGGGGACTGATGACCATAGATGTTAAGTCCCATAGTGCTCAGAGCCATTTGAACCATTTGTATCCATTCACACTGAAAGTTGACGGCATATTGGGTTGATATGCTTTCCCACAGGCCATGTATTTAGTTTAGTCTTCATTTATCATACTTGCTTGTTTGCTTGACTTAAGGCTGTAAAAGCTTCTTTTAGTGCTGGTACTGTCCGTGCTATGATGTTTACGCCATTTGCATGTACTAAAATTTGCACTGACTTGTAGAAATTGGTGCCCCAGGTCCGAGGCGTGCTTCCCTAATCACCTTCTCGAGTGCTACATTAAATAATAAGCATGCTAATGCATCTCCTTGACGCGTCCCATTTTTTTTATTTCCAGGGGGTCTGAGTAATTTCCTAGAACTCGAATGCACTTTCTTACGACAAACATCATCATTTTAACCATTCTCAGGAGCTTTCCTTGCATCCCCATCTCCTGTAAGGCATGAAACAACTAGTTTCCTTCGATGCTCTATTATGCAGCCTTAAAGTCAATAAAGAGGTGATGTTTTCCAGTTCTATATTCAACAGTTTTCTCCAAAATTTGGCCCAGGTTGAAAGTCTGGTCTGACCTTCCTCATCGAAATCCGCTTTGGCGTATTCCAATTTCATTATCCATCTGTGGTAGTAGCCAAGTAAAAATGATATTAGATAACACCTTGTACCCCAGGTTCAGGGAGGTGATGCCACGGTTGTTTCTACACTCCATTCGGTCGGTACTAAAAAAGAAAGAGGCCACTATGTTCTATACCTGTAATGACAATAGACATGAGTTCGGTACAGGTTTCCTTGCTCATAAATAACTAATAACTGAAACATTTGGTGATGAATTTAACATCCATTAATCCAAGGCTATCAATAATTAGAATTAAAGAAAGATTCTTTAATTATAGTATAATTAATGTACATGCAGCAACAGATGAATCTATTGAAGACCTAGAAGACGATTCCTATGATGCCCTTGAAAAAGCTTGTGATAAGTATCCAAGGAATGACATCAAGATCGTGCTGGGTGATTTTAATGCACAACTTGGAAGAGAAGACATGTTCCAGCCCATAATTGGAGCCCATAGTAAATATGGATCCACGAATGATAATGGAATAAGATTGATCCTCTTCACAGCCCCCCGGTATACAATAGGTGCGATCTACCAGGTTTCCCCAGAAGGAAATACACAAGGGCAGATGGAAGTCACCTGATGGTGGAACCATTAATCAAATTGATCATGTACGCTGATAGACCAGAGGTATAAATCTGACTTTTTGGATGTTCGAACGTTTGGTGGCCCTAATCTGGATTCAGATAATTTTATTTATTTATTTATTTATTTATTTATTTATTTATTTATGCATTTATTTTACCTGGCAAGATTAGGGCCTTCAGGCCCTCTCTTACACCTAACCAGGCATACTCAGGTTGAACGAGTTACAGTTTCTACTTAACATTAAGGACATATAGCCTATTATACAGTATTGATGTTAAAGAAAAAAATAGATATTATAACAGTAGTACAATGATAATTATAACAATAAAAAATAATTATAACAATCAATAATAATAAAAATAATAGTAATAATAATAATAATAATAATAATAATAATAATAATAGTAATAATAATAATAATAATGACTATGTATATGAAAGTAAACATACTTTTCTTTTCTGAATGTCAGTCCCATTGTTAGTTGGGAATTTTCTCGTTATGTTCTTGCAGCTTGTGAGTTATTCTCATCGAGCAGAGACATAAGACGATAGAATGGGGTGAAAGAGATATATAAGAGGTAGATAGGTTAGAGGAAGAGAAATAGAACGGTAAAATTCGAAGCTGTGATGGAGAGGAGAAAGAAAGAGATGGGAGGGGCACAAGAATGGTGGTTATACCGTCCCTAATATGTAAGCTTTGAGTTCCCTCTTGAATGTTGAGTAGTTCTGGATAAGACGCAGATCACAGGGGAGCGCGTTCCATAGTCATATGGCTGAGATGGAGAATGACACGGAGAAAGATTTTGTGTTATGTAAAGGTACAGCCAAGATGATAGACGTATCCGATCTGGTGTTGCGATTGTGGAATGATGATAGGTGTTTAATGTGAGAAGATAAGTATTGGGGGCACCAGTGGCTAAGAAATCGATGAAGTAAGCACATCGTGTGGAGATCGCGTGCCGTATGTGGGCGTATCCAACCTAGCTGGGAGTATGAAGGACTGATATGATCATACAACCGAATATTGCACACGTATCTAACGCAAGCATTCACCACTAGCTCGAGGCATCTAGAATTTTCACTGTTTGTGCCGTGTTGAACTACATCGCAGTAGTAAAGATTAGGCAAGACTAGTGTTTGGACTAATTTTTGTTTAACATGGGTTGGAAATATTTTTCTAAACTTTTGAATTGCATGTAGGGAGGAGAGCGATTTCCGGCAAGCTGTAACTGTTTGTTCTTCCCAGTTTAGGTGTTCATCCAAGATTATTCCAAGGTCTTTTACTGTTTTTTGGTATGGTAGTTGGGTACCATTGAGGAGTATTTTAGGGACTGTTTCGCGAAAGTACCAGCTGATTAACTTTGGATGAGATATAAGTATGACCTGGGATTTCTTGGGGTTTAGTTTCAGACCTAGGTTCTGTGCCCATCGAGAAACAGAACAAAGATCTGCGTTCATACTCGCTACTGCGCCAGCAATGTTTTTGGGGCTTGCACTTATGTACAGTTGGATGTCGTCGGCATAAAGATGGTAGTTGCAGGAGTGAATCACTGAAGAAATATCATTAATGTACAGTGAGAAGAGTAGTGGACCAAGGACGGAGCCTTGGGGAACTCCAGAGCGCACGCTTTTCCATGATGACTTTTCCGACCCACAAATGACTTGTTGACTTCTGTTTTTGAGGTAGCTGTCGAACCATTGTATTGTGCTGTTTGAGAAATTCAGCTGTTTCATTTTAGTTAGTAATATATCGAAGTCAACTGTGTCAAAAGCCTTGCTAAAGTCAAGCAGTGTTAGGATAGTAGCTTCACGTCTGTCCATAGCATGTTTAATGTCATCAGTTACTTTGACTAATGCGGTTGCTGTACTATGGTGCTTTCGAAAGCCTGACTGATATTCGTCATGGATGTTATGAGTTTTGAGGTAATCCGTCAGTTGTTCATGGACGATGTGCTCTAGGGCTTTAGAAATTGCAGGTAGTATGCTGATCGGCCTGTAGTCACCTGGCGACTTAGGGTTGTCAGTCTTGGGTATAGGCTTAATTAAACTTTGCTTCCACTCAGTAGGATATGTACTACTGACAAGAGACAGGTTGAAGATGTCTGTGATAACTGGAATAATAGTGTCTACGACGTTCTTAATCATGCCAATGCTCACTCCATCATTTCCTACTGCCTCGGAAGAGATTCTCATAATTGCCTTGTGTACTGTGCCGGTAGTGACATGTTTTAGGAAAAACTTGTCTCTCGAGAGATTGATATCTTGGGGCTGGTAATTTGTCGCTGCGTGGCAGTTTGCAGCTGTTGAGAAGAAATCGTTTAATTCTTCTGCAGACACTTGATAAACAGCGTCAGATCTTCGCTTCCCTATACCGAAACTGCGCAGCTTTTTCCACAGTGCAGCAGGTTTTGATATGCCGCATACGACAGAGCGGGCATGTCTGATTTTGGCATTCCTCACGCTTTGCTTGGTTCTGTTTCGGAGTTTCCTATAAGCTTCGTACACCTCGGGAGTTGGGTTACGCTTGAAGGCCCTATGTGCAGCATCACGTTTATTCATTAACTGACGTAATGCAGTGGTGAGCCACGGAGCGGAAGCTCTCTTTAGCTTAACAGTGCGTTGAGGAGCATGTTTATCATACAGTGCAATAATTTTGCGACATAATTGCCGAATTTTTTCGTCTAAAGTCGGTTCATCGTTTATATCATGCCAAGGGATGTCTGAGCAATCCTTTTGAAGAGCGTCATGGTTAACATTTTTTAAGTTTCTGTAGGTTACCAGGTGAGATTTTTCTTTGGTAGTATGCATTGAGTAATTTAAAAATATCACGTCATGAGCAGAGAGTCCCGGAGCGGATGTCTGATTGGCGCGGATTATTTTATCTGGTCGCTTTGTTGCTATTATATCTATGATTGTGTGGCTGTGTGGCGTGTGATGAGTTGGGTCCAGCGGTGTTAAACTCATATCATTGGAGTGGAACAGTCGCCTTAGTTTTTCGGCAGAGGGAGATTTTAACTGTAAGTCGATGTTTGTGTCGCCCATAATGATTATGTGTTCATACTGTGTCACGAGTGAGGACAGGGCAGACTGAAAGGAGGACATGGCACCGACGTTTGGAGGTTTATAGATTACTCCAATTAGCAGTTTCTGATTTGATGTATTTATTTCGAAAAACAAGAACTCTGCTTGTCCTTCGCCCTTTGCATCCGATGTGCATAGCACAGTAGGTGTCAGATCAGAGTGAACATAGGCACCCACACCACCCCCGCGTCGTGTTTCACGATCTGCCCTTAGGAAAGAGTAACCAGCGATTCGGATAGCGTCGGAAGAAATGTTTGGTTTCAACCAAGTTTCAGAGACGAGGATAATGTGGAACAGCGATTGGCAGAACAGGTCACAGAACTCGTCGAAGTGAGCCGTTAGCGACTGCGCGTTCGCGTGGGCCACAAAGAGCCCGCCGCCGGAACCGGTCCGTCCCATTGTGGCCGCCTGTAGGACCGAGCGCGCTCCGTTTACCTGCTGGCCGGAAGAGGGACAAAAGCTGGATTTCGCGGGGCAAGACATATTTACAGGTGTGTCCAAGGTCGTGACTGACTCAAGCGTCTGTGGACTAAAGGTGAAAAACACGCTGGAAGTATCGAAGAAGGCAGTGAAAAGAAAGATGGAAAGTGGCAGTAGTAGTTACGAAAAAGATAGTAGTAGTAGTAGTGGTAGTGGCGAAGATGAAAATAACAGATATAGAAAGGCGGTTGTAAGGAGATTCCTGTTAATGGAGGATGTTAATTCCCATTTGACTGACAATATGAATATACATGAGCACTTATAATAGACAAATAAAGAAACAATATTTTTGTGAAACAATTGACTGATTTTAAATAGAGTACTTATGGTACTTATAGAAATAACGGAGCAGTATTTAAGCTAAAAAAATGAAAAGAAAGAATAAAAAATTAACTTATATTAGACAGATTACAATATGAGACTTTGTGTCTCGCGAGATTTCGCTCAGTCTTTCAGTTCGAACATGTTTGTCACCGTTTTCCTCCCTCCTTCCGTCTTGATTACGATCCTGCCATCCTGGGTCCATACATTTTGAAGGCCAAACTGTGTGATCGCAGCGTTCAAAACTTTTAGTCTTTCGCGCGTCAGATCTTCCCTCAGGGTAACCCCACTCTTGGCGAGTTTTCTTTTCTGAGCAAACACTTCAGCTCTTTTCCGGTAAGACACAAATTTAATTATTATGGGCCTGGGTTTCATGGCACTTGGTATCCTGCGCCCAACGCGGTGGCTTCTGTCAATATCGGCCACGTCGATCTGCACGCCAAGTTTCTCACACACGAGGCTAATGGCCAGGTCGTCGATGTTTTCGCGATCGTTTTCAGCTACCCCGAACAAGCGCAAGCTGTTCCTTCGCTGATACTGCTCAATTTCATCGGTGGCAGCAGACAGTTTAGCCTCTAGGTCGGCGGCTTTTTTCTCTTGTGCGGCCAGGGACTTTCTAAGAGACTGGATTTCGGTGCTGTTGCGCCCGACAGACTCTTGTAGTTTGTCCATGACCGCGGCCGTCACGGAGTCCGTGATGGATTGGACGATTACGTCTAGCGTGTCTTTGCTGTGCAGCGCCGCACTCACCTGGGACCGGACGAGCTCACCGATGTCGGGAAGCGGGGCCTCACCTGCCGCCGGAGACCGGGCGCCCGCGCTGCCTGCACCCCTGTAGCCTCGCCTGCTGCCGCTTACTCGTGCTCTTCCCATTTTTCACTCACTTATCACTTATCACTTGTGGTAATCAACGGAGAACAATACACCACGGCAAGTAACACTTGTTTAGTCGGATGCACACGTTGTGGACTGCCGCACTTCTCTGTAACACCTTCAATGAGCGGAAAAACTCGCGAGCCGAAGAAACGCGCGTCACTCAGTGGCCGCCATATTTCTTGTAATAGCCAAGATAACAGCAACTATATCAAATGCTCAGAAAGCAAAACATACTAGGAAAGAACGCTGTAATATTGTAGCACTGCAATTATCAGAAACTGACGAATCGTACTGTCAGAATGTTTCTCAGGCCCTAGAACAAGAACTGGAAACAATGCGAGACAGTAACGAAGTAGAATAAAAATGGCTGACGGTAAAAAGAGCTATAGACATTTCAGCTAAGGAAACACCAGGGATGGAGGGAAAATCAATAAGGCCCACATGGCTTGTTGAAGAGTGTAAGAGAGTGACTGAAGAAAAGAACACTGCATAGCAAAAGACATTACAGGCAAACTGCACAAGCAGCTAGTTGGACGATTATCGAGAGAAAAGAAATGTCGGAAAGCGGACACATCGCCGAAAGAAAAGGGAATGACCTAAGGCTGAAATAGAATGTCCAAGAAGAAGAATGAAGAAGGAAGTCCGTCATGAAAGTAAACAATGCTAGAAGACAAATTGCTCCAGCAACCAGCTTGATTATAGATGAAGAAGGAAACATAATAAGTGAGAGTAAATAGACTCTGGAAAGATGGCGAAGAGAGAGAGAGAGAGCAAGCAGAGGATATCTCTAATGGTTGTGAGCACGGATTGGATAATGAACAGCCACTGAATGGCCCAGGGTTAGAGGACGTTAAAAAAGCTTTGAGGCAACTGAAGAATAACAAGGCCGCCAGCACCGATATCATTCCCGCAGAATTTTTAAAATGTGGAGGAGCAATATTAGAGCAGTCTCTGTTTGAACTTATCACTCTCATATGGGAACAGGAAAGGATACCAGATAGATGGAATGAAGGAATATTATGTCCCATACATAAACGGACAACATATTTAATTGCACCTATAAAATCACAACCTTTTGTGGGACCTCTCAAGGTTATAACTACTAACACGTCTTCTTCCACTATCATGCATTTGTAAAATAACGAACAACTACGAAAACTGAGCCATCAAAACTATATTTTCAGTGGGATAACACGCAGAACTAAAGTATTTGCATATAACTGTCGCCCCAAGAAAACATATATCTCGAAATATCTTCAATGTGACGGCAACACGTATATTTCTAAAGCGTAAGCTTTTTTCAGCTAGTATTTGTTTACTGTTTGAGAAACGTTGAAACCAAGTTTGAGAAACATCTATGATACGTTGCTTCACTGATTCAGCATCAGTGAAAGGTTTCGTATTTTTTGTAAGAATATTACAAAACGTACTTCTTCGCGACAGTCTCCTTTTGCCCAACTGCTACTGACGTAACGTTTTGTCGGAGACGATAAAAGCCGTCCTCTCACGGGACGTGACCACGCACCTGGACGAGGAGCTGGTGACGCCACAGCGTGACTTCCGTTCCACTTCGGTGCGTGAAATAAAGAACCTGCCATGTCGGATTTTTGTCTCGTGGAGAGGAACGTGGCCAATGAGGTGCGACATCGTTTCATGTCACAAGCGGAACGTACAGTAGGAGAAGCCAAGTTTTATGCCGTTGACACTTACAGCTCGGTGCCCGTGCGCCATACGGGCGCGGCCGCCCTGAAGTTGGCGACGGCGCCCGTTTACCGCACGGGCGAACCTTTATTTGGCTCCGTAAGCGCATTTAGTGCGTCTCCGAAGCAGTTTCGTCAATTAATGTGGACGTATTTCATTCTTCTTCCGCAAGAGGCAAGCACTTTTTGTCTATATCATTCTGGGAGCGGCTGTGAGCACTGCAAAGTCGAAGTTACCTGCAGTTCATTCACAGGTGTTTACGGTCGTGAAAATATCGCGCAGCGAGTTGACGGAGGCAGAGATCTTAGATATTCTTTATGGAGGTCAAGGATCTGAAGTTGATGATTCTGACAAAGAGGTTTCGTACTCTCCAGACGAAACTACAAGTGACGATTCAGGCATGTATATGTCTCATTTGTTCATAAAGTGAAGAGCCCGTTTGCCCGAAAAACTTTGATGGTGGTAAAAGCTGTTTTTCCACTTGTTTGTAGTGTCAACTGTCAACAGTTTTATTTTATATAAAGAGAACACTAGCTAGAATGTATTCCTCGTAGACTTTATTCACAGAGTGGGGAAGAAATTGGCTGAGAAGGGCGGAAATATTTTTCAGCAACAAGCCGCTTCATCCTCACAAATGGAGAGGACATTTGCAAGGCACTTTGCAGAGAAGATCCCACCCACTGCAAACAAGGTGAATACTACTAGGTGCTGCAAAGTATGTTCAGATAGGGGGAAGAATGAGACGGGTAAGCGCATCAGGAAGGAAGTAGATGGTGGTGCAAGGACTGTGGCGTTGGCCTTTGCGTCCCACAGTGTTTCCGGGATTTTCACACGAAGGCTAACTACATCTGAACTATTAAAGTACTCTAGTTTACAGGTACCGGCAGTTAGACAGTCAAGTGATATTTTGTTTTAAATTTAGATACAGTAATAATGGCATTACTCAAGAGAGAGATCATGTGAAACTGTTTTATCCACGATATTTTTGTGTTTTCTTTTTTAATTATAACATCCATTCGTATTGTATATTGTAAAATAAACTCACTATCATGTAAAGCTCTTACTTTTTCCTTTTAAATGATGCAAGAACCATATTACTACCATTTTCCTGTTCTTTGCAATCTAATTTCAAACATTCATTAAATATGTCAGTTCACAGCCAAGTGCCGGGTGTAAAGAGGGCAGTGTTGAAAGTGTTAAAAATCGTATGTCGTGGGTTTTCTTTCTCATAGAGTACGTGGTATGAATCTAAAAGCTGTTTCAAAGCATAGATGATCTCTCGAAAACGCGTCGCTTTAGCTGCTATTTACTATAATAAAATGACAGGAGACCACTTGCCTGCAGGCAAAGGCTTTCTGTAATTGATGTTTTCAGTGTTATATCTTGTGTTCTACGACAGTATATCGTTCGTATAGCCTTCTAATGTTACAGCACAATGATGATCTATCAAAAGCGAGTGTTTTTGGCACTTTGCAGATTAAATATCAAATACCGACATTTGTAGTTTCGGTGCTGACGTAGTGTATGCCATATAGTAAACTTTAATTACGCGGTCGAAGCTGTAGCGCAGGTGGCAGTCTGGCTTTGGAAGCTGAATAGTGCTGATGCGCGCTGTTTCCGCCTGCGAAGCGCGCAGCCCGCCTTCTTTAGGTCTACTTTGCGGAGCGCGAGGTCGCAAGTTCAATCTGTAGTAAGACTGATTAGAAAGACATATGTTAACTACTATGACAGGCAGTATATTAGCTGCTAATGACTAACTACGTGCATCAGGAGGGCGACAGAAAATGAGCGCCGGGGAGGTGCAGAGATCAACCTTCTAAGGGTAGATGCCGTGTTTGTTGACTTCTGCAAGGCGTTTGATACGTTTCCCCACAGTCGTTTAATGAACGAAGTAAGAGCATATGGACTATCAGACCAATTGTGTGATTGGATTAAAGAGTTCCTAGATAACAGAACGCAGCATGTCATTCTCAATGGAGAGAAGTCTTCCGAAGTAAGAGTGATTTCAGGTGTGCCGCAGGGGAGTGTCGTAGGACCGTTGCTATTCACAATATATATAAATGACCTTGTGGATAACATCGGAAGTTCACTGAGGCTTTTTGCGGATGATGCTGTAGTACATCGAGAGGTTGTAACAAGGGAAAACTGTACTGAAATGCAGGAGGATCTGCAACGAATTGACGCATGGTGCAGGGAATGGCAATTGTATCTCAATGTAGATAAGTGTAATGTGCTGCGAATACATAGAAAGAAAGATCGTTCATCATTCAGCTACAATATAGTAGATCAGCAATTGGAAGGAGTCAATTCCATAAATTATCTGGGAGTAGGCATTAGGAGTGATCTAAAATGGAATGACCATATAAAATTAATCGTCGGTAACGCAGATGCCAGACAGAGATTCATTGAAAGAATCCTAAGGATATGCAGTCCGAAAACCAAGGAAGTAGGTTACAGTACACTTGTTCGCCCACTGCTTGAATACTGCTCACCAGTGTGGGATCCGTACCAGATATGGTTGATAAAAGAGATAGAGAAGATTCAACGTAGAGCAGTGCGCTTCGTTACAGGATCATTTAGTAATCACGAAAGCGTTACGGAGATGATAGATACTCCAGCGGCAGATACTGCAAGAAAGACGCTCAGTGTCTCGGTACGAGCTTTTGTTGAAGTTTCGAGAACAAGCCGGCCGTTGTGGCCGAGCGGTTCTAGGCGCTTTAGTCGGGAACCACGTGACCGCTACGATCGCAAGTTCGAATCCTGCCTCGGGCATGGATGTGTGTGATGTCCTTAGGTTAGTTAGGTTTAAGTAGTTCTAAGTTCTAGGGGACCGATGACCTCAGATGTTAAGGCCCCATAGTCCTCAGAGCCATTTGAACCTTTTTTTTTCTTTCTTTTTTTTCGAGAACATACCTTCACCGAGGAGTCAAGCAGTGTATTGCTTCCTCCCACGTATATCTCGCGAAGGGACTATGAGGATAAAATCAGAGACATTAGAGCCCACACAGAGGCATACCGACAATCTTTCTTTCCATGAACGAGACTGGAATAGAAGGGAGAACCGATAGAGTTACTCAAGGTACCCTCCGCTTGCGGAGTATGGATGTGGATGTAGATGTATGCACTACACTTCACAAAACGGACATCGTCAACATTCAAGAAATGTTAAAAACAAACCATTAACATGCACAATTCACGCCGAATGAAAACTCAAGCACCACAGTGATCACAAAGGGTCGTACCATCAAGATCGAAGGCGAACTCCTTGGGAGTTACAAACCGCGCAGGAGGTTCGGCTAGGTATCCACTCTTAAGGAATGCACATAGAATCATAATGATGTAATGGAGCGATGATAACTGGTGGGGTGTGATGGCACGTAACAGAACGCAAATCAGTCTGTCGTGGAGTTTATCGTGAAACTGGCTGTGCTTTAAGGGGTAGCTGCATATAGTGCGATAATATGCTTTTTAGACACAGAAAAAACAAACTTTTAGAGGCTGAATTTTTCCATTGGTTCCAGGTGATATGAACTGCAATGTCACACACTTTTCAGGAGGGATAGTTTTCTCTAAAGGCACGAGTTTTACTGTATATGCAAACCAGAAATCAAGACAAAGCAAGTTATTTTGATCAGCTTTGTCCAAAAGCAATGCTCATTCCATAGGTGTACTTCTCCCACGCCGAGTTTCCCACTCCTGCTTGCCGTGATACAAATATTCCGTATTGCCCTTGCAATATCACGTTCACAAGATAGAATCATAGGTGCCAGAGCACCTCCAGCTTCACGCAGCGTAATAACTTTCCACTCAATATACCATCCAGATCAACAGTCGACAGAATTGTATACGAACGCGTTAAGGCATTGATTTTAGATTATCTTGATACAACTCTCTTGGCACCTCCAATTTCCAGAGTTCCTTTCATATGCATTTCGTCTTCAAATCCCGATTGGTCGGAGTTGAAAACAAATTCGTTACTGGACGATGGGATATGTTTACTTATCGCATCTGCAAATTTTCAGGCCGATTCCGTAGTTTGCTGAGCATCGTGAAGTTGACACCTTGTTTGAAAATTCGTTATCTTACGTCTTCTAGTTCTGCAGCAATGTTTGAAGTTATGCAACAATCCACTGCTTCCCTTGAAACCATTGTAATAAATGTGAGCAACTAGATGTGGATAACGTAGTAAGTCATTATCGTGTACATCCGGCAAATTGTCTCGAGCATCCTCGAAACTCGCACACACCAATTTTTGTAACTACTGTACCTTGTTCTCCCTTTAATATCCACAGTTTTTCTTATGCACTACACGGTCACTCTGCGGAGGTCTTCTTCGAAATCTGTTCATAATTTTTTTTTTCTGTGATGCTGTGATCTTCCGTAACTATGTTCCGTACCCGCTCCTTGGACAACAATTGTTCTTTGCTATGTTTCACTGGAGACGGGATTTGTGGCTCTCTGTCTGACAAGGATGCTGAACTACATGACCTGACTCCTGTTTCTATATCACTTTCAATTTTCAAACACGTATCATCATCATTGTACCCCTCATGTACATTTCCCGCACAGTCTAGCTTATACACCACGCATTCTACTGATTCATCTTGCAGAAACAATAATATTTCATTTGCCAGTTCTTTCTCACTCCGTGGAATTCTTTGGGTTCCTTTCTAAGCAAATGTCAACTTTGGCAACTGTTGTAGAAATAATGAAATGTTTGATTCATTTACCGTTGCCATTGCTCTTCTTTGTATCAACAAAACTAGCACTATAGCACTGTTGAGAGTTACTCATCCACTAAGCAGTTCAACTACGCTCTATAGCCCCATGCTGTGCTCACCATTGGATGCCTCCAGGCCATCCCCCATTTCCAGTTAGCAGCAAATATTTTGGTTGCATGGTAGACAATATGTGGCGGGTCTAATGCACTAAACATCATTGACCGTCTGCGACATCGCACTTAAGGGGTTCCTTGTTAGACTCTGCTTGTTTGTGAGCTGGAACTTGCCCCCCCCCCTCCCCCCACTTTACGAAAGAAACACTTCGATTCACCTTTAATGATGAATATACACAACCAAAAGCCTCGAAGTAGAACGCTTCCTCCGTGATGAGGCAATGATACCTTGATCGAACATGCTGGGAATACTTCCTTCCATTCTTATTAACGTCGTCTGTGCCAATGTCGCTGAAAATGCGGCTTATGACAGGATCTTGAAATCTGCTCAATATGGCATCTGGTTTCGCCACGCTGACGGAAATATCGGTGTGGTTGTTTGTACCATACGCGTGTTTGAATTGCCTTTAGAGCTTTCGACAGAGAAAGTTATAGCAGCCTTCCAGCCCTACAGTGTGCTTCACATCACACAGCAGAACGCTGGGTGCAGTTCAGTACGAATCCCGTTTTAAACGAAGTCCGTTAGGCCACTATTGACCTTCGATGTCACGTATCTCCTGTTTAAACATCCGTGGGTGTCGGCCGGCCCTCATACGCGACAGACAACCCAAGACCTGCACTGGGTGTGGCAAACCTGCAGTGGCACATCACTCAACTGCCGCCCACTGAGATGCCGATAGAGACTCCCCAAACGGTATTGCCTGTCAGCCGTATGGCGGTCCTCACTTTGCCACCCTTAGCTGGCGACCAACAGAGCCATTGTGGTGGTAGTGGTTAGTGTTTAACGTCCCGTCGACAACGAGGTCATTAGAGACGGAGCGCAAGCTCAGGTAAGGAAGGATTGGGAAGGAAATCGGCCGTACCCTTTCAGAGGAACCATCCCGGCATTTGCCTGAAACGATTTAGGGAAATCACGGAAAACCTAAATCAGGATGGCTGGAGACGGGATAGAGCCATTGTCACAAGTGACACACCTATCTGTGGAGACAGACGGAATTGAGGCGCATGCATCCCTCCCACCCCCTGCAACATCGACGCCTGTCGATACTATGCAAGATACTTCAATGGAACCTTCATCACTCATCGTTCCTACGACGGGTTTTGTGTCGGAACGTCAGGAATCCCTCCTGTCTTCCTATACTAAAGGTCGGATACACAAGCAGTGGTCATCCAAGAAGCGTAAGCGATAGCGCCGCAAGACCTCCGACTGGGATGCTCTCCTCCCACCTGGGATTCCGTGACTGATCAACATGGCGAGACCTCTATGATTTCTCAAGATGCAGAGGACCACAACGTTACTTTGGCTGATGGACCAGCAGTGATAGTGCGATGCCTGTGCAAACTGACGAATCTGTCCCACTGGCAGCTCATCTCTTCTGCTGCTGCCATCGGCCACGTTTTCAGTGGATCATATGGACACATGCGACGCTCCGACGATATTGGCATTGAGCGACGACTTTGAGGACTTGCTGGACCCCATGTAGGGGCCTGTTGCGCCTGCGACGGAGCAATAAACGTATGGTAGCAATGGTGGATTCCAGGAACACCTGGCATGTCTGTTGCCTACTGGCAGGATCCCCCCACATGGTAGGCCACAGCTTCAGACGTACTGCATGCCTACTGTTAACATCAACAACATTGTGTATTATGTGTATTATGTATTGAACTGGGGACCTAGACGCGACGGAGATGCTTCACCCCACTGGAGCCCTAAATGGTTCACAACCTCACAACAGGCCACAGCGGTCCACCCACCCCACCGCCACCCCACACCGAACCCAGGGTTATTGTGCGATTCAGCCCCCAGCCTAAAAACTATCCACAGGCTGGCCGGCACACTGGACCTAGACACTAATCCACCGGCTGAATTCGTACCGTTCGGGAAGCAGTGCTTTAGATCGTGGAGCTAGCCAGGCAGGCATCAACAACATTAGTACATGAGTGAAATTCCACCTTCTGTGGAAAATGATTTGGGTTTCTAGCACTGACATCCCACTGCTTCAGGAGGTGCACTTGGCTGCCCTGCTGGATTTGTCTGGTTACACCTCTTACGCCTCTCCTGATGTCCACCTTGGTAACAGAGTGGCTATGTGTGTTTATTAGGGTATAGCAGTTGAGGAATTAAGTATCTGCCATCTGTAAGAAATATGGTGCTTACGAGATGGGAACCCACATTATGAACATGTACGCTCTACCCCACCTGGTTCTGGACATAGAAAGACCACAGCTCGAATTTTCTCTGAAGAGATCACTCTGCTCTTTCTTGGCCATGATGGGCATTGCCTGCTTGGTGGAAACTTCGACTGTATTTTACATCAGAAGGACCAACAACCACACGTCAACCCCTGTTAGGAACTATACTTTGTCTTCTGTGACCTTTCCTTCTGTGACACTTGGGAGATTCGATATGGTGATGCACAGGGTTCTCCGTATGAGACAGGCCACTCTGCGAGTAGCCTGGATAGGATTTTTGTCTCCCAGAGGCTCACCAGTGCTATCCAAGATGCAAATCTCTGCCCTGGGCGTTCTTTAAACACTGTAACTACATCAGCACCTTCCTCAACACATGGCAGGCAGTGTGACTCAGTCGTGTGACGTGGAAATTAAACACTGCAGACCTTACTAATCCTGACTGTCAGGTCTGGATGATGTGCGAATGCCTGCGTCTGGTATACATGACAGTGATGGCATGTTAGTTGGAGTGTGCCAAGTCTGCAATACAGTGAGTCTTGATGTAGTTTGACAGGGGGGTATCTGCTTGGAACTGCCATACAACGCACTTCTACTGTGTTGTGCTCTGGGTGACTTTGACATGTAACCACCCACTCCAGCTGCTCAGTTCGACTGGATCAGGATCAAGGTTCAAATAGTGGCGCTGACCCATCACAGATTGCAGGGACTGGTTCTGAGGATATGGTGGCAAGACACAGTGTGGCGGGAAGACCTCACAGTGCACCACATCAAGATTACCAGGAAGCATCGTCTGCAAAAAAAAATTTTGTCAGGGACCACACTCGTGTGGTCATCGGGTTACCATCCAGGCAGATATCGTGGCTGGCTTTGTGGAACACTTTCACCATATCTACCAGTATGAGCAACATGAACTTCATGATTTGAAGCTGATTTTGGCCCATATCACCTGCACCATCTCATGTGTCGAAGCAAAATCTCTGATGGAGCACATCACTTCTCACAACATCAGACATGCAATAGCGAAGGATGCTCCAAACGAGTCGCCTGACTTGCACGGTCTCTCTGTGGAATTTTACAGGGCTCTCCATGAGGTGATGGCGCCAAGGCTGACTGCAATGTGTCCCTTTTGTTGAAGGCATTATCACCTCAGTTCACAAGTCATCACCAGGGCCCACAGTTACCGTTAATGTGACCTAATCTTACTGAACATCAACTAAAAGTTATTTACACTTATTTTGGCGACATGATGCCGTCGGATCCTTCCGAATATAATATTCACCAAAGAAAAGACGCCAGGTGGGCCTGTCAGTGCCCAGACAGCAACTGGTGAAGGTTGTGACATGATTGGTCTAGTGGCTATCTATAATGCCCATGATGCATTGGTGGCTACCAACTTTGACAGCGTTTTTGATCAGGTGCAAGATGGTTACTTCTTCGCCATCATGGAGCAGATGGGCTTTATGGTCCTCGTCACTGGTACCCTAAGACATCTCTATGCCAGCACCTGCTCCCTTATCTAGGCTAATGGTCATATCATCAGACCATTATTGAACCCCTGTTCCTTATGTAAGGGATGCCTACTATCGAAGTTCCTCTATGGTCTCGCCCAGGAGCCACTTATTCGGACTTGCACAGTGCCTTGTCTGGATTCACCCTGTGGCAATACACGTTCTGCTGTCATGCCCAGGCAGATAGCCTGTTACTGCCTGTAAGGTTACAAGAAGAAACCATGTGCATACATGAACTGATCTCCACGTACAGGGATGTGGCATGTAGTGCTTTATGTGTTGCAAAGCTACACTGATTCCAATTGGCTGTGGACTCACATGAGGAGAACTGGCGCCACTACCTTGCGTCCAGAGCTTCCAATACTTTGGCACTGTCTTTACAAGCACCACATGTCGCACTGCAGTGGTCAGCTTCTGGAATGCCCATTAAGTCACCAGCGAGACTGTTCAGCAGCATTATCTACATTACCATGATACTTTGCAACATCGATGTAGTTTCTGAGCTGGTGCACACAGCACAGGTCCTTCCAATGTCGCCAGCAACTGGCCGCATCCTACAACACACGTTGGACTGCTTCCTGATGGCTGGCAACATTTTTAAGGTCAAATATGATATATTCACCCTCCCACAGAAGGCAGGGGGACTTGGACTCACAATCATCCAGCGTCGAGCTGCGTCTTATATCTGAACACCATAAACAAATAGTGGTCCAGCACAGGAACTCAGTCATGTGATAACTCTTGGACATTTACATGTTGAACCTCCATCTCCTCACCTGTGTTAACAGGACATTTTGCGTCTCTATTCATGTATCTGTCTTTTTTATGGACGTTGGCTATGAACAAGTCGGCCTCCCACGTACACACCCCGCACATCCGAATAATTTCTATGTTAAATTACTAAATTCCGTACCTTACAAAAGTATTGAGTTCAGATATCCATTAACGAGGTGGACTGTGATGTGGCGCAACCATCATCAGCCTTACCTCCCGACAACGGTCTGATCGACATGGTATCACGCCACTAACCAGCGTTTACATGTGATTGGTTTGATGGAAACACCTTTATGTTTTTCCTCTGCCACTTAGTGGACGATGATGCCCATCGCCTGACTACACCGATATCCGTGCAATCTGGACACTGGGGCAACAAATGGTCGCCTGTTTCCTCCACACCACTCCAACCATAGTTGAAATGTATACTTTCATTCGTCCAGAGGACGTGTGTTTACCTGCAACTAAGACTCATGCAATAGTCTGGGTCCAAGGATAGGTGATCACCTACTTAATGGAAATGGCTACAAAGCGTTGCTCGATCTTTGGAGCCTCCTACAGAATGAGCATGCGGTGATTGAACAACATCCATGCTACCACACCTCTTTCGCCAATTACCTGTGTGGGATTTTGCGCACTCCCCCACGTAGCTGGATTGTGCCTGGTGTGGTTGGCTCAACTGCTGTCGAGGTCCACTACTAACACTCACCCTAGTTACTTCAAGCCCCCAGCAGGTGCAGTGCCTAACACCACACTTTCCTTGTCTTCCATTTCACTTACCACCATCTACCAAATTGGAAATTTGTGGTAAGTACTATGGGGCCAAACTGCAGAGGTCATCGTCCCTAGGCCTGCACACTATTTAATACAACTTAAACAAACTTACGATAAGGACAACACACACGCTCATGCCCGAGGGAGGACTCGAATCTCCAATGGGGGAAGCAGCGCGAATCGTGACAAGACGCCTCAGACCGCACGGCTACCCTGTGCGGCCCCCTATCTACCACTGGTATGTCACACGGTGAAATTTTATAATTACAATTGAGTATCTTCTTGCTTGACTCTCCCTTCTGGTTGGTCGGTGGAGTTGCGGACTCCATGGCCAGGCACATGTGGTCGACCCCCGCCCACTCCACTCCACATCCTGACATCAAGCCAGAGGTGACTGTAAGTGCTCACCACCCGTCGGCCATACCTTCCATCTGGTTGCAATGGTTGATCACTTTTTCCTTCTTGCAATTTCTGACATTACCTACCTACTGATTTGGTGTACTGGTTTTTGTTTTGGAAATAAAGCTTATATTCTCTCTTCTGTCCCGCTAAAAATAAAAAAGAATAAGATTAAAAACAAAAAAAATTAACTAAATAAAAGATAAAAAATGTTGATAGTGTCATGACTTCTTTGAGTCGTGAAGTTTAAGTTTCACCTATAATGAAAACCTTTTTTCTCGCCTTTTGTTTTCTTTAAAGATTCTAGGTCTTTATCATTCATTTAGTAGAAGCAGTATCTCAAGAATAAATGTTATTCATTATAAATAATGTATTTGCTGGAGTTCCTGTTGCAAATGGCAAAGACTTTGATGCTTTCCCTAGGCCTAAATCTTAACTTTATTGACAGTCTATGTCAGAGTAAACACAAGTTACACGATGGAAGGTTTTACTATAATGAAACTTTCTATGTACTACATGTATCTATCTTCAGGATTATGGATTGGCTTAAGTTTGTATCTTGCCGTTCAATGCCTTTTTCAATGATGGGGAGCAGTTTCGAAAAAATCTCCTCTTGCAATCGAATAAAATTACAAAACGAATCTCGATCTTCAAATATCTGTGATGAAGACATTGTTGCAGAGTGCTGGTAGTCAACGCAACAACGAAAATAACGATATTATATATGCGCAAACTGACACTGGACACCATACCTTAATTGGGCTGAAAATCGGGACTGGGATGAAAATTCAACTGAGTATGTATCTGAGGTCGTTGCGTAGCATCACGTAATGTTCATCTACCAGCGGTTCCCAGTTCACGTCATCGATAAGTTGGTTGGTTGGTTTATTTGAGGATGGGGGGAGGGGGGGAAGGCACCAAACTGCCTGGTCATCGGTCCCCTGCTCCTATTAAAACAACTCCATAAGGGAACGAATAAAACAAACGAGACTTACAGCACAAAACGGGGGGAAAGGAAAAACCACAACAATGACAGAAGGGCAACAAACACTACAGCGGATAAAACAAGACAAGAAAACCACGGAGAGACGGAAGAAAGAGGTAGAAGGGATTAAAACAAAAGAGCAGATGACGGTGGGTGGCTGATCACGAGAATAAAAAGGATAAGCCAGCCACTCTGCAACACATTAAACCTCCAGCCTAAAATCTATAGGGTGAAGAACACAGAGAGGCAAAGGACATGCACTAAAACTTAGATAGAATAATAAATTCCCCCTCATGTATAAAATGTAAAACTAAATCAACCGATGAGGCATTGCCGGCTAAAATTAACTCTAGCGAGTCCAGTAGCCAAAGATTACATCGCAGGGCAGCCTAAGCAGGAAAGCGCAACAGAATGTGGACCACTGTCAACTGGGTGCCTCACCGACACTGAGGCGGGTCTTCACGGTGTAGGAGATAGCCCTGGGTAACCCAAGTGTGGCCAATGCGGAGATGACAGAGAACCAAATTGTCCCTGCGAGAGTCCTGTATGGAGGACTTCCAGACATTCGTAGTCCCCCTAATGGCACACGGAGTTTGTTGTGCATACTGAGAGTATACCATTCAGTCTCCCAAAGCAGAAACACCTTTCGCCGCAATACTGAACACAGTTCAGTTTCAACGATGCCGATGTCCAGAAGCGGTTTTCGCATACCCTGTTTGGCCAGCCTGTCAGCAAGTTCGTTGCCTGGGATTCCGACGTGAGCTTGGGTCCAGACCAACTCCAGTGAACGACTGTACTGTTCCAGGGCATAGACGGACTGCTGGATGGTCGCTCCAAAGAATGACGAGGGCAGCACTGGTCGATTGCTTGCAGGCTGCTCAAGGAATCACTACAGATAAGAAACGACTCACCTGAGCACCAACGGGTATGTGCAAGAGCATGAGATATCGCCACAAGCTCTGCAGTGAAAACACTGCAGCCATCTGACAAGGAGTGCTGTTCAATATGTCCTCTGTGAGCGTAGGCAAAGCCAACATGACAATCAACTATCGAGTCGTCAGTGTAAATTACTTCAGAGCCCCAGGACGCATCAAGAAACGAGAGGAAGTGACAGTGGAGAAACTCGGGAGGAACCAAGTTCTTATGGCTATGAGAAAGCAGCCGCCTATGTACACACCATGGAGGTGTGAGCAAATGGACCCAGAGAAAAGGTTGTAAAGGAAAGGACTCTAGTTCGCACAGAAGGGATTATGCGCGAATCATGATCGCAAGCCCAGACCAACATGGGAGATGAAACATTGTAGCTGGGAAAAGGAAACGGTAATTTGGATGCTCAGGAGAGGTACGAATGTGTGCAGCATAACTGGCGAGCAGTTGTGCATGCCTTATCTGCAATGGAGGGACCCCAGCTTCCACCAGTATCCTGATCATCAAACTTGTCCTAAAAGCGCCCGTCACTAGTCGAATTCCACTGTGGTGCACTGGGCCTATTAATTGCAACGCTGAGGGCGCCACTGAACCATAAACCAGACTCACATAGACAGGGCGGGATTGAACAAGGGCTCTGTAGAGAGGCAGCAGTGTAGAGCGATGTGCACCCCAGGTGGTGTTGCTCACACAGCGGAGAGCATTAAGGTGCTGCCAGCACTTCCGCTTAAGCTGACAAAGATGAGGAACCCAAGTCCTAAGAATCGATGTGTCTCCACTACAACGAGTGGATCTTCATCAAGGTAAAGTTCTGGTTCCAGATGAATGGTACATTGCTGACAGAAGTGCATGACGCACGACTTCGCAGCTGAAAACTGGAAGCCGTAGGCTAGAGCCCATGACTGCCCCTTGTGGTTGGCTCCCTGCAGGCGCCACTCAGCAACACCAGTACTGGTTGAGCAGTAGGAAATGCAAAAGTCATCTGCATACAGAGAAGGTGACAGACAGCCCACAGCTGCTCCAAGACCACTAATAGACACTAAAAATAGAGAGACACTCAATATGGAGCACTATGGGACCACATTCTCCTGAATATGAGGGCAACTATGGGAGGCACAAACTTGGACATGGAAAGTACGAAGTGAAATGAAGGAATGAAGTTTTGGATAAAAATCGGGAGTGGACTCTGGAGACGCCACTCATATAATGTGGCGAGGATATGATGTTGCCAGATTGTGTCAACCTTTCTTTAAATCAAGAAAGATGGCAACTAGATGCTGGCATCTGGAAAAGGCTGTTCAGATGGCAGACTCGAGGGACACTAGAATATCAGCGGTAGAGCATCCCTAGCAGGAAACGGCATGGCATGGGGACAGTAAGGCCCTATGATGCCAGGGGTCAACAAAACTCCCGACTCACCATACATTCTATCTGCTTAGAAAGAACGTTGGTGAGGCTGATAGGTTGATAGCTATCTACATCAAGTGGGTTTTTTACCAGGTCTGAGCACTGGAACGATGGTGCTCTCCTGCCATTGTGACAAGAATACGCCATCGCACCAGATCCGGTTGAAAATTATGAGGATATGTCACTGGTAATCTGGTAAGAGATGTTTAATGACTATGGATCCGATCTGGCCCAGGAGCTGTATTGGGGCAATGAGCAAGGGTGCTAAGGAGCTCCCAATCAGTAAATGGGGCGTTATAGGGTTCACTGTGGCGTGCAAGGAAACAAGAGCAGGTTCCCTTCCATCTGCTGTTTTAGGGTGCAAAAGGCTGGGGGGTTATTCTCTGACGCAGAGTCTCGAGCATAGTGCTTAGCAAAGTGCGCAGCAATTGCGTTTACGTCGGTAGATAACACTCCATTGATATTAAGGTCACGGGCACCTGTCGGGGTCTTATACCCAAAAACATGTCTGATCTTTGTCGAGACTTGTGAAGGCGACGTATAGTACACAATGAGATGCACTTGGCCCAACACTCCCGTTGCGGTCTTTTTATGAGCTGGTCAGCAAGGGCACAGAGTTGTTTAAAGGATATTAGGTGCTCCACGGATGGGTGCCGCTTATGTCACTGTAGAGCCCCCTACGCTCTTTAATGGTCTCAGTGATTTCTGGCGACCACCAAGGTAATGCCTGTCGCTGGGGGCACCCTTAGGAACAAGGCATCGCGTTTCCCGAGGCAGAAACGATCGGTATGGTGATTCAGTCAACCACCAAATCAATGTTACCATGTCGGGGAGACTCAACAGTGATGGCAAAGGTGAAAGCTTCCCAGTCTGCCTTGTTTGAAGCCCATCAGGGTAGGCGTCGGGGGGAATGACCTGGGGGAGTGACAGGTAGAGGGGGAAGTGGTCACTACCACACAAGTCATCGTGGACCCTTCAGTGGATAGATGGGAGATGTCCAGGCTGCAAAGTGATAAATCAATGGCCGAGTAAGTACCATGAGCCAAATTGAAATGTGTGTGTGTGGGAGGGGGCGGGCAGTATTTAAGAGGCAACAGTCAAGTTAAGATAATAAATTTTCAACATCTCTACCTCCGCCAGTAAGAATGGTGCCACCCCACAGCGGTATGGGCATTAAAATCTCCCAGTATAGAAAAGGTTTAGGTAGTTGATTAATCAGTGCAGCCAATATGTTCGTGGGTACTGCACCATCTGGAGGAAGATATACGTTGCAGACAGTTATTTCCTGTGTTGTCCTTATCCTGACAGCCACAGCTTTGAGAGGAGTTTGCAGGGGCATCGGTGCACTACATACCAAGTTCAGGACTTGGACCCATACTGCACCTGACACTCTGTTATTTGGTGATATTCTCTAGAGCCACAAAGAGCAGGGGTCCGCATTGCCAGGAACCAGGTTTCCTGGAGGGAAATGCAGAAAGCATTTGTAAAGCTGAACAGTTGTTGTAGCTCAGTCAGATGGTGGAATATACCACTGAAGGCTGATGTTATCATGAGGCTGGGAAGGCAAGAAGCGCTCAAGGAGGCAGTTTATGTCTCAAGGTCTCCTGCTGCCAGCAGTTGAGTACCTGTGCGATCAATATCCTTGTGTTTGAGGGTCCAGCGAGATTTAGATCCTCAGGGGACGCCAGAATCTCCATCTCATCCTCAGACAGAGAGCTTGTAGGGAGTGGTGGTTTGGGTGCCACAGCAATGTCTTGGTTTTTGGAAGTATTTTTCTTTTTAGATTTCTACCACTGCTCCTTAGGTTTCTGCTGCTGGCAGGGCTTCACTGATTCAGTCTCAGGGACTGGGGAGGGTTGTGAAGCCATACAACCAGCTGGCTGTGGGTGCTTCAGCCACTGGTGGGTGTCTGCTTTCTCACTGGTAGAAACCTGGGAAGGGAGTGACCAAAGAGACCTCATACTAACGAGAGGAACTGAAAAAAACTGACGCTTCTCCAGCTGAGAAGTGGGGACTGATGTTCCCAACAGTTAGGGAGGGGGGCATTGCTCCCAAAATAGGTGGTGCTGGAGCAACAAGGGTAGAAGTGCCCCCTACCATCAAGGGGGCAGGTATAGTTGTACAGCTTTGAGAGCCAGCTATAAATGACGGAACTGATGGGGCTGGAACCATTGTTGGAGGGGCGGCATAAGATGATGCCATACGCACAGGGTGGAGCCATTCAAATTTCCTCTTAGACTCAGTGTACGTCAGTCGGTCCCGGGTCTTGTATTCCATGATTTTCCTTCATTTGTGGAGAACTCTGCATTCAATCGAGCAAGGGGAATGGTACTCTCTGCAGTTAATACAGATGGGAGTCGGTGCACATGGAGTACTGGGATGTGAAGGTAATTCACAATCTCGACATGTGACCTGGGAAGTATAGCGGGAAGACATATGCTCGAACTTCCAGCGCTTAAAGCACTGCATCTGGGAGGGATATATGGCTTTACATCACAGTGGTATACCATCACTTTGATCTTATCGGGTAATGTGTCACCATCAAAGGGCAAGACGAAGGTACTGGTGGCACACTGATTATCCTTTGGACCCATATGGATGTGCCAGAGGAAATGAACACCTTGTTGCTCTAAGCTGGCGCGCAGCTCGTCATCAGACTGCAAAAGAAGGTCCCTCATGAATATAATACCCTGTACCATATTTTCCTTATGAGGTGTGATGGAAACTGAAACATCCCCCAGCTACTCACAGATGAGTAGTGCCTGTGACTGGGCGGGGATGCTGTTTTTATCAGGACTGGCACAGACCGAATATTGGATAGGCCCTCTACCTCCCCAAACTTGTCCTCTAAATACTCCACAAAAAACTGAGGCTTCATCGAGACAAAGGATTTCTCATCAGCTCTCGTAATATGAAGTTTTGGAGCAAATAAGGTTCACTGCCATCCTTAGCCTGGCATTCCTTCCATGGTGTGGCCAGGGAGGGGAACGATTTGAGGTCATACTTCCTTGCATTAAAGTGAGACCTCGAACACTTGGAGACTACTGGTGTTTGACCACCAGGAAGTGATTATGTAGTTTTCTTCACGGCATGTCATTGGCCCTGATGCCTCACACTCCAACCAGATCCCCTCCCCATGGGCACCTCCCAGCCTCAGCAAAGGCCACCTGGCAGGATGGCCTCAGCCTGGAACCCCGATGCCCCTGGGAGATGTGTATCCACGCCTTTTCATACGTGCGGTGTTAATGGCGCAGGCGTCAGCAGTGCGATCCCTGTGTAGTCAGGGGGCTACAACCAAGAGGGTACATGGCAACCCCAACATAACGGACTGGCTACAGAGCTGTATATCAGGTGCAAACAAGCAAACAGGTCATTATCATCGTCGGTCAGAAAACGACACTGCACAGTGGATGGAGGAAAACGCAGCCAGGAGGGTGACCTCGCCCAACAACTGAAGAATGAGTGGGACTGCAGATCCACGAAGACAAAGGATGTGATAGATCTCAGCACACTATGGACACGATGCACCGTGTAAGGCGCCATTTGCCAATTGGTTCGCTCTTCGGAAAAAATTTTGAAGAATGGAGGTCAAACCCTACAGGGGACCATCAGAGAAAGGCCAAAACGCTTGAGACTCCTTTTAGTCTCCTCTTACGACAGGAAGGAATACCTCGGTCGATAACTTCAGAATTTTCTTCGCGACTTTCTCCTCTCTTCTTCGAAAGTAGCTAACCGAGTTAACTCAGCTGTTTTACACGCATCCATTGTCACAAAGAAATTTGTGGTTTGCGAGCCAAATAATGCCGACGACCGCCGCTGGAGAGCGCCGAGAGCGGATGTCAAGTTAACCAGCTCCTTCCATATGTCGATGGCTTTGTCTCTAATGAGGTCGGATGTCCCGTTCCTGCCCACGTCAATGTTAGCTGCCTCGTCCCGTGTGAATAGGTTCGAATGTTATTTGTTACATTACTGTTGTAGGTCGTGAGACTAGACAGTATTATCAAGGCGAATTATTCAGTAATATCTTCAGGTGGGCACTTGTACAGTAAAAAGTACCATAACAACCAACTGAAAGAAAAAAGGAAAAAAATATGGGCACGCAATTTATCTGTGCCTACACTCAACGGTAGAGTTGCAACGTTGTTTAAAACCAGATAGGAGGATTTGGTAAAATGCGACAAAATTGGCTTTAAACCGTTTAAAAGGTGGTGCAGTTGGTGTAATTGGTTAGAATAGCAATATCAATGTATGTAAAGAAAAATAACGCATCAAAAGTGTTACAGTTGGTGTTTAATTTGTAATGGTTCCATAAAACTGCCCTGTAGCACGCCAGAGGTTACTTTAACGTCTGTAGACGTCTCTCCATTTTGTTGCTTTTCTATGAATGCTGTCCTTCACTTTATCTAACCAACTGAAAAACCCTTTTGAGGCTTTCTATAAGAATGCTTGAAAAGTTCAGGACGCACTTTCAGATCTTTCATTACCTCTAATGTGCCATGTTTCTTCCGCTTTTCAGTCTTTGTCTTATGGAGACGAATGTTCTGACCCATTCTATAGCATGGCCGTCCCCCGCCTCTGTCTGACAGAGCCGCTTCAGTGTGAATCGCTCACTTCCCGCTCGCACCTCGCTCCAGACCCGCCAGGCGTCCGAGGCGCGCCGTTTCAGCTTGAATTGCGCCTAGGCGGGTCCGGATTCATTCCGTTCATTCCAATATGATAGCCCCTGATGGCGTTGCGGCACATGCTGTTGTGTGGAGTAGCAGGTTACGTGACAACCGCGGCGAAAAGAACCATTCCTATCATTCTCACAGACTTTTAAATGGTTTAAAACAGTACTCTACAACTGAACTGTATTAAACGGTATTTTTGAAACTCTGTAAGCATGGTGACATCGTTCAGAAGACACGATATGTCGCAAAGCCGACATCTTTCCCTCTTCAACCGTTCCTAATGACCGGCCGGGATGGCCGAGCGGTTCTAGGCGCTACAGTCTGGAACCGCGCGCCACTCCGGTCGCAGGTTCGAATCCTGCCTCGGGCATGGATGTGTGTGATGCCCTTAGGTTAGTTAGGTTTAAGTAGTTCTAAGTTCCAGGGGACTGATGACGACAGATGTTGACCCATAGTGCTCAGAGCCATTTGAACCAGTTTTTTCGTGTCGTAATTCATTTCCCGGCCGTGGGAGGTGCAGTGCTTTGCCACAGCGGACTTATTAGGCTGTTCGTTGTCTGTGTAGTTTCTATGCTCGGTGCGTCTCTTGTGTAGAGACCGATCTGGTCCCTGCACTGGTTGCGGTGCAGCAGACTCTCTGTTTCCAGTGGGTGGAACACGCGCTTGACATTATGTTTCCGGAGTATTCTTCTGTCTTTTGCTGATGTGATCCCACGTATGGGATAATCGCTGTCGCAACGACTTTCTCTTCATTCTCAGCAGGCCGTAGTCTCGTATCGGCTTCTTGAGCCTTAAGGCAAGTGTGTATCCGGTGGTTACTGTAACCATTCGTAGGGAACATTGCCTATAGGTACTGCTAGACTGTCATGGTCCACGATTTCGTGTTCTGTGTGGGCTAGTGTTGTTAGGATATCTTCCCGCTGTGAAGGAGCGTGACACCTTCAGGCATGCAGGTACAAATCTGTAAGTGTTGTTTTACGGTAGCTGCTGTGTCCTATTGTGCCGTGTGGTCTTCGCTTGGTGACAGTGGCGGATACAGAAAAACCTCAAAGAGGTGGCGCTAATGATATCCTGAGCTATCTTTACATTTACCACAGTAAAACAAATAAAAAAAATCAAGTCACATGCAAAGTTTAAGGAAGTTTTATTTAAATTGATTATACATATATACAAGACAATGCCATCTTATGATATAAAAAAGTTACAATTGTGGTTCTCTTGCTTAAATGATGAATTCTATGCGCCTATTCTTCCTGGAAAATTGGTTAATTATATCGTCAATACGACACTCAATGTCAGGGTGAGGGTTCAACAGAGCTTAGCTATTACGTCGACCCTCCTTCATTGTCGACCTAGAAGGTTCTCTGTACAAGAAAACAGTAGAATATTCGCGACTTTTCTTGAACAAATGTCAGACAGAATAACGTATCGAGACTAGAGATGTTCAATGTTCAATGTGTGTGAAATCTTATGGGACTTAACTGGCCAAGGTCATCAGTCCCTAAGCTTACACACTACTTAACCTAAATTATCCTAAAGACAAACACACACACACATGCCCGAGGGAGGACTCGAACCTCCGCCGGGACCAGCCACACAGTGCATGTCTGCAGCGCCTAGACCGCTCGGCTAATCCCGCACTGCGACTAGAGATGGACAAACTCGTTTATCCTTGGGAACTAGTTCACTGGTGATGGCTCTTTTTTGATAACCGTTCATTTTTACTTGTTCACCGTTCACATGTGCTTGTTATACGGTTCTTATGAAAAATTGAAAATTAATAGCATAGGTGACTGAAGATGGAAGACGCCAAGAAGGGCCACTTGCCCTCGTCCTGGAGTAAAGAGTTTTTATTCAAAACAGAATTCTACACACATGAAATTTATGTGATTCTGCAAAAGGTCTCGTTTAGCCAACTGTAGCATTATGTGGCTGATCACAATGAAATAATGTAATGTGACGCACGAAAAACCGGCCCCGAGTACAGACTGTTCGCCAGTTACACAGGATTTGTTGACCGCTACGAGCAGAACAGATAAACATGTAATAACTAGGCGGTGAAGAAATGAGAAATAAGCTAATGCAAGCAACAACTTCTAAACAATAGATGACGAATGGTAGGCGACAATGAGCAGTCTAGTACTCAGGGCCGATTTTTCGTGCGCCACCCTGCACCACTGAAATAATATTGTAGAAGTTGTCATATTACCTTAACAAAATGTGACACCAGACACTATTGTGGTACGAGGACTTCATTCGGTTGTAAGTCGGTCTGCCTTCCATAAGAATGAACATGCTCTTATACATTGGACCAAAAAAAAGACGGAAAACGGCCACTCGTGCGTGCAGTGCCGACTTCCTTTTCATGTGTAATAAAAAAATCTTGCCTTTATATAAACATTTCATCTGCTGATTATCGAAATAGTGAAGTAAGCTGATATGCTGTCTAGTTACCTGAAAAGAGTTTGTATTACATACCACGTAGTTTTATGTAATTTACGTAAATATAAAATACATATTAATCACCGGTCATGGACGCTGAATAGAATACGAAAAGAGCCAGAAGTTCAGAGTCCAAAAAAAGGTTTGAAACAGATCTAGAATGGGCTTGAGCATCGAACGAAACGCACAACTCTATACTGAACTACACTCCCGGAAATTGAAATAAGAACACCGTGAATTCATTGTCCCAGGAAGGGGAAACTTTATTGACACATTCCTGGGGTCAGATACATCACATGATCACACTGACAGAACCACAGGCACATAGACACAGGCAACAGAGCATGCACAATGTCGGCACTAGTACAGTGTATATCCACCTTTCGCAGCAATGCAGGCTGCTATTCTCCCATGGAGACGATCGTAGAGATGCTGGATGTAGTCCTGTGGAACGGCTTGCCATGCCATTTCCACCTGGCGCCTCAGTGGAACCAGCGTTCGTGCTGGACGTGCACACCGCGTGAGACGACGCTTCATCCAGTCCCAAACATGCTCAATGGGGGACAGATCCGGAGATCTTGCTGGCCAGGGTAGTTGACTTACACCTTCTAGATCACGTTGGGCGGCACGGGATACATGCGGACGTGCATTGTCCTGTTGGAACAGCAAGTTCCCTTGCCGGTCTAGGAATGGTAGAACGATGGGTTCGATGACGGTTTGGATGTACCGTGCACTATTCAGTGTCCCCTCGACGATCACCAGAGGTGTACGGCCAGTGTAGGAGATCGCTCCCCACACCATGATGCCGGGTGTTGGCCCTGTGTGCCTCGGTCGTATGCAGTCCTGATTGTGGCGCTCACCTGCACGGCGCCAAACACGCATACGACCATCATTGGCACCAAGGCAGAAGCGACTCTCATCGCTGAAGACGACACGTCTCAATTCGTCCCTCCATTCACGCCTGTCGCGACACCACTGGAGGCTGGCTGCACGATGTTGGGGCGTGAGCGGAAGACGGCCTAACGGTGTGCGGGACCGTAGCCCAGCTTCATGGAGACGGTTGCGAATGGTCCTCGCCGATACCCCAGGAGCAACAGTGTCCCTAATTTGCTGGGAAGTGGCGGTGCGGTCTCCTACGGCACTGCGTAGGATCCTACGGTCTTGGCGTGCATCCGTGCGTCGCTGCGGTCCGGTCCCAGGTCGACAGGCACGTGCACCTTCCGCCGACCACTGGCGACAACATCGATGTACTGTGGAGACCTCAGGCCCCACGTGTTGAGCAATTCGGCGGTACGTCCACCCGGCCTCCCGCATGCCCACTATACGCCCTCGCTCAAAGTCCGTCAACTGCACATACGGTTCACGTCCACGCTGTCGCGGCATGCTACCAGTGTTAAAGACTGCGATGGAGCTCCGTATGCCACGGCAAACTGGCTGACACTGACGGCGGCGGTGCGCAAATGCTGCGCAGCTAGCGCCATTCGAAGGCCAACACCGCGGTTCCTGGTGTGTCCGCTGTGCCGTGCGAATGATCATTGCTTGTACAGCCCTCTCGCAGTGTCCGGAGGAAGTATGGTGGGTCTGACACACCGGTGTCAATGTGTTCTTTTTTCCATTTCGAGGAGTGTATGAGCAGTCGCCAGTGGAACTCCCAGTGGAACGGGACCGAGGCTGGAACGAGACAGACCGTTTCCCGTTCTCGGGAACTATAAGTAGAAAGCCGCTGCCGAAGTGAACTATGAAAGACCGGTCTTTAGAATTCGTTCATCGCTTGTTCCGTTGATCTTGAATCGTTCCTTTGGACCCGTTAGTTCGCGAACTACCCTTATCGAGACCATTGAATGGCAGCGACTTTTCTCTTAGGTATGTTCAAATGTATGTGAAATCTTACGGGACTTAATTGCTAAGGTGATCAGTCCCTAAGCTTACACACTACTTAACCTAAATTATCCTAAGGACAAACACACAAAACCATGCCCGAGGGAAGACTCGAAGCTCCGCCGGGACCAGCCGCTACAGTCCATGACTGCAGCGCCTTAGACCGCTCGGTCTTAGGTATGTGCCAGACAGAAACGTATAAAATACGGTGATGCAGACGCGCGTGCTACACAGGAAAGTTCAGCTACTAGATAACTCGATCAGTCGAGTCAACTGAGGAAAGAAATGAACGAATTGCGTGAGGGCTCACCGGCGGAGCGGCGCGGGTGCCAATGCAGCCGGCCCCGCAAGGGGAGGGGGGGACGCCATTACTTGATGAGCACATACAGAAATGGAAGTTGATTGTTTTCTTCTATTTTCATGGTGAACTTGATGTTTTGGTGCACTGAATTCAGGTGTTCCAGAAAGACTTTATGACCAGTTTACGAATGTATCGTCTACATATCGAAAAAAGCACGATGGCTTATAGACTGCCGACTTCTTCAAATGCGCCGATAAACGTGCCGTCCATGCTAGTGATAGCAGGTAGACCACCGCAACTCCATCTGTTTGTTCAGAGCAATTTCCATCGAGTATTTTCAAATGCGTGTGAAATCTTATGGGACTTGACTCCTAAGGTCATCAGTCCCTAAGCTTACACACTACTTAACTTAAATTATCCTAAGGACAAACACACACACCCATGCCCGAGGGAGAACTCGAACCTCCGCGGAGACCAGCTGTACAGTCCATGACTACAGCGCCTTAGACCCCTGGGCTAATCCCGCGCTCCATCGAGTAGAAAGTAAGTTGACATAAGGACGAGTTTAAACGGTTTCGTTAAAGCTGGCCCGAACGATTCTCTTGTGAGGCTTAGGAAGTCTCTTTGCGGTAGCAGTAGAAAGAGAGATTACCACGTCAAAGCAGACCATGAAGTCTACATGGCCCAGTCAGAAGTTCTTGAGCTGCTGGATGAAATGCACCAAATTCCGAATGTGGTGCTGGATCACTGTCAGATGTTTTGCTAATTCGTTTGTTGGTATTCCAGTGCTGCTAACTATTGGGTAGAGTGGCAGTCCTTCCTTGTGGCCTTTAGTTAGTGAAAGGGAAATGTTTGTGCATGAAGTCTCTTCACCGATGTCTGATCTGGGAATGTGTGCTAGAGAACCATGATGGCCTTGCTCTTCACTCATTTGGTAGGATCGTCTTTTATCTCTCTGTAGGCGTCGTCCGCTAATAGGTCGCACATTTTTTGTTTGTTTGCTTGATGGGGTGCCATATCGAACAGTTCCCTTTTGTCTGCTGCTCAGAATGTTCTCATAGCCACTTAAATGCCTTCCACTCTTGCTTGGCGATGCTTGGCTTCGGTGGAATAGCCATAGTAAGTGTGCTGTTTGTTTCACATCGTATAACCTCTGCAGCTTTCTGCGGAAGTGCAGCAGCAACCTTTTGCACTGTGCTGGTGAATTCTGATGTTGATAGGATCGTCAGTGTCAGTGCGAAATTCGCCCCCTTTTCTAGTGGAGATGCAGTTGTAAGTAGGCTGTTTAGGTTTTTTTTATTGGTAACGCCGCCGCCACGTAGCGCTCTGTATAAAAATCACTGGCTGTGCCGTGTGCAGTCTGTGGCTGGTTTGCATTGTTGTCTGCCATTGTAGTGTTGGGCAGCGGCAGCTGGATGCTAACAGCGCGTAGCATTGGGCAGTTGGAGGTGAGCCACCAGCAGTGGTGGATGTGAGGAGAGAGATGGCGGAGTTTTGAAATTTGTAAGAATGGATGTCATGAACTGATATACATATTATGACTATTAAGGTAAATACATTGTCTGTTCTCTATTAAAATCTTTCACTCGCTAACTATGCCTATCAGTAGTTAGTGCCTTCAGTAGTTTGAATCTTTTATTTAGCTGGCAGTAGTGGCGCTCGCTGTATTGCAGTAGTTCGAGTAATGAAGATTTTTGTGAGGTAAGTGATTTGTGAAACATATAGGTTAATGTTAGTCAGGGCCATTCTCTTGTAGGGATTATTGAAAGTCAGATTGCGTTGCGCTAAAAATATTGTGTGTCAGTTTAAGCACAGTCGTGTATAATTTTTCAAAGGGGACGTTTCATATGTCTATCCTTAGCCGAGGATACCTCACTGGAATCTTCTGATTTTTCTTGTGGTTTGTGTAATTAGTGTAGCTTTTGTTTATTGCTAGCGCGTAATCATAGAGAGAATTTCCTTTGTAGATGCAGTCTTTCATTTTTGTACAGTAAAACAGTTTTGGCATGCATGTAGTTTTGCACGAAGTATTTCGCAGCTGCGCTTGCAATTAACTAGTTATTATCTTGAGTGCTATGTTAATGTGTTTTCTTATTTTGCTCTTCAAATTGTGCTTTTCTGTGTTGTCGTGTGAAATATTGTGACTATAATGGCGTGTGAAAAACGTAATACTAGGCTCCAAAGTAAACTGAGAAATGACAGTGAAGACGAAAGCAGTGTGTTAGCGCCACCATGTAATGAATTAACTAATATTCAAAGTAGTAATTTGGTAATTGTACATAGGGAAATGGAGCGGGCTGCAAACAATGGTGTAGACAGTGAAACAATTAGTGAACAGGGAAGCATTATCGATCGATCGGTTGGCAACCGCTCGCCTCAGGAGTCCGAAATGACAGGACACATTCTTCCAAATACTGTAGATTCAGGTTTTGCGTCCTCACCGGTTTCTCAAATAAGTCAAGACACATTTTCTGTTTTTCAAACTGCGAATATTGCCGGTTCAAATACATTGCCGAAATAGCACTAAGGAACATGTTTCAGACACCAGTGCACTGTTATTACAATTAATGCAACAAATGCGACAAAAGCTTCAAAAGTTAGACACAATGGAACAAAATCAGAGACAAACACACCAAAAGCTTCAAAAGTTAAGACACAATGGAACAAAATCAGAGACAAACACAGAAACAGTTGGACACAATGGAACATAATCTTCAAAAGTTAGACACAATGGAACAAAATCAGAGACAAACACAGCAAAAGCTTCAAAAGTTAAGACACAATGGAACAAAATCTTCGGAAGTTAGACACCACACTTGAACAAACACGTGAAGATTTAACTACTGAGCTACATAACATTGAATCGAAATGTCAAAAAATATGTAATGACGTAAAAACACAAATTTGTGAGCATTTTCAACCTATTTTTTCGCGGCATGAAAACGCATTACAGAATCACGAAGCAGCCATAAAAGAATTGCAAACTGTTGTTCGTGAAAATCACGACACCTTGCAAGCTAAAATGGACTCAGTTGCATCCACCGATTCGGTTACGCAACTTGCAAGAACTCAGGAAAACTTAAAGGACACAGTAGATTCGATTTCAACACAAATGGACACTCTGAAACTTGGTTCAGAAAAACACACTGAGGAAATGTGTTCACTATCGGAGAAAGTAGCCGAACTTTCGGATCAGTTCACTAATTTATCTACGAAGGTAGATGATAATCTGAATGACACAAAACCGGTAGTCTTTAATGACACAGAAGAGTGCGAACAAATTAGGAAATTCAAACAAAGTCTGAATCAAATTAGTACGCAACACCAAAGAGAAATCCGAGAAGTACAAGATCAGCTGACACAGGTAATACAACAATTACGTATTTCAGAGGATACTCGCGCTCCAATACGGGAAGATGGACATAGAAATACGGAACAGCCACAAAATAATAACACAGGGCACTTCGGATATTATGAAAGAAATTGGCAAGGCACACCGAATTTTGAGATGAAACCGCCGAAACGACGTAACAATGACCGACATGCGACTCGCCGACATGATTTTGACTATAAGCTGTTCATTACTACACGTAAATTCAACACATTTAAGAATTCTGGCAACGACATTCATCCACAAGCGTGGCTTCATCAATTCTCTCATTGTTTTCCTCCCAACTGGTCAATAGAACACAGACTAGAATTTATGTGTGGCTACTTGGAGAATGAACCAGCTGTAAGAATGCGATCGGTCATTCACGATTGCCACAGTGAAGGAGAATTTTATCATGCTTTCCTCTCAGTATATTGGTCTCAAGCTACACAAGACCGAGTAAAACATAGCATAATGATGATGAAACACTTTGAACAATCTGAATTTTCCAGTCTTGTCAAATATTTTGAAGACATGTTGCATTAGAACCAATATCTTTCAAACCCATACAGCCCTTCAGAACTCATCCGCATTTGCATAATGAAATTGCCTGAACACTTAAGGAATATTATTTTGGCAGGGCGTTGCAAAGACGACATTGAAGCTTTTCAGGGACTCTTACAAGAATTAGAAATTGACACAGACAGTCGCGGGTTGCGAAAACAGGAAAACAATCACTACAGTTCACATCCGTCACAATTCCGTGACGACAGAAACAATAACTGGACACGACAAGTCTATTCTTACAACGCAAATCGTGACCAAAACAGACACCACCCATATGACAACCACTGGCGGAGTAATAATAGTTACAGAGAAAGATCGCATTTCCGTAGTAATGACTATCACAGAGACAATCAGAGAAACAGACAATATGGAAACCAAAATAATTATTATCAAGGGAGACAGAATAACTTAAGACGCAACGGTCCAGCGCGCAGTTACGATTCAGGGAAAAATTCTCCACCACGTGACCGACAAGAAAGAAACTATGGAATCTACCGACATGACGACAGACGATATGATCGTAACGACAGACCTGAATTGCAGCAGAACTGGCGGGATTCAAACAGAGCAGGGCCCTCTCGACAAGGTGAATTTGTAGTAGTTAAGTCTCCAAATCCCAATAACGACGCGCGCCAACAAAGACACAATAGGCAATGACTCATACCGCTGGCAGCCACAAAACGTACGCATGAAACTGACGACTCAGCTGCCGTAGCTAGTAATTACGTAAAAATGGAAGACATTAGGGACATCTTACTCCAGGAACACGACGTAAAACATAACAACATTGCATATCCTGTGATTACCATTACTGTAAATGACGTAAAATTTACGGCAGTAGTTGACTCAGGCAGTCCCATTTCAGTAATTAGTGAAACAGCATTTAGCAAATGCAATAAATCGATCGATTGCCCCACGCTTCCGTTACGCAAGATTAAATTACAAGGTGCAGTCATTGGAAAAAGTGTAGATGTACGTCAACAAACCAACTTAGAATTCTTTTGTCAAAGTCACAGCTTCCCTATGAACTTTCTTATTGTTCCATTATTGTCGACGGAAATTATACTGGGAGTAGACTTTTTGAATGAATACAAAGCAATCTTAAACTTTCACGATGCTAAAATAAGTTTAGAGAAAGAAGGTAAGTCAATAGCTTTGAAATTTGAAGATTGGCTCTCAAACCATGACGAGGAAATTAATCGGCTTTACCTTCTGTTAGACAACAGTTCGGAATTTTCTACGGAACTAGACACTAATAATCACTCTGCAAGTACTGACAGAGATGATATCGAGGGCAAATTTGAAACTAATGAGTTAATTCAGAATAAAATTCAAACAATTGAGAATTGTAATGACACTGATAGGCAGGACCTTTTTGAGATTTTACAAGCACATTCCACAGTTTTTACACACAATACAGGAACAATCAAGGGATTTCAGTACCAATTTCGTGTTCGTGAACATACTAAATTTTGTGTTAGACCATACGTAACTCCAGCACATTATAGGGACCGTGTTAGAACAGAAATACAATCTATGCTTGACGAGGGCATTATTGAGCCTGCAGTAAGCTCATACAACAATCCATTACATGTTGTTGAGAAGAAAAATGGATCGATCAGGCTTGTATTAGATTCGAGACAAATCAATACTATCATTATTCCTGAAACAGACAGGCCGCAAACGTTGGAAGAACTACTTCAAAACTTTAATGGTGTAAAAGTGTTGTCTTCCATTGATCTCAGATCCAGCTTTTATCAGATCGAACTTCACCCAGAATGTAGAAAATACACAGCTTTCCTTTGTTTCGGTGTTTGTTATCAGTTTCGGAAACTTCCTTTTGGTTTGAACATTTCTTCGGCAGCATTCATTCGCGGGCTAAATTCCATATTACCTGAGGTCTTAAAACGTCACATCACCTTATATGTGGACGATATTCTGATAGCAGAAGCCTCATGGGAACAACATAATCGCGTCCTCAACAGCGTGTTACATATTTTTGCAAATTCTGGAATTACAGTTAACTTGGAAAAGTCTGAATTCGGGAGGACAAAGGTGAAGTTTTTGGGACATATTATTTCTTCTGAAGGCATTCAGCCGGATCCTGAAAAGTTAGAAGCAATCAGAGCCATTCCAGTTCCATCCACAAAAAAACAAGTCCGCAGTTTTCTAGGCCTCGTAAATTTTTACCGTCGTTTTCTGAATATGCAAATTCTAGTTACACCAAAACTTTGTTCTCTCGCTGGAAAAAATACTATTTGGAACTGGGACGAACAAGCACAGTTGGAATTCAACTCTTTGAAAGAATCGCTACTTAACGCGCCAATACTAGCTCATCCAGATCTCTCACAAGATTTTTGCCTTAGCACGGATTCTTCTAAAGTCGGTCTTGGTGCCCATTTATTTCAAGAAGCCACAGAAAATGAAATTACTGTTCAGAAAACCATTGCTTTTGCTAGCCGAGTGCTAACAAAATCTGAAAAAAATTATTCCGTTACTGAATTAGAAGCTTTAGCTATCGTTTGGGCATTTAACAAATTCCGTTCCTTTCTTTATGGTAAGCACGTAAAAGTATACGGTGACCATAGTTCATTACAATTTCTTATGTCTTCAAAATTAAATCATGACAGGTTAAAACGTTGGGTATTGTTTCTGCAAGAATTCCACTTCACAATAGTCTACATTCCCGGCAAGGAGAAAATTGTTGCGGACGCACTGTCACGCGCACCGGCTGGGCTCGAGAAAAGTAACATAGAAAGCAACCTCGATAAAAATTTCAGTATTCTTTACATTCAGAAAGTCGCCTTTGAAAACTTCATCACCACATCTTTAAAGGACATTGCTCATGAACAAGATAAAGATCCGATTTGGAAAGACATCAAAAGTAAATGGCATGAAAAGACACACACACAGATTCGGCATTATTATCTGGTTAGGAACAACATACTGTTCAAACGCTGCACTGTTGATGACAAGCTATGGGTACTTTGCATTCCAGACGATTTCGTTAATAAGCTGATTTGGTACATTCATTTCAGCTATGCACATTTTGGTCCACGAAAATGTTATCATATTCTTCGAACGACTTGTCATTTTAACAATATGGAAAAGAGAATTCGAAGAGTCTTGTCTATTTGTAAACTTTGTCAAAAGGCGAAACCATCTACTGTCTCGCATCGTGCTCCATTGTTTCCTATCATTCCTTCTAAATTAAAAGAATTTGCTGCTGTTGATCTCTTGGGACCACTTGTCAGAACATCGAATGGATTTTCGTACGTTCTAGTCGCTGTTGAACTTACTTCAAAATTTGTTTCTTTCACTCCGTTACGTAAAGCCACTGGACGGTCTATATCCAACGCCTTTGTTAAAAATTTCTTACGTGAAGTTGGACACGTTAGTAAAGTAATTTCAGATAACGGACCGCAATTCAGATCTGCTGTTTGGTCACACATGCTTCGTAACCATAAAATCAAATCTGTTTTTATTTCATTGTACTCAGCACATTGTAACCCGTCTGAACGGATTATGAAAGAAATCAATAAGCTTTGCAGACTTTATTATCACAGAAAGCATCAGCAATGGGACAGATATTTACACTTATTTCAAAACGTGCTGAATGAAATGCCTCATGACTCCACTGCTTTACCACATGTTCTTGTACTGAAGAATAAAGAACCACCGAACAGAATCAGAGAGCTTGTACCTTTTCCGAATACACGTATCCTTCGACACAAAGACATAATTGATTTGGCTATTAAAAATTTAAATTCTGCTGCAGACAAAAGGAGAAAATTACACGGTAAAGCAAATGCAAAGAAATTATATATTGTTCAGAAAGTTCTCATTAAAGCTCATTCATTGTCACATAAGAAGAAACACTTGAGTCACAAATTCTTTCTAGTTTACAATGGACCTTACAGAATTCGACGTATACCACATGATAATTGCGTTGAAGTTGAAACTCTGCGTACTAGGAAGAGTAAAGGTTTACACCACATTTCACATGTAAAACCGTTTATTGAAAGATAATCTGCTTTTTAACTTTGTCTTTGCCATAAAATTTTTCACTTCACGCTACTAGTACAATTTGTCAGACTTAGAATCTGTTAACATGCAACCATGTTTGAAGTTAAATATCCAGTCAAGAACCAAGAGAACTTATTTAAACAGAAATTACGAATGCATTGTTATAGTGAACAGACGTCACAGTGTTATTGTGCATGTACATTCTTGCTTGTTAGTTGCACGATTACGTAACGACTATAAGGCTGACATATTTAGAACAGTTACCAGTACTGCTAATGAGACTTTAATGCAACATTTTGGTTTACTTGAAAATAAATTCTGAATTTAAAGTACTTTCTGTGAGATACCAGATGACTCAGTGGTTAGTTTATGTGACAGCTACACGATTTTATCACGACGCTACTAATGAGTGACAATTTACAATGTTGCTTTTGCACTGTATCTGTTTTATATCTGCACAGTTTTTCTGTATTATTCTGGAAGGTAAAACATGTTTTAGTAGTAACTTTGTGGTATAGCTACAATGAGACAGCCTTTTCTGTAGCACAACAATACGTTACAGTACAGTACTTACTTCATCACGGCAATAAGCGTAGTAACTACGATATCTAGACGCAAAGCATTTCACTTTTTTTTATCGTGAGGTAAGTACATTGACTTCTGTAGAACTTAGCTTTCGGAGGACGATAACTACGACACTCCCACAGAGATTATCTTACAACACGACGCACAGTTTAGCGCTACAGTACGCGTATTTGAGTGACTAACTTTGTACTTAAAACATTTATTTTTAAAGATATTTGAAATACAATGATACAAAGGTTTTCCGTGATACATTTCATTCCATTGCTGTAATCTGTAACACCTGAGGATATAATTACATTAATCCTCAGGGGGGAGGGGGAGGGGGGTACACGCCTACTTTGTGTACCATGTGTTTGGCAAGCACAAGGAGCCCTAGCTAATATGGTATTTGCTTATACAACTTTACACATCGGTACCATATTTCTCTAACACATAAATTACACAGCTATCTGATCATTTAACTGAGAGAGACAAATATTTATTTTACTACATCAGTGACAGATGTTTACATAATTACACCATTGGATAACTTCAAACTAATGAAATTGTATTTTGTCTGTACTTTGTGAAATGTTCATATTTTTTCGGAACCATTGTGATACCATTAGAGCTCTGAATGATGTATTTGGTATGAGATCATGATTTTTAAAGTACGTTTGAGGTAGATGACACTTTTGACATGAGCAGAGAATTTTTTTTTAGGCTTTGAAATAATTGCAGAAAGCTATGACGTTTTTGAGATTTGACTGAGGTGTTATGATGTTATTATTACGATGACTATGTGTATTATGCTGTTGCGGTGTGTTTATGATCAATAAGCTGATGCTATGTGAGTTATTTGATTATGCTACGTATCTGTTTGATGAAATATTGAAGAAGTGTCGACGAATAAGGTAAGGAATAATGAGTAGTGGTTAGGGACTCTGGTTTGTGAAAAAGGTTGTTGGAAACCAAGAATCGTACTTTAAGAGTTATGAAATGTATGTAAATGCGCGAATGTATTACAATGCCGACGAAAATTTTTTGGACACTGTTATATTTATAGGATTTTGTTTCTACAGATTTGTAACCCAAATTCTTGACCTGTGAAATATTTTTATATGAGACTGCCACTGTAGCGGAAACTGGTGTTGTAAATATTTCGATAAGACAGTTAAGTGACCACCTGCACGTAATGCGTCGTGGGCACCCAGCTGCGCGACAACCACCTGACAAAAGAAAGCCATTAGTGTGTGCCTTTCAGAGGCACAGGTAAAAAAAAAAAAGGAGAGCATTATCCTCGTTATTGACATTCCTTTGTAGAAAGCGCCGCAAATACGACACGCTCATTACTGAGAAAGATACTTACATCTGACACCTGATTATAACAAACGTCTTTCTACGAGAGTTGAGAGAATTCTACTAACTTATGAAATGTCACATGACTATTGAATGATATTTTTATGCTTTGTCCATAGTTGCTTATTTCATTTGATATCTGTTTTCCAGCTGTGTTACAGCATTGGTTTTATAAAATAAAATTAAATGCATTTGCTAATGTGAAAACTTTCTGTCAACAGATATGTTAAATAATAATTTTATGATCCACATTCTTCAAAAAAAGGAGCACTTGGAAAGGAAAGAACAATAAGAAGGGAGTAGTAACAGTAACTGCATATATAATTTTCTTTTCCGGTACTTGGTAATTTTTTTAGAATTAGTTTTTGTAGTGTGCCACTTTAATTACATAGAAATTAAGATGTGATTATAACTCTCCCTTGTCTGCATTGTTGTCTTTAGTATACTATTTTTTCTGCTTGTGGGTTTTTTCATGTTTAGATATAAGTTATTACATTTACTGCTGCTTGCTTTGCAAATCTGCATTTTTTTGCGTCATTGCTGTTTGTGTTAATTTGTTTTGTGCTGCTGCATTGCCTCGTCCCTTACTTTAACATCTGAGCTCAGTAGATTTAAGTTAGCTTAAGAGGGAGTAGCCTATATAAAAGAATGATTTGCGATGAATTGGAAGAAATGCACTGAGAGGTTATACAAAAATGTACAGAAAGCAGGTATAGGTAGGATTTTCTTGGAAATAAATGATGAGGTAAGATACTGGAAAATAAATAATGATTTAAGAAATATGTGAACATATAAATACAAAAAGCATGCTTGGATAGGATATTTTGGTGGAAACAAATGTTGAGATAAGACGAAAGATCTACAGAATGACGTTTTGGGTTGGACTGCAGTACCAAATGTTACACTGAAAACAAACCCTGTCCTTTCCTTGTGTTATCCCACTATGTGTTTGTGTACCCTTGTGTATTTATGTTCTTCCGGTCTTTATATGTTTATCTGATAAGATTTATGTTGCAGAATTTTTCTAATACTCAGTTACATGAACTATGATGAGGAATACTGTTATCCTCAAATATAATTTGCATTAATAATATGTTATTTACTTTGTAAAGATATTTAGACATTATTAATTCTGTTCTGTTTTAATGCTCATGTGTGAAGTTTATGTTTCAAAAGTTATTCTGATCTTTATGTATGTACTTATGTCATAATTTTTGCAACACTGATATGCATGTTTATTTCTGTTCTTTTGTAAAGCCTGTTTTACTACAAATGTTATCTGTATTATTATGTTTTAATAATGTATTTTGTACCTTTGTTGTATTCTTGTGTTATAAAATTGTAATTGCTACCAGTTCATCAAATTAAGTAACTTGTAAGCTACATTTCACTGCACATGTTTCTTTTGGTCATAGTATATGGACAATAGGTGAGAAGTAGGGACTGTTAGTGTTTACACGTGTGTTGACAATTCAGCAAGGGACTGTATAACAGCTTTTGGCGGTTCTAAGGACATTTAAAACTAATTTTTTGCGAGTGGACAAGTGGTGGTTTATGGACTTGCTATATTCTCTGCAAGACTCTTCGATGGTGATTGTGCACCTGCACAGTCGCAACAGATGGCTGCTGGCCGTCTCTACAAGGATTACAGTGGGTCAGCACCTTTGATGACCAACCAATACCATTATTTCTACAAGGGCTGCAGTGGGTCTGCACCTGTGATGACCCACCACTACCATGCTCTCTACCAGGACTACAGTGGGTCTACTCTGTGGCGACCTACCTACCAATATTCTTCAAAACTTCGACTGACTCTGCTGTGGGATTGCTCTGTTGTGGCCCATTACCTGTCTGCATGTCAAGAGTCAGCACTGTCTTTCTGTTGGAAGGACAACACTACTTCTTCAAGACTGCATGGAAATCCACTACTTCCGTGTGCATTATCTTTTACTACTCAGACTTTGAGAAAAACACTGCAATATTACTGTGATGAACGATCAGGACTGTCTTTATGGATTGTGAGAAAATTTTAGCTTTTGACCAACATTGTATCAATAAGTATGTGCATTTGATATCTTTGTTATTGTAATTATGAAAAATTTTATCAAATCCTTATTGGCCAGTGCCCAAAACAATTTGTAAAATTTTTTGTGGGGAGCATGGGGGCTATGTAAGTAGGCTGTTAAGTTTTTTTTATTGGTAACGCCGCCGCCACGTAGCGCTCTGTATAAAAATCACTGGCTGTGCCGTGTGCAGTCTGCGGCTGGTTTGCATTGTTGTCTGCCATTGTAGTGTTGGGCAGCGGCAGCTGGATGCTAACAGCGCGTAGCGTTGGGCAGCTGGAGGTGAACCGCCAGCAGTGGTGCACGTGGGGAGAGAGATGGCGGAGTTTTGTAATTTGTAAGACTGGATGTCATGAACTGCTATATATATTATGACTATGAAGGTAAATACATTGTTTGTTCTCTATCAAAATCTTTCATTTGCTAACTATGCCTGTCAGTAGTTAGTGCCTTCAGTAGTTTGAATCTTTTATTTAGCTGGCAGTAGTGGTGCTCGCTGTATTGCAGTAGTTCGAGTAATGAAGATTTTTGTGAGGTAAGTGATTTGTAAAACATATAGGTTAATGTTAGTCAGGGCCATTCTCTTGTAGGGATTATTGAAAGTCAGATTGCGTTGCGCTAAAAATATTGTGTGTCAGTTTAAGCACAGTCGTGTATAATTTTTCAAAGGGGACGTTTCAAAGTAGCATCGTGAATTTTTTTCTCTGTTCAATTCAGTTCTCCGAGGTTCTTCCTGCGGTGGTTTGCGTGCAAGTGAGCGACTGCTTTGTTCTGTTGGCTTCAGACCAACTAACTACGTGTATCTACTCCCATAAATCAGGGGAAACTTTCGACTCCAGCTGCAGGTGGAGCGTGATGAATTCTCTTAAGTTCTCGTCGAGTCTGCGTCCAGTGTATTGGGTCCTCTCCCTGGCAGGGGCCAGGCTGGTTTTTCAGGTGATCCGGTTGATGGTTTTGATTCTGATGATTCGGGCATCTCAGCAGAAGAACAAGGGAGCAGAAGGCGCTCCTTCTCGTTCTAAAACTTGTTAAGTTTTTTACTGTGCATTCCCTCTAATGAGATCTCCTAGAAGACAAAAGGAAATGAATGGTCCTGATAACACACTAAATACACAAGCAAAAACTGTACAGTCTATTAGTAACACAGCCCCTACATGACAACTGAAGACGGTCTTATCAACTGAGTGAAGAGCAACATCTCCTACACACATTCCCAGATAAGAAGGCAGTGAGTAGACCTCGTCACGAATTCCTCTCCTGTGCTAAGCTCTTCATCTCAGAGTAGAACTTGAAACCTACGTCCTCAATTATTTGCTGGATGTGTTCCCCTCTACAGTTTTTGCCCTCTACAGCTCTCTCTAATGCCATGTAAGTCATTCCCTCATGTCTTAACAGATGTCCTATCATTCTGTCCTCCTTATCAGTGTTGTCCACATGTTCCTTTCCTCTCCGATGCTGCACAAAACCTCCTCATTCCTTACCTTATCAGTCCATCTAATTTTCAACATTCGTCTGTAGCACCACATCTCAAATGCTTTGATTCTCTTCTGTTCTGGTTTTCCCACAGTCCATGTTTCACTACCATACAATGCTGTAGTCCAGACATACATTCTCAGAAATTTCTTCCTCAAATTAAGGCCGATGTTTGGTATTAGTAGACTTCTCTTGTCCAGGAATGCCCTTTTTGCTATTGCTAGTCTGCTTTTAATGTCCTCCTTGCTCCGTCTGTCAATGGTTATTTTACTGCCTATGTAGCAGAATTCCTTAACTTCATTGACTTCGTGACCATCAATCCTGATGTTAAGTTTCTCGCTGTTCTCATTTCTACTACTTCTCATTACCTTCGTCTTTCTCCGATTTACTCTCAATCCATACTCTGTTCTCATTAGACTGTTCATTCCGTTCAGCAGATTATGTAATTCTTCTTCATTTTCACTCAGGACAGCGGTGGCATTAGCGGGTCGTGTCATTGATATCCGTTTCCCTTGAATTTTAATTCCACTTCTCAACCTTTCTTTTATTTCCACCATTGCTTCCTCGATGTACAGACTGATCATAGGGGCTAAAGACTACATTAATACGAGCACTTCGTTCTTGGTCGTCCACTCTTATTATTCCCTCCTGGCTGTTGTACATATTGTGTATGACCCACCTCTCCCTAGAGCTTACCCCTACTTTTCTCAGAATTTCAACATCTTGCACCATTTTACATTGTCGAACGCTTTTTCCAGGTCGACAAATTCTATGAACGTGTCATGATTTTTCTTTAGGCTTGCTTTCATTATTAAACGCAATGTCAGAATTGCCTCTATCGTGCCTTCATCTTTCCTAAAGCCAAACTAATCGTCATCTAGCGCATCCTCAATTTTCTTTTCCATTCTTCTGTATATTATCCTTGTAACCAACTTGGATGCAAGAGCTGTTAAGCTGATTGTCCGAAGGTCAGATGTTATGTCGCCAGACTCATACATTCTACACACCAATGTGAATATTCGTTTTATTGCCACTTCCCCAATGATTTTAGAAATTCTGGTGGAATGTTATCTATCCCTTCTGCCTTATTTGAGCTTAAGTCCTCCAAAGCTCTCTTAAATTCTCGTTCTAACAATGGATTCCCCATCTCTTCTAAATCGACTCCTGTTTCTTCTTCTATCACATCAAACAAAACTTCCCACTCATAGAGGCTTTCAATGTATTCTCTCCCTTGCATTTAACAGTGGAATTCCCTTTGCACTCTTGATGTTATCACCGTTGCTTTTAATGTCACCGAAGTTTGTTTTGACTTTCCTGTATGCTGAGTCTGCCCTTCCGACAATCATTTCTTTTTCGATGTCTTCACATTTTTACTGCAACCACTTCGTCTTAGCTTCCCTGCACTATTTATTTCATTTCTCAGCGACTTGTGTTTCTGTATTCCTGAGGTTCCCAGTACATTTTTGCACTTCCTCCTTTCATCGATCAATTGAAGTATTTCTTCTATTACACATGGTTTCTTCACAGTTGCCTTCTTTGTACCTATGTTTTCCTTCCCAACTTCCGTGATGGCCCTTTTTAGAGATGTCCATTCCTCTACAACTATACTGCCTACTGATCTATTCCTTATTGCTGTATCTATAGCCTTAGAGAACTTCAACTGTATCTCGTCATTACTTAGTACTTCCGTATCCCACTTCTTTGCGCATTGGTTCTTCTTCACTAATGTATTAAACTTTAGCCTACTCTTCACCATTACTCTGAGTCTGTATCCGCTCCTGGGTACGCCTTACAGTTTGGTCTCTGATCTCAGAATCCCTGCCTGACCGTTATGTAATCTAACTGGAATCTTCCTGTATGACCCGGCCTTTTCCAAGTATACCGCCTCCTCTTGTGATTCCTGAACAGAGTATTAGCTATTACTAGCTGAAACTTGTTACAGAACTCAATCAGTTTTTCTTCTCTCTTATTTCTTGTCCCAGGCCCATATTCTCCTGTAACCTTTTCTTCTACTTCTTCCCCTACAACTGCATTCCAGTTTCCCATGACTATAATATTTTCAGAGCCCTTACACCTGACTTATCGTTGTCGGTGCTGGTTTGCTACCGATTCTGATAACAACCCCTTACTGAACTGTTCACAGTAACACACACACACTGCCCTACCTCCCTATTCACAACGAATCCTTCTCCCGTTATACCATTTTCTGCTGCTGTTGGTATTATCCTATACTCATCTGACCAGAAATTCTTGTCTTCTTTCCACTTCACTTAACTGACCCCTACTGTATTCAGACTGAGCCTTTGCATTTCCCATTTCACATTTTCCAGTTTCCCTACCAACTTCAACCTTCTGACATTCCACGCCACGACTCGTAGAAAGTTATCCTTTCGTTGATTATTATATCTTTTGCTCATGGTAACCTCCCCCTTGGCAGTCCCCGCAATCTTTTTCAAATGGGGAGATCATCATGACACTTTTCAATTACAGGCCACATGTCCTGTGGATACACATGGGTCACTAGGACACAGCGTCTACCGAAAATCGACACATACAAATTTGTACTTGCATGGCCCTTCACAACGAGAAAATGACCGAAGCACACAGAACACGAAATCTCTAACTACGACAATCAAGCAGCCGAATTGCAGCACCTACATCCTCTGTTGTGTAAGAATGGTTGAAGCAACCACCAGATACAAACATATCTTAAGATTGAAGAATCCGAGACCACAGCCTGCAGAGGACAAACAGTAACTTGTTATGACAGCGATTATCCCATATGCTGGCAACACTACAGAAAAAATCAGAAGAATTCTCTGGAAACGTAACATCAAGAGCGTTTCTGCCCACCAGCCAAGACGAAAACTTTGTTGGGATCAGCCATGGTTGACCTAGGAATCCAGACTGCATTTCCCACGACCATATCATGAATTACGACGGCAATAAGTTGTTTCAACAACTCCTGGGATTGTATTCTGGAAGAAGTTGTAGAGGTCCAACTTCAAGGCGAACTACGAGTAATAAATAAAGACAGTCCTTGAAGCGACCCCTGACGTCGCGCACCAATGCAACAGGCCCACGCCTTGAGCTGGATGACTGTTGGCTGCGGACGGGAGAGAGGGGATATAAAGTCAGGTCCCAGCAGAAAACAGTCATCTGGGCGGCAGTTCTCGTTCAGTACACATCTCCACTGCTGTCACTCTCTAAGAAAAAGCCAAATTTTTGTTCCCAGTGTTAGGGCGAACTAAAGTTTGGCTTAGTAGACTGGACAGCCAGACTTAGAGATTGATAATTAGGGTAAGCAACAGACCAGGGCCTGTCCCGGGGCAGTCAGCCCACATTTGTTGTGGCTAAGGCACAGGAGCGAGGGTCAGAACCAGAAAAAATGAATAGGTTTTGAAGGCTACTGAGTCAACCCATCTACACCATGCAGAATCAATGGCCTACACGCAAAAAAGGACAGATCTGGCACAACCACTCTGACCGAATCCCAACAGTCACCACCCGTCCTCAACAATCTCAGCAACCTTACCAATCTCCGTCCGACTCACAGCCAGATACTCATTACCAAACCAACGAATTTTTTCACGAAACGGCATCTTTTGAACTACGTGGCGACGAAGGTTTTCACATCTTACGCTCTAGGCAAAACTCGAGACGAAATTCCACTGCGTTCACTGAATCCGATGAGAAACCAGCAAATTTTAATTTGAACATCCAACCAAAAATTGCTATCATCGAAAATCTTAACCCCATGGAAAGCGCTAGACCGTTTCATATGACACTAAAACAATTCACCCTTGCACAATTTGTGACTGGTACGAGTTTCAGAAAGAATAGTGTCAAACTTACCATTTACCAAACTGACTGAAACTTAATTCTGAAAAACAATTGGCACCACTTACAAACCAGAAGCAACTACAAAGACAATAAACTCAAGCAATCTGATTGGAAACCACATGGACCCTCCCCAAGTATCGTCATTACTAATGTCGGTCACGACGTCACATATAACACTATTTGTTTATGGTTCATCTAAATTTTTATAAATTTTAGCTTTAAAATTTTCGCATATAGGTACTATATTTTCTGTATGTAAAGTAAAGCATACTGTACTGGAAGCTGAAGTATTTTGAATTATATGTGAGTAATGTATGTAAAATTCTATGTAAACTGTTTATTACTTTAAATAATTTTTTGATGACACTTTGTATTTAAAATATTTGTGTCTATAAACTGTTCATGTCGATGTAAATTGGACGATTGTAAGAAATTGTCGCGCTTAGGAACAATATAAGAAATAGGTGTTGCGCGAGAGCCAGAGTGCTTTTGTCTGAAACGAAAGTGGCTCTGGGAAGTGGGAAAGGTGACTGGCGCGCTACGTAAAGGAAGAGCTGGAAGTAAGTCCCATAGTCTGTAGGCAGTAATGATTGAGGCAACACCTTTGTGGAGCAGTAGGAGCTTTGCCTGTAAATTTGCACAAAAATGCCTTGGATGAAGACTGCAAACGGCTTACGGCATAGCTGCGTTGGGCTACTGTATGTAAAATTGAACGACGCCAAGAAGAGAAATTTATCCCATACAACAAGGTACTTGCAGGCCGTACTATGGGTAGTGTAGCCATCATAACTGTTCGCCACACCCAAGCCTCCAGCCACCAGATAAGATCTTTTTTTTGGTATTTTACTTTTATACACTGTGAACCATTAATTTAACTTTTTTTTAGTGAATAATCATTCTTGAACCTGAAGAAACTGGTTCACCCTGTTATTTCATCCTAATCGTACACCTACATAGGTGTTTGTTTAATCCGTGTATCCTTTTTTATAGACTTATCAAGTGCCAATTTAAATTGTTTTTGTGTAAATAATGAGAAAATTTTCTTAACTATTGCAAAGTGTTATAGTAAGATTTTCCTTACGTAAAATTCAATCAGAGTGAAGTTAAGTTACTAGAATCTGTTAAATGACTATACTGAGTTAGTTCATGGAATAATAGCTGGTGGTGACTTAATTTATCCTCGATATGTTGGCAAAAATACATGTTTAAATCCGGAGGTACGTATAAAATATCATCCGAAATTGTGCTACATGCAATTTGTGAAAATTATTTAGAGCAGTTAGTTCATGAGCCCATACGAATAGTAAACGGTTGTGAAAAAAAACTTCTACTCTTAGCAACAAATAATCCTGAGCTAATAACAAGTATCAAATTGGATACAGGGATCAGTGAACACAGGGTTGTCGTAGCGAGGTTGAATATTATAACCCCCAAATCCTACAAAAATAAACAAAAAATATACCTATTAAAAAAAGTAGATAAAAATTCACTTGAAGCATTCCTGAGAGGCAATCTCCACTCCTTCCAAATTAAAAATGTAACTGTAGACCAGCTGTGGCTTGAATATAAAAAAAATAGTATCGGCAGCAGTTGAGAGACTTGTACCAAACAAATTAACAAACGATGGAGCTGATCCTCCTTGGTACAAAAACGGGTCTGAATAAAAAAAAATGGTTCAAATGGCTCTGAGCACTATGGGACTCAACTGCTGTGGTCATCAGTCCCCTAGAACTTAGAACTACTTAAACCTAACTAACCTAAGGACATCACACACATCCATGCCCGAGGCAGGATTCGAACCTGCGACCGTAGCAGTCGCACGATTCCGGACTGCGCGCCTAGAACCGCGAGACCACCGCGGCCGGCGGGTCTGAATACTTGCATAAACAACGAAGAAAATATGCCAAATTTAAAGAGACGCAAAATACCCTAGATTGGCGGTCTTTTACAGAAGCTCGAAATTTAGCGCGGACTTCAATGCGGGATGCTTATAAACAACGAAACTTTGCCACGAAACCTGCCAGAAAATCCAAAGAGATTCTGGTCGTATGTGAATTTTGCTAGGGGCAAGACACAATCAATGCCTTCTCTGCGCGATAGCAATGGAGGTGCAATCGAAGACAGTTCTGCCATAGCAGCGGTACTAAACACAGTGTTCTGAAATTCCTTCATAAAAGAAGACGAAGTAACTAGTCCAGAATTCGAATCAAGAACAGCTACTAACATGAGTAAAATAGAAGTAAATATCCTCGGAGTAGTGAATCAACTTAAACCATGGTCTACTGACACACAGTCAACATGGGTTTAGGCAACTCGTTCTTGTGAAACGAAATTAGCTTTATATTCGCATGAAATGTTGAGTACTATTGACAAGGGATTTTAGATTGATTCCATATTTCTTGGTTTCCGGAAGGCTTTTGACACTGTACCACACAAGCGGCTTGTTGTGAAAATGCGTGATTAGGAATATCATCTCAGTTATGTGACTGGATTCGTGATTTACTGTCAGAGAGGTCACACTTCGTAGCAATTGACTGGGAAGTCATCGAGTAAAACAGATGAGATTTCTGGCTTTCGCTAAGGTAGTGTTAGAGACCCTTTGCTGTTCCTTATCTACATAAACGATTTGGGAGACAATATGAGCAGCCGTCTTAGGTTGTTTGTAGATGATGTTGTCGTTTATCGACTCGTAAAGTCAACAGAAGATCAAAACAAATTGCAAAACGATCTAGAAAAGATATCTGTATCGTGCAAAAATTGGCAATTGACCCCAAATAACGAAAAGTGGGAGGTCATCCACATGAGTGCTAAAAGGAATCCGTTAAACTTCGATTACATGATAAATCAGTCAAATCTAAAGGCCGTAAATTCAACTAAATGTCTCGGAATTACAGTCACGAATAGCTTAAATTGGAAGGAACACGTAGAAAACGTTGTGGGAAAGCTAAACAAAGACGTCGTTTTATTTGCAGGACACTTAGAAAATGTAACAGATCTACTACACTACGCTTGTCCGCTCTCTTTTAGAATATTGCTGCACGGTGTGGGATCCTTGCCAGATAATATAGGCGTAGTACATCGAGAAAGTTCAAAGAAGGGTAGCACGTTTTGTATTATTGTGAAATAGGAGTTAGGGTTGACGAATAGTTCTCGGGCTGCCAGCCGGGTGGCGGTAACCCGAGAACTCTTAACCAACTGTATACGCCGGGAAAGCATACAATCACAGGAGACAGAGTGTCACTGAAATGATGCAGGTTTCGTGGTGGACGCCATTAAAACAAAGGCGTTTTTCGTTACGGGAGAATCTTCTCACGAAATTTCAGTCACCAATTTTCTCTTCCCCTGCATGGGGAGAAACGATCGTCATAATAAAATAAGGGAAATAAGAGCTCGCACGGAAAGATATAGGTGTTCGTTTACACCGCGTACTGTACAATATTGGATAATAGAATAATTATTGTGAAGGTGGTTAGATGAAACCTCTGCCAGGCACTTATATGTGATTTGCAGAGTCTCCATATAGATGTAGATGTACATAAGCAAGCCGCCAGATTCGTCAGCCCAATTTTGATAATTTTTCTTTGGATTCGCGTCCAGACAGGATACGATTATTAGAACTGCCGGAACCAAATGCTTCGGCAAAGACAAAAGCTTTCTCAACTATGTGTACCAGAGATTAGCCAAACCTAAAACGGGAAGAGGAAGACATGCACAAGGAGGATTCGCCATCTTTCATACATAACAACTGGAAGTTATAACACCCACCAAGCTATTGCCCTAAAAATAGTAGAAGATATAGGAAACCGATCTTACTAGCAACTGTACAGGTAGTTCCTGCGGAAAATCTACCAGTACATCTCCTTGGATATACATCTACAACTGGCCCAGTGGTCATCGCAGGAGACCTTACTGCCAGATATTCTGTTTTTGTGTTTTTGGTGATGTTGATGTGGTCTTCAGTCCTGAGACTGGTTTGATGCAGCTCTCCATGCTACTCTATCCTTCTGAATCTGTTTAGTGTATTCATCTCTTGGTCTCCCTCTACGATTTTTACCCTCCATACTGCCCTCCAATACTAAACTGGTGATCCCTTGATGCCTCAGAATATGCCCCACCAACCGATCCCTTCTTCTGCTCAAGTTGTGCCACAAATTACTCTTCTCTCCAATTCTATTCAATACCACCTCATTAGTTATGTGATCTAGCCATCTAATCTTCAGCATTCTTCTGTAGCACCACATTTCGAAAGCTTCTATTCTCTTCTTGTCTCAACTATTTATCGTCCACGTTTCACTTCCATACATGGTTACACTCCATACAAATAATTTAAGAAACGACTTCCTATCACTTCAACCTATACTCGATGTTAACAAATTTCTCTTCTTCAGAAACGCTTTCCTTGCCATTGCCAGTCTACATTTTATATCCTCTCTACTTCGACTATCATCAGTTATTTTGCTCCCCAAATAGCAAAACTCATTTACTACTTTAAGCCTCTCATTTCCTAATCTAATTCCCGCATCATCACCCCATTTAATTCGACTACATTCCATTATCCTCGTTTTGCTTCTGTTTATGTTCATCTTATATCCTCCTTTCAAGAGGCTGTCTATTCCGCTGTCTATTCCGTTCAGCTGCTCTTCCAGGTCCTTTGCTGTCTCTGACAGAATTACGATGTCATCGGCGAACCTCAAAGTTTTTATTTCTTCTCCATGGATTTTAATTCCTGCTCCGAATTTTTCTTTTGTCTACTTTACTGCTTGCTCAATATACAGATTGAATAACATCGGGCAGAGGCTACAACCCTGTCTCACTCCCTTCCCATCCACTGCTTCCCCTCGACTCATAACTGCCATCTGATTTTTGTACAAATTGTAAATAGCCTTTCGCTCCCTATATTTTACTCCTGCCACCTTCATAAGTCATGCACAAGGAGGATTCGCCATCTTTCATACATAACAACTGGAAGTTATAACACCCACCAAGCTATTTCCCTAAAAATAGTAGAAGATATAGGAAACCGATCTTACTAGCAACTGTACAGGTAGTTCCTGCGGAAAATCTACCAGTACATCTCCTTGGATATACATCTACAACTGGCCCAGTGGTCATCGCAGGAGACCTTACTGCCAGATATTCTGTTTTTGTGTTTTTGGTGATGTTGATGTGGTCTTCAGTCCTGAGACTGGTTTGATGCAGCTCTCCATGCTACTCTATCCTTCTGAATCTGTTTAGTGTATTCATCTCTTGGTCTCCCTCTACGATTTTTACCCTCCATACTGCCCTCCAATACTAAACTGGTGATCCCTTGATGCCTCAGAATATGCCCCACCAACCGATCCCTTCTTCTGGTCAAGTTGTGCCACAAATTACTCTTCTCTCCAATTCTATTCAATACCACCTCATTAGTTATGTGATCTAGCCATCTAATCTTCAGCATTCTTCTGTAGCACCACATTTCGAAAGCTTCTATTCTCTTCTTGTCTCAACTATTTATCGTCCACGTTTCACTTCCATACATGGTTACACTCCATACAAATAATTTAAGAAACGACTTCCTGTCACTTCAACCTATACTCGATGTTAACAAATTTCTCTTCTTCAGAAACGCTTTCCTTGCCATTGCCAGTCTACATTTTATATCCTCTCTACTTCGACTATCATCAGTTATTTTGCTCCCCAAATAGCAAAACTCATTTACTACTTTAAGCCTCTCATTTCCTAATCTAATTCCCGCATCATCACCCCATTTAATTCGACTACATTCCATTATCCTCGTTTTGCTTCTGTTTATGTTCATCTTATATCCTCCTTTCAAGAGGCTGTCTATTCCGCTGTCTATTCCGTTCAGCTGCTCTTCCAGGTCCTTTGCTGTCTCTGACAGAATTACGATGTCATCGGCGAACCTCAAAGTTTTTATTTCTTCTCCATGGATTTTAATTCCTGCTCCGAATTTTTCTTTTGTCTACTTTACTGCTTGCTCAATATACAGATTGAATAACATCGGGCAGAGGCTACAACCCTGTCTCACTCCCTTCCCATCCACTGCTTCCCCTCGACTCATAACTGCCATCTGATTTTTGTACAAATTGTAAATAGCCTTTCGCTCCCTATATTTTACTCCTGCCACCTTCATAATTTGGAAGAGAGTATTCCAGTCAACATTGTCAAAAGCTTTCTCTAAGTCTACAAATGCTAGAAACGTAGGTTTGCCTTTCCTTAATCTATTTTCTAAGATAAGTCGTAGGGTCAGTGTTGCCTCACGTGTTCCAACATTTCTACGGAATCCAAACTGATCTACCCCGAGGTCGGCTTCTACCAGTTTTTCCATTCGTCTGTAAATAATTCGCGTTAGTATTTTGCAGCTGTGACTTATTAAACTGATAGTTCGGTAATTTTCACATCTGTCAACACCTGTTTTCTTTGGGATTGGAATTATTATATTCCTCTTGAAGTCTGGTGGTATTTCGCCTATCTCATACATCTTGCTCACTAGATGGTAGAGTTTTGTTGGGCCTGGCTCTCCCAAGGCTGTTAGTAGTTCTAATGGAATGTTGTCTACTCCTGGGGCCTTGTTTCGACTTAGGTCTTTCAGTGCTCTGTCAAACTCTTCACGCAGTATCATATCTCCTATTTATCTTCATCTACAGTGTCTTCCAGTTCTATAATATTGTCCTCAAGAACATCGCCCTTGTATAGACCCTCTATATAGTCCTTCCACCTTTCTGCTTTCCCTTCTTTTGGTGATAAAACCAACAATAAAAACGGCGATCTTATCATTGCAGCTGTAAACGACTTCTGATTCACCTAGAAAATAAATGAGCTAATTTCATCAATAACGTTGGAACCTCTATAGTCGATTACATTATTTGCAGAACGCAATTGCTCGTCAATGCAGTGAAATGGAAATAGGTGACAGCATCTCCAGCGACCACCTCCCAATAATCATGAAAACAGCGGCTGCACTCAGGTCAAAAACGACAATAGGAAAGGTTTAATCGATTCAAAAAAATTTAATATAGAAAACTTCGGAATAGAATATTTAAACAAAAATCTCAGCACAACAGTCATTAATACTACAGAAGATCTCGACATTTACAGCCAGCTAATCGTCCAAACGATACGATCTGCCGTCATTAACAGTAGACCTAAGAAAACCAACATAAAACACAAGGATAGACTTCCTACTCATATTCTCAACCTGATCAAAGAAAAAAGAAAATTACATAGGCAGATTAAACGACAATCTAATGAAAGGGCTAAAACGGAGTGGAACCGTCTAACCAATAAAGTCAGATCCGCGACTCGTCAATTCAGAGAAAATAGATGGGAACGTGAGTCACAAGGACTTGACCTACGTAACCCCACTTTCTTTTGGGAAAAATTGAAGATAATCATGGGAAAAACTTCGCCAACGAACCGGCTTTAAAAATCGATGTCGACGTCACTGCGGACGAAAGGAAGAAGGCTGAAATATTCCGCGTTTACTAAAAAAAAATCCACGATCACCCACTGCTCCTGGAGTGTCGCCCATGTCTTCCGTTTTTCTGCCGAGAAAACGGTCTGTATTAACTTCTGGCGCTATAAAGAGTTTCTCCCATCGTCCTTACGACTCGGCCCCGTTGCTCTCCCATTCGTGGAGACAACAAAATTTTTAGGTCTTACATTTGACAGGAAACTTAGTTGGTCTCCACATGTGTCATATTTGGCTGCCCGTTGTACCCGTTCTCTAAATGTCCTCCGTGATCTCAGTGGCACGTCGTGGGGAGCGGATCGAACCGTCCTACTTCGCCTATATCGGTCGATCGTCCGCTCCAAGCTGGATTATGGGTGCTTTGTATACTCCTCTGCACGGCCGTCCATCTTACGCCGCCTCAACTCCATACAACATCGGGGTTTACGGCTTGCGATCGGAGCGTTTTATACTAGTCCCGTCGAGAGTCTTCATGCTGAAGCCGGTGAATTGCCACTCACCTACCGGCGCGATATACTGCTTTGTCGTTACGCCTGTCGGCTACTGTCAATGCCCGACCACCCATCGTATCGTTCCTTTTTTGACGACTGTCTCGACCGTCAATACGGGTTGTATGTCTCTGCCCTGCTACCCCCTGGAGTTCGCTTTCGTCGCCTCCTTCAACACCTTGATTTTTCACTCCCTTCAACCTTTAGAGTGGGCGAGAGCCACACGCCACCTTGGCTCCAGGCTCAGGTTCGCGTTCACCTTGACCTTAGCTCGCTCCCAAAGGAGGTTACCCCCGTTTCGGTATACCACTCCCGTTTGGTCGAACTTCGTTCGAAGTTCATTAATATGACCTTCATTTACACAGATGGCTCGAAGACCAATGACGGGGTCGGGTGTTCTTTTATTGTCGGGGCAAAAAGTTTCAAATACCGGCTACATGGCCATTGTTCGGTCTTCACAGCTGAGCTCTTTGCCCTCTACCAGGCTGTTCTTTACGTCTGCCGCCACCGACATTCTGCTTATGTCATCTGCTCCGATTCTCTGAGCGCCATCCAGAGCCTCAGTGATCCGTATCCGGTTCACCCTTTCGCGCACCGGATCCAACGCTCTCTTCAGCAGCTGGCGGACGACGGGTCTCCAGTTAGCTTTATGTGGGTTCCTGGCCATGTCGGTATCCCTGGGATCGAAGCTGCAGATGCCGCGGCCAAGGCTGCGGTCCTCCAGCCTCGGACGGCTTCTTGTTGTGTCCCTTCATCAGATTGTAGCACGGTCATTTGTCGGCGAATTTTATCGCTGTGGCATGCCGATTGGGCTGCACTTACGGACAACAAGTTTCGGGCCTTGAAACCTCTTCCCGCAGCTTGGACGTCCTTCTCACGTCCTTCTCGGCGGGAGGAGGTAGTTTTGGCCCGGGTACGAATTGGACACTGCCGGTTCAGCCATCGCCATCTGCTGATGGCAGCGCCGGCGCCGTTCTGTCCATGGGGGCAATTGCTGACGGTCCGCCACATTTTAACGTCCTGTCCGGATTTTACTACGTTGCGTCTTGATCTTAGCCTGCCATGTACTCTGGATGCCATTTTAGCGGATGACCCAGGAGCTACTGCTCGCGTTCTTCGTTTTATCAACTTGACACACCTGTCTAAGGACGTTTGATTATGCTGTAGTTTTTTAATCCTATGCCTGTTAATACGTCTTTTATAGTGTTGTCCCTTTTAGTTGCTGTTTTAACCTTGTGCCTCGCGGTACATTCCTAACTTAGTCAGGTCGCTAATGACCACTGTAGTTGTGCGACCTAAAACCACAAAAAAAAAAAAAAAACAAATTTGACGACAACCACGAGGAAGGTATTTCTAGGCAACTTCATTCATTGTTACATGAAAATATCATACCAGCCGATCGTCCATTACTGGAAGAAATACACTACTGGCCATTAAAATTGAGACACCAAGAAGAAATGCAGATAATAAACAGGTATTCATTGGACAAATATATATTACTAGAACTGATATGTGGTTACATTTTCACGCAATTTGCGTGCATAGAACCTGAGAAATCAGTACCCAGAACAAAAACGTCTGGTCATAATAACGGCCTAGATACGCCTGGGCATCGAGTCAAACAGAGCTTGGATAGAGATTACAGGTACAGCTGCCCATGCAGCTTCAACACGATACCACAGTTCATCAAGAGTAGTGACTGGCGTATTGTGATGAGCCAGTTGCTCGGACACCATTGACCAGACGTTTTCAATTGGTGAGAGATCTGGAGAATGTGCTGGCCAAGGCAGCAGTCGAACATTTTCTGTATCCAGAAAGGCCCGTACAGGACCTGCAACATGCGGTCGTGCATTATCCCGCTGAAATGTAGGGTTTCGTAGGGATCGAATCAAGGGTAGAGCCACAGGTCGTAACACACCTGAAATGTAACGTCCACTGTTCAAAGTGCCGTGAACGCGAACAAGAGGTGACCGAGACGTGTAGCCAATGACACATCATACCATCACGCTGGGCGATACACAACGATGTCGCCAAACACAGATGCGACCATCATGATGCTGTAAACAGAACCTGGATTCATCCGAACAAATGACGTTTTGCTATTCGTGCACCCAGGTTCATCGTTGAGCACACCATCGCAGGCGCTCCTGTCTGTGATACAGCGTCAAGGCTAACTGCAGCCGTGATCTCCGAGCTGATAGTCCATGCTGCTGCAAACGTCGTCGAACTGTTCGCGCAGGCGGTTGTTGTCTTGCAAACGTCCCCATCTGTTGACTCAGGGATCGAGACGTGGCAGCACGATCCGTTTCAGCCATGTGGATAAGATGCCAGTCATCTCGACTGCTAGTGATACGAGACCGTTGGTATCCAGCACGGCGTTCCGTATTACCCTCCTGAACCCACCGATTCCATATTCTGCTAACAGTCGTTGGATCTCGACCAAAGCGAGCAAAAATTTCGCGATACGATAAACCGCAATCGCGGTAGGCTACAATCCGACCTTTATCAAAGTCGGAAACGTGATGGTACGCATTTCTCCTCCTTACACGAGGCATCACAACAACGTTTCACCAGGCAACACCGGTCAACTGCTGTTTGTGTACGAGAAATCGGTTGGAAACTCTCCTCATGTCAGCACGTTGTAGGTGTCGCCACCGGCGCCAACCTTGTGTGAATGCTCTGAAAAGCTAATCATTTGCATATCAGAGCATCTTCATTCTGTCGGTCAAATTTCGCGTCTGTAGCACGCCATCTTCGTGGTGTAGCAATTTTAATGGCCAGTAGTGTAACTCACTATTAACTCCTCTACTAAGCGGAAAAAATACAGTCATGGAAATGACGGCATTGGACGATTTAATGTCAAGCTACGTCTTCCACAGGGACTTGTTCAAATACTAAAACTTCTATTTACTGCAGCCTTAACTCAAAAAACTGTACCATCCCAATGAAAGCAAACACATATTTGAATGATCCAGAAACCTGGAAAACCCCAATACAACAAAGTCATATGGATCGTCCGCAATACTTGCAGTAATTGGCAAAACCTTTGAAACAATAATTAACAAGAAACTACCACAGCTCGAAAAAGATAACAATATACCACATGAGCAAGCTGGTTTGAAACAATCACCTTACCGTCGGTCCATTATTAAGACTAACTATTAAAGCAGCAGAAGTCTGTAATTTAAGAGATGTGACTTCTCCCCTCTTCCTGGCCATAGAACGCGACTTAGATAGGGTATGGTATGCCGGATTTCTTCACAAAATGCTAAAATACAACGTCCCACGTGAAATAGCACAATTAATAACAAACCTCACTGGAAATAGAAAAGTACAACTACGAGTTGTCTTACTTTATACTCATATCGGGAGTCCCTCAGGGTGCCATCATCTCCCCACTGTTACATACGATATACACACATCCAAAAAAGTTTTGCATCATCCTGGTTCCTAGAACTCCTGACGATAGACGTTTACTGTGGATATTGTATCACAGACACAGCCCCTTGACTGTTCAGAGATGTCACTAAACCCAAGATGTAAACAACCAAGCTTGAGCAGGACCTGTTACACGGCTTGGGTCTGACAGCCGATCAATTCCACTCATTCCACCAGGAAGGAGGTACACAGCTCGTGTTGTCTGTAGTTCAACCATGCCTAGTCGGCCAATAACGCGGTTCGATCGCGTCCACATTGTTACTTTGTGCCAGGAAGGGCTCTCAACGAGGGAGGTGTCCAGACGTCTTGGAGTGAACCAAAGCGATGTTGTTCGGAAATGGAGGAGATACAGAGAGGCAAGAACTTTCGATGACATGCCTCGCTCATGCCGCCCAAGGGCTACTACTGCAGTGGATGACCGTTACCTACGGATTAGGGCTCGGAGGAACCCTGACAGCAACGCCACCATGTTGAATAATGCTTTTCGTGCAGACACAGGACGTGGTGTTACGCTTCAGACTGCGCAATAGACTGCATGATAAGCAACTTCACGTCCATGGTGAGGTCCATCTTTGCAACCACGACACCATGCAGCGCGGTACTGTGGGCCCAGCAACATACCGAATGGGTCGCTCAGCACTGGCATCATGTTCTCTTCACACATGAGCGTCGCATATGCCTTCAACCAGATAATCGTTGGAGACGTGTTTGGAGGCAACTCGGCCAGGCTGAACGCCTTAGACGCACTGTCCAGCGAGTGCAGCAAGGTGGAGGTTCCCAGCTGTGTTGGGGTGGCATTATGTGGGGTCGACGTACGCCGCTGGTAGTTATGGAGGGTGCCGTAATGACTGTACGATACGTGAATGCCATCCTCCAACCGATAGTGCAACGTTATTGGCAGCATATTGACGAAGCATTCGTCTTCATGAACGACAAGTTGCGCCCCCATCGCGCACATCTTGTGAATGACTTCCTTCAGGATAACGACATCGCTCGACTAGAGTGGCCATCATGTTCTCCAGACATGAACCCTTTCGAACATGCCTGGGGTAGATTGAAAAGGGCGGTTTATGGACAAGTGACCTACCAACCACTCTGAGGGATCTACGCCGAATCGCAATTGAGGAGTGGGACAATCTGGACCAACAGTGCCTTGATGAACTTGTAGATAGTATACCACGATGAATACAGGCATGCATTAATGCAAGAGGATGTGCTACTGGGTATTAGAGGTACTGGCGCGTGCAGCAATCTGGACCATCACCTCTGAAGGTCTCGCTGTATGGTGGCACAACGTGCAATGTGCTGTTTTCATGAGCAATAAAAATAGCGGAAATGATGATTATGTTGATCTCTATTCCAATTTTCTGTACAGGTTCCGGAACTCTCGGAAACGAGGTGATGCTAAACGTTTTTCGATGTGTGTATTAGATAACATCTGTGAAGGAAGAAGAATCTATTAGGTGACTCCTGTGACGCATGCCTGTCATAAACGTGTTTGCATTTGAATATTTCTTGGTTGTGCATCCAGAAGACACAACATATCTGAGTCCCGGTTTCTTGTCATCTTCAGGCTTTCGTGAGGAATTTTTTTTTATTTGGTGTAAGTGGGTTCTTATTTCGTTTTATAGGATTTTTAATTGCAGTAGAAGCCCTTGAGCAGCCTGAGTGAGGCATATCACCTACAGTTACTGTCTCTCTGTATTCCTCCATTTTCGAACAACATCGCTTTGGTTCACTCCGAGACGCCTGGTTTTCCCTTGGTGAGAGCCCTTCCTGGCACGAAGTAACAATGCGGACGCGATCGAACGGCGGTATTGACCGTCTAGGCATGGTTGAACTACAGACAACACGAGCCGTGTACCTCCTTCCTGGTGGAATGACTGGAACTGATCGGCTGTCAGACCCCCCTCCGTGTAACAGGCGCTGCTCACGCATGGTTGTTTACATCTTGGGTTTAGTGGCATCTCTGAATAGTCAAAGGGACTATGTCTGTGATACAATATCCACAGTGAACGTCTGTCTTCAGGAGTTCTAGGAACTGGGGTGAGTCTTACTCTGTAAAAGTGATTCAAAAGGCTGGTCATTATCAAAAGAAAAATCTGCTATTCAGCTGCAAAGGACTCCTGATTTATTCTTTTCTCATTCTGTGGATACATGAGAATACTGTTACAGAATAGAATTGTATTAAGGAGAAACAAAACGATCTGAAAATCCTCTTCAGCCAGCATCAAGGCAGCGGAAGCCATGCCAACGCCCCGCTTCGCAATCAAAACGACAAACTGATAGAAAGCCGACATTTGGGAAAACAGAACAAATCCAGAAGAGGGTACCCGACTTCGCACGAGCGAGAAGCTTGAATCGTAAACTCAGCAATATGACCTCAGCGAGGAGAAGACGTCTCGTCATTGTAACAGCACACCTTGATTTCGTAAGAGAGAGTAACAGTACACAATTGCAACTATCAGCATGTTGATACGGCGGGAAAGCATAAAGCTGAATCCTTGAAAGCCATTCTTATGAAACAGAGGGATTGTGATACCGCAGGAAAGAAGGCACAGTCAGTCATGGCAGTCCTGACATAAAGTCACTGTCTCGAACCATTAGTAATAAATACTCTGGCTCTCGAGTCCTTGGATGAATCTTTACGCTGCAACTACGAGGCCAAACCATAGATGAGCTGCTACCGCTCGACAAGATGACTTCCGCCTCTGGAATGCTACCTGTTTGGTCTACCATACTCGGTCATTTGGCCTGCCGACTTTGCAATCACCAGGAGACTTCTACTCACGGGTTACTGAGCTGAACTGACGTTGTTTGCTGCTGTGGCCACCTGTACAGCATTGGGGGCTGCGCTAGCGGCTGCTGCTCCAGGCTGTAAACAGTCATCGATATCCCTGATTTCCCTTAGTGGGAGAGCTATGCTGTGGACCATCTCCACATGCAAAGTTACTGAGAGATTAGCAGAGCACATCCCCTTCAACTTCAACGAGAGTGCTCCAGTAAAACGCAGTGTCTGTCCCAGACTGCCATGCCTGTCGTATGTGCTATGTCACTCGGCTATGACCTGCCTGACACCGTGGTTACGTGAGCTGGAGGCCGAGGACGACGTCCGCTGCAGTCTGCTTATACAGCGCTAGCAAGTACCGAGTCTTTGCGCTGCACTGGCGGTGGCCTGGGCGGTGACGAAAGGAGAATATATGATTGTAAATTTTAATGAAATAAATTCTTATTTCATGCCCAGCGCGAAGACTGGCCTGCGCCTCTACACTCCATGCTATGTCATTCTGACAGCCTTAGAGGTCTCAACCCAGTTTTATACAGCAGAGCTACGCTGTAACAGAACCACGTCTGTAGCACCACTGCTGTCATCATCTGAGTTTTCATCCTGATGCAATGCAGTGGGGAGAGTGAGCATTTTTTTGCGTTGGCCGTTCTGACAGTATTTTTGTTTGTGTCCATATGAAAGCGCAGGAACATTAGTTCCACTCTGAGACCGTCATTTGTGAAACTGCTGGAGCCTGCAGACTTATTGTGTAGTGGAAATACCAGAGAAATGTACTCCACGCCAATGAGTTTCAATTTTTTTAATTTATCAGGCCATGAATTGCCATGCACTAGGTCAGTTCCGTTATATGTGATATTTGTAGAGCGGTTCTAGGCGCTACAGTCTGGAACCGCGCGACCGCTACGGTCGCAGGTTCGAATGCTGCCTCGGGCATAGGTGTGTGACATGTCCTTAGGTTAGTTAGGTTTGCGTAGTTCTAAGTCTAGGGGACTGATGACCTCAGAAGTTCAGTCCCATAGTGCTCAGAGCCATATTTGTAGAAGGTTTGGACACATGGTGCAGGACTGTTCAGAGTCACGTTGGATTATGACCTGGCGTAGGAATTAATTTGTAGTATTGTCGGTCGTAGTATAAATATAGCTTTCGTACATCTTTCTTTTGTAACGGCAGTAACAGAACCCACAAAATGGTGGAAACACGTTCTGCTACTGTGGGTGAAATTGTCATTGCTATAACAGAGCGAGTACAAATGTGTGAACAGGAAAGTGACGATCTATAGAAGCAAGTTGAAATGTTACAAGGTACGGCACAGCAACTGCAGTCAGAATCAGGAGATGTTAAGATAGTGTTCGCGCATCGCGCCCTCCTCTCTATTCGTCAGCAGCAAATTTAATAACCGTCTTTTTCCGGAAAAACAACGAAGGGTGTCACTTTGTTCATTAGAAATGTATTAGCCAACGCTGAGTTGTGCAATTGAACGAATGAAACGTGTTTGCATATTGTTAACTTACGGTTAATGGGTGAAGCTAAAGCATTCGTAATGTATCATGAGGTACTTATCTAGGCAGAATCGTACCTGAATCTAGCTGATGATTTACACAGCACTACCATAGACAAAACTGCCCGACAAGTTTTTGTGAGAAAGTGAATAGTTTAGTGCAGAAAACGATTTAATCTGTGGATTTTTTTTTATAGAATCCTAAGATCAATGCACAAACATACGAGCTTCTGGTAAAGAGCAAGAGCTGACACAATCGCCTTGCATGAAGCTGAAAATATGGCTCTCAATGTTTTTGTAAAGGGTATGTCACCCAAAGTCAGGACGGAGAATCCATCTGACCTGGCAGAAGCTGTTAGTGTCACCGCACAATTGGAGGAAACAGATAACGCTGTGAATGTTAAGCGTTACAGATGGGGACATAAGAACCATCTGCAGAAGCAATGTCGCCAACCAGATTGTTATCGGTATGGTCAAGTCGTTCGTAAGGTGTGAGTTGAAGAAAAAAGAAAAAATGGTTCAAATGTCTCTGAGCACTATGGGACTTAACATCTTAGGTCATCAGTTCCCTAGAACTTAGAACTAGTTAAACCTAACTAACTTAAGGACATCACACACATCCATGCCCGAGGCAGGATTCGAACCTGCGACCGTAGCAGTCGCGCGGTTTCGGACTGCGCGCCTAGAACCGCGAGACCACCGCGGCCGGCGAAGAAAAAAGAAAATAGGAAAGATATTGAGAAAATGTATTCATTAAACACAAACGGGAATGTGTCGCCCGTCGGAAGCCATGCCCTGTAGAACGTTATACTGCACATACGTATGCAGAGATGGATTGCTACATCGTTTTGTACCCAGAAACATAGCTTGGATTAGCAATGTAAATGGAGAGCTTATAGTTCGTGTTAGCCTAGATATTTTTTGCATGGATGAGAAACGGCTGCCAAAGGACTCGATGATTGACAATTTTGATGTTAGGAATGAAGAAGAATTGAGAGGTCATGTAACGACCAGAGCCGCAAGGCAACAGTTAATGGAAATGCAATACGTAAGAAAGTGAATTACTTGCAAGGAAGTGATCGACAAGTGACGGAAGCTTTATTACTATAATTTTTAGATTTGTTTAACACGAACGGTTCTTTACCAGTATAGCCTATTACACAATTTCATATACCCACAGGTAACATCACTCCAGCCTATAGAAAGCCATACCAGGTTTCCAAGCGTTCACAACTATTAATGGAAAAATTTATTGACCAGCAATTGGCAGAGGGAACAATAGAATATAGTCACAGTCCATGGAATGGAAATGTCATCGTCGTGTCAAAAGAGTCATCGGATAGTATAAAGAAGCACAGGTTCTGTTGTGATTACAGATATATGAACGCAAAACCTTTCACCAAAGACTGTTGGATTGCATGCTTCGTGGACTGAAACGTAAAAAAAAACATGTGGTTTATGTACATGACATTGTATTTTCGAGAAACGTGGAAGAACACTTCAAGCATTGGTAGTAGTGTCTAACAGACTACAAACAACATGTGTACCACTTAGCGCCAATAAATGCGATTTTGCACAAACAAACGTGAAATACCTTGGCTATGCAATTAGTGCAGAATGTGCAAAAACTGATCCCTGAGTAATTTTGGCAGTCTGTGACTTTGTAGCACCGCAAAAAACCAAACAACTTCTGTTTTATAGGCCTTCGCAGCTATTATAGGAAATTCATTAACGATTTTTCAAAAATTGCTGAATCATTGAACTGATTGTTACAAAAAGGTGTAAAACTCGAATGTACAACAGGTAAACAAACAAAATTTTTGGCGTTGAAGAAAATATGGACAAGAAACCCAGTACTGATATTCCAAGGTTTCGAAAAATAATTCGTCGTTTCATGTAATACTAGAAATAGTGTGCTAGGGTGCCTTCTCAAACAAAATGCAGAAGATAAAAAAATATCTGTGATCTATGTGTCTTGACAACTCAACAAGGCAGAACTGAATTAATCCATGACAGAAAAATAACTGTTAGTGATCATTTATGGAATTACATATTTCATTGCTACATGTATGGCGAAAAGTTCGAAGCATTAACAGACCATGCATTGTTAAAATGGTTGTTGTCATTAAAGTATCCTTCTAGTAGATTAATGAGATGGGTACTCAAACTGGGTGAATTCGATTATGAAGTAATCCATACACCAAGAAAGAAGTATAAAATTGTGGACACGTTACGCAGAAAAATCGGAGTACTGCAAACAATATGCAAAAGTATAGCTGAATGGCAGAAGGAACAATCAAGTAACATAGAGTGCTAGGCATTTAAATTGCAGCCCTGTTCATGACACTGGACAACTTACTCAGCAGATCGACGAAGGGCAGACCATGAAGACCTAAACCTAAACTTGCAGACCATGAAGACTATCACTGCCCAGGAGTGAAGTTTTACAATAAGCACATGACTGCATGTTAGCAGGTCATGGTGGCTGCAGAATTATGGATAGCAGAAGTGGCGAAAAATACAGGTGCAAAATTAGGAAATGTGATGTGGAAGAGTATGTAAAAAATTATATATCTTAGACACAAAACTCTGATCTTACAAGGGAACCTCCCCATCGCACCCCTCTCAGATTTAGTTATAAGTTGGCACAGTGGATAGGCCTTGGAAAACTGAACACAGATCAATCGGGAAAGCAGGAGGAAGTTGTGTGGAACTATGAAAAAAATAAGCAAAATATACAAACTGCGTAGTCCATGCTCAAGATATGCAACATCAAGGAGAGTGTGAGCTCAGGAGCGCAGTGGTCCCGTGGTTAGCGTGTTTATTTTCAGACAATTATCAAAGTTCAGGTACTCATACGTAATCAGCTTCGCTCTCCAAAATTCCAGGACATGTTCAGATTTGCTTGGACATATGCAGGATTTGACGGTCTACACAAGGACAAATTTTAAAACGTTAAAAACATATGTTTTGACAGAGCACAGGGAAAACTGTATGACTGTGAAACTCTTGCATTCATTTGTTGCAGTTTATGTGACAAACTCTTATGTTTTCATCACTTTTTTGGGAGTGATTATCACATCCACAAGAAAACCTAAATCGGGCAAGGTAGAAGAATCTTTTTACCATTCGTCAAGTGTACAAGTTAGGTGAGTCGACAACATATTCCTGTCATGTGACGCACATGCCGTCACCAGTGTCGTATAGAATATATCAGACGTGTTTTCCTGTGGAGGAATCGGTTGACCTATGACCTTGCGATCAAGTGTTTTCGGTTCCCATTGGCAAGGCACTAAACTTATTACAGTGAACAGAGACGTCAATGAACGAACGGACAGATCATAACTTCGCGAAAACAAAAAATTAAACTTTTCACTCAAGGGAAGACTTGTTCGCAGATGCTCACGCTAACCACGGGACCACGGCGCTCCTGAGCTCACACTCTCTTTGGTGTTGCCTATCTTGCGCATGGACTACTCAATCTGTATATTTTGCTTAATTTTTCACAGTTCCACACAACTTCTAAACATTCATGGTGGTGTCTGATTGTACTATATCGTGTCTCCCTACCACTTTCGCGCAACGACGCTCTGAGCGTGTTTTTTAGGGAACTAACTAGTTTGAACCTGGGACCTGTTGCTGGTAAGGAGACGCCAGACCACACATGACATGTAGAATTCAGAAGAGTTCAGTGAGACTAGCGATGATATAACCAAATACTTAATGATCTCAGCGTCAGCTCCACTGCACTCCCTGTAAAATAATCTTAATACTAACTAAATTTAGTGGAAAGGGATCAAGGCTTTCCTATTTTTAGTTAGCTGGTAAAATAACGTTGAAAAAGCAGTTAAGTTTACCATTGGAAATTTTATTCTACTCACAAAACATCGTTTATAAATTGCACTATTGATAAAAGGAAATGTTTTAATACAGGATGGTAAAAACCAACTGCGTTCAACAAAAATGTGAACGAATATTCCCTAAATGGGTTTCCAAGTTCTACAATCGATCGAAGGATGACCTATGCCATATCACATCTATAATCTAGGTTTAAATTAAGTTTCGCAAAAGAGAAAACTATCAAAATGGTCTACAGTGACCCTCAATTATCTTTAATTACTTATCTAACCTGTAGTAAAATACAGTGGCTGATGTGGCTTCTCAATAACTATAAAATAGAAAAATCATCGCGTTTCAGGTCTTTACTTCAAGTTGCAAATGTGAACACCATGAGTTTTAATTAACGATCGACACTAGTATTACGCAAAAAAGGGGTGTAACAGGTGAGACTTCTGCAGTTCTGAGTGAAGCCTTATGCGCTCAAAAATGCGGCATCGCGTGCGTTCATTACCTTGTCGGTGTTTAGGCAGCTTCAGGGCGACAGCGGCCGGCGCACCAGCCGTCCAGCTCGCCGTCTCGGAACCAACTCTACTCTAACTTCTCGTTACTACAATTTACCGAAGTTGGTTTAAAAAAACTATCTGGCTGTGTTTTCATCTGACCAATCAGGGTCTCAATGTTAACCTTAAGCTCCGCCTACAAAAATTCTGTCTATCCAATGAAAAACGTTATACTTTTCGTGGTGGGGCAATGTTTTTTTTTAAAGTTTGCAACGTAACAGAGACGCTAAAAAGTCTCACGCTAAAACCTGCAGCTGGTGTGGTCCTTTTAGCGTTATCGTGAGATCTATACTGTTCTTCTGGAGGGCTCTATCTTTTAACATGGGCTGGAGGATTTTCCTAATGTAACAGACACGCGAAAAAGTCTCACGCTAAAACTTCCGGGTGGTAGTGGCCCTTTTTGTGTTATCGTAAGATCTATACTGCTTTTCTGGAGGGCTCTAGCTTTTAACATGGGCTGGGGGTGATCCTTGACGTACCTGAGACGCGAAAAAGCCTCACGCTAAAACGTGCGGGTTGTATAGTCGTACAGGTAGGCTCGCGGCGTGGGTGCCCAGCCCCTCCCTTATCTAGCTTAACACGGTTCTGCTCTCGGCTTCTGTCCTCGTTCCTCCCCTCGGAACTGTGTCTGCCTCACGGTGGGAAGGTACGACATGCATTTAGGCATTCTTGTGTTAGTCTGTGGTATTCCATTTGCTCACTCGTTACTCGTATTACTTTGGTTAATTTAATGTCACGATTTATTCGGAGCTATGTGACATACTAGTAGATTTGCTTATTATGTCAGGGTTTTCATGGAAGGTGTTGGATTTGCCTGACACCTTACAAACTTCTTCCTGTTTTCTCGATTGATCTGGGTTCAGTTTTTCAATACCTATCCACTGTGCCAACTTATAACAAAATCTGAGGGGGGTGCGATGGGGAGGTTCCCTTGTTAGTCGCCAAGCAGCTACTGCCAGAAGCTAACAAAGTGTTTGAAAATCTTGTACTGAACGTCCCCTGCAGGAAATACGTATATATTAACAATAACCCGCTGAGGTGACAAAAGTCATGAGATACCTCCTAATACCGTGTCGGCTTCCTTTGAGCTGGCGCAGTGCAGAAGCTCTACGTGGTATGGAGTCAATAAGTCGTTGGGAGACCCGTGAAGAAATATTGAGCTAAGCTGTCTCTATAGCCATCATTTACGTTCCATAAATATTCTATGGCAGTCATGACAGGTGATCTGGGCGGCCAAATCGTTCACTTGGATGGTCAGAATGCTCATCAAACCTGTTGTGAACAATTATAGCTCAGTGACATGGAGTAGTGTCATCCCTAAAATGGATGGCTTGGTCTCCAGGTAGCCGAACATAACTATTTCCAATCAATGATCGATTCACTCGTACCAGAGGACCCAGTCCATTCCATGTAAACATAGCCCAAGTCCATTCCATGTAAACATATCCCACACTATCGTGGAGCCACCACCAGCTTGCACAATACCTTGTTAAGAATTTGACTTCGGGGGGTCTGCACCAAACTCGAACCTACCACAGCTTTTACCAAATGATTCGAGGACTCATCTGACTAGGCCTCAGTTTTCCAGTCATCTGGGGTCCAACCGATATGGTCACAAGGCCAGAAGAGGCGCTGCAGGCGACGTCGAGCTGTTAGCAAAGGCATTCGCGTCCGTCGTCTGCTGCCACAGCTCATTAACGCCATATTTCGCCGCATTGTCCTAATAGATACGTTCGTCTTACGCCCCTCGTTGATTTCTGCGGCTATTTCATGCTGTGTTGCTTGTCTATTAGTATAAGCACCTCTATGCAAACGCAACTGCTTGAAGTTTGGCATCCTCGTCTGTTAATTCCAATAATTACGTTGGAAACGTTTCCACATGAATCACCTGAGTACAATTGATTGCCCCGCCAGTGCACTGCCGTTGTATACCTTGTGTGCGTGATTCTACCACCATTTGTATATGTACATATCGCTATCCCATGACATTTGTCATCTCAGAGTAGATCACTTTCCCCAATACATCAAAAAGGTAGCAATCCCAGACCAACAAGCTGACACAGTAGCACAGGCCTTAGTAAGTAATTGGATCCTAACGTCTGGAGTATCAGATGCCATAACAACAGATCACAGAACAAATTTCATATCAGAGTTGACCAGTTGTGTCGTTTCCTTCACATACGCAACTTAAACAAGAAAGTCCTTTCCATCCACAAAGAAATGGACGAACAGAGAGAGTTCAAAGAATGGTTTCTAAAATGTTTGCTGTCATGTTAACAACCTGTACAATAATTAGGACACGTAACTAGCATTCACAACTTCGTTGCACAGTTCTAAAGTTCACATCAGTACCAATGTTTCACCATACGATGTGATATAGGCAGAAAAATGCCACCTCCTTTTCACATGGTAAAATCCAAGCTTCAAACTAACATCTAGTCAGTAACAGAGTTTGCAAAACGTTTACATGAAGTTTGCCAAGGGGTAAAACGAGCCAACACAAAAGCTTGAAAAAGTCAGAAACAAAGTTTAGGGGAAACTGCCCCAATGCAGAGTTAGTCAGTGGGTACTATTCACCAAGCCATACACACAGAAAGGTGATACCAAAAATTTTTAACTAAGTACTATAGACTGTATGGAGTAGTTGAAACGACGTCACCGGTAAATGTTAAGTTGCAAATTGTCAACTAAAACATCTGTTGTTCACATTATCAGAGTGAAACCATTCAAAGGAGCTGTTCATGTTTTACCAGAAGTTCCATCAGTTGCACCAGTCTCTGAAAAAGCGCCCAAAAACGATAAGAAACGAGAATCTATTAACGATCAAGAGATACACTATATACCTTATGCATTCGGACCGCGAAATGAGACGTTACTGTATATCAGAGTTTTTATATTGTTTTAGAGTTTGCTGTACGTTTATTATCTTTAAGTGTTGCTACGTGTTCATGCACACACAGCCACACATGATATGGTTCAAATGGCTCTGAGCACTATGGGACTTAACATCTATGGTCATCAGTCCCCTAGAACTTAGAACTACTTAAACCTAACTAACCTAAGGACATTACACACATCCATGCCCGAGGCAGGAATCGAACCTGCAACCATAGCAGTCACGCGGTTCCCATGTGCAAAAGAGCTCAGAAATTTTGTATCGATTAGGACAGAGTTTATTTTCTTTTCACGTTTATACATTTCCCGAAAAGGGAAGGAACTGATGAGACATTCGTTTCTCTTAGAAGGCGCACCACTAAGGACCTACAGGAAGGTTATCGTAGCCCTGATAGCACTTCATTTCGTCAAGGAAGGAATACCGAATACAGTTCGGAACCAACCGTTCAATTTTGGAATAGTTCTCCAGACAACCACATGTACTATTAACTAGTCATCGGTGGGCGTTAAGATTAACCTTCGACATATGGGAAATACGAACTGAAGTATGCAGGTTACAGGAGATATTCACGAAATTACACGAAGACGCGCAGAAAGAGAATATTTTGGAGGAAATACAAAATGAGAATCATGATCACAGACTTTCATATGAGAAACTGAGAGCGCAACTAAATCTACTGATAGAAACAGATGTTAACCGGAAAGAAATGAGGACATATGGGTGCAAGGTGGAAGTTACTGAAAACCGTATTCGGCACCTCAGACAATGAAGATGTACAAAATTTAAATAGTACAGTACAACAAATCAGCTGATACCCCTAGAACTGCAGCAAACTGGCGCACTACACAGGTGAATAGATGGGACAGAATGTGCTTAATAAAACGAGAATGATAAGAGGATTGATAACAGAATTGACGAACAAAAGGTGTCATGCGGCCAATGAATAACAACCTGGGAAGAATTCAGGTTCGATTTAGAGCATTAGAAGGGAGAATGAGCATAGCTAGACTGTTGCGTGCCTTAGCGGATAGCTAGAATTACGTGAGGCTAGCCGCAGCAGCGCTGCATGAAGCTGTTTACCATGCCATGCACGGACATCGGGGATCAAACGGTTCAAATGGCTCTGAGCACTATGGGACTTAACAGCTATGGTCATCAGTCCCCTAGAATTTAGAACTACTTAAACCTAACTAACCTAAGGACATCACACAACACCCAGTCATCACGAGGCAGAGAAAATTCCTGTCCCCGCCGGGAATCGAACCCGGGAACCCGGGGAACATCTGGGTTCCACACAGGAATTCCCCGCAGAACTTCAACACGCAGTACCTCTAATCGAAAAACACCTAGTCTTGTTCTGCCACTTAGCATTTGTGTTAAGTTAGTTCAGAAACAGCACAACTAAGTGTGTCCATTCAGTTTCTGGTAGTAGGCATGAATGCACAATGCCAGTGATTTACCATTCACCATTATCCGATAAAATGGGGAACTGTGAACAAATGGACCCAGATACACTACTGTCCATTAAAATTGCCACACCACGAAGATGTCGTGCTACAGACGCGAAATTTGACTGACAGAAAGAAGATGCTCTGATATGCAAATGATTAGCTTTTCAAAGCATTCACACAAAATTGGCGCCGGTGGTGACACCTACAACGTGCTGACATGAGGAGAGCTTCCAACCGATTTCTCATACACAAACAGCAGTTGACCGACGTTGCCTGGTGAAAAGTTGTTGTGATGCCTCGAGTAAGGAGGAGAAATTCGTACCATCACGTATCCGACATTGATAAAGGTCGGATTGTAGCCTATCGCGATTGCAGTTTATCGTATCGCGACATTGCTGCTCGCGTTGGTAGAGATCCAATGACTGTTAGCAGAATATGGAATCGGTGGGTTCAGGAGGGTAATGCGGAACGCCGTGCAGGATCCCAACGGCCTCGTATCACTAGCAGTTGAGATGACTGCCATCTTATCCGCATGGCTCTAACGGATCGTGCAGTCACGTCTCGATCCCTGACACATGGGGACGTTTGCAAGACAACTTCCATGTGCACGAACTGTTCGACGACGTTTGCAGCAGCATGGACTATTAGTTCGGAGACCATGGCTGTAGTTACCCTTGATGCTGCATCACAGACAGGAGCGCCTGCAATCGTGTACTCAACGATGAACCTGGGTGCACGAATGGGAAAACGTCATTTGTTCGGATGAATCCAGGTTCTGTTTACAGCACCATGATGGTCGCATCGGTGTTTGGCGACATCGCGGTGAACGCACATTGGAAGCGTGTATTCGTCATCGCCATACTGGCGTATCACCCGGCGTGATGCTATGCGCTGCCACTGGTTACACGTCTCGGTCATCTCTTGTTTGCATTGACAGCACTTAAAATAGTGGACGTTACATTTCAGATGTGTTACGACCTGTGGCTCTACCCTTGATTCGATCCCTGGGAAACCCTACATTTCAGCAGGATAATGCACGACCGCATGTTGCAGGTCCAGTACGGGCCTTTCTGGATACAGAAAATGTTCGACTGCTGCCCTGGCCAGAACATTCGCCAGATTTCTCACCAACTGAAAACGTCTGGTCAACGGTGGCCAAGCAACTGGCTCGTCACAAAACGCCAGTCACTACTCTTGATGAACTGTGGTATCGTGTTGAAGCTGCATGGGCAGCTGGACCTGTAATCGCCATCCAAGCTCTGCTTGACTCAATGCCCAGGCGTATTAAGGCCGTTATTGCTGCCAAAGGTGGTTTTTTCTGGGTACTGATTTCTTGGGATCTATGCACCCAAATTACGTGAAAATGTAATCACATGTCAGTTCTAGTATAATATATTTGTCCAATGAGTACCTGTTTATCATCTGCATTTCTTCTTAGTGTAGCAATTTTAATGGCCAGTAGTGTACAAGCGTAAAGAAGTATTATTAATTTGAGAACAAAGGGGAGCATACGTCGTCAGGTCATTAGCAGAACTACAACATTGAATAAGCTAAATGATCGCGATTTGTCAATCCAGGGCGATACAGTCTAAGTCTACTATTTTCTTTCCGCGTAACAGCTTCTAAGGACAAAATAAACTCTTGTTTACGAAACGGCAAAATTTGACTCAAAACGTGGCACAGAATGCAGAGTTTATGACACATCTGGTGGTGAATTAACAGAGTCGAGTAATTACAACGGATTAGGAAAAACCGAGTTCTAAAATCAAGATAGTGTACTTCCGGAGAAGAAATTCTCGAAATTTTTAAACAGGCAGTGATGTTAGCTGAGTAATATACTAGAAGGACCAGGAGCTCAAATTTAATTTTGCTCGAAGTTACGTGAGATAGTGGAGACTATGAAACTTAAAAAAGATTCGAAATTAAAATATCCCCATTTCATACAGCAGCCTGAAGAGAATGTATCTGAGAATATCTGTAATATGAATTCTTACGGCACACATTATCCAGGTTTGTTTTACTGAAAACAAAACTATACCAATTCATTTTTACATACTTTAAACTTCATGTATTTTAATTTTTAGTGCCTATACTTGTTTATTTATGCTTTATATATGACTATAGGATGTAGATGCCGTGTGGCGGCAGATAATGGTTGCAGTGATCGGTATACCAAGTAGAAGTCTACAGACACCAGTACTTGAATTCTGGCCCCTATTTTGACCAGATCGAAGGTGGAATCTTCCTACATGTCGATCAGGGGCCTGATGATGGCGTATCAAATCGCCGAAACTGGTAGCCAAACAAAATACGTTTGGAAATTAGACGGCAGAAAGGTGTGTGATTTGACATCCTGTTACAGATATTACGTCACCGTAAGTGAATACACCAGTACTGAACGAATTTGTAGCAAAGCAGAGGACCGATGCGGGTACTACGAAATGAACTGAAAACGAATCGCGACTGGCAAACGAAAGGAGACTGTAAACCTTTATCTTACTCCAAGGACAAATAAGCAATAAATGTGATTTCCAGTTCTTTGTCTTGTTGAACAGGACATGCTTCCTGATATTAAGAAAAAATCAATCTGAAATCACGTCTTCAACCTCGACCATAAAAATATGATGTTACGTCAAAATGTACTGCAACCAACGCTGGACATTAATTTTCAGTGTTGTTGTAGCTGCACAGTTGATCTAAATTGATGAGCAACTGAGCACATTTACTATACTTCCTATGGGCGTTTCGGAATACATGCAGTTTCTTCGAGTATGTAAACGATAGACAAAGATATTCTGGAATTATGGTTATTTTCTTTTGGTTTATTTCTGTGAACCACTGCCTTACCTGCCACTGGAGAGAATGTAGTGCATGTCATACATCACTGAATTATGTAGTGCTAACCCTAGGAGTCTTCTAAAGTGCTTTTGTTATTTAATTATTGGTATGTTGCATTTGTGAATGGAGTTGAATGCTGGGCAGGATCTTTAATCCGACTCATAGTTGTATGCGAGTCAGGTTGTTCACCTTCTTTTCTCGCATGCTAACGCTCAATGTGTTACGGCAGGGGCGTCCAAGATTTCGGTTTGCGAGCCGTGTCGGTCACGAGTGCCAAAGCTCCCTACACATTTCCGTCACTGCCACGCCACAATGTCTGAGCTCGAGGAGGGGGAAAACCGCGAACGCACTGCATTTCAGTGGCAGAGCAGCCACACTATATACGACTTGGTTTTGTATTTCATATGTCAGCAACACAGATCACAAACAGAACAAATTTTCAGTACTACTTAACCATGTTTGGCATGCTGAAGACGTAACATAATTTTTATCTGGTACTCACGGTCGTCATACGGACAAACGCAGACAATTTGACAGAGTCTCGCACTCAAATTACTTTGTAATTGTGACTGTTTGCTTCATAATCGAAAAAAACGTTCTTTCACACAAAATTGTCGTTCGAAATATTGCAGCACTTTTGCAACTTGCAAACTCTACCCGAGGAAAACATTGTAGACGTCCAGAACAGTCTTAGCGTGAAAGGAATTTGCCTTTAAAATGGCAAATATCTTGCAGATCAATCAGCTACATCTGCACATGCACATCTACATCTACGTCTACATCTATGCTACGCAAACCACCGATGTATGGCAGAGGGTACATCGCATTGTACCAGTTATTAGTGTGTCTTCATGTTCCATTCACTTATGTAGCGCGGGAAGAATGATTGCTTGAATGCCTCTGTGCGTGCTGTAATTATTATAGTCTTGTCATCATGATCCGTTTGTGAGCGATGAATTGGGTGTTGTAGTATATTCCTAGAGTAATCATTTAAAGACCATTCTCGAAACTTCGTTAGTAGACTTTCTCGGGATAGTTTACTTCTCTCTTCAAGAGCCTTCCATTTCAAAAAAATGGCTCTGAGCACTATGGGACTTAACTGCAGTGGTCATCAGTCCCCTAGAACTTAGAACTACTTAAACCTGACTAACCTAAGGACATCACACACATCCATGCCCGAGGCAGGATTCGAACCTGCGACCGCAGCGGTCGCGCGGTTCCAGACTGTAGCGCCCAGAACCGCTCGGATACTCCGGCCGGCCTTCCATTTCAGTTTCGTAAGTATCTCTGTTACACTCTCTCACGGATTAAACAAACCTGTCACAATTCGTCTTCATTCTCTGTATATGTTCAATATCCCCTGTTAGTCCTATCTGGTCCAGGTGCCATACACTTGAACAATACTCTAGAACCGGTCCCACGACTGATCGGTAAGCTATCTACGTTGTAGATTGATTGCACACCTCCAGTATTCTACCGATAAGCCATAAGTCTACCTATGTGACTATTCCATTTCATATCCCGTTACAGCCAGATATTTGTACGAGTTGGCCGTTTCCAATAGTGGCTCATTGATATTACAATCATACGACACTACGTTTCTTTTCCTTTTATGAAGTGTACAATTTTACATTGCTGAACACTTAAAGCAAGCTGTCAATCTCTGCACCAGTTTGAAATCTTACCAAGATCTGAGTGAATATTTACGCAGCTTCTTTCAGATAGTACCTCATTGTACACTACTGGCCATTACAATTGCTACACCAAGAAGAAATGCAGATGATAAACGGGTATTCATTGGACAAATATATTATACTAGAACTGACATGTGATTACATTTTCACGTAATTTGGGTGCATAGATCCTGAGAAATCAGTACCCAGAACAACCATCTCTGGCAGCAATAACGGCCTTGATACGCCTGGGCATTGAGTCAAGCAGAGCTTGGATGGCGTGCACAGGTACAGCTGCCCATGCAGCGTCAACACGATACCACAGTTCATCAAGAGTAGTGACTGGCGTATTGTGATGAGCCAGTTGCTCGGACACCATTGACCAGACGTTTTCAAATGGTGAGAGATCTGCCGGCCAGGGCAGTAGTCGAACATTTTCTGTATCCAGAAAGGCCCGTACAGGAACGTGCAACATGCGGTCGAGCATTATCCTGCTGAAATGTAGGGTTTCCCAGGGATCGAATCAAGGGTAGAGCCACAGGTCGTAACACATATGAAATGTAACGTCCACTGTTCAAAGTGCCGCCAATGCGAACAAGAGGTGACCGAGTCGTGTAACCAATGGCATCCCATACCATCACGCCGGGTGATACACCAGTATGGCGATGACGAATACACGCTTCCAATGTGCGTTCACCGCTATTTCGCCAAACACCGATGCGACCATCATGATGCTGTAAACAGAACCTGGATTCATCCGAACAAATGACTTTTTGCCATTCGTGCACCCAGGTTCGTCGTTGAGTACACGATTGCAGGCGCTCCTGTATGTGATGCAGCATCAAGGGTAACTACATCCATGGTCTCCGAGCTAATAGTCCATGCTGCTGCAAACGTCGTCGAACAGTTCGTGCACATGGAAGTTGTCTTGCAAACGTCCCCATGTGTTGACTCAGGGATCGAGACGTGACTGCACGATCCGTTACAGCCATGGGGATAAGATTCCTGTCATCTGTACTGCAAGTGATACGAGCCCGTTGGGATCCAGCACGGCGTACCGCATTACCCTCCTGAATCCATATTCTGCTAACAGTCATTGGATCTCGACCAACGCGAGCAGTAATGTCGCGATACGATAAACTGCAATCGCGATAGGCTGCAATCCGACCTTTATCAAAGTCGGAAACGTGATGGTACGAATTTCTCCTTCTTACACGAGGCATCACAACAACGTTTCACCGGGCAACGCCGGTCAACTGCTGTTTGTGTATGAGAAATCGGTTGGAAACTTTCCTCATGTCAGCACGTTGTAGGTGTCGCCACCGGCGCCAACCTTGTGTGAATGCTCTGAAAAGCTAATCACTTGCATATCGCAGCATCTTCTTCCTGTCGGCTTAATTTCGCGTCTGTAGCACGTCATCTTTGTGGTGTAGCAATTTTAATGGCCAGTTGTGTAGATAACTGCGTCTTCAAAAGCCTATTTTTACTATTGTCTACAAGATCACTGATATATAGCATGAACAGGAAGGATCCCAACACGCTTCACTGGGGCACACTAGAAGTTACTTTTACATCTGACGCTGATTCTTCATTCAAGATAACATGTTGCGTCCTCCATATCAAAAAGTCTTCAGTCCAGTCATAAATTTGACTTGATACTACATATGATCGTACTTTTGATAATACGCATAAGTGTGTCACTGAGTCAAATACTTTTCGGAAATCATGAAATACAGCATCTACCTGACTGCCTTGAACCAAAGCGTTCAGTATGTCATGTGAGAAAAGTACGGTTTGGGTTTCACATGATCGATATTTTCAAAATTCATGTTGGCTGGCATTCAGGAGGTCATTCTGTTCAATATACCTGATTATTTTTAAACTCAGAATATGTTCCAATATTCTATTGCAAATCGATGTCAAGGATATTGGATGGTAGTTTTGTGGATTGCTTCTACCGTCCTTCTTGCAGAGGGGAGTGACCTGTCCCTCTTTCCAAGAACTGGGCACGGTTTTTTGTTGAAGTGGTCTACGTTAGATTATATTTAGAAGAGGAGCCAACTCACCTCAAATTCAGTATAGAATCTGCTATGGATTCCATCGGACCGTGGAGCTTTGTTCACTTTTAATGATTTCAGCTGTTTCCCAACACTGGTGACACTAACACTTATTTCATGCATCTTTCAGTGGAATGAGGATTAAATAGGGGCAAATCTCCTGGGTTTTCCTATGTAAAGGAACATTTGGAAATGGAGTTAAGCATTTCAGCTTTTGTCCTGCTACCCTCAATTTCAGTTCATGTCTCATTCACTAGGGACTGGACACTAACTTTGACGCCACTAGCAGCTTTTACGAATGACCAGAATTTTTTTGGGTTCTGTGGAGGTTCACTTGACAATATTCTGATATGGTAGTCACTGAACGCACCACGCATTGCTGTCTTGACAGCTAGACGCGTTTCATTCAGCACCTCTCTATCTATAGCCCTGCGCTTTATTTTACATCTATTAGGCAGTAATCTTTGTTTCTTTATAAGTTTCTTTACAGTGACTGTATACCATGGACAGTCCCTCCCATAACGAACTGTTCTACTGGCCACATAGGTATCCAGTGCAGAGTTGGTTATTCTTTTAAACTTGAGCCAGTCTACATGTTCGTGCCCTGTGCAGAAAGTTTCAAGTTCCTCACTTAGATATGACACAACTAATTTTTTTATTTAGTTTCCTGAACATATATATTTTTCTCCTTCTATTACTTGTCTTTCGTAGTTTGGTAATCATTGTTGCCACTACCGTGTCTTGGTCACTGATACTAGTTTCGACGTGGACATCCTCAAAAGGTCAGGTCTGTTTGTTGCCATTAGATCCCATATATTTTCATCATTAGCGGATGTCCTAAATATTTGTTCTACGTAGCTTTCAGAAAAGGCATTTAGTAAAGTTTCACAGGATGTCTTATCACTACCACCATTAAAAAAACTTACTTCCTACTCCAAATGTTTCTTTTGTTTCCTTTACTGCTTTCTCAATATATAGATTGAATAACGTCGTAGATAGGCTACAACCCTGTCTCACTCCCTTCTCAACCACTGCTTCCCTTCCTTGCCCCTCAACTCTTATAATTGCCCTCTGGCTTCTGTACAAATTGTAAATAGCCTTTCACTTCCCCTTGCCATCTTCAGAATTTGAAAGAGTGTATTTCAGTCAACACTGTCGAAAGCTTTCTCTACCTCTACAAATGCTAGAAATGTAAGTTTACCTTTCCTTAATCTATCTTCTAAGGTAAGTCGTAGGTTCAGTATTGCCTCACGTGTTCCAACATTTCTGTGGAATCCAAACTGATCTTCCCTAAGGTCGGCTTCTACCACTTTTTCCATTCGCCTGTAAAGAGTTTTTGTTAGTATTTTGCAGCTGTGGCTTATTAAACTGTTAGTTCGGTAATTTTCACATCTGTCAACACTTTCCTTCTTTGAGGTTGGAATTATTATATTCTTCCTGACGTCTGAGGTTATTTCGAATTTCTCATATATCTTGCTTATCGGATGGTAGAGTTTTGTCGGGGCTGGCTCTCCTAAGGCCATCAGTAGTTCTAATGGAACGTTGTCTACTCCCAGGGCCTTGTTTCAACTTAGGTCTTTCAGTGCTCTGTCAGACTCTTCATGCAGTATCGTATCTCCCATTTCATATTCATCTAAGTTTTCTTCTATTTCCATAACATTGCCCTCAAGTACATCACCCTTACATAGACCCTCTATATACTCCTTCCATCTTTCTGCTTTCCCTTCTTTGCTTTGAACTGGTTTTCCATCTGAGCTCTTGATATTCATACAAGTGGTTCTCTTTTTTTCAGCAGTCTTCTTAATTTTCCTGTCGGCAGAACCTATCTTATCCTTAGTGACATATGACCCTACATCCTTACATTTGTCCTGTAGCCATCCATACCTAGCTATTTTACACTTACTGTCGATCTCATTTTTGCCTGCTTCATTTACTGCATTTGTATGTTATCTACTTTCGTCAACTAAATTCAATACCTCTTCTTTTACCCAAGGATTTCTACTAGCCCTTGTCTCTTTACCAACTTGATCCTCTGCTGCTTCACTATTTCATCTCTCAAAGCTACCCATTCTTCATCTACAGTATTTCTTTCCCCTGTTCTTGTCAATCGTCCCCCAATGCTCTTCTGAAGCTCTCTACAACCTCTGGTTCTTTCAGTTTATCCCGGTGCCATCTCCTTAAACGCCTACCTTTTTGCAATTTCTTCAATTTTAATCTACAGTTCATAACCAAGAGATTGTGATCAGAGTCCACATCTGTCCCTTGAAATGTCTCACAATTCGAAACCTGGCTCCTAAATCTCTGTCTCACGATTATATACCTACCTTACTGAAACCTTCCAGTGTCTCCAGGTCTCTTCCACGTATACAAATTTCTTGCATGGTTCTTAAACCATGTGTTAGCTATGATTAAGTTATGCTCTGTGCAAAATTCTATCAGGCGGCTTCCTCTTTCATTCCTTACCCCCATTCACATATTCACCTACTACTTTTCCTTCTCTTCCTTTTCCTATTATCGAATTCCAGTCACTCATGACTATTAAATTTTAGTCTCCCTTCTTTATCTGAATAATTTCTTTTATCTCATCATACATTTCCTCAGTCTCTTCGTCATTGCGGTGCTAGTTGGTAGCCTATATAAGCTTTTACTACAGTGGTAAGCTTGGGCTTCTTGTTTATCTTAGGTGCAGTAGTAAGTTCACTATGATGTTTGTAATAGCTTATTCGCGCTCCTGTTTTTATTCATTATTAAACCTACTCTTGCATTACACCTATTTGCTTTTGGATTTATAAACCTGTATTCATCTGACCTTAAGTCTTGTTCCTCCTGCCACCGAATTTCACTAATTACCACTATATCTAGCTTTAACCTATCCATTTCGCTTTTTAAATTTAACCTACCTGCCCGATTATCAGACATTCCACGCTTCGATCCGTAGAACGCCAGTTTTGTTTCTCCTGATAACGACGTCCTCCTGAGATTCGAAAGGCAGACTACTTTACCTCCGGGATATTTTCCCCAAGAGGACGCCATCATCATTTAACCATAAAGTAAAGCTGCATGCCCTCGGGAGAAATTACGGCTGTTGTTTCCCCTTGCTTTCAGCCGCTCGCAGTACCAGCATGGCAAGGCGGTTTTGGTTAATGTTACAAGGCCAGATGAGTCAATCATCAAGACCAGTGGTCGTCAAACTGCGGGCCGCAGGGCGCATATGGCCCAGATCATGTTTTAGTACAGCCCGCAACTCTCCTCGGCTTCGCACGGGTAGCGTTAGGTAACTTCCTGTCTGACGTAGCGGTGTTTTGTTTACGGAAACTGCGTGGAATTGTGGTTAAAGTCGGGGAAGTAATTAGGTAACTGAAAGCCATCCACCACTTTCATTTAACGCGCCACTTACCGGTGTTCCGCAGCGCTAAAGGCGTGAGTGGCTTGCTAGCAAACAATGTGAGCCGTGCATCAAAAGCGCCTGTTTTTATTACATGTTATCTTCACCTTTTTAAAACAAAGTCTGTAGGCTGAAGAGCGGCATACTAAGCTGCTGCCAGCCCGCCCCCTTCGGGGGGAATCGACATTCAAGAGAGAAAAAAAAAACAGCTTAGCATCTCCGCCCCTCCCCTGTTCTATAAAGCCCTCCAGGGCTGGTCCCGCAGCCTCATTGTTAGCTTTGTAGTGTCAGTGTGTCAGTCGTGAACTAAGTTTCGGTGCCCCTGAGCGTTCGTCGCGGATTGAGTGTATTTGTGCTCATATTTGGTGATATCATTATCAGTGGAATAAATAATGTCTGCTGTACCCTCAGGAACAGTGACTAAGAGGAAAATATGTGAAGAGAAAAGAAGGTAGTGCTACTTGCTTAATATGCCGGAATACGATTGTGGGACTGAAGAGATACAATTTATTTCGCCACTACACAAGCAAGCACAATTCATTTACAGTAGCTTTTCCTTTGAATTCAAATGAAAGAAAGGAAAAAAAATGCTCATCTAAAATCTACCATTCGTCGTCAACAAAACGTTATGTTAGCAGCAGTTGGGCAAAGTGAGGCTGTCACAAGAGCATCATACCGAGTATGTAATATTCTGGCAACAAATATGAAAGCTTTCACTCATACTGAATTAGTGAAGCAATGTATGATGACTGTTTCTGAATCGTTTAAAATTTCTCCAACAGTAAACAAATATCAGCTGAAAGGAGTAAGCTTACACTTACAGAATCTACCTGTCGACGTCATATAGAAGATATTTCAGTTATATGTTTGAGGCAGTAATTAATAACGTCAAACTATGCAAATACTTCAGACTTACATGTGATTCCAGTACAGATTTAGTTTCGATGGCTCAGTTTTCATTATTTGTGCGTTACTGCACAAATGATGGGGTAAAAGAGGAAGATATATTAGCAAATATAACCATGAAAGATCACACAAAAGGATATGATTTTGTGGATGCAATTAAAGAATTTGTAAAAAAATGACTTATCTATGAGCAAATTAATATCAGTTTGTGCAGATGGTTGAGCGTCAATGACGGGCGTCAACAATAGTTTGATAGCACTGATTAAGAAGGAATGGAATTTGCCAAATATACTCTCTATTCACAGCTTACTGTATCAAGAAAGTTTGGCATGTCAAATTTCAAATATCAAATTGAAGAATGTTATGCAAACGGTTATAAGCGTTATAAATTTCATTCGTGCCCGTGAACTTAATCACCGAGAATTTAAAGAACTTCTGCAGGAATTGCAAGCTTGTTAATGTAATATAATATTTTAAGAATACATCTATCTCATCTTGCATGAAAGTACTTTAAAATAAATTTCACGAACAAGATACACTGATTCCAGGTTTGTTTTTGGTAGTGGCTCAAAATTACTAATGATTCCATTCCTTCCCTTCACCCAACATATGCTCCTGCCTATGTACATGAATACTGTAAGATTATGCAAGTCAAATGAATTTATTTTCACAGAGAGAATTAAACTGGAATGAATTAGTCGGATGCACTGTATACTTTTTTCAGTTTATTGAAATTTGATCAGCAGCATTTTATGCAGTTTTCAACACTCGTAAACATGGTGACAGTCATTCTGTGAAAGTCTGTAAATGGCACATGTCATCATTGACTCATGCTACCACAACGATTATTCCAGTAGGTTTCAACACTTCACTCCTGTGAAGACTGACTAAAAATGTAATTGTTGACAACGTGACAACTACTCGTATGTCTCCTACGAATATATCCCTCATAATCTAATAGTTGTCAAACCGGCGGACAGGTAATTAAAAATCTTTTTCCCTTTATTGTAGAATTTCAGTGTCATAAACATGGCTTATTGTTGTCAGCAACTGCACAGCAATGTTATTTGGCGAAGGAGTCACATACATCCAACAGCTGGGAGTGATTTGTTTCCGAAAGTACTATTTCATTTTAACAGGTACTAATGTTTACAGTTTCTGAAGAACGATAAATGATATATATCCAAATCCGGTACAGAATAAATAGTTTGCAGCTGTCGGCTGTACCTGTTTCCTTCGTCAAATGAAAAGTATTCCAAGAATTGTAAGTAGGATCGCGTAAAGTTGTTCTATCACCTTTACAGGTGCCACTTGATACAGGGGCAGATAGACTTGTCGTTGCGATTGGAAGGGACGTAATAATAGAAATGTTTTCGAGTTTGTTTCTCAGTGCTGACAAAAATGGGTGCATGTGCCTTGTACCAATTAGCTGCTGTTGTATCAGTCTTAAATGAAAGTGCGTTAGATTCATGAATACGCATTATAGAGACGGTCATATGCGGTACATATTTGTTAAAAGAAATAATTAATTATTAGCTCTTAATGTGTGTGTGTGTGTGTTTTATCCTCCACTTCTCCTCCTAAACCCTCGGATCGATTTCAACCACACTGATACATGTATTATTTTCAATCTGTAAAGAAATATTATGGGGTAAGCAAAGGCAACGTCTTATTGGGGCGGGGGATGGTGATGTGGAGGGAGAAGGGGGAGGAGAACATGCATACATACAGGGGGAGTGCGAAATGGACAGATAAAGGGGTGAAGAGATGGTGGGTGAGGGAAAGTCGAGATGGACGACAGAGAGTGAGGGAAGGAAGAGACAGAATAACATAAGATTTGAATAAATACATATCTAGCCAGTACCAGGTAACTCATCTAGTATGAAATAAAATTAAGGGTGTTGTAGTTCAGCCAAGTGAGTTGAAGAAAAATAACTTTCAAAACATGTAGAAAACAGTTGTCATTGCCTAATGTTACATAATATTACATTTAGGTATGAGTCCATTTGCTGTTATTCACCATCTGTTCACAAAGACAATTCAGCAATTTTCGTCCGGCAATTACAGTGTTACAGTTTACGGGCCATTGAGGGTGGCAACAATCTGAAACAGAGAACATTCTGCACGTAGTGGTCCGAATGGTATCGACTTTAACAATAAGTGCTAGAAAGTCACTGGTAAACCTCTCGCTTCTTTACTACAGCTAGTCTATTGGAGATTAATAACGCACCATTTACGTGGTTTGCCAGTTAATAAAAAGACCTGGGAACCTGCGGCCCGAGGTGCCACATCATATTGTTAGTTTTGGCCGTTGAGCAAAAAAGTTTGACGAACACTGATCCAGAATGCTGCCGCTGCAACTACTGAAAAGGCTGCTGCCTTTCTTCAGGAACCAAACGTTTTTCTGGCCTCTCAACATATACCTTTCCGTTGTGGTTGCACCTCACCACCAACGGCAAGGTCCATGAAAGGAGAGTGGGATACTGGTGCAAAAAAGAAAGAAAAAAAGGACAGAAGTAACGTTGGCATGGAATACCTCTGTTGGCAAATACGAGTTATATCCCGAACTTCAACTGATCTATATAGATTAACTGCAATACGGGATACAAATTTAACGTATGTCGGTTTTTTCGCCTTCGCTATGGCTAGTATCCTATTTTTCAGTTGACCTATGTAGGTCAACTAAAGTATTGGATACAGTTTTTACAGGTGTTCCTTTTTTCGCCTCTGCTACCACTAGCATCCTATTACTCAGTTGATACTAGTACTAGTGAAGGCGAAAAGACCTGAACACATGAAATTTGTGTCCATACTTCAGCTGACGTATATAGGCCAACTGAAAAATAGCATATCAATGCCAGCGAAGACGAAAAAATCGACGTACGTAACATTGGAATCCTGTACTTTATGTGAAAAAATAACGACATACATGAAATTTGTGTCTCATTCTTCTGTTGACTTATACAGGTTAATTGAAGTATGAGATAAAATTTTTTTCGCCTTCGATACTAATAGCATCGACTGTAAATAATCGCAGTAGTACTAGTGAGGCGAAAAAACCTGCAACGGTAAAATTTGTATCCCGTACTTCAGTTGACCTTGTAGGTCATCTGAAGAGCAAGTTACCATCATCGTAATTCAATACCAGTGTTAGCGAAAGAGAAAAAAAAGCGACAACTGAAAAATCTGTATTCTGGGAAAATCTGTGCTCTGTACTGCAGTTGACGAACCCTGTTACCCGTCTGCCATATTCATAGCAATAGATAAATCCATACCTAAAAAAGAAAATCAAAAAGTAAAAATTGTCCATAATGAAAAACAATTCTTCTAAAATATCTCAAACTCGCTAAGAATGAACTGGAACAAAGAAATTATTTAAATTAATACAGGTGGCAAAAATCGTACACACATTCATTTATTTCAATTTATAATGATGACACCACAGTCTAACATAACAGTCGCGACACTTCGCCTCGATTTTGTTGCCTTCAGCGCCAGCAGCGTCCCAAGTGGCCGGTAGGTTGAACTGTGAGTTCGGCGCGATCGTGAAAGCGAATAGTGATTGTTTATTTTGATTTATAGAATGGTTTTTACCATCGGGAGCTTTGTAGCGCAATAAATTGCAGCAGCAACAGGAAGAACACACCACAGCCGTCTTTTTTAGGTTTCCTAAGGATGCTGAGAGATAAATACCATCATATTAGTAAACTGTATCGTCAGGATTCACTTGCAAACTGTATGTGTATAAATAATGACTGTTTCGTTTTAGGAGCAGAAAATGGCTAGTTAATAGCAGACGAGAAGACCTTATGAAGAAATACCCAGTTTACCTGTATAATAATATTAGGTTTTGCTCGCTACATTTCGAACGAAACCAGTTCATGAACGCAAACAATAACAAACTCGTGTGGAATGCAGTACCCACACAGTTTGACATTCCAAATAAGCCACCTCAGCTGACTATGAAGAGGAAACTGCCACAAAGATTCGACAATCAATCTAAAGCTGTAAAACAGTCCTATGACACAGAAGCAGCCAGTTCAGCTCTCCATGTATCAGTGCCAGATTCGTGTGAATCATCAACACAGACCTGCTTTGACGATGAAGTGGTTCGAGTAAGTGCAGCTGTTCGTGTCTTACAAAAGCGTGTGAAGTGTCAGAATGTGCAGATCGCTAGACTTCGAGCGAAACTTTTATGGGACAAGGAAAATGCCTACAGACAGATTGTTTGAAAATTATTCAAATATTTGGTTTTTCAAGAAATGTAATGTAATCAGCTCATTATAATGTTTTCAGTATATTTCTCCCACTATTTGGCAGTTGTTTGTCCCACTTAGAATAATATAAAGATGAAGGTCGTACTTGTGGCAACAGGCGACAATGACAAAACACAGTAGGCCTACAGAACGATAAACGAGCTGTCGATCGCTTTTGCATGTAGAGGTACATGTCTGTGTTTCGTACTTGTGAATCTGTGTGCTTATATTCTTTTGATATCAACGTGGTAAGCTGCAATTCTGTCCAATGTCACAAGAGTTTATTCACGAATGTGTTGTAGCTTGCCACTCTATTCATGGTTTTTGTCCATACTAGCTCTTATTTTAGAATCATTTTTAGAAACATATATGCCTTCTGATACTACACAAACTCTTGGAGGCAAGAAAATAACTCGAATAATTCGGAAATTACCTAGGAAATGGATGGAAACAAACATTATGCTTACGACGCGTCTGACGTTCACCTTACCTGCCGCATGGAGCGCTAGTGTCGCTCCATCTGTCAAACGGCAACAACTTTCACAGCAGTGAGTGTAGCGACTGTTATGTTAGACTGTGATGACACCTAGCCACAGAAGATAACGGTTGTTATCTATGGGTCAAAAATAAAGACATTAATATCTATGAGTAAACCATGACATCATTGGTCAAAGCCGACGTTAAAGTCTATAGATAATGCAGACCGCGCACGCACCAATCTCTTGCCGTGTTGACTTTAGAAACCAACATCTAAGTCACATGACTCGGGAAGCAAGCTAAACTCGTTGCAGCAAACTGAATCTCTGTCATTATGAAGTGGGGCTCACAGTTTTCGTCATTTATACCTGAATTCAAGCACACATTTTAGCAATAAAATGACTTGTAATGCTACTATTCTCTGTGTAATACTACAGTTAACTTAGTTTTTCCGAAATTCCTAATATTAATGGCATGGTTATCGTTATTACACGCGACCATTCGAAAAGTATTGACAATTCTTCTCACGAAACACAGAATTGCAATTATTTGGTGAATGCCTGTTTTCATTGCACTGTCAGTCTGAATTCACCGCTTTCACAGGATTATAAGACGAACTATATGTTTGACAGACAGCATTAATTTTCTGACAGTTTCTCAACAATACGTATGAAATATTTTATTACGGCTTTATAAGAAATGAAATCAGTTTATATCTATAATGTCCGTTTCTCCCATAATAAGCGTTATATTTTATGACTTCTGCTTAATACAGTTCAGAAAGCAAAATAGTGTACATAATTTATTAGAAAATATAGTAGAGAATTACTGTAGTGAGTAAGATATTAAAGTTCTCCCATTTTAAAACGTTAGTTTTTCACCGAGTTTTACAATTAAGGATTAACATGCATTCTAACTTTCAGCTTATGGAAATATCTCTGCGAGGGTTTTAAAGTAGTTCACTTTCACAACCGAGATTTTCGTCAGTTTACCTAATCAGTAGGATATAAAACAAGGCTTATCTGAGCACATGTGAACGTCAATAGTTCTGCTTCTAGTAAAAAAGCACAACATTTGATCTATCATAAACTGTCCACTATGAATGCGTAATGATATACACGGCTTCGTGCCCCGAGTCACATGACTTAGATGTTGGTTCCAGTAAAATGACGTCATGCGCAGTCTGTGTTATCTGTGGTCTATGGCCGACGGGTTGTATTCCATTCCTCAGTTGGCCCAGGATTTTAATACTCTCACTTATGGGAGTCATCTCTTCTGATCTTACGTTGATACTTCCAGGTTTCCTTCAGCTACCGTTATCTGGATTGGATGGAGAGTCGCCTAATTTAAAAACCCTCGTGTGCACCTCAGGCACAGTCAGCTATCTAAGTAGCAGTCTCTAATGAGTAGTGCACACCTGACCCATTTACAGGGGTTGTTTTCAACTGAAACGGCAAAGGGTCTCGAAAACAGCGGGAAAAGAGATGTAAGACTGATTGGCAGTGTCCTCAAAACGTTTAGGAAACTATCTTTGTAATTCTGTCAAGACCACAATGTATTCTTCCAACCTCTCGTTTTCTTTAACGGCAGCGAACTTGGGGAACATGACTGTGTTTGTCAGAATGTGTCCCTTCTGCAAAGCGATTTTCTTTATAAACATATCCACATCAAATAAGAAAGAAGTTATCTTGCAATGTCCTACTGTGGACAGTGTGCAGTCAAGTACACTTAAAATGCGCAGTCTGTAATCCATTTTGGATGTTCTAATTTTCATTCCTGCACTCTTTTATCCTTCATAAATACAAAAATAGCTGGTTTTGAATCGAAAAATCGTCCCAGACTTGTCTCTTCACTTATCTAAACTACTTTGCAGCAATACGAGCATATAAAGTCTTCACACACCCCGTTCAGTTCCATTGAAAACAGTTGCAATTGATAATGGAACAAAGGATGCGGTTTCAGAAATGTACCTCCAATTTCTTCACGTGCTCCATGCTTGCAAATTTAGTACAAAGTATTTCTTGATTTACAGAACAACGAATCCCGTCTGCCGATCGTAGTAATTTTTTGGTCTGTAATTGTAATGCCATTCACGGCCAATATGGAGTATTCGTCGCTTACGCAAACCGACAATTCCCATCCTCTCTTCTGTCATTTCCATTCATGTTAAAGGATTCAGATCGACAGACTGCCTCTTTTTGTGCAAACAACCACTGGACCTGTGAACGTTCTTCATACCACCGAGCAAACAGCGAAGAGTAAACTGCGCTGATGGCACTATTGTATAGAGCTCCAGAGAGTTGTGCCGACCAAAAAATGACGCTTCGAAATGCAAAATGAATGTCATGCTGTTCCGGAAACATCCGGGAAGGACCGAGCAACTCGAAATGACAGGCCAGGTCCTTGCCCTCCCGCGACCGGTACACGCTGCGCGTGTGAACTTGGCCACGCTTTGGCCTACCCTGTATAACGATAAAGGAGCATATCTTTTTCATTTCCCTAAATTAATATTTATTTTAACTTCGTAGCGGACAAACTGAAACCGTGTACGAATTCCAAAGTTTCGTTAGTAACTTTTCAGATCAACATTTGCCTTCAAGCCCCACAGAATGGTATCACGAGTACCGACTAAGACCACACCCACCATTCTCACCATCGTCACAACACCGTCACCAATGGGACTCGTGGTCCCATACTTTACCATACTTGATGATGACAGAAGCAAGTAATAACTGTCTAAGCGGTCAACCATGGCAGGTCATATTCTAAGCCGACCGACACATGCAATGTCTCCGTCAATGTAAGCAGCTGTCAATCGGCGATGAGCAAACTAAGTTAATACTAGTTCTAAGTGTACATCGGATTAGATGCCTTGTTCTTCCCATAAACATATGAGGTACCGGGGCGAATAAGGTTCACTGCCATCCTTAGCCACGCATTCTTCCCATGGTGTGAACAGGGAGGGGAATGATTTAGGACCATACTTCCTGGCATTGTACTGAGACTTGGAACACTTACGAGACTGCTGGTGTTTGATCAGCAGCAAGTGATGACGTGGTACGCTTCATTGAGCGTCTTCCATCCTGAAGCCACCCCCTCTGACCAGGGGCTCTCCCCAAAGGCACCACCCAGCCTCAGCAACGACCACCTGGCAGGATGGCCATTGCCGGGAGTCCCAATGCCCCAGGGTGACGGGCATGTACTCCTTGGCATACGTGGGGAGTTAACAGCACAGGCATCAGCAGAGCAATCCCTGTGTAGTCAGGGGGCTACAACCAACAGGGTACATGGTGGCCCCACCGCAATGGACTGGCTACTGTGCTGGATATGAGATGCAAAGAAGTCCATGGTCTTCGTTGGCACAGAAAATGACACTGCATAGTGGGTGGAGGAAAACACACTCAGGAAGGAGATGAAACATGACAGAAAAGCATAACCGTATGTAGAATATGTTATTAACACAAATTTAATGTTCATTTTCCGGATCTCTACTGAAGTGGTAAAAAATAATTGTTACAACCGTATAAACATACACCGTTCGAAAAGAGGAAATAATATATTTCCTAACATATTCTAACGAAGTATCATCAATAATCTGCGACGCATATTTATAAGGATGGAATTGCTATGATTAAGGAGTGAAGAAATCAACTGTTAACACAACACTATACTTCGTTGGTCGCTAATATTTTTATTTTTGCTAGCAGTTATTGAAAATATATGTTTCTCTGAACCAAAGTTGCCTCCAGAGATTTTATACGCAAACTGCCAGTTTACTGTTAGCACGGCAACATTAACACTCTTGTGTTGATCAACACAATCAGTGAAAAGAAAAAGAAAACGGTTTACCTATGGCGAGTGTTGCCGCTTGAGTGGTCTGTTTCACGTGTGTTCGAATGTATTGGCTCGTTTAAACTGAAGTATTCGAGAGATGATGATAGACTCCTTGCAGTATGAAAGACGTTAGTTGTAAAGTGGTATATCTTTCTGTAAAAGAGCTTCATATTGTTTCTAGGTGCTAGATAAAGGAAAGATTTTGGTAGCGAATTGTTAACTGTGAAACCAGTGAAGGAAGGATAAAATTTCACAAAAGCATACGGCAGCCACGGAATTTCTTGAGCAAAAACGAAGTAGTGAAGCACGTGTACATTTACTTGTAAGTTCCAAGAGATAATTAAAGAACAACGCAAAGAATAAAGAAATACGTAAGAGAAGAGCAATTATCAAGAGCAGTTTTCTTTAGCTCATACAGTTTCAGTGGGAAATGCCAAAAAAGGGGAAAGGTAAGAAAGACGTAACTGAAGATGGGAAAGGTGAATCCACTGAAAAGAAGAAGCATGTTTCCCTTAAATCCGAGACGGAAATGGAATTGGAAGAGGACGAAGAGGAAGGCCCACCCATGGCTATTGAAGGTATCGTGCGCCTTTGCCTGCCGTTGGAAATTCAAACCGTGCTAGAATGCGTTATAGGAGAACAATGCACTCTGGACTCGCCTTGGGTGGAAGTGCGAAAAGCTGCAATCCAAGAAAACATTGGAACCCTTAAGGCGGAGTCACCGTTCTACGACAGCAGAATTGCAATTACCACGTACCCTGGAGATAGGATGTTCATCGGGTGGGATGTGTTAGAAGAAGCAGAAAACCAATTTCTACTGTGCTTGACGAAAGAGGCTCGAGAAGAGATTCTTGAAGTGTTGGAGCAAAAGAGAATAGCTGTAGAGGAGCGCTTGGGGAACGCCGTCTTGAAGAGTATCAAGGAATGGAAGTCACTCGGAACGGAAACATTCTTAGAAGAGGCTGCTATACGGGACACGAGACCAAAACTGAAGACAAAAATGTTGACAGAACGGGACATAGACAAATCACAGGCACCCGCCGATTTTGAAGACGAAGGAGGCGACGGGGAAGACGACTTCAGTTTCAAGTTCTTCCCCAAAGAACATTTGAAATCACAACGTATCGCGAGGAAGAGGTACGATAACTTCTGTCAGGCGAGTCCACCTGTGACTAACCGAGAGGCACAGACGTACACTGCCATTCCGAGACACACCTGGTCACAGTATGAGTACACAGTGGACGTAGGAGCGGGGACGTTACAAGAAGAAGTCGTAGAAAAGCTTGAAGGCTACTTGAGTTCGGTGATGGACAATGTAGAGAGTCAACTCACTTACAACGCCGTCCTAGACTTGTACTGCGATGACTACGGCAGGATTGGCGTTGGGGCTCAAGACTATGAGGTTCGCGAGAAAGTCGTTTTCGAGGAGTACGAGAACTTTATCGATGTGCAGCACTGCAAGGAGAGGGTGGTGACGTCAGTGGCGTGGCACCCGACACTTACTGGCACAGTCGCTGTCTCCTACGCGGAGCACACACGCTTCACTTTCTACGAGAGGTCTGCGTCTAAGGGTCTGGAGCAGATGAACAGGGAGGTCAAGAATAGATTCTATGGTAACAACCTTGTTTTGCTCTGGAGCTTCACAGACAAGTACGTTGATCTGATTTCTGCATAACTCTGTAATTTATGTAGCACAAAGTCCATATCTTTGAGTCAAGTGCAAGGTTCGATTCCACCCTTGTGCTTTGACCCATGACGTCCTATGTGGCGTCATGAGTTAACGTTGAGAAGGATCTAAGCGGCCTGATATTAAATGTTATCTGTGTTTGTCTTAGTTACTAATGATCTTTGTAAACTAATCTGTTTATTCCAAATATATGGTGATGTAAGATGGTGTAGTTCGGGTGGAACCTGAGAGCAGACATTAAATTGTCGATTTAGAAACTAGTAGCGATTGTCGGAAAAATTTGGCTGTTTCTTGCTGTATTTGTCACGATTTCTGAGGGTAAGGTTAGGCAGGAACATAAGAGCACAAGTGAAATTGTTACGAGTGAAATGATTATCTATTGTAATTAACATGGTGTTTCTTACAATTATTTTTCTATTTTTGTTATGTGGCAAGTTTTGGAGAGAAATAGTAATGTTAGTTTTAGTTTTGGGTTTTACAAACATTTGTCTGCTTTTTGTGAATGTGACGTCGTTGAGACACTGCGTATATGAAATCGAGGGGTCGTGTTATTGTGACTGGTGGTTCACTCTTTTGGTGAATGTTCGATTTTGTGATGTTGCTTATACTGATGGTATAGCTGATAGGATCGAGCCTTTGGTATTTGTTTCCTTTCGGTTTTTGGCCTGGTTTTCGTTTGCAGTGAAATTTCATTTTTTTGCATATATTTTTTTCGATTTACTTCGGAGGAATTTTAGTATTATTTTTCGATTATGTGTTTGTTTTGTGGTTGTGTGTTTGGCATCGCTATTTTCGTGTGAGTTACTTAGATCAAGCGAAAATTCGAATCCAGTTGTGTTTTTTTTATTGGATTTTGGTTTATTCTGGAGGAATTTGTGTGTGTTAATCAGTTTTAGATTGTGACGTCGTTTTGGAGTGTGTGTGTTAGGTATCGCGGGTCAACTGAAGACCGGGATACAACCCGTCGGCTTTGATCAATGAGACCATATGTTATTAATAGATATTGACGTCTTTACTTTAGAGCCGCAGATAATAAATCGGCTGTCTGCTGGAGATAAGGGCCATCATTGTAAGATGAAATAAATGAGTGTGTTTTTAAAAGATAGCACTAGACATTGCGTAAGATTTTTTTTTTCGTTTGAGTTGATTTAAATAATTGGATGTTTCCAATTCATTCTGTATTTAATTTCATTCTTAGTGAGTGTGAGATAATTTGGGAGAATAGTTTTTCATGTATAAGAATTTTTAACTTTTGATTTTCATTTGTAGGAATGAATTTATCTATTCCCATGAATATGGAAGACTTAAAGCAGGTTTTGTGCGTAGACATGATGGCAACCATTAGATTTTTGCAAATGTGTGGTCTTCTAGCTGATTACGTTCGATGTCGTGAGTGCGGCGAACATGTACTCGTGATAAATTTGTCTGCTCGTCGTACTCACGACTTATTCATATGGAAGTGTAGCAAGGATCGACTATGGTGGTCAATTAGACGAGGAACATGGTTTGAGAAATCGAAGCTGGCCTTGAAGGATATAATAAAAATTACATACTGTTGGTGTTTGAGGTATCCTGTCTTGTTGTGTGTGCATGAATGTCGTGTGAGTGAACGTACTGTTTTAGACTGGTATTCATTTCGTAGGGAAGTTTGTGGGGAATATATAAAATATAGGGGGCGGGGGGGGGGGGCGGGGAGCGGATGGTATAGCCGAAATCGATGAGTCTCATTTTGGCAAAATCTGATACAACAACGAGGAAACTGCCGCGGGATTATAGATATAGTCGGATGTAATTTCGGTTCCTAATCGAACGAGGAAAATGTTGATGAAATTAATTGAAGATCATGTTGCAGAGGGTTCTGCAGTTTTTCCGAAGTTTCATATACGGATTTGGGGAATAGGGGTTTTCACAACCCTGTCGTCAGTCATAATACTGAATTCAGATTGTACCAATAGTATAGAAGGTTATTGGTCAGCCACAAAATCTGTTGCAGGGAGACAGAAACGACGCATTTCGAGACTACAGAGCCATTAAGATGAATATTCATGGAGGCGTACAGTACCCGATACATATTGCCCGTTTTAGTGTTTCCTTAAACGTGTTGGGCAAATACGTCCTCCAAAATTTGTTAGTTAATTTCAGGTTGGAATGGGGTGGGGGGGGGGGGGGGTTACTGATAATTAAGGAAAAGGATGAGATAAGTCGCGATGGTAAAAATATTGATTTGGATTTTCTGGGGTTGATCTATCATTCTTTATTTATTGTTATGTAATTTTCTTCTGTGGATATTTCTTTAATTATTTTACCTCATTTCGTTGATGTGGGCTCTGGGTTAATATATTTGTATGTAAGTATGTATGTGTTTTTTTGCGATGTTGCGTTTCTTATGTACCTGGGTATGTGATTTTCCTTGACGTCTTTAAAGGCGAGCTTTGGTTTTTTGTGGAGGAGTTTGCTTATGCTAAGTTTAGTCTTTTATGTTTTACTGAATTTGTCTATTTTGATGTATATTTTGTCGTATTATATCGTTCTGCGTTACGTATGGGTTCGTCAGCTGCAGAACGGAATACAAATTTTGCAATTGTTGTTTTTTTTTTCTTTCGTAGTATTAGTATCACTACGATTTTTTGGGGTATATACTAGCGCTACTGAAGGCGAAAAAACCGACATACGTAAGATTCGTATCCCGTACTTCAGTCGACGATTGTAGGTCAACTGAAGTACGGGGTATTGTTGTACTATCTAGACGAAAAAAGCGACATATGTAACACTACTATCATTTACCTATATACGTCAACTGAAGAATAGGATATTAGGATACTAATGCTAACGAGAACGGAGATATCGACGTACGTTTAATTTGTAACCCGTTCTGCAGCTAACCTGTACAGATCGACTGATGTTCGAGATATAACTTATATATATATGTCAGCTGAGGTATTCCATGCTAACGCTACTTCTGTCCCTTTTTTCTTTATTTTTTACAAAAGCACAAGGACCCAAACAAGTGATATCCTTAACGTTACGTTCGAAATAATAATGCATTTGACATATGTCTACCATCTGTTTTCACTCGCCTGCATTCCTTTGTTTATAAACACTCGTCTTTGCTGTTAAATCTGTGTAATAAATCATCTATGGCAAATTCTGACGGCAATGGTCAAAGCCTAGGGGTTGTATCCCGTTGTTCAGTAGTACCGATCTTCGTTTGACCTATATTGGGTGTTACAAAAAGGTACGGCCAAACTTCCCCACACACAAATAAAGAAAAGATGTTATGTGGACATGTGTCCGGAAACGCTTAATTTCCATGTTAGAGCTCATTTTAGTTTCGTCCACCTACGCTCAATGGAGCACGTTATCATGATTTCATACGGGATACTCTACCTGTGCTGCTAGAACATGTGCCTTTACAAGTACGACACAACATGTGGTTCATGCACGATGGAGCTTCTGCACATTTCAGTCGATGTGTTCGTACGCTTCTCAACAACAGATTCGGTGACCGATGGATTGGTAGAGGCGGACGACCAATTCCCAGGCCTCCATGCTCTCCTGACATCAACCCTCTTGACTTTCATTTATGGGGGCATTTGAAAGCTCTTATCTACGCAACCCCGGTACCAAATGTAGAGACTCTTCGTGCTCGTATTGTGGACGGCTGTAATACAATACGCCATTCTCCAGGGCTGCATCAGCGCATCAGGGATTCCATGCGACGGAGGGTGGATGCAGGTATCCTCGCTAACGGAGGACATTTTGAACATTTCCTGTAACAAAGTGCTTGAAGTCACGCTGGTACGTTCTGTTGCTGTGTGTTTGCATTCCATGATTAATGTGATTTGAAGAGAAGTAATAAAATGAGCTCTAACATGGACATAAGAGTTTCCGTACACGTGCCCACAACATATTTTCTTTCTTTGTGTGTGAGGAATGTTTCCTGAAAGTTTGGCCGTACCTTTTTGTAACACCCTGTATAGGTCAAGAGAGTTATTTGGTTACAATTTTTTGTGTACCGTACTGGACGGAGATGAAAAAAGGGGGAGATGGTTTTACTTCACAAACTTGATGCCAATGTCCGCCATCTTATCTAGCTCAAAATATTAGGTCCACGGCATTCATACCCTCGTAGCTCACCGTGGTGACACTGCCTTGCGAGGCCACACGAATACGCATTCGAGAACAGAAAAACGTTCGAAACTGCCTTCCTGACACTATGATATGTATGTACGCTCTATAATTTTTAATATTCAGAACAGTTATTGCGCGCGCGCAGAAATAACAAGAAGCATTGTTTTGAAGCCAGAGTGGGCGGAGACTGCCGCTATTTTAAGTAGTCCAAAACGTTAGCAGGCTACTGTATGCAGACAGTAGCCTGCTAACGTTTTGGACTACTTAAAATAGCGGCAGTCTCCGCCCACTCTGGCTTCAAAACAATGTATAGCGTGTGTTTGTGGTGCCACCTTCCTGCTTTTTTTTTACCTCCATTGTGTACTGTATATTTTTGTTCCGTTTATTGTAGAGAAATTAGTATGCATTACGTTTGGGTCTTTTGGTTGCTTTGGAATGATCTTAGCTTTATTAGACTTTTTTAAATTTGTCCCAGCCCAAAACTCCTTATTCACGCGCTTGTCCTGTTGATATCATTTTATTAGTTTATTGAAATACTTGCGGGTTTTTTTTCACTTGTTTTCGACCATAATGTCCTATCTTGTGACCGCCATCTTGAAGAACGTAACGGCCTGTCATTGCTGTCTTTATAACTCTTGTAAACTATCCTCGTTACTCGAAATATGACATGGATCTTCGTATATAAGCAAGTGCACGTAGATATTGGCAAATCTACGGGCCAGATTTACTGAAGTCAGCGCCCTAGGCCAGAAACTGTTCACCGTCCCCTCCTCCACACTTTCCCACCCCCATCTCTTATTTATTTTTGCTTTCGAAATTTTTCGTTTCCATATTCTTTTGTTGTCCTACAGAATTAAGTGTCCATATTATAGAGAATGTAATCAATAAATGTTTTGGGTTTTATACAATTGTCCTATTTGTCTTAACCGTCACATAAGTTCTGTACATTAGCTTATAAAATTTCAAAAACTGCTCTCTGAAGTAGGAAAAGCACACACCAAAAATATACAGTAAAATTTTAAATAATATCCTTAAAATAACTACAATACATCACTGTTAACACAGTCTTCTTTTTATTATTAACCAATGCCCATTCTTTCAAATATAATTTTTAACATATTACCGAACTTTTTCTTGTGATTCGAATACCTTCTAATTTTGTGGAATTCACACAGCATGTGTACCTAGAACTCTATGGTGCTCTCGGATCCTAATTTGTTAAGTACGTAATTATCAAAATTACCCAGCAACCAGTACACAGCGCTATGTTTTGTCTCTGGGAAATAACGTGCTTCAGGTCTGTGTATCAATGACAGCGATATATACTCAGGGATTTCCTTGTAATCAGAGCTATTTGCTTCCGGATCACTTCCAACAATTCATGTGACCACTTAAGTATATCTATGAATTATTGTGTCAACTAGATGGCACTGTTGACATAAATTTGTTTCACAGAGTCCAATTGCGTACAGTCTTTCATTGGTGCTAACTATGTTGTTAACTGTCTTGTACCATAATGTTTGTATATTAGACGCGAGCACATTAGAACTAATGTTTTTCCAAATATCAGTCCACTCAATGTTCGGAAACTGTCGTTTGAAAACTGTTGTTCCTTCCTTCGCTTTTCTTTCGTTCCCGCATATGGCTCTTGGTGTTAAGTGTCGTGACTGCCTGACTTCGACACTTACACAACTAAACTCAACGTAGAAAATCCTCACATACTGTAAACGACTGTTGATATTCTGCACGTCAATCGGAGGAAGCAGGCTTCGAGGTTAAATGATCTCGAAAAGTTGGCTGGTTAGGCTTTCTCGCGAGTCTCTTATTAAATTAACTTGCGTTTGATAAAAAGTGCAGAGGCTTTATCCGTTATATCAGTTAATCCTAGTTCACAATTTTTAGGATCTAAAGTGGCTACTTTAACAGGTACTCTGAACACTTCGTATCTCCACAAAAAGTTGCTGATTTTGGACATTATTCTCCTTGCTATCATTCTCGGTATTGGAAACAGCTGGGCAGTATAATAAGCTTTAGCAAGGATGCATGAGCTGATATACTTTGTTCTTTGAACTTGGTTCACATATAGAGTTAAATTCTCTATAATGGCTCCTTGCACTTTATCTACTGCAACTTTCCAATTTAAAGCCGTCATTTTCATGAGGCTGATATTATCAAAACCTCTGAGATTTAACATCTTACTTTTTTTTCGTTTGCATGGGCTCAGATGCTCTACAGTACGAATCAGTCACTGTTACTAGTGTGATTACCTCGTCATTATTCCTTATAATGACCCCTATATCGTCAGCATATGCTTTTATATTTGTTTTATTTCCTGATAATGTTAAGTCTTTTAATCTAACATGGACATGACGGAGAAAAGGTTCCAGCGAAATGGCGAAGAGCGACATGGACAGAGGACTTCCTTGAGGAACACCTCGTTGTATTTACATCGGCCTGGATTGTTGACAATTCACCGCTATTTTAGCATTTATTCCAGTTGCTACGTTCTTAATCAACTGTATGACCCTATCGTTGACGCCTATTTTCTTCAATGTCTGCAGAACATATTCATGATTTATCACATCGAACGCTTTATAAAAATCTAAAAAAAATAAGGCACACTTTATGTTTGTTACAGAAGTTATTGCAGTAATATCCCTGAATTATGCTAGATTTTTTAAAAATGGTTCTGCCTTGCGCGCATTTCTGACGTTGACTAATACTTTTATCTGTAAGGCATGAAATTCTCTTGTTTAATATTGTAGCTATTAATATATAATCAGAATTCAGCAGTGAAATTGGATGAAAATTATTTAAATCTTTGTTACCATTATTTTTTGTCTCCAGAACAATTTTACCCTTCTTAAACTCATCCGGAAGCATTTTACCCTGAATAACCTCATTTACAATGCCCGTGATTTTCGCACCTACTATTGGCCAGTAACGGAGGCAAAACCCTGCTGGCAGACCATCCGGTCCTGGGGATTTTTTTGGTGGTGAGACACACAGAGTCTCATACACGTGCTCTTCACTGACAACCTCGAGAAAATTTTCGCTGTCATCTTCTGTCAGCTGTGGGGCCAGGATGTCAAGGAATTCTTCCAAGGAAGCATCACTACTTTGATGTACAGAATATAGCTCGCAATAATAGCGATAAATCTCGTTTGATACCCTGCTGGGTTCTGAGAATCGTACCGTGTTTTGTTCGAATTTCATCAATAAATGTCCTTCTCCCGTTCTTCGTATGCTTCACTAAATGAGACAGGGAAGTAGTTTCATCTTCTGACACCGACTTTGCCTTCGATTTTATTTTCAATCCTTCCATTTGACTTCTCTTAATATTAAGTAACTTGGCTTTGACTTTTTTTATGTCTGCTATCCGAAGCGAGGAACCTGCTGAGATCATATTTCATTTCTCTTGCGCTTTGGGCACTGTATTGAACAAGAACCTTCCTCAACTTTGATTTCGCCATTTTAACCCACCTGTCGATAGCAGTAGCATATCTACTAGGAGCACGTTGGCATATTGGCCATGTTTCTTTAATCAGGTCTTCTAAATCATGATTTACTAACAAGAAAGTGTTCAAAGTCCACTTATTCTTGAATCGGAAAACTGGCTGACTTGTTAGATTTATGTAAGCTAAGACACTTTAATGGTTCAAATGGCTCTAAGCACTATGGGACTTAACATCTGAGGCCTTAAGTCCCCTACAATTGGGAACTATTTAAACCTAACTAACCTAAGGACATCACACACATCCATGCCCGTAGCGGTCGCGCGGTTCCAGACTGTAGCGCCTAGAACCGCTCGGCCACACCAGCCGGCACTTGAATGATCTGAATAGTACTATATCAGCTCATCTTTGAAGAAACTTGACCTGTCAGTTCGGTGAGAACTTCCTGAAGGGGCATTAAAGCTGATGATAGTCACATCATAGATATTTAGCCCTATTCCCTTCCGGATTCCAGTTGTTCCACCTCGCTTACTGTAATCCCTTCCGTCACCAAAACAGCTGTTCCAACACTTGTTACGGGAGACACATTTTATGTAACTGACAGAACCGGGAATTACTAAATCCGAAATTAGAACTTCTTGTAACAGGGCAATATCAGTCGCAGATTCGTACAAAAATTCCTTAAGGCCCGATAATTTGAAACCGGACGTAATGATCATAGTGGTGACAGAATAAGATTACCGTCGTTGCGCTGTCGCTATATGGTTGTTTTGATCACCTAATTTAATTTCCTGTGGTTCAAGGTTCAGTTAAGCTATAACAGTTTTCTCGGAAGGCTGAACATATAATAACACATCCATCAGATTATTAGTTTTTGTCCCGTTTTTTTTTCTGCTTCTGATGTGTTCTCTTGTACCGCAAGCAGACTGATTTCCTGGTAACCTTCCTGATTTTTCCTCCAGTGATTCGTGTAGGACCGTTTCGGACTGAACATTCTTTGGGCTTGGGTCGCCGTTACCGGATTTTCCCTTCCCTTGGTTACGAGCTACATTCTCATTTGGTTGCGTCGTTATTTTACTTCGCGGCTTATCTGGAGCAGCAGCAGACGCTTTCGCAATTTCCGTTGCCGGCGCCTGCCCTGAGGTGTTGACCGTGATTTCAGTTGGGCCAAACCTTCCTCCTTCTTTATTAATATCACTTACTCCCTGATCGAGGGAAACAAATGGAGACTGCAGTTTTGCAACCTCTCCCTGAATTTGTTTATTAACTGATAGCTGCTGATGTTTGCAATCGGCTACTGCAACTGTTGTTTCTTGCAAATTAATACTGATTACACCCCCTTCATTTTCTGGTACCGTATGTGTATTACCTTTCTGTTCATCAGTTTCCATTCGCATTTTGCCTTCCAGTTCCTCTGCCTCCCCATCGCACTGTTTTTTCTTGCGAAGTGGGGGAGCTGGACAGGACAGCTCGCCCTCTGAACAACTATCAGTTGTCTCCAGAGGTCGTTTTACTGCTTGCATTTTAGTTTCACGAGTAGTGGTAGCAGGGTTTCCCTTTGTTGTTAACGGGGGAAATTGACTGTTATCGTGAAGGGAGACATCAGCTTGGCCTGCTGCGTTAACATCCTCTACCAATTGATCCGGGCTATTCTTTGGTAACAGATCATTTAATGTAAGCTTCTGAAGCTGTATCAAATTACTTTTAAGAACAACAGTTCGCCGCGGAAATTACTGTCTGAAGTGGCCAGTTTCGTTACATATATGACATGTTGCTTCCTGACCTGTAAAAACAATTTGTGCCTTATTCCCTCAAACAGTTATGTGAGACGGAATATTTGTCTTAACGTCCATCTCTACACAGCGGACCCCTTTGAAACATTGTAGTTTAAAACGAGGCTACCATCTTTCATTTGCAATTGATTTAACATCCCCATAGTTTGAAAGAGCTTCCTTAATCTCATCATTTTCAATTTTAATGTGAAGATTCAAGACACGAACGGTTTTGTAATTTTCGCTCTGTAGATTGAAACCTTACTTTTATAACCATTCATTTGCACAAAATCTACTTCATAGCCCCACTTTCATAACACTTTACCAACAGTCGCAGCACTGAATAACTTGACAAAAACACAGTATTTTTCCTGATCCAGTTGCCAGGTATGGGCGGTTTCAGAATTGAGACTAATTACCTGTGTAATCCAGTCATCTATTTCCAGGGATGGCGGCTGAACAGGACAGGATTCCTTGTCAAAAGCAAATACCTGAGGTTCGCAGCCATGGTTAATACAGCGACCCAATTTCGGTTAAACAACCGCAGCAAGACTAGTAAGAGCGATCAAATCACAAGGAATATGAACGAACACGGAGATTAATGGACGGACAGCAATCGGCGAAGCACAAGTTGTTTTTGTTGTTGTCTTCAGTCCTGAGACTGGTTTGATGCAGCTCTCCATGCTACTCTATCCTGTGCAAGCTTCTTCATCTCCCATTACTTACTGCAACCTACATCCTTCTGAATCTGCTTGGTGTATTCATCTCTTGGTCTCTCTCTACGATTTTTACCCTCCACGCTGCCCTCCAATGATAAATCTGTGATCCCTTGATGCCTCAGAACATGTCCTACCAACCGCTCCCTTCTTCTTGTCAAGTTGTCCCACAAACTTCTATTCTCTCCACTTCTGTTCAATACCTCCTCATTACTTATCTGATCTACCATCTAATCTTCAGCATTCTTCTGTAGCACCACATTTCGAAAGCTTCTATTCTCTTCTTGTCCAAACTATTTATCGTCCATGTTTCACTTCCATACATGGCTACACTCCATACAAATACTTCCAGAAACGATTTCCTGACACTTAAATCTATACTCGATGTTAACAAATTTCTCTTCTTCAGAAACGCTTTACTTTCCATTGCCAGTCTACATTTTATATCCTCTCTACTTCGACCATCATCAGTTATTTTGCTCCCCAAATAGCAAAACTCCTTTACTACTTTAAGTGTCTCATTTTCTAATCTAATTCCCTCAGCATCACCCGACTTAATTCGACTACATTCCATTATCCTTATTTTGCTTTTGTTGATGTTCATCTTATATCCTCCTTTCAAGACATTGTCCATTCCGTTCAACTGCTCTTCCAAGTCCTTTGACGTCTCTGACAGAATTAAAATGTCATCGGTGAACCTCAACGTTTTTATTTCTTCTCCATGGACTTTAATACCTACTCCGAATTTTTCTTTTGTTTCCAACAGCGGCCACTCGCTAGCGCGGCTGAAACGGAACTACCACTTAGCTACCGGGGGCGGACTTAGGTCTACTGAAGCACGGGATACAACCAGTCCCTTTGACCAATGACGTCATAGATTACTCATAGATATTACTGTCTTTACTTTTGAACCATAGATAATAAATCGGTTGTTGGCTGCGGATAAGCTCCATCACTGCACATTAAAAAAAAAGAATGTGGTTTTAAAAGACAGCGCTAGATATTGCATAAATATTTTTTCGTGTGCGTTGTTTTAAGTAATTGGTTGTTTGCAGTTCATTCGGCATTTACTTTCATTCTTAGTGAGTCTGAGATAATTGGGACTAATACTTTTTATTTTAGGAGAATTTTTAGGTTTACGTTTTTGTTTGTAGGTATGGATTTATCTATTCCATTGAATCTGGATGATTTAAAGGAGGCTATGGGCGTGAACATGATAGCCACGATTCGATTTTTACAAATGTGTGGTCTTGTTGCCGATTACGTTCGATGTCCTGAGTGCGGCGAAATATGCGCCTGACTAGTGTGTCCGCTCGCCCTACTCACGACTTATTCGTATGACGCTGCAGCAAAGATCGTTTGTGGCGGACCATTAGACGAGGAACATGGTTCGAGAAATCTAAGCTCGCCTTGAGGGTACCATAAAAATTACATACTGTTGGTGTTTGAGGTATCCTGTGTGGGCCGGCCGAGGTGGCCGAGCGTTTCTAGGCGCTACAGTCTGGAACTGCGCGACCGCTACGGTCGCAGGCTCAAATCCTGCATGGGCATGGATGTGTGTGATGTCCTTAGGTTAGTTAGGTTTAAGTAGTTCTAAGTTCTAGGGGACTGACGACCTCAGTATTTAAGTCCCATAGTGCTCAGAGCCATTTGAAACATATCCTGTGTGGCTGTGTGTGCATGAATGTTGTGTGAGTGCGTCTATTTAAATTTGGCATATTTTCTTCGTTGTTTATGCAAGTATTCAGACCCGCCGGCCGCGGTGGTCTCGCGGTTCTAGGCGCGCAGTCCGGAACCGTGCGACTGCTACGGTCGCAGGTTCGAATCCTGCCTCGGGCATGGATGTGTGTGATGTCCTTAGGTTAGTTAGGTTTAAGTAGTTCTAAGTTCTAGGGGACTAATGACCAAAGCAGTTGAGTCCCATAGTGCTCAGTGCCATTTGAACCATTTTTGTAGATTGGTACTCCTTTTATAGGGAAGTTTGTGGGGAATATTTAAACTATAGGGGGCCGTTGGGAGGGCCGGGTGTTAGAGCTGAAATCGACGAGTCCCATTTTGGCAAAAGAAATTACAACAGAGGGGTACCTCCGGTAGGATATGGGTTTGGGGAGCTGCAGTTTCAGGTCAAGAATGTGACGTAGTTTTTAAAGTAGTTCCCAATCGAACGAAGGGAGGTTTGGTCACATTAATTGAAGATCATGTTACAGATGGTTCCGTAGTGATTTCAGATGGTTTTTTCTTCGTGTAGGGATTTGGGGAATAGGGGTTATCAGCATCTTGTTGTTAATAACAGTATTGAATTCAGATGTTTATCTTCTGGGTCTTGTATAAATAGCATAGAAGGTTATTGGTCAGCTATAAAATCTGTTGTAGGGAGAGGGTGAAACGTCCCCTTTGAAAAATTGTGCACGACTGTGCTTAAACTGACGCACAATATTTTTAGCGCAACACAGTCTGACTTTCAATAATCCCTACAAAAGAATGGCCCTGACTAACATTAACCTATACCTTTCACAAATCACTTACCTCACCAAAAATCTTCGTTACTCGAACTACTGCAATACAACGAGCGCCACTACTGCCAGCTAAATAAAAGATTCAAACTACGGAAGTCACTAACTACTGATAGGCACAGTTAGCAAATGAAAGATTTTAATAGAGAACAAACAATGTATTTACCTTAATAGTCATTATATATATATATATATATATATATATATATATATATATATATATATATATATATATCAGTTCATGACATCAGTTCTTACAAATTTCAAAACTCCGCCATCTCTCTCCCCACGTCCACCACTGCTGGTGGCTCACCTCTAACTGTGCAATGCTACGCGCTGTTAGCATCCCGCTGCCCAACACTACAATGGCAGACAACAATGCAAACCAGCCACAGACTGCACACAGCACAACCAGTGATTTTCATACAGAGCGCTATGTGGCGTTACCAATAAGAAAACCTAAACAGCCTACTTACATAGCCCCCATGCTCCCCACAAAAAAATTTACAAATTGTTTTGGACAGTGGCCAATACAGATTTCAATTTTTTTTTCATAATTACAATAACAAAGAAATGAAATGCACACACTTATCGATACAATGTTGGTCAAAAGCTAAAATTTTCTCACAGTCCATAAATACAGTCCTGATCATTCATCAAAGTAAAATTGCAGTGTTTTTCTCAATGTCTGAGTAGTAAAAGAAAATGCACACGGAAGTAGTGCATTTCCGCAGTCTTGAAGAAGTAGCGTTGTCCTTCCAACGGAAAGACAGTGCTGACTCTTGACATGTAGACAGGTAATGGGCCACAGCAGAGTCAGTCGACATTGAAGACTATCGCTAGGTAGGTCATCACAGAACAGACCCACGTAGTCCTGGTAGAGATTACGGTATTGGTGGGCCACTAGAGGTGGAGACCCTCTGCAGTCCTTGTAGAAATAATGGTATTGGTGGGCCATCAAAAATCTAGACCCACTGTAGTTCTTGTAGAGATGGCTAGCAGCCATCCGTTGCGAATGTGTCAGTGCACAATCACCATAGAAGAGTCTTGCAGACAATATTGCAAGTCCTTGAACCACCACTTGTGCACTCACAAAGTTTTTTTTAGTTGTCCTTAGAACCAGCAATGCTGTTATCCAGTCCCTTGCTGAATTATTAACATAAGTGCAAACACTATCAGTCCCTACTTCTCACATATTGTCCATATACTATGACCAACAGAAACGTGTGCAGTGAAATGTAATTTACAAGTTACTTAATTTGATGAACTGGTGTCAATTACAATTTTATAACATAAGAATACAATAACATAGGTACAAAATATATCATTAAAGCATAACAATACAAATAACATTTGTAGTAGTACAGGCTTTACAAAAGAATCGAAATAGCAAATACATCAGTGATACAAAAATTACGACATAAGTACATACATAAAAGATCAGAATAACTTTTTAAACATCAGTTTCACACATGAGCATTAGAACAAAACAGAATAAATAATGTGTAAACATCTTTACTAAGTAAATAACATGTTATTAATGCAAATTCTATTTGAGGATAACAGTATTCCTCATCATAGTGAATGTAGCTTAGTATTAGAAGAGAAAAAATTCTATGAACAGTACACAGAGACAGGAAGAAAACAAATACACAAGGGTACACAAACACATAGTGGGATAACACAAGAGGAAAGGGCAAGGTTTGTTTTTAGTGTAACATTTGGTACTGCAGTCCAACCGAAAACTTCATTCCATAGATTTTTCGTCTTATTTCAACATTTGTTTCCACCAAAAAAATCCTATCCAAGCATGCTTTCTGTGTTTATATGTGCACATATTTCTTACCTCATTATTTATTTTTCATTCTTACATCATCATTTATTTCCAAGAAAATCCTACCTAAACCTGTTGTCCCTAAACCCTACATTTCGTTCATATCCTCTTTCAAAATCCTTTTTTTTTTTTTTTGGCCAAACCAGTTTCTTATAGCAGCTTCTCAATGCTTTTCTTCCAATTCATCATAGTTAGTTTCTTATATAGTCTACCCCCTCTTAAGCTAACTTAAACCTACTGAGCTCAGATGCTAAACTAAGAGACGACGCAATGCAGCAGCACAAAACAATTAAAACAAACAGCAATGACAAAAAATGCAAATTGGCAAAAAAGCACCAATATAGGACTTAGAAAATCAAATGCAACTTTACAACTAATATGAAGCAATGAACAGCAACAAGAAAAATAAATCAGTAGTAAAACTAGCTTAACAGAATAACACAGAGTGAAATTTAGTAGCACTATGCCTGGCAAACAGCAGCAGCAAATGCAGTAAATTATATCTAAACAAGACAAAGCTGAAGCAGAAAAAATATTACAGTAAAAAAAGTTTAATACCTATGTCACATCTTAACACTAGAGTGATGCATCACGAGAACATACACTAGCAGATAAGTTACCAAATCGTAAAAAAAATTATTTTTGCAATTCCTGTGAAGGGTAATGTCTATTTGTGCCCTCTTTTCCAAGAAAGTACATCATAAAATGATAATTTACTGGGTCTGTAGACAGAAAATAGTGATATTAGTACATCTATTAAATTTTATTTTAACCAATGCTGCAGTGCAGATAGAAACTGGGTATTAAACAAAATGAGCAATCTCTCAGCTAGAAAGACAATAGATATAAAATGTTTCTCACTATTTCATTTCAGTAAATATCATAAATTAAGAACTCTACAGTGTAATCATGTTTTCAAGTTTGAGGGTGTCGTATTTACGATGCTTTCTACAAAGGAATGTCAATAGCGAGGATAATGGCCTCCTTTTTTTTTCTCTCCACCTGTGCCTCTGACAGGCACACACTAATGGCTTTCTTTTGTCAGGTGGTTGTCGCGCAGCTGGGTGCCCACGACGCATTACGTGCAGGTGGTCACTTAACTGTCTTATCGAAATATTTACGACACCAGTTTCCGCTACAGTGGCAGTCTAATATAAAAAAATTCACAGGTCAAGAATTTGCGTTACAAATCTGTAGAAATAAAATCATTTAAATATAATAGTGTCTAAAAAATTTTCGTCGGCATTGTAATACATTCACTCATGTACATACATTTCATAACTCTTCAAGTACGATTCTAGGTATATAACAACCTTTTTCACAAACCAGAGTCCCTAACCACTACTCATTATTCCTTGCTTTATTACACATATACATATTCGTAGACACTTCTTCAATATTTCATCATAATAAATACGTAGCATAATCAAATTCCTCATATAGCATCAGCTTCTTGATAATAAACACACCGCAACAGTGTAATAAACATCGTCATCGTAACATCATAAAACCTCAGCAAAATCTCAAAAAGGTTGTAGCTTTCTGCAATAATTTCAAAACCCAAAAAAATTCTCTGCTCATTTAAAAAATGTCATCTACCTCAAACGTACTTTAAAAATCATCATCCCATACCAAATAAATCATTCAAACCTCTCAAGTATCACAATGGTTCTGAAAGAATATGAACAGTTCACAAAGTACAGACAAATACAATTTCATAAGTGTGACGTTATCCAACGGTGTAATTACGTAAACATCTGTCACTGATGTAGTAAAATAAATGTTTGTCTCTCTCAGTTAAATGACCAGATAGCTGTGTAATTTATGTTTTAGAGAAATATGGTACCGATGTGTTAAGTTGTATAAGTAAATACCATATTAGCTAGGGCTCCTTGTGCTTGCCAAACACATGGTACACAAAGTAAGCGTGTACCCCCCTGAGGATTAATGTAATTATATCCTCAGGTGTTACAGATTACAGCAATGGAATGAAATGTATCACGGAAAACCTTTGTATCATTGTACTTCAAATATCTTTAAAAATAAATGTTTTAAGTACAAAATTAATCACTCAAATACGTGTACTGTAGCGCTAAACTGTGCGTCTTGTTGTAAGATAATCTCTGTGCTGTGGAAGTGTCGTAGTTATCGTCCTCCGAAAGCTAAGTTCTCCAGAAGTCAATGTACTTACCTCATGATAAACAAAAGTGAAATGCTTTGCGTATAGATATCGTAGTTACTACGCTTATTGCCGTGATGAAGTAATTACTGTACTGTAATGTATTGTTGTGCTACAGAAAAGGCTGTCTCATTGTAGCTATACCACAAAGTTACTACTAAAACATGTTTTCCTTTCCAGAAGAATTCAGAAAAACTGTGCAGATATAAAACAGATACACCGCGAAAGCACAACGTAAATTGTCACACACATTAGTAGCGTCGTGATATAATCGTGTAGCTATCAAAGAAACCAAACGCTAAGTCATCTTTAATCTCACAGAAAGTACTTCAAATAAAGAATGTCTTTTCAACTGAACCAAATTGTTGCATTAAAACCTCATTAACAGTATATGTTCTAAGTATGTAAGCCTTATAGTCGTTACGTAATCGTGCAACTAACAAGCAAGAATGTACAAATAACAACACTGTGTCGTCTGCTCACTATAACAATGCATTCGTAATTTCTGTTTAAAAATGTTCCCTAGGTTCTAGATTGGATAGTTAACTTCAAAACATTGTTGCATGTTAACAGTTTCTCAGTGTGACAAAGCATACTAGAAATGTGAAGTGAAATGTTTTATGGCAAAGACAAAGTTAAAAAGCAAATTGCCTTTCAATAACCGGTTTTACATGTGAAATGTGGTGTAAACCTTTACTTTTCCTAGTACGCAGAGTTTCAACTTGGAACGCATTTATCGTGTGGTATACGTCGGTAGAGAATACTGGAATTTTTCTCAGGGTGAGCGTCTATGTTATTTTTCGCCGATCCAGCCGGCGCACGTGGCTGCCTGCGGTGCGAGTCATTGTCTGTCTCTTTGTTGGCGCCCGCGGTTATTGGGATTAGGAGACCTAACTTCTACAAATTCACCTTGACGAGAAGGCCCTGCCCTGTTTGAAGCTCGCCAGCTCTGATGGAATTCAGGTCTGTCGTTTTGTCGGTAGTTTACATAGTTTCTTGTTTGTCGGTCATGTGGCGGAGAATTTCTCCCTGAATCGTAACTGCGCGCTGGACCGTTGCGTCTGAAGTTATTCTGTCTCCCATGATAATAATTATTTTGGTTCCCATATTGTCTGTTTCTCTGATTGTCTCTGGGATAATCACTACCGCGGAGAGGTGATCTTTCCCTCTAATTATTACTACTCTGCCAACGGTTGTCACACGGGTGGTGTCTCTTTTGGTCACGATTTACGTTGTACGAATAGCCATGTCGTGTATTATTTCTGTCATCGCGGAATTGTGACAGGTGTGACCTGTAATTGTTGTGCTCCTGTTTTCGCGTTCCGCGATTGTCAGTGTCAATTTCTAATTCTTGTAAGAGTCCCTGAAAAGCTTCAATGTCGTCTTTGCAACGTCCTGCCAAAATAATATGCCGTAAATGTTCCGGTAATTTGATTAAGCAAATGCGGATGAGTTCTGAGGGGCTGTATGGGTTTGACAGGTACTGATTCTTGTGCAACATGTCTTCAAAATATTTCACAAGACTGGAAAATCCAGATTGTTCGAAATGTTTCATCATTATGATGCCATGTTTTACTTGGTCTTGTGTAGCTTGAGACCAATATGCTGAGAGGAAGGCATGATAAAATTCTCTTTCACTGTGGCAATCGTGAATGACCGATCGCATTCTTACAGCTGGTTCATTCTCCAAGTAGCCACAAATAAATACTAATCTGTGCTCTAATGACCAGTTGGGAGGAAAACAATGAGAGAATTAATGAAGCCACGCTTGTGGATGAATGTCGTTGCCAGAATTCTTAAATGTTTTGAATTTGCGTGTAGTAATGAACAGCTTATAGGCAAAATCATCATGTCGGCGAGTCGCATGTCGGTCATTGTTACATCGTTTCGGCGGTTCTATCTCAAAATTCGGTGTACCTTGCCAATTTCTTTCATAATTTCCGAAGTTTCCTGTGTTATTATTTTGTGGTTGTTCTATATTTCTATGTCCCTCTTCCCGTACTGGAGCGCAAGTGTCCTCTGAAATATATAAATCTTGTATTACTTGAGCCAACTGATCTTGCACTTCCCGCATTTCTCTTTTGTACTGTGTGTTGATTTGATTTTGATTCTGTTTGAATTTTCTAATTTGTTCATACTCTTCAGTGTCAGTGAAGGATACAGGTTTTGTGTCATTCAGATCATCATCTACCTTTGTAGATAAATTAGTGAACTGATCTGAAAGTTCGGCTACTTTATCAGATAGTGAAATTATTTCTTCTGTGTGTTTTTCTGAACCAAGTTTCAGAGTGTCCATTTGTGTTGAAATCGTATCTACTGTGTCCTTTAAGTTTTCCTGAGTTTTTGCAAGTTGCGTAACCGAATCGGTAGATGCAACTGAGTCAATTTTACCTTGCAAGGTCTCATGATTTTCATGAACAACAGTTTGCGGTTCTTTTATGGCTGCTTCGTGATTCTGTAATGCATTTTCATGCCACAAAAAAATAGATTGAAAATGATCACAAATTTGTGTTTTTATGTCATTACAGACTTTTTGACATTTCGATTCAATGTTATGTAACTCATTAGTTAAATCTTCACGTGTTTGTTCAAGTGTGGTATCTCACTTTTGAAGCTTTTGTTCCATTGTGTCTAACTTGTGAAGCTTTTGCTGTGTTTGTCTCTGATTTTGTTCCATTGTGTCTAACTTTTGAAGCTTTTGTCCCATTTGTTGCATTAATTGTAATAACAATGCACTGGTGTCTGAAACATGTTCCTTAGTGCTATTCGGCAATGCATTTGAACCGGCAATATTCGCAGTTTGAAAAACAGGAAATGTGGCTTGACTTATTTGAGAAAACGGCGAGGACGCAAAATCTGAATCTACAGTATTTGCAAGATTGTGTCCTGTCATTTCAGAATCCTGAGGCGAGCTGTTGCCGACCGATCGATCGATAGTGCTTCCCTGTTCACTAATTGTTTCACTACCTACACCATTATTTGCAACCCGCTCCGTTTCCCTATGCACAATTACCAAATTACTACTTTGAACATTAGTTAATTCATTACATGGTGGCGCTAACACACTGCTTTCGTCTTCACTATCATTTCTCAGTTTACTTTGGAGCCTAGTATTACGTTTTTCACACGCCATTATTGTCACAATATTTCACACGATAACACAGAAAAGAACAATTTGAAGAGCAAAAATAAGAAAACACATTAACATAGCACTGAAAATAATATCTCGTTAATTGCAAGACCAACTGCGAAATACTTGGTGCAACTCTGCATGCATGCCACAACTGTTTTACTGTACAACAATGAAAGACTGCAACTACAGAGGAAATTCTCTCTACAATTACGCACTAGCAATAAACAAAGGCTACACTAACTACACAAACTACAAGAAAAAATCAGAAGATTCCAGTGAGGTATCCTGGCAGGTTCGCCATATGAAACGTCCCCTTTGAAAAATTGTGCACGGCTGTGCTTAAACTGACACACAATATTTTTAGCGCAATGCAATCTGACTTTAGAGCGCCACTACTGCCAGCTAAATAAAAGATTCAAACTATGGAAGTCACTAACTACTGATAGGCATAGTTAGCAAATGAAAGATTTTAATAGAGAACAAACAATGTATGACATCAATTCTTACAAATTTCAGAACTCCGCCATCTCTCTCCCCACGTCCACCACTGTTGGCGGCTCACCTCCAACTGCACAACGCTACACGCTGTTAGCATGCAGCTGCCGCTGCCCAACACTACAATGCCAGACAACAATGCAAACCAGCCACAGACTGCACATGGCACAACCAGTGATTTTTATACAGAGCGCTACGTGGCGTTACCAATAAGAAAATCTAAACAGCCTACTTACAAGGGGAATGAAGGATTTCGGCACTACAGAGTCACTTAGATGAATATTCATCGAATCATAGTGTACCCGATACATATTGCCCGTTTAAATGATTTTTTAAACACGTTGGGCAAATGTATCGTCCAAAATTTGATAGTTAATTTCAGATTGGGATGGGGGTGGGGGGGGGGGTGAGGGGGTGAATGTGTGTGTGTGTGTGTGTGTGTTTTCGTGATTTTGTGTTATTGTGTGTGTGGGTATGTGATTTTTGTTGATGTTTTTCTAGGTGAGCTTCGATTTTTATGCGGAGGAGTTTCCGTGTGGTAAGTTCAGTTTTTTAATTTTTTTGTTTCACTGCATTTGTCTATTTTGATGTATTTTATTGTGTTACACAGTTACGTTTATTTTCGTCAACTGCAGTACATAATACAAATTTTGCAGCTGTTGCTCTTCTCTGCTTTCCCAGCACTTGTATCAGTACGATTTTTTCGAGTCTATACTAGCACTACCAAAGGCGAAAAGACCGACACATGTAAAATTTGTAACCCGTACTTCAGTTGACGTCTAAAGGCGAACTGAAGTACTGGATACTAGTACTACTATATATGTAACATTTATGTGATTTACCTATATAGGTCAACTGAAGAGCAGGATACAAATGTTATGTATGGCGCTATTTTTTGTCTTCCGTTGCACTAGTTTGCTATTCTTCAATTGACACACGTAGGTCAATTGAAGTACTGAATACGCATGTTATAAATGTCGTTATTTCCCATTCGCCAGTGCCACCTAACCTATATAGCTCAACTAAAGAATGGGATACAAATTTCACTGCTATTGGTTTTCTTGTCGTCGTTAGCAAGACTAGTTTTCAGTCGATACTATTAGCATCCAAGGCAAAAATAATTGTATCCCATACTGAAGTACGTGATACAAATTTTATGTGTGTCATCTTCTTGCGCCTTCGCGTAGTTCAAGTGAGGTAAAGGTAACGGACGTCCATTTTCTCGTTTTCGTTAGCAGTATATATACATAGGTCAACTGAAGTAAGGGATGCAAATATTGTGTACGTAGATCTTTCTGCCATCGGTAGTACTACTATCTACGTAACAACAGACTATTATTAGTAGCGGAGGCGAAAGACGCAAGACACGTAAAATTTGTATCCCGTACTTCAGTTGACCTATACATTTGAACTGAAGAATAGGATACTAATGCTAACGAAATCGAAGAAATCGACGTACGTTAAATTTGTATCCCATACTGCAGTTAACCTATACAGATCGACTGAAACTCGAGATACAATTCATATATATATATCAACTGAGGTATTCTATGCTACCGCTACTTCCATCCCTTTTTCTACTTTATTTTTTGCTGTAGTACTAGGACTCAAACAAGCGATACCCTTAACATTATGGTCGAAATATTACTAGACTTGATATATGTCTACCATCTGTTTTCTCTCCCACATTCCTTTGGTTATGAACACTCTCTTTGCCGTTACATAAATTCTCTCTGGCAAATTCTGACGTCATTGGTCAAAGCCGACGCTTTGTATCCAGTTCTTCAGTAGACCCGGATTTTGTCATGAGGTTTTCTGTGTTATTGTCACGAATAGAAGTGTCCTTATCGGTGGTGAGAGCAAGGTTGCTAAGTTGATGAGTCACATGTTACCACTCGTAAGTACGAGAGAGGACGTCTTCTAAGAAAGGAAGTAGAACATATGTGGTTAAATCCTTTTCATATCACCTAATGTTGGTCAACATTTTTAATTTTACTGACTTTTTAATCTTGAGTTCCCTATAGGTAAACAGACAAAAGACATTGTTTTAAAAAAAATTTAGAAGCCATATTTTTTTTCTGGCAGTCATTTTTAAAATGGCCGTTGGGCAAATTTTAATAGAGAACGTGGTTTACAGAAAATTTAATTGCCAAATTATTTTCCGAGATATCAGAATAATTCAAAAACCAGTGTGACCAGCATGAAATGAACTTTAGGTATACATTTTTAAAATTTTTCTATCATGCATCTTTCTGTAAAGACTCGGAAAAATTTATCAATCATTACTTTTTAAGACCATAAATTTTTATGAAGGAAGAACATGTTATTTCTGTGTTGAATACTTAAATAACTACCTGTAGTATAAGATTTAGTCCTGAGAATGCACTCCCATTTTTTTTACAGCTTTTGAAAAATGGGCAATATCAGAAATCAGTATCTAAAAAGCGACTGAATGGAAACAAGTTAAAGTATTATGGAATGTTCTTTATACTCATAGAAGTATCTCACTAAAAAGTTATGAATGAGGCTTAACTACATTGAGAGTAATAGAGCAGTGAATTTCAGTAAAAACGCAACCCTTCCACCGGGTCCGTTTTGTGCCAAGATAGCAAACAAAGGCTTGAAATTATTATAACTGACATTGGCTGAATGATATTAAAATCACTACATACAATAAATGATAACATGTTTCTGCTTTTAAATAAAAATAGGCAGTGATAACCATAGCTAAGAATTCTAATTCTTAAACTTAACTTATCGATACATTTGTTGTACTACACTTGCGTACAGTATACATACAATAACGTTTCTCTATGTATTTAGATTTAAACATAAGTTGTAACCCCTTGCCAGCTGCAATTTTCATTAGTGAGTTAAACATACATGATAATTCATTGCATTGTTTATCAATAATGTTGTGTGTTCTACCAAACAATGGTGTGAGTTCCAACTGAGTCACTTTCCATACTATTGTCTTTGCAGACACTAAACAGTATCATTTTTCGAAAGTTGAAAGCCAATTTTTGATGCAGAAGACTGAAAAACATGCACCAAAACATCATTGTTTGTCTTCAGTTTTTTCAGACCATCGCTTCTCATCGTACATAAAAACAATAATTTCATTGTTTGTGAAAGATGACATGTTTGTAAAAAGTATTGAAGTTTAATGATCATCAAAATTTGAGCCTTTGGAAGTAACAATACATCTTATTTGATTTTCACCTATAGGAACAAATCTGTGATAGCTTCTTTTTTCTTTAACTGATAAAGAACATTCAAATATCCCAGTCAGTTTTGATTTGTTCAATTTCAGGTGAAGAGACAAGTATATATTTGGTACCAGTAATATTCTATCAACAATATCTGAACATATCTTCTGGAGTCGGGGTATGTTCTGTGTAAGATCTCTGAAGGAAGCTCGTGTAACTCCTCGTTTTTTTGTTCCACCTATCTCAACTCTTTATGTACATTTTATATACTCTTTTGATTATGAGTTTATAAGACATTATGGAAAGATTCTAGCAATTTTCGATTGACTGAGCTTGTTTTTCTTTGTAAATCTGGCAGTCACTGCCCTGTGTTAATTTTCGTTATTTTACACAAAGGAGATAAATCCAAAGTTTCACAAATTGATTCTACTTGATGCAATGAATTATCCTCAACTAATTCAAAAGGTCCTGGAAGAAATTCAGGGTCATTTTCAACACTATTTGTCGCTTCTTCATCCGTTTTTCTACAAATATTCGTGATTCACAAATTGGACATAGAGCTTGTCCAGGAATTAGGTTAATATCCACATTTTTACTGTTCCTGTTCAACTAGTACCTTACCTGTTGCTATAACTGCCACTATTATTTAAAAGTAAAAAGCATTCGGTCATTTATTGTAAGGAATGATTTACACATCATTCAACCAACGTCAGCTGCAATAATTTCAAGCCTTTGTTTGCTAACTTGGCGTAGAACGGGTGTGTGGAAAGATTGCGCTCTTACTGAAATTCACTGTTCTATACTCTCAACGTAGTTGAGATACAGTCATATTTTTTGTGAGATATTCCTATGAGTTTAAAGAACATTCTGTAAAATTTGCACTTGAATTCATTCAGTCCCTTTTTAGATACTTACTTCTGAAAATTGATGTTAAAAGGCTTTTGGTCAATTTTGAAAAAAAGCTCTAGAAAAAACAGGAGTGCTTTCTCAGGACTAAAACATATACTGCAGGTAGTTATGTAAGTCCTCAACACAGAAATAACATGTTATTAGTGAGTCTCTTTCCTTCATAAAAATTTATGGTCTTAAAAAGTAACGATTGATAAATTTTTCCAAGTCTTTACAGGAAGAGATTGACTGACTCTCTTGCATGACAGAAAAATTTGAAAATTGTATTCCTTAAGTTCATTTATGCTGAACACGTTGGTTTTTGAACTATTCTGATGGCTTGGAAAATAACTTGGTAGATAAACTTTCTGTAAACGGTTTTCCATTAAAATTTGCCCAGTCACCATTTTAAAAATGGCTACCAGAAAACTCTATGGCTTATAAATGTTTTTTAAACACTGGTTTTTGACTGTCTCCCTATAAGGACCTCATGATAAAAAATCAGGAAAATAAAAAATGCTGAGAGACAAATTTTATTTATATTGGGCGATTTGAAATGGATTGACCTGTATGGGTTTTTGGAGGTATTTAAGGGGAGTCTAGGAAGTGGTTTATTCTTCGAGTACGCTGTAGCTGCAAGAAAACATCAATGCCCCTATAAAGCACTTCATTTTGCCAGAAACGAAAGATACAACTGATGACTGAAAGACTTATAAAACTTTGAAGAAAGAAGGCAAAGATCATAAATTCGTGAACTATTTCGTTGAATCTGTATCTTCCAAAGATCCATCGGTCCTCACGCAGAATACTGAGTAGATACGAAAATCTTTGTAATCATCAGGTAAGGTATAAGGCCGACCGAGATGAATTATTATATTCCTGTATTTGTACTTCCATGATTCAAAACGGTCTGGAATTTTTCATCCTGAAGACGTCACCGGCGAGTAAAGTAAGTGATAATTACTAGTTTTCTTTGTAAATTAAATGGCTCTGAGCACTATGGGACTTAAGGACAACACACAACACCCAGCCATCACGAGGCAGAGAAAATCCCTGACCCCGCCGGGAATCGAACCCGGGCGCGGGAAGCGAGAACGCTACCGCACGACCACGAGATGCGGGCCATCGTGAATTACCTTGCTATATAATTTTCGTCATTTGTCGTCACTCTTGTCAACGTTGTAAATAGTATCCATATTTGCATCCTCGAGAGTCGCGCTTTCGATATAATTACATCGCTTGGAGGCAGGCCGTGACTTGATATGCAACACTTGTGACCTCCCAACAGTAAAAAAATAAAGTGTAATCTTCCAACAGTAAAAAATAAGTATAGCATTCACATTCAGTGTAACCTCACAACAGTTTATTATACCATAAATCGCAATAATAACGTGACTAATCTCTCAATAAAAATGTGACTCACTTATAACCTTTCAATAATTAAACGACTGTGAATCTAAACTGCTAAATTTGGACGTTAGCATTGCTGCTTCATGGCCCTGAAAGATCATACTGAATAAATTGAAAATTCTTACCTCAGTGAAATCGCCGGATAACGCCTATATATCTGCTCCTATAAGAAATTTTTCTGCCACAGCCCAGTGCACTGCTGGCCGCTAGATATGTCATGTATAAAAAGAAGCAACTGATTTTTCTTTACGATAATTGGGATGACCATGGGTTGCAGAAATTAGTAAATTCTTTAAATTCAAATGAATGATTGCCAAAAAAGTTAATTTTATAAAAAAGATTATTATTAAAAGATTTTTTAATACATTTACATGGGACTTGATATAACAATAGAACAAACTTTGTTGTAACAAACTACATATGCGCGCGGCTCTTTTAACTTATACTACATCGCTCAGGCACCGCCATCGCTCCCCACGACAGGCCTCGCGAACTCCGTACACCAGACAGCTAGCTACTACTTACGCCTACTGACACTGCTCTTACTGCAGCCAACACTGCTCTCTGGTCTGAGATTCTCTTATAGCTTACATATCGCAGGCAGCGCGTGAGCAATCCATCGAAATTACATCTGCTCGTGGGCGCTAGCAATAAATTCCTTAGTCATGGACCTCTTACACACCTCTTGGAAATTAAATTTCTAACTACTAAGGTAAAGAATGTCGAATGAATGGACAGTTTGCATTTTCCTTGTCTTTCCATTTGTTTACTGTCAATTCCAGCAAGTGACCTACACGGTGGCAGTACAAGACGGTGAAAGTAAACATACTCTGTTACGTTTTTAATAACGTCATGTTTACATCAACGGTACATTGCGATAAGTTTTTGAACAAGTCTTGAGCAGGGGAAGTGGATTACCGAATAAAAGAAATACAGTGTTATTTCAAAAACACGTACTGTTGTTCATACCATAAAGAACAAAGTTCCTTAGGCAATCCTGCTTGTTAATGTCCCCGTAGCTAAACATTTTCTTGATACATTTTCCACCTTCTGGACAAAAGGTTACTGAGGGTGGCTAAGGTAAAAGATACACCTTTTATAACGACTGTAGTATGTTAGTAAATCCATTATAACGATCAATTCTTCATACGTTTCACTCAGAATTTGTACTATAGTAGTATAAAAATAGAATGTAAAGCATAATAGGTACTTTAGGCATCGTTGTTACTGATAACAAATGGTTCAAATAGATCTAAGCACTATGGGACTTAACATCTGAAGTCATCATTCACCTAAACTTACTACTTAAAACCTAACTAACCTAAGGACATCACACACATCCATGCCCGAGGCAGGACTCGGACCTGCGACCGTAGCAGCAGCGCGGTTCCGGACTGAAGCGCCTAGAACTGCTCGGCCACATAGACAGGCTACTGATAGCAGTTCTGGGTGACAGAACAGAACAGAAATTCCAATGGAAATCACTACAAGAAAACAACTCTTACTATATACAAACTTTTTGGGAAGCGACACTGTTGAAACATCTTTGTATCATGTTACCAGGAATGTACCATGTCAAGAGGAATGTTCGATACCCAACATCGGCTTTGGCGGCTACCGTAGGAAACATGCGACAAACATTGTAAATGATATCCCGAATGTGACGTCATACCAGTGTCGATATCATGAACGTAATAAAGATAACCTGTTTCTTTCGCCTTAGTAGCTGCGAGATGAACGCGTTGGGTTGTCCGTCCTAAAGGCCTCGGTTCGAGTCCCACTCGGACCCGAGTTTTATACTCCAATCCAAATCGGATGTCATGTTGTTCTTACGTTCGTTCGGCCATCATTGACATTGAACTAGTGATGTAGCTGAATGGGCGCGACCCGAAAGCAAAGCTTTCAGTAAGAAAATTTACCACATTGTGGAATAAATGCTCCGAATTACGAATAGAGCTGTGAAAGAAATAATTATTAGAAGGAAAAAGTTATCGAGTATCTCAAATACACTCTCAGTCGTAATAGATGTCAGAACGCACAGTATGAGGGGCAAAGAAATGTTTATATTAAAAATGGAAACTATTCGAAAATACACTTCGGTTATGCATATCGGAAGAAGATTTCAGTATGAATTTACAAATACCGTCGATGAACTGTAGGTCTCTAAATCGAATCCAAACTAACAACTATCGGTATCAGTGTCTGTATAAAACGACAGAACCTATGAAAGTAAGATACATTAATTTTCTCTGAATGCTCTCTATGTAACTAAAAAAAGAAACAAAAACAAAAAATGCTACTAAACGAAAGAGGCAGAAACTATCACACAAAAGAAGTGAACTAGAAGCACACATACGGTCTCGGGAACTTTTCCAGCGTCTGCCACTGTTAATAGTGGCTCCTGCTATGAGTGAGGAAAGTCAACATAAGAAATCAGTCATATACAGAGAGCCAATCAGATTCTCGAAAACATGATATTCTCCGCAAGTAAATGTAGCTTACATTATATTCGAAAATACTGGTAGTGAAATATTTATGACAAAGAAAACCTTATAAATCGAGATACCGTATATTCGAAATTAATAGCCAAATAAGCATCACAACCAACACACTGAATACGTTCAATCGTCAGTACGTAGTCCTAAGCCAATAACAATACTCTTTCGTAAATAATATCAAACTGGTTCAAAATGTTCAAATGTTTGTGAAATCTTATGGGACTTAACTGCTGAGGTCATCAGTCCCTAAGCTTACACACTACTTAAGCTAAATTATCCTAACGACAAACACACACACCGATGCCCGAGGAAGGACTCGAACCTCCGCCGGGACCAGCCACACAGTCCATGACTGCAGCGCCTGAGACCGCTCGGCTAATCCCGCACGGCATCAAACTGGTATTTAGCACTCATAAGGCGTAACTGAAACACTTCGCCCAAACATGCGGCAAAATTAGAAGTACAAGTAGGTTATTCCAAAGAGGATCATCTGTCTGGATATGCGATACAAATGAACCAGAGTCATCGTATATTCATGTTCCCTTCGACAACTCACAACGAAATTTTCTCTCTACACCTAACACAGACCTCGGGCCACACTACAGGTGAGTTTCTCAGCGCATGTACTGTTTCTGGCTTTCACGATCAATCACGAGCAAACTGTTGGATTGTAACTTACCCTAGACCTCAGGCTACGCTACAGTTCAATTTGTCACCAGAGACAGGTTTTCCGCTATCACACTCGATGGATTCGCCAACTCACAGCCAAACTGTTACCTTTCAACCCAGTCTAGACATCAGGCTGGGCTACAGGTTACAACAGACAAGCCAGTTTTCTGCAATAGCGGAAAATAAATAGATGGCCAAATACTCAATGGTAATCATTAGTGAGAGTCTTCATAAATAGCAAAAATGCGTACACTATATAAATTACTTCAGACCAGAGTGCTACAGAACAAAATTTTCCACAATTTTGACAGATCTTATAATGAAATTAACAATCAAATCCAAGCCATTAGCTGCTCACAAGCATTGGTAAGTATCAACGGGGACAGTTGAAAAAGTGTGGCCCGACTGGGACTCAAACCCAGGATGTCCTGCTTACATGGCAAATACTCTAACCAACTGAGCCAGCGAGCACACAGAGGACAGTGCGATTGCAGGGACTTATCTCTGTCACGCTCCCCCTGAGACCCACACTTCCAACTTACTGTCCCCACACTACATTTGTAGTGTCCCTGCCCACTATACTCATCACGCGCGGCAGTCAATCTACCAATTCCCGTAAGAGTTTGAGCAATGTGAGTGCATCCACACTAAAGATCATTGGCCGTAAGCCTTATCTGTATGAAGATGGTATCTGTTCTTTCGGACATGTCCAACTGAATATGTCTGTAAGTATACTTCTAAAAAGTAGTTTTGCTTCAATTTTGCCGTATATGCACCCCGAACTCGAACAGGTACCCTAAAAAAAGATCCGTTCACACTTGTGTACCCCCCCCCCCCCCCCCCGCCCAAGACACTTCACACGCTTTTGTGAGAAACATATCGCGAAACCGATATCAGGCGCAGCATCTCATTTTACGCTCCAAAATAACGTTATTTGGAAGTCGAAATAAATATCTCTAACTCTAAACAGCATGCTCACCACTTTTCGAGTTTTAGCTGCTTGTTTGAAGGCATTTCGAGAGAGAGAAAAATTTGCGAATCCTACAGCTGTTGTGGTGTTCATAACTTTTCTGAAACAGTGAGTGGTTTTAGTTTACATTTACTAGACATTACGTTAGTCTCAGACATCACAAAACTTTCCGTAGACATCTTCCCTCTCCCCCTCCCCCACCCACGCCCCCCGTCTTGTTTGAACCAGTCTGTAGGGACTCCTATGCCATGGACAAAGGATGTCTTGTGAATGGCGCATTCTGATTGGCTCTTAGTAAATTTACCCACCAAACTGCTGCTGCTCCCACCAGTGTGGAAGCGCTGTCCGCCATTTTCTGCAGACAGACAAATAACGAGACTTCCAGTGTCAAAACTATTTACATACAGATCGTAAAAAAATATACATCAGTCATACTGCACTGACAGTTAAACTCTGCAGAAGTTGTCTACAGATAATGAAATATGGAAACCATCGCCAAAGACGTTTCATCAATTACACTGCTCTGCTACAGTTGAGGAAAGCTTGAATTTTTCGGTTATGAAACCCGCCAAACTGCTGCTGCTGCCGGTGTGGGAGACTGTTTGCCATTTTTTTCTGCAGACTAACAAATTACGAGAGTTTCAGTGGCTAAACTGTTTTGTACAGATCGCTGAAGAGAGCTTGAATGTCTTTCAGCGAGAAACAGATCTCCCACCAGGCTATATCACCACATACCATATCGATGTAGAAAATACCCTTTCTACCATGCACCATACAAAATCATCACTTCCGCATCCTGCATATAGCTGTCGGCCACCATACACACGAACATATGTCACAAAGACAGACAGATCCCAAAGAAAACAAAAGCACATGGACCTTATGTAGTCCTTGCAGCACTAGACACTTCGTGTGAGGTCCGTTGGTCATCCACCATAGCTAGTGGTCATGACTCAACCCATATACACGCTGACCCGACGTGCAATCGGAGCGCTCTCCATGGACAGTGGTGTGGTTACTCTCCAAACTGCTGTACAAAGGCTGGGCTGGTTATGCCCCCCCCCCTTTCCCCAGGCACAAAGATTTAACTGTTTCAGGCCCCGACCTGCTTGCTTGCTTGCTGCCACGCTTTCTTCACCCATCTCCATACTCTGAGATTACAAGAACATATGTATTTTCACATGGTTTGCCAGAATGTCGTACCATTTAAGCGATAGTTCCCGATATCAAGCACATAGCAGTACACTACCGATCGTTCACATTGCATAATTCCGAAGATAAAGAGTGGAAATTATTTCTCTCGAAACCCAAAACTTTAGCGAGGTTCAGCTAGCTGGAACGTACTGCAAACCATTCAGAAATTAAAACTTACCTGCGAAGATCTTTACGTGAAAACTCACATGAATACCAATGTCAATGATATTACAGATTCTAAATTATCGTTCTACTTCACTAGGTGTTTCTCACGCCTAGAGAACCATCAAACATTTCTTCCTCCTATCTTCCATCATCTATTCACACACAATACATACCACAATTGATGTTCTCTCAACCAAATAAAGACAGAAAATGTGTAGAAGCAGTCACCCAGACAATTTACATGGGAGGAAATAACAGTCCAGCGCAAACACACGCGTAAATTGAATCTTCTCAAATTTCCATGGAGAACACACGCGATCACGAAGACTGCCCACAACATACTGAATAGGCTCGCAGGAGAGCTTCTGCAAAGTTTGGAAGGTGGGGGACGAGGTACTGGCAGAAGTAAAGCTGTGAGGACAGGGCGTGAGTCGTGCTTGGGTAGGTCAGTTGGTAGAGCACTTTCCCGCGAAAGGTAAAGTCCCGAGTTCGAGTCTCGCCCCGGCACACAGTTTTAATCTGCCAGGAAGTTTCATATCAGCGCACACTCCGCTCCAGAGTGAAAATCTCATTCTGGATACTGAATATTAGTTCGCTATTCACCCACCTAGAGGGGACAGGATTAGCTCAGCTGCATTCCTGTATCCCAGCTGGCTTGTTCAGTTCGGACACCTCCCGCCATAAGTTGGAAATGTCAATTGTTCCAGCCACAGGTTACCGCCGCCACGCGCGCTCCCACACCCTAAACAGAGTCGTCCCAGAAAACCAGATACATATACTGTATTTTATCCATGTACTTACAGTTAAAGATTATAATTGCAGCCTCAATGTGACAACATTCGACAATGTTCGAAATATCGAAAATACCCGCTCCTGACGACAATGGTTCTGTAAATATAAATGTCTTATAGCTGGACGTAATTTTCCAGGTAAAAGATATCTTTCATTCGCGTTACGGCTATCGCAAATTTTCACGTCAAATCCATACCTTCCTTACGACAGGACTTGGTAATTTTCTTTGCACAAGTCGGTACGCGTACATACTTTACATGCCCATTGATCACAATGAATCTATCATGCATCCCCTACTCCTAAATTAAATACGTCGCCAGTAACTGAATGCTCGTGACATCAAAAATATTGAGTGAAAACCCGTTACGGGTAGATATGGCTCATTTGTTTTTGCTTGCGAGTGGTACAAGGGTGTCTTAGGAAGATAGACGTAATCGTCTTACAAGACACCAGAAGTTAAACAAACACAACTGCAACAGCTATGTTACTGTCACAAGCGGTTTTGGTTCTACCAGCGACAATAAGTATCGCTAAGGACATCCATGTTAAAAACTACACAAGCTTTATGAATCGAGGTATGACATTGCTTCTAAATGAAGTGGTTTCCCACACGTAGACGGTGTTCACGGGATGTGTATTCACAGATGAAAAGTGCGGGAACATGTAGCCGGTGGTCAAAGCTCATAATAAAATCACCAAATTTAGAAAGTGATTCGACTAAGGAACGTGGTTGAAGCTGGTATTTGCAACTCCATCACGCAGCTACTATATGTTTCTCCAGTATTTCTAATGCATTCTATCTTGATGCCATGTCATAGGTTCTGCAGTATAACCACTGGGTTATAGGCTATGGTTTACTGAGAATGGACACAAACAATAAATGCTGTGTTATGCAACGAATCACTTTAAAAAATTCAATACTGCATTGAGGTCGTAAGAAATGTACACTGGCTTTTCACATCTATAGTGTTACACTTTCTGGTAGAAATGGTGTCTGCGATTTGGAATCAAGTCATTTCATTCAACCACATATCTACATTGGCTCCTATAGCGATGACTTTTAATGATTACAGCTACTAGTGAATCATATTCGTAGCACTCTTACATAACGAATCACCTTTTCGAACCAGCTAACCAGCTGCTACAGTAAAACTGCAACGTGGTTTTAGAGTGTCCCTATGCATGTTGTAAATGTTCATTGGTATATGTCCAGACATTCCTGCTGCTTTCTGCTTGCGATCGTTTCAGTTTAAGTCAGAACTAAGTAGAAGACAGAGAGTACTACACTCCTGGAAATGGAAAAAAGAACACATTGACACCGGTGTGTCAGACCCACCATACTTGCTCCGGACACTGCGAGAGGGCTGTACAAACAATGATCACACGCACGGCACAGCGGACACACCAGGAACCGTGGTGTTGGCCGTCGAATGGCGCCAGCTGCGCAGCATTTGTGCACCACCGCCGTCAGTGTCAGCTAGTTTGCCGTGGCATACGGAGCTCCATCGCAGTCTTTAACACTGGTAGCATGCCGCGACAGCGTGGACGTGAACCGTATGTGCAGTTGACGGACTTTGAGCGAGGGCGTATAGTGGGCATGCGGGAGGCCGGGTGGACGTACCGCCGAATTGCTCAACACGTGGGGCGTGAGGTCTCCACAGTACATCGATGTTGTCGCCAGTGGTCGGCGGAAGGTGTACGTGCCTGTCGACCTGGGACCGGACCGCAGCGACTCACGGATGCACGCCAAGACCGTAGGATCCTACGCAGTGCCGTAGGGGACCGCACCGCCACTTCCCAGCAAACTAGGGACACTGTTGCTCCTGGGGTATCGGCGAGAACCATTCGCAACCGTCTCCATGAAGCTGGGCTACGGTCCCGCACACCGTTAGGCCGTCTTCCGCTCACGCCCCAACATCGTGCAGCCCGCCTCCAGTGGTGTCGCGACAGGCGTGAATGGAGGGACGAATGGAGACGTGTCGTCTTCAGCGATGAGAGTCGCTTCTGCCTTGGTGCGAATGATGGTCGTATGCGTGTTTGGCGCCGTGCAGGTGAGCGCCACAATCAGGACTGCATACGACCGAGGCACACAGGGCCAACACCCGGCATCATGGTGTGGGGAGCGATCTCCTACACTGGCCGTACACCTCTAGTGATCGTCGAGGGGACACTGAATAGTGCACGGTACATCCAAACCGTCATCGAACCCATCGTTCTACCATTCCTAGACCGGCAAGGGAACTTGCTGTTCCAACAGAACAATGCACGTCCGCATGTATCCCGTGCCACCCAACGTGCTCTAGAAGGTGTAAGTCACCTACCCTGGCCAGCAAGATCTCCGGATCTGTCCCCCATTGAGCATGTTTGGTGTGCACGTCCAGCACGAACGATGGTCCAACTGAGGCGCCAGGTGGAAATGGCATGGCAAGCCGTTCCACAGGACTACATCCAGCATCTCTACGATCGTCTCCATGGGAGAATAGCAGTCTGTATTGCTGCGAAAGGTGGATATACACTGTACTAGTGCCGACATTGTGCATGCTCTGTTGCCTGTGTCTATGTGCCTGTGGTTCTGTCAGTGTGATCATGTGATGTATCTGACCCCAGGAATGTGTCAATAAAGTTTCCCCTTCCTGGGACAATGAATTCACGGTGTTCTTATTTCAATTTCCAGGAGTGTATATCCACCACCTTCTGCAAGCCATGTAGAAACAGGATGACATGAATTAATGCGACAGGACTGTTTTGACCATTCGTTAGAAATAGGAACATGTTGTCGTAGCTCCACCAACTGTGTATGGTGTCTGAGATCAGCATCAAACAAAGCTTTCCCCAGCAACACAAAGTAGTTGTAGAAAAAAATTCAGTATGGGAACTGTGAGAAAGGCAAAGATTTTGCTACTGCATTGCAGTAAATCTCCAAACCACATACGGGTACAGTAGTCCAAAGGAGATCTGCGTTCTCATGGTGCATTCAGGTCTGTCATCCAAACATTCACTGTACCATGTACCATTCAACAGAGAATAAAAAAAACTTCGAACTATTTAAACTCCGCTAACATCATCTAGTAGAGAACTCCATAAGATTTTGCCGCGCTCCTGACTTCTGATATATATATTGAAAACAATTACCATATGCGAGCTGGCATTGACCATTTTCATTGACCGCTATTAAATATAGAAGTATTGATCCACTCAGAAATGGAAGTCGCTTGCACCGCCCAGTATAAAGTTTCATTGCCTGCACTGTAGGAGGACCGTATCTCACAGACTATCAGTAGCAAGTTAGGGACACTGTGTTGTTGTTTAACACATTGTTTTTTCTGCAATAATAACTCCAAGCAGTATATGACACAGCTTTGTACACCATCATATACCTTGTGTGCTCCATCATGACTTTGAGGATTTTAAGCAAAAGACAGTCGTAACATATGGAAATTGGAAGAGTTGTGCGGCATTGTGGAGCTTTTCCAAACACCTGTCTGAAGGTGGCTGATGAGCTCCGCATTTAGTCTCATCTTTCACAGTGATGGGACAGCATATAGCTCGCAGTTCCATTTCGATTGATTCCTCTTAGTGCAGTCGTACACACGATCACTATTTCAGTGCTAGCCATCCCTGGAATGTGTTTCCGACTCTATTGAGACTCTTTCTCCATCTCAAACAAGTGATGTCAGTCAATCATTATGTGGTAATCAGCAGTGTACCGGTGGATAGGATGGAAAACACACCGTCGATGTACTGTAACAATAAACATTGCAGTCGACAGTGTGATCAATTTTAGCTATTTTACCAGTTTTTCAACGCCTACCAGTGACATGGCAGCGTGCTTCCTGATTTCTGTATCGTCGCCAAAGGCAGCCCCACACTACTTTGCGAATACCATTGTGAATGTATATAGATGACTGTGTAGTATGACCATTCATTGTTAATTCTTGAACATATACATACCAAAGCATACCAGAAAGCGATAGACATACAGGGTGCGTCAGCGTTCGTAGTGTAATTTGACTTGCACAGTACAATGATGTACTGCAGGACTGCGCGCCAGCTCGTGCCGCATTCGTGTACTAATGAGCTGCCATTTCGAGTGTGACAGCGGTATGGAGCGGTTGAGTGCACACCATCGTGCCTTTCCTGTTGCTAGTTATTTCAAGAATAACGACTCTATTTCGCCAACATTTCAACTTGGGACGTCATGGGAAAGATCCAGATGGTCGGACCATTGTGAGGCGGGTAAGTGCATTTCGAACAACAGTTTTGCAATGGCAAACCGGGAAGAAGTGATAGAACTGTGCGGACACCAGAAATCATGGAAAATGTTCGTGCTGCACTATTGCATAGTCCAAAAAGATGTGACGTCGTCATGTGCAAACTGTGCCTATGTCCTGTCGCTCATTCAGGAGAATACTGCACGAAGATCTCCATTTTCACCGATGTAAGCTGCAGATTTTTCAGGAAATTAGGCCTCGCGATTGGATTTCATGCGAAACATTCTGCTTAACCATGTGTGATCACCTTCGCCAAAATCCACCAGTGTTCCCACTCTCCTGATGTCAGATGAAGGTCATTTCGAGTTATGTGGTTCAGTGAATAAACAGAATATGCGTCATTGGAGTGATGTTAGCCTGCATGAACTGCACCTCATGCCCTTGCACGGTTCTCGTGTCACAGTGTAGTGTGCAGTTGGTTTCTTTGGGATTTATGGCCCTTACTTCTTTGAGGATGACAGCGGTGTGGCTGTAACTGTCACCAGTGAATGTTACCTAAAGATGCTGCAAGACTTCGTTCTTTCCCAAGTAGGTGTGGTCGATGTGGATGTGGAACCATTATGGTTTCAACAAGACGGAGCGACCTCGCATACAGCCAGAATTTGCATGGATTTCTTGCGACAGACATTTCCCAGTAGAGTAATTTCCCATTTTGGTGATATTTCCTGGCCGCCCCACTCACCTGACCTTACATGTGCAGATTTTTTCCTTTGGGACCACGTGAAGCACGAAGTGTTCCGAACACATTGTGCCACGATTCCTGAGTTGTAGGATTGCATCAGAACTGCCGTCGGCAATGTCCCAGGGAAAGCTTCCAACGCCGCCTAGATGAATGTGTTGTGCAGAGGGGGCATCATTTGACAGAAGTCGTATTCAAAAAGTATTCCACGCAGTGACTTACACATTAGTAAATGGCATACCTTTAACTATCAATTGACGTAAGAGGTAATAAATAAATTACAGATACTGCCTGATGGTGTTTTTAATGTCCTACTATGAACGCTGCCGCACCCTTTATTTAAAGCACTTCGATCATAGTATGTAACTTACGATTACAACTGCTCACCTTTCCCTGTACGGATGGGAGTTACAGAGCATTCCACATTCTTAGCATAAATTCAGAGATTCAAAGATCTCCTCGCATTCTCTTTGACCAACGCTCTCTGCAGCACTGTCACCGATTAAATTTGCAGCTGACAAGAAGTATACTGGTACATTCCATGGCTCATGAAGGAGCAGAGCGAGTTGAGTCCCTAACTGCTGTTCTGCACCAATTTTATTCACAGGACCCATCCAATTGCCTAAGATTTCTCCAGATGCGAACATGTCGAGTAGGTTAGCAAGCCTTATCGGTGTGATATGAAAGTGTTATGATGATATAATAGACGGTTAAGAAGAAGAAACGTGCGGTTTTTATTCATGATGGAGCTCCAGATGGATGGAGTTTGAAGGAGTTTACGTAAATCAACTGCTCTGTCAATTCTAAAGTATTGGTCTACTGTCTTTCTAGTGTGAAGATATTGGTAAGAGTGGACATAAATGCATGCACTCCTAAAGCTACAGGGTTCTGCACTTAAAACACACTATACTGATAGAACGGTACGGTTTCTGACCTATTAGTCATTTGGAATACATCGCTGTTAATATTCCGGTGTATGAAATATATTTCCAGCGCACGACATACAGTCTCCTAGCAGGTTTCTCTACGATAAACTATGGTGACATACTGCAGAATGGAAATTTACTACCTTGAAACATCAATTTTTTGTGATATCTGCACAATATAGCTTTCCAGACGTGTATAGTGCACACTGCTCACACCTGACCACGGTACAGAAATTATACTATGATCCCATCAGTCCTATAAAAATGATCGTTAGTAATGGACAATGCCTCTTACAAGCAGACAAACGCATAGCACCAGTGATGCTGCCACTAACTGCTGTTCCTGATCTATATAAATGACCTGGGTGACAATCTGAGCAGTTCTCTCAGGTTGTTCGCAGATGATGCTGTAATTTGCCGTCTAGTAAGGTCATCCGAAGACCAGTATCAGTTGCAAAGCGATTTAGAAAAGATTGCTGCATGGTGTGGCAGGTGGCAGTTGTCGCTAAAAAACTAGAAGTGTGAGGTGATCCACAAGAGTTCAAAAAGAAATCCGTTGGAATTCGATTACTCGATAAATAGTACAATTCTTAAGGCTGTCAATTCAACTAAGTACCTGGGTGTTAAAATTACGAACAACTTCAGTTGGAAAGACCACATAGATAATATTGTGGGGAAGGCGAGCCAAAGGTTGCGTTTCATTGGCAGTACACTTAGAAGATGCAACAAGTCCACTAAAGAGACAACTTACACTACACTCGTTCGTCCTCTGTTAGAATATTGCTACGCGTTGTGGGATCCTTACCAGGTGGGATTGACGGAGAACATCGAAAGGGTGCAAAAAAGGCAGCTCGTTTTGTATTATCACGTAATAGGGGAGAGAGTGTGGTAGATATGATACGCGAGTTGGGATGGAGGTCATTAAAGCAAAGACGTTTTTCGTCGCGGCGAGATCTATTTACGAAATTTCAGTCACCAACTTTCTCTTGCGAATGCGAAAATATTTTGTTGAGCCCAACATACATAGGTAGGAACGATCATCAAAATAAAATAAGAGAAATCAGAGCTCGAACAGAAAGGTTTAGGTGTTCGTTTTTCCCGCGCGCTGTTCGGGAGTGGAATGGTAAAGAGATAGTATGACTGTGGTTCGAGGAACCCTCTGCCAAGAAATTAAATGTGAATTGCAGAGTAGTCATGTAGATGTATAAATCGGACGTCGGTCAGGCAGATGTATGCATGGGGAATGCAGCGTCTTAGAAACACCTGTTGCTAACTTAGAATCACCATAGTTATGAATATGATGACTCGATTTTATGCAGTAGGGGTACGAGCACAATTTTGATATCATCTTGATATCAAATTGATATGCAAATTATTTAATTGATCAATTAATTACCACCACCAATCACGCCCAACCACACCCCAGGATGACGCCATGTGTTTTCTCAACTTGTACGTGGGTACCAGCCCCTCCTCCCCTCCCCACCCCTACCTCTCCCCCCTACCCTATTGGTGGAAATTTCGAATTTTGTTGGGAATTTCGAATTCTGGCGTGAATTTCTAATTTTTGGTGAAACTTTCTTTTTCCCAGCTCTGTTCTGACGTCCCATATCACCCCTAGCCGCGAATTGGTGGCAAATTAAAAATGGTGGCGCCCTTTCTGGGACTTGAGCCCTGGTCCTCCTGGACAGAAAGCACAAATGCACCCTTGTAACACATTATACTATGAGAGGCACTTGGAACTTTCGTGAAATTAAAAATGGCGGTACACATTCCGGGGCTCTAACTCTGGTGCTTCAGAATGGAAAGTCCAAGTGCACCCCGCAGCACATTGAAACTGCCCAGATGCAGGAGAGGAAGGTTATTTATTTTGGCTGGAAAACTGATGTAAACACCACTCCTAATTACGAAATTTATCATAGAGATTGGCGCTAATTACACAACTATATGCATAGTGCTACACAAGGAATGCCTAAAATCGTAATACAGCTACAAATTTGACGACGCCATACAACTGGTATTACCGTGCTAGAAAAAAACTTCACAGTATCATTCGACACTAGTGAGAGACACACTCAAAGTCTACCCTTCACCTACAAGCTGGCACGAAAGAGGCTGGGATGTAAGGTTCTACCTTTATTTTATTTTGGCGGAAAATACGTTCAAATGACGAGATGCTGGTGTTGGACAGAGAGGAGTTTAATAAGTGTTTTACCTGTAGGCATATAGCTGAGAACAGTATCTAATGCTGTTTGACAACAGATTACACTGCAGATGCATGCTCGACAGTCATCCTGTAGACCAGGTACCAAAGCCAATACATACTACCGCAACCGATGGGAAAAATGCATCACTGTTCTAATTACACTTCGAAATTGTCATGAAAAAAACAGTATTTATAACGAATGAGTCATAATTCAACACATGTACTGGGGAAAATTGTCATCCCAAAAGACAGCAGAGGGGGCGGTAGTTGAATATGCATTTCCCTCCACAAAATAACCGACTTGTTAGGCAGTCTTACCCCCTTCCACACATCATTGCTGCCTTCTTCCCTCTCCTCTCCATTGCAGGGGGGCGCACCTGTGGAGGCGACCTCACAGACTAGGCACGCCACAATACCTCCGATAGGCCTGTCATTCTGCGATGGAGAACACTTTTATTTAGCTTCAATGCAATTCTTTCTTGCATTTTGTTAAACAGATTTTTCGGAAAGACCGGACACCGTTGGAACAACAACAAAATTCCGGAGAAGGCTCCAGATGGCTTTTTCAAAAATCGACTGTTTGGAAAACAGGAAGCCTTTCGCCTAAAGATACTGCAGACACTAGAGCAGCCTCACATCACTGTGTCTTCAGTGCAATGCGACCCCATGAGCACGTGGCTGGGCAGTCAGTGTTATCGACGACGACAAAAGCCACACACACAATAGAACATGACGCCGGCATTCCTCACAACAAAACTGTGATAAATGAGGTCTATCCTTATGGCTGGTTGTTTGTCTAAAAGGACATCTACCACCTCCTACAGAACTCATCCACCGCGCCATTCTAAGCACTGCACTTTAACATCAACGCATCTCCCATCTCCTTTCTATTAAAAAAGGAAACTACAATCTCGACGATAATAAATGTCCTCTTTCTACAAAAATAGGAGCAGTCCATATTCTTTTAGTTTTATGAGCAAAATCTCTATAGTTTTTATGTTCAACTATAGGATAATATATGCATGTCATTATTTTGCGACGTTCAACGGAGTTCACCTCCGCCGATTATAGATGATCAGCAGAGACATGTTCACCCCGCGTGAAATTGGGAAAAAAGCTTTTACAATTTTGATGCGAAAATTATCGATCACCAAAGAATGTTCTCGTTATTTCTAAACCGTCATCGGAATGAAGAAAAAGCGAGAATTTAAACTCCAAAGAAATACGTCTATGTTAAGCAGTTTCTTTCAACTTGATGGACAATTTACACGCCCTGAGAGCGTCTGTCGCGTTCAAATCAGTGTCTGTAAATAAACTGTCATGCACCTATGTATTACAGATATTTCAGACATGTGAAGTAACATTAGAGAATACAATCTTTCACACCGTGCCTAGTCTGTGAGGTCGCCTCCACAGTTGCCTCCCTCCCCCTTTTCGATGGAGGCAGCGTCTGGGGGTGGAGCTGTGTTGCTATATTTTAGATGAACTGGTTGCACTTGGGGTGGCCATTTTTTTATCTTTTATTGTTTAGTTGACTATCCATGCTTTTGTGTTGGCGTAGGACCGTCGCCTCAAGGACGGTGGGCCGCAGAAAAGCCGTGAGGCGCTCGGCAGAGCAGCTGGCCTCGTGGATGCCCATCAAGAAGAACGCACATTCAACTACCGCCCCCTCTGAGTCTTTTGGGACAAGGATTTTCTCCAGTACATGTGTTGCGTTATGACCTATTCATTATGAGTGCTGGTTTTTTCACGACAGTTTCGAAGTGTAGTTGGAACAGAGATGCATTTTTTTCCGTGGTAGCGTGTATTGTCATTCGTTACCTGATATGCAGGATAATTGTGGAGCAGGCGTCTGTAGTGCCGTCTGTTAGATACTGTTCTCATCTGTAATTCAATTATTAAACTCCTCTCTGTCCAACAGCAGCATCCCCTAATTTGAACATATTTCCTGCCAAAAAGATTAAGATAGAATCTTACATCCCAGCCTTTTTCGTGCCAGCTTGTAGGTGAAGAGTAGAGTTTGAGTGTGTCTGTCACTAGTTTAGAGTGATATTGTGAAAATTTTTCCCAAAAGCATAACACCAGTTGTATGGCGTTGTCAAATTTTTAGCTGTATTGTGATTTTAGGCATTCCTTGTATAGTGCTATGCATATAGTTAAGTAATTAGCCCCCATTTTCTTCATGATTAATTTCGTAATTAGAATCGATATTTACGTCAATTTTCCAATCAAAATAAATAGAGTACACTAACCTAACCTTCCTCTCCTCCATCTGGATATTTTCCATGAGTTGCGGAGTGCACTTGAGCTTTCCATCCTGAAACACCAGGATTCGAGTCCCAGAAAGTGCACCGCCATTTTTAATTTCCCGCCAATTCCCGTATGGGTGGTGAAATGGGTCGTCAGCACATCCTTGGGAGAAAGAAACTCACCCCAAAATTCGAAATTTCCGCCAAAATTCGAAATTACCTCCAAAATTCGAAATTCCTGCCGATAGGGTAGGTGGGGGAGGGGAAGTCGGAGGGTGTGGAGGTAGAGGAAGGAGAGTGGGCGGGTGGGGAGGGGTGGATGGACTGGAGCTCACGAGCGGGCTGAGAAAAGCACATGATGTCATCTGGGGATAGGGGTGGGTGTGGTTGAGTGGGTAATTAATCGATCAGTTTAATTAGCTTGTATATTAATTTGGTAGCATAATTTCGCTCTAGCCCCCACTACCCTACCTCTTGGAGTATGTCACATAAATCTTCGTTCGTCTAGAGGAGGTTGCCAAAACAGGATTCACATGTTTCATCATCATCACACATAAGTTGAAAGTCCTCTGATGATTGTGCACGTAGATAGCGCTCTAAGTCACACACAGAACACACAGTTGTATATGAGTCGAATGCAGGTTATGCCACACAACTGATTCACCCTGACAGAACAATGGAAAAGAATGGTTAAATGATTTGCAGCAACATCTCCCTCTCTCTAAAATGCATCTACCATTAAATCATACCTCGTTACAAACCCATTTCAACCGACGACTTCATCCACTTTCTGTCATCCTTTAACGCAGATACGAGTCCATTTAGAGATAGATGGTTCTCTTTTTTCCAGGAACCATCAATGGAAGCAGTAAACTTTCTTGTGTTAACTATTACCTTAATAGCCACACAGTAGAACGTCGCCATATAGCAACTGTTTGTTAGCTGACAACGCAAGGTTGTGATTGGTGGATAATGCAGAGAAACACAGTGTAAATACTTTTGTTGGAATTTTCAACACCTAATCAATCCTGCACAGGGTTAAACACGCAATCCATTCCATAGTTGTGTTTTGCTGTCCCTCGACTTGTAATAGTATCAGCATTACTGCTGCTACGTATTTGTTTCCTTGCAAGAGGCTTTCTCTCTTACTGATGACCATTTCTTATAGGACTGGTGCAAGCACAGTATAATTTCTGAACCATGATTGGATGTGAACAGTGGACGCTATACACCTCTGGAAAGCTACATTGCGCATGTATCACAAAGAATCGATGTTTAAGATAATTTTTTTCATTTTACAGTATGTCACCATAGTTTATCGTAGAGAAATCTACAAAGAGAATCTATGTCATGCACTGGAAATATATTTCTTACATTGGTATATTAACAGCATGGATTCCAAACGACTAACAGGTGGGAAACCATACCATTCCAACAATATAGTTTGATGTAAGTGCTGCCTGAGAAGTGCATGTGTTTATGTCCGCTCTTACCAATATCTTCTCGGTACTGACGCCAGACACTAGAGCAATACTTTAGAATTGAAAGCGTAGTTAATATATGTAAAATCCTTCAGACTCCATCCATCTGGAGCTCCACCATGCATAAAAACCGCACGTTTCTTCTTAACCGTCTGTTATATCATCACAACACTTTCATATCTACTATACATCGATAAGGCTTGATAACTTCCTCGAAATGCGCGCATCTGGAGAAATCTTGTGCCTTGGTTGCATCCCCCGAGTAAAACTGGTGCGGAACAGTAGTTAGGCACGCAGCTCGCTGTGCTCCTCATGAGATATCGAATGTATCGGTCTACTTATAGTCAGCTGCAAATTTAATTGTTGCAGGGATAGTTGGTCAAAGAGAATACGAGGAGATGTTTCAATCTGTAAATTTGATCTAAGAATGTGGGAATGTTATGTGACTCCCATCCGTATAGGGATATCGTAATCGTAAATTACGGCTTATGATCGAAGTGCTAGTAATATGTAGATCACATTGTGGTATACTTTGGTATGTATATGTTCGAGAATTAAAAATGAATGGACGTACTGCACAGTCATCTCTCTATTCGCAAAGTAGAGGAGGACCTGTTTTAGCGACGATATAGAAATTGATCGCACTATACACTCTGATGTTTGTTATTACAGTATATTGACTATCCATCCATTGGTACGCTGTTGATTATCAGATAATGATTGACTGGCATCATTTGTTTGGAATGGAAAGTGGAGTGGGCAAAAAATTCTGGCGATGGCTAGCACCGAAACAGTGATCGTGTGTACGACTGCACTATGAGGAATCAATTGAAATGGAACCCTGAGCCATCTGCTAGCCAGTCATTGTGAAATATGAGTTTAAATGTAAAGGTCATTAATCACCTTCAGACAGCTGTTTGGGAACGCTCAACAATGCCACAAAAGCTCAACAATGCCAAAAAACTCTTCCAGTTTCCATGTATTGTGACTGTCTATTATTTAAAGTCAGGTGTGTGTGTGTGTGTGTGTGTGTGTGTGTGTGTGTGTGTGTGTGTGTGTGTGTGTGTGAGCAGCAGCATGATTTACACTGTGTGATGTCCTGCTTTTAGTCAGAGATAATGTACAAAGCTGTGTCATATGCTGCATGGATGTGTTACAGCAGAAAAAAAGCAATGCGTCAAACAACAACACAGGGACCTCGTCTTGCGACCGATTGTCTGCGGGATATGGGCCTCCTACAGTACAGGCAATGAAACTTTAAACTGGTCTGTGTAGGCGACTTCAGTCACTAAGTGGATCAACACCTGTATGTTTAATAGAATCGTTGCATATGCTCAATACCAAAACACAGATGACATTTCTTTTCAATTCATATATTGAAAGATAGGGGCTCTGTAATATCTTATTGAATTCTCTACTGGATGGCGTTAGTGGAACTTTTATAGTTTGTAGTTTTTTATTCTCTGTTGGATGGCACATCATAGAGAGAATGTTTGGGTGACACACGTGAACGCACTCCGAGAGATACAGGTCCCTTTTGGAATGCAGCACCTGTTTATGATTTGGAGATGTACCGCATACAGTACTTCTCCTTCTCGCAGTTTCGGTACTGTATTTCTTTTCTGTAACTACCTTGTGTTGTTGGAGAAAGCTTCGTTTGGCGCTGACACTACACATCGTATGCAGTTGACGTGCTACGACAACATGTTCCTATTTCCACCAAATAGCCAAAACACAGTCCTGTCACATTAATTCAGCTCATCCTGTTTCTACACGGGTTGCAGGAGGTGGCAGACATAGTAATCTCTGACATCTGCTCAGTTCCGATTTAAATTGGAAGGATGACATGCAGAAAGCTGCAAGGATGGCTGGGCATAGACTGATGAACAGTTGCAAGTTGCATTGGGACTGTCTAAAACCACGCTGGAGTTTTACTGTAGCAGAGAGGTTCGAAAAAGGTGATTCGTTTTGAGTTGTAAGAGTGCCACGAATATGATTTACTAGTGGCTGTAATCATTAAAAGTCATCTCCATAGGATCCGACGTAAGTATGTGGCTGAACAGAAAGACTTGATTCCAAATCGCAGACAGCATTTCTACCAGAAAACGTAACACTATAGATCTGAAAAGCCACTGCACATTTCTTATGACGTCAACGTAACATTGCATTTTTTAAATGATTCATCGCATAGCACATCATCTGCTACATGTAAACATTCTCAGTAAATCATAGACTATAACTCAGTGGATGTATCACAGAAACTATGACATAGTATTGGAATAGAATGCATTACAAATACTGTAGAAATACACGCCCGGGTTCCCGGGTTCGATTCCTGGCGGGGTCAGGGATTTTCTCTGCCTCGTGATGACTGGGTGTTGTGTGATGTCCTTAGGTTACTTAGGTTTAAGTAGTTCTTAGTTCTAGGGTACTGATGACCACAGATGTTAAGTCCCATAGTGCTCAGAGCCATTTGAATCATTTTAGCCACTGTAGAAATATCGAACAGCGGCGTGAGGGAGTAGCAAATACTGGCTTCAAACCATGTTCCTTAGATGAATCACTTTCTAGATTCATTGATTTTATTGTGAGCTTAGATAGCTGGCGACATGCACCCACACTTTTCATCTGTTAATACACATCCTGTGAACACCGTTTACATTAAATGTCGAGGTATTTGTGTGGGAAACCACTTAATTTGGAAGCAATGCCATATTTCGATTTATAAAGCTTGTATAGTTTTCTAACATGTATATTGTTAGCAATACTTGTATGTGCCTGTAGAACCAAGACCGCCTGTGACAGTAACATAGCCGTTGCGATCGTGTTTTTAACATCTTGGGGCTTGTAAAACGACTAAATCTCTCTTTCTAAGACACACTGGTACCACTCGCAAAAAGAACCCAATGAGACATATCCATCTATCCCGCATTTTCGCTCAGTATTGTTTGGTATCGCCAGCATCCAGTTATTGGCGATGTATTATACTTAGCAGTAGGGGATACATGACATTCGCTGTGATCAGCAGCCTTATAAAGTACGTGTGTGTCCCGACATGTGCATAGAAAATGGCTTTACCCTGCTATAAGGGAAGGTATGGATTTGACATGGAAAATTGTGATAGCCATAAGGGGAATGAAATATTTTTTTATGTGAAAAATTAAGTCCAGTCATAAGAATGACACAGATACTTATATTTCCAGAACCACCATCGTCAGGAGTAGGTATTTACGATATTTCGAACATTGTCGAATGTTGTCAGATTGAATCATCAATTGTAATATTTAAATGTAAGTACATAAATAAAATATATGTGTCTGCTTTCCGAAAACGACTCTGCATGGGGTGCGGGAACAGGTGTTGTGGCGATAGCGTGCAGCATTGAACAACTAACATTTCCGACTTAGGCGGGAGCTGTCTGAACTGGAGAATCCAGCTGGGATACAGAAATGCACATGACCTAACCCTGTCGCCCTCTGGGTGGGTGAATGGCGGACTAATACTCAGTATGTTGTGGGCAGTCTTCGTGATCGCTTGTGTTCTCCATGGAAATTTGAGAAGATTCAATATGGGCATGTGTCTGCACTTGGACAGGTATTTCCTCCCATGTAAATTGTCTGGGTGACTGCTTCTACACATTTTCCGGTTTTATTTGGTTGAGCGATCATCACACTTGTGGTGTGTATTGTGTGCGTCTAGTCGGTGGAACATAGGAGGAAGAAATGTTTGCTAGTTCTCTAGACATGAGAAACACCTAGTGTAGTAGAAGGATAATTTAGAATCTGTTATATCATTGACATTGATATTAATGTGTGGAACTATCTGTTTCCTCCATTTTTTCGAGTTTTCACGTTAAGATCTTCCAGGACGCGATAAGATTTAGTTTCTGAGTGGTTTGCAGTATGTTCCACCTCGCTGCACCTCGCCAAAGTTTTGGGTTTCGAGAGCAATAATTTCAAGTCTTTATCTTCGGAATTATACTATGCGAACGATCGGTGGTGTACTGCTATGTGTTTGATATCGGGAACTATCGCTTAAATGGTACGATATTCTGGCAAACCATTTGAAAATACATATGTTCTTGTAATCTCAGAGTATGGAGATGGGTGAAGAAAGCAAGGAAGCAAGCAAGCACGTCGGGGCCTGAATCAGTTAAGTCTTTGTGCCGGGGGCAACCAGCCCAGCCTTTGCACTACAGTTTGGAGAGTAACCACTGTCATGGAGGGCGCTCAAATTGCACATCGGGTCAGTATGTATGCGGCGTCAGTTGGCTCGTGGCCACTGACCGTGGTGGATGACCAACCGACCTTGTGGGAAATGTCTAGTGCTGCGAGGACTATATAAGGTCCATGCACTTATGTTTTTTTTTGGGATCTGTCTGTCTTCGAGCTATACGTGCGGGTGTATCGTGGTCGATATCTATATGCAGGTAGCAGAAGTGATGATTTTGCATGATGCAGGATACGAATTGTGTTACTACAGCTATATTGCATGTGGTGACATAGCCCAGTTGGAGATCGGTTTCACGTTACAAAAATTCAAGCTTTCCTTGACAGTAGTCTACAGAAAAGTAGTATCACACGAAAGTTGTGAACAAATCAGTTAGCCCAGAATGAGATTTTTACTCTGCAGGGGAGTGTGCGCTGATATGAAACTTCCTGGCAGATTAAAACTGAGTGCCGGACCGAGACTCGAACTCGGGAGTGAGTCGTGTTTTGGTAGCTCAGATGGTAGAGCACTGCCCGCGAAAGGCATAGGTCCCGAGTTCGAGTCTCGGTCCACACTCAGTTTTAATCTGCCAGGAAGTTTCAAATCAATGAGGATTTGCAGAAAATAAATGCATGGTGTAATGACTGCAGTTACCTCTCAATATTACTAAATGTAACAGACTGTGTATAACAAAGCGAAAATCCCCATTAATGTACGAGTACAAAATAAATGCCCAGTCTTTGGAAGTGGTCACATCCGTCAAGTATCTGGGTGTGACTATTCGAAGTGATCTCAAATAGAGCGATCAGATTACACAAGTAAGGAGTGAGGCGAACTCCAGATTGCGGTTTATTGGTAGAATCCTGGAGCGATACAGTCCTTCAACAAAGAAAATTGCTTACAATACTTTAGTCTGCCCAGTCTTGGAGTATTGTTCGTCTGTATGGGACCCTTACCAGTTGGGTCTGATACAAGAGATTGAGAAGGTCCAAAGAAGAGCGGCAAGATTTGTGACTGGTACATTTATCCATCGCAAGAGCGTTGCAAATCTCATAGAAAGTTTGAAGTGGGACACACTTGCAGATAGACGACGCGCCAATCGGAAGGGGCTACTCACTAAATTCCAAAATCCGATCTTCGTCGAGGATGTAGCGCATATATTATTACCACCAACTTTCAAATCGCGCGACGATTACCATTCAAAGATAAGGGAAATTAGTGCTCGTACTGAGGCACATAGACAGTCGTTTTTCCCTCGCGCGATCCGCGAGTGGAACAGAGGGGGGGAGGGGGGACGGGGGGGGGGGGGGGGGGGAAATTATGACTTTGGCGCGAATAGTGCCCTCCGCCACACACCCCTTGGTGGCTAGTGGAGTATATATGTAGATGTACATATGGTAGAGCAGTGGGACTGAGGAAGTGTCTGTGGCCATAGTTTCGTATTTCATGATCTGTTGACCACTTTTGCAGTGTTTAACTGTCAGTCCAATTTGACCGCTGTATGTTTTTTTTTTTCAATCTGTACAAAAATAGTTTTGCTGCTGAAAGACTCGTAACTTGTCTGGCTGCAGAAAATGGCGGACAGTGCTCCCATAGCGGCAGCAGCAGCAGCAGCAGTTTGGCGGATAAATTCAGTAAGAGCCAGTCAGAATGCTCCATTTGCAAGACTTCATTTGTGCGGGGCATAAGAGCCTCTACTGAATGGTTCGAACAACATCTAAGAGAAACGTGATGTCTTCTGCGATCGAGTGTTCAGAGACACATTCAAGCAGACCATCCATCCCTGGCGCAATGCTGTCCCTCACCTGTCATTGTGACTTAAGAGTATCTCCACTCCGGGTGCAGGACACCGAAAATTCAGTCCATTTTTCTCGTTTGTAGGACTGTCCTCCATAAACTGTTTGTGTAGTTGTTCTGATTCTTCCGTTTGTGCGTAGACTCCAGAGTGTGCGTCAAGAAGTGAGGAAAAATTACGCTCCTGACTCGAGCAGCAGCAGCAAATATACATAAGCTTACTCACTGTTTTAGAAAAATGATATACACCACAGCAGCTGTAGAACTCAGAAATTTTCTTCTCTCTCTCTCTCTCTCTCTCTCTCTCTCTCTCTCTCTCTCTCTCTCTGGTAGTGCCTTAAAACAAGCAGCTAAAACACAAAAAGCGGTGAATGTTCAGTTTAAACTTATAGAGATATTTATTTAGACTTTCGAATATCGTCGTTTTGGTGTGTAAAAATGATATCGGTTTCGGGATCTGTTTCTCTCAAAAGCGTGTGAAGTGTCTCAGGGAGGCTTCATAAGTGTGCTGCAATCTTTTTTTAGAGTGTATGTTCAAGTGTAGTGTACACACTGCAAAATTGAGGTAAATGCTGTGCAACGATCTTTTTGAAAGAGTATTTTAGAGACATATTCAACTTGATTTAGTAAATCCTGGAGAAGTTCATGCTAAAAAGAGGAAGGTATTTTCCTCAACAGCGCGCGAAGTGTCTCTCGAAGTTTCACAAGTGTGTCGTGTTTTTTTCTTAGAGTCTGTGGCGCTATACATCGCAAAATTGAAGCAAACTACTGTGGAACAATCTTTTTGAAGTGTATTTAGTCCCATATTCAGTTGGATTTAGCACACGAAATGTCTCTGGGATGGTTTCACAAGTGTGTCGCGATCTTTTTACAGTCTTGTGTTCCAAGTGTGGCGGTGGTGGCATTCCTCGGAATAAAACGTGTAATTGTTTAAATGTTCTAGCGCCATCTGCAAATCTCTCTCTTTGTACAATGATATATTTGGTTCCTGTGACATCTTCAAGTTATGTGACAATATTCCGCAATACCACATGGGATAACTCCTGAAGCAGTTTGTGTTCAACAACAAAGGGTATCATTGAGCCGGGGATGGGAAGGAGGAAGGGCGCCAGTATTTATAATCCGACAGGAAATGTGTGTCCATTCCTACAGGTACCGCGTGGCCATGCCGTAAGCCAGCGTGTGGCGTCTCTGCCAGTGGAGCACGAGCTCCAGAGTAAACGTCTTGCCTGTTGCGCTTTGGAAGACTGAATGATCTACAGTTACTCCACATGCATTGATCAGTATGAGTTGTAAAGTGTAACTTAGGCCCATCCTGCTGCATCTTAATTATTTCATGACACGTATTTGTCTTCACCAAACATCATTGCTATCAACACAGTTCTCAGATGCGTGGTTGCTGCCCAAAATGGTTCAAATGGCTCTGAGCACCATGGGACTTAAAATCTGAGGTCATCAGTCCCCTAGAACTTAGAACTACCTAAACCTAACTAACCTAAGACACCACACTCATCCATGCCCGAGGCAGGATTCGAACCTGCGACCATAGCGGTCTCGCGGTTCCAGACTAAAGCGCCTAGTCCCCGCTCGGTCACAGTGGCCGGCTACAGCTAATATACTCCTTCTTTGTGAGCACACACACCTCATCCAATGAACACAGTAAACAAATATGTCCGTCTTCCCAGTTCGGCAGCTACATGCAGACTGTCCTTTTCCCGCCATTTTTGCCTAGACCGCCATCTTTGATTTAGTCCCAGGAGGTTGGGTTGTTTTGGGGGGAGGAGCCCAGACAGCGAGGTCATCGGTCTCATCGGATTAGGAAAGGAAGTCGGTCGTGCGCTTTCGAAGGAACCATCCCGGCAAACCTAAACCAGGATAGCCGGACACGCGATTGAACCGTCGTACTCCCTAATGCTAGTCACAGGGGGGCGGGGGGGGGGGGGGGAGGGGGGGGGGCGAGGGGGAGGGACGACAGCACCCTCTGGTTGTATTGTGAACTAGATCAGCTGGACTCCAGACCTCATGGTGAACACACCAGATGAAGCTACTGCCCATGACAACTCGCATTGTTTAAATAAACAATGCATGCTTATGTCCATCCTATGTGGCAGCTCAGCATAGACTGGGTTCTTTCCCCACCAGTTTCCAGATGAGGGAGGGAAGGGGAGGGGAGCAATGTATAGAAAAATAAGGATTTACATCTATCCCATCTGTCAGCCCAGCACAGACTGAGTCCTTTTGCCGCCGATTTCCAGATGAGGAAGGGGAGGGGGAAGGTGGGGGGGGGTATGTTTGTGCAGGTAGCCCAATTGACTATTTTCCCTATAAAATTTGAAGTTCCCACCATAATGTCATTGCAATGTTGACACTTCTATAGCCGCCAACTTGGATCCGCTATGTTGAATAAATCTGGCAACAATTCAACATAGTGTGGCGTCCTTGTTGCTCTACTACAAACATATCATGTCTCAGATGTTGGCATATTAGTACCTACATGTAGGCAAGGGATTAGTATGCCATTCATGTATTTCCCACGTATGTGCGGTAAATGCAGAAACATGTACTGTGGCAATGTTATACACCAGAAAATGAAGAATGTCTGTTGAAAGCTGAGACAAGGTGTGCTGTTGCCAAGGAGGTATAAGAAGGGAAGCTGGCGATACAGACTTACACTGATGTGACAAAAGTTATGGGATATCGATATGCACGTACACAGATGGTGGTGGTATCGCATACACAAGGTATAAAAGGATGGTATGTTGGCGGAACTGTCAATTGTACCCACGTGATTCATGTGCACATGTTGCCACACGATGGGAATTAACAGACTTTAAAGCGGAAAGGTAGTTGGAGCTAGACGCATGGGACATTTCATTTCGAAAATCGTTAGGGAATTCAATATTCTGAGATTCACAGTGTTACGTTTGTGACGAGAATACCAGATTTCAGGCGTTATCTCTCATCACAGACAACGCAGTGGCCGATGGTGTTCCGGTCTTCATTTAACGACCGAAAGCAGCGGCTTTTGCGTAGAATTGTCAGTGCTAGCAGACAAGCAACGCTGTGTGGAATAACGGCAGAAATCAGCATCGGACTTACGACGAACGTATCCGTTAGGACAGTGCGGCACAATGCAGGTGCCTTTGTTAACAATATGGCAGCACCTGCAACGCCTGTGCTGGGTTCGTGACCATATCGGTGGAACCCTAGGCAACTGGAGAACCATGGCCTGGTCAGATGAGTCCCGATTTAAGTTGGTAAGAGCTGATAGGAGGGTTTGAGTGTGACGCAGACCCCACGAAGCCATGGAGCCAAGTCGTCAACGAGGCACTGTGCAAGCTGCTGGTGGCTTAATAGTGGTGTGGATCCTCTGGTCCAACTGAACCGATCACTGGCGGGAAGTAATTATATTCGGCTAATTTGAGACCGTTTAAAGCCTCCTCATTGGCTTTATGTTCCCAAACAACAATGGAATTTTTATAGATGTCAGTGTGCAAATTACTGGGCCACAGTTGTTTGCAATAGGTCTGAAGAACATTCTGGACAATTCGGGCGAATGATTTGACCACTCAGATCGTAGGACTTGAGTCCCATCGAACATTTATGGGAAATAATCGGGAAGTCAGTTGGTGCACAAAATCCTGCGCCGGCAAGACTTCCGCAATTATGGATGCGTATAAAGGCAGCATGGCTCAATATTTCTGCAAGGGACTTTCAACTCTTTGTTGAGTCTATGCCTCTCTGGACAAAAGGAGGTTCGATACGATTTTAGGAGGTATCATATGACTTTTGTCACATCAGTGTACATTGCTTTGTAACCGGCGACGCCATGTTAGTATTCGTAGCTCCTAAAAATTAGCAGACTAGTGTTCAGAGCTGTTTCTTGTCCTTAATTTCCACGTAACGTTTGTTTTAAATAGTAAACATTGCAGTGCTTTCTTGAGTAACACAGTCTCAAAAAGGCATTTTCAGTCATGTTTCTGGTCTTAAAGGCATATCTGATCCAGTAATATGATGCACTTGGCATCGTTAATGTAATTTTGTTTTGGTTACTCGTTTCGAATAACCAAGAAGCAAAGTGACGTGAAAAGACTACTTTCTTAATCCACTAATTTCATGAATAAAGAATGACGAGACTGATGTTCCATCTACAGTATGTCTTCTTACTGAAAATTCTAAGGCCGTATTTTCTGCTGTCTGGACGGTATGCAGTATTTTCTTCTCTCAGTGTTCAACCAGAGCACTCTCCGAGCTGTACTACTAGAAAATCTAAAGTCAAATAACAGAAATACAACCAACACAATAAAAGACCAGCATAACTGAAATTCTTGTATTTAAAAGCAAATATCACTTTAACGACTTCATTTACGAGTGAAATAATATTCCTTTACACTTTAGACTGCAATTAGAACGACTAGTACCCTGTAAATGATGCAAGGTGGTAATTTTTTTAAAGTGCTTTCACCAGAGACTAATGCTTGGCGCTGCTAACATGAAGGATGTCGGATTATAATTTGTGATGTCATGACAACTCCTCTTACTACATACTCATGGGTGTCCGTTTCATGATAACGCATGTTCCCATACCGATTATGGGCTGCACGGCTTTCGAACGGAAACCTTTTAATCGCCCCGTATAATGATGTGCATGTAACAACCAACAACCGAATCCAAAAACGTCAAGCAACGTTAAGAGCTTTTTAAGAGAGTACTTTTCCTGCTCAGTTTCAAACAAAAATACTTACAAAGACAGTAATATTTTAAGAAGTGCTTAATTTTAACTGACGTTGGTGAACTGGGACATGAGCTAAGTAAAGGTAGCCGTTTACGTCGTCGGCGGAGGGGTAGTGCGGGGGAAGGGAAATGTATTATTGATTGTCGTCCAGTACTGACAACTTACGGGCATGCGCGACCATACCAGTCAATTGCTATAGTATGAATGTTAACATGGAAGTAACATGGATTCGTGAATAAACATTACAGAAACAGTTATCTCAAATGCGGTACTTATTTGTAATAGGCAATATGAAATTAATAAAGCTGCTGTAATACAACGAAAGAGCAGAACAAAAATTACGGTTAGTAAACGCGGGTGATCGTTTATCATATTGCATGATGCAGTTCAATATCATTATAATCACTGTTATTAATCAATTACTCTTCCATTCACACAGACAACACAACAACACTGCATGAGGCAATTACAGTGTCACATCACTGGAGTCGCTGAGGGTGTCAGCAATTTGGAACAGAGAACATTTCACACGAAATGTTTCGAATGGTACCGTCTTTTAACGATCAGAACTTTGGGGCCAGCGGCCAACTGATCGCGCTCTTGCTGTAGTTAGTCTGTGGGGGACTAATAACATACTAATTTATGTAGGTGACGAATTAATACCAACATCGATACAAGCGCATTCCGAGGTACCGTCCCACAATGTCAGTCTTGGCACTTGACCACAAAAATTTGGCGACCACTGGTATGGTAGCAGCTATCATCTCTGGATGTACCTATATTGAATTTTTAGTGTATTTTGGGGCAGCAGTTACATTGGAATATGAGATTTTCCTTAAACAATGGCGTTGGACTCGCATAATGCTATACTCCTCTTAGAATTATTTGCATTCATATTGTGCGTATCTGTCGACAATTTTTTATTGCACGTGCTATTAGGTATGTGCGATAGCATCTAAACATCCATGCTGGTATCATTTCCATTATCGACGTCTAAACATCGATGTATGGTAATAATCGACCTCTAGAGCATCGGCATTTAACAATTAACACTTATAGACTGACGTTAAAGTGACATACAAATACATCGAATATCGTATTTATTAATCAATAACTGTAACAGAAATTAACATTGTACACTGTATCTCATAACTAGAGTCCTGATTTTCATGCACCATCGAATCGTAAAACAAGCATGCATTCATGCATCATCGGATCGCTAATCATGCACAATTAGGCAGCAAAACATTAAAAATGTATGGTGTCAAAATTCCATTCCACGTTTATTTCTACTTTCGTCTAAAACAGTACAGATCACCAATTACTCCAAATTTTCTTCGCTTTGGCTCATGTGTAGAACAGTTCTGCGTAAAGAAAATACCCTGTATAGGTTACAAGAAGTGACAGTTGGATATTTATGTGAAAAAATTTGTGAGAAAATCAGATCAAATTGACCATACGGATCACGAGCGTGGAATGAACCTCCACAAAAAAAACCTTCAATCTCAAGATGTGCTGCACGCTGATGAGATGCATGGCTGTTGAGGTGGAACACTTCTGGGGCGGCTTCTGGGGAACCTGCCGTACCAGAGTTGTACAAGGCTTGCTCAGGCATGCAGGGCTCTGTCTGTGTCGATCCTTATTTCCCTAGCTGCTCGTGTGGCCAAGATGGAACCCTAGAAATCTTCTTCTTCTTCTCCTACTCTCAGTTCGAAGGGCGTACCACCTGGGACTACTCACACCCACTCATCCAAACGACTGACGGAGGCTAATCCTCCTGGTAATCAACCTGTTGTTAGTAACAGAGCTCAAGCAGTCATAAATCAGAATGTCTTTGTAGTGATCAAGAGGAAGGAGGGTACGTTTGAAAAAGTGTCCCCCTTCTACGTCCTTAAAGGCTTAGAAGGGCTTGCTGGTACTCTAAAGTCTATTAAGCGGTTGCCCAGTGGTTCCTTGCTGACAGACTGAACAGGCAAATTAGGTGGAACTACGATAAAGATCGAAGCAGAAGAAATCAATTATAATTTGTGCCTTGGCTGGGACTCGAAAACGGGTCTGCTTGCTTGCTTGCTAGGTAGAAACGCTAACCATTACACCACCACAACACAATGGTTAACATTGCTGCACGATACCGAAGTTGAGTGCCGTGCCTAACACAAATACCAGTTCATATCTTCAGCTAATTCTCCCTTACATTGTCACTACTTCCAGGGCCCTCCGGTATTGGAATAGCACCCCAGCGTTGGACGTAATGGAAAAGTCCTGTACTATAGGTGATCTTACAGATCTTGTAATTAAATGTTTCCCTGAGACATTTAAGTTTCTCCGTTATCTATGATAAGATCATATATGGTACATGACTTCCCCATTACGTCCAACGCTGGGGTGCTGTTCCAATACCGGAGAGCTTTGGCAGCAGTGACAATGTAAGGGAAAATAAGCTGAAGATATGAAATGAAGTTTGTGTTGGGGAGGGCACTCTACTTGAGTAGTTCGTGCAGCAATGTTGACCATTGTATTGTGGTGGTTTAATGGTTAGCATTTCTACCTAGTGAACAAGAAGACCTGAGTGCGAGTCCCAGCCATGCCACAAATTTTAATTCATTTCTTCTGCTTCGATCATTTTAGTAGATAACGAAGAGACTTAAATGTCTCAGGGAAACATTTAATTATAAGATCTATAGATGAACTAGTTAGGACGTCACAAAAATTGGGTCATTATGACATCATTAATGAGTGGTATAACTTCCTTAACTCCAGCGAAGGTGTGATCACCTGCCGTGACATTATGGACATCACGTTACCGAATTCAAACAAGAATGGTCATCATAGGCGATATGTGGAGCAAAGGACGCTTAAGAATAATGGAGAAATTGAGAAGACTGCCACCTTCATTGTGAACTTCAATTCTCCGACGCTACCTGAACACATCTTGGCGGGTTTCCTCCGACACTGGGGTAGCCTCAATGTACCTAACCCTATCCGCTGCTTCAAATGCTATACAACGCTGCGGTGCAGACGCACAGTGACCCGTGGGAAGGTAGCCCATGATGCTGGTAATGACTGTCCATCTCCAGCAGTCTGCATTAATTGTTCTAGGAGCCATCCAGTCTGGAGCTGAGACTGCCTGTTTTTGCAAAGGAGCACAAAATTCAGGAAATAAAAGTGACCAAGCATATCCTCTACACAGGAACTAAAAAGGAATACAAGACTATGAAACCCTTTGCCACTTCTTATGCTTCCTTGGTGTAGAAACCTGTTCATAAGGTTGACACTTCAACTCAGGCGACATCTAGCGAATCATTATCCACCACCAGCACTGTACATGCCAAAGCAAAGTTACAGGCATAGCTACCTAGGTAGCTATGACAGAAGAGACCAGTAATGCTTTTGCAGCGAGCATCCCAAAGGCAACCCAAAACCAGAGTGCCTTTCAAAATACACTGTCTTAAAAGAAAAATGGCTCTCACAGCACCCTTTCCCCTTCACCCTTGCTTGGAAATGGAGTGTGGAAACGATCTCAGCATCCAGGTCGAGAGCTGTCCAAGGTGTCGCCAGATATCTTCTGGTATGTCTGGCTGATGATGGGGATATCAGAGATTTTGGGGCGTCATCACCAGTCCCAGGCAGCATGTCCACCCTAACTCGATCTACAAGCACCTAACCACCCAAGTGCAAGGACAGGGGTAGGTCAAGACAGCACTGATGAAATGGCTCCCATACTCCAATGGGATACTAATGGATACAGCTTGGAAATGGAGCTGGGAAACTATCTCAGCATTCAGGTATAAAGCTGTCCCAAGTGTCGTCAGATGTGTCCTGGTATGTCTGACTGATGATGAGGTCATCACAGATTTTGGAGCGTCATCACCAGTCCCAGGAGCACGTCCACCTCAACTCGATCTACGAGTACAAGCACCTAACCACCCCAGTGCAAGGAGAGGGGTAGGTCAAGACCACACTGATGAAATGGCTCCCATGCTCCAATGGGATACTAATGGATGCAGGACTCATCTGGAGGAACTGAGGCTCCTTGTACAGGCAGACCCCTTTGCTTCTGGCTTCAAGAGATTCATTTTAAATAGACTTACACACCTGCACTGAGAGGCTATCACCTCTACAGAAAATACTGGTGACAGGGTGAAAGGCGGGTTTGCAGTGTTCGTCAAAGACACTTTTCAGTCCTCACGTGTTCCCTTAACCACAACAGTACAAGCAGTTGCTTTTCAGATAGTGGCTAATGTGCCATTGTGGTGTGTTCTGTGTACCTACAGCCCTCTGAGCCTCTTTGCTGTAGAATCCTCTCATGATCTTGATGAACTACCCCATCCCTTTCTCCTGTTAGGGGACTTCAGTGTAGACACTGCAGTAAGAGATTCTAACCCCACTTGCCCCAAAGGTCAGATACTTAAGGATCTGATACACACTACCAACATCATACTGATGAGCATGGGTCAAGCTACTCATTTTAGAACCACTACAGGCTCGTCTACAGCCATAGACCTCTACTTCTGCTCGCCTGCCCCAGCAGATACTGCTCAGTGGGGAGGGGGGGGGGGGGGGTGAAATGTAGCCTTCATGGTACCGATCACTACCCTATCTAGATCCATCTGCCTGACGAAGCAGAACCCGAAAGGAAGCCACCGAGATGGTTGTTCAAAAAGGCTAACTGAATGCTTAATAGGCAGTTAGCTATTTTCGAGCAGTGTAGCAGCGTCCAGAACTGGGCGAATAACACTACAGATGTGATTCACCACGCCACCGATGCATCCATCCCAAAGTCAACGGAAAGGACTAGGAGGCGACCTGTCTCTTGGTGGAATGTTGAGCGTCGGTCTGCAATCAGACGCAGGAGGGCGGCTAAGTGCAGATTCAATCGGTGCCCTACAGATAAGAATCCTGCAAACATCCGAGTGGCGCGTGAAAAGGCGAGGCGAATAATTCGGGAGAGTAAACTGAGGTCTTGGCAAGAGTTCCTGAACCTCGTCAACAGGTCCACATCTGCAATTAAAGTTTGCGAAGGATGAGGATGAGGATGAGGATCTCAAGGTGCAACTCTCGACCGTCGATACAGGAGTCTCGTGACATCGCCAAGAGACATAGCTCAGACAATGGCTGAATGATATAAGTCTCTTACAGCCGATTCTAGCCAGGATCCTACTGTCTATCGATATCGGGAGACACAGGAGAAGGCTGCTTCTGATTTCTGTTTCACCAACATGGAGGAATACAACCAGCCTCTCTCTCTGTGGGAGCTAGATTCTGCGTTGTCAGTAGCTTATGATAGGACCCCTGGAAACGACCTGATAACTTAGAGTATGTTGAAACAGTTGGACCGGCGGTCGAAGGAGGTCCTCCTTCAGCTCTTTAATGAAACTTGAATGACAGGCGACTTCCTCAACTCATGGAAAGAATCTCTTTTGATCATAATTTTAAAAGCAGGGAAGGACCCGACAGACCCCTGTAATTATCGTATTTTTAACCTAACAAGCTGCGTAGGAAAGACAGTGGAGCATATGGTCAATTGGCGCGTAGTGTGGGTTCTCGAAATCAGGTCCCTGCTTAGTCACTTCCAGTGTGAGTTCAGGAGATATAACTCCAAGTTCCATAAGCTGACCTGCACAACATAGCAATTCAAAAAGCCTTCCTTCACAGCCGGGCGGAGTGGTCGTGCGGTTCTAGGCGCTACAGTCTGGAACCGAGCGACCGCTACGGTCGCAGGTTCGAATCCTGCCTCGGGCATGGATGTGTGTGATGTCCTTAGGTTAGTTAGGTTTAATTAGTTCTAAGTTCTAGGCGACTGATGACCTCAGATGTTAAGTCGCATAGTGCTCAGAGCCATTTGAACCATTTCCTTCACAAGCAACACCTTATCGGCGTTTTTTTTCAATTTGGAAAAAGTTTGCGATACTACCTGGAAACATAATACAGTATTTTGTCGCAGCCCTGTCAGCAGGGGATTCTGTGGATGTCTACCCACCTTCATACGGTCCTTTCTCTCGGACAGATATGTTCGATACAAGCTTGGCAATGTCCTGTCTCACCGTTTTAATTAGGTGAATGATGTCCCTCAAGGGAGTGTTTTCATTATCACAACATTTGCCATTGTAATAAACAGTATTACGTCCACAGTGCGACGTCCTTTACCATATTCCTCGTTTGTGGACGACTTCTACATCTTCTGCGCATCCTCCAGCCTCGCGACAGCTACTCGACAATTGCAACTGACGATGAGGCAGTTGGAGGAATGTGGTCTTACACGGGAGGTTTCAAATTCTCTTTGGAGAAAACAGGTTGTGTCGATTTTAATCGTTTCCTCTGTCTGTTTAATTTACCCTTTTTAAAACTGGGGGACACCGTGTCCTCTCTTTTAAGGAAAAGGTGAAGTATCTGGGCCTTACTTTTGATGAGAAGTTAACATGGCTGCCACATCTTAAAGAACTGACTGAGATGCTTCAGGGCCTTAAACATCCTTAAACGTGTCAGTCATAACTCTTGGGGAGCCGTCAGAGTATGTCACTCCAACTTTATAAAATCTTTGTGCGATCCCGGCTTGAATACATATGCCAGATTTATGGGTCAGGAAGGCCTTCATACCTCAAAATACTGGATGCGGTTCACCACGAGAGTATTAGGCTGTCAGCCAGGCCCTATCGCATGAGCCCCGCTGTCAGCTTGTGTGCAGAGGCTGGTGAGCCTCCATTGTATATTCGATGTCCTCTTCTCGTGGTATGTCAAGCATATAGAGAACTGTCCGTTCCTGCATCGTCAACATCCAGCTACACTCTACAGCCCCCACTGGAACAGCTGTTCAGTCATCGGCCACAAGCAACAAGACCATTTGGTGTCCGTGCAAGGGAAAACCTTGAGTTCTTAAGGTCCTAAGCCAGGGGTGAAGTAAGGCATCCCCCTGGCTACTACCGAGATTCAGACTGCTTTTAGAATTAACTGCTTACAGGAAACACTGTACCCCGGACTATATTTTTAAAATTAAATTTAAAGATATTCTACATAGCCACCCAGATTTTATTTCTGTCTACGGGGATGGTTCTAAGCAGGGAGGTTTTCTCGGTTGTTCCCGACATTTTCCTCAAGATAGGACTCCCAGAACAGTTTTCAATTTATTACGCGGAATTGTTTGTAATCCTAAGGACAATGGAGCAGATGAGACGGCATCATGATAAGAAATTCCTCATATGCTCAGACTCTCTAACTGCCCTTCTCGATATTGGACAGTTGTACCCAGCACATCGGATGGTGCAACAAGTGTAGGACGCTCTCCTTATACTGCAAAGGCAAAATAAGGGAATAATTTTCTTCTGGGTTCCAGGGCACACAGGATTCAGGGAAACAAACTCGCTGATGCGGCTGCCCAAGAAGCTTGCTCTCCTCCTGCACGCTGTTCAGTCCTCCTGCCGGCTCTCACTTCATTTGTGACCAGGAAGGCCGTATGTTGGTGGGAATATCAGTGACTGGAAGTGAGGTATAACAAACTATGTTCCATAAAAACTTCAGTTTGACCTTGGTTTACCTCCCACCCTCGACGACCTGAAGAACTAGCCATCACACGCCTTAGTGTGGGACATGGTGCTGGCCGCGGTGGCCGAGCGGTTCTAGGCGCTTCAGTCCGGATCCGCGTGACTGCTACGTCGCAGGTTCGTATTCTGTCTCGGGCATGGATGTGTGTGTTATCCTTAGGTTAGTTAGGTTGAAGTAGTTCTAAGTTCTAGGGGGCTGATGACCTCAGATGTTAAGTCCCATAGTGCTCAGAGCCATTTGAACCATTTTTGGGACACAGTCCATTGACGTATGGCTTGCTCTTACGCCGCGATGAGACTCCCGCATGTCAGAGATGCTGGACACAGCTGTTAATACGACATATTTTAACTGAGAATGCTTTAGATGATGACCTGAGGTTTGAACTGGGTCTCCCATAAGATCGGACATCTATTTTAATTGATAATGAGGCGAGTGGCGTTCTTATTTTGAGATTTTGTGTGGTGTCCGGAATACTTTCCAAAATATTGGGTGTGAGATCTTAATCTGTCACCAAGTGGCTGGGTCACTTATAATTTATAAGTAGCCATCCAGCCGCAGTTATTTGCCCCTCTTTAAACCGCGACTTTACAGGTGTTTTATCCATGATTTTATGTAGTTATTCTGTTGTGTGTCGTTGGCATTTTACTATGGGCTTTTCTGAAGCTCAGCATACTGTTGCTGCCTTGCTATTTTTGTGGGTGAATGAAACTCGATTTTCGGGTTTATTGAACTTTTACCATAGGTTTTCACAATGTTCATCGGTATATCATTAACGCAAGGGCGCTGATAATCTTGCTGTTTAGAGCCCTCCGTCATAAATCACCATCATCGGATCACGTTGAACATCTTTCGCATTTTGGTCACAAAATATTTTTTGGTCAACGTCATAAACTCAGTATTATGCTTGATCAGCTAATCTCTTGCTGCAACTTCAACTGATACATGGGATTATTATAAAAAATTTTCAGACTCTTCAATAACGGCGAAAGATTCCACCAGTCGTAAATCTATTGCTTCCAACTTCCTTATTGCCACAAGCAAATATGCAACATTTGATTTGTTGTAAATCGGGTCTTGCTTCAAAACTGTTTTCTTGAATGCCACTTGCGCCTCCGTAATGCAAACTTAATAAGTGACTCTGAAAGTGTCTACGATCTAAATTGGAAAAATATTAATTACAGGTCCGTAACTTAAAGCTTATCAATAGAACGAAGGAATCAGATGCCAACTACGAGGGCCGTTCAATAAGTAATGCAACACAGTTTTTTTCTATTGAAAAAATGCGGAATTTGTTGTGAGACATCGCGGAATCCTGCGTCAGCCTCTATACTTACATGAAGTTCGATACGTGATTGCGTTACGCGTAGCTTTCACAAAATGGCGTCTGTAACGGAGGTGCGTTCCAGTCAGAGAGCTGTCATTGAGTTCCTTTTGGTGGGAAACCAGATCATCGCAGATGTTCATAAGCGCTTGCAACTGCACACAGCTGTGTCTCCTGCCGTTCTGCGGCCAGCCGTTGTGGCCGCGTGGTTCTAGGCACTTCAGTCCGGAACCGCGCTGCTGCTACGGTCGCAGGTTCGATTCCTGCCGCGGGCATGGATGTGTGTGCTGTCCTTAGGTTAGTTAGGTTTAAGTAGTTCTAAGTCTAGGGGACTGATGACCTCCCATAGTGCTTAGAGCCATTTGAACCCTATTTTTGCGTTCTCCGTGAGAACTCAAGGCCTCACAAAGTCTGCGCACCCGAGAGGCACAAACAAAGACTTCATTGGATTTTTCTTCCTCATCCACCCTACATCCCGGATTTTGCACCTTTCCACTTCCATTTTTTTCGGCCAATGAAGGATGCACTCCGCGGTAAGCAGTGCGTGGATGACAGGTAGGACATCAATGCAACAAGACGTTGGCTTCGACGTCGAGCAGTACCGTGAGGACATACAGCCCTCTTATTAAGTTGGTGTAATCCTGTCGCATCGAACGGAGGTTATATTGAACACTATGGTTTTGTAGCGCAAAGAGTGGGGAATAATATGATGCACTGGAATCTTGAATAAAACCAACCTGCTTTCACAGAAAAAAATGTGTTGCGTCACTTATTGAACACCCCTTGTAAAATAAATTTGCAGGGATTCAAAGTCTCTTACTCACTTAATTTCATCAAAATTATCTCAGTAAAAGGTGGCATATTTATTCAGATACTCAATCTGGTTAAAATACAATACGGTGACAAATCTAAATCTGACAGTATGTCTCTAAATGCTGGAACGTGGGCAGCAACTTTTAAGAATACCTATAACAGGGACACACAATTCTACGTAGCAACAATCTCCTTAAAAACACTTAAATGTTCCGCTTCTAAAATAATAAATTGGTATACAGTCTGTAAGTTTCATATGGAGCTCACCTCGGAGGCGATTCCAGTGAGAGGGTAAGGAGCGAGAGAGCGAGTAAGTTATTATAATATATGCACTGACGGCCAGAGAAATAATATAATATGCACTATAAAAGTCTAAATTCATGGAGTCTTGGAAATAAGTATCTGCTCCCCGAATGGACAAAACGTGCAGACATACGTGCAACATGCATTTGCATGAAAAATCCACGCGCTACTCTTAAATTTTTACCTACAGACTGTAACATTTTTAGAGACGTTTCCCTTTCAAACTATTACGTTGCTGACAGAGTGCACAGTATACTACTATTGAGAGCAGCCGGTGATATGGTTAATTATTCAGCTCAGACATTTAAGTGCAGTTTTTGTAGCTTTGGATAGAAAGCACCCAGGATGCGACTTCATACTTCTAATAGATCCAGTGGGTAATCTTCCATATACTATCGGAACTGAGATGGCAGGACTTTTTGTGTTCCAGTTTCAATTGATTCTCTGCTTTTTATTGTATTTTATAATATTAACTCTAAAAATCAAATCCGCTCTCTCTGTTGTCCAGTGATGTATTAACGTTTTTCCCATCCACACAGACAGTTTTATCAGCTACAAGCAAATCCTTGATGGTTTTGATTGCCTACGAACATGCTGACGCAAAAGTGTATGTCCGTGAAGCTAGCATAGATCGATGATGATATGGCTAATTTGTTAACTCATTCAGTTGGTAGTAAGCGCTTTCTGATTTCTGTTATGATGTTACTTTTCAGATTCTCTCTAGTAGTCTGCATTAGTTGTATGCCAGATACTGTATATTGATATTTAACATACTCGTTACTCGTAATGCTTTACTGCTTGAAAAGTACTTTTCTATGCAAATTTTAGAATATTCATTTCTATAGGTCGCAAAATGTCACAGAGATGTGCCAATTTCACAATATGTGCGGCTGTTAATATGGGTTTTGCGCTAGTATGCCAAGTAATGATATTATTAATCACTGGACGCAGCTTCAGAAATCATTTAAAACATTGAATTCCATTTAGTAGATATTTCTTGAATTAGTTTGAGGCCTGATACCTTTTTAGCTCATCACCTTGTTTAACCCAGCTTAAGTCCTTTTCAGAGTACTAATAAACTCTGATAGTTCGTCAATCTTTTCAGTATACTTTTCTGTCACTGAAACTTGAGCGCCGGTCTTGTGGATGATCGGTTCTAGGCGCTTCAGTCTGGAGCCGAGCGACCGCTACGGTCGCAGGTTCGAATACTTCCTCAGGGATGGATGTGTGTGATGTCCTTAGATTAGTTAGGTTTAAGTAGTTCTAAGTTATAGGAAACTGATGACCTCAGATGTTAAGTCCCATAGTGCTCAGAGCCATTTGAACCATATGAAGCTTGAGCATATGTACGAAACAACGTAAATGACTTCTTACAATTTCTGTTTCTAATTCCTTTAAGCCTATTAGCTCCCACAGGACTCACCACTTCCTTTACTATGCTGGTTCCCCGTTCGTTACCGGTCTGCAATGATATGCTCGAAATTTGTTGATATGTAAGTAATCCTGACAACTCATAGATACCAAGAACAGCAGTTTTTATTTTTTAATCATCAAAGTAATAAACGGCAATCCAAGAAAATTTTACAGTGCGTTAGACAGTCCATATACCTATATTGAGTGCTAAACTTTCCACGTTACGAATTTTATTTTTGAAGTAGTTCTGAGTTACTTTTAATTGGTTTTTCAGCATCGTCTTGAACGTATGTCTCGATGTTACTTTGCACAAAGGTGCGGAGACTTTCAGCAGATTTAAAAAGAATTAATTCTGAACAATTTAAAAAGGTTATTTATCTTTACAAATCATGCAAAAAATTGCTTTTCAAAAATAGACATCTTTCTTCACAGTTCCACATATTCAGAAACACATTCAGACATAGATCGAAAAATTGAAGACAGTGTAGTGAAGAGAATTTTTACACACTGAAACTGAAATACTGTTTTTATCTGATTCGCTGTCACTAAAATATTGCTTGGTTTTCCCCTTCCGAACCCTCCACTCTCCACCCTTCCATTGTCACGTCTGAGGTGCCGCAAATGCGTTGCACTGGTGACGGTAGACTCCAAACTTATTGCTAAAAGAACTCCGTTGCACACCCACGGAGTCAACCGAAGAATGGGATACAACTCGTCGTCTTTGATCAATGACGTCATATTTTAATCATAGATATAATACATCGGTTATCTTGTGTGGTTAACCGTCATAATCGTAAATAGAAATAAATGAATATGTTAATAAAAGATAGATATTGTGTACGCTTTTGCTGTTTCCTCTGCAATCGGTTCGTGTCTTGTACTATGTAGGTCAATTCAAGAATAGGATACTAGTACTAGCGAAAGCTGTCAACTGAAGTACACGATACAAATTCGACGTTTGTCGCTTTTTTCGTCTTTGCTAATACCAGTGTTAGTATCTTATCGTGCAGTTGACCTATATGGATACAAATTTGACGTTTCAGTTGATGTACAGAGGTCAGCTGAAGTATAGGATACAAATTTGACGTTTGTCGCCATTTTTGCTTTCGCAAGTACTAGTATCCTATTGTTAAGTTGATACTACTGCTAGCGAAGGCGAAAAAAAAAAACCCACATACGTTAAATTCACACACACACACACACACACACACACACACACACACACACACACACACATATATATATATATATATATATATATATATATATATATATATATAACTTAGGCACTCCATGCCAATGTAACGTATATAGCTTTATACTAGGTTTTCTACTGTGAACAAAGCGATACACGTAACATTAAGTTCGAAACATTGACGTAAATGATACACGTCCACGATCTGTTTTGTCTGTTCTACAATCGTGTGTTTGTCAACATTCGTCTATGCTTTTAAACCCTTGCAACGCATCATCTATGGTAACTTCTGACGTCATTGTTCAAAGCCGACGGGTTGTATCCCATTCTTCAGTGTTCCCCAATAATGGCACGTCAAAGCGAACACATGAGCGCGTCAACCGTCCATTGCACACAGTTCAAGATGGCTCTGAGCACTATGGGACTTAACATCTATGGTCATCAGTCCCCTAGAACGTAGAACTACTTAAACCTAACTAACCTAAGGACATCACACAACACCCAGTCATCACGAGGCAGAGAAAATCCCTGACCCCGCCGGGAATCGAACCCGGGAACCCGGGCGTGGGAAGCGAAAACGCTACCGCACGACCACGAGCTGCGGACTTGCACACAGCCGTGCTAAAAAAAAGAGATTGGTAGATCAAAGGGATGTTGTGCATTTCCTGACACCGGAAGTGTTGCGGAGAACGGAAATTCATGAAAGAATGGCACAAGTGTACGACGAGCACTGCATGTTCGTTGCATGGGTCAAGCCGTGGCACAAACGATTCAAGGAAGGACGGATATCGTTGGCCGATGACGCTCGATCTGGAAAGCCACACCGCATTACCGATACCATTGTCTAGCATGTAGATGACTACATTATCGAAGACCAGTGAGTTACCGTGCCAGCCATTGCCCCACAGGTCGCACTGGGCATCGTAATTACAACGAAAACTCAATGTTGTTCGTACACTTGTACCATATTTCAATGAGTGTGCGTTCCCTGCACTCCTTCAGCTGTAAGGGAACGCACTAAAACCCTTTGCTTGTCTTTTTTAAGTCTCCAATTCTCTGTTTTCAGCAGGAGCGGGTGCAGCGGACGGTCGACGCATGCACGTGCTCTCTCTGTCGTCACGTGGCTATGCGACTGTGCGCCCTTGTCCTTCTAGAGGCGAGTTTGTGGCCTCGTCACTCTTGTAGGGTCCATATGTTCTTCCTCAGGCAAAGGGATTACGGTCCCTTCAGTGATTTTTATTTTACAGCCTCTGGCTCGATTCATTTTGAATGACCCCAATACACAAGGTGTTTCAAAAACACTTTTACAAATTTTTAGGACAGGTTCCTAACACCAAACAGGAAAAAAAGCTGGTATAAACGTCAGTCTGAAAATCCTTCGCTTTTCGAGTTAGCAATGGAAGTTTACAATTTAGGTATTCGGAATTGACCAACACACAAATTCACAATAAATGCTCTAAATCTCTTCCTCTTGCTTCTAAACACGACTGCACTTGTGGACTCATTGCCTGTCGCACAATGCCAAATACTCCCTGACCGTTTCGAATAGTTTCGCAGGCTTTCATGGCACTTTATGAAGAATTTCTGCCACCAGATGGTATTCTGCATAGACCAATTGTTTAAGGTGTCCCCAGAGATAAATATTCAAAGGACTGAGGTCGGGGGTACGTGCAAGCCGTGGAACAGGTCCTCCTTTACGTATCCATCTGTCATGAAAGGTATGGGGGGGGGGGGGGGGAGCGTATCGTCTAGTAGGGCTTCGGGGGAGGGGTGTTCTAAATACAGTCTTAATAAAGATGGCACACGTAATACTTATGGGGAGAACAGTGGCCCTACATACAATTCCGGCTCAAGCGTTAAACTGATGCTGACATATAGCCTGTACTGTAAAATGAGGATTTCGATTGGTTCTTTTGTACTGGTTGTGCAAATTTCTTATTCTCTCTCCTCCACACGTCGCCACACTTGTAAACAAAACCGAAGAGACGAGCAACAAATCAAATGGTTCTGAGCATTATGGGACTTAACCTCTGTGGTCATCAGTCCCCTAGAACTTAGAACTACTTAAACCTAACTAACCTAAGGACATCACATGCATCCATGCCCGAGGCAGGATTCGAACCTGCGACCGTAGCAGTCGCGCGGTTCCGGACTGCGCGCCTAGAACCGCGAGACCAGACGAACAACAGATTAGCAGTTTGTGCAACAAACCGTTGGCAAAAGTTCTTCAGTGGTAGATGATGGACAAGTGTAAGATCCCGCATACATTGAATATGATACAGATACTTGTGAAGTATCCTCCATGCTGAACTTGGAGGTGTACCACATGCCAGAGCCACTTGTCTTGCGCTGATAACTGGCCCTTCTTCGATAGTCCGCAGAATGCGCTCTTCCTAATCAAGCGTACGAGCAAAATGTGGAATTCCTCGATCAATAGTCTGTTGTTACGGATCGTGTCTCGGTAACGCGGTGAAATACGGCACTAAAGGTGCGGCCTGCAAACGCCGTCTTATATAACCGTGCTGCCTCGTGTCCATTACTATTCGCGCAACCGTACACAAAAATCATGTCTGCCTGCTCACGGGATGAATATACCGCCAGGTCTGAACTGAACACTTTCAGTTAACTCACTACTGTAGTACATCTACGCAACGCACACGTTGAAGACAGACGAATGATGAATGTTAACAATTCTCCCTGCCAACACAACATCATCTAGAAGCCGTGGCTCAAACGGGAGCATAGATAAGTGAAGTAGATGTGTTGTACCTGGAAAGCCGCTAAACATCAGCTTTTATTAATAACTCGAAAACGAAAAACTTACGGACATATGTATATGAATTTTTTTCTTGTTTTGGTGTAAGGAACATGACCGTAAATTTTTTAAGAATATTTTTTTAAACATCGCTTGTGTATGGGTGTGTGTTTTCTATGTACAGCGTTGAAATGTTAATGGCTAGTGATGTACCAAATGTGTTTGACGACATGTAAAATTACAGCTCTAAACTATGGTTTGCAAGAGTAATAAATTTCATGTAAAAAAATGTTGCTCCAGTGCTGTAAAATGTTCTAGGAAACAGTTTGGAATTCGATGTAAGGCAGAATTTTCAATATTAATTCACAGGAGGTGGGGTACAAAAAGTATCCCGTTGTGTATGTGTGTGCAGGTTCACGCCCAAGTTACGGCTGGAGAGCCCGCATGAAGTGCACTCACTGGCGTTCTGCCCCACGGACGGCGATCTTCTGGTGGGAGGACTCGCCTGTGGCCAGGTGAGTTTACTCAGAGCCGATGGTCTGGCGCGGAAAGACTAAGCAGGTGGGGTGAAGTAGGCTCTGCCACTATCAACGCTACCGCCTATTCGGGAAACGCAGCAAGTACTCGTGATCAAGACGCTTAACTCACAATCGGACGAGTGGGACTCAAATGCGCGCCCTGCGATTCATATTCAGGTTTTGCTTGGCCTTCGCAAAGCGATCAAGGTAAATGCCAGAATGGTTTCTTTGAAAAGGACACATATCTTTGCACTCACTCTTTCAATTTGAGCTTGTTCTCGTCTCTAATAATCTACTCGTTGACAGGAACTTTTTTCTGTTTTAGCGAAAAATAAATGTGACTAGAAGAGACTAGACGCTGAGAGATCCCTTGCTGCTGATCAGCCACCAACAACAGATGCTGTCTGACTCGTGTTAATATCCAGTATCCGGATAAAGAGTGAAGTGCCTTAAGTAAATATTCAGTGTAGTCTCGTGTGAATTGTGGAGTGTACTGTTGTAGTCACGGATTGGGAGAGGGCGAAAATCCGTTTTAAAAAACGTTGATGTGGGGCTGGTAGAATTCACATTCACTTTCAGTGGACAGATAACGATCAATAGCTTCTTCATGATATGACTACAGTAGACATTAAGGCGCGTCAGTCACACAATATTGTGTGACCGACGCTAACTTATGTCTTATTTACTTTTATTTCATTCATTTAGTTAGGAGCACGCTGTAGAAGGATTTGAAATCATGTTGCCACCAAGTCGCCCAAGGTGTTGCGCGCCAGAAAGTCTGGAGATATTTTTCACCCACGTGCTTGTCTGCGGTATCAGGAGACGCCAGGATGTGTTAGAACTGACTGTGCAAAGCGGAGAGGATGGACAACTGCTGTATCAATTAGGTGCGGTTCCCACCGTGACGACTCAACGAGTCTGAAAAAAAAAAACTAGTTACTGTAAATGTAGGCCATATATTGCTATTTACAAAATGCAGCTAACAAATTTTGACGGGTCTCAAACATGCTGTAGGTGAAATTGGGCCGCAACTTTTTCTTCATTAAAATAAATGGTTGGATTCCATCATATGTTGCAGTAAGAAGTATCCTCTATTTATTGGTGGTGACTAGTTTCGGACATTGCGCCTGTTCTCAAACTAGCCATCTTCGTAAGTAACTGATGTACAGTCAAGTATGCATGCTTCGAGTAGCTAATGTTTGCTGTAACTTGCCTAGTCTAAGTTAAACTATCTGCCGCAGCTGCTCCACACATGCACGCTTCCCTGTATTTCAATTACTTATGAAGACGGACGGTTTGAGAATAAACAATGTCAAATTAGGCACTACCACAAATAAAAAAAATACTTAATGCAACTTACGACGGAATTCCAACTGTTTATTTCAGCACATGAATTGAGCGGTTTTTTTCAGAACTCGATAAGTGCGTTTTCAGATAGATATGTTTGGGCATTTCAGTTTTTGGATGACTACTAGATCTCACTGACTTTATTAAAGTGTTGTAATGAAAGACATAAAAATTTAATTTTTGTAACAGTTTTGTTAAGGCGCGAATTTTCCACTTTTTTTTCAGAAGTCGACAAATGCTTATAATTGTTGCTGATACCAGTTATGTTATCCTTTAATTCCGTATATTTTTGCCACAACTAATTTTATGTTGTTCCCGATATCGTAGGACTGGAGGGCTGGATTATTAAGTGTCGAGGTTGGCATGGAATTAAGTGTTTAAATGGATTTCGACAAATAAAAATCCAGCTCTCTTGGATGTTCAACACCCGTCGCCCGCTGTGTGATGACAGGAAGCGAACGCCGTCTCGGTCCTGGTGGATCTCTTAATGTTGGCCGACGTCCCAGGAAGACCTGTGGTGAGCCAGGCCAAACGTGCAACACGCTGACCACAGTCACTACCTTCGTCGTGGAAGTAACTTTGCGCAAACTTAGCAGCGGTCTTAAAAGCTTAGGCTTCCAATGAATAGTTAAATTTTTTATCGGCCCTGTTTAGTTCTAATGGGCGTGACCCATGCCCGAAGCCCAACTACTTAACTCTGCGATGACTATAAATAACACAAAAGAAAAGGCGGTAGGCAGCTTCAGTACTAGAGAAGGCTTTAACCATCAAACACAAAGGGCATGCGAGACAGTCAAGTTTTGCCAACAAGGTTCTTACAACTTGAACTTTGTGGGCAAGCGCATGATAACTAAATTAAGCTAACAGTGCCCGGCTCTAGCAACAAGTCTTTGAAATCGCACTATTAAAAAAAAAAAAATCCTGGACAAGCGCATGATTACTACATTCAGACAATAGGCTAACAGGGCTTAGTAACAAGGCTTTTAAAACTTACTATACTAAATATTGGCCAAGATCAGTCACCACCACATTCAAACAATAAGCTACTGTTAACCCAGACGCGCTATACTCTCAAAGGGCCACAACCGCAATACATAGCTTAACCTTAACGGGGAGCAGCCACGCAAGCGAGGCCGAACACCGGCCAAGTTGTAACCGTGCGGACACTAAGGCACTGCACAAAACAATATTAATTAAGCCCGTGCGATCTTATCCAGTTCATGAGTTGCCGCAAGCACTGTACATAAGATTTACTAACTGCGGTGGTGCACCACTTTCTCATTCTACGGAACCAAAGTGCGGTACTGCAAAGAACACACTCCGCAGTATAACCACCTCAAAGGTTAACCTGTACACTTTATAATAAAACCTTAGAGCCAGTGCAGAGGAACAATACTATAAAAGCCCTAACTATACAACGCCCTGCAATGCCAGGACATTGTGACCACACAACAGCACAGGAGCGACTCAACTTCCCACAGCTCAAGCTTCAATTTTCTAAAAGCGTACCCACCAGACAGACCACCAGTACCTACCCCTTTTGTGTTACATCAGTAGCAACAACCAGGTATAGACGATCCAGAATTGCCACAGCCAAGAATAGTATCACTGCTGAATGACGATCCCTTCTGGCAACCAACTACGCCGGGTCCATGTGCTACCACTCCGTTACAACTGATGAAACTTTCGCCACCAACTTTGCAGCCGATAATCCTTACAACATTTCATTACGGGCCTCACCATGCCACAACACGACAAGGAGAATCAAACGTAGCATCTCTAGAATGGTAGCAGCTACCCCGTAATGGTCGTTTCCATCACTTTACTGCGGTGGTGGACATGCTTTTGTGGTTTTCCTTAGCAACAAGGTGGTTATCAAGCACAGCTGTTCTCGGTGCCAGTCCTTGCAATAACTCACAACGGCCGCACCACAAAACTAGGCAAGGAAATCAACACAATTGCAGAAAACGCTAACAAAAAAATGGTTCAAATGGCTCTGAGCACTATGGGACTTAACCTCTGTGGTCATCAGTCCCCTAGAACTTGGAACTACTTAAACCTAACTAAGCTAAGGACATCACACACATCCATGCCCGAGGCAGGATTCGAACCTGCGACTGTAGCAGTCGCGCGGTTTCGGACTGAGCGCCTAGAACCGCGAGACCACCGCGGCCGGCATACCGCTAACAATTCTCAGTCGTTATTGGCGCTTTAATACGATAGAAAACACGACCAAGAAGCTAAGGAACCAACGCAGCTATCCTAGCCAGTCCTCTTAGTCAAGCACCTTGGCAACACCACACTTCCTTATCGTCGGCGTGGTCTATCGGCTTTGTCTTGGTAGAAATAAACCTTACAACGACGCTATTCATCACTTAACCGAACCCGGCGGCAATGTTGAGGAAAGACAACGGGAACGATCAGCAAGGTCGAACCACAGTCTTGGCTTCAAGTCACTCTCTCCAGTATCCTGAGAGTCCAACTAATAACCAAAACAACGGCATCGTAGAAATTAACCGCCACAGACGTGTCTCAATACTTTCGCAGAGCTTCACTTCACACACTTTCGGCAGCTGCGACCCCGGCCAACACAACTATGGCTCGTCGCTGCAGTGCCCCTAGGCAACGATGCGGCCGTGAGCACCAGCAGTGAAGAACTGAGCCACCTGACCCAGCTTGCAACACCTTTGACGCCGCTAGCGCCATCACAGTCACTCGCCCGCCTAGGCACAACCGACACTCCGTGGGATACAGAGGAACTGTGGCAGAACCGCAGCAGCGCGAAATGCAAATTGCCGGAGGGGAAACCAACCGGCAGGACGTGCCGTAGTGCTTATTATATGCCTACATTGTTGTAAAATGCATATTTTCACATAGATTATTACGTACAAAACTTTTTAATTTACAGTTTTTTATTTTATTGCGAATACAAACAATAACAATATAAATACAGTGGCATGATACAATAATAGCAACGATAACTGTTTTAACATAATTGTTTAGTTTATATCATTATTATCAATACTACATGAAGTATGAAATGAATAAAACAAAAAGTATTGCATGTTACAAACTCATTGATATTGTCAAGTTTTCCCTCTTACATCTACACATTATTCGTCTTAGACATCTTTGTGAAACTCCTTTGCATCATCTAGAATTTCTAAATACTTTAAAAGTCAGACACATCTTTCTTCTTTTCTTTGCTTGCAACATTTTGTTTTATTAATAGGATGGATGTTAGTACTGTTGGGTGGCTTGGTTTATTTCGTCTCAGACTGTCAACTTGTACTGGGTCTCCAGAGTATGTATCACTTACTGACAAATTAACAATTTTCTTTGCTTTCTTGTGTGACATGACATGTGGGTTGTTCATTTTGAATGGTAGCTTGAATTTTAGTACTTTCTGTGCATTACCTGTAGATTTTTAACAGTCCAATTTGCGTTTAGAACTTTGAGAATACCATAATCTTCTACATCTACATCTACATCTACATGACTACTCTGCAATTCACATTTAAGTGCTTGGCAGAGGGTTCATCGAACCACAATCATACTATCTCTCTACAATTCCACTCCCGAACAGCGAGCGGGAAAAACGAACACCTAAACCTTTCTGTTCGAGCTCTGATTTCTCTTATTTTATTTTGATGATCATTCCTACCTATGTAGGTTGGGCTCAACAAAATATTTTCGCATTCGGAAGAGAAAGTTGGTGACTGAAATTTCGTAAAAAGGTCTCGCCGCGACGAAAAACGTCTATGCTGTAATGACTTCCATCCCAACTCGTGTATCATATCTGCCACACTCTCTCCCCTATAACGCGATAATACAAAACGAGCTGCCCTTTTTTGCACCCTTTCGATGTCCTCCGTCAATCCCACCTGGTAAGGATCCCACACCGCGCAGCAATATTCTAACAGAGGACGAACGAGTGTAGTGTAAGCTGTCTCTTTAGTGGACTTGTTGCATCTTCTAAGTGTCCTGCCAATGAAACGCAACCTTTGGCTCGCCTTCCCGACAATATTATCTATGTGGTCCTTCCAACTGAAGTTGTTCGTAATTTTAACACCCAGGTACTTAGTTGAATTGACAGCCTTGAGAATTGTACTATTTATCGAGTAATCGAATTCCAACGGATTTCTTTTGGAACTCATGTGGATCATCTCACACTTTTCGTTATTTAGCGTCAGCTGCCACCTGACACACCATACAGCAATCTTTTCTAAATCGCTTTGCAGCTGATACTGATCTTCGGATGACCTTACTAGACGGTAAATTACAGCATCATCTGCGAACAGTCTAAGAGAACTGCTCAGATTGTCACCCAGGTTATTTATATAGATCAGGAACAGTAGAGGTCCCAGGACGCTTCCCTGGGGAACACCTGATATCACTTCAGTTTTACTCGATGATTTGCCGTCTATTACTACGAACTGCGACCTTCCTGACAGGAAATCACGAATCCAGTCGCACAACTGAGACGATACCCCATAGCTCCGCAGCTTGATTAGAAGTCGCTTGTGAGGAACGGTGTCAAAAGCTTTCCGGAAATCTAGAAATACGGAATCAACTTGAGATCCCCTGTCGATAGCGGCCATTACTTCGTGCGAATAAAGAGCTAGCTGCGTTGCACAAGAACGATGTTTTCTGAAGCCATGCTGATTACGTGTCAATAGATCGTTCCCTTCGAGGTGATTCATAATGTTTGAATACAGTATATGCTCCAAAACCCTACTGCAAACCGACGTCAATGATATAGGTCTGTAGTTAAATGGATTACTCCTACTACCCTTCTTGAACACTGGTGCGACCTGCGCAATTTTCCAATCTATAGGTACAGATCTATCGGTGAGCGAGCGGTTGTATATGAGTGCTAAGTAGGGAGCTATAGTATCAGCGTAATCTGAAAGGAACCTAATCGGTATACAATCTGGACCTGAAGACTTGCCCGTATCAAGCGATATGAGTTGCTTCGCAACCCCTAAGGTATCTACTTCTAAGAAACTCATGCTAGCAGATGTTCGTGTTTCAAATTCTGGAATATTCCATTCGTCTTCCCTGGTGAAGGAATTTCGGAAAACTGCGTTCAATAACTCCGCTTTATCGGCACAGTCGTCGATAACAGTACCATCGGCACTGCACAGCGAAGGTATTGACTGCGTCTTGCCGCTTGTGTACTTTACATACGACCAGAATTTCTTCGGATTTTCTACCAAATTTCGAGACAATGTTTCGTTGTGGAACCTATTAAAGGCATCTCGCATCGAAGTACGTGCCAAATTTCTAAAATATCATAATATTCTTTAAGAGACAAGATCTTTTCTTTTTTCTGTACGGCTTCTCACTTCTGCCAAACACTCAGTGTGGAGGCACAAACAGGGAAGACGTAACAGATATTATTGAATTTTGTGCTCTTTTCTAAGAACGCTGTAATAATTGTCATCATACAACTGTTTGTATTTTGGCTGCTGATAGAATCTGAAGTAAATGTATATTATTCGTGTCATCATTTGGCTATTTTTTATCTAAATCAGGAAGGTAGTTCAGCAAAACCGAAGCAATTTGATTGTATCCTTTTGAAGACTCTGTTTCCAATCACATGTAGAAAATCTTTTTTTGCTCCTTAGTTTGGATCACGGTTTACAGATTGTAAAATCATACTCAGTGAAGGACGGTTTTGGAATAGGCTGGTTTTGCTTCAAGTCAACGCAAATGCAAATCTTAATGACAGTTTGATTATTTTCCTTTATTAAATCATAAAACAGATTTGCACGAATTTTATGTAGTCTGTGTCCAGTTCGTGGTTCATACTTCTTCTGCAGACATGTTTCTGCTTTTATTTCTATTAAAACAACCTTATACACGAAGCAGATATCGGTAACAGATGCCCTGAACTATAGAATGAAATGTTTCTAAAATATATGCTTGTATATTGATAAGGGGCATTGTGGCAGTCTTAATTTTTTTCGTTCTTCACAGAATCTATTGAACATTTTATTGACTGTAAGATCTGAAGACAAGTAACCTTTCGTAGACTTCGCCCTTCCATGTTGGCTCTCGCTCCATCTACATTTTTTATATCATTCTTAATGGCGAAGGTTATCTCCTTATGATCCTTTCCCGTTCTGTTTCCTCCTCTCCTTTCCTTTGGCAGCCTTCCTCCTTCGTGGAACCTGCTTGCTAGATAGGATAACCTAATCTTTGACATGCCAGATACTTCTTGGAAAGTATCAGCACCAACAGACCAGTACTTCACCATCTCTTTTACTAATTGTATACTTCACTGTCACTATTTTCCTCCTTTTTGCACTCTGGGTCTCCACTACTTTGGGCCGAGATGAAGAAATATTAAGGAATTTTCACAAAAACTTATCTTGATCAATGACGATGAAAGTGGGAAAAACCTTCATAGCAGAGTTCAGGAGCTTTGCATTCTTTAATTCCTTTAGCTTTTGGAGGCGAAACCTCAAGTGTCTGCTTGCAAACCATTCAACGAAACATCATCGATACGGGCTTTCAGAGCATTACGCCTCGACGGGGCCCATCGACACCGACATTAGAAAATGTTAAAATGTGTGAGAAATCTTACGGGACTTAACTGCTAAGGTCATCAGTCCCTAAGCTTACACACTACTTAACCTAAATTATCCTAAGGACAAACACACACACCCATTCCTGAGGGAACACTCGAACCACGGCCGAAACCAGCTGCACACTCCATGACTGCAGCGCCCCAGAGCGCGCGGATAATCCCGCGCGGCCACCGACATTAGACTGTTGAGACTGAAAACATGTTGCCTGGTACGACGAGTCTCGTTTCAAATTGTATGGAGTTGATGGACTTGTACACTTATGGAGACAACCTCATGAATCCATGGACCCTGAAAGTCAGCAGGGGCTATTAAAACTGGTGGAGGTCCTGTACTGGCTTGGGGCGTGTGCAGTTGAGGTGACGTGGGAACCCTGATACGTCTAGATACGTTTCTGACAGGTGACACGTACGTAAGCATCCTGTCGGATCACCTGCATCCATTCATGTCCATTGTGCATTCCAATGGACTTGGGCAATTCCGGCAGGTCAATGCGACACCCCACATGTCCAGAATTGCTACAGAGTAGCTTCAGGAACGCTCTTCTGAGTTTAAACACTACCGCTGGCCACCAAACTCCCCAGACATGAACATTATTGAGCATATCTGGGATGCCTTGCAACGTGTTGGTCAGAAGAGATCTCCACCCTCTAGTACTCTTACGGATTTATGGACAGCCGGGCAGGGTTCATGGTGTCAATCCCCTCCAGCTCTACTTCAGACATTAATCGAGTCCATGCCACGTCGTGTTACGGCAGTTCTGCGTGTTCGCAGTGGCCCTACACGATGTTAGGCAGGTGTTCCACTTTCCTTGGTTTTCAGTGTATTAGAAGTGCTGCATTTTCCAAGAACAGCTATTATTTTCAGTTGTTTGACATTACTATTTTCATTTTCGTGGTGACTGATGGGGATGAATGCAGAAAACTGAAAGTTGTTGGACGTTATTATTTTCATTTATTTCGTTATCAGAATGAATGAGGGGGTGAATGCAGAAAACTGAAGACTTTACGTAGCTTATACTATTCTGAACAAGATACTCTTTAACTAACTATTTAGCAACAAAGTGTTTAGTTTAATTCATTCTCTCATGTAACAAATCTGGATGTTTATTTTGGAAAAAGGTTTTTGGAAATTTGTGGTAAGTTCCTATGGGACCAGATTGCTGAGGTCATCGGTGCCCAGTCTTACGCACGACTTAATCTAACTTAAACTAACTTATTCTAAGGACAGTACATACACCAATGTCCGAGGGAGGACTGGAACCTCCGATGGAGAGAGCTTCGCGAACCATGGCAAGGCGCCCTAGGCTGGGTGGCTACCCAGCGCGGCTGATGTTTCTTTTAACAGGAAATTATAAGATTTAGATCTTAGGTAATTTTGAATCACTCCAAAATTATTCCAGGTATAAAATTAAAACATACAGGAGTTAAATATTGTTATTTTGAAAGGCTACATAAGGTTTCATTGCGATTGTTCTACGGAGAATAACTTTATTAATTTACGGATTGGTGTTTGATTTACAAAGTTTGTGGTCTCGATGCTTGTCATATGGCTCCAATGGAACACGAGGGTCGCACGGATAAGCAGCAAGTCGTATCGCATATCGTATTGCTACATAGGGAACCGTGCCTTATGCATGACGTGTATGACGTGATTCTCTGCATGACAAAACGAATACGATACTATTTGAAAGTCCCTGAGTAGGTCCGCAAACTGACGCAAGTGAAGGTATGAATAAGTCATTTTTAATCAAACAAATGATGATACATGTAGATTGTTGGTGTTGTGGTCGTCAGCTCTTCCTGTCTGTAGCTTCTTGAATCATACTGTAGCCACATATTACAGACACCAAGTTAAAAGGCGGATGCCCAACAAAATGGTCTTTACCAGGCCTTACCAACTATAACGCCCTTAAGGAAAAAAACAAGTGTCATTGCGCGCGGTTTGAGGTGCCATGTCAAGGACTGCGCGGCACCTTCCGCCGGAGGTTCGAGTCCTCCCTCGGGCATGGGGGTGTATGTTGTTCTTAGCGTAAGTTAACTGAAGTAGTGTATAAGTCTAGGGACCGATGGCCTCAGCAGTTTGGTCCCTTAGAAATTCACACACATTTGAACATTTTTTGGAAAAAAAAGTTCCTCCACGAGGAATTATCCGAATGAGACAGAGATCAGTAGACGTGATGTACATATACAGACAAACAAATGATTACAATTCCACAAAAACTGAAAAATTTATTTAAGAGAAAGAGCTTCACAAACTGAGCAAGACAATGACGCGTTACTCTACCTCTGGCCCTTATGCAAGCAGTTATTCGGCTTGGCATTGACTGAATGAGTTATTTGATGTCATCCTGAGGGATATCGTGCCAAATTCTGCCCAACTGCGGCGTCAGATCGTCAAAATTTTGAGTTGGTTGAAGGGCTTCGCCCATAATGCTCCAAACACTCTCAACTAGGAAGAGATCCAGCAACCTTGCTGGCCAAGATAGGGTTTGGCGAGCACGAAGACAAGCAGTGGAAACGCTCGTCGTGTGCAACCAGTCACAATTCAGCTGAAATGTAAGTCCAGGATTACTTCCCACAGCGGGCAACAAAAGGGAGCGTAGAATATCGTCGACTTACCGCTGTGCTGTAAGACTGCCACAGATGACAACCAAAGGAATCCGGCTGTGAAAATAAATGACACCTCAGACCGTCACTCCTGGTTGATGAGCCGTATGGCGGGCGACAGTTAGGTTGGTACCCCACCTCTTTCCAGGACATTTCCAGACACGTCTTCGACCTGGAATCTCATTGGTTGGAGTAGAATTGTGTTCAGTGATGGGTCGCGCTTCTAACTGAGGCCCGATGACCAACAAAGACGTGTATCCCCAGACAGCAGAGGGATACCAGCAAAACTGTCGCCTGCATTACGTTCCAAGGGCCAGGAGTGATGGTCTGGGGTGATTATAGAGAGTGAAGCAAATTTTGATAGTCCAAAGACACAAATTTTACGTGACTGTTTTGTGCAGAATGAGCTGGGGCATTGTTGTGGAGTAAGGAAAGCCTATTGGACAAGTTCCTGTGACGCTTTGTATTGACACAAAAATGGTTCAAATGGCTCTAAGCACCATGGGACTTAACATCTGAGGTAATCAGCCCCATAGACTTAGAACTACTTACACCTAACTAACCTAAGGACATCACACACATCCATGCCCGAGGCAGGATTCGAACCTGCGACCGTAGCCGCCTCGTGGTTCCGGACAGTAGCGCCTAGAACCGCTCGGCCACAGCTGCTGGCGTCTTGGCAGACTCCAGTATTTTCATCTGTAGATTTCGGTAGTACGCTCCTGTGATGGTTTACCCCTTATAGCCATAATCTCTGAGCATGTACCACGACTGTCCCAAAGGACGTTCAGCATCACGTTGCCCGAAAACAGTCAAGTCTCCGTCTTTTTCAGGGATGGTGAAACCACAAGTGTTCACTATTTGCTTAGCTCCTTTGTCTCAGAGTCGTAGGAAAACGTACATCACTCACACATAATACCTAACCTGCTTAGGAAGACATAGCTGGTTGGCCTGACACAGCTTCAAAAATACCTCTGCTGCCTTCGTTCGATGGGCTTTTTGAATGGTTGTGAACAGTCCTGAAACCAGCGGGCGGCGACTTTAGTCATATTCAAAATGTAGTGCAAGATGTAGAAAACTGACCCATGACTTATTTTCACTTTTTTCCACTATAGCCTTTATTTTGAGACACCGCTCTACGAGGACCAGGGCCTCTACTTCTTCAGGTACTCCACAGAGAACCAGTCTGCCTCTTCGTTCAGACTTGTTCGACCACACTGGCAATGTCTGCGCCATCTAACGATTTTGTCATACGATGTTGCATTATTGCAGGACAGTTCGACCAACTCGTGTGGATTGGATCATTCTTGTTCCCCTTCAAATGCAGAAACCGACTTCGATGCTCCGCTTGACCAATGAGCTGTGATATTTTGTTTGGGCCGCTTTAGCGCCGTTCTACGGTACTGAAAGTGTACCTGGACTGCGTTTACCAGCATACAAACAAACACTTAACTACCTAACTTTATTTTTTCGAAGTGATAAAAATTTGACAGCTCATCACATGCTGGTGTTCTTATGCTCTAAGAGTGTCAGTGTAATGTTTTTAATGCTGCCGTATTGCGTCGGCTCAAGTTGTGACGCGCTCTTGCGTGACGTCAGATTGTGGTGTGGGACTTGGCGGGTCGGCTGGAGCGCGTGGAGCAGCGCGAGCAGCTGACGGAGAAACAGCAGGCGCACCGCACCGCCATGATGGCCCACCTGGCGTTCATGCGGCCGCTCGCGCCGGCGCACATCGTGGCGCCCGCCTTCGTCTCCTCCATTGAGTTCTCCCAGGATTCCTCCATCACGCACATCCAGTGGATCTGCCCGCGCTGGACGGTACGTTCATTTTAATCACATTGTCACAGAGCCTCCGTCTGTCCTGAATGTAACTGGACACCAAACAGCCTAGAAGCCTTGTGTCTTTGACAAATGTGGAGAACGAAGTAGGAAAGCAAAATAATGATCGTAAAGAATAAGTGCGAATGGATTCGGAACAGATCACAAGTATCAACATTTTGAAAATTATTTTACTTCAGAAGTCACGTAGATTGTTACACTAAATGTATGGCAATTGAAAGGACTAGGACTTGACTGTGTTCATATTTGGTTTATCTGACATTGTCAGAAAAGGTAAACTCGAGATACAAATTTCTTGAAATTTAAAAAAAAATTGTAATTGTCCAGATCGCATGCAATATGAAAACCAAATGAGGTGGTGCAGTAGTTAGCACACTGGACTCGCATTCGAGAGGAGGATGGTTCAAACCCGCGTCCGGACATCCTGATTTATGTTTTCTGTGATTTCCTTAAATCACTTTAGGCAAATTCCGGGATCGTTCCTTTGCCGACTTCCTTCCCCATCCTTCCCTAATCCGATGCGACCTCCCGCAAATCAACCAACCAAACAACTAAAATATAAAACATTGAAATGTGGTGACTGGTTTCAGGTGACTAAGCAATCATCTTCAGACATGAGAATAAGCAAAGAACAGGAAATTGCCGTAAGTTAACTTTTATCAACAAGGCCTCGAAATTACGAAAGTTTGAAAATGAGGAAATAAATAAAAGTAATAGTGTACCACTCATGGTAAAATATGTGTCAGTGTATGGCGTATTGAAAACCACGCATCGACTATGTAGCTGGGAGCTACTTAAGAGAACAGAAGAGACCACCAGAGGTTTTCAACTAGTTGGTTTTACCGTACTGGTATATCCACTTTTTATTCTTTATAACTGAAAGTGTTACTCATTCAGACATACTATGTTTTACACATTACCTCTTTGATGTAATTTTGCTAGTTTATTTGTTGTCCATGCCTATCCGACGGTCATTTTCGTTCTCTTAAATAGCTCCCAGCTATGTACACGAAGGCAGAGTTTGCTATAAGCTTCACATATCAAAAAAAGTTTTGCATCACTCCGGTTCCCAGATCTCCTGAAGATAGACGTTGACTGTTCAGAGATGTCACTAAACCCGGCCAAAATTGTAAACAACCATGCATGAGCAGCGCCTATTAGACGGAGGAGTTACGACAGCCGATCAGTTCCACTCATTCCACCAGGAAGGAGGTACATGTCATGTGTTGTCTGCAGTTCAACCATGCCTAGAAGCTCAACACCGCGGTTAGATCGCTTCCGCATTGTTATTTTGTACCAGAAAGGGCTCTCAACAAGGGAAGTGTCCCGTCGTCTCGGAGTGAAACAAAGCGATGTTGTTCGGGCATGGAGGAGATACAGAGAGACAGGAACTGTCGATGACATGTCTCGCTCAGGCCGATCAACAGTTAAAATGGCAGTGAATGACCGCTACCCACTGATTGTGGCTCGGAGGAACCAAGACAGCAACGCCACCATGTTGAATAACGCTTTTCGTACAGCCACAGAACGAAGTGTTACGACTCAAACTGTGTGCTATAGGCTGCATGATGCGCAACTTTACTCCCGATGGGGAGGTCCATCTTCGAAACCACGATACCATGCAACACGGTACAGAGGGGCCCACCAACATTCCGAATGAACCGCTCAGGATTGGCATCACGTTTTCTGCACCGATGAGTGTCGCGTGTGCTTTCAACCAGACAATCGTCGGAGACATGTATGGAGGCAACCCGGTCGGGCTAAACGCCCTAGACACACGAGATACGCCGCTGGTGGTCATGGAAGACACCGTAATCGCTGTACGATACGGGAATGCCATCCTCCGACCGATAGTGCAACCATATCGGCAGCATATTGGCGAGGCATTCGTCTTTGTGGACAACAATTCGCGCCCCTATAGTGCACATCTTGTGAATGACTTCCTTCAGAATAACGACATCGCTCGACTAGAGTGGCCAGCATGTTCTCCAGACATGAACCCTATTCAACATCCTTGGGATAGATTGAAAAAGGGTTGTTTATGGATGACGTGACCCACCAACGACTCTGAGGGATCTACACCGAATCGCCGTTGAGGAGTGTGATAATCTGGACCAACAGTGTCTTGCTGTACTTGTGGATAGTATGCCACGGTAAATACAGGCATGCATCAATTCAAGAGAACTTGATACTGGGTATTAGAGGTACCGGTGCGTACAGGAATCTGGATCACCACCTCTGAAGGTCTCGCTGTATGGTGGTACAAAATGCAATGTGTGGTTTTCATTAGCAATAAAAAGGGCGGAAATGATGTTTATGTTGATCTCTATTCCAATTTACTGTACTGGTTCCGGAACTCTCGGAACCGAGGTGATGCAAAATTTTTTTTGGTGTGTGTATATGCTGTCATATATTTTCCCATGAGCGGTACGTTATTATTTGTATTTATTTCCCCTGTTTCAGACTTCTTTAAGTCATAGATGTAGTTCGTAAAATGTAACTTAAGGCAATTTTCTGTTCTTTGCTTTTCTTAGGTTTGAAGATTGTTGCTTAGTCACCTGAAACTACTCGTCGCATTTTAATATTTTGTGCTGTAAACGTGCTCGACACTAATAAAAAATTATTTTTTTAATTTTGAGAAATGTTTATATTTGACAGGTTATTCGTGGATGGCACCCATGATTTAATTAATTTTGGCTTTTAAGTTTATAACAGTCAATGTTTACACAAATTTTATTTATTAGGTGTACCGTTTCCGACTATTCAGCCATTATTAACAGCAGTATAAAATAAAAAAAACAGTGTACACAAACACATATGTCGTATATAAACAAATTAAATAAACAACTAACTACACTACCTAGCATTAAAAGTGTGGCCTTAATGTATCTTGGTCGCTGACTGTGTCAAAATACGGCAACAGTGAACATATCCTAGAGGTACTTGCTGAAAGTGGAGTAATAAATGAAAGTTCTTATATAACTATATATCTTTTTCGATGTTATTATAACTTGATTTACCCCAAGACATTTAAGTCTTACCTTTATCTACGATAATGATGGAAACAGAAGAAATGAGTTAAAATTTGTGCCGACTCCGGGACTCCTTGCTTTCTTGGCAGAAATGCTAAGCATAAAACCACTGCAGCACTGTGGTGAAACTTGCCGCACGAACTACCTAAGTCGAGTGCCCTCCCCACCACATACTTCAGTTCATATCTTCAGCTTATTTTCCCCCTTATATTGTCACTATTGCCAGCGCTCTCCATCACTGGAATAGCACCCCAGTGTTTGACGTAATGGGGAAGTCCTGTACCATGGATGATCTTACAGATTTTACAATTAAATTTACCCCGAGACATTTAAGTCTCATATGTAAGGGGGAAAATAAGCTAAAGATATAAATTGCAGTTTGTGTTGAGGAGAGCTCTCGACTTAAGTAGTTCGTGCAACAATGTTGACAATAGTTGCGGTGGTGTAAAGCTTAGCATTTTTGCCACATAAGCGAAGAAAATCCGGGTTCGAGTCCCGGCTGCGGCACAAATTTCAATTCATTTCCTCTGCTTCCATCATTACAGTTTGGTTTGTATACGTGATTTAGTAGTAAGCTGAAAAAAAAATAATTATGAGGTATCAACAGTTGTAAAAATGTTTCGAAAATTATGAAATACTGAAATTGTGTCGCCATGTTGGTCTACAACCAATGACGAGTAAACAGATGACGTAATCTCGTAGACGATCAAGATGTAAATAAAGAAGTTACCGACGTACTCTGCTGGCTGGGCTGCCGAGTGAACTGCCTGATGGAAGTGCCCATATCATCACAGAACGTAACTGACCTAAGCTGTAAACTGTGAGAAATTAAAAAACGCAAGATAGTAGTTCTGATTTCTTCCAGTTGTATGTTATTTGTGATGGCACTTAAATCACGTCACCACCCCTCTGACATAAAAATTACGTGTGCTTAGTTAAAATAACAGGGAAATTTGAAAAGGCAAGAAGCACAATTATGCTTTAGCTCACACCGAAAATTAGTGGAGAATTCAAAAGTGCCCCAAATTTACAGTGGCCAAGGGGCTCACATTTTGGGCTCACATTTACTTCCTATTGCACACTGTTATTTCAGTTGTACAGATAGGTAATTAAAAAAGCTTAAGCACTGTTGTTCTTTGGGAGAATTTGTTGTATGGAACATTCAGGTACAGCGTTTTTGGAATTGGCTGTCAATAAATGAATGCTCGGGAGATGTGGCAGTTGTCAAACAATCTGGCCATGTTCGTATCTAAGGCTCAGTTTCACCAAAAATATATTAGTCTTATATACATCCACCATGGATCCACCACATTTGAGAAGGAAACATGCTAATACCGATTTATAAGTCGCTTGTGACCATAAAAAAAGATGGCAAATACATCCAATGAAGAGAAAGACATGTGTATGATGTCTGAGTGGTTTTACTTTCATTTTAAAGTGCAACACTTGGTGATGATTTAAGTCCGACATTTAGGCTACAAAAGTGGATAAGTCCCAATTAATGTGGTGCAATCTGCCTACTCTCAGTTATGGTTCTTCAGACACTGATACTTAAATAGCACAAGAGAACATTGTATGTAGCTCTTGAATTGTTTTAATTCACTAAGGGGGAAAAATCGCAACAACTACAAATAATTACGTAGAGTAATGAAATTTCGGGAATACATACGTCTCCATAACATAATTAGGTTATTAACTTTACAAGCTCGTAGGTTAATGTAAGCGTGAGGTAAGGCGTTGCAAAATGTGAAATGCTGGTACATTAATAACTGGTAAAACCGCCAGAACGTTGAATGCAAGGATGCAGACGCGCACGCATAGTGTCGTAGATGTGCCGGATGTCAGTTTGTGGGATGCAGTTCCATGCTTGGAACTTGGTCGGCTCTTCGTTGATGACACTGCACTTGTCGTCCGATGATGTCCCATATGTGCTCGATCGGAGACAGATCTGGTGATCGAGCAGGCCAAGGCAACATGTTTACACTCTGTAGAGCATGCTGGGTCACAACAACGGTATGTGGGCGAGCGCTGTCCTGTTGGAAAACAGCCCTTGGAATGCTGTTCATGAATGGTAGCACAACAGGTCGAATCACCAGACTGATCTACAAGCTTGCAGTCAGGGACCGTGGGAAAACCACGAAAGTGCTCCTGCTAGCATATAGAATCGCACCCCAGGTCATAACTCCGCGCGTACATCTAGTGTGTCTAGGCTGTAGATGGGTTTGCAGGCCGGTGTGGCCGAGCGGTTCTAGGCGCTTCAGTCTGGAACCGCGCGACCGCTACGGCCGCAGGTTCGAATCCTGCCTCGGGCATGGATGTGTGTGATGTCCTTAGGTTAGTTAGGTTTAAGTAGTTCTGTTCTAGGGGACTGATGACCTCAGATGTTAAGTCCCATAGTGCTCAGAGCTATTTGAACCATTTTGTATATGGGTTTGTTGTAGGCCCTCACTGGCACCGGGGCAGAAGTAGCATTCATTAGAAAATACAACAGATCTCCTCTCCGCCCTCCAATGAGCTCTCGCTTGACACCACTGAAATCGCAAATGTCAGTGGTTTGGGCTCAGTGGAATGCACGCTACACGGCTGCCCTTGAAGTAACCGACTTGTAACAGTTCGCTGCGTCACTGTGGTGTTCAAATAGCTACTGCTGATGCAGTACGATACGCCGGAGCCATACGCCAAACACAGTTTTCCCTTTGTGTAACACCACGTGGCCGTCCAGATCTCAGTCTTTTGCGGCCGAACTCACACTTACCTTCCGTGACCGTGAAGCAGCTTAATGAAGGCAAGTAGTGGCCTATTTCTGAACTTTCATTACAGTCAAAAGTGATGCTGAGCTAAAGATTGATTGGATTAGTTCCAAAAATTTTTAGTTTAACTACTCCCACGTATAGTATTGTGCAGAGTATTATAGCAGTTGCTCACATCTGTAACCTAACTAAATACAAGAAGGTGAGGATTTGAAATAAAGGTGTAAGATTCACCATAATTTTGGATTGTTATTGTGCCTTAAACATACAGAAGTATACATAGCCCACGGTGATTAAAGTTACATGAAACTCGTGCTATCTTTAACACACCCATACAAAGACAAGCTCTCCATTGTACATCGGAAAATCATGTAAGGCGCACAGCCTGGTGCGATGAATGAAATACCGAGTTACTAAAGCTGATTTCAATATAAATAGAGTTCATAAACAGCATGGAAACTACCTCACTAAACTGTATTCACAAGAACCATCTTGCTACAACATTCGATATTTGAGCTACATACATCTCAACGAACTAAAATGGCTTGTCCAGCAGTTAGTAATGCAGAAATGTCCACAGGCGTCGTATGACAGGAGCTTTATTTTAACAAAATACCTCTCACATACAAACCATTGCTGCTTTCACACACACACCGAGAGAGAAAGACAGACGGCTTAGCATGTATAAATGCACATCAATAGGACACTCGTGCCTAGGCGTCTAATTGGCTAGGTCACTCACGCGCCAAAGAACTTCAGCAGCTAGACTACCGTAGCGGACGCCATAACGAACGTCGATCTGTATTTTCGAAGATAGAGCAAAGGTTGTTCGTGGATAATCGACAAGGAACAAACTGAATGTTTATCACTGAGGCCTGGAAGTGCCAACACCGCATTGAGATTAGCGCACGGCAGTAAACTTCACCTGGTGTATCAGCAGTGGTTACGTGTTTTGCCTGTGTTTCCATTCTTGCAGCTAACAAATCATTCATAACGAGTCTTTGCCGTAAGACGCTGGGAGATTGCGATGATTAAAATGGTATACCATCGAGCTAGTCGTGGCGCAGTCTTCGTCAAGCGGTGCAAATTACAAATTGGTTCAAATGGCTCTAAACACTATGGGACTTAACTTCAGAGGTTATCAGTCCCCTAGAACTTAGAACTACTTAAACCTAACCAACCTAAGGACATCACACACATCCATGCCCGACGAAGGATTCGAACCTGCGACTGCAAATTACAGACCAGCGTCAGTTAGGTAGGGTCCACAAAGGACACGGTGGTCGATGCGCGTTGACCAATTTTCGTCCAAAGCGCTTGAGCGAGTTCATTCGTTTGTTCGGAAGGCGGGGCGGGGGGGGGGGGGGGGGGGGGGGGGGAGGGAAGGACGATACTGCCTGCCACCTTTCGGACCTACAATCTTTCTCAGACGATCTTTCAGAAATTGTTTGTTAAAAAAAGTAGTTTTTGCTATGCTCTTAGCCATATGTGTCAGGTCCATCATGATGTACCCATCAATTACGTTAATGGTCATAGTTACTGTGATATTTACATGGAAATAATATGCTGCGCAAAATTCGGAAAAGTTTGCAATGAAAAACAGGGCTCGCTGTCATTTTGGGTTTGGTGTACATTACATAATATGTAGCTGCGTATGAAATTTAGCTAACATGTCGATTTTTTCTTTAGACGTGGCTGGAGGTCTCTATCTGTCACGGAATCTCCAGAAAATTGATCTGAGGTAGCTCATTAATTCGGGATCGCTCCGCTCCAGCGATAAAACCAGAGCGAAGTATCCAGACAGAGTGAAATAACTGACATGACTCCTTTTTTTGTATTTGTAGAAGGCGGAAATCATAATGTGGGGAAGTTAGATCTGATGGTTCTGGTAAGAATGTTGCTTAAAGAATGTAACAATTCTTAATATTTCAGCTAGTGGCAGAAACAAGCACAAAATTCAAACCAAAACAGAGCAGTCAGCAAACAAGTTAAGGTTGCTTGATGTCTTGAGGCAGAAAGGTATGGACGCTTACATCCCTAATTTTCTGACAAAGAGGTGGGGCGTTATTCAAGATATTGATACTGGCTTAACCTTCGAAGACATCCTTGCAGAAGTTTGCATTTTTAGTCACCTACGTGAGAAGATTCCCAAAGAAAGTAGTTGAAGATGGAGATGTGAAATTCCTTCCTACACCTAAATGCATCGTAACATTTAAATCTCAGCAACTTTCTCAGTATGTATATTTTTACATTGTGGGATGCCCAGCTGCACCGTTCATCCAGTCAGTTTTGCGTTGTCATACTAGATGTTTTAATTTAAGTACACAGTATTGTAGAAGTGCTCGTTGTACCAAATACACGGGAGTCCACGAGCCTTCACATTGCTTAAACAGCGGAGAGCTCACGTGGAATGCACGATCGCCTGTTTCGAACAGAGAAATTCTTCATTTGCGAAACTGGGTTTGAGTCATCCCACCGAATTCAATCCAAAGGCTACGCAGGGCTCAGACACTACAGAGAGGGTGGAAAAGGAGGCGTTGTCATTTTACTTAGGGGTACAATTCAGTTTAGAAAGACTGACATCAAACTTAGGTCGACAGATTGCATGCAGAGGGCGCTGTAATTTACTCTTTTAATGGCGCATTTACCATTGTCACCATTTACAAACCACCGAAGTGTAAATTACAAAACTTTATTCTGGGTCTGATTATTGGCCAGCTTCAAACGCCACTTCACCTTCTATCTACAATTACATCTAAATCTTCATGATTATTGTGCAATTCCCAATAAATTGCTAGGCAGAAGGTTCATCGAACCACCTTAAAGCTACTTCTCTACCGTTCCACTCTCTAACAACGCGCTGGAAAAACGAACACATATATTTTTCCGCGAGAGCTCTGATTTGTTTTATTTTATTATCATGATTATTTCCCCCTATGTAGGTTGGCGCCAACAAAATAATTTCACACTCTGAGGAGAAAGGTGGCGATTGAAATTTTGTAAGAGGGTCTTGCCTCAGCTAAAAACGCCTTTATTTTAACGACTGCTACCCGAATTCATGTATCATACCCGTGGCATTCTCTCGCCTGTTTCGCTATAATACAAAACGATCTGCTCTTCTTTGAAATTTTTCGATGTCCTCCATCAATCCTGTCTGATGCGGATCTCATACCGGATAGCAATATGCCATAAGAGGGCGGACAAACGTAGGGCAAACAGTCCCTTTAATAGACCTGTTACATTTTCTAAGCCTTTTATGACCGGAAATCACAAATTAGTCATACAAATGAGGCTTTACTGATAGGCACGCAATTTAATTTGATGTCGCTTGTGATGAACGGTGTCAAAGCCTTCGAAATCTAAAAATATGGGATCAATTTGACGTCCCCTGTTGATAGCAGTCATTACTTCGAGAGAATAGAGTTAGTTGCGTTTCACAAGAACGTATTTTCTGAACCAATATTGGCTGTTTGTCAATAAATCGTTTCCTTAGAGGTGATTCATAAAAGACAACTTCCACCATAAAGACATACACTGCTGGCAAAAAAATGGAGCATCCAGAAGGGGAGGAGGGAACGAAATAACGAAATCAAACTTCGCGTGTTGACAGCGTATCTGACGTTTTTTCGGTGATTACACAATCGAGTAAAGTTTATAAAAAACTTGGCAGTATGAGTCAGCTTATCAGTGTGATGTTGTCCCTCTTTTGGCCAGGATGCTCCGATTGAGTTGGAAAGGGCGTCATAAAGTCCTTGGATCCTCTGCCGAGGCAAGCCGACCTACAACTTCTGTAAACGGTGTCTGATACCCTGGATGCTGGCACTGGGACGGATGCTGGCCTCACGTACTTTCTTTCATAAGGACCACATAACATCTGTCGCTCTTCATACCCATTATATAGCCTGCTAGGAATAGTAAAACACACGAACAGTAATAAGGCACTCTAGTGGTTGTTCTGTCTCCCGCACTGATGACCTCAGATGTGAAGTCCCATAGTGCTTAGACCCATTTGAACCATTTTTTTGTCTCCCGCAGACAATTGCAACTCTAATCATTTACATGCCCGCCAACGGTATCTACATATACGAAAGTACATTGGCATCTGATCATGTTTTCTGGGTGCTTCACTTCTTTTGTCAGGCGGTATATACGGCTGTCAGGAACTTACTATTTACACCCCAACCGTCTTGTTTTCAATATTGACTGGTTTTTAATTCATAAAAGTAGTTTTATCTTCTCTGTACCCTTCAATATCACCTACGAGGTTTAGGTCTGCGGAGTACATTGGTCATGCTACACGTTCAATATCTTCACTACGCAGTGTGTAGCAGGGGTCCTGTGTGTGTGTGTGTGGGGGGGGGGGGGGGGGGGACATCGTCGTCCTCAAACTGGAAATGGGGATTTACCGCATCCTCAGACAGATAGACGTGATCCAGAACAAACTTTTTGTAACATCTTTGTGCTGCGATGGCACCTCGCTCAAATTTACGCAGCTGTGTTTGCCCATTACCCACACCATAAAGCCTAGGCCATACCGATCACATGAAATGTACTGAACCACTTCTAGCTATACAATCTGATGAAGACAATGAAAATTTGTGCCGAACCGCGACTCGAACCTGATTTCCCGCTTTACGCGAGTGGTCGCCTTAATCGTTTCAGCTAATTTTAAATCTAACTTAAAATCATTTTTCCTTGACATCTCCTTCTATTCCACTGACGAATTTCTACTTAAACACTGGTAGCGAGTGGGAAAAAACACATTGTTTTTAAATGTAGTTGCATGAATAGGACTAAAAAGACAATGTGTTCACTAACGAAAAACTAATTATGTACACATATCGTGTAAAATGACTCGTTCCACATTATTTAGATAAAAGAATCGTTCAAATGAGCTATGGAACATGTAGTACTAACTTACCAAGAATTAACATTTTACTGTTGTCCCTCGACGACGTAACTGATGCGACGTGATCGTGAGAGGTCACTTGAGCTGATTGGGTGTAAATATTGTTGAATAATCCGATCAGCGTAGTTTGCATCTGGTCATTTACGAGTTATCGTACGGTGTGCGTGTTATTAGCTTGGTCAAACCAAGCGTGTACCCTTATTGTACAATATTTGTGTGGGATGTAGTCTGCGATACTTCCGCGAAGTAGTACACTATGTGATCAAAAGTATCCGGACACCCCCAAAAACATACGTTTTTCACATTAGGTGTATCGTGCTGCCACAAACTCCATGTCAGTGACCTCAGTAGTCATTAGATATCGTGAGAGCAGAATGGGCCCTCCGCGGAACTCACGGACTTCGAACGTAGTCAGGTGATTGGGTGTCACCTGTGTCAACGTCTGTACGCGAGATTTCCACACTCGTAAACATCCCTTGGTGCACTGTTTCCGATGTGATAGTGAAGTGGAAACTTGAAGGGACACGTGCAGCACAAAAGCGTACAGGCCGACCTTGTCTGTTGACTGACAGAGACTGACGACAGTTGAAGAGGGTCGTAATGTCTAATAGACAGACATCTATTCAACCCATCACACAGGAATTCCAAACTGCATCAGGATCCACTGCAAGTACTATGACAGGCGGGAGGTGAGAAAACTTGGATTTCATGTTCGAGCAGCTGCTCATAAGCCACACATCACGCCGGTAATTGCCAAACGACGCCTCGCTTGATGTAAGGAGCGTACACATTGGACGATTGAACAGTGGAAAAACGTTGTGTGGAGCGATGCCTCACGGTACACATTGTGGCGATCCGATGGCAGGGTGTGGCTATAGCGAATGCCCGGTGAACGCCATCTGTCAGCGTGTGTAGTGCTAACAGTAAAATTCGGAGGCTGTGGTGTTACAGTGTGGTCGTGTTTTTCATGGAGGGGGCTTGCAGTCCTTGTTGTTTCGCGTGGCACTATCACAGCACAGACCTACATTGATGTTTTAAGCAGCTTCTTGCTTCCCACTGTTGAAGAGCAATTCAGGGATAGCGACTGCATCTTGCAACACGATCGAGCACTTGTTCATAATGCACAGGCTGTGGCGGAGTGGCTACACAAAAATAACATCCCTGTAATGGGCTGGTCTGCACAGAGTCCTTGCCTGAATTCTATAAAACACCTTTGGGGTGTTTTGGAATACCGTTTTCGTGCCAGGTCTCAACGCCTGACATCGATACCTCTTCTCAGTGTAGCACTCCGTTAAGAATGGGCTGCCATTCCCCAAGGAACCTTTCAGCACCTGACTGAACGTATGCCTGCGAGGGTGGAAGCTGTCATCAAGGTTAAGGTGGGGCACCACCATATTGAATTCCAGCATTACCGATGGGGGGCGCCACGAACTTGTTAGTCATTTTCAGCCAGGTGTCCGGATACTTTTGATCACTTAGGGTATATCCATCAAGAAGAAGGCCTAGAACTGGAAATGGTTCAAATGACTCTAAGCACTATGGAACTTAACATCTGAGGTTATCAGTCCCTTAGACTTAGAACTACTTAAACCTAACTAACCTAAGGACATCACACACATCCATGCCCGAGGCAGGATTCGAACCTGCGACCGTAGCAGCAGCGCGGTTCCGGACTGAAATGCCTAGAACCTCTCGGCCACAGCGTCCGGCCCAGAATCACACAAAACACCGACGCTTGTGGATGAGAGCAGTGGCGGAAGACGTACGACATGGCAGAGAGAACGAAATAAGGTACATCAATCTTAAACACCCGGATGGGACGAAAATCTGATGAGTGGTCAAAGTGAGCATCTCCCTAGAGAGGTACCAGGGTGTGGAAGATATTCGGCAATGTTAAGAGTGAATTATTCTATTTGAGATGCAATTTTCTGGTGAAGAGTAAACTGTCGTGTCTTCTCCAGCAGGCGTTCATTTTGTTTGTGTGTGTGTGTGTGTGTGTGTGTGTGACGCGCGGAGTGGCCGCGCGGTCTGGGGTACCATGATTACGCGGCTCCTCCCGCCGGAGGTTCGAGTCCTCCCTCGGACATGGGTGTGTGTGTTGTTCTTAGCATAAGTTAGTTTAAGTTGGTCTACGGACCGATGACGTTAGGACGTGTTTATCAACGAACATGCTCTGCCATAGCCCTGCAAGAAATGAAAACCCCCTTGAAAGAGGAGTGGGAAAATATCCCCCAAGGATCCCCTCCGCCCCCCCCTCCGCCACCAAAAAAAAAAAAAATATGTTCAAATGGCTCTGAGCACTATGGGACTTAACATATGAGGTCATCAGTCCCCTAGAACTTAGAACTTCTTCAGCCTAACTAACCTAAGGACATCACACACATCCATGCCCGACGCAGGATTCGAACCTGCGACCGTAGCGGTCGCGCGGTTCCAGACTGAAGCGCCTAGAGCCGCTCGCGAAAACCGGCCGGCCCCAAGGACTCCTCAATACTTTGGTAGCCGGCACGAATAAAGATACAAAACGTGCATTAGTGTCCAAGGAGGGCGTATTCATCACTGAGAGTCCTATAGCGACTTTTGTATTGGGAGTTTGACACTGACGTCATTTATGCCTGTTATCCTGCTTTCCGATGTTGTGAAATCTCTAGGCTTTTTCGTTATAAATACACCACTCTACCTCTATTACGCACGTACTGTCTTTCACGTCGTTCGTCATTGCCCGTGATTATTCCTGTCCGACATCTCTGTTCTTTAGCAGTCGTCAAGCAGTGTACAGTCTCCGTACATAGAAGGTACTAGGGTAGTGCTAGCTCGCATCGTGCCGCAGGTGTCGAACCGCGGCAAGCTGGCGTCTGTGGTTGAGGACGCTTCGCCGTCGCTGGCGCTGCTGACGGGCTGCGAGGACGGCACGGTGGCGCTGTGGGACCTGGAGGCCCGCCAGCCGACCGTCGAGACGGCGCTGGTGCAGCCCAAGGCTCGCGGCGGCCGCAAGGCGCGCATGCGGCCAGCCGCGCTGGACGCGGACGCCCCTCGCTACCGGCCGCTGCACCTCGTGCTCAGGCCGCAGTTCAGCGTCATCAACCAGGCGCCCGACGACGCCAGCCCGACTCCCGTCTCCTGCATAGCCTTCGACCCGCCGTTCGTCAGGTTACTCCCACTAAACAAAACTACCAAGTGTTGACGTCTGCTAATGAAAATGCGCTGCAATTATACTGCTGGTCTTTAAAACAGCAGCACCAGGGTGAACAGCAGATAATAAAATTTTATGAAGATGTAGGCCCTCCCGCGCGACTACTGTTTGTGAAAATCTCTCAGGCTTCCAGTCAGGTGACAGTGTTAAAATACCGAGACGTTTCGACGATAGTCATAATCATCTGGCGAAGTGTCGACATATGCAGATGCTGTAATATGTGTACTATAGTTGAATTCTTTTATCTTGGCGGTTCGCGCATGCCCGCCCAGACGCGGGAGATTGCTGCGTTGCCAGTTGTACGCGCCAAGAGAAGCAGCGCCATAGTATAGTTCGCAAACTTACGTTTAGGGGGGAGCGCGCACTTTATGAAGTAAAGCCACCATGGCCACATTAAGCCTTTCGCTGCTACAGAGACGTGCTCCGCGTATTCAGCGCTGTGCGCGATTTTGTCATCACTGCACTGCTCGCCTGTGCAGACACATGGTGTTTCGACTGCTTTGACACACTTTATCATTCGATTTCACAAAAACTATTTGGCCTAAAAATTTGATTTTTACGCATTTTCTTGACTGATACATTCCCCCCATAAATGAATTAATTTTGTTTCGGTGTTCAAAGCAGTTATTGTGCAGCATTTGATGCAGTAAACCATTGCACAAAATTTTGAAGAATTTCCGGAGGTTAAAGTCCATAGCGTATACATTCCGTATAGTAGATTTTAGTTGCCACCAGAAATTTCAAAAAAATTACATTCAAACGAATAAAATTCATGAAGTAAGACATTTCCATACTGTTTTTAAATAAAGAAAATTTTAAGCACCAAACAAGGTTTCAACTCAGAACCTTTCACTTAGCAGCAATACACTTTAACCATTACGCTAACACAACTTTTTTTTTCGTGTTCGTTGTTGATCGCTGGGTGTGGTCGTTGCAGACATCACATGACATCCGGTAAGTTCGTTTGTTGATCCTTCCACTCAGTTTTTTATAACAGAGCCCGACCAGCTCTCTGACCGAACACGCTGAGCTGCCTTGCCGGCGCACAACTCGTCACTCAAAAGATCTCCCGGCAGATGGCTTCAAAATATCACGCTAAATACCAACAAACACTGTTGGTATGACTATGAGTTACTCACGTTTCGTCGAAGTACAATAGGAAATAAACAATTACCACTGTTCTTTATTGCGAAAAAGCGGTTAGTGAGAATGATACACACACCTTTCCATGCTATCGCCTGAATTAGAAGGCTTATTGCTTGTTTGGTTTAATTAATTAATAGAATATGAAGCAATTAGTATAAAGAATGCTTTTCCCAAACTTTCTATAAAAGTTAGTCTGCTATCAAGACATTACTTTTGTTCAATTCCTTTATTTATTACTGCAGTCCAGCTCTGGCAACGTCGTTCTCTGTTCATTGGCTGACTGTGTTTTGTGACTTCAGATGCGCAGAACGAACCTAAACTCGCCCGTCGTCGTAAATGATGCGCACTTTAGCAGAGTGCCCCTTTCCACCTGGCTACGGGCGGTTGTGTAGTCTTGGGGTGGTGGGCCGGGAGAGACGTGACGCTGCGGTAGAAGGGGTAGCGGGTGCGCCATTAGCATCTCTCTGCGGGCATTCAGACAGCATCTTGTCAGTTGAACGATGCCGACCGCGCTCTCGCCACACTGCCGCTGACGCCATATTCCATGTCGCACTTACAGTACTGGCCTTTAAAATTGCCACACCACGAAGGCGACGTGCTACAGACGCGAAATTTAACCGACAGGAAGAAGATGCTGTGATATGCAAATGATTAGCTTTCAGAGCATTCACACAAGGGTGGCGCCGCTGGCGACACCTACAACATGCTGACATGAGGAAAGTTTCCAACCGATTTCTCATGCACAAACAGCAGTTGACCGGCGTTGCCTGGTGAAACGTTGTTGTGATGCCTCGTGTAAGGAGGAGAAATGCGTACCATCAAGTTTCCGACTTTGATAAAGGTCGGATTGTAGCCTATCGCGGTTGCGGTTTATCGTATCGCGACATTGCTGCTCGCGTTGGTCGAGATCCAATTACTGTTAGCAGAATATGGAATCGGTGGCTTCAGGAGGGTACTACCGACCGCCGTGCTGGATCCCAACGGCCCCGTATCACTAGCAGTCGAGATGACAGGCACCTTATCCGCATGGCTGTAGCGGATCGTGCAGCCACGTCTCGATCCCTGAGTCAACAGATGGGGACGTTTGCAAGACAACAACTATCTGCACGAACAGTTCGACGACGTTTGCAGCAGCACGGATTATCAGCTCGGAGTCCATGGCTACAGTTACCCTTGACGCTGCATCACAGACAGGAGTGCCTGCGATGGTGTACTCAAAGACGAACCTGAGCGCATGAATAGCAAAACATCATTTTTTTCGGATGAATCCAGGTTCTGTTTACAGCATCATGATGGTCGCATCCGTGTTTGGCGACATCGCGGTGAACGCACATTGGAAGCGTGTATTCGTCATCGCCATACTGGCGTATCACCCGGCGTTATGGTATGGAGTGCCATTGGTTACACGTGTCGCACTGACAGCACTTTGAACAGTGGACGTTACATTTCATGTGTGTTACGACCTCTGGCTTTACCCTCCATTCGATCCCTGTGAAACTCTACATTTTAGCAGGATAATGCATGACCGCATGTTGCAGGTCCTGTATGGGCCTTTCTGGATACAGAATATGTTCGACTCCTGCCCTGGTCAGCACATATTCCAGATCTCTCACCAATTGAAAACGTCTGGTCAATGGAAGCCGAGCAACTGGCTCGTCACAATAAGCCAGTCACTACTCTTTATGAACTGTGGTATCGTGTTGAAGCTGCATGGCCAGCTGTATCTGTACACGCCATCCAAGCTCTGTTTGACTCAATGCCCAGGCGTATCAAGGCCGTTATTACGGTCAGAGGTGGTTGTTCTGGGTACTGATTTCTCAGGATCTATGCATCGAAACTGCGTGAAAATGCAATCACATGTCAGTTGTAGTATAATACATTTGTCAATGAATACCGTTTATCATATGCATTTCTTCTTGGTGTAGCAATTTCAATGGCCAGTAGCGTATATTCCAAAGGATTCCTTCATGACGCTGTCCCATTAGTCACTTGCTAATGGAATGTTGTCTACTCCCGGGGCCTTGTTTCGACTCAGGTCTTTCAGTGCTCTGTCGAACTCTTCACGCAGTATCGTATCTCCCATTTCATCTTCATCTACATCCTCTTCCATTTCCATAATATTGTCCTCAAGAGCTTCGCCCTTGTATAGACCCTCTATAGACTCCTTCCACCTTTCTGCTTTCCCTTCTTTGCTTAGCACTGAGTTTCCATCTGAGCTCTTGATATTCATGCAAGTGGTTCCCTTTTCTCCAAAGATCTCTTTAGCTTTCCTGTATGCAATATCTATCTTACTCCTAGTGATATACGCCTCTAAATCCTTACATTTGTCCTCTAGCCATCCATGCGTAGCCATTTTGCACTTCCTGACGATCTCATTTTTGAGACGTCTGTATTCCTTTTTGCCTGCTTCATTTACTGCATTTTTATATTTTCTCCTTTCATCAATTAAATTCAATATCTCTTCTGTTACCCAAGGATTTCTATTATCCCTCGTCATTTTACCTACTTGATCCTCTCCTGCCTTCACTATTTCATCTCTCAAAGCTACCCATTCTTCTTCTACTGTATTTCTTTCCCCCATTCTTGTCAATGTTTCCTAATTCTCTCCCTGAAACTCTCTACAACCTCTGTTTCTGTCAGTTTATCCAGGTCCCACCTCCTTAAATTCCCACCTTTTTGCTGTTTCTTTAGTTTTAATCTACAGGTCATAAGTAATAAATTGTGGTCAGAGTCCACATCTGCCCCTGCAAAAACCTTACAATTTAAAACCTGGTTCCTACGTATCTGTCTTACCATTATATAATCTATCTGAAACCTGTCAGTATACCTTTGTGTATTTCCATAAAAATTCAGATGTTTCAACTGAAAGTTGAAAGGAGGATATAAGATGAACATCAACAAAAGCAAAACGAGGATAATGGAATGTAGTCAAATTAAATCGCATGATGCTGAGGGAATTAGATTAGGAAATGAGACACTTAAAGTAGTAAAGGTGTTTTGCTATTTAGGAAGTAAAATAACTGATGATGGTCGAAGTAGAGACGATATAAAATTTAGACTGGCAATGGCAAGGAAAGCGTTTCTGAAGAAGAGAAATTTGTTAACATCGAGTATAGATTTATGTATCAGGAAGTCGTTTCTGAAAGTATTTGTATGGAGTGTAGCCATGTATGAAAGTGAAACATGGACGATAAATAGTCTGGACGAGAAGAGAATAGAAGCTTTCGAAATGTGGTGCTACAGAAGAATGCTGAAGATAAGGTGGATAGATCACGTAACTAATGAGGAGGTATTGAATAGGATTGGGGAGAAGAGAAGTTTGTGGCACAACGTGACTAGAAGAAGGGATCGGTTGGTAGGACATGTTTTGAGGCATCAAGGGATCACAAATTTAGCATTGGAGGGCAGCGTGGAGGGTAAAAATCGTAGAGGGAGACCAAGAGATGAATACACTAAGCAGATTCAGAAGGATGTAGGTTGCAGTAGGTACTAGGAGATGAAGAAGCTTGCACAGGACAGAGTAGCATGGAGAGCTGCATCAAACCAGTCTCAGGACTGAAGACCACAACAACAACAAGAACATAGTTTTACAACAGAGAATAATAAGTAGGTGTGGGGTAGCGGTAGCGAATACAGTTCAGAAATGTGTGACAGCAGAATGTCCTGGGTTCAATTCCCCTCCGTCCTTACAGTTTTACTGACAGTTACGATTCTGTATACTAAGTTTTATGTATAGTGTTTGCACTGCATCGCTAAGTATATTTTTAAGGTCTTGCCAAAGAACTTGATCTTCACACCTATCCCAGTATATAATACACATTTAATTCCTAATAAATTACAATGAACCATGAAATTTTATAGATATTTGATGTTCCGAACGTATTCATCAGCAGTCAGTGTAAAGCCAAGCGTTTCAATTACTCTAAATAGTCTGTGAAAGTGACGCTTACAAAATTTTTGAAAAGAAAGTCAAACGTTTTGTGTAATGATTTGTCTAAAAGTATGAAATAAAAAATATTAGGGAAACTTTTTGTGAAACTCATTTTTTGTTCATGATTTCGAGCACCATTCAAAGGCACATAGAATGTTTCTCTTATCTACTTATTTCTGTCAGACAAATCAATTCATAAAATATTTGACTGATTTCTTCCATTTTTGTATTTCAAGTTTTATCCAGAAAGCATGATCTTACTGACTCCTCATTTGCCTTCCTGACATGCTTGATTCTAAGGAAGCCTTTTTGACATTTAAATACCGCACCAATGTATCTTTTATGTGCAAAATAGCTAGGTCTTGAACAGATGACATTTTTGACACTTCATTTACAACAGCGTTTCGTGAAATTTTTCAATTTTTCCTCAGCTTATGAATTAAGTTTTCGTACATTACTCTGATTATTTTCAAGCAGTTAAATATTTCATGCCAAACTAGATCTAATGCTGGTTACTTTGATACCCCGTTTACCTTTTTCTCTCCCTTTGTTTGGATATGAAAATTTGGACAAAATCTCATTGGAGTCTTGTTTTTGCTCTGCTCACGCGTTATCAAAAGCGTATCGAGTGTTAATCATATGATGAAATAGTCCTTCCTGCGTGCTGTCATTTCCAAAATTCGTCGTTTCGATATCTTGAACCTTTATGAGATATGACGATTTTTACGACCACTTGATTCCCGAAGCGCAGGAAAGTTTCGGACGCGCCGTGAGCGACCCGTCCGCGGATGTAACAATCAATATATCAAGAATGAGAAGGGAGATCATTCCGATCTCAACTTTAAATACAATTTAGTTATATTGGTTACATTTCATACGCAATAATGTATGGCCTTAAATGAACTATACGGAAAGTCTACAATGTGATTTTACCTCTGCAAATTCTTAAAAATTTCTTGCAGCCATGCACTCAATTTCGTGCAGCACAGTAACTATGACGAATAACGAAAATAAATTCTGACCTTTATCATTTAGTGATATCAAGCTATACGTTGCGGAAGAATCAAATTTTTTCATCAAAATATTTTCTTAAAATCGGATGTTAAGTAATTCATAGCTGCCGTCGAGTCCACTCCACTGCTTTGCCAAGAAGACACGTGAGTGTCGCTCTGTGTAGCGCGTGCTGCAGCGAAAAGATTGAAACAAGCTTGAACTCAAACGCCGCCAGTTGCAGCGCGAGACAGGCAGCGACAGAGATGTCGCTCACGTATGACACTTTCGTAACTACACCTGCGGTTGTGTTTTGTCGCTTGAAGCTGTAGCTCGCTTCTGTCGCTCACGCAGGACACGGCCTAAGTGACGGCTACTATGCCCTGTATTCGTAGAAGTACCTAAGTGTACCACTAGATATCTGTGTCTTACAACGACAGTGGTGGTTTGCTGCTAATGGTTCCGGGACTTTGAAACAAAATTAATAAAAGCTACTGGCTCAAAAGGTTAAGAGACCCCCACCCTCACCTACCTTAGTCTCACCATTGACCGTCACCTCACCTGGATCTCTCATCTCCGCTCCATCCAATCCAAAGCCCACAACCGTCTCTGACTCCTCAAACTCCTCTCTGGCCGGACATGGGGGTTGCACAGCTCTACCATCCTCCACACCTACAAATCCTTAATCCGTGCCATCTTCTGTTATGCCAGTCCCGCCTGGATATCTACCCCTCCCCCCAAATTCTATAAGTCCCTCCAGATCCTTGAGCGTCATGCACTCCACCTCGCCTTCTGTATACACCTCCCGTTCCCCACGCGGTTCCTCTATGACCTCATTCCTTTCCCCCATCTGCTCCTATTCCTCGAACATATCCGCATACTCTACACCTCCCGCCGCCTTGATCCCCTTCACCCCCTGGTTGCTCCTCTCCTCTCCCATCCCCGCCCCCTACCACGTCTTCACTGTTGTGTCCCTCCTACCCTCCATCTCTAAACCCTTCATCTCCTTTCCCGAGGTGGCTTCCATCAACTACCGGATAATGCCCTCTCTTCCTCCTTCTATCCCTCCTATCAACTCTGATCCTCACCCCCCCCCCCTCGTTACCTCCGTCCTTTCCCTGGGCTCCCTCTTCCCCCCCCCCCCCCCTTCCATCTTGTTTTCTCCCCACCAAAGTTCTCGCTACTTCCCTTCTCTCGCTCGCCCCCCGGTCCTTTTGTATTCCCCTCCTCTGCCTTCTCCACTCCCTGTCTCGTCTGCCCAGCACCCCCACGCCTCTTATGGGTCCTCGTCCTCCATCGTCTCCTTTCCCCCCTCCCCCCCTTCGCTTTTACTTTCCTTCCCTCCCTTTTTTTATTTTCCCATCATCTGTCCAGTTCCCCCCACCTGCTCTCAACTGTGGTATGTCACATTTGCCAACTTTTTAGTGCAGTGTCCCAATGATTGTTCAGTGTTGTTCGTCTTTCTAGTGTTGCAAACAGAAATCGTGCTGTCGCTGGGTGTGAATTTTATGTCTTTTGCGAACAGACACCAGACTGTCGCCGTGTTTTTTTTTTAATTGTCTGTCTATTATTTTACCTGTCTGCTTCTTATGTATTTTATTTGTATCATCATCCCTTTGTTCTATGTTTTAAGTTCCACGATTTTTTTCGCCGTGTTCCTATTTAAGTCTCCGATTTTATCGCCGGTTTTTATTATTTATTCTCTTCATTCTCTTAACAAAGTGTGTGGGCTGAAGAGCGGCATACTACGCTGCTGCCATCCCACCCCCTTTAGGGGGAATCGAAATTCAATAAAGAAAAAAAGAAGATTAAGAGCAGCCGTGCTGCTGGGGGCAGGTACGAGCTGCTGGCGCGCGCGGACTGCGACCCGTCGGTGGCGCTGGCGGCGGGCGGCGGCGTGGCGACGGACGCGGCGCGGCGCGACCGCTACGAGGGCCGGTGCGAGCTGCCGGAGGGCGAGGGCGCAGAGCCGCGCCAGCAGCTGGGCATGGGCACCGCCACGGGCGCCGTGCTGCGCCTCGCCTGGGACGGCATCGAGACGCGCTCGGGCGCGCCCGTCGACTCGCAGGCGGGCACCTACCTGTGGCACGCCACGCTGCACGACGGGCCCGTCTCCTGCATCGCGCGCAACCCCTTCTGCAACGAGGTGCTCGCCAGCGCCGGCGGCCACGTCTGGGCGCTCTGGAGCGACACGTACGGTGAGGGCGCTGCCGGCACTCGGCGGTAGGCAGCGTGTCGCTGAAAACGCAATCTGTCTCTTCCGAGAGCGACATAGCATGGAAGTGAAACATGGACAATAAATAGTTTAGACAAGAAGAGAATAGAAGCCTTAGAAATGTGGTGCTACAGAAGAATGTTGAAGATTAGGTGGGTACATCACGCAACTAATGAGGAGGTACTGAATAGAACTGGGGAGAAAAGAAGTTTGTGGCACAACTTGACTAGAAGAAGTGATCGGTTGGTAGGACACGTACTAAGGCGTCAAGGGATCACCAGTTTAGTATTGGAGGGTAGCGTGGAGGCTAAGAATCGCAGAGGGCGACCAAGAGATGAATACAATAAGCAGATTCAAAAGGATATTGGTTGCAATAGTTATTCCGAGGTGAAGAAGCTTTTCTAAAAGTGTTTGTATGGAGCGTAGCCATGTATGGAAGTGAAATAGTTTGGACAAAAAGAGAATAGAAGCTTTGGAAATGTGCTGCTATAGAAGAATGCTGAAGATTAGATGGGAAGATCACATAAGTAATGGGAAGGTATTGAATAGAATTGGGGAGAAGAGAAATTTGTGGCACAACTTGACTAGAAGTGATCGGTTGGTAGGACATGTTCTGAGGCATCAAGGGATCACAAATTTAGCATTGGAGGGCAGCGTGGAGGGTAAAAATCGTAGACGGAGACCGAGAGATGAATACACTAAGCAGAATCAGAAGGATGTAGGTTGCAGTAAGTACTGGGAGATGAAGCAGTTTGCACAGGATAGAGTAGCATGGAGAGCTGCATCAAACCAGTCTCAGGACTGAAGACCACAACAACAACAACAACAACAGCTTCGCGACGTTGCAATCACATCCTCAGGCAACCAAACTTTGACCTAAAGAAGCTGCAGTGACTGTAATCCTAATAAAATGTCTAACTGATAAAATTCTGAGGGACATGTGAGATATATGGACCTTTCAAAAAATAATGCCCTTAAAACTCCATATCGGCAAATAATAGTTCTCTACCTTCCACACGAAATTGCCGTCAGAGAGTACGCAGCCGTAATAAATAAAGTAACCGGAGCAAGACACAGCCCAGAAACAAGGATTTTTGAATAAGAACAGGCATCCGAAAGGCGGAAGCAATCCTACATCTACATCTACATCTACATCTACATGACTACTCTGCAATTCACATTTAAGTGCTTGGCAGAGGGTTCATCGAACCACAATCATACTATCTCACTACTATTCCACTCCCGAACAGCGAGCGGGAAAAACGAACACCTAAACCTTTCTGTTCGAGCTCTGATTTCTCTTATTTTATTTTGATGATCATTCCTACCTATGTAGGTTGGGCTCAACAAAATATTTTCGCATTCGGAAGAGAAAGTTGGTGACTGAAATTTCGTAAAAAGGTCTCGCCGCGACGAAAAACGTCTATGCTGTAATGACTTCCATCCCAACTCGTGTATCATATCTGCCACACTCTCTCCCCTATAACGCGATAATACAAAACGAGCTGCCCTTCTTTGCACCCTCTCGATGTCCTCCGTCAATCCCACCTGGTAAGGATCCCACACCGCGCAGCAATATTCTAACAGAGGACGAACGAGTGTAGTGTAAGCTGTCTCTTTAGTGGACTTGTTGCATCTTCTAAGTGTCCTGCCAATGAAACGCAACCTTTGGCTCGCCTTCCCGACAATATTATCTATGTGGTCCTTCCAACTGAAGTTGTTTGTAATTTTAACACCCAGGTACTTAGTTGAATTGACAGCCTTGAGAATTGTACTATTTATCGAGTAATCGAATTCCAACGGATTTCTTTTGGAACTCATGTGGATCATCTCACACTTTTCGTTATTTAGCGTCAACTGCCACCTGACACACCATACAGCAATCTTTTCTAAATCGCTTTGCAGCTGATACTGGTCTTCGGATGACCTTACTAGACGGTAAATTACAGCATCATCTGCGAACAACCTAAGAGAACTGCTCAGATTGTCACCCAGGTCATTTATATAGATCAGGAACAGTAGAGGTCCCAGGACGCTTCCCTGGGGAACACCTGATATCACTTCAGTTTTACTCGATGATTTGCCGTCTATTACTACGAACTGCGACCTTCCTGACAGGAAATCACGAATCCAGTCGCACAACTGAGACGATACCCCATAGCTCCGCAGCTTGATTAGAAGTCGCTTGTGAGGAACGGTGTCAAAAGCTTTCCGGAAATCTAGAAATACGGAATCAACTTGAGATCCCCTGTCGATAGCGGCCATTACTTCGTGCGAATAAAGAGCTAGCTGCGTTGCACAAGAGCGATGTTTTCTGAAGCCATGCTGATTACGTGTCAATAGATCGTTCCCTTCGAGGTGATTCATAATGTTTGAATACAGTATATGCTCCAAAACCCTACTGCAAACCGACGTCAATGATATAGGTCTGTAGTTAAATGGATTACTCCTACTACCCTTCTTGAACACTGGTGCGACCTGCGCAATTTTCCAATCTGTAGGTACAGATCTATCGGTGAGCGAGCGGTTGTATATGAGTGCTAAGTAGGGAGCTATAGTATCAGCGTAATCTGAAAGGAACCTAATCGGTATACAATCTGGACCTGAAGACTTGCCCGTATCAAGCGATTTGAGTTGCTTCGCAACCCCTAAGGTATCTACTTCTAAGAAACTCATGCTAGCAGATGTTCGTGTTTCAAATTCTGGAATATTCCATTCGTCTTCCCTGGTGAAGGAATTTCGGAAAACTGCGTTCAATAACTCCGCTTTAGCGGCGCAGTCGTCGATAACAGTACCATCGGCACTGCGCAGCGAAGGTATTGACTGCGTCTTGCCGCTTGTGTACTTTACATACGACCAGAATTTCTTCGGATTTTCTACCAAATTTCGAGACAATGTTTCGTTGTGGAACCTATTAAAGGCATCTCGCATCGAAGTACGTGCCAAATTTCGCGCGTCTGTAAATTTTAGCCCATCTTCAGGATTTCGCGTTCTTCTGAACTTCGCATGCTTTTTCCGTTGCCTCTGCAACAGCGTTCGGACCTTTTTTGTGTACCACGGGGGATCCGTTCCATCTCTTACCAATTTATGAGGTATGAATATCTCAATTGCTGTTGCTACTATATCTTTGAATTTGAGCCACATCTCGTCTACATTCGCATAGTCAGTTCGGAAGGAATGGAAATTGTCTTTTAGGAAGGCTTCTAGTGGTACTTTATCCGCTTTTTTAAATAAAATTATTTTGCGTTTGTTTCTGATGGATTTGGAAGAAATGGTATTGAGCCTAGCTACAATGACCTTGTGATCACTAATCCCTGTATCAGTCATGATGCTCTCTATCAGCTCTGGATTGTTTGTGGCCAAGAGGTCAAGTGTGTTTTCGCAACCATTTACAATTCGCGTGGGTTCGTGGACTAACTGCTCTAAATAATTTTCGGAGAATGCATTTAGGACAATCTCGGAAGACGTTTTGTGCCTACCACCGGTTTTGAACAAGTATTTTTGCCAACATACCGAGGGTAGGTTGAAGTCCCCACCAACTATAACCGTATGAGTGGGGTATTTATTTGTTACGAGACTCAAACTTTCTCTGAACTGTTCCGCAACTGTATCATCGGAGTCTGGGGGTCGGTAGAAGGAGCCAATTATTAACTTAATTCGGCTGTTAAGTATAACCTCCACCCACACCAATTCGCACAGAGTATCTACTTCGACTTCACTACAAGATAAACCACTACTGACAGACACCAACACTCCACCACCAATTCTGCCTAATCTATCTTTCCTGAACACCGTCTGAGACTTCGTAAAAATTTCTGCAGAACTTATTTCAGGCTTTAGCCAGCTTTCTGTACCTATAACGATATCAGCTTCTGTGCTTTCTATTAGCGCTTGAAGCTCAGGGACTTTTCCAGCGCAACTACAACAATTTACAACTATAATTCCGACTGTTCCTTGATCCAAGCACGTCCTGTAATTGCCAAGCACCCTTTGACATTGCAGCCCATCCCGCACTTTCCCGAGGCCTTCTAACCTAAAAAACCGCCCAGTCCACGCCACACAGCCTCCGCTACCCGTGTAGCCGCCAGCTGAGTGTAGTGAACTCCTGACCTATTCAGCGGAACCCGAAACCCCACCACCCTATGGCGCAAGTCAAGGAATCTGCAGCCAACCCAAAACAAGCCTACCGGACATACGTGGCACGTCTTCTCAAGCAATGTGTCTTTACTAGTGTCACAACGAAATAATGAGCATCTGCATCTTAGGAAGACTCCACAAATGTAAATTTTATCACTTTGGTGTTTTATTTTAAGGTAATTCTACTTAAGGTTATTGAATCTTCTTTAGGACAACAATTTGTTACCTGAATATGTGACTATGAAATCATGAAACTAGACGTGATTAATAAATCATTCTGACGCAACTGTTGCGGTTTTCATCAGCTTGAAAGATACCAATAGTGTTTTAAAAGTAGATTAAAGCTGCTTCCCCTTAACAACTCCTCTTATACCATACAAGAATTCTTGAATAAAAATAATTAGTCATTTATAGAGGAAAAAACCGCAAATAGCTCTAACATGTAGCCATATAAATACTTTTTCATTTTAATTAACTCGTTAGTTATGTTTTCGAAGAAAGGAGCAATAACGTTATTAGCACTGCTCTACCTTGCACTGATTGACTGTTAATTTTTTGTGCCTATAAATTATATAATGAAGTTATCATTTGGAATGGCTCAGTAATGTAAATCAGAAATGTGTGACAAGTTTTTGTTTTCAAACAATAATCGAAAGAGTAATCAACTTGCCATTGCTCCATCATATTAATAGGTTGATGCATAATTCTGTAGCGTTTTTGACTTGCATTTTGGTATTACAATTGCTGTGAGTTTATTTATCGATTGCATTTTTATGTGTAGTTCACTGTTGCTATTTCAGTTTACATATTGTCATTTGGAGATAGCGAGTGGAGCTGTGTCATATCCGACATATTCTTCTGTTTGAGATCAATAGTGGGGTGATAGCAGCGGAGGCTACCAGAAACATTCGCGCTGTGTTTGGTAATAGTTTCATCGCACAGAGCACAGCAAGAAAATGATTTTCTCATTTCGAGGAGGATCGTTTTGACATAAGTGACTCTCGAAGTTCAGGAAGACCTTCGTGGTTATATGGAAATCGTTGAAAGGGATTAGTCCACAATGATCCACGTCAGTGTGCTTGAGAAATGTCAGATGTGATTAGTGATTAATGGTGATCATTCCACCATCGTGCGACATTTTCACGCAATGGGGAAGAGTCCCAAATCGTGTGTATGAGTACCACATGCTTTAAGCCAAAATCGTAAAAATTAGCGGGTGGTCATATGTGCATTTCCGATTACTCATCATCAGTTGTCCCGTGAATGCACCGACCATTCTTATCCTACATCGTTACTGAAGATGAGAAATGTTGTCATTATGCGAAAATAAGGAAAAGAAAGAAATGATTGAGCGCAAACAAAGCTGCAACTCCCCATAAAAAGGACTGAATGTATCCACAAAACAGCGACGGTGCAGTGTATTACGAATTGTTCCCCCGAGATTTGACACTGCTAACATTTATTGTCAATTACTGAGACGTCTTGCAGAGGCAATCCACGAATAACTAAGGAAAAGGCTGTGTGAAGTGGTGCTACTCCACAATAACACCCGCCCGCATCATACCACCGACTAAGAACACTAAGAGTTGCGTTGGAAAGTCAGGCCGCACCCATCTTATTCACCTGATCTTGCGCTCTCAGACTTTCACCTTTTACTCTCTGTATCCAACAAGCTTCAAGAGACATCCTTTCCAGATGAAAATGCGCTCAGAACGTGACTCGACGAGTTCTTCATTTCAAAACCACTGATTTCTACAGTCGCGGAATGTTACCCTGGTGTTGCTGGACTGTTGCACATAGTAATACGGAATACATTATTGATGACTAAGGTCTTTGTTATGTGTGTCTATTAAACTTATGGAAAAACACTGTGAACTTATGCAATCCGAAAACAAAGGAAGTAGATTACAGTACGCTTGTTCGCCCACTGCTTGAATACTGCTCAGCAGTGTGGGATCCGTACCAGATAGGTTTGATAGAAGAGATAGCGAAGATCCAACGGAGAGCAGCGCGCTTCGTTACAGGATCATTTAGTAATCGCGAAAGCGTTACGGAGATGATAAATAAACTCCAGTGGCAGACTCTGCAGGAGAGACGCTCGGTAGCTCGGTACGGACTTTTGTTGAAGTTTCGACAACATACCTTCACCGAGGAATTAAGCAGTATCCCTCCTACGTATATCTCGCGAAGAGACCATGAGGATAAAATCAGAGAGATTAGAGCCCACACAGAAGCATACCGACAGTCCTTCTCCTTCTTTCCACGAACAATACGAGACTGGAATAGAAGGGAGAACCGATAGAGGTACTCAAGGTACCCTCCGCCGCACACCGTCAGGTGGCTTGCGGAGTATGGATGTAGATATAGATGTAGAACCTAACACGTAAAATTTTCAATTTAAGTAGTTTGATTATAACTGAAGAATGATTCTATCAGTTGTCGAAAAGTTGGGGCTGCATAACATAGTCCATCGTTTCCTAGCCAACGATGTGTGGTAGCCCTCTCCGTTCTTGTAGTCTCCTCCGTTAGTTTCCAGCTGCAAGAGGAAGGAGGTTTTCGTTCAGTCCGTAGATGATCAGCTACTCTTTCTGTAATCCTCCTAAATGGTTGGTGGTCGGAGCTGACCGGTTTGCCATCTGCGGCAGTGAAACATAAACCCTGCCAAGAAGCGGTGCCTGACAGAAGCTCTATTAGGAGCAGCAGGAAATGGCCAATGAGAAGGCGTACAGTCTGCTCTTAACTCTCATTGGCTGAAAGGTTTATATGTTAAATAATTTCGTGAAGCAGTTTAGGAGCTCACAGAACTGAGCTGACCAACAACCTTCTTGTTCCCCTTGCGGACGCGTGGATTTCGGGCTGAAAGATTCCAGTTTTTTCTAGGCGAATTTTGCTCCACGGTGTCCAGCGAAACAGCCCTGATCTCAAAAACTAAGATCGATAGACAATTACAACAAAAGAGATATTCACTGTAAAAGTTATAAGGATTTTATACAGAAGTTTCGAAATAGTTCGAAAACTTGCTAACAGATGGCACAGTACGCTGTGGAGCACATACAGTGTTAGCGTGCATAATTAAATTCGTCCTCTGCAAGCAGGTCTTTGCAATCGCATCAGAACTTTTTCAAAATATTCATCACTCGAAGTAGACACATGACACAAACGAACAACAAAATTTTCCATTACATCCTGTTGTGCCTCAACTCAAATTGACTCCGACGGCACACAGATCGCCGATTCAAACTCGCTCAGAGAGGTGGAATGGTTCCGACAGACAGTATCTTTCAATGTGCCCCACAAAAAGTGGTCACAAGGAGTCAGATCGAACGAATATGGAAGCCAGTCCATCCCTGCGCCAGGTAATTTGTAATAATGCAACACAATGCGGTTTGCCCCCATTTTGCACGAACCAATCGGTGCTTGGTCGTTCCTTCATTGTGGCGACAAACTGTTTCAACGTAACGTACACTAACGATCGCTTCTCGCATGAAAAAAGGGCCGATAATGCCTCAGCTGCATACTAGGTTTCACTTGACTCCGTTCAGGTGCAAGTGTGCCTCTCCTGAACCAAATGCATCCAGCACCGAATCCTTCATTATAAATCACTGTGAAAATCTGGTTCCCAATATCAGCCCTCTGTAGCACAGCTCGTACACGTATGGCCAGGTGGCTTTTGGATTTTGTATGGAAAGGTGTGAGGACCCTGTCTCAGTACTTTCTGTGTGCTGGAACTCTTCGAATCAGTCTCTGTTGCAGTTCTTCTGACGGGTTTCCTTGCCTGTTGCTGAATAATTCCAGAAACCCTGGCGACATTTTTAGATGTTGGAGTTTGGCGAAGAGCTTGCGAATGGTTTTCGCATCGGGTTCTTTTGCAACATTAAATGGTGTAAGAAAACTGCACCTTTTTGCGGTATTCCAGTACCAGAAAAACACGTTGTGCAATGCAACACGCGATTTCAACCTCTTCCTTCACTGCGCTAACCTACTTTTACTTTTCAACGGTGGTATTGATAGCTCTGATCTGCAGCGCGCTATTTGTAGGCACTAGTATTGGAATACAGCGTCATTTGTTAGTAGAACTATTTCGAAACTTATGTGTAAAATTCTTACAGATTTCACAATAAACATACCTTCTGTTGCATTCGCCTATCGATCTTAGTTTTCGATATATTTAATTCTGAAATCAGGGACTCTTCCGCTGGACACCCTGTATTTAGCGAGTGTACAGACTCCAAATTAGGTTGTGGAGGCAAGTAGGAAGCTGGAGGCTGGCGTATAGTGAATGAAGCGGACTTGACGAGGTTTTCGTTGAAGTTAGTAAATCATATTCGTTTCCGAGGACTTCTGAGCCTGGTGTTTTTGTGTCACTCCTCCTCTACAACTTTTTTTAAAATACCGGTAACCAATTTTTTGGTCCGCTTGACATCGGTTTAATAGATTTTATATCCTGATCATCGTTAACGTTTAGCATAAGAAACTGCATACTGTGGTCTGAGAACCTTTTGATTATTGGTTTTGCAATACGTTTTTGTTCGATAAAACTGTCTGTAAAGATGTCAGCAATGCCCGGTTTCAATCGGTTAGCTACCCTAGTTGGAAATTTCACGTGAGGAAGTAAGTTGAATGATAACATTACTAACTGCATAAAATACTTGATGGAAGATTTTTCAAGATTATCTAAGTGAACAGCTCCACCAACCACTATTTATTAGTTCTTCCCGCTACATACGTTACGAGATATGCACACACAGTTCGCCAAACATTGGAGACTTCACCCCAAAGAGCTTTCTTCTGCATTCAGCAAAAGTAAGTTGCAATAATGCTTTGTACATTGCACCGGTGCCCCCCTCCCCCTCGTCTCCCCAACCTCCACATTCGTTTCTCAATCTTCCCCTTCCTTCTGTATCCACATTTTCTAGAGGAATGATCTCCTGCATACTCGAATACGCCAGTTTGTTCCTCTCCTGTCTTATGACGCAATGAGGCAGTTAATCTGGCCGCAATCCCAAGTGCTCAACCAGAGAGCAAAGACTGCTCTCCTGGGTCTACTGTAGCGATATAGCGCTCTTGCCCGTAGTTTGGGTTCAAATGGAGTAGTCTGCAATTTTTACATGTGTTATATCACGACTCGCAACATATTTAATGGTCAGTCAGGTGCTCCACCAAGGGCACCTCACTGTTCTTCTACCACGGGTGGCACCAGGAGGAAACGTTAGAGTTTCTCTGCCACATATAAACTGCCGTGCCTCCCGGGGACTGAGCTTATTCCATGGATGCCAGGACAACAATGCTTATGCACGGATTATCGACGGTGATTTGGCTTCTCTCTGGTACTTCGATGATGTTGGTTCCGTTGTGTGTTTAGATTTCTCCAGCAAAATTGCACCTGACAAAATATAAAACCTTGCGTCGTCTAGTCCTATTTCTCAGTCATTAGAGGTAACTTAACTTCTTCTTCTTCTGCTAGCTCTTTAAGGAACATATCACTTATGGTACGACGAAGCCCCCATCAATGTAATTTAATCTACTCTTTTTTTAAATTTTTTTGCACTCCACTGTTGGGAAACTAAAAATGAGGACTGGCTATTCAAACACCGTACCTCGTCGAAGTGCCATTTCGTACCTATTCCAGTTACTCGTTGGAATTTCGTCATTCTCATCCTTGCTCTGGTTATGTTACATCTATGTCAACTTGGGCTGCGTAAAGTGACAGGTGACAAATACGAAAAGCCACATAGCTTAATACGAGGGCTATTTGGAAAGTAAGGTCCGTTCGGTAGCGAAAAAGGAAACCACTGTGGAAAGCAACAGAGTTTTATTTCTAACTGTTAGCTACAGTTTCCGGCTACTTCTGTACATAATCGCCGCTTTGACTGTGCTTTCCACCAGTTTTCTACGCTGGTCTACAGCTCATTGTTTGTGCCAAAATGTTGGTCCTCATAACCAGTGGTTCATGGGAGAAGAGATGAAACGCAAGGGGAGCCAATTACGGACTGTGATCTGGGTAATCAAGCACGTCCCATCTAAAACGCTGCAGGAGCATCTTCATTGCTCTGCAGAGTGCGACCGAGAATTGTCATGAAGGAGGATCCCCAAGACAGTTATTTTTTGTGGGCTGCATGACATCAGGCGAGATCTCTCACCAGGCCCTCGTACTTGGCGGGAGAGGCTATTTTCAAGCCGTGTTTACGTGCTCACTGTGCGCTCAGAACTAAAAAAACCGACATGACGCGATCGACGGGCGTACTAGAGACGCTGCCCAACACACCTGTGTAAAGCTTCATCGGATTTTCACTGTGGTTTCAGTTTCGAACCCGATCGGACCTTACTTTCCAAACAGCCCTCGTATTACCCAACAAATCGAACCGCGGACTTAGCTGTAGCTGAAACTAACCTCTTCACGTTGCTAGGTATAGCAACGTTTTAGTTCAGAGCAGCCAACCACCTTGCATCGTTGAATACACCGGTTCCAGTCAGACCATCCAAGTCGGGCGTGGCCGATACTTGGATGGGTAACAGCCTTGGTACACTAGGTACTGTTGGCAGTTTTCCCTTTGCCTTTCGGCCAAAGGAGAGGAGGGTAGTGGCGCAAAGTTCCTGATCCCCAGACTTTTGCGCCAGCGTCCTAGATTAAACTTCAGATCTTTGTGCACTGTCTCAAGGAGTGTTTTGGTGGTGATCTTTCCTCCTCCTCGGTGATATTCGAGAGGAATGGGCTATGTACCGGCACCAGGTTTCACTCTCTCATCTCTGCTCATCAAACAACACAAGTCACATGCGCGAATCAGTGCACTTAACATACAACTGTCACACTTCTCAAAATAAAGCTGTCAGTGTGGGCAAAGAATATGAAAAGACTGCGCGTGAGGGTCTCCCAGCAAACCATACCATATGATTTTACCTTGCCTTAATTCAAAAAAATGGTTCAAATGGCTCTGAGCACTATGGGACTTAACATCTGAGGTCATCAGTCCCCTAGAACTGAGAACTACTTAAACCTAACTAACCTAAGGACATCACACACATCCATGCCCGAGGCAGGATTCGAACCTGCGACCGTAGCGGTCGCGCGGTTCCAGACTGAAGATCCATACCGGCCGGCCTTAATTCAAGGCAATGCGTTTTCTTACTTCTCAGTGCAAGCATGGAGAGTGTGAGTGGAAAATGCGTTCGTAGGCAGCCGCGACGGCTTGCTTTTAGCGTCATTAAATTTGTAAATGATGAGAAAAGGAGATTCGTACAAGCATAATAGATAAGTCAATCATGCCCAGATTACAGCAGGAGGGAACGGTGCCCAGCGGAGTGGGATTCTTGTATCTGGAAGCAAAGTTCACAAGAGAAACACCCCATTGAATATGTGGAAAATAATTTATTCTGTAGAATTTTCTATGATATTATTAAAAATATAAAGAAACAGCATGTTTGCGAAAACTCCATAGCTTTTGTTGCACGGAACTGGACAGTAATTCTAGCAAGGAAACTGAGAAAAATTATTGTGTCTGGTTTTTCCAAGGAGTGGTTTCTTCAGATAAAACGTAGGTATTACTGATTACACTGTGAATATACTTTGTTGCCCTATAAAACAATCTGACCTGATCGCCCCGGTGAAGCTGACACGATACCCCGTCGCCAGACGTAGAACCTGATTTTCTCTGTGCTTCTGGTTGCTGTGGATAACAGTCGCGGCTCGGGCCCAAAAGAAAAGAGAATCAGCATTGCACTGATAACGCATTTAGACGCGCCATAAGTACAAAACAGAAAGATTTGGGATAAGAAAATGCTTATTGAAGCCCGCATCTCGTGGTCGTGCGGTAGCGTTCTCGCTGCCCACGCCCGGGTTTCCGGGTGCAATTCCCGGCGGCGTCAGGGATTTTCTCTGTCTCGTGATGGCTGGGTGTTGTGTGCTGTCCTTAGGTTAGTTAGGTTTAAGTAGTTCTAGGGGACTGATGACCATAGATGTTAAGTCCCATAGTGCTCAGAGCCTTTTTTTTTTTTTTTTTTGTTTATTGAAACGAAACCTGTTTATTTATCTGACGTCGTTGAAACAACAGAATGATGACGATATTTGCATTATCTGATAATAGGCTACTACAGTTTCATTAGATTGCCGTTTTTCGTGACTCCACTGATTGTGAAGCAGGAACCGTTACAAAAGAACCCGTTACTGCTGATGAAAGTCAGGTTGCTTCTTCATGGCTCTTGGCTACTGGAAAGGCTCATGCAAAACCATGGGCGCCCGCAGAAGTTTGCCCAGGGCGGACGGATGACAAGACTAAAATTGCCGTTTTTGAGATAAATGAGTTAGACAGTTGTGAATCGTGTTACGTCACACGAACTGAATTCTGTAGGTGACACTATAAGCTTATTATACGCAAATAATTGATGGTTATTCACTCAGTATTTGTTATCGGTACATTACTTCCATACTTAAAAGGTAATCATGATTACGTGGTTATTGTGGTGTATTGTAGCAAGTATATTACTTCAAGAGGAGGTCGAACATATACTACACCACACATACTAATTATTAGGAATTGATGAAAACTTGAACATGGTAATTACTGAACTTTGGAAGCAATTAGCGCCCACACAGATGACATGTATCTAATACGCTCGCTGACACATACAACATTCATCACTTGATCATTGCATTGAGTAACGTGATATAAAGTTCTATTCGCACGCAGCCGGATCTGTGCTAAGACGATACTGTCGTCGTTAGCCACGATTACAAGTGGTCGCTGATTACATAGAGACTGGGCGTTAACGTAGGAACTAGACGCTGAACAGCACTGCACTCGGACATAAATAACTTCCTGCCTGCGGCAGCGGAAGGAAACGCCTCGGAGAGTGTCTGTGCTGATGTCTCCGATTCGTTGCTGTGTTTGGCAGCTATTGTCTTTACTTGCGGTATCGTCGTGAGGTACCAACTTTTGCATGTGACTTCGTACTGTGCACTACACCACCGTTATCTTCAAAGTACACATTTTAGTATTATTAAAATTCTTGATGTGACACTTTTTTAAGTTGGTGATCTGAAATTACTTTAAATTAGAAATTATATCAGGCATGTATCTGACAATGACTAGTGAGTTAGGAAATAAAGCAGGGAGGGAAGAAGGGGAACAAGGCAAGTGTCCCTCCTTCCCACCCTCCCCCACTGGGCATATCTTCAATACAGCACTACAATTTCTCCGCAGACACTTTCAGAAATGAGTCCTGACTCTTGTAAATATTATTTCCGCTAATAAAGACAAACATTACAGATTGTTGATTTTGTATACCTTCATATATGTTTATTCATTGTCTCTCGTAGTCCACCCCCGGTAGCTGAATGGTCAGCATGACATATTGTCAATCCTTTGGTCCCGGGTTCGATTCCCGGCTGGGGCGGGGAATTTTCTCCGCCCAGGGACTGGGTGTTGTGCTGTCCTCATCATCATCCTATTATCCTCATCGACTGCAGGTCGCCGAAGTGGCGTCAAATTGAAAGACCGGCACCCGTCGAACGGTCTGCCCGAGGACAGGGGGGCTAGCCATACGATAAAAAAAAAAGAAAAAAAACTCACTCTTATGCAGTGATAGTTTTTTCTAATTTCTCTTCTACTGTTGCTGCATTACTATCAGGTTCGGTTGTCTTCATTTCTTAAGCTAGTTTGTCAAGTGCTTGATTCCTTGTATCCTTACAGCATTCTGCTTGTCTGGGCGGTCCAACAACTATGAAACATCTTTCTAGAGTTCCAAGAACTCCACAGTCACGTCCTCTATAATGACACGATTGTTCGGCGCCTGCTCACGACGTTCGCACTTGAAAACTCACAGCACGACAGCGCCACAGACGGCCAGATCTGGTCAATAGACGAGTAGCATGGGCGGCCACAACACCCGACAATCAGTCTGTCGGACGACAAGCTTATAACCGTCCCGCCAAATCGGATCGCCTGTGGTGTCTTTATTACACTACTGGCCATTAAAATTGCTAAACCACGGAGATAATGTGCTACAGACGCGAAATTTAACCGACAGGAAGAAGACGCTGTGATATGCAAATGAAGAGCTTTTCGGAGCAGCCGGCCGAAGTGGCCGTGCGGTTCTAGGCGCTGTAGTCTGGAACTGCGAGACCGCTACGGTCGCAGATTCGTATACTGCCTCGTGCATGGATGCGTGTGATGTCTTTTTGTTAGTTAGGTTTAACTAGTTCTAAGGTCTAGGGGACTAATGACCTGAGAAGTTGAGTCCCGTAGTGCTCAGAGCCATTTGACCATTTTCAGAGCAGTCAAACAAGGTTGGCGCCGGTGGCGACACCTACAACGTGCTGACATGAAGAAAGCTTCCAACCGATTTCTCATACACAAACAGCAGTTGACCAGCGTTTCCTGGTGAAACGTTGTTGTGATGCCTCGTGTGAGGAGGAGAAATGCATACCATCACGTTTCCGACTTTGATAAAGGTCGGATTGTAGCCTATCGCGATCGCGGTATATCGTATCGCGACATTGCTGCTCGCGTTGGTCGAGATCCAATGACTGTTAGCAGAATATGGAATCGGTGGGTTCAGGAGAGTAATACGGAACGCCGAGCTGGATCCCAACGGCCTCGTATCACTAGCAGTCGAGATGACAGGCATCTTATCCGCATGGCTGTAACAGATAGTGCAGCCACGTCTCGATCCCTAAGTCAACAACCATCTGCACGAACAGTTAGACGACATTTGCAGCAGCATGGACTATCAGCTCGGAGACCATGGCTGCGGTTACCCTTGACGCTGCGTCACAGACAGGAACGCCTGCGATGGTGTACTCAACGACGAATCTGGGAGCACGAATGGCAAAACGTCATTGTTTTGGATGAATCCAGGTTCTGTTTACAGCATCATGATAGTCGCATCCGTGTTTGGCGACATCGCGGTGAACGCACATTGGAATCGTGTATTCATCATCGCCATACTGGCATATCACCATGCGTGATGGTATGAGGTGTCATTGTCACCTCTTGTTCGCATTGACGGCACTTTGAACAGTGGACGTTACATTTCAGATATGTTACGGCCCGTGGCTCTAACCTTCATTCGATCCCTGCGAAACCCTACATTTCAGAAGGATAATGCACGACTGCATGTTGCTCTTCACAATACGCCAGTCACTACTCTTGATGAACTGCGGTATTATGTTGAAGCTGCATGGGCAGCTGTACCTGTACACGCCATTCAAGCTCTGTTTGACTTAATGCCCAGGCCGTTCTTACGGCCAGAGGTGGTTGTTCTGGGTACTGATTTCTCAGGATCTATACACCGAAATGAATACCCGTTTGTGATCTGCATTTCTTCTTGGTGTAGCAATTTTAATGGTCAGTAGTGTACTACGTCTTCTCCCCTGTTCCTCGTTCATAAACACGGCTGTACGACGGACTGCGCAGAGCCGGGCGGGCAGCCGCTGCTGTGGCGCTGCAACACGGCGCCGGTGTCGTGGTGCGCGTGGTCGGTGCACCGGCCGTCGCTGCTGCTGGTGGCGCTGGCGGACGGCTCGCTGCAGGCCTGGCACCTGCGCGACAGCACGAGCGCGCCGGCGCTGGCGCAGAGCATCTCCGGCCGCGTGCTCAACACGGTCTGCCCGCACCACCTGCCCCTGGCCAGGGACGTGGTCGCCGTCGCGGACTACAACGGTTCGCTGCGCGTCTTCATCCTGCCACCCGGCTTCGCCTCCGACGTCTCGCACGGCAATGTCGAGAAGGAGCGCCTCAAGCTGCGAGAATTTGTCACAGTGAGCGCTCCGCAGTTCTGAACTTCCACCACTTTCTCATCGTTTATTTCAAAGAGGCTGTCGGTCACAAATTTATATGAGGCAACCGTAAATCATTTACTTGAAGGGTGCGCCTCACATGCAGATTGTTGTGGTTATCAAAAACTACACTTCATTTAGTGTATAACCAAAGCTGCTGAGATCCAGGACTGGGCCTGGAGACAGAATGTGTGATTGAGCCCCGTGTACAAACACAGCAACCCTGTGTTATTGTTATTTTGCAGAAGTTTGACGTGACTTAAACATCTACATGGATACTCTGCAAATCACATTCAAGTGCCTGGCAGAGGGTTCATCGAACCACCTTCAGAATTCTCTATTATTCCAATCTTGAATAGCGCGCGGAAAGAATGGAGACCTATATCTTTCCGCACGAGCTTGGATTTCCCTTATTTTATCGTGGTGATCGTTCCTCCCTATGTAGGTCGGTGTCAACAAAATATTTTCGCATTCGGAGGAGAAAGTGGGATATTGGAATTTCGTGAGAAGATTTCGTCGCAATGAAAAACGCCTTTCTTTTAATGATTTACAGCCCAAATCCTGTATCATTTCTGTTACACACTCTCCCATATTTCGTGATAATACAAAACGTGCTGCCTTTCTTTGAACTTTTTCGATGTACTCCGTGAGTCCTCCCTGGAAAACAGGACAGACAAGTGTAGTGTAGGCAGTCTCCTTAGTAGGTCTGTTACATTTTCTAAGTGTCCTGCAGCCTTTGGTTAGCCTTCTCCACAACATTTTCTATCTGTTCCTTCCAGTATAAGTTGTTCGTAATTGTAATGCCTAGGTATTTAGTTCAATTTACGGATTTTAGATTACACTGATTTATCATGTAACCGTAGTTTAACGAGTTCTTTTTAGCACTCATGTGGATGACTTTTCACTTTTCGTTATTTAGGGTCAACTGCCACTTTTCCTACCATTCAGATATTTTTTGTAAATCATTTTGCAGTTTGTTTTGATCTTCTGATGACTTTATTAGTCGATAAACGACAGCGTCATCTGCAAACAACCGAAAAACTGGAGACACACAAAAATACCACGGCTATTTGGAAAGTAAGGAACGCTAAGTCAGGAAATGAAAACCACAGCGAAAATCCGATGAAGTTTTCCACAGATATGTTGGGTGGTGTTTCTACTATGTCCGTAGATAGCGGCAGGTGGCTATTCTCAGTTTTGAGCGCACAGTGAACACGTAAAGAAGCGTACATAAATAGTGTGTCCCGCCAAGTATGGGTGCCTTCCGAGAGACTCCGTCTGATTTCACGCAACCCCACATAACGTAAGTGTCATGCACTTCCTTCTTCATGACAGTTCTCCCCTGCACACTGCATTGGCAATGAAGGCGCTCCTGCAGCTTTTGAGCTGGGAAGGGATCACCCGTTATACTGCCCAAACTCACCTCCCTCTGATTGTCATCTCTGCTGGCACGAACTGCTGTCTATGAAGACACCATTTTTCCAGAGACAACGAGCTACAGCTTAGGGTAGAAAATCGTCGAAAAACACAGGAGACTGCGTTATATGACGAGGGTATTGGAATGTTGGTACAACGCTACGACAGGTGCCGAAGTCAGAGCAGTGACTAAGTAGTGAAGTAACTGGAAAATGTACCTAACTGTTTCATATAAAACAGTTTTGATTTTCACTGTGGTTTCCATTTCGCGATCGATCGTTCCTCACTTTCAGAATAAGCTTCACGGGGATGAAATATAGAATAATTATAATTTCTTACTAAAGAATAAATAAATATTCACAAATGCCATTTACACAGAGGTATAATACGTTGTACGAGATACTGCCAGCGGAATTCGAGCGAATTAACTGTTGTTCATGGTGCAAAAAGTTGAATCGTGTTGCAGCGAGCCTCTATGAACAGCGTTGAGCTTGGGTGCATGTTGGAGGCAGAGTTAACCTGTAATGTACAGCCTGCGAACGTTCGAGGAAATTATTCGGACTGGGGCGCGTTATTGCACTTTATTTAGGACGCAGATGCCCCTGAAGAAATGGTGCAGAGCAGAAGATCTATATAGGGTGAGCCATAATTGAGGAAAAATATGTCGTGCACACACTGAGCTACAAACACAAATTCGTTTTCCGTATGTTCCTATGTCAATAAATGACAATGCAATTGAATGGTGAAAATCTGGGAATATGAAGTGGACTCTTGGGTGTTAATGTGCGCAGACATTGGCCAAGGGGACAGATCGACAACAGGGCACAACATGCGAGTGTTGCAGGTAGTCTAGCCGCTCACGAGAAGGCGAGGCATGCGGCGTGAAGCGATGGTCTGCGTGAGACTGCGAGCAATGTCAGCGGCCACATCTGTCTGGTAGCGCGGTTACGCTGGCCGGTATTACGTACCGTGGCTAATTGGCATAGGGAAAGGAACGTGAGGAGCGGCTGCACGACTGTACATGCATGTTTTATAATTTGGTTTTTGTGTCCCAGACTTAGTTTTAAGAAGCGAGTACATAGACGCAGAGTACAAAATACAACTACACAGGTATGTGGCAGTTAATACAAACGAATACAATACAGTTGTACAAATCGAAACTAACATAGAAACACATGACCAGAAGCTGCAGTGGTGGTTTATAAGTACTGTTCGAAATGACGGCCACGATGTGTGTGGCAAAGATGTACTCTTCGCAGGAAGGATTGCTGAAAACGATCCAACATGTCTGTATGTCTTTGCGTAATATCATAGGCATATTGTACTCTGCGTTGAAGGGTGTTCACATTAACAACCTCTCTTTCATAAATCATGATTTCAGATGGCCTCACAAAAAGAAATCCAGTGGACTCAGGTTTGGCGATCGTGCTGGCCATGCTACAGGGCCTCCACGACCGATCCATTTCGAAGGGAAGGCATTGTCCAGGTGGCGTCGCACTGTGCACTGAAGTGAGCAAGGTGGTGGGGGGGGGGGGGGGGGGGCACGATCATGCATGTACCACTGGTTCCTACAATACTACAAGAGGCCAAACTAACTTCTTCCAACAATTCCGGTAACGTAGCATCCAGGAAACGCAGATACCGTTCTCCTGCAAGCCTTTGGCCGGCCGAAGTGGCCATGCGGTTCTAGGCGCTGCAGGCTGGAACCGCGAGACCGCTCCGGTCGCAGATCGAATCCTGCCTCGGGCATGGATGAGTGTGATGTCCTTAGGTTAGTTATGGGTAACTAGTTCTAAGTTCTAGGGGACTAATGACCTGAGAAGTTGAGTTCCATAGTGCTCAGAGCCATTTGAACCATTCTTGCAAGCCTTTGTGGTAGCACATGTGGCCCTATGAGATGGTGATCAATAATACCACACCAGGTATTGACACTGTTGGTACCCTAGTATCACTGTGCTGTGGGGACTTTCTTCCACCCACTCGTGCCAATTATGCGAATTCACTATACCCTCCTTCGTGAAATAGTCTTCCTCGGTGAACAGTATTGTTCTTGAAAAATGCTGGTGGTGGGTGTGACGCCGTAGGATAAAGTTGCAGAAGTCCAGCCTCCTCTGTTAGTCTTCCGGCAATAATGCCTGTACCTTCTGCATGTGAAAGGGGTGGTAATGGTTTCTATGGAGCACTCGCATAACAGTAGATTGTGACATTCCGACCGCAGTGGCGAGAGACCTGATGCTCATTGTTCGGTCCTCCGCAACAGTTTGTAACACTTTTTCTTCGTCATCCTCACTCTACGTCGACGGTCGGCCGCGACCACTAAATCCTGGAGCTGCTACACATGCACCATACTCCCTCAAGCGCCTGTCCACAGAGTAAAACGTTTTTTCATATGGAAGGCGCCGGCAAGGAAACGTTTCGTGATACAGTTGCCTTGCAACGTCAACTCTTCCATCTGCAAGCCCGTAGGTGAGGTGGATGTCGGCGTTTTTCTCGTTCGTGAAACTTGCCATGGTACTGTAGTAACACTGCGACGAGGCCGTTAGCAGCTGTCGACACGGCGAGTATCGGGCAGAGTGAGCAGCGCAGAGGTGTTGTAAACACGTCATGCATGCCGCGGTTTTACTTCCGCCGTTGACCACTCTTTCCGCTTACAGGACACACATTCCCTAACATGGGACTGTACACTCCGGTAGCGCCGGCAACGTGCGATTCACAAGTTCTGATACAATTTCACATACATTACGATGGGATTTGTTCTTTCTCGTATCTTTCAAACGCTGGCAGATACACGATGGCTCATTGGTGTGTCATGTGTTTTATCTATGGGTGAGTACATGTCGTGATCGTGAGCCTCTTCGGTATCTCGTCCAATGTTTAACAGGTATTTTTGTTTTACGTAAACAGTACACCAAGGAGACCGAAATTAACAACGGTGCGTCGCGTGTTACGCATAGCAGTATGCGGTCGTCGACATATTTCTCCTCATTTATGACTCACCCTGTATACAGTTGTATCAGAATAGCTGTTCCTGCCGCAGAAGAGGAACATAAACATTACTTATTAATAATACAGTGTCTGCTAATGCTTCATTCTCTATACAAAATCCAATGCTCATCTCTCAGAGTTAGGTGCTGTTGTTTCAGCTCTTATTCTTACAGTGGAAACAATGAACTACTGAAGCTAGCTTCTTATTATGAGTCACAGAATACCTTTTTGAAATTTGTTTACTTAGTTTCCGGTATTAAAATACGTGACATTGTTTTCCCACGTAAGTGCGGAAAGACAGGGTTCCTAATTACATAACTGACACTTAAAGTTAAATCTCCTGTCTCCAGTACGTAATTTTTTCAGGGCGTTTTGATCTTCATTCACATTTCACTTTTCCGCGCAAATTATCTAGCAAAATTGGAGCAAACTGCGGTAGTTGTAGATTTAAATAACATTTCTAAATATATCTGCAATTTTGATAACATTAAATTAAAATAATTTCATTGAAAGAAAAGAGTTTGTAGTGTGTGATGCGCCATAAGTAAGATCGTGTTCTAAATTTCACACACGCTTTTCAATGAAGTCCTTCCAGCACTTTTATTACAATATAAAGTTTCCTTCATCCCTGTACAATTTCAAAATGACGTATTACCGGACATTGCTTTATTGAGAACAAAGTTAAATCTAATGCCCTCTGTTAGTTCAGAAAATAGAAATATCTATGATACACCTAGTAAAATGTTCTATCACAATCAACATAATTTGGAATGTAGTAAAACAAAAAATAGTCCTAAACCATATCTCTAGTTTCCCCATTGTGGTTCTGAAAGAACTAACACACCAGTTGGGTGGATCATGAATGAATGTTCAAAGGTTAAATATAAGGGGCGTCCAATAAGTAAGTTTCCCTGTTTTGTATACAAAAAAATTACACACAAATTATCATATTGAAATAATTTTACTGGCATTCTGCAATGCTTCTGCCACTTTTCTATATAGTCGTCATGTTTTTCCAAGCAGTGTTGGTAACGTGACACAAGTTTTTCCAAACCAGTGTTGTACCAGGTCGAGTGCTGTGCTCCTAACCAGCTGCTCACTGTTGATGTGACTTTGTCGTCGGTATTGGAATGCTTAGGTCCTAGTTGACTTTGAGTTGGGTGAACACATGAAAATCACTTGGGGGCAAGATCTGATAAATATGGAAGATGCGGGAACACTTCCCAATTGAATATTCCGAGCTCCATGCGGGGTCCTTAGAGCTGTTTAAAACCGAGCAATCACATGAAGGAAGAGAACTTTGCGAGACGAAAATCCAGGACGCCTTCTCTTGATGGCAACATGGAGATACTTAAGAAAATATAGTACCTCTCTACATTCATTGTGATGTTGCGCGATAGATAGTAAACGAGCAAAATCCCCTGACTGTTTCAAAATTCGGATGGCATAAGTTTCACTGCCGAATGTGTGAGCTTTGCCAATTTGGGGCACTTTTCCCAGGTTTCTTCCACACAATGCGCTCACGTTTAGCAGCAGGTTTTGTATGTCCGACCTTGTGACTGGAGGTTTGAGGGACTTTGGCCGTTCACTTATGTAATAAAATGGAAAAAGTATAGGCGTCCTCACGGTGTTATTATTATACAGCTTCCAGCTTCGGTGTTTCAGTGCACCATCTTCAGGCCTTAACTGACGCTGAGGATGTTAACTTACAGGTAGTCTGCGAAAGCCAATTCATAGATGTTGGCCAATGATGAACCGTTATACAGATGGAGTTAAACTCCTCAACATCAGTTAAGGTCTGAAGGTATGCACTGAAGCACCGAAACTGGTAGCCATCTAATAAATAACATCGCAAGAACGGCTGTAGTGGTAACACAAAGATAGTCCTTCACAATACTGAGAATTGCAATAATGACGTCATTACATGTCGTTGTAGTGGAGCTCCCTCTGCGCTGTTCGTCTTGCTCTTCTCCCCGACCTTCCACATACGGTACGCGTCAACGTCGAATCAGTTACATGATCGTACAGCCTTCCCCATAGGAAGAGGTTAACACTCTATGGATATCGACAGCGGATATTTGTTTTGTGAAAAAATGAATGACAGAGCGCAGCTCACAAGCGGACACACATTGTAGTGGTAACTCGATGGTTGCTGGCAGCATACTGGCAAGATGCTCCGGTATGCATCGTAAGCCAGTGTCAGCGTTGTCAACACATAACCAGTGGAGCTGGCCAGCCCTCGCATGTCATGAGCACAGTTTATTTTGCAGAAAAGTGAACTAGGTGTGGTGTGGGTACTGTAAACCTTCGGTACACACACGATCAGATTATTTGACTTGTCGCTCTAACGAAGCAGGCGGATGTCAGCAATATGTCTCGTGGTCTTATTATGGCGTGTTTATCTTCTGCCGTTAGGTCACACAATAGAAATGCCACTTGCACGCTTAGGGTAGCAGATTGAAGGTGACCAACTTTAAACAGAACTTGATTAATTTTCACACACATTTATTAAAATAATAAAAAGCGTATACATTATGTAACTTGATTCTGGATGCTGTTTACAATTGACAATCTGAACTTCCTTTGGACTTTGTACGTTAATCTTATTCTCACATATCTCTGATACTTGACAAAGTGTCTATTCATTTATTTTCATGGCTATGTACAGGAACATGGTAATCTTATTAGGCATAGACTGAAACTTGACTATAGACTGGTACAGACTAATGCAGACTGGTACAGACTGGTGCAGACAAATGCAGATTGACTAATCGGAGGTCTGTACACTCATTATAATACCTCGCTCGTTCAGGTATCACTGCGCGAGTGTGATCCGCAAGGAGAAAAGGTTCTACGTTAGCAGCAAACTCAGTGGCTGCGTTACATATTAATACGCGGATCGGCAGAAGCAGAATTTGGTCCATCTCTAAGGCAGCGCCATCTCGTAGTGCGGAGATGGACGAGCGCTGCACCTGCGCTGTTGTGCTTAGCGGGCCGCACTCTAGTGGGAAAGTTGTGTACACGCTCACTACGCGGAACTATGTACACAACACTAGTTAACTTACTTACTGGCCGAGACTCACACACCAAGAAAGACTATCAGTACCATAACGCTTTCGTGGAGAAGGAGACTGAAAGAAGAACAGTAAATATTGGTTTGATAAGTTATGATGAAGACAATAGTTAGGGCCGCAAGACCACCACAGCTATGGAACTGGATGATAGCTCAACAGGGCTCATACTGCAAGAGAGCAAATTGATTAGACTCATGAAGTTACAAGTTTGACTTTGGATGATACTCAATAATTCATTAGTGTAAAATATAAGTAAGTGTAATTTACTTTTATTTTTTAAACCTGTTCATTTATTTTCACTTCACTTTCTAAAAAAGGCTAAATATTATACTGATTTGTACATTGAAGAAATGTCTGGTGCCAGTGCCCACAAATGTCAGTAAACAGACATCAGTACCATTGCATGCAAACCGCAACGAATCGTGCAACGGGTAACATATAACCTATTTGTCCTAACACTATCAATGGCGCTTTGCGACCCTTTGGTTCAGCAGATGTTTGAATCACAGTATCAAAGTGTTGTTGCGTTGCCGAATTACATTAAGTTGCCGAGGTCCTCAGATCTGTGACGCGCTGTTACTCCACCGTTATCTGAGATAATTTTCTAATTCGAACCAGAGTATTGAAAGTACTTCCTGCTTAAGCTATAGTCACTGGAAGATTGTAAAAGATGTACATAGCTAGACATATACGCGAGAATAAGCTTGAAATTTGAAGGTCGTGCGTTATTCGAGATGAAAATGGCTCCAGTGTAATGAATTCACAGTTTGAAGTCTGAATAGTTCTCAAATATTTATTTTCTACTAGTAAATCTATTGTAACATCATGGATAAATAACTGTAATGCCTCGCGACCTAATCGTGAGTCATCTTTGAGTAAATGAATCCAAATCTCTAATCGTTGCCGAAGTGCAGCCATGTTCAAAATATTCATCTTTGTGTTGTTGTTGTAGTCTTCAGTCCTGAGACTGGTTTGATGCAGCTCTCTATGCTACTCTATCCTGTCCAAGCTTCTACAGCTCCCAGTACCTACTGCAACCTACATCCTTCTGAATCGGCTTTGTGTATTCATGCCGGCCGCGGTGGTCTCGCGGTTCTAGGCGCGCAGTCCGGAGCCGTGCGACTGCTACGGTCGCAGGTTCGAATCCTGCCTCGGGCATGGATGTGTGTGATGTCCTTAGGTTAGTTAGGTTTAAGTAGTTCTAGGTTCTAGGGGACTAATGACCACAGCAGTTGAGTCCCATAGTGCTCAGAGCCATTTTTTTTGTGTATTCATTTCTTGGTCTCCCTCTACGATTTTTACCCTCCACGCTGCCCTCCAGTACTAAATTGGTGATCTCTTGATGCCTCATAACATGTCCTACCAACCGATCCCTTCTTCTGGTCAAGTTGTGCCACAAACTTCTCTTCTCCCCAATCCTATTCAATATTTCCTCATTAGTTATGTGATCTACCCATCTAATCTTCAGCATTCTTCTGTAGCACCACATTTCCAAAGCTTCTATTCTCTTCTTGTCCAAACTATTTATCCTCCATGTTTCACTTCCATACATGGCTACACTCCATACAAATACTTTCATGAAAGACTTCCTGACACTTGAATCTATACTCGATGTTAACAAATTTCTCTTCTTCAGAAACGCCTTGCTTGCCATTGCCAGTCTACATTTTATATCTTATCTGCTTCGACCGTCATCAGTTATTTTGCTCCCCAAATAGCAATACTCATTTACTACTTTAAGTGTCTCATTTCCTAATCTAATCCCCTCAGCATCACTCGACTTAATTCGACCACATTCCATTATCCTCGTTTTCCTTTTGTTGATGTTCATCTTATATCCTCCTTTCAAGACACTGCCCATTCCGTTCAACAGCTCTTCCAAGTCCTTTGCTGTCTCTGACAGAATTACAATGTCATCAGCGAACCTCACAGTTTTTATTTCTTCTCCATGGATTTTAATACCTACTCCGAATTTTTCTTTTGTTTCCTTTACTGCATGTTCAATATACAGATTGAATAACATCGGGGAAAGGCTACAACCCTGTCTCACTTCCTTCCCGACCACTGCCTCCCTTTCATGCCCCTCGGCTCTTATAACTGCCATCTGGTTTCTGTACAAATTGTAAACAGCCTTTTGCTCCCTGTATTTTACCCCTGCCACCTTCAGAATTTTAAAAAGAGTATTCCAGTCAACATTGTCAAAAGCTTTCTCTAAGTCTACAAATTCTAGAAACGTAGGTTTGCCTCTGCTTAACCTAATTTCTAAGATAAGTCGTTAGGGTTAGTATTGCCTTACATGTTCCAACATTTCTACGGAATCCAAACTGATATTCCCCGAGGTCGGCTTCTACCAGTTTTCCCATTCGTCTGTAAATACTTCGCGTTAGTATTTTGCAGCTGTGACTTATTAAACTGATTGTTCGGTAATTTTCACATCTGTCAACACCTGCTTTCTTTGGGATTTGAATTATTATATTCTTCTTGAAGTCTGAAGGTATTTCGCCTGTCTCGTACATCTTGCTCACCAGATGGTAGAGTTTTGTCAGGTCTGGCTCTCCCAAGGCCGTCAGTAGTTATAATGGAATGTTGTCTACTCCCGGGGCCTTGTTTCGACTCAGGTCTTTCAGTGCTGTGTCAAACTTTTCACGCAGTATCGTATCTCCCATTTCATCTTCATCTACATCCTCTTCCATTTCCATAATATTGTCCTCAAGAGCATCGCCCTTGTATAGACCCTCTATAGACTCCTTCCACCTTTCTGATTTCCCTTCTTTGCTTAGCACTGAGTTTCCATCTGAGCTCTTGATATTCATGCAAGTGGTTCCCTTTTCTCCAAAGGTCTCTTTAGCTTTCCTGTATGCAATATCTATCTTACTCCTAGTGATATACGCCTCTACATCCTTACATTTGTCCTGTAGCCATCCCTGCGTAGCCATTTTGCACTTCCTGACGATCTCATTTTTGAGACGTCTGTATTCCTTTTTGCCTGCTTCATTTACTGCATTTTTATATTTTCTCCTTTCATCAATTAAATTCAATATCTCTTATGTTACGCAAGGATATCTATTATCCCTCGTCTTTTTACCTACTTGATCCTCTCCTGCCTTCACTATTTCATCTCTTAAAGCTACCCATTCTTCTTCTACTGTATTTCTTTCCCCCATTCTTGTCAATGTTCCCTAATTCTCTCCCTGAAACTCTGTACAACCTCTGGCTTAGTCAGTTTATCCAGGTCCCACCTCCTTAAATTCCCACCTTTTTGCAGTTTCTTTAGTTTTAATCTACAGGTCATAAGCAATAGATTGTGGTCAGAGTCCACATCTGCCCCTGGAAAAGCCTTACAATTTAAAACCTGGTTCCTACATGTCTGTCTTACCATTATATAATCTATCTGAAACCTGTCAATATATCTTTGTGTATTTCCATAAAAATTCAGATGTTTCAACTGAAATGTTTGCTGTTTTATGTTGGTTATTCAAGTTAGTCAGTAAATTGTCAACAACGACATAAAAATATATACTTTGAATAAATCTTCTGAATTCAGTCTGTCGCATCTTTCCTGGTGTCAACATGAAATGATTTCCGCTTCTTTGTGCACACCTCAGGAAATTCAGAATCGATATTAATTGCACTGGCAACAACTTACATACAGAGAAAATAGTGTCCCAATTTTCGCGAAGATATTTTAAATTACATAATAAAGTCTCAACAAAAAAAAATGGCTCTGAGCACTATGGGACTTAACATCTATGGTCATCAGTCCCCTAGAACTTAGAACTACTTAAACCTGACTAACGTAAGGGACAACACACAACACCCAGCCATCACGAGGCAGAGAAAATCCCTGACCCCGACGGGAATCGAACCCGGGCACGGGAAGCGAGAACGCTACCGCACGACCACGAGATGCGGGCTAATAAAGTCTCAAAATGTTTACGTCAACCTCTGTGGTAGTATTGTGAGCTTTTAGTAATTTGTTTCTGTAGTCAGTAGTACCAACAACTTTAGCCAAATGTGTGTCATGATTAAGCAGTTGGAAATCTCACATAATGCAAAACAGGCCGGGCCATAGGAAGTGTTTCAGCTGGCAAATTTAACTTACTGCGAGTTTCAGCAGCTGGTATAATGTTCTTTTGTTTGTTATACGATACATAATTTATTTTACAGTAGCAGCCTGATGTCTACCAATTGAGCGCCTTTGAGGGACTTGAGCCCCCAACAGTCTTGGGCTCCGAGGATTTAGCCCTCCCCTCCCCCGCCCTCTCACGTCGAGCTTGTGTGTAACTCTCACGCACGACAAGTACTATGTACGAGAACCCATGCATTAGACGTAATTAGTCGTCAACAGGGGGGAATTAAGATAATTCACAATACGAGCCCACACAGAAAATAAAAGGTAGGAACGCGACATTGTGAAGCAGAATAATTCTTCCCAAATGTGAGTCCGTACTCCGCAGGCTGGAGCAGGTCGATGTCAGATAGGTACCGGGCACTTATTGACGTTCAGCAGCTGCTTGCAGTTTACTGGCCGATGCTCGGGGCACGTCCCGCTAGTGGCACCGATGTCTGCCAGCGCCACACTTCTGTTTGCGAGCCATGCTCATCGGTAGCAGAGCAAGGCTACACGTCGCTTGATCTGTCTCATACAGCACAAATAAACAAACGACAGTTAAAAGCTGTGACCGCCTGCCTAGTACGCCCCTCCCCCCCACCCACACCCCAATATTCTGCTTCGATTTAAATGTACGTTGATCTGCATCTACATCTACGTGGTTACTCTGCAATTCACAATTAAGTGCCTGACAGAGGGTTATTCTAACTACCTTTGAGCTACTTCTCTATTGTTCCACTCTCGATAAGCGCGAGAGAAAAACGAACACTTAAACCTTTCCGTGAGGCGCTCTGATTTCTCTTATTTTATTATGATCATTATTTCTGCCTATGTACGAGCGCCAACAAAATATTTGCACACTCCGAGGAGAAAGTTGACCATTGAAATTTCGCGAGAATGTCCTACCGCAGCGAAACATGCCTTTGTTTTTATGACTGCCACTCCCTATTCGTGTATCATATCCGTGGCACTCTCTCCCCTGTTCCGCGAAAATACAAAACGAGCTGCACTTCTTTGAAATCCTTTTTCGAAATCCTCCGTCAGTCCTGTCTGATGCTGATCCAACACAACACAGTATTACTCCAGAAGCAGTCAAACGTATAACGTTATCTATGTGACTGTTCCAGTTTAAGTTGTTCGTAATTGTCACTGCGCTGCTGCTACTGTCGCAGGTTAGAATCCTGCCTCGGGCATGGATGTGTGTGATGTCCTTAGGTTAGTCAGGTTTAAGAAGTTCTAAGTCTAGGGGACTGCTGACCTCAGATGTTAAGTCCCATCGTGCTTCGAGCCATTTGATTTGTAACTGTAATTCCTAGGTATTTAATTCAGTTTACAGCATTTACATTTGTGTGATTTATAGTCTAACTGGAACTTAGTAGATTATTTTCAGTGACTTAACACTTTTCATGATTTAAAGTCAATTACCATATTTATCACTATACAAGTGACACATTTTGATCGTTTGATTAGATGAGAGATGTCGTGTGACTAGGGCCTCCCGTCGGGTAGACCGTTCGCCAGGTGCAACTATTTCGATCTGATGCCACTTCGGCGACTTGCGCGTCGATGGGGATGAAATGATCATGATTAGGACAACATAACGCACAGTCCCTGAGCGGAGAAAATCTCCAACCCAGCCGGGAATCGAACCCGGGCCCTTAGGATTGACATTCTGTCTCGCTGGCCACTGAGCTACCGGGGACGGACGATCGTCTCATGATTTTACATGACGGTAAATGAAAGCATCATCTGCAAATAATCTGCGATGGATGCTCATATTGTCTCCTAAATCGTTTATGCAGATCAGGAACAGCTGAGGACCCGTAACACTTTCTTCTGTAATGTCAGATATTACTTTTGTTTTACTCAATCACTTTCCGTCAATGATTACCAACGGTGACCTTTCTGGCAGGAAATCATGAACCCAGTCATACAACTGAGACGATACTCCATAGGCACGCTTGTGAGGAACGATGTCAAAAGCCTTCTGGAAATCTAAAAATATTGAATCAATCTGACGTCCGCTGTCGATAGCACTAATGACTTCTTGAGCATAAAGAGCTACTTGTGCTTCAAGACCGATATGTTCTGAATCCGTGTTGGCTATTTGTCAATAAATCGTTTTCATCGAAGTGATTCACAATGTTCGAGCACAGCATATGTTCCATAAACCTACTGCAAACCGACGTTAGAGATGTGGATCTGTAATTCAGTGGATTACTACTATTTTCTTTCTTGGGTATTAGCGTGACTTAACAACTTTCTAGTCCTTGTGTACGGATTTTTCTACGAGCGAGCGGTTGTATACAATTACCAGGTATGGAGATATTTTATCAGCATACGTGACTGGTATACAATCTGGACAGGAACCCTTGTTTTCTTAATTTTTTAAAGCTGCTTCGCTACACCAAGGGTATCTGCTTCTAAGTTACTCACGTTGGTAGTTGTTCTTGATTAAAACTCTAGAATATTTACTTCGTCTTCATTTGTGAAGGAATTTCGGAAAACCGTTTTCAGTAACTCTGCTGTAGTGGCACTGTCGTCAATAATACGACCATTGTTAATGGCGCAGGGAGGCTATTGAGTGCCTCTTGCCGCTTGTGTACCTTATATACGACCAGAATCTCTTTGGGTTTTCTGCCATATTTCGAGGCACAGTTTTGTTGTGGAAACTGTTAAAAGCATCTCGCATTGAAGTTCGTGCAAAATTTCGAGCTTCTGTAAAAATATGCAGACTTTTAGGATTTAGCGTTCTTTTAAATTTGGCATACTTTTCTCGTTGCTTCTGCGATATTGTTTTGTACACCATGGTGGATCAGTACCAACCACTATTAATTTATTTGGTATATATCTCTCAACTGCCGTCAATATTATTTCTTTGAATTTAAACCACATCTGGTTTACGATTACACAGTCATACTGGAAGGACTGGAGACTGTCTCTTAGAAAGGTGACAAGCGAATTTTATCTGCTTTTTTTAAAAATAGATATATCTTGTGTTTATTTTTGGTGGGTTTGGATGTTACGATTTTCAGTCTAGCTACAACCACCATGTGATCACTAATCCCTGTATCCGTTACGATGCTCCCTATTTGGTCAGGGTTATTTGTTACTAAGAAGTCAAGAGCATTTTCGTAACCATTTACACTTTAAGTGAGCTCCCGAGCTAGTTGATCAAAATAATTTTCTGAGAGGGTATTCAGTATGATTTCGGATGACGTTTTACGCCTACCATCGACTACAAACATGTGTTTTCACCAAGATATCGAGTGTAGATTGAAGTCGACACCAACTAAAATTGTATGAATGGAGTGCCTGTTTGATCATCCGTTATACTAATTCAAATTATACTAGGATCGACATTAAGTGAACTTTCCGTCGCTGCTTGGAAGAACATAACAATATTAAGTAGGATACACTTGCCCTGTTGATAAACGGATGTTATTTGTATTTATAGACAAGGAACTGGTTGCTTGTTTTTTTTTCATTTTAATTCTTCCCTGCCGGTATCTATGTACATCAACGATCGTGTATTTTTATCGCCTCACAGAATTTTTTGCGGATAATGCAATTTTAACTGGTTTCCAGCACGTCCTCGTATGTGTATGAATCAGGCTCAGCACAGAGGATATAAAAATAAAAAATAATAATGTCATTTACAGGCTACACAAAAGCTTTCACCATGAGTATAAAACTTCCTAATGTTCTGCAACAGAACGAGAAGAGTTTCGCGAGCTCTCTCTTTGCAGAATCTAATGTGATTTTCATAAAGAATCTTCGTTTACAAAGAATGTCTTAATGCTGTGGTAAGAAACGACCAGTTGTCATAAGATTTTGTCACCTTTAAATAACAAAGTTAAGTAATTTTTTGTTTGTTTGCACCATTACAAAAAATGAATGAAATAGATATTACTGTCAATTGTGTTGAGAAACATCCCAAGTCGCTAAAATCGAATGAAACTCCAGAGCCCGAATCCCTAACAGATTCTACGATGAACACCCAGCTAAGTTATCCCCAATTTTAAAGATAGTTGTTATTGTTCTGGTCGTCAGTCCTGAGACTCGTTTGGTGCAGCTCTCCATGCTAATCTATCCTATGCAAGCTCCTTTATCTCCCAGTACCTACTGCAACCTACATCCTTCTGAATCTGCTTAGTGTATTCATCTCTTGGTCTCCCTCTACGATTTTTACCCTCCACACTGCCCTCCAATGCTAAATTTGTGATCCCTTGATGCCTGAGAACATGTCCTACCAGCCCATCCCTTCTTCTAGTCAAGTTGTGCCACAAACTTCTCTTCTCCCCAATCCTATTCAATACCTCCTCATTAGTTACGTGATCTACCCACCTAATCTTCAACATACTTCTGTAGCACCACATTTCCAAAGCTTCTACTCTCTTCTTGTCCAAACTATTTATCCTCAATGTTTCACTTCCATACATGGCTACACTCCATACAAAAACTTTCAGACACGTTTTCCTCACACTTAAATCTATACCCGATGTTAGCAAATTTCTCGTCTTCAGAAACGCTTTCCTTGCCATTGCCAGTCTACATTTTATCCTCTCTAATTCGACCATCGTCAGTTATTTTGCTCCCCAAATAGCAAAACTCCTTTACTACTTTAATTGTCTCATTTCCTAAACTAAATCCCTCAGCATCAACAGACTTAATTCGAATACATTCTATTATCCTCGTTTTGCTTTCGTTGGTGTTCATCTTATATCCTCCATTCAAGACACTGTCCATTCCGTTCAACTGCGCTTCCAAATGTTTTCTGTCTCTGACAGAATTACAATGACATCGAAGAACCTCAAAGTTTTTATTTCTTCTCCATGGATTTTAATACCTACTCCGAATTTTTCTTTTGTTTCCTACACTGCTTGCTCAATATACAGATTGAATAGCATCGGGGAGAGGCTACAACCCTGTCTCACTCCCTTTGCGAACACTGCTTCCCTTTCATGCCCCTCGACTCTTATAACTGCCATCTGGTTTCTGTACAAATTGTAAATAGCCTTTTGCTCCCTGTATTTTACCCCTGCCACCTTCAGAATTTGAAAGAGAGTATTCCAGTCACCATTGTCAAAAGCTTTCTCTAAGTCTACAAATGCTAGAAACGTAGGCTTGCCCTTCCTTAATCTAGCTTCTAAGATAAGTCGTAGGGTCAGTATTGCCTCACGTGTTTCTGCGGAATCCAAACTGATCTTCCCCGAGGTCGGCTTCTACAAGTTTTTCCATTCGTCTGTAAATAATTCGCGTTAGTATTTTGTAGCTGTGACTTATTAAACTGATAGTTCGGTAATTTTCACATCTGCCAACACCTGCTTTCTTTGGGATTGGAATTATTATATTCTCCTTGAAGTTTGGGGGTATTTTGCCTGTCTCGTACATCTTGCTCACCAGATGGTAGAGTTTTGTCAGGACTGGTTCTCCCAAGGCTGTCAGTAGTTCAAATGGAATGTTGTCTACTCCTGGCGCCTTGTTTCGACTTAGGTCTTTCAGTGCTCTATCAAACTCTTCACGCAATATCGTATCTCCCATTTCATCTTCATCTACATCCTCTTCCATTTCCATAATATAGTCCTCAAGTACATCACCCTTGTATAGACCCTCTATATACTCCTTCCACCTTTCTGCTTTCCCTTTTTTGCTTAGAACTGGGTTTCCATCTGTGCTCTTGATGTTCATACAAGTGGCTCTCTTTTCTCCAAAGGTCTTTTTAATTTTCCTGTAGGCAGTATCTATCTTACCCCTAGTGAGATAAGCCTCTACATCCTTACATTTGTCCTCTAGCCATCCCTGCTTAGCCATTTTGCATTTCCTGTCGATCTCATTTTTGAGACGTTTGTATTCCTTTTTGCCTGCTTCATTTACTGCATTTTTATATTTTCTCCTTTCATCAATTAAATTCAATATTTCTTCTGTTACCCAAGGATTTCCACTAGTCCTCGTCTTTTTATTTACTTGATTCTAAGCTGCCTTCACTACTTCATTCCTCAGAGCTACCCATTCGTCTTCTACTGTATTCCTTTCCCCCATTCCTGTCAATTGTTCCCTTATGCTGTCCCTGAAACTCTGTACAACTTCTGGCTTAGTCAGTTTATCCAGGTCCCATCTCCTTAAATTCTCACATTTTTGCAATTTTTTCAGTTTTAATCTACAGTTCATAACCAATAGATTGTGGTCAGAGTCCGCATCTGCCCCCGGAAATGTCCTACAATTTAAAACCTGGATCCTAAATCGCTGATTTCCATTCTATAATCTGTCTGATACCTTTTAGTATCTCCAGGATTCTTCCATGTATACAACCTTCTTTTATGATTCTTGAACCAAGTGTTAGCTATGATTAAGTTATGCTCTGTGCAAAATTCTACCAGACAGCTTCCTCTTTCATTTATTATCCCCAATCCATATTCACCTACTATGTTTCCTTCTCTCCCTTTTCCTACTGTCTAATTCCATTCACCCATGACTATTAAATATTCGTCACCCTTCACTACCTGAATAATTTCTTTTATCTCATCATACATTTCTTCAATTTCTTCGTCATCTGCAGAGCTAGTTGGCATATAAACTTGTACTACTGTAGTAGGCATGGGCTTCGTGTCTATCTTGGCCACTATAATACGTTCACTATGCTGTTTGTAGTAGCTTACCCACACTCTTATTTTTTTATTCACTATTAAACCTACTCATGCATGACCCCTATTTGATTTTGTATTTATAACCCTGTAATCACCTGACCAAAAGTCTTGTTCCTCCTGCTACCGAACTTCACTAATTCCCACTATATCTAACTTTAACCTGTCCGTTTCCCTTTTTAAATTTTCTAACCTACCTGCCCGATTAAGGGATCTGACATTCCACACTCCGATGCATAGAATGCCAGTTTTCTTTCTCCTGATAACGACGTCCTCTTGAGTAGTCCCCAATCGGAGATCCGAATGGGGGACTATTTTACCTCCGGAATATTTTACCCAAGAGGGCCCCATCATCATTTAACCATACAGTAAAGCTGCATGTCCTCGGGAAAAATTACGGCTGTAGTTTCCCCTTGCTTTCAGCAGTTTGCAGTACCACAACAGCACGGCCGTTTTGGTTAGTGTTACAAGGCCAGATCAGTCAATCATCCAGACTTTTGCCCCTGCAACTACTGAAAAGGCTGCTGCCCCTCTTCAGGAACCACACGTTTGTCTGGCCTCTCAACAGATACCCCTCCGTTGTGGTGGCACCTATGGTACGGCTATCTGTATCGTTGAGGCATGCAAGCCTCCCCACCAACGGCAAGGTCCATGGTTCATGGGGGGGGGGGGTGGGGGGGGGGGGGTGGAGGGGAGACTAGCAGTAGTGATCGACAAAATTACCTTCCGGTATCCTTGACATCCACTTGTTGTACAATTTTAGAACATGCTCTAAGCTCAAACATGCTGAGATATCTCGAAAAGAATGACCTCCTTCATGCTTTAAAATATCGATCGTGTGAAACCGAACTCGCACCTTTCTCGCGTAACATCCAGAAAGTCGTAGCTCAAGTCAGTCAGATAGATACAGTGTCTCTTGATTTCAAAAAATGTTCAATTGTGTGTGAAATCTTATGGGACTTAAGTGCTAAGGTCATCAGTCCCTAAGCTTACACTCTACTTAACCTAAATTGTCCTAAGGACAAACACACACACATGCCCGAGGGAGGACTCGAACCTCCGCAGGGACCAGCCGCACAGTCCATGACTGCAGCGCCTAAGACAATTCGGCTTATCCCGCGCTTACCCACTTTTCAAATGATAGAGGATCCAATGAGGCTTTCAAGCTACAGTGTGTGTGAAGAATGTACTTGAGGCTAGAGATGGGTCTGCGATCTTTTGTGGGTAACGACGGGTGGGGGGGGGGGGGGGGGTAGAGGGGGAGGAGTAGTGTGACTAATTTTAGGTGGTCCGGTGTGTTTGACTGGACCTGTTTGTCTTGTGTATTTCGTCACTCGGCTACTGGACGGTGGCGTACTTTGCAGAGGGAGCAGCACCGGCGGCAAGCGCAGCGGGAGTGGGTGACGGAGTGGCTGGAGGGGTACGCGGCGGCGCAGGCGCTGCTGGAGGCGGCGCAGCGCGCGCAGCGCGAGGAGGAGGAGAGGCGGGAAATAGAGGCCGCCCAGGAGGAGATGGCGATGCCGCGCCGCGTCGACCGCGCCAAGTGGCTCGACATGGAGTACCAGCGCCTGCTCAAGGTAGGCTGCACGTGCGCGGCAGACTGGTACGTGCTAATGCTGGGGATAGTAGGATCTACATCTGCATCTACATCTATACTCCGCAAGCCACCCAACGGTGTGTGGCGGAGGGCACTTTACGTGCCACTGTCATTACCTCCCTTTCCTGTTCCAGTCGGGTATGGTTCGCGGGAAGAACGACTGTCTGAAAGCCTCCGTGCGCGCTCTAATCTCTCTAATTTTACGTTCGTGATCTCCTCTGGAGGTATAAGTAGGGGGAAGCACTATATTCGATACCTCATCCAGAAACGCACCCTCTCGACACCTGGACAACAAGCTACACCGCGATGCAGAGCGCCTCTCTTGCAGAGTCTGCCACTTGAGTTTGCTAAACATTTCCGTAACGCTATCACACTTACCAAATAACCCTGCGACGAAACGCGCCGCTCTTCTTTGGATCTTCTCTATCTCTTCCGTCAACCCGATCTGGTACGGATCCGACACTGATGAGCAATACTCAAGTATAGGTCGAACGAGTGTTTTGTAAGCCACTTCCTTGGTTGATGGACTACATTTTCTAAGGACTCTCCCAATGAATCTCAACCTGGTACCCCCCTTACCAACAATTTTATATGATCATTCCACTTCAAATCGTTCCGCACGCATACTCCCAGATATTTTACAGAAGTAACTGCTACCAGTGTTTGTTCCGCTATCATATAATCATACAATAAAGTATCCTTCTTTCTATGTATTCTCAACACATTACATATGTCTATGTTAAGGGTTTGTTGCTACTCCCTGCACCAAGTGCCTATCCGCTGCAGATCTTCCTGCATTTCGCTACAATTTTCTAATGCTGCAACTTCTCTGTATACTACAGCATCATCCGTGAAAAGCCTCATGGAACTTCCGACCGTATCTACTAGGTCATTTATATACAGGGTGATTCAAAAAGAATACCACAACTTTAAAAATGTGTATTTAATGAAAGAAACCTAATATAATCTTCTGTTATACATCATTACAAAGAGTATTTAAAAAGGTTTTTTTTTTTACTCAAAAACAAGTTCAGAGATGTTCAATATGGCCCCCTCCAGACACTCGAGAAATATCAACCCAATACTCCAACTCGTTCCACACTCTCTGTAGCATATCAGGCGTAACAGTTTGGATAGCTGCTGTTATTTCTCGTTTCAAATCATCAATGGTGGCTGTGAGAGGTGGCCGAAACACCATATCCTTAACATACCCCCATAAGAAAAAATCGCATAAGGTAAGATCAGGGCTTCTGGGAGGCCAGTGATGAAGTGCTCTGTCACGGGCTGCCTGGCGGCCAATCCATCGCCTCGGGTAGTTGACGTTCAGGTAGTTACGGACAGATAAGTGCACAAACTTTTTCCCTTTGCACAAACACCCATTCTCTGTAAACTGTTTATACCAACGTTTAATACACCACATATCAGGAGGTTTAACACCATACTTCGTTCGAAATGCACGCTGAACAACTGTCGTCGATTCACTTCTGCCGTACTCAATAACACAAAAAGCTTTCTGTTGAGCGGTCGCCATCTTAGCATCAACTGACGCTGACGCCTAGTCAACAGAGCCTCAAGCGAACAAATGTACAACTAAATTAAATTTTATAGCTCCCTTAATTCGCCGACAGATAATGCTTAGCTCTGCCTTTTGTCGTTGCAGAGTTTTAAATTCCTAAAGTTGTGGTATTCTTTTTGAATCACCCTGTATATTGTGAAAAGCAATGGTCCCATAACACTCCCCTGTGGCACGCCGGAGGTTACTTTAACGTCTGTAGACGTCTCTCCATTGATAACAACATGCTGTGTTCTGTTTGCTAAAAACTCTTCAATCCAGCCACACAGCTGGTCTGATATTCCGTAGGCTCTTACTTAGTTTATCAGGCGACAGTGCGGAACTGTATTGAACGCCTTCCGGAAGTCAAGGTAAATAGCATCTACCTGGGAGCCTGTATCTAATATTTTCTGGGTCTCATGAACAAATAAAGCGAGTTGGGTCTCACGCGATCGCTGTTTCCGGAATCCATGTTGATTCCTACAGAGTAGATTCTGGGTCTCCAGACGCAGGATGACGTAGGAAATCGTACATCTTGTGCATCGTTGCTTCTCTGCAACTATCGAATCTGAGCGCGCCTTTGTCTTGCCTCGTTATTACGTTCAACAATGTTCGAACGCTACCGGTCACGCGACATTATACAAGTAAAGGGTAAATCAGCCGAATAATTACATCCTAATTATCGATTAGTCGATTATTATCTTGCGTCTTTATTTTTAGACCAGTGCATGAAAATCGGAAGCGCATCTGGCATTCGGGTGAAATCTGACAGTGGTCACTGACGTCCCTCGTTCACGTGGTGTGATATTTGTCTTCACCCACAAATTAACGAAAGCGTTGGTAAGGATTCGATTGCTGCAAAATATTTGTGTCAAACAAGACTATAAATATTTAAGTAGTGCTCTTAGGTTTCTACCAAGTACATCCTCGAAAATAGCGACATACAGTATTCCGAATAAACAGCAAACCACTGGTGACAGGCGAGACTATAAAAATCATTGTCTGTCGTTTTACTCGAAGAATTTTAAACTGTACTCTTAGAGTACTACCCACCAAACAGCCAAATATTTGTGACATTGAAGAAAACGTGTATCACTGCTGCTCGTTTCACTCGCGACAGTTTAAGCTGTAGCCGTTTAATAGATTCCTGCCTAATCGTACTCTTGGAAATCGCGTTATATTCGGAAAAAAGGGACAAACATTTGTGATAAGAAGGAATATAAATGTCGCTGATGGTTGTATCTACTAGCAGCAATTTTATCTTCCATTTTTTAATTAGGCTGAAGTCACAAAATGGAAGAAACTGTTACCGAGAGAGCACACTCTTATATCCATAACATCGAATATTGTAGATTATATTTCTGTTACACGAATAAGAAGCTCCCAGGATATGTTAAAAACAGAAAGATGAAAAAAATATTGGCATGTGTCTAAACGGGAACCTACTTCATCGACTCTACGTGTGTAACCACATACATGACCACCACATATGCATAAATGTTAATGCCTTAAAACTGTTGATAGTAAATTTTCTTAGACAATGTGTAATTTATTGACATTTAACTATAACAAATCTCACCCAGAGTGATAAATCTTCATTGCACCTTTGTCTCAAAATGGCACACTGCCGGAACATGCAAGTTATAGTACAGAAATGACAGAAATACGATGAATCTAATATGGCGTATAGAGAGTAGCGAGCAAAGGACTTCACATAACTGCTTTCAACTTCTGCCAAATGCAAGACACACTTCCGAATTTTAGCACTCATATTTCTAGGCTTTTATACTAAAAATATTTGTTCTACAAAGATCAAGGTGACGCTATCACACTAATATTTCTCTTTTTGTAACTAATAAAAGATGCCAGATCACTTGCCTGCGAAAGGCAAAGGTCCAGAGTTCGAGCCTCATCCAGCACACGGTTTCAATCTGCCAAGAAATTTCGTTCTGAAATGTTGCTAATTTTGGTGAAACTACCATTTCTTATTTTCTGCACAAATACACATTTATTTAACAGTTATTAGTAAAGCTAATTAATATCGTTGTCTTTAATACAAATACTGCAGTGAATACGCTTACGAGCCCAAAAACATTTTCGGAAATTGGACTGAAGAACAGTAAGCTGTTACTGGGTCTCTCACATTAGAAAACAGTCTTCAGAAGAAATGGAGGATTCTACCATTTCCAGATATTTAAGAGCCATGCTGCACAAAACAGGATACAGTGTTTCGTTGTTATTTATTTCTGAACTGACGCACACAACACAAAACTTTGCCTCACTACTTAAGAGGCACTATTGTTAGATCGCTAATATTGTCAGCAATCTTGATTCGTAAACAGAACGTAGCCAACAAGAAATGTTCTGCCTTGGTCCGGCATTGTACTATGAGCACTAGCAGACAGTCGGGTTCCTTTCCATTTTCTTCTTCTTTGTCTTCAGTGTTCGTTCCATCTTGGGGCAGGGGCAGCTGAGTAGATTCGCTGTCTCCATTTTGTTCTATTGTGGACCATGTCTGGATGAAGATTTACAGCCTTCAGGTGGTTGTGCAGAGTGTCTTGGTTGTCCATTGGATATCTTTTGTTGGTGGTTACAATACCTCCACTTTGACAGCTGCCACTCATTCCGTTCTGAGAAGTCCCTTCCATACAGACTAGCCACTCATGCGTGTCACATCCATAGTGATGAGCAGTGCCTCTCCAAATATACTAAGGATCTCACTGAGGTCTTCACAGACCAAAATTATCCATGTAACATTGTGCAGAAACAGAGTTCCCACGCCTCATCTCTCCAGCCACCTACCACCTCCCACACACCCAACACCTGGGCACAAGGGAACACTCCTCATGAATCAGTACTACACAGAACTGGAGCAACTGAATCACATTCTCCACCAAGGTTTCAATTACCTCTTGTCATTCCCTGAAATGAGAAATATCCTACCCACTATCCTTCCCACCCTCCCCCAGTGATATTCTGTTGCCTCTAAAAAACATACACAGTATCCTTGTACATCCCTCCTCCACCCTTGCTCCCAACCCCTTGCCTCATGTTTCATATCTCTGCTATATCCCTAGATGCAAGGTCTGTCCCATATATCCTCCTGACACTACTTTGTCCAGCGTGTGAAAGTAGTCAAGTGATTTACAAACTAAGCTGCAACCATGGTGCTGCTTTCTATGTGGCCATGACAATGAAAAAGCCATCTATCCATGTGAATGGCCTGTGACAAACAGTGACCAAGAGACAACTGGACTACCTACCTGCTGGACACACTGCCCAACACAATGTGCTTCAGTTCAATAACTGCTTCACAAGCCAGTGCCATCTGAATACTTCTGTACTGCACAGGTGGGAACTGTACCTTCCATATAGCCTACATTCCTGTTACCCCCATGGCCTCAAACTTTGCTAGTCCCCATCCTTCACTTACCTATCCCTTTCCCTACTGCCACTCCAGCCCTGCACAGCCTTCTTATTTAACAAATGTGCTCACTAATCTGTTTCCCCTCCTTTATTTCTCTCCTTTTCCATCCCTCCCCCCCTCTCCCCCTCAAACCTTTCAACTGCAACCTGCAACCCAACTCTGTCCCCACCACATCTATGCACAAGCTCATAAGTAGCACTATACCTTCCCTCACCCCTACCTGGCTACCATTCCTCCTCCTTGGTCCCACCTCCTCCTTATTGCTATCATCCACAGATTGCTTTCCCATCAGGTGCAGTTGCTATACATAGTCTGGCCTCAGTAGCCAGAGACAGTGGTCACATGGGTGTGAGTTGTGCTTGTGTGTGTGTGTGTGTGTGTGTGTGTGTGTGTGTGTGTGTGTGTGTGTGTGTGTTTGTTTTCTACTTTAAAAGAAGGCCTTGTGGCCAAAAGCCCAAATGTATAGAAGTCTTTTTGTTGTGCATGTCTGCTACCCAAGTTCTATTTGATTATTCGATGTTGAATAAATATTATTATTATTATTATTATTATTATTATATTAGACAACAAAAAGTCATGGATTAAGGCAAACAGAGAGTTGCAGGATTTCTTGACTTTGAAAAACTGAAATCAGTACACACCAGTCGTTAATAATGAAAGTACTATCATATGGGGTATCAGTTGAAATTTGTGTATTAGGTAAAATTTGTGACTGGATTGAGGATTTTTTGATAGTGTGAATGCAGCATGTTGTCTTGAATGGAAAGTCAGTGACAGATGTAGAAGGAACTTTAGACATGCCCTGGATAACTGTGTGGGGCCCCTTGCTGCTGATGTTATGTATTAATGAGCTGACAGACAATATTAATAGCATCCTCAGAACTTTTGCTGGTGGTGTATTTATCTGTAGTGAAACACTGTTTCAAAATTAAGTGCACAGATATTCAATCTGACTTTGACACGATTTCCTAATGGTGCAATATCAGAAGATAATCACAGAAATGCTGATAAGCATGAAATAGAACTCTTTCAACAGATGCTTAAAGACAAACTTCAGCTATACCCAGAAAGCATGCTTACATCATCTCAAGAACCAGTATTGAGATATCTAGGAATATTCTACAGTGATGCTCTTAGTGAGCATAAAGACAAAATTAGACTTATTACAGTTTGTACAGAGGCATTTAAGCAGTCATTCTTCCCGCACTCCATACCTGAATTGAATGGGAAGAAACCTAATATGTAGTACAGTACCCTTCATATTGATTTACACAGTATGTATGTACACACAGATGTATATTTACAAAGCTGAAACACAAGGGAATTCTCTTGAAATGGAGAAAGACTTTTAGAATATTGACAGATTGGCAATTGACCCTCAACTCAAAGAAATGTTATATTTACATCATGCCTAAAGAGGAAGGAAATCCACATTGCTGTTTGATTACAACACTGGCAAGCAACCACTGAAAACATTTACAACTATAAAATATGTAGGAATATCTATATGGAGCTATCTAAGGTAGAAGGACTCATTAAACAAGTTGTAGTAAAGGTAGATACAAGACTGAGATTGTATGGAAGGATCTGAAATAAATGTAATTAATTCATAAAGAAAGTACCTTACAAAACACCCTTCTGACCATTCTTGAGTTATTTTCATTAACCTGCGCCTGTACTGTGTAGGATTCATAACATCGTGTGTTCTTACTGAAGTGTTCATCCAACTCCAGTGCTAGAAAGCAATTATGTATCATGGGGAAGCTTTTGTTAAAGAGCATATGTTCCGAGAAGAGTCAAGCGACTTACTTCTCACATGAGGATTACCAATGTGAAGTGTAATCATAAAGTGTTCATCATTAACTTGAAAAGTTATGTACCAGTAATTTTATTTTTTCTCCAGAATGAAATTTTCACTCTGCTGCAGAATGTGTGCTGATATGAAACTTCCTGGCAGATTAAAATTATGTGCTGGACCTGTACTCAAACTTGGGGCCTTTGCCTTTAGGGGGCAAGTGCTCTACCAACTGAGCTACACAAGCATGACTCATAACCTGCCCTCACAGCTTTACTTCCACCAGTAGTCTGTAAGGTAGGTTATGAGGTACTGGCAGAAGTAAAACTGTGAGAATGGGCCATGAGTCGTGCTTCGTGAATAGCTCAGTCGGTAGAGGCGAAGGTCCTGAGATCAAGTATCAGTCTGGCATACAGTTTTAATCTGCCAAGAAATTTCAGTTTTTTTTGTTTTTGTACATTGAAATCCTCATGTCACAGTATGGTAGCACACTCCTAGAGGAGCCAAAACAAAATGACACAGCCCATTGATAAAGTAGAAAGTGCATTGTGCACTAAATCATTTTCTGTATTCGAAGGGGAACAAAATTACAACAATCTATGATTAGTTGGTGGAATTGTATGGAAACAATGTTTAAGCCAAGCAGAAGCCTGAGTGACAAAGAACAAAGTGGCACACAGTCTCTCTGTGAGGAACCAGGAATCACAAGAAAAGTTGAGACCCCACTTCTCTAAGACTGTACTACAATTTGAGGTAATAGTGGAAAAAGTGAAAATCACTTTTGTATCATCTTGCATGATGTTTCAAAAGTGACAGAGGTCATTGTCCAGTGGGTTCTGGAACTATTCACACCCAATCAAAAATCCTACTGAATTGAGGCAGCAATAGAAATGTTGCAGCTGTATTAAGCCAATCCAGATGACTTCTTTGTGTGGATTCTCCACATAAACACATCCAAAAAAGGTGAACTGCTGATAAAGTAATCCCGCACCCCTCCCCTCCTTCTACTTTTCCCTCCATGATTCTCTATAGTAGACAATGCCTACATAATATGTCCCATCCAAGAGGTTTTCCTCTTCTGTATCATTCCCATCCTTGTGATGTTCCTCTCCTCTCCTACCCTGCTCAGGACCACCTCATTTCTCATACAGTCACTCCATTTCATTTTCTCCACTCTTCCCCATAACCACATTTCAAAACTTTCTAAATGTTTTTGCTCCTTCTGTCTAACTGTCCACATTTTTGAACAATAAAACACCACAGTCCACACAAAACATTTGTTGAGGCTCTCCATTAATGTAATAAGAAGGCTTCTAACTGTCAGCAAACCTTTCACTCTCCCAAAATGTCTGTTTCCCATGGAGGTTCCGCATATCATTTTGTCTGTATGACCTCTGCTGGAAGCTATCAAGCTTCCCAAATAATGGAATGACCAAACCTGTTCTAATACTATTCCATCTAGTGATGTATAAATTGTGTCATCATCATATCTGATTTTCATTACTTTGCTCTTGCCAATATTCAGCTTCATTCCAAACACTTTACCCACATTTTGCACTATGAATTAATTTTACTTAATGACTATACATACTTCACTGTAGCTATTAAATTTATGATTCTGATTACTCGTGTACCCTAGCTGTAGTGCCCTATGCTAGCCTCAGTTATTTGTATAAATACTAGACACATCTTGGCCATTACCATCACTTACTATGTACCTGGCTGTATAGATTTTGTCGTTGATGCCTACATCATAATATTTTATGGTATGTATGGCTGGTATGCATGGCTGTTAACCATGTAAATATTTATTTTTCTTAGATGGTTACATCATTGTTTTTCTATTTATAACTGATCTGAAGATGGAAGTAGCCAAAAAATAATAGTGAAACATAAAATTTGTGTGATCAATAATGACCTTTAAAAGTAATTTGATTATAGCATTACAAGAAAACTAGGGCCAACATATAGCTCTGATTCAATTTTAATTGCTTTTGTAAAAGACTGGATTGATTAATAATGCTATTAACTTTCATTTACTTTGTTGTTGTTATTGTTGTGGTTTTCAGTCCAAAGACTGGTTTTATGCAGCTCTTCATGCCACTCTATCCTGTGCAAGCCTCTTCATCTCTGAGTAACTACTACTGCAACCTACATACCTATGAATCTGCCAACTGTCTTCATACCTAGGTCACCCTCTACAATTTTTACCGCCAACACTTCCCTACAGTATTAAACTAGTGATCCCTTGATGCCTCACAAAGTGTCCTATCAACTGATCTCTTCTTTTTGTCAGGTTGTACCACAAATTTCTCTTCTCCCCAACTCTCTTCAATACCTCCTCATTAGTTATGTCTTCAACTCTTCTAATCTTCACAATTCTTCTGTAGCACTACATTTCAAAAGCTTCTACTCTCTTCTTGTCTGAATCATTTATCGTACATGTTTCACAGCCACACATGGCTACACTTCATACAAATACTTTCAGAAAGGGTTTCCTGACACTTAAATGTGCATTTCTTCTTCAGAAACTTTTTTCTTGCCATTGCCAATCTACATTTTATATCCTCCATACTTTGACCATGACCTGTTAATTTGTTTCTCAAATAGCAAAACTCTTTTAAAACTTCAAGTGTCTCATTTCCTAATCTAATTCCCTTAGCATCACCTCATTTAATTTGAATACATTCCATTGTCCTTATTTTGCTTTTGTTGATGTTCATCTTATATCTTCCTTTCAAGACACTGTCCATTCTGTTCAGCTGTTCTTCAAGGTCCTTTGCTGTCTCTGAGAGAATTACAGTGGCATTGGCATATCTCAAATTTTGGATTTGTTTTCCCTGAAATTTAATTCCTACTCTAAATCTTTCTTTGGCTTTCTTTACTTGCTTGTTCAGTGTACAGATTAAATAACAACAGGGATAGGCTACAACCCCATCTTACTCCCTTTTCAACCACTGCTTCCCTTTCATGCCCCTCGTCTCTCATAACTGCCATCTGGTTTCTGCACAAATTGTAGATAGTCTTTCACTCCCTGTATTTTACCTCTCTTATCTTTAGAATTTGAAAGACAGTGGTCCAATCAACATTGTCAAAAGTTTTCTCTAAATCTACAAATGCTATAAATGTAGGTTTGCCTTTCCTTAACCTATCTTCTATGAGAAGTCATTGGGTCAGTATTGCCTCATGTGTTCCTACAATTCTATGGAATCGAAACTGATCTTCCTTGAGAATGGCTTCTACCAGTTTTTCAATTCTTCTGTAAAGATTTCATGTTCAGATTTTACAGCGTTGTCTTATTAAACTGATAGTTCGGTAATTTTCACACCTGTCTTCTTCAAGTCTGATGGAATTTGGAATGTTGTCTGCTCCCAGGGTCTTGTTTCAACTTAAGTCTTTCAGTACTTCATCAAAATTCTACTTTTTTGCAGTTTCTTCAGTTTTAATCTGTAGTTCGTAACCAATACATTGTCGTCAAAGTCCACATCTGCCCCTGAAAATGTCTTACTATTTAAAATCTAGTTACTAAATCTCTGTCTTACCATTGTATAAGCAATCTGAAACCTTCTAGTGTCTCCAGGTCTCTCTGAATACAAGTATTAGCTATGATTAAATTATGCTCTTTGCTAGATTCTACCAGGTAGCTTCCTCTTTCATTCCTTTCCCCTAGTCCATATTCATCTACTATTTTTCCTTCTCTTCCTTTACTACTATAAAAATCCAGTTCCCAATGGCTATTAAATTTTCAGCACCCTTAAGTATCTGAATAATTTCTTTTATCTCATCATGCATTTTCTCAATCTTCTGCTCATCTGCAGAGCCAGTAGGCATATAAACTTGTACTACTGTGGTGGGTGTGGGCTTTGTATCTATCTTGGCTACAATAATACATTCACTATGCTGTTCATAGTAACTTATCTGCATTCCTATTTTTTTACTCATTATTAAACCTGCTCCTGCATTACCCCTATTTGACTGTGTATTTATAACCTGACCAGAAGTCCTGTTCCTCCTGCCACCAAACTTCACTGATTCCCACTATATGTAACTTTAACCTATCCATTTCCCTTTTTAAGTTTTCTAACCTACCAGTCTGATTAAGGGATCTGACATTCCAAGTTCCAGTCCATAGATTGACAGTTTTGTTTCTCCTGGTAACGATGTCCTACTGATTAGTCCACACCCGGATATCCAAGAGGCTGCTATCATCATATAACAATACAGTAGAGCTGCATGCCCCTGGGAAAAATAACAACTGTAGTTTCCCCTTGCTTTCAGCCGTTTGCAGTACCAGCACAGCAAGGCCATTTTGGTTGATATTACAAGGCCAGATCAGTCAATCATCCACATTGTTGCCCCTGTAACTATTGGGAAGGCTGCTGCTCCTTTTCAGGAACCACATATTTGTCTGGCCTCTCACCAGATACCCCTCCATTATGCTTGCACCTACGGTAGGGCTATATGTATCGCTGAGGCAGGCAAGTCTGGTGTAAATTATTTTAAAACTGAAAAATATAGCTGCAGCCCACAGTTAGTTTGGACTCAATTAATTTGGTAATTTGAATGACTGTGAAATCGAGTTTCCTTTTGGAAGAAGTGTACTCAGAAATGTTATTGGACTTTGTGCTAATAAATTACTCCAGGTTCTAATGAATGTGAGAATCAAATCGTAATTACACACAAAATGACATTTAAAATTATTGTGGACCAAACAAAATGCTTCCATATTTAAATATTTCACTTTCACTGCAAATAATTTAATTTTCTTCTGACATGAAAAGCTTTTTAAATGACATGGTTATAATGCAAGAAATACTTTTTAATATTCTTTGACCTACACAGAAAAATAAGACTCACATAAAATGATACAACTTGGTAACAACAGGCACTGATCAAGCAACACAAAAGAAGTGGTTCTTTTTGCATTGATGTGTCATATATGTAATTAATTAACACTAATATCTTTGTTTTTTACAAGTGATAATGTTAATGATTATAAAGTTCACATATCACTAGATTTCACAGACGACAAATCACCAGTAAATTACATATTATTTCAATTATTTACACTTAACACCATCATTATACAGATGATTATCTGGGTAAAGCAGGGAAAATTCTTGAATACGGCTCCTTCTTGATTTTTGCTAGCACAATCATATCATCAGCAATCTTCATGGATTTTATTCTTTCTCCTCCCACTACAAATCCTTCTGATTTTTCCAAGCTTTATTAATTAGCTTTTCAGTGTGTATATTGAAAAATGCTTTTAACATACAGCAACTGTGTCTCACACTCTTCCAATACCCATGTCTTCAGTTTCATCTTCTACTACTCAAACTACCACATTCAGTCCCATATATAGTTTGCTTTATCAACAACCTATCCTTTGAACCCATACCAATATCTTTCATAATCTTCATGCATACAACAATCAGTTCTGTTAAATGCTTTTTCCCCGTTGACAAAACAACTGTACGTTTCTTTATTCGTATCCAAAAATCTTTCTTCCATCATCCTCGGACACCCAGCTGCATCTCCTGCCCATCTTTCTTTTCTAAATGCAAACTGATCTTCTTCTGTATTCTCCTCTATTTTCCTTTCTATTCTTCTCAGCACTACTCTGTCCATGGCCTTAGTAACATGGCTTATAAAACAAGCTGTAACACAATCTTTACAATGATTGGCAGTGCATTTCTTTGGTAAGGAAAGCGTTAGGGTCCTAGGGAGACCTTCAAGCCAGATATCTATGTCATATATTCTGTTGATCAGATTTGTAGCTCTATTTATAGTATCATTCCATAAGGCCTTCAGTGCCTTGGATGGCATTTGATCACAACCCACCACTTTCCTTTCCTTAAGATCCTGGGTCACTTTCTCCACCTCCCATTTTTCTATTATTAGTCCCCAGTGATTTTTGTCACATTTTTGGTCATGCTCTAAGACTAATCCTCCACACATAGATCTTCAATGTACTCTTTCCATACATCTTGATTTTCATTCATTGTTGCTTTTCCCTGCTTGTGTAGCATTTCTTGCATGCTAATTTTTCATGGTTCTTTCATTGTTCTACACTTTCCTCACTTTGTTTTTTCATCCTGTCTTCTCCTACTTTCTCAGTAGCCCCCCTCAATTCGTTATTCAGTTTTCTATATTGTCATTTTCTTTCTTGTGAAGAGTCATTTTTCCATTGTCTCCACTTAGCAGTTTTATATAATACATTTTCTATGATTTATTCCTGTTCATTCCTCCAGTTTTGCAACTTCTTACTCCAAAATTTCCAGCATTTCATCTGTGATGGTAAACTGTTTTTCTGATATATCCAAACTTGGTATTAGACTTCCATGTTTCCTTCCATACTATTTTTAAAGAACTTGCCATCTCCATTTTTTAGTTTAGCCAGATTTGACTTCCTCACAGGTTGTTTCTTTTTAATTTGCACCAGCCTAGTTCTTGTGTCTGTTACAAATAAGTTCTGATCTGGATTGGTATCTACCCCAGGGGTAGTTTTAGACAGTCTGATGATGTTTTTAAATCTTTGATTGTTTAAATTTTAAATTATCTGGGTTTTCCATGTAAATAGTCTTCATTTATGATTCCTGAATCCGATGTTGGTAATCTAAAAGCTAAGACCCTTCAAAATCCCACCAGTTTATCTTATCTTCAATTTTGTCATCCTAGTCCATAATCTCCAACACCATTTCCATCCATACATCTTGCCATCATGCTGTTCCAATCTCCCATCATCACTTTTCTTATTTAACCTTTTCCATTTTCTTTAAACACATCTTCTCTCTGTTCATATATATCTTGTCCATCTCTTCCTCATCTGATTCCAATGCAGGCAGTTATGTGCACTTGAACAAATAAGGTATCTACAGGGTCACTCAGTATCTTCATTATGTTTGTATTCAGATTCTTCTTGTACAATAAGTCAACTTCTCCTTCTTTTCCCTTCCACATCACCGTATACCATAAAAAGGAGTAATACCATTTTGGTTGTTTTTACTGGTATTTGCCATGCTATTACAACTGAACTTATGTTATTTTATATTTAAAGTGAGTGGCTCTTTCTAGTCCATTTGATAATAATACAAAATTGAAGCAGGTGAACATATCATGAGTATGGGAAAGTGCTGGTTGGGGTTACCAATGGTGTGGGGTAATTCTGATCAGGGGTTTATTTTGCTTGACTATTGGGGTTACACTTTTCCATAGCTTACAACGATAAAAATTTTACTGTAGTTACGAAATAATTAAATAGGCCTACACGTTTAAATGTACGAACAAGAATAATTTCAAAAATTAAGACATGATTCAATACTCATATTTAAACACTTGTTTCAATACAATCAGTCCTATTCCACAATGCTAACATCAGTGTCAGGGAAAGTAAACGTCCCTCATTTGCAAGACATCAGATTCAGCTCTGTGACAGTTTGTTCTTTTGCTATGTCCATTGTGTCTGCAGAACTTGGGAATACAAAAGAGGTTGTGGCTCCAATGTTACTTTTTCTCGTGAAGTTACTTCATGTCTTTCTTATTATATGGTCAATGAAATGTCAAATTGTTTTCTTCCCTGCTAGCGTGACAAGAACAAGAGCACCACTCAACAGCTGCTGTTCCTTTTTCTGTTTTGACTGAAGTTGAAGTAGTATCTTTGAGGAAGAAGTGACATGATTCTAGCAATTCGGAGCCTGAGTTTCTTGTTTCCAGCATATTTTCATCTTCTTCTGATTCCATATTTTCCTTGTTGTTCTCCATATCACCAGCAACCAAATCCTTAATCACAATGCCTTTTCGGGAGGCACAGTCAAGCACTTCGCAAGACAGACAGGTCTGCTCATATCTGGGTCACCAACTCGAGCTCGCTGGAGATGTTCTTCAAAGGATGCAGTACAGGAGGGTTTATCGCTGCTAACACCATTCTCATTTTGTGAAATCTAACACAACACTTCTTCAGAACAGAAAGGCACAATATCAGTTTTTTAAACCTTGATAATATGTTGGTTGCAGAATTCATACCTATTTTCATCAAAGTTTCTTTCAACAGTTTAGGATATGCTGCATCAGTCCTCTATTGGTTTTCTTCCACTCATCTAATACATATTGCAAAAGAGTGCCATGTCAAGAGGCTGATAACAGTGGGTTGAATTTGGACGCAGGAGGAAATATCTAATGTCATATTCCTCACAAAGTTTGATGACGCTTATCAAGAGGTGACTGTATAAGTCATCCCCAATCATATTCGTAGGTTCTTGCAACTTCTTGGCATAGGGCAACAAAATTTTCATGAACCATGATTCAAACATGTTGAGATTGAACCACCCATTCACATTTCTGTTGTAAACAGCCCCATTGACACCTCCTTCAGTCCAAGTATCATACAGGTGCTTACTTTTGTAAATAGAAAATGGCTGTAACCAAGTTCCACCCTCATATGCTGTCATCATAACACTGATACTAGTTTTAGCTGTGTCTAAAATTCTTTTGGGATGCTTCATGCCTCTTTTGACAAGCATCTTCATCTGTCCTCTGTCATCAGAAAAATTTGTTCCATTTAGTTAACTCCTGCTTGATTAAGGTAACCCTGTATGATGTGATGTACAGCCATATTTCTGAGTGGAAAACCATTCTTGGCACACATCAGTAGATCCTCAACAAGCATTTTCTCCTCTTTGCTATTTAAAGCTGTTGGTGCACCCACCTTGTGTTTATACTTACTCCATAACTTATTGTTAAAGGTTGTGTACAGTACAGCACACTCTTTTGATGCTCTCCTCATGCTCATTTTCCCCTGACCATGGCCTTTACTGAATTTTTTTAGGAAAATGGAACTGTATTTGCACCTTTCAATGGACCCAAGCTTTTTGACATATGTTTTCACCAAGGTCGTTATTACCCTATAACAAGACAACTTTCCATATAAAGCACACTGTAACTTCACAATAGTATTACTTAGAAAATTATGTAAATGTTCATATGATACCCAACCAACTAAGGAATAGTTAACAGTATTAATTTACTCTATTTGTACAGCCTTTAAAACCGAGCAAGGTGACACAGTGGCTTAGCACACTGGACTCGCATTTGGGAGGATGATGCTCCAAACCCGCTTCCGGCCACCCTGATTTAGGTTTTCTGTGATTTACCTAAATCACTTCAGGCAAATGTTGGGATGGGTCCTTTGAAAGGACATGGCCAGCTTCCTTCCCCATCCTTCCCTGATCCATGATTGTGCTCCATCTCTAATGACTTCAATGTCAATGGGACGTTAAACACTAATCTCGTCCTCCTCCCCGCTCTCCCCGCCTGTACAACTTTTCATCTGTAGTTTTCACTGTTAACATTTCTACATGCAATAGATTGTTTATCACAACATTTACTGGCCAATTGTAGGTGACACCTGAGCGAATCCTCGGCACTCAACTAAGTGAACAAAAATGTTACCTTTGTTAATACATTGCACGTTGGCTCCATTATTGTTGCAGTTTTACATGAGAGTTCAACTACAGGCCAAATAATCACTATTGCCCCACTACTCAGTATTGCTCCATTCCATGGCACTCTCTCATGACACATCACAAAGTCCTAAAATACTGACACTATATCTTTTCATTTCCTTCTTCACCTTTTTTTAGTTTATCTTTCTCGTTCATCATTCCCATATTCCAAGTGTAGTGCCAATGGATCGTGCTGACAAGGAGCAAACTGACACAGGAGCATACTACCAAAATCACCCGATGAGGTCACAGGAACCTGTCAAGATGAAACATTGCACGAACCTATCCAAAGAAGCATTTCCACTCTGTGGCTCCATTGTATGTCAGATAGCTACAGAATGACAAGATTAATTTCAAAATGGTATTTTTCCTGAACAGAGAAAACACAGATTATTACAACCAACATCATTGTCAAGTCACCCATCATTGGGAAAAATGTGTTGATTGAAGGGTGAATGTGATGAATATGTACAGAAGGAGTAATAAACTCAGCAAACTTGAAGGTCTCCACTTTTTTCTTAAAGTGACAAAGCCTTATGACGACCCCTCGTAATCATTCTTCCCATGCACCTTTCATGAACTGAACAAATGGTACTCAAAGTATTCCCAACACTGTACTGTGGCTTTCAGACTACAAATGTAGTCATTTCTTTTGTTCTTTTTCAAATTACATGAGTAATCAAAAATTTTGGTCACTACTTGTAGATCAAGCATGATTTCATTTTAAAGACTGTATGTTTTTCAGGCCAAAAAACCTGCACGTTTTGCTGTGGGTGACACAGAGGTGGAGCAACATGGTGCAGACAGGTTTCGACGGAGGTACCTGTCCCGTGTAGGCGGCGGGGCAGCACGAGAGGGTGGTGGGCTATCAGAAGCACAGAAGCCTCTGCAGCAGCTCAGGGAACAGGAGCGCCTCAAGAGGCAGCGATTGAAGGCCAGGCAACGTGACAGGTCCAACATACTGGCCAACACACTCGCACTTGCCTTCCCAGATATGGCCAGGGTGGAGACCCAGGTGGAGGAAGCCATACTCGAAGAGGTGCAGTCAGAGCGCCAGATTGAAGAACTCAAGATGCTCTTCATTGAAGACTACCAGGTTAGTAGCCTTCAGAAGCCTTCTAACAAATCTCCTCCCAAAGTGGACCAGGGAAAACTTTGAGGTCCAGAAACCCCCTACCCACCCCAAAGCAAAAACAGCTGAATTGCAGATCAGATGAATGGGCTCTTTGGAGGAAACTACAAGGTCAACAGTCCTCCCTTCTGAGTGTGGTTATGATTGTGACCAAGGTGCAGCAAGCCTTCCAGAAATAGGGGCAGTTGAATGAATTCAAGATGCTCTTTGTGGAAGATCACCCGGTGAGTAATTTTCAGATATAAGACATTCTGATCAATCTCTTCCAAAACATGATAATGACCAACATCAAACCAGAGTAGAGTCTGAGGAAGGGGAAGTAGTGCTCAGATAGGTGCAGTCAGTCTGCCAAAAGCTGAATTAAATAGCAGAATTAAATATGGTCTTCATTGAAGACTACCATGTTAGTACCCTCAAAGGCGATCCAATAAGACTCCTTCCCTAGATAACCAGGGCTGACTGTGAGATCAAAAAGTCACCCCTCATGCTAAAGCAGTTGGATCATCAGACCAACTAAACAAACTCTTTGAAAGAAACTACCAGGTCAGTAGCTCCATTCTGAAGGCATTCTGAAAATCTGTACCCAAGGATGGTGGCAGCTGAATTCAAGGTCCAAAAAGCCACTTACAAAGAGATTTAGTTGGATGAACTCAAGCCATTCTTTGTGAAAAGCTAACAGGCATGTACTTTTCAGTCAAAAGACATTCTATAAATCTCTTCCCAGATATGGTAGGAACCAATACCAAGCTCTTTGATGACATACTTGAAGAAATGGTATTGCATTGCCAAACTGACAAAAAACCAACAGGCCAGTGACCTCTAGTCCCAAGACATTTGAAAAAATTCACATGTTGACCTTCGCTTTCATTATCTCTCTCTCTTTCATTTTATAAATAAGTTATCAAGCTTTTTACATTACATTTATCCTCTGCTAATCTTTTCATCCCTGAATGTTGATTACACCCAGCATCCTCTGCAATGTAATTTAATTTCTTAAGGGTAACTACAGTATGGAACTGTATGAATACTGTTTTCCTTTAATAAATATTGTTGCCTTCCTTTAAGAAAAGTTGTCAAAATGTTTATTGTATCAAAAGCGAAACTTGCTTGACAGAAATGTAATATTATGACAAGAACCTTCACAAGGGAAATTTTTAAGTACTGCCAATAGACACGTTAGACACATTTAAGAGATTTTTTTTAAAAAAACTGCTTATATCTTTTGGAGCACTTAGTTTCTTTTTCCAAGAAGAGAGAGATGTGTAGTTTGGAAAAAGCTAGAGTAGAAGAGGTGGACTGCTCACAACATAGGTTCAGAGGGACGTATCTGTTCTGAGGATAATGGTAGACAAAGAAAAGCTTTTTATTTTAAATATTATTATTTTCTACTTTCATATGTGTCTATTAACATTTTCTGTAATTTATCCCCCTGCAGATAAGCAATGACCAGCTGTTAAGTCTGCTTGTAATTTTACAATTAAATAAAAAAGTATGCAAATTATGTCCAAAATTAATCACTGTGTTGGATACCAAGGCATATTTGAATTCAGGACAATTAACTGCCAGATACAGTGGCCAGAGAACCGGAAATATCCCTACTGCAGCTGATTGTGACAGCCACAGCAGGGATAATTCAGGTGTCATCACTGTTGAGGCACAGGGGTATTTGTCTTTGGTCAGTTGACAGTCATGAAGCTAATGGATTAACTGTGAGTTTCCTGTAGTGTCTGCCTAGTTTGGCAGACAAGAACTTGTTCATTTAGATTTGGTAGAACAAAGATAATAACAGCCAAGTCAAATGCTGATGGGACAATCTAAAATTAAAGTTTTTTAAACTTGGACACCATACAAGTTAAAGTTCCCGAAGAAGATTTCAGTTTCAGAGTTAATGAAACAAAGTCAAAGTCTGGGGTAGAAACAAAGAAGAGAAGCCTTGCAAGTACAGAAGCTGATCCCTGACACAAGACATGGCATCATCATTACAGCAGCTCCAAGATGATTTCCTGACTGAAGAAATGCACAAGCATTTGGCGTCTGGCCCAGAAAGCTTAGTCAGAGTGAACTGGCTGTGTGCCAGCCTAAATACAGCCCTTGGCATCAGAATACATTTGGTCTTGCTAGCATCAGAATACATTCAGTCTTGTTGATCTAAGAAAGAAGTCCATGGCACCAGTGACCCCTGCTGACACTTTGCTCATCTGATTGTAGAGTGTGTCAGGGGATCCCTTGAACATCTTCTTTAAGAAAGCAGACTGCTTCCATAACTTGGACATAGCTTGGGTTGCTAGCTGGGTAGGCACAAGGCCTACCAAAAGCTTATCTTCTGCTCCCCCTCCCTGAAGAAGCCCGGATGTCTGCTAGTAGTGTGTAGAGCAGCTGAGAGTCCTCAAAACTGTTCAGCTGCAAATGGATGCCAAGATGGGCTGGCACTCACCTGGATATCCATGACTGAGGCCATGCAGCAGATGTAGTTGGATCCAAAGGGGCCAGCAAAACTGATAGCAGTGGAGAAATAGGCAGCTCATAGCCAGTCTGTAAGGAAACCATGTAATGTAAGAGACAAGAGAAGACTGTGTGAGAAAACACGGAAAAGAAGATGGGCGAAACATTTTGCCAAAGCACCTGGAATGTATAGGCATTGATGAAAATGTGCAGGAAGGTAATCTACTGTGTGCAAGCATGCAATTAAATGTGTGGGGAATAGGAGGGGGGGGGGGGGGAGGCACAGCAATGCAAGTGTCCTTGGTACAGTCAGAGGATTTACCATAAGGGAGAATCAATGTGGATGAAGGCTCAGGTGCCGCATCTGAAGGTGGAAGCTGTTGTGGTGTAATCCATTGACAGCAGACCCTGGTGGAGCAATGGGGATGGTGACAGGAGGCATCCAGTGCCGCAATGCTGCTGGCCGCAGGGTATAGCTAAGCTTTGCACCAGATGCAGGAAGCAGTGACAATGGTGTCTGGAGGTGCTCAGCACTGGTGTCATGTTGGTGGTGGCAACTGGATACCTCCAGAGCTGTGAAGACACTGGCCTCAAGTTTGGAGGGACCGGAGACTGTGGACTGAGACTGGAGGAGAGGAACTACACAGGGCAACTCTGATGTCCTGGGCCCTGCAGGCCTGTAAGGTGGTATTGCACCTGCCAGTAGTTGCACAGTAAGGAGAAGATAGATGAGTGTTCCACTGCTGCACTAGCAACGCTGGAATGGGAGTCTCAAAATCTTTTGGTGCAAATGGGTTGAGCACAAATACTGAGGGCCAGTGATGGAAGCTATTGTTTGCTGAAAAAACTGAAGGTCACATGAATGAGAAGAGGCCCACAACATCCACTGTGGACACATGTGAAAAAAGGGCAGACATACCTCATCACCAACATGTATGGGACAAGAGAGTAGACAGCAGGCCCCCCCATGCCACCCCTTCCCCCCCCCCTCCCAAAAAAAAAAAAAAAAAAAACAGAGAGAGAGAGAGAGAGAGAGAGAGAGAGAGAGAGAGAGAGAGAGAGAGAGAGAAAGGAAAAAAAGAAGTTTAAGAAATTGTTTGTATGGATTTGTTAGAACAAAATTTATTTAACAAAAGTGAATATATATATTCCAACATGTGGCTTAGTAGAACGTAAAAATTAATCACCTGACTAAGCCAATTACTTCTTGAGTAAAGAAGAAACATTATTGAAAAGAAAGTCTCTTCACAAATAGAGAAATAACTATAATATTTATAGGGAGGTTGAAGGACTGGACAAGATGGTCACTGGTTGTGGAAGAATGAATAAACATAAATGTTGTTTAAAGCAGGAGGTCCTTAAGAAGAATACAAACACTGTTAGAAAACATATCTAACTAGTAAATACACAAAGCTTAATGATAGCCATTTCACGTCCTGATGGGACAGTCTAAAGTTAAAGTCCTACGAACTTAGACAGACACCTTACAAGTTAAAGTCCCAGAAGGACAGTTCAGCTTCAGAGTTCTGACATGATCGAACACAGTGAGGTCTCAGATAGAAACAAAGTCCAGAAATCAATTCTAGAAACTCAACACTGACACAAAAGATGGTGCTGTTAGTGTGATGGCACTAGAGTGAGTTCCTGATTGAGGAAATGCATAAGCATTCAGCACTGGCTCTCCAGGGCCCATTTGCTGGCCTAAATACAGTGCCCGGCACCAGGACACGTTTGGTCTTTTTTTCCATCCTGTGACTGTCCACAGTGCCAACAACCTACACTGGTGCTTTGGTCACCATCTGGTTGTTGAAAGTATCATGGGAGCCCTTGAGTGTCTTTCAAAGAAAGCAGGCTGCCAGTGTAACTTAAATGTAGTTCATGTTGCTGGTTGCACTTACCTTACATCTTTTTGTACAGAAGATCTATGGATTGAATTTTTCAGTAGCAAAGTTTTCAGTAATGCTAATTTTAAATTTATGATTGCTAATAAGTTGTTTAATCAGGGTTTTTTCTGTGGTTATCATGCAGAGAGAACTTATCACTCGTCATTGAATTGTAATGGCAATTTTTAATCATTTTATTAAGGGTCCTCATACTTCCTTCAGAATACGCTGTAGGGACAGAGAATACAAAAACCAATTTGATAAGCTTTGTTAGTTTCTTATAAATATTTTGAAGATCATTGTCCACTATGAATTTACAAAATTCTGCAGATGTTAAATATTTATGTTGTCAATATAAATTTTTTGTTACAATATTATGAAAAGGATAGTTGCTGCTCACCACACAGATTTGAGTCAGAGAAAGGCACAACAAAATAACTGTTAGTTTTTTTAGTTATGCCTATCAAAAACTCAGCATTTCCACCATATGCTGAGAAGCAACTATGCTTCTCATAGCACTGTCACATTCCATCCTAGATTTTCCATTGTTTAAATTCTTCCTAACTCTTTCATGTCACTCTTTGTTGAAGAATGAGTAAATTGTGAGAAGACCATTCAGTTGCGTTGTTGGGAAATTTGATTTATAAATCCCAAACTAATTTTTAAGAAGCAGATATCATAAGATAACATCTTAATGGATTGGAAGTCACACCTACTAACATTCATTCCATTGTGGAATTTCTTGTTACAGCTTTCAGTAGATGAGGCCACAGTTTTTTTCCAACATCATATCCTTTAACAAGTGGAAGGTCTTCTTTATTTCAGCATAGCACATATCGATATCAAATGCAATTTTGTGTTATGAAGTGCTTAGCGATGGTTAATATATACAAATATTTCTTTGTCAAGGCAAAGCAGGAATAAGAACTGTATTTTATTAAGACTACTACACAGGCTACAAGCACTGTTGAATGACTGTTTCACAAACTTCATCATCTGTGATGGTATTTTGGAACATGTCTTTCAACTCATAGTATTTAAGATATATTGCCTGAACAGGTTGTGAACTGACATTCAAGTGTGTAAAACATGTTTGAGGCATTCTGCATTCTTTATTTTCTAAAAATTGTGTGCTGTTCAAGGACTTGCTTAAAGTGAATGGGAATACCACACAATTGTATGTAACAGCACTAGATTGTTTTTTATCCTAACAGTCCAAAAAAACAGCTCATGGGCATTTTCACTTAAAAATTTTTCGTCACGTTTAGCTGTTGTTACTGAAGCTCCACCACATATTTGCCTCACTGTTTTGTCACTACCTCCCAAAACATCAAGTGAATTGAGTATAACTTCTGATAAATGCTAAGCAGTTTTGTCTCTAGAAACATTACCAAACATAATGGGGCAGTCTTGTGTACAAAACCAGAGAATAATACTCATTTGTGACTTACAAGAAACATTCAGGGTTTCATCTGGTTGCACTCCAACAAATGCACATGGCAGTAACTCTTCTTTAATGTGATTGTTAATGAGCTCAGTAACCAATTCAATTAATTCATCTTGAATTGTGCTTGATGTTCCTTTTGATTCCAGATGTACTCTGCAAGTGTTCAGGAATAAACTGTTGCTGACTATACAATAGTTCGAATAAGTCAGAGTAATTCCCTTTATTGTCAGACCTTTCAGCTTCAAAGTTTCCCCTGAATTCAAGCTCTTGCCTGAGAAACAAACATCAATAAGTCTCTCAATCATGAATCTGTTTTGTTTCACAACCACATTATGTTCCATGGCTATAAGTTTGGCTCCTGCAGAAACTGAACTTTCAATTTTTCCATGACTCAACAACTGAAAACTCTCTTGATTCCAATGATGTCCTCATGAATTCTGATGTTTCTCATTTTTACTATCCTTTTTTTTTCACACATTCTCCTAAAGGAACTGCCATTCACTCTTTTTCAGTCCCACGCCTGCCAAAGCAATTTATTTGTTACAGAGCAACCTGCAAGCCAAGGAGACTTTTTATAACAAGAAAATTCAAATGTTCTGTTTGGTTTCCCATAAACCATTTTTAATGTCAAAGTGTGGTGTGAATTGCTTATCTTTATAAGTGCACTCTGTTTCTAAGTCTAGTTTGAAAATGTTTTGTCATCTAATTCACAAAGTAAAGACACAATTACTCCCTCTTTCACAAGGCATAATATAAGCCATTAATCATATACACTCATGAATTATACCACTAAAACCAAGTTTTGTTAAACCAGAACTGAAAAGCATGTGACATAACACCCAATTTCACAGCTGAGGTAAGCCTCACTGTCACACTACTATGACACATGACTGGCTGCTGCCCTGCCAGCTGCTGTGTGGAAACAAAGGACTATTTCTAGATGCTTCCAGTGAACTCTCAACTCATGGATTGAGTGAATAAAACTGTAGTAACATACAAAACAGACTTACACTGTTTTCAATGAATTGTTATATTGTAAATGTAAGATTTCTACCAAATTTTGAGTAGGCGAAGCCTCGAAAGCCTCTGAAGAACTTCCCCACTGCCAGCTGAACTGCTTAGAGTGACAAACGAGCTGCAGTAGGTGAATCATCTACCCTGACATGACACACCACCTTCGAGCTATTTCCCTTCAAATTTACTCCTTTCTTGCTTTTAGACTGAACAGTACCCTTTTCTGCATGAGGACTGCATTTAGTCCTTCTGGGGTGCAAACAGATGTATGGTCCATGCTGGAAGATGTACAGGGTTGCATGTGAGATGACAATACATGACTTGAATACAGACTTGAACTTTTAGTGCTGTCACTGAAACTACTAAAATACTGGAAGGAAGTTTCCCCTTGTCAGTACTTCTTTTACAATCTCCCAAAACTTTCATATTACTTAGGGCCTTCATAAACTGCAGATTCTGCACACCAGAAGTAAATGTTATAGTTAGTCTCTTGTCAGTTGTTTTTAATTTAGTTCAAGCCCCGCAACAGTCAAATAATAAAAAAAATTGTGTTTCATTCAGAAATTAGAAAGACTAAAGATATCATTTCAAAATTGGGGGCACTTTTCTGAAAATGTGAAACTACATATTTTTCTAATTTAGCAAAAGTGGCTAGGATATCTATAACAAATTTACAACTTGTGATGTGATTGTGACATGATAATTTAACAAATAATCTCAAATCAAAGTATCCTGTCTTCCTTATGTTTTTCATTTCTGGTACTTTTAGTTAAGAAATGTATTTAATGAAACATTTCATGCAAGTTGGAGTATACTACAAAGGATTAATAACAACACTATAAAGAAATTACAGAATATGTCTGGTAAAATATATTAGTCAAAATTTGACATTGTGTCCACTCCCATCTCCAATAGCCACCAACATCTTTGGTAAAGTTTCTCTTCTCAGTGACAGTATTCTCTTAAAATGACAGGGTATAATGAGTCACCCACCTGTAACATTATCTTTTTTATAAATACACTCCTGGAAATTGAAATAATAACACCATGAATTCATTGTCCCAGGAAGGGGAAAATTTATTGACACATTCCTGGGGTCAGGTACATCGCATGATCACACTGACAGAACCACAGGCACATACACAGGCAACAGAGCATGCACAATGTCGGCACTAGTACAGTGTATATCCACCTTTCGCAACAATGCAGGCTGCTATTCTCCCATGGAGACGATCGTAGAGATGCTGGATGTAGTCCTGTGGAACAGCTTGCCATGCCATTTCCACCTGGCGCCTCAGTTGGACCAGCGTTCGTGCTGGATGTGCAGACCGCGTGAGACGACGCTTCATCCAATCCCAAACATGCTCAATGGGGGACAGATCCGGAGATCTTGCTGGCCAGGGTAGTTGACTTACACCTTCTAGAGCACGTTGGGTGGCACGGGATACATGCGGACGTGCATTGTCCTGTCTAGGAATGGTAGAACGATGGGTTCGATGACGGTTTGGATGTACCGTGCACTATTCAGCGTCCCCTCGACAATCACCAGAGGTGTACGGCCAGTGTAGGAGATCGCTCCCCACACCATGATGCCGGGTGTTGGCCCTGTGTGCCTCGGTCATATGCAGTCCTGATTGTGGCGCTCACCTGCACGGCGCCAAACACGCATACGACCATCATTGGCACCAAGGCAGAAGCGACTCTCATCGCTGAAGACGACACGTCTCCAATCGTCCCTCCATTCACGCCTGTCACGACACCACTGGAGGCGGGCTGCACGATGTTGGGGCGTGAGCGGAAGATGGCCTAACGGTGTGCGGGACCGTAGCCCAGCTTCATGGAGACGGTTGCGAATGGTCCTCGCCGATACCCCAGAAGCAACAGTGTCCCTAATTTGCTGGGAAGTGGTGGTGCGGTCCCCTACGGCACTGCGTAGGATCCAACGGTCTTGGCGTGCATCCGTGCGTCGCTGCGGTCCGGTCCCAGGTCGACGGGCACGTGCACCTTCCGCCGACCACTGGCGACAACATCGATGTACTGTGGAGACCTCACGCCCCACGTGTTGAGAAATTCGGCGGTACGTCCACCCGGCCTCCCGCATGCCCACTATACGCCCTCGCTCAAAGTCCGTCAACTGCACATATGGTTCACGTCCACGTTGTCGCGGCATGCTACCAGTGTTAAAGACTGCGATGGAGCTCCGTATGCCACGGCAAACTGGCTGACACTGACGGCGGCGGTGCACAAATGCTGCGCAGCTAGCGCCATTCGACGGCCAACACCGCGGTTCCTGGTGTGTCCGCTGTGCCGTGCGTGTGATCATTGCTTGTACAGCCCTCTCGCAGTGTCCGGAGCAAGTATGGTGGGTCTAACACACTGTTGTCAATGTGTTCTTTTTTCCATTTCCAGAAGTGTATAAACAACTAATACCATATATACTATAGTTCTTGCATAGCTTAAAATTATCACAGCTGTTTCACTAAAAGAATTCATATGATTTTGTATACAATGTATTATATTTCAGACTAAAATGTATAAAAACGAAATTAATGTGTTACAATCGATATGTACTAACATTTAAAATTACTCTTCTTTTAAAAACAATTGAAATTACATAATTTGTGTCATACTTAAAATTCATATTATTAATTGCGCAATCTAATGCTAATTATTAATTTATTTCTAGATTGATTCATAAAATAATGATATAGTGTAGTGATGATTCATATTTTGTCTTGTAAACCTTTTTTCTTTGTAAACTCTTTGGGAATTGTGAGTACCACAGAATTTAAGTAGTAGTGGGCATGTCGCAGATGGAAGAATACGTTTTTATATCTGTCACCAACAACACACTTATTGGTTTTTTGAATGTGGAAATTATAAAGTTGGTGTGATTTAGAAGAATGGGATAAAATAAAAGAAAATCATAGCAACAAGCAAATCTTCATCAGCTATTTTGTCTGCAGGATCCATTAAATCAAAATTTCAGCAGCAAGAATGTACTCCTGGACTTAGAGCCTACAACAACAACAACAACAACAACAACAACAACAACAATGAGATAATCAAGATGAATAAAAAGTTCTTCTTTTGTAACCTTACTTCTCTCAAAGTTTTCAAAATTTGTGCAAAGAATGAAACTTTAATGGTGATGTGTGGGAGAGTAAGATTACAAGTGGTGGCTCATCCACGATCTGTTGACTGATAACGAAGTTTTGTCTGTTGCACAAGAAGAATGGATTTTGGATATGTTTATTTGCAGTTTTTATGTAAATGAAGATTTGGAAGCTCCAATTACTCGACAAAAGAAGATACGCAACAAAATCGTATAAGCAGTGACGAGAAATTGATATAATATCATCAATGACAGACCAGATGTATTGAAAGGGGACTTAACAACTGTGATAAAGTACATCAGAAAAGATAAGCTCAAATGATTTGCGAAATTAATTCTTCTTGGTGGACTCTTGTAATTGCTAGCAAAATGAAGAAAGACGAGGGTAGTGGTGATGAAGTGAAAGCTGTAGCACCAAACCTAGACGTGTTTGAACCAAGTGAAAATATAGTTAGCAAAGAAACAGTGAAAACTGATATTTTGCAGTTGATTTCAGTAAAATTGGAGGAGATGAAGATGGGCAACAATAACAAATTTAGTGCAGTCAATGATCAGTTAACAGAAATTCAAACTGAAAACTATAGTAAAATGGACGAGGTACAACACCAAATACACCAACTTAGTAACCTGATTTTGGAACTAAAAGAAATGGGTTATCAGATGGATTAAAAAGGTGAATGAAAAAGTAAGTATATTAGAAGATAAATTTATTGTTTTGGAAAATGAGTTCATGGCCCAATCTGCACAACAAGCAAAGAATGTTAATGACATCAGAGTTCAACAGAAAGCCACAGCAGAAAGAATGGAACAGAACTTTATTAGATCAAAAAATTTTAAATGTTGAAAACAGTATGCTAACTAACATAAATGTTTTCGATCACAAATTTCAGTACTCCAGGAAAATTATATTCACAATAATCTGTATTCAAACAATGGTACTGCATGGTCCAACATTACAATCAAAAGTTTTCCATCAGACAATTTACATCCAATGGATTTTCTGCACCACTGTAGAGATAGTTTTGTGTCAGATATGAGTGACGAGCAAAAGATTAAATTTGTTAAATGAGGTCTTGAAGACGAAGCTTTGTCTTAGGGTAAATCTAAATTTAAGTCAGTGGGAGACATACCAAAATTTAGAAAAAAGGTTTTTAAATAAATTTTGGTCAGATGCTGAACGAGAGAGAGTTAAAAGTGAATTTCTGAATGGCTCAAACTATAGGAATAGAGATGATACACTGATAGAATTTTGTAAGAATCAACTTAAGAAATTAGCACACGTTGACAGACCACTTGACGAAAAGACATTAATTGATGCACTAAAGAGGAGATTACCAGAAAGGTTGCAGTGGGATTTAGTATACAGACCTAACAGTTGTATAGAACAATTTTTACAATATATAGACAGGCTGGATAGGACAGTAGAAAGAAACATGTACCATAATAACCGAAATCATAGAGATCACAATGGCAACAACTACAGAAACAGAGATAGTGGTAACTTTAATCAGGGTCAACATGGTAATAGAGACAGAAACTTTGAACATCAGCAGAATAAGAACAATGGAGATAACTATGGGCAATATAATAAGAGAAACAATCATAAAGGCAACTATTCGGGAAACGGTGGTCCGCCTGAATGAGGGTCCACAGTTTTCGGGTGAGGAGACCCAACAATTTACACACACATTTAGAGAATAGTAGTATTAATACTGTAGGACAAATATCTGAATGTGAACAGAAGGAACATCAGAGTTCTAATTTTATGTTTCGATCAAAAGTTTTGGAATACTATGTTTAATTATAATTATGTAGATACTAATCACAAACCTGAATGTCAGTGTAATGAGAATTTTGATGTAGTGTGTGCTAATGATTTCTTCTCTTGGTCAGAAAACAGTGTTATTGATATATGCCAAACAAGTGATGACTATATTGGATCTGAATCAGGTGGTATTTTTGATGTAGGTGTGAATGAGAACTGTGAAATGACTGAGGTTGGTGAGTCTGAGACTGGTAGCTTATTGCAAATGAATGTAAGCGAGGAGTGTGACTTTGATAGTGATGATAATTGTGTTGTTAATCATTTTATTGATGAAGTAAATCTGGAAGAATATGATGACGATAATGATGGTGATGATGATGAGTATCAGTTTTGCGGAGTTTAAGAATAGTATTATAAATAATATAATATATAATAATAATAATTAATAATATATATATAATAGTTCCATAGTTATTCGTGAATGCAGCTAACATAACTGATGTTTGTTATAATGAAAGTGAGAGTTATGGAATACCAGTCCAGTCAAAGCAGTTTTTCGTTCATGTCATGCAAAGTAATGATCCAAACAGTGAAGGTGAGTTATCTGTAAGCCTAGAGAATAAAGGTGATTTTTTTGTAATTTGTTTGGTACCAAATTGATGATAATGTAGATAAATTTCCATTGTGGACTAAGTTAGCTGTAGTTAGTCAAAACTTATATCCATATTGGTGGAATGAAGTGAAAGAAGATCTAAGTAGGGAATGTAATTTTGACAGTAATGTATTTTGTGTTCCTTCTGTAATAAGTAATGTTAATTGTGCTGTGAAACCTATTCAGTATGTTCAATGTTTACCTGTCAACATGTGTAACCAAAGTAATGTTATGATACCAATAAAGTTGAAAAACCCTCCAAAAGCAGTGTAGATGTAGCATTTGATGAAACTGAAAGTGATCTTTTACATGAAGTTTCTAATAACAAAGATGATAATTCAGATTTTGGATGTCCTTACATTAAGATTTATCAGTGGGAAGGGAACTGTTTGACTGATACAGGTAGTCCAGTTTATGACATATCTGAACAATTTAGAGACAAGATTAAATATAGTAATAATTTTGTGGAAATGTCCATTGCACTTGTACAGATAAGAGGAGTAACTGGTAAGCGAAGCAAGTATGTAAAATGTCAAGTACTGTTGACGTTTAGTATAGAGGACAAGAGATATGCCCATGGATGCATAGTGATACCTAGTCTAGAAGAAAATATTCACTATGTCTGTAGATTTATAATACTATATAATTGTGTTTTCCTTGCCCTGAATGTAGTATGTAAGATCATGTAGTTTTTAAAGTTGTGTCTTATCTATTGACTAAGGGAGATGATGAAACAGCAGCGGTAAAGGAGAAAGCAGACACATGATGGTAAAGGTAGATTTTCTATGTTTGAAGTAGGAGATCTTATGTTGGTGACAGCCCAAGAGAAATCTAAAGTGTTGATAGAAATTATCCATAAATATCTAATTTTACTTCGTTTTTTTTTTCCATTGTCATGAATTTAGTGTATAAGACGATATGATTTCTAGAGTTCTATTTTATCCATTGACTGAGTTTAAATCTATCTGTAGATTCATATGACTACATAACTGTGTTTTGTTTGTCTGGAATTTATAATACTATATAATTGTGTTTTCCTTGCCCTGAATGTAGTATGTAAGATCATGTAGTTTTTAAAGTTGTGTCTTATCTATTGACTAAGGGAGATGATGAAACAGCAGGGGTAAAGGAGAAAGCAGACACATGATGGTAAAGGTAGATTTTCTATGTTTGAAGTAGGAGATCTTATGTTGGTGACAGCCCAAGAGAAATCTAAAGTGTTGATAGAAATTATCCATAAATATCTAATTTTACTTCGTTTTTTTTTTTTTTTTCCATTGTCATGAATTTAGTGTATAAGACGATATGATTTCTAGAGTTCTATTTTATCCATTGACTGAGTTTAAATCTACCTGTAGATTCATATGACTACATAACTGTTTTTTGTTTGTCTGGAATTTAGTATGTAAGATGATGTGATTTTTAAAGTTTTGTCTTATCTATTGACTGGATTAAAATCTATGATACACTTTATAATTATGCTCTGTAATAGATTTATGCTTTAGAATTTAATATACACTTCTGGAAATTGAAATAAGAACACCATGAATTCATTGTCACAGGAAGGGGAAACTTTATTGACACATTCCTGGGGTCAGATACATCACATGATCACACTGACAGAACCACAGGCACATAGACACAGGCAGCAGAGCATGCACAATGTCGGCACTAGTACAGTGTATATCCACCTTTCGCAGCAATGCAGGCTGCTATTCTCCCATGGAGATGATCGTAGAGATGCTGGATGTAGTCCTGTGGAACAGCTTGCCATGCCATTTCCACCTGGCGCTTCAGTTGGACCAGCGTTCGTGCTGGACATGCAGACCGCGTGAGACGACGCTTCATCCAGTCCCAAACATGCTCAATGGGGGACAGATCCGGAGATCTTGCTGGCCAGGGTAGTTGACTTAAACCTTGTAGAACACGTTGGGTGTTACGGGATACATGCGGACGTGCATTGTCCTGTTGGAACAGCAAGTTCCTTGCCGGTCTAGGAATGGTAGAACGATGGGTTCGATGACGGTTTGGATATACCGTGCACTATTCAGTGTCCCCTCGACGATCACCAGAGGTGTACGGCCAGTGTAGGAGATCGCTCCCCACACCATGATGCCGGGTGTTGGCCCTGTGTGCCTCGGTCGTATGCAGTCCTGATTGTGGCGCTCACCTGCACGGCGCCAAACACGCATACGACCATCATTGGCACCAAGGCAGAAGCGACTCTCATCGCTGAAGACGACACGTCTCCATTCGTCCCTCAATTCACGCCTGTCGCGACGCCACTGGAGGCGGGCTGCACGATGTTGGGGCGTGAGCGGAAGACGGCCTAACGGTGTGCGGGACCGTAGCCCAGCTTCATGGAGACGGTTGCGAATGGTCCTCGCCGATACCCCAGGAGCAACAGTGTCCCTAATTTGCTGGGAAGTGGCGGTGCGGTCCCCTACGGCACTGCGTAGGATCCTACAGTCTTGGCGTGCATCCGTGCGTCGCTGCGGTCCGGTCCCAGGTCGACAGGCACGTGCACCTTCCGCCGACCACTGGCAATAACATCGATGTACTGTGGAGACCTCACGCCCCACATGTTGAGCAATTCGGCGGTACGTCCACCCGGCCTCCCGCATGCCCACTATACGCCCTCGCTCAAAGTCCGTCAACTGCACATACGGTTCACGTCCACGCTGTCGCGGCATGCTACCAGTGTTAAAGACTGCGATGGAGCTCCGCATGCCATGGCAAACTGGCTGACACTGACGGCGGCGGTGCACAAATGCTGCGCAGCCAGCGCCATTCGACGGCCAACACCGCGGTTCCTGGTGTGTCCGCTGTGCCGTGCGTGTGATCATTGCTTGTACAGCCCTCTCGCAGTGTCCGGAGCAAGTATAGTGGGTCTGACACACCGGTGTCAATGTGTTCTTTTTTCCATTTCCAGGAGTGTATAAATACCATGAGACTAAATGAGTAGAGCTTTTTACAGTTTTGAAATGGGACAATAATCATAATTTGTACTGTAAACATTAGAAATAGTATCTGAGAATATCTGTGTGTATTACCTTATTAGTCCATTCTTTTCATTGCATTTAACTTTGTTTGTTCATGTTTCTTACGTGAACACTTTTTAATTTTACCTGACATAAATCCCATGACTATGTAAAATGAAGATGGAGAGCATATCTCATGTGATGTGAAGGATGTATTGAACAACATATTTAGTACACAAAACAATGTTTCAAGATTTGATGTGAATGCTAGACAGGAAGTTATCTATCTGCTGCAGCATGTGATGAGAACTCTAAAGAGGAAGCTAGAGGATGTTGGTGGATCCATTCCCCACACTGCTGTATGGCTGTACACTGCTGGACCAGTCATCTTGCAAGAGACTGAGAAGTCCATATATCAGTGGTTTGATTTGGTATAACAAGCTACCAAACTCTCTAAGAACGTACACGGGAAATCTTTTTAAAACAAAATTAAAATCTTTTCTAACAGAAAAATGTTTATATTGTTTCAATGAATTTTAAGATAGTGATTGTAACATGAGGCATTAGCATATCAGTTGTAATGTGATGAATGTAAAAAATAGACATAAGAAGCAACAGCTACAGAATATAGTGTATTTTATAAGTATAAATATAACCATAGTATTAATTCTGATGTTTGCAAAAGCCATCATTATGATGGCTCCATGCAAAGAAAATGTAAATAAATAAATAAAAAATAAATAACAATCATAGATGACGGATAACATACTCAAGCATCTGTCAACTAGAATGTGTGTTATGTCTGATATTTGTGAATTGTTAACCAAGGCTGCTAAAGACAGTGTTACTCAGAATAAATGCATGTTTTTTGTTTTATTGGGTGACTGACCCTCCAATCATTATGTAACTTTAAATCAGTGTACTTTTTTTTATCAATTTTAAATGAATTTTCTAGGTCTTTGTGTGGTCATCATGACTGTTTTTTTTTTTGTGTGTGTGTGTGTGTGTCAGAGAGAGAGAGAGAGAGAGAGAGAGAGAGAGAGAGAGAGAGAGAGAGAGAGAGAGAGAGAGAGAGAGTGTACCCAAGGAGAAAGTACAACCATTGATTGAATCTAGATGCTTCTCACAATTACTCACACATAATTGAACTCATTGATATGATTATGGCTTTCATTCATTTTGTTGTGTGGAAATATTTTGCTGGTTTGTACCCAGTGGCGTTTGGAATCATGGGTCAATCCCCACATTGTAAACTTAGGCCCTAATATTTTTCCATTATTTTGTCCTTTCATGAGTCAACATATCTGTAAATACTATAGTTTATATTGCTGATTAATTGCTACTCATGATCGAGTATATTCTTCTGGTCTGTACCCATCATTGAGAGTTTTTCGAGTTGGCTCACTCGTTGTACACATAGCCTCTGAAATTTTTTATCTTCTTTTTTGAAGATTTTGAAGGTTTGATTTCTTGTAATTTACATTGTCTCTGTAATTATTTCTGTAGTTTAGTGGTGCAATGTTGTAGTTTTGATCTTGTATTATTTGCCTTGTGATGGTATGTTCCACAGATATGAAAATCTGAATGCCATATCCTGATAAATGTATAGTTTATGATTTGTACAGTATATATTTTTCTTATGTTCTCTGTAATATGTTACGTATCAGATACTGCTATACATCTATCAGCTATCCTCGACATATTTTGAATGCCGCTTGGCAAACCTTATAGTCTGTCACAGGGGGATATTATAATGAATCACCCTCCTCTAACATTACCTTTTTTTACAGAAATAACTGATACCATGTATACTATCAATTCTTACATGGGTTAAAATTATCTCAGCTGATTCACTAAAGGAATTCATATGATTTTGTATACAATGTATTTATTTCAGGCTAAAATGTATAAAAAAGAAATAAATGTTTTACAGTTGATATGTACTAACAGTTAAAATTACTCTTTTTTTAAAAATAATTGAAATTTCAAAATTTGTGTCATACTTAAAATTCATATTGCTAATTGCACAATCTAACACTAATTATTAAAATTAATTTCTAGAACAATTTATAAAATAATGATATATTTTACTGATTATTCATCTTTTGTTTTGTAAAGTCTTTTGCTTTTTAGGCTCTTTGGAAATTGTGAGTACTGCAGAATGTAAGTATTAGTGGGCATGTCTCTGAGGGAAGTAGATGTTTTTATAAGTGTATCACCAACAATGTAATTATTGGTTTTTTGAATGTGGAAATTGTGAAGTTGGTGTAATTTAGAAGAATGGGCTAAAATAAAAGAACATATAAGCAACAGGCAAATCTCCATCAGTTATTTCACCTGCAGGAACCTGTTAAATAAAAATTTCAGCAGCAAGAATGTACCCCTGGACTTGGAGCCTAATTTTACTCCTCTCGAAGTTTTCAAAATTTGTGCAAAGAATGAGAACATTAATGGTGATGTGTGGGAGGGAAAGGTTATAAGGGTCAATAAAATGACCATACACAAAAAGCACCAGGTGGTTATGATTAATGTGCAGCACTTGACAGTGGTCCAGTGTGAGTTTTAATTATCATCATCATCATCATCATCATGATGTGGTCTTCAGTCCTGAGACTGGTTTGATGCAGCTCTCCATGCTACTCTATCCTGTGCAAGCTTCTTCATCTCCCAGTACCTACTGCAACATACATCCTTCTGAATCTGCTTAGTGTATTCATCTCTTGGTCTCCCTCTACGATTTTTACCCTCCACACTACCCTCCAATACTAAATTTGTGATCCCTTGATGCCTCAACACATGTCCTACCAACCGATCCCTTCTTTTAGTCAAGTTGTGCCACAAATTTCTCTGCTCCCCAATCCTATTCAATACTTCCTCATTAACTATGTGATCTACCCATCTAATCTTCAGCATTCTTCTGTAGCACCACATTTCAAAAGCAAAACTTCTTTACCACTTTAAGTGTCTCATTTCCTAATCTAATTCCCTCAGCATCACCCGACTTAATTCGAATACATTCCATTATCCTCGTTTTGCTTTTGTTGATGTTCATCTTATACCCTCCTTTCAAGACACTATCCATTCCATTCAACTGCTCTTCCAAGTCTTTTGCTGTCTCTGACAGAATTACAGTGTCATCAGCAAACCTCAAAGTTTTTATTTCTTCTCCATGGATTTTAGTACCTACTCCTAATTTTTCTTTTGTTTCCTTCACTGCTTGCTCAATATACAGATTGAATAACATCGGGGAGAGACTACAACCCTGTCTCACTCCCTTCCCGACCACTGCTTCCCTTTCATACCCCTTGACTCTTATAACTGCCATCTGGTTTCTGAACAAATTGTAAATAGCCATTCGTCCCTGTATTTTACTCCTGCCACCTTCAGAATTTGAAAGAGCGTATTCCAGGTAACATTGTCAAAAGCTTTCTCTAAGTCTACAAATGCTAGAAACGTAGGTTTGCCTTTCCTTAATCTAGCTTCTAAGATAAGTCGTAGGGTCAGTATTGCCTCACGTGTTCCAACATTTCTATGGAATCCAAACTGATCTTCCCCAAGGTCGGCTTCTACTAGTTTATCCATTCGTCTGTAAAGAATCCATGTTAGTATTTTGCAGGCGTGACTTATTAAACTGATAGTTTAGTAATTTTCACATTTGTCAACACCGGATTTCTTTGGGATTAGAATTATTATATTCTTCTTGAAGCCTGAGGGTATTTTGCCTGTTTCATATATCTTGCTCTCCAGATGGTAGAGTTTCATCAGAACTGGCTCTCCCAAGGCTGTCAGTAGTTCTAATGGAATGTTGTCTATTCCCAGGGCCTTGTTTCGACTCAGGTCTTTCAGTGCTCTGTCAAACTCTTCACGCAGTATTATATCTCCCATTTCATCTTCATCAACGTCCTCTTCCATTTCCATAATATTGTCCTCAAGTACATCGCCCTTGTATAGACCCTCTATATACTCCTTCCACCTTTCTGCTTTCCCTTCTTTGCTTAGAACTGGGTTTCCATCTGAGCTTTTGATATTCATACAAGTGGCTCTATTTTCTCCATAGGTCTCTTTAATTTTCCTGTAGGCAGTATCTATCTTACCTCTAGTGAGATAAGCCTCTACATCCTTACATTTGTCCTCTAGCCATCCCTGCTTAGCCATTTTGCACTTCCTGTCGATCTCATTTTTGAGACGTTTGTATTCCTTTTTGCCTGCTTCATTTACTGCATTTTAATATTTTCTCCTTTCATCAATTAAATTCAGTATTTCTTCTGTCACCTAAGGATTTCTATTAGCCCTCGTCTTTTTACCTACTTGATCCTCAGCTGCCTTCACTACTTCATTCCTCAAAGCTACCCATTCTTCTTCTACTGTATTTCTTTCCCCCATTCCTGTCAATTGTTCCCTTATGCGCTCCCTGAAACTCTGTACAACCTCTGGTTTAGTCAGTTTATCCAGGTCCCATCTCCTTAAATTCTTACCTTTTTGCAGTTTCTTCAGTTTTAATCTACAGGTCATAACCAATAGATTGTGGTCAGAGTCCACATCTGCCCCTGGTAATGTCTTACAATTGAAAACCTGGTTCCTAAATCTCTGTCTTACCATTATATAATCTATTTGATACCTTTTAGTATCATATGGCAGCAAAACTTGGTAGATTGCTACTGTGTTAATGTAAAACCGATTTACAGTGGAAAAAGATTACTTCAAATTTTGGCCACCAGATGCAAATTTGGCACTGTGGGTGCAAGAAAGATGTATAGAATTGTTTCCATATGTAATGGATTAAGAATGGGGCGTGGGGAGGAAATGTCAAACGAGTGAGAATGCTATCATGTTAATTTTGTTATTAAGCACCAGTCAAATATTTTGTTCAACATGAGCACCAGAGACATCAAAGAGATGCTGCATCTATGAAATTACATGGTCAACAGTTGCTTACAGGTGTTCTGGTGTAAAACATACAAAATGTTCTTGTATTCTGGTCTTCAGATCAAGTAGAGACCAAATGTGTCCCTGGTAAATGAGTTCTTTTAGATATTGCCAGAGCAAAAAGTCTATATATGGGTTCAGATCATGTGATCTTACATGTCATACATATGGAAAACCTCTGGAGATAACATGTTCATGGAATGTTGTGTTAAGCACATCTTTCACTGTGCAGGTGACATGTTGTGTTGCCCCATCTTGCATGAAAATGGTGGTTCCCACACAGTTGCACTGTTACAAAGCAGGAATCACATGTTGTAGAAGGAGGTCTCAACAATGTGCAACTTGATAGGCCCTGTGGGTGTTTTCTCCTCAAAGAAGAATAGACCAAGAATAATTGTGCTTGTGAATCCACACCACACAGACACATACAATGAGTGCATTGGCTCTTCATGCATAACATGTGGTTTAATTCAATAGTTCTGTGTGTTCACTGCATCCTGTAGGGTAAAATATGCCTTGTCAGCTCCATAAAATATAGCCTGGCCACATGTTATCAACTCTGATCTATGCCAGAAACCAAAGACAAATTCGTTACATTACTGGGGACCATGGCATTTCAGTTGCTGCACCCCAAAACTTTCCACACTTTTGACCATGGGATAGACTACTCTCATGACACTGCGTGAGTACTAGCACTAACTAGGGTATATGGTGCATTCCTCTCCCAGATGCCACAGAAAACTCACTTGTGTTTTTGAGTTTTACCGTCTTTAAACTATTTAATGGCAGTGAGCCTCTCCTCAGACCTCCTCATTTATAATCGTATCAATGCTGCACTGTAATTTCTGCTGTTCATATGAAACAGTACCACTAACAGCACATGATCTCTCTTCTCAATAACCACTGTTCACTCATGTTATGGCTTTTCAAATGGCAGTGTGGATGTCATACCATCACACAAATAGTCTAGAGCATCAGATTTACACCTGTTGGCCAAAATTAGAAATAATTTTTTTCCAGCATAAATCAGTTACACATTAACACATTAGCATATCTACCAAGTTTTGCTGCCACATTATAATTACAGCCCATACTGAACCTCCATGAACAGCTGCTCTTTAATTATCTCCTGATAGCTCATAAATTAAAGGATTAAGTGGGGCACATTTCTACAACAGATGAATGCAGCCAAATGCATAACTGAAGTGCTCAGTACTTGATCAAGACTTGTGCAGCACTTTGTGGAAGGTAATACTGCCAGGCAACAACAACATCAGTCACTTGCATTTAAAACAGGCAGTCCTAACCACATCAACATAAATAATGAATACAGTGTCCTGGTCAGAGAAACTGGTAACTGTATATTTCTTGGCGTGTTCATAGTTGAAGACATTCAGTGGGCAAATCATATTAATTTTATATATAATGAAACAAGTTGTGGCTCATTTCATCTTAACCAGATGACAAAATTAGTCTCTAGTCAAACATTCAGAATTGTATGCTATGCACAGTTTATCCTTTCCTTCGCTGTGGAGTTAAGTAATAGGGCTGTGCAGAATATTGCTGTTAAGAAAATGGCAATGAGACTTATACATGGAGCAAACCATAAGGTATCTTGTCATGAGGTGTCTGTACAGCATAAATATTTAACAATGTATTCTTTATGCCCTTTTAAATTACCATTCCTTCATTTTTTGATTAACAAATTAAACAGCATGACTGTACTATGTGATATGACCACAGTATCACTACAAAATTATAATATTTTTGACAAATAACAAAATTAAAACTGACAGATTGAAGCCCATAGATAAATAGTTCTATCTGGTTTAATAAGCTGCCACATTCCCTAAGAATTTGCAAAGGGAACAATGTCAACACAAAGTTAAGTTCTGTTTTTATTTGGAGAAAAATGTTTTCATGCATTTCAAGATTTGCAAGTGGGAGTTTCATGCATAACATGATACTACTTGTGCTGTGAATTGATTTGAAACAGCAATATGTGAATTGTAGTTGAATAAATACATAAAGTATAATGTGAATCAATAATTTCATGCAATACATTTTTGTACATATAGGTATTGTACCACTACTACTACTTCAAACTTTTGCAGAAACCATCATTTTGACTACTCCAGGAAAAAACACTGACTATAGCAATGTTTAATACCTAAGGAAATAAATGTAGCTGTATTGTTCACAAGAAGTTCTTTGAAGGGTTCACTTTGCACTTTGGCAGGAAGTTACTCTGTTTGCACTCATGATTATGAATACCAGTTCCAATTTGTGGCACAACTGTGTATATTCTTATGTGTTCATGTACTAATTCCATTATTAAGTTTTTGATATCTAATATTTTTTGTAGGACTGTGAGGAGGATGCTTTGAATATTATCACAGAACATGGCTTTGAATATGAGTTTGACTGGTTAAAATTTCTTGCTGAAGGTGAACTGCGGCATAGGATTTTACATGGACAAATTGGTGTTGATACTACAGATAACATGATGTTTTCAGATATGAATGTAAGTGTGGTAATTTGTATATGATAGGTTATGATAGGCAGCTTTGTTGATTGTATATTCCATGTTCAATCTTTTTCATGTGCAGACATTGTAACTATTTCATAATTTTACTATTTTTGTGACAGTCTGGTATCATTTGAGTAGCCCGGATGCAAAAGCCACTAACTGCATGCTAAGCATAACAGATAATTGTGAGAAACTTGACCCATCCAAACTATTAAAGTTAAAGATTTCATTTCTTTTCTAAAAATAAGCAAAACAATCAATTAATCACACGCTATTAATGGCTGAACCGACAGGAAGAAGATGCTGTGATATGCAAATGATTAGCTTCTCAGAGCATTCACACAAGGTTGGCGCCAGTGGCAAAACCTACAATGTGCTGACATAAAATGTAGAGATCAACCAATACAGAATGTTGAAGATACAAAATTCCTGGGTGCTTATACAGACAGTAAATGTAATTGGTCAGTTCACATTCTACATCTATGCAAGAAACTTAGCTCGGCAACATTTGAATTACGGGTAATTTCTTCAGTGGCTGAAGTTGACGCCATTAAGGTTGCCTACTTTGGCTACTTACACTCATTGATGTCATATGCTATCATGTTCTGGGGGAACCAACCACTTGAAAAAAAGTTTTCACCGTCCAAAAAAAAGCAATCAGAATAATGTGTGGGGTCCATCAAAGACACACTTGCAGCACTTGTTTCGAAAGATAGGTATCCTAACAACTGCCTCACAGTATATTTTTTCCTTGCTGACCTTTGTGTGCAAAAATTATTCTATCTACCAAGACAACAGTAAATTCCATGGCTATAACACCAGAAACAAAAACAATCTACATGTCGAAATGAAACGTCTCACTCTGGTACAAAAAGGAGTTTACTACTCCAGCATTAAGCTGTTCAATGCTCTCCCACTACATATCAAATGTGTTCATACAGAACTGCCAAAATTTAAACAAGTTCTCAAAGATTACCTGACAGAGAGATCTTTTTATACTGTGGATGAATATTTGAAAGAAAGTGTACATCATTACTAAACTTAATGTGTCTAGAACTAGTTCAATTGATTTTATTGAGCATTTGAGCATAATCACAGTTTTTGCAACAACAAATTGGCTGTACCTGTATTTACTCATGTAGGCCTAATGTCTGATTTAACCTTGTGCTCTTATTTGTAACCTTTATTTGAAACTTTTTTCTGTTAAATAGTTGTTATGTTATTTAGCTGACATTGTATATATTACTGTATTTATAGTATGTCTTACTTAGACTATGTACAATTTGGCATTGAATTGCCCTTGTATTTATTGTAAGTTTAAATTGAAACATGTACAATTTGACACGTTCCATATCCTTGTGATTGACTCACTAACTGGATCTACGGAACATGAAATTAATAAATAAATAAATAAATGACGAAAGTTTACAACCGATTTCTAATACACAAACAGCAGTTGACTGGCGTTGCCTGGTGAAACATTGTTGTGATGCCTCGTCTAAGGAGGAGAAATGCATAACATCACATTTCTGCCTTTGATAAAGGTCAGACTGTAGGTTATCGCAATTGCGGTTTATTGCTGCTCGCGTTGGTAGAAATCCAATGACTGTTACCACAATATGGTATCGATGGGTTCAGGAAGGTAATATGGAATACCGTGCTGGATCCCAATGGCCTCATATCATTAGCAGTCGAGATGACAGGCATCTTATCCGCATGGCTGTAATGGATCGTGCAGCCATGTCTCGATCCCTGAGTCAACAGATGGGGACATTTGCAAGACAAAACCATCTGCACTAACAGTACGACAATGTTTGCAGCAGCATGGACTATCAGTTCAGAGACCATGGCTGTGGTTACCCTTGGTGCTGCATCACAGACAATGCAGCCAACATAATTCTAAAAATGTTCAAATTTGTGTGAAATCTTATGGGACTTAACTGTTAAGGTAATCAGTCCCTAAGCTTACACACTACTTAACCTAAATTATCCTAAGGACAAACACACACACACCCATGCCTGAGGGAGGACTCGAACCTCCGCCGGGACCAGCCGCACAGTCCATGACTGCAGCGCCTTAGATCGCTCGACTAATCCCACTCAGCAACATAGTCCTGAACAAGAAAAATATCCCTTTGAATTGCAAACACAGTGAAAGGTAGTTTTGAATGTCTAGATTGGTAAGTCTGATGTCATTTAGCATTCCTTGCATCCGGACATGACATGGTGACTGCCATGCTTATTGGGTTTTGCAAACATTTGACATTTAGCGGGCTTTGCGCCTGAAGACAACATGCAGTTAGTGGCTTTTGCAATCAAACACAAGTTTTTACAACCAATTACAATGGTTTGTAGCAGTTTTGCACCCTGAAACCTGTTCCACCATGTCGGCAATGAAAAAATCTATACAGTAGTGTGCTCAACTCAAAATCGTCAAAAAATGCATTTAGTGGCTTTTGCATCTGGGCTACTCATTTGAAGCTCTCTGAGGATGACACAGCAGCTGGTCAGTACCATTGAGCTTTCATGGCCTGTTCAGGTGGTGTTTAGTTTTTAGTTTTTTATTACTTTGAAGTAGTTGTGCAGAGACAGAGACTTGCACAGGATTAGCTAATATGGAGAGCTGTATCAAACCAGTCTTCAGACTGAGACCACATAACAATAATCTGTGGTCAACATATACAAACGTCCATTCTTGCCTCAGAAACAATTAGCATTGTCTGCACACATGTCCTTCACTTTGAAGCACAAGAAAATTTACAGTGCCCCACATGAAACCATAAACTCCTCCATTAAGTTACTGAAATTTCAACATGCACTAGTGCTCTGCCTGAACATATCACCATAGTCCAAACGAATCTACAATGAGCTATTGAAACTTTTCTGTAATGTAAGTTTGACATATGTTCTCAAAATATCAACTACATGTAGTAAGAAGGGGAATTCCAGCCTCAGTGGTCAGAAGACATTATTGCTCCTGCATTTAAATCAGAGAAAAATCCAAATTTCATTAATAGTTTCAATCCATTCTGCCCTGACCAAAGGATTATGCAGGCTGCTTGAAAGGATGGTTAACTGTGATCTGCACAGGTACCTCAGTTTCTAAGTCCTCTTTTTACAGGTGCAGATTGTTTTCCACATTTCCAACAGATTGGAGTGCTCCAATCATAAACACATGACTTACATTTGGGATGACAACTGTTCAGATTCCTTTCTGGTGATCCATATTTGGATTTGTGTGGTTTCTGTTAATTTATTCAGTATATTGCTGGAATGGTTTCTTTGAAAAGGACATGTGCGATTTCCTTCTCCATCCTTCCCCTGTAACAGCTTGTTATTCATCTCTAATGACCTTGACATAGTTGTGACATAGATGTTATAGTTCTTGTTGTCTTCAGTCTCAGGATGCTTTGAAGCAGCTTTTCACAGCAGACTATCCTGTGCAAGACTCTTTACTTTTGCATTACTACTACAGACTACATACAATCCACTTGAACCTGCTTGCTACAGTCAAGCTTCAGTTCCCCTCTAAAATTCTTCCCTCCTTCCCAACTTCCCTCCATTTTCATATTGACCATCTTTTGATGCCTCAGGAGGTATCCTATCAACCAATGGCTTCTATTATACAATCACATTTCAGAACTTTCTGTGTACTTCTGGTGTGTACTGTTTATAGTACACTTTTCAGCCACATTCAGGACTACACTTCAGGCAAATACTTTCAGAAAAAAAAAACTTCCTAATGCTTAAATATAAATTAGATGTTAAAAGATGTCTCCTTTTTGAAAGTATCTTAAGTTCTACTGCCAATCTGGTGTTATCCTCTCTAGTTTGGTCATTGCCAATCATTTCACTCTCCAAATAGCAATACTGCTTTTACTGTGTCAGTTCTTAATTTAATTCCCTCATTACCAGAAGATTTAATTTACTTTACTCCATTATAATTGTTTTATTTTTGTCAATTTTCATCTTATACGTCTCATCAACAAACTACCCATTCCCTTCAATTGCTCTACAAAGTCATTTTCCCTCTCTGACAGAATTATAGTCTCATCAGCAGACATCAAACTTTTTTTTCTTTTCCATGAACATGAACTCCCTTTCAGAATTTCTTCTTGATCTTCTTTATTGCTTTCTCAATGCACAGACTAAATAATTTGGGGAACTGGCTACAATCCTGACTTACTGCCTACATTTCAGGTCCCTCAGTTCTTATAACTACAGTCTGGTTTTTGTACATATTGTAGGTAACTTCTTGCCCACTGTATCTTATCCCTGCTGACTTCAGAATTTTGAAGAGTGTATTCCATTGCTGAAAGCTTTCTCCATATGTAAAAATGCTATATACATAGATTTATCTTTCTTCAGTCTAATAGACTCATAGGGTCAGTATTGCCTCAGATGTACCTACATTTCTCTGTAACTGTGACTGAACTTTCCTGGAACAAATTCAAGTCATAATAATGAAGGCTCTGAGGGAGATCAGTTGTTATAAGAGACAGGGGTACATCCTTAATTATGACATCAAAAGAGTACTGAATTTCTCTCCAAACTAGAAACCGACAGATGTGAAAACTGAACAATCAGCTGAATAAGTCATGGTTGCAAAATACTGACACACATTCTTTACAGAAGAATGGAAAAACTGATCTCATAGAAATCAGTTTGAATTTCAGATAAATATAGGAACATGTGAATTAATACTGACCCTATGACTTATCTTAGAAGGTAGGTTAAGGAAAGGCAAACCTACATTTATAGCATTTGTAGACTTTGAGAAAACCTTTGAAAATGTTGACTGGAGTATGGTCTTTGAAGTTCTGAAGGTAGCAGGGGAAAATACAGGGAGAAAAAGGCTATTTACAACTTTCCCAGAAACCACATGGGAATTGTAAGAGTCGAGGAGCATGAAAGGAAAGCAGTGATTGAGAAGGGACTGATTATAGCCTGTTCCCAACGTTATTCAGTCCGTACACTGAGCGAGCAGTAAAGGAAACCAAAGAAAAATTTGGAGTAGGAAGAAACAAAAACTTTGAGATTTGCTGGTGACTCTTAAATTCTCTCAGACAGAGTAAATGATATAGACAAGCAGTTGAACAGAGGGGACAATGTGCTGAAAGGAGGATATAAGATGAACATCAACTAAAGCAAAACAAGGATAATGGAATATAGTTGAATTAAATAAGGTGATGCTGACAGAATTACATTAGGAAATGAGATGCTTAAAGTAATAGATTAGTTTCACTATCTGGGCTGCAGAATAATAGATGATGGCCAAAGCAGAGAGGATATAAAATGTAGATTGGCACTTGCAATAAAAGCATTTCTGAAGAAGAGAAATATGCTAACACTGAACATAAATTTAAGTAGTAGGAAGTCTAGCCTGCCCGGCTAGCCGTGTGGTCTAATACACTGCTTCCTGAGCAGGAAGGCATGCTGGTCCCCGGCATGAATCTGCCCGGCGTATTAGTGTTGAGGTCCGGTGTGCCGGCCAGCCTGTGGATGGTTTTTAAGGCAGTTTTCCATCTGCCTCAGCAAATGCGGGCTGGTTCCCTTTACCGGTATTCCGCCTCAATTACACTGTGTCGGCAATTGCTGTGCAAGCACTGTATCCACATATGTGTACACAATAATTACTCTACCATTAAAACATTTGGGGTAACACTCATCTCCTGTTGTGAATCACTGAGGGCTATATCGGGGACGAAGCCTCTCCATCATTTCTAGTTCCCCTGTTCAATACACACAGACAACACACACAACACACACACTAGGAAATCTTTTCTGAATTGTTTATTTGGGGTGAAGCCATTTATGGAAATGAAACATGGATGATTAATAGTTTAGACAAGAGGAGAACAGAAGATTTTGAAATGTGATGCTACAGAAGAATGCTGAAGATTAGGTGGCACGATCACATAATGGAGGCACTGAGTAGAATTGGAGAGAAAAGAAATTTGTGGCACAACCTGACTAGAAGACAGGATCAGTTGATAGGACAAAGTCTGAGATATCAAGGGATCATCAATTTAGTATTGGAGGATGGTGTGGAGTGTAAAAATCATAGAGAGAGAGAGAGACATAGAGATGAATACAGTAAGCAGATTCAGAAGACTGTAGGTTGAAGTAATTATTTGAAGATGAAGAGGCTTGCACAAGAAAGAGTAACATACAAAGCTGCATTAAACCAGCCTTCATACTGAATACCACAACAACAGCAACTAGAAAAATCAAAGAGTGCTCATAAAAATGACTCAATCGTGTCCTATAATTTGACAATGAGCAACTATGAAAACAACCTACTGAATTATAATTAATGGCCAAGAGAAGCTTGAGGGTTTGTTTGTCTGGAAGAGGACTAAACAGAACTGATAATTTTTATCAAAACATTGATAGTAACACCTTGTTCTGCCATGTGCACAACTCCAGCATTTACAAAAACAAACACTTCAAAACACTTCAGCTCCACACATAGATGGTGGTAGGTCAACTAATTCCAAGTGTCAGAGGTTCCTAGAAAAAGGACCCATCAGTACCACCATTCCATGAATGCAGAAGATTTCAGTTTTATAGCTTTTTGCTTAAAACTACGAGTACTTAGCTGAGTTCAAAACTGGATAAAAAATATGTATAAAATATATATAAATGTAGGAAGAAAAAAATTTGCATGCTCGCTAAACACTAATTTTTGAAGTAGTATAATGTTTGTCAAAAAGAAAGACATAACAGTGGACATGTTTAACAGATCAATGAAATTCCTGGACAATAACAAAATCCTCACTGATACCCAGCATGTTTTCCAGAAAAATGAATCTATGACTCGTGTCATTCGTAATTTTTTACAAAACATACTAGAAACAATGGACAGAAAAGAAAATGCTGCTGGCATTTTGTCAAATCTAAGCTAAGCTTCTGAAATCTTGGAACACAATATCCTGTTGGAAAAGCTCCAACTTAGAGGCACTACACTAAAATGGTTCCCATCATACCTACCAAATTGGAAACAGAAAGTAGTAATGAAGTATGAACTAAATGATAGCACTAGAACATATTTGTCAGCTGCAGGAATAATAAAAAGTGTAGTCTCTCAAGGATCTGTTCTTGGGCCCATTTATTTCCTTCTTTACATAAATGACCAAGATCTATGCACTGAATCATGAATAAGCATCTTCTTTTCATATTGCACTAAATTCCTTTCTACAGGGAAAACCCAAAGACCACTACATACAGACGGGCAAAATGACTCATTTGAAGGAAATACACTAATAATAAATATGTACATCTGAAACAACTATTTTAAACTTCTGTTTTAAGGTGGAAGATTCCAACACCTCTCTGGCCATAAATGCTAGAGGAATTACACCAGAAATAAAATGTTTAGGCATATGACTTCAACATGATTTTAAATGACAACTACACATAACAAAAACAATTGTGACACTGAAGAAAGTATGCTACAGTCTATGTTTATGTGCACACGCAACTTGTTGGCACAAATGAGCTGTAAGAGCTATGCACCATGTAGGACTGTCAGATTCCTGCAGACCCCTCTTTCTACAGTCTTTATCCTTCCACTCTCCTCCATTTTAATTCTAGAAACATGTAAATATGTGAGAAAGAATTTAAAAGAAATAAATAAAAATTTATGATGTAAATAAAATAGAAAGAAACTTCCACATGGGAAAAATGTATTAAAAACAAAGATTCCAAGACTTACCAAGCGGGAAAGCGCCAGTAGAGAGGCACAATAAAATAACACACAAACACACACACAAAATTTCGAGCTTTCGCAACCGGCAGTTGCTTCGTCAGGAAAGAGGGAAGGAAAAGGAAAGATGAAAGGATGTGGGTTTTAAGGGTAAGGAGTCATTCCAATCCTGGGAGCGGAAAGACCTCATAATGGAGGTACTGTTGCTTGTTGGTGGGTTTGATGACAGCTGCCACACATTCCATATCAAACAGTCCCTTCCCTACAGCATAGGCCTTCATGTCAAATGAATCTGCTCCAGTCCTGAATCCCTGAACCATTACACCAACAACCTGAAAACAGCTTTCGCATCCCGCAACTACCCTCCCGACCTGGTACAGAAGCAAATAACCAGAGCCACTTCCTCATCCCCTCAAACCCAGAACCTCTCACAGAAGAACCCCAAAAGTGCCCACTTGTGACAGGATACTTCCCGGGACTGGATCAGTTTCTGAATATGGCTCTCCAGTAGCGATACAACTTCCTAAAATCCTGCCCCAAAATGAGATCCATCCTTCATGAAATCCTCCCCTCTCCACCAAGAGTGTCTTTCCGCCATCCACCTAACCTTCGTAACCTCTTGGTTCATCCCTATGAAATCCCCAAACCACCTTCCCTACCCTCTGGCTCCTACCCTTATAACCGCCCCCCGGTGTAAAACCTGTCCTATTCACCCTTCCACCACCACCTACTACAGTCCTGTAACCTGGAAGGTGTACACGATCAAAGGCAAAGCCAAGTGTGAAAGCACCCACATGATTTACCAACTGACCTGCCTACACTGTGACGCTTTCTATGTGGGAATGACCAGCAACAAACTGTCCATTCGCATGAATGGACACAGGCAGACAGTGTTTGTTAGTAATGAGGATCACCCTGTGGCTACACATGCCTTGGTGCACGCCCAGCACACCTTGGCACAGTGTTACACCGTCTGGGTTACCTGGATACTTCCCACCAACACCAACCTATCCGAACTCCGGAGATGGGAACTTGCCCTTCAATATATCCTCTCTTCACGTTATCCACCAGGCCTCAATCTCCGCTAATTTCAAGTTGCCACCACTCATACCTCACCTGTCATTCAACATCATCTTTGCCTCTGCACTTCCACCTCGACTAACATCTCTGCCCAAACTCTTTGCCTTTAAATATGTCTGCTTGTGTCTGTATATATATGGATGGATATGTGTGTGTGTGTGTGTGTGTGTGTGTGTGTGAGAGAGAGAGAGAGTATATACCTATCCTTTTTTCCCCCTTAAGGTAAGTCTTTCCGCTCCCGGGATTGGAATGACTCCTTACCTTTAAAACCCACATTCTTTCATCTTTCCTTTTCCTTCCCTCTTTCCTGACGAAGCAACCGCCGGTTGCGAAAGCTCGAAATTTTGTCTGTGTGTTTGTGTGTTGTTTTATTGTGCCTGTCTACCAGCGCTTTCCCGCTTGGTAAGTCTTGGAATTTTTGTTTTTAAATAAAAATTTTAATATACATGAACATGATACGAGGCAAAAAGCTAAACAACATGTCCAGTCAGTAAGAATATCAGTCATTGAAACGTCCACTACAAATAGTGCTATATAAATGTACAATGATATGCCACATGAAAGTTATTTCCTCATTTTTCACTATTTTATAAATCCCTAAGGCCTTTCTTATTAGATCACTGCTTCTATTCAGTGGCAGAATTTTTAGACTATGTGAATTACATATAACAAACTTGAAGTAAGAATATGCAAAAGCTGCTAATTTTCCTAAAGTAAGATCTAATTCAAAATAAGCACAGGATCTATCAAAGATAAAAGATGACTTCACTGGCTAAGTATCTCATGATCCTAACAGTGTATGTCCTCCAAAGAGGATGGAAAATAAAAATATTGACCATGCATGAAGAACCATAAGATGTAAAACTAATGTAAAGGGTTTGTGAAATGCTGTCAGCAGGAAATTCAAAACACATAAAATAATCCCTCATAACTATGTTAGTTATGACAGAAGAGCAAGCAGAAAAACATGTTTCAGTTAAAATTTTCCTGTTCGTTCAAATTTTAATGAGACATTCTTTAAGCATATTAAAGCAAAAGATGGTACACAGCAATGTAGTTGTGAAGTGGAAGTAATATTGCATGATTTAGAATTCTGGGCCTCTTTGCGTTTCCTTCTGAGAATGAAAATTACCATTACAAGACACCATATTGAAATTTCTACAGAGATTAAGAAAAATTGACTGCAAACTCTTCCACAACTAATTGCAGTGTTCATATGATTTAGACTTATTCTTTCTGAGGATGAAATTTACCATTACAGAAGATCATTTTGAAACATCAGAAAAGATTATGGGAGATTTGCTGCCAACTCTTCCCTGAACTCCATGTACAGAAGAGACACAAGTAAATCTCTTAGCAGTGTAACACACTGCTTCATAAGTTTGCACTCAAGTTAAATAAAATAATGTTTGGTTTCTTTTTGGATAGATATTGAGAACCATACCATACAAAATTAAGCTGCTAGTCACACTTCATTATCATTCTATTTGTATCAATAATTTTGTGTTGTTATATCAAGAAACTTTCAGTTTGTCAGCATCAATATTTCATGTGCAGGTACTTGTTGGTAGGAGAGCAGCTCCACCTGAAGCTATGGAAACTATAGAAGAACAATTAGCAAGTGAAGAACAAGAAAAACCTGAAGAATCTGAAGAACCTGATTTACTTGAAGCAGACCAGTAAACAGCAGGTGAAGAAAATAAAAACAATAAAATAACAGAAGAAGGCTGATGCTAAGATGTCTGATAGGGAATTGTGGTTTGAGCAAAGGTTGATGCTAATGATAACTCAGGGCACAAACTGGGACCTTAACAGACTAAATATATAATATGCTCATAAATACATAATATGCTATAGTTATATCAAACAAATTGTTTACATTCATTATTTTACTTGTTTGTGCATAATATGAAATGTGTTAATAGACATGGTAAGTTAGATTTTTTGTCTGTAAATCAAGGGGATATGAGCATTATTGATCATCCTCGTGTTTTATGTCTTACTGAGCAACACATGACAGTGGGAATTGATGGGCTGCAGCTTAATGGGTATGATCTAGCTACTCATTATTGCAGAACAATTAAAGAGAAAGGTGGAGGTGTAATTTATATAGACAGTAAAATCATTTTTCAATTCAAGTAATTATTGTGTAGGTCAGAGGTTCCCAAACTTTATTTCTCTTAGACCACTTTCAAAGTTTTACTGTTTTCGGTAGACAACCATATTCCCAATTCTCCTAAAAAATGTCAGGGATGAGCAACCCTAAATTTGTAGTGGTAAAAAATAAAAATAAAAATAGCACATTTTCTTGTGTTTTATTTATTAAAATAATACTTATGATTATATATGTAATATGATTAAAAATAAACATTGAAAGTGTACTAATCAACAATCGACAAAACATCAACAATCACCTCTAACATGCAAATAAACAATTTTTAAAAAATAGTTATAATTTTAATGAGGCAGCTGTACTTGATGAATTGACAGCAAATTATCAATATTTGGCTTCAGTTTTGTAAGGAATAACCTCAAATCTCCCTGTTCTCTGATGTTCAATCTGCTCCCTTTTTTTGTTAATAGGCTGGTAGTGACACTAAAACTTTTTTCAGCAAGATATGATGAGGGGAACACTATCAAAAATTTTCTCCCAATTTCCCACAGCCCAGGATATTTTTTGGGTATTTCTGCCTGCGGCCAAAATGTTGCCTTTTTTAAATTTCACCTTCAGCTCCTCATTGGTGCTAAGCTCAAGCAGCTCCTCTTGTAATACCACATTCGTCACTTCTGTTTCATCAAATGTATTTATGATCCATGGTGCTATTTCCATCATCAGAATATCTTCAAATCTGTTTCTGAAATCATCATGCACGGTAATTAAATGTTGAGCATATGTCTGAATATCCTCATCAAGACATTCTGCCATGACAACTTTGGAAACTGGGCGAATTTGCACCGACTAACACTTTGCTTCATAAATTTCAATTTACCAAGAAAAGCCAAAATTACACCCTTTGTTTTTATTAAATTTAAGCTGTCACCTTGTAACTGCAAGTTAACATCATTAAATTTGTTGAATGAATCTGTCAAGTACACAATGTCTGCTTTAAGTCTGATCAGATTTTCTTTTAAATTTGGATCTTTAGTTTCCAGAAATTGTATAACGGATTCGAAAAGTGACTAAAATCTTGATAAACATGCACCTTTTGACAACCAGCCCACTTTAGTATGTAAAAGCAATCAGAAATTTTCATCGCATAATAGTGCAAATAAACCTGTATTCATTGCATAGCTTCTTACTTTGTAAACTGCATCAATCACAAATTGAAGTGATTGGTGCAATTTATCACTCAATTTTTTTGCTACAAGGTGTTGTCAGTGGATGACACAGTGAATTTCTGTTAGTCCTGGTATCATTCTTTTAAGATGGCTTATAAGCTCATGATATCGCACAAACATGGCAGGCACTCCATCTACTGCCACTGAAATAGTGTTTGTAAATGGAATCAATTTTTTTCTTAAAAAAATCACTCAGGACATTAAATATTGATTCGCCTTTAGTGTCTGTTTTCAAAGTTTTCGTGAATAGCAGCTCTTCATGGATTTCTTCATCCATAACAAATCAAACATATGCCAATAATAATGCTTCATTATCAGGTAGAGTGGACTCATCCAGTTGAATACAAAAATGAGTGGTTTGTAGATAATTCCACTAGAAACTTTCAATATCAGAGCTCATTTCACCAGTACATCTTTGTACAGTGTTGTACTTAAAGGAATTCTTTTGAGTACATCAAATGGAGGTCTGTGCAGAATAGTTTTTAAAACCCCTTCAACAGTGAGTAATATTAACTGTTCTGTGATGGTATGTGGTATTCCAGATTTCGCTATAAGCAATGAGATACGTGTAGACCACAACATTCTCTTACAGAATGTTAATTCTTATGGCTTGGAAGCTAGATTAAATCATATCTACAAAACAGAAAACAGAAGGTGATAATTAATAGTGCCAATGATAGCCCCGTCTCATCTGATTGAGGCACATTTAAGTGTGGATTCCTCAAGGATGCTTTTTCTAATCTTCATCTATGATCTCCCATTTTGTACAGACACCGAGTGTAAATTTACTCTTTTTGCTGATGATACCACTATTCTGCTTGAAAGTTGGACCAACAATGACCTAGAAAATAAATACAATGCTGTACTTGTTGACATCCTACAATGGTTTAAGTGCAATGGACTAACTCTAAATTTGGAAAAATCTCAGTTTATGCAATTTCATACATCTTAGCAAGAAAATGAAGTACACCACTTAAACTGTGGTATCATGTCCTATGGCATAATATTTTGGAGTAACCAGTGTTTAGCCAAAAAATATTTAATGCGCAGAAGAGAGTTGTGAGAATCATGAGTGGTGTTCATCCAAGATATTCTTGCAAAAATCTGTTCTGTAAGTTACAAATATTAACAGTAACTTCTCAATACATATTTTCTTTGATGATTTTTGTTTCTAATAACCAGTTGTGTTGAATGTCATCATCATGATACTAGGTCAAAAAATGATTTACACGGGAATCTGAAACATTTAAGTCTTGTTATAAAAGGTGTTCATTAATCTGCCACAAAAATTTTCAGCTTACTACCTGCACATATTAAAGTTCACATTAATGTCTTACCTACTTTTAAACATAAATTAAGAGAATACCTAGTGGGAATTCCTTCTATTATCGTGATGAGTACCTGCAGATAAAGGATATTTTTTTTTTTTTTTTACTCATAAAACTTTGTTTTGATGTGTTTTGCTATAACTCATCTTAACTGTTTAAGTATGACAATGTTCCATATTTTCTTTTTCTGTAATAGTTTTATGGTACTTGAGCTATACCTATGATTTGTTTTTAACTGTCATGGTGCATTTTGTCATTTTATATACATGTATTATATCTGTGTTATGTAATCATGACTCATTCCACAGCCTTGTGATTTATCACAATATGGATTAATGGAATATGTAATAAATAAAAAAATATAAAAATTACACAAACTAGGAAATTAGTTTAGCTGTGCAAGGGATTTTAGGTGGTCATTAAAGGTAACAGCTAAAAAATTGTCAGTTAAGTAGTGACATTGGGTTTATTAAACATTTAGTGTATGATAATTGCAAGAACATTCCTGCTTATTCTAAGGCTCCCACAACTTCTGAAGGCTGTAGAATTAAGTGAAGAGCTAATGAAGTCAACCTACATTTTCTTTTTTACCTATTTTGTCCATCACAAGATGAATGTATTTTTCAAACAACTGTTTTTGATGATTAGGAAATAAACTATCTATATGATAGCATAGGCTTCAGCAGCCAGGGTCAGTGATGTAAAAGTTTTCTGTATACAGTGCCATGTTGTATTTTAAAACAACTGTCAGCTGATAAAACAAATGTTTCAGCCAATGTTGTTATGGCCTTCTGGATCTACTGTTGTATTTTGTTGTCCAGTTTGCCTTATATTTCACCATGACTGAGCGTGAAATTATATTGTAATTTTAAAAATTTGGATGTTGTTAGTCTCTTCTTGTGGAAGAACTGAGAAACATTATTGCAATTGGTTTGCTGTGCTTGTGAGAGTGGATGTCTGCTGCTGCTTATTTCCTTTTCTGTGTGTGCCATGACTGGTAGTCATTGGTGAATGAGATGTAATGTTTTCCTCATGTGGGATGTGGGTCATGAGGCAGCAGTAACTTGACAGTAATGCTTGTATCTCAAGTTGATTGTATGGCCTGTTTGGCTCTGATAACTGGTAGCCAAGTTGGTGTAGCCTAAGGCCACCCTCTCTATTCATACTGTTATAGTGTTTTAATATTTCCATGACCTCTCTGCTCCTGCCTTTCACCATCCCTGGCTACTTGGTAAATATAAAAGTTTCATTGAATTTTATTTTCTACTCACTGTCGTTTTGATGTTTGAGCACTGACAATTCATTTTGGTGCCCAAGTTGAATGTACCACTCATGCTTCCAGATGTGTGTTCGTTCTTACCTGCCAGTTTTGTTGCTGTAGTCTTCTCCACAGTCCATCTTGTACATTCCTTGCAGAGAATCTATCTTCTCTTGGTGGAGCCTAATGTATCCTAGATCTTGTGGTTGTTGTAGATAATGGGATGGACACAAAATGCACAATGTCCTGTCTGTCTTATTTATTGCCATGCCTGTGATTATCAATTTGGGATTGTAGCCATTGGCCAAGAATATTGTTCACAGCCTTGAACTCACTTAAGAACTGGATGCAAATTGTCAGCAAATGGATGACTGAATTGTTCTGCACTGAGTGGAAGTATGTAGGACATTGGATGACACACTAGAGCACAGAGTACATTGAAAGCCAGCACAAGCAGTAAGGTATTTTAATGCTGACTCCAGCCACTACCCTGCTTGAAAGAACTTGGTCATCTATTTGCACGCATTGCACAAGTGATCTTCACAATATAGCACTTGAACTTAAAAAACTGTGGGAAAAATGAATGAAATAAAATATGAAGTGCAGGGAAGTTAATGTGAAAAGGCTGCAGGAAAAATGTGAAGAAATCGAAGAAGAAATGGTTATCAGGACTGATTCAGCATAGAAAACAGTATGCTTAACACCTCTATGACATGGAGGAACTGAGGAATTCATAGAAGCAGAAATGGGAGTCTGTATAGGTGACATAGAGAGCCAGCATTAAAGTCAGAAGACTTACAATTATACACGGCAGAAGGCATACTTAACATTTCTTTAGATTTCCTAAAACCATTTGGGGAAGTGTCTAGCAAGCAACTATTCAAGCTGATGTGTAGAGTCTATCCTACTGGAGGCATGCATCAGCTTTTCAGATGAATGTCACCCACACAATCCCAAAGATTGTGTGGAAAGGTAAGTGTGAGAATTATAGTGCCATCAGCTTAACATCTCATACATCCCAGATATAGGCACAACTAAGATACAGAAGAATCAAAAAGAAAATTAAAGATATGTTTGATGACAATGAATTCAGCTTTAGAAAATGTAAAGGCACCAGAATGGTAGTTCTAAGAGTGCACTTGAATAACATAAGCAAGACTTAAGAAAAATCAAGGCAAGTTCATAGAATTTGTTACCATGGAAGAACTATCTGACACTGAAAAATAGTACAGGATATTCAAATTCTCAGGAAAATAGGTGTTAGCTTTAGGGGAAGATGGATAACATACAATATGTACAAGAACCAAGAAGGAAAAATAAGAATGGAAGACCAAGTGCAAATGCTCAAATTAGAAAGGGTACATGACAGGGATGTAGTCTTTCACCCCTACTGTTCAGTTTATTCATCAAAGAAGCTAGGACAGAAATAAAAGGATAGTTCAGAACTGGGATGAAAATACTGGATCAAATGATATCAGGTATAAGATTCACTGATGACATTGCCATCCTCAATGAAAGTGAGAAAGAATTATAGGACCTTTAGGACAGAATGATGTCCAGTGAGCATACACTATGGACTGGTAATAAACCAAAAAAAAGGCAAAAGTAATGAGGACCAGTAGAAATAATATTATTGATAAACTTAACATCAAAATTGAGGACCATGAAGAACATGAAGTGAAGGAATTCTGCTATCTTGCAAGCAAAAACTACATGATTATTGAGACAAGGGGACTTAAAAAATAGAAAGTGGATATTTCCGATCAAAACAAATCCACTAGTATCTAGCATCAGCCTTAATTTGAGCAATAAATTGCTAAGTTTGTGCATCTGGAGCATAGAATTGTATGGAAGTGAATCATGGGCCATGGGTAAACCAGAAAAGAAGAAAATCAAAGTGTCTGAGACATGGTGCTATAGAAGGATGTTAAAAATTATGTGGTCAGATATAATATGACCTGAGGTGGTTCTCGGTAGAATCAATGAGTAGAGGAACATGTAAAAATAACTGACAAGAAGATGGGACATGACAATAGGACACATTTTAAGACATTAAGGAATAACTTTCAGGGAAGGGTTCTTGAGGGAACTGTAGAGGGTAAAAACTGTAGGGGAAGACAGAGATTGAAATATAAGCAACAGGAAATTCTGGAAATGGGATGCAAGTGTTACTCTGAGGTGAAGAGACTGGCACAGGAGAGGAATTCCTGGTACGTCACATCAAACTAGTCAGAAGACTGATGAAGAAAAAAATCTTTCTGTGATTACTGATGAATACACCTTGTATCTGCATTTTTTTCAGTCTGCTGGTTTTTTTTTCCATGCTGAGCAAATGTATTTATAAAATACAGTTAAATATTTCTTATGATGTGTCAGAGTGGGTTTTGGTTTTTGTGTGGAATACCTGAGCTATTACAAACTTGAAAGCAGTTGGGCATTTTGTGCAGTATAAGGTAACTGCTGAAGTAATCAAAACTTCTACAGAGCCTCTGAATAATGAGTTTTAATGAATGTTTGGTAAAGAAATTAGATACCCAAAAAGTCCAAAGTGGTGTGTGTGAAATATCAAAGGACCTATTTTACGAATTACAAATTTATTCTGGACAAAAATCAGTGATGAACTCGTACCAAAGTATTGTAATCTCTGCATGATGGAAATAACATCTAACAAGTAACATGACTCATATGTTTGTCATTTTATTTCACAAGTTGTACGTGCAGTAGTACATTGGTGATAGCTATCTAACACAAATCATTATAAAATACATGGCATATCTCCACATTGCATGTTGACGTAAATGGTGATGCCTGAGTTCTGCTTCATTTTCTGTGATTCAAACTTTCTGTGAGAAAAGCTGATAATGTTTGAGCTGTGGGTTGTCAAATTCAACCACCTTCATGGCATTATGTAAATCTGTTCAACATTACTTGAAGGCTAAGTCTGCACTGTAGGAAATCAGCAGAGCTGGGAAGGTAACTTTTTGAAAGTAACTAAGCTAAAGTTACTTACCAGGAAAAGTAACTTGGTTTCAGGTACAGTAACTATACACCAAAAGTAATGGTATCAGTTGCAGCTATAATTACAATTACTTTTACAGTTATAGTTTGTAGTTAGAGATGTCAAGAATATTTCCTGTTTAAACAAAACAATGGAATCAATCACATCTTTATGTAAATACAATGGCAAGCAAAAGACATATCTGTACATTTCTTTAAGTTATCTGTGAGTCCTAACTAGTCTGTATTCTTTTCCTGCTGGTGCACAAGTTCCAACAAAAAGAATAATTTTTTTCCATTTGACATTGAAACTGCAAACACTTCAGCATAAGTTGGCCAAGGCATTTGTATCTCTGCTTCCTTCTCCATGTATGTAAGATGTGGAAATGGAAATGAATGTGACATCAGAGATTGCATGTCATTCATGTGTGGCATGTCACATGACTGCAATATGTTTATTTTTGTGTAAACAATTTTTAAATAAAGATATTACCACTACAGCATGGAAATACTGTAACAAATATCACTGGAAAGGTCACTGGCAGACTTATGGTTTGGGGAGGTCTTGGTGCTCGGTCCCTGTTTGAACTAGGAACACGGGGGTAAAAAGTTTTTCATTTAGTCTAGACAATTGATCATTTGTATAGCCATTCAAACATCTGTCTTACTGTAGCTACATTACAGTATATTAAGCAAGGTTAGAATAATGAATCACTGCTGGTGCCTAGGTAAATTTTGTGAATCGATTAATTCCTTTTGCAAAATATTTTATTTTGGTTGAAATTAACCCTCAGCTAATGGCACCACTTGTATGCATAATGTTTAGATTTTACATGCAAAACCTAGCAAAAAACATGTTTTTATAGAATATGTTTTAAGTGCACCACTTCTATACTTTAAACATGTATAAATCAGTTGAAACTTTGCACGGAGCTATAGAAATGGATTTTTTTATCTGGTAATCTTTATCTGTTGTTGCTAAATGGAGCATGTAAAATCTGTTCTTATGTGAATTCAATGTGTTGAAATGGTTGAAAGTGAATCACTTAAAAAGATTCACTCATATGAAACTCACTTTCAAAAATCTAGCTTCATTCAGTTTTTACATGCAAAAAACATATTTTTGTGAGTTTTTTACATGTGCCACTATTTACATGTGGTTTTTGAAGCCTTCCACTTGTATATTTTGAACTTGTACAAATAGATTCAAACTTCGCATGAAGGTAGATAAATGTTTAAAGTCAATATGATTTTTTCCCAATAATCTTTATCTATTTTTGAGGTCTTATGGTTTAAAGATGAGCCAAGTGGAGAATGTAAAATTTGTTCCTACATGAACTGAATATGCAGACATTGTTTAAAAGTGAATGAAATAAATAAAAAATGCACTTATAAAAATTGAAAACTCTCTTTCAAAAATCTAGTTTCATCTGAGTATACATGTAAACAACACATTTTTATGAGTTTTTTAATGAGTGCCACTTCTGTGTTTCAGACTTGTGTGAAACAGTTCCAATTTTGTAAGAAGGTAGATAAATAAATATAATTAATAGTTGTTCTGTTGTTGTCTGAAAGCCACATCCGTTACCACAATATAAGTAACTTGGTTTAAACGATAACAGAAAAACATATACCAGATCAGTTGTCACCCAAGTCAACAAAAATCTACATTGGTTGCTAAGCTAGGGCTGTCTAATGTCAGAAACATGTCAATTGAAGGCCAGCACTGCTGTCAGCTGCAGTGGGGCATTACATGGAATCAGCCGTAATGGGTGAAAATGTGTGCTGGACCAGGATTCGAACCTGGGATTTCCTGCTTACTAGGCAAGTGCATCAACCAATTCCCCATCCAGGACATAGCATTATCACAACTGCGTGGACTATTTCTGCACGTCTCATAACTGATCCACACTCTCATCTGTTCGCAGTCCCTGGCCATTGACTCCATGTTCACTACTCTTAGATTCACACAGGAGATCAGACACATTTGTGCATCCACACTGAAGAAGATGGATCCATTGCCCAGCTGGGTGTATCAATTAGTAATAAGCAGGAGATCCAGGCTTTGAATTCTGGTGAAGTACACATTTTCACTTGTTGCCACTGATTCTGCGTTGTGTCCTGTTGCAGTTGGCAGCAGTGATCCTCTTCAATGTATATGAAATGTTTCTCAACTGCAGATTCTGCATGGTGTCTGTTCTTTCAGAATAATGCCAGAAAGTTGGAAACAAGATTGACAAAATGCTCCTACAGTAGCACAAAAGAAGGCAAATATGCCCTGGGCAAAATTAGGGATATAAAAGAGGGAAACTAGCTTTTCAACTTATCTTGCAGCTTCAGAAACATTTAAGTCAAAACATCTTGACATATTTGCCTATTGCCCCAGTGCAGTGAGCTCTCTTAGATGCAACATGTTGGCAGTCCCACATCTTACAATTTATAAGCATTAAATGTGAGGGACCGATGACCCTTGTAGTCTGGCCCCTTCAAATCCTATTAACCAACCAACCAACCATTAAACATGACCTGATGGCATATGTCATGCTCCACAACATGCCATTACATATAATGCAAAAACAAAATAAAGGAAAGCAAAGGGAAAGGACAGGTAGGACATGTCCAACAGAAGAGACACCACTCAGATATATACATTTCTGGAAAAGAGAGTACAGCTCCTAAAAGTTTGTTTCAGTGTGAATGCACAGATATCATCCGAACTCTGTGCTTAACAAATTGTACTCTGCAAGGTAATGGTCCTTGTTCCATGAACTGGGCTACTTTGCAGGCATTAATATGGAAATATTCTGGAGTACGCCATTTCTTGTTGTCTGAAGGCATATTGCTTCATTACATGTCAAACTTCCTGATGGGCCAATAGGCAGCAGGAGAGGACATCTGTATTGCCTTATTGAGAGGTAGGAAACGTAATACATGTCATGCAACATGACTCATGACGTGTCCTCACAACTTCAATTCTGCCAGTATCTCATTTCCTGCCTTACTAACTTCACAGAAGCAGTCCTGTGAACCTTGCAAGTCCAGCACACCAGCAAGAAAGGATAATGTGGAGACATGGCTTAACCACAGCCTGGGGGACTTTTACAGAATGAAAGTTTCACTCCATGGGGGAATGCACACTGATATGAAACTTCCTGATAGATTAAACCATCTGCCAGACTGAGACTCAAACTCAGAATCTCTGCTATTCAGGGAAAAATGTTCTACCAGCTGAGCTCCAAAGTATGACTCACAAACCATGCTCACATTTTTATTTCTGTCAGCAACTCACCTCCTACCTTCAAAACCTCACAGAAGCTCTCCCATGAATCTTACAAGACTAGTACTCCTGGAAGAAAGGACATTGCAGAGACATAGCATAGCTACAGCCTGGGGAATGTTTCCAGAACGAGATTTTCCCTCTGCAGTTTCATATCAGTGCACACTTCACTGCAGAGTGAAAATGTCATTCTAGAAATATCCTATGAACTGTGACTAAAACATGTCTGTGATAGCCTTTCTCTCAGAAGTATTAGTCTTGTGAGGTTCACACAGGAGCTTCTGTGAACTTTGGAGGGTAGGAGATGAGGTACTGGCAGAAGCAATGTTGTGAGGATGGGTTGTAAGTTCTGCTTGGATAGTTCAGTTGGTAGACCACTTGTCCATGAAAATCAAGGGTCCTCGAGTTTGGGTCTCAGTCGAGCACCATCTTTTAATCTGCCAGGAAGTTTCATATCAGTGCACACCCCATTGCACAGTGAAAATCTTATTCTGAAAACATCCCTTGGGTTTGTACTATGCTACATCTCTACATTATTCATTCTTCCAGGTGGATCATTATTGAAAAGTTCACAGGAGAACTACAGTGAAGTTTGGAAGGTAAGAGAAGAGATACTGGCAAAAGTAAAGCTGTGAGGATGGGTCATGAGTCATGCTTGGGTGCTCAACTTGTAGAGCACTTTCCGCAAAAGGCAAAGGTCTGACATTGAGTCTTGGTCTGGTACACAGTTTTAATCTGCCAGGAAATTTCATATCAGCACACACTCCATTTCAGGGTGAAAATCTCATTCTGGAGATGTTCTCTAGGCTGTGACTAAGCTGTATCTCCACAATATCCTTCCTTTCAGGAGTGCTGGTCTTGTTAAGTTTTCAAGGATAGCTTCTTCAAAGTTTGAAAGGGGGAAATGAGGTACTGTTGGAAGTAAAGTTGTGAGGACAGGTCATGTGTCATTCTTGGGTAGCTCAGCTGATAGAGGACTTGCCCATGAAAGGCTATGGTCCCAAGTTTGAGTCTTGGTCCAGAACATTTTTAATCTTCCAAAGAGTTTTAATAGATGTCATACTGGTAATTGTTTGGGACATAAACTTAATGGCCATCATTACACTGGCTTTTCCAAAAGTTTAGACCATGGATTGAAGAGGGACAGAAGTGGCTTTGAAATGTGAGTTGGTGAAATCTTGTTCCAAACAGATGTACCTGAAACTCCTTATCCCCATATATTATCATTAATGCCTCCTTCTTTGGGGGTAATTAAATTCGACCATTGACAATGTTGTTGGTGTAACAGTGATTGGCTGATCTGTGCCATTGGAATTTCTACATCAGAAATCAGCATCCATGCCATGTGGGATGATAGGCTAGTATTTGAAATTGAAATCTGAGGCCTATCTTCCTGAGATGCTTTAACTGACTGACTGTTTTGCATCATCATTTCATCATAGTAATGTGAGGATTACTTTTAAATTTTTAAAAAACAATGAAAGACAACAGGTTTTTCGTATGAACCATTGTACTGTTTGCCAAAATATTTGACTTTTAAATTTTTACACAGTGTATGCTTTCAAACCAATTCTAGAAACCACCTCTTTTATCTCCTCTGATGTTAGTAAATCAGAAACATAGTTTTTGAAGGATTAGACATCTTATTGAGGTAATGAGAATCACTGTCCACAAATTTCTTATTTGACATAAGAAAAGAAAAGCAAGCAATTTGCTGATGAATCAGGTGAATGTCGACAAGGAAACATTATCTTTTTTGTTTTTTCTGACTAACAGTCAACTGGTTGCTTTGCAAAGAAACCACTTTTGGTGGTTTTTATCCATTTCAGAATATCCAAACAGTTGGTTGCTGCTTAGTTTCCCACTCTAATGAATGTATGCAACTTTAATCTCCTTTTAACATGTTGTAAAAGGATTTTGAGCTTCCTTGGTTGAATTTTAGGATCATTTTCTTACACCAATTTAGACAAGCCTATTTCTGACCCTGAATCAAATTATGTGGAACCCATCAGAAATAGATCTTTTTAATAGCTAAATGTTCATGCAGAATTGAATGTGGTGCAGTCTTTGGTATGCATAAAGATACTTCTGTCTCTTGGTAAGTTACATTCCAATGCTTTCGAATTAACTTTTTCTGGAGCAACTACCAATTTTGGTTGACATTCACAAAATTCACCCTGATGAAAGTACGACCATGACAGACTCTGCAAACCAGCTGCAAACACTCTTTTACTGTGATATTGATTACTAACTGTTGAATAAAGCATTTTTTAGGCATATTGTCATATTAGGCCTATATAAAAATCATAAAAAAACATCCAGCAAAAATATTCGCATGAGTATTCCATTTTTTATAACATTGTTACTTTAAACCATCACTGCAGACAAATTATTCACACAATTTCTGAGGTGCCATTCTTTTTAACAACAGCATACGTGAAATTAGTAATGTCACCAGTAGCACCTTCTAGTGGTTGTTCATAAAGAATTAAAAGGTATGTCTCATAAATTTTCTATAACAATTAACCCTGACAAGAAGAGCTACATTTTAAGTTTTTGAACCCTGGTACTAGTACAGTGTCTATTGCTTCTAGATTCTCAGACGTGGGCCTAAGTCCTCCTTTAGTTTGTGTGTGGCCTAGGTATTTGTACTTGTCTCACAGAACTTGCATTTACACCAGCATGCAGCATAAGCTGTTGCTTTGGAACCACTTGAATAACATTGAACAAATGCTGCTTTCACATGGTGTAGTACAATAATATCACCATCAAGGTAGATGAAACGTTGGAGAATATAATATGTTGAACAAATTGCTCTTTCAAAGTGATAGGCACACTTGCGACTCCAAACAGCAAGCAATTATATCTCAAACAATGGGAAATCCAGGATGGAATGTAACAATATCATGAAAAGGAAAGTTGCCACTCACCATATAGCGGAAATGCTGAGTTGCAGATAGACACAACAAAAAGACTCTTACAATTACTAACAAAGATATAGAGGGGAAAAAAGGAAAGAAGGGAAAGTGGATTCAGTTACTCACAACCCTCTCTCCTCCCTGACGAAGGAACAAAGTTCCAAAAGCTAGGAACATAAATTTTCTGTTCTGTTTTGTGCATGTATCAGCTGTACTGAGGTGAGGTAAGTACTGGCCAGCCCCTCTATCTCTTTGTTAGTATTTGTTCCACATCTTTATATAAGATTTTCCATTAATCATTTAGATTCTTACAATTAAAGCTTTCAGCTGTTAAGGCCTTCGTCAACAATAGACACCCACACACACCCACACACACACACTCACTCATGCAAATGCATCTCACACTGAGAGTTGTGTGTGCGGGTTGCGTTTGCATGTGTGTGTGTGTGTGTGTGTGTGTGTGTGTGTGTGTGTGTGTCTGTGTGATCTATTGTTGACTAACAAAGGCCTTAATGGCAAAAGCTTTAATTGTAAGAGTATTTTTGTTGTGCCTATCTGCAAATCAGCATCTCCACTACATGGTGAGTGGCAACAAGCAATTATATCTGTATGTTCTAAATGGCATATTTAGGCCTGGGACTTGTTTTGTCTCCTTATCAAGTGGCAGTTATTCATATATCAGCCAAATGAATGTGTGAGATGTTGGCTAATAATTTATTAGGATAAGATACCAGAAACTGTTCTATGTTGGAGTGGACATTCATAGTGCCTTTGAAATGACTACAAATTTTTACTGTACAACTTGTTGGTGTTACCCAATGACAAAAAAGGACACACAATGTGTTGTAGCAGGTCCACATCCGCTTTTACCACATACGAGTGTGGACTAAAATAAGTGTCCACAGTTCCTACACAGACTTTAAACTGAAAAATTTGTTACAGGATGCCAAATTAATGCACTTCTTAATCTGGAAACCAAGCTCTGAAAAGGTATGTACATTAATCAGTTAGTTACTTACTTGAGGAGCTCCATTTACCAAATTTAGATTTCAAGTGATTCCAGTGGTACTTTTTAATTTGAATCTTAATTAATCTTCTCAATTTTCAATAATGGATTGGAACATGTTTAGAATGAATCTGAATCATGATTTATGGAACAAAATTCAGCCAACTCCATTACATTTCAGCTTCATATTTGACCACCTCCAGCAAAAATCAATAAGAGAACAGGAATGCCTCTCTAGCATCCCCTTACTGCAAAGCATACCCAACATAGTAGAACCCTTGTTTAGTAAGACATTGTATTTAAAGTCATACGTTACACTATTAATTTAACATACTAAAGTGCAGTCATGCAAGAGAAGGTAAGTTCATTATAAACCAACAAGAAAAGCTGAGGGATAAAATCAACTGCATATTGACCAAAGAATGCTCACCCTGCAACAAAACTGGATAACAATTTATTTAAAAATTTCAGCTTTGTTATTCACTGTGTATTAAACAATGAACTGAAATTCACTTTTAAGGTATCACAAGAATCATCTGAAAAATATTCGGCACTCCACAACTTATACATGACCAGAAAGGAAAATTAGTACATCAGGAAAGACAAAGTCAATTTTGATCTGACGATGGCATGTGCCACCTGGGGGATAGAAGATGTTCTGATCATCAAGAATGTGTGGGATATCATAGGATGGGAAGTGACTCAAGCAAATCATCAGCCAACATCTCTTACAGAACTAAATGAACAGTGTTCTGGTGTAACCACAATGATGTCAGCCATTGGTACACAGATTCAGACCACGCCATGACAGGAGAGACACTTGCAAGAAGTGAAAATAAGCGCCACTCCTGCCAACCTCGGCAGGACGTTAGTGCTCCGATCGGCTCTATATACAGATGTTAGCAGACATTAGTGGAATGTATTTGTGGAGCATAGCACGGCCTAGGAGAGAGTGAAACGAGTTCAGTGTTGCTGATCCACAAACTGTATGAAGAATTTGCATGAACTCTGACTTGGTTGCATGTCACCCTTAGTTTGCAACACCTTTGTAATACAAGTTAAGTATTGTCATTCTGCTTCACAGAAATAAAACTACTAATGTTATTTGCCTGAATTGTTGTATAGCATTCCGTTAACACAGCATCCCTTAAGCACCTATATGAGACGAGTGGGCAAGACCCAACAAACAGATCAAGCAGGCAGCATTACATATCCAAGGACAGTATTTGGAATCTGTGCAACTGACAGGATGCCAGAGTCAGCACCTGCGTTATCACCTGTGGAGAGTACACCACATACTTACATGCGTCTTTCAGCATGGGTCAATTCTTGGTACCTCAAACTCTTTGTACAACTGATTTGCAAATGTAATCATTTCATGTAATCCTCATGTGTTATTGCAACAATAAATCTTGAATGAATTGTAAATGTCTAAAAGGGCATACTATTTTTTTTCCAGCAGTGCAAAATTTTCAAATGTGTGTGAATTCCTGAGGGACCAAACTGCTGAGGTCATCAGTCCCTAGATTTACACACAACTTAAACTAATTTAACCTATCTTATTGCAGGAACAACACATACACCCATGTCCAAGGGAGGACTTGAACCTCCAGTAGGAGGAGCAGTGCTGTCCGTGACATGGCTCCTCAAACCGTGCGGCCACTCTGTCCGGTCCAGCAGTATCGACCTCTATATATTACACTATCCAATAGTGAAAATGTGACTGGGATGAAATAAATGTTTGTTAACTATATCAACTACACTGATAACAAAGAAGATAATGAAAAACTCAGGTTACCTCTCATTCCCAAGTTAAAGAGGTGTGCATTTAATTATAATTACATTTTATTTGCATTCATTGTTCATCCCTTCCCAGTTGGACTCCAAAATCTCACTGATGGTAGACAGGGTGATGAAGTTTCAGACACATCCTGTGTGTATTTCATCACTATTCTTAGTATGGGCCCTTAGCAACAAGGGAAAGAGAAAGGGAGGGGCAGGATATGTTTCACTTAAGCATAGTTTCAGTTTGTTCCGAGCTGTGTTCTGTCCATTCGCTGGAAGAATGTGTTATTGAAGTGTACTTAGAGCATGTGGTCATTGTCATTCCTGTTGTTTAATATGCCTTGCAAATGCATAAACAGTGCTGACAATTTTTGCTACATTTGTGCACAGACTACACTGAAATCGCAAAGGAGACCAATGCCTTATATTAGGAAAGAGTAAAGATTGTACTTCAACTGCGGATTTGGGAACCAGAACGAGCTCTGGGCTTCTCATGCATGTTGCATACCTTGTCTCAAGCCCTCAGGTGCCTAAATCATAAAAGCTCTTCCATTGGCTTTGCTGTAGACATAAATTGGCAAGAACCATCAAACCATGAGACTGACTGTTACTTTTGTATGACAGCTCCATTGACATATGTTACTTTCAAGAAGAAAGTGTCTTCCTTGACATATGGCCATGGGACCAGTGCCTCATGGAGATAGACTGCCTGTTCCTGTCCCACCTGACTGTGATACTGCTGAGGGCAGTAGTGCAACAAGTGCTGTATTATCACCTCCAACACCCAATTCTTCAAAAGATCCCGATTTTTGTGTAACAATGGGTGTACAGAGGTTCACATATTAGCACGGTGTTAACCTAATGTCCTATTGAGAGATGTGGAATTACTGGAAGGTGAAGCTGTACTGATGGCAACAAGCCTACAGCAGTGTAATTTTCTTGATAAAATGGTAAATGTGATGTTCTGTAACAACCATGTCCCACTCCTTCCACTTCTCGAAAGTGAAAAGAATTTGGTATTTTGTAGTGATATACAGACACTAATGGCAGCTAAGGGCATTGACTATAAAAGAGGAAATTGTCCATTGACTACTCCAAAGTAAGTCTCAAGAGTGTGCTACTGCATAATGATGTGTTATCATTGATTCCAAATTGCTATGCACCTTATATGAAAGAAACAAATGATAACATGGAACAATTTATTGTTATTGAGATTGAACTACGACAAGTTTAAATGGCAGAAATCTATGGATCTGAAAGTCATGAGCACATTCCTTGGACTACAACACAGCTACACCAAATTCTGTTGCTTCCTGTACCTCTGGGATAGCTGGGCCAAAGCTCTTCATTATAAAGATTGGCCTAAGCATCAATCACTTGAACCAGGATCTTAAAATGTTAGGCTCAAAGCAGCTGTCAAAATCCAGGAACATAATCCTCCCTGCTCTTCATATAAAATTGGGCCTAATGAAGTATTTCGTTAAGGCCATGGACAAAACTGGGGAAGCATTTCTCTATTTGCATGAGGAATTTCCATGTCTTAGTGAGGCAAAAATAAAAGCAGTGATTTTCAAGGGTCCTCAGATATGCAAATTGTAGAAAGATGAGCATTTCAATACCAGCCAGACAGGTGATGAAAAGTTAGCTTGGGATACCTTTTTTCCAGTGTCAACAAACTTTCTAGGTAATAAGACAGCAGGAAACTATAAGGGTTTGTGGCAGATCTTCTGCAGTGCTACAGTAGACTGGGGTGTAACATGGCTTTAAAATTACATTTTGCTAGATTCCCACTTGGACTTATTTCCTGATAACTGTGGTGCTGTAATCAACAAGCATGGAAAACACTTCAACAAATAATTTTCACACATGAAAATGAGGTACTGCGGAAGGTGGAATGCATCAATGGTAGCTGATTACTGCTATACACTAACCAGGAAATTACCAGTAGAAAACTTCAAATGCCAGGCAGCGTGGTTGTGGCTTCAGTGGCCTTCCTTCAGTGGATAACATCAAGGTATATATGTGCATATGCTTACATAGACAATAACACAATTATCATACCTTCAGAAAGAGAGTTAATCTTGCATTTTCATTAAGATTTTGATTATTCATTATCATCTCACCTAAAAACATACAAATTAGCTGTTTTCATGTCAGTTTCAGAAAAAAAGCAAAATTTTGTTGGCAAGAGTTATTTTTGGTCTTCCCAAAAAAAATGTGAAAAGTGAAGTTGTCCAGTTTTGATAATGATACCTCACTTGTTTTGTGTACCAAATTCACAATAAACCTTATGAGGTAAAACATAGAACACATATGTACAAATTACAGTTAAAAATAATATTTACATGCTATAAGCTCACCATTAACAATTTTTAATTATGTATTATCCTTACTCATTATTTTCTCTCTGGTACAGCAGAAGACATTTGAAAACACACATTTTATTTCCATGGGCAGTCTGTCAAAGAGTTTTATAGATGCATATTTCACATCACATTGTGACGAAGTTAGATTCATGAAAGGGTAGTGCAGATCATTTTTCTATCTAGTATTGCACTTTGTTACTCTCAGATAGACAAGTAGATAGATTGTTGATAGCAAATTTCTTAAGTGAATAACTGTATTGTTAGGTCATGGTTAATATTTCCAGCTGCTCAAAGAGATAACTACAAGACATGTTGTTGTTGTTGTTGTTGTTGTTGTTGTCATCTTTAGTCCAGAAACTGGTTTTATGCAGCTCTTCATGCTACTCTATCCTGTGCAAACTTCTTCATCTCTGAGTAACTACTCCATCCTACATCCTTCTGAATCTGTTTAGTATATTCATGCCTTCGTCTCTGTCAACAATTTAAACCCTCCACGCTTCCCTCCAGCACTAAATTGATGATCACTTGATGCCTCAGAATGTGTCCTACCAACTGACCCCTTCTTCTAGTCAAGTTGTGCCACAAATTCCTCTTATCCCCAATTCTACTCAGTACCTCCTCATTAGTTACGTGATCTACTGAAGTAATCTTCAGCATTCTTCTGTAGCGCCACATTTCAAAAGCTTGTATTCTCTTCTTGTCTAAACTAGTTATTGTCCATGTTTCACTTCCATACATGGCTACACTACATAAAAATACTTTCAAAAATGCTTTTTAATACTTAAATCTGTACATGATGTCAACAAATTTCTCTTCTTAAGAAACACTTTCCTTGCCATTGACAGTCTACATTTTATATCCTCTGTACTTCGACAATCATCAGTTATTTTACTCCCCAAATAGAAAAACACATCTACAACTTTAAGTGTCTCATTTCATAATCTAATTCCATCATCATCACCTGATTTAATTAGACTACATTCCATTATTCTCGTTTTGCTTTTGTTGATGTTCACCTTATACCCTCCTTTCAGGCACTGTCCATACCATTCAACTGCTCTTCAAAGTCCTTTGCTGTCTCTAACAGAATTATAGTGTCATCGCTGTCTCTAACAGAATTACAGTGTCATCGGCAAATCTCAAACTTTTTATTTCTTGCTCAATATACAGATTGAATGACATCAGGGATAGGCTGCAACCCTATCTCGCTCCCCTCCTAACCACTGCTTCCCTTTCATACCCCTCCAGTCTTATAACTGCCATCTAGTTTCTGTACAAATTGTAAATAGCCTTTCGCTCCTCATGTTTGACCATGGCCACCTTCAGAATTTGAAAGAGAGTTGTCCAGTCAACATTGTCAAAAGCTTTCTCTAAGTCCACAAATGCAAGAAACATAGATTTGCCATTCCTTAATCTATCTTCTAAGATAAGTCGAAGGGTCACTATTGTCTCATGTGTTCCGACATTTCTACAGAATCCAAACTGATATTTCCCGAGGTCAGCTTCTACCAGTTTTTCCATTTTTCTGTAAAGAAATCGTATTCGTATTTTGCAGCCGTGACTTATTAAACTGATAGTTCCATAATTTTCACACCTGTCAACACCTGCTTTCTTTGGGATTGGAATTATTACATTTTTTCTTGAAGTCTAACGCTGTTCGCCTGTCTCACACATCTTGCTCAGCAGGTGGAAGAGTTTTGTTAGAGCCAGCTCTCCGAGCCTATCAATAGTTCTAATGAATTTTGTCTACTCCCGGGGCCTTGTTTCGACTTAGGTCTTTCAGTGCTTAGTCAAATTCTACATGCAGTATCATACCTCCCATTTCATCTACATTGTCTTCCATTTCCATAATATCACTTTCAAGTACATTGCCCTTGTATAGACCCTCTATATACTCCTTCCACCTTTCTGCTTTCTCTTCTTTGCTTAGAACTGGTTTTCCATCTGAGCTCTTGATATTCGCACAGGTGGTTCTTTTTTCTCCAAAGGTCACTTTAATTTTCCTGTAGGCAGTATCTGTCTTACCCCTGGTGATATATGCCTCTACATCCTTGCATTTGTCCTCTAGGCATCCCTGCTTAGCCATTTCGCACTTCCTGTCGATTTCATTTTTGAGATGTCTGTATTCCTTTTGGCCTACTTCACTTATTGCATTTTTATATTTTCTCCTATCATAAATTAATTTCAGTATCTCTTCTGTTATCCAAGGAGGGCTACTTCGTCTTTTTACATACTTGATCCTCTGCTGCCTTCACTATTTCGTCTCTCAAAGCTACCCATTCTTCTTCTACTGTATTTCTTTCCCCCGTTCTTATCAATAGTTCGCTAATACTCTCCCTGAAACCATCAACAACCTTTGGTTCTTTCAGTTCATTCATGTCCCATCCCCCTAAATACCCACTTTTTTTGCAGTTTCTTCAGTTTTAATCTACAGTTAATAACCAATAGATTGTGGTCAGAGTCCACATGAGCCCTCAAAATGTCTTACGATTTAAAACCTGGTTCCTGAAACTCTGTCTTATTATTATTTAATCTGTCTGAAACCTTCCAGTGTCTCCAGGCCTCTTCCATGTATAAAACCTTCTTATATGATCTTTAAACCAAGTGTTAGCTATGATTAAGTTATGCTCTGTGCAACATTCTTCCTGTTTCATTCCTTACCTCCATTCCATATTCACCTTCAACTTTTCCTTCTCTTGCTTTTCCTACTATCAAATTCCAGTCCCCTATGGCTATTAAATTTTCGTCTCCATTCACTATGTGAATAATTTCTTTTACCTCATCATACATTTCTTCAATCTCTTCATCATCTGCACGGCTAGTTGGCGTATATAAGTACAATATAACTTCTGCATTATTTCAGTGCAGTAATGTGTTCATTTATTATAGTAGTTGTATTACATGTCTATTACCTTATTAATAAATTAAAAAAATTATTTTAAATTCAGTGCATTAGTATTTGTAAAATGACTCTTTCACATAGTGTTCATTAGAAAATGGCGATCATTCCACTTGGGACCTGTGGAATGGTACATTAGCTTATTTGTTTTAGTTGTAAATATTTGTCATGTATTGTTGTTTTTCTGACATATTCCACATCCTGGAGATTTTCACTCTGCAGTGGAGTGTGCACTGATATGAAACTTCCTGGCAGATTAAAACTGTGTGCCCGACTGAGACTCGCACTCGGGACCTTTGCCTTTCGCGGTCAAGTGCTCTACCATCTGAGCTACCAAAGCACAACTCACGCCTGGTCCTCACAGCTTTACTTCTGCCCGTATCTCGTCTCCTACCTTGCAAACTTTACAGAAGCTCTCCTGCAAACCTTGCAGAACTAGCACTAGTTAGTAGAGCACTTGCCCGTGAAAGTCAAAGGTCCTGAGTTCGAGTCTTGGTTGGGCACACAGTTTTAATCTGCCAGGAAGTTTCATATCAGTGCACACTCCGCTGCAGAGTGAAAATCTCATTCTGGAAACATCCCCCAGGCTGTGGCTAAGACATGTCTCTGCAGTATCTTTTCTTTCAGGAGTGCTAGTCCTGCAAGGTTTCCAGGAGAGCTTCTGTAAAGTTTGGAAGGTAGGAGACAAGATACTGGCAGAAGTAAAGCTGTGAGGACCGGGCGTGAGTTGTGCTTATGTAGCTCAGCTGGTAGAGCACTTGCCCATGAAAGGCAAAGTTCCCGAGTTCAAATCTCGGTTGGGCACACAGTTTTAATCTGCCAGGAAGTTTCAGAACAGTTTTTGATGGAAGACCACAGCATAATAGACATAGTGTTACAGACAGAGAGATGCAGAATGAAACACATCTGGCTGACAAGAGAGTAAAGACTGCCATAGAAGAATGTTGTCAAAAGATCTTTCACAGAACTCCAAGACATTCTGTTTGTATGTAATGAATGTTAGTGGCGCCAAAGTTAGTGTCCAGTCACTCACAGATGAGACAGGAGCAGAAATGTTTGACTATATTTCTGAATGTTCCTTTACAAAGGAAAACCCAGGAGTCTTCCCCCAATTTAATTATTGTACCACTAAAAAGATGAATGAATTAGATATTAGTTTCAGTGGTGTTGAGAAACAGTTGAAATCTTTAAAACTGAACAAAGCGTCAGGGCCCAATGGAATCCCTATTGATATGTCTGCGTAAGCAGAAGAAACTAACGATCAAGTCCAAAAACAAGTTATTGGACTGTTCAATTAACCAAAACAAATCCTCCAAGATAACACTAACGCAAAACAGTGATTCATCTTCGAATCACAACTACATACAAGAATAATATAGAAAACAACTGGAATAATTTCCTGCTAGTCTCCACCAGAGACTTCTCCAATTTATCAAGCCTAATCGAGAGATGAGTGAGAAGATACAAACCAGGCTACGGGGGCGGCAGCTACCAATGTCTGCTGGTGGTCGATGAACAGCCGATGTGTGGCCGAGCGCCGGCCTTTATAGCGCTTCGGCGGATGAGTTCCTCGGAACTATTTTCCATCATGTGGTTTGACGTGTGAAAATAGTTTCGGGATCTGCAGCGACCTCTTCCTTATGTTTATGTGGGCCGGTAGTGGCCCTGTTGTCTTTGCTGTGGTGTTGTTGTTGTGGTTGTTGTTGTGGCCATGCATCAATATTGCCTGTCGGTTGTGTAGAGCTTTGGTGTGCCTGCGAGGCAGGCAACCGCAGCTACAGGCTGTCAGTTTGGTTGCTGATACTCTAGGTGCCGTGATGTCTGGTGGAGAAGGCCACAGCACCTGTCAGATTCTATAGTCAATATTGGCTATTAGCCCACCTGTTAATGGTACCACAGATCCTTTGAACAAAAAATTATGTCCAGTAGTTACAAGCAGCACATGTCACATGCATTTACAAGAAGGATATCAGAAGTGATCCACAAAGCTTCTATCGAATATCCTTAACATTCATTTGTTGTAGAATCTTAGAACCATTCTAAGCTCAAATATTATATGTATCTGTAACAGTGTGACCTACTTCATGCCAGCCAGCATAGATCTCTAAAACATCGATCATTTGACTTCCAACTCATACTTTTCTCACATGACGTACTGAAAACCATAGATCAAGAACTTATCTAAATGCAATTTTTCTCATTTTCCAAAAAGCATTTGAGTCAGTACCACACCTATGTTTATTATAAACAGTGCCAGTTTATAGGGTATAAAGCGAAATTTGCGACTGGATGGAAGATTTTTTTTATTCGGGGGAGGGGGGGGGGGGGGGGGGGTGAAGTAATTTATCTTGGATTGAGAGTCATTGACAGATATACACATAACTTGGGGCATACCACAGGGAAGTGTGTAGGGTCCCTCACTGTACATGGTACATGTTGTATATTAATGAACTTGCAGACAATATTAACAAGAACCACAAACTTTTTGCAGAGATCTACAGTGAAGTACAGTCTGAAATAAGCTGGATAAATATTCAAAAAATGTAAAGTCCAAGATGAAATATCAACAATACTACAAAAAAAGATAAACAGCTATTCACTGTAAAGATAACATTTTGAGTTGCAGACAGGCAAAACAAAAAGAATGTTACACAATGAGCTTTCAGTCAAAGCCTTCTGCAGAAAAGAAAGGAAAACACACACAAATTCACATAAGCAAGCATGCCTCACACATATATGACCTTTATCTCTGGACAGAATACAATGCTTGGGTTGAATGAAAGTGGCAATCTGGAGTGGGATGGGGAAGGGGTAGAGATAGCACGATATGTGTGGGGGCGAGAGTCTCTAGTGTGATTAGATGGTGGCAGAACAAGGCTGCTATGTTCAGTGTTGAGACACTGTGAGGGAAGGAGTGCAGAAACAGGGAGCAGAAAATGAGAGAAGGGAAGAAGACTGATGGGTGCATTGGTAGAGAGTGGCATTCAATGAGAGTGAGGGAATATGAATTGGGTGGATGTGATAAGACAGAGAGAAAGGAAACTGTTGAGTGGAGGGTATGGGGACAGTAGGTTACCATAGTTTAAGGCCAGGATAATTTTAGGAGCAGAGAATGTGTTTTAAGGATAATTCCCATCTGTGCACTTCAGAAAAGTAAATGAGATCGACAAGTACACCATTTTACAGGTCATGTTTTGGTTATCGAAAACTCAGTTATTGACCGGCTTAAGTCCCTTGCAGTTGACCTAGGACCACACATTTTGGCACGAGGTGAGGCGTAGCAGCCACATTACACAAGAAAATGCAAGAAGCATTAATTTGTGGAGGGAAGTTCCAGAAGGTCTAGGTTGTGAAACAGCCACTGGAACCAAGCATGTTGTGTTAAGCTGCATGTTTCACAACAGTGTGGTCCACTTTGCTCTTGGCCACAATTTGGCAGTGGCCATTCATCCAAGTGGACAGATGGTTGGCAGTCATACCAACATAAAAAAGAACTATGCAGTGATTGAGGCAGAGCTTGTATATGACATGTCTTCATTCACAAGTGGCCCAGCCTTTGATCAGATAGGATAAGCCTGTGGCAGGACAGGAAGAGGAAACACTGGGTGGTTGGGTTGGGTGGTATTACTCCTGGGTCTTCCAGAAGGGTATGATCCCTGTGGCAAGGAGCTGGGATAGGAGTGGCAGAGGGAACCCAGTCTTTTGTCACGGGGATCATATCCTTCTGGAAGTCCCAAGTGCATGACTCACCCAATCCTCTCACCCACCACTTCCTATTCCAGTCTCATCACAGGCTTATCTTACCCCATCAAAGGCTGGGCCACCTGTGAAAACAGCCATGTCATTACATGGTCCAGTCAAATTAATGTGACCAACCCCTAGGTTCAATGTCAACATGCAGTAACTACTCACAGAGGGCAAGTGGCAGCATTAGCAGTGGAGGGTACATAAAGTGCGTCAGGACCCATGGAAAACAGTGCAGTTGTTGTCATAATGTGAAAAGAATGTTTATCTGAACACCAGCTGTCAAAAGCATGAATGATCCCCTTTTGCAGTAAGAGATGTGCAGGAAGTGAGTCAGTGAGATTCTGAAAGGTATCGACAGCGGTATGGAGCAATGCTGATTCCAGTGCCATAGGCAACTGTGCCGAATTTGTCAGTTGAAGAACCAAGGTGTGAACAGCCTTATTCTGATGGTCCCATAGATTCTTGATTGGGTTTAAATATGAGGAATTTGGTTGCCCAGAGAGTATACATACATACATACATACATCCTGGCCTTCTTTGAACCACGCACATACATTGTCGGCCGTATGACATGTTACATTGTCCTGCTGGTAGATGTCATCTTGACAAGAAAAAACAAACTGCATGTAGGAACAAAAATAATCAATTATTGATAATATAATGTAAATGGACAGATAAAAAAATCTACTCATCAAGCGGAGGCAGGGGAAAACACACACAAAAGGATTTAACTTTTACAAGCTTTTGGAGCCAGTGGCTCCTTCTTCTGGCAGAAGCGTTAAAGGGGAAGAAAGAGGGGTGAAAGAAAAGGACCAGAGAGGTCTAGGAAAAGGGGTACAGTTTAGAAAAGTCACCCAGAACCTCAGGTCGGGGGAGACTTATTGGATGGGATGAAAAGGAAAACTACTCCAAGATATGACATGCCCCAAGATGAGACATGCTCAAAGACTGATCTTTCCTTTGCATCCCATCCAGTAAGTTCTGGAGTGACTTTTCTAAACTGTACCCCTTTTCCTAAACCTCTCCAGTCCTTTTTCTTCAATCCTCCTCCTTCCCCTTCAACTCTTTTGCCAGAAGAAGCCACTGGCTCTGAAAGCTTGTAAAAGTTACAATCCTTCTGTGTATATGTTCCCCTGGTGCTGCTTGATGAGTAGATTTCTTTATCTGTCCATTTACATTATATTATCAATAATTGATTATTTTTGTTCCTACATGCAGTTTGTTTTTTCTTGTCAAGATGACATCTACCAGCAGGACAATGTAACATGTCATACGGCTGACAATGTATGTGCGTGGTTCAAAGAAGGCCAGGATGTATGTATGTATGTATACTCACTGGGCAACCAAATTCCCCATATTTAAACCCAATCAAGAATCTATGGGACCATCAGAATAAGGCTGTTCACACCTTGGATCTTCAACTGACAAATTCGGCACAGTTGCCTATGGCACTGGAATCAGCATTGCTCCATACCGCTGTCGATACCTTTCAGAATCTCACTGACTCACTTCCTGCACATCTCTTACTGCAAAAGGGGATCATTCATGCTTTTGACAGCTGGTCATGTTAATGTGACTGGGCAGTGTACCAGCTCTGCTGCAACCACTGCACAGCTTTTGACATTGGTATGATCGCCCACCAGCTATCCACCAGGATGAATGGCCACTGCCAAAATGTGGCCAAGAGCAAAGTGGGTCAATATGCAGCTGAACACAACATGCTTGATTTAAATGGCTGCTTCACAACCCAGACCATCTGGATCCTCTCCTCCACCACCAGCATTTCTGAACTGCACAGATGGGAGTTAACCTTTGAAAACTTTTCTGCTTCTCAAGTTATCCTGGCCTCAACCTACTGTCCCCACACACTCCATTCAACAGTTTCTGTCCCTTCTGTCCTACCACTTCCTCCCAATTCATGTCCCCTCACCCTCATTGTCTGTTCCTCTCTGCCAATGCAACCACCAGACTCCTCGCCCTTCTCTGCTCCTCTTCTTCTCCACTTCTTGGTCCGCCCCCCTCAACAACAGTCTCCGGTCCCTGCACCTGGTAACCTTTGTTCTGCTGCCATCTAATTCCAACACATGCTGCCAGGCAGCACTATTCTTTTCAACCCACCTGTACCGTGCTATCCCTCCCCATCCCTCACCTCACTCTGGACTGTTGCTTTTGTTCAATACGACAATTCCATTCTGGCTGGGAATAATGGTCATGCATACCTGCTTGTGTGACTGTGTGTGTGTTTCTAAAGAAGAGTTTGGTCAAAAGCTCATTGTGTAACTGTCTTTTTGTTGCGGCTGTGTTGAATTCAATGTGTCAGCAATCTATCCTTTTCATATTACTGTTGCCCCAATATTCAGATCTCTATAAGATTTGAACCTCCCCCCATGAACCATGGACCTTGCTGCTGGTTGGGAGGCTTGCATGCCTCAGTGATACAGTTAGCTGTACATAGGAACAACCACAACAGAGGGATATCTGTGGAGTGGTCAGACAAACATGTGGTTCCTGAAGAGGGGCAGCAGCCTTTTCAGTAGTTGCAGGAGCAACATTCTGGATGATTGACTGATCTGGCCTTGTTACTTTAACTAAAATGGCCTTGCTGTGCTGGTACTGCAAACAGCTGAAAACAAGGGGAAACTACAGCTGTAATTTTTCCCAAGGGCATGCAGCTTTACTATATGGTTAAATAATGATGGCGTCCCCTTGGGTAAAATATTCCAGAGCTAAAATAGTCCCCCATTCAGATCTCCAGGCGGGGACTACTCAGGAGTATGTCATTATCAGATGAAAGAAAACTGGCATTCTTTGGATCGGAGCATGGAATGTTAGATCCTTTAATCAGGCAGGTGGGTTAGACAATTTAAAAAGGGAAATGGATAGCTTAAAGCTAGATATAGTGGGAATTAGTGAAGTTTGGCGGTAGGAGGAACAAGACTTCTGGTCAGGTGAATACAGGGTTATAAATACAAAATCAAATTGGAATAATGCAGGAGTAAGTTTAGTAATGAATAAAAAAAACAGGAGTGCTGGTACGCTACTATGAACAGCATAGTGAATGCATTATTGTAGCCAAGATAGAAACAAAGCCCATGCCTACCACAGTAGTACAAGTTTATATTACATCTAGCTACGCAGATGATGAAGAGATTGAAGAAATGTATGATTAGATTAGATTAGATTAACACTTGTTCCATAGATCATGAATACGACACTTCATAATGATGTGGAACATATCAGGTTAATAAAAGATGTCTGTACAAGATATTAGATTACACAAAATTTTGCATGACACTAATGTTTAAGTTTTTTTTTCCACTTAATTTATATCTAAAATTCTGCCAATGAGTAGAAGGAGTTGTCATCTAGAAATTCTTTTTTAATTTATTTTTAAATGTTAATTGGCTATCTGTCAGGCTTTTGATGCTCTTTGGTAGGTGACCAAAGACTTTTGTGGCAGCATAATTTACCCCTTTCTGTGCCAAAGTCAGATTATCCCTGCATAGTGAAGATCATCCTTTCTCCTAGTGTTACAGCTATGCACACTGCTATTACTTTTGAACTGGATTGGATTGTTAACAACAAATTTCATAAGTGAATATATATACTGTGAGGATCCCTAGATCCTTAAATAGATGTCTGCAGGATGACCGTAGGTGGGCTCCAGCAATTATTCTGATTACACGTTTTTGAGCAATGAATACTTTTGTACTCAACGATGAATTACCCCAGAATATGATGCCATACGAAAGCAGTGAATGAAAGTAGAAATAGTAAGCGAATTTACTAAGATTCTTATCACCAAAACTTGCAATAACCCTAATAGCATACGTAGCTGAACTCAGACGTTTCAGCAGACCCTCAATGTGTTGCTTCCAGTTTAACCTCTCATCAATGGGCACACCTAAAAATTTTGAAAATTCTACCTTAGCTACAGACTTCTGTTCAAAGTCTATATTTATTACTGGAGTTGTGCCACCATTTACTGTACAGAACTGTATATACTGTGTTTTATCAAAATTTAAAGAGAGTCTGTTTGCTGAGAACCACTTAATAATTTTGTGAAGAACATCATTTACAATTACATCACTTAGTTCTTGGTTTTTGGATGTTATTACTATACTTGTATTGTCAGCAAAAAGAACTAACTTTGCATCTTCATCAATGTGGAATGGTAAGTCATTAATGTACATCAAGAACAGTAAAGGACCTAAGACGGAACCCTGTGGGTCCCCATACTTGATAGCCCCCCCCCCCCCCCCTCCCAGTTTGAGGAATCAACTGTTTTAACATTACATGAACCACTTATTTCAACTTTCTGCATTCTTCCAGTTAAGTATGAATTAAACCATTTGTGCACTGCCCCACTCAAACCATAATGATTTAGCTTATCTAAAAGAATTCCATGGTTTACACAATCAAAGACCTTTGAGGGATCACAAAAAATAACAATGGGTGATGTCCGGTTATTCAGAGGATTTAATATTTCATCAGTGAAAGCATATACAGCATTTTCTGTTGAAAAGCCTTTCTGAAAACCAAACTGACATTTTGTTAGTACTTTATTTTTACAAGTATGGGGGGCTACTCTTGAATACATTACTTTCTCAAAAATTTTTGATAGAGCTGTCAGAAGAGAGATTGGGCGGTAGTTGTTGACATCCGATGTATCCCCCTTTTTATGCAATGGTTTTACAATGACATATTTCAGTCTATCGGGGAAAACACCCTGCTCCAAAGAGCTATTACATATGTGCCTGAGAATCCTACTTATCTGTGGGGAACAAGCTTTAAGTACCTTGCTGGAAATGGCATCAATTCCATAAGACGTTTTACTTTTCAGTGAGTTTATTATTTTATTGATTTCAGAGGGAGAGATTGGTGGAATTACAGTTGTTTCAAACTGCGCAGGTATGGCCCCTGCTATTAGTAGCCTTGCCTCTTCTAGTGAAGATCTAGATCCTATTTTCTCCACAACATTTAAAAAATGATTATTCAAAATATTTTCAATGTCTGATTGTTTGTTAGTACACTTGTCATTCAGTTTTATGGCACTAAAGCCTTCCTGTGCTCTTGGTTGCCCTGTTTCCCTTTCAATAATATTCCAAATTGCTTTAATTTTATTATCAGAGTTACTGATTTCAGACATAATACACATGCTTCTGGACTTTTTATTAACTTTTCTTAGTACCGCACAATAGTTTTTATAATATTGAACAATTTCGGGTTCCGTACTCCCTCTTGCTGTTAGATACAGTTCTCTTTTACTGTTGCAAGATATTCTTATTCCTTTAGTTAGCCAAGGTTTTTTATATGTTTTCTTGGAATTATGTTTAACTATTTTCTTGGGAAAACAATTTTCAAATACCCTTAAAACTGTATTGTGAAATAAGTTATATTTCAAGTTTGCGTCAGGTTCCTTATACACTTCATCCCAGTCTAGTTGCTGTAGGTTTTCCCTAAAGTTTGCAATATTTATATTGTTAATTGAACGCACTGCTTTGAAAGTCTGGTTTGATATACTGTATGGAACTATGTCATGTATTGTAACTAGCTATGCACTATGATCTGAATGACTATTCTCAACAGGATAAGCATTTATGCCCTTAAACTTATCTTGGTCTATAAAAAAGTTATCTATCAATGTCCTGCTGTTCTTTGTTATCCGAGTAGGAAAATCAATGAGGCATCTCAAATTGAAAGAACTGAGTAATACTACAAGGTCATTCTTCCTATTACACTCTTTCAGGGAATCAATATTGAAATCCCCACAAATGATAATTTGCTTCCCCCTGTCTGACAGATAACACAACAAAGCATCCAAGTTTTCTAGAAGTAGCTGGAAATTCCCTGAGGGGGACCTATACACTGTTACAATTATGAAAGTGTCATGATTTAGTTTAAGTTCAGTGGCACATGCTTCCATATGTTGCTCTACACAAAAATTTTTAGTTTCTAAATTTTTAACACTGTGGAAGCTTTTGGCATATATGGCAAATCCTCCTCTCATCATATTATCTTTACTTACATGTGTAGCTAATTTGTACCCATTGATGCTAACCTTTTGCATATCAGTGACAATGTGATGCTCAGACAGACATAGTACATCTATTACATTCTCAGTTTCTATATCTTCTAAACAAAGCACAAGCACATCAGTTTTATTCTTCAATCCCCCAATATATTGATGAAATATACTAACATTATTTTTCACTTTACTATTGTGAGTATCTTGAACTTTTTCAACAACTTTAGTACTTGCCTGGCTGATGAGATGAAAGAAATTATTCAGATAGTGAAGGGAGACGAAAATTTAATAGCCATAGGGGACTGGAATTCGATAGTAGGAAAAGGAAGACTAGGAAAAGTTGAAGGTGAATATGGAATGGGGATAAGGAATGAAACAGGAAGCTGCCTTATAGAATGTTGCACAGAGCATAACTTAATCATAGCTAACACTTGGTTTAAAGATCATATAAGAAGGTTTTATACATGGAAGAGGCCTGGAGACACTGGAAGGTTTCAGACAGATTAAATAATAATAAGACAGAGTTTCAGGAACCAGGTTTTAAATCGTAAGACATTTTGAGGGCTCATGTGGACTCTGACCACAATCTATTGGTTATTAACTGTAGATTAAAACTGAAGAAACTGCAAAAAAAGTGGGTATTTAGGGGGATGGGACATGAATGAACTGAAAGAACCAAAGGTTGTTGATGGTTTCAGGGAGAGTATTAGCGAACTATTGATAAGAACGGGGGAAAGAAATACAGTAGAAGAAGAATGGGTAGCTTTGAGAGACAAAATAGTGAAGGCAGCAGAGGATCAAGTATGTAAAAAGACGAAGTAGCCCTCCTTGGATAACAGAAGAGATACTGAAATTAATTTATGATAGGAGAAAATATAAAAATGCACTAAGTGAAGTAGGCCAAAAGGAATACAGACATCTCAAAAATGAAATCGACAGGAAGTGCGAAATGGCTAAGCAGGGATGCCTAGAGGACAAATGCAAGGATGTAGAGGCATATATCACCAGGGGTAAGACAGATACTGCCTACAGGAAAATTAAAGTGACCTTTGGAGAAAAAAGAACCACCTGTGCGAATATCAAGAGCTCAGATGGAAAACCAGTTCTAAGCAAAGAAGAGAAAGCAGAAAGGTGGAAGGAGTATATAGAGGGTCTATACAAGGGCAATGTACTTGAAAGTGATATTATGGAAATGGAAGACAATGTAGATGAAATGGGAGGTATGATACTGCATGTAGAATTTGACTAAGCACTGAAAGACCTAAGTCGAAACAAGGCCCCGGGAGTAGACAAAATTCATTAGAACTATTGATAGGCTCGGAGAGCTGGCTCTAACAAAACTCTTCCACCTGCTGAGCAAGATGTGTGAGACAGGCGAACAGCGTTAGACTTCAAGAAAAAATGTAATAATTCCAATCCCAAAGAAAGCAGGTGTTGACAGGTGTGAAAATTATGGAACTATCAGTTTAATAAGTCACGGCTGCAAAATAAGAATACGATTTCTTTACAGAAAAATGGAAAAACTGGTAGAAGCTGACCTCGGGAAATATCAGTTTGGATTCTGTAGAAATGTTGGAACACATGAGGCAATACTGTCCCTTCAACTTATCTTAGAAGATAGATTAAGGATTGGCAAACCTATGTTTCTATCATTTATAGACATAGAGAAAGCTTTTGACAATGTTGGCTGGAAAACTCTGTTTCAAATTCTGAAGGTGGCTGTGGTCAAATATGGGGAGTGAAAGGCTATTTACAATTCGTACAGAAACCTGATGGCAGTTATAAGACTAGAGGGTTATGAATGGGAAGCAGTGGTTAGCAGGGAAGCAAGGCAGGTTTGCAGCCTATCCCTGATGTCATTCAATCTGTATATTGAGCAAGCAGTAAGGGAAACAAAAGAAACATTTAGTGTAGGAATTAAAATCCATGGAGAAGAGACAAAAAGTTTGAGATTTGCCGATGGCACTATAACTCTGTTAGAGACAGCAAAGGACCTGGAAGAGCAGTTGAATGGTATGGACAATGCCTGAAAGGAGGGTATAAGGTGAACATCAACAAAAGCAAAACGAGAATAATGGAATGTAGTAATTAAATCAGGTGATGCTGAGGGAAATAGATTAGGAAATGAGACACTTAAAGTAGTAGATGAGTTTTTCTATTTGGGGAATAAAATAACTGATGATGGTCGAAGTAGAGAGGATATAAAATGTAGACTGGCAGTTCCAAGGATAGTGTTACTGAAGAAGAGAAATTTGTTAACAGCTAGTAGAGATTTAATTGTCAGAAAAAATTTTCTGTATGGAAGTGAAACATGGACAATAACTAATTTTGACAAGAGAATACAAGCTTTTGAAATGTGGTGGTACAGAAGAATGCTGAAGATTAGATGGGTAGATCACGTAACTAATGAGGTGATGGAGGGAGGGAGACCAAGAGATGAATACACTAAGCAGATTCAGAAGGATGAAGGTTGCAGTAGTTACTTGGAGATTAAGAAGCTTGCGCAGGATAGAGTAGCATGGAGGGTTGCATCAAACTAGTCTCTGGACTGAAGACCACAACAACAACAAGATTTCAAAATGGTGTACCAATTTGCAACTTGCTTTAAATGTTCAGAAATGTAAAATTGATCATTCATGAAACCCACAACATAGTATCCTATGGCTACAATATCAATGAGTCCCACTTGGATTCAGTAAACTCATATGAATTACTGAGTGTTAACACATTGTAAGGACATGAAATGGAAAATTATCTAGGTTTGGTTGTGGGTAAAACAGGTAGCAGCCTTCAGTTTATCGTTTGAATACTAGTCTACAAAGCAGATTGCTTAAAAATCACTCATGTGACCCATCTTAGAATGTTGCTCAAGTTTGTGGGGCCCCTGCCAAATACAACCTACAGGGGATATTGAGGATGCACCGAGAAGGACACACAAATGGCCCCAGGTTTTTTTGACCCAAGAAGAGTAGCACAAACATGAAAGAAGTGAACCCCAGACACTTGAAGACAGATGTAAGCTATCCTGAGAAGGCCTGTTTACAAAGTTTCAGGAGCTTGCTTTAAGTGATGAGTCTAGGAACACAAAAATAACCCTCTGCATATCTTTCTTACAGGGATAGAGATGAGAAGATTAGATTAATTACTGGACACAGAGAGGGTTTTAAACAATCATTCTTCCCGCTCTCCATATGTGAATGGAACAGGAAAGAATCCTTACAACTGGTAATATGCACATCGCACTGGTTTGCAGACTATGGATGTAGATGAAGACTGACTGTCTAGAATATATCTGTTTGCAAAACTAAACAGAGACATTGATTAATTTGTTCATCTATTACGCTCCATACATATCTAGAACACAAATCTTCAGAGATGTGGAATGAGTCAAGGTATACGTTAAGAAATGAAATTAAACATAGAAACTTAAGAAAAATGCTGTAATGCTGTTTAACAATAAACTATTACTACGTATACTGCCTATGTCAACCAAATTTACAAAGTAAATAAGAAAGAATGGAGTTTTAGATGTAGACGTACTTCATAAAAGTTGCTGCCTCCTCATTTATACTAGATAGCTGATGTTTATTACTATTACAGTAATACTTTTCAAAGAAATTTTACCGATCTTTGTGAATATGAAGTCAATATCCTAAAAAGGATTCTGCAAGATGTATTGCTATCTACTACACACAATATTTTTATCACTTGCACCTGCAGAATAAACTCTTTCTTTACTTTAGATGCATTGTCCCAGAAAAGAATTTACGACAAGAGGGAGTGAAAACATGTAAAATAAACCAACACTCCTGTCTTTATGTCAATGTAATGAGAGTTGCTTGTAGATCCAAAACACACTGAGCTGAGTTTCTTGTTTGGTTTATGTATGTGTTTACTCTGTTTTTGCTTCTTACACAACTGAGCTCAGGAATTTTACACATTTTGTTTCTTTTCCTTTATTACCATCAATGTATACTGTTTGTCTGAAACTGCCTGAGATACATCATTGCGAGATTAAGACTTAAACTGCTAGCTTCAAATTTCTTGTAGGCCTCTTTGGACATCACCTCAGTTGTGTTGTGTCTGATTAGTGAGGTTTTATGTGATGACCGGGATGGTTCCTGTGAAAGGGCATGGCCAATTTTCTTCCCCATCCCAAAAAACCAATATTGTGCTCTGTCTCTAGTGACTTCATTGTTGGTGGGATGTAAAATTCTCATCTTCCTTCCTTCTGTCTCTTTAAAGCGAATGAGATTCTCTGTTTTCTGTTATGGAGGAGAGGCTCAATCCATAAGACATAGTGCCACTCATCCTATAAGGCTTTATTTTACAAATTATGATTTTGGGGTCCACTCAATCAACAGCTTTGGCAAGGTTAGAAAACATCAACTGGATATTTTTTGTTCTTTAGTTCTACCAGTACTGTGTTTGGGACATTCTGTGTTGCTTTCCCTATGGAGGATACATTCATATATGACTTACAGTTGCAAATCTTTTTTGTACCTAGAACCAGAATAACGAATATAATTATAAAAGTATAAGGACATTAGCATTTCCATGTGCAGATGTTAGGCTTACGGTCATTCCTTAGCATCTGATTTCAATTTTTATAGGTGTACCTTACTGCACAATCCTAATGGTTTTACCTTTATTAGACAGAAAACTGTTCTGTTGAGCATTGTACTCGACTTTCAGTTGTATTTACTGCTGTTATGTCAGAGTACTAATTCTGGATGGTAGATTGGATCTTTATGTTTATTTCTGATGTATTAACCTTTCTTATATGACATAATTATATTTTGATTGGGTTTGTGTTCCTTGCTCCTAGTTATCACAGATTCAGATGATGTTATACGAAATGTATTAACTGCATGTGTTCCAATAAGTTGCAATTCTGACTGAAAATTGATTATGAGGCTCAGGTTCCTTCATTTGATTTGTGACAAAGATAAATGCAGACTTAATATGTGTTTTTTCTTTGGAATTAAAAAAAATCCAAAAAAGGCTGTCTCCATTTTCAATTGTCTTTCAATGCTATTGGAATCACTTCATAGACAGTGCACTTTAGTGTGTGTCCAATACCTGACAATGATTTTGTGGGGCACAACTTACTAGTTCCACTGTGAATTGTAAAATGGTTTTTGTGATTGAATGATAATTGGTTCTGGGTGCTATTGATGCTAGTTAGTACTCAATATATGCACTGTCTTTCTTGAGTTACACAACTTACATGGCTTTCTGTGCAACAGTGGAAGATGAAAGTGTTTTTTTCTAGGATGAGAAGCAATATAAATGCAATGTTTGCATATAGGACTGTACTGTAAGAACGGAAATGGAGGAGGGTACGGCACATTTTGTTTAAAATATAAAGACTGACTTCAATGCAATCTGAAAGAAGAATGAAACACCACTCAACGTACTAGCTGACACATTCATTTGTTCACACGGACTAAGAGGTACACCATTTTTCAGACAGTGTGAAGAATTTTGGTCAGACTACTAAAGGTTATTAAAGAAAAAATTTTCTTATAACTGCCTTTTCATCATTAAACCACAAGAAAACAGTAAGTTTTGAAGAGGAAAATTATAACATAAGAGAGAAAATGTGATGCTTGTAGACTTGTTTCTCTTTTTATTCTACAAAACTATTGAGAAATACATTGTACTGGCACATTAAAATGCATGATTACACTCCTTTGTTGTGCCATTCATAGCATTTACAGCTAATGTGCTTAAGCATTTAATGACCAATCATTTTAAGTTATTTTGATGTGGTTTTATATAGACTAATATACAAACTCTGATAAGATTATAATCTTAAGTCAGAACTAACAGCAACACAGAACTCCAGTGACTAGTTTGAAAGCAAACCATCTTAATATATTTGTAATCATGGTCCTCACAGATAACCTGTGTTGCGTATTCAGTCTTTTAGGAAAACTGTTTTTACCATGTAGACAGTAAATTATTTTCATTCTCTCTCTGATTCATCATGCAATCAACAGAACTCTGAGCATACATTGCACATTCTAACCTCTTTGTTTATACTGGATTTGAAAATACACAGAAGAGTTTACATATGTTATACTTATGAGAATAAATAATTATGGATCATGTAAGCAAGAAATGAAAAAAATGATGTTAGCTATGTAACATTGTAGTTATTTTGAAAGTTTTTTTCCGATAATAATACATGTGATTTTTAACAGATGTGCATGTCAACAAAATGTGATTTGTTCTTAAAAACAGGACCCCATGGATTTGATGTCTGGCTTGTCTGTGGTTTACTGCTTCCTGGAGTTGTGGTCCTGCTCTGCTGTGCCTGCTTCTGCACAGCTTCATAGCTTGCCTTCCTGTGAGAGCAACAAACAATAATGTAATTAGAGGACATTACCTGTAGCTGATTCTATTTCACAAAATTTTCTTGGATTTCTTGTTTATTACATACATAAATGGCTCAACATATTTTACACGTCACAGATATTTTTTAACCACACCAATGAACTTCTTAGAAGGAAGTAACTCATGTAATAATTATATAGTCTGCAGAATTTATTGAAAATGTTTCAAGTGCATGATTTGCTAGCTACATTACTGTATTGCGAATTAATCTGACATCGTATTTGTATTTTATGATATCTCCAGTTTTCTGGATGCGTTATTACAGTGCAAACTATTTTACTTTTATTTGATGTGGTATTAAAACAGGTTCTGTCTTAATCTGTGATATAAAAATATTTTTGAAACTGATGACAAAATTTTATTCTGAAACAGCTGTTTCTATTGTAGTGCATACCCTAACAGCTTAATGCCAGGTACACATTGCCAGACAAAGGTTCTGTTTCTAAGTACTAGCATGGTATCTTAAGCTTAGAAATTCAATTAGCTTTCAAAAACTCAAGTTACAAGGCAAATATAAATTGATGGATTTGCTTACTTATTTCAAGTGGAAGCATTTGGAAGGCTGCACAATTTGAGCGCAAAGAATGAATTTGGTTCTGTTCAGTATGCATGTTAGGATTTTCTTTTTTTTTTTCAAAATTGACGAAGATAACTTAGAATAGTGGTTAGTAAGTCATACTCTGTAAAACGGCATGGTTATGTACAAAACTGCAGTTGCAATTGATAAATCACAGCTTGTTGTTAATGAAAGACTAACGAGATTGCATGCAGATGTCGGATATTGACAGAAATAACAAATTTTGTGGAGATCTTTTTCCTAAGCATATACCAAACAAGTCGCTCTCTTATCGGTTTAATGAATCCGATTTCCCAGGTTTTGAAAGCACGCAGCTATAAGGAGTGATCAAAAAGTTTCAGTTCCGGGCGTTGCTGTAGCGAATATGGAAGCTGGCACGACTCAGATGCGGGTATATAAGCAAAAATGTAGGCAAGTTATTAGTGCAGCCTTCGCACGGAAAATTTTTGTGGGGTCCTAATGATACACTAGAACGTGTATGGCTACAAACCTTGAGGCAATATCCTTTCCTGAGCTGTTCATGAGGATAGGTTCAAACTGACTCGTTCCCTGCACCATTTCACTCTCTGATGATGTCTTCCTGTGGCAAGTACGGAACCCGAAGGCGAGCTGGACAGCACCCAAAGTGATATTTCACTGACGTGAGTTCAGACAGCAGTTATGCTACGAAGAAACTGCAAAAGTGCTTCATTAGATAACAAAATTTGAATAGCTGTTATTTCACCCACTTAATTCAGTTTAAGGAAATAATTGCTATAGCAATAATGAACTTTACTAATAGAGTAGCGGTACTAGTACTTACTCTATGGAACGTGATGAAGATGCGTCAGCACTTGAAGTTCTAGGCGGTTTCCGGAGTTCCCTCTCCTACTGCCTTTTCTTGTTTGTAGGTTTTTCGCAAGCCTGAAATAAAAATAAACGTTACTGTCAATGTCTTCTATACCCTTAAAGTACTATACGTACCTGTTGTTACGATCCTTATAATTCCATTTAACTTAGGGCAACTTAAAACTAACGCTGTGAAAACTCTTCCATGCCAGAGGAATGTCGGCAAAATTACCATTTTACTCTTTTTTAAAAAGGGAAATGCATTCGCAATCAAGCTCATACGTTGCTACGTGATTGCAGTTCAAATAGAATACGCTACCGTCTTGGTAACATTTCAATCTATCGTATGTGATTCGAAAATTTGCTGTTGGAGCCTTATACACAGAAACATTAAAGTTAAAATAAAAACAACAAAAAAACATTTATCTACTGGCGACGAATTATTTTTGGAACTGTCCTATGATGATCGAAGACGTTGCGAAGCAACTCACGGAAATATCACATAATGTGAGACGTCATAACTACATGTGTATTCGGATACAAGTTTACTTTAAACATTTATATTATAAGTAAAATCAATTGAAACGTGCAAAATATTTCCCGCTGATGTGGCACTACGAAAGCTATGCGCTGTAGCTACTGTATGTACTTTAAATGTGGTCACAAACATGAGGGGAAGTATAGCGATCCCAATAGCATTTTTAGCAAATTCTTGGATCGTTCATGGACCTTAACAAAATGTTCGGAACAACTGTTAAAGTAACGTCAGGTACCTTATGACTTGAAATCCTATTGTGACCTGAGTGTGTTATCTTGTGTGATTTGCGAGGTGCCTCGAACGAGCGGCTAGTGGCGGGGAAGTATGGAAATGAAATCTTTGTTCAGTCATACTTTCTGGTTTGGGTTTCCGTGTTACGGTATTTCCAAACTTATTTAAATAATTTACAGAATAATTCTTGTAACTGGCGACGGTCACTTTCTTTCTCTGTCCTCTTCCAATGAAACTTGTATTTCTTCTCTCATTTCTATGTCGATTAGATGTTGAAGTCTCTTCTTGTACGACCAACACATCGACGTACTGTATACAACGTACAGAGCTAGTTAAAGAGGCACTCGACGAACAGTCAAAAAGAATTCATTTCCTCCCTTTGCACCTGTCTCGCGCTTACGTAACTGGGGTTTTAAAAAGGTAAAATCTTGCTGTTTCTTTGAATACGAGAGAAGACGTGAGTTGCAAAAAGAACTGCCGGTACTGGTATTCAAAAGTAGCGATGTTCTGTTTCGAGCTCACTTGTTATATGTGGCAAATAAATAACTGTCTCAACGCAGTCGTACCAATAATTGAGATGTCATTTTATGCTCGGCCATAGCAACAGGCATTCAGAGACCTGACACTGTATTCTCTGCGGCATAGTTCATGTGAGATAGAGAATTAAATTTCCATTTTAGACTTACCTCACTGACTGGAGGAACTTCGAAGAATAAAAGCCTGGAGCCCTGCTCTTCATGGACACATGAACTGTAGAGAACCCAGCAGAACGTCGACAGGCGTAAACCCTATGCTTCTGCGAACTGCCACGTATAGTGGACGATCGCGCTCATATATGCGGTGAAGACTGGAGTGGTGGGGGCCAAGTGCACGGGGCCTCCACGTGAACAGCTGCAGCCGTTGCCAGCTTCTCCAGCCGGTTTCTTGAGTGGGTGGGGGAGGACTTAGCAACGCAAAGGTAGGCTTGCCAGCTGGAAAGCTCTTCGCCACAGCTTGCTCTCCTTCACACTATTAATTCCAGGAGGTACGGACGAACTCGCCGTATCAGCTGCCTATTTTCCCCCGATGCGTTGATGTTAGGACAGAACTAGAGTTTGTGGACTAACATTAGCTAGTAGTAAAATTTCCTCCTTTCGCAATACTGCCACAATAGGGTGGTCACGAATCAATCGTCAGTAACAACTCACAGGTTTGGTGGATACTCGGACGGGGCTCATGCTGAAGAGTTAGTTCGGAGACTGGGGTGCAAATTGATTTCCATTCGACACTATAGTCCTAGACTGAAGTTCCATGTCACGTAATGCGAGGACTCTTGTGAGCAAATATAGCACGGTTACCTTTGCGACATAGCTTACGTGTATTCACATAATATTTTCCTATTGTAATTTAACTTAATCCATCTATGCTTAGGGTAAAGTTGCCATCTTTGGAAAGTCAAAAGTCGGGACTCTTCAAACCAAAGTTTTTGCGAAATACACTGTATCAGCAGTTCTTAGTAACGTTAATTCAGTTTTTATTCAAACGTCAAAACTAAACTTCAAACACCGTACTTGAAACTTAAAACATTTGAAAGTTAACAGTGTTTACGTTATGGGTTTCTTCCATGAGCAGAAAACATAAATTTCACTATCTTTTATAAGTATGGGCTGCAAAAAAAAAAAAAAAAAAAAAAAAAAAAAAAAAAAAAAAAAAAAAAAAAATTGAAACATTTTTGGTGTGATTGTCCAAAGTTCTAAGAGTTTCAATGACGCTTGTTATTGTCGAGAATTCATTGCGCAACTCGTCACCGTTTGCTTTTATACTATCGTCATTTACAGTGTCTATGAGGTTGCCAACGGTAATTTCATCTTTCCTGCTCAAGACCGAATTTCTTGAAAGTTGAGGTTTAGAAACTAAACCATTTATTTAGATAGTTTAGGCTTCTCTGATAAACGCTAGCAGCATCTTTCCTAGTTATGTCCTGATCTGACTTACGGTACTCAATCTCTTCAAATTTTGATTCGAATTAAAACCAATAAAAGGTTACCGTACGTTTTCCGAATGTCGGGTTGTAAAATCGTCGATGTAACAAAACTGATATAGTTATTATACGAACTGTATTTATAAAAAAAAGGAAAGTGACCATTCATCATCTTCACCCACGTCTTTCACGAAAATTCATATTGAAGTTTTGGTCTCTTCTTCCCCTTGATAGAGAAAATGCAACTCAATAGTTGCCCATTGTCTTTGGAAACGCTCAAGAGCCGGCAGCGAGAACCATCAGCATAAAGGAATACGCCGTAAAATTTTTGAATATTCTTATTCAACGAACTCAAAATTTTTTTGAGTGCATGAGTTTTCTTACTAGAAAATGATAATTAGTCGTAGACTCTCAATATTAGACTCTGGACGTCAAATTTAATCATTTTGCATGCATTATTGGCCTTATTATAAATAATACGACAGTTACAATTAGCTTCAATTATATTACTATTTCAAGACTTCAATTCTGAAAAACTGAATGACGTTTTCCATCGTTCTCTGCTACGTCGAAACTTGATAGAAATTTCCGAAGTTCTATGTTCTCTTAAAACAAAATTTTCCGAAAATAGCATCACCTTTTTTCATAACTGTCATCATAGAAGCTTAGTAATTTCTCATTCCACCAGATATCTCAGAAAATATTTTATTGAAACATTTAATATTATCTTTATTGGAGGCATCTGTTGAAACAGAGAAAAATGTACCATCTGTTCATTCATTTTCTATGAGTTCTACCGAATGCTGAGACAACATTTTGTACTAACATCTCACACTGAATACCCACAATGAAGTTTTGGAGTTAACTTCAACTCTTTCAAAATCGTACTTCCTATTTCAACAGCATAATCATTAGAAACCTACTTGGAGTTATGCGTAACTCCATGACATCCAAATGACAGTTCGGCTGCTAAAACTTCATAGTTATGCAAGAACGTTTTACGCTAAATGAATTAGCAATCGACTACTTTTGAAAGTTGCGAGGGTAAGTTTATGTTCTCATTGACAAATGCTTTCTCACGGCCCCAACACCCTCACTATTTATTGTAAAGAAATCAGGACACACTGTACTTTTTGTCATCCAGTCAGCATTAGCTTTAGCTAACCAAATTTTGAGCTCTTTATTCTCTAGGCTATAATTACGAAATAAGCAGACTCTTTTACGTTTTACCTTTTTTCATTCTGATTGTCATAGGCCCAAACTATCATCACTTCGGTCACAGTCACTGTTATTTGTATTTCTGCTTAATATACTAGGCATTTTAAATGTGAATCTGACTTCGGAAAACCCAGAAATCATCGTAATATTAATAATGTTTTGCTCTTAAGGAACAGCTTAAGTACGAAACATGTCAATACACCTTCACTCGGCAGTCCATAAAAAAGATATCATTTAATAATTAGTTGTAGCATGCTGCTCAAATGTTGCTGTGCGAATCTTGAAGAACAATAATAATAAAGAAGGTAGGCCTACATAAAACGTTGCTATTTTCTTTATTTTGGAATGTTCCCATTTAACTTGAGTAGTCACGATTTCTTTTTGTTCCTTCGTTCTTCCCAAATTCTCTTCACATCCTCGCCGTGTTCTCTCTTATGTTCTTCCGTCTAATTATTTCCTGTTCTCTTTTCCGTGTGTTTTTGTTACGTTGTATTGTTTAATGGTGTTTCTGAACATTTCTCTGTCGCTTACGTTGTCTTGTGTGATTCTCATTCCATTAATATCTTCTTCTGCTTCAATGATCCATGTTTATGCTAATGTTCGCTATCTTGAAAATTTGGCTTGTGAGCCTGATCTTGTTCATACTGTCGATATGTAGCCTACATAAACTGTTTATCCTGTTATCCTGGTTATTGTTTCTGCCTGTATGCAGGTAAGAAGGATAAAAATTTTATGTAGATATTCGCAGTATGAACAAGATCAGAATCTTAGGCCAAATTTTCAAGATAGCAAACGTTAACAAAAACAAGACAAAACGGATCACTGAAACAGAAGAAGATATTAAAGAACTGAGAACCACAAAAGATAACGTAAACGATAGAGGAAAGTTCAGAAACATCATAGAAAAACGTGGAATTAAACAAAAACAAAACAAAAAACACGGAGAAGAGAATAGCAAATAAATGGGCAGAAGGACACAAGAGAGAACATCACGAGCGCGTGAAGAGAATTTGGGTGGAAAAATGGAACAAGAAAAACTCATGACTACTGAAGTTCAAAAGCTCTATTGAAATTAAAAAAATCAAAATAACAAAAATAGCAATGTTTTATATACCTTTTTCTTATTATTGTTTTCCAGGACTCGCACCGCAACGTTTGAGAAAGCTATATCTAATTATTAAATGACCTGTTTAATTCTTACAGCTCAAAATCTGCCCTTGTTTAATTTAACCAGTATTAATGAATTTTATCTAGATCAGCTCAGTGCTGCAATTCGGTACATTGATTGTTATGGACCATTTGCATAAGCTCCTCTATTGGCGGATCGAACCATATTAATAAGCTCTTGTACTTGTGAAGTTTATAAACACTCCACTGTATTGGCTATAGCTCGGTTTCTTTATGCTTTATGAACACAGTGTACTAATCAAAAGTGATTGGTAATATAATCAGATTCATGTTCATGTAAATTTTTTTTCGTTTCGGGATATCATGAAATTATTTACTTGAAAATACTGTTTTCCTATTTCAAGTCAGAATATACCAAAAGAAAAGACAAAATATTAAAAATATGGGAGAACTGACTTAATAGAAACAGTAAAACTTGTAAAAAATGAGATTATCAGTTTATGTAGAAGCAAAAAAAGACGTCACCCAAGGAGTTCACCGAAAGACGCTCTTTCCCGATATATAGCGGAGGAAGAATTAGTAAATTTGTCAAAATTAGGAAGACCATTTGCAATGATGTCATTTACGGAAATTCAGCTTTTTAATTATATTATGAAGATGCAAGAAATAGGATTTGGACCGACGGTTACCTCGGTAAGGAAAGGTGTCCATCAGACAGCAGAAAGTGCTGGTCGAGAGAAATCGGCGTCAGGATTTAGATCCCGACGCTGATATTGCTAGTAGACGGTTATGGTCTAGTTTCAAGAGCAGATACATCACTCTTGGAATTCCCGAGAATCTTGCTGCCTACAGAGGTTCAGATCATTGGAGGCTTCTGCAGCACATTAAAGGATCTTCTAATGAAACTGAACATCATGGAAAATCTTAACGCAATCTGAAAGTGCGACGTAACTGGCCTGTTTTACGTTACTGTACATGGGAAAGCAGTGACGCCAATGGGAAAAATGTATCTTTTTAAAAGAACTCATTCAGAACAAGGAGAAACTCATACTCTACTTGGATGTGTGTTTGTAATTGGGACATAGATAACACCTGGTCATGTTTTGTGTCCGTCTTCAGACAATGAGCAAGAAATTTCATGTGAGGTGCATGTGCTTCGTTAAATGCTAATCCTGATTCAGATAAATTTTAAAAGAACTAGTAAAATGTTTGAAACTGTTATTTATTTTAGGTCTATATTAAGGATATGAGATAAATTACAGGTCACCAAAAATAGAGTGAATTACACGTTACTCTGTACAGTTCACTCTACTAATCATCTTGCAGCTATCACGAAATTACCTAAACATATCACGAAATTGCCTACTACTTGATCATCATTTAAAATTCAGCTGTAACATAAAAAATGTACCATTTTTATTTGTAGTTGATCGTTTAATATGGTTTAAGGAACTGAATGAAATGCTTTCGCGTTAGAGTGAAGAAAATGTTATAAAAGTCAATCTGTCGCGAATTTACCTTATGATATTAGCAATATTAGAATCTGCGGCCTATTACGCTACGTACTTAGCTACTTAGAGTTAGTTAATTTTCTATAAATGGTGGTGTAATTACCAGCGTTTGGAAACATTCAAATCTTCAAAGGCATTTTTTTCGAGGTTTTTGATAACTGCGTCGTACTCCCGAAGCAGTTATTTTCGGCCGCCGATAAGTAAGTATGAAGAAAATAGGAGACGGCCACTCTGTAAGGTCCCTTTGCAAGACGAACTTAAATTGTCGTATTTACCTTTCACAAATTGCACGTACGACTCCCACTTACCCTGAAATTTCTACACGCGGATGGCAACTGATTTTCAGCAGAAGCTGTGATTTATTTTGAAATGTGGGTTTCAGTATGGATGGTAAAATATCATGCCCTTCTGAGAGAACATGAACTACCTTTTTTCTAGACTTGTAGTATCTAGGTGATCGCAAAGTAAGGGAGACTGATTACTGAGGGCCTTTGTAGGCATGTTCAGTATCAAATTTGTGTTGACAGACCAAATTTTATGGTCAGTTTCAGTGAGATAGTTTACTTTCTAAATAGACTGACATCCAATAGCAGCCATTTGTTTCAGATGTTTGTGATGTACCGCAAGCGACGGTGTTTGTAGAATCTGCGCGCATTACTAAATGCAGAACACAGCCACATCCGTTCGTATTCTTATGGTTAGAGCAATTACAGCCTCATAACATGGGGGAGAGGGATACTCGCTGCATTTTAGGGAAGATTCTGCTATTCAGTCATTAAAGTATAACAATTATTAACTAGTTTCTTTATCAAATAACACTATGCGTCAGTGAATTACACCATCCAGATACAGATTTTCGCAATGTGATGATGGCTTACCATTATAATGTGGTCTAATTTAATAGAGACGCGAAAGTCACTGGAACAGCATACATCACTGACAATGTAGTTGTCGACACCCTTCGCTTAAGAAACAGTGTCAACAGACAAGCAACACTGCGTGAAATCAATGTGGGCCGTACGTCGAACGTTTCGGTGAGGACAGTGTGTCTAAATTTGGTGTCAATGGGCTATGGCGGCAGACGACCGACGCCAAGTGTCTTCGCTAACAGCAGGACATCGACTGCAGCGCCTCTCCTGGGTTCGTGACCATATCGTTTGGACCCCAGACGATCGGAAAACCGTGGGCTGGTCAGGTGTCCCGATTTCAGACGGAAGAGCTGATGGTAGGGCTCGAGTGTGACTCAGTCGCCACGAAGCCACGGACCCAAGTTGTTAACTAGGCACTTTTCAAGTTGGTAGTGGCTCCGGAATAGTGTGGGCTGTGTTTACGTTGAATGAACTGGGTCCTCTTACCAAGTGAACCGATCAGTGACAGAAAATGGTAATGTTCGGTTACTTGGAGACCATTTGCAGCCATTGAGGGGCTTCATTTTCTCAAACATGTCACCGGGTCACAATTCTTCGCGATTGGTTTCAAGAACATTTTGGAGAATTCGAGCGAATGATATGGCCACCCGTGTCGCCCAATGTGAATCCCATGGAACATTTATGGCACATAATCGAGAGGTGAGTTCGTTCACAGAATCTTGCACCGGAAACACTTGCGCAATTATGGACGGCTGTAGCACGGCTTAATATTTCTGCAGAGGACGTCCAACGACTTGTTTTGTTCACACAACGTTGAACTGTCGCAGTAAGCCGGCCAAAAGGAGTTCAGACACGATATTGAGAGCTATCCCATGACTTCTGTCACGTCAGGATAGTAGCTACATACGAGTTATCTAAATCTCTGTCAGCATCCACGGTCCTTGGTACTTAACCTGCCTTTCGATCCTAAGATGAATATCTGTATTTACAGAGGGCAAGCTCAATTAGACATGAACAAGGAAACTAGCGGCTTCGACTTTAATGATTGAGCCATTCTGGTAATTTCTTGTAAACATTTTAGAGAAACAACGGGAAATACACGTCAGATTCGATCTGATTGGACTTGAATCAAATTATTTCTGAGACCAGTCCAGTATCTTTGACCACTGCAGCATCCAACTTCATTTACTATTCAGGAACAGAAAGATATGTGGTATTTGGGGACAGCATAATATCAACTGTATAGGAATTTATCCGATACAGCGAATCGAATGTTCACCAGGAGCGGCAAGTGGATGCCTTTTTAAGGGTCTTACTTTACTGTTAAACAAAAATTGCTGCTTTAAAATACAGTTATGAGTTACATGTGTATTATGAAAAAGAATACCTCTGCACACACACACACACACACACACACACACACACACACACACACACACACACACACACTGAAAAGCAAAATAAATATTTGCTATTTTATTCTATAAATTGACAGGGTATAGAAAGTTAAATATATGCATAGAAGCTTTACAGAGAATAAGAAACACCCATCGTTATGTCAGATTCTACGTATTTTGTGACCATTCCTCGGTTGGTTTCTACAGCGCTTGCGCACACGTGGAGCCGGTCACGTAGAACAGAGCAACCTCGTTTCACATGCGTCAGGTCTACTCCCGGTAACCTTGTCCTCCCAGAAACCTAAAAAATCACCGTGTTCTAGGAATCTCAACGGCTATGTTGACGAGTACATAGCTACTGGTGCGGGTGAGAACTGCTTTATGCCCACTCAAAGTCCAGTGCGTTTGTAATACTAAGCACGAAAATGTGGCAGCATTTCGTTTAACCATACGAGGCCATCAAATTATTGCGTAACACTGGCATTCGGTGCCACTGCTTTTTAGTAATGGGTCGGTTAATAGACCATATATATATATATATATATATATTAGAATAAACCACTCGCTCTACTTCCCAAAATAACATCGGTTCTCGAGCGCTTTTGCCGCGAGGTTTCAGGCGCCTTGCCACGGTTCGCACGCCTCCTCCCGTCGGAGGTTCGAGCCTCCCTCGGGCATGTGTGTGTGTGTGTGTGTGTGTGTGTGTGTGTGTGTGTGTGTGTGTGTTGTCCTTAACGTAAGTTAGTTTAAGTTGGACTAAATAGTGTGTACGCTTAGCGACCGATGACCTCAGCAGTTTGGTCCCATTAAGACCTTTCCACAAATTTCCAACGTCGGTCGACGCCTATACATTTGGACCAGCAAGTTGACAATTTAGTCATTTCATCTATAAAGTAATTTTTGTCACACTCCCCAAAATATTTCGCAAACAACAACTATCATTTCTTCATTCGAGCTAATGTCTTCCCATTATACCTACAGGAAAACGACGGATTCACGTGGAGCTACGTGGATAGATGACGAACCAATTCGAAGGGCATTCATGTACCTTTGCTGTAGTGACTGCTGCACTGTGAGACGGTACAGATTTTGGTCAAGCCGTGTATTTCTGCGAGCTAGTCTCGTCCTAGTTTCCTTATACTTACGTTTCAAACAATTCAGCAGTGCTTCAGTTATTAGTCTGCCTTATACCAATCAGTTCATGAAAATTATGTTTCGAGACTAAATGAATAAATAGAAAGGCAATATAAGTGGCATTTCTACATTGTTCTGAGTGCTGTTTCAACTCCTTTGTCAAATGATATAGTGAGACACTTCTGACCGATTCCCAGTAGGCGTTAATGAAACTGGATTGTTATTTTGTACGTGTAAAGAACAATTAGTACACCAACTGAACGTAATTTCATATACATGATCCACCAGAAAACAGTGGATCCCAGACCTGTTGTGTTCACGTAGTAGCATTGCTATCTTCAAAGTGTGTGAAGAGCATAATAAACGAGAATTTACACTAAAGTATCGAAAGCTCATCAGAAATGATGCAGTAGAAGAAAAAATAAATAATCCTGTGCTTGCATCGGTTGTGGTAGCAGTTTGAAAAGTGTGAGGTCTCACTTTCGTTTTGGTCTGCTGAGGTAAGATCAAGGAGAAGAATACGAGACCGTTTGTGTAATAAAATAATATTTCTTCTTTTAAGTTTCGGATTATCAATTGTGGACATAATAACACGCATAGAAATAAATGCCCTAAAGACGTTTCAGAGTTCAGTACAACAGCATTTGTAAACAGTGAGAACATTGCATAATCCTATCATTGTGTGTTTCGTTTTGAATACGAACTAACAACTGAGGTAACAGCTCCATCAGCCACTGCAGAAGGATAAACCAACAGGGTAAACCAACAAATTTAACGGTATTTAGAGTACTAACATCGATTTTACCGTAAAATGTTTTAGCAATTTCCAAAATTATAAGCACTTGTTATTTTACTAACAATCCGTGCTATCACGAGCAAACGAGATCTTGCGTTTTAAAAGTCTTTCTTTCTCTCTATCTGTCTGTCTGTCTGTGAGTCTCCCTCTGTCTCATACACACACACACACACACACACACACACACACACACACACACACACAGAGAGAGAGAGAGAGAGAGAGAGAGAGAGGGAGAGAGAGAGAGAGAGAGAGAGAGGAGCGGGTGGGGGGTGGGAGAGGGGGAGATATCTCACACATACAGCTTATAAATTTCATTAGAGAAAATATAGCCCCAAAAACAAATTAAAACTAGTCCCCATCCTGGCACTGTCGATTTAGTGGAATGATAGTGTGCCTTTTTCATCCCTTGGTAATATGATCCAGAAACAAGTTAATCGTCGAAGACACAGTTAAGCAAAGACTGAAAATTTTTCTTCTAAAAGTTAAAAAATAAGTTTAATACAATTCTAAAATCCTTCTTTATGTCTTAATATGTTATTGTTTGCGAATCTGTTCTCTTGCCAAACCTCCCACCGAAGGACGACATGTTCATCGCTAATGTCAGTGTCCCCTTTCCGGCTTCCCCTCTCCCCCTTTTCCCCTCCCCTCCCACAACTCCACTAATCTCCTCCAAACAAAGTTTGCATCCTGAGCGGGTCAGTGGACTTATTCCAGATGTGGAGGGTGATTTTCAGAACGGAATATATTTCAAAGATGTTGTAACTGAAGCCAGCTGGACATCATAAAGGACTTGCTTTTGTCGAAAGGCGATCATAAAGCAGCACATACGACGAATGAAACCGTGTGTCAAGGCACAACCAGAAGCAACTTATATAGCTAACTGTTGTGTACCACATTGCTAGATGAACTGGTCTCAAACTGTATCTTAAAATTTTCTACAGTGCTAAGTCTTCCTCGGTGTTCACCTTAGAGTCCTTAGCCACATACCCCTGGATTTTTCAGTCAGTTGCGCTGTCTCTGCTGTTGCATTCCCTGGCCAACGATACAGCAGCAGAACAATGCCCAACCTCATACAACTGCCACACAGTGGGACTGCCAGGAAGGTACCGACAGGATCACATGCCTTGCAGAATTACCCATTCCGCCGCAGTGCACGACGTAAGTGAAGCAAACGCAGAACAGTTCTCCATCGCAGAATTCTCATAAATTGTGCGCTTTGGATAAAGGCAGCTGGGATAATTTTCCAACGTGTTACTGGGCACCAATGCTAACGGATACTGCTGAGTCAGGTGAGCCACCCGAAGTGCGGAGTGAATATGTATACACTACTGGCCATTAAAATTGCTACACCGCGAAGATGACGTGCTGCAGACGCGAAATTTAACTGACAGGAAGAAGATGCTGAGATATACAAATGATTAGCTTCTCAGAGCATTCACACAAGGTTGACGCCGGTGGCGACACCTTTCTCATACACAAACAGCAGTTGACCGGCGTTGCCTGGTGAAACGTTGTTGTGATGTCTCGTGTAAGGATGAGAAATGCGTACCATCACGTTTCCGACTTTGATAAAGGTCGGATTGTAGCCTATCGCGATTGCGGTTTATCGTATCGCGACATTGCTGCTCGCATTGGTCGAGATCCAATGACTATTAGCAGAATATTGAATCGGTGGGTTCAGGAGGGTAAGACGCAACGCAGTGCTGGATCCCAACGACCTCGTATCACTAGCAGTCAAGATGACAGGCATCTTATCCGCATGGCTGTAACGGATCGTGCAGCAACGTCTCGATACCTGAGGCAACAGATGGGGAGATATGCAAGACAACAACCATCTGCACGAACAGTTCGACGACATTTGCAGCAGCATTGACTGTCAGCCCGGAGACCACGGCTGCGGTTACCCTTGACGCTGCATCACAGACAGGAGCGCCTGCGATGGTGTACTCAACGATGAATCTGGGTGCACGAATGCAAAACGTCATTTTTTCGGACGAATCCAGGTTCTGTTTACAGCATCATGATGGTCGCACCCGTGTTTGGTGACATCGCGGTGAACGCACATTGGAAGCGTGTATTCGTTATCGCCATACTGGCGTATCACCCGGCGTGATGGTATGGAGTGCCATTGGTTACATGTCTCGGTCACCTCTTGTTCGCATTGACGGCACTTTGAACAGTGGACGTCACATTTCAGGTGTGTTACGACCCGTGGCTCTACCCTTCATTCGATCCCTGCAAAACCCTACATTTCAGTAGGATAATGCACGACCGCATGTTGCAGGTCCTGTACGGGCCTTTCTGGATACAGAAAATGTTTGACTGCTGCACTGGCCAGCACATTCTCCAGATCTCTCACCAATTGAAATCGTGTGGTCAATGGTGGCCGAGCAACTGCCTCATCACAATACGCCAGTCACTACTCTTGATGAACTGTGGCATCGTGCTGATGCTGCATGGGCAGCTGTACCTGTACATGCCATCCAAGCTTTGTTTGAGTCAATGCCCAGGCGTATCAAGGCCGTTATTACGGCCAGAGGTGGTTGTTCTGGGTACTGATTTCTCAGGATCTATGCACACAAATTGCGAGAAAATGTAATCACATGTCAGTTCTAGTATAATATATTTGTCCAATGAATACCCGTTTATCATCTGCATTTCTTCTTGGTGTACCAATTTTAATGGCCAGTAGTGTATATATAAAAGAAGCCGGACAGATAGATCTAAAGCAAGCTGCCCCGACGTGGCGTACCACAACCGTTCGGCCAGCCCACGCTTCTTAGCCTACTCCACCACGGGTGCCAAGACTTAGTTAAATCCATACGGCTCGCTTCCCGGTGGCGTCCCCGGATTCCTTCCAGAGCTTTCTCTTTCAGGCGGCTCCAACGTTCTCCCGCACTCATGTTCGCGGTGGCGCCCGAGGTTGCGGTGCGCCCCCAGTATTTGACGTCTTATAACGGCACAAAAAGGCACACATTTGTTATTTATTTCGGCAGAAGTTTTGCTGTAAATGTAACTTATGCTAACGAAGGATTAAGTCAGTACTATTAGACTACAGGAACACAATCTGACAAATACTGTTCTTTCGGATATGTTCGAAAAATCAGGCACCTAATGTCATCAAGCAGCCATACAAATACTATTGAGAGGTTTTCAGTGACGTTAGCCGCAGTTGCCATTGAAATGAATCAGTGGTAACAGCTCAAAATTCACGTCAGCGTGGGACTTGAAGCCGGATTTCCTGCTTATGTGGAGCGGACGCCTTAACCGCCGCGGCCATCCGAGCACACGTCTGCCCCGACACAAATTCCCATCCTATCACACAATACCTGCGTAGCGTCACCTACTCATGAAACCCTCACTCGCCATTTCGAAATCCCGCAAGAAACTGGCTTAGTTAGTATCCGCAATGAAAGAACGGATCTTTGGTCGTCGCATCTTATTGATATACGAGTTAGGTGCAGTGTGGGCTTTAACTATCGTATGGCAGCGAAACTTGGTAGATATGCTAATGCGTTAATGCGGAATCGATTCACACTGGAGAAAAACTAGTGCAAATCTGATGCTGTAAATGCAAGAAAGATGTATAGAAATGTTTCGATATGTAATGGATTAGGAACGGGACTTAGGCAGAAAAGGCCAGACAAGTGAGAAAGGCGTAATGCCAATTGTATTATTAATCATTGTGGCCTGTCAAACGATAGCGTGGATGTCGTACCGTCATACATTGTGGCTAAGTCATTTAAAACCTTTGTATAGTTTGTGATTGAGCAGGGCTATTCTAACTTTCCGTGAGAAGTAGTACTTAACTCTCTCCTTAATGTAATCGAAAATGGGTTCCACTGGAGAGAGAGGAATGATTTCTAAGCTCAGTATTTTTTGCCATTACTAGACTGATCTCTAATTACTGTGTGTTCAGCAGATTTGTTATGAAATTACGTTGCCTTTGCGCAAGATGTATTGGTCATTCAGTTCAGTAGTATTCGGCGCATTACCGCTATTCTGTGCTTGTTATCTCAGCATGTGCGCACATATAGTGGCAACATACTCATTTATTTCATAGTCTATAAGGTTCTCATATGTTTTCTGTTATTGTAAATGATTCACCTTTACTGTTTTAGGACAAAGATGAATGAGCGCACTGCGTGAGTATTGAATAAGATCCTTGACTCTGCGTTTCGTTTTATCTACAGTTGACCTGCTAGCCAAAAAGTTGTGCAACTCTGGGGCATTGTTATTTGAGGAGTAGTAGGGTGTCAGAAAAGGAGATTTGATGTATGCGTGTCTGTGAGAAATCATCTGGGACCTTTTATTATGGAGATGAAAACTTGTCTGCAAGCATACATGATTGTTTCTTTTGATGAAGAATGTTTTTAGAGGTAAAAGAGAGAGGGCGCTATGTGCCATTTCTAGCCTAGGGTGCTAAAACACCTAGCAACGTCCCTGAGCTTGGTCAAATACGATTAGAAAATACCAGCACGAACCAAAGACCATAACTATTTATATTTGTCTCCGAAACAAAATTCATCTTTATTGGAGTATCAACGGGTGTACTGCCAGCTGTTGGTGTCAAAATGGGCACAGTATTTCTGTCATCAATCCTGTCGCCATCATCAGCGCAACTCAAGACTGTGACAGGATCGAGCGCCTTAAATTGTGCTCTTTCGACTCTAATTTCCGGCAGGCCACTAGCAGATTACTTTGTCATCAAATAAATTGAAGAACCGCTTCACATTCATTGCCTATAAATTGCTAATGACATTCCAACAAAAACCAAGTATAACAGAAGAAGGTGCACTCCATGGAAGGGTCCAGATCGGGATTCAAAAGTTAACCTCTAATCATCAGACTCTGAAAAAAAGAAAATATCAAGTGAAGAAATTCAGATATTCATGTGAGATTACTAATTTGGCAGAGCTAAACCAGAAAGCAACAAACAAAGAATAACAAAATTACAAAGAGAATACAGAAAACTTGTAACGTATACAATAAAAAAATCTCTGGCACAAAAGGCATTACTATGGTAAAAATACAGTTGTTAAAATTGAACTACTTTAAGCATCTGCAGCTATGAAAATTGGTGGCAGATATCAAATCAAAAACATCGAAAAACACGGCAGAAATATTCAGAGGAAAGTTGTAGGACGGATTTTGAAGATGTGACTTTATACGAAGAAGAAGTGAATGGAAATCTGCTAAGTTACGAAAAAATCACAGATGTAATAAGGAAACACAGGTTATAATTTTATGGCAATTAGTACACTAAATGACTACAGGCTCAAAAACAAAATTTTCAAATTAGCTTTATCGACGAAGTACCAAAATAATCGCCCAACAGAAATTCATAAAGACTTAAAAGAAACTGGCCTAGGTGAAGAAATCCTTCAAGGTAGAACAAAATTTAGAACCTTAATTAACACAGTAACAAATTTATGAGAAGCATCCATGAGAAGGTACGAGATGGAAGAGAGAACTAAAGAATAAACACAGTGGGTGGATGAAGAGATGTTGGGGAGGAAAGAAGTGCTAAATAAGTTCAAACGCCCTCCGCACATGCTCCAACTAATGAAAAAATGTACATCAGCTATCTTCTGACACACTGATGCTGCCGTCCATCTTTTCCTGTGTTGAACAAATCTTTTCTTCCCTACGTGACTACTACATAAAAAATCCGATCCAATATGTTCTACATGTTCTTATCTCTGCCCCTACTACTACTCTCGTCCACGGCTCCTTCCAGTGCCAAGTTAAGTTCTCCGGGAAACTGAATTAGATGTTCCATTGACTTGTTACTTCTTATTCAAGATAATGCATAGTCATTAAAAAGGTCAAACCTAGTTTAAGATTAATTCTGTAATAATACATCCGATGAAAAGTGCAGCCTACTCGAATCGCCTGACAATGTTATTATAAACTAATCTGACCATAACCAGCAGTTACTGGTGGTGCTATTAATAAACTGCACTCCTGAAAATGGAAAAAAGAACACATTGATACCGGTGTGTCAGACCCACAATACTTGCTCCGGACACTGCGAGAGGGCTGTACAAGCAATGATCACACGCACGGCACAGCGGACACACCAGGAACCGCGGTGTTGGCCGTCGAATGGCGCTGGCTGCGCAGCATTTGTGCACCGCCGCCGTCAGTGTCAGCCAGTTTGCCGTGGCATACGGAGCTCCATCGCAGTCTTTAACACTGGTAGCATGCCGCGAAAGCGTGGACGTGAACCGTATGTGCAGTTGACGGACTTTGAGCGAGGGCGTATAGTGGGCATGCGGGAGGCCGGGTGGACGTACCGCCGAATTGCTCAACACGTGGGGCGTGAGGTCTCCACAGTACATCGATGTTGTCGCCAGTGGTCGGCGGAAGGTGCACGTGCCCGTCGACCTGGGACCGGACCGCAGCGACGCACGGATGCACGCCAAGACCGTAGGATCCTACGCAGTGCCGTAGGGGACCGCACCACCACTTCCCAGCAAATTAGGGACACTGTTGTTCCTGGGGTATCGGCGAGGACCATTCGCAACCGTCTCCATGAAGCTGGGATACGGTCCCGCACACCGTTAGGCCGTCTTCCGCTCACGCCCCAACATCATGCAGCCCGCCTCCAGTGGTGTCGCGACAGGCGTGAATGGAGGGACGAATGGAGACGTGTCGTCTTCAGCGATGAGAGTCGCTTCTGCCTTGGTGCCAATGATGGTCGTATGCGTGTTTGGCGCCGTGCAGGTGAGCGCCACAATCAGGACTGCATACGACCGAGGCACACAGGGCCAACACCCGGCATCATGGTATGGGGAGCGATCTCCTACACTGGCCGTACACCTCTGGTGATCGTCGAGGGGACACTGAATAGTGCACGGTACATCCAAACCGTCATCGAACCCATCGTTGTACCATTCCTAGACCGGCAAGGGAACTTGCTCTTCCAACAGGACAATGCACGTCCGCATGTATCCCGTGCCATCCAACGTGCTCTAGAAGGTGTAAGTCAACTACCCTGGCCAGCAAGATCTCCGGATCTGTCCCCCATTGAGCATGTTTGGGACTGGATGAAGCGTCGTCTCACGCGGTCTGCACGTCCAGCACGAACGCTGGTCCAACTGAGGCGCCAGGTGGAAATGGCATGGCAAGCCGTTCCACAGGACTACGTCCAGCATCTCTACGATCGTCTCCATGGGAGAGTAGGAGCCTGCATTGCTGCGTAAGGTGGATATACACTGTACTAGTGCCGACATTGTGCATGCTCTGTTGCCTGTGTCTATGTGCCTGTGGTTCTGTCAGTGTGATCATGTGATGTATCTGACCCCAGGAATGTGTCAATAAAGTTTCCCTTTCCTGGGACAATGAATTCACGGTGTTCTTATTTCAATTTCCAGGAGTGTACTTATACAAAGAAGCATTCCATCCCTTGTGCAATTTTTTGATGACTGCTGTTCAACATTCCTTTTGTTTTATCTACCACATACGATCCATTATATCCAGGTCTACTAGCCTACTTCGGAACGCTTCAAAACTTATTCTCAAGTTTTAGTTATCTTCGCTTTTTCCAGATCTGCCGAAACACCAACCCGACAAGACGAAATGGAACGTAGATGGGAAATACCTTCCAGCCAAGATGTGCAAAAACTAAGAGGCGTGTGTAAAGCAAAAAAAGAGAAACGTAAAAAATATTGTGTTACCGACGACCTTCGTCGCCCTTTTTGATTCAGCACTTACAGAGTACCTCCACCTAGACAACTGAGGAAATTCACCTAAATGATACATTCAGGTTGGCCCATTGATAAGCAAGATACAGAACAGAAAAGAACCTATAAAGCTCTTCAACGATGGCAATGAGAGTGGCATGTCGCTTGATAAAACACTGAATTTAGAATCTACAGAAAGAGCATTCAGCTATTTTCCCAGACACATTGGTCAGACGAGCTGCACTGTTAAGGATAGATGCGCTGAACATAGACGCCACACCAGACTGGGTCAGTCAGAAAAGTCTGCTTTGGCTGAACACTGCCTTGACACAGGACTTAGCATGAACTACGGAGAAATAAAGATCCTTTCTTCCGCTTCCATGTACTGGGACTCCATCATTAAAGAAGCAGTCGAAATTCATACAAGTAACGACCCGATCAATAGAGCCATCGGATTTCAACTCAGCAAGGCATGGGAACCAGCATTGGCGGTACTAAGGCATCGTCGGCCGCAGACTAACGAATTCCAGTCGACCCAGACGGGGAATCAAGGTCCGCACACTTAAAACCGAGCGCCAAACACTCTGCCCGCGCGCTTGCTGTGCCGTTATTTGCCCTTCCCGCGTCGCGAATGCGAAGACAGTGGCCCTTTTCTCCATCTAGGGGCGCTGGATGTCACCGTGCTCTATGATTCGTCTACGATGACGTTGTAGCCTCCATCCCTTGATGCCTGCGCTTTTCTAGCGAAAAAATGGTTCAAATGGCTCTGAGCACTATGAGACTTAACATCTATGGTCATCAGTCCCCTAGAACTACTTAAACCTAACTAACCTAAGGACAGCACACAACACCCAGTCATCACGAGGCAGAGAGAATCCCTGACCCCGCCGGGAACCGAACCCGGGTTTTCTAGCGAGTCAGCGTATATACTGGCGAGCCATTGCAGCAAGATAACGAGCAGCTTTCTCGTTGAAATATTGCGAAGCTCCCGCAACATTATCCGACGCGACGCGCGTGAACCAAGGAAGCACTCTTGTGTTTTTCAGGAAGCACTTCAAATTCATTTCAAATGGTTCAGCCTACTGGGAAAACTGTGGAAAAACCTAAGTTTGGTTCCCTTTGCGATGACTTCCCATCGACGAGAATTTAAAAGACAAAAAAGGGAGATACTATGGTCTAACGATTAACGTAAAACGGAAATTATCTCGCATGCACTTACCTGTGCACTGTAAGATGGCCAGTACGAGAAATTGTAAATAACGCAGCGTCGTTGGTTACCTATGTTTTCGTAACGTCTGATGAACTACGTTACTGGAAAGACTTCACTATATATCTAGGGACGCAGTCAGTTTTATTATATTGTCATAATTAAGAGCACGAAGAAAGACTTACGTGTATACCGCTGGAATAGTTCGTCATTTTCTTCTATGGGCTTCAGCAGACAATTTTCCGTGAAACAATCAACGCCGTTCCCTCACATTCCGACTCACAAGTGACATCACTCGATCTTTCCTCGTGTTGTACGTAAGTTAATGAAGGAGGTAAGCCTATCATTTCCTAGAATAAGATGACAAGTTTTCCCCGGTAAAAATATCACCCCAAACAAGGAATTGCGTATTTAAGCGTCAGCGATATACTAACAGATTTACGTAGGCAGTATGTTGCGTAACCAAGTTGTATGAACTGGAAACGTAGAAGAGTTCTAAATCACAGACGTGGAAAAAGATAACATCAGATTCTTTATTTGTTCTACAGCCTTATTTTAGCCGTTATTCACATTTCATTCGCCTAGTACTCTGGATTACACCCATATTTTGGATTTAATACCGCTACTGCTATACCATAGCACGAAAGCTGTTTTCATGCAAATGTCTGAAGATTCAGGAGATCTGGTTCAGTACTTAATCGATGAACTTCACATCACCGAAAAAAAACATTTAATCGACAACGAAAAAATTGTATTTCATTAAACCCTGCCGACACATCGCTGGCTGCAATTAGAAACCTGGACCCGTGTTTGGGACTAACCAAATCCCTGTGAGGCCACAGTGATTTAGGTTTTACAAGATTTTCTTTAAATCACTTTTTTAATCACTGCGTTTTTCTCTTTCCCGGCGAAACGGACACGTACACTGTCTCTAACGACCTACCTTTAGTCCAGAAGTTAAACATAACCAGGAAAAGACGAAAATGGAACCATAAACTACAAGTAATCTCTGCAGATAACTGTTATAATTTCCCTCACAAACTGTAGTTGTGCTTTCCCAGTATGAAAAAAGTGTTCCCTGCTTACATCTACAACTACAGCTACGCGTCTACATCTTCTACATCTTCATCTACACATTTACTCCGCAATCCACCTTATGGGGTGTGGCGGAAAGTACTTCGTATACCAGTCCACAGTTTCCTGTTCCAAGAGCGATCATATGCGGGAACAACGACTATTCAAAGACAAGGAAAGGTGCTTAATGAAATGTATAGTGTTTCAGTCATGTTTGCACATTTTTATTATGAACAGAACTGTGTATCCAGTAACAAATGCTCTCTCTTCTCATGATGCACACTTAGATATGATAAATAACATAGCGCCTTACAGTATTGATACTCCTCAGCAGAAATCAATTACAGTAATTAATGACTCCACGACAAATGCTTTTAAGAATAGTTTACAGTTAATGACAGGGGATGTAATTTATAAAGAAGCAGATACCAGCATAAATTTTAATCTATTCCATGATAAATTCATATAATTATTCGAAAATAGCGTTCCGCATAAGCTAATTACAAAAAACACTAAAAATTCAAGTAGAAAAGCATGTATCACTAGAGGGATCAAAGTATCCTGAGAAACGAAAAGGGAAATGTATCTTCTGGCAAGAACAAGTAGCGATCCTGCAGTAGTTGCAACTTTGAAAATTGCTGACAATTACTAAGAAAGGTTATTAAAAAATCAGGAAACATGCACATAATGTCAGAAATCACTACATCTGACAACAGAGTTAAGGCAATATGGAAGATAGTGAAGCAAGAGACAGGACAACCAACCTCAGAAGATGATAACATTACTATTGAATTGAATGGAAGGGTTATAAATGACAAGTGACGGCTAGAAAATGTATTTAATGATCATTTCTTAAACATAGTAGAAAGCACAGGGGCCAACAGTTCAAGAGAAAGATCACAGTAATATGTTGAAGAAGTAACTCTCATAAAATTACATCATATGAATGCACCACCAACTTCTACTTCTGAAATTAAGAGAGCCATACATTCTCTCAACAATAAAAGCTCTTCTGGTTTTGATGTTGTTTTCAATAGAGTACTGAAGATTCGTTCTCATATAATATGTCCGGTATTGTCCGAAATATGTAATTCATCACTAACTCAAGGAATTTTTCCGGAGAGACTGAAGTATGACGTTTTTAAGCCCCTCTTTAAGAAAGGTGATAAGAAAAACGTCAGTATCTACCAACCTGTTTCACCGCTGACATCATTCTCCAAAATTTTTGAGAAGGTGATGTATTCTACAATAATACTCATCTTGGAAATAATAGTATTCTTAGAAAATCACAGTTGGGTTTCAGCGGGGTTGCTCTACTGAGAATACCATTTGCATTATCACTCACCAGATATTACAAGCATTAAATAATGAAATAGCGCCGGTTATTACTTTGTGCTACCTCTCTAAGGCATTTGACAATGTGAATCTCAGTATTTTCCTAGGTACATAGAACTTGTATGGGATTGATGGTATAGCCAACCAATGGATTATGTCACATCTAACCAAAAGAATGCAAAAAGTAGTACTTAGTAATTCAAAGAATATAGTACAGGGACCTAATTATGACTGGAGAGAAATCACGTATGGGGTTCTCAGGTCCATTACTGTTCCTCATATATGTAAACGATCTTCCACCTAGAATACGAGAGACAACATACAGAATTAGTTCTTTTTGCAGATGACATTGTAATCACTCTAAGAATATGTACAGAAACAGAAGAAATGGTAAACAAAGTTCTTAAGTGTTTGACTGGTACCCTGCGAATTGTCTCACCCTCGATATTAAAATCACATAACATATTCATTTCCGCACATTTAGAGGTACTTCATCGATGATAAGTGTAACACATGGTGAAGAAATAGTAAACAGTGTGGAAACTTCAAAATCCTTAGAAATCCATATTGATGAGAATTTAAATTGGAAAAAACACATTTTAGAACTCCTAAAACAACTCAGTTCAGCCACATTTGCCCTTAGAATCAGGGCAAATCTTGGAGAGAGGCAAACCAGTAAGTTGACAAATTTTGCTTATTTTCATTCAATAATGTCATATGGAATAATGTACTGGGGTAACTAATTTTTAAGAAAGAAAGTCTTTCTGCCTAAAAACGCCCTATAAGGATAATAAGCTGTGCTCACTCACAACCATCTTGTAGACATCTGTTTCAGTTGTTCTTTCTGACCACTGCTTCACAGTTTACTTATTTCGTCACGAAGTTTGTTGTAAATAATCCACTGCCGTTCAAATGGAACGATGAGGTGCATACTTACAATACCGGAAGGAAAAATGACATTCTTTACTCAACATTAAGGTTGTCTTTAGCACAAAAAGGGGTGTACAATGCTCAACAAAAATTTTGATTACTTACCCAGTGATATATAAAATGTCTGACAGACAGAAAAGTAAAATTTGATAACAAACTGAGAAAGTTTCACCTTGACAACGCCTTTTTTTCCGTAGAAGAATTTCTATTGTTGTATTGTGTAAAAGGTGGTGGGTAGGAATTACTAACTCACATTTCTATATCTTTTTTTTTCTTTTTTGGAAAGAACTTAGAAATGTTCAGAATTTAACAGTATGTACAAATTAATTTGTGGTATGAATATAAAATGATTCGTTCCACATCATTGCGATCTATCGTACAAAATGCTTCTTGGGACATGTAACTAACTAGCTAGCAAAGTCAGTTGGCGATGCTTACAATGTAATGTCATCAAGGCGCCATGTGGGTCGTGAACGCGGGGTAGATACCTCGAATGCTTTGAAGAAAATCATACATTGATTGAAGTATTGACTGTATCACTTAAGTGACATTTCAACATTTCGGCGAACGGTCGTAGGCACAAGTGTTCGTAATGCACAGGTACAACGTTGACAAATGCAACGATTCCATAATGGGATCTAAATAGGATTATATCAGGCCTATATATATATCATCATAGTTAATACTTGGTTCCAGAATCATGAAATAAGGTTGTATACGTAGACACTGGAAGGTCTCAGATAGATTAAATAACGGAAAGACAGAGATTCAGGAACCATGTTTTAAATTGTAAGACATTTCCAGGGCAGATGTGGACTCTGACCACAATCTATTGGTTATGAACTGTAGATTAAAACTGAAGAAACTGCTAAAAAGTGGGAATTTACGGAGATGGGGACCTGGATGAACTGAAAGACCAGCGGTGGTACAGAGTGTCAGAGAGAGTGTTAGGGAACGATTGACAAGAAAGAGAGAAAGAAATACAGTAGAAGAAGAATGGGTAGCTTTGAGAGACGAAATAGTGAAGGCAGCAGAAGATCAAGTAGGTAAAAAAACGAGGGGTAGTAGAAATCCTTGGGTAACGGAAGATATATTGAATTTAATTGATGAAAGGAGAAAATATAAAAATGCAATAAATGAAGCAAGCAAAAAGGAATACAAACGTTTCAAAAATAAGATCGACAAGAAGTGCAAAATGGCTAAGCAGGAATAGCTAGAGGACAAATGTAAGGATGAAGAGGCATACATCACTAGGGGTAATATAGCTACTGCCTACAGGAAAATTAAAGAGACTTTTAGAGAAAAGAGAACCACTTGTATGAATAGCAAGAGCTCAGATGGAAAACCAGTTCTAAGCAAAGAAGGGAAGGCAGAAAGATGGAAGGAATGTATAGATGGTCTATACAAGGGCGATGTACTTCAGGGCAATATTATGGAAATGGAAGAAGACGTAGATGAAGATGAATGGGAGATATGACACTGCGTGAAGAATTTGGCAGAGCACCGAAAGACCTGAGTCGAAACAAAGTCCCAGGAGTAGCCAAGAACTACTGACGGCCTTGGGAGAGCCAGTCCTGACAAACTCTAACATCTGGTGAGCAAGATGTATGAAACAGGTGAAATACCCTCACACTTCAAAAACTGTATAATAATTCCAATCGCAAAGAAAGCAGATGTTGACAGGTGTGAAAATTGCCGAACTATAAGTTTAATAAGTCACGGCTGCAAAATACTAACACGAATTCCTTAAAAACGAATGGAAAAACTGGTAGAAGCCGACCTCGGGGAAGATCAGTTTGGATTCCGGAGAAATGCTGGAACTTGTGGGGCAATAATGACCCTACAACGTATCTTAGAAGATAGATTAAGGAAAGGCAAACCTACGTTTCTAGTATTTGTAGACTTAGAGAAGGCTTTCGACAATGTTGATTGGAATACTCTTTCAAATTCTGAAGGTGGCAGGGGTCAAATACAGAGAGCGAAAGGCTATTTACAATTTGTACAGAAACCAGATCGTAGTCATAAGAGTCGAGAGGCATGAAGGGGAAGCGGTGCTCATGAAGGGAGTGAGACAGGGTTGTACCCTATCCCGATGTTATTCAATCTGTATATTGACCAAGCACTAAAGGAAACAAAAGAAAAATTCGGGATAGGAATTAAAACCCATGGAGAAGAAATAAAAAGTTTGAGGTTTACCGATTACATAGTAATTCTGTCAGAGACAGCAAAGGACCTGGAAGAGCAGTTTAACGGAATGGACAGTGTCTTGAAAGGAGGATATAAGATGAACACCAACGAAAGCAAAACGAGGATGTAGTCGAATTAAATCCGGTGATGCTGAGGTTATTAGATTAGGAAATGAGACACTTAAAGTAGTAGATGAGGTTTGCTATTTGGGGAGCAAAATAACCAAGGATGGTCGAAGTAGAGAGGATATAAAATGTAGAGTGGCAATGTCTAGGAAAGCGTTTCTGAAGAAGAGAAATTCGTTAACATCGAGCATAGATTTAAGTGTCAGGAAGTCTTTTCTGAAAGTATGTGTATGGAGTGTAGCCATGTATGGAAGTGAAACATGGACGATAAATAGTTTGGGCAAGAAGAGAATAGAAGCTTTCGAAATGTGATGCTGAAGAAGAATGCTGAAGATTAGATGGGCAGATCAAGTGACTGTTGAGGAGCTATTGAATAGAACTGGAAGAAGAGGAATTCGTGTCACAACTTGACTAGAAGAAGGAATCGGTTGGTAGGACACGTTCTGAGCATCAAGAGGTCACCAATTTAGTACTGGAGGGCAGCGTGGAGGGAGACCAAAAGATGAATACACCAAGCGGATTCAGAAAGATGTAGGTTGCAATAGGCAGTTGGAGATGAAGAAGCTTGCACAGTATAGAGTAGCATGGAGAACTAAATCAAACCAGTCCCTAGACTGAAGACCACAACAACAACATTAGGCTTTAAATGCTCGTCGAAGTCGAATGACGATAGCAAGAAAACTGTCTGCAGAGTTTGCAGCTACCGCAGAAGTTGCCGTTTAGCGGTTAACTGTGCGCTGGAGACGCAGGGAGATAAGTCTGTATGCGAACGCCCGATAGTACACCGTACGTCCCGCATGAGACGAGAGACTTGTCCGTTGTTGATGGGCTCCTGATGTGAGGAGGTACCATGCTGAACATGTGTCAGGACACCCATATCTTTTTTCGTGGTCAGAGAAAGATTGTGGACATCCAGAGGAACATAGGTGAGAAACTGCAGCCACGTGTGCGGCTATTGAGAGGTGCAGTTGGCACACATTCCACGCTTATGACATCCAGACTCTTTGGGATGGAGTAAAAAACGTAAATTATGACGATTTATTTAAAAGTATGGGGAAATTAGCTATGAAAATTAGTTAAGTGTCGTATGGCACTGTTGTATATGAAATCTCCCAGTGAGGGTTTAGCCGCCGAGTCGTAAAGGCGGTTCTTTGTCCGCGCATGCTGGGTCCGTTCTTTGCGAGTTTATGAGAGGTGTGACATGGGTGTATTTGGGGAGTGTAGGTGATTGTAATGGATGCTTGTTTAGTGTAGTATTAGGTTTGCGTTTGTCATGGTTGTGAGAGAAGAGTGGGTTGAAACCCTGTGCCGGCATATAGCCTAGGCCTTTCGAATGACACCAAGGAGGCTGCCAAGCTTAAAGTAGCTATCCAACGGACAGACCACCATAAACAGTGTCACATGCCCTCAGTTCAAGAGGATTGAAATGTGATCCGAAACAATCGTGCAAAGACTGGTGAACAGGAACTTCACGCCACCACCTCTCTTCCTCTAGCCAACCAAATTCTGGGAGTGAAAATTCCACCAGGATTCGAACTGCGATACCCCCGAGTCGCGTGCCACTGCACAGGCGTGCGTTAGCAACCTTGGCTAGGGACCGAGTCATTCCAGATTAAGTTACGCGAGAAGTCTGCCATTTGAAGGTGAAACAAACATAGACGAGAAGGCAAGTATTTTTCACTTTCCGATGTCTTCTATGCCAAATGATGTACGGTTAAATTTTTTTATTGTCCTATAACAATTCTGACTTCCTGTTCTGGAAATATGACCTTATCAATTGCTTCTGCTTAACTTTCGTGCCCTAATGTGACTATCTTCACCTCCCGAGTGTATTCTTACTAGCAAGGGAACCGATTAAATAGCTGAAATGCGTTTCATGCTCTGATTAACCCAAATCTTAACAATCTCTTTCAGTAGTTTGTGCATAAATTTCTAGGCTCTTTAGTCGCATTAATTACCGGCTCGCCCTAAGCGCTGTTACGCTGTACTGTGTTACTAATCAGTCCGAGGGCCTTCCCAAGTAGGATTCATGGGTGACGTAGAGAAGCTATAGCGTCACGAAGATGGTAACGCAAGTCCAGTGGTAGTCGTCACAAGGGAGGGTTTGGGCTTCGCAGAGAGATTTAATATTAAAATTCCGAGAAACATTCCAAAAGAGACAGGCAACGTATTACGTCCTCCCAGATGCACCTGGTGAAACGACTGTAACTTCAATGACGGGTAAGTATAAAGTCACGCGGAGGCCTACCGACAGCTGTTCAGTACGCAGTCCATTCTCGAATGGAACATGACAGCTTGCGGAATATGGATGTAGACGTAGAATACGATATGCTGCACTGCATCAGAACCACTGTGGCACAGTCTGATGCAGGCCGCACGATTAATAGCGAAAACTGACCCTTGTCAAAGAATACTATAGCAGAAACACAACGGCTCCAGTAAACATGGGTCCGCAAACGAGCCGTTTTAAAGACTGTAGCGAATCCATGCTTACGAGCTCTCAGTGACTCAATTATGAAACATTGTCCTAATTTGTAACAAATGTATTTAAGATGTACACTTTGCGATTAAGTGTCCCTTTAATGGGAGTCAGATTTTGACAAGAGCTATACGGTAATACTGCTTCACCACATTGTGACATGACTGGTACAGATCGCTTCACGATGCTGTGTCAGTCCAATTATATTTATTCCATAAAGTTAACGTAGTCAGAGCAAACTGTTTAGAGGTGCTTGAAAGGTTTCAAGTAAGGAAGCGGATCTCGGAACAACCCCCAAGGACCCCCCCCCCCCCCCCCCCCCAGCCTGCTATCAGATATGTACCGGGAATTTTGCCCCTTTCCTCCTCCTAATGCCCGTGGAGAAGAAAGGCTGCACCTCATTTGCAATCGGACCAATAGCTCCGTCGAGGACATGCAAAATCCTCATATAAAATCAAACAACGCATGGGCACGACGGCAATATGACCACATACATACGAAAAAAATGTAAAAAAATATGAAAAAAAATCACATAAAATCAGCAAAAATTGAGGAAAACCTGAAATAATTAGACAACTGGGTGGGAAATACGTATAACTGAGGGAAATACGACGGAATATGTAAAATCGCGAAATACGCAAAATTTCTTAAATTGACTGAGAATAAATAAAATTAGAGAAAAAGTACTACGAAATGCGGGGAAATGAGATGGTTTGGGTACCCGGACACTCAAGATCGAGAAAACCTTAAAAATTGTGCTCTGGCTGCATTTCCTTTTAATACCCCTTCTCCTGTAAACAACATGCGTTTTCGTAACACATACTCCAACAAAGGCGACATAAATATTATACAGAGTCGCCATTTTACAGCTGGCAAAACATATGTATCCCAGTCCATAACTGTGTTTTCCCACATGCAGTCGAATATATATACTACCGAATTACACCTGGTTCTCACAAACAATAGTAATCCTTGAGTATTAAGGAGCAGAATCAGTGCATTAAGCCATTCCCTAGAGTGTACTGTAGGAGAATGTGCCGATGTCACGTGTATCTCCTTTATTAGTGTGAGGGGGTGGGGGGTGCACTCGAGAGGTGTGATTGAATTATAGCTCGTTGTTGAACCTAGAAATGATAGCGTTTTTTTTTCCTGTCATGTGGGTAGATTGCGTGAAACAGACTGTGATGATGATTTTGATTCTCAAATAGCTGAGCAAAACTGAACGTCTTCAGACATTACTCTCTTTACTTATTCTGGTCAACACTAAACTGACACACAATATTTTTAGCGCAACACAATCTGACTTTCAGAAATCCCTACAAAAGAATGGCCCAGACTAACAATAACCTATACCTTTCATGAATCACTTACCTCACAAAAATCTTCGTTACTCGAACTACTGCAATACCACTAGCGCCACTACTGCCAGCTAAATAAAAGATTCTAACCACTGAAGGCACTAAGTACTGATAGGCATAGTTAGCAAATGGAAGATTTTGATAGAGAACAAACAATGTATTTACCTTAACAGTGTTCAAAATAGAGTGCTGCAACGTTCCATGTTTGACCGGTCACAGTTCGCCTGTTGGCCGGTGGGCCGAGGCGCTAGTGTCCGGCGCCATACGATTTGGCTCGGTTACGTACTCGCCCCATGTCTGATGTCCGGATTCCGGACTCGCGGATAACCGAGCATCTCCGGATTCCGGATACGCGGATAACCGAGCATGACCGGTCACCGCTGATGTCTCACCTCGCCTCGCCCCGGCTCGCTGCACTGTACTGTACAAATCCAAAGCATCTCTCTGTCTCTCTCTCTCTCTCTCTCACACACACAATGTATTTATCTCTGTCTCTCTCTCTCTCTCCCTCCCTCTCTCTCTCTCTCTCTCTCTCTCTCTCTCTCTCTCTCTCTCTCTCTCTCTCTCTCTCTCTCTCTCTCTCTCTCTCTCTCTCTTTTAATACAAAAGTAACGTTTCCAAGAGCGGGTGCGTAACACAGCTAAATTCATAGAGCACTTTCTTTTATAATATTTACTCCCGTCTTCCTAACGTCCGGGAATTTTGTTGTAAATAAAACATTGATCTCAAGAGACCAATCTGTGTTAATGTAATGTGTTGTAAGCGTCAAATAGTGCACCTGATTATGCGAATCAGTCCATATACCAACTGTCGCAGCTCGTGGTTTATTAATAAATTTCTGCAATAACAGAAGGCATTTTGCTGTTTCGTATTACATCAGCTTGTTCTTTGACATGTCTACTTGTAGCAGAGGGATGTGGCATGACATCTGCCACGTTAACTTCTCCATAATGCGCACCCAGATATATTAATGCTTGGCCTAGGTCTCTGAAACCTTCACCGCAAACAGCATTAAAAGGTCTCATATCTTTCGCACACACTGCAACACACTTTGCTGTGATACTGTTTTTTATTACTGCCTGTATCCCTGAAGGAGCTGTATCTTTGTGAGGTTTCTTGCAACTGTGTTTCTTTAAATGAGTGGTTCCCGATTGGAAACACAATAATGTGGAGCAGTTTATGCACGATACGTACCCAGTAGACGCACTGTTTTCGTCTACAGCCAACAAAAATGTGCTCCATACTTGGCTTTTTAGACCTTTCCGTCTCTTCAATGTATAAACATTGGTTTCAGTCTTACGTCTTACTGCACTGGCTTTCTCGCACTGCATGATTACAGAGAGAGAGACACACCACAAATGAGAAGCCCGTACTGGCTGCAGTCTCACACGGATAATTACACGTGTAATGTGTTTGAAGTTATGTGCTACATATTCGGTCACGGCTTCTATGCTCGGTCACAAGAACTAGTGCGGGCAGCCTACCCAGTTAGGGTGTGCCCGCCCCATCCCGTATTTTGTGCTCGCTTACTCGGTCATGCATGACTCTAGTTCAAAAGTCATAATATATATCAGTTCATGACATCCAGCATTATAAATTTATTCTTTCTGGCGGACTCACGTCCAGATCGTCCGCTCTTAAAATTCTGCCATCTCTCTCCCAACATCCACCACTGCTGGCAGCTCACCTCCAATCGCGCAACGCTACGCGCTGTTCACATCCAACTGCCCAACACTACAATAGCGAATATTGCAACAAGGCAAACCAGCCACAGACTTCACACAGCACAGTCAGTGATTTTCATATAGAGCGCTACGCGGCGTTACCAACATAAAAACCTAAACAGCCTACTTACAGACTTTGCTGGCATGTCGGTGTTAGGGGGGAGCTATGGAAGAAAAATGTCAGATTCAAGCGCATGGACGGTAATTTATTTCGATGTAACAGAAGAGAGCGGGAGAGAGAAAGTAAAATATTATAGGAGGTTTTATTGCAAGACAGGCTCTCACAATTTGTTTCGTAAACGCAGATGTGATACAGCTTCGCATTAGTAAAACGGGACTTGCCACAGTGTACGAAACAGCAACGTCGTCTTGAATTATACGGTAACTTGTTGTTGTCGAACGTAAAATGTGTTTTTCCTGACATGTGAGCCAATAGCGTGAAGCATTATATTCTCTAATGTTATTTCACGTGTCTGAAATGTCTGTAATCCACTCGTGCGTGACAGTTTATTTACAGACACTGGTTTGAGAGTGAGAGAAAATTTGGAAATTTGTGGTGAGGTCTTATACCAAACTGCTGAGTTCAACGGTCCCTAAGCTTACACACTACTTAATCTAACTTAAACTAATTTACGCTAAGGACAACACACACACCCATTTCCAAAGGAGGTCTCGAACCTCCAACGGGGGAGAGCCGCGCGATAGATCGCGAGAGAACTTTAATTGCCTTTTCAGGTGTGTCCTTGGTTTCCTTCACGGCTTGCTCAGTGTACAGAGAATAGCACAGGGGAGAGGTCGCAGTCATGTTTCACTCCCTTGTCAACGACTACTTTCGTTTCATGTCCTTCGACTCTTGTAACTGCAGGTTGGTTTCTGTACAAGTAGCCATTGAGTTGCTGCATTTCACTATTACTTTCAAAAATTCAAAGAATATATTGCAGTCAACACTGTCAAAAGAAACCTATAAATTTGCAAATGCTATAAACGTAGGTTTGTTTTTCTTCTTCCTGTGTTCCAGGATAAGTCGTATTGCCTCGTGTGCCTTAATGGAGTAGTTCTCTTCGAAAAATTCATAAAATCGATCTTTTTATTTGCTTAAAATGTGCTCTGGGATGGCTACTTTATTGTAATGTCCATCTCAAGGTCGCCAGAAACTCCGTTATCAAGGTAATAGGTAATTTGTGAAGAAGTGTTTCCGAAAACCATTCACAGCGGCAAAAAAATAGTCGGCATGTAATTTCTACGGTGGCCTAAAAGGCGTTACAGAAACTTTGAGAATGTTCGAACTGGAGGATGAACCAGCTTCTTACAACATCTGCACAAAAGCGGACGAAAAGTGTATCGAGTGAGCAGAACAGTGGGTGACAGAAACTGAGAGGCCTGGACGACCACCATCGCCTTGAAGAAGATGGACGAGGACCTCCTTTTGGATCTGGAAGGACAGCTGTGTGGTCGAGAGACCGCTGATTAGAGGCATGTTTAACTTAACTACAAAAAGTATAATCACGTTTTTCTCGAAACCGTATTTTTCAAATTAGCAGGGAATATAACCTGAGAACGGTACATACATTTTGAGTGGATATGATGGCGGCATCCAAAATTGAATTCTGTATAAAAGTACGTAGTCGTTTTACCATACCTTCAGAAGCCTATTTTTGGAGCACGCTTTTGTCTCGATTTTGTGGGCAAAAAAAGGCATCTGTTCCAACATACAATTTTCTTATATCTTAATATTTTTCAATTACCCTATGTATTCTGATAGAAAATGTATTGAAAATGACTTATGCAAAATTATTTTGCTACAGGCCCAAAAGGAGGGCTTCGGGAATTGCCGTCCATGAACAGTATTCTGGCTCCCCTTGGTTTCCACCTAGTGCAGCGGTTAGAGTAAGCGTTCGATGTGGATACAAAAATGATTTCTTAACGATAAAAGTCCAAGGAAGAAAACCACATCATTAGACTTAGCATCACTTTTTATTTTACTTGGAAAACATCACGAAGTTCGCTTATTTCTCATTCGCTGAAAGAGGCTATCTTCTTAAAGGACGATAAATAAATTTGCGTGTATAGTTTCATTCAGCAGCAAGGTTTGTACTGTGCAAGCACGAAACGAAGATATGCAAAGCAGTACATAGATGATGTAATAAAGTGCTAGGGCAATCGCGGCAGGGAGAAAACGAACAGCGTCAGAAACTGCGACGTTTCAAGTGCAAGGCCACTGCAATGACGCTGAGCCTCCCGCAATTCCTTTTGCGCTCTTGTGTGCGCGATCGCCGAGCGCAGAGCTCCACCGGTGAGATGATGCCTATGTTGACAAAAGGGGATAATCGGAAAGTATCAACGAAAGAAAAAATTTTGAAAACGCAGAAATCTGATGAAAACACACATTAACCTGTCTACACTACTATACGACCGCGACTGTAATGAATAAATAGATCCATCTACGAAAAACAGTCGTCAATCAATTTTTTATTTATTTTGCTCGTAATCACAAATGACAATTTGGATGTGGGTCCATAGTCGGGTAAATACTTCATTTTATATCTAAGCCTTATTTCTTGGAAAAAAGACTATTTCACAGGGCAACAGTGACTCAGTTTTTGATGCACACCTAATGTATTCTTTGGTGCAATCACATAAAAAAAAACCTGAAGCAGGTTCAGTTGCCCTGATGATGGTCTACACTGTTTAATTTTATCTTTTAGCTTCAGTAGCGCATGCTTAACCAGCGTTTGCTTAATACTTATGCCTGTTGTTGTTTGAGTACAATATAGACGCTAGAAAAATACAATAATGTTCAACCTTTTTTTTACGCTAAGATTCGTTTCGTCCTAACTAGGTTGGTTTAAAACAGTGACATAATGGTCATCATTATACTTATGTCGACTGCATTTTGAATGCTGCAGCAGAAGATGAGTGGAAATTGTGGAAGCGCGACTGCACAAGTAAAGTTAAAAAAGATAGGTGCTTGTCGTTTTGTTTTCAAGAAACGTAATTCACATCCAAGGAGCTGAAGCCATCTTACAATGTGTGGCGGATGGTACGTTAGTAGTAGGGAATTGTGGTTATTCTTCCACTTTTGATATCAAAATGATATGCAAATTAATTAAATTGGTCAATTAATCATCCCAACCCCTGCCTACCCCCGCCACCCGAGGACATCAAGTGTTTTCTCCGGTGTTCGTGTTCCCCAGACACCTCCTTCCACCCCCTCCCCACCGCCTCTCCCCCCAACCTACCCTATGGGCAGGAAATTCGAATTTTGGCGGGAATTTCGAACTTTGGTTGGACTTTCGAATTTTGGTGGAAATTTCTTTGTCTCAGGGCTGTATCGACATCCCTCCCCCCCTCTCCCCTACCTGGCAATTGACAGGAAATTTAAATTGGCAGTACCCTTTCCGGGAGTCGAACCCTGTTGCTCCTGGATGGAAAGCACAAGTGCACCCACTAACACATGGAAACTGTCCAGATGAGGGTGGGGGGAAGGGGGAGGTTAGGTTAGTCAACTTTATTTATTTTTTCAGGAAACTAACACAAAGATCGATCCTCATTACATAATTAACCACAAAGATCAGGTATCGTTACACAACTATATGTATAGCGCTACACAAGGATGGCATAAAAGCTCAATACACCGCAAAAATTGATGATGCCATACAACTGGTGTTATCCTGCTAGGAAAAAATTTCGCAATACCACTCGACACTAGCGACAGACACACTCAAACTCTAACCTACACCTACAAGCTGGAAGGAAAAAGGCTGGGGTATAACATACTATCTATATTCTTTTTGGTGGGAAATATGTTCAACTGACGATATGCTGGTATTGGACAGAGGGGAGTTTAAAAAGTGTATTACCTGTAAGCATACAGTATCTATTGCTATTTTATGTTTCGCTACTGATGCCTGCTCAAAAACCATCCTGCAGCCCAGGTAATCGAAGCCAATACACACTATCACAACTGATGGAAAACAAAAGTGCATCACAGTTCTAAATACACTTCGAAATTACCGTGAAAAATCCAGCACTCATAATGAACAGGTCATAATGCACCACATGTGCTGGGGAAAATCGTCGTCCTCAAAGACTGCAAAAATGGTTCAAATGGCTCTGAGCACAATGGGACTTAACTTCTGAGGTCATCAGTCCCCTAGAACTTAGAACTACTTAAACCTAACTAACCTATGGACATCACACACACCCATGCCCGAGGCAGGATTCGAACCTGCGACCGTAGCGGTCGCATAGTTCCAGACTGTAGCGCCTAGAACCGCCCGTCCACCCCGGCGAAAATCGTCGTCCTAAAAGACTGCAGAGGAGGCGTTAGTTGAATGTGCATTCACCTAAATAGGCGTCCACAAACTGCCGAAGATCGAAGCCTCCTTCCTCCCTCCCTCCACCCCTCCCTCCCTCCATCCATCTATGGGGGCTGGGGAGGACACATGCTCCTTCAAATGGCCAACTGCTCCGCTGTCCGCCTGACGGGGCGGGAATGCGTCTGTCCGCCCTTTGCTGCCATCCTCTGCGGTCGTTGGACACACTCGGCTTTCCACTATCTGGCCGCCGCCTTAAGGCGGTGGTCCTAGACAACACACAAGGGAAATTCAGTAGCATAACCTATCCCATCCAGATGGCTACTTCAAAAGTCCCGCCTTTTGCTGTTTTTCTGCCGATCTGCATACGGCTGCTGATCACAACAGGTCCTCACGATATTCGGCATGCCGTCGATGTGGCGCGCCTTAGCACGAATGGGTAATTTACAGGCATAATCCCGCCCATTCGGAGAACGGTCCAGATCAGCACTTGGCTTTCCACCATCTGGCCGTCGCCTTAAGGCGATTCTTCTCTGCCAACACATTAGCGTGTATAGTCAGGTAAACAATAGGAGATGAAAGGACGGCCGCCTCAGGTGCAACTTGTTTATCTAAAATATAACGACAGAGCACCCAAACGCTGCCCCCTGGACAAAGAGCGGCTGTCTCTGGCGACCACCACAGAAGACACTCTTGTGCGCAGCAGCCTGCTGTTCGGTGATGGAGAACAACTGTATTTGACGTCAACGCATCTATAATCAAGCATCTATTTAAAAAACTGCAAAACACATTTGTGACCATAATAAATGTCCTCTTTCCACGAAAACAGGTTAAGTCCATTTTCTTTGAGTTTGGTGAAAGAAATCGGTATAGTTTTTACGCTCGACTGCAGTCGCATCTCATTATTTTGTGACGTCCAGGGAAGTGTACCGCCATCGATCACAAATATTTAACAGAGACATACCTACCCTGTGTAAAACCAAGAAAAAGAAATTTTCGGCTATTTTGATGCGAGAACTACCGATCACTGCAGAATGTCCTCGTTATTTCGAATCTTTCATCACAGTAAAGAAAAAAGCGAGAATTTAAGCTCCAAAGAAAAAAAATATATTAAGCAAATTCTTCCAGATTTTGAACAAATTGCATGACCTGAGAGCGTCTCTCGTGTTCAGTGTCTGTAATTAAACTGTCATGCAGGTGTGCATTACAAACATTTGAGACAATCTTACACGCCATTGGTACACATGTCGAAAAAAAAAAAAACACATTCATTTTACGTTTGACAAAAAGAAGCTATAATTCAAGGGAACGTATCTGTTTCGTACACTACGACAGGGCCCCTTTTACCAGTGCGATGCTATATCATACTAGCATTTACGAATCAATTTTTGAGAGCATGTCTCGCCCTGTGTAGGTGGGAGATTAATATTTCGTTAAAAGATATCGCCAAAACGAAAAGAAAGAAAACGCTTGTCAAGAACCATTCCGCGGTGCCCTAGCCATCTCTTCCACCTGTAAGGCAGCACATCATTTATTTCTGGTTGATAGGCTCATTAATTAAATTGATCATATGAGTCACTTTCCATAGCGAATAACTTTTTTTTCAGCAGTCGGATTACACTCACCATCTAGGACAACTGAGAATCCATGGGGGGAACACGTTCCTTTTGAGGCACACTACTGAGAAATGACATTTGAAACTGAACACAGAGGTATTCTACAGCCCACAACATACATTTCGCCATAAGAACTGCGTTATTAAAACACGATCATAAAGCCTATGTTACTGTCACCCTGCATAAAAAGCGGTCTGGAGTTGTAAATAGGCTGTTTCGGTTTTGTTATTGGTAACGCCACGTAGCGCTCTGTATGAAAAATCACTGGCTGTGCTGTGCGCAGTCAGTGGCTAGTTTGCATTGTTGTCTGCCATTGTAGTGTTGGGCAGCTGGATGTTAACAGTGGTCGGCGGAAGGTGCACGTGCCCGTCGACCTGGGACCGGACCGCAGCGACGCACGGATGCACGCCAAGACCGTAGGATCCTACGCAGTGCCGTATGGGACCGCACCGCCACTTCCCAGCAAATTAGGGACACTGTTGCTCCTGGGGTATCGGCGAGGACCATTCGCAACCGTCTCCATGAAGCTGGGCTACGGTCCCGCACACCGTTAGGCCGTCTTCCGCTCACGCCCCAACATCGTGTAGCCCGCCTCCAGTGGTGTCGCGACAGGCGTGAATGGAGGGACGAATGGAGACGTGTCGTCTTCAGCGATGAGAGTCGCTTCTGCCTTGGTGCCAATGATGGTCGTATGCGTGTTTGGCGCCGTGCAGGTGAGCGCCACAATCAGGACTGCATACGACCGAGGCACACAGGGCCAACACCCGGCATCATGGTGTGGGGAGCGATCTCCTACACTGGCCGTACACCTCTGGTGATCGTCGAGGGGACACTGAATAGTGCACGGTACATCCAAACCGTCATCGAACCCATAGTTCTACCCTTCCTAGACCGGCAAGGGAACTTGCTGTTCCAACAGGACAATGCACGTCCGCATGTATCCCGTGCCACCCAACGTGCTCTAGAAGGTGTAAGTCAACTACCCTGGCCAGCAAGATCTCTGGATCTGTCCCCCATTGAGCATGTTTGGGACTGGATGAAGCGTCGTCTCACGCGGTCTGCACGTCCAGCACGAACGCTGGTCCAACTGAGGCGCCAGGTGGAAATGGCATGGCAAGCCGTTCCACAGGACTACATCCAGCATCTCTACGATCGTCTCCATGGGAGAATAGCAGCCTGCAATGCTGCGAAAGGTGGATATACACTGTACTAGTGCCGACATTGTGCATGCTCTGTTGCCTGTGTCTATGTGCCTGTGGTTCTGTCAGTGTGATGATGTGATGTATCTGACCCCAGGAATGTGTCAATAAAGTTTCCCCTTCCTGGGACAATGAATTCACGGTGTACTTATTTCAATTTCCAGGAGTGTATATTATGACTATTAAGGTAAATACATTGTTTCTTCTCTATTAAAATCTTTCATTTGCTAACTATGCCTATCAGTAGTTAGTACCTTCCGTAGTTTGAATCTTTAATTTAGCTGGCAGTAGTGGCGCTCGCTGTATTGCAGTAGTTCGAGTAACGAAGATTTTTGTGAGGTAAGTGATTTGTGAAAGGTATAGGTTAATGTTAGTCAGGGCCATTCTTTTGTAGGGATTTTTGAAAGTCAGATCGCGTTGCGCTAAAAATAATGTGTGTCAGTTTAAGCACAGTCTTGCACAATTTTTCGAAGGGGACGTTTCAGAGTCTACGGGCACACACATGAGTCGCTGATAGTGTACAATTTCAGGTAGAAATGCTATCTGTGATTTGGAATCAAGTCTATCCATTCTACCACGTACGCAAGTTGTATCTTGTAGAGACGTCTTTTAACACTTACAGCCACTGGTGAATCACATTAGTGCCACTCTCGTATCTCGATAGGAGTCACCCTTTTTTTCGAATCTATCGGCTGAGGATCCCATACACCAAGAACTCCAACGCTTTTTTTAAACAGTCCCTCTGCATCTTGTAACTGGTCCTAAATCTCTGCCCCGCCCTCCCAGCAGCTTAGTTCATGTGATCGTCCCAACTGAAGTTTGACCTGTACGGAAATTGAAGAGCGGTATAGCTATGACCTTCTGCATCCTGTGGGGAAACAGAACGAGCTGAGTTTATGCGACAGGAACGGGTTTTGATCACTCGGTGGAAATGGGAACATTGTGTCATAGCACCGCCAACCATGTACACTGTGTAAGGTCAGCGCCAAACGAAACTTTCCCCTGCAAGACGAGGTAGTAGAAGCGATAGTATGAGCAGTTATGGAGTTGTTTCTTGTTGGGAAAATTAGGAAGACTACACATCATGCATGCCATGGAGGAAGGACGAAGATTTTGTGGCACATCTCCAAACTACATATGGCTAGTCCAAAGGAGATCTGTTTCTCTCAAGGTGCATTCATGTCTATAACCCAAACATATGTGGCGATCCTATTAAATATACAGGTATTGGTTCATTGAAGCAAGTGGTTCGTGATCGAAGTCGCTCCCACAGACCGGCGTAAAGTTTCATCACCTGTACTGTAGGATGATCATATCCAACAGGCTATCAGAGGTTTCCTGAATTGCTTCTTCATAAGGTGTTTAATACATCGTTTTTTTTCGGTTGTAACACACCTAATCGGTGTACACCGCCATACACTTTGTTTTTTCGACCATGACTTAGAGACCTGTGTCAGCTGCAGCTATACCAACATTAACACATTTCGATCCTCTGGCTCTCACAGAAAACTGAGCGCTCGCATGGCATAAACTATACAGCTACCACACCACAGGCTGGTAGAAATAAAACACAGATGCAATGTTCCTCATTGACAAAAATGTGGGATACATCGCAACGTATGGAAACTGGAAGAGTTTGCGGTATTGTAGAGCACTTCCAGCAACTATTCGAAGGTGATTACCTGAACAGTTAATCTGATCTTCCCATCGAAAGGGTAGCAGATGTCCCGGTGCTACATTTCGAAAAGCATTGTTCCTTCATTTTGCAATCACGTACATGATTACTGTTCCTGTGTTGACCATCGCCGAAAGGTGCTATTCACAACACACATGAGGTAGCACAAATAAAAAGAGGTACTCTTATCTTATTGGTGAAAAAAAATAAAAATAAAAACATGTGTAGGGTATCGAAGCATATGGAAATAGGACGAGTCTGTAGAAATGAGAGCCGCACGAGGTAGCTGAGTGGTCTAAGGCGTCTTGTCGCGGTCCATTCGGCTTCCCCTGTCAGAGGTTCGAGCCCTCCCTCGGGCATGGGTGCTTGTGTCGTCCTTAAGTTAGATTAAGTAGTGTGTAAGCTTAGGGACCGATGACCTCCACAGTTTCTTCCCATAAGACCTTACCACAGATTTCCGTTTGTAGCAATGAGGACCGCATCCAAACAACTGTATTAAGGTTGAGACCTCTACATTTAATCCCATGTTCCACAGCGACAAGCAGCAGATATCCAGTGTTCCGACAAGGTTCCATCCATCTCAACGGAGTGGTGTTAGTCAATCATTATGCAGTAATCAACAGCGTACCCAGTGGACGGTCGGGATTGGAAAGATGCCATTGATATGGAACGATGTACTGTAATACACACCTCAATTGATAGCGAGATCAATTTTAGCAATTTTACCCAGAAGTCAGAGAGAGCAATATCCACCACATTCTGCAACCTGTGTAGAAACAGAGTGAGCTAAGTTAATGCTGCAGCAGTGTGTTCTGACCACTACGTGTAAGTGGGAACATGTTGTCGTAGCTCCACCATCCGTCTAAAAGTCCAGTGGCAAATGAAGCCTGCTCCTGCGACACGATGCCAGTACGAACAGTTAAGGCGGTGTTTCTTTCTGGGAAAATTAGGAAGACTCAACATCGAAGCAGATTCGTGTCCCTCAGGATCCATTCACGTATATCACTCAAACGTTTTGTCATCGTTATTCTGTACCATTCAGCAGGGAAAAATTACGAACTATAAAAGCTCCGTTAATTTCATCCGATAGATTTTTACCGCATCTCTCTCTTCCGATATATCGAAAACAAATACCGTCTACATGCCGGCATCGAGCATATGTGGCAATCCTATTAAATACACAGGTAAATACACAGGTATTTATCCATTAGAGCAGGTGCCCAGTGATCGATGTCGCTTGCAAAGACCAGTGTAAAGTTTCATTGCCTGTACTGTACGAGAACCTTCTCCTACATGTTATCATTCGCAGGAGAGGGACGCTGTTTTGTTGTTTGATACACCACTTTTTCTTCTGAAACACCCTTTGTACACTGCCATACATTTTTTTTTCCGAAACGACTTCGGCGTTTGTATCAGATTCTAAACTGGCATTAACATGTGTGGTCCATTGACTCCCCCAGGAAGCTAGACATCGCATGGTGTAAATGACATTACGTGGTAATCAACAGCGACCCTGGACTGTTGGGATGGAAAGACTCCGTCGATGTACTGCAGTAATAAGCATCATAGTTGATAGTGCGATCAATTTTAGCAATTTTAGCGTAATTTCAACACTGACAAATGACGTGGCAGTATGCTCACCAGTCTCTGTCTCATAGCTAAACAGCCTCTACACTACTTTGCGAGTACCATCGCAAATGTAAGTAGATGACTGTGCAGTATGTTCAACCATTGTTAATTCTCGAACATATACACCACCAAAGTATACCAGACAGCGATCTGCATATGTCTAGCACTTGGATCATAGTGCGTAACTTACGATCTTTCTCTATGTGGGTAGGAGTCACTGGGCATTCTCGCATTCTTAGGATAAAGTTAAAGACCGAAAGATCTCCTCGCATTGTCTTTGACGAACGCTCCCTGCAGCTGACCAAGAGTAGACGGCTACATTCCACGTTTTGTGTAGGAACAGTGTGAATCGAAGCTGTAACTGCTGTCCCGCACCTATCCAAGAGCACAAGATGTCTCCAGATAAGCGGATGTCGACGAGGTTAGCACCCCTTATCGGTGTACAGCAGGTACGAAACTGTTGTTATGATATAACAAGCGGTTAAGAACAAGAAACGGGTGGTTTTATGCACGGTGGAGCTTCAGACGGATGGGGTTTGCTGCTTTTTACGTAAATAAACTGCGCTAGCAATTCTAAAGTATTTTTCTAGTGCCTGGGGTCATTACCAAGAAGATATTGGTAACAGAGAGCATAAACACATGCAAAGACCACAATGTTCTGCACTTAAAACTCGCTATAGTGTTAGATCGTTGTGGTTCCAACCTATTAGTCGTATGGAATGCAGCGCTGTTACTATCCCAATGTAAGAAATATATTTCCAGCGCATGACATACATTCTCCTTGCAGGTTTCTCTACGATAAACTATGGTGAAAAACTGTAAAATGAGAAACTACTTCCTTAAATCATCGATTCGTTGTGATACAAGTACAATATAGCTTTCCTGAGGTGTATAGCCCCCACTATTCACATCCCATTAAGGTTCAGAAATTATACTATGCTCGCGTCAGTCCAATATAAAATGATCGATAGTAACGGGGAATGCCTCTTACAAAGAAAGGGACACACGCATAGCAGCGGTGTTTCACATTTGAAATTACACGTCATTTCACCACTAACTCCGTAAACAGGAATCTGTCAAGCCGATGTATACATGTAGATTATAATACCTCACAGACACCTTTCGCTAACTTAGAATCACCGTAGTTATGAAACTGAAGACTCGATTTTATGCCCAAGATGCGGCAGGGGAATGGAGTACATCGCATAAATCTTTGTTAGTCTAGAGTTTAAATGGCTCTGAGTACTATGGGACTTAACTAGTCTGGTCATCAGTCCCTAGAACTTAGAACTACTTAAACCTAACTAACCTAAGGACATCCCACACATCCATGCCCGAGGCAGGATTCGAACCTGTGACCGTAGCAGTCGCGCGGTGTTAGTCTAGAGGAATGTGTCGAAACAGGATGGAAGTCCTCTGATGACTGAGAGGTTTGTTGTTAACGATCGCAAGTAAGCAGAACACGCAGTAGGTCATGTCACACAACTGATGCATCCAGACAGAGCAACGGAAAAAAATGGTCAAGTGACCTACAGCACCATATCCCTCTCTCTTCAGAATGCATCATCAGTCTACCATTAAATCCTACGTAGTTACAGCCCCATCTTACCCTATCACTCCATCCACTCTCCGTCATCCTTTAACGCATATGCAAGTAAGTTTTTGAAGCAGATGGTTGTCTTTTTTCCAAGAAAGCATCAAATACAGCAGTCAACTCGCGCGTGTCACTGTTACCTAAAGAGGCATACAGTACAATGTTGCCTCGACGAAAAATAAAAGATTTTATCCCTGGTTCCCAGTGCATCCATCTCGCTGCTCCCTGCAATCCTCTTGCTGACGTATACTCGTTCCCATGTACAAGAACTGTTCTGCACCAATCAGAAGACATGCAAATACTCCCTTAACTTCCCCGCATTTCGGCGTATTTTCCCTCAATTTATACGTATTTTTCGTCATTTTATCGATTTTTTTATGTCACTCCTATGCATGCAATCACGACACCACTTATCGTTCCGTGTTCCAGAATTGCTTGTCAATGTGGTACAGCTGCAAACACCTAGCACAAACGCTCTGTTTTTCTGGCCGGGTGGCATAGTATAGCACTTCACTCCAATGCAACCAGTCACCTGCAATCGCGTATTCTACAGTTGCAGCACGTTTGCTCTGTTTTCTGTATGTCTGGGAGCCATCCACGACACAAGAACATACACAGACATACAGAAACCAGAGCAAACGCACTGAAAATGTGGAATATGTGGATGGAGGTGACTGGATGCAATCGAGTACAGTGCTAAACTACACCTCTCGATTAGAAAAATAGTGCGTTTGCGCTAGGTGTTGGCAGCTGTACTACATTGACAAGCAATTTTGAACACGGAACGATAATTGATGTCGTGATCGCATTGATAGGAATGACATAAACAAATCGATAAAATGAAGGAAAATACGTAAAAATAGAGAGAAAATACGCCGAAATGTGGGGTAATTCAAGGAGTAAATGAATGTCTTCTGACTGGTGCAGAACAATTCTTGTACATGGGAACGAATATACGACAGCAACAGGAATGCGGGAAAACGGCAAGATGGACGCACCGGTAACGGGGGATACAATCTTCCTCCAGATAACATTCTACTGTATGCCTATTGAGGTAGTAGTGACAGCTCGTCCTGATTCCCCACAGCATGCAGAAGGTCTTAGACATAGCGCTCTCTGACTTCCGTACAGGTCAGACTTAAATTGGGACGATCACATGAACTAAGCTGCAGGGAGGGCCGGATAGAGACTTAGGAGTAGTTATAAGATGACGTAAAGATTGTCTGTAATGTTTGTAATACACACCTGCATGACAGTTTATTTACAGACACTGAACACGAGAGACGCTCTCAGGTCATGTAATTTGTTCAACAAGCTGGAAGAATTTGTTTAATATAGATTTTTTCTCTGGTGCTTAAATTCTTGCTTTTTCGGTTTCGAAATAACGAGGACAATCTGCAGTGATCGGTAGTTCTCGCATCAAAATAGTCGTAGTGTTTTTTTTTCCTGGTTTTACACAGGATAGGCATGTCTCTGCCGATCATTTGCGATCAATGGCGGTACACTTCCCTGGGCGTCACAAAATAATGAGATGCGACTGCACTCGAATATAAAAACTATACCGATTTTTTTCATGAATTTAAAAGAAAATGGACTTTACCTATTTTCGTGGAAAGAGGACATTTATTATGGTCACAAATGTGTTTTGCACTTTTTTAACAGATGCTTGATTATAGATGCGTTGACATCAAATTCAGTTGTTCTCCATCACGGAACAGCAGGCTGCTGCACATAAGGGTGGTGGTGGGGGGGGCGTGCTTGTCTTCTGTGGTGGTTGCCAGACACAGCCGCTCTCTGTCCAGGGGACAACGTGTGGGTGCTCTGTCATTATATTTTAGACGAATCAGTTGCACTTGAGGCGGCCATCCTTTTATCTCCTATTGTTTAGTTGACTACACACACCGCACGCCACATCGAAGGCGTGCCGAGTATCGTGAGGGCCTGTTGTGGTGTGCAGCCGTGTGCAGGTCGGCAGAAAAACAGCAAAGGGCGTGCCTTTCGAATTAGCCATTGGGGCGTTCTCCGTATGGTCTTGCTTATGCTACTTAATTTCCCTTGTGTCGTCTAGGACCATCGCCTTAGGGCGGCGGCCAGATGGTGGAAAGCTGCGTGCGGCCAACGACCGCAGAGAATGGCAGCAGAGGGCGGACAGCGGCCTGCCATCGGCGCTAGGCGGTCGGCGGAGTAGCTGATCGTTTGAAGGAGCATGTGTCCCCTCCGTAGGTGGATGGCGGGAGGGAGGGAGGAAGGAGGCCTCGATTTTCGGCAGTTTTGGGCGCCTGTCGAGGGGAATGGACATTCAACTACTGCCTCCTCTGCACTCTTTTAGGACGACGATTTTCGCCAGTACATGTGCTGCATTATGACCCGTTCATTACGAGTGCTGGTTTGTTAACGATAATTTCGAAGTGTAATTAGAACTGTGACGCATTTTTTTCAGTCAGTTGTGATAGCGTGTATTGGCTTCAATTACCTGCCCAGCAGGATGGTTTTTGGGCAGCATCAGTAGCGAACTCTGATGTAAAACAGCAGTAGAAACTGTATGCTTGTAGGTGGTACACTTTTTAAACTCCTCTCTGTCCAATACCAGCATCTCGTCAGTTGAACACATTTCCCACCAAAAAGATTAAGGGTAGTGCTTTACACCCCAGTCTTTTTCCCGCCAGCTTGTAGGTGTAGGGTAGAGTTTGAATGTGTCTGTCGCTACTTTCGAGTGGTACTACTGTAAGTAGGCTGTTTAGGTTTTTTTATTGGTAACGCCGCCGCCACGTAGCGCTCTGTATAAAAATCACTGGCCGTGCCGTGTGCAGTCTGTTGCTGGTTTGCATTGTTGTCTGCTATTGTAGTGTCGGGCAGCGGCAGCTGGATGCTAACAGCGCGTAGCGTTGCGCAGTTGGAGGTGAGCCGCCAGCAGTGGTGGAAGTGGGGAGAGAGATGGCGGAGTTTTGTAATTTGTAAGACTGGATGTCATGAACTATCATATATATTTTGACTATTAAGGTAAATACACTGTTTGTTCTCTATTAAAATCTTTCATATGCTAACTATACCTATCAGTAGTTAGTGCCTTCCGTAGTTTGAATCTTTTATTTAGGTGGCAGTAGTGGTGCTTGCTGTATTGCAGTAGTTCGAGTAACGAAGATTTTTTGTGAGGTAAGTGATTTGTGTAAGGTATAGGTTAATGTTAGTCAGGGCCGTTCTTTTGTAGGGATTATTGAAAGTCAGATTGCGTTGCGCTAAAAATATTGTGTGTCAGTTTAAGCACAGTCGTGTATAATTTTTCACAGGAGACGTTTCATATAGACCAGTCTTGTATAATTTTTCTAAGGGGACGTTTCATTTGTCTACCCTTAGCCGAGGATACCTCACTGGAATCTTCTGATTTTTTCTTGTAGTTAGTGTAGCCTTTGTTTATTACTAGCGCGTAATTGTAGAGAGAATATCCTCTGTAGTTGTAGTTTTTCATTGTTGTACAGTAAAACAGTTGTGACATGCATGTAGATTTGCACCAAGTATTTCGCAGCTACACTTGCAATTAACTAAATATTATTTTCAGTGCTATGTTAATGTGTTCTCTTATTTTTGCTCTTCAAATTGTGCTTTTATGTGTTATCGTGTGAAATATTGTGACAATAATGGCGTGTGAAAAACGTAACACTAGGCTCCAAAGTAAACTGAGAAATAATAGTGACGACGAGCGTCGCTTATCAGCACCACTGTGTAGTGAATTAACAGACATTCGAAGTAGTAATTTGGTCACTGTGCATAGGGAAATGGAGCGGGCGGCAAATAATGGTGTAGACAATGAAACAAGTAGTGAACACGGAACAATTATCGATCGATCAGTCGGCAACAGCTCGCCTCAGGTATCCGAAATGACAGAACACAATATTGTAAATACTGTAGACTTAGGTTATGGGTCCTTACTGTTTTCTCAAATGAGTCAAGACACATTTTCTGCCTGTCAAAATGTAAATGTTGCCGGTGAAAATGCACTGCCAAAAAGCATAGAAAAACAGATTCCAGACACTAATACATTATTATTGCAATTAATGCAACAAATGGAACAAAATCAGAAACAAATGGTGACAAAATCTTCAAAAGTTAGACACAATGGAATAAAATCTTCAAAAGTTAGACACAATGGAACAAAATCAGAGACAAACACAGCAAAAGTTAGACGCAATGGAGCAAAAGCTTCAAAAGTTAGACTCAGTGGAACATACACTTGAACAAACACGTGAAGATTTAACTACTGAATTACATAAAATCGAATCGAAATGTCAAAAAGTCTGTAATGACGTAAAAACACAAATTTGTGAGCATTTCCAACCTATTTTTTCGCGGCATGAAAATGCATTACAGAATCACGAAGCAGCCATAAAAGAACTGCAAACAATTGTTCATGAAAATCATGAGACCTTGCAAGCTAAAATTGACTCAGTTGCATCTACCGATTCGGTTACGCAACTTGCAAAAACTCATGAAAACTTAAAGGACACAGTAGATACTCTGAAAATTGGTTCAGAAAGACACATGGAGGACATAAGTTCATTATCAGAGAAAGTAGTTGAACTTTCGGATCAGCTAAATAATTTATCTACGAAGGTAGATGATAATCTGAATGACACAAAACCGGTAGTCTTTAATGACACAGAAGAGTTCGAACAAATTAGGAAATTCAAACAAAATCAAAATCAAATTAATACGCAACACCAAAGAGAAATCCGGGAAGTACAAGATCAGCTGACACAGGTAATACAACAATCACGTATTTCCAATACGGGAAGATGGACATAGAAATACGGAAGAGCCACTAAATAATAACACAGGGCACTTTGGAGATTATGAAAGAAATTGGCAAAGTACACCGAATTTTAAGATGGAACCGCCGAAACGACGTAACAATGACCGACATGCGACCCGCCGACACGATGATTTTGACTATAAGCTGTTCATTACTACACGTAAATTCAAAACATTTAAGAATTCTGGCAACGACATTCATCCACAAGCGTGGCTTCATCGATTCTCTCATTGTCCCCCCCCCCCCCCCCCCCAACTGGTCATTAGAGCAGAGATTTATTTAGAGAATGAACCAGCTGTAAGAATGCGATCGGTCATTCACGATTGCCACAGTGAAGGAGAATTTTACCATGCCTTCCTCTCAGCATATTGGTCTCAAGCCACACAAGACCGAGTAAAACATGGCATCATAATGATGAAAAAATTCGAACAATCTGAATTTTCAAGTCTTGTGAAATATTTTGAAGACATGTTACATACGAATCAGTATCTTTCAAACCCATACAGCCCATCAGAACTAATCCGCATTTGCTTAATCAAATTGCCTGAACATTTACGGCGTGTTATTTTGGCAGGACGTTGCAAAGACGACATTGAAGCTTTTCAGGGGCTCTTACAAGAATTAGAAATTGACACAGACAGTCGCGGGATGCGAAAACAGGAAAACAATCACGACAGGTCACATCTGTCGCAATTCCGCAATGAAAGAAACAATAACTGGACACGACAAGGCTATTCTCACAATACAAATCGTGACCAAAACAGACACCACCCAGATGACAACCACTGGCAGAGTAATAGTTACAGAGAAAGATCGCATTTCCGTAGTAATGAATATCACAGAGACAAACAGAGAAACAGACAATACGGGAACCAAAATAATTATTATCAAGGGACACGGAATAACTTCAGACGCAACGGTCCAGCGCGCAGTTACGATTTAGGGAGAAATTCTCCACCACGTGACCGACAAGAAATTAATTACAGAAATTACCGACATGACGACAGACGATATGATCGTAACGATAGACCTGAATTGCATCAGAACTGGCGGGATTCAAACAGAGCAGGGCCCTCTCGGCAAGGTGAATTTGTAGAAGTTAGGTCTCCTAATCCCAATAACGACGCGCGCCAACAAAGAAACAGACAATGACTCGTACAGCAGGCAGCCGCGTAAGCCGGCTGGCTCAGAGAAAAATAACCTTGAGAAAAACTCCAGTATTCTTAACCGATGTATACCACATTATAATTGCGTTAAGGTTGAAATTCTGCATACTGAGGAAGAGTAAAGGTTTACAACACATTTCACATGTAAAACCGTTTATTGAATGATAATCTGCTTTTTAACTTAGGCTTTGCTATAAAAATTTTCACTTCACGCTACTAGTACAATTTGCCACACTGAGAGACTGTTAACATGCAACAATGTTTTGAAGTTAACTATCCAGTCTAGAACCTAGAGAATATTTTTAAACAGAAATTACGAATGCATGGTTATAGTGGACAGACGACACATTGTTGTTATTTGTACATTCTTGCTTGTTAGTTGCACGATTACATAACGGCTATAAGGCTTACATACTTAGAACATATACTGTTAATGAGATTTTAATGCAACATTTTGGTTTAGTTGAAAAGACATTCTTTATTTGGAGTACTTTCTGTGAGATTAAAGATGACTTAGCATTTGGTTTCTTTGATAGCTACACGATTATATCACGACGCTACTAATGTGTAACACAATTTACATTGTGCTTTTGCGGTGTATCTGTTTTATATCTGCACAGTTTTTCTGTATTATTCTGGAAAGTAAAACATCTTTTAGTAGTAACTTTGTGGTATAGCTACAATGAGACAGCCTTTTCTGTAGCACAACAATACATTACAGTACAGTACTTACTTCATCACGGCAATAAGCGTAGTAACTACGATATCTATACGCAAAGCATTTCACTTTTGTTTATCATGAGGTAAGTACATTGACTTCTGTAGATCTTAGCATTCGGAGGACGATAACTACGACACTTCCACAGAGATTATCTTACAACACGACACACAGTTTAGCGCTACAGTACTCGTATTTGAGTGACTAATTTTGTACTTAAAACATTTATTTTTAAAGATATTTGAAATACAATGATACAAAGGTTTTCCGTGATACATTTCATTCCATTGCTGTAATCTGTAACATCTGAGGATATAATTACATTAATCCTCAGGGGGGGGGGGGGGGGGGGGTACACGCTTACTTTGTGTATCATGTGTTTGGCAAGCACAAGGGGCCCTAGCTAATATGGTATTTGCTTATACAACTTTACACATCGGTACTGTATTTCTCTAACACACAAATTACACAGCTATCTGATCATTTAACTGAGAGATAAACATTTTTTTTACTACATCATCAGTGACACATGTTTACGCAATTACACAGTTGGATGATTTAACACCTATGAAATTGTATTTTGTCTGTACTTTGTGAACTGTTCATATTTTTTTTTTTTGGAACCATTGTGATACTATGAGAGCTTTGAATGATGTGTTTGGTATGGGGTCATGATTTTTAAAGTACGTTTGAGGTAGATTTTACTTTTGAAATGAGCAGAGAATTTTTTTTTAGGTTTTGAAATTATTGCAGAAAGCTATGACGTTTTTGAGAATTTGACTGAGGTGTTATGATGTTATTATTACGACGACGATGTGAATTATGCTGTTGCGGTATGTTTATGATCAATAAGCTGATGCTATATGAGTTATTTGATTGTGCTACGTATCTGTTATGATGAAATATTGAAGAAGTGTCGACGAATAAGGTAAGGAATAATGAATAGTGGTTAGGGACTCTGGTTTGTGAAAAAGGTTGTTGGAAACCAAGAATTGTACTTTAAGAGTTATGAAATGTATGTAAGTGCGTGAATGTATTACAATGCCGACGAAAATTTTTTGGACACATTTATACTTATAGGATTTTATTTTCTACACGTTTGTAACGCAAATTCTCAACCTGTGAAAATATTTTTATATGAGACTGCCACTGTAGCGGAAGCTGGTGTCGTAAATATTTCGATAAGACAATTAAGTGACCACCTGCACGTAATGCGTCGTGGGCACCCAGCTGCGCGACAACCACCTGACAAGAAGAAAGCCATTAGTGTGTGCTTTTCAGAGACACAGGTTAAAAAAAAAAAGAAAAGAGGCCATTATCCTCCCTATTGACATTCATTCCTTTGTAGAAAGCATCGCAAATACGACACGCTCAAACTTGAAAACATATGATTATACTGTGGAGCTCTTAATTTATGATATTTACTAAAATGCCTAATGAAACGATGAGAAACATTACATGGCTATTGTCTTCCTAGGTGAGAGAAATGCCATATGGATTGCTTTATATATTTATTTACTCATTTTGTTTAATATCTAGTTTCTATCTGCACTGCAGCATTGGTTAAAATACAATTTAATAGATGTACTAATATAGTTATTTTATGCCTACAGATGCAGTAAATAATAACTTTACGATGTACTTAAAAAAAACGAAGGAGCACAAAAGACTTCCCTTCACAGGAACTGCATACATAATTTTATTTTCAAGTACTTGGTAATTTTTATGGTAGGATAACTTCTTGTGGTGCACCACTTTAATGACACAGATATTAATATGTGAATAGACATTTCCCTTTTCTGCATTGTTGTCTTTACTGTAATATTTTGTTCTGCTTGAGCTTTGTCATGTTTAGATATAAGTTATTGTATTTGCTGCTGCCGTTTGCCAGGCATAGTGCTACTAAATTTCACTTTGTATTACTCTGTTAAGCTAGTTTTACTACTGATTTGTTTTTCTTGTTGCTGCACATTGGTTCATATCAGTTGTACTGTTGCATTGCTTCGTAATTTAGATTTACTGTAGCTTGCTTTGCCCATTGCAATTTTTTTTGTCATTGCTGTTTGTGTTAATGGTTTTGTGCTGCTGCATTGTGTTGTCCCTTAGTTTAGCATCAGAGCTCAGTAGCTTTAAGTTAGCTTAAGAGGGGGTAGACTATATAAGAAACTAACTATGATGAATTGGAAGAAAAGCATTGAGAAGCTATAAGAAAATGGTTTGGCCAAAAAAGTACTGTACAGTGGAGGAAAAATATTTTTGAAAGAGGATGAGAACAGAATACAGAAAGCATGGTGGGATAGGATTTTTTTTTGGCTGGAGCAAATGTTGAATTAAGAGGGGCGATCTATAGAATGAAGTTTTGGGTTGGACTCCAGTACCAAATGTTACCCTGAAAACAAACCTTGTCCTTTCCTTTTGTGTTCTCCCACTATGTGTTTGTGTACACTTGTGTATTTGTTTTCTTCCTGTCTCTGTGTACTGTTTCATAGAATTTTTTCTCTTATAATACTAAGCTACATTCACTATGATGAGGAATACTGTTATCCTCAAATATAATTTGCATTAATAACATGTTATTTACTTTGTAAATATGCTTACATATTATTTATTCTGTTTTGTTCTAATGCTCATGTGTGAAGTTGATGTTTCAAAAGTTATTCTGATCTTTTATGAATGTACTTATAATTTTTGTAACACTGATGTATTTGCTATTTCGATTCTTTTGTAAAGCCTGTACTACTGCAAATGTTATGTGTATTGTTATATTCTTTAAAGATGTATTTTGTACCTTTGTTATTGTATTCTTATGTTATAAAATTTTAATTGACCCCAGTTCATCAAATTAAGTAACTTGTAAATTACATTTCACTGCACACGTTTCTGTTGGTCATAGTATATGGACAATATGTGAGAAGTAGGGACTGATAGTGTTTGCACGTGTGTTAATAATTCAGTAAGGGACTGGATAACAGCATTGCTGGTTCTAAGGACATTTCAAAAACAATTTTTGTGAGTGCACAAGTGGTGGTTATGGACTTGCTATATTATCCGCAAGACTCTTCAATGGTGATTGTGCGCCTTCACAGTCAAACAGATGGCTGCTGGCCATCTCTACAAGGACTACAGTGGGTCTACACCTTTAATGACCCACCAATACCATTATTTCTACAAGGTCTACAGTGGGTCTGCATCTCTGGTGGCCCACCAATACCGTAATCTCTACCAGGACTACAAGGGGTCTACTCTGTGATGACCTACCTACCAATATTCTTCAAAACTTCGACTGACCCTGCTGTGGGTTTGCTCTGTTGTGGCCCATTACCTGTCTGCATGTCAAGAGTCAGCACTGTCTTTCCGTTGGAAGGACAACACTACTTCTTCAAGGCTGCATGGAAATCCACTACTTCCATGTGCATTTTCTTTTACTACTCAGACTTTGAGAAAAACACTGCAATTTTACTTTGATGAATGATCAGGACTGTCTTTATGGACTGTGAGAAAATTTTAGCTTTTGACCAACATTGTATCGATAAGTGTGTGCATTTCATTTCTTTGTCATTGTAATTATGAAAAAAAAAATTTCAAATCTGTATTGGCCATTGCCCAAAACAACTGTAAATTTTTTTGTGGGGAGCTTGGGGGCTATCTAAGTAGGCTGTTTAGGTTTTTTTATTGGTAACGCCGCCGCCACGAAGCGCTCTGCATAAAAATCACTGGCTGTGCTGTGTGCAGTCTGTGGCTGGTTTGCATTGTTGTCTGCTATTGTAGTGTCGGGCAGCGGCAGCTGGATGCTAACAGCGCGTAGCATTGCGCAGTTGGAGGTGAGCCGCCAGCAGTGGTGGAAGTGGGGAGAGAGATGGCGGAGTTTTGTAATTTGTAAGAATTGATGTCATGAACTATCATATATATTTTGACTATAAAGGTAAATACACTGTTTGTTCTCTATTAAAATCTTTCATATGCTAACTATACCTATCAGTAGTTAGTGCCTTCCGTAGTTTGAATCTTTTATTTAGCTGGCAGTAGTGGTGCTCGCTGTATTGCAGTAGTTCGAGTAACGAAGATTTTTTGTGAGGTAAGTGATTTGTGAAAGGTATAGGTTAATGTTAGTCAGGGCCGTTCTTTTGTAGGGATTATTGAAAGTCAGATTGCGTTGCGCTAAAAATATTGTGTGTCAGTTTAAGCACAGTCGTGTATAATTTTTCACAGGGGACGTTTCATATAGACTAGTCTTGTATAATTGTTGTAAGGGGACGTTTCATATAGACTAGTCTTGTATAATTGTTGTAAGGGGACGTTTCACTACCAAATTTTTTTTTTTCCTAGCAGGATAACACCAGTTGTGTGGTATCATCAGTTTTTGCGGTGTATTGCGCTTTTATGCCATCCTTGTGTAGCGCTATCATATAATTGTATAATTAGGCCCAATCTTTGTAGTTAATTACATAATTACGATAGATATTTGCGTCAATTTCAGTGGTATTGCGAAATTTCTTGTATGGTATCGTCAGATTTTGCTGTGTATTGCGCTTTTATGCTGTCCTTGCGTAGCGCTATGCATATAGTTGTGTAATTAGCACTGATATTTGAGTCAATTTCCCAACCAATATAAATAAAGTACGCTAACCTAACCTTCCTCTCCTACATCTGGACAGTTTCCATGTGCTAGGGGGTGCACTTGGGCTTTCTATCCTGGAGCACCAGGGTTCGAGTCCCGGAAAGGGTACAGCCATTTTCAATTTCCCATCAATTCCAAGCGCCTCTGGTATTTCAATTGTGTTAGGGGCGTGCACTTGGGCTTTCCTCCCAGGAGGTCTAGGGTTGGAGTCCCAGAAAGGGTACTGCCAATTTTAATTTCCCATCACTTCCTGGGTGGTGGGTGGAGTGGGATGTAGGCATAGCCCAGGGATAAAGAAATTCCCACCAAAACTCGAAATTCCCACCAAAACTCGAAATTCCCACCAAAACTCGAAATTCTCACAAAAATTCGAAATTCCCGCCATAATGCGAAATTCCTGCCAATAGGGTAGGTTAGGGGGAGGGGCGGTTGGGAGGGGGCACCTGGAGGAGGGGGCTGGCTCACACGTGCAGCTGAGAAAACATGTGATGTCATCCGGAGGCGGGGTATGCGTGGGCGGGGCGGGGGCGATCAATTGATCAATTTAATTAATTTGCATATCTATTTGATATCAAAAGTGGAATCGTAACACCAACTCCCTACTACTGATGTCCAGTACCACTATCTTTTCCTGTATTTTGTACTCCATTCACGACTGGCGATTGAAAAAATGATTGCCGATAAATCTTTGTATCTCATCCAATTTTTCTAGTTACTCGTGGTGATCATTTCGCGACACGGATATACTAGGATGTAACACCTCCATGATGCACAGCGCCTCTCTTGTAGCATTTAGATCTTCTCTGTTTCTTCTCATAACTCTACTGAGCAGACTGATGAACGGTAGTCGTCTACTCAAGAGTCGGTCGAACGAGTATTATGTAAGCCAGTTGCTTCGTGGAAGAATTACATTTCCTTAAGATTATCCAAATAAACCCCAACACAACTTCTGTTTTCCCTACTACTTATTTTATGAGGTAATTCCACTGCAGGTAGCTCTGGATGGTTACTCTTAGGTACTTTACGGTAGTTACTGTTGCCAGTGATTTTTAGCCTATAATGTACTCAAAGAGTACGGGTGTCTTGGCCTGTTTATGTGCAATTCGTTACATTCATTTACGTTGAGGATCAACTGCCAGTCCATGTTCCAGCCGTCGACCCTCTGCAGACCTTCCCACATTTTGCTGCTGTCATCTGGCGTTGCAGCCCACCTACTGACAACAGCAATGTCTCCGAATAGCCTCACAAAGTCTGAAACGTTTCCACTAGACCATTAATACTTGTACATTGAGGTGACAAAGATCATGGGATAGCTCCTAATATAGTGTGGGACTTCCTTTTTTCCGGGCGTACTGCAGAACCTCAATGTGGCATGGACTCAAAAAGTCGTTGGAAGTCCCTTCCAGAAATGTTCAACTATGCTGCCTGTATATCCGTCCATAACTGTGAAATCGTTACCTGTGCAGGACATCGGGCACCAACTGAGCTCACGATTGTGACCCATACATGTTAGATAGGATTCATATCAATCGTCTGGGTGGACAAATCATTCACTCGAGTTGTTCCTAATGTTCTTCAAGCCAGTCGCGAACAACTGTGGCGCAACTACTGGGCCCATTGTCATGCGAATATGAAGTCCATGAATCGGTGCAAATAGTCTTCAAGTAGGCGAACATAATCATTTCCAGTTGATAATCGATTCAGTTGGACTATAGGACCCAGTCCATTCTGGTGTAAACACAGTCGACGCCAGCTTGCACATTGCCTTGCTGACAACTTGGGTCGTGAGGTCTGCGCCACACTCGAAACCCTATCAGCTCTTACCATCTGAAATCTGGACTCTTCTAACCAGGCCACAGTTTTCCAGTCGTGTAGGACCAACTAGTTGGTCATGAGACCAGGAGAGGCGCTGCAGGAGATGTGCTTTTACTGAAGGCACTCGCGTCAGTGGTCTGCTGCCATAGCACATTAACGCCAAATTTCACCACACTATCCTAACGGATAAGTTCGCCGTACAATGAACATTGATTTCTGTTATTTCACACAGTGTTGCTTGTCTATTAGCACTGAAAATTCTACACAAACATCACTGTTCTCTGTTGTTAAGTGACGGCCGTCGGCCATTCCGCTGTCCGTGGTGAGAAGTAATGCCGGAAATGTTATATTATAGGCACACTCTTGATACTGTGTACCTAGGAATATTGAATTCCTTAACGATTTCCAAAATGTAATGTCCCATGCGTCTAACTCTAACTACTATGCCGCGTTCAGTGTCTGTTAATTCCTGACGTACGGCCATAATTACATCGGAAACCTATTCACATGATCACCTGAGTACAAATGATAGCTCCGCCAACGCAGTGCCCTTTTATACCTCGTGTATGCGATACTGTTGCCATCTGTATATGGGCATATCGCTGTTCCATGACTTCTGTCATCTCAATGGTTCAAATGGCTCTGAGCACTAAGGGACTTAACTTACGAGGCCATCAATCCCCTAGAACTTAGAACTACTTAAACCCAACTAACCGAAGGCCATCACACACCTCCATGCCCGAGGCAGGATTTGAACCTCCGACCGTAGCGGTCGCGCGCTTCCAGACTGTAGCGCCTAGACCCGCTCGGCCACTCCGGCCGGCTGTCATCTCAATGAACGAACTGTAAATAGCAGTAGTCCTATAACACTCCCTTAGGATTCTACCGGAATTACTTTTATACTTGTAGGTTTCGTTCCATTAAGAGCGAAGTGTTAACTTCTATCTGCAAGGAAATCCTTAATCCAGCCACAAATCTTGTCCGATGCTCGGTACGCTCATAGCTTATTCGCTAAACGACAGTGCGGAGTTGTGTACAGTGCCTTCCTGAATCAAGGAAAACGGTCTCAACCTGAGCGCCTTTGTCAACAGCGCCTGGAGCTCATGGACGAACAGAACGAGCTGAGTTTCGCAAGCTTTCTCTTTGCAGAATCTATTGTGATTTTTATAAAGAATCTTCGTTTACAATGAATTTCTTAATGCTTGGGCGTAAAATATACGTATATTTCTACAAATGCAGCACTGAGCGCTCGAAGAATGGGGGAAATACAAGTACTTCGAAAACTATGTGTGATTGTGCTCGTCGCCAACAAGGCTCTGTCCAACAATGTGGTAAGGGAAATACCAGTTGTCACAAGGTTTTAATTGTCACCTCGAAACAAAGTTACATAATTTTTTGGTTGTTCGCAATACTACAAAAATGTATGAAACATACTGTCAATTGTGTTGGGAAACAACACAAGTCGCTAAAATCGAACGAAACTCCAGAGCCCGGATCCCTAACAGATTCTACGATAAACTCCCAGCTAAGTTATCTCCAATTTTAAAGATAATGTAGCGTAGAAAAAAACCGTGCCCCGCTCTTGGAAATAGTACAGTTCATACCGGTCAACCTTGAAGGCTAGCAGAAGTGATCGACCAAATTACCTTGCGATATCCTTGACGTCCATTTGTTGTACAATTTTAGAACATGCTCTGAGCTTAAACATGCTGAGATATCTCGAAAAGAATGACCTCCTCCATGCTTTAAAATATCGATTATGAGAAACCCAACTCGGCCGGCCGGGGTGGCCGAGCGGTTCTAGGCGCTACAGTCTGGAAACGCGCGACCTCGACGGTCGCATGTTCGAATCCTGCCTCGGGCATGGATGTGTGTGATGTCCTTAGGTTAGTTAGGTTTAACTAGTTCTAAGTTCTAGGGGACTGATGACCTGAGAAGTTAAATCCCATAGTGTTCAAGAGCCATTTGAACCATTTTGAAACCCAACTCGCACCTTCCTCGCCTATCATCCAGAAAGTCGTAGCTCAAGTCAGTCAGATAGATACACTGTCTCTTGATTTCTGAAAAGCTCAGTTTATAATCAAAATAACGATCGTGTGGGGTATCAATAGAAATCTGTGACTGTTTCGAGGATTTTTTGGTAAGTAGGACGCAGCATGTTACCTTGGACGGAAAGTCATCGACAGATATAGTTGTAAGATACGGTGTGCCATAGGGAAGTGTGGTATTCATTAATGACCTATCAGGTTATTTTAATAATAAGCGCAATCTTTTCGAACACGATGTTATCTTTAATGAAGTACCGCTTTCACAGTAGTGCAAAGACTTGCAACTTGTTTTAAATGTTCAAAAATGTTAAATTTTGCTTTTCACTAAAAGAAAAAATGTAGTATCCTGTAACTGCGGTATCAGCAAGTCACAAGTGGAGCTGGTCAACTTATACAAATACCTGGGTGTAACTGTTTGTAGAGATATGAAATGGAACGATCACAGAGGCTCAGTCGCAGGTAAAGCAGGTGACAAACTTCGGTTTATTAGTTGCATACTAGTGAAATGCTATCACTCTACCAAGAAAATTCTTCACCTAATACTCATGCGAATATTGCTCAAGTGTTAGGGACAAGCACTAAATAGTATTAACTGGGTATATAGAACGTCTACAGATAAAGGTAGCACGAATGGTCGTAGATTTGATTGACCCATGGGAAATTTTAATATTTTTTGTGGGATTTTAAATTTAAAACCCTCTCTCAACCGGCCTGATTTAGCTCCACTGATCAGGATAGTAAAAAACATGCGTATATTAAGGGAATTTTCATTCACAAAGCAGGCTTATCACATTCACACAGTTCAATACTGTTCTATCCTGATTAAATTGAACTTAACTTAAATTCCATAAGGCAGTGAAGCAATTTCGAAGACTCGGTGCGACGAAAATTTGTAATAATTATTAACTTTCGGTGATCACATGGGGAAGACCAGAGATCTGCTGGTAAGACCGTGTTAGCCTATTTATTGGAAGTAATAAACTGGATATCTTGAGCATACAAGACGGCAGGTTCGTCCAGTGTAAATCAGACGTTCCCCACTGACCCCGTACAACACAGCGTAGTAAGCAGACACTGTCAATAACAATGAGTTAAATAATACGCGATCTCACTTACTTTAGTTTAGTTCATGTATTAAATTCCTTCTCAGACAGAATCTCATCAAGATGGCGACTAGCTCAACAATACATACATATACATCTTCGTTCTTTCATGGCTAATCGGCAAGATCTCTTCATTCTTTTCATAAGAGAAAACATAGATAGCAGAGAAGCTATTCCATGGAGTAAATGGACGCTCTAAGGAATAATAGGGCTTGAAACTACTTTGCATTGATAATCATCGTATATTAAAGTTTAGGAATCGGTAAGATAAGAAGAGATATGTCGAGATATGTACTGAGTTATATAATCTACAAAATTTCTGAAAATATCGTGGAGAGACTGCTGCAAGAAACATTGCAAAGTGTCACAGAGATGTTGAAGAAACCGAAGTTGCAGACGCTTAAAGATAGATGGAAACTATCTCGAGAAAGCTTACTTGTGAAGTTTTAAGAATCAGCATTAAATGGTGAATCAAGAGACACACTACAATTGACACGTATCGCTCCCGCAGGTATGAGTACAAAATGAGAATAATTAAAGTGCACACAAAGGCGTTTTAAAATCATTCTTCCTCTTCTCCAGACTTGACTGGAACTGGAAGAGGCCAAGTAACTGGTACAATGGTCTGGTTCAGTGGTTTGGTACAGTGGTTTGCAGAGTATAGCTGTAGACGTAAATAGTATAGTGTACCATTGGATACACAGCACGATCACCCCTGGTTCGCTAGCCGGTGATTTGGACACCAGCATTTTTCTATTTCTTCATTATCATTTTATCCCCCTTCGCCTCATATGGATGTGGGGGGGGGGGGGGCGGGCGAGCTGCCACCGGTACAGTTATCTGCTCTTCAGACAATTGGAAAGTACACTAAATGAGATGAAGAAACGCTAACAGAAAGGTGAGATGTTTACAATTAATTTAAAAATTTTGTAGGTGAAAATAACATGGATGTTCTTACATGTAAGGCTTCATCCGCTTTTAGTTAAAAACTATAGTAATACATGGTAAAAACACGTAATAAAACTACATTTACAATATGATGCGAAACACTCATTTTAAAAAGAAGCATTCCAGTGGCCCTAAAACTGAAAGCATCTGCCCCGGGACAGGTAATCTATTGTCATAGGGGAATGGCTTGGTCGTTGACGAGGGTAAAAGTATGGTGATATAAGATTTTATGGCTGGTGCGTATTATCCGTAGGGTAAGAGGGGTATGGTGTAGAGCGAGATATCAGAGAGGCTAAAATTTGATGGGGAAAAGGAGGATAGGGAAAGAAGGGCAGAATGGGAAAAGGGGGGCAGGGAAATATGGGGAGAAGAGGGAGAGGAAGCCATGATGAGGTGCAACGGATGGGGCGGATTTAAAGTTGCAATTCTGTCAGAGACGCCAAAGGACATGGAAGAGCAGTTGAACGGAATGGACAGTGTCTTGAAAGGAAGATACAAGATTACCATCAACAAAAGCAATGGAATGTAGTCGAATTATATCTGGTGGTGCTGTGGGAATTAGATTAGGAAATGAGACACTTAAGGTAGTAGGTGAGGTTCAAATGTTCAAATGTGTGTGAAATCTTATGGGACTTAACTGCTAAGATCATCAGTCCCTAAGCTTACACACTACTTAACCTAAATTATCCTAAGGACGAACACACACACCCATGCCCGAGGGAGGACTCGAACCTCCACCAGGACCAGCCGCACAGTCCATGACTGCAGCACCCTAGACCGCTCGGCTAATCTCGCGCGGCTAGTAGGTGAGGTTTGCTATTTGGGGAGCAAAATAACTGATGATGGTCGCAGTAGAGAGGATATAAAATGTAGACTGATAATGACAAGGAAAACGTTTCTGAAGAAGAGAAATTTGTTAACATCGAGTATAGTTTGAAGGGTCAGGAAGTCTTTTCTGAAAGAATTTGTATGGAGAAAAGGCCTTGTATGGATGTGAAACATGGATGATAAATAGTTTAGACAGTAAGAGAATAGAAGCTGTCAAAATGTGAGCTGCAGAAGAATGCTGAAGATTAGATGGGTATATCACGTAACTAATGACGAGCTACTGAAGAGAACTGGGGAGAAGAGGAATATGTGGCACAACTTGACTAGAAGAAGAAAACGGTTGGTAGGACACGTTCTCAGGCATCAAGAGATCACCAATTTAGTATTGGAGGGCAGCGTGGAGGGAGACCAAGAGATGACTACACTAAGCAGATTCAGAAGGATGTAGGTTGCAGTAGGCACTTGGAGATGGAGAAGCTTGCACAGTATAGAGTAGCATGGAAAGCTGCATCAAACCAGTCTCTGGACTGAAGATCACAACAACAACAGGATGGGTAAATGTCGGGACGGTGTTCATGATCTTGGAGGGCGAGACGGTTGGTTTCTTTGGCAGCGTATGCTGAGGGTGTGTAGGTGAAGGGCTGGTAGAATATTTCGGTAGATGTACTACAGCACACGAGGATTTATAGAGGGGAAACCGTAGTACTATTGGAATCTAGTCTGTGGATGGTCTAGGTTGTTCGGAATTGTTCAATGTGAGTGAGGAAAGGCGGGAATTCGATGAGTTCCTAAAGGATACCTGTGGGTAGGACGCTGTGGCCAAAGGGAAACGGGTGAAACTAGGCCTCACACATTTGTAATATTAAGGCCGGTGGTTGTGCTCTGTCTTAGAGGTCTCTGTTATGTTATCTGTCAACAAGATAACAAAAGGACATGTTTCCCTCGCTGTCCTGAGACACCTTGTTACAGGGGGCGTTCGACTGTTTCCCTGGCGAGCAAGTACTCTATATCCTCTCCCGCTCACTGAAAACATTTTGTCATGAGTTACCGATAGAGTAACCAGCACTCGATTCTGGCAAAGTGTTGAAGTAACTTGGAATGACGTACCCGTGCGTGTCGTCCGAGCTCAGTCCGATTCTATACCCATATATGTAGAGCCATTGTTGCTGTCAGAGGTAGCAGCCTAGTTCACTAAATTATGCACCCTCTATGTTCCCAAATCATCCACAAATTAATAATGTATTCGCCCTACCACACTTTATATGCAATACAGTAAAATTTCGTTATTTTCCATCCTTCGCGGTGTTCCAGCTTTAACAGCGAGAAGCGTACATGGAGTGAGAGAGAGAGTATCCCTTCAAGCACCTGTGAAAAGATTGGTCTTTTCTATAGCCTTCGAAACTCATTTCCGCTATAGGTGTGAAGTTCCAGAGGACGACTGCAGCTCTGAACAGCGCCCAAGGAGAACTGGAAGCGTATGCAAATATGACGGCACAGGGAGCGGCGCTGGTGAGACACGCTGGCTGCAGTGACGGCATCAGGAAACTGGAGACAACTCGCTGTATCTCAGTAATAAATGATCACCGCCATACACACTCCGTGAAAAGTGGTCCTATTTTCAGCTGGTTCCTTAGTTTCCATAAAGCATGACCTACCTATAGTGGAGGCCAATCTTCCCTGTTACGGTTTCACTTGTCTTACACCGTGACTTTAGTTAGCTGCTTGTACCACAAGTCATTCTCATGATAGAAGATATAACTCGAGACCGGTCGGTTACACGAAACTTGCACATATTTCTAAAAAACAAAAAAAAACAAAAAAAAGACATAGCGCAAAAAAGTGTCAGCGAACAAGAGTGGGTTTAGCCAAAAGGGCAAAAGGGAAGCAGGGGCTTAAAGATTTGCCCTTTTAGTGGGAATTAGTGAAGTTCGGTGGCAGGAGGAACAAGACTTCTGGTCAGGTGACTACAGGGTTATAAACACAAAATCAAATAGGGGTAATGCAGGAGTAAGTTTAATAATGAATAAGAAAATAGGAATGCGGGTAAGCTACTGCAAACAACATAGTGAACGCATTATTGTGGCCAAGATAGATACGAAGCCCACACCTACTACAGTAGTACAAGTTTATATGCCAACTAGCTCTGCAGATGACGAAGAAATTGAAGAAATGTATGATCAAATAAAAGAAATTATTCAGATAGTGAAGGGTGACGAAAATTTAATAGTCATGGGTGACTGGAATTCGAGTGTAGGAAAAGGGAGAGAAGGAAACGTAGTAGGTGAATATGGACTGGGGCAAAGAAATGAAAGAGGAAGCCGCCTGGTAAAATTTTGCACAGAGCACAACTTAATCATAGGTGACACTTGGTTCAAGAATCATAAAAGAAGGCTGTATACATGGAAGAAGCCTGGAGATACTGACAGGTTTCAGATAGATTATATAATGGTACGACAGAGTTTTTGGGAACCAGGTTTTAAATTGTAAGACATTTCCAGGGGCAGATGTGGACTCTGACCACAATCTGTTGGTTATGACCTCTAGATTAAAACTGAAGAAACTGCAAAAAGGTGGGAATCTAAGGAGATGGGACCTGGATAAACTAAAAGAACCAGAGTTTGTACGGAGTTTTAAGGAGAATATAAGGGAGCAATTGACAGGAATGGGGGAAAGAAATACAATAGAAGAAGAATGGGTAGCTTTGAGGGATGAAGTAGTGAAGGCAGCAGAGGATCAAGTAGGTAAAAAGACGAGGGCTAGTAGAAATCCTTGGGTAACAGAAGAAATATTGAATTTAATTGATGAAAGGAGAAAATATAAAAATGCAGTAAATGAAGCAGGCAGAAAGGAATACAAACGTCTCAAAAATGACATCGACAGGAAGTGCAAAATGGCTAAGCAGGGATGGCTAGAGGACGAATGTAAGGATGTAGAGGCCTATCTCACTAGGGGTAAGATAGTTACTGCCTACAGGAAAATTAAAGAGACCTTTGGAGATACGAGAACCACTTGTATGAACATCAAGAGCTCAGATGGAAACCCAGTTCTAAGCAAAGAAGGGAAAGCAGAAAGGTGGAAGGAGTATATAGAGGGTCTATACAAGGGCGATGTACTTGAGGACAATATTATGGAAATGGAAGAGGATGTAGATGAAGATGAAATGGGAGATACGATACTGCGTGAAAAGTTTGACAGAGCACTGAAAGACGTGAGTCGAAACAAGGCCCCTTGTTCCATTGGAACTACTGACGGCCTTGGGAGAGCCAGTCTTGACAAACTCTAACATCTGGTGAGCAAGATGTATGAAACAGGTGAAATACCCTCACACTTCAAAAACTGTATAATAATTCCAGTCGCAAAGAAAGCAGATGTTGACAGGTGTGAAAACTACCGAACTATCAGTTTAATAAGTCACAGCTGCAAAATACTAACGCGAGTTCTTTACAGACGAATGGAAAAACTAGTAGAAGCCGACCTCGGGGAGGATCAGTTTGGATTCCGTAGAAATGTTGGAACACGTGAGGCAATACTGACCCTACGACTTATCTTAGAAGCTAGATTAAGGGAGGGCAAACCTACGTTTCTAGCATTTGTAGACTTAGAGAAAGCTTTTGACAATGTTGACTGGAATTCTCTCTTTCAAATTCTGAAGGTAGCAGGGGTAAAATACAGGGAGAGAAAGGCCATTACAATTTGTACAGAAACCAGATGGCAGTTGTAAGAGTCGAGGGACATGAAAGGGAAGCAGTGGTTGGGAAGGGAGTGAGACAGGGCTGTAGTCTATCCCCGATGTTATTCAATCTGTATATTGAGCAAGCAGTGAAGGAAACAAAAGAAAAATTCGGAGTAGGTATTAAAGTCCATGGAGAAGAAATAAAAACTTTGAGGTTCGCCGATGACATCGTAATTCTGTCAGAGACAGCAAAGGACTTGGAAGAGCAGTTGAACGGAATGGATAGTGTCTTGAAAGGAGGATATAAGATGACCATCAACAAAAGCAAAACGAGGATAATGGAATGTAGTCGAATTAAGTCGGGTGATGCTGAGGGAATTAGATTAGGAAGTGAGACACTTAAAGTAGTAAAGGAGTTTTGCTATTTGGGGAGAAAGTAACTGATGATGGTCGAAGTAGAGAGGATATAAAATGTAGACTGGCAATGGCAAGGAAAGCGTTTCTGAAGAAGAGAAGTTTGTTAACATCGAGTATAGATTTAAGCGTTAGGAAGTCGTTTCTGAAAGTATTTGTATGAAGTGTAGCCATGTATGGAAGTGAATCATGGACGATAAATAGTTTGGACAAGAAGAGAATAGAAGCTTTCGAAATGTGGTGCTACAGAAGAATGCTGAAGATTAGATGGGTAGATCATATAACTAATGAGGAAGTATTGAATCGGATTGGGGAGAAGAGAAGTTTGTGGCACAACTTGACCAGAAGAAGGGATCGGCTGGTAGGACATGTTCTGAGGCATCAAGGGATCATGAATTTAGTATTGGAGGGCAGCGTGGAGGGTAAAAATCGTAGAGGGAGACCAAGAGGTAAATACACTAAGCAGATTCAGAAGGATGTAGGTTGCAGTAGGTACTGGGAGATGAAGAAGCTTGTACAGGATAGAGTAGCATGGAGAGCTGCATCAAACCAGTTTGAGGACTGAAGACCACAACAACAACATTGTAAGTCATCAGTCTTCTGACTGGCTTGATGTGGATCGTCATGAATTCCTCTCTTGTGCCAATCTCTCTATCTCAGATAGCACTTTCACTCCACGTCCTCAAGTATTTTATGGTTGCACTCCAGACTTCGTTTTTCCCTAAATTTTTACACTCTACAGCTCCCTCTAGTACTAGCAGCCATATCACATGTCCTATCATCCTGTCCGTTCTTCTTGTCAGTGTTTTGTGTATGAAGAGTGAAAATGGCAAACGATCTAAATGCCATTTTTCACAAAACAGGTTTTCATTGATACTGTGTTCTCGATACTCTATTGTATGTGTCTAAACTTGTTCCAGGCGCCAAATCATGGGTGTAATGTTTCCCACAATCGTAACTCGAGGGCGCATAGTGTTTGTGCCAAGCAGTGCTTCACTCTGGAGATCCAAGTGCCCTGTGTCAAAGTCTTTGTCCCGCAAGGTTTGCACAAGGTCGTTGAGTCAATTATAATTGGGAATTCCAATCCACAGGACTCACTTGTTTGATTTTAAAGATGTTGCTTAAATACCGTTGTCGAAGCAGTTGTGTAAGATCTCCAATGCAGTATGATCAAAATGTCTCATTCTCATCCATCTGAAACAGCTATTAAAAATTCTTACTCGTAAACCGAAGACTGAAGAATATCAATGTATTCAGAAGAGGAAAGACCATGGCAGATGTATGCCGTGCCGTTCTTCAGCTCAAAAACCAGCATTGTTTATCAACTTCAAAACAGAAAGACCTGTTGATGACTTTGTTATTTCTTCCTCAGTGACACAGAGAACTTTACGGTAAACTTTGCAACATTTGATCCTAAGAATGGAATTGTGTAAGAAGCGGAAGTTAACACTGAGAGACTTTTTCTTGAATTTAATTTTGTTATTCTCTTGTAAAGAATTTAAAAGATATCAGAAACGGTTCTTGTTGACTACAGTACTACTAGCTACAACGCTACTGCTGTATTTCTGTACTTTTAGTATTCAAATAAAACTTAGTGCCTGTGTATGAATGGTCTCTGAAACAAAAACATTCTTATTGGCATTTAGAACCAGTCATTTCCTTGACATTGCACGTTGAACGTTCTTAATAAAGTATGTGTATTCTAATTTGCCTCATTATGTTTTGCAGTGATGAGGTGAGTAGCGTAATTATGTGAGATCAGAAACACTTCTAAATTTTTGGTATACAAATAAGTTATGTATGAAAAAATACACATTGTTTTTTTTATTCTTCTAAGAAATGGGAAATCTGACACTTAGATCGTTAGACATTTCTTTATTTCTTCGGTGATTCTGTGGAGAACCTCTTCATTCCTTGTCAGTTCCCCCAATTTTCAGCATCCTTCCGTAGCACTACATCTCAGACACTTCGATTATCTTCATTTCCGGTTTTTGCCACAGTCCGAATTCACGACCGTACAATACCTCATTAATTAATTTTTTTTCCATATGGTCTTCCCCCACTTCGAGAATTCAGAAATCCGCACTGGTAGTAAGAAATAAAACAAAACAAAAAATAGTGTTGCTGAGAAGTAAATTAAGTATGGAAGAAATCGGCTTTCTGGAAAATGGAATTCACTTCAAACTTTCTAATTCCCCTAACCATTCTTTTAAAAGTCATACCGATTTAGTCAACTGAAAGGCTGCTGGGGATTAGCGTGGTTTATGACGTGAATGCTGAATTAATTCGTATCAACCGTTCAGACAGACATTCAACCGTATAAACCCACATAATGCAACTGCTTCTACGTCTGTTACGGTTAGAAGATGGTCTGCACCACAGTATTACAATAAAGAGATTTTCATGTTTTAAATTTTTGTTGTGCGTGGTCCCTAGGCCGCAATATAGAAAGCCTGCGCGTAAATGCTGGCCTATAGCTTAAGCCCTCCTCAGTATGCTGTCAACGTGGCTGTAGCAGACACTTCGTTGCACAAACCTGTTCCACTCTTCGACGGTGACCCTCCAGAAGCCATCCACTGTATAAGGAGGGTTCCTGGGGCTTCGCACTGATAGTTTCAAGTGTTCCCAAGCACTAGAGATTCCGTAGGCTGTTCCACAAGGTGAATTCCCGCCTCTAGAAGAAGGTGCTTACGGTCAGAGCGCGGTATACTCGTCCATTGTTGACTTGAAACCCAAAACGTTTCCTGCTGTAACTGGCTGCCTCCTTTTCTGGAGTCCTAAAACAAATAGTGTACCTATCGCTGTTGGAGGTTCCACACAATTCCAAGTGTTCCCTACCTGCCTTCTTCTGAGTAGACTCAGAGAGATTTTTCTGTAACCGTAGTGAAATGTTTTATTCGATGACATCTTACAACATATGCGGCACGATACACAGACATTTTTATGTTAACATTCTATGCTTGCTTAGTACAAACTGAAAGCAACAGGTCAGGTCTCATTTCATAGCACTGTAGCTTTTGCCCTTACACATGCGATACCATAAATCTGCCGAATCTTGTAAGGTGCAATAGGAAGCTCATTATGAGGAAATGCTCGGGTTTTTCTCTGTCAGGAAAATATTCGTCATCTGCTTGTTGTGTACGAGGTAAGTGCATGTGTAGGAGGTAATAGCTGTAAAATTTTTGAGATTTTCTCATCAGCCTGGGTACCCCATCAGGTAAGATCAATAAAGGGTGTATTAAAGAGAATTTTACAACTTTGAAAACTCATTTATTTAGTCATCTAACTTACAGACATAGCTTTGGTGTCTCTGTACAGAAAAAAAGACATCAAGTTTCTTATACCCTCACAGGTTCAACGTGACTTCAGTTGGTTGTGTGAAACACATCCTATCTGAAGTCGATCTCTTGCCAGTATGTAAGGCGTGAATTGTTCAGCTGTGGGGTAGATTCTAGCTCTGAGCTCTGGCAGAGAAGCCGCTAATGGTGGAACAAACATGGTATCTTTCATTAATCCCCAAAAGAAAATGTCAGGTCTGATGAACGTTGGGATCATGCAATTGGCGCACCTCAGCCCACACACTTACCTCAAAAGCATACGTTTACGAAATCCTAGAGCTCGGAGATGTAGTTTGATGGTGTGCCAACGTGCATAAACTGTACACTGAGTTCTTGTTCGTCAGTAACAACCTGAGGGATTGAAAAGTTTTCCAGCGTATCTGAGTACTGTATTCCGTAGATAGTTTTCTGTTGGAAAAAATCTGTAAACTTTGGTCTTTTTCAGTGTACCAAGTACGTTCAAACTTGAGCTCTCGCGTTCATGTTCGAACGATTTCCTTGGATTTTAAGTGCCCCAAATTCTAAGGTAGTGTTTGGTAACGTCACCACTTAAGCGAAAAGTCATCTCCTTACTTATGACAATCTCTCCAATGAAATCTTCATCCACCTGATGTAACATCTCCACACAAAAGTCCTTATGAGCACTCCGATCAATGTCTTTTATTTACTACATAATTGTCAACCTGTATGATTTGAGATGCAACCGTTTTCTTAACACACACCAGTCAGATGTGAGATCCCCAGCTCTCGAGAAGCACGCTGGGTCGATTTTATGTGACTGTTCTCAAAGTTTTGTATTGCTTGTTCTACGATATCGTACGATACACGGGGATGACCTGAGGATTTGTTAAGTCTTACCGAACATATCTATTCATAACCAGCAAGCCTATCTGGAGGAGCTTTATCATACTCAGTACGAAAATTTTGTTTCTTCAAACCAAAACACACAGCGAGCACACTCGGGATCGGTAAAGGCATCCATTTTTGCTGCAACTGCAGATAGAGTTTGAGATGACGCTATTCTGTACTAGCGTACTACGCGAGTCAAAACGTGACCTATCTTCCTTCAAGATGCCACCAAGCTTGAATCTAATTCGTATGAGTCAGTTTGTACGAAGATTCAAAGTTGTTAAGTTATTTTTGATACACGCTCTGGAAGAGGTAAGGAAAGTTTAAAGAAAAGCAGCGAGCGCATTTCATCACCGCTTCTTTTGGAAAAGATGAGAGCCTCACGGAACTGCCCATCCTACCTCAGTGGCAGACACTACAAGCGAATCGTTGAGCGGAACAAAGAGATTTACTGTTAAAATTCCTAGAGTATGCGTTTTAAGAATAACCATGCAACATAGAAGCCGAACATAAAATCTTTCCCCGATTACAAAAATTTACCTTTAAAAGGCCCTGCTAGTTTGTTGCAGTTTGTTGGAAATGGTTGTTTAACTCATTAAGTTCTTTTATGGGTAGACTTCCACATATTCTCCATTTATTACCCGTAGAACGTCTAGGCGGTAATGAATTTTTCTCCTTGTCTTTGCTAACATGTCTTCTGTCACCACGTCTAAAGCACGTTGTATTCGTGTCATAAGAGTCTGGACATCATGAGCTGGTGAACTGAGCATGCTTTCCTTAACGTAACTAAACATGGTGGGCTTGATGTTCGACCTTGTCTTTTGATCCATGTGCCCAAAAAGGTTTCATCTAACGACTGGCGGACAAATAACCCCCAGTGTGGCGGTGCCCCACGTTGTTGAAAAACATCCATGGTTGAAATCTCTATAACTGCAACGCTGTGGTGGCAGGTGATCAGGTGCCCTTGTGTTACAGCGCAATGTAAATGTTGCACTAAAATTATGCCATTTCTCTTCTAATGCAAGCCGGAAATCGCTCTAAATTTACGCCATTTCTCTTCGAGTGTGTGGTGATATTCAAATAAAACGAACAAAAACATGTTCTGAAGTGCTTTCTCCACAATAACTAGAAAGCATTGTCGAGCGCTGTATGACCACAGCCACTCTAAGATCAACATATAAAAGGGATGCGGCTGTCTGTCTTCGACAGTGCACCCACGTACGTGACGTCATCCCAGCTAGCACCATGGGGGCTACGTTGCTCATAGCACCAGATCAGTATTTTTCTTTGAAAGTGCTTGTAAAGTATTGTGCAAGCAACATGGCGAATTCTGTAGATAATCTGCTAAAGAGTCCCTTTTCCAATAGATCATTAGAGGCGAAAGTGAGAGTTAAAGAGTTAGGTAGACCTAATACAAATCTAAATCTAACAAGGGAAGATAGTGGGTGAGGTTTTTCGGTTTGGCTCAAACTATGTGAGTAAAAGCAGGTAGATGCCCCTTTCAAGTTACTAGATTATTTTTCCTGAATGGACCGTAGGAAAAGATCAAACCTCTCTAAAGAGCTACGAGTAGAGTATGAGGCACCTTCGTCCCATGTTTGATGTATTGGTGGCGAGGCGCAGTGGTCAAGTGCAGTGACTGGCAGTGCGTCCTCTCGTCCTCTCCTGTTCGATCGTTGCTGTTACAACTTTTTTATTTTAAGAGAGGTAAAGAGGTAATGCAACATATTTTTTCTCGGCCAATTTCGGTTGAAAAAATGTGGAATTTGTTGTGGGAAATCGTGGATTACGCCCACTTTACCAATTATAACTCATGAAGTTCCGATAGGTGGTGGCGCTATACACAGCATTCAGAATGAGTTCTGTAACGTATTCCAAGGAGAGAGTTGTCACTGAATTCCTTTTGGCGGAAAACCACAGCATCAGATATATTCATAGTCGCTTGCAAAATATCTACAGAGATTTGGCAGCGAACAAAAGCACGATGAGACGTTGGGCGAAGCGTCTCTTATCCTCGCGCAGACCTATCCGTTTTCCCACGTGCCGGCCGGCCGCACACATCTGTGACTCCTGCACTGTTGGAACGTGCGGACACTCTCATTCGAGGTAATCGACTGATCACAGTCAAACACCTTCCTCTATAACTGGACGTCTCTGTTGGTAGTGTTCACTAAACTTCACTGGAATGTTCTTCCTCATTCGCTTTACAACCCAGATATTGAAGCTTTCGGATATCGCGCTCTTTAGCCCAATGAAGTATGCCCTCAGCAGGAAGCAGTAAGTGGATGATGAGGAGATTATTGATGCAGCAAGACGTTCGCTCCGAAATCGACCAGTAGAATGGTACCATGCGGGCATACGCGTCCTGTAAGTAATGTGGCGTTAGGCCGTCGCATTGAACGTAGATTATGTTGAACAATAGGGTTCTGTAGCCAAAATGTGGGTAATAATACGGTGTACTGAAATCCTGAATAAAACCAACCTGCTTTCAGAAAAAAATGTATTACATTACTTACTGAACGCCACTCGTATTTTATTCCTCGCAGTGTGAAACTGGTAATTATAAAATATAAATATATTCAAACAGTTTAATTTACATTGGAAATGAAATGAAGTCCCATTCTTTCTTTACAGAGCGTAGGGGAGACTCGCACTGCCTCACTAGGCAAGGTCCTAATGGAGGTGATTTGCCGTTGCCTTCCTCCGAGCGTAATGTGGATGAATGATGATGATGAAGACGACAACAGCAACACCCAGTCATCTCGAGGCGGGTGAAAATCCCAGACCCCGCCAGGAATCGAACCCGGGACCCCGTGCTCGGGAAGCAAGAACGCTACCGCGAGACCATGAGTGGCGGACACAATTTACAGTATGTGAAACTAATATTCAATTTAATCATGATTGTCACCCTTATAAGTGAAAAAGCTGTAGTTAGTGGTAAAAGAAGCAGGTACACGAGGAAATCTGCTATGAACGTGTATGAAATGAGTTAGATTTGCAACTGTGATGTTCGCGGTGCACTTTTTTGCTTTCCAAGTTTTGTTTTTCGGGAACAATGATGTATGGTGTACAGGGGAACTGAAAGATCTAGGACACATTAATGCATTAATAAGAAAAGACAGCAGAAATCGTAAACATATAAACAACTTATCTGATGTTGGTGCGTTAGGTAAAGCTAATATCGCAATTGTATTAAGTCGTGCCTATCACGATAACTTAGTGAACCACAATCTGTTTATTTTTGTAATATTACAGCACATTGCTAAAATTATGCACGAGCCACCATTGCTGCAATGTAAAGTTCCGACAGGTCCAGGTAAACTGCTGCCTTAGTGGTAGGATCAGTAAAAAACAACGGTCCAGTGATTGTGTTGTGCATTAAACCACACCACACATTCACTTTCGGGCTGTCCTTTGTATGCGGCCACCAGATTCCGACTGAGTGACTGTTTACTTTCCTGGAACTGCGAAAAGTCGCTTCTTCGGAAAAACAAACTTTGTTAGAGATAGCAATCGTCTGCATCGATTCGTTGCAACATGTTCCTGGTACACTCAGCAGTCTGTGCCTATCGTCTGGTTGCAATGCTTGCAGAACTTGCCATGAACTGCTCTGAAATGATGTACGAACGGACTCGACAGCGTCGTCATTAACTCCGGGTCTTGCCTTATCACAAACACTGCCAAATTGTTTAAACTTTTTATAACGTCCATTACTAAATTACTTTATCTGTAGGAAGGGAGAGGGAAAAGCAATCAAATGCTACCACAGTACATGTCGAAGCGTACCCATCAAAATTTATGAGTTAAGCTACCATTTGCATATTAGTGATAAAATTTTATAATCAGAGAGAGACTTTAAACTCACCCTGTATTACTTTCTACTACATACACCTCACGAATAGATGACGTAAGGAAAATCAGAGAAATCACAGCCCAATCAGATGTTTTCTGATTGTTCTCCTTCCCTCGTACCGACTACGTAAGGGACAGGAAAAAGAGCAAATGATACTGACTCACAATGTGCCCTACGTCACATATAAAGGAATTGTGGAGTACAGATATAAACGTAAGTCATTACACTGCAATCTTAATCTGGTACAGCTGGCACTCTGTTCACCGCATTCTCCGTTTTTGGGTCATCAAGGTCATTTTTAGAGTTCCCTACCTCGATCGCTAAAAACGAAACCCTTATAGGATCACTTTGTTGTCCCCTCTGTCTGTCTGTCCGACTGTTAATAACCTTTTTCCTCAGGAACAGACAGACGTACCAAGTTGACATTTATGTCGCGTACTATGGTCTACGGTCCCTTGGTGGTATAAAACGTTTAAACTTCTAAGTCAATCAATCAAAAATTGCGGCCATTAACGTCACATATCACGACAGTCGCAAACTCGCTCATTAAATACGAGAAATGTATTCGCAACTTGAAATACGGTGAAACTCCTGCTGTACAACGTAATGGTAACAATGAAAATTTGCACCGCAGCGGGATCCGAATCCGGATTTTCTGCTTGACGCGAGCTGTCGTTTTAATCGCCTCATCTATCCGAGCATGCTTTCAGGACCGACGCAAACCTCCACATGTGACTTTGTTTCTACGTCCTGTGCTCTCATAAATTCTGTGATTCCCGTCCAGTAAGAGACGTATTTATTTTAGACATGAAGTAGCATATTGCAGTGCCTGTGTTGGTTCCATGTACGATGCAGTGACCTTCAGACAAACATGCATGTCTGAAGGAACAGGCGCTATTGACGTCCACAGCTGTATGACGTACACTGAGCCATGGGATGCATATTCACAACTGACGGCAGTATCGCGCGCACAAGGCGATGCATAGGCGGAGCTGTCATATGTACTCAGGTGATGCACGTGAAAAGGTTTCCGACGTGATTATAAATGCACGACGGGAATTAATAGACTTTGAGGATCGGATGGTAAATTGAGGTGACAAAAATAATGCAGTCCCTCCTATTATCGTGTCGGATCTTCTTTCGTCCGGTGTAATGCAGCAAATCGACGTGGCATGGACTCAACAAGTCGTTGGGAGCCCCTGCAGAAATGTTGAGCCATGCCGCCTCCAATAGCTGTCCATGATTCCGAAAGCGTTGCCCGTGCACGATTTTGTGCACAAACTGACCTCTCCATTACGTCCCATAAATGTTCCATGGATTCATGTCGGGCCATCTGGGTGGCCAAATCATTCCCTCGAATTGTCCATAATGTTCCTCAAACCAGTCGCGAACAATTGTGGCCCAGTGATTTGGCGCATTGTGACCCATAAAAATTATATCGCTGTTTTGTAACATGAACTCCGTGAATGTCAGCAAATGGTCTTCAAGTAGCCGAACATAACCATTTCCAATCAATGATCGATTCCGTCTGATAAGAAGACCCAGTCTATTCCATGTAAACACAGCCCATATCATTACGGAGCCACCACTAGCTTGCACTGTGTCTTGTTGACAACTTCTTTCCATGGCTTCGTGGGGGTCTGAGTCACACTCGACCCCTACCAGCGGCTCTTACCAAAAAAAAATCGGGACTCATCTAATTCAGCTATAATTTTCCAGTCATCTAGAGTCCAATAGAAACGGTCACGAGCTCAGGAAAGGCGTTGCAGGCGGTATCGTGCTGTCAGCGAAAGCACTCGCGTCGGTCGTCTGGTGCCATAGCCATTAACGCCAAATTTCGCGCCTGTCCCAACAGATACGTCCCATATTGATTTCTGGGGTTATTTCACACAGTGTTGCTAGTGTTCGTGTGTTAGCACTGACAACCGTACGCAAACGCCGCTGCTCTCGGTCGTTAACAGAAGGCTGTCGGCCACTGCGTTGTCCGTGGTGAGAGGTGATGTTCGAAATTTGGTATTCTCGGCACACTATTGGCTCTGTGGATCTCCGAACATTGAGTTCCCTAACAGTTTCCGAAATGGAATGTCCCATTCGTCTAGCTCGAACTGCAAGGAGGTGACAAGTCACGGGATAGTGATATGCACATACATAGATGGCACCACTAACGCGCAAACAAGGTACAAAGAGCAGTTCATTCGCGTAGCTGTCATTTGTACTCACGTGATTCATGCGAAAATGTTCCCGTCGCGATTATGGCCGCACCAACAGACTCTGAATGCGGAATGGTAGGTGGAGCTAGACGCATGGGAGATTCTATTTCGGAAATCGTTGGAGAGTTCAATATTCTGAGATCCACAGGAAGGCTGTAGCAATTCTGGACGGCCATAGAGGCAGCATGACTCCATATGTCTGCAAAGGATTCCAACGACTTTTTGAATCCATGTCACGCTCAGTTGCTTCACTACACAGGCAGAAAGGGTCCGACACGAGTTATCCCATGACAGTTGTCACCTTAATGTACAAGAAACGTTTTCGCAACTGCGAATACGGTGTAACTCCAGCTGTTCAACGTAATTGTGACAATGATAATAATTTGTGACAGACCGGACCCAACCCTGATTTACTGTTTTGAGTGAGCGTTCTCCTTAACCTCCTCAACCATCCAAGTAGGCCTCCAGGACAGACCCAAACTTCCGTATGTCACCATGTGTCTACGTCCCGTACTCGCACAAATTCTGATTCCCCCCCAGGGAAAGACGTATTTATTAAGTGCGGCCTTTGTTTTACGTGCGGAATAGTATAGTGCAGTACCTGTGTTTGTATGCATGTCAGAAGGACGTTGCATCGTACATCGTATCAACAAAGGCACTGAAATATGCTATCAATCATTAAGACCTACAGAGCACTTCCCGTTACCTAAAACCAAGAAATTTGGCAAGAACCGAGGTTTCACAGTAGAAGTAAGGGAAAAAAATCCGAAAATTGTTAAACTGTAATTATATGACATAAACTATATATTTTTGTCATTAGAGTTTACATTGCTTTTATCATCTGTCAGAAGCATGACAGAAAAATAAAGGGTAGGGCAAATAAAACTGCGCCAGAGAACAGAGTTCCAGGATACGAAGAAAAGCAGATGTTGAAGTGACCACCGTTCATCTGTTAGCGCTTTAGGGCCTTGGTCAGCTAGTTGGTGAAGGCCGGTCGAAGCTAGACTGCTGGAATTGCTGCAGCCTCACCCGCAATGTTCTGCTGCAGTTCTTGAAGACTGAGGGTTGTTGCGATACGCCTTAAACTCAAGGGCTCCGCACACCCACACTGACAGATCAGATAACCTGGGTGACCAGCAAGTCCCGCGACCAGACTGACCCCTGCTAACAGCTCTGTCAGAAGCGAAGATTGTAAATGTGCTCGAAGGTTCGGCCGGCTGTATGGGCAGTTGTTCCATCCTGCTGGGAGTAACTGTAGGCATTTTTATCCTCCGTCAATGCTGCCACAAATTCACGTCCAATCGTATCCACTCGTCCGTGCCACTTTCATTTATCCCACGCTGTATTACTGCAAGTAAGCATAAAATGTAAATTTTAGTCAAATATTTTATTAAATCTTTTCTCTCCACGTATATAAACTGTCTGAAGTCTTCTGTTCGCTTCTTTTTGAATGTCTGGGCTAGTCCCAGGAAATACTGTAGAGATTTTGTGGTAGGTCTTGGAATTCCCGGGACCAATAGCTTGCCAGTATCGATATCGACAACAGGCAAAAATCATGGAGACCTTTGATTCCATTGATGGATCTACATACATAATTAAATTTATACGGAATCTTCAGTGCGTGAGTCCTACTCGCACTTAGCCAATTTTATTTGTGAGAGTTGCAAGTTTCTCGAAAATTCGTGTAGAGAAGGTGCGTTTCCAGATGCAGTGCAGTGCGTGAAAGACAAATGAGGTGTTCTCAGGGGCGTCTGTGTAATCTTCTTTCAAACAGCAAAATAAGGTTCCAAAGTCAAATCAAGAAAAATGTACCTTTAACATCATACCACTTATAACGAATTTTTCCGTTGTCACAACGGACTTATATAAATACCGTTCACCAAGAACCCACTACCAGGTGCACACATCAACGTCTTCACCTATACTCCTACACGGTGTATAGCTGAGGCTACTCAGTACCACTCTCGTCCTCTTCTTTTCCTGTTTTCGCAGAGATGCATTGGAAGAACGACTGCCAGTAAACATCCACATAAGCTCTAATTTGTTCGATCTTCGCTCCGTGCTCATTTCGTGAAACACATGCTGTCCTTTTATTTTTGAGTTCTTGCCTAGTTTAAGCGATAATGTTTTGTGCTGACTAGTAGTGGGTTGTTAGTTGTCTACTTCAAGTTTTACTTGTTTAAGATGATGATTTAAATAAAACGAAACGCGCATGGTCCAAACAACACACCATTACATTTGTAAAAGACGGAGTAACTCTCATATTATGTCGCGAAATGTATGTGGGAGGAAGTAACACCATCCATGAATATTATTGGAACGTACACTGGCAGAATTGTAACAAAAATCCTCTCCACGATGCATGATGAATTCTGCAGCAACTTTCAATGCTCTTATGAGCAGCTGAGGATCCCCGTGACGCTCCCTTGGTTACTAAGCTGGCCTTCTTTGACTCCCGGTGCACATGATCCACCAGTATTATATGGCGATGGTCTCTGGCTGACGAGTAATAGTCAAGAATCTATGTAGACTGTTTCTTGAACGACTTCTTTCGTTGATGACTTTCATTTCCTTGGAATTCATCCGGTGAATTCATCCTGACACCTACTTTCATGCCGGCCGCGGTGGTCTAGCGGATCTAGGCGCGCAGTCCGGAACCGCTCGACTGCTACGGTCGCAGGTTCGAATCCTGCCTCGGGTATGGCTGTGTGTGATGTCCTTAGGTTAGTTAGGTTTAAGTAGTTCTAAGTTCTAGGGGACTGATGACCACAGATGTTAAGTCCCACAGTGCTCAGAGCCACCTACTTTCATGTGACAGTTTCGCCTTCTTTTTATTCAGGCGTTTATTAACACGTTTTTGATGACTGTTACTGTTAACAACGATAATTCTACAAAACAGTTAATTGAAAAGTAATGAGACTTTTCAGCTATTAATGCTTAATACCTTACGTTTATTTATGTTGATCATTAGCTGTCATTTCCAGCACTACCCGTCGATCTTTCGCCAGTCTTCCTGTGCTGCAAGTCGCAACAGGTTTCTGGCGTTGTAACTTTTTTCTTTTTTTACATGTTGTATTCCGGTTGCTATGAGTTTATTTATCGATTGTCATTTTGTATCTGTAGTTCACTGTTGCTCTTTGAGTTTGCATATTGTCGTTTTGTCATTTGGAGATAATGAGTGGAGCTGTGGATGCTAGGAAATGGAGTGACAAGTGATGAAGTCGGAACATTTCCGACAGACTATTCTGTTTGAGATCAGTTATGGGATGACAGCAGCGGTGGCAGCCAGAAACATTTGTGCCTTATATGGAGATAATACCACTGGACAGAGCACGGCAAGAAAACGGTTTTTACTCGTTTTGTAGAGTATCGTTTTGACATTAGTGACTCTCCACTCTCAGGAAGATCTTCGGGATTTGATGAAGATCTTTTGGACGCATTAATCCACAATTATACACGGCAGAGTACTCGAGAACTGAAAAATGTGATGAAGTGTGATCATTACACTGTAACGTCTCTTAGCAAAACACGTATTACATGTGGTTAAAAAAAAGGACGAAAAAATAATTGAACTGGATGATTGTAATTGCGTGGACAACGATTGTGTGAACTTTATGTAATAAAGAAAAACCGTTATGTGTCATGTTTAGTTCTTTTATAGAATCATGTACTGATTCTTTTTAATAATGTCTGTGTCGGCGAGTACTGAAACCGCCACAGACGATACTGATTAAATATCAAATAAATATGAGAATATGTGACTACTATAAATAGTAATACCTAACATTAATTTCTCTGTCGTCTTCTTGGAGTTACGTGAGTAGGAAGAGCTTGTAACGTTATATTGTACGCTTGCGTAGCATTCTTTTGTCAAGATTGTGAGAGGGACGCCATTAGACATAGATTTGGAAAGGTGTGTAATAACTTAATCTGTTTAAATGTTTTGAATAGAGCTACTTAGTGAAAACTTGCATTATGATTTGTAATAAGCTTGCCGGGTATTTTATCCCATCCCTTTAAGACATTTTCAGTTATTTAAATATTATTCGTGGTGCAGAGCTGCGCTACGAACGAACGAGCCGCTGCCGCGGCGCATTCAGGCTGCATTAAATGAAATCAATCATACCGCAAAGAAGGGAGCAGGTACTAGTGAACTAAAATTATTTCTTTCAGCTTCCGGAATAGCAGAGCAGCAGATTTTATGATGTGTTTTACAGGTTGACGCGGGCCGCTGATAATATATTATTAACAGTGCAAAAAGATAATTTACCTTCATAACATAATAGAAATCTTGCTGTACGTAGTTCTGGTCTGGCAAACCTTGTAGTAAAAACATCTTTTTCTATGACGATAGTCTCATGTTCTCGTGTTAGTCGTGGTACTTATTGGTGTCTTACTGTTAACAAAAATCCACTGCAAAATTTTGATGTTGAACAATCATTGCGTACTGTAACATCACTATTGATAACGAAGTAATTTTCATTAACCTTTTCAATAACTATAAAGTAAGGAAGATTTGTTGAACTTTATGGCGAGTTACAGTAACGAAAAAATGTTCCTTTAATAGAAAGCCAGATCCAGAACAATAATAACATAATATATTTAGTTTTGTTGAAAATTAATGGTCCAAAGAAAGTCACAGCACAGCATGACTAAAAGGTATTTCGGGGCTCTTTTCGTAGCAACATATTTTATCTCATATATTAGTCGTTAAGCGAGTGATAATAAAACAAAGCAAATAATAGAGAACCAGCGAAAACACCATCGTGCAACATTTACAAACAAAGGGGAAGACTTAAAAATCGAGTTTATAGGTACCTCATGCGATAAACCAAAATCAGCGGGTGGCCATATGTGCATCACTACTTCCTCGTCAGCAATTGTCTCGTGAACAACACCGACCATCCCTATCCTGTATCGCCGGCCGGTGTGGCCGTGCGATTCTAGGCACTTCAGTTTGGAACCGCGTGACCGCTACGGCCGCAGGTTTGAATCCTGTCTCGGTCATGGATGTGTGTGATGTCCTTAGGTTAATTAGGTTTAAGTAGTTCTAAGTTCTGGGGGACTGATGACCTCAGAAGTTAAGTCCCATAGTGCTCAGAACCATTTGAACCTATCCTGTATCACTACTGGGGACGATAAATGATGTCTTTATGCTAACGTAAGGAAAAGAAAGGAATGGCTTAGCCGAAACAAGGCAGCGACTCCCCGTACAAAGACCTGCGCACATCCACAAAAGGTAATGTTTCGCATCTGGTGGAATAGTGACGGTGTGGTGTGCTACGAATTACTTCCCCAAGGTGTAATCATCACTGTTGGCATTTATTGTCGACTACTGAGACGTCTTGCAGACACAATAAAAAGAAAGTGAGTGAAATCTTATGGGAATTAACTGCTAAGTTCATCAGTCCCTAAGCTTACACACTACTTAATCTAAATTATCCTAACGACAAACACACACACCGATGCCCGAGGGAGGACTCGAACCTCCGCCGGGACCAGCCACACAGTCCATGACTGCAGCGCCCAAGACCGTTCGGCTAATCCCGCGCGGCGCAGACGCAATCCAAGAACAACGACCAGGAAGGCTGAGTGAAGAGATGTTACTCCACGATAATGCCCGTCTGCATTCTGCTAGACTGACAAAAAAACACTATACAGGAGCTGTGTTTGGAAACCATTCCGCATCCACCTTATGCACCTGATCTTGCGCCCTCAGATTTTCACCTTTACCGAACAAACCTTCAATGAACTTCCCTTCTCGATGAAAATGAGCTCCGAACATGGCTCAACGAGTTCTTCGCCTCAAACACACGTTATTTCTGTAGTTGCGAAATTGAAAAGTTACCCCAGCGATGGCAAAATGTTGTAAATAGTGAAATAAATATACAGGGTGAGCACAAAGTCTTGCCCTGATTATAAAAATTCGTAACAGAATAACCGTTTGACATAATAAGTTACATTTGATGCCGTTACATAGGTTAGTGTTACTAGTTGGCGCTAGTGCTTCACAACACCGACGCGGTCTGTCAGGTCACGTTAGTTACTGGCGAAATGGCGTCGAAGGAGGAGATAGTGCAATGTGTGCTTTGGTTTCAGGAAACGAAATGACCCATCGGTGTCCAGCGTAAATTTCGGGCTTTTTATGGCCGCAGCCCTCAAGACGTTAAATCAGTAAAGCGATGGTATGCAAAGTTTGACGAAACAGCCAGCGTTGAAGATCGTCCTCTAAGTGGCAGGCCACGTGTGAGTGATGCAACTGTTGATCGTGTTCGGCAATCGTTTCAACGGAGTCCGTCTAAATCAACTCGCCAAGCATCACGTGTACTCTAAATACCGCAATCAAGTGTGGTAAAGAATCTTTATGAAAGGCTTAGGTTGCATGCTTACCAAGCGCAAATCGTGCAGGCCTTGCAAAAGCATGATTTGCTGACACGTGCTGAATTTGCAACTGAGATTCTCAACAAGACTGATGGCGCTAACGATTACTTGAATCGCATATGCTTCACCGATGAATCCACCTATCATGTCAGTGGAATGGTAAATAGGCATAATGTCCGTATATGCGGTTCAGAGTCTCCTCATGCTACTGTACAGTTACGGCGAAAACATGAATGTTTGGTGCGACCTCATGCATAACAAGGTTTTTGGACCTTTTTTCTGCGCGGAAAAATCCATTACCGCTAATATTTACTTAGACGTTTTGCAACAGTTCATTGCCCCACAGTTAGAAGAATATCAACCATGGATGCTTTTCCAGCTAGATGGAGCACCCCCCCCCCCCCCCCCCCCCCAGGGCTTTGATGGTGCGTAATTTCCTGAATGAAACATTTCCGGATCGGTGGAGTGGAAGAAACGGTCCAACAGCCTGGCCGCCCCCTCTCCAGACATTGCACCCCTTGACTTTTTTTTCTGGGGCTATATCAAGGACATAGTCTTCTTCACAGCTGCTGATGTCGACGAACTGAAGGCTAGGATACAAGCTGCTGGGGGTACTGTGACGGAACACATGTTACGAAACACCTGGCGGGAACTGAAATACCGCCTCGACATTCTCCAAGCTACCAAGGGAGCACACGTTGAGGTTTAAAATCGTAAGTGATCTCTTAAAAAAAAAATTAAAAAAATCTAGTAACACTGACCTATGTAACGACATCAAATGTAAATTATTGTGTCAAACGGTCATTTTGTAATAAATTGTTATAATCAGGGCAAGACAGTGCTCACCTGTATGTTTGATGACTGAAGTCTCTGTTATGTGCATCTGTTGTGTTTATTAAACTTATGTTCTGTTACGTGTATCTGTTGCTTTTCCACACATTAAAAAATTTTGCATCACCTCGGTTCCGAGAGTTCCGTAACCTGTACAGAAAATTGGAATATAGATCAACGTAAACATCATTTCTGCCCTTTTTATTGCTCATGAAAACCCCACATTGCATGTTGCACCACCATAAAGCGAGACCTTCAGAGGTGGTGGTCCAGATTGCTCTATACACCGGTACCTCTAATACCCTGTAGCACGTCCTCCTGCATTGATGCATGCCTGTATTCGTCGTGGCATACTATCCACAAGTTCATCAAGGCACTCTAGGTCCAAATTGTCCTACTCCTCAATGGCAATTCGGTGTAGACGCCTCAGAGTCGTTAGTGGGTCACGTCATCCATAAACAGCCATTTTAATCGCTTCCAGGCTTGTTCGATAGAGTTCATGCCTGGAGAACATGCTGGCCACTCTAGTCGAGCGATGTCGTTATCCTTAAGGCAGACATTCACAGGATGTGCACGATGGGGGCGCGAATTGTCGTCCATGAAGACGAATACCTCGCCAATATGCTGCAGACACTTTCGGTCGGAGGATGGCATTCACGTATCGTATAACCGTTATTGGGCCCTCCTTGATCACCTGTGGCGTAAGTCGACCCCACATAATGCCACCCCAAAACAGTAGGGAATCTCCACCTTGCTGTGCTGGCTGGACAGTGTGTTTAAGGCATTCAGCCTAACAGGGTTGCCTCCAGACACGTTTCCGACGGTTGTCCGGTTGAAAGCATATGCAACACTCATCGGTGAAGAGAAGGTGATGCCAATCCTGAGCGGTCCATTCGGCATGCTGTTGGGCCCTTCTGTACCCCGCTGCATGGTGTCGTGGTTGCAAAGATGGTCCTCGCCATGGACGTCGGGAGTGAAGCTGCGCATCATGCAGCCTATTGCGCACAGTTTGAGTCGTAACACATCGTCCCGTGGCTGCACGAGAAGCATTATTCAACATGGTGGGGTAGCTGTCAGAGTTCCTCCGAACCATAATCCGTAGGTAGTGATCATCCACTGCAGCAGTAGCCCTTGTGCGGCCTGAGCGAGGCATGTCATCGGCAGTTCCTGTCTCTCTGTATGTCCTCCATGTCCAAACATCGCTTTGGTTCACTCCGTGACGCCTGGACACTTCCTTTGTTGAGGGCCCCTCCTAGCACAAACTAACAATGTGGACGCGATCGAACCGCGGTATTGACCGCATGGTTGAACTACAGACAACACGAGTATTTTACCTTCTTCCTGGTGGAATGACTGGAACTGATCGGCTGTCGGGCTCCCTCCGTTTAATAGGCGCAGCTCAAGCATGGCTATTTACATCTTTGAGCGGGTTAGGTACATATCTGAGAAATTGACTGTGTCTGTGACACAATATCCGCAGTCAACGTCTATCTTCAGGAGTTCTGGGAACCGGGGTGATGCAAAACATTTTTGATGTGTGTATTAAACTTACGAATAACACTACGAACTTAAGCACTGACCCACTGTAACAGCATACTTAGCGGACGGTTCAAATGGCTCTAAGCACTATGGGAGCTGAGGTCATCAGTCCCCTAAACTTAGAACTACTTAAACCTAACAAACCTAAGGACATTACACACATCCATGCCCGAGGCAGGATTCGAACCTGCGACCGTAGCAGCCGCGTGGTTCCGGACTGATGTGCCGAGAACCGCTCGGCTACCGCGGCACTTAGCGAACGGCCTTGCGGAGTTTCCAACGTTGTTCACCGTATTATTTAGATATTTAGATGTATTATCAAAAGGAGCGGATCTCTCTATCTATCTTCATTATCAATCACTGCAGAGTGCGTGACATAGGGCACTTCCCCTCGAACCACATACTCACATTATGGATTCTTCACGGTCCCTTCATGTATGAATAGCGGGAACAATGACTGCGTAAATGCTTGTGTCTCTGCTCTAATGAATCATATCTTACAGGCTAGTACGGCAGCGATATTTAGTGAGTGTAGTATTTTCTACGTTCCTCTGTTAATACTGCTTCTTGAAACTTTGTAAGTAATATTTCTGGGGATAGGTGACGTATATCTTCAAGCCTCTCTCAGTTCAGGTATTTCCGCATTGTCGTCACGCTCTGCAGTGAGTCAGACAAACCCATGACCATTCGGGCAGTCCATAATTGCTGTATGTTCAGTATCTCATGTCTGAGAATAGTTCTAGGATATGGGAACAGTTGTATTGTATGCAATCTCCTTTGTAGACTGACTAAATTTTTTCAATATATTACCAATGAACTGAAGTCTACTACATGTACTACCGAAAACTGATGCTATGTGATCCACCAGTTTCATACCCCCCTTAGACTGTTATGTCCAGCGCCGGTTGCAGTGGCCGAGCGTTTCTAGGCGCTTCAGTCTGGAAACGCGCGACCTCTACGGTCGCAGGTTGGAATCCTGATCGGGCATGGATGTGTACTGATGACCTCAGATGTTAAGTCCTATAGTGCTCAGAGCCATTTTGTTATGTCCAGCTATCTGTATCAGTTGAATGATTCCAGTTAGTATGATTCACTGATATTGTATTATTTTTGTTGTGTTCTCTCTAGCTGCTTTTATGTCATCTCGTTGTCTGTGTAGAGCTGTACCATAGGAAGCAAGAAGGGGAGGTTGGTTGGTCGGTTCTATAGCACAAAATGTACGCAATTAATAACTAGGTTCTTCGTTCATAAACAAAGAACTACTTAACGTGCTGTGGTACAAGCTCTCTTCTCTATAGTCCACGTAGCCTCAATGCTGTTGAAGTGTAAGTCGTCTATGTTCACTATAAGGTCACTAAGTGCTGCCTGCCTCTGTGCTAGAGGCTAAGTCTGTGCTTCCGTCTCAGTGACGCGCTGGAACTCCACGGCCTACAGACTCGAACTCAGTGACATAACAGGCTCGAACTAACTGGCTAAACTCGAACGAACTGGCCCTCCGGTCTGTGGCGGCAATCCTAAATACTGGCGGCTGAGAGGACGTTGGCGTCGTGTTTCCGGCGAGTCTTGCCGTTGGCCTCTATCGATACTCTCATAACCTCTATGCCGCATGGTCTCCTGGCGCCAGCGTACGCAAGCACGATTTTATTTTAAGAAATACAGTAGCCAACCGCAGTTTTATGTATTTTTATTTATGCCAATGTCCGCCTTCATAGCTCAATGGTCAACGTGTGGATGACTGCCAGCTGGAGGACCCAGTTTCGTTTTCCGGTACTGTAAGCGACTTTTTCTTTTTGGAAGGACCGGTTCGACGAAACAGCCTCGTGAGGCAAACTGAGGAACTGCTCTACCGATTAGAGGCGGCTCATATGCCAAGAAGCCTGGCAACGGCAAGAAGGGTGAAAAGTGTTCGTATTTATTTAAACTAGTGTTTGTAAGTGTCAGGCTGGTGACAGAAACGTGTAAAACATCTTTTGATACTGAAATGTGTAAAGTTCGGAGCAGGGCGACAAAACAGTGTTAAAATTTATTTGTGAACGGAAATACACTACTGGCCCATTAAAATTGCTACACCATGAAGATCACGTGCTACAGACGTGAAATTTAACCGACAGGAAGAAGATGCTGTGATATGCAAATGATTAGCTTTTCTGAGCATTCACACAAGGTTGGCGCCGGTGGCGGAACGTACAACGTGCTGACATGAGGAAGTTACGAACCGATTTCTCATACACAAACAGCAGTTGACCGGCGTTGCCTGGTGAAACGTTGTTGTGATGCCTCGAGTAAGGAGGAGAAATGCGTACCATCACTTTTCCGACTTTGATAAAGGTCGGATTGTAGCCTATCGCGATTGCGGTTTATCGTATCGCGACATTGCTGGTCGCGTTGGTCGAAATCCAGTGACTGTTAGCAGAATATGGAATGGGTGGGTTCAGAAGGGTGATACGGAACGACGTGCTGGATCCCAACGGCCTCGTATCACTAGCAGTCGAGATGACAGCCGTCTTATCCGCATGGCTATAACAGATCGTGCAGCCTTGTCTCGATGCCTGAGTGAACAGATGGGGACGTTTGCAAGACAACAACCATCTGCACGAACAGTTCAACGACGTTGCAGCAGCATGGACTAACAGCTCGGAGACCATGACTGCGGTTACCCTTGACGCTGCATCACAGACAGGAGCGCCTGCGATAGTGTACTCCACAACGAACCTAGTTGCACGAATGGCAAAACGTCATTTTTTCGGATGAATCCAGGTTCTGGTTGCAGCATCATGATGGTCGCATCCGTGTTTGGTGACATCGTGGTGAACGCACATTGGAACCATGTATTCGTCTTCGCCATACTGGCGTATCACTCGGCGTGAAGGTATGGGATGCCACTGATTACACGTCTCGGTCACCTCTTGTTCGCATTGGCGGCGCTTTCAACAGTTGACGTTACATTTCAGATGCTCTATCCTTCATTCGATCCCTGTGAAACCCTATCAGCATAATAACGCACGACAGCTTGTTGCAGGTCCTGTACGGGCCTTTCTGGATACAGAAAATGTTCGATTGCTGTCCTGGCCAGCACATTCTCCAGATCTCTCACCAATTGAAAACGTCTGGTCAATGGTGGCAGAGCAACTGGCTCGTCACAATACGCCAGTCACTACTCTTGATGAACTGTGGTACCGTGTTGAAGTTGCATGGCCAGCTGTGCTTTTACACGCCACCCAAGCTCTGTTTGATTCAATACCCAGGCGTATCAAGGCCGTTATTACGGCCAGAGGTGGTTGTTCTGGGTACTGATTTCTCAGGACATATGCACCCAAATTGGGTGAAAATGTAATCACATGTCAGTTGTAGTATGATATATTTGTCCAATGGATACCCGTTTATCATCTGCATTTCTTCTTGGTGTAGCAATTTTAATGGTCAGTAGTGTATGAGCAGCTCATGCTAAACGATGTTAAATCCAGACTAGCCAGCACATCAAGGAATTCTCCTGCAAGAAAGCAATACGTTTTGGGTGAAATTTACATATACTATCTCACTGCAAAATAAGAAGAAGGAAATGAGCGTATGGCATCTTTGGCTATGAGGCCCCCTGACTAGCGTCTCTGGTCACGAATATAGTTCCAAAGTGTGTAATTATAAAGGCAATATTAAAGCGATATTACAAAGCTTGAGAACATTTATCATATTTAAAAATTAACTCATATTTGTGACGCATTACATACTCGGAATTATCATAGCAAACAGGAGAGCCATCTTATTAGGAATGTGCTGATCAGTTCCCTCTCCACACCGCATCTCAAGACTTCATAGGGAGAGGATGACACGGCGGTCGGTCGGAATCTATTGGTCCGTCTAGGCTCAGAAGGCGGAACTTTACCTAACCTTTGATTTATATCAGTATCCATTTCGGGCTTTCGTCCTTCTTCAATTGTCGTAACACATTTGTAATCTTCAGCTAGCACATCGTTAAAAATATCGACTGCAGTTTGGATGGTACAGCTGCTCTGTGCAAAATAACGATTTCGTGTGACTGCTGCACTTCACATATTTAACATATATTACTCGTTAGATGTACTGTATATTTTAAAGTAATATCATCCACAACTACGGAGGTCAGCAACGTTAGTGATATTGCAGTTTCTGCACTTCGTGAAGTGCACAGTTTCACCTCCCTGAACGTTTAAAGCAATTTGCATGTGTCTGAACAACTTTGAAACCTTATCAAGACCTGATTATGTCAACACTGCTAACTGAGAGCTTCCCATCAGTACCTCGTTATCGTAACAATGTAGTCTGCAGAAAGATAACTACTGGCTTATTACATGCCGAGTGGTCTACTTTCCCCTCCACTCGGCAATCTCAGAATGCGTACAAATTTCGTGTGCATATTTTTTAAACATTCATATTAAAATATACAGTTTTGTAACCCACAGATTTTAATCGTGTGTGAGTAAGAGACTCAAACGAAACGAATGACAGAATGTCACGGCGGCATTTCAACGATTTGGTCAAGTACGAAATAACATATTTCAGTAAACAGTTGAAATAAAGTTCCAAAACTTCGCAAAATGGTTGAACAGTCGCAGTACGTAAATTCTGTAAGTTTAATGTCATTTGATTCACTGTGTCTGCTCTAGGCATCGGTCAAAAACAGCAATAAATTTTGTCGCGACAACATTTCTTCTAGTTTTAAGCACTCGATCTCTTCACGTAGCTTGATTAGGAAGCTGTCTTGTTGTGACCTTCTTATCTAGTGCCTTGTTAGCAACAACGGGAAATTTTATCTCTTTTGGATGTGTAGTTCTTGCGACGAACAAGGCTGTAGTTGGCTGAGAAAACGTTTGCCACATAAATAAAAGCACTTTCCACCCTTGTATCTCACGAGGAACGTCTTATCTTTATTTGCGGAAACTCCCATTGAAACAGCGTTCTTTTCTCTACAAAAAAATTTCAAGATCACTTTTTTCCTCTCAATACCATCAATTACTCTGTAAAGTTTCCCTTGCAAATGACTATTTCGGAGCATCATCTAAGATCACGTTATGTGTTGGAAAGCAGTAGTAAATGGATAATCGTATTCAGAAATAAAAAATGAAATATGATAGTTATTCTGCAGCTTTTTAAAATATTTTTTGAACCACCTTTGATGGAAAAAGTAATCAGCAGATAAAAAATTTAAACAGGCTTTAGTTTTTGTAGATTGAAAATTTTGATGGAATCTCCAAGTGAAGAAGACCTGTCAGCGTGTAGTTTTGGTCATTTGAATGTTTTAAGTTGCCATTTTCTGAACTGCAATTATAGCAAAAGTCTGCGAAAAGTTGGCGGCTTTTATCCCGAACAAACGGATCTGCTGGTGAGTCGTTCAGCCTAAGACTCAGTGAAGAGTCTACAATTTGCCTTCATCATAAAACCATTTTACTGACAACATTTGAATTTCTGGAAAGGTTATGTGTGCTCCATGCTCAAAGGAGGACCAATAACATTCGAAAAACATTTAGATTAATTAATGGGACTTCAATATATCTTATATTGTGTGTTCAGAACTGTGCAATAGACGGATGTCAGTAATATAGGCCGATCTCGTATCACACTGAGTACTGTTATCCATCAACTCATCGCTCAATGCAACGTCTTTCACTGCTGCACGTGTTGATGACGGCGTTATTTACACCATTCTAGGCGTAGTCTTGCATTTGTTCTTGTCATAAGCGAAGTCTGCACTGTACATTCGATGGTCCGTCCGCCCCTGGTAGCTGAGTGGTCAGCACGACGGTATGTCATACCTAACGGCCCGGGTTCGATTCCCAGCTGGGTCGGAGTTTTTCCTCCGCTCAGGGACTGGGTGTTGTGTTGTCCTATCATCATCGTTTCTTCCCCATCGACACGCAAGTCGCCGAAGTGGCGTAAACTCGAAAGACTTGCACCAGGCGGACGGCCAACCCGCGGGAGGCCCTAGCCACACGGCATTTCCATTCGATGGTCCGGGCCTAGCAACGGTTTAGAGCTTCCCTGATATTGCCACATCCCGAAAATATTGTTAACTCTGGAGCTTTTCCCTTGACGAATGTTGGCTCTACAGTTTAGTCTGACGGAGAGAGGTGGCACAGTGGTGAGACACTGGGCAGGCTGGCGGTTCCGATGCTTCCCTAACTCGCTTAACGTGAATGCTGGGATGGTTCCTTCTACATTATTCCCGAATCCCAGCTTGCGCACCATCACTAACAATCTCCTCGTCGACGGAACGCTAACATACAATCTTCCTTCCTGGTTTTACTGTCGAGTACAGCAAGTAGACACCCTAGTGTTATCCACTGACTGACAGAAAACACCATGCAGTCGACTCCTCCGTGCAAATTCTTTCGTCCATGTTTTAAAGCTCGAGGCAATCGCCCTGCGGTTACAAACAAGTTAGTAAGATCAGACGTCCTTGACGGCACGTGGACGTCGGGACTACCGCATTTCCTAGAAAGACGCCGACGCGGTAGTCTCCCGGCGCGCCTGCTATTAGCCAAGGACTGAAAGTGCACTGGTACTGCGGACACAAAATCTAGCCACGCCTGATAACCTGTTTTCATTTCTTATTTCTATCGCAGATCATATTACGTTCATCTACACCGATGGGCCAAAACATCACGTCGACCTACTTAACTTTTGGACCACCCTTGAAAATCAATATAGCAGCAATTTAGGACGGCACATGTTCGACTAGTCCTTGTTACTTTTAGGATGTATGTGGTGCCATACTTCTGTGCACAGGTCACGCACTTCCCCAATGGTTTGCGGGCGCGGAGCTGGCGCCCGATAGCATCCAAGATGTGTTCCACTGGGTTCAGATCGGGCGAATCTGGTGGCCCAGACGTCAGTGTGAGTTCACAGCCATGCTTCTCAAATCAGTGTAGCTGAATTCAAGCACGAACAGTTACCCTGCTGGAAGATGCCACCGCCATCGGAGAAGACAACGAGCGTGCAGTGACGCAGGTTATCTGCAATAATGCAACATCGTCCACAGCTGCCGTCGTGCTTACAGTACTACCATTGGTGCGAGGTAAGCCCAGGTGAGTGTCTCCCATAGCGTAATACTACTTCCACAGGCCTGTGTCCGGGAGGCGATATATGTTTCTAGCAACCGTTCGCCTGGACTACGGCACATACAGATACGATCTTCGAAATCCACATCTGCATCTACATGGATACTCTGTAAATTACACTTGAGTGCATGGCAGAGCGTCAATCGAACCACTTTCACAATAATTCTCTGTCATTTCACTCCCGAACAGCGCGACCGTTTCTCCCTCTGCAGGTCGGCGTCAACAGAATATTTTCGCATTCGGAGGACAAAGATTCACCCGCAACGATAAACGCCTTTGTTTTAATTATGTTCGCCGCAAATCCTGTATCATATTCGTGACACTTTCTTCTCTATTTCGCGATAATACAAAACGTGCTGCTCTTCTTGGAACTTTCTCGATGTACTCTGTCAATCCAATTTGGGAAGGATACACACCGCGCAGCAGTATTCCAAAAGAGAACGGTCAAGTATAGTGTAGGCAGTCTCTTTAGTAGATTTTTAGCATCTTCTAAATGTCTGGCAATCAATCGCAGTCTTCGGTTCGCATCCTCCGCAACGTTTTCTGTGTGTCCTTCCCAATTAAAGTCGCTCGTAACTGTAATTCACAGGTACTTGTTCAATTTGCGGCCTTTAGATTTGATTGATTTATTGTGTAACCATAGTTTAACGGATTATTTTTAGCACTCATGTGGATGACCTCACACTTTTCATTATTTAGGTTCGATTCCCAATTTTCGCACCGTACGGATATCTTTTTTAAACCGTTATGTAATTTGTTTTGATCTTCTGATGGCTTTATTACACGATAAACGACAGCATCATTTGCAAATAATTGAGATGAATGCTCCGGTAGTCTCTTAACTCGTTTATGTAGATTAGGAACATGGGAGAACCTATAACACTATCTTGTGGAACGCCAGAAATCACTTCTGTTTTACTCGATGACTTTCCGTCAGTTACTAAGAACTGTGAACTCGCTGACATGAAATTATGAATTCAGTGCAATCGTACAACGAATAAAGAAAAATAACTGTCAGGCGCAGATGATATTACATCATTAAACAATCCCTGATAGGAACAGTTCCGTTCCAAAAAAGACCTTCTAAAACTAAAATTTATAAGAAGATTATTGTTCAACAAGACAGCGAGATTATTAGAGAAGGAGCACAAGGCCTGATTAAGGAGGGATGGACTAGGAATTCGGTCGTGCCCTTTCTAAGGAACCATCCGACATTTACATTAAGCGATTTAGGAAAATCACCGAAAACCTAAATGTGGTTGGTCGCATGGGGATTTGAACTGCCGTCCTCCCGGATACAAGTCCAGTGAGGTAACCACTGCGCCTCCTCGCTCTGTCTTTAATTTATCTCCGATGTTAAGCGTTCCTTGCTGTTGTAAGTCTGCATTTTATGTGCTCTCCACTTCTGGTAATGTCAATTATTTATTACTTTTCTGCTAAGCAACGAAATTCATTTACTACTACAATCGTCTCAATTCCTAAACTAATTCATTTCGTGTCGATTGATTTTATTCAACTACATACGTTACCCTTGTTTTACTTCTGTTGATGTTCATCATAATCTCTTTTCAAACAACCATCTATTCGATTCAGTTGGTCTCCCTAGTGCTTTGCCGTCTCCGACGGATTCACAATATCAATGGCAATCCATAATATCTTATTTCTTCTGTCTGAATTTTAATTCCCTTCGTAATTTTTTTTCCTTTACTGCTTTCTCAGTGAACATACAGAATAACATTGGGGATGACTGTTTGACTCCCTTATCAATTATTGACTCATTTTCTTGTATTTCAACTCTTGGGACTGCAGTCTGTCTTGTATACATGTTGTAGAAAACGCTTTGATTCCTGTAGTTTATTCCTGCTACCTCCTGAATTTCAAAATTATTATTCCATTCGAGACTGTTAATACTTTTCTCTAAATTTATAAATGATGTAATGAAGGTTTGCCTTTCTTCAGTCAATCTTCTAAAACAAGTCATAGGTTCTAGATTGCTCTAGAACAGAAAATTATCTACTACGAGTCCTTCCATTGTTCTGTAAATATTTCGTGTCAGTATTTTGCAATCCTCAGTGGTCGGTTCGTAGGGCACGTTCTGTGGCATCAAGGAATGGTTAATCTGATAACTGCGGGAAATGTTGCTCCACAGCAGTAGGCAGGTTTAACTGGGTGCTGGTTGCAGCATATCGATCACTTTTCGTGATATGAGATGTTTTGATATTTGTAAGCGATCGTATGAGAATCCTGAGGCGCTATGCAAGTGAAATTTAAACGCTTTGTCGTCCTTCTCCTTTGCTCGGTGCGTAACAAGAAATTATAAAAGGACATAACGGCCATTTTTAAGTCCCAATCCCATTTTCATTATGTCCCTGTTCTTTTCCGTGGTTGAAGTTCTTCAGAAAGTTGCATGTATCCCTTAACAATGAATAAAAGTTCCTTGTAGTGGAAATTCATAAATCGTTGTACATCATTTCAACAATACCGGAGTGACTGGCGCTAAAACTTATTCAATAATATTTTGTAACTACATGAGTAAGGAAATTCTAATGAACTATTATTATGTGAGATGTATTTAAATATCTATCAGGTGTGACTAGGAACTCAGACATTATACGCTCATTTTTCTTCGGCGAAAATTCGAATCTGCATTTTCAGGATCTGTTCCAAAGATTATTTTGGCTTACAACAAAATTACGCCTTAGCCCGCCAGATATAGGCTAACAAGCAAATATAAATCATTTGTTCCGCTTTCAAATGCATCGCACACTATAAAGTTTTTGTAGGACTGCAGAGACGGAGGACCCTGGAAAGTACGACTAGCGGGAAGAGCTGCATCAAGCCAATCTTCTACAACAAGACTAATGACACCAGAGAAACGCTCACTTTTTTAAGGAATACATCCTTTTTAACTCAATGTTTATGTGTTACCCGTATGAGAGATACACCTGCATTTACATCTACATGCCTACTCTGCAAATCACACTTAATTGCCTGGCAGAGGCTTCATCGAACCGCCTTCACAACAATTCTCAGTTACTCCACTCTCGAACAGCGCGCGGAAAGAAACGAATGCTTATAACTTTCCACTTGAGCTTTGCTTTCCCTTATTTTATTATGATAATCGTTTCTCCCTATGTAGATCGGCGCATTCGGAGGAGAAAGTTGGTGATTGAAATTACGTGAGGAAGATCCTGCAGCAAAGAGAAACGCCTTTGTTTAAATGCTGTCCACCCCGCCATTCTATGAACTTCCTCAGTCTATTCCGTTAATCCTATTTGGCAAGGATCCCACACCGTGCAGCAATACTCCAAAAAGAACAGAAAAGCTTAGTGCAGACAGTCTCTTTTGGGGCGAAATTGGCAGAGGATCCTGTGATAGAACACAAGGCTTTCTGAGGATGAGGCGATAGAGATGGTAAATACTGCACCTTCAGCCGGTACGCGTGCTGTGCCACGTGATCTGGACACAGGCCAGGTGCTCTGCAGAGGTTGTGCTTGTGTACTGCGGGCCTAGCACAACTGGGAGGGAGGATACAGCAGGCACTTCCACGTGACTGAATCCTCAGAGCTGTCACTGAGGCAACATTTTCTGTGTTCCTACGCCTGAAGGCACAAAGGCAAAGAAGCAATGCACCGAAATGTTGAGTGGATCTGTGAGGCATACACAATTCCAGTATCTGGTACTGCACTGTCAGCGAAAATCAGCAATTTTAAGTTAGAGTGTCGGACTGACATGCTGTTTCAGAATCTCACAAAAATGTCAATAGGGTATTCTCATTTTTTTCTTTTTCTTTTTTTACAGTGCACAGTAACCCACCGCCTTGAAATGTAAAGTGGGTCGGATGCTTCTGAATCTAATAGCAAAGATTTTCACTATTACAGTCTTACTGGTATACAGTTGTTAGTGTTTTTTTTAATAATGTAAAGAACATAATATATAAAGATTTTCTTGAGGTTACATCGAACTGAATGCTTAACAATTGTTAAAATAGTTCCATATATTCTCAATTATTAACCTTTAACTTTCTAAGTATTCGGTGACTGCGCATCACACTTTGTAGTCTTCTCTTAAAGTAGCAACAGAACTACTCGCGGAAGTAGTGATGACTACATACAAACTCTACATCTTCATTTTCACCCGTACTCCGCAGGTCACCTTACGGAGTGCGAAGGGAGTACTTTATGCACCAGCGTCATTCCCCCCCCCCCCCCCCCCCCCCCCCCCTCCTCCTATTTCAGTCGCAAAGGGTTCGCGCGAAGAACGATTGGTGGAAAACCTCCATGTGAACTCGAATATTTCTAATTTCACCGTCACGGTACTTGCGCGATATATACGCAGGAGGCTCTTCTGGGAACGTGCGCTCTCGGAACTTCAACAGTAAACCACACCATGCTGCAGCACACCATTCCAGAAGCATCTGATTACAAAATAATGGTTCAAATGGCTCTAAGCACTATGGGACTTAACATCTGAGGTCATCAGTCCACTAGACTTAGAACTACTTAAACCTAACTAACCTAAGGACATCACACACATCCATGCTCGAGGCAGGATTCGAACATACGACCGTAGCAGCAGCGCGGTTCCGGACTGATGCGCCTAGAACCGCTTGGCCACAGCGGCCGGCGGTTACTAAATGAACCTGTGATGAAACGCAGTGCTCTCCTCCGGATCTTCTCTGTTTCCTCCACTAACTCTATCTGGTACGCATCCCAAACTGACGAGCAGTATACAAGTATTGATCGAACGAGGTTTTTTTACCCTTGAAGAGAGCCTACAATTCGTGATTATTCTTCCAATGAACGTCAGTCTGGCATGTGACTTACCTCTGATTAGTTTTATGTGATCGTTCCACTTTTTAAACGGCACCGTACGCATACTGCTAGATACGCTACGTGATCAAAAGTACCCGAACAACCCCAAGAACACACATTTTTCATATTAGGTGCACTGTGCTGCCACCTACTGCCAGGTACTCCAAATCAGCGACCTCAGAAGTCATTAGACACTGTGAGAGAGCAGAATGGGGCACTGCGCGAAACTCACGGACTTCGAACGTGGTCAGGTAATTGGGTGTCACTTGTGTCATATGTCTGTACGCGAGATTTCCACACTTCTAAACATCCCTAGGTCCACTGTCTCTGACGTGATAGCGAAGTGGAAATGTGAAGGGACAGGTACAGCACAAAAGCGTACACGTCGACCTCGTCTGTTGACTGACAGAGACCGCCGACAGTTGAAGACGGTCGTTATGTGTAATAGCGAGACATTTATCCAGACCATCACCCAGGAATTCCAAACTGCATCAGGATCTACTGCAGCACTATGATAGTGAGGTGGGAGGTGAGAAAACTTGGATTTCACGGTCGAGCGGCTGCTCACAAGCCACACATCACGCCGGTAAATGCCAAAAGACACTTTGCTTGGAGTAAGGAGTGTAAATATTGGACGATTGAACAGTGGAAAAACGTTGTGTGGAGTGACGAATCACGGTACACAATGTGGCGATCCGATGGCAGGGTGTGGATATTGCGAATGCCAGGTGAACATCATCTGCCAGCGTGTGCGGTGCCAACAGTAAAATTCGGAGGTAGTGGTGTTATGGTGTGGTCGTGTTTTTCATGGAGGGGGCTTGCACCCCTTGTTGATTTGAGTGGCACTATCACAGCACAGGCCTAACTTGATGTTTTAAGGACTTTCTTTCTTCCCACTGTTGAAGAGCTATTCGGTGATGGTGATTGCATCTTTCAATACCATCGAGCACCTGTTCATAATGCGCGGCCTGTGCCGCAGTGGTTACACGACAGTGACATTCCTGTAATGGACTGGCCTGCACAGAGTCCTGACCTGAATCCTATAGTACACCTTTGGAATGTTTTGAAACTCCGACTTCGTGCCGGACTTCACCGACTGACATCGATACTTCTCCTGAGTGCAGCACTCCGTTAAGAATGGGCTGCCATGACCCAAGAAACCTTCCAGCACCTGACGCAACGTATGCCTGCGAGAGTGGAAGCTGTCATCAATATTAAGGGTGGGCCACCACCATATTGAATTCTAGCATTACCTATGGTGGGAACCATGAACTTGTAAGTCATTTTTAGCAGGTGTCCGGATACTCTTTATCACATAGTATATTTACGGAAGTAACAGCTTCCAGTGATTGTTCTGTCATTGTATAGCCATACAATAAAGGGTCTTCGTGTCTACGTATTTCCAATAATTTGCATTCCTTTATGTTGAGAGTCAATTGTCACTTCGTGCACCAAACTTCTATCCTCTACGAGTCTTCGTGCATTACAGTACAATTTCCTAGCACTGCGACTTCACTGTTTACAACAGTATCATCGGCGAAAAGCTTCGTGGAACTTCCGACGATTTATATACACTGTGAAAAGTAATGGTCCTATAACGCTTCCTCGAAACATGCCTGAAGTTACGTCGGAATACTTCTTTCCGTTCAGAATGTAATGCTGCGTTCCGTTTGCTAGAAACTCTTCTGTCCAACCACAGAGCTGATCTGATCCTCCGTACTCTCGTATTTTGTTCATTAGGCGGAAGTGCGGAACTGTATCGAACGCTGACCGGAAGTCAGAGAACAATTGCATCAATCCGAGGTCCGGTATCCGCTGCTTTCTAGGTCTCGTCGAAGAACTGAGCGAGCTGGATTTCACATGATAGCTGTTTTCGCCACCTATGTTGATTCTTACACAGGAGGTTTTCGATCTCCAAAAATGTCATGATACGCGAGCATAAGACATTTTCAAAAATTCTACAACAGGTCGACGTCTCTTCAGTGCCATTCGACTTGATGTATGATGTATGATAAAAACTTTGTCATACAACAGGATCATTGTAGCCATTGCCCACGTTGTTGAGGAGTGATTAGAGAAGCTTTGATACAGTTCCTAAAGTTGATTACACACGAGCAATACTTAGCTGCACACTTTATTGAAAGCCTTCGTTCTTATGGTATACCTAACAATATTTGCAACTGAATCGATAATTTTGATGATGATGATGATAATGATGATGGTGAGTTGGGTTGAGGGAGCGCTCGACATCACGGTCATCAGCGCCCTGACGAAAAATCAACAGGAAATCTCATGGGTGGGGACGAAGGCTGTCCCCACATGCAGAGCAGTTTATAACGTACTAAAGTCTGCCGCCCTTCTCCACCAGTTTAGGGATGAGGCCTGATAGTTCACAAAATTTCACCACTCTGTTAACACCGGTATCGGTATCTGTGAGGACAGTGGGCAGATCTCCAGTGAGACCAAGGGCTGCCCTATTATCAGTATACAGGACACACGCAGCCACAATATGCTGAACTGAAAGCGGCGCGCCACAAACTTCAGAGATAGGTGGATCCTCCCCCCGGAGGAGGAAGCTATGTGTCAAAGGGCTATGCCCGATGCGCAGTCTGGTAAGCAAAACCTCCTTCCAACGGCGAGGCTGACACGAAGTCCGCCAAGCTTTTGTGGTCGGTTTGAGCGACCGCAGTTTGTTGTCCGACCCCTGCAACCATTCAGTCTCCCACTGACGCATGATGCATCTGTGAGAGAATCGATAATTTCCGGATAAGTACGCTGAGCACTTTATCCTGAGTGGAGGGTCATCTATAGACACTGAAGTAAAATTTGTTATGCTACATGGGAGAGTATAGAACAGTTGCTTTCCTTCGGCAGGTAAGATTGTCGTACGAGATTTTTGAAATGGAAGCATTTCCGCTGTCCATTCTGAACTGATAGCTGCCAAAAACAGAGCGTAGTTACATACAATATTGACAAAATTACTGGAGGTGACGATTAGCACTACAGTATATGACTAAAACCTTACTTGACATGCCTGAATACAAGTCAACAAGCTGCCCAGTCACCTGCATGCGGCAGCCTAACATAAAACTTACGATAAGTAGTTCATGGGTTCAAAATCAATTGCAATTAGTTAAAATTTTCCGACAGTTTGGAAGTATGGTAGCAGTAACTAAATAACTACTCAGTGCGCGTCATGTGCAATATAATGCACTGCTTGACAAAATCTTGTATTTGGAACTGTTGTTTAAGATTCCTCAGACAGAAGACGTTATTAGCTACAGCAGCCACATTGCTTGTGGAACAAACTATTCTAAAGAACGGGTACTTCCAAGTACGGGTAGCACAAGCAAACCGTTAACGTTTATTTTTCCCAGGACAGTAGCTCAGGTATTGAAGTGTGGACACACGGACAAGAAACGTATAGTCTAGACTGACAAACGTAGTACACTTCACCGCCCAATTACGACCTTGTACAAAACAGGAGTAAATTTTGTGATGTGTTTGCGGGAAGACCATTAGATACAGAGAAAAGCAACTAACACAGTGAAGTGGATACATTTTAAGAAACCGATTATCACAACACCTGTAAATACCTCTCTAACACCCCGTATTACAATTAAGCAGTTTCTACTCTAATGAGTCATAATCAAGCCTAGAAAAATCTACAAACGACAAAAATGTTAAATTACTTGTAACATAAACAGCAATAAAAATATTAAAAAGCGCAGTCTATAGAGAAAAAAAATTCTCAGTATCTTTTTACGAAAGTAACACTTGCTCTATTGTGATAATTTAAAATCAACTGCCCATACCTGGTAATGCTTCATACTTAAAAAATGGAACAGCTTTGTTAGTAAATTGTGCGTTATCATGCTTGACTCACATGTACGAGAAGTACAATGTAAAAAACCAGTCATGTTTAGAATACTATAACATTATCGCTATTTTTAATTTTTTTAATAATATAATAAACTGCAATTTAGAGTACTGAAAAATTCCCAGGGTGGATCGGGGTCCTTTGGTTTGGAGCCGAGTGGAGAGTCTCAACCAGAGGCTTCGTCGACTCTGTGACGGTATTGGCTGCAGATTTCTAGACTTGGGTGTAGAATTGTAGGACGCCCCTATATAGGTCAGGAGTTCATTACACAAAGGAAGAGGCTACTCGGGTAGCAAAGTACTTGTGACGTGCACAGGGTTTTTTTTTAGGCTAGGCAGTAGTGCGAGGTGTCCTGATGAACACTCACCAGTCGACGTGCAGGCAGGGAAATCAGGTAGCGCTCAGTGTAAGGATATTTCAGCTATCAAGATATTAGCAGTAAATTTTCAGAGTGTTCGGAATAAAGTTCCTGAATTTATTGCCCTCCAGGAAGCGTGTGGCGCGCAAATTACTCTCGGGACTGAGACCTGGCTGAACCCTGAGATAGGAAGTTCTGAAATGTTTAGTGAGGGTTGGAATGTGTATCGGAAAGACAGATTAGACACCTTAGGAGGTGGTGTTTTCATTGCAGTTGACAAAAATATAGTGTCTACTGAGGTCGAAGTAGAGTGAGATTGTGAAGTTATCAGGACACGTTTAACAGGGCTAGAAGAAATAAAGTTAATCGTTGGGTCTTATTACCGGCCACCACGTTCCACCGTGACAGTTCTAGAATCATTCAATGAGAGTCTACACTCTGTATCGCAGAAGTACCCGGATCATGCTATATTAGTCGGAGGCGACTTCTACCTATCTAGTACAGACTGGGATGTCTATGGATTCATTACAGGTGTTACAGACAAGCCGTCGTGTGGGTTACTTTTGAACACATTATCCGAAAACTGTCTTGAGCAGCTAAATCGACAGCCAACGCGTAATGGAAATATTATAGATCTGGTAGCCACGAACAGACCAGACCTCATCGACGGTGTCAGTGTTGAGACAGGAATTAGTGGTCATGATGTTGTCATTACGACTATGGTTACGAAAGTTAAAAAATCGGTCAAGAAGGCTAGGAGAGTGTTCTTACTAGAAAGAGCAGATAAGCAGTTGTTAGCATCCCACATAGTAAATGAATCGACTTCATTTACTTCCGGTACGATGCTCATGGAAGAATTGTGGGCAAATTTTAAACACATTGTAAATCACGCATTGGGCAAGTACGTGCCGAAAAAGTGGGTTACGGAATGAAAAGACCCACCGTGGTTTAACAGCGCAATTCGAAGAATGCTCAGGAAGCAAAGACAGTTGCACTCGCGGTACAAGAAATATCGGGATAATGAGGACAGGCAAAAGTTAGTAGAGATTCGTGCTGTTGTAAAAAGAGCGATGCGCGAAGCATACAACCACTACCACCGTCACAACTTAGCAAAAGATCTTGCTGAAAACCCAAGGAAATTCTGGTCTTACGTAAAATAGGTAAGCGGGTCGAAGGCTTCCATCCAGTCACTCACTGATCAGTCAGGCCTGGCAACGGAAGACAGCAAAATGAAAGCTGAAATTTTAAATTTAGCATTTGAGAATTCTTTCACGCAGGAGGATCGTACGAACATACCGCCTTTTGAGTCTCGTACAGATTCCCGTATGGAGGACATAGTGATAGACATCCCTGGGGTTGTGAAGCAGCTGAATGGGTTGAATATAAATAAATCGCCAGGTCCTGATGGGATTCCAATTCATTTCTACAGAGAGTACTCTACTGCATTGGATCCTTACTTAGCTTGCATTTATCGCGAATCTCTTGCCCAAGGTAAAGTCCCGAGCGACTGGAAAAAAGCGCAGGTGACGCCTGTATATAAGAAGGGTAGAAGGACGAATCCTCAAAATTACAGACCAATATCCTTAACATCGGTTTGTTGCAGGATTCTCAAACATATTCTCAGTTCGAATATAATGCATTTCCTTGAGAGAGAGAAGTTGCTGTCCATGCATCAGCACGGCTTTAGAAAGCATCGCTCCTGCGAAACGCAACTCGCCCTTTTTTCGCATGATATCTTGCGAATCATGGATGAAGGATATCAGACGGATTTCATATTCCTTGACTTCCCGAAAGCGTTTGACTCGGTACCCCACTGCAGGTTCCTAGCTAAGGTACGAGCAAATGGGATTGGTTCGCAAATATGTGAGTGGCTCGGAGACTTCTTAAGTAATAGAACCCAGTACGTTGTCCTCGATGGTGAGTGTTCATCGGAGGTGAGGGTATCATCTGGAGTGCCTATGGGAAGTGTGGTAGGTCCGCTGTTGTTTTCTATCTACATAAATTATCTTTTGGATAGGGTGGATAGCAATGTGCGGCTGTTTGCTGAAGATGCTGTGGTGTACGGGAAGGTGTCGTCGTTGAGTGACTGTAGGAGGATACAAGATGACTTGGACAGGATTTGTGATTAGTGTAAAGAATGGCAGCTAACTCTAAATACAGATAAATGTAAATTAATGCAGATGAATAGGAAAAAGAATCTCGTAATGTTTGAAAGCTCCATTAGTAGTGTAGCGCTTGACATAGTCACGTCAATTAAATATTTGGGCGTAACATAGCTGAGCAATATGAAGTGGGACAAGCATGTAATTGGGGAAGGCGGATAGTCGTCTTCGGTTCATTGGTAGAATTTTCGGAAGATGTGGTTCATCTGTAAAGGAGACCGTTTATAAAACACTAATACGACCTATTCTTGAGTACTGCTCGAGCGTTTGGGATCCCTATCAGGTCGGATTGAGGGAGAACATAGAAGCAATTCAGAGGCAGGCTGCTAGATTTGTTACTGGTAGGTTTGATTATCACGCGAGTGTTACGGAAATGATTCAGGAACTCGGGTGGGAATCTCTAGAGGAAAGGAGGCGTTCTTTGCGTGAATCGCTACTGAGGAAATTTAGAGAACCAGCATTTGAGGCTGATTGCAGTACAATTTTGCTGGCGCCAATTTATATTTCGCGGAAAGACCACAAAGATAAGATAAGAGAGATTAGGGCTCGTACAGAGGCATATACGCAGTCATTTTTCCCTCGTTCTGTTTGGGAGTGGAACAGGGAGAGAAGATGCTAGTTGTGGTACGATGTACCCTCCGCCACGCACCGTATGGTGGATTGCGGAGTATGTATGTAGATGTAGATTAACAGTGACAGACATATGATAAACGAGACTAACATATTATTTTATTACCGTATAACATCACCAAAAGCAACGGAGACAAACATAAAGTAAAAACAAAACTATTAAAGAAAATTATGTGTTTAACTAAGTCTTGGTCCATTTCTTTTTTAGCTTTGTGTGTATACTTATTGTTTTAAAGGTAAGTATAAGTAAAATCATGATTGTTAAAGGCCAATATACCATTTAAAGACTTTAGAAAATAGTTTATGTAGATTATGAAAAGGAGGTAACCAAATACCGAACTTTGTGGGGCCACACGTTGTATGTTCTGTCATTATTAGTTTAGTTTTATTAAGTAGAAATAATTAACTGGAAACAGTTTACTTAACGCATCACAGTTTGGATTCCAGTAAGGTTATTCTACTGAGAATGCTATTTACCCATTCACCCATCAAATATTAAAATATCGCCAGTTGTTATTTTTCGCCATCTTTCAAAGTCATTTGATTGCGTAGAACATGTAACAGTCTTAAAAACCTCGAGGTAGCTTTACACACAACATGCTGTACAAACAAAATAAAAAAAATATCCTGAGTAATTCAGACGATGTTGGAAACGCAGATAATTTTAGTGATTGGGTAGAAATCACAAAGGGAGTCCCACAAGTGAATTTTGGGCTCAGTACTGCTCCTTTCACATATGAATTACCTTCCACGTCATACTCAAGCGGAACTGGTACTTTTTGTAATCGATGTTAGTGTTACAATAAATCCTATTAGAAAGCAAGCAACAGAAGAAATTGTTAATTACGTTTCACAAAGGATTATTAACTGATTCTCTGAAAATGGACTACCCTAAATTTGGAGAAAACACACTATACTCAGTTCTCTTCAACAAATAGTCATACCAACGACTGTTGCAGCACGTGAACAGAAGTCAGTAAATCTGGTACAATGTTCCAAATTTTTGGGTATATGAAAACTTGAACTGGAAGCAATCTATTACTGACCTTCTCGAACAGGTATTGCTCTTCGTATAACTGCTGGTCTTGGAAACAAACGAATCATCCTCCAGACATATTTTGCGTATTTTCACGTAGTAATGTCTTACTGAATAATTTTTCTGGGTTACTTCATCACTTAGGACGAAAGTATTGATTGCGCAAAAGCGATCAGTAAGAATAGTATGTCGCGTTCACCCGCTGTTGTCATGTAGGTGCCTCTTTAAGGAGTTGGGCATTTTACCTTCACCATCATAACACATACTATATTCGCTAATGAAATTCGTCATCAATAATCCACCACAGTTTGAGATGAATAGTGATACTACATTTGCATGTTCATGCAAGGCTGTCTCTATGGGGAAAGCCATACTTAGGTGCCGTTAACAAGTAGTTCGTGGGGAATTAGGGTAATTCGAATGCTTTATTGGTTACTTGGCTTGATTAGCTACCCTGAGGATAATCTGTCAAAATGCGAACATTTCAAATGAAAACTGTCTACCCCAAGCAAACATCTTGTTCCCGCAAGTCGAGCAAGTAAACAGCTTATGGTAAACCGTGTTTGCTTAAACCGATACAGTAAAGTTGTCTCCGTGAAATAAACGACAGAAATAGTCCAATGACGAAATATTCAAATCACACTCGGAATGAAAAGGTTTTTCTTTTTACTTACCTCATGAAAATGATGGTGTAGTTCGTCTAACAAGGAACAAGTCTATTTTTTACCTCGTCATTGTTATGATGATCCATCGCTCGGTAAAGATATAACTTATCAGGAAACGAAGTCTTAGAAAAATGCATACCATAAAGTATTGTGACATATTTCTCACATGGAATGACATAATATTTAATGGAATTTTAACTTCAAATTTCTGACATAGAACAGCGTCCAAGCGAACACCTTACAGATGAAGTTATTTGCATTTTTCTGCTTTGAAATCTGTGTTGGTTTCAAAATCACTCTTGTTAACTTAACGTTAAGATATACTGTCAAGGTCCAAAGAAAGAAGATTCAAGTTTTTGACGAACCTAAAAGCAAACTTCATCCGTATATCCTTTGTCAATGACATTGTTTGAAAACTGTAAACTAAAGGTGATGTGTATGTTTTTGAGCGTAGTTGTGAGATGTAGTATAGTAATTACAGTAATTCTGCTTAACAAGTAAGTGAAAGCTACATAGGCGATTGTTCGTTAAGGTGTTACTCGTTGTTGTTCAGCTATTCAGACTCGCTACGTGTGCAGAGTCGGTAGAGGTATTTTCATTACACATAATTACTGATTTAGATACAAACATGAACATTATCATAACATTGTCTTTTCGTATCATACGCTAGATATTGACAATGAAATGGAAAGACACGACAGAAAGAAGTGTCACGATTCTTGAATATGATGTAGTTTCTTACGTTATTTCCAAGAAGCCTAGACTACTATCCGCTAGCTGCATGTTTCGACATCATCCGAGCAGTGGTAAACAGCTGACTTAAGCAGAAGCATATTTGCGTCAGCCGGATGAAGAGACCATTACGTCCTCAGTGTCTAGGCATCATGAAATTCATGTGACTCTTTTGCATTTCGGAGAGACTGTTTGCACTTGCGCACACACACATACACACACACACACACACACACACACACACACACACACACACACACATTCACACAATGGTTGTCCATTCATACTTTTCTCCTATTTCTTTTGTTTGTGTGTAAAACCTAACGCCTCTCTGTCAAGGGCAGTCTCGGTGTTTTTAACCTCGTTTTAAATAAGCGAAGGCCTCGGCTGATCTTGCAAACATTTGATAGAATTACCAGGCACATAAGCGAAGAACCAGACACATAAGCGAAGAATTTTAAGTCAGTCTCGAACCGGATTCTCCCTTGGACAAATGAATATTACAGCTACGTCATTTCTACGAGCTCTACCCGACTATCGGAATCTTCTAAGTGGAGATGAAGCAAAAAACATTTCTCCAACTGTAATGTAACTTACAGACGGAACACATAGTACTTCCAAGGAGATAAAATATGTCTTTATTTGAGGATTGCTTTAAAGTAAAATCACAAAGCGAGAAAATACATACGGAGAACTCAATAAATACTTAAAACACATTCTTATTGCTTTTCATGCAATCACCAGAAATGTGTGTACATTTTGTGAGCCTGTGTACGAGCTCTTCTATGCCCGTTTCATAAAAGTGTTCCACCACCTCGTTGACATTACCACCATCACTTGAATCTCATAGTCACCTGAAATTTTTCTTTCCATTCAGGTCCCCTTTTAACTTTCTAAGCAAGTAAGAAACTTTGTCAACAGATGGATGAACCGAAACTCCAGGAAAAATGCCACAGCAATTTGTGTGGCACGCTTAGAGTATTATTGTGCAGTTCGTCGTCCAGCCCCTTTTGTTTCTTTTGAATATGTTGTCGCGATTTCTGTAATGTCTCAAAACGGCGCTGATAGTCTGGCGTTGTGGAAAAAATACCTACAGAAGTGAAACTTTTCAATCCCCAAAAAGCGCTGTCGTGGTTCTTAGTCCTGAAGGTGAAGTTTTGCAATGCTTCCCCTTGAAGATGATAGTCTGTCATCACTCGTCTGTTATTTTCCGTCATGTTTACTGTGAGGTGTGTGGAGAACTAGCAAAGTTTCATCACCCGTCTCATTGCAGTAACAAACATCACTTTGTTCTATGACAGGATGAACTCCGCAGTAAGAATTGTTAACGTAATTTGTAACTCTTCCTTTTGACATGTCCTTATTGTATTTCACGTGGAATCGCACACATCATTACACGCGGACGGACTGAAAAAAGAGTTCCACCTCAATCAAGAGTTAAGTAAAACGTATTTTAGCGTCTTACTTGTTGATTTATTGCTACGTGTTACATATGACATGCGCGTTTGAGACGTTGTTGAGGGTCGGAGATTCACGAATAGCGTCCATAATCTTACGTCATGTATTATTTTAGACCCGTGCGTAGGAAAAGAATTTGCAAGTTCACACTCCAAGACGTTCTACGATTCTATCAAAATGATGACATTAAAAAATATTCAAAGGTAAATCTTGCATTTCTTTACACAGACATGAAAATCATTTAGAAATGCCGATTAAAAAGGCTCCACTATTAGCTATGACGTTCTTTAATGTTTTACTATCCATTATGTTGTGTAGCCTTACAATGAAATGTACCCCTGAATCTAATACCGTGAAATGATAGCCTAATGGTTTCTAAATTGTTATGTTTAAAATTCAAAGTATGCATTGTCAGACACGAGAAGCAGAAATCATGTTCAAGTTTGTACTCCGAACAATTCAAACTACAGGTATACAACATCCTTGGACATAACAATCGAAAAAATAATAGCAATGGCAGTTACAACAATAGCACTTCCAAGGGATGCCGGAGCGGGAAAACGACGCGGCGTGGAATTATGGAACGTGTTTTATGCTCAAGGTTTTTGGAGAACGAAGATCTCCTCTACAAAAATAGCCTGGATTCCGCAAATATAGATCCTACGACACTCAACTCCTGTTCCTCTATAAGATTCATAGCGCTGTAGGCCACGACGAATTCGTGCCGTGTTTCTTGACTTCAGGAGGATATTTGACAGCGTCCTGCACTGCCTTTTGTATAAAAACAGATGAGCTTACCGAGTATCGAACCAGATTTACGACTGGATTCAAGACTTCCATGGAGAGAGAACTCAACACACTGCCTTTAACGGAACAGAATCTACGGACGTAAATGTAATTTCTAGAGTAACCGAAGGAAGTGTGATAGAGTCATTATTGCTTACTGTTTAAATAAGTGCTGTAGCAGAAAGCGTTGGATGATCTTTAAGACTGTTCACGCTTAATGCACTTGTCTATAACTAAGTAGCAACGCCAGAAGACAGTATCGATTTACAGAATGGCCTGTAGAGGTTTGATGAACGGTACAGGCTCTGGCAGTTGACCCTGTACGTAAATTCGCATCAATAGAAAAAGAAAGCCACTACCGTACAATAAACTGTTGATGAGAAACTGTTGGAAACACTATCTACCATAAAATACCTAGGACTACACCTAACTATCTAGAGCGACATTAGGTGGAATGACCCCATAAAACAAATAGTTGGAAAAGCTGATGCCAGACTGAGATTCACGGGAAGAATATTAAGGAAATGTAACTCATCCGCGAAGGAAGTGGCTTATAAGGGGCTTGTTCGGCAGATACTTGAGCACTGTTCATTGATGTGGAATCCTTACCAGGTAGGACTGATAGAAGATACAGAGAAGATACAACGAAGAGCGGCACGTTTCGTCACAGGATTGTTTAGTCGACGTGAGAGCATTACCGAGATGCTCGACAAACTTCATTGGCAGTCCTTACAGGAGAGGCGCTGTACATCATGCAAGGGTTTACTGCTGAAATTTCGAGAGAGCTATTTCTGGGAAGAGTCGGACAATATGTTAGTTCCTCCCACATACATCTTGCGTAATAACCCCAACGAGAAAATTCTAGAAATTAGAGCCAATAGAGAGGTTTAGTGACAATAATTCTTGCCATTCGCCAGTGGAACAGGGTAGGTGGTATCAATTAGTGGTACCGGAAGTACCATCCGTCACACACCATTTGTAAGTAGGCTGTTTAGGTTTTTATGTTGGTAATGCCACGTAGAGCTGTGTGTGAAAATCGCTGACTGCGCTGTGTGTAGTCTGTGGCTGTTTGGACTCATTGTTGGAATATTCGCTAGCTTAGTGTTGGGCAGATGAATGAGAACAGCGTGTAGCGTTGGGCAGTTGGAGGTGATCCGCTAGCAGTGGCTGATGTGGGGGAGGGGGCGGTGGGGGGGAGGGGGGAGAGATGCCAGAGTTTTGAGAGCGGACGATCTGGACGTGTGTCCGTCAGAAAAACGAAATTTCTAAGACTGGATGTCATGAACTGATACGTATATTATGACTTTTGAACACTATTAAGGTAAATACATTGTTTGTTCTCAGTAGTTAGTGCATTCAGTAGCTAGAATCTTTTATTTAGTTGGCGTTATTGGCGCTCGCTGTATTGCGGTAGTTCAAGTACGGAAGATTTTTGTAAGTGATTCATGAAAGGTATAGGCTATTGTTAGTCAGAGCCATTCTTTTGTAGGAATTATTGAAAGTCAGATTGCGTTGCACTAAAAATATTGTGTGTCAGTTTAGTGATGATCAGAATGAGTAACGAGAGAAATGTCTGAGTACGTTCAGTTTTGCTCAGCTGTTTGAAAATCAAATAATGTAAGAGTTTTACCAGCCCAGTCATTCTTAACTTTCAAAGGGTAAGTTTCACATTAGGTACCTTTCCGAGTATGATCTAGATGTAGCTGCAGATGTGAGGAAAGTACTTAAATAAGCGGCGCAGAGACGAATGGGGAATTATTGTGGCGACGATACGGGACGCAAATGGGAAAAATTCACTACTCTAAGCGATTTTGACAAAGGACACACTATAATGGACAGGCGCCTGGGAACGAGATTTCTGAAAAGCCGTTGAAGGACGGCAAAACTACGAGTAGCCGACAAGGCTTCGGATGTCGACGCCTCACTACAGACTGCGGTCTTCGGAGGCCCAATAACTATGTAAAGCAAGACAGGCGGCGGTCTGAGGCACATCTGGCGACAGATCTCAATGCCGGAGCACGCACAAGTGTTTCGGAGCACACCAATCAGCTTATATTGTTTAACATCGCCGTCCGCAGCACGATGACTTCTGCTGCGTGTACCCACGCTGACCCAACGACATCATCAATTACGATTGCACCGGGCAGAGGATCAGCGAGACCTGACTCTGTATCAATCGGTAGTCGTCGACTGGTCAGATGAATGACGCTTCTTGTCACAACAGGTCAGTGGTCGTGTCCGCTATGCTACCATTCAGGCGAACGACTGTTAGAAACATGCACTGCGCTACGGACGCGAACAGGCGAGAGCAGAATTATGATGTGGCGGACCTTCACCTGGTCTCCCATGGGACCTGTGCTGGTAATCGAAGGCGCCATGACAGATCTGGACTGGATGAAAATTGTCGCGGATCTCCTGCATCCCTTCATGATTGAGGTTTTCCCCGACTGCAATCAAACTTGGCCAAAAGTTAGATACAGTGTGAAACAAGACTCATCCGACCAAATTACTTTCTTCCCTTGCTCCATAGTCTAGGCTTTATGGCTTCCGCACCACGTTTTCCTGTTACCAGCAACTGCATCACCGATGAGTGGTTTTGGACTTCCAACTCCACCAGCAATTCCCTGCTTACGAAGTTCCCTTCGTGTTGTTCTGGTACTGACAGGCTACGTGGGTGCAATTTTCAGTTCTGCAGTGACTCTTACAGCTGTCGTCCTTATATTCTTCAGTGACCGTCCTTAAGGATAACTCAACATACGCTTTCGTCCACGTTGTGACTTGGCGCATGGTGTTACTCCTCTTTTCCTGCATAGGGTTTTAATGTTCGAGACGTTGCATCTTGAAACACCCAACACTTCGGCTAATTTACTAACGGAAGCACGTATCATACAAGCACCGACGATTTGCCCACACGCGAATTCACTTAGCTTCGACATGATGCACTCACTACTACACAGAACGGTGCTCCAACCACCACTGACACTTGCAGTGTGTTGAGGACAGTGCACAAATGCCGTTCGTGGTCAAATACGGTACAACAGCGCAACTTGCACGCTTGGCTAGCATCTGCATTTGTTTTCAACCATGCATTTCTGGCGGTGTTATGATGATGTTGTAATCTGTGAACCCACCCGGGAGGCACTTCAAGCCAAGCTTGAACAGTGGAAAAAAGCTCTAGAGGAAAGGAGAATGAGAATTAGCAGGGTGAAAACAGATTATACGTGAACAAAGGATGCCGAAGACCTGTATATTAACCTGCAAGGACAACAACTGACGCTGGTCAAGAAATTTAAATACCTAGGCTCTTACATGCAAAGTGATGGAGGACTGGAGGCCGAAATCGAGCACAGGATAAATGATGGATTGATGAACTGGAAGAAACTGAGCGGAGTACTGTGTGATAAGGTTAGCTGCAGAATGAAAGGAAAGCTTTACAAGTCTGTGGTGAGGCTTGCGATGCTGTATAGCGCAGAAACTTGGCCAATTACAAAAGCCCAAGAGAAAAAGATGGAAGTGGCAGAAATGAGAATGTTAAGGTGGATGAGTGGAATGACACGAAAGGATAGACTAAGGAATGAGTACATCATGGGAACAGTCAAAGTGGGGCCCATAGGGAAGAAGATCCAAGAAAGTAGGCTAAGATGTCTGGAGATGTGCTGAGAAGAGGGGTGTACTACATGGGAGTTGAAGACCTAGAAATCGAAGGATCAAGGAGAAGAGGAATACCAAAACTGAGATGGAAAGACAAGGTAGCAGGGGACCTACAAGAATTGGGGAGTTGAAGACCTAGCAATCGAGGGATCAAGGAGAAGAGGAATACTGAAATTGAGATGGAAAGACAAGGTAGCAGAGGACCTACGAGAGAAAGGATGGCTCAGAGAAGAAGCACTGGATAGCCATTTATGGAAGAGAAGGATCCAGCAAAGCAACGCCGACCCCACATGACGTGGGAAAAGGCTGAGATAACGATGATGATTATTTCTGACAGTGTTTCCATATTTTTGTCCAACTAGTACATTTTCGTGCTGCAAATATGCAAACCACTAGTCATCGTGTAAGATGGATTCACGTACTCCGCCTAATTGCATTCCTGTTAATGGGTTGTGGCTTCCCATGGTCCTTTACTGTCATGATAACTGATAATCGTGAAACAATGTAGTAACGTTGTTAACAGCTTTACGACGTTGTGTCAGTAAGTATGCAAGTAGAGAAATGATCATTCAGGAAAGCCGACGGCAACATTAAAGCTACTGCACGATGGAAAGCGTAAATGTTAAACGGAATTCGACTCTCACAGCAAAAAGATGGTTCAAATGACTCTGAGCACTGTCGGTCTTAACACCTGAGGTCATCAGTTCCCGAGAACTTAGAACTACTTAAACCTAACTAACCTAAGGACATCACACACATCCATTTCCGAGACATGATTCAAACCTGCGACTGCTTGCAGCAGAGGGTAGATTCGAAAGAGTCGAAAGTTCCAAGTAGATACCATATTTTTCGACTGAAGTCCATCCAAAATTGTAGTGCGTTCATGCAGAAAAGTTTGTTTTCTGTGTTTGCTACAGTTTCCTGTACACTAGTAATTTGTGGCGTTGAAACATTTGCGTACTTATTGTAGGCCTTCTGAATATTGTATTATTTATTCTGCATTTCTGTTCAGCAGGTGTCATAAAATGTTGCGAAATTTTCTCTTCGAAGAGGACTTTTGGGACATTTCGTAGAGGAACCGTCCACCAGCACTCGCAATGTGACGCAGTCGTTGGACATAATTGATGCTAATGTGCGGAGTTGTCTGTGCACAAGACCTACATCCATATCACTTGCAGAAAATCCAAACATTAGCGGAGGACTACCCACGAGTACAGTTGGTACAATGGTATTTGTAGCGCTTTATATTCCAACCAAAGTTTCCTACATTGATGGTATGTGACGCTATATGAATATACACTTTAGAAGATGCTGGGGCAACACTCATACTTGCGCAAAACAAAAGCCCACGTGCGTAAGTGGTTAGAAGTAACTACTTCAGACATGTTTTCCCTCACTATTGGATGAGATGCCACTTCAGGCTTGCCAGGAAATTTGGCAGCAAAACAACGGAGCTCCAGCTCATTTTGATCTGGACATCACAAGTCCAAATCGATGTGTTGGTAAAGGGAAACAAACGTTTTCCATGGCTAGATCTCAGACTTGGGTGAGGATTTAATTTCACGGATCCACGCCGCTACTGAAGCATTGAATGCAAAAAGATGGTTCAAATGGCTCTGAGCACTATGGGACTTAACATCTATGGTCATCAGTCCCCTAGAACTTAGAACTACTTAAACCTAACCAACCCAAGGACATCACACACATCCATGCCCGAGGCAGGATTCGAACCTGCGACTGTAAGCGGCGAGCGGTCTCCGGCGCTGAAGTCATGGACTGTGCGGCTGGTCGCGGCGGAGGTTCGAGTCCTCCCTCTGGCAAGGGTGTGTGTGTTTGTCCTTAGGATAATTTAGGTTAAGTAGTGTGTAAGTTTAGGGACTGATGACCTTAGCAGTTAAGTCCCATAAGGTTTCACACACATTTGAACATTTTTGGCCGTAGCGGTCACGCGGTTCCGGACTGAAGCGCCTAGAACCGCTCGGTCACAACGGCCGGCTCGCAATATACATTTATTTTTTCTAAATGGTTTTGCAATTTGTTTTGATCTTCTGATAACTTTACTAGTCGATAAATGACAGCGTCATTTGCAAACAACCTAAGACGGCTGCTCAGATTGTCTCCCAAATCGTTTATATAGATAAGAAACAGCAAAGGGCCTATGACACTACCTTGGGGAACGCCAGAAATCACTTATGTTTTATTCGATGACTTTCCGTGAATTACTAAGAACTGTGACCTCTCTGACAGGAAATCACGAATCCAATCACATAGCTGTGACTATACTCCATAAGCACGTAATTTCACTACAAGCTGCTTGTGTGCTACAGTGTCAAAAGCCTTCTGGAAATCCTTCAGCACATGCTTCACTGAAGCAACCTTTTTGCGTAATACTAGTGTCGATCGTCAATTAAAGCTCATGGTGTTCACATTTGCCACTTGAAGTAAAAATCTGAAACGCGATGATTTTTCTGTTATATAGTTATTGAGAAGCCACATCAGCCACTGTAATTTACGACTAGTTAGATAAGTAATTAAAGATAATTGAGGGTCACTGTAGACTATTTTGATAGTTTTCTCTTTTGTGAAACTTAATTTAAACCTAGATTATAGATGTGATATGGCATAGGTCATCCTTCGATCCATTGTAGAACTTGGAAACCCATTCAGGGAATATTCGTTCACATTTTTGTTGAACGCAGTTGGTTTTTACCATCCTGTATTAAAACATTCCCTTTTATCAATAGTGCTATTTATAAACAATGTTTTGTGAGTAGAACAAAATTTCCAATGGTAAACTTAACTGCTTTTTCGACGTTATTTTACCATCTAACTTAAAATAGGAAAGCCTTGAACCCCTTCCACTAAATTTAGTTAGTATTAAGATTCCTTTACAGGGAGTGCAGTGGAGCTGACGCTGAAATCATTAAGTATTTGGTTATATCATCGCTAGTCTCATTGAACTCTTCTGAATTCTACATGTCATGTGTGGTCTGGCTTCTCCTTACCAGCAACAGGTCCCAGGTTCAAACTAGTCAATTCCCTAAAAAACACGCTCAGAGCGTCGTTGCGCGAAAGTGGTAGGGAGACACGACTTAGAACAAACAGACACCACGCAGAATGATATACTTAAATTTAGTTCTGAAAGTGAAAGGAGACGAAGGCAACAAAAGTGCCATGAGTAAATTCTCTAATTTCGTATACAAAAGTTAAGCGTGTAGCTCACGTTTTTAAGGCTGTTGATAAGATAGTACTTTTCTTTATGTGAAGATAACAACATTTAGTAGCACTTGGACATATATTTATGATAAAGAAGCGACCGCTTGCACTACCAACAGCCAAGGTCGTCAGGATCTTGGACAAGTATGGTGTGGAGACGTTTTCCGACACTGCTCACAAAATTTTGGGGCATGCTTAGTTCTATGAAACATTCTTTAGGACTCTGGCCACCTCGTGTGAACGGCACCACGTTTGAGTGTGTGACAGTAAATACGTCGTCCAGACGCGACGCTGCATTTCACAAAAATGTACAGAACACGCGAGGGACGTGTAACTCGGCTACACTAGCAGGTCGGTGTTAGCGGAGCACAGCATCCTCGAGGGACAAAAAATAATTGGTTTCATTGTGGTTAGAAGCTTGCACCGGACTGTAGATACCCCAATAAGTAGCTCAGCCGGTTTTGATGTACTGTCTCCAGTTGGTATTCAAACTTTAAGCGTAACATTGTCTCAGGTGTTGGAAGTGTTGGACATACTGCTTATGTCAGTCATTAGTATCTAAGACAGAACCTTTGGACCATTGGCTTTTCGGCTTGGCTGACAGCAGATCGCCGGAATTGTGGCTTTGTAGTACATATCCTGTCCCTTCCAATCTTTACCCATTATCCTTCAAGAACTGGTTGGATTAAGTGGTTTCCCGGTGACAGACGAAAGTGGAAGTCGTGCCTTTTCTGGAAACAACACCGTAGCGACTCTAGCAGCCTAAGTGTGATTACTATGGATTGTTATAACAACGTACTCATTGAACTTACCAGAATTCAGCATACGGCTCCAGTGTTGTTTCCTTTAACGATACTAACGTTTCGAATATAATCGATACAAAAAGTAAAAGTATGGATAATTTTTAAAATTCTTATAAATTTAATGCAGTTTTAAAGCTTATACAATTTATTTACAAACAATGGAACACTTTTCTGTGAGACACACAGGGTACTGTAAAATAATGCTGAGTTCCTATACGAGTAAAATAACAGACAAACACAATCGTTTGCAGCATCAGTCTTTAAGTGCATCTAAAACGCTTACAGTGGTCTAAGCCACAAGAAGGATAAACAGTACCACCACCAAAGAATTATTCACAGTTTCCAACACTTCACAAGCATTTGGAATTTATGTAGCTCCCGAAAGAAAATAACTTTATACAACCTTAGTATTTATTTTCTTTCCTTGGGTCTAGGTTAAAATTTTGTGACTGAATGATTCAAACATTTTCGGTATCATTGTAAATGCAGTTTCAGACGAATCAGTTCTTTTGTTTCACGTTGTTTAATCTCTAATGGTCGTTCTAAATTTGCGTTTGAAAGAGAAAAACCTCAGATAACTGGAGGGGGCTCTGAAGTACTCCCCTTCAGAGTGAGAGTTCACTTCTTTAAACTGCAGCTCCACCATGCTCGTTGAATAGAATTGGAAACATACAATTACTGATACCAGACCGTGAAGAAACGTACCGGATTCAAATTCTTTTGCCCCCTCAGTCCTCAGTGTCTTTCTGACAGAAGGCTTGAGACATTTTGCTGTAGTTAAGCCAATTACAAATACAGACTTTAAAGGTTTAATTTTTTAGCAGATTTGCCTTATGTGACAAAATTTGTAATTAGTGAGGATTAATCGAGAACCTCTTGGAAAAGTAAGCAATCTGATCACAATTTCTTAGATAACTTTAAAACTAAAGAGTACAATGGTGGGTATTCCTTTTTTTGTGAGGACAAAGTTGCTTCTAAACACATAAATTTGAAACTGCTGTCGAAAAAACTGAAGCAAATGAAAAAAGTCGCATCTACAATTATATTTTCTGTGGCTATTAATTTGACATTGTAGTCTATGTTGCAGCGTATGAAGTTTTGAAATGTAATTTTACACTGCCTGAGAAAAAAAAGTGAAGCACTGAACCCTGAGGTCGTGAGGCTATGTGATGTTTTTTCAGTGATTATAAAATCGAGTCAAACTAAAAAGAACTTGGCAGTATGCCTGGATATATGCACTAGGTCGGTTTGGAAGGGCGTCATAAAGCCGTTGTGTATGTAGGACCACAACTGTTGCAACAGTTGCTTGATATTCTGGACATTGGCACTGGGGCGCAGTTGACATTAGACCTGTTCCCACACACGTTCTGTCGGGGAGAGATTTGGGAAACTTGCTGGCTTCGGCAGTACCTCATCGTCATGTAGACAGTTTATACACACACTTGACCTGTGTAGACAAGCATAGTCCTGTACAAAAATGGAACAACGATACCGTCGCATGAGGACGCGGATAACCATGCCGTACCGCTGTGTCGACGGAGTTCCCTCAAACTTAAAATCATACCCGATAGCTTCCCACACCTCGAGGCCAGGAGCAACGTCGTTATGCCTCTCCTAAACATTGAAAGATTGGGACCTCTCTGCACGTGGCCATCATACGCCTCTACGATTGTTATCCGGTGCGATGAAGAACCGCGATTCATCGTTGAACACAATGAAACGCCATTCATCAGCATTCAGCAGTCGGTGATTCCGGTAGCGGCACCAGTCCAATCGCAGCCGTCTGTGTTGTGGTGTTAACGTTAGCCTACATATGCGAGGGTAATTCCATAGTCTGGCTGCAACAAGTCTCCAATCAATGGCGCAGGATGTCACAGAATGTCGCAGGATGTCCATTATTAATTCTCGGTTTCTCGGTGTAAATGTGAGGAGGCTACGACTTGCTTGGTGCTCAGTACCCGATCCTTCCTTATAGTGGTCAAACATGGTTAATCAGAATCTTGGCGACGACTGTGCCTGCCCTCATGTTCCCATGCAGTCGGGCATCGAGCCACTGTCGCTTCCGAACGCACCACAAATCAGGATATTCCACGATTAGATTACCAGGCCAAATGGTGATCCACAATAAGGCCGTTTCAGACACCGTCAGGTGCCGATAAAGCTGTCTCACACGAGTATCCGGCTTCTCAGTGTTCTCCACGGTGATCACTCAACATCTGGTGCTGTACATGCCCTTATATAACGCACCAGGCGTGGCAACAACACTAAACACGAACAAGTGTTACGCGCCCTGTTGGTCGTTCTGCCTGTCACCGATAATTGCAACTCTTCATCATTTACATATCCGCCGATAGTGTGTATGTGTACGAAGTCACGTTGACATCCCACTAAGTCTTCTGGTTGCTTCACTGTTTTTGTCAGGCAGTGTATTTGTGGGTGGTGCTTCTGAAGTCTCCCGGCGATTCTCTGTCGCACCTCAAGCGTTATGAACGGAACACTTGATCACTGAGTGTTAGTAATAATTGCAGAAACACTTAATTGAATTTCAATTTGTACGTAAGTTACTAGGTGATTTTTTTGTGAAACAACACGAAGTACCAACCTAGTGCTATTAAATGAGAGATAGGCATTTGATTTCAGCAATATCTCTTTGTTTATGGGCCCATAACATCCCACAATGTTTTTCTTGGTTGGCGAGGGGGAACGATAACTAATACCCTCGTAAAAGAATGGCGAAAGTTTGGAATTTAGCGTTCACTGATTTCTATGTCGCTAGAGGAGGACTACTACGTCAATGGTGTGGGGATGAAAATCGGTTGTCTCCTTGCGAAAGGAACTATTCCAGTATTTGCCGAAATGCCTTTAGGAAACAACGGAAATCTAAACATCGGTTTTCAAACAGGGAACTTAAATTCTTTCCCTCAGAAGGAAGGAAGATTATGGTTTGACATTCGGTCAAAGACGAGATAATTAGATACGGAGCGCAAGATCGGATTCTGGAAGGATGGGAAAAAAATCGGTCGTGTGCATTCAAAGGAACAATCCACAAATTCACCTAAAAAATAAAAAATAAAAAAAACGACCGTCGATCGAAGGTCCTGAGATGATTGCCAATAGACAAAACGTCAAGAAGGGCCACGAGAGCCTCAACAATCTTAAACTTGTTAATCTCTTAAAGTTGAATTTTGAACATGTAACTCTCTAATCTTTCATATCTTTGCTATGCTATCGTTCTCTCTCTACCTTTCACATTCCCCTCTCTCTCTTTCTCTTTCTATCTCTCTCTCTGCATCCACGTCTACGTGGATACTCTGCAACTCAGACGGAAGTGCCTGGCAGAAGGTCTATCGAAAGGTCCATCGAACCACCTTCATGATAATTCTCTATCATTACAATCTCGAACAACACGTGAGAAAAACGAATACCTATATCTTTCCGCGCAGGCTCTGATTTCCCATATTTTATTGCGATGAAACTTTTTCCCTATGTAGGTCGGCTTCAACTAAATGTTCTCGTATTTGGAGGAGAATGTTGGTGATTGAAATTCCGTGAGTTGATCCCGCCGCAACGAAAAACGCCTTTGTTTTAACGATGTCCACCCCAAATGCTGTATCATGTCAGTGGTGCTTATTTATTGATAATACAAAACGTGCTGTTCTTCTTTGAACATTATCTCTCTCTCTCTCTCTCTCTCTCTCTCTCTCTCTCTTCCAGGTTCCAAGTACGTCAGTTCCACGAAAAAGACTGATTCATAACGAGCCAGAAAACTTATTTTCTTACTTAGCTAAAAAAGATTTATAGGAGGGTGCTGATTGCTGCAAAACAGCTCATTTAATGACATAGTAAAGTATAGTGCAGAGAATAAGAGCAAAGCAGTCTGGGATGTCCTAAAACAGGAAAAAGAGAGAGACAAACAAGAACATCACAACATGTAGATGTTAAATGAATGTCGTGTGGCTAGGGTCTCCCGTCGGGTAGTCCGTTCGCCCGGTGCAAGTCTTCCGATTTGACGCCACTTCGGCGACTTGCGCTTCGATGGGGATGAAATGATGACGATTAGGACAACACAACACCCAGTCCCTGATCGGAGAAAATCTCCGACCCATCTGGGAATCGAACCCGGGCGCTTAAGATTGACATTTTGTCGCGCTGGCCACTCAGATACCGAGGGCGGACGTGCAGATGTTGGAAGGGGAAGTAATACATGATGTGCATTTTAATAAACGTTGTGAATGAGCATTTTTTAAGGTTTTGCATAGAATTAAAGCAAAATTTTTCCAAAAACTAATGTACTATTTGCAAATCTTTATGCATTAAATACAGTTATATTGTTATCAAAGACAGATTAAGTAAAACTGTACAAAACCCAAAAAAATTAAAAGTCAGTGGGCTTAGATGAAGTATTAATTTGCGTTTGATTTTTACCTGTTATAGACGCAAGTTCATGATTGTTACAATCAGTGTCAAAATGTCGGCTTAACCATCATTTCACAGCAAAAAAAAGTAAAACTGGCGAATTTCAAAGGTCAACCCTTCACCTTCAGAATTATTGTACAAGAATCTCTAAACGCGATCAATATGAAAATTCTAAAATTTCGTGGTCACTTTCCTTACAACCATATCTTCTTGAAATGTGCTTCCGCGTCATCCGTCCAGCTGATAAAATAAAGTAGAGTGAAATGACGTATGCCAACCTGAGTACTGGCAGCGTCATAGTACCTGTGACAATGCACACAGAGCAACAACTATTTTAAGTAAGTCATTCGCATCAGGGAACTGCACAGAGAATTTTAAACAGGCAAGAGTTGTCACCTGTTAAAGAAAGTTTATGCACAAGACACAGAAAACTACAGACCAGTCTCCTGCTGTCGTCATTTTCAAAAATAATAGAATCAGTTATGAAGCACAGATTAATAGAAAACTGCGAACCATTTTCCTGCTGTCGTCATTTTAGAAAATAATACAATCTATTATGAAGCACAGATTAATAAATTACGTCAATAATAAAACCTTCCTAGGGAATTGCATTTTGGGTTCTGAAGCTGAAAAAGTGTAGAATCAGCTATAACAAAAATTTCAAAAATGGTATTTGATACTTTCGATAAAGGCGAGTGTGTCACGGGCATTTCTTAGATCTTTCTAAGGCTGCTGAAGCACTTTACCATACGATTCTACTAAATAAGGTGGAATCATCAGGAATTAGGGTTGTATCTAATAACTAGTTCGGATATACATAGCAGATAAAGTACACAAACCTCAAACAAGGCTAAGCTTTTAGTGGAAAACTTATCTGAACAAAAAAAATTTTATAAGTTATTGCAGTTCCTCATGGTAGCATATTAGGATGATTATTACTCGCGAAAATCAACTCTGAAGGCTAAGCAAATGAAACGCTCAAAGAAGTTTACAGTTGACCACTATTATAGCCACTGAGAAACCAAGAGAACACCTTGCAGACAAAGTAAACGAAGCTCTCGAGAAATTTTACAACTGGTAAATATGCGATAAAGTTATAGTTCACATAAAAAGTCCGGGTAAGTGCGCATAGGAATCGTGTACCGAGGGTTCCGTACATACTTTATTATGTATCTAGACAGTTCATCCACCCCGAGAACTGAGAATTTCGACGATTTTTGCCTGGCTTCGATAGCTATACTAGCAAGACATCAAGGTATGTGACATAAATGGCCATATCTTTTGATTACATTGACTTAAAAGTTTCATTTTTTTTACAACGCCAAAGGACCAGAGACATGACATAAATTTCATCTTGAAACTTCTACCCGTTCCTGAGAAAAATGAGTTTTAACAAACGGACAGACAGACAGTCGGATAATATGGCAAAAATATTTTTTTCGTGCGATACAATTACAAATTAACACTTTTAGGATTTTTTTCTTTTACTTGTACTGTAAAATCTTTCCTACGATTCCAGGTCAACGCCAAGTACTCTAGAGGCTTTGATGAGTGAATTTGCGAGTATCGAAATATGTGGCATAAATTGCCTATCTTTTGATTTCACTGGCTTCGGTGCTTGAAATTTTTACGTCGTCAAGGGATCGTAGACCTTCTTATTTGACACTAATTTCAACTTGATACATTTACCCGTTCCTGAGAATAAAATAAGAGAGGGGCAGACAGATAGATAACAAATGACAAAATCAAATATTTTTGTGCGATGTAGTTGCAAATTAACAGTTTTCGGATTTTTTCTTGTACTCTTAGTGTGAAATCTTGCTTATTACTAAATTTCAAAATTCCGAGTCGACGGCAAGTACCCTATAGTTTTCAGTGAGTGGGTTTGCGAGTATCAGAGGAAGGAATATAAATGGCCAGGTCTTTTGACTGCTTCGAGTTAGAAGCTTAAATGTTTTATACTGCAAACAGGCTGTGTACTTAGTACCCGACATAAATGTCAACTTTATACGTCTACCCAATCCTGAGTGTAAGGGTTCCTAACAGACGGACAGACACAAAGTCGGATAACAAATGGCAAAAAAAAAATCATGTGATATAATTACAAATTAAATTCTTTTGGATTTTTCCCTATACTTGTACTGTGGAGCTTTACTTCCTGCCAAATTTCTTGATCCTAGGTCAATGGAAAGTGCACTACAGGTTTTGATGAATGAGTTTGTATCAAAATATGTTACATAAATGACCGTATTTTTTGACTGAATTGACGTAGACGCTTTAATTTTTCACATCGATAAGGGACAATTGACCTTAATACACGTCATAAATTTCAACTTGACGCGTCCATCTGTTCCAGAGAAACAGTTCTTAACAGTCGGAGAGATAGACAGACGAACAACAAAGTGTTCCTGAAAGGGTTCCGGTTTTACCGATTGAAGTACGGAACCCTAAAAGGCCGTGAATTTTAGTCTGAAAACGGACAAGATACTGTTGAAGTGTGAACACACAAAGATACTTGTAAGCAGAAAGTCACAGCATTTATTGCCCACAGAGTCTTGTCATCAATGTGTAACAGCTAGTGTCTTTTAGATACATACTATTCATATCTACACTCAGTTCTAAGCTATGGAATTCTTTCCAGGGTAACAATTTAATAAAATATGAACATAGATATCAAACAGCAGAAATGGTATATAAGGATTATACCCATACCGGTTTGTTTACTAGTCAGTTATGTACATTAAAAGTAATGTTGATAATAGTACACAAACAGCTCTACAGCTGACCTGAACAGGATCACTACTAAACTTCCTTTTGCTAAGAAAGAATAAACATAAAATTCAAAACAGGATTGTCTGCAGTGGAATATAACTGTAGTCAATGAGATTAAAGAGATTACTAAAACAAACTTATTCAAAAGGCAGCAAAAAAAAGTACCTGTTAAGCAATACGGTGGGGTATTTCTTATGTAGCACAGAGCAGGGATTCGGTAAAAAATTTAGTATAAGTAAATAAACATAAAACATCTCTGTCATTTCATACCTCACTTTCGAACACTGTTTTTTTTCTGGAAGACCATATTTTTGCTAAGCTCAACAGCTCTCTAATCGACACTGACTCAATTTTTCAAGCAAGAAAGTCGAATGTTCCGGTTAAAGAAAAAAATGGAAACCAAATACCGTCACCACTGTCCCATTATTGTGTCATGTTACATTATGGAATAATCTCTTTATATTAAGTGTGATACATACTATGATCAGTACTGAGAAATGAAAGGACAGTGTAGCACTGACATTTTACATTATTAAATAACTTCTTCTCGAAACATTATTCTACACAAAAGCATAAACCGAATTAGGTTTTAAATAGACTGGCCTTGTATTTGGGAGGATGGAGGTTCCAATCTTCAAGCAGTCAACATGATTTACTTTTTCCGCGGTTTCTCTTAATTACTTCAGGCAAATGACGTATGCTTCCTACTATAAGGTTACGGTCGACTACCTGCCCATCTTTTGCCCGTATATATGAATTATTTTTGTTTGAAACTGTGGTACCATGACACGTCCAATATCCGCTTGAAAGTGATGTACGGATGAATAAAACCACTACCGTTACTTTCTCCTTGTCATTGTGGAATATACTCAGACGTCACAATTTAGTTTTGCCTATTTCTGTTAAGTTTCTCGATTCAGTGCAAGCTAGTTTGCTAATTAAAGAAATTTCCCGGTCAGTTACCCCATGAGATGAGGTATAATGCTGGTATCTATTTCCGGGACAGTGTCCAATTAATTTCCCTTCGCATCATTCTTAAGGTGACGTGTCTTGAGCCTAGTTCTTCAAGAACAAAGGCGTTTAACGTGGTTTTCTGTCCTTACAAGGGGAAATTCCCATCGCAACCCGTCTCAGATTCAGTAGTAAGTTTGTCCATTGGATAGCCCGCCAGAAACTGAATACAGATCAAACATGAAACAGGAAGAAGGTATACTGAACTGTGGAAAAAAGAAGTAAAATAGAAACAGTGAACTGCCCAAATTTAATATGTGCAATATCGAGCATCTTTAGCGTGGTGATTGTGTGGTCATGGTGTCACACTGTGAAGAGGAAGATCCTCCTTAGTGCCGCATTTTTTCTTTTTTTTTTTTTTTTTTTTTTTTTTTTTTTTTTTTTTTTTTTTTTTTTTTTTTGCACAAAATTACGACCTGTCCTTCCGGTCATTGACGTGTCTGTCTGTTCACTGCATTCAAATTTGTGTATGTGTCCTGGCATAATGTCCGTTTGCAACAGCGACGTGTAACGAAAGGATCTCCAGACGTACTGAGATGCCGCATAGACTTCCCACGGAAATGAAAAGAACGAACAAACGAATGTGAAATGTGTTACAACGAAGGAATTCAAGAGTCAAAGCTTCCAAAACGGATCGCAAGAGACATAACGTGTGGTACCTGTTTAGAAAATATAGCAAGTGCATATCCATTGGGCCAATTTACCACTAAATCTGAGGGGGGGAGGGAGGGTGCGATGGGAAGTTTCTCATGTTGGTATTCACAGAGTGTTAAAATGGTTCAAATGACTCTGAGCACTATGGGGCTGAGGCCATCAGTTCTCTAGACCTTAGAACTACTTAAACCAAACTAACCTAAGGACATCACCCATGCCCAAAGCAGTATTCGAACCTGCGAACCTGCACTCCTAGAATCGCTCGGCCGTCTCGGCCGGCTCACAGAGTGTCATCAGTTCAAAACAGAAATGATGTATTTCGGCATATATGTGCAAATGGTTGTTGAACTATTAGAGAGAGAAACTGAGTTTTTTTATTTTCAATCTATATGTTGGTGTCACATATATTAGAGAATCATTTAGCTCTTTAAACGTCCCTGCTGACAATGAAATATGTATATATTATTGAGGTATACTGTAATCAGAGGCAACATCGAGAATCTAAGTGCCGTAACAGATATAAATTCCCGTTCGGCAACAGAGTCGAGCAGTTTCTTCAACTGCATAGGTTTTCTACTGCAGGTGAAACTGCAGACGGGCACTGCGTCCCGCGCCCCACGTCAGCCTTGGGCCGTTCCGGGCCAGGAGTTATTCACCCGTGTTTGCCCTGACGTCGGTCGGACACACGCAGTCCGAACGACTCACTCCATGTGTCGTAACAGCGCGACTAGATTTCCTCGGCCTACGGGCTACAGCTGTGGAGGTTAGCAACGGCCGCAGAGGTTCGGGCTCTGCGAGAATACCGGTTCCGAAATTCTGGCGTCGGTAATGACGTCAGCACAGGCTGCATACGTGCGCTCTCTCACGGCCACTGTGGAGTCGCCTACTTCGGGAGAGGCTCTGAGTTGCCACCTCCGCTCTCTCCGTCTTCAGTATTCGTCGTCGAGACGTAACGAGCGGACGTCTAAGGGCGACCCTCTATTTTAGGGTTCCAGTTCCGACAACACCGACGCACGACAAGTTTCATAGCACTGCGAAGTAAAATTGCAGATCTGCTAGACAGACCAGGGAACTGAAACTGACATGGGAAACTGAGGGTAGAAAGTGGAAGTCTGTCTCCACAGCTAAGCGGGCAGTGGATCCAACTGTCGTCCAAAGGATAAGAGTCTGATCCCTGGTTGTCAAAGTACACTATCTGATAGTGATGTAGCTAGATTGGTTTCAGCGTACCATTTTTCTTCAGTTTTATTTTCTTTCTACATCGTGCTTCAGAAATCTTCCAGGTACTCAGGTACTTTCAGTTCAATTCGTTGTCTTAGACGCCATGAGCGCTTTAATCCATCACTGATAGAAGTTTAATTAGCTTTGGAATACTTCATTGCTTGCCTCCAATTTCTTAAGCGACTTACCTTTATCTTTACGGTGAGTTTGGTTGTGATTTACGTGTGTTACGAGGGTTCTAACTTAAAGAGTGGCTCCTATTTATTCACAAACGATACAAAAGGGTTACATGTTTGCACCTGTTACTGCCCTTCAAAGTAGTCACCAACGTTGTGCAGAACCCGTTGCCAGCGATGTGGAAGGCGTAGTATACCATTAGCAGAGCCTGTTCTGTTGATGGTGCGAATGAAGTGCTCTACTGCCTGTCGAATTTCTGGAACAGTTCTGAAACCAATGCCACGAAATGGTTCCTTCATCTTCAAATCAAATCAAAGTCACAAGGACTTAAGGCGTATAACTGTTCGTTTTTAGAGCATCACCTGCAACCAGCTTTGCGAAAGAAGCGGCGACACTTTCTGCGCAACCCATCCATCATTTTGCAGGACAATGTGCGGTCGCATACAGCGCAAGCTGTTGCTGCTCTGTTCGGTCGATGGGACTGGGAAGCACTGTACCATCCACTATACTCCCCAAGGAACCACCTCGTGGCATTCGTTTCAGAACTGTTCCAGAGATTCGACAGCAGTAGACCGCTCCATTCGCACCACCAACAGAACAGGCTCTGCTAACAGTATACTACGCCTTCCGCATCGCTGGCAACGGGTTATACACAACGCTGGTGACTACTTTGAAGGACAGTAACAGGTGCAAACATGTAACTCTTTTTTATGGGTTGTGAATAAATAGTAGCCACTATTTAAGTTCCAACCCTCGTATAATGGCAGTGTAATATTGTCAAATAAGAATCAACCATCTAATCTCTATCCAGCCTCTCTTGTTGGTACGTCTTTGATAAGCTCGGAGTTACTTGAAAGGAAAGGTCCCATCAACGTAGAGCTCACTGTAAGCAAAGCATTAGCTCAGTTGGAGAAAGGTGGATAAGGAAATCGGCGATGGACTTGTTGCAGGAACCATATTGGCGTTTGGATCTTTGATTTAGAAAAACCATGCTAAACCTAGACTTGGATGGCCAGTCGGGTCTGAGGAGGACCCATCCAGGAAACGAGTTCGTCGTCTTATGGAATGCGTCACTCACATAGGCAGAGATCTCTAACACAAAGTGATGCAGTGACACTTAACCAAGAGGCTATCGATACGAATCTTGCACGTAAAACTGTCACCTCCAATACGTGTCCACCAGTTGCCTTCCTCAAAATATAGGCCACGGAACTACTGATAGTGCTCCGACCTTCGGATGGAGACGTCCACTACTTTTTCTGCCTCCCGACGTCATCAACAATCAGACTATGACACCACTCTACATGCACTCAGACACTGAAATCAAACAGTTTCACACAGGGTACTACACTACGTAATGAAAGGACCAATGAGCACAGAGTAAGCAAAATCTTTCCGATTAGTCAGCTGAACAAATCTTCGTTACCTTCTAATATCGCCACACGATGTGACTGTTCCTTACCACGTCAGAATAACCGCCAACAGAAGTCACGTGAATAATGTGTGTCGAACGGAAGGAGGATCACATTCTCCTGATTATGGTTAATTAGTTCTCTCTCGCCGGCAGCGGTGGCCGAGCGGCTCTAGGCGCTCAGTCCGGAACCGCGTGACTGCTACGGTCGCAGGTTCGAATCCTGCCCCGGGCATGGATGTGTGTGATGTCCTTAGGTTAGTTAGGCTTCAGTAGTTCTAAGTTCTAGGGGACTGATGACCAAAGATTTTAAGTCCCATAGTGCTCAGAGCCATTTGAACCAATTAGTTCTCCATAGTGGTGCGAGACGGCCGTAGAAGTGAAAAATCTAAATCGTCTGTGACACCTAACATTTGAAACCTTTCCATCAGTGATTAACACAATTTTGTTTTCCAAATGGTTCAAATGGCTCTGAGCACTATGCGACTTAACTTCTCACGTCATCAGTCGCCTAGAACGGCTCTGAGCACTATGCGACTTAACTTCTCACGTCATCAGTCGCCTAGAACTTAGAACTAATTAAACCTAACTAACCTAAGGACATCACACACATCCATGCCCGAGGCAGGATTCGAATCTGCGACCGTAGCGGTCGCTCGGTTCCAGACTGTAGCGCCTAGAACCGCACGGCCACTCCGGCCGGCTTTCCAAATGGCACCTATCATTCTTCAGCGGAGTGAGTGCTACACAGAACCAGCAAACTGGATAAAAACTAGGTCGCGAATAGAATCCGAATCTGAATGTGCATTACGAAAGGCGGGGAGAGGGGGGGGGGGGGGGGGGTGCGGGAGAGCAACTCTTCACATGTTGTTTCTCATTGGTGTTACCACTGCAAAAATTAGCAATATTTTTACTGTAGAGCCTGAATAGAAGTACGATAGGAGAAGAGGCTGGTGGAAGATTTCAGCCAGTGTTCGAGTTCTACTTAAATACCTCAAGAAGTAGAGTTCTACGAGAGATCGGCAAGGTGAGGTACGTTGATATAAACGGCTATGGGTCTATGCGTTCGGAACAATCCAGAGAGGGATATCATTCTCGATACAATCTCTTGTTTGACCAAGCTATTGTCCCATATGTTCTTCCCTCTAGTAACGTTAGTTTTGAACATTTTCACATGCTTAAAATTATTTCCGAAGTTTCTAAATCTTGTGGAAAGTTATAGAGACCGATTGAACTTTTAGACGAATGTTTATGTGGTAGAGCTATTGCAGCATGCAGAGATATGGGTCAATTCGTGGTCGTATACATTGTTTTTATAAGTTTGCGCTATAATCTCGAGTTACACGTTTCTATAAAGGGGCAAATATTGACTTTTTTCACGTCTATTCTCTATATTACCTCAGTAAGAAGTATGTTCAAATGGTTCAATTGCCTCTAAGCACTGTGGGACTTAACATCTGAGGAAACCTTCCCCCTACACTTTGAACTACTTAAATCTAACTGACCTAAAGACATCACACACATCCATGCTCGAGGCAGGATTCGAACCTGCGACCGTAGCAGCCGCGTGGTTCCGGACTGGAGCGCCTACAACCGCTCGACCAAAGCGGCCGGCTTCATGACATGTTCATGACACTCTTATTCATTAAAATATATTTCTATTTTACTTTCGCCTTACACTCATCCACCTTATCTGTAGAGTATGATTATTACTATGTACTATAGACTCCAGTAATCGCACTTGGTCATATGGACAAGGATTAGAAGGAAATTGTGTGTGGTTTATTCAGAGGAAACATCACAGCATTCAAGTGGAGTTATTCGCCGCACAAATTTAGGTCGACGAACACTTGAACTTAATGCAAGTGCCGAACCTCGACCACTGAGCTATAACGTTCATTATTTTTGTATGTTTCACAAAAAGGTGATGGCAGTGTGTCCGGAGTTTACACCCAGAGGGACTAGCATATCAGTGTAAAGTGAACTCGCCAAAGTAAGTCTTTCTCTATATGTTATTGGTTATAGCAGTTTCGGGCTGTGCCTTGAGCCATGATCCATTGTAAATAATCAGCGTGTAGCATACATCGCTCTGTTACCAGGGACAGTCGCTCTGGGACCGAAGCTGCTGCCTCTCTGGAGACTTCTGTCAGTGAAGTCTCCTACCAGCCCTTCTTATATTTCGTGTCAGCTAGTCCTTCTAATGCGGCTCGGCTGCCCTGGCCCTTTGTATAATGCTTCACTAGCACTCTGTTTCCACTCTCAATTAGCTTGACCATGGAGAGAAATTTCTCCTGTTAACCTTCAGGTCACAAGGTAAATAGTATCGGTGTGAAAGCCTCCTGAAAAGGACTCCCTGGTATATTGCATGGTTTATCCGATACGAACAGAACAGTTACCGAGTAGTGCTTCAAGGCACTTCTTTCTTTTCTTCGAAATCGTCTTTCGATGGTGTGATGTTCTCAGTCGGCGCCATTGCTATTGATCTTGCAAAATGCCAACTTCTAAGGCTTTCCTTTACGTTTGTAAGTTTACAAAATTAGTTATTTCATTTCTTGGATGTCAGCAATATTCTGATTTTATTTGCTTTATTATCGCTTACTGCTAAACAAACATGTCTTCGGTCCGATTCTGGACAGATAGCTCTCGTCAAAGATGATAGTTGCAGTGAACTGTCATACTAAAACTCTATCCCTGTTGTGTATCGTACGACGTCCTAAGATTGACAAACAAGATCATGTTATTTTTATAGCTTCACTATGCAAATGTAATCAAAATCTTTCTCGGAGACTGACTGAGAGAAATATCCATTTTATTCATTATCTCCGTTGCCTCTTAAGTTAAATATTATGTCCGACAACACAACTCAGAGTTTCTGAATCACTCACAGGATTGTCCAATGAAATTGTGTATTATCACACCCCTTATTTATCACACTTGAATCGTCACTGAATCCTAGACTTCTATACAAACACACTTTATCTGTTCGTTCCTGGATGCCCAGCAACAAACACCGAATATATTGGAATTATTTGTTTTGCCCATCTTCAGTGACAATGCCTCCGTGTGAACTTTCGTTCGTTTTCAGTGGAAGTTTATTCCAGCGCACTGATACTCGTGATGCACCTCTAAATTCTGATAACAAAGGTATTGTCCATACCAACCCGAAGCGCGTTACATAAGACAGAGGTCAGTTTTTCGGGTACTGTAAGACGTCTTCCATTATTTCACTGCCCACTATATACACTGTCTGGTAAATAATATGCACTTAAACTGTACCTTTCCCTCAGTGAACATCGCACAGAAGAAAACGGTTTGCACTTGTAGTGCAGTTCCTTCACTATTGTGCTGTAAGGCATATTCTATTCTGCAGTTTCCATTTTCAGTAGGGTTGTAACAGAACTGAAACACTTGTTTGATAAGGATATTTCGTTTGAAGGGCTTTCTCATACCATATCCAGTCGTTTTGTGCAAGATATCGCCATAATTCTTCTGTAATCGCTAAATCGTGCAATTTGGTTGAATAAACTACCAAAAATCTCTTGTCATCATGTGTAGAAAAAAAAACAGTCTTCTGGGAATTATGCGTGTAGCGAGAAGTTCCTTGACACAGTAGCTTTTATTAAATGGTCCCACCGAGCCTCAGAACAACATAAAAAGAAGAAAAAAATTGTGAGTGGAACCTTTCCACAGAAAGTTGGTGTTACTGGAAACCAAACACCAGGTAACAATATAATGGTCAGACGCAATGAAAATAAGTACACAATATTTAAATTTTCTACGTCTTTCGCAAAGTAAATAGCGACCTCATTAGACACATCTACCGAACCGTGGTGCTGCCAAGTGTAAGCAAGAGTAATCTCACTTAGAATACTAAGTAACTAGCATAGTAAATACGGTTCACCAACAATATTTTATATATTTATTTATTTTTGCTATATTGACCATTCAGCCAATGATGTGTTACAAGATTTCATAACACAAATAAATTACATTTTATTGTTCATTACTGTCACAAAAAAGTAGCTTATAGTTTACACACGTTCATATCGTTCGTTGATAGCAAATAGTCAACAGCAGTCGCTAGATACTGAACAGATTATACAAAAAGGGTTATTAGATCTTTATGGTATACTATCTGGAAAAGGAAAAAGAACATGGTTCAATTCTCCAGTCGACGTTCCATCACATTTACTAAATGGGAACTCAGTAACCGTAATTCAGTGTTAATGACTAGAAAATGAACTGTTGGTGAATCTTACTCTCATCAGCTATGTTATTTGAGGATATACAATGGCTCTCTGGATAGCGGTGATGACGGTGTACCGGTGTGGAAGTGTCTCACGGTTCAGTCATCCCGAGGGTCCTGAGGAAGAACCTGGCAGAAGGACTGAAACACAGTGCTTCAAACATAAACACGACGCCGCCAGAATACTCAAATGATCTCAAGTGGACGAAACACGGTTGTAAGAGCTAGGAGACCTGTACTTTTTAATTACTATGCATTATACAAAGTTACGAACAAGGTTACACTAAGCCACCTGAATAAGACTTTACGAGTATCAACAACAGACTGTTGATGTTACAACTGAACCACCTTCCACAACACTGTGGATAGAGACGTACTATAAGTTGGTCTTTGATGAGCTTACTGTGTTGTGGCACTAGGGTCATAGCTAACTAACTACGCACAACTATGCCTGATGTTATGCGCTTGCTTTTCTGACCTTATTATTCACTATTTGTCCTACAATACACGCAGAGCTAAAAATAGCGCACACAGAGGGCGACAAGAGATGTAAATTTTACCATTGCTTCGCTCTACGGCCTGTTTACGGCGGCTGGCGCTGGCTGGAACGGGTTCTGCGTCTCGCGACACAAGCAGAAATGTTGCATCAGCCAGGATTGGCCTCGACCTCAGGGCTCCAGGCGCGCCCGCTTTCCTCCAGAGTCGGCAACGTGTAAGACTGGCCTTTTGTAAAACTGTCCTTTCGTCGCTGATATCTCAGTGGCCACCAGGCTCACGGGGACACCCCTTAAACGTACTATCTCGGCTCTAAATCAATGTTGGGAAGGGTTTTTTGAAAAGCTTACCTGCTGTGTGTGGATCTGTTGTGAGACCCCGAAGACATTTCCAGTAACGATTGATTACTGAAATTATGAACTGAACTGCACATGCCTTGCAAATAGTTTTAATAGCTAAAATAATTTTCAACGCCATCTCTCAAATTAATATCATTTCTTCGCGCCCAAATAACTAACGTCTGTACCGTGCAAGTCACTGCGGTGTGTAGCGGAGGGCACACAGTGAACCAGTTTCTTTCCGCCCCTGCCTTTCCCCTTCCTTGCTATTCCATTCATGGATGATAAGCGGAAGGAAAGACTGTCAGATCCCCACCATGCGAGCCCGAGTGTCTCTAATTTTAGCTTTGTGGTCTTCACATGACAGGTACGTAGGATGTATTACGGTGCTAGCCATTAAAATGGCAACATTAGGGAGGAGAGCAAATAACAATACTTTACTTACGAGTACTGTGCATTTGCAATACAGTATAAAGGACACACAATCAAATCTGTAGGTGATTTGGGGGTACAAAGAGCGCGAAAACTAGTACATTGAGCAGCTACAGCGGCTGTAACAAGGTGGGCATTGAGTCGAATTGAGCTTGGATGGTGCCGGCTTTGTGGCTGAGCGGTTCTAGGCGCTTCAGTCTGGAACCGCGCGACCGCGCGACCGCCTTGGGCATGGGTGTGTGTGATGTCCTTAGGTTAGTTAGGTTTCAGTAGTTCTAAGTTCTAGGGGACTGATGACCTCAGATGTTAAGTCCCATAATGCTCAGAGACATTTGAACCATTTTTAAACTTGGATGACTGGTACGGGTACGTCATTCCATTCTGGCTAGTGAGGGCGTGCCGATCTGTATCCCATGACTAAACGTTTTCAAAGATGAGACATCTCGGGCAACGTGTTGGTCAGGGCAAGAGCCTAGCACCTTCTGTATGGAAGTATGTCGGGACAGTACGGGCAACTTGCGATCTTACGTTATCTGGCTGAAAAACAAACGAGGGGTTGCTGAGAAGTCCTTGGCTTTTCCTAGTTAAGAATGATATAGATTAATTCCGATGTTTTGACATTAAACCTTATTCTTGACATTACGTGTTTGGTACTGGGTTGGCATATAGTTTCGCAGAGTCTTCAAGAGATTAATAAACACAACAAATACTCATAACAGGCTCTAGTCATCAATAATATATTCTCCTCACTGTTTACAGCAGTCTGCCAATTCTGCGTCTGTAGAAATCACGTGATTTTGTGGCGAAGAACTGGAAATGTCCGGAGCGCATTTTCATGCAAAAAGGAAGTTCCTTGAACGTTGTTCGACACCAGATGCTTAACATTATCTTTTGTGGATGCACGCACGTCTTTGTAGAGGGAGTTGCTGCTTTGTTTGGGCTCAACCAGTTGTTTCTCTTCCTTATGTTAGCATAAAGACACAATTTCACATCACCAATAACGATGCAGGATAGAAATGGTCGGTGTTGTTTACGAGTTAATTGCTGACCAGCAAGCAGAAACGCCACCGCTGATTTTTGTGATTTTGGGTTGAGTTGGTTGGGGGAAGAGACCAAACAGCTCGGTCATCGGTCTCATTGGATTAGCGAAGGACGGGGAAGGAAGTCGGCCGTGCCCTTTCAAAGGAACCATCCAGGCATTTGTCTGGAGCGATTAAGGGAAATCAGTGTGCTAACAACTGCGCCACCTCGCTCGGTCGTGATTTTGGCTTAGGGTATGCGATACCCGTACACCCGATTTTGGAAAAAAAAAATGGATCAAATGGCTCTGAGCACTATGGGACTTAACATCTATGGTCATCAGTTCCCTAGAACTTAGAAATACTTAAACCTAACTAACCTAAGGACAGCACACAACACCCAGCCATCACGAGACAGAGAAAATCCCTGACCCCGCCGGGAATCGAACCCGGGAACCGGGGGGTGAGAAGCGAGAACGCTACCGCACGACCACGAGATGTGGGGACCCGATTTTGGAAGTTTCCCCACTCCATGCAGATGTCGCACGATGGTGAAATGATTACAGTCAATGACATTTGTCAGTTTTAGAATATACTGACGTGGATAATTGTGGATTAATGCTTTTAAACGATCTACATCATACCGCAAATGTCTCCATAAACGTGGACAGTCACTAATAGACAAAACGATCGCCTTACAACCAGAAAACCATTTTCGTGTTGCGGTCTGTCCAGTGGCATCATCCTCACAAGCGATGCAAATGTATTTGGCTGCTTCCTCTGCTGTTAGACCTCTATTGAACTCATACAGAAGAATATATCGGAAACGTTACGACTTCTTCACTTTGACCTCCATTTACTAGCGTCCACAGCTGCACTCGCTACCTCCAAATGACAAAGTGACAACATGTAAACTCACATAGCAACAGTGAACTACAAATAAAAAATGACACTTGATAAATAGACCCATAACAACAGGAATTTCAGCATGAAAAACAAATACACTACGAACCTATGCACCAGCCAAATAATTGCGTAGTAGCAACCTTGGATTTTATTTTTCTGTGCCGGTCTGAAGAGAACATGCTGCAAGAAAATAGAGAATTCACGATAAGAGCCATGGTGCGATGAAGTATGTAGTTTTAAAAGGGAACATGTCCAAACAAACTTATGAGTCTGCTACATTGGGTGGTGACTACCCTTACCACTACCCTGTCAAGAATTGAGTTACTGCATTTAAAACAGGGCATTTCAGTACTGGAGATGAAGAGCGTCTCGGAAGACCAGCTTATGTTCGGAATCTCCGTAGATGCTACACGTTCCATGACTCTGGATGATCGAAGTATAACTGCTAAAAAGGTAGCAGAGACCCAGGGCATATCACGAGAAAGTATGGATCATGTTATCCATAATATTTTTGTCATGAGACAGCTCTCACTCGTTCAGGTTCCCAATTGTCTCAGTGCAAGTCAAAAGTGTGAACGAGTGGTTGCCTCACAGTCTATTTTAGTCCTCCTCACAAGGTGGCCATCATGCTGTAAAAGTTGGTAGATCTTCACTTTGAAATTATCAGACATCCATCCTATTCAACTGACTTGGTCCCCTCAGCTATCATCTGTTCCCAAACTTCAAGAAACATCTTAAGGGAAGACAATTTCTGAACACCGAGAAAGCCAGAAAGGCTGTGGAAGACTGGTTTGCAGCACAATCGAAATCTTGTCTATTTTTCTTTCTTTTTTAAGTGGATTAAGGAAGCTGGAACAAAGTTGTGCAAACATTTTGAGCTCAAGGGGTAATATGCAGAGTAAATAATTTTTTCAGATCCATAGCAGTATTTTTTCCTTTATGAAGTCAAGTATTTATCAGCACCTCCCTCATATAAACGTCAAGGAGCCCTCGAAGTTAGGACATCGTCACTGGTCTCATCATCCCATAAATGTGGCGGGTACTGTCCAAACTGCCGTCTATGCAAGCCTGAGGTGATCATGTTGTTTACCCCATTGGAACCCGATGCCTTCATGCCTGCTGCTCGACCGGGTTGACGATGACTAATGCAGTTTGGCAAGGGTCGTTCTCACTGGAGCATCCACAAATGGATACGTCCATTGTGATGCTTTATGTAGAACTGGGACTCATTTTAGGCGACGATGTTGTGCAACTGCCGAATTCAGTGTTTGACGCAACGCTGTCGACTCGTCTCTCTACTGCTGCGTCAAGGGAAGCCTCAACAATGGTATCCCTGCTGAGATTCCTTGTTGCTCCAGACGGCGTCACATTGTTGGTGTTGCTGCCGCGAACTAGGATAGCTTCTCAATCACGGTACGTGACGTGATTGTACGATGCTACACGGCCAAGTGAACAATATGTCCATCCTGCAGAGTGCAAGTCTCGTGGGACTGTTGATATCTTGCACATAATTGAGAATGGCTATCTTGAGCCCATATATTCCATATTAGCAAAACAGTTACGAGACACCGACCATCGCTGGCTGCAGTGTCGCAGAACGGTAAATCGCAGTCCCGATAGGCAGCGATCGTACCGCAGTTAAAAACCGACATCTGCTTATAGACGTTTCCGGCTCTTACACGATACATATCACGATCTTCTCAATGACAACCAGCAATAAAATATGAATTCTAAATGAGAAACCCGTTCTGTAACCTTTCCTCATACACATGATCTGCTTCCAGTGGTTGTGCCGAAACGCCGATCAATTGCTTATCCATGTAATACTCTTCCTGCTAATTTGACATTTGTTGCAGGCTGCCTTTGTGATGTTACAATTTTAATCGACAGCAATGTGGCATGTTCGCTGGCTCATTGTAGAAATTCAAATGGCTCTGAGCACTATGGGACTTGATATTTGTGGTCATCAGTCCCCTAGAACTTAGAACTACTTAAACCTAACTAACCTAAGGACAGCACACACATCCATGCCCGAGGCAGGATTCGAACCTGCGACCGTAGTGGTCACGCGGTTCCAGACTGAAGCGCCTAGAACCGCACGGCCATAACGGCCGGCCTCCTTGAAGAACTTGGGCCTTGGAATTTGGTAAGGATTTCTATATTGCACATCTTCTCTCTTGTAACATCGCCCACAGCAGTTTGTTGACCATCACCGTTCTGTTGTTATGGTTGTCTTCTGTCCGAATACCTTCAGTCCGAATACTGGTCAAGTCTATCCTGTCTGTGCAAGCCTCTTCATCTCAGCATAACTAACCGCAACCTGCAGCCATCTGGACAAGCTTACTGTATTCAAGCCCTGGTCCTCTTCTGCTATTTTTACCACTGACCTTTTCTTCCATTACAAAACTGACGAATTCTTGCTGCCTCGGGGTGTGGCCTATGAAGCGATCCCTTCACGTCGTGGTACAAATTTCTTCGATCTGTCCATCTAATTTTCAACATTCTTCTGTAGCCCTACACTTCAAAAGCTTCTAATTCCTCTTGTATGAACTGCATTTTATGCACACTCCACTTTAGTACAAGACAAAAATTTGAATTTGTATTCGATTTTAACAAATTTCTTTTTTTGAGAAACGGTTTTGTCGTCATTTTCAGTCACCATTTTACACCCTTTACTGTTTCGGCCAACGTCAGTTATTTCGCTGCCCAAATAGCAGAACTCATCTACGATTACTTTTAGTGCCTCAATTCCTTATTTAATTCTGTCAGCATCGCCTGATTTAACCCCTTCGGACACAAATTTTTGTCTGCAGGACGGAAAATTTTTCTTTATATTGTAATGTTCCTAGGTGATTTTTTTAAATGATTTTAGATTCGAGATTTATAAAAAAATATCCATCCGTTTTCAAAACGTACTTTGTACACTTGACTGCATTTTATGGACTAAAATAACTACTTACGAAATATTCTACATTGTAATAAACAATAAAATGATAATTCAATAATTACCATTTAAAATGATAATATTCAATTATACAGTGGAATATAAGGAACCAATCACATCCACGTAAGCCGGCCGTGATGGCCGAGATGTTCTAGTCCTTGTGTTACAACTGCTGCAATAGTAGAAAGACCGACTCTATGTGATCAAAAGTATCAGGACACCGCCGGGCGGTGTGGCCAAGCGGTTCTAGACGCTACAGTATGGAACCGCGCGACTGCTACGGTCGGAGGTTCAGATCCTGCCTCGGGCATGGATGTGAGTGATGTCCTTAGGTTAGTTAGGTTTAAGTAGTTCTAAGTTGTAGGGGACTGATGACCTCAGATGTTAAGTCCCATAGTGCTCAGAGCCATTTGAATCATTTTTTAACATCGGTGTACTGTGGAGGTCACGAGCTGCTGCGAACTGCTCCATTGACTTGCTGATATTTTCATAGTGATGCCCAACAGTTGGCAGCCCTTGCGCATGTTGAGAAGGTTCAACATTCACAAATGTGTACCTCAGGTTTCCACTGGGAAAAAATACTTCTGTTGGAGCCAAGAGAAAGTAAAAGTTAATGTAATCAATTGTAGCCAGAGGGTCTGAAACTGTTAATGTGATTCTGTTCCATTACTCTTGTTTTACTGCAACTGACATCCATCTTATACTTACTTTTCAAGCCCTATACACGCCGTTCAAATGCTCCTTTGTTGTCTCTGGCAGAATTACTGTATCGTCAGCAAACAGCTGAACTTTTAATTCCCCTTCCAAATGTAGCCTTGATTGTCTTTTCTGAAAGTATTTGTATGGAGTGTGGCCAAGTATGGGAGTGAAACATGGATGACAAAGAGTTTGGACAAGAAGAGAATAGAAGCTTTCGAAATGTGGTGCTACAGAAAAATGTTGAAGATTAGGTGGGTGGATCACGTAACTAATGAGGAGGTATTGAATAGGATTGGGGAGAAGAGGAGCTTGTGGCACAACTTGACAAGAAGAAAGGATCGGTTGGTAGGACATGTTCTGAGGCATCAAGGGATCACAAATTTAGCATGGAGGGCAGCGTGGGGGGTAAAAATCGTAGAGAGAGACCAAGAAATGGATACACTAAGCAGATTCAGAAGGATGTAGGCTGCAGTAGGTACTGGGAGATGAAGAAGCTTGCACAGGATAGAGTAGCATGGAGAGCTGCATCAAACCAGTCTCAGGACTGAAGACCACAACAACAACAACAGTGTAAAGGCTACAACGCTCTCTCAGTCCCTCCCCAGCTACTGCTTCCGTTGCATGCCATTCTACTCTGTATAGTTATCGTCTGGTTTTTGTGCACGTTATAGATAACTTTTCACTCCCTATAGTTTACCCTGCTACCTTCAATATTTTAGAGAGTATATTCCGGTCAACATTGTCAACGTCTTTCTCTAAATCTAAAAGCATTATAAACATCGATTTGCCTTTCTTCACTCTATCACCCAAGATGTCTTAGGCTTAGTATGGCCTCACGTGTTCCTACCTTTCCCAATGCCGATTAAACAAGCTCATGACGAATCGTACAGTTAGCCTTTGTATCATTCTACGTCTTTCGGCTTTGTGGTGATTCCAGATTGATGAAAATGATTCGTGAATTGGTTGAAAGTGGATCTAGGAAGGAACCCTTTTCATGCTTGAATTACATTCGATTTTTCCAATGAATCATTCTATTATTGAGGCTATTGAGGCTGCAAGTAAGATGGGGCTGGACGTTCGGGTAAGGGGTGAGAAAGAAGAGGAAGTGGGAGAATACAAGGTCTACCTGTCAGGAGTCAAAGCAGGAATAGCACAATGGAGTGTAGGGCTTTACATCAGGAAAGAAATGGAACCCAGCGTAGTTGCAGTAAGGTATGTAAACGAGTGACTGATGTGGATAGATTACACAGTGTCTAGCAAGAAAATTAGGATTGTGGCAGTATATTCGCATCGTGAAGGGACAGATCAAGATAAGATGGATAGTTTTTATGAGGCACTCAGTGATGTAGTTGTTAGAGTAAAGGACAAGAACAGTGTTCTGTTCATGGGTGATTTTAATGCCAGGATTGGAAATCGAACAGAAGGGTATGAAAAGGTTATGGGTAAATTTGGAGAGGATATGGGGGCCAACAGGAACGGGAAACAACTCTTGGATTGCTGTGCCAGTATGTGCTTAGTAATCACAAACTCCTTTTTTTTAAACATAAGAACATTCACCGCTATACTTGGGAAGGCAGGGGAACCAGATCTGTCATTGACTACATAATAACAGATCAGGAATTCAGGAATGCTGTGAGGGGCACACGTGTATTCAGGGGATTCTTTGATGACACTGATCATTATTTAATCTGCAGTGAAATTGGGATTGTGAGGCCGAAAGTGCAGGAGGTCAGGTCCATATGTAGGAGGATAAGAGTGGAGAAACTTCAGGATAAGGAAATCAGGCTCAAGTACATAACAGCGATCTCAGAAAGGTACCAGTTAGTTGAATGTAGTCAATTACAGTCATTGGAAAAGGAATGGACAAGGTACAGGGACACAGTACTAGAAGTGGCCAAAGAATGTCTTGGAACAGTAGTGTGTAAAAGTAGGATGAAGCAAACAGCTTGGTGGAATGACACAGTCAAGGCAGCCTGTAAAAGGAAAAAGATGGCGTATCAAAAATGTCTACATACTAGAACTCAGGTAGACAGAGAAAGTTATGTTGAAGAAAGAAACAAAGCCAAACAGATAATTGCAGCATCCAAGAAGAAATCTTGGGAAGACTTTGGAAACAGGTTGGAGACTATGGGTCAAGCTGCCGGAAAACCATTCTGGAGCAGTCTTCGAAAGGGAGGTAAGAAGGAAATGACAAGTATTTTGGACAGGTCAGGAAAACTGCTGGTGAATCCTGTGGATGCTTTGGGCAGATAGAGGGAATATTTTGAAGAGTTGCTCAATGTAGGTGAAAATACGATCAGTAATGTTTCAGATTTCGAGGTAGAATGATGATGGAAATAGGATCACATTTGAGGAAGTGGAGAAAATGGTCAATAGATTGCAGTGCAATAAAGCAGCTGGGGTGGATGAAATTAAGTCGGAACTCATCAAATACAGTGGAATGTTAGGTCTTAAATGGCTACGCAGGATAATTGAAATGGCCTGGGAGTCGGGACAGGTTCCATCAGACTGGACAAAAGCAGTAATCACACCAATCTTTAAACATGGAAACAGAAAAGATTGTAACAACTACAGAGGTATCTCTTTAATCAGCGTTGTGGGTAAAATCTTCTCAGGTATTGTTGAATGGAAAGTGCGAGTATTAGTTGAGGACCAATTGGATGAAAATCAGTGTGGGTTTAGGCCTCTTAGAGGTTGTCAGGACCAGATCTTTAGCTTACGGCAAATAATGGAGAAGTGTTATGAGTGGAACAGGGAATTGTATCTATGCTTTATAGATCTAGAAAAGGCATATGACCGGGTTCCTAGGAGGAAGTTATTGTCTGTTCTACGAGATTATGGAATAGGAGGCAAACTTTTGCAAGCAATTAAAGGTCTTTACATGGATAGTCAGGCAGCAGTTAGATTTGACGGTAAATTGAGTTCATGGTTCAGAGTAGTTTCAGGGGTAAGACAAGGCTGCAACCTGTCTGCACTGTTGTTCATATTATTTATGGATCATATGTTGAAAACAATAGACTGGCTGGGTGAGATCAAGATATGTAAACACAAAATAAGCAGTCTTGCATATGTGGGTGACTTAGTTGTGATGGCAGATTCGAATGAAAGTTCGCAAAGTAATATTTCAGAGCTAGATCATAAATGTAAGGACTATGGTATGAAGATTAGCATCTCCAAAACGAAAGCAATGACAGTGGGAAAGAAATATAAACGGATTGAGTGCCAAATAGGAGGAACAAAGTTAGAACAGGTGGACAGTTTCAAGTACTTAGAATGCATATTCTCACAGGATGGCAACACAGTGAAAGAACTGGAAGCGAGGTGTAGCAAAGCTAATGCAGTGAGCACTCAGCTACGATCTACTCTCTTCTGCAAGAAGGAAGTCAGTATCAAGACTAAGTTATCTGTGCACCGTTCAATCTTTCGACCAACTTTGTTGTATGGGAGCGAAAGCTGGGTGGATTCAGGTTACCTTATCAACAAGGTTGAGGTTACGGATATGAAAGTAGCTAGGATGATTGCAGGTACTAGTAGATGGGAACAATGGCAGGAGGGTGTCCACAATGAGGAAATCAAAGTAAAACTGGGAATGAACTCTATAGATGTAGCAGTCAGGATGAACAGGCTCAGATGGTGGGGTCATGTTACACGTATGGGAAAAGCAAGGTTACCCAAGAGATTTATGGATTTATGGATCAAGAGATTTATGGATCATATGTTGAAAACAATAGACTGGCTGGGTGAGATCAAGATATGTAAACACAAAATAAGCAGTCTTGCATATGTGGGTGACTTAGTTGTGATGGCAGATTCGATTGAAAGTTCGCAAAGTAATATTTCAGAGCTAGATCAGAAATGTAAGGACTATGGTATGAAGATTAGCATCTCCAAAACGAAAGCAATGACAGTGGGAAAGAAATATAAACGGATTGAGTGCCAAATAGGAGGAACAAAGTTAGAACAGGCGGACAGTTTCAAGTACTTAGAATGCATATTCTCACAGGATGGCAACACAGTGAAAGAACTGGAAGCGAGGTGTAGCAAAGCTAATGCAGTGAGCACTCAGCTACGATCTACTCTCTTCTGCAAGAAGGAAGTCAGTATCAAGACTAAGTTATCTGTGCACCGTTCAATCTTTCGACCAACTTTGTTGTATGGGAGCGAAAGCTGGGTGGATTCAGGTTACCTTATCAACAAGGTTGAGGTTACGGATATGAAAGTAGCTAGGATGATTGCAGGTACTAGTAGATGGGAACAATGGCAAGAGGGTGTCCACAATGAGGAAATCAAAGTAAAACTGGGAATGAACTCTATAGATGTAGCAGTCAGGATGAACAGGCTCAGATGGTGGGGTCATGTTACACGCATGGGAGAAGCAAGGTTACCCAAGAGACTCATGGGTTCAGCAGCAGAGGGTAGGAGGAGTCGGGGCAGACCAAGGAGAAGGTACCTGGATTCGGTTAAGAATGATTTTGAAGTAATAGGTTTAACATCAGAAGAGGCACCAATGTTAGCACTGAATAGGGGATCATGGAGGAATTTTATAAGGGGGCTATGCTCCAGACTGAACGCTGAAAGGCATAATCAGTCTTAAATGATGATGATGATGATGATGATGATCATTCTATTATCTACCTTCCCCACGGTTAAATTTGTATAATCGCTTACCTTCAGTCGCTCCGTACAGAAACTTCCGGGTTGTGTTTGATTCCAGTGCCCTTCTCGCCTGTTGTTGAGCATGGCGACCCGTGCACAAAGACGGTGAGTTAAAATCCGGGAAATGAAAGGTTCCAATCGCAGGTTAACTGCCCTGATTTAGGTTTCGACACATCAGACGAATGCAGGAAAGGTTTTTTTTTTATAAAGGTCTTATGTCTCTTTATAATTATGATGTGGTTTTTTTGTACAAGTTATAGATAACTTCTGGCTCCGTTTTTTTTATCCCTGCTAAATTCAGTATTTCAAAGAGTGTATTCAAATCCTTGTCTAGTGCGAGGTAGTGCTCTGTTCCTAATGTTCTATTCCTCACGACTTCAATTGTCAAGCTTTTCCTCCCCTCCTACATTTATCTGTCTTTCTCTAGATATGCTGCTTTAAATCTCAGTGAAATTATCGTATGATTTTCTTGGTAAGGAAGGAGGGGTAACGGTACACCTTAAACGAGACTGCGAAATAATGATCAACTCAAATTCCAAAGCACACCGCAGTATCCGTGAAGTACAACACAAAACACCAAATAACGCAAAAACCCTCAGACAAACACAGAAGTGACATTGTGTCACTACCGTCTCTACGGGAACTTCTCAGCATAGCGTCGTTGTGCCGCAGTTCCATTGCATTCAGAGAACGCATACTCGAGGTGAATGTCGGTCAACTGCTCATCAGTAAACCTAACCAAGCTGCTCTGTATCACTGTGACCGTACAGCTAACACAAACGAAAAAAACGAGATACATCCCAGCTGTCCTGAATACAAGCATGAGGGCGGGGGCAAAGTGGAAATTTCGCAACACTACATACGGAGTATACTGCTGACACTAGCAATTATATTCAGTGCAGTGTAAAAACAAAGGTAAATGGCGGTAAGAAATTAAACGAAATGCTAATACTCTATAATGAAACACCAGAGACCCTTACACGAAAATACTCAGGAAATATTCGTGACGAATCTCTGAAATTTTGTACTTGTATATAAACAAAAAAGTGAGCTTTTCAACTTGACTTCACTGCAACGGCCTGCTTGTTACTGCCATTGCTTATTTGTTCAAGCAGCTCCTCAGTTGTGTCAAGATAATGTCTGGACCGCTCTCCAGAACACCCCTCAACGAAAATCGAATCGGACCCCCCATACATGGTCGATGTCAATAATAAGTAACGTGCTTACCAGTCTGGTAGACTGGAGTCCAGTGGGTCATCAGCCCGACCCTGAAGTTTCCCCTGGATATTTCCAGAGGTCAAATGCTCTTCTCGTGTCTGCTGACTCTGTCTGGTCATGGCCTTGATGGTCCACTGCATGCGTTTTGAGAACAGCAATCGATGAACCACAGAAGACTCAACCTCTTACTTCCTTCTCCAACCAACATGAGCAATGTTTTAGACTGAATGCGCCATTTATCTGCTCTCTACGACGTAAAACGTACCATTCACATCTCGTGAAGGAGAGGTACCAATAGCACTTGCAAAAGAATTCGTTTCCAGTTTAGCTTTTGAGCATCGACAAGGTTCTTCCAACTAATAGGGCCAAACTATTTCTCCTATTTTTGTGCATTCCCTATAAATCAGATTTCATAGTTTGTTGATCGACTGTAGCGCTAGTCTCTTTCACGACTGTGAAAATCATTGGAGTATTTTGTAAAGGAAATATTATTTCATCCATTACATGCCACTGAAGCTGAGGAGACCTATCAGAAGGTGACTGACTATACAAGTACTACAGAAAACTCTTGTTTGACAGTTATCACAAATTAAGACCCATTTGAAGCGGAGCCTGTGGCCTTACCATATTTGATCTAAATAATTTAAAAAAGGTATTGCTAGTAAAACCGACAGAAAATTTAAACTGATGTGTCAGTTCGGGACAGAAGAAACATTCAAACCTAAACCCAACAAAACAGTATGGCAGACTAGTTGAAATACGTGAGAAAATTGTTACAGTCATACTTATTAACAGACGTGATACGTGAAAACTGGTTATTCACTATTCATATTGTATAACAAATTTTAATAAATGCTTATAAATCTTGCTGTTTAGCTACACAATTTTTCAAGATATCATACGCACAAAAAGTAAATTAATATGTAACACATATTCAATGACATAACATATTCATAAAACAAGAATTGTTTAGTAAACGTACCAACGTAGGTTCCCATTCACTGCTGTTTGTCATTCATTTTACTTCTTATTTCCTACATCTCTGTCGACCAATCTCTTTAAGTGCGGAACATTTTACCTTCCATACATTGTTATGGGTAGCAAAATGATATGCATCTTAGTTTTTCCCTTTCTATTACTAATCCTGCGGTTTTGCAACGCTTGTCTTCTTTTTTCTCGAGTATCTCGTATGTCAGTTTCGATTTCTTCTTTTTAACCTTCAGTCTTGCTTTCTAGTTGTCAGACAGTGTCAGCTGGTACTGTTTCTATGGTATCTATTTCACAAGTGCCCTTTTTGTTGTTCTTTACACTTATAAGCTCACCTGACAAAGACTTAGTCTCCTGCCGGTCGAAGGTAATGGTACGACCAGACTGCTTTGCGAAATTATAAGTTATATTCACAGGATCTGAAAAGGTCCTAACTTAACTGCCTACCATTTGAATAAACTGATATGTTAAGACGGTTCTCACAATTGTTCATAAATTTCAAACGCTTTAGTGAAAGACACAATACGTCCTACTGTAACTGTCTAAGATAATCAAATCCAATACTCCCAGCTCACTGTACACAATGAATGCATACTATGAGTTCATTGTATCGTCGCAAATGAATATTACACCAGCACCCATCTAGACCACGATTGAACACTCCTAACTAGAATTATCTCAAAATGTCACGCACCTTTAGTCTGATTCAGTTTAACACAGGTTGAGTGAATATACGAGGGGGGACCCAAAAGTAACCGGAATCGTAATGCTGCACATCGTGTACTTGTAGTAGCAGGTTCCGCCGCCAGAGCGTTATAGTAGGAGCTCTGCTGAGTCATTCTGCCACGCGGCGTCACCCAACAGTGAGAAGTGTGGTTTCTTTGGCAGTTCTTTGAGTGTGCGTACAGTGCAGGCGTGACACGAAGAAATAGCTAGTGCTTACAAACAAGGGGCGTCAGTGAAGTTTTGTTTCTTGCTCGGCAAGAACGCAGCAGATGATTCAGACAGCCTACAAAGACCATGCTCATAGTAAAACGCAAGTGTATGAATGGTTTTCTCGGTTTAAAAAGGGAGAAATGGTGGGTGAAGATCAGCCCCGTTCCAGTCGACCTTCAACTGCTCGAAGCGAAGACAACATCGACAAAATCCTTGATCTCATCAGTGAAGATCGATGTAGGACAATCGACCAACTCGAGAACTTGTCCAGGTTGTCCTGGAGCTCAATTCAGCGCATCTTGACCATAGATTTGGGGATGCGAAGAGTGGCAGCAAAATTCGTGCCGAAGCTTCTTACTGGAGAACAAAGGATGGTTGCGTTCAAGCCTGTCTCGAAATGAAGGACGCGTTCAAAGATGATCCACAGTTTTTCAACAAAATCATTACTGGTGATGAGTTATGCTGCTATGGGTACGATCCAGAAAGTAAACAACAGTCATCACAATGGAAGTCACCTGGCTCACATCGACCAAAAAAAAGCTCGACAAGTGAAATCGAATGTGAAAACGATGTTGACCTGTTTTTTTGACATCAAAGGGATCATACACTCTGAATTTGTCCCTGAAAACCAGACAGTAAAACAAAACCAACAATTCTATTTGGAGGTTATGAAGTGGCTTCGCAGAAGTTTGTTGTGAAAGCATCCGGCTTTGTGGGATTCTGGCGTCTGGTTCCTGCATCATGACAACACTCCCGCGCACACGGCTCTCAGCATTCGCCAGTTTTTGGCCTCAACAAAGACGACTACCTTGACTCACGCTCCCTATTCACCGGATTTAGCACTCTCGGACTTCTTCCTATTCCCGAGGATGAAAAAAGAGGGAAGTGTTTTGCGGATGTGGAAGACGTAAAACGCAATGTCATGAAAGTGCTAGCAGGTATCAAAGAGGACGAATTTAAAAGGTGCTTTGAACACTGGAATGTACGTTTGGACAAGTGTATTAATGCTAATGGAGAGTACTTCGAAGGAGATTAAGGTTTTATTTGAAAACAATAAAGTACATGCTTTCTAGAAAGAAATTCCGGTTATTTTTGGGTCCCCCCTCGTATCTATTGAATCGGCTGGTAGCTACGCTTCCTCCTACTTCGGTCTGGGATGGGCAAAATGACACACATATATATTGCGCACGTTTATCCCACACACCTCTCTGTGTCCCCTCTTCCTCACCTCATCTCTCTGTTTACCTCATCCTCTCACCTCTATCTGTCCATCTTCTCCTCCCCACTCTCTCTGTTTCTTCATATCCTCCTCCCCCCTCTCTGTCCATGTACTCCTCCTCCCTTTCTCTCTGTCCATCTCCTACTGCCAAGCCTCCCCTTACCCATCTCCTCCTCCTCCTCACTCTTCCTATCCATCTTCCCCCCCCCTCTCTCTCTATCCATCTTTTCTATCTTTTCTCTATCTACTGCATGCTCCCACCTCTATCTGTCTATCTCCTTCCCCCATGCACTCTTCATCTCCTCCTGCAATACTAGTTGGAGGCGACTCCAACCTATCGAGAATAGACTACAATGTCTACAGATTCACTGCAGGGGGTGCAAATAGTCATGCAAAACACATTTGAGCAAATTTTCTGAAAACTGTCTTTAAGAGCTCACATGCAGTGGGAATATTTTATATCTTGTAGTTACAAACAGGCCGAACCTTATTGACAATGTGAGTATAGAAACGGCGATTAGCGATCATTGTGCCATCATAGCAACTATGATTACAGAATAATAAATCAGTCAAGAAGAGTAGGAGAGTGTTTCTGCTAGATAAGCAGTGGTTAGCCTCTCACTTAGACCGTGAATTAACATCACTTAGCTCCAGTAAAATGGATTAGGGGAATTATGGGGAAAGTTTAAGTAGATTGTAGATCGTGGTCTGGAAAGCTATGAGCCTAGTAAGTGGTTAAATGATCGGAAAGATCCACTATTGTTTAATAACGAAATTCGGAAGATGCTGATGTGGCATAGGCTGTTGCACTCTTGGTTCAAGAGAGAACGCACAAATGACGAAAAGCGAAGGTTAGTAGAGATTCGTGTGTCTGTGAAATGATCTATGGGCGAAGCACACAGCAACTACCACCGTCACACTTAGCAAAACGTCTTTCAGGGAACCCGAGAAAATTCTGGTCTTATGTAAAATCCCTAAGCGTGTCTAAGGCTTCCACTCAATCCATTTATGGCAAATCTGGTGTGCCAATTGAAGATAGCAAAACGAAACCGTAAGTTTTAAATTTCACTTCCAAGAAATCGTTCACTTATGAGAATCGTGCAAACATACTGTCATTTGACCATCGGACAGACTCCCGTATGGACAACACATTAATAAGCTTGCCTGGCGTGGCTAAAGAATATCACAGGTCCGGATGGAATCCCAATTCAGTTTTACGAAGAGTGTTCTACTGCATTGGACCGTTACCTAGCCTGCATTTTTTGTGGATCTATGTACCAGCACCAAGTCCCAAGTGACTGGAAAAAGGTGAAGGTGACTCCGATGTATAAGATGGGTAAAAGAATGGACCCGCAAAATTACAGACCAATATCCCTTACTTCGGTTTGCTATCTTTGAACATATTCTCAGTTCGTTGAGACTAAGGATCTTATGTCCACGAATCAACAAGGTTCCAGAAAGCATGGCTCGTGCGGAACTCAGCTTGTTCTTTTCTCACTTGATATACTGCGAAATATGGATGAAGGGCAACGGGCAAATTCCATATTTCTAGATTTCCAGAAAGCATTTGACATGATGTCCCATTGCAGCTTGTTAAAGAAGGTACGAGCGTATGGAATAATCTCACAAATATGCGAATGGCTCGAAGACTTCTTAATTAACAGAACCTACTATGTTGTCCTCGATGGCGAGTATTCATCAGAGACAAGGGTATTGTCAGAAATGTCCCACGGAAGTGTGATAGGGCCATCGTTGTTCTCTATGTACGTAAATGATTTCGTGAGCAGGATGGGCAGCAGTCTGCGGTTGTTTGCTAATTATGCTGTGTTGTGCCGAAGTTAAGTGACTGTAGGTAGATACAAGACGACCTAGACAAAATTTCTAGTTGGTGTAATGAATGTGTCAGCTAGCCATAAATGGGGAAAAATGTAAGTTAATGGGGATGAGTAGGAAGAAAAACCTATATGTTCAGATACAGCAATACTAGTGTCTTACTTGACAATCTGGGCGTAACATTGCAGAGCGATATGAAATGGAGTGAACTTGTGAGAACTTTGGTAGGGGAGGCAAATGGTCGACATTTGTTTACTGTGTGAGTTTTAGGAAAGAGTGGATCACTTGTAAAGGACACCGCATATAGGCCGCCGGTGCGACCAATTCTTGAGTACTGGTCGAGTGTTTGGAATCCGTAACCGATCGGAGTGAAGGAAGACATCGAAGTAGCTCAGGGGCGGGATGCTAGATTTGTTACCGGGAGGTTCAAAGAGAACGTTAATTTTACGGAGACACTTTGGGAACTTAATGGGGATCCCTGGGGGGATGGCGACGTTCTTTTGGAGAAACACTATTGAGAAAATTTAAGGAACGCGCATTTGAAGCTGTAATAGGACTGATGCATACAATTATGGAATTGTAGCGCTGACGTCAATCTGTGGCAGAATTATGCGAAAGTGTTACGGTTATGTATTGCGACGTAATTGGAGAACGAAAATGTCGTCTATAAAAACCAACATGGATTCCGCAAACAGGGATCTCGCGAAACTCGTTTCACTCTGTTCTTCCATGAGATCCACAGCGCTGTAGACATCGGCGCTCAGGTTGATGACGTATTCCTTGACTTCAGTAATGCATTTGACATAGTCCCCTACTAACGGTTATTGGGAAGAAACCACTAGCTTACCGAGTATCGGACCACATTTGCGACTGGGTTCAATACCTAATTGTAGATAGTACTCAACACGTCATATTAACGGAACAAAATGTACAGATGTAGCGGTAGTTTCACGACGCTCCAAGGAAGTGTCATAGGACCGTCAGAATTGTTTCACACATATGTAGTTCCATTCGATTCGGTTCGTTTATGGTTGCAACCGAAAACGAATGAACCACTTTCACGCGTATGCAGTTCATATTAGATTTGTATTTTCTTCCGCATATGTCTCAGTAGTGATCATGGTGAGAAATAAAGTTGTTGGCGTATTGTTTCTCAATAGAAGAATAAAAAACGGAGTATTAGAATTAATTGGGAACAACCTCTCATCACTTTACAGCAGGAATTTGGGGCATTCAGCACCATTTACCCGAAGCTACGAGAGCCAGAAGATTGCTTCAGGATGACATCGAAATCATTTGATGAATTACACGCGAAGTTCAGGAGCGTCTTCAACGCCTGTTTCGGACATTGGCCGTAACTTGAAGGTAAGACAATACAATCAACAGGAGTATCTATTTTATTTAGATTTTAATAAAAATTTGAAGGAATACAGGTTTACAAATAATATGTCAGAGAAAATGCAAGGAAAAGTGAAATAAAATGATGTTCTACACATTATGGAAAGCATATTCTGAGCTCTCATCGGAATAAGAACTGTGGAGACAGTCCAGGCCAAGGTTGTGTGCGTCCTCGTAGAACTGGACAGCGGGCACATGTGACTGAATTGGATTCTGGTGGGCTGAAGTAGTGTGCTACGGATTTTGTTGGCCCTAAATATATTGATTAGGGATCATTAGTGAGGTAATATATGGAGAGGCATATGGTGTATCGGATGTAAAAGGAAGAAGATGCTTCAGCCGGATGATTTTCTTTACAACTTTCAGTACCGTCATTGGAAAATCAAGCGTGCCAGATTCATCTAAATCTTGAAGAGAAGGGAGTAATCACTCGAAAAATGAGAGGTGCCGATCTGGTGTTTCCTTCAGGGCTGCACCCATTCCCAGTTCAACAGAACCCATTTCCTGTATTTTAATGCAGGTTTTCGAAAGGTCAGCTGCTGCATCATCATGTGATACGCTTAGAACTAACTGGATAAGATTCTCAGTATGTTCAACAGTAACATCTACATCACCATCATTATAATCAATGTTTTGTGAGAGTGTGTCCTCTGTTTCTCTTTCGTGTAATATTTTGTCCAGGAACTGCAGTTGAAGAGCAAAAACGTAGGCTTTTGTTTTTAACGCCCCTTCTCCCGATTTCGCCTTATGTTAGTTTGCATAACGTGTCTCTCACTTGCGTTCACTTCATCAGAACGTGTTTCCCTGAAAGAAAATATTTATTTCATTAATCACAAGAACTATTAATCTTTCATTTGTGGTTTTCTGTGACTACTTGTATTACAATATTTTAATCAAGTACTTTTGCTTTTCTGCGTTAGATATTTGTTGAGAGTTTGTACTGTCTCAGATGTGCATTACGCTATCTCCTAGGGATTTCGACCACAAGCAGTATCGTCAGAGAGGTTTCTTGAGCAATCTCTAGGTTATTAGTATTGGAACTCATTCCTGCTCCAGATAAGAAGAAATGGAAATCAACTGCCCAGAAATTTAAAACTATCGCTAATTTCCCTGAAGTGCTTGGGCGCCGTTGATGGGAAACAAAGGATCGTCCATCGTCTAAACTCGATGCATATCACTTACGAAGCATATTCGTCTTGTAGTTCTGATGGCAGTAGTTGATGCAGAATACCGATTTGATTACGCTAATGTTGGAGTGTATAGGAAAGACTACGATTCTAAATGTCAACTGTGAAGATCTATCATTAACGGCAACATGGATCTACCTGAGGACAAGTGTCTTCCATGCACACAGAACCCCAAAATGCTTTACTACATCAAAGGAGATGATGCTTTTGGCTTGGCTTACATAAGCATCTCCTCCAACCGTACAGTGGACACAGTTTGACAGTGAAGACAAGGATCTACAACTATCGTCTGTGCAGAGCTCACAGGTACGTAGAATGTACTTTTAGAATACTTAGCAATAAATGGAGAATCTTCCATCGCGCAATTAACTTGGATCCTGACTATGCAACCAATACAGTGAAAGCCTGTGTAGTTTTGCACAATTTCGTACGATACGGAGATGGTTTTGAAATGGAAAACACGTTGTCCACCTCTGGTTTTCAAGATGTTACCTCGGTTGAAACGAGGAAAAAATAAGGCCAAAAATGTAAGAGAAGTGATGAAAGATTACTTCATAACTGAAATGGGTTCAGTGAACTGCCAATTTTCCAAAATTCAGTTTCTTATCACAAATAAGAAATCGATGTGTATTTTAAATATACGTCAGTGGTTATTTCTTGATTTTCAAATTATTTCCTCAAAACTGCGGTGAGTTTACAGTTGTCCTAATGTACTACGTCTTTTATTCGAGAAAAATGAATTTTTCAATACTTACCCAATTCCATTTCTTTAATGGCGTCAGATTCATCAAAGCTGTCGAAAATTTCAACACAGACGTCTATTCATACTTCCTGCGTCTTAAATTTATCCTTAAAATGTTCACAAGTTTTGTCCCACAGCACTGGTTTAGACAGCACTGCAGAAATCAGCCGATCCACATAAACATCTGGTAAATCACTCTTTTTTTGGAAAAATTGCGATAATTTAAAATAACAACAATAATAACGAGGTAATTTTTAAACAGTTCCACACGGTATCGGGTTAAAGCAGAAACAGAACAGTGCTCATGTAAACGCCTTGATTGCTGTCTGTTCTCTGGATACAAATTCGCACCTGATAGGAACCTGTTGCTATCTGTTGGTGTCGAGGGAGTATTCGGCGCTCTGCTATTTTTATTAGATACCGAATAGAAACCTAAGAACAGTTTCACACTTGTCGGCAGCGACTGAATAAGAACCGAAAACAAACCGAACCGAATGGAACCTCATACGTGTGAAACAGGCCTCACTGTTTTCAATATACAGTCAGTTTCACAAGAAAGTGTACCCCATCATGTGTACGAAATGAAAGACACTATCATAAAATCATGTTTACATGAAGATACATGTTATTACTAGTTGCACAATTACCTAATAGTTAATCCAATCGTCTTCATTATCGATTATGGCTTGGCACCTTAGCCCTCTCTCCGGTAAATCATCCACGTTTCCAACTTCTAAATATCGTTTGACCCACCTCGCAAGCAGTCTTTGTAAGAATTTTAGTAGCAGCTCCATATGGGCTCTTCAGATGATTTAGAAGAAACACTGCCTCGTGAAGCTTCAGGTATTTTGTAGTCAGTTTAAACTGCAACCAACAAAACAAAACATTCAACTCTCATACAGTTTATCTATACACTGTACAAAAGCGCACTGATTACGGATTAGAGACCACTATCACAAATGTCGCTGCGGACTTTACATCTACAATTATGGAGTACACTTTCCTGTGGAACTGACTGTGTATAAATAATGAAGTAGAAAACGTCGCAACCCCATATGATTGTTCGCAGATGATGCAGTTATCTATAAGAAAGTACACACGCCAGAAGACTGTAGCAATTTGCTCGAGGACCTGCAAGGAACTGATGAATGACACAGGAACTACAATATATAGCGCATACTAAGGAGAATAAAAAAATGGCTCTGAGCACTATGGGACTTAACATCTGAGGTCATCAGTCCCCTAGAACTTAGAACTACTTAAACCTAACTAACCTAAGGACATCACACACGTCCATGCCCGAGGCAGGATTCTAACCTGCGACCGTAGTGGTCGCGCGGTTCCAGATTGGAGCGCCTAGAACCGCTCAGCCACAGCGGCCGGCTAAGAAGAAGAAATCCACTACAGTGCAACTACACTATTGTAAATAAATCACTGGAAACGGTATTTACCTTAAAATATTTAGGAGTAACCATTCCGATGACAGACAGATTCATAGGAAGGATCTTAAAGAAATGTAATTCATCCACGAAAGAAGTGGCTTACAAAACGAATGTTCGACATATTTTTGAGTATTAGTCATCAGTCTGTGACTCTTTCCGGGGAAGATTAATGCAGGAGATGGAGAGGATACGACGAAAAGCGGTGCATTTTGTCACAGGTTTAGTAGCCGCGAGAACGTTAGAGAGATGCTGAAGAAACTCCAGTTGCAGACGCTACAAGAGAGGCGTTATGCATGTAGTGAACAATGTCAGTCACATAGTGCTAAAAACATTTATCCTAAAAGGATACGCGGAAAATAAGTATCTTACGATTAAGGAAGCTACCCAGCGATAATGGTAGGGCCGTAATTAGGATGGAACGACTGGGACAATGCTCCCGAGGATAATGTGCCTCTACACTTAAAAAAAAAAAAGGTGATAAAAAATTAAAATGGCAAGGTAAAGTGCAAAATTTATTAAAATCGACCAGTCGGTCGGGGTCTTCCGTGATGTTGAAACAGTGATAGATTGTTTTGGAAATCCGACTTAAAGATACGCGAATCATTTGCCTCCTTTATCCAGGTCAAAGATCAATCTGCAGTGGCGACCGCGAGGCGCTCCTCTGCAGCGCCCGAGTCCTCACTAGAGATGGGAGATCCGCTCCTGAACTAATTCATAGAGTTGAATCTTTCAAAGGAGTGAACAATCAGAACGGTAGCTCCAAACGTTTACCGTCACAGCACACTGCACGCCACACAACACAGCCAGAGCCAGCCTCTGCCCTGCTTCTGCCTTGGCTGCCTGCATTGTGCAGTGCCCCTTTGGATTTTGTGTTTCACATATGCCGTGCCGTCTCTGTGCTTCCTCTGCCGCGTGCAGTGTCTGGCGCCCCAAAACTTAGCATCGCACTCCGTCGCCAATCGTTTCAGTCGCACGTCCTGCCCTCTGGGCAGTTGATGCGAGCAATAGGACAGACAGCCTCATAGCGGAGAACATAAGAACTACTTGCAACAACCTGCTCGCAAGAGAACGGACGATTTGTCTCGGAGCGGGTGACTGGTGGCCGTTCACCGCTCCCCCCACCCTCGACCGTTCTCGACTCTAGCCAGAGCGTTGAGCAAAGCAACTCAAGTGTCACTCTGGTCTCTGCAGTCTTGGCTCAAGCAGTAATACAGCTCACGGCTCGACCTGCTTGGCTCAGCGCCTCTGCATCGGAGTTCGTCTCTACTGGATATTGTTCTTCGTAGTAATACCGTTATGTATATTACATAATTATGTTATGTATATATCATTTGTTTTTATTTTATTTTTATTTGTTTAAACTGATCAGATTAGGCTCCTGACGACTCCTCTTACTATAGGATTTTTATTATGTTCACTCGAATTTACGCTTTAATTACGAGCGAACCGATAAACGTATAGCAAAATGTGATACACCAATATTTTCCTTGTTTTATTCTGTGGAAGGCTAAATGCAGCACTTTGGTCTTACAGTCAAATTTATATCTTTTTTTCTTATTGTAGTACGGATTTTGCGATTTTAGGCCTCTTCAGAAGGAACCGTTCACTTTAAAAATATATAGTTTGCGATGTATTTGTACGAGGTTAATGAAATTTTAATACATTATAGCCAAATATATTGTTAATGTAAATCTCAAGTTACAACATTTTCCGATCACCCAAAAAACCACATTGTGCAAAATAAATCAATAATCAAAACTTTGTCATATTGTGAAAATTTCTATAAACAATACAAAATTCTTACTCATTATCTGTGTTACTTCAAAATAGGATCAAATAAGATCAAAATACAGGTATAGTACTGGAATAAACCAAGTTTAAAGGGCAATGTGCCTTCCATTTATTTTCTATTGTGAACGAGTGGTGAGTCATGAAAAAGAGCTAGTTCATTTCAGGGAGCGAACAGTTCTGATCCGATCTCTGAAAAGAACAGCTTTGCCCATCTCTAGTTCTCACACAGCCCTGCGCAGCGCGGCGCTACCGGAATGAGAAGCGGCTCCTTTGTCGTCACGTTGATCTGCCACTGGCGACACGTTGCCGTGTTTCGGTTCCGTCAGGGAAGACTGATGAGGATGATGCGTGTATTTTATTTCTATTACTGAATAACAATACCAAAAAGAGGTAATTCAAAAGGAAATAAGGAAATGCTGGATGTCACTATTTCTCGAAGGAAGAATAGTTATATAGGTTTACTAAAAGGACAGTCATTTTACCCAACTGTGGCATGGCTGCAAATGGTAAGCAAATACGAATCATTAACATAGCTAACTGTAGGTCGCTTCACTATAGCTACAAAAATATTTCCTCGATATTTTTGCTGGTCATGTGTGACTCCCACCACAGACTTATGTTCACTGACTTTGGAGCACATAGAAGATCGCCAGATTGGTCTTTGTTGAAGAATAGATTGCTTCAGAAGAAGTTAATTGACAGCGGTTACTTTCTTCTTGTAGCCGTTGGCGACTAAGGTTTTATGTCGACTACATTTGTATGGCATACGAAAAAGGGTAAGAACCATCAACTTACGCACCCTTCGAAAAGGTAAAAAAAAAACTTCCTATGACTTGGAAAACTTCACGAACAATACATTGAGTGGTAAAGGAAAACGTCTAAATCTTGATATGGGACCGTTACAGCTTTCAGAACCATTGCATAAAGATCCCCACCAGAACAACAGGTGTTTTTCAACATCGTACTATGTTTCAGTTTCTATATATGGACCAGTTAATGATTTTTGGCTGCTGCCTATTGCCGATCTTGCTGATTGTTTGCTTCGCAAAGGAATATTGTATGGTGTGCGGGTAATCGGGACTGCAAGCACTTATCAGAAAAAATTAAAGAACACAGTTTCTCCAGTGGTCATACAGAAGCATGGGCTGTGTACGCACTTTGGAAAAAGAATGATACTATTGACAAGGAAGTTGACAATCAAATTTGTAAAGAACTGTCATTTTGGAAAATGGTCCTTACAAGGATATTCGATATCATACTTACTCCAACAAAATCTTTAATGGCTTTCAGAGGACATCGAGAGAACTTAAGTCAGGAGGAACGATCCCACGGCAATTTTCTGTCCATTGTAGAGCTTGCCGCCTGTTCTGATCACATTTTGCGGCAAGTTTTGTGTATGCCAAAAGGTAATCATTTTAACTTCTAAGAAACTTTTTAGCATCTTATTTTTTGTTTATTTTCTTCAATTTCTTTTCTTCGAAAACGTTTCTAAATTCTGGCCTTCTTGTTTTTAGGATACACAAAGTATCTGAATCCAAACATTCGAAATGAAATGATTGAGTGATTTGGGAACAAACTTTAATGTAAGCAGCTAGAACATTATAATAAATGCTACACAGCATATATCGAAGCTAGTCAACTAAGCACTGTTCTGATATATGCAGTAATAAGCAAATCGGAAAATGGGCAACCAGTTGACGTAGAAGTAAAAGAATTATTTCCAGGCTTTTATCTAGTCATTAAAAATGGCTTAGCAGATTTAGTCAAGCAGATGACTAAATCATTTTTTATTGACAAAAATATTGTAAGTCAAGGTTACGATGAGGCCCATGTGATGAGTGGTGTTTATAATTGTGTATAATTACAGAGTCAGAATATTCAGCCAAATGCGGAGTATGTATATTGTGCCAGTCACAGTTTGAATTTAGAAATAAATGAATAAATGATGTCGTTAGCAACTGTGTGGAAGTACGGGATCCTTTTATCGGTACGAAAGAATCCTATGTCGTACCCTGATCGAACTCTGTCCGTGTGCAGAATTCATCCAAATCCAGCCACTAGTTTTTGCGTGAAAACGTAACAAACAAACTTCCACATTTGTAATATTATTAGGAAGTACTATTAAATCTTGTCTGTTGCGTTACACACAATGATTTACTTAGTAGTAAGTAGGTTTGCCATATTATGCCATGCAGTGGGCGGTAAGGTGCTGATGATGTAGCAGTTTTGCATCTGTTAATTATTTACCTCAGTTTAATAGGGACCACAATTTCATTTTTGCTCTGGGGTCTTCGGTTATACTGGGTGATCAAAAAGTCAGTATAAATTTGAAAACTGAATAAGTCACGGAATAATGTAGATAGAGAGGTACAAATTAACACACATGCTTGGAATGACATGGGGTTTTATTAGAACCAAACAAACACAAAAGTTCAAGAAATGTCCGACAGATGGCGCTTCATTTGATCAGAATAACAATAATTAGCAGAACAAAGTAATACAAAGCAAAGATTATGTTCTTTACAGGAAATGCTCAATATGTCCACCATCGTTCCTCAGCAATACCTGTAGTCGAGGAATAATGTTGTGGACAGCACTGTAAAGTATGTCCAGAGTTATGGTGAGGCAGTGGCGTCGGATGTTGTCTTTCAGCATCCCTAGAGATGTCGGTCGATCATAATATGCTTGCGACTTCAGGTAAGCCCAAAGCCAATAATCGCACGGACTGAGGTCTGGGGATCTGGGAGGCCAAGCATGACGAAAGTGGCGGCTGAGCACACGATCATCACCAAACGATGCGCTCTAGAGATCTTTCACGCGTCTAGCCATGTGGATAGGGAGGAGCGCCATCCTGATCAAACATCGTACATTCCAGCAGGTGTTTATCAGCCAGGCTGGGGATGTAGCGGTTCTGTAACATATCGGCGTACCTCTCAACCGTCACGGTAGCAGTACAAAACCAGAATCACGCATTTCCTCGAAGAAAAAAGGCCCTATAACGGTAGATGTGGTAAATCCAACCCATACCGTGACTTTCTCGTCGTGAAAGGGAGTTTCCACGACACTTCTAGGATTTTCGGTAGCCCAAATTCTGCAGTTGTGGGCATTGACAGACCCTCGGAGCGTGAAATGAGCTTCGTTGGTCCACAACATATTACTCAACAAGTCGTCATCTTCCGCCATCTTTTGAAACGCCCACACTGCAAATGCCCTCCGCTTCACTAAATCGCCAGGTAACAATTCATGATTGCAATGGATTTTGTAAGGATAGCATCGGAGGGTACGCCTAAGTGCCAACCAAACAGTAGTGTATGGAACTCACGTGCGACGTGCAACTGCACAAGTGCTGACTTTCTCGTACACGAAACCGCTACAGTGCTACAGTCTCCATTTCTTCCTAAACTGTCTCAGCAGCATTACGCCTTGGGCTCCGTCAGCCGGCCGGGGTGGCCGAGTGGTTCTAGGCGCTACAGTCTGGAACCGCGCAACCGCTACGGTCGCAGGTTCGAATCCTGCCAAGGGCATGGATGTGTGTGATGTCCTTAGGATAGTTAGGTTTAAGTAGTTCTAAGTTCTACGAGACTGATGATGTAAGAACTTATGTCCCATAGTGCTCAGAGCCATTTGAACCACTTTGTGCTCGGTCGGCCACTACAGGCTCTATCGTCTAAACAACCCATGGCTTCGAACTTCGAAATCATTCTCGCCACAGCTGCATTTGCCAACGGACCTTTACCCGTTCGAATCCCCTTCCTATGGCGATCGGATCATAACGCCGAACTAGCACATTCCCCATTCTGATAATACAGCTACACCAAAAGCGCCTTTTCAGGTAACGTCAACATGCTGCGACTGCTGGCGCATCTGATTCTCTCTCTCTCTTTTTTTTCTTTATTGTTAATTTCACACCTGATACAGGTAGACCAGCAGCGGCACATTACGCCGCTCTTCGGCCACAGATAAAACTAATGATACAAAAGAAGACAATCGCAGAACAGGTAGGGTGGGTATACAAACTTAGACATACAAAATTAAAACAAATGGAGTCGTTCATGGACACAGAGTCCAAAATAAAAATGTTCAGACATGTGGACACGCACAGAGATGACAGATGGCACGCGCAAATGTTGGAGCACAAACGAGTAACAATGGAACACTTGAACACGAACACGACGACATACACAAACACTAGGCGATGATCTCCGGTGCACGGAAGTTCACTATACGTGTGCCAAAAGGGGAAAAAAGGGGGGGCAGAGGGAGAGGGGACTGTGTAGATGCCAGTGGCAGAGGAGATGGGAGGGGGAGGAAAGAAGGTAGAGGGTGTTGGGGAAGCCCGGGGGAGGAGGGAGAAAGGAAGGGAGAAGTGAGAGAAGGGAGAGAGGCTGCCCTCGGGAGAAAAACACAGGGTACGGTAGAGGAGGATCAAAGTTGGTAGGAGGGGTAGATGGAGGGGATGAGGGCATCATCAGGGAGGGGGAGTTGGTGGAAGCCTTCTTGGGCGAGGGTATGAAGAGTCTCAGTCTCTCTCTCATTACAGCTCCTTTTATACACGATTGTCATGTGAAGTCACTGACGTTTTGCTGTCCAGCGCCATCTGTCGCACATTTTGTGTACTTTTTTTTGTTCTAATAAAACTCCATGTCATTCCAAGCATGTGTGTCAATTTTACCTCTATATCTACGTTATTCCGCGGTTTATTAAGCTTTCAAATTTATACTGACCTTTTGATCACCCGGTATATCTATGGCACGGAATGTCCGTGTGTGGCTTCAATGGGCACCTTCAGACCACCTGCAGTGCCACCGTGCTCCTGTGGCTCTCAGTGGCAGGCTACCGCCAGCGGTCGCGTAGAAGCACCACCGCTGGCGGAACACTGCTTCCAACAGCAGGCTTCACATGGCGCCGGTCGGTGGTGCTGCTGAGCGGCCAAGCAGCGGTTAACGCGTCATGTTAACAGTCAGCTCGCCACGTTTTGCGGTTGCTGCTCACTGTTATTTGGCAGTACGGTCTTGAAGGTTATAGTGTTGGGTAGAGAGAGAAGTAAATTCAGAAGATTTCATCTGTGAAGTTGGAAAACACCCATCGCTATGCGACATGGAGTGTGAGGAATATTCAGATAAACTGCAGGAAAATGAAGGTTTCTTCGGACGTTGGAGGAAAACGTCCGAAACAGTTCGATATATATTGTATTCAATGCATCTTGGCGTCGAAGACGCTCCTGAACTTCGCCTTTAACTTACCAAATGATTTCGCTGTCATACTGAAGCAATTAAAAATTTATCTTCTGGTTCTCGTAGCTTCGGGGAAAATGGTGGTGAATGCCCCAAATTCCTGCTGTAAAGTGATGAGAGGTTGTTCCCAATTAATTCTAATAGTCCTCCTTCGTTTTTTATTCTTCTGTAGTGAAACAATACGCCAACAATTTGACTTCTCGCCGTGATCACTACTAAGACACATGCGGAAGAAAATACAAAACCTAATATGAACCGTGTAAGCGTGAGAGTGCTTCATTCGCTTTCGGTTGCAACCAAAAACGAACAGAATCGAATGGAACCGCATATGTGTGAAACAGTGCTGACCGTCCTATGACACATTCTTGGGGCGTCCTGAATCTACCGTTGCATCTGTAGATTTTGTTCCGTTAATATTACGTGTTGAGTATTATCTACAATTAGGTATTGAATCCCGTCGCAAATGTGGTCCGATACTCGGTAAGCTCGTGGTTTTTTTTTCAGTAAACGTTACTAGGCGACTATATCAAATGCGTTCCTGACGTCAAGGAATACGCCATCAGCCTGAGCGTCGATGTCTACAGCGCTATGGATCTCGTGGAAGAACAGAGTTAAACGAGTTTCGCAAGATCTCTGTTTGCGGAATCCATGTTGATTTTTATAGAGAACATTTTCGTTCTCTGAATACATCATAATACATAATCATAAAACTTTTCCATAATGCTGCCACACATTGATCTCAGCGATAGAAGCCCATAATTATAAACATCTGTCCTACGACCCTTCTTGAAAACGGGAGTAACATGCGCTTCTTTCCAGTCGCTAGGTATACTTTGTTGCTCCAGTGATCTGCGATAAACTGCTGCTAGAAGAGGAGCAAGTTCTTTCTCATCACGTCTGTAGAATGTTACAAGTATATCATCTGGTCAAGAAACCTCTCCAAACTAAGCGACTGTACTCTCTTTTCTATTCCGCCACCACTTATCTCAATATCTGTCATATCTTCGTTCGTACGATGACTGAAAGGTTGGACCGTATTACGATCTTCATGGTGAAATAATTTCGGAAGACCGAATTCAGCATTTCGCCCTTGTCTCTCTATCTTCTTGTGCCAGTAAAGTTACCGAGTGACTGAATAGATGATATCGAACCACTTGCTGATTTTACGTAAGGCCGAAACGTCTCAGGGTTAAGTCATAATGGATGACAAATTTTTTTCTTTCTAAGTCATTAAACTCTTCTGTCATTGCTCTCCTTACGATCATTTTCGCTTCGTTCAGCTTTTCTTTGTCATCTATGTTTTGTCTTCTCGTAAATCTGTGCTGAAGCTATCTTTGCTTACGAAGCAGTTTTCAAATGCGGTTCTTTAAGGGATGAGGCTTTCTTATCCCTTAAGACCTTGCTCGAAACATACTTGTCTAAGGCATATTGAACGATGCTCTTAAATTATTTCATTTTGTGCTCCAGTTCTTCGTCCTTAGCACTGAACATTTGATACTGACTAATCAGATACTCGGCAATTAGCGTCCTCTCACTCTTGCTAAGCAAAAATATTTTTCCTACTTTCTTTAACAGTGTTCATACCACCCGTTATCAGATGCTGTCCCTGTCTTATGGCCGCTGGTGCCCACCTCTACGTACTAGACGTTCAGGGGCCGTGTTTTTCTAGGAAATCTAAGACGTTGCTTTCACGAGTTGGTTCTCTGTCTGCTCGAAATAATGTTCTAAGAAGAGCAGAGGTTGACAATACCGCTTCAGTTGTAAATTACTTTTTTTTCACACGACCGGTTTCGGACTGTTATAAGCCCATCCTCAGGTGACGTTAACTTTGCTGTTGTCCCCGAGCGCCGCGTGTACCAGGCGTGGTGTGCTGCGCTCATAGACAGCACACCGTGCCTGGTACACATTGTAATTTATGCTAACTGTGCATTTTTCCTTCATGTATATAGTGACCTTCATGCAAAAGTAAAAATAAGGTGTATTTACAAGGTTTTCAGTACGCTGGCTAAACAACAAGAACGGCCGAACAATCGACCATTCTTGGCAGACATCTTGCGTTGGAATAATTTCGTTGTAATTTCATTGCGTTCCGTCATCAACAGACGCTTTAAAAGACTCGCATCATAATTATTAAGAAAAGAAAGTGCATAAAATGGAAATACTTTCTTTAATTCGAGGTTTCTTTTAATTAAATTTCTCTACCGTGAATATATCCTGCAGCAATATTTTAACTTGATAACACGAAACATAATCTCTGCCATTCCGTTTACGTTTTTGTCTCTATGAACCCTCCACGCAGACATCAATTTCAACAGATTCTAAAAGCGTCTCACGCAAACCTATTTTAACAAGGCAGTGAGTCGCGTGCTGCTAAATAATCAGAGCTCACAGAACTATTTTGCAGAAGTATAGGCTCCGGTCCCCCATATTATCATTATTGTTTCTTGTGTCCTTTCCGCCAAATAAGTGCTGTATTCACTCTCTCGCCGAGCATAAAAATCAATAAAGTTAGTCGTTTACACTTTCTTACACCCTTTGTGCAACATTCGTTGAGGATACCGAAAGTATAGGCCTACTTGTGACGGTGTCCGGACCTAGGCGTTAGCGGTACACCGTATTCATGCAGCAAGATACCTAATGGTTATTACAGTGGAAAGACGCCCAGGACCACACAAATGGCTTACAGAGATTTACACTTTATGCAAAAAAGAAAAACAAGACGCACTGCGAAGGAATTATCTGAATGGGATGGACATCAGTAGATGTGATTCACCTCTACATATAAACAAATGATTACAATTTCAGAACAATTGGATAACTTATGCAGGCGGAGCTTCACAGGTTGAGCAAGTCAATAACGTGTTGGTCCGCCTTTGCACCTTATGCAAGCAGTAATTCGGCCTGTCATTGATAGGATTGTTGCATGTCCTCCTGGGGGATAACGTGCTAAATTCTGTCCAACTGACGCGTTTGATCGTAACAATACCAAGTAGGTTGCAGGGCCCTGCCCGTAACGCTGCAAAGGTTCTCAATTGGGAAGAGATCCGACTACCTTGCTGACATAGGTAGGGTTTGGCAAGTGCAAAGACGAGCAGCTAAAACTCTGTCCATGTACGGGTAGGCATTATCTTGCTGAAATGTAAGTCCAGGGTGGCTTCCCATCAAGGGCAACGAAACAGAGCGTAGAGTGTCGTCGACATACCACTGTGCTCTAAGCTGCCACAACCAAAGGTATCCTGGTATGAAATGAAATGACAACCCAAACAAGTTTGTCTTGAATGTATGCCAGAAGATACTCACTTTTGGCGAATCCTTTTCCAGCTCCACATGCAAAGGCGGTAATACAATTCGCCATGATCTCACTTCGTGACGATACACATTTCCCGACAGATGAAAAGTCGCCTCGTTGTGAACATTAATGTCCCTGGATGCACTCGCGCATAAATCTCTTAATCGGTGGGCATAATCATCTCGAGTCAGGCGTTCTAACAGTTGCAAACAGTGGGGTTTGAAATCCACACGCTACCGCAAAACATTCCACACTGTTTTATGGTATGCCTAAGGCCGAGTACACGGCTTGCACGACCAACTGATTTTTGTAGACTTCGCTCCACTATTTCCTCTGAGTCACGCAGTCGCCCCGTACTTTTCCTTTACACAGAGAGCCAGCATCACGAAACTGGCGAAACCAACGTAAAATGCTCTGGTGACAATCTGCTGCCTTTTTTGCGTAAGAATGCGCGCTGAAAGGTCTTAACCAGCAAATACTTTGCATATTCTAACACACAAAAACTCTTCTCCTGCAGCTACGGTCGCAGGTTCGAATCCTGCCTCGGGCGTGGATGTGTATGTTGTCCTTAGGTTAGTTAGGTTTAAGTAGTTCTAAGTTCTAGGGGACTTATGACCTCAGCAGTTGAGTCCCATAGTGCTCAGAACCATTTGAACCATTTCTTCTCCTGCAGGGCCGCCGTCTTGTACAAAGCCATTACAGTCCTGTCATCTAGCGTGCAAATAGCATGAGGCAGACTTTTTTTTATCTTGGCGAGTGTATCTATCCTTTCACTGATCACCCGTCTTTGTGCGTGTATAGTTGTCAATAAACGGTGCTCTGAAACACAAAGAATTGCTTAGACTAACTCTGTATAATGGAGGCTTGATTATTCAATTTTCTATATGTAGTGCATTTATCTTTCACATACTTAGTCATTAACCCGATTCCAAACCAGGACGTACGAGGAACGGGGACGGTGGGTGCAAGCCGGTGAATCCGCCCTGAGCAGCAATTTCAGAGGTCGCCAAATTCATATTCTTGAAGAAAAAACTTTGTTTCAGAAAGCGCTTAGCATGCAGGGCATGTTGATCTATCGATTATTCTTATGATTTTGAAACGAATAGCTGTTGGTTTTTGAACACATACTAACATGACTTCTGAAGGAATCATAAGTTGATATATGATGTGTTCATAGTGAACGTGATGTCTCTGCCGTGGGAATCCTCGTCGCATTTAGAAATACAAAAACTTTCCTGCAGACAAAAGGGGATGAGACTGTACGAGATGTGCCGAATAAACTCGAACAGATGAACGCCAATCGCTGTTTGTTTATGTGATTGTTTGGGTGTGCCAATGATCAGCGTTTTTATAATTATTAGCAAAACCCATGGATTCAGACTACCAGAGTGAAAATAAACGAATAACAGGAAAATCAGCTAAGAAAAATTACATATTAATCTTCTTGGTGTTTCCAAGAAAATGAAATTTTACCAGAAAATTTTTGACAGATGCCTTCACTATCAAGAGCTAGTTGTATACGGATAGCCACTGGTCAGCAGCCGCGTAAATTCTGTTCTCGGAACAGCGCGGAAAACGTACGAACTCATAACAACGCGTAACTGGAGAATAAACTCGGTATCAGTAACCTGGTGATTCAGGCAGGGTTAGTGAAGTTAATTGGAGAATACGTTATGACAGTGTCAGTAATAGTTACAGAATTAGTGATGACGAGATTGATTTGTATAACGAGGAATGAGAAGAAACGGGGACATCACACAAATTATATGGAGAATGTGACGATTACAAATTTACATAAAAATTTCGTACTATCACTTTTAGATCTCCATATCGAGATACTGGAGCGTATTCCCTAATATAATACCTTTTGCTTGTAGTTGGCCTAATAGCCACTTAATCTTGGTACTTCGCGAATTGTATTATGTCGTGTTATTTACGTAAAAGGGCCACATAAAAATGACGATTTGTGCCAAAACAGTCTTTCTTATTTGGCCTTGTGATACAAATGCTGCAATAGTATAAAGACCGACTCTATGTGATCAAAAGTATCAGGACACCGCCCGGCGGTGTGGGCAAGCGGTTCTAGACGCTACAGTATGGAACCGAGGCAGGATTCGAACCTGCGACCGTAGCGGGATTCCAGACTGAAGCGCCTAGAACCGCTCGGCCACACCAGCCGGCGAACATCTCAAGGTGTAAGGTCTGACGATGTGGGAACCTAAAAGCAATGAACGACATCTTGTTGCCCACGCATTATTAAGATAAAGCCACACCCCAAGGTGAGAGTGAAGCGGAACGCTGTGCTTCAAAAGAAAATCATTGGAACGTTTGAAGTTGAGAAAGCAACCAGTTTTACAGCATGTCGAGGTATAACATTCCTGTCACAGTTTCCTCCGCAAAAAAGGAATGTCGATAAATTTTGTGAACAGAAACGGCACAAAACACATTCGTTTTCGGCGAGTCTCTTTCATGTGACCCCCAGATTCTTACATTGTGGCCGTTTATTTTATCTCAAACACGAAACGTCGATTCGTCTGAAAAGAGGAGCCCTTCGGGAAAAGTGTTCTCTGCCGTATCCTGGAGGACTGAAATGGAAACTTCCTATCTTCTGTTATGGTCGCCGGGACGCAGTTGCTGACGTAACTGCAACTCGTAAGGCTTCATATGCAGGAGTTGTTTCAGAACATGCCATACCGTAGTTTGAGGAAGTTGCAGCTCGTGGCCTGCCCGTCTTGTGGACTTTGAGGGCTCTGTGTGAATGCGTGTCAGATACCTTCGATATCTTTGTCACACGTGCGTGTCCGACAATTGTTTTTCCTTTTGAATATACCACCGGAATCCAGTATGCCAGTCATAAATATGCTTGCGCAGAGGTGGCTACTTGCTGAGTTCCGCGCAGAGTAGCCACGCGGTCTGAGGCTTCCTGTTACGGTCCGGGTGGCTTCCACCGTCTGATGTTCGAGCCCTGTGTGTGTGTTGTCCTTAGCGTAATTTAGTTTAAGTTAGATTAAGTAGTGCGTAAGCTTAGAGACCGATGACCTGAGCGATTTGGTCACATAAGACACAAATTTCCAAAAATTTTCTGGCTGAATCGAAGACGAAACGCTAGTTGCACTTGATCAACGGATTGAATTCGCACAAATTCCAACACAGAAAATAATTCTCCTGCGCTGTAGACACCAAGTTGCTACGGACAAACAACTGCGCAGCTGTGCCGAACTTTGAACATTCCTCTATCCAATGACATGCGCATTCTATATTTCATAGTTTTCTGTAATAAACAACTGAAATATGTTTTTCCTTTCTGGATCACCGGTGGGGCAGTGCTCCACATCTCACCTTTAGTAAATGTGTTCTGTTGTAAAGGTAGAAGTTGCCAAATTACTGTCTTCTCTGTAACCAAGCAAAAACTGTTCTTATTTTGTGTTTCTTCCTTTAGGACATTACTGTAAGAAAGCAATTCGGTAGTTTGCACTCACTCACTTGTAACGCAATACGCTAGTTTTTATTGCTGTAGAGTACTTTGTAATATACCAGCGGAGACAGCGAGACCTGTAAATGAAATAATAAATATTATCTCATAGTAAATACATATTGTGTAACCAAGTATAAAAGCACGTCCCATCACAAGCAAGATTCGAATCCACAGGCTCGTGCACTATAGTCGTGCACGTGGGCTCGGAACCAATTCCACTGACGTGAATAGTGGACTTGGAGTGATGTGCAGCAGCACCTCCTACCGGTGAGGGTAGGATCGTCAAGCACAACAGCTGTATGTAGGGCGAGGTACGTCATCTGCTGAGGTTACTTGTTCGACATTTGTCGTCAACTTAGTTTGTACCTACCAATCTATTTATATATTTTTGATGTATTTATACGTCTTATTATAACATACATACGCAAACTGAATAATACTTTAACCTATTTCTTATATAGACACGGTAGAACGAGTGATAATTCAGGAATTTTTATAGCGGAAATTGGAAATTTCCTAAGGGACCAAACTGCTGACATCATCGGTCCCTAGGCTTACATGCTACTGAAACTAATTTACTCTAAGGACAAAACACACACACACACACACACACACACACACACACACACACACACACACACACACACATGTCCGAGGGAGGACTCGAACCTCCGATAGAGCGAATTGGTCATTATGAGGGAACAAGCACAAGTAATGTAACCTTCAAAGAATAAATTTTTTACCACAGCTCAAATGGTCAAATGTTCAAATGTATGTGAAATCTTATGGGACTTAACTGCTAAGGTCATCAGTCCCTAAGCTTATACACTATTTAACCTAAATTATCCTAAGGAGAAACACACACACCCATGTTCAAGGGAGGACTCGAACTTCCGCCGGGACCAGCCGCACAGTCCATGACTGCAGCGCCCAAGACCCTTCGGCTGAACCCGCGCGGCTACCACAGCTCAACAAGCGACAAACACAGCTGAAGACCATAAAATCAATACTGGTTAAATAGTTGATGAAACTGTACATAAAAATTCGTTTTACTGGATCGTACGTGACTCTCAACCTCTGTACAATAAAAACGTGGCATTTCTTAAATTACCTTCTTTTGAATAAAAAAATAAACACCTCCTTTACAAGTGGATATATACACTCTAAACTAATAAACAGCCACAGATTGTCACTGCATAACAGCCATATTTGAAGACACTGGTACCGAATTCTTAACTCATTACATTTAACATTTACAAACTTCCTAGCAAGTTCCGAGCTTAAATTTCTATAGCCATTAAATATTACATTTCAGTTTTTCTGTTGTATGAGAAGGGCATTCTAAACGTCTCTATAAATATTAATTTCTGTTTGGTTCACTTCATATGTGCAAAATCACATATTTTATAAGAAATACTGTTAAAAGTTGCGCTAATAGGTTAACCACCCACAAGGTAAACATTGCTGAATCCTCATAGATGTGGAAGGCTCTCCCAAGGTTGTCAGTAGTTATAATGGAATTTTGTCTACTCCTGGGGCTTTGTTTTGGCTTCGGTCTTTCAGTGCTCTGTCAAACTCTTCACGCAGTATCGTATCTCCCAGTATATTTCATCAAAATATTGGGGGATTGAACAATAAAATTGATGAGCTTCTGCTTTGTTTAGAAGATATAGAAACTGAGAATGTAATAGATGTACTATGCCTGTCTGAGCATCACATTGTCACTGATATGCAAAAGGTTAGCATCAATGGGTACAAATTAGCTGCACATGTAAGTAGAGATAATATGATGAGAGGAGGAGTTGCCATATATGTCAAAAGCTTCCACAGTGCAAAAAATTTAGAAACTAAAAAATTTTGTGTAGAGCAACATATGGAAGCATGTGCCACTGAACTTAAACTAAAGGATGGCACTTTCATAATTGTAACAGTGTATAGGTCCCCCTCAGGGAATTTCCAGCTATTTCTGGAAAACTTGGATGCTTTGTTGTGCTATCTGTCAGACAGGGGGAAGCAAATTATCATTTGTGGGGATTTCAATGTTGATTCCCTGAAAGAGTGTAATAGGAAGAATGACCTTTTAGTATTACTCAGTTCTTTCAATTTGAGCTCCGTCATTGATTTTCCTACTCGGATAACAAAGAACAGCAGTACATTGATAGATAACTTTTTTATAGACCAAGATAAGTTTAAGGACATAAATGCTTATCCTGTTGAGAATGGTCTTTCAGATCATAGTGCACAGCTTGTTACAGTACATGACATAGCTCCATGCAGTATAATAAATCAGACTTTCAAAGCAGTGCGTTCAATTAACAATATAAATATTGCAAACTTTAGGGAAAGCCTACAGCAGCTAGACTGGGATGAAGTGTATAAGGAACCCGATGCAAACTTGAAATATAACTTATTTCACAATACATTTTTAAGGGTATTTGAAAATTGTTTTCCCAAGAAAATAGTTAAACATAATTCCAAGAAAACATATAAAAAACCTTGGCTAACTAAAGGAATAAGAATATCTTGCAACCGCAAAAGAGAACTGTATCTAACAGCAAGATGGAGTACTGACCCCGAAATTGTTCAATATTATAAAAACTATTGTGCGGTACTAAGAAAAGTTATTAAAAAGTCCAGAAGCATGTGTATCATGTCTGAGATCAGTAACTCTGATAATAAAATTAAAGCAATTTGGAATATTATTGAAAGGGAAACAGGGCAACCAAGAGCACAGGAAGACCTTAGTGCAATAAAATTGAATGACAAGTGCACTAACAAACAATCAGAAATTGAAAATATTTTGAATAATCATTTTTTAAATGTTGTGGAGAAAATAGGATCTAGATCTTCACTAGAAGAGGCAAGGCTATTAATAGAAGAGGCCATACCTGCACAGTTTGAAACAGCTGTAATTCCACCAACCTCTCCCTCTGAAATCAGTAAAATAATAAACTCACTGAAAAGTAAAAGCTCTTACGGAATTGATGGCATTTCCAGCAAAGTACTTAAAGCTTGTTCCCCACAGATAAGTAGAATTCTCAGCCACGTATGTAATAGCTCTTTGGAGCAGGGTGTTTTCCCTGATAGACTGAAATATGCCATTGTAAAACCATTGCATAAAAAGGGGGATATGTCGGATGTCAACAACTACCGCCCAATCTCTCTTCTGACAGCTCTATCAAAAATTTTTGAGAAAGTAATGTATTCAAGAGTAGCCTCCCATATTTGTAAAAATAAAGTACTAACAAAATGTCAGTTTGGTTTTCAGAAAGGCTCTTCAACAGAAAATGCTATATATGCTTTCACTGATCAAATATTAAATGCTCTGAATAACCGGACATCACCCATTGGTATTTTTTGTGATCTCTCAAAGGCCTTTGATTGTGTAAATCATGGAATTCTTTTAGATAAGCTAAATCATTATGGTTTGAGTGGGGCAGTGCACAAATGGTTTAATTCATACTTAACTGGAAGAATGCAGAAAGTTGAAATAAGTGGTTCGTGTAATGTTAAAACAGCTGATTCCTCAAACTGGGGTGCTATCAAGCACGGGGTCCCACAGGGTTCGGTCTTAGGTCCTTTACTGTTCTTGATATACATTAATGACTTACCATTCCACATTGATGAAGATGCAAAGTTAGTTCTTTTTGCTGATGATACAAGTATAGTAATAACATCCAAAAACCAAGAACTAAGTGATGTAATTGTAAATGATGTTTTTCACAAAATTATTAAGTGGTTCTCAGCAAACGGACTCTCTTTAAATTTTGATAAAACACAGTATATACAGTTCCGTACAGTAAATGGCAAAACTCCAGTAATAAATATAGAATTTGAACAGAAGTCTGTAGCTAAGGTAGAATTTTCAAAATTTTTAGGTGTGTCCATTGATGAGAGGTTAAACTGGAAGCAACACATTGATGGTCTGCTGAAACGTCTGAGTTCAGCTACGTATGCTATTAGGGTTATTGCAAATTTTGGTGATAAGAATCTCAGTAAATTAGCTTACTATGCCTACTTTCATTCACTGCTTTCGTATGGCATCATATTCTGGGGTAATTCATCGTTGAGTAGAAAAGTATTCATTGCACAAAAACGTGTAATCAGAATAATTGCTGGAGCCCACCCACGGTCATCCTGCAGACATCTATTTAAGGATCTAGGGATCCTCACAGTAACCTCACAGTATATATATTCCCTTATGAAATTTGTTGATAATAATCCAACCCAATTCAAAAGTAATAGCAGTGTGCATACCTATAACACCAGGAGAAAGGATGATCTTCACTATGCAGGGTTAAATCTGACTTTGGCACAGAAAGGGGTAAATTATGCTGCCACAAAAGTCTTTGGGCACCTACCAAACAGCATCAAAAGCCTGACAGATAGCCAACTAACATTTAAAAATAAATTAAAAGAATTTCTAGATGACAACTCCTTCTACTCATTGGCTGAATTTTTAGATATAAAGTAAGTAAAAAAAAAAAAAAAAAAAAAAACTTAATCATTAGTGTCATGCAATATTTTGTGTAATGTAATTTCTTGTACAGACATCTTTTATTAACCTGACACGTTCCACATCATTACGAAGTGTCGTATTCATCATCTATGGAACAAGTATTAATCTAATCTAATCTAATCTAATCTTCATCTATATCCTCTTCCATTTCCATAATATTGTCCTCAAGTACATCGCCCTTGTATAGACCCTCTATATACTCCTTCCACCTTTCTGCTTTCCCTTCTTTGCTTAGAACTGGGTTTCCATCTGAGCTCTTGATTTTCATAGAAGTGGTTCTCTTTTCTCCAAAGGTCTCTTTAATTTTCCTGTAGGCAATAAAGAGTGTAAAGGTTCTGAAGAGCTCTTACTTTCCTGTCACAAATAATCCCACCCGGTATTAATTGCAAGTATCGTTTTTAAGGTGGGTAGGATGCCAAAACGAGCGACTGGGAGCAGGAGAAGTATCACAGGGCATTTTAGTTTCCACTGTCCTGTATAAAGGTTTGATGGCTACCAATACGAAATATACATGTTTGAGATCCACCCTGTGAAATGAAGTGACGTGCGATAGAATAATATCGTGTGAAGAGGAGTGGCACTGCACATTGGCACACTTAAGGGCAAACAACGTGTCTTACATTTCCTCGAAAATACACGTTTTATATATCAAAGTGTTCAGAAAGACGTGCGCTGCGAAATGAAGATATTACTGAAAAATCGACGCTTTAAAAATTTTTTTTGATGTCTTATCTCAAACACTAGAGGGGAAGGGCGGATAAAATAGTTGGCTTGAGTCTGTCTTTCTTTCCCAAGCGTAATACGCTAAGTGTACGTCTGTATCATGTGAATGGCCGTGCCAATAACTTGTGCGGTGTAACAGAGTAGTGCTCAGCTGCTCCGTTCTCTGAGCCCTCGGTCTCCGCATTTGACGCGGCCGCCCATCCGGCCAGCCCGTCGCTCTGAGCTGCATCAGACAGACGCGCTAGGCGTGAGCAACGCTAGGAGGGCATAAACCGCAGGAACACCTCGCACATGTCACTGGACAGACAAAATTTCAAAGGTTTGTGTTCGCACAGACACTCTACCACACACTCAACATGTGCACCAAGCGTTGCTCGCGAAACATCGAAACGGAAGTCCATTTCATGCCACACGCGAATCAGCACGTCCTTGTTTATTAAAGTGAGAGCTTCAATAATTCGATTAATCAGCCCTTGAAAGGTAGAAGTCGTATGTTGTATGTCTTTTATGTCTCCCGACAAAAAGAACATCTCAAGGTGTGAGGTCTGACGATGTGGGAACCTAAAAGCAATGAACGACGTCTTGTTGTCCATGCATTATTAAGATAAAGCCACACCCCAAGGTGAGAGTGAAGCGGAACGCTGTGCTTCAAAAGAAAATCATTGGAACGTTTGAAGTTGAGAAAGCAACCAGTTTTACAGCATGTCCAGGTATAACATTCCTGTCACAGTTTCCTCCGCAAAAATGGAATGTCGATAAACTTTGTGAACAGAAACGGCACTAAACACATTCATTTTCGGTGAGTCTCTTTCATGTGACCCCCAAATTCTTACATTGTGGCTGTTTATTTTATCTCAAACACGAAACGTCGATTCGTCTGAAAAGAGGAGCCCTTCGGGAAAAGTGTTCTCTGCCGTATAGTGGAGGACTGAAATGAAAACTTCCTACCTTCTGTTATTGTCGCCGGGACGCGATTGCTGGCGTAACTGCAACTCGTAAGGCTTAATATGCAGGAGTTGTTTCAGAACACGCCATACCGTAGTTTGAGGAAGTTGCAGCTCGTGGCCTACCCGTCTTGTGGACTTTGAGGGCTCTGTGTGAACGCGTCTCAGATACCTTCGATTTCTTCGTCAGACGTGTGTGTCCGACTATTGTTTTTCCTTTTGAATATACAACCGGCATCCAATATGCCAGTCTTAAATGTGCTTGCGCACAGGTGGCTTCTTGCTGAGTGCTGCGCAGAGTAGCCACGCGGTCTGAGGCTTCCTGTTACGGTCCGGGTGGCTTCCACCATCTGATGTTCGAGCCCTGTGTGTGTGTTGTCCTTAGCGTAATTTAGTTTAAGTTAGATTAAGTAGTGCGTAAGCTTAGAGACCGATGACCTGAGCGATTTGGTCACATAAGACACAAATTTCCAAAAATTTTCAGGCTGAATCGTCATCAAAACGCACGTTGCAATTGATCAATAGATTGTCTCCATGCAAATTCCAAAACAGAAAATAATTCTCCTGCGATGTAGACACCAAGTTGCTACGAACGAACAACTGTTCAGCTGTGCCGAACTTTGAACATTCCTCTATCCAATTACATGCGCATTCTATATTTCATAGTTTGTCTGTAATAAACAACTGAAATATGTTTTTTCTTTCTGAATCACCAGTGGAGTAGTGTTCCTACTCGCATCTTTTGTAAATATGTTCTGTTGTAAACGTAGAAGTTGTAAAATTATTGTTTTCTCTGTAACCAAGAAAAAACTGTTCTTATTTTTTGTTTCTTTCCTTTATCACATTTACTGGTAAGGACGCAATTCGGTAGTTTGTACTCACTCACTCGTAACGCAATACACTAGTTTTTTGCTGTAGAGTACTTTGTAATATACCAGCGGATTCAGCGAGACCTGTAAATGAAATAATAAATATTACCTCATAGCAAACACATATTGTGTAACCAAGCATAAAAGCACGTCTCACCACAAGCAAGATTCGAATGCACAGGCTCGCGCTCAATAGCCGTGCAAGTGGGCCTGGAGCCACACCGACGTGAATACTTGACTTGGAGTGATGTGCAGACCTCCTCCTACGGACGAGGGTGAGATCGGCAAGCACGACAGCTGCGTGTGGGAAGAGGTACGTCATCTGCTGAGGTTACTTGTTCAACATTAGTCTTCAACTTAGCTTGTACATACCGACATTTCCGGCGCAATGTGTCTTACGTTAAATTACATGTCTCATCCGTCATCTACTTCGCTTCGAAGGTTTTTAAATGTTAATAAAAATCGCTCATATATACGATCGACACACTTGTGAATAAAATTATGTTTTTCTAAACACTAAATTTATAACACGATAAGCTGAGGCTGAAATAATGCTGCCAATATTGGCTTTGCTGCTCAGTTATAATTTGAAAGTAAACTGAATTTTATTTTGTTTGAAAAATCGGAAACGAATTTTGAAAAATATTGTACGTAAATCAAAGATATGCAACAAAATGTGAAATAAACTAAAACTTTCCGGACACTGCAAACACCGCAAAAGTGTCCGAAAAAGAGTCTCAGCATCTTCGTTTGTCTCGGATTGAGTTACTATGAGTACAATCAACATTGTCTGAATTTAAGCCTGATCGTCTTGCGTTGAGATTAAAGCCGGTAGTACCAAAATTTCGTTCAGAAGCACACCATAGTTTTCCGGCAATCTTCTGAAGAGTTGGGAAATGTTGCCGCTCGCTTTGCAATAAGAAGTCATATTTTCTTCCATTTTGCAGTTTTGATTTAAATATCTCTCCAACTCCACTAGTAAGACTGGCATCGACACCTGCCCACGATACGGACTTCTTTACTTTCTCTGGTTTGATGAAAGTATTCCGTCTTCGTGGCTTGTACATGTCATTTTTCACATAATATTTTTTACCTAATTGGAAAAGTAAAAAAGCTCTTTAATACATCATTTTGCAAATCTGCGCCAATATGAGCCCAAGTCTGAACATGAAAATAAAACTAAACGTTTTGTTGTTGAAGGTTTTTTGAACTACTTCATTCAGTTTCAAGTCTATGTCGCTCAGAACTTCGATCGGGCGGTCAGATAAAATGTTGTCATATATTCGGCTATTCTTTAAGCGAAACATCATCGACTCTGAAGCCTGTCAAGCTTATACTCGATTGTGTGAGCAATCTTGTTTTCGGTTGAGGGCCGTCACTGCCTTTTAGAGCTGGTCACTGGGGAGCTATCAACATAGCATGGATCCTATGTCTTACCTCCGCCCAAGCCTCAATATCTTCAGATATCGTTTCCAAATGACGAAACGGTGGCCACAGAAAATGTGCTGCCTCATGGCGCCTCTGGACAGTTAACTTTTCCGCTGCTGAGTATATTTTGAGGAGATTACGTGAAACTCCTATTTCAGAGTCTTCTCTGTCCTGGGACGCCTGTCTCAAATGCTATACAATACTGTCATATTGCTTGTCAACAGAAGATGCAGTGCAGGTGAGTTCTCCAGTTCTAATTCCTTCTACCCCTCTTTTATGTGCTAAAAAACTCCATGTTTTAAAAGCTACAAAATAAACGATAACGTATAACAATTACAGTAATAAAATAACATACATACCGTGAAAAGCGGAATTATTTTTTTCATCAGCGTGACATCAATTCCTTCAATTATAGTTTTCTCCCTTTTCAGAGAGCTTTTCGCTCAATGACGAATATCGGCTTTCTACCGATTCTAACACTCTCTGCCGCGTATTTCAGCGAATATCGCTTGATTGTTTCAGCGATCTATCAAGAGCATTAACAAAGCCATTTTTCTTCGCGTTAAGTGACGGGCTCTTTCGGCGCAGTCAGAAGACTTTGAACTTGTAGACAGTTGACGCATACATACTCCGTATTAAAAGCATTTTGTAGCACTATATTTAGCATGTGGCAGAAACAATCAATTGTGAAGAACCGCGCAGTGCAGCCACAATATTGGCAGCCTGACCAGTGGTAATGCACGTGTTTCAAAGCAGAGTCGTGGCTACCAAGGCACTACATGTCAGATAATGGTTACTTCTTTCGCTGCATGTCCACAAATTTGTAGTTGCTCAGTATCTACCGTATGAGAAATTACTCCAGGCAAAATTATATTTCTTAGGCTTTTAGCAGTTGCAGGCATGTGGCGCGACACAGTTGTGGGATGAGGCATGACAACCTTGCGGATACTTTTCCGTAAATCGCTCCAGTGTTGATTAACGTCTGAACGAGACCGAAAAAAAAAAGGCTTCACATTCTTACATCATGTAGTTCCGTAAGACCTTAGGCGTCGCTCACACATAGCCATGCATTATCGACAATCTTCTCCTGAGTAGGTTTATGGAGACGTTTCTGGTCCACACAATACCCTTGTTTATTAAACAAGTGTGGATGATGAGAAATGAACGAGTGCCACTTGTTCCTTTGGCAGCAGTGCAGATGCATTCTGCACAGCGAACAACAAAAACAAATTTAATGTATTCCCATCGCGAACCACTATAGGCTTAAATACCGTCCAAACTGAACTCCAGACTTGTTTTATGCCTTTTGGTTGTGTACTTAGAACTGACTAGTTTTTCTTTTGGCTCTGAGCACTATGGGACTTAACATCTATGGTCATCAGTCCCCTAGAACTTAGAACTACTTAAACCTAACTAACCTAAGGACATCACACAACACCCAGTCATCACGAGGCAGAGAAAATCCGTGACCCCGTCGGGAATCGAACCCGGGGGCGGGAGTTTTTCTTTTACTTCTCTTTTTCCTGACACACACTCCTTCCTCTGCAAACCGCGTTTAGTTTGCGCGCTCATTTTCTGTTATGAAAAAAATGTAAAAATTACACCACTACGCTAAGCACTGCTCTACTGGCCGGTCGTAGACCGTAGCTCGCAACTACTCTCAGTGCTACCCCAGCCCATAAGCCCGGGGCACACCATCGTCTGCACACGTTACCGGGTGGCACATGCAGTGACGTCACGGGCTCACTTAGAGCTCCTATGATACAGGCTGAATCGTCCGCCATGCCTTCCCCATCTCTGAGGATTCAGCAATGTTTACCTTGTGGGTGGTTAACCTATTAGCGCAACTTTTTACAGTATTTCTTATAAAATATTTGATTTTTCACATATTAAGTAGTATAAAAGCACGTCCCATCACAAGCAAGATTCGAATCCACAGGCTCGTGCACTATAGTCGTGCATGTGGGCTCGGAGCCAGTTCCACTGACGTGAATAGTTGACTTGGAGTGATGTGCAGCATCACCTCCTACCGGCGAGGGTAGGATCGTCACGCACAACAGCTGGATGTAGGGCGAGGTACGTCATCTGCTGAGGTTACTTGTTCGACATTTGTCGTCAACTTAGTTTGTACCTACCAATCTATTTATATATTTTTGATGTATTTATACGTCTTATTATAACATACATACACAAACTGAATAATACTTTAACCTATTTCTTATATAGACACGGTAGAATGAGTGATAATTCAGGTATTTTTATAGCGGAAATTGGAAATTTTCCTAAGGGACCAAACTGCTGACATCATCGGTCCCTAGGCTTACATGCTACTGAAACTAATTTACTATACTACCGAATTGCTTTCTTACCAGTAATGTCCTAAAGGAAGAAACACAAAATAAGAACAATTTTTGCTTGGTTACAGAGAAGACAGTAATTTGGCAACTTCTACCTTTACAACAGAACACATTTACTAAAGGTGAGATGTGGAGCACTGCCCCACCGGTGATCCAGAAAGGAAAAACATATTTCAGTTGTTTATTACAGACAAACTATGAAATATAGAATGCGCATGTAATTGGATAGAGGAATGTTCAAAGTTCGGCACAGCTGAACAGTTGTTCGTTCGTAGCAACTTGGTGTCTACATCGCAGGAGAATTATTTTCTGTTTTGGAATTTGCATGGAGACAATCTATTGATCAATTGCAACGTGCGTTTTGATGACGATTCAGCCTGAAAATTTTTGGAAATTTGTGTCTTATGTGACCAAATCGCTCAGGTCATCGGTCTCTAAGCTTACGCACTACTTAATCTAACTTAAACTAAATTACGCTAAGGACAACACACACACAGGGCTCGAACATCAGATGGTGGAAGCCACCCGGACCGTAACAGGAAGCCTCAGACCGCGTGGCTACTCTGCGCAGCACTCAGCAAGAAGCCACCTGTGCGCAAGCACATTTAAGACTGGCATATTGGATGCCGGTTGTATATTCAAAAGGAAAAACAATAGTCGGACACACACGTCTGACGAAGAAATCGAAGGTATCTGAGACGCGTTCACACAGAGCCCTCAAAGTCCACAAGACGGGTAGGCCACGAGCTGCAACTTCCTCAAACTACGGTATGGCGTGTTCTGAAACAACTCCTGCATATTAAGCCTTACGAGTTGCAGTTACGCCAGCAATCGCGTCCCGGCGACCATAACAGAAGGTAGGAAGTTTTCATTTCAGTCCTCCACTATACGGCAGAGAACACTTTTCCCGAAGGGCTCCTCTTTTCAGACGAATCGACGTTTCGTGTTTGAGATAAAATAAACAGCCACAATGTAAGAATTTGGGGGTCACATGAAAGAGACTCACCGAAAATGAATGTGTTTAGTGCCGTTTCTGTTCACAAAGTTTATCGACATTCCTTTTTTGCGGAGGAAACTGTGGCAGGAATGTTATACCTGGACATGCTGTAAAACTGGTTGCTTTCTTAACTTCAAACGTTCCAATGATTTTCTTTTGAAGCACAGCGTTCCGCTTCACTCTCACTTTGGGGTGTGGCTTTATCTTAATAATGCATGGACAACAAGACGTCGTTCATTGCTTTTAGGTTCCCACATCGTCAGACCTCACACCTTGAGATGTTCTTTTTGTCGGGAGACATAAAAGACATACAACATACGACTTCTACCTTTCAAGGGCTGATTAATCGAATTATTGAAGCTCTCACTTTAATAAACAAGGACGTGCTGATTCGCGTGTGGCATGAAATGGACTTCCGTTTCGATGTTTCGCGAGCAACGCTTGGTGCACATGTTGAGTGTGTGGTAGAGTGTCTGTGCGAACACAAACCTTTGAAATTTTGTCTGTCCAGTGACATGCGCGAGGTGTTCCTGCGGTTTATGCCCTCCTAGCGTTGCCCACGCCTAGCGCGTCGGTCTGATGCAGCTCAGAGCGACGGGCTGGCCGGATGGGCGGCCGCGTCAAATGCGGAGACCGAGGGCTCAGAGAACGGAGCAGCTGAGCACTACTCTGTTACACCGCAGAAGTTATTGGCACGGCCATTCACATGATACAGACGTACACTTAGCGTATTACGCTTGGGAAAGAAAGACAGACTCAAGCCAACTATTTTATCCGCCCTTCCCCTCTAGTGTTTGAGATAAGACATCAAAAAAAATTTTTAAAGCGTCGATTTTTCAGTAATATCTTCATTTCGCAGCGCACGTCTTTCTGAACACTTTGATATATAAAACGTGTATTTCGAGGAAATGTAAGACACGTTGTTTGGTCTTAAGTGTGCCAATGTGCAGTGCCACTCCTCTTCACACGATATTATTCTATCGCACGTCATTTCATTTCACAGGGTGGATCTCAAACATGTATATTTCGAATTGGTAGCCATCAAACCTTTATACAGGACAGTGGAAACTAAAATGTCCTGTGATACTTCTCCTGCTCCCAGTCGCTCGTTTTGGCATCCTACCCACCTTAAAAACGATACTTGCAATTAATACCGGGTGGGATTATTTGTGACAGGAAAGTAAGAGCTCTTCAGAACCTTTACACTCTTTATTGCCTACAGGAAAATTAAAGAGACCTTTGGAGAAAAGAGAACCACTTCTATGAAAATCAAGAGCTCAGATGGAAACCCAGTTCTAAGCAAAGAAGGGAAACCAGAAAGGTGGAAGGAGTATATAGAGGGTCTATAGAAGGGCGATGTATTTGAGGGCAATATTATGTACATGGAAGAGGATATAGATAAAGATGAAATGGGAGATATGATACTGCGTGAAGAGTTTGACAGAGCAGTGAAAGACCGAAGCCGAAACAAAGCCCCAGGAGTAGACAAAATTTCATTATAACTACTGACAACCTTGGGAGAGCCAGTCCTGACAAAACTCTACCGTCTAGTGAGAAAAATGTATGGGACAGGCGAAATACCCTCAGACTTCAAGAAGAATATAATAATTCCAATCCCAAAGAAAGCAGGTGTTGACAGATGTGAAAATAACTGACCTATCAGTTTAATAAGTCACGGCTGCAAAATACTAATGCGAATTCTTTACAAACAAATGGAAAAACTGGTAGAAGCCAACCTCGAGGAAGATCAGTTTGGATACAGTAGAAATACTGGAGCACGTGAGGCAATACTGACCCTACGACTCATCTTAGAAGCTAGATTAAGAAAAGACAAACCTGCATTTCTAGCATTTGTAGACTTAGAGAAAGCTTTTGACAATGTTGACTGGAATACTCTCTTTTAAGTTCTGAAGGTGGCAGGGGTAAAAATACCAGGAGCAAAAGGCTGTTTACAATTTGTACAGAAACCAGATGGCAGTTATAAGAGTTGAGGGACATGAAAAGGAAGCAGTGGTTCGGAAGGGAATGAGACAGGTTTGTAGCCTAACCCCGATGTTATTCAATCTGTATATTGAGCAAGCAGTGAAGGAAGCAAAAGAGAAATTTCTGAGTAGGTATTAAAATGCATGGAGAAGAAATTAAAACGTTGAGGTTTTTTCAATGACATTGTAATTCTGTCAGAGACAGCAAAGGCCTTGGAAGAGCAATTGAACGCAATGGACAGTATCTTGAAAGGAGGATATAAGATGAACATCAACAAAAGCAAAACAAGGATAATGGAATGTAGTCGGATTAAGTCTGGTGATGCTGCGAGAATTAGATTAGGAAATGAGACACTTAAAGTAGTAAAGGAGTTTTGCTATTTGGGGAGCAAAATAACTGATGATGGTCAAAGTAGAGAGGATATAAAATGTAGACTGGCAATGGCAAGGAAAGCGTTTCTGAAGAATAGAACTTTGTTAACATCAAGGATAGATTTAAGTGTTAGGAAGTCATTTCTGAAAGTATTTGTATGGAGTGTATCCATGTATGGAAGTGAAACATGGACGATAAATAGTTTGTACAAGATTCGAATAGAAGCTTTCGAAATGTGGTGCTACAGAAGAATGCTGAAGATCAGATGGGTAGATCACATAACTAATGAGGATGTATTGAATAGAATTGGCGAGAAGAGGACTTTGTGGCACAACTTGAGTAGAAGAAGCGATCGGTTGGTAGGACACGTGTTGAGGCATCAAGGGATCACTAATTTAGTATTGGAGGGCAGTGTGGATGCTAAAAATCATAAGGGGAGACAAAGAGATGAATGCACTAAGCTGATTCAGAAGGATGTAGGCTGCAGTACATACTGGGAGATGAAGCAGCTTGCACAGGCTAGAGTAGCATGGATAGCTGCATCAAACTAGTCTCAGGACTGAAGACCACAACAACAACAACAAATGTGGTCTAGTGCCCCTTAAAACACACGACATGAAACAAAATGTAAAAATTCCTTGCTGGACGACCACTGCTCGATCAACCCCTTACTTTCTTGTCTCATGCCCTCAGTATTCAATCCACTGGGACTTGGACTATCCGTGGTTCCTTCGTGGAATTGGCTCTCCGGCTGATCAGAATGAAAACAACACATCACAAAGTTAAGGCTGTGAAGACACTTGGCACAGAGGTGCAAACCCAATGATACATAACAAGGAAAAAAAAACAAAACAAAAAAAAACCTGCAAATGCTCTACTATCTCTGGATCGCAAAGCATATGGTACTTCATGCTGTACTTTACTTTCCTGGTTTTCTCTGTGCTTAGCACCTCTCTTCACTCTCTCTTTCTTCCTATTCCCTTCTTGTGACATGTCTGGAATCACATTCGGACAACACTTAAATGTCCACAATCACCCAATGCGTACTATTGTTGTCCTAGTTGGCAGCTGAAGCTTAACATTAATGGGGGATGTGGTTTCAACAACTTGGTATGGCTCTTGATACCACGTAAGAAACTTCTTTGTTTTTCCTTTCGGCGCATAGGGGCTGGATAGAATTACCCATTACCCTACTCTATACTGCGGTAAACTTCCTTTCTGCTTCAGTGCATCTTCCTGCCTTTCAAAAGCCTTCATATTCACATTTTGTACCCATTTCCAAACATCCCAAATTGTTCTCACAAATTGACATATGGATTCACCGGTCCATCTTTTCTGTAGCTTCACTAAATCAAACGGTGACAAAATTTTTCGCCCGAACACTACTTCATATGGAGACAAACTGGTATTAGCATGGATTTTTGCATTATATGTGCATACAATATGCTTCAAATACTCGTCCCACTGATAGTGATGAGAATCGACATGAAAACTCGCCATCTTCCCGAGTGTTCTGTGTAACCATTCTGTCCTTCCGTTGGCCTGTGGATGCATCGGGATCGTCCTCAACTTCTTTACATTCAACAATTTACACAGTTCCTTCATTAAATCCAACATGAAGTTGGTCCCTTGGTCAGTAAGTATTGTCTCCGTTACACCAAACTTCAAAATCCAGTTGTTTACTAATGCTTGCACGACCATTGCTGCTTGTTGATTTGGCATAGCCACCATCTCTACATACCTCAAAAAATGGTCTATTATTGTCAGAATGAATCTGTTCCCCAATGGTGTTCGCTCAAAAGGTCATAAGATATCAATCACCAACATGGAGAATGGACATGTTGCTTCTGGCAATCATTGTAGCTTTATCTGTTTCTGACTTAAATCTGCTCTCTGTGTACATGGTATAAAATTTTTGACATACTGATCCACTTCTACTTTCCTACCTCTCCACCAATACTTCTCCACCACGCTCCTACTCGTCGCTCTACACCCTCCATGACCAGATAACATGTGATCATGTGCTTCCATTAAAACCTCATCTCTCAGCTTTGCTGGCACTACCGGTAATACCATTGGTCCTAACTCCATTTCCCTACACAGAAGGCCATCATACATAATAAATTGTGGCTGTGTCAATACAACTTACAATTGTTGTCTGTGTCCTGTAATTCTTGCCATACTACTAAGTTATAGCCTATGACTCCTACTTTTTCCACCTTCCTACTTAGTGCATCCGCATTACCGTGCTTCTTCCCAGGCTTGTGCACCACCTTGTAGTTGAATTCACTAAGCCTCACAGCCCTCTAGGGAGTCTAGTGGGCAGATCCTTCAACACCAACAACCACTTCAATGCAGCATTATCTGTCACTACCCAAAATCTTCTACCATATAAATAACATTGAAAATATGTGATTCCATAGATTACAGTAAGTATCTCCCTCTCTGTTGTTGAGTAATTCGTTTCTGCTGCATTCCACTGCCTAGATGCATAGGCTACAGGATGTTCTTTCCCATCAATTTCCTGACTAAGAACACACCCTAAAGCTTGATTCGATGCATCACATGCTATTATAAACATTTCTTTTCAAAATCTGCAAACACAAGAACCGGGCTTGATGTTAACACTTCTTTCAGTTTGTCAAATGCTTTCTGACACTCTCTGTCCACTCAAATTTCACACCCTTCTGTAACAATTGTATCAACGGCTGTGCTAAATCTACAAAACCCTTCAGGAACTTTCAATAGAAATTGCAAATTCCGATGAATGACAGCACTTCCTTAACTGTTTACGGTTCCCAAAAATCCCTTACTGCCTGAACCAACCTCGGATCTGTATGCACTCCACCCTTACTGGCAACATGAGCCAAATATTTTACTACTTCTAATGCAAAATGACACTTCTTCAGGCTCAATGTCAAACGAGCTGCTCTTAACCACATAAAGACTTCCCTTATCTGCTGTCTATGTTACTCCATACTACTTGAAAACACTATGTCATCCAAATAGACAGGACACTGCTGTGGTTTCAAACCTCTCAAGACGCTGTCTAGCAACCTCTGAAATATTGCCGGAGCATTTTTCAAACCGAATGGCATTCTGAAGTACTGGTAATGTCCTCCAGGAGTAGAGAACACAGTTTTTGGGTGATCCTCTGGAGCCACCTCTAACTGATGATAACCACATGTCAAATCCATCGTAGAAAACTACTGGTACTGTCCTAAGTATCCAAAGTCTCCGATATGTTTGGAATGGGGTATGGGTCCATTACTGTCTTATTATTGAGGTATTAGTAGTCACAACAAAACCTGTATTTTTAGTTCCATCCATAGATTTTTTAGGCACAATGACAATGCCCACTCCCCGTCAACTATTACTATGCTCTATAATACCGTCCGCAAACTGCTAATCAATGAAATCCTCCACAATCGGCTGCAAATATCTTGGTATTCTGTAAGGTTTATGGTAAACAGGTGCTTTATTCTCTATTGATATCCTATATTGAACTAATGGAGTTGCTGGCAACGGCCCTTCCGGAAAAACAAATCCTTAAATTCCCACAATAATTCTTCCATATGCTCTCTTTCTCCTCCTTTCAAATGCCTACTTTTGTGATGCAATACAGTTCTATCAGCAGTTAGTGGTTGATTGCTTCGCCTACCTCTCGAACACCAGTCTTCGTCATCTGGTACATCCAAATTTTGCTACAAAACTCCTTTTCTTAAACTTGCGTCTACAGTGCTAAAATTATCCATGTTCACGGGAACTACTTGTCCGTCATTCCCCTCCTGTACGAGTACAATATTACATTTCAAAAAACAACCCAATGGAGCCAAAACTTCATTATCCTCCAATGGTTCAATAACACACATTGTAACCACAGGTAGATTCGACTCCACACTTACCCAAAGCAACTTCCCGGTGCCACCAGACACAAACTCATGCGAATTAAGCCTTAATGCTAATGTATGTGCATCAGTTGCTTTATTCATTATGTTGAATGCCCCCCACGACAGCTCTGCATCGACAACAATTTCCCCTAGCTGAAAAAACATTCCATCAAGTTCCACAGTTCAATGTCCAAGGTCAATTTTGGCATGATGTTGATGCAAGAAATCTCCTGCTAGGATCATACCATAGCCCTCGTTTACCCATGGTACTACCTCCATGCATGCATCAAATTGGACTTTCCCTAAGTGAAAGTCAACTGTCACTGACCTCAAAGGTGTGACCACCTTATCGCACACTTCACACAACCTATAACATGGTGAGTCTAACTTCCTTCATCCCATTAAACACTTAGTAGCTACTGACACTTGCGCCCCTGTGTCCAACAAAATCTTACAAGTTTTAGTTCCTATGAATCCTACCACTGAACATTCCTCCTCTGCATAAATATTTGTCGAATTGAAATTAAACAGGAACTCCCTTAGATGAGCCTTGGGCCCCCTCTGCCATTTAACGATTGTCAACCTCTACTAACTCCACTCCTCCATCCTCCACACTACTGCTTTCCACCCCTTCGTCTATTCCTCAGTGACTGGGTACATTGCCTCTGCACATGTCCCATATGACCACACATATAACATTTTATACCCGCAGTAAACACTGTTTGTCTATCACATATCCCCGTTACTACGTCTATTTCCTCACATTGGTTGCCAGCTGAATGGCCGAATACAAATCTATCGGAGCCCCTTCAAGCACTTTCCATGGTATGTGCGCCGGTAACCCCCTCAAAAATACGTCAAGTGCCCTATGCTCAACCTCCTGTAACAGAACACCATTCGCTTCATCTTTATGACCCAACTCATAAGAGTACTCGTTAATTTCTCTTATCCTGTCCACAAATTTCTCTACTGTCTCCCCCTATCTCTTTGTCATTGTACTCAAACTCTCCCTAAAGTACTGAGTGCTATTCTCTTTCTTGTACCTTTGTAAAAGCCCCTCCTTCAACTGTTTAAACTGTCCCACCTTCCTTAAGGCCTCAGAATACCTTACACGTCTTCGCTTCATCTGTTAATCTAATCTTGGCTACATGTAACAACTGTTCATCAGACCAACCATTCATCACAGCTGAAGTTTCCGTGTCCTCCACAAACAAATGCACATCCTCCGATGCCTTGCCAAAAAACGGAATATTCAAACTTGGGGCAGCTGGATCAATCTCCTGCTACGGCACCCTCGGCAACAACAACTGATCAGATGCGGGTTTCCCACTCACTCCTAGATGTTAATTCACTCCTCAACTGCATATTGTCCACTGTCAATTGTGCTACCTTTTCCAACAAAATCCATATTGCTTCTGGTTCCGACACACATCACGTTCCTGACTCTGTCATTGATTTGCTTTCGTTCCCCGTTAATCCCAAAACAAAACAATTAAGTACAAAAAGTAGCCGACTCCCTACACTTCGATATATTCATACTCAGCAACATCATACTCAAACCAGTATAAAAGTAATTAATTGCCATAAAAAAAATCTTACTGCCCCAAATAAACCAACACTTACTCTGACAACATAAAATACTATGCCCGCGCAAAACATCTACAATGGCCTGCCGTGAGCCATACTCAAAAATACAAAAACGAAAGAAAATGTCCAACACTCAAAAGAAAACTGGTCAAAACTCGCCGCAACTTGTGACTGTACTGTACAGACGGCTTCCGCTATCCCGACACCAAATGTAGTGGGAAGAGGTAGAAGGCACCATATTAAGACTCGTGCAAGTTTTCCAAGTGCTTTATTGTTTCCAACTACAGTGCCATGTTCCCCTTGGTCTGCGTCACTGGGTCACGAAATTCTAAGGACACCACTTCGCTGTCTGTGAAACGGCTTGGTGCAGAATGGCTGCTTCAGTGACCCATGCAGTGCACTGCTGTGTCGCAGCCTTGTACGGCAGTGGAGTTGCGGTGACATCAGGAAGCGCCTGCAGCCTACTCAGTGGTCTTTATCCCTGCCGCCTGAGCACCACTTACTGGGAAGCTGTATGGCAGCCCAGTGGCATGCTCCCTCACTGGCCTGGCTAAGATCGCGGCGACAACAAGCACCCACGATCCGGCAGCTGTATCTGTGGCCCTCGCCCTGGATGTCTCCGGTGCATGTTGGGAGCCAAGACCCAAGATAGCGTGCTGTGGAGTGGCCCACCCCTGGCTGGCTACGGACCCCGCGCCAGCTTCAGAGGATCGAACCAGCACCCCGCCGTGGACTGGAACGTTGGCGCCCCATCTGCTGCTGTGTGTAGCCAGTGGTGGGACAAGCTCCACTGTTCACAAGAGATGCCACACTTGAATGCTTGTTAGTGTACCGGCACCTATTTATATGTGGCTGTGCACCTCCGATTTGCTAAACGTACCATTCTGTCTCTCATACTCATAACACTTAGGTTGGCCAGTGGGTCCCTTCTGCCTGTGACTTGCGCCACGCAAACCACTGCGTGTACTTTTCCTGGCGGTTCTACACCCCTGTGGCCTCTATTTTACTTCTCAACTGCTGGTGAGCCTAACTCACTGTAAACAGGCCCACACCTGGCTGTAACTTGCACGCTCAGAAATATTGCACCAAATCTGACTTTTCCTATCCCAAACATTAGTGCTGCAACACTGCTTTCCCTGTAAGAGGCATAAATCTTCAGTGCCATGAATTTTAAAACACCAAACAGTTCTGCCATCTTGGTTACTAATGCATCCACCATACAAGCACCAATAATTTTCCCATATTCAAACTCAGTTGGTTCTCATATAATGCACTCACAACTACACAGAACACTGTTGTGACTACAACTGATACTTTCAACAGATTGAGGACGTTACACAGCTGTTGTTTGTGGTCAAATACAACAGTGGAACTTGCAGAATTGGCTAGCACTTGCATTTATGTTAAAGCATACATTTCTCTTGGTGTTTCCATATTTTTGTCCAAACATCCTTGAGTTATGAATGGTGTGGCCATTGTTTCTATATTTAACAATGATCCACTGAATCAATCAACACAAAGTATTCAAGGTTTATCAGTAGAACACATGCACTCTTTGGTCCATAGACTTACCATTAGAGGCTTTTAATATTTTGCAAGCGGTATTGTATTGGTGGATTTGTTGGTGGCAGTCTAAATACTCTGGGCCATGAAGCAGTTGTGCTAGTTAAACACAAACTTTTAATTTTATTTAGAATAGTTTTAGATGAGAGCAGACTCCTACTTTAAATTTTCACTGGCCTTAGATAAGATAGAGGAGGGGGGGGGGGGGGGGGGGAGAGAGAGAGAGAGAGAGAGAGAGAGAGAGAGAGAGAGAGAGAGAGAGAGAGAGAGAGTGAGTGAGTGAGTGAGTGAGTGAGTGAGTGTGTGTGTGTGTGTGTGTGTGTGAATTAGCAGAGGGAAATTGTGATTTTGGACTTCCAGTATTTGCTTTCCAATTTTGTGATTAATGTACTACTAAACAAATTTTGCACATGAGTTCCATTTATGTTGCTCTGCTGCACTCATTAATAGTTATTTATCTTTTCTTTCATTTGAATGCACAATTGTGTAAGGCCACCATTCTCGAATATGCAATTTATTTTCAATAAACATTTACTTGATTTAACCTACAATTATCTTGTTTTGACAACATTATTAATTCCATGAGATTGATCCATGCAGTATACTTATTTGTAAATTATTTTGCTAAACTGCCTATTAATTTATAATGATCTAGAGGAGAGCTCTCTAATAAATGCAAGAGTTTTAGAGCACTGGTGTATGGCCAACTCTGGCAACACTGAAGAAAATCTTATTAGTACTGTAGGTCGCACCCTAATAACAGGTTTTAAAACCACTAGCTCCCTCGTCAATACCTTCATGGTTCTCTCTTTCTTACCTGCAGTTGTTGTTTGCTGCAACACAGAAATCCAGGATCCATTTAACTTGGGGCCCCCCTCCCTTTTTAATTATCATCATGTTTGTGAATTTCTATATTTTCCCCGAATAAGCTCTACTACACAGCAAGAACCTGCATGTCCGATAATGTTATGGTGTCTTCAGTTTCTCACAGCAAATGCTCGGCCATGGCTGATTCTTCCATCTGTGCCAGACTGAAATACTGTGTATGTTTGATGATCCTGATACTGATGGATTGCTGTTCAATCCAACTGGATTTTTCCATTTGCATGCAGATCCCTGAAATTATAAGTTCCTCTTGTTCTTTGCTGATCTGAGACATTCTCTGACCTCCTTGTACAGTCTGTAAACTGGTTTTATGTCATGTTTGCACAATATACGGCTGATTCTGTCCATGGCCCTGGAGATTTATGGCAGGAAGGATGTGTACAACATTTCTTCTTCTGACATGTCAACTTTGTCAATGATGGGTTTCATGACACTCCTTATGCAACTGGTCGATCACCCACTGCTCCTCAGAATGCACTCCAGGTGCTCCAGCTTACACCTGAAGCACAGTAACAACCGTTCAAGTTCATGAGAATTCAGAAAAATCATTGACCAAGTGTCAGGCAAAGATTCCCAGAAAAAAGTTAAGAAGCAGAATGTCAACAAGTGGCCACAAAAGCTTCAACAATCTTGCAATATGCCTCATTGGAAAGGAGATTTCAAGTTTTTACTGATTCCCTGACTAATGATGAAAGAAGGAGGCCCATCTGCTGTCCACAAAAAAATAAGTGATAAACTGCAGGTTTTCAAATTCAAGTTTAAATGCATCGCAAGAAAATAAAAATTATTTTGTAGGGGTCTGTCACTAGCTTACACACCAATATGGTGAAGTAGTAACACTATTCAATGTAACTGAGCAAGAAATGTTCTACCAACATACCATGAAGAGCAATTTAAAGCTTAGGCAGTGTGCAAATTGTCACTTTACAGCAAAAATGGTTGTCAGCACAGGAACTGCATACACCAGTGAATAATTCTAGCATTCAAACAATGTTGTGAGCCAGAAAACATTAAGCAGCTATAGCATGGCCACACAACCTGAAAACTACAAAAACCTGGAAATATTAGGGAACTATAAAGTCCCAGGAAAAAAAAATCAAGGTTTTTCTCTCAATTACTGAAATTTTAGTTCACAGCTTTAAAAACAATGCACTTGTTATGATATACAGATCTCATATGAAAGGCACTAAAATGATTGAACTGCACTACTAGGAGCAAGTGTTAGAAATGGGGTTCACATTACACGGCTCACTAAGACAGATTTTACTGAGTAGCAGATGAAAATATTCTGTACATGTGAGCCTTGCAACCACTTGACATCATTAAAATTTCCTTTGCCAAAGGAAATTTAATTTTTTGATCCAAATTTGGTGGCATTTAAATAAGCAAAAGCAACCACTCATTTACACTTATGCCTTCAGCTTCTGGTTGGGAACTAATAACTTTCTGGAATGCAGGCTGATAATGTTAAGCATCAAATTAAGGAGTTTTTTTTCACTAACCAGAATACAAGAATAAATGTCCATGAACAAACTAAAGAAAAGTGGACTGGATCTTCACTGAACCACACTTTTAAGCTCATCTGGGAAAGAGGAGTTTCCTTTGGTACGATTTACTTCCATACTTCCTCATGGGAATGCATTATTGCAACAGGTGTTTTCTGTGAATCAGACTGCACCACAGAACATTAGAAAGAAAAATACTAATTGATCAAAGGCACATTGCTATTATTTCTTCTGGAGGGATACAAAATGTTTAAATAGTGAAACAATTGATACAGGCAGTGAAGAACTGCTCATTCTCGATATATGGATTCATGGGAAAAGGAGAAAGGAGAGAAAAAAAAGAGAATAGGAAAATATAGAGCATCAAAAAGAGATCTGCTGAAGAAATTAAACTTCTTACAATGGAAAAGTTAAAATTATTATCAGAAACTGAAAGGGAAGAGAGACTTATTGAAGAAAAAATACAAGATTTTAAAAAGCAGTGTTACGTTAAACGTTCTTCCTTAGAGTTTTGTACATTTCAGACTTTGCAGAATTTTTTGTAATTTCAAAATAGAATTCAGGTTTTTCTTTAAGCTGAGAAGATTGTATAGACATAATATAGTTATATGTGTGTTAATGTGACTAGTACATTGCTCCATTGAATATTTGTTTGAGTAACAGTTAAATATAAGAAACTACACTTTCCATATCATCAAATGAATCAATTTATTAAATACTAGTTCACAACAAAACTTCCAGAAAGTGAGTAAATTCTAGATTTGCATTAAATTGTAGGTATTTTGCCAGTAATACGTCATTAGTTAAACTTAAAATTTATATGTACATCATTATCACAATTTCTGATGTTCAAACCAGTTAAATTAATCTTATTTTAGGTATTGATTTAAAATGTGAGTGCTTCATATCTGGAGCATTCCTTGTCTCATAAGTTATGCTTTATTCAGTGTGCTGAAGTTCATTTCATCATTTGGTGGTACAACAAAATATCAGTCTGCCCAAGTATGTTAGGTATTTTCAGTTATGCATTAACATACAAAATCAGCAATCATTAAAAAGAAAAGAAAAAGAAAATACCGAATATTTAAAGCATGCTCAACATTCAGTTTCAATCCCTAATAGGACTATTTGGGCAAAATATAATAAAATTCTGGAAAAGTTCTGGAAAAAAAAATCAAAATTTTAAAGTGGCTACCCTGGTCTATTGTGGTCAACCTCATCAGCTGATGACAAAATTATGCCTCATATGTTCCACATGGAATATAGAACAGAACTAAGTATGGCCTTTTGGAAGCACCTAGGAAGGCCTTGTCGATATAGATGATAGTCCATAATCGCTATTACAAGGTGAATTTGACACATAGGCATCCAGTACGAACAACAGTACAAACACTCCAATAGTCTGGTGTATGTAGACGGTGAGCAAAGGACCACCTGGAATGCACTCTGCATCAATAGCATCAGGCTCTTTGTACCAATCGATGGAGGATTATACAACACCAGATGATTGTTATACAAGACTATGAAAGTGACCAGGTGTGCCAATGCATGTGCTAGGCAAGGATCAGACAGTCATGTTTTGGGCTGGTATCATGTATGAATGTCAGATGCCTCTCATTGCTACCGAGGCTAATTTGAGGGCTGTGAAGTATATGGATGGGATATTCTAACTTATTGTCAGCTCTCAAGGCACCATTTCAGCAACTGGTCAGTCTTCCAAGACAAAAATGCATGCACGTGCAGATGCGCTGATGCACAAGGGACACACGCCATGCACAGGCCTGCGCCCACACGCACTGCATGCTGTGGTGCATGGACACGGAGCTGTGGCGTAATACACTTGGCTTGAGAACATAGTGAAGCCAGGTTGTTATACCATTATACATCTAGCAAGTGAATACCTTCCCCCAGCAAGCACAAATCAACTTAATGGAATGGCTTGTGGTAACTGCTGATATTAATTTGACCGAACATACTTATGACTAGTTAAAAGCTGCATTCGTTGATATACAAAACCATCTCACTCACTGGATAACCTGAAGAGGGCTGTCTTTGAAGAATAGGATGGAAGATCCAAGCACGTTCAAGGCATGAGAGGGAGCAACATGGTATTAAATGTAACTCAGCAGTGGATTTTAATTTCACAGATCAGCACATTCAAAAAGAATGCCTCTATTTAAGTTACTGTGTCTTTTCGTTTCATAGTATTGTTAATCTTTTAGTTCTGTAATGTTTATCCTTTTATTTCTTTTTTTCCTTTGTATTTAAGCTCACACATGTTTGAAAGATGCAGACAGAAAAAAACCTTTTTCGAGCAGTTCAATGAAAGGTCTACTAAAAATATGAGGAATATATTTGCAGTGACTTGTTCCAATAACAAGTTGATTTCGCTCAAAAAGCCTCGTAAAACCAGAGAAAATGAATGCAAATACGGAGTTAAAGTCAACAGTAGGAACTGTATTTTTGTATGCTGCAGAATGGGAGAAAGTTGCAAGTTTATTAGTGTGAAGAAATGCCTGTGTTTGCATACTGCATTCAAATTACCTGTATTAATATTAGTTTTAATTTAATACAAGGAAGGTATGTATAATCTCACAAAATACAATAACCTCTATCATCACAGCTCTCCTAGTACATTACAACTGTGTGAGCACTAGGACAACTTTTAACATCTACCTTACCTAGCTAACATTGTATCACATGTACTATCACTGTGTGCCTGACAGACAAAACATAAAACTTCACACGTCAGCATGCTTCAACAATGCGCCATTTTAGTTTCTAGTTAAGGACACACATTCCATCAAATGAAATTCCAGACTGGTTTTAAAATCCACAACAGCAAGTGGCAAATAAGGTAATAGAAATTATCATCAAAAGACCTGCACCATCAGTTTCCTCTTGTAGTTTGGAACTTGGGTATTTAAACACAGGAAATGCAATTTAGTAATCTCATCAGTTTAATGATATAAATTACAAGATTACTAGAAGTGATTCAATAAATATCTCTTTACTGATTTATTAATTAAATTAATGGCACTTTTTCTGATAAACTATTTCAACTCATATAAAAATTTCTGCAGTCTCACAAAACAAACTATTCACAAACAAAACTTAGAAAAACAAAATAAATATAACTTTAACAAAATTCAACATGTTAATACTGTGATGCCCTGAAGTTTCAATAAAATCTGAGGCATGTTGTAACTGCTAAAACAAACTTAATACCATATCCCAGATACTTTTAACACCTTTCTACAACACCCAGTAATAAAAAGATAAAACACATTTGACCAAATTGTACTATGTTCACTCAACCAGCACTTTCATGAGAAAAATTGTGTAATGTTACACTTCTGAACATGAGAACAACAGTAAATATATATTTATCTCTACTCTCAATGAACATCAATGAGACATTAAGAACCAAACAGTCTTAATGCTATCTCAGTTGTGAAGAGTTAACAGTGTGCATTTCTGAAGTTCTCAACAAACAGTTTGCACTTCCATCACTTGCTGATGTGCCAACACCATTTTCACAAACTGAACTGTTTGCCTGACTATTGTCATTGTTCACTTGCCAACTCTGATTTTGTTCCACTTCTGCAACAACCACCACAAAGAGTTCCTTTTCTTTACACTCCAGCTGTTGCTGCAAGTACAGCAATATTTCTGGTGCCTGTTACAAACACAAATGAGAACATCTTAAATAAGATTTGATTCAAAAGGTTGCAGAAAAGAACAAAGCAAAATACATGTTGAAGGAGGGGGAAAAAGTAGTAATTTTCAACTGAAAACAGGTGAGAAATAAAAACTGAAAGCTACACCTCACAGTCACACTGATAAATTTGCTTATACATTCTTTGTACTATATACTCCAACAAAGCAATATTGTGAAGGAAAAGATCTTTACCCTATAGGGTGTTTTAAGAAGAAGTGATGGATTGTGGCTGTACTAAAGCAACAGTATTGGCAATTATCTCAGTTCGTTTAGAGGAAATCAAATAAAATCTAAGTCTTTAATACTGCACAAAAAGTTCTGCTTGAGAATAACAAATTATTTTAGGAATAAAGAAACAACTCACCAAAAGACAGAAGCACTGCACTATCGACAGATACAAGAACAACGTGTACAGAGCTTTGCTTTGCTCTGTTCTTTGCTAGCTTTCAGAATGAAATTCCCTTCTTGAGGTGAGAACACACACACACACACACACACACACACACACACACACACACACACACACACACACACACACACCTGTCTACCTGTCTCCCTGTATTGCGCTCATTTGACTGCCAACTCTCATGGTCAGCGAGTGTACACACACTCACACACATGCATACGCCCCTCACAGTGGGCCAAGGAAGAGCTGGCAGTAGAATGAGCACAATACAGGAAGATGTGTGTGCATGTGAGTGAGCGTGTGTACATATGTGTGTTTGAGGCATGTTTCTCCGACAGCTTGAGAAAGGATAATCTAAATCCAGAGAGACAAATCATGACTCTGACATCAGTATCTCAGCTACTGAAAATCCTTAATGTTTTGTGGGTTGGAACTGTATGACTTGAGCTTCCATTTGGATAGTTTCCAGATTTGCTAATGAGTGTATTTCAATAAATTTCCAAAACACAGTAGTAAATACAGCTTACTCAAGGCCACTGGGGGGGGGGGGATATAACGAAAGAGATTGCTTGGTTGCATGATTAATGGTAGCCAATACAATGTAACTAGCGATAATTCTTTTCTGATCACATCTTGCAGAAGGTTCTTACTCTTGGCTCTCCACTCCAAGTCCGGCTTATGAAACTTCAACTACAGTAGGCTGGATAAATAAATTTTCATATAGTATGTAAGTGTATTACAAAAAGATACATTGATCTTTAAGTGTGCAAGCAGCTACAATTTTAAAACTCTTACTGAAAGAACCAAATCAACAACCTCAATGAAAGCAAAAAGTGTAAATGTATCTACCATACTCTTGTCATCAAATGACACTTGGCTATGAAATGTATTACTGGTATTAAACATCAGAAGACTAATAAAAACTGTAAATGAATTTAATGTCTTTAATACAGAAATGACCTCATATGGAAAGGGAGCTCTGGCATAATTCATCAAAATTTGTAAGGCTGGGCAAAATTATCAGTGCATTACATGAACAGAACAATAAATTCTTGTTCACATTGTACTTGGAGGTCTCGGTTTTGTTAGTCAATATATAGCAGAATAAATAAGATTTAAACAAAAAATGTGACACCATTTGGAGTTCTCTGGTGGAAAAGAAGCATCGGTTGTGAAGAAGATGAATGGATACAAGCTTTTCTTTATGATGCAACTGTAAAGTGAGCAGGGAAAAACGCTTTGCAAATATTTACTGACAACAAAAAAGGAATGTAGGCTGCATGTAATAGGCAATTTCTATTTTCTTAATACCTTTCCTATAAGCTGAGGACACTCAAGTTTAGAATCCAAGTTGTAGTAGCTTCCTTGTATCTCTCTTATAGCCACCCAGTGACGGCGACGGAGTGGGAGTAACACAAATCCCAGTTTGTAGTCACTTGGCACATTTAGTATAAAACCAAGAATGTTATGAAGATTTAAACATTTAGGATCTCTGGAAAAAAAAAAGAAAATTGTCACATATAATGATACTTCTGTAAATACACATTACACTGTCCACACAGTTTTGCATATTTGTGTTATGCAGGTGACAGCAGTAAATACTTATTTTTACTAGACATTATAGCATATCACCATTAAACTTTATGAAAATGATAGTTACTTCCTTTATAAACACCACCAACAATAGTCATGTTCACTTTATTTCATTTTTAATCAAATTCCAGACAGATACATGAAAAGGGCCTGAAATCAGACCTCAAATGTTCTGGCTTAACAACAAGTGCTGGCACAAAGATCAAGAACGAAACACAAGAGAAGGCTGTGAGACAACATCAACTAATAGTACGCTGACTAGGGCCACACCATGACAAACGGCCTGAATCCAAAGAGAATATAAGCACCTCTCCTGCCAGCCTCGGCCAGACAGTGGAAGAATGGATAGCAGATCCGTACTGGAAGACGCGCACTAGAAGAGCTGTGATTTGTGATCCATATGACCTTTTGTGATTAAAGTGCATGAACATTGTATATAGCAAGGGACATTAATTATTTGCATGTTACCAATTGCTTGCGACCCAAAAAGTCAAGTATTGTCAATCTACCTTATTGTAATAAAACCATTAGGGCGATCTGCTTGACACTAGATCGCGTGTTTCCGAGAAAGCATCATCCTAGGCACCCTGTAAGGCACGAGTGGCAGGACACCATATCAAACATGGAAAAGTATGTAGGTGAAAGACTGCCACCTCTTTTTTAAAGGAATATGTATGAATGCCATACGTGAATACAGAACATTTTATATGTATGTTTCTTTCATACCTGCTGGATGAAACAACTTAACCTTGTGAGAACTTCAGTTTATTTTTATCAATTTTTCATCATTTCCCTAAGGCAAAAACAACAATGCTGAAAAGATTGAATACTATGAAACAGTATCATTATACTATGTGCCTAATGATGGTTACTTCCTGCTGATTTCTCTTTTTCCCCTGCATTCACTTACTTTGTACATACTCAATATAAGGGTTTTCTTTAATGTTACACACGCGAGACAGATGTACCTGTAAATAATTGCTATTCCAACCTCCACGTTCGACAGACTGAATAATTCACTTGAGCTAAATTATACTTTATGCAATAGTATCACTTTCTACCTCCCCCCACCCTTTTCTTGCTTTCCTACTCAGAGATCCCTTAATTTATTCATTCTGGAAATAACTCATGCCAGTAAAAATTCTCTTCCAAACAGCTAGAAATGTTGACTTGTTTCAACTAGGCATTAAGTGGGGGGGCGCTGAGGTGGGCGTGGTGGGTGTTTGAGACGGGCGTGGGACAGGTGAGTGGGGGTTGGGCTGAGACGGGTGAGGGGTGAGATGGCTGAGTGGGGGGTGGGGGGTGAGACCGGCGAGGGGGGGGGGGACAAATGGGTATAGGGGCAGGGCAAGACAGGAGTAGGGGCAGGGCGAGACGGAACAAGGGGGAACAGAGGGTGGGGGCGATGAGAGTGATGGGAGGGGGAAGGGGTGGAAGAGGGGTAAGGGGTGAAGAGGGGGAAGGGGGGAAGAGGAGGAAGGGGGGAAGAGGAGGAAGGGGGGAAGAGGAGGAAGGGGGGAAGAGGAGGAAGGGGGGAAGAGGAGGAAGGGGGGAAGAGGAGGAAGGGGGGAAGAGGAGGAAGGGGGGAAGAGGAGGAAGGGGGGAAGAGGAGGAAGGGGGGAAGAGGAGGAAGGGGGGAAGAGGAGGAAGGGGGGAAGAGGAGGACACTAGATCGCGTGTTAAGGGGGGAAGAGGAGGAAGGGGGGAAGAGGAGGAAGGGGGGAAGAGGAGGAAGGGGGGAAGGGGGGAAGAGGAGTAAGGGGGGAAGAGGAGGAAGGGGGGAAGGGGGGAAGAGGAGTAAGGGGGGAAGAGGAGGAAGGGGGGAAGAGGGGGAAGAGGAGGAAGGGAGGAAGAGGAGGAAGGGGGGAAGAGGAGGAAGAGGAGGAAGAGGAGGAAGAGGAGGAAGGGGGGAAGAGGGGGAAGGGAGGAAGGGGGGAAGAGGAGGAAGGGGGGAAGAGGAGGAAGAGGAGGAAGGGGGGAAGAGGAGGAAGAGGAGGAAGAGGAGGAAGGGGGGAAGAGGAGGAAGAGGAGGAAGAGGAGGAAGAGGAGGAAGAGGAGGAAGAGGAGGAAGGGGGGAAAAGAGAGTGAAGGGGGGGAAAAGTGAAGGGAGGTGGATGTGAAGGGGGGAGAGAAGGAGACATGGGGGGGCGGAGAGGGGCGAGGCGTGCGGGGAGGGCAGAGAGGGGCGAGGCGTGCGGGGAGGGCAGAGAGGGGCGAGGCGTGCGGGGAGGGCAGAGAGGGGCGAGGCGTGCGGGGAGGGCAGAGAGGGGCGAGGCGTGCGGGGAGGGCAGAGAGGGGCGAGGCGTGCGGGGGAGGGCAGAGAGGGGCGAGGCGTGCGGGGAGGGCAGAGAGGGGCGAGGCGTGCGGGGAGGGCAGAGAGGGGCGAGGCGTGCGGGGAGGGCAGAGAGGGGCGAGGCGTGCGGGGAGGGCAGAGAGGGGCGAGGCGTGCGGGGAGGGCAGAGAGGGGCGAGGCGTGCGGGGAGGGCAGAGAGGGGCGAGGCGTGCGGGGAGGGCAGAGAGGGGCGAGGCGTGCGGGGAGGGCAGAGAGGGGCGAAGCGTGCGGGGAGGGCAGAGAGGGGCGAGGCGTGCGGGGAGGGCAGAGAGGGGCGAGGCGTGCGGGGAGGGCAGAGAGGGGCGAGGCGTGCGGGGGAGGGCAGAGAGGGGCGAGGCGTGCGGGGAGGGCAGAGAGGGGCGAGGCGTGCGGGGAGGGCAGAGAGGGGCGAGGCGTGCGGGGAGAGCAGAGAGGGGCGAGGCGTGCGGGGAGGGCAGAGAGGGGCGAGGCATGGGGAGGGCAGAGAGGGGAAGCATTGGGTGGCTATGCGAAGACAGAGAAGGGGAAGTGATGGGGGAGATAGGAAGGCAGAGAGGGGGAAGTGATGGGGGGAGATGGGAAGGCAGAGAGGGGGATGCAAAGGGGGGAGATGGGAAGGCGGAGAGGGGGGTGCAAAGGGGGGAGAAGGGAAGGCGGAGAGGGGGGAGAAGGGAAGGCGGAGAGGGGGTGGAAAGGGGGGAGAAGGGAAGGCGGAGAGGGGGGAGAAGGGAAGGCGGAGAGGGGGTGGAAAGGGGGGAGAAGGGAAGGCGGAGAGGGGGGTGCAAAGGGGGAGAAGGGAAGGGGGAGAGGGGGATGCAAAGGGGGGAGACGGGAAGGGGGAGAGGGGGACGCAAAGGGGGAGACGGGAAGGGGGACAGGTGGGATGCAAAGGGGGGAGGCGGGAAGGGGGAGAGGGGGGAGAGGGGGTATGGGGAGAGGGGGGATGGGGCGAGGGGTGATGGGGAGAGGGGTGATGCAAAGGGGGGAGACGGGAAGGGGGAGAGGGGGAAGCGATGGGGATGGAGATGGGTTGGCGGAGAGAGTGGAGCAATGGGGGAGGGAGATGGGATGGCAGAGAGAGTGGAGCAATGGGGGAGGGAGATGGGATGGCAGAGAGGGGGGATCAATGGGGGAGTGAGATGGGATGGCGGAGAGGGGGGATCAATGGGGGAGTGAGATGGGATGGCGGAGAGGGGGGATCAATGGGGGAGTGAGATGGGATGGATGAGAGGGGGGATCAATGGGGGAGTGAGATGGGATGGCGGAGAGGGGGGATCAATGGGGGAGTGAGATGGGATGGCGGAGAGGGGGGATCAATGGGGGAGGGAGATGGGATGGCGGAGAGGGGGGATCAATGGGGGAGGGAGATGGGATGGCGGAGAGGGGGGATCAATGGGGGAGGGAGATGGGATGGCGGAGAGGGGGGATCAATGGGGGAGGGAGATGGGATGGCGGAGAGGGGGGATCAATGGGGGAGGGAGATGGGATGGCGGAGAGGGGGGATCAATGGGGGGGGGAGATGGGATGGCGGAGAGGGGGGATCAATGGGGGAGGGAGATGGGATGGCGGAGAGGGGGGATCAATGGGGGAGGGAGATGGGATGGCGGAGAGGGGGGATCAATGGGGGAGGGAGATGGGATGGCGGAGAGGGGGGATCAATGGGCGAGGGAGATGGGATGGCGGAGAGGGGGGATCAATGGGCGAGGGAGATGGGATGGCGGAGAGGGGGGATCAATGGGCGAGGGAGATGGGATGGCGGAGAGGGGGGATCAATGGGGGAGGGAGATGGGATGGCGGAGAGGGGGGATCAATGGGGGAGGTAGATGGGATGGCGGAGAGGGGGGATCAATGGGGGAGGTAGATGGGATGGCGGAGAGGGGGGATCAATGGGGGAGGGAGATGGGATGGCGGAGAGGGGGGATCAATGGGGGAGGGAGATGGGATGGTGGAAGGGAGGGTGGAGGTGGGGAGGGATTTTAGGTGGTGGAAGGGAGGGTGGAGGTGGGGAGGGTTTTGAGGTGGTGGAGGGGAGGGAGGAGGTGGTGGAGGGGAGGGAGGAGGTGGTGGAGGGGAGGGAGGAGGTGGTGGAGGGGAGGAAAGAGATGGGGAGGGAGGAGGTTGGGAGGGGAGGGAAGAGATGGGGAGGGAAGAGATGGGGAGGGAAGGGATGGGGAGGGAAGGGATGGGGAGGGAAGGGATGGGGAGGGAAGGGATGGGGAGGGAAGGGATGGGGAGGGAAGGGATGGGGAGGGAAGGGATGGGGAGGGAAGGGATGGGGAGGGAAGGGATGGGGAGGGAAGGGATGGGGAGGGAAGGGATGGGGAGGGAAGGGATGGGGAGGGAAGAGATGGGGAGGGAAGGGATGGGGAGGGAAGGGATGGGGAGGGAAGGGATGGGGAGGGAAGGGATGGGGAGGGAAGGGATGGGGAGGGAAGGGATGGGGAGGGAAGAGATGGGGAGGGAAGAGATGGGGAGGGAAGAGATGGGGAGGGAAGAGATGGGGAGGGAAGAGATGGGGAGGGAAGAGATGGGGAGGGAAGAGATGGGGAGGGAAGAGATGGGGAGGGAAGAGATGGGGAGGGAAGAGATGGGGAGGGAAGAGATGGGGAGGGAAGAGATGGGGAGGGAAGGGATGGGGAGGGAAGGGATGGGGAGGGAAGGGATGGGGAGGGAAGGGATGGGGAGGGAAGAGATGGGGAGGGAAGAGATGGGGAGGGAAGAGATGGGGAGGGAAGAGATGGGGAGGGAAGAGATGGGGAGGGAAGAGATGGGGAGGGAAGAGATGGGGAGGGAAGAGATGGGGAGGGAAGAGATGGGGAGGGAAGAGATGGGGAGGGAAGAGATGGGGAGGGAAGAGATGGGGAGGGAAGAGATGGGGAGGGAAGAGATGGGGAGGGAAGAGATGGGGAGGGAAGAGATGGGGAGGGAAGAGATGGGGAGGGAAGAGATGGGGAGGGAAGAGATGGGGAGGGAAGAGATGGGGAGGGAAGAGATGGGGAGGGAAGAGATGGGGAGGGAAGAGATGGGGAGGGAAGAGATGGGGAGGGAAGAGATGGGGAGGGAAGAGATGGGGAGGGAAGAGATGGGGAGGGAAGAGATGGGGAGGGAAGAGATGGGGAGGGAAGAGATGGGGAGGGAAGAGATGGGGAGGGAAGAGATGGGGAGGGAAGAGATGGGGAGGGAAGAGATGGGGAGGGAAGAGATGGGGAGGGAAGAGATGGGGAGGGAAGAGATGGGGAGGGAAGAGATGGGGAGGGAAGAGATGGGGAGGGAAGAGATGGGGAGGGAAGAGATGGGGAGGGAAGAGATGGGGAGGGAAGAGATGGGGAGGGAAGAGATGGGGAGGGAAGAGATGGGGAGGGAAGAGATGGGGAGGGAAGAGATGGGGAGGGAAGAGATGGGGAGGGAAGAGATGGGGAGGGAAGAGATGGGGAGGGAAGAGATGGGGAGGGAAGAGATGGGGAGGGAAGAGATGGGGAGGGAAGAGATGGGGAGGGAAGAGATGGGGAGGGAAGAGATGGGGAGGGAAGAGATGGGGAGGGAAGAGATGGGGAGGGAAGAGATGGGGAGGGAAGAGATGGGGAGGGAAGAGATGGGGAGGGAAGAGATGGGGAGGGAAGAGATGGGGAGGGAAGAGATGGGGAGGGAAGAGATGGGGAGGGAAGAGATGGGGAGGGAAGAGATGGGGAGGGAAGAGATGGGGAGGGAGTTGAGGTGGTGGAGGGGAGGGTGGAGGTGGGGAGAGAGATGATGTGGCAGAGGGCGGGGAGTAGGTGGGAGGGGGGAGGGAGGGAGAGAGAGAGAGAGAGAGAGAGAGAGAGAGAGAGAGAGAGAGAGAGAGAGAGATCATTAGAATAGTATATGGGCCTCATACCATGAGAGACTGTGAAAACATCTGAGCTTCAGTCCTGAGCAATAGTGAATCTTCTGGTGATCAGAAGCTTTAGACTCTCCTCTCCTTGTTAGGCAATTACTAACGATCAAAATTTCTTCCGTCATTAGGATAAAAATTGGCTTCTTTCATGCTGAAAGGGAAGTAAACACAATGCATATTATTGAGCAGATTTTGTTGTTTCTTCCTCATCCTATGTTGTTGTCATTCTTTGTGTTCTGACTGACTTATACTTACTACATGTTGTTTTGTATTTCTTATTCCAGTCCTTTCTTCTCTTGTTTAAAATGTTTTAGTCTTCTTGCTTTGTCAAATTAAAGTAAAGAATAGTTTTTGATGATTACCTCCAATTTTAAATGTCACAAAGATCAGCAATACTTTATATAATGTTGTCACCGTGAGAAACTTAGTTATCATTTTCCTTTCACTTTCATCAGATAAAGGTACTGCTATTTCCAAAAGCCAATTTTTGTGAGTGTCTCTGTGATCATGGTACTGTTGCCATTTAACAACGAGAAAATGCAACCTAGTCCTAGGCTACCACTAACTATAACTGGTTGTTGGTATACTTTACATAAGCTGCCTACAGTGGCTGCTACTATCTACACAGACAGTGGCCAGTATTTTATATCTAGTTCTGGCAACAGACACATCCAAAAGTGAAAAATGTAACCTTAACTTTTGGAATTATTATTTTTTTCTTCTTCTTCAAGGGGGAAAGGCTGGAAAATATTTGAAAGGAGGGGTGGATCAAAAAGTTTGGACAGTAGGAGACAAAGTACTGGCGGAAGTAAAGCTGTGAGGACGGGGCGTGAGTCGTGCTTTGGTGGCTCATTTGGTAGAGCACTTGTCCGCGAAAGGCAAAGGTCCCGAGTTCGAGTCTCGGTCCGGCACACAGTTTTAATCTGCCAGGAAGTTTCATATCAGTGCACACTCTGTTGCAGAGTGAAAATCTCATTCAGGGGTGGATCACTCTTACTCCAACATGAGAAGGGCCCCACCTGTTGCAAGGATGAAGGGGAACAATAACAGGGATCCTGTCTTAGGGAGTAGAAGATCAAACATAGGATATTGGTAAGCACTAGCTTCCATCCAGAGATGAGAAAAGGAAAGAAAAAGAGAGATTGAAATTGAAATCCATCTCCATGCCCACAGTCAGTCCTCGAGTGTATAGCCTGACCATTTGTCAGAGTGTTTAATAAGGTTTGTTCCCAGTTTTCTTGTTTATTATATGGGTTCTCAATTTATTATTTCTGTCTGGTGAAGGCACATTTAAAACTTTCACACCAAAATGTAGGAAACACACAAAAACCTAAACAAGGTTATAAAGTCTGCATGGGAATATTCTAGTGTCCTGTACTGTGGTTGGGTAAATCACAGTCCAGATGAAAATGATCACTATTACTGGCAAAAAATGCCACAGAATAGTGAGTGTAAGAATCCCAAGATATTTTTCACTATGAATGAATAGTTATATTATTTTAGTTGCATTACATGAGGAGAACTTTCTAAGAGAAAACAGAGTTGACGTATGCACAATAAACAGTCAACCTTGTCGTCAAATTAATGCTTAAAGCTACTTTTAAGTATGGAACATGGTAAACTGAACTTTATTAGTCCACATATTGAAATAATTTCATATTGCTATTCAACTAAACCTCAAGGAATTTTGCACACCATGTTTCACTTAGTATGTGACTGCCAATGAATCTTTCTGGCATAAATAGGTAACTTATTTGTTTGAAATAGCACAATACAAATCTTTTTGAGTTTTAAGTCTTAAACTGCTTGCTCTGAACTAGTCACAGGACTGCTCACTATCACTTTGGCTGTGTCTGGAACCATTGCAATTGGGCTCTAGACAGGTATGCTTGCACCATCAGTGTGCACAAATCCCACACTTTTAAGAGGAATGCTACTAAGGCCATGAAATTTTCGTTTTTGAAGGCATTTTCATGCTCCACACAATCAAAGGTGTTGTTAGCAGGACATCACAACGTGTCAGCACAATAACATTTGTTATCTCATTCTCCCAGGACTTTATTTGTGAAGAATCTTTTCTGACAGCCAAACTGTGAAAAGAAATGCTGGAAAAATGTGTCAGTGTTCTACAGTAGCCAATTTCTCAAAAGTCTCTCTCTTGAAAAAGTGAAGGTTGGAGATGCAGCAAAACCAAGTTATCAAAAATCGAATGGAAATGTGAGAAAGTGAGGCATTTAGTTATAAGAAGGTCATAATAGTTTCTGAACACATGCATACAAACGGCAAACAGTTTAGTAGTGAACTACCACTAATCTAGAGAAGAAAAGGAAAAAAAAGAGTTATCCTCATAAGAAGATAACTAACTATTGTACATTTCATTCTATTAATTGTAATTAATCATTAGTGTAAATTACTTACTTCCTCTTGTCAAACCAGATTGCTTCACAGCCTTTCTTTTGAAGTGCTGCCATTATAACATTTATGTCATAATTCCCAAGTCCAAGGAATGACTTGTGAGGATTTATCCAGTCATTTGGAGACAAAGAGTAACAAATAGTGTCTAATTCAGCTTTGCTGAATGCATTACATTCTTGGAAGAGATTGTTGAGGGCATGTAAAGCACACATTTCTTTAACCTGGAATAAAGAATCACCTTTTCACAACAATAAGTTTAATGTATTAGATGCATGCTATTTCTAAAAACTATACAAATTTAATGAAAAGGATAGTTGTAACTCACCATATAGCGCAGATGCAGAGTCACAGATACACACAACAAAAAGGACTGTCTGAAAGTGAGCTTTCAGCCAACACACACACACACACACACACACACACACAGATATGGGAGGTCAATAGGTACCATTTCAGATATATCTATGTTTAGTCTGAAAAAGTATGAAGTGGGGAGTGACTCACTTGCTTGTGAATACAGTTTCATTTAATAATATCTTTGGATCAACAAGGGGTTGTGTCATCTCCTTAAACATATTCGTAAGCTAAAATATGGCAGAAACCGGAATTTTTTTTTAATTTGAAAATCCATGTATGTGTATCATTAAATCAAGTAAAATAATCCTCAAATATTTTAAATACAATTCATTCATGAGATCCATCCTACGGTTTCTTTGCTGAAAACTTGTTTTAGTAGCATAAGTGCAACTTCTCTTATTGCTCATTAAATTTTGTTTGTTACCATCTTGGGTTTTGTTCATTATAAAATAACATTCACTGCTGTCAGTCACATTTTGTCTTTATTTTCGCATGAAATGTTTTGGGAAATAATTCATATTATCAAGTGTGTTTCTCATATATTAGATGTTTGCAATGTGTGGGCTGCTGCATTATTATGTAACTATAGAATTTTTTCTTGTCATCTTAAGTAGAAATTTACATAGTTCATAGTACACATTAAAACCAGAAACAGAGGTATGCAAACTATCACAAAGGGCAAATGTTGGTAGATACATCAACTGTACGATGATCCTGGCAACATACGAATAGCTTGTAAGTCAGTGGTGACGTTGCTGGGGCTGGAGTGGTGGATTTTGCACTTTCACTGCCTTAAGTTCAATCTTCCTGTAAAACTGACATAATCTTGGAAAGGCGTTTCCAGCAGGAATGTGTCTTATGATTTTGCCTGTGCTTTTATGTCATCTGTGTGAGCTCTGACTTTTTTGATTTTCCACTTATGACATTGGTGAGGATTTGCTTACCCCCCTCCTCTCTGCCCTGCTGAACAACATCAAACCTTATGGAAAGAAGTACAGAAGTTTTTCAGTTTATTCAAGTATGGTTTGATCCATACATGTTTCACTGTGAAAGCATGAGTACTCTGAAATCTGATGTTTTTAATGAGTTTTCTAATAGCCTGCCATTCCAGCAGTATGGTATCAGACTCTTCAGACTCGTCAGAATGCTGACAATATTTTTTGTGGGGTACATAGTTCTGCTTTCAGGTAGCATGACACCGGGCATCACAGTAACACATTAAACATGATGGAAATTCATCCTCTACAAGCAATATATTTCCAACCTGGTAGGTGGATCAACAATTGGTATCGCATCTTTGAAACCTCTATGTACAGATTCTCAAAGACATGAGTTCCTAGACCTGGATTTTGACTTTTAACTAAGTGTTATTTGTGTGTGACTGTTTAGGATAATTTTGGCTTTGTTCTTTGATATGGATTTCAATTCACGTAACTTTTAGACATAATGTTCACTTTCTACTGTGTTTCAACCATCAACTTGATATCAAGCTTTGTTTCCCCACTTTAGTGGTTCACAGCATTGACCTACATAATTTGTGTCAGACTATGACAAAACAGTAATGAGGAATTTAAATCTTTACATGTTATTAATGCATCATGGGCATGAAATTCATTGAATTGAGGCAGCAGATGCTGATACTGAGACAGGAATTCAGAGTGTGTGATTTGTTGTAGAAAGAGTTGAATGGTCTGTGGAAGTGGATACCACAACAGCATAATGGACTGTCCATAGCATCAACACTGCTGACCCATAAATCAGCATTGTCAGCACCTACCATTTCGGCATTTGACAGTACAATTGAAACCACAAGTACTCCAACAACTTTTGTTATTTTACAAGGCTAATAATATTGCTAATGTTCATGTTAATTCTGCTGCCCAAATCACTGAAGGTCACACTACCACCCTCACCACATCCGGATGTGGAAATGGAGGGAAAGTCAAAGAAAAGTCAAAGTCCCTGTCCAGGTACAGAAAAAATTGTTGTATTCTAGAATCAAATCTCCCACCAGAATGGATCATTATTTCCTGTACAGGGCAAATGGGTATTATAATGTAATGCACCTTATACAGGTATGTGTGATACATCACAGTCGTAATGGATTTGTCACTCTCTCAATGAATGTTACCTTTAATAAATCTTGCAAATATACTGTCACCTTTCTTGGTAGTTCTTGTGGTCCAACTAATCCGTCCCACATCCATGCACAAACTACTGCTTCTTATGGACTCCATTTCCTGGCAGGATGACGCTGTAAGGAAGTATTAACTGTTCCAAGCTACTAAACGAATTAGACTATTTCATACAAACTCTTCTGTATTTTAACTCTTCAACTCAGTAATAGACAGATACCCAAATCAGGTAGCTCAAAAAAAAAAAGCTTTTTAAATCATCATCAACATATCATGTACATCTGACTCTCAATTAATGCGTAAAAGAAGTCCGTAATTAGGTCCTCCATTTGTTTGGCATCCCCATTGACATTGTCAGTGGCTCTCTTTCTCCTAGGAGTTCAGGACATCAAGTCTTTGCACCAAAGCATAAATGGGCCCATATAGCAAGTGTCTTCTCCTACCTCATGTCATGGCTTGCCACTGTCCTTTGCTGCTACTGTTCATGTGCCATCTGCACAAACCACAGATCAGAGCATGCACAGTGGATCCATCTCACTTACTACTTAGTAAATAAAATAGAAAGAAACTTCCACATGGGAAAAATATATTAAAAACAAAGATTCCATGACTTACCAAGCGGGAAAGCGCCGGTAGATAGGCACAATAAATAAAGCACACACACACACACACACACACACACACACACACAGAATTTCTAGCTTTCGCAACCGACGGTTGCTTCTTCAGGAAAGAGGGAAGGAGAGGGAAAGACGAAAGGATGTGGGTTTTAAGGGAGAGGGTAAGGAGTCATTCCAATCCCGGGAGCGGAAAGACTTCCCTTAGGGGGAAAAAAGGACAAGTGTACACTCGCACACACACACACACACATATCCATCCGCACTTAACTACTTAGTAAGTTATTAGACATCTCCATATGGTATGTCTGCCATGACTACTGCAGTCATGGCAGTCTAAAGCTAAACTATGTGCCATAAAAATAATATTGCTGCCCTCTCCTCATACATTTCCATATTTCTGGAGTATCAGGATATTAGTAGCCATCTTTGTTCTTACCTACAATTTCCTGCAGGTATCTCTGTACTTTTATGAGGTGTTGCCTGTGGGGAAGGGTGTGCTTTTGTGCTATGTTCTTCTAATGTTATAGCAATATCTTGTTGCCTTCCTCTTGAACCAGAGGTAAATTTAGCTTTAAGTGTGGATAATGTAACATGTATTATCTTGGTAGCACATTTGCAGGTGCAGGTATCTGTGCTAATCATTGAAGTCTTCAGCTGTGTAGCAACATTAACCTTGGATACCAGTTTTGTCAAAGCCATGACAAATGAGGCCATACATACGGGATGCTGCATAGGTTTGAACATTGATTTTGCTTAGCTGCAAGAGATTTTTCTGGCAGAAGTGCCTGAATTTTATTCTGTGTGTTATACACTTTGCATTCAATTTAATTGGACAGATAAAAAATCAACTCACCAAGAGGCGGCAGAACACACACAATTAGGCACTTGCATAATTAGACAAACTTTTGGAGCCAGTTGCTCCTCCTTCAGGCAGAAGAGTTGAAGGGAAGGAAGAGTGGTGAAGGAAAAGGACTCTAGAGGTCTAGGAAAAGGGGCAGATTTTAGGAAAGTCACCCAACACCACAAGTCAGGGTAGACTTACTGGATGGGATACGAAGGAAAGACCCCTTTTCCTAGACCTCTCCAGTCATTTTCCTTCATCCCTCTATCTTCCCCTTCAACTCTTCTGCCTAAAAAAGGAGCCATTGGCACCAAAAACTTCTTTTATGTGTATGTTTTGCTGCTGCTTGGTGGATAGATTTTTTATCTATTTAATTAAATTACAGTACTAGCCATTAAAATTGCTACACCAAGAAGAAATGCAGATGATAAACGGGTATTCATTAAACAAATGTATTATAGTAGAACTGATATGTGATTACATTTTCACGCAATTTGGGTGCAGAGATCCTGAGAAATCTGTACCGAGAACAAACCACCTCTGGCCGTAATAACGGCCCTGATACGCCTGGGCATTGAGTCAAACAGAGCTTGGATGGCGTGTACAGGTACAGCTGCACATGCAGCTTCAACACGATACCACAGTTCATCAAGAGTAGTGACTGACGTATTGTGACGAGCCAGTTGCTCGGCCACCATTCACCAGACGTTTTCAATTGGTGAGAGATCTGGAGAATGTGCTCACCAGGCCAGCAGTCTAACATTTTCTTTATCCAGAAAGGCCCATACAGGACCTGCAACATGTGGTCGTGCATTATCCAGCTGAAATGTTGGTTTTCGCAGGGATGTCGCGAAACACAGATGTGACCATCATGATGCTGTAAACAGAACCTGGCTTCATCCGGAAAAAAAAAATGATGTTTAGCCATTCGTGCAGCCAGGTTCGTCGTTGAGTACACCATCGCAGGCGCTCTTGTCTGTGATGCAGCATCAAGGGTAACGGCAGCCATGGTCTCCAAGCTGATAGTCCATGCTGCTGTAAACGTCATCGAACTGTTCATATAGATGGTTGTCGTCTTGCAAATGTCCCCATCTGTTGACTCAGGGGTCTAGACGTAGCTGCAAGATCAGTTACAGGGATGTGGATAAGATGCCTGTCATCTCGACTGCTAGTGATACGAGGCCGTTGGGATGCAGCATGGCATTCTGTATTACCCGCCTGAACCCACAGATTCTATATTCTGCAAAAGGTCATTGGATCTCGACCAACACGAGCAGTAATGTCACGATATGATAAACTGCAATCACGATAGGCTACAATCCAACCTTTATCAAAGTCGGAAACGTGATGGTACGCATTTCTTCTTCTTACATGAGGCATCACAACAACGTTTCACCAGGCAACGCCGGTCAACTGCTGTTTGTACATGAGAAATCAGTTGGAAACTTTCCTCATGTCAGCACGTTGTAGGTGTCGCCACCGGCGCCAACCTTGTGTGAATGTTCTGAAAAGCTAATCATTTGCATATCACTGCATCTTCTTCCTGTCGGTTAAATTTCACGTCTGTAGCACATCATCTTCGTGGTGTAGCCATTTTAATGGCCAGTAGTTTATTTTGTCAAAATACAGATTGTTTTTGTTGTTACACTTTCCGTCCAGTATTCTAAATGGACTACTCATCCAGACAGTTAACACACTTTGGTGTGGACATGTATGGAAAATTCATTTCATTCTTATAATCCACATTTACTGCAGGTAAGTCTATCATACAATGAACAGTGTACACAAATCTCTAGAATTTAAAATGCCTCATTAGATTTGGTAAATAAGTTTTCAAAGCTTTCAGGGTATCCACTAGTCATGGAGCTCTCTGGATGTAAAAAAGGAAGGAGACAGATCTTCTGTAAAGTAACTTCTTCTCTTTCTGTGACACAAACTGATTGCAGTAAAATGGTGCCCTCTAACTATTCTTTGGTTTTATTTTATTGGAGTCTCTCTTGGTATGTTGTGAGGTAATAACCCTTAAAATTCAAACAAGCTGTAAAGAGTGTATGAAGGTTGATCACTGTGTTCCATAGAATTACTAGAAGACGATAGTGAAATGCACGCCAGTTCCAGCAGGTCGCTCTACAAGCGTAATGGAACTGGGGTCACCCACTTTCTTTTATCAGGCTATTGTGATGTGTGGGGTATTAAGCTGATAAGCCTATTCTGTAGACACACAATGCTTCGCCATCACACTGCATAATGGTCACTAGCATGTCCAAAGCTTACACACCATCCCTTGGCTCTAGATCCAAAATTCTCAAAAAACTGAACTCAATCACCAAGATTGAAACTTGAATAGCCCATACAGTGAAAGATGAACCCTAACAGTGGAAGTTGGTTTGTTACAGCTGTTTCTTGTGTCTACCATGCCCAAAAATGTGACACAAATTTATACACAACTCTATGGCACAATGCCCCAGGGTTGCTGATGGAACGCAGAAGGTACATGCACCTTACACAATAGTACAGATGGAGTGAAGAGTTACCTCATTAGAACAAATGTCTTATGGAATACTGGTGGAAAGAGTCAAATAAACACGACAAGGGATGTTGATAATATCAATAATAATACACTGTATAAAGAGTCCACATTGTCAACCAAACCTTATGGTGTGTTTATGCTCCAAACTCACTGCTTGCTGGCATGAACCAGTGATGAATCAAATCCACTGAGTCTTATTGGTGCATTTAGCCTGTACCAACAACTTGTGTTACACTGTTTGCTACTATCCTCAACAGAGAAAATGATCAAGCTGGTTAATGTTTTGAGGTGTGACCACTGCCGCTAGTCCTGAAACTTGAGCAGTGGTAGGCTACTTCAACGATACACTGGCAGTATCATTTGTTTATATAACTGCAAATTGTTAATTCTTCCACGCCATACATCTACTTCTAAATCTCTGCCAACATCCCTGCTCTCCACAGCATTGTGAAGAGGACGGCAGAGGTAGTTTGAACCGAACTAGTTATTAGAGCTTTTTCCCATTCCTTTCACATATGAAACATGTGATCGTTGGTACCACTCTTCTTTGTAAACATTCAATATCTGCTGATACTCCTATCTGGTAAAGATCCCACACACTTGAGCAATACTCTAGGATGGGTCACATGATTGTTCTCTAGGCAATTTCCTCTGCAGACTGACTGTATTTCCCAAGTTCCATTTTCCAAGTATACTGCCAATGAAACCACCATACATAGAAAGTAATGTTGGTTATGACCTTATAAGGCACTTTCCAGAGTGAGAACAAAAAGTGATGACTTTGAACAGGCTGTTATTTCAGCCATTTTTGCATGCACAGCTATCTGGGGCCTGAGGCACACACGTCACCACAAGTACTTCTCAATGGATAGGATTTGATGTGATAACTTTTGGAAATTAGTTTCTTTTTCCATCTATTTTATAGTTTTTTTTAAACAACATCAGCATGAAAATCTATAAGCGGCGGTTTTAGTACACGAAGTACATGCGGAGGAAAGCTAATGAAATATTAGCTCCGAGTGACGAGGCCTATGAATTGCTCTTTTCTCAGAAGTTACGTCAATAACGTAGTGCAATGGAATGATCAGATATGAGCATATTAGTGTGAGTGTGGTCAGTGTACTGCAGCACCACTGATGGCAGATGAGCACAAGATGTTGTCACTTAATAATTCAACAAGGCCAGCGTAATGTTGCTAAGCAGGTTAGCTTACAGAAACAGTGAATCCACTGGAACTGTCGACTAGTACAGTAAGGGGCAAGGCACCTTTCCACACTGACAGAGCCAGTAATGTTTTAAGATATGTGACTAGAATTGGTACATTTGCACAACAAGTGTTGCACTGCCGACTATAAATACTGGTAATTTTTGTAACAGAATTATTCTGAGTCTTGCAGCCAAACCAGTACAAACAGCCTGTGCTGGATGAGGACACCACATCACCACATGGACCTGCCAGCAGAGATCACAGGTTCAAAGCCAGGGCAGAACAACAGCTCTGCGCACCAGTCCCTCCCCAGACTTAGCACTGGCCACAATAGGTCATATACAGCAGAGCAGCCGACTCCTACCCAGGGAGTGGTGGGTTGCATCCTGTACACATCAGTTGCCATCTGCCACTGGCAGACAAACGTCTCAGCATAGTGGACATCACCCATTGTGATGCCATTGGACAATGCCAGTGGCCACTGTGGCTACAGCAACATCAAGTTTGCATACCACAGGCACAGATTCCACACAGCCAGCTTACATAACAAGGCCACTGGCACAATGAAACAAGACCACCGGCATGGTGTCGTACCATGTCAGCAACATGGAGTGTGTTTGGGCAGCCGGCCCAGCAGAATTCAGCGGCCAGTCATCCATCGACCCAGTGTATCAAGCAGCACAGATGCATCAATAAAAGAACTTGTTACATTTGCAGCTGCCATTATCTAAAGCCTCCTGAACTCCCACCTCACTTCCATCACCCACTCATAACATCCTGGCTCATAGCTGCCCCAACCTGCACCTGGAAACACTATAGCCTGGCATCAGAATTTGGTGCATCATCTTCACACAGCATAGCATCTAGACCATGACCTATGGTGTCAGTAAGGTAAAATAAATGATTAATTGTTTGGTTATGTTTTGGAGGGTGGTAACAGGCATGGAAGAGAGGCATGACTGTCATTTTAATTTTAAGGTTACCTTGTTTAGGCCGGAGTAGCCAACTGACTTACCTGAGTTTAAATTTAATGGTAGAGAGCAGTATTTGGAGCCTTTAAGATGTATGCAGTGTAAAGTACTTTGGCACTCTCTGACATGTGCGCAGTCAGTGGCTTTAACCTGTTGTACATATCACTGATATATTCATATTGCAAGGCACTGTAGAGAGTCTAGAGGGCTCGTGATACAATGTTAAGATTAATTGTAGTGATCTTTAGGAACTGCAATTAATTTTATTTTGTTTTGTTGCTGTATTATTGAGTGTAATGGAGAGTAAAAGTATCACAATGACCGAGTTAGAGATTAAAGTTACATCTGAGCTGGAAGTAGTACAGACATAGTTAGAAACAGTAGTGCAGCTGACAGAAGATAATATGCAACTACATCGGCAGGTGGCAGTTAAAGACAAACAGTTAGCACTGTTTCAGCCACAATGGCACGAGGTGCATCTAGCTACTGTAGGATTGACTGCTCTTTTCTGGAAAATCATCTTAAGATGTAAGATCACTCTTAGAGGACCTTAAAACACTGGCGAAGATGTGTGGTTGGACTGATAGTAAATTCTTGTGGAGAACGAAGTTGCAACTAGTGGGAGAGATAGAAACATACAAGCTTTGAACAATTTGAGAAGAGGAAGAGATTTTACAAAGGCGTCAAACAGAACAGTGTGATTTATTTTTAGGAAAAACTGAACACTGTGAAAAGGGGTGAGGAAATTGTAGAAAATTTTGCAGATAGGATAAGGAAATGTAGTAAGCACACATATAACTTAGGCCAGAGTAATGCAGCTAAATTAGTTTTGTTGCAAGAAGCTGAGCCTAATAAACTCGAGGCTTTTCTGAGGGGATTGCTGTCAGACATGTCAAGGAGGATGCTTATAGGTGCACCAAGCGATCTGTAATCTGCTGTTAGTTTAGCGATGGAGTGTGAAGAAATTGATATGTCAACAAGGGATGTGAGATAGATTTTCTGAGAAAATTAAGTGTTGGGGTGTCAGCAGAAAGGGCATTTATGGTGGTAGGGTAGCCAGATACAGGGGATGGAAGATACCAGCAGGAGAATTTTGGTACTGGACATACAGTATGGATGCAGAGGTGGTAAGAAACGTTAAACACAATAGGAAACCCAAAGTCCACAACACATTCCCATTAAAATTAGATGCAAGAAATATGCACGCAGAGGTAGAGTGTGCAGTAAGAGGTGTTATAGGAGATAAAGAGCACAAGTTTTTGTTGGACACAGGGGTGCATGTGTCAGTTGCCAGTACAGACAAAGTGGGCCGAAAGCAACGGAACCTGCCATGCTATAGGCTAAGTGGAGTCGGAAATAATGATGTGAAACTGTTGGGGTTGGCAGGTGCATATTTTCTTATAGGGACTATGAGATTCAAGCAGTGTGCAGAGGGAGTATCGAATGTGATTGAGGACTACAGCATGATCTAGGGGTTAGATTTTTATGTCAACATTATGCTAAAATTGACATCAGAACTTAACTGAATGACATTCCAGTTAGGGGAAGCTATTGCTAGTGTAGAACTGCCATGAGGGCATCTAGCATATTGGGCAAATGAGTTGAACTGTGAGCAGTTGCACTAAGACTTCATTCACATGACTGTGTGCCAAGTAGCACAAGGAAGCCACATTGGATGAATATGGAGGCAGATTTATCTGTGGGTATGAACTCTGATGCCACATTCAATCATATTCCAGATGTGTTTGACCGGGTTCAAATCTGTTGAGTTAGGGGCCAGCACACCATCTGGAACTCGCCACTGTGTTCCTTGAATCTCTCCATCACACTCTTCGCCTTGTGACATGACACATTATTTTACTGAAAAATGGCACTACTGTTGGGAAACATGATCATCCTGAATAGGTGTATATGGTCTGCACCACATGTACAATACACATTGGCCACTATGGTGCCTTGCACGAGCCCTACTGGACCCATAGAGGCTCGCATGAATGTTCGTCAGAGCATAATGGAGCTGCTGCCAGCCTGTCTCCATCCCGCAGTACAGGTGTCAAGGAACTGTTCCCCTGGAAGACAACGGATTCATGTCTTCCCATCAGCAAGGTGAAAAAGGTATCAGCATTCATCACACCATGCAATGCTTTGCCACTGTAGCAACGTCCAGTGCTGATGGTCATGTGCCCATTTCATTAGTAGTTGCCGATGTCATGGTGTTAACATTGGCACATGTACAGGTTGCCAGGTGTGGGGGTCCCATCGTTATAAGTGTTTGGTAGGTTGTGTTCTCAGACACCCTTTTACTCTGCTCAGCATTAAAGACCGATTTAGTTCCACCACAGTTCACCATCTGTCCTGTATTACAGAGTCTGTCCAGCCTATGACGCCGACACTTGTGATGACGCCTGAACATGATTTCACCTTGGTTTCATCATGTGTTGAAAACATTCACCACAGCATTCCTTGAACATCTGACAATTTGTGTAGTTTCCAAAATGCTCGTGCCAAGTATCCAGGCCATAACAATCTGCCCTTGGTCAAATGCAGATAGACAGTGCCGCTTTCCCATTCTACACACGGACAGCATGCACACTGATACCACATGCACTGTGTGAGTGTGAGTGTGAGTGTGAGTGTGAGAGTGTGTGTGTGTGTGTGTGTGTGAGTGTGTGAGTGTGAGTGTCTGACTAGCAGTCATCCCTTGCCAGGTGAGGCTGCTATCAGCTGGATGGGTTTGTATCAATAGTAGGTCAGAGGTCATAATGTTTTTGCTAAACAGTGTATCTCAGGAATGTCAAGTCAGCATAGAATTCAAAAGTACACACAAATAATGGGTTGTCCCCATATGATGATGATTTTGGTCAAAAAATGCCATCACCATTCGACTTAATAAAGGTGAAGGAGGGGAAGCTGTAAAGTCAGTACACAAGTTTGCACAAACAGTACCAAAAATACGGAAATGAATACAGAATGTGAATATGAAGGCATCGCAGAAGCAGAACAAATCAGTGAGATGTTTGCAAATTTCTTGCAGTATGAGATAGGGCAATAGGTGATGTTATCCAGTCCTTACACACCAAAAGGGAAGCCAGCGTAGTTCATCACAAAGAATGAAGGATCTTACCAGGTGGTGAAGACTACTTCATTAGTCAACATGAAATATTTGTCCCTGTTCTCAGGTTGCAATATTTCAAGGGCAAAATGTAAGGAATATGAGTCATGGCAGTAAAAAAATAAAAAACGGTGGAGGGACGTAAGTTATCAGATGAATGGCACACTAAACAGATAGTGAATTTCATGGGTGAAGTGCTTTATAGCATTTGGCTGAAACAAAAATTAAATGGTAAAAAAATGGATTAAACTAGAGCATTGGACAACTTGATGAACTGGAATCTTGGGTTGCTGCAAGCACTGGTAGAAGTATTGCACATGGGAATTTTAGTAAGAAGGCATATAGTGTAGGGGATGTATGCGGGGTAGTCTCAAACTTGCAAGAAGTCGTATACCACATGTTGCATGTATAACTGAGTGCTAATCTTTAGTTGCCTGAACAGTACTTGTTGGGATTACAGAAAGTGAGAAGTGAGCTACTACCTGAACTGAACCTAATTATGGAACCCAGTAGACAAATGCTACCCTTCTATACCACACAGCAACAGAACATGAATGTACATTCTAATTCAATTCCCAGTAACAGGAAGGCATGCACAGTTTAAATGCTACGTCATTTGAATGTTCCGAGTGAAGTGGGGAGTTTTTGGGAAATTTCTGCAGGTGAGAATCTGCAGGGTATTATTAATTTTCGGAGATGGTAGTAGACATGTAGTAATGATAGAGGAGGAGATGCAACATTGTTGAAGGGGAAGGTCACAATGTGTGTGACTGTGCTAACACAAACTAACCACAGCACAAGTGCAGTGCACTTTAGGAGCTTTTTTTTCCAAAATTATATAAATGCAAAAAAAGTAAATTTTCAAGAAAATGCATTGTTTTACATATTATACCAAAATACTGATTACATAAACAAGTTAATTTAACATTTACACGGCTTTTCTAGGCACGATTCCGATTGTGTGTGTGACTTTTCTAAAATTTTCATTGTTTATTAGAGAGTAGAGGAAAAAGTTTCCCAGATTTTTCAGAAGTCAATAAATGCAAAGCTGAAACTTCCTGAAAGATTAAAACTGTGTGCCTGACCGAGACTCGAATTCAGGACCTTTGCCTTTCACGGGTAAGTGCTCTGCCATCTGAGATACCCAAGCACGACTCACGTCCCGTCCTCACAACTTTAGTTCTACCAGTACCTCGTCTCCTATCTTCCAAACTTTACAGAATCTCTCTTGTGAACCTTGCAGAACTAGCACTCCTGAAAGAAAGGATATTGTGGAGACATGGCTTAGCCACAGCCTGAGGGAAGTTTCATATCAACGCACACTCCGCTGCAGAGTGAAAATCTCATTCTGGAAATGCAAAGCCGTAACTTAAAAGTTTTGTTAATATACTCAACCAAATTAATTTTTCCCTTTTCTTTTTTAAGTACAAAGAAAACTACTTCAACATTAATTTTGCATAGAAATACAACAATGTACTACAGTATAAAACTCCAGTCTCATACTTTTCCATAAATTTCTTTCTTTCTTTTGCTTGTGCCGTTTTTCCTGCGGATACGCAGGGTCGCATGGTTAATTGGATGTGGCAATGTTAGTTGAAGGGGTGACTGGATGCCCTTCCTGCCACCACCCCCATACCCCCCCCCCCCCCCCCCATGGAATAGTGCAAAAGTGTTCAGATGTCTGCGACTCGTGTAACTTAGGTGGGACATGGGGACCAGCCCAGTATTCACCTACGGGGATGTGGAAAACCACCTAAAAACCACATCCAGGCTGGCTGGCACACCGGCCCTCGCCGTTAATCTGCCGGGCAGATTCAATCCGGGGCTGGCGCGCCTACCCGAGTCCAGGAAGCAGCGCGTTAGCGCACTCAGCTAACCTGGCGGGTACTTTTCCATAAATGTCTGATAAGCCAAAATGCAAAACAGCAACGAACACTACTGAAATACAACATAAAACACTGGTAAAATACTGGCTACAAAAATCTTACTGGAGGCTTATTGATCACTTTTGACAATGTCCTTAAAATACTATTCTGCTCCTTCCAGTACATTGAATTGCTTCATAAGGTTTAAGACATACTTTTTATTTTCTTTGCTAACAATTTCTCTCTCTCTCTCTCTCTCTCTCTCTCTCTCTCTCTCTCTCTCTCTCTCTCTCCCTCCCTCCAAGGTAGCTGCTTTTCTCAATTCCTAGTTGTAGTTTCTGGATCTGTGTACCTCAGACTCTATAGGGATTCCATTGTAAATGTTCAATATTGGCAACAATATCACCTCCTCAGATTTTTAATAAGCCATCACTTGCTGATCAGATATTTTGAAACGCATCTAGTTGCAGGACTTTTAGTGCACTGGACTTGGGAATCTTAGCTTCTCAATCTTTATTTAGCATCTTGTTGATGCCATGTTGTTCCAGTAATTCCTAGTATTCACTTGGTGAAAAAATTTCTTCCTTTTTCCAGTAGTCTTTAACCACACTACCAAACACTCTGGCGGGAATATAGCTGTGACCACGAATAGGGAAATAATGTACCAGGTTATTAAATTTTCTGTTTTCTTCCACAAATATTATCAGTATGCACATCATTACTGTATTTTTATTTCGACTGATAGTGGAGTCATAATACAAAAGAATTTTATTTGGACTCTTTTTTGGCTGGGACGTTTCAAGGTTTCTGAGCAAACCCAGAGGAGCAAAGGCTACTTGGCTGCACCTTTTTGGTCTTTCTGTTTCAAGACAAATATAAAAAGCAATCATTTCCTTTATCTGTGCTTGGGAATGAATCATAATGCAACCTATACTGAGTAGATTACTTCACTTACGGAGAATTTGGCACTAGCTGATTCTTTGATACTTTAACCACTTTTTATTTCTCCTCCATTATTGCATAGAACTGTTGCATGAAATTTGTACAACCTGTAGCTTGTTATTAACTGTTTTTTTTCCTTTCAAGATCTTGCTCCTTTTGAGAGTCTGTCCTGGGGCATTCCTGTTGTAGCCTGAAATGTCGTGGCAAAGAAAGCTAACATCTGGCAACCATCTACCGCCATGTTTTAGTTTATCAAAACACATTCTCCCTTAAGTAGCTGGATTGAAATTAGAAATAATAGAGAATTTATGTTGTTGTGGAACTCACTAATTTATTCATGTTGTTGGCTCTGGTGTCTAAGTGCTTGCCAACAGTTAGGTGTGATTTTTTTTTTTTTTTTCACAGAAAACTCTCTCACATTATCATTGACAATGACTGTGGTATCGATAGCTATGATGCCACAGCGTAGGTACAAGTTCTAAGGTTGGCAATTCGACAGCAACATGGACGACAGCACCCTCTAGCCGGCACTGTGCAGCTCTACGAGCGCTGCTCCAGATTCTACCTATTTGCTTCCGAGTAGACGACCAAGCAACATTGTTTCTATTTTAGAGTGGGCGAGCCACTACAGATTTTGCCTTTGTCTTTTCTAGCCAATGTTAGAATTGATGTACAGCTTCGCACCTACAGGCTCATCTCAGTCAAAGATAAGTTACAATTCATGTATTCAAATGACTGTTGTGGTATAGTAAAACCACATTTCTAAGAGCAGTACCGAGAGATTCCTACCTACCCACTCCCTACATTCGGCCTAAATTGAATGACATCCCACACTATTATTCTCCCTTCAGGTCTCTAAAAAGCAAAGCACAATTTGCATTTATCAACTTTTGTTTTAACTAGCTAAGAGTAAATACTGAGATTTGCAAAAAATTCAGTATTTTCAACACCCTATGATAACAGCAAATATCAGCTTCTGACTAAATCATTTCAACAGTTCATGCACGGCAACAAGCTTGATTTGCAACTACAAAAATCCAAATTTTGGACAACTGAGTATTTATTTTGAACAAATGCTCCATAGCTGTTCTTAGCCAGACAGAAAGGGCTAGACTGACCACGGAAGACCATTGAAACGAGACTGAGTTTCCAGCAAACAGGTTTTCATTGGATTTCTTCCAATATGATGACTTTGTAAAAAGTTGTAATGTGGAGGGGAAGCTCATGGGGCCCTGCCAGCCATGATTAGGGGTATCAAGCAAGTGAACATCTCAAAACCGCAGTTGTATTGGCCAGAAGTACCTTTGGAGTTATTGCCAGCAGCAAATAGAAAACTTATAAATCAAACTCTAAAACCTGACCTAGCCCATTTTCAGCATTGGGTCACTGCTTTGTGGGAACGATGCATTTCAGCTGTGCTGTTAATGCAGCATGTACAGCAGTTCAGAGAAGGACAATGCATAACTTTAACTCACATAGGTGTAGCTTTTATTCTTTTGAGTTGGAGGGCTGATCATCAGCATAAACCACTTACGAGTGAGAGAGAGAGAGAGAGAGAGAGAGAGAGAGAGAGAGAGAGAGAGAGAGAGAGAGAGAGAGAGAGAGAGAGAGAGAGAGAAAGGTTAATGCAGAATAGATGTAAATTCAGAGCTAAGAGGGAAAGAAACAACAGGGCAAGCCATGAAGGTTGGATTGCAAGAAGTGCAAAACAAATATGACATGAGGCAATAAGCAGCATAGTAAGTAAAACTGGATGCCTTATCTAACTCATAAGGGGAAGTTGCATTCGTTTAGCTATAAAATTTCTCTGTATTCTGTATGAATATGTAGCTTGATATGAAACTGCTTTCAAAGTTGACCCAAGCTATGAGGTCCTGTTCACAGATAAGATACTGTAGAGTAACAACCATATACAGGCATATCAGTGTAAGTCTGAGTAGTGTATTGAAGCAGTGCTGACAGTGAGTGATTGTGGTTTGTCGTCACTGTAATAATTCCAGCAAGGCAATGTTGCGAGCCAGGTTATCTTGTTGAAACAGTGAACTCAACAGTGCTGCATGAACTAGTGCAGCAAGTGCCAAGACAGATTTTCAATCTGACAGTGGCTGTAGTGTCGTAAGATATGTGAATGGTAGTGGTGCATATGCACAAATGTGCTGCTGCAGACTATAAGTACTGGTCATTTTTGCAACTGAATTATACTGAGTTTTGCAGCCCAACAAGGATAAAAGGGCTTCACTGTATGAGGACACCATATTGCCATATAAAGCTGCCAGCAGAGGTCACAGGTCTGAGGCTACAGAAGGGCAACAGCTCTGTCCATTGAGTCCCTCCCCAGACTTAGTACCATGGCATGGTTGGCCACACCAGCTTATCTCCAGCAGCACAACTGACTCCTGCCCAGGGGACAGTGAGTAACTTCCCATGCACACCACACACCATCCATCACTGCCGGGGCCGTGTCTCAGCAAGGTGGACATCCCCTGCTGTGATGCCACCAGATGGCACCATGGCTGTAACAGCCAGAGTACTGTCAAGTTCACACCCCACTGGTACAGGGTCCCCACATCCAGCTAATGTAACAAGACTGCCGGCGTGGTGTCATTCTGTGTCAGCAACATAGAGTGTGCAGACAGCACGCCCAGTAGAATTCAGTGACCAGTCGGCCACTAACACAGTGTCAAGCAGTGCAGAGGTGTCAATAAAAGAACTTATTACATTTGCAGCTGTCCTCTGGAGCCACCTGGACTCTGACCTCACCTCCACCACCTGCTTGCACCATCCTGGCTCACTGCCACCTGACCCTGCACCACGGGGCACTACAGTAGGATAGAATCTTATCTTTAACTGTTTATGATTCTATAATATTAAAAGAAACTGGAAAGTTCCTTAGAACATTCTTGACTGGCTGAAAATGTGCCTTGGATAATTTCTGAGATGTTATAAAACTGATGAAAGTACAGGGCATATCAAAAAGAAGCATCTGATTGGCACATCTATATTTCTGAAACTAATACACATATACAATGAATTTTGTTTCTTGATGAACAGGAAACTCAAAGTTTTTTTTAAATATATTTTCGCAGGTGTTGGATATGCCCCCCCCCCCCCCTGAGACACTTGGCACGTCAATGCGGTATTCAAATTGTTCCCACACTGCAGCAAACATGTCTTGAGTTAAAGCTTCCACAGCTGCTGTTATGCTATGTCTCAGTCCATTCATTGTTATTGGTAATGGAGGCATATAAACAGAGCCTTTTATAAACCCCAAAAGAAATAATCATGTACAGTCAGGTTTGGTGACCTTGAGGGCCAGTAATATAAGGCTGAATCATTTGATGCAGTTCAACTAGTAAATCATTCAATAATCCTTCGATTTAAAAAGTCCCGCACTTCCAGGTTCCAGTGTGGTGGTGACCCCTCATGTTGGTAAATGAAGTCATTCGAATCTGTCTCCAACTGTGGGAAAAGAAAGTTCTCAAGCATACTGAGATATGTGCTTCCTGTAACAGTGCTATCTGCAAAGAAAAATGGACCATACACCTTTTCCTGTGAAACTACACAAAACACATTAAATTTTGGAGAGTCCTTATCAAGTCTTACAACTTCGTGTGGTTATTTCATAGCCCATATTCTCACATTATGATGGTTCACCTTTCCGTTTAAATGGAATGTTGCCTCATCACTAAACATTAAGCTTGGAAGAAACTTGCCAACAGGACTCCACAGGTTGTTGTTTGTCACATTCACGAAGAGCTTGCAGTAGATGAATTTTGTATGGTTTCATGTGTAAACATCGACGCTACACACGTCAGATGGACATTGGGGACATGTTGAGCTGTCAAGCTGCACGGCAAACAGATTTCTGTGGACTCCTTGCGAAACTGTGGCAGATGCGTTCAGTGTCCGTGTCAGACACTCGGGGATGGCCCGGCAATTTGCCTTTGCACAAACAAGCTGTTACTCGGAATTGTTCATGACACTGTCTAATGCTCTAAGCTGTAGGAGGGTCCACACCACACCTAGTACAAAAGTAACACTGAACAATTACTACTGAGCTGCACTGCGCAAAACATAGAACACAAAACGCTTTCTGTAATCCCGAGACCATTTTTACTAGAACTGAAGTGAGTGCACACTGCTGCTATCTAGTGGGAACCATGTAAAACTCTAGAGTTTGCTCTTTCTAACAGTACATTGTTCATGCACATATCTCAAATAACATAACAGTTACGATTCTTTAAAAATTGGATGATTCTTTTTTATACACCCTATATGTACAGCAGGAAGGGCTATATCCAAATGGTGAATCCCTACCTCATCTTCTTTACCTTGTCAATAACAACATTTCTGGCAAGGGTAAACCATTATTACCATTGTCAGACAATGCGGAATATATTGTTTCTGGTTCACACACTGCAAGTAATCAACTCTACTAGTTGTGGGAAGTCATACAGTAAAGAATCATGGCAAAACGCAAGATGCCTGCACAATGTATGATGTGCCAGAAAAGATACTGCAGCATAAATGTAATAAGGATTCTGGCAAGCACTGATATGCAATGTGCCAGCAGTGAGCAGCGAGCTGCAGCATTGTCAACTTGAGGACAGGAGTCATTTTTACAGATAAGCCCAGGTGGGGAATGACATTTAATTGATACAATAGCCACCTCGACATCTAATGAACTAGAGCTTATGTGTGATAATATTCAGGAGTAAAGGAAGTGTTGAGTCGTCAAGAGGCATACAAAGTTTTCACTCTTTTTTGTGTTGTCTCTAGCCTCCTAACATCTCAATGCCTCTGCTATTCTGTGCGTGATCTCCTTTACTCCGAAATATTAACATTCTGCCAGAACTTTCCTACATATTCTTATGCCTGACAGTGCTATTTGATCACTGGGGATAATCTGTTTGACTGACCATTGTCATAATGGAAGATCAGCTTCTTTATAGCACCATGTCTTTGGCATTTACAAATCAGTACTTGCTGAACCCAATGCTCAAATTATACATGAATATTTTGCTGCCAAACACAGTTGTGGTGATGGTTTTTCATTTTCACATGCTGATACCAATCTCATTATCATTGAACCATTGATTACACAAATGTGGTCCCCCGAGATTTTTAACTTTGTCAGAAAGTGATAAATCCTTTAATTAATGTATCTCAACTGAATGAGCACCACCTAGTTTTGCATGTGAGTGAAACAAAGCCTATAAGATAGGTCAGCTAGGTTTTCAAACATCAATGAATCCTATCACTAGTGCAATTGGAAGACAGGCTGCAGCCCATAATGGAACTACTGCATTAACTGAAGGAGATTTCATGAAATACCTACCTGTTTTTCATGGTAAATACCACCATTCATAGCCACACCAATACGATTGTCTGTAGGATTCCAGCAGCTTTCAAAATCTAGTGTCTTCAAGCATAATACAGATTGCATCTGAAAAATTATATCATCATGAGCTTACACCAAGATACTGTCCTGACATGTAACACAACTGAATGATGCACTAATTTAAAAAGAAGAACGACAGTATTAGTAATCAATACCAATAGATTTAAGTAACTGTTATAATGAACAGCATATTTAAATACACAGGTCCCCACAATTCACTGGTTGTGAAATTCCATTGAATGAACAATGAATACCTTATCCGTCTACATAAATGAAAAGTTTAGATGGAACCAACAAGATGATTATCAAATATGAAAAAGAACTGTATTTTCTTTGTCTTTGTGCACCTGTTTGCACCAGGGGAAATGTGTATTGCAGAAATTATTAACACACTCTCAGACATTAAAAATATATCCAATGCAAAGCATGTGTGTCATTATTTCCAAAAGTTATGTAACTAAATATGTATTACTACTGAAGGGAATATGATCTTTTTACAAAAATAATACTGAAATCTTCTTACAAAGCAAAACTTATTATTGTTAATTTTCATTATTATTATTATTATTTTCTTTTGGCAACATTGAAAATGCAGATTTTCTGTGTATAAATTAATATGATAGTTTGAAAAAGTTTGGCAATAAACATAAGTAATGTTAATGCTATAGTAATGGAAATTCTAGGATAGAAATAATGAAAAAAAATTGAGTAGAGGTATACAATCAAGTGCAGATGAATGGTGGGTGGGGATCTCTCTCTCTCTCTCTCTCTCTCTCTCTCTCTCTCTCTCTCTCTCTCTCTCTGTGTGTGTGTGTGTGTGTGTGTGTGTGTGTGTGTGTGTGTGTGTGTGTGTGTGTGTGCGCGCGCGCGCGCTTCAAAACAAATTTTAATTTTCTATGAATACTCATATTTTACTGTGATTAATAATTAAAAACAGAAATATATTATTTTTATTAAAACTGATTCAATACTTGTTAACATTTCAATTTGCTTATAAATAAATGCAAATAAATTCACGGTGGACAAAGTCCGGGAACACTTACAATTATTTATTGCACAAGAACCAAACATTGTACAGATATCATACATGTCATTTTGAAACCCTGAAGGCCCCCCCCCCCCCCCCCCCCATTATTTACCACCACAGTGTAGTTCGGTAATTTGCCGATAGTCAGCGCTAGCTGCAAACATGGCAAGTTCAGGTGCGGAGTGAGCTTTCTGTGTTTTGGAGTTTGACAAAAACAAATGTGCTACTGCTGTTCAATGGATGTTTAGAACCAAGTACGGTTTATAAACTTTCGGAGTTTCTCTTCAAAATGCAATATGTATGACATCTGTACAATGTTTAGTTCTTGTGCAATAAATAATTGAAAGTGTTTCCGGGCTTTATGTACACCCTGCATAGAAGAAGCTGAACCTGGCAAAAATTAAATCAACAAGCTCACAATTACAAGTCTACAATGGCAGCTACGAATGGCCCTGTTGAAACACCCAGAATATTTTATACATAAAATGTATTTCGGAATCTTCAAAGCTGATTTCTTAGAGTATTTTTGCACAGTGCATCATATTATTTTGCAACACTGATGTCTGGGCATTGCCTTTCAATTCCTATAAGTATAAACAAAATTGGTTTTAATGAGAATCAACAAAACTGAGCAGGATGCATCCCAATATCCAATCAAGACATTCAGGTTTTGTTCCTGTTAAATACTCATAAAATAAAAATCCTGACTGATTAGTTTATGAGGGACAAATATCAATGCCTGCTCGTCAATCAGCAATGTGAGAAGGGAACTGTATGCTACCCTCCAGACTAAATATATTATGGAGTAACCAAAGGCTGAATTAGTATTAAACAACAATATTGATGTATGGAATACTTTTGGTACAAAGTATTTCAAATACAAGCTTCTGAAAGTCCAGAACAGAATGTCCCCTACTACCACGTGATTGACATGTAAGTGACTTGTGTAGTCACAGGCTTCGATATTTACCAGCACTATGGCTAAAATTTAGCACTTAACTTGCATCATGAAACTCTCTGGGACCTTGGAGTCCAGTGCACCAAGGGTAGTGTTATCACAGTCCTTGCTGACATGTGTGAGACTCTGGGACAACAATATTCTGGACTCAGAGAAAAATATTAGCCATCCAAGAATAAAAAAACTCATGCCTAGATCATGGGCACATGGTATGCCAACGCATTTATTTACACAGACTGCCTAAATAGACTGACTTAAATAAAGAAAAAAGCCTATTTTACATTTATGACTGTCAACTTGATCTGCACAACTGTGGGATTCTAAGACAGTCGGAAAAGGAGCTGAATAACATCAAATGGGAATAGAGCAGCGGGTAAATTCAGGTTTAAGCTGTAGTGTCAACAAGTAAGGAGATACCGTATCATAACTTTTCCCAGCACTCATAAAGGAAGTTTTCAGATCCCGAAAGTGGTAAAACAAAGAAGAAATTACTGTTAATGAAATATATCTGGGTTTTGCTGATGACATTGTACTGTCCACACTAGTGACCATAAACTTCAACAACTAAGAACTTTAGTAGAGCAAGTCTAAAAGTTGGAATGAAAAACAATTATAACACAATTAAAATATTGTACTGTCAACACATCAGTAAATACGAGGGGTGTTCAATAACTGATTCAACTCACTTTTTTCCTTGGTCAATTTCAGTTGAAAAAATGAGGAATTTGTTAGGGTACATCTTGGAATATGTCCGCTTCAGATCATGTAGTTTCACGATTATAATTGATGGCCATAAAAGTAGCATTCAAACTGGTGTCTGTAATAGAGATGTATTCCACACCGAGAGTGCCATTGAGTTTCCTTAGGTGGAAAACCTGAGTATCACAGATTTTCGTAGGTGCTTGCAGAATGTCTACTGAGACTGGGCAGTAAACAAAAGCACAGTGAGTCATTGGGCAAAGCATCTGCATCATTGTTTCACACAAACCTGTCCTACCTACCATGTGCTGGCTGGCCAAAAACAGCTGTGACTCCTGCAATGCTGGAACATATGAACACTCTCGTCGGAGGTGACTGAGGCAGATCACAAATGTGTCGTTATTCAGTGGAACGTCTCTGTTGGAGTGCAGACACACTCATCAACCGAGTGGACTCCTCGTCTTCTGACTTCCATTGGCTTGGCCCAATGAAGGATACACTCCATGGGAAGCAGTACATGTATTATGGGCAGGTTACTGATGCAGCAAGATGTTGCCTCCAACATCGACCAGTAGAGTATTACCATGTGGCCTCGAAAAATAGGGTTTTGTAGCCAAAAGAATAGAAAATAACATGGAGTATTGGAATCCTGAATAAAACCAACCTGCTTTCAGGGAAAAAATATGTTGCATTACTTATTGAATACTCCTCATAACAATAGCAGAAACTACAAACACAGTCACTGTTATAACTTCAAGTTGAACAAATATATTTCAAGGAACACGCAATACATGAAGTCACAGATCAAGTAAACAGAGTAAGACTTTAAGAGTCACATCATAACTGGGTCCGAGTCTAGCGACATGTAGAGGACGCACGTAACTGTGTGGCGGCACTTTGAAAGATCGGCGAGTCACAACACTATTCCCCCCTTTGAAGTTTTTGCACAGGTCTTGATGGAGGTGGCCTGTAGCTTGCTAATGTCCACAGGTGTTGTTGACTGGCCGTAAAGTCTCGAGAAAGAGGCTTCCCGTACGAACGGAAGTGTCCCCAATGATAACAGGTCGAGATGACAGGAGACGTGCGGGTCGAATCTGCTGGGGCCCCGTGCACCAATCTGCCTGTTGTGGCACGTCCGGTTGTTATAACAGGAGACGTGGGTGATGTGTCTGCGTCCGTAGGAGAAGGAGGCGAGTAGAGTTGCTCTGACAGATGATGGTCATCTGGTTCCTGCATGGGCACGTCTCCTGGTGGTGTCAGTTCTTGTGCTGGCACCAATATGATGGTGAGAGGACTGCGTTGTGAGTAATGAGAGATCCCAGTATCCCGAGCGTCAGGTAGAGCCGAAGGTGGTGGTGTGGCATCCAGAACAGGCGTCGCTGGCACACGAGGCCGGAGCTGGCCTGAATGATGCACTGCAACACCCAACTCCATCTGGATTTCATAAAGGCGTTGGCCACGGTGTCGTAAGATGCGGCCAGGACTCCATTTTGGCCGCCTGCCATATCCCCGTACCCATACAAGGTCATCGGCTGTGAACCGGCCAAGTGAAGGCACCCGCGGCCGTGAGGTGGAAGGCCACAGAAGATGAAGTAGCGTGCGGGGTTGTTGACCGTGTAAGAGCTCAGCCGGGCTGTGGTCGCCCATGGGGGTGAAATGGTAAGCCAGAAATTGGAGAAGCGCATCATCAGCAGCAGAAGTAGCCAGGAGTTTCCTCATCTGAGCCTTAAATGTGCGGACCAGTCGTTCAGGCTCACCGTTTGACTGTGGATGGAACGGAGAGGCCGTGACATGCATGACGCGTGACGGGCACAAAAATCCGCAAAATCGGAAGAGGCAAATTGTGAACCATTATCAATAACAAGACTAGAGGGAAGGCCTTCCTAGAGCATTGGTGGTTGTCACAGTGGTAGGCGACGTGCAACGGACAATGAAAGGAAAGTTAGAGTAGGCGTCAATAATGAGAAGCCAATAAGCACCTAAAAAAGGTCCTGCGAAGTCAGCATCAATATGCTCCCAGGGCTACTCAGGCGAAGGCCATGTAGCAAAGATGACTTCGGGACGGCGGCCTGTGACGCACAAGGGCCGCATGCAAGCAGCGACCATGTGCGCAATTTCAGAGTTGATGCCAGACCAGTACACATGACGGCGCGCCAGAGATTTTGTGTGAGGGTCACCCCAGTGCCCTTGGTGAATGAGGTGCAAGACCAAAGCATGCAAAGACGCAGGTACCACAACACGCAGCGAAGCATTTTTGGTGGAAAGGAGGAGAACACCATCCCTAGCCGGGAGGCAGTAACGCAAAGCGTAGTAGTTCCGCAATGGATCAGAAGTCTTAGAGTACGGACGATCTGGCCAACCCTTCTGAATACAGTGTAAAACCCGGGAGAGGGTAGAGTCAGAACCTGTAGCAGCCGCCAGCCAGTCCCCGGTGATGGGGAACCCATCCACAACCCGCTGCTCGGCAACATCCAGGTGGAAACACAAAAGTTCGTCCCTATCGAATGCCAGACCAGGACCCATGGGAAGGCGAGACAGTGCATCAGCATTTGTATGTTGAGCCGTTGGTCGGAAATGAATTTCATAATTGAAACGAGACAAGTAAAGAGCCCAACGCTGGAAGCGGTGTGCAGCCTTGTCGGGAAGTGACGTTGATGGATTAAACAAGGAAAGAACAAGATGAAATTTGGATCCATAGAGAAAAACACCAAAGTTATGAAGAGCATAAAGAATGGCCAAAGCTTCTTTTTCAATCTGAGAATACTTTTGTTGGGCATCTGTGAGCGTTTTGGAGGCATAAGCAATGGGTTGTTCAGAACCGTCAGAAAAACGGTGTGCAAGGACTGCACCGACCCTGTATTGAGAGGGGTCTGTGGCAAGAACAAGACATTGGCTAGGTCGATAAGTAGCTAGGCACGGGGCCTGTTTCAGCATGGTCTTCAATTTCTGGAAAGCCGCATCGCATGACGCGGGCCAGTGAAAAGGCACGTTTTTATGCAACAGGCAATGCGACGGCTTAGCCACCGAAGCAGCAGATGGTAAAAACTTGTGATAGTATGCTATTTTTCCCAAGAAGGCCTGCAGTTCCTTAACAGATGTAGGGCAAGGAAGGGCATTGATCCCAGCGACAGTTTGCTGAAGCAGACGAACACCATTCCGAGAGTTGAAACCCCAAGTACGTTATAGAGGCCTGAAAAAACTCTGATTTCTAAAGCTCACACTTAAGACCGGGAATCTGAAAGACATGAAAAAGTGTGCGGAGAATTTGAAGATGTTCGTCGGTGGTGGAGCCAGTGACAATAATGTCGTCCTGGTAATTTATACACACAGGGACAGAGGGCAATAATTGTTCCAAGAGTCGCTGAAAGAGAGCAGGGGCACTGGCAGCCCCGAATGGCAATCGTTGGTATTGATAGAGGCCGAAAGGCATGTTAAGGACCAGAAACTGCCGAGAAGCAGTGTCGAGAGGCAGTTGATGATATGCTTCTGACAGGTCAAGTTTAGAAAAATACTGGCCTCCAGCAAGTTTAGTGAACAATTCTTCAGGTCGAGGCATAGGGTAAGTGTCGGTAAGGCATTGAGCATTTACAGTGGCTTTGAAATTGCCACAGAGACGAAAATCACCATTTGGCTTAGCAACGACAACAGGAGAGGACCACTCACTGGAAGTGACAGGAAGCAAGACCCCTAAAGCAGTGAGATGATCCAGCTCCCGTTTGACCTGATCACAAAGGGCCACAGGAATGGGCCAAGCCCAAAAAAACTTAGACCGATCAGTGGGTTTGAGCGTGATATGAGCTTCAAAGTCATTTGCAAGGCCTAACCCAGGAGAAAAAAGGGATGAAAATGTTGTCGACAAGGAATCCAATTGAGCATAAGGAATAGCATCAGAGACGATACTGACAGTCATCTATGGAGAACACAAAAACGCGAAAGGCATTGGAACCAAAAAGATTCTCCGTGTTACTATGGTCGACCACAAATATGGGAACAGTGCGAACGACAGATTTGTAAGATACCTCAGCATCAAACTGTCCCATTCCCTATTAACAGGTGACAGGATTGGAGAACCGAACTGAAGATACGTCTGAGAATTGATGATAGTGGCAGCAGAAGCAGTATCCACCTGCATGCGAACATCTTCACCAAATATTTGGACAGTGAGGAATAACTTCCCTGAAAAGGAAGAAGTACAATTGACAGACAACACGGAATCAGAATCAGCGTCATGTTCATGAACATCATGTATGCGGTCGGACTTGCAAATGAATGACACATGACCCTTTTTTTTTAATTTGTGACACACGGCCCAATGTTGTGGACAAACTTCTCGTGAATGTTTCATAAAACACCGCGGACATGAAGGAAGTTGCCGTGGGTTTTGCTGCAGTTTCTTAGAGGTTTGTTTACGGTTAGGCTGAGGCTATGCTTGGGAGCATACTGCGCCCATGTCGGCCTGCGGGGACACGCCATACGCTTTGTCAACATCGCACAGAGGTTGTATTTCCCCGATGTCGCCCCATGCTTCTATTTGCGCTCCAGTGGCGCGAGAAATTTCAAAAGACTGAGCGATGGATAAGACTTCATCTAGAGTCGGATTTGCCAACTGAAGGGCACGTTGCCTAACTTCTTTGTCGGGCGCCGATCGGATAATAGCATCCCGTACCATGGAATTAGCATAGGATTCTTTGTGAGATGTCAGTAACAAATTGACATTTTCTACTGAGGCCATTAAGTTCAGCAGCCCAAGCGTGATAGGATTGATTCGGTTGTTTTTGACAACAATAAAAGGCAGCACAAGAGGCTACCACATGTGTTTGCTTTTGAAAATAGACAGACAGAAGTGAGCACATTTCAACAACGGACCAAGACGCAGGATCTTTCAAAGGAGCCAATTGCGACAACAACCGATACATTTTAGGTGAAATCCATGAAAGGAACAGAGACTTACATGTTTGTTCGTCCGCAGCATGAAATGCCAAAAGTGTTGTCGAAGGCGTTTTTCGTAATCAGACCAGTCTTCCACCATCTCGTTATAAGGAGGAAAAGGAGGTAGAGACAATGACGAGAGACGCCCTGCATTTGATGCCGCGACGAAATCACGAATCACATTTGTTAGAAACGTTTGCTGTTCTATGAGACCTTGCAATAGTTGGTAAAGTAGAAAGGGAAACCCGTGGGTCAACGATGGAAAAGAAAAATCCCATCCTCGTCGCCAATTGTTATAACTTCAAGTTAAACAAATATATTTCAAGGAACACGCAATACATGAAGTCACAGATCAAGTAAACAGAGTAAGACATGAGTACACTTTAACAGTCACACCATAACTGAGTCAGAGTCTAGTGGCCACTGGCTGGCTGGCCACTTAGGTGGCGCTGCTGCTGCATGGCTGGCAGACAGTGTCGCATGTAGAGGACGCATGTAACTGGGCGGCGGCACTTTGAAAGATCGGCGAGTCACAACTGTGACAGTACTCGTTGATGAGTTTTTTGTATATAGGACAACTGAAGGTAGCAACTGGATCGACAGGAAAGGAACAATAGAAGAGTAAAAATGGCATGAAATGCTACTGACATACTCCACAGTTATTTCCAAATCAAGGTTCTGAAGAGTTTTGAATAGAAAGTTTACAGTCAGTGTGTTTATAAATTTTGTCTTGTGCTAATGAGACATGGACTTTTCACAGAAAAATCATTCAAAAACAGAGGAGTGGTTGGGAAACATGCATGTTGGAAATTACTTTGAGAGACAGGAAAACAGACATTTACCTCTGTATACTACAAATCATTTAAGTTTGTGGCAGAGGGTACTTCCTAATTTGGCTTGTATTAAGGTTTCTTCCCCATTTCATTCACTTATTAGGCGTGGGAAGAATTATTACTTAAGCGCCATTATGCGCACTGTAATTGACATGATCTTGCCTTTGTGGCCTGTATGGGAGCAACATGCACAGTAGTTGTAATATATTCCTAGATTCCTCAATTAATACTGTTTCTTGAAACCCTGTAAAAAGGTGTTCAAAGGATTGTTAGCATCTATTTTCAAGTGTCTTCAGTTCAGGTTTTCAGCACCACAGCAAATCTCTCCAGTAGATCAAGTAAATACATAATCATTTGTGCAATCCTTCTCTGTACATGCCTCAATACCCATTTTCGTTCTCTATGATGAGGATTCCCTACATTTGAGTAACATTCTAGGGTCACATGAGTGTTTCACGTGTGTGTCCTTTGTGGACTACTATATTTTTCTCTGTATCTTACCAGCGAAGCAAAATCTACGGCTACTTTACCTAACCTATGTTGTCTTTCCATTTCAAAACACTACATATTGTTACTGCAATATATTTGTTTGTGACTCACTGATATACTAATCCTAGGATACTACACTCCTGCATGTCGTGAGTTCAAAATTTTACATATCTGAACATTTATGGCAAGTTGACAATCTTTGCACTATGGAAAATGGAATTAATTAACTAACTAACATACTACTAACTAATTGCGTCTGTGAAAAGATCTATGCGCGAAGCATATAACAACTATACTTCAGCAAAATATTTTTCTGTGGTCCCAAAAAAAAAAAAAAAAAAAAAAAAAAAAAAAAAAAAAAAAAAATCTAAAACTACGTAAAATTGTTAAGCGAGTCTAACCCTTCAATCCAGTCACTCATTGACTAGTCTGATGTGGCAGTTTTTAACTTCACATTTAGCAAATCATTCATGCAGGAGAATAGTACAAATGTACTATCGTTTGACCATCGTACAGACTCTAGTAACGGAGGCCTTAGTAATAGCCACCCCTGACATAGAAAACAACTGAAATAGTTGACAGAAAATAAGTCACCAGGTCTGGATGGAACCCCAATTTGTTTTACAAAGAGTACTTACAATATTGGCTCCATACTCAGCCTGCATTTGTCGTGATCTCTCATCCAGTGCAAAGTCCCAAGCAACTGGAAAAAAGTGCATATGACTCCAGTACATAAGAGTAAAAGAATGGACCCACAAAATTACAGACTAATATCCTTAACATCAGTCTGCTGGAGAATTCTTGAACCTGTTCTTTGTTCAAACATAATAAATTTACTTGAGATAGAAGAGCTTCTGTCAATGGTACAGCATGGGTTTAGAAAGCATAGTTTCTGCAAAACCTAGATTGCCCTATTGTCACACAATATCATGCAAACTATGGATGAAGGGCATTGGAAATTTCCATATTCCTGGATTTTTGAAAAGCGCTTGGTATATGCCCCACTGTAGACATCTGCTGAAGGTACAAGTATATGGAATACGTTCCTAGACATATGAGTGACTGAAAGACATCTTAAGTAACACAACCTGGTATGTTGTCCATGATGGTGAGTGTTCATCAGAGTGTGTATGTCTGGATCTGATGGGAGCCTAACAGTGACGTCATCAGCACCCTTACACTTATGAAAACAAATAAAATGCATTCCAATAATATGTGGCACACCGTGTTCTGCCCGCCACAAGTACAACACACTGGAGGGTCTTCTCGCCAGAGTAAGAATCCATGTGCCATAGGGCTGTGGCCTATGCGAAGATGAGTAAGAAGGACCTCGTCTTGACGTGGCTGGAAGGAAGTACTCCATGGCCGAGTTGTGGGCTTGACATGGAGCATGTTATCGGTCACTGCCAGACACTCGCCTTCCCATCGAGACACCACTCGCCTTCCCATCGAGACATGACTTTGTACTCAACAGCGATCCGATAGCATGAGGGGGATAGCACACCGAAATACCAGAGGATCATGACATGCCCCCTTGGCTTCTTGATTCGCCCTTTTATTTCCCACAATTCCAATGTGCCCAGGTAACCAGCAGAAAGACACCTCCTTCCCCAGTCGTCGCAGTTGTAGGAGGGCATTGTGGATATTCTGGGTACAAACGTTGGAGAGAGTGTAGGGTGCTCACAGAATCTTAGCAGACGAGAAGTCTAACACCGGGAGAACAACTCATCTGCTCCAGTGCTAGCAAGATCGCATATAATTCTGCGTCAAAGACTGTAAATTCTGGAAGCAGTCTGACCTTGACGACACAATCTGGGAAAACGACATAGCAACCAAGAGTGTTCCCCTAATTAGACCCATCTGTAAAAACAGCTACTTGGTCATGGTACTCAGATAAAATATCAGTGAATATCACATTAAAAATGGAAGCACCAAATCTAAAATCACTCTGGGCCTTTCCAGTAACCAGGGCGGCAGACGGTTAAAACCCTTGATCTGGGGTTGTATTGGCTCCACACCAAGTGACTCCAGGACACGCTTCACATGGACCTCAAATGGCATTGTGGCTCATGCATGGTTGGAAAACTGGCGTTCAAGAGGTGGACGAGCAACAGTATGGTGTGTGGGTGAAGGAACTCACATGCCTGATGCACCAGAGGAGTTGGCGCCGGATGGTAAGTGGCAGTTCCCCCACCTCAGCACAGATGCTAGGTATGGTATTGGTTCTGGTAAGCACCTGTGGCCAGCCGAATACTCTCACGATGGACAGTGTCAATGAACCACAAGTAATAGGGTCTAGTTGACCCATACAACATGCAACCATAGTCCAGCCGTGAACACACAAAAGCTCAATAAAACTGAAGAAGATGCGTCCTGTCTACTCCGGAAGACCTGTGGCTAAGGCACTTGATGATGTTCAGTGCCTGCAGGGTTCTGGCTTTCAGTTCTCTTGGGTGTGGTAACCATGACAATTGGGAGGCCCAGAAACTGCTCTATGTTTCTAAAATGTATGATGTGTCCCCCACATTCAAGGCAGGCAAATTAAAAAGACAACGAGAACGATTAAAATGAAAATACACACACACACACACACACACACACACACACATCTGCAGAAAACTGGAATCCCAACTTTGCAGCCCACTCCTCTAACCTCCGCACTGTAAGTTGCAACTGACAGCTCATTGTTGCAACACTGGAAGAGGAACAGAAAACTGTTGTGACTCACCGATCTTTCAAAGTGCTGCCGCGCAGTTACACGCGTCCTCTACATGCGGCGCTGTCTGTCAGCCATGCAGGAGCAGCGCCACCTAAGCGGAAAGCCAGCCAGCGCCCACCAGACTTGGACTCAGTTATGATTTGACTGTTAAAGTGTACACACGTCTTACTCTGTTTACTTGATCTGTGATTCTCATGTATTGCGTCTTCCTTGAAATATATTTGTTTAACTAGAAGTTCTAACAAAAAAATCAAAATTGTCTACTAATAAGGAGCACAGTACAGGACTCCTCACCATGGATGTGGTACTGTTGATGGCTATGGCAAAGATGGTAACACTTAAAACACTGCCCTGAGGAACACCATTCTCCTTGTCCAATCGATCAGACAGTGTGTCACCAACTCAGGTCCTAAAAATCTGCTGACACAGGAAAGACCATATGAAGATGGGAAAATGGCCATGAAAGCCCCATTGATGCAGTTGTGCGAGAATACGATCTCCAAGTAGTATCGTATGCCTTACTTATATTGAAGAATATACTGATACAGTGATGCTCACATAGGAAAGCCTGCTGAATAGCCGCCACTAGGAGGGTCAGATTGTCAACAGTGGACTGAAATCTTCGGAGTCCACACTGAGAGTGGCTAAGGATTTGTCTGGTCTCTAACAACCAGACCTAACAATGGTTAACCAATCACTCCAGAGTCTTCCCTACACAGCTCGTTAAGGAGACACTGGGATATGTGCAGTCCTTTCCTGGTCTGAGGAGAGGGATCAGAATTGCCTCCCTCCATGAGTTGGATATTAGATTAAAACATTCGGGGAGGATTTCCTTTGATACCGCTGACAAATGTCTAAGCATGCAGTACCGGATTTGGTCGTGGCCGGGTGCAGTGTCACAAATCTTGGTCAGTGTCAATTCGAGCTCCCACATGGAGAAAGGGGAGTTGTAGGCTTCAGAACCGTTGGAACTGAAGTCCAACTTTTTCCTCTCTACAGTCGCACGATAGTGACGGAACACCAGATCCTGGCTTACACTGGCAGTAGGTTGTGCAAAATGTTTAGCCAGTGCCTCAGCAATGTCTCTGGGTGTTGTTTGGAGGCATTACTGCTACTGGTAAACGGCTGTGTTTACCGGAAATCCTCTGGATGGCTTCCGATACTTTTATAGAAGAAGTGGGGCGATAGATAGAGTCCAGGAATACTTGCCATGACCTTTTCTTACTCTCCCTAATGACACATCGAGCCTTGGCCTTCGTGACTCGAAAGGCCCTATGGTTGTCTGCAGTCAGTTGGCATTTAAAATGTCGAAGATCTGCACGTCTTTCCCGGATCGCAGAACAGCACTCATCTGTCCAACCAGGTACTTGTAACCTCCTAAGATGATCTGAGGACTGTGAGATGGAGGTGTCAGCAGCACGATGGATCACTCGTGTGTTGTTGTCCACCCGTTCTTGGATGCTGTCAGTGTTCCAACACAGCCAGCTTGCTGAAACACATCCAGTTAGCCCTGCTGACTATCAATTTTGAGGGCTCAACTTCAGGTGGTGAGCCATTTATTAGGTGAAGGTGGATTGGGAAATGGCCACTGAAATGACGGTTGTAAATGACCTCCCACTGAACAGAGTTGGCGAGAGCGGGAGAATAGAAAGAGAGGTTGATGGCTGAGAATGACCCAGTAGCAGTAGAGAAATGTGTGCGAGTACCCGTGTTGGGGATGCACAGCTAGTGTGACCTCAAGAGGCCCTCCAAAACCCGACACCAAGGGCAAGTATTGGTCGAGACCCACAGGACATGATGAGCATTGAAGTCTCCCAGGAGAAGGAATGGTCGCAGAAACTGCGTGATAAGATCCCTGAGAGCCTCAGAGTCTAGTGATCCTCCGACACACGTGAATTTGAACTGTAACTGCTTGAAGGTCAGTAGCCAAGGGGAGGGCATAGCAGCGGTGTGCGTTAGTGACAAACACCTCTCTTGGCCCTTTTGGTCATCCTTTCGCTATAGCGTATATCCCTGTAGCTCAGGGAGATCTTTAAAATGCATTTCTTTTAAACAAAAGCACAAGGGATGTGCCTGTGCTAGGAGTTTCAGTTCCTTCACATGAGTCCTGAAACCATTCATGTTCCACTGTAGCATGGAAGCCATGTCATTGGTGCGGTTTTAATTTACCCCTATCCTTGCACCGGGGAGGTGAAGCACTTTAAGAGCAAGAGGGAGTGGAGGGGCTGCCTGTATCCAAGGCATCTAACTCCATGATATCCTCCTCATCAGTCAGATGGGAAATAATGACATCTAATGGCGCATGGGACAGTTTCTGGCCCGAATGTTATGAGCCTTTCCCTGCACCCTGTACCTTTGAGGATGAGGGGAAAGAGGGCACTGAGAGGCACTCTGCTTTTCTTGTAACTCCTGGATGCTTGCTGCAGAACTGTTGTTGGTCTTTCTTGGTGCAGCTGCCTGGATTACTTTGCCCTTACTCTTTTTCTCTTGATATGTACACATGCAAGTACAAGTGCTTGTGTTGGATACAGGCACACTAGGTGTTGTCTGTGTAGAAGCATCCGCCTTGACAACACGTCTCTATGTCATGGAAGAATAGGAGGTGGCAAAGAGAGGGGGTATCATTGCCTTATATTCTTTTTTGGCTTCGGCATAGGGGATCCACGAAAACAGTCAGTCCCAGACTGGGTGGCTCCCAAAGCAATTGATGCAGATTGCCAGAGACAGGCAGTCAGTCTCAGCGTCATGAGCAGCTGTTCCACAGTTCCCACACATCAATTCCCCACATCACTTCACCTCCACAACTCACGGTTGCATGGCAGAAACACTGGCAGTTATAGCACTGCATAGGATTTGAAATGTAAGGCCAAACATTAAGTCGAACGAATCCCGCCATAAGACGTTCAGGTAGTGTCACAGAATTGAATGTGACAATGAAAGTGGCAGTCTTTTCAATTGCTCCATTACTCCTGCATGTTCGTTGCTTCACATCGACTATTTCCTGGGATGCCCGTTCTTGCTTCAGTTCTGCTATGTCCATGTCCAAGATGTCTTAGCATGTGATAATGCTCTCACTGGAGTTGAGATAGGTGTGCATCTCAATAATGATATAGTATTCCAGTTTCTGCAGTTTGTTAAGAAGGTCTACCTGCTTTGACCTGTTAGTTTCGACCGACATTAAGCCATTATGCAATTGTTTTACAGATTTTAATGTGCCAGCAAGATCTTATGGATATAATAGGGGGACATTTTTTCAAATGTCCTCTCCTTCCTCTTGATCACCAGAAACACATTGTTATTCATGACTCCATGAGGTCTATGACTGCAGTCCAAATTATTCTTCCTATCAGGAGGACTAGCCCCTCTCATTTTTTCGGATGACTGGGTGTGAATACTCCCAGGTGGTACACCCTTCCCACTGGGAGGAGGAGAAGATGATTTCGATAATTCCATCTCAGCCCCACGAGCAGCTAGGGTAATAAGGGTCTACTCAGACAGAGCCCCATGGCCATGAGTAAGACCTATGCAACTGAGGTGCAGCAGGTTCCTCAGAGGTTGCCTGCTAATGACTGTTCCACCTCAACAGCCATGCATCCCATCAGCACACAGCACACCTTGAGATTGAGGTCTTTTTTTTATAAAGGTTTGTCCCGTTCTCACAATCCAGGTGGTCAAGCCAAGATCCCTGTTCCCTGAGACACACAACGTTCCACTGCCACACAACACGGTGGTTGCTGAAGCATGCTCAGAGTTTAGGGTGGCAGGGGATCAGCGGCGCTTACCAGTCCCCAGCTAAGGAACCCCAGGGTCACCAAGCCCGTACCCAGCAAATCAATGCTGAGCCCCTGAGGACATGTTCATCAGAGACACAAGTATCTTCAGGAGTGCCCAGGGAAGTGTGATAGGACCAGTCTTATTCTCTGTATGCATCAATTATCTGATCAAGAGGGTGGACAGCAATCTGCGGTTGTTTGATGATGATGATGCTGTGGTGTACAGGAAGGTGTGAAAGTTGTGACACTTCAGAAGGGTACAAGAAAAGTAGATAAAATTTGTAGTTGGTGTGGCGAATGGCAGCTAGCTCTAAAAGTGAAAATGCAGGTTATTGCAGAGGAGTAGGAAAAACTAATCTGTAATGTTCAAATACAGCATTAGAAGTGTGCTGCTTGACAGTCATGTCAATTAACTATCTAGGCATAATGTTTTGCAGAACAATATGAAATGGAATGAGCATGTGAGGATTGTGGTAGGGAAGGAGAATGGTCAGCTTCAGTTTATTGGAAAAATTTTAGGGAAGTGTGGTTCATCTTTACAGGTGATCACATATAGGACACTAGTGCGACCTGTTCTTGAGTACTGCCCGAGTGTTTGTGATCCACACCAGATAAGACTGAAGGAAGACATGAAAGCAATTCAGAGGCAAGCTGCTAGATTTGTTACTGGTAGGTTCAAACAACATGCAAGTACTATGGGAATGCTTTGGGAAAATCCTTGAGGAAAGGCGATGTTCATTTCAAGGATCACTATTGAAAAAATGTAGAGAACCAGTGTTTGAAAATGATTGCACAATGATTCTAGTGCTGCCAACATACATTTCATATTCAGACCACAAAGATAAAAGAAATTAGAGGTTGTATGGAGGAATACAGACCCTCACTCCATTAGCAGGAAAGGAAATGATTAGAAGTGGTACAGGGTACTCTTTGTCATGCTCCATATAGTGCTGAATCAAGTGCTTTTCAGAATTTAAGAAATACTGCCTCCATCTGACAGCCCTGATCCACCACTTTTAGGAAATTATATGAGGAAAGCAAGAGATTGCTTTCACATGGCTGAAACTCGGTGGTTGGCACGGAGGTTGTCACTCTGAGACATCTCTTTACACCTGACCACAGAGTATGTTATATGAGTCTACAACAGATTGCCACCAAACACATTGTACCTTACTTCTTCCACACGTCTTGTAGATAGGAGGTGACCTGTGCTTCCTTTCAACTACTGAGCCAATTCTTTGTTCAAGATCTCTTAAGTATATTCTCATTAGAGGAGTAGCTAACTCAGACGAAAATTCTGCATAGAATATAATAGGGATTCAATGGGTCCTGGGATTTTGCTCAACTCTAGTGATTTCAGCTCTTCCTTAATGCCACTGACACTAATTAATATCTATATCATCCATCCTTGCAATAGTACAAGAACTGGACAGTACTCCAGGAGTTTCCTTCGTAAAGGAACATTCGAAAACTGAGTGCCGAATTTCTACTTTTTCTTTGTTACAGTCAATTCCAGCTCATGTATTTTCTGTGAGTATCTGGACACTAACTTTGCTGCCACTGATAACCTTTACACATCAGAATATCTTACTGAGCAAGTGGTGCAGTGGTTAGCAGACTGGATTCACGTTCGGGAGGACGAAGGTTCAATCTCGCGTCCAGCAATCCTGATTTAGGTTTTCCGTGATTTCCCTAAATCGCTTCAGGCAAATGCCAGGATGGTTCCTTTGAAATGGCACGGAAGACTTCCTTCTCCTTCCTTCCCTAATCTGATGAGACCGATGACCTCGCAGTTTGGTCTCCTCTACAGATCCCCCCATGCCACAAATCTCTTTGGGTTTTATAAGAGATGTTTTGATAAGATACTGAGATACTGCTACAGTTGGCACTGAAAGCTTCATCTAGTGCCCTTTTGACAGCCAAACACATTTCTCTTAACATCTCTCTATCTACAATCCCGTGTTTTGTTTTACATCTTTTGTACACAGCTCAATGTGTCTTTATGCCTTTTTTTCTATCTATCCAATGGTAGATCAATTATTCTTCTGAATAATAAAGCACCTGCATTTTTCTATTCTTCATTGAGATATAACGCACCTACTCATTTTAGTTTCCCTTTGTAGTCTGGTTATAACTGTTGCTACAGTTGTTCCAAGGTAACTGATACCACTTTCAAAGTGAATATCTTCAAGGAGATCAGGTGTATTTGTTGTCATTTGATTTAATTCATTTCCATCATGAGTAGGCTTCTGAACTACTGGTTCAAGGTAGTTTAAGAGAAAGCATTTAGAAGTGCTTCGCAAGAAGTCTTGTCACACTTACCTCTTACAAAACTGTAATTTAACGGTTCTGAGAACAACATATTTGAATGATATAATAGATTATAATTAAAATGAAATGCAAGTGGGTGGAAAGTATGGTAGATACACTAAGGAATTTCTTTGCTAGGTTTCAAGAAATAAGTAAAGAGCAAGAACACAACCTAAGAGCAGATGGGTAGATGACAGGAAGCATGAGTAAGCAACATTAACGTTTAGAAGTGAAATATCTGACAAACCTGACATTGCTCAGGTATTAATTTTACCAGTTTTCTATTAGAACAAGAAATGAACTGTGTTTGTACTGTAATATCCAACAAATTTCATTTCCATGTATTCAAGAAAACTTATTTCAAAGCGTAAAATAGTTGTACAAAGAAATATAAATACTCTACAAATGTATAACTACAGCCTTTGCTGTCTATAATTCAATTTTGTAAACATCTCCATAGCAATGCCTTTTCATACCTTTAAACAAAGCTATTGTTTTCCCCTACAGCTGTTTGCGCTTCCCAGTTGAAAGCTGTCAAAAAGGCTGACAGGCATCAGGGATTTCCCTAAGCTGACCCGACTGTACGAGTGTCTTAGTAGTACAGAAATACATGTATTAAAAGTTCCACATGTGATGTGGCAGTTTTTCACACATCTAATAGTTTATGACATCTTGTCTCCTGAACTATAATAGATAGGTTGTTTGCTTGGTTGGTTTGGGGTACAAAGGGACCAAACTACAGGGTCATCAGTCCCTTTTTCCTGACACAAGCAAGGCTCAAGGCACAAAAACACCCAACACCACACCAAAAAAGAAAACGAATGGAATGAACAAAAAATGGGGAAAACATACACCACAAGGAAAAGTAGAAGAAGGTATTAAAACAATAGAGCAGATGGTCTGGGCTGGCTGATTACAATAATAATAGAGGACGAGCCAGCCACTCTGCAACACATTAAAATATCCACCCCAAAAGACAACGTGAGATGAACACAAGTAGGGAAAAGACAACCACCTAGACAAGCAAATGCAAAGAAAGTGCGGTAGAGTTAAAATGGAGAGAGAGTGACGACCTCAGAGAGAAGTCTAAATGACCACCCTTAGATGGTAAGATAAAAATGAATAAAACATAAAACTAAATCTGCTGTTGAGCCATTGTCACCCAACACTGAAGGTAGTGTGCAGGGAAGGTTAAAAGTCCGCTGTAGAGCGGCTGAAAGTGGGCTATCCAGTACGAAGTGGATGACAGTCATATGTGAGCCACAGTGACACTGAGGTGGGTCCTCATGAAGGAGGAAGTAGCCATGTGTTAGCCATGTATGGCCAATGTGGAGCCGGCACAGAACCGCAGAGTCCCTGTGAGAGGCCTGCATGGAGGTCTTCCACACATTCGTAGTCTCCTTAAGGGCATGGAGTTTGTTGTGTGTTCTGAGATTATGCCATTCCGTCTCTCAAAGCTGAAAAACCTTGTAGCATAATAATGATTGCAGGTCAGTTACAGGGATGCCTCTCTCCAGAAGAGGTTTCCATGTAGCCCGTTTGGCCAGCCTGTCAGCAAGTTCATTTCCTGGGATTCCGATGTGGTCTGGGGTCCACACAAACACCATGGAACAATTGGATCTTTCCTGGGCATAGATGGACTCCTGGATGGTCGCTACCAAAGTATGGCGGAGGTAGCACTGGTTGATACCTTGGAGGCTGCTCAAGGAGTCAGTACAGAGGAGAAACAACTCACCAGGGCACAAGAAATGGCCGCCAGCTCTCCAGTGAAAACACTCCAGCCATCTGGCAAGGAGTGCTGTTCAATATGTCCTCCATGAACATACATAAAGCCAACGTGACCATCAGCCATTGAGCCATCAGTGTAAACCACTTCATGGTACTGGTACATGTCAAGAATTGAGAGGAAGTGACAGCGGACAGCCGTGGGGTTAACTGAGTCCTTAGGACCATGTGAAAGGTCCAGGCGAAGCCTCGGCCTAGGTGTACACCATGGCGGTGTACGTTAATGGATCTCAAGTATAGGTGGTAAAGGGAAGGACTCCAGTTTGGAGAGAAGGGATTGCACATGAACCACAATCGTGAGCCCTGACCTGAGCTACCGATGCAGGAGATGAACTGCTGCAGGTGGGAAAAGGAGACAGTAATTTGTATGCTCAGGAGAACTACGAATGTGTGCAACATAACTGGCGAGCAGTTGTGCACATCAGATCTGCAGAGGGGGGACTCCGGTCTCCACCAGGACACTGGTCACCAGACTTGTTCTAAAAGCTCCCGTCGCTAGGCGAACGTGACAGTGGTGTACTGGGTTGAGGAAACACAATGCTGAGGGCACCACAGAATCGTAAACCAGACTCTAATAGTCAAGGTGGGAATGAACAAGGGCTCTGTAGAGCGGCAATAGCGTACAGCGATCTGCACCCCAGTTGGTGTTGCTCACGCAGCAGAGAGCATTGCAGTGCTGCCAGCACTCTCACCTAAGCTGACAAAGGTGAGGTATTGAAAACCAGTCCTAAGAATCGAAACGTCTCCACTACAGTGAGTGGATCGTCATTAAGATAAAGTTCAGGTTCCGGATGAACAGTACGACACCGACAGAAGTGCATGACACACGTCTTTGTGGCTGAAAACTGGAAGATGTGGGCTCGAGCTCATGACTGTGCCTTGTGAATGGCTCCCTGTAGGTGCAGCTCTGCAACACCAGTACTGGAGAAGCAATACGAAATGCAGAAGTCACCTGCATACAGAGAAGGGGAGACCAACAGCCCTACAGCTGCTACTAGGCCATAGATGGACACTAAAAATAGAGATACACTCCATACGGAACCCTGCAGAATGCCATTCTCCTGAATACAGGGGGGGGGGGGGGGGGGGGGGGTACTATGGGATGCACCAACTTGGACACGGAAAGTATGGAGCAACAGGAAGTTTTGGATAAAAATTAGGACAGGGCCCCACAGACCCCACTCATACAATGTGGCAAGGAAATGATGTTGCCAGTTCATGTTGTATGCAAAGTAAAAGACAGCAATCAGATGTTGGCATCTGGAAAAGACTGCTCAGATGGCAGACTCGAGGGACAAAAGATTATCAGTGTTAGAGCGACCTTGGCAGATGCCGCCCTGACATGGAGCTACAAAGACAAGACTAGATTACGTACACTCTGCACACACACACACATATCTAAGCAGTCATTCTAAATGTGCTTCCATCACAAATCAAACAGGTGGGAACTCTAACAGATGCTTCTGTTTGAAGAACCCTTCGCCACACACTTCACAGTGGTTTGCAGATTATGAAATTATATGTAGAGTTAGTGTGACTAATTTAAACTTTGTGAAGTCATTTCATTTCTGAGGAGTAGTAGACAAGATATACCTGAGTAGAAATAATGCAGGGAAGTATTGTTTGTACCTGGACTATCGTTTGGATTGGAAGATGTGGTTAATTATTTGAAACAAAAAGTTGAGGATGGGGCACACAACAATTACTTAGGCCTACAGCAGTCACTTCACCATGGGTTCTCGGATTAATTGGATAAGTTAGTAGTTGTTCTGAGAATGGGCAGATACTAAAGCAAGATTGAAGCACATTATGTACCTGTCAGGCAACTGCAATGTCAAATACTATACTAACATAGCATCCATACTAAAAAATGGTATTTACAAACTAAATACACGTATAAAAATAGTTGAAGAACTACAGGAAAGGAGGAAACAAGGTTATTGCCGGACTGTAAATTTGGCTCATCATTCGCATACAGCATTTTGTAGTCGGATAACAAACCTGTGCCACAGAAAATGTTTCCATGGAATCCTATAGTTCAGTTGTTTACATAAGCATGACGAGTTTTTTTTTATATTTGAATCACCTCTCATAAATGACACTTGTGAATTCTACAAAACCTAGACGTGACTGTCCTTAAATACATAATTCAGTGGACCTTTTGACAGTCAGCTTTATCAGTTGTTAAACTTGCACCGGTACCCATAATAATGTGGTTATATAGAAATTCACGCAGTTTGTTAACATATTTGACTGCGTTTAAAGTATACTACTGCTCGATTCAGTTCCATTGTTATACTAATGGGCATCGCGTGAATTCAGTACAAAATAAAAAAAATAAAAAACACAGAAATGTTAATTTTGTTTGTGATTAGGACTAGGCCTAATTTATTCTGACAGGGATACAGTAGAACTTGCAATTAATGTACATTGCCGTCATTAAAGACTGATTTCGTTACTTTAGAGATATGGACTGCGATCTCGGAATATAATGACACGATATGTCGTGTTACCAGTCTTTCCAAGTAATAACATGCATAAATAAACCAGTCACATTAAACTCATAATTTACAGGCAGTAGTTTCACGCATCACGTAAGATTTGCTTGGACATGACAAGCAATTGTCCCGTGGCAACTACTGATATGAGTTTACTGTGGGGATAACCGTGACACTAAGTGATTGCAAAAGTTTATGAAAGCAGTGTCTTCTCTAGAACTCGTAAACACTTCCTTGCACCCCCAACAGGTAAAACGAAGTAAACAAATCAATCAGTTAAAACAAGAAACCACTAACTTCAATTCCAAAGCAGGCACTTCTACAAGAAAAATCGAGGAATGGATCTCCCTGCGTAGAGCGTCAACAGACAAACATGTTAATAACTTACAAGATGAATTACAACACTCTCAGAGGCGACTTACTTTAACTACCTCCATAACTTCGGTTTTTCAACATTGTCGCCAACACCTAAACCACTCGTTATATGAGTAGTGCGGAAATGCAGCGTAGTAATCATAATGCTCTGTAATTATTAAACCAGCTAACTCGACATAGTGAAGAACTCTCCATAAATATGTAAATTGCCAAATTGCGCATGGCAGAATATCTGTATTAGAGTTCAGCGAACAGTTCACGATTGGTCACAGAGTATTAATAAAACTCTGCATGTTTCTATTTATCCTATCACTTAAATAACGTGCGAATATTATGTTGTACAAGCAGCTATGTATTTCCCAGTAAAAATGCTTGCTCTTTTTGTGATTCATAGTACATCCTTCCTTGTTATCATATGACGGTGCGTCACGCGTTTGGAGCCACTTCCTGCTGTTGGCAGCAAATAGCGAATATTGTGTTGGGTGCTGCTGAATAGCTGTCAAGAGCTCAACGAAGTTAAGCTTTAAATAAACTGTCGTGAAAAGTACATTCTTACATCTCTAATTAGGATTAAGGTAAGTTATGCTTATGAGTATTCATCCTTTATTGTTATTCAAGATCAGAAAAAGTTGTCGTTGTTCGTTACGTATCACTTTGTTGTTAATTGCACTCACCTATAGAATACAATTTCCGAATTGACATCAGAGATTTGTGTTTATTTCTCGATAATGCAGGGAATAGCGAAACTCGCGGTGTCACCACTCTTTCTTTGAATATTGAGTGTAACTATGACTTTTGTTCGTAGTAATATTAATTTATTGCGTATGTTACATAAGTGTATGCTCTACAGTTTAGGGTCATTTCAGATCATTGTATGTCAAGATTGTGTTTTATATCGTGGCTGTTGTTTACCGTTGTATCGTCTCGCAAATAAGTGCCTAGGCGTGACATGAGGAAATTAGTCACTTAATTAGACTATAATTAGCAAGAATAAGGAAGGTCATTGTCGAGTAGGAGGCACTCGCATTTTTGTCGGAAAAGTCTCTTGAAATATTTGTTGTTGTTCTGGATACCAGCTTGTAGTTCCACCAGATTCTGTCGTGTTTTACGGACTTGCGATCAAGTGTGGGACATTCTCTAGGAAATCACTACTCACTCGTATATAGAGATACAATAAGAGAGATTAGAAATGTTAATGGAAGCTATCCGATTCGAAGTTCGCTACAGAAAGAAAAGCGTATCAATACATTGAGCAAACTATTATTGTTCCATTGTTGTGAAATCAGTCTCCCATTGATTGTGCGTTATGAATGTATGTTGCCGGTTACAGACAGTTCTTATTTCTGATCTGATGTGTAGTAGTAGAGTGTACTTTTAATAGCACAGTGAAATTTGCAGAAAACTGTCACTAAGCTCAGCATCATCAGAGTAGAGCGCCTTCACACAGGAGTGCCCCATGGGTTAGTTCTGGACCCCGTACCTCTTATTTTTGTTAACGACTTTCATCTTTGTGCAGAATATTGTAAATTCGCTGTCTTTGCTCTTGACACGATGGTACATATTTACAATTCATTGGACAAACTTGAGCTGTAAGTTAATAAAGTTTTTAGAGGGAAATTGTGAACACGTTTAACATAAATGCTCTTTCTGTTATGTATAGTAAATCAAGTTTGATTTAGTTTTATAGGTCTGTGACCTCCAAAGATGAAGGAAACAGGAAAAACTAGGAGCAGACAGCTAGGATTGATATTTCAAAACTCCTGTACTGAAATGTGGGTAGAAATCTAAAACAGTCAAACCACATCCTGGAAAATATCAAATTAGCTTGTTGTGGTTGTTTTCATACAATTATGACATGTGACATCATGTTTTGAAGAAATTAGCTACTGGTTAAAGAAGTTCTTTATGCACAGAAAAGGGGCATAAGAATTATGGGCAGAGCCCACTCCAAAGTCTTACGCAGAAGTCTTATTAAGGAACATGAAAGCCTTGCATTCACTGCACAATTTATATTCTTCATGATGTTTTTCACAAGAAAAACTCATTTTAAATCGGATAGTGCTCATTATAATCACAATATTAGGAGAAAGGATTATACACTATGGGAATACAGATGTGGGTATGGCACAGGATGAGGTCAGTTTCAGTGGCTGTGAGAGTATTAATGCCCATTCACTTCAAATTGTTTAGTGGATGATGAGTTCTTTAGGGTCATTTTACACTAGTGTACGGCTCCGTGAGCCACAATGTCTAGTATGAACACATGGATACATTTCCAGATCCTTATTTGTGTACATGTTACTTTCTGGTAACACATTTAAATACTTATATATTTGTGTAATAGAACCTAGCTTGTAGTTATCCTAGTGTACAATAGTTTTACTAGTTGCGTAATACCATACAATATAACCACAACAAACTTATAAAACTGACATGTTCCACATTCTGTGATATGTTCATAATATGGATCATAAGAACATAAAATAAATAAAATAAAACAAAACACTATGCATGGAAGCAGAACCACTTGCTGTCTGGCAGGTGTCATTAATCAAGCATTCTCCTATCCCTAAGACTTATTTCAGAGTATCGTAACTAAGAATGCAGCTAAATATGTCACTGTCCACAGTTGCATCGTCAATACACTAAATACGCAGCAATTAGCAATGTTAAGTTTGTCATATTTGATTAGTTGTAAATTCTTTTGCTATGGATGGTGATGGAAAAATTGCCAGTTAATTGAAATCTCTTCCGTTTTTCAGCTTCAAGCAATCAAAATGAGCTGTTGGTGTTGTCAGTTTTGTGTTTTGGATTTTCCTTAATGTTGATGCCCTACTTGGGCTAACAATTGAATTTTAAGAAAGTGGATGTAACTTATGAAATGGAAATATAAATTGTGCCAAATTGTTCATATATTGCACACACTCATCCTGTAGGCCCTCCATGTTAATGTCTAGAGGTCCTGTGAGATCTCATTACGACTATAAACAATGTGTGTGTCATGTTGATGGACAATGTTGCTAATTGGCTATAAATAGGTAACCATCATACATAAAGTACTGATCGCATTTTATGAAATTTCTTACTGTTCCTATCAATCTGATGTAAGTGTAACCAAATACAAATAGAAAATATTTAGGCACGTATACCAGGTATAAACACTGCCCTTCCATGTGTACACAATCTGACAAACATTAATTTGCTCTGTGAAAGGAACATCTAAATGAATGAGATTAAGGCACTGTATCATTTAAGCCATCTTAGAGCTGCATTTCATGGAAGAGTAGGGGTTTGCCACTTGTAAATTGCTTACAAGCTAATGCTGTAGGCAATGCAGCATTTTTTCATGAATAGCTCCGAGGGAAGAAATTTGCACTGGATCATTTGGTCAGAAAAGGATATGAGCTGCTGAATGATGTTAAAGTTGGGTGATTGTGCTGTTCACATCACATATTTCAATTCTCACAATTATTCTGTTGACCCCTACCTTCACTATATGGACAGTTTTAACACAGGAATAACTAATGTTAACTCATCGCAAAAATTCTCCAATATATGGGTGTTCCATTCCTTTCTGTGAGTTTTATTTTGTACAGTCCCTCTTAAAATTAAGTGAAATGGTGCAGTACACAAAGCACTGGATTTACATTCTACAAGAAATGGAAGGAAGAAAGAGAGAAATAACAGTATTAATCATTAGAAATAATTGTTTTTAACATCCCATCAATGAGTATCATCAGAGACAGAGCACAAGTTCGGATTGGACACAGTAGGAAAGGAAATTACCATATTTCACTGAAAGGAATCTACCAGAGTCTTAACAAATGACACCATGGGAAACCTAAATCTGGAAGAGAATATGAACCCTCTTTCTCAAAAAAAGCACAGAACCACCTTGCTTCGCAACTCCAGAAGAGTTGAGTCAGGTTTAGTTTTTTCATAGATTCCAAAAGTTTAATTTTCATTATGCTTGACACAAACAAAACACTGTCACACACAAATCAAATATCCTCCACCAACACTCAACAGGTCACAACTCTTTTACCACCCACCATGCTGCTTGTTTCTGTCAAAGCCACCTCATTCTACACAAGCATCCCCAATACCAATGGCCTTGCCACCACTGGACACTATATTTCCCAACTCTTTGCTCACACCATACCTGTAACAACCTTCCTGATCACCATGACTAACTATATCCTCACCCACAATTAATTCTCCTTTCAAGACATTACCTACAACCAAATGTGCAGCACAGCTGGGGGCACCTGCATGGCATCATCCTTTCCAACCTTTTTCTGGGCCATCTAGAGGAACCCTATGTAGCCTCCCAGAATCCCAAACACCTCACCACCTTCAGATTCATTGATGGCATTTTCTTTGCAGCATTATAAAATACATATCTTGCATATTGCTCCTCTTGTGCATTCACACTTTTTTGCCAATGCATCTACAGTTTTTTAAAATGTGTGACAAACTTTTTACCAAAGTGTCTGACAAACTTTTAACCAAAATGTCTGAGACTGTCATTTTCTACCAGGTCCTCTTAATTTGCAGAAATTGTCATGGCAATTTTAATCCTTAGCCCAAAATCAGGTCCAGTTGAATGGAATGGATGTTCATTTCTAGTAATATTATACTGACTGACTTAATTTCTAGGCATTAATTGCCAGTGTGTAAGGAGAGATGCCATACAGCAAATGTCTGAATAAATGAGGAGAAGTGATGAATATACTTTAGAAAATCTTGATTCCTGGTTCCTTCAAAATGGACTAAAACTGAATGTAACTAGGTAGGCCTAATGCAATTTGAAATTAAATCATCAGAATACAGAGCCGTAAAAGTAAATTTCAAAGCTCAGGAAATGTCAAGATCCTAAGTCTAAATCTTGACAAAAATTTAAATTGGAAGGTACATTTAGACTGCTTAGAAAGTAAATTAAATAGCATAGCATTTGTAAAGTAAATTTTATCAGATGCCACAAACATGGACATCAGGAAAATAATTTATCCGACCTGTTACTTTGAATTGGATTTTTGCTATAATCTTGTGTAGGAATTCACAAATGTTGCGAGGCTCCTAGAATTGCCAAGAAAATAGTTACAAACATGTGCATTGCCAACAGGTATCAAGCTGTTAAAGTCTTGGTTCACCTAAGAGATTACTTGCAAAAGTGCCCTTGTTGCATTGCATGCCGGTATTGGAAATAACTTGTGTAATAAACAGTGGTAGCAGAATTTGCTGAATCACAAGTCAGTGTTACGAAAAGGGAGATTTTTTGCTAATCATCATTTAGTGGAGACATTGAGTCACAGACAGACACTGTAAAAAAGAATGCTAAACTTTTTGTTGTGCCTGTCTGCGACTCAGCATTTCTGCTATATGGTGAGTAGCAGTATCTCATTTTTATAATATTTCTATTATTCTGTCAAGGATTTTCCATAGTTTGAATCGTAAGTCAGTTGTTGGTAGCCAGTTAGAATGCTCATTCATAATTTTCTGTGGATAGTAAATAAAGTTTACTGATACTTTGTTCTTTTAGGTTAGAATTTAACCACTTCATTGGAATTTTCGGTAAAATCTGAAATAAGACATACAAGTAGGTTACTGCAATGGTGAACATATATCTCGGGCTATGCTACACGTCGGTCTATTACAGCAGCCATATTTTCATGTTGAGATTCTATGACTTTTGCCAGCTTACTAGCAAATTGTCACATTCTAACCTAGCCTAGATCTCGAGCTATGCTTCAGGTCAGTCTGTCAGTACATCCAGCTTCCTTCCATTCACATTTGCTGGCTTCGCTAACTTACAGCGAGACTGTCACATACCAACCTAACCTAGGCCTTGGGCTTTGCTACAAGTCAGTCTGTCAAAACAACTAGATTTTTTTTCTCATTTCTGTTAAAAACAAGTGTAATCAATTTACATCTTATTCTGAAAGAGATCAGTGGCTACAACATACTATCACTGAATTGGCTATAACCAAAGTCAGAATTGCCACCATCAATACACAACACACGATCTATGAACAACGAAAGTTTATTTTTATTTATCAGTAGTAAGTATTGTACAGCTGTATCACAGTAATGTGTATAAAATAGTATAACATTTTTGTATTTCTCTCAAAATTTTCTACTGTAAATCTCGACATGTCTCTCATATAACAAATCAAATGATTTGAAAATTGTACCAAATAAAATTAATAAATTGCATATCAGTCAGTTGTTTTGTGTCCAATTTTAGGGATATATTTATTCATGAGACTCTGCTTTGGCTTCAAACCCAAGGTTGTGTTTGAACAGACAAGGATTGTGACTTTCACTTCAAACTGCTGTGACCTTGTAATTACGGGAGCTGTTTAAATTAAACTGTGTGACAGCAGTGTTGAGGCAATGATAAGTCTGTCATTTAGGTGCTTGTAATGTTTTTCATTGTTCTGTTTCCACAAGTTTTTATCAATATACAAATTATGAGATGATGACGATGACGATGACGACGACGACGACGACGATGATAATGTCATTAATACAGTCAAGTAGTCACACTTTGATCAGTAGATGCTAATTAATATTAGATGTTCACTGTATACTTGACTAAGATGTACGGTACTCCCCCGAAACAGCACACCTTCTGTGATACTGATGTCAACACATGCATCTACATTTATACTCTGCAAACCACCATAAGGTACATGGCCAACCCAAGAAATTAACTAGGCCTATTTATTTACATTAGTGATCACCACCGCCACCATGTATATGTTAATCCTGAGAACTTTGTTATTATAGTGCACAGATCTGTACATATTCTGTTTCTTTTATTGTGAAGTAATAATATTCCTTGTTGTTTCGTTTGTGTGTTCAGTACTCATCACTTTCCAGCATGGTAGAATCATTTGTTGTTTTAGGTGGTAGCCCAGTCTTAGATATTGTTATGATGATTTTCCTATTTTATGTCTCAAAATAGGGCGTAGAAGTTAGAATTTTTTCAATTCACGATTAGTGTGCATTCTTTTATTTAATATTAAGCAGCTAGCTTGTGCGGTATACCTGTAACAATGCTTCTAATTGGCTAGCATGTTTTGTTCATAAAAGTCTAAGAATTTATCTATGAAATCAGCCCTCAGAAATTTTACAAACTCTTCTTTTAATGTTGAAGCTATAACTCCATAGAATAGAGTAGACAGGTAAGTCTAGATCATGGCCAGTGGCATATTTACACGTTTCATGCAGCATTATTGCCAGCACTAGTCATGAGGTATAAAGGGAAGGAGCCTATGCAGCCATTGTGAAAGCAGCTGACAGACAATGTTTCAAAGGAATACTGTTATGTCCCCATGTCAGTATATCACAACCTCGGAAATCTTAACACATTCAGAAAACATAAGCAAATAAGAGTATTTTGACAACCAAGATTATTAATGTAATTTAAGCTCTTCTGTAAGGTCCCATCCTACCCACGACCTCATTGTGATCTATTCGGAAGAAGCACATGTGAGTACAACTGTTGTAATGCAACCTGATCCAAGCCATGGGTTAAGCTACAGATCAGTATATCACCACAACCAGGTACTCACGACCAAGCTGTCATATTCCAACCTAACCACAACCTAGTAATTCTTGATGCAATCAGAAAAAATCAAATATTTGTAACAATGCAGATTATGAATATAATTTTTGATCATTTCGCATGCTCTGCTTTTAAGTCCCAAGGTAATCACACATTCGTAATTGATGACATATTCAGAAAAGGTGAGATATTTGTGACAACGGTGGAAAAAGAGAATGGTGTCTCTTTCAGGCTAGATATCCATTGCTTCTTTCCTCACTTCTCATAGGCTACATGAATATATCATACTAGTGGCTACACAAAACTGATGCGTTGTGATCTATGAGCAGTAGAGAAACACCACTATGACTGCTGCTGGCTTGGGTCTAGACTTCAGCCGAGTAGACCATACATGCTCTCTCTGTCTCTGTGTGTGTGTGTGTGTGTGTGTGTGTGTGTGTGTGTGCGTGTGTGTGTGTGTGTGTGTGTCAATTCAACACACTTCACCATTTCTCTTCTCTGCCTTCCAAATGAGTTGAGTGCAACAGTACACCAATGGATAACATCTTATTAAAGGAAACTTACTAGGGGTTACCCAAGGAAGGTATCCTTCAAACTAACAAAAGGAAACTAGCAGTCATAACAACACTTTGGTTCATTGCCAGTAAGACATCAAACAAAATGATTTGCGCTCTAATATCAAGCATATAAACATTTAAAAAGTGGACAGCAAATACAAATTATTGCTTTGGCACAGGTGGGTGGACTCAATGAAACTATATTACATATACAGCCAGTGACTGCGAAAAGGCTAGTGATTTGCAAAAGTATCCCTGGAAAAGCAAGAATGAACACCAATTCTTTTGCTAAAGTGCTTGTTGGGTGCAACTAGCTGGCTGTGAATGTAAAATTTGGGCATTGAAACTGTGATGAAAATTAAGTAGCTTTGCTTCTCACTTGCCTTGGTGGCAGCATTGACAGCTGCAGTAGCAGCTGGAATTTCTTAGTCCAGCTTGGCCTCTGTACTTTGCTCTAAGTTGGAGACACCTATCTCTGCAGATATCTTCTAAGGCTGCTTAAAGTGAAGGGCTTTGTCGACGGCGTGCCTGAAGCAAATCTATTCTTCGAAATCTCTGCCACAAATGTCTCCTTCAATGTCCCTGCAACAAATTTTCTCTGACGTTCCTGTACGACACTTAGCTGGTTCTACCAGCATCAGAATGCTACTGGGTAACTGCAACAGACATTGCACATTCTGATTAATAATAATTTTTATACACAATTTCATACTCTTGGAGATTTTTTGTCATGGTTAAACGATAATGATATGGCATGGGAAAGAAGGCAGAAAATATGTCCCACAGCATTACAGATTTAAAGCCATGATCAATCAAAAGCCTTGCGTTTAGGCATGCATTGGACATCTTGCTTTCTGCCAAAATAGTTATTGTGAGCCAATCTCACTTACTCGGATTTTTCCTGCACAGCAGCTCCCACAGTCTGGAGTCTCATTCAAAACGTAACTCTGATCCGAATTTGCTTTTATCCTTAGTTAGGATTCACGTACCTTACTTTCTTTCACTCCTGGCAATGATTTTTTCAGACCCCCAGTGAGCTTGCTACTCTTTGGCGGGTTTGTGTCTGGCTACAACGGGGCCCCAGCCTGTGCAGCATCTTTTCCCTTCCATGCTGCATGTCTGTCCTCTTGCTATTCTTTTTCCCCTCCCTTGGGGAACATGTCTGGGGTGTTTTTAGGAGTGTTCCGCATTGTCTGTCGCTGACATAAGAACAGTCTCACCACTGTTTTTTGTTCCATTTTCCTTTCTTTGTTTCCCTTCTCTCTTTCCTCCGCTTTGGCATTGGAGGTTCCTTTTTTTCTTCTTCCTTCCTGTGCACTCTTGAAGGCCGGCCCACGCATCTGACACCTAACAGATGACTGGGTAACGCGTAATTCCCAGCCCCGGGTCAACAGGTAGTGTTCGCACTTATCTCCTGGTACAGGCCAGGCCCAGGGAAATCACCTAAGGCAGGTGTGCCCCCTTGTGAAGAGAGCCTCCCAGTTGCACAGAGCGTGCCATCAGAGAGATTGGCAATTATGGGGATTTTCTTGCAATGAGCCAATCATCTTCACAATCAGCGTCTACAAAACGTAAAGAGAATGAGGCTAACAATTCAAAGACACTTCCAGGTGCACCACATTTACTTCTGGTGTCATACTGAAGACAGTCAGTCCTTCGCCACAGTAAATCCATTTATTATTCAGAAAGGTGTTGATGCAGTTGCCGGCCCTGTGAAATCTTGCTCTCATGTATGGAATGGCACTTTGCTTTTGGAGACTACTGATTCTCAAGCACAACAGCTGCTTGCCACCTCGTTTCTCCATAGCTATCCCGTTCGTATCTAGGGCCATAGAACTCTGAATTCTTCCCATAGTGTTATTTACATTAGGGTGCTCAACGGTCTGACTGGGGCCTAAATACAGTCGTACCTCTCTGATCAGGGTGCCATTGCCATTGGATGATGAGAAAGGTAGATCCTTCCTTAGTGCCCACCTGCACTCTTTGTCTTATCTTTGATACAGTGGTGCTTCCGTCCAAGATGAAAGCAGGCTATGAAGTTATCTCAGTCTGACATACATTCTGAACCCAATTCGCTGCTACCAGTGTCATCATTTCAACCACAATAGAATCTCTTGTTGACACCTAGCCAAATGTGTAACCTCTGGTAGGGGTGCACTCGAGGGCAATTGTTCGCCTCTTTCTCCCCGCTGTCTCAACTGCAATGGTGGCTATGCCACCTCCTCTCAGGATTGTCCCATGTATCTTGACGAGTGGGCTGTCGAGGGGATCTGGGTAAAGAAAAAAGTGCCTTACCCAGTCGCTCGCAAATTATTGGCTGGTCACAAACACTGCGTTCTCCCCTCTGGCACCTATAGTTCTGTTCTTGTTACCCCATGTTCCATGAAGGACATGGCCATGCAGATGTGCATCCTCGAATTCAGCTCTGAGGTTGTGAAATTGCCCATTGTCAAGGTAGCATTGCCAATCCCCCATCCACCTGTGCAACAAGCCATCAGACTCTCGCCTGAAGGGGCAAAGCAACCAGCTACACAACTGGTAGGCCGGAAAGGACAGAAGGAGTGCCCCTGTGAAGACTTCATATGTCCCTTCAGCCAGAAACCACCTGAAGTCTTCCTCTAACAGGAAAGGCTCAAAGACGGTGTTGCCACGTAATACCTTAGCCTGGCCAGCCTCTGTGTTGCTGGTGCATACCTCCAACCGTTTTTCTGTATTGGACTCCACAGACCGACAGCACAAGCAAGCCGATGCTTCTGTGGACCCCATGGAGCAGGATCCTCCTGCTTCTGTGCCCTTTAGCCCAACCTACATAGGTAGGAATGATCATCAAAATAAAATAAGAGAAATCAGAGCTCGAACAGAAAGGTTTAGGTGTTCGTTTTTCCCGCGCACTGTTCGGGAGTGGAATAGTAGAGAGATAGTATGATTGTGCTTCGATGAACCCTCTGCCAAGCACTTAAATGTGAATTGCAGAGTAGTCATGTAGATGTAGATGTAGCAGCTGCTGATTTGACACCCCTTCATCTCTTCCTGATCGTGACTCTCCTCCAATGGACCGTTCATGGCCTTTGATCCCACAAAGAGGATTTACTGTTGCTTTTAGCATCGCAGTGTTCTCTTCTACTCTGCCTTGAGCAAACAAAATTGCCACCTCACAACTGCTTTGAGCTTTCACATTTCTTCCAGTTCATTTTGACTTTCCCCTTGAGGTCAGCATTCCATCTTGTGGGGTCATCATGCTGCTGATACAGGATGTCATTCATAGTCAACCCATCTCCCAGACTACCCATCTTCAAGCTGTTGCAGTTCCCCATTTTCTTTCTCACCCGACTTCGTCCCTCTGTACCATTTATGTCCTTCCGTCATTTGATGTCACCAGGGCAGACTTCCTTCAGCTTATTGGGCAGCTACTTTCCCCATTTCTGCTACTCGGTGACTTTAATGCACATCATCCCCTTTGGGGTTTCCCAGAACCTATCAGAGAGGTGCCCTCTTGGCTGATATTCTTAATTAACTCAACCTCTTCTGCCTTAACACCAGAGCACCCACATTCCTTTATGACTCTTCACACACCTATTCCCATTTGGATCTATCCTTCTGCACTGCCAAGCTTGCCCATCTGTTCTTTCTGACACATACTCGAGCGACCATTTCCAATGTGCTGACTCCTATCCCACCTGCTTGCACACCCAAATGGCAGCCTACTAAGGCTGACTGGTGGCTTTACTCCCTCTTGACGACCTTCAAAGAACAGGATTTCCCCAGTTATGATGACCATGTTGAATACCTCACAAATGTTATCCTTATGCTGCAGAACATTCCATTCGTCGCACTTTGTCTTTACCACACTTTGTCCCAGTTCCTTGGTAGACTGAGGCATGCCGTGATGCAGTTCGCGCATGGAGGCATGCTCTCTGCAGTTTTAACCATCATCCTATGACCGCAAATTGCATTCGTTGTAAACAGATGCATGCGAAGTGTCGTCACGTTCTTTGGGAAAGCAAAACAGATTGCTGGATTTCATTCACTAGTCCTTTTAAAAGTTCCTCCCCTTCCTCTGACGTGTGGAGCAACTTCTGACAGCTGTCTGAGACCAAGATCCATTCGCCAATTTCCTGCCTGAAAGTAGCAGGTGATATTATCATGAACACTATTGCTATCTCCAACACTTTGGGCCACCGATTTGCGGAGAGTTCGAGCTCTTCCTACTAACACCCTGCCTTCCTCCATCAGAAGCGAGTGGAGGAGGCTCGGGTGATGCCATTTTCTCAGAATCGTGAGTGCTACAGTGACACCTTTTTCTATGAGGAAGCTAGATTATTCGCTCAGTTCATCCTAATCCTCTGCCCCAGGGCGAGACGCCATCCCCATTCAGATGTTGCAGCACCTCTCTCTTGTGGGCAAGCACTTTCTGCTTAACACATACAACTGCATCTGGGCAGAGGGCACATTTCCCGGGTGTTGGTATGAAGCCACCGTCATGCCCATACCTAAGCCCGGTAAGTACAAAAACCTTCCTTCTAGCTACCACCCCATCTCTCTCACCAGTTGCATTTTTGAGGTGATGGAATCTATGATTCGTGCCCAGCTGGTATGGTGGCTCAAGTCCTGCAATTTACTAACGACGACTACATAGTGTGGATTTCGAGTGCAGTGTTCTGCAGTTGACTATCTTGTTACTTTGTCCACTCATGCCATGAATGGTTTTCTATGGAAATCCCAGACTGTGGCTGTGTTTTTCAATTTGGAAAAGGCCTACGACACCTTACGTGGGACTTACACATGGAGCTTCCATGGCCGCCTGCCCTTTGTCCTTCAGGAAATTTTAAAAGACACGAGCTTTCAAGATGTGTATGGGTCCTGCCTTGTCGGACACCTTTATCCAGGATAACTGTGTGCCTCAGGGTTCCTTCCTGAGCGTCATCCTCTTTGCTATCGCCATTAACCCTATAACGGCCTGTCTCCTGCTGGGCATCTCCAGCTCCCTTTTTGTTGACGATTTTGCCATTTATTGCTGTTCTCCATAGACATGCCTCACTGAGCGGCATCTTCAGCGATGTCTTGATCGTCTTTACTCCTGGAGCATCAACAGTGGCATTCATTTTTCCACTGCCAAATCCGTCTCTATGAATTTCTGGTGGCGCAAATGGTTCCTCCCAGCATCTTTACATCTTGGGCCTGTTGCCCTTCTATTAGTTGAAACTATGAAATTCCTGGGGCTCATGCTCAATTGGAAACTCTCTTAGTCCTCCCATGTGTCTTAACTGGCAGCCCACTGTACGCGGTCCCTCAGTGTCCTGTGTTCTCAATGGTACTTCGTGGGGTGCCGATCGAACCACCCTCCTCCATTTGTGTTGGTCTATTGTCCATTCAAAACTCGACTATGGGTGCGCTCTTTATGCGTCTGCACATCCATATCTCTTAAGTCGTCACAATACTACCACCACCGTTGCATCTGTTTGGCCACTGGCACCTTTTACACTAGCCCAGTTGAGTGTCTGTATGCTGCAACTGCTAAACTACCACTACCCTCCTCCATGACTTTCTCCCCAGCAGGTATGCATGCCATTTGTCTGACATGTTTTGCCACCCATCCTATGCCTCCTGCTTCAATTATTACTTTGATTGCTAGTATGGGGCGCGCCCTCTTCTCTGTTACCTCCTGGAGTCCACTTTCGGCCCTTGCTACGGCAGCTTAACTTCACACTACCTGCAACTTCACCGCCTTGGCTTCATGAAGTGGCCCATGTTACCCTTGGTCTTCATTCACTTCCTAAGGACACTACTCTAGCTGCCTTCAGTTTCACGACCTTCACATGGAATTTTGCGGAAGTACCTTTTCGTACACTGATGGCTCTTGGACTGACCGTGGTGTCTGGTGTGCCTTCATCATTGGCATCCATGTCCATCTCACTGCTCAGTATTTACATCCGACCTCTTTGCCCTGTATCAGGCCACGGAGTACGTTTGGCAACACAAACTTTACAATTGTATCCTCTGCTGAGACTCTCTCAGCACCCTTCAAATTCTATGTGCGCTGTGCGCTGTACACTGTCCATCGCTTAGTGCAATGGGTCCAGGAAAACTATCACTTGCTCACTATTGGTGGAGCCACTGTGCCAGGAAACAAGGCTGCAGCCCTCATATCTCAGCCCACTAGTTTCTATATTCCCTCCAATGATCTCTGTGTTGCTGTCTGTCAGGAGGTGGTATCCCTTTGGCATCACCATTGGTCCTCCCTTCAAGGGAAAGAGTTCAGGATTATTAAGCCTCTCCCAGCATCTAGGACAACTTCCTCTTGACCCTCCTGCCGGGAAGAAGTCATTTTAACTCGGTTGCGTATTGGGAACTGCCTTTTTAGCCATATTGGGCACTGCTTTTTAAGCCATCTACGTTTGATAAGTCGCACTCCCCCACCACTTTTTACACATTGTGCCCAAGTTTTAACTGGACGCCACTTCCTGATGGACGGTCATTTTAGCAAATGAAGCATGGGCTTTTGACCACATTTTACTTTAACCCTCAAAGCAATATGGCAAAGGTGAAGGCGATTTAATTATTGGTTATGGACTTCTGTTTCTGTATGGTGCCTTTAGTAACCCTTTCTCCATATCCCTGTTTTTAGCTGTCTTCTCTTAAGTCAATAGGGATTGATGTTTAGTAACTTTTTTTAACTCCTCTCTTTTTTTGTTCTATAGCTTTGACGTGGCCGCGTATGACCCCAGTTGTTTTTGTGCCCTAAAACAAAACAAACAAACAATGATGTGCTAGTGTGAGGAATGCTACAATGCATTGTGTTACAGAGTGCATGTTTAACTGTAGGTTCCCTTACAACTGCATTGAGAAATCAGTTCAGAATTTCAAGGAAGGGAAAGGCATACTGCCTACAATAGGCCTTTGCCTTGTAAAGCACAGTGGCATTCAAATCAACCTTCAGAGTGAGGACAGCTTTATCTTTTTTATGTCAGTATAAGGGTTCATTAGACCACTGTAGTATGTGATGCCTATGATGTCTGATGGATATTTTTGCATTTTGTGAAACTAGTTCTATGATAGAAGAGTAATCAACATGACTCTCACTTTTCCAGGGTGCCCAAAATGTCTTTGTATCCATCACTTGAGGATATGAAAGTCGATCAGATGGCAAGGGTGAGTGACTGTAAAAATATGTTAATATTAGCAGTTTAGCTAGTACATACTTGTGCAGACAGAAGTGCTAAATGTATTTTTGCTTCAAACGGTTTGTTTCAGGCCCAGTATCAAGCCGCAACAGAATATGCTCCACCGCCACCAGCTATCACTATGCCCTTGCCATATAGTGTGTCCCCATCTGCGCCTGCTTCTTTCGGCACCACACTGTATCCAACACTAAATGAATTCATGGGATTGGAATTGTCTCAAGAAGTAATTGCACAAAATATGCCTGAATATGCTGTTGCTGTACCTGCACCGGTAATTAAAATTTATCTTGTTGTGTTGACAGTAACAAATAATATGTGACCACTCGGAATATTATATGCTTATTTACTCTTTTTTTTTTAAAAAAAAAGAGAGAAGTAGCTGTTCCATCTGCAACAGGAGGTCCTCTTTCTGGTATGATTGCGCCACTATCAGGTCAGTCGTTGGGTTTAAAAAGAGCACAGGTCACCCATGGAGTTAGGGAGGTATGTAACAACAATTTTTATCTTTTCTGATTGTAATATGTATGCTTGTGTACAACATGAGGCACACAATGTATAAATGATTATTTTCTTCTCCAGTTGCCTTAAATCATTAACAGCCTTTTGAAGATTCTTGTCCCATATTGGATTGTCATTTAAATTTTGGATTGTAATTATTTGAGCTGCTAGTAAAGGATAGCATGTGAAGAAAAGCGAACTTTTGTTGTGACTGTAATATGTTGGTATCACTGAATCAGAGGAAGTGGTAATTATTCTGTTATTGCATTTATTTTTAGCCCCAGAACACACAGTTGTTGAACATTACCTCAGACCAACATATTGTCCTCAAATATATGTGTAAATGTTTGATATTGTCTGACTAACTTTGAGTTTAAATGGGAAACTGAACACATGAACAATCAAACAGAACTGTCCACCTCGAGGACACCTAGAATACGTTTGCTGAGTATGCTTTACATCTTGCATCAAGAAACTTGAGTGTCTGCTATACTTCGTAGGCCAATTTGGATTCTGCCACCAAGCACTGGTTAGTTTCCCTAAACACCAGAGAGAGAATCTTGCTCTCCAACATATCCTCCTGTCTTGATATTCTCCTTGACTAAACCTTCATTAAACAATCCCCCTGGCAGAATTTCGTTATTTATTCAGTTATTTATTTATTTTTGCATTCATTGTGTCGCTTCCCTCATCTTGGAACTAAAGCTAGCACAGTGCTTGTTAGTGTTCCCTACTACCTCACTCTGGCATCTTACCCATCATCTTAGCCTCTCCTTGTTGTTCCCCGAAACCTAGAATCTGAGTGAATTCTCCTATAACACCCCCAACACCCAACCAAAACTTCTTTTCCCCTGAAGAATGAACGTAATAGGTTCCAAAAACTGGGATGGTTATTTCATACTTGGTTTCTGTTGATAGTACATATTAGAAATGATGCTTTCTGAAGGTGATTAGTGCCAGGCAGTCTATGTTCTTGTAATTTTTAATTGTATTTTAATAATTTTTTTCTGTCATTATGTGCAGCTATAAGCGGCATTGACTATATTTCAGGAATATAAAACTTCATTTTCTCAAACCAGACATAAAGCTTTGTTTTTCAGACTTTCAAGTTTAAGATGAATGTAGTCCTATGCATTGTACACTGTATTAAAACATGAAATGAGTGTCACCAGTCGCTATTAATTGCATCCTTTTAATATGAGACCTTTAAGTAAGATTCCTACTCAACAGATAGTGGAGGTGCTGAGTCGCAGAAAGGCACAACAAAAATACTGTCAGAATGTTAACTTTCGGCCAACAAGGCCTTTGTCAAAAATAGACTGCCCACACGCACATGCACGGGTGTGCGTGCATGTCAATTTTTGACAAAGGCGTACTTGGCCAAAAGCTAATGTTCCGACAGTCTTTTTGTTCTGCCTTTCTGCAACTCAGCATCTCCGCAATATGGTGAGTAGCAACTATTCTTTTCATTATATTGTTACATTCCATCCTGGATTTTCCATGTTTTGATTGAATAAGGTTCCATAATGTAAAGTGCAATACTTAATCTCATTTTGTCTAGCTTTAATTTTATTTTGTGCAGCAGAGTCTAGATTTTCTTTTTCTATCCTACAGCTTACATTGTGCAAGGATTCAGCAGGAAAAGTGGGAGTCCGTGTCAAGGCAATTGATAAAGGAGTTTTTGTGTGCCTAGTAACGAAAGGCTCTCCTGCAGCACTTGCTGGACTTAGATTTGGTGATCAGATTTTGCAGATAAATGGTACAATTGTTGCAGGATTTTCAATGGATCAAGTCCATGACCTGTTCCGCAAAAGCCCAGTTAATGGCATATCTGTTGTTGTAAGAGATAGGTAAGTGTGTAATGCATTATTTTACAAAAAGTCTTCTTGTTTAATGTATACTGTCTTTTGACATGTATCAGCAGGACTGTCTCCACTTTAGTGTGTTCTGAGCATCTCCATTAATCTTTTTCCATTTTCATGTTGTGCATCATTACAACTCATCTTCTTCCTGCTCCTCTCTCCTGTACAAACTTATCCTCTTGCTGACAATTTCTTCCCAGTCTATATTTCCTCAGTTTAATAATTTTCACTGGTTTTTGTTTCTCTCTCATTATTAGAAGTCCTTCATTTGTCATTGTCACTCCATTCAAGTTTTAGAATTTTTTTTTTGTAAGACCACACATCAAAACCATCAACATTTTTTCCTTTTTATTTTTTAGTTTTCTGCTATAGAATACTACACTCCAAGCAAAACATGGGATGAAATTTATCCCTTAATTCCCTCAGAATTCTGTTTGCCACCGGCTGTTCTACACTTGTCCTCATTTCACACTCCTTTTTTCCCATTTTTATGATCCTCTCCATCATAAATTGCATTTCTTGCTTTTAGCCAATATTGCTTGATCATTTACATACTTAATTATCTCTATCCTTCCTCCTTTTACTGTCATGTCTCTGTCAATCCTATTTGCACACTATTTCTTAAGGTTCCTTTCCTTGTGATAAGTGTACAGAACTGTTGCACTTACATCTACATTTGTACGATTTCTTTGCAATTCACTATCAAGCAGAAGGATCATTGCACAACCTGAAAGCTATTTCTCTACCATTCCCCTCTCGAATAGTGTGCGGGAAAAACAAACACTTAAATTTTTGCCTGTGTGCTCTGATTTCTCTATTTTGTTATGATTATTATTTCTCTGTATGTATGTGGCTGCCAACAAAATATTTTCGCATTTGGAGGAGAAAGTTGATAATTGAAATTTAATGAGAAGACCATACCACAGTGAAAAATGCCAATGTTTTAATGATTTCCACCCCAATTCAAATATCATATCTTTGGCACTCTGTCCCCTACTTTGCAATAACAAAAAATGAGCTGCCCTTCTCAGAAGTTTTTTGACTTGCCCTGTCAATCCTATCTGATGCGGATCCTGTGCCATGCAAGAGTATTCCATAAGAGATTGGATAATAGGGTGTATATGACCCGGGAAAACTGGGAGATTTAGGAAAGACCCGGGAATTTTTTCATCCGGCAGAAAACCGGGAGAACCGTGGTAATTTTTTAGAATTCTGCAAATTATTCATTGTTTTAGTTTCCAGTTAATTTTTTTATAAATTTGACTGGTAAGAACCAATACTCTAACAATGTCTATTTCTGTATCTCCCTACTGCAGAATAATACTGCAGCTACAAAACATGAATGAGAGAATAAAACTTAATTTGCAAAGGAAGTGTGCCACATAAATACACACAGAGCTCATAAAAGCGTCTGCCAACAGCAAAATGTATGAAAGGCTTTAGGAAGACTATGCAATGCTCCTGAACAACAAATTACCTCCGATGAGCGTGATGTCACACAACTGTTTACATTAGATTCATTTGAGCGGTTATGAGCGATTCATTTCAACAGTTACGAGCGGGCTCATGCGCATGTGCAGTTGAGTCGCGTATAGTAGTACCTTCTCCTGCTTTTGGCTATAGAAATGTCTCTGTTGGCTGTGTAAGCAGCAAACCAGGGTATCTGAACTGGGTGGCAATTTTGGGGTGGTGTGGGGTGGGGGGGGGGGGGGGAGGGGGCAAATTCATATACTTGAGAGGAAAAAAAATAGTGCCTAGTATCTAGTGCATGTTAGTCTATCGATTATTTAGATGTTTTCGAAATGCATCCCTTTTGGTTTTTGAACACATTCCAAGCTGATTTCTGAATGAATTATAAATTGATATTTGAATGCGAGCATGGTGCACGTGATGTCTCTGCCAGGGAAATGCATCTAGAAACAAATTTTTCTGCAGACAAAAGGGGACAGGGCTATACAAGCGGAGCAGAATAAAGCCGAATGGGTGAATGCCAACTGCTGTTTGTTTATGTGATTGATTGGGTATACGAATGATCAGTGTTGTTATACACTCCTGGAAATGGAAAAAAGAACACATTGACACCTGTGTGTCAGACCCACCATACTTGCTCCGGACACTGCGAGAGGGCTGTACAAGCAATGATCACACACGCGGCACAGTGGACACACCAGGAACAGCGCTGTTGGCCGTCGAATGGCGCTAGCTGCGCAGCATTTGTGCAACGCCACCGTCAGTGTCAGCCAGTTTGCCGTGGCATACGGAGCTCCATCGCAGTCTTTAACACTGGTAGCATGCCGCGACAGCTTGGACGTGAACCGTATGTGCAGTTGAAGGACTTTGAGCGAGGGCGTATAGTGGGCATGCGGGAGGCCGGGTGGACGTACCGCCGAATTGCTCAACACGTGGGGCGGCGGAAGGTGCACGTGCCCGTCGACCTGGGACCGGACCGCAGCGACGCACGGATGCACGCCAAGACCGTAGGATCCTACGCAGTGCCTTAGGGGACCGCACCGCCACTTCCCAGCAAATTAGGGACACTGTTGCTCCTGGGGTATCGGCGAGGACCATTCGCAACCGTCTCCATGAAGCTGGGCTAGGTCCCGCACACCGTTAGGCCGTCTTCCGCTCACGCCCCAACATCATGCACCCGCCTCCAGTGGTGTCGCGACAGGCGTGAATGGAGGGACGAATGGAGACGTGTCGTCTTCAGCGATGAGAGTCGCTTCTGCCTTGGTGCCAATGATGGTCGTATGCGTGTTTGGTGCCGTGCAGGTGAGCGCCACAATCAGGACTGCATACGACCGAGGCACACAGGGCCAACACCCTGCATCATGGTGTGGGGAGCGATCTCCTACACTGGCCGTACACCTCTGGTGATCGTTGAGGGGACACTGAATAGTGCACAGTACATCCAAACCGTCATCGAACCCGTCATTCTACCATTCCTAGACCGGCAAGGGAACTTGCTATTCCAACAGGACAATGCACGTCCGCATGTATCCCGTGCCACCCAACGTGCTCTAGAAGGTGTAAGTCAACTACCCTGGCCAGCAAGATCTCCGGATCTGTCCCCCATTGAGCATGTTTGGGACTACATCCAGCATCTCTACGATCGTCTCCATGGGAGAATAGCAGCCTGTATTGCTGCGAAAGGTGGATGTACACTGTACTAGTGCCGACATTGTGCATGCTCTGTTGCCTGTATCTATGTGCCTGTGGTTCTGTCAGTGTGATCATGTGATGTATCTGACCCCAGGAATGTGTCAATAAAGTTTCCCCTTCCTGGGACAATGAATTCACGGTGTTCTTATTTCAATTTCCAGGAGTGTAATTAATAACTAAGTCCATAGATTTAGACTACCAGAGTGGAAATAAATGACTAACAGGAATAACGGGTAGAAAGATCACGTATTATCTTCCCGGTGTATACAAGAAAATGAAATTTTGACAGAAAATTTTTGACCAGATCACTACCTAGAAGGGGCAAGTTGTACAGTCCCTGGCTAGCAGCCACTTAAGTTCTATTCTCAGAGTAGCACGGAAAACACATTGTATGAACACATAATAACTTCTAACTGGAGAATAATCGCTGGATAACTAAATCGGTGATTCTGTCAGGTTGTTTGGTTTGTGGGATTGAAGGGACCAGACTGCGACGGTTATGGGTCCCATTCTGTCAGGGTTAGTAGAGTTAACTGGAGAATGAGTTTTGTCAGTGATAGGAATAGTTACAGAATTAGTGATGAGAAGATTGTTTGTTAGAACAAGGAAGGAGAAGAAACGGGCACATCACACAAATTATGGAAGAATATGATTATTCCATATTTATACAAAATTTCATACTACTACTTTTCAATCTCATGCTTGTGAAACTGGAGCAAATGAATGAAATGTGAAACTATTTCCTAACATAAACCTTTTTGCTTGTAATAGGCCAAATAGGCATATCATATTGGTACTTCACGATTTTTTTTTTTTTTTTTTTTTTTTTTTTTTTTGACGTATTATAAAAATGACCATTATTACCAAAACAGTCTCACTTATTTGGTGTGGGTTACAATTGCTGCAATATTAGAAAGGACTATTTTCTTTTATCTAGTAGACAGTGACAAAATAGACGTAATCAAATTGAGAAACCACACCAGTCTTGGGTACTATTTGTATTAACAGCTTTTACAGTATTAGACAACTACATTTCGATTTTTCACGTAGCAAAACGTTAGATGAATTTTGATGAGGTAATAGATTCTTTCGCAGCATGGAAAGCACGCCATGTAAAGCTATAGCAAGATTAGATAGAAAAAATGCTCGGAGCTAAGGACTGAATAAAAGTGTTGCTTGTCTCTTGTCTATACTGGTTTTATGTATCAATACGAGAGAAGGAAAATTGCTACTCACCATATAGCGGAGATGCTGAGTCACTATAGGCACAATAAAAAGGTTCACACAATCATAGCTTTCGGACATTAAGGCCTTTGTCAGCAGTACACGCGCGTGTGCCCACACACACGCACACACGCGCACACACGCACGCACACACACACACACACACACACACACACACACACACACACACACACACACACACACACAAGCGCAACTTGCACACACGTCTGCAGTATCAGAGAGCTGCAACTACACTGCGAGCAGCAGCAGCACCAGTGCATATTTAGAGAAGGACTGCTTGTCACTGCAGATGTGATGACCACAGGTGTCTAGGCTGTATGGAAGGGTCATCTTGGTATGGAACGGGTGGCAGCTGTCAGCAACTCCCAAATTCAACCATGCAGGACTAGTTAAAGACCTTCTCTCCTTCTCCCGGTCCCTATGGTGGAAACACTTTTTCGCCACCAATCCTTCCAATCAGACTCAACCAAAGACCAATATTGAACCTTGCCTAAATCGTTTCACTCCTCCATCCAACCATTATCCACCCCCACTGCCTCCAATCCACCCCCTGTTAACTTTCCAGAATTTCTTATTCTTGAACCTTACCTCACCATGATTCCCCAAATCACTCAACTCGCATACTAACCTTACATCCCCAGAAAGAACCACAGTCCATCATCTAAAAACTGATCCTGATCTTATTATCCTACCTACAGACAAAGGCTCCACCACTGTTGTTTGGAACTGCATGGATTACGTGGCAGAAGGACTCAGTCAGCTGTCAGATACTTCCACCTACAAACCATGCCACAGTGATCCCATTCCAGCAATCCAGCAGGATCTCCAGTCACTTCTCAAATCCTTAGGCCCATCCCAGAACCTCTCCCCAGAGTCCATCTCTCTACTTACCCGTACCACTCCACTCACTTCCACCTTCTACATGCTTCCTAAAGTCCATAAACCCAACCACCCAGGACGCCCCATTGTGGCCAGTTACTGTGTCCCCACTGAGAGAATCTCAGCTCTTGTAGACCAACCCGGAACCTATCCTCCTATATAAAAGATACCAACCATTTTCTCGACTGACTCTCCACAGTTCCTTTCCCTTTAGCACACGGTGTCCTGCTCATAACTATTGATGCCACCTCCCTGTGCACTAACATTCCTAATGCCCATGGCCTTACTGCTATCGAACTCTACCTTTCCAGATGCCCTTTGGATTCCAGACTAACAACCTCCTTCCTTGTCCCCATGACCAACTATATCCTCACCCACAATTAATTCTCCTTTGAAAGCATTACCTACAAACAAATCCTTGGTACAGCTGTGGGCACCTGCATGACACCATCCTATGCTAACCTATTCATGGGCCATCTAGAGGAATCCTTCCTAAAAACCCAGTATCCTAAACCCCTCACCTGGTTCAGATTCATTGATGACATCTTTGCTATCTGGATTGAAGGCGAAGACATGTTATTCACATTCCTCTATAACCTCAGTAACTTCTCCTCCATTTGCTTCACCTGGTCCTACTCAACCCAACAAGCCACCTTCCTAGATGATGACCTCCACCTCATAGAAGGCTACATAAATACCTCCGTCCATATCAAACCTACTAACCACCAGCAATACCTCCACTTCGACAGCTGCTACCTGTTCCATACCAAGAAGTCCATTCCGTACAGCCTAGTCACCCATGGTCGTTGCATCTGCAGTGATGAGCAGTCCTTCTCTAAATATACTGAGGGTCTCACTGAAGCCTTCACTGACGTAATTATCCTCCCATCCTTGTACAAAAACAAATCTCCTGTGCCTTATTTTTCCAGTTTCCCATCACCTGCCAAAGTCCCACAGTCTGACCACAGAGGAGCATTCCCCTTGTAACTCAGTACCATCAGGGACTGGAGCAACTGAATTACATTCTCCGCCAGTGTTTCATTTACCTCTCGTCATGCCCTAAAATAAGAAATATCCTACTCACTATCCTTCCCACCCCTCCTACTGTGGTATCCCATCGTCCACCGAACGTACACAATATACTCGTCCATCCTTACTCAACCCCTGCTCCCAATGCCTTACCTCATGGCTCATACCCCTGTAATAGACATAGATGCAAGACCTGTCCCATACACCGTCCTACCACCATCCACTCCAGTCTGGTCACTAACATCATCTATCCCATCAAAGGTAGGGCTACCTCTGAAACCAGTCATGTGATTTACAAGCTGAGCTACAACCTCTGTGCTGCATTCTATGTAGCCATGACAAACAACAAGCTCTCTGACCGCATGAATGACCACCAACAAACTGTGGCCAAAAACAAGTGGACCACCCTGTTGCTGAACACAATGCCAAACATGATAACCCCTCATCTCAATGATTGCTTCACAGCCTGTGGCATATGGATCCTTCCCACCAACACCAGCTTTTCTGAAATGCGCAGGTGGGAACTTTCCCTGCAAAATATCCTGTGTTCCTGTAACCCTCCTAGCCTCAACCTTCATTAGTCACTGTCCTCACCCATCCATCCCCCTCCCTGTTTCCATTCCATCACTACACAGCAGTCATTTCACCGCTACACCCAGTCTTTTAATTTATTTTTATTTCTCTCCTTTCTGCTACTTATCCCCTCCCCGCTCCATACCTTCTCTCCTGCCCTCCGTGTAAACTGCAACACTTCACTGTCCGCCACACCCACCATGCTATCCCTCCCCTTTCCCACCCCAGCCTCCACCTTACCCCCACCCGGTCGCCACTCCCATCATGCACTGGTGCGGCTGCTTGCAGTGTAGTTGCAGCTCTCTGAGACTGCAGACGTGTGTGTGTGTGTGTGTGTGTGTGTGGCCTTAATGGCCAAAAGCTATGATTGTGTGAATCTTTTTATTGTGCCTATTGCGACTCAGCATCTCCGCTATATGTTGAGTAGCAACTTTCCTTCTCTCATATTGTTACAGTCCATTCTGGATTTTCCATTGTCTGGTTTTATGTACCCTATGTTTAATTTTATGTCACACAAGACAGGAAGTTATTAGCTAATAGGCAATAAAGAGTCCAAATTTTCTGAAGCGTTCTTGCTCTTCTGGTTACCAATAACCCCATCTGGTATTAATTGCAAGGTAAAAAAAAAAAAAAAAAAGAGAGAGAGAGAGAGAGAGAGAGAGAGAGAGAGAGAGAGAGAGAGAGAGGGGCAGGATGTCAAACCGGCCAACTGGGAGCAGGAGAGACGCCCCAGGACGTTTCAATTTCCGCTATCCTTAATAGAGTTTGATGGTATCCATTATAAAATATACACATTTGAGTTCCACAGTGCGAAATACAGTGACGTGGTAGAAGAATGCTGTGTGAAGAGGCGTGGCACTGCACTTTGGCATACTTAAGACCAAATAACACTTCTTACACATCCTCAAAGTTATATGTTTTATGCATCACACTCTTCAGAAAGATATGTGCTACAAAATGAACAAATTTTTGAAAAGTCTTTTTTTTTCTTTTTTTTATAATTTTTGACCACCTATCCTAAACAGTCTAGGGATGCGGTGGGATGCCCTTCATCTAGTATTGCCCTGGTTGAAATAGATCAGGGTCTGTTGTGCAGAGCAGTCTGAGTTATAGTGGGGGGGGGGGGGGGGGGAGTCTCCACATGATCCGTGTTTACATTTAGTGATTTTTCTGTTCCGTCTTTGTTTACTGCTCACGTCAATTTGGGGGGGGGGGGGGGGGGGGGGAAGGAAGTGATTTCTGTGACTGGGAGCTATCAAGATGAATTAATATACATTCACATAATTACAGCTGGCTAAAATATGTTATTAGTTTCAGATTTTATTTTATTTACACCTTTCTGATAATCGAGCAGTAATCACCTTGCAGAACAATGAAGTTATTTTTGTCGCTTTGCTAAAGAAATTCGACTTTTATTTATCTTTTCTGCTGAGGCAGCCAGTTTATTTGAAATGAAGTGTTTAATTCCACACTATTGGCTAGTCTCGACTGTTCAGTGCACTTCAAGTGCACGTTCTCATCTTCTAGTGCATATAGCATTATGCTATAATAAAGAACCAAACAGGAGATAACACAGTACTGGTACTCCAAGAAAATTTACATCCCGAGAACCACACTGAAAAGCTTAATATCTGTCAAGGCCTACTTCATTGGGAATCTAGATACACGAATATGCACTTTAAGGCAAATTATTTATTTCAGTATGGGTCACGAAATTCTGATGCTTTTGGAGTATCCTCTGATGTTTTATTTCTTTTATGACATAACTTTCGACATTTTAATATTTTACACATAGGAGCATATGGGCTTCCTATGTCATCGTAGCTGCGCAAGCGTGGTGTCACCTATTATCTTGCGCTCTCTGGCAGCTGCTGGAACAAATCTTTTTCTAACAGATTGTGGGAAAATATTTCAAATTGTGGTTTGAAAAGCGTTATTTTTGAAGTAAATTTCCTTTTACGTGAGATGAACTATATGCGAGAATGTACGATGAATTTCTTAAATCGCAGAGCGTTTGACTCTCATTTAAAAGTCAACTCTTTGATGACAAGCCATTCAGAAGAATTTTGAACCCAGAAGATCAGAGATTTATGTCAGTATTAAAATATTTTACTGGCACTCGGTATTAAAATATTTTACTGGCACATTTGTGTGATCTATCTTAAAGTGTAAAACACGCAAAAAAGCTCAACTTTATATGTGAAAGCTTAGCTTCTCTTGTAGCTTATTAATCTTGGAGACAAATATTATATATGAAAGCTTTGCTTTCTTGTAACAACACTATGTATATTATTTTAAACCATTGACTTTTCCTATTTGTATGTTTGTGCTACTCAACAGTTGCTATTGACTGACTACGTCACTTGTCCTATGCTCTGAATATCTGCTGTTATCGGCTGTCGAGATATCGTGACATGAGCTATGACTGGCTTACGAAAGCGGATCGCAATATCGATTTCAATGCTTCGGAAAGTAACATGCGGTGTTCGATGGAATGCGAATTTATACTTTTGTAATATGAAAATATTCAGTGTACATGTTGCTGCATATCAAAGAACATTCCATTGCCCCCCCCCCCCCCCCCCCCCCACCTGTATTGCGTTTTCTAAAGTGCCGGGAAATTATAAGCCGATGTATAAAACCATAACCATAACCATTCAAATGATTGACAGATTTTACAGTTCCGAGGGAAAGTATACTGTCACTTAACATAGAAAAAGTATATTTTCACCTGGGAGAAAGTTTTTTTTTTTTTTCCTTGTCCACATATACACCTTAGATAAGCATAGCGTAGGCAGTCCCTTTAGTAGAACTATTTTCCAAGTGTTCTGACAATAAATCAGTCTTTGGTTCTCTTTGTCCATAATATTATCTATGTTATCATTCCAAGTTAAGTTACTCGTAATTGCAATCCCTAAGTATGTAGTTGAATTCACGTCCTTCAGAATTGTATGATCTATCTTGTAACAGAAATGTAGCAGATTTCTTTTAGTATTCATATGGATAACTTCACAATTTTTGTTATTTAGAGTCAGTTGCCTCTTTTCACACCATTCGGATAACTTGCCTAAATCATTTTGCAATTGATTTTAATTATCTGGTAACTTCATAAGATGATACATGACAGCATCACCTGCAAACAGTTGAAGAAGGCTGCTTAGATTATCTCCTAAATTGTTTATGTAGATCAGGAATGCAGAGGCCTGTAACACTTCCTTGGGGAATGTCAGATATTACTTCTGTTTTACTTGATGTCTTTCCATCAGTTACTGCTGTGACCTTTTTGACGGGAACTCACAAATCCAGTCTCAGACTGGGATGATACATAGGAACACAATTTGATTATAAGTTGCTTGTGAGGAATGGTGTTAGAAGTCTTCTGGAAATTTAAAAATGTGGAATCAATTTGACATACCCTGTTTGTAGCACTAATTTCTTCATGAGATTAAATAGCTAGTTGTGTTTCACAAGAATGATTTTTTCTGAATCCACATTGGCTATTTGTCAATAAATCGTTTTCATTAAGGTAATTCATAATGTTCGAACACAGTATATTGTGCTGTGGCGGGTAGGAATTATTCAGTTCGGTTATTTAGTTTTTAAGTTGAAATGTAGTTATTGTTTGGTAGGCTTATGCAGTTTTTGGATACCACAGCCTTTTACAGGGGCTGAAAAAATTTTCTTGTGAACAGCCAGATAGTGATGGAGAAGATGCTGTTCCTGAAGGTCCATTACTAAGCTCACTGAAACTGAAATAAAATGTTCTAACTCAGAATAATGCCAAGAAGTCTGGAACTTAGACAATAAATAAAAATGTGCTGCTGTTTAACTGATAAAAATATTTGTGTCAGATCAGTATATTTGTGTCTAAATTTCACATGCACAAGTATCCGTGTTGAAGAATTTCTTGTCACCCAGAGCACTTGACACATTTTAGAGGTGATTTCTGTGCTGTGTTAGTAATTATGTAAAGTTAATTGCTCACCTTAAAAGTAGAGAATAATCTCAGATGCTTGCCACATGGTTTTCTATATTACAGCAGGTAGCACACAAAACAATACATAAAGAATGAAAATGGGCTTTCCAAATAAATTATTAATTGAATTAAGTTTACTTTTACACGATTTCAGAAGCTAGAAGCACTATAGCATTTGACCGAAACACAAGAGTGCAAGTCATCTTTAACAGAATTTGGGTCTTAAGTGGCCGCTGTGGCATACAAAATCGCAGCACAATCTGTAGGGGAACTTGGCATATTTCTGTGTGACTGAAAACAATAGAATAATCTCCCAGGTGCACACACTTTGTTCTTTATATATGCTTGATGTGAACAGTGAAGGAAACATTTACTCCAAAACTCCTTCCACTGTCAGCAGCAACACTCAGCCAGCACCCTTTATGCCTACAATATTATTTATTTCATTGTTAGTTGTTGAGGGCTAACTTCATTATGTTGTATAAAATCCTTAACCAGATAACTCTCAAATTTTGAACCGAGGGTAGTTGTTGTCTCTGAACCATCTGTTTTTAATTTCTGTACCTTTGTAAAATTACCATATTATCTTCAAACTTTGTGCCACTTAATAGTGAGCTTCCATGTGTTCAGTATAGTTATAGTTTCCATTTTCTGCACTATATTTTGATGACCAACCCAGCCAACTTCATGTGCTGTGACTTTTGGTATTGTGTGTACTTGCTGACTGGATTCCAACCAGACTGTGAGATGTTGCTGGTATCACACCCGCTAGTTACAGCAGAGTTCGATTCCCGACATCCATGGTGCCCTTTGATGGTCTTTTGTTTCACCAACACTGTAAAATGCAAATTCCGTCAGCATTTTCCAACTCTGAGGATGGATGTGATGGTCGGTGAGATTTTAATAAATTGAGTGCCATACTCCAAGCTTAATTACTACATGTAATCAATATTGTGCTAGTATCTTGGCTTTGTAGCTTAATAATGAAGATCAGTTAATCAAATTCGTTCTACAAAATTTAAGTACAAAGTAAAGGAAGTAGCTTCATGAATACTTCTACCATACATTTTTATGATAAGCTGAACCTAATTGCAGAAGGAGAAGTCTTTGTACTTAATATTATGCACTTTTAAAATTAAAAAAAATGGCAATAATTCAAAAAGGAGAAGAGGCAGCTTCATGGAAACTGCTGCCATTTGTTCTTGTGATAAACTGCATGTGATTACAAAAGTAGAGCTTTCTAACATTAATTCTATGCACTCTTTAAAATTTTACAGAATGTGTGAACCATTTGAGATTCACAGTATTCACCCTTTTCATAGTCTTACATAATCTGAAAAAGTTTTGAAACAGTATTTAAACATTTAATTTTATATAAGTGTATGGCACAGTCCCTTTGTTAGCTGCTCAAGGCATATGTTGGCTTAGCAATGAGGGAAATGAATACTTCACATGCCTCTTAGCTCTTGCTCACTTCCACATAATATATTTCAAAATCCTATTGCTGATAGTTGTCAGTGATTTGTGAAATGAGTCTGTAATTTAGAGGATTATGCCTATTTCCTTCTTGATCACTGGTGGTACCTGTGCGACTTTCCAGTATATAGGTACAGATGTTTCAACAAGCAAGTGGTTGTATATGACTGCAAAGTTTGGAGCTGTTGCATCAGATACTCTGAAAGGAACCTATCTTATATACAATCTGGGCAGGTGGTCTTTCCTCTATTAAGTCATTTAATCTGCTTTGCTATACCGAGGATATCAGCACCTGTTACTCTTGTTGGCAGTTGTTCTTGATTCAAATTCTGGAATATTTACTTCATCTTTTTTGATAAAAGAATTTTGGAACATACACATTATTATGTACAGTTTCTTTATTAGTCTTCTGTCCTTCCAGTGTACTGCCTGCATTAAAAAAAATGTATTGTAATAATATTGTTTACAGGCCATTCGAGCGAACAGTTACTTTGCACAAGGACAGTGTTGGTCGAATTGGATTTCAGTTTAAAAATGGAAAGATCATCGCCATTGTGAAAGATTCATCCGCTGCACGCAATGGACTGCTTATAGAACATTATCTACTGGAAGTCAATGGACAGAACGTTGTTGGTCTGAAAGATAAAGAAATAACTAACTTAATTGAAGAAGGTGGCCAAGTTGTTACTGTTACAATAATGCCAGCCTTTGTATATGAGCACATGGTGAAGAAGTGAGTATGTTAAAGAGTAACTTTTCTGCATTTACTATTTGTTGTTTTGATGTCATATTTACATTATTGCTGTTTTTATTATTCTTTTATAGTGATGTGGATAGCAACATATTTCCATTGTTACTTAATTGCAATAGGTTCGAAGAACCATGCACTTAAGATGAGCTCCACGTGGAACTTGTTTCTCACGTCGCACAACTTTGCTTATCCCTAGTTATTGAATTCAGTCTCAACAGCTTGAAGTCTTTGCTCTTGAAGAGCAACAGGCTCCAGTGGAACAAAGTACTTTTACTTCCTACCCATAGGTAAAAATAACATGGTTTAAGGCCTGTTGACCTAAAAGGACACCATTGGTAAAACTTATTTTGTTCTATGCACCTCCCAGTCAACCTCCTGTAATGGTGGTGGTCTCATAATTTTATGCCTCAGTGTTAACCTTTTCACTCGTCCGTCATCAGGAGCGTGCTGCTTGTATGAGGCCCACTACATAAAACCTGTTTTCCAGACATGCAGTTGCTTTGTGAATTAAATAGTCCGCTCCTACAGCATAATTATTTTACGAAATTCCTTGTTTGACAGTCTCTCTCTCTCTCTCTCTCTCTCTCTCCCTCCCCCCTCCCTCCCCCCCCCCCCTCCTCCGCCCCCCCTCCGCCCCCACCGCTTTCTGTCATTGAATACAACATAGTCAGTAAAAGTTTATTGACTGAATGAAATGTGCATTTTTCACCCATGAAATTCTCATCGAAGAACAAAAATAGTTTAGAAAGGCAATTTTACAATATGAAGATTCACTTCCTCTCGTGTGTAGGAAAACTGATGTGTTTGCCCAGCACATTTTTGACAGGTTGACGTTTAATTTTTTCTGACTTCAATTTCCAGGCTCTCCTTGAACTTGGAAAATAACACATACGAGAGTGTCCTCCTTTAGTTAGTTACTGTTGGGTCTTTGTCAACAAGAAATGTAAAGAAACACTGTAAATTATTGTCGTCGGTGGTTGGGTTTTTTTAAGGCATCTTCTGTGGGATCTAGAATGTTACAGTTTCGTTTTGATATGATTATTTGAAGATTATAAAACAGTTCATGCCTCGTTTTTCAAATAAATAAGTGATTATCTACAGCCTCCCATTTTTAGTTGTCTATGTTTCCTCTCTTCTGGTCACAAGCTGGAGGTCGCACTACCACTTCATTTATGAAAGATACACAGGCGTTAAGGTTTCAAACTTCTTTCTTTGCAACTGTCATGTTGTTAGCCCTGGTTGTTGTGGCACACTATGGTCTTCTTTCACTAGTCAGAGGTATTTGATTGAAAACTGTGATTTAAAGACATAATTACTGTTGAGTTCACTATGTTTATCATCCTATTTGGTTTTTATATGGACATGTTGCCAACCTAATGGAAAATAAGAATATATATATGCTTAAAACTACTGTCCATTCATTGGTGTGTGTGTGTGTGTGTGTGTGTGTGTGTGTGTGTGTGTGTGTGTGTGTGTGTGTGTGTGTGTGTGAGAGAGAGAGAGAGAGAGAGAGAGAGAGAGAGAGAGAGAGAGAGAGTATGTTTTGTGTGCTTTGGGGGGGGGGGGGGGGGCGGTATTTAGTGTGAGCTGTAGAATGTTGAATATGAATGTTATAGCTGTCAGAGAGTGGTTGAAAGTTTTGGTTTAAATGTCTTGTGGTGGGGTTCATGGACAAATCAGTGGTAAGAGGTTGTGTGGTATTAACTTTTCAACTATTACATTCATATTCAGCATTCCAAAACACGCATTGAATGACCACCAACATCCCCTTCCTCTCCCTCTCCCTCACCCCCCCCCCCCCCACACACACACACACTCACACACATACACACAGCTGTAAACATAACAGAAAAGAATAGTGGTTTTTAGCTTATACTTCAGTAGGTTGGCAACATGTATGTAAACAAAGCAAATGGGATGAGACCTACCTATAGTGAACTCACAGTAGTTATGTCATTAAATCACAATTTTTGATCAAATATCTACCACTAGTTACAAAGACTAATATTGCACCATAACAACAAGGGCAAATAATATGAACATTTTGAAGAAAAAAGTTCATAACTTGAAAACATACATTTATTTCATAAATGAAGTTGTAGTACACACGCGAGACAGATACCAGACAAGAGGAAACACAGATACCAACGAAAAATGAGAACTGTAAGTAATTATTTATTTACATAAAAAACAAGATGTGAATGTTTTGTAATTTATAAATAACACATGTCAAAACTGTATCATTCCCACTGAAGACGCCTTAAAGTAAACAAAGGCATAATGCATCTGGGAGAAATAAAAGGTGGTTTTTGTTTACAAAACAAATATTTCTGTTCTTGCTGTGGAAGGTGACCAAGCAGACAAACTCGCTTAAGTCATTTTCTTTGATTAGTGTGAGAATCTTGTCTTCATATTTTCTTTTGCAACTTATTTTTCATTGATTTTGCTTCTGCAGCACTTTACACAAGTTAATTATGGAAAACAAGCCATAAGCAGATTATAAATTGATAAGAACTACTTACTGCAGAGTTTCAAAGCAGGCATTAGGCCACTACAGCCCGAAACAGGGGAAGAGGTGTACAATAGAAGACAAATGGATAACTGAAAATTAAGTAGTGAAGGCAATAGAGAAACAACTAGGCAAAAAGACAAAGCTAGTAGAAAACCTTGATGACAGGTGAAATATTTAATTTAATTGATAGAAAGGGAAAATATAAATATACACAAATGAATGAAAAATGAAACTGGCTGAAATTGCAACTAGGCAAAGCAGTGAAAGCATGCATGATTACTGGAAAAGTAAGTGGCACATGCAGGAAAATCAAACAAACCTCTGGAGAAGAGAGAAGCCCCCGTATGAACATAAAGAGTTCAGATGACAAGCTAGTGCTACGTAAAGAAGGGAAGACTGAAAGTTGGAAGGAATGTAGAGAAGGGTTACACAGTGGAAATGAATTTGAAGACAATATTGTGGAAAGGGAAGAGAAAGTAGGTAAATATGAGTCGGAGGAATGATAATGTGAGAAAAATTTGACATAGCAGCAAAAGACTTATGTTGAAACAAGGCTCCTGGGCATTACCACAGAATTATTAAGATTGTTGGGAGAGCCAGCCATGACAACATGACTCTACTGGTGTGCATGTTATGAGACAGGCGAAATACCATTGGAGTACAAAAAGACTGTAATTCCAATTCCAGGCCAGTGTCGACAGGTGTGAATACTACCGAACTATCAGTTTAATAGTTCTTGGTTGCAAAATACATACATGACTTATTTAAAGAAGAATGGAATATCTGATAGAAGACAACCACGAGGAAGATCAGTTTGGGTACCAGAGAAATGTAGGAAAGTGCAAGGAAATATTGACCCTACAACTTACAGGATTGGCTGAAAGAAGGCAACTCAGTTTATAGCATTTGTAGATTTAGAGAAACTTTTGGCAGTGTTGTGCGGCATACATCTTGAAATTATCAAGGTGCAGGAATGAAACACAGTGATCAAAACATTGTCTAAAACTTACACAGAAATCACACTGCAGTTAAGAGTCAAAGGACAAGAAAGGGAAGCAGTGTAACTGAGAAGAGTAAGATAGGGTTGTAGCCTCTCCCTAATGTTGAGTAAATTGTGCAAACAGTAAAAGAAACTGAGGAGATATTTATAAAAGGAATAAAAATGAGGTTTGCCAATGATTTCGTAATTGAAGTTGGAAGATCAGATAAATGGTGTGGATTGTGTCTTGAACGAGGTTATAAGATTATTGTCAACAAAAGAAAAAAAAGCAAATTAAGGTAGACACTGCTGAGGGAATTAAGTTAAAAAACTAAAAATTAAAATTACTACATAGGTTTTGCTACTTGGCAACAAAATAACTGTTGCCAATGTAGAGAGGATGTAAAATGCATATCAAATTTATTGTTCTTTATGGATAATGTTCAGTGTATATTTTCCCTACAGCCTTTGGCTTATGCTGTACATCGTATTCGCACATTGTCCTACTTATGGTTGTCTTGTATGGAGACAGCTAGTATAATATCCTTTTAATCATTTTTGTGATGAAAAGTCATTTTGTTGTATCAGTGTTTTCTGTCTACATGGTGTAGTGAAAGTATATTTATTGCAGTGAGGTCTCTCATTTTCAATTGAACATTTTTGAGTTTCCTGTTTTTGTTTTCCAGGATGTCAACAAGTTTGCTGAAGGGCTCAATGGACCATTCAATTCCAGATGTCTAAATACATGTAACTGTTTTATATTGTGTCTTTTGCCATTATCTCTGTAATATTGTGAAATTCCTTTAGTGTATTTTTGTGTAATATATCAGTGATATCTCTGCATTAATGGGAACTTGTGTTATTGCATGAAAATATATGTATGCCAAGTTAGTTATCTGATTAAAATACATTTGTCCTCATTTGAACTGTTATATATCCTTACATGGATAGCTATTTTTGCTTTGGCAGTGTGTGTTGTCTTTTGTGTTGTTTTTAATGTTTGCTTGTATGATGCAGTTTATAACATGTTAAAAGGAATTTGACTAAGTGTTAAAAGTTTATAAAGGAGTCGTTGAAATATTCAACATAATATATAAACTTGTTCTTAAATAGACATCCAAATATATTTGAAGCGATTGAAGAGATTCACACTTCTTATTGTAGCATTCAGTCTGTGATGGAATGTACCCAAATTAAAAAGCTCTCTTTTATGCATTTTCATATACAAAATAATTTTAAATTTACTTTGTTTCAAATGAGCTTTGTTTATAAATGTATAACTCTTGCCAGTTCTGTTCTGCTTTCATTTTTTGAGAACATTGTCTAGTAACTTAATCAAAATTTGAAGAGTCTTGTTGAGTTTTTTCCAATGATGGCTACCGAAATATCATTTTTTTAAAAGATGATCTATACAGGCTAATTGCTACAGAAAATTTTAGTCTGTGGGAAGTATTGGTGATGTTAACCACATAGTTTGTGAAAGGCCTGAGCAGATAAGTGAAATTGGTAAAGAAGGTAACAATACAATCAGGTTGCAGTGTAGATGTTTACATAATATATTGTTCCAGTAAGTGGGCATTGTTATAGTATATTAAAGACTGAATGTCACTGATCTGGCTTTAGTTAATTTCAGTGCAGAACACAGTATTTCTCTGCAGTCATTGCATTTATAATGGCCTTATTCTTCTTTTTAATTTTTATATATATTTTCCTGTTAGACATTCCATGGTCATCATGACATGGAACATTATTGTGTCATAAATAGCCAATTTTAAGTGCTGACTGTGTGCCATTTTGACAATTTAATCAAAGATTCATCTGTACAGGGTACTCATTAGTTTGCTTAGATATGACATCTGAAAATTTTGCCTTGTTCCAGTGGTATAAATACTTCTGTTACTTTTTTAAAATTTAATTCACAAAAAATTACATGAAATAAATGTACTTACTACATTATTTTGTAATACTGTACTTTTATGTGATTGTTACGCATTTTGATGCCATATTGTAGCTGTATTTGGAAGCACATGTGTCTTTTGTATTGTGTACTATCCACTTTGTGATAACTTCACAAAATAAATATAAGAAAAACATTCTAGGTGTTTTATTTTACACACCATTGTCAACTTTGCCACAAAATATACACAGGAACTTTATTCACATTCCTGGTTATTCCAGTCCATCAAAAAAGTGTTCAGATTTACGTATTGTAGAAGTGTTGTATTGACCCTTTCAGTTTAACATAAGTAGTAATATTCTGATCCAACCATCATAACATCGTGGGACTGTCAAGTAAATAAAAAGAAGTTAACAACAGCTATCCTTTGTATAACAGTATACTTTAATTATTATAAACCTCTTCTGTTTGGCGTCATATCTTTCAGTCCTGCAACCACACCTCAAAATAGCTAGTTATAACTATTTATCTAAAGTATAAAAACCAATCCATCTTTAATTACCTATTTATTTTATATTTTTACATAATTACATACGAACTTAGTTGATCTATCTTATGAGGCCTATCTCCTGCAGTGGTTTGATGATAGCAGATCAAATCATGTCTCATTAAAACTGCGAGTCGTGAAGTGTGTCGTACACAGCGTGTGGGGCGTGATCAAGTGCGGTGACGTGATTGGGCATTCGTATGAGGGCAGGTGTCATTGACTGTTGTCTACATTGCGAATTTTTTGGAATACATTAATTAAGACTTAGACTCATTGATTAGATGTTTTGATATTTACCTATGTTGCCTAGGTAGCTTACCTGCATTTAAAATTCATAGATCATCATTTTTAGAGGTATTCCATTTTTATTTTATATACTTAGTGGGGCCCTGATGCAACGACACCTGCATCAAGATACTACTCTTGTCTTGAGCTTAAAGGGGCAGTACATACTATTTTTTACCTTTTAGAAGATTTCTTTGTTTTATTTTCTTTAATTTAAGCTTTGTTTCATGCTTTTTAAACTTTATATTTTATTTGTGGACACTATATGATCGACAATCTAATAGTGTAATCAGATGAGACCGATTTTCCTGTGATCCATTTCTGCCTTGAAGGAACACTTGAAACCAAGACAAGTCTTCTGCTCATCTTTCCCTCATAATCTGTACTGCTGGATCATTTTTCTACAAAGCTGATGAACTGGCAACTGAATACAACCACCATTGTCGATGTTGTTGTTGTTGCGGTCTTCAGTCCTGAGACTGGTTTGATGCAGCTCTCCATGCTACTCTATCCTGTGCAAGCTTCTTCATCTCCCAGTACCTACATCCTTCTGAATCTGCTTAGTGTATTCATCTCTTGGTCTCCCTCTACGATTTTTACCCTCCACACTGCCCTCCAACACTAAACTGGTGATCCCTTGATGCTTCAGAACAAGTCCTACCAACCGATCCCTTCTTCTAGTCAAGTTCTGCCACAAACTTCTCTTCTCTCCAATTCTATTCAATACTTCCTCATTAGTTATGTGATCTACCCATCTAATCTTCAGCATTCTTCTGTAGCACCACATTTCGAAAGCTTCTATTCTCTTCTTGTCCAAACTATTTATCGTCCATGTTTCACTTCCATACATGGCTACGCTCCATACAAATACTTTCAGAAATGACTTCCTGACATTTAAATCTATACTCGATGTTAACAAATTTCTCTTCTTCAGAAACGCTTTCCTTGCCATCGCCAGTCTACATTTTATATCCTCTCTACTTTGACCATCATCAGTAAAACTCCTTTACTACTTTAAGTGTCTCATTTCCTAATGTAATTCCCTCAGCATCACCCGACTTAATTTGACTACATTCCATTATCCTCGTTTTGCTTTTGTTGATGTTCATCTTATATCCTCCTTTCAAGACACTGTCCATTCCATTCAACTGTTCTTCCAAGTCCTTTGCTGTCTCTGACAGAATTACAATGTCATCGGCGAACCTCAAAGTTTTTATTTCTTCTCCGTGGATTTTAATACCTACTACGAATTTTCTCTTTTGTTTCCTTTACTGCTTGCTTAATATACAGAATGAATAACATCGGGGAGAGGCTACAACCCTGTCTTACTCCCTTCCCGACCACTGCTTCCCTTTCATACCCCTCGACTCTTATAACTGCCATCTGGTTTCTGTATAAATTGTAAATAGCCTTTCGCTTCCTGTATTTTACCCCTGCCACCTTCAGAATTTGAAAGAGAGTATTCCAGTCAACATTCTCAAAAGCTTTCTCTAAGTCTACAAATGCTAGAAACCTAGGTTTGCCTTTCCTTAATCTTTCTTCTAAGATAAGTCTTAGGGTCAGTATTGCCTCACGTGTTCCAGTGTTTCTACGGAATCCAGACTGATCTTCCCTGAGGTCGGCTTCTACTAGTTTTTCCATTCGTCTGTAAAGAATTCGTGTTAGTATTTTGCAGCTGTGTCTTATGAAACTGATTGTTCGGTAATTTTGACATCTGTCAACACCTGCTTTCTTTGGGATTGGAATTATTATATTCTTCTTGAAGTCTGAGGGTATTTCGCCTGTTTCATACATCTTGCTCACCAGATGGTACAGTTTTGTCAGGACTGGCTCTCCCAAGGCCGTCAGTAGTTCCAATGGAATGTTGTCTACGCCGGGGGCCTTGTTTCGACTCAGGTCTTTCAGTGCTCTGTCAAACTCTTCACACAATATCAGATCTCCCATTTCATCTTCATCTACATCCTCTTCCATTTCCATAATATTGTCCTCAAGTGCATCGCCCTTATATAGACCTTCTGTATAGTCCTTCCACCTTTCTGCTTTCCCTTCTTTGCTTAGAACTGGGTTTCCATCTGAGCTCTTGATGTTCATACAAGTGGTTCTCTTATCTCCAAAAGTCTCTTTAAGTTTCTTGTAGGGAGTATCTATCTTACCCCTAGTGAGATAAGCCTCTACATCCTTACAATTGTCCTATATCCATCCCGGCTTAGCCATTTTACACTTCCTGTCGATCTCATTTTTGAGACGTTTGTATAACTTTTTGCCTGCTTCATTTACCGCATTTTTATATTTTCTCGTTTCATCAATTAAATTCAATATTTCTTCTGTTGCCCAAGGATTTCTACTAGCCCTCGTCTTTTTACCCACTTGATCTTCTGCTGCCTTCACTACTTCATCCATTAAAGCTACCCATTTTTCTTCTACTGTATTTCTTTCCCCCATTCCTGTCAATTGTTCCCTTATGCTCTCCCTGAAACTCTGTATAACCTCTGGTTCTTTAAGTTTATCCAGGTCCCATCTCCTTAATTTCCCACATTTTTGCAGTTTCTTCAGTTTTAATCTACAGGTCATAACCAATAGATTGTGGTCAGAGTCCACATCTGCCCCTGGAAATGTCTTACAATTTAAAACCAGGTTCCTAAATCTCTGTCTTACCATTATATAATCTATCTGATGCCTTTTAGTATCTCCAGGGTACTTCTATGTATACAACCTTCTTTCATGATTCTTAAACCAAGTGTTACCTATGATTAAGTTATGCTATGTGCAAAATTCTACCAGGTGGCATCCCCTTTCATTTCTTAGCCCCAGTCCATATTTACCTACTATGTTTCCTTATATCCCTTTTCCTACACTCGAATTCCAGTCACCCATGACTATTAAATTTTCGTCTCCCTTCACTATCTGAATAATTTCTTTTATTTCATCATACATTTCTTCAATTTCTTTATCATCTGCAGAGCTAGTTGGCATATAAATTTGTACTACTGTAGTAGGTGTGGGCTTCGTATCTATCTTGGCCACAATAATGTGTTCACTATGCTGTTTGTAGTAGCTTACCCGCATTCCTATTTTCCTATTCATTATTAAACCTACTCCTGCATTACCCCTATATGATTTTGTGTTTATAACCCTGTAGTCACCTGACCAGAAGTCTTGTTCCTCCTGCCACCGAACTTCACTAATTCCCACTATATCTAACTTTAACCTATCCATTTCCCTTTTGAAATTTTCTAATCTACCTGCCCGATTAAGGGATCTGACATTCCACGCTCTGATCCGTAGAACGCCAGTTTTCTTTCTCCTGATAACGACATCCTCTTGAGTAGTCCCTGCCCGGAGATCCGAATGGGGGACTATTTTACCTCCGGAATATTTTACCCAAGAGGACGCTATCATCATTTAATCATACAGTAAAGCTGCATGCTTTCGGGAAAAAATTACGGCCGTAGTTTCCTCTTGCTTTCAGCTGTTCACAGTACCAGCACAGCAAAGCCGTTTTGGTTATTGTTACAAGGCCAGATCAGTCAATCATCCAGACTGTTGCCCTTGCAACTACTGAAAAGGCTGCTGCCCTCTTCAGGAACCACACGTTTGTCTGGCCTCTCAACAGATACACCTCTGTTGTGGTTGCACCTACGGTACGGCTATCTGTATCGCTGAGGCACGCAAGCCTCCACACCAACGGCAAAGTCCATGGTTCATGGGTTAATTCAAGAATGGGTTCGTCCATAACACGTAAAGTGAAAGAGGTTATCATTGTATATTATCATTGTCACTTATGCAATTCATGCTTTTCTTTTTTTTAATTCACACATATATTTATTGACTATGTTTTAGTATACAATTAGCTAATTTAGGCAACATAAACAATAAGCAGTGGTGATAATTCCAAATAAAGTCAGAAAAAAGTGTGCTGCCATTGCACTCTCTTGCAATAGGCTGTGTAAACTATTAGGGCAAAATCATTTGATTTAATATTGAATTGTAGATTTCAAAAAGAACTAAAAAAAATATGTGAGAGCATATGTTTCTTTTACAGTTTGTCACCATCACCCTTTTTCTGCTGTGTAGGTAGTGAAACTTGTGACTTCAAAAGACAGAAATCATCATTGTTCATAAACTATAAAAGATAAACATTTGTCCTTGTGGACTTTTATTTAGTACTAAGTAACTTGACATAGCTCTTTGCGTATTATGTAGCGCATATAAAAAGAGCGTGCCTGCAGAAAACTTTGTTTAATTAATGTAGCTGATGAAATTTAAACAGCTGAACAGACTTTAAGGAACATAGCTAAGAACCATCCTGATTTTCTTCAAAAAGCAGTATAATCGGACCTTTTGTTTGAGAGCTACTGTGCCACGGACAGATACACACATTAAACCTATGACACCTCTCTGTTTGCACTGAAGGTTGAAAGAGGGGATAGTTGGGATTCTAGATAACAAAACCAAGACACACACATGTTGCTCTTGGTTTTCAGTTCTTAAAAGAATGCTGCCGATGGAACTGCTGTAGTAGTTTAGCTCTGTAGGAGAGCTGGTTTTAATGTGTTAAGAAACGATTTTGCAAATATTTTTGTATGCCTTAGAGAGTTTGAAATTCTGAGAAAAATAGGGGGTAAGCTATTAGTAGAGATGGGTAATATACAATATGTACAAGCACCAAGAAGTAATAAGAAGAGTGGTTGACCAGGAACAAAGCGCTCAGCTTGAAAGGGATATAAGACAGGGATGTAGTCTTTGCGACTACTGTTCAATCTGTACATCAAAGGAGCAATGGTGGAAATAAAAGAAATATTCAAGAGTGGAATTAAAATTAAAGGTGAAAGTATATCGGGGATATGATTCGTAATGACATTGCTATCCTGAGTGAAATTGAAGGAGAATTGCATGATTTGCTGAATGGAATGAACAGTCATGAGTGTGGAATATGGACTGAGAGTAAATTGAAGAAAGGTGAAAGTAATGAGAAGTATCAGAAATGAAAACAGTGAGAAACTTAACTTCAGGATTGATGTTCACGAAGTATATGAATTTCAGGAATTCTGCTGCCTAGGCAGCAAAATAACCAATGGCAGATGGAGCAAGGAGGACATAAAAAGCAGACTAGCACTGGCAAAAAAGGCATTCCTGGCTGCTGGTAGCTTAGGCCTAAATTTGAGGAAGAAATACCTGACAATGTACGTTTGGAGCATGTGCATTGTATGGTAGTAAAACATGGTCTGTGGGAAAATTGGAACAGAAGAGAATCGAAGCATTTGAGATGTGGTGCTCCAGATGAATGTTGAAAATTGGGTGGACCGATAAGGTACGGAAAGAGGAGGCTCTGCACAGAATCGGAGAGGAAAGGAATAATGGAAAACATTGACAAGGAGAAAGGACAGGATGATAGGACATCTGTTAAAGACATTGGGGAATGACTTCCATGGTATTAGAGGGAGCTGTGGAGGACAAAAACCGTAGAGGAAGACAGAGATTGGAATACATCCAGTAAGTAATTTAGAACATAGGTTGCAACTGCTATTCTGAGATGATGTCATTGGCACAGGAGAGGAATTTGTGGTAGGCCACATCAAACCAGTCAGTAGACTGATGACAAAAAAATGTGCTTTTGGAATGTTCCAGTGAAGAAAGTAGAAAAATCTAACTAGAAAAGTTCTGAAATATGAGATAGATTGATCAATTTTGCTTTTTTGTGTTTTTTATGGTTCTGTATCTTAATTTGCAAAACTGGAACCTTTACAGAATAACTTTTTAGTCTGTCTGTTAAGATCTCTTTTTTTCTGAAGAATGGTTAGAGATATCAAGTTCAAATTAATGTCAAATACTAAGGTCTTCGTTCCCTTGGTGGTGTAAAAATACAGTTAAGCTTCTAAGTCAATGCAATCAAAAGCTATGGCAATTGATGACATGTATTTTGATAATTGCAAAATAACTCATCAAAACCTACAGGTGACTGTATAAACATAATTAAGTTTGTACCAAATCCTGAAAACACGGGCCCTACTCACACTTCTACGGTTTTTATATAGTGTGCAACTGTTATTAGAATCAATTTTCCTTTGTTACAATTGCATCTACTTTTGTTCAGGATTCTAATGTTGGCGTAGTAACAGAACTGCAGCTGTAATACTCTATTCAATTTTCAAATGAGAAAATGCAGATTCTGTACTTACTGGGTTGAAAAGACAGACAGTTTGAAACATAGAGTCTATGCATGGGAGGAAAAAGTTAGTGAAAGCGAACTATTTTGCAATATGTTCTTGTTATATTAATTTTGAAACAAAAGTTTTCAGGCAGCTTTTTAGCTACTCACTTTCAACAAAACATAAGTGCAACTTCGAAATTAAATGTGGACCACATCAGTTAAAGTTAGAACTTTCAGATCAGATGCAACCTTAAAGTTCGTTATGTGTGCCAACAATACAGTTGTTAAGTACAAAGGACACTGCCATTGCATCTGAATTGATTTGCATGATGAAGTCATTGATTTCCAATTACTCTATGGATTCATCAAATGATATTGTGACTTTTTTTAAGATGGTGATCCCCGATAGTGTTCCTGAACACTTTTCCCTTTTTTTTTCAAGAAAATGAAATAACTTATTGACTGGCACAGTTTTTCTGTGAACATATGTTAGAAGAAGCATGTTCATTACATTACACACTGAGTTTCGATGAGACTACTAATGTAAAAAGCCCACCCAGTTGGCGGTGCGGTCTAACACACGGTTTCCCGGGCGGGAAGGAGCGCCTGGTCTCCGGCACGAATCCGTCTGGTGGATTTGTGTCGAGGTTCAGTGAACCGGCCAGTCTGTGGATGGTTTTAGGGGTTTTCGATCTCCCTCGGCGAGAGCGGGCTGGTTCCCCTTATTCTGCCTCAGTTGCACTATGTCGACGATTGCTGCATAAACCAGTTCTCCACGTACGCGTACACCACCATTACTCTACCACGCAAACATAGGGGTTACACTCATCTGGAGTGAGATGTTCCCTGGGGGCCGAACCGCACAATAACCCTGGGTTCGGTGTGGGGCAGCGGAGGGGTGAAGTGGACTGTGGTAGTCATCGTGGAGTTGTGGACCACTGCGGCTTGGGCAGGTATGGAGCATCTCCATTGTTTCTAGGTCCCCAGTTAACATACAATACAATACAATGTTAAAAAGGAATTACAAACATCCAATATATTTTGGTCACAGAGCAAGTGTTGCATAACAACACACCACCTAAGAACTTTCTTCATTGGCAAAGCAGATGGTGAAACAGTACTTTTGACATTACATGAAGCACTTTCTGAAGGTAACTCGTTCTGGGATGAGAATGTTAATAAAAATGTGTAAGGCTTTACGCTTTTGGACAGTGATGTCCAGGAGACCCAAGGCAGACAACATATAAACATTGGAGCTTGCAACATTCATACGATGCGCAATGCCTTTGTAAAGGCTTTGGAGTGTTTAGGTGAAGAAGGCTCCAAATTTCTTGTCAGTATTTACCATTATTTTGATGGTTGGCCTTTTTGCTGGGAAGAATGTAACAAAATTGAGTCTAAGTTAAAGATTCCATATCACAAGTTTATGAGGCATGCAACCACAAGGTGGCTCACTTTAGAACTTTCAGCCAAAAGGATTTTTGGAACAGGGGGATGCTATTGAGTATTACTGTCTTAAGCATGTACCTCAAAAAAATAATTCTGGTACTATTCAGTCCAAATCCTACAATGCCATTACGAATTCTTTAATAATAATAAAAAAAGTAGATCCCTTATATGGAAGCAGATCTTCCTTCCATAATTTCATCTACAGAACTATTGAGTAAGCCTACTTAACACTTTCAAAACCAAACCCCTTTGATTCTCAAGTTGCATATAGAAATAGGAAACATACTTTAAATCTTTTTGGCTCATGTTTTGGATGTTTCTGCTTTGAGAAAAATGGAGAGTACCAGTATTTATGAAGTTCGTCATTATGAACTCTTTACAATGGATAATCTGCTTCCCCCTTTTAGTGGGCAAGTAACTGAAGAACTTAGTAAACTGGCAGAATGTCACAAGTTGTGGTTTCAAAAGAATGTCCAGAAACTTTACATCACAGCTTGGAAATGTGATGGAAAAGACTTGCTTATCAAGTACCATACACTGCTGAAAAGTTTAAGATTTTTAGGCCCCAATGAAACAATAAAGAGCAGAAGATGCAGTGACACCTCAAAAGTTGCAAAAATGATTATGTTCGATGTCCAACAATATTGCTTATTAGATGAGTGGGAGGTTCTACTGCTTGAAAAATATGACCCAGCTTTACATAACAAAGTTTTTGACAATTGTTGGGAGCAGTACAGCTCAAAAAGAGACTTATCAGCCACAGAGTTAAAATACCCAACTATTTCAAAACTCATTAAGGCTTCTCTTGCATTGCCCCTTGGAAAAGTGGACAAAGAGAGAAGACACTCCATTTCGACATGGATATTGGGAGGAGACAAAGCATCAGTGACCGAAAGGCTTTTAAACAATGCTTTGACTGTGAGGTGTCTTTGGGACATAACCCCACTGTCCATTGACTCACAGCTCATTAGGTATGGACAGCAAGTACATTCAAATTATACTGCTTATAATGAAGAATGTGAAAGGAAAAGAAAACATGAATTTGAAGAAAAGCAAAAAGAGAAACAAAAGCAGCTTGAAGAGAAGATGAAAAAAATGAATAACATGAAAAAAAATCAATTGACTGTGAAAGAGGTGCTCTGAAAGAAAAGAAAAAAGAGCAGCTATTGAAGGAGGCACGATAAAAACTTCTCTCTCAAGCCAGCTAAACTGAAAAAAGCACTTGAAAAAAATGTTTAAAGGCAGCAAAGTTGGCCCAGGGCATGCTGGAGGGCGCACAAATCATGAAAGTAGAAGAAAGAGAGGTGGAAAACATTCAGAAAAATCTGAAGTAAAGAAAATCCAATGGGTTTACTTCAGATTTTGCTGTGGTTCTCAAGAAACAGTAATCCAAAAATATTTTGTTGATCATTTTTCCAGTACTGTAGTGTAGAATGACATTAGTTTTAAAAATGTGATCTAGATTTTATTTGTGAGTTACGAAAACCAGCACCAAATTATCAATGTACGTGTGTATATTAATAAATTTATATGAAGAGAAGATGGCAATGCCTCATCCAGGAACATAATAGAGAAATTTATTATAGTCTTAAACTGGCCTTTTTGCTAGGGGATTCTCAAAAATGAAAACTATTCATTTAAGCCATAACCGTTTATTGAAATAATTTGTCACCATATAATCACTTTTCTAAAATATTTTATCGCCTTTTTCAAGTGCCATCACTGCTCCTCACTCTGTGCACTGATGAGCAATATTAATACATAGGTGTCAGAAATGTTTTGTAAGACACTTACTTTGTGAGTGAACTGTTTCTGTAACATTCTTTCAATGAATCTCCGCCTATCCTCGTCTTTTCCAAACATTAATTTTAAGTAGTCATTCCACTTTAGGTGGTTCCACTCACAGCTGTGCACAGAGGCCCCACTTGCAGGTTACACTGCACTACAACAGTCTTGGATGAAGCGTGCCTGTGATGCCACCGTATGGGCCGACCAGTGCTGTCAGCAATCACAGGGCTCAGCAGAGTTACACGTAGAGGTGCAACCTGTGGGCCCATGACATCACTGCGCGGGCCGCGTGGCTGACCATGAGCCTCGATGGGCCGGCCAGTGCCATGAGCAAGCTCTGGTGTGCTGTGCCCTATGGGTTAGTGACAGCACTGAGTGCAGTTGCGAGATAGGCTGCAGTCATAGCGGTACCAATTTTGGTGAATTCCACCGACAACCAACATCGGCTGAAGGCAGTCGATCTTTTCAAATCAGTACACCACTATGAGTGCAGTCACACTGTAGCTGATCTCATCACCCAAATGTATAGACATTGGATGACAATCGGTGAAATTCAAAAAAACAGTTTGTTTTCTTTGGTCATATTGACTGATGTTCTCACATATGAGCTGTGAGAAACTGATGTTTAATCCAAGAAAGAGTGAGTTTGTGGCATCTTGAGGATAAAAATATCATAATTGGAATATAGTTCAGAATCTGTCTATTGATATCATAGGTTTATTGGAAACTACAAGTAGGCAAAATCGAATCGCAAATTTTATATGTGAATTATAACCTAAAAAAAATAATTTGTTCAAATTAGAAGGATGACGTATCTTATGCTTTACTGTAGTGGACCTTTTTTGTGTTGTGGTAGATGTACATTAGCTGTCTACAAATTATTATTACTGCTTACTGACTTTTTATGCCATTGGGAGGGGGATGATTCTGTTACATAAAGTGGTTTGCAAATGTGGTGTTATGTGCGTCCACTTTTCAGTGCTTTTGGTGTTTGGAGTATCTTATTTTAAGCTTTGTTTATCTTTCACAGGTACGCTAAATGATAGTCATTAAAGATTAATTAATGTATGCCTGTACAACTTAAAATAAATTCAGCAAAACATAGTGCTTGTAATCTTGCTTTTCAAGATCATCACTAATCATCTTGAGTATGTAAAGCTGAAGATTCATACGTGAAACACTTTTGGATAACAAAAGCTAATTTCAAGTACTTGTAGAGGCGTGATTCAAGCTCCGTTAAAAAATCCGATACATTAAAGATGCCGCTCTGGCACAAGCAAAGACACTTCAGTATTTGATATCTGGCAATTACATCTCTTCAACATTCAAGCGTATACCATGTTCTGTAAAGTAAAACTTCAAAGTTTTTGTTTGGTATGTTGGATGCTATTTAAAATGTCCTAAAGACAAATTTAAAAGCTAATGTCTTCACTCTTGAACTCAAAATCCTACAAAATATTAAATTTACTCTATAACAAATTTTGAAGCTACGCTTTGTACAAATGCACTAAAAAGACACTATGGTAAGTTATAGATGATTTTCTTTATTAAAAGCTACACTCAATTTGAAATAAACTGCCACCAGAAACCTTGTTACTTCCTTTCTCAGATCCACTAAGCAAGTGTTTAAGCAGCTCTTAAAAGAGCCTTGAAGCTTCCAATATTAGTATCTAATTATCTTAATACTGTGCCAACTTTGCATTAATTTCCACCATTTTTGGAATAAAGTGAGCTGCTGTGAAACCACAAATCTATCTTTAATTAATTATATAATTCTTCCTTAGTCTCACACAAATTTTATCCATGTATCACATAGTAGAAACTGCACCTGCTTTCATCACATGACTTAACCATCATGTGCTCATAACGTCATTGGCAAAACCTGTCTACACAGAAGTCACACATCCTACCACTGTTGCATGATAAACTATACTCAGAACAATGTGTTTGGGAGCAGTGGCAGCTGTTGTGTAAGAGTGCAAGAGCTTTGAACACCCTAACTTTTGACACCTTATGGGTTTATTGGTTATTTTTCTTTGAATGCTGCTAAACATAATGTAGATGCAGTAATCTGAAATATACAGCACTAAGTCTACTGTTCTGTGCTACATTGCTCCTCTAGACTTGATGAAACTTGGCATCAGGGTCGCGAGCATACCTCCATGCCCATTTTAAGGAGCTTCTGCACATGGGAAACTGGCATGACATAACTGCCTTATGGGCCAAATACATATAGATTTGATAAAGAATGTGCACAGTTTATGGTGAGCACTACTAACCCTTACCGCTCAACTACAAGTTAACATCAATGCCACCAGGTGGTAGCACACTGTAGCAAACTTTAATCCATGTTCACTTGGCACAAATCCCACTAGGTGGTAGCACACTTCACAGACATGCCAATTCACTCACTATATAGTAAAATCAGATCGGTCATCAGTGTATGTTATAGTTATACTGATACCTGTTTTGAGGGGTTCTGAATGAGATGTAGTACATTAAGTTTTGAATTTTATCATATGGTAATCCATTTGATGTGTTGAGAACCATAAAGCACATTGTGAGACTGTAGCATTGATTCATGCTTCTAACATCTGTTGATCTTATGGTGGGTCAGGTTTATCTGAACTGTAGGCCCACATTGTACTATATCTGAACATTCACGAAAAGCTGTCTCACTCATTTCTCTGATATTCATTTACATGTTGGAGGTAACTCCCCAGGGGCTGAATGTATTTTCAGATGGCAGAAGAAAGCAATCAGGTGCATGGAAGGGTTAGCACCCGGAGAGTCCTGCAGAAATTATTTTCAATCTCTTGGCATAATGACAGTGCCAAGCATTTACATATATAACTGTTTAATATATGCCAGAGAAAATCTGAAAAAATTGAACATGAGGTGTGATGTGCATGCACACAGTATAAGAAACAGTCACCTGCTGGACTTGCCTTCCACAAGACTTGCTGTAGTCCATAATAACTATAAGTACTTAAGCATAAAAATTTTCAATAAGTTACCATGCTCAGCTTGTACAGTACCACTAAATAAAAATAAGAATACATTGCAAACCTGGCTAAAAAACAACGAATTCTATACAACTGAAGAATTCTTAGAAACTAATCATCAAAATATATATTTTACCTAAGTTATGAAGAAAATGTTTTGATATTATATAAGCTAGTTATTTACTGTGATTCTTTTCTTATGTGTGTATTTAATTACTGTATAAAAAATTGTTTTACATATTGCTGAAGAAAAGGTCTTTAGTTCCTTTTCTCCCCCTCCTGTAACTATTTGAATATCGCACTGAAACTAAAACCCTCTGTAAACTTTGATGAAACCAATTGTATGAAAAATACTGAAAGGCTAATAAAAATATTCTATTATATTCTATCCTATCAATAATTACAGATTTCTGTAGTTGTATATATACGTTTGGATGTAGCTGTATTGCATTGATGTGCTGGTGGATTTTGTGTGGTATGTCTCCTGTAGTTGACAGTATAATTGGTATAATGTCAACTTTATCCTGATGCCACATGTCTTTGGCTTCCTCAGCCAGTTGGATGTATTTTTCAGTTTTTTTCTCCTGTTTTCTTCTGTATATTTGTTGTATTGGGTATGGATATTTTGATTAGTTGTGTTAATTTCTTCTTTTTATTGGCGAGTATGATGTCAGGTTTGTTATGTGGTGTTGTTTTATCTGTTATAATGGTCCTGTTCCAGTATAATTTGTATTCATCATTCGCCAGTGCATTTTGTGGGAACATGTTGTTTTATTAGTTTATGTTGTATGGCAAGTTGTTGATGTATTATTTTTGATACATTGTCATGTCTTCTGGTGTATTCTGTATTTGCCAGGATTGTACATCCACTTGTGATGTCATCTACTGTTTCTATTTGGTGTTTGCAAAGTCTGCAATTATCTGTTGTGGTATTGGGATCCTTAATAATATGCTTACTGTAATATCTGGTGTTTATTGTTTGATCCTGTATTGCAATCATGAATCTTTCCACCTCACTGTATATATTGCCTTTTCTTAGCCATGTGTTGGATGTGTCTTGATCAATGTGTAGCTGTGTTAGATGATACGGGTGCTTGCCATGTAGTGTTTTCTTTTTGCAATTTACTTACTCTGTATCTGTTGATGTTATGTGATCTAAAGGGTTGTAGAAGTGGTTATGAAATTGCAATGGTGTAGCCGATGTATTTATATGAGTGACTGCTTTGTGTATTTTGCTAGTTTCTGCTCATTCTATAAAGAATTTTCTTAAATTTTCCTGTCCATAATGTAGGTTTTTTATGTCGATAAATTCTCTTCGTCCTTCCTTTCTGCTTAATGTGAATCTTTCTGTTGTTGAATGTACGTGATGTATTATATTTGTGGTATTGTGATCATGTAGGTGTATTGAGTGCTTCTACTTCTGTGTTACTCCATTTCACTACTCCAAATGAATAGGTCAATATTGGTATAACATAAGTATTTATAGCTTTTGTCTTGTTTCTTGCTGTCAATTCTGTTTTCAGTATTTTTGTTAGTCTTTGTCTATATTTTTCTTTTAGTTCTTCTTTAATATTTGTATTATCTATTCCTATTTTTTGCCTGTATCCTAAATATTTATAGGCATCTGTTTTTTCCATCGCTTCTATGCAGTCACTGTTGTTATCCAATAAGTAATCTTCTTGTTTAGTGTGTTTTCCCTTGACTATGCTATTTTTCTTACATTTGTCTGTTCCAAAAGCCATATTTATGTCATTGCTGAATACTTCTGTTATCTTTAGTAATCGGTTGAGTTGTTGATTTGTTGCTGCCAGTAGTTTTAGATCATCCATGTATAGCAAATGTGTGATTTTGTGTTGGTATGTTCCAGTAATATTATATCCATAATTTGTATTATTTAGCATGTTGGATAGTGGGTTCAGAGCAAGGCAGAACCAGAAAGGACTTAATGAGTGTCCTTGGTATATTCCACCCTTAATCTGTATTGGCTGTGATGTGATATTATTTGAATTTGTTTGAATATTAAGTGTGGTTTTCCAATTTTCCATAACTATGTTTAGGAACTGTATCAATTTAGGATCTACTTTGTATAATTTCCAATATCTGTAGTAACCATGAGTGAGGTATACTATCAAAAGCTTTTTGGTAATCAATGTATGCGCAGTGTAGTGACCTTTGTTTAGGGAATACCACTGTAGGAGGGGTGGGAAGGATAATGAGCAGGAAATTTCTCATTTCAGGGCATGATGATAGGTAATCAAAACCCTGACAGAGAATGTAATTCAGTTGTTCCTGTCCCGGGTGGTACTCAGTTATGAAGGGAACGCTCCTCTGTGGCTGGACGGTGGGGCTTTGGGAGGTGGTGGGAGACTGGAAAGATAAGGCATGGGAGATTTGTTTTTGTACAAGGTCAGGAGGATAATTATGGTCAATGAAGGCTTCAGTGAGACCCTCAGTATATTTCCAGAGGGACTGCTCATCACTGCATATGGTGGCTAGGCTGTATGGAAGGGACTTCTTGGTATGGAATGGGTGGCAGCTGTCAAAGTGGCATTACTAAATGCCTTCTCTGAATACCACCTAGAACTGATGTTTGGAAGCTCAGTCATGAGAGAAATATGTAACATCTAATGACATCAAATACATCTGACCTCTTTGAATATATCCACATTGGGATTACGGTATGTACCTATTAGAACAGTAAGTGATAGTGGATCCATGGTACACAGTCTCTGTAAAGAAATTTCTAAAGAAAAAGAGACTAGCACAAAGAATATGGCTGTAGATAGATGCTAAATTAAATGCATTTGACTGTCAAAAGGGCTATATGTGAAGCCTTCAGTAGCTAGCACATCAGAATATTATCAAAATAAGTCTGACAAAATCCAAAGAAATTGTGTTAACGTATAACAGTTGTCAGTGGCATCAAAAGTAGTGCCAATACTCTCATGGCTTACACGGCAACCACAAGTGAGGGTATGAGGGCAGGGAGGCAAATGCAAAAACAGTGAACTTGATTTTTAAATGTTCGTTTGCAAAGGAAGATGCACAAATGTTGCCCCAATTTAATTCTCATACCACCATGAAGATGAATGATATAGAGATTATTGTCAATGACAGTTAGACACAGTAGAAATTGTTATGGCTGACCGGGAAGTCCAATGTAATCCCTTTCAATTCCTATACAGAATTTGCCGCTGAGTTAACCCACTCTCCTAACTGTCATACCTTGCAGATACCTTGAAATATAAAACTGCGCCGAGTGGTTGGAAAAGTGCATATCAACTACTTCATAAGAAGAATGCTGTAGGTGATGCACAAAACTACCAGACAATATCTTTTACATCCATTTGATGATTAATGTTAGGATACATTCAGGGATCTAACATGATGTGTTATCTCGAACAAAATGATCTGCACATTAATTCCCTCCTTATAGGTATAGTAATAGAAGGAGATTTCAATCTGCCAGAAATTAACTGGGAGGCACAGATTTTTCAGCATGGGTGACAGTGAGAGGTATCCCTGACAATAAACAGGGTGTGAATTTTTGATAAATCAAATGTAAAGGAAGAAACAAGTGACCATGATACTGTTGTAGCATCGCGGATTTCTGTAGTAGAAAGAAATATAAGAATATTTTTGTACTTAATGGGCATGACAAGGAAGCTACTGGTGATAATATGGACAATTTCATATACACAGTGATGACAGATATAGTGGGAAAATATCAAAATTGGTAACTAATGGAAGTTGCTCTATACAGGGAAGACCATTTTACATGACGGGTTAGGATTCACATTGAACATACATAAGAAATGGCTATTTTCTAATAGCAGTTTATTGTAGATCTTTGAAGCCAAGGAGTTTTCCACATGATCGGAAGAACACCTATGTCATCCCAGGTTTTTGAGGATAGTCATGGGAGAGTTGCACAAAATTACAGACCTAAAGCACTAACATGTTGCAAAGCTATGGGACATGAGATGGGCTCACATATGGTGACATTTTGGTAGATCAAACAGTTCTGTAAATGTAATGGTGGTTCATCATGGTTTTGGTTTATGAGACCCAGAAGGGTGTAGAGGAAAGGAGTCCCAGTTGGTGTCAGTTCCTAGACTTGCAGAAAATGTTCAACACAGTTCCATATTGCCAACTAATCAATAGAAAAAACATGCTTAAAAATATCAAACCAAATAAGTAACAGGATTGAATGGTTCTTGGTAATTCTTTTGGCATTGGCTCAAGCTGGACATGATATGCAGACAAGTAGGTTGCCAATTATAAAATTCCAATGGCAGGTACCGTAATGTTGCTACCTCAGCTTCCTGTAATCCACAAGTTGCCTTAAAATGGGCCACAATGCTTCACAGCAACACAAGGGGCAGCACTTTTCAGGCATATGTCACAAGCTGGGCTTCTTGTCACAACAATGCCAATCAGAGGAGGATACCTAGACCTGCAGCCCAGCTGAAGGTCACTTGCACTCTGGGCATGTCTCTCATCACCCGGCTTTAGGCCTGTCCTGTCCCACATTAGGACATTAGGCCTGCCAGACTGGACTTCTGATGGGACTACGATTGATGCTGTGTTGTACTTCAGATTTAGTCCTGGCTTCAGCTCCAGGCTCACCAGTGATGCTGTCTCAGCACCAACCAGCTGTCTCTTCAGTTGGCACTGGCTTCTAGATGCAGTCATGAGCCTGCTTGCACCTCCCACCATGATGCTCTTGGGCAATTAACTTGTCCACTCCAGGGGGGGGGGGGGGGGGGGGTCGTTCAGTGCATGCCAGAACCTAGCACTCCATCTTCTATGGATATCCTAGGTTTGACTCGGGCCATGCTGAATCTTGTTTGCTGCCTCCAGAACTGCTGAAATCGCTTGCTGCTACCTGTTTTGCAACAGAGCTATGCAAGGCCATTCCAGTTGGCTGCTGCCAGCATTGCAGATGTTGCATTCCAATAAAGATCCATCAGCAAGCTGGGAAGAAAAAGATACTTAGCACAATGTGTGAGGAATACAACATATTATACACTTCTTACAAGTATTGCAATGATCTGGCCTCTTCCAGGTCACTATGTATCAGGATGGGTGAGAGAAATACTGAGGGAGAGGCAGAGTCACGCCAGGGCATGCAGCCAAATAGTGGTAGTATTGGCAGGTGTTTATTCAAGCAGCCTCAAACAGCACTCTGGCACCTGATTGCAGAATGCCCCCAATTACACTGATGACACCCATTGTCCTGGGCCATGGGTGGCAGTTGCCATGGTTCTGTATGGGTCACCAGCAGGTGACAATTAGCATGGCTCACCCAGGCCCTCCTGAGATGTACCAGCTAGGACCCCAGGGCTAAACTAGGAAGGTGGCTGATGACATCTCAGTGGCTAGGAGGCTGCACATGCTTTCTCCACTCAGATCATAGACAGCCTGCAGACCATTGGCCAATATCCCTCAGACGGTGAAAGCTGGTCCAACACCAGCTCCCCACATTGGTGAAATTTCTCCAAGCCCCACAGCTGCCATACCACAGTATGGTGACCCATGCTGGAACCCGATGAGTTTTCCTTGCTCACTCTGTCCCCAGTATGGGTCGCTGGGCCTCGTTATATCTGCAATATGTAAGTTTCTCAGTAGGATGCAAGTGCTCTGATCTACAAAGTATTACTTCACTCATGGTCTCACTGTGTTGCAGCACTCGTCTGGCTGGAATGTTTTGACATAACGTCAACAATACTGCCCAGTGGCTTACTTGATTAGCACATCACCTTAGCTGCCTTCTAATGCCTTGCCATGGCTGGAATTAGATTTAGAACTCATGCACTGAAGGTTTTTGGCACATAGTCTGCACTGAACGTATTTGGGGCATATCCTGCCTACCCTCTTTTGAAAGTGTTATCTCAAATCATCCACAATTAATCTTCCCTTAAAATTACTCTTAACCAAGAGAACTTTGCACCATGCTGATGGCAATGTCCAGCTTCAGCCATTATCAGTCCCACATGGGTTTCTCTTGTATTCTCTACTAAATGAGCTTACTTTTAAAGTGCCATTTCCAGGATCTTATTACAATAACCCTTAATGTAGTGATTACACTACTTAAATACAGAGGTTTTACTTCCAACAACTTGTCAAGACACCGTTTTCTAACATTACTACTTTTTTAGAGAAGTAACTGATACCATGTATACTATCGATTCTTGTACAGCTGAACATTATATCAGCTGTTTAACTGAATGAACTTCATATGATTTTGTATACAATGTATTATATTTCAGGCTACACTGTATAAAAAGAAATTAATTTGGTAGTACTTTGTATGTACTGTTAAAATTACTCTTTTTTTAAAAATATTTGAAATTACGAAATTTCTGGTATACTTAAAAATTCCTTTTATTAATTGCACAATCTGATTATAATTATTAAATTTATTTCTGGGTTCATTTGTAAAATAATGTTATATCTAGGAGGTGATTCTTCTTTTGACCAGAAAGTTTGTAAGCTCTCTTGTTTTGTAAACTCTTTGGAACATTGTGAGGACCACTAAATGTAGGAGTGGTGGGCATGCCTCAGATGGAAGTAGACGTTTTTCTAAGTTTGTCAACAACAATGTAATTTGTTGTGTGATAGAAGTGAAAATTGTAAAGTTGGTGTGATTTAGAAGAATGGGATTAAATAAATGAATATTCATAGCAATAGGCAAATCTTCATCAGTTATTCAATTATTAGGAACCCACTAAGTCAAAATTTCTGCCACAAGAATGTACCCCTAGATAGGGTGACCAGATGTCCAGATTAATCCGGACATATCCTCCTTTTTAGCTCTTCGTCCGGGGTCTGGGTGGATTTTTACAGTGGCCATCTTTTTCGCAAATTTCAACAGTTTAATTTACAATTTGTCTTCTTCTATTGCTCTTTTCTTAAAGTATCAATAATTTTTAAGGAATGTATGTATGTTATGTCTATAAATAATAAACTCATTTATTAAAATTGGACGTATGTTTGATAGGGAATACTGCAGATGAGGATACCACCCATCAGCTTTGGACAAGTCACGTGAAAGTAGCCAATCTGGAGTGGCGTTTAGGCACTCGTCTTTGTGAAATCTTAAAACTTTGCGTAAATATAAAAACAACTGATGCCACACTGTCACCACAATCAATGTTTTTAATTTAAAATTAAAATAATATTGCTCTGGGAATCACCACCTGACCACCAGTAACAATTAACTACTAGTTTTACCGGTAATTCCCGGCAGTCACGTGACTTGTCCGAAGCTGACGGGTGGTATCCTCATCTGCAGTTGACCTGTTTGATGTGTCCTCTTTTTTCTTCCTTTGTTGTCCTTTTTGAAGCTGTTTGTCCTCTTTTTTAAACAATTGCATCTGGTCACCTTACCCCTAGACACAAGACTTGGAGCCAACAACAATGAGATAATGAAGATATGTAAAAAGTTTTTCTTTTGTGTATCTCATGCCTCTCAAAGCTTTTAAAAATAGTGAGGAGACTAAGAGAATTTTAATAGTGATGTGTGGAAGGGTAATACTACAAACTGTTTCTGCAGACCATGCTGGCTAACCACTCGAGTGGCAACTGATGCGTCGGTGTATCCGTAGACTGTGCGCATCTGCATTTATTACAGAAATAAAATATGTAAATACCTAGTAGAAACATGTCACAACTGGTAGGTGAAATGCTTATTCATGTATTCTTGTACTGATGATTTTCTTTAAAATTTTGAACATGTTGTAACATTGGCTCCACTGAAATTTTCCCCTGCTGTGACGTGATAGATTTGTATAGTCAATACATAAGTTCAGAGCTGAGCATGGCATTAAGGTAAGTAAAAGTTTGGGTTAATAATACCCTTAGTGACCCTTCAGGCCAATACAATGATTCTGTGTCAGTGCCATGACAGTCATACCAGTGAGTGTAGCTGGGAGTTGGAAATCCTTCCCAACCACCTCACAAGCCCTCCCGCTTCCCTGCACCTCTAATTCCCTCAACCCCCCAGATTTGCTTTTTTCATAGCGACTAGTCAACACAGTTTCTGGCAAAAAGATCAAGTACAGCCAGTGCATCCACATCATTTGGAAGTAGGACGATGTGGGCAAGATTCCCTTTAATCAACTTGTCTCATTCAGTTTCACAAAAAACATATGTGCCTCACATGCCTACATATCAGTCTGTATCAGTCCATTTGGGCAGACAACAATACTCCCTTGAGTGCACTTCTCCAAATCTGCTAACAACATAGCTACACAAGCTTCCCTACTATCTGAAATCAACAGCCCCTCCTCCACCCTTATATGTATCTATTTCCCTAGCAACCAGGATGTCCTCACGAAATCACCACCTGAGGAAAGGTACATCATACCCTCCTCCTTTTGAAACAAATAACTATCAACAAGTAGAAAACAAGAAACAACACCAAAGAAACCAGAAAACTATCCTACTACAATAAAAGAAAAATACATGTGGCAATGACATGAAAACACTAGATCTATCCAGACGCAAACAATGTAAAATATATCCATAAACTAAAATATCAAGAATATATTTAACAACACCAAAACATTGCAAAGAATCAAATAACTAATTATGTTACCTCCAAGTAAAATGCACATCATCTGCCTAGCACTAACTACTAAATATTCCTTCTTTCTGCCTGCTGTACCTTTACATGCCAGGTTGGTTGCAGATAACTGTGGTATCCCATCCATCATTCTGTTAAACTATTTTACCCCTACTGAATGAGCACTAGATGTTTTGGTAGGAAACTGTATCCTTACTTTAACATGTGAGGTTATCTCCATGACCTGATAACATTCATGATATTTGGTCAAGATCTCCATTGTCTTTCCCTTCAGTGTATAGGTATCATTGACCAATACTCACAGCCCTAAATGATAGTTTGGTAGTTTACCCGTCTGCCTATTTGGCTGTCCCTGGCATTCCAGAGCCTTTGTGTTTGCCTTTTATATATCTCTCCTTATTTCCCACATTCTTCTTGCAATCTTCTTTACTGATTCACAATCAGGTTGCAATTTAGGATTTTCATTAAAGGAGGATGTCATCTTCAACCTGTTCACCACCTCAAATGGTGTTACATCTGTTCTCATATAAGCTGTATGCATAAATCACACATAGAAGATTGATATCCCAATAATTGTGTCTAGCATTCACATAGAAGCTTAGCGTCTTCAATATGGTTTTGTGGATAAGCTCCATCCTATAGTTGGTTTAAGGGTGGAACAGGCATGTTCGTAACATCCAAATATGTAACACATGGGATACCTGTTTCATAATTTCTGAAACAATGCTCATATTCTGATCCATGACTAAGGTATCAGACACTACAAACTTCAATATCCAACTGTTAACTAATGCCTTTGTCACAGTACTGGCCTATTGGTCTGGAATTGCTACCATTACTAGAAACCACAAAAGATGGCCAGTGATCATAAGCACGTACCTATTCCCTGCAAGTGTTTTATTGTATGGTCCATAAATGTCAAGCCCAAGTATTTGTAATGGCTTTGACATCCCTGATAACCTCTGCAAAGGGATTATCTGATGTGAAATATCCACTTTTTGCATGCATGGTACACAATCTATGACATACTGCTCCATGTTGTGCTCCACATTCTTACACCAAAACCATTCTGCAACTTGCCTAACTGTTGCTTGTCACTCACCAAGAACTGACAACACATAGTCAAGAGCCTGTTGTAACACATCCTTTTGAAAAACTGCCGGGACCATGACACATGGTCCGCATTTCACGACTGCACAAAATATCTTCATGTATGATAAAGTGCAGTTATGACTTAAAACACTCAGCCTGTGCTTTCTGTTTTTCCAACACACTCTTCCCCAAATTACTCGATATGGCCACTTTACCACTTAATATGTCTGTATTCATGTATTTTCTACCTGGCTTATGGATGACCTCATAATAAAATTCACTAAGCATGAGAACCCAATATGTCAGATGACTAAGTGTGTCTTTTAGACTAAGCAACTGTTTCAATGATATATGATCAGTCACAACCATAAATCTTCTTCCATATAAGTAACACTGGAAGTACATAATACCAGATATGACTGCTAACATTTCCTTCTCAGTTGTGAAGTTGTTACTCTCAGCTTTTCTCAATTTCCTCAAAGCATATCCTACTGGACGTTCCTGTTATTTACCATCTGACCCAAAATATAGCCAACTGCTTCGCTAGAAGCAACAAATGAGAGGATGAACTCTTTTTCAAAATCAATATCTCCTTCAGTTTCTCAAATGCTAGCTGACACCCCTGTGCCCACTGAAACTTTATATTCTTTTTGAGAAAGTTTTTCAAAGGTTTGCCTATTTTTGCACAATTCCTTATGTATCTGTTTGGTTGTTCATGATGCCGGAAAATTTTAAATTGCTTATGTAAAACAGGGATCAGTCTGTACACCACATTCACTAATTATAAGTCTCAGATAGTTAACTCAAGTTTGAGCAAAATTGCACTTGTCCATGTTCAATGTAAAATGTGCTGACTGTAATACCCTAAACACATCCTCGAGCTTTCCCAGATGCTCTGGTATACCTGTTGAAGAAACTATTATGTCATCTAAATACACAATATTGGTTTAAGGCTTTAACCATTAAAGTACCAAAGTATTTTTCATAACGCTCAGTAGTAAGAAGGGAGAGAAGGGGGGAGGGTTACTTTGTGCCCACCACCAAAAAATTCTGTAATTCAAATTTCTTTAATTCTTATTGATCTATATTAACAAAATATTGTATGAAGAGCTAATGATGTGTAATAAAGGTCCATAAACTGCAAATTTCTTCTAGCGCTCTACAAAAATGCATTTTGTATTTTTCACTTGTTTCATCATTTAAGTTTATTTAGTCTTATTTCTCTTGCGGACACGCCAGGGTAGCCGAGAGCACTAATGCGCTGCTTCCTGGACTTGGGTAGGCGCGCCAGACCCAGATCGAATCTGCTCGGTGGATTAACGATGAGGGCTGGTATGTCGGCCAGCCTGGATGTTGTTTTTAGGTGGTTTTCCACATCTTGCTAGGTGAATACTGCGCTGGTCCCGAAGTTCCACCTCAATTACATGACTCACAGAGATTCGCAAAATGTTTGCACTCTTTCCTGACTTACACTAGACACAGACAGCTGGGGTACACTGATTCCGTCTTGGGGGGTATGGGGTGGTGGCAGGAAGGGCATCCGGCCACCCATTTCCATTAACCATGCGCCAAATCTGTTGTAACAATGCTGACCCTGTGAAAGCTGTGGGACAAGGCGAAAGCAAAAGAAAGAAAGAAAGAAAGAAAGTATTATTTTTCTTGAGCAATATCTCTTTACATTGATAGTAAAAGTTATTACAGAGTTATTGAAGAACGCATTAAATACAGACATATATATTACATAGTTTCTGGGATCACTTTCTTTGGAAACGTCTTCACACTTGGAACATATAACAGTTTTCTTGCTGTGTTTACTGAATGTGTATCTCTTAAAGTTGTTATGGATCACTGTTGTTTTGTTCACTTTATTGTGCTTCACTGCCTCTCATGACAGCACAAATGACATCTTCCCCTTCCCCCTTCAGCTTCCTTTGCAATGAACTTCTGTTTGATATTCCTTGTGAGAATACCTGCCATGGCTGAAACCACATATTTCTGGAGCCCTGTAATATTCTTGATTCTTTTTTCAGTGTATAGTTTCGTGGGCTGTAGTCCCAATTCTTGAAGTAAAGTCGTCGCTATTATATTTTATCTTATTCCACTCTGCGAAGCTGAGCAGAAACAATCTACAACCATTTAACACTGCTATGTTCACATGAGTAGATTAGATTAGATTAGATTAGATTAGATTAGATTAATACTTGTTCCATAGATCATGAATATGACGCTTTGTAATGATGTGGAACGTGTCAGGTTAATAAAAGATGTCTGTACAAGAAATTACATTACACAAAATATTGCATGACACTAATGATTAAGTTTTTCTTTATTTATTTTTTTTTTTTACTTAGTTTATATCTAAAAATTCAGCCAATGAGTAGAAGGAGTTGTCATCTAGAAATTCTTTTAATTTATTTTTAAATGTTAGTTGGCTATCGGTCAGGCTTTTGATGCTGTTTGGTAGGTGCCCAAAGACTTTTGTGGCAGCATAATTTACCCCTTTCTGTGCCAAAGTCAGATTTAACCCTGCATAGTGAAGATCATCCTTTCTCCTGGTGTTATAGGTATGCACACTGCTATTACTTTTGAATTGGGTTGGATTATTATCAACAAATTTCATAAGGGAATATATATACTGTGAAGTTACTGTGAGGATCCCTAGATCCTTAAATAGATGTCTGCAGGATGACCGTGGGTGGGCTCCAGCAATTATTCTGATTACACGTTTTTGTGCAATGAATACTTTTCTACTCAACGATGAATTACCCCAGAATATGATGCCATACGAAAGCAGTGAATGAAAGTAGGCATAGTAAGCTAATTTACTGAGATTCTTATCACCAAAATTTGCAATAACCCTAATAGCATACGTAGCTGAACTCAGACGTTTCAGCAGACCATCAATGTGTTGCTTCCAGTTTAACCTCTCATCAATGGACACACCTAAAAATTTTGAAAATTCTACCTTAGCGACAGACTTCTGTTCAAATTCTATATTTATTACTGGAGTTGTGCCATTTACTGTACAGAACTGTATATACTGTGTTTTATCAAAATTTAAAGAGAGTCCGTTTGCTGAGAACCACTTAATAATTTTGTGAAAAACATCATTTACAATTACATCACTTAGTTCTTGGTTTTTGGATGTTATTACTATACTTGTATCATCAGCAAAAAGAACTAACTTTGCATCTTCATCAATGTGGAATGGTAAGTCATTAATGTATATCAACAACAGTAAAGGACCTAAGACCGAACCCTGTGGGACCCCGTGCTTGATATCACCCCAGTTTGAGGAATCAGCTGTTGTTTTAACATTACACGAACCACTTATTTCAACTTTCTGCATTCTTCCAGTTAAGTATGAATTAAACCATTTGTGCACTGCCCCACTCAAACCATAATGATTTAGCTTATCTAAAAAAATTCCATGATTTACACAATCAAAGGCCTTTGAGAGATCACAAAAAATACCAATGGGTGATGTCTGGTTATTCAGAGCATTTAATATTTGATCAGTGAAAGCATATATAGCATTTTCTGTTGAAAAGCCTTTCTGAAAACCAAACTGACATTTCGTTAGTACTTTATTTTTACAAATATGGGAGGCTACTCTTGAATACATTACTTTCTCAAAAATTTTTGATAGAGCTGTCAGAAGAGAGATTGGGCGGTAGTACAGAAAATAGATAGTGGCCAACTTCTTGTAGCCATCTTAGTTGAAAATTTCCTCACCATTTGATCACTGTGTCAACGCAACTTTTTGCCGCATTATAATACAAATTTATGACTGTTTTTCTTAGTGTGAGTAGGTGAACCAATTGCAGCATCATAATGTTGAGTTGCCAGCAACAGAAGTAGTAGTAGTAGTAGTAGTTGTTGTTGTTGTTTTATTGGATTGGGGGTGGGGGGTCATGGGGGTTATAAGAAACAATTGTGACTGGGATATTTCCAGTACTAGACTCACTGAAAACAAATTTACTGAAATATAATTCTCTTCTGGAGATGTCTTTCAGTTCTTGAGGTATATGCTTTCTATTAGCTTGCAATGTTCCCATGAAAGTTAGCTTGTGATTCCTCCACAAATCTTTTGCCAAATCAACTGAAGTTTAATATTGATCTTTGGTGACATTGCAACCTGAACTGCATATGGTAACAACCAGAACCATGGACCTTGCCATTGGTGGGGAGGCTTGCATTCCTCAGCGATACAGATGGCCGTACCGTAGGTGCAACCACAATGGAGGGATATCTGTTGAGAGGCCAGACAAATGTGTGGTTCCTGAAGAGGGGCAGCAGCCTTTTCAGTAGTTGCAGGGACAACAGTCTGGATGATTGACTGATCTGGCCTTGCAACACTAACCAAAACAGCCTTGCTGTGCTGGTACTGCGAACGGCTGAAAGCAAGGGGAAACTACAGCCGTAATTTTTCCCGAGGGCATGCAGCTTCACTGTATGGTTAAATGATGATGGCGTCCTCTTGGGTAAAATTTTCCGGAGGTAAAATAGTCCCCCATTCGGATCTCCGGGCGGTGACTACTCAGGAGGACATCGTTATCAGGAGAAAGAAAACTGGCGTTCTACAGATCGGAGCATGGAATATCAGATCCCTTAATCGGGCAGGTAGGTTAGAAAATTTAAAAAGGGAAATGGATATGTTGAAGTTAGATATAGTGGGAATTAGTAAAGTTTGGTGGCAGGAGGAACAAGACTCTTGGTCAGGTGAATACAGGGTTATAAATACAAAATCAAATAGGGGTAATGCAGGAGTAGGTTTAATAATGAATAAAAAAATAGGAGTGCGGGTAAGCTACTACCAACAGCATAGTGAACGCATTATTGTGGACAAGATAGACATGAAGCCCATACCTACTACAGCAGTACAAGTTTATCTGCCAACTATAGCTCTGCAGATGATGAGGAAATTGATGAAATGTATGATGAGATAAAAGAAATTATTCAGTTAGTGAATGGAGACAAAAATTTAATAGTCATGTGTGACTGCAATTCGAGAGTAGGAAAAGGGAGAGAAGGATACATAGTGGGTGAATATGGATTGGGGGAGAGAAATGAAAGAGGAAGCCGTCTGGTAGAATTTTGCACAGAGCATAAGTTAATCATAACTAACACTTGGTTCAAGAATCATAAAAGAAGTTGGTATACATGGAAGAATCCTTGTTTGGACTTAGTGTAAAGCACACAAAATTGCTGTCCTTAGCCTGACAATGACAAAGTGTCACACAGTTTGGAATACTTCTCACTTAAAATGTCAGGGGGCATGTTTTTAATTTTACTAATGTTGTACAAAAAATTGAAAACTTCTCTGTGATTTTTTTAAGTTGTTGAAATCTCTCATTGACAGCACATATTACAACAACCAGAATTTTAAAATAAAAATATACTTTGTACAGCATTTCAGGAGCTTCAGTTTTTTCATCTTCTCCCTCATACTGGAAGTGTCTCTTCTTCCATCTCTTTCATGTCTGCATTGTACCAGCTGCAGTCGGGTTTTTTTAAATATCAAGTTGGGCTGCCAGTTTCTTGTCTTATAGTAGGTAATTTTGGAATTTGAGATCCTTCCTGCAGTCTGTAAAATACTTTCTGAATAAGTCAGTAGTTTTTCATATATCTATTTGCAGGTTTTTGATGACAACTTTAATATGGAATAATATATCACACCATATCACCACTGAACAAGGAATGTAAAATCATGGACAAGGTTATTTTATTACACCTTTCCAATTCCAGGTTTATACATTTATATCTGCAGAGATTCTTCATTGAGAGTGTTGGCAGATGTTTATCTTCTGTAGAACTTCACCCAGTTCTGGTGCAATTCTGAGTGCACTTGGGTCCTACTGCAGCTGGTTAATGTCTCAGAAATGTGCCACTGGTTACTGTAATTACCAGAAATGAGTAATATTTTAATGTTAGAAAAGACTTTGCAGCAGAAAACAAAAAACAATATCTGTAATTTTTGAATAAATTAACTATTTTCTCTGAACAGTTTGACCGTTGGAACTGTAAATGTAATTTTTAGAAGTAAAATGATAATTATAACTTTGCTTAGGACAGCTTTCAAGTTCAGTTTTGTGTTCCAAAGGGCCTCTTTTTATCAAGGTTGTCCTTACAAAATCATCTATTTTGTCAGGGCATTTTGCAGTGCCCGAATCAACTACACGGCATCTACTTTGAGTGTGATGTATGTAGTTGCTATACTGAGCTGGAATAGTTTCGCATTCATTAGAGAGCTCACATGAAATTTCCTCTGTGGCATTGAAAGTACATCTTCATCTATCATATATTTACTCTGATTTATGTCTGCATCAGTATTTATGTATGGGTCATCAAAACCTCCTTTAAATTTAAAAAATTCGCTAGTGAAAATTTCAATTTCTTTCCTTTTAGTTCATCTTTTCCTATACTTAATGCCTGAGAGGTGCTTCATGCTGTCAGACATTGTAAGAGTTTACCACATGCAAAATACAGCCAGATGGAAACACATCATGTCACAGTGAGAAAGCCTTTTCACATTAAATCCCTAATCCCTGAATATTGTCAGCTAAATGTTGTTGTTGTTGTCTTCAGTCCTGAGACTGGTTTGATGCAGCTCTCCATGCTACTCTATCCTGTGCAAGCTGCTTCATCTCCCAGTACCTACTGCAACCTACATCCTTCTGAATCTGCTTAGTGTACTCATCTCTCGGTCTCCCTCTACGATTTTTACGCTCCACGCTGACCTCCAATGCTAAATTTGTGATCCCTTGATGCCTCAAAACATGTCCTACCAACCGATCCCTTCTTCTAGTCAAGTTGTGCCACAAACTTCTCTTCTCCCCAATCCTATTCAATACCTCCTCATTAGTTACGTGATCTATCCACCTTATCTTCAGTATTCTCCTGTAGCACCACATTTCGAAAGCTTCTATTCTCTTCTTGTCCAAACTAGTTATCGTCCATGTTTCACTTCCATACATGGCTACACTCCAAACAAATACTTTCAGAAACGACTTCCTGATACATAAATCTATATTCGATGTTAACAAATTTCTCTTCTTCAGAAACGCTTTCCTTGCCAGTAGCATTTATGAGAACATTTACAGCAAGCCATGGACTTAGTGCCCCACATCCTCAGAAGTTGAAAATGGGGATAAATAGACAAAGGAGGCAGGATTTGGGCATCACACAAGGACAATGGACTAGTAATAGTTGTGCCAACTTATGAAAAGGAATTTATGCTCTCATGTGATGCAAGCACTCACATGCTTGGGGCCGTATTGAGCCAAGATGTGGACAGGCCAGAACATCTGTTTACCTATGTATCACAAGAGATAAATAAAATAGGAAAGAAAATGGTGAAATGTACATTCAAAGTTATTTATATGGAAGGAAATTCAAAGTCATAACTGAGCATGAAGCTTCCAAAAATATCCATCAAGTAGGTTAATATGCTGGGCACTTAAGCTCTGTGAATTTTATTTTGATTTCATTCACTGACCTCGCAGGGAACTTGGTGCTGCAGATGTCCACAGTAGAAATGTTTGCCTGGGCCACACCACTGTAAAATGCAGAAAGCACGGGCTCAGAGTAAGAATTGCAAGCTATTTGCACATAACTATGATTCATTGTGCACAACGAGCTGTTGCGTAGGCAAGCAAAAATCAATCCTCTTGTTGTGGTAGGAATTATTGAGACAGGCACATGATCATGTGTTAGTGGACCATGGGTGTTGTAAACCATGTAATAATGTATAACTGAGCAATACTGGTGGAAAACACAGAGACAGGATGTGGGACCGTATACAAAAATCTATCTAACATATGTAAAAATCAAACAATGGAAAATCCAGAATGTAACATGTGTGCAACATGCTGACATGAGTTGCCAATGTATTCCAGTACATATATTACCAGAAGCCAATAAACCATTTTAGATGCTCAGATTGGACATCTTGGGTCCTTTTGGGCTAACATTGGGAAGCCTTATATGTACACAATAACAGTTCACTTCTCAAGTTATGTGGAGATGACAGCTATCCCAAATCAAAAAACTAATACATTGACACAAGTAGTGATTAATAGTTGGTTGTTTAAATTCCAAACCCCAGATACACTGATTATGGCCCAAGATACTAACTGCATGTTGGAAATAATAAAACAGTTGTGTTATTTATTCCAGATTGGTAGCCGGCTGGTGTGGCTGAGCGGTTCTAGGCACTTCAGTCTGGAACTGCACGACCGCTACGGTCACAGGTTCGAATCCTGCCTTGGGCCTGGGTATGCATGATGTCCTTAGGTTAGTTAGGTTTAAGTAGTTCTAAGTTCTAGGGGACTGATGACCTCAGATGTTAAGTCCCATAGTGCTCAGAGCCATTTGAACCAAATTGGTAGGTGAGAAACAAGTGCATTATACCCACAAGCAAATGGTAGAATGGAACAAGTTCAATGGATAATAGGTAATATCTTAAAGTCACTGTGTCAACAGTCACCATAACTACTGGGATATGCTACTACCTTTTGTTGCTGCAGCATATAATTCAAAAATCCATGTGAGAGTATAGATCCATCACCGTACTAGGTGGTATATGGTTTGATAATACCATTACTGTTTGAGATATTGAAACTCAAAAGGGGCAAGGATGGTGAATCAGTGCAAAGGTTTACTAAAACTTTATGAATGGTATGGTGCCAAACATAGAAAGTAAATACAAAACCCTGAGAATGGTAAGAGTGAATAGGATAATGAAAGGCCAAGTTGCCTATATGCCATGTGGTACAATGGGTAATGTTGAAAAGCCCTCGTAAACCAAAGTAGAAGACTAAAAAGTTCTATGCATGTTATCATGGTCTGCATTAGGTAGTGAAATGACCTCACTGGTAATTGTAAAATTACAAGTACCTAAGTGGTCAACATTCATCCATGTTGGGAATATTTGACCCTTTCAGGGCACACCAGAAGCTTTGCCACCATTACTGACATCGACCCCAAAAAAACAGGCTGGGTGGGGAGGGGCAGATGGGGGAGGGTAAGAAAGATAAAATAGTGTAACAGGTTGATCAAGCTGCTCCAACAGTCTGTGCTTACTTAGCCATACACATTAAGACCTGGAGTTACGCCAACATAAAGAGGAAGGGGTAGTGTAGAAATTGGGGTGGCTTCATAAATGCACAATTGATGTGTGACAGGTTATATTGACAAATGACAGGTGCAGCGTTAATATGGTGGTTATAAATGCATGCATTAATTTCATTCTGGGGTGATTGGGGGATATCATGTCAGCTGATTATCCAAATTGATTCTGTGCCTTGTTAATATAGTAATGTGAGAGTTTGTTTTTGTTTTACAATGAACTGCAGATGCCAGGAGATGGAGTTTGTTTATTTTGTTGTATAGATATAGTGAACCAGTAAATAAAGTATGGCTATCAGTATTTTCAAGTTATGGTATGCTCTACCAATAGTAATTTATGCTCATCACACGTACATGCAAAGTGGTGATATTTCTAGGGGAAATGTGTAAGGAGGGATGCCCATGGGACATCATTGCAACAACCTACTTCCAGAAAGTAGGACCACAGTGGTATACTCAGGATATGATGTGATCATAGCTATTACTACATGCAGGAAGCAAGGGTACCCAAGGTAGGCACAGTGGTCAGAACTACAAGGCAGTGGGTTACTGCTGGACATAACTCAATGTGTAATTTTGGAACAAACTTTGCAGTTTCCTGTGACAAGAACTATAGCCATGAACCTAACCTCTTCTGTAGCTGCCTGACATTACATTTGGAGTCTTACCAGCAAGAAACCTAACCTTTCTGAATGATACCCTTCACACCACCACAATAAATTCTCTTGAAATTAAATAACAGCACACAGCTGGCACATTAGTGAACAGTTGTTCTACCTTATTGAACAGTACTGCCTTGGCTACCACCATTGGGTCAAAATCATGGGACTCTTGTCCTCAGGGACTTTCTTAATGCTGATCGCCATTTGTATCATCATGTCAGCAGGGAATGAACTGCTCTCCTGACCTCCCAGTCCGATACCTTCCGACTCAATGGGTCACCACCAGGTGCGAAGTAAGTGTGGTGCAACCAAAATAGTGACTGTAAATAAGAAGAGTATAAAATGAACTTTTCATAATAGGTGTGGAAAAGTAGAGAACAGAAATTAAAATACATAGAATGATGCAATCATTGCAACTTAATTGGTTCAGAAGCAAACTAGAATTCGGAGCACCGAATTCTTTCCATGGGAGGAGATATTGTTGTGACACTGGCGTGAGCAGGTCACAACTGGTGAGTTGATGATATAAATACTACACATACAGGTGCAGAGCCTCAAACCTAAGCAAGGTACACAAAAGGGGAAGGAACAATTCCATATGTTACTTGTATTCCATGTTCACTAGTGGATGCTGTACCAAGCCATTTTGCTTGTTTATCTGAGTTAAGTAAAGTCTGAAGAGCATTGTACAAATTACTGTCATCTGTGTAGGGTTTCAACTGAGATTACAATCTTACATTCTTATACCTCTTAAGGTAATTTAAGTAAATTTTAATATCTGTAGATCTGTTAGGTTGAACAGAAGTACTTGACTGGTTTAGTTTTGCAAGCAATATTGAAAGTTTGCTTACTTCTGGATTCCTATACTGAATAATTATCATGGTTCAGCTTTATTAATTTGCTACTTGTTTGGCTTATGTGCAAATTTTAAGAGAAATTGTTGTGCGAAGCACATGTTATAAACTTGCTAAAACTGTAAGAATATTAATAAATGTTCGAATGTTAAAGTAGCTATGACTCAATCAATAGTTTCCACTCTTTCTTATCCTATGGCCCCAGTAAACGCTACATTGGAAGAAATAATTAATTGAGAACAATTACCTTACAGGCCTGGAAAGCAAATAAATTGATTGTGCAATATGGTGTCAAATATTACTCATACCTAAATGTGTATCTTTTTGTTGCAAATTTTTGACTTCCACAGGGACAGCAATCTCTGCTTTGAACATAAAATCTTCTAACCTTAAATTGAGTTTGCTCAAACTTACTCACTGTTAGGATACTTTTTCAAAAGATGGGTGCAATTATATGTGAAATGACAAGAACCCCAAATTGAGGGTAGACCAATCCAGCTTGGATACCACGTGGAGTAAAATAAGCATACCAGTAATAAAAGGATGTGGTTAATGTTGACCAAACCATTATTTAAATGTAATGCTGAAGTATACCACTACTTCTCTTATGATGTGAAGATGGCCTGTGTCACCTAAAAGATGTTATTTCTGTAAAATACCTTTAATTTTGCAAGCAAATAAATATTTTAAAATTTTCTGTAAATCACAGTTCTTATCTCCACTCAGATGAAAATGTTATTTCCTAACAATTAAGATACACTTCAGAGTTCTCAGATTGTAAGACTGAGACACTGGTCACTGCTGGGCAGTGATTTTATCACTGTGCAATTTCTGCAGATTACATTTCAGTCACATGCTGCAGCACTTTATTATGCGAGTAGCTGTATATCCAGTGCCAGTGTCCACCTCCCAATTGACAGCCACTAATCAAAGATTATGCAATGGCGTCCAACTTGAAAGTAGTCAGATCAAATCTTGGTGGTGAAATCACTTTTTTTTTTTCGGCAGAATTTAACCAGCAAGGGTAGATTATTGAACAAGTTAATCTAATTGTCAGCTTCTTTCATGCCATAGGTCAGTCAAACAAGAATCAGGTGGGCAGCAGCCACAATCCAATGCAGTCTCTACATTGCGCACTATGGCATCATCTCAGTCAAACAGAAGACAGGCATGCTTTCTAAGACTCCTCTTGCTCATTGGAAGCAACTGGCAGGTTGTGATTTTCTACAGAGACCACAACATTCAAATGTGATAAATGTCAGAAGAAACTGAAAGATTAATTGATATGGTGTGTGAAAATATATTTTTGTACGATACACTTCATACCAAATGCAAAAATGTGTCACAAAAGATGGCAAGGTGGACGGAAATGTCAGCAAACCTGAATTGAGTGGGTATTTATTTATTACATATATTTATAAATAAATGCACACTTGTATAATACACTCCAAGAAAAGAAGGAAGGAAGGAAGGAAGGAAGGAAGGAAAGAAGGAAGGAAGGAAGGAAGAAAGATGCACCATGAAGGATTATGCAAATTGGTCAAAAACTGATATTCATACATGTATCAATGGAGAATGCAAAACTGTAAACTTTGGTTGCTGAAGGATGAATATCTGACATTATAGCAAAATTTCACCATGCAACCAGCAAGGATAGAAAACAGGGGACATATTGATACCAGGGCATAAAGTCTTTGCGAATTTCATACCCTGTACTCAGTTGGACAGTAACTATGCCTCTCAGATAAGTGCATGAACAATATATGCACAAGACAGCATTTGACAGAGCATGTGTAGTTGGGATTGAAGAGTTGGTTGGAGTAATTGGAAAATCACTTGTTATTTGAACAGGAACAACATCACCATTTGACGATGTTGGCAGGAATGGGTGAGCCATGGCTGAACTCAACAACGAGAAGGAAGCAGTTGACCTAGAGAGGTGACAGAATGTTAGGACCGATTAAGCATCAGATAGGCACTCTGAGCCCTGGATTCGTCATTATCATTGATCCAATGTCCGCTCCTGGTAGCTGAGAGGTGAGCGTGATGTAATGTCATACCTAACGGCCCAGGCTTGATTCCCAGCTGGGTCGGAGATTTTCTCAGCCCAGGGACTGGGTGTTGCGTTGTCCGTATCATCATCATTTCATCCCCATCTACACGCAAGTCGCCGAATTGGTGTCAGCTCGAAAGACTTGCACCAGGCAAATGGTCTACCCGACAGGAGGCCCTAGCCACATGGCATTTCCATTTATCCAATGTGCAACTAGCACTTCAGTGACTACAGCAACCAGTAATAGGCAGCTCACAGAAAGGGGGCTGAGCTCCTGGCAACCATTGTGCTGAGTACCATAGGCCTCTGTACACCAACATTCCTGTCTGCTGTAGTGGTGTAGGCAGATTCAGCCTGAAATCTCATTGGCCAGAGAATTGTCTTCAGTGATGAGTTCTGCTTTGAATTGAGAGCTGATGATCAGCAAAGATGTGTCTGAGGATGCTCTGGACAGCAGTGGGACATCAACCTGTTGCCCGCCATACAGCCTGACAACCAGAAGTGATGGTCTGGGGTACTGTTTCATTTCATAGCAGGACCCCTTTGGTTGCCTTCTGCGGCACCCTTACAGCACAGCAGTACATCAATGATATTCTACAACCTGTTTTGCTGCCTTTCATGGCAAGCCATCCTTGGCTTACATGTCAGCAATATAATGCCTGCCCGCACATGGCAAGAGCACTGTTTGACTTAGTGCTTGCCAAACCCCACCTTGCCATCTTGGCCAGCAAGGTCATGTGCTATCTCTCCAATTCAGAACATTTGGAGCATTATAAACAGGGCCCTCCAGCCAGCTGGGGAGTTTGACCATCTAACATGCCAGTTGGACAGAATTTGGCAAGATAACCTTCAGGAGTACTTCCAACAACTATATCAATCAATTCCATGCCAAATAACTGCATGGAATCACAAAGGTTGGCCATCAGCTTCTCCCAGAAGCAATTCCCAAATCACCAGTTAATCACTTAATTCAAACTTCCAACATTTATTTTATTTTCATGTTTTTAAAAATATGAGTGCAGCATACAAAATATAAAGTAACCATTTGGAAAGACACATTGCTACTTACTCAATTGGAATTTCCATTGTTTGAAAATATAAATTAATTTTTTTAATAGGCTCCATGTTAAGTCCAGTCCGATTTCTCATCACCAACATCATCATCATTATCATCATCATCATCATCATCATCATCACCACCATTTAAGACTGATTATGCCTTTCAGCGTTCACTCTGGAGCATAGCCCCCTTATAAAATTTCTCCATGATCCCCTATTCAGTGCTAACATTGGTGCCTCTTCTGATGTTAAACCTATTACTTCAAAATCTTTCTTAACCGAATCCAGGTACCTTCTCCTTGGTCTGCCCCGACTCTTCCTACCCTCTACTACTGAAACCATGAGTCTCTTGGGTAACCTTGCTTCTCCCATGTGTGTAACATGACCCCACCATCTAAGCCTGTTCGCCCTGACTGCTACATCTATAGAGTTCATTCCCAGTTTTTCTTCGATTTCCTCATTGTGGACAACCTCCTGCCATTGTTCCCATATACTAGTACCTGCAATCATCCTATCTACTTTCATGTCTGTAACCTCAACCTTGTTGATAAGGTAACCTGAATCCAGCCAGCTTTCGCTTCCATACAACAAAGTTGGTCGAAAGATTGAACGGTGCACAGATAACTTAGTCTTGGTACTGATTTCTTTCTTGCAGAAGAGAGTAGATCATAGCTGAGCGCTCACTGCATTAGCTTTGCTACACCTCACTTCCAGTTCTTTCACTATGTTGTCAACCTGTGAGAATATGCATCCTAAGTACTTGAAACTGTCCACCTGTTCTAACTTTGTTCTTCCTATTTGGCACTCAATCCATTTATATTTCTCTCCCATTGACATTACTTTCGTTTTGGAGATGCTAATCTTCATAACATAGTCCTTACATTTCTGATCTAGCTCTGAAATATTACTTTGCGAACTTTCAATCGAATCTGCCATCACAACTAAGTCATCCGCATATGCAAGACTGCTTATTTTGTGTTCACATATCTTAATCTCACCCAGCCAGTCTATTGTTTTCAACATATGATCCATAAATAATATGAACAACAGTGAAGACAGGTTGCAGCCTTGTCTTACCCCTGAAACTACTCTGAACCATGAACTCAATTTACCGTCAAATCTAACTGCTGCCTGACTATCCATGTAAAGACCTTTAATTGCTTGCAAACCGTTTGCCTCCTATTCCATAATCTCGTAGAACAGACAATAACTTCCTCCTAGGAACCCGGTCAGATGCCTTCTCTAGATCTATAAAGCATAGATACATTTTCCTGTTCCACTCATAACACTTCTCCATTATTTCCTGTAAGCTAAAGATCTGGTCCTGACAACCTCTAAGAGGCCTAAACCCACACTGATTTTCATCCAATTGGTCCTCAACTAATACTCGCACTATCCTTTCAACAATACCTGAGAAGATTTTACCCACAACGCTGATTAAAGAGATACCTCTGTAGTTGTTACAATCTTTTCTGTTTCCATGTTTAAAGATTGGTGTGATTACTGCTTTTGTCCAGTCTGATGGAACCTGTCCCGACTCCCAGGCCATTTCAATTATCCTGTGTAGCCATTTAAGACCTAACATTCCACTGTATTTGATGAGTTCCGACTTAATTTCATCCACCCCAGGCTGCTTTATTGCACTGCAATCTATTGACCATTTTCTCCACTTCCCCAAATGTGATCCTATTTCCATCATCATTCCTATCCCATTCTACCTCGAAATCTGAAACATTGCTGATCTTATTTTCACTTACATTGAGCAACTCTTCAAAATATTCCCTCCATCTGCCCAAGGCATCCACAGGATTCACCAGCAGTTTTCCTGGCCTGTCCAAAATACTTGTCATTTCCTTCTTACCTCCCTTTCGAAGACTGCTAATTACACTCCAGAATGGTTTTCCAGCAGCTTGACCCATAGTCTCCAACCTGTTTCCAAAGTCTTCCCAAGATTTCTTCTTGGATGCTGCAATTATCTGTTTGGCTTTGGTTCTTTCTTCGACATAACTTTCTCTGTATACCTGAGTTCTGGTATGTAGCCATTTTTGACATGCATTCTTTTTCCTTTTACAGGCTGCCTTGGCTGTGTCATTCCACCAAGCTGTTTGCTTCATCCTACTTTTACACACTACCGTTCCAAGACATTCTTTAGCCACTTCTAATACTGTGTCCCTGTACCTTGTCCATTCCTTTTCCAATGGCTGCAATTGACTACATTCAACTAACTGGTACCTTTATGAGATCGCTGTTATGTACTTGTGCCTGATTTCCTTATCCTGAAGTTTCTCCACTCTTATCCTCCTACATATGAACCTGACCTCCTGCACTTTTGGCCTCACAATCCCAATTTCACTGCAGATTAAATAATGATCAGTGTCATCAAAGAATCCCCTGAATACACGTGTGTCCCTCACAGCATTCCTGAATACCTGATCTGTTATTATATAGTCAATGACAGATCTGGTTCCCCTACCTTCCCAAGTATACTGGTGAATGTTCTTATGTTTAAAAAAGGAGTTTGTGATTACTAAGCCCATACTGGCACAGAAATCCAAGAGTTGTTTTCCGTTCCTGTTGGCCTCCATATCCTCTCCAAATTTACCCATAACCTATTCATACCCTTCTGTTCGATTTCCAATCCTGGCATTAAAATCACCCATGAGCAGAACACTGTCCTTGTCCTTTACTCTAACAACTACATCACTGAGTGCCTCATAAAAATTATCCATCTTATCTTGATCTGTCCCTTCACAATGCGAATATACTGACACAATCCTAATTTTCTTCCTAGACACTGTCAAATCTATCCACATCAGTCGTTCGTTTACATACCTTACTGCAACCTAGGCTGGGTTCCATTTCTTTCCTGATGTAAAGCCCTACACCCCATTGTGCTATCCCTGCTTTGACTCCTGACAGGTAGACCTCGTATTCTCCCACTTCCTCTTCTTTCTCACCCCTTACCCGAATGTCACTAACAGCTAAAACGTCCAGCCCCATCTTACTTGTAGCCTCTGCCAGCTCTATCTTCTTCCCAGAGTAGCCCCCATTGATATTAATAGCTCCCCATCTCATTACCATTTGTTTGCCAAGTCGTATCTTAGGAGTCCCTGGTTTGTCAGTTAGAGGTGGGACTCCGTCACCTCCAAAGGTCCGAGGCATTTTGCTCTGATTGTTGCCAGCATCATATTTAAAGTATCGGGCAAGCAGGTTGCTAGCCTTACTTGCCCCGAGTCCCATTGAGTTTTACCCCTAACGGTTGAGGGACTAACCAGTGGATTTGGTAGTCTTTGCTGTATGAGCACAAAGGTGACCACGAGTCAGAATATGTCTGGGTTGCCCAGCCTTATTCCAAAGTAACTGGTATCCCGACTGTCGGGACCACTTACTTGGCCAGTCATATGTTGCCCGTGGTTCATGAACTAGGACATGACTACAGGAACCCACACCATGAACCATTTCTCTTTTGTGTTAATGACTTACCATTAAATATCAGCTCCCCATCACCAGTTCCGTCCACAAATCAGGATTTGGAAAAAATTCCCAAATCTGTGGTCAGTACCCTCAGTACCTTAGAAACATGATTTAAGCTAAATGGGTTGAATCTAAAGGTATCTAAGACTCACATGATGCAATTCAAAACCAAACAGTCAAAATGTGAGCAGATTAAGATTACAACCAAGATACAAAAGCAGCTGACTCAGTCAAATTCTTAGGTTTAAATGTAGATAAGAATTTGAGCTGGCAGGCACACATTGAATACCTAGAAAACAAATTGAAACACTTGCATTTGCAATGCAAATATTATCAACTGCAACTGACATGGACACATGAAAATTAGCACATACAAGCTACTTTGAATCCATTATTAGGTATGGTATTGTCTTTTGGAGTAACTTGCCAAACATAGTGCAGGTATTAAAAATACAGAAAAAAACCATTTGAAATATGTGAACGGAAAACCATAAAGAACAATGTCATTCATTCTTAAAAAAACTTAAAATATTAATACATTAAATGAATTCACTATTGCGAATAAGAACAACCATCAGCTGTAGAATGGAATGACGACAATGAAAATTAGTGCCGGAGTGAGACTCAAACCCAGATTTCCTGCTTATTGCATCATTATCAGAGTAACGTGGAAGAGGTCTGGGGACACTTGAAGGTTTCAGATAGATGATATAATGGTAAGATAGAGATTTAGGGACCAGGTTTTAAATTGTAAGACATTTCCAGGGCCAGATGTGGACCCCGACCACAATCTATTGGTTATGAACTGTAGATTAACACTGAAGAAACTGCAAAAAGGTGGGAATTTAAGAAGATGGGATCTGGATAAATTGAAAGAACCAGAGGCTGAAGAGAGTTTTAACTGACAAGAATGGGGGAAAAGGAAACAGTAAAAAAGAATGAGTAGCTTTGAGAGATGGAATAGTAAAGACAGCAGAGGACCAAGTAGGTAAAAAGACGAGGGCTAGTAGAAATCCTTGGGTAACAGAAGAGATATTTAACTTAACTGATGAAAGGAGAAAATATAAAAATGCAGTAAATGAAGTAGGCAAAAAGGAACACAAACATCTCAAAAATGAGATCGACAGGAAGTGCAAAACGGCTATGCAGGGATGGCAAGAGGACAAATGTAAGGATGTAGAAGCATGTATCACAAGGGGTAAGATAGATACTGCCTACAGGGAAATTAAAGAGACCTTTGGAGAAAAGACAATCACTTGTATGAATATCAAGAGCTCAGATGGAAAAACCAGTTCTAAGCAAGGAAACAAAACCAGAAAGGTGGAAGGAGTATATAGAGGGTCTGTACAAGGGTGATGTACTTGAGGGCAATATTATGGAAATGGAAGAGGACATAGATGGAAGACAAAATGGGAGATATGATACTGCTTCAAGAGTTTGATAGAGCACTCAAAGACCTAATTCAAAACGAGGCTCTGGGGGTAGACAACACTCCATTAGAACTTGGGAGAGCCAGCCGTGACAAAATTCTACCATCTGGTGAGCAAGATGTGTGAGACAGGTGTAATACCATCAGATTTCAAGAAGAATATAATAATTCCAATCCCAAAGAAAGCAGATGTTGTCAGATGTGAAAATTATCAGACTATGAGTTTAATAAGTTAGGGCTGAAAAATAGTCACACAAATTCTTTACAGATGAATGGGAAAACTGGTAGAAGCCAACCTCGGAGAAGATCAGTTTGGATTCTGTAGAAATATTGGAACATGCGAGGCAATACTGACACTACAACTTACCTTAGAAGATAGGTTAGGGAAAGGCATTTGTAGACTTAGAAAAAGCTTTTGACAGTATTGACTGGAATATTCTCTTTCAAATTCTGAAGGTGGCAGGGGTCAAATACAGGGAACGATAGGCTGTTTACAATTTGTACAGGAACCAGATGGCAGTTATAAGAGTCAGAGTTGAGAGGTATGAAAGGGAAGCAGTGGCTGGGAAAGGACTGAGACAGCATTGTAGCCTATCCCCGATGTTATTCAATCTGTATATTGAGCAAGCAATAAAGGAAACAAAAGAAAAAGTTGGAGTACGAATAAAAATCCACAGAGAAGAAATAAAATCTTTGAGGTTTGGCGAAGACATCGCAATTCTGTCAGAGACAGCAAAAGACCTGGAAGAGCAGTTGAAGAAAATGGACAGTGTCTTGAAAGGAGGATATAAGATGAACATCAAGAAAAGCAAAACTAGGATAATGGAATGTAGTTGAATCCGGTGATGCTGAGGGAATTAAATTAGCAAATGAGACACTTCAAGTAGTACATGAATTTTGCTATTTGCAGAGTAAAGTAACTGACAATAGTTGAAGTAGAAAGGATATAAAATGTAGACGGGCAAAGGCAAGGAAAGCGTTTCTGAAGAAGAGAAATTTGTTAAGATTGAGTATAGATTTAAGTGTCAGAGAGCCTTTTCTGAAAGTTTTTGTATGGAGTGTAGCCATGTATGGAAGTGAAACATGGACAATAAACAGTTTAGACAAAAAGAGAATAGAAGTTTTGAAAATGGGGTGCTACAGAAGAATGCTGAAGATTAGATGGATAGATCGCATAACTAATGAGGAGGTACTGAATAGGATTGGAGAGAAGAGGAGTTTGTGGCACAACTTGACTGGAAGGAGGGATCGGTTGGTAGGACATGTTCTGCGGTACCAAGGGATCACCAATTTAGTACTGGAGAGCAACGAGTAGGGTAAACATCATAGAGGTAGACCAAGAGATGAATACGAAAAGCAGATTAAGAAGGATGTAGATTGCAGTAGGTACTTGAAGAAGCTTGTACAGGATAGAGCTGCATGGAGAGCTGCATCGAACCAGTCTCTGGAGTGAAGGCCACAACAACAAATCATAATAACACAGGCACTGCAATATCATAATAAAATATTAACTCTGCCATCACTATATACAGGGTGATTCACAAAGATATGCAAATATTTTAATATGTTATTCCAAAAGTAAAAGTAAAGAAAAAAGTTCATGTAAACATACGTCCGCAAATATTTAGATATGGAGAGCTACAGCTAATAAAAGATTTTGCCTGAAATTTAGCAACTTCACTAATATGAAGCCATCACAAAACTGTATGAGGTTAAAGTAAAGCACAGTTTCCATTTATTTTGTTGTTATTGATCTCGTGACTCTAATGAAATATGTCCCAGACGTGTATCTGCAGTAGTTTTCCAGAACATCCAGAGAAGTAAGAATTTATTAACCATCTGGCTGAATTTGTTTTTTAAATTCCAGACAACTGCACAAAGTTTTCAACAGAAGTTGTAGAGAATTTAATTTTGGAAGAATGATGGTAACAACATTAACTGAAACTGTATGAATGTGTCAGATAATCTGCTTGTATTAAGGCACCCCCATTTCATAAATAATCTACAAACTACAACAGCTACTATGTGGTCTCAAATGTACTGTTGTTATCATATTCTTTCAGTGAACAATACAGAAAACTACCATGTTTCAAGGTTAGGAAATGACTGAAACAACTCACTAATGGTTACCAACAATGACATAAACGTTTCTACATTCTTAATGAAAAGTAAACAAATTTACTTGTATAGTAACCTTTGCTTCTCTGGATGTTCTGGAAAACTACTGCAGATACATGTCTGGGACATGTTAGACATGTTATATTAGATTCGCCAGACCAGTAACAACAAAATGAATGGAAATCATGTTTTACTTCAACCTCATACAGTTTTGTGATGGCTTCATATTAGCAAAGTTGCTAAATTTCAGGCAAAATCTTTTGCTAGCTGTAAATTCATAACCAAACATTTGCAGTCCTATGTTTATATGAACCTTTTTCTTTAGTGTTACTTGTAGTATAACATATTAAAATATTTGCATATCTTCATGAAACACCCTGTATGTTTGAGATTATTATCTTTTTGTACACCAGGCATGAATTATTCAAGGGAAACCATTTTGTTCATTCACATGATACTAGAAACAAAGAAAATTTTATGCTCCTCACCCACTGCCTCAAACTGTATGCTCAGGGACATCAATACCTGGGAATGAAAAACTTTAATAACTTGAAAGGGAACAAGATAATGCAGATGAATTTAGGTCCACTTAAAAGAAAGTTATATGAGGTGCTCACACTTTAATATTATTACTCATTGGGTGAATTCATGCAGGATGAACTGGAAATTTGAGCTGGGTAGAATGTGTTATATGTTCCAAGAAATATCATCTTAGTGATATTATTTAATTTAGTGCTATTATTTATTAATGTAGAAGTAGATACCTTAGGGGTTGTGAAGCAACTCAAATCGCTTGATACGGGCAAGTCTTCAGGTCCAGATTGTATACCGACTAGGTTCCTTTCAGATTACGCTGATACTATAGCTCCCTACTTAGCACTCATATACAACCGCTCGCTCACCGATAGATCTGTACCTACAGATTGGAAAATTGCGCAGGTCGCACCAGTGTTCAAGAAGGGTAGTAGGAGTAATCCATTTAACTACAGACCTATATCATTGACGTCGGTTTGCAGTAGGGTTTTGGAGCATATACTGTATTCAAACATTATGAATCACCTCGAAGGGAACGATCTATTGACACGTAATCAGTATGGCTTCAGAAAACATCGCTCTTGTGCAACGCAGCTAGCTCTATATTCGCACGAAGTAATGTCCGCTATCGACAGGGGATCTCAAGTTGATTCCGTATTTCTAGATTTCCGGAAAGCTTTTGACACCGTTCCTCACAAGAGACTTCTAATCAAGCTGCGGAGCTATGGGGTATCGTCTCAGTTGTGCGACTGGATTCGTGATTTCCTGTCAGGAAGGTCGCAGTTCGTAGTAATAGACGGCAAATCATCGAGTAAAACTGAAGTGATATCAGGTGTTCCCCAGGGAAGCGTCCTGGGACCTCTACTGTTCCTGATCTATATAAATGACCTGGGTGACAATCTGAGCAGTTCTCTTAGACTGTTCGCAGATGATGCTGTAATTTACCGTCTAGTAAGGTCATCCGAAGACCAGTATCAGCTGCAAAGTGATTTAGAAAAGATTGCTGTATGGTGTGTCAGGTGGCAGTTGACGCTAAATAACGAAAAGTGTGAGATGATCCACATGAGTTCCAAAAGAAATCCGTTGGAATTCGATTACTCGATAAATAGTACAATTCTCAAGGCTGTCAATTCAACTAAGTACCTGGGTGTTAAAATTACTAACAACTTCAGTTGGAAGGACCACATAGATAATATTGTCGGGAAGGCGAGCCAAAGGTTGCGTTTCATTGGCAGGACACTTAGAAGATGCAACAAGTCCACTAAAGAGACAGCTTACACTACACTCGTTCGTCCTCTGTTAGAATATTGCTGCGCGGTGTGAGATCCTTACCAGGTGGGATTGACGGAGGACATCGAGAGGGTGCAAAGAAGGGCAGCTCGTTTTGTATTATCGCGTTATAGGGGAGAGAGTGTGGCAGATATGATACACGAGTTGGGATGGAAGTCATTACAGCATAGACGTTTTTCGTCGCGGCGAGACCTTTTTACGAAATTTCAGTCACCAACTTTCTCTTCCGAATGCGAAAATATTTTGTTGAGCCCAACCTACATAGGTAGGAATGATCATCAAAATAAAATAAGAGAAATCAGAGCTCGAACAGAAAGGTTTAGGTGTTCGTTTTTCCCGCTCGCTGTTCGGGAGTGGAATAGTAGAGAGATAGTATGATTGTGGTTCGATGAACCCTCTGCCAAGCACTTAAATGTGAATTGCAGAGTAGTCATGTAGATGTAGATGTAGATCATTGTAACTGTATTACAAACTTTTGACATGTCTCCTGCTCGCATATCAAATGGACTCCAAATGTATGTCATGAGATGAGTAAACCACAATTACACTCCTGGCATGACTATTTATCCCTTCTGATTCTAACTTTTCACTCCATTCCAACCTGTCAACATTGTATATAGAAATATGTGTGTGTGTGTGTGCAGGAATCTCAATAAAATTAAATGTCTTCAGAATCATCAAAAATCAGCCTATTTACCCAAAAAACTGAGTTTGACATTAATATTGATCATTTTTAAAGATCATCCCATCCTCTTCAGGATGCTTGACCCTAGCAATACTTTTCACAGATAGTAAAATATACAAGTACCAACTCTGATTATAACGTCTCTAGGTGTTTCAGATAATGCTTACACACATGGATTCTTAAGTATTTATGTAAAAAGATGTGATGAAACTAGGATTGGGCATAAAGTTTTCCAGTTTTATTAAGAACCAGCTGGCCATATGTTTCTGTGGCTCAGTCTGGTTAGAAAGAGAAGAAAAAAGAAACAGAAAGCACAAATTTCTAACCTTCCCTGCCTCCTCCCTCCAATCTCTGTCCATTTCCTCCTCCTCCTCCCTCTACCACCTCTTCCCCCCTTTATCTATCATTCTTCTCCTCCCTCTTTTCTCTCCATCTGTCTCTGCCTCTGTGTTTCTCCTAATTTCTGCTTTCTGTCTCCTTTTCCTCCTATCACTCTGGCCATCTCCCCTCCCTCCCTCTCTAACCTTGAGCCTATACGTATGGTGCTTACCCTGTCTGTTAGGCTTTGGAAATGTTACATTTAAAAGCTGAATGTAAATAACATGTCACAATATATTACAGTTATCATAGGACTTCTTGTAATTCTTAAGTATTTCACATCTTGACAAACCTGAGCTGCAACAGTGACTTAATAGAGAATCAACAATTTGATACATAACACCCCTTTTATTTCATGAATGGTTACACATATAAAATGCGTTTTTTTTCAAATGTTAGAAAATTGAGGACCATGTAATTTTTTGTTTGGTTAATCTTTTTGTGCTTGTTTCAATGGAGATACTGAAGCAAGTATGTTTCTTTCTTTATTTTAAAAAAAGAATAAAAGCTTTATTTTACCTTGAACCAACTGATGACCTAGATGCAAGTTCACCTACAAATGTTGATATGGAAACACGAGATAGGCTAGGATCTAGAATATCACAAAGGGCTTGGGAGAACTGTTTCACATTTGTGTGTCCTCCCAGATTTAAGTGAGCTGAAACAGAGAAGTCAACTGTTCATTCTTAGAAATAAAGAGGTCTTACATGTTGCAAAAAGCAATTACTATATTAAATATCTCAATGTTAGAAGGAATATTTGACATATATTTTCCTGTACTTTGCTATGTGCTTCTCAGAAGTAAAATACATGCTGCCAGACAACTGTCCCTTCCTACACTGCTCTACATTATGTCATACGGGATACATTCATTGAACGAAACATTTTATTAAAAACACTTTGGTCATGACTTGAACACCACAAAATAAATATCCTCCTTAAAAAAATGTCATTTCATGCTGAACATAAGTGTGTAATGACAGCATTAACAGCTGTGTGCAATACATGCTCTCAACTCGTTTGATACTGCAATGCTATTTTGTACACATGTAAATGAAATAAACAATTTACTGACAATGATTTGGTAACCACCCAAATCACAAAATATAAGTTTTGTCTTCCAAAAAAATAACTTTATCCTTTATTTAAGAATGTGTTCAAGCTGTGGACTATGTACTGAAAGGTATATTGGCAATCTCAGTTCGAAAGAGCAATGGATATAATTACAGTGGATGATATGGAAGAGCATGCACTGGCGATTTGATGACACATATCATCTGGTGTGGTTGGAGCTTCATCATAGACTGCACCTTTGAGTGCTCCTCAATGAAATAAATCAAAAGTAGTCAAATGGGGGACCTTGCAGGCCTTTTTACAACAGAAGTTTGTTCTATCCAACTTCAGGAAAATTCTCATTCAGTATTTGCTTTGCAGCATGTGATGAGTGAGGTGTATAACTCATGTTGCAGCCACATACACTGTCAAATACCCACTGGTACCTCTTCTAGAAGAAGTGGTTGAGTGTTCATCAGAAAGTATGCATACAAATGTCCACTTAGAAGGCCTAAGATACAATAAGGTCTACAATGTGATTTCCTATGATACTACACCATACATTTACACTTCACGTCCATTGATGTTCCATCTGATAAAACCAGTGTGGATTTTCGACTGCCCAGTAATGCATGTAGCATTGTTAGTAAACATTGCTTCATTGGTAAAGAACACACACTGGAAAAACATGGGTCATCTCTCAGTTGCTGAAGGGAAAACTGGCAAAATTCTGTACAACGTTCAATCTCATGGTTGCTGAGTGCCTACTGTGCTGACAGATGATAGGGATGGAACTTCTGTCACAAGCAGGATGTGAATGACACTCATCTGACTGATTCCACATTCCTTAGCAATAGGTCTCATAACACAGTGTGGATTCATTAGTGTCATAGCCAGAATAGCTTCTTCCTATTCTGTCAGTTGCAGTCTTCTTTTTGATGTCCAAGCAGCCTGTCTGCTCCAGTGTCTTAATAATTTATGCAGTTGTCTGGCATGTTGGACATTGATGATCTGAATAGACAGTGGTGGTCTATCAATTAAAACTTTGCGAACATATTACATTTAAAACTCAAGGTGAAGAGCATGTTATTGTACATTACAGTTATCATGGGGCTTCTTGTAAATCTGCAATATTTCACATCTTGTCAAACCTGGGCTGCAACAGTGGTTTCATCGAGAATCAACGTGTCGATTCCAAGCAAATTTCAGTTCATTATTACCTAATTATAGCTAATTGCTACTACTGAATGCTTTACCCACTTTCACAAAAAGTCACAATAATGGTGAAACATACAGAAATGATTTATGCAAAGAAAAGGACAATTCTACAAAACTATGAACTTTGCTGGTGGTACAAGTATACTAATAAAGGGCCTGAACATATCCGTATTGTACACAGCCGTGAAAATAATAGGACAGGCTTAGGCTTCTAAATCATTCACAGCAAATAGTTCAGCATTTAATTTTACAAAAGGTCATACGGATAACTGAAAGGGTCACTCGAAGAAAGTGCTAACCTTCTATTTAATTAGGATTAAGCTGATCAATTTAACAGTTGTGATTTTGAATGCACCACTTGCTACATAAGTACCACAAGAAAGCATTTTCTATGATTTACTTATTATATTTATGACTTTGTCTTTAAAATTAACATGCAGTACCTCAAGACCACTCTTGTGTGATAGAATTTGCTTCTGTTGACTTCTTCTACAAATAAAACTGATTTCTAGATACCAGAAATTGAGATCGATGGGCACGTACAAAATGAAATATGGTGTATGAAATTTCTAGGTATCTAAAGGAAAAACTGAGATGGGATAAGACTATGGATAAGTTGACAAAAAAGCTCATTTCTGCTTATTTTCTACTTAGAACTCTCTCATCATATTGACTTATAAACAAGATTACCGGCATACTTTAAATCATTACAGTAGATTAGATTAGATTCAGTTTTCATTCCATAGACCCAAAAATGATATGATTCTTGTGGATGTGGAACAAGTCAGAAATTTTAACATAAAATACATAAAACATCTGAATATAATCTCGCTACCCTGATCATTTGTCAGGACATTGTTGCAATACATGACAACATTAAAATAGATTGGAACTGTTAGTATTTACAGAATTAATACACTATCAGAATGAAACATAGTTATGCACTTTTAATAAATTTATCATACACAAAATACATAATCTGACTGTTGTGACCAAGTGCTGTTGAAACTGAAATCTAACAGACATTTTTACTTTTGCAGGCCCAACAATACCTGTTAAGATACTTATCTATATAGAAGGAGAATTTGCTTACCAAAAAGTCGTTTGAATCTGTTTAAACTGTGCTTTATCTGAAATCGAGTTTTTAATGGTTGTAGGCAATTTATTGGAAATGTGTGTTCCTGAATATTGGACCCCTTTTTGGACAAAGTAAGTGATGCTGATTGCTCTTGTTCCTAATAATGATACTATGAATTGAGCTGTCAGCTGGAATAAGAGACATGTCACTTGCGACAAATTTCATTAAGGATGAAATATACTGAGAAGCAAAGGTTAGAATACCAAGTTACTTGAACAGGTTTCTACATGATGTTCTAGAATTTGCACCACAAATGAGTCTTATTACATGCTTTTGCTTGCTAAAAACTTCTGCTAGGTTTGACGAGTTACCTCAGAATATGACCCCATATGACATAATAGAAGGAAAGTAAGCAAAATATGCAAGTTTTTTTATATTTATATCTCCTGCATCTGACATCACTATCACTGCAAATACAGACTTGTTTAGGCACTTCAGCAATTATGTGGTATGCCCTTCCCAATAGAATTTATTATCGAGCTGTAATCCCAGAAATTTAACACTGTCAATGTCTTTGATCTGCATGTCTTCATAAGTTATAGACATGCTGGAAGGAAACTTCTTACAGGTTCTGAACTGCTTATAGTGGGTCTTTTCAAAGTTTAATGACAGTGAATTAGCTTTAAACTATCTAGTAATGCCAGTGAAAATTTTATTAGCAGCCATTTCTAAATCTGTACTTGACTTGCTATTTATTGCAGTATCTGTATCATCTGCAATGCTATTTATTGGAGTGATTGTATCATCTGCTAACTAAGCAAACCTAGCATTTGGCAGTGTAACAGATGAGAGATGATTAATGCACAATGGACAAGCAATGGACCCAAGACGGAAACTTGGGGAACACCACATATAATTCATTCCCAATCAGATGAAGACTGGCTGCTTACTCCAAAGATATTTCACACCAGCACCCTTTATTTCCTGTTAATTAGATAAGACTTGAAACATTTCACAGTACTGCCATTGATACCATAATATTCTAATATACTTAAGAGAACATTGTGATTCACACAGTCTAAGGCTTTTGACAGGACACAGAAAATGCCAGTAGTATCTAATTTGTTATCTAATGAATTACTTACAATCTCGCAGTATGTGTAAATAGCCTTCAGTATATCAGAATCCTTAAGGAACCCAAACTGTGACTTGAACAATATATTATTCGAAGTCAGATGCTTAAGAAGACACTTGAACACAACTTTTCAAACATTTTTGAAAAAGACAGAAAAAGTGAAATTGGTTGATAGTTTGATGGTATCTCTATCTCTCTTCTTGTAAAGAGGCTTGACTTCAGCATATTTTAGACAGTCTGGAAAGGTTCTGCTGATAAGAAATTGATAACACAAATAACTTAAGATAGAACTTAACTCACAAGAGTGCTCTTTAATTAACTATAATACTTTGATTTTAAGGTTTTTATGATGGGTGCTACTTCTTTGGAGTATGAGAGTGTCATTTCCATTTTACTGAAATTATTTGTAAAGAATGGTCTCAGATATTCCATTGTATTATTTACTGAACCTGGTACCCTGAACTGCCAGTAACAGAAACAAAGTGCTTGTTTAAGAGGTTTGCAACACTACATGCACTTGTTACTGTCATATCTGCTTAGGCAATGTACCTAAGATCAAAAATGAATTTACAAAATACGTAATAAGATTGTTGCTGTTTTTTAAGGTGATCAATGTCATGGGAATCAGTGCCCTTACAAACACTATATGAGATGAATGTGGTTAAAATATATAAATATACAGGGTGATTCAAAAAGAATACCACAACTTTAGGAATTTAAAACTCTGCAACGACAAAAGGCAGAGCTAAGCACTATCTGTTGACGAATTAAGGGAGCTATAAAGTTTCATTTAGTTGTACATTTGTTCGCTTGAGGCACTGTTGACTAGGCGTCAGCGTCAGTTGATGCTAAGATGGCAACCGCTCAACAGAAAGCTTTTTGTGTTATTGAGTACGGCAGAAGTGAATCGACGACAGCTGTTCAGCGTGCATTTCGAACGAAGTATGGTGTTAAACCTCCTGATAGGTGGTGTATTAAACGTTGGTATAAACCATTTACACGAAATGGGTGATTGTGCAAAGGGAAAAGTTCTGGATGGCCGAGAATGAGTGATGAAAATGTAGCACGCATCAAGCAAGCATTTGTTCGCAGCCCAGGAAAATCGACTCGCAGAGCTAGCAGAGAGCTGCAAATTCCACAATCAACTGTATGGAGAGTCCTACGAAAAAGGTTAGTTATGAAACCTTATCGTCTGAAATTGGTTCAAGCACTGTCTGCAGCTGATAAGATTAAAAGAATTGATTTCTGTGATTTTATCCTTGCTCAAATGGAAACAGATGAATCTTTCGTTTCAAAGATTGTGTTTAGTGATGAAGCAACTTTCCACACTAACGGGAAAGTCAACCGTCACAATGTCTGTATATGGGGGCACTGAGAATCCGCGGGAAACAACTGAGTATGAACGTGACTCGCCTAAGGTGAACGTTTTCTGTGCCATTTCAGCCAATAAAGTTTATGGTCCCTTTTTCTTCGAAGTTGCTACTGTAACTGGACTACAGTATCTGGAGATGTTAGAGAATTTGCTGTTCCTTCAGCTCGAACACGAAGCACAACAATTCATATTTCAGCAGGATGGAGCGCCACCACATTGGCACTTATCTGTCTGTAACTACCTGAACGTCAACTACCCGAGGCGATGGATCGGCCGCCAGGCAGCCCGTGACAGAGCACTTCATCACTGGCCTCCAAGAAGCCCTGATCTTACCCCCTGCGATTTTTTCTTATGGGGGTATGTTAAGAATATGGTGTTTTGGCCACCTCTCACAGCCACCATTGATGATTTGAAACGAGAAATAACAGCAGCTATCCAGACTGTAACGCCTGATATGCTACAGAGAGTGTGGAACGAGTTGGAGTATCGAGTTGATATTGCTCGAGTGTCTGGAGGGGCCATATTGAACATCTCTGAACTTGTTTTTGAGTGAAAAAAAACCTTTTTAAATACTCTTTGTAATGATGTATAACAGAAGGTTATATTATGTTTTTTTTCATTAAATACACATTTTTAAAGTTGTGGAATTCTTTTTGAATCACCCTGTATAAATGTATATGATGCACACATGCCAAAAGCTATATCAGATCACATTTGCTCTCTTTCTCTGTCTTTCTTATGTTAACACACAGTCACTCTTAACATAACAAAACTGAAAACTGTCTTAAGACATGTAGTTTTGGTCTTCAGTCCTGAGAGTGGTTTGATGCATACTATTCAAATACTATTACCAGACCAGAAATTTTAGGAAACAGGAAGTCTGGAAATACTGATTGGCTGATTACTACTGCATACTCTGCTTATCCTTCACAGACACTAATATCTTCTGCCTAATAACTTAAGTAGGGGGGGACACACAAAACACAAAGTCTTAAAATATGTGAAAAAAATCAACTCATCATCACTAGAAACTAAGTGGAGGTCTACGAATAAACCAACTTTTGCCTCCACTTATGACAAACTACACTCTGTAATGGTGAACTATACTCATGCTCATAAATTAAGGATAACTGCAGAATGTGGTGCCACCCAATGTGGCACTGCACAAAACTGGTGCTAATAGCATAGGTACATAGGGAACACACACGACATAGATCTGTAAGTCCACGGTATTGATAAGTCGAGAAAACCGTCCCAAAACACATGTGCTACAAAATGCAACTATTTCCTGCGCATGTACCCCAATATCAATACAGGATATGATCACCATGCACATGTACACAGGCCACACAACGGATTGGCATACTTTGGATCAGGTGGTCAAGCAGCTGCTAGGGTATAGCCTCCCGTTCTTGCACCAGTGCCTGTGGGAGCTCCTGAAGTGTCCTAGGTGTTTGAAGACGTGCAAGCGATACGTCGACTGAGAGCATCCCAGATGTGCTCCATGTGGTTTAGGCCTGGAGAACAGGCAGGCCACTTCATTTACCTGATATCTTCTGTTTCAAGGTACTTCTCCACGATGGCAGCTCGGTGGGGCAGTGAGTTATCATCCATCAGGAGGAAGGTGGGACCCACTGCACCCCCTGAAAAGTTGGACATACTGGTTCAAAATGACATCTTGAAACACCTGACCTGTTACAGTTCCTCTGTCAAAGACATGCAGGGGTATGTGTACCAATCATAATCCCACCCCACACCATCAAACCATGACCTCCATACAGGTCCCTTTCTAGGACATTAAGGGGTGGTATCTGGTTCCTGGTTCACACCAGATGAAAACCCGGTGAGAATCACTGTTCGGACTATACCTGGACTCGTTCATGAAGATAACCTGGGACCACTGTGTTCTTGACATCAGGCTTTATGGGCTCTCCTTTGACCACAGGTCAGTGGAATGCACCTTGGAGGTCTACAAGTGAATAAACCATGTCTGTTCAGTCATCTGTAGACTGTGTGTCTGGGGACAACTGTTCCAGTGACTGCAGTAAGGTCCTGAGCAAGGCTACCTGCAATACTCCGTGGCCGTCTGCGGACACTGATGGTGAGATATTGGTCTTCTTGTGGTGTTGTAGACTGTGAACGACCTGTATTGTAGCGCCTGGACATGTTTCCTGTCTGCTGGAATCGCTGCCATAATTTTGAGATCACACTTTGTGGCACATGGAGAGCGCGAGCTATGACCTATTGTGTTTGACCAACCTCAAGCTGCTCTAGTATTCTACCCCTCATAAAGTCATTAGTATGTGTTCCTTGCGCCATTTTCAACACACAGTCACCATTAGCACATCTGAAAACGTCTGCACACTTACTTGCTGCACCGTACTTGACATGCACCAACACACTTCTGCGTATGTGGACTGCTGTCAGCGCCACCGTGCGACCGCAGGTAAAATGCACTGCATGGTCATACCCTGAGATGATTTAAACCCACAAACTGTCCACCAGACTGTTGTTTCACCATGTATCAGCATTATCCTTAATTTATGAGCATGAGTGTAGAATCAGTATGCCACAATCATCTCTTTAGTATGGATAGGGACTGTGATTACTGTGTTTGGATGCAAGTTGAGCTGGTGACCCTTTGCTCAGAGTTCCAGACAGTGCCAGCTTCAGTCACACATCTTAGGCTGTTTCCAATGGTCATCATGGGGGGGGGGGGGGGGGGGGAGGGATCCAGCATGTCCAACGCATCCCTTGATTGGCCCACTAATGTAGCCGCCCCAGTTACTGCCGCCAGTAAGGTTGACCTCTCAACCACGGATGAGTGAAGACATTCCAAGACGTGGCAAGCCGCTTAAGGCTCTCTGGGAGGCAGATAATAAGACAAACAGGTTTCAGGTGCTGTCTGTGGTTGATAAAAATCCTGAGCCAGATGCCATCACTTATCCTGTTTCAGAGGAAGCCTTTCACCCTGCAAAATCTGGACAGTTGCAAGAGGTGGGATTACAGGTAGCTAGGTGCTCCAAAGTCAGACATGTAATGGGGACCTTTCAGGCTGCCAAGGAGCGGAAGAAGTCAAGTGTGCATTCTGTGTGCATACCCGAGGGGTGGGGTGGTGGGGAGGACTCATCCCAGATGTGGAATGTGTCCATCCGGATGTTAAAAAGTACACAGAGTGCAGCCAGTTGCTGATGGTGATTGTTCGGTACTAATGATGTGCATTGCTATGGATTGGAAGTGATACTCCAGGGTGGCTACTCAAATAATAAATTAAGGGTGAGTGTTGGAGAGGGGGACGGGGAGGGGGGGGATAACATTTTGCAGTAACGACTCATCTTTCCTCTCAACTGAGCTATAGACCAGCCATAAGCAATAGTTTAACCGCAACATTGATAATATATACAGAACAATATTCATATAATTAATACACTTTGAAGTATTATGTATTTTAAAATTTGTGATTTATAAATGCATTAAAATTCAGTTTCAGTGTTAGGTTTAAAATTCAGAATTCCCTGAGATTTTAAGAGATTCCTAAAATTCCCTAAATTTTCCAGGTAAAATGCAATTCCCTGAGAATTCAAAGTTTTTCAGGAGAATTGCCACCCTGTTCTCTCTGGTTGTGGGTGGCTATCTGAAGTGGTAAAGATTGTCAGTCTTCCTTGCAAGATGAAGGTAGAGCTCACCATCTGTAGCATTGCGGATCTTTGGTACAGGGCCAAGTGGAGAGTCTGAATCACAGACCCAGACAGTTCTGTGAGAAAGTAAGTTGCAGATTCCTTGACTTACACTATAGGGTGTGGAGAATCAGGTTCCGCCAAGAAGGTCAGCGGTCCATTACACACACAAGGCAACTGTACAGGTACCAAAGTCTGTGTAGAGTGGAGCGGGTAGCTTTTTACATTAGAAGGAGCTGGGAAAGAACAAAAAGGGGTTCTGTGTTAAATAGAGATGGCCACACACAGGACGAGGATAGGCCTAGGAACTATACGCATTATAGTAGTAAATTGTCATAGCTGTATTGGGAGAGATTAGAGCTCCAGGCACTAACAGAAAGCAGCAAAGCTGAAATTTTTATAGGTACTGAAAGCTGGCTAAAGATGGGGATAAGTTCAGTCGAATTTTTCGCAAAGGACCTAAAGGTGTTCAAAAAGAATAGATGAAACACATTTGGTGGTGGCATGTTTGTTGCTGTTAGCAGTAGTTTGTATCATAGCAGAATTGAAATAGATAGTTTCTGTGTTTAGTATGGGTAGAAGTTATACTTGATGACTGGAATAAATCAATAATTGGTTCCTTTTACTACCCCCCCCCCCCCCGACGTGGATGATACAGCTGCTGAAAGGTTCAGAGGAAACTTGAGTCTCACCATAAATAGGTACCCACTCATTCAATTATAATTGGTGGTGACTTCTATCTAACCTCAATATGTTGGCAAAAATATATATGCAGAGCTGGTGGAAGGTATAAATCATCATCTGAAATGATACTAAACACTTTTTTTTGAAAATTATTTTGAGCCATAAATTCAGCCCATCTTACTTGACCTCTAAGCAATAAATAATCTCCAGCAAATAGTGAGCATCATGATGGATACCAGGATTAATGACTCCAAGGTCGTTGTGGAGAGACTGAATACCTTAACTTTCAAACTCACCAAAAAAAAAAAAAAAAAAAAAAAAAAAAAAAAAAAAAAAAAAAAAAAAAAAAAGTGTATTAAAAAAAAGGAAAAAAAAAGGCAGATAAAAGTTGGCTTCATGCCTTCCTAAGGGATTGAGTCCATCCTTTTGACCTAACTATGTAAGCACAGAGCAGATGTGACTTTAAATTCAAATTAGTAGTATCAACAGCAGTTGAGAGATTTATAACAAATAAATTAATAAGGGGCAAAACTGAACCCCTATGGAAGACAAAACAGGGCAGAACACTGCTGCGCAAGCAACAACAACAACAACAACAACAAAAAAACATGCCTAATTTAAAAGAACTCAAAATCCCAAGGCCGGTGAAGCTCTACAGAAACTCAAAATTTAGAGCGGATTTCAATGTGAGATGCTTTTAATAGTTTCCATAATGAAACTCTGCCTCAAAACCTGGCAGAAAATCCACAGAAATTCTGGTCATATCTAAAGTACACCAGTGGTAAGACACAATTGATACCTTCAATACACAATAGCGATGGTAATGTTACCAATGACTGTTCCCCTAAGACGGAATTGCTAAAAACGGTTTTCCAAAATTCCTTCACCACAAAAGATGAAGTAAATATTCCAGAATTTGAATCAGGAACTGTTGCTAACATGAGTAGCACTCAGTTTCCTCAGTGTAGTGAAGCAACTCATATCATTTAATAAAGGCACGTGCTCGGGTCCAGACTGTACAAGGCCTGTTCAGAAAATTCCAGAACTTTGTCCACAAAATTTTTCTATGCTTAGCTTTTACTTATTGTTCATGCTCAGCTATGAAATACTCTCCTCCACAATTGATACCATGCTCCCAAAGCCTTTTCTATTTCTGGATGAAAGTGTGAGTGTGTCATAGTGATGCAAGGACTGTGAATTGTCTCCTCACATTTCAGGCTGTTTCCTTCTCACATTTTCTCGCAGGTGTCGCAACACGTCCTGATAGTAGTATCAATTAACAGTTTGTCCCTGTGGCATGAATTCATGATTAATTAATCCTTTAAAGTCAAACAAAATTATCAGCATGGCTTTGACTTGACCTGATGAGTTTTCTTTCCCCTTGGAGAGCCTTCCCTGACCCATTGTGAGGATTGAACCTCTGTGTCATGACCCATTGTGAAGATTGAACGTCGGTGTCAACATCACAGCTGTAGACCCACATCTCATCACCAGTTATGATTTTCTTAAGGAACATCTTGGTCTCATCTTGTGATCCAAAAGCTCTTCACAGACTGTGAGGCGAAGGTCTTTCTGCTCTCGACTCATGAGCCATGGGACAAACTTGGCGGCAACACGTTGCATTCCAAGATGCTGTGTCAGGATTTCATGACATGATCCAACTGAAATGTTACATTCTTCTGCAATCTCTTGGATGGTCAGTCTTTGATTGGCACACACAATTTTGTTGATGTTCCTGACACAAGTGTCGTGGTAGAGGTCGAAGGGCGTCCTGCACAAGGGTTATCTTTAACTTCCATCTTGCCATTTCTAAAGCGTGTGAACCATTCATAATATGCATCACTATAGGCTTCCTGCATCATTTAGTGTGTGTGTGTAAAGGTTTTCTTGAGTTTCAGGCAAAATTTAATGCAGATGTGTTGCTCCTAACTCTGTCATCTTGAGATTTGCAAACTGTGCGACACAATGTTCTACTCAAAGCAACACGGCACAATAACTAACAGACATACAACAATGACACCTCCGGCAGTAACACATTAAACATGGGTGTATGCAGCGATGCGAAGTACATTTTGTTCCTACACACCACTGGCACGAAATTACGAATGTTCCAAAATTTTTTGAACAGACATTGTATAACAATCAAGATTCCTTTCAGAGTTGCCAATGTATGACGATTGGAACTTAAATAGTGGCAACTATTTATTAACAACCGATACAAAAGAGTTACATATTAGCACCTGTTACTGTCCTGCAAAGTAGTCACCAGCATTATGGAGAACCCGTTGCCAGCAATGTGGAAGGCATAGTATACCGTTAGCAGAGCCTGTTCTGTTGATGGTGCGAATGGAGCGGTCTAAAGTTATGGTGATTTTCGCATACAGCTGTGATGGTGTTATCCTAATGCATTACATTCCTCCATGGCAGACTGTCAATGCACAGTATTATTGTTCATTTTTGGAGTACCACCAGTGACCAGTTTTGCGAAAGAAGCGAAGACACTTTCTGCACAACCCACCCATCATTTTGCACAACAATGCGTGGGAGCATACAGTGCAAGCTGTGGCTGCTCTGTTTGATCAATGGGACTGGGACGAACTGTACCATCCACCATACTCCCCGCACTTAAGTCCTTGTGACTTTGATTTGATTCCGAAGATGATGGGACCACTCCGTGGCATTCGCTTCAGAACTGTTCCAGAGATTCGACAGGCAACAAACCGCTCCATTCACACCATCAACAGAACAGGCTCTGCTAATGGTATACTATATCTTCCACATTGCTAGCAACGGGTTCTACACAACACTGGTGACTACTTTGAAGGACAGTAACAGGTGCAAACATGTAACTCTTTTGTGTTGGTTGTGAATACATAGTTGCCAATATTTAAGTTCCATACCTCGTAATAGTTCCATACCTAACAGTTATATACAACCACTCACTTAACGAAAGATCCATATCTACAGACTGGAGAGTTGCACTAGTCACACCAACACTCAAGAAAGAAAATAGAAGTAATCCACTTAATTGTAGACCCACATCACTGACATCAATTTACAACTGAATTTTTGAACATGTACTATGTTTGAACATTATGAACTATCTGGAAGAAAACTACTGACACCACACTCAGCACAGCAAGGGATCAGAAAATATTGTTCTTTTGCAACACAACTAGCTCTTTATTCTCATTTGGTACTAGGTGCTATTGACAGGTGGTCTCAAACTAATTCAGTATTTCTAGATTTCCATAAGGGTTTTGATTCTGTTCCCCACAAGAGGATACTAATCAAACTGTGTCTATCGATTGCCATCTGAACTGTGTGACTGGATTTCTGATTCCCTGTCAGAAAGGTCATAGTTTGTAGTAACTGACACAAAGTCATTGAGTAAAATGGAAGTGATATCTAGTGTTCCCCAAGGAAGCATTATAGCTCTGCTGTTCCTACTCTAAACAAATGATTTAGGAGACAATGTGAGGAGTCCTCATAGAGTGTTTACAGGTGATTGCATCATTTACAATCTAGCACAGCCATCAGAAGATCAAAACCAATTGCAAAATGATTTAAACAAGATATCTGTATGGTGCAAAATGTGGCAGTTAACTCTAAATAATGAAAAGTGTGAGGTCATCAACATGAGTTCTAAAATCAGTCAGCTAAATTTTGGTTACAAAATAAGAGCACACAAACATAAAAGCTATCAATTAAATTAAATTCAGAGGGATAACAATCATGAACAATTTAAATTGGAATTATCACCGTTGTTTAGTTGTGAATTGCAGAGCAGTCCTGTAGATGTTGAACAGACAGTTGTGTCTCCATGTCTGGAGCCATTAGTACATACTTCATTAACATCATTGTGATTATTTACAATGGTACAAAATTTCTCGCCAAAAATATCATTTTGAGTAATGGTTTATTCCTCTCTGTTAAGTCTAAATATCCTACGATTCATCAACAACCAGGGTGATGCTTTGCTCCAAAACTGTCTCTGTATGTTTATCTTAAACACACCTACATCTCCCTGGAACTATCGCCTTGACCTGGTGGGAGGGCTCAGTACCCAATGAACCAATCAACCGGGAAAGCTTGCTTGCCGGCTGTTAAGAGGTGAGAGGAAGCCAAGTATAGTCCACAATGCGGGACAGCAGTGACAGGAGTGAGGTGGCTGTGACTGCGTCAGATGTCCAGCGGCTCCAGGAGCGGAAAAAGGAAATACTCCTCGACAGTCAAGGAGGTGGAGGAGACACCAACACTCTCTGCTGGGGTTTAATTAACAGAGAACAAAAAACTCTTGCTGGCCAACAGCTTCGGATGGATGAACCAAAAAGAGAAGGGCATTCTTTTGCCCTGGCATCAGAAACTGGTTCTGAAGGCGGATGAACTACAGAATGTGGTCAATGGCATAACAATGAGGAAGCAGACTGGACACTCACCTCATTAAAGATCCAGAATGGATACGTCCTACTAGTCACTATGGCTATGCTTGCAGCTAAATTAGCATCCAGCGTAAGCTACTCAATTGGATCTCTGGGAAGGGCCGTTACAAGCACAGAAATAGGAAGATTGGAATATCAAGATAAAATCAAAACTGGAACATGGAGTATCAGGATGATGAGCCAGGGAGGAAAGATTCACAATGCAATAAAGGACATGACAAGAATGAAAACAGATATATTGGGAATAAGTGAAATACAATGACCAGGAACTGGAAACATCAACACAGATGATCACCAAGTTTACCACTCAGGTACAGACAATGAATTGCATCAACTTGGAGTTGGAATCACACTGAACAAAAGAATCGCAAAATGTGTTGACAACATTATCCCAGTTTCAGAATGTGTTATGTTAGTTCAAATCAAAGCTAGACCAGTTAACTTAACATTATTCAAGTCTACGCACCTACCGCAGACAAACAAGATAACATCAACCATATTCTGAACAAGCTAAAAAGAGAAGACCTGAGTATAGTCACGGGTGACTTTAACGCAAAACTTGGATCAGGAAAAACATCAAGCTCAGTTGGACCCTTTGGTCTAGGGGATAGGAACACCCAAGGAGATGACTTGGAAGTATCTGCAGAAACAAATCAACTAGTGGTGATGAATACATGGTTGAAACTTCCACCACATAAGTTATACACATGGAAATCACCATTGGACACACCAGGAAAAATTGTGTGGAATCAGACCGATTTCATGCTAGTAAACAAGAGATACAGAAATAGTTGCACAGATGTCAGAATGTATCCGGGAGCAGACATACAATCAGACCATATCCAACTCATAGGAAATTTCAAAATCAGAATGAAACAGGTTGTCTCCAAAATATCACGAAAATATGACCTGAGAAAGTTGAAAGATGCTACCTTACAGCAGACAGTCAAGACAGCCCTAAACAACAAATGGGGAGACAGTGGGGATGACACTTATTAAAAACACACGCACACACAGAAGAAGTACAAGAAGTTAAAGAAGAGTATTTGAGCCTGGACCTTAGGAAGAAGGAAACTTGGATGACAAGTGAGATTCTGGACCTCATGGAAGAACGAAGAAAGAAAAAGGGTAATTTGGTGGAATACAAAGCGATACAGAATACAATCAGAAAGAAAGTCGGAGAAGCAAAAGGGAAGGAAAAACTGAATTATGTGCAGGAATTGAGTTTTATCAGAGTAGGTATGATGATTTTAACATGCATCAGAAGGTCAGAGATGCAACAGGAAAATATCTCAAATCAGACAGTGGGAAGCTAGTAGATGACAGTGGCAACCTCATAATTAATAAGGAAGGGAAAAAAGATAAGAGTGGGAGAAATATCGAGAACAGTTGTTCAAAGACAACCAGAGGAGGCAAGAACTAGAGATATTAGACACAGAGGGACCAAATATCCTACTAAGTGAAGTGGAAGTGGCCGTACATCTGATAAAAGAAGGGAAAGCAGCTGGGCCAGATGGGATATAAGCAGAATTCCTCAAACTACTCAATAAAGAAAAATTAAAAATGATCACAGAAATATTCAAACACATTTACTCATTGGGCAAAATCCCTTCAAAATGGCTTACATCAGAGTTCATTACTCTACCTAAGAAACCGAATGCCAAAGTATGTGGGGACTACCATACCATCAGTTTAATGAGCCAGCTGCTAAAACTGTTTCTTAAAGTGATCCTCAAGTGGATATACAAGATTTGTGAAGACCAAATAGCACCCAACCAGTTCGAGTTTCTACACGCAGTTGGCACGAGTTTAATGTACAAGTATTGTTCCAAAGATGTAGGGTCGTCAATTGTGATGTATTGGCTTGCCTCATTGGTTATCAGAAGGCATTTGATCGTGTGAAGCATGAACAAATGATAGAAGTACTAAAGGAAAGAGGAACTGATAGGAAAGATCTAAGAATAATAGATGTATATACTGGAACCAATCTGCAGACATGAGAATAGATCAAGACCAATCACAACAAGTGTGAATAAGATGTGGCGTCAGGCAGGGCCGTATAATATCACCGATACTCTTTAACCTGTATTCAGAACACATATTCAAAGAAGCCTTACTTGATGTGGAAGAAGGAATCTCAGCGAATGGGGACAAAATTTCTGAGACAAGCACGAAATACAGCTTGGAAATCAACACAAACAAAACAAAATTTATGATCATCAGCAGGAAGAACATTCGAGGTGTGAATCTGTATATCAATGGTACCAGCACAGAGTGAGTTTTACAGTACCTGTATCTGGGCACCATCATTAACGAAGCATGGGACAACTCGCAGGAGATAAAGTGTCACATCAGAAAGGCGATAAGTGTTTTCAATTCTATGAACTCAGCCTTCAAGAGTCACAATCTTACCATGAACACAAAAATGCGGCTCCTCAGGTACTGGGTGTTCTCAGTTCTCTTATACAGTGTGGAAACATGGATCCTTACAAAGGCAACCACTGCCAGACTATAAGCCTTTGAACTCTGGCTATACAGAAGAATGTTGAGAATGTTGTGGACTCAAAAAATGACAAACGTCAAGGTTCTATGCCGAGTTAACAAAAGCCCAGAGCTGATCAACATAATCAAGTGTTGCTTCAATGTATCCTGCAAGGAAAAATCGAGGGAAAGAGACCTCTGGGGCGAAGAAGAATTTCCTGGCTCAGCAACCTTAGATCTTGCTTTAATATTAGCTCTGAAGAACATTGCAGCTGATAAAGACAGAATAGCCATGATGATTGCCAATGTCCGAAGAGGACAGGCACGCTAAGAAGAAAAAGAAGAAGATCTGTTAAGTGCTATTTTGCTTGTATAATTGTGGGCTATTTCTGTAAAGTCATTCCGAGGTGAGGCAGATATTAGTTGTTACAGGAAAAGCCAGTAATATTGAAACCAACTAAAGCTTAAATTCTTATTTAGCCACTATAACCTCCATCAACTGCATAATGGTGGCCTCACCAGCCACTACATATAAGCTCAGTATAGGGCTTGTCCTGAAGGCTCCTGTGGCCAGTCTGATGATTCCATGTTGTAATGACTCCAGCATTTTCAAGCACATTAGTGGATCCAAGTTGTAGACCACAAAACCACATTCTAGACATTAGTACAGGAATGCAGTAAGAATATTACATAAAGTTGAGAAGCAAACAACTGACCAAAGACCTTTCTGGGACAGATATTCTTACACTTACAAGCCATAATAATATTTGTGCTGCATAATATGAGGCAGTTAATAGTAAACTGTGAAATTCATAAACAAAATAATAGAAGTAAATTTCCAGACTATGAATACCAACAAGTATTTCATACAGCGAAAGATGATCCACTACAGCCAAGTTCCAGTTCAAACTAATGTGTGTTGTTACCTTGCAGCACACACAGAGAAAGCCATAATGTATAATGTCTGAGTCAGCTGCAACAACTTGCTGTTAATGTCATGGTGGTGACAAGGGAGAGCAACAACCCTTACTGATGGAAAAACCAACAAATTGTGCAAGTATAATGTTAAAAGCTGAGTATGTCTGTGGTGTGCAAATTACACTAAGACAGACAAGATTATGAGATAGTGGAATTAATGTATCTACCACAAAGAAAAAGCATTGAATTGCACATGATAAAAATCTCATGGTGATATGGATAGATACTTGCATGTAATTTGGCAGCAATTTCTGAGATATTATGAACAACAAAAGGAAATGCTAACTTGTGAAAACTTAGCAGCTTCTGTTGGATGAGAATGGGTTTCAAGTTCAGCAAAGCAATAAAAAAACATTCCTCTGTCTACGGAATTTGGTTTTAAAAGATGCAAAAAGAAACAAGCTAAGCCAATCAGTTTTTAATTATGATATATGTAGGGCGCCAGCAGACAGACACATAGTGTACGGCAGTGCTGCATTTATATCTTCAATTAAAATAACTTTATGATTGATGTTTTTTGCAAATCAGTGATGCAGGCTGAGCATCAGCCAATGGCCGATGTTTCTTGGGTTCCACATGCTCAATATGTTGCCTGTCTGCTGGCGTAAGCAGCAGAATCTTGCCAGACAAAGCATGCCATTTAGCGGCAAGGTACTATTTTGTGTATGCACAATGACTGATTGCTTGACCATGTGGCATACTGTGTTTGAGCTGGCAACTCCACTCACCGCCACAGATATCTAGGACTTTTTTTCGAAAGCAGTCTTTTCATTGTGCCTGGCTGCAACTCAGTACCTTCTCTACATGGTGAGCAGCAATCTATCCTTTTCATACATTGTCTATCAAGAGTTATTTTAATCGACGCATAGGAATAATGGAGTGTGCATTTACTGCATCCTCTTCCTTTCTCACCTTTAGATAAGACAATGCTGGCACTCTGACCAGATCTTCAGTTAGTGGGCAACAGCTGCCTACTGATTTGATAACAACGAGTTTTTACTAAAGAAACAAACAAAATTGTGTTATGTGATCGGTGTGGCATAGGCATGAAGCAGCTGCATCAAGCCCACTTAGAACAATCATGGACTAAGGACTATTGTGCTCAGGAAGAGAGTTTTATATTCTAGTGCAAATATCTTTGATTGTCAGTAGACATAAGGCAGACAGTTGGAAATTCTCATAAATTAAAAAGAATGACTTTATAGTCATTCCTTCAGTAATTTATCTGAATATCTGGACTGAAGGAGGTAAATTCACTTAACGATAACAGGTTTGCCACAAGTTTCCCCAAGTGAAATTCACTGATTTACAGATAAGTTTTAGCATTTTTCCCTGACAAATTTTGAGATCTGAAGGGCGAGTAAAGAAGAGTATAAGGTGAGGAACAGTTGTGTAAACCAACAGTATAGGTGGTCGCCAATAAAATGTTGGTCCTACTACACTCCTGGAAATTGAAATAAGAACACCGTGAATTCATTGTCCCAGGAAGGGGAAACTTTATTGACACATTCCTGGGGTCAGATACATCACATGATCACACTGACAGAACCACAGGCACATAGACACAGGCAACAGAGCATGCACAATGTCCGCACTAGTACAGTGTATATCCACCTTTCACAGCAATGCAGGCTGCTATTCTCCCATGGAGACGATCGTAGAGATGCTGGATGTAGTCCTGTGGAACGGCTTGCCATGCCATTTCCACCTGGCGCCTCAGTTGAACCAGCGTTCGTGCTGGACGTGCAGACCGCGTGAGACGACGCTTCATCCAGTCCCAAACATGCTCAATGGGGGACAGATCCGGAGATCTTGCTGGCCAGGGTAGTTGACTTACACCTTCTAGACCACGTTGGGTGGCACGGGATACATGCGGACGTGCATTGTCCTGTTGGAACAGCAAGTTCCCTTGCCGGTCTAGGAACGGTAGAACGATGGGTTCGATGACGGTTTGGATGTACCGTGCACTATTCAGTGTCCCCTCGACGATCACCAGAGGTGTACGGCCAGTGTAGGAGATCGCTCCCCACACCATGATGCCGGGTGTTGGCCCTGTGTGCCTCGGTCGTATGCAGTCCTGATTGTGGCGCTCACCTGCACGGCGCCAAACACGCATACGACCATCATTGGCACCAAGGCAGAAGCGACTCTCATCGCTGAAGACGACACGTCTCCATTCGTCCCTCCATTAACGCCTGTCGCGACACCACTGGAGGCGGGCTGCACGATGTTGGGGCATGAGCGGAAGACGGCCTAACGGTGTGCGGGACGGTTGCGAATGGTCCTCGCCGATACCCCAGGAGCAACAGTGTCCCTAATTTGCTGGGAAGTGGCGCTGCGGTCCCCTATGGCACTGCGTAGGATCCTACGGTCTTGGCGTGCATCCGTGCGTCGCTGCGGTCCGGTCCCAGGTCGACGGGCACGTGCACCTTCCGCCGACCACTGGCGACAACATCGATGTACTGTGGAGACCTCACGCCCCACGTGTTGAGCAATTCGGCGGTACGTCCACCCGGCCTCCCGCATGCTCACTATAGGCCCTCGCTCAAAGTCCGTCAACTGCACATACGGTTCACGTCCACGCTGTCGCGGCGTTCTACCAGTGTTAAAGACTGCGATGGAGCTCCGTATGCCACGGCAAACTGGCTGACACTGACGGCGGCGGTGCACAAATGCTGCGCAGCTAGCGCCATTCGACGGCCAACACCACGGTTCCTGGTGTGTCCGCTGTGCGTGCGTGTGATCATTGCTTGTACAGCCCTCTCGCAGTGTCCGGAGCAAGTATGGTGGGTCTGACACATCGGTGTCAATGTGTTCTTTTTTCCATTTCCAGGAGCGTATGTTCATTATCTTCATTTATTACACATTGTGTTAAGTCTATTATTTTTGTGGTCTTGTGTGTCCACCTACTTAGCTGAGTGGTAACTTGTTTGCCTACCATGCACGATCACTGACATGCAAGTCGGCCAATGTGGTGTCACGTGAATGAAGACTTGCAAGCCGGTGGCCAAACTTCCCTGGATAGGGCATCCCAGCTATAAATGCCACACAATCATTTCACTTTACAGGCACTGTGTGATTTTTCTTTTGAGAAGTTTTTACGATGAACGTGCGGTAAGACAGTGGCAGTTCTTGAAATCCATCACCCATGGCCTCTGGCCTGCTGAGGAACAACAGAGTATTGGGTATACGACGAAAATCTGTATACACAAACAGACCCAGCCTCCAGGCAGATTGGTGCTACTAGATCTGATGGGCAGGGCCTGCAAATTAGTGGGAAATGGAAAGACTTCAGATCGGTAGGCCCAATCCATCAGAGATACCCACAGAAATGGCCTGTGGTTTTGGCCCATTATGGAAGTCCACTCATGTGGCCAGCTATTCACATACACAGATACCATGTTGATGAAATGAGACTGCAATGATCAATCCAAGCAACAGAAAGCTTGTATAAATACTCTGAGAATCAATGCTAATGGGGATAGGTAGCAACTCACCATGAAGATGTTCGATGGACCACAGAGAGGCACGTAGAAAAGAATATCACACTCTCACAACTAAATTTTCTGCTTTTGCCAGAAAACTGGACCGCACACACTTTCACATAATCACTCAGACACAACTTATGCACACATGATTGCTGTTGCTGCCCATCTCGTCAATAGTCTCTGAGAATCAGATCCAAACAAACCACTCAAGAAGCAGTGACAGTGCTGACTACAAGCTGAGGGGAATGGTATCAAGGGGAGAAGCAGTAAGAATGAGGGAGCAGGGAAGCAGTACTCTGCTGCGCCCAGTCGGTGACAATGCATGACATCTCAGTAAACAAACCATTTCATCTACTGACACAAAAGTGAGATTTTTCTAGCTTCCTTTTTTCCTTCAAATTTCACTGATATTTCCCTGATTTACCTGACATGTTTCAAATTTCCTGACTTTCAGAACTTGTGACAACCCTGGATAATGTTCATGTAAAAAAGGTTTTATTTTGCCACTGTAGAGACAGATGAATTTCTATATAACGTAACAGAAACACTTAGCTTCAAAAATGTGATAACCATAGTTGTGTACTGGTAGAGTGAGGAGAATGGTGTTTTCCCTCGAATAAAGTAATTCAATACAATTGCTGTAATTATCAATGCGGTTAGATTAGTACTTGACTTGACTGGCTGTTAGCATACTTTACAAAAGTAGCCTGCAGTGGCTGATTCTGCCAGTTTTAACTTCATCCAGTTCCCTGAAGGTTATCAAGATGGGATTTATGAAACATGCTGTGTTCAAATGAAAAAATAATTTTTGAATACTCTTACTAATGACAAGAAGGTTTACATTCTGAAACAAGATAATATTAACAAACCATACTTGAATTAATATTTTATCTGGAAAAGAGAAATCTCATTAAAAGCACCTGCAAATTCAAACATGAAAGCAAAGAACTTTTACATCTGTCAATTACTTTAGAGTTAATGTTTAAAAGACACAGGACTGTATTGTTTACTTAAATTCCTGCCTGAGCAATAACAGACAATTTCACCCTTTTAGAGGTAAAATCTGTTCCATGCTGCAGCAAAACATGCTAATACTGTACACTTTTAATGTGATATACAACAAAAAATGTACAGATTTTGTCTTCAGTGGCTGCAGTCCTGTGCGTGAGGTGCATTTGTGTGTGTGTGTGTGTGTGTGTGTGTGTGTGTGTGTGTGTGTATGTCTGTGTCTGGGTATCTGTAATCTATTTTCGACAAAGGCCTTGTTGGCTGAAAGATTATATTGTGACAGTTTTTTGTTATGCCTATCTGCGACTCAGCATCTCCGATATACAGAGTGCTCATAAAGTAATTATCCATTTTCATTTTCCAGATGTGCTACAGCAAAATAAATATTATATTTAGAGAGAGTAGCTAATACTGTTCAACATGTCCACCTTCATTGGCTACACACTGTTCCCATTGCCCTGTGGTTGCGTAGAACATGCGCAGTAAACGTATGAGTGGTTATTAACAAGCATGCCTCTCGTATTCGCTGTTTCAGTTCATTCAAATGCGGCAACAGGATACCACCCTGTTGCAACTGTGGCTCCAAGAACAACTGCAGCATGTACTGGTAGGTTGCTCCAGCAATTGTCTTTTCAGTAAACATTGTTCATGAGACCGAGCCACACACTGACTTTGGGAGCCAAACACTGACGTTGGGATAGTCCCTTTGCCACCCAGTGCATTCATGGGGTTCCTCCTCTGCCCAGATTCGGCAATTGTGTTTGTTAACAATGCAGCAGACACAAAATGTCACCTCATTGCTGAATATAACATGATTCACCAGGTCCTCCTTGGCTACAGCCTCCAGCAGACCATGACACATGGCTGCTCGTGCCACATGGTCTTCATCCTCTAGCTGGTGAAGCACCTGGATATGATATGCCTCCTTCTTAAGGGCGTAGTGAAGCATTTTCCACACTCGATTTTGGCATAGACAGTTCATGACTTAGCCAGTGGGTAGATGCCTTTGGACTTCTTTTTGTAGCTTCCATCACAAATTGTACAGATTATGGGCTGACCGGTGGTCGCCCAGTGTGTCTCTATTCAGCTACAGATCCTGTACACCGGAATTTGTTGACAAGCTTCCGAATGGCAAAGTCTTCTAGGGGCATCCTTTCGATACTTTCTCAGCATAAGTTTCGCCATGTAAACAATGTTGCAGAATTGTGATTCTTTTGGCAATTGTTAACACATCACAGTCTCTTCACGGTACCTGTAACAGAAATAATCCATGTGTACATTTTCCGCAAAATGGATACTTACTTTATGGGCACCCTGTATAGTGGGTAGCAACTTTCCTTTTCATAATATTGTTACACTCCATCCTGGATTTTCCAATGTTTGAAACAATGTACATGTGGTATTAATGTAAACAAATGCAGTTTACCAAAACATGCTCCAACAACTATCTCAAGAGATATAGTGATTAGTGTGATTTTGACTCATTTCTCCTTATGAAAACTTATAGAGTTCTCTCCTGGATTCCACAACCTACATCAGGAAAACAGAAACACACACCATTCATACCCACAAGCAAGCACATCTCGTGCACACGACGGTCAATTCCAGCACCTCGGGTCGAGATGCTGAAGTTGGCGGCCGTGTGTGCACAAGATGTGCTTGCTTGTGTGTCATTTCCTACATTGTTGACATAATAAACTTTCTCTTGTGTGAAATGTCAGTAGTTACTGAGGAACAACTTGACAGTGAGAGAACTTTTGCAATGTGTTCAAAACTGATTTTCAAAAATCAAAGTATTCCTAAGAAAGTCAGTTATATCCCACAAATCAGTCTTTCTGCCTTGTTCTTGTAGCAGGTAAACCGAAAACAAAATATAATTAGAAACCATGTCATTACCATTTCTCAAATTTCTGAGTAGAAAACCTCTAAGTTTATCAAATGCCATCTATGCATTGTATGCAGACAGTCATAAACTCTCCCCTTAAATAATACTAATAAAGAATTACAATTGACAATTTAAGCAACTAACACTTTAAAATTTTGTTTTTCAGTACCTCATAATTTTCATCTGAGGATAATTTTGTTAGTGCACTTGGTGCAAGAACACAATGAACACCCTTATGTGATGTTACAACATCGACTAAATTGAATATGTTGAACAGTATGTTAGCTAGTGTGAACTGTGTGTTCACGAGAATTGTCCTACTGAAGGAGCACGTCTCCCTGACATAGGAGGCTCAATAGCAGAGTGGACTGAATGCATACAGTACTGTTCAACATACAACAGAATTAGGTTGTCATTATACTGGGTACAATGCTTGATCTAATTTGTGCTGTGGTTGCCAGCTAACCAACACCGACTACTTCTGCGATACTGCAGTACAGGCATGAATCTATATGCCACTGCTGCTCGCTACCAAAATACTGAACATATACATCATTCCTGAACTGCTGGTAATAACACATACCGGTAGTTGACACCCCACAACCAATGCAGCAATTCATAACACAACCTCATTATAATTCTGTTAGCTGTATGAATCAAACATTATTATGTCTAAAACATTGTTTCCACCATTTTGCAATATATGGCAATAGTGGCAAGTGGTGATGCGGGTGGATGGTTGTTGGCGTCTTACTACAAACTTAAGCATCCGTAAACATAATACCATCAAAGTATTAGTCAATTTGTGATTGCATCATAAAGTTATTCTTGAATGAATATGTCAACTTACAAGCCCATTTCTCGTCGTTTGTGGGAGTTTCAATTTTCCATTTTAATATGAAGAAATCTGCACCTGAGGCTCATAAAATTCTGTGTAAGACTTACAGTGAGGACAGAATTTGGAGAGAATAACTTCAGTGCTCCAAGAATGGTGATTTTGATGTCGAAGAACATTATGGTGGAGGAAGAAGATTTTTGAAGCTACTAAAACTAACGGAAACAGTCACAGGAGAAGCAGTCAAAATACAGCGATAGACAAGAAAAGATTATTTTGCAGCATGACAGTCATCAATCCATATCACAAAACCCATCAAAAGATAATTGGAAATGTTGAATTGGGAAGTTCTACCCCACCTGCCATATTCAAGACATTGCTCTCTCTGACTACCACCTTTTTTGATCAATGGCACACGTCCTGGCTGACCTGCACCTCCAGTCATATGAACAAGCGCAATAAGTGAAGTGATTCAAGGGTGTCTTAAAAAGATGCTCAGTTCTTCAGCTGGAGGATTCATATGCTGCCCAAAAGACAATAGAAATTATTGGCCAGTGATGTAGAGTTTTTATATGTTTTTCACAATTAAGCTTTAAACTTTGAGAAAAACCACAGAAGCAATGGTGTTATCTAATACTACAATTGTTCCTAGAACTGTTGGTTTACTTCTAACAGCTTTCGGCTAGCTGTAGCAAAAATATGCACACACCCTCACTCACATCCACACGCCTGTCTCCCTACATTATGCTCAGTCAAATGCCTGCTCTTTACTCTTTGAATAAAGACCTGACAGTCGACTGAGCACAATGTAAGGAGACAGGCGTTTGTGTGAATACTTTCCACTTTTTTTTTTTTTTTTTTTTTTTTTTTTTAAAGGAAAAGAGTGCATTCCGAAACCTAGGCAAGCTCCATATCTCATGTTTGTGTGTCTATTGTCAAGGCAATGCTTCTGCATTTCAGTGAGTCGTCTCCTTTATCCTTAAATAAATTGTAATTTTCAACCAGAACTTTCCGTACATTTCTTTACAATTCACTTTAATGTCCCACTGACACAGAAGTTAATGCAATTTCAAAGCATATTGTGAAAACTGTATAAAAGGATTCTGCTAATACACAATTGCCAGAACTGTTAAACACTCCCCTTTACTTACCAAATACGTGAATAGTGATGCTTCCAATATAAGTGCCAGTTTAAAAGAAGAAAAGTACTGAATTATTACCAATTAATGATAAGTCTGTAGAAATTTATGGTTGTCAAATTTACTTTTTCTGGTTATGAATATACAAAGACACCAAAACTAAGGAGTATAAATAGGGTACATGAATCTGAACACACACACTAATTAAATTTAATGCCTTTATTGTAAAATTTCTTATTAAAAACATAAGTGCAATCCATTCAGTAAATAGATTCCAAAATGTAGACTACTTTGGCATCTCAGTTTGGAAAACACTTTCTTACAATGTGAAAATAAATTATTTTTTTTATATATATTAAAATATGTAAACTGCATGAACTGAAGAAAACACAGGCTGCAGTAAACTATTTGTCAACATGAAAATATATAAATTGTTCCTTAACTAACTTATACATAACAACATAACTTTATTTACATCACTGAAAGACATTTCAGTTGCACATTTTTATATAAATTGATATTTAAATTTTTTCAAGTCCTGAGTAAATACATTCAAAAGATTAGGACGTCTTTTTCAAAGCCACAGTATTCTCTAAATATTGGTAGACAAACAGCTACACTTTTCTGCAACAAAAAAATATGTTAGTTTCTGCGTAAATGTAAATGGTTTAAACAATATATGATCAAAGCAATGGTGACTTACTTGTCACTGGAGTTTGATCGAATGACAGGCATGGCTGGTTTTATGATCTGGAACAGGTTAATGCTTCTGTATATTCCAAGAAAGGCATTATACCATGAAAATAAGCTACTTTGCATGTATTTTTAAGTAAGTAACTATTTCCTCAGCTAGCAGTTTCAAAATCCTACAGTAAAAAGCTGTCCAACAGAGCAAGGACATAATGGTGAATGGTCTACTGTGACATCCTCACCCTGCCAGAGAAACTGCACGTTGCAGCACTAGTTTTAGATCTGAAGATGATGTGTGCACAATATCAAAAACAGGTGTGTAAACTAGACATTCTTCGTTTCATTATACTAACAGTGGCCATGGTTTCCCAAAGATGCAATGTCCTCTACACTGTCACTAACAGGTCACAAGAAAAATACATGGAACTTACTACATGAAAAGCAGTACCTTTCCAGAACTATTCCAATTATGCATTTAGTTTATTCTGAGTCCACTGGCCAGGTCTGCGATTAATGTTTTAATAAAATCCAAACAATTTACTTTATTTAATAAATATAAGGTGATCCTCTATCTACCAGGGGATTTGTAGATTACTGTGATTCAGATTTTTTCCTATGTGGTCAGTAACATCCTTATATTTTCAAAAACAATTTCCATTGTTCGATTTCAACACTTTTTTTCTTTTTTTCTCCTGCTTATGCACATACCTAAGGAACTGCATCATAATTAGTGCTTGGGGGGGGGGGGGGGGGGAGAGGTTGGGAAGTAGCTGACATAACAGTTAATGACTACTCACCATCCAAGATAAGTTATTAGTGTCAATCTGTTGAGAATTCTTCAATGTAAATTCAGAGAGGGAGCGATTTGAGTTGATCTGATCACTTGCACCTATGATTTAAACTATGATATATTGATGGTGCGTTGGTTAACATGAAGGAAGTATCCTGAGTCTATGGAAGTTTCTGGAGAGAAGCTTTTCTTTTCTGATGCAGAACATACTTTATCTATATCAGACTACCAAAATCCTTGTCCACACACTGATAATATGCTGATCAATTTTGAATACAGTGGAGTTACCCAGTTTTAGAAATGGAAGAAAAAAAAAAACAATGCTGTAAAACACAGTAGTACAGCATACACACCTTGCTTTTTGTCTGGTTGGAGACAGGCGGAAGAGCAGTGTCAGTCAAATGCTGATGTGGAAGCTCATATGTAAAATTTGCATTCGAGAGTTTCATGCAGTCTTCTAGCGTTCTGATGAACGTATCACAAGTTGCTCCCAGTAAACTCGTTGCTTCATCTAGTTTCTATAAGCAGTAAAGAAAAACAATAAATACGTACAATACCACCTCATACACAGAAATAAAGCAAGACTATATGCACATAACCAGATAATTATTGTACACACAATAATGGTTTGCACTGGCCTGTAGGATGAATTTTAGTTCTCAGTTCTTAAAAGTTAAGTATCGTTCACCTTGTTGAATACTGATTAACACACAAGCCAACATTACCAGAGTAATGTTTAGTCAGTCAATAATCACTTCAACTGATGAAGTTTCTGCAAAATCCATTTCTAAAAATGAACAACATGTGTTACATTACACTGGAAAACCACTATGAGGTGTATGTCAGTAGGTATGTCCCATCACGCTGCACCTTACAGTTTCTTCCCATTTCTTTTGTGTGCAGGGAGTGGAAAGAATGACTGCTTAAATGCCACTGTGTACAATGAGTCTGAGGTGGTGGCTTCCACTGAAGCTGAGTCAGTGAGTCTCACTTCATCTGCTGGGAAACACACATGTCCTGTGTCAATGGGAGGGAAACGGAAAAGGGTAGGGGTCTATTAATCATTGGCAGATCAAATGTACAGTGAATAAATTTACTCTATAGTGAAAGGGCAGCAAAGGATGGGGAGGAATTTCAGGTGCATACAGTGTGTATGGATAAATGTAAACTTTCATGGCCGGAAATGTAACAATTAATAAAAAATCCTGCAGTATTAGTCATGATTGAATGTGTTTCACATTAAAAACCCAAATTTCGTCGGCACCTGCGAAGAACATTTTCAGGGGATATCACAACTTTGAGTGTCTGATTCACACCCTGGCTTGCTACTGACTGCAGCAAAATTCCGTACATGTATGTTCTCGTGCAGTGATATGATATCACATGCTTTGAATACCTGAGTGCAAGTGGCTGTTGTTGGTTGCTATCATCTGGTGTTTCATTTTTTAAAGATTTTTTCCTATGCAGTCAATAACATCCTTAGTGAAAGTCAGATTTTTTATCAATCATGTAACAGTTCTAAGAATTTTGTCAGCTGGGTCTCTACTCTGTTTCCTACATGTCTGCAGATTTAATAAGTTTTTAATATTACTATTATAATTGGTAAGATTCAAACCACTACCACATTTCCCTTGTTAGCGGGGAGAACGACAATACCATCACCACCATACAGACGTTATATGGCAGTCCTCCTACTCATAGTTAAATTAATTTCTGGACACTTTGCATGCAACAATACTCTTATAGCTTCTACGTGGATTTCTTTAGCTGTAACTGTGTCCACACTACAAATGCCTGCTTCTTAAATTTGATAAGTCGCAACCCAATCTGATGAACTACCACTTAGCCACTTCCTGCATAGTTATCAAATTATTCAAACTTCACCTTCTGATGACAAGAGATTTGTGCTTGCCAGGGGTGGAAAAGTAGCCAGTGTAGAAGCTGTAAGAGTATCAGCTTGAACAAAGCCTCCAAAAAGTTGTTTAAGAGTTATTTAACTGTTGATGAGGGGAATGCCATAAAACTCTTGAATGATGCCAATATTACTATCATTCTTCCCGCTGACAAGGGAAGTGCAATGGTAGTTCTGAATGCAACCAATCATCGTAGTAGATTAACTACTTACTAGATCTGCAGACACATAGGAAATGGAGTAAAGATCCCACCGACAAAGTTCCTAGAATTTTTATGCAAATGAATAAGTTCTCTACTGACAGTGCACTTAGTAAAATCTGTTCAGTTCAGCTGCACTTCTGTTCACAAATCAGTGCAGATTTAGAAAGCATCACTCATGTGAAATTCACCTTCCCCTTTTCTCATACAAAATCATGTGAGCCATGAATGAAGGGCAACAAACAGATTACATATTTATAGACTTGGGGAAACACAGTGCCCTGCTGCAGACTGTTAACAAAGGTGCGAGTGTACAGATTAGGTTCCCAGGTATGAGTGGCTCGAAGACTGCTTATATAATGGAACTCAATGCTTTGCACTTGACAACAAGTGTATCTAAGACAAAGGAAGTGTGATAGGATCTTTCTTGTTCTCTACCTATTTAAATGATTTGACAAACACTGGGCAGCAATCTGCAGGGTTTTTCTCTTCTTTGTGGTGCACGGCAAGGTGTCATTGTTTAGTGAATGTAGGAGGATGCAGGATGACTTGGACAAAATTTCTATTTGGTGTGGTGAATGACAGCTTAATCTAAATGTAGAAAAGTGTTAATGAATGCAGATGAAAAGAAAAGCAATCCTATAATATACAAACACAGCATTATTAGTTTGCTACTTGACACAGTTGCTTGGATCAAATGTGTTGACATAACATTGTGAAGTGATATGAAAAGGAATGAACACCTAAGGACAAATATAAGGAAGTCGAAAGCTTGACTTCAGTTTATTGTGAGTATTTTATGAAAGTTAAGATCATTTAGAAATGAGACCACATATAGATCACTAGTGCAACCCATTCATGAGTACTGCTCAAATGTTTGGCATCCCCACCACGTTGGGTTAAGGAAAGACATCAAAGCAATTCAGAGACGTGCTGCTTAACTTGTTACCATTAAGTTTTATAAACTTGCAAATATTCTTCGTGAAATCACACAGGAATCCCTGGAGGGAAGGCAATATTCTTTCCTTGAAACACTACTGAAAAAATTTAGAGGACCAGCATTTGAAGCTGACTGCAAAAAGATTCTGCTGGTGCAAACAGTTTTCATATAAGTACTGTGAAGATAAGACTGCAGAAAGAGTCTATTGCTGACAAGATACTTTTTGCACAAGTCCCCGATAGCTGAGTGGTCAGCACAGTAGTCTGTCACGCCAAGGGTCCCGGGTTCGATTCCCAGCTGGGTCGGAGATTTCCTCCACCCAGGAACTGGATGTTGTGTTTTTCTCATTATCATTTCATCATCAATGGAAGGCAACGGGAAACCACCACTGGAATCACTTCCCAAGACGCTCATGCAGTGGACCTCTCTGATGAGGCTACACCCATGACAAGACCTGCCGTACGGCAGAATACAAATTTTTTTTTAAGGTACTACGAAGATAAGAGAAATTAGTGCTTGTTCAGAGGCACTTAGGCAATCATTTTCCCCTCACTCCATTTGCGAGTGGAACAGGAAAGGAAATGACTATCAGTAGTAGTAGTAGTAGTAGTAGTAGTAGAGGGGTTTTGGGCGCACAACAGCAAGGTCTTCAGCACCCGTTCAGTAACTTAGTGAGACGGGTGTCAAGAAAAATCCCAGAACAGGAATATAAAACGGAACAGAAAACATGGGTAACAATCGTTGAAATACATGTGCTCACCTACACCAAAGCGTGGGATGAAGCAGAGCGTCAGCAGTAAAACATGGACAACACAGGAAGAAAATGATAGAGGAAGCTAAAACAATGTAGCAGATGGAAGTGTCTGGTTGACCGCAAGGAAAAAAGGGGAGGAGTCAGCCACTCTACAATACACTAAAACCTCCAGCCTAAAATTTTAGTCCAGAGTCCAGAGACATCACAAAACTTAAAAACCCTAGACACACACGTCTCATCATTAGCTAAAACAGAAGGCAGATCCCCAGCAACTTGTGCTTCTGCCCGTGCATCACGGTATAAAATGCAGTCTGTTAAAATGTGCCGGACAGAGATGTGCACACCACAAGCATCACAAAACGGTGGATCCTCCCGCCGTAATAAAAAGCTATGTGTGAGAGGACTGTGCCCGATCCGAAGACGTGTGAGGGCCACCCCCTCCCGCCTGAGCAACCGGCAGGAGGAACGCCACGGCCGAGTGGTTGACTTTATCAACCGCAGTTTATTGGCCGACACCGCCAGCCATTCGTCCTCCCACAACTCCATGCACTTCCTGTGGAGTGCAGCGATGACTGACTGCAAGGGAATAGGACACTGGACCACATCCTGCTCTCTGGAGGCCTCCTTGGCAGCCCGATCGGCCTGTTCATTGCCCCAGATGCCAACATGACCAGGCACCCAGCAGAAGGATACTTCTGTACCCCGCCGTTGGAGCAAGTACAGTTGGTTATGTATCAGCTGGACCATCGCCTCAGTCGGGTACAGGTTCACCAGCGATTGTAAGGCACTAAGAGAATCGGAGCAGAGAAGAAATCGATAGCCCCGAACACGATTCATCTGCTCCAGTGCCTTCAGGATCGTGTGGAGCTCCGCTGCGAAAACGGTATATTCAGCAGGGAGACGAATCCGGGTAACTTGATCAGGGAACACTACAGAACAGCCAAGGAAATTCTCCTGTTTGGAGCCATCAGTGTACACGACAGTGAAACCGTGATGCACATCTAAAATGTTAAAAAACAGACATTGGAATGTAAAATCTGGTGTGCGATCTTTCTTAAAATTAGCCAAATCTAAAATAAGTTTGGGTCTCCAGAGGAGCCAAGGTGGGGATCTGCTCCAACCGCGACGCAAAACACGAAGACCAGCCATAGACATCGCAGCGAGGCAATCCTGTGCGCGAATCCCATAGGGCTGCGTTGCACGTTGCCGGTTATGAAATAACTGTGCCAGAGGAGGCTGAGCAATGGCAGGATATGCAGGGCTGTATGGTGTGGACAAAGTTTTACACACCTGGCGCACTGTAAGTAGCCGTCGCCACATAGGAAGTGGCGGTTCACCAGCCTCTGCACAGAGGCTTGGTATGGGGCTAGTTCGAAATGCCCCAGTGGCCAACCGAAGCCCTTCATGGTGCACAATGTCCAACATCTTTAAGTAAGAAGGCCTCGAAGACCCATACACCGTGCACCCATAATCGAGCCGAGATCGCACAAACGCCCTGTAAAACTGGAGCAGACAAGTCCTGTCAGCTCCCCATGTACTGTGGCTAAGACATTTTAAAATACTTAAAGCCTTAAGCGACCACCGTTTCAGGTCTTTAAGATGAGGTAACCACATGAGCTTCGAGTCAAAAATGATCCCCAGAAACCTCACCGTGTCCTTAAAAGTAAGAATAGTGTCCCTCATCCGCAACTCAGGAAAGGTTAAAAGCGAACGAGAATGGTTAAAAAGAACACATACAGACTTCTCGGTGGAAAAATTAAAACCACTCTTCTGCGCCCAGTCATCCAAATGTCTAATCGTAAGTTGCAACTGACGAGTTGTCGTTGCAAGGCTTGAAGATGAGCAAAACAAAGAGAAATCATCCACAAACAAAGAACACTGGACAGGACTTTTCACTATGGACGTAATGCCATTAATAGCGATGGCAAAGAGTGTCACACTTAAAACGCTACCCTGAGGGACACCGTTCTCCTGCTCAAAGCAATCAGACAGGACGTCACCAATTCGGTATCTAAAATATTGTGGCGAGAGGATAGACTGAATAAAAAGAGGAAGACAACCCCGAAAACCCCATTCGTGAAGTTGCTCCAGGATGAGACGCCTCCAAGTGGTATTGTAGGCCTTCTCAATGTCAAAAAATACACCTAGAAGGTGATGACGGTGTAGGAAAGCTTGTTGTACAGCCGCCTCCAGTAGGGCCAGGTTATTGAAGGTGGAACGAAACCTCCTGAACCCACAATGAAAGCGACTAAGGAGTTGCTGGGATTCTAACATCCAGACAAGGCGGCGGTTGACCATCCGCTCCAAGGTCTTCCCTATGCAACTAGTGATGGCAACACTACGGTAGCTACTCGGGCTCGCGCAGTCTTTCCCAGGTTTTAAAAAAGGCATTAAAACCGCCTCACGCCACGCGTCTGGAAAGTGACCCGACGCCCAAATTGCATTAAAAAGTGCGAGGAGGATTTCTTTCTTGCGCATTGTGAGGTGCCATAGCATACTGTAATGGACCCTGTCATGCCCAGGGGATGTGTCACGAGCTCTAGACAATGCAGAATCCAGCTCCCACATAGAAAATGGGCAGTTGTAAACTTCATGAGAGGTGGACTGGAAGTCCAGACTACATCTCTCAGCAGCGGCCCTATGGCGCTGGAAACCTGGATCCTGACTGGTTGTTGCAGTAACTGTGGCAAAATATGCTGCCATAGTCTGGGCAATGTTTCGCGGATCCTTGTGGAGAGTGCCATTATTCATTACAGCAGCTATGGGACACCTCGGCCGAGACTTGAACCGACACACAGCCGCACGCCTGGTCCTGATTGCAGAGCGGCAGTCGTCACTCCACCAAGGCACAGGTGGCCTCTTCCGGGCGCCCATGGACTGTGGAATGGATGCTGCAGCGGCGTGGTGGACCGTTTCGGTAATATGATCCACCCACACCTCAACAGTCGCACAGTGTTCGAATTGGGCCAACTGGCTATAAAGTGTCCAGTCAGCTCCACTGAGCACCCATCGTGGTGGTCTCCTTTCGGGGCCCATGCCATCTGGCAGGTGAATCCAGATGGGGAAATGATCACTGCCATGCAAGTCAGCGACCACTTCCCAGTGAGCACTGGCGGCAAGAGCTGGAGAGCAAAGTGAGAGATCAATGGCAGAGAATGACCCAGTCGCTGTGCAGAAATGAGTACTCTGTCCTCCATTGAGCAAGTAGGCACATGATGATAGGAGAAGCCTCTCAATTGCTCTACCCCTGGGGCAGGTAATTGCAGAGCCCCAAAGCACATTGTGGGCATTAAAATCACCACAAATAATGAGTGATTGGGGGAGCTGTGTAAGAAGGTCGGTGAGGGCCACTTCATCAAGTGCGTAATGTGGGGGCAAGTAAAGTGAACAGACAGTCAATGGATGACGTACTTGCACAGACACAGCGACAGCCTGTAAAGTCATCATAAGCGAGAGAGGCGAAAATACCTACACCTCCTCTAGCTCTCTCTCCTCGCAGGTCGTCCTTTTTGTGGAGTGTACAGCCCCGCAGCTCAGGGGAGTATGAGGGATGGAAATAAGTCTCCTGGAGACAGAGACACAGTGGTCTACCCTGAGAGAGAAGACGAAGTTCCTCCACATGCGTCCTGAACCCTTGCAAGTTCCACTGAAGTATGGGAGCCATCTATGTTGGGGGTAGCACCTTCATCCTGTCTCTCCGACGGGGCGGGGAGACCGCAGCAGGTGGAGGGTCAGGTGTGGGGTGAGCTGATTGCCCCACAATACGTCGTATTCCATCAACTCTGGGGAAGAGTCAGATGAAGCCTCACGTAAAACAACAGCCGCATGGTCAGACGGTTTACCACGGGATTTGACCCGGTGTTGCTGCTGTACAGGAGCTTTCAGTGGTTTGGTGGGCTTTGGGGGAGCTGATCTGGGAGTGGTAATTGGCGCACTGGGCTTGGGAACAGCCGCAGCTGTTGGAGGCGACAGGGGCTGGCTCAAGTTCGCCACTATACCCTTGTCTGCCGTTCGAGTAGGGGCTACCGCCTCTGAAACACCAGCTGTGTTGCAAGTGCACTGACAGCTGCAGGTGTTAGTGCCAACACTCACCACCTCGGTCTGCGTTGAGGCATCGACTTTCGGAGTAGGTTTCTGAACCAGGGATGTGAAAGATGTAGCAAATGTGGGAGGTTGCATCGACTTATAGATCTTCTTGGCGTCACCATAGGGGATTCACTTGGTTGTTTTGATTTCCTGGACTTTGCGTTCCTCTAAAAATATTCGGCAGTCCCTACTCCAAACAGGGTGGTTCCCAGAGCAATTAATACATTTAGCCGGAGACGAGCAACCAACTCCTTCATGAGCAGCCTTACCAGAGTTGCAACAAGCCGCTTCGCCTTTACATCATAAGGTGGTATGCCCAAAACGCTGGCATTTAAAACAGCGCATTGGGGTTGGGAAATAAGGCCCCACACTAAGGCGAAGGAAGCCAGCTTTAACATGTTCAGGAAGTTTTGTGCTACTGAAGGTCAGAATAAAGGAGTCGGATTCGACAAGACTGCCATCAACCCTCTTCATGATGTGTTGGACATCAACGATACCTTCCGGAACCCACTCCCGTTGCAGTTCGTCCTTGGGAATGTCAACTATATCCCAGCATGTCACAACACTTTTGCTGTAGTTCAAGGTGCTGTGCAATTCAGTGTCTATGGCATACTCTCCAAAACATTTAGCAGTTTGGAGGTTAGCTGCTTGCTGGGAAGTAGAAGTTTCCACTAGCAAGGTCCCATTACGTAAGCACTTCACCGATTTCAAGGAGCCACAGATGCCCTCCAATCCCTTTTGTATATAGAAGGGCGAAACCTTCTCGAAACTACCCTCCTTCCGTTTTACAATGAGAAACACATTCTGAGTACCAGAATGCATCCTGTTACTAAAGACTTCACTTGTCAAAGATGTGCTGCAGTCAGGGGGACTGACTGCACTAGCCCTCTTCAGAGACTGGGTGTTAGAACCCTCCAGTGGCCCACCCTTTCCGCTGGGAGGAGGAAAAGAGGATTTCGAAGGATCCATCTCGGTCCCACGAGCAGCTAGGGAACTAGAAATCCACCTAGACAGAGCCCTGCGTGCCTAGGTAAGCCTTATACAACTGAGGTGCGGCAGGTTCCCTAGAGGTTGCCCGCTAATGACTGTTCCACCTCAACAGCCATGCATCTCATCGGCGCGTAGCACACCTTGAGACTGAGGGATTGTTTATAGAGGTTTATTCCATCCTCACGATCCGGGCGGCCAAGCTAAGATCCCCACTCCCTGAGACACACAACATTCCACCGCCGCACCGCACGGTGGTCGTTGATGTATGCCCAGAGCTTACAGTGACAGGGGACTGGCGGCACTTACTAGTCCCCAGCTCAGGAACCCCGGGTTCGCCAAGCCCGTACCCAGCAAATGAATGCTGAGCCCCTGGGGGGGAATGACTATTATTAGTACAAGATACCCTTTGCCATGCACCATACCATGGCTTGTGGAGTACGTATGCAGATGTAGATTAACACTGCCCCATTATGAGAATATAAAGTGCATGGATTGTCTTCACGGGCAAACACTTGTTCCAAGACCACAGTGATAGTGGCAGTAGTGACCTGGACATGCGAACCATAAGGAGGGAGTAAGGAAAGTAATAAATCATGACCAACCACATGGAGATCAAAACCGAGGCAGTGAAATCTAAGTGGATATGCTTGTGTGGTTCTGCACCATCTGGCCAGGGAGAGTGCTGCTGGAGAGATGCAGTGATGATGTACCTAACAGGTGGAACATTGGCGGCCCAGGTCATGATGTCAGAGTCAGTATTTGGCCAGAACCATTATGTCACATCAAACTTATCATGCAAAACATGCTCTAATGGGGAACGTGCAGGAGGTGCAGCACTCGCTGCTGAAGCAATTGATTTAGGTATGGTTAATGCTGCTGTAGCCAATAGGGACAAAATTTGCACCCGGGAGGCAAGTCAGACCACCTGCTTTGTATAAAGTGAATAAGGGTCATAACTTTGAGTTATGAGTGGCAGCCACTACATGGTGTGATGTTAAGGGAAAGGTAGAAGTGTCCAAATAGAGATCTAATTCTAGCTGGAAGCACACTGACTCATGTTGGTCGAAGGCCAGGTCAGAATCCATGGGGAATCGGGACAGCAAGTCCGTGTTTGCATGTTATATCGCTGTTCTACAATGGATGTAATAATAATAATGGTAATGGTAATAACAATAACAATAATAATAATCTCGCCCCATAACATGCCTACCAACAATATACAAAATATTAACTTCAGTCATTACACAGAAATTAATGACACATACAGCACAGAACAAAATTATAAATGAAGAACAAAAAGGCTGCTGCAAAGGAGCACAAGGATGTAAAGAGCAACTGATAATAGATGCAGAGGTGACATATGAAGCTAAAACTAAACAAAGGTTGCTACACTACGCATACATTGATTACCAAAAAGCTTTTGATAGTGTACCCCACTCATGGTTACTACAAATATTGGAAATATACAAAGTAGACCCTAAATTGATACAGTTCCTAAATGTAGTAATGAAAAACTGGAAAACCACACTTAATATCCAAACAAATTCAAATAATATCACATCACAGCCAATACAGATTAAGTGTGGGATATACCAAGGAGACTCATTAAGTCCTTTCTGCTTCTGCCTTGTTCTGAACCCACTACCCAACATGCTAAATAATACAAATTATGGATACAATATTACTGGAACATACCAACACAAAATCACACATTTGCTATACATGGATGATCCGAAACTACTGGCAGCAACAAATCAACAACTCAACCAATTACTAAAGATAACAGAAGTATTCAGCAATGATATAAATATGGCTTTTGGAACAGACAAATGTAAGAAAAATAGCATAGTCAAGGGAAAAACACACTAAACAAGAAGATTACATATTGGATAACCACAGCGACTGCATAGAAGTGATGTGAAAAACAGATGCCTATAAATATCTAGGATACAGACAAAAAATAGGAATAGATAATACAAATACTAAAGAAGAACTAAAAGAAAAATACAGACAAAGACAAACAAAAATACTGAAAACAGAATTGACAGCAAGAAACAAGACAAAAGCTATAAATACATATGCTATACCAATATTGACCTACTCATTTGGAGTAGTGAAATGGAGTAACACAGACCTAGAAGCACTCAATACACTTACACGATCACAATGCCACAAATATAGAATACATCACATACATTCAGCAACAGTAAGATTCACATTAAGGAGAAAAGGAGGAGGAAGGGGATTTATCGAAATAAAAAAACCTAGATTATGGATAGGTAGACAATTTAAAAAAATTCCTTATAGAACGAGCAAAAACTAGCAAAATACACAAAGCAGTCACTCATATAAATACATCGGCTACACCATTGCAATTTCATAACCACTTCTACAACTCTTTAGATCACATAACATCAACAGATATGAAGAAAGTAAATTGGAAATAGAAAACACTACATGGCAAGCACCCATATCATCTAACACAGCCACACATGGATCAAGCCACATCCAACACATGGCTACGAAAAGGCAATATATACAGTGAGATGGAAGGATTCATGATTGCAATACAGGATCAAACAATAAACACCAGATATTACAGCAAGCATATTATTAAAGATCCCAATACCACAACAGACAAATGCAGACTTCGCAAACAACAAATAGAAACAGTAGATCACATCAAAAGCGGATGTACAATACTAGCAAATACAGAATACACCAGAAGACATGACAATGTAGCAAAAATAATACATCAACAACTTGCCATACAACATAAACTAATAAAACAAAATGTTCCCACATACAAGTATGCACCACAAAATGTACTGGAGAATGATGAAAACAAATTATACTGGAACAGAACCATTATAACAGATAAAACACCACCACATAACAAACCTGACATCATACTCACCAATAAAAAGAAGAAATTAACACAACTAATCGAAATATCCATCCTGGATGGTCTGGACTATTTTATCTGCTGGATACAAACATTGCAATGAGTGAAGGGCACTTAGTGAATCGGAACAGACAAGAAATTTAAGACAGGAAGAATGTCTCATCTGTTCCAGTGCCTGCAAGATCGCAGACAATTCTGCATCAAAGACAGTAAAGTCTTAGGCAGTCGGGCCTTGAGGACACAATCCAAAAAAACAACAGAGCAATCAACGGAAACCCCTTGTTTCGACCCATCTGTAAAAACGGCTACATAGTCGTGGTGCTTAGATAAAATGGCAGAAAATGCTGCATTAAAAATTATGGCAGGAGTGCAATCTATCTTATACTGCAATAAATTAAAAATCACTCCGGGCCTCTTCAGTAACCAGGGTGGCAGGCGGTTAAAACCCAGGATTTGGGGTTGAACAGACTCCACACGAAGGGATTTTAGCACACATCGCACTCGGATCACAAATGGCAATGTAGCCTGGGGACGGTGGGAAAAAAGGCGATCCAGAGGTGGATAAGCAACAAGATGGTGAGCAGGCAAGGTGGGAGCTGCAAGAAACTGACAAGCCTGGTGCACCAACAGGAGCTGTCGCCGGATGGTAAGTGGCGGTTCCGCAGCCTCAGCACAGAGGCTGGGTATGGGACAGGTCCGATAAGCACCCATGGCCAGTCGAATCCCAGCATGGTGGACAGTGTCAAGGATCTGCAAATAAGACGGCCTCGCTGACCCGTACACTGTGCACCCATAGTCCAGCCGTGACGCACAAAAGCTCGATAAAACTGAAGGAGATGCGCCCTGTCCGCTCCCGAAGACCTGTGGCTGAGGCACTTGAGGATGTTCAGTGCCTTCAGGGTTCTGGCTTTCAAGTCACTTAGGTATGGCAGCCATGACAACCTGGAGTCAAAAATTAGGCCCAGAAACCACACTGTGCCTCTAAAATGTAGGACAGTATCCCCCATATGCAAAGCAGGCAAAGTAAAAAGACGACGAGAATGATTAAAATGAACACAAATTCACTTATCGGCAGAAAACCGAAAACCCGTCTTTGCAGCCCACTCCTCTAACCGCTGCACTGTTACCTGCAACTGACGGCTCATGGATGTAATTCTGGATGAGGAACAGAAAACAGCAAAGTCGTCCACAAATAAGGAGCACTGTACTGGACTTCTCACTGTAGACGTTATGCTGTTGATGGCTATGGCAAAGAGGGTAACGCTTAAAACTCTGCCCTGGGGAACACCATTCTCTTGCTCAAAGTGATCAGGCAGTGTATTATCAACTCGGGTCCAAAAAAAAAACGCTGAGACAGGAAAGACCGAATGAAAATGAGGAGGCAGCCACGAAAGCCCCATTAATGCAGTTGTGCAAGAATACAGTGTCTCCAAGTAGTATCATATGCCTTACTGATATCAAAGAAGATACCGATACAGTGATGCTGACGGAGGAAAGCCGGCTGAATCGCCGCCTCTAGAAGGGTAAGGTTGTCGACCGTGGACCGAAATTTTCAGAATCCACACTGAGAGCGACTAAGGAGTTGCCTGGTTTCTAACAGCCAGACCAGATAACGGTTACCCATCCGTTCCAGGGGCTTTCCGACACAGCTCATCAAAGCGATACTACAATAACTACTGGGACATGTGTGGTCCTTTCCTGGTTTGAGGAGAGGGATGAGGATTGCCTCCCTCCACGAGGTGGGGAACACTCCTGTCTGCCATATGAGATTAAAACATTCGAGGAGGATTTCCTTTGACGCTGCTGGCAGATGATGAAGCAAGGAGTACCGGATGCGGTCGTGACCTGGTGCAGTATCAGAAGTCTTAGTAAGAGCCGATTCAAGTTCCCATAGGGAGAAAGGGGAGTTGTAGGCCTCAGAACTGTTCGACCGAAAGTCCAAGTTTGTTCTCTCGACAGTCGCACTGTAGCGACGAAACGCTGGATCCTGATTTGCAGTGGCAGTACTTTGTGCAAAATGCTCTGCCTGCGCCTGAGCAATGGCTCTGAGTGTCGTTTGGAGGCATCCCTGGTTCAGGACTGCAGCTATTGGAAAACGACTGCGTTGACCGGAAATCCTCTGGATGGCTTCCCATACTTTTGTGGAACAAGTGAAACGGTTGATGGAGTTCAGGAACTCCTGCCATGAACTTTTCTTGCTCTCCTTAATGACACGGCATGCCCTGGTTCTCGCGATTCGAAAGGCGGTAAGATTGACCGCTGTTAGGCGGCATTTAAATCGTCAAAGAGCTGCACGCCTGTCCCGGATAGCTGAATGGCACTCTTCTGTCCACCAAGGCACAAGGCGCCGCTTAAGAGGGCCAGAAGACTGTGGTATGGACAGGTCAGCAGCATGATGGATCACAAGTGTGATGTTATCCACCCATTCCTGTATGCTGTTGTGGCGTTCAAACACAGCCAACCGACTGAACAGTGGCCATTTAGCCCTGCCAATAAAATAGCGACCTCTGCTCCAGCAATACACCATCCAGGAGATGAATGCGGATGGGGGAGTGATTGCTGGAATGAAGGTCGTCAATGACCTCCCAGGGAACAGAGTCGGTGAGGGTAGTAGAGCTGAAAGATAGGTCAATGGCTGAGAATGACCCAGTAGCAGCAGAGAAATGAGTTGGAGTACCAGTGTTGAGGATGCACAACACTTCAGACATTACGAGGCTCTCCAAAACTCGACCTCGAGCGCAAAGAGAAATGGAGCCCCACAGGACATGATGGGCATTGAAGTCGCCCAGGAGGAGAAATGGACGGGGGAGTTGTGTGATAAGATCTGTGAGAGCCTCTAAGTTCACTGCATTCAGAGGAGGTAAATAAAGGGAGCAAATGGTAAGTCACCGACGTGAATGAATTTCAACTGCAACTGCTTGCAGGTCAGTATCCAGGGGGAGAGCAGAGGAGTGGTGGTCATTATTGACAAACACGGCGACTCCGCCTTTGGCTCTTTCTCCAGTCAGGTGATCTTTGCGATATAACATATAGCCCCTTAGTACAGGAGCATCAGATGGTTTGAAATGTGTTTCCTGTAAACACAAGCATAGGGGGTATTGCCGTGCTAGGAGGTTCAGTTCCTCCACATGTGCCCGGAATCCATTCATGTTCCACTGTATAATGGGAGCCATCTATCAGGTTGGGAGTACCTTCATTCATTCTCACTTTCTGTTGGGGGGGGAGAGCCCACAACAGATGGAGGCTCAGTTTTGGGGCGAGAAGATTGCCCCAGTCTGACATCAACCTCCATCGCCTCTGAAGAGGAGTCAAGAGAGATTGACATCCACATCAGCAGACTGTATAACTTCAGTCTCCTTCAGCGGGCGAGTCTTTACCTTTGGCTTTGGTTTAGATTTTTTGGTCTGAGGTGGCACTGGAGTCAAAACCTCAGAAGCAGTAGGAGGTGTAGCAGTGCTTGGCAGTACACAAGACTGGACCCGGGAAGGGGCAGGAAGGTCCAAGATGTCAGCTACCACGGCCTGGTCAAAAGGCTGGGGAGGAGCAGCAGGCTTCACATGAACTGCAGCAGCACACGTGCATTGAACAATGCAGGTGCTAGTGCTGACAGTAGCAACCTTCGTTTGTGTAGCAGCATCAGTTTTCAAGACTGGCTGTTTCAAAACGGAAGAAAAGGAGGCAGCAAACGTGGGTGGCTGCATGGACTTTTAGATGTTCTTTGCCTCACCATATGGGATGCGTTTTGTGGTTTTAAGTTCCTGGATCTTCCGTTTCTCAAGGAAAACTCTGCATTCCCTACTCCACATAGGGTGATCCCGAGAGCAGTTGACACACTTGGGAGGAGAGGAGCAACCAACTCCCACATGGGCGGCTTTACCACAATTCCTGCAAGTGGCTTCCCCTCTACAGCCGAGAGTAGTGTGTCCAAAGTGTTGGCATTTAAAACACCGCATGGGGTTGGGGTAATAAGGCCGTATACCGAGACGTAGGAAACCTGCCGTCACATGCTCTGGCAATTTAGTGCTGAGTCAGTCTTTATGAGAGTACCATCCACCTGTTTCATAACGTGTTGCACGTCGACAATTCCTTCCCGGGACCATTCAGCCTTCAGTTCATCTTGGGGAATGTCAACGAGATCTCTGCAAGTCACAACACCCTTGCTGCATTTCAAGGTGGTGTGACATTCAGTCTCTATCGCAAACTCCCCAAGAAATTGTGCTTTCTGAAGGTTCTGGACTTGTTGGTTGAAACCTCTAGTTTCCAGCAAGGTTTCATTTCGCAAGCGGTTGACAGATTTTAAAGTGCCAGCAATGCCTTCTAAGCCTTTCTGTATATAAAATGGTGAAACTTTATCAAAACTCCCCTCCTTTGTTTTAATTATGAGAAACACATTCTGCAAAGCAGTTTGCATTCTGTTACTAGTAACTGAATCAGGAGGACTGGCTACATGAGCCCTCTTGTTGGATTGGGTGTTAGAACCCACCAGCGGTCACCCTTTCCGCTGGCAGGAGAAGAATAAAAGTTCGAGGGTTCCATCTCGGTCCTACAAGCAGCTAGGGAACTAGAAGTCCACCTAGAAAGAGAACGCCACGTGCCTAGGTAAGCCTTATACAACTGAGGCGCAGCAGGTTCCCTAGAGGTTGCCCACTAACAGCTGTTCCACCTCAACAGCCATGCATCTCATCAGCGCGCAGCACACCTTGAGATTGAGGGGTTGTTTATAGAGGTTTATTCCATCCTCGCAATCCAGGCGGTCAAGCCAAGATCCCCATTCCCCGAGACACACGACGTACCACTGCCACGCTGCACGGTGGTCGCTGAAGTATGCTCAGAGCTTACGGTGACAAGGGACTGGCGGTGCTTACCAATCACCAGCTCAGGAACCCCGGGGTCGCCAAGCCCATAACCAGCAAATGAATGCTGAGCCCCTGGGGGCACCACACTGTGAGCGACAGCACTAGTGCATGATGGGAGTGGCAACTGGGTGGGAATAAGGAGGACGCTGGGGCAGGGAGGGGAAGGGGTAGTAGGGTAGAGGTAGCAGACATTGACATGCTGCAGGTTAGAGGAGGGCAGGGGAGAGGTGGGGAGGGGGCATTGGGGAAAAGGAGAGAAGTAAAAAGAGTTGATACGATTGTGTAATGAGGGCTGTGTAGTGCTGAAATGGGAACAGGGAAGGGGCTGGATGGGTGAGAACAGTGACTAACGAAGGTTGAGGCCAGGAGGGTTATGGGAACGTAGGATGTATTGAAGGGAAAGTTCCCACATGCACAATTCACAAAAGCTGATGTTGGTGGGAAGGATCCTTATGGCACAGGTTGTGAAGCAGTCATTGAAATGAAGGAGGTCATGTTTGGCAACATGCTCAGCAACAAAGTGGTCCACTTGTTTCTTGGCCACAGTTCGTCGGTTGCCATTCATGCGGACATACAACTTGTGCGTTCTCATATCCACATACAATGCAGCGCAGTGGTTGCAGGTTAGCTTTTAGATCACGTGACTGGTTTCACAGGTAGTCCTGCCACTGATGGAATAGGTGATGTTTGTGACCAGACGTGTAGGTGGTGGTGGTGGGAGGATGCATGGGACAGGTCTTGTATCTAGGTCTATTACAGGGATATGAGCCATGAGGTAAAGGGTTGGGAGCAGGGGATGTGTAGGCTCGGTGGATGGCAGAATGCCACTGTGGGAGGGGTGGGAAGGATAGTGGGCAGGAAATTTCTCATTTCAGAGCATGACGAGAGGTTGTCGAAACCCTGACGGAGAATGTAGTTCAGCTGTTTCTGTCCCGGGTGGTACTGAGTTATGAGGGGAATGCTCCGCTGTGGCCGGACGGTGGGACTTTGGGAGATGATGGGAGACTAAAAAGATAAGGTACTTCACTGTCCACCAATCTTACCCTACTGTCTGTCCCCCTCCCTGCCCCAGCCTCCTCCTCACCTCCACCCAGTCATTATGCACTGGTGCTGCTGCTGCTCACAGTGTGGTTTCAGCTGCCTGAGACTGCAGACGTGTGTGCGAGTTTTGGGAACGTAAGGGATTGGTTCAAATAATGGAATATCCAACATCAGGAAAAGGATAGATGACAGATTCCTCCTCAGCATAAAGATCACATGTTGAGTTACAGGCAGGATCAATGGAAATACTGTTACACATTTAGCTCTTGGCTAAAGCCTTCTTCAGAAAACACACACACACACACACACACACACACACACACACACACACACAAAAACCAGCCTATGAGTACAAGATGAGAGTAGTGGAATGCGTGCTACCAAGTGCTATCTTAATGACTACAGTGCTGTTCTGGTGCACACACTTTCTGATATACAGGACTCTGACATGACTTGGACTGGACTTTGCTTGAAAATACAAACTTTTTTAAGTTAGCTTGTACTGTTTCTGAGGAGCGCTGCATGTGATTATAGAGAATGGCAACCCATTTTTTTCTCAGCTAATTTAAGTTGAAAAAAGAATTTTTTGACAGATATTGTGGAATATTCCTGCTTCAGGACCCTTTAGTTTCTTGAAGTTCCTATATGTACTCTTCAAAATGGTGTTTGTAATGGAGATGCATTCTAAATAGAGACCTGTCACTTAGTTTCTTTTGAAGGACAACCCAAATATTGAGATTTTGGTAGGCACTTGCAGAACATCTAAGGAGACCTGCAGTAAACGAAACCATGATGTGTCATTGGGTGAGGCATCCGTCATCATTGCAACAAGGTCACGTAAACCTCTGATATCCTGTGTCCAATCTCAAGAGATCACAGTCAAACACCTCATTGCACAACTGAACATCTCTGTTGGTAGTGCTGACACTAGTCCACCAGCTGTGGTACACAGAAGTGTGTGCCTGCTGGGTTCCTCGCTGCTTCATAAAAGACCATGAAAAATAACAAAGGATCACCTGTATGTTGACACATGAGCTCATCACTTCGAACTGGAAACAAAACAGCATCTATAGAGTGGCGCCACACTACCTCTCCTCCGAAGTAGTAGTTCAATGCTACATCCTCAGCTGGTAAACTCGTGGTGGTGATCTTCTGGGACTCTTAAGGCATTATTCTGTTTGACGTGCTCCTTCATGGTGCAATGATCAACTCTGATGCGTATTGTGCTACCTCAGAAATTTGAAGAAATGTCCTCAGCGCATTTGCCACAACAAAAATGCAAATGAACACCTCCTTCCCCATGACAAGAGTCTGGACACCTGAGAGCAGTTTATAAAACTTCACTGGACTGTTTTCTTCCATCCAACCAACAGCTCAGATCTCACACATTCTGACTTCCAAATGTTTGGTCGAATGAAGGATACACTTTGCAAGAAGCAGAATGTGGATGATGATGATGAGGTTATTGATGCAGCAAGACATGGTACCAATGGGCATTCAGACCCTCTCAGTAAGGTGGTGTAATGCTGTCGCATTGAATGGATATTATGTTGAAAAATTGGGCTTTGTAGCCAAAAGAGTGGGTAATAATATGGTGTACTGGAATCTTGAATAAAAACCAACCTGCTTTCATAAAAAAGTGTTACATTACATATTGAACACCCCTCGTATATAGTGTTGCAAATTACCTCCACTCTTAGTGTGTATAGATCTCTTTCTTTAAAAGACACACATTTCATTTAGTATTTCCTCAGTTATGTTGGGTTTATTTCTATCCACAATTCCGTTAAAGTGTACTTTTTTATTCTGCAATTCAGACTGTCCCCACGAGCCAAGTAGTTTAAAATGCTTTAAAAACTGCCTCCCTTCCTCAGCACTTAAGGGATGAGACCTGACAGTTCATAAAATTTCAGATTCCACATCCCGCTGGTGCCAGTATCAGGAAGGATGGTGGGCAGGTCTCCAGCCAAACCGAGGTCTGCCTCGATATCAGTACATAAGATGGACATATGCCAAAATATGCTGAACGAAAAGTGGTACATTACAAACCTGACAGGGCGGTGAATCCTCCCGCTGGAGGACGAAGCTATGTGTTAAAGATTATGTTCTATGTGCTGTCTCATTAGCAGGAAGTTCTTTCCATTGGTGAGGTTGGCAAGAAGTCCACCATGACTGTGTGGTCAATTTGAGTGACTGCAGTTTGTTTTCTACCACCTCCAACCATTCAGTTTACCACTGACATGACGATTCATTTGTCAGATAATAAATGACGGTGTGCACGAGGCTGGCAGAACAATGTAAAAACACCAACCTGACATGCTTCTTTGGTTGCTTTGTTGGCTATGTCCTTTTCCTGAATCCAACATGTTCAGGTATCAGCAAAAGTTCACCTCTGTGCCCCAGTGGTGGAGCCTCTGAAGAGTCATGGATGAGCTGGATCAACAGGTCTACCAAATACATTTGGTGGACCACTTATAGTGCACTGAGCAAGTCAGAACAGATGAGAAACCTTGTATTGTGATGCCTGTGAATCTATTGCAGTGCTGTAACAATGCCATTCATAATTTATAAATTGTTCTGGAAGGCGCACTTTGAAAGCCCTTATCAAGGAAAATAGCTGAATCACCAAGGGCGTCCTCTTGCTGAAACCATCCACATGGACAATAAAGAAATTTTGATAGCCTATGCACTTAAAATTGAAGAAAATAATGTACTTAAAATTGAAGAAAACAGGGTGGTAAGTACATAATCTAGGGTATACGTTTTCATGCACAGACAAGAACATGGCAAGTGCTATAACCCAGTTTCTCAGACATTTTTTTCAGTGGACATGGAGTCAAATCAACAGAAACTGTAGCTACTAGTCAGTTCTCATTCATTCATGAAGTTTGCAGGTAGTATGCTGTACTGATGGGTGTTTAAATTAATTATTGTGCAAGTAATGGTTGAGGCTCATGTTAAAACTGACTACTTATTACCATATGGCTGCAAATTTTACCCTCACTAGAAGAGGTGTTTTTTTATGAACAAACTACTGAAGTCAAAATATCTAGTACTTACTTCCACCTCTGGTCCACCCTCTTTCATGGCTGCTGTTTTAACCATATGGACTTGCTGCATCAACAGGTCACAGTACAATCTTAACTCAGACTTTTTTGTCTTAAGGGTATCAGGGTTAGAATCAGCTGAAATTTTAAAACTGTATAAAGCCAGTGGAATGAACAAAAAGGCCTGTTAATGTACAAGCTATGGAACAAGAAAGTATACATAATTTAATCAACCCGCAGTGCTAATGAAATGAAAATATACAGTTATACTGAAAAAAAATTCTTATAACATGCCATATGGTCTTCAGGCATTGATTGTTTATATGCTTTCCTAATTTTTTGCAAATTTAAGTAGTCAGAAATATCGACCAGAGTTGATCATAAAAGATTCCTTGAATGGTGACAAGTTACCACACTCCACTGTTTATAGTGAAGCTACACAGTAAACGTATGAGTACTAAGAGCGTTTCATATAAAAACAGGAATGTCTCAAAACTGGGCCACTACAGAGCACAATAAGTGAAAGATAAATTTGGAAAGCAAACAAACAAATAAGAGCCTATACGGCAATACTTCTAATTAAAATTCAGTAACGAGTGCACGAAATAACATCTGTAATAATTAAATAACATCAGAAACAACAATGACAAATCAAACAATTACAAAAAAGTTATGCTTCACACATACAATGTGCTGCCGAAATACTTATTATTGAAAAGGCAGTCAAATTACTTTTGTCATTAAATACTTTAATATTACTTGCTAATTGCAAACTTTAATGTCTTGGACATTTAGCGATAAAGTTTGGAGTACTAATGTTCATATGCTATTTTATAATTCAATGGTAACGAATTGAACAGTGAAACATCCAAGTTCGGGGTGTCTGAGCATACTGATGCATATGTGGAATAGGTGCAACAGGCTTGTATGTGACAGTAGAAAATTGTTACAAGCTTTAATATGACTTGAACATATATGCTTGAAACTACAACTGTGGTAATGAAATTGTCAAATGAATGATAACTGCAGGGTGTTCCAAATGATCTTCACTTTTTGTTTATCAGCTTAGTTACTGACAAAAATGGCCACTACTCAAGAGAAGGCATGGGTTGTAGAATGGTTGACAGAGACCAAATTTGACATCCAGTTCTAGCAGCACTTCTGGATACATTAAAGAAGCACCGCACCTTCAAGTCTGCCCATCTGACAGTGGTACATGAGGTTCAAGGAATCAGGAAGTATCATGAACAGCACAAGTTCTGGGTGTCAGCATGACATGCAAAAGGAGAACGGGTGCAACAGGCTTTTATCAAGAGCCCAAACAATTCAATCCATCAAGAGTATTTACTGTTGCAGCTACTTCCAACCAACGTGGGCTGGGTGCTACACAAGAGACTGAAGCTTTATACTACGAGCAGCAGCTACTGAATGTGCTTCAACCTGATGACAGGCCAAAGTGCAGATGATTTGCAAATGAGTTTCTGAGTTACATCAACAATGACCCGGACTTTATGAAACGATTTCACAGATGAAGCTTAGTTTCTTCTTTCTGGGAAAGTAAATCAAAACAATGTGAGGAGCTGATGCCCTGTGAACCCTAGTTTTACCATGGAAACACCTGATACAATAAGGCCATAAATGTCAGAGTGGAAATTAGAATATGGTTGACAGAAGGAAATGGCACACAACACCAACATCTTCAAACATGACTGTCTAATACAAGTGTGTTTCACCAAATACTATAACACACATCTACAAACAAGATCCAACTCAAAAATATTGGGTCACACAATTCAACACACCTATAACACACGTCAAACCAGATGGATGGAATAAGATGCTTCCCTTGACCCCAAATGGTATAGCATCTAACAGCTTAATACATACAAAATTAAATTCATTTAGGTGAAGGTAGGACAAGTGGTTGGCTGTAGTCCTGTTGAAGACACTAGTCTGGCATTTGCCTGGTGATCTTGCAGCAATAAGTGTTCAGCATTTGTCTATCCTTGAAACAATATCCTTAAATAGCGATTATTTCATTTACCTGGTAACCTAATACAGGACAAGGAATACACAGTTGTAGTGGCAGAGGACACTGAAATAGCCATCTAATGTTTTTGAGAGCATCGCTAGGTCAGAAAAGTGTAATTTACTGTGTTGTTACATTTTTACAATACACTAAAAAATAAATAAATAAAAATTGCTTGAGACCCAGCATTTAGAAGCAACCATTACTACAAAGAACTGTTTTTATTGTGCACCAGAATTTTTAAACACGTAAAATTCTAACTTTTTCTTCAAATGCTCTAGATCAATCAATCAAATTCATAGTGTAAGAATGGTAGATGTATCTCCTTCTCTCTTGTGTTCAATTTAAATAATGCAATGTAACAATTAACCAGTCCTCTGGCAACAACGAGAGAGGGAGCTGTAACCAGTACCTGAATCCTTCCGGCTTCTAGTTGTTACACATGCCTTAGCGCTGCCTAATGCTACAAGCCACTGTTGACGTTCTTGAGATGATGGTGCTCTCAAGTAGATATGCTGTTCTCCTGGTATGACGAGATCCATGCGAGTGTTATCCACGGGGTTCACTGCAACAATACCAGTAATCTCTAAACTTACGTACATAATAATTCTGTCGTATATGTTTACAGACTAAACTTACCTATTATTTCGCACGCTGACACCTTCATTGACCCCTTACATCCTTGATTAACTTCGTCTTGAGATTTATAGTATGCAAGCACGCCATCATCTAAGATAAACCACCGTGTCTGCCATCCTGTAACAATTATTATATACCAAAGTTTCCTAATTTTCTGCTGTACAAAGCTACCTTTGAGAGCTAACATACCGCTCCAATAGTTTGTCCACTTCCAAAGAACTCCTTCCATATTAAATCCAGCAGGATGTCATAACTGACAATTTTCAGGTTTCAGTGTACGTCCTTTCATCAGACCATCAAACTGACTGTCTTGTTCTCCTACTGTCAAAATACCTTCCACACATCGATTATGTACTATCACGCACTTCCACCGCTCGCGTCTTCCACAACGTCAACGTCAACAAACGAAGTATTTCTTTGACATTCATACGGCGGCATCACCAACAGCTCGGATCAAAGTATGTATGTTGTGACAACAGCAGCTGCAACTTGCTTTGTAGACCTCCTACATTATCTAGTGTCAACAATGAATAAACATCTTGAGAAAGACTTTTGTTGAAACTATTTTCAACCACAGACACGAATTACTTAAAACGTTTACGTTGTTATCAACGAAACTCTCGACTTCTCATCTAAATTATCGGCATGCGGTATGGTGTGTCTGCGACGACGTGCAATATCTTTGACAAAGAATTAAAGTTTACAAATATTGTTGGGTGTGGTATGAGTTGTTGAAGTGAGAGTAAGGTATCAATATGTGGATTTTGGAAAGATTTCCCATAGGTCTTGGCATCATATTGTTATTTGTCGTTTACGGTGAGCATCATTCAGTTCTGACAATCGTACGATGTTAATATATATCGAAGTAACCGTTTAATTAATATATGTTATTGAGACAGGCAGAAGAAATAAAGAGTGTAAGGTTTACCGATACCATTGTAAATATGTTAGAGGCAGTAAAGGAGTTGGACGAGGAGCCGAATGGAATAGATAGGGCCTTGAAAAGAAATCAGAAAATAAGCCCTAACAAAATCAAAGGAAGGGTAGGGCCTAATGGAGTGTTGAGAAATTCAGTCAGGTGAGAATTGGATTAGGAAATGAGATAGTAAAAGTACTAGATGAGTTTTGCTATTTTGGCAGCAAAGTAACAGATCATGGCCGAAGTAGACAGAGTGTAAAACGCAGAGTGTTAATATCTAATATCAATTTAATTTTTATGAATTCATTTTTGGAGGTATTTGTGAGGAGTGCAACCTTGTCTGGAAGTGAAACGTCAGCAATAAGCAGTCCAGACAAGAAGAAAATAGAAGCTTTTGAAATGTGGAACTATAAAAGAATACTGAAAATTATATGGGTATATTGAATAACACATAATGAGGTACGGTACTGATTTGAATTTTAAGACAAAATAAATTTGTTACACAACTTGACTAAAATAGGGGATTGATTGGTAGTACACATCCGGAGGCATTAAGCAATTGTGAATTTAATAATGGAAGGAAGTATGGTGGGGACTTTAGAGGGTGGTATAAGGGAAAGTGAGTTGAAATGGATGTGGGTTGCACCAAATCTTTGGACTGAAGATCACAACAATGTTGCAGCACAGTGTATATAAACAAAACCAAAAGCATGTGTGCCTGAACTTGTAATAATACAGTTATGACTATATACTACTATATACTTTGTGTTCAGTACTTTTCGATACCATAAGTTACATTAATATGTATTGATGCTTTTAATGTCTCAGATGACTCATTGGAATCAGTATAAAACCAAAGGACAGATGAGTATATATATTTTGAAAATGAATACATATATTTTTTGGAACAAACAAGTAAAATACATTCAAAAACAAAATGAAAGCATAACTCCTCAGGGCTCTTATAATTTAATCAGTGAAAATCCCAGATGAATGATATACATGTGCAATTTGTCTGAATTCAAGATTCAGGAATCCAGTTAGTGATATATGATTTTAATTTCTTATTTATATTTATTTATCCACAAATAATCTCACATTGATAAAGGATTTGTAACTCTACCCTACCCCCATGAACCATGGAACTTGCGCCGTTGGTGGGGAGGCTTATGTGCCTTAGCGATACAGATGGCCGTACCGTAGGTGCAACCACAACGGAGGGGTATCTGTTGAGAGGCCGGACAAACGTGTGGTTCCTGAAGGGGGGCAGCAGCCTTTTCAGTAGTTGCAGGGGCAACAGTTTGGATGATTGACTGATGTGGCTTGTAACACTAACCAAAACGGCCTTGCTGTGCTGGTACTGCGAACGGTTGAAAGCAGGGGGAAACTACAGCCGTATTTTTTCTCGAGGGCATGCAGCTTTACTGTATGGTTAAATAATGATGGCGTCCTCTTGTGTAAAATATACCGGAGGTAAAATAGTCCCCCATTCGGATCCCCGGGTGGGGACTACTCAGGAGGACGTCATTACCAGGAGAAAGAAAACTGGCGTTCTACGGATCGGAGCATGGAATGTCAGATCCCTTAATCGGGCAGGTAGGTTAGAAAATTTAAAAAGGGAAGCGGATAGGTTGAAGAAATATTGAATTTAATTGATGAAAGGAGAAAATATAAAAACACAGTAAATGAAGCAGGCAAAAAGGAATACAAACGTCTCAAAAATAAGATCGCAGGAAGTGCAAAAAGGCTAAGCAGGGATGGCTAAAGGACAAATGTAAGGGTGTAGAGGCTTATCTCACTAGGGGTAAGATAGATACTGCCTACAGGAAAATTAAAGAGACCTTTGGAGAAAGGAGAACTACTTGCATGAATATCAAGAGCTTTGATGGAAATCCAGTTCTAAGCTAAGAAGGGAAATTAGAAAGGTAGAAGGAGTATATAGAGGGGCTATACAAGGGCGATGTACTTGAGGACAATATTATGGAAATGGAAGAAGATGTAGAAGACGATGAAATGAGAGATACGATATAGCGTTAAGAGTTTGACAGAGCCCTGAAAGACCTGAGTCGAAACAAGGCCCCGGGAGTAGACAACATTCCATTGGAACTACTGACGGCCTTGGGATAGCCAGTCCTGGCAAAACTCTACCATGTGGTGAGCAAGATGTATGAGACAGGCGAAATACCCTCAGACTTCAAGAAGAATATAATAATTCCAATCCCAAAGAAAGTAGGTATTGACGGACGTGAAAATTACCGAACTATAAGTTTAATAAGCCACGGCTGCAAAATACTAACACATATTCTTTACAGACAAATGGAAAAACTGGTAGAAGCTGACCTCTGCGAAGATCAGTTGGAACACGTGAGGCAATATTGACCCTATGACTTATCTTACAAAATAGATTAAGGAAAGGCAAATCTACATTTCTAGCATTTGTAGACTTAGAGAAAGCTTGTGACAATGTTGACTGGAATACTCTCTTTCAATTTCTGAAGGTGGCAGTGGTAAAATACAGGGAGCGAAAGGTTATTTATAATTTGTACAGAAACCAGATGGCAGTTATGAGTCGAGGGGCATAAAAGGGAAGCAGCGGTTGGGAAGGGAGTGAGACAAGGTTGTAGCCTGTCCCCGATGTCATTCAACCTGTATATTGAGCAAGCAGTGAAGGAAACAAAAGAAAAATTCGGAGTAGGTATTAAAATCCATGGAGAAGAAATAAAAACATTGAGGTTCGCCGATGACAGTGTAATTCTGTCAGAGACAGCAAAGGACTTGGAAGAGCAGTTGAACGGAATTGACAGTGTCTTGAAAGGAGGGTATAAAATAAACATCAACAAAAACTTAAACGAGGATAATGGAATGTAGTCGAATTAAGTCGTGTGATGCTGAGGGAATTAGATTAGGAAATGAGACACTTAAAGTAGTAAAGGAGTTTTGCTATTTGGGGAGCAAAATAACTGATGATGGTCGAAGTAGAGAGGATATAAAATGTAGACTGGCAATGGCAAGGAAAGCGTTTCCGAGGAAGAGAAATTTGTTAAAATCAACTATAGATTTAAGTGTCAGGAAGCCGTTTCTGAAAGTATTTGTAAGGAGTGTAGCCATGTATGGAAGTGAAACATGGACGATAAATAGTTTGGACAAGAAGAGAATAGAAGCTTTCGAAATGTGGTGCTACTGAAGAATGCTGAAGATTAGATGGGTAGATTACATAATAATGAGGAAGTATTGAATAGAATTGGGGAGAAGAGGAGTTTGTGGCACAACTTGACAAAAAGAAGGGACCGGTTGGTAGGACTTGTTCTTAGGCATCAAGGGATCACAAATTTAGCATTGGAGGGCAGCGTGGAGGGTAAAAATCGTAGAGGGAGACCAAGAGATGAATACACTAAGCAGATTCAGAAGGATGTAGGTTGCAGTAAGTACTGGGAGATGAAGAAGCTTGCACAGGATAGAGTAGCATGGAGAGCTGCGTCAAACCAATCTCAGGACTGAAGACAACAACAACAACAACAACAACAACAACTGTTATACAATGCAAATTAATGGCTCAAGATATGCAAGACAGGGCATACATAACATGCTTTGAGAGGGTAGGACAGGTAGTCGGCCAGTAATAATTGGCTGTGGCCATGTAGAATACTAAGCTAGCAACTGTATGCAAACAGCAGCTATTTAATATAACTAATGGAAGAGTAGCTTTTTCAGAGTTTTGCTATGTTAAATGTAACTTGAAGAAACCTCGCATGTAGCACAATAAGTGGCAGATTTCAAGCCTAGATTCCATTAATTTCTAGTGATTTTTTTCTCCACACTTATCATTTAAACTGTCATGGTGCAATATTTCTCTTATGGATCTGTTGTTTCTATTTTACACAGTTTTGTTCTTTGCTGGTGTGAAGATCGCTGTGCACTGTGTGTAAAACTTTTCCTTATTGTTGAACCTTTGAGTCTGGAATGGCTCAAGTTGTAATACGTTAGGCTACTAGTGTTTTTTGTGTGACCACTGCCAACTTAAGCAGTCTGACGATGCATTATTACTTATAGAGTATCTTGTTTTTTAATTTTGTGATTTGTTTTGAAATGAGTAATTTGGTAATTCATTGTCATAGTGGGCACTACCTATGACTCCTCAGAGAAGGAAGGTTGAAATACATTGGGAAGCATGTCTGACTTTTATTTCTGTAATTGGTTGATTTAAAATTCAATAGTTTTTATGAGTCACTCAGTGATGTAGTTGTTAGAGTAAAGGACAAGGACAGTGTTCAGCTCATTGGGGATTTTAATGCCAGGATTGGAAATCGAACAGAAGGGTATGAAAAGGTTATGGGTAAATTTGGAGAGGATATGGAAGCCAACAGGAACGGGAAACAACTCCTGGATTTCTGTGCCAGTATGGGCTTAGTAATCACAAACTCCTTTTTTAAACATAAGAACATTCACCAGTATACTTGGGAAGGTAGGGGAACCAGATCTGTCATTGACTATATAATAACAGATCAGGTATTCAGGAATGCTGTGAGGGACACACGTGTATTCAGGGGATTCTTTGATGACACTGATCATTATTTAATCTGCAGTGAAATTGGGATTGTGAGGTCAGGTCCATATGTAGGAGGATAAGAGTGGAGAAACTTCAGGATAAGGAAATCAGGCACAAGTACATGACAGCGATCTCTGAAAGGTACCAGTTAGTTGAAAGTAGTCAATTACAGTCATTGGAAAAGGAATGGACAAGGTACAGAGACACAGTACTAGAAGTGGCTAAAGAATGTCTTGGAACAGTAGTGTGTAAAAGTAGGATGAAGCAAACAGCTTGGTGGAATGACACAGTCAAGGAAGCCTGTAAAAGGAAAAAGAAGGCGTATCAAAAATGGCTACATACCAGAATTCAGATAGACAGAGAAAGTTATGTTGAAGAAAGAAACAAAGCCAAGCAGATAATTGCAGCATCCAAGAAGAAATCTTGGAAGGCTTTGGAAACAGGTTGGAGACTACGGGGCAAGCTGCTGGAAAACCATTCTGGAATGCAATTAGCAGTCTTCGAAACGGAGGTAAGAAGGAAATGACAAGTATTTTGGGCAAGTCAGGAAAACTGCTGGTGAATCCTGTGGATGCCTTGGGCAGATGAAGGGAATATTTTGAAGAGTTGCTCAATGTAGGTGAAAATACGATCAGTAATGTTTCAGATTTCAAAGTAGAATGGGATAGGAATGATGATGGAAATAGGATCACATTTGAGGAAGTGGAGAAAATGGTCAATAGATTGCAGTGCAATAAAGCAGCTGGGGTGGATGAAATTAAGTCAGAACTCATCAAATACAGTGGAATGTTAGGTCTTAAATGGCTACACAGGATAATTGAAATGGCCTGGGAGTCGGGACAGGTTCCATCAGACTGGACAAAAGCAGTAATCACACCAATCTTTAAACATGGGAACAGAAAAGATTGTAACAACTACAGAGGTATCTCTTTAATCAGCGTTGTGGGTAAAATCTTCTCAGGTATTGTTGAAAGAAAAGTGCGTGTATTAGTTGAGGACCAATTGGATGAAAATCAGTGTGGGTTTAGGCCTCTCAGAGGTTGTCAGGACCAGATCTTTAGCTTACGGCAAATAATGGAGAAGTGTTACGAGTGGAACAGGGAATTCTATCTATACTTTATAGATCTAGAAAAGGCATATGACCGGGTTCGTAGGAGGAAGTTATTGTCTGTTCTACAAGATTATGGAATAGGAGGCAAACTTTTGCAAGCAATTAAAGGTCTTTACATGGATAGTCAGGCAGCAGTTAGTTTTGACGGTAAATTGAGTTCAGGGTTCTGAGTAGTTTCAGGGGTAAGACAAGGCTGCAACCTGTCTCCACTGTTGTTCATATTATTTATGAATCATATGTTGAAACAATAGACTGGCTGGGTGAGATTAAGATATGTGAACACAAAATAAGCAGTCTTGCATATGCGGATGACTTAGTTGTGATGGCAGATTCGATTGAAAGTTTGCAAAGTAATATTTCAGAGCTAGATCAGAAATGTAAGGACTATGGTATGAAGATTAGCATCTCCAAAACGAAAGTAATGTCAATGGGAGAGAAATATAAACAGATTGAGTGCCAAATAGGAGGAACAAAGTTAGAACAGGTGGACGGTTTCAAGTACTTAGGATGCATATTCTCACAGGATGGCAACATAGTGAAAGAACTGGAAGCAAGGTGTAGCAAAGCCAATGCAATGAGCACTCAGCTACGATCTGCTCTCATCTGCAAGAAGGAAGTCAGTACCAAGACTAAGTTATCTGTGCACCATTCAATCTTTCGGCCAACTTTGTTGTATGGGAGCGAAAGCTGAGTGGATTTAGGTTACCTTATCAACAAGGCTGAGGTTACGGGTATGAAAGTAGCTAGGATGATTGCAGGTACTAGTAGATGGGAACAATGGCAGGAGGTTGTCCACAATGAGGAAATCGAAGAAAAACTGGGAATGAACTCTATAGATGTAGCAGTCAGGGCGAACAGGCTTAGATGGTGGGGTCATGTTACACGCATGGGAGAAGCAAGGTTACCCAAGAGACTCATGGGTTCAGCAGTAGAGGGTAGGAGGAGTGGGGGCAGACCAAGGAGAAGGTACCTTGATTCGGTTAAGAACGATTTTGAAGTAAAAAGTTTAACATCAGAAGAGGCACCAATGTTAGCACTGAATAGGGGATCATGGAGGAATTTTATAAGGGGGGGTATGCTCTAGACTGAACGCTGAAAGGCATAATCAGTCTTAAATGATGATGAGGAGGAGGAGTACTTTTATCATGGCAGCACAATGTGAGGGTGATGGAGTGCTTAAATTGCTCCTCACTGTGCATCATCCAGTGTGCTACACAGAGCTTTTGTCTTCTTGTTTATTCAAATCTTAATTTTTTTCCTGGTGTAGGACCCTCTGCACATTATCAGATTAGATGCTGGGAGCTTGTCATACCAATATATTTATTAATGTACAGATGGACCTTAAGAGAGAGAGAGAGATTAGAGTAAAGATTATCCCTTGATGATGGCAGAAAAGTGCTGAAACATCATTGGCTTGGGATGAAAGAAATGGTTATTTGGATAAATAATAGGTGGACCTTATCTTTAGTAATTTTATATGCAAACAGGGTCACTGCAAGCGCATTGAAACAAAAACGATGTATGTACCTCTGTTTTAGGGGCCCTTGGACCTCTTTTCATGGACACCATTATGTAGCCTGGTTTCACCACTGTATCGTCATCTATACTAAGAACACGCTCAAGCCATTAAAGGTGGTTTTCTCACTCTTTTCCCCAAAATGGTGCAATACCAGAGTGTTTCTTAACATCAAAATTTGAAACAAATCCAGCAGTCCATTAAAGCATCTTTCATTCTGTACTTCTCTGTAGTACACCAGTGCTTGATGTGGTAATACAGTGAACAACCAACCAATTACTTTGACAGTGATAAACTCTATTCTGATGCAGCCGACAGTGCAGTCAATCTCATTCAAAATAGTTACCACACTCATCTGATTATTATCTAAGATGGATGGAAAAATATTTAAACTAACAGATACATCTTATCAGAATATAAAATATGCACTGTAAAAATATGTCTGCTGAACTATTTATTTATTTTGGTATATCCTTTTATGCTTGTGTAATGCTGGGATGCGGAGTACATCAAAGAATATCTAAAATGTAAATTACACAGAACGTGTAACAGACAGAATCAAAGTGGAGAAAAAAAGATAGGGCTGTCATACAAGGATTAACACATATTGCACAACAGTACGGTTCATAACGAGCACTAGAAATGTATAGGTACAATGTGTAAAAACACTATGAAAAAATTCATTTAATAAATGAAAGGTTTATCAGGTGTATACAGCTTTATTTTCTTTTTAAATAATGTGCTGTTACTACATTTGATGTTTCTTTGCAAATGAAGCGACTGTAAATTGGGAAATGCCTTTACGGCCACTCTATTTGGCTGCCATGTCCAATGTCAAATTGATTTGTGTGAACAGTTAATATGTTAATACTGAAGTGCTGTGCACCGTTGTATACCCGAGTTAGATGTTTGAAATCACAATGGAGGTCAGTCTTTCTTCATGTATTGTCATCCGTATGCATTTCATTGGCTTCATAGTGCACATGATTGTCAGCAGTGAAGCTCATTACGGAATAAATGCACTGTCTGCCAAAGAAAGAAAATATAGTGAAACACTCAGAAGGGGAGAGAGAAATGAAATGAAATTTCCCAGATTGAGAGGGAATGTGATATTATTTCAGTGGTTACAAATTTGAGTGTAATTTAGAAATAACTTGACAGTATGAGCTAAGATGTTGCACCTTCTGTGACCTGGAAGCACTAAATTATTCACTTAGGAAAGGTGTTGTAAAGCCATTGTATCCTCTTCTTTGGCAAGTTGGCCCACAACTGCTGTAACTCGTCCTTGGTATCCTAAAATCTGGCACTGGGGCACAGTTGACATCCAACCTGATTTCACAGGCGTACTGTCAGGGACAGATCTGGGGATATTTTTGGCTATGGAGGCACCTCAACAACATGTTAATAGTTCGTGGAGAGACATGCCGTTTTTGGACAACCATTATCCTGTTGAAAAATTGCATCACAATACTGTCACAAGAGAGAGAATACATGAGGATTCAGGAGGTTGAGGACGTGTTGTTGCGCCATCAGGATTCCCTCAGTCACTACGAGCAATGATCTAAAGTCCTACCTGATGGCTTTCCAGACTGTGACACCATGACTAACAATGCTGTGCCTTTCCAAAATAATGGAACTCCTCCCAAAGTCACCACTATACTTGTCCACGATGGTCATCCAGAATAACGCAGAATCAAATGTGATTCCATTCATCGGCAGCCCAAGCTTCATAGACACGGCACAACTCCAAATGCATGGTTGACAGTCTAGCAGTGTTTTGGAAGCATATGCATAGGCTGGTAATTCCCTTGTCTGTATGCTGCTGGTCTCCGACCCATGGTGTGGGACAGCCCAGAATGTTTCAGGAAGTCTATTACTTATTCTCGAATGGTAGGTGCAGATATGATGGGGTTACGATGTGCTTGGTGTGCAATACAATTGTCCTCCCTTGTGGCAGTCATATGTAGTTGACCAGAACTTTCATGATGCATATACCTGCCCTCACACACTCATGCAGTCCACCATTAGGCCACTGTCACATTTGAATGCTCATCAAATCTGGATATTGCAGGAGTCAACCAGCCAGACTGTTCGAGACACACAATGAGGCCCCTTTTTAAATACCTGTCAGGTGCTGATAATACTCTCTCACATGAGTAGGCATAACTGGAAATTAAAAGCTCTGTGGCAGCTATTAAACAACAGGAGGAATGGTAAGTCTAACTTTCAGATCTCAAGTGCCTACTGAAAGTACTGTGAAATGCCCCATGCTTGCTGTGTAGAATGGGCTTTTAGATTGGAATTGATATGCACTTCAACTGTCTCTTGTGACTGATGTTCCATCACACCTGCTGACACCTCTGGGCACTTGGTACTGTTCGGGTTTAGGGACCTGTGTGGATGGAATTTAGTTTTTTAGTACTTCTTTCTTACTTTTTCACCTTCCACCGATATTTGTCTACAATAACTTGATGTGTATTGATTGACGTATGGGTATATAGGGTTGCAAAGATATTAACTGAGTGGTAAAATTTTCATTGTAAAGAATGTAATGTTGATTGAAATTTGTTAGTTCTGTCTGTTGTATGGCACAGGCGTATTGAGCAACTAGGTAGTGAGTTGTAGTGCAGGCAATTTTCTATAAATCAAAATGTTGGAAAGAACACTGGATTGCTCATTTTATGTCAAGTACCAAACATAGTTCATTCTGTTGGCACCTCAGTAAGGATCTCTTTGTAAGAAATGAGTTCTAGGAAGTGGTGTCAGCATGGAAAGGGTGTTAATGGTGTTTCAAAAACATGAAGGGCATTTTGCTGATCAACTTCCTGCTTGGAAGTGAAACATTAAACACTGAAATACTAAAATTTTGTGCCAGTCAGAAAAAAAGGAGTGGGATGCTAAGTTAAATTTGTAGCATTGATACATGGCAGTACTTGTCCACATATAGCTCAGTACAAAACATGTTTTCTGCAAGAGTTTGGCTGAATGATGTTTGACCCGCTATTCTATAGTCCTGATTTTTTTCACAGCAGTTTCCTTCTCATCTTATACCTAAAGACTTTCTTGTTTGATTAACAGTTTAGTTGTGACTGAGATGTACAGACAAAAGTAACCTGTTGGTTATAATCACAAATGTCAGACTTTTATGACACTGATTCTTTATTGTTGCACTTCTCTGAAAAAAAGAGTTAATAATTGGTGAGCTAATAAATGATTTCCACATGATTTTTTTTCTCTTTAACTCCTTAGAGAAGCTTACTACCTGGATAAATATTGTCTTAGGAGAGCATTCATCATCCTAAAATCCATTTATATGTAAGGACCCATGTTGTTTTAAAAGCCAAGAATGTGGCCGACCTTAACTTGCAAAGGTCATACTAATTTAGGAACTATGGGTAAGCAGCATGTATGTTAAGTGTGGCAGAGGCAACCTCAGACATTTTCCTAAAATATTTGGACAAATATCCACTGTGGAAGAGAGACTTGATTTGTTGAAAGTAGAAAAAGGTCCAGGGAATAAAGGTGATTAAATGTGTACTGTTTGTTGAGACAAAAACAATGTTCAAATCCTTGTAGTTTCTGTTAATTAAATTTTTCACTTTACCACTGAAAATGCTTACAACAAAAATAAGATGTCACAGTTAACAAAATTGAGTCTGCTGTTTCCTCTGTTTACAAATATGTACCCTTTGTGATGGGACTGTGCTTATCAGGGAGTGTGTTCTGGCAATTTAAAGAATGTTGTGGTCTCTTCTCCCATCCATCCAGCTGATTAAATACCACCAACATACGTGTCATCAAGCTTTGTTGCCATCTTCTCACCAAAAGAATTTAGTACAGGGTGACAATTATTGAACTATTTGAATAAAATGTAAATTAGTTACAAACTATGGCATGCACACACTGTATTCAAAATGTAAATGTCACTACAGATACTCAGATTTAGGTTATGACATGTTCGATATGCCTGCGATCTTTGGCAATGATGTAATAGCGAAATTCTGAAGTGTTGGAACATCAGTGCTGTTGATGACCTCCTGAATGGCTGTTTTCAGCTCAGCAATGGTTTTGGGGTTATCACTGTACACTTTGTCTTTAATGTCGCCCCACAAAAAGGAGTGACATGTGTTCAGATCTGGAGAGTATGGCAGCCAGTCGATGCCAATGCCAATGGCGGTCCTCAAAGTGCTCCTCCAGGACATCAAACATTCTCCTGCTTCAATAGGGTTGAGCTCTGTCTTGTATGAACCACATCTTGTCAAAATCAGGGTCACTTTGGATGATGAGGATGAAATCAATCTTCCAAAATCTTCACGTACCATTTGGTAGTCTCTGTGCCATCTAGAAATATCGCACCAATTATTCCGTAACTGGACATTGCACTGCACACAGACACCTGTTGAGAGTGAAGAGACGTCATGATTGCGAATCGCAGATTCTCAGTCCCCCAAATGCGACCATTTTTGTTATTAACAAATCCATCCAAATGAAAGTGGGCTTCGTCGTTAAACCAAACTACAATGCGCATACTAATTCTTATCATGCCTCGTGGCCAACCACGCTGTGTGAATGTCCTAACAAAAACTGTTCAGAAGTTATAACAATTTAATTTCACATAGTTCAATAAGTGTCACCCTGTAAATGGGAGGGAAGGGTAATTGATTGAAAAATATGATAAAAAAAGGGAAACATTACTGTTGATCTAAGACCACAAGGATCAGAAATTAAGTTATTGTAACCTTAAAAAGACCTACCTGTCCTCCCCCAGCTGTCGTGGAGTCCTTGCCAAGGTGGGAAGAAAGGGGAACACAAGAAGCTTACTGGTAATGACTGTATCACTGTAGTGTACAATAAATTAATTCAGATCTCACATTGAAAAACTAAAGCTTTTGGCACCACATTGTCCTAAACCTTGTGGTTCATTGAAGGAAAGTAAGAAACCATGATAGTATGGGTCTTATGAGGAACATTTTGGAAACCAAAATGCTTGTTAATTGCTGTATGAAACTGTGTGTCAGAGCTTCACAAAAATATTCCCATACAGTGGTGCACTATTCTACTAATATTGCACCTGGTAAATGTAGTTCCAGGTTTTTTCATGCTTGCAAGAGTATATTGAATATATCGAAAGCAGAGGAATTAACATTAGTCTCACCGGCTTCTCCTCATGAGAACAGTATTTGTAGTAGCTCATCATGCTGGTCGGTTTCGAGATCTCATTCAAAATATAATGCCATGGCATCTTAACCCAAAACCTGAAGAAATTCTCCCTCCATTTGTAACAAAAATTTAGAAGACACCAGGATTTGATTGCTGTTGCTGCAAGAAGAGCTCAGCAAAGCATCATAGTGTTGCTCTTCTATTGCATTCAGTGGACCTATACGTGAGGTGTATATTGATCAACTCTTCCTAGTAAACCTATTCATACTGCAGTGAATAACTTTTAATGTGCAACTAACACTGCTGGAAAAATTAAACCAAGACAAGCAGGACTGAGCAGTACTGAATGCAAAATTGCCGCGCGGGATTAGCTGAGCAGTCTCATGCGCTGCAGTCGTGGAGTGTGTGGCTGCTCCCCCCCCCCCCCCCCCCCCCCCCCCCCCAGCCCCCACCCGGCCCAGAGGTTCGAGTCCTCCATCGGGCATGGGTGGGTGTGGTTGTCCTTAGCATTACTTAGGTTAAGTAGTGTGTAAGCTTAGGGACTCATGACCTTAGCAGTTAAGTCCTATAAGACTTCACACACATTTGAACATTTTTTAATGCAAAATTAAAGATGAAGAATAAAGCAGGAAGTACTATAGTCAGCAGCAATTTCCATGAATCAAACAAACAATTTTTTTTTTCTTCCAAAAGACACTCAGTTTATACTGTCAACATTTGTAGTGTTGTGCAGATATTTTTATGCAGCAGAGATGTAATGGTAAGTGGAAGTACAAAATCAAATTAAATGTGTTTACTCTGTAACGAGCCACAGAGACCATGGGTCCCTTACATTATAGTACTCAGGATATATCCTTGAACAACCTCCAAAATTGTTCTGGTGAGTTCAGGTTCAGCCTGTGTAATGATGGACTGAATGGGTTGATTGTTCATAAGATTTGTGTTTAGGTATGAAGAATGTGTTCATAACATTGGTGTAAATTACCTGTTCATTTTCAAGTGGGCTATGAAGTAAACGTCATTTGATAAGTGATAATAAAGTTCTCTGTTAAGTATTTACAGTTTATGCAATTTTATTTTCTGTAATGAATAGTTGTGAATACAAAGAAATTATTTAGAATAATGAACTTATAAATTTAATTCTTCATTCGTGACTCTTTATTTCTCTATTGGTGTTGGTCTGCAACACTTATTAGAATAGGTTTTTCAGCTGAGAATTATGATTTTTCTGTTTTAAATCAATCTTATCTTTAGCCGCATCATACTGATTTGATTAGGAAATATTTAGTTATTTATTTTATTTGTTTATTTATTTTCTCACAGGTGAAAGTCTTGAATGTTATGTGTGCAGATCACAGGAGACAAATGGAGAGAAGTGCCTCAACACCATAAAGACTTGTGAACAAGGAGAGGATGTGTGTCTGACAGAGATAAAGTGGGGAAGTAAGTAACGGAAGCTTACATATTTTTGGATCTGTCCTGTTCAGATTGACATAAACCAATTAAAAAAACCACTGTTTTCTCCATATTTTGTTTCTATGTAACTGATAATTTTGTTCTCAAATAAAATGTATTCACTTCTCGTGACCATACTTTTGCTTTTTCGATTGCTCTGTCTGTGCACATAACTTGAGACAGGACTTCCATGAACTGGCTGGTAGGTTCTTAATTACATTTTAGAAGGATTAAGTAGACTAATGTTGGGATATCCAAACCAGACATTCATGTCTTGAAACACTTGGTATCCATAAGGCAACTTTCTTGATAGGGCAGTTTTTGGGGACAAATAGTGTTGGACTACTCTACATCTCACACTGTAGACAACGTGGGGATTCAGTGTATGCAGCACTCTAGGCATGACTTGGATATATTACGAATCAAGCAAAGACAGACTGACTGCTAAAGGACAGTATTTACTTGAGGACTGCTACCATGCAAACTAGTAGTGGTAGCGATGGTGGTGATTCTAGGCTCAGAAATTGGACCTGGGACTGCCATGGCCCTATCTCTGCCGAGCTTTAGCACTGCTGACGTGTTACCAAAATCTTTGGGACCCTTGCAGCTTTGAGTACTGTGGCTAATGAATTGGAAGCCATACTGAAATTTACAAGTTTCAGGGATGATTGTGTACTGGTGCTGCTGAAAGAATGTTGGGAGTAGTGGACTGAGTAAACTTCAGCTTGACTAAATAATAAGGGTTATAGAAACTTAACTACTTTGGGGTAATATTTTCAGATCCTTAGGATCTGACAGTAGGGTCATTCCATGTCAATTCAACCAATTTGAGAAAATGTTCCAGCTGACAGTCTCAGATTTGGCTGAAATTTAGCACACCCATGCACAAAATTTTAAGTTCCCCTGCCAATTAGTTCCAGAATTATGGCTTGTGAAAGAAGGTGGCGTGACCCGGAAATTGCAACCCACATCTGGCAATCTATCTTCAGACCCAACTTCAGGTCTTAATAACTTTGGAACTATTCCACACAGTACAGTGAAATTTTAACAATCCAGTAACATCCACTTAGAGAACACATTCTATGAATCAAACACCAACAACATATTTTTGAGGGAAAACAAAAAATTCCAAAATGTGATTAAAAAATGTAATACGTTAAAAGGTACATATTGTAGGTGCCCTCTATGCCAAATATAATTCACTCAAAAAGCGTATAATTTTTTTTGTGGTAAGCTTAATGTGGTTGAAACACACACATAACTCATCTTGCCCATATCAGTCACACAAAAAGAGTTACATGCAGGCGAAAATACAAAAATTTGAAATATTACCTGAAAAACATGGATTTTCTAAGTGTGGTAGCACAAAAGGGACAAGTGATATCCAAGCCAAATTTCAAACATTGCATAAGTAGACCATAATATAATATGTGGCAAAATTTCAACTTGTTATTGCAATGCATTTGTGTACAATAAAAGTTGACAGAGATGTATTTGGTTACGTTTCTTTTAACATGATTTAGGAAGTAATAGTGATGATGCAGACAGCTTGTTTCAGATAAAGCTGCAGCAGTTGTTGGAAACCATTAGGCAACAGAAAGTTAAGCAATGGTTGTTTTCAGACACAGAATGAGTCATTGTTAGGCAGGAACAACAAAGGAAACAAGCAACAATTACATGTTACTCATGTTTTAATATTCTAGTTCAGACTGGCCAGTACTGTTGTGGAAAGTCAGTATGGAGGCAGAAGAGTGTACTAGTGGTGCTCTTGTTCAAACAAGTTGCAGTATTGGCTCTGAGGACTATGGGACTTAACTTCTGAGGTCATCAGTCCCCTAGAACTTAGAACTACTTAAACCTAACTAACCTAAGGACATGACACATATCCATGCCCGAGGCAGGATTCGAACCTGCAACCGCAGCGGTCGCGCGGTTCCAGACTGTAGCATCTAGAACCGCTCGGCCATGCTGGCGCAGTATTGGTAGAGCCAAACATCTGAATGTCATAAAACAACATATGGAACAAAATGTGGCATTCGCTTTGTACTGTATGATCTGGATGAATCGGACCAAGATTTGTTGCTATGGAGGTCTGGGATACACGATGTGGGCACAAGAAGTACAGTCCCAGGAAACTTTAGTGTTTGTTATCATCATATGAAAGTGTTTGTGGATAAGTATTCTTTCCTACAAAGAAGTTGTTTTGATCCATTTCAGCTTCATAAGAAGACAGTGAAGTGTAGCCTCAGAGAAATTGATATAAAATCAGTATTGAAAGTGAATCAGTGCATGGAACTTAACATGAAACCAGGACAAAAGTTATGTTCCAGGTGTGTTAACACTGCTAAAAAATGAAGAATATTCTGATGATTTACATGACAGTGACAAAGAGTATCAGCTACCTACAACCACAGTGGATGAGCAATTAAATACTTCAGTGACTGTTCTTGGTTTGTCTCCAATGAAGACACACAAAGTTGGGAAAAGAGACGGCCCAGCTATGGTAGAAGAAAAGTACAAGAAGCTCAAATTGAATTAAAACACAAAATAGCTGACACACTAATTGTGGAAGAGGAAGAACTATCTGCTCCAAAGAAACAGAAATCATGCCAGAAATGCTCTGATTTGGACAAAATTGTGCACAATTTGAAAGAAAAAGTGTCATATCCACATGCCAGAAAAAAGTAACTATTCTTACCCTTGCACCTTCCAGCTGGTCTATTGACTAAACGGCAAAGGAATTCAATGTTTCTACATATATGGTAAAGCAAGCTAGGAAAATAAAAGCAACCCAAGGAATGCTTCCACAACTTCAGCAGGCTCAGGGTAAGCAATCGAGTTCAGAAATAAAGGTGCTAGTGTCAGTGTTTTATGAGAATAATGACTACAGCCGAATAATGTCTGGAAAATAAGACTATGTATCGGTGAAAGTGTGAAATGTACATGTACAGATGCATAAAAGACTGTTACTATGCAACATATCAGAACTAGATGTAGAATTCAAGGAAAAGTATCCCAATACCAAAGTAGGTTTATCACCTTTTTTCAATAAACTGTATGGTGAACTCCTTATGGACGACAAACTTGTTTTTTATAAAAAATGGACCCATATGGATCGCACAAGTCTTGAAACAAATCAAAGTACAGTGGAAGATTTTGTTGAAATGTGTTGTCAAAAAACGGACAAACTGACCACACACAGCTTCACAGCAACAGCACAATCAGCTTATCTCCAGTTTTTTAAGAACAATTTGAAACAAGATGAAATTATAGTAATACTAGACTTTTCTGAAAATTATGTATTTATATTCAAGATGCCATCCAAGGATATCATTGGGACAACAGTCAAGCAACTCTCCAGGCATTTGCGCTTTACTATAGAGATGAATCATGTGATGTGTCTGTCATGAACCTGTGCATTTTTAGTGACTGTTTAATTCATGATGCCATTACAGTTCATGCCCACATTCGCACTGTCATGGCATGTGTGAAAAACAAGCTGCCTCACATACATTTTAGAAATACTTCAGCGATGGGGCAGCTTGTCAGTACAAAAACTGTAAAAATCTCAAAAATTTATGCATGCATTACCATGATTTGTAGATTCACGCAGAATAGAATTTTTTCGCAACAAGTCACGGTAAAAATGTATGTGATGGTACTGGTGCTACCATTAAGCTCATGGCATCACGAGCTAGTCTGCAGCACCCTACAGAAGGTCACATTCTAACACCTCTTCAATTATTTATCTGGATACAGAAAAATATCTCTGGTGTACAATCAGTCTATGTTTCGAAAGATGATGTGAAATCTGTCAAAGAGTTGCTAAAAAGCAGACTAGAACACGTTAAAACTGTTGCGGGCACAAGGAGCCATCATCACTTCTCTCCAGCGGACTCTGACAATGTGCAGATGAGCAGACTGTCCGGTTATAACTATAGGTTCATGCACAACATGTGTCTTCACAGTGTGTCTGACTCAGGATTCAGAAGCAAAAGCAGCAACATACAACCAGGTTGCTATGTTATTGCTGTTTATGATGACAAATGGTACTTAGGATGTGTTGCAGAGTGTTGTGAAGCAGAAGGTGATGTATTTGTGAACTTCATGGCACCAGCAGGACCAGCAAGATCATTTCATTGGCCACATTTGGCAGACAGGTGTTGGATTCCTTTTGAACATATTCTTATGACAGTTCCAGTGCCTGCCACAGTGTCAGGAAGACAATTTGCCACTCAATGTAGAGAGTACAGTAGCTAAAGTGTAGGGGAACTTCTGTTCAAAGCACAAACGACCGGTTTTTATCAGTTAAGGTGCAGTAAACATTAATGATAGGTTGTGTTAATCCATATATATGTGTTGCTTAGTGATTAAACAGTTGTGGGAGAGGATAAGAAGAGGCAGAACAGTTTACGATATGTTTTTACAAAATTGTGTTGTGGAGCAATGGCCACATCACCAAATACATCTGTCAACTTCCATTGTACACAAATGTCCAGCAATAACATGATGAAATTTTGACATATATATCATTATGGTCTACTTATGCAGTGTGTGAAATTTGGCTTGGATACCACTTGTCCCTTTTGTGCTACCACACTTCAAAAATCCATGTTTTTCAGGTAACTTTTCAAATTTTTGTATTTTCGTGTGCACGTAGCTCAGTTTTTGTGGGTGATATGGGCATGATGAGTTCTGTGTGTGTTTAGGCCACATTAAGCTTACCACAAAAAAATTTATACCCTTTTTGAGTGAATTATATTTGGCATAGAGGGCACCTACAATATGTACCTTTTAACATATTACATTTTTTAATCACATTTTGGAATTTTTTATTTTCCCTCCCTGGTGTTTTGGTTCACAGTGTGTGTTCTCTAAATTGATGTTACTGGGTTGTAAAAATTTCACTGGACTGTGTGGAATAGTTCCAAAGTTATTAAGACCTGAAGTTGGGTCTGAAGATTGATTGCCAGTTGCGGGTTGCAATTTCCGGGTCATGCCACCTTCTTTCACAAGTCATAATTCTGGAACTAATTGGCAGGGGAAACTAATACTTTGTACACGAGTGTTCCACACATGGTAGAATTTGTGTACTGAATTTCAGTCAAATCTGAGACTATGAGCTGGAGCCCCTGGTTGAACTGACATGGAATGACCCAGTAAGGCGGTGTAGATGAAAGAGGTGTTAATATTGTCCCATTGAAACAACAATCAAGTCTATATCTGAAGGCAGGGTCGTCAGTGAAATACAACACTTAACAATGAAAATACATTTGTTACTGACACCGGTGTCCAGCCAGAACAGAACCGATCAGATCTCTGGAAGGAGAGTGCACTTATATATGTGTGCCTAATTTCTAGTATTTGTACAACTACTGAACCTTCCAAATATACAAACATAACATGCATAAAAGTTTCAGACACCTTCCAGAAATGATAAATATGAGATAATAAACAATTATGGGGCAGTCTACTTCGAACCAGACCCACAGTACACCATCCAGTGATGCTAACCACTACTCCACACTAATGGCACCAGAGCTTGCAGCATAGCTTCCTGTCCAGGACCAGTGACCTGCTGTTTCAGATGCCCTCATTGGAACCAACAGTAGCACCTTAGATCTGGATCTTGTTGATGGTCCTCTCTATGGCAGCCCTGGTGGATCCTCGTGTTCTGGTCATGTTGGTACACCCTCTCCAGTTGAATGGTCATCAGTGGTAGCCCCTCCTGTTAAACCTTCTGTCAGTACAGTGGGCCTTGAGTTTCATTGAACTTTCCATTGTCAGTCTGCATTTGGACTGTAGTAGGGCGTCATATGGAGGACATGGACAATGTCTCAGCACTTTGTCATCTTGATGAAGGCTTGTAATATTAGACTTCGTAAGTAACATCTGACAAGTGACAAAGGATGCGATGTAGCTCAGAGTAGCACTTTAATAATGTTTCTGATAGTCCTACTTTCCATACAGGCTAAAAAATCCATACAAAGACTCCAACTGTGTCTCACTGGCAAGGGATAGACTTTATAGTGTTCTCAGTCTTTCTCCTTGGCATCCAAGGTCTGTACACAAGCCAGTTGCCTTGCTTCTTTGGTCTTGGTGATGTGGCTTTAATGTTGTCATTCTGAGTATCATCTGGATGAAACAGGAACAGTGTATCCATTGTTGCCTCAACTTCATGATTGTGGAGCAGGAAGGACAGAGTGAAGTCTGTAGGGTCTTACTCCATCGCGTTTATAAGTGAATGTCAGGACTGACAGTATTGCATCCCAGTCTTTATGTTTAACGTACATTGAGAGTATGTCTGGCAGTATCTTATTAAAGCATTCTGTGAGGCCATTCATCTGTGGCTGGGAGGCAGTTGTCATCCTGTGGGTGATGTTGCAATATGAAGTTATCTCCGATATTTGTCATGAATGGAAAACATTTTCATTATCAGAGATCATCAAATGGAATGCTCCCCGTTTCAAAAATGATGTCTTGTACATGGAACTTAGGACTTTCTGTAGCTTTAGGAGTCAATACAGCTTTGGTGACAGCATAACAAGTGAGGTAGACAGTGTTGGCTGCTATCCATCGATACCCATTTGTCAACTTCAGGAAAGCCCCCAAGAAGTCAATTCTAATTCAGTAGAATGGTGCTGCCGAGGGCGGGATTGGTACTAGGTGCGTCAGAGCATGTGCCCTGTCATTGACATTCCTTGCAGTGGCTCACATAGTGTTTTAATGGATCACCAGAGACCAGGCCAGTGATACCTGTGTCTGATTCGATCTGGAATCTTCAAGAATCCCAGGTGACTAGATATTGGAATGTCATGGATATACTTAAGGATAGCTGGCTGCAGATGAGCTGTGAAAAGCAAACATTTCCACACCAGCAGATCATAGTTTCTCTTGTATAATGTTCCATTTATTAACTGGAATCCTCATTTTGGTCAGTTCCTCGTCCTTAAAGATTTATGTGGTTTTCAGTAATGCTGGATCTTCCCTCAGTTCAGCAGCAATGTCATTTAATGTAGCTTGACAGAAATATCATCCACACTACTGTGGTCTGCCAGAGGATTGCCTGAAGGACAGTCAGTTTCCTTGTGTATGCAACCGTTCTTGTATTCCATTGCGATGTCAATTACCTGGAGCTTCAGTGCTTATCTTGCTAGTCGACCTGACGGGTCCTTCAGGGTAGTCAGCCAGTGTAGAGAATGGTGATGTGTCACAATGATGAACGGTTTGCCAATTAAATATGGTTGCAACTTGGTGATGATAGACAACCACAAGGCAGTGTTTCTTAATTGTACTTGGAGAATACTCTGGAAGTTTGAGCTATTGCCTTTTCAGGACTTCCTAAATTTGTTTTAGAACTGCCCCTATCCCAAAGCTGCTAGTTTTGGTGTGAAGTTTTGTCTTGGCATCGTACAATGTTAGAACTATCCATAAGGACAAGAAAAGATCTTTCTTGCACCTCATTAAAGAAAATTTGGCATCTCCCTGCAATAGTTCTTACAAGAAACATATCTTGCTACAGAAGTTGTTTATGAACCACTGGTAGTATGAGTACATCCAAGAAAACTTCTCACATCATGAATGTGCTGAGGCATTGGAAAATTGTAATTGTTCTTATTTTCTCTCAAGATTTTTATTTCTTGGCTGACGAAGAGGTACTTTTTGGATTCAGGCAAAGACTCACAGTATGAACACACTTCAACACTGTTGTCAGGAGGCTTAGATGTTCTTAGGATGTCTGTAAGAAAACAACGTCATGCAATAGCAAAGACATATTGTCCATTTATGGTGTCAAAGCACATTGTCCATCATACATTCAAAGGTGCCTGGAGCCTTACATAGTCCAAACAGCATAACACTGAACTTGGAAGTGTCAATAGTTATGATTACAGTTGTTTTCTCTATCATCCTCATCAGCCTCAATTTGCTGGCAGCCTGATTGCATGCCCATAGTTGGGAAATACTTTGCTCCATTTAACAGTCCATGGCGTCATCAATGCACAGTATTGGATTGATATCTTTCTGATTTTGTTCAGTCAGTGGTAGTTGACACAGTAATGTCACATGCTGTTTTTCTTTTTCACAAGGATCTCCGTAGAGGAGCAAGAACATTCTGAAGGTTCACTGATGTCACATACAACATCTTCTCCACTTCCTCCCAGATTATCTGTTGTTCAGCTGGTGACACACACTGCGAATGCTGGCTAATTGGTGGATGGTCCCAGTGTTTTATCATGGATCACTTGGTCTGTCTTTTCTGTACTCCATATTTGAAAGCATTTGAAAATTGTCACATAATCACTTCACTGGCATTGTTCCTCAGTCAATCCATATCCTATTAGCAGTTTGATAATACACTCCTGGAAATGGAAAAAAGAACACATTTACACCGGTGTGTCAGACCCACCATACTTGCTCTGGCTGGACACTGCGAGAGGGCTGTACAAGCAATGATCACACGCACGGCACAGCGGACACACCAGGAACCGCGGTGTTGGCCGTCGAATGGCGCTAGCTGCGCAGCATTTGTGCACCGCCGCCGTCAGTGTCAGCCAGTTTGCTGTGGCATATGGAGCTCCATCCCAGTCTTTAACACTGGTAGCATGCCGCGACAGTGTGGACGTGAACCGTATGTGCAGTTGACGGACTTTGAGCGAGGGCGTATAGTGGGCATGCGGGAGGCTGGGTGGCGGACCGCCGAATTGCTCAACACGTGGGGCGTGAGGTCTCCACAGTACCTCGATGTTGTCGCCAGTGGTCGGCGGAAGGTGCACGTGCCCGTCGACCTGGGACCGGACCGCAGCGACGCACGGATGCACGCCAAGACCGTAGGATCCTACGCAGTGCCGTAGGGGACCGCACCGCCACTTGCCAGCAAATTAGGGACACTGTTGCTCCTGGGGTATCGGCGAGGACCATTCGCAACCATCTCCATGAAGCTGGGCTACGGTCCCACACACCGTTAGGCCGTCTTCCGCTCACGCCCCAACATCGTGCAGCCCGCCTCCAGTGGTGTCGCGACAGGCGTGAATGGAGGGACGAATGGAGACGTGTCGTCTTCAGAGATGAGAGTCGCTTCTGCCTTGGTGCCAATGATGGTCGTATGCGTGTTTGGCGCCGTGCAGGTGAGCGCCACAATCAGGACTGCATACGACCGAGGCACACAGGGCCAACACCCTGCATCATGGTGTGGGGAGCGATCTCCTACACTGGCCGTACACCTCTGGTGATCGTCGAGGGGACACTGAATAGTGCACGGTACATCCAAACCGTCATCGAACCCATCGTTCTACCGTTCCTAGACCGGCAAGGGAACTTGCTGTTCCAACAGGACAATGCACGTCCGCATGTAGCCCGTGCCACCCAACGTGCTCTAGAAGGTGTAAGTCAACTACCCTGGCCAGCAAGATCTCCGGATCTGTCCCCCATTGAGCATGTTTGGGACTGGATGAAGCGTCGTCTCACGCGGTCTGCACGTCCAGCACGAACGCTGGTCCAACTGAGGCACCAGGTGGAAATGGCATGGCAAGCCGTTCCACAGGACTACATCCAGCATCTCTACGATCGTCTCCATGGGAGAATAGCAGCCTGCATTGCTGCGAAAGGTGGATATACACTGTACTAGTGCCGACATTGTGCATGCTCTGTTGCCTGTGTCTATGTGCCTGTGGTTCTGTCAGTGTGATCATGTGATGTATCTGACCCCAGGAATGTGTCAATAAAGTTTCCCCTTCCTGGGACAATGAATTCACGGTGTTCTTATTTCAATTTCCAGGAGTGTACTTTTCTCCCTGGTGTTGTCTGTATTGGTAGCAGAGCATGATTTTTCATCAATGACACTAACAAGGGAATGGTCCAATAAGACATATCGAAACCTACCCTGAAATTTTTACACGGGAAGAATACAATGAAAGAAATGCACCATCAAAATTTTAGCTGCTAAGAGGCACTGCAAGTATTAAAAAAAAAAAGAAAGGGAGGAGGGGGGGGGGGGGAATTGCCAAATTCATTGTGCGCCAGGTGGCGGTAGAAATGTACAGCCCTGATGGGGCTGTGGCAATTGTGCATGTGCAACTAGGAACACACTCAGCCGAGGTTGATGGTACATTTGTAGACAGGAAACACAACACAACCCGATCGTAACTTGTAAAGGATGTCTCAGGTTACGATTCGTTGACAGTTTCTCTGACACTGCAGTACATTGTTACTATTCTCTCGAATTAGCCTCTTAAGTAACATCTGTTACAAATTATCAGTTGCTTTTTGCAGTATTGGTAAGTATTGTCACTACAGATAAAGCTGAATTAATATTTATTGTGCTTTCATAAGGCATGCCTGCTAATAGTACCTTTTTTTTATCTTCCAGTTTTACAGTAATGTGGAATCCAATTAACATTCTCAATTTAACAATGATGAAATATGAAGAACATTGTTTCCAGCCAAAATTACCTACTTCTCCTGAAGACATACAGATTAGATTAGATTAGATTAATACTTGTTCCATAGATCATGAATACGACACTTCGTAATGGTGTGGAACGTGTCAGGTTAATAAAAGATGTCTGTACAAGAAATTACATTACACAAAATATTGCATGACACTAATGATTAAGGTTTTTTTTTTTTTTTTTTTTTTTTTTTTTTTTTTTTTTTTTTTTTTTTTACTTACTTTATATCTAAAAATTCAGCCAATGAGTAGAAGGAGTTGTCATCTAGAAATTCTTTTAATTTATTTTAAAATGTTAGTTGGCTATCTGTCAGGCTTTTGATGCTGTTTGGTAGGTGCCCAAAGACTTTTGTGGCAGCATAATTTACCCCTTTCTGTGCCAAAGTCAGATTTAACCCTGCATAGTGAAGATCATCCTTTCTCCTGGTGTTATAGGTATGCACACATATGTGTCATTTGTTATTTGATTTCCTTCATATTCATTCAAATGATATTAACATTTCATTTGAAATTGTGGATATGTTAGAAGAAATAGGAAATAACTCTGATGATTCCATGAATTGTGGTTCGGACGATGTCAGTTGTGACAGTAACACTTCTGAAGAAGAATACCTTCCAAGCCTAAAAAAGCACATACTGCAACAGCTTTCAGCGACAAAGAAAAGACAGTGAAATATTGGTTAAACAAAGGAGGAAAAAAACACTTGAAGTTATGCGGTGTGCAAAGGTGTTTTTGTTTCATAAAATCAGAGTGTGAACTGTACAAATGGAAGAATGAATTACGTGAAGTAAGAAATATGCACCAAATGGAAACCTGAAACCATCTGAATGAAAAAGTGTTCAGAAGATTTAGAACTGCTCGTCAGAGGCTATGCACCGTTATCGATGGAGATATATGAGACTGGGCCCTCCAAACTGCATCTGACATGAACATTGCTAATTTCCAGGCTCATTGACCTGGCTATGCGGGTTCAAGAAATTGTACAGAGTAGGACGTCACAAAATTACCTAGTTAACGTCACGCAAACGTGTACAGCAGCTGCCATGATAGACAGTGCTATAGAGAAATTCACAGCTGACGTAAAGGTGAAACTTGCTGTTATCACCGGGTGCTGTTTATAATGCTGATCAGTCAGTTTCCATGAAAAAGCTGCTTGCACACCACACTTTATCATTTCAGGGTGAGAAAAAGACGGAGTTGGTTGTCCAATCAATGAATGCAGTGACACATTCATATATGTTAATGTCAGTGATAAGTATGAGTGATTTGCTGTTTACACAGCTGAATAATTGTCTTCAAGAACCGCAAGGCAAATTAGACCCAAAAATTAAAAATGGACTGTTTAGTTGCAAAAATCTTGTAATCAACGTATCGAGATCTGGAAAAATGGGAAAGAATAATTTTCAACATTTCATTCAAAACATATTCCTACCAGTTGTGGAAACTAATTAGTTGCTTTTTTTTGGATTCATGGTCTGGACATAACGACGCCTCTCTTATTGTGAACGACGACGAAAAATCTATAGATGTAATGTGGATTCCGACTGGAACTATTAGTGCTGTTCAATCTCTTGATAAAGAATTTTTTTGACAGTGGAGAGCATTTTTCAGGAAATTATCAGACAACAACATTTCCGATACCTCTCTCTCATTTCAGATTTATCAGCGCAACAGTATTCTTAAGCTCCAGTCATTAGTGCATTACCAGTTTTCTTCGCCATGTTTTACAAATTTGATCCATGTATTACTGATAAGCAGTGCAATATGCAGAACAATGGCTGGGACCATTTCTGACTCCCTTTCAGTTCTGTCTAAATGAAACTAGTGGTTACTGCGAAGTGCATGACTGCATTAATTTTTCCTTTGTCCAGTGTGCCTGGTGCAAGAAAAATGTTTTGTTTTTGTCATTCAGTAGACACTTTGTATTTTTAGGATGACTACAGGGGATAAACAAAGATCTGTTTCACTGATAGTCAAATGTACAACATTATTAAAAGGAATGGCCTACAGGAATTGTTATAAAATGTTGTACTGAAAGACATTTCATTTCAACAAATGACAAGTCCTTATTGATGGAAGCCATCTAGAACATCAAACACTGTTATGATTTTATTTCCTCTGCTAGCCACTTTTATCAGAATTACATGTGCAAGAATTGAACTGTCAGTATGAAGTTATTCAAAAAAATGTTGGTATAGTTTAAGCCAGGTTTTCACTGGAGCAAACAAGCTAACAAGCACGAGCAAAAGAGAATTCTGTCTGGTGTACCCGATAGGTCTCTTGCAGGTCTTTCAACTGGATGCCACTGCAGCTACTTACGTGTCCCTAACCTTCCCCAGTTACCTAATCGGAAAATGGAGACCTGTAGTTTAACATGGAATCTGAACCACATGTCTTTCGTGGCCACTCCAACATCTGTGAGAAGTGAATGCTCAGTTAAAAATCATAATGAAAAAGTTGTGGTCTGATCGGGATTTGATCACGTGCTCTCTGGATCGTGAAGCGCGCACTTTGCCACCGGACCATTTTTGTTTTAGGAGAGAGAGAGAGAGGAGAAGAAGAAGAAGAAAAATATGACCATTAGACCTTACATGTGTGGTGGAAACAGTGGCTGTTTCACTGCTTGAGATGATGGTCAACATCGGTACTTAGTGTTCTGCTTAAAAATTTTCCTGAATGGTAATGAGAAGCCATGGAAAAATGGCAGCTGACATACAAGGAAAAGTTTGTACTGATGCTAAGGGGATATGGAGATGCAATTCCATGTAAAGTGCATGATCTCCACGCATATCATGCTTCCATACAAACGGAGACATTTAAATTCTTCCTTCCCCGTGCCATTTTGCATACTTCATCAAGAACAGTGCACTCACGATGCAAAATAACCCTCCCTGAATAGCAAAGTCTCACGTTTTGGCTCTGACAGTAGAGTTGTATCCTACCGAATATTAGTTCCAGAAACTAACACAGCATTCATAGGCATGTTTGCTACCTCTTGTTCTTTTCTGTTCCCTCTATTATAAACAGTTCTACCCATATACAAGTGAATGGTAGGGAATTTTGTGCAAATGCTCATTTGCTTGTGTTCGCTTCCATTTGCTCCATTGGAAACCAGGCTTTAGGTGCTTAAAACTGGTGTCTGTGAACTCTGGATAATTCCGCTATGTGGCACAGCGTGAGTGATTCACCGAGTTGCATGCTAGGTGTGCAGGCTGTACAAATCACTGTTATAAGCTGTTCTTCGTGCGGCAAAAGTGTGTAACTTCAAAATTTTTTACAAAATACTTGCAGTGCCTTTTAGCAGCTAAAGTTTTGGCAGTACATTTCTTTCGTTGTCTTCTTCCTGTGTAAAACATTTTTGGGTAGGTTTCGACCTGTCTTATTGGACCATTCCCATGTAAGATGTCCTTCCTGGACTGGCTTGGATGTCTTTACGTGTACAACTTTAGGGATGAGTTGTGGCTGCTCATGACTATTAGTGGTCGAAAGTTCTCCTTTGTCATGCGCAAAACTTACAATCATTGCTGGCATATAGGTTTCTTTTGTGAGCTGAGTAGTTTTTTGCAGGCATCAGAAGCTTCACAGTTGAAATGTACATCTCAGTGGATGACTGGAACTCGTTTGATTGATGATGATGGGATAACAGATTCTTCAAAGGCAAACAACTGTTTGGAAAAAGCTTTGTTGTATGTGTTTGTTGGAATAGTTTTGTCATTTTGGGGCACTGACCTTCCCCAGTTTGTGATTGCTTGTGATGCCTGCAAGAAGTCACATCCAAGAATAACATCATGACTACATTCTGTTAATATGACTAGTTTGAAGGACGGTGTTCAGTCACTGGTAGTCATTCTTGCAATACATGTCTCTATTGGCTGGATGTATCTCCAATTTGTGACCTTGAGCACAGTTGCTTTCATATAATGGAAAAATCTTCGTCTTCTGGTGACATTAAGCATTCAGCATTACAGAAAAAGAAGACTTGGAATCGACTAGTGCCCAGACTAATTGGCCACCGATGATGGTGTCAATGAGATTTGCTGTCATTTTGGTAACTGTTGCCCATGGAGGATTTTCATCTGTGGTGGCCTCACCTACATATATGGTCTCTTCGCTTAGGTTTCCTGAATTTGGTGGCAAGGCAAGCTGCTTGCACCACTGTGTGGCAGAGGGCGATGGCTATGGCACGTTGTGGAGCAACTTAATCCAGGATATGATGATGAGCTTCACATCACAGATCAACTATAATTGTGCACAGTTGACTGGCATGAATAGGACTGTTGTGTTGGATGAGGTTTGTGGCATCTTTCTCTAGAATAGCACACAATGTATCCAGGCCCTTCACACTGAAAACAGGCAGTTGTGTTGTCCTCGGCCCTCCAAATATCTGTTTGTCTGTGGGTGGTTTACTTGGTGGAGGAGTTGGTTGTGCCTAAATTGGTCTGAAGCTGGGTTGTCATTTGTTGGCAGTGGTGTAAGTCCATGTCATTCCTCATGGTGTGCTTAACTGGTGGTGGAGATAGATGTCAAAGATTGATACACATCTTCTGCAACATTGTGTATTACCTCTTGGCGTAATGGGTTGACATACATGGCTGTTATCTCTTGTGCAATCAGTGTGACATTTCTGGCTATCTGCTGTATCTCTCTTCTTACAATGTGGGATATGAGAGAAGAGAGGTTTGGTTACCTTCCACAACTGACATAGGGACCACATTCGGGAGCCAGTCATACCTGTTTTGTCTGACTTTTTCTGTTGCATATTCTCGATGTGCTGGCACCACTTGATGAATTCTTCTGTTGCCTTGACATCATTTACCAGGAGAGTTTGCTACATGTCTTCCATGACTTCTTTCATCAGTGTGAAATTTTGTCAGCTTCTGTCATATTCGTGTCCATAGTGTTGCGAAGGGGCAAAACATAATGTACATTTATAACTGTCATTTCTCCATGATGTTGGGTCCCATTCTTTAATTATTATTCTGCTACGTGGACTTATCTGAGGTACAGAAAGCTGGTCAAAACCTGAAATAGATACCAGTGAGATTTTTCGGGAAATTTAAGTGTTCTCAAAAGGACAGATTATGGGAAATGGAGATGGTCTATTTGTCACAGTAGACAAGAAAGTCAAATCCTCTGAGATAGAAACTGAAGCCACATTCAAGATTGATTGTGCAAGATTTGGTATCGGGGTTGGACATAAAATGGTAATTTGATCTTGTTTTTGCCCACTAGACTCATCTCCTAGTGTAACCAAAAACTTTAGCGAGAGTCTCAGCTTTCTTGTATGTATGTTCGCCAGTCATAAGGTAATCATTGGTGGAGAATGCAATCATCTGATAAACAATTGGAAAACTTGCAAATTTTGTTAGTGGTGGGCATGACAAGACATATTGTGAGGCATTACTAAAATTCTTCTCTGAAAATTACCTAGAGCAGATTGTTTGGAAACCAGCTTATGATAGAAATATGTTGGCTGGAATGGCAACAAATTGACCTGCCGTCATTGAGGACACGCATATTGAAACTAGTGTCAGTGACCACGATGTGATGTGGACTTTAGTCTGTCATAAATCCCATAAACAAAAAACCGAGCCCAGTAGTTGCAAGGAAGCATAGGTCACACCCATCTACAAGAAGGGTGATAGAAGTGATCCACAAAACTGCTGTCCCTCATCCTGGACATCAGTTTGGTGTAGAATCTTATAATGTATTCTGAGCTCAAACACAATGAGGTATCTCGAACAGAATGACCTTCTTTATGTGAGCCAGCATGGATTCCGAAAACGTTGATCATGTGAAGCCCCACTATTCACACTTATCTCATGATGTTCTGAAAGATTTTAATCAAGGCAGTTATGTAGATGCAGTATTTCTTCGTCCCAAAACAAACAATTGTAATATCATAGGACTATAACATGAATGAGTCATAGTTGGAATTGGTTAAGTCATACAGATATATGAGTATAACATTTTGTAGGTATATGAAATGGAATAATCACATAGGCCCAGTCATTGGCAAAGCAGGTGGTGGCCTTTGGTTTTATTGGTAGAATACTGCAGAAATGCAACTGGGCTACGAAGTAGATTGCTTACAAATCTGTCTTGCAACCCATTCTAGAATATTGCTCATGTGTGTTGGATTTGTACCAAATAGGACTAACAGGGAATATGGGATGTATACAGAGAAGGGCAGCACAGATGGTCACAGGTTTGTTTGACCCACGGATGAGTGTCACGGAGATACAGAAGAAAATGAACTGGGAGGCTCTTGAAAATAGACGTAAATTTTCTGAAGAAATGCTGCTTACAAAGTTCAAGAACTAGCTTTGAATGATAATTTTAGGAATATACTACAACTCGCTCCTTATCACTCATATAGGGGTTACAAGTATATGATTACATTAAATACGGTACACACAGAGGCATTTAAAGAATCATTCTTCTTGCGCTCTGTAGGTGGCTGGAACAGGAGGAAACCCTAACAACTGGTACAGTGGGATGTGCCCTATGCCATGCATTTCACTGTGGTTTTCAGTGTATAGCTATAGATGTGAATGTTGATGACTGTCACCAAATGTTATCTTCAGTTCAGCCTGGAATTTGTTCCAGCTTTTGAGTTTCTATTTATTGTTCTTGAACCATTGCTGAGCTGTACCATCCAAGTAAAAGTGTATATTTGCCAATCACATCATATTATCCCACGTGCTGTATTTGGAACCTCAGTTGAATCCTTTCAATCAATTCAACGGGCCCTGACCAGCATCTCCAGAAAACATTGATGAATGCTTGATGTGCAGTTGAGTTAGTGCTGCATTGGAATTCATCTGTTTCATGTTAATATATAAATCTTGGGAACAATTTACTGCTTGTGTACTGGTTACTGTCGACACAGGTGATGGTTTTTATGTTGCCTAATTGGAGCCCGGAGATGTAAACATTGTGAAGTATCTGGCTTCTCCACCAAACAGCATCGCATTGAAACCACAATCAAGTCTCAAGCCAAAGCCAGGGTTGTCAGTGGAGTACAAAGCTTAGAACTGAAAGCACTTTTATTACTGACCCCAACTTACAGCCAGAAAAAGACTGATCTCCTGGACGGAGAGTGCACCTATTTATATGTGCTTTGAATCTTTAAGAATGCTAGTAAAAACAAACAAAGGAAAGTCCAGGATGGAATAACAGCAATACTATGAAAAGGTTAGATTGATACTCACCATATAGACGAGTCACTGAGTTGCAGACAGGCTCAGTGGATAGACTGCTATACATTTAAGTTTTCGGCCGAAGGGCCTTCTTCTGAGTTGAAAACAGACACATATTCACACAATCACAACTCGCACACACTTGACCACTGTCTCTGGCCGCTGTAGCTGGACTGTCAGTTTTGGCAACAAGACAAGATTTTCCCTGGCGAACAACCTTCACAGCCAAAGGATGGAGCTCATTTTTACCTTTGGATGCAGCTGCAGCAGTCACAATTTTATTCTTGGAAAAATACAAATTGTCATCGTTATTTGATATATTCCTTTTTATGGAACGTTCTTAACAGAAAATATGTACAAGATCCATCTAGAGAAAACTAAACATCTTTGAAATAGCGAGTCTCCATTTCTGTCCATTCAACACGTGCACATGGATTTGACCTTTATCAAATACTTCAATTTGTATTCCATTTTTGGTACTATCTATCTTTCTTAGATTTTCAAATAACTGATATGTACTGTTCCATCCACATCGATTTGTTATATGCTGTGTTGCAACAATGTCAGTGCACCAATTGTCACTGTCCAATTTGTTCTTATCTACAGAAGAATTGTTTCATATCATCATTAAATCTTTCTTCTCAGTTTTTGAATTATTTGTGTGTTTTCCACAACTGATTGTTTCAACATATCGTGTTTATGTAGCAGTTTTTGCAGCTCTGAAACTAAAATTTATGAACGTACATTGTTTCCATTAACCCGCCATTGTCATTTTCACAAAAACATGCAACACATGAGAATGGGAAAATGTGCATAAAAACTAAATGAGACCACCTTATGCAAAGCTGCTTGAGCCACTAACTCTCAAAGGCTGTATGAGGTACCACTTGGCAGCTTTTTTTCATACTACCTAGGCTTCAACAGCTGCACTTACATTCCAGGAACTTCAGGTAGCACTGGTATTTTCAGAACTGAAATTCAGAAGACTGTTATAATTATAAACTGAGAGATCAACATCTACATCTATATCTACATCTACCTAGCTACTCTGCAAGCCACCACATGGCATGTAGCGGAGGGGGGGATCCTGTACCACTACTTGTTATTTCCTTGCCTGTTCCACTTGCAAACAGAGCAAGGGAAAAACAACTGCATGTATGCCTCTGTATGGGCCCTAATTTCTTGTATCTTATCTTCATGGTACTTACACACAATATACACTCCTGGAAATGGAAAAAAGAACACATTGACACCGGTGTGTCAGACCCACCATACTGGCTCCGGACACTGCGAGAGGGCTGTACAAGCAATGATCACACGCACGGCACAGCGGACACACCAGGAACCGCGGTGTTGGCCGTCGAATGGCGCTAGCTGCGCAGCATTTGTGCACCGCCGCCGTCAGTGTCAGCTAGTTGGCCGTGGCATACGGCTTCAGAACAATACTTTTTTCAATCACTGGACTCATACAGAAGCAAAAGATTGATTTTCATTAATTCTAATGAGTGTGACTATAGTCTAGTGGTCAGCATTACTATTGATGTAGAGTTCTCAGTTTCAGTTCCCATGTTCATATCAGATTTTCCTGTGATAAAATGGCTATGACATATTCTGCTCACCCTCATGAAGCCATATGACAAGGTAGTTGGATAGATATGCATAGTGTTGTGAAGGAGGTATCAAATTGCTAAACTAATTTCAGAGTGTTTTTTTTTTCCTTTGTGCATAATAAAGGTGAATTAGTGATATTTGTATTTGCTTTTTCTCTAGGTACTCCTTACTGGTCTCAGGGAGCACAGAAGCAGTATTATGTTTCAAAGAGATGCTCAACGAAATCAGCATGTGAAAAGATTAGAAGCAAGAATATGCCATATTGCACTCACATCTGGTATCAGGATTGGAGGTGTGCTGAATGTTGCCAGGGTGACCGTTGCAATTTCTATGTGTTTGTAAGTCAATTGAAGCCTCGTTCAAATGCATTTATCATGATGTAATATATTTCAACAAATTTTAATTTTTCTTTGTAACCTGTTCCAGCTGAGTGGAAGCACAGCTCGTTCAAGTTTGTTTGTGGTGCTTGCTTCAGTTTCTGTCATTTTGGCTGTTGGCAGATTTCTTCAGTAGAAATGATTTAGAAATTAAATTTCCTTCATTATACCGTCCAGCAGTAATTTGCCTCTCATTTTTAGCTCCGGAGTTGTGCTAATTTTAAAGTAGTATTCGAGGTTCAGCAAACATTGTATCTAAGAAAGCCTTTGAATGTACATTTTACATTTTAGGAAACATTTTTGGAGGAGTAATATTCTATTTTGATTATAAATGTTATTGTTGTCTTCGACATGTAATCTGTCAAAGATTATAGTTATTTGGTACTGTAAGAGAAATATTTTTACCAATGACAGGCTTTTCATTGTTAATAACTTTACAGATCTGCTAAGTGAATAACTGTATTTTTACTAATATGGAAGTTTTTTGAAAGAATGTGGAACAGTAAAATGTATTTGCTTGAAACTGGAAGAAGGAGGGAGGGCAGGGGGGGGGGGGGGGGGGGAGGTAGGAAAGAATGAAAGAAAGAAAGAGATTGTCACATGTGAGGAAAAATTGTGAAGTAGATTGTGAATTTGTCTGTTGCTATTTGAATTTTGCCTGTTGTAATTTATAGGCACAAAATATCATTTTGTACAATTCCTTTTACATAAGATAAAATGCAGTATTATATTTATGAAGATAAAAATCTGTAATTGAAGACACAATTACATTCAACAGTGACACATAACTTAAAAGAAAATACAGGTAAACAAACTCACCTTTGTTTATCCGCACTTGTTAGATATTAATGGAGTCACCCAATACAGTATGTATAGCCTGACCAAACACAGTGTACCAATAATGAGGGTAGCACTATATTGTGGGAGGAAGGAAACAGCTGAAGCTGATCATGTTCTCAGGGAAAGTGGAAAACAAATCTGTAAATGTAGTTTTTATGTGTGATAAAAAGCTCACTGTTGGGGAAAGAATTTGAAAAAGTAAGGGGTAGTTACTCTCAGGGTACCAGATCACAGATATGTTCATAATAGCCAAATTTCAGTCCAGTTCATAGTTTGCCCAGGCTATACTTTTATTATGGTATTTGACTAATATCATTTGCAAATGGGTACAGTTTAAACTTGCTAGTGTTGTAGCTATAAGTTAAGATTTTTGATTGAGTATTTAATTTCTTCTACTCTGATATTGTGTAGATTAATTAAATAATCTACTTAAAAGTGCTGAAAATGACTATGACTCCTGTGGTTCAGGTTCTTTCCTGGACACTCATGTTATTAATTGTATAACGTGCACATTTTGTACAAGATTTCATTGAAGAAGGTTATAATATTAAAAGCAGCATACTTGCCTTTGGTAGTAGCTGTTGTATGGTAAATAGTAAAACTATAGAGTGAGTGCTGGATTTCAAAATTCACTTCCTTGGTAACCACAATGAATAGAGGAGGTGGAAAAACTTTTGAAGAATGAATAAGATCAAATTATGTTGAACAAAATACTCTATAGGGGAATTCTGGAGATGGACAACAAATGTAATTTAATCACAGTCTAAGGTAGCTTTTCAGTTTGCATTTCAGATCCATGTTATAACTGCTTTATCTTGAACATTATTTGTATTTCTGATATTGTTCTCAACTCTTCTTTTGGTGACAACCTTCAGTGAAGCTAATACCTTGATTTACATTTATTCCAGGGCTGGTTCATATTGATAGAGTGATCTAATGAGAATAACGTTTGCATTTCGCTTGCTGTACTCTTTTTTAATGACCCACTTGTTAGGTGTTTTATTTACTACTACTACCTCCACTACTACTACTACTACTACTACTACTACTACGACTACGACTACCACACCGAGCGAGATGGTGTATTGGTTAGCACACTGGACTTGCATTCAGGAGGACAGCAGTTCAATCCCGCATGCGGTCATCCTGATTTAGGTTTTCTGTAATTTCCTTAAATTGCTTCAGGCAAATGCTGGGATGGTTTCTTTGAAAGGGCATGGTCGGCTTCCATCCCCATCCTTCCCTAAACTGATGAGACCGATGACCTCACTGTTTGGGCTGCTCCCTCAAATCAATCCAACCCCACTGTTACCACCACCACCACCATTTCTATGTCTGCTTCTATTTAAACTACTAAAGTGTCATATTGCGATATCAGTTTAATTCTGCTTCTATGTACACTACTTAAGTGTGACATATTGAGATATCAGTATGTACTTCAGTGAAGTGCTGTAGAGAGTAATCCCAAATTTGAAGTGTGAAAGTTAATGTATTCTCTCTTTACAGTTACACAAGTGTATATGTACCCTCTTCTGCAAAGTTCTTTCCATCATTGATGCCTCACATCACTGTATGAGAAAGTGACTAATGTTGTGTGGCAGCTTCAAATGAAAATAACCTGTCGGATAGTGTTATCTGTAGGAGATGCTCTAATGCTGTAGGCCGTGTTGTAATAGTTCAATGACCAGTGATGTTGAAATCACGATATCAGTACTGAAATCACTTAAAGGGAATATGCATTTATGGTAGTGAGAGAATTGATAAAACAGCAGTGAGCATGGCATTGTGTGCCAGAGAAGTTGTGTGAAGTGAAATGATTAATGAGAATATTATAAACAAAGCTCTTATAGTATTCCGTTATTCACACAGCTTGTGAGTGCATTTGTGGTCTACTTTCATTTCAGATGTATGAAAGGATAATCTCAATTTATAAAATCGTATTTTAACAGACACAGCAGGAATGGATGCTGTTGTATTGCATAGGCACAAAGCTGAGATCTCATAATGTATCTGCTCAAGATTTTTTTGTGTATAACATGGACATAACAACAACAAATTAAATTATGAGGCTGTGGTCAGAAACAACATTAGCTAACATACTGCCTGATTTTAAATTTAAAAAAATGTAGTACATGCATGCTACTCATAACAATCATTTTTAAATGTCAAACCTTGTTGTTTTACAGTCTTTATTCCTGTGTTTGGTCTCATGAGTTTCAGGTAGTTTTTAATTATTTGTTAATACTTTATCAATGTGAAATTTTGTTTGAAAGTCCCTTTTGTTAATTTAGTATCTTTTTTTTATATTTAAGTGTAATACCAGACTACTCTTACGTGGAGGGCATATCATAGTTTTAAGCCATAATATCTAACAATCAACTGGACATGTAAAACTTACAAAAATTTTGTTATCTAGTGCATAAGTATTTGTGATTAATGGAAGTATTAGTTGTTAAGTTCGATGATTCCTTGTAAAATATGTTTATACTAGTTCAGAGCAAAACTATACAAACTAACACCACATCTTAAATAAATAAATAAAAAATAATTCATGCATGTCATAGCTGTTATAATTAAAACATCTGTTGGGACTCTTGATATCTTCCACTGTAATGATGATTGTTCACAGTTGAATTTCCAAATAGTTTGCACAAATAAGGAGCTTATACCAGTGTGAAAGATTATATTACATATACAGTACTGACAGTTATAGTACACTGAAGAACATCATTTCAACCACATTTTCATTTTGTATTACTATCTAATTATTATAAAATATGCCGTCCTTGTAATTCCGTCCTGACATGGTTGTGTTAACACTAAAAATATAAGCATATTTTGTGATACTTTTTGTAAATAAAACTCTTTGAAAGAAAAAAAGTCTCCTAATTTTGTTAACTAAGGAATATTGTGTTGAAATTAGTATTAGAGATATTGTTAATTATTAATCAAGCACATCTGCTGCAGTAATGTGTCATCGTAGGAACACTCGTTTTCTCACCCTAATTAATTAGGTGTATATCTAAAAACAAAGATGATGTAACTTACCAAACGAAAGTGTTGGCATGTTGATAGACACACAAACAAACACACATGCACACACACACACACACACACACACACACACACACACACACACACACACACACACAAATTCAAGCTTTTGCAACCAACAGTTGCTTCGTCAGGAAAGAGGGAAGGAGAGGGAAAGATGAAAGGATGTGGGTTTTAAGGGAGAGGGTAAGGAGGCATTCCAATCCCAGGAGTGGAAAGACTTACTTTAGGGGAAAAAAAGGACAGGTATACACTCACACGCACACGCATGCGCGCGCGCTTCGTGTGCGCGCTCACACACACACACACACACACACACACACACACACACACACACACACACACACACAAGCAGACCAGTTAATTAGTTAGTTAGGCAGTGGAATAAATTATTCAAAGGGAGTTTCTAAACATGGCATTTCTTACTTGGGAAACAGCCAATGGATTGTGAATGATTGTCGTGGCAGAAAATATTTTGATGCCAAACAGCTACATTTGGTATCTCTTTTTGGAAAACGGCCATATACTGTGGGTGATTGATGTGATAGGATATATTTAAGCAGTGAACATTATGTATGAACTTTGGAAACTATAGATAAACTGAATTGGTGTGGCAGAAAACATTCTGTACAGTGAATATTGTGTGTGAACTTTGTAAATTGCCACTGAACACTGAATAGTGGCCATTGTAGGAACTGATTTGAATAATTATAATTAATTTGGTGAAGTTGATTAAGTTGAACACTAGGGGAGACTTGATTTTGAACTGGTATTGAGGGTTATGTTGTTACGAACAGTGATGTTGAATGTTGCTGTATACCATGTGTAGCAGTGACAGATAATAAATGACAGTAGAAGCCATTGATTGGTCTGTTGTGGAACATTGTGGGTATCGAGAACTATGAGTGGATGTTTATTGCCACATTATTAATCTGGTAATGGCATGTCAATTGCCTGTGAATTTGGGTGAATAAAGACAACGTAATCACTGGACGGTGTGCACGAGTGCGGCAATTGCAAATGCATGTTACCTGCAACTGACAGTGAGCCTGCAAAAAAATCAAATTGGCTGTGCTACATCAACGTGGTGGAATCAGCCTTAATTACCAAACGGTGTGTGGGAATTCAAGTGCGGCAGGCAGTACCTGCAGACTTCTGGCAATTGATGGTTACCTGCCTGTGTTATCGGCTTGATACACACTGCTTCAGCTACGTGACAAATGGAGGTGGCACTTAACTTGTCAGTAATTAATGTATGTTGTTTTTAGAAAATCATTAAAGAGGGGAAGTTTTTCAGTTCTATGAGATTTAATCTTGCAATTTTAGGTCTTACAAATTTTATGTTTTGTAAATAATTGCTGCTGCAATTCAGGCAAGATGATTTCAGTTAATGAAAAGGTAATGAGATTCTCCTCCAAGGAAGTGTTAATAATAACGATAATAGTAATGAGTTTTTAAATCCTATTTTAAAGCAGGCAAGATGAATGTTAGTGAAGATATGGGAAGGAGTTTATGATCCAGGGAAGTAATGTTAATAATGAGAACAATATTAGTAAGTTAACTAGCAGTGAGACTGGTATTTATTTCATTAAGTTACTATCAGGTTATAGAGTATGACAACTTTGTTTTCGAAGGTAAGTGGCATTTTATTCAAGATAAGGACTTTGAATGAGATTTTTGTGGTAATTTACTGTGCTATTTTAGGACTTACAATTTGTGGGCTGTTGCTACAGAGTAACTAAGGCAAAATGAGCACTGTTAGGGAGAATATGGGTAATGAGACACCCATGAAAGGAAATGTTAATATATTAACTAATAATAAATGTACTGCGATTTCTAAAGTTAATACAGTCTCGGGTTGAAGGTTGATTCCACAGTGAAGATGACCAGGAAACAAAATGCTAATAATGGCTGAAGTAAAACAGGTATAGTCGATGATAAAAAGAATATGGATTGATGCAGGCTGTATACAGTTTATTATTACAAGAACTGAAAAGTTTTGACAGGCGGACGAAACAGGGTTATGAGGATTCGAGTGAAGAGACTGAATGAAATAAACTGCAACTACTGAACAACTTGTTCATTTAAATAAAGTTTTTGAAGACTCAAAAGTAGTGAAGATGAATTAACAGGCATGAAAACTGTTAATTGCTAAGAATGCAGATACTGAAAGTGACAAAATAAGTACCAGAAAGGAGATGTTAGGAGAGGTTATTGGTAATGAAACTCAAGTACATCAATATTATGAAATGGGGAAAGATGAGATTCAGAAAAATTAATGTCAGACACAGATGTCATAAATGGTAAATTCCCAAGAAGCTTAGAGTTTTCTTTATATTTTTAAATTTTCCTTTTGTTAAATAAAAATAGAAAATCTTAAACATTTTAGTTGATGGTGGGAGGGGGGGGGGATATGACATATATGTCCCATGCCAACACATATCTCATTAGGTTTCATGATACAGAGTAGAAAAGCTTATGCTGCTATCTGCCAACAAGCAGTTACGACAGGAAGGAATCCTCATCCTATAGACCAATAGATGGTCACTGAGCATGAGAATGGAGATGTGTGTATGAACTGTGTTGTACTGGAGTAAACAGAGAATACACTGATCCGTCTTGGCAACAACATAACCTTGTTTATTAATGTCAACTGTTTAAATGTTTACATATGACTAACTAGAACGTCATGATTGCGATAAGTCCAAAGTCAACTTCACATTTTAATTAGAATTTATTTAATATTGTCAGTCACTGAATGAGTAAACACAAATCAGTAACATTCTCTGTGCTGGCAGATGTGAAACACTGAAGGTAGCTCATGCAAATTCGTAAGTTTGCAGTGACATTAAATTCATGTGGAAGTAATTTATGAACTTGAAATGGTGCTCGGTGAGTGAAGGTTAGAATCCACAAACTTAAGTTCAAATATTAGTGTTAGATTGATTATAAAAACTGTTTTTTCCTTACCTTTTATTAAAAACATGGTGGAATCCTTTTATTTATAGATTTATATCAAAGTAGTTCATAGTTGATTGGATTCATGTTTGGACACATGACTGGCAGACAGCTTTACAAGACCCGAGGTTACCAGACATCTTAACTTGCAGGTATGCTGGACCATTTACGAGTTGGTCAATTCGTGAGGGACAACATGTGTTGCATGTCCAACACAGTAATTTATCATGGTAGGAACACTTTTTATCTCACTCTGATAAATTAATTAGTTAGGCAATGGTGTAAAGTATTGAAGGGGATTTGCTATACCTCGAAACACGATAACATGATGAAGAATATATTATTTTTATATAATTATTTTGGCAAGTTTTATTACATCTACAACATCAGAAAGCCATAACAAAAATTCTGATTGTGTAAGGGTTTGAGACTTTTGAAGCTATACATAGGAGGATGAATGACAGAAATTACAATTATCATCAAGTATTGATTGTTACATTTACCAGAAAGGAAGCTTGACCTATGGAGGTACCCCATCTGGCATGAATAATGTACAAAGGAAGTTTGGTTCTCCTGGAAAGAGGGAACAATGCCATAACTGCTTTGACTTAAAAGTGTTATATAACAGTCAGGAAGCATTTGGAATTTACAGCGGTGAATTTTCTGATAGAAAAAGAGCCCGCCAATAGAAAACAGTGGGTTTATACCACACTACCATTACTTACTGCAACAACAGAGGATTGTTCACTTGTCACTGTGGTGTGTTGTTTGTGTCCATTTACATTTTGATTAAATAAATTTTGTGTCATGTCTGGCTGCAGGACAATGAGCAGGTGTTAGGGATTCCATTTAGTGAGTAGAAAATCTCTGATCACAAATTTTTGACACCTCAAGAGACTGACTGGATTCAGTTCTTATTTATATTCATGTAAAATATGTAAATACGTCCCATGGAAAGGACTATAGTAGACTGCCATGCATGCAGAGATTTCCAGTTCATCTTAAATTTTCAGGTTTACTCTATGAAAAGTAGAGAATCTAAGAAAACAGAAATAATACACTGATTGATGAAAGGATGCTACAGGAGTATGCTGAAGATCAAGTTGGTAGATTGGATAGCTAATGGTAAAGTACTGATTCTAATAGAGGCAAAATAAATTTATGGCATAACTTCACTGAAAGAAGGATCGGTAACTAATGGTAAGTTACTGGTTTGAACTGGGAATAAAAGAAATTTCTGGCACAACTTCACTAAAAGACAGATCGATTTGATGGGGGACATGCTCAGGCCTCAAGAAACTGTCAGTTTGGAAATGGAGGGAAGTGTGAGGGGAGACCAAGGCTATAATCAGATTCAAATGAATTTGGGGTGCAGTACTTATAGAGAGTAGAAGAGTCTTGCACAGGATAGGCTAGCAGGGACTGAACACTTCAACAACAACATCAACACCAACAACAACAACAGATGAAAGGATCAACATTTAACAAAGTTACTCAGCCAAATGGCAAAATATGTATAAGGTAAAAGAGAGAGAGAGAGAGAGAGAGAGAGAGAGAGAGAGAGAGAGAGAAGGTTGCAAAATGGTGGCAGTTATCAAAGAGAAGGGCCATGTTTCAAGCAAAGGGGAGTATACACATAGTAGAATATCCTTCATTAAAGAAAATTATTGTAAAGTGCAACAAATGAATCTGAATTACAGATACATTAACAATGAACATAATGATATTACAGACATAATGACAAGTGTGTGTAAAACTAATCAAGATACAATGAGAGGAATGTCTTCTTGAGATACTGATGCATCAATAGGAAAAATACCTCAAACAAAAGATAACAGAAAGGGAACTTCAATAATTTTTTTCAGAAAATTCAGCTAAAGTAGCCACTCACTCCAAATTGGAATAGTACTGTAACTGTTATTCTTCACAAGAACAGAGACAACCATGATACAAAAAGCTTCATAATATAAGGATATTCACAAAATTGTTTTTAGTGGTATAGGAAAACCACTGGATCAAGTAGTGAATCATTCATAAGCCATAAACGAAGTTATGGAATTGTGTAATGGAAGTGATGAATGAATGTGAATTGATTATTTGCCAGTGTCTTATAACTTCTGAGAAAGCGTCAGACCCAGATGTACAGAATCTGCACTAACAACACTTGAGAAACAAAACATAGATTCAGCCTACATTAGTACAGTAAAGAATATTCAATATCATGACCACCTGGTTAATAGATGTTGGCCCACTTTTGGAATGCAATGCAGCAGCTATTACATGTGGCATGAATTCAACAAGACATTGCCAGGTTTTCAGAGGTGTGTAGCTCCTATGTCTATGCAAAGAACACGCATTTCCCATAAATTACTGGTCATTGGTTTGTGGGTGTGGAGTAGGCCTCAGTAATGTCCTAGGTGTGTTCCATTGGGTACAGATCAGTCGTAATTGGTGGCCAAGACATCAGTGTGACTTGACTACCATACTCCTCGAAAGAATGTAGCGAGATTCCGGTTTTCTGACACAGATAGTTTTCCTGCTGGAAGGTGCCATCACTCCATCACTGTTGGGGAAGACATCAACATGAACGCTGACAGTAATAGCATTCACATATTCCACAGCTGTCATGACACGATTGATTAGTGACACATGTCCCATGGAAACCCAGGTGTTTGTACCCATAATGTAAAACTTAGTAATTACTTTCTTTTCCTTTTATGTTAAGTGCAGTTGCACACCTAATATGTACATGAGCATTCCAGGATGTTATTTAGGCAAAGTTCCATTTAAATTTATTGTTCAGTTGATGTTACTGATTGTAACAATTCAGTTACTTTTTCAAGAAACTCAATTAATTAAGAGTTATGGCTAACTGAAATTTCGAGTGTAGTAAGCAATGGAAAAACTCTTTGAGTCGATAGATAGCTGTTACCATTCATTCGAAATCATTCTTTAAATTACGTGAAACTAATTAACTTCAGAGATAACTGATACTGAAAGTTCGGATACTTGTAATTTCGGTTGCCTTAATGCTTGCTACTTTATTAACGTTTAACATTACAATTTTCTTGCTATATTTTTCTCAACCAAACGACTCCTCTCATATTTAAGGCACTGATTAAGATGTCGAATAATTTATCATTGAGGGGTTGCTCGCAAAAACCCCACTGATCAGAAAATCACAGTGCTGGGAAAGTGAAAAGAAACTGCATAACTTCGTCCCATAAGTATCTAATTTGTTTTTCTTTTGTCTAAATATCCTGTAGGCGTCAGGAATGTTATGAGAAGCAATTGAGCGATACCAAATTATATTCTCTAGGTATTGATAAGGTAAATACACTCCTGGAAATGGAAAATAGAACACATTGACACTGGTGTGTCAGACCCACCATACTTGCTCCGGACACTGCGAGAGGGCTGTACAAGCAATGATCACACGCACGGCACAGCGGACACACCAGGAACCGCGGTGTTGGCCGTCGAATGGCGCTAGCTGCGCAGCATTTGTGCACCGCCGCCGTCAGTGTCAGCCAGTTTGCCGTGGCATACGGAGCTCCATCGCAGTCTTTAACACTGGTAGAATGCCGCGACAGCGTGGACATGAACAGTTTGTGCAGTTGACGGACTTTGAGCGAGGGCGTATAGTGGGCATGCGGGAGGCCGTGTGGACGTACCGCCGAATTGCTCAACAAGTGGGGCGTGAGGTCTCCACAGTACATCAATGTTGTCGCTAGTGGTCGGCGGAAGGTGCACGTGCCCGTCGACCTGGGACCGGACCGCAGCGACGCACGGATGCACGCCAAGACCGTAGGATCCTACGCAGTGTCGTAGGGGACCGCACCGCCACTTGCCAGCAAATTAGGGACACTGTTGCTCCTGGGGTATCGGCGAGGATCATTCGCAACCGTCTCCATGAAGCTGGGATACGGTCCCGCACACCGTTAGGCCGTCTTCCGCTCACGCCCCAACATCGTGCAGCCCGTCTCCAGTGGTGTCACGACAGGCGTGAATGGAGGGACGAATGGAGACGTGTCGTCTTCAGCGATGAGAGTCGCTTCTGCCTTGGTGCCAATGATAGTCTTATGCGTGTTTGGCACCGTGCAGGTGAGCGCCACAATCAGGACTGCATACGACCGAGGCACACAGGGCCAACACCCGGCATCATGGTGTGGGGAGCGATCTCCTACACTGGCCGTACACCTCTGGTGATCGTCGAGGGGACACTGAATAGTGCACGGTACATCCAAACCGTCATCGAACCCATCGTTCTACCATTCCTAGACCGGCAAGGGAACTTGCTGTTCCAACAGGACAATGCACGTCCGCATGTATCCCGTGCCACCCCACGTGCTCTAGAAGGTGTAAGTCAACTACCCTATGCAGCAAGATCTCCGGATCTGTCCCCCATTGAGCATGTTTGGGACTGGATGAAGCGTCGTCTCACGCGGTCTGCACGTCCAGCACGAACGCTGGTCCAACTGAGGCGCCAGGTGAAAATGGCATGGCAAGCCATTCCACAGGACTACATCCAGCATCCCTACGATCGTCTCCGTGGGAGTATAGCCGCCTGCATTGCTGCGAAAGGTGGATATACACTGTACTAGTGCCGACATTGTGCATGCTCTGTTGCTTGTGTCTATGTGCCTATGGTTCTGTCAGTGTGATCATGTGATGTATCTGACCCCAGGAATGTGTCAATAAAGTTTCCCCTTCCTGGGACAATGAATTCACGGTGTTCTTATTTCAATTTCCAGGAGTGTAGATTGGGCTAGTGGGTTTTTTGCAGAACTCAATAACAACGCCACAAATATAATGCATAATAATATTGCAGTTACATACTATGAAGATGTTATTGTCATACTGAGATAATATCATACGACTTATATTAGTTAAACAATGATTTATTAAAGATACCAAACAGTCTCGAGTACTTCTCTTTGCTTGCATGATTTTCGAGGTTTTAATAAGCCTCCAGCCTTAGCAGATTTCACTCCACAAGGGATTGTGAAAGCTCCTTGTAAGTACATTGTGTCAGGGGCTTTGAACTTTGGATCTGTGGTGATGTGGCGGTTCCAAGGACTATGGTACATGGCTCGCAAATATATAGCTTTGTTTTTAAAGTCGAACTCTAAAGGCTGAATGCTGGCTTTGGGATTTCTAAAACCTAACTGATGGTTGCTTTTTTAAAAACTTTGAAATCATGGTGGGTGATGGAGATGGACTCGTTGGGATCTTCAGAATCCTTTCACCCCAGCCTTCGGAGAAGTTTGGTGGTGGTAGTCTTTACATATAAAGCACAAATAAGAGAAAAGTCCTGGTCATTTGGTACATTTGGACCCATTCTTTCCCTCATTTTCAAAATATCTGTATATTTTGACATTTCGTGTTACTAAATCGCGTACCTCAAAGATACAACACCACAGTTGATGCTTGTAGTATACAACAATTGTTGGTAAATGAGAAAGAGGTAAATTATGCATAAATTCAATCAAGATGCAGTTAACTTTTCCCTCTCTGGTTTTCATAACAAATTTACCTGGTTCGTCCGAGTAGGTCTCCACTTTTTTGAGGTGAACAGCTTCCTGTACCTCGCAGGCTTCTCTCTCCATAACTTCGTTACCTGCGATTACTTTTTGCTGAAGCAAATCGTATTCTTTGCACGTATCAGTTCTGGGACATCTGAAATGACTGTTGAAAGTTATGGAAATCTGTCAGTAAAGTTTGTAGGGCATATTTGTTCGGTAGACGTTACGAAAATCGGCATGGACATCCTTGACAGTGAGGTCATCTGACAAATAGCTACTGTGTGTGAGTAATGGGATTTCCAGGTGGCCACTCTGAGCCATTTGGACATAAAAACTTAGACAACACGTGTACAGCCCACAAAAATGCTGGCAGTTGTAAACGAAATGTAGCTAGCGTATCAGTGGTGTATAGGTTCAGCAGGGCACTCTTCGGCAGCTGCCTGAAGCACCACTGGCTAGTGTTGTTCTTGCACCGCCGCCTGTATTAGAGGCCGGAGTCGTCAAGCTGACAGCGTCGTAGCCCTGTGACGTCACTAGGCCGGCTAGCGTGACCAGCTAGGCCGAGACTGAAGTTTAGATTCTGTCGAATGCAGACGATGTGTCAGATATAAATACGCAATCACTTTCTTTTTTGTAGATTTGGTCCCTATAAATTACACAGTTACCTATAAAAGCTAATTTCTCGCAGTATTACGCCGGCTTTATGTCGGAATTACGCATTTTATTCTCGTTTCCTTGCAACGATGAACTTTTCAATAACTCACATGTGCTTCATAGCAGTATGTTATGACGTTTCTTACCCGAGATTTGGAGATACAAGTTCAGCAAACAATTTTGTGAGGTGCCTATTAACATTATTTGCTGACTTGCAATTATTTCAGTCTGTTATTTGAAATGTATTATCATGTTCCTTCCAATATAAACGACAAACTAATATAAAAGTTTCTGACAGCTGCAACATATATTTCACACCTTTATATATGAGGGTGACAAAATAATAATTTTTAACGAAAGTTTTTTGTGTATTGTTCATTAGTATGTAGATTTTTTAAAAAATCACAGGTCATACACAATCTACACATCTTTCTGAGTCAGAATGAACTGGGGACCTTGCTGTAGGATTTGAATAAGAAGCATGACTGAAATTTATCAGTGCATTAAAGTTTATTTCATAGTGGCCACCTCCTCCTTGCCAGTACTAATTAGAGCATTTAAGGACTGAGGTTATGGGTAAGAAAGAAGTTTCATAATTTTGTGTCAAAAATTATGTAATGTTTTTAATTTTCTATTAACTCCCTCCTTCTTGGAACGTATTAAATGATCATTTTGGAGTTTGGTATAATTATTTAACAATATGTTACACATAATGGAAACCAGCTTTTTGTAGATATCAGTAAGTGGCCTTCCACAGAGACATGAATTTGTTAGAGAATCAGTAAGGAATCTGAACACTGAGATGTAACCCTCTCCCTTGGTGGAATTATAGTTGCTGTTGCAACCAGGAACACATTTTTCTGGCATCTGCAAATAGAATGATGCATTAATTGCTAACGACTTAAATCAAAGTACTGTTATGTAAAAATAGCAAATGAGCATTTGAGTGGACTGGTTTTTTCTACTGCTTGGACAGCACGAAACACAAGTCTGCAGATAGAATCAAATGTGTAGAAATATTCATAATATTAACACATAATCACTTAGGAGACGATTCTGATACTAAATTTATGAATTAAAAACTTTATTTTCAAATTATATCTACAATATACACTCCTGGAAATTGAAATAAGAACACCGTGAATTCATTGTCCCAGGAAGGGGAAACTTTATTGACACATTCCTGGGGTCAGATACATCACATGATCACACTGACAGAACCACAGGCACATAGACACAGGCAACAGAGCATGCACAATGTCGGCACTAGTACAGTGTATTCCACCTTTCGCAGCAATGCAGGCTGCTATTCTCCCATGGAGACGATCGTAGAGATGCTGGATGTAGTCCTGTGGAACGGCTTGCCATGCCATTTCCACCTGGCGCCTCAGTTGGACCAGCGTTCGTGCTGGACGTGCAGACCGCGTGAGACGACGCTTCATCCAGTCCCAAACATGCTCAATGGGGGACAGATACGGAGATCTTGCTGGCCAGGGTAGTTGACTTACACCTTCTAGAGCACGATGGGTGGCACGGGATACATGCGGACGTGCATTGTCCTGTTGGAACAGCAAGTTCCCTTGCCGGTCTAGGAATGGTAGAACGATGGGTTCGATGACGGTTTGGATGTACCGTGCACTATTCAGTGTCCCCTCGACGATCACCAGAGGTGTACGGCCAGTGTAGGAGATCGCTCCCCACACCATGATGCAGGGTGTTGGCCCTGTGTGCCTCGGTCGTATGCAGTCCTGATTGTGGCGCTCACCTGCACGGCGCCAAACACGCATACGACCATCATTGGCACCAAGGCAGAAGCGACTCTCATCGCTGAAGACGACACGTCTCCATTCGTCCCTCCATTCACGCCTGTCGCGACACCACTGGAGGCGGGCTGCACGATGTTGGGGCGTGAGCGGAAGACGGCCTAACGGTGTGCGGGACCGTAGCCCAGCTTCATGGAGACGGTTGCGAATGATCCTCGCCGATACCCCAGGAGCAACAGCGTCCCTAATTTGCTGGCAAGTGGCGGTGCGGTCCCCTATGGCACTGCGTAGGATCCTACGGTCTTGGCGTGCATCCGTGCGTCGCTGCGGTCCGGTCCCAGGTCGACGGGCACGTGCACCTTCCGCCGACCACTGGCGACAACATCGATGTACTGTGGAGACCTCACGCCCCACGTGTTGAGCAATTCGGCGGTACGTCCACCCGGGCTCCCGCATGCCCACTATACGCCCTCGCTCAAAGTCCGTCAACTGCACATACGGTTCACGTCCACGCTGTCGCGGCATGCTACCAGTGTTAAAGACTGCGATGGAGCTCCGTATGCCACGGCAAACTGGCTGACACTGACGGCGGCGGTGCACAAATGCTGCGCAGCTAGCGCCATTCGACGGCCAACACCGCGGTTCCTGGTGTGTCCGCTGTGCCGTGCGTGTGATCATTGCTTGTACAGCCCTCTCGCAGTGTCCGGAGCAAGTATGGTGGGTCTGACACACCGGTGTCAATGTGTTCTTTTTTCCATTTCCAGGAGTGTAGTAGAACTTTTGTTGCAATTGTGTAGACGAAGGTCGATCACGTAACACACTTGCACATATACATGTAAAAACACTACAAACTTCACAGAATTGTATACTTACATTGTGTTATATCTTCGACTGTAGTCACGACTACTTGCTATAATTTTTGCAGAGTCCAGTATAGCATAATTACACTGTAATGTTGGATAAAACAGACACCGCGAAAGTACGTAAACAACTGCTTCCGTTCGCTACCTTACAGCCACAGCCATGCGGTAGCCCTTAATGTAACGTTGCCACATTTCAGTCCTCCGGCCTCTAATACAGGCGGCCGTGGTTCTTGCTAGCAACAGTCCAGACTTGTGAGATTTCTGCAGAATCGCCGTATTTTTAGAGTTTTATACAGCACCAACTTAGGTGGATTTAACAAAAGCGGTTGTGTAATCACATGAGTAATGCTGTACTGTACACGATAGGGCCTCTAACTCATTTTTAGATTTTTTTGACTAGGGCATTTTCGGTAGCAACCCCTCAATTATAAAACATTATTTTCACGATAGATGCCAGCCGGCAGCAGTGCCCGAGCCATTCTAGTCACTTCAGTCCGGAACCGCACTACTGCTACAGTCGCAGGTTCAGATATTGCCTCGGGCATGGATGTGTGTGATGTCCTTAGGTTAGTTAGGTTTAAGTAATTCTAAGTTCTGGAGGACTGTTAAGTCCCATAGTGCTCTGAACCATTTGATAGATGCCATACTCATAAATAGGAAATTTCTAAATCAGAAACAAAACAATGTTTCATTAACATTTATAATTTACTAGCCTTCAACGTTATTCGTAAGTCAGGTAACAGTAATATCTTATACTCCACATGAAATATCAAAATCTAATCCTGTCGATTTTCGAAACATTAAGTTATTTCAGAAGTGACTTTATATCCTTACGCAAATCTTTAAGTAGCTGCCCCTACCCCAGAATCGCCAGTCTGTGACTGGGAACCAATCACGCAACATCATTATGTTGGTTTGTGTTAGAGCCTGTCTTCAGATATGAAACTTATAACACCCATGTTGAAAGAAACTGTGACCGAAAACTACAGATGCAATAACTTTGTTGATCTGTACGGGAAGGTTTGCTAAAGTCAGTACAGTAGATACAGTGTTAATTTGTGCAACTGTATTGAATCGTAGATCTTTTGTCCAACCTAAAACAAAACAATATGTTAGCCTGGTGAAGTTATTATGCCACACAACATTACGACTGTTTTGTGATTTTAAGTTGGTTGTCCTTTGCTACACTGAATTATGGTTAATTATTTCATCAAGGATATGTTTACTGCACAAGATCCTGATAGTACAAACTGTAACAAAGTGAAATTTTTCACAACCTGCACTGAGTAGGGCCAAGAGAGTATCAGCCCACTCTGCATTGTTGCCAATTATCTTCAAGATGGCGGCGATGGATGTAGCAATGTCGCAATGACGTCATGGTGGGAAGTTCAAATTTTGGATGGAAAAAAAGGTCAATTGGGCTACCTCCACTAACCTAAGAAAATGTCGGGAAAATTTTTCACTTGGGCTACTTCCGTTAACCTAAGTCATCCAACCACCACCTCTTCCTTGGAATTGGCAGGAAAAGGACTCAGCCTGTACTGGGTTGCTAGATAGGATGGATGTAAGTCTGTATTTTCCATGCAGTGTTTATTTAAACAATTTGATTTGTCATAGGCAGTAGTTCCATCCAGTGTGTTCACCACGAGGTCTGCAGTCCTACTGACCTAGTACACAATACTGCCACCAGAGGGCACTGTCATCCCATGGTGGGGTGGGGTAAAATAGTGGAAAAAGGACTCAGTCTCTGTCCAGCTGCTAGATGGAGGAAGAAGTGTACTTTATTTATTTTCAGTGGGAAGTTAGAACAATTTATTAAGTGATGGATTTCGCGTACTTTATTTACTAAACTGATACAAAACACTTGCTCTCAGGTGCTTGGGGTCACAATAAGTAGCCTGAAGACCTGCAAACTACTCGTAAATTATGGATGTAGTGCTGTAAACTGATGTACAGACAACCAAACAACTCCTAATTGTCAAACTAATGCATGTATAATGCTCTACAAACATGACCAATAATTGTAAACTGTTGAAATAATTAATGCATTGTGCAGCTCACGGATATGAAAACTACTCTCAAATTACCGAAATAATACAGTACACCGATGCACAGACATCTTCAATACATATAAAATTGGCAAAATAATGCATGTGTAGTTCTCTGAAAACATGCTCACAACGCTTAAACAGCCGAAAATAATGCTCTGCAAAAACACTCGTTGCACATAAAAACACTTTCGAACTACCACTAAGAAATTCGATTGCAACATACCAGTGAACTGTTTCCTACTGAGCCCTCAAGACGGCACGTTCAAGCCTGTCCCACATGCGAGATGCGTCTAGGCGCGCTCATATTCACTGTTGCTGACGCATAGCTTTTGTATTTGAGCAGGCCTAATTGCCGAGCGATAGATGTCTGTCTAGCGCCTCACCATCGCAAGCATAGCTAAAAGGTTGTCAGTGGTATACTGACGTCTCATGTCAATGTAAATAACAGCCAAGTTTTCATCTAGATGCACTATAGAAATCTGTTGCAATGCTTCCCAGAATTACACAGGATGTAATTTTCCTAGCGATCGTAATGGGACACCCCATCCCACATCTGAGACACATCAGCCACGGGCAAGTGTTTACCTGCCCAGTGTGGCTGACGCATAGACGAGAGATGTTTGTGTAACGTGGCTGGAATTTTCAGTGTCCTACAGCTACTGGTCTGGAGATGTCATAATGCCACAATGTTGGATAAGGGTCTGCATCACGCCAGAGGTGGATGGTCTGCTTCAACTTGTTTTTGGACACTTGAGCAAAGAATACATCACCTTACTCTCTGAACTTTCCATACATACCTTGCCCCCATCTTGTTCGAACTAGTCTGAAGAGGCTCCTATGTTACAGCACAAATGATTTCTTGTGAATGAATGGAGCATACTGATTGGCTCTTACTGAATTTGCCTGCGAAACTGCTGCTGCTGCTAGTGTGGGAGCACTGTCCATCATTTTTTTTCTGCAGATGGGACTTCCAGCAGCAAAACTATTTTGTACAGATCGCCATACTGCACTGACAGTTGAACCCTGCCAAAGTGGTCTACAGATCGTCAAATACGGAAAGATACTTCCTCAATTACACTGCTCTGTCACTGACTCTGTCAGTGTACTGGTCTCCACATACCATATCGATGTAATAAACACACAATTCATATCCTGCGCCATACAAAATCGCCACTTCTGCATCCTGCATATAACTATCAAGCACCAGACACTCGAATATATACCGCAAAGGCAGACAGCATAAGCACCTGCACCATCTATATTCCTCGCAGCACTAGATATTTCCCGCGAGGTCGGGCGATCATCCATAGGAGCCGATGATCACAAGTCATTCGCTCCACACACAAACTGGCCCGAAGCGTGACCAGAGTGCCCTCAGCAGACCGTACAAAGGCTGGGTTGGTTCCCCGTGGCACAAAAGCGTTACTGTTTCTGGCCCCACCTGCTTGCTTGCTTTCTACACCCATCTACAGACTCTGGGATTACAAGAACATATGTATTTTCACATGGTTTACCGGAATATCATATCATTTTCGCAATACTTCTCGATATTAAGCACTTAGCAGTATGCTTGCACTCTATAATTCCGAAGATATAGACTGGAAATTATTTCTGTAGAAACCCGAAACTTTAAGCAGTATGGAGTGTGCTGTAATGCACTGAGTAACTACATGGTTCAAATGGCTCTGAGCACTATGCGTCTTAACATCTGAGGTCATCAGTCCCCTAGAACTTAGAACTACTTAAACCTAACTAACCTAAGGACATCACACACATCCATGCCCGAGGCAGGATTCGAACCTGAGACCATAGCAGTCGTTCGGTTCCAGAGTAAAGTGCCTACAACCGCTCGGCCACAGCGGCCGTCACTCAGTGACTAGAAACTTATCTTGTCTGCAAAGACCTTTACGTGAAAACTCTAAAAAAAATAGAGGAAATTGATATTTCCACTCACGGATACCAGTGCTGGTGATATAACAGATTCCAAATAATCCTTATAGTTTACAAACTCAACTAAGGTGTTTCTCATGTCTAGGGAACTAGCAAATGTGTCTTCCACCCGTCTTTCAGCTGCTAGATGCACACAACACACACCACAATCGATGTTCTCTCAACCAAATAAAGACGGGAAATATGCAGAAGCAGTCAACCGGACAATTTACATGGGAGGGAATAATGGTCCAGCACAAACACATGTCCATATTGAATTTTCTCAAATTTTCACAGAGAACACATGTAATCACGAAGGCTGCCCAAAACATACTGAGTATTAGTTCGCTATTCAGCTGTCTGGAGGACGATACGGTTAGGTCAGGTACATTCCTATACCGCAACAGGCCTTTCCATTCAGACAGCTCCTGCCATTAGCCGGTAACGTGTATCATTCCTGCCAGAGGCCACCACTGTTGCGTGCCACATGCCCCCAGACACAATCGTCCTAGGAAACCGGCGACATAAATATCTGATCGATATGCTTACAATTAAATATTACGATTGTGGTCTCAATTGGACAACTTTCGACAGTGAGCAAAGTATGGGAAATAACCCCTGCTGACAGATGTGGCTCAGGAAATGGAAATATCTGTACCATTCTTATGACTTGACATACTTATCTAAGTAAAAAAAAATCCTTCATTCCCTTTGCAGCTATGGCAGTACTCCACGTCAAATCCATAGTCTACCTTCCCTCATTGACAGGGGGACATAATCATTTTCTTTGCACATGACAGAACACACGTACATACTTTATGAGCCTAATGCTCAAGGCGAACCTATCTTGTATCCCCTACTACTGAGTATAATACTTTAACAATAACTGATTGCTAGCGATACGAAAAATACTGAGCAAAACTCAGCGATGGGTGGACATTTTCTTGCGAGTGGTACCACAGTATCTTAGAAAGAGAGACGTAGTCGTCTCACAATCCGCCAGATGTTGAAAACACGATCACAACGACTATGTTAGTGTCACAAGCGGTCTTGTCTCTACAGGTGTTCACAAGCATTACTAACGATAACCATGTTAAAAACTATACAGTCTTAAAAATCGTGGTATGGCATTACGTCCAAATGAAGTGGTTTTTCTACACAAATACCATGATACTGAATAAAGATGGTGATCGCCGGAGTGTTTATTAACAGAATGAAAGTGCGGTAACACGTCGCTGATGGTGTAAGCTCGTAATAAAACCACTGAATTCAGAAAGTGATTCAGCTAAAGGACACCGTTTGAAGCCCGTATTTGCAGTTCCCTCATACCGATACCAGATACTCCTCCAGTATTTGTAATGCATGCTGTCTCTATGCCATGTCAGAGGTTCTGCGATACATCCACTGGGTTATAGGCAATGGTTGATTAAGAATGATCACAAACAGCTGATGGCGTGCTGATTGAGGTTGTAAGGAATGTACACAGGCTTTTCGGATCACTAGTGCTACACTTTCCGGTAGAAATGCTGTCTACGATTTGGAATCAAGTCTTTCCTTTCAGCCACATATCTGCGTTGGATCCTATAGAGAAGTCACTAGTGAATCATATTTCTGTCATTCTCATAACTCGAAACGGGTCACCGTTTTCGAACCTATCTGATATAGTAAAATTCCAACGTAGTTTTAGGTAGTCCTTATGCATCTTGCAACTGCCCCTCAGACGCTGCACTACCATCCCTGCAGCTTTACGCATGTGATCATTCCACTGAGTAGAAGTCGGCCCGCATCTCGTGGTTGTGCGGTAGCGTTCTCGCTTCCCACGCCCGGGTTCCCGGATTCGGTTCCCGGCGGGGTCAGGGATTTTCTCTGTCTCGTGATGGCTGGGTGTTGTGTGATGTCCTTAGGTTAGTTAGGTTTAAGTAGTTCTAAGTTCTATGGGACTGATGACCATAGATGTTAAGTCCCATAGTGCTCAGAGCCATTTGAACCAAGTAGAAGTCGGAGAAAGCTACATCTACCACATTTTGCAGTCTGTATAGAAACAGGCCAAGCTGAGTTAGTGTGACAGGACTGTGGTTTGACCATTTGGTGGAAATGGGAACATGTTGTTGTAGCTCTGCCAACCACGCACAATGTGTAAGGCTGGCGTCAAACGAAGCCCGCTCCTGCAACACAAAGTAGTATAATGACAGTACGAACTATTATGTTGGCGTTTCTTATCAGGAAAATTAGGAGAAGACTCAACATCATACAGGTACTGCAGTTCGAAGCAGATCTGCATCCCTCAGGGTTCATTCACGCCTATCACTCCAACATTCTATCATCGTTATTCTGTACCATCTAACAGAAAAAAATTATGAGCTATAAAAGCTCCGCTAATTTCATCTGATAGAGAACGCGATAAGAGTTTTACCGCATCTCCCTCTTCCCATACATCGAAAACAAATATCGTCTGCACGCCATCATCGTGCACATGTGGCAATCCTATTCAATTTATAGATATTGCTCCAGTCCACATACCAGTTCATCGCCTGTACTGTAGGAGAATGACTGTACCCCACAGACGATACTATCGGTCGCAAGACAGTCTGTACATTGCCGTACATTTTGTTTTTTCTGCCATGACTTTGAGGTCTATGTCAGGTTCTATAATGACATTAACACATTCTGATCCATTGCCTCTCACAGAAAACTAGAAGTCGCACAGTGTAAATCATGTTGTCGCTGCTGCTACCATACACACACACACAAACACACACACACACACACACACACACACACACACACACACACAGACACACACACTCACACACACACACACAGGATGATTTTAAATAAAATAGAGTCACAACATAAGCAAACTGGAAGAGTTTTGCGGTATTGTGAAGCGTTTCCAAACTGCTGTCTGAAGGTGATTGATGGCCTCTTCACTTAAACTATTCTGTCACAGTGACGCCGTAGCTGATGGCTCAGTGTTCTGTTTCAATTCATCATATTGTAGTCATGTAAATGATCACTATGTCAGTGCTAGCCATCCCCTAATAGGAGTTACCCCTCCACCAAGACTCTTTCTCCATCTCAAAACAAGCGATGTCAGTCAATCATTATGTGATGATCAACAGTGTACCAGTGTATGGATTTGATGGAAAAGACACCATCAATGTACTTTAATACCGTAATAAGCATCACAGTTGATAGTGCGAACAATTTTAGGAATTTTACAGTAATTTCAACACCGACCAGTGATGCTACAGTTCTTCTGGTCTTCAGTCCCGAGACTGGTTTGATGCAGCTCTCCATGTAACTCTATCCTGTGCAAGCTTTTTCATCTTCCAGTACCTACGGCAACCTACATCCTTTTGAATCTGCTTAGTGTATTCATCTCTTGGTCTCCCTCTACCATTTTTACCCTCCACACTGCCCTCCAATACTAAATTGGTGATACCTTGACGCCTTCGAACATGTTCTGCCAACCGATCCCTTCTTCTAGTCAAGTTGTGCCACAAACTCCTCTTCTCCCCAATCCTATTCAATGCCTCCTCATTAGTTATGAGATCTACCCATCTAATCTTCAGCATTATTCTATAGCACCACATTTCAAAAGCTTCTATTCTCTTCTTGCCCAAACTATTTATAGTCCACGTTTCACTTCCATACATGGGTACATCCATTTCAGAAACGACTTCCTGACACTTAAAAATCTGTACTCGAGGTTAACAAATTTCTCTCCTTCAGAAACGCTTTCCTTGCCATTGCCAGTCTACATTTTATATCCTCTCTACTTCGATCATCATCAGTTATTTTGCTCCCCAAATAGCAGAACTCCTGTACTACTTTAAGTGTCTCATTTCCTAATCTAATTCCCTCTGCACCACCCAACTTAATTCGACTACATTCCATTATCCTCGTTTTGCTTTTCTACATCTACATCTACATGACTACTCTGCAATTCACATTTAAGTGCTTGGCAGAGGGTTCATAGAAACCACAATCATACTATCTCTCTACTATTCCACTCCCGAACAGCGAGCGGGAAAAACGAACACCTAAACCTTTCTGTTCGAGCTCTGATTTCTCTTATTTTATTTTGATGATCATTCCTACCTATGTAGGTTGGGCTCAACAAAATATTTTCGCATTCGGAAGAGAAAGTTGGTGACTGAAATTTCGTAAAAAGGTCTCGCCGCGACGAAAAACGTCTATGCTGTAATGACTTCCATCCCAACTCGTGTATCATATCTGCCACACTCTCTCCCCTATAACGCGATAATACAAAACGAGCTGCCCTTCTTTGCAACCTCTCGATGTCCTCCGTCAATCCCACCTGGTAAGGATCCCACACCGCGCAGCAATATTCTAACAGAGGACGAACGAGTGTAGTGTAAGCTGTCTCTTTAGTGGACTTGTTGCATCTTCTAAGTGTCCTGCCAATGAAACGCAACCTTTGGCTCGCCTTCCCGACAATATTATCTATGTGGTCCTTCCAACTGAAGTTGTTTGTAATTTTAACACCCAGGTACTTAGTTGAATTGACAGCCTTGAGAATTGTACTATTTATCGAGTAATCGAATTCCAACGGATTTCTTTTGGAACTCATGCTTTTGTTGATGTTCATCTTATATCCTATTTTCAAGACACTATCCATGCCATTCAACTGCTCTTCCAAGCTTTTATTTCTTCTCCATGGATTTTAATACCTACTCCAAATTTTTCTTTTGTTTCGTTTACTGCTTGCTCAATATGCAGATTGAATAACATCGGGGGTAGGCTACAATCCTGTCTCACTCCCTTCCCAACCACTGCTACCTTTTCATGTCCCTCGACTCTTATAACTGCCATGTGCTTTCTGTACAAATTGTAAATAGCCTTTCGCTCTCTGTATTTTACCCCTGCCACCTTTAGAATTTGAAAGACAGTATTCCAGTCAACGTTGTTAAAAGCTTTCTCTAAGTCTACAAATGCTAGGAACGTAGGTTTGCCTTTCCTTAATCTTTCTTCTAAGGTGAGTCGTAAGGTCAGTATTGCTTCACGTGTTCCAATATTTCTACGGAACCCAAACTGATCTTCCCCGAGGTCCGCTACTACCAGTTTTTCCATTCGTCTGTAAAGAATTCGCGTTAGCATTTTGCAGCTGTGACTTTTTAAACTGATAGTTCGGTAATTTTCGCATCTATCAACACCTAATTTCTTTGGGATTGGAATTATTATATTCTTCTTGAAGTTTGAAGGTATTTCGCCGGTCTCATACATCTTGCTCACCAGATGGTAGAGTTTTGTCAGGACTGCCTCTCCCAAGGCTGTCAGTAGTTTTAATGGAATGTTGTCTACTCCTGGGGCCTTGTTTCGACTCAGGTCTTTCAGCGCCCTGTTAAACTCTTCAAGCAGTATCATATCTCCCATTTCATTTTCATCTACATCCTCTTCCATTTCCATAATACTGTCCTAAAGTACATCACCCTTGTATAGGGCCTCTATATATTCCTTCCACCTTTCTGCTTTACCGTCTTTGCTTAGAACTGGATTTCCATCTGAGCTCTTGATATTCATACAGTTGGTTCTCTTTTCTCCAATGGTCTCTTTAATTTTCCTGTAGGCAGTATCTATCTTACCCCTAGTGAGATAAGCCTCTACGTCCTTACATTTGTCCTCTAGCCAACCCTGCTTAGCCATTTTGTACTTCCTGTCGCTCTCATTTTTCAGACGTCTGTATTCACTTTCGCCTGCTTTATTTACTGCATTTTTATATTTTCTCCTTTCATCAATTAAATTCAATATTTCTCCTGTTACTCCAGGTTTTCTACCTGCCCTCGTCTTTTTACCTACTTGATCCTCTGCTGCCTTCACTACTTCATCCCTCAAACCTACCCATTCTTCTTCTACTGTATTTCTTTGCCCCATTCCTGTCAATTTTTCCATTATACTCTCCCTGAATCTCTGTAAAACCTCTGATTTAGTCAGTTTCTGCAAGTCCCATCTCCTTAAATTTCCACATTTTTGCAGTTTCTTCAGTTGTAATGTACAGGTCATAAGCAATACATTGTGGCCAGAGTCCACATTTGCCCCTGGAAATGTCTTACAATTTAAAACCTGGCTCCTAAATCTCTGTCTTACCATTATATAATCTATCTGAAACCTGTCAGTATCTCCAGGCTTCTTCCATGTATACAACCTTCTTTTGTGATTCTTGAACCAGGTGTTAGCTATGATTAAGTTATGCTTTGTGCAAAGATCTACCAAACGGCTTCCTCTTTCATTTCTTCCCCTAATCCATAATCACCTACTACGTTTCCTTCTCTTCCTTTTCCTACTACCGAATTTCAGTCACCCATGACTATTAAATTTTCGCCTCCTTTCACTATTTGAATAATTTCTTTTATCTCCTGATACATTTCTTCAATGTCTTCATCATCTGCAGAACTAGTTGGCATATAAACTTGTACTAAAAGTCCACTTGTACCAAAAGTCTTGTTCCTCCTGCCACCGAACTTCACTAATTCCCACTATACATAACTTTAACCTATCCATTTCCCTTTTTAAATTTTCTAACCTACCTGCCCGATTAAGGGATCGGACTTTCCACACCCCAATCCGTAGAACGCCAGTTTTCTTTCTCCTGATAACGACGTCCTCTTGAGTAGTCCCCGCCCGGAGATCCGAATGAGGGACTATTTTACCTCCGGAATATTTTACCCAAGAGGATGCCACCATCATTTAATCATACACTAAAGCTGTATGCTCTCTGGAAAATTTACGGCTGTAGTTTTCCCTTGCTTTGAGCCGTTCGCAGTACCAGCACAGCAAGGCCGTTTTGGTTAGTGTTACAAGGTCAGATAAGTTATCATCCAGACTGTTGCCCCTGCAACTACTGAAAAGGCTGCTGCCCCTCTTCAGGAACCACACGTTTGTCTGGCCTACCAACAGATACACCTCTGTTGTGGTTGCACCTACGGTACGGCCATCTCTATCGCTGAGGCACGCAAGCCTCCCCACCAACGGCAAGGTCCATGGTTCATGGGGGGAGGGATGCTACAGTATGCTTTCCAATTTCAGTATCATCGCTAAACCGCCCATCCTCTACTTTGTGAGTACCATAGCGAATGTGGATAGAAGACTATGCAGTAAGTTTACTCATTGTTAATTCTCGAACATATACATCAGCAAAGTATACCAGACAGGAATCTACATATTTCTGGCACCTCGAGCAAAGTGCGTAATTTACGATCTTTTTCTATGCGGATGGGAGTCACAGGGCATTCTCGTATTCTTACACTACTGGCCATTAAAATTGCTACACCAAGAATAAATGAAGACGATAAACCGGTATTCATTGGACAAATATATTAAACTAGAACTGCCATGTGATTACATTTTCACGCAATTTGGGTGCATAGATCCTGAGAAATCAGTACCCAGAACAACCACCTCTGGCCATAATAACGGCCTTGATACACCTGGGCATTTAGTTCAAATGACCACGAGACTGTATTAGCGTCATTCATGTTTAGTGATGTTACCAGACCTGGTAGGGTATAATAGGGCGTGAACAGCACCAGATGTTGAGTTATCACTGTGAAGGACGCAGAGATGTCGTGTACTTGTATAAGATGGTGTTATCTGCGCCTGGAATAATCTAAAAGGGGCATCATTGCGGGTCTCCAGTAGGCCAACTCTTCTTAATATACAAGATACAGTTTTGTTGACCATTTGGATGTGGCAATGGCCTGACGGTGGACTCCATTGGAATTTGAGGGCAGGTTCCGACCGACCAGTTTGGCCACCACAAGGGTGGAATACCACAGTGTGCATCACTCACATCGTAACCCCTTCATATCCATGCCTGCCACCTGAGAACAAGTAATGGACTCCCAATGTCGTTCTGCATCATTAAACACCATTGGCTGGATACAAACAGTAGCTGGGCTAGGAAATTACCGTCCACTGTGTAGGTTTCCATTAACACCACAACACAGTTGGTCGTATTTGGAGTGGTCCTACGACTGGAAAACGCGGATCGTTGTTGAACAGTGTCACATTGCGTTCAGCGTCGAATTGTGTTTCTGTACTACCTGAAATGATCATCGTCGATGAATGTGGCAATGACCTGGAGAGGCACCGCATTGATACTCTTGGCGTCATCGTGTGGGGAGCCGCTGGGTATGACTTAAGGTCATAGTTGGTAGTGAATGAGGAAACTCTGACGATATAACGTATATCAGGGACGTCCTGTGTCCTCATGTGTTACTTCTCATGCGACATTATCATGATACCGATTTTCAGGAGGCTGGTGATCGTGCACACATGACACATGTCTCTATGAACTTCTGTGCCGTGTTGAGGCACTCCTGTGGCCGGCAAGATTCCTAGATCTGCTCTGTCACAATGCCAATATCTATGATATCAAGAACGAGTTACAACAGTTATAGACCAGTTTACCTCAGGAGTGTCTACAACTTTATGGACACCAATCCTAAAGGAATCAATGCATGTACCCAAGCCAGAGTGGATGCAACTCCATACTGATAAGTGGGCTCAAACTGCCAAGTTCTTTATGAATCTAACTAGATTTTTAATAACTGCAATAGTTTCACATACCCTCTCAATGAGTGAAGTTTTGTTTTGTTCCCCCTTCCCCTTCTAAGCACTATACTTTTTGTCAGGCTGTATATTTGACATCACTGTACAAATGACTAATTGTTCTGATATTGCTTTTGTTCTGACGGCTTTTAGTATTGCAAGATATGATTATATTTATATTTTCATTCTTTAGTAAACTGTAATAAACCATGGTGTCTCATATGTCATAAAAGTTATTTAAGTAACTATTGCTGTGGAGCTCCGTGTTTAGGTACTTTCTCTTTTTCAGCTAGATGTAACAATCTACTGTTAACATACAAACTTTGTCCAGTAATACATTACTGCTGCTTTCTCACACTTGACGAGTTTAAAATGTGAATACACCTTAATTCTTTTTTTACACACCTACATAATTTGTAATGCTCCTGTTATATGATAATTCATGGAAACTACAAAATACTGTGTGGCTAATCATTTAAGATTTCGATATATTACTCACGACCAGTTTTAGGGGTCTACGTTCCGTCTTCAGATGACAGTCTTCCATAACTCTTCAAAATGAACGTCATCACCAGTTACAAAATAATGGTGCTTCTGCTTATTTTGAAGCAGTGTTTCATAAATACCTGAAGTTTTGCTCATTTGTGTTATTTATTGATCCTGATACCCTTTGCGTACGACTTTCCTATTTTTTCAATTACAATCATTAATACCAAAGACAAAGCATTTTGTGTAACTTTTACGTTTCGAAGGTTACGACTGGGTAGGGTAGGCACACAATTTTCATTTAGTAAAGAACAGTACATTATTTTCCATTGATTGGTTATAACAGTGCCTCACATTCAGTTGAAGTAAGTTACAAGCGTTGTATATAATTAATTTTTACAGAAGAGTTTTGCTAATATAGTAATACATGAGGGTTGTTTGGTAAGTCCGGTAAATTTCCATGAAAGAATGGAACATTTTTGTTGCCTCTCCATGATTGGTAAACTTGATTATTCCAAGGATCTTATAAAGAATTTCAACAATATAAAGCGTGAAGTTCATTGTTGATAGTCCTCTGAATTGGTCAGTGTGTCCACTGCGATTGGAAATGGAGAAAACTGAGTTTCGTGCTGTTATTAAACATTTTCGTTTGAAGACTCGGACTGCCACACAGATCAAAAGAGAACTGTATAAAAGTCATGCAGATTGTGCACGATCACTGAACACTATTTTCTTAGGGTTAATAAATTGACATGTGGGTGGACAACCACCAAGGGCGAAGCGCACTCCGACCGTCCAATTCAGGTCACCACAAATGAAACTACTGACAATGATATAGTAATGCAACACCGTCGAATAAAAATTTGCGACATTGCTGCAACTTTCTGCATCTCAACTGAGCAAGTGCGTGACGCCTTGATTAACGGATTTGTACTCTGTGTGATCCGCTGCATCGGATCAGCGCGTAGTTTTCGGTGCGTTGTTGAATCTTATAGGTTCCGGATTTTCTGCTTATCAATTTCGGTATCATTTCGAAGGTCGCATTTCCCTTATCGGCAGGCAGTACCAATTGATCCTTGTCGGTGCTGAGACTCTTAATAGTTTGTAACTCATCTTTCTTCAGCTTGCAAATTGGTGGTTTTGCTCGACACAGTATTCTAGCTATTTCAGTGCGTATTTCCCCAGTTCTTTCACAAGGAAGGGTGCAAATGGCCGCCTCGGTACTAGCAATGATATCCTCCAAAGATATAGTTATTGGAATGATAGCGAAATTCTCTCCTTTTTGAAGGACAGGCTGTTCATCTTTGGTCAACTGTCGTTTACTGAGGCAGACCACTATGCGTGACATACCAGGAATCGTCTTATGAATCTGCTTCCCGCAACTTGCAAACTTTTTCTTCTGTCGTTCAGTGCAGCAGTCGAGTTCGTTCTGCTTGCACATGTGAGCTATGCTGCCAACCGTGTCCCTGTCGATGCATGCTGCTATTTAGTCCAAAAGTTCCTCATCCGATCTTTCCCAGTATCTCCGTGTTGCATGTATTTGCATATGAAGGAAAGCACATTCCATTCTAGTGTAGATACTGTGTATTTGTGCAGTGGTGGCCAGTAGCGTACAGTTCAAGAACTTTGGTGTGGCGTCTTCAACCCGGCACCGCGACAGAGAGGCGAGAGAGGACACCAATCGCCCTTGCTTCTTCTGTCGTTGGTCAAGGCATCGGTACCATCTGCAGATATTCTCCCTGCTGGGTAATTCCCTACATTCGTACATAGCAAACATTTGCCTTGCATCTCTGCCTTACCCGCCGATAAGTGCACTACTTGATTGATTAATGACTGAATCTCCTCCTCTCTGGAAACACCATGGACCCCGGACTCAGTCATCGTGGAACCATTATCCCCAATGTACAATCAAGCACACTAAAACAACAATAGCGGGACAATAAACAGAATCATAGAATAGTACTTCCTTCCTACATCTCATCATGATCCACTTTGAATCAGTACATTGGTTAGTAGTATGGATATTACAGTGGCATGTAGAACACTCCACTGATACTGACTCAGCACGTAGCGCATTGTGCCCTAATAGGTTGCACTGCGAGCACCTTACTGGTTGCAAATAACGTTCCGTGGCACTTGCACAGAATTGCTACAAAGCAGCTGGTTCCTCTTTCTTTGCAAATGTTACTCACAAGTTGTCATCGCCTTGAACTCAAAAAAATTTCGTTCAGTCACCCCACTGTAACTCTCGAAGCTAACCGCTGTGACTACGACTTGATGCTGGGTCCACTTGAGGATGTCTGTAGAGACCTGGGGTGTGTGGTATCTACAGTGGCGCAGTGATGAGCTGAGGCTGTGTGTCGTCCTCAGGGTACTGACCGATGACAGCTCAAGAAAACATCATTAACATTCATTAGAAAACGAGCTACAGCACTCACAGCGTCATACTACAGTGGCATCGGCCCCTTGGCTTGTGCTGACAGCAGTTCGCCTGACGATACTGATGAAACTGTCAGCCAGCAGCCTGCTCGCGAGTGGACCGGAATACTCACACATGACTTCCATAGCTGCACATGAGCCACCTTGGTGTGAATCTGTAAATCAGGCCAGGGCATGCCGGCAGAAGTGGGTGCCTGCTGTGATTCTTCTAGAGGAAGCCAGCCCCCAGTGGTGGTGTCCACCTTTGCAAGCGGATGTGTACAGTGTCAGTTTGCCTGCACAAGTGCAGGCTGCACCGCCTTAGTCATGAACGACTGCTCTTCAGGAGAGAAGGCTGGCTGTGGCCGACGTGAGCTGGGAGGTTGCCCACCAGTCCTCAGGAGAGGACTTAGAACCAGCAGTAGGCTCATCGGTGGTGCAACCCAAGTGACATAATGGCTGTTTGCAGAACCATGTCACCTGTCACCTGACATGATCCTCTACTCGTAAACGGTGCTGGCAGACTGAGATGCCTTTTGCTAAAAATGATGGGTGTTTAAATAGGTTTGGTACTTGCCAGCTGTCCCAAGGAACAACTTACAACCATGAACACTAAACTTAGGTGTAACAACTGGCCTATTGCTGCTGTGGTCACACTGCCTTTCTGCTGTGTTGACTCTGTTCTGAGGACTCTCACTCAGCCCAAAATGTGGAATCAGTCTGGTGGTATTGTTGCATCTGACGTAATAGTGTTTCAGTCAGCTCTGCATTCGCCGGCTTCCACCGACCTTTCTCAAGAGCCATGATAGCGCTGCTATACGCATTACTCGGTAGCAGCAAAAAATTGACGGAGGGCTACAAAATGTTGCAGAAAACGGAACCTCATGTGTCACAATCACAAAAACAGTAGCAAATGCTTGAAAATCCTTATGGCAGCCTCTATTGAAAATTTCTTCATATGGTTCTAAACTCAGCTACTACATTGAAACACTGACCAGGAAACATCATGTCTTGTTGTGTAGGCTACCCTCAGATGAGATACGTAGGAGAATCTATGGAGATTTTTCCACGCACCTTACTCCTCTTCTAGCAGCAATGGAGTAACGCAAGATACTAAGCGATTGCAAAGAAGCACAGATCACTTCCGTTTTCGAAAAGATTCGTTGAATAGACGCATTTAATTATAGGCCTGTGATGCTGATCACAATTTGCTGTAGAATTATGGAACATGTTTCATGCTTGGTATACATTAAGATGGTTAGGAGAACGAGAATCGCTTCTGTAGTAATCTACATGGATTCCGTAATTCTCGATTTTAGCAAACAAGCTCGCTCTAGTAGTAGTAGTAGCTTTATTCATCCGTAGATCTCTTTTTTACAAGGATATAGGACATGTCAAAGTATTTACAAGTTTAGATCAATTTAAATTGAGCTAAATCATATACACATACACTCCTGGAAATGGAAAAAAGAACACATTGACACCGGTGTGTCAGACCCACCATACTTTCTCCGGACACTGCGAGAGGGCTGTACAAGCAATGATCACACGCACGGCACAGCGGACACACCAGGAACCGCGGTGTTGGCCGTCGAATGGCGCTAGCTGCGCAGCATTTGTGCACCGCCGCCGTCAGTGTCAGCCAGTTTGCCGTGGCATACGGAGCTCCATCGCAGTCTTAAACACTGGTATCATGCCGCGACAGCGTGGACGTGAACCGTATGTGCAGTTGACGGACTTTGAGCGAGGGCGTATAGTGGGCATGCGGGAGGCCGGGTGGACGTACCGCCGAATTGCTCAACACGTGGGGCGTGAGGTCTCCACAGTACATCGATGTTGTCGCCAGTGGTCGGCGGAAGGCGCACGTGCCCGTCGACCTGGGACCGGACCGCAGCGACGCACGGATGCACGCCAAGACCGTAGGATCCTACGCAGTGCCGTAGGGGACCGCACCGCCACTTCCCAGCAAATTAGGGACACTGTTGCTCCTGGGGTATCGGCGAGGACCATTCGCAACCGTCTCCATGAAGCTGGGCTACGGTCCCGCACACCGTTAGGCCGTCTTCCGCTCACGCCCCAACATCGTGCAGCCCGCCTCCAGTGGTGTCGCGACAGGCGTGAATGGAGGGACGAATGGAGACGTGTCGTCTTCAGAGATGAGAGTCGCTTCTGCCTTGGTGCCAATGATGGTCGTATGCGTGTTTGGCGCCGTGCAGGTGAGCGCCACAATCAGGACTGCATACGACCGAGGCACACAGGGCCAACACCCGACATCATGATGTGGGGAGCGATCTCCTACACTGGCCGTACACCTCTGGTGATCGTCGAGGGGACACTGAATAGTGCACGGTACATCCAGACCGTCATCGAACCCATCGTTCTACCATTCCTAGACCGGCAAGGGAACTTGCTGTTCCAACAGGACAATGCACGTTCGCATGTAGCCCGTGCCACCCAACGTGCTCTAGAAGGTATAAGTCAACTACCCTGGCCAGCAAGATCTCCGGATCTGTCCCCCATTGAGCATGTTTGGGACTGCATGAAGTGTCGTCTCACGCGGTCTACACGTCCAGCACGAACGCTGGTCCAACTGAGGCGCCAGGTGGAAATGGCATGGCAAGCCGTTCCACAGGACTACATCCAGCATCTCTACGATCGTCTCCATGGGAGAATAGCAGCCTGCATTGCTGCGAAAGGTGGATATACACTGTACTAGTGCCGACATTGTGCATGCTCTGTTGCCTGTGTCTATGTGCCTGTGGTTCTGTCAGTGTGATCATGTGATGTATCTGACCCCAGGAATGTGTCAATAAAGTTTCCCCTTCCTTGGACAATGAATTCACGGTGTTCTTATTTCAATTTCCAGGAGTGTATATTTACAGACTTCTAGTTAGAGACAATCATTAGATTTACTCCTGGTATACAGTACTTTTATCACAAATAACTTATTAAATAATGTAATGCCACACTGTTCACTCATGTCTCACTATCAGTCACTGCACACACTATACACACGTTGTTTCATATCACGTCACTCACTACACACACACACAAGCACACACACTGGTGATCTACACACACACACACACACACACACACACACACACACACACACACACACACACACACTGGTGATCTCTGGACTATTTTCTTTATGGCGATTGCAGGTTTATCGTATCGCGACATTGCTGCTCGCGTTGGTCGAGATCCAATGACTGTAGCAGAATATGGAATCGGTGGGTTCAGGAGGGTAATACGAAACGCCGTGCTGGATCCCAACGGCCTCGTATCACTAGCAGTCGAGAGGACATGCATCTTATCCGCATGGCTTTAACCGAACGTGAAGCCACGTCTCGATCCTTGAGTCAACAGATGGGGACGTTTGCAAGCCTACAACCATCTGCACTAACAGTTCGAAGACGTTTGCAGCATCATGGACTTCCAGCTCGGAGACCATGGCAGCAGTTACCCTTGACGCTGCATCAAAGACAGGAGCGCCTGCGATGGTGTACTCAACGACGAACCTGGGTGCACGAATCGCAAAACGTCATTTTTTCGGATGAATCCAGGTTCTGTTTACAGCATCATGCTGGTCGCATCCGTGTTTGGCGACATCGCGGTGAACGGACATTGGAAGCGTGTATTTGTCATCGCCATACTGGCGTAGCACCCGGCGTGATGGTATGGGGTGCCATTGGTTGCACGTCTCGGTCACCCATTGTTCGCAATGATGGCACTTTGAACAGTGGACGTTACATTTCAGATGTATTACGACCTGTGGCTCTACCCTTCATTCGATCACTGCGAAACCCTACATTTCAGCAGGATAATGCACGACCGCGTCTTGCAATTCCTGTACGGGCCTTTCTGGATGCAGAAAATGTTCGACTGCTGCCCTGGCCAGCACATTCTCCAGATCTCTCACTAACTGAAAACGTCTGGTCAATGGTGGCCGAGCAACTGGCTCATCAAAATACACCATTCACTACTCTTGATGAACTGTGGTATCGTGTTGAAGCTGCATGGGCAGCTGTACCTGGACACGCCATCCAAGCTCTGTTTGACTCAATGCCCAGGCGTATCAAGGCGGCCAGAGGTGGTTGTTCTGGGTACTGATTTCTCAGGATCTATGTACCCAAACTGCGTGAAAATGTAATCACATGTCAATTCTAGTGTAATATATTTGTCCAATGAATACCCGTTTATCATCTGCATTTCTTCTTGGTGTAGCAATTTTAATGACCAGTAGTGTATTCTGTCGTTGTTTGGGAACGAAAGTCCATGAATGGCTGGTGCTACAGAAGAATGCTGGAGATTAAATGGGTAATTCACCTAACTAATGAGAGTAAGTGAGAAAAGAAATTTGTGGTACAACCTGACTATAAGAAGGGATCGGTTGATAAGACACATGGATCACCAATTTATTATAGGAGGGAAGATTGGAGGGGGGGGGGGGGGGGGACTGTAGAAGGAGACTAACAGATGAATACAGTAAGCATATTCAGAAGTTTATTTGGCACTACAATAGTGAAGCCATTGTGACTATGGCTTCACTATTGCACTGTCAAATAACGTTTAAATTATATTTTAGTCACACTCCTTATGACAATCACGCCATAATATAGAATCATATTCAGAAGGATGTAAGAGGCTGTAGTTATTCGGTGATATAGACGCTTGCACAGCATAGGGTAGCTTGGAGAGCTGCATCAAACAATTCTTCGACGTGACGACCACAACAACAATATGTGTGTTTTATTCTAAGTATTTGTAGGCTTCTATACGTACGTAGTGCCTATTTCCATGTGTGCTAAGCTGATGCAAAATGACGTCATACCTGCGATGCTTTGTTTAACAGCAAACAGGTAATAATCGAAATTTTTCTGTGTGTCTTTTTCACACGAATATTACATTAATCTTATTTATGTTACGTAAATTTTTCATTTTGTGGTCACATGTTTGAGCTGAGCCAAAACAAGACTCCCTAGAAACTACGCAACAGCTTTTTGTCCGGATTTTCTTAGTCAAACGAAGAATGGGAAATTGGCATGCGTGAACTCTAGTCTCGAAAAAAGAATTGTTTGAAAATAATCGGGGTAATTAAGACTAATTTAATGAGTGATTTGAGGAAAAATTACTAAAAAAATTCTGTCAATATTTTCGTAGCCAGACGAAGAGTGAAACATGGACAAACGAGGTATCAAACCGACCAGTGCGAGATCTAGTTTCACAAAATATTAATTGGCTGAAAGCAACCAAGGTAGTAGCGATTGTCAATCTTGGTGTCTGAACGAGAATTTTTTATTGAAAGGTAACAAAATTGAATTATCTGGGTGGAAGATGAGTGAAGATACTGTAGCTCACATTACCCGCTGCGGGTAACAGTTCGCGAGTTCCATTCGGTGTGTTTCGCATTGAAATTCCCGGCAATGAAAGCTCGCCCCGCCAGTGATAGCAGGACGTCGAAGTCGGCTTCGTCTAGCGGTCTACTAGGCTGTCTATACACCGACACGAAAAGAATCTTTCCGGCAGTGGTGTTGACGGCCACTCCTGTGGCTTCCAGCGTGTTGAGCGCCGGCAGTTGAACCCGGTGGTGGCGCAGTGACTTCTTCACGTAGGTGGCAGTGCCGCCTCCGTGGGTGGCTCTGTCATCTCGGTAGCAGGAAAAATTTGCTGCTCGCGCCTTGTCCCTGGGTTTGAGCAAGGTCTCCTGCACAAGGCAGATGTCGACCACCTCGTCACGTAGGAATTGGCGAAACTCGCCCTGCTGGGGGTGGAGACCCCGAGCGTTGAACGTGCAAATGGTTAACCCATGAATGTGGTCGTTATCCATTTTAAGGCTGACTTCTCCCGGCCTGGAGGGCCGCCGTCACTTTTCCCACGAGGACCGGTAGCTGCGTCATCAGCTGGTTGAGCGACCGCAGAAGCGCGGCGAGCTCGGTGGTGTCTTCCTTCGCCGTTTCGGGAAGGTTTGACTTCTTCGCGACGTTTCCCGTAGTCGGCAGCAGAGCGACGTGCTGGGAACGCTCTGCGCGGACGGCAACCCTCCCTACAGCCGCGGGCGCCGGCAAGCCGGCGACCCGACTGCAGGCGGTGCCGCGGGCGAGGGAAGCTGTGACGGCTGCGGTGCCGGTGCGGCCTCCCCTGCGAGCGGCCGTGGTCTCTCGGAGGGGGCGGACGGCTACCCCTTAACAACGACCACGAAGCTGCGGCTCGGGTTTACGCGGCTGGCGCGCTTCCCGCTCTCGAATGCGTCGCATCCCCGGTAACAGGCGACGTGGTCCCCGTTAAAGTTGCAGCACGCCGGTCTGTCTTCCTTCTTGGGGCAGTCCCGCTTCGGGTGCTCCTCGGCGCACATGCAGCAGCGCACAGGCATCCTGCAAAACTTTGCCACGTGCTCCATGCGTTGGCAGTTGATGCACTGGGCTCGTCTGCCTTTCGCGCCGAGTGGGTCGACTGTCTCGTCGAAGTCGGCAATGTTTTCAACCTGAAAAATTTTCCGGTTGTCGACATTGTCGACTAAGACCATAAGGAACAAGGGCATGTTCATGTGGGTCCTGGGCGACTTCAGGCCGACGTGGCGCGTCTGGAAGCCGAGTTCCTGCAGCTGCCGCTGTAGGAACGTCGGTTCCATCTTCAGCGGCAGGGGACGAAAAACGACCTTCAGCTGCTTCAGCTGCTCCGTGCTCTGCGTGAAGCAGTCTTACTTCTCGGTCTCACAGAGTTGCAAGAGTTTCGCGTGGTCCTCTATGCACTCTGCTATGACCTTGTAAGTGTCGTTCCCCGCGAACATCTTCCGTGGTTTTGCGACGGAGTAGAGCTTCTCTCTGAGCTCGCTATAGCCCTCACTCCACTGGATGGTAATCAGCGGCTAGCTGCGGGGCGGTTTCGTCGCCGTAGTCGGTGTGGTCCCGTCCCCGTCGGTTTCGGCTACATCCGGTAGGTCTGCAAACAGGTTTGCAGCCTCGACCTGTTCCGCCGTCACCAGTTCGAATGACCTGGCTCTCGCCGTGTGGCCCGGGAGCGCGCGATGAAGTCTTCTTCAAGGGCTTCCTCGGCGATGCGGTACCCTCCTCTTCTTCCGCCTGGCGCTGCCGCAACTTGCCTGGGGGAGGGAGTGTCCTCTACGGCCGCGGCTGGGCGCTTCCGTGAGGTTTGCTCGACCTCGGCAGGCTCGTCGGGTGTTGCCAGCCTGGACGTTGGTGAGGGCGTGGCGGCTTCTGTAGCCACCACGGCTGGTGCGACTGCTGGCGCGGCAGCTGTTGTGGCAACTGCGACAGGTAATTGCCTGTCGCGACCCACAGGTACCAGGGACCAGCGTCTCGTCAGTACCTGCACCCTGTCCGCATCGGTCCCCATGGCCAGGCGTTGTATGCAGATGCTACTCTCCTCGGGAGTCAGCATGGCGATGGAGGCGGCAAATTCCTCCTTTGTCGGGGGGATCGTCAGTTCGATGCGTCGCCTCGGCACAGAGAGGGTGCGGGCGCGGCGCCGTCCGTTCGCGGAAGTTTCCACGATCGTCCGGCGGCCGCGAGCAACACTCTCACTCGTCATCCTCGCCGGTGATGGAGGGCAAGACGCTGCCGTCCTTAGGGAAATTTCCCTTAGACCGCCATCTGCCACACCCTGCGTCTCGCCGGAGCGATCATCTCGTTCCGGCTCCTCCGCCATGTCGTAACCCCCAACACAACAACTTTGCCTCTTTAGAAAGACACGACAGATTTTGCTTTCTCAGAAAGTGGGGTCACGCCACGTGGATTTTGCCACACGAGTCGCAAAAGGCCCTTGCAGGCTGATGTCGACTCTGAAAGAAAGACAGAAAACGCTGGTTAGCGAGAACACGCAAGGTGAATAGCCAAATGCGTGAACCCGCGCAACCGATCGCTACAAAATCACGAGCGAGAGGTTAGCCTAGGCACCTTCAGCACAGAGCGTCCGCACACTTCGCCAGCCACAGCGCAAGTGCGTGTGAGTGCGTCGCGTCGTGGTGGCGCCGGTGGTGACACCTTCAACGTGCTGACACGAGGAAAGTTTCCAACCGATTTCTCATACACAAACAGCAGTTGACCGGCGTTGCCTGGTGACACGTTGTCGTGATGCCTCGTGTAAGGAGGAGAAATGCGTACCATCTCATTTCCCACTTTGATAAAGGTCGGATTTTAGCCTATTGCGATTGCGGTTTATGGTATCGCGACATTGCTGCTCGCGTTGGTCGAGATCCAATGACTGTTAGCAGAATATGGAATCGGTGGTTTCAGCAGGGTGGAACGCCCTGCTGAATCCCAATGGCGTCATGTCACTAGCAGTCGTGATGACAGGCACCTTATCCGCATGGATGTAACGGATCGTGCAGCCACGTCTCGATCCCTGAGTCAACAGATGGGGACGTTTGCAGGCCTACAACCATCTGCACGAACAGTTCGACGACGCAATGGACTACCAGCTCGGAGACCATGGCTGCGGTTACACTTGACGCTGCATCAGAGACAGGAGCGCCTGCGATGGTGTACTCAACGACGAACCTGGGTGCACGAATCGCAAGACGTCATTTCTTCGGATGAATCCAGGTTCTGTTTACAGCATCATGATAGTCGCATCCGTGTTTGGTGACATCGCGGTGAATGCACATTGGAAGCGCGTACTCGTCATCGCCATACTGTAGTATCACCCTGCTTGATTGTATGGGGTGCCATTGGTTACACGTCTCGGTCGCCTCTTGCTCGCATTGACGGCACTTTGAACAGTGGACGTTACATTTCTGATGTGTTACGACCCGTGGCTCTATCCTTCTCTGCTCTGCCTTTGCTAACAGCACGACATCGCCTGCAGCGCCTCTCCCAGACTCGTGACCATATCTGGTCGACCATAGACGACAGGAATACCGTGGACTGGTCAGATGAAACCCGATTTAAATGATTTGAATTGGTAAGAGCTGGCGGTAGGGCTCGAGTGTGGCGCAGACCGCACGACTCAATGTACCCAAGTCGTCAACAGGCAATGTGCAAGCTGGTGGTGGCTCCATAATGGTGTGGGCTGTGTTTGCTTGGAATAGACTAGGTCCTGTGGTCCCACTGAGCCGAGCATTGACTGCAAATGGGTATGTAAGGCTACCTGGAGACCATTTGCAGCCATTCATGGACTTTCGTTCCCAAACAACGACAGAATACACTACTGGTCATTAAAATTGCTACACCAAGAAGAAATGCAGATGATAAACGGGTATTCATTGGACAAATATATTACACTAGAATTGACATGTGATTACATTTTCACGCAGTTTGGGTACATAGATCCTGAGAAATCAGTACCCAGAACAACCACCTCTGGCCGCCTTGATACGCCTGGGCATTGAGTCAAACAGAGCTTGGATGGCGTGTCCAGGTACAGCTGCCCATGCAGCTTCAACACGATACAACAGTTCATCAAGAGTAGTGAATGGTGTATTTTGATGAGCCAGTTGCTCGGCCACCATTGACCAGACGTTTTCAGTTAGTGAGAGATCTGGAGAATGTGCTGGCCAGGGCAGCAGTCGAACATTTTCTGCATCCAGAAATGCCCGTACAGGAATTGCAAGACGCGGTCGTGCATTATCCTGCTGAAATGTAGGGTTTCGCAGTGATCGAATGAAGGGTAGAGCCACAGGTCGTAATACATCTGAAATGTAACGTCCACTGTTCAAAGTGCCATCATTGCGAACAATGGGTGACCGAGACGTGCAACCAATGGCACCCCATACCATCACGCCGGGTGCTACGCCAGTATGGCGATGACAAATACACGCTTCCAATGTCCGTTCACCGCGATGTCGCCAAACACGGATGCGACCAGCATGATGCTGTAAACAGAACCTGGATTCTTCCGAAAAAATGACGTTTTCAGCCAGGTTCGTCGTTGAGTACACCATCGCAGGCGCTCCTGTCTTTGATGCAGCGTCAAGGGTAACTGCAGCCATGGTCTCCGAGCTGATAGTCCATGATGCTGCAAACGTCTTCGAACTGTTAGTGCAGATGGTTGTAGGCCTGCAAACGTCCCCATCTGTTGACTCAAGGATCGAGACGTGGCTTCACGTTCCGTTAAAGCCATGCGGATAAGATGCATGTCCTCTCGACTGCTAATGATACGAGGCCGTTGGGATCCAGCACGGCGTTTCGTATTACCCTCCTGAACCCACCGATTCCATATTCTGCTAACAGTCATTGGATCTCGACCAACGCGAGCAGCAATGTCGCGATACCATAAACCGCAATCGCAATAGGCTAAAATCCGACCTTTATCAAAGTGGGAAATGAGATGGTACGCATTTCTCCTCCTTACACGAGGCATCACGACAACGTGTCACCAGGCAACGCCGGTCAACTGCTGTTTGTGTATGAGAAATCGGTTGGAAACTTTCCTCGTGTCAGCACGTTGAAGGTGTCACCACCGGCGCCACCACGACGCGACGCACTCACACGCACTTGCGCTGTGGCTGGCGAAGTGTGCGGACGCTCTGTGCTGAAGGTGCCTAGGCTAACCTCTCGCTCGTGATTTTGTAGCGATCGGTTGCGCGGGTTCACGCATTTGGCTATTCACCTTGCGTGTTCTCGCTAACCAGCGTTTTCTGTCTTTCTTTCAGAGTCGACATCAGCCTGCAAGGGCCTTTTGCGACTCGTGTGGCAAAATCCACGTGGCGTGACCCCACTTTCTGAGAAAGCAAAATCTGTCGTGTCTTTCTAAAGAGGCAAAGTTGTTGTGTTGGGGGTTACGACATGGCGGAGGAGCCGGAACGAGATGATCGCTCCGGCGAGACGCAGGGTGTGGCAGATGGCGGTCTAAGGGAAATTTCCCTAAGGACGGCAGCGTCTTGCCCTCCATCACCGGCGAGGATGACGAGTGAGAGTGTTGCTCGCGGCCGCCGGACGATCGTGGAAACTTCCGCGAACGGACGGCGCCGCGCCCGCACCCTCTCTGTGCCGAGGCGACGCATCGAACTGACGATCCCCCCGACAAAGGAGGAATTTGCCGCCTCCATCGCCATGCTGACTCCCGAGGAGAGTAGCATCTGCATACAACGCCTGGCCATGGGGACCGATGCGGACAGGGTGCAGGTACTGACGAGACGCTGGTCCCTGGTACCTGTGGGTCGCGACAGGCAATTACCTGTCGCAGTTGCCACAACAGCTGCCGCGCCAGCAGTCGCACCAGCCGTGGTGGCTACAGAAGCCGCCACGCCCTCACCAACGTCCAGGCTGGCAACACCCGACGAGCCTGCCGAGGTCGAGCAAACCTCACGGAAGCGCCCAGCCGCGGCCGTAGAGGACACTCCCTCCCCCAGGCAAGTTGCGGCAGCGCCAGGCGGAAGAAGAGGAGGGTACCGCATCGCCGAGGAAGCCCTTGAAGAAGACTTCATCGCGCGCTCCCGGGCCACACGGCGAGAGCCAGGTCATTCGAACTGGTGACGGCGGAACAGGTCGAGGCTGCAAACCTGTTTGCAGACCTACCGGATGTAGCCGAAACCGACGGGGACGGGACCACACCGACTACGGCGACGAAACCGCCCCGCAGCTAGCCGCTGATTACCATCCAGTGGAGTGAGGGCTATAGCGAGCTCAGAGAGAAGCTCTACTCCGTCGCAAAACCACGGAAGATGTTCGCGGGGAACGACACTTACAAGGTCATAGCAGAGTGCATAGAGGACCACGCGAAACTCTTGCAACTCTGTGAGACCGAGAAGTAAGACTGCTTCACGCAGAGCACGGAGCAGCTGAAGCAGCTGAAGGTCGTTTTTCGTCCCCTGCCGCTGAAGATGGAACCGACGTTCCTACAGCGGCAGCTGCAGGAACTCGGCTTCCAGACGCGCCACGTCGGCCTGAAGTCGCCCAGGAGCCACATGGATATGCCCTTGTTCCTTATGGTTTTAGTCGACAATGTCGTCAACCGGAAAATTTTTCAGGTTGAAAACATTGCCGACTTCGACGAGACAGTCGACCCACTCGGCCCGAAAGGCAGACGAGCCCAGTGCATCAACTGCCAACGCATGGAGCACGTGGCAGAGTTTTGCAGGATGCCTGTGCGCTGCTGCATGTGCGCCGAGGAGCACCCGAAGCGGGACTGCCCCAAGAAGGAAGACAGACCGGCGTGCTGCAACTTTAACGGGGACCACGTCGCCTGTTACCGGGGATGCGACGCATTCGAGAGCGGGAAGCGCGCCAGCCGCGTAAACCCGAGCCGCAGCTTCGTGGTCGTTGTTAAGGGGAAGCCGTCCGCCCCCTCCGAGAGACCACGGCCGCTCGCAGGGGAGGCCGCACCGGCACCGCAGCCGTCACAGCTTCCCTCGCCCGCGGCACCGCCTGCAGTCGGGTCGCCGGCTTGCCGGCGCCCGCGGCTGTAGGGAGGGTTGCCGTCCGCGCAGAGCGTTCCCAGCACGTCGCTCTGCTGCCGACTACGGGAAACGTCGCGAAGAAGTCAAACCTTCCCGAAACGGCGAAGGAAGACACCACCGAGCTCGCCGCGCTTCTGCGGTCGCTCAACCAGCTGATGACGCAGCTACCGGTCCTCGTGGGAAAAGTGACGGCGGCCCTCCAGGCCGGGAGAAGTCAGCCTTAAAATGGATAACGACCATATTCATGGGTTAACCATTTGCACGTTCAACGCTCGGGGTCTCCACCCCCAGCAGGGCGAGTTTCGCCAATTCCTACGTGACGAGGTGGTCGACATCTGCCTTGTGCAGGAGACCTTGCTCAAACCCAGGGACAAGGCGCGAGCAGCAAATTTTTCCTGCTACCGAGATGACAGAGCCACCCACGGAGGCGGCACTGCCACCTACGTGAAGAAGTCACTGCGCCACCACCGGGTTCAACTGCCGGCGCTCAACACGCTGGAAGCCATAGGAGTGGCCGTCAACACCACTGCCGGAAAGATTTTTTTCGTGTCGGTGTATAGGCAGCCTAGTAGACCGCTAGACGAAGCCGACTTCGACGTCCTGCTATCACTGGCGGGGCGAGCTTTCATTGCCGGGAATTTCAATGCGAAACACACCGAATGGAACTCGCGAACTGTTACCCGCAGCGGGCTCCGCCTCGCCTGCGATGTTCACCGCAACGGCGCGATCACCATGGGGCCGTTTGACCCTACGATCTTCCCTGCACGGGGACAACCGGACGTGCTCGATATTGCTCTTCTGAAGGGCATCGGGCACTTCGCGACCGCCAAGACGCGTAACGTCCTCTCCTCCGACCACGTACCTGTCATTTTTGGCCTCGACGTGGCCGGAGCTTCTCTCCAAGACAGCCGTCCGAGCTATCGCAGGCTCGACGCCGAGCGCTTTCAGACGAAAGCCCTCGAACTGCTTGAGGACGCGCCACACCCCGCTGTGGTAGGGGCAGACGCTGCCCTAGAATTCTTCACCCGAAGAATACTCCAAGCAGCGGAGGAAGCCACGCCGAGACATCGCCAAGGACCACGATACTTCTCGTGACAGCTACCGCGCCCAATCCTGGACGCGATCACCGAGAAGACCCGCTGTTTTCAACGAAATTCTCCGATCAGGTGCCTACCCCTCTGCGTGGAAACACGTGGAGGACGTGGCCAATCTGAAATCCGGCAAGGACCCACGCCAGGCATCGAGCTACCGACCCATCAGCCTGCTCCCGTCCCTCCCGCAAGTTTTCCAGAGGCTGTACGCGAGGAGACTGATGCGACACGTCACCCAGGAGGGCATCATACCGGACGAGCAGGTCGGGTTCCGAGAAGAACATGCCACTTTCCACCAGCTCTTGCGGGTGGTAGAACCGGCGATGAGGGCACTGGAAACAAGGGAATTCTTTGGGGCAGTGTTCCTCGACGTCTCCCGAGCGTTTGACTCGGTGTGGCACGACGGTCTCGAGTTCAAACTCTTTGAACAAGGGATACCGACGTCCCACATGATGCTGCTGCGGTCGTACCTGTCCGAACGAACCTTCCACGTGAGGGCTGACGACGGTACTTCCAAAGGCCGGCCGATACGTGCAGAGGTGCCGCAGTGGTCGGTTCTCGGCCCCTCGCTGTACTCCCTGTACACTGCCGACGCTCCGAAAGTGGCAGGAGTCGAACTGGCGCTGTAAGGTGATGATACAGCCCTGTTCACTCGCAGCATGAACGCCCAAGTGCTGAGAAACCGCCTCTAACGCGGGTGCGACGCCTTGGGATCATGGGCAACGAAGTGGCGGCTGAAATTCAACGCCACAAAGAGTCAGGCAGTCGTCTTCACCCGAAGACTTCTGCCGCCAGGGCTTACACCGGTCGAAATCCTGGGAGAACCTATCCCATGGAATGGGACGGCGAAATACCTAGGGGTTACCCTAGATCGCAGGCTCACCTGGAAGCATCACATTCGTGATGTGAAAGGGAGAGTAATAGGACACCTTTTCGCCCTGTATCCGCTGCTAAACCCACAGTCGTCATTTTCTCTGCCTCGTGATGACTGGGTGTTATGTGAAGTCCTTAGGTTACTTACGTTTAAGTAGTTCTAAGTTCTAGGGGACTGATGACCATAGATGTTAAGTCCCATAGTGCTCAGAGCCATTTGAACCAACCGCAGTCGTCATTGCCACCGCAACACGGCATCACGCTTTACCTAACATTGGTTCGCCCACTGTTAGAGTATTCGGCCGTGGTCTGGGGGAAAGCCACAGATGCTCACATTGTGACTCTGCAGCGGATACAGAACCGCGCCCTGAAGACTGCTCTGCGTCTTCCGAGGCGCTTCTTGACGCGCCAACTCCACGAGGACAGTGGGATCCTGCCTCTCCGAGACAGGTTTCACACCATCGCCAGGAAGTTCTACGAGAAGACGGGACGCTCCCGCAACCGGCTCATCCGTGGACTGGGCCAACAACCTCATCACAGGCCAACCACGCGTTGGCCTGACCTGCTGAGGGATTAAGTTTTGCTAATCCCTCAACAGAGTGTGTCTTTCTCTTTTTCAGGTTACACCAGCTAGGATGAATCAACAAGAATGGTAATATATCTTTCTCTCTTTTACAGGAACCGCAGGAATGACAAATTTTGTCTAAACTGCTCCACCTCGAGCCAAGGATAAGTTCGTCTTTTCAGCGTCAGCGTCGGCGTCACCGGCGCCAACCTTGTGTGAATGCTCTGAAAAGCTAATCATTTGCATATCACAGCATCTTCTTCCTGTCGGTTAAATTTCGCTCCTGTAGCACGTCATCTTCGTGGTGTAGCAATTTTAATGGACAGTAGTGTAGATACGATGGCTGGTAAAGCCAGAAACACGAGGGGTGTTCATTGAGTAATGCAACATAATTTCGGTTGGAAAAATGTGGAACACTGTCGGACATCGTGAAATATCCCTGATTCCACACCTATAGTCTCATGAAGTTCGAATAAATGCCGGCGTCCGTAACAGAGGTGCGTTCCGAACAAAAAGCTGTCATAGACACTTGCAGAATGTCTACGGAGACCTGGCAGTACGGAAAACCACGATGAGTGTTGGAGGAGGCGGCTGTTATCGTAACAAGGTCGAGCAAGCCTCTCGGATCTTTTCCGTACTGGTCGACCGCACACAGCTGCGACTCCTGCAACGTTGGAACGTGTGGACCCTCTCATTCGAAGTGATCCACGGATCACAAATACTTCGCTGCACAGCTGGGCGTCTTTGTTGGTAGTGCTGACACACTCGGCTACCAGTTCGTGTACTCGGAGGTGTGTGCCCACCGGGTTAGTCGCCCCCTAACAGAAGACTGTAGAGAACATCGAATTTTTTGCACGTTACGAAGTTGATCATGAAAATTTTTTCTCGAACGTTGTCACAGGCGATCTAACATGGTCTCATCACTTCGAACGGAAAAAAATGGTTCAAATGGCTCTGAGCACTATGGGACTTAACATCTATGGTCATCAGTCCCCTAGAACTTAGAACTACTTAAACCTAACTAACATAAGGACAGCACACAACACCTACTCATCACCAGGCAGAGAAAATCCCTGACCCCGCCGGGAATCGAACCCGGAAACCCGGGCGTGGGAAGCGAGAACGGTAACGCACGACCACGAGCTGCGGACGAACGGAAACAAGATGGCAATCCATGCAGCGGCGTCACACTTCCCCTCCCCAGAAGAAAAAGCTCACAGCCGCACCCTCAGCCGGTGAAGTCATCGCGACCGTCTTCTGCTACTCTGAAGCGGCTTTCTGTTTGATTGTATTGTACTAACCTCAAGGAAATGGAGGAACGACTTCAGCGTACTCGTCGCCATACAAATACAAACCAACTTCTCCTTCTCCATGATAATAGAAGGGCTCGTACTGTAAGTAGGCTGTTTAGGTTTTTTTATTGGTAACACCGCCGCCACGTAGCGCTCTGTATGAAAATCACTGGCTGTGCCGTGTGCAGTCTCGAACGTTGTCACAGGCGATCTAACATGGTCTCATCACTTCGAACGGAAAAAAATGGTTCAAATGGCTCTGAGCACTATGGGACTTAACATCTATGGTCATCAGTCCCCTAGAACTTAGAACTACTTAAACCTAACTAACATAAGGACAGCACACAACACCTACTCATCACCAGGCAGAGAAAATCCCTGACCCCGCCGGGAATCGAACCCGGAAACCCGAGCGTGGGAAGCGAGAACGGTAACGCACGACCACGAGCTGCGGACGAACGGAAACAAGATGGCAATCCATGCAGCGGCGTCACACTTCCCCTCCCCAGAAGAAAAAGCTCACAGCCGCACCCTCAGCCGGTGAAGTCATCGCGACGGTCTTCTGCTACTCTGAAGCGGCTTTCTGTTTGATTGTATTGTACTAACCTCAAGGAAATGGAGGAACGACTTCAGCGTACTCGTCGCCATACAAATACAAACCAACTTCTCCTTCTCCATGATAATAGAAGGGCTCGTACTGTAAGTAGGCTGTTTAGGTTTTTTTATTGGTAACACCGCCGCCACGTAGCGCTCTGTATGAAAATCACTGGCTGTGCCGTGTGCAGTCTGTGGCTGGTTTGCATTGTTGTCTGCCATTGTAGTGTCGGGCAGCGGCAGCTGGATGCTAACAGCGCGCAGCGTTGCGCAGTTGGAGGTGAGCCGCCAGCAGTGGTGGACGTGGGGAGAGAGATGGCGGAGTTTTGAAATTTGTAAGAATTGGTGTCACGAACTGATATATATATTATGACTATTAAGGTAAATACATTGTTTGTTCTGTATTAAAATCTTTCATTTGCTAACTATGCCTGTCAGTAGTTAGTGCCTTCAGTAGTATCTTTTATTTAGCTGGCAGTAGTGGCACTCGCTGTATTGCAGTAGCTTGAGTAACGAAGATTTTTGTGAGGTAAGTGATTTGTGAAAGGTATAGGTTAATGTTAGTCAGGGCCATTCTTTCTTAGGGATTTTTGGAAGTCAGATTGCGTTGCGCTAAAAATATTGTGTGTCAGCTTAAGCACTGTCGTGTATAAAATGTTCTAAGGGGACGTTTCAGTACATATGCGAAAGGAGCTCACAAAACTTCATTGGACTTCCTCATCCACCATACAGATCAGTTCGACTTGGCGACAAGCCATGTTGGAGCCACTATTGATACCAAGAGCGGCTGCTCCGCTTGCTCAGTTTCACATACTTTAGAGCCCCCAAATCGCACGCTAATTCAGACGTATTCGTATTACTATACTGAGGCCGATATGCACAACAAATGAATTTCCCGAAATTCCGTTATTAGCTATCCTTCCCTGTGTTGCCATTTTAATGGCCATCGTTTTGCTACTAAAGTAATCAGAGTATCATTCTGAAAGCATTAAACCTAATCTCAGCATGCAGACATTGGCTGTGATATTCGTGTTTACGAATATAAGAAAAAGGAAAACAAGGATAATGGAATGTGGTCGAAGTAAATCACATGATGGCGAAGGAAATAGATTAGGAAATGAGACATTTAAGGTGATCGATGAATTTTGTTATTTTGGCTGTAAAGTAGACAGGATAAAAAATGTGAATTGCCAACGGCAAGAAATGCCTTTCTGGAGAAGATAAATTTTTTGAAATCGGATATAGATTTAAGTGTTAGATCATCTTCTCAGAAGGTATTTGTCTAGAGTATATGGAAGTGAAACATGGACGGTAAACAGTTCAGACAAGAAGAGAATAAAAGCTTTTAAAATGTGGTGCTACAGAAGAATGCTGGAGATTAAATGGGTAATTCACCTAACTAATGAATGGGCACTGAACAGAGTAAGTGAGAAAAGAAATTTGTGGTACAACCTGACTATAAGAAGGGATCGGTTGATAAGACACATGGATCACCAATTTATTATAGGAGGGAAGATTGGAGGGGGGGGGGGGGGGGAAACTGTAGAAGGAGACTAACAGATGAATACAGTAAGCATATTCAGAAGTTTATTTGGCACTACAATAGTGAAGCCATTGTGACTATGGCTTCACTATTGCACTGTCAAATAACGCTTAAATTATATTTTAGTCACACTACTTATGACAATCACGCCATAATATAGAATCATATTCAGAAGGATGTAAGAGGCTGTAGTTATTCGGTGATATAGACGCTTGCACAGCTTAGGGTAGCTTGGAGAGCTGCATCAAACAATTCTTCGACGTGACGACCACAACAACAATATGTGTGTTTTATTCTAAGTATTTGTAGGCCTCTATACGTAAGTAGTGTCTATTTCCATGTGTGCTAAGCTGATGCAAAATGACGTCATACCTGCGATGCTTTGTTTAACAGCAAACAGGTAATAATCGAAATTTTTCTGTGTGTCTTTTTCACACGAATATTACATTAATCTTATTTATGTTACGTAAATTTTTCATTTTGTGGTCACATGTTTGAGCTGAGCCAAAACAAGACTCCCTAGAAACTACGCAACAGCTTTTTGTCCGGATTTTCTTAGTCAAACGAAGAATGGGAAATTGGCATGCGTGAACTGTAGTCTCGAAAAAAAGAATTGTTTGAAAATAATCGGGGTAATTAAGACTAATTTAATGAGTGATTTGAGGAAAAATTACTAAATAAATCCTGTCAATATTTTCGTAGCCAGACGAAGAGTGAAACATGGACAAACGAGGTATCAAACCGACCAGTGCGAGATCTAGTTTCACAAAATATTAATTGGCTGAAAGCAACCAAGGTAGTAGCGATTGTCAATCTTGGTGTCTGAACGAGAATTTTTTATTGAAAGGTAACAAAATTGAATTATCTGGGTGGAAGATGAGTGAAGATACTGTAGCTCACATTATCAAAAACTTCGTAACAATATTTTAAATTAATGAAAGTGTGCCTATTGACTTATGAGACGTGTGATTTATATATCAAGCACATTCAGTGAAACTCACGTGGACTTTTTCTTGTATAAATAGTGTTTCACGAGAGAGAATAACACGCCATGGCGTTTGAAAAGGCGTAGCTCATTCCATTCATTCACTGGCTATTCGATAAACGATCTCGTCTCAGCGAAAACAAATCATATGTTCGATCATTCCTATTTGAAATTCCTTTTTTGAAACGAAAGTTTTATGTCAAACACATTTTTTTCCTAGATTGCTGAGAGTTTTGGCTTGCTCCAAAACTGTGAAATTCAGGCATCTCAGGGCATCAAAGTAAGACGCATAATTCTAATGATAGATTCCCATTAACTCAAAACAAGAAGTCACCATACTGGACGCAGTGGCGCCAAAGCAAAGATAGTGAAATCATAGGCTGGAGCATAGACGTCATTACATACACCGTCAGGTGCGATCAGCTTCCTTGCACAATTCTTTGATCACCAAAAAATATTGTTAATACACAAATATGTGAATCAAATAAAATGCGAAGTGCGTCAGTTTGAAGTGCAAGAAGCATTCATATATCGAACTGACGTACAGTTTAGAGACTTATTTCTTTCTGGTGAAACAGGATGTTTATTTAGAATCGTTTCCACAGGTGAGACTGAGTCGTTCTGGAGCGCTAGTGTTGAAAAGATGTCATTCAAGATTCCAAAAAATAACAGCACCCCGTAGCTGGCAGTACTTCAATGATAAAATTACAATAACCAGCAGTACTCTCATTATAGGAACAGGAGTGGTAAATAAGAAAAGTACAATTACTGTTGTAATAATACTGGAGCATGCAAAATTGTATTAGGCTCTGGGCAAGTAACAGAGAATCATTCGTGTGTACATGAATATGAGAAAACACTATATAAGTCACGGTAGTAGAGAAAATGATGGTTAATTTCTCTTCATTCGCAAACAACAGTTTCAAAATTTCCGAGGTTGGCAGTAAGTTTTAGTTATTTTGAAATATGTTGCCGTAGCGAGAAATTTTTGTGTTTGGCGTCTAATTAATTGTCATTTGACCACAATCTTTTTGTCAGGCCAAGTTTGTCACAACATAGCCACCCGCCACATCTTCAAATCATTTGACAGCAGTCAGGAGGTTTTTCCTGTTCTTTATAAACAGCAAATAACTCATCCTGTGCATTCTCAGGGGCTACATTACGGCTGGTGCAATGTTTTACAGAAAAGTAAGTACATAACTTAAAATTAACTTTCCTTATTGCATTTTTATTTCTGAGTCTGTTATGCTACAAGAATTATGAGCTCCCTTTGAGACCTGGAGCGATTAACACTCAACAAAGTGACAAAAGACAAAAGACAAAAGAAAACCCTGGGATAAAATTTACTAATTCATTGAAGCCTCTTGGTACATTTAGTCTCCAGAATTTTTTTCCCGAGGCTCTGGTCACTACAAAATTCGAAAATTTCGGTAATTTATGATACAAACAGTATACATTACCTCTGAAAGGGAGTACAAAGCGTAACACGAAACAATAATTATACGCCACAGAAGTCACCTTCAAAACAAGGTTCATATTTCAAGACGCTTTCTTAGAATCAGAAGGTTAACGAGCGGAAGACTGGAAATACTGCATTAATCATGTAAACAGCTACATAGGTGAAACGATTTTGCAAATCAGTTATAGTTGTTGAAATTTTTTGAATGCGCAATTGTGTCAAAAGCCGATTTACAATACATGTTACGGAAAGCACTCGGGGCTGCTCAAAAGTATACCTTTATTCACTTAGATAGACACCGAAATTATGGATGACGCTTTTCTGAACGAGGATATTATTGGTAAAAATATATTTAGCACAAATGTAGATTAGTACTGTTTCTATAGAACCAAATACATTTTATGGCAGTCAACATTTGAAAATACGCAGTATATCACAATATATTTTTATACAATCAATACAAAAAGCACGTTTAAATTTTAGGTAAAATTTTAGGATCTTATGTTTCGGAGTGAGTTTAGTGAGAGTTATGATTTTACAAGTGTAGAAAGGAAATAGTGGACGTCGATTTATGAATGTAAATAAACATGCGAACAGCAGAGAGTTTGGCTGTGCCTAGTTGGTTCGTGACATCATCTACACTAGCGTGCCACTGTGGCGTCAGTTTATTAAAGCAGCGAAAATCGTTAAGCGCAACAAAGCACGCCTTCCACACGAGGAAACATAACAGTGCGACCACGTGTAGGCACACTGGTTCAAAAATGTTCAAATGTGGGTGAGTTCTTAAGGGACCAAACTGCTGAGGTCATAGGTCCCTAGATGTACACACCACTTAAACTAATGTTAAGAACAACACACACACCCATGCCATAGGGAGGACTCGAACCTCTGGCGGGATGGGATCACAGTCAGTGACATGTCCCCTCTAACCGCGCGGCCACTCCACGCGTCTTACTCTGGTTCATTTACGATTGGAGTAGAGTCCATTTTTACTCAACTACAGTGAGAGTATTAAGTAAATTTTTACCTCTTCTACAGGGGCGGCTGAAAATAACGGTTTCTTGTGGTCAAAAAGCGTTGAGGAAGAAGTTCGTATATTTTTCTATAGATAAAAGAAGCCATTTATTTGTGCTACAGTCATTGCTTCAAGAAATAAAAAGTTATAGAAACAAATGAATACTGACGAGGGTGGTACATTTCGACTTGGGGTACATTACAACAAAGCTTTGCTGCTGAAGTTGTAGTGGTGAACTGTGTGCAGTGATGGCTTCGCTTCGGTGTCAGAGACGAGCTCAAAAGGCGCGGGCCGACAACTGGCCAGTGTGATGGCGAGGCTGCAGAGGAAGAAGAGGGGGGTGGGGAACACGAGGGCCAGCGCCTCCCTTATCTCCCGCCATTGTACCTCGGCGGCCATTGTCCGCACGTGGCTCTCGCTGATGAGCAAAGGCTCAAACTCGTCGCAACTTTGTACTGCAGCAACCGAGTGCTCCATTGGCGTTGGGAGTGCGTGCTACACTGGACAAAGAAAACCTTCAGTACCTAGAAAAAAAATTTACAATTCACACTACTTTCACGTATGCGATGGTAGTACTGGTCACCATTTTATTGGAAACAATTGCTAAAAATAAAAGGAATGCCAGTGGACGTTTCAAGGGACAAGCAACAGGATTCTTTGGGGTGTCGAAGCGACTGCTCTTTTGGAGGCAGAGATCCTTAAGACCGGTTTTTGGAAACTATACAAGGAAAGTATAAGAGGACGTTCTCATGGGTACCAAAAAGCAGTTCCCATCTTCGGTTTTCCGACCGAAAAGTCACCGCTTTCATTCTTGCTTTCTCGTACGCCACTTTCCGTATTAAGTGGGCTACAAATGCCATTTAATAACTTATAAGTCTTCCTTGCTTTGGGGTTTGTCATATGTTTGTCTTAGCGTTTGTATCCGCTCCATTTGTACATTTATTCGTCTTATGTCACTGACAATATTTTTTACTGTTTCTAACGTGAATTGTAGTGATAGGCTACAGTTTAATTTGCCTTTTAGCTTCCTCATTTTGTTTCTTGAATGTACATCCGGGAAACAGTATAATGAAGTTACATAATGCCTGGTGCGAATGAAGATATTAGAAGGATCACCTACCACAATTTGAAATACGACTGAATTTCGTTTTATAATCTGTTACCCGTCGTGTGTATTACGTGAAAAAAATTACGTTCATTTTATATGCATGGAGTAAAAGGACTTTGTGTTTTAAACATTTCTTTACAGGTAATCATTACTGTGATGATTTTGCCGGCCGGAGTGGCAGAGCGGTTCTAGGCGCTACAGTCTGGAACCGCGCGACCGCTACGGTCTCAAATTCGAATCCTGCCTCGGGCATGGATGTGTGTGATGTCCTTGAGGTTAGTTAGGTTTAAGTAGTTCCAAGTTATAGCCGACTGATGACCTCAGATGTTAAGTCCCATAGTGCTCAGAGCCATTTTGTAATCATTTCGTATCATCATAATAACGTCCTTACTGCTGTTGTTGTGGTATTCAGTCCAGAGACTGGTTTGATGCAGCTCTCTGTGCTACTCTATCCTGTGCAAGCTTCTTCCTCACCGAATAACTACTGCAGCCTACATCCTTCTGAATCTGCTTAGTGTATACATCTCTTGGTTTTTCTTTTACGATTTTTACCTTCCACGCTTCCCTCCAATACTGAATTGGTGACACCTTGATGCCTCAGAATGTGTCCTACCAAACTAGCCCTACTTCTAGTCAAGTTGTGCCTCAAATTCCTCTTCTCTCCAGATCTATTCAGCACCTCCTCATTCGTTACGTTGAGAGACACCCACATGTCTTGCTCATACTGTGGCATCAAGCAGTCAGGCCTGCAAGATGAGTGGATTCATTCTTATTTATCGAGTAACATGAGCTCTCGTACTCACAATTAAGTTACAAATTATCCTCCTGTATGAATATTACCCAACGGAAACGCACATCTGACTATCAGTAATTTACAGAACTCTGATTGTTCACTACGCACTGGCAACACCACATTTTCTTTCTTATTTAACGGCTTTGATCAACACGTGGCCATCGCACTGAATATGAATGGCGCACACATTATAAATTCTGGATGTCATGACAACATGCAATTCGAAGGAAAAGGCCACCATTTTTTTTCTTTTCACTATCTTATTTATTCCGATAAATTCTATAACCTAAACACACAAATTCTATAACCTACGACAATAACATATGAGAAATTCCGCCCAGTGGGCATGGCTTTACATTGGTGATTCTCTATCTTATGGTCTCGTAATTATTTAACGCTACAGCGCACTTTATGGATAGGATGGTGGATCTTTTGCTATATCTCACACTTCGACTCTCACAACCATCATCACGAAACTTTCCTCCAGACCGAGCGGTACAAAAGGAATATGCATAACCCACTACCTCTGAAACTACCTTGCCACTCTCCCATGCAAACCACACATACTTAAATTACATGACATACACCACACTGCAACATGGAATACAGCACAAGTAATAGTCACAACAATATCACTTTCAGCTTTCCCACTTCAACTAGTATTCATCCCAGTTTCACACGCCACTGCCCCACTTCTTAACTTTTCTTTCCTACTACGAACTCTGGAGGACATATGCACGTCTTCCTGTGCAGTGCAAGCCAAGTGGCGTTGCTGGATCGACGGCTGACTCACCTTGCTTCTCTCTCAGAGTATTATAGTTTGAAGCAAGCATCACAAGGGAAACGTAGCACGCAAAGTAATATTAAGAACATATTCATCACACACGCGAGTCCTCAACTGATACCATGGACGAGTACTTCTCTTTATCCTTTGTCTCATACACAGATTGAGACTCACACAGTACTCACCACGTGGGAGTACTCGTCTCTGATTTCAAGTCCTGCACACGCCATTTCTTAAATATTTCCAACTTATAGTACACACGATAGTAATTCAGCTTAACTTAAGCACTCGGAAGTATTTCAACTTATTGCTACACGTGGTTTCATTGTGACCGTTGGTCACTTCAGAAGATTACTACGATCCCCTTAATATTACCTGCCTGACATTTAATTCTCCCCACAATAGTTCCTGAAATAGAGAAATTATTATTCTAAACTACTCTTAAGTATTTCACATGCATACCATGTCTCCACTCTTTTGTCTTTACGGAGCACACCTAAGACAGGTCTTACCAACACTAGATCTAGCGGCAGAGTGCTGAAACATGGCTGTTCTTTAGGTCCTCTCGCACCTCTGCCGAAGTGAGGGAGCACCTTGCTACCGTATTGGTCAGCCACATTTCAGGCGCTCAAAGCTCAGGTAAATTTCATCTCTTTGGTTCCACCAAAAGATCGTCTCAAAGATGATCATATATTCACATTCACTATCTGCGGTTAGCAGACGACCATATATTCATTCATTTCACAGATCTCACCAAACAGGATGTAGGGATTTATTTTGTGGGAGTGCACATGTGATCAATTAAATAAATAAATTGTCATTCTTTCCCACACTGGTATCCGGCTTCGCTGTATTAATTGAAATTGAGTTATTTTTACAAAAATATATGTTGCTCTGACAAGAATAATGAATTATGTTGTACCTATTTTCAATGTCGAGCGGTACTGTACCCTTTGATCTACCCATTTACTCTTCAGCATTCTTCTATAGCACTACATTTCGAAATCTTCTATTCTGTTCTTGTCTACACTGTTTTATCATCCATGTTTCACTTCCATACATGGCTACACTCCATACAAATACTTTCAGAAAAGGCTTCCTGACACTTAAATCTATACTCGATGTTAACAAATTTCTCTTCTGCAGAAACGTACTCTTGCCATAGCCAGTCTATATTTTATATCCTCCCTACTTCGACCATCGTTAGTTATTTTGCTCCACAAATAACAAAAAACTCATTTAATACTTTAAGTGTCTCGTTTCATAATCTTATTCCCTCAGCATCACCAGATTTAATTCGACTGCATTCCATTATCCTCGTTTTCCTTTTATTCATGTTCTTCTTACATCCTCCTTTCAAGACACGGTCCATTCCGTTCAACTGCTCTTCCAAGTCCTTTGCTGTCTCTGACAGAACTACAATGTTCAGTGTCATCGGCGAATCTCAAAGCTTTTGTTTCTTCTCCAGGTATTTTAATTCATATTAAAAAAATCTTTCGTTTGTTTTACTGCTTGCTCAATATACAGATTGAATAACATCGGAGATACGCTACAACCCTGTCTCACTCCCTCCTCAACCACTGCTTCTCTTTCATGCCCCTCGACTCTTATAGTTGTCATCTGGTATCTACACAAATTGTAAATAGCCTTTCGCTCCCTGTATTTTACACTTGACAGCTACAGAATTTGAAAGAGAGTAAAGAAGTCAATATTGTCAAAAGCTTTTTCTGAGTCGACACTGTAGGTTTGCCTTTCCTTAACCTATCTTCTAAGATAAGTCGTAGTATCAGTATTGTCTCGCGTCTTCCAGCATTTCTATGGAATCCAAACTGATCTACCCCGAGGTCCGCCTCTACTAGTTTTTCCATTCGATTGTAAAGATTCGTGTTAGTATCTTGCAACCATGACTTATTAAACTGATAGTTCGGTAATTTTTACACCTTTCAACATCTGCATTCTTTGGGATTGGAATTATTATATTCTTGAAGTCTGAAGTTATGTCGCCTATCCCATACATCTTGCTCACCGGATGTAAGAGTTTTGTCATGGCTATCTCTCCCGTGGCTATCAGTAGTTCTAATGGAAGGGTGTCTACTCCTGGATCCGCTTTCTCTTCCTTACTTACGACTGGTTTTCATCTGAGCCTTGATATTCATACAGGATGTTCTCTTTTCTCCAAAAGTCTCTGTAATTTTCCTGCAGACAGTATCTATCTTATCCCTAGTGATATATGCTTCTACATCCTTACATTAGACCTCTAGCCATCCCTGCTTAGCTATTCTGTACTTCCTGTCGCCCTCATTTTTGAGACGTTTGTATTCCCTTTCACCTGCTTTATTTACTGCATTTTTTTATTTTCTCCTTTCATGAATTAAATTCAGTATCTTTTCTGTCACACAAGGATTTCTACTAGCCCTCGTCTTTTTACGTACTTGGTTCTCTGCTGCCTTCACTATTTCATTTCTCAAGGCTACCCATTCTTCTTCTACTGTATTTCTTTTTTGTGTTCTTGTCAACCGTTTACTTAATGCTCCCTCTGAAACACTCTACAACCTCTGGTTCTTTCAGTTTATCCAGATCCCACCTCCTTCAATTCCCTCCTTTTTGCAGTTTCTTCACTTTAATCTACAGTTCATAACCAATAAATTGTGGTCAGAGTCCACATCTACCCCTGGAAATGTCTTACAGTTTAAAAAATCTGTGTCATATCGTTATATAATCTATCTGAAACCTTCCAGTGTCTCCAGGCCTCTTCCACGTATACAAGTTTCTGTCATGGTTTTCGCCTACTATTTTTTCTTCTCTTCCTTTTCCTACTGTCGAATTTCAGTCCCCCATGGCTATGAAATTTTCGTCTTCCTTATCTGAATAATTTCTTTTATCACATCATACATTTCTTTAATCTCTTCAGCATCTGTGGAGCTAGTTGGCATGTCTATCTTGGCTCCAATAATGCATTTACTATGCTGTTCGTAGTAGCTTGCCAGTGCTCCAATTTGTTATTCATTATTAAACCTATTTTGACATTACCGTTATTTGATTTTGTATTTATAATCCTGTATTCACCTGACCAGAAGTCTTGTTTCCTCTGACGCTGAACTTCACAAAGTCCCACTATATCTATCTTTAACCTATTCATTTCCCTTTTTAAAGTTTCTAACCTACCTGTTCCGATCCATAGAACGTCAGTATTGTTACTCCTGATAAAGACGTCCTCCTGAGTAGTCCCCACTCGGAGATCCGAATGGGGGACTATTTTACTTCCGGAATATTTTAACCAAGAGGACGCCATCATCATTTAACCATAGAGTAGATCTTCTTGCCCTTGGGAAAAATTATGGCTGTAGTTTCCTCTTTCGCAGAACCAGCACAGCAAGACCGTTTTGGTTAGTGTTACAATACCAGATCAGTCAATCATCCTGACTGTCGCCCGTCCAACTACTGAAAAAGCTGCTGCCCTTCTTCAGTAACCACACGTTTGCCTGGCCTCTCAATAGATACACCTACGTTGCGGTTGCACATACGGTATGGCTATCTGTTTCACCGAGGCACGCAAACAACCCCACCAACACAAAGGTTCTTGGTTCATGAGTGGGAGTTACTTATTATTTTCAACTAATAAAATACATATAGATGAAACAGTAAACTAAATCACAAAAAACATGAGTCTAAAAAGTAAAATAAGAATTTGAAAGACACAAAAAATAATTAAAATAAATAATTGGAAAATTGAGGTTCTTTTAGATATTTTAATTAGATGTACTCAAAATACTCCAACAGCACACTTTATGCTGCTTGTTTACCAAACATGGTGTTTCAGGTACCAGATTTATTACACATGGATGAATGTGGCGAAAGCTTCTTTAATTTACACGGTAGAAAAAGTAATCATTTTTCATAATTAATTAATGGTAGTGGAGTATTTTGCAAAATTTCAAAATAATACTTATACAAAAGTTGATCACGCAGTTCCCAGGAAAGTTAATCACATTTCAATTTTTATAATTTCTTAAATATAATTGTTTCAAAGATATTCCATCCAAAAGTAATATGGTGAATTACCATTTGAGGTGCGTTTTACCCCTTAAGAGTGAAATTGGTCAAAAAAAAAAGTGTTCCGTCTTTGCAACTTAATGAGGCAGCTTGTTTTTCATCATATGCATTTCGCTTCTTTTATTTATGAAGCATGTAATGCAAATTTTTCCCGAGGGCATGCAGCTTTACTGTATCAGTAAATAATGATGGCGTCTCCTTGGGTAAAATATTCCGGAGGTAAAATAGTCTCCCATTCGGATCTCCGGACGGGGACTACTCAAGAGGATGTCGTTATCAGGAGAAAGAAAACTGGCGTTCTACGGATCGGAGCGTGGAACGTCAGATCCCTTAATCGGGTAGGTAGACTAGAAAATTTAAAAAGGGAAATGGATAGGTGAAAGTTAGATATAGTGGGAATTAGTGAAGTTCGGTGGCAGGAGGAACAAGACTTTTGGTCAGGTGAATACAGGGTTATAAATTCAAAATCAAATAGGGGTAATGCAGGAGTAGGTTAAATAATGAATAAAAAAATAGGAGTATGGGTAAGACACTACAAACAGCATAGTGAACACATTATTGAGGCCAAGATAGACACGGATCCCACGCCTACTACAGTAGTATAAGTTTATATGCCAACTAGCTCTTCAGATGATAAAAGAAGCCGCCTGGTAGAATTTTGCGCAGAGCATAACTTAATCGTAGCTAACACTTGGTTCAAGAATAATTAAAGAAGGTTGTATACATGGAAGTACCCTGGAGATACTAGAAGATATCAGATAGATTATATAATGGTAAGACAGAGATTTAGGAACTAGGTTTTAAATTTAAGACATTTCCAGGGGCAGATGTGGACTCTGACCACAATCTATTGGTTATGAACTGTAGATTAAAACTGAAGAAACTACAAAAAGGTGGGAATTTAAGGAGATGGGATCTGGATAAACTGAAAGAACCAGAGGTTGTACAGGGTTTCAGGGAGAGCATTAGGGAACAATTGATAGGAATAGGGAAAGAAATACAGTAGAAGAAGAATGGGTAGCTTTGAGGGATGTAGTAGTGAAGGCAGTAGAGGATCATGTAGGTAAAAAGACGAGGGCTAATAGAAATTCTTGGGTGACAGAAGAAATATTGAATTTAATTGATGAAAGGGAAAAATATAAAAATGCAGTAAATGAAGTAGGCAAAAAGAAAGACAAACGTCTCAAAAATAATACCGACAGGAAGTGCAAAAAGGCTAAGCAGGGATGGCTAAAGGACAAATGTAAGGGTGTAGAGGCTTATCTCATTAGGGGTAAGATAGATACTGCCTACAGGAAAATTAAAGAGACCTTTGGAAAAAGGAGAACCACTTGCATGAATATCAAGAGCTTTGATGGAAATTCAGTTCTAAGCAAAGAAGGAAAATTAGAAAGGTGGATGGGTATATAGAGGGTCTATACAAGGGCGATGTACTTGAAGACAATATTATGGAAATGGAAGAGGATGTAAATGAAGATGAAATGGGAGATACGATACTGTGTGAAGAGTTTGACAGAGCACTGAAAGACCTGTGTTGAAACAAGGCCCCCGGAGTAGACATCATTACATTAGAACTACTGACAGCCTTGGGAGAGGCAGTCCTGACAAAACTCTACCATCTGCTGAGCAAGATGTATGAGGCAGGTGAAATACCCTCAGACTTCAAGAAAAATATAATAATTCCAATCCCAAAGAAAGCAGGTGTTGACAGATGTGAAAATTACCGAACTATCAGTTTAATAAGTCACAGCTGCAAAATACTAACCCGAATTCTTTACAGACGAATGGAAAAACTAGTAGAAGACGACCTCGGGGAAGATCAGTTTGAATTCCGTAGAAATGTTGGAACACGTGAGGCAATGCTGACCCTACGACTTACCTTAGAAGAAAGTTTAAGGAAAGACAAACCTACGTTTCTAGCATTTGTAGACTTAGAGGAAGCTTTTGACAGTGTTGATTGGAATACTCTCTTTCAATTTCTGAAGGTGGCATGGGTAAAATACAGGGAGCGGAAGGCTATTTACAATTTGTACAGAAAGCACATGGCAGTTATAAGAGTCGAGGGACATGAAAAGGTAGCAGTGGTTGGGAAGGGAGTGAGACAGGATTGTAGCCTACCCCCGATGTTATTCAATCTGCATATTGAGCAAGCAGTAAAGGAAACAAAAGAAAAGTTCGGAGTAGGTATTAAAATCCATGGAGAAGAAATAAAAACGTTGAGGTTCGCCGATGACATTGTAATTCTGTCAGAGACAGCAAAAGACTTGGAAGAGCAGTTGAATGGAATGGACAGTGTCTTGAAAGCAGGGTATAAGATGAACATAAACAAAAGCAAAACGAGGATAATGGAATGTAGTCAAACTAATTCGGGTGATGCTGAGGGAATTAGATTAGGAAATGAGACACTTAAAGTAGTAAAGGAGTTTTGCTATTTGGGGAGAAAAATAACTGATGATGGTCCAAGTAGAGAGGATATAAAATGTTGACTGGCAATGGCAGGGAAAGCGTTTCTGAAGAAGAGAAATTTGTTAACATCGAGTATAGATTTAAATGTCAGGAAGTCGTTTCTGAAAGTATTTGAATGGAGTGTAGCCATATATGGAAGTGAAACGTGGACGATAAATAGTTTAGACAAGAAGAGAATAGAAGCTTTCGAAATGTGGTGATACAGAAGAATGCTGAAGATTAGATGGGTAGATCACATAACTAATGGGGAGGTATTGAATAGAATTGGGGAGAAGAGGAATTTTTGCCACAACGTGACTAGAAGAAGGGATCGGTTGGTAGGACATGTTCTGAGATATTGAGGGATCACCAATATAGTATTGGAGAGTAGCGTGGAGGGTAAAAATTGTAGAGGGAGACCAAGAGATAAATACACTACGCAGATTCAGAAGGATGTAGGCTGCAGTAGGTACTGGGAGATGAAGAAGCTTGCACAGGATAGAGTGGCATGGAGAGCTGCATCAAACCAGTCTCAGGACTGAAGACAACAACAACAACGACAATGCACGTGCGTGATTAAGTTACGTTTTGTTATGTTTTTCTCCTTTTTCAGGCTAGAAACAACATAATTGTTGTTAGGAACAACTATTAAATATTCTGAAAATGGGAAAATATTAATACTAAACATTGTTTAAGCCTGTAATGAAGGAAATAAAAAGGATAACACATCCAACAGCGTTAAACAATATGAAGATAACTCTAGACATCAGCAGTATGGAGATGGTGGCGTTGGTGCAGTTTTGTTATCAAATTGATGTGCAAATTAATTAAATTCGTTAATTAACTACCCCAACCACGAACACCCCCACTCCCTCATGACGGCATGTGTTTTTCTCAGCACACACGTGGGTCCCTACACCTGTCCTCCTCCTCAGCCCTCACCCTCCGTCCCCCAACATACGTTATTGGCAGGAATTTCGAATTTTGGCAGGAAATTAGAATTTCAGCAGGAATTTCTAATTTTCACGGGAATTTCGAATTTTCGTGGGAAATTCTTTGTTCCAGGCCTGTGCTGATGTCCCAACCCACCCCATACCCGGGAATTGTCGGGAAATTTAAAATGTTGGTGGCCTTTCTGGGCCTCGAACGCTGGTCTTCTGGATGGAAAACCCAAGTGCGCCCCCAAACTCATGGAAACTGTCCAGATGCAGGAGTGGAAGTTTAGGTAAGTGTAATTTCATTATTTTGGCTGGGAAACTAGTGTAAAAATACGTCCTAATTACGTAATTAATCCCACAGATCTAATTACACAACTATATTCATATCTCTATTCAAGGACTGCCAAAATCGCAATACAGCTAAAAAATTGACAGTTCCATACAACTGGAGTTAACCTGCTGGGAGAAAATCTCAAAATTAGTGGCAGATGCACGCAAACGGTTTTGCTCCACCTACAAGCTGGAGAGAAAAAGACTGGTGTATAAGGTACTATCTTTATTTTTTTGGTCAGAATATTCAACTGACGAGGTAATAATAAGTTTATTACTTGTAAACAAAAAGCTGAGGACTGTATCTATTGCTGTTAGAAACCAGTTTCCTAAAGATGCCTGCTCGACAATCGACCTCCAGGCTAGGTGATCGAGGCCAATACACACTACCACAACTGATGGAAAATGCGTCACTGTCCTAATTACGTATCGAAATTGTCATAAAGAAAACCAGAACTCGAAATGAATGGATCATAATGTAACACATGTACTGGGGAAAATAGTCATCCTAAAAGATTGCAGAGCGGGAGGTAGTGGAACGTGCATTCTCTCGGCGCTTCGGTCTGGAACCGCGCGTCCGCTACGGTCGCAGGTTCGAATTCTGCCTCGGGCACAGATGTGTGTGATGTCCTTAGGTTAGTTAGGTTTAAGTAGTTCTAAGTTCTAGGGGACTGATAACCTCAGATGTTAAGTCCCATGGTGCACAGAGGCATTTGAACCATTTTTTTCCTCGATGTACAATCACAAACTGCCGAAAATTAGAGACCTCTCTTACCTCCCCTCATCCCTCCTCCTCCCTCCCTCCCTCGAGCCCTCCACCTATCGGAGGCACACCGACTTTCTCAAGCAGTCAGCTGCTACCTCCGAGCGCCTCGCCGTTTTTTTGCTGTCTATCATCCTCCTACTGGCTGACGAGCTCGCCGCAGCCGCTGATCATCTTGAGGCGATGGTCTTCCGCCAACACAAAAGCATATATAGTCAACTAAACAATAGGAAAAAATGGAGGACCACCCGAAGTGCAATTTGTTCATCTAAAGTTTAGAGACTCAGCCTCCACATGCCACCCTCCTGGTCGTGCACAGCTGTGTTGGCGATCTCACACACACTGGACTATCCTCCACGTTGCCCTACTGCAAGCGACAGCAGTTTTGCGTTGGAGAACCATTGTATTCAATGTCAACATATCTCTTATACTCAAGCATCTTTTAAAAAGAAAACACAACTGTGACGATAAGAAATGTCCTCTTCCAACCAATAGGAGCAATACATTTTCTTTTACTTTGCAAAGTGACAGTATTACTTGTTAATGTAAGTGTTGCCAACGAGTAAACACTATAGGTTATAAACACTGAATCATCATTCAGTAACTTGAACTCATCCATTAACCTCCTGCCAAGAGAGAATGATGACTGCAGGAAGCTGGCGTTTTCAAGAAATCTGTTAAGCCTAGATGTTAAATATTTTGGAACAAATTATTCCCAGAAACATTACAAAGCTGCCTATGTAAGATTATGTACTCGATGAGGAGAGTGTTAATTCTTATTACATGTTCAAATGGATTAAATGTAATCTCTAGTGCATAAGCTGCCTCCTGCAATTTACATAAAATTTACAGAGAAGTATTGTAGATTGAACGTAATTGACCGTTATTAGTTCCTGCAACAGCTGGTGCCATTTTTATGTGATACTTCACACATATTTCACTGCTTACCGCAATGTTTCAAAGTGATGATCTTATCCCTAAGTATGAGTTCCTAAATATGAGCACTGTTATAATCATTACAATTTGAATGCGCAATGTCAAATGAGCTGTGTAGCTCATTTGCTGGTAAACTGCATGGTAAGGGCTGTAAAATGGAGCTAATAATTTTTTTTCCTCAATGTATTATTTTCTTTCTTTCTTCAAAAATCCTTACAGAAATATCTTAGCCAGTGGGTTGTTCAGAGGACAGTAATGTATGATTACTTTCAGATAAACTCTTCATTTGCCTTACTGACTGTGATACAGAGACTGCTCATTCTTTATAAACTTTTAAATCACATTAAATAATGGGGCGAGGTTGGGTGAAATTAAACAATTCACTAACATATAATTTTATTATATATTTTGATGCGCTGGGTGCAATAAATCTTCATGTTTAAAAAATTAGAAGATTCCCATTTTCTACAGCATTCCACTACAACATTTCCCAAATAATTATTTTAATAGGCTTTAAATTTAACCTGTATTGCATTGAAAGTGATAGAACCAGTAACAGTTTAGGTATTACATCTGAAATTCTGCTTGTATAGAATTAATACGCATGACAGTAATAGTAGCAGAGTTCACTACTGCATGAATGCAAGCATTTATACAATGTTCTAACTCATTGACATTTACATTAGGCTCATGCAGATAGGCCACAAATCATTGACTAGGGCCTGTATGTTGCAATTCATAATGCACAGCACAACAACACAAATTCACGACACTTTAATGACACAGATAAATGGAAAAGTCTCCAGATTTTACCATCGGTGTTGCATCTCCATTCATGTTGATGATGGGTGCCTTTCTGCCAAAGTAATGGAAATCAGCAAGAGTATGAGAGAGGTCATACTCCATGATAATCTGAGCATTGATGTATTCCATACTGCTACATAGCTCATCCCATTCCATCTGAGTAAACTTCACTTAATTCCCACGCTGAGTAATTTCTATTATTACACTGCAGTTACATTATGTTGCTATGGATATATTTACACATTTAGATCCCCTGGTTGTCAAATTAAAAGCAGTGGTGAACAACAGTGTTCCAGTTTGATAAGCATTCAGGACCTAAATAGTTAACTGATGAGGGCAGAAGTGGATGGTTTGCTTACATTAGGTTCATAAATTATACTTGCATAAACATCAGTTAAGAGCGCAAGTGCATGACTGGTTTACATAAGGGGCAAGGACAAGTGACATCATTGTTTACGTAAGAAGAACAATGGGTCCCACGTTCCTGAACTTGTTTGGCTCCACTATTCGCATGAACAGTGTAATCACCTGATAACACTCCTGTGATATTTTTCTATGGAGTTTCATGAAGTCATTGGTGTATCATAGCCAGGTGGAAGCCGATAAGTGGCTGGTTGATATGGTCCTTGTTGCTTGTCTCTTTCTACTGTAAACAAGGCTGTTTGAGATAATGTGATAAAGTTTTATTCAGCGCCGTAATGCATGCATTGAGACTGAAAACAAGGTTGTTTGAGAGAGCGTGATAAACTTTTATCCAGCGCTGTACTACATGCATCGAGACATGCCGTTGTCATTTCAACAGTTACTATGAGTTTATCTTGTTACTAAAAGATGTAACATGTTTATGTAAATATTTACCTGTAAATACTAATTGAAGATCACCTACTACCTGCATTGCTTTGACTCTAAAGGTTTGTGGCATTCCTTATGTGAATTCCAGAATCGCAATACCGTAAGAAATTACATACTGTAATGAAACGGTATTCCCCGAAATATCAGTCTAACTAGAAATGACCATGCTTACTTAATAAAAGTGTCCCGTGATATGTCTCCCCTGATATCTCATGCATTTGAGTTAGGAGGTGACTGACACCAAAAAGTTTTCACACATGTGCCAAAATCAAAACTTTCCTCCTACCATAATACTTCATTAAACAGACTAGACAAGACGTGGTGGGCTGCTATTTGCTAAACAAATATAGGAAACTGCACAACATGCGTTTTTTCTCAACACAGGGCAATAATCCTCATGAGAATTGGCACAAAAACAAGGCAACATACAAATGCAAAAATTAACTCTCAAAAGCAAACTATATATATATATATTCCTGGAAATTGAAATAGGAACACCGTGAATTCATTGTCCCAGGAAGGGGAAACTTTATTGACACATTCATGGGGTCAGATACATCACATGATCGCACTGACAGAACCACAGGCACATAGACACAGGCAACAGAGCATGCACAATGTCGGCACTAGTACAGTGTATATCCACCTTTCGCAGCAATGCAGGCTGCTATTCTCCCATGGAGACGATCGTAGAGATGCTGTATGTAGTCCTGTGGAACGGCTTGCCATGCCATTTCCACCTGGCGCCTCAGTTGGACCAGCGTTCGTCCTGGACGTGCAGACCGCGTGAGACGACGCTTCATCCAGTCCCAAACATGCTCAATGGGGGACAGATCCGGAGATCTTGCTGGCCAGGGTAGTTGACTTACACCTTCTAGAGCACGTTGGGTGGCATGGGATACATGCGAACGTGAATTGTCCTGTTGGAACAGCAAGTTCCCTTGCCGGTCTAGGAATGGTAGAACGATGGGTTCGATGACGGTTTGGACGTACCGTGCACTATTCAGTGTCCCCTCGACGATCACCAGAGGTGTACGGCCAGTGTAGGAGATCGCTCCCCACACCATGATGCCGGGTGTTGGCCCTGTGTGCCTCGGTCGTATGCAGTTCTGATTGTGGCGCTCACCTGCACGGCGCCAAACACGCATACGACCATCCTTGGCACCAAGGCAGAAGCGACTCTCATCGCTGAAGACGACACGTCTCCATTCGTCCCTCCATTCACGCCTGTTGCGACACCACTGGAGGCGGGCTGCACGATGTTGGGGCGTGAGTGGAAGACGGCCTAAGTGTGCGGGACCGTAGCCCAGCTTCATAGAGACGGTTGCGAATGGTCCTCGCCGATACCCCAGGAGCAACAGTGTCTCTAATTTGCTGGGAAGTGGCTGTGCGGTCCCCTACGGCACCGCGTAGGATCCTACGGTCTTGGCGTGCATCCGTGCGTCGCTGCGGTCCGGTCAAAGGGCGACGGGCACGTGCACCTTCCGCCGACCACTGGCGACAACATAGATGTACTGTGGAGACCTCACGCCCCACGTGTTGAGCAATTCGGCGGTACGTCCACCCGGCCCCCCGCATGCCCACTATACGCCCTCGCTCAAAGTCCGTCAACTGCACATACGGTTCACGTCCACGCTGTCGCGGCATCCTACAAGTGTTAAAGACTGCGATGGAGCTCCGTATGCCACGGCAAACTGGCTGACACTGACGGCGGCGGTGCACAAATGCTGCGCAGCTAGCGCCATTCGACGGCCAACACCGCGGTTCCTGGTGTGTCCGCTGTGCCGTGCGTGTGATCATTGCTTGTACAGCCTTCTCGCAGTGTCCGGAGCAAGTATGGTGGGTCTAACACAACGGTGTCAATGTGTTCTTTTTTCCATTTCCAGGAGTGTATATACCGAATCAGAAATAACGAATTAGGAGTCTAGTATTTCTGCTAATAATTACAGTAATGAGCATAATGTAGGAAGATACCAGGCTTGCAAAGAAATGGCGTCTGCAAAAACAGTTGATTTTCTGAAGAAAAGTTATTTTAATCTTTAATTTTAAAAGATACTAAAAAAAACAGTTCAACGTTTAGTGCAATTTCATTTATTCGAAAGCCAGAGGCCATGAAAAAGTAACATAATTTTAACACAATTAACAACTGAATATAAAGTTTTTTTCAGCAATAGTTCGGGTGGTTGGGGTTTTGTATGATAAGTCAATCTCCACTTACCTGGTGCTGTCAGTGAGGCATCTATGTCCATATTGTTGGTCCATAATCCTTGGCGTGCGGTCCTGAAATTATCACTGTCTTGTTGATTCTCTTGATCATAGCCGCCCATTATGGATGCAGCAGGAACACACGATGTTTGTAGAATACTATTAATCAGCATACTTACAGATATCGACGGGAGGTTGCGTTCTTCATTCAACTATCGCGTGACGTTTTCCTAAGTCATCATGTTTGTTAGTCTTTATCGCCTTTAGTCCCAACAATAGGAAAAAATTTAAAATTATTCACAAGATTAACATTTATTATCGTAGTAAGCAACGAATACATGAAGAAATTGTGAAAAAGTGAATGAAAATACACACAGCACTAGTATAATATTTTTCAATACTTTAGAATATTACACCAGTTTTGGGTGTGTTTTCATTCATAATGTGTAAAATATTCTACCAAGAACGGTCAGAATGATCAGTTAATGCATATACTTATTTGTTTGATGGAGGCGGTGTCACTTTGGATACCAATTTTAATTTTCTTCGCAAAATTAACATTTATTATTAATCAACAAATACACGAAGAAATTGGCAAAAAGTAAACAATCAATTTTTTAGGAGATTGTTTTACTTGGGAACAACTAGGATATGCGGTTTTTAGGCACCCATCATTTCATGTGATACAAACTGCACGCCTAAAATAAATTATAGTTCTAAATAACAAGCATAAATGGGCCCAATATTAAATAAATTTTGTATTAAAAGTACATACTGCCCAAGTTGTTTTATTTTCAAACTACTAATAAGAGTAGTAGTACAAACTCAAATTTACGTTTCAGTAACTTAAGATATACTTGATTTTACTAGCAATCAGCTCCTCAATAATGGCGTCGTCTGTTGGTTTGAACAGCATAAGCGACGGCTACAGCGCACTACGATCGCTGAAGTACCTCAGCTTACCGCTAGATGTGTCTGTCTTGCAACAGCATCAATGGTTTCAAACTAAAGGTATTCGAACTTGCGATAAAAATAAATCAAATGGTGGTTTGAGGCAGACACCACTGGGACTCAAACGGTTAAACGTGACATGCCAAATAACGTAAATCCAAAAGTAAATCCTCCAATGCACACAAAAAAATAAAACCAGGAAAAATCCAGAAAAAAGGAAGAAAAGTATTGCATCGTGTCATAGTGTTATGTTCACAATACGCAGCGTCCAGCATCAGGCTTAAATACGAAGGTCACTTGTCTGATGATGACCTATTGTTTCTCCCAGAGTGATGTGTGGAGCGGTGAGCACATACTGGATGTACACTCCTGGAAATAGAAAAAAGAACACATTGACACCGGTGTGTCAGACCCACCATACTTGCTCCGGACACTGCGAGAAGGCTGTACAAGCAATGATCACACGCACGGCACAGCGGACACACCAGGAACCGCGGTGTTGGCCGTCGAATGGCGCTAGCTGCGCAGCATTTGTGCACCGCCGCCGTCAGTGTCAGCCAGTTTGCCGTGGCATACGGAGCTCCATCGCAGTCTTTAACACTTGTAGGATGCCGCGACAGCGTGGACGTGAACCGTATGTGCAGTTGACGGACTTTGAGCGAGGGCGTATAGTGGGCATGCGGGGGGCCGGGTGGACGTACCGCCGAATTGCTCAACACGTGGGGCGTGAGGTCTCCACAGTACATCTATGTTGTCGCCAGTGGTCGGCGGAAGGTGCACGTGCCCGTCGCCCTTTGACCGGACCGCAGCGACGCACGGATGCACGCCAAGACCGTAGGATCCTACGCGGTGCCGTAGGGGACCGCACAGCCACTTCCCAGCAAATTAGAGACACTGTTGCTCCTGGGGTATCGGCGAGGACCATTCGCAACCGTCTCTATGAAGCTGGGCTACGGTCCCGCACACTTAGGCCGTCTTCCACTCACGCCCCAACATCGTGCAGCCCGCCTCCAGTGGTGTCGCAACAGGCGTGAATGGAGGGACGAATGGAGACGTGTCGTCTTCAGCGATGAGAGTCGCTTCTGCCTTGGCGCCAATGATGGTCGTATGCGTGTTTGGCGCCGTGCAGGTGAGCGCCACAATCAGGACTGCATACGACCGAGGCACACAGGGCCAACACCCGGCATCATGGTGTGGGGAGCGATCTCCTACACTGGTCGTACATCTCTGTTGATCGTCGAGGGGACACTGAATAGTGCACAGTACATCCAAACCGTCATCGAACCCATCGTTCTACCATTCCTAGGCAGGCAAGGGAACTTGCTGTTCCAACAGGACAATGCACGTCCGCAAGTATCACGTGCCACCCAACGTGCTCTAGAAGGTGTAAGTCAACTACCCTGGCCAGCAAGATCTCCGGATCTGTCCCCCATTGAGCATGTTTGGGACTGGATGAAGCGTCGTCTCACGCGGTCTGCACGTCCAGCACGAACGCTGGTCCAACTGAGGCGCCAGGGTGAAATGGCATGGCAAGCCGTTCCACAGGACTACGTCCAGCATCTCTACGATCGTCTCCATGGGAGAATAGCAGCCTGCATTGCTGCGAAAGGTGGATATACACTGTACTAGTGCCGACATTGTGCATGCTCTGTTGCTTGTGTCTATGTGCCTGTGGTTCTGTCAGTGTGATCATGTGATGTATCTGACCCCATGAATGTGTCAATAAATTTTCCCCTTCACGGTGTTCTTATTTCAATTTCCAGGAGTGTAGTTAAGATGTTTCTGTGTCTTGCAGATTAATCTTAGGATTTCAGCAATATGTCTACTGTAAAACATATATACACAGTGCGGTTAGGGGAGTCCAGCCGTAGCCGAGGACAGCCTGTCAGCGACTGCATTCACCGTGCTGGGTAGCAGTGCAGCTCTGCCGGCAGTCTGGCCCGTGGCGCGAGACAATGGGAGTTCATTATAGGACAGCTATTATGGATCAAGTTCGAACCTGAATACCGGCCATTTGCACCGTTGTGTTCCGAACTATGGATGTGACACAAAGCCTGGAGAGATAGAATCTGGTGTTTTTTTTCGCAAGCAGGTTACCAAGCTGTTGAGAGCCATTGACAGGAAGAAGGAAGGAAGAAAGACTGGGGTGTAACGTTGCGTTAATGACGAATTCTTTAGAGGTGGGCCGTCGACAGGGGTGTATAATGGACGCAAAAAAGCAGGTGCAGGTGACTGTATTCGTATGGAGTCACCCCGACATCTCTGTCACTTTTCGAAATAGTCGTCTAGTGCGATAAAATATATGACGCAGTCAGTGAGTGCAACAGTCTCATAATTTAGTGAAAGTTTAATACTACTGAATTTCCTAACGAAAGGAAACTGCTTGCTTTTGTTGCTCTTCTTGACAATCTTTCTACTTATCGAGTTACTAATTTGTCTGTCCGATAGGTGTTACAGTCACTACAGTGTCTAGAAACAAAAACATTTTACTTACACATGATATTTAGAAAATGTGTTAGGAATAGATTTTACTTAATTACTACATTTATAAAAACAATATTTCTAAGAAAATAGATGTGACAGACTCCTCACTTTCGATAACAAACATCTTTAAAAAAAACTTCACACTTAAATAAAGAAAGAAAATAATTAAAAATTAATAATAGCATAAAAATATTCTTCTCTTGTCGTTTTTAATTATAATGTGAAAGAATATAAAAATATAAATTAGTAATAGCTAGCATAGAACAGAATAACGTGGCTGAACAGTAGGCAACAAAATTTAGACACCGGAATAATTTTTACTGACATAGACAATGATTCAATCATTGCCTAAATTCAGTGCAAAAATTAAGTTCGAAAGGTGGTGATATGTAAGGTGTCAGGCAAATCCAACACCTTCCATGAAAACCCTGACGTGATAAGCAAATCCAGTAGTATGTCACATAGCTCCGAATAAATCGTGACATTAAATTAACCAAAGTAATACGAGTAACGAGTGAGCAAATGGAATACCACAGACTAACACAAGAATGCCTAAATGCATGTCGTACCTTCCCACCGTGAGGCAGACGCAGTTCCGAGGGGAGAAACGAGGACAGAAGCCGAGAGCAGAACCGTGTTAAGCTAGAAGGCCCTACGATAAGGCACGGACTGGCCACCCACGTCGCTAGCCTACCTCTAAGACTACCACCCGCACGTTTTAGCGTGAGACTTTTTAGCGTCTCTCTTACGTTGCAACTTTAAAAACATTGCCCCACCACGAAAAGTATAACGTTTCTCATTGGATAGACAGAATTTTTGTAGGCGGAGCTTAAGGTTAACATTGAGAACCTGATTGGTCAGAAGAAAACATAGACAGATAGTTTTTTTAAACCAACTTCGGTAAATTGTAGTAAGGAGAAGTTAAGAGAGAGTTAGTTCCGAGACGGCGGGCTGGATGGCTGGTGCGCCGGCCGCTGTCGCCCTGACGCTGCCTAAACACCGACAAGGTAATGAACGCACGCGATGCCGCATTTTTGAGCGCATAAGGCTTCACTCAGAACTGCAGAAGACTCCTCTGTTACACCCCTTTTTTGCGTAATACTAGTGTCGATCGTTAATTAAAACTCACGGTGTTCACATTTGCCACTTGAAGTAAAAATCTGAAACGCGATGATTTCTCTGTTATATAATTATTGAGAAGCCACATCAGCCACTGTAATTTACGACAAGTTAGATAAGTAATTAAAGATAATTGAGGGTCACTGTAGGCCATTTTTATAGTTTTCTCTTTTGTGAAACTTAAATTAAACCTAGTGATATGGCATAGGTCATCCTTCGATCCATTGTAGAACTTGGAAAGCCATTCAGGGAATATTCGTTCACATTTTTGTTGGACGCTGTTGGTTTTTACCATCCTGTATTAAAACACTTCCTTTTATCAATAGTGCAATTTATAAACAATGTTTTGTGAGTAGAATAAAATTTCCAGTGGTAAACTTAACCGCTTTTTCGACGTTATTTTACCAGCTAACTAAAAATAGGAAAGCCTTGAACCCCTTCCACTAAATTTAGTTAGTATTAAGATTCTTTTACAGGGAGTGCAGTGGAGCTGACGCTGAGATCATTTAGTATTTGGTTATATCATCGCTAGCCTCACTGAACTCTTCTGAATTCTACATGTCATGTGTGGTCTGGCGTCTCCTTACCAGCAACAGGTCCCAGGTTCAAACTAGTTAATTCCCTAAAAAAAAAAAAAAAAAAAAAAAAAAAAAAAAAAAAAAAAAAAAAAAAAAAAAAAAAAAAAACACGCTCAGAGCGTCGTTGCGCGAAAGTGGTAGGGAGACACGATATAGAACAAACAGACACCACCATGAATGTTTAGAACTTTGTGGTTTGACTTGTTCCAGCAGGCTAATAATGACAAGACTTTCTTTAAAGGAATCTTTAATTGTTTCTACAAACGTACACTAAGCAGATATGTGCTGGAAGATAAAGTTGATGCACTATATGTGGCAGGGGTTTATGATCTGAAACTGGATTGGAATCTGCCGGGAGTTGGGCAAAGTAGAGCCATATGCTTGTCAGAGGTGTGGTCATTTTCGGCTCTGACAACATAAGAAGTCAATGTGGAAGATCTACATATACGTATACATCATACTCCGGAAGCCACCTAATGGTGTGTGACGGAGGGTACTTTCCGTACCACTATCTGATCCCTCCAACCCTGTTCCACTCGCGAATAGTGCGTGGGACGAATGGTTGTCGGTAAGCCTCTATATTGGCTTTAATTTCTCCAGTTTTCTCCTCGTAGTCAATGCGCGGCATGTGGCGGGAAGTAATATGTTGTCTGACTCCTCCTAAAAAGTGCTGTCCCGAAATTTCAATAGTAAATCTCTCCGTGATGCACAACGTCTCTCTTGTAACGTCTGCCAGTGGAGTTTGTTTTGCATTTCCGTAATGCTCTCTCGCCAGCTAAACGATCCCGTGAAGAACCGCACCGCTCTTATTTGGATCTTCTCTATCTCCTCTATGAACAATACTCAAGAATCGGGCGAACAAGCGCCTTATAAGCCACTTCTTTCGTTGATGAGTTACATTTCCTTAAGATTCTTACGATGAATCTGAGTCTTGTTTCTCCTTTTTCCACTACCTATTTTATATGGTCATTCCACTTAAGGTCTCTGTGGTTAGTTACGCCTAGATATTTTACGGCAAACGCTGTCTCCAGCTGTTTGTCATCAATAGTGTAGATCTACAGTAGTGCATTTCTTTTCCTATGTATGCGCATTATTTTACATTTATTTATGTTCAGAGTCAACTGCCAGAGTCTGCACCATCCATCAATTCTCTGCAGGTCGTTCTGCAAATTCTTACTACTTTAGTATAAACAACTCCTTCCTCTGCGAATAGCCTTAAAGTGCATCCGACGCTTTCTACTACATCATTTATACAGGGTGTCCCACTCAAACATCCCTAATATCAAGGACCCAGGAGACAAAGAAAAATGCACCACATTGTAGAGTATCTCAAAGAATTTGTATTCCCGCGGCAGAAGTGCAGCATGGTTGCATGAAGTGAAAATGGCGACTCCACAGCAGCGCGCGCAAGCAGCAGTGTGGCTTGCAGAAACAAAATCGCCGATTACTGTGCAAAGAAATTATCGTCGTGTGTACGAATGTGATCCACCTGATGTGAAAACAATTAAGGACCAGTAAAGGAAGTTTCTGGCAACAGGAAGTGTTCTGAAACATTCAAGCAGTGCACGTTACAGAGTTTCGGAAGAGACAGTGGAGGACATCAGACAAACGTTTCTCAGGAGCCCACGGAAGTCAATTCGTCAAGCCTCCAGCCACCTTGATGTACCTCGATCAACAACGCATAGTGTATTTAACAAGTGCCTTCATATGTGTGCTTACAAAGTGCAAATTCTGCAACATCGGACGCTGAACGACAAACCATACCGACAACAATTTGCCGCGGAATTGCTGCAGCGTATTGATATGGATGCCAGCTTCCTGGAAAGATGTTAATTCTCATATGAGGCAACCTTTCATCTATCAGGAAGGGTTAATAGGCAAATCCGCACGTTGTCATTGAACATGTTTGTGATAGCCCGACACTAAAAGTCTGGTGCGGGTTAATGCACGACAGGATTGTTGGACCGTTCTTCTTTGCGCAACAAACAGTGAATGGGTCACTGTATCTAGGACATGTTGGAGCAGTTTGTGTACCCTCAGATGCAACCCAACATCATTTTTCAACAAGATGGAGCTCCGCCACATTGGTCAACCTCTGTTCGCAAGTTCCTGGATAAATTTCGAAATTGTTGGATCGGACGCGCAGGACCAATTGCATCGCCACCAAGTTCACCCGACATTACGCCACTTGGTTTCTTCATGTGGGGATTCGTGAAGGACCGCGTGTATGCCACCAAAGTGGACGATATTCCTATGATGCGACGTCGTATCCCTAAAGGGATTACAACAATAACAGAGGAAATGTTACAAAGAACCTGGCAAGAAACTGAATATAGACTCGATAATCCTCGTGCTGCAAATGGTTCACATGTAGAGGTGTATTGATGATAAATACAAAAATTCTTTGAGATGCTCTGCAATGTGGTGCATTTTTCAGTGTCGTATCAACTGTGGGTTTTTTAACCTGGGTCTTTGAAACCAGGGAGGTGTTGAGTGGGACACCCTGTATATATTGTGAACAGCAACTGTCCTATCACACTTCCCTGTGGTACTCTGGATATTACCTTTACATCTGTCAATTTAGTTCCGTTAAGAGCGATGTGTAGAGTTGCAACTGGAAGAAGGCCTTGAATCCAATCGCAGGTCTGTTTCAATACTCCATAAGCTCGTATTCTTCTCATTAAACGGCAATGCGGGACGGCGTCAAATGCGTTCCTCAAAAATGGTTCAAATGACTCTGAGCACTACTGGACTTAACATCTACGGTCATCAGTCCCCTAGAACTTAGAACTACTTAAACCTAAGGACATCACACAACACCCAGTCATCACCAGGCAGAGAAAATCCCTGACCCCGCCGGGAAGAGCCCGGGAACCCAGGCGAGGGAAGCGAGAACGCTACCGCACTACCACGATGTACGGACAAACGCCTTACTGAAATCAAGGAACACGGCATCAGCCTGAGCGCCGTTGTCTACTGCGCTGTAGATCTCATGGAGTAACAGAGCGAGCTGAGTTTCGCAGGATCTCTGTGTTGCGGAATCCACGTTGATTTTTACAGAGGAGCTGTTTATTTTCCAAGAACGTCATAATTCTTGAGCTTAAAACATGTTCCGTAATTCTACAACAGATTGACGTCAACGATATAGGCCTATAATTGTGTGGATCTGTCTTACGGTCTTTCTTAAAAAGGAGAATGACCTGCGCTTTTTCCCAGTAGTTTAGTACTTTTCGTTGCTCGAGCGATCTACGATAAATTACCGCTAGAACGGAGGCAAGTTCTTTCGCATAATCTTTATGGAATCCTGTAGGTATCTCATCTGAAGCCTTTCCACTACTAAGCGATTGTAGCTGCTTTTCAGTTCCGCAATCAGTTATCTCAATATCAACCATTTCGACGATCGCACGACGATTGAAAGGAGTGCCACTGTTACGATCTTCCGCGGTTAAACAACTTCGGAAGACCTAATTCAGTGTTTCGGCATTCTCTCTGTTATCTTCCGTTTGGTCGCTGAGAGAATGAATAGATGATTTTGACCCACTTACTGATTTCACATAACACCAAAATCTCTTAGGGTTTTTACTCAAGTCGGTTCACAAGTCTTACTTTCGAAATGATAGAACGCTTCTCTCATTGGTCATTTTCGCTTCGTTCAGCTTTTGTTTGTCAGATAGGTTTTTATTTCTCTTGTATCTGAGATGAAGTGCTCTTTGTTTACGTAGCGCTTTTCTGACATGGCTATTAAACCATGATGGATCCTTCCCATCCCTTAAAACCTTGAGAGGAACATACTTGTCTAGGGCATATTGAACGAATTTTTTCCATTTGTTCTCCTCATCTTCGTCCTCATCACCGAATATGATGCTGACTGCTAAGATATTCTGAAATTTGTATCCTGTCACCCTTGCTGAGAAAATATATCTTTCTACCTTTCTTAATACGAAGTAGCCTTGCGGTTCTAGGCGCTGCAGTCTGGAACTGCGAGACCGCTACGGTCGCAGGTTTGAATCCTGCCTCGGGCATGGATGTGTGTGATGTCCTCAGGTTAGTTAGGTTTAAGTAGTTCTAAGTTCTAGGGGACTAATGACCTCAGAGGTTGAATCCTATAGTGCTCAGAGCCATTTGAACCATTTTTTCTTAATAGTCCTTGTAGGACCCGTCGTCATAGATGCTGTCACAGCCTTATGATCACTGATACTTCTTCTACGTTAACTGATTCGGTAAGTTCAGGTCTGTTTGTTGCCAGAAGGTCTAAGACGTTACCCTCACCAGTTGGTTCTCTAACTATCTGCTCAAGGACATTTTCGGACAAGACATCCAGAACAATAATCATTAAAATTATTATGGCTACCCCAAAGAGTTCCAACAAGGTTACTTGCTAGACAGCCATTTAAATCCAAGAGAATCCGTGACTCTGGATAACAACAGGCAAAAGTGGGACGAATATATTAACTACTAATTCCTATTCCTTTTTTGAGACGTCCTCTGATGCTGGTATCGTGCCCCATAAGTGCAATGGCCACGCTATGGTTAATTTAAGTAAGGGGAATTTCTGGCCTGAAAGTATGCAAAACAATTTCTTTCTCCTTGTGCAACAGACCCAAGCAGTGCAGTATGGCGTTATGGGAATGATACTAATTTGAGCAGACCTCATATAATTCTTAATCTATTGCCTGATGCACGTGAAAATGACCTGGGAGGCTTGAGGTAAAAGATTTAATTTAAAACCTTAGGATTAACCACAGTTACTTGTACATGAATAAAGTTTAGTTGTGTAAAGAACAATGTTCTTGCATGCTACTGTCCCTTACAATGTGCAGACTTGACAAAGTGACGGAAGGGGGGGTGGGGGGAGGGAGTGCCACTACAGGACCATGGTAAAGCATTTTATAAGCTCGTGCATGATTCAGAGATACGCGTTGCCGAGGTCAAAGAATAACAGAAAAAGTTGTTATTACTCATTCACAGCAATTCGCGATGCTGATGAACTTAAAACTTCGTTAATCGATTTGTATTGGACAAGAGCAGGATGAGAGAAAGCTTGATGTTAATTACAGTGAAACAAGAAGAACGAACATACTGGTCAGCCTAAAACAGGGCGGGTAAAGAATTTAGCTTACGGCACGCGTGGCAAAGTCTTCACCAGTTCGGAAAGAGTTTGACACAAAGAATTGCGACTAGTAACAAGCTATGGTCGCCGCGTGACTAACGGTACGCCAGTAAGCAGTTTCATTGCGTCACACCAACAGTGCCTCGTGGTACAGCTGCACAGTGTCCCCATCGACATTCCTTTGTCGCCCGTTTTAAGGGGCAGGCTCTCTTAAAAGATCTCGAAACTTCTACTGCGAACTTCCGGCAAGCAATGGGTACTCCCATCAGCAGCGGCGGCAGACATTGCTCTTCAATGCTGAAGACTCCAGCGACAAGGGGAGGCGACGACGTTGGGAACACGGATTCACTTCAGGCTTTGTACGCGATTAGTAGGCCATTAAAACAACACAATGTGCAAATAGTATGGTCCACTACTCTGACAATAGCGAGAAAATCGTAAAAGAAGTTTAAGGCTTCTGTTGTGTAACTGATGCATGTGTGCGAAAAGGGCAAACGTAAGAAGTCGCTGTATTAAAGCAGTTAGCGAGGCGATGGTCCGAATCCTGCCAACATTTACTTTTTAATCTATATTTTTTTCATCACTGGTCATATTATAAGACGTGTATATTTCTATTGTATATTGTCAAACCACAATTTATGAAAGATGTTTGTATTTTATTAATAGGATCAAGTAGGAATAATTAATATTTGTCATGTTGGAAATAATTGTGGTAGCAGGGAATGTCTGCGCCAAAGTATTGTTGGCAAGAGAGACCGCACATTGATAGAATTTTAAAAAGGGCGGGAGATACAGCGTATGGATACATTTTAAGAAAAGAGCGGGAAAGACCACGCATTAATGCATTTTGTAATGGTAGCAGGGATTGTTTGCACCAGTAAGCATTGTTGGTAGGAGAGACCGCACTTTAGCGTTCGTAGGAAGTCAGTAGTAATCGAGATGTGAAGCGAGTCGGTAGCAGGTCTGAAGCAAGAGGTTGAGAGGAGCGATGTGCCTGCCAGCCACTAGCTATGATTTACAAGAGATTATAAACGGATGTACAGAGACATCAGCTAACTATTATCAAAAGAGGAACTAATATTATTGAATTAATTTTTTGAGAAACTCAAGACTACTGTAGGTATGTTTGCGCATTGCTAGTTGTAAGATATTGTAAAAAGTAAGTCCCATTTGAACGTTCGTAAAATAATTTCATTCAGAATATAATTAATTTTTGCCAGCAATATTGCATTACTGATTATAATCCATCTCAAAAACCATCAACATAAAACCTCGCAAAATTTTATTGTTGTCAAGAAAAAGTTTAACTATGAATTACGTAACTTCAGTCAAATTAATTAAAGAGTAACGTCAGCTTTGGTAATAAATACAGCCACTTATTATGACAGCCCACCAGCAGCTAACAGAGTATAGTAAAACAGAGTAAGATGGCAGTCCAGTGACAGTAAAAAAAAAAAAAAAAAAAAAAAAAAAAAAAAGGTAAGGAACAGTTTTGGGTTATTGCAGGTAACGAATGAGGGCCACGACGACGACACATTCTATGTTTCGTCGAAATAATCACAAAATAACTTTTGATAAGCAGCATTTAAATTTGTATGCGAAGATTGAGAAAGAGAATAAATTTCAAAGGGAAGATTTCATTTGTTATTATTAAGCAAGAGGTAGAAATCCTAAGGCTAGGTTTCATATGTTATTGTAGAAGGGAAGGTTGCGTAACAAAAGAGATATAGAGAAGACGGGAAGGTTTCAATTTTATTTACTTTAAATGGCATTTGAGAGATAATATAATCAAAAAGTATTTACATAAAGTATTTGTATCAAGTTATGTTTTCCATGTCTGTATGACAAATACCATCCTGCACCTTGTGATGTCGAGAGCACATTCGACGAGTAATTGTACATTACTCTTGTGATCTGGCACATTGTGATTTACTATATTACTGATTGTGAATAACGTCATTCGTTTCATTATTTGACTTGGGCTTTCCAAGCCTCTCCCTCACCTTTGAGAATTTAACGACAATAGTAAACAGTCAAATAATTTATGACATTCACTAGAAGTTCATGAAAATACACTTTTTTCATTATATTACATCTCAAATGTCATATAAATTAAATTATGTGACCAGTAATGAAAAAAATATAGACTAAAGAAAAGTAGTTGCATAATTCGAACCGTCGCCTCACCCACGACTATCTTAGTACTCGTGAACGCCAACCGCTTGACCACAATGATTTCTTACTGTTACTTCCTTCGCACAGATGTTTCAGTTACATAACTGATGCGTAAAACTTCTCTTGCGATTTTCTCGGAGTTGACAGAGTACTGCTCCTTACTTTTTGGACATCATGTTTTTTTAGTGGCCCTACTGAAGGTGTACAAAGTTTGAAGTAAATCCGTGATCCCAAAGTCGTGGCTTCCCCTTGTGAGACTGATGCGTGCATTGCCACATCGTGACTACGGCTTCAGTACATTTCCCTAATATCAGATGGGCGGGCTGACACGATGGTATAGACAAGGTGTGGCAGGCTTCTTCTGTGAAAAATACACAGGTACATTTTTTTGAGACAAGAAAGCAACCCACCGTAATGCAGGTTTCAAGCGCCATTAGATCATGAATAAGTGGAGTATGTGGGGAAAGTGTGTACTACCAATGTTGCCTCAGCGAACAACAGCAGACGATAGAGATGTTAAATTGTGGAAAATGCTCATTAGTCTGTGATATGCGCTCGACAAAATTTATTGTTGTTTACAATTCTTAACTGGTTGTCGAACCATGAGCATTAGCGAACACACGAAGGTGCACACTTGCAATTATTGTATGTTGAAGTAAAAGATAACTTGAAATACAAACTTTTTACGGAATGGAAAATGTTTTTCACAGCAAACAAAATATTAAGGGTCCTTGTTGTTCAGGATACGGAGAACTGACCAGGGCGTTTGACAGAGAAAAAAGTATCCACACGTCACGATTTATGTTGTATGTGAGAAACTCATCAACAAGCAAAGAAACAGAGAAGAGGTAGATTAGACTTTAACGTACTATTGGCGAAGTGGTTATCAAGGATAGAGTGCAAGGTGGCTCCAGTGACAGATCGGATAACTTGCTTGAAAGTAAGACATCGGTGCACTATTTTGGAATATAATATATTTTTGTCTTGCCCATTAACTTGGCTTTATTTTTCACATTAATAGTCCGTAGTCTTGGCAGATCTAAAGTTATATAAGTATAATCGTTTGTAAAGAGTTTTAAGTTGTCTGTGTGATTCACTTGTCCTCTAAATATGAAACGAATTGTATTACAACAAAAACGTTGTTGTTGGTGTTGTAATCTTCAGTCCAGAGACTGATTTGATGCAGCTCTCAATGCTACACTATCCTGTGCAGGCTTCTTCAGGTAACTACTGCACCCTTACATCCTTCTGAATCAGTTTATTGTATTCATCTCTTGGTCGCCCTCAAGGATTTATACCCTCCACGCTGCCCTCCAATACTAAATTGGTGATTCCTTGATGCCTCAGAACATGTTCTTCCTACCGATCCCTTCTTGTAGTCACGTTGTGCCACAAATGTCTCTTCTCCCCATTTCTATTCAGTACCTTCTCATTAGTTACGTGGTCTATCCATCTAATCTTCAGCACTCTTCTGTAGCACAAAATTACGAAAGCTTCTATTCTCTTCTTGTTTAAACTGTTTATCGTCCACACATGACTACACTCCACAGAAATACTTTTAGAAAAGACTTCCTGACACTTAAATCTACACTCGATATTAACAAAGTTCTCCTCTTCCGAACAGAAGTAAATAATTAGTTTGTTTCTCCACCCCTTCAGGAGACTGTTGACATAAGTCCAATTGAGGGCCTGCAACCAACCTCTCTGTGTGCTAAACACACTGGACCTACACCTGAAGTTATGGTCTGAGGCACGATTTCGTATGACAGCAGGGGCGCTCTTGTTGTTATCCCACGTACTCTGCAAAACTGTACGTCAATCTGGTGATTCGACCTGTTGTGCTGCCGTTCATGAGCACCATTCCAGGGAGTCTTTTCAAACAGAATACCGCTAGCACACATACGACTGTCGTAACCCAACACGCTCTACAGAGTGTTCACATGTTGCCTTGGCATGCTCGATCACCACTTCTGTCTCCAATCGAGCACACACGGGACATCACAGGACGCAACTCCAGCGTCATCCACAACCAGCATTAACCGTCCTCTGTATTGACCGACCAAGTGCAACAGGCATGGAACTCCATCCAACAAACTGACATCCAGCACCTGTACAACACAATGCATAAACGTTTGGTGATTACATTGGTTGTTAATGTACCTGCATGTCACGTTTGCAATGGCTTATCTCACGCGTACATTAATCTGTGATCTTGCTGTATTAATCACTTAAATATGTTACCTAGACAACTGTATTCCTGAAATATCATTGCTTTGTGTTAATTATTTTTTGGTGCTGAGATTTTTTTTCCGTCAGTGTACTAAAAACTGTTTCGAATGCACTCAAACTTTAACACTCTACTTTGTCAGTATTAATTTTTTAGTGGAGCAGATATGTTACGACAGAGACTTTGAAAAGCTGCACTCACCTGTCTGCTATATTGTCTCTTTACCTTTAGCGCCGCGCGAGATTAGCCGAGCGGTCTAAGGCACTGCAGTCATGGACAGTGCAGCTCGTCCTGGCGGAGGTTCGGGTCCTCCCTCGGGCATGAATGTGTGTGTTTTTCTATAGGGCAATTTAGGTTAAGTAGTGTGTAAGCTTACGGACTGATGACCTTAGCAGTTAAGCCCCATAAGATTTCGCACACATTTTTTTTACCTTTAGCGACAATAGGAGGTATTGAATAGAATTGGGGAGAAGAGAAATTTGTGGCACAACTTGACTAGAAGAAGGGATCGGTTGGTAGGACATATTCTGAGACATAAAGCGATAACCAATTTAGTACTGGAGGGCAGCACGGAGGGTAAAAATCGTAGAGGGAGACCAAGAGATGAGTACACTAAACAGACTCAGAAGGATGTAGGTTGCAGTAGATACTGGGAGATGAAGAAGCTTGCACAGGATAGAGTAGCATTGAGAGCTGCATCAAACCAGTCTCTGGACTGAAGACTACAACAACAACAGCTTAGCTCTTGGAATGACATAAAAAGCTTTTTCTCTAAAAGCTTATGAGGGATTTAACACAATATATACAATTTACTATGTTAGTTTTAGAAAACAAAAATTACATTTATTAAACATATAACCCAATATAATTTTTTGTTGCTATGCAGTAACTTTTAAAAAAGTTATAAAAAAGTCGTGCCAAATCTCAAAAAAACTTCAGTATGAGCTCATGTACCTGTATGACACTGCAGCCCTTAGGGACTGGATGCATGAACTGATTCAGTTGGGAAGGCTGTAATACGGACGTTGTATCCTCTCCGGAGGAAAGCTTGTCCTTAACTGTTGTAACTGATTCTTGATGTCCTGGATATTGGCACAGGGACGGAGCTGGTCCCACACATGTTCTGTCGGGGGGTTCATCCGGGGTTCTTGTTGGCTACGGGACTATCTCAACATCAAGCAGACAGCTTTTAGAGACACGTACCATGCGTTAACGAGACTTCCCTGTTGAAAAATGGCACGACGATACTGCCGCAAAAGAGGTAACACGGGGATATAGGACGCCAGGAACGTATCGGTGTGCTGTCAGAAATTCCTCAGCTACATCAATCGTGACCTGAAGACCCACCCGAAGGCCCTCCGCACCATGGTGCCAGAAGTAAGACCGCTGCGCCTCTCCAAAACATTGTAGGAATATGACGTGTATATCTCCAGTCCGCCGCTATTTTCGCCAACGATTGGTCATCAGTGGTAATGCAGAGCTGCGATTCGTCGCTGAACGCACTGCAATGCCACTCATCAGCAGAGCAGGCATGCTGATCATGGCACAATTCCAGACGCAGCCGTCTATATTCTGTTGTTAATGGCGTCCTATGCAGGGGACGATAATTCCCGTGAGGCTGCTAGTCTCCGACAAGTGATACGACATAAAGACAGGGAGTCCATTAATGTGAAGGGGTTACGAAATGATTGGTGCACAGTACGACGATCCTCCTTTGTGATGGTGAGACATCGATGAATGGTACGTTAACGACGAGTATGGCTCTCATCAGATTCTCATGCTGTCCAACATGGGACCACTGCTGCATTAGCTTGATTCACAAATCCGGGTACTGCACGATGCGATTTGTCGGCCAAATACGAGTTTCAAAATAAGGTTCCTTTCAAACTTTATCAAGTGCTGATAACGTTGTCCCACACGACTACGTGGAACCACTGTGTCTTTCACAGTGATTACTCAACATCTGATGCAGTACAAGCCTCTTGTGTACCATAACAGATCTGGCAAGAACCACTAAACATGAATAACACTAATGCATTCTGGTAGCCGATTTACCTGTCAAAGACAATTGCAGCTCTAATCGTTTACGTACCCGCCGATGGTGTGTGCGTGTTCGAAGTTGCACTGATGTCCGGCGATGTCTTCTGGATGATTCAGTTTTTTTGTCAGGTAATGTGATTATTGTCAAGGCGAAAAACTGATTACTTTGACACGAAATTATAGTTAGCACTAGATAATAAAAAAACAGCTCCGCTTGATCTTTATTTTCATTTGTTTTCTGAGAACATAACTCGAGAACATCTTATAGATTAACTGTTGTACACTACGTGATCAAACGTATCCAGTCACCTTACTGAAAATGCCTTACAAGTTCGTGCAGCTCTCCATCGGTAATGCTGGAATGCAATATGGATTTGGCCCACCCTTAGCCGTGATGACAGTTTCCACTCTCGCAGGCATACGTTCAATCACGTGCTGGAAGGTTTCTTGGGGAATGGCAGCCCATTCTTCACGGAGTGCTGCACGGAGGAGATGTATTGATGTCGGTCGGTGAGGCCTGGCACGACGTCGGCGTTCCAAAACACCCACAGGTCTTTATAGGATTCAAGTCAGGACTCTGTGCAGGCCAGTCCATTACAGGGACATTATTGTCGTGTAACCACTCCGCCACAGGCCGTGCATTATGAACAGATGCTCGATCATGTTGAAAGACGCAATCGCCATCCCCGAATCGCTCTTCAACAGCGGGAATCAAGAAGGTGCTTAAAATATCAATATAGGCCTGAGCTGTGATAGTGTCACGCAAACCAACAAGGGGTGCAAGCCCCCTCAATGAAAAACACGACCATACCATTACACCACCGCCTCCGAATTTTACTGTTGGCACTACATGCGCTGGCAGATGACGTTCACTCGGCTTTCGCCATCCCACACCCTGAAATCGGATAGCCACGCTGTGTATCGTGATTCGTCACTCAAAAAATGGTTCAAATGGCTCTGAACACTATGGTACTTAACATCTGAGGTCATCAGTCTCCTAGAACTTAGAACTGCTTACACCTAAGTAACCTAAGGACATCAAACACATCCAAGGCCGAGGCAGGATTCGAACCTGCGATCGTAGCGGTGGCGCGGACTGAAGTGCGTAGAACCGCTCTGCCACAGCGGCCGGCCATTCGTCACTCCATACCACGTTTTTGCACTGTTCAGTCGTACAATGTTTACGCTCCTTATACCAAGCAAGGCATCGTTTGGCACTAACGGCGTGATGTGTGACTTATGGGCAGCCGCTCTACCACGAAATCTAAGTTTTCTCACCTCCAGCCTAACTATCATAGTTCTTGCAGTGAATCCTGGAGCAGTTTGGAATTCTTATCTGGTGGTCTGGATAGATGCCTGTTACACATTACGACCCTCTTCAACTGTCGGCGGTCTCTGTCAGTCAACAGACAAGGTCGGCCTGTACGCTTTTGTGCTGTACGTGTCCCTTCACGTTTCCACTTCACTATCATATCGGAAACAGTGGACCTAGGGATGTTTAGGAGTGTCGAAATCTCGCGTACAGAGGTATGACACAAGTGACACCCAATCACCTGACCAGTTCGAATTCCGTGAGTACCGCGGAGCGCTCCATTCTGCTCTCTCACGATGTCTAATGTTTACTGAGGTCGCTGACATGGAGTACCTGGCAGTAGGTGGCATCACAATGCACTTAATATGAAAAACGTTTGTTTTTGAAGGTTTCCAGATACTTTTGATCACATAGTGTATATCATACGCTGCTGCCGCGCGGGGTAGCCGGCAAGGATATGTGTGTTGTCCATAGCGTAAGTCAGTTTAAGTTAGATTAAGTAGTGTTGTAGGCTTAGGGACCGATGACCTCATCAGTTTGGTCCCATAAGACCTTACCACAAATGTCAAATGTCATACGCTGCCAGTTCGACGTCTTCGCCCTGCAGGTTTGCCTACCCGTCGCCCGCAGGCGTTTCCCCCACGGAGAATATTGACTAATAGAACACGGGTATAACGTTTTAGGGAGATAATATTGTATATAAAGAAGCATTTGCAGTTCTTTTTGACATACCCACAATGTACAGACTATAAAATCATACTGTGCGATATACTGCACGTTTTTCTCGTATCATCGAAACCGAGTGTGAATTTTACATAAAACAAAACGAGCTTTACACAGTTTATGATAAACATACAAATTCCAGAATATGCCTAAGATAACATGACTTCCTAATAAATAATAAAAAAGAGTAGAACATAGAAAAATCTACCTGTGTCTTAATGAATATATTTTTAATGATGTATTCTCGTTATGAGCTAATGTTATCTTAAGCATGTACTGGAATATTTTCGTTTTATTTCAAGTTCACAGTCCGTTTCGATGGTACGAATACAAACGTGAGCTCTAGCGCGCAGTGTGATGGGATGGAGGGCTACCATATCATATAACTTCCATGGTGATGCGAGGATGGGTCTGGAGTTATAGCAACATACATGGGCTCATTTAGTGTACACAGTCTTCGCGACAAACGTGTAGGAGTGATGTCTCGCGTTATGGGGAACAACTTTTTTTTGGGACAAAAATATTCGTTGGTGTTATCCAGTGACACTAGGCGCCCTGGGACGACGAGATTTCGCCGAATTAACCAAGTGTGCAGCATACCACCTACCCCAGTAAATTGGTAGTGATTTAGAACAAGAAAAGCATAGGAGTGAGTGTCTTGAGAAAAATATTTTAGACGCGAATCAGGAACTTCAGTTCTCTGCGGCCTACCGCCACACACTGTATACGAATGTCGCAGAGTGATTTCGCCTTGCCGCTTCTCAGAGCCATAACCAATCTTACAGCGATGCCTGGCGTCACCGGGAAGCGTCGGGGAACATCTTGTGTCCAACAACGTGAGCCATCAACTTTAGACGTTTGTTGTAAAGACTTCGAAACACATTGCACTTATTGATTTCAGGTACCAAATGTACACTGTGCAGTCACATTAACGTGATCACCTGTCAAAAGCCTGTATAACCACTTTTTGCAGCACCAACCGCTGCGAGAGGTACAGGAAGAGAGTGAAAGAGATTCTGGAAGGCTCCAGTGCCGTGACCAGCCGCTAGAGGTTTCTCGGTTGAGGATCCATGGCGCGAACAGCATGAATGAGGTGGTCCCACAGCGTCCCGACTGGTTTTAAACCGGGGAGTCTTGTGGCCAAGCGAGTACGGTAAACTCATGCTGGTTCTGACACGTGGCAGTGCCCTGGTGACGGATGATATCGTGAAAAACAAACTGCTTGTAGAGATGGACATGACCCTCTAAGATAGATGCTTACTTGCGTTGATCCATTGTGCCTTAGAGGGTGACGGGATAACCCAGGGAGTGACACGAAAACATTCGCCAGACCCAAACTCTCCCATCTTGTCTGCTTTCAGACGTTTCACGCTGTACATGTCAATGGTCATCTGTTTGATGGAGCATAAAACATGATTCAGCTGAAAAGGCCACCTCTTGCCACTCAGCTGAGTCTAGTTGCGGTATTGGTGGGCAAAATCCAGGCTTCGTCGCTGATGAAGAGCAGTCTTCATATTGGGAGGGGGGGTTGCTTCGGAGGTCCATACACAGCAACGTTCGCTGTACGGACGTTCAGAAGACAGCGTTGGTAGCCCCCGGTTCATATGGGCGATCAGTTGTTCTACAGTTACACGTGTATCGTCCATATACATCTCCGTAGCCATCGTTCACCCCTGCCATCTAAGCCTCCTGCTGTACTAGAGGTGCTTCGACGCCGTTTTGGTAGTACCGTTATACTACGGATAGCTTCCACCCTTGGCTCAAACGCCATTTATCACGCCATTCTCGACGTCGGATACACCTCGCCGTTTTCGGTTACAATAACTGCTCTTTTTCCACATCCCCTCTCCCTTCCCCATCCCCGACTCGCTGTACACTAATGGCTATTAAAATTGCTACACCAAGAAGAAATGCAGATGATAAACGGGTATTCATTGGACAAATATATTATACTAGAATTGACATGTGATTACATATTCACTCAATTTGGCCGCATAGATCCTCAGAAATCAGTACCCAGAACAACCACCTCTGGCCATAATAACGGCCTTGATATTCCTGGGCATTGAGTCAAACAGAGCTTGGATGGCGTGTGCAGGTACAGCTGCCCCTGCAACTTCAACACGATAGCACAGTTCATTAAGAGAAGTGACTGGCGTATTGTGACGAGCCAGTTCCTCGGCCACCATTGACCAGACGTTTTCAATTGGTGAGAGATCTGGAGAATGTGCTGGCCAGGGCAGCAGTCGAACATTGTCTGTACCCAGAAAGGCCCGTACAGGACCTGCAACATGCGGTCGTGCATTATACTGCTGAAATGTAGGGTTTCGCAGGGATCGAATGAAGGGTAGAGCCATGGGTCGTAACACATCTGAAATGTAACGTCCACTATTTAAAGTGCCGTCAATGTGAACAAGAGGTGACCGAGACGTGTAACCAATGGCACCCAGTACCACCACGCCGGGTGATACGCCACTATAGCGATGACGAATACACGCTTCCAATGTACGTTCACCGCGATGTCGCCAAACACGTATGCGACCACCATGATGCTGTAAACAGAACCTGGATTCATTCGAAAAAATGACCTTTTACCATTCGTGCACCCAGGTTCGTCTTTGAGTACACCATCCTGTCTGTGATGCAGCGTCAAGGGTAACCGCAGCCATGGTCTCCGATCTGACAGTCCATGCTGCTGCAAACGTCGTTGAACTGTTCGTGCAGATGGTTGTTGTTTTGTAAACGTCCCCATCTGTTGACTCATGGATCGAGACGTGGCTGCACGATCCATTACAGGCATGCCGATAAGATGCCTGTCTTCACGACTGCTAGTGATACGAAACCGTTGGGATCCAGTGCGGCGTTCCGTATTACCGTCCTGAACCCACCGATTCCATATTCTGCTAACAGTAGTTGAATCTCGACCAATGGGAGCAGCAGTGTCGCGATACGATTAACCGAAATCGCGATAGGCTACATTCCGACCTTTATCAAAGTCGGAAACGTGATGGTACGCATTTCTCCTCCCTACACGAGAATCACAACATCGTTTCACCAGGAAACGCCGGTGAACTGCTGTTTGTGTATGAGAAATCGGTTCGGAACTTTCCTCATGTCAGCACGTTGCGGGTGTCTGAAAAGTAATCATTTGCATATCATAGGATCTTCTACCTGTCAGTTAAATTTCGCGTCTGTAGCACGTCATCTTCGTGGTGTAGCAATTTTAATGGCCAGTTGTGTATATATCCTCAACTGTTACTGCTGCCATGTGCCATCTCTGAGTGGTTATTGCACACTGATGTCGACCATAGGCTGTGGTCGCATTAAGGTGACTGGACTGTATACGATGCCAATACACAAAAGTCGAGAATTGTCTTTCCAAAACAAGATTCTGAGAACTTATTTGTAAATTTTACGAAGAGCTGTAACTTGAATGAGTGGGCATGAGCATAGCAGTGTTACAACCCCTCTGAACTCAGGGACTGTAATGCGTCAGAACGACCGTGAGGTATTGCTTAGGAGAGAGGGGTGACTCTAGCTGAAGCAGGCATAGAAACACTGGCAAGTGTGTCATTGACTTCATTCTATCGGAGGTACACAGCGGCATTTCGCTGATCGTGGTGGAGGCACCATGCTGTGTGCGTGCATCAGCGCCAATGCTAATGCCAGAATCTGCTGCGTCGGCTTCCGGTCGCCCAGCCCTGTGGACGCAACGCTGCTATTCACGCCACGGCTAAGTGGCCGCCGTATGTGTTGGCTGCGCCGGTAACTCGAGAGCTGGCTCACTACTCCTTCAAGCATGACTCGTGGAACCCATGTAGAACGCCGAAGGGAAACAGCCGACTGTCGTAAGGAGCCTTACCAGCTAAAGCCGACGGCACAGGGCAGCTCGGTCAGTGATCCCAGACAACACTGCACTCTGGATACCGTGAGCTGGTGCTCAGACTCCGCCTCTGCGGACAGCAGCTGGCAGTAGGGTGGTTGTTGTCACTCAATGAGAGGAGGCCAGCAGCTCTCCCGCTCCTCGCGCCGTTGCGACTCCAAGACCCACCACGCCACAGCTATGGCGCGTCCGTTCAACAATTGTTGGTGGTCCTTTCTGCGAGCCAGTTGGCTGCCGATATCCGTCGACCGAGTTTGTCGTGGCTGGCAAGCTACTTATACAATAGTCAGAATGGCGACATGACTGCCTGATTTGAGTATCTGGAACGGACAAGTGGAGTGATTCTTAATAATTACAACGTCAGCTTTTCTCAGTCCGTTTCGGCCCCTACACAGGTCACTAGGCGCTGTTGTAAAGGCAATGTTTGGTTTCTTCACAGCATGTCAGCGCCCTGTATTGCCCTGATTACTTCACACTTGTATACGGTACCTTCTCACCTACGAATAATGTAGTAAACCTGCCTCATAGAATCGTTTGCTAAATATGTCGTGACAATGGTCCATTAACTACTGCCTTCCAGCCACAGCTGCGCGGAATTTACAAGAATCCCCCAAATCTACGCCTGTACTTATTCGTGACACAGCAGCAGTTTGGGAGCGTGTACTCGCTAGATGAAATTCCAGCTCTCGTGGAGACGAACAGACACACCTGAACCTGCAGCAGTTTCTACTGGGTGATTAAAGTTAAACTTTCAAAACGCTGTAGAAATAACACCACTGGTCAGAATGACGTCAAATTGCAACGGAATATTATTGGAGAAGGGAGAAAATGTAAGGCAGAAGAAGAAAAATAGAGAGAAAATTGATCAATAGATGGAACTGTAAGTGTCAGATTACGTAAATGAAAACACCTTCATGTGCACGATCCGTTGAAGTTGGTATAATCACGCTATGGTTCAAATGGTTCAAATGGCTCTGAGCACTTAACATCTGTGGTCATCAGTCCCCTAGAACTTAGAACTACTTAAACCTAACTAACCTAAGGACATCACACATATCCATGCCCGAGGCAGGAGTCGAACCTGCGACCGTAGCAGTCGCGCGGTTCCGGACTGAGCGCCTAAAACCGCTAGACTACCGCGGCCGGCTAAACACGCTATGCCAGTCCGATTCTAAACTTAGCTGCATTGAAGGCAAGCATTGCGCAACGGATTCTGAACGTGAACCCGGAAGCTCGTCGATTAGTTGTAGAACATAACTGTTTCTCGATTTCAACTTGTTGCAGAAAACGGCGGAAGGCATATTGAACATACTTTACGCCAATCACACGGAATTTAATAATCCGATTTAATTTTGATTGATGCTTTTTATGAGGTTTTTGGACTCATGACAATTAAAAACAGATTTTTCTCATCCGATGTGATATGATCTTGCCGTTGTGGATGGGCTTACGTAGCTAGCAGTATCACACATGTACACATGTGCACACTAAGTAGTAAAGTTTGTTTAACGTCTTAGGCATTGTTGTATGACCCATTTGTTATTTGTAGTCGGCCACTGTTAAAGTATGATGTCTGCAGCGCCATCTATTGCTACATTTTACAACTATTTACACTCCTGGAAGTTGAAATAAGAACACCTGAATTCATTGTCCCAGGAAGGGGAAACTTTATTGACACATTCCTGGGGCCAGATACATCACATGATCACACTGACAGAACCAAAGGCACATAGACACAGGCAACAGAGCATGCACAATGTCGGCACTAGTACAGTGTATATCCACCTTTCGCAGCAATGCAGTCTGCTATTCTCCCATGGAGACGATCGTAGAGATGCTGGATGTAGTCCTGTGGAACGGCTTGCCATGCCATTTCCACCTGGCGCCTCAGTTGGACCAGCGTTGGTGCTGGACGTGCAGACCGCGTGAGACGACGCTTCATCCAGTCCCAAACATGCTCAATGGGGGACAGATCCGGAGATCTTGCTGGCCAGGGTAGTTGACTTACACCTTCTACAGCACGTTGGGTGGCACAGGATACATGCGGACGTGCATTGTCCTGTTGGAACAGCAAGTTCCCTTGCCGGTCTAGGAATGGTAGAACGATAGGTTCGATGACGGTTTGGATGTACCGTGCACTATTCAGTGTCCCCTCGACGATCACCAGAGGTGTACGGCCAGTGTAGGAGATCGCTCCCCACACCATTAAGGCGGGATTTTGGCCCTGTGTGCCTCGGTAGTATGCAGTCCTGATTGTGGCGCTCACCTGCAAGGCGCCAAATACGCACACGGCCATCATTGGCACCAAGGCAGAAGCGACTCTCATCGCTGAAGACGACACGTCTCCATTCGTCCCTCCATTCACGCCTGTCGCGACACCACTGGAGGTGGGCTGCACGATGTTGGGGCGTGAGCGGAAGACGGCCTAACGGTGTGCGGGACCGTAGCCCATCTTCATGGAGACGGTTGCGAATGGTCCTCGCCGATACCCCAGGAGCAACAGTGTCCCTAATTTGCTGGGAAGTGGCGGTGCGGTCCCCTACGGCACTGCGTAGGATCCTACGGTCTTGGCGTGCATCCGTGCGTCGCTGCGGTCCGGTCCCAGGTCGACGGGCACGTGCACCTTCCGCCGACCACTGGCGACAACATCGATGTACTGTGGAGACCTCACGCCCCATGTGTTGAGCAATTCGGCGGTACGTCCACCCGGCCTCCCGCATGCCCACTATACGCCCTCGCTCAAAGTCCGTCAACTGCACATACGGTTCACGTCCACGCTGTCGTGGCATGCTACCAGTGTTAAAGACTGCGATGGAGCTCCGTATGCCACGGCAAACTGGCTGACACTGACGGCGGCGGTGCACAAATGCTGCGCAGCTAGCGCCATTCGACGGCCAACACCGCGGTTCCTGGTGTGTCCGCTGTGCCGTGCGTGTGAGCATTGCTTTTACAGCCCTCTCGCAGTGTCCGGAGCAAGTATGGTGGGTCTGACACACCGGTGTCAATGTGTTCTTTTTTCCATTTCCAGGAGTGTATTTTTGTTCTGGCACACGTTTCCCCACCTTCTCTGTTGCAGTTTGACGTCATTCTGACAAGAGGTGTTATTTCTACATCGGTTTGAAAGTTTAATTATATTCACCCTGTGTATTATAAACAATAATTTAGTTTAGTTTGTTTTCATGTACTTCTGTGAGGAAGTGAATTGTAACTGTGTATTTTACTATGTCAACTACTGTTTACTAAGTTACTATAATCCGTTTGCGTAAATTTTTAGCGCATTAGCTTTGTGTGAGCCAGCTTTGGAGTTTAGTGTAAACTGGAGGTAAAATAGTGTTAGGTAACTTCTGATACAGAAAAATTGATAAAAAATGGTTAGAGAGTGCACCTATTGTGTACGGATGCTGGAGAAATTGCTCACTGTCCATAAGCGGCTGGAAGCTGTTGACTATGACCCATAGGCTTCAGGATGCTACCCGTGTTGCGAGTGAGCACCTGAGACTAAGCCCATAGCGTAGCCCGTGATTTCTGGTGCCGCCGTGCCTTCTGATTCACGCGTCTCAGACAGTCAGCACCTTTATGGCGTGAATGGAGGCCAGTGGCAGGGTTACGAACCTCTGGGTGGGAAATGAAAGTGGGTACCGGCCACACGGCTGTCGAATTACTCCTTAATAACAGGATTGAGGTATTGCCCATAACTGCTCAAAGCACACCTGAGCCAGCACGGGATACCTTCGGTACTGGGACTGTAGCTGATCTTCCTGAGAGGTCCGGACAGGTGTAGAGGGCGGGTTTGCTTGTAATCGGTAGCTTTAGTTTAGGCGGGTGATGGAGCCCTTTAGGGAAATAGCATGGTGGCCGGGAAAGAATGCAGAGTCCTGTATATTTGATTGCTGGGAGTTCTCGTACCAGATGTGCAGGAGGCTCTGCCGACAGCGATTGAGTGTACTGGGTGCATCTGGCTGCAAAACCTGGCACATGTTGCCACGAACGAGCGTCCACCTGGATTGAGAGGCCATCCATGGTTCTTAGAAACGGCTAGCTGAGTTGGTGGAGACCGCTTGCCTCGCTCGCTGGAGGACGCACAGCCATCGTCTTGTAGCATCTTTCCCAGAAGTGGTTACCATCCTCTAGTTTGGAACGTAGTGGAAGGCGCAAAACCTCAGACGATTGTGTGACGTTCCTGAACGCGGATTTCTTGACCTCCGGAGAAATATAGGACCCCCAGTGGCCTTAATTTGAGGAAGAATTTCTGAGAATGTACGCTGGTGTAAAAGATTTGACGAAAGTAGTTTTCCCATGGTGTGTCACTGCCAAGTAACTTAGCTCGACGATGATTGGATCATTCAAAGAAAGAACTGCTCCAGTAAAGCACCGAAGGTAACTGAGAGAGATACACAATGAGACGAACAGAAATGACACTTTTATTCAAATACAATAATTATAAAAGGAGGGACATGGTACTTAATAGACTGTGTGATCACCATGGACGGCAATACATGCTCTGCTTCGTGCTGACACAACTTTCGTAACGCGTTCTTGTTGTAGGGTTCAAAATGGCTCTGAGCACTATGGGACTCAACTGCTGTGGTCATTAGTCCCCTAGAACTTAGAACTACTTAAACCTAACTAACCTAAGGACATCACACACATCCATGCCCGAGGCAGGATTCGAACCTGCGACCGTAGCAGTCGCACGGTTCCGGACTGCGCGCCTAGAACCGCGAGACCACCGCGGCCGCTGTTGTAGGGCGTTCAGTTCCTTCACCAGCCCGACTGACAACTGCTCGGTGGTCGCTGACTGCATGTGGACGTCTATCCACACGTACTCTATGGTACTTAAGTCGGGGGAACGAGCAGGCCAGTCCATTCGGCGATTATACTTTCGTTCCAAGAGCGCTTCTACTTGTGCAGTTCGATGCGGTCGCGCATTGTCATCCATGGAAATGAAGTCAGGATTGAATGCACACTTGAAAAGAAGCACATGGGGAAGGAGTACAGTTTCAAAACAACCTTGACTGGGGGCTGTGCCGTGTTCAGAGGTTTGGAGGTCAGTACACCCATCCAACATTACGCCTTGTCACACCATCATACCTAGACCACAGAAGCCATCATGTCCGACGGTGCTCCTGGGTAAACAATGTGTCCATGGGTCGTCATGTCCGGGTATGTCCAGCAATGTCGAACATGATCGTTTTGGTGGTCGAGGTGTAATAACGTGGGAAGCATAATGTTGCACTGACGTACTGATTTCCGAATCTTTGAACACATTGAGTGTCACCAGCCAATGTTATTGTGACACTGTACTCCTTCCCCATGTCATATTTGCAGGGGTGAGGTCAGCCTTGAGTACATTTATATGGAAGACAGTGTGCGGCCACATCGAACTGCGCAATTACAGGAGGTCTTGGAATGGACTAGCCTGCCCGTTCTCACCACTTAAATCTCATCGAACACTTGCGGGATGCTTTAGGGAGACGTTCACATACAACCAACGACCACTGCCCAGATGTATCGACTGCGCTGGTGGGTGGAATGGACTAACTTACCGCAAAAACGCCTTACCAAAGTTGGGTCAGCACGGGACACGTTGCAGCTCATACATTGCCGGCCGTGGTGACCACACACTCTACTAAGAACCATGTACCGCCTTTTGTAATGTCCGCGAGCTCCATAAATCATGGTGACTTCAGTGTAATTATTGTCGTTGAATGAAAGTGTCATTTCTGTTCGTTTGATTGCGTATTCCTTTCAGTTGCTTTCTGCTTTATAATGTAGAAGTCCTTTCTTCGTAGAAGTCCTTTCAGAGAGACATGTCACTTGGCTGTGGTACATCATGCGAAGAGTGCTTTCGTCTTTAAGTTTTGTACACCACTGTATCTTTGCATTTCTTCTCTAACTTTTTCTAAATCTGTAACTATATGAATGCAGGTTTGCCCCTCTTCAGCTGATGTTCTAAGATATATTGTAGCGTAGGATGGGCTCGCGCGTTGCTGTCTTCTCCTTAAACCACATAAATCTTCTTCGAGGTTGGCACTTACCAGCGCTTTTTATTTTTTGTAGCTGATTCGTGTTATAAAATGTTTTCCATTCCATGGCGCAGTGATTCAACAATCAGTATGTAAAATGAGAAGAAGAAAACAGTCTTAGTTCCTATGTTGATTGTTTATTTAGTCATCAAAGACGCGCGTTTCACCTAACTCAATGCAGCTTCAGAGTTACCTAAGTTAAAATACAGTCGAATTGGAAAGGCTTGACCCTACCTTGTGATTGGACAAAATAAGGAAAATTAAGAATTAGACTTACCGATAAATGTTGATAAGCAAGTTATGGGTACCGATGATGAAGCATCAGCAAAAATTAATTGCTTTTGTCATGTGCAAGAAAAATAGTCAAGGAAAACATATACTCCCATCATATACTGAAAGCATAACACCCTATAATCTTGAAATTAACGTAATATATTAAAAAAACAAAAACTGCAACCCGTCGTTTTCATGAAAGTTGTAGTCCGCAGTGTGAAGGAGGAAACAACGGAAAATTATGAAAGTTTTTACCATGCCGGGACACGTAATATGGCCCACTGAATACCGTGAGTTACGAATTTCTAAACAATAATCTTAAAAAAAAAATAATGGCCTACCGGAGTGGCCGAGCGGTTCTAGGAGCTACAAAATGGTTCAAATGGCTCTGAGTACTATGGGACTTAACATCTGAGGTCATCAGTCCCCTAGAACTTAGAACTACTTAAACCTAACTAACCTAAGGACACACAACCATGCCCGAGGCAGGATTCGAACCTGCGACCGTAGCAGTCGCGCGGTTCCGGACTGAAGCGCCCAGAACTAGGCGCTACGGTCTGTAAGCGCGCGACCGCTACGGTGGTAGGTTCGAATCCTATCTCGGGTATGGATGTGCGTGATGTCCTTGGGTTAGTTAGGTTTAAGTAGTTCTAAGTTCTAGGGGACTGATGACCTCAGAAGTTAAGTCCCATAGTGCTCAGAGCCATTTGAACCATTTTGAGGCAAAACTCACGGTGGACGAACGCCATCTCTCGCGGTCAACGCACACTTGTCACAGGCTTGATGTGCCTCGGCGTTCAGTACTGCACAGGTAGTCGCAGAATGCAGAACGACGCTTCCAGCGTGTTTACCGTTTGACAGATTGCACAGGCCCGATACTGTCTTGCATTCACTGAACAACATTATGGCTCACGGCAAGGTAATTACTTCGTGTCGTTTTCCGATTTTTCCTCATCCACTTTGTGGACTATGACTTTCATGGAGATGATCGGTTGCAGATTTTGTTTATTTTAAGTCTTTCCATTTATTTCAATGTTAACGGACGCTGCACTTTCAGTATGTGACGGGAGTGTATACTCGTATTTGCCTCGACTATTTTTCTCGCACACGACTAGGGCAATACTTACATATTAACATTTATCTGTAAGTCCAAATTTAATTTTCCTAATTTCGCCCAATCCCAAGGAACATTTAAGCCTTTCTAATTAAGTTGCATTTTAAAGCAGGGCAACTTGTCGATGCCTTGAATTGTGCAGCGCGGGGTAGCCACGCGGTCTAGGGCGCCTTGTCACTGTACGCGCGGCTGCCCCCGAGGTTCGAGTCCTGCCTCGGTCATGGGTGTGTTGTCCTTGGCGTAAGTTAGTTTAAGTTAGATTACTTAGTGCGTAAGTCTAGGGACCGATGAGCTTAGCTGTTGGGTCCCATAGGCACTTACTACAAATTTTCCTTGAATTAGGCGAAAAACACGTCATTGATGAATAAATAAACAGTGATTTATGTGGTATCGATAGTTCCGATGCCACGGCGTAGGTGCACGCTCGTAGGTTGGCACTACGAGAGCGGACGAACCACGCCGTCCACAGCGCCCTCTGGCCGACGCTGTTGAGCGCCGCTCTGCTTTCGGTCCAGTTGATCAAGAGCAGACGACCTGGACTTTTTTTGGCTGCGCACCTACGTGCTCATCAGTCAAAAGTTACGTAATATATTTCTACATGCTTGTATACCAGTAAAGGTGCTTTAACTTTTCTTGCAGTACCGAAGTGCTTTATCTCACCTGCTCCTAATCGCTTCCTTCATTCGGCCTATTTTACAGATCTCAGGAGGAGACCCACGAGCCGCCTTCCAGGCGGGATACAAAAGAATTTCAACGTCACAACCAAGATGTTTTCTTCTCCTCACCCTAGCTCGTCTCAGTACGATAGGTGAACAAGAATGAAACATAGGCGGAATGGAACACGCGTATGTCGCTGAACTAAGGGCTGGGAATTCGGCGAGTGGCTCGGCGCCTCTGTGGCGCGTGGGTGTCCAAACGCCCCCGCGGGGCTCGCTACGCCACGCCACGCCAGGCCGGGTCACGCATTTCGCGCTGGCACGGTTCCAGCGGGCCGGCTTCGCAATCAATTTATATCCGGTGGCGCAGCAGCCAATCAGCCAACCACGCGGCCGGCCAGCTCCCTAGCAGAGGGCAGCGTGTCTGCCGGTGTACTACGGCGTCTCAGAAGCAGCCGGGGCTGAGAGCACGAGGCGGGAAGGAAAATGGATCATCACGTTCTCAGACAAATAGGCACAGGCTGCAGGGAATGGCGGCTAGTGCTCCGCAGGACAAAATGTACTGTCCGATGAAAATTATCTGGACATTCCTATGTAAAGGGGAATTGGGCATTGACCATTACTTGTGTCGAGAGGTGGACGTGGACCCGCCAGTATAAAGGGTGGGGGGGGGGGGGAGGGGAGGGGGGAGTATTTCGTTGTCAGTAGAGACTCAGTAACAGCAGGATGAGTCAGTGAGGAGAGCTAACTGACTTCCGATGTTCACTGGTTACAGGATGTCACCTGAGTAACAAATCAATGAAGAACATTCAAATCCTTCTACAACTGCCCAAGTTATTGTGGTCGTGAAGTGGAAAGGCAAACTAACAACCACACCTACACGAGGACCAGGCAGATCTCGTGTACTGAGGAACAAGGAACGTCGAACAGTGTGATTGTAAACAATCGCACAGAATCAGCAGAAGCAACCATTTGTACCTTCTAAAAGGCTACCAGCAATCTAACTAGTACAATGATTGTGCATAAGGAGTTAAAAAGAATGGGGCACAATTGTCAAGCAGCTATTCATGGGCCATAAATTTTCTTTGTTAATGTTAAGCTACGCGTCACATGGTGTAAAGAACAAGGCCATTGGACAGTGGATCACTGCAGACGAGCGAATACTCTATGACAAATGGAAGCGTCTGAGTTTTTCGAATGCCTGGAGAATGTTACTTGACCTCATGCGTAGTACCAACAGCAAAGTTCGAGGAGATGTTACAGTGTGGGAGTGTTCCTAGTGGCTGGGATGTTTCTCGTTATCAGGGCGTGATCCTCTTAGTGCGTTTAAGAAAACGCTAAGTTTTGAAGGATATGGACTCGTTTTACAGCATTGTGTAGTGTGTACAAGTAGAGGGACAGGTCGGAGACGTTGATTGTTAGTATCGGCATGGAAATGCACCCGTCATAAAGCAGCATCTGTGAGGCAATGGTTTGTGGACGATAACATTCCCGAGAGAGTCTGGTTCCCTAGAGTGCCGACCTGAAGCTAACAGAATACCTTTGCGGAAGCTGGAACGTCGACTTCGCTCCAGACCCAAGCGTCCAACATGACTCCCTTCTCTGGTTTTGGGAGAATAGACTGCTAACCCTGCACTGACATCCAGTCATGGCATTGAAAACTCTCCAAGCAGATTTCAAGCCGTCATAAACCGGGAGAGGGGGGGGGGGGGACGCGCCCTACGTTAATATCCACCAATACGTGTCTATATTCTTTTGATCAGATAGTCCATTAGTCACCCCATTAAAAAAGCACACCTTGTAGCTCTGGAGCGCTGTAGATCGTGTAAAACTGGTATCACGCATTCATGTGACACTCTACACTGATATAAGTACTAGTTAGTGGTGTGTATGTTTCACTGCACTCTATGCGGTCAGTGCAGTTAGATGTGACAGAATGACATAAAGGTGCCTATTGTGTCTGGGCGTGCCTATGATCACACAGTGAACGAAGTTGCCCAATTTTTTGATATACTAGGGTAGACTGTCCAGCGCCGGCCGGGGTGGCCGAGCGGTTCTAGGCGCGCCGTCCGGAACCGCGCGACCACTACGGTCGCAGGTTTGAATCCTGCCTCGGGCATGGGTGTGTGTGATGTCCTTAGGTTAGTTAGGTTTAAGTAGTTCTACGTTCTAGGGGACTGATGACCTCAGCTGTTAAAGTCCCATAGTGCTCAGAGCAATTTGTACCAGACTGTCCAGCGTTTCTATATGGAATGGTTTGCTACTCGCTGGCCACGTAACTTGGCGCGTGAGCAACTGCCATAGAAAGATACTAACAGACAGGGGCCAGAAGCGATAACACGTTTCAAACCCGACAATAATTACCGTTGTCAGTGACTGCAGGTGCCACTCAACCAGTTTCCGAGCGATCATTGCCAAGGAAAATACGTGCAACAGATAGTTAGGTACCCGTCAAAAGGCCATTGCCCATGGTGGCACATAAGAGTTGTTGTATTGATCATGTTAAGCTTAGCGTCCAAGGTAAAGGTAGCGGGAAGAGGACCCCCAGGGGAAGTAGTTTATGTGCTGAGGCGGCGTGCTTGTACGCAGCAACTGTTTTGTCACAGGGCAATAGAGTACAACAGAAATAATGATGGCAATGCAGTGAGTAAGAACTAAGAATTCTTTTTAAAATTATATACAGGTGAACGAAGACTAACTAATCTAATAGCAGTTCCAATATCTAAAATAGTTTCTGCTAATAATAATGCACTTTGCGCACTCACAAGAGGACCATTAGATCTGTTAATCACGGGTTTCTGTGAGTGTTAGATATGTTCTAGAGAGATATGTCCTGAGTATCTACCTAGCTGCTTTTCATGCGTCGACCTATAGCTTCTGAGAAAATCAGCTTTGACATTTTGTGATTACATCCTATACGTGAAACTTTAATCATGTGTGGAGCATATGAGCATCACGAGAGCGGCTGAAGTTCACTGCCACCATGCTGACGGACGGGTTCAAATCCCTCGTGGGTGCTTTTTCTTTAAGCTCATCACATACCATATCTTTACATAGTATAAGTGTGTACAATTATTCAAAAATAGTCATGTTCACCGTAATAATTTCATTGAATTCTTACAGCCAGCGTGGTAGCCGTAAACCTTACCCCCTGCAATACCCCTGCTCGGGCGAAACATCAATAACGCTATGGGATGTCTGCATAAAACACCAACGTCGTTTTTCTCGGAAACTAAGGGCTCTCACATGAAAAGCCGCTAGCCAGGCACTCTGGACACTTTCTTCTACAACGTATCTAAGACTCATCAATATCCGTGATTAACATGTCTGATGGTCCTCTTGTCAGCGCATAGTGCGATACTGTGGGGCGACTGCTGGGGACTGGAGACTGCGGCAACTGGCTGAGTGAAGCCGTGAGCCAGCTTTTATCTACTCTCGGTGGCTGAATGTACATCTGCGAACTATTTTCCTAACGTCACGTGGAAGCAGTATCTAGTTCCAGTTATCAGTGTTCTTTGTGACACCAGTGCACGACTATGCGGTGCCAGCTGGAGACTCTCCTTGCTATGTGGTACTCTCTGTATCTACACTGGCGTCCAAAGTTAAAGCAACAAGCAGTTATTTTGCCACAAAACAGCACAAACAGGTGATATTAAAGTAGAGACAATGAAAATATACGGACCATAAACAATTGCAACATGCATAACGTAGACAAAATGTTCTTCATTTTTTGAGCTACACGGATTTCCTCACACATTTGGACAAATTGGAAATTTGTGGTAAGTTCAGTGGGACCAAACTGCTGAGGTCATCTGTCCCTAAGCTTACACTCTACTTAACCTGACAAACTAATTTACTCTAAACACACACCCACCCACCCACCCACCCACACACACACACACACACACACACACACACACACACCGACCAACCGACCACACACACCCACCCACCCACCCACCCACACACACACACACACACACACACACCGACGCCCGAGGGAGAACTCGAACCTTCAACGGGGGGAGACGCGCGAACCGTGACAAGGCGCCCCAACTGGTTAATGAGCTCAGTATGGGATGTGAGCACCTCTGGCAGCTATACAGGCCTGATAACAACAGGGCATGCTGTGAGTGATGTCATTAATCTCATGTTGAGGAAATATTGCTCATTCTTCCAACATAGCTACTCGCAAGTCTTGAAGAGTGGTTGGTGGATGCTGACGTGATGCAACCCGTGTCCCTAGTGCATCCCAGACATGCTCTATGGGACTCAAATCGTGAAAGTGAGACGGCAGGTTATGCGTGCAATATCTTCCGTTTTCAACAGAACATCAACCACCCGTGCTCTGAGGTCGGGCATCATCATCCATCGATGCGATGTCTGAGCCCGCAGCATCTCGCAACAACTGCACATGGGATCCTAACTTCTCATCACGATATTCTCATCACGATACCTCGCCGATTCACCTGTAAAATTTCCTGAATCGATGTTCGAGTGTCAACATGACCCCTGCCCACAACATTACGGATGCTCCTTGACATCAGTCACTTTCCACAATGTTTTTGTCCCGAAATCAGGCTCCACGTTTGCTCCAGATGAAAATCTGTCGAGAATCACTCTTCAGACCACATCGGGACCAATCTGTGAAAAGAACACTGGCCCCTGCTAGACTATCCCGGAGGCATGTAGACCACTCCACTAGATGCCCCCCTCTGTGAAGACGTTTCTGACGTACACATACAGCAGGTCTCCAATAATAGATGCCACTCTGCCAAAGCCTTCTGCACACCGTTTGCCTTGATACAACATGTCTATTGGATGCTGCGAGGTCAGAAGTCAGTTGCCATCCACTACTAAAAGCGGTACCATCGTGCTCTTACAGCCAAACGACGGTCCTCTGTTTCTAATGTCACACATGGTCAGCGCTGCCCTGGTCTTTGGGATAGAGTTTTGTTCTCTATAAATTGTCATCACATCCGAGAGATAACAGAATGATTCACATTAAGCTACAATGATTCAAATGGCTCTGAGCACTATGTGACTTAACTTCTGAGGTCATCAGTCCCCTAGAACTTAGAACTACTAAAACTTAACTAACCTAAGGACATCACACACATTCATGCCCGAAGCAGGATTCGAACCTGCGACCGTAGCAGTCGCGCGGTTCCAGACCGTAGCGCCTAGAACCGCGCCTATGGTGTCCTCTTTTATGTGTTCCGTGTGTATGTCCTTTTTGCACTATTTATTCTCTTTGCTAAAACAAACAAATACTGTGTGCCATCTGCATACTTTAACTATCGTTTTATGTATTTTATTTAAATGTTGCAACATAAATCCAATTTCTACAAATTCGGAGCAATGAATGTTCCATTCACGAGGAGAATGGCACAAGAGCACGCGAGAGTGTAGCGCGCATAACAGCAAATTCTGCCGTCAAAAATGCTCGTTGCTGGAAACAAAATTTTGTTTTACTTTATTGCACCAATTCTTGCATAATCCTTTAGCGTATCCTGCGCTACACGAAATTGTACGGATGTTTCACGTACGACGCAACACTGCAACCGACTGCCGAATACGTTGTGGCGACTCCTCGCACTTTCATGTTAGCTGCTGTTTTTTTTTTTTTACCAAATAAAGGGTTAGGAGCATTCCTCAACAACAGTTTTCTCAAGAACAGTGTTCAGAAAAAGGACCTAATTAAGTCAAAGGCATATGGCGATGTGTGCTCTTACATTGCTGAAGCTGAATGTTTCAGGAGGTCAAACATCTAAGGCCATCAGTCTCCTATTCAACCCCCGTTCCTATCCCACCAAGACAGAAGCAGTGTACCTAATCTGTCTCTTTATAGACTAAATTTTGTGAGTAACTTTAGAAAGTGTACTAAATGTTTGCGTAGCTTGTCTGAAGTGGAACTTGGGAACCAGCCCAGTGTTCACTTAGAGGGATGGAAAAGCCTGAGAACTACATCCAAGCTGGCCGCCACCCCAACACCTCGTCGTTAATCTACTGGGCAGATTCTGTCTGGGGCCGGCATATGAAGTATGCATACGAATTTTCGTTAGTCGTTGGTTCTTTTATGAAAGAGTGCAGTATATTGTTTCATACCTCTCAGAAGTTGTAGTTTGGTGGAAAATGATCGCTCCAGTAATTCGACTGCACTAATTACACACGCCATCCCTGTTTCCTCATCACTCAGAGGCTCTTAATTTAACTCGTCTGTATTTTCTGAACTCTAACGTGAAGTGTTCGAGTCCCCATTCCCAGACAACTGCAGCCATCACACTTGCGGCATCAAACTCTCCATCAGGCATGGAAAGCAATAGTTAGTTCCGCTACTGTACATTGGTATCAGAATTGGAAACTCGATGTGCAATCGATACTTTGTAGGGTTTCAGTTTGCGTTTTTGTATATCCCTGGAGTGGATGTTAGTGACACATTAGACTGGAGTATCAAATGGCGCAACGATATTCTAGAAATTTCTTCCAAGGTCACTACTAACGCATTGCTACGGCTAAACCCGATACGCCATCTGTTCGAGACGGAGTACGTGTCTCAGCTCGTGCGGAGATAGGAGCCTATCTCCCTGGAATTGGTTGCCGGCTAACACCGGACACTGCTCTTACGTCATACGTGAAACGTCTTGTGTTCACAGGACTGTTATGCGTCTCATGCTCACTACCGAGGAGTGTGAAAGTCTCTACATTTTGCAGGTGACACTCAGAATTAGCTACCCTACTCTTTAAAAATATGTTCTAGCCTTTTTGTAGCAACTGGCAAGAGAGAATACTAGGTTTTTACATTCAGTTGATGTTGTGGTCATTAGAGACGCAGCACAAGACTGGAATGACCAGCCGGCCGCTGTGGTCGAGCGGTTCTAGGCGCATCAGTCTGGAACCGCGCTCCTGCTACGGTCGCAGGTTTGAAGCCTGCCTCGGGCATGGATATGTGTGATACCCTTAGGTCAGTTAGATTTAAGTAGTTATCAAGAAGGTTGTATACATGGAAGAATCCCGGAAATACTAAAAGGTATCAGATAGATTATGTAATGGTAAGACAGAGATTTAGGAACCAGGTTTTAAATTGTAAGACATTTCCAGGCGCAGATGTGGACTCTGACCACAATCTATTGGTTATGAACAGTAGATTAAAACTGAAGAAACGTGAAAAAGGTGGGAATTTAAGGAGATGGGACCTGGATAAAATGACTAAACCAGATGTTGTACAGAGTTTCAGGGAGAGCATAAGGGAACAATTGAAAGGAATGGGGGAAAGAAATGCAGTAGAAGAAGAATGGGTAGCTCTGAGGGATGAAGTAGTGAAGGCAGCAGAGGATCAAGTAGGTAAAAAGATGAGGGCTAGTAGAAATCCTTGGGCAACAGAAGAAATATTGAGTTTAATTGATGAAAGGAGAAAATATAAAAATGCAGTAAATGAAGCAAGCAAAAAGGAATACAAACGTCTCAAAAATGAGATCGACAGAAGTGAAAACTGGCTAAGCAGGGATGGCAAGAGGACAAATATAAGGATGTAGAAGCTTAACTCACTACGGGTAAGATAGATGCTTCCTACAGGAAAATTAAAGAGACCTTTCGAGAAAAGAGAACCACTTGCATGAATATCAAGAGCTCAGATGGAAATTCAGTTCTAAGCAAAGAAGAGAAAGCAGAAAGGTGGAAGGAGTATATAGAGGGTCTGTACAAGGGCGATGTATTTGAGGGCAATATTATGTAAATGGAAGAGGATATAGATGAAGATGAAATGGGAGATACGATACTGTGTGAAGAGTTTGACAGAGTACTGCAAGACCTGAGCCGAAACAAGGCCCCCGGAGTAGACAACATTCCATTAGAACTACTGACGGCCTTGGGAGAGCCAGACCTGACAAAATTCTACCATCTGATGACCAAGATGTATGAGACAGACGCAATACCCTCAGACTTCAAGAAGAATATAATAATTCCAATCCCAAAGAAAGCAGGTGTTGACAGATGTGAAATTAACCGAACTATGAGTCACAGCTGCAAAATACAAACGCGGCTTCTTTACAGACGAATGAAAAAACTGGTAAAATCCGACCTCGGAGAAGAACAGTTTGAATTCCGTAGAAATACTGGAACACGTGAGGCAATACTGACCTTACTACGTATCTTAGAAGAAAGATTAAGGAAATTCAAACCTACGTTTCTAGCATTTGTAGACTTAGAGAAAGCTTTTGACAATGTTGACTGGAATACTCTCTTTCAAATTCTAAAGGTGGCAGGGGTAAAATACAGGGAGCGAAAGGCTATTTACAATTTGTACAGAAACCAGAAGGCAGTTATCAGAGTCGAGGGGCATAAAAGGGAAGCAGTGGTTGGGAAGGGAGTGAGACAGGGTTGTAGCCTCTCCCCGATGATATTCAATCTGTATATTGAGCAATCAGTATAGGAAACAAAAGAAAAATTCGGAATAGGTATTAAAATCCATGGAGAAGAAATAAAAACTTTGAGGTTCGCCGACGACATTGTAATTCTGTCAGAGACAGCAAAGGACTTGGATGAGCAGTTGAACGGAATGGACAGTGTCTTGAAGGGAGGATATAAGATGAACATAAACAAAAGCAAAACGAGGATAATGGAATGTTGTCGAATTAAGTCGAGTGATGCTGAGGGAATTAGATTAGGAAATGAGACACTTAAAGTAGTAAAGGAGTTTTGCTATTTGGGGAGCAAAATAACTGATGATGGTCGAAGTAGAGAAGATATAAAATGTAGACTAGCAATGGCAAGGAAAGCGTTTCTGAAGAAGAGAAATTTGTTAACGTTGAGTATAGATTTAAGTGTCAGGAAGTCATTTCTGAAAGTATTTGTATGGAGTGTAACCATGTATAGAAGTGAAACATGGATGAGAAATAGTTTAGACAAGAAGAGAATAGAAGCTTTCGAAATGTGGTGCTACAGAAGAATGCTGAAGATTAGATGGGTAGATCACATAACTAATGAGGAGGTATTGAACAGAATTTGGGAGAAGAGAATTTCGTGGCACAACTTGACTAGAAGAAGGGATCGGTTGGCAGAACATGTTCGAAGGCATCAAGGTATCACCAATTTAGTATTGGAGGGCAGTGTGGAGGGTAAAAATGGTAGAGAGAGACCAAGAGATGAATACACTAAGCAGATTCAGAACGATGTAGGTTGCCGTAGGTACTGGAAGATGAAAAAGCTTGCACAGGATAGAGTGGCATGGAGAGCTGCATCAAACCAGTCTCAGGACTGAAGACCACAACAACAACAAGTCAATGGGACTGATGACCTCAGATAGTGCTTAACGCCATAAGAACCATTCTTTTTTTGGATTGACCAAAGAAAGGATCACGTAATCGGCGCGGTAATTCGAAGGAAATGCGATCATCATCCTCATCGTCTTCACGAATTAGTCCTTTTTGCCTGTTCCACGTCAGAACTCTTTACGCCGTCTCTTGAAGGCACGCCCAACGCTCCTCTTGCCGGTTGGATTATACTGTGTTGGAGCTTTAGTTACTCCATGATCAGAACATATGCCGGACATGATCTTTCCAATTCAAACGGTATTTTTCAATTGCCTTTGTAACAGGTTCAAATTTTAGTTCTTACTTCTTCCCTAACATCGTCATTTCTTTTATAGTCCAACTCTGAACCTCCCTACAATTCTGAGGAACTTCATCTCTGATGATTCGATACGTCGTAATTGATCAGATATTAAGAGTCTAACATTCGCTATTACACAGCAGCAAAGATAATGTGCTCCTTACATCCTGACTATTGAGATCGTAACAACAGTGAACAGACGTGCTGTTTGAGACCCTCTCAGGACAGGTGGCATCACATGCCCAAGAGTATGTAGTTTCTGTGCGATCTGGTAGAGGTCACTGCATGACGCACACTGTTTGAGCTGCGGTCAAAATACTATCACTTTTATTTGCAGTTCAGTTTGTTTAATTTTCTAATTGTTTATTAATCACTGTTATAATTGTGCTAATTTTTGAGAGTGAAAGGAGGTGTGAATGAGAAATAATGTTTTATGTAAAGATTTCATACTATGCATGGGAGTAACTGGTCTTAGTCATTCGAACCAGGGAATTTGTTATAAACCATTTCAGTTTATGGTACTGGGGAAATGAGATTATGATTTTGGTAATGTAGTTTTCCTAAGAGGGAATTAATTTTATATTTGTGGGATTTCAAAATTTATTTTTGTTATTTTACTGTTTTGATTCAGTGACAACTGCACAAATGCGAGGGACTGAGCGGGTTTGATGCTGATTTCGATTGGCTGTCATGTTTCTCTGCCAATCAGAAATCAGCATATAGCGCGTATTTTGGGATCTAGAAACTTGTTTTGTGTAGAGAGATGAATAAAGTCGGTGCTTAGATCTCGTAGTGATCAGACCCATTGATAGGTGGTCAGTTGAGAATTATTAACATTGCGATAAGTCGGCACCAAAATATTTGAGAAGTGCCGTAAAGTGTTGGAGAGAGTTAGATTTAATGCATGGTGTGAAATTGAGAACTCTTGGTGACATTTTAAAAGACTAAATTCCGTGTGGTGCGTTTCTTACTCGCAACCGTGAACATTTTTTTACGTGAGACTGATAATAGTATCATTTGAGCCAGCTATTTTAAAAGAAACAATCCGTTTGTAAACTTCCTGTGAAGGTTAACTAGTCATAACTGTAAACTATCTATGGTTATGAATAACCTGTGCGTGTGGACTTTTCAGGCTTTGTGCATCTTAGAGTAACGCTTGGTAGTAACTGGTGTATGCAAACTTACCGTAATTGAGTGAAATTTTATTTACTTTCATTTAACTATTATTAGCCTTCCACCTACAAAGTAGTTTTCAGTGCGACTTGTGGTGACGAGGCGTACAGCTCTTTTTTTCCATATGTTTTTCCGTCTCAGAATTGCACTTCAGTAACTTCACGAGGTGTGCGTGTGAGAGGAGATTCACCACGAGGTGAGTGGAACTTTATCCTCAGCAGCTCCCCATCGTGCCGCCGCAGACGCTTTGTAGGGTTTAATGAATGATTCTTGCTGTACATTGTGCTTTAGTGTACTTTGCGTAGTTCCACAGAAGTGTCTGAATCCGGTAAGTTTGAGCTCTACATGATCTTACTTACGAAGTTTAAAATTGCGTTAAATGTCACCTAGACATTATTAACAAGCCATCTGCCCTAGAGACCTTTCTATACTCAGAAATCCGACAAAGATATATGCGAAATTCGTACTAGCACCAGTTTTAGGTTAATCCCAAAAAGTAAAGACTAGCAGAGTACTTCGGAAGAGATTACTTGTAGTATGACTGGACAATCGAACTAAAAAATACTAAATAAAGGCTCAGGAGGAGCCAAGTAACGGACACGAGCACATAAAATAATAGTTTTGGTGTGCCCAACGAACACTGATCTTCCGAAGCGACATCTCTGTGAGAGTTGTCAGTCACTCACCTGGTTGAAGCATGAGTAGTATCCATATGGTGCTCCTACCTGGAAATATGAACGTAAACCAAGAGCTTAGGTATGTTGCCCCGTGCGTTAACTTTCCTTCATCTGCTCTATGATAACATGCGACTTATTTGCATATGATGTGCGTGTAACCAGTCGCCTTTTGAATTTATCCACGGCAAATTCTTTCCGATAATGCACATTTTTCAGTTTAAATCCAAAAGCGCAGACACGAAGGCGTTATCCCGTACGCGTGCTGTAGTCTCAGTACGCAGCACGCGTTCCTGCGTGCGCCGGGCCAAGCTATGCGGGTTGCATCACCCACATTGGTAGGCGCTCAGCGGGCAGCGCGGCACTATGTTTTTCATTTCTTTTCAAACTGTTGCATCCTTGAGCCCCCGGTTCGCGATATACGCTCCCCGGTTACTAAGGTCACAGATCACACTTTATTAATAATTATAATACAGAGTAATATCTCCTGTTACCTCCTGTTACAGTTACATTCTCTGCAAGTACACCAAGTCCTTTCATCCATACATGTTTTTTTCATCATTACTAACTTTTCTGCTTGAGCGAGTAAACAATGTAAATGGCATATTGCTATATACATAACTAGGTCTACTTTGTGTCTTCGGGTCGATACCACAATGCCACGTCTTGTAGGCGATAACATCACGATCAGCGAAGGATTCTAGACCAGGCAGTGAAGCGTTCGCAAGAGAGATTCTGTAAAGTTTGGAAGGTAGGAGACGAGGTACTGGCAGAAGTGAAGCTGTAGGTAAGGGGCGTGAGTCGTGCTTGGGTAGCTCAGTTGGTAGAGTACTTGTCCGCGAAATGCAAAGGTCCCGAGTTCGAGTTTCGGTCCGGCAAAGAGTTTTTCTCTGCCAGGAAGCCTCAAATCAGCGCACACTCCGCTGCAGAGTGAAAATCTCATTCCTAAAATTACACAGTGTTTAGCTGCACTTGGCTTCACACTCATTCAGAGCATGTAAACTGTGAACATAAGTACAAAGAAATCCTTTTTACTTGTTTCCAGTGTTTACTTGTTATGAACGAGTGTGAAACAAAGTGCACCTTTTGTGAGTGTATAATCTGCGAAAAATACGTTATCGAACGAGTTTGCCATGCATACCACAAAGCAGCGCAATGTCAGTATCCTAAAACATAACCATTTCGTTTCTTAAACTTTACGTTACGGGGAACTAAATGTCTGTTACTTTTGCCAGCACCACGGCCACAGCTACTAGCGGCACACGGGCCAGAAAAATAATGTTCCTGTAACACTTCCAACTGACGATGAGCCTGCACTGCCTTGAAAAACTAGTTAATGTTATAGAACATAAATCGTACCAAAAATTCAAAAAAGCGATTGACTGGGTATTATAGCCAAATAAATCGACAATTTAAATCATAGTTGCACTTCACCATGCACAAAGAATACAGAGCAGTTTGTAAATGTCTCGCAAGAGTGCACTACAACATGGTACCGTGTCACCACCTAGCGAGAGTTTAGAACGATTCTATGAAATAAGTGCGAATATGTATCTTTTCTTTCAGTTACTAACAAATTCCTTGTTTGCTAACCGTGTTTACTTGATAAAATGTGTTATTTACGAGTTTATTTTCATTTATTGACGTGCAGTTAGGCTGTTTTCATAACGTGAGCGTTAGACGAACCTACAAATACACGTGAATAGGGCCATAGTTTAAAGGTACAAAAGAAAACATCGGTAGGATTCTTCACCACTCGAGAATTTGACCAAACTATTAACAGATTCACTGCCTTCTCCAGTATACAAACCATGAGTCACGACTAATACTAAAATAATGTGTAATCAACGTGACGAAAAGAAAATACAAATTCACAATTAAGTCAGAATACCAAGAAATGATTGTTTGTACATCTGGCAGCTGAAGAGCACGACTGGATGAAAAGCAGACAAAAGCCTCAGTGCTTTGGAAACTATGTAGAGATATGAAAACTAAGCTTCCGGTATGTCTGAACTGTAAAGCTTGCTATAAATGCGTATCACCATCTTTGATTTATGCCAGTGAGACACAAAATCGTAATGCGGAGACCATTCTAAAATTGTGGATTAATCAGCGAGCTATGCTAAGGTGCATATTGTGAATGACATATGGCAGGGAACAGACTGACGTAGAAGACGTAATTGTGGCTAATAAAAACGGAAAGCGAGAGCGAGACGCAACGAAATGTACAGTGGATCGAGGAAGTTCTTTGACGGATTCAAAGGAATAGGAACAGACCGCATGACGACCTAGTGAACGACGGATAACATTGGAGAACTTGAGGGTGGATCGGCACGTTTATATATCGTTGAGCATTGCATTGGAAACTGTAGACAAGGTTTTTGTAGATGTCATATGCCTCATGACGATGGTATCGATGATTATGTTATATTTTCAAAGATCAAGTATTATATACGCCAACTAGAGAGCTACATAATAGTTTCAATAGTTGAAGATTAGCACATGTTTTATAACTGGCCTCTAGAAGGGCAGATTCTAGTGTGTGCAATTCCAGGGGCGTGCGAAAGATTTTGGTTAATCCTCGATATCATTTCATCTGTTACTTCTGGATTTGGAGAAGTAATATAATATATAGGATAGCTCTCCGAAGTCGAGAGCAAATTTCAACCAAACTTTGTTCGCATGTGACATAGTAACAGAAAGCAACACGCGGAAAGAAACACTAGCACTCCTATTTTAGGTCTGGAAAAGTGGTTACATTTAAGAAATTTCAACCAAATGTAGCACTTGCACTACTTACTACTCGGAAACGTGTACTGTTGTGGCAATACAGCTCCAGCGATATTATTGGTGGTGTGGGTTCATCTACATCTACACTTACGTACACACTCCGCAAACCACTACACGATGCAAGGCGAAGGTAACTTGTACTACTGTTTGTCATTAGCTTTTCTGTTTCAGTCGCAAATGGAGCGAGAGGAAAACGACTGTCTATATGCTTCCGTTCGCTGATGTCTCTTGTCTTATCTTTTTTGTCCTTTTGAGAGATGTACGTTGATGGGCGAGGAATCGGTCTCCACTCTGCCGCAAATGCCGGTTCTCGGATCTTTGTTAATGTTTTGCGAAAAGAACGTCTTATACCCTCCAGAGATACCCATTTCAAATTTACCGTACTTCGCAACGTAAATGGTTTCTCCCTCTGGGAAAAAGTACTGTCCGCTTAACACAAACCTCGTTCAAATGGTTCAAATGGCTCTGAGCACTATGGGACTTAACTTCTGAGATCATCAGTTCCCTAAAACTTAGAACTACTGAAACCTAACTAACCTAAGGACATCACACACATCCATGCCCTAGGCAGGATTCGAACCTGCGACTGTAGCGGTCGCGCGGTTGCAGACTGTAGTGCCTAGAACCGCTCAGCCACGCCGGCCGCCCCTTGTTGTGGGTGGCGAAGGGTTGACATGCAAGCATAACTGTGGCTCGGCCTGAACAACTTCAGCCAAAGTGGTACGGATGTACGGATATGGCTTACTATCTGAAAAAAAACAAAAAACGGGGTGATATGTATGCCTCTACTGTTACTCATATCACTCAATATGTTGAGAAAGTCTAGCGGTAAGAGTTGCCTAGAACCTCTGCGTTGGGGCAAGATGATTGTGACATGGTGAACAACTGACAGTTGCTAATACTAGAAATATTGATTACATTGAGTTCCACAGCTAATTGACACTAATATTAGAGATTAATAAAAACCTCTAGAGCTGTATTAATACACATTTATTGTGTCACGACCGCTCTTTTAGAACATCACCAGGTTGCCTGGAATTTAAGAAAACAAGAAATTAGGCTAATCTGAACGAATAAAACAGGCAACTCACACTACCAGCGGTTTGATAATCAAACCTCATCGAGCCGTGGTAATGTCACGATATAATATTAAACACAGAAACTTGAAATGACCATCACATAAGCATTCTGCTGACTACCTGACGGAAACATGGTGAGCCGTAGGTGCATGCGACATAGAATGCACTATGATACACTAGATACACTAGAGTGTCCCAACAGGGTCGATACACGAGAGAGATAAACACGTAAACATACTACTTGACCCCTGTCGAGCGTGATTGTGGGGTTATAATCGTTACAAGTAATGACAAAACTTTAAATAAAAAAATGACATTCACGTGTAAAAAACGCTACATAACTATTCAAAATAGTTGCAAAAATAGATACAAACAAAGATTTTGAATAATTACGTAGCCTTTTACTGCCCTTTAATGTAATTTCTTTACTTGTAACGACTGTGATGCCAGAATCCATGTATACATTAGGCGGGGGCCAAGTATAATGTTTAAGTGCTTACCTGTCTTGTGGGGCGGCCCTGTTTGGACAGTTTAGTGTACACAGCATGCCGCGTCGCATCCACCTGCTGCTCACCATGCTTCCGTCAGGCGGGCTGACGCGACAGCAGCGCTCCTGGCCCATAAAGTCAAAAGTATAGAGTCCGTGTCGTTGATGCTAATGGATAACAAATTTTAACTCGGTGCTAAGCTTTCCGATGGGCCATCACAATAAATTATACTTCAAAATAAACCATTTGAAGAAAACGCGAACATTATTCCACATAGAAACTCTCACAATTGCTTGTCCAAATTAGAATTTATTATTTTAATTTTGTCTTTCCGCAACAGTGCAGTAGGCTGTTCTTGACCAAAGTCTTTCGTAGAAAAATGCCTATCCACACAACAAGGAAAAGGGTTTATCTTTGTATATGGTAAAGCAGTAATCCGCCATCTATTTCTCCCGCAACTGACGACATTCAGTATCTACTTTTCTTAATGCCAGGCAACTCAGTGAAGAAGCACGTAATTAACTGACAAGTAGCACAGAACTTTACGCCTGATCTGACAACAGATAACTAGTTTGTCCATCAAATTGTGGCCTCTGCTACCTTGTTCAAATCGGCACATTTCGCGACTAGTCGGTAATTTTCGTGCCATTGTCGTATACTACCAAAAGTTTCGATCTATCAGAGTGCAGCGTAGACGTAAGCACTAAGCAGTAAATAATGTGTGTGTCTGTTGTCAGCACTGACCCAAAGACGCAACTCGTTCAAGGAAGCGAGCTGTTTCCCCCACTCTCCGCAGGTATGTAAGCGTAGGGGCCGTAACGACGTCCTCAGACTGAAAATACTTCCTATTTGCAATTCAAGCCCAGCAACAGCGAAATGGCGTTGCACATGTGAGGAATAACCAAATGATTGCGTCATGAAATGCAAACCTGAAGAGACCAGATAGCCGGCGGAAATATCCGAAAATGAATTCCGGTCGGAGTATAATACGTATGTGCGTCTCGTTGTCTCTCGAATTTCTCCCGCAGTCCGGATTGAAACCAATCGCGGGCCGTATCGTTAGTTAGCCACCGGTGTTTTATATCGTGACATTGGCACAACTTGATGAGGACTTGTTATCAGACAGAGTGAGTTGCGTAGTTTGTTCGTTAACTATACTATTAGATTGGTGCGTAAGTTCGTAGCGTTTTTGTTTTGCATGGTGTTTTCTGGTTTAGGGGTTTGATGAAGACCATTTATTAAACGCATGAATTCACAATGATCCGCATCAGTGTATTCAAGAACCGGCAGACCTGATGAAGTATGATCAATCGACCACAGTACTACATTTGGATGCAATGTGGAAGGTTCAGAAACCGAGTGTATGGGTACCGGATGCTCCATGCCAAAATCACATAAAAAATCAGTGGGTCACCATTGTGCATCTCTGCTTGTTCATCATCAATTGGCTTGTCAACAACACCAGCCTTTCCTACCCCGTATCATTTCTGTTGACAAGAAATATCGTTTCATACTAACATACGGAAAAGAAAGGAATGGTTGAGCCCAAACAACGCAGCAACTCCCCATACAAAGACCTGCATGCATCCACAAAATATAATGTTATGCATCTGGCGGAACAGTGACGGTGTGGTGTTCTAGGAATTGCTTCCCCGAAGTGTAACCATCTCTGCTGAGACGTCTTGCGGACGCAGTCCAAGAACAACGACCAGGAAGGCTCCTTGAAGTGATGCTTCTCCACGACAGTGCACACCCATGTTGTGCTGGATCTACAAAAAGAACTATACTGGAGTTGGTTGGGAAGTCATTTCGATTTCAACTTATTCACCTGATCTCGCGCCCTCCGATTTTCACCTTTTCCGTTCTCTATCGAAGAACCTTCAAGGACTTTCCTTTCCCGATGAAAATGCGCTCGGAAAGTGTCTCCACGAGTTCTTCGCCTCACATCCACGTTATTTCAACACTCGCGGACTCGAAAAGTTACCCAGTGTTTCCAGAGCGTTGTAAATAGAGAAGGAGAATGTACAGCGATCATCCAGAACGTTATGACCCTCTTCCTAGCAGCCGGTATGTGTTGGGAATGCAGGGAGACGGCGCAGGTTATCGCCAATCAGAAAGATTACCAACAATTAGTAACAAAACGGTATTTATTAAATATGATGAAATACTCAAATGATGCATCTAGTTGTGGAATGTCCAGCACAGTTAGACGTTTGAAATTATTACAAGTCCCCTAAAATATTAAAGTCCTGCCTCTGGGTGATGCCTTGCGTAGAGTCCAGAGATGGCCTGCGACGCCTAGGTCTGGGGGACAACGGACGAACAGTACAACTGGTATACTCAGCGTTAAATGGAGACTGTATACGACTCGGCGCATTGAAGAGAACTGTCCGCCGTAGCACAGTCCTCCGGTATTTATCGAGGCATCGACCAATCGCTATCCACACACATGATGCCCATGGGTTGGCAACTGCGGCTCCCGGTGAACCTCGTTGTCGTTCGTACTGGCAACGCAACAGCAGCTGCGCTACGAGTGTTACGAACACGGCTTTTGCGGTACTCTCTTTAGCCGTGAGTACCGTCATCTTTGGCACGGATAACAACGGCGACGCGTCGTGGCATGGAAGTAATGTGGCCTTGGTAGGCCGCTGACGGAAACTGGCACCATATCTGAACACACAAGTCACCTAACTCTCATAAATTCCGGGGAGGGGGCGATGAGATCTGACGCCACGTTTGATCACATGCAAGATGAGTTCGATTGGGTTCAGATCTAGCAAGCTGGGAGAGGGGTGGGGGAGGGGGCAGCACATCAACTGAAACTCGCCACACCGTTCCTCGAAGCACTCCATCACACTCCTAGCGTTCTGACATGCTGCATTATCTTGTAGAAAAATGCCACTGCCGTCGGGAAACACGATCGTCGTGAAGGGGTGTACGTCGTCTGCGACCTGTGTACAATACTCAATGGCCGTCATGGTGCCTCGCACGAGCTCCGTTGTACCCATGGATGCCCACGTGAATGCTCCCCAAACTATAATGAAACCGCCGCCAGTTTGTCTCCGTCCTGCACCACAGGTGTCAAGGAGCTGCTCTTTTGGAAGACGACGGATTCGCTTCCTCCAATCGGCATGATGAGCCAGGTTCAAAATGGTTCAAATGGCTCTGAGCACTATGGGACTTAACTTCTGAGGTCATCAGTCCCCTAGAACTTAGAACTACTTGAACTTAACTAACCTAAGAACATCACACAAATCCATGCCCGAGGCAGGATTCGAACCTGCGATCGTAGCTGTCGCACGGTTACAGACTGTAGCGCCTAGAACCGCTCGGCCACTCCGGCCGGCGATGAGGAAGGTATCGGGATTCATCAGACCATGCAAAGCTCTGCCACTGCGCCAACGTTCAGTGCCGATGGTCACGCATCCAATTCAGTCGTAGTTGGCGATGTCGCGGTCTTAACATCGGGAAATATAAGGATCGTCGGATACGGAGGCCCGTCATTGAGAGTTTTCAGTGCGCTGTGTGCTCACACACACTTCTGCTCTGTCCACCATTAAAGTCTGATATTAGTTCCACCACAGTCCACCGCCTATCCTGGTTTACCGGTCTGTCCAAACTACGACGTCCGACATCTGCAATGATATGGTGCGCGGCCGCTCAATACCACGACGTCTGTGTGTGGTTTCACCTTGTATTGTGAGGGGACCTAAAAACGAGTGAGAGACTTCGTCCCGCCTTAGCCCTCATTGGTTCAGAATGCCACAGCAGTCCAACCACCCTATCGCCGCCCCACACTGAACCCAGGGTTATTGTGAGGTTCGGCCCCCGGTGGACCTCCCTGGGAACGTCCATACCAGACGAGTGTAGCCCCAAATGTTTCCGTGGTAGAGTTATTAAGGTGTATGCCTACGTGAAGATAATGTTTGCGCAGTGAGGCGGAACAAGGGGAACCAGCCGTCATTCGCCGAGGCAGATAAAAAACCGCCTTAAAAACCATCCACAGGCTGGCCGGCACGCCCGACCTCGACACTAATCCGCCAGGCGGATTCGTTCCGGGGACCGGCACGCCTTCCCAATCGGGAAGCAGAGCGTTAGACCTCGCGGCTAGCCGGGCGGGCTGGTTTCGCCTTGATTTCGTTACGTGTTGAAGACACTAATCACGGCACTCCTGGAACACCCGACAAGTTGTTTAATTTCCGCAATGCTTGTGCCGAGCCTCTGACCAATCAGAATCCATCCTCGGTCAATCTCAGATCGCGTGCTTTCCCCATTCTACACACGGATCGCAAGCTGAATGATACTGCATGCGCCGTGCGTGTGCCTAAGCAGTCATTCCTCGCCAGGTGAGGCTGCTGTCGCGTAGACGGATTTATATCGATAGTAGGTCGGTGATGATGAGTGTATGATTGATGACTAAAGTATCTTTTATGTGTATCCGTAGATTTTATGAAACATATGAAAAAACTCTACGAACTTATGCACTAAGCGGATATATACTCTAGGTTAATTTCTTGTTTTATTTAATTGCAGGCATCCCGATGATGTTACGAAAAAACGAAACTGGTCGTTATACAGTAAACATGTATTAATACAGCTGCCGTGGTTTACATTAATGATTAGAACTGATGCCGCTATTAGTGTCAATCCAAAGGCCTGCGTGGTGATTGGCGAATAAATGACAATCCCTGTGATATTTTTCCTCCACCTGTAGGGTATTGGCTGGAATGGGGTTGAGTAAAAATGAGTATCGAGGCAACGCCAGATTCTCGGCTAGTAAAGAAAAACAAAAACAAAAAAAGAAATAGAACTGCCATTTAAGTTCAGAATGCGACGTGGCAGGCGAAGTCCCGGGAAGCGGAGGCCTTGGCGCGAGGAAGAGACCGTGCTGGCGTCGCTAATGCGCCGTTAATTACGGGCGCGGCTATTCGCACTTCTGAGTTATGCGGCGAGGCCACAGGCACGCGCTCTGCAAACCCTCTGCGGCACTCTGCGCTGGCGCCAGCAGCAGCAGCCGCCTCACTCCGGCGTTTCCTTGTCTCCAGTAGCACGGCCGAGTTTGACTGCAGGCCACAGTTTATGACCTTTAATGTCTCATCGGCTGGGATGCGCTAAGACCGTTACACGATACCCCAACTTGCAAGACTGGACTGGCAAGTCACTCTCGTCAACTTTACAGTAGCATCGCTAAATTCACGCTTTATTTAAAAATAATCAATTAGTTTAACTAGAAATAAGAAGTCTTTCACATTCCACGGACTTTGCCTGTCAGTAGAGTCGTAACCTTTAATAAAATCGATGAAAGTGTAATGCATTTTTTGTTTACATTCCCATATCTCTCATGTATTGTAAAATGTGCATGGATGATAATGCAACCAGGGTTTTACTGTATGGAACAAATTTGGATCGCCTTAAAGTACAACTGGACTAAGACAGGAAGATGCTATGTTCGTTCTTCTCTTTAACGTAGCCTTGGAAAGTAAACTCAGACTAGGACCAACTGGAATGCTTCAAAGAAATAAAGGTAAGGTTTTAGTGTACGCAGATTATACGGTACTCTCTGGAGAAAGTGAAATAGAGAACAGACTTTTGTGGAGCTCGTAGAAGAAGCATCCAAGATTGGCCTAAAAGTAAAAGATCAGAAAACAAAGTACATGGTGTGTGCCAGACTGAGAGTCGAACTAAGGACCTTCGTCTTTCGCGCGCAAGAGCTCTACCGAATTATGTATCCACGCACGACTCGCGACACCTCCTCACAGCTTTACTTGCAATCTTCCAAACTTCACAGAAGCTCTCCTGCGAAACTTGCAGGACTACCACTGCAAGTTTCGAAGGAAAAAAGGTAGGAGACGAGGTACAGACGGAAGTAAAGCTGTAAGAAGGGGTCGTGAGCTGTGCTTAGATAGTTCTGTCGAAAGGGCAATTGCCAGCGAAAAGCAAATGTCCCGACTACTAAGGTCTACTCGTACCCCGGCAAACAGTTTTGACATGCGCCCACTACGCTGCACAGAGACAAAATACATGGTAGTTCAGAGATGCAGAGATGCTAATCCCATCTAATAATCGGCAAACAGAAATTCGAACGTTTAGAACAGTTCAAATTTCTGGATGCAATGATAGACGAACAAATTCCGAGACATATAAAAGGGAAAATGAGACTAGAAAATGCTAATAGATTCCCCATCTCCATACAATAACCTGTAGTGCCTAAACTACTACAAGGAAAGCAAAAATGAAGTTATACAACACAAGCATCAGGCCAGTCAAACCCTATGGAGCAGAGAGATGGAGTTTAACTAAGTGGGAAGAACACCAAATACGTGTATTTGAAAAGAAAGTTTATAGGAAAATCTTTCGTCGATACTAAATTAATTGCAAAGCTGGAAGAGAAAGCGCAACACGCAAATCCATATGCTGTCACAACAAATAACAATAATGATTATGATAAAATCAGAAGACTTCAATAGGTACGTATCTGCTGAAAATGAAAAAGATGGTTTCCAAAACATTAGTGGAGAAATTATTTAGTAAGCGGCCAAGGGGGATATCGAGAAATACATGGATACATGAAATTGAAACTGTATGCAAGAGGATGGGCATAAATAATTGGCAGGAAGTAGCACAAAATAGAAGCCTTTGGAAGCAACATGAAAAATCGGTACGGGAGCTTAGAGTACTCTAGAAGCCAAGAAGAAGGGGAAGAATTTGGCATTAGTAGGGTTTGTGCTTTCGCGTGTAGTTTACTCTTCTGTACTTCTGAATTATGTAATTGTTGTCGTCTGATAGTTCTTTAGTGCTAACATACGAGGTAATCTAATTGAAGTGAAGCATTCGGGTATTGATACGAATCTTAGAGTCGCAGTGTCTACGATATGTGGGGTCCATGTCCTTAAACGAGGTTTAGAAGTAAAGTTGTCATCTCAGATAGGTGTTTTGTCGGTTGACAACAGGTTACGAGAGGAAGCGTTATGGGAAGATAGATAATATAATAAACAACAGTAGAGGTAAGTATCCTAACAATTTTAATTATACGTCCTTTCATAAAGCATAGATGAGCGGATTGAAATCTGGTTTTTGTTCGCTTCATGTGACGCACGGAAGAGAAGGTCTCTCATTGGGAGAGATCTGGGGTGTGCTACCATGAGAAAACATAGCGCGAAGCCTCAATAATTCTGTGCGTGTGGTTCCATCATTCCGACCACATCCAATGTATAATGGAAATGCCACATCCGAAGAAGAATGAAGGTGCAAATAATGTACTTGAGTTAATGTAGAAAAATCGTTTGTTGCAAAAAAATTACTCGTAAAATATTTGGTATAAAATAGACCATCTGTGAGAACTATAAGTAAAACTTTACCTATGATTATCGTTTTGGCGACTGTAGCAAGGAAATGTAACTCGATTTCCACTTATTGTTCTTACTGTGTAGTGTAATGTAATGTAATGGTTACGGTATCTCTGGGAACGATCGGTTTAGTGGATGCCAGGGAGACTGCTTTGTGAAGAATATGGTGAATAATTTTGGTTACGAAGAGCGAGAATTTTTGCAAGTTTGTCGGCGAAGAACATAATTTTAAATTAGCATCTGTAATTGCTGAGCTCCTCATATGTATTTAATCCTTTCAATATGCAGTGAACTTTTTAACGTTTATTACTTTCTCTTTTCGTTATTAAAAACATTAGTTACTAATGAGAAAGTCATGCAAAATAAACAACTGTATCAGTGCCAACTTAAACTGTTACAAAAGAAAGTAATTGATAAGAATTTTCCATCTTTATTTTCTTTCAAAGGAAGGCATCACGTTTCAAATCAGAGATGGCCAAACAGTGATATTGTTCGAGATTAGAATTGAGAATGTTAATGTGTCTAAAAAAAAAAAAACAACAAGAAATCTATTTTTACATACAGAACCTACGAAACGAAAAGGCTACGAAACAAAAACATCTTTTTAAGTCGGTAGGAGATGTACGTGTACTGAAAACGTAAAAATGAGTGGTATCGGTCGAAAATATTTTGACAGACGACGGTGATAGGAAAATATTAAAACAGTCCCAGCTGAGAACGCACTGAACGCGGCTCCTGTTTACAACAATTCAAAAAGGAGGAACAGATTTCAAACATTTATTGCTTCCAAACAGCAAAAGATAGAAACACAATTCCAATGTTCCTGGAAAGAGAAAAGTTCAATTTTTTGTGCATTCAATGTGAGCACCATGTGTTACGAGACAAATATCAAAACGGTGGCTCATTTCCTGCTCCACATGACGCAACTGGTCTCTCGTTATCGTATTCACAGGCTCAACAAAGCGATAAAGTTCATCTTCTGCTCTTCCAAGGTCACCAGACCTCACACCTTGTGACTTTTATGTGTGGGGTTACGTAAAGACCGCATTTTTATCCCCATCCCCTTATGCCTGACGCACTTGAAAGTCTGAGGCATCGCATTGTAGAAGCTGTAGTTTTGTTTTAGGGCGCGAATTCTATGACGAGAGACCAGCTGCCTCGTGTGTGGTAGGAAATGAGCCACCGTTTTGATATTTGTCGTGTAACACGTGGCACTCACGTTGAATGTGTAAAAATTTGAACTTTTCTCTTTCCAGGAACGCTGGAATTGTATTTCTATTTTTGTGGTTCGGAAGCAATAAATGTTTGAAATCTGTTCCACCATTTTGAATAGCCCTGTATTTAGCTTTAGGCTTCGAACGATCATCTACTCTATAGATAAAGTGGTAGGTACGTTTTGGTTATTGTTAATATTTTTCTTACTGTACATGCACCAATTTGGAGACTGCGATTTATGGACCACAACACTGACGTATGTTTGATGTATACGTGTATGAGTGGAAGTTGATGTACTCGTATGTTTGTGTGAATGGAAGGCTTAACTAGAAGATACTACCGCTGTCGAACTGTCACTGCATTTTAGTACAGAATAGGTACTACCTAGAGCTAAGGAAGATAAAACCGTAAATTAGAAGTACTTTACTGTCTGCTTCATTACCTGTGCAATTCGTAACTTTCTCTTAAAGTAATCCTAGTTTTACGATTATCTGAAGCACAGAAAGTACCTACTATTGAACTGCTAGCACTTCCTAGCTTTTGTGTTAATTCGAGCGCAAATATTAAGCAAGTATGTCCTTGCTTAAAAGTACTTTCTAATAACTTTAAAAACTATCCGACTGCTTTCTAGCTGCTCTTCGAAATTTTTTTCACTCTTAATTCGGGATGACAACATTAGTGTGATACTAATATATTATTCGCACTGGTCTGGTGTTTGCCCGATTTAGGTCAAGGGGCTGCTACCCAAAATGCTTCTGATATGGTGACACACTTGCCTGGTCTCAGAGAAAAAACCATTGACAACCAAACATCATTGATCAGCGTCATAGCCTCATACGCAGTGAGGTCCTCCAAAGTTTTGTGGTAGCTAGAGAATCTGGTTTATTTACTGTTAGAGAGCGAACTATGGCTCTGCAGCCTGTGGGTTAGTCGCTTGAAAGGCTTTAGTGTATCCCCGTTGGAGAGTACCGTTTTCTCCGCGTGTGCTCGCGTCCGCCACATCGGCGACAACGTGTACCGTCACGTCATATCGCGACCCTCGACCTTTGGCGTAACGTACCTGGTTCCACCTCTCTCCCTCCTGTGGCCGGTCAGTCGCCGAGTGGCTGCAACTGCGCATCTCAAACAGAGCCCCCCCTCTGTTGTTTCTCTCACCCTGTCATACGTGCTGCAAGCTGCGGACAATGGCTAACAAACAATCTGGCAAAAATCCTATTGAATACAAGTCCAAGAAAGAAACTCTGTCGCATGAAAATTTTTATTTGCTGACAGTTTGGGTTTTAATATTTGTTAGCGCCGGTCTGCGATTTCATTTCCACCAGATCATGTAAACCGGGTTTCAGAAATAAAGGAATCTGGATGGCAGGAAGGAAATTAGAGTTTAACGTACAGTTTAATGTCCACACCTGCAACATTACTAACTCTGTTAGAGGCATCTGAAGGGATTCAACGTGCAGATCAAAAATCCTGATAATTTGTGAAATAAAACGAAATGGTTGACAGGTAGTAAAGCACATTTTAAACATCATTTGCAATCATTTCTTCCCAACAACTTCATCTACTTCACAGACGAATTTTTAACTCAATTACTCTTTGAAAGATTTCATGTTCACCACTGACCACACCACCATCATCATCATCATTAAAGACTGATTATGCCTTTCAGCGTTCAGTCTGGAGCATACCCCCCTTATAAAATTCCTCCATGTTCCCCTATTCAGTGCTAACATTGGTGCCTCTTCTGATGTTAAGCCTATTACTTCAAAATCATTCTTAACCGAATCCAGGTATCTTCTCCTTGGTCTGCCCCGACTCCTCCTACCCTCTACTGCTGAACCCATGAGTCTCTTGGGTAACCTTGCTTCTCCCATGTGTGTAACATGACCCCCACCACCTAAGCCTGTTCGCCCTGACTGCTACATATATATTCATTCCCAGTTTTTCTTTGATTTCCTCATTGTGGACACCCTCCTGCCATTGTTCCCATCTACTAGTACCTACAATCATCCTAGCTACTTTCATATCCGTAACCTCAACCTTGTTGATAAGGTAACCTGAATCCACCCAGCTTACGCTCCCGTACAACAAAGTTGATCGAAAGATTGAACGGTGCACAGATAACTTAGTCTTGGTACTGACTTCCTTCTTGCAGAAGAGAGTAGAACGTAGCTGAGTGCTCACTGCATTGGCTTTGCTACACCTTGCTTCCAGTTCTTTCACTATGTTGCCATCCTGTGAGAATATGCATCCTAAGTACTTGAAACCGTCCACCTGTTCTAACTTTGTTCCTCCTATTTGGCACTCAATCCGTTTATATTTCTCTCCCATTGACATTACTTTCGTTTTGGAGATGCTAATCTTCATACCGTAGTCCTTAGGCTTCTGATCTAGCTCTGAAATATTACTTTGCAAACTTTCAATAGAATCTGCCATCACAACTAAGTCATCCGCATATGCAAGACTGCTTATTTTGTGTTCACATATCTTAATCTCACCCAGCCAATCTATTGTTTTCAACATATGATGCATAAATAGTATGAACAACAGTGAGACAGGTTGCAGCCTTGTCTTACCCCTGAAACTACTCTGAACCATGAACTCAATTTACCGTCAACTCTAACTGCTGCCTGACTATCCATGTAAAGACCTTTAATTGCTTACAAAAGTTTGCCTCCTATTCCATAATCTCGTAGAACAGACAATAACTTCCTCCTAGGAACCCCGTCATATGCCTTTTCTAGATCTACAAAGCATAGATACAATTCCCTGTTCCACTCATAACACTTCTCCATTATTTGCTGTAAGCTAAAGATCTGGTCCTGACAACCTCTAAGAGGCCTAAACCCAAACTGATTTTCATCCAACTGGTCCTCAACTAATACTCGCACTTTCCTTTCAACAATACCTGAGAAGATTTTACCCACAACGCTGATGAAAGAGATACCTCTGGAGTTGTTACAATTTTTCTGTTTCCATGTTTAAAGATTGGTGTGATTACTTCTTTTGTCCAGTCTGATGGAACCTGTCCCGACTCCCAGGACATTTCAATTATCCTGTGTAGCCATTTAAGACCTGCCATTCCACTGTATTTGATGAGTTCTGACTTAATTTCATCCACCCTAGCTGCTTTATTGTACTGCAATCTATTGACCATTTTCTCCACTTCCTCAAATGTGATCCTATTTCCATCATCATTCCTATCCAATTCTACTTTGAAATCTGAAACATTACTGATAGTATTTTCACCTACATTGAGCAACTCTTCAAAATATTCCCTCCATCTGCCCAAGGCATCCACAGGATTCACCATCAGTTTTCCTGACCTGTCCAAAATACTTGTCATTTCCTTCTTACCTCCCTTTAGAAGACTGCTAATTACACTGCAGAATGGTTTTCCAGCAGCGTGACCCATAGTCTCCAACCTGTTTCCAAAGTCTTCCCAAGATTTCTTCTTGGATGCTGCAATTATCTGTTTGGCTTTGTTTATTCCTTCAACATAACTTTCTCTGTCTACCTGAGTTCTAGTATGTAGTCATTTTTGATACATCTGCCTTTTCCTTTTACAGGCTTCCTTGACTGTGTCATTCCACCAAGCTGTTTGCTTCATCCTACTTTTACACACTACTGTTCCAACACATTCTTTAGCCACTTCTAGTACTGTGTCCCTGTACCTTTTGCATTCCTTTTCCAATGACTGTAATTGACTACATTCAAGTAATTGATACCTATCAGAGATCGCTGTCATGTACTTGTGCCTGATTTCCTTATCCTGAAGTTTCACCACTCTTATCCTCCTACATATGGATCTGACCTCCTGCACTTTCGGTCTCACAATCCCAATTTCACTGCAGATTAAATAATGATCAGTGTCATCAAAGAATCCCCTGAATACCCGTGTGTCCCTCACAGCCTTCCTGAATTCCTAATCTGTTATTATATAGTCAATGACAGATCTGGTTCCCCTGCCTTCCCAAGTATACCGGTGAATGTTCTTATGTTTATAAAAGGAGTTTGTGATTACTAAACCCATACTGGCACAGAAATCCAGGAGTTTTTTCCCGTTCCTGTTGGCCTCCATATCCTCTCCAAATTTACCCATAACCTTTTCATACCCTTCTGTTCGATTTCCAATCCTGGCATTAAAATCCCCAATGAGCAGAACACTGTCCTTGTCCTTTACTCTAACAACTACATCACTGAGTGCCTCAAAAAAATTATCCATCTTATGTTGAACTGTCCCTTCACAATGTGAATATACTGACACAGTCCTAATTTTCTTGCTAGACACTGTCAAATCTATCCACATCAGTCGTTCGTTTACATACCTTATTGCAAGTACGCTGGGTTCCATTTCTTTCCTGATGTAAAGCCCTACACCCCATTGTGTTATTCCTGCTTTGACTCCTGACAGATAGACCTTGTATTCTCTCACTTCCTCTTCATTCTCACCCCTTACCCGAATGTCACTAACAGCTCCCCATCTCATTACCATTTGTTTGCCAAGTCGTATCTTAGGAGTCCCTGGTTTGTCAGCTAGAGGTGGGACTCCGTCACCTCCAAAGGTCCGAAGCATTTTGCTCTGATTGTTGCCAGCATCATATTTAAAGTACCAGGGAAGCAGGTTGCTAGCCTTACTTGCCCCGAGTCCCATTGGGTTTTACCCCTAACGGTTGAGGGACTAACCAGTGGATTTGGTAGTCTTTGCCGTATGAGCACAAAAGTGACCACGACTCAGAATATGTCCGAGATGCCCAGCCTTCTTCCAAAGTAACTGGTATCCCGACTGTCGGGACCACTTACTTGGCCACTCATACGTTGCCTGTGGTTCATGAACTAGGACATGACTACAGGAACCCACACCATGAACCACACTGACCACACATTTATTTAAAAAAATCCAGTGTTCCAGTGTCAACCTATTGGTCACTTTAAAGTGGTTAATAGGTGCTGCAAGAGCTCCAGGAATACTGGGGTGTTCGAAAACACAGTGGACTGTTGCCAGATTTCACATGGTGTCACCGATAGTGTCATGTGTTGTTGTCAGATTTCTGACAAAGGCCAGTTAACCTATGTATAAAATGTTGGGGGATTCAAATTTAGGCGAAAAATTCAAATTTGCTAGCCCAATAATTTTGGTGTGGGTTTTCCTCCACTCTTACGATGTCACTGTGTAAGCAGGGTTGTTACACTAAGTGTAGATGGCGAGAAATTCAAAAAATCAAGATGGAACATTGTCATGCTGGTGGAAGTAGATCACTTGTGCTAATATAGAATTCAAGATGGCGGATCTGGAATACAGGCACAACTCTACGACGTCAGAATCCAAGACGCTCTTACAAAAGAAAGTAACTTGCCTGATAGAAAGCGTCCACTCCTGCAGAGACCTGTAGGTCTATGTATAGCCATCAGGTCACTTGTCCTATGCGTGCAATTCCATACTGTCTGTTCTAAGTTCCTTCGCAAGTCATCATTGGAACAATCGTTTTAGTTTAGTGTAAAAATCAAAATGACCAGCACATATGTCATACATATGTGGAGGGATGACCGCTAGTCAGACACATGCACAGTGCATGTCGTGTCAGTGAGCGTGCTGACCATATGTAGAATGTGGAGCGCACACGATCCATCTGAGTTTGGTTGCCTGGAAACTGCGCAACTTGGCGGGTGTTCGATGAGTGCTGTGGTAAGTGTCTTCACCACGTGGCGAAACCAAGTGAAGTCATGTCCTGAAGTCATGGGATATGACCTGTCACCCTTACAAGCAGGTAGTACAGCGCAACAGCCAGGCGGTAATGCATGGTCTTTTGCTTGAATGCGATTTGAGATGGGCTAGTACAGTGCATTAGTCAGACTGTATAGTACAGCACTGTAGTCCGTCGGGCTAGCTGTGCGGACTAATGCGCTGTTCGAGAGCGAGAAGGCGTGCCGATCCCCAGCACGAATCCGCCCAGCGGATTAGTGTCGAAATCCGGTGTGCCGACCAGCCTGTGGATGATTTTTAAGGCGGTTTTCTATCTACCTCGACGAATGTGTGCTGGTTCCCCTTATTCCACCTCAGGTACACTATGTCGGCGATTGCTGCGCAAACATGTACGTGTACACCATAAATACTGTATCACGGAAATATTGGGGTTACACTCGTCTGGTATGAGACGTTCCCGGTGGGGTTCGGTGTGGGGCGGCGGTGAGGTGGGTGGACTGCTGTGGCATGTTGTGGGGTTGTGAACCACTGAGGGCTATGGTGGGTCAAAGCCTCTCCATCGTTTCTAGGTCCCCAGTTCAATACACAATACACAATAGCACTGTATCCAAACACAGTTTAGGTCAGGGTAGTACAGTGTATTAGCCATATGGTATAGTATAGTGCAGTACTGGAACAAAATTGTGGGATTGTGCAGTCTGGGATAGGGTGAAGCTCACGAGGAGCAGTCTCACTCCCTCCCACAAACAGCTTATGAGGTTCACCTGTTCACATTTTAATTCCAGTCCGTTTGATACTTACACTTCCTGTATTGCAATTAATTATAGCACACAGTAGAGGGCATACATCGTATGGGTATTTATGGAATTGATCATATACCACGGGACGTGTCGTCATCTTGAAGAACGAGCAGTTTGCAGAAGAAGAATGTGACTCAGTTTACACATTAATTGCTTGGGATTTTTATCTATCATGTACGTATTTACCGATGGGAACAGGTCGCTCATGATTGTAGTTTCTCACACAGAGTTATCGATGACCTGCGCAAAATTTTGTTACCTGTGTTAGATAAATGTTATAGAAATCATATATGGTGTAAATTCCATGAAAAAGCAAATTTGTTTGCGTGGCCATCTTCTGCAGCAAGCACAGAAATACTTTTTTTGTAAATAAAACTGCCTTTTCTTGCTGCAACTTAATTTATTTTTCCCAAGGGGGTTTCGTCTTTTTCTTGCTATATGGTATCATCAGTGGGATCTATAATTATACAGATTTGTTATTTTTATATTTTCAAACAATTCGGGTGGTGATTTTTTACGTAAATAAGTAATTACTTACGGTTCTCTGTCATTTGCGTTTCCTCTCATCTGGTCTGGAGGTATCACTACAGCTTTATTAGCGACACGTAAGAAAAACTGTGTACTTTTTCACACACCATGTTTCTCCTTAGTTTTGTGGTGTACTATTATTGTTTTGCCACTCGATGTAGCTATTTCTTCGGACACGGTGCATTTAACAACCTAAATATTATAACTTCATTGTGTGTGTGTGCTCCTCTTTGTTTTTTTGAGAAAAAGTTCTCAATGCAAAATTGTGCTTATGTGTCGATAATATAGTGCTAGAGTGACTTTCCAGACCAGATAACAGGAAACGCAGATTACAGCAAACCTAAAGCAATTACTTATTTACATAAAAAATCAAGACATGAACTGTGCGATAATTTAAAAATAACAATCGATCCCACTGATGATGCCTTAGAGCCAGAAAAAGGCGAAAAGAGTCTGGGAAAAAGAAATTAAGTTGCAGCAAGAAAAGGCGGTTTTATTTACAAAACAAGTATTAATGAAAGAGATTTTTGTATACATTGTATGTCAGAAAATATCAAAGATGTATTAATTACAGGAAGTGATGTAGCTGTCATTAAAATTCAGGAGTATGTGATAGTTATTAGTTCTTAAGCATCAAGTGTATTCTTATCTGAACAGTATGTGATTGCGAAAGCCATAAATGCGTTAAATCTCTTTGATATAGAAACGACTGAACTATAAAGTCTGTCTGACATTGAAAATATAAGAACTATTAAGGCTCTCTCTCTCTCCAACATCTGAACTGTTAACCTTATGGTACATGTATGTGGTACAATAAAACATATTACAAGTAATAAACATATTATTTATTATTACACATTTTGATGCAACTTTTATAGGTTGTTAATATACATTTTGTGAACTGGCGAAAACAGACCACCATCCTCGAAAAACACTGTCATTCTCTTTTTTCTGTACCAACCATATTTATCACTCTGCAATATTTTCCGAATGACTACATTTATATGCTTTACATTCAGCATGTATTTCACGCAAACAATTTAGTGGACTGATAGACTTAAGAATGCCACCTACAAATACTTCCTGTATGGAATTTCTGTTTATATGAGTAATACCAGCAGACTTAGGTGTAGCACACAATACACACGTCTATACATACATTTCACTCGTTCTTCTAATCATGAACCTAATGTTATAATAGCTACCTGACAATATCACTGAAGAGCTGTTTAACATACTCGTACCTTCACCATAGACTGAGTCTCTCCATGGTGATCCATATTACGTCATAAAAGCCACGCAGGTTCTTAACACTTGGCCACTTTAAATATATACATTCTATTGGGTCCTGTGATGCTTACTCCATCGTATAACCCCCAAACATGTTGACAATGGATGCGTCCTTGGTGCTCAAGATATAGACATCTCGAGGGAATGGACTGTACTTAGTTGTCATACAGTCCTCGATGTATTTCAGCTTGCTGCATAGTTGATCCAACTCCATATCACTGAACTACATCTTTGTTCCCAGCTGGACATTCTCTGTTTCTACTATAACTTTATGCCAGGTGCTAAACCAACATTAACATGCTTCCATCCATTGGTGGTCGGCTGATAAACAGTATTGAACAACAGGTCTCTGTAACGACTTAGCTCAGACGTGAGGATTGATGCAGGTGTTGGACATAGTGGGAGCTCAAAGTCTGGAAAAAGTTCCGCATCCTGCTTCAATGTATCAGGCGCTGCATCAGAGAGATTTTCTGCATGTAGCAGTGTTTTGATGGATACGGTAGAAACTCAAAGCCTAGAAACAGTTCTAGATGCTGACTTTATTTACAATCCAGTGTGTTGGGATCTGCATCAGGGAGTTGCCTCCATGCTGAATTGATTTGAACTGTGGGGGAAAAAAGAAAACCATGAAAACACACATATAGCAAGTAATAAACACTGATAGAGAGGAATGGTTTAATAATTGCAATCGTCTGTACGTGTCATATTTTTCTGTATGGAGATGGTATGTATGTGATGACGTTTCTTGATGATGATCAACCACTCACTGCGTAGTACAGTGCACAAGTGTCCTCTGTGACAGCTGGTAAGCTTGTACACTGAGAATGAGTGGTGTGGGTAGACAACTTGATCACTATGGAAATTGGGAAAACTATTTTGAACTGATAACTCTGCAAGGTGTGCTGTTATCCCCAGGCCTTGTATCATCATTTTGGATTTCGACGTCATTTTAAGACGTCAAGGATCGCCTTCTTGGATTCTAAACTCAGAACCAAGCAGGTTAGTGCCTATAGGGTGATATAGAAATATCGTTACCCTCAAGTCGTTTATATTGCAGAAACGTCGCTTTTGAATGGCATGCTAGAAATTCATAGCAGAGACTACTTTTGAAGTGTTCTGATGGGTGAGCTTTATAATGCTTCGCCAGACTATTCCAGAAAATCTGTACATGCATGGATATCAGGTGGTTTCGCTAGCATGCATCAGGTTTCTGAAAGTGAGTGCACTGTATGGTATTTCCTTTGTTGTTGTATACTTTCACTTTTTTGGGTGGTTTTTACATGCTGTAATCCAGTAACACTATCAGAGCTTGAGAGCTGGACTCTGCAGTTATTTGTGCTGAATTCCGTTATAATTGATATCAATCGTAATCAGGTAGCACTACTGTCATGTCAGAAAATGAAAAATTTTCATAAATTAACAATATATAAACACTACTTTGAACTCTGAATGGAACGAGCACATTTAACGCTGCGGAAAGTAACACCACATTTATTAGTGCGCTATACGAAGCTAGTGTTGCAAACGTTGAAGACAGTACAAGTCTGGTAACAATTGTATCATGGAGCGTGTCTGGAAACAGTTTTGCATGCTGCTCTAATATATTCTTGATGGCTAATAAGTCTAGACGCTGGGGGTGAGTGGTGGATAGAAAGCTGCTGGAAATGTCAAATTTCCTACATACAATGTAAAAAATTTCTAATTTATTTAAGGAACCACTTGTAAATGCAGTGCTAGCCCGCACATTCGATCACATTCTGTTTGTAAGACGTTACAGTTCAACATTTCATCTACAACAATATCAAATTTTCACCACGCCACGGTGTACTTATAGCGAAAATACGTGATAGTTGAAAAATAATACAGTCACCCATCAAAAGAGCGTGAGAGTCGTTGGGGTAAAGTTGGCTGAGAATCCATGGTTACGAATCTACCATTAGGGCTAGCTGGGAACCTATTGCAATCTACAGTATGAATCTACTTACCAGGATTCGACATTGGATCTACTTTTGAATCTATTGAATCTACTACTTCTACCGCTAGTAGTCTACCAACCGACCTACACGTCCGTATGAAATATTTTAGCACATTTTCATGTACAAGCACCCTTACAATTCATCAGAAATGATTTACAAATCCCTGGAAGTGTTTCATTTATATGTCAGTCATTCATGTAAATTGAGATGTAGGACCTTCACGGTCCAAGTCAAAAGATCTACTCTGCCATGACTAGAACTATATGAAACACTTTTAAGTACAAGACTTTCACACCACTTCTGCTAAGTTACCGAGACGTAAGCAGATTTGAAAAAAAACATCATCAAGGAATCTACTGCTGTTTGCCACATAACTTTGTTGGTAATTCTTTTGGGAAACGAAATGTGTCTGTAAATGGAGTCAGCCGGGAGACAATACAACAGATCTGCTCTGTAAGATGTATCTGTAAAGTAGGATACCTATGTTCATTTTCCTTAAGATGACATTGCCCTCAATGCCGCACAGGTCCACATGGTGTTAACCCGTTGTTGGCAGTACCATAAGAAATTCAGTGAGCTATGCGTCTATGTACAACGTATAACACTTATAATTTATGTGTGGCGCAGCTTAAAAGCGCCTCAGTACAAGATCGTTTTCTGTTTATAGGAGGGATGACTGAAATTTTGTGTGTCCTATCAGTGCAGTACTGATCTACTGATTTTATTTTAACTTCTAGAGCTGAGGGCTGTTGGAGTGCGTTAAGACACCACCAACAGTGCCGCAAGAAATCCGTTGGATATGCTGGATGTCCTACTTACAACGTAAAACAAAGATTTGTTGAAGTTCTATCAGCTCTATGCATACGTTCCCTCTAGCTACTTTCTTGCCAGTTATTGTGTGTGTGTGTGTGTGTGTGTGTGTGAGAGAGAGAGAGAGAGAGAGAGAGAGAGAGAGAGAGAGAGAGAGAAAGAGAGAGAGAGAGATGGAAGGTTGTGGTTATCTAGTGTTCTTGTTCACGACCTTAGTGTAGCAAACTGTTTCAGTTCGGATGACAAACGCTGCTGTCTGCACTGCATTTCTCTCAGGAAGTTTGCTTTGATTGCATTCGTTTTCTAGCTTGTGAATAACCATTTTAACGATAATTTTTTCTATGTAGAGCCAACGGTGAATCGTTCTTTGAATTTTTAAAGTACAGGAGAAGTGAATAGAAACTCAGGTTGCTGGAACGATTCTGACATGTACTGTAAAGGAAAAATGGCATAGAGGACACTAGTACGATCAGTTCCGGAGTGAATGACAACAAATATCGAACGAAATCAGAAACACGTAATAGGATTATAAAATTTATCTGCCCTACAACATTCGTGGAATGATAGCCACGGCACTGTAATGTGGATACGGTGTACGTTGTGTTCACTGGCGGTGCGGGAGTGACCCATTAGTGAAAGGTGTCTGCTGGTGTTGTGCCCTAATGGAGGGGATGGAGCCTGCGGCGGCAATCACTCCACGTCGTGAAGGATCAGCATCAGGGTCAGTTCTGTTACTGATGGTCATATTAAGCATACGACTGCTGCGGTCTCGCATCAACATGTTGATGGATAATGAGGTCTGCTGATGTCCACTACACTTGTTTAAATATACACACACTTCACAAAACAACTTTAGCTGTGATGCGGGAATTTGCGCAGTCAGCGTAGATGGTATAACGATCTCGACATGCTCACAGAAAATATCATGCTTTCTCGTCACTTCTATATGCCACATTTCTCAGGCTACAATTGAACTTGTAAGTAAGTATAAGCGTGTCTAAAAGGTTCAAATGGCTCTGAGCACTATGGGACCTAACATCTATGGCCAGGAGCTGCGGTCTGTAAGTGTGTCTCATTCTCATATCTGTTTCATATATTGGTGTATATAAGAACGACGAGTTGTTTCGATAGTTGGAGCTTAACTACGAACGATGCATCTTACTGTTTGTTTTAATGGCTGGTGACTCATCTCACACAGTCATTTTTTGGTGAATTTTGCAAGCATATTACCTAACCTTGTATTACACAATTTCTGCTCACCGGACTAGTATGCGTCAATCCTTGATTTTCAAATTTCCCCTTCAGAGTATATGTGTGGGCTACAGGTTATTTTGAATTTGCTACCATGTTTCGGTGAAGTTTGCGATTGTGGAGGCACAGGGAGTGGGTGTGGAGGGGGAGGAGGGGGAGGGAGAGGGGCTGAAGGGTCTTCATCTCAGTGTTTGTTTACGTAAATAAAGACACAATTGTTCCTATCATACAGCACAAAGTATTAAAGTTTGGACTTTAACTTAGGGGAGTAAGTAGGCTTACGGTTTTTGAACTGAAGTAACACCATGCTGTATGACTGATGTACTGGTCACTGTGAACTTCTCAGCAAAACAAAAACAATTGTTTGAATGGTGACTTCAAAAGGAACTTAGAACAGGTAACATAGAATTCCACACTTAGAACAAGCGAGTCAACTTCTATAAATAGCCTTACGGGTCTCTACAGGACTGTGCACTATCCAGCAGCCAAGTTAATTCCTTTGTACGAGCATCTGGGATTCTGCCGTCATAGAGTTGTGCCAGTATCCCAGGTCAGATGTCGTGAATTCAGTATTAGCACAAGTGACCTACTTCCACCACCATAACAATATGTCAGCTTGAGTATTTGAATTTCCCGCCAGTATATGCTTAGGACAACAGCACTACTTTCACAGTCACATCTTCACTAAATTCAGTCAAATCTTCACTATATTTACTCTTATGTGACTGACAGGGTAAAAATAAAAGTCATGCTTACTGCAGTAACAAGCAACGTACTCAACCTTTACGTTCGATACTGACATGTTCAGTAATAGTAAAACGTGAAGAATACTGACCAAAACTAGAAATCTGAAACAAAGATAGAGCCAGTACCGAACTATCTATACATGAATGATACAATAGACAATGTCAAATTCAAAAATAAAATTAGGTTTGTCGATCACAATAACATAGTAGTTACTGACAAAACTCTTGAATTCATGATACCAAAAATTGTGGGAGTTGCAAAAGATCAGAACCCACTAAACTACAACATGATTTATGCGAACGGGATGAACTTCCTAATTGTGGAGAAATAATACACTGTGAAAACATACATAGATAGTGAAAGGTGGCTACTCTGAGTCACAGCGCCAGAGATTGCGCCAAAGAGTATTATTCAGCCGCCTCCACTGGCAGTGCTTGTTGAGAAGTTGCGGAGAGTAGTCGTAGTTCTGAGGTAGGCGTGATCTGTGCTTGTTGAGACGTCGATAGAGTACTAGTTGTTCTGCTGGGTAAGACACCATATATTATTCGATTGGGGATGTTGTAATGATCAGAGTGTATTTTTCGTCAATATATATGAAGGTAACGAAATTTTATTTTTTTATTTTTATTTATTTCAAACTTCCTAACTAACAATGCCTCTTGCTCACAGGTTCAGTCAACAAAGCATCTGGCTTGTGTTCATGTATTAGAGTGTAATTCTGATTTCCATGTGCAATCATAGTATTTCTGTTTTTTTCTTTTTTTTAAAATTATTTCATTGTAAATGGCGTTTAAAGCATCTTATCGAATTGAGGAAGAACCGTGCCAGATGTGTATGTTGAATCATACTTCCACACACAGAACAGTTACACTTATACTTTGTTGTTTCGTAGCTTTTATAGTTACTGGGGACTTAATTAATTAATTGTATTAACGGAAATTTCCTTTCATTCTTTGTTGTTATTGTGTGCAGTCAGATTGCGTACTAATATTATTCAGGGCCAACCGGTTACGAGACTGCGTAACCGGACAGACAGCGACTAAAATTAAAATTATTTGCATTATATTTAATTAAGCCCCCATGCAATAGTAACGCTATGAATTTAATATCAAACGGAAAAAGTAACTGTCAACGGTGTGTAGCGGAGGGAACTGAAAATCCCCCCCCCCCCCCACACACACACTTTTCCAGTCGTGAAAGGGGCGTGGGAAAGACGACTGTTGTTTAACCTACACATTACCTCTAATTTCTCCTTGTGACAGACTGGTATGTGGGAAGAAGTAATATGATGCCCGACTGTTCCCTGGAACGTACTTTTTCGGCTTTTCAGTAGCAAACCTTCCAGATATAACAATGTCCCTCTTTTAGCGCCTCCACTGGAGTTTGTTGAGCGTCTCTAGAACGCTCTCACCTCTCTGTCACAAGACATCGAGTCCCGTCTATCTCTTCTGTTAATCCAACGTGGTGAGTGTCCCAGAGTGATGGCCAACATTCAACGGCCATGACACTAACAAACAAAGAGGCAACTGTCAAGAATATTTGGTTACTTTTTCCTTGTACTCACATACTATTCTCGCATACTCACTTTCATCACAAAATCTGTTTTTAATGAAGTACAGTGAACGCAATCCATCGAAACTTTGGGACTAGAAGACGACGCCATTCGGATGATAACCCGTGAGGATTTCATAGCTGAAATACGCCAAGAAAGCCTGCAATCGCATAAAATCTTAATTGGTCTCACAGTAAATATAAAAAGACGTCTAGGTCCTACTGGTGCCACCTGTAATTTGAATGAAATGTTTCATTCGGTATATTTGGCCACGAACACACGGTTGTTATCAGTTGTCCTTATCTACAGACTACCATTTGCAAGTTCAACAATTTGGCAATAATTCAGCAAACAATTATACTGATAATCTAGAAGTGAGCTCCAGAGAGAATTTATATATAAAGGGTGATTCTTATTACCCGCGAAGCGAAGTAGATGACACTGAGACAAGTAGTTTAACACAAGACACATGGGGCCGCAAATGTCTGGAAATACCCAAAAATGGATGAGAACTGTAGAACGTGTGATGTCACCAGACGACGTACATCGCCACGCGCACAGTGATCGGGCTTAGGGGTCAAGGGATGACGCAGCAATGCAATACTTGCATTAGAACAAATAACATAAATTTCGAACACCTTTTGTAAATGTGATTGGCTGTAAACGTAGAAATTACAGAATTATTGTCCTCGCTGTAACCAAGTAAAAGCTGTTCTTTTTGGTGTTTCTTTCCTTTTGTCCCATCTTTTTTTTTGTTCACAGGTATTATTTAGTATAGAAAATGTAAGTAATTTACTGGTAACGATGCAATTCGCAAGCTTATAGTCATTCACTTGTGACGCAATACGATAATTTTTTTACTGTACTTTGCAATAAACCATGGTAGGCCGAGAGACCGATAAATAAAACAATAACTCTTATCTGAATGTAGACACATAACTGTCTGACGCAGTGATGAATCTACTGGTTGCCAGACGCAAGAGTCCAGTCCTGAGCCCCACGTACTTAAGTCCCGCACCTCGATCCACAGCCACACTGACTTGGGTTGAGATGATCAAGTATGTCACAATGATTGGCTCAACAGCTGCAAGTATGGCAAGGTACGTCATGTTGTGACGTAACATGTCAAACATTTGTCATTCACCTTTGGGTTATTTCCAGACAAGTGCGCTCCCACGCGTCTTTTATTAAACTAATTGTCTCAGCGTCATATACGCCGCTTCCGGGGATATTAAGCGTTAAATAGTTACGCTGTAGGAAGGAAAAAATGAGTACTCGAGAAGGTATATTTTCGTCTCAAGCAATAAATACGCAATAAATTCCGAAGGAGATATATTCAGGACGGGATTATTAGCAGAAACTGTTACAACATGCCTTTAAAATAACAGCAGTGACACATATTCACATATCTGAAATAGCGCATCAGATTAATGAATTGGGCATTTTATTTCGGAATAGAGTGATTGATGGTGGTACAGCTGGATGGGAAATCACCCACTCATTACTTACAAATCTTTCCTAATGTTCGTGAGTTGAAGACTCGATCACGTGGGGATAGAAGACATGGAAACGTCAATACAGAAGTGTCACAACGTCTTCTGACGAGAAAAATTTGGAGTCTGTGCATCTATCCACGAGATAGTCGATGATGAATTCTCTTCTGAGTAGGTTTTACTGAAATTTCGTATGAGTTTAGCTAACTGGAAACGTCATTATACTATCCTTTTGAAAATTTTCTCCGTTTCATGAAGGCTACCTGTATGACGTCACTACAGATAACGTTCCGTATTTTGCGAGACTTAACTGCTAAACGCCTCATCCAATCACATACTGCAGATCAATTCGGAAATTATCCATAAAAATATTTTATATGCTGAATTAAACTTAACGGCACAAGTGATGAACAGTTGCTCATTAGGTACAGGTTCTGAAATGAAAATGGAATAACGAGTGGTAATCACAGCTGTCTTAGGTTTGTTTCACAGAATCTCTCAAAGTCTCTCTTGCTATACGTGTTTTTAATAATGTTTATCATAGACAGTGAAAATTTGCTAAAATACGAAATGTAAGGGGTGACCAAAAAGCTTCCGTTCGAACGCCGTACAGAGTGGGTACGCCAATCTGGCAAAATCGCCGTGAGTTTTGAAGCAATCATCCTACTGACGCACCAGGCTGAAGTTGTCTGTTTGGCAAAACATGGTGTCCTGCTCCGTGAAGAAGTCCGTTACTGCCTGTCGCATATCTTCTTACGATAGTTCCCTTGTTTAAGGGGACCGAAGGCGTGATAATCACACGGGGAGAGGCCAGGTCCGTACGTCGGGTGCTCGAGTGTCGCACACTTGAGTTATACTCTGAGGTGACAAAGGTCACGGGATACCTCCTAATATCGTGTCGGAACTCCTTTCGCCCGGCGCAGTAGAGCAGCTCGGCATTGGAAGTCCCCTGCAAAAATATTGATGTGTGCTGTCTCCTTACACTTTCATAACTGAGAAAGTGTTGCCGGTGCAGGGTTTTCTGTACGAGCTGTCCTTTCGATTACGTACTTTAAATGTTCGATCCGATTCATGTCGGGCGTTCTGGGAGGGCAGATCATTCGCTCGAAATGTCCAGAATATTTTTGAATCCATTTGTAACTGTTGCCCAATGGCATGGCATCGTCGTTTGTCAACATGAAGTCCACGAATGGCCGCAAATGGTCGCCAAGTAGCCGAACACCATTTCCAGTCAGTGATCGGTTCAGTTGGACCCGAGGACCCGCTCCGTTCCACGTAAACATAGCCCACACCATTATGGAGCCACCACCATTTTGTATAGCGCCTTGTTGACAACTTTCACTACTAAACTAACTGCAGTTGCAAAGCCAAAATGCAAGATATTTGACTGACACTTATTTAGAATTTGCTTAAATAAAAACGACAGGGAATTGGGAGGCGGAACACGACTAAGGAGAATGACTGTAATATCTTACTCGAAAATCTTACTATATTGTGAAATTGACATGTAAAAAAAAAGAAACTTGGTGTTAACTACAAAGCTGGCCTCATTCAAAGCGCATAAATACATAATTATTGATCACCTTATTGTAGATCGATGTAGCAATATGTAGAAAGATTCTTAATCAAAATTTCATAATAGTATTTGTAGCATTGTTGTTGTTGTTGTTGTCTTCAGTCCTGAGACTGGTTTGATGCAGCTCTCCATGCTACTCTGTCCTGTGCTAGCTTCTTCATCTCCCAGTACCTACTGCAACCTACATCCTTCTGAATGTGCTTGTGTATTCATCTCTTGGTCTCCCTCTGATTTTTACCCTCCACGCTGCCCTATAATACTAAATTGGTGATCCCTTGATGCCTCAGAACATGTCCTACCAACCGATCCCTTCTTCTGGTCAAGTTGTGCCACAAACTTCTCCTCTCCCCAATCCTATTCAATACTTCCTCATTGGTTATGTGATCTACCCATCTAATCTTCAGCATTCTTCTGTAGCACCACATTCCGAAAGCTTCTATTTTCTTCTTGTCCAAACTATTTATCGTCTATGTTTCACTTCCATACATGGCTACACTCCATACAAATACTTTCAGAAACGACTTCCTGACACTTAAATCTATATTCGATGTTAACAAATTTCTCTTCTTCAGAAACGCTTTCCTTGCCATTGCCAGTCTACATTTTACATCCTCTCTACTTCGACCATCATCAGTTATTTTACTTCCTAAATAGCAAAACTCCTTTACTACTTTAAGTGTCTCATTTCCTAATCTAATTCCCTCAGCATCACCCGATTTAATTTGACTACATTCCATTATCCTCGTTTTGCTTTTGTTGATGTTCATCTTATATCCTTCTTTCAAGACACTGTCCATTTCGTTCAACTGCTCTTCCAGGTCCTTTGCTGTCTCTGACAGAATTACAATGTCATGGGCGAACCTCAAAGTTTTTACTTCTTCTCCCTGAATTTTAATACCTACTCCGAATTTTTCTTTTGTTTCCTTTACTACTTGCTCAATATACAGATTGAATAACATCGGGGAGAGGCTACAACCCTGTCTCACTCCTTTCCCAACCATTGCTTCCCTTTCATGCCTCTCTACTCTTATAACTGCCATATGGTTTCTGTACAAATTGTAAATAGCCTTTCGCTCCCTGTATTTTACCCCTGCCACCTTCAGAATTTGAAAGAGAGTATTCCAGTCAACATTGTCAAAAGCTTTCTCTAAGTCTACAAATGCTAGAAACGTAGGTTTGCCTTTTCTTGATCTTTCTTCTAAGATAAGTCGTAAGGTCAGTATTGCCTCACGTGTTCCAACATTTCGACGGAATCCAAACTGATCCTCCCCGAGGTCCGCATCTACCAGTTTTTCCATTCGTCTGTAAAGAATTCGCGTTAGTATTTTGCAGCTGTGACTTATTAAACTGATAGTTCGGTAATTTTCACATCTGTCAGCATCTGCTTTCTTTGGGATTGGAATTATTATATTCTTCTTGAAATCTGAGGGTATTTCGCTTGTCTCATACATCTTGCTCACCAGCTGGTAGAGTTTTGTCATGACTGGCTCTCCCAAGGCCGTCAGTAGTTCCAGTGGAATGTTGTCTACTCCCGGGTCTTGTTTCGGCTCAGGTCTTTCAGTGCTCTGTCAAACTCTTCACGCAGTATCTTACCTCCCATTTCGTCTTCATCTACATCCTCTTCCATTTCCATAATATTTTCCTCAAGTACATCGCCCTTGTATAAACCCACTATATACTCCTTCCACCTTTCTGCCTTCCCTTCTTCGCTTAGCATTATCTTAATTAATTTTACCTCAGATATTATTTCTTCCGTAACTCATTAATGCACGATAGTGAAATTATTACACTGAATATTAGTAGTAAGCGACTGCCTACTCCGAAGCCTCGCAGCAGACGCTTCCAGCCTCTGACACGCTACTCCTGCTACTCCGGAGCAACAACTGCCCATCATTGCGCGACCTAACATAAGACCTTTGTTGCACATATTCTGCCTCGGCAGTAGCTGCCTCGCAGCGTTCTTTCACACGTTCATTTTTTTATTCGACATATCGCTTATGCTCTTGGATAGCACGTTGAAATTTTGTGTTTTCATTGTATGTACCTATGTAAAACCTACGCGTTGTTCGATCTACAGTTGGTTGGACCTGCAATCACTGACACCAGTGATTCCTGTCAGGTTTGAACTCGACTGACACACAGGGCCTGCTACTCGTCTCCGATCTCTATCGGTTAACATCTTTCTACGAGCACTTTTCTTATACCACGTTACGTGGCTAGTACACCATTCCTTGTAGACACTATGGAAAGTGGAACAAATAGGACAACTTCATTCACGGTTATGTTACAGGCACGAAGGAAAAACCATAGCTCCATACTGCCATTCTGTCATGGCTTCCTGGTTCTAGTTTTACTGCATCTACAACTCTCCAAATAGGCGAGTGTGCTCTTTCAAGGAAGTATCTAATGTTTTGTGGAGTGAGCTCTTATTTGTGTGTTAACAGCCCTGTATATCATACCTGGATACTCGCTGCGAGCGAGGCCACTAGTGTCATTCAAACATCGATAACTGACATGTGATATTTTCGATAGCATTTTCATAAACTACTGATGTGTCGACTAACTACCGATTGTTACACACAAGTATTTCAAACGAAAAATAACTTCCTAGGAATTTTTATTGATTATAGATAACAATACAGCGTATGCAACTTTTTTTAATAAAAATTCAGGTATTTGAATTCTTCCCCTTTAGTCTGTTGCGGTTTTCATTAATTATTTCTCCTGCTATGGAGAAATCCCCTGTGTAGGAAGTGAAGTCGCAGGACAAGACGAATAGTTAGTGGCCATTAACCGCAACGTACTATTAGATTTTGCCCAGTATTCTAATGCACAAGCTTTTTTGTCAATTACATGTTTTTCAAAATATTGACGTATGTCAGTTACGGAATCACTGGTGTAACGACATCGATGTTACGCTGCTGCTGATTGGGTAAAAAAGTAGACCTTCCGATTTTAAACTGTTGGACGTTATCTGTAGAAGTATTAGCACTGCTCATGGAAGCTCCTGTTTCAGGTATTGTTCAAATGGTTCAAATGGCTCTGAGCACTATGGGACTCAACTGCTGTGGTCATTAGTCCCCTAGAACTTAGAACTACTTAAACCTAAGGACATCACACACATCCATGCCCGAGGCAGTATTCGAACCTGCGACCGTAGCAGTCGCACGGTTCCGGACTGCGCGCCTAGAACCGCGAGACCACCGCGGCCGGCTCAGGTTTTGTTCTTAGTGTTGATTGTGCAATGTTGTCCGGCTCTTGAAATGCCCCGAAACCAAGTTATTTGAAACTCGGATCTAATAACGTCGCAGGCATATTAACAGTCCGTGTCAACGGGTTCCAGATGACCTATTACTTCTTGTGTAGCTAAGTAATTTTCTGCTGCAAGAGAAGACGGTGGTTTTGAAGTATCATGGATCACAATTGCAAGCTCACTTCAAACTTCCAAAAGTCATTTGAGCATGTAGTATGAGCTGTGCCACCGACCACCGAGTGGAGGCCTTTTGCATCCGTTTCAGTTCTTTTTTGTTTGCTCTTTTTTCAGCATTGAGCAGTTTGTCACTGGCTAGTATACAGCTATGAAAGAAACGCACAATAGCCTTTATTTTCAATAAAATTTCGAAAAATAATGCTGCTTTGATACCGTCTTGTACTGTTAATTTGGTGCTGTGGGCATAACTGAGCGAATGTTGAAACCGTGAAATTTCAGAAGTTTCTTTCATAGCTGCAGCGTTGCCTGTAACCACTACTATTGTCTTAACACGAATATTGTATTCTAGTAAGATAAAATTGATGACCTGAAAAAATATAATGTTAAAATTAAGTGTCAATATGACATTCTAAAAAAATATCTTTTTAAACGTCTTCTTAAGTGAAAAATTACTTTCACATATAAACTGTGCTGCTACCTTAGGTGTGCATTCTTGCTGATGAACTGCAGCAGATATTGTATAAACCGCACACGGGAGTAACAATGTTTAGTGAAAGCGTATGAAGAGGCCAGGGATGCTTCTCAGTTGAGTTGACACTCAATACAAAAAATACAAAACCGTAGTGCTACAGCTGTTACATCGTTGAGGTCGTCAGCAATCGTAATATTAATGCGGTCGACATAAAATGAACTGCTTGTGGAAGTTTTCTTGGGCGTTTCGCCGTTCGCCGAGGGAAGCGGTATAAAGAGCACTATAGTAATGAAGGCTAAGAAAAGGTGCGGGGAGAGACAGCAGTGCTGGCACTTTCACCCAGCGTACTAATGCCTAGTTCCTATAATATACCAGGGCCGCTCAAAGTCTGCAGTTGACAGATCCTGAGAGATAACTTTTCGCCGGCTTCACTGTACTTGCGATACAACAGCTTCCACTACACAACAGATGAGTTTCCCCTTACCGCTGGAAAATTCCGGTTCGATTAATACGGCCTACATAGACAACTTTCGGTGGTTAGCCTTTTCTGGAAAACGATATGCACTAATACTGACGCCATTTCATATGGACCAGAAGCTTTTAAGTCTGTTCCGATTCGCTAACACAGTGGAAGCACTTCCGTATAAATCACACACCAGAGCACTATGATTATGTACTGTCCAGCAACACCGTAACAGTAACGCTATGACGAAATGATTTTGCTATGCCGTGTTAACTATCATTAAAATGTCATTTTTCGTTCTGCTAACTACGTTGTATTACAACATTTTTTACATTTGTATTGCATGCTACAAGCAAGTATGCTCACACATTAAAGACGACAATCTGTATAATGCACATTCATGAATCCATGTTATTTACATGTGTAATTTTCACCATAAGCATGAGATCGGTACTGAATGCTGACGACCATGGGTTGTTACCACTGAAAGACAAGCAAGAAAATTCTCCTTCTCACGACCCCTTCTCCAATCTATTAACAACATATATTTACAAACAGCATAGACTGGCTAAGGCACCACAATACGTGATCTGACTAACTACCTCCATGCAGTCTACTTTCCATCTTCCCTCCGCACACCATTGGACGTAATAGAACTCGACTATTTTTCGCGCGCCAATTAGAGAAGAATTACATTATAAACGATATGACAATCGATAGTTTAACCAAACAACAAGTAATGACGATGGTACAGATGCTATCCATTAATCGATATTTAATCCATTTAAGTAAGAAACTTGCTGGCAGATTAAAACTGTGTGCCGGGCCGAGTCTCGAACTCGGGACCTTTGCCTCTCGCGGGCAAGTGCTCTACCAACAGAGCTACCCAAGCACGACTCACGCCCCGTCCTCACAGCTTCACTTCTGCCACTACCTCGTCTCCTACTTTCCAGACTTTACAGAAGCTCTCCTGCGAACGTTGCAGAAGTCTTGCTTGGGGAGCTCAGTTGGTAGAGCACTTGCCCGCGAAAGGCAAAGGTCCCGAGTTCGAGTCTCACCATGGCACACAGTTTTAATCTGCCAGGAAGTTACATAACAGCGCACAGTCCACTGCAGAGTGAAAATATCGCATTTGTATACACGATACTCACTTCAGAAATTCCATTTCTTAATTTCATTCATCATAACATATGTTTATGGAAAGCCTGCAACTGCGTCATTCGTCATTTAAATAATAAAAGAATCCACTAGCTGCGTATTTTTCAACGTGAAGCTTTTAGAGAGTTTATTCTCATTATCAAAACTAAATGCTCACTTAGGTATATTATGTGGTGTTTGTATATGTGCTGTTCTGCCTCACTTGCCTTGCAGTTGTGTTTTTATGGTTTACTTCAATCGGACAATATTTATTTTGATAGATATTCCGAAACGCCACATGTAATACCTATATAAATATTTCTACTTTATCATGACAATAAATTCTCCCAAATCTTTGTACAGATATTCAAAAAATATGTAACTACTGCAGTGTGTCATTATTTAAATCATTGTTGCTATTTCTGCTAAAGATCGTCCCATGGCTAAGTTAAGATCTTACCATCAGCAGCTTTACCCCTGATATGTGCAGCAGCTACCGCTGGTTTAATTTTATTCTTGTATTTGTCCCTCTTTGAAGCTTTCATTCGTCCTTTTGGTGCTCCAGTTACGGATTGGTCATGTGTAGTGTTTGACCATGCGCTTTTACATCTTTCGGGGTATCCTTCCTGATGCTCAAAGTTTTTTAGAATATCAGCTCTAATAAACCATGATTTCTTTCAAAGTCCTTATTCCCAACTCTTATCGCATTCTTCGTTAAATGTATTGGCTATTGACCTAACATAAAACGTTTCGTCCTGTTGACGCTGTATGGTCTATCTGCCTCAGCATTACTGTAACGATTAATGAAGTCAGTAAGAGCATTTACTTCATCATCATCAACATCATAATCATCTTCTTCGTCTTCTTTTGTGCCTCATTTTATCGTGAATGACAGCCCTTTTAGACTATCGGTTACTGGCTTAAACATTTCCGAGAGATTCTGATCTCGTTGCAGCCGCCCTAATTTTAATAACAGTAACTTTATCAACGAAATGCTGCTGTATACTATCCGCTCCTGAGATAGTTTACAACTGATACATATTTTGAAGCTACTGGTGATGATAGAAGTTAAGTCTCTTAGCTGTCGCCTTGAAATATTCGCGCATAATTCTTAGTTTTCTGTTGATTTCCTCAATTTTCTTGTTGACACACACTGATGTGCAAAAACATTACGACCACGTGGTTAGTAGCTTATTTGTCCATCTTTGGAACGAAACACATCAGTCGTTTGTGTATCAGGGATCCAACAGTTTGTTGGTTGATTTGTGGAGGTATGTGGCATCAGATGTCTATGCACATGTCATGTAATTTGCGTAAAAAACCGGCCGCTGATTTGCATACGCCGTGATGGCGCCTAATAGCGACCCAGATGGGTTCCATAGGATTTACATCAGGCGAATTTGACCACCGAGATATTATCTGAGTTCACTACAATGCTCCTCACATCACTGCCGCACAGTTATGGCTCCGAGATTTGGACAGCTATTTCGTTGTCGCGGGAGATACCAAGCATGAAGGGATGCAGATGGTTCGCGCCTGTCAGCACGTCTTCGATGACTACCACTGGTCTCATGCAAGCGCAGGGAATATCTCCCATAGCACGATACCGCTCCCACCAGCTTGCGCCCATGGCGCGCTGCACGTTTTGAGCCACCATTCACCTCGATGACGGCGTTTGTGGGGACAGCCAACGACCTAGTGTAGCAAAAACGTTATTCACCCGAAGAACTGACATGTTTCCATTGATTGACTGTCTAATCCCGATGTCCCTTGCCCACTGAAATCGTAATTGACCATTTCATTGGGTGAACATCTGCGGGCTGTCTGCTGTGGAGCTCCATGTTCAACAATGTATGCTGATCGTTATGGTCCAAAACGCTTGAGCATGCACCAGCACTGTGGTGTTTCGGCAGAGGTGTTACAGATCCCTATTTATCCTATTTTACAGAGAAGACACGTTTCCGAAACCCACGTTGTGTGAAGGATCGTGGATGTCAAACCATTTAGCACGTAGTGGCAGTTTCCCTGGCCTTCTACTGCATCTCTTTCTGTAGATGCTCTCAACAATAGCACGTGAAGATTAGACTAGCTTCGCCTTTTTCAAGGTACTCGTTTACAGGCTCTGTGTAAAAATAATCTACCCTTTTTCAAAGTCACTTATTTCAATGTATTTCCCCATTTGGAGCCTATTTCTTCGCTGGGTGATCCCCTGTCCCTGTCCGCTTCGCATGCGTACTTTTGTTACTGCATAAAAAAAAGAAATGGTTCAAATGGCTCTGAGCACTATAGGACTTAACTTCTGAGGTCATCAGTCCCCTACAACTTAGAACTACTTAAACCTAACCAACCTAAGGACATCACACACGTCCATGTTTTAGTCAGGATTCGAACCTGCGACCGTAGCGCCTAGAACCGCTCGCTCACCCAGGCTAGCGTTACTGCGTCACATGCCTGCAACTAGGCGGCATACAACGTGATGGGCAGTAGTCATCATATTTTGGCTTATCAGTGTACAGTTCACATTGCTGTATTCTAGAATTCAGCACCTCGACATTTATAGTCCGCAATTCGCTAAGACTTTCCAGTTCTATTAATTTAGCTTTGATTGCCACGATTTTTCAGCCAAACAGGTGCCTGGGCTTTGCGCTCTCTGAGTGAGTGTGCGACACATGCGCGAATTTGTCCATAATGTCTAGTATGCTAATACAGCTACGTTTTAATACACTGACTATTATGCCAAAGTCCGCAGCTCGTGGTCGTGCGGTAGCGTTCTCGCTTCCCACGCCTGGGTTCCCGGTTTCGATTCCCGGCGGGGTCAAGTATTTTCTCTGCCTCGTGATGACTGGGTGTTGTGTGCAGTCCTTAGGTTAGTTAGGTTTAAGTAGTTCTAACTTCTAGGGGACTGATTACCATAGATGTTAAGTCCTATAGTGCTCAGAGCCATTTTTTTGTGCCAAATCTCATTGAAGTTTCGTCTGTACCGGCCCTCATTCAGTTTCCTAATTCATCTGAAAGTAGAAAGCCATTCTGCGAATAATTCCAGCAATCCACCCTTAGTAGTGAATTCTTTGAATGACTCGTCTGTTAAAACATGTACTTGGTGAATGTGCTTTAAAATCAGATCATCCGGTTTGAAAGCAATAATTAGATTCAAACCATCCCAGACCAACTGCGTCAGGACCCTTCAATACATCTGACTCAAACAAAATACGTTGACGGCAACCAAAGCAGAAATATCTGTGAAACTTTTTTTATTTGTCACAGCGACATTGTAGAATATGAATACTCAATTAAGCTTCACTTTTTTCAGGTGGTGGGCTATCACTGCTTTCGCTTAACGTCTGGTATGTTACTCCGCCAATACCTTGCAAAATCTCCAGCAATATCTGATATTTCGGTTGAATCAATTTTTGAAAAAAATATGTACGTGCTCGAAGTGAACTCCCTCGAAGTGTTAAAACAAGATTAGTTTTCGCAGAGCCCGAAGGCCCAACAACCAAATCACGTGTTATATTGGGAAGTAATGATCCATTTGTCGTGTTCTGGTCTCCAGTTTCATCACTGCAACCAATTGCTTACTACAAGACCTTTGTGGTGATGTTGTTTCATCTAGTCGGTCATGGTGGTAACTGGTCGTTTACATTTTATTACAGGGGGATAAATTCTTACATATAGCTCGGCATGTAAACAACTGAAAAACGGTCATGTTTCAGTGGCCACTTCTGGTACTGCTGAATTGTACACTTCCACCTCCATCTTCCGATGGGTGGAAAGTCTGGCGAGCTAACTACAGTAGATTATTCCATAACGTTCCACAGAACTGGTAGACATGCGACTGCCGCCTTTGTCGACACTCTGTCTCATTCTGTATTGCATAGCTGGCATTCATTAAACTCTTAAAAGTCTGCTCCTATAGATGTATTAACTATATGTTGATAAATATTTTAACTGTACCAGGGAAGTTCCCTACAGAGATTGTATGTGCACTTGACAGCAAAAAAAGTGGGTCACTGCCAAATACAACGAACATAACGTAGCTGTGTTGCAGGTCCTCTAAACACCAACTCCCCGTGGGGTACAGTCCTTTGACTACACACAATGGGTACCGCAAGAGACTACTAAGAGACCAAAAATCTTTATCGCAGTCAGTCTAAGCGTCAACTAATATCGTCATACAAAACATATTAGAAAACACGTTCTTAGCGATGAGACACCCCATAACACTCATAAACTAACCTTAACTACACAAGTGACATTCCAAAAGTTCTGAGAAAACGCATTATTTTACATATATCGTACAGTAATCCTTAGTCAAAATTAAATACTTGAGACAGTATATGGAGTTACAAAGCTGTACGGCATTTGGAAAAAATTTTTTTCGCTCTCTAAAAGGTTTTCCATCCATGTGCTGAAGGTCGCTCAATGGCGAGTGGCTCTGGAAACTGGATATTGGACGAACCAGTAGAAAAACACGATTAACGGCAACAAGTGCTCTAAGGAAATCTCAACATTAACAGCGAATCACCAGTAACATCATTGTTCTCGTAACACATCAACAGCTACGTGTACACAAATTTGAACTTTAAATGACATGACAAACGTCGTCGTTCTGGACCTGGATTCAAACCCAGCACCTATAGCCATTGCTAACTAAGCTAAGCTTTGTTTGTGACTTATTGAGACTGGATCACTAGGCATAAAGAGACGTGAAGTATAGAGGTTTGCACCAGTATCAGTTATCAATTCAGATGCTGAAAATAAATGACGAAAATGTTTGTACTGAACTGGGCATCCTGTCCTAACAGTTACCGTCCTGGGAACTATCCCCAACGACGTTTGATATGGTGTCATTTACAACGAACAAGGTATGCTCATGTTTAAAATTTAAATGCCATCATATAAAGCTTGTGACAGGTATGTGATCCCAGCACTTAATCGGATTATTAACAAAGTACAGTCATGCTCAAAAGTATCCGAACGACCTGGTTTGCATTTCGCCTGATTCCCATGCAACCCACATAACGCAGCTGTCTAGCAGGTCCTCTAATCGCTCCTCGATGGAGTCGTTTGACTATTGACAATGGTTCCAAGTCACCACTAGAAAACACTGCTCTGTATCGCAATAAGTCAAGATGTAAAGTAATACCTCGGTACTACAAATATCAGGGAACACCTCATCACAGATAAGACTGTCCTTAAGGCTTGTAAGCTCACATTTATTGCAATAAATGTCATACCTGAAATATTAGCACTCTCATTATTACGTCAGATAGGTAATGCACATAGTACGTTCGCCGTATTCAAGATTTCATCTTCAAAGTAACATACCATACTTGTTATTTAACACAAAATGTCATTAAAAATTTACATTATTCACGAGCAGCTAGTTGAGAATATGTATGAACTTCAAATGACACGACGAACCGACTCGTTCTGTATATGGATTCAAACCCAGGTCATGCAAACTAAGATTTCGTGACTGACGGAAATTAACAGTCATTCCTGACTTGGCATAGTGATATACCTCATTTTTGGACAGTATCAGTTAGCAACTATCAATTTTAAATTACATAACGTAACATTTCTAGCGGTCGCGAATTCCTACCCAGCATCTGTTGTCTCTCTTAACGAACTACGAGAGATGTTAAATATTGCTACTTCACATGTAACTTACTTGAAATGCAGTGAGGTAAAGCTTTGTGTTGGACAGGGATTCGAACCCAGAACCTAATCGGATTGTTAGCGAAGCACAATCAACGAAATGACGAGACGAAACATTAATTTTTCCTTTCCAGGACTCCGACCCGGCACATATCGCTGTTATATTCTACAGAAAAGGAACGTTAAGTATGGGTTTGTTACACCAGCAGCGACATGTGAGCATGTGTGAACTAGAAATAATATGACGAAGCGTTCAGTGCTGACTGAGAATCGAACCACCAACATATCGTTGTTGACTACACACAAAGAGACGACACTTACCGAATTTTTCTCCAGCAGCAGCTCGGAATAACATCCTTGAACTTACAGTGATCTCGCAAATAGTTCTGTGTCTCACTGGGAGTCAAAAACGTCAGATATCGTTAGTGTTAACAACGAATGAATATGCATTAAAAATAAAAATTATTATCCACCAGCAGATAGGTGTTCTCATGCTAGAGCTTGATAATACATAGTGAAAAGTTTAGTGCTGGCCCAGGATTCCACCCCATTGATGCGCAATATGTGGAGATGTTTTGAACAAACAACAAGTTGTAGTCGAGCTGTATTGTCACGAAGGGATCAAATTCCGCGTTAAGGGCGGTCTGATTTGCATTCCCAGTTCAGAACCAATTTTATCGACATACGGAAGCTCAAATGAAAGACAGAATAAGTGTCCTGTGACCATACACAGGTTTTGTTTCCCCACTAGAAATAAATAACTAGTATAAGAAAGGTTACTGGTGATAGAGTTTCTACACGTCACCACTCGTTACTTTATTGTGGTTCCACCTAACGTCTACTTTGTAGATAAGAAATATCATGTTTAATGTGATTTTCAGACAACAACGCCATTATACCTTCTTCACTTAGCGTAGCCAGAAGAGAATAGAATCTGCCTGTCCCTATCAAAAAACATCAGCAGAAGGTGGAATCGACCCGAGACCATCATAACATGAAATTATCATCAGTCCAACAGACCACCAATCACTCTCCTCTACGACTCATTTCTCTATCATAACACCGTTGCAGCACACAAGATGAGAATTCTGACACACAGGTTCCCTGTAGTGGTTTGCAGGATGTTCAGTACATTCAATTAGTTGGTTGACCGAATCGCCATGAACTAGCTGCCTTGGCTAATGCCGAAGTTCTGGAGGAATTGTTGTTCACTTCCAGAGGTGCTATAGCTATGTCACATCTACGAGTATAACGGTAAGTGTTGCGCACTGTTGATAAGATGTCACTTGTTTTATTACATTCGCTACTACTTTTTTTTAAAAAACGAAATTCTGCTGTCTGCTGAAGTTATCAATTTAATGGAACATTGAACATAATTCTCTTCACTTCTCAACCCAAAATAGTCGCATGTGGAAAAAAGGCTAACTTCTGCGTCAATTTGTTCTTTTAAGGTTTAATAGACGGCCAGGCAGCAGATACGTCTCGAAGTTTTTGTATTGTATATGGAGAGAGTGCATCGTGCCAAAATAGTCAGAAAAGTATTTTCTGCATTAGCTGTCGTCTGGTAGTGGCATTTTATTCTTCTTCAAGCCTTGTTTGACAGCTTTAACTCAGAACAAGTTTTCTACATGCATGTAATCAATAAACTGCATGTGCATTGTCGGACTGTTATAGATAACATCAGAGAATTCACATACATCGTTGATTAATTTCTCTCTCATGTTTAGTATTGTATTAACAACACTAAAAGGAACCGTACGAAAACTGTGCACTGTATTGTAAAAAATGAAATAAAACTGCCCACGATAACCTTACGACTAAAGTAAGTCTGTTTTAACAACACTGAGTACCTGTACACAAGCGTGCCTCTATCGTCACGAATTAATAAAATACTACTCACTTAGAATTCGATTGGGTCTGTGTTTAAACTGTATGCTGTGTCATACTCAACAGGTATGTAAATGTGGCATTTCATAAATAAAGTTACGTACTCCTAGAAGCCAAAAATTTTCTTGTCAGCAGCGGAAAGAGGCGTTACCTGTTGTGCAGCATTGTATGTTTTTCACCATTGCACTTTGAGCTGAAAGTATTTTTTTACGATTTGCTTATCGATGTTTGATGTGACTGCCTGCAGCTCTTACACAGAAGGGATAAAAACGTTACATTCAGAGAGACTTGAACCGCGACCCATAACAGTCGCCTCTCTACAGGTCAGCACGTCAACACAGAGCTAGAGGTCATAGTGGCTAGAACTCGTAAACCGCTATTTACAGGACGAGATTAGTTGCGATTGCCATGTTCAATTACTTTGCTGGGCTGAAAACCTTAAATTTACGATCTTCTGTTACACCTCAAGCGATAACAACTCAGGTTATTCAATGGAAATGACACGAGAAATCAAGTGAACTTTGAGGTTTACTTCCGTGCACACCAGGAAGTAACTCGTCAATCACAGAGTTGCCAAACATACCTTGCGTTGTTGCCAAATCTCAGTTACATAACCAGCAGGAAGAAGACTAACTGATGTCATCCTACAGTTGGCTGGGAAGTGACCATAGCTGGCTCCTCAAAGACGCAGCTGCTACGGCCTGGACTACGTAATGCGTCTGATTCGCATTTCGGTAACTAGGTTTAGGGACTGGAGCTTAGTTACTAATAACACTCAGAACTGACTGCTATTAAGCGTTATAAATCAGTAACTCTCATAGTTGTTTTTATATTTCTTTCGTAACTGTACTCAAAAGTAAGAATCTCATTCACCTACGTTTTCGTGCCTCGCCGATAGTCGAGCGCAACAAACAAATAAAAATAAAAAGAGAATGTGTGTGTGTGTGTGTGTGTGTGAAAGAGAGAGAGGGTAAAAAATTGTTGTAAATAAATTGAATACTGGTATGCAAAGAAATCTTTCATTAAAATGACTCGCTCCACATAATTACGAAATGTCGTATTCATGATCTATGGAACAAGCATTAATCTAATCTAATCTAATCGTATCATATTGCTGATTATCCATTAAGAGTCATGAAGTACCGAAATTTTCGCCTATATCACTAACCAAATCTAAACTTGAAAATAAAAGACGACAGTTTTTGTAATAAACCGGGACTCCTATCGAGACCCTTTCATCCCTGGTAACTAACCATGAAAGATGTCTGATATACCTCAATTCAGAAGTAACGAAGTGTGTATGAATTTAAAGATGAAGTGCATAACGTGAAGTTCTGCGCCGGAGATACGAACCGAAGACGTAATCGGATTGTTAACTAAGTACTATCAAATGTTACTTATCGGTTTTTCTTGCCAGCTGCTAGGTGTTTAATCTAAAATAAGGACACAAATTTTTGCGCCTGAGCGACAGTCGAACCACACTCTATCGTTCTTCTTTATTGTCAACGAATATTGCTTAAGTATCAATTGTTTACTCACCAACAGTAAGATGTGTGTGTGTTTGTCCAGAAATTGTTGGCAACATGAACAGACATTAAAAATGCACATTAATTTTCACTAGCAGGCCGGTGCGCACGTGATAGGGCTTGAAATGAAATTATGAATATTTTTGTACTGGATCAGGGTTCGGACCCTTTGGAGGAGACCTAGAGAAGACTGCAGTCTTGGGAAAAGGAATGAAATGATTGAACTATACTGTTCCGAGAGATTCAGATCCTCGAAAGAGGAGATACGAATTCCAATTACAGTCCAACATCAAATTTTTCAACGTCTCTAGTTCACTCAAGTACAAGTAAGATAAGAGCCCTGTTTCTTAAGACAGTTCATCAAATCAAATAAAACTTTCTAATTAAGTAAGTTTACTGGTGACAGTATTTCTGTTTACCCTGACCTCCGCCGACGTCGTTTTCCAACGTAAACCGGCTCTGCCCAGTTTGGAATGAAGGAACGTGATGCGGATTCTGGATTATAACAGCTTTCTCTTGAGGTTACCAGAGGTAAAGTAAATCTGTTTGTGTCTCTTAAAAGTAAATGCCTGAACCCACGCATTGCACTTGTTGTAGTTCGTTCCACCAGACCATTGTGGCCACATTTCCCAGCCCCAGGAGTGTGCTGTAATGGATGATGTGCTTAGCTTACTAAACTTGTCACGGTGAAAAAAAAACGCGAGTCTATTAAATGGTTAAGTAGAAGCAAGCTTCTGACGTGGAGATTATGCTCTTCTCATGTCAGCAGGATGTAAAGACTCTTCTAGGCGTCATAGCCTCGATTTGAAGCCATTCAGCAAATTTCTTAGTTCGAGACAATCCACTGTGAAGTGTGAAGTTACCGGATAATTAGATTATCACCATCATTATTACTATAATTTTCTTCATAATGCTGCTGGAACACATGTGCTTGAAGATCATTTAAGTCCTTTTGGTCATTATAGAAGTAGTTGCCCAAGAACAAGTTCTTTCCCTGTCTACGGAATCCTTTTCATGTTAATATCAAACATCAGCATTTACTCGTAGATCACATTAAAACTAAAGTAATTAATGAAGACGTTACTTGATAACGAAAACGCGCTGCCTTTCTTCATTTACTTGCGCCTAGAAATTGCTGTCGAATACTGCCAAAACAAAAGCCAAGGGATCTTACAGCCTTCCAATATACGTCACTGTCGGTTCTTCCATATGATTTGGAAGACGTGACCTGTTTCACGTTGTGTATGACACAGAATCTTTTAGAAAATCAATTGCTTTCCTTTGCAATAAACAGAAAGATTTTCATTCTAAGCTATCCAAGTCCAAAATTTTCGCAATATTAGTTCATATTTAATATTCGCTTCCATGATATAAGGAAAGTATTTCACAGTTGCAAAACCCGCATCCGACTCACTGTCCTTATACTTAGTCGCTGGCCATAAATTCTAGCTCAAAGTGACGCCAGTTTAAGTAACCTAACGTAGCGAAGACTGTTTGTCTGTGCTCTTTCTCACCGGAAAATATGCGATTCACTCATTGGGCTCCGTAAGTACACTGCAATAGTAATTTCTGTGTGTATGCAATGCATACGGATGGTAGAATGTAGTGGTGCTCTCTCTTCCACTTCTGTGTACAATATGCCTGACCTAAACGGGCCCTTTATCATTACAGGCCCTGGGCGGTGCAACATCATATTGACAACGGTAATGTGCTTATACTGACAAGCTCATTGTTCGTTTTACCCGATTTTGTAATCATTTAAGTAAAACAACATGACCTTCGAGTGGGAGACATTTCGTCCCCCTTTTCCTTCTGTGAAATTTGTCAGTAAGCTTTTTGCCTTCGAACCAGCGAAATGCGGCAGAGTACGGCTGGAAAACGATTTACAAACCAAGATTTAGTGCCGTTAACATGATTTCTTTAAACATTGGCGTAGCTGAAGGAATTTAGTTTCTTCTTAAATCGTCTTATGCAGCAACGTTCACAGATATCTCAGATAGGAAAAGCTCTTTATCCAGGTACGAAGGTTGTAAAACAAACTTCCCACAGTTTGTGTCAGGTTGTCTTTTCGTCTGATGGCACTGCGTAAGTATTTTCTGTAAGAGGTATTCCTGTAGCTGTGGGAATCATTGGTAGAAAACGAGTTTCACACCAATGGGTACAGTACTGATAAATATTCTAAATGATTATCAACCTAAGTCTGCGTTCATCCACAAACTGAGGCGTATTTGTAATATTGAAGCTAGACTAGGTATCCTTGTCTTCCTTGAGTGGGCATTGGAAGGCGTTTACACACACGTATACGCGGGTAATCCCAAAGGTAAGGTCGCCTAAGGGACATGCAAGTGCCAACGCAGGCACAAACGATAGATCCTTAATTTTAGTGGCAAGCAGAAACCACAGTGTTGGCTGCATGGTGGCACTGTGATACAGAGCAAGAGTATGGATACGAAGGTCTCATGTTCGATTCTTCATCTGTCCCACGATTTTTATGTGCCGTTTTACACATATTTCCCCTGGAGCAGTATTTGTCGATGTGAAAATGCCGAGTTGCACTGTGGTCCGAAAGCCACGTGAAACTGTAGGGTCCCCTATTAACTGGCTAGGTAAGTCAACTCAACAAGACCGTGCCTATTAAAGCACTCTTGCGACTGATGACTGCTTTACTTTCTATGGGTTCCAAAACTATCGATCTTCAGGTTATTAACATTTTTGTGTTTTCATGCTGTAGCTTTGATACCAGTAAACGTAAGTAACCGGCCGAGCACTGTCACCGTTTGAGTTGTCAAGGTGGTAGACGACGATGCTGTCGACCCCAGTTACAATTTTGGTCATGGCTATGTTTCAGTCGAATACCTCTATGAGCCTTTCTGCGTATTTCAAGATATACTTTTATACACTTGGTGCGCTTCCAAATTGATATCTGATAGAGATGTATTTAGCAACATGAATCAGATATGTTTTCCGTGCAAGATATCGGACAACACGTCAGTGTAGCGAGATTTTGTTTATGTGTTGCGCATGCTGCAAGAAATATTTGTGTTTTGCTTGCTTCTGTGATAGGTTTCACCCCATTGGATGCGAGCAAGCTCACGAATAGACTGTCAATAACTGGAATTACGCAATAACACACTTAAAAGTTGTATTTTTGCATTATGTATCACGATGAAAATAACTGTAAACAGGTTATATGCCTACTTGCTTATTATCGCGCTTCTCGATGCTTTCCTCAAAAAATTAAAATAAAAATAAAAAGAGAGAGACAGAGAGAGAAAACAGAAATGTATTTCAAATATCAGCTCAGCGACGCCATGTTCGTCTCGTGATGTAAAGCAAGGATAGTTGATAGCTAATCTCTCGTTGTACTAGCGATATGTATGGCTACGGGTTCTTTGTTTTCTCTCTGCAAACTGCTAGAACAGAATTCAGTAACAAAGTGGTAAGAACACCTACTCAGAGCTCCAATTAAACACTCAGCCATTCTTGGTTATTTTGTTAATCGTCTGTAATGAAGTAAACATCCTTGATTATTGATTTGTAATTACTACCATTGTTATTGTTATTCGTCACTCCACAACAGCTTTCCTATCACTCATTACCGCCGATGCACGTAACGAATGGATCAGGATGACTGGAATGTGGGATGTTTCGTCACGGAGAATATACACATTTATCTCGGCGTCTTGTGTCAGGGTAATATGAAAATCTCAATAAGAAAAGACGACAATAACACCCAACGCTTTCTGTCCAATTAACTCCATGACGACAGATAAATTGGCGTCTCACTGTATTTTGATTATAATTCGTTAGCCTTTTTGCGACCTCATTTTAATACCTCGTGGGAGCAGGCATAATATTTTGCTTTTTGAACACCGAACAATATCACACAAAGATAGGAGATGGAAGGATACAAAGAAAAAATCAGACTCATGGGTGTGAATAAAGTTCATCATAAGAAGACTAAACAAGAGGGAAACATGACGAAATCAATGAATACGCTCGTTAGTATACATTATTTGTATAGATCTGAAGATGAAAAATCGCAAAAATGGCTCTGAGCACTATGGGACTTAACATCTGTGGTCACCAGTCCCCTAGAACTTAGAACTACTTAAACCTAACTAACCTAAGGACATCACACACATCCATGCCCGAGGTAGGATTCGAAACTGCGACCGTAGCGGTCCCGAGGTTCCAGACTGAAGCGCCTATAACCGCACGGCCACACCGGCCGGCTGAAAAATCGCAGATCTGCACAGTGCCCGCATCTGCACTTTACTTTCTTTCTTAATGTGCATAATTTTTATTTTCTTCTCTTCTGAATTATCAAATGAATTGATTATTACGTGGCACAGAATAATTAGGTAACTGTGTTTGTTACAGCTGCCATTCGCACAAACATTTTTCTACATTCTCGCGCAATTCATGAAATTCTACTTCTATGATCACAAGTCTGCACATAGATGCAACTGATTTCGAGGTGCAAAGTGTTTGATATCTTACTTTTCGTGACAGGTTGGCAAAGTTGATTTCCAAAGACTTTTTATTGTACTGAAATAATCTTTTGTAACAAAGTAACAAGGTAAGCGTTTTATTCGTATATATTTGGTGGGAAACTGTAATCGTGAATGAAGATTACACACCTGAATGGTTGACACAGCTGGTAGGAGAAAACTCTGCATATTAACCAAACCATGCGCCTCCTTTCTGTATCTTCGTTTGACACGAGCACAGGATTCTCCTCCTATAACGCTACAGATCTGTTCCTAGCATAGCTGAGAATTGGCAACATCGCCACAAACATTTGGCAACACTGTGACAGTTCAATCACTTCCGCGTATGGTACTGAACTAACTCGCTAAATTCACTTGATATTCCCTTTCCATTTGAATGACTCGTGGTATATAATCCTCACGTAAACTAAGACACTGACACAGAAATTTCAATTTTTTGGCTACAGAAATGCTATTCTTCACATAAGTGACAACTTTTAATATCTTTCACGATGAGTTCTGAGGCTGAGCGACCAATACCATGATGAGAGAGGCGTGCTGGCAGCAGTGTGTCTGTAGCCCCGTGGTACCGCCCGTGTCTCGTGTTCCAACGGTTAAGAAAATCGTTAGTACCAACCGCGGTAGGGGCAGCGCGTTCGGCTTCATGGAGCTGCGAATTCCCAGAAAAAATTCTGTAACAAAATCAGAAGGAAACATTTACACATCAAATCCTCTTGGCAGTTAGACTCCGTAAGTTGTGTTAATGGTCGTAGATCTCGGCTTTCTGACTGCCAAGCTGCTATACAATACAAGCGTCTCTGAAGAAATTCGAATCGACCGTCAACGATACGAAATTCAATAATGTTCTTCACTTAAGACTCCAATGCCAGGGCGATAAGTATGAAGGAAATAAATTGATTAGCAAATCGTAAGAAAATACGTTCAGCTCAAAGTGCAATGGTGAAAAACTTACAATGCTGCACAACATGTAACGCCTCTTTCCGCTGGTGACAAGAAAATTTTGGGTTTCTAGGAGTACGTAACTTTATTTATGAAATGCCACATTTGCATACCTGTTGAGTATGACACAGCATACCATTTAAACACAGACCCAATCGAATTCTAAGTGAGTAGTATTTTATTAATTCGTGAAGATAGAGGCACGCTTGTGTACAGATACTCAGTGTTGTTAAAACAGACTTACTTTCCTCGTAAGGTTATCGTGGGTAGTTTTATTTCATTTTTTACAATACAGTGCACAGTTTTCGTAAGGTTCCTTTTTGTGTTGTTAATACAATACTAAACATGAGAGAGAAATTAATTATCAACGATATATGCGAATTCTCTGATGTTATCTGTAACAGTTCGACAATGCACATGCAGTTTATTGATAAAACACATGTAGAAAACTTGTTCCGAGTTAAAGCTCTCAAACAAGACTTTAAGAAGAATAAATTCCACTACCAGACGACAGCTCATGTAGAAAAAACTTTTCTGACTATTTTGGCACGATGCGCTCTCCCCATACATAATACAAAAGCTTCGAGACGTATCTGCTGCCTGGCTGTCTATTAAACCTGAAAAGAACAAAATGACGCAGAAGCTAGCCGTTTTTCCACATGCGACTACTTTGGGTTGAGAAGTGAAGAGAATTATGTTCAATGTTCCATTAAATTGATTATTTCAGCAGACAGCAGAATTTCGTTTAAAAAAATGTTGTAGCGAATGTAATAAAACACGTGACATCTTATCAACAGTGCGCAACACTTACCGTTACGCTCGTAGCTGTGACATAGCTATAGCACCTCTGGAAGTGAACAACAATTCCTCCAGAACTTTGGCATTAGCCAAGGCAGCTAGTTCATGGCGATTCGGTCAACCAACTAATTGAATGTACTGAACATCCTGCAAACCACTACAGGGAACCTGTGTGTCAGAATTCTCATCTTGTGTGCTGCCACGGTGTTATGATAGAGAAATGAGTCGTAGAGGAGAGTGATTGGTGGTCTGTTGGACTGATGATAATTTCATGTTATGATGGTCTCGGTTCGATTCCACCTTCTGCTGATGTTTTTTGATAGGAAGAGGCAGATTCTATTCTCTTCTGGCTACGCCAAGTGGAGAAGGTATAATGGCATTGTTGTCTGAAAATCACATTGAAGATGATATTTCTTCTCTACAAAGTAGACGTTAGGTGGAACCACAATAAAGTAAAGAGTGGTGACGTGTAGAAACTATCACCAGTAACCTTTCTTATACTAGTTATTTATTTCTAGTGGGGAAACAAAACCTGTGTATGGTCACAGGACACTTATTCTGTCTTTCATTTGAGCTTCCGTATGTCGATAAAATTGGTTCTGAACTGGGAATGCAACTCAGACCACCCTTAACGCAGAATTTGATCCCTTCGTGACAATACAGCTCGACTACAACTTGTTGTTTGTTCAAAACATCTCCACATATTGCGCATCAATGGGGTGGAATCCTGGGCCAGCACTAAACTTTTCACTATGTATTATCAAGCTCTAGCATGAGAACACCTATCTGCTGGTGGATAATAATTTTTATTTTTAATGCATATTCAATCGTTGTTAACACTAACGATATCTGACGTTTTTGACTCCCAGTGAGACACAGAACTATTTGCGAGATCATTGTAAGTTCAAGGATGTTATTCCGAGCTGCTGCTGGAGAAAAATTCGGTAAGTGTCGTCTCTTTGTGTGTAGTCAACAACGATATGTTGGTGGTTCGATTCTCAGTCAGCACTGAACGCTTCGTCATATTATTTCTAGTTCACACATGCTCACATGTCGCTGCTGGTGTAACAAACCCATACTTAACGTTCCTTTTCTGTAGAATATAACAGCGATATGTGCCGGGTCGGAGTCCTGGAAAGGAAAAATTAATGTTTCGTCTCGTCATTTCGTTGATTGTGCTTCGCTAACAATCCGATTAGGTTCTGGGTTCGAATCCCTGTCCAACACAAAGCTTTACCTCACTGCATTTCAAGTAAGTTACATGTGAAGTAGCAATATTTAACATCTCTCGTAGTTCGTTAAGAGAGACAACAGATGCTGGGTAGGAATTCGCGACCGCTAGAAATGTTACGTTATGTAATTTAAAATTGATAGTTGCTAACTGATACTGTCCAAAAATGAGGTATATCACTATGCCAAGTCAGGAATGACTGTTAATTTCCGTCAGTCACGAAATCTTAGTTTGCATGACCTGGGTTTGAATCCATATACAGAACGAGTCGGTTCGTCGTGTCATTTGAAGTTCATACATATTCTCAACTAGCTGCTCGTGAATAATGTAAATTTTTAATGACATTTTGTGTTAAATAACAAGTATGGTATGTTACTTTGAAGATGAAATCTTGAATACGGCGAACGTACTATGTGCATTACCTATCTGACGTAATAATGAGAGTGCTAATATTTCAGGTATGACATTTATTGCAATAAATGTGAGCTTACAAGCCTTAAGGACAGTCTTATCTGTGATGAGGTGTTCCCTGATATTTGTAGTACCGAGGTATTACTTTACATCTTGACTTATTGCGATACAGAGCAGTGTTTTCTAGTGGTGACTTGGAACCATTGTCAATAGTCAAACGACTCCATCAAAGAGGACCTGCTAGACAGCTGCGTTATGTAGGTTGCATGGGAATCCGTTGAAATGCAAACCAGGTCGTTCGGATGCTTTTGAGAGCGAATGTACGTAAAATCAGAAGTTAAATGTAAAACGTTTTCACTAATAGCGAAATGGTGGAACCCTAATTGACGATAGAATTGTTTTTGCCTGACTGGGATTCGAACCCAGCATCTAGCACCGTCGTTTGCTAGCCAGGAACAGACGATAGATAGCTATTGTTGGTTCAACAGTAGCGAGATGGGCGCATGTTTCGCTAGACATCAGGCGACGAAAAGTTCTGTGCTGAATGGAATTCAAACCCCGCACACGTGGTCATGAAGAAACTTTAAATATCAAATTCTTTTCCAATAATAGCAAGGAATGGCATGTTTGTACTTGCAACGATGTGATGGAAAATACTCTGCTGGCTAGAAGTTGAATCCACAACATGTCGTCGTTGGTGATCACAACGCACACAATGTCAAACCCAAATCCGTTTTCACCAGTAGGATGGAGCGGAATGTTTGAATTTGAAAAGATGTAAGGAAACGTTTTATCTTGTAATGTTGTGATAAAAGCTCATCATGTGGCTGGGAGTTGAAACGAACACGTTACAGCTGACAACGCACGAAGATACTTTGAAAATGCAACTATTTTTCACCAGTAGTTCGGAGTGCACATGCTAGGGCTTGAAATGAAATAATGAATATTTTGTGCTGATCAGGATTCGAAACCAGATAGGTGTCTTTCGAGGACGCCTAGAAGAGTTTGCAATCTTCGGGAACACAGTGAAATCGAATTCTAATCCCAGTCCAGCACCACAATTTTCAAGTCTCTGTTTCAAATAGAGCGAGAGTCTTGTGAACTTACATGCCTATTGGTTCATTAAATGAAATACGTTTTCTAGTTTACGACGGCTTGCTGGTGACAGAGTCTCTGCCTTACGGGGTTTCTCCATCTGTCACAGCTCAAACGAATGCTCAGTTGGCACCGAAGGGATGTTATCTTTACTGCGGACATTGAATTACGGAGCTTACTGGCGTTCTGTACTTGGCGTTTCTAGGGGTGAAGGAGAGCTACTTGTGAGTGTTAAAAATCTACGCCTGACGTGAGATGTGAACCTACACGTTTTACACATCAATACAAAATTAATCCACCAGACCACAGAACCCCTTGCCAAGCACATAATTATGAATTGCAGAGTATTCATTTAGATGTAGATGCAGATGTCAAGGGACGCGTGACAGGAAGGGGGGCGGGATCTGGGAATGGATAGAAGTGCAGAAATGCAAAATATAAGCGTGAAATGCTTGCAAAGTATTGCTTACTTAGTTGTGTGCCACAGTTCGTTTTATCTTAGGACCTAGAGATAAGGAAAGACTGTTCTCAGAACGAAGAATGGGTTATAGGGAAGGGGAGATCAAAGAATACGGTTTCAAAGGTGGAGAGAGGAATGACAGAGAGTAAAGACAGAAGCAATTAAAAGATAAAATGTAGCGTCATTGGAAACCGCTGGATTTATTTACAAAGTTTTGGGGGAGTGTAATGGAAGGGCACTTGCGGCGATAGTGTCAGAGAGAGAGAGAGAGAGAGAGAGAGAGAGAGAGAGAGAGAGAGAGAATAGAAGAGATATTAACAACGAGTAAACATAAATGTTCAAATGTGTGTGAAATCTTATGGGACTTAACTGCTAAGGTCATCAGACCCTAAGCCTGCTCACTACTTAACCTAAATTATCCTAAGGACAAACACCCATGCCGGAGGGAGGTCTCGAGCCTCTGCCGGGACCAGCCTGACAGTCCATGACTGCAGCGCCATAGACCGCTCGGCTAATCCCGCGCGGCGAGTAAACATAATATGAAATCGTTGGCGTATTGTGTGGAGGACGGAGGATGTATTCATGGATGGAGGGGAAGAGAGAGACGTATTTGAAATAACAAAAACTACTGTGACAGAGTCCACCTACGCTGATTAGTTTGTAAGTATGTAGACAGGGTATAAATGAAACCAAAATAGAATACTTAACAAACTGTATATTCAAAAGAAACCCACTTGAATTAAAAGGGCAACTCAAAGGAAAGCTAACCCATATTGTATCTTTTCTGTTGCCACGCGATCTTCCACTAGCTCCCAATGAGGAAAAATGACGAGAAAGAAGACATAACAAAACATTTTAAGAACTCTAATATTTACTCCAGAATCCTTCATTATTTTGTACTTCTATCACGCGTCTTGGCATAGAGTGTATAAGCCGTCGGACGTTACAGCCTGAAGAAGCAACTTCCTCCCAGGCTTCCAGGACGCAGTCTCAAAGAGCGTCCGTAGCAGTTGGTTTGTTTCGTGATCAGTTCTCTGTTAATGTTCTGGCGACCTCAACCCACAAGGTTTCCATGGAGTTCATATCAGCCGCCCGTGGCGGCCAGTCCATGACGTTGACGCTAGTCGTGGAGAGCCGCTGCTGAACAAATGCAGATTTGTGAATAGGAGAATGTTCCTCTTCCAATGTGACGTCCCCTTCTGCGTACAGAATTCGCACTGACGGAAGCATCACATTTTCCAATATGTGGGCATACTGCGCGCTGTCCAGAGTTCCTTCTATCCTGTGAAGATTTCCCGCCCCACTCGCAGAATCCCAACCCCAGCAGATAACAGATAGCCGGCCAGGTCTTCTCGTCGTGGTTACATATTTGCGTCGATGGCGAGTCCCTTGCGGGCTGTAAACAATTCGTGGACCGTCGTTATTGGTGGAAAACACCTTCTCATCAGTGAAAATGACGTTGCCCCACAACGCCCTCGGATGGAGCTCCGCAAATGCTAGCCGGTATAAAACGTTGTCTTCGCTGAGGTCTTGTTTCACGGCGGATCGTCGTGCATGCAGTCCAGCGTCCCACAGCCTTCGGCGAATCGTGTCGCTGGAGCCGGGGAAGTTGGTTTCCCGACGCAACTGCTTCGCATTCAGAAAGGGATTTTCTCTGCGCCTAGACACTAGGTCCCTGTCTTCCTGCTGTGAGATCACTCTCTTCCTGCCTGAGCCAGGAGCCCTGTTGGTGATGCCTCTTTCAAGGCAGATCCTCCACCATCTCGTTGCAGTGGTATGTGGTGCGCCATACTGTCTGCCAGCTTCTCTAATGGAACATCCTCCTTCTTCAATGAGAGCGACGACTCTACCTCGGCCGGCCGGAGTGGCCCAGCGGTTCTAGGTGCTTCAGTCTGGAACCGCTCGACCGCTACGGTCGCAGGTTCGAATCCTGCCTCGGGCATGGATGTGTGTGATGTCCTTAGGTTAGTTAGGTTTAAGTAGTTGTAAGTTCCAGGGGACTGATGACCTCAGATGTTAAGTCCCATAGTGCTCAGAGCCATTTGAACCATTTTTTGACTCTACCTCGAATAGACCTCTCCCAGTGAACCATTACGGCAGACAGCCTGGTGTGTATTTCTGCTTGCCGCTCTTATACTGATTCCAGGAGAGGAGGTAAACATATTTACGTCAAATGGAGCGGCAGAGGCAGAGGCATGCGGCGCAGCCGTGCTGGCTCGTCCCGGGCTGTTGGCCCACCAACGCCACCTCCAGCTCGCTCACTTGCGTCTCGCCTCGGCCAGCCTGGCTGGCCCGTAGCTCGTGAGCCGCGGCTAGTACAGACCCGGGCCGCGTGGTCACGATCACCCCTTGAAGGATCAAAAGTTACACCTAACCTACCCAAGTCTGTAGTACAAACTAACGCAGCTACAGCTATTATGCTATAACATGTGCAGGCACACCTACAGTTGACGATTTATTCAAATATTTGACGTACAATACTTTCAAAAATACATTCATTTTAAACATAGCTACCACAAAATATTTCACCTAGAGAGTAATAGCATGACGCAGGAAACTATACTTTCTTGTAAGCGCTGTGCATTAGATGTAGCCTTAAGGAAACCTGTATTCAACCACGACAACTAAGGGGAATGTAAAAGTAAACAGGTTTGGCGGCAGCTTCTCCAAATAATAGTATGTAATTAGTATATAATAGACGTTTTGTGCACTTATAACATGTACTCAGTGTCTCTGAAACAATACCTGCTGCACGACGGAAATTACTTTCTTCTGAGACACTTCATTTACATCTCAATGATACACGACTACTAGAGAACATTGCTCTTTACGGCACTCAATCTACTTGTAAATTAAAACCATGATATCGCAGATATTAGACAACACGTTACTAGGGATGAGGAAGGCCTTAAGGTTTGCAACTAAATATGCTAATCCTAGCTACTACTGAATATGAAGTTGATTATTAACGTGTCTTCATAACCATGTGTGCGGCGTTCGACTCTCAATCAGCATAGGCGTTTTCGTCACACTATTTCTAGTTAAACGTGTGCACATCTCGCTGATGGTGGATCAACATTGGACATTTCTCGTCTGTTCCTGGTTAGGTATCGACGGCGGTAGTCGCCGGGTTCGAATCCCGGTCAGGGAATACAACTTCATTCGTAATTTAAGGTTCCAACGCCACTACTGGTGACAAACTGTGATATCTACATTCTGATTTTACGTACTTATTCAACAATCCGATTAGGTGCTGGGTTCGCATCCTTGTCCACAGCATTACATGATGGCATTTCAATTTTAAACATGTGCATCCTTTATTCCTTGACAATGCAACACTATACAACGTCTTTCGAGGTTAATTACCAAGAAGGTAATTGTCATGTTAGGTTTCCTGCTTTCGTACAAACATTATCGTCATTTACGTTCAAGTTGAAAACTGATAACTGATACTAGTGCAAACGTCAATATTTGACGTCTCTTTCTGCCTAGTGATCAAGTCTCGATAAGGCACAAAGCTTTGCTTGCTTAACAATGGCTTTACGTTCTGGGTTTGCATCCGGATCCAGAACGAAGACGTTGGTCATGTCATTTAAAGTACAACTTCATGTACAAGTAACTGTTGATGAGTAATGTGAACAACGATATTACTTGTGATTCGCTGTTAATGTTGGGATTTCCGTAGAGTGGTTGCCGCCATTAATCACGTTTTCTTTTAACTGCTTAGTATTACATAAAGTTGATGCGAAACCACTCCCCATTGAACGACGTTCAGCATGTGTTGGGTAAACCTTTTAGACAGCAAAGAACTTGTTTCCAATTGCCATACAACTTTATAAATCCATATACTGTCTCAAATATTTAATTGTGCCTAAGGATTACTGAACGATTTATGTGACAAAACTAGTTGACCCATAACATTTGAAATGACACTTATTGTAATTAAGTTTAGTTTACAAACGTTAAGGACTGTCTGATCTCTTCTGTACTATCGTGGGGTTACTTTACATCTGGACAGACTGTCATAAAGACCAGATTTCTCTAGTAGTCTCTAGCAGTACCCATTGTGTGTATTACAACGACTGTACTGTGGAGGATTGCGACTACGTGCAACACAGATATGCTACGTTGGTTGCATACATTCAGGTGCAGCCTACGTGTTGGAGTTCAGGGGTGACCCAATTTTTTTTGCTGTTGAGTGTACATCAAGCATCATCGAGGGAGAGTAAACGTTTCCGTGGAACACAACCAAAATCTGCTTTGACTCGTCGCATAGTCGACGCCATTCATCTGTGTATAATATTACCTTGACGTCACTAAGTCGAGGGTATTCAAACATTACTCTGGGCAGATCTCACAGATCGATAACACACCGACACTGACACGTTTACACCTACTGGAATTCATACAGTATGTTTGGTTGAACAGCATTACACTCCTGTCAGGTACTTGCTGGTGCAACGACTTTAGGTCGCCTGCAAGGAAAACACCTATTATTAGTTAATCTTATTTGCTTTTTCCTTTCCCCTCAATTCATCAACATCAGCGTTACTATTTACGCAGGAGGGAGTGTTGACAGGACGCAGCGAGAGAGTCCTGCGCATTTATGTTTCACCTACACTCTATTGAGTAGCAAGACATAATGATGATTATTGGTGGATCAGTACTACATACATAGTACTGTGATATCACTGGCGTCGAGGTTCATGGGAATATGGGAGCGTGGGGCTTCGGGCAGTGGTACTTTAAGCGAAATCTGCAGAAGCACAAGGTGCACATGTGTATGGGGGGTGCTGATGTCAGCGATATATGATGTGCATGCAAAGTGCAATCAAATTTTGCTCTCGCGAATGCAGGGTCCGCTCAGGATTGTGGGGGAAGGGTGGAGGAGGAGAGTGGTGCTTGACACGAAATTTGTAGAGGTAACATAGACCTTGGTCTGTCGCAAGATGTCATGATTCCTCGAATGACCTTGAAGATAAGGAAGTGCTGATGTTGATGTCAGCGAAATATGATGCGCGCAATTGCCTCAGCTGTAATATGACACAGGGGTCATTTGAAGGTTGGTTCATTCTCCCCTTGCCCTACTACTACTAATTTTTATGTTTTAATTTAACTTTCATTAAACAAATAAATTTCTAGTTTGGGCCGGCCAGTGTAGCTGAGCGGTTCTAGGTGCTTCAGTCTGGAACCGTGTGACCGCTACGGTCGCAGGTTCGAATCCTGCCTCGGGCATGGATGTGAGTGATGTCCTTAGTTAGGTTTAAGTAGTTCTAAGTTCTAGGGAACTGATGCCCTCAGATGTTAAGTCTCATAGTCCTCAGAGACATTTTTCTAGTTTGGACATGTTATCTCACTGTAATTTTATGCTCTGACTATGGCCATTTCACATTTTGTAAAATACTTAGGGATTTTATACATTTTCTAGGAAAAGCAATACATCTAAATTAAACACTTTCCCAAATAGTTCAAGGCATTCTACGCATCGTCCAGGCACTCCCTTGATTTGATGGTTCAAATGGCTCTGAGCACTATGGGATTTAACATCCATGGTCATCAGTCCCCTAGAACTTAGAACTACTTAAACCTAACTAACCTAAGGACAACACAAAACACCCAGCCATCAGGAGGCAGAAAAAATCCCTGACCCCGCCAGGAATCGAACCCGGGAACCCGGGCGCGGGAAGCGAGAACGCTACCGGCCTTAATTTGACATCTTGCCAGTAAGTTATTTATTTCTGTTAAGTACATAATCCTGCTACCTTTTCCATAGTGTCTTAATTTGTGTTTCTGTACTACTTATTGCCACAAAAGTTTTCCATACCTACCGTGTCTATTTCGGTATGCCTGACATTCTTTCTTGTTTTATGTCTGTCTACATGGCGCTCAGCCTACTTTCTTTATGGTATCTTTAGCTCAGATTCCCGACGTTTCCTCGCTGTAATGGAAGGCACGAAAATGATCAATTCTGTCTCTTCACGCTGCACACATTATTTTACGGTTTGTCTCTCTGACTGTTACATATTTATAACTATAATATCAGACTCTTCTAGTTCATTTATCTACCCTCAAATTACGCTACTGACGAATAATTTCTCCCCCATACTTATCGCCTATTCCCACATCTTTAATTGGAAAATTCCCATGTTTCATACTATTTCAGTGAATGATGTTACCTTAACTACAGTGCAAATTATGTGGGCCGGCCACAGTGGCCGAGCGGTTCTAGGCGCTTCAATCCGGAACCACGCGGCTGCTACGGTAGCAGGTTCGAATTCTGCTTTGGGTATGGGTGTGTACGATGTCCTTAGGTTAGTTAGGTTTAAGTAGTTCTAAGTCTAGGGAACTGATGACCTCAGATGTTAAGTCTCATAGTGCTTCAAGCCATTTGAACCAATTATGTGGCGTGATTAGTGTGGCTCCAAATAGTCATCATATTTTCTATCTGTATGTTACTCTGTGTCAGTCTATATTTTGTGCATGTTTGACTTCAGGTGAATAAGCAGTTGGCATTGCGCTCTCTTAAGTCTTTTTGCGACTTGATGTAGATTAGATGATGATTTTTGACTTCTCTGTTATAATATTATGGCACCCATTTTATTATTTTGGCTAGTCTATGTTAGAACTGATCGTTAGGCTTGTTATATGAAAATTATCGCTACTTTGAAACTTGTCTTGGTATATGACTACATACACAGAATCATTAGACAGCCGCGTTGGATTTCTTTTGTTATTGTTCGTTGGCTTGACATGCTTGCGATGTCTATCATGAAGAAACTGCCGGAAGAGAGGAGAATATAAATCATTTCCATGTTCATGTATAAATCACAGGTTTCAGTATTCGTTATTTTGTAACATGAGTATAAAAATTGCCCGTTATGAAACTGGTTCTCGCAGTTGTTCAATTAATTTTGCCCTTTCCCCGGATTATTCTGGTAAACTACACGCAGGTATCAACTTACGGCGGTTGCAAGCCACAACCTAGCGCTGCCGCAGTAGTTCCCTGACCTACCACGAGAGAGCGTTGGAGGCGCCAGTTAATGACTGCTGCGCCTTGGCTGCGCTACCCAAGCAGTGCGCATTTGCAAACGAGACGCTCGTTTTCAGGCTTTCATTAAAAAAGATAAATCCCACCGGCGGCTCTAATTAAACAACCCCACCCCGATTTAATTAAATTCTGCTCCCCCGCGCCTCTGTCGGCGAGCCAGCGCACTCACAGGAGCGGTGCGCGATTTGAGCGATGCATCCTTTCGTGATGGCGGCTCATTAATTGAAAGTATTCATTATTGAGGAGCTTCAGCCTTCACACTGCAGCCGAAACGGACATGATGTTGCTGTTCATTCAGAGTCATCCAGCAGCACGATAATTGAACGTCAAAATCCATACAAAGGCTCTGCTGCTGGAATAATGTTCTAGATCCAGTTTATGCATCAGTAATCCGGTAACTAAGTCATGAGTTGAGCTTATCATCCTTCGTAAAATCAACACAGCCGTGTTCAGTTTTCAGCCTCAGCCTACCCTACTCTCAGCGACTTTAACACTGCATCATTTACCAAAGGAAAAACTAAATAATTTTGACGACATACTCCATATGTCACATTGCCCAAAGTCAAGCATAAAAGGATTAATTTTATTCAGTTCTGCTAATTCAGACATGTCAGTGCGACAGGCAGTATGTAATTGAAACTCTACACGCATCCACATGACATTACAAGTACTTTTATGTCTATGAAGCTACACTCTCTAAGCGAGGCAGATTATACCAATCGTTAAGTTCTGCTACGTCACGGAGCAGTTCGAGAACCACTGTGCGAACATTGTTATCCTTGGAAAATTTTCTTTCAGCTCACCAAAAAATAGACGTACATAGTGCAAGATACGCTAAAGTCTATGCACCTTGAACATTATTGACACCATTTCACTAAAGGTGGCAGGGGTAAAATACAGGGAGCGAAAGGTTATTTACTATTTGAACAGAAACCAGATGGCAATTCTAAGAGTCGAAGGGCATGGAAGGGAAGCAGTAGTTGGGAAGGGAGTGAGACAGGGTTGTAGCCTCTCCCCGATGTTATTCAATATGTATATTGCGCAAGGAGTAAAGGAAACAAAAGAAAAATTTGTAGTAGGTATTAAAATCCAGGGAGAAGAAATAAAAACTTTGAGGTTCGCCGATGACATTGTAATTCTGCCAGAGACAGCAAAGGACTTGGAAGAGCAGTTGAAAGGAATGGACAGTGTCTTGAAAGGAGGGTATAAGATGAACATCAACAAAAGCAAAACAAGGATAATGGAATGTAGTCGAATTAAGTCGGGTGATACTGAGGGAATTAAATTAGGAAATGATACCCTTGAAGTAGTAAAGGAGTTTTGCTATTTGGGGAGCAAAATAACTGATGATGGTTGAAGTAGAGAGGATATAAAATGTAGACTGGCAATGGCAAGGAAAGCGTTTCTGAAGAAGAGAAATTTGTTAACATCGGGTATAGACGTTAGTGTCCGGAAGTCGTTTCTGAAAGTATTTGTATGGAGTGTAGCCATGTATGGAAGTGAAACATGAACGATAAATAGTTTGGACAAGAAGATAATAGAAGCTTTCGAAATGTGGTGCTACAGAAGAATGTTGAAGATTAGGTGGGTAGATCACGTAAGTAATGAGGAGGTATTAAATAGGATTGGGGAGAAGAGAAGTTTGTGGCACAACTTGACTAGAAGAAGGGATCGGTTGGTAGGACATGTCCTGAGGCATCAAGGGATCACAAATTTAGCATTGGAGGGCAGTGTGGAGGGTAAAAATCGTAGAGGGAGACCAAGAGATGAATACGTTAAGGAGATTCAGAAGGCTGTAGGTTGCAGTAGGTACTGGGAAATGAAGGAGCTTGCACAGGGTAGATTAGCATGGAGAGCTGCATCAAACCAGTCTCAGGACTGAAGACCACAACAACAACAACATTTCACTATGACTGGAGGCAACATTGCATTCGGTCTGTATGTTGCGAGAATTTCACAGTGAGTCTGTGGGCAGTTTAGATGTGTTTGTCCTCGAGAATCGTGCTGTCCCGCCTGCTTCATTTTTGACGTACGTTTCAATTTGCCGCACCGCTTCGCTCGCACACTATGCTTCAACTGTTATTGGTTCCGCAGCACAACTGTGTCCACAGCACACTAGCAACGTGTCACCTCCTCCGACAATGCGAAACTCTCGTAGCGTAATGCTCTTAGCGTGGGACAACATGAGTAAATTAATTTCTCAAGTCTCAACGTAGCACGTTTCTGCAAAGTCGACTGTTGTCTTTGAGTGGTGAGGTACTAAACAGCATGCTAAGCTAACGGTCACCCTCATTCTCTCGTTTGCTTTTCTACAGGCAACAATGTGTTCTGTGCAGGTCACACCACCACGCCGCACGAACCTACAGCTTAGGCGCCATGTTGCAGTACTTTACCTGAATGCATAAAGCTGCAAAATGAGGAAAGGCTGCCGGCTTTATGGAGCAAAATGGTTTACTGTCTCATTTCTCGCTAGTTGCTACAGTTAGATACATCGGGATTCTGGTTGTAACTCGGCATTAGGACTGCGTCCTCACTACAGCTGCCTCTGGTACCACTACGGTAATCGTCGCCGTTCTACTGTCTTGTAAAATCAGCTTCTCGCTCTATTTTAATACATGGTCCATTATTTCTTGTGCGTGGGTTTTCCTTATTGACTGGGCGCTGTCTGCTGGTCCTTTAACCAATGATTCCCCATAGTAACATCAGTTCGGCCACTCACGCCAGTGCTTTCTAATTTATCAAATGTACAGGCCTTCTTGTAAATACGTTTATGGGATTATGTGACAATACATACAGTATGTTTGTTTTAACTTGAGAGAAATACATATCTCGAAAAAGACACATCGTACGAAAACAATGTCCTGGATGAAAAGTTAATATTAGAAAAGGGGGCAAATGTCTGTGCTACATCTGGCCACCTCTTAGCCATCCTCCTGCGTGGGCGGGGTCAGCTTTGTATTTTCAAATACGAAACCCCACACCCTTTTAATTGCATATTCGGATTCTACGCCAAAAAATACTTCCCGTTTACTCAAAACATTCTTTTCCATTCGTGGTAGATGGCGTTGTAATCGACAAATATCAAGAGTGTCTCGTTTTACAATTAAGATGCAACGCATTTGACCCCACATTTCACTTACAGTTTAAACGTAAACCTTTGTGTTCTGACGGTTGATATTGGTGTTCAAACCTTACTTGAGTGTTGCAAACCTAATTTTAGAGTATAAATGATATGGCTAGACGTTGAAATTTCTGGCAAATAAATTACTTTTATGGCAACAGGGCTGCGGAACGTCCCGAAACCAGCGGAATGCCCTGGGTCACGCTAAACGTAGTTTCTAATCAGACATTGAAACGACTTACCCTATTGTACTGTATAATCACATTTTGAACACTGAAGTAAATTTCGAACAAACATCAGCCATTAGAACACAAAGGTTTACATTTACATCGTAAATGAAATGTAGAATAAAATGCGTAAGTTTTCGATTGCAAAAACAGTACACTTTATAATTGTCGATTCAGTGCCATCTACCACGAACGGGAAAGAATGGTTTGAATAAACCGTACATTTTTTTTTTGGCATAGAACTCTAATATACAATAAAATGGAAGGTTGATTTCATATGTTTAGTTGTTACTGTGAATGAAGTTGTGAATGCAAAGTAATATGATAAATGAATATTATTATGTTTCGACTGACAGAGAATCTCTGCTATCAGTCCTGGATGAAATGGGTTTGGATAAGAAAACAACTAATATTATAAAAGCGACCCTTACAAATACATTTTCGAAAGTGAAATTTATGGGCGAATTATCGGAACCCTTTGAAATAAAAACGGGAGTGCGACAGGGGGATCGACTCTCACCGTTGCTGTTCAACTATCCGCTTGAGAAAGTAGTCAGAGAATGGAACTCAAATATTAAGAGTGGTATAAGACTGGGTTTCAACAAGAAGAACCTTAAAGTAAATTGCACTGCTTTTGCAGATGATATGGCCATGTTTGCTGAAACAATGGAAGAAGCACGGGAGCAAATCCTTGAACTAAAGAAACAAGCAGCTAAAATAGGTCTTCACATCTCCTTTTAAAAAACTTAGATACTGACTGGCACTCATGTAAATACCTCAAAGTTCAACAACAAAATATTGATATAGTAAAGGAATTCAGATATCTCGGAGAATGGATTAGTTGCAATGCTGGGGAAAGCAAAGTAATGAAAACCAGAAAAAAACTTGAATTGGCCAACTAACAAAAAATACAAACAACAAAAAAATCCCTTCCATGGGGGTTCAAAATTACACATTACAAGACAGTGACTAAGCCAGAAGCACTGTACGCAGCAGAAACACTAAAAATGAGTTTCAAAGGCCAAGTGGGGAACTTGACCTAAAGGAAAGAAAAATTTTAAGAAAAATCATAGGACCAAAATTTCAAGACAATATGATTATATACATCAAAAATGAAAAACTTTCAGGTACTATGCGGAAAAGAAGGATAAATTTTTATGGTCATCTTTTCAGAATGAATTCCAACAGATTAACTAAACAAACCTTTGACTTTTTCCGTAACCGCAAAACGAAACCCAACTGGTTTAAAGAAACTGAGAAAGACCTAGTAGAATTAAAGATTTCAGAAAATTCACGTATCGTTCGAACAGCTAAAGTAATTACTAAAGATGAAAACATAAGGTTCCAAGACAAATCTACACAAAAGTCCAAACCCTTTATCTCGGAAGAATAGAGGAAATAAAGATCAGAAAGAATGAAGAAATACTGGGCTCTAAGATAAGAACAATGCACAAAGAAATGATTGATCGAGCGTACACCAAAGAGGGTGAAACGAAAGAAGAAGACGAAGAAGAAGAACTGGGTAATTGGCAGTGCGGAAATGTTATCTGTACATAGTGAGCGAATCATGCGCATAGGGGAAATCTGTAAAGTGTAAATCGCCAGTTTATGACACTAGGGAAAACAAAATCACAAACTACTATAATTTAGTTAGGTAAAGAGATGATTATTTTGACATTTGCGCGTTTTCTAAATTTTTTCGTTCAATACATTACTCTGAAAAAATATTGTGTTGTCGTTGATTTATATTAGAGGACGTGGGATAGCGTGGTTTAATTCTGATAGCGGATTGGTTATGATGTTTCTCCGCCAATCAGAACATACATCATTCGCACGTATTTTGTGGGCTAGAGAATTGCTTTATGAACGTCAGACGTAATAATTTTCGGACGTGCGTACTAGGTGCTTTCCACAGATGTAACAATTTTGCGGAATTATCAGTTAAACTTGGACGTGGAGTGCCGTAAACTAATCGCGTACTAATGATACAGACGAAAATGCAAATTCCGTATTTTCTGTGTGAAGCCAGAGCTAAGAAAGGGAGGAGAAAGAATGACCATATCTGCAGTACATTCAGATTTACACGCTAGCTGTAATTCCAAATGCATTGCTATAATAACGCGTGTACATTTAGTTTCGAATTTCTCTGACAGAAAACAGCTTAATGGTTTATAAATCCTTCAGGTCCTCGGTATGTACTGTTAGCTCATTACCAGTCATGCCACAAGATGGCGGGTTGAAATGAAATAGCTCAATGAATGATGATAATGACGATTATTATGATGATAATTGTGATGATGAGGATGATACTGGGACATTTAACAAACCCAACAAGCACGCACAGAAAAGGAAATATGCAGTGAGAATCGGAAATATCGAAAAGAAGTTATTGAACAAAACAGCAGAAATATCAACGCTATGAGTCGAGCAAATATTATATAAGTATTAATAACTTTTCCCTTTGCAACGGCGAATATGGAGAACTGAAAGCCTTGTCGAATACTTTAAAACACCTATAGGCTGCGCAAAATCGACGAAACTAGTCACAACTAATGAAACAAGAGATCAAAATGGCTGCCTCCGACACCAATGGGAAAACAATATAAAAGCACTAAAAAACAGCAAGGCTACTAGAAAAGAACACATAAAAGCAAAATGATGACGACTTGTACCTGAGGTACCAAGTGACGTTTTCCATAAATCCGTAGCTAAAATATGGAAGAAAGAAAAACTACAAGAGTACTGGTAGTTATACTTCATTAATATTCTGCGTAAGAAATGAAACACTAGAAATGTGGGCGATTATCGTGGTATCTCATTACTCCTAATAACATACAAGATTCTGTCGTCAACTACTTTAAAACAACGAGCATAAACTGCGGGAGTATGAAGGAGGAATCCGAGAAGGTCATTCGGCAGTAGAACAAATACTGAATCCGAAAACATTAGTAAGAGATTATGTACTGATGGGACGACGATATAGAGTTTGAAAAGGCATGCGACTGCATTGATTGTGATTGGACTTAAACTTGCTTTCAGAAATGAGAGTTTATTGAAAACTACCAGAAATTATAAGAGCAACCCTAACAAACATTCAAATTATAAACACTGAATCTACATAAAAAATCTGAAGAATAAATATATTTAAAAACATGAAAAATTACGAACACAGTTTGCAGACGCAGAGTTTGGTTTTATAAGCATGTAAGAAGAATGAATGATTCCAGTTGGATGAAACGTGTCTTTAATATCTTTGGCTCAAAACCGAAAATGAAATATTTTGTAGCACCATTACACTGTTAAGTGGAGACAGACCGAAAGCGCAAGCGATGTGGAAGCGAGTAGTACTGGACTAGAAGTGACTATAACCAGAATAAGTTTATATAAATACACAAGAAATGTGTCGGGTCTTAAGGAACGACAGTAATAAAATAAAAATAACATACAGTCAGATGCAAAATTTAGTAAGTGAAATAATCTTGAAAACAAATAATAGAAGCAATGGGTTCTGTAACTAACTTCAACAGAAAATCTAATGCAAGGTACTGCAAAATACAAAAATTAGCTGAAGCACATAAATTTCACCTTAAGCGCTCCCTGATGCCAATGTAAACTTAGACAGAGCAGAGGACTGTCAGGAGTGTTTCACTTGAGAGATTTTAAGCAGACGCCGCACAGGATAAGGTGGCTGGTGCAGTGTCCAATTTTTGCCAAAGCGCCTGGCAAGTTCATTCGTTTGTTCAGGACGGGAGGCTGACAAGTGTGATACCCTTCGACTTGTCGGCGATGACAGAATAGAGGCTCACGCCCTGTTATATCTCTCAAACAATTTTACAGAAACTAATGATAAAAATTTCATTTTTGCTTTCCTTGTAGCTTTGTATGTCTGGTTCACTATGATTTTTCCATCATTCCGTTAATGGTCATAATTATTGTGATGCCGGCCGGTGTGGCCAAGCGGTTCTAGGCGCTTCAACCTGGAACCGCGCGACCGTTGCTGTCGCAGGTTCGAAGCCTGCCTCAGGCATGGATGTATGTGGTAGGTTTAAGTTGTTCTAAGTTCTAGGGGACTGATGATCACACATATGAAGTCCCATAGCGCTCAGAGCCATTTGAACCATTTGAATTATTGTGTAAGGTGTCAGGCAAATCCAACACCTTCCATGAAAACCCTGACATGACAGCAAATCCGGAAGTATGCCACATAACTCCGAATAAATTCTGACATTAAATTAACCAAAGTAATAGATCAACTAACAAAAGAACGCCTAAATGCAAGTCATACGTTCCTACCATGTTGTTATCAATGGAGAGACGTCTACAGACGTTAAAGTAACCTCTCGTGTGCCACAGGGGAGTGTTATGGGACCATTGCTTTTCACAATATATATAAATGACCTAGTAGATAGCGTCGGAAGTTCCATGCGGCTTTTGGCGGATGATGCTGTAGTATACAGAGAAGTTGCAGCATTAGAAAATTGTAGCGAAATGCAGCAAGATCTGCAACGGATAGGAACTTGGTGCAGGGAGTGGCAACTGACCCTTAACATAGACAAATGCAATGTATTGCGAATACATAGAAAGAAGGATCCTTCATTGTATGATTGTATGATAGCGGAACAAACACTGGTAGCAGTTACTTCTGTAAAATATCTGGGAGTATGCGTGCGGAACGATTTGAAGTGGAATGATCATATAAAATTAATTGTTGGTAATGCGGGTACCAGGTTGAGATTCATTGGGAGAGTCCTTAGAAATTGTAGTCCATCAACAAAGGAGGTGGCTTACAAAACACTCGTTCGACCTGTACTTGAGTATTGCTCTTCAGTGTGGGGTCCGTACCAGATCGGGTTGACGGAGGATATAGAGAAGATCCAAAGAAGAGCAGCGCGTTTCGTCACAGGGTTATTTGGTAACCGTGATAGTGTTACGGATATGTTTAACAAACTCAAATGGCAAACTCTGCAAGAGAGGCGCTCTGCATCGCGGTGTAGCTTGCTCGCCAGGTTTCGAAAGGGTGCGTTTCTGGATGAGGTATCGAATATATTGCTTCCCCCTACTTATACCTCCCGAGGAGATCACGAATGTAAAATTAGAGAGATTAGAGCGCGCACGGAGGCTTTCAGACAGTCGTTCTTCCCGCGAACCATACGAGACTGGAACAGGAAAGGGAGGTAATGACAGTGGCACGTAAAGTGCCCTCCGCCACACACCGTTGGGTGGCTTGCGGAGTATAAATGTAGATGTAGAAACAGACGCAGTTCCGAGGGGAGAAACGAGAACAGAAGCTGAGAGCAGAGTCGTGTAGGCTAGGAGGCCCTACGATAAAAGACGGACACCCACGTAGCCAGCCGACCGCCAAGACCACCCCCAGCCCATGTTAAAAGATAGAGCCCTCCAGAAGAACGGTATAGATCTTACGATAACACTAAAAGGGCCACACCAGCTGCAAGTTTTAGCGTGAGACTATACGCATCTCTGTTACGTTGCAAACATTAAAAACATAGCCTCGCCATGAAAAGTATAATGTTTCTCATTGGATACACAGAAGTTTTGTAGGCGGAGCATAAGGTTAACATTGAGACCCTGATTGGTCAGTTGAAAACACAGCCAGATACCTTTTCTTAAACCAACTTTGGTAAATAGTAGTCAGTAGAAGTTGGAAAGAGTTGCTTCCGAGATGGCGAGGTGTATGGAGCTGCGCCGCCCGCCGCCCCTTGACGCTGCCTAACCAACGACAAGGTAATGAACGCAGGCAATGCCGCATAAGAGCGCATAAGGCTTCGCTCAGAACTGCAGAAGTCTCATCTGTTACACCCCCTTTTTACGTAAAACTAGTGTCGATCGTCAATTAAACTTCGTGGTATTCACAATTGCTATTAGAATTAAAAATCTGAAACGCGATGATTTTTCTGTTATATAATTATTGAGAAGCCACATCAGCCACTGTAATTTACGACAAGTGAAATAAGTAATTATAGATAATTGAGGGTCACTGTAGACCATTTTTATAGTTTTCTCTTTTATGAAACTTAACTTAAACCTAGATTATAAATGTGATATGGCATAGGTCATCCTTCGATGCATTGTAGAACTTGGAAACCCGTTCTGGGAATATTCGTTCACATTTTTGTTGAACGCAGCTGGTTTTTATCATCATGTAGTAAAATATTTCCTTTTATCAATAGTGCAATTTATAACCAATGTTTTGTGAGTAGAATAAAAATTCCAGTGGTAAACTTAACTATTTTCTCTACCTTATTTTACCAGCTAGGTACAAATAGGAAAGCCTTGAACCCCTTCCACTAAATTTAGTTAGTATTAAGATTCTTTTACAGGGAGTGCAGTGGAGCTGACGCTGAGATCATTAAGTATTTGGTTATATCATCGCTAGTCTCACTGAACTCTTCTGAATTCTACATGTCATGTGTGGTCTGGCGCCTCCTTACCAGCAACAGGTCCCACGTTCAAACTAGTCAATTCCCTAAAAAACACGCTCAGAGCGTCGTTGCGCGAAAGTGGTAGGGAGACACGATTTGTAACAAACAGACACCACGCAGAATGTTAGAATTGTGATATTTATGTAGAAGTAAGACGTTGCGCGAAATTCAAAAAAGTATGCAGTGAAAAATAGGGATAACCATGATTTTGTGTTTGGTGCATATTACGTAAAATGTTGCTATCTATGAATTTTAGCTAACATATCGAATTTTTCTTTAGACTTAGGTGGAGGTCTCTACCTGTCACCAGCCTCGAAAAAATGATCTGACGTAGCACACTCATTTGCGACCTCGCCACTCCTGCGGCAAAGGCACAGTGATATATCCGTAATACTTCTCATGTTTCATAAGCGGTTTGAAGAATCGATTTTGGCAAATGAAAGCACGCAAAGAGGAGAGCATTTTGCCGTATGTTTATTATACAAAACTTTATTATCTACCGTGTTATTTAACGACTACAGACATTTTCGAAGAAAGAATGCAATTTTTAGGGGCCACCGATAGCTGGCAGGATACAGACACGGCGCCGTGTGGCACGAAGCGTTGTTGCAAGCAGCCGCCGCGAGATGTTAAGCAAATGGGAGATACTCTGTCGACAATTGATTTTAAATGACCAGTGACTGAACTGCGGCAGATGACGGGTTTCGTAGCCCTGATTTTAAACTCATGTCTTAACCTAACGAAAACCTCGCGATGTGCAATGTACCCGAGAAAATAGCAATAAGAAATCTGCTGCAGAAGTAAAATCATGATTGCTTTGTTCACGGCGTCTAAGGCTAACCTCTACAAACAAACTCGAGGTAGAAAAATTTCCTTATACGAGGGTAAGTCAATTATTATCAGTAATTTAGTTATATTTTTGTTTATTTTGTTTATTTTCGTTGATAACGCATGCTTTGTTTATTTGTTGTTATATCTTTGCAATTTTCAAGCTACTAGGCTAGTTTCGCCGTGCTGTTAATCATGGCTGCTCCACTGTCTATTTGCACCAAAGAAGAGGGACGTTCAATGATCCGTTTTTTTGCGGTCGGAAGATGTATCAGGGGCCGAAATTCATCGAAGACTTTCGGTGCAGTACGAGAACTGTGTCTACGAATGGATTGAAAAATTCCGGAATGGTCAAGCACGATGAAGGAGCCGGAATACCGTTTACCGCCACATATGAAGAATCCATTGACTATTCACGTGAAATGATTCTCTTAGACAGACGATTAACTATTGACGAATTGGCACATCGTCTGCAAATTAGTCACGGTTCTGCCTACGAAATCATCCACAATAGACTTGGGTTTCATAAAGTTTCTGCAAAACGTGTCCCAAAGCAACTCACACAGTTGCATAAACAAACGCGCTTGGACATCTGCAAAACCATCATGATCGCTATGGTAACGAAGGGGACAACTTCTCAGACAGGATCATTACTGGTGGCGAACCATGGATCCATCATTACGAGTCGGAGAGTAAACGACAGAGTACATCCAAATTCCCCGTTCAAGAAAAAGTTCATGACCCAACCGTCCGCAGGAAAACTTATGCTTACGGTTTTTTGGGACGCACAAGGTCCAGTACTGGAATATTATGGGGAAAGGGACACAACAATAAACAGTGGACGTTACAGTGATATGCTAACAGCCGGACTAAATCCTGCAATTCGACAATGCCCGTCCGCATACTGCCGCCCACCCAGCTGAAACGCTCCAGAAACTCAAATTTGAAGTACTGGATCGTCCTCCATTAGTCCCGATCATACCCCTTCTGACTACCACTTGTTTGGTCCACTCAAACAGGCTTTAAGGAGCCGTCGATTTGCTTCGGACGAATCAGTGAAAGAAGCGGTGCATCCCTGGCTCGCAGCTCAACCGAGAACCTTCTTTTATGAGGGCATCAGGAAGCTTGTACAACGACGGACCAAGTGCGTTGAATCGCAAGGAGACTATGTCGAAATATGGTATTCTTGTAAGTTTCCTATTTGATTACAATAAAATTTTATAACTACTTTCCGGATAATAATTGACTTGTCCTCGTATATTTGTTTGCATAGATATCTTCCGCAGTAAAATTTCAGTTTTAGCGGTAAAGAAAACTATAATTTCTAGCTGTCATTGGTTACCCAAAACAATCCTCACACTGCCTACACGTGATGGCATGCTACCAACCGATGAGCAATCCTGGTTGGCACTTGTCTGCACATTATAGGCGATACAGGAAGATATCAAACGAAAAAAGAATACTAGAAAGAAAAATAAGACCAAATAAAGCCATTGATGAAACTGACGCGGCAAAGTATCAGAAAGAAAACCAATTAACTGAAAAAAATGATAACCACAGTGTTCTGGTTACATATAGAAAAATAAAAATTTCGCTCCATTGGATAGGATTTAGACCTTCGACTTTTTATACTTTAGATTTATACGCTAACCACTATGCTACTCGATTGTACTGAAATATGTTGTGCTAGTCGCAACTACAAATTGGCGGCCTTCAAAAACTCGGCTTCAGGCAATGTCGTGCGAAACTTATCTCATGTAAGCCGATGTCTGTGATTATAATAACTACATAAATAACGCTGAATCGTGTCTTGTGCGGAAGGACTCAGTAGCGTTTGATTAGCGCTGTGTTTGAAACGTGTGCATTTCGTTCGCATTGGTGTGGGCGTGTTTTGTTTTTGATGTAGTTATCATGTGTGATGAGATATGAAATCAAAGGGCCAGATTCGGGATCACACATCAAGAAAGAAAGCCGAACAAGGAATTGGAACTGAACTAATTCTTGTGGCAGTTTGGGAACGGGGAACAGTTCCGGTGTGATTCTGAGCGCTGCAATTGGAAGAAGCCAGTTGGGACATTCGATGGTCGGAAACGACTAAGCGATGACAAATGAACGCCGTGTTTGGACACAGGACATTTATGGGAAACATCTGGCTTAAATAAAAAATGAAAAACTGAAAACTATTCTCTTAATGGTTGTACGCCAGTAGTAGCCCTTAGATGGTCAACTAACTATCTAAATAAAAGATATTATGGTCAATCCTGAATGGAGAGGATGAATATTGGTGCCAGCGCACAACCTACTCCATTCGAATTGCAGCCAGCTAGGCTCCGAATTTAACGTCTCCATACGACCGTCAGATTATGTAAATAAGTACCACACGCTCGCAAACCATGATCTGCGGCGAGAAGGTTTTGAGTTTTGTGCTAAGCATTGGCCCAAGATCTGGCGCAAAAAATCCTTACACCACTGTGTATTTTACTTTCACTCGACAAACACGGTTGATAAACATTTCTTAATCATCTATGAAGATGATCATTCATTGATTGAAACCACTTAACATTCATGGCAATTTGCAGCCGAGAATGTTACAATAAATATTTTCAAAAGTTACACAGCTAAGACATTCATTACGACAGTGTATCATCCATTACCAAATTTACTCTTCAGTCAGTATCGGAGCCATTTTCCATTGCATTAAGTCAAATCCCTAGCGCGCGTGTGTTAACGCGGCTACACAGGGAAAAGGAGGGGCGGGGGGGGGGGGGGGATAGTGGTTATCGTATGGTCTATCGTATGAAGAGATAGAGGCAGAGACAGTGAGAGAGGGCGAGAAAGAGAGAGAGAGAGAGAGAGAGAGAGAGAGAGAGAGAGAGAGAGAGAGATGGAGAATGGGACTCGATAATGTCCATAGATATATCAAATGAATTAGTGGCGGCGTTTGTTTCGGAACGGCGTTATCTTGCGTGTTTGTATGCTTAATGGGATCAGATAACAATGGGAAAGATCACCATAGCATAAATCGTGTTTACACAACCGATACGAAAGTGTACAAGATACGTAATACCATAACTCTCGCGCGTGGTGAATTTTATAATTGCTCCTCTTCATTTTACTTCGTTATTCAAACGCAGCACAAGTGTTTCAGTTGTTGAAAGCCTGCTACCACTCTTCTCTCTAAACTAAGAGTTCATAGTAGACTTCAGCTTTACACCCTGAAACCTTCACCCTTTATATAAAATCCGATCCATATGTGCATAAACGTTACCAACTTAATTTTGACTTCCGTGTTTGCAGGAAGTTCCACAAATCCCAATGGACTTATCAAAGTAGGTTTCAGCAACAGCTAATCAAGATCAAACTGAGACTATAATCCTTATAAAGGACTTAATGCGTTTACTAACTATGCATGTGAAATTATTGCATCTTATAGATCTCTGTTTCCTACAGCTACTAATAATCCGAGACATTGGCTGGTGTTGTCGCAGAAATCATTTCGATGTCTCCGTCTTTGCTGGCTTACGTGTCGAAGTTCAACAGTGTCATAAATTTAGCTGTATAGCTGAAAACTTAATCTAATAAAACTGTAATCTTTGCTTAATGCCTGTTCCGCCGTCACGGCTTTGAATGCAATTAACAGGGAATAGATTCAATTCGAGAAAGTAGTTCTTGAGTGAACACATGTGGAGTTATGGAACATATGGTGTCGTCCGAAGAGTGGAGTGCCAAATGTAGGTTGGTATTCCTCAACGAAACTATAGAACACGACAGAAAATCCCCGACCCAACAGTGAATTGAACCTGGGCCCCTTAAGACGGCAGTCCGTGATGCTGACTATTCAGCTATTTTTTTTTTTTAAATATAGATACCAGCTTTTATTTTAGGGGCTTTCCAAGAGTGAGATGGCATGTCGTCAGACCCACACATTCTGCACACCAACGTGAATAGTTATTTGCCACTTCCACCAATGATTTTAGAAATTCTGACGGAATGTTATCTATTACTTCTGATTTATTTGATCTTAAGTCCGCCGAAGCTCTCTTAAGTTGTGATTCTAATACTGGATCCTCTGTCTGTTCCAAATCGACTCCTGTTTCTTCTTCTATAACATCAGACAAATCTTCCCCCTCATAAAGGCCTTCAATATACTCTTTCCACCTACCCGCGCTCTCCTCTTCATTTAACAGTCGAATACCTGTTGCACTCTTCATGTTTACACCCTTGTTTTTAATTACAGTTAAGTATGTTTTGACTTTCCTGTATGCCGAGTCAGTCCTTCCAATAATGATTTCTTTTTCGATTTATTCTCATTATTCAAGCAGTCATTTCCTCCTAACTCTCCTGCACTCGCTGTTTGTTTCATTCCTGTGTTACTTGTATTTCTGTATTCCTGAATTTCCCTGAGTATTTTTGTACTTTCTTGTTTCACCGATCAACTGAACTATTTCTTCTGTTGCTCATTGTTTCTTCGCAGTTACTTTCTTTGTACCTATGTTTTTCTTTCCACCTTGTGTGATTGCCCTTTTTAAAAATGTCCTTTCCTCTTCTATAGTTCTTCCTACTGAGTTATTCCTTACTGCTGTATCTACAGCCTTAGAGAACTTCGAACGTATGTCGTCATTCCTTAGTACTTCATATCACACTTCTTTGCTTATTGGCTCTTTCTGACTTATCTAATAAACTTTAGCCTACTCTTCATCACTATTACATGGTGATCTGAGGTGATAGTACAAGTCTAATGAAGAGAAGACGACATATAAACATATTCTATTGGCAGTGGTTTCATTGGTTTACTTATCTGAAACTATCTCGAATACGAACTGGCATGCTCTAGCAATGAACAGTACAAAAAGTAATACGACATTTAAATACAGCTACTAGCTCGTCTTACTGGAAAGGAGAACAGAAGAAATAGTCAAAGTTTGTCAGGACTGTACTTGTTGAGTAAACAATAATTTAATATTCCATTTGAGAATATTTGTAGGGATAGACAATTTGTTCGAGCAGATTCAGAAACATATCTTTAATGCCAATATGTGCTGTTGCGATGTCATCAGTAGATGTGCGTTTTCCGCAACACGTAACGCGAAGGTGAATTTCTTTAGTTCTACTCTTCAAATGAAGTACAACAGAGATTTTGCTTGGCATGGACTCTACAAGTCGTTGACAGAATTCCAGAAGTATGTGGTACCAGATGTCTACGCACAGGTCAAACAATTCTCCCAAATTACGGGATAGTGGTTTACGGGTGCGCAGCTAGCGCCCGTTATATCCTCCAGTGGCCAATACGATTCTAACTTAGCAACACGGACAGTTAACCTGCTGGAAGATGTCATCGCCAAAGGGAGAGACTTCAAGCATGAAGCGATGCAGGTGGTCCGCAGTAACGTTCACGTAGTTCGCTGCTATCATGATAGCTTCGATTACAACCGCAGATCCCACGGAAGACCAAATAAATGTACCCTACAGCAAAATTTTGCCCTCACAGGACTGCATCTGCGTCGCAGTGTGTATTTAGTGCAGCCTCGATGACGGGTTGTTAAGGCCCAACCATCAATCTGTTGTAACAGGGAATGCGATTCATTCGAACAGGTGACACGTTTCTATTGACCCACGGTGAAAAATCAGTGACGCTGTACCCACTGCAATCCTAACTGACGATGTGGTAGGATCAACATAAGAACACCTTGGGGTCGTGTGATGTGGATCTCTATGTTCAACAGTGGCTTTTGAACGGTGTGCTCTTAAACACTTGGTGTCCGCAACAGCATTGTACCCTGTCGTCAGATCTGCTACGTATTGCTGCCCAGCCTGGATTACACGGTGGGGAACCTTCCGACTTACACGTTTTGTGATGAGACGTGGTCGTCCCATACCGTAAAGGGCTACTCATTATTTCACTATCCATCAACTTTTTCCATAGGGGTTCACGACAGCCGACTGGAAGCGCCATTTCAGAGATTCTCGTTTCCAGCCACAGGGCCATAAATATGCGCCTTTAGTCAAAACAGGTTATATAAGTGAATTTCCGCATTTGTGGCCCGTATCTTCGCAATAATGACTGCCCATTCGTCTCTCTCACGCTTACTGCATCACGTGCCTTCAATTCCACTAGGAGGCATTCAAGATCGCGGTAGGCAGTGGTCATGATGTTTTGTCTCATCAGTGTAATTCTCTTGGTAATTATAATTCCGAGGGAATATGAAAGCACAATTGATTCTCTGCCCAAGTGAAGAGGTTGAAAAAATCAGCCAACCAGTTGCAAAACTAAGATTTATTAGTCCTTGACCTAGGTTTCGGTACTGTACAGCTGACCTTAGTATCTGTCATGATGTACACGTAACGTTTGTGGGTTTTTTAGCGTTACTCTTGTTACAGTTTTATGTTGACAAGAGCCTCTACCTGTAGGCATTTAGTAGTGGGTATTTGCTCTGAAGTACGCTAAATGTAATCAGGCTGCCACCTACAGCCATGGCTTGGGATAATTCTTGGTTTCTCAATTTTATATATGACAGGAGCCGCTCAGCTTCAGCTAATCTCATGTACCATCACGGGATATCTAAAGGCCCACTCCTTCTGAAAAAGATATTTTTAGAAATATCAAAACCTAGGTGAAGGGCTAATAAAACATTGTTTTGCAACTGGTTGGCAGATTTTTTCAACCTCTTCGGATTTAGACTTGCTGTTTCGCAGCCATGTTTAAGATCTCCGCAAGTACTATTCAGCAGGATATGGAACGTTCAAGCTACAAATGTACGTCACTATGTGCCATCTATATGTGTGTGTCTGCATAATTGTGTATCTATGTGTGTGGCTGTACCAACATCCTTGCTTCAGTGGTAACACCGGTTCTCCTCAGATCACCGAAGTTAACCGCTGTCGGGCTGGGCTAGGACTTGGATCGGTGACCATCCGGTCTGCTGAGCGCTGTTGGCAAGCGGGGTGCACTCAGCCCTTATGAGGCGAACTGAGTAGCTACTTGATAGGCAAGTAGCGGCTCCGGTTTAGGAAAGAGACATATGGTCGGAAGAGCGGTGTGCTGACCACATGCCCCTCGCATCCAGTGACGCCTATGGACTGAGGATGACGCGGCGGCCGGTCGGAACCGTTGGGCCTTCATGGCCTGTTCGTGAGGAGTTTAGCTTTTTTTGTTATATGTATGGCTGCAACACCTGAATTTTCTCATATTATGTTTAGATGGTACCTATAGACTTGCCTAAATATTCAAGTTTGCATTCCGCAGCCTTGGAAACAATTCCTTCTGGACATTCAAAAGAACATTTTATTAATACTTTAGAAACGCATCATGAATAGGGATTGAATTGGGAATATCCCACGTATGTACCAAAGGAGATTTATCAATTCCTGCTGTATTACCAGTGTCTGTATAGCGTACTACCGTTTGTGTATTCCGTGTTAAATTTTCGACTTTTACGCTCGCTTTATTATACTGTATATTTAAAAACCTGTTTTATGTTGGGATCTGTCCTTCGTTAAGCCTATGTGACTTCGTACCAAGGTACAGCGGTGTTGTGGTGGTTGAATGGATACGTTCCGAAAACCAATAAATAAAATAAAAAAAATGTGTGTTGCAAATTCTACCTGTTTGGCCTACATGTATGTATCTTCGGGTACGAATCGCGGTTACGCGGCTATGTGTTCCGGGTAGCATAAACTGTCAGAAGCCTTAAGAAATGTGCATGTGTTCTGAATGGAACACACAACGACCATAAAGAGATTTTCAAACTAAAAATTTACCTTAAAGATTGCCAAGACTTACGAAACTGGTTGTATACAACATTCGGTAATTCTTGGGGCACACTGTTGTGCTCCACTAATCTCCCCTGAAATATTTTATCGTAGAAAAAGCAATTTAACTTATTGAAATTATCCTCGTAAAAGCAGAGTTCCTTTTTCAGTTAAAGACAGGCAGATATACGGGCGGCCATGTCATCTCCATTTAATTAGTGTAATCGAAAACCTCATATGACTAAGCGTCAACGAAAATGTACACCTATACTGTATATATTAAATGTTGAAAAGATCGTGTGAAGTGACTGTTTTCAGCTTTTATCGACGAAACGAAAAATTTCATAATTAAAAACGTAAATATCTAATAAGTGAATTTCATCAGATAAGCACATCTGTTGTATGTATAGATGCTTTCATGTTTTCACTATATTAAAAAAAACTGAAGCCAAATAAGATAGTACTGAAAATTATTTACTGGAATTCTGACAGTTATGACACATCGTCAACAAAACATATACTGGGAAAATATTTACGTGATATCCCAGTTTCATTTATTTTTGTTTTATTTTTCGCCTTTTGTATTTCTTGCTCTAGAGTCAATTAGAAAGTGGTACTGTTTGGTAAATCTCTTCAGTGAGATCTCAGCGACCTGGAACTGAATCAGGGGAATTTAGGAATATATGAGGAAGAATTCAGTTGCATCAACAGCACAATTAGCAAGGGAAACCACAGTAGGAGGATTGAAACCAGCTGGCCAGGGTGGCCGTGGGGTTCTAGGCGCTACAGTCTGGAATCGCGCGACCGCTACGGTCGCAGGTTCGAATCCTGCCTCGGGCATGGGTGTGTGTGATGTCCTTAGTTTACTTAAGTTTAAGTTGTTCTAAGTTCTAGGGGACTGATGACCTCAGAAGTTAAGTCCCATAGTGTTCAGAGCCATTTGAACCATTTTTTGATTGAAACTAATTCTAATTTATTTCTCAGTTGAGAATATTCAGGATGAAAATAGCAGTTCTTGTATTTGACTCATAACTAAGAAAAACCTCTTGCAAACGTCACTCCGAAGTGAGCAGTTGGATTACTTTTTATTTTTTTTAAAGGACAATACATCTCACACAAAAATATGAAGGTATAGGGTGTGTGACTGTAGCCTCATCCGTGGGTAAGAGAAGAAAACACATGAACTGGTCAACACGTGACGCAGTGTAACTTATCGAGCAACACATAATTTAGACATTCATTTGAGTTGTGTAGTAAAAACAAAGCAAACCACAGCATAAAGTAATGGAAAGGGGCCTATAATAGGCAGAAAAGACGGCCTTGGAAGCTACGAGGAGCGTACGATAAGTAGTGCAATAGTTTTTTTTTTCTGAAAGCAGGTTGGTTTTATTCAATACACCGTATTATTCCCCCACTCTCCTGGCTACAAAGCCCTGTTTATCAACATAATCTCCGTTCAATGTGACGGCCTTACGTCACCTTATTGGGAGGGCCTGTACACCCGCATGCTACCACTCGACTAGTCGACGACGGAGCCAACATCTCGCTGCATCAATAGCCTCCCCGTCAGCCACGAACTGCTTTCCGCAGAGTGAATCCTTCACTGAGCCGTACAGATGTAAGACGGAAAGTGCCTGACCCCAACTGTAGGTTGGTTGAGGAAAAACAGTCCAGTGAAGTTTTCTGAGCGCCTCTCGGGTGCGCAGATTGTGGGACGCCTTGAGTTGTCATCGAGGAGGAGAAGTTCGTTTGCATTTTTGTGGCTACGAACATGCTGAAGTCGTTTCTTCAATTTCCTGAGTGTAGCACAATACACTCCAGAGTTGATCGTTGCGCCATGAGGGAGGACATCAAACAGAATAATCTCTTCAGAGTCCCAGAAGACCGTTCCCATGACTTTACCGGCTGAGGCTGCTTCTTTTTCTTCGGAGAGAAGTGGTGTGGCGCAACTCCGTGATATGCAATTTTGTTTCCGGTTCGAAGAGATAAGCCCATGCTTTATGGCCTATGTTTAACTAAAAACTATCACTATCAGCCCAGTAACGTGCAAGCAGACGGTCCTTCGTTGCTGTTTATGGTCTTCTGTTAGGTGGCGAGTGACCCAGCGTGCACACGTCTTTGAGTACCCCGCCAGGTAGACATGTGTTTCTGCACTAACAACAGAGGCGTCCCGTTGTGCGGCGAGGTATTTGATTGGGATCCGTCGATCACCTCGAATGAGAATGTCAGCACATTTCCACATTGTAGTGTCACATCTTGTGTGGCCGACCGCCACGCAGAAGATTCGACAGGTTTGTCTTTCAACGATTCACTGTACTTTTGTTCACTGTCGGGTCTCCGTAGACATTTTGCAAGCACCTATGAACGTCTGCGATGCTCTAGTTTTCCGCCGAAAGAAACTCAATGAGGGCTCTCTGCTAGAAACGCGCCTCCCGTTACAGGCAACATTTTGAAGGCTACGTATTGCGGTGCTGCCTATCGAAACTTCACGACAGTATACTGGCTGAAGCGGGAATATTCCATGATGCCGTATAACTGCTGAAGAAAAGAATTGTTACATTACTTATTAAATGTCCCTCGTATAGACGTATTGAATAATTGTCTGGTAATAGAAAAGCTGAGGATCAGAATTCTTCAATAAGAATAGTCAAATACGTGCCTCAAACAAGGAATATATCGCTCGTGCGTTACAGACCGCCCTGAAATAATGCAATGCGTAGTCCATAGTTTAGCGTTTGATTTGTGGTTTGTGTTCGGGAGGCAGAAGTTCAACCGTCGCTTGCTGTGCTAATTCACAGGGCTGATGGAATTTGCGTCGCCAGTAAGGACAGTTCTCAAGCGACTATTCGCAACAGATTACGCATTACGCATACAGACCTGAATAGACAGCAGCAGAAGATAAGCCAATGCCCAACGCAGACCGCATCAAGCCGTTTAGACAAAACGTGTACCTACTGCGTATTTGATTAGCGGCGAGGATGCTGTGCAGTAAACAGCGCGTGCCCACCACGTCTGCCTCACTTAAGATTTCTTTTAGTACGGTTTTGATTAGTCAGAGAGCTTCAGTGCAATCTTTTATAAAGTTATATACTGCAAAAATCTCGCGTTTGTAAAACGAGACATTCAGCCACGTTGTTTTGCACAGAAATGGTTCAGAAACGTACACAGGTAAACTTCTGTCGTCTTATGGAGAATAGGGGAGAGGTACTAGTAGATTGAAGCTTTAGTTGAGCTTGTATGAATGCTCGGAAGGCTCATGTGTTAACAATTCTGTCGGCAAAAGGCACATAACTCTAAACCACCAGAGAAATGCACTGTAAGATAGTTATGCTATCGTAAAGTACACTAATGTACGAAACGTATTTTGTAGGGTAGTTACATTTAGGACTCGTCAGAGTTTAAAAATTCGTTATAGTAGCGATTAAGGTAGATTTAATCACTCATTGTCTTATAAGTATACCTCACCATGTTGGAATATTTGAAGATATAAAAAGTAACAGGGCTTTAAACATATGCAGTAAAATGAATCCAATGGCACGTTCATTGAACCTAAACTATAACTGGTACCATCACTAGTGAACATATGTTATCAACATCCTATCGGGTTCTGCGTCATAATTAAATTCGACATTTAAGTATGAACACTTTTAAGTTAGGTTTTACTGTGCCGGTAACTACAGGGTCATTGTAGCCAGTCATAATTTGTTTTTCTTTTTACTAAAGGTCTCTACAGCCAGACAACAAAATGAGATTAAACGTATTTACCCTAACATAAATTTCGTACTTACCATTCAAGAAGCAAGAAACATGGCAGCAATGAGACCCCAAGCACCCTTCCTCAGGGCAGGACGAAAAATTCACAGAGAGCGAGGTATCTGTGTTCATATTACTGTTCATCTTTGCTGTCAAAAACCTACATAGAGCTTTGAGCCTCTTACCACAACCGAGTTGGTTTTTTAAATTTTATTTTTCTGCCAACAGTGCCACGTTTTGCCCCAAAGTCGTACGCAATACACACACATGTCCTACTAATTGAAATAAATCTACCCGATGACGAAGGTTTAAACAAACTTCTGTGTCTCGTCACAGTAAACGATATCCAAATACGACAGCCACTGTTTCTTCCGTGGTGCCTCCCACTGTCGCTCCCAACGTGATTGCCGCCTTGTTACTCACTGTGGGCACCACAGTGACTGCTACTGCACCTCCCATTGTGCCCCACCGCTACTAATATAACTAAGTTATATGCACTTTCATGAACAGTCCAAGTACTATGTAGCACGCAGTTTTTTTCTGATGACTCCTGTGACTCATGGCGTGTACACCACGAGACACCGCAACCTTTGGTTCCTGATCCACAACTGCTGAAAAGCCGGCTTCCATCAACGGAAATTGGTTCAACACACGTACATCCCTATGACAGACGCTGAAGGGTCTCAGGCATCTTCAGAAATTCGAGGTTAGGTGACCTATCAAGTGTGATAGACATCTGTTCGGCTGTGTAGTGTTCAATCATTCTGTATAAGAGGTTTCTAACGTGGATCCATGTTGTGGCACTGGAGTCAGAGCTAGCTGGATCGAATCCTGGTGAGGGAAGAAATATCCACCACCAGCATTTGACCGAAAGTATAGGAGAGGTGATGGGTCCAAGCTCCTGGCCATCAGGCTAAAAGCAGTTTCATGGATTAAATTCCAAACCTTTTCAGTAAAGAGGGCATGTGACACTGTTCAGTCATCCAACCATCACATGGGGAAGTTAAGCTCTGGTGCTATTCGAGAGGAGTAGCAACTGGATTACAAATTTCCTTTCTCTTATCATCATACAACACAAACATGACACCAGAAAATGCGCACCCCATTTAGACTCGCCGAATACATTTAAGATTTAACTTCTACACACTCCTGGGATTCTCATTCTTAATTTTCTGTCCTTTTATCTGACAATATGTGGAGACTGAATCTAAAGGAAGCAGAATGCATGAAGTTGACAGGCTTGGGAGTCATTGCCAACATCACTCGAACTATTAGTATGATGCCTACGTACATCCTGCTATAAGCCCTACTGTGATGCTAATCTCACATCTAATCTTCAACTACATCTATGCTCCATCAGAAATTATAGTACGTGGAGTCCTACTATGGCTATTATTCTGACTCCTACAATGATTCCTATAATGAATAACTGAGACCTTTCCCCGTGAGTGCAGTTGTGACTACCACTGTGCTTCCTGTTGGATATTACGCTGTAACCAGTATTATGACTACCGCTTTGACACTGTCTCCCAGTGTGACTACCGATATAATTATAAGTATGGCTGCCACTATGACCAGCTTTTTGACCACTACTGGGACCACTACCGTGCCTCCCTCTTGTGACCAACAATTCAACTATTACCGTTACCATTACTGTCCATTGTGACTACCATTATGGCTGCTAATATGCCCCTTATTTTGACAACAACTGAGACCTTCTCTGTGCCCCCACTGCGCTTCGTACTTTGCGTCCCACTCGTGGCTACTGCCATGAACAGCACTCTGACACACCACTTGAGATCGCATCTGGCACTACCTGACATCCGTTTGACCACTGCGTGACATCCACCTGCCGACTATCTGACATCTGCCTGACCACTACCTGACATCCGTTTGACCACTGCCTGACATTCACCTGACCACGCCTGAGTCAACTATTACTTGGCTACCAATTGAGCACCATTCAGACCGATACCGTGCCTCGCACTGTACCTCCTATTGTGGGTACCACTATGACTATCGCTATGGCTACCACTATGATTGCCACTGTTCCTTCCATGGTACATCGGACTGTCGCTCCCAATGCGACTGTCGCCTTGTCCCTCACTGTGAGTGCTACTATTACTGCTACTTTACCTCTCACTGTGACTACCATTATCACTGACACTATACCTCCCATTGTGCCCTCACTGTGCCTCCGATTATGCTTCCCACGTGTGACCACAGCTTTGAATAGAACTGTGACCATCATTGTTTACTATGATGTACTTATATGACTGCCACCGTCTCTTCAACTGACTCATCCTTATGACTACCATTGTGACTACCACTTTCCCTCACAGTGTGCCTCTCGCTTGTGACCACTGCCATGTGCAGTGCTTCTATAGTGGTGCGGTCTCGTTCCTTTTCCTGAATTTACTCAGAAACCTCAATGAGCTCCAGCGAACCACCACCCATCCTGGAACGATGTAAAAATATGATTCAGTCTGGAAAAATATTATAAAAGATAGGTTGCAATATACGAGTTAGCAGGATACATACAGTTTACTGTCTTATAACTAACAAGAGGACGCGTTCAATCAGGCGTGAATGAAGTTACTAAACAAAACAAGTTCTTGGCTAAAATATATGCGTCGTATTGTCGCTGTAGCAATATACATGCCGATATCAAGTCCGTCCTAACACATTGCTCCAGACGTGAAAGTAAATACTTGATCAAAGTTTTCGCTATTCCTTTCATTCGCACAACACATTCTCTCAGTAGTAGTCAGCACAAGTAGGTATAGAACTCGCGAAATGCTGTCCCAAAAATCGCAAGGATAACCAGTTCACATGATGTTCGTCAGTTTACTATGCTCTTCCAACAGTATACAAATTGCCACTATTCAATAATATGACGTTTCTAAAATACGATGGCATAGTATGCCTCATTAAATTTTGCGGCCACTAGGAGAAAGTCAAAATTTTCACTACTTATCCCAAAACGAATAGAAACATTATTTATAACGGATGTCAGCAGCTTTCGAACTTATCAGCTTCTCATAAAAAATGAAATCAGAATATTTTCAGAAAATTACTACAGCTGAATCCTAGCGATGATCGTGCGCAGATCTCTCGTGCTTACAAATGGTTCAAATGGCTCTGAGCACTAAGGGACTTAACTTCTGAGGTCATCAGTCCACTAGAACTTAGAACTACTTAACCTAAGGACATCACACACATCCATGCGCGAAGCAGGATTCGAACCAGCGACCTTAGCGGTCGCGCGGCTCCAGACTGTAGCGCCTAGAAGCGCTCGGACACTCCGGTTGGCTCTCCCGCTAACACATTGCACAATCGTTCTCCTCCTAGACTGACCCCAGCCAATCAGTTTTTTCTTGAACAAGCCGTTTATTTCTCTCCTTGACCAGTTTTCAATTACAAATTTAATTCAGTCTTGTGCTAAAATTTATACTTTTCAAAAAGTAAACAAACTCAAAACAAATGGTTCAAATGGCTCTGAGCACTATAGGACTTAACTTCTGAGGTCATCAGTCCCCTAGAACTTAGAACTATTTAAACCTAACTAACCTAAGGACATCACACACATCCATGCCCGAGGCAGGATTCGAACCTGCGACCGTAGAAGTCGCGCAGTTCCAGACCGAAGCGCCTAGAACCGCTCGGCCACACCGGGTGGCGGCTCACACGCTCATTCACAATTAATTTTTAAGTAATTTCAAGATTCATACGTAACATACATGATGCAGTCACTGAGTCTGTCAGAATTACAAATGAAAATAATACAGTTAAATAATGGAAAATGACAAATACAGATAAAATTGGAAACATGACGTAAAATATAGTTTTATGGGCAAATTAGTATTCAGTTAACTACCTAACACTAAAAACCTTCACTGACGTGTTCACAAAAACATGTCAACGTGTTAGGAGGTTGCCTACAAGAGAAAGTTATAAAATCTGTCTTTTAGTTAAAAAAAGGGTAGAGTCCCTCCATTCTCTCACCGGCATGATGGGCAACACGAAAGACCTACTGCCACCTCTGCATAGTATTTAGTGTTTACTAAGTGAGGTCTTCGCAGGATGTGGATACTGTGAACTTTGCGTACGTGTGGTTACGATCAAGCGCTAATAAGCTCTCATCTGGAGACAGGTTGAGTCTAAAACTGATCCAAGGACAGCAGTTTGAAGGACAGAAAAAAATGTGCAAAAGGGAACAGCCAAAGGAAAAAAAACCTGTTCGATAGTCTGGTTGGGTAATTGTAGTAGTAGCAGATTGTTTGCTATCTGCGACATAACATGAATGAGCTACATAAGTTAGTGCTGGATGTAAGGCAGTCGGATACCTTTGGCGTTGCGATGCGTTGCCACTCAGTGGCTGCAGCTGGGCATCGGCGTTGTCTTCTGGTCCAGCATCAGCATACCTGTAACAGTTCAGTCTGTCTTCGGTTAGTGTCCATAGGTCGTATAAAGAATGCACAGTGTGGGAAAGTGTAGGCGGTTTGTTTGTGCGTTAGTGTGCGAGTTTATCAGTTTCCCTGGTGTTGCCTGTTGGTCGGCTTTGATAGCAACTGGCATGTCCAGTCAGTATTGCTGATATGCAGGGGCTCGCCGATTAAAATACTTCCTTGAGGGTTTCAAGGCGGTATTCATTGTGAAGATCCGCAGTGCGAGTGTGGCATGGAAAGTTGCTAATGATACGTAGCACTTTGTTCGGTTCTGTATGACCTGCAGGCAGTGTAGGCGTGTAGGAGGTGCATACCCCCAGACGGGAACTGCATACGTCATCAGAGGTCTGATCTGTGTCATGTGTTGTTTGAGCCTCATATGCGCTCTGTTGAAAACGTTTGGCAACGTATTCTATGTGGGTCCTTCCCCCCCTCCCCCCTCCTTGCCCACGTAGGTTTCCGGTCCAACCAGACATTGAGGTATCTAACTTACTCTCGGGAACGTGTTGGACGTGCAAGTAGTGTTACCTGTCTACAGTGTTGATGTTCGATCAGTAGTTTCGGTCTGTGTGTGCACAGGACTGCTTCGCACTCGTCAACGTTTATCTTAATACGTCATCGTATACGGAGTGGTGTCTGTAACCGTAAATTTCTGTTTGATGGCTTCCAATCTTGCGCAAGGATGGCTGTGTCATCGGTGTAGATGGCTAACGTCGTGTTTTGTGTTGCTCAGAGAGCATTAATGTAGAGGTTGAACAAGATGGGCTCCAGTACACTTCCCTGGGGGTACACAAGCTTGAATACTGTGTCGTGTCGACTGTTTGCACTCCACATCAGTGTTGAAACATCTATTGGTGAGAGATGAGTGAATGAGCCGTACGAGCCCGTCGGCGAACCAGCATCGCTTAGTTTGCGTATGAGGACGCTGTGCCAGAGACAGTGGAAAGCTTTTACCTTATCCAGGAACACAGCTCCTACGGCTTTGTTTGTCTTGTAGCCGCTATTTTATATGTTCAGCTACGCGGAGGAGTTGCTCTGTTGTGGGGTAGTGCTTCCTGAACCCTGTTTTAGGTAGTTTTCAACATCTAACTAATTATTTCTGGTATAGAACATAAACTCGACCAGCCTTTATATACTGTTATTCTGAAAGGTTACATGAAATTTCATGATGATGTGTGTGTGGGACATGACTTTATCAGTTCGCAGGTTGAAACTTCCGAGCAGATTAAAACTGTGTGCCGGACTGGTTCCGCGTTCTAATCTCGGTCCTGCACACAGTTTTAATGTGCCCGGAAGTTTCATATCAGCGCACACTCCACTGCAGAGTGAAAAGCTCATTTCTGGAATTCACAGGTTGGTGTGTGATTTTTACGATCTCTAAAAAACACACACGTGTAACGGGGCCTGTCTCCTCAACGAGCGCGGGGCGACATAGGGCGCTCAGTCAGCATACGAAAGCATTCTTTAGGATGCAATGTTACTGAGAGCGCCAACTAGAATATTGCAGCTTCCTAATCATCAATTCACATCGCTACGCCACATCACCCAAGATGTCTTACGTAACGTTAAAAGAACATCGTGGAACATGGCGAGCATACAAACAACATTCCGCCGTCCGCTTTGCACAAACACAGCCAGCAGTAAATGGAGGGAATGCGAGGTGTTGAGCACTCTAGTCTGTCCAGACAGGACCCCTGAGGGAAGAGGTAAACACGTAAACATCACGCTTGGCATCTATCGAGTGCGACATATCGATTGTGGAATATCGTTATCGTTTCGAATAAAGATAATGAACTTAAGTACCGAGAGGATACTCAAAAGTAAAACATATCAAACAGTTATACGAAAAGTTTAATATATGCATACAAACAAATCCAGAACAAAACAATCATGAAATACGAAAGAAAAACAAACGCTAGCTCCTACATAATGTCATATCATCGTTTGACGACTCTATACACAGTCTTTACCGCCTCCTAGGACTATATATTCCGGACACACGTTACCTCTTGACAAATCACCTGCTAGCCAAAGAAACTGGTACACATGTCTAATATCGTGTAGGCGCCCGCGAGCACACAACAGTGGGGCAGCATGACTTGGCTTGGACTCGACTAATGTCTGAAGTAGTGCTGGAAGGAATTGAAACCACGAATCTTGCAGGGCTGTCCACAAATCCGTAAGAGTACTTGGGGTGAAGATGTCTCCTGAACAGCACGTTGCAAAGCATCCCAGATATGCTCAATAATGTTGGTGTCAGCAGTTCGGTGGCCAGCAGAAGTGTTTAAACTCAGAAGAGTGTTCCTTGACGCACTGTGTAGCATATCTTTTTGTACAACTGAATTGTACCACTCATCTCAAAGTGAAAATTGTGAACTGTGGCCAATGCATTACGTCGAAAATTACGCACTAGGGGTTAAATGTTCATCTAAATGGGTCGAGTACGTGTGAAACTGACAGGACTTTTTCTTTGTATCGTGCAAAGAAGTGTACTGTGTTAGAGCTTACATTAACATACATTTTACAAAAGAAATGAAGAATTTTTTTGCAGTTGGGGTATGTATTTAGGAATGACTGCAGGGTGTTTTAGAGTCGTTACTGAAACTGCGTTTCCTGCACGCAATTCCATAAATTACATCTGCGATCTATCTTAGCACGACAAGTAGCATTTCTAATGGAAGTTATGGGGTTCAATGGCAATGACAAACATCTTTGTCTGCATTTTGTTTCTTACGGTGACAGACATTGAGGGGATGTAATGAACTGCATATCCATATGCATTTGGGTACATAATCCCATAAAATCAGGCACTCTGCTGCAGAATGGCTAACTTCATGTCTTGCAAAAACACATCAAGGTCCGACACATAAAAATGTAAATCTCGTTACCATTTTTTATCAGTCTTGATAAACAGTAAACGAAATTTTTTGATAGCCTTTACGAAGAAACTAAAAATTTATGGACCAGTTGGCTCGTTACTGAGATATGAATATAATTTTTTCTGCTTTTTTTTTTCTTTTTTTAAAAAGGCGTGCTTAATGCAGAATTTTCACAGGAATCGCAAGACCATTTAAATCTTAGTGGATTTGCGTTTTTCCAACGAACTTCCATTTGCCTTCTCACTTGGTCCTCAATACAGAAAGAACCAGACTTATAGGTCCCTAATCCCCAAATTCCATGTTTCTTTAAGCAGTTGAACGTTTGCTGGACGATAGTGGTCGTCCTTTTTGCTCTGGGAATCTTACTCCATTCGCCATCCACCACATGTGAGAAGCTATAAAACACTAGTTTTTGAGTGTAGCATAATCACACTTCAGAGTTGATCGTTGCACCATGAGGAACGACATCAAACAGAATAACCCCTTCAAAGTCGCAGCCGGATGATTTTGTGGCTTTCAACTTTTCCTTCGGAGGAGAGGTGGAATGACTCCACTACATGGACGGTTGTTTCATTTCCTGTCGGTGTCGACAAACCCATGTTTCATCGCCTGTGGCGATTTTGACAATAATTCTCATGGCCAGCCTCGTAACACGCTAGCAATTCCGCACAGATGATCCTTCATTGCTGTTTGTGGTCTTCCCAGTAGGCACACACCTTTGAGCATCCCAACTGGTCGACGTGTGTTTCAGCACTAACAACAGAGACGTTCGGTTGAGCAGCGAGATATTTGACTGTGATCTGTCGTTAACCTCGAATCAGAGTGTCGACGTCTTCCAACACTGTAGGAATCACAACTGCGTGAGACCGGCCGGCACGCGGGAAATAGGACAGGTTTGTGCGACCTAGTTGCGATGATGACAGAAGCGTCGCCCAACGACTCGCCGTCGTTCACTGCCAGGTCTCCGTAGACATTCTGCAGGAACCAATGAATGTAAGAGATGCTCTGGTTTCCGCCAAAAGAAGTTCAAAGAGAGCTCTCTGCTTGGAACGCACCTCCATTACAGACGCCATTTTGAAAACTACGTATAGCGCCGCCACCTGCCGGAACTTCATGAAACTATACGGTCTGAAGAGCGAATATTTCACTACTCGCGCAGCAAACTTTGCATTTTTTGTCAACTGAATCTGTCCAAGAAAAAAAAAAACTAGTGCATTAGTTAAGGAACACCCCTCGTACAGTAATAGCCCGAGCAGAGATAATCCGTATCAGTTAAAACGAGTTTTACAAGACTGCTTGGCGCACCTTGAACGAGTAATCATGTTTATGATTTTATGGCACCTGTCACTCCATTGCGGTATTTAACCTGTACTGACGGCAGCCTTCTGTCATCCTCCCATTCCACGCCCTGTGTTTTTTCCTTGGGACACCCTCTCTCCCTGCTCCTTCCTCCCCCCTCCTCCCCGGGCTGCCCCTACCACCCCGTACCTTCTTTCCACCTCCTCCCACCTCCTCTGCCACTGCCATCTACACACTCCCCTCTCCCTCCTCCCCCACCTTTTCCCCTTTTGGCAGGTCCCCGGAATCGCACACGTCAAGTGAACACTCGCGCGCCGGAGATCATCGCCATCGGTTCTGTGTGTGTGCCGTCGTGTTAGTGCTTCAGTGTTTTCACCGCCCACGCTCCATCGTTCACGTGTATCATCTCAGTCATCAGTGTTCGTGTACAGTGCTGACCGTTATTTTACTCCACCTGTGAACGGCTCCGTGTTTTTTACTCATGTGTCAACTGTTTTTTGTCCACCATTATGTTTTGTTTTTCTGTATCTTCCTTGTTTCTATTTGTACTTTCTGTGGCCGAAGAGCTGCGTAATATTGCCGCTGCCGGCCCACCTTTTGTATAAGGTGTTAAATTAAAAATAAAGGGAAAGAACAGCCTTCTGTCCTTCGAGATTGAAAGCTAGCAAAAGCGCTTTTAACTGGGAGATATCTTTTCTCGCCGAATAGATAACAGGACTCAGTATTCGATTATCGAGATTACCAAAAATTTCATTACAATTTGTGGGAGACAAGAGATTATTACGTTCGTTTTATTAACGTTTTAAATGTGGCTATCACAGTACAGAAGTGCTACGATTTATCACTGCGTGACAGCGTTTATTTTCAAAAATACAAATTATTTCAGTGACTATAGTTGAAAAAGGAGTTTTGATGCTCCAATGCCTTTTTAATCATCTTGTTTTGTTAAAAAAGCCTCCATTAATATTTTAATAGGCCCACAGTGCTGATGAGCTATATATGACTGTTATCCTCTGGATGATCGACGGTTTTGGAATGTGAAATACGTTAAGACTTTTAATTATAGAGCAAACAATATGTTCGCAATGTAATTTCATTCATATCTCTGGCACAGGTGCTCACTCTCACAGGACGGAATGATACTATAAAGGGGGGGGGGGGGGGTTCCGTTCATAAATGTTTCGTACTTGCCATCAGAGTTTCGTGCTTGAAGATACTGTGAACTTCAGACCTTCAGGAAAGGGAAGAATTTGTAAATGCAGATTGCACTGAAAAATAAACCATTGTAAACACAGTGAAAGGAAAATAAAGGAAAGCAGCTTTCCAATTAGAGTCAGGTGTATAATGCTAGCTATGTTGTACGGCGTATAATTATCAAGTGAGGCAATATGAAAATATCTTTTGCACAATATAAAAGGTTCAAAAAAGATAAACAGGAGTGTATGCAAATTAACAGATAGAGTTTGCAGTTGTTCCTGCGGCAAGCACGTATTCTCTTAGAGAGGAAAAGAGAATACATTCCATTTCCGTCAAGTGTAGCCTGAAGTCATTGGAAGTGATACCGACGGAATCAAAATAAATATGCCTTATTAATTAAAAACAAATTCTGTACAAGAGAATTCGTCCGTGAGACGCTTTGACTGCGATTACAACATTTTACATTTCGAACGATTCGGCTTTACCGACTGGTATGCTGCCCGCATAATGTAGTGCTGTCAAGGCGGACCCTTCCACCGGCGTTCGGAATGAGCCTCGGCGTTCGTTTACAGCGTAAGTTCACCAGACTGGAACTTCGTCACTAGAGTGGGTCTTGGCAGCCTGTTTAAAAGTACGTCAGTGTATTAAAGTACACAGTGGTAGGGTAAGCTACAATCTTTTTGGGGTTGACTCCCTTGGTGGGTAGCAGTAGACCCTCTGTATTAGAGGGTGGTTGCGAATAAGGGCTGCATTATCCGAACAAGCATCTTGTACCAGGAGGCCGCAGAATGTTTGGAGTTTCGGTGGCAATGTCTGAATAATAGAGCTTACACAATGATGGCCCAGAAGTGCGCAGGGTTTGGCGTTATTGTCTTGCTTCCAGCCAACCACCCTACGTTCTCGCTTCCCACGCCTGGGTTCCCGGGTTCGATTCCCGGCGGGGTCAGGGATTTTCTCTGCCTCGTGATGACTGGGTGTTGTGTGATGTAAGTAGTTCTAAGTTCTAGGGGACTGATGACCATAGATGTTAAGTCCCATAGTGCTCAGAGCCATTTGAACCATGCACCCTATATCCCCCCTCCCCTGTATGGGATTTACTAGGATGAAAGTTACTCTAAATCTTGTCTCAAAGAGACTCAGGGCTACTCACACACTTGGTCTAAGCACATCTGCAATGGGATGGGCAGGGGGATGGGGAGGGGGGGGGGGGGGCGATAGGAAGGCACCTATGCCAGATGCAGTGATATGAGTTATGTACTACGTCCATGTGGGCTTAGACGGTTGCTTTATGCTCCTATCTCAACCAATCAAGTAACACATTACTGTATTCGTCTCCAAGGCATAGCCTCAGTGTTGTCGCAGCCCTGCAGGAGACTACTGTTAACGGCTTGCAGCCGTTTGTGTTTTGCAATGACCGTACCTTCGGGCTTCCAGGGGTCGACGAATATTTGCATCGATTGGAAGTCTTGACTGAAGGTTATCTCTACAATGCCTCCCTACAAACTTTTTGCATAACTCTAAAACCTATTTACACTCACGTAAGCATGAAAAATTAACAGATCATTATGTGTTGTACTCCCATGAAACGAATATTTAGTGCATTCTAAAAAAAATTACGGAAAGCTAGTGTCCTTCCTGTCGGTAGGTGGCCCATATTTGAAACGTTCTGCTCATCGTCCTCATAACACCCCACCCCTCCATTTTTCTAACGCCGCCCACTTGAGATTTAGTCTTTCTAGGGACACCTTATCGTGAATAGTGCTTACGCATTAGTCGTCCACAGAGGCTTCACACACACAGTCTCTCTCTCTACCTCTCTCTCAGCCTTCCAACTTGAATTGTCAGCTTCTTCAACTCCACCGATTTTTTGCTTAATTCCTGTGCACAGCACTGAACAGATATTTTACAACCAAATAATGTATTCCGTCATCCCTTTATTTTTCAACAAATATACTATTTATTTTTGATCTTGTGAATGCATTTCTTCCAGTTACAATCTAATGAATCCTATATACACCAACATCAACACCTTTCACAAATGACTTTAAGAGACCTTTGTCGCAATAAGTGGCACACTGAACAACGATGTTACGCGTCGGAGATTGAAAATAAAATTGTTGAATATTTACATTGATTTGGAAAATGATTTTGAATTTGAATACGGCTGTTTTAAAATGTTATTATCGTGTTTCCCGGTTCTCCAGAAACGCCGCCAATCCGCAACGTAACATCGCTATGAGGGTTATCGCTCCAGCTCAGCAGGTGCACCGGCCGAAGTCAACCGAACATTGTGCCACCTGCAGGAAGCATTTCAGAGGGCACGCGGGCAAGAGCAGTAGAGAACGCCACATCTATGGACCTTTTGCTGCATCCACCGTTCCATTTTCCTCAGCCAACCTGAGCCCACACCGCTAGACCAATTGCTATCTGATAGATATCCGACACGCGGGTATAACTGCTCTCACCCGGCGAGCAGCAGGCAGATCCGTCTCCGCCAGCAGAATTAGAAGATATCCAGCAAGATGGCACTGCCCAGACTCGACGTCGCATCTGCCACCCGGGATCATCGCGCATCGAGGCGCACTGCTCCGGCCGTGGACTCTGATACTGGAACTCCTGGTAGTGCTGCAGGATTCATGGTGTCACTTCGCTCCAGTACTACTTCAGACATTAGTCGAGTCCATGCAACGTCGTGTTGCGTCACTTCTGCCTGCTCGCCGGTCCCCTGCACGTTATTATCACATGAACCAGTTTCTTTAGCTCTTCAGTGTATATTATTTCACGTTTTGTGACGTTATTAAGTTTTTTAATTAATTGATTTTTACATTCTTATTCTGAACTTAATAAGAGTGTTTTACAACCATAAGGTTCTCATAGGAAACAGTTGGGTTTTGAGAGTAGTGTGCAGTATTTGTTATTTGAAACGATGGTGGGACGAAGCGCTGTTTCTTGTGTGGAAAAATCGGGGAAAAGTTCTTTGTTTTTTGCTGTTCCAAAGTACACTACTGGCCATTAACATTGCTACACCGAGAAGAAATGCAGATGATAAACGGGTATTCATTGGACAAATATATTATAGTAGAACTGACATGTGATTACATTTTCACGCAATTTGGGTGCATAGAGCCTGAGAAATCAGTATCCAGAATAACCACCTCTGGCCGTAATAACGGTCTTGATATGCCTGGGAATTGAGTCAGACAGAGCTTGGATGGCGTGTACAGGTCCATGCAGCTTCAACTCGATACCATAGTTCATCAAGAGTAAAGACTGGCGTATTGTGACGAGCCAGTTGCTCGGCCACCATTGACCAGACGTTTTCAATTGGTGAGAGATCTGGAGAATGTGCTGGCCAGGGCAGCAGTCGAACATTTTCTGTATCCAGAAAGGCCCGTACCGGACCTGCAACATGCGGTCGTGCATTATCCTGAAATGTAGGGTTTCGCAGGGATCAGATGAAAGGTAGAGCCACGGGTCGTAACATATCTGAAACGTAACGTTCACTGTTCAAAGTGCCATCAGTGCGAACAAGAGGTGACCGAGACGTGTAACCAATGGCACCCCATACCATCACGCCGGGTGATACGCCAGTATGGGGATGACGAATACACGCTTCCAATGTGCGTTCACCGCGATATCGCCAAACACGGATGCGACCATCATCATGCTGTAAACAGAACCTGGATTCATCCGAAAAAATGACGTTTTGCCATTCGTGCACCCAGGTTCGTCGTTGAGTACACCATCGCAGGAGCTGCTGTCCGTGATGCAGCGTCAAGGGTAACCGCAGCTATGGTCTCCGAGCTGATAGTCCATGCTGTTGCAAACGTCGTCGAACTGGTCGTGCAGATGGTTGTTGACTTGCAAACGTCCCCGTCTGTTGACTCAGGGATCGAGACGTGGCTGCACGATCCGTTACAGCCATGCGGATAAGATGCCTGTTATCTCGACTGCTAGTGATACGAGGCTGTTGGAATCCATCACGGCGTTCCGTATTACCCTCCTGATCCCACCGATTCCATATTCTGCTAACAGTCATTGGATCTCGACCAACGCGAGCAGAAATGTCGCGATACGATAAACCGCAATCGCGATAGGCTACAATCCCACCTTTATCAAAGTCGGAAAGTGATGGTATGCATTTCTCCTCCTTACACGAGGCATCACAACTACTTTTCACCAGGCAACGCCGGTCAACTGCTGTTTGTGTATGAGAAATTGGTTGGAAGCTTTCCTCATGTCAGCACGTTGTAGGTGTCGCCACCGGTGCCAACCTTGTGTGAATGCTCTGAAAAGCTAATCATTTACATATCAGAGCATATTCTTCCTGTCGGTTAAATTTCGCACCTGTAGCACGTCATTTTCGTGGTGTAACAATTTTAATGGCCAGTAGTGTATTTAAACTAGAATTAGAGTATTTTCAAAGATTTTCTTACTTATTTTTCTTTTGACTCAAGTGGAAGAAGCGTGTACAATGAATGGTGCAGTGAAGTGTGCTTTGCAGTGCCTACCACGGAGCGCCAGCAGCCGAATGTCCGCTGGCCGCAATATTCAAACGTCCACGGCTCCGCTCGTACCGCGCCAGGGCGGGGAAGTCAACAGGGAGGCAAGCAGAAGGCGACTCCGGCGGTCACGCAGGTACCGCAATCAACGCGCCCATCTAGAATCGGCGTGTGCGGATTGGCACTATGTTCTGCTTCCGCGGCCCGGCTCCGCAGCCAATTAAAACGAAGTAATCCTCCTGGAAGTGAGGATTTAAGCTCTTGCTGAAGCAGCGGAGAGAGTTGACATGGCCCGCGCGGAATTGGTGATCACCACCAGAGCCGCCGACTACCAGTCCCCGTGCACCGCCGCTCTTGTGACTGGCTACCAGGGACCGGACACTGCCAGGTTGGCGGTCTGGAGTAGGACGTCATTTCGGGATTGTAGTGAACATATTTAAACTTGACATCACACGTACTCTTAAAGGAAGAGAGACTAGTAGTGATTCAGGATTTGACTTTAGTTTCCACTATGTAGTCTAGCAAGTGACTTCATTATTGACAGTAGCAATAACAGACGTTTATGCCATCTAAGAATTACGAAAGAGCTGTTTGTTTACTTGGTGTTCTGAAAGACTCTACAAGTATATTTAAGTTATTAGTTCAAATAATCAGAAACTGAGTGAATAAACAATTCAGTCGAGCATGTGTGTTTTGCGTTGAACATAGAACGGTGTGTGTGTGTGTGTGTGTGTGTGTGTGTGTGTGTGTGTGTGTGTGTGTGTGTGTGTGTGTGCGCGCGTATTTACCGTCATGTCCATTTCTTGTGGCAAATGCCAAGCTACACTGAGGTATCGACCACCACGGGCAATATGGCTCAGGGCTCCTGAACGTTCATCTGAATAATCATTCTATTACAATGTAGCATTTGGAAAGGTGTTGTAACAGCTTTATTACAACTAGAGTAGACTGCGCGACATATGCGGATCATAGGTTGCTATTCACACCATACGGCAGTTCCACCGATTGACAAAGATGCAGTTTGTATGACAAACATAATCCACTGAGCGGATGTTAAACTACGCTGAAGAATCAAAGAAACTGGTACACCTGCCTAATATCGTGAATGGCCCCCGCAAGGATGGACTCGATTAACGTCTGTAATAGTGCTGGAGGGAGCTGACACCATGAATCCTGCAGTGCTGTCCATAAATGCCAAAGAGTACGGGAGGCTAGAGATCTCTTCTGAACAGCACGTTGCAAGGCATCACAGATATACTTAATAATGTTAATGTCTGGGGAGTTTGGTGGCCATCGGAAGAGTCTAAACTCAGAAGAGTGTTCCTTCGTACGTTCTGTATCAGTTCTGGACGTGTGGGGCGTAGTGTTGTCCTACTGGAATTGCCCAAATCCGTCACAATCCACAATGGACATGAATGGATGAAGTTGATCAGACAGGAAGCTTACGTAAGTGTCAGCTATCAGAGTCGTTTGTAGACGTTTCAGGGGTCCCATTCACTGCAACTGCACACGCCCCAGACCATTATATACCCTCCACCAGCTTGAACAGTCCCCTGCTGACATGCAGGGTCCATGGATTCACGAGGTTGTCTCCATACCCGCTCAATATAATCTGAAATGAGACTCGTCCGAACAGGCAACATGTTTCCAGAGATCAACAGTTAAATGTCGGTGTTGATGGACCCTGGCGAGGCTTAAAGCATTGTGTCGTGCAGTCATCAAGGGTATACGAGAGTGACTTCGTCTCCGAAAGCCCTTATCGATAATGTGTCGTTGAATGGTTCGCAGCTGCCCGTTGTGGCCGAGCAGTTCTGGGCGCTTCAGTCCGGAACCGCGCTGCTGCTACGGTCGCAGGTTCGAATCCGGCCTAGGTGGATGTGTGAGATGTCCTTAAGTTAGTTAGGTTTAAGTAGTTCTAAGTCTAGGGGACTGATGACCTCAGATGTTAAGTCCGATAGTGCTTAGAGCCATTTGAACGACTTGAATGGTTCGCACACTGACACTTGTTGATGGCACAGCATTGAAATCTGGAGCAATTTGCGGACGGATTGCAGTTCTGTCATGTCGAACGATTCTCTTTAGTCGTCTTTGGTCCCGTACTTGCAGCATCTTTTCCTGGCCTCAGCGATGTTGGAGAGTTGATGTTTTACCGGATTCCTGATATTCACGATACACTCGTGAAATGGTCGTACGGGAAAATCCCCACTTCATCTTTACCTCGGAGATGCTGTGTCCCATCGCTCGTACGCCGACTATAACACTATGTTCGAACTCACTTAAATCTTGATAACGTGGCATTTTAACAGCAGTAACCGATCTAACATCAGCGCCGGACACTTGTTATCTTATATAGGCGTTACCGACCGCGGCACCGTATTCTGCCTATTTACATATCTCTGTATCTGAATATTCATGCTTATACCAGTCCCTTGGGCGCTTCGGTGTATATTCTTTCATATATTTTTTATGGATCAGTGTGTCGCTTTATATCATTCCATAACCGCGATGGGATTCACATGACATTTGATTGATTTCTCGCTCTATGAAGATTTCGGAATAATCTAACCATTTGGAGTGTATGATAGAAATCTAGAATCCTCTCTCTCGTTTTTTTTTTACGAAGAACGTATACAAATATAAACAAATTTTCCCTTTCTCACTTGTGCTAAGCTTCATAATCACAAAAGATCGGATAATTATCTCCGTGGACACATTTCACTAAATGCCTCAATATTATTAATACTATTCGTTTGAGTCATTCGCCTGTAGGTCTTAACAATCATGCTTTAGGTTGTGTAATATTATTGGATTTCAGATACTTTGCATATGAGATATTTGTTATAAAAGAAAAGGACAGCCAACGAGCTGTAGTTCGTAAATATACTAAGCATCACAGCGCGAGTAAAGAGGCGAAATTTTTTTTTAATGTGTGCGCGTATACCAAGACGCGCGTCCAGCGTTTAAATAAATAAACACTATGACCCGCTAGGCGCAGATATTTAAGATCATTGCCACAGCGCTTGATAGCAAGAAGCTGCGCAACAGAAGAAAGAACAATCTACCTTTAGTTAAGAAATATTCTAGAAACTTCATTATCCCTTGTACTTTTGGTCTCCGACATGTTAAGACGAACTACATAGTTACATTGCTACAAGTTGTACTTTTATTTTGTGTAAAAACTATGTGAAACGACGAACAAACATTTCGGTAAGTCGGGTGTGGATACAATGTACTTACGCACACGCAAGGACATTTAATTTTAAGAAGGCACGGACTGACAAAGAAGCGATTATTGGACTGCTCCATTTACAAAAGAAATATCAGATGTAAGTCATGCATTTATTGTGTATTTGTTAATGTGTAGAAGTTTAAAGCCAATTTGTTCAAAATATATCAATATTTTATGATGCAGTAATTTTCTTCTTATTCTTTTCTTTCACTAACAAAAAATGATGTTCAAATTGTATATGAGCTTTGTTACAGGTTCGCTCTTTATCGCGGTGTGTCGATTGTATTTGGGAGACCACTAATGTGTTCAACGTCCGATCTGTTAAGCTTTCTCTTAAGAAATTCCACTAATTTGTTTTCATTTGCATTTTTATATTAAAATAGGTCCCTCAGGTATTTTTATCGAAGATTCTGATTGCTTGAAGGTAATCCGGGTCAAAAGGTCAATTATTCGCGTAACCAATTCGTACGTCTCCTGAACACACTTGAGAACCGAAGCATCGCGGATCAATTAATAATCTGTCTCTCTCTTTTAAAGTCGTACTAAGAAACGGCTACACAGGATAGCCGCAAGTGCGCAATCTAGCGCTAGGTTGCATTTTATCAGTAAATATTAATAAACAACAGTTACAGCATCACTATTATTAATAAACAAGTTCCTAACGCCATAGTTGGCAGCTTTTAATTTTATAGAAAGATTGTATAATTGCTGTAGGGTTCTGTTGCTCACCAAACCAATCTAAGCATAATCTCTGTCGTCTTTTTATAACACTGTACTAATACGGTCAAGTCTTGTGTCAGTCCGTTCAGTCCTCTCTTTTTTACCATTGTATCCGAACATTCAAAGTTCTAACATTCCACTCTCCGGTTGAGGGATTATAGAATGACTAGGTAAAATGCTGAGAAGGGTTTCATCAAAATCACAGTAAATTACTATCGTTTTTTCATCCAGTAGCTGCAAGAGCGTAGAATTCATTATCTTAAACGTATTTACCGGTAACACAGACATTACTATGCGTCTAAAATCATAACCAGTCAGTTCCACTACAAACAAAAATGTGGATTCCGTGAATTAAATACCACCCGATATGAAACGTAGAGGGCAACAAACTGCACAAGTAGACATTTTAGACAACTTTTATATTCCCAACTCTAGAGGAATTGCAAAAAGTCTACATCTACATCTACATCCATACTCCGTAAGCCACCTGACGGCGTGTGGCGGAGGGTACCCTGAGTACCTCTATCGGTTCTCCCTTCTATTCCAGTCTCGTATTGTACGTGGAAGGAAGGATTGTCGGTATGCTTCTGCGTGGGCTCTAATCTCTCTGATTTTATCCTCATGGTCTCTTCGCGAGATATACGTAGGAGGGAGCAATATACTGCTTGACTCTTCGGTGAACGTATGTTCTCGAAACTTTAACAAAAGCCCGTACCGAGCTACTGAGCGTCTCTCCTGCATAGTTTTCCACTGGAGTTTATCTATCATCGCCGTAACGCTTTCGCGATTACTAAATGATCCTGTAACGAAGCGCGCTTCTCTCCGTTGGATCTTCTCTATCTCTTCTATCAACCCTATCTGGTGCGGATCCCACACTGCTGAGCAGTATTCAAGCATTGGGCGAACAAGCGTACTGTAACCTAATTCCTTTGTTGTCGGATTGCATTTCCTTAGGATTCTTCCAATGAATCTCAGTCTAGCATCTGCTTTACCGACGATCAACTTTATATGTTCATTCCATTTTAAATCACTCCTTATGCGTACTCCCAGATAATTTATGGAATTAACTGCTTCCAGTTGCTGACCTGCTATTTTGTACCTAAATGATAAGGGAAAAACACGCTCTAGGAAAAACAAGATGACTCTGAAAAGAAGGTGTAAATATTGCAAAATATAGAATGAAAAGGACAATCTAAATAGGGTTATGGCTTCTAATTTTTAAATCTGGACAAGATGGCCTTTAGGAAGTAACTGTTAGCTGTTCGGGAGTAGTGCATGTAAACAAGAAACGAGAAAGAAAGATGTAGTAGCAAGGGCGGCACCAAACAAAAGAGCTGTTTATAAAAGAGAGCTGGTAACATTTTAAAATATGAACATTCATCGTGAAAAGCTATGTTTGCTCACTCAGCACAAGTGCGAAATGCGGACAGCGGGGAAGACAGAAATGAGATGATTCGGAGCGTTTAAATGTCTTGCCAAGGATGATTGTTGAAGACCAAAGGGGCCGACCATGTAATGAATGAAGAGACACTGCACTAGCCAAAGAAAATTATGACTGTTTAAGAAAACCGTGAATAGAACAGATAGAAGAGTTGAACGCATGTTGCGACATGTGTCGTTGCTGAAAACTCGCTGAAGGGACTGTAGAAGGATAGAACCTCAGGGGCAGTCGTAGATATGTGAATATAAGGAAGTTCGTTAATTGTGTAGGATGCAGCTCTTATGATAGGAAGAAGTGGACAAGGAGAGAATGACATACCATAAGCAGAGATCACAGTGGACATATTTTATTTTGAAACTAAGAAACAAAAATATTTCACGGTGTAATCAGTTTCAAGCATACATTGGTCATCTTGAGACTGAACCGCATACGCCATATGTACATTGAGGAGACAAAACATAATGACCATCTGCTTACATGTGCGATGGTTCACATCTGGAGCGATGCTTCGTGAGATTGGTTCCAAATGTCCTTAGTGGGTTTCGAGAGGTATGTGGCAGCAGACATGTGCGCACATGTCAAGCAGTTCCCACAAATGACGGTCGATAGATGATGGGCGCAGATCTTGTGCGTTATAGCGCCTCAGACTTGTTTGGTCGAATTGGGCGAATTTAGTGGCCACGACATCAGCGTGAGTTCATGTCAAGGTCCTCAGACAACTGTGTTACCCTTCTGGCCTTGTAAAGCGCACAGCTATCTTGTTAGACGGTACCATCGTCTCCAGTGAAAACATCAAACATGAAGGGGTGCGCAATAAAGTTCACTTAGTCGATAGTACAGGTCACCTACTCGTGATTTCAAGTCCTACAACTTCTTTCCATTAGAATCTGCTCTAGTCATGTCCTTCCGTGCCTGCAACGCCGCCATGAGGAATTGAGTCTCGCAGTGGCTCATAAGTTAAGTAGGTCAGTATCGCACTGTGGGTGTAATCAGGAGTAACTTATGTCTCAAGATGAGGCGTAGGCAGTTCTTGTCTGAATATGACCAACATGTGGTTGACAACGGTTGTGCTATAGAGTGTTCCGGAAACTGTTTCAGTAAACAATGTTTATTGAGACATTAGTTGGGAAGCGATGGTAATCGAGAGCGATACAGTTTATGCTAGGAAAGAAGAATTAGGCGATTATTATATTAAAATCAGTTTTTCACGACACAGTTCAATCACTGTTCATAGGCGTTGTCATTTTCTTTCACACAATGAAATTATCACTGGTGAGACGGTTTACAGTTTTACTTTAACAATAATTTGACTCCGAGCCCCCAATAGCAGTAATGGAGGCTGCTATAATCGAAAGTTATTCAATCAATTCGAACAGAACCACAAGTCCAACTGTCCTCTTTGCTCTAACAGTTTTGGCGCGAAATCACAGTTCGCCACATGTTCACTTACCACGATATATACATCGTAAATCGCACTCACACAAATAATCGTAGCACTTCCAGTTCATCAAATATATGGTTGCACAGTTGTACTATTAAACAATACTCTTTGTAGAAATAATTCTCAAACAACCACATGGGCCACCCTCAAGCTGGGCTTGCTCGCCACCCACCCTCCAAAACGACTGACCAACGACTGACCCCTGGCCAAGATGGCCGCTCGCTTATAGAGGCTCGGATGTTCAATCCCCTGGTTATTTAAGTACTAGTCTCACCAGTTCAGATTACGAATTTTGATACATACATCCCTCGACAGAAATAAGTACACCATCGGAATCGAAGATGTACTAAAAAGTACATCTTATTCACTAAGTTACATTAATTTCTAGGATTATTCTATCGCCCGTAAATCAAGTTTTAGTTTTTGCAAAATTTCACCACTTAGCGCAAATTTATTTGTTGACACATGTGCCGCAAAGTTTTAACATAGAACTGCATATAGCACCGTTCTTAGACGTAATCTATAGCGATATACACATTGCGCTGCTCAAATCTTCATATCTATAATAATTAATTAATTATGATCGATAAATGTTAATTATAATTTGCAAACAATAAAAACTATTGCAAGTTAAGTGTATAGTATAACTTAACTAGTTTAAAATACGTGTGATGCCACCCAAAATATTATATAGTGCCGTTCTTTACGTCATGAATTTTCTATTGAACTTTATAAACAATTTTACCTCAAACTTTGTTTATTGCTCTTTACAGGCCTAATTATATATGAATCGTAACGTATGACTACGGCACTCGATCCGCTATGGCGAAAAGTTTTTAATCAGTGCTCGCTCATCCCTATAAGTTGTTATTTACTATTTTTATTAATCTTTCAGTATTCGTGATATTAACCGATTTTGAGGTTACTGTAACTTTTGCGTCTCGTCAGTTGAAATAATGATCAATCTTTCAGAAGGTGCATACTGCTGACCACAATCCACTGCCGCATCGCTCTTCACCGTAAGTTTCATAGTTTTCGCGTAATGCGCGAAAAACCAAACAATGCCCCAAGCTGCAGGCCACGTGGTCGCCCGGCCGCAGAGACCGACCGTTGCAAAATGTGGCGCGGGCGCGCCACACGGTTCCCTCGAATCACTCAGCAGGTAGCGCGCTCGCTCTCCACAAAGCAATCCTTGCATACTAGAAATATTCATCTAGTAACGGGGTTGTACCGTCGCAGTATGGATGCACCAGAAAACTAGCAGCGCTTTATAAAGTACAGTTTTGAAGTGCAGCCTAGTGGAACGATGTCTTCTTCGTACGGCTGATCTTACTGCGCTGGTTCGTTACAACCGACCGGCACACAAGCACCACTTCTGTGCTGTGACCTAACCGTCGGTGGACGCTCTAATGACCGCTTGATACTGGTTCTACACCAGCTACAGCTCTCCAACGTGACCACTGCGCTCTTTCAGGGAGATGACTATGGCCCGGTTAAACTTTCTTGATAGCTGACACTTCCGCGTTGGGGATGGTTTCCTTGAATCAAAGCGCTCAACGTCACACCCCAACCTTTCGCTATTGCCGAACTGCCACAACAACTGTTCGGCTTTTTTGGTTGATGTGTCTGGATCCAGTATCCTGGGTCTGGCCCTTTCTTTTATTTCGTATTTTATCACACATGGTAGCTTCCCCGAAAAACACACACACACATACACAATGCACAATGATGCTAATTAAACACACACATTTCATATACAGAACTAACCTAACATTACTGGATACTTATCCGTCAGATGTACAGCTCCCTTAACCACAGAGATCGTATTACTGCAGATAACCTCCGCACGACGTTGTGTGAAGCTGAATTTTGGAAAGCTGCAACTCATCTTTGAGACTTGAGTACTACACTCAAACTATAATTGCTGACCTCAGTGCTACAGCATAGCGTAAAAGTTCAAATGGTTCAAATGGCTCTGAGCACTACGGGACTTAACATCTGAGGTCGTCAGTCCCCTTGACTTAGAACTACTTAAACCTAACTCACCTAAGGACATCACACACATCCATGCCCGAGGCAGGATTCGAACCTGCGACTGTAGCAGCAAAGCGGTTCCGGACTGAAGCACCTAGAGCCTCTCGACCGCGGCTAGTGAAATAGTCAGCGTATAAACTCGAAGTGATGAAGTTCATGTGTTCGACTTTCGTCAACGTAGCGAAATTCTTTTATATACAGGGTGGTCCATTGATCGTGACCGGGCCAAATATCTCTCGAAACAAGTGTTAAACGAAAAAAACTACAAAGAACAAAACTTGTCTCGCTTGAAAGGTGAAACCAGATGGCTCTATGGTTGGCCCGATAGATGGCGCTGCCATAGCTCAAACGGATAGCTACTGCGTTTTTCTTTTGAATAGGAACCCCCTTTTTTCATTACATATTCATGTAGCACCTAAAGAAATATGAATGTTTTAGTTGGACCACTTTTTCGCTTCGTGATAGATGGCGCTGCAATAGTCACAAACATATGGCTCACAATTTTAGACGAACAGTTGGTAACAGGTAGGTTTTTTAAATTAAAATACAGAACAAATATTTCGGTTGTTCCAATGTGATACATGTACCTATGTGAACTTATCATTTCTGAGAACGCATGGTGCTACAGCGTGATTACCTGTAAATATTACATTAATGCATTAAATGCTCAAAATGATGTCCGTCAATCTCAATGCATTTGGCAATACGTGCAACGACATTCCTCTCAACAGCGAGTATTTCGCCTTCCGCAATCTTCGCACATGCATTGACAATGGGCTAAAGCATAATGTCAGGCGTTGTCGGTGGATCACAATAGCAAATATCCTTCAACTTTCCCACAGAAATAAATCCAAGGACGTCAGATTTGGTGAGCGTGCGAGCCATGGTATGGTGCTTCGACGACCAATCCACCTACATGAAATATTCTATTCAATATCGATTCAACCGCACGCGAGCTATGTGCCGGATATCCATCATGTTGGAAGCACATCGCCATTCTGGCATGCAGTGAAACATCTTGTAATAACATCGGTAGAACATTAAGTAGGAAATCAGCGTACATTGCACCATTTAGATTGCCATCGATAAAATGAGGGCCAGTTATCCTTCCTCCCATAATGCCGCACCATACATTAACCCGCCAAGGTCGCTGGTGTTACACTTGTCGTAGCCATCCTGGATTTTCCGTTGCCCAGTAGTGCATATTATGCCGGTTTGCGTTACCGGTGTTGGTGAATGACTCTTCGTCGCTAAATAGGACGCATGCAAAAAAATCTTGTCAATGTCTCGTAAATTCTCTTATGCCCAGTGGCAAAACTGTACACAACGTTCAAAATCGTCGCCATGCAATTCCTGGTGCATAGAAATATGGTACTAGTGCAATCGATGTTGATGTAGAATTCTCAACACCAACGTTTTTTTGATTCCCGATTCTCGCGCAGTTTGTCTGCTACTGATGCGCGGATTAGCCGCGACAGCACCTAAAACACCTACTTGGGCATCATCATTTGATGGATGTCGTGGTTGACGATTCACATGTGGCTGAACACTTCCTGTTTCCTTAAATAACGTAACTATCCGGCGAACGGTCTGGACACTTGGATGATTTCGCCCAGGATACCGAGCAGCATACATCGCATTGCCCGTTGGGCATTTTGATCACAATAGCCATACATCAACACGATATCGACCTTTTTCGCAATTGGTAAACGGTCCATTTTAATACGGGTAATGTGTCACGAAGCAAATACAGTCCGCACTGGCGGAATGTTACGTAACACCACGTACTTATACGTTTGTGATTATTACAGCGCCATCTATCACAAAGCGAAAAAAGTGGTCCAACTAAAACATTCACATTTCTTTACGTAATACACGAATATGTAATAAGAAATGGGGGTTCCTATTTTAAAAAAAAACGCAGTTGATGTCCGTTTGACCTATGGCAGCGCCATCTAGCGGGCCAACCATAGCGCCATCTGGTTTCCCGCTTCAAGCTAGACGAGTTTCGTTTTTTGTAGTTTTTTAGTTTGATGCTTATTTCGTGAGATATTTGGCCCGGTCACTATCAGTGGACCACCCTGCACAAATCTAATCAAAAGAGTTAGATTATAATTTTTATGCAGTTAATTGTTTTCAGTGTATTTTTATTTACAATTCTCTGCGGCATTATTTTCATCATCGTATTGACTTTATTTGCTCCTGGTTTCTTTTTGTCATTCTTTTCCGTTTGGAATCTGCCTGTGTCGCCTAGAATCTTCAACTAAGTGCGAACGACGACTGCAGTTTGTGTAGCTAGTGTGAGAATAGTTTAAGCTAGCCAATGATAGCTGGAAATAACAGTTTGCCTTTAGTGCTGAAATTGAATTTTTCCAGTGTCGAGTTCGCTCGTAGGGGTTAGCATTAATCATTGTGAACAAAGCGATCGTGACTTTAGTTCGGCTGCAAATTGTTGATCTCTGTTTTCTCGGATGTATTGCACATCACGAGATTGTGGTTAGAATAGGGCCTGACTTGAATTCAGGGCTAGAAAATGTGTCTTCTGCAGCAGTTCAGTCACTTCACTGGTCACGTAAAATCAACTTTCGACAGAGCATCTCGCAATTTCCAGTATACCTAGCAGCGGTCACTTTCAACATTGCTCCGTATAACACGCTAATAGAATTTGGTGAAATGACCTGCTGTGTGTCTGTGTCACCTATAGCCGAGCGGTAGCCGGCAGCCGATGTGGCAACACTGTCGCTGAAAGTGATAGACATCAACTATCAAGTAATATTAACAAGTCAATAATATTTCGCACGGTGAGCTTAGATCTGCATAGCAAAGTTTGCACGACCCACGGACCTTCCTCCACTGGAGTAGCTGACGATTTTGGCTGTAGGGAGTGCAGGCGGACCCAGAATTAAAAGGATAAAAACAATGGCTACAAATCCTGGACGAGCGACAATCCGCCATTCACGAAACTTGACATTGGTGGGTCTAGTGGAGAAGAAAAATAGTCTTTATCTGGCCACGTGTTCCTATTTGACATGATGTCTGCACTCTGTTCACTCCAAACTTTCAAAAGCTATGATGGGATTAATAAAATTTTTTCGGGCTTCCAGCCGCGTCAGATGGTTAAAATCTCACGAGCTTTCGACCGAGATCTCCTCGGCCGTTGTCAAGTGGCAAGACTGACTGCTGTGTCGCCGTGGCCGCGTCGTTATGTAGCCGCACTGCTGGCTGTGACGTCACTGGTGCTCTCTTCCTTGCCATATATGGTAATGTTTTCATCCCGCGTCCGTCGCGCCCGTTTTCTCGCGATGGCCGGGTCCCAGGCTGTGCTGAGCTGCAAACCGCCGTCCTTGTTGATGGTGTTTTCAGAGGTCTTTATTTCAATTGCATCCTTTATGATGCTATCTCAAAATCCCTTCGTCCTCATAACGACAGATGTTTCGTCGAATAGAATTCGGTGTCCATTTCCTAAGGCGAGTTCTGTCCCGGCTGATTTTTCTGGATAGCGTAGGCGTAAGCACCCCTCGTTTTCCGTCCGGCGTTGCTCCGAAGTGCGTACTGTTTGACCGACGTAGTAACAGCTATACTGACATGGTATCTTGTACACTCCAGGCATTCTAAGCCCTAGATCGTCCTTCACAGGCCTCATGAGCTCTAGGATTTTTGGTGGGGGCCTGAACACTGATGAAATGTTATCTCTCTTCAGAAGCTGATTAATCTTTTCCGACACTGTACCACAGAAAGGCAAAAACACAAGTTTCTTGCTTTCTTCTTCGGTGGTGTTCTCTTCTCTGTTGGTGTGTTTCTTGCGTGTCACACCAGGCATAGCCTGTGACACCTGTCCGTGGCTGTACCCATTTTCCCGGAAGACTTTTCGGAGGTGGCTCAGTTCTAGTGGCGGACTTTCAGCATCTGAGACGACTTTAGCACGATGTACGAGGGTATTCAGAACGCCACGTTTTTGTGCCCCATGGTGGTGGCTGAGAGTTTGCAGATACCGATCTATGTGTACCGGTTTCCTGAAGACAGTGAGGTGTCCATTGGTTTTCAGTCGAACGAGGACGTCAAGGAAGAGCAATGCATCATCTGTCTCGACGTCCATCGTAAACTTGATGTGGCCGCGAATGCTGTTCATGTGTTCTAAGAATCGCAAGGTTAAAACGGGCGCGACGGACACGGTATGAAAACATTACCATATATGGAGAGGAAGAGAGCACCAGTGACGTCACAGCCAGCAGTGCGGCTATATAACGACACGGCCACGGCGACACAGCAGTCAGCCTTGCCACTTGACAATGACTGAGCAGAGCTCGGTCGAAAGGTCGTGGGATTTGAACAACAAAAAAATGGTTCAAATGGCTCTAAGCACTATGTGACTTAACATCTCAGGTCATCAGTCCCCTAGAACTTAGAACTACTTAAACCTAACTAACCTAAGGACATCACATACATCCATGCCCGAGGCAGGATTCGAACCTGCGACCGTGGCAGTCTCGCGGTTCGGGACTGAAGCGCCTAGAACCGCACGGCCACCGCGGCCGGCTTTAACCACAAGACGCGGCTGGAAGCCCGAGAAAATTTTATTAATTCATATCTCCGCGAAACCATGCATTCATGGGATATTCGTTTTGTAAATAAAAACTTTCTTTTCTTGCTGAAATGTATTTTATTTCTTCCAGACGCGATTCGCCTTTTACTTCAAGGTATTTTCACTGGGATCTAGACTGATACAGTTTCGTTTTGATATATGATGTCAGCAGTTCATACAACAGTTCACTTAAAGTTCTTCGTGTTTTTGGTTGGCATCTGCGTTTCCTCTCATCTGGACGGCAATCAAAAAACGCCAAGAACTGTAAGTAAGCAAGAGAAGGCGGGTTTTATCTACAACACGAATATTTCTGTGCTTGCTGCGGATGATGACCACGCAAACAAACTTGCTGTAATGGAAATTTAGAACTACGCAGGTACGCTGTTAAGGTAGTGCTGTCCGTGTCTCTACCATGGAGTTGGGCAGCACGCCCGTCTCATTGCCGATTCTCGCGTCGCAGCAATTACTGCAGACCGCAGCGGCTAATTGCCGTGCAGGTTTCCGAGACGAGACGAGGGGTTGCAGTGAGAGGGTGGGGAGCTGGGTTGGCACGTTTGTGGCAGCAGCGGACGGTGGCCGGCGGTCAGCGGGACAGCGCCGGCCGCGGCAGCAGCTAACTGGTATGCAGCACAGGTCACCACAGGCCGCCGTACGCCGGCGTCTCGTATTCTGGTCCCTCAGGAGGCAAACCGCGTTTTGGTGAAGCGTGAATTCAGGCAGAAGATGGTGCCGACTTACAACGGGGGTGGGTGATACATGGTGAAGATGGGTTAATATTGGGCCACGAGCACCTTAATAACAACGGAATATACAATTAAAAAAAAAGATGTCCCGTAATCTTACAGAATATAATGAAATGTGCCAATGTACGTGTTACACCATTCATCCACATTGTAAAAATAGATTTCCGTGGTTTCATATTCTTGTTTGAGCCGACAAAGAGTTTATATTAGTCATTCACTCGGTGCCCCACTGCACACTCCTAACTAAGGTACGAGCATATGGGATTGGTTCCCAAATATGTGGGTGACTCGAAGACTTCTTAAGTAATAGAACCCAGTACGTCGTTCTCGATGGTGAGTGTTCATCGGAGTGAGGGTATCATCTGGAGTGCCCCAGGTAAGTGAGGTAGGTCCGCTGTTGTTTTCTATCTACATAACATTGTAGAGCGATATGAAGTGGGACAAGCATGTAATGGCAGTTGTGGGGAAGGCGGATAGTCGTCTTCGGTTCATTGGTATAATTTTGGGAAGATGTGGTTCATCTGTAAAGGAGACCGCTTATAAAACTCTAATACGACCTATTCATGAGTACTGCTCGAGCGTTTGGGATCCCTATCAGGTCGAATTGAGGGAGGACGTAGAAGCAATTCAGAGGTGGGCTGCTAGATTTGTTACTGGTAGGTTTGATCATCACGCGAGTGTTACGGAAATGCCTTTCGTGAATCGCTACTGAGGAAATTGAGAGAACCATCATTTGAGGCTGACTGCAGTACAATTTTACTGCCGCCAACTTACATTTCGCGGAAGACGACAAAGATAAGATAAGAGAGATTAGGGCTCGTACAAAGGCATAAAGGCAGTCATTTTTCCCTCGTTCTGTCTGGGAGTGAAACAGGGAGAGAAGATGCTAGTTGTGGTACGAGGAACCCTCCGCCACTCACCGTATGGTGAATTGCGGAGTATGTATGTAGATGTAGATGTAGATGTAGATGTATTGCTGTATCGACAGTGATGTCTCTAACTAGCACCTCTGGCGCGTATTTTTGACAAGGATTCGCTTTTTTAGGATTCTTACGTGTTTGACGGTCCGAGTAAATTGGCACTACATACTAATTTTTGTTTCCTTCTGCAGAGTAATACGGCTGGGGCGCTGTTGGGAAAACATTTGCTGACCGATGGAATTAGAGCTGCAAGTGGGGCATAGTACTTGTATTAATTTGGCTGGGAAAGCCGTACCTCAACCCTCCGGGGAACGTAGGACGGCGGTGGCAAACTGACAATGACGGTGCGGCAGGCAAAGAACGTCGGCAGACCGAGGTAGGTTAAACAAGAATTGATTAAAATTATGCATACATCGGTCTGAGCATTGTGTCCGTATCTGACTGAGGGACTGATGTTAATTGCGCCATGCCGTATTATTTGATGGAAAGTTTTAATGACTGGACCTGAAGTAAAGGGAAGTAGGTAAGGAATTACGAGGTGCAGTACTCACAATATTCACTTTCAGAGCATACGTTGAATATGCGTTATTCAAGTAGGTCGTCATTTTTCTTGATATTTGGAAAGGTATGACTTCATGCGTAACTTTCGGTTTGTTATATGTAGCGTATGGTATCTGTTGATTCGAAGAATACTATATGAAATTATAGATAATTATTTACTCCTTGAAAAATATATGTAATATTTGACTTTTGAAAACTAATGATTGTAGGAATGAGATGTTGTGCGCAGTCGGATGAACATTTAGGGTGCGCAAATAGATTTTCAAACAATTATCTTCCACGAGTTATCGAGAATCTGGTGCATTAGTTACCTCTTTAATAGCCGTTTCGACCGATCCAGAACTGTACTACCTGTGAAGCGCTCTGGAACTAGAGGCAGGGACTTTTGTTTATTGGACCCAATATATCCACCCGAGTTAAATGACAGAAACGCCACATCTGATGTCTCAGTTTCAAGTAACTAAGGAACAGCCACGCGAAAAAGCCCCTTGAAGAGGCAAACGAAAATAGAGACGTCGATGATAAACAAATACGCAGCGAGCAAACGTAAATGCTCTACGAACGCAGACTGAAAGGGTTCTAACAAGTGCACACTTTCTCATGTGAGCACACTTTTTGAGGATGCTTTAGCTGGCAGACTTGTATGTGTTGTGCAATTGAAGGTCTCGGCAGGAAATAATGGTAAGGGACAAATCAGTAATTCCGAGAAAACGCACCACAAATATTTTTAAAAAAACCTAAGAATCAGATATCTGAAATACATAGAAAATCATAGTTTTTCGGGTACACCATTGCTTTATTACACAGCGTCAGTAGTTACATATTTTTAGTATGTAATATCAACTCGACAATTTGTTTTTTTAAATTTCAGAAACACATGCTTAACATTATTTACTCGAAACATTGTAATCTCAACACACTTAACATTTTTACATGAAAAATGCATTTACATAACATTATTATTTTACTTAAAACATTGCTTTCTCAGCACATGATTCTCTATGTATCTTTTCATTATGTAACATATAAATTGACATTCTCCCAGACAACTTCTCTAGAAAAAAAATTCCTGAAAAAGATAAGTATGTGGAATAGAGAAGCTCCATAACAACAGTTCCATAGCTTAAAACCGGTTGCTGTTAGACGCCTAGGTATTAAAATATAGCTACATTTACAGATACCGTAATACATCATAGAAGACTCAGCACAACCAGGAGCACCTCAGAAGCTGTCCAACGTAGCCTTGGACGAAACGTCAGGGACTGAAGAGTTCCATGGGCCACGGTCATACAACCCGGAAGAATTCTCCGCAGAGGAATATTTAGGTTGTTATGTCTACGTTCCAAATCAAGGTAATGTCTCTCATCTACTCCGCTATATATGAAAAACATTGACCCTCGCAGCCATATCATACAAAACATTCCTGGAGTGGTAAAGGATAAGGAATGGAGTTGCTTGTCTCAGATCAAATAAAACAGAACTGCTACATTGTATCTATTTCCCAAGTATCTGCGCAATGTCAACTAGAGGACTGAGGCGACGAAAACTTATGACATTAGTAATCCATCAAATATTATGTATCAAAGAGGCTAGAAGATGTACCCCTTTAAATTGGACTGGAGTATGTTCACCGCTAACAGTTGAATGCAGCGCTTCCTGTCGGCTACTAGCGACTCCTGTCGATAATCACAACAAATAAGCAATAATACAGGTCAAGGACAAAAGGGAAGAAAAGACCACACTCAAATACGCTTGACAAAAATGAAGTTTATTTGTTTAAATGAAAGTGTGGCCAAGTCTGTGTTATCACAGACCGATACTAACCCCAGGCGTCTCACAATTGGCAATAGAAACGCACGTTTCCGACAGACGCCAATAGCTGTCACGCAGGGACCCGGTGGATCCAATGGCGCACACCCGCTGAGCCTTGCCTTCAATGGCTCTGACTATGAGTGCCCTCTGCTGCTGCAGTACAGTATGGTTGGCGGCATCTACACGGCCCAGTCACAGCCTTCGACAGCATTCAGTCTTAGTATTAGTTCGCTCATGCATTGGTAGTGGCAGGCTCATACTGCATGCACCGTTTAACATGTTTCTTGTAATAGATGGAATTTATTACTGGTTGTTCTCTGGAGAAAACTACAAGTTAAGTAAAACTCCTGTTTAGTGTGTTTAAGTGTTCGATAACCATTTCTGCTCCTGTCTGGCTTCCCTGCACCACTCTGTAGCCCACCTCCTTTACCGTTGTGTACGAAGGAGTATGCAGAAAAGTTCGTCACTTTTATGCAGCACCACCTCCAGTAGGGTAATTGATCGCCGTTCTGCTCTGACACCTCCTTTTACCGAAGTGAGTTCACTAATTCGCAACACTCTCGAAATAAACAGGAAAGCGCCTTAGCAGAATTCGACACTTGCGCACGGGAAGTATTTTCGAATGCTTGGTAGTCTTTCCGTGCTGGAAAAGTAACCTCGTTGGTCAGGAAGAATCCCTAACTTCATCAACTATAATGACGGTAAAACACAAACTCCGCCCCAGGGGGACCACGACTTACCACTTCATCCTTACTAGCCGCTATTTCCTCTCTTTCATGAGCTACAAGACCGCTCCACGAAATGCTTTAACCATCAAGCCAATCCAAATTGGGGGGCAGAATGTAGGCATTGTCATTTTCCGTTTCGTACGTCTGCTTACAGGGCTTCTATAAGATACTGCATTCTGGCTGGACTTTTTTTCCCCTTTGCTCCAAATACTATTATTGGCAGACACAATAGCCACATGAGGAGCACACAGGCATGGCCACGAAATAATGTGTTACAATTTGACACAACAGTCTGCTACAAGACAGCCATATCAAGCGAGACAGCGAAACTGTTAAAGCTGGACTAGCGTTCGGGAGGATCAAATACAGGTCTAGCAACCCAAGTTTAATATAACGTGGTTTCCTCAAACCCATGCGGTCTAAACTAAAAATTTCTTTCCTACCTTCGGATAAGAGCACTCAGGGATCCTTTATTGCATCTTTGTGTGCACGCAGCGACTACCACGTCCACTATGAAATGCTGACGCAACGATATATACAAATACATGTACTGTTGGCGAAGGGAACGAAGGTCATTCTTGAAACAGTGAGTTAATGAGCATTTCGCTATTATTTAAATATATGGATGAAAGAGTCAGCCTTCAGTAATTGTAAAACGAACCCTGTCGTCCAGGATCGTGTGCCACAAAGATCGCAGATCCGCCACGAGATGGGGAAACTCACAGGCGTCTATAGTGAGGCCTAAGCGGTGTAATGTGTGAGTGAGACAGACGAGAACCTACGTCATAGGGAAACGCAGTAGAAGGCATTTGTGACCAGAGAGACGTAGCAGTGGCAGGAGGAACAAGACTTTTGGTCAGGTGAATAGAGTTATAAAGACAAAGTCAGATAAGGGTAATGCACGAGTAGTTTTAATAACGAATAAGTAATAGGAGCAGTGGTAAGCTACTGCAAACGGCATATTGAATGCATTATTGTAGCCAAGATAGACAAGAAGCCCGGCCTACCACAATAGTATAAGTTTATATGCCAACTAGCTCTGCAGATGACGAAGAGATTGAACAAATGTATAATGGGAAAAAAGAAATCATTCAGATAGTGAGGGGAGACGAAAATTTTAATAGTAGTGGGGGACTGGAATTCAGTAGTAGGAAAAGGAAGAGAAGGAAAAGTAGTAGCTGAATGTGGAATGGGGATAAGGAACGACAGAGGAAGCCTCCTGGTAGAATTTTGCACAGAGCATGACTTAATCATAGCTAACACTTGGTTTTAGAATCATGAAAGAAGGTTGTATACTTGGTAGAGGCCTGGAGACACTGGAAAGTTTCAGATAGATTACCTAATGGTAAGAAAGAGATTTTGGTACCAGGTTTTAAATTGTAATACATTTCCAGGGGCAGATGTGGACTCTGACCACAATTTATTGCTTATGGATTGTAGACTGAAACTGAAGAAACCGCAGAAAGTTAGGAAATTAAGGAGATGGGGTATGGATAAACTGAAAGAACCAGAGGTTGTATACAGTTTCAGAGAATGCATTAGGGAACGACTGACAAGAACAGGGGAAAGAAATACAGTAGTAGAAGAATGGGTAGCCTTGAGAGATCAAATAGTGAAGGCAGCATATGAGTTAACGATCATTTCGCTCTCTTTTAAGTATGTGGCCGAAAGAGTCAGCCTTCAGGAATTGTGAAACGAACCCTGTCATCCAGGACCGGATGATACAAACGGCGCAGATGGACCAAGAGATGGGGAACTCATGGACGTCTATTGTCTATTGAAGCCTAAGCACTGAAGTGTGCGAGTCAGACAGATGAGAACCTACGTCATAGGGAAACCCAGTAGAAGCCATTTGTGGCGAAGAAGATTTAGCAGTGTTAAATATGGCGGACCTAAAATTGGCCATAAAGAGAAGAATTTACGAAAACTATTGAATTCTGTAGTAATGCAGGGAATGAAGCCTCAGTAATTTTAATCTGCCATCCTCCATAAATTTTCATGGTGATCCAAATAAAACTTGAATATTGATCATATCTATAATATTTTAGGATTTACTGTTAACGTGAAATTAACAAGTCTTGTAACAAAGACCTGAATGCTAAAATCTGAACGCTAAGGTCAATCTTAACGATCGATATTTCATATAGAATCGCATCTTTAAAATGAAAAATGTTGTAAATATCAACTCTGTTACTTTATTTGTTTAAAATGTACAGTAAATTTAAATTATTCGTATGTTCAGTTAAGCATCAGATCATCATTTCCTCCACACGAAACACATTGAACGATGACAGAATGAGACCTTATTGAATCATTAGGTAATAGAATATTTGTTTTAAAGTTCAATGCATAATAGTTACTTTTGTTCTTTATTTATTTATCGGAAAGCACATTGGTGCAAACTACTGGCTGTGACATTCTCAGTTATGTAAAAAAAAAATTGACGTTTATTATGTAATGGATATTATTGTTGCTTTATTTAGAACGTGAAAGTGGTCAAGCTTTGATTATTTAAATATGTTAAAATGTAAAATAATGTAGAATAAGCTGTAGCCAATCAGATGGACGGCTTCAGGAAAGGGAACTGCCCTAGTCAGTTGAGCGAGGATATTCGGCGCGCGCGAAACGCGGCCGGGGACGGTGAGACGCGAAAGTGGACAGGGCGGCTGGAGACACCAAAGTGGACAGTGCTGGTGGAGAAGCGAAAGCGGATGGTCGGTCTTTAGGTAGCTAGGAAGTGAAACGACTTAAAAACTTTCGCGTTATGTGGTATCGTGGGACTTAGTCTCTGAGCGGTAAGCAGCTGCGCACCTGGTGTGAACTCTAACTTTTCGCGTAGTTAACGAGATGGAGTATTGGACTTGTAATTCGCAATGCGATTGTGAATGATTGAACTGTGGCAAATTGGTATGAGCTGGAATGTAACCGTGACTCTAAGTACGACCACTTTCGCTATTAGTTTGGCTTCTGAATAAACATTGTTCTAACTGAATCACAACAGTGTGGCCTACATCAAGGGTTGTTAATTTAATTCCCGATATTATTATTAGAGTTATTATATGTTGTATTAACTTTGTTTTTCACAAACTTGCCATTGTCCAACCAATTTAACCAAAGAGTGACAAGTGTCTAACTTAGGGCGTGTAATGTGACACTTGCGGTTCAACCCCTAGACGAGTTTGAGCCAAGATATTTGAGCCTGAATATCTTTGGAACGTTAGCTTGTAAGACGCTGAGCTTATAGCGATCTGATATGTACTGAACTGGACTATGGAATAAATAACCTTAATCAGGATAAATTATTCTAATTATTTCGTCGAAGAGCTTTTTTATGACTTCCAAACAGCACATTGTTACTAGAGACGTTTTAGATAATTACTCTTAATTCTTATGCGACGTTTGGTGTAGAGTAGATATATCACGACATTACACATTCACTAGGCATTTGCCAAGGCATTATCCTCAGACACAGTTTTATTCTCATCAGTGTTGTACTAGGTGACACTGAACTCTTATTCTCTGCCTCTTTCGTCTACACTACGACATGCCCTTGTGCGTGACAGTTATCCGGGGTGCGATCTTCCAGAAATTAAGACAAATAATATTAGATTACTATTGCATGTAAAGCCCTTTTACGGTTTTTGTTTAAACTTGGCTCTTAAATTCTCCAGACAAAATGCCATCCAAAGTTTTCGTTTAAGCTTCTCCTCGTAATTTCATTTACGTTTATGACACACTTATAACAACAGGGTTGAACAGTAACACAAGTGTTAGATGTATCACCAACGTAACTCATACGCCGCCGAAAATTAGTTTTCGTTTGCTTTCGGCAGAGACTCTACAGTAGCGAACGTGATCATTTCAATTTCTTCAGCAGATGTATTAAATCGGCGTGCACTTAGTCGTCGCGAGATTTTTTGTTGTTGAAGTAACTAGAGGCAATCATAAAGTCTAGTCACAAGTTGCAAATGAACGTACGCGTATCACTTCTACCACCGAGTGAGATGGTGTAGCAGTTAACGGAAGACTCGAATGAAAATGACACGGCCGGTTACCTCTTCTTGTCAAAGCTGGTATTCCATTCCTTAAGACCTTGACGGGAAGTTAACACCAAGTCTTCTGTCTTTCGTATGCATCGTCGTATACACAGCGTAAAATAGTTGAGATTGGTCTGATGTTTACGTCGCTAATGAGGCGAAACCTTGTGGTCACTGCCCACGGGGATTATGAGCAGCACCTGGTGGCGTTGCAACCACGTAACGCGGTAAGAAAATAATATATGAGGGGTTTAGACGAATGATGAATCATTCTAGCGATGCTAAGGGCCTCAAATGAGGAAATTTACCGATTCGAGCAATTTGACAAAGGGCATATTGTTATGATCTAGTGCCTGGAAACCAGCATCTCGGAAACGGCGATGCTGGTGGGTTGTTCGTATGCTAACGCCGTGACCATGTACTGAAAGCTTCGGAATGACGATGAACCGGGTAGTGATATTGTGTTGGACGTCCATGCCTCATCACAGAACTCGGAGATCGAAGCTTTCCCGCTCCGTAGAGCAGGGTACCACAAATTGTAATGGTCTTGATGTAATGTAATAACAACTAGATGACGACCGGTTTCTACTGAACAGTAATCATCCTAAGATCATTTTCATCGTGTAGTTAATTTACACTATATTAAAACCATTAAAATTTATGACATATAGTACAGATCGCTATGCCTCCCTCACCTGATCTTACAAACCAAGAAGCACAGACGGCGATCTGTGGCAGTTATGAGACTGGTTAAGGAACAAATATTTCGGAGCAAATCCGTTCAGCGCAAATTTTTGAACGTGGGTAACAGAGGGTCCCTTCCGTGTTCCCATGTTGACTAAGCATCATCAGTTACGGTTGCAGTAGTCATAGAATCATCAAGATTGGACTGTGGATCATGTCGCCCGGTCAAATGACTCACGATTCTTGTTACAGCAGGTCGATGGCCATCTCTGGATACTTCGTCATCCAGGAGATCAGGTGGTCGAAACGTGCAATGCACCACAGATGCAGTATTATGGTACGGTGGACATGCACCTCGGCTTCCATTGGACGTGTGGTAATAATCGAAGGTACTATGAAAGCCGTGGACTACGTATAAATTATTGTGGGCCACATATATTCCTTCTTGCTCGATGACCACGGCGGTGGCATCTTCCAGCAGAAATATCTTTCCGTGTCTGGACCCGTTGGACCCCGCCCAGGACGCTATCGGACACCAGCTTTATAACCAGAAACCACCGACCCATAATTTATGGAAATTGCTTGATCTATGTGTAGACATCTCTGTTATGACCTACCAAGGACTTGTCGAATCCACGCCACGCAGAATCGCATCTGTGTTCGGTATGAAGGTAAACCAACGCGCTGTTTAGCAGGGGGTCATAGTTTCCGTTACGTCAGTGCATATGCACTGCTCGCATGCGTATGTTGATAAGGACGTCGCGTCCACTAACCCTAACAGCCGGCCAGTGTGGCCGAGCGGTTCTGGGCGCTTCAGTCTGGAACCGCGGGACCACTACGGTCGCAGGTTCGAATCCTGCCTCGGGCATGGATGTGCGTGATGTCCTTAGGTTAGTTAGGTTTAAGTAGTTTTAAGTTCTAGGGGACTGATGACCTCAGAAGTTAAGTCCCATAGTGCTCAGAGTCATTGGAACATAACCCTAACATAAACAGCTACACTCCCCGACAACAGATTTCGTCATCGCTGGGAAAGTAGAGCCACGAAGAAGACGGACTACACACCCAAAAACGTTAGATAAATTCCGGAAACCACATTACGATTAGTCGATATGGGGTAAACAACTGAGAGCATAAGACACAAGAGCATCGGAGAAACTGAGGGTTGTAATTAAAGTGTAGAAAGTCATCGTAATGACAAAGCGTGATTTTAGAAGGTCGCTGCGAAGAAAACTAGGTTCTTAGAGAAACAAAATTACGTGTCCTCTGTTTCACTACACGTGAATTCCTTGGGAACTTGCGGAATTGATAATAACACAAAGGCATATACTAACTTTTTATTTGCGACCTCCAAACTAAATTTAGCTAGGCGTCAACATCTCGTTTCTGAATACAAGTTTCCCTTACGCCTTGCTTCTATTTTCTTTCTTTTGAAGAACGGCGGTTTCTGTAGCTGAGTACAGAAAAGCTAGGAACTAAGTACTTAGCAGCTCTAAGAGAGCTGCTTCTTAGAAGTTTCTAAAATGAACTGTAAGTTTACTTGTTCCTAGACTGCATCACTTTCTCCAGGCAAAGTTTTTTTCAATAACTGCTTCCGTCAGTGAAGTTTTAGATAGCAGTAAAGGCAAATTTAGGTAATAAACCTCTCTTAGTTGCGATATATCACGAATATTTACCTTCTTAAACGGATTAAATTTACTGGAATGCTCTTCTACTAACATTATGGCAACTGGTACCACAAATGATATTTGCGTAATCCATTGGAACAGCCTTACCTTAGTACTATAATTCTCTTACAAAGGGAACTTAAGACTAGCCTTCGATTTTCTTCATATCAGTTACCTACTAGAGTATGACGCAGTTATACAAGTATAAAAGAAAAATCTCGAAAAATCGCCATTGAAGATCAGAAGATTTCCAAGTGAATGGGGGCTTAATTAATATAGAATGCAAATAATTTTAATTTTTGTCGCTGATTGTCCGCTTACGCAGTCTCGTAACCGGTTGGCCCTGAATAATATTAGTACGCAATCTGACTGCAGAGAATAACAACAAAGAATGAAAGGAAATTTCCGTTAACACAGTTAATTAATTAAGTCCCCAGCAACTACAAGAGATACGAAACAACAAAGCACCAATGTAACTGTTCTGTGTGTGGAAGTGTGATTCAACGTACACATCTGGCAAGGTTCTTCCATGATAAGACAAGATATTTTAAACACCCTTTTACACTAAAGTAATTAAAAAAACAGAAATACTATAATTGCATACAGGAACCAGAATTACAGTCTAATACAAAAACACGAGCCAGATGGTTTGTGGACTGAACCTGTGACTAAGAGGCATTGTTACATTGGACATTAAAAAAAAAATTTTCTTTACCTACATATATATTGACGAAAAAAATACACTCTGATCATTACAACATCCCCAATCGAATAACATATGGTGTCTTGCCCAACAGAACAACTAGTACTCTATCGACGTCTCAACAAGCACAGATCACGCCTACCTCAGAACTACGACTATTCTCCGCAACTTCTCAGCGGCAACTGCCAGTGGAGGCGGCTGAATAATAGTCTTTGGCGTAATCTCTGGCGCTGTGACTCAGTGCAGCCACCTTTCAGAAGTACTATTAAGTACAAAACAATTTTGGTCTATTGACGTTCTTGTCGATTGGTGAATGTGTAGCAAAATAAACGAAATATTGAAGTTGCTAATTTGAGCCTCATTAGTGGCATAATTTCTTGATTTTTATTTGAATTCCATATTTATTAACAAATAAAACGTTACTTATCAAATTCCGAATCATAATTTTTAATACAAATGACATCATTTTATTTGTAATTACTATCCGCACGAAAATGCGTATATAAACAACAAATTAAAATTATCACGAAAATGCGAAAATTCGAACTGAAAACAAAATATTCTATTTTCCTGCATACCTGCAGGAACGAGTCGCCTGGTGACGATCAGGAACTGCGTCTTGGCCCCATTGTACTGTAGACGCCACTTGACGGCCCAGGCTGCCAGGGTGTCAACGGCGATCTGCAGTCGGCGGTGCATGACGGCGGCATTGAGGCTCCTCGTATAAAGAGTCGTGTCATCAGCGTACAGGACGAGCCGCACACGGTCGATCTTCGGCGCATCAGAAGTGTACAGCGAGTACAGGAGTGGCCCCAAGACCGAGCCCTGTGGCACACCGGCTTTGATGCGGCGGACAGAGGACAAGCCATGCGCGGCCCGCACATGGAAGGTCCTATCGGCAAGATAGGAATGGATGAGACGGACGTGCGACGTCGGGACCCCAAGTTCAAAAAGTTTGAACAAGAAGCCGCGGTGCCACACACTGTCGAAAGCGCGCGATACCTCCAGGAACACCGCTCCGAAGAACTCGCGCTGCTCGAGGGCGACGAACGCATCTTCCACTAGCCGTAGGAGTTGGTGAACTGCCGAGTGGCCCCTGCGAAAGCCGAACTGCTCTTCGGGCAGGAGGCCTTCCTCGTCAACGTGGCGCTGCAGCCGCCTGATGTACACCCGTTCAAAGTCCTTGGAGACGGCCGGCAGTAAACTAATAGGTCTGTAGTTCGCGGGCTGACGCAGATCCTTCTTCATCTTCGGAATCGCCACGATCTCTGCATGCTTCCAGGACTGAGGAAAACTGCAGGACCGGAGGATTACATTAAAGACCTCGGCGAGATGAGTGACAGCCAACGGTGGCAACTTATGAAGTAGGGCGTTGGAAACCTCGTCTGGACTCGCAGCTTTCCTGGGGTTCAGGGCACGCAGGATGGACGACACCTCCTCCGCCGTCGTATCTTCAATGACGTCATCGTCGTCGCGTGCCTTCAAGTGGCGTGGGAGCCGGTCAGCAACCAGGTCGTCGTGGACAGCGTCGGTCGGGTCTTCGATCGGCGTAAACGCAGCCTCAAAGACGTCTACGAGGGCATCAGCCTTCGCAGCTGGTCCGCAGACAGCCTGACCATTGACCAGAAGCGGAGGGATACGTTGCGTGCAGCGTAGGAAACGCTTCATCGTCTGCCAGGCCGTGCTGTCGTCAAGACAGAGGGTGGCGACCTTGTTATTCCAGTCGCGATTGCGATGGTTGTCAATGGCACCCGGATGTCCCGCCGCATCCTGTTGAGGAGGCGCTTGGTGTCGGCATTTCTTGTCCGCTGCCACTCCCGGTAGACCCGGTTCTTCTCAGTGATGGCCGCAAGGATGTCCGGCGGCAGCTGGCGGGAGTAATCAGGCGGAGTGCGAGGTCGGGACGGCGTTGCTATAGTGGCTGCGTCGATCGTGGTTGCCGCAAAGTGCAGAAGTGTTGCGTCCGCTCCAGCGTCCGCAGGGGCCGGCGAGTGAGTCCGTCACGGCTGCTTGAAACCTGCCCCAGTCGATGCCAGCAAGTGAGATACCTGGCCTGGGCTGTTGGAGGGCGTCTAAGTCGATATCAAAAACCACTGGGACATGGTCAGAAGACAGTGCCGTCCTCGTCGTGGCGGTGATCTGATGAGGGATGCCCTTGACGACCGCGATGTCGATTATATCCGGGAGGCCACGGGCAGGGAAGATTGTCGGGTCGTACGGCCCTACCACAAGTGCATGGTGGCGTTCCGCTACCCGGAGCAGGACGCGGCCAGCGGCATTGGTGATCCTGGAGTTCCAGGAGAGATGTTTAATATTGAAGTCCCCGGCGACGAACACCTGCGCCCTCAAGGAGAGCAGACCATCGATGTCAGCAGGGTCCAGTGGACGAGACGGTGGTCGATAGGCAGCGACCAACGTGATGGCGCCAACCGAGGTGTGAACGACAACACCAGTGGCCTCAGGGTTGCCAATGGTGGAAGTTGTATCACGTGATGACGAATACCATTGCGGACGTAAACGGCTGTCCCAGCACCCGCCGTCAGTCGATCGGTGCGATAGCTGGAGTAGTTAGCCGCCCAGAAGTCGACCCCAGGCTTCAGGTGGGTTTCGTTGATAAGGCAGACGTCGACGGCTTCATCTCCAAGAAATTGGCGAAGTTCGCCAGCTTGAGTGCGGACGCCGTTGGTATTTCACGTGACGACCGTGAGCCCTCTAACGCTGCCCATGGTGCAGCTGGTGAGTGCTGACAGCGGTCGGGGCCGGAGAGGCCATCAGCACTGCAGCGGTGAGTTGCTGCGACAGGACTTCAATCAACCTCGTAGCACTGGTCACCAAGGCAGTGAGCTACGCGACGAGGTTGGCCAGGTCATCGGTGGAGGCAGCCGGCGCGGCCCCGTCGCTGGAAGGGGGAGGCGTGGCTAACCTGCTGTGAAAGTCCACCTGGGGCTGCTCGACTGACGGTGCTGAGCGCTGGGTACCCACGGGGCGCTGACCCCCGCGCTGGCGATTGGCGGGGTGCGGTCCGGCCGACGTCCAGGGAGAGGCAGTACCCGGGTCCGCCACTAGCAGCTGTCGTGGAGGCGCAGGCACGGCCTCGGACGCGGCAGGAGCAGGAGCAGCCGACGCAGCCGGGACGGCGGAGGGCGCCCCTGACGTTGCCGCTGCGAAAGAGACGCCGGGCTGTCTCTTTGATGGCTTCTTCGGACGCGGCGCTGGTGTTTGGCCACGTTGGCGAGCGATGGCACGCTTCCACACCTCACACCCACGATAGCTGGCCACGTGAGCACCGCCACAGAGTGCACATGTCGGCTTCTCGGTGGGCGGACGGGGACACGCACTTCCTGCGTGCGCGCCGGCGCATTTAACACATCTGTCCGGCATAGAGCAGTGGCGCGTGACGTGATTGATCCCCTGGCAGCGAAAGCACTGCACAGGGCCTCTCCTGGAGCGAAGATCTTCGGTCTGAACAGGAACGTCGGCGACCCGCGTCAATTGGTATAGTTTGCGGTTCTCCACGGTGTCGGAGCAGACGACCAGGAAGAGCGGCATATCATCGCGTGATTTAGGCGACTTCATCTTCACGACTGCCCGGATGTAGAAGTCCAGGTCAGCGAGTTCACGATGCAGTTGATTGGCTTCCATGTTGAATGGGAGGTCCCGGATTACAATCTTCAAGACCTTGTCAGGTGCGGAAGCGTGGGTATAGAACGGGATACCACGCTCAGACGCCTCCTGAGTGACCCGGCGATAGTCGTCAGCAGTGCGGAGTGTGACCCTGTACAGGTCTCGTCCGGCAGGCTTCACAGTATACACGGCCGTTGTCCAGCTGCGCAACAACTTCTGCAGTTCCCCATAGGGCGGCCGAAACTGGAGGACCACCGGCGGGAGATGGGAGTCTTTCTTCGGCGCAGGATCGCGCGGCAGCTGGTCCGGCGCATCAGCAAGCGCGTCGAATGAGTTGGCGACGGCAGTTGGAAGCGTCGTCGATGACTGCATGCGTCGTGCAGTGCGCCGGGCCGGGACAAAACCATCAGCGTCAGGGGCAAAATCTTGCTTGGCCCTCTTCTCGATCGGCGAGCTGCGAACGTCGCGGCTGTTGCCCTCCTCTTCTGTTTCCCGCTTCGTCCGCGTGGCTGAGGGGCGGTGGAGCTCTCATCTTCAGAATCGGGGAGCGGAGCAGACAGCGCTGTCTTCAAAGTTTCCGGAGCTGTGTCCATCAAATCCATAGCCACAGCACTGGTCGTCATAAGTAGGGGTCCAGATGGGGCCGCCGACGGCACAAGCGCGGCCGGACGGCGATCTGCCACACCCTTCGCGTCGCTAGCAAGCGCAGGTACGTTCTTCTCGCGGCTGCACATCTCAGCGACTCTCCTGCGTTACTGACCGGCAGTGGGCGGGCGCCATGCATATATAGGACAATCCCCCTCCCGCTCCACCCTCAGGCGCCTCCTATGAGTCGGAGCGGTCCGCGCCCTGCGCAAGGTCCAGGTACAGCGTGCGTTCTTCCGCCGTCTGGGCGCTGCTTCCTAGGTCTTCTCGTTCAGGAGGGTCTGCCGTCACCGCTCTCGTTATTCTTCCCTCCTCCCCCGAAGTCGGTACACTCTTTTTCTTCTTAATCTGGGTGAGCGCGGGTTCTCTCGCCTTGCTAAGGATGTAACTGCTGTCACGATTTAGTTGTGGCTCCATTACTCTAATCTCTATGGCTTCTTTGATAACACAGTCCCAGTATTTGGAAGTCTTTGGTTATGATCCATGCTGTGGAGTTCCGACAGGCAATACTCAGCGATTACCGACTTACTGGGCTGTGCCGTTGATGTTCTCGGCATTTTTTTATGATTTTGATTTATTTTTAAAAAAAGAAAAAAAGAGAATGCATGCGTGTGTGAAAGTGTTTACTGTAATATGTATGAGTGTGTACAACGTATATATCGTGTGAATGTGTGAGTGAAAGGAGAAAAAATAAAAAAAATATTAAAAAAATTATAAAAAAATAAAAAATAATAAAACAACATCCAGCCAATGCCTTTTTAAATCATTTTAAAGCAGAAAAAAACAAGACAACCAAAAAGCTATTGTTTTATTGTAATGTAACCGCATGGCTTGAACTTCTATTTTCAGACTGGGAAAACCTAGATGCCCCAATATATTCTGCAGCGGCAGCGGCACCGCCGGTCAGTACATCAGCGCACGTGATTATGGCAACGTGGTCGAGTGCCGGAATATTGTGTCCTATGCACACTCATACCAGGCTGCTCACCCGAGATTTATTTCGTCATAAAATACGCCTGGAGAAATTGAAGAATCACATTATTACTGATGTCAACAAGTTTTTAATTAAAAAAACGGCATCACACATAACTGTATTAAGTTTTAATTTATTTTTCATGTTGTTGTTGTGGTCTTCAGTCCTGAAACTGGTTTGATGCAGCTCTCCATGCTACTCTATCCTGTGCAAGCTTCTTCATCTCCCAGTACCTACTGCAACCTACGTCCGTCTGAATCTGCTTAGTGTAGTCATCTTTTGGTCTCCCTCTACGATTTTTACCCTCCACGCTGCCCTCCAGTACTAAATTGGTGATCCCTTGATGCCTCAGAACATGTCCTACTAACCGATCCCTTCTTCTGGTCAAGTTGTGCCACAAACTTCACTTCTCCCCAATCCGATTCAATACTTCCTCATTAGTTATGTGATCTACCCATCTAATCTTCAGCATTCTTCTTTAGCGCCACATTTCGAAAGCTTCTATTCTCTTCTTGTCCAAACTATTTATCGTCCATGATTCACTTCCATACATGGCTATACTCCATACAAATACTTTCAGAAATGACTTCCTGACACTTAAATCTATACTCGATGTTAACAATCTTCTCTTCTTCAGAAACGCTTTCCTTGCCATTGCCAGTCTACATTTTATATCCTCTCTACTTCGACCATCATCAGTTATTTTGCTCCCCAAATAGCAAAACTCCTTTACTACTTTAAGTGTCTCACTTCCTAATCTAACTCCCTCAGCATCACCCGACTTAATTCGACTACATTCCATTATCCTCGTTTTGCTTTTGTTGATGGTCATCTTATATCCTCCTTTCAAGACACTATCCATTCCGTTCAACTGCTCTTCCAAGTCCTTTGCTGTCTCTGACAGAATTACGATGTCATCGGCTAACCTCAAAGTTTTTATTTCTACTCCATGGATTTTAGTACCTACTCCGAATTTTTCTTTTGTTTCCTTTACTGCTTGCTCAATATACAGATTGAATAACATCGGGGATAGGCTACAACCCTGTCTTACTCCCTTCCCCACCACTGGTTCCCTTTCATGTCCCTCGACTCTTATAACTGCCATCTGGCTTCTGTACAAATTGTAAATAGTCTTTCGCTCCCTGTATTTATCCCTGCCACCTTCAGAAACTGAAAGAGAGTATTCCAATCAACACTGTCAAAAACTTCCTCTAAGTCCACAAATGCTAGAAACGTAGGTTTGCCTTTTCTTAATCTAGCTTCTAAGATAAGCCGTAGGGTCAGTATTGCCTCACGTGTTCCAACATTTCTACGGAATCCAAACTGATCTTCCCCGAGGTCGGCTTCTACCAGTTTTTCCATTCGTCTGTAAAGAACTCGCGTTAGTATTTTACAGCTGTGACTTATTAAACTGATAGTTCGGTAATTTTCACATCTGTCAACACCTGCTTTCTTTGGGATTGGAATTAGTACATTCTTCCTGAAGTCTGAGGGTATTTCGCCTGTCTCATACATCTTGCTCACCAGATGGTAGAGTTTTGTCAGGACTGGCTCTCCCAAGGCCGTCAGTAGTTCCAATGGAATGTTGTCGACTCCGGGGGCCTTGTTTCGACTCAGGTCTTTCAGTGCTCTGTCAAACTCTTCAAGCAGTATCGTATCTCCCATTTCATCTTCATCTACATCCTCTTCCATTTCCATAATATTCTCCTCAAGTACATCGCCCTTGTATAGACCCTCTATATACTCCTTCCACCTTTCTGCTTTATCTTCTTTGCTTAGAACTGGGTTTCCGTCCGAGCTCTTGATGTTCATACAAGTGGTTCTCCTATCTCCAAAGGTCTCTTTAATTTTCCTGTAGGCAGTATCTATCTTACCCCTAGTGAGATAAGCCTCTACATCCTTACAATTGTCCTATATCCATCCCTGCTTAGCCATTTTACACTTCCTGTCGATCTCATTTTTGAGACGTTTGTATAACTTTTTGCCTGCTTCATTTACCGCATTTTTATATTTTCTCGTTTCATCAATTAAATTCAATATTTCTTCTGTTGCCCAAGGATTTCTACTAGCCCTCGTCTTTTTACCCACTTGATCTTCTGCTGCCTTCACTACTTCATCCATTAAAGCTACCCATTTTTCTTCTACTGTATTTCTTTCCCCCATTCCTGTCAATTGTTCCCTTATGCTCTCCCTGAAACTCTGTACAACCTCTGGTTTAGTCAGTTTATCCAGGCCCCATCTCCTTAAATTCCTACCTTTTTTGCAGTTTCTTCAGTTTCTTCTGTTTTAATCTACAGTTCATAACCAATAGATTGTGGTCAGAGTCCACATCTGCCCCTGGAAATGTCTTACAATTTAAAACCTGGTTCCTAAATCTCTGTCGTACCATTATATAATCTATCTGAAACCTGTCAGTATCTCCAGGCTTCTTCCATGTATACAGCCTTCTTTTATGATTCTTGAACCAAGTGTTACCTATGATTAAGTTGTGCTCTGTGCAAAATTCTACCAGGCGGCTTCCTCTTTCATTTCTTTGCCCCAGTCCATATTGACCTACTACGTTTCCTTCTCTCCCTTTTCCTACTACCGAATTCCAGTCACCCATGACTATTAAATTTTCGTCACCCTTCACTATCTGAATAATTTCTTTTATTTGATCATACATTTCTTCAATTTCTTCGTCATCTGCAGAGCTAGTTGGCATATAAACTTGTACTACTGTAGTAGGTGTGGGCTTCGTATCTATCTTGGCCACAATAATGCGTTCACTATGCTGTTTGCAGTAGCTTACCCGCATTCCTATTTTCCTATTCATTATTAAACCTACTCCTGCATTACCCCTATTTGATTTTGTGTTTATAACCCTGTAGTCACCTGACCAGAAGTCTTATTTTTCATACAACCAGTAATTTAAGAACCCTGTTATTTTTATTAAGTAATAAGGTTAAATATTTGTTAATTAACATTTACGTTTAACAGTGTGCTTCAGTCTTTTCTGCAGTATATTTCGACATCTGACTAGCGGACGCCTTCAGGTACAAGGAGATCTGCAGGTGCGTCCACTGGTTGAAGTCCACGCATCGAGTATAGTTATCAGAAAAACTCACGGCACCTGAAGAAGACGGCTTGGTTGGTCGTCAAAATACTCCGCAGAAGATGGAAACAAAACTCAGCAGAACACCAAAAGCACATTATTAATGAGAAAACCTGAGAGATCACGACATTTACATCTGTTAATAAACATGGAATTAAATAAAATTAATATTTTCACTAACAACATTGAAAAAGCGACTTAACGTTTACAATTCTGTCCGGTTACGTTAATCTTTCAGCCACCGTCCAGAACATTTTACTTTCTCCTGCATAACAGAGCTCGGAAACCTAATCTTCCTTTTTTTCCCTTCTTTTCTTTTAGCAGTGTATCACTCAAGTTTATATTCAAACTAACTCCGCAAATGATGAAGATATTGAAGAAATATATGATGTGATAAAAAGAAATTATTCAGGTAATTAAGGGAGACGAAAATTTAATAGTGGTGGGGGACTGGAAAGCGATTGTATGGAAGGGAAGAGAAGGAAAAGTAGTAGGTGAATATGGACTGGGGGTGGGGAATGAAAGAGGAAGCCGACGTGGTAGAATTTTGCAAAGAGCATAACTTAATCATAGCAAAATCTCGGTTTAAGAATCGTGAAATAAGGTTTTATACGTGGAAGAGGCCTAGAGGCTCTGGAAGGTTTCAGGTAGATTACACAATGGTAAGACAGAGATTTAGGAACCAGGTTTTAAATTGTAAGATGTTTCGAGGGGAAGATATGGACTCTGATTGATTAAAGGAGAAAATATAAAAATGCAGTAAATTCAGCAGGCGAAAAGGAATAAAAACGTCTTAAATATGACAGTAAGTGCAAAAAGGTTAAGCAGGGATGGTTGGAGGACAAATGTAAGGATGTGAAAGCATGTATGACTAGGGTTAAGGTAGATACTGCCTACAGGAAAATTAGAGAGACCATTGGAGAATATATATATAGAGGATCTTTACGAGGGTGATGTACTTCAGTGCAATATTATGAAAACGGAAGAGCACGAAGATGAAAATGAAACCGGATGTATGATACTGTCTGAGGAATTTGACAGAGAACTGAAAGAAATAAGTCGAAACAAGGCCCTGGTAGTAGACAACATTCCATTAGGACTACTGATAGCCTTGGGAGGGCCAGTCCTGACAAAACTCTTCCATCTGCTCAGCAAGATGTATGAGAAAGGCGAAATACCCTCAGACTTCAAAAGAATAAAATAATTCCAATCCAAAAGAAAGCAGGTGTTCACAGGTGTGAAAATTATCGAACTATCTGTTTAATAAGTCAAAGCCGCAAAATACTAACGGTTGCAAAATACTAACACAAATTTCTTACTGAGGAATGGAAAAACTGTTAGTAGCCGACCTCGGGGAAGATGAGTTTGGATTCCGTAGAAATGTCGGAACACGCGAGGGAACAATGATCCTATGTCTTATCTTAGAAGATAGGTTAAGGAAAGGCAAACCAATGATTCTAGCATTTGCGGACTTAGAGAAAGCTTTTGACAATGCTGACTGGAATACTCTCTTTGAAATTCTGGAGGTAGTAAAATACAGGGAGCGAAAGGCTATTTACAACTTGTACAGAAACCAGATGACACTTATAAGAATTGAGGGGAACGAAAGGGAAGCAGTGGTTGTAACAGAATGAGCCAGAGTTGCAGCCCATCACCGATGTTGTATAGTGAGCAAGCAGTAAAGGAAAAACAAAAGAAAAATTTGGAGTAGGAACTAAAATCCATGTACAAGCAATAGAAACTTCGATGTTTGCAGACGAATTGTAATCCTGTCAGAGACAGGAAAGGACCTGAAAGAGCAGTTGAGCGGAATCTACAGTGTCTTGAAAGAAGTATATAAGATGAACATCAACAAAAGCAAAACAAGGATAGCGGAATGTACTCGAATTAAATTAGGCGGTGCTGAGGGAATTGGATTAGAAAATGAGACACTAGTAGATGAGTTTTACTATTTGTGGAGCAATGTAATTGATGATATAAAATGTAGACTGGCTATGGCAAGGAAAGCGTTTCTGAAGAATAGAAATTCGTTAAAATCGAGTATGGATTTAAGTTTTCATGAAGTCTTTTCTGATTGTATTTGTGTGGAGTGTAGGCATGTATGGAAGTGAAAGATGGACGATAAATAGTTTATGCAAGAAGAGAACAGGAGCTTTCGAAACGAGGTGCTACAGAAGAATGCTGAAGAGTAAATGGGCTGATCACGTAACTAATGAGGAGGTAATGAACAGAATTGGGGAGAAGAGGAATTTGTGGCACAGCTTGACTAGAAGAAGGGATCAGTTGGTAGGAAAGATTTTGAGGCATAAAGGGACCACCGTTTTAGTACTGGAGGGAAACGTGGAGGGTGATAATCGTATACGGAAACTAAGAGATGAATTCACAAAGCAGATTCTGAATGATGTAGGTTGCAATAGTGACACTACTGCTACACCACGAAGATGACGTGCTACAGACCCGAAATTAAACAGACAGGAAGAGGATGCTGTAATATGCAAATGATTAGCTTTCCAGAGCATTCACACAAGGTTGGCGCCGGTGGCGACACCTACAATGTGCTGACACACAACAAACAGCAGTTGATCGGCGTTGCCTGGTGAAACGTTGTTGTGATGCCTCGTGTTAGGATGAGAATTGCGTACCATCACGTTTCCGACTTTGATAAAGGTCCGATTGTGGCCTATCGCACTTCCGGTTTATCGCATCGCGACATTGCAGCTCGCGATGGTCGAGATCCAATGACTGTTACCAGAATATGGAATCGGTGGGTTCAAGAGGTTAATACGGAACGCTGCTCGCGATGGTCGAGATCCAATGACTGTTAGCAGAATATGGAATCGGTGGGTTCAGGAGGGTAATACGGAACGCCCTGCTGCATCCCAACGGCCTCGTATCACTAGCAGTCGAGATGACAGGCATCTTATCAGCATGGCTGTAACGGATCGTGCAGCCACGTCTCAATCCCTGAGTCAACAGATGGGGACGTTTGCAAGACAACAACCGTCTGCACGAACAGTTCGACGACGTTTGCAGCAGCATGGACTATCAGCTCGGAGACCATGGCTGCCTTTACACTTGACGCTGCATCACAGACAGGAGCGCCTACGATGGTGTACCCAACGACGAACCTGGGTGCACGAATGGCAAAACGTCATTTTTTCGGATGAATCCAGGTTCTGTTTACGGCATCATAATGGTCGCATCCGTGTTTCGCGACATTGCGGTGAACGCAGATTGGCCGGCCGGGGTGGACGAGCGGTTCTAGCGGTGACATGAACTGCATTACCCGCTTGGATATGCAAATGACTGGTATTTCTTCAGTCTGGAACCGCGCGACCGCTACGGTCGCAGGTTCGAATCTTGCCTCGGGCATGGATGTGTGTGACGTCCTTAGGTTAGTTAGGTTTAAGCAGTTCTAAGTTCTAGGGGACTGATGACCTCAGATGTTAAGTCCCATAGTGCTCAGAGCCATTTGAAAGCACATTGGTAGCGTGTATTCGTCATCGCCATTCTGGCGTATCACCCGGCGTGATGGTATGGGTGCCATTGGTTACACGTCTCCGTCACCTCTTGTTCGCATTGACGGCACTTTGAACAGTGGAAGTTACATTTCACATGTGTTACGACCCTTGGCCCTATCATTCATTCGATCCCTGCGAAACCCTACATTTCACCAGGATAATGCACGACCGCATGTTGCAGGTCCTGTAAGGGCCTTTCTGGATACAGAAAATGTTCGACTGCAGTAAAACGTACAGAGAAGGTGTCATAATAGGTAATACTATAGACGAATTTGTAGTTTCTTTATATCACCGAAAATGCTGTGCATAAAGTCAGTCACTCATGTTTCGTGCAAGAACTGCATGCAAACCACACTATCATTTTTAGCTCAGAAACAGATGGAGTCGCTTGTGCAGTCGATGAATGCCGTGACACATTTATATATATTAATGCCAGTGGTAAGTAGCAGTTGATTACTGTTTTCGCAGCTTTATATCTGTCATCCCAAACTTGAAGGCAAAATAGGACCAAAAATTTAAAAAAAAGGACTGTTTATTTACAAAAATCTTGCGACCGATGTAGCAAAGTTTGGAAAAATGGCAGAGAATAATTTTCAATACTACATCCGAAACATCTTCATATCAGTTGCAGAAAGTAATTCAATGGTTTTGTTGTGAACAGGTGCTCGATAGCGTTGAAAGATGCGATTGACCGACCCGAATTGCTCTTCAACAGTGGGAAGCAAGAAGGTGCTTAAGACATCACTGTAGGCCTCTGTTGTGATAGAGTCACGCAAAACAAAAAGGGGCCCAAGCCCCCTCCACGAAAAACACGACCACACCATAACACCACCGCCTCCGAATTTTACTGTAGGCACTACACACGCTGGAAGATGACGTTCACCGGGCATTCGCCATACCCACACCCTGCCATCGGATCACCATATTATGTACCGTGATTCCTCACTCCACACGACGTTTGGCATTTACCGGCGTGATGTGTGACTTATGAGCAGCCACTTGACCATGGAATCCACGTTTTCTTACCTCCCGCCTAACTGTCATGGCCGTTCGCTTGTTAGGAGGCCTGAGGGGCTGCAACCTACCTGTTTGCATGCGAGACACTCTGTACCTGTACCTGGAACTCTGGTCTGGGGTGCGAATTCGTGTGACAACAGGAGCTCTCTCGTGGTTATCCCACGCGCGGTGACTGCAAATTTGTATCTCAGTCTGGTGATTCGACTTGTTATGCTAGTCACCATGAACAAAATTTCAGGGGGTGTATTCCAGCAGGATAACATTCACCCACATACCCCTGTTGTAACTCAAAATGCTATACACTGTGTCGACGCGTGCCTTGGCCTGCTCGATCACCAGGTTCCTCCCCAGTCGAGCACGTATGGGATGTTACGGGACTACAACTCCAGCGTCATCCACGACCAGCATTAACAGTCCTTGTATTGACCGACCAAGTGCAACAGGCAAGGAACTCCATCCCACAAACTAATATCTGGTACCTGTACAACAGGATGTATGCACGTTTGCATGCTTACATTCAACATTTTGGCGGTTACGCCGATTATTAATGTACCAGTATTTAAGATTTGCAATGATTATCTCGAGCTTATATTGCAACTTTTATCGCTCAAATATGTTACCTAGGCAAATGTATTCCCGAAATTTCATTACTCTACATTTATTATTTTTCGGTGTTGCGATTGTTTTACGACAGTGTGGACGAAAACATTTGCATAAGGTACGAAGACATGAAGGATTGTACCATACAAGTAGAAAGGTCAACAGAAAAGCTATTTTTTTCTGTGCTAGACAGGAATGCTTGTTTTTTTCCTGACACGGCATAGTTTTCACGGATCGAGATTTCAGTGCACCGAGGACATCAAAGGGGAGAGGGCGAGTGGCGGGGCGTGCTCAGGACAGGTTATGCGGCCCGTTGGCTCGCTGGACACGTTAGCGCTCCCGGCCGAGTGGACAAAGGCTGCCGTAAACTGGCCGCTGCTGCTACTGCCGCCGCTGTGCGTAACAGCGGAGTAGCTGGAGCAGCTGAGCGTAGCGCGTGATGGATTGGCGGACGGCGCGGGATTTGGCAGCCTCGACCTCTGCACGTATTTATAAAGCTACAAAAGGACGCTTAGAAGTCTTCCTCACACAGTCTCTGCTCGCTTAAGACATTCTAAGGAAGAATCACGAAGGAATTATGACAATGGGACGAAAATCGGTAGCTATGACATACGTATACGGACAAACAAATGATTAAAATTTCAGAAAAATTGAATGATTTATTCAAGAGAATGCGCTTCACAAATTGAGCAAGTCAGTAAAGCCTTGGGCTACCTATGTTCCTTATGCAAGCACTCATTCCGCTTGGCATTGATTGATAGAGTAGTCCAATGTCCTTCAGCGGTATTATCTTGCTGCAATGTAAGAACAGGATGGCTTGACACGAAGGGCAGTAAAACTGGGAAAGAATATCGCCGATATACCACTCTGCTGTAAGGCTGCCAAGGATACCAGCCTGACTGTCACCCGCCATATGGACCGACAGCCAGGAGTGGTGGAGTGGGGTACCACTTCATCTCGTAGCAGGATCGCTTTGGTGGACATCCGTTGGATCCCTACTATACAGTGGTACGTCGCGATGTTCCACGCCTCGTTCTGTTGCGCTTCATAACAAGGCATCTAGGGCTTACATTTCAGCAAGGTAATGTCTATTCCCACACGGCGAGAGTTTCTTCTGTTTGCCTTTGTACTTACCAAACCCTCTCTTGCACAGAAAGGTCGCCATATCTCTCCTCAAATGAGAACATTTGGAGATTTATGGCCAGGGTCCTCCAACCATCTCTGGAGCTTGAAGATCTAGCGCGCCAATTGACAAAATTTAGCGCTACGTCCGTCAGGAAGATATCTAGCAATTCTTTCAGTCAATGCCAAGCCGAATAACTGCTTGCATAAGGGCCACAAATGGACCATCACGTTACTGACTCGCTCAGTTTGTGAAGATTGTGTCTTGAATAATCCATCCATTTTTTTTCTTAAATTGTGATTATTTATTTGTATGTAAATGTACGCTCCATCTACCGATTTCCGTCCCATTCGGATGATTCCTTCGTGATGCGTCGACTTATTTCCTTTTTTTGTCTTTTATTGTGTATCTCCTGTAATGTCATACTTTTCTTTGCTTCATGGCGGGGCATTTTATTTACTCGTTATTTACATTCTCGCCCTTGACCGAGGCCCGAGTATGGTCAAGTTGCTGCTCTTTTTCCTTTCATTTACATATACACAGACTGGCAAAAATGAAGCATCCAGAGAGATTGTTGCATGTGAATGTAGCTTCGTACACCTACACACCACTGGCGGGTATGTAAACGATGAGAGTTGCAATTATCTCTTCCAGGTAGAACGACCACTGAATGAATTACTGTTGTTCGTATTTAGTGTTGTTACAAGGCGTGTTAGGATGTATAACGGGCTTCAGTAACTTCCGTTTTTGACTGATCACGGTGAGGGACACTGTTTTGCCGCATGCCCGTGGGAAATTAAGTTATCACAACCTGACAGAGCTTTAAAGGTGCGTCATTTTGGGTCTCCATTTGGCCGGCTCGTCAATCTAGAGAAGTCCTTTTCTTCCAATGACTTCTGGCGTCATGATGTGGTGAGTCGTCGACAGTGACTTCAGATCACGGCCGGCGGTGATTAATGGAGCTTTGACGGCACGACAGTAAGTCGCAGACATTCTGCGTCCTCATGTGTTACCTCCCATACTACTGTATCGCGGTGCCGTTTTTCAACAGGACAATGCCTATTTACACACGGCTCAGGGCTGGCAAGATCTTTATCTCTGTCCCTGACAGAAAACGCGCGGGACACGTTGGACTTCAATTGCAATCCAGTGCCTGTTTTCGGGATATCAAGGACCAGTTACAGCAGTTGTGGGCCAGCATGCTCTAGGGGATGTTATAATGGCTTTATGACACCCTTCAGAACCAAATCAGGCTAATAATGCCAAATTATTGGTAAATTTGACTCGATTTTCTAATCAGTCCAGTAATATCAACATACCCTCTCAACTCGCGAAGTTTCATTTCGTTTCCTCCTATCCTTCTGTCCGCTGGGGTACGGCACTGGTTAGTGCACTGGACTCGTACTCAGGAGGAAGACGGTTCATATCCACGTCCGGCCAGTCAGAGTTAGGTTTTCTGTGATTTCGTTTGTTCGCTTCAGGCAAAAGCCAGGATGCTTTCTTTCAAAGAGCACGATCGATTTGCTTCCCCATACTTCGAACAATCCGAACTTGTGGTCCTTCTCTAATGGCCTCGTTATCGGCGGCTCGTTAAAACTCTAGTCTTCCTTTTCCTTATTCCTTATCGATGCTTCACTACTTTTGTCAGGCAGCGTTAAGCGAATGTAAAAATAAATTTTATGGCCATAAGTCTAGTGACACAAATGATATAATTGTGTCATGCTCTTTAGTCAGTAACAGTGATGGCGATGTCAGGGCTTCAGTAATTGCAGGTACGAAGCTTTTATTTGTAACATATCGGACAGAATTTTGTATGAAAAAGCAATTAATTATTCGTGTCGTAAGCATCATAAAAGACAAACACCTTCATTCATAAGATAGAACGAAACTCTGAGTGCTTAGTAAAGAAAATATGAGAACAAAACATACTATATCACAAGTAAATAATAACACTAAGACACTCAGTCTTCTGACTCGTTGAAGTGGCCCGCCAAAAATTGTGCTGAGTAATCCTCTTTATTTCAGAGTGGTAATTGCACTCAATGTTCTCAGTTATTTGTTGATATATTTAATATATATTTTCCCCTACAGTTTTTAACCTTTGCAGCTCCCCCAAGTATCAAGGAAGCTATTCCTTGATGTCTTAAGACGTTCCCTTTCAACGTGTACCTCTTCTAGTCTTCCGCATCTTCCCCCACTCATTGCTTATCAGTCCACCTAGTTTTCAACTTCTTTCTGTAGCACCACATTCCAAAACGCTTCGATTCTCCTCTTTTCTGCCTTTTCCACAGTCCATGACTGCATGACTGACTTCCATACAAAGATGTGCTCAAAATATATTTCCTCGGAAATTATTCCTCAAAATAATGGCAATACTTGGTACAAGTAGACTTCCTTTGGCGAGCAATTCTCCCAAAGCCTGTGCTACTCATGACATCTTCCTTCCATTGTCTGTTAAGTATACGTTTGCTTCAAATTTAGCAGAAATCACTCGCTTCGTCTGCAGACAAATATGTACGACGCTATTTAGTTGTGACGACTGCCAGCGAGTGCTATATGGCACGCTGTAATTTGTCGATTTCTCCAAAGGTGACTAAGTAATTACCATTGTTAGTTTCACTAAAATCAAAATAATTATTAAAGTCAAAGTGCATGCAGCTGAAATAGTGAAGAGTCTGACTGTGATTTACACAACTCCTAAATCATCACATTGATGCAATACCCAAACAAAAGAGTCAAATCATCACTTAGGTACAAAATTCAAACTAAGAAAATTAAATGATCACTTAGATGCAAGTCCAAAGCAACCGCCTGCCGCAATGGCGCTACAGTCTGGAACCACGGGACCGCTACAGTCGCAGGTTCGAATCCTGCCTCGGGCATGGATGTGTGTGATGTCCTTAGGTTTGTTAGGTTAAAGTAGTTCTAAGTTCTAGGGGACTGATGACCTCAGAAGTGAAGTCCCAGAGTGCTCAGAGCCATTGTACCAAAACAAGCACTTGCTAATGTGATAGCTGAATGGTCAGTTGACGGCTTCATGATGACCGTGGCTTGACTTCTCATTGAATTTGTTGGTAACTTGGTACTGGAACTCTTTGAGCTGGCTCCACAACAGGAACTGTAACTATGTTGACATTAGTATTTCTACTGTTGCATCAAGGTTCTTTGTAGTTACCTTCCCTATAGTTTTATCTGTCTGTCCAATTTCTGGGAGTACCCTCTTTGTAACTTTCAATTCACCTTCAACTATGCTGCCTATTGTGGGCATCACTCAGTCATACAGTTTGGCGTCTGTCAGTCTACTGCAAAGCCGGTTTAGTTTGTCACAGGCTACGACAGTACATAGCGACAAGATTAGTAGCTGTAGTGGGACTACTTTACCCCAATGAGAAATGCACGTTACTCGATGTGAGAAACTAAAGATAATTGATACTGACATTACATTGCAAGAGAGCTATTACTGAAGAATTTGTATCACAAAACATGGACTCTATCCAAGTTAAGTAAATGTTTCAAGATCATGAAAATAAAGAACCATATTACTCCACGTGTGCGTTTGTGTTGCAGAAAAAGGATACTGGGCACTCATAACAACATCGGCTCCTTTGCTTCCTTGCGGTACAAGACTCTACACTACTGTTCACCATTACTGAGTTGTGACCTGCATCTATTTCTACTCCAGAGTATGCCTTACAATCCAATATATGATTTCGGAATCTCTGTCTAGCTGTGATGTAACCCAGCTGGAGTCTGCCTGTATCGTCAGTCCTTTTATAAGTACAGCTTCTCCTCTTGTGATTCCTGAACAGAGTATTCGTTATTACTACTTGAAATTTATTGAAGAACTCAGTTATTCTTTCTCCTCTCTCATGCATACTACCTAGCCCATATTCTCCACTAAATCTCTTTCATCCCTTTCCCTACAACAGTATTCCAATCCTCCATCAGTTTTAGGTTTTCATCTTCCTTTACGTAATGAGTTACCAATATTCTTATATATATATGAAGATAGTAACTGTTCTCGAAAGAAAATATACCATTGATGACTGTGCAGCTTCTTCAGAATAAATGATAAGTAATTGAAACCCTCAGCTGCCGACTGGTGTTATTGATACACCTCGATGGGGACAGCTGAAAATGTGTGCCCCGACCGGGACTCGAACCTGGGATCTCCTACTTACATGGTAGGCGCTCTATCATCTGAGCCACCGAGGACACAGATGCACAGCGTGACTGCCTCTTGTGAGACCTCTGTAGCCCAGGTGATAGAGCGCCTGCCCTGTAAGCAGAAGATCCCGGGTTCGAGTCCCGGTCGAGGCACACATTTTCAGCTGTCCCCATCGAGGTATATCAACAACACCGGTCGGTAGCTGAGGGTTTCAATTAATTATCAGATATTCTTATATACTGCTTCTACCTCCTCATCTTCCGCCTGTGACATTGGCATGCATACTTGAAGTAATGATGTCGCTCGCTTGTTCTCGATTCTGATGAGAATAATGCTATAACTGAACAGTTCACAGCAATTCACTCTCTGCCCTACTTTTCTTTTCACGGTGAATCCTACTTCTGCTGCTGTTGATGTTAAACTACATTCGCATGTCCAGAAATCCTTATCTTCTTACCATTTCACTTCACTACATATCCACGCTGAGACTTTCCATTTCCAATTTCAGGCTTTCTGGCTTCCCTACCCCCTACTCAGTCTTTGGATATCATACGCTCCGAGTCGTGGAACATTACACTTACATTGGCTATTCAGCCAACCCGAGACCAAGGATCTTTTCACTAGTTAGTAGCCAAAGACTGAACCCCTAGATCAATGTAAATATACATTTACGTTGCGATTTTAGGTTTTCCCAGCATAAGAAAATCTCGAATAGTTTTCGGTATTCATCGGGGCGGTGTTGTCTAAAGGCCAAGGCATTTCGGCAAGCCAACTTCCTGCCACCTTTAGGCTTTCCTGATGACTGGGTGATATCTCGCGGTCCTGACGCGGTGTCGGGCATCGATCCAGTCTTCAGTAGCCATACCATCGGCGCTGGACGCGGATCCCTGCTGGCGTGGCGACAGCGCTTCTTCGTCCTCTTCAATTGTGAGGGGAACGAACCTCCACGTAAACTGCTGTTGTGCTCTGGTCGTGCTAAACGTTGGATACGAGACCTCACTTAACCACTGTCCTCATTTATTAGTCCTTGATGCAGTCGGATCTCAATAGCTTCTTTGAGAATACAATTCATGGCATTCATGGAATGTTCATGGGAGATGCAATGCTCTTCCACAGCGGACTTTGATGCCTGACAGTTGCCAGTGTGGCGTTTATGATCAGTGCACCCATCCTATTCTGTCCAGATAGGCTAGCCAACATACATTTTCTCACAATGGCAAGGAATGTGGCAGACTCCCAGTTTCTGGAGTCCTGGGACATCCTTGACTGATCTTAATAAGGTTTTCTTCTTGGCTTATAACGTTGTGTTTCCAGAGTATTCTTCCGAATTTTGCTGATGTGTTCCCGACGTATAGAATTTTTGTCGTCGTTACCGCTTTGTCTTCGTCTTCAGCTGGCTGTGGTCTTAATTTATTCTGTTTTGGGGCATGTAGTATCTGGCGCTTGTCGTAACCGTTCGTACGGAGTGCTGCAATTCATCTGCTAGATTGTTGTGGTCCGAGATTTTGAGTGCTCTGTGCTCTAGTGTGCTTAGCACATCTTTTAATTGTGAAGGAACATGGTAGCTGGACGCATGCAGGTACAGATCTGTATGTGTCTGTTTACGGTAGACACTGTGTCCTAGTATACCATCTGGTCTTCGCTTGACATGCAGAACCAGAAATAGAAATTGATGGTTTTGCTCTACTTCCATCGTGGAGTTGATGTTCTGATTTAGCGAATTCAGGTACTGCAGAAAGTCTTGTAGATGACGTCGTCCATGTGGCCAGATTGCCGGCCGAAGTGGCCGAGCGGTTATAGGCGCTACAATCTGGAACGGCGTGACCGCTACGGTCACAGGTTCGAATCCTGCCTCGGGCATGGATGTGTGTGATATTCTTAGGTTAGTTAGGTTTAAGTAGTTCTAAATTCTATGGGACTGATGACCTCAGAAGTTAAGTCCCATAGTGCTCAGAGCCATTTGAACCATTTTGTGGCCAGATTGCGATCACTCGTGATGTGTACAAATTTCGCTTCCCACTCTAAGTGCACTTTTTTCTTAAGAAGCTACATCCCCTTCACAAACCTGTTCTGAAGAAATTACACATCTAATTAGTCTTAAATGGCAGCTACCACCTGTCAGATCTATCCTGTGTTCATGACGTCCTCTTTCATACAAACGGACACCGCCGTCTACGCGAAAGTTAACAATTATAAATTGCGACGTGATATTTACAATCCGCAAACAAGTCACGAAGGGGAATCACAAGAAAAAGCAAACACAGGCTTGTAGTTCACAATGATTTACTACACATACCCTCAAAAACAGTTTTACAAAATCTTTTACAAAGTCGGCCTTCTAACAGCCACCAATAACAAATATAGTTAAAAGTTTATAGAGTCGTTACTTAAGTATATGTAATGAAATAATTAAGTAAAGATCCTTCCGTTTAACTAAATAACAAAAAGCCCTAGAGAAATATAGATGACAGGCATAATTGCACACAAAATTATCAGGAATTTACCAGAACTAAATCCTTGTTGGTAAAACAAACAACAGTACAGAATATTAAATAACACATTTTAAGGAAAGAGAAAATTTCCCAACGGGAACCTTAGACCAATAAACAACGGAATTCCACCAATTACATAGGGACTTATTGCACTGAATTCACTTATGAAATCTCTTTCAAGTGTAACAACAACACTTATCTTAATACTCCGTTTAAGTTCCACTCAACAGCGGGCGCACTTCAATGGACGACCTACACTAATACAAGAGTGAGCTAACTACTAGGAACAGGAGAAGCACCTTGGTGCATCCCGAACACATTAATGAGAGAAATCTCCGAGAAATTAGAAGAGAGAATCCTCAAATCTGTCAACTAATGGGGCGAGCAACGACTCTGACAGGCTACAGCCAAGTAGCGACGAACGTCACCAAAACGTAGCTGCGCCGCCCCCTATATTGGTCAATCCGAAACTGATTGTGCTCGCCGCTCGCAGTACACTGTAAGATAAAAGAACCAAGGACAGACATCCAAACCAGGACACAACGCAAACCCTCTTATTTCACAGTAATGTCCCCTCCCCACCTTTAGATTTAATACCCTTACCACATGGAAGACCTCAAACAAATTATTCATTTCTTACAGCTCATAATGCTTTACTCCTACAGGCAGACCCCAGTAACAAGCATGGATGAACAATATCTCCACTGGTATCGCCAAGCGCCGCTCGCAACCACTAACAGTTGTAGGCCAACGTGATGGTGTGACTGAGTGGTTATCATATATACACTGATAAGCCAAAATATTATGACCACTGACCATCGCAACGTTGAATGCCGCCTGGTGGCGTGACGGGCACAGGGCGCAGGAAGAAAAGTTGAGCCGGAACTTGTTGTACCGTTCCATATTTTCTCAATAAATTCCGGTACAAGAGAATAGCGAGAGTTTTTTTTTACTTTGCAGAAATAAATCAGTTGGTAAAAGGCAGGAGAGAATAGACCAAATGGCGTTTATTTACTGATTTTATTTCATGTGTTTCCCTGCATCGTTTCCCTTGTGCGATCTGGGCTTTATGAATGAGAAATTATGTGAAGTAGCAGAAAGCTTTAGTCAGAGGTTGTAGCATTACATGAGTAGACTGGTTCTGTGGTAGGGTAGTACCAACCCCTAAACGCGAACAAGTTTGGCAAAGACAAAGTGTGCAAGTCATGTCAGAGAGGTCGCGAAGACACGAGTGTAGGCTCTGTCAGGTTGGCGAAATACCCCTTCCACCCCAGCTTTTGAACGTGCAACGATTAGGCGATGTATCACACAGGTCGCTGGTTCCAGGTTAGCGGCGCTGTGCAGATGTTGAAAACTTCGCTCTCGATTTTATGGTGATACACTACTGGCCATTAAAACTGCTACACCAAGAAGAAATGCAGATGATAACGGGAATTCATTGGACACTGATAATATACTAGAACTGACATTTGATTACGTTTATGCGCAATTTGGGTGCATAGATCCTGAGAATTCAGTACCCAGAACAACCACTTCTGGCCGTAATAATGACCTTGATACGTCTGGGCATTGAGTCAAACAGAGCTTGGATGGCGTGTACAGGTACAGCTGCCCACGCAGCTTTAACACGATACCACAGTTCATCAAGAGTAGTGACTGGCGAATTGTGACGAGCTAGTTGCTCGGCCACCATAGACCAGACGTTTTCAATTTGTGGTAGATCTCGAGAATGTGATCGCCAGGGCAGCAGTCGAACATTCTCTATCTCCAGAAAGGACCTGTACAGGACCTGCAACATGAGGTCGTGCATTATCCTGCTGAAATGTAGGGTTTCGCAGGGATCGAATGAAGGGTAGAGCCACGGGTCGTAACAAATCTGAACTGTAACGTCCACTGTTCAAAGTGCCGTCAGTGCGAACAAGAGGTGACCGAGACGTGTAACCAATGGCACCCCATGCCATTACGTCGGGTGAAACACCAGTATGGCGATGACGAGTACACGCTTTCAATGTGCGTTTGCCGCCATGTTACCAAACAAGGATGCGACCATCATGATGCTGTAAACAGAACCTGGATTCATCCGAAAAAATGACGTTTTGCCATTCGTGCACCCAGGTACCTCGTTGAGTACACAATCGAAGGCGCTCCTGTCTGTGATGCAGCGTCAAGGATAACCGCAGCCATGGGGATAAGATGCCTGTCATCTTGACTGCTAGTGATACGAGGCCGTTGGGATCCAGCACGGCGTTCCGCATTACCCTCCTGAAACCACCGATTCCATAATCTGCTAACAGTCATTGGATCTCGACCAACGCGAGCAGCAACGTTGCGATACGATAAACCGCAATCGCGATAGGCTACAATCCGACCTTCATCAAAGTCGGAAACGTGATTGTACGCATTTCTCCTCCATACATGAGGCATCACAACAACGTTTCACCAGGCAACGCCGGTCAACTGCAGTTTGTGTATGAGAAATCGGTTGGAAACTTTCCTCATGTCAGCACGTTGTAGGTGTCGCCACCGGTGCCAGCCTTGTATGAATGCTCTTAAAAGTTAATCATTTGCATATCACAGCATCTTCTTCCTGTCGGTTAAATTTCGCGTCTGTAGCACGTCATCCTCGTGGTGTAACAATTTTACTGGCCATTTGTGTATTATCAAAGGTAATAGAATGTTTGAAATCTGTTCGTTACTAAGTTTCAGATGTTGAAATCAAGTGTGAAATTATCACGATACCGTCGTAACGGTGTTTAATTTCGTAATTTGATTAATCTTCGTTAAGAAGTTGGCGTTTGTGGCTTGGTCAGTCACGCACCATGGGCCTTAAGCTCACGGTCGTATTACTGCTCTGTGCGTAACAGAAGTTAACTCATTTAATGTATTTAGCCGGCTGCAGTGACCGAGCGGTTCTAAGCCCTTCAGTTTGGAACAGCACGACCGCTACGGTCGCAGGTTCGAATCCTGCCTTGGGCATGGATCTGTGTGCTGTCCTTAGGTTAGGTAGGTTTAAGTAGCTCTAAGTTCTAGGGGAGTAATGACCAAGACGCTAAGTCCCATAGTGGCCAGAGCCATTTGAACCATTTTTAATGTATTTTAATGTGGTGTTCTTTCACAGTGATATTTTGGGGGATTTTTTAAAATTTGTGATATGTTTTCTTTGTGTACTTGGTTTCCTGCCACGCGGTCGGTTTGAGTCACCGCCACATTAGTAATGTGCAGTTTCATTCAAAAATTGTACACTAGGTTCATTACAGTTTCGTATAGGTCTATTCCGAAGCAGTAAATTTCTGCACAGAATAAGTACTCTGAATCGTGAAATGTGCGCTTATTCCCTTTGGTGCGAAACTGTGTCAACGGTCGTTAATAGATAGGTGGGCGACAGCAATAGATAAAAGGTACGAGTAAGTAATAATACAGTAGTGTGTGAGTGTAAGATACGGAAGAAATAATCATGTGTGTCAGAATTTTTGCATTTCTGTTGGCTACCCCAATTTGGCCACGTGTGAACTAGTATCAAGGTAATAACTAGTAAATGTTTCTTGTGTCCCCCATAACTATTTGATTTGCTTATAATGAAGTGCGTTACGTAAAACATACGGGTTAAACTCTTGTATCTATGGAAAAGTTCATATTTTATTGCCTATTTATGGGATGGATGCTTGCAAAATTTTCCCGCCATATGATAGTAAATATTCTTGCGTCCCTGCTCAGTAACATGCTGTTGTTTCGGAACGCAGGATTAAACCAAAATTGGCAGTCATACTCAAGGGGATCACTTGCTATCCATCTTTGGCTCACGTTCTAATGAAAATTGAAATATTTAGCCAGATATACTCTTCCGCCCAGGCCGAGTTCGCTTGTAGTGTCTTTTGCTGAACTTGTTCTGCGTGACCTACAGTAATTAAATGTAATATCAATAGAAGGCACGGGTTTAGATATAATTGTGTGTCTGAATAAAATTCCACTGAAGCCATGTCTATTCTCCCCTCTCCGTTTCCATAATTACATGGTGAAAGTAAATCCTGTTGACTAGAGAGATCATTTGTCATGATGTATAACATGAGAGCCCCTGCTGTTGCATAATAATGGGCAGTAACTATTGCAATAGAAACATGGCTATTTGTTGAAATGCTGTAGTTAGTCAATAAATATCAATCAATCTAAATCCTCTACTGATTATTTCCTCCCTTTATCATTAACAAGTTAAAGAATAGGTGAAATCTAAAGTATCCACACTTACTAACAAAATGGAGAATAGGATTGATAAAATATCCCTTAGAGATGACAGGCAACCCAGACAAATTAGTCCCTACCTCAGTCGCATGCTGGTTTGACAAATAAAAATAAATAAAAGCACTCTGCTCTCTATTAAGACCTGAATAGGTGCCTTCTGTAGAGGTAAAAAAGATTGTTACCGGTAGGTTAAAACCACCCGCTAGAAATTATTAATACCCCAGCAGTAACCCGCAGGGGCCTGTAATTTCGTGGAGCACACGAATTTGTTAAACCAGTACTACAGAGGGTAACTTGCAGAAGCAGTAGGACACGATAAGTAACCGTAAACATCCTACCTGGTCGAAGTTCACTAGTACCACCGGTAGGTTGGTTACGTTGCTAAGTATGTAAGCGGAGCATGTTGTGGTTGGCAGGAGAGCCAACCGCGTTAGTAAAGGAGGCCGAAATACACGCGTTTTAGCTCACGCAGGCTGGCGTGAGGTCTGGAACATGACAAAGGAATTAGAATTGAGACAAACGGACGTAGCTGGTGGAATACTTAACTTTAATCCATTAATGGAGAACGTCGCTCTTTATGGTACATGATTCACAATATCAATAGTACGGATACTGGCACCTTGCTAGGTCGTAGCAAATAACGTAGCTGAAGGCTATGCTAACTATCGACTCGGCAAATGAGAGCGTAATTTGTCAGTGAACCATCGCTAGCAAAGTCGGCTGTACAACTGGGGCGAGTGCTAGGAAGTCTCTCTAGACCTGCCGTGTGGCGGCGCTCGGTCTGTAATCACTGATAGTGGTGACACGCGGGCCGCGGCCGATTTAAAGGCTACCACCCAGCAAGTTTGGTGTCTGGCGGTGACACCACATTCCTACCCCGCAAATCGGCGTACGGTTGTGGCATAAGGCTTCCGCCCTCCGTGGGGAGGACCCCATGTTAACGTATGCGACGAGGTGGGGAGCCTAACAACAGGCGAGGCTGTGCCACCCGCACCCTGCCATTCGAACCGCGGGGAGCTAGGAAACGCCTGCAAACCTGCTCCAGGGTGCACGCCAACATGCAGTGTATGCGCCCGTAGAGAGACAGGAGTTGCCGAAGGGTCGACCTCCATCGGGCCGGGGCACCCGACGGGCGAAGACGACATATGGTCCGGAGCGGGCAAGAGTTCCATGTCGGAGGACAACTGGTCACGGGAAGCGATCGGCGGCGCGTGACCCAGGGAGGCGCCCGGCGGTTGCAGCGACGCGTCCACTGCGGGCGTCGCCGGCGGGAGAACAGGCGGCGGCGGCGGCGGCGGCGGCGGTGGCGGCGGCGCGTCGCCATGAGGCAAAATGGAAGGCAGGGTCGGTAACACCTGGGGCTGAGGCCAGCCAGTAGATGGGTCCCCAGGGCGCTGACCGGACGGCACCGTCGCTGAAAGCAGACGGCGAGCGGCAGATCCTCTGCGACGACAGAGGCGCAGCTGATTGAGATGCCGACGCACCTCACCAGAGGCCCCCAAAACCAGATACATAGCGCGGCCGAGGCAGCGAAGTATGCGCCCTTCGAGCCAACGCCGTGAACCTCGATAGTGGTGTTAGTAGACAACGTCGCCTGGAGCAAAAGCAGGTATCTGCCGCGGCACAGGAACCTGATGCGGCGGATGTAGCAAAGACATCAAGGTTCGATGATGACGACCGTGGAACAACTCAGCCGGCGAGCGACCATCTCGGGGCTGAGAGCGATACGAGGAGAAAAAGATCAATAACGCGTCCTCCCGAGAATGCGACTCTTTTAACTTCAACATCTGTGACTTGAAAGTCGCGGACGTCAGATGTTGAATGCCATTGGCCTTGCAGAATGACTGAAATTCTGCGGACATGAATTGTGGGCCATAGTCGGAAACAGTAGTCTGTGGAAGACCTTCAATGTAAAAGATAGCGGATAACGCTTGGGTGGTGGCAGATGACGTCGTGGAAGACATCCGAACAACAAAAGGAAAATTACTGAATGAATCTACCACAATCAACCATCGAGCATTCCAGAACGGACCAGCAAAATCGATATGTAAGCGTTGACAAGGGGAAGTGGCTTTTGGCCATGCAAAGAATTTCCGCGGTGGTGCTGATTGTTGTTCGGCACACACCATGCAAGAAGAGCACATATTCGTAATCGCGGCATCGATTCCAAACCAGGTACAGTGCTGACGAGCAAGTTGTTTCGTTCTCACTATACCCCAATGTCCTTGGTGGAGAAGCTGTAAGACACAGGACTGTAACGAACGTGGTACCACGACCCTGATCATTATCAGAACACAACAGCAAAACACCACGTCGTACAAAAAGTCTCTCCTTGTAAGCAAAAAATCGGCGAACCAACTGGTCCCCGATCCGTGACTTTGGCAAGGGCCATTGCGTAGCAACAAAACGCAGAACGGGAGCAAGGACAGGGTCGGCAGCTGTGGCTGTAGCTACACGACGAAAATCAATCGGAAACGATTCGACCACGTCATCGGTTTCCGCATCTATGAACATGCAAGCAAGTTCGGAGGAATCGAATGCCCTATCCTCAGCAACAGGCAAGCGGGACAACGCATCGGCGTTTCCGTGCTTAGCAGTGGACCGATACAAGATATCGTAGCGGTACTGCGAGAGGAAAATAGACCAGCGAATGAATTTCTGCGCTGTACATGGAGGTACAGGCTTGGTCGGATGAAACAGCGATGTCAGAGGTTTGTAGTCTGTGATTATGGTCAAGTGACGACCATAAATGAAATCATGAAACTTCGTAACACCGAATACGAGAGCCAATGCTTCTTTCTCGATCTGTGAATAATTTCTTTGCACAGACGATAGCACTTAGGACGCAAAGGCAATAGGGCGATCGTGCGATCCATCTTTGTGCGCAAGCACAGCACCGATCCCGAAATCCGATGCATCCACCATCAACAAAAGGGGCTTCTGGGGATCGAATGGCGTAAGGCAACTATTGGAAAGCAACGCCGATTTCAACTGGCGAAAGGCGCGTTCGCATTCCGTCGTCCAGACGAACGGAACACCTTTACGGCGTAAGCGATGAAGCGGAGCTGAAATGGAATAGGCATGCGGCACATATTTCTTGTAATACGTAATTTTTCCCAGCACACTCTGTAGCTGCTTCAAATTCTGCGGCGAAGGCAAGTCGTGTATGGGACGAAGGTGCGTGGGACTGGGATGTATGTCTTGGGCATTGAATATATGTCCCAAGTAGGGCAAGTCCCGAGCAAAAAAACACACATTTGTCCTTCCGCAAGCGAAGACCATTTTGTTGGAAGACCTAAAATAATGTTCTGAGATTGGCCAAATGTTCTGCTTCCGTCTTTCCAGAGATCACAATATCGTCCAGATAATTTGCTGCAGTAGGGACCGACGCACAAACATTTTGTAGATATTGCTGAAACAATGCAGTGGCGGATGCACACCCGAATGGCAGTCGTTTGAATCGATTCAAACCAAGATGCGTGTTAACCACCAAAACGCGCTGGGATTCTTCGTCCACTGGTATTTGCAAGTACGCATCTGCTGGGTCCAACTTCGAAAAATATTTACCCGGGCCCAGTTTGTCAAAAAGATCTTCCGGGCGGGGTAAAGGAAAAGTTGCAATCACTAGTTGTGGGTTCACTGTTGCCTTGAAGTCCACACAAAGTCTCAACTTTACGGAAGGTTTTGGCTAAATTACTAAGGGTGATGCCCAGAGAGAAGCCTGCACACGTTCAATCACACCTTGTGATTCCAAATCGTGTAATGTTTTTGCGACCTCATCACGCAATGCGTGGGGAACATCGCGCGCTCTGAAAAATTTCGGTTGCGCGTTTACTTTCAGTTCCAAATGTGCATTATAGTTCTTAGTGCAACCGAGGCCCGGTGCAAAAATGTCTGCAAATTCTTCACATAGACTAGAAAACTGTCTGAAGGCACCGTTTGGTTCACTGATAGGACCTGATTTACTATAGACAAGTTAAATAACTGAAATAAATCGAAACCAAACAAGTTCACTGCAGAAGAAGAACGAAGGACGTAAAATGACACAAGTTTTGTTTGTCTTTTGTATGTTGCAAGAAGGCTGCACTGTCCTAACACAGGGATGTGTTAACCTGAATAGCTGCTTAGCTTAACATTTGCGGCACGCAACGGAGGTGTGCACAGCAGTTTGTAAGTGTCTTGATTGATCATTGAAACTGCAGCTCCGGTATCGAGCTGGAATGGTATCACTTTGCCGTTAATGTCCAAGTCTACAAAAAGTTTATTGTCCTGCTGACGACAAGAGCGACTGTCTCGTGCAACGTGAACTGACACTGGTACATAATCACTTGCGACTTGTCGGGAGTTCCGGCGATGTCGACGCACACTATTTTTGGGACGAACACAGTCACTGTTAGAGAGAGTGGCACTGGGCGGAGTGGAATGAACTACATGAATTTCCATGGTCGAAGTTTTGCGAACCTGAGTATCCTTGGTTCGATTCCGATTCCAGCGCGAAGCAAAGGGCGTGGATCGGTTTTGAGTTTCCGATCTGAGCTTTTTCTGGCAAACACTCTGAACATGTCCTTTTTTATTACAATAAAAGCAAATGGCTTGGCGTGACGGGCAATTCTCACGCGAATGTGTAGTAGCACATCGCGGGCATGATTTGATCACTGCATTAGCTTGCCCGCGCGGCACACGTGGCTGAGATCCTGGCGACAGTGGCGCGGCCGGGCGCGAAGGCTGTTTACTGCTTCGTGCAGCTCGCCCGGCGGGCCGGGTAACCTGACACACTGCTGGCGAAGTTTCAAATGATTCCTGAGCAAAGTCAAGTGTGTCCTGCCGATCCAATATGTCCATCACTTGTTGAAGGGAGGGATTTATTAGTTTCAAAATCTGTTCCCTTATGCAATTGCAAATGCATCACGTACCATAGTATCTGAATAAGGGAGTCCACATTGACACTCAAAAGCACAATCCCTAATAAGGCCTTGCAAGGTTTCAACCCACTCCCGATTAGTCGGACCTGCCGTACGTTATGTACGAAGGAAGGTATACCTTTTCGCAACTACATTGACTGATTCTTTGAAATATGCATCTAAGGCAGACAAAATTTCTTCGTAGGACAGAGTTGCTACGTCGCGTCGGGGAAATAATTTGACGATCACACGGTACGTATTCACGCCGACGGAAGACAACAGAAATGGCTGCCGCTCGTTACCTTGAATTCTGTAGGCGGCGAGATGGAATCCAAATTGGCGTGACCACTCCGTCCAGCTTTGCAGTGCAGCATCAAAAGGTCGAAAAGTTGGTGCAACAGCGTGTTGTGGCTGCGTTAGCGGTGAAGCGGCTGCTGCCGCATCGTTTTGCATCGCGCGTTGACCCTGGACGAGCTGTCCAAGGGCATCCAGTAAGGCCTGCGTCTGCTGATTCTGTAAGCGATAAAATTTGGACAGTATATCTGGAGATTGTGGCGAAGCCATTACACAAGTAAATCAGGGCAATATCGATAAGAACACTTTTAATCTCGTCGCCAATGTTGTGGTTGGCAGGAGAGCCAACCGTGTTAATAAAGGAGGCCGAAATGCACGCGTTTTAGCTCACGCAGGCTGGCGCGAGGTCTGGAACATGACAAGGGAATTAGAATTGAGAAAAACGGACGTAGCTGGTGGAATACTTAACTTTAATCCGTTAATGGAGAACGTCGCTCTTTATGGTACAGTATTCGCAATATCAGTAGTACGGATACTGGCGCCTTGCTAGGTCGTAGCAAATAACGTAGCCGAAGGCTATGCTGACTAGCGTCTTGGCAAATGAGACGGTAGAAGTCAGTGAACCATCGCTAGCAAAGTCGGCTGTACAACTGGGCGAGTGCTAAGAAGTCTCTCTTGACCTGCCGTGTGGCGGCGCTCGGTCTGTAATCACTGATAGTGGTGACACGCGGGTCCGACGTATACTACCGGACCGCGGCCGATTTAAAGGCTACCACCTAGCAAGTGTGGTGTCTGGCGGTGACACCACAGAGCAGACATGGATCACACTAGCGAAGACATGGGCTGCTAATTGGGAAATCTATTGAGATAAGCGACTTTCAGAAAGGGCAGATCATTATTACCCAGACCCTGTGAGTATCTCTAAAACGGCGAGGCTGATTGAATATTTTCGTGCTACTATCGTGAATACCTACGGAAAGAAAATGACGACCACCAGGCGCTAAATGGTTGGGTGTCCACAACTCCCCACAGAAAGTGAGTTTCGGAGACTTGGCTGCAGTGCAAAGTGAGATAGATGGTAATCTGTGGCATCTCTGGCGAAAGAACACAATGCTGGTGTACGCACAAGGGTTTCGGAGTGCACTTCATCGCACACTGTGGAGCACAGAGCTCCGCTGCAGGCCACCCCTACGTGTTCACATATTGACCCGACGACATCATCAGTTACGACTTCAGTGGGCACGAGACCGTCGGAATTCCACCATCGCTCAGTAGAAACGTGTCGGCTCTTAGGATGAATCACATTTTTTGCCACCTAGGTCGATGGTCATCTCCACAAAGACCGCCATCAATGTGAATGGCTTCTCGAAACATGAAGCGTGCCACGGGTGCAGACTGGTGGGAGTAGTACTGTGTTATGGGAGATATTCTCCTGGGCTTGCATGGGACTTGTGGTAGTAATCGAAGGTACGCTGAAAGCTGCCTCCATTTATGGTTATCTTCCACGACGGACCAGCATAACTGTCCCTGTCTCGGAACGAGAACCGTGGTACAGTGGTTTGAGGTGCATTATAGCGAACTCATGTTGATGTTTGGTTGGTTGTTTTGGGATAGGGGACCAAACAGCGAGGTCACCGGTCCCATCGCATTAGGAAAGGACTGAGAAGGAAGTCGACCACACCCTTTCAAAGGAACCATCTATAGCGTACCCAATGCTATATTACGAAAAGACTTAAAAAACAGTATCTATATAGAAGACATTAAAAAATTGAATAATATATTTTTATCATGTAGCCCTAAAATAATAATTTCTCTATTTAAATTTCGATTGCAAAGAAATAATTTATGACAAAATGATGTAAAGAGGTGACAAGATACGCTCATTTGTCAATTTTTTGTCGTCTTCACTTATTCTCTTGTCTTGGGTGTGTGTAGACGGACATCTTGCGTGTGCTGGCAAATGTAAGCATAATTGTATGAATTAAGCATATAATATATTCATTTAATATTATTGTGCACTTTAATTTGTAAGAGGAGATCCCGATTTCATGTCCGCCTTCCTTGAAATAACCTGCATTCAGGTAATTTACAGTTCAACAATTGCAGCGGCCGATGCAGCCAACGACGCCATTACGTGGCGATATTAACTTATGAAAAATTAGCGGAAGCAAAAAACTCGCCCGCTACTAACATAATATTAATTTTTGTCCACAGCGTTGCAGAAAATACGTAGCTTTAAGGTTCTTATTTTCAGTACCATAGCCGACAGCCAGAGCCAGGACTCCGACTACAATACAATGGTTAACGGAGGTAAGAAAAAATACTCTCGCGCGTGTGTGGGCCGCCATTGTAATTAATAGCTAAAGATCTTTTGCTTTAAAGTGAACTGAATAGCCGAGGAAATTAATATGAAAAGTTTATTCCAATGTTCAACTTGTATGCTCATGTTTTAAGATTCAGCGAGTCTAACGTTCATCAACGTAACAAATAATTTAAGTTTAATACTGTTAAAAAGGAGAACTTCACTAAAGCATTTAACCGTAAATAAAAATTGAATGAAATATCATTTTATTAAGGCCCACCACGTAAGTTGGCAACAATCAAAAATTGATAATAATAATATATTAAATTACGACGGCCGACGGACGCGAGACATCCCTGCATTAGCCTGACGCCATTAAGAGATAACACGATTTAGAGAAATCAGGATGGTCGGGCGCGGGTTTGAACCGTCGTCCTCCCAAATGCGAGTCCAGTGTGATAACCGCTGCACCACATCGTTCGGTGATTGTTGATACCTCGGCGACCAAATCCGCCTGATGTAAATCCTATGGAACCTATCTGGCTCGCTACTCGGCGGCAGAACCGCCTATGCAAATCAGCGGCCCGTTGTTTCCGTGAGTTACGTGGCCTATGCCTAGACATCTATAATCTATCCAAAATTACTTTAGGACTGACAGCGAGGACGGAAGTGGTAGGGGCAAGCCCCGACCACTTTCCGCCAATACTACGCTACCTGCAGCTGCAGCAGATCCCCGAAGTTGCCAAACCTTTACCCCACACAACACTTCCTGCTTGCATTGGTCTTCAGTTGTCGTCAGCTTACTATCCTGTGTGCCGTTGTTACCGTTATTAATTATTACTGTTATTCGTTACTTCCGTTATTCGTTGCTTCCGTTTTTCGTTGTGTGGCACTCAACGATGTCAGAGGAAGTTCGTCGAAAATTATGAGTGGAAAAGTTCGATGTCGTCCTCTTGACCATGGGATTGCCATACGAGTGCAGTGAGGAGTGTGTTACGTGCCTAGTTTGATAATTAAAACCTTAGTGGTGGTCCTCCGCTTTCTGTTACCAAAGTGATCGACAGAACTGTTGCAGCTTTGAGTATAAACAAAGCCTGTGAAGGAAATGTTCGACAAACAAAAGGAAACTGAAGAACCATCGAACTTAGCACCCCTGAAAAAAAAAACACCCTATGCAGGTACCTCGCAGGGTTTTCTCCAAAACAGTACCCTGCTTTTTAAATCAAAGAAGACAGGAGATTGTCACGAAGAAATGAACCACTTTACATTTACAAAGTTGTTTCGAGGATTCACTAATATCAAATCATGAAAAACAGCCAACAGTTTGTAACCTCCCAACAAAAGAAAATAATATAAATAATATTCATATTTAGTGTAACCTCAAAACAGAAAAATTCCTAAGCCTCTCAACAGTAAAACATATAATTATGTCGTTCACATTCAGTATAACCTACCAACAGGAAACTTGCGTAACCTACCAATAATAAAATATGCCTAATCTCTCAATAATAAAAAATTGTCGCTCACTTATAACCTTTCAATAATGATTGTGATTTTAAACTGGTAAATTTTGGACGTCAGCAGTGCTGCGTCATGGCCCTGAAAATTCATTCTGAATAAATTGAAAAATCTTACCTTAATTAGGTCGCCGGATAACGCGTATATATCTGCTCCTATATGAAATTTTTCTGGCACAGCCCAGTGCAATGCTGGCCGATAGATTTGTCATGTATAAAAAGAAACAACTGATTACTAATGCATATTCCTTTGCAGAGGATGCGATTCGTTGTCATGTTTATGATTATTTTCGAAGGAAGGAACATCCGACGTCTGGAAGTTGCTGGTCACACTTAAAGAATCAGGACTTTCAAGGTAGTCGCTCACCCCTGTCTACAGTTTTACACAACCTTTACTTTCACCATGGACATATCAGTGGCCAAAAGATGCGACGAAGAGGAAGGCTGTAGATGCGTAGCGATGTCAATTTTTAATGGACATCTATAGCATAAATATCGACGAAGTGGTTTTCCTAGACGAAATGTGTGTCAGTTCTGGTCACGTTGTCAAGCAGAGATGGACAGACGACATAGCTAAAGGATCAATGGCAGACTTATTCTTCTTCATGCAGGCAGCTCGCAGGGTTTTCTCCAAAACAGTATCCTGCTTCTTAAATCAAAGAAAACTGGAGATTGTCACGAAGAAATGAACCACTTTACATTTACAAAGTTGTTTCGAGGATTCATTAATACTGAATCATGAAAAACAGTCAACAGTTTGTAACCTCCCAACAAAATAAAATAATATAAATAATATTCACATTTAGTGTAACCTCAAAACAGAAAAATTCCTAAACCTCTCAACAGCAAAAAATATAATTATGTCGTTCACATTCAGTATAACCTACCAACAGGAAACTTGCGTAACCTATCAATAATAAAATATGCCTAATCTCTCAATAATAAAAAATTGTCGCTCACTTGTAACCTTTCAATAATGATTGTGATTTTAAACTGGTAAATTTTGGACGTCAGCAGTGCTCCGTCATGGCCCTGATACATCATTCTGAATAAGCTGAAAAATCTTACCTTAATTAGGTTGCCGGATAACGCGTATATATCTGCTCCTATATGAAATTTTTCTGGCACAGCCCAGTGCAATGCTGGCCGATAGATTTGTCATGTATTAAAAGAAACAGCTGAGTTTTCTTTTCAATAATCGAGATGACCAAGGATTGGAGAAATTAGTAAATTCTTTAAATTTAGATGAATGTCAAAAGTTACTTTTTATGAGAAAGATTATTATTAACAGATTTTCTTAAAACATTTACATGGGACTTGATATAACAATACTACATATGCGCGACGCTGCTTTTACCTTATACTACAATGCTCAGGCTCCACCATCGCTCCACACGACCGGCCCAGCCAACTTCACACTCCAGACTGCTAGCAACTACTACTACACAGTTCCTACTGCAGTCAACGCTGCTCTTTGGTCTGAGATTCTCTTACAGCTTACATATCGCAGGCAGCGCGTGAGCAATCCATCGAAATTACATCTGCTCGAGTGCGCTGACAACAAATTCCTTAATCATGGACCTCTTACAAGTTGTAAGGGATAATGCTCAGTACATTCAGTTGTTGTTGACAAGTTACCTACCATGTCGAATAGAAAGGAGGAAATTATTGATTGGTTTCAGCTTCATAACGTCGATGTAAGTGATGAAGTTAAAAAAGGTGCAACTTACGGTAAAAATATCTCTCTACAAGCCACAGTTGCTCATATACGAAATCGACGAACTGGCAAAAAAGCATGGGCATACAGTCGCTAGGCTGCCACCTTACCATTGTCATTCCAACCCAGTAGAGTTAATATGAGCCCAAAGTAAAGGCTACGTTGCCAGGAATAATAATAAATTTAACCTCTCTGCAGTTAAAGCCCTCGCAAGAGAAGCTGTCACGAACGTCACCGCTGAAGATTGCAAGAAAGCCGTCAAACATGCACGGAGCATCTTGGAAAGAGCATGGCAGAATAAAGCGCTTTGGAAGAATTGAGTGGAGAAGATTATAATTTCATTAAATGACGTGACTCTGACAGCGACAGCGATAGTGGAGCTCCATGAATCTGTCACAGTGACGAGAGTGACATCAGTGGAGTTTTTCCATTATCCCCGTAGAAAGGTAGCACATGTTTGGCGTGCGCAGTGTACACCTGCAAGTACCTACATGACAAAACAATATCGTCGTAAGTTTTGAAATTTTAATTAGAAGGCCCTAATAGCAACTAATTTCAAAGGAAGTTCAGCTCAGGAATTCAGTATGCACCAGACAAAGTAAACACTACTGTTTATGATATAATTGATGTAATACAGAGGCCTTGTTATTTGTATTGTTTTTGTTCTTTCTGAACACTATAGGCTGGCCTATTTAAGATTCCCACCCTGATAAACACGCTTAATCAGATTTTTGGTTGCTTTAGAATTAAGTAGGCGGATTAGACAAATTAATAACAGTTTCATTACAAGCGTATAGAGATCTGTTTCTCGTGCCGAAACCGTACGGCCGCCAAATTCGTCGTTGATGCGCGAGCGGACCATTGTGCGTCATATTTAACAAATTATCTCGCATTAGAGATCTCCGAAAGAGTTGTAATTTCGAACATATGAATATATGATGTATTCTTAAGAGTTAATTCGCACCTAATTTCAATGACAAAAAAGTTTCCAGGATGTGGAAAATTCGGTAACGTCGTGAGAAAACGTACTTTCGTAAACTGTCCTAATACTTTGCTGCCGCAGGTAAACCTAAAATCAAAGCTTAGTGTAACTCTTTCAGAACGCACTGATCCAATTTCCGTATTGATAAACTGAATAGTTAGCCTGTTCGAGCGAGCTGAATGAAATGCAGGATTCCGCTTGTGTTCCATGCAGGACGTGGCATCTCTGAACCGCGCCTCCAAGTGCTCCTGCCGAAGTGTCAGTCCTGAAGTAATTTTGGACAGACTACAATGTCACATACCATCACAAACCTGTCAACAAACTGACGAATCCCTGATATGTAGAATCAGTGATGTATTTCGTCCCAAAGACGGACAAACAAGCAATTAAGCAGGTGGTCATAATGTTTTGGCTCGTCAGTGTAGTTGGTATGTCGGTGTCTTCTCTCGGCTTCTCAGGTGATTCCAGAGTTAACAGAGGATGCTTTGTATCAATATTGCGGCCAGTAGGATTGTAATGCTTTTAGAAAGTCTTTATTCTGCTGTTAGCTAGCTTTTTCAGCTACTGAAGTCTCAGCTTCAAGACGTCGCTGGGATCCTGGCGCTGATGGAAATACACTCACGCTCATAAATTAAGTATAATTGCAGAATGTGGTGTCACACAACGTGGCACTACACAAAACTGGCGCTAACAGCATAGGCATATAGGGAACACACACGACACAGATCTGTAAATCTACGGTATTGGTGATAAGTTGAGAAAACCGTCCCGAAACACATGTGCTACAAAACGCCACTGTTTCCTGCGCATGTACCCCGACATCAATATGGGATATGATCACTATGAACACGTACACAGGCCGCACAACGGGTTGGCATACTCTGGGTCAGGTGGTCGAGCAGCTGCTGGGGTTTAGCCTCCCATTCTTGCACCAGTGCCTGTCGGAGGGGTTTGAAGACGTGCAGTGATACGTCGACCGAGAGCATCCCAGACGTGCTCGATGGGTTTAGGTCTGGAGAACAGGCAGGCCATTCCATTAGCCTGATGTCTTCTGTTTCAAGGTACTCCTCCACGATGGCAGCTCGGTGGGGCCGTGCGTTATCATCCATCAGGAGGAAGGTGGGACCCACTGCACCCCTGAAAAGGCGGACATACTGGTGAAAAATGAGGTCCCGATACACCTGACCTGTTACAGTTCCTCTGTCAAAGACATGCAGGGGTGTACATGCACCAATAATAATCCCACCCCACGCCATCAAACCACGACCACCATACAAGTCCATTTCAAGCACATTGGATTGCTATCTGGTTCTTGGTGCCAGATGAAAACCGGGCGAGTATCACTGTTCAGACTATACCTGGACTCGTCCGTGAAGATAACCTGGGACCACTGTTACAATGACCATGTATTGTGTTCTTGACACCAGGCTTTACGGGTTCTCCTGTGACCAGCGGTCAGTGGAATGCACCTTGCAGGTCTCCTGGCGAATAAACCATGTCTGTTCATTCGTCTGTAGACTGTGTGTCTGGAGACAACTGTTCCAGTGGCTGCGATAAGGTCCCAAGCACGGCTACCTGCAGTACTCTGTGGCCAATTGCGGGCACTGATGGTGAGATATCGGTCTTCTTGTGGTGTTGTACACTGTGGACGACCCCTGCTGTAGCTCCTGGACACGTTTCCTATCTGCTGTAATCATTGCTATAATCTTGAGATCACACCTTGTGGCACACGGAGGGCCCGTGCTACGACGTGCTGTGTTTGACCAGCCTCCAGTCGCCCTAGTATTCTACCCCTCATAACGTCATCAATATAAGTTATTTGTGTATTTTCAACACACAGTCACCATTAGCACGTCTGGAAACGTCTGCACACTTACTCGCTGCACTGTACTCTCACACGCACCAACACACCTCTGCGTTTGTGGACTGCTTCCAGCGCCACAGTTCGACGACCGCAGGTCAGATGCACTGCATGGTCATACACCGAGGTGATTTAAACCTGCAAACATCCCACCAGAGCGTTGTTTCACCATGTATCAGCATTATCGTTAATTTATGAGCGTGAGTGCAGATTTAAATACACTTCGTAAACACCGTCGACTGACCCTGTGAGGCCCTTCGGTACTGACCGACCGCAACGTCATCCTACTCCAATGGCGTCATTGGATGCAGTATGGAGTGACGTATGGTCAGCACACTGATCTTCCGGCCGTTGTCAGTTTACATGTCGTAGAGCCATATTACGCGGTCGAGTAGCTCCTTATCGTGAGGCTGAGTTCATCCCGTTCTAGTACTTCCACCAAGGAAAAATTCATTGCATTACTGGGAATCGAATCTGGGCCTTTCGCATAGCAGTCAAAAGCGCTAACCACTCAGGTGCGAAGGCGGACAGTTAAATACACTACCTGACAAAAGATGAGAAGTACCCAGAAGGGGAGCAGGAAACGAAAGAAAACTTCACAAGCTTATGTTACTGCAGTCATTACAGTGTCAAATGAAACTGAAAAAGAACTTACCCATATTACCCCACTTATCATTATGCTGTTGCACCCCTCTGGCCTATTTACAAGCAGTGATTCGGTTGGGAAGGGTGTCATAAAGCCGTTGTACATCGTCTGTTTAAAAAGTTGCGAAACTGATTTTATTCCTGCCGAATAAGCGTCATCAGCGCAGTAACTGCTGAGATGCTTGAACTAAAACCTGAGACAAGAGACGATCGAAGTTTCAAACAATTCCGACGGATGGTAGCGCGGCTGTGAAACGCTAAAAAAGCGTCTACATACAGGTTAACAACTGTTGAACTATATGAAATAAAATCGTCATAACTTCTGAACGGTTTGCGTGACAGCGTTCAAACTGCACAGTTGGCCGCGCAGCATGATGGGAATTAGTACGCGCATGCATGGTTTGGTGTAGCGACGAGGCCCACTTTCATTTCGATGGGTTCGCCAATAAGCAACAGTGGCGCATTTGGGGCACTGTATGGGTGCAATATCCAGTCACGGAATAATCGGTGCAATATTCCTTGATAGCACGGCGACTACCAAACGGTACATGAAGATTTTGGAAGCTGATTTCATCCCAATGAGCGACCATGGTTCATGCAGGACAGAGCTCGGCCCCATCTGAGCAAGAGATGTCTGATGTCCTGGAGGAGCACTATGAGGACCACATTGTGGTTCTGGGGTACGCAGAGACGATAGGCATGGGCCTCGATTGCCCGCCACATTCTCCGGGTCTCAACACACGCGACTCCTTTTTGTGGGGCTATATTAAAGACAAGGTCTACCGCAATAACCTCAAAACCGTTCCTGAGCTGAAAACAGCCATTCAGGAGGTCATCAAGAGCATCGATGTTCCGACACTTCAGCGGGTCACGCAGAATTTCGCTATTCGTCTGCGCCTCGCCATCGCATGGCAGGCATATCGAACGTGTCATAACCTAAATCGGAATATCTGTAATTATTTTTACATGTTGAATAAAGTGTGTGATCGCCGTAGTTTGAACCATGTGGTTCAATAATTGTCACCCTGAATGTCATTCTCTGGATGTATTGTAATTGAGACTTGGTATTATCAGTACAAACCTACAACAAAACGATGTCTGCCATCTCCCTCCCCGTGAATTCAATCACAGCACGTTCATCGTAAAGAGTGTCTTTTGTAGATGTTATTTTGGTGGTTCACTGCAGCTCTAACCAATAGCATGGTATCCTCATTCAGCAGACCTTAATCTCTTAGAGCTGTACCGAGCGAGGTGGCGCAGTGGTCAGCGCACTGGACTCCCATTCGGGAGGACGACGGTTCAATCCCGCGTCCGGCCATCCTGATTTAGGTTTTCCGTGATTTCCCTTAATCGCTCGAGGCAAATGCTGGGATGGTTCCTTTGAAAGGGCACGGCCGACTTCCTTCCTCGTCCTTCCATAATCCGATGAGACCGATGACTTCGTTGTTTAGTCTCTTCCCTCCAAAACAACCAACCAACCATCTTAGAGCTGTGGCTGTGAGGACATTTAAAGAAATTATACGGATATGGATATGGTGTCTGTTCTTTCGGACATGTCTGAAAGAACGGAAACCATTGCTGACCTGCAGCCGTCTAGAACGAAATTAGAATTATATTAATACCTTCAGTTGCTAACGGGCATTGATATATATATATATATATATATATATATATATATATATATATATATATATATATATATATATATATCAATGGGGACAGGAGAAATTGTGTGCCCCGACCGGGTCTCGAACCCGGGATCTCCTGCTTACATGGTAGACTCTCTATCCACCTGAGCCACCGAGGGCACAGAGGATAGCGCTAATGCAGGGACTATCTCGCGCATTATTTCCATATAAGTATATAGTTCTGGCAACAGCGGCCACAACCTTTTTCTTCTGTGCGGATGCACACATATTCCCCGAATTCATACGGGACTTGGTAAGAATGTCTTCCATAAGTAATGAGTGCGTTGGGGTGGGACACTACGAATGTAGTGTGTGGACATACAAGGTGAGAATGTGGGTCTCGCGGGAGGTGTGCGCGAGATAGTCCTTGCAGTCGCGCTATCCTCTGTGACCTCGGTGGCTCAGATGGATAAAGCGTTTGCGATGTAAGCAGGCGATCCCGGGTCCGAGTCCCGGTCGGGGCACGCATTTTCACCTGTCCCAGTTGATATATATCAACGCCCGTTAGCAGCTGAAGGTATTAACATAATTCTAATTTCGTTTAAAGGCATTGGTGAATTCCATACCCGTCGTGAACGAGCGCATATTACAAGAGAACGTGACGCAAGCATTTATGAAATCAGTTGGCTGCCAGGTATGTTCGCACGAGATAGTGTTCCGTAAGGAGAGATGTAGAATGTGTAAGAATGAGTGCTAAGCACATTGGGCACCTCACATAACGGTAAGGCAGATCACTAACATTGGATAGGATGACACTGATCTCAAAAAGTATTTGTTTCCAAACATAGGTTTATTGGATATTTTTTCTTGGTTGGATCAATACTATCTAATGCAATAATAGGAGACATTATTTAAAAAGTGCACAATATGCCGGAAATTCCATTAGTTATATATCCGACGGGCAAATAAATAATAAGCCAGGTCGAGCTGTTTAACGCAAGTTATCCAGTGAAACACATAGTAATTACCAGATAAACGAGAAACAGCTATTGGTTATTTTTCCTCCTGCTCCTTGAATAACAGTGAAAACGATTTGTTTTCTTTCTTTTGGCAGGCGTGGTGTGCCCAATATATATGCGGAATACTGTACAATCCACGTGATGCAGTAAAAAATGAGCAGATATGTACGTCGCACAGCGCAGATAGCTCGGACTAAGAGTGCACATTGTCTCCCGACCTTAATAAAACTTCGCCCAAGGCTGGAGAGCGTCGATTTATTTCTGGTCTGCTGCCAACCTGCTAATGGGAAGCAAAAAGGAAAAGAACCAGCGGGCCGCTAGCCTCGGCTTGTCTCATTCTTCCCGCTTGGCGGCAGTCGGATAAATTCGGAGTTCCTGCCTCAGTGCACCCCATTTAAGCTAGAGCAAGCGCCTTTTCCCCCGGTAGCAACTTTTAGGAGTTTCGTGAAACCAGCGGAACAGGCAACCCGTCAGCTTGGCAGATAAACTGGGGGGGCGGCGGCCGGAAACACAACAGGTGCCTTGCAGGTCTCCAGCTGCCCAGATCGAGGGCTCCCAGCAAAAAGCGCCAGGGAACGCATAGTGCTCTCAGAACACAGTCGTAATTATTTCGCTCCAGTATCAGCGCAACGTCGGGCAGCATCGGATTCGAAAGCTATTCCAAAATTATAATATTTTCTGAACGTTATGTTTGAACATGCTTCACATTAAACAATACTACGATACTTCGAAATTTAGCCATTTTACGGTGTTAAATTTTTAAGTCCCAATAAGATGTTATGTTGCAATCGCACTGGGCCTCAGCAGTCGTGGGTGCTGTCTACCTACCTTAATCACTACATCGAAACGTTAGACGAGCGGGTGGATTGCTCGTTATACTTTGATTTAAGCAAAAAAATCAAAATCTCCGAAGCGGGGGCACCTGTATTGCAACGGAGATACCGTCACAGTGAGGCAACAATTTAGACAAGCAGGTAACTAACTGTATTTATTATTTGCCTGTGGCCTACTAAGGATTGTTTGTAGGACACTCGGGTTTATAACTGAAAAGCACCAATGTACTGAAGAATATCGGTTTATTGTGAACAAAGATCTACAAGAACGAAAGAAAGAGATTACTAAGCAATTACTATCGTGAGGATAATCAGTTCTCTGAACATCAACGACAAACAGTGGCTCAATGGAAGCCTATTTGTTTCTTAACGTACCCCTAACACACAGGGAAGATTGCTTGGCAAGCGTGGCAAACTTTTGTAATTTGCACAGCTCGCAAATGTAAAGTAATCGAGTGCAAGACTCACTAAATAAGACGAGTAATCAAGCATCCCAAGTTTCGCTGCAAATCCTGCAAACTGTGATCTGCTCAGATAACAGACAGTGCTAATTGCGAAACGTGAAACTTACTTAGAATTGAGCGAACTTGTGCCCCAATGCGCAACCGAACACTGAATGCAAAATGGGTGAGAGGACGGCCGAAAATAGCTGCCACCGATGTCAGGTCAGGGTCAAACGACATCTCCACGGCATGTCCCTGGACGGAATCTTCGCCTCCTTCTAACTCTCTAACTGTAGAAAAATTCAATTTCGAGGTGAGGATCTCCAGGTATTGCCACTGTAACCAGCGTGAACTTCTCTTTCTTCTCCAGAATACAGGGGAACCCTCCACAAATTTACCACTCTCTGCTCACTGAATGCGTTTCAGTCTGCAGAAGGTTGGTATTGACTCCCCGCCAGGTTCCACTCATTGGTCAAGTCCTTCGCGCCAAATCACGGCGTCAGACAAGATTTATACGCTTGCATAACTAGCTTTTGTAGGGAAGGTAAGGAGTTTTCCCACGGTGGGCTAGCGGCGCCATATCGTTCTCTTCTGCTTTCTGTGTACTGGAAGGTTCATTCGTTACATATGACAATTGTCTGGGGGCTAGTCGGCAACTACTTTCAAAGGAGAAAGCCGCATTCGCAGCCAAAATCGAAGGCGAGGGTCTTACTAAATGCTTCTACGAAAAGTAGAACTCATGAGTTAGGCCATCTTGCATCAGAGCCCCCCATGGTCACGCGAGAATAGCTACGCGACCATTCATCCTGCTCGCTTTCCACCAAGACTTACTGAACCTTTCTCCATAGTTAGCCAGCCTTGTGTTTTCCTAAGACATAGTTGGTTCAAATGGCTATGAGCACTATGGGACTTAACATCTGAGGTCATCAGTCCCGTAGAACTTAGAACTACATAAACCTAACTAACCTAAGGACATCACACACATCCATGCCCGACGCAGGATTCGACCTGTGACCGTAGAGGTCCCGCGGTTCTAGACTGAAGCGCCTAGAACCGCTCGGTCAGAGAGGCCGGCTCAGACATAGTCAAAATGAATAAATAAAAAGGTAAATATCACTTAGCGGCGTATGACTGCAGTGTCGCAACTTTTCTTAGGAAAAACTTTCAATAGCCAAGACCACATAAATTAGTCCTTGTTGTTGACAACTGGTTTCGACAGTTGTAGCTGTTATTTTCTGGTCTGTAACATAATGCATATACATCGAAAATATCTTGTCAAAATTTTTGAAAAAACATTTGAGAATAATTTTTTGAATGGCTTTGCAAATTCGGAACTGGAAATTGTACAGTTACATACCTTCAAAAATGTTTCTTTATAAAACGTGTTACATTGTGAGCTAGTTTCTCATGTCATGTTGTCATGAAGGTGGATAAAACACACCACATTATACAGAGGTTTGTGGACAGTAAAACCATTTACAGTTTAAAAGCACCATGTACACATAGCCATACTCTTAGAGGATTTTTAAGTCTTAAAACGCAAGAAGTAAAATAAAATGCACATTAGTTTATGTTTACATGAAATGTTATATGTGTCTTGGATCCACCTCAGACGAAGTATACGTTTTAGCTGGGTGACAGTAAGGCAAAGGTAAGGCGTGTACAAAGTTAGAGTCGCTAGATGCTTTTTTTTTGTCATAAGTCTACTGACTGGTTTGATGCGGCCCGCCACGAATTCCTTTCCTGTGCTAACCTCTTCATCTCAGAGTAGCACTTGCAACCTACGTCCTCAATTATTTGCTTGACGTATTCCAATCTCTGTCTTCCTCTACAGTTTTTGCCCTCTGCACTTCCCTCTAGTACCATGGAAGTCATTCCCTCATGTCTTATCAGATGTCCTGTCATCCTGTCCCTTCTCCTTATCAGTGTTTTCCACATATACCTTTCCTCTCCGATTCTGCGTAGAACCTCCTCATTCCTTACCTTACCAGTCCACCTAATTTTCAACATTCGTCTATAGCACCACATCTCAAATGCTTCGATTCTCTTCTGTTCCGGTTTTCCCACAGTCAATGTTTCACTACCATACAATGCTGTACTCCAGACGTACATCCTCAGAAATTTCTTCCTCAGATTAAGCCCGGTATTTGATATTAGTAGACTTCTCTTGGCCAGAAATGCCTTTTTTGCCATAGCGAGTCTGCTTTTGATTCCCTCCTTGCTCCGACCGTCATTGGTTATTTTACTGCCTAGGTAGCAGAATTCCTTAACTTCATTGACTTCGTGACCATCAATCCTGATGTTAAGTTTCTCGCTGTTCTCATTTCTACTACTTCTCATTACCTTCGTCTTTCTCCGATATACTCTCAAACCATACTGTGTACTCATTAGACTGTTCATTCCGTTCAGCAGATCATTTAATTACGTAGGTCTTACAAAAACAGAACGTAAATTATTTTCTTTCCACAGTTAAAATTGCAACCTTATGTGAATTATCTAAAATGCATTGTTTCTAAATATTCTATAGATTGACTGTGTCCGCTGAAGCTGTGGAACCCCCTCCCCACCCCCCCACCCCTCCTCCTGTCCCCCCTTCTCTTTAGGCCCATGAGCTGCACAATATTCAGTGTGCATTGGTTTGTGTCACGTTCGTGCTATATCCCCCTCTCCTACCCACCGTTCAGGATTCCTGTTGTGCATTTGGTGTCTTAAGGATGCGTCAGGCATCTTGCATGTTGTTGTTTTGTTGTTGACACGTACATTCTACCCTCTTTTTCTTTGTTGAATTTCGTTTGCCCTCCTGAGGAAGAGGGGGGGGGGGGGGGGGGGGAGGGCAGGCTGACAGCAGCGAAATATGACACTCTGCAGCCTACAGAAGAGTTAAAAACATAATGAGTAGCTACCAAACAATAAAAAAGACGATAAAACGGCAACTGTTTAAAACTGTAAAGTTGCAAAAGTGAAAATATAAAAACCAAGGGTTGGTGATGCTGATTAAAACACGTAGTAATTACACAGGCATAAGTAAAAAACGTTGCGACTGCCTGGTTTCTGTTGGCAACAGTTAAAAACACACCTAGTGACAGTACGGGGGCTGTTCGCAATACTTAAAAACGGGACGCACAATACTTAACACTCAATGCTACAATGACACAGAAACATATTGTAGCTGAGTAAATACCAAAACCTGCCTGTGAACGGCGTTATAATAAGAACTTTTGAAAAGGTGAAAACTGTTTTGTATACTGATAACAGTAAAGTTTTGTAATCAGCTATGTTAAAGATTATTCACAAAAGGCTGTAATTTAAAATGTGGAAAGAGAATAATTTACGTTCGGATTTTAAGTAAGAGCCATCTAGTGGCTGTAACTATGCATACGCCTTATCTCTGTCTCTCATCCAGATGCACCGTGTACTTCGTATAAGGTGGATCCCGAGTGTACCAGTATCCATTATTTACTGTGTACCGTCCGTTCTAAGAATTAACAAGCTTCTATGAGTGCTGTATATAGGAACATGCTCACGTGTACACGGTGCTTTTTAATTATAAATGGTCTTATTCTCGACAAACCTGTGTACACTGTGCCATATATTATCCACCATAACAAGAACGTGGACCTCACCCCTCCCTCCTCTCCATGTCCCTGGCGGATCCTCTATGTTTGCTCTTCGTTATCGGTGTGCTACGTCAGTGTTGTTTTTGGTGCTGTTATTTTAATTGTGTGCTGGACTTGTACATACTGTTACTGCCAGTGACTGTTATGTGCCACGCCTTCCGTCCATACTTTTATGCTTCGGCCATACTTCGCCTTGTGTTCTTTTGACTGTCCCAGTGTGTGGTTTTTCTTGTGTGCGCTACTTTTTTACGATTTTTATCTCCATTTTACAGTCGCCCCCATTTTTGTCTGTTCTCGTCCATAATGTACCCCCTTTTTATATTCATGTACGCCATATTTTCTCCTTTGTTGTTTTAAATGTCTTCTATTGTATAACTAATGGCTTGCGGCTGAAGAGCAGTGCATATGCTGCTGCCAGCCCGCCACAGATGGGACATTGAAATACATTTAAAAAAATAAAAAACAACATGGCATGACGTACTTACTCACAATGGCACATGTTTTATAAGAAAATTTCTTTGAAGATCAGAAGATGACAGTAAGGAGTACAGCTGCCGAAAGCGATTGCCAACAACAAAGACTAATTTATGCGATCTTGGCTAGAGAAAGTTTTTTTCACAAATGTACCTCTTTCTAAGTTCTCAATATGAGAAGATGCAGTCACACGTTACTTAATCTATACTACTCTGTAAAGGGGTAAAGGCAAAACGTTGCTGAATTATGTTCAAAAAATCTGCTTCAGATTTTTTCACGATATTTATCAAACATTCAGACGGACGTAGGTTATTTATATTTTTTAAACAACAATATTTAGGTTTCTCATTAGAAATAGCTCCAAGAATGAAATTTCTGTACTACGCTATTCTGTTAAAATTTGCGGTTTCGTTTTCGTTCTCGCAGTCACTTTTAACGACGGTACTACGATTCCAAGGCATCTCTCAAATCACCAGCTTAATAACAATGTCGAACTTGAAGTACAGGTACCATTCACAAGAATCGAGTGGTGCTATTGCAAGACAAAGAGTCGTACATTGAGTTACTTCTGAAAATGTAGTCCATTGTATCAGTGCTGTGTGATCGTAGGAGATTGTGATGTGTCTATTTCTTTGATTTTTATGAATAGTAATCACATTGAGAAGATCTTGTCAGTGAAAGTAAGTATATTTAAAATTATTGTAACAACAATTTGACTTTGTACTACTGGTTTTGAGTGGTTCGAAATGAAACCACTGGTACTTTTGATATAAATTCATTAAATTTTAGGTCCATATTTGCTTGTTATTTAGGAGTTCATGGGCGTTCGTTATAATCACGCTGTATATCCATAATTTTCTTTAGAAATTCCTTGTCCTTTTCAGTATAAGGGCAAAATATTGTAAGTGGTTTCGTAGGATTTCTTCAATTCGCTAGTTTTTTAAAATATTTTCTCCACCGTTTGCATTTTGCTCGTTTGAAATTTTGAGGGTAGTATCAGACAAGCAATTGTAATACGTGAAAAAGTTACTTTTGTTGTTAAAAACGGTTAACTGGATCTTAGCTGTCCAAAAACTTTTTTAACCTAACTTTTCAAAGAATTTGTCAACCTGTTCCTAGATGAAACCTACTGATCCTAAAAACTCTTAGATTCAGCTATCCTCAGCCCTAAGTCTTCACGTTTTTCGTAAAATGATAGCAAAACGCTTTACCCAATGTCACTCTTATCTTATTCAACCAATGCATTATTTTCAGTCGCTTTGCATATTTTTACACTGGATTTAAGAACTCATCTTCACTCCAAGGCATATGATGGCTATCTAAATGTCTGAGTTAATCGTACGATATGGATTCCTCTTGAGTACTGAATATGCTCTGACAGAACTTATTATTTCCTAAAAGAGGTTTCATGGCCACCTCTTTGTTTTCTCGCAAAATTTTAAGTCCACGCGTAGTTTACTTCTTGGAACTAAATAGTTCCCAATCGCTTTCCTGATCGCTATTTCAAGAATTCTGACTTTTTCTACAGCTTTCTTCAAGTTAATTTCATCCCATTTATCTTCTTACTACTCCATACTTGCCTATTAAAGAGCAAAACCGTAAAAATTTAAGTTTTGTCGAGTGCAACTCGAAATTGCATTCTACGATAGAACCAGAACATACTGCTGTGGTACTTTTAACATATTCATCGTTATCACTTGGCCCAATATTCTCACAGCAGACGACACAGAGAATAATATCAGTTGTATCTAAAGATACAATAAAAATGGAATATTATTTACTCACAAACAAAACACATTCCACTGAAGTTACTCAGAGCACCAAAGACTTACTAGGAACTTGTTGCCGCTCCGAAACAGACTGTTGCTGGATCGAAAATCGAGTGAGTTGCCTAGCCCCCCCCCCCCCCCCCCCCCCACCCGCCCTCCAAAGTCTACGCTGCCCTGGCGCGATAGGAGCTATCACTCTCCGTATAGTTTAGAAACAGCTCTATTCTGAATTTATTACGAAATTCGAAAACACATTAGCTAAAACATCGGGCTGAGAGGCCATGGTCGATCAGTAAAACTTCTTCTTTCTGACGTTTAGTTGCCAACTGCGGGCAACATCTTCCGAGGTGAGTCAACGACTGGTTGCCAGGCCTTTTTATGGTGGCATGTTGTGTACAAAGAGTGATCGCCTTTGATGATTTTTTCTTCTTGAGTGGCAAGGTGTGAGAAATGGTTTCACATTATTGTGTATTCGCTTGCAAAGGGACTTAGGCTCTCTGTGGGTCCTTGAGTCCTTTGAGGATGTTGGTTAGGTGGCTACTAGACCGTGGAGGTCCCATTTATACAGAGCGCATAGAGAGCACTACCACACGTCACGTGGGGCAACGTCATTATTCTCGATTGAAGGTAATCGATTGTCACGTCGTTGGTGCATCTCTTATCTAACTCTAAGCCTTTCTCTTTTCTGTTAAAATTATTGTCCTGTTTTTGAATCTCTGTAACTTTTCTAAACATGCGTGGGTAATAATGCGATGTCCTGGCTGGCAAGCTAGTCTCACTAAATTTTATTTCACGATCACCGACTTTAAAAACATGTTCCGCTAGAGCTGTTTTGTCGATATGTCCCAGTCGATAGTTTCTTTTGTGTTCAGTTAAGCGGGTATTGACACTTCTTTTCGTTGTTCCAATATAAACTTTCCGACAGCTACACGGAATTTTATACACCCCAGTAGTTGCTAAGGGGTGACGAGAATCATTCGCCGACCTTAAACACTCACTAATTTTCTTGGTGGGTCTGAAGACTGTTTCAGCTTGAAACTTGGCCAGAACTTTCCCAATACGATTCGCGTCTAATACTGCGAATAAATAGACGAAAAACTTTTCCAGCTGAGTTATTGTTGCTGAACGCTGTCAGAGACTTTTCTTCTGGGGTGTAGTGCTTCGTCTATCTCGCTGTCAGCGTATCCATTTTGCATGAAAAACGTTCGCAAATGACTTAGTTCATCTTGCAAATAAGGTGGCTCACAGATCTTATTAGCTCTGTCTACCAATGTTTTAACGACACTTCTCTTCTGCCTGGGACGATGGTTCGAAACCTTTTGGAGGTAACGGGCGTTGTTTGTATCTTTTATATACACTTTAAGCCCTAGACTCTTACCTGCCCGTTTAGTTACTGATACATCCAAAAAATTAAGTTGTCCATTATTCTCTTTCTTCATACCTAATTGTATCTTTGGATTAATACTATTTAGGCGCATCAAGAAACTATACAATTCCTCTTCACCGTGACTTCATACCACAAAAGTGTCGTCCACATACCGAAACCACTTCAAAGGGCTTTTAGTGGCAGACTGCAGCACCTGCTGTTAAAAAAAATTCCATGAATAGATTAACTACAGCTGGACTCCATGGGCTACCCATGGCCATACCTTCGGTTTGTTCGTAAAACTCATCATACTGGAAATAAGTCGTGGACAGGCAATGTCGAACTATTATATCAGTGGGAAACATATCCACTTTGTATGAAAGAGCTTCGTCAACAGGAACCATGCTAAACAGGGGTACCACATTAAAAATGACACCTGGGTTGACAGTAATCTCCTTCACTTTTTCGATAAAGTGCATAGTATTTTTAATGTGATAGTTTTACCAATATGCGGTTGTAGCAAGGAGGCGAGATGTCTAGCCAACTCTTGAGCAGACGATCCAATAGCACTCACTATTAGTCTCAGTGGGACATTAGGCTTACGTATCTTCGGTAGCCCATACACACTAGGAGGTAAGCTTCCGTTTTGCATAGATATTTTTTTACCTTCTGTAGGAATGGAAGACTTTCTTATTCAAAAATGGTTCAAATGGCTCTGAGCACTATGGGTCTTAACGTCTGAGGTCATCAGACCCCTAGAACTTAGAGCTACTAAAACTTAACTAACCTAAGGACATCACACACATCCATGCCCGAAGCAGGATTCGAACCTGCGCCGTAGCGGTCGCGCGGTTCCAGACTGAAGCGCCTAGAACCGCTCGGCCACCCCGGCCGGCAGTGCATTGCATTGCTAATAAATAAATGGAGACATAACAGTTGACTGCTAGTTACCGCCAGTACTAGACGGCATCGCCACTTCCTTGCGTGAGTAGATACGCCTGGTTAGCTTGTGTGAGTGTGAAATGTTATGGGACTTAACTGCTAAGGTCATCAGTCCCTAAGCTTACACACTACTTAACCTAAATTATCGTAAGGACAAACACACACACCCATGCCCGAGGGAGGACTCAAACCTCTGCCGGGACCAGCCGCACAGTCCATGACTGCAGCACCTGAGATCGCTCGGCTCATCCCGGGCGGTGGTTAGCTTGCGCCGAGTGGAACAGTCTTCTCCCCTTCAAAAACTTCGGCTTGCCCCAGTGTCACGACAACGTATCAAAAAACTGAGCGTACAAAGTTGTTGAGCTTTCTTCTTACGTAGACCCTCCTATCGTCGTAGCATGACCGACATATCCTCCCCGTAGAGGCGTCTAATAGTAACGTGACGGCTTTCACGGTCGGCATCTTCATTAGTTAAATGAAGGACTGTCAGCTGGAAAAGTTTTTCTTCCATTTATTCGCAATATTACGGATCGTATTGGGATATTTATGGCCAAGTTTCAAGTTCAAACAATCTTTAGACTCGCCAAAAAAATTAGTGAGTGTTTAAGATCGGCGAAAGACGCTCGACACCTACCTGGGGTGTAGCTGCGGGAAGGTTTATATTGGAACAACGAAAAGAAGTGTCAATACCCGCTTAACCGAAGACAAAAGAAACTGTCGACTGAGACATACCGACTAATCAGCGTAGCAGAACTTGTTTTTAAAGATGGTGATGGTGAAATAAAATTTAGTGAGACTAGCATGCTAGCCAGGACATCGCATTATTATGCACGCAGGTATAGAGATGCTATAGAGATTGAGAAACACCACAATAATTTTAATAGAAAAGAGGAAGGCCTGAAGTTAGATAAGATATGGCTGTCGACTTTGCACCAACGACGTAAGAATCGATTACCTTCAATCGAGAATATCGACGTTGGTCATATATAGACTTACAGTCGACCCCACGTGACGTATGGTGGTGCCCTCTATGCGCTCTATATAAACGGGACTTCCAAGGCCTGGCAGTCAGTCGTTGACTCACCTCGTAAGATGTTACCCGCAGTTGGGAACCAAACGTCAGGAAGACGAGGATTTACAGGTCGACCACGGCCTCTCATCCCGGATGTTTTAACTAATGAAGATGCCGGCCGTGAAAGCCTACACGTTACGATTCGAAAAGACAGTTTCTTTTGAAGTGTAATGTAGTAGAGGGAAGGAAACGACCCAACAACAGGAGAAGATGTAGCCAGAATATTGCAGGAGGGGCCGAGCTCTGATGTGTAAATATATAGTGCAAATAGGACTGCCCAAAGTTTGGACATGGCTATGAGCATGGTACATAAAATTCTAGAAAACGTCTGCATTGCTACCCATACAAAATTACCCATTTTCAACAATTGCTTCCTACTGACCAACCAGTGATAAAAAAGTTTTGCTCTGGAATTTCTTGTTCGCATGGGACAGTGAATGGCCATGGTGCGTTCTGTTTACAGACGGAGCCCATTTCCGTCTCCAAGGACATGTCGATGCACAGAATTGCAGAACATGGCCAACGGAAAATCCGCTCGCACATCAATCGGTACCGTTTTATTACGCAAAGATAACTGTGTGATGTGGGTGGACGGCATCGTTTATCGTAGGGCCATATTTTTTCGAGGAGATGAGTCCTGCGGGCCCTGTTACCTGTGCCGTCACTGGTAAACGCTTTGGTGCACCAAAGGAATACCAATCCTTCAAAGCAATGGATGTGTGGTTAGGATCATTGTTATGCAAGATGGCTCTCCTCCACACATTACACAGCCAGTGAAGCAGCTGCTGTAGAGACAATGCTAGAATTATAGCCGTCATTTCCCTAAAGCCTCAGTCCTTTGACTTTTGGCTGTGGTTTTATCTGAAAGTGGTTGAACTCAGTGCTCCTGTTACAAATGTAGCTGGACTGAAGGCTCGCATTCAGCGACGCATTCTGAACGTGACTCCTGAGGCACTCCTGTTGCGGAACGTGCTGTTTCTCGATTTCATCTTCTGGCAGAAAACGGTAGACAGCACACTGAATATGTCTTACGCCAGTCTCATGACAGCTAGAAACCAAGTTTATTGTTGATTCGAATGCCGTTTTTTGCCTCAGGACATTTCAAAACCGATTTTTGTTGCTATTTATGCAGTTCTTGCTCAGGATATCATTACTGTTTTCAAGTGGTTCTTGGTTTCAGGAGAGCTAAAAACCGATTTCTCCCACCCGACGACGTACTATCTTCCGTGGTGGATGGTCTTACTTAACTAATAGCGCCAATGTTGAATGTCAAACTTGTGCCGTCACGCACGTTGCACACTGCTGTTGGTTTAATGAGCAACTCTACCATAGCAGTCGTACTGTTATTCATCTGTCATTTTTAGCCGAAACCATCGACGTTATGACACTTACAGTGACATCTAGTGGGGAGTTTTTGTTAAGTTTTTGGTTGTTTGCTTGGGGGGAGAGGACCACGTTAACCTTATTTTTTTCTTTTCCACAGCGTTTCCCCCCTCTTCGACAAATATTCCGTTCAAATTACACGTCATTCAGAGGAGTGGTTCGTTCTCTACAACGTGTTGAAATTGGAACTTTAATTATAATCACCGAGTATTCACCAAGGTTGGCCTACTCTCTTCCAAAACTCTACCCACATTTCTTTCAAAAACAGGATCAATGCGGTACACTGAGTATTGATGTTGGCGTCAGACGACGACAGCGATGGTCAATTTGTCGCCGTTGCGCCAGCTTGTCATAAACCTCCTACGCGCTAGCTTTCGGGGAATGACACTGTAAACGCGCTCGCAAGATGGAATGCCTGTTGGTACGTCATCACGCAGGATACTGAGAGGACGGCTTGCTCCTGTGCGATCAATGTGTCAACCCATTCACCATCCCCGCAATGTTTTCACGGATTGCCAATGCTGCAGCGTACATGAGAGCACGTACATGAGGACTTTGCCGGCCCATTCCTAAGAGAAATGTGGATCTTAGTCACTGAGACATACTCGAAATTCCCTTTCGTCACTTGAATGCCGAATACCACAGTGAGGGAAACGATAACCTCCTTCCTGTGAATATTCACCGTGGAAACAGCCCTAGAAATTATTGTTCCCTCTAATGGCCCTCACTTCTAGTATATTTCAGTACTTGTACTCTCAGAACGGCATACCACACATGGCAAAAGCGTCCTTCCATCCAGCCTACAGTGGTGAATTCGAGTGGTTTTCAGCATTTTTAGAGTACAGATGTGGAAAAATAATGGCATCCACACCAAAAGCTGAGGCCCTGACCCAGTTTCTGACCTGCTACAGGACAACACCAATCGCGAGACACACTCTGAGGGAACTGTTACAAGGCCGCCGACACCAGACTCTCTTTGACCTTCCTGCGATCAACAACAGACCCACAGCAGCCAGCCGTCCCCCCCCCCCCCCTTCTACTCTCTCGGCATTGGTCTATGGGCTGGTACCTTTAGGAGAGTTCCAGGATGGCTGTCAGGCGGCATCTGATCCGTCTGGAGATGACAGATGTTCACTGTGGAAGCCAATGACATCATGCTGGTACAGCTCCACCCACACCTAGCAGCTTCCATATTGAAACAACTTGCACAGGCTCCGAAGCCATGCTCAATAAAACTTTAGACACACTGCATATGCCACAGGTACAACTACGTCAGAGCAGGTCGCCCCTAGATGCGAACTCTTTCCACCTCCAACACCAATTACTCCCAACAGGTTTTCAGAGACCGGAACACAGGCACCTGCTGTTTCCAGCGTCACAATGAAGCTCTCCTGCAAGCACGCGACACAACGCAACCACAAAAACCAAGCGATGTCAAGATGGATATTGAATCCTTAACTGGCCAGACCACACAAACATTCCTTTACCAGCACGTCGATCGCGCTACTTATAGGGATAGTTTCGACACTACGCTACAGCTAAAAGGGGGAGGGATACTATATCTGTGTTCTCAGACAGCGGAATCGATAGTCTGCGATATACTATGCCAGAGACTTTACCACTGGGAAATAAAAAAATGGTTCAAATGGCTCTGAGCACTATGGGACTCAACATCTGACGTCATCAGTCCCCTAGAACTTATAACTACTTAAACCTAACTAACCTAAGGACATAACACACATCCATGCCCGAGGCAGGATTCGAACCTACAACCGTAGCAGTCGCGCGGTTCCGGACGGAAGCGCCTAGATCCGCTCGGCCACCATGGCCGGCCGGCAAATAAAAGGCGAAGCGAGCAATCATTGGGCCACACCTCCGAGCTATTGTGGATTGGTTTTGCGAACGCCGGCCACTTTGACCGAGCGGTTCTAGGAGGTTCGAATCCTGCCTCTGGCATGGATGTGTGTGATGTCCTTGGGTTAGTTAGGTTTAAGTAGTTGTAAGTTCTAAGGGATTGATGATCTCATATGTGAAGTCCCATAGTGCTTAGAGCCATTTCAACCATTTTTTTTGTTTTGCGAACAGTCAAGTGATTATTGTGTGTCCATCCTTACTGAGCAGTAAAGAGTGTCTGTTGCGCCATAGCAGGTTAATTAAATGTGATAATAACACTGTGGTAGCTGATTCCTGAACTGAAAGAGTAGCATGTTGATGCACGTCAACAATTTGTGCGACACGGCGAACGAGAAGGCGATACCTTGTTTGCAGGAATTGTCACTGCGGACGAAGCCTGGAGATATTCGTAGATAACAGGATAATGTTACGTCTCATCAGCCAAACCAAAGAAGTTAAAAACGCAGCCGTCAGCAGGGTAGGCTTTACTGTGTCCCCTTTGAAGCGAAAATGGCATTTTCTGGGACCAATAAACTGAGGCCTCCACAAAGTCCGTTACAGATTGGGATCAAAAGGAAACGACTTGTGTTGCTGTCTGCAGCATTTATATAGCAGTACTTGAGGCCGTCATAGGCAGACCACGCTAGCAAAACGTGTCTTGAATTAAAATCTTTGATACAATGTAGTTGAAATAACTCAAATACATTATGTAATTAGATAATGAAGAACAAAATTAAGAAAAGTGGATCTCTTAAATATAAATAATGAATGTTGTTGATCTACGAAATCTGACATAAGTGACTGTGGAAATGATAGTTGATAAGGTTCAAATTAGTTCTGGTACAGTTCATAACATTATCTGTAACAAGCTGAAGTACCCCAAAACATGTGCAAGATGGGTCCCAAAGGAGTTGATGCGGCTACACAAGGAAACAAGGTTGAGAGTGTGCACAGAGCTAAAGGTACGTTATGAAAGAGAAGGTGAGCACTTAAAAAGACAAAGCATGGAGTGGAAGCACACCAGCTCACCTGTGAAGAAAAAATTCAAATCCCAAGCATTAGCAGGAAAAGTCATGTTGACGGTGTTTTGGGATGCTGAAGGTCCATTTTTTGTGATTATCTCGAAGAGCAGCGTACAATGAAGAGCCAGTATTACTCGGATTTGCTTTTGAACTAGGTGAAGATAGCCATGAGAGAGAGACCTCGTGGATCTCACAGGAGATTTGTGATTCTCCAGCAAGACAACGCACGTGGACTGAATGCTCTTTGTGGAGCATCGTCTTCTGAGAAACAAACACGTTGATAGTTTTCAAGATGCATGGCCAGATGCGTGACAGATGCGTCTAGTTTGCGTACAGCAGACAGATTCGTTGCTGCTGATCTGTCTGTCCATCTGTTAGCATGCTATTTCGTCAATGTCGTTTACGTTCTGATCTGCAAATACTTTCATCGCTGCCCTTATGAAAGTATTTGCAGATGTATTTCTTAACTTAACGAAACTGTAAAACACCAAGTTAATGTGAGCTTTGTATCATTTTGAAAGCCAATATCAATCTGATAGTACTGTTTGACATTCGCATTGTAAACGAATGACCTTCATTATCTGTGTTTCTATCTCGATATAATAGAAAATCCTCCATGATGGTAACAGAGTCGTTGATAAAAGTTGAGCACATTTTCCATTGTACGTACACTGGGCTGTCGTATTCAGATCACCGCGTTAACCATGGATCATGTTTGTGGTAAAAATATGAAACAAATTTTCATCAGTTGGCTTATCTGATATTTCTGCTGAAATAATGTTATCAATTTCTTCTGGTCGTATTTTGTCGCCTAACCATATAGAAATGTGCGCATGTGGCAAACGTTGTTTTTATCAGTCAATAGAACGTAAACAGGAACGCCTTGGTCCTAAAACGTGCAGTTTGGTTATTAAATTAATCCATAATTTTAATTTTTGTTTGAACACACATGTAGTCAGGTCGTGGCGATGTATTGCCTGACTGACCTGGCAATCACAAAGTTTGTATTTCTTCCCATTCGGGAATTACATATGAACGTTATAAATGAACCTAGTCGACCATAAATGTGCACGCAAATAATAGCATTTTGAATGCATTCTTGTATGTGATGCGGATTGCCAATACAAGTGGATGAAAGTATGACCATGTTTCCGATTTAGTTGATTTTTAAATTTTCATCTGCGTTATCGACAACAGCACCTCTCAAATGAGTATACTCCTCTGAACACAGTTTCCCTTGGTTAAAGTGGATTTACCATAATCGCTTTTTCTCGATCTTGGCATATATGTCCTAGATCCACTGATGAAAGAACCGCCGACATTTGAGAATGTGTTCGTCTTGATTGCGTCGAATAATCATCCGGTGTGAATAATAGCTCAGTGCGCTGACAGTTTTGTTAGTTCGATACCTAGAAAGTAAGAATAAATGAAGAAATATTGAAAAGTAAATTAAAGACATACATTTTCCATTTGAAAATTTATTGCCTGTCGCTGTATTCTATTCTTCCCAAAATAACAGTGGATATCATCGTACGTGCAGGAGATTAACGTCCCCTCGACAACGATGTCACCTAAATCAGAATGGCCGGATGCGGGTTTGAACAGTCGTCCTCCCGAATGCGAGTCCAGTGTGCTAACCACTGTACCACTTCGTTCGGTAGTTACGAATGAGCTGCATATTGTTTAATGTCATTAGAATATATCTACATAGACGAACTCTTCTTTACAGGAACATTGCAACTTCGCGTGTGCTGTTGAACTCCCACTTAGCGTAGAGCGCATTTAATCAAAAGATGATACAGGACTGTGACACATGGGGACAACAAATAATGATTTAAAAGTACTATTTTATTTTGACTTAATCTCATAATTTTTATGAGAGTTAAGTACCGATTAACGACACATATTGTGTGATGGTTATAACATAAAAGATTGTCCCTGGAAAGCATCAATACGGAAACAGAACTAGCAGACTGTAGTCTAAGCTTGACACTGACCAACACATCTACATACATACTATACAGTAATGCGGAGGGTAGTTCGCGCACCGTTGTCGCTTCCTCCACATGCCAGTCGCAAGTATTTCGCGGGAATAATGACTGCTGGTACGCCTCCGTATCTCTCTAACCTTATCGACGTTGTGTTTCGGCGACATATACGTAGAAGGAAACAATATTTTTGTGGGCTCTTCTAGGAAAGTACCATCTTGGAACTTCAAAAGTACGCCACATCGTGATGCTGAACGCCTCTCTTGCACCGTCCACTAGAACTGGTTTATCGCCTCCATGCTTACTAAATGAACCTGTCGTGAAACGTACTGCTTTTCTTTGGATCTTCTCTACTTCCTCTATCAATCTTATGTGGTACGAGGGTTTAGTAAACTACTACAGTTCTTGAGGATTCTCCCAATGAATCTAGCCTGGCATCTGCCTTCCCCGCAGTTAGTTTCATGTGATCGTTCCGCTTTTAATTGCTCCATAGGCACACTCCTAGATATTTTATGGAAATTACAACTTCCAGTGATTGTCCAGCAATCATGTACCTTGCTGTAACGGGTCTTTCTGCCAATATACACGCAGTGCGTTATATTTGTGTGTACTGAGGGTCGACTGCGATTTCCTGCACCAAACGTCGATCCTCTTCTGGTATTCCAGCATTTCGCAACAATTTTTTAGCGTTACGGCTTCTCTGTATAAAACATCGTCCACGAAAAGCCTCATGGAACTTCCGATGTTTTTTACTGTGTCATTTATATACTCGAAAACTCTGAAAAGCACAGGTTTACTTTTACGTTTTAATACTTTTCTGCGTTGAGAACGACATGCTGTGTTCTGTTTGCTGGAAATTCCTCAGTCCGTTCACACAGATGATCTGATATTCCATGCGCTAGTATTTTGTTTAATAGGCGGTAGCACAGAACTGTATCGAATGCCTTACGGTAGTCAGGCAACATGGCACCTACCTGGGCGCCAGTATTTACCGCCTCTTGGGTCTTGTAGACGAATAGAGCGAGTTGGGCTTTACACGATCGTTGTTGGGAATCCATCTTGATTCCTACAGAGCAGATTTCCAGTCTCAAAAATGTCACAATACGCGAGCATAAAATATGTTCGAATATTGTACAACATACTGGAGTCAGAGATACAGGCCGAGCAGGAAAACAAGTTTGGTGATAATAAAATGATGTAATCATCATCGTCTGCAAAGTATGTCGTGAATAGGGTTTATAGTAAAGAAGTCATTGCGGAACTGGGTGTCGCACTCGCGAAACCTGTCAGCATCAAAATAACACGAAGGGGGCTTCATAAGCAGGGAACTGTAGAGAGAGCTGGAATTGCAAAACCACTCATCAGTGACACAAATATCTGTTACAGGAAAACTGTGGTGCCGAGCCATAAAACATAGACTATAGAGCAATGGAAGAACGTAATTTAATCGGAAGAGTCTTGTTTGACCTAGTTGCAGCTTCTGATCGCGTCTATGTCTCGCGATGATTAGGGCAGTGTATTCCATGGGCTCCTGGTTACTCTGCATGGTCACTTTACTGCTGAGTATTATGTGACAGTTTAGGCTGAGCAGGTCCATCCCACTGTACACTGTTTGTTACCCAGTGATAATGCTGCGTTCCAAGTCGAGAGAACCCCTGCTCACAAAGCTTGCATCGTCCAGCCCTAGTTTTGTGATCACAAGGATGAGTTATCACATCTCAGCTGGCCTCCACAGTCGCCATATCTCAATATTACTGAGCTTTTGTGGTCTGTTTTAGAGATAAGGATCAGTGAGCACTGTCAGCTTCCATCGTTGTTACATGGGCCTGCCACTATTTTGCAAGAACGCCGTACAGGACCTGTATTCATCCATTCTGAGACGGCTGGAGTCTGTTTCGAATGCTAACGGTTTTACTACAGCGTATTAGGCATGATAATGTGTTGTTTGTGATATTCCCATTTTTTCCTCCTCCTGTAGTCCAAGTACGTGCACGCAATCACTTACGCTGCCTTAAGACGAACATAAAGTTTGTAACTGTAATACTCGTCTTATTGTGTTAAACTTTCGACATACTCTTCTTAATGAGTAGATTATGACAGCATTTTAAATTTTTAAATTCAGTTAGTAATTACGTTCAAGCTCGAAAATAATGTATTTGTTGCCCCTGGAAGCCGTTATAGAGGTAACATGCAAATGGTACGGATGCCTGGGTTAGTGGTTTAGCAATATAGATTTGAGATGTTAGTAATACAGATTTGATTCAGTAGCTGACACTCACCGTCAGATTAAGACACACACACACACACAAACACAAACACACACAGTCAGTTTCTGGTATTAGATTAGTATTTCAGTTCTCAATGTCCAAGTTTTTGTCTAGAACTATCAATATGTTTAATGTCGACGTATGGGGTAAGAACCAAGTATTGTTGTTAAGTGCATATTAACCTATAAGTTAGATCACTAATACCACAAACCTATTATAGAAAAATATTTATTTTAATAAATTACACCGTTATTTTGATACAAAAACAGAATTTTCGTATATAGGATTTTCCTTCTGTGGAGCCTCGTGTATGACATTCTGTGATATATAAAACTGAGCAACCGTCATGTTTACACAAGTATTTTTGAACCTAAACGTATTGTATTTGGTGCTTTTAAAAGTTATACTTCCATACAGCAGTTCAAATGACACATCGTATTAAAAATTTCTCGAAAACATATCAATTGCTGTACGATTTATTAGTACTAAAAGGTCGGAAACGTTAAGCCAGTAGATAAATATTAGCTATAAATATTGGTATTATTTAGTAACTGATGATGGAAATAAAGACTGTAAGCTTTTCTGAGAGCCTTTGCACCATAGTTCCAATCAGTAAATGTCGTAGCCTTCCTCGAAAGTTAATTTTTGTACAGCAGTGGGTAGTAACCACTGTAGGTTCAAAATTAAAAAGCAAAAAGAAAATCTATATTGGACGGTTAGCGACTTCACTTACATTTCTATAGTGTATAACACCCTACATTATCTTCTTCCCATCTCCTACCGCCCCTGAAAGGTGCTAGGTCGATTGATGAAAGCCTGTTTCTGTACCACGAGTAACATAAACTCGTTTAAGGCTTGGAGGAGCTATCAAATATTACGAAACTACACGCTTAGTATTTTATTTTAGCCACATGTTTTGTACTCTTATAGAATACTAATACAGACAATCTTGTCGTGGAAAAAAACCTTGTGACACATGACATAAACATTATGTGTCTGGGTGTATTAATGACGAAGCGTATGAATTATTGATAAATAATCTAGACTTTTTATATGTACACAAAGAGTAAGTTACAGCAGTGTTGTCAATATCTTTACGTATTTTTGTTGTTCTGTTTGCAAATAGGTGTGCGTTTTATGAAATTGTTGAGGTTGCTGCAGACAAAGCATGTCGCCGCTCTCCTTCTCCTTCATGTAGGTAACCTGTCATGGATACGGCATTAAGCACGGTGATATACGTATCTACGTCAGCAAAGTTGACCAGAGTTACCTTAGAGGCCGGCCGCGGTGGTCTCGCGGTTCTAGGCGCGCAGTCCGGAACCGTGCGACTGCTACGGTCGCAGGTTCGAATCCTGCCTCGGGCATGGATGTGTGTGATGTCCTTAGGTTAGTTAGGTTTAAGTAGTTCTAAGTTCTAGGGGACTAATGACCACAGTAGTTGAGTCCCATAGTGCTCAGAGCCATTTGAACCATTTTAGTTACCTTAGAGATACTATAAACAATGTACTTGTCGAGGCTTTAATGGCAAAGAGATTACTAGGCTAATATTCCGTTGTCTAACAAGTCTACTCATCAACCCTAAAGTCTCACCTGGAGCAGCTCCGGTGTTGCTTAGATGTTTGGTTGTTATTGACGATCGTACAAACATACTGCCGTTTGAGTCTCGTACAGATTCCTGTATGGAGGACGAAGTGACAGACATCCTTGGAGTTGTGAAGCAGCTGAATGGGTTGAAAATAAATAAATCGCCCGGTCCTGATGGAATTCCAATTCGGTTTTACAGAGAGTACTCTACTGTATTGGCTCCTTACTTAGCTTGCATTTATCACGAATGCCTTGCCCAACGTAAAGTCCCGAGTGACTGGAAAAAAGCGCAGGTGACGCCTGTATATAAGAAGGGTAGAAGGATGGATCCTCAAAATTATAGACCAATGTCCTTAACATCGGTTTGTTGCAGGATACTCGAACATATTCTCAATTCGAATATAATGAATTTCCTTGAGACAGATAAGTTGCTGTCCATGCATCAGCACGGGTTTAGAAAACATCGCTCTTGCGAAACGCAACTCGCCCTTTTTTCACGTGATATCTTGCGAAACATGGATGAAGGATATCAGACGGATGCCATATTCCTTGACTTCCGGAAAGCGTTTGACTCAGACTCCTAGCTAAGGTACGAGTATATAGGATTGGTTCCCAAATATGTAAGTGGCTCGAAGACTTTCTAAGTAACAGAACCCGGTACGTTGTCCTCGATGGTGAGTGTTCATCGGAGGTGAGGTATCATCTGGAGTGCCCCAGGGAAGTGTGGTAGGTCCGCTGTTGTTTTCTATCTACATAAATGATCTTTTGGATAGGGTGGATAACAATATGCGGCTGTTTTTGCTGATGATGCTCTGGTGTACGGGAAGGTGTCGTTGTTGAGTGACTGTAGGAGGATACAAGATGAATTGGACAGGATTTGAGATTGGTGTAAAGCATGGCAGCAAACTCTAAATATAGATAAATGTAAATTAATGCAGATGAATAGGGAAAAGAATCCTGTAATGTTTGAATACTGCATTAGTAGTGTAGCGCTTGACACAGTCACGTCGATTAAATGTTTGGGCGTAACATTGCAGAGCGATATGAAGTAGGACAAGCATGTAATAGCAGTTGTGGGGAAGGTGGATATTCGTCTTCGGTTCATTGGTAGAATTTTGGGAAGATGTGGTTCTTCTGTAAAGGAGACCGCTTATAAAACACTAATAGGACCTATTCTTGAGTACTGCTCGAGCGTTTGGGATCACTATCAGCTCGCATAGAGGGAGGACATAGAAGCAATCCAGAGGCGAGCTGCTAGATTTGTTACTGGTAGGTTTGATCATCACGGAAATGCTTCAGGAACTCGGGTGGGAGTCTCTAGAGGAAAGGAGGCGTTCTTTTCGTGAATCGCTACTGAGGAAATTTAGAGAACCAGCATTTGAGGCTGACTGCAGCACAATTTTGCTGCCGCCAACTTACATTTCGCGGAAAGACCACAAAGATAAGATAAGAGAGATTAGGGCTCGTACAAAGGCATAAAGGCAGTCATTTTTCCCTCAGTCTGTTTGGGAGTGGAACAGGGAGAGAAGATGCTAGTTGTGGTAAGAGGTACCTTCCGCCACGCACCGTATGGTGGATTGCGGAGTATGTATGCAGATGTAGATCGTTATGTGTGGTATGCCATTCTTCTAGATGTTTATCATGGTCATAACGACCATGATGCATGATTTTCATAAGTGTTCTCTTACTTTATGTATATCTGGATCCAAGTATTAAATATTTTAGGATAAACTAGAGCCTTTGATACTAACAATTGACTTTGACTTAAGACTTAATCACAAAACGCAATATGCAACACAAACATTACTTGAAAACGGTGATCATACGGGCTAAATCACGCGTGCCGAGAGCGGGAAAATATGTATCGTACAAATTGTTAATAGTAAATATAAAACCTAAGGCGACAACTGCGGCAAATTGGAGATTTTGGATGGAGACAAACTAAAGTAACAACCACAAAATCACGACATGCACAACCAAAGCAACCAAAAACACGATGGAAAGGCTGGTGCGGAAGAACCAATAAAGAGCAGATTAACCATATCTGTTTGCGAGAAATGCAAGCTATTTAGTTTTGCTGTAAAAACCATCAGTACGGAACGCCAAAACCGATAGCAAAACGGAATACCAAAAAGTGCTGACAATACAGACAGCAAAAATCGAAACCATTGACGAAACTTGATGTCGAAAACATCACTTGACCTATGTAGCGCATATGAGTAGTCTGATACCAATACAGAAAGGCATAAAACGCAGCAAACGTATGACGTCTCGCAGCAGACCATTAACACATCACGGCCGAAGCCGACGAGCAGCATCGAAGTCTCAGGTTGAAGCCAATTTTTTACAGCTCTCCTTTTCTAATGAAATTATTTTCCTTTATTATTTGGTGTCGCCTACGGGGGCACTAACTCGTGTAGGGTTATGTTAATGTTCATAACCTACGTTTCTTGTAAATAATTTTTCTTTGTGTTGACTTTATTTTTCTTTGAAAACAAATGACACTTTGAAACACACAGAGTTAGAGATCTAGGTAGTAATTTTTTTTTCAGTGTGCATTATTTGTCTTGTAACAAGTGGAAGCTTGCAAATAATATTTCTGAATCTTATTAGATGTACAAGAAGACCAAAGCGAACTTCTGATTTAGAGTTATGGTTATGTTCACAACCTACAAGGTGTATCGATGCCAAGGACATGGTTTTGATTAGATTAGATTCAGTTTTCGTTCCACAGACCCAAAAAATGAGATGATTCTCGTGGGCGTGGAGCATGTCAGAAAGTATGACATGAAAACATAAAACATTTGAATATAATACTTACTACCCTGATCATTTGTCAGGAGATAGTCGAAAATAAGCTAATACAATGCAGTAAACTGGGACAGCTAATATTAATTAACACACTGTCAGAATGAATTACTGTTATCCACTCTTAATAAATTTATCATACGCAAAATACCTAATCTTGATTTTTGTGACAAGTGTTGTCAAAACTAAAAATCTAACAGATATTTTTATTTAAGCTGACTTAACAGTCTCTGTTAAGAAATTCGTCTATGGAGTAGGAGAAGTTGCCCATCAAAAAGTCTTTCAAACTCTGTTTAAACCGTGCTTTATCTGAAACAAAGTTTTTAATAGTTGACGGCAATTTGTACCAAGGTTTAACTCAGACGAAGTTGTTGTTTTTTGCAAGAGCTAGCTATCATATTCCTCTCAATATTCCTTGTTTACATAGGCTTCTACATTCACTTAACCACGTTGTGCATTTCCAACATACACCCGACCACAACTGCAAGGAATATTGTGTGTGGTCACCTGCTACATCCGAAGTGTTATTTTTATTATTCGCATGGATAAGTAACTGTTCTATTTCTGAGTCGGTTTGTATATTGTCCACAATGTATATTAATTCAGAAGTTTGTCATTACTGTCTGTCACTGTTGTTATGTATGGCAGAAAAGACTGTCGGAGTTTTTTATTCCTGTCTTTCTTCGCTGATATCGAGGATCAGGGAACCGAGGTATTTGCTTGTAAAAGTATTCCTGTATGTAACCAAAAGAAGTGTTACTGAATTAACGCACATGAAAATCTATGTCTGAACCGTCCCAGAAGTAGGGAAACAATTTGGGCAGAAATAAACCCTTCGCTAGCAGTATTTCTCTGATATGATAAGTTACGTTGTTCCAGGAACTTGAGAAGTACCATGACCTACCACAGTTTCCATCACGGCTAATTCGAGAGAAATCTGCATCCAGTCGAGTTTACACTATTTCCGTTGCATGCATTTGTCAAGAGGACGGCACCACCAACGTTTTATTTGGCTTAATAAGTGGATAAATTTTCCTAAAGACCATTTGGAGATACCTAATGAAACTATCTTCAGCCGACCATTATAGCGTCATTATTATTTGAGAAAAAGCATAACGTGTACAGACTACTATGCACATTTATCCTGAACTAGAAAATGTGTATTGATAGTGAAGCGTATACAGTGTGGTGTGAAATTCCTCTGAAGCTGCAAACCACTTAGTTCATTGCATTGTAATATTAGTTATCGATGTATCTCAATAATGATGACTGTAAGAGACGTTCCAGCATGAAAAAAAATTACGATGACTTTGAAGTTAAACAGTCATTGATTCTTCCGATTCTGTTGCGTTTCGTAACTTAATAACAACTGTATTTTGTATATCTGTGAGTGATAAACAGAGAGATCAACAAATCCATGATTCAAGCAAAAGCAAAAAATGGAAGAAAAAGAGGAGCAAGAGAAAAGAAACGAGGAGAAGCATTTGTGCAATGAGAAAACCTCCAATTACTTTATTCCGCAGTATAATCAATACAGCGTACCCTTTAGGACCGCTTCTGCCGTGTGGTATTGACCCCGGTGTTCAGTGTGTGATCATATTTCCTGTCCATTCATCTCGGTATAATGGGAGCTAAAATCAATGAGCAGGAAGGTGACAAATGACTTCCCTTTATGTGCTATAATATTTCGCTGCATATTTATTACTGCCTCATTTAGCTGTAATTATCTGCGGAACGAGTTCTAGTCAGCAGAACAAGGCATATTTAGCACAGATGAAAGCGGTGACAGCTGTTATAAATGCGAATTACGATATCAGCCTATGAGTAATTACGTAGAAGAGATGTTAATGAGAGTTTTCCATAAATGAAAATTAAATGAACACTTCCACAGAATACTAGTATTAAGTACTTTGGCAATCATCTTCCGATGGGTGAACAAGCCGTTTTCGTGGTGAGTTATGGCCTCATGATGTCCCTGTACAGCACGTTTAGCAGCAGCATATGCTGAGGAGTGGAAACTTACTGAAGATTGTGGAGACGTATACTTCTGTGAAAATACACATTTTATCGAAAACATAGTGGTTAGCGTCGAGGCTTCTAATTTTGGCCCCTTGTTCGAAACCCGATTACTTTTATATTTATTTTATTTCCATTGTTTTCATTTGTCTACCTATGTACGTAGAAGGTTACTACACGAACGTTTCTTATGAAATTCGGGGATACAAGGGCATGATATTAATTGTAAAGTTAGAACTTGATTTCACAGTAAGTGTCATACGTTATTATATGATTTATTATTATTAGTATTATTATTGAATTGATTGGCCACATTGGATCACCTGAGTCATTGCATGTTCACTTTCTCTTTGAAGATTGGACTACTTGCATCTTGCGCTCAGCCCAGTACTTTCTTGTTCGTTCCGAACGAATTTTTCTTAACTCGTCTAAAATATCTACCGGTCTTCTGTGCGTCATTTCTACTGAAACTTTATGATTCATAAGGAGAGTGTTAATTTTATTTTTGTTCTCTGCATCAGTAATTCTAAGTCCGACTACTTCAAAGTCTTGCTGAATTTCTTTGACCCAATGTCTTCCTGTCGTCTTTCCGAGATTTCACATCACTAGTTGTTTTAAAATCCTGTCGTCAGGATTCTTAATTGTGCTGGTGATTGGGTCAATCTCACAATAGACAGTTTCATTAGGAAGGATTCTTCGGACTCCATCAACCTGGTTTTTTTATTGATGCATGTTCTGATAATTCTTCGTTCCGTCTTGAGGAGTTGATCGGTTCTTCCGCCACTTTTAATTTGGAACAGAGTTTGACAGGCATAAGTTGCTTCCGGGAGAGTTACTGTTTTTAATGTTGGATCTTAGTGTCTACTGATAGGTGTTTCTTATTCTATGTTGACCAGGTTAGGAATTGTGCTTTTTCCATTTTGTTGGTTGTATTTACCCATGTTGCTTTCTCGCCCAAGTTGTGCAAAATAATTGCTGTAAGACATTTAAATTGTAGAACTACGTTAATTGCATGATCATTTATGAAGATTTTTATCTGTGCAAAGAGGATTCATGGGCATGATTTCAGTTTTCTCGAAGGACATTGATAATCCTATTTTTGAAGCAATTTTCTGTAGACTTCTGATCTGAGCACGAACTTCTTCCAAGTCAAGGGCTACGAGAGCTAAATCGTCAGCGAACCCAAAGCAGTTTGCTATTATTGCTGGTTTTCCTCCAATTTTGATTTTACGTGGATTATCTTTCTGCCAGATTGTCATGATGTAATCGAGAGTCACACTGAAAAGCCGTCACCTTGTCTGAGTCCTGTTTTTATTGTGAAAGCTTTTACATTTCTCCTCTAAATGTGACCTTGGAATTTGTGGTAGTTAAAGTTAGCTGAATGAGTCTTACCAGTTTGGCATGGAGGCCATATGCTCTGAGGATTTTTAGAAGTGTGGGACTATGAACACTATCATATGCCTTTTTTAAATCTATGAATGAGATGAATAACTGTTTGTTTCTATACTTGCAATACTCCATTATTAGTTTCAGGCTAAGAATTTGGTCTGCGAATCTTTTGTATGGTCGAAATCCTCCTTGATATTCTCCAAGTTGTCATTCCAGAATGTTTTTGATCCTATTGTAAACTACGTGCAAGAAAATTTTGTATGTGCAGTCCAGAAAGGTTATTCCTCTGTAATTATCTAGGACGGTTATATCTCCTTTTTTAAATAATGAATGGATTATTCCAGAGGTCCAGTGCTCTGGAATTATCTCTGTGATCCACATTTCAATTAGATGTTGGTGGAGAATTACGACTGCAGTTTTTCCAGGATTCTTCCAGATTTCTGCAAATACATGATCTTCACCACATATATTACATAATATATGTGTGTATTACATAAAATATGTGTGTATGCTATGTTACAAGCTTTTTAAATTGTCATATTCTCATATTTCATTTTCATATCAATTCTTATATTAATTCTTATATTTTATTCATATATTCTTCATTCTTCAAGAAGACTTGGTGCATTCCCTTGAATGATACTGATCGTAGAAACGTTCGCAATATAGATATTCCGAATACCAAAAGCATCGAGCGAAGGCAGGTTTGCCACAGTGGCATTTCTTCTTATGAATCTTACTCTGAAATCAACTTCGTCAACGTTGCTGAAGATTTCACGTGCTGGCAATAATTTCTCGGCTAACCATGCATAACGGATTACTTTTCCCAAAAATGGCGCTTGCATTCGATTATGAATCAAGATACACTACAAGAATTACACGGAAAAAATTTCAAATGGTTTTCTCATTTTTTTAAAGTCATTCATCTGATATACACTTAAGAGACGAATAAGGACAATGGAGTAAACCCTTACAGAAAATGTTCCATATACTCTCGGAATAAACAGTCCACTCTATTACGCCAGCGGCTTCCTAGGAACTACCTTCTGGCGTAAGAGAAAGTCTCATGAGCTTACGCCTCAAACTCACCAATAACCAACGCGTTACAGTTATCAGTACATAGCCCCGACCCTCACTTGTGAAGGCGAAGAAAAGGAAGCCTTCTGCTCCCAACTAGAAATGACAAAATCACTTCAATGCACTCTTGACCAAAGTAATTAGAAAAGGAGGGGAGGGTAGGGAAGTGCAATTCTAACGGAGCTCCTCTGCTCACGAAATGGTCAGAGTACAACTTAGTCATCACAAATACCATCTTCAGTAAGAAGGCTAAGTTTAAAACCTCATGGAAACATCCACGGTTTGAACACTGGTAAATGATTGATTATGTAACCAACGCGACGTCATTATGACGAAAGCACTGACAGGTGCTGATGACTGCTGGACCGACCACAGACTGATATAGTCTGTGACGACCCTTCACATTCACTTACAACGTAGGAAACAGAGAAAACTTGCAAGATTTAAAATGAACACAGACCATCTTAAAGGATTGTAGCAATATAGAAAAATTCCAGAAACTCTTGGATTGAAGGCTACCAGATAAATATACTGAAAGCGCTGAAGAACCCCTGGTAACACTGAAGGCTGCAATAACGTCACATGCTGAAGAATCGTTTGGATACTGCACTACCGAACACCAAGACTGGTTTGACGAAAAGACCGAGAAAATCAGGTGCCTCGTAGTAAACAAAATGACAAAGGCACATCAGGCTCGGCAGAGCAATCCTGAGTCAATCAAGAAAAAAAGAGAATATCAAGAAGCAAGGGCGGATGTGCAAAGGAGAACTCGCGCTCTGAAAAACAAATGCTGAACTATGACATCTCAAGAAATGTAACATTTAGCAGTAACTAACAACACTCTAATATTCTTCAACTCTACGAAAAGTATGTACGGTCCAATAACTTAAGGTCTAAATCCACTTAAATCTAAGGATGGCTCTACCTCCTAAACGACGGCAACTCGCCGATGGAAGGACCGTTTCCGCGAATTGATACATAAAGAACCAGAGATCAATGAAATAATATTTTCCGCACTTTCTCAAGAACCCACAAAGCCTCATCTAGGCGAAGTTCCTTGTACACCAGAAGTTGAGAAAGCTGTTAGACAACTGTAACAAAGCCGCCGGATCAGATAGAAATCCTGCCGATTTTTTCAAAGAAGGTGGGCATACCCTCGCTGAACATGCACTAATTCTCATTGCCAAAATATGGAGGACTGAAACCATTCCTCCTGCTTTCGGCTGTGCACTGACAGTAACCATCTTCAAAAAAGACGACAGCGCTGCCTGTGGTAACGACCGTGGAATATCCCTTCTATCTGCTGCTGGAAAAATGCTTGCTCGAATTCTTTCCAACCGCATGATACCTCTCGCTGAAGTTAGTTTACCTGAAACACAGTGTGGATTTCGACCTAATCGCAGAACCACAGATACGATTTCCTGTGTTAGACAAGTGCAGGAGAAGTACATGACGTTCATTGATCCTGTCAAGGGTTTCGACTGTCAAGAGAGATGCCTTGTGGAAGATCTTAGCTAAAATTTGCCTGTCCTGTGAAGTACACTAACACTCTTTGACTACTGCATGATTACATGAATGGTATGGCTCTTGTCTACAATAGCCCTGGAGAGAATTTTGAAATCACAACGGGTGTAAAGCAAGATTGTGTGATAGCTCTCACTTTGTTGTAGCTCTCACTTTGTTGTCAATATTTGCTGGAACTACACTTCACGGGAAGCTGCCAAAGGGTTAGAAATAGAGTACAGGACCGGTGGTGGTCTCAATGGATTATGGGCCTAGACTAAGTATCCGCTACAGTCATCACAGAACTTCAATAAGCAGATGATATCTTCGTTCTTGTCAATTCACAAGAAGATCTACAAGCTATACTAAATAATTTGATGAACCATAGAGGAGCATTGTTGTTAAGTCTTAACATCCGGAAAAGATGCAGATCCTACACCATGCAGATCCTACACCAACCTGCACTCAGCTCCATCGCCATACCTTTAAGAATCACAGTTCAAGACAAAGTACTACAGAACATAGAACACTTTCGATACCTTGGTAGCCATCTCTCAGCAAATGTAATACTGATGCTGAAATACTATAGCACCTCAAACGTGCCGGTACGGCTTTTGATCGGCTTCGAGAAAGAGTCTTTGATAACCATAACATCAGCATACCAAGCTGCAGTTATATTTCACATATGGATGTGAAGCATGGACAACTTACAGAAGGCACATACAGTGTCTGGAAAAGTACACTCCTGGAAATGGAAAAAAGAACACATTGACACCGGTGTGTCAGACCCACCATACTTGCTCCGGACACTGCGAGAGGGCTGTACAAGCAATGATCCCACGCACGGCACAGCGGACACACCAGGAACCGCGGTGTTGGCCGTCGAATGGCGCTAGCTTCGCAGCATTTGTGCACCGCCGACGTCAGTGTCAGCCAGTTTGCCGTGGCATACGGAGCTCCATCGCAGTCTTTAACACTGGTCGCATGCCGCGACAGCGTGGACGTGAACCGTATGTGCAGTTGACGGACTTCGAGCGAGGGCGTATAGTGGGCATGCGGGAGGCCGGGTGAGCGTACCGCCGAATTGCTCAACACGTGGGGCGTGAGGTCTCCACAGTACATCGATGTTGTCGCCAGTGGTCGGCGGAAGGTGCACGTGCCCGTCGACCTGGGACCGGACCGCAACGACGCACGGATGCACACCAAGACCGTAGGATCCTACGCAGTGCCGTAGGGGACCGCACCGCCACTTCCCAGCAAATTAGGGACACTGTTGCTCCTGGGGTATCGGCAAGGACCATTCGCAACCGTCTCCATGAAGCTGGGCAACGGTCCCGCACACCGTTAGGCCGTCTTCCGCTCACGCCCCAACATCGTGCAGCCCGCCTCCAGTGGTGTCGCGACAGGCGTGAATGGAGGGACGAATGAAGACGTGTCGTCTTCAGCGATGAGAGTCGCTTCTGCCTTGGTGCCAATGATGGTCGTATGCGTGTTTGGCGCCGTGCAGGTGAGCGCCACAATCAGGACTGCATACGACCGAGGCACACAGGGCCAACACCCGGCATCATGGTGTGGGGAGCGATCTCCTACACTGGCCGTACAGCTCTGGTGACCGTCGAGGGGACACTGAATAGTGCACGGTGCATCCAAACCGTCATCGAACGCATCGTTCTACCATTCCTAGACCGGCAAGGGAACTTGCTGTTCCAACAGGACAATGCACGTCCGCATGTATCCCGTGCCACCCAACGTGCTCTAGAAGGTGTAAGTCAACTACCCTGGCCAGCAAGAGCTCCGGATCTGTCCCCCATTGAGCATGTTTGGGACTGGATGAAGCGTCGTCTCACGCGGTCTGCACGTCCAGCACGAACGCTGATCCAACTGAGGCGCCAGGTGGAAATGGCATGGCAAGCCGTTGCACAGGACTACATCCAGCATCTCTACGATCGTCTCCATGGGAGAATAGCAGCCTGCATTGCTGCGAAAGGTGGATATACACTGTACTAGTGTCGACATTGTGCATGCTCTGTTGCCTGTGTCTATGTACCTGTGGTTCTGTCAGTGTGATCATGTGATGTATCTGACCCCAGGAATGAGTCAATAAAGTTTCCCCTTCCTGGGACAATGAATTCACGGTGTTCTTATTTCAATTTCCAGGAGTGTATTATCAACGCTGCTTGAGAAGGATCCGAAGGGTGAAAGGGCAAAATCAGCACACTAACATCAGTGTTCTGGAAGCAGCAACCTCTACGAGCATTGAAGCTACATCATCAAATCAAGCACCTGCTTCGTTGGACGGGCCACATTGTTCGTATGCTTGAAACCCGTCTTCCTAAAGAAATTGTGTATTCCCAGCTAAAGGATGGTCAAAGAAAACAAGGAAGACCACAGAAATGATACAAAGATTTACTAAAGGCCAACATGAAAAGATGTCAAACTGAACCTAACAACCAGGAAACTACAGTACTTAACAGTCCAGTGTGGCATCGTAGTCTTTGGCGGAAAACAGAAACTGACAGGAACATTACTAGGAAACAACGGCAACTCCTGAAGATAAGCAACGCTACGCAGCCCAGAACAACCGTGTGTCAACAATGCGCAGGAATCTGATTGGCCTTTACAAAGATCCCACAGAAATTGAGTTTCGAAGATAACAATCCTACTCGTCAGCGAGTGATAGCCCATATAGACTGGAAAGCATTCATATAGTAATTTTCTACAGACAAGCATCTATAAATGAAAAACTAAAATAAATGTAATGTTTCAAATACGCGACGCAAAATTAAGGAGCCTGTGGCGTTCGCTGGGTTATTCAGTGGTTTGGTATTTAACTAATTTATAAATGAAAATGATAATCTTATTTTATTACATTGAGTAATTACTAAATAAATTTTCTCCCGGCTAAAGAATTGGTCAAGTTGCTAAAGAACTCCAAGTTAATGTCGTGTTAAAGTGTTGTCTGTAAGTTGCGTAAGTGTCACTAAATCACAGTTCATGCAACAGATTCTATACAACTATGGATTATGATGGAAACAGTTATCTTCAGCAAAATGATCATTAAAACCACAGAATATCAGCCGCGCACAACACTGACGTATGTTACCTGAAACAATATTCATCGCAACTCGTGCGTAATTAATTTCGGCTCCATACATCAGCCAGAAGAGTTTGTTATAACGATCGTGCTATGAGCACTGTTTCTAAAGAACCAATCTGATTCGAACTATTTTCATTGAAATGAGTTCGGGACCACCGGTGCACATATATTTTTACATATTTGTGTTACGTTTGTAAGTAGGCTGTTCAGGTTTTTTTATTGGTAACGCCGCCGCCACGTATAAAAATCACAGGCTATGCCTTGTGCAGTCTGTGGCTGGTTCGCATTGTTGTCTGCCATTGTAGTGTTGGGCAGCGGCAGCTGGATGCTAACAGCGGGTAGCGTTGTGCAGTTGGAGGTGAGCCGCCAGCAGTGGTGGACGTGGGGAAAGAGATGGCGGAGTTTTGAAATTTGTAAGAATTGGTGTCATGAACTTCTATATATATTATGACTAGTGAGGTAAATACATTGTTAGTTCTCTATTAAAATCTTTCATTTGCTAACTATGCCTATCAGTAGTTAGTGCCTTCAGTAGTTTGAATCTTTTATTTAGCTGGCAGTAGTGGCGCTCGCTGTATTGCAGTAGCTTCAGTAACGAAGATTTTTGTGAAGTAAGTGATTTGTGAATCGTATAGGTTATTGTTATTCAGGGCATTCTTTCGTAGGGATTTTTGAAAGTCAGATTGCGTTGCGCTAAAAAATATTGTGTGTCAATTTTAGCAGTCGTGTATAATTTTTCAAAGGGGACGTTTCACGTTCAGCATTTATGTCTGCAGAGTTGCATAATTTGAATTTGCCGCTGTGATAATTGTTAAGATGGCGGCAGACAATTGATAGAGACTTTCTATTGTTAGATCAAATAAGTATTTTAACTGCTTATTAAACTTTACAGAAACTCTACTTCCGTATTGTGCACTATTTAGACTTCATCAAGCAAACATTTGATTTGTTTCTAAGGAAAACACAGACAAAAACGCGATACAAATCGCTATCATCAATGGCTGTGCTCCATGCAGCGGAAAGAAATAATTACCACAGATAATGCTTACTGAGAGAGGAATTACAGTTACAATAATTATTCACTCATGTTTATAATAATAATGAACTCTATTTTCAAGTAATAATTAACAAATAATTAGAATTTCTTAACAGACCTCAGTTTGATATGCGTCTTGCGTGCTGAACCTACAAAAGCCATCCAACAAAAGATAAAAACAAAGGAAGACAAACGCAGATCATAAAAGGAATTTACAATTATCATTGTCTTTGTATAATACACATCGATATGTCCAATCATAGAATATTATATAAATAATTAATTCACTACTTTTTCATATGTCGAATAGACAATGGTTATAACTGCCAGAGGCACAATTTCCTCTCGTCGCACTGTAGCCAAAAATTTATCACGTGGATGTTACATGCCACGACATTATCCCTGTGCCACCATTTCGTCTGAGGATACGACGCAGTAAAAGGCACGTAAAGTACCTCGAAAATATGACGAAAACTTTGACCGCCGTTTTTACAGAAATGAGTGAGTTTCCAATAACAACCCGAGACACGGCTTCGCTTATTTTCACCCCTCCTTCCCTGAGAGAAGTTTCTGGGAAATCGGATTATGGCACTTCCCATGTTCACCTCTTTAGTACAGAACCCCCGTACATACACCTTACGTAGCACTGGTACCTATTCTGTTCCCTGTAAGCACGCAGTCGGCCGTATAACTGTCAGACTTACAAACAACTCATTTTGGTCCTAGTGAAGCGCTGTAAGCAAAACACACGCACAGCCCAGGTGGGCGTCCCAGTCCTTCTTCTCCAGGAACGTTCTCGAGGCCTTTTGGAGCGCTGGCTCATATTGTCAGCCGCCAACCACCACACGTCTCCTCGGGCGCCTCTTCAAGCTCGTGCTGCTCCCTTCCTCCTCAGCTGACTGACTTCAGACGCCAACATAAGCGGGGCCACCCCGTCCTCATACCGATGTGACGTGAACTCTAATCTTCTTTCTTCCTTACTGAAATGGGACAGTTAACGGGGAGCTAGGAGCAATAAGGTGCTGGGAAGTAAAATTTGATATTTGCATCAAGAGAGACATTTATTTGAAAACACCAGTTAAAATTAATTCCCACAAAAATTCAAGTATTCCACTCTGCTTTTTTTAATTTTTTTTAACAAAACGCTTCCTTACGGCAGCGGGATGAATGACTCTAACAACTCTAAGAATTAAAAAAAATTGAAGAACTGATAATGCTAGTTAGTAGGCTATAATAATTTATCAAAAAGACTTCTGTATTAAAACAGTATTCAAGCACATTAGCAACGATTTAAAAAGATTGAAATATGAATAACATAATTTCAGGAGGCACACAATGATGAGGCACGTGAAAATGAAATTTAATTTGTTGTAGTCTTCACGGCCTCTGGTTCAATCTCTATCAGTAAAACAATACTAAAACAGAGAAAAATACTTTACATTAAAGATATTGATGAGAAGGATTGAGAATCGGTGCAGATCAACCAATGAGCCCTCATAACCAATGACTTTAAGAGTTGTACAATATAGCCTATAAAGTGTTATTAAGAAAATGGGGGCCCTAACTATTGAACAAACTAGTGTGCTGAAAATACTGAACTTCAAACAAAGCATACGTTACCCATTCAATAATATACACTCCTGGAAATTGAAATAAGAACACCGTGAATTCATTGTTCCAGGAAGGGGACACTTTATTGACACGTTCCTGGGGTCAGATACATCACATGATCACACTGACAGAACCACAGGTACATAGACACAGGCAACAGAGCATGCACAATATCGGCACTAGTACAGTGTATATCCACCTTTCGCAGCAATGCAGGCTGCTATTCTCCCATGGAGACGATCGTAGAGATGCTGGATGTAGTCCTGTGGAACGGCTTGCCATGCCATTTCCACCTGGCGCCTCAGTTGGACCAGCGTTCGTGCTGGACGTGCACACCGCGTGAGACGACGCTTCATCCAGTCCCAAACATGCTCAATGGGGGACAGATCCGGAGATCTTGCTGGCCAGGGTAGTTGACTTAAACCTTCTGGAGCACGTTGGGTGGCACGGGATACATGCGGACGTGCATTGTCCTGTTGGAACAGCAAGTTCCCTTGCCGGTCTAGGAATGGTAGAACGATGGGTTCGATGACGGTTTGGATGTACCGTGCACTATTCAGTGTCCCCTCGACGATCACCAGAGGTGTACGGCCAATGTAGGAGATCGCTCCCCACACCATGATGCCGGGTGTTGGCTCTGTGTGCCTCGGTCGTATGCAGTCCTGATTGTGGCGCTCACCTGCACGGCGCCAAACACGCATACGACCATCATTGGCACCAAGGCAGAAGCGACTCTCATCGCTGAAGACGACACGTCTCCATTCGTCCCTCCATTCACGCCTGTCGCGACACCACTGGAGACGGGCTGCACGATGTTGAGGCGTGAGCGGAAGACGGCCTAACGGTGTGCGGGACCGTAGCCCAGCTTCATGGAATGGTCCTCGCCGATACCCCAGGAGCAACAGTGTCCCTAATTTGCTGGGAAGTGGCGGTGCGGTCCCCTACGGCACTGCGTACGATCCTACGGTCTTGGCGTGCATCCGTGCGTCGCTGCGGTCCGGTCCCAGGTCGACGGGCACGTGCACCTTGCGCCGACCACTGGCGAGAACATCGATGTACTGTGGAGACCTCACGCCCCACGTGTTGAGCAATTCGGCGGTACGTCGACCCGGCCTCCCGCATGCCCACTATACGCCCTCGCTCAAAGTCCGTCAACTGCACATACGGTTCACGTCCACGCTGTCGCGGCATGCTACCAGTGTTAAAGACTGCGATGGAGCTCCGTATGCCACGGCAAACTGGCTGACACTGACGGCGGCGGTGCACAAATGCTGCGCAGCTAGCGCCATTCGACGACCAACACCGCGGTTCCTGGTGTGTCCGCTGTGCCGTGCGTGTGATCATTGCTTGTACAGCCCTCTCGCAGTGTCCGGAGCTAGTATGGTGGGTCTGACACATCGGTGTCAATGTGTTCTTTTTTCCATTTCCAGGAGTGTATTTTCCATAATCATAAACTTAAACCAAATGCCGATACCACACAAAAAAATTAAGAAATTCAATTACTGGGCCAATGTAATCTACACTCAAAATGGTTTTTTCAATTGAAACAACATTTAAAGAAATAAACAACAGATACAAAAGGATACCAATCACTTGGAGCCTGAAAGACACAAGTGGCTCATGGTTAACAAAACACTTCACCTCATCCAGCACACGGAAATACGGTCAACAAAGACCAATTCAGTGGACTCAAAAGAAAATAACATTAGAAAACTTAAGTTTGTTCGTATACTACACACATGTGTTGTCAAACACATAAACGGCGAAAGGCAAATGATGCAGTTGTACGTTGGCAAAAGAACTATTAACGCCACTACCGGTACACCATCCTTGGAAGTGAGTAAGCTTAATCACTGAGCACATGCACGCCACAGACCAAGCAAGATGCTCACCGAACAAATCTGTATATGTCCGCTACTCCACTCTGTATATCCACAGACCAAACAGCGAAGGCGAAACAAGGCCATCCTGGAACTTTAGCGCTGCTTTTCTCAGACAGGTAAGCTTAGCAATCCAACACCAGCTTTCAAGGCGGCGCGGTGCCGAGAAGTGCTCGTCGGCTTACGACCGCTTGTGGCTGCTCAGGAAGTTCCTTTTCCAGCTAGTGGCTACACGGAACTGATGCAACTCGGTGTTGAGTCATCGGTGCTAGTCGCGTGCGCGCCCACTTGCGAGATGCCAGGAAGGTTACTTCGCTACTGCCAAAGATGTAGCCTCACGCTATCAATGGGGAATCGATAGTGCGCACTGCTCGTTTACCCTGTCCTCCACACATCACAAGTTGCCAGCAGTCAACAGCGGTTGACTCTCCAAGCACTTGTTCCAAGACCAGGCAGTGCTGCTGCATTCCGACCACTTCAGGAACCAACCACTATGAAATCAGGGGGACTGAAGACGACACGGATAGCGCGCTCTCCATGCATTCAACGCTCCTACGTCATTGTTGTCCGTCAGCTGCTGCGCACGGCCCTGACGCCAGCATCAAACTGTGCCTTCACCGGTATCACACACCGACTCCTTTCTGCTGTCTTTTACGCCAACTCCTCGACTCTTGGCGGCGTTAAGCTTGTCTCCTTTGATGCCGCAGTATGAACACATCACCAAACCTGGCGCCATATGCCAAAAGGGGTGTCATCTTAACTGTGGTGTGTGTCACTAAATCGCTCCACAGTACTAATAACTACTATAATGTTGCGACAAAATAATATAGACTTTAAGACAAAAACAACGCACCACGGAGAAATTAGCCGAATGCGGCGGAAATCGGTACAAGTGACGCACTTGTACACACAAATGAATGATAAGAGTTTCAGAAAAATTGGATGATTTATTCATGAAAAAGAAATTCAGAAACTAAGCAAACTTACACCCACCGCTTTCGTTATTTGATATGGAAAAAAATGGTTCAAATGGCTCTGAGCACTATGGGACTTAACATCTGAGGTCATCAGTCCACTAGAACTTAGAACTACTTCAACCTCACTAACCTAAGGACAGGACGCACGTCCATGTCCGAGGCAGCATTCGAACCTGCGACCGTAGCGGTCGCGCGTTTCCGGACTGATGTGCCTAGAACCACTCGTCCACAGCGGCCGGCTGATATGGAAATCTTGCACTTAATGAATAAAGAGCGCAAAATGAATCTTTTAGAAGAGATAAAGATTTATAAGCATAAGATCTGCTGAATGATCAGCTCTCGCTTCGAAACAGGTTGTTTTTTATTGCATTTCCTGTCTTTTCAAATAATTTTTAACCTGCCTATTTGCTTAACCAATAGCTTATATCACAGCGAAAACGACCATTTGTGTCTGTCTATCCAAATGACTTGGAACCTCCCTATTTGCTTAATGCTTTTTACTGTATGTTAAAAGCTTCCATTTGTATCTGTTGTTCGCTCATTCTTTCTTCAACTTTGTTACCTAGTCAAAAAGTTTTAACGCTTTTTACCGTGATTTATTTTTTATATATTTTTAAATATGTTTTAACTGTGACGGCTAGTGAGAGCCGCGGCCATGTACTCGTATAGTCGTCAGTGTGCCAAATAATACATTATCGTACATTACACCGTTTTCTGGCTAAAGTTTTAAGTTACTAACATAGATATGCTGTGCTGCACGTAGTATTTATAAGAGCTACAGGTAGTGGTCCTAAACCGAAAGACAACTTGTAAGTACGCACTGGGACTTGGTGTCGAGTCGAGTGTCTCACCCGGGGCGGGCCCACTTACTTGTGTCGCTGAAAACTCGTGTGCGGCGGCCGCCATCTACGTCAAGATAATGGAAAGTTGAATGTAGGGCCGCTTTTCCATCGGCCCATGGCATCACCATCAGCTGATTTTTAAATAAGGCTGATCACTGTACCCATTCTTCAGCCATTTTTACAAGCCATGACATTTTTGTGTAAAAATTTGTACGCTTGATTAGCACTTGACGTAAGGTCTTAATGGTGTTTCTTTTCTTTGAGACTGATGTTCAGTTTCGTTTGACTTACGTGTCTATAGACACGAGATCCCTCATTGTGCTTAGTCTTTGTAAGCTTTTAACTGCACTAGCGCTCGTTGCTTCTTATACAAGATAAATCTTTTTACTGAAAGTATCAGTCTGTTGGTGCTAATCATCATGTCTCGTGGCTTTTTAATATTTTACTTATGATACGAAGCTATTTTGGTCAGCAGTCTTCGTATATTTACGTTACTCCTTAATTGCTTGACAGTATTGTGTAAAAAAAGCAACGTACGTTTATAGTGTCTTACTGTAAACGTATTGTTATTAATCCGTTGTTAATATTTATTGCGATCAGACTATGTTAATCACTAAATTGTTATTATATAGCCATTTCTTTGTAGGACTCTATCGTCCAGAGTTTGCTTGACGATTGCTTTCCGCTGTAAGCTCAATTTTATGATCTTCTGAAGATGGAAAATTAATTTTTTGAAATTAGTTGGTTCAAATGGCTCTGAACACTACTTCTGAGATCATCAGTCCCCTAGAACTTATAACTATTTAAACCTAACTAACCTAAGGACATCACACACATCCATGCCCGAGGCAAGATTCGAACTTGCGCCCGTAGCGGTCGGGCGGCTCCAGACTGTAGCGCCTAGAACCGCTCAGCCAATTCCGCCGGCACTGAAATTAGTCACGAAACTAATTTAACAAACAATTTGTGCAGCTGATCAGTGATTATCTCTATTCTTGAAACGTGCTTCATAGCTGCTGGCTGACAGCCGTGAATAAGATTTTAAAATTTGCAACTGATGACTGAAATTTATCCTTCAAGAATTGAATAAATAATTTTTACTGATTACACAATTAGTTACTTTTGGCATTTAGCTAGATTAGTTTTCATTATTTCAAATACAGCATTTCTCCAAGTTTAAAGTTTTGTTTCACTACGCTGTTCACATGCGCAACTCATGGCCAACCAACAGTCAGTATTGCTCCGCAGTTGAATACGATATTTAGAGCACACGTTACACGAGGAGAATATTTTTGAAAAAATAATATTTAATATTTTCATTTATAGACAAATATTTAGAGAAAGCTTACAACTGATAAGAGTGAAGTAATGCATGCAAAACAAAGAAGAAGACTATATCAAGATATCGATGGTGAGACAAAAGACAGTGGAAGGACTTAAGTTCCAAACAGACTCAGCCAGTGGCTGGATAATGTACAAGATGGTAGTGACGATGATCTGTATAATATTACATTTTTAGTCCTTGTGCGCCACGAAAACCGACAATATTTCATACAAGATGACATGGGGGTAAACAGCGTTTCCACACTTACCATTTCCTGGAAGTCAATCGTTGGGAATGGGACATACGATTGACTGGTCCTCAACAATCGAGCGTTAATCGACATTCAGGTACAGTATGTAAACTGAAGTAACTAGATACATGAGTTAAGACTCAGAGTAATAATCAAAAGGAGAGTCAAACAGAAAGATACCACTAAGAAATTGTAAGTAGGCTGTTTAGGTTTTCTTATTGGTAACGCCACGTAGCGCTCTGTATGAAAATCACTGGCTGTGCTGTGTGCAGTCTATGGCTAGTTTGCATTGTTGTCTGCCATTGTAGTGTTGGGCAGCTGGATGTTAACAGAGCGTAGCGTTGCGCAGTTGGAGGTGAGCCGCCAGCAGTGCTGGATGTGGGGAGAGAGAAGGCGGAGTTTTGAAATTTGTAAGATTGGATGTCATGAACTGCTATATATATATTATGACTATTAAGGTAAATACATTGTTTGTTCTCTATTAAAATCTTTCATTTTCTAACTATCCCTATCAGTAGTTAGTGACTTCCGTAGTTTAAATCTTTTAGTTAGCTGGCAGTAGTGGCGCTCGCTGTATTGCAGTAGTTCGAGTAACGAAGATTTTTGGTGAGGTAAGTGATTTGTGAAAGGTATAGGTTAATGTTAGTCAGGGCCATTCTTCTGTAGGGATTTTTGAAAGTCAGATTGCGTTGTGCTAAAAAGATAGTGTGTCAGTTTGAGCCCAGTCCTGTATAATTGTTAAAGGGGACGTTTCAAAATGACACAAATTGTATTAAGTGCTACAATATGTGATATATTGACGGTTGCTTTGTTAGAGACAGCCTGTTGTAGACATTAATGGGGCATCCATGGTGACATCGCTGCAGTCGTTGAGACATGTCCGCTACAGTGAATGTAATTTGTCTTTTTTTTCCCCTTGTAACACTGTTTTGCCATTAGTAATGGCAGACGTTACTGGAAGAATTTTTCCGGCACTGGGATCTGGACCCCGGTGAGGGGTTTGTTTGCGTCATTTTGTGTCCAATGGGCGAGCAGGAGATCGCCCGAGTCAGGTGCGCCACCGCGGCGCACGGCCTCGCCCGCTGCCGAGTTACCTGCAACGTAACAAATTAGCAACCGTTAAATCTGTACTTCTGTTTGTCTCGCTGTGTGAGTTGTAAGGCGGTAGCTACTGAAACGCAGTAGGTTCAGATGATGTTCAGATGTGTGTGAAATCTTATGGAACTTAATTGCTAAGGTCATCAGTCCCTAAGCTTACACACAACCTAAATTATCCTAAGGACAAACACACACATCCATGCCCCAGGGAGGGCTCGAACCTCCGTTGGGACCAGCCGCACAGCCCATGACTGCAGCGCCCCAGATCGCTAGGCTAATCCCGCGCGGCTGTTCTAACGTCATGTGGCAACATTTCAATACTATTTAGCAACATCCTTGAGGTTCGATTTTGATTAAGATCTTGTATTTGGCTGTAACGTCACTGGACTAGCATGAATCCTCTGACGTAACAAGCAACTCATTTAAGGAATTTGTTTTGTGACCCATTCGCAGTGAAATATCTGTTTTATCTTCTTCTACAACAAATCTCCGTGATGGTTGCAAGGTTTGTAGTACTAGCAATCACTGTCAAGTCGTACCTTCATAATTTCACAAATGTTGATGATGTGTCCCCCGCCGAGAGACTTCGTGTAAACGTTTATTACTTTGTAATGCAAAATATTTACATCAGCTTTATTTCTGAATACACACAAAAATTTGTATCTTTTCCTGCTTCATTAGGGTATCATGACAAAGCGGTATGGTACTTCTCCACTGTCGCGGAGTTTTACAGTGCCGGTAACCACGACGTACTTAGACTAGCGACCGCGGAAAGATGGGCTCTCCATTGTCAAGAACTCGTCGCTCTTTATTAGGGTAGTCAAATAAATAAAAATATATTATAATTCAGCTATATTAATAAACCTATGAATATTTTCAGTTTGTGTCTATAGACACGTAAGTCAAACGAAACTGAACATCAGTCTCAAATAAAAGAAACACCATTAAGACCTTACGTCAAGTGCTAATCAAGCGTACAAATTTTTACACAAAAATGTCATGGCTTGTAAAAATGGCTGAAGAATGGGTACAGTGATCAGCCTTATTTAAAAATCAGCTGATGGTGATGCCATGGGCCGATGGAAAAGCGGCCCTACATTCAACTTTCCATTATCTTGACGTAGATGGCGGCCGCCGCACACGAGTTTTCAGTTTGCTAATAGCTATTTGATAGTCCCTTGATAATTTTTGAAGAAGACCTTGTTAAGTTTGGTGCACAGTCAGACTACATATGTGTCCTATAATTAATTGTGGTACAAGAGTATGTGTGTAACAAAATGTTACAGAATCCAGTGCATTTATTTTAACTGTATTTCTTAATTTGCTACCAAAGTAAACTAAGAAAAAATTATAATTAATGTCTTCTACAAAAATAGGTAAAGTTTTATTATCATTGAATGATAGTATCACGGTGTATATTTTTATTTTTATAATTATATATTTTATCGGTTGCCCCGAAGTACGTACGACATAATATATTTTAAACACAGCGCGCGACTCACCGCTTTCTAATAAATAGTTTACGTGAGCGCTGCTATTTAGAAAAGAAAATATGCGTATTCTTACGCAAACTGTAATTATTAATATGGGTCTCAGGGGCTACTGGTTATTTATGTACCAAATTACATAAAGATTAACTGAGATATTGCGGAATGTAATACTTTTTAATATTTCTTGTTCATTATTTGCAAGGCAAAACTGGAGAGAATCTCGTATGCCGTTAGGCGGCCAAAATGAAACATACTGAACTCATTCAGTGCTGTGAATTTTGGTAACTGAAATTAATTTTAACTTCGAAATTAATGAAAGACCAAAATTGAGAAGTCTCTCACATTTACATTTAATATTATGACTTGAAATTTTAATTAAATAATACAATCAGCGTATGGCCGACTAAATCCTGCTAGTGGAGATGAACACTCTCAGACAGCACTACAGTGGCGGCCTACCGCTAGACGAAACAAAAACTGGAGAGAGAGTTCAATCAAAGCGTTGTCTCTGATCTTCATGGCCTATTTTACACAGAGATTATACCAAAAACTGTGTTTTGTTAATTACATCGGTATTTGTGGTTTGATAATAATAACTTACGGTCTTTACTATTTGTTATACATCGCGCACACGTACACAGTCTTGAAATAATTTATAATTCACACGTCTCATAACAAAAACTTCCTTCCCCTTTCTCCAAATGTCAATTTATGTGAAGTACCGTCACAATAGTCATTTCTGACTTACTAAATATAAACTTTTACAAATGGCAAATCTTGAAATAATCTCCTTTTTGCTAAACTGAACCCTTTCAAAAACTGTAAACCGCAAGGAAACAATACTACTACAATTCATGTTACACCATTGCTGCGGGAAAGAAATATTTTAAGATCTGTAGAATTTCATTACATTCTTAATGAGTCCGATGCAGTTAATGAGATATGAATTGAAATGAACAGCGTAGCAAACATACGAGGAACACGTACTTTACTGTGCTATGACGAGAAAGTTTCGGTGCAAAAGTCGCAACTCTATTCGGAGTACCTAGATCTACTGTACCAGATACTACACAGAGTTCACGAGATAACGTCTATTTTTTGCTATTGCCTAACCTCTTCGAAGCAATGCAAATTTAAGGCATCAGTGATGCAGGGATCACAAAATCTGGATTAGGGAATAAGGGAAACTCGTAGCGTGGTTAGATCATCCTAATTTTCCACTGTTTCTAGAGTATGACATGCAAGGGAGAATACAGAAAACTTGATTTTAAAACAGGCATCCTTCGCCTCTTATTCAGAGAACATTCATGTAAGGTAGAGACACTACACAACTATCTTCCATTATTCGCATAACGGAATACTTGACGCGAACATACATTCCTCCATAGGTCACAAGATTACGGTGCGACGGAAGGTTTCCCATATGCCCTCTGCACGTTTTGAGTGTCACTACATCGCTAGTGCAAGTAAATATCTTTTACAAACATTAGGGATCTGTGCACGCGTTTAATAGGCATCGCTTAGCGGTAAAGCGTGTTTCTTGAAACCTAGAGGCCACGGGATCGAATTGCGGTCGGACCATGGGAATTTTCAGTCTGCCTTTGATCTAGTCTTCATCTTTCAACGATGGGGGAGAATCAAAGAACTGCACGTGGTTCGGATTCCACATTAAACTGTACGTCTCTTTTCCCCAGATGGATAAATGGGATGGGTTAGGGACATGCCACCTTGTCGAGTGGCGTCCAGCTGAAAAAGTGGCACACGACCATTGAGCCACACGAAATTACGGCATCTTTAGAATTTCCAGTCGATATATTTGATAAAATTGGCTCATATCTTCGAAGGGATATGTGCAAGAGGTGCTGATGTTGAGTAAGTGTTTAAGGAGACGAAGTGAGAAATTGTTCTAAAGTTACCTGAGGAGGAACATGAGAACCAGCTCGGTATTCACCTAATGGGAGGTGGGAAACCGCCTGAACACCACATTCAGGCTGGCCGGCACACGGCCTCCTCGTCGTTAACCCGCCGGGAGGATTCGACCCAGGACCAGCATACTTCCACGTACTGGAAGCGGAGACTTTAACACGCGCAACTACCATGGCGGATGCAAGGGCGTTTTGCTTGTTTGAGAAAATTGTACTGCACAGTTGCTGTAAGAAGAGAGGTAGCCACCGCTATTTTTAGATTTTATACTGCAGTTGGTAGCAATGCGTAGTCTCTATTTTAATAAATTAAGCTTTGACGGCATTGTGGAATGGCTACCTGCTAAGAAAAAGTGAAAGTGTCCCTAAAAAAACAGCGTAACTTGGAACTATGACATGAACCAAGTTAATGATTTATCATACATTGAAATATTCTTCACGGACGGAATTCATCCGTTTTTACTTTCTGGTGGTATACGTTCGATCATCGTTCAATTTTCGGTACGATAGTTTCCTGTTATGATTAAAGTAAGCACGGTTGCTCGGAGATCCTTATAATTCGGAGGTAACGGCTCAGACCGTCGTATATACATCTTATGATTAGGTGAAAATGTTCAAAATGTGCTAACATTCAATGAACCGACTTGCAGAATATATCCACATTACCACATTTACAGGTATGTAGTACTTGCCTCATAAACATTTGGCGTACAGTCACATAAATTATCCCTACGGTACTACCTCGCTACTGCACTGTGTCATCAATATTTTCAGTTGATAAACTGACTCTTTTTGGTGTAGTAAGTGGAATTAGATTCTTTTGGTACTTATGAAAATTAAATTTACCTTCTTTCACTTATTTTGATTTCCATACATAATAGCAACAGCTATTCACTATTGATTTTTGTAGCAAATATGTGTATAAGAACAGGTAAAATAAGTGTAATATTAAAGTTGAAGTCTTGCTATTAGCTTATGTTCTGTTTGATGTTAGCGACATGGCGCATTCCGCTTTGGTCACTTCGTAGAGTTTCGTGCTCTATACTCTCTTGTACGGAAATTATCAAACAGAGAAACCGTTTATACTCAGGACTTTTTGTTGCGAATGGAGATCACATAGGTAAGAATCAGTCACTATTGCTACTATAAACTCGAAACACGGAATGGTTTTATAATGATATGGGGAATAACGTCCCGACTCCTTGGACGATCTGTCAGTTTAGTTTGATGAGTTTGAAGATAACTAATACGTTTTCCCAGTCCTCCACAGTTATCGGATTACAAATAGGTTATTTTGGATGGCATATTCTTTCGTCCAGTTCATACACGTATTTCATATATTCGCAGATGGGATGACTGCAGGCTATCAGATAAGTAGGTGAAATTATGCCTTGATGCCTACTCCCTGTTTTACAAGTCCCGCAGGTTTCGTAATAAGAACCATCGATTGACAGTATCCTAGAAACAGTGTCAACAGTTACTTTGGCTACTCCGTTCTTCAGACACTGCTCGCTTCAAATATGGTCTGAAGCCATATGCTCTTGGAGTAGATACTTCTATGACGTTCTAGCACACTAATTTTTTCTCGCCGTTTTTGTGCAAATCATCTAATGTAAAACTCTGTTAATCAAAGTAGGACCTATATATGTGAACAAGTGGTGTTCTTCGCCTGGATGGAAGGAGTTCCGTTCATCTTCCAACAGTGAAGGACCATGAACTACCTCAAAATCCGACACAGTGAAATTTGATGGTATTGTTGTCGACAACGTGACTGCACTTACTAAAATATTTTGAGGTGAATGCGATTAAAATTCATAAAATTCTGAAACATACTGTGAACTCCTCCTTAAAGGCCTGCTCACTCCCAGGCCACTCTCCAATTCACAGAAATATTCTTGCTTTTCCACACAAAACTTAGGACTGTGGCCACGCTGGATTAGCCGAGCGGTCTCAGGCGGTGCAGTCATGGGCTGTGCGGCTAGTCCCGGCGGAGGTTCGAGTCCTCCCTTGGTCATGGGCGTGTGTGTTTGTCCTTAGGATAATTTAGGTTAAGTAGTGTATACCCTTAGGGACTGATGACCTTAGCAGTTAAGTCCCATAAGATTTCACACACATTTATGACTGTGCGTTTCAACATTTGAAAAAAAGAATTGGTAACCTGCAATCACAGAAGCAAAATTCAGCTATACAATGAGTCAAGAAACTGTGTTCGGCTGATTATCTACATAAAAATGGATCAGCGAGCCTGGGAATACACCTCAATATTCTATCGCTTTAGATGTTCGTAGGTTAGCCAGAGCACAGAGCCTTAAATGCGGTACCATAGTAGTTGCATCGTCAGTGGAAATAGAGGACACATCAGCTGGAAAACTGTCTCCAGCACACTAATAGCAGTGTAAAAGGAATTTATGTAAAACGTGGTGTGCAGAAATCTGGACGCCACGATCACCAGTCATAGGTACATACTCTCACCGGAGGAGGAAACTGTGAGTCATAGTCCAGTGCCTTATCCGGAAAAGCATTAAAATCAAACATGTCGTCTCTATGTTCAGGAGGAGGGACGTCACAGCAGGGTTATGACCCGATCGACCGCACCTGTTGTCCCTTAATTCCAGTCACTCTTCTTATCACTGAGACAGCGAAGCGACGGTACATAAGGGTACGTCACGTTGGGCCCAAGTGTCTAGCATGCATTCACCTTCTGCTGCTTTATCTGTGACCTCATTTCTCTGAATGCGCACGTAGCCTAGAGCCTAGAGGAACACGTCTCCTTGCAAGCATCTAAAGACGGTGAAGGATATACACTCCTGGAAATGGAAAAAAGAACACATTGTCACCGGTGTGTCAGACACACCATACTTGCTCCGGACACTGCGAGAGGGCTGTACAAGCAATGATCATACGCACGGCACAGCGGACACACCAGGAACCGCGGTGTTGGCCGTCGAATGGCGCTAGCTGCGCAGCATTTGTGCACCGCCGCCGTCAGTGTCAGCCAGTTTGCCGTGGCATATGGAGCTCCATCGCAGTCTTTAACACTGGTAGCATGTCGCGACAGCGTGGACGTGAACCGTATCTGCAGTTGACGGACTTTGAGCGAGGGCGTATAGTGGGCATGCGGGAGGCCGGGTCGACGTACCGCCGAATTGCTCAACACGTGGGGCGTGAGGTCTCCACAGTACATCGATGTTGTCGCCAGTGGTCGGCGGAAGGTGCACTTGCCCGTCGAGCTGGGACCGGACCGCAGCGACGCACGGATGCACGCCAAGACCGTAGGATCCTACGCAGTGCCGTAGGGGACCGCACCACCACTTCCCAGCAAATTAGGGACACTGTTGCTCCTGGGGTATCGGCGAGGACCATTCGCAACCGTCTCCATGAAGCTGGGCTACGGTCCCGCACACCGTTAGGCCGTCTTCCGCTCACGCCCCAACATCGTGCAGCCCGTCTCCAGTGGTGTCGCGACAGGCGTGATTGGAGGGACGAATGGAGACGTGTCGTCTTCAGCGATGAGAGTCGCTTCTGCCTTGGTGCCAATGATGGTCGTATGCGTGTTTGGCGCCGTGCAGGTGAGCGCCACAATCAGGACTGCATACGACCGAGGCACACAAGGCCAACACCCGGCATCATGGTGTAGGGAGCGATCTCCTACACTGGCCGTACACCTCTGGTGACCGTCGAGGGGACACTGAATAGTGCACGGTACATCCAAACCGTCATCGAACCCATCGTTCTACCATTCCTAGACCGGCAAGGGAACTTGCTGTTCCAACAGGACAATGCACGTCCGCATGTATCCCGTGCCACCCAACGTGCTCCAGAAGGTTTAAGTCAACTACCCTGGCCAGCAAGATCTCCGGATCTGTCCCCCATTGAGCATGTTTGGGACTGGATGAAGCGTCGTCTCACGCGGTGTGCACGTCCAGCACGAACGCTGGTCCAACTGAGGCGCCAGGTGGAAATGGCATGGTAAGCCGTTCCACAGTACTACATCCAGCATCCCTACGATCGTCTCCATGGGAGAATAGCAGCCTGCATTGCTGCTGTACTAGTGCCGACATTGTGCATGCTCTGTTGCCTGTGTCTATGTGCCTGTGGTTCTGTCAGTGTGATCATGTGATGTATCTGACCCCAGGAATGTGTCAATAAAGTTTCCCCTTCCTGGGACAATGAATTCACGGTGTTCTTATTTCAATTTCCAGGAGTGTAGCTCTGAGCACTATGGGACTTAACATCTGAGGTCATCAGTCCCCTAGAACACATCCATGCCCGAGGCAGGATTCGAACCTGCGACCGTAGCAGTCACGCGGTTCCGGACTGAAGCGCCTAGAACCGCTTGACCACCGCGGCCGGCGCTGAAGGATATCTTGGATCGTCTGAACTTGTTTATCTGCTGGGTACATACTACAGATAGTTGTGGGAGCAGATAATGAATTGGTTTCACTGTTGCTACCATCTGTTCCAGTAACTTCAATACTATACTTAATTCGAAATAAAATAGAGTGTCTTCACTGGATAATCGAGTCTTTAGAGCACATTCAGGGAATACCGGAAAGCGGCCACTTTATCGAGCCACCAGTGCAAATTACAACTTAAATTATGTGCTTTATAAAACATAGACTTAAAAGCATTATCTGGGATACAATTCTTCTGAAATTTGATGGAGGACAGCGTGTTCCCCGCCCTGTGCCCGTGTATTTTTTAAATTTCTTTTTAATACTTTCATTCTTCACGATTACAGCATATTATCTAGGAAGCTAACATACGCTGTATAATCCACATTTTGCGGTATAAAATAAACGTGTATATTAATATAGTATTGCTGGTATTTATTTAATCAAATGCTAATACTACAAAAATGCTATACATCTACTTTCTAATAATACAAAACTGCAGTTGACACCCCAATTATTAATTACCCAACTGGTTACTAATACTTTTGCTAGTATTATAGACGCTGTTCTGTTTCTGTTAATTTATTAGGTTGCCTCTAAACTGTAGATGGTTGTTTCCGCTCTGGAACCCCAGTCAACAGGTATTGTCTGCTGGATTCCTTGGTCATGGGGCAGCATGCAGGCAGCGTTTCACTACAACAAGCGATCCGACGATTCAGTAACGTCTTAGAATCCATACATTCATGATCACTTGCACCAGCACCATTTGTGTTCCTGAAAAATCATTTTATTCAATTGTCGCCAACCTCAGTTGTCTTCTCGTCATCTGTAATGTTATCTAGCGGGGATGGCAGCATGCTGGTGTGTGGTTGAATACCTAGGGCTTCCTTGGCCTTCCTGCATGACGCCGTTGCAGTGTCGTCCTGGGTGCGAAGGGCTGACTCCTTCCCCAGTACTGCTTTGGGGTCCAGCAACTTTAATAAGTGACAACCTTTTACCCGCTGCATTTTCAAAAAGTGCGCTGTCCCATAAGGCGTGCACTGGATTGTCCAGATTGCCACAGGCGAAACTGTCATTCATCTTCTTTTGATTTTGTACAGTTGCGTCGCGTATCGGCCATGATTGGTCAGATAGTGTATCAGCCCACTCGACGGGGGGATAAAACCTCACTTCTAGTCTCTCCCTGACTTTAGGGAGAAATTTGTATGTTCTCCTGACTGCGCCTGAAGTGTCTCATTCATTTTACCAGTGTTGTAATATGCGATCTTGTATTAACTCAGTTCCAAGTACTGGCCTCAGTTTCAAGTACCCTTCGTATCTCCATTTGACTGCGTTTCTTTAACTGATAAAGGACTTCCCTTTTCCTGATTTTCAAGTCCGATAGGCATAATCCTAGAATTACTAACAATGCGTAGTTCGGGACAGTGCACTAGGTGCCTGTTAATAATACTCCTCGTTGAAATATTCTAATGTAGCTTGTTTCACAAGTTGAAATCTATGGGCCAAAACCATACCCCACAGCTGATGCTGATGCTGATATATTACTGGATGTAGGTTGGTACCCCCCCCCCCCCCCACCCCCACACCTTCCTAATCGACCTACAGGATTGCTATAGAGTAGACCGTGATCGCGTATGCATAATGAAATATTACAGTGAGTAAAGCTATCGCTCCCGATGGAAAATAATACAGTTTAGGAGGAGGAAAGTGTACAAAAGACCCTTCTGAAGGAAGAATCTTTTCTAAGCCTAATCTAAATACTGACGATAATTTTGAAATGGGTGGAATATAGTGCAGTCGCTCACAAACAACAAGCGGTGGAGGAGGGGATGGGGGGAGAGGGAGGGAGGGAGGGAGAAGGGTACCACATAGTATTTAATACAAAAAAATTCTGATTAGTTAAAAAGAGGATAACTAAAGATTGCTAACCCGCTAAGGCAATGAATCCCAGAATGTTAAGAAAGGTAATGGCAAAGCAAATGGTCACTGGCGTGACAGCAGAAGGTTAATGGACAGTTACTGAGGTAGAAAATTAAGACTGAAACTGGTCATTTCCAAACAAACAAAACTGGCAGTAAATAGTTAATCAAGTTTCATATTTTTAAGACATTCAGTAATTGCATGGAAAGGAAAGGGATGCTGCTTAGTAATAATGTCTGAGGTCAATGACAACACAGTTGACCTACAAGTGTTAAATATTGCTGGTTATTATTCAGGTTAGTCTCACTTTGTGAAAGAAATGTCAGTGCGTAATGCCTCTACAAGGCTACTTCTGTCTCGTCACCGCACTGTCTTACGATGTTGTAGCTGTGCTGATGAAGAAGAATATGGCCGACGACTATGCTGAGCCGCCGCTGTTGGTTGTGAACTCCGAGTCGTCTCCAGAACCACGGATAGTTATGGGACAGGCAGTAGTTGGAACTGCAGCTTCCTCTGCCTGTACACTCCTACCGTGGTTTCAATGCTCGCGGGTTAAAGCATCAGGTGCGCACATCCCGTCTGTGGGAGCGACTAACAAAGACTCTCGCACTCTTAGATGACTCCTAAGCTGCTCTGCTTCCTCTCTGCTCGTAGCGCGACAGAGACTCTCCATAATCAAAGATAAATAACAGCACAGTTATTGCCATTTCGTGGTTACTATCGATATACTTAAATAAAGTTCCCTTCGCTATTACCCAGCAATTTACAATATTTACATTATAATTACAATCAATTATACACTGTCAGAAATAAATACAATACTACATCCATTACAAAAAAAAAAAAAAAAAAAATGGTTCAAATGGCTCTGAGCACTATGGGACTTAACATCTATGGTCATCAGTCCCCTAGAACGTAGAACTACTTAAACCCAACTAACCTAAGGACAGCACACAACACCCAGCCATCACGAGGCAGAGAAAATCCCTGACCCCGCCGAGAATCGAACCCGGGAACCGGGGCGTGGGAAGCGAGAACGCTACCGCACGACCACGAGATGCGGGCACATCCATCACAACTAAAGATTCTGTAATAAAGCTTACACATTTAGAATCAGAAGTAAGTACACGTTATCAACGGATATTAAACGCCGAGAAATATTGGATAGTGCAGAAAGTATTTTATCTGCATTTTCCGTTTTACAGGTTCCTTCTTTTATGCAAAAACATCATTTTTTTATTTTTACTGAGACATGTTTTGGGAACTCTGCGCCATCATCAGTGGGTTTTGTTTATAGAAAACTGTAAAAATGGATCATATTTTAGGTTGTAACTGATCTAACAAAATGAGACCTAAAGAAAGTTTTTATTAATTTTTCTTCTTTCTGTGATTGTACATTTTATGGTTTTGCAGCTCATTCACGCACAGGCACACATATGCACAGAAAGAGACAGGAAAAGCAAACAAAATTCAAATTAGGTGCCAAACTCTCTCGGCAATAAAAGAAAGCCGACGGGATTAGGAAACACAACAACATAGTACACAGCGCGTTTTTGTGAAATGAAAAGGCGTTTGTAAATACGAAATTACACAGAGTACGTTAATACGTCTGTACAGTGCCCTCAGAACTCGAAAGAAAAAGGATAAGTCACAACAAAACGCGAGTCATAACAAACACATAAGCAAAACAGTTTGCCACACCAAAATCGCGTTTTTTTAAAAAATCAAGGGATGTATTAACTCGACGATGAAATTCACATTTACATCATTTGATTTCCAGATGACAAGCTACTATCACCGGACACGATACAGATGGCCCTGTAAAACCATATAATGTAAAATCACAGTAAGAAGAAAAACGAATTAAACCTTTCTTTAGTTCTCACTTTGCTAGATCAGCTACAATATAAAATACGTTCAATTTTTACAGTCTTTAATAAACAAAACCCACTGATACGTTCAATTTTTACAGTCTTTAATAAACAAAAACCCAATGATGAAGGCGCAGTCCTAATATAGACTGGCGTTATGTTCCGATTGTTTTGAAGGGAAGTCGAAATCGGCCATTTCCGACGGTTATAATTTCATCCATCGCGTTCTTACCTTTACTGCCTGTCTTCTCCTTTTTGGTGTGCAAAAATTACGGTGTTATTACAGGAATACCATACGTATCTCGTTACTACTCTTCTTCTATTCCTGTACCGGGAATCTTTATATAGGCGTCTGCCGTAATACAGTTAGGCAAACAGAATTTCCATACGTTCGCAGATGATTTGATTCGGTGCGCCCGTTTCGTCGTGGCCTCGACGCGAATGTATCGATTATCAATAGCGGATTTTATATGCGGACGGTGGTCTGCTGTAACAACCCTCGGCATTTTGCGTTGATTGGAAAAAATTTCCACCAGCGATGGACAGAAATATTACCGAGCTAGCTTTCAGCGTTGGTTTGAATTTGTTACAATTTGATTCCCTCTCCTAGCGACGTCGTGTGATGCGCAAGACACTGGATTCATGCTCAAGAGATCAGTGTTCAAAGCTCATCCCTCTGTGCTGACGTAGGTTTTCCTTGGTTTGTTAAATCGCTTCAGGTGATTACCGATATTGTTTCTTGGAGCACTATACGTTCGATTGCCTTGTCAATCCTTGTCACACTGAAGTTTATGCTTCGATTCTAACGACTGCGTTGTCGACGTGATGTTATTCATTAATCTCCCTTGCTTCCATGCATTCACATAACATTTTCTTTTTCAGTGTATCCTATATTCCTAGATTACTAAATGGTTCAAATGGCTCTGAGTACTATGGGACTTAACATCTGAGGTCATCAGTCCCCCAGAACTTAGAACTACTTAAACATAACCAACCTAAGGACATCACACACATCCATGCCCGAGGCAGGATTCGAACCTGCGACCATATCAGTCGCGCGGTTCTGGCCTGAAGTGCCTAGAACCGCTCGACCTCCCTAAATTACTAAAAGGCTTTTGAGAGACTGTAAACCTATGTGGCATCGTCTAAGCTGTGCGCTAGGATTTATGTTTTCCTGCCAGATATATCACAGTTCGCTGTAACTGACGGGTAATCAGTGAAGCCGAAGTTACGAAGGCGTACTGAAAAGTAATGCCTGCGAACGTTTCACTTGAAAACTCTTAAGGATTTTCAGATTAAACTACTGTTATTAATATTCTGCACTATTATTATTTATGTCTACATATTTGCAACCCTCTGCCATTAGAGGGCTCCGAATTGTAGTGTGTGACATGACAGTGTGTAAATCCAGTTCCGGCTTGGCCCTATCCGATTTGCATCTGTTTCCAAAACGTAAGGAACACTTCGAGGACCTGACTCGGATAGTGATGAAGCGGTGCAAGCAGAGGTGAGTTTGTAGCTCCGTCAACGAAGTCGAGCATTCTGCAGCCGAGCACGGTCTCTCGTTGGGAGAAATTTGTTCGTCGCCAAGGTGACTAAATACACTGAAGAGCTAAAGAAACTGGTACACCTGCATAATATCGTGTAGGGCTCCCACGATCACCCAGAGCTACCGCAACACGACGTGGCATGGACTCGACTAATGTCTGAAGCAGTGCTGGAGGGAATTGAAACCATGAATAGTGCTGGAGGGAATTCGCATTATGCATCCTGCAAGAGGCTGTCCATAAATCCGTAAGAGTACGAGGGGGTGGAGATCTCTTCTGAACAGTATATTCAAAGGCATCCCATATGTACTCAATAACATTCATGTCTGACGATTTTGGTGGCCAGCGGAAGTGTTTAAATTCAGAAGAGAGTTTCTGCAGACGTTCTGTATCTAATCTGGAAATTTGGGGCGTGACATTGTCCTGCTGGAATTGACGAAGTCCATCGCAATACACAATGGACATGAATGGATGCAGATGATCAGACAGGATGCTTACGTACGTGTCATTTGTCAGAGTCGTATGTAGACGTATCAGGGGTCCCATATCACTCCAAATGCACACACTCCACACCATTACAGAGCCTCCACCAGTTTGAATAGTCCCCTGCTGACACGAAGGGTCCATGGGCTCATGAGGCTGTCTTCATAGCCGTAAACGTCCATGCACTCGATAAAATTTGAAACCGACTCGTCCGACCAGGCAACATGTTTCCAGTCATCAACAGCCCAAGTCGGCGTAGACGGGCCCAGCGTCAATCTACATATATATACTCCGCTAGCCACTAAGCGGTGTGTGGCGGAGGCACAATTTGCGCTATAGTCATATAGACATATCCCCCCCCCGCCCCCCCCCCCCCCCCCCCCCCGGCTTCTGTTCAGCTCGCGGATCGCGAGAGGGAAAAACGACTGCCTGAACGCCTCAGTACGAGCTCGTATTTCCCTTATCTTTGAATGGTGAACATTACGCAATTTGAAAGTTGGTGGTAATAATATACGCTCTATATCCTCAGTGAAGATTGTATTTCGGAATTTAGTGAGCAGCCCCTTCTGTTTAGTGCGTCTTCTATCTGCAAGTGTGTCCCACTCCAAACTTTCTATGAGATTTGTATCGCTCTCGCGATGGCTAAATGTACCTGTCACGAATCTTGCCGCTCTTTTTTGCACCTTCTCAATTTCTTGATTCAGACCCAACTGGTAAGGGTCCCATACAGACGAACAATACTCTAAGATTGAACGAATTAACGTATTGTAAGCTATCCCTTTGTTGAAGGACTGCATCGCTTCAGGATTCTACCAATAAACCACAATCTAGAGTTCGCCTTACCCGTCACTTGTGTAAACTGATCATTACATTTGAGATCATTTCGAATAGTCACACCCAGATACTTGACTCATGTTACCGCTTCCAAGGACTGATCATGTATTTTGTACTCATACATTAATGAGGATTTTCGCCTTGTTATGCGCAGTAGGTTACACTTACTAATATTGAGAGTTAACTGCCAGTCATTACACCACGCATTTATTTTCTGCAAATCCTCACTGATTTGTTCACAGCTTTCTGCATCTACATTTACATCTACATCTACAGTTATACTCCGCAAGCCACCAAACGGTGTGTGGCGGAGGGCGCTTTACGTGCCACTGTCATTACCTCCCTTTCCCGTTCCACTCGCGTATGGTTCGCGGGAAGAACGACTGCCGGAAAGCCTCCGTGCGCGCTCGAACCTCTCTAATTTTACATTCGTGATCTCCTCTGGAGGTATAAGTAGGGGGAAGTAATATATTCGATACCTCATCCAGAAACGCACCCTCTCGAAACCTGGAGAGAAAGCTACACCGCGATGCAGAGTGCTCTCTTGCAGAGTCTGCCACTTTGTGTCGTGCAGTCATCACGGATACACGAGTGGGTCTTTGGCTCCGAAAGCGCATATCGATGATGTTTCGTTGAATGGTTCGCACGCTGACACTTATTGATGGCCAGCTTTGAAATCTGCACTTGCAGTCCTCAGAACCGTTCTTGTAGGGATATCTTCCCACCGCAGCAAAGTCGGAGATTTCATGTTTTACCGGATTGCTGATATTCACGGTACACTCGTGAAATGGTCGTACGGGAAAATCCCCATTTCATCGCTACCTCGGAGATGCTGTGTCCCATCGCTCGTGCGCCGACTATAACAAAACGTTCAAACTCACTTAAACCTTGATAGCCTGCCATTGTAGCAGCAGTAACCGATCTAACAACTACGTCAGACACTTGCTTTCTTACGTAGGCGTTGCCGACCGCAGCGCCATATTCTGCCTGTTTACATATCTCTGTATGTGAATACGCTTTCCCATATCAATTGCTTTGGGGCTTCAGTGTAAATATGTAAGATAAGAAAAGAATAAAGATGCAGAATAGTAATAACATCTGTTTTATTTAAAAAGCCTTAAGAATTTTCACACACAAAATTCGGAGTCATTGCTTTTCTGCATGCCCTGGTGTATCTGGGGTTCCCAAAGGAGCCTGTTTTACGTTGTTTGCATATGATACACTCGTTCAGCGTCTAGTAAAGACGTCAAAAGGTCGAAAAGAATAACATGATTTAGGTAAGATATTTACATGGTGCGAAAAGTGACAACTGGCACTGAATATAAAATATTTGAGATCTTCCAAAAGAGAACTGAAAAATTCCGTTAAATTTCGGTTGCACAACGTATCAAACAAATTTAAATATTACTTCTTCAATTAAATATTTAGGGATTACAATTACCAACAACTTAAACTGGAACCAACACATAGAAAATCCTATGGGGAAAGCAAATAAAGTATGTGTTTTAATGGCAGAACATTTAAAAGATGTAATAGATCTACTCTTCTGAACTACTGCTGTACGGTATGGGAACCTCAGTTGACAGCATTGACGACGGACATGGAAAAGTTTCAAAGAAGGCATCTCGTTTTGCATTATCGCAGAATCGGAGAGGGAGTGTCACGAATATGATAGGCGACTTGGGACGGCAATTATGAAAACAAAGGCTTTCCTTGCTGCGACATGTTCTTTTACGAAATTTCAATCACCAACTTTGGCCTCCGAATGGCAAAATACTCGTATTTTGTTGATGCCCACGAATATAGGAATCAATGACTATTGTAATAAAATAAGAGACATCAGAGCTCGCATGGAAAGATTTAGGCATTCGTTTTTCCCACATGGTATTCTATATCTACATCTACATTTATACTCCGCAAGCCACCCAACGGTGTGTGGCGGAGGGCACTTTACGTGCAACTGTCATTACATCCCTTTCCCGTTCCACTCGCGTATGGTTCTCGGGAAGAACGACTGCAGAAAAGCCTCCGTGCGCGCTCGAGTCTCTCTAAATTTGCATTCGTGATCTCCTCGGGAGGTAAAAGTAGGGGGAAGCAATATATTCGATACCTCATCCAGAAACGCACCCTCTCGAAACCTGGACAGAAAGCTACACCGCGATGCAGAGCGACTCTCTTGCAGAGTTTGCTACTTGAGTTTGCTAAACATCTCCGTAACCCTATCACGCTTACCAAATAACCCTGTGACGAAACGAACCGTTCTTCTTTGTATCTTCTCTATCTCCCCTGTCAACCCTACCTGGTACGGATCCAACACTGATGAGCCATACTCAAGTATAGGTCGAACGAGTGTTTTGTAAGCCACCTCCTTTGTTGGTCCACAACATTTTTTAAGGACTCTCCCAATGAATCTCATCCTGGCACCCGCCTTACCAACAATTAATTTTATATGATAATTCCACTTCAAATCGTTCCGTACGCATACTCCCAGATATTTTACAGGAGTAACTGCTACCGGCGTTTGTTCTTCTATCATATAACCATACAATAAAGGATCCTTCTTTCTATGTATTCGCGATACATTACATTTGTCTATGTTAAGGGTCAGTTGCCACTCCCTGCACCAAGTGCCTATCCGCTGCAGATCTTCCTGCATTTCGCTGCAATTTCCTAATGCTGCAACTTCTCTGTATACTACAGCATCATCCGCGAAAAGCAGCATGGAATTTCCGACACTATCTACTAGGTCATTTATATATATTGTGAAAAGCAATGGTCCCATAAAACTCCCCTGTGGCACACCAGAGGTTACTTTAACGTCTGTAGACGTCTCTCCTTTGAGAACAACATGCTGTGTTCTGTTTGCTAAAAACTCTTCAATCCAGGCACACAGCTGGTCTGATATTCCGTAGGCTCTTACTTTGTTTATCAGGCGACAGTGCGGAACTCTACCGAACGCCTTCAGGAAGTCAAGGAAAATGGCATCTACCTGGGAGCCTGTATCTAATATTTTCTGGGTCTCATGAACAAATAAAGCGAGTTGGGTCTCACACGGTCACAACATTGTAGTGTGGAACGGTAGAGAAATAGTCTAAAGGTGGTTATGTTAACTCTCTGCCACACACTTAAGTGTCAGTTGAAGAGTAGTCACGTAGATGTGGATGTCGATATCAATTAAGGAATACACAAAATTGTAATGGCTCATCAACAGTTATATTTGAGAAGGACTGAACAGTGTTGTACGATCCTGAGAATCAGATGGGCCTTACTGAAGCAATCACCTAAATTGCCCTAGAACAATTGAAAACACAAATTGAAACGGAAGTTAACCACGCTTGATCATCATCTAGTTTAAGCATTAGACCTTGCAATTTGTTGCGAACCTGAGAATTTCTACAGTGTAGGTCATTCCAATTGGTTTTTCTACATGTGGGGAGGCCCGTGCTGCATTGCTCACCAGTCAGTCTTAGTATACGAGATCTCAACGTCCACAGATATTCAGTAGGTTATTATTAAGGTTCTAGATGACGAGCAAATAACATTTATATTTGTTTCGTAACCTTACATTACACTTTTTTCGAATAATAATTGCTGAAACAAATCGCATTTCCGGAGCCTGCATTCTGTTTTTCCCTTGCTAACAGGTACTCTTGTTTCAGCAACAAATACGCCAACTGGTAATACAACAGTCTTGTAAAATATTAGCACCCTTTCTTTTTTAATCTTTACTTAAAGTTTCTACTTACTGTATCTCATATTCCGCTAAATTTCACGATTTTGATGTTTAATACCAACTTCCACAAAGGGTGTGCTTATGCCGTCCAGGAAGGGAAGTAAGTGGACGTGTTTAACAGGTTCGTGACTAACAACAAACATGCAACGGAATAAGTCATGAACGTCGTTTTACTTGGAGAGATTTAAAAACTATATTACTCACTCCTTGCTATAATTCTGCTAGCACAGCTCGTTGTAACGCATCTCTCTCATTGCAGCGCCTCCCTTTTCGTATGCAAGACCACTGAGGTAACGGTTGCGACATTGCACTGAGTAGTATACTGACAGTATGCGGAGACGGTTTCCAAGCAGAAAACGATAGGTAACATATAGTGCTGTTGTGTTTAAGAATGTTCTCGTTTTAATGAAGGCGACACTCGACTCAGAAGTAATGTGTATCTCTGGTAGCAGAGTGGCATTCCGTTAGCAAATATTTTCAAGCACACGAGATTTCTGAGTAGTTGTCTAATAGCTGAAATCCAAAGAACATCAGAGCAAAGGACGCAACGCAGAACTGTGGTTAACTTATCCTCGATTTCAACGTATCTGACCAGAACCATACATTTAAAATACGATATATAACGAACGAAAATGGAAAAAGAGTTATGCAGCTGAAAAAGGACACGCGAAGGATACCGAGAAAAACTGAAGCCAGTGCCTAATAACAGACAGAGTAAAGTTTCGTATGTTGTCTTTTTTTCCTGCAAGCATGAAAGTAGTCTGCTTAAATTCGTCATTTGTTGATCTAATCTCATCAACTTCATACAGACCTCACTGGAATTATTCGCTACCTCTCTCATTCCACCGGGCGTTGTCAATATCGGCTGGGGTCGCAACAAGGTCTTTGTGCGAGCGGAACGCACGCTGTGACAAGGTAATCCCTGAGCATGTTTTCCACGAGTAAGCGACGCACTCGTCGGCTGGCATTAATTTTAGTCTGTTATCTAGGCGCGGTTGCAACCGGCAGTGTGACAGTTACAGACGTTTCCCGAGTTGTTAAGTATACCACAGCATGTTAATTCACCCAGTGCTTCTGCTTGGGAGGCTTCCTATTTCTTCCAAATTTATTCAGTCACTTGACCAAATATTCATGTCAGCAAATTGGTAACAGTCGTTTGTGAATGTTCATTGTTCATTGCACTTCATATAGTGTGATATCACATATGCTTGAGGATAGTTGTCGCGCATGTCATTGTGTTATCCTTCGATGAAAATGCGTGCGATTTGGAGAATTATTTATGGAGTGAACAGTGTTAGTTTTTCCTTTCGCTTTTTCTTCAGGCAAAGACTTGTCTGATGCAGCTCTCCACCCTAGACTACCCTGTGCAAGACTCTTCATCTCTTTAATATCTACATCTAAATCTATATCTACATACATACTTCGAAAGCCACCGTCCTGTGTGTGGGGGAGGCTACCCTGTACAACAACTACACGTTTCCTTTCCTGTTTCACTCGCAGATAGAGCGAGGCAAGAACGACTACCTATATGCCTCCGTGTGTGCCCTAATTTCTAGTATCTTCTCTTCGTGGTCCCTAAGCAAAATGTATGTTGTTGGCAGTAGGATCATTCTGTAATCAGCTTCAAACGCCTGTTCTTTAAACTTTCTCAGTAGTGTCCTTCGAAATGAATGTCTTCTTCCCTCCAGGGATTTACACTTGAGCTTCCGAACCACATCCGTAACACTTGCATGCTGATCGAACCTACCGCCAACAAATCTAGCAGCTCACCTCTGAATTGCTTCGATATTTTCAGTCCGACCTGGTGCAGATCCCAAACACTCGAGCACTAACCAACAATAGGTCGCACAAGCGCCCTGTATGCGGTCTCTTTTACAGATGAGCCACATATTCCTAAAATTCTTCCAATAAACGGAAGTCCACCATTCGCCTTCCCTATCACAGTCCTCACAGGCCGGTTCCATTCCATATCGCTTCGCAACGTTACGCCCAGGCACTTGAATGACGTGACTGTGTCAATCAGGACGCTACTATTGCTGTATCCGAACATTACAGGTTTGTTTTTCCTGCTCATCCGCATTAACTTGCATTTTTCTACATTAAGAGCCAGCTGCCTTTCATCACACCAACTAGAAATTTTGTCTAGATCATACTGTATGAACCTACAGTCAGTTATCTTCGAAACTGCTGCAATCTTTGTATCTACTTTTGTATCTACTTGCCTTCGTTCTACAATTTTTACCCTCTATCTTACCTCCACTACCAAGCTGACGACCCCTCACTCATCAGAAAGTGTTCTACCAATCTGTCCCTACTTTTACTTAAGTTGTGACATAATTTCCTTTTCTCTTCAATTCGATTTAGTGCCTATTCATTAGTTGATCTACCGGTCGAGTCTTTAGTATTGTTCTGTAGCACCAAATGTCAAAAGCTTCTATTTTCTTCTTGTCTGATCTGTTTGTTGTTTGCGTTCCACACGGACACACTCAAGAAAAGATTTCCTGACATTGAAATTTACGTTTGATGGTAAGAAATTCCGTTTTTCTGAAACGATTTTTTCGCCATTTCCAGACTGCATTTAATATTCTCTCTGCATCGGACATCAGCAGTTATTTTACTGTCCAAGTACAAAACTCATCTCTTACTTTTAGTGTCTTTTTACCTAATCTAATTCACTCAGCAGTGTCTGATTTAATTTGACGACGTTCCTGGTCTTACTTTTGTCAATATTCATGTCATAACCTCTTTTCAAGAGATCGTTCATTCCGATCAACTGATTTTCCAAGTCCTTTGTCATCTAACAGAATTAAAATGTCGTGGGCAAAACCTTAAAGTTTATACTTCGTCTCCCTAAACTTTATCTTCATTTCCAAATTTGTCCTTGTTGTTCTTTAGTACTTGCCCAATAACCTTACCCACTAACGTTGACAGTACATCTGGCTCAAGTCTTGATCTGTGTATTTATTGTTCTCATTTTTACTCGCCCCTCTGGATGGCGTTGCTTCTTTGTAGTACAAATTTGTGAATACAATAACAGAGCTTTTTTACTCGTGATAGTTTAGTTTTGCCGACAAAATCTACTTTGCTATAAGACACAATGTGGTATGCGCTTCCAGCTTTGTGTTCTGCGAGCAGCAGCTGTTATTCGCAGTAACACGGCCTGTGAAATTTGAGAGGCAGAAGCCGTTAAGTGTTTCCGTACCTCATGAAGAGGATGGCTGCGACGGCACCAGATCTTCTTTCGTGGCCACGTCACTGAAGTCAGGGAGGGTGCATCCCCAGCTGTCAGGAAACAAAAAAAAACAACATCGTTGATTCATCGCAACTGCTGATTACAGTAAAAAAGTAAACAAAGAAACTAGTTGAGTTCAGAGTCTTAATAGCTAAAAGGAGTTTTTAAATCAAGGTTTGACTGCCTTATTGCCGACACATCTGCTATCCATAAAGGGTGCAATTTTCATGTTCCTAAACCTTAGCGTGAAATCGATAATAAAACTGAGAAGAAACCAAGCTCAATAATTCCTCATCTTGTTGTGTTCCAAAAGTGACCAAATTCTGATTAGATCGTTATGCCTCAAATTGTCATAGTGTCATTTTACAACATGGTGTAGTGAGGTACAAAAACTCCATAAATCTGTCTCTTAGCATAGTTTTTAGCGGTCATTAATTAGTATATGAAAATAAAAGCAAGGGAACAGACTATCTCAGAAGAAAATATTAAGTAGAACTAACTAAAACCAAACACTAGTCTTCTAAAACGAGTAGCATTAACAAAGGCGATGAAAGTACTTGAATAATATCAGCTTTTTGCTGCTCTGTAAAATTAGGTAAAATTAGTAGGGAAATAGTGAGCTTTGGACTCGGCATCTCAAGGGTCGATATCGAGATTTTCTGTACAAGAACACAGTTTAATGAGTACAACTTGTTAACTTTGACGGAATAGTGTGCATTTCGTTAAGGATATTGAAATATATCTGCAACTAATTTATTAGTGAAATTAGGACAGCTGTCAACCACTGTATACAACCATTCTTTACGTCCAAGATCGCTTAAAAACCGACTGTTCGCCTTATCGATTTGAGCTATTGATTGCCGTCTTCAAATGTGGTTATTCAGCTAACAGATGTGTTAGGAGATATAAGGATTTCGGTTAAGAATCCGGAACATCGTGAAGTCTTATAAAATATGTCAATGTATTACACATTATATGTCACAAGTTGCAATAAACCACAGTTGTTTTGCTCTTTACTTTCGGATCTCTAAGACACACAGACAGACGGAAGAACGAGTTATATGTATTTTTCGTTCAGATATCATTGTTGACAGAGACGTGTTAGTAAATGATAGTAATATTTTTTGAAAAAAGTTGTGGTAATTTCTCCATGATAAACTGTTTGTATGCCGGCTATGGCTATTGTGTGGGTGAAGGAGCTCATTTATCTGGGAATCAAACAACGATTTCAGATGCCAATCGGTGTGGTTGCTGTCTTGCACAGACCGACACTGCTTTAACATGGACACCTACCATATTATCTTGTAAAGACATTGGTGACAGAGCGAGGTACTGACTGGTTGATGGAGATGTTGATGATCTGCGGTGCACCTTGTCAGCTAACTACAATGTGGGGCAGAACAAGGGCCAAAGCAGCTTCGTTCCAGACAATGAACCAAATGCTACAGACCAGTTTCCATATAGCATGATCTTTATGGGATTTTAGAGGGATTCACTCTGTGCTGGTTGGTGAACAATTAGTCTTGCTCGAGATTCAAGAAAGGGAAAAATGTATGATTCAAAGGTTTTGGAATTGCATCATTGTTAAGGAGTACGGCTGCGACGGACAGGTCACAGGAGATTTTTTCTCACACCACTTGTCAGCTTCTGGCAAATCTTAATATTTGAGCGGAATACTATGTGTAAAAGAAGCATTGTAAGCAAAAACTTTAAAACTAAATGAGCAGTGTTCTCATGCAGTGAGCCCGAAAAAACGTAATAAAAGTTGTCAAGACTTGTGGTGGAGTCATAATGAGTTTTTACGATCTAGTGGGCCCGCAGGGTTGAAGATATCTGCTCGATACGTTATGTAACTTCCACAGAAGGTCTGAAGATGGCAATCTAGCCGAAGTGTATCCACCATAATAAATACATCATTAAACTGCTACAGCAGCAATCTGGACTGTATTACACAATTATGAGTTTTTTCATTAATTAAAAGATCCATATCTGAGATACTCATAGTTCAAGCGGACTGTCAATATGAAGCAAACCGTTTGAACTTAACAGAACGTCCGACACATTGATCCTGATTCACGAAGGGGCCACGTATAAACGTTTTAAAACGGCAAATATATATTTGCCTTAGACGAAATTAATATTGGACCAAATTTAGCACAGCAGTTCTAATGCCAAGTATATGAATGTATGAATATACCATGCTGCTACAGCATTATCAAGCGATTGGCCAATCGTTATTTTGACTCAGTTACCACAGATGACATTGAAAGTTTTTTGCACACCTATGTATAACGCTGTCGAAACATTAAGAAAAAAGATCTGAGGCATTCATTTCTGCAAGGAATGTGTACTCATATAGATTGATGATAGGAAAATACCGATAAGTAAGAATTATAGAGCAACGCGTAGAAAGCAGAACGGAAATTGTACAACAAAAGCAATATCACTGCTTAAAAATTACAGACACGAATGTCCGCCCCCGTTAGCTGAGTGGTCAGCGCGCGGAATGCCACCCTACGGAGCATGGGTTCGATTCCTGGCTAGGGCAGGAGATTTATTTCCGCTCAGGGACTTGGTGTTGTGTTGTCCTCATCATTTCATCCCCATCTCCGACGCGCAAGTCGCCCAATGTCGCATCGAATGCAATAAATGCTTGCCCTCTGCGGCCGAACTTCCCCGAATGGGGGACTCCCGGCCCACAATGACGTACGCTTATTTTTCACTGACACGAATGACATTGACAGCTAACGCAAGTGGGTTCCCAAAATTAATGAGGAAGATCATTCATACAACTTAAGGATTTTTATGAGAAGAAGTAGCTGGCAGCATCTGCAGCAAGAATGGAGAACTACTTCTAGTGACTGTCGCAAAGCCACCTGCTCAAGCTGAGACATTTGAGATTTTTGGCCAGAAATTCAGTGACGTCCGTGATGACCTTTCTGTCTATTACACAATGCAAACAGCCAGATCGTAAATCCACATTTCTTAATGCAAAAAAAGTTTATGGTACAGTTTTCATTCGTTTCTCGTTATCAAGCACTGCACACATATAAAAGATTGTTAGCTGACATCAGGACAATAAAAATGATATAAAAATGATGACTGTTTTCCATTTAGTGCACCGCAACTTTCCATTAGTTTTCTGGACAAATAGAACAAACATTCTTTCGTAGTGAGGGGGAGGTTGAGCTTAGAAAGAGGATAAGATGTTAGTACTATCCATTACAGAACTTAGTGTAAGATTTTCCAGAAGAAAGAAAAAATTATAGTGAAAAAATGTATTGTGGAGTTAAAGAGTTGGTTATTACTCACTTGTATTTCATTTTTTACCAGACCTATACAGTATGTTAACTAAGTAATCTTTCAGTGCATGTAATGTATTTCTTAACAGGTAGTGTTTTAAAAAAATTGTTCGAGTAACCTCATTAATCTCCTGAGCCAATTTGTTGTATAATTTTATTTCTTCATTGAAGATATTGTTTTCAGTTCTATATTTATTCCTAATTACTCTATCATATTTAGTAGAATCTTATCGTCCACATTATCATACGCGCTGTGCAGATCTAAGAATATGCTTGTGGTACGCAGTAATTCCCCGATCTGGTATCGTCTATTGAAAAAGGGCGGCATACGGAATGTTCCTGGAGAGATACATTACTCCAACTAAATATGGCAACACTGCAGATTGTCCCTTACGTGAAGTTGCATATCGTCAATGAAGAAACAATACAGTGTAACTGAGAAATTGCCCGTTGTGGCCGAGTGGTACTAGGTGCTTCAGTCCAGAACTGCGCTGCTGCTACGGTCGCAGGTTCGCATACTGCTTCGGGCATGGACGTGTGTGTTGTCTTTAGGGTAGTTAGGTTTAAGTAGTTCAAAGTCTAGAGTACTGATGACCTCAGATGTTAAGTCCCGTAGTGCTTCGAGCGATTTGAACCATTTGATGTTCCCGCGTATGTCTATAAACGTCAAGCCAAGCGAAAACAGTCATCTTCTGAATTTATCTCTGAACAAAATATGTAATTGTATATACTGTACATATGGACGTTTAACATTTGTCATCATTTATATACTTTTGTGACCAGTTAATTTATATATTTTCTTTCGTGCATTACATAGTTCTGGTACAAATTAGACTTACAAAGTGTTTTCGTTCATGTAATATTATCTTCATTTTTTCTTAATACTTTACTTTGGTACTTCCAGGTTGCACTGAAATTTATCAGTGCATAACACATAACATAATTCAAGTAATTATTCACTTAAGATTTGTTGTGCTGAATCTTGGAACATAAATTCATATTTAGTTAGTGAGTTATTTATACAAAAATGTAGATTACTTTTTTTAAGAAACTGGAGCTGTATATTTATGAAGATAATGATTTTGTATCTTTTATACTGAAATAAACACAACTAACTCAAAATCATGCAATTTACACACTTTTGCTTCAAATTTGTTGTTCAGTGTAATGTGGCACAAAGCAGCTAGGACCACTTTTAGTAATTCTACTCTGGCTCATTCTGAACTTCTACCACTTTGGAATTCAAACTATGGTCACTGATTGTAATATTTATGAGAACGAAAGTGGTTTACTGTGTCGTCTTCATTACATTTATTTAATAAAGGTATAATCCTTGCCTGTTTTAAATATCAATGACAGTTCCTTGATGGGAATGACTCCTTTATTATGTTTGTTAGGGGTGCTTCAGTGTTGTGTATGCACTGTTTTAGCACACAGTTTGGTACTTTATCTAGACCTTCTGATTTTTAACTGTTTTGTTATCTAGGCCTTCTGATTTTTTAATTTTTTGTAGTTTGACAGGTTTCATACTCTGTGGGTGGTAATGCCATCATTGCATTAATTTTACAAATTATTTATTGTAGCAAACTAACATTGAACATAAAATTAGATAATAAATTATGGCCTAAAGGGGGAAATAATGCACTCTAGATAAATGTAGACAATAATTTTATACATATTATAAGAAACATAAGATTTTCAGAGACGAATGTTAATTGATGATTGACACTGAATGAGTACAGAAAGATACTTGCATTAATAACAGGAAGTAATACACCCATATCAATATTTTGTAAAGCACATGACTTATAGCAGTCACACTTCTCTATAACAGTCTTTAGCAATGGAAACGAAGTTTCGATATCAAATTCACAAAAAGTGTACCCAATTTTAAAACAACAAATTTAGGCCATAGGAATAATAACCAATAATCAAAACATGACTCATTCTAAAAATTATGCTTGAAATGTTAGGAATGCCTCTACACATTGTTAAATATCTACCAAACCATTAAGAACTTTACTAAAGATATTGCTAATAATGGCATAGACAGTTCTGTCTACGATCATACAACAGTAACACTTATATTTACCAAGAAACAATAAACGAAAACGTAAAACAGTTTTTCATATCATGAAATCAAATGGTGAAATAAATTGACCAAGGAGAGTAAGATGATGGCTGTAACCTAAAAATTTTCAGATGCTGGTAAATAATATGTAACATGCAGCAAATAATTACTTAAATAACACACTGTAAGTGTTGCTAAAATATAAAACACTTGAATAAATTAACATGTCTGTAGTTCTTCAATATAGTTTCATAGAGTGGTACATGTAACTGGAAAATTATGGCTAATACAAACCTGACCTAACCATTATTTTGTATGGAGGAATACTGATTTAGATTTTTCCAGACAGGCTGATGTGAAAATGCAAAGAATACAATGCAATGGCCAGATCATCATCGTAGTTCTGATATGAGCTGAAAGGTTGTGGATGCAGTGTACATAGTAACTAATGATGAGAGAAGAATCAGTTGTATAAGAGTGCTTTTGGCATTATCAGAGAACATGTTTACATGTATTAATATGTAAAAGAGCATTGTACACAGTGTCTAAATCATGTCAAATCCAGAAATTTACGTGTTTAAAGTTCTGTTTATTTGAATTTATTAACTTTTAATTATGTTATGTTGCTAAGTTTTAATTTTTAAAAGGTGTTTCGACTGGCATGTCAAATTTAATTGTAAAATAGGCTATACATAGGTAAAAAATTAACTACTGAATATATCGGCGCTATCTAAGTCTATGTTACACTAGAGCTGATAACACATGCCCAGTGCAAAATATATTCAGCCACGCCAAAATAATAGAAGGGGGTTACAGGGAAACAAGTCTTATTGCCGCATCACTAAAGAAACTGCTCTATTTAGCTGACTAACTTCTACCTAGCATCCGTCGGGAAACAATACTCAGAACACAAAGGATCAAGGTTCTTCATTCGTCGTGATGTCAGCCGGTACCAAAGTCCCAAATGATTAAACAATTTGTTGACACCAACAGAAATAAACTGCTTACAAAACAACTAATGTTGTTGGGCTATCAAATCTCTGTTGATAATATATTATACTTACTTACTTACTTACACTGGCCACACTAACTGCAGCTGGTCCTTGGCCTCACACAGTCCAGCCTTCCACACCTTCCAGTTAGCTGCTTTTTCATCTTCAAAACCGAGTATCCGCATGTCTCACATGGTATTATCCTTCCATCTCGATCTCGGCCGTCCTAGCGGTCTCTTTCCCTCGGTTTCTCCATCTATTACTGTCGTTATTACCGTGTTCTTCCCTCTCCTCCTCTCATGTCCTCACCACCTGAATCTTCTAGTTTTCACATCGTTACTTTATCAGGTAGTGTGTATAATTGTCTATTTTTTCTGTTTTTCCTCATTATTCGCTTCTCATTTTGTTTCACTTGTCCATACATTTTTCTCGTTACTTTATTATGAGTTTCATCTCTCATTATTTTTCAGGGCCCATGTCTCCCTTGCACAGCACACTATTGGCCTGAGATATTCTTATCTTTGCAAGCCTGAATAGTAACTTATATCTTATGATGTTAAGTACAGCTCCTAGACATCTTCCACCGGCTTTAATTCTCGTTACAACCTCTTGTCCTACAAGGTTTTGTTGGTTCATGTCTATTTTCTGTATTGTTAGGTTTCTGATTGTTAGATGATTTGGTCCTAAGTGAGCTCTACTTCCTATTATCATGAGCATTCATTTGTACTTAGACATACTTTCTTAGCTTCCTCCATCAGTAAATTCCCATGTTCTCCCGTCTTTCATGCTCTTTTCTATCGCCACAATATCATCCGTGAAAGTCAGGACATTTATCTTTTTCCCCATGGTGACTGAAGCACATTCTTATCTTACTCTCCTCAGAGTGTTGTAGGGTGCCAATGTCTCAGTGTTCCATTCCTGTTTTTAGCAAATATTTCTGAGAACTCCCCCTGTGCTTTCACTCTATACTTTGAGTCAATGACATACATTTTACTTAGCTTTATCAGCTTGTCCGGTATCCCACATTCTGCTATCATGCGCTACAATCACTCTGCTATAATATGCTTTGTTGAAGACAGCAAAAATACAGAAAGTATTCTGATTGTGCTTCCAGCTCGTATACAGTATTTATCTTAATATGAATATTTGGTCGATTGTTGATTTACCATTTTTGAACCCCGTTTGTTCTGTGTCTAATACTTATTCAATATATGGGCTGAGCCTTTTCAGTAAAATTCTTGACGTTATTTCATAGCACGTACGTGATAGAGGTTTCCCTCTAAATTTCTTTGTCAACATTTTGTCTCTTTGATAAGCCCTGTTTATGAATGACTTTTTTCTCTTTTGATTGTTCTCTTCATTTCTCTCGTGACTTTATTTGATTTTCATATTTGTTATTGTTCATCATCGCCTGTCTGGCTGTCCTCCCGTCCTGAACCGGTTTTGGTTTGCCTTTGATATTCCTATTATTGTTATGCTCTAGTAGTTCTTGTGCTGTCTCCTTTATAAGTGTTCTTGTGCCATTTTGTATTGACATCTTCACCTTCTTTCCTGTTGCTTTCGTTATCTAATTCTGTGAATCTACTTCTAAGCTTAATCTTAAACTATTTATTCACCTAATCTTCTTTTAGCCTATCTCGCATCTACTCCTTGGGTTCTTCTGTCTCTGTTGTTCTTACATGGTTGTTTTGGAAATTTTTGTTTCATCTTCATTAGAAAAAGAGAATGGTCTGACCCTACCTAAGCCCCTCCAATTGTCCTAACAACTGTTGCTCCCTTTTTATGTTTTTTCTCTGTCAACACATGGTTCCTAGCTAGCTCATCTGGTGAGGTCCATATTACGGGGAAATGATGTACTCACTATATTCATGTTTTTGTCTGTGGCGAAGTAGTTGAGCCTTATACCATCATCGTTTGATTCACTGTGCTAGCCGAACATGCCTATATATGACTGACATCGGTAGTCTTGTCCTATTTTAGCAATTAAGTCTTCCAGCACAGTTTTGATGTCACACTGTGGTAACATGGAGAACATCTGGTCGAAGGCGTCATAGAATGCGTGTTTTATATCTTCTTCCTCATAGAATGTGTGTTTTATATCTTCCTCCTCATAGAATGCGTGTTTTATATCTTCCGCTTCGTCCTCTTTTGGGGCATGGACACTTACTAATGAAATGTTTCAATATTTACATTTGATTCTGATGTAGCATATCGTACCATTGACATTTTATAGTGTCACGACAGTGACCGTTATTTTATTATGTACCGCAAATCCTATGCCAAATACACTATTTCTGACATCTTTTAGAAGTTGTTATCATTAGTTGGTAGCAAACTGGAACTAGTCAGTCGGAGTTAGAGCATGTTTTTTGTTTTGTTTTGTTGTAGGAAGCAAAACCAACTAGGGTCATAACGGCTATGTCAGAACTGTAGAACACGAAGACAAAGAAAGGAGTTGAAAACGACTACCCGTTAATACCAATCGATGGAAGAGAAGACAGCTAGAAACAGGGACGTGGAGAAAGGTCTATAAAATACGCCATAGAGAAGCAGAGGTCCTGAACTATAAATTAGCAGCCTGGTATAGGTCGAAACTCATAGCTTGCATTAAAACTCAAGTTATTTGTTGGATCTGTTGAACCTGACCAGAGGCACCAAGTATGTGAAAGCTTCTTGGGAACGAGCCATTTGTGAGTGACAAGAAAAAGGCTATTATAATAAAATTTAGTAATACTGAAACGCATACCAACGTTATTGAGTAATTCATCTCTCACTACCAACATCCATAACACATTACAAATATCAGATATTTTTCCATTAGCCATCCTCAACAGGGACAACCTAAGTGGCTGCTGTCTGCTCCACAACAATTCAAAGGTTGTTAACAGTTTACAAATATTCATTGGAGTACATGTTTAGTGGCGTAGGTACAGCAAACAACCCTCACTAACGTGTCTTCCAAACCCACCAGAAAATTCGACGTAGAGTTGTGAGAGCCCAAATGCTGACGGGATTCCAGTAGTAAAAAAAACCTTACAGGTTGACAATTATTGAACCACATGAAACAAAATCGTCATAACGGCTGAAAGGTTTGCGTTAGGACGTTCGAACTGCACGGTTGGCCGTCGTGCATGACGGCAATTAGTATACGCAGTATTGTTTGGTTTACCGACGAAGCCCACTTTCATTTGGATGAGTTCGTCAATAAGCAAAATTGGCGCATTTGGGGACTGAGAATCCTCATTTGATTGACTGTCGTGGGCAATCTCCAGTCTCGAAATAATCGTTGCGGTATTTTTTGATGGCACGGTGACTACGGAACGGTACGTGAAGGTTTTGGAAGATGATCTCATCCCCATTATCCAAACTATTCCTAATGTCGACAAGATGTGATCCATGCAAGTCGGAGCTTAATCTCATCGATGCAGGAGACTCTTTGATGGCCTGGAGGAGCACTTTGGGGACTGCATTCTGACAATGGCGTACCCAGAGGCCACTGGCATGGGCCTCGGTTGGCCACCATTTTCTTCTTATCTGAATACATGCGACTCCTTTTTATGGGGCTATATTGAAAACAAGGTGTACAGCAATAACTCCAAAACCTTTGTTGAGCTGAAAACAGGCGTTCAGGATGTCATCGACAGCATCGATATGCTGACATTTCATCGGGTCATGCAGAATTTCGCTGTTCGTCTGCGCCACACCATCGCACAATGATGGCAGGCATATCGAACATCTCATAGCCTAAATCTGAATATCAGTAGTGACGTTTGCATGTTAAGTAAAGTGTGTAGCACGCCGTAGTTTGTAAATAATTTGCTTTTTTAATGCAGTTTAATAATTGTCACCCTGTACTTCTCCACCTTATTTTGAAGACTATAATCCAGTGGTAACTCAGCTCTCCAAAAGCGTACTTACTTTGTGTATCTCGAATAAAAGTGATCCCTGCAAAGAAAAAAAGTAAAGTTTAGTACTTTCCATGCGATCCAGGAAATGATGCACTTCAACATATACGTAGATACACATTTTATCTAACTACACACTCATCACAACGAATTATTTAGTTCTTCGTCATGTTATTACGACTTGTGATTAATAACATGAAGATGTTAAATTTACTTCAACAAAGATCATTTTCCTCTACAAGTGTGCACCGTCCTGATGTAAAACTTAACATAATTATTATTGGTGTAGTACACACATTAAAAAAAAAAATTCCATCACCTCGGTTGCGAGAGTTCGGAACCTGTACAGAAAATTGGAATACAGATCAACATTAACGTCACTTCAGCCCTTTTTGTTGCTTATTAAAACCACACATTGCATGTTGTACCACCATACAGCGAGACCTTCAGAGTTGGTGGCCCAGACTGCTGTACACACCAGTGCCTCTAATATACAGTAGCACGTCCTCTTGCGTTAATGCATGCCTGTATTGGCGAGGCATTCGTCTTCATGGAAGACAATTCGCGCCCCCATTGTGCACATCTTGTCATCTTGTGAATAACTTCCTGCAGGATAACGACATCGCTCGACTAGAGTGGCCAGTATGTTCTCCAGACATGAACCCTATCGAACATGCCTGGGATAGATCGAAAACGGCTGTTTATGGACGACGTGACCCACCAACCATTCTGAGCGATCTACGCCGAATCGCTGTTGAGGAGTGGGACAATCTGGACCAACAGTGCCTTGATGAACTTGTGGATAGTATGGCACGTCGAATACAGACATGCATCAAAGCAAAAGGACGTGCTAGTGGGTATTATAGGTACCGGTGTGAACAGCACTGGACCACCACCTCTGAAGGTCTCGCTGTATGGTGGTACAACATGCAATGTGTGGTTTTCATGAGCAATAAAAAGGGCGGAAATGATGTTTATGTTGATCTCTATTCCAATTTCTTGTACGGTTTCCGGAAGTTTCGGAACGGAAGCGATGCAAAACTTTTTTTTATGTGTATATATCGAGTGAAAACAACGCTGTGCCTCTTCGACAGAATTACAGACAGTCCATCTCACTTTGACTTGCATGGAGGAAGTTATGAAGAACATAAAATAATTGAAAGTGTCGTATTAAGACAGATCTGCTATTTTGGAGATGCCGCGTTTCGACTAGTTTGCGAAACTTTGTAGCTGCTAAAGCAAATGTCATAAAATTTCTTCACGGTGAAGGGAGAGTTACTTCTGTGGCGTTTGTTCGTGCAGAAATTGGCTTGCGATGCTTTGAAGCATATGACGTAACACTGTGATTGAAATGTATCATAAAATGTAGTTGAATTATGAACTTCATCTATCTACGACGAAACTTTTGATGTTATAAAAGAAAACTGTTTGTTTCAATCACAGTTGTGATATGACTGAAATTTATCATGAAAAAATGTATATTTGTAAGGAAAATATATTTTTATACTGCAGATACAAAAGAAAGTTGTGAGAAAGCGTTCAGTTCTGCTATTCAATACGTTTGTTACCTCCAGATATACCTCAGTATGTTAATTGCTCCCGTAACGTTTATCCCTGGTGGTAATTCCATAAATGACAAACAACACGCACATTATTGTCATTAATGGTCCCTTGAAGCTTTTTCTGAATCTTTCTTGTGCAGTAACTCGTTATTTCCAAAACAGATACTTCTTTCCGCTTCTACAATATATTGAATGAGTTATGATGCAGCGCTTGTTTTATAATTTAGTCACTGAATTTCGTTCTGGCCTTATGCAGATCGTATAAAGAAAAAGAGAAAAAGACTTACAAACCGAAATGTTTCTTCAGCGAGATCCCAACCGATTTGTATATCGACCAGAACTTTGGAAATCGAACGTGTTACCGCTGAGCCAACATGATACAGCTGTGGTACATGTTTCTTTCAATACGTCTACGTTCCCTAACGTAGATAGGCCTACTCCGAACGTGACGTTAGAGAGCAGTCATGACCTGGGAGCCAAAAGTCAAATCTGGGTTTAAACAATGAATGTTACTTACCAGTTCACATCTAAAATGGAAGTCATTCAGAATATTTCACCGAGTTGAAGTCACGCCTTCGAGTCCACTTCATTCCCTAGCTTCTTTAAATCGCATATTGGATTTCTGATAAAGTTACTAGGTTGATGGAATTTCAGACATAAATCGTTTGAGTTTCTACTCCACCTATAATAGCAAAAAGTTCCAGAAACATTGGCACCAAACAGCTCGTGACTGCGTCAATGTCAGAACAATTAACGACTGAGAAAATCCCCACAGCAGCTAACGGCTAATGGGCCTCTGACAAGTTGAACGTTGCATGGCGCTATGGATGCATTTATCATTTTATTATTTGAGGTAGTCCTGTTATCTCGCAGTTACGATTTGGATTTTACATACCGAAAACTTATGAACGTTGCTCAAGCGTGGTGAAACAGTGGGAAAAAAATCTAAAATTTGCATGTTGTTCTCTTTGGATTTAGTAGCAGGGCGAAGGCAGCAGAGAGATCCCTGAAGCTTTGTATTGCTTCTTTGCTTCAAGAAAGATCGTTCTGGCACGAGAAAGACTTTGCGCGTTCAGGAAGCTTCGATAATAGACATATGTAATAAATGGTCGTACGACATTTTCATTCAATATGCACGGTTCAGAAGTCTGAAGCTGTAGTACGTATTGCATACTGTAATTTAAAAAACAACAAATATCAAAGGAGTGTCCGTTAATGCAATTTTGATTGATCGTCAGTTGGCTCACTAAGAATTCCAATGCAATTTTCCTACTGATGACTTGTTATGATGTCTTCATATAGACTTCTTAAGAAGAATTAAAGGCTGAGCCATAAAAAAAGAGATATACTCGAGCAAAGAGCAGTGGTTAAGGCGGTCAATTTCTGACATGAAGGTAGGATGTCTGATTCCTTTTCCTACCATGAATTTTAATTCGTTGTAAGAGTTATTAGTTTAGTTGGACAACACTATTAATAAGTATGTAACTGAGGATATAGTGAATGCAAATGTTCCACTTCAAGTCTGCATCACTGGTCTTGAACCACTTTTTCTCCTTATGCATTGTGCTTTCTGCCTGAAGTTACAAGAAAATGGTATCTCCTTCGTGCTGCCGTCGGTACTGTCGTCCTGTCTGCGTGTAAATATAGAGAATATAAATAAAAATGATGATTTTGTTCGACATAAGAAACTAAATAGTTTCTCTTTGATGCCTTCATCGTCACTGACGTGATGAGCTATGTGAGAAGGAAATTAGTTTCATGTTTGTCTCATTCTCTGTAATCGGTGGTCGAAAACTAATTTAACACCAAGAATGTTCTGAATGACTGAAAAAGAGTGGAATAGGCAGCCTAGTTTTAATGTATAGTCTGCTCCTCTTTTAAAATTAACAGCTAAAGAAAAGAGGGAGGAAGAGAGAGAGAGAGAGAGAGAGAGAGAGAGAGAGAGAGAGAGAGAGAGAGAAAAGATAAACGCATCTTCCTCTTCTTAGAGGGAAAATAAAACGTTCATTTGTCATACACAAGATTTTCACCCTAACAACACAAAAATCAGTACCGTTTTCAGTTTCCGTACTCCCCTACAAATACATTTAGTCGCTGGGGAATAGAGCAACAAGTTGCCGGACGAAACTGTCATTCTGTCACAACTCTTCCCATGCGTCATGAACTGCTTTTCACAGCGCTGGCTTTGTTGTCGGTGCTGGTCTTCTACGCCTAACAGTTTTCTCCATCTTTGACCAGCGAATTAAAAGTTGTACCTTACCCTTAGATACTAATATCTGTTTCAAATTAAGATATCCACAGCTACAAGAACACATTGTGTTATACCTCTTAGCACAAAAATATTCATGGTTTCATTTCAAGCCCTAGCATGTATGCACACCGAGTTGCTAGCGATAAATTATTTTCATGTTTCTTCATGTGTTGTCGGCAATAACGATAGGTCCCGTTATTTCTAGTCAAAACATGCATACATCTCACTACTGGTGAGTAAGCAATTCATGGATAGAAAACAACGACGGAAGATGCCGGGTTCGATTCCCTGTCAGGAAAAAAAGTTGTATCCTCGATTCAGTTTCAAACATCTCGCTGCTGCTGAAAATATTCGATATCAAACACCTGAAGTTTCTTAGCTAATAATCTGATTATGTGCTGCGTTTGAGTCTCCGTCACATTACTTTACATCATGGCGCTTCTTTTTACACATGTGCAAACTTTGTTACCTGAAACTATTACTTCCCCCATGGAATCCACAGCGCAGTCTGCAACGGCTCTCAGGTTGAAGCCGTGTTCCTTGAATTCAATAAATCGTTCAGATGGCTCTGAGAACTATGGGACTTAACTTCTAAGGTCATCAGTCCCCTAGAACTTAGAACTACTTAAACCTAAATGACCTAAGGACATCACACACATCCATGCCCGAGGCACTAGAGTCTCGGGGTCTTCTGGCTCCTTCTCAGGGTGGGTTCCGTAAAGGCCGCTCTGCCGCAGTCAATCTGGTGAGCCTGGAGTCAGCCATCCGTAAGGCCTTTGCCCGCCGTCAGCTCCTCGTCGCTGTCTTTTTTGACATGCGGAAGGCGTACGATACGATATGGCGACATCACACCCTTTCTACCCTTCATGGTTGGGGGCTTCGGGGTCCGCTGCCGATTTTCATACGAAATTTTCTGTCGCATCGTACCTTCCGCGTGCAAGTCGTGACGTCCCACAGTTCCTCCCGAGTTCAGGAGAACGGGGTACCACAAGGATCAGTCCTCAGTGTCTGCCTGTTTTTAATTGCAATTAATGGGTTCGCTGCGGCAGTGGGACCGTCTGTCTCCTTGTGTGCTGACGATTTCTGCCTCTACTGTAGCTCCATTGGCATTGCAGCTGCTGAACGTCAGCTGCGGGGCGCTATCCGCAAGGCGCAGTCTTGGACTGTAGCACATGGCTTCCACTTTTCGGCTGCCAAGACCTGCGTTATGCATTTCTGCCGGCTACGCATAATTCACCCTGAGCTACGGCTTTATCTTGCCAGCGAACTTCTTGCTGTGGTGGAGACACATCGGTTTATCGATGCAGTTTTGGATGCTCGGTTGACTTGGTTCCCTCATATTCGGCAGCTTAAACAGATGTGTTGGCGGCATCTTAATGCTGTGCGATGCTTGAGCCACACCAGCTGGGGTGCCGACCGGTCTACCCTCTTACGGCTCTACCAGGCGTTAATTCAGTCCCGTCTGGATTATGGGAGCCTGGCTTATGGTTCAGCATCCCCTTCTGCGTTGCGGGTGCTGGACCCCATCCATCACAGCAGGATCCGACTTGCCACTGGAGCTTTCCGGACAAGCCCTGTCAACAGCATACTTGTGGAGGCAGGTGTCCCTCCACTGCGGTTACGGCGCCAACGTTTACTGGCCGCTTATGCAACACACGTTTGTAGCTTGCCTGGGCATCACCTCCTGTTCCCTCAGTCTGTCGTCCATCTCCCAGAACATCGGCCCCGGTCGTGTTGTACGATCGCAGTTCACGTCAGAGAGCTTCTCTCCGGGCTGGGGGTTTTCCCTCTTCCACTTCTTTTCCGGGCCACTCTGCGTACACCGCCGCGGTGTGTGCCCCGCCCATGCCTTCGGCTCGAATTGGCACAGGGCCCGAAGGACTCGGTCCCTCCTGAGGCCTTCCGCCGCCGCTTTCTTTTCATCCTTGCCACGTATCAGGGCTCTGGCGTTGTCTACACTGACGGTTCGATGGTTGCTGGTCGTGTCGGTTATGCTCTCACTCTAGGGGACCACTATGAACAACACTCATTACCGGCTGGCTGCAGCGTTTTCACTGCTGAGCTGTTCGCCGTCTCTCGTGCCCTAGAGTATATCCGCTCCTGCTCTGGTGAGTCCTTCGTTGTCTGTAGCGACTCCCTGAGCTGTTTACCAGCTATCGACCAGTGTTTCCCTCGTTCTCGTCCGGTGATGGCTATCGAGGAGTCCCTCCACACTCTTGCCCGTTGCGGCCGCTCTGTGGTCTTTGTGTGGACACCGGGTCATGTCGGCATCCCAGAACGTGTTGACATGCTGACCAAACAGGCTGTCGGTGCACCAGCCTTATCGATTGGCATTTTGGAGAATGACCTCAGATCCGTTTTGCGGCAGAAGTTGCTTCGCACCTGGGGTGAAGAATGTCGCTCCCTGCCTTCACCCAACAAACTTCGGGTCATCAAGGAGGCTACCGGTCCGTGCTGCTCCTCTTTGCGGGTCTCTCGCAAGGAGTCTGATGTCCTCTGCAGGCTGCGCATTGGGCACACCCGGCTGACGCACAGCCACTTATTGCGCCGTGAGCACCCACCTCTATGTCGCTGCGGATCCGCTTCGACGGTGGTCCTCATTTTGTTGGCCTGTCCTCTTTTAACTGCTCTCGGGCAGACGTTTGCGCTGCCTGATAAGCTCTCTGCACTATTAACAGATGGCACTGCCATGGCAGACTTAGTTTTGGGTTTTATTCGTGCAGAGGGCTTTTATCACTTGACCTAAGTGTTTGTCTTTATTTTGTGTTGGGTATGGCCTTTGGCCTACGATTTTAGATTGAGTTTTTTAGTGTGTTTCTTGTTGGTTGGCTTTTCCTTTTTTGTCTCTATGGTCGGCCAACCACTGTCACACTCTGTGTGATTTTCATTCCTTTTGTCTGGTCTCTGTCTGATTCTTTCTTGTCCTGTGACTTCTCTTGTAATCTCCATTGTTCGTTTTTATTCTTTGTGGGTGTTTGAAGTTTTTGGAAAAAGGGACCGATGGCCCTAGCAGTCTGGTCCCTTCAACCCCATAAACCAACCAACCAACCAAGCCCGAGGCAGGATTCGAACCTGCGACGGCAGCGGTCGCGTGGTTCCAGACTGTAGCGCCTAGAACCGCTCGGCCACTTCGGCCGGCCCTTGAATTCAGTAAGGCGTTTGACACCGTCCCGCATTGCCGATTAATGAAAAAAAAAAAACGAGCTTCCGGAGTATCGGAGCAGACCTACGATCGGATTCAAGACTTTCTTGCAGACAGAACTCAACAGTTCGCTCTTTACGGAGCTAAATCGATAGTTGTAAAGGTAATGTCCGGAGTACCAATGGGAAGTGTGATGGGAGGACCGTTGCTGTATACGCAGAAAATCTCATAAAGTTTTGTTCGGCTGAACCCGCACTTCAGGTTTCTGCCGCCAGAGCGCTCGAGAGCGCAGTGAGACAAAATGGCGACAGGAGCCGAGAAAGCGTATGTCGTGCTTGAAATGCACTCACATCAGTCAGTCATAACAGTGCAACGACACTTCAGGACGAAGTTCAACAAAGATCCACCTACTGTTAACTCCGTTCGGCGATGGTATGCGCAGTTTAAAGCTTCTGGTTGCCTCTGTAAGGGGAAATCAACGGGTCGACCTGCAGTGAGCGAAGAAACGGTTGAACGCGTGCGGGCAAGTTTCACGCGTAGCCCGCGGAAGTCGACGAATAAAGCAAGCAGGGAGCTAAATGTACCACAGCCGACGGTTTGGAAAATCTTACGGAAAAGGCTAAAGCAGAAGCCTTACCGTTTACAATTGCTACAAGCCCTGACCCGATGACAAAGTCAAACGCTTTGAATTTTCGGCGCGGTTGCAACAGCTCATGGAAGAGGATGCATTCAGTGCGAAACTTGTTTTCATTGATGAAGCAACATTTTTTCTTAATGGTGAAGTGAACAGACACAATGTGCGAATCTGGGCGGTAGAGAATCCTCACGCATTCGTGCAGCAAATTCGCAATTCACCAAAAGTTAACGTGTTTTGTGCAATCTCACGGTTTAAAGATTACGGCCCCTTTTCCTTCTGCCAAAAAATGTTACAGGACACGTGTATCTGGGCATGCTGGAAAATTGGCTCATGTCACAACTGGAGACCGACAGCGCCGACTTCATCTTTCAAAAGCATGGTGCTCCACCGCACTTCCATCATGATGTTCGGCATTTCTTAAACAGGAGATTGGAAAACCGATGGATCGGTCGTGGTGGAGATCATGATCAGCAATTCATGTCATGGCCTCCACGCTCTCCCGACTTAACCCCATGAGATTTCTTTCTAAGATTCAGTGTTTAAACCTCCGCTACCAAGAAACGTGCCAGAACTGCGAGCTCGCATCAACAATGCTTTCGAACTCATTGATGGGGACATGCTGCGCCGAGTGTGGGAGGAACTTGATTATCGCCTTGATGTCTGCCGAATCACTCTAATAGAAAGCGTCGGATGCTCTTTAAGGCTATTCGCGGATGATGCAATTATGTATACCAAAGTAGCAAAGGCAGAAGATAGTAAGAATTTGCAGAACGACCTGGAGAGAATTAATGAATGGTGCAGGCCCTGTCGGTTGATCTTGAACGTAAATAAATGTAACGTACTGCGCATACATAGGAAAAGAAATCCACTACTGTACGGCTGCACTATTGATGACAAACAGCTGGAGACAGCGTCTGCCGTAAAATATCTAGGCGTAACTACCCAAGTGGAATGACCACATAAAACAAATAGAGAGAAAAGCAAACACCAGACTCAGAAGAAAGTGGCTTATAAGGCGCTTGTTCGGCCGATCCTTGAGAATCTGGGATCTCTATCGCGTAGGACTGACAGAGAAGTTTCGGAAGATCCAACGAAGAGCTGCTCGTTTCGTGACGGGATCGTTTAGCTGGAGAGAGAGGATTACGGAGATGCTAAACAAACTCCACTGGCAGACGTTACAAGACAGGCATTGTGCACCACGGAGAAATTTACTATTGAAATTTCGGGACAGCACTTTTCAGGAGGAGTCGGGAAACATATTACTTCCACTCACATACATCAAGCGTATTGACCAATAGGAGAAAATTCGAGAAATTAGAGCCAATACAGAGGCTTACCGACACTCATTCTTCCCACGCACTATTCGCGAGTGGAACAGGGTTGGAGGGATCAGGTAGGGGTATCGAAAGTACCCTCCGCCACACATCATTAGATGGCTTGGAGATTATGATGTAGATGTATATGAAATGTGTTTCGTGGTTAGTTAAGAAGAAGATAATGATCTTGACAGGATTCCAGGCAGAGCACGAAAATTTTCAAGTTCAGATATGCTAACTGCTACTGGTGGAAACTTCGATACTTCACGACTGTTTATGCCTAGTCACCAATGACGAACCTTGCTGTGATCGAGTTTCGGTCAGGCACGAAACCTTGCTTGGTTACAATGACTAAAGGTGCTTGGTTTTAATCCAGAAGAAAAAAATTCGTCACGTCGTTTGAAGCCAAACATGTGCACAAATAATTGCTCAATCGCGAGGACAGAGAAATTACTGGTGAAACGATGTTAATTTTGAGGTTTTCATAGAGCGCTTGCCACTGTTAACCGCGTTGGTTTAACTGATTTGTTCAACATCCAGTTTATGACAAACCAGGAACGACGTTGCACAGATGTGGGAAAGTTTTTAAAGAGCAAGAATACTTCGAATTGTCATTGAACTTTATCTCTTCTCCTTAAAAATGTTAAAGTTTGCTTAAAGATTACTGGAATGCCTTGTGTTACCTAGTTAGATAAATTCAAGTGAGTATGGTGGCGATTTTGGAATATAACTTACTGTAATAAAATTGAATTTACAAGCGTTAAGGACTGTCTAACTTCGAATGACGCGTTTCCTAGTATCTGCAGTATCGTGGCGTTGATTTACATCTCGACTGATTACCTGAAAGAAAATTATTTTTAGTGATCTCTTGTATGGTCTTGTATAGTCAAACGACTCTTAGTGCAGGTAGATTAGGGGATCTGCGAGACAGCTACATTGTGTGGGCTACATGCAAATCAGGCTAAACGTAATATAGGTCGTTCTAATACTTACGGATTTGATAGTACGTTGACATAGTGAAAAGACTAATGAAAACACAGTTCCCCATTAAATAATGTAATGTGGAAATTAACCATATTATCAGATGTGATTGCTGAGATAATGCGTAACATAGACTCTCTTATCATAAATGTCTTGGAAACTTGTTTGTGGACATTAATGGGGGTGTGTTCTCTGTTCACCTTTAAGACACGTTGTCTCTGTTGGGGGCATTTTCGATAAGGTTCAAACGTAAGTGTCAGTTCGTTTGATATTAAGTGACGAAATGTGTCTGACTAAATGTGTCACTTGCGAGTCAAGCTTCCTAAAGCTGTCGCGGTAACTTCTTACCCTCGCAAGACTGCATTAAATCCACTGGAATGCAAATGGGACAAGTTACATGTTTTTTTTTTTTTTCGTTTACTACCATGAATGCCGTTTTAGGTTTTCTTTTTCGGTATTTCATGAGTGATTGTCATTGAGTGACAGTATGAGTAGCTGAAAATTAACGTGCAGTGGTGGTGGGGGAAGAAATGAGGCCAGAAAAGTTGGGATCGGTGATTCGAATTTCAAGCTTTAAACTTTTCCCACCACTGAATACAGAGCGTCGGTCTGGACATGTGAAAAAAGCACGAAGCGTTAGTGAGACAGTCAACCGCGAGGCTGAAACCGGGTTGATGACTGGCGATTTCAAATCTCACGAAATTTCTTCCTCGTCACTTTAGACAACAGTTGGTTTGGACGTGAGAGAAAGGTTTGGAATGTGAGCGGGGCAGCCGAATGTGGGGCTGCAAACAGTCTATTAGTGAAGTTTTTTTCAAATTTGGCGCACCTCTCCCCCCACTACTTCAGATAAAACGCCGTTTTGAAGGCAACGGAGACGGACAAGGTGTTAGCGAGACAACTGAACACAGAATAGCAATCAATAGAACGACTGGGTGTTTTCAGATCCAAGGGGCCTCTCCTCTCACATTTGTGACGCGGGAGCCATGCTCGCGGGAGAGAGGGGCTGTAGACGACAGGGTAAACGATAGTTTCGGAGAAGAATGGATAAATTATGATGGTGGGGAGAGAGGTTGATACAACATTTTCAGATTCAACGAATCTTGACTTCCCGAACTCATAGGACTGTGGAATGCCTTCGATTGTGGGAGTGCTTTCGGGGCAGTGAGCGGTAAGCACTTGGTGGCGTCTGTTTGCTCGAGTTGAGTAGGTCTACACAGACACGCTCATGGGAGCGCTTCTAAAGGTCCAGTTGCAGTAATGTGACCATCTGTCAAAAGCCCGGAAAACAAAATTTTGCAGCGCAGACGTGCAGGAATAGAGTCACTGAGGTTTTGCAAAATACAGACAGCGATGTGGAGCCATGCCGACTCGAGTGCCGTGGCCAGCTGCTCTAGGTTCCTCGGTTGAGGATCTATGGCGCGAATAGCCAGAGCGAGTTGCTCCCACAGACTCTCGACTGGGTTTAAATCTGCGGAGTTCGCTTGCCAGGGGAGTAAGTAATTTCATCCTGGTGCTCTTTTAACCATGCACGTGCACTAGGAGTTGGGTGATACGTTGTATTGTCCTGGTGGTACATGCTGTCGTGTCTGGAAAAACGATCTGCATATGATCCTCAAGGATAGATGCATACTTGACTTGATCCATCGCGCCTTCCCCATTGACGAGATCACCCAGGCAACGCTACAGAAACGTTCACCAGACCACAATGCTTCTTCCTACTATCTGGACCCTTCCGACGATTAATGAAGGGTGTGTGCTTTCAGATGTTTGGCGCCATCACGCCATAGACGCCAACGGCCATGTATTATCTGCACAGGCCAACTGTGCCTCTCACTGGACGCACAGTTGCGGTACTGACCTGCAAATTTCAGTCTTAGTCGCCGATGAACAGCAGTCATCATGGATACACGAACCGGAGGCCCTTACGCAGCAACGTTCGCTGAACACTGTTAGCATCCTCTTGATTTATCAGGCGGGCAGCTGCTCTACAGTTGCACGTCTATTCGCCCATACACATCACCATAGCTGTCTTCTACCCCTATCATCTATGGCCTGTGTTGCACCACAGTTGCCTTGCGCCAGTTTTGGATAGCGCCATTTGGCATGCACGGTATTGTCTAACCACGACGGGACACTAACAGGTTACAAACTTAATCACTTCGGAAATGATTTAGCTCTTCACCCAAGAGCCACTGATCATGCCGTTTTGGACGTTAGATAAATCGGTCCTTTTCCGCATTGCGATGTCCGCTGCACTGTTTTTTCCCTCCTCCCCTCCCCCTGGACATGTTTTATGTATTCTTAACCGCTAGTGCTGCCACCTGCCGTCTGTGAGCTGTTATGGCACATTGACATTGAACATAGGGGGTGGTCACGTTTTGATTGCGATTGTATGGTGCACTTGAACTATGTTTTCTTAAGGAATAAAGACTCACACCGCAAATTGTGACATCATTTAATCAGTTAGCATAAGCAACCCTCAGTCTTCCCCAGATTTTTTCCCTTCCATAGTTGCTATTAGTAGAAAGAGCAGAGGATTTATTTTCACATCTCAGTAAATAAATAAGCTGGAAATTAACTGTGCACCAAGTATGTTCTTTCGGACATGTCTGAAAGAACAGATGCCATCTTCATATCGTTAAGGCTAACCAGCCGAAGACCTTCTTCAGTGCCTAAACACCATCCCCTCCTTCCATCTCCTGGATTTTTGCATCACCCTCTATGGCCATCCCATTGCCCTCACTCCCCAATTGAAGAACCTTGGGGTCACCCTCGACCGCTTCCTTTCCTGAACCCCCCATCTCCAGACAATCCAAGCTAAGGCATGAACCCATCTCCACCTCCTCAAACTTCTCTTCGGCTGAATGAGGGGTTTGGACCTCTCCACTATCCTCCACACTTGTAAGTCCCTCATCCACCCCATTCTCTGTTATGCCCACCCCACCTGGATATCCACCCCTCCCATCAACCTTCAAATCCTTGAACACCATGCACTCTGGCTCCCCTATCGCATCCGTCTCCCATCCCCCATGTGGATCCTTTATGACTTGGTTCATTTCCCACACCTCTTCCTTTTCCTCACACGGATACGGATCCTTTACACCTCGTGCAAGCTTGATCCTCCCTACCCACTTGTCTCTCCCATCCTCCTGCACCCCAACCTGCTGCCACACCTGCACTCTTGCATCCTACCTGCTCTCCATCTTCATACTGTCCACACTTTTGCCTAAGGTGGCCTCCACCAACTCCCCCTTCCTGATGATGTCCTCATTCCCTCCATGTACCTCTCCTATCAGATCTTATCCTCCCCTTCTCTTCCTTCCCCCTTTTCCTCCAGGGTCCCTCTCTCCTTCATTGACTTCCTTTCTCCCTCCTCCCCTCCTCTCTCCCAGTTTCCCACTCCCTCCCCCTCCTCCCTCCCTGGCCTTCCACACTCAACATTACCCTCTCCCCTCCCCTCCCTTTCCCTTTCTCCCATTGGCGTCATCCCCCCTCCTTCCCTTCTGCCTGTCCCTTCCCCATGATGGCAGCCCCTCCATCCTCCCTTGTGTTCAGTGTTCTCAGCATGGAAGGTCGTCGCCAGTGTTTTGTGCAACAGTGTTTTTCGTCGTTATAGTGCATCAGCATTCTCTTTGGTGTGCTCCTTAGTTCGGTGGACAACTGGCTGCCCTCGTTTGTGTGCTGTGTTGACTTTGCTTATTTGTCATGTGCCGTCCACTGAATGCCTCCATCACATTCTTATGTGTACCAACTGTTTTTAACATTCATGTCTACTGTTTTTCTGTCTTCATGTACGATTTATGTTATTCTACAGACCGAAGAGCGGCGTCTGTAAGCCGCTGCCGGCCCACTTTGGATGAATGGGATTTACGATAAAGAGAAAAAAAAAAAGACGAATTGTCTAAACTCTTACGGGACTCGATGGATTGTCTGCTGTGACTAATGGGTATAATAGCAAGGGCACTACGAATGTAGTGTGTGGACTATAACTTGATAATGTGGGTCTCACGGGGAGCATGTCGGCGATAAGTGCATGCAGTCGTGCTATCCTCTGTGCCCTCGGTGGCTCAGATGGATAGAGCGTCTGCCATATAAGCGGGAGATCTCGGTTTCGAGTCCCGGTCAGGGCACAAATATTCATCTGTTCCCTTTGATGTACACTCCTGGAAATGGAAAAAAGAACACATTGACACCGGTGTGTCAGACCCACCATACTTGCTCCGGACACTGCGAGAGGGCTGTACAAGCAATGATGATACGTACGGCACAGCGGACACACCAGGAACCGCGGTGTTGGCCGTCGAATGGCGCTAGCTGCGCAGCATTTGTGCACCGCCGCCGTCAGTGTCAGCCAGTTTGCCGTGGCATACGGAGCTCCATCGCAGTCTTTAACACTGGTAGCATGCCGCGACAGCGTGGACGTGAATCGTATGTGCAGTTGACGGACTTTGAGCGAGGGCGTATAGTGGGCATGCGGGAGGCCGGGTGGACGTACCGCCGAATTGCTCAACACGTGGGGCATGAGGTGTCCACAGTACATCGATGTTGTCGCCAGTGGTCGGCGGAAGGTGCACGTGCCCGTCGACCTGGGACCGGACCGCAGCAACGCACGGATGCACGCCAAGACCGTAGGATCGTACGCAGTGCCGTAGGGGACCGCACCGCCACTTCCCAGCAAATTAGGGACACTGTAGCTCCTGGGGTATCGGCGAGGACCATTCGCAACCGTCTCCATGAAGCTGGGCTACGGTCCCGCACACCTTTAGGACATTTTCAGCTCACATCCCAACATCGTGCAGCCCGCCTCCAGTGGTGTCGCGATAGGCGTGAATGGAGGGATGAATGGAGACGTGTCGTCTTCAGCGATGAGAGTCGCTTCTGCCTTGGTGCCAATGATGGTCGTATGCGTGTTTGGCGCCGTGCAGGTGAGCGCCACAATCAGGACTGCATACGACCGAGGCACACAGGGCCACTACCCGGCTTCATGGTGTGGGGAGCGATCTCCTACACTGGCCGTACAGCTCTGGTGATCGTCGGGGGGACACTGAATAGTGCATGGTACATCCAAACCGTCATCGAACCCATCGTTCTACCATTCCTAGACCGGCAAGGGAACTTGCTGTTCCAACAGGACAATGCACGTCCGCATGTATCCCGTGCCACCCAACGTGCTCTAGAAGGTGTAAGTCAACTACCCTGGCCAGCAAGATCTCCGGATCTGTCCCCCATTGAGCATGTTTGGGACTGGATGAAGCGTCGTCTCACGCGGTCTGCACGTCCAGCACGAACGCTGGTCCAACTGAGGCGCCAGGTGGAAATGGCATGGCAAGCCGTTCCACAGGACTACATCCAGCATCTCTACGATCGTCTCCATGGGAGAATAGCAGCTTGCATTACTGCGAAAGGTGAATATACACTGTACTAGTGCCGACATTGTGCATGCTCTGTTGCCTGTGTGTATGTGCCTGTGGTTCTGTCAGTGTGATCATGTGATGTATCTGACCCCAGGAATGTGTCAATAAAGTTTCCCCTTCCTGGGACAATGAATTCACGGTGTTCTTATTTCAATTTCCAGGAGTGTAATTCAACGTCTGTCAGAGGCTAACGGTATTGATTTAATTGTAATTTCATTCGAGATGACTGTCTCAATGCAGGATCGCGCCCTGCTTGTAAAGCTGTATTAGAAGAATCATGACTGTGCACACGTCGCTCTGCAGAAGTTCCGGACACCGAAGGGTTTGAAAAAAGGCGTTGGTCCGATGACTGCCGTGAGTCTGGAGAAAATGATTCGCAAATTCGAAAAGACGGATTTTTTTTGTGGGCTACCTGACAGAGGGAGGAAACGAACTAATTTGACGTTAGTGGAAGCGATGGCCACAGCAGTGCAGGAAGAGACGAGTGGTAGTGCGCAAACGTTTTGTGCATGGAGAATTGCCCGAACATAGGACATAACCGAGAGCACGGTGCGCAAAATCCTACAGCTACAGATGATACAGCGCCTCAAAGCGACTCAGATCTACACAGTGATGAAGAGTGGAACGACGACTGTTCACATCTTATCAGTGAAGGGGACATGTCATTCAGTAAAAAGTGCTGCTTCAAAACATGTTTCCAGTGAAAGTTGCAATGAACTGCGCTACTTTTCAAAACTTTTTATGATGACACTTCCAGCATAATCGTAAATATTAGAAATAGGTATGCTACTCTAAACAGACCTTTGTATGGTGGAAATACCGGTACAACAAAAGAATGAAGTGCTATAAACATTATGGAGATACAGGCATTTATTGGATGCCTTACTGTTATTGGTATTCATGGACTTCCAGCACGGCCAAATTATTGGAGTTCAGATTCAATTCTAAGAGATAGTAAAAGGACAAAAAAAATTGATGAGAACATCCATCGTAACAACAACGAGTATCAGAAACCTCTAAGCCACCCTGAGTACAAGCTTCACAAACTGCGGCCTTTTCTAACAAACTTTTTAGAGAACTGGAAAGCAAATCACGCTCACTCCACTCTTCTGACTGTTGACGAGAGCATAACTGATTTCAAAGGCTTCGGTACGAAGCAGTAAATTCCGATGAAATCTTTCAAGGGAGGAAAAAGTGTGGTGTTTTCGCGATGTAGAGTCAGGATACGCAATGGATTTCGACATATACATTGGTAAATTGAAAGAAAATAGTAATGGTTACACACTAGGAGAAGAGCAGACCTAAAACTAACAGAATGCGTACATTATAAGGCTACATTTCTGGCATTTGGAAACTTCTATAAATCACCGTGGATGCTGTGTATATTGCTGAAGAAATAGATTTAATCCTGCTGACGGTCACCCAGTCAATCGCATAGGTCTCCCTTCTGTGATGGAAGATAATGTAGGTTATGAAGACGACGATTCCAGTTTCAAATAAAAGATGCAATCTCTGCTTTGAACTGCATGGACAACCGTGATGACACATAGCTGCATAGGGTTCAGTATTCACGAGACATCTACATCTATGTCTACTTTATTACTCTGCTATTCACATTTAAGTGCCTGGCAGAGGGTTCAGTGAACCACTTTCATGCTGTCTCTCTACCGTTCCACTCTCGAATGGCGCGCGAGAAAAACGTGTACTTAAATTTTTCTGTGCGAGCCCTGATTTCTATTATTTTATAGTGATGGCCATTTCTCCCTATGTAGATGGGTGCCAACAGAATGTTTTCTCAATCGGAGGAGAGAACTGGTGACTGAATTTCATGAGAAGGTCCTGTTGCAACAAAAAACGTCTTTGTTTTAATGATTGTCACTCCAGTTCACGTATCATGTCTGTGGCACTATCTCCCCTATTTCACGGTAATACAAAACGAGCTGCCCTTCTTTGTACTTTTTCGATGTCATCTGTCAGTCCAACCTGATGCGAATCCCACACCGCAAGGCAATACTCCAGAAAAGGGCGGACAAGAGTGTTGTAAGCAGTCTCTTCAGTAGACCTGTTGCATGTTCCAAGTGTTTTGCCAAAGAATCGTAGTCTTTGGCTTGCTCTACCCACAACATTATCTATGTGATCGTTCCAATTTAGGTTATTTGTGATTGTCATCCCTAAGTATTTAGCTGAACTTACAGCCTTCAGATATGTGTGACTTATCGCCTAATCGAAATTTAGTCAATTTCTTTTAGTACTCATGTGAATAACTTCACACTTTTCTTTATTCAGGGTCAATTGTCACTTTTCGTGCCACACAGATAAATTATCTAAATCATTTTGCAATAGTCACTCGCAAGAATGAAGAACTGACACAGTCATATGTATTCTGCCTCTTAGCCGTGTCTAATCATAACAAGATCATGGGTAGCGTTTACAGACTCGATCAACTGAGAGAAAGATATACCCTAGACAGACGTTATGTCAAATCGTGGCATATAATTCTGTACTTACTGACTGATCTCGCTGTAGTGAACAGCTTTTTGTTATGGAAGATTAACAAGCGCTCTATATCAAAGAAGGATCAGTTATCATTTCGTTTCAAAACAGCATGACAGCTCATTGCTAGATATGCTATTAGGAAATGTCCAGGCAAAATACCTTCATATCTTACAACAAAGGGAGTAGTTCCTCTGGACATCAGGCTATCACAGGTTGGAAACCATCGTCCTGATTTTCCTATCGTGGGAAGTACTTATCGTAGATAAAGGCTTTGCAGCAGTAAGCAGACGGAAAAACGCACTTACATGCACAGTTTGAAATGTCCCACTGTGCGCGGATCCATGTTTCCACCAATTTCATGGAAAATAATTTGTTTTCATTCAATGGTGTGTTATGTACAACTGTTTCTGTAATTTTATGAGAATATATCACTAACTACAACGGAGGTGTATCTGTTGACAGGCCAGACAAACGTGTGGTCCTGAAGAGGAGCAGCATCTTTTTCAATAGTTGCAGGGTCTATAGCCTGGATGACTGATCTGGTCTTGTAGCATTACCCAAAACGGCCATGCTGTGCTGGTACTGCTAACGGCTTAAAGCAAGGGGACACAACAGCCGTAATTTTTTCCGAGGGCATGCAACTTTACCGTATGTTTAAATGATGATGGCGTCCTCTTGGATAAAATACTCTGGAGGTAAAATTGTCTCCCATTTGGATCTGCAGCCCGAGGTTGCTCAGGAGGACGTCGTTATCAGGAGAAACAAAACTGGCGTTCTACGGATTGGAGCGTGGAATGCCAGATCCCTTAATCGGGCAGGTAAGTTAGAAAATTTAAAACGGAAAATGAATAGGATAAATTTATATATAGTGGGCAGGAGGAACAAGACTTTTGGTCAGGTGAATACAGGGTTATAAATACTAAATCAAATAAGGGTAATTCAGGAGTAGATTTAATAATGAATAAAAAATAGGAGCGCGGGTAAGCTACTACGAACAGCATAGTGAACGCATTATTGTAGCCAAGATAGACACAAAGCCCACGCCTACCACAATAGTACAAGTTTATATATACCAGCTAGCTCCGAAGATGATGAAGAGATTGAAGAAATGTATGATGAGACAAAAGGAATCATTCAGATACAGAGGGTAGACGAAAATTTAATAGTCATGGGGGACTGGAATTCGATATTAGGAAAAGGAAGAGAAGAAAAAGTATTAGGTGAATAAGGTATGGGGGTAAGGAATGCAAATGGAAGCCGCCTGGTAGAATTTTGCGCAGAGCATAACTTAATCATGGATAACACTTGGTTTAAGAATCATGGAAGAAGGTTCTATAGGTGGAAGAAGCCTGCAGACACTGGAAGGTTTCAGATAGATTATATAATGGTAAGACAGAGATTTAGTAACCAGGTTTTAATCGTAAGACATTTCCAGGGGCAGATGTGGACTCTGACCACAATCTATTGGTTATGAACTGTAGATTAAAACTGAAGAGCCGGCCTGTGTGGCCGAGTGGTTCTAGGCGCTTCAGTCTGGAACCGCGCGACCGCTACGGTCGCAGGTTCGAATCCTGCCTCAGGCGTGGATGTGTGTGATGTCCTTAGATTAGTTAGGTTTAAGTAGTTCTAATTTCTAGGGGACTGATGACCTCAGATGTTAAGTCCCATAGTGCTCAGTGCTCAGAGCCAAGACCTGAGTCGAAACAAGGCCCAGGGAGTAGACAACATTCCATTAGAACTATTGGTAGCCTTGGGAGAGCCAGCCCAGACAAAACTGGCGAGCAAGATGCATGAGACAGGCCAAGTACCTTCAAACTTCAAGAAGAATATAATAAATCCAATCCCAAAGAAAGCAGGTGTTGACAGGTGTGAAAATTCCCGAACTATCAGTTTAATAAGACATGACTGCAGAACACTAACACAAGTTCTTTACAGACGAATAGAAAAACTAATAGAAGCCGACCTTGGGAAAGATCAGTTTGGATTCCATAGAAATGTTGCAACACGTGAGGCAATACCGACTCTACGACTTATCTTAGAAGATAGGTTAAGGAAAGGCAAACCTACGTTTCTAGCATTTGTAGACTTAGCGAAAGCTTTTGAAAATGTTGACTTTAATACTCTCTTTCAGATTCTGAAAATGGCAAGGGTCAAATACAGGAACGAAAGGCTATTTACAATTTGTACAGAAACCAGATGGTAGATATAAGAGTCGAGGGGCATGGAAGGGAAGCAGTGGGTGGGAAGGGAGTGAGACAGGGTTGCAATCTATCCCCGATGTTATTCAATCTGTATACTGAGCAAGCAGTAAAGGAAACAAAAGCAAAATTTGGAGAAGGAATTAAAATCCATGGAGAAGAAATAAAAACCTTGAAGTTTTCCGAAGACATTGCAATTCTGTCAGACACAGCAAAGGACCTGGAAGAGCTATTGAACGGAGTGGACAGTGTCTTGAAAGGAGGATATAAGATGAACATCAACAAAAGGAAAACGAGGATAATGGAATGTAGTCGAATTAAATCAGGTGATACTGAGGGGATTAGATTAGGAAATGAGACAATTAAAGTACACTACTGCCCATGAAAATTGCTACACCACAAAGATGACGTGTTACAGGCGCGAAATTTAACCGACAGGAAGAAGATGCTGTGATACGCAAATGCTTAGCTTTTCAGAGCATTCACCCAAGTTTGGCGCTGGTGGCGACACCTACAACGTGCTGACATGAGGGAAGTTTCCAACCTATTTTTCATACACAAACAGCAGTTGACCGGCGTTGCCTGATGAAACGTTGTTGTGATAACTCGTGTAAGGTGGAGAAATGCATACCATCACGTTTCCGACTTTGATAAAGGTCGGATTGTAGCCTATTGCGATTGCGGTTTATCGTATCGCGACATTGCTGCTCGAGATCCAATGACTGATAGCTGAATATGGAATCGGTTGGTTCAGGAAGGTAATACGGAACGCCGTGCTGGATCACAACAGCCAGCCGAGATGACAGGCATCTTATCCGCATGGCTGTAACGGATCGTGCAACCAGGTTTCGATCCCTGAGTCAACAGATGGGGACGTTTGCAAGACAACAACCATCTGCACGAACAGTTCGACGACGTTTGCAGCTGCATGGACTATCAGCTAGGAGACCATGGCTGCGTTTACCCTTGACGCAGCATCACAGACAGGAGCGCCTGCGATGGTGTACTCAACGACGAACCTGGGTGCACGAATGGCAAAACGTCATTTCTTCGGATGAATCCAGGTTCTGTTTAGAGCATCATGATGGTCGCATCTGTGTTTGGCGACATCGCGGTGAACGCACATTGGAATCGTCTACTTGTCATCGCCATACTGGCGTATCACCCGGTGTGATGATATGAGATGCCATTGGTTACACATCTCGGTCACCTCTTGTTCGCAGTGACAGCACTTTGAACAGTGGATGTTGCATTTTAGATGTGTTACCACCCGTGGTTCTATCCTTTGATTCGATCCTTGCGATACCCTACATTTCAGCAGGATGTTGCACGACCGCATGTTGCAGGTCCCGTAGGGCCTTTCTGGATACAGAAAATGTTCTACTGCTGCCCTGGCCAGCACATTCTCCAGATCTCTCACCAACTGAAAACGTCTGGTCGATGGTGGCCAAGCAACTGGCTCGTCACAATACGCCAGTCGCTGCTCTTGATGCACTGTGGTATCGTGTTGAAGCTGCATGGGCAGCTGTGCCTGTGCATGCCATCCAAGCTCTCTTTGACTCAATGCCCAGGCGTATCAAGGCCGTTGTTACGGCCAGAGGTGGTGGTTCTGGGGACTGATTTCTCAGAATCTATGCACCCAAATTGCGTGCAAATGTAATCACATGTCAGTTCTAGTATATTTTTCCAATGAATACCCGTTTATCGTCTGCACTTCTTCTTGGTTTAGCAATTTTAATGACCAGTAGTGTATTAGAGTAGTTTTGCTATCTGGGGAGCAAAATAACTGACAATGGTCGAAGTAGAGAGGATATAAAATGTAGATAGGCAATGACAAGGAAAGCGTTTCTGAAGAAGAGAAATTTGTTAAAATCGAGTCTAGATTTAAGTGTCAGGAAGTCTTTTCTGAATGCGTTTATATGGAGTGTAGACATGTATAGAAGTGAAACATGGTCGATAAATAGTTTAAACAAAAGTAGAATAGAGGCTTTCGAAATGTGGTGCTACAGAGTTATGCTGAAGATTAAATGGATAGATCACGTAACTAACGAAGAGGTACTGAACAGAATTGTGGAGAAGAAGAATTTGAAGCACAACTTGTCTAGAAGAAGGGGTCTGTTTGTAGGGCGTGTTCTGAGGCAGTGTGGAGGGTAAAAATTGTAGAGGGAGACCAAGAGATGAATACACTAAGCAGATTAGAAGGATATAGGTTGCAGTAGTGCTTGGAGATGAAGAAGCTTGCACAGGATAGGGTAGCATGGAGAGCTGCATGAAACCATTCTCTGGACTGAATACCACAACAATAACAAGAACATATCACTAAATAATTTAAAAAATTAGATATTTTCATATAGCTTCATGGTGAAAAGTGCCAGAGGGAAAAATAATTCACACTTGCTGGTATGAGTCAAATGTAGATTGTAAACTAAAAACGAGTTGCAAAATCGTAATGCCTATTAACTACAATGTAACTTAATATCTAACTAAATTCAGTTTCCTTCCCTACTTGTTCGCCCAGGAAGGTTTGCGCCCTATGCACAATCATTGAGCAAACTGGACTGCTGCTATCACTTTGAAACTCATGAGTGGTTCTTTCTGTTGATTTCATGCGACTTTTTACAGTCACCTTCAGCAACCTTTGAAACTCATGAGTGGTTCTTGCTGTTGATTTCATGCGACTTCAGCAATGCTCTACGGGCCCTGTCCGCCATTACAGACGTCTTTCTGGTCTTAGTTTAGCCGTGGTTGTTAACTTCGCATTTCTACTTGGCAGTCACATCACCAGCAGTTGATTTGGACAGCTGTAGAAGGGTTGAAATGTCTCTGATGGATTTGATTCTTAAGTGGCTTCCAATGGCTGGTCCAGGTTTTAAGTCAGTGACCTCTCCTGACAGAATCAATCTACCGTTACTGATTGTCGACTAAAACATAATATTCCTTGTTCAATTTATACCCGCGGGTTCGCCTCTCCTGGCATCTAGTTGTCAGTTCTGCAACATATAGGGGTTCTCTGACGCTTTTAATCAGTTAGTGTATATGAAACGAGAATTAAAAGAAACAGAGTTTATTGTGTGATCATTACCATCATGTTCTTAAATTTGTCTCTCGTTTCCCTTTGACTATATTGCTCGTTTTGACATGATTACCATAATCTTTCCCAGCTTTTCAAGTGGTTTGACATATATTTTAACATTCAGAACGAATTTAGACACTAAACTGTGTGTCTGACCGGTACTCGCACCTAGGACCTTTGTCCTATGTTAGCAGCTGCTTTTCCAACTGAGCTGTCCAAGCACGACCCACGACCCGCCTTCACCGTTTAGGGGGGTAGGATATAGCTCTGGCAGAAGGACAGCTGTGAGTGTAGGTCGTGAGTCATACTTGGATAGCTCCTTTGGAAAAGGCTTCGCTCACGCAGGGCACAGGTTTATGGTTCGAAACCATGCATGTCTGGCACACAGGTTTAGTATGACAGGAAGTTTCATATTTTAGTATATGAGCAGCACGTTTGTTTCAAACTTAACATGGTCTTTCTGGACAATGTTGGTCTCTCTTGGGAGCAGAGGATGATTCAAACAACAAGTCAGGAAATATCGTCTTGAAATATTTGTCATTCAATGAGCTTTTTTTCGGCATGACTGCTGGTGACTTTTGCAGTTATTATTTTGTGAACGACGTCTAGATTGTCGTCAAAGTAGCTGTTACATTGCTTAAAAACCCAGAAAACTGCGTGCTCTCAAAAGTACACCGGTTTTGACAAACCCAATGAGCGTAAACGTAGGTACACAGCGCTTTAAATACACGTCATTTACTAACAGCACGGCTTTGACTTTTGAGACGAATTTCACGTTAAATTCTTATTAATGTAAACGCAAAAAGGAAGGAAAAAGTTAAAATTCCGTATTATTCATCATTTAAAGTTAGATCAAATCTTTTGTGGTATGTTACTGAATGGAACGTGCTTCTTGTAAATTCAATGATAGTCTGTTAGTACAAAATTCACTGTTAATTTTAAAGACCATTTTGGAGTATAACCTTTAAAGGAGATGATAATGGTATATACCGTTAAAGGCCGTTTATATAGAACGAGACTAGAAATAAGCCGAATTCAGAACACTGTGATACACCACTAATGAACATTTTGTCACTGTGATGACACTGATCCATTACGCACATTATCTGTTCTTTTAAATGTAATGTGTTCCTTTGATGAGGTGCCAAATAACTATTAACTACATTTTTAGGAGCATATTGGAAGAACTTTAAAAAATACATAATTATCAGTATATTCTACGGGCACTGAATGTTCAAGTTGTCATTATTTTGTCACCGACTTAAAAATGTGGATCTTCGGTGGAAAGTAAAGCTTGAAATTCATATATTATTTTGGCTTTTAACGGCGTCATAGAACCATATTTCATAACAAATAATACTGTTTAGAGTAAATGGTCTTATTGATTACACAAGTGTGTCTGGCAATTGCCAACTAGATGTTATCAAAAGACATAGTTATTATACTTACACCGTAAAGAATTCGAAGGCAGCTATGCTCGTAGCCATTCCAATCGATTTTGCAGCATTCTGTAAAGACACAAAATTGCTTCTTAAAACGTTATCAGGATATATTATTAGAGCTCTTAGCAGTACAGTAATAGCTTACGATTAGACATTAGACGTCTATGTAGAAAGCATACGATTAGACGTCCATGTAGAAAGATACAAATATGTTTTCACGGAAACTTCGTGGTGTACTGTTGAAGAATATCGCGTTGTACGGACTCTTAGTCAGCAAAGGCGCGAGGATCTTTAGTCTCAGGTATTGCAGTATATCACAAAGATTGTTTACTACCTGATACAGCTACGATTATCACTTAGCTAATCTGTGTTACGAGATCAGTTTTAGCATCACAGTATTCCTTTTTACTTCATGATTTGACAGGCACATAACGGTCTCTGTCCCTGTATTCATTCCAAAAAACTGATTGACAGCTGTAGAACAAGAGTGTGGGAATCAATTTCAGGCTACCATTTTATTGTTAATAAGAGTTCCCTTAATTATATTAATTGTTAATAATTCAATAAAACTGCCCAACAGATTTTTTTGTTGATTAATTGTCGCGTAAATTCAGAGTGGTGCTACCGACGACATTAAGCACTAAACCGAGAATGCAAACTCTCTGAATTACACTCAGGTGACAAAAGTCACGGGGTATCCCCTAATGTCGTGTCGGACCTCCTTTTGCTCGGCGTAGTGCAGCAGCTCGATGTGGCATCGACTCAACAAGTCGTTGGAAGTACCCTGCAGATATATTGAGCCATGCTGTCTCTACAGCTTTCCATAGTCGCGAAATTGTTGTCGCTGCATGATTTTGTGCACCAAAAAAATGGCTCTGAGCACTATGCGACTTAACGTCTGAGGTCATCAGTCGCCTAGAACTTAGAACTAATTAAACCTAACGACATCACACACATCCATGCCCGTGTCAGGATTCGAACCTGCGACCGTAGAGATCGCCTGGCTCCAGACTGTAGCGCCCAGTACCGCGGGGCCACTCCGGCCGGCTTTGTTCACCAACTGACCTCTTGATTATGTTCCATAAATGTTTGATGGGATTCATGCCGGATGATCTAGCTGCCCAAATCATTCGTTAGAACTGTCCAGAATGTTCTACAGACCAATCGCGAGCGACTGTGGGCAGTGACATAGCGCATTGTCATCCATAAAAATGCCATCGTTATTTAGGAACATGAAATCCATGAATGGCTGCAAACGGTCTCTAAGTAGGCAAACACAGCGATTTCCAGTCAATGACTGGACTGTTTCAGTTGAAACGTAGAACCCATTCCATTCCATGTAAACACAGCCCACACTTTAATGGAGCCTCCACCAGCTCACACAGTGCCTTGCTGATAATTTGGTTCCATGGCTTCATGGCGTCTGCGCAGCGCTCGTACCCTGTAATCAGCTCTTAGCAACTGAAATCGGGACTCATTTGTCGAGGCCAAGGTTTTCCAGTCGCCTATGGTCCAACCGATATGGTCACGAACCCAGGAGAGGTGCTGCAGGGGATGTCGCTCTGTCAGCAAAGGCATTTGCGTCGGTCTTCTGCTACCATAGACTTTCAACGCCTAGTTTCAACTCCACTATCCTGACGGATACGTTCGTCGTACATCGCACATTGATATCTGCGGCTATTTCACGCACTATTGCTTGTCTGTTAGCACTGACAATTCTACGCAAACGCCATGGCATTCAGTCTTGAAGTGAAGGCTGTTGGTCACCGCGGTGTCCGTGGCGAGAGGCAATGCCTGAAATTTGATATTCTATAAATACTCTTGACACTATGGATCTCGGAATACTGAATTCCCTAACAATTTCCCAAAGGGATGTCCCAATCGTCTTGCTCCAACTATCAACCCACTTTTTCTTCAGATAAATCACCTGTGTACAAATGACAACTCCGCCAATGCAGTGCCTTTTTGTATTTCGCGTACGCGATACTACCGCCATCTGTATATGTGCGCATCCGTATCGCGTGACTTCTGCAGCCTCAACATATTTACAGAGGGCTACGCACACGAGGACATATCGTAGTGTTCCGTCCCGGTCGATTATATAACTGCAGTCGCTTGCTCGCCTGACCCCAACAAACGCGAGAGATTCGCCAAGCATTGTCAACCTGTGTTACAAATTCACTATGTCGAGAAGTTCTGCTGTGGAAAATGAACTGCAGTGTTTAGCCGAAATGACAGTTGATTTCCGTATCCTCTAAATGCTTACAAAGAATAAATTAAAAAAAAACAGGAATTGGAATTAACTGAACTTCTTGGGAAATGTAGGTTACTTTACAGAATATATTACATTTTTCACATACGGAATGTGGGTTGTGTACATCTTTCCAGAATGCAAAAACAATTCGTTTTTCATTTATTAGGCCTCAGTTTTATTTTCGTTGATAAGTGTTACAGTTTAACTGTTCGTATTCAGATACTTTGTTTGAAAACTCGATGTGTCTACAGAAATGTTTCAGAAACAGCACTGCTGATTGCTGTAATTGTTGCAAATTGTATGAGGAAGAGAAACGTACACAGAAATCGCGAGGAGTTCGACTAGAGATGTATACTAGATATGCCCTGAACATTTAAATTAAAATCTCCTCTTAATATTACGGTTCGTCATCCCGTTTAGGAGATAAAATCTTCAATAATGTGTCCAGTTGTTTCATAAATCATCAGATGGAATCCAGTGTATAGTGAATTCTGTTCAATACTACCTCTACAACAGAGGCTTCAAAATATTAGTCACTGCAAAATCGGAAGGTGTACTTTGTATTACTCATTAATTTAAATATCAACTGCGGCCCTGGTTCTTGAACGCTGAATAAAAATAAATTATAACACGAATTTCTTACTTAACGTGGACAAAACACCATCATTCTTAATAACCAGAAAAATAAGTCACAGCCATGCAGCCATACTGCCACACATCGCTTATCATTCATCAGATGATACGAATATTCCATGCGATGAGCGATCTACCGCTGTCATCCACAATTTGTTCACACACGTGCGATCTCCGGAGATAGTACGACCTGGCGACGGATCACTGCTATCCCTCGCTCGTGTGTCGGGCCCTTCAGAGTCTAATGTTCCTGGCTCATTACTTTTTGCAAGGTGATACAGCTGTAGTACAGTACTAGTGAGGAGCAAGAGATGCACTTCACTTCAGGAGTTTAGGGAGTGGATGATTTGCTGTAATTTAGCAGTATATTTGTAAGTACACTTCTGATTAGCGTTGAGATTTATAGAGCTATACGGACACATGTCTAGAGACCGTGAACGTGCTGAAGCCTGTTCCCAATGCACAGTGGCAACTGATGTGTAGTACCTTCCACGTACCTTGTAAGTCGTATTGTGTCCGTATACAAGGTGCACTGGTTTGCGTCACTTAAGGAAGAAAGTAACTTCCACGTGCCAAGTAACACAGCTCGATGAATCTTGGACCATTCGCAGAAAGAACTGCTACGTTACAGTACAATATAGTACAGTACTGTGTAGTAATGCAACTGAGAGGAATACGCGGTGAGACGAACAGAAAAGACACCTCCATTTAAATACAATAATTGCGCTGAAGTTACCTCGATTCATAATGGTACCCAGCATGTTACTCAAGTCGAGACATGTACTTTAAAAGGGAGTGTTATCACCACCGGCGACATTGCGTTCTCTGTAACATCGTACCATGCTGGCCACAAAGTTGGCAAGGAGTTCTTGTGGTAGAACGTTCCATTTCTGCAGCAAAACCGTCAAAAAATGGTACAAATGACTCTGAGCACTATGGGACTTAACATCTCAGGTCATCAGTCCCCTAGAACTTAGAACTACTTAAATCTAAATAACCCAAGGGCATCACAGACATCCATGCCCGAGGCAGGGTTCGAACCTGCGACCGTAGAGGTCCCGCGGTTCCAGACTACAGTGCCTAGAACCGCTCGGTCACACCAACCGGTGCAAAACCGTCATTTTCGACAATATTACTCGGTGCATTACGTGTTCTCTCACAATATGAAAGTACGTCCAGCATTGTCGAACAGGATCGTTTTGGTGGTCCAGGTGTTATCTTTTGGGGAGGCGCAATGTTGCGTGGGCGTACTTGCCTCCAAATCTTCGTACATGGCACGCTCATTGGCCAACGCTATTGTGACACCGTACTCCTCCCCTGTGTGCGTCTTTTCAGGAATGAGTTAGCCCACGTAGAAATCTTATAACGGGACGATAGTCTTCGAATTGACTGGGCTGCCCGTTTCTCCGCGACTTAAATCCTAGCCAGCACGTGTGGAATGCGGTGGGGATGCGTATACAAGAACTCGTTATCCAACCTTATGGCTAGCGTGAGAACACTTTGAAGAGCACACATTGCCTTCCGTGGTGCTAACACACACTATTACGAACGATGTCCCACCTTTTATAATATCAAGGAAACCATCACGAATCACGGTGACTTCAGTGTAATTATTGTCTTTGAATAAAACTGTGATTTCTCTTCGGCATAGTGCGTATTTCTTTCAGCCACCTGTTGTACTATACTGTAGTAGTTCGGCCGGCCGTTGTGACCGAGCGGTTTTAGGCGCTTCAGTCGGAACCGCGCGACCGCTACGGTGGCAGGTTCGAATCCTGCCTCGGGCATGGATGTGTGTGAAGTCCTTAGGTTGGTTAGGTTTAAGTAGTTTTAAGTTCTAGGGGACTGATGACCTCAGCTGTTAAGTCCCATAGTGTTCAGAGCCATTTGAACCATTTTTTTTTGTAGTTCTTTCTATGTCTGGTACAAGTTTCGTAGAGTAATGTTATTTGACGACAGTACACCATGCGAAAATTACTTTTGTCAATACGTTTTGCATACCTGGGTATATCCAGAGCGAGTAAATATCACGAGGCGCGGTTTACGTCAATTTATAGAGGACCACGTGACGATTTTATGACGTATATAATTAATTTTTAGTGGCTATAATGGCCGAATTATGTCTCCGGCTTTGTTTTTCTTACTTTTTTTCACCTAACTACACATCTTTACGTGCAAGTGGTAGGGGCCTAAGAGCGAATATACCATGATGTCCCACAACAAATTCTGCATTTTTTTCAACCGGGATTGGCCGAGAAAAGGATGTGTCGCATTACTTATTGAACGCTCCTCGTAGATCCAGGACACATGAACCCTCAAAGCTACTTCGACGAGGATTTCAGTGGTGTAACATATGCGCAACTTGATAAAATAGTACAAGATATCAATATTGCAAACGACTGTCCCCATACCACGTATGCTGCACTGCAGCAAATATAAGCAAACACGTAACTTAGTTACAGCTGTGAATATTATTATGACTGTCACATGAAGTGTTGTTGTTGAGGCTACAGGGCCCAATACAGCTACGGTTATAAGCGCTCAAATCATGACAAATTTCTACGGAACGAAGTCCTTGGTTCCAGAAGTTAGCTGACACACAGGAGCCTGAACGACCTTAGTGGGTGGGTAAAACTATAATAAGTAATGATAGTGAGCTTGGAACACTACTCAAAAAGAAACAAAAATTGTGGAAAGGTAAAATGGACGATTACAACTGCCATCCTTTTCGTGAGAGACCGTTCGGTAAGAGTTTCCAGGACAGCCGGTGACCGCAGTCAAAAATTAAATCTCCTTCACCACGCTGATAGGGTGAATAAGGCGTTCTGAACCCTGCTAAAAGTTAGTATAGCTAATATGACGAACACACAATAAAACTTACGGGATTAAAATTCTATAACTGGGTTAGAAAGTGATGCACCGTATATCGTTCGCTACAGTGAGAGCAAAGTGGTGAGGGATAGTCGCTTGACAGACGAATGACGATGGCTGAAAAGACGTTTCCCTATACGTGACGCAGTTGAAATCATCTCCTCCTAGCGAGTTTACAAAAGTCACCCAAACGGTAAGGAGTGGTTTAGTCTCCCTGAGCTTGCTCCCACGGAGACGGCCCGATTGACAATGTTTCTACGGGCTGTAACATTGAGACCGTCCGAAGGCACATAAGTTCTAAAAGTCCTGGGTAGCAGAGTTGCAGCTTTGGCGGCATAATGAGCAATCTTGTTCCCCAACAAGGACCCCGCACAGGAGAGTACTAAGGAAATCAGACCATACAACACATTAGAGATTCCGTCTCGCTTTGTTGTGCAAGGTACAAGGGCAAACAGCTCAAAATGTTGACTATGAGCACTGATTTTCTTGTTTATCTAGCGTCCCGCATTGGCACAGGGTCGGATCCCTTTACTTTTATATTTAACTTCACCGTAATCATTACCTATAGGGTTGGAGAACAGACGCTTAGACGCTGCCAGGTCACACAATTTGGATGAATGAAATAACAATAACGAAAACTGCAGTCTTGACAAGCATGATTGACCGCCTCTAAAGGACTGTTGAAGCTGCTAGACGCTAGATCGGTTTTCAGCTGGCGCAGGCATACCAAAAGACAGATGTTTGAACGCGTGTACCAGCAATGTGAAGGCTTGTACGAGTAAACGTCAGTTGTGAAGCCGTCTTCGTAGAGTCATATGTCAATCGACATGAAGCGAATCAGCCGCAAATACTAGAAATGTTTTTGAGTATATGAAAGCCTATCCCGGTAAGCAAAAGACGGATATTGCATATGTTTTACTTATAACAAAGTAAAGTGCTACTGACTCTGCGATAGACAAACATGCAATTGTTAAAAAAATACATTTTCGCAGAACCAACCTCAGGAGGGAAAAAATTCGAGGAGTTTATTAATCCGCGGCAGAAACTGATGAACGTTACAAGTTAACACCCGCGTGTTACAGTTTTGAAGAGAAATGTGTTGAATTCGACATGGACCCTTCAGCTTGCGAGGAATCACAAAGCTACTTCCACTCTTTTGTGTGGTGTTATAGATTCTCCAATGATTTTAGCCGTCTTTTTAATAAAAAATTTTGCGAGTAATAGGAGGTTCAGATATGTTTATTTGTCCTGAAGCAGTGATTTATTACGTGCGTTAAAAAACAGCTCCTGACATTAACTGTACGAATTTTATCCCAATAATGCATCATGACGTTATGCAACAAACTTTTATTTCTAAGCAGTGAAATTTCTTCTGAAGCGAAGGTATTGGGAGGCACAACTCGCGATCATTAGCGTCATCGCTAATCTGCTGAACTTGTAGCATGTCACTGTTTATGGTTCAAACCACTGCGTATAGATATCTCAGGAGTGAACATTCGGATGAGCGGAAGAGGATTTTTGTCATAAACTTTCATTGCCTCGTAGGCTATGTGACCTTATTATGCGTAAGTCTTCTGATAAAAGTACTGTATAATTTGAATATTTATATTTCGCCAGTAGACCTACACACAAATTCCGTTCAACGGCGCCGTAGAATTTGTACAAACATTTGGTAGGGGCTGAATAATTTGCATTCGGTAGCTAAAATGAATTTGCTTCATTAAGCTATGAAGAGAAAATCATAAAGACATTTCAATTGTGTGACAACTCAGATGTTGTTATTTTTTGCTGTGGAAAATAGGGAATAATTACTGCAATTTTTTATGTCCTGATGTGTACTTGATCGCTAACTCGATGTTTTAATAAATTATGCTGCGAGTCATTACTAATGGCTTCATAGTATGCCAGTACACTTACGGCGTAAACAAAACCTAGTTACTATGGTATGCAGCATATCAGCGATTTATGCTATACACACATCCATTATTTTTTCTCAGTTTTACTTTCATCATGTTGCTCTACTTCATGGGCCAGCACACAATAATATTCAGTCTTTAACTTACTTATTTGACGCATTTTATGCAGGAGTGCATACTACATTACAGAATAAATATCTTATGAATACATACACAACAGAACTAAACAACAACAAAATCTTTCTCCTACGCTGACGTTCAGACATAGAAATAAAGTTCGCTGATTTCCCCAACGTTAAAATCGTGCCTTGCAAAATTTGTTTTATTTCTGAGGTGAAATATGTTAAGTGAAGGGTCTTAGTGGCAGCAATAAAGGATAGTGTACAGAACGATACCGATGAAGGAGTTAGATGCATATATCATAACTAACATTTTGTGCATGGATAACACAGGAGCTGAAGACGGGCGTAGCAAAGCAAAAGTAGAAATACGGAATTCAATTTTCAAACGTTCCTGGAAGACAAAGCTGCACCGTCCCAGTGTACTCCTCCACCTGCTTTACGAAAAGGAGTGAGGTAGATATTAGAGTCAGTGATTGTTGAGAAAGAACGAAAATCGCTAAAATTAATCACCACGGTATCTCTGTTAGAATCTATACAGAATTTGAGTGGGAGTTATACCCCATTTTAACTATAATCTGCTGTAGACCCCTTGTGCATAATACTGTGCCCAGTTATCGGGAAAAACTTCAGGTCACACCAGTCAACGAGGAGAGTATCAGAAGTGATTTTAAAAAAAATAATGTCCAATCTAATCGACGTCCATGGACCCTGGAAGATATTCTGACCTCCTACATATTGAGGTACCTAGAACGGAACGACCTCCTCTGTGCCAACCATCATTGCTTTCGAAAACATCGATCATGTGAAACAACTTGCGCTTTTGTAACACGACATTGTGAAAGATAGGGATTAAGGAAATCAGATTGCTGTGCTATCAACTTCAGAAAAGCATCTGACTCGATACCACACCAACGGTTATTACGGTTGTACGGTATAGGGTCTCAAATACTATTTGTAACTGAGTTGAATATTTATTCGCAAATAGTGTGCACCATGTTATCTTGGAGGGAGAACCACCATCAGAAGTAGAAGTACTTCAGACTTTCTCCAGGGAGTTAGAAGATAACATTATTGTTAACAATTCTAATATATATTTCCTTAACATTTACATTTTGATGGCATAATAACGAATTTATAGCGTTAGCGGAAGTTATTGCTATAAAAGCATGAGTTAACATTAGTTTGCTGTATCTAAGGTGTATTCTATAACAAATGCAGATAATACTGATAAATTAAATAATGGGGGAATGCCTGAAATACATAGTGCATATATGAAACATTCAGCTGCACAACATGGAGGATTACCAAAAGGAACAACGAGGAACAGAAGAAACAAACCAACTGAGGCGAAAACTGTTTTAAGAAGAAAGATGGTCTAAGACGTTTACGATTCTCAAACTCCGACTACAGCGCTGTAGAAAAAAATTCCAAAAAGGCAGATGGAAGTGGAGCCTAGTTTCCATTGGGAATGAGGTGCTTTATCCACTGAGTGGAAATATTCTTGGAATGAGGATTCAGCCAACATGGCTGAGACGGAGTTGGTTTGTCTGTAAAACGTCTTGTAAGTTTAGAATGTCATTATATCGCTAGTACAGACAGATTCATTTTGTGAGTGCTGTGGGTTTGGTATACTCTTTTGGTAGACATCATAACAGTCTAGGCTTTTAGCCTTGAAGAACAAAGTGAAGGAACGTTTCGTGTCTTTGCAACAAGTGTCACAGCTCAAATCAAACTATTTTTTGATCTCTGACAGCCACTGCCAGTTTTCGGCTTTATGAGGCATACCGAGCCTGTAAGATGGTTGCGTATGACTTGATAGTGACACGCCTTTTAAATTGTCCCGAAAATACGGAATTTATCGAAAAGTGACTACACCACCCACTTTTTTATTATATTTATCTCTTTCTTTTACTGAATTTTTCAGGCTATCACATAACTTCACTTACTGGTAATACCTTGACGTTAGTGTAGCACATTTTATCTGCAAGCTCCCACAACATTACAGAATAAGTGCGCTACATAAGATGCAAATGATGACTCGGGCTGCATTACAGATCAAAGTGTTACCACAAGCTTTATTTCCCAGTCACATTCGTTGTCTTCGGCAACTTACAACCAAATTATCACCTAACAAAGGCCTCAGGCGACGATACAGTTTGGTCTGTCGCCACAACCAAGATTTCAGAGGGTCCACTACCGCCATATGCACCAGTTGCCCCTTGCAAAATTTTTTTTTGCTCTTTCATTGTCGTCTGCTGAGTCGTAGACCAATGTCAGACTCAAAGGAAGTGGAAAATAAGACACGCACGAATGAGTTAGCTGACATCTTAGATACTAATATTTTATACCTGTCAGTCAAATGGTGAAGGCAATAAGTTAAATCATTAGACTGTGTTCGTTTTGTTTCCCTGATTTCTGTTCCCCATTATTATGATACACATTCAATTCCATGATTTCTTATTGACTTATCTGCGAAACGGAATATACAGCTTAGGTCTTAGGAAGCCAGTGTTATAAAAATGAACAAATGAAACGTTCTATATCAGAAATGTTCTCTGAAATTTCACCCCATACAACTTTTCGTACTTTCCAGCTTTTATTCTCAGATCTATTTTACACACACACACACACACACACACACACACACACGCACGCACACACACACACCGTTTTAATTTTCTGCTGTGGAAAACATTCTCTCACATAAGAGCGAAATTTTCTACAAATGTTTTGCTTTTGAATAAAACACAAAAATATTTCCTGATGTTACGGAGTATCACATGGTAAGTATATTCCAGTTTATAAACAAAAAATCTACCCTTATATAACACAGTTGTCAACTATCAGAAATGAATCAAGATGGGAAAAGTCTAATTCCTATATAGTCACCTTAGTGATTCGCTATAAAAATATTTTGAATGCCTTTTATATGTGAACACCAATGAAATTCACTATTAGAAATGACTGCTGCAGATGGCCTATGTCTTTTCTCAAAAAGCATACACATTTTGCGCAAACGGCAGCAGACTTGAAACATTTATCCAAAATTCATTATTCACATTACATGAACATAATCAAGAACATAGTCTTTTTTCTCCTCTCCCGTATTGCTTTTTGTATCCTTTGCAACAACACCAATTCGGGTCTAGAGGAATGTTCGAAACTAGCCGTTGGCTGTGACGTAATGTCTGCTGTGATGCCAAGTTTTGGTGCATATTTTAAAATGAGTTACTGTGTAGCCTTACATTCTATCGATCGTAATGTCGTTGGGTTATACAGAAAGTAATTTGTGATTCTTGAGTTTCTCCCGGCGTATTTGATAATCAAAATATCCACGGGTGTACTGCCGGTCTATAGTGTCCAACGGACACAGCTTTTATTCTATAGACCGGCAGTACACCCGTGGATATTTTGATTAGAAAGTAATTTGTTAATTTTTGCGCGATATTTCAAATTGCAAGTAGTAATAGCAATTGAGTATACGCCGAAGAGGAGGTGAAGTGAAAAAAGACAGATGTATTTTTTGGAATTACTGAAGAAGTTCCGAATTTGCGAGAGAGTGGTTACATCGTGAGTCAGAAGAACAACTTAATGTCACGCTAATGGACTGGTGTAGCCCGACGTCTAGGTCAGGATGGAATGTACGGTGCCTAGCTCATCTGTGTCGTATTGCGTAATATATGATGCTTTTCGCAATATCCTACTTTTATTTACGAGTTTGCCGAATATTTGGACTATGGGCTCAATTACGAGTTATTTGTAGAAAACTGCAGCTGACATTATCTACGCATGAGCACTGTTGTCAGTGACTGGCAACATACTAATTATCAATTTGTTCGTTGTGATGCTTGTCTGACTTAGTTCCGAATATGATTCGATTTACGAGGAATTATTTATTAGAGACATTTCTCTGTTTCCGAGTGTAATACGGGCTACGCTTTTTCGGGAAGCAAATGTTATATCCGCGAATCATGGGAGCCATTATCAACAGTAGCTGACTTTGGAAAAGTAGCCGAGAATGAAAGTGTACTTCTAGTTTATTTTTTTGTATGATAGTTTCGATTCTTCGTTTAGTAACATTGTTTTATTTTCAGTTACATTGGATGTATTTTTAGAAAATTAACCTGTATTTCTTACTTTGGTAGTTTCTGGCGTTTTTAACAGATACCGGTAGTTATAGTTCTCGGTTATGATTCGATTTAGTGTCCAACAGCTCATCTACAGTATTTGTAAATTCGTAACGACATTATATATAGTAAGTGGAAAGTGGAAACAGTCGAATAATTTCCATTTTTACGGGAATCATTTCTTTACACTTCATATTTTACGTTCTGATGTCCATTATAGCGGTATAGAGTGTTTATACGATAGGGTGTACTCGATTCCTTTTTCGTTATAAAAACCATTTCTATCATTACAGTATACGTAATCTGAAGTGCTTGTTTTGTGATGGTGTTAAATTTTTTACTCGCCGTTCCTGTCTATTAAGTTAAAAAATCCGCTTCGATACGACGCCACATTGGGCATAATATTTACGACGTTTGTCGCATGTTTTTTCCGTCACTCACCAAAGCCAACGACTCGTATCGAAGACGTCTCTTTCTCCCAGTAATTCGTCACTGCTATTACGAACAAAGCCACTGTAAAAATGAAGCAAACACATCTCATATTACAGTTTCGAACTCTGCAGAAAGAATAGGCAAACAGCCTTAAGCCGAAAGAACGTGACATTCCCTGTTGATAACATGCGCAGAACGCAATGCTTACTCGACAGATATTTTTACTCTATAGCTGTATCATTTCATCATTGTAAGCATTGTAGATTTGTTCCGCTCTAACTACGTATAAAATAAAGCCATGCACAAACCAAAGACGAAGGCGATGCGTGATGCGAGTAACATCAATATATTGGCAACAATACTGTTCCAAAGAATGAATGTATTATTAAGAGTAGAGCAGTGACCGATAAGAAAAATTAATTAATAGTAATAGAAAGGTTTTACACAAACTCTCGAAAAACTTGTACCGAATGTTAAAATCGCTTTCTCAATTGCGAATCAAACTCCCTTGCGCCATTCGCACGTGTTTCTGATCCCATTCAACGAATGTTGGTAGCTTCAATAAAAGCTGGCATCATAATTGCATAAAAAAACTTAAATATGAACGGAAGACGGGAATATGCCAACTCGGAAGAGGGAAACTTAAAGAATGTACTTTTAAAGATTATTTCAAGTTGCATATACTGTACCGTATTCAGAATAACAGACATAAAAAAAATCAGCAAATATTGGTTGGGTATACAGACAGATCTGAAGCGTAATCTCACGTCTGACTTCACTCTCGGCAACATTTTCTCTGTATGTATTGGACATGATTAAGACTACTTTTGAACACTGCTTCCAAGTTGGTTTGGCCAATTTTATTTCAGTCGGAACGCGTAGCTGCTAACATCGTCGAACAATTCATTAAAATTGCAACATTCAGTGAAAAACGATGCATTACATAATGGGGAATAGGAGCACGGCAAATACGATACCGTACAAATACGAAGGACACCGCTGAGGAATGGGGGAGACGTGCGTCAAAGCTAATTCAAGATTCTTGCTTGTAGGAATGAACATATTCTGCAGATGTCTACACATTCGACACTGGATACTCAATATCTATTTCGAAATGCTTTACGACGGTGTTAAGTGCTTCGAAAGTAAGTTAAGTAGTGATTTTCGACTTACCCATAGAGCCCACATGCTGACTATATTAACGCGTCTGTCACTTCCTGAAAAGATATTTGTTTCTACGTTGCCTTGGAAACGATGCTTCTGACAAATGCCTGCACATTCACTGAATGACGCATTGCAGTTTACACTACTGATGGCGTCATGGGGGTAAGGTGTAGTTCAGCGACTTTTAACGTTTGTTGAGTCCACATTATTGTTGCGAGAACTATTTTTCTGCAAAGATGCATTGTTAGCGCAATAGCAGGGATATGGAAACGTACGATTCAGCTAGTTGTGAACATTCTGAAAATGGGTTATAGAGCATTTAAACTTATGCTGCAATCTAAAAGCGCACGAGGCAGGTATATGTGCACTTACCGGCTAACGAAAACACATTACAGTTAGTATAAACTTCCTCTGGCGAAACTGAAATGTTTCGATATGATAATGAAATAAATTTCTGTTGAGGCGAAGGTGGTATATTAACAACATTGTTCCGTGCAACAAGCTTCTGTAGCGATAGGTATACTACCAACTTGTCAGCATAAAGGAAGTGGTTCTAAATATGTCTTACCGGAAAAAAAGCTTGAATGCAAAGCTGTTAATAAACTAATTTCAGTTGTACTGATGTGCTATTTTAATTATATAATTAAAGTGATTAGATGCTGCTGCGGCATATAAAGGCATGGTGTATTAATAATGCATTAAAACGAGTTTATAATAGATACTCATCTTCTTTAGAATCTGAAACACATTTATTCCTTGGCTTAAATTAGCTGATAAAATATCTAATAGGCCTACTTACCATAAATTTACCGCTTCTTGAAACACAGATAAAGCCTATCGAGAAATTCGGACTGAGCGTGGCGGGCGCGGTGGTGAGGGGTGGGTTAAGAGATTTGAGTAAAATTTACTTTACTTTAAGACCGAAAGATAAAAAAATAAGATCATAAACATATTTTTAGATTTCAATACCAAGAAAGATGGATTAAGTAAGAAAGACAATGTCATCAACGTACTAGCTGCAAGAATGTATATAAATGGATTTAATCCTCCTATGTTTCCGCGGAGTCCTTCTAAAGAACAGTTTTGTGGATAGGTGCGAGCAAGAAACTCCTGCTCAGAATGCCAGCGTGATACAGTTTCTTCTCTCGTTTTAGTTCGGAAATGGGACCGGAAGGTGACGTCCAACAGCAATACTTCCGTCCTGTGAAATCGAGTTTCAGCCGGGACGTAGGTCGATAGTCTGGCTGCTTATGATCGCATTTCGGCAGATATCCTGAGGCAGTTTCCTTGTAGGCCAGGACATCTTCCAGTGCTAGCAAGCCCAACACTCTGACCACCTTACAGAGATGACTTGGAGAGGCGTCCCTCCCTAATAAGACGTCGTCATCCAAGGGTCGCTGAACCCTAATTATCGTTCCTCGAACAGTCGTTATAATGTTATGCAGGAAAATGGAACCGCCAAACCGACTCGATAGTTGAAAATACATTGTGTGTGTGTTTAAAACTGTCTTTAGAGTCCTGTACTTGCACAGAATCATTACATGCTGGTTATTATTAATCTTGTCATTTTGATCTTCAACATTTTCTTCGCACTCTCTAATATTGTTGCGTACAACGGGTGACTCAAAAATAACTAGAATTCTCGTGTGGATGGCTGGCTGTGATGAATTATCTTGCAACGTCCCACTACCATGCGTGATTTTGACGTAGTCGTCCAGCCGTCATCACTAGGGAAGCAACTATCCACATAACGGAACAACTAAATATTTCACAATCATTTAAGAAATCTTCCTATAAACAAGTACAGACTGTCCACCTGATGTTTCGAAAAGATTAATAAAATCTGATATGTGAAAACTATATTTGTTTCCCCATGTACAACGTTTTACTACCTTCACTTGCAAGAGTCAGTGCGAAAGAAAATGGCCTGCATTGTGCCTATCAAAGGAGTTGCGTCCTCCACCATCTCAACGCTCACATTAAGTGGCCAGTGTCAGTTTTTGGCAGAAAACGCAGTAGCGAAATAAATCTAGTCAAAACATTTTTACGAATCCTTGTGGCTGGGTGACTTCTGATATAAAAACGGATAATAGCCAACCTCTGCGACGTTAGTTAAAATCTATGTCCTAGTAATTTAGGAGTGGTCCTATTGTCTCCCAAAACATTCAAATCCGTGACTCGCAGCTGTCAAACAAAATAAAGGGCAGGACCAAATGTAACCCTAGGATTGCCTCCCCCCCCCCTCCCCATCAGCAAATCAAATATAATCAAGTAAAATATTGTGTACTCACAGTGGTGGGTAACTAAACCAACGTACTGATGGATTCTTAGCTGAAAGAGAAACCCATGGCAGAGGGGTAAGTTCAATACGGTGACGTGCTACTAGCCCTGCAGTTCGCCTTTCTGACTTGAAGAAACTGCATCCTGGTCGGTTTTTGGGTTCACCAAGTGCCATTTGTTATCTGTCACATCCAGACGTTCTTCCTCTCAATGACAGCAGACTCTTTTTCACTTCATTAAGCGGAATTTACATTGAACCACTGAAGGTACTGTGCAAGGTTCCTTGACTACTGGATCCACTAATGTCCTTCCCCAAACTCCAACATGAACTGACGTCCAGCAGAATAACAGTTCGTTCCCTTGGAGGTGAAGGATGGTGTTATGGATGTTTTGGAATTTTTCTCTGGATGGTACACGTTGACCAGTTACTGTCTCTTTACACAATTATCAACTAATTAAGAAAGTAGGCATTTGGTTTTATCATGAACTAGCAAACTCAGCAATTCTTCACAGTTGCTAAACATGTTTGGTTATACGTCTTAATATTCTTCTCCCCTCTCTCTCTGCCCATACCCTCCTTCCCCCTCTCTCTGTGTATCTCCTCCTTGCCCCACCCTATGTCCATTTCACTACCCCAGCCCCATCCCCCATCCCTATGCGTCCATCTCCTCTTTCTCCTCTCTCTGACCTTGAGCCTTGTATATTATTACTGTAAGTGAAACCTTAATTGGGAACTGAAGTAGCTGAAAATGAATAGGCAAATCGGTTGGTATAGTTGGTGTATAGGATACGCTCCGTGGCCTCTCCAGCTTCAGGATGTGTGAGTTACTATGACACTATTTAGCACAGGAATGCGAACTGGTAGGATCACAAAGCTAGCCTTTTTCATGCTAAAATCGACAGCGTGGAGGAAAATAAAGCAGCACGTTGTTGTCGATAGAACTTTTGCTTACAACTACATGTAATGGGAAAGAGAGCACATGGGAAAGGCTAAGCGTACAATGGTTTAAATGCCCTGCTAAGGCAGATAGAACTGACTGCTGGAAAGGAAACGAAACTGCACATTTTGGCAGCATAGATTGGCATTTTAGTTTGTCGGTTTTAACTGAAAATCTGTACAGTGTTGCTTAAAAACAGTACCAATGTCTATCTGAATGTTTGTTAGAGGATCGTGTAAAAATGTGAAGTAAGTCAGTCAGGAATTTTCGTGATTTATAAGTACAACATGTCTCCATTAAATAAAAATTAGACTATATGATCAAAAGTTTCCGGACACATGGCTGAAAATGACTTACAAGTTCGTGGCGCCCTCCATCGGTAATGCTTGAATTCAATATGGTGTTGGCCCACTCTCGCAGGCATACGTTCATTCATGTGCTGGAGGGTTTCTTGGGCAACGGCAGCCCACTCATCACGGAGTGCTGCACTGAAGACAAGTCGATGTCGATCGGGGAGACCTGATACGAAGTTGGCGTTCCAAAACATGGCAAAGGTGCTCCGTAGGATTCAGGTCAGGGCTCTGTGTAGGTCAGTCCATTACAGGGATGTTATTGTCGTGTAACCACTCCGCCACAGGCCTTCCTTTATGAACAGGTGCTCGATGGTGTTGAAAGGTGCAATCGACATCCCCGAATTGCTCCTCAACAGTGGGAAGCAAGAAGTTGCTTAAAATATCAATGTAGGCCTGTGCTGTGCCACGGAAAACAACAAGGGGTGCAAGCCCCCTCCGTGAAAAACACGAACACACCATAACACCACCGCCTCCGAATTTTGCTGTTGGTATTGCACATGCTGGAAGATGACGTTACAAGGCATTCGCCATACCCACAACCTGCCATTGGATCGCCACATTGTGTACCGTGTTTCGTCACTCAACACAACGTTTTTCCAGTGTTCAATCGTACTATGTTTACGCTCCTTACATCAAGCGAAGCATCGTTTGGCATTTACCGGCGTGATGTGTGGTTTATGAACAGCCACTCGACCATGAAATCCAAGTTTTCTCACCTCCCGCCTAACTTTCATAGTACTTGCAGTGGATCCTGATGCAGTTTGTTATTCCGGTGTGATGGTCTGGATAGTTGTCAGCCTATTACACGCTACGACTCTCTTCAACTGTCGGCGGTCTCTGTCAGTTAACAGACGCGGTCGGCCTGCACGCTTTTGTGCTGTACGTGTCCCTTCAGGTTTCCACTTCACCATCACATCTGAAACAGTGGACCTAGGGATGTTTAGGAGTGTGGAAATCTCGCGTACAGACGTATGACACAAGTGACATCCAATCACCTGAACTCCGTGAGCTCCGTGGAGTGCCCATTCTGCTCTCTCACGATGTCTAATGACTACTGAGGTCGCTAGTATGTTGTACCTGGCAGTAGGTGGCAGCAAAATGCACTTAATATGATAAAGTATGTTTTTGGGGGTGTCCAGATACTTTTGATCAAATACTGTATGTAGCCTATGCCTATCTGAAGGTTTGATAGAGTATCGTGTAAAAATCGAAAGCAAGTCGGTCTATTATATTATTCAAAAATTATAGGTTGCAGAATGTTCATTAAATTCAGCAACCTACGACTGTTTGTTAAATAGTAGCAACAGAAATTTGCTGTACTACCACGCCAAGATGAAATGAAATAATTTTTCAGTCGGTCGAGTACTTTTCGAGGTCTTCCTAACAACGTTTCGATAATATATAATATATATTTACATATTTTGGATGTATTAAATATATATATATAATGTATGCTATCTACATCTACATGGATACTCTGCAAATCACATTTAAGTGCCTGCCAGAGGGTTTATCGAACCACCTTCACAATTCTCTGTTATACCAATCTCATATAGCGCGCGGAAAGAACGAACACCTATATCTTTCCGTACGAGCTCTAATTTCCCTATATTTTCGTGGTGATCGTTTCTCCCTCTGTAGGTCGGTGTCAACAAAATATTTTTGCATTAGAAGGAGAAAGCCGGTGATTGTAATTTCGTGAGAAGATTTCGTAGCAATGAAAAACGCCTTTCCTTTAGTGATATCCAGCCCATATCTTGTATCATTTCTGTGACACTGTCTCCCATATTTCGCGATAATACAGAACGTGCTGCCCTTCTTTGAACTTTTTCGATGTACTCCGTCAGTCCTATATGGTAAGGATCCCACACCGCGCAGCAGTATTCTAAAAGAGGTATGTGTTCCTTCCAAGTTGTTCGTAATTGTAATACCTAGGTATTTAGTTGAATTACGGCTTTTATATTAGGCTGATTTATTGTGTAACCGAAGTATAACGAATAAATTTTAGCACTCATGTGGATGATCTCACGCTTTTCGTTATTTATGGTCAACTACCAATTTTCGCACCATTCAGATATCTTTTCTAAATCGTTTTCCAATTTGTTTTGAACTTCTGATGACTTTATTAGTCGATAAACGAAATCGTCATCTGCAAACAACCTAAGATGGCTGCTCAGAAAACGTTTATTGGAGCATTGTGTAAAAATCTGAAGTAAACTGACTAACAATTTTCAAGATTTTTGCTAGCAATGTTTCCCCTTTATGTGTATTATTTCTTAATAAATAGAATGATATACTTGTTTATGGCGTCCAAAAGCCTTTGAAAAGATAAGGAGAGTGATATAAAGGTTGTTATTGTTGAGGTTGAATCTCTTCGCAAAAGTTTCTGAGATTTGCACTAAATTTGGAAAGCAGTGTGGCCAGAGTCTGCTATGCGGTGTGTACACCGCCAAGCAGAGCTCTTGCGAGTCTCTGCTGTTATATGCACCGAGGATGCACCCTGGATTTTGTCAAAGGGGTGGTCCGATTTGATAAAGAGTATCTTACAAAGATTCAATTTTCCCATTTATTCTGAACATTTCCATAAAAAACAGTAAAACATTTTATTCGAAATTGATCTCGGAATTTCACCAATCGGAGACATAATTTCGTTAGTTAAGAATGTTGTATGTTGTCACAGCACTAAAAACCTGTCATCCTCCAATCTGCCTCCGCCATCCAAGTTCATTTTACACTCGTCTTCTTTCAGTGTGGATCTGAGCTGAGAAAGTGATCAGGAATGCACGAGCTCTATATTTTCGGATTCACCGCGGCTATTACCTTCGGGGCTCTTGGAATAAAGAGATCTCCGTCTGCCAGAGAAGTTAGAATAATTTTTGTTAAATGAAACAACAAGTTTACTGTTACCAGTCACCGTTTTATTTATCTCCACGACGCGTTTCAAAGGTTTAAACCTCCACCATCGGGTGGATTTACAATATGACAGTATACATATGATGTGTTACGACAGCGAAAGGAACCTGTTACCACTGGAGACAGTGCCACAAGTTCCTCCAAAAAATCGTAATACAACACACACACAAATGTCATCCTAACTAATGTCAATCCTCCTGATGATGGAGGTTTAAACCTTTGAAACACGTCGTGGAGATAAATAAAACGGTGACTGGTAACAGTAAACTTGTTGTTTCATTTAATGTCAGTAACAGTGACGGTAAAGCCTAACCTAAAGTGTTCTCATTTAAAGAATAATTTTTGGATTTTTGGTAGCGAAAGTGCAAAGGATCTGAAATCATTCATACTTAAACATTCCCAAATTTCCTCATTTAAGTATGCATCTGTCACTTCTTGCAGTGTGCAAAGACCCCTTGAACACAAATCAGGAGCATTTGGATTATTATTTATTTTTCATATGGCTTTTAGTACCGGGAGTCGCCTAAAAGATGCTCAGTTCGCTCTTAATGCAACTCTTTTCATTTAAGCAGAGGAGCTGCATCTTTAAGGGGAATGGAATCTGTCAGGAAAGAAAGGCGTTCGGAAGGAAATGGCTGTGGTCTCTAGCAAGAGACCAACTTCGGTATTTGCCTAAACTGAAAATGGGAAACCACTGAATATCATTTTCAAGGTTGCCGGCCAATGAATTCAAACCACCTCGCCTTATGAATCCATTGATTGCTAGCCTAGCGGGTCAAGACTCAGAGCTACCCGAAATCGACGTAATATCTGGAGAAAGTTGTTGTTGCACATTATTTTAAAACAAAATAAGTGCATCACAAAAAAGATTGCATTCTATCATTGCGGTTTTTTCCTTTAATTGTGCATGTTTAGTCATTTGATAGTGTATGCATGCGGGCACGTTTTAAGATTTAATTGTACATGGAATTACTGGCTTCGCCGGCCGGTGTGGCAGAGCGGTTCGAGGCGCTTCAGTCTGGAACCGCGCGATCGCTACGGTCGCAGGTTCGAATCCTGCCTCGGGCATGGATGTGTGTGATGTCCTTAGGTTAGCTAGGTTTAAGTACTTCTAAGTTCTAGAGGACTGATGACTTCAGATGTTAAGTCCCATAGTGCTCAGAGCCATTTGAACCATTTTGAATTGCTGGCTTCGGTTATTATAGTATTACAACCGCGTAAACAGGCTTTGGACGAAAGGGGGAGGGAATTAGGGATGAAGCGCCCTATCGGCTTGGACTATGCAAGCAGTCCTCTGGAAAAAAATCTTCTAGAAACGAACGAACTACAGGTCCATCCGCTCCACAAATCCCTCCCCATCGTTCCGTATTAGACCTGGTTTTCATAACTGAGTACCGCCAGGTGACCAGTTTGGAAGATATTTTGCCATTCCGGCTACTAGTTAGAATGCACTGAGCAATTTTTTTAAAGAAATGGCTCTAAGCACTATGGAACTTAACATCTGAGATCATCAGTCACCTTGACATAGAACTACTTAAACCTAACTAAACTAAGGATATCACACACATCCATGCCCGAGGCAGGATTCGATCCTCGATCGTAGCAGCCGCGTGGTTCCGGACTGAAGCGCCTAGAACCGCTCCGTCAAAGCGGCCGGCCTCCAGTGCTAACATTAAACGTCTGTAGGTCGGTAATTACGCTATTATAGTAATGCGTACATATTTTTTACTTACCATAACGCTAGCGGACGAATCAAAATCGGTTTCCATCTTTTTTATTGTTACAAAATTACCCATAAATCAGAAACTATCACAAGAGCGCACACCACAAAAACATTAAAATGCAACTCTCACACTGAATTCAACTGCAAATGAGAACTGAACAGATAAAAGAAAGAGAGAAATAATAGGTATTGTGTAATTTCATTTAGGTGATAGGGGATTCTGGACCCCCTGTACGCAGCAACATAGGCCTATGCTACTAGCATAAAATCTCATTTCCCATATGACATAGGCTCAGGGTCAGTTATTATTTTGTACGTGGAACTATGGCAGATGCTAGCTTCTGGCGTATTAGATGGGTCTTATGAAAACATGTCGAATGCGTGTGCGTTTCCAGGGTTTCGTGATAACAACTACAGTTTTGTCAGGCTGTTTTCCATGTAAACCGTCTCCGTTGCTGCTTACTTCTCAAATCCGAAACGGAAACGTTGGTATTTCATGCTTCATAATGGTAAACAGCGCTAATCAAGGTTCAAATGGCTCTGAGCGCTATGGGACTTAACATCTGACTTCATCAGCCCCTAGAGCTGAGAACTACTTAAACCTAACTAACCTAAGGACATCACACACATCCATGCCCGAGGCAGGATTCGAACCTGTGACCGAAGTGGTCGCGCGGTTCCAGACTGAAGCGCCAGAACCGCTCGGCCACAGCGGCCAGCGCTAATCAAGGAAAGAAACGAAAAGAATGTATTAACTTTCTTAGATTTGAAAAGAAAAGTAATACCTCACCTGTCTTTTTCTGGAAACGAGTGTTAAAGCAAACCGCCTGCTGTCACACATACGTGAATATAAATACTACTCGATATTGTAATTAGACAGAATACAGTTTAATCAGAATGCCTGACGACATGTCACCTACAAAATAAATATTTTTTTAAAGACTGTAGTTTTGTACTTAACTAAATTTTCAAATTGTTTACCATTGGATACAAGGTACATTTGCAACCGCCGGTCTAGAGATACATGAAAGTACATTGCTGCGGAGATTCGAAGGCTAATGTCGTCTTGCGTAGTTAGTGCTTAATGACAGAATGCATGATTCAGTGTTCCCCACAGAAAGAAACCAAGAGGAGTCAAATCAAATGACATGGTTAGCCTTTGTACTGTAACATGCCGTCCTATGCAACTGTCAAAAAACTTCTCATTCAGTATTTGCCTTGAAACCCGGCAAGAGTGATCACGGTTGGAACCACATACATTGTCGCTTATCCAATGGTAGCTCTTCTACAAGAAGAGGTAAAATGTTCGTAAGAATGTGAAAATTTCCATTTACCATCCCTAGCACGAAGTAAGGTCCCACATTGGAATTTCCTATTATGCCGCACCATAGATTTATGTTTCACGGTCATTGAACCTTAGGAGCCAGCGTGTATTGTCAGATGTCCAGCAAATGCAACTTACGTAAATTTACGTTACGATGGGTGGCAAATGTTACTTCGTCGGTAAGGAGCACACGTTGGAAGAACTTAGTGTCGTTTCCAAAGCAATACAGAGGAAAAAAAACAAAATCATAATGATGGCCCAGCAAAAGAAAGAGCTAAGTCATGTTTTCATTTTTTTGGGTATATGAAAATATGGAACAGACCCAATATTTCCAGCTAGAATAAGTGGGAATGAACTACCTCACTCATGATGTATTTGAACTTTGAGAAGAAGTTTGACAGGGCAAGAAAGAGCTAAGTCCATATGAAACAGGAACACAAAAACCTTAGTCCTTTATGAAGTCTACAGATTTGCAGGAAGCTGATTTATGTGGTCTCATTCTGTACTCCGAATACAGCGCAGAAGGTCTAGGAAAGGTAAAGGAACATTTAACAATGCAGCCTACAAGTACAGAGTTCGAGGACGAATTTAGGATGGAGTGGAAGAAGTTGAATTTTATGAAAAGGCAGTTATGCAATGCATAGCATATCAAAAAGTACGATTCAGTATTTAGTGTCTAGGTCATGGATATTAAGTGATCAAACAGTTGGCACCATTAAGCAGCATATTGCCTCCTTTCTGGGTAGACATAGTTATTATGGGTTGAAACGTACAACTACAGTATACTCGTTGAGGTACTAGATATAAGAATCATGTTCAATTTATTCAGAGAGTCTTACCCAACAATCAGGGCGTATTATGAAACTTACAGAGAAATATATCATCCGAAATTCAGTATTTCCTTTGGGTATCTGCCAAAGATATACACTAATGAGGCAAGTCATTATGACCACCTGCTTAACAGCTTGTTTTTCCATCTTTGGAGCAAAAATGCATCACTGATCGTGCGTTCAAGCATCTGACAGTTTTTTTGGTAGGTTTGTGGAGGTATGTGGCATTAGATGTCTACGCACAGGTCATGTAATTCGCGTAAATAACGGGCCACTGATTCGCGTATGAGGAGATGGTTGCCGATGGCGACACAGATGGGTTCCATAGGATTTACATCAGGTGAATTTTGTCACCTAGACATCAACGTGAGTTCACTATAATGCTCGTAAAACCACTGTAGCAGCCGGCCGCTGTGGCCGAGCGGTTCTAGGCCCTTCAGTCCGGAACCACGCTGCTGCTACGGTCGCAGGATCGAATCCTGCCTTGGGCATGGATGTGTGTGATGTCCTTAGGTTAAAGTATTCTAAGTCTAGGGGACTGATGACCTCAGATATTAAGTCCCATAGTGCTTAGAGCCATTTGAACCATTTTGAACCACTGTAGTATGGTTCTAGCTCCTAGACACGAACAATTATACAGCTAAAAGAAGACATCGCCGTAGGGGAAGACATGAAGCATGGAAGGACGTAGGTGGTTCGCAGCTGTCAGCGTGTCTTCTCGTTCTAATACAGTTTCCATGCAACTGCGGGAGAATCTCCCATAGCAGCCAGGCTACGTCCGTGGCGTGCTACACGTTTCGACCCGCCTTTCGCCTCGGTGATAGCGTTTGTGAAGACAACCATTGGCATGAGTGGGAAAAATGTGATTCACCCGAAGAGCTGACACGTATCCATTGATCGATGGTCGTATCCCGATGGTCCCGTGCCCACAGCAATCGTAACTGACGATGTCGTTCGGTCAGCATGTGAACACGTAGGAGTGTTTTCTGCGGAACTCCATGTTCAATGTACGATGAACGGTGTGCTCCAAAACACTTGTGCTTGCATCAGAATTGTGCTGTTTCGGCAGAGATGCCACATATCTCCATGTATTCTACTTTACAGAGCAGACAAGTCTCCGAACCCCGCGTTCTGTGAAGAGCCGTGGATGTCTAACTGGTGGTAGTTTCACTGTCCATCTACCTCTTTCCGTAGATGCTGATGACAGTGACACATATACATTTGATCAGCTTCGCCGTTTATGCGACACTCGTTCACAGGCTTTGTCAACGTCACTTACATCAATGGATTTCCCCATTTGCAGCCCATACCTTCGATAGGTGTTCTCTCGTTTGTGTCTGCTTCGCTTACATATTTTAGGTACAGCTTCACGTGCCCGCGACGCCACCAGGCGGTATTCAACGTCGCGGTGGGCAGTGGTCTTAATGTTTTGCCTGATCAGTGTACGTAATACATGTGAAGAAAATAAAAAGTGAAATGCCTGGAAATTGAAAAACAAAAGTGCACTGAACCAGTAGAAATAGGAGATACTGAGACTCATTTGAGGAACCTGAAAATTTTGAACTATTTCCACAAACTGCAAGCAAAAACTTTTTATGAGAGGAAGAAAAAGCTTAGAAGGAATGCCGAAAGAACGCCGAAAAGGAAGTAGGGATTTTGGCAAGAATCTGCCTTTGCCTTACTCTACAACTAACACCGTATATTCTAAACTGTAGTTACCTATGTATGTATTTGATAAATATCCACTGTTTATCAGATGCAGAGAGTACATTGTTTCCTTTATTCTGAATGTATTGCCAGAAAAGGTAATGATGATGCCTGTTCAATGATATATACATTTTGTTACAATTGTCTTGACAAGGCCACGAAAATACTGGTATATTTTGTGATTCACATTCCGGCCACAATGGTATATTTTGTGATTCACGTCCCGGACAAAATAAGAACCACCCCACTTATTAAACAAAAACAAAAACAAAATTAACCTTTCCAAAAAGAGGGCATTCTTTTGTGAAATGTGATAAAAACATGAAGGCTTATAAACTAGAAAGCTCAAACAATGTCCCCAAAGACTGTACTGAAATGTTCCTATCATATCGATCAAATGTTGTTGAAGCAGCATTTCACCAAGGGCAGCATTCAGAAGTCCTTCTTCAAGCAGGACTGTCCCTTTCCTACACATTCACATAGAGAGCTGACCAGAGATAGAACTCATCCAGGGCTTGTCAAATTAAGAACGACTTATAATAGTGCACGGGAGGCTGCTGCTCTGATATCGACTCAGCCAGCCGAAGAGTCCAGCGGACTAGAATTTGATTGCCTAGGTCTTCTTGTTCCGGTAAGATTGTACGATAATCTCCAGATCTTATCTATTTTTTCTATGATACATTTTCAAATTTAAATTTAATTTAATTTATGTCTTCAGACCTATCACCCATCTCCCGTGCGAAATGCCATGAACTGCATATTTTGCAAAATTTTTGTGGATCGGAAGCACTAGAATATTATGATAATATTCCTATTGCTTGTAGTTCTCAGAAAAGGCAGTCTTGCACTGATTTTTAAATGGAGTTCGATTCTTATTTCAGGAAATAAAGGAAAATGAAATGTTTATGCTACTTTGAATTTCTAAACTCAGGCCCTTATTTCATTTGATAAGTTACTCTTACGCAACTTCTTAACATGTAGCATCATGTATTGTTATCCATACAAAATCACCCGTATCGAGGAGCTGCTTCCTGCTGACCTTCCACCAAGACAAACTTAGAAGTATACAAGGAATGACCATGGAAAGTTCTGTGGAGAGACTAAGCCCATTTCCGTCTCCAGGGACGTATCAATACGTAGAATTGCAGAATATGGGGAAGGGAAAATCTGCACACACATCAACGAGATCCACTTCATTCCACAAAGATGACTGTGTTGTGCGAGTTGGCAGCATCATTTGTCGTACGGACGTAATTTTTTGAGAAGATCAGCTCTTCGGGTCCTGAGATATGCTATGAGAATCTTTTACGCACAAACGTCATTCTTATCTTTCAACAGCGTGAATGTGTGAGTAGGATCTTTTTATGTAAGAAGGCGCTCCCACGCACATTGCACAGCAAGTGAAGCGGCTGCTGCAGAGGCATTTCAGACGTGCTAGAATGATCAGCCGCCATTTCCCTGCAGCCTCGCCGTCCAGATGACCTGACTTCTGGCTGTGGGGTTGTCTGAAAGACGTGTTCAGTGCTCCAATCACTAACGTACTGAACTGAATGCACGCATTGCTCAAGACATTCTGAGCGTGACTGCCAAGACAATGCGATCTGTTATGTAACATGCTGTTTCTTGATTTCAGTTTGTGGCAGAAAACGCTGAACATGTCTTACGCCAGTCTCACGACAATTGGAAATCGATGTCATTTTTATTTTTTATTCGAGGTTTGGCGCCAGGGCAATTAAAAGCCGATGTCCTTTTGTTTTCTACGGATATGGTACGAACTTGTTATTGCGAATGCGCTTATATAACTCACAGTGCTACAACTGTTGACAAACGAACTTGTGCAGTCATGCACATTGAACAGTACAGATAGTGTAATGTGCAACTCAAACCATAGCCGACTGCGTTTCATCTGTCATTTGTAGCCTCCTCATTTACGTTAAGACGCTCACAGCACCATCCATAGGTAATTTTTGTTTGTTCCTCGACGTTTCCCCGAGCGTCAGTAATATACTGACGTCATTCTGAGCAGTAGTTCTCTTTCTACTGGATTCTGAAACTGGAACTTTAATTATGGACATCCTGTCTACATTTACACATGGTATACATGAAAACTATGTATCCTACGTCCATCAAAAGCTTTTATAGGAGTAGCGTGTAAAAATTTGAAGTAAATCGGTAAAGAAATTTCCAAAATTTTTGATAAGAAAATTTTATATGTAAAAATATGTAGGCTATGTCTATCTGAAAGTTAATTAGAGTATTACTTAAAAAGTTGAAGATAAAGCTCAAGAATTTTTCGAACACTTTTGGTAACAACAATGTTTCGTTATATAGTAGTACAGATGAGATATATTTAAAAATATATGTAAGCCTGGGTCCATCCGAACGTTTATTAAAGTCTTGTGTAAAAATCTGAAGCAAATCAGTCAGAAACTTTTTCGAGATTTTTGCTAAACAGCGTTTCACTATTATGCACTGACGGAAAAAAGCAGCACCAAATACATAATGGAGAGTAATGAAATTTCAGGAATACGTTTGTCTAAAACTAAACTCCGTCCGAACAGACCTCGGAAGGCCCAAGGTACTGACATGGGCGTCACTGGATGCGGATATGGAAAGACACGTGGACAGCACACCGCTCCCGCCCGCTGTCAGTTTTCGTGACCGAATACATTTGTCTAGGTAACTTATTTGAGTGATTAGCATTGTAGAGTGACAGGTTAATGTAAGCGCAAGATGAGACATTGCAAATGTGAAATTTTGGTTCATTAATAACCGGTGCATCCGCTAGAATGTTGAATGCAAACATGCATTGTGATGTACGTATACAGTAAAAAAAAGATTACAATTTTAGAAAAACTGGATGATTTATTCAAGAGAAAGAGCTTCATAATCTGAGCAAGTAAATAACGCGTTGGTCCACATCTGACCGTCAGGTAAGCAGTTATTCGGTTTGGAATTGATTGACAGAGTTGTTGGATGTCCTCCTGAGAGATATTATACCCAATTCTGTCCAACTGGCGCGCTAGTTCGTCAAAATCCCAAGCTGTTTGGAGGAACCTATCCATAACGCAGCAAATCACAACCAAAGGGGTCCTGCTGTGGAATGAGATATCAGCCTGCTAGATCGTCACTCCTGGTAGTTGCGCTGTAGGGTGGGCGACAGTCAGGCTCGTACCCCACTGCTCTTTGGGGCGTCTCCAGACACGTCTTTGGCCTGGCATGTCATTTACTGGAGAAGAATTGGTTCAAATCGCTCTGAGCACTATGGGACCCAACTTCAGCGGTATTCAGTCCCCCAGAACTTAGAACTACTTAAACCTAACTAACCTAAGGACATTATGCACATGCATACCCGAGGCAGGATTCGAACTTGCGACCGTAGCGGTCGCGCGGTTCCAGACTGAAAAAATACCAGTCATTTGCACATCAACACAGGTCATGTCATTTTGAAGCTTTTAGAATGCCGCCTCCTTTGCGTTACAATGGTCGGTAGTGTATACGCAGTAGCAGAACAATAATAGCTGGCTGCGGTGACCGAGCGGTTCTAGGCGCTTCAGTCCGGAACCGCGTGACTGCTACGGTCGCAGGTTCGAATCCTGCCTCGGCCACGGATGTGTGTGATGTCCTTAGGTTTAAGTAGTACTAAGTCTAGGGGACTGATGACCTCAGATGTTAAGTCCTATAGTGCTCAGAGCCATTTGAACCAAGAACAATAATGTTGTATTCAGCACAGTGTCTGCACTTGACTGAGGAACTTAGGTGTTTGCCGGAACCATTACCCGCACCCTTTTACGACGACGCAGGGACAATACTTTCCCGCCTGGGGTGCCGCGGGCTGAAAGGGAAGCTCTCAGCCCTGCTGGCCTCCTGTTTGCGGTTCGTGCCTTTCCGCCAGCTGGGGGCTTTGGAAGCGCCGCCTGAGGGCGTCGGATAAGAGCAGCTGCGTGTTCGCACGGCGCGCGCCCCGGGGTTAACGCGACGCCCTCTCGCCTGCCCCAGACAGCCACTTGCTTCTGCGGTCGATGGTCTGCCTCGGCAGCCTGAGTTACTGTCGCTCGGCAGTCTGTGCTTCTACGTCCAGATACACTGTGCAGCGAATTTCTCAGAAGTGCCAGCAAAATGTGGCTTTTGTTCCACAACCTTTCATCATCAGAAGGTGCACGGTTTTTACTTATGATAGACTTACAGGGCTGCTCATACACGGTGTCCCAGGAGAAACGATCAATTTTCGAGACTATGACTCAAATGATCTCTTGAAGCAAAAAAATTCATATTGAAATGTGTCCTATTCCGGATGTCAAATGAAACTATATAGTTCCACACACCTTGTCAGGTGTCGAACATCTATGATTTATGCATGCAGACTGACGCGATGAATGAGAATTTGTACGAAGATCATCTCCTCTGTTCATTAGGCAGACGCAGTAACCACTACGCCACCATGCACAGTGACTATGCACAACTGTACGGACTACCTAGCACGCCTCCCTCCGCAGTCCAAAGTCCCATTCACTCCTTGACCGACTTGGTATTCCCCCTCAACTCGAGCAACATTGCAGAGGCTCTCCAGCTGTACAAGGAATAACAGTTCACTATTGAACGAAACGGGGAATCTTGCCTGAAACGTAGTCATAGATGCTTTAGCCAAATGATCCATACTGTTCCAGAGAGATTTTTAAGTCTCATCACAGATGTTTGAGACTTTTAAAGGTTTCTAGAACCATATAGTACATTCTACAGAAGCACTATAGCGCTGGTTTAAGGTAGCATCCCCCATTTAGTTCGATGCTGAGGTCATATTCCAATACAGATTGAGAGCCTCTGCAAGGTTGTTCGAGTTTAGGTGGAATACCAAATGGAGCTCAGATGAAAACACAGTTCTAAGCAAAGAAGGGAAAGCAGAAAGGTGGAAGGAGTATATAGAGGGTCTATAAAAGGGGGATGTACTTGAGGACAATATTATGGAAATAGAAGAGGAGGTAGATGAAGATGAAATGGGAGATACGATAATGCGTGAAGAGCACTGAAAGACCTGAGTCGAAACAAGAACCCGGGAGTAAACAACATTGCATTGGAACTACTGACAGCCTTGGGAGAGCCAGTCCTGACAAAACTCTACCATCTGGTGAGCAAGATGTATGAGGCAGGCGAAATACCCTCAGACTTCAAGAAGAATATAATAATTCCAATCCCAAAGAAAGCAGGTGTTTACAGATGTGAAAATTATCGAACTATCTGTTTAATAAGTCAAAGCCGCAAAATACTAACGTGAATTCTTTACAAACGAATGGAAAAACTGGTAGAAGCCGATCTCGGGGATGATCAGTTTGGATTCCATAGAAATGTTGGAACACGTGAGGCAATACTGACCCTACGATTTATCTTAGAAAATAGGTTAAGGAAAGGCAAACCTATGTTTGTAGCATTTGTAGACTTAGAGAAAGCTTTTGACAATGTTAACTGGAATGCTCTCTTTCAAATTCTAAGGTGGCAGGGGTAAAATACAAGGAGCGAAAGGCTATTTACAATTTATACAGAAACCAGTTGGCAGTTACAAGAGGCGAGGGGCATGATAGGGAAGTAGTGGTCGGGAAGGGAGTGAGACAGGGTAGTACTCTCTCCCCGATGTTATTCAATCTGTATATTGAGCAAGCAGTAAAGAAAACAAAAGAAAAATTCGGAATAGGTATTAAAATCTATGGAGAAGAAATAAAAACTTTGAGGTTTGTCGATGACATTGTAATTCTAACAGAGACAGCAAAGGACCTGCAAGAGCAGTTGAACGGAATGGACCGTGTCTTGAAAGGAGGATATAAGATGCACATCAACAAAAGCAAAACGAGGATAATGGAAAGAATTCGAATTAAATCAGGTTATGGTGAGGGAATTAGATTAGTAAATGAGACTTAAAGTAGTAGATGAGTTCTCCTACCTACGGAGAAAAATGACTGACAATGGTCGAAGTAGAGAGGATATAAACGTAGACTGACAATGGCAAGGAAAGCATTTCTGAAGAACAGAAATTTCTTAACATGGAGTGTAGATTTAAGTGTCAGAAAGTCGTTTCTAAAAGTATTTGTATGGAGCGTAGCCATGTATGGAAGTGAAACATGGACGATAAATAGTTTGGACAAGAGGAGAATAGAAGCCTTCGAAATGTGGTGCTACAGAAGAACGCTGAAGATTAGATGGGTAGATCACATAACTAATGAGGAGGTACTGAATAGAATTGGGGAGAAGAGGAGTTTGTGGCACAACTTGACAAGAAGAAGGGACAAGTTGGTAGGACATGTTCTGAGGCATCAGGGGATCACAAATTTAGCATTGTAGGGCAGCGTCGAGGGTAAAAATCGTAGAGTGAGACCAAGAGATGAATACACTAAGCAGATTCAGAAGGATGTAGGTTGCAGTAAGTACTGGGAGATGAAGAAGTTTGCACAGGACAAAGTAGCATGGAGAGCAGCATCAAGCCAGTCTCAGTACTGAAGGCCACAACAACAACCAAATGGGCTGAAGCGTGAATGGGAATATGGATTACGGAGTAAGGAGTGCTAGGATGGCGTTAGTGATTAGATCCTCTGCAGCAGACTTTGGTTCGAATCCCGGCTTTGGTACAAATTGTCATTCATCGCTCCAGTCCATTACGAATAGATTTCGAGATAGAACAAATTTAAAGTACATTTGTTTTTAGGGCTAATGGCGCTCCCGTACATTCCTTTCTCACCCAACGTCTTTGACATTTTATTCTAACCCAAACTTCGTTGTTGCTTTCGATCTTCTTACGAATGCGCAGTTGTCCATAGCGTGTTGTGAGTGAAGTAGTGCGAAGGATTAAGAGTATATCGTAGAGTAGCATCGGTTAACTGTATGTCAAGCGATGGCTAGAGTGTCACACATCTACACTAATGAAGACTATGCAGAGATGGTGTATGTATACGACTCCTGCGATGGTAGTGCTCCTGCCGCTGTCGGAGAATAACGTCGGCGCTTTCCGAAATGTCGAATTTCTCATCGTTGAGCGTTTACCAAAGCTATCAGCACAATACGTGAAATAGGTATTCTTTCAAGATCCCCTTTTGAACTTTCATCTATTGTCCACATTAAACAATGTCAAATCCAAGTAATTAATAAGAGAATCTTTTACGAAGATTTGAGAGGAGCGAAGATTCCAATAAACTTTCTACTTTACTTAGCTTGTCATGCTGAAATGGCTCTAATTATTCTTGTCTAGGGGCCTGAATCTTGAGCTGGAAATCTCAAATCAGGTCCTCACGGTTGGTTTGAACTAAATACTTCTGAAGTTTGTTGTTGCAGCATTTTTCTTTAAGTAAAAATACTGTCTCACATTTTGGTGTATCATACAGTGTTTTGAGTTTTTACATTAACAAAGTTCAAATTACGTTGTTCGCACAAAATTACAAAAATACGTCAGATCACATCAGAGGCAAGATTACGTCACCTACACTGTCCAGAAGTTACAGTATTCCAAGGGGTTTACAATTTTTTTCTTAACGAATGAATTCCTACTAGTTTTTGTTACATTATTAATTTCAATTATTATTTAATAAATGAATCCAGAAATAAACTTCGTAAAGAGTACAGGATTGCGTAGTTAGTAAAAGAAATTTTAAGTGTGGCAATAATCCGTAATTTCAAATGTTTCTAAAAAAAAAATTTTAACTGTACCTTCAGAACTAGTACTTATCGACTATAACATCGAGACTAAAATATTTTATTAAGTAATTCCTCTTTTTGTAGTTTACCTTGAAATATAACATACTGTTTATAAAATTATATGGAAGTTTTCAGAAAAGCAACCTAGATGATACTGACCTGTCCAAAATTCGAAAAATAGTACTGGTATCGACAACTACTGTTGAGGAAAAGTAATGCCGGAGGAGCATGTCCAGTTACAACGTGTAGCTCAACAACCTGTGCAGGATCGGCAACACATTGTTGAAGCGGTGCTGTGTACTCCCACCACCGGCACTCTACGATTTTCTGCACGTTTCAGAGTTCCACAAACGCGTGTATGGCGACCATTATCTGCCGACGACATGCACCCGTTTCACATACATCGTATCCACAACTTTCATATTGGCGAAAACGTCACACGACTTGAATTTTGTTACTGATTAAATGGAACTCGTCATTTACTTCCATCTATTCTATTCACGGATAATAACGCGTTTACACGGAACTGAATCAACAGCACGCACAATGATCATCGATGGCTGCCGTCGCAGGAAAATCCACCCGCTGAAGTAGAAACTAATTTCCAAATGCGTTTTTCGCTAAATGTTTGGCACCGCAAGATGACAGGTCCAGTCATTTCAGGAAAGCGAATGACGGGGTAGTACAGCTTACATTTGTTATAAATTAGTTTGTTGAACACTTTGGGGACGTTCCTTTGGCTACGCGAACTGCATATCTTACTAGCTGTGTGATAGAAACTCTGCCGCACCCTAATCGCTGGATTGGTCGTGGTAGTACTATAAAACTGGCCAGCAAGATAGCCAGAACATACGATATTAGATTTTGGCTTTGAGATTTGATGAAGTTTGAAGTGTACAGATGAAAGGTGAATACCTGAAATGAACTACTTGGTTTCTTCATGGAGACTGCTGCTCTTATTAGGGAACGTGCAGATGCACTCGGACGAGCAACTCAACGTGCTCTCCCAAGAGTGCACAAAAGGACTGAAGTTGACGATGGCATATTCGAACAGTTATTGTGAAATGTACAAGAGCTGTAATGTGATGTGCATGATAATGTTTGTAGGTGAATGTGTTAAAGACGCATGCTTTAATGCTTACTAAGTACTGTACATGGGTAAATGATTTATGACATTATAATGCAATTTAAGATCTTAGACGTATTCACTGAGAGTACGCTATGTGATCAAAAGTATCTGGACACCCCCCAAAACATGCGTTTTTCCTGTTAGGTGCATTGTGCTGCGACCTACTGCCAGGTACTCCATATCAGCGACCTCAGTAGTCATTAGACATCGTAAGAGAGCAGAATGGGGCGCTCCACGGAACTCACAGACTTCGAATGTGGCCAGGTGATTGGGTATCACTTGTTTCATACGTCTGTACTCGAGACAGCCACACTCGTAAACATCCGTAGGTCCACTGTTTCCGTTGTGTGGAAACGTGAAGGGGCACGTGCAGCACAAAAGCGTACAGGCCGACCTCGTCTGTTGACTGACAGAGACCGAAGACAGTTGAAGAGGATCGTAATGTGTAATAGGCAGACATCTATCCAGACCATCACACAGGAATTCCAAACTGCATCAGGATCCACTGCCAGAACTATGACAGTTAGGCGGGAGGTGAGAAAACTTGGATTTCATAGTCGAGCGGCTGCTCATAAGCCACACATCACGCCTGTAATTCCAAACGATGCCTCGCTTGGTGGAAGGAGCGTAAACGTAACGATTGAACAGTGGTAAAATGTTTTGTGGAGTGACGAATCACGGTACACAATGTGGCGATCCGATGGCAGGGTGTGAGTACGGTTAATACCCGGTGAAAGTCATCTGCCCGCGTGTGTAGTACCAACAGTAAAATTCGGAAGCGGTGGTGTTACGGTGTGTTTGTGGTTTTCATGGAAAGGGCTTGATTTTCACAGCACAAGCATACATTGATGTTTTAAGCACCTTCTTGTTTCCTACTGTTGAAGAGCAATTCGCGGAAAGCGATTGTATCTTCCAACAAGATCGAGCACCTGTTCATAATGCACAGCCTGTGGTTGAGTGGTTACACGGCAATAACATCCCTGTAATGGACTGGCCTGCACAGAGTCCTGATCTGAATTCTATGGAACACCTTTGGGGATGTTTTGGAACGCCGACTTCGTCCCAGGCCTTACCGACCGACATCGATACCTCTTCTCAGTGCAGTACTCCGTGAAGAATGGGCTGCCATTTCCAAATAAAACTTCCAGAATCTGACTGTACGTATGCCTGAGAGAGTGGAAGCTGTTATCAATGCTAAGGGTCGGCCTACACCATATTGAATTCCAGTATTACCGATGGAGGCCGCCACGAACTTGAAAGTCATTTTGATCACAAAGTGTACATCACTGACGCATTTAACACAATGTCTGTAAAACTGGCGACGCATCTATTTAAAAAAAATTGGGTACAACGCTCTTGTTTCAACTCTGAATGAACTCTGATTTAACCCTTGTCTTTTACTGCTTGTTCGCTCTTTCGATCGTACATGTAGAAAAGAAAGTTCTGTATTATTTTCTCAATATATCTCATATTTAGAAACGCATTCTATTTCAAGCATTAGCGATATCATTAATATCCTGATCTGCTAATTATAAACCTTTTCTATTTCAGCCAAGTGCTCGGTTTGGTGACCTGGCGATCGAGTGCCATCAGCGCGTTTTCGTATGTACATTCATATTTTCACAAGTCAAGCCTGCAATCTAATGTTCTTTAAGAAGTCTTGGTATCATACAACTATCACGCAAATCATTTGTTGTATCGAAACTTAATATTATCTACGTCCTGCGTCACCTAGCTTTTTCGCCCTTGAACGAATTATCTGCGCCTGACCATTCCAGAATTTATTGTTGTCAGGTATTTCACAGAGTCAATGACGCAGCAGGATTTCGATTCTAATCACTGACTCAATAGTCTATAGGTTAATGCTATTTTCATACTCGTGCTGTCGTCAATGCTATGTGTCCCAACACTCGAACAATTAAAATTCCAAAATTTATTTAATTGATCTTTTTAACATTGCGTTTTTTGGGACACATAACAGTGGGTAAAAAATATTGCATAGTGACGCATATAAACAACGTCTTGTGTAATACAGCAAATAAATAAGAATAAACATTAAATTTGTTCTATCTTGGAAACTATTCAGAACAGGGCAATGTCCATATGAAGTTTTTGGCTCGAAATGATCGTGTCATATCCCTAAATACTGACCATTCCTCCTGGAACGCCACGTATTCACGTAAGTCTCTCTTCCTTGGTGTAATCGGCTGTCATAACACATGTGTAAGATATCTTTACTTTACTGTGGGTGACGTAACGCGCTGTCCAAGGACTTCCGACTCGTTTAAAGGATTGATACAGTAGGCTGAGACGCGGCACAGTCGGACGGATTTACAGTAGGATCGCCAGCAGCAGCGTCGTGCAGTGAGTACCACGTGGAAGCCGAGAACTTCTGAAAATCCTGGTCCTACGTAAAATCGCTAAGCTGGTCGAAGGCTTCTATCCAGACACTCGTTTACCTGTCTGGTCTGGCAATAGAAGACAGCAAAAGGAAAGATGAAGTTTTACATTTCGCGTTTAAGAAATCAGGCACGTAGGAGGATCGTTCAGACATACCGTCGTTTGACCGTCGCACAGACTCCCGTATGGAGGACGTAGTAATAGATATCCCTGGCAGAGAGAAACAATTGAAAGAGTTGAAAAAAAATAAGTCGCCAGGTCCGGATGTGATCGCAGTTCGATGTTACTAATAGTGCTCTACGGCATAGGCCCTTTACTTAGCTTGTTTTTGTAGGGAATCTCTCTCCTAGCGCAGTACCATGCGATTGGAAAAAAGCGTGTGTGGCTGCTGAGTAAGTCAAGGGACCCACAAAATTACAGACCAATGTTCTTAACATCGAGTTGCTATAGATTCTTGCATATACCCTCAGTTCGAATGTAATAAATTTCTTTGAGGCGGAAAAGCTCTTGTCCACAAATCAGCGCGGCTTTAGAAACTCAACTTGCCCATTTCTCACACGATATTCTCAGGACTATATATAAAGAGCAAGAGGCAGATTCTATTTTGATAAATTTCCAAAAAGCGCTTGATACGGTGCTCCACTGCAGACTTAATGAAGTTACGAGCATACGGAATATGTTCTCAGATACATGAGTGACTCGAAGACTTCTTAAGTAATAGAAAGAATATATTGTCTTTGACAATGAGTGTTCATCAGAGACAAGCGTATCTTCAGAATCGCCCTTTGTGAATGCGGTAGGACCGCTATTGTCCTCTACGTAAGTAAATGATGTTAAGGACAGAGTGACCAGCAATCTGTGGTGTGATGAACGGCGGCTATATCTAAATGTAGAAAAATGTGAGTTTAATGCTATGAACAGGGGTACTAATGTGCTGCATGACAATCACGTCTATTAAATAATTAGGCATAACGTTGTAAAACGATATGAAATGGAACGAGCATGTAAGGATTGCAGCAGGTTAGGCGATTGGTCGACTTCGGTTAACTGAGAGAGATTTAGGAGGTCGTGGTTCGAGTTAATAGTATTCTTTAAAATATTTCAGCACGTGTTTAATTACGAATTCGCCAGTTCAGCATATGAAGCTTATATGAAACGAAAATTCGCAGAACCTACCATTTATGACGTGAATCCCCAATTAACCTTTCGGGCAAAGAATGCGACTGCGAAAAAGAAATCGGATGTCACTAAAATTCACATGCATGATTTGGCTCTGTGAGAAAATGACTGTGTGTTAAATGTTGGCCCTGAATGTGCGAATCTCTGTTAGTTTAGAAAACAACTGCTGTGCCAGAACTATCACCGGCATCACGCAACAAATGATCACCGACTAAAATGCATTTGACTTTATCTGTTACACTTGTTTAAAATCATAATGTAGAACTTCCATAAAATATTTCACTCTCATTAAACCTCTGAGCTCACACTGATATTATTCTCGTAAATGCACTCTGACAATCGCTGTGCCTGACTCTGAATATGAACTACAATGATAATGAAATTTATAGCTTATCTGTGCGCAACGTTCGTGTGCTGTGCAACCTTGCTTTCATAAAATAGCGATCTGACTATCAGATTTATGTCTCACTCATCGTACTCGCAAAGTGCAATGCGAAACAAGATTTCATCAATATTCAAAACTGCTAGTGAGCACACAACTCATGTGTGCAATGCGAGTTTGCAGCCAAATAAAACCATGGATGCAAATCAACAATATGGTACTAATCTGACTGACAAAGAAACAACGTAATCGACACTTTAAGTTTTACCTGAGCTTCATTAAGTCCCAGTAACAATACAACTTCTCATACATGAACTAATTCGCGAAATGTCTCTTTTGCATTTATGACTGCAGTGAAAGAACCATTTAATTTTATTACGAAAATCTTAGAAGCTCTAAACCACAAGCAATGTTATAACAGTCAGCATACTAAGTAATTACAAATATAACTAACCACGTCACCTTCAAATGTTACCTTTTCTCATTCGTACAATATTAAAATCCTTCTGCAAAAATTGCTCCAAATAATGCTGCTCCCACTCCAGGGCAGGCCAGCTTCCGTCTATTTCAGACCAAGCCCACAACCACACAGTTACTACTAGCACACTCTAACAGAGTATAGCTTACTTCACTGACCGACATCTCTGGACTTGAACACAGTTCCAAAGCCTATAATTATAAAGACAATATTAAAAGGTTTGAGAACATTTATCAAATTTACAATTTAACTCATATTGGTGGCCCATGACATACTCAGGATTATTATAGCAAATCGGACAATTACCTGTCATCACTTCTCCCCTATTAAACAAGAATTCTGCAGCGAGTTTTCTGCTGATAAAACAGCAAGAGGCACTCAAAAAACTCTACTAAAGGAAATCAAACACAAAAGTATGATACAAAATGTGTTGTTACAAATGCAGCGGTGAATGGCAATACACACAAAATATCCACGAACAAGCACAAAGTAATACAAATATGGTACATAAATTTAAATACTAATGGCATTACGTACATATCGACAAACGTGTCGTAAATCGTGCTACATTTTGTTATAACAGAGAAAACATGGAATAACGAAATGCTTCCTGTGCGAGCCCATAATTGTATTTGAACAAATACAGTAATATAAATATATACACATTTACAGTGTAGTACAAATCTTTACGAAGTATTTACGGTAGTCTGCTCAAATTACAGTGAAAACCTATAAGGACAAGTATGAATACTGTCAGTTCAGGTAAAGTAAAAAGTTGCACACACCATTGAAGCATGGTGTAAAACTTTACAAAGCAGTTAACTTGTCTGCTCAAATCATTGAGAAAATCCATAAGGACGTCACACAATGTGAGGAAAAATAGCAAAGCAAAGCATCACACACAGCACTGTTTTTTCACCCACACGCTATCACAGTTACACCAATATGGTAGTGTCAACTCATTTCTGGGGCAGGCTCAAGGAGCATAGAACTTTGGCTTCAAAGGCTCTACTGAAAATCCACAGAGCTCAAAGATAAGTATTGTGAACTGCGCAGACTCAGGGAGGACGAAAGTGTCATGCCACAACCTCCACTGACAACCCAGAATTTGAAGAGCTACAGTCTTTACTGTAGGACTGACATAATGAGCAGTGTTTCCATCGCTCCATCTCTTGTAAGCTGAAACATGATATGACACCCAACTTGGTGCCACAGCAAACTGAATGCGTGTGTGTGTGTGTGTGTTCACATCTACATGTGAGCCATATCTCTGGTCTCTAACTTAATTCAAAAGTGTGTAATTATAAAGGCAAGGTTAAAGCGATATTACAAGGCTTGAGAACGTTTATCAAATTTACAAATTAACTCATATTTGTGGCTCATGTCATACTCAGAATTGTCATAGCAAATGAGGCATCCAACTTCCAATCTGCAAAGGAGACCGCGTGTAGAACACCACTACGACTCAGTCTTGAGTGTTTAGGATCCCCATCCAGGTCGTATTACAGAAAGATATCGAAGCAATTCAGAGACGGGCTGGTAGATTTGTTACCGAGAGGTTCGACAATACGCATATATTAGGGAGATGCTTCGGGAACTTAAATGAGAATTCCTGGAGGGAAGGTGACGTTCTTTTCGAGGTACACCATTGAGAAGATTCAGACAACCGGCATTTGCAACTGACTGCAGAACGATTCTGCTGCCCCCCTACGTACATTTCGTGTAAGGACCATGAAGGGAAAAGAAATAAGGGCTCTTGCGGAGGAATATAGAGACCCGTCCCCTCGCTCTGTTTGCTTGTGGCACGGGAAAGGAAACGACTAGTAGCGGTACAAAGCACCCTCAGCCACGCACATTAGCGTGGCTTCCGGATTATGTATCTAGATGCAACTGTAGAAACAGGGGAATTATCTTTCCTGATCAGATCTTTGAACAGAAACGAATCCATTTTGCACTGCAGTTAAAGTGATTTAATTAATTGAAGCTTTGCTGTAATTTATGTTTTTCAGACGAATGACGCTTCAAGGCGTGTGTATTTCCATTATGATTGATTTTAAAGTCGTCACCCATATTCACATGTGAGTTTTGAAAGTGTCCCAGTTCTATTTCTTTTGGTCATGTTATGGACAGTAAGTGCGCCGAGATGGCTACAGTTTTTGGCCTACAGATATCTAGCATAATCGAAGCATAACGATGTTTTTCTATCCTCACATTAAATAAAACAGATATTGCCGTTAATCAGAAATGAACTAAATTAGCTTTCAGGCTGATGTGAATGTAATCCGTGCTGGTAAGGAACGGCAGAGTGCGGAGGGGGGAGAGGGGAGGGTCTTGGTACTTGGTTCCTATTGGAGCTAGGAACAGGGAGTAAAAAGTTTTTGATTTAGCCTGGACCAGTGACCATTTGTAGCCACTGTCGTGCTGCAACTGTGTTACAATATATTAAGCAAGATTGGAGAAACGAGCCGGTGCTGGCGTCCAACCAAATATTGAGAATCGATTATTTCCCATTTCAGAAAGATTTTAATTGGGCTGAAAGTAATACTCAGCTAATGAAGACATTTGTATGTGCATCATTGGGACTTTATATGCGAAAAAAGTCACCCTCGTTCGGATTTTACATGCAAAAAGAGACACCCTTAAATAACTCCGGACTGGAGCGAGACTGATGTTTCAAATTTGGTCCGCTGGTATATCGGACTTTGGTGGAAGACAACTTTTAACCAGAGGAAGAAAATCTTGCTTCGTTTGTATGTTACGTTCACAATGCACATTTTTCTGAGAGGTTTCTGAAGGGCCCCACTTCGGTACTTTATACTTGCTCGGATGGTTCAAATGGCTCTGAGCACTATGGGACTGAGGTCATCAGTCCTCTAGAACTTGGAACTACTTAAACCTAACTAACCTAAGTTACCCGCGACGGTAGGGGTCTCACGGTTCCAGGCTGAAGCGCCTAGAACCGCTCGGCCACACCGGCCGGCGAAGGCTATCTACAATTTCTACAGAAACCAGATGGCTGTTATAAGAGTCGAGGGGTTTGAAAGGGAAGCAGTGGTTGGGAAGGGAGTGAGACAGGGTTGTAGCCAGTCCCCGATGTTATTCAATCTGTATATTGAGCAAGCAATAGAGGAAACGAAAAATTTGGAGTAGGAATTAAAATCCATGGAGGTGAAATAAAAACTATGAGGTTTTTCCGATGACTTTGTAATTATGTCAGAGACAGCAAAGGACCTGGAAGAGCAGTTAAACGGAATGGATCGTGTCTTGAAACGAGGATATAAGGTGAACATCATCAAAACCAAACGAAGATAATGGAATGTAGTCGAATTAAATCAGATTATGCCGAGGTAATTAGATTAGGAAATGAGACACTTAAAGTAGTAACGGAGTTTTGCTATATACGGAGCAAAATAACTGACAATGATCGAAGTAGAGAGGATATAAATGTAGATTGCCAATGGCAAGCAAAGCGTTTCTGAAGAAGAGAAATTTGTTAACATCGAGTATAGATTTAAGTGTCAGGAAGTCGTTTCTGAAAGTATTTGTATGGAATGTAGCCATATATGAAAGTGAAACATGGGCGACAGTTTGGACGAGAAGAGAATAGAAGCTTTCGAAATGTGGTGCTACAGAAGAATGCTGAAGATTAGATGGGTAGAACACGTAACTAATGAGGAGGTGCTTCATAGAATTGGGGAGAAGAGGAATTTGTGGCACAACTTGACTAGAAGAAGGGATCGGTTGGTAGGACTGTTCTGAGGCATCAAGGGTTCACCAATTTGGTATTGGAGGGCGGCGCGGAGGGTAAAAATCGTAGAGTGAGACCAAGTGATGAATGCACTAAACATATCCAGAAGGATGTAGGGCGCAATAGTTCCTTGTAGATGAAGCAGCTTGCACACGATAGAGTAGCGTGGAGACCTGCATCAAACCAGTCTCGGGACTGAAGACCAACACAACAACAACATCCCTGGAAAAGCCTTGCTATACCGTAGGACAGTGGTTGCAAACCTGGGGGTAATTAACCTTTGGGTGGAGCAAGGGGGTAAAAAGAAATTTTCTGAGAGTTAAAAACTAAACGGTTCGATTCTTTTTCAGTCACAGAACTAAATTATTTTCGAGAGATCATTGCTATTATCACAATTTCGTAAGACTCTAATATTGATTATAGAAGTTGTTAGTAATTACTTTTTCTCAAAAATGGTTCAAGTGGCTCTGAGCACTATGGGACTTAGCATCTGAGGTCATCAGTCACATGGAACTTAGAACTACTTAAACCTAACTAACCTAAGGACATCACACACATCCATGCCCGAGGCAGGTTTCGAACCAGCGACCGCAGCAGTCACGCGGTTCCGGACTGAAGCGGCTAGAGCCGCTCGGCCACCACGACCGGCTTTTCTCAATTAGTAGAGTTAATGCGGATGTGGTTACAGGTTCCTCACATAGCCCACCCACTACGTACATATGTCATGTTTTGTCCAGTGCATCGCTCATGAGAAAGGTGAGACATATACGTCACAAATGCTAAATATCTCAAAAACATATCATCTCCAAGTTGTAGATAGTACCTGCAGCAGTTCAGAAATTGCTTCATTACCCGCTTCGAAACAGTCAAATGAATTAATTGACAGCACGACGCAGCAGTAACTACGTTAGGACTGCTATAGAATTGTACATAGTTTTATTACTATTATTATTAGAGTGGTTAGACACAAAGCGTTATCAGCCGGAAGTCGTCCAATTTCTGCCAGCTCAGAAGTGAGGAGTGAAGCAGTGAAGTAATTTAGGAACAGTAAGTATCGTGCACACATCTGAACTTACTAGATTTTAAATTAGGTAGTGGTGAGCACGTCAAGCAATTGCCGCAATGGAGGGGAGTAATGCAGGGAAAGCATGTTTTACAACAAGTCTGTACCCTTAGTGTGGATAGTTACCTTTCTTTGTGAGAAGTAGTTGTGGATTGCACTTACGATGCGCTATGAATTCCTTCGCCATTCATTCTAATACATACATAAACACACACACACACAAACACACACACATACACACGCACACACACACTCACACACACACAAACTGAATGTCATTCATTTAAAAACACAAGTGTTTCAAGAAAAGGGTGATAATGCAGTGACGGAGAGGGGGGGGGGGTCGGAAGTGGGGGTAGTCAACAGATGGCAGGACGTGGAGAGGGTGGTGGTAAGGCCGAGGCTTCCAGCTAATGTCTGATTGCACTCAGGGGTAATGGTCTAAGAAGGGTTGGGAACCTCTGTCGGAGGACAAGCTGCCTGAGGATGTTTTCTGCCTGTATAGACGGTTAGTGACGAGGGGATTATGCTCTTTGTTGAGAGCATCAAACTTCAAGTTTTGATTCAGATTCATCGCTCATGGCTATTTCTTGTGATCCGACGTGTTATGGGTCTGAAGTGACTGATTTTATATTTGTGAAGGTGGTATGAAGTGGCATACTCGTATATAATTGAAAAACTAGTTGTGAGTTTGCGATAAATATCAAAGCCTACAGTGTTATCATTAAAACAAAGTTGTAAGTTAAAATAAATGAGATTACCACTACCATTCATGACCTCATATGTGAACTTCATGTTATCACACATGCCGTTAAACTCTTGAAGCATAAAGGAATATCAAAAGCTTTTTCACAAAAATCATTATTATGTCAGCTACATACCGTGTGTAGAACAGTACATCGCTAGAAACAGGGGAGCTTCGGGTGAAATACCCTTTCTCCAAATAACTGATCAATACGTCAGCCAGGAACCCAGCAAGGCAACTGTCCATAGCTAGGCCGTGTAGCTGACGGTAAAATTTATTATTAAATTATTTCGACAGTGCTTAATTGCTTGTACCTAAAGAAATTGCCTGGAATAATTGGTCTCCTCCAAAGGGACGTTCGTGTATAAATTCCGTTGGACAACTTATTTCTTTTATTTAGATTAATAAATTCAAATATATACATATAGGTATTTAGTTTCCCCACTTTTACGATATTTGGATTTACGCTAGTTTGACTATGTTCTTTTTTCTTTGTTCAACTTTAAATGTTTATTATGCTTAATACGCCATGCTGTGCAGCACCCTCTACTTCTTCAAAAAAATGTTCAAATCTGTGTGAAATCTTATGGGACTTAACTGCTAAGATCGTCAGTCCCTAAGCTTATACACTACTTAACCTAAATTATCCTAAAGACAAACACACACATGTATGCCCGAGGGAGGACTCCAACCTCCACCGAGATCAGACGCACAGCCCATGACTTTACTTCCTCTGAGCTAAGTAACTTCCTAGCGCAGAGAGCTCAATCTACGTTATATATGTGTCATCTGCCAGACTGGAAGCAGCCGCGACGAAATCTTTTATGGAGATCTCGTATATTCATGTAAGCGTTTTCGTATTCTGTATTGCTTTGGCTGCTTTTATCAGCGTACTTAATGTAATTCCATTTCTCTTATTTCTTATATACAAGTGTTTGGCTCTGTCTTTTTGTCGCCTTAATTATGTTTATTTGTTCTTCATTTCCAGTAAATTCCGTTCTGGTGTTCATTTAGAAGTAACATACGCTGCTTGGCCGGGACATAATGACCGCCTACCTAATAGCTGGTACGTCCACCTTTGGCACAGATAACAGCAACGATGCGTCGTGGCATCGAAGCAGTGAGGCTTTGTTAGGTCGCTGGAGGGTGCTCGAACCTCATCTGCACGCACAAGTAATCTATTTCCCGTAAATTCCAAAGAGGGGACGATGAGCTCTGGCGCTATGTTCAGTTACATCCTATACGTGTTCGCTCGGGTTCAGATCTGGGGAGTTGGACGGGGGGAAACAGCACATCGACTGAAACTCTCCTCTGTGTTTCCTCGAACCACTCCGTAGTGCCACTGTCGTTGGGAAAGATGATCGTCATGAAGTGTACTATACTCCTAGGCCGTCATGGTGCTTTGCACGAGTTCCACTGAACCATTGGATGCCCACGTGAACTGACTATGCGAATATAGACGAGATGTGGCTCAAATTCAAAGATATAGTAGCAACAGCAATTGAGATATTCATACCTCATAAACTGGTAAGAGATGGAACGGATCCCCCGTGGTACACAAAAAAGGTCCGAACGCTGTTGCAGAGGCAACGGAAAAAGCATGCGAAGTTCAGAAGAACGCGAAATCCCGAAGATGGGCTAAAATTTACAGACACGCGAAATTTGGCACGTACTTCGATGCGAGATGCTTTTAATAGGTTCCACAACGAAACATTGTCTCGAAATTTGGTAGAAAATCGGAAGAAATTCTGGTCGTATGTAAAGTACACAAGCGGCAAGACGCAGTCAATACCTTCCCTGCGCAGTGCCGATGGTACTGTTATCGACGACTGTGCCGCTAAAGCGGAGTTATTGAAAGCAGTTTTTCGAAATTCCTTCACCAGGGAAGACGAATGTAATATTCCAGAATTTGAAACACGAACATTTGCTAGCATGAGTCTCTTAGAAGTAGATACCTTAGGGGTTGCGAAGCAACTCAAATCGCTTGATACGGGCACGTCTTCAGGTCCAGATTGTATACCGATTAGGTTCCTTTCAGATTACGCTGATACTATAGCTCCCTACTTAGCACTCATATACAACCGCTCGCTCACCGATAGATCTGTACCTACAGATTGGAAAATTGCGCAGGTCACACCAGTGTTCAAGAAGGGTAGTAGCAGTAATCCATTTAAATACAGACCTATATCATTTACGTCGATTTGCAGTAGGGTTTTGGAGCATATACTGTATTCAAACATTATGAATCACCTCGAAGGGAACTATCTATTGACACGTAATCAGCATGGCTTCAGAAAACATCGCTCTTGTGCAACGCAGCTAGCTCTTTATTAGCACGAAGTAATGGCCGCTATCGACAGGGGATCTCAAGTTGATTCCGTATTTCTAGATTTCCGGAAAGCTTTTGACACCGTTCCTCACAAGCGACTTCTAATCAAGCTGCGGAGCTATGGGGTATCGTCTCAGTTGTGCGACTGGATTCGTGATTTCCTGTCAGGAAGGTCGCAGTTCGTAGTAATAGACGGCAAATCATCGAGTAAAACTGAAGTGACATCAGGTGTTCCCCAGGGAAGCGTCCTGGGACCTCTACTGTTCCTGATCTATATAAATGACCTGGGTGACAATCTGAGCAGTTCTCTTAGACTGTTGATGATGCTGTAATTTACCGTCTAGTAAGGTCATTCGAAGACCAGTATCAGATGCAAAGCGATTTAGAAAAGATTGCTGTATGGTGTGTCAGGTGGCAGTTGACGCTAAATAACGAAAAGTGTGAGGTGATCCACATGAGTTCCAAAAGATATCCGTTGGAATTCGATTACTCGATAAATAGTACAATTCTCAAGGCTGTCAATTCAACTAAGCACCTGGGTGTTAAAATTACGAACAACTTCAGTTGGAAGAACCATATAGATAATATTGTGGAGAAGGCGAGCCAAAGGTTGCGTTTCATTGGCAGGACACTTAGAAGATGCAACAAGTCCACTAAAGAGACAGCTTACACTACACTCGTTCGTCCTCTGTTAGAACATTGCTGCGCGGTGTGGGATCCTTACCAGGTGGGATTTACGGAGGACATCGAAAGGGTGCAAAAAAGGGCAGCTCGTTTTGTATTATCACGTTATAGGGGAGAGAGTGTGGCAGATATGATACACGAGTTGGGATGGAAGTCATTACAGCATAGACGTTTTTCGTCGCGGCGAGACCTTTTTACGAAATTTCAGTCACCAACTTTCTCTTCCGAATGCGAAAATATTTTGTTGAGCCCAACCTACATAGGTAGGAATGATCATCAAAATAAAATAAGAGAAATCCGAGCTCGAACAGAAAGGTTTAGGTGTTTGTTTTTTCCGCTCGCTGTTCAGGAGTGGAATAGTAGAGAGATAGTATGATTGTGGTTCGATGAACCCTCTGCCAAGCACTTAAATGTGAATTGCAGAGTAGTCATGTAGATGTAGATAATGGAGCCGCCGCCAACTTGTCTCAGTCCTGCAGGACAGGCATCAAGGAACTGTTCCCCTGGAAAGGACGGATTCGCGCCCTCCCATCGGCATGACGAAGAAGGCATCGAGATTTATCAGACCATGCAACGCTCTGCCACTGCAGTAACGTTCAGTGCCGATGGTCACGTGCCCATTTCAGTTCTAGTTGCCATGCACATGCATGGGTCCTCAGTTGCGGAGGACCATCGTTAGGAGTGTTCGGTGTATTGTGTATTCAGACACACTGGTACTCTGCCCAGTAATAAAGTCTAATGTTAATCCCCCCCCCTTTTTCGCTGCCTGTCCTGTTTTACCAGTCCGCCCAGCCTACTACATTCGACAGCTGTGATGAGAGGTTGTCGCCCAACCCCAAGACGTCTGGACGTGTTCCACCTTGGTTTTCGCCATATGTTGAAGATCTCACACTTCTCGAACACCAGACAAGTCGTGCAGTTTCCGAAATGCTGAGTCTCGGGACCATCACAATCTGTCCTCGGTCAGACTCAGATAGATCGCGCGTCTTCCTCATTCCACACACGGACAGAACGTTCACTGATACCACATGCGCCGTGCATGTGTCTGACTAGCAGGCATTCCTCGCCAGGTGACGCTGCTATCACCTGAACGGATTTATATAAATAGTAGGACGGCAGTCATAATGTTCTCGCTGATCAGTTTATTTTGTTAGCCTTAATTTTAAAGTGGCGTATGACTTTGGCATTAATTTTAATGTGAGTCCCCAAAATATTATATTTAATTTATTTCGGAATTTCTGCTATTGTCGTCTTGGTAGTATGGAAATGAAGTTTCCAGCTATTTCTAAGCCCATCCTTCCTGTGTACTTTCAGATTACCTGATAAAGCCCTACCCGCTCGTGACGCTTAATTAAAACTTTACAATTCTGCAAAAAACGACTATTTTTGCAATCAATTTGTAATAAGGTTGCTGTGCCAATACGCCAGCATGGAATGAAATAGTAATTGTATAACACTGGAGATAACTGTACGACTGTCAAATCATTGCGAAAAAAATAGTTATAAGAATTTAGTTGCAGGTATACACTGTTGCAACAACCATTATGTGGATCTGATATAGAAATAATAAATCAGGTTAGTGTAAAAAATTCCGCAACCTGTCTCTTTATTTATTTCGCTAGAAATAGTGTAGCATCGTAAATTGATCATCAGCCGCCTTTCTTTGGAAGGAACCGTAAAAGCGTGCAGCTGGAGCAGGTAATGAAGCCACAGAAACTGTAAATATGTAAATGTTACCGATTAGGATTCCAGTATATCACAGATACTTCATATAGCTCATTGAATAATTTTTAACAACTGTGAATCAACTATGAGTAGCTAATAAATTAATCAAAAACCGATGAGTGTAGAGTCACTGTTTTTGGAATTGTAGATCGTGTTTCGATATGCGTGTCCTGATCTCTACTGAATACGCTAAGAGCCTCTATTTGAAGAAAGGTTATCCTCTAAACTACTTCCGGCTCGGTGTCATTAATAACTTGTTGGTAGCATGCAGTACTCGAGCAAATGCGCATAGAGAGCAGGGGAGCCCATTTGTCTAGTGCTACCAATTTAATGCCCCTAAATCAAGGAGATTTAGCGGCTTTGTGCAGATGAGGCGAGCTAATCTATGTTTCAAGGTGCCGGGGAGAGCAGCAGACAGCGTGCTTCGTGCCTTATTAAAGTTTTATAGGCAGCTGCGCTTCGGGTGGGCAAGTCCAGAAAGCGGGAGAACACAGGAGCACAAGGAGGCCACTTTACAAGGCTCTCCAAGTGGTTTATGCATTGGTTTCTGCCGGTACTGGAAACATTTTAAATTTTCAGCAGCAAGCATTAAAGCTTACAGGTTGCTTATTTTATAAATTATCAAATTAGTACCGTGTTTTGTAAGTGTTCTAATCTGTCAAACTAATTGATAGGTAAGTGTGGTTCTTACTTATTTACTCTTATTTATTTACTGGCGGACCCGCCAAAGCTTCCAATTGCTCAATACACTGACGGTAAAAAATTCACTACACCAAGTAGGAGTTGTGTGACATAAACGAAAGTTGGTAGGCGTGTTTCTACATCTGAAAAATAATGTCTAACTGAATTTCGCGCCAGTCGCATAAGAGTGGCGCTAGCAACGGTCATGAGCGTTAGTTATCTTTGAGGTGGATGTTAGTCAAGAAAGCATTCAAGGCGACAAAGACGCCATTATCAGCACGTCACTGAGTTTGAACGAAATCGTATAATAGGGCTACGAGAAGCTAGATGTTCCTGCTGCAGGAAGACTTGGCAACAATGAAGCCACTGTACGTGATAGCTGGCAACGGTGGGCGTGGAATATAAGGGCGCAAGAAGATCTGGCTCCGAACGGTCACGTGGCACTACCGATAGAGAAGTCCATCGTTTTCGACGCATGGCTCTGGCACATTGTACTGCGTCTGTAGGTGCAGTTTAAGCAGGAGTTGACACCACAGTAATACACCGAACTAATCCGTTACTTCAAGGACAGCTCCTTGCCAGATGCCCTTTAGCGTGCTTTCCGCCTACCCAAAACCACCGCCATTTGTGATTTAAGTGGGGTCAAACGTGAGCTCATTGGACGGCAGGGTGATGGTCTGTTGTGTTTTCCGATGAAATCTGGTTCTACCTCAGTGCTACTGATGGCAGCCAACCTGTCTGCGTGCTAGACACACTTGAGCTGCACCTGGAGTTATGGTCTGGGGTGTGATTTTGTATGTTAGCAGGAGCACCATCGTCGTTATCCTACGCATCCTGACTGAAAGTTTGTACGCCAATCTGTTGATTCGTCTTGTTGTGCTGCCGTTCATGAACAGCATTCCAGGGACAGTTTTCCAACAGGATAACGCTCGCCAACTTAACGCTGTTGTCACCCACCATACATTCAACATTCTGGCGATTACAACGGTTATTAATGTTCCAGCGTTTCAAATTTGTAGAGGCTTTTCTCGCGATTACATTAACCTGAGATCTTGCAATTTTTTATCACCCTACATTAGTTATTTTTTAGTGTTGTGATTTTTTCCGTCACTGTATGTGTGGGAATCAGGTTTGCGTCCTAAACTCCTTCTTCTCCCTTTCTATGTCCATCTCCTTTTCCTCCTCTACTTCTCCACCTCGTCCTCCTTCTCCTCCTCCCCCTCTCCCTATCCACCACCTCTTCGCCCTGTCTCCATCCCTCTCTTCGTCCTCTCCTCTTTCCACCTCCCACTCCTCCCTCTGTCGGTACCCTACTTCCTCCTCTCTGTCTGCTCTTCTAACCCTTGCCCCCCCACCCCCGTGTATCTTCTCTTCACCCCACTCTCTGACCTCGTGCCTTGTATATTGTTATTGCTAATGAAACCGTGACAGGCAACTGCTTTACATGAATGTGCAAATAGGATGGAAGCAGACTGCGAGGAATAAGACAAAACAGAACACTGTTTGGCGTACAATTTGTGTTAAAATATATATGATGAGAAACACTATACATGGGAGAAGCGATTTCTCTAATGGTTTAAATTCCCTGCTATCGTAGTCAAAACTGGTTGCGAGAAAAAAACGAAACCCCATATTTTCGCAGCTCAGTGCAGTATTTTATTTCTCGCACTTGGTTTTAATAGAAATCTTGTACAGTGTTTAAAAAATACAGCCTACATCCGTCTGAATGTTTATCAGAGTATCGAGTAAAAATCTGAATATATCAGTTAAGAATTTTCCGAGATTCTTGGTAGCAGCGTTCCTCTGTTATACAGGGGATAGACAAAATAATGTGGGCAGTGGTAGTAATGGGATGGTTGTATTTGACAGTCAACGACGCAGGTAAGGCTCGCGTCGCGCTGGACTGTCCATGTTCAGTACGGACTAGGCGTCAGTGCAGGTTGTTTACGAGTAGTGGTTCAAATGGTTCAAATGGCTCTGAGCACTTTGGGACTCAACTACTGAGCTCATCAGTCTCCTAGAACTTAGAACTACTTAAACCTGACTAACCTAAGTACATCACACACATCCATGCCCGAGGCAGGATTCGAACCTGCGACCGTAGCGGTCGCGCGGTTCCAGACTGTAGCGCCTAGAACCGCTCCTCCACCCCGGCCGGCTTACGACTAGTGTACACGTAGTATTTGCGTTCAGAGGCCGAAGTCGACGTGCAATGAAAGACGTCAGATTGTGAGGACCCTATTACCTGGAGCATCAGTAACCAAGACAGCCAACTTACTGAATGTTTTAAAAGCAACTGTTTCAACAGTTATGACAGCCTGTACATCGAAAGACATCATCGTACAAACGTAATAGTGTGCGCAAATCAAAACTAAATGATAGAGAACGTCGTACGCTCACACAAGTTGTGTCAAAACAACACAAAACTATGGAGGCTAATGTAACTGCAGAGTCCAATAGCCATCTTGGAAACACCGTATCTATCGATACTGTCCACAGATAACTCCATAATGCGAATATTCAAGGGCGAGCTGCTACACCGAACCCATTAGTGACGACAAGTAACGCAAAAAAGCGTAAAACATGGTGTCAGGAGCACAAATCCTGCATGGATGATCAGTGGAAACAATTCATATGGTCCGCCAAGTCAACGTTTTCGTTATTTTCAGTTCTCGACTGGGTTTACGTCTGGAGAACGCCAAAAGAAACCTAGAATCCTGATTCCTTGATTCCAACCGATAAGTATGGAGGTAGAAGCGTGATGGTGTGGGCAGCCATATCATGTTATTCTGCTGGTTCCAAAATTACTATCAAAAGCCGTGTCATAGTCAACGATTATGTGAACATTTTAGGTGATCATGATTCAAATGTTGTTGCCCAACAATGATGCCATATTTCAGGACGATAATGCCCCCATTCACAGGATAGTACAATCGCGGTATGAGGAGCTCGCAACTGAACCGCAGCGTTTACCCTAGTCAGCACAGTTCCGTTGTAATGTGCGCGTGGGGCACACAATACTCCTTAATGCCTGTACTATGGTAAGTGAACGGGCTTCACCGTATGAGAAAGGACTTCCGTATAGATATCGACCGCGAGTACCTGAATGGTGGCAAATCAGACTTTCACCCACTCTGTATATACAATGATCCGTCAAGTAAGGTCAAAATGCAATTACACGACAAGATGGACCAAAAGCAACACTGAAGATGCTACCAATTTGATAATAATACGGTCGCCAGCCTAATTAGGCATTAACTGAGTTTCTTCCCTGTACAAATTGGTGTATATTCATGCAAAACAACAAGTAGTAACACTGCGTGATATAGTATAATTTTAGAACCAGAAAATCTATTGAACTGATAGTTTCATGTTCTGTACTGATATGGAAAAACCATGAATACATAACACTACGCTATAATGTATACTATAAAACTTCGTACTGTCCATTGATCTGATTAAAATCGGACATAGGAACACTTCAGAATTCAAGTGAATAAAAAAAGGGGGGGGGGGGGGGGGCTGAAACTGTTATGATCACTATATTTAAAAAATTGGTTACTGAAATTATCATGCGTTCAAGATTTCTAGTATATGAGTTACTACTCTTTTTATCTTATTTACTTCTCATTTAAATACCTTTATATCTGCCTCGAAATAATTAAACTTCATTACTATATCAATATTAAAGTTATCTTTCAACTTCGTTAGACCTTCGTTATTCATTTACTAGTTCATTAACAAAACAGTTCTTTAAACACTATTCTAACATAACTAGGTCTGCAAGTAATTATTATTAACTCAAAATTTAATTTTTTATTTCGGGACACTCGGATTGCACAACATGTGGAAAGGACCCTGTCTAGGTTAGTTGTGAGGATAATTAAATGAAGGGAAAGTTCTGGTAAAATTTAGGTTATTATTGAACAGTTCACTTCCTGGTCCATACAAATACAGTACTAAAAATTTCAACCTGCTTGTATCGATTCTGCAGTTGGCAAGCGGCGAGATGGCGAGGCACAGAGCACACATACAACCACAGCTATGGCTCTTGACGTATCGGCTCTTTAATTCTTCTTAGCGTCGCAATACGTTTCCATTTAGTGCGTATGGACTTTTGCCATGCTGTGTGGGCGTTGGAACAGCATACCCGAGGCTCACTGAAGCTATGTCTTCCAGAAGAGCCTCCTCGCTCCAGAAGGTGTTGCTCAGACCAGTGCCAGACTCCAACTACTGCTGCTGAGCCCGCTGTGCCGTGCAGTGCCCGTGTGCATTTTCCTGCGCTCGCCTGCCATCCACCTTTTACCGCTCCCTGACAGACCGGGTATTCACCCGAGGTTTTGCATTCTACATATCCTAACACATTGCCTACGTATGGACCAGGCGCACAGTTACAATTTTAAACATCTTACAACACTTTCAACATTTGTTACATTTCAATTCTATTACAATATTGCTTGACATTTGGCATAAACATTAATATTCACATTGAAACTTATTTACAGTTTCTTTAACATAATGACATGAAGCAAAAAAGAAATGAAATCAGAACATCAATTACACTAGTTTATCGAAAAATCAGATGGAAAAAAAATTAGTTACATGTACAACAGTACAGCATCGTTGTTGTTATACCGTGACTTGAATATTATCGAACCCTTGTGGGCGGTATTGGAGCGTAGACTCCAGAGCAGATTTCCGCTTCCCTCGTCACTACGTCAGAAGAGGTTCTGATCGAAGACTAAACAAACATTATATGAAAGTATTCCATGAAGAATCGCAGCTGTATTACGGGCAAATGGGGGTCCAACCCCTTATTAATAAACCATTCCCAAGTAAGTACAGGCGTTCACATTATTTTGCCTATCCCCTGTATATTATACGAGTATGTACATTTCTGTATTATGTAAAAAATATATAGTGTAAGTTAGTCCGAATGCTTCTTTGAGCCTTGTTTGAAAATTTGAAGTAACTCGGTAAGTAATTTTTCCAAACTTTTGCTCGAAACATTTTTTTATTATGTATGTACTATGTATATTAAAAATTAATAGCCTATTTCCGTCTGAATATTTATTAGAGTCTTGTGTAAAAATATGAAATAAATCGGTCAAGAACTTTTATATATTTTTGGTAACAACGATAACCAACGACATGTCTTTATACAGTAGTATATATTCTCTAATACTTTTATTTACTTACTTAAGACTGACTTGATGTAAACGCAGGAGTATCAAAATGTTCAAATGTGTGTGAATTTCTAAGGGACCAAACTGCTTAGGTCATCGGTCCCTAGACTTACACACTAGTTAAACTAACTTATACTAAGAACAACACACACACCCATGCCCGAGGGAAGAGTCGAACCTCCGGCGGGAGGGGCTGCGCAGTCCATGACATGACGCTTCAAACCGCGATGCTCTGAGAACTATGGGACTTAACTTCTGAGGTCATCAGTCCCCTAGAACTTAGAACTACTTAAACCTAACTAACGGAAGGACATCACACACATCTATGTCCGAAGCAGGATTAGAGCCTGCGACCGTTGCGGTCTCGCGGTTCCAGACTGTAGCGCCTAGAACCGCTCAGCCACCCCGGCCGGCGCAGTATCAAAATCAGAGTCACCTGCTCGTATGATATAAATATTCTTTCGCTATGATGCAGTTGAGGTGCGACGTAGCACGTACTGCACAACATACAAGTGTAGATACTGCTACAGGTGACTGAGGACGGTGTTCTTAACAAAATTACATCAGTATTTACTTCATTTTCGGAATAAAAATTATAGCTATTGGGCGTAACATGTTATCAGGTTAGTTAGTAGTTCCAAGTGCATGTGGCAAGAGCAAGCCGTTAATAGTTATTTTTCCCAGGCCAGGAGATCAGGTATTACAGTGTGGACTAGTGGATGGAAAATGGTTAGCCTACACAGAGAGGCGTAGTCCACTTAGTGATGCAGTTACGACCCTACAGAGAAGGTCGTAAACTGTGTGATGTGTTCACGGGAAGAATGTTCGAAGCAGAGAAAAAACTACCAACTCACTGATGTGTGTACATATTAAATAGCTAGACTTACATTCATTACACTCTGTACATAACGATCGATTAATCAAACCCCAAAACTCACAGAAAGTTGTCTTAGCTGTGAACAAAGAGCACTCAAGTTGTTGAGTGACGTCAGTTGACAACTATAGAAGCTCTGTCACGTCCTTACAACGTCAACGGAAAACCTAAATCCCTATGGTCGGACGGATATTTGAACTGCCGTCGTCTCAGATGCGAGTCCAGAGTATTAACCATGTACCATCTAGATTGGTGCAAACCAATGGAGATTATTTTGAAGGCAAATAAGTGTACAGGGATTATACAAAAAATTATGGACGACCACTGCCAACTTTGAGATTCAAGGGTGCTGCAGATGACAACCAAAGGGGTCCTCCTATGAAAAGGAATGAAAAGTAATAGCGCCCAGGACATTACTCATGATTATCGGGCAGTATGGCTGGCCACAGTCTGGTTGGTAATACACATCTGACTAGGGCGTCTCAGGACATGTCTCCGGTCTGGAATCTCATGGACAGCAGTAGATTTGTCTTCAGTGATGAGTTCCGTTTCGAACTGAGCCCTGATGACCAGCGAAGACGCGTCTGGAGACGGTATGGACAGTGATGGGATATCAAGCTACCACCTGACATACAACCAGACAATCAGAAGTGATAGTCTGGGATGCTATTTCTTTTCGAAGGTTGACCCCATTGCTTGTCATCTTTGTTTCCAGGTTAGTTAGTAATTTGAAATACAGTGGTCATCGACGATGAGCTACGCACCTTTTCTGTTATCCTACATGAGTAGCTATCCTGGGCTTAAGTTTCAGCAAGATAATGGCTGCCCGCACGGGGCAAGAGTTTATGCTCCTTGTCTTCGTGCTTGCCAAACCCTACTTTGGCCAGCAATGTCGCCAGATCTCTCCCTAACTGAGAATATTTGGAACATTATGAGCAGGGCTCTCCAACCATCTCGGATTTTGATAATTTAATGCACCACTGGGACAGTATTTGGCACAATAACCCTCAGGATAACACCCAAGAACGCTATCAATGAATGTCAAGCCGAATAGCTGCTTGCATGTGGGCTACAGGTGGATCTGACTTGCTCAGTTTGTGAAGTTCTTTGTCTTGAATAAAAGACCAGTTTTTCTGAAATTGTGATCATTTGTTTTTTTGTACGTTTACAGCATACCAAACAATTTCTAACAATTTCCATTCCATTCGGATATTTTTTTTTGCCGTACACTGTATTTTAATGGGTGAGAGATCTGTGTATCGAATTACGCCAGACTAAGTGAAACTAAACTAAACTATGTGTGAACAGGCGTCGGAAGGTCCAACGGTACCGATCAACTGCCTTGTCATTCTCAGCTGACACGCGTCACTGGATTCGGATATGGAGGGGGATGTGGTACACACACTGCTCTCTATGTTGTTGTCACTTTTCGTGGTTAGAGCCGCTACTTCTCAATCAAGTAGCTCCTCAACTGGCCCCACTACGGATGAGTCCGCGCTGCTAGCCACAGCGCTGGGCAGACATAGACGATCATTCATTTTAGTGCTAGCCAAAGCCGACAGCACTTAACTCTGGTAATCTGACAGGAACCATTCTTACCACCGTGACAAGGCAGTTGGCGAATTACGTCAGCCTACATAATGTGCAGGACGCTCCTGCACAGCCAAGAGGACAATAAAAACGAACCACGAAGAAATTTTACGAGTGGAATGTACGTGCGATGTACATGTCTAGACCAACAGATGATTATAACTTCAGCAAAATTAGATGATTTACTCAAGAGAAAGAGCTTCCCAAATGGAGCAAGTAAGCAACGCATTAGTTCCTTGTGTAGCAGTTACTCGGCTTTGCACTGATTGACAGAGTTACTGGATATCCTTCTGAGGGATATCGAGGCAAATTTTGTACAATTCGCATAATGCTCCAAACGTTTTCAATTGGAGATCAGGCGACCTCCCTGGCAAAGATAGGGCTTAGTAAGTACGACGACAGGCAGTAGAAACTCGCGGTGCGCGGGCGGGCATTATCTTACTGAAATGTAATCCCAGGATGGCAACACAACAGGGCGTAGAATACCGTCGACGTATCGCTGTGCTGCAACGGGAGCCCCGGATAACAACCAATATGGCCGCCACAACGGTCGCTGCGCGAAACAGGCTCCTCATTTAGGTAATGTTTTCTTCGGGAAATAGTAGTTACTGACAGTCAGCGTTTGAAAGCTTGAAACTTAAAGTACTTTAGTACGTTGTTGGTTATATTTGTGGACTTTTTACACTACGTAAAGAACATCATTAAAGTTTCGAAATCCGCTTACCTCCCGCATCCGTGGAGAAGTCGCGCGACGGTCTAGCGAGTGCCGCGTTCCGCCACTTCAGCAGCCGCGGCGCGTCAACAAAGACCGATTCCCGTTTACGACGCGGCAGCGCAACACGCGGCAGCGCCAGCGCCAGCGCCAAGCGGCTTCGGCTTAATTGTATTGGCGTTCCCATCTGGAAGCGCCAGACTCTAGCGGTAGCCATGGAGGACCGCTGCTGAGGTATGGGCCGGACCCACTCAAAAGCGCAGTGCACTTGATTAACTGTACCGTGAACCTAAGCGAAAGAAACACGAAGCTGGGTGAAGACATTCAAGCTCTTACTTTTTAAGGACATATTCCGTCAGGTATTTCATTATTCATGTCTTTTTTCAGATTTGATGAGTTGCCGTGCATAACTGTTTCCTAGCTCATTATACAGTATACAACATTCAGAAAACCGATTGCCCCAGAACAAAAAATTACTGTGACTTTCACAACAGTATTTAGTACTGCAATTGGCAGTACCTGAATGCAATTTACTGCAATGGTAGTACCTTACCTTTCTTGCAGTAGGCATTTACTCATAACTGAAAATGTCTGACAATTGAGCCTCAGTAGTTGCTATATTAAGATCATGTACACTCCTGGAAATTGAAATAAGAACACCGTGAATTCATTGTCCCAGGAAGGCGAAACTTTATTGACACATTCCTGGGGTCAGATACATCACATGATCACACTTACAGAACCACAGGCACATAGACACAGGCAACAGAGCATGCACAATGTCGGCACGAGTGCTGTGTATATCCACCTTTCGCAGCAATGCAGGCTGCTATTCTTTCATGGAGACGATCGTAGAGATGCTGAATGTAGTCCTGTGGAACGGCTTGCCATGCCATTTCCACCTGGCGCCTCAGTTGGACCAGCGTTCGTGCTGGACGTGCAGACCGCATGAGACGACGCTTCATCCAGTCCCAAACATGCTCAATGGGGGACAGATCCGGAGATCTTGCTGGCCAGGGTAGTTGACTTACACCTTCTAGAGCACGTTGGGTGGCACGGGATACATGAGGACGTGCATTGTCCTGTTGGAACAGCAAGTTCCCTTGCCGGTCTAGGAATGGTAGAACGATGGGTTCGATGACGGTTTGGATGTACCGTGCACTATTCAGTGTCCCCTCGACGATCACCAGAGGGGTACGGCCAGTGTAGGAGATCGCTCCCCACACCATGATGCCGGGTGTTGGCCCTGTGTGCCTCGGTCGTATGCAGTCCTGATTGTGGCGCTCACCTGCACGGCGCCAAACACGCATACGACCATCATTGGCACCAAGGCAGAAGCGACTCTCATCGCTGAAGACGACACGTCTCCATTCGTCCCTCCATCCACGCCTGTCGCGACACCACTGGAGGTGGGCTGCACGATGTTGGGGCGTGAGCGGAAGACGGCCTAACGGTGTGCGGGACCGTAGCCCAGCTTCATGGAGACGGTTGCGAATGGTCCTCGCCGATACCCCAGGAGCAACAGTGTCCCTAATTTGCTGGGAAGTGGCGGTGCGGTCCCCTACGGCACTGCGTAGGATCCTACGGTCTTGACGTGCATCCGTGCGTCACTGCGGTCCGGTCCCAGGTCGACGGGCACGTGCACCTTCCGCCGACCACTGGCGACAACATCGATGTACTGTGGAGACCTCACGCCCCACGTGTTGAGCGGTACGTCCACCCGGCCTCCCGCATTCCCACTATACACCCTCGCTCAAAGTCCGTCAACTGCACATACGGTTCACGTCCACGCTGTCGCGGCATGCTACCAGTGTTAAAGACTGCGATGGAGCTCCGTATGCCACGGCAAACTGGCTGACACTGACGCGGGGGTGCACAAATGCTGCGCAGCTAGCGCCATTCGACGGCGAACACCGCGGTTCCTGGTGTGTCCGCTGTGCCGTGCGTGTGATCATTGCTTGTACAGCCCTCTCGCAGTGTCCGGAGCAAGTATGGTGGGTCTGACACACCGGTGTCAATGTGTTCTTTTTTCCATTTCCAGGAGTGTATTTTAACAACACAGTGAGTGTTAGGTATTAAAACAATTGATGAAGTAGTACCACAATACTTAACTCCATCTCTGAACTGTCATTGACACGATCATAGCCAAGACAGACGTAAATCGAACACCCACCCACCAAAGTGGTACAAGTTAACATGCCCAAGAATACCATAGCTAATTAATAGATTGAAAGAATTTCCGATAAGATAAAATAAAATATTCAGACAGTTAAGAGCGACAAATTGTTTAAATAATGAAGAGGTACAGGAGAAAAAGGAAGCTATGCACAACTCGTCTAAAGGAAAGGATTGGTTGACAGGACATATTCCGAAGCATCAAGGAATTCTTAGTTTAGTAATGGAGCAAAATTGTAGAGAGAGCTAAGGCTTACCAACGGTAAGCAGATTAAAATGGATGCTGGATGCAATAGTTATCTAGAAATGAAAAAGCTTACACTGGATAGGCTAGTGTGAAAGCTGTGTCAACAATGTCTTCTACTGAACGCCACAACAAACAAATAGTAAGACTAATTATGGGCTTGTAGAAAAATATCCGCTATCAGTCACAATAAAAGGTTTTTTATTCGTCACACGACCCGTTTTGGGCTTGCGTCCGTGTTTATACATTCATTTACATGTTTGTACTGTTGGAAATAAAAAAAAAGATGAAGCACCATTATTAGAGTTATGCTCTGATGATATTTTTGCCACTTAGCTACACACGTATGGTCATCTTTACGTCCATGTATCACGTATAGCTCCATATTACACTATTATGATGTGCACTCGTGAAATTTTAAAAAGCTATAATTACTTGCACATCTCGACAGATAAAAAAGTATGGCGTATTTATCATGCGACAAAATACGTGACTCTTTACGAGCTTTCGTTTGAAAATACAAAGTTTCAACATCTCAAATCGTCTACGAAATTTAGGGCTGGTATAACCATATGATTTACGCTGAGCAGGACTAATATTGGACGCATCTCGCGCGACCCGAACATCGCCATGGCGCGTCCCGTCCGCCAACATGTAATTCAATATTTCGAACATGGTGGTAGCGATCGTTCTGCTCTCAACTTAAAAAAAAAAAAGAATCGATATGTTGGCTACATTTCATTCCCAGTAATGTATTACCTAAAACGATTTTACGCAAACTTCAGGAATGTTATTGAGCACAAACCAGCGCCTCATACATGCTACTTTATGGCAGAGTGCATTCTAATGATGATCCAGTCATCGTTCTAATGACGATCCAGTCATCGTTTTCAGACTGTTCCTCTGCGGTAGCACTACCCAGAGCACTAAAATGTATTCACACACTTCCGCAATTAGCGTTTTGCTGTTAACTGCTTCCTACACACAACACGATACTCCCCGCCCGGTTTTGTACACCAGGTCCGCGTCTCCTGTTATCTAGTGGCCAGTTCCGCATTGTATAGGAGCGTCCAAATACTTATGATCAGGTAGTGTAGAACATTTCACGACAGTCTAATGTTTGCTGCGTTGTTCCGTCCTGCTGTTGTACTTTTAATGGTCAACAGTGTAGATAGATATCTCTGACTTGTGTGTAGGATGCTGATTACATGGAATTTGCTATTCAAGCGAAATGTGCAATAGTCCTTTATCAGATGCGCCACGTAACCAGTTACACCTAATAAAATTCGGCTTTCAGACGACATGGTGACATGACACGCAGTGCCTGTCTTTATTTGCTGTCATATAAGGTGACTGATCCCATCTTACGTAGTTCAAATCTCACTTTCTTGCTCATATACTGGACCTAGGAACCGTATGACTTTTTTTGGGCGTGGTCTCATCCAATGACCCTTTCTTATTTTAGGCGTTATTGTACTCCAAACATAAATTCAATGTAGAATTTCCTTATGAACTGCGTACAGTTAGTGTACCTACACCGATTTCAGAACGTTTGCACTTCAGTGCGGTATTGAACCTTACAGTACCACGGGGAACGCAAATGCAGTTGCCACTTAAGGTTACCAACATGAAACGAGCAAATGCATTACGTTACAAGCCAAAGCCCCCCTTATCAATGACATAATCATTCTCATTACGTAGCTTGTCATTCTTTCTCGTGCCTTGCTACCTACCTTAACCCACGCCTTTCCACTGCCAGCCAGTAACAACGCAATATTAAAACTAAATAGCCAAACACAGCTAAGTATTTTAGTAGGCATTAAAATAAAACAACAGATCATAATGTACCCCAGAGTCCCCATCTTGGCAGTATCTGAACTATCTCAATTGTTTTCGCCATGTTAAAAGGCACTTATTCTAAAAATTACACCAAGAGTGTAGCTTGCAGTACAGAATCTCCGCATCTAAAATACACTCATGCTCATAAATTGAGGATAATTGCAGAACGTGGTGCCACACAACGTGGCACTACACAAAACTGGTGCTAATAGCATAGGCACATAGGGAACACATACGACACAGATCTGTAAGTCCACGGTATTGGTGATAATTTGAGAAAACCATCCCGAAACACATGTGCTACAAAACGCCACTGTTTCCTGGGCATGTACGCCGACATCAATATGGGGTATGATCACCATGCACACGTACACAGGCCGCACAACGGGTTGGTATACTCTGGATCAGGTGGTCGAGCAGCTGTTGGGGTATAGCCTCCCATTCTTGCACCAGTGCCTGTCGGAACTCCTGAAGTGTCCTAGGGGTTTGAAGACGTGCAGCCATACGTCGACCGAGAGCATCCCAGACGTGCTCGATGGGGTTTAGGTCTGGAGAACAGGCAGGCCACTCCACTCGCCTGACATCTTCTGTTTCAAGGTACTCCTCAACGATGGCACCTCGGTGGTGCCGCGCGTTTTCATCCATCAGGAGGAAGGGGGACCCACTGCACCCCTGAAAAGGCAGACATACAGGTGCAAAATGACGTCCGGATACACCTGACCTGTTACAGTTTCTCTGTCAAAGACATGCAGGGGTGTACGTGCACCAAATCCCACCCCACACCATCAAACTACAACCTCCATACAGGCCTCTTTCAAGAACATTGAGGGGTTGGAATCTGGTTTACGCTAGATGAAAACCCGGCGAGAATCATTGTTCAGACTATACCTGGGCTCGTCTGTGAACATAACCTGGGACCACTGTTCTGATGACCATGTACTGTGTTCTTGACACCAGGCTTTATGAGCTCTGCTATGACCAGGGGTCAGTGGAAAGCACCTTGCAGGTCTCAGGGCGAATAAACCATGTCTGTTCAGTCGTCTGTAGACTGTGTGTCTGGAGACAACTGTTCCAGTGGCTGCGGTAAGGTCCCAAGCAAGGCTACCTGCAGTATTCTGTGGCCGTCTGCGGGCACGGATGGTGAGGTATCGGTGTTCTTGTGGTGCGGTGGACGTCCCGTACTGTAGCGCCTGGACACGTTTCCTATCTGCTTGAATCGTTGAGATCACACTTTGTGGCACACGGAGGGCCCGTGCTACGACCTGCCGTGTTTGACCAGCCTCCAGTCGCCCTAGTATTCTACCCCTCATACCGTCATCAATATAAGTTCTTTGAGCCATTTTCAACACACAGTCACCATTAGCACGTCTGAAAACGTCTGCACACTTACTTGCTGCACCGTACTCTGACATGCATCAACACACCTCTGCCTATGTGGACTGCTGCCAGCGCCACCGTGCGACGATCCCAGGTCAAATGCACCCCATGGTCATACCCCGAGGTGATTTAAACCCGCAAACCACTCACCAGAGCGTTGTTTCATCATGTATCAGCATTATCCTTAATTTATGAGCATGAGTGTACGCCAGCTAAGCACACAGTCGCACTCACGTGGGTGCGCGCAGACGTACACACAATACTTATGCCATGAACGTATTGGTTATTTTCCACAATTGAATTGTTCTGTCATGCTTGCGAAGTGTCACAGTGTTAATTCAAAGTTACAAGCTCGAAAACGCATCAGCAAAACGAAAAATTCAAATTTACATCAAGTGTTACAATGTTATTTTGCGCATAGGCAAATCTCCGTCAATTTGGTGATTAAAACATTACTCTGCACTCTCAAATACCTAAAGACATGTGGTTAAAAAAAACATGCTAAACAGGCAATTCCATTTCACGATATTTCAAAATGAGGTGATGTGGTTAATTAACCTGACTGAGCTTATACCATAACTGCAGGAAACACATGTTGGCTAGAATACTATGCTAAGCTGGAAAGCAGACAAACAAATACGTATTCTGAATTACTACCAACTAATGGGAGAACATAATTAATTTCAGATTTTGACCTAGCCTTGCGTAAGGCACAATGAAGTGTTGACTTGAATATTTCAAAATCTAAATTGTTCTGTGATATCTGTTAAGCGTTACAATGGTATCTACACTTCTAAAATACATGAAAGGTGTCGTTATTTCAGTCTGAGACTATGTTATTGGTGCTTCGTTGAATTACGTATCGTTATCTGTCGCTTTTGCATATTTTTCGGCAATGTTTCCCCTTACCAAGCACTATTTTAGTGTGTGTGTGTGGGGGGGAGGGGGGGGACTAAGATAACGATAATGCTCTACATGAGAGACTGGTGTTATCAACACTGTTATTTATTTGTATTTCAACTAGGCCTACTTGCGGTTATGTACACAACGATCTTTCAAGTAATGCTGCAATATTTACCAGCCATAACTAAGGTACCACAACTGTCTTAAATTGTATTTCAAATAATCAACTAGAAAATAACACCAAAAATCTAATCCAATTATACGATGTAGAAACGAACAGACACGAGATAGCCAAAGACAAACAAACTGTTCAAACGCTATTCTAGGAAGGAATGATGCAAGTGTTTTGACGACATCTTTATTGCAATGTATCACCAAAACTGCATATTTTTGTAATACACAAAGATAACTTCGTAAAGCTCTGAATACGGGATGTAATATCACAACACAACCCGAAGACGGTGGTGGCGGTGGTGGAACAAGTGCAGAACAAACAGACACACGAATCACACGAACACAGGTTGAAAGGTTGTTGTAATTTAATTGTTCTGTAACATGAAAAATATGCACATGACTTGCATATCGGCACTACTGATAAGACTTACAGGATAAGCAACACTTGTTGCTAGCCAAAGTTTGATTGTTTTACCACGCGTTTCAAGCACAATGTAACTTCAAATTAAAATTTTCCATTCTGTGTGTAACTTATCAAAATACATGTGACTCACTTATTGGCACTACTGAAATAAGTTATAGGTTATTAGATGAGCGTTAGTTTGATTTCTATATCATGCATTAATACCATCAATTAAATTCATAAAAATTGTATCTATCACACAGCAAAACACACATGAAAACTATGGCTCATTTGACTTAAAGCTTGAAATGCACTAGTCGATGATAATTACCAAAGAAAACTTTATCATTCCTGTGTCTCAATTTGTCAACAACTTGTCTCTAAAACGATATGAAAGTCAGCCACACATTGTTGTCAGCTCATGCTGTCAGGCGGTGGCAACTACATGAAACTTGGATAGAATGGCATACTGAACAGTAGTAATACAAATTCCTATATGTAAGAAATGAGTGTTTCTACGGTTTCAATTTCCTATTTTGAAAATCAGTCACACATTATAGCGACGCCATCCTTTCTTGCAGTACAGAAACATGTTTCATCTCATGCTGGTTCTATGACACCGTGAAACTGCCACGATAATCAGGCAATGCAGTGATAGTTGACACAAACATATAGGCATTCAGAACAGAAATAATTTTCTGAAGTTAGAAGGTGACAATGCGAGTTCTACAATTTGACAGTGGGTGTGAGCTACTAGGAAGTCAGTACTGGTGTGTCAGTTACTGAAGGTATCAACTCCTGCAGAGTCAGCTACTGGAGGTGTCATCTACTAGGCGTGTCAACAACTGGTGGGTGGGGGGAGGGGTGGGTCAGCTACCGTATCATCCCACGCACATCATGGCGTTACAGCGAAATTACGGGATCTTAAAATTCTGAACGGATTTTTGGAAATCCATTCACACAAACCACACATCTCGTTGTAACAGGTCGGAGCAGGACGGAATCTATCTGCACAGAATGGGCTGGAATCAGTCAGAACAGATTGGAAACGAACAGAATGGAGTTGATCAGAATACAAGGGATCACAATGAAAATGAATACTTTGACACGGAATGGGATAGAATCAAATGTATCGGAGACAAATAGGATGGAACACAGTGAAATGAAATACGTAACAGCACACCAGAAAGGACCAGAAAGGAATAGAATGGGTCAGAATGGAAGGGAATGGAACGGGATGTATTAGAAAGAACGGATCGGATTATCATTCAAAGAAGAAACGGAACAGAACAGATCGTATTGTAATTCTAAGTTGCCACTTATTGTCGCCACCAAGTAAGACTCGTTCCAATGAGCAAAACGTTTAATCAGATTTGTGATGTTACGTGCACAGATCAGTAATCCTCTCCTTGACACCAGAGGCCTTGATTCCTTTACTATGACCTCATATGACATCATGTGTGGGTCAGTATCCTTGACCATATGATTCACACTCCAATATGGGGACCGGACCGCAGCGACGCACGGATGCACGCCAAGACCGTAGGATCCTACGCAGTGCCGTAGGGGACCGCACCGCCACTTCCCAGCAAATTAGGGACACTGTTGCTCCTGGGGTATCGGCGAGGACCATTCGCAACCGTCTCCATGAAGCTGGGCTACGGTCCCGCACACCGTTAGGCCGTCTTCCGCTCACGCCCCAACATCGTGCAGCCCGCCTCCAGTGGTGTCGCGACAGGCGTGAATAGAGGGACGAATGGAGACGTGTAGTCTTCAGCGATGAGAGTCGCTTCTGCCTTGGTGCCAATGATGGTCGTATGCGTGTTTGGCGCCGTGCAGGTGAGCGCCACAATCAGGACTGCATACGACCGAGGCACACAGGGCCAACACCCGGCATCATGGTGTGGGGAGCGATCTCCTACACTGGCCGTACCCCTCTGGTGATCGTCGAGGGGACACTGAATAGTGCACGGTACATCCAAACAGTGGCATTATACTGATCAAAGCACAGTACTTCACTGCTCAATTAAATGAACACACCACGGCATCATATGTTCCACTATTTATGATTGTGACGCCATCTGGTCAAAGTCAGTGACCCACATAACATTATGATCGTATCATAGCAAAGAGAGAGTGGCCGTTGATGTCATAGATGAGGTACTGATCCGAGCATTGACGTGTTTTCCTTGTTGGAATAAGTCTTGTCTTGCTAGGATCGATAAGTCTCTAGTTGCCATTCCGACACAATCCGTTTCGTTTCATACAGTGCCATTCTGATCCATTTCCATTGCGTTCCAACCCACTCCGTTCCATTCTGAGCTACTTTGACTCATTCTGTTCTATTCTGACCTGTTCCATCCCAATAATTACGTTTTATTCCATTGTGATCTATCCATTCTGCTGCAGTCCATTCAATTTCGTGCCATTCTAATCATTGCATTCCAACCAGTTCCTTTCCAAGCCGTTCCATCCCCTTCTGGTCTGCTGAAGAACTGTGCTATGATTGGCTGTTTTCTTTGTACTATTCTATTTTTAGGTTCAGAGGGGAAGGAGAGAGGATGGGGTAAGGAAAGGGAGGGGAGAAGATACAATCAAAAAAAGTTTTGCTTCACCTCGGTTGCGAGAGTTCCTGACACTGTACACAAAATTGGAATAGATATCAACATAAACATCATTTTCGCCCTTTTTATTGCTCACGAAAACCACACATTAAATGTTGTACCACAAAATGTGCACGATGGGGGTGCGAATTGTCGTCCATGAAGACGAATGCCTCGCCAAAATGTTGCCAATATGGTTGCACTATCGGTCGGAGGATGGCATTCACGTATCGTACAGCTGTTACGACGGCTTCTATGACCTCCAGCGGCGTACGTCGGCTCTACATAATGACACCCCAAAACGGCAGGGAACCTCCACCTTGCTGCACTCGCTGGACAGAGTGTCTAAAGCGTTCAGCCTGGCCGGGCTGCCTCCAAACATATCTCCAACAATTGTCTTGTTGAAGGCATATGCGACACTCATCGATGAAGAGAATGAGATGCCAATGCTGAGCGGTCCATTCGGCATGTTGTTGGGCCCATGTGTAACACGCTGCAAGGTGTCGTGGTTGCAAAGATGGACCTCGCCATGGTCGTCTGGAATGAAGTTGCGCATCATTCAGCCTATTGCGCACTGTTTGACTCGTAACACAACGTCCTGTGGCTGCTCGAAAAGCATTATTCAACATAGTGGCGTTGCTGTCAGTGTTCCTCCGAGACATAATCCGTAGGTAGCGGTCATCCACTGCGGTAGTAGCCCTTGTGCGGCCTGAGCGAGGCATGTCATCGACAGTTCCTGTCTCTCTGTATCTCCTCCATGTCCGAACATCAACGCTTTGGTTCACTCCGAGACGCCTGGTCACTTCCCTTGTTGAGAGCCCTTCCTGCGGACGCGATCAAACCGCGGTATTGGCCTTTTAGGTATGGTTGAACTACAAACAACACGAGCCGTGTACTTCCTTCCTGCTGGAACGACTGGAACTGACCGGCTGTAGGACCCCGTACGTCTAATACGCGCTGTTCAGGCATGGTTGCTTACATCTTTGGACGGGTTTAGAGACATCTCTGAACAGTCAAACGGACTGTGTCTGTGATACCATATCCACAATCAACGTCTATCTTCAGGAGCTCTGGGAATCGTGTGTGATGCAAAATTTTTTTTTGATGTGCGTAGTAGGAGGGGAGGTGATAAAACTTTTCACCTGATGATGATTATGATGATGATGATGATGATGGTGATGATGATGACGTCATTGGAATCAGTGCAATCTCAAAGTTCAATACCGTATTCCAATGCGAAGTGTGAGCAGTGATCAGTTGAATCAGCATAAATATGCAACTCATGTGATGTACTGGTGTCCACACACAAAGACGATAGGACAGACATAATAATATCAACTGGAAAAAGTCCGCAGTGTCTTCAGTTAGTGACAGTTGCAGAAAAAACTACTCTACCTTCGTGTCGGAAAGTTGTTTGACGACACACGTGAATCTTATAAGCATGCGCTTTTCTTAGTTTTACCGTGACAATGAGTTAGTCAGCTATTTAACGTGATGTCTAGAATATGTTTCACCTTGAGGCCGATATTAAACTGATTATATTGTATGTGTCATTGAACAATAACGAAGCCGTAAGACAGAAGGGAAAACAGAAGTATAATTGTAAATGATAGATGGATTTATGAGCATAAAACCTCAAAAGATTGTCTGGAGTAGTAGTGTATCTTGAGCTATACACATTTTCGTGAATGGGCACTACTTTCGAAATGCGCCGCTGTTTTTTTGTTACGGATCGCACTATAATTCCTCGTTATGGTTTTGCCCTCTATCATGGGAATGCGTTCGGTAGTACTATACTGCGGATAGCGCTTTTCATTTCAGAAGCTGAGAAGAAAGAGCTTATGGTCGCCGTAATTTCTGAGATCAATCTGAAGTTCAAAGAGCGCCTCTGGAAGCAATGTGACTTTTGATTTTATGGTGCATACATTAGGAGATGTCACGCAGGATCGATGAGTGCAACTTCACACCTCATTTAGCCTCCGATCTTTCGCGAAGGAGAATAATGTTCGTAACTTTACTGAGGTAATGCACAAGACCTGCTGATGAGCGACCGTGAGCTTGGTGTATCCCCTGCTTCTAACATTGACTGGAGTCAATCTACTAACTTATCATGGATCAGCTTTTACTATGACGAAGAAGAAGATACAAATTATGCTGTTATCGGCAACTTTTACCTTTAATAAGAAAAAAGTTTTTTTTTTAAAGCAGTGGCACCATAAATTTCTTTTTCTGTTGTGCAATCGTTACTGAGATATTGAGATTCATTAATTCTTATTAATATATTCATTACGTTCTCATTTTTCCGGCGAATATCGGTTTGTTTTACGGTTGTGTCAAAGTATTGAAAGCTTTCTGCTGAGTGCACGTTATAACCTCATGCGTCTCTTTGGATTACATGTTGATCGTGCTGTCTGTTCCACACTTAACAGCATACACTCGTAGCGTATTGTCTCGAACGATTTATTTTCATATCATTGAGTGTGGATTTCCACCGCTCCATGGCATAAATAAAAATTAAGAGTAATCAGAAACGAAATTGATACTTTTAATTCTGTAACACTGGCTTTCCTTAATACGACGTGGTGCCTCTTCTGAATCTTACCTTACCTAATTCTGTCCAGTAGTAATTTCAGCAGTTTCAAACATGTGTATGTTACCGGTATAGTGCGAAATCCAGGAATTCTGTAGAATGCTTTGTTAATGCATAGAATGCCAGATGGTTTAAGGCAAAATACGAAATGTTTCATGCTTTTCGAAGGCATTTTATACATTTCCTAGGCGTTGAACAGAACGACCAGTACAATTTACGCAAAGTGTTCAAAAGTCACAAGATGAGAAGCCTTTATCAGTTAATACGCATTTGAAACTGAAATAACAAGACTGCGAAGTAAAGCACAGGCTACTCTTACGGGAAAACGATGAAAGAAGAACTGGGACTGAAGTACTTGTTATAGTAAGTACTCACATTCGTGTTCCGCAAAAAGCACTTTACATTATGGTAATTAATGCAGACAGAATACTCTTACCAGTAAAACGCAAAGCAACACTGGGATGACCTACTTATTGCAGCAGGGAAGGCTAGAGTGACATTTTAAATTGCACTTAATTTTCTTTTTCACACGAAGGCACCTCACATTTTGGCATTTCGTGTTGCAATACATCTGAAAAATCCTCAAACGCTTTCTTTGCACCGAGAAGCAGCTGGAAATACGAGAGATATTTCGTGGTCAGGAACATGTTTGACTCTCATCCTTTGCACATATACAGTCAATTCTGATCTTGACAACGTAACTGAATTCCGAGAAAACTATTGACTTCAGAACATCGTTTTCAACAGCTTTTTTCTTCTTCTGGCAAGGATCACGAAGGTGAATGTGCAGCTCAGTATCATGACGAGCAATGTTCTTACACTTGGGTGAAGGTTCTTTTAGAATCCTATCCCGCCCTCCCTGACCAACAACCATATGGGCCTTATGGTGTATGACAAATAACTCGGAGTCCGGTACGTAAAATTGACTAACAGTCGTACCTTCTTTTTAAGGGTATATCAGCTTAGCCTTATTATCTACCATCATTACGCCATAGTGTTTCAGCAGCCAATAGTCCCATGGTTTCTCCTTCGTGGTAGTCTTAGCATTTTTTACGTAGTTGACTAGGAAAACGCAACTTTAAATTGAGATAATTCATCGCAGAACTATCGTTGCATGTCAGCACGGCGACATTCCTCTCTTGGCACTACGCTTGCATCCGACATGGTGATGCAGGAACAACGGGAAAGGATGACGGGAGAGCGTCTATGGAGCTCAGCCGGATGCTACACTCTGAAGAACTAAAATTAAAGCAACAAAGTGATATTTCCTCGTCCTGTGTCTAATTCATGATATAATCATAGAAACTGTAAACAGATGTCCGTACCGTCGCGTTCTGCTCGGAAGATTGCATTCCTATCAACGGACAACCACGCCAGCAATGACATCAAGCGAGGTAGTGCTTGCAGGGTAGTCTCACGTCTACAATAATTGTGTACACAGTCACATATGGTGAAGTATGGCACAGAGAAGACGCCTGCAAAGTCTCTGCTGTGGAGGGCCATAGGAAGAATGGAAGCAGAAGGGTCACAAACTGATGTGGCCCTATGGCTTAATGTGAATCGTTCTGTTGTTTCTCGGATGTGCCGACAGTTTATAGAGACCGAAACTGGATCCCGAAGACCATTTGTGACATCGGAAAGAGAGAACTGTTATTTGCCTGTATGGGCACGACGGTACCGACTTAATACTGCACGGTAACTGTCACTTTGCCTCGCAGCATCCACAGGACGTGTTATATAGAGTCAAACGGCGTACAGAAGATTTCAGCCACCTGCTGCATGTGTACCTCTCACGCGTCTTCACAAACGGAACGTCTAGAGTGGAGTCATCAATATGCCATCTGGACGGTCGAACATTGGGCCAACTTTCTTTCCACAGATGAGTCCCGATTTGGTATGGAGAGTGATTCTCGACGGATTTGCATCTGGAGGGAACGTGGAACTCGATGTCGGGATGCAAACACTGTGGAAAGAGACTGATATCGAGGAGGTTCCCTAACGGTGTGGGCAGGGATTATGTTGACCACTTGAGCACCTCTTCACGAAATTGTTCTGGTGAATCGGCAAGATGTAACAGCTCTCAGGTACTGTGAGAAAATCTTGAGGTATCATGCGCTGTTGTTGCGAGGTGCTGTGGGCCCAGACTTCGTATTGATAGAAGATAATGCTCAACTTTATAGAGAAAGGGTGGTTGATGTTTTTTTGGAAACGGAAGATATTGCACGCATGGCGTGGCCTGCTCGCTCTCCCGATTTCAGTCCCATACAGCATGTCTGGGATGCATTAGGCAGACGGGTTGCATCACGTCAGCATCCACCAACCACTCTCCAAGACTTGCGAGCAGCTTTGCAGGGAGAATTGATGACTCCATTCACATTGTGTCCCGTTACTTTCAGGTGGTGACGTCCCATACTGAGCATATCAGGCAGTTGACAGAACTTGAATGCAAATCCGTTGAGCTGAAAAACGAAACAAAGAAAATTTTTGTCTACCATTATGCATGTTGCAGTTGACTGCGTTCTGTATTCTTTACATTGTTTCTACTTTGCTATCATCAGTTTATACTGTTTTGTGGTGAAATAAACGCAGCCTTGCAAGATTTCCGTTTGTTGCTTTAATTTTGGATGCCAGCGTATTACGGCGATATTCGTGGCGTGATAGATGATTGTCGTACAACAACACGCTCTCCTCGCAATCATTAAACGAAGACTTGAACGCCACCGCAGACAGTGGTAGCAGGAAAAAATGGCAGACTGGCCGTATTACACACTTTTTCAGGAAACAATTAAGGTAATGTATAAAATATCAATCTTTTCATACTCTGACATTTGATTTTAGGAATTCTATACATTGCCTAGGCATTCTATAAGATGCCGGATTTGACACAATGCGAGTAGCGTGTATGATATCCCTCTAACAGATGTACGAGGTAATTTAACATCAACACACTTCAGGAACTACTACTATTTATTGTTTAAAAGAAAAATTCAAACCTCACTTGTATAATAATTATTTCTCACTAGCTTCAAGATATCGTTTTCATTTCTTCTGTGAGAAAGCTACCAATGACGTACCTTAAATTTTTAATTTCTTACCTACTGTATTGAGATCGTCCTTTCATTCAGGCTGTGACCAGTGGTGCTGGAACCTGGTTAAGTAATATTTGTTAACTTATCTTTTTTTCTTGATTTAGCGTCTTGTTATACTTCTTCGTGCCACTGCGTTTCCCCAAAATTTTTGCCTATGTAACAAATACGAAACTGCACGGGAGAAAAGAGGTATAAATTGTTTATTGCTCTGGAAGTTTTGATTTGTAATCAACTATTTTCCTCAGTCCTTTCGATAGTAACAAATTTCTATATCAGCGATATGTTTTTTTTTATTAATACTGTCTAAAAATGTTTGTAATTTACTTTTTGCACGTTTCATTACCTACTATAAAAGCTGAAAGTTACACAAACGTTTTTCTTACCTTTCATGATATGACAGTATTCTTGTTCATTTTACCATCTTGTCCTTCATTTCTAGCCAAGTAGCTTTGGAGGTAAGTGTACCCGACCATTAGTACTTCATAAAAATCTTTTTGAAAATCATGTATCGTTCTGCCTGTTGTGCCTTACAGATAAAAAAGGAAAGATAGAACGTTCAGCAGCTTTTGTGGACGTAAACTCTTTGTTCCAAAATGCGTATTTGGATTTTAGTTTAGAGGCTATTTTTTTATATATCTTAGAAGAAGCCATATTAATTTATTTATAATTGGATGACCACTGCATGAATAACGGCATGCATAAACATTTAGTCTTCGTAGTAATTCTCTGCCCATAATTCCTTCTTAGCTATCCTTGTTTTTCTTTGCCACGGTTAAGTTTGGACAAGAAGAGAACAGAAGCTTTCGAAATGTGGTGCTACAGAAGAATGCTGATAACTAATGAGGAAGTATTGGATAGGATTGGGGAGAAGAGAATTTTGTGGCACAACTTGACCAGAAGAAGGGATCGGTTGGTAGGACATGTTCTGAGGCATCAAGGGATGACCAATTTAGTATTGGAGGGTAGCGTGGAGGATAAAAATCGTAGAGGGAGACCACGAGATGAATACACTAAGCAGATTCAGAAGGGTGTAGGTTGCAGTAGGTACTGGGAGATGAAGAAGCTTGCGCAGGATAAAGTAGCATGGAGAGCTGCATCAAACCAGTCTCAGGACTGAAGACCACCACAACAACAACAACAACGGTTAAGTAAAAGTAAGAAAGATAGCTAATACAGAGTTCTTGTAATATGTCACCATTACACTACTTCATTATAGTACTGCCATGCTGATGTTGCCGCACGTGATTCACTGCGGGAGTCACATGTACACAACCGACAACGTAATTTTCAGTGGCTCAGGTGAGGCGTTTATGGAGAACCAAACCTTGTGATGATGCGAAGAGACGTTTATGGCGTTTGTTGATCTCATTTTCTAAATCATACTGTGGTGGCTTTAATCGATCGTAATTAAAAATATTTTTTTAAATGTTATTTTCCGAACATTGATGATATAGTTTCTACAATGATTTTGACAAGATAAAACTTACTTATAAGTTGATTTCGTAACCCTCCTTTGTCTTTTGTCTTCCGTCTTCCGCGCACACTCAAGTACCCTACACGTCCCGCATCCCTCTCGCCGCGAATCTCCCTGTAGCCATAAATCAGAGAGATTTATTGCCGGGCCTGATAATGCAAGGTAATTTATGCTTCATCCTGTAGTCTTACATTATTCCAGAGCCAGGAAAAGTCTGCGAAGCGTTCTAACTTCTGGAAGCTAAACCTGTAGCTGATATTCTAATCAATATAATGCCCGTGTTCCTCCTTTTTAGTGTATTTGTTTTAAAAGCTCCTGAATTTAGTTTGTGTCAGCTCTTGAAGTCTTTTAACTTCTCTGTAACGTTCCAAAGAATTATTTATAAGCTGTCTGGTTTCGTTACCACGAATCATATTATTTCATAAGTGGATAACTTCTTCTCCTACTCGTTCCTTCTCCTTCATTGTCCATCCATTACAGCATCCATCATCATTAAAATGAACACAACCGGCCACGGTAAATTTATATAGCCTTAGAAACCATAATGCATCTTTGAATACTTTATAAAAAAAAACTGGTCACCAAGATTCCTTGGCCAAGCCAATGTGGTTTCTTAAACTGTAATACTTTCTGTGGCAAGGTATATGCTGGTAACTGCTCAGAACTTCTGCAACTGACACGGTATCGAAATCAAGTTGTACAGTACACATGTGAAAAATACTGCGTTGGGATTCGAACTCATTCAGTCTTAATCTGTAGATCCCTTTATAACTGGCTGGGGAAGTCTATTGATAGACCGAAGGAAGGCAGTGTCTTCCATCCCCATAACATCTGTGCGTTGTCAACAAAAGCTTTCAGGCCCTTAGTACGATGAAGCCACCGAACATTATTTCCAGTTTAAAATCTTGTCTAAACACACACACACACACACACACACACACACACACACACACATTTTACCAGTATCAGTTGCATAGCGATTTAGAAAAGATTGCTGTATGGTGTGTCAGGTGGCAGTTGACGCTAAATAACGAAAAGTGTGAGATGATCCACATGAGTTCCAAAAGAAATCCGTTGGAATTCGATTACTCGATAAATAGTACAATTCTCAAGGCTGTCAATTCAACTAAGTACCTGGGTGTTAAAATTACGAACAACTTCAGTTGGAAGGACCACATAGATAATATTGTCGGGAAGGCGAGCCAAAGGTTGCGTTTCATTGGCAGGACACTTAGAAGATGCAACAAGTCCACTAAAGAGACAGCTTACACTACACTCGTTCGTCCTCTGTTAGAATATTGCTGCGCGGTGTGGGATCCTTAGCAGGTGGGATTTACGGAGGACATCGAAAGGGTGCAAAAAAGGGCAGCTCGTTTTGTATTATCACGTTATAGGGGAGAGAGTGTGGCAGATATGATACACGAGTTGGGATGGAAGTCATTACAGCATAGACGTTTTTCGTCGCGGCGAGACCTTTTTACGAAATTTCAGTCACCAACTTTCTCTTCCGAATGCGAAAATATTTTGTTGAGCCCAACCTACATAGGTAGGAATGATCATCAAAATAAAATAAGAGAAATCAGAGCTCGAACAGAAAGGTTTAGGTGTTCGTTTTTCCCGCTCGCTGTTCGGGAGTGGAATAGTAGAGAGATAGTATGATTGTGGTTCGATGAACCCTCTGCCAAGCACTTAAATGTGAATTGCAGAGTAGTCATGTAGATGTAGATGTAGACACAAAGCATTCGTACAGTTAAGAGAGAGAGATCATCTCACAGAATAAATTCATTCGAAGTTGTTTCATGGTACGTCGATCATTTGTACGATTAATCGTAAAGGTGTGGAAAGAGTCATTTTACCTTTACACTACACATTCGTATGTGAATATGGCTTTTTGCTGATCATTTACAGATTTTTTGTATTAATACTAATATGAGTTAGTAATTCCTGTCCACAACCTTTTATACATTACAAAAGTATAAATTCTCCTGCGGACTACAAGGAGCTGCCAAGAAGAAATTTTTAAGTTTGTTTCCAGTTTTCTGTCTAACCAGACATTTTATATCACTGGGTAAGTGATCAAAAGATTTGGTCACGGCGTTGTGTACTCCTTTTTATATAAAAGACAACCTTACCACGGCGGAATGAATGTAATTTTTTCTTCCGGTGCTGTGGTTATGTACATCATTGTTCCTTTTGAACTGCAGTGGATTGTTTCCAACAAAAATCTTGAGGGAGTAAATACACTGTGAAACAGTAATCAGAATGTCTAACTTCTTCAAAACATGATCGTGGATGTGCACCACATGTTACTCTCAGAGCACGTTTTTGAACAACGAAGATTTTATTTCGTAAGTCGAATTAGGCCAGAACGTTATTCTTCATGACATTATTAAAAGACAACATGCAAAATATTCATTTGTTCTAAAGATTTCCAATGATTAGAAGTGCAAATGTAGCTGAATTCAGTTATTTTAAGAGTACTTCGGTTCCGGAACCTATACAAAAAATTAGAATAGAGATCAATATAAACATCATTTCGGCCCTTTTTATTGGCCATGAAAACCACACATTGCATGTTGTACCAACATACAGTGAGAACTTCAGAGGTGGTGGTCCAGACTACTGTACACACTGGTACTTCTAATACCCAGTAGCACCTCCTCTTGCATTGATTCATGCTTGAATTCGTTGTGGCATACTATCCACAAGTTCCAGAATGAGATTTTTAGTCTGTAGCGGAGTGTGCGCTGATATGAAACTTCCTGGCAGATTAAAACTGGGTGTCGGACCGAGACTCGAACTCAGGACCTTTGCCTTTCGCGGGCAAGTGCTCTAGCACGGTCCTGCACACAGTTTTAATCTACCAGGAAGTTTCATATCCACAAGTTTATCAAGGCACTCTTGGTCCAGATTGTTCCACTCCTCAAAGGCAATTCGGCGTAGATTCCTCAGTGTGGTTGGTGAGTCACTTCCTCCATAAACAGCCCTTTTCAATCTATCCCAGGCTTGTTCGATAGGGTTCATGTCTGGAGAACATGTTGGCCACTCTAGTCGAGCGGTGTCGTTATCCTGAAGGAAGTCATTCACAAGATGTGCACGATGGGGATGCGAATTATCGGCCATGAAGACGAATGCCTCGCCAATATGCTGTCAATATGGTTGCGCTATCGGTCGGAAAATGGCATTCCCGTATCGTACAGCCGTTAGGGCGCCTTCCATGACCACCAGCGGCGTACGTCGGCCCCACATAATGCTACTCCAAAACAACAGGAAATCTCCACCTTGCTGCACACCTTGCTACACTCGCTGCACAGTGTGTCTAAGGCGTTCAGCGTGACCGGGTTGCCTCCAAACACGTTTCCGACGATTGGTTGAAGGTATATGCGACACTCATCAGTGAGGAGAACATGATGCCAATCCTGAGCGGTCCATTCGGCATGCTGTTGGTCCCATCTCTATCGCGCTGCATGGTGTCGTGGTTGCGATGATGGACCTCGCCACGGATGTTGGGAGTGAAGTTGCACATCATGCACTCTGTTGCCACAGTTTGAGTCGTAACACGACGTCCTGTGGCTGCACGAAAAGCATTATTCAACAAGGTGGCGTTGCTGTCAGGGTTCCTCTGATCCATAATCCGTAGGTAACGGTCATCTACTGCAGTAGTAGCCCTTGGGCGGTCTGAGCGAGGCATCTCATCGACAGTTCCTGTCTCTCTGTATCTCCTCCATGTCCGAACAACATCTCTTTGGTTCACTCCGAGACGCCCGGAAACTTCCCTAAAGTAACAATGCGGACGCGATCGAACCGCGGTATTGACCGTCTAGGCATGGTTGAACTACAGACGTGCCTCCAGGAAGGAGGAATGACTGGAACTAATCGGTTGTCGGACCCACTCCGGCTAATAGGGGCTGCTCACGCATGGTTGTTTACATCTTTGGGCGGGTTTAGTGTCATCTCTGAACAGGGGGACTGTGTCTGTGATACAATATCCACAGCCAACGTCCATCTTCAGGAATTCTGAGAACTGGCGTGTTGCAAAACTTTATCTACCATATTCTGTTCTCCACATCTGGAGAACATATGGTAAGGAAATAACAATTAGGGTAGAAACTTCAAAAATTTTTGATGTCCATACTCACGATATATAAGCTTACATTCTCATTAGTGCGCAATTTTACACGTCGTTACGTTTCATGTGAACATTTACCACATTTACACATTTACATAGATACACTGCTAGCTGTTGAGAAATGCGTGGCAGTGGGTGCTTAAGTTAGAACTTATTCAGGTTTGTTCCCGTTACAATCGCGTATGAGGAGCGGTAATAATAACTTCTTAAATGCCTCTGCGCTTGCTGCAATTAGTCTAAATTTGGGAACATACAACAAAGAAAAGTTTTTAGTCTAATTTCGTTTTCACGGTCCCTGCAGGGTCGATATCTAGAGGCTTGAAGAAAATCTCTAGATTCATCATTTAATATAGTTTTTTGAAATTTTAGGACAAGGTTTTCTTTGCAGTATTTGCGTGTAACTTCAAGATTTTGCCAATTCAGTTACTCCAACATTTCTGTGGCTCTGCCCCGTGAGTCAGACAAAGCTGATACCACTCCTACCGCTCTTATTTGTACACTTTTCATATATCATTCTCATCCTATGTAGTGTGGGCGCCACACGCTTGTGCAACCTTTATGGTGGGACGCAGAAATGACCTAAGCAGTCTCCCTTATAGACAGACTGAATTTTCCCAGTATCCTACCAAAGCACTGACTACTTGAAGGTATGAGCAAGCCAATGTCACCGTATCATTTCACACCCCTACAACTTGTTAACTTCCGAATCTGACTTGACGGAGTCTGATCACTGAGATTCGTAAATGCAATGTACTACAGGACTGTGATGTTACGGATATAATGCTGAAAGAAAAAGAACTATTTGATTTCTATCAATCTACCGATCCTATTTATGGTTTATCTGGATCGACGCAGCTATCTAGATACGAGGGTCGGTCAAAAAGTAATGCCTCCCATTTTTTTCTACTTAAAAAAATTAAGTTAAGTGAAAAATTTGAATTTGGCGCCATTCCTCAAACCTTCTTCTGCAATCCACTGCAGTAGTAACTTTCTGTGTCAACAGGTGGCAGCACAGCAGAAGTTTGTAAGATGGCCGACATCGATGTTCGTTTGAGACAGCGTTGTGTGATTGAATTCTTGAATGCAGAAGGTGAAACGCCCATACGCATTCATGAAAGACTGAAGAAGGTGTATGGTGTTGTGACAGTGGATGTCAGCACTGTTAGACGATGGGTTCGTCGTTGTAAGGAAGCTTAAGGGCAAACACCGTTGACTGACGAAAAGCGGAGCGGCAGGCCGGTGAGTGCAGTGACTCCACACAACATTCAGCAAGTTGATGACATCATTCGTGGTGACCGTCGGGTGACTGCAGATGAAGTGTGTCGCATTATTTCTCTTAGTAAAGGCAGTGTGATCACGATTATTAAACAATTGGGATACTCAAAAGTTTGTGCACGGTGGGTTCCAAGAATGTTAACCGATCAGAATAAAGAGGCAAGGAAAACAATAGCCTCCCAACACTTGCAGGGCTTCCGTTTGGAGGGAGATGAGTTTCTGAAAAAAATTGTGACCGGGGACGAAACATGGGTGCATTTTTTTGAACCCGAATCAAAGAGGCAGTCAATGGAGTGGCGCCACACAAGCTCGCCGAGGAAGAAAAAATTCAAAACTGTGCGATCGGCAGGGAAAGTTATGGCAACAGTTTTCTGGGATACAGAGGGTGTGATTCTGGTTGATTTTTTGGAGCAGGGATGCACAATAAATTCTGTTCACTACGTCACAACCCTCAAAAAACTTCAGCGAGTTCGCCCATCAAAATCAATGGCAGATGTTCTTGTTTTGCATGACAATGCAAGACCACACACCAGTCGTCACACCTCTGACGAGATTGTCAAAATTGGATGGGAAGTTTTGCCTCATCCCCCATACAGCCCTGACCTGGCACCATCAGACTTCCATCTGTTCGGGCCACTAAAAGAAGCTCATCGTGGGATTCATTTTGAAGATGAGGAGGCCGTCAAAACATCCGTGCGTCAATGGCTTAGGAAGCAGTGCTGGGATACATGCCCTTGTTCAAAGATGGACCAAAACTGTAGAGATGGACGGAGATTACATTGAAAAATGACTAAATGATCCTCAGTGTTGTGGTTTTCAACCTATGTAATTGCATTTAAATTTCCTGACAATTAAACGTTGAAAAAAAAATAGGAGGCATTACTTTTTGACTGACCCTCGTACCACTGCTTCGTATTAGCGTGGACGTACGGTGACCCTTGTAGGTGACCATCAGTACGAAATTTTTTATGCACATGTGTAGTATAAGGATATGAGAGTTCTTTTGTTTGTTATGTTGTAATTTAAATGTGGTAACAAAACATTGCGCACCAGAAATGTAGTATGATAAAAATGAAATTAGTTTACTCTTCAGCTAACATACTGGTTCTGTATTCTTTCTTAAACTATCGAGATAGTACATTAACCATGAAGGTATAGAATCGAAATATTAGCAAATTTTTCTTCAGTGGCATTAAATTTGGTTGCCCGTTGACATTCATAACGATGACCGACAGATAAAATAATTTCATATTCCGACAAGTTCATTATCTAATGATAAACCACTAAATAAACACAAAGAAACTGCAAAAAATGTAAACGCAAACAACAAAATACATGTTCACTAGCTGTAAACTATGTATATTGTGCTACCTTCTTCTTTTAGCCAATGTAAAACAAGTCAGAGATTATGGCAGGTTTGCGCACGCACCTAATGATGGGGGACACCAGAACGTTCGCATCAAATTTAGAAATATTTACTATGAAAAAAATAACTTTCTGACAATTTAGTAAACGCCATTAAATAATTTTTATGGCTATGAATGCTATTGCGTAATTTATTGGGAGAGTTATAATAAATAACTGAAAAAACATTTGTAACAAAGTGATCAGCTTTGGAAGAGGAATGTGAGATAATAGTTAATTGTTAAAGAGAATGCACTGTGAACTCAGTCTTTTTTGTAATCGGGTTCGAACAGCTAATATTTCGTGATCTGTGGTAATAACAGAAATATATGTGCCCACTCGTGAACTTCTAAGACGTCAATTTTCTAATACAAAATCAAATAATTTTAGCCAAACTGGTGCGATGAATGATTACTTCGTACCATTTAATGCTGAATTAAATACGATTGAACGGTAAACATACTTAATATAAAGGAAATTTGTTAATTACAGCTTGCCGCTGTGGCCGAGCGGTTCTAGGCGCTTCAGTCCGGAACCGCTCTGCTGCTACGCTCGCAAGTTCGGATCCTGCCTCGGGCATGGATGTGCGTGATGTCCTTGGGTTAGTTAGGTTTAAGTAGTACTAAGTCTAGGGGACTGATGACATCAGATGTTAAGTCCCACAGTGCTTAGAGCCATTTTTTGTTAATTGCAGAATCAACAGTGATTAGACATATTACTTTTCATTTATTATGAAAGAAACATTCTTCACTTTTAAATAAGAAATTAGTACATAATTTGTGCTTGTTTTAGCACTTCGTCTTCAGGCCATGAGTGGCCTACCGGGCCCATCCGACCTCCGTGTAATCCTCAGTGGAGGATGTGGATAGGAGGGGCGTGGGGTCAGCACACCGCTTTCCCGGTCGTTATGATGGTATTCTTGACCGAAGCCGCTACTATTCGGTCGAGTAGCTCCTCAGTTGGCATCACGAGGCTGAGTGCAACCCGAAAATTGGCAACAGCGCATGGTGGCCTGGATGGTCACCATCCAAGTGTCGACCACGGCCGACAACGCTTACACAGGAACCGGTGTATCTATGGCGGTAAGGCAAAATTAACCAATTAATGTCTCCCGGGGAAGTGTTACAATTGCAAGTAAGTGCTTACTATCCTCAACAATCGCGAAAACGTCTTTGGACGTCCCCTCAAACATCACAGATCAACAAATATTTATCGTTATTCACCTTGCTGCTGATGTCCGTGTTATGTTTAGTTCCCACGAAAGTTTCCTCGTTTTAGACCTATCGAACAACACGTAAAAACCACGAACAGCCACTATCGTGACGCACGCGCGCCATACTCCACTACCTGCTACTGATAGTGTACTTCGACTCACCACAAACTTTCGTTACAAAGAGTACTACATATCCACACACTGAGACTGGTTTGCAATTAATAAGAAACTGTGATACTGACGAAACAGTTTGCGAATGAACGGCAGAATGTCATTGTCTAACGGGTACAATTTTTCGGCAACATCTGGTGCGCTTGATGGATGCAATGTGGTCACTTGCCGAAATATTGTGCCCGTTGGACACTGACGTCCGGCTGTTCATCCGTGAACTCTTTCGTCGTGAATTATGTCGGAACAAGTTGAAGAACATGAACTGCGATGCTATTAACTAAATATTATGCAATTAAAAAAAGATAGAGATACATTTAAACTGGCAACTCATGGCCGCATCACTACAAGAGCTGCACGCGATTGTTTGTTGATGCATTTAAGTATACCATTTGTTTCAATAGTTCCAAATTCCACATCCCTAAGTGTAAACGGTAGTTCAGTATTAAACAAAACCCACAGAGAGTAGAGGAGGAAGTTTGCTGATTTTCCTAGTTCACAGGTTCCACAGCAAGATGTCAGTTGCTCCGCTCGTGACCCATGGAAGTGAGTTACGACAATCGCAGCACACGAACTGGTTTATTGAAGAAATTTATGCAACGTATTGAAAAGTACATGGATATAATTAACTCACGACAGCGGACATCAGTTGTTCGGTGCTTTAGACAGTTTCTGGGAAGCCTTCGAAGTTTTTGAAGGCTTCAGTGACTTCTGAATTTGTTTAATGCCAGTGAAAACTGGCATTTTATGCAATGAAGAATCAGCTTAGGACCGACCCCGCCTTTTTCTGTGTCCCCTCCCTCCATCGGCTCCTCCCTTTTCTTCCTTTCCTCTCCCCCCGTTTTTCCCCTCATTGATCCGGGTCCTTCCCCCCTCCCCCATCTGCCACTGTGTCGCCTGTATAGTGATGATTAAATGGGTGCTCAGGGTAGTGCGCCCCCCGTCAGTGTTGCGAACAGCCACCATACTGTCTCTAGCTGTGATTTTTCTTTAATCTCGTGCGAACAGAAACCAGACTGTCGCCGTTTTTTTTTTAAATTGTGCCTGTCTATTTACTATGTGTTTTAATCAGCATCGCCGACCGTTTTGTTTTTGTACTTTTCGTCGTATCTTTTTTCCACGTTTCAGTTTCTAACAGTCACCGTTTTATCGCCTACTTTTGTTTTCTTTTTTATATCTGTTAACTGTGTTTCCTTATCATATCTGTAGCAGCGTATTGTGCTGCTGCCAGCCCGCCCCCTCCCCCCTATCTGGGGGGGGGGAGGGAATCAAAATCCAATAAAGAAAAATAAAAGCTTACGACCGATGTCCAGCACATGATCTTCGCAGCATCCAACGCTCGATGTTTCAACACTAATGTTGTAAGAGGTCCATAATTAAAGAATTTGTTGCTAGCGCACTCGAGCTGAAGTAATTTCGATGTATTGCTCACGCGCTGCCTGCGATATGTAAGCTAGAAGAGAATCTGAGACCAAAGAGTAATATTGACTGCAGTAGAAACTGTGTAGCAGTTGCAGTTAGTTGTTGCTAGCGAGCAGTCGTGTCTGGCGTATCGTGTTGGCTGGGCCGGTCGTGTGCAGAGATGGCAGAGCCTGAACGTTGTAGGATAAGGTAAAAGCATCCTCGCGCATATGTAGTATTGTTAATCAAGTCCCATGTAACTGTTTAAAAAAAAGATCTGTTAATAATAATCTTTCTCATAAAAAGTAACTTTTGACATTAATCTCAATTCAAATAATTCAATAATTTCTCCAATCCTTGGCCATCCCGATTATTGAAAAGAAAAGTCAGTTCTTCCCTATGATATAAGACAAATCTATCGGCCAGCATTGCACTTAGCTGCGCCAGGAAAAATTTCTTATAGGAGCAGATATATACGCGTTATCCGGCGACCTAATTAAGGTAAGATTTTTCAGCTTATTCAGAATGATGTATCAGGGCCATGACGCAGCATTGCTGACGTCCAAAATTTACCAGGTTAACTTGACTGTCAATTATTGAAAGGTTATAGGTTTGTCACATTGTATTATATTTTCACTGTTGGGAAGTTACGCTAAATGAGAGTATTATTCATATTATTATATTTTATTTACTGTGGGGAGGTTACAATGTGATTAAAACTATTTAAGTAGTCATATAATATGCCTCCCCATAAACTGTCTTCACGAAGCTTTACCGCGATATTTTCAACCTGGATAAGAGCACTGAAGACGCCTTTCGATGTGTACGTGGTGAGCAATGTCTTTCCTGTAGCAAAGCCCTAAATCTCTAATAGTCACCAATAAGGGAAGTGGCACGTCAGACGAACTCCCATTAAGAAGGCACAAACGCTTCAGGCATTTTGTGAATCTTCTTACTTGATGCACAACATAATCTGCCAGATTATAAACTAAAGATTCTTTTGCTGAGGAGCTTTTAAGACTCTCCGGCTTAGGTTGTGAATCGGGTTGAGGGAATTGAGTTGAAGTTAGTGGGACACACAGCGTTTTTTAAAATTATGTCTTGCAGTTCCAGAACTCTGTTTCTGTTCTTTTGCTGCAAGTCTCTAGCTAACGTCCGCATCTGGCTAATGTATGGCGTCAACGAACATTCACATTTATCTTCACAGTTTCTACGGAAATATAATGAAAGTTTAGCAGGAATGTCAACACACTGTAACATGAGCAAGCTCGGTATGTCTATTACTGACGGATGGTAATTGCAACTCAGAGGCTTTATGATACTAGGCAAAATTGATTTCCCCTGTTTATCAAAAACATGCCCTCTTGAAAATATTTTGAGGTCTGGCCTGCTCACTGAGCGAATTTTTAAAGAGCCGCGGTATTTTCACCGTGCAAAGGTAGCATAATCATTAGTCCTTTAAATAGTGGATGGAATGAATGGCTTGACGAGAAATCAACTGTTTCTTAATAAATTTTTGAATTTAACTTTTAAGTCAAAAGGCTTAAATTTATCTTTCAGACGAGAAGACCCTAAAAAAGTGACGCTCAAGTGGATCCTGATTAAATTTTGCTGTCGGGATATGGCTGAAACCTTTTTCCACAAGAATTGACACACTTGTAATGTACTTTCAGTTGTTACTCTTAGAGACTGGAGAGTTCTTTCGCAAGCAAAGCTGTTACTTCTATAGGCGAGAATGCTTTTCCGTTTCATTACCTTTTTGTGTTTCCTTTGACTGTTTATACAAAGCATCCTTAGCAAAAAAGAGTTAGGTGTGTCCACTAAGCTGTCTGCACACTAGTGAATGATTCCGTTGATTCACTGTCTTCGAATCCTGAAGAACTTTATTCCGATGGCTACTGAGTTACTGGATAACTGCAGAGCTAATCTTACATTCATTCGCTGAAATGACGACGGATCCAAGTGGGTGGAAGTTAACTTGTGACAAACTTTTAATCCGGCTATTTCTGGGGAATTATCTTGTTCATAAATTCTTCGAATAAATTGTAGTTGACGATTTCATAGCTGAAAAGGACTTACGATTTATCACTGAAATCATTCCTTATGCGTTTTATTAAATGAATAGCGTCTGAAAATGACCAAATTATTCTTTTTTCATTAACTGGATTTGATACGGAGCAAGTAACTTTATTTTTTATGCCACTGATTCCTAGACATTGCCAGACTTTTTTGTTCGGTTGACTCCCATTAGAAGTGGATGCAATAATTCCGGTTCCGGCTTGCTCTAGCCGGATAATTACTTGAATCAATATCTGCGAGACAACGTCGCCAGGAAATGCACAGCGATCAGTATGCACAGCAACACGTTGGATCCAGTTGTGCAGTAGAGGAACAAACATAAACACCAGAGCATGATTTGCAAGTTTATTCCTGCAGTCTGCTGGAGTCTGTTTCCCTAAATTGACGAAACCGTCTCAACTCTGAATGAAGTATTACGGAAATGCAGTTCTTCTTGGAGCTTAACTTAATCAAAAATTAGAACACCTAAGCCTTTGTTTTCAACTTTTCTTTCCGAAAATAATTCTTAATTGCTTCCACGGCATGTGCATTGATTACGTATGGCCATCTGACATGAGATCCTTCACTAAATTTCGTAGATCTGTTTCGCAAGGAAGTGGCAACAATCCGTGCTTCAAAAAAGGTCTCCATCCTTTGGGCGACTTAATTTTTAAGAGCACGCACTCCAGAAGAAACTTGTTATCATACTGGATTTTCAATTGGCTTTTCTTAATCATAATGCTGCCATGTTTTTCTGTTTATTGCTGAGTTTGGAACAATCTAGGAGATTTGACTGAGCAGTCTTACGCTTTTCGTCTGAGAGCTGCTTTCGCAGAAGATTTATTTTGGCATTCAGTCTTCTTAATTTATTACGCAATCGCACAACTTCCAGTTTCTTACACTTTAGTGTTCTTTTTAATGAAGTTACTGCTGCGTCCGAAGGCGTTTCGTTCCGTAAATTTTCGTCAAGGAGACACGCTGAGAGACATCGTAAATCCTCCTCCAACATTTACTTTGCCGCGGCTTCTCTCTTGCGTGTGTTTTAGGGGCGATTTTCTGTTGAGTAATAAATTCTAAACATTTCCGTAAATTGGGAAATAAATGAGAAACCGCTCCTGGTTTTAGATACCACCTTTGTCTTGGAATTTTAAGTTGTTTAGAGCCGACGACAATCAAATCTGCTTTTGTGGTACGTTCCTCACCGAAATGTGAGTCACATACAAAACAAATGCGAGCCAAATCTCTGTTTTTCCGAGGTAATGCTGTTACCCATTTGTAAAACGCTACTTTGTTTCTTGGAGGTCTAAAAACATGTTTACCCTTACTTTCTCTGTAGCCAGATCTGGATGCTGGAACGAAACACATAGGCATTTTTTGTTCTTCTTCTTCTTTAAAAACGAATAACTATAACTCTTAACGCCACTTCATCAACGCAGCCTTCAACTCTGCAATGATCAATAACATCATTTTAAACAAACTCACAAAATAATCACAGACACTAACAATACACGCCTTCCGCCAAGGCAAAATCAAGTCGATTTGAGTCTTAAACGACAATTCTGCTAGTAGTTAGTGGGCGCGACACCTGTCCTATGCTACCTGTGTTCACTCGCTCGGAGTCAGCACACTTTCTCTTCTGCTCGCTAGCCAATGCAGAAATGTCCTAGAATTTTTAAACCTAGATGTTCAAGAAAGAAAGGATAAAAAAAATTACCTGGCCACTAGTATTGAAATAATCTAAAATATTGTACGAGAAAGAATCGATCTCCATAGCAGTTTTAAATTAGTGTGACCCCTGTGCAGCCACTCCTGTGCTTTACTCAGAGGCATCGCGGTAGCCTACGAGATGCAGTTAGAGCCAGTTCTTGCCACTATAAGGCGTAGGAAGCTGTCGATCCGTTTATTTTGAGATTTAAATGATAATCATCAATTGTCGGATATTAGTTGGAATAGCCATTCAGCTCCTATACAACGAGACCCGTTTTCGAATCCCGGTCCAACACAAATTTTCTGATGTTCTCCACTGATATCGATCAATACCTGCTCCCAGACAAGGTCTGTATTGTCTTTGGTAGTGGCTGTGCCAACGTAAAGACGTTATTTTGGAGTCTTATTATAGACTGAAATTAAGAATGATATGTCTATCATTGAATTTCCGAATGTGAGATAGCTCAGAATACTACGCTAGTGCGTATAATTTACATAGAAATGGGCCATTATAGCTCTGCTTTGTGATATTAGTAGTTATTTTTACGTAAAAGTGGAAAGAAATTCCACCTTTCTTCTAGTGCTTGAGGGTTTACTAAATTAATGCTAAGTAATACTTTCCTCTGATAGCAGCCACACAGATATTAATGTAATAGAATTATGCAAAATAAGATGATGCCGTTATTCAAATTGGGAGCATTAAAAATTAAATAATAATGGAAATTATAGTTTAAGGGTGAATCCAGAAAGAATCGTTCCTCTCAAATGTGGATACCGATGCTTTCAGGAAGGAGCAAATGCCTTTGCAGCACCGGAACGATATATTAAAAAACAACTATTTATCTCAAGAGAGGAAGCTAATCAAAATACCAGTTTCCAAATCGGGAAAAGATCCAGCATTAATTCAGTCGTTTATTCCCCCGCCCCCAGTATCTTTAATGTCGGGTATCTGTATGATTGAATGATATGGTCCAAAGCACACTACAACACTTCGTAACAGGATTTTCAGGTAATGGAAAAATCAGCACTATGAATTCTCTAGATACCTTTCATACATATGTGTAGCTGAATTTCTCCGATGATCTGTGTAAGATAGAGAACAGGCAGATGAACCAAAATAAGTGCCTCAACAAGATGATTCTAGCACAACAAACCACTGTTTCCTACGATTAATATTACAGATAATCCAAAGATATTTCTGATGCTCCCTCATGAACCATGGACCTTGGCTTTGGAGGGGAGGCTTGCGCGCCTCAGCGATACAGATAACTGTACCGTAGGTGCAACCACAACGGAGGGTTACCTGTTGAGAGGCCAGACAAACGTGTGGTTCCTGAAGAGGGGCAGCAGTCTTTTCAGTAGTTGCAGGGGCAACAGTTTGGATGACTGACTGATCTGGCCTTGTAACACTAACCAAAACGGCCGTAATTTTTCCCGAGGGCATGCAGCTTTACTGTATGGATAAATGACAATGGCGTCCTATTGGGTAAAATTTTCCGGAGGTAAAATAGTCCCCCATTCGGATCTCCGGGCGGGGACTACTCAAAAGGACGTCGTTATCAGGAGAAAGAAAACTAGTGTTCTACGGATAGGAGCGTGGAATGTCAGATCCCTTAATCGGGCAGGTAGATTAGAAAATTTATAAACGGAAATGGATAGGTTAAAGTCAGATATAGTGGGAATTAGCGACGTTCGTGGCAGGAGGAACAAGACTTTTGGTAAAATGTATACAGGGTTATAAACACAAAATCAAATAGGGGTCATGCAGGAGTAGGTTTAATAATGAATAAAAAAAAAGAAGAGTGCGAGTAAGCTACTACAAACAGCATAGTGAGCGCATTATTGTGGCCGACATGGACACGAATCCCACGCCTACTACAGTAGTACAAGTTTATATGCCAACTAGCTCTGCAGATGATAAAGAAATTGCAGAAATGTATGATGAGATAAAAGAAATTATTCAGACAGTGAAGGGAGACGAAAATTTAATAGTCATGGGTAACTGGAACTCGATAGTAGCAAAAGGAAGAGAAGAAAACGTAGTAGGTGAATATGGATTGGGGATAAAGAATGACAGAGGAGGCCACCTGGTAGGATTTTGCACAGAGCATAACTTCATCATGGCTAATACTTGGTTCAAGAATCATGAAAGAATACTAGTAGCTATCAGATAGATTATACACTCCTGGAAATGGAAAAAAGAACACATTGACACCGTTGTGTCAGACCCACCATACTTGCTCCGGACACTGCGAGAGGGCTGTACAAGCAATGATCACACGCACGGCACAGCGGACACACCAGGAACCGCGGTGTTGGCCGTCGAATGGCGCTAGCTGCGCAGCATTTGTGCACCCCCGCCGTCAGTGGCAGCCAGTTTGCTGTGGCATACGGAGCTCCATTGCAGTCTTTAACACTGGTAGCATGCCGCGACAACGTGGACGTGAACCGTATGTGCAGTTGACGGACTTTGAGCGAGGGCGTATAGTGGGCATGCGGGAGGCCGGGTGGACGTACCGCCGAATTGCTCAACACGTGGGGCGTGAGGTCTCCACAGTACATCGATGTTGTCGCCAGTGGTCGGCGGAAGGTGCACGTGCCCGTCGACCTGGGACCGGACCGCAGCGACGTACGGATGTACGCCAAGACCGTAGGATCCTACGCAGTGCCGTAGGGGACCGCACCGCCACTTCCCAGCAAATTAGGGACACTGTTGCTCCTGGGGTATCGGCGAGGACCATTCGCAACCGTCTCCATGAAGCTGGGCTACGGTCCCGCACACCGTTAGGCCGTCTTCCGCTCACGCCCCAACATCGTGCAGCCCGCCTCCAGTGGTGTCGCGACAGGCGTGAATGGAGGGACGAATGGAGACGTGTCGTCTTCAGCGATGAGAGTCGCTTCTGCCTTGGTGCCAATGATGGTCGTATGCGTGTTTGGCGCCGTGCAGGTGAGCGCCACAATCAGGACTGGTCCAACTGAGGCGCCAGGTGGAAATGGCATGGCAAGGCGTTCCACAGGACTACATCCAGCATCTCTACGATCGTCTCCATGGGAGAATAGGAGCCTGCATTGCTGCGAAACGTGGATATACACTGTACTAGCGCCGACATTGTGCATGCTCTGTTGCCTGTGTCTATGTGCCTGTGGTTCTGTCAGTGTGATCATGTGATGTATCTGACCCCGGGAATGTGTTAATAAAGTTTCCCCTTCCTGGGACAATGAATTCACGGTGTTCTTATTTCAATTTCCAGGAGTGTATAATGGTAAGACAGAGATTTAGGAACCAGGCTTTAAATTGTAAGACATTTCCAAGGGCAGATGTGGACTCTGACCACAATCTATTGGTTATAAACTGTAGATCAAAACTGAAGAAACTGCAGAAAGGTGGGAATTTAAGGAGATGGGACCTGGATAAACCGACTAAACCAGAGGTTGTACAGTGTTTCAGGGAGATTATAAGGGAACAAGTGACAGGGATGGAGGAAAGAAATACATTAGAAGAAAAATGGATAGCTTTGAGGGATAAAGTAGTGAAGGCAGCAGAGGATCAAGTAGGCAAAAAGACGAGGGCTAACAGACGAAATATTGAATTTAATTGATCAAAGGAAAAAATATAAAAATGCAGTAAATGAAGCTGGCAAAAAGGAATACAAACGTCTCAACTTCTCAGAGGAAGTGCAAAATGGCTAAGTAGGGATGGCTATAGGACAAATGTAAGGATGGAGAGGCTTATCTAACTAGGGGTAAGATAGATACTGTCTGCACGAAAATTAAAGAGACCTTTGGAGAAAAGAGAATCACTTGTATGAATATCAAGAGCTCAGATGAAAACACAGTTCTAAGCAAAGATGGGAAAGCAGAAAGGTGGAAGGAGTATATGGAGGGTCTATGCGACGGCGATGTACTTGAGGACAATGTTATCGAAATGGAAGACGATGTAGATGAAGATGAAATGGGAAATATGATACTGCGTGAAGAGTTTGACAGAGCACTGAAATATCTAAGTCGAAACAAGGCTCCGGGAGTAACGGGTGGCAGGGACAAAGAATCCAGTGAAATATTTTTAAGTGCTTTATCTGAAAACTACCTTGAGCAGTTAAACAGAGAACCGATTGGTGGCGATAACATATTAGACCTTCTGGTGACTAACATACTCGAACTATTTGAATCAGTTAATGCAGAACAGGGAATCAGCGATTATAAAGCAGTTACTGCAGCGATGATTTCAGCCGTAAATAGAAATATTAAAAAAAGGTAGGAAGATTTTTCTGTTTAGCAAAAGTGACAAAGCACCTGATGGCTCAACATAAAAGTTTTGTCTCAAGTACAGATAGTGTTGAGGATGAGTGGACAAAGTTCAAAACCATCGTACAATATGCGTTAGATGAGTATGTGCCAAGCAAGATCGTAAGAGATGGAAAAGAGACACCGTGGTACAACAAACGAGTTAGAAAACTGCTGCGGAAGCAAAGGGAACTTCACAGCAAATATAAACATAGCCAAAGCCTTGCAGGCAAACAAAAATTACGCGAAGCGAAATGTAGTGTGAGGAGGTCTATGCGAGAGGCGTTCAATGAATCCGAAAGTAAGGTTCTATGTACTGACTTGGCAGAAAATCCTAAGAAATTTTGGTCCTATGTCAAAGCGGTAGGTGGATCAAAACAAAATGTCCAGACACTCTGTGACCAAAATGGTACTGAAACAGAGGGTGACAGACTAAAGGCCGAAATACTAAATGCCTTCTTCCAAAGCTGTTTCACTGAGGAAGATTGCACTGTACTTCCTTCTCTAGATTGTCGCACAGACTACAAAATGGTAGTATCGAAATAGACGACAGATGGATAGAGAAACAATTAAAATCGCTCAAAAGAGGAAAGGCCGCTGGTCCTGATGGGATACCAGTTAGATTTTACACAGTGTACGCGAAGGAACTTGCCCCCGTTCTTGCAGCGGTGTACCGTAGGTCTCTAGAAGAGCGAAGCGTTCCAAAGGATTGGAAAAGGGCACAGGTCATCCTCGTTTTCAAGAAGGGACGTCGAACAGATGTGCAGAACTATAGACCTATATCTCTAACGTCGATCAGTTGTAGAATTTTGGAACACGTATTATGTTCGAGTATAATGACTTTTCTGGAGACTAGAGATCTACTCTGTAGGAATCAGCATGGGTTTCGAAAACGACGGTCGTGTGAAACCCAGATCGCGCTATTCGTCCACGAGACTCAGAGGGCCATAGACACGGGTTCTCAGGTAGATGCCGTGTTTCTTGACTTCCGCAAGGCGTTTGACACAGTTCCCCACAGTCGTTTAATGAACAAAGTAAGAGCATACGGACTATCAGACCAATTGTGTGATTGGATTGAGGAGTTCCTAGATAACAGAACGCAGCATGTCATTCTCAATGGAGAGAAGTCTTCCGGAATAAGAGTGATTTTAGGTGTGCCGCAGGGGAGTGTCATAGGACCTTTGCTATTCACAATATACATAAATGACATGGAGGATGACATCGGACATTCACTGAGGCTTTTTGCAGATGATGCTGTGGTGTATCGAGAGGTTGCAACAATGAAAAATTGTACTGAAATGCAGGAGGATCTGCAGCGAATTGACGCATGGTGCACGGAATGGCAATTGAATCTCAATGTCGACAAGTGTAATGTGCTGCGAATACATAGAAAGATAGATCCCTTATCATTTAGCTACGAAATAGCAGGTCAGCAACTGGAAGCAGTTAATTCCATAAATTATCTGCGAGTACGCATTAGGAGTGATTTAAAATGGAATGATCACATAAAGTTGATCGTCGGTAAAGCAGATGCCAGACTGAGATTCATTGGAAGAATCCTAATGAAATGCAATCTGAAAACAAAGGAAGTCGGTTACGGTACGCCTGTTCGCCCACTGATTGTATATTGCTCAGAAGTGTGGGATCCGCACCAGATAGGGTTGATAGAAGAGATAGAAAAGATTCAACGGAGAGCAGTGCGCTTCGGTACAGGATTATTTAGTAATCGGGAAAGCGTTACGGAGATGATAGATAAACTCCAGTGGAAGACTCTGCAGGAGTAGCTTGGTACGGGGTTTTGTTAAAGTTTCGAGAACATACCTTCACCGAAGAGTCAAGCAATATATTGCTCCCTCCTGCGTATATCTCGCGAAGAGACCATGAGGATAAAATCACTCAGAAGCATACCGACAATCCTTCTTTCCACAAACAATACGAGACTGGAATAGAAGGGAGAACCGTTAGAGGTACTCAGGGTACCCTCCGCCACACACCGTCAGGTGGCTTGCTTAGTATGGATGTAGATGTAGATGTAGAACATTCCATTAGAACTACTGACGGCCGTGGGAGAGCCAGTCCTAACAAAACTCTATCATCTGGTGAGCAAGATGTATGAGACAGGCGAAATACCCTCAGACTTGAAGAATAATGTAATAATTCCAATCCCAAAGAAAGCAGGTGTTGACAGATGTGGAAATTACCGAACTGTCAGTTTAATAAGTCAAGGCTGCAAAATACTAACGCGAATTCTGTACAGACGAATGGAAAAACTGATAGAAGCCGACCTCGGGGAAGATCAGCTTGGATACCGTAGAAATATTGGAACACATGAGGCAATACTGACCCTGCGACGTATCTTAGAAGGTAGATTAAGGAAAGAGCAAATGTACGTTTCTAGCATTTGTAGACTTAGAGAAAGCTTTTAACAATGTTGACTGGAATACTCTCTTTCTAATTCTGAAGGTGGCAGGGGTGAAATACAGGGAGCGAAAGGCTATTTACAACTTTTACAGAAACCAGATGGCAGTTATAAGAGTCGAGGGCCATGAATGGGGAAGCAGCAGTTGGGACGGTAGTGCGACAGGGTTGTAACCTATACCCAATGCTATACAATCTGTATATTGAACAAGCAGTAAAGGAAAGAAAAGAAAAATTCGGAGTAGGTATTAAAGTCCATGAAGAAGAAATAAAAACTTCGAGGTTCGCCGATGACATGGTAATTCTGTCAGAGACAGCATAGGACTTGGCAGAGCAGTTGAACGTAATGGACAGTATCTTGAGAGGAGGATATAAGATAAACATCAACAAAAGCAAAACGAGGATAATATATTCCAAAAACCACAGCAACATTTCAACACGTTATATAAATCACTCATTTACTTTGTCTCTAAGAGAGATGATGAACATCAGACAAAACTACGATTAAACCAAAACGTAATAATACACTGTTTCACATCATTCAGCGCGAACTTTCCGATATGACGCCAGAAATGACTAAAGGCATGCATTAGTTAAATTTGTCGAGAAGATCAACATGTTTTTGCTTGACAGATTCTTAGAGAGAAACCTAGTAGAATAAGCAACTGAGACGGACGAAATGGATCTGAAAATGAAATTGAATATACTTTATCGAACAATGAAGAAATTTTACTAGATATAACAATCGTAAGACACTATAATTTTCAATTTTCGTTGACTCGTAACACGCATAGTAAAAAAATACACTCCTGGAAATGGAAAAAAGAACACATTGACACCGGTGTGTAAGACCCACCATACTTGCTCCGGACACTGCGAGAGGGCTGTACAAGCAATGATCACACGCACGGCACAGCCGACACACCAGGAACCGCGGTGTTGGCCGTCGAATGGCGCTAGCTGCGCAGCATTTGTGCACCGCCGCCGTCAGTGTCAGCCAGTTTGCCGTGGCATACGGAGCTCCATCGCAGTCTTTAACACTGGTAGCATGCCGCTACAGCGTGGACGTGAATCGTATGTGCAGTTGACGGACTTTGAGCGAGGGCGTATAGTGGGCATGCGGGAGGCCGGGTGGACGTACCGCCGAATTGCTCAACACGTAGGGCGTGAGGTCTCCACAGTACATCGATGTTGTCGCCAGTGGTCGGCGGAAGGTGCACGTGCCCGTCGACCTGGGACCAGAACGCAGCGACGTACGGATGCACGCCAAGACCGTAGGATCATACGCAGTGCCGTAGGAGACCGCACCGCCACTTCCCAGCCAATTAGGGACACTGTTGCTCCTGGGGTATCGGCGAGGACCATTCGCAACCGTCTCCATGACGCTGGGCTACGGTCCCGCACACCGTTAGGCCGTCTTCCTCTCACGCCCCAACATCGTGCAGCCCGCCTCCAGTGGTGTCGCGAAAGGCGTGAATGGAGGGACGAATGGAGACGTGTCGTCTTCAGCGATGAGAGTCGCTTCTGCCTTGGTGCCAATGATGGTCGTATGCGTGTTTGGCGCCGTGCAGGTGAGCGCCACAATCAGGACTGCATACGACCGAGGCACACAGGGCCAACACCCGGCATCATGGTGTGGGGAGCGATCTCCTACACTGGCCGTACACCGCTGGTGTTCGTCGAGGGGACACTGAATAGTGCACGGTACATCCAAACCGTCATCGAACCCATCGTTCTACCATTCCTAGACCGGCAAGGGAACTTGCTGTTCCAACAGGACAATGCACGTCCGCATGTATCCCGTGCCACCCAACGTGCTCTAGAAGTTGTAAGTCAACTACCCTGGCCAGCAAGATCTCCGGATCTGTCCCCCATTGAGCATGTTTGGGACTGGATGAAGCGTCGTCTCACGCGGTCTGCACGTCCAGCGCGAACGCTGGTCCAACTGAGGCGCCAGGTGGAAATGGCATGGCAAGCCGTTCCACAGGACTACATCCAGCATCTCTTCGTTCGTCTCCATGGGAGAACAGCAGCCTGCATTGCTACGAAAGGTGGATATACACTGTACTAGTGCCGACATTGTGCATGCTCTGTTGCCTGTGTCTATGTGCCTGTGGTTCTGTCAGTGTGATCATGTGATGTATCTGACCCCAGGAATGTGTCAATAAAGTTTCCCCTTCCTGGGACAATGAATTCACGGTGTTCTTATTTCAATTTCCAGGAGTTTATATCTGTAATATACATGAACAGACACTCGAAGCTTGAAATTGTCTTTCCACTAATTCTTACACATGACACTACAACGTCATATGTTCTGAAATCACAAGATTTCGTTTATATTTGACTCAAATTTAGTCCATTTTCAAGAGTTTGAGATGAATAAAAAATCTGTTTAAAACGTTTGACGCACTATATCTCAATCTCAACATAATTCAATTAAGTTGCTGTTACGGAGAACGCATCACAGCCGTGAAGGCAGACACTAACATCATTCATTACCGAAACACGTAGCTAAGAGAGTTAGCAGCAACAATTAAAAATAAAAGTTTACGTACACAGCAGTTGTCTCACTAGTCTGCACAATCATGGAAGGTAAAGTTTGAAGTAACGTACACGTCTCTGAAGCTGACTTTTACATCAACAAATATCAATCACAAGGATGAGAAAATTAGTATAATTTTTTTTAAACTGTGAAGTAAGCAAAAGGGATTGCTCCTTCATTAATATGCGTATTCATAGAAAACATAAATTTTAAGATCATGTACACGTCTGTCGAGCAAGCTGAGGGCATCAGCAACCACTTTTACGAGCAACAGAATCCCCAGCAACTGACGCGTCTAGAGTACATGAATTACGCTATGACAGTAACAGTAAAATTTTGGCCGACCTCCTTGACGGTTGATCGAGAAAGTCTAGAATATACACAATGATTTCAAATTAAATTTAGTAAAGCGAATGAGAAGCATTATGCGAACCGCGAACCACGACAGAAGCGTGAGGGCACAGAACTGAGTGGATTTGACTTGCCGTGTACAATTAGTGTTAGTTGTTCTCATAGTGCAGATTGTAGCGCACGATACTGCTCAGGCTTTGGCTTGGGTTCATCCGGATAACCGACCCATGTCCAGTTTTTGTGTCGCTCTCTTGTTGGGTTTTCAGAAACCAAAGGAGAACAAGTTTGGTAACACCATCTCTGGCAGGCTGCTTGAATTTGATCGCGCAATGACCTGCCTGGCTGCCTCCAATGCTAATTAACTCGGAAACGGTGCATCATAACAGTTTTTGACCACCTTACACACCTACCTAATATCGTGTAGAGGCCCCGCGAGCACTCAGAAATGCCGCCACACGACGTAGCATGGACTCGAGTAATGTCTGCAGTAGTTAGTACTGGAGGTAAAATGTGGCCATGAATCCTGCAGGGCTGTCCATAAATCCATAAGAATACGAAGGGGTAGAGATCTCCTCCGAATAGCACTTTACAAGGGGTCCCAGATATTCTCAATAATGTTCATGTCTGGGGAGTAAGACGGCCAGAGGAGATGTTAAAATTCAGGAAAGTGTTGCTGGAGGCACTCTGTAGCTATTCTGGACGTGTGGGGTATCGCATTGTCCTACTGTAATTGTCCAAGTCCGTCGGAATGCACAATGAACATGAATGGATGAAGGTGATCAGACAAGATGCTTAAGTACGCGCCACCTGGCAGGGTCGTATCTAGACGTATCTGGGTTCTCATCTTACTCTAGCTGCACACGCACCACACCATTACAGCTTGAACAGTCCCTTGCTAACTTCAGTGAGAGCTAGAGACTTATACACTGAAAGTTATTCTCAATGTACTCACCCTACACGTCGTACATTTAAATACGTGTATGATAAATTGAGAACAACTGGATTTTTAAAGCATCGCAAACATATCCGGCAAAGGAAAGTTACTAATGAGGATACGAAAATTGGTACTCTTGCCACTGTAGATAGAGGTTCTTATGTTAGTTCTTATCAAATCGCAAGGGAATCTGGAATGAGCCAGAGTATTGTTGTTCGTGTTCTGCATCTCCATAAATGTCGTCCTTACCATATCACTCTCCACCAAGAATTAACTGGTACGAATTGTACGCGTCGCATTGAATTCTGCCAATGGACTCAACTTCAGATTCAGAGGGATGACACATTTATTAATTTGATTTTATTAACTGACGAGGCTACACTCACGAACCATTGAAATATTAAAATGCGTAAATGCATTATTGGGCAACTGAAAATCCATGTTGGTTGCCGCACACCAAAAACCGTGGTCAGTCAATGTATGGTGTGGTATTCTGGAGGACAGGATTAAAGGCCCCTATTTCGTCGAAGGAAATCTTAATGGTAGGAAGTACACCGCATTCCTGCAAGAAACATTGGGTCTGTTATTGGAAGAAACACCTTTAGGAACAAGGAACAGAGTGTGGTATCAACACAATGGGTGTCCGCCACATTTTTCGCTGATAGCTAGAAATAGGTTGCAGAGACCATTTCCAAATCGTTGGATTGGACGTGGAGGAGTCGTGGCAGGCTCGTTCTCCAGACTTGACGCCTCTGGATTTTTTCTTGTGGATATTCGTAAAAGACAATGTTTATTAATTCGTTGCAACTGCACCTGAAGATATGCGAGAGAGAATTGTCAGAGCATGTGCGTCGATAAGTGCCAATGTGATAAGGAATACCACTCAATCCATAATAATAAGATTACATAATTGCTTTTATACCAATGGTCATCACTTACAACACCTTCTGTACATGGACGTTATGCCACCTTTGTGACCTTAGTTGACTTTCAAAGACCTTATTGTTACACATCATTGAATTCATCTCGATAACCACTATCAGAAAATAAGTACCAAGCTGTAGCATCCCATTTAAAGAAACAAAGTTGGCCTTCATATTCCTGAAGCGACCACACCTAGCAACAATAAACCAGCGTCATATTATGGCCCCCATTGTCCCATGCAACTTTTATCCGACAAACTTTTCAGCTCCTATTATACTTTCGGAGTTATTCTTGGTGGCAGTAGTTGGAGAGTCGCCCTGTATACGAGGGCTATTCAGAAAGTAAGGAACGATAGGTCACAAAATGGAAACCACAGTGAAGATCAAAACTGCTTTATTTGCAACGATTAGCTTTTCGATAATTTTCTACTCTGGACTGCAGCCCGTTGTCTGTGTCAAAATATTGTCTTCATAGCCATCGGTTCATTTGAGCAGAGATGAACCTCAGGGGTATCACATTAAGGGCTGTATTGTTGGTGATCAGACACTTTCCATCGAAAACGCTGCAGGAGCATCTTCATTGCCCCTGCAGAGTGCGGCCGTGAATTGTGGAGAACGAACTGCATGACAGTTACATTTAGTGGATTGCATAGCTTCAGGCGAAATCTTTCGCCAGGCCCTCATACTTGGCGGGAGACGCTAATTTCTAGCCATATATACGTTCTCACTGAGAACTCAGAACTGGAAAGAGCGGCATGATGCGATCGACGAGCGTACTAGGCACCGTGGCCAACGCATCTGGGCAAAGCTTCATCAGATTTTCACTGCACTTTCCATTTTGCGACCGATCGTTCCTTACTTCCCGAATAACCCACGTAGTTCAAGGGATGAGTCGGAAACATAGATAGGTAATAATGAAAATAATAGCATTCAGAAAGTAAAGTAAGACGAGATGTATACAGTCATTCAGGGTACAAAGAAAGAGAGGAGCTTGGAGGTGATTATGCTTAAAAAGAAATGGTTAAATATGATGACAAATTAAAGGATAGCAGGGTTCTGGAGGACAGAAATATCGTTGAAATTCGAATTTACTGGTAAGTAGTTATCATTTATTATTAATTTTATACGTGGTGTAAGGGGAGAGTAGAACATTAAATAGCTAATAATGATAATAACGTACTTCTTCACGTGTTTCTCCATCAGTTTTGTGGTTCGTTATTCCGTTTCGTTAAGAAATCAATTATTTTCACCAAGATGGCGTTTTCAGTTACAAACAGATCATTGTGGTATCTTGAATCGTGTCTTACACAGGGAAAAACCTGAAAGATGATTTCATCTATTTAGATACGCCAAAGACCGTCAACCTAACGTGTTTGAGTAGTGTTCTTAAAGTCATGAAAATGAATACAGTCACAGTTTGGTTGTGAAACATAGCACCTCTCTCTACAATTGGCTTCCTTGATTGAGTGCTGAGGCGTTAAATGGCACTCTCAGGTTACCGGTTTCAGTGTATAAGGGCAAAGGGCAATACGCACCTTCCAATGCCCGTACAGTCAGCTCCAGGTCACATGGACCTACAGCTTATTCAGCAAGTCGCAGTAGTTTACCCGAGTTCTTAAGCCATCACACGTACAGGAAACGTTGCCATTTTTGTCGAGCAAAGCAGTTTAGAGTACTCTTGCTTCTGAACAGCGACGATTAGATAGATTGGAATTATGATGATAACTCGAAACTGCCTTTGTGCCGTACGCCATCGTTAGATAGAATTAGACAGAATTTAGTGCTACTCTCTTTTCCACATACATGTGCCTGTCCTCAGGCTACGTCACTTATGACATCCCTTCCTTTGCAGGAACTGCGCTACCTCTTGTACCATCCAAGTAGTATGCGTCACAAACGTACTAAAAATTATTGTCTACTCCTCTTCTCCTCTCGTTCGCATGCCAAGTTTGTGCTTAAAACACACGCACGAATGCACACGTGCACACGCTTACACACACACACACACACACACACACACACACACACACACACACACACACACACCTGTGGGTAAGCGCACACACACACAGGATCACAGGGACAGACACAGAAAAGTATAATTAACGCAGTACGAATCGCTTAAACGGATTTTAAAAGAATAATGTATGGAAATGTGTCTGTTCTACCACCCGCTAAAGACACGATGACGTGTAACAGACCATTATGACCAGCAGATTCAGAAGAATCGTGAAGGCGGTATTATTTGGCAGGAAGCTTAACGTCTTCTTGAAACAACGTATAATAGAAGACGCAGTTCTGTGCTTCCATGTGTTTTTCCCTTGTTCGTCATCGTAGTATAAATGTGGAGTTTCAGTTCCTGACTTATATCATTTTCAATGTACCCACATTGCAATAGAACAGTATGAAAAGCCACAGCAAGTTACTTTATCAGATAATTCAACAGGAATATCAACTTCGAAACTTGATCTTTGCAGTGTATATGCCTACGCAGTTCTCAGATTAATTGCGTGAAGTTGATTGTAAATGACAGAGCGAAGAAGGATAGTGAAACACCTATCATGTAAAGTGATTTTCTGTTTGTCCATTTAGAAACGTACGAAATCAACAAGACGTCTAGCATAGTTTGTACCAGGAATTCCGATTCTTTAAAGAGTCTAACTTCTATATACGAAGCAGCATCGAACTTCGGACTTATTTACAAATGAGTTAACGTTAAAGATGTAGGCCTGAAATATTTTAGAATAAATTGGAAATTTTGTACAAAGATTGTTGGAAGTTGCTAAGTGCTCTCAGTATGAAACACTGGATGAATATAATTTGGATAATTGGAGCTCCGTTTGAAGCAAAAACGAGTTTTTCATGCATCTTAAAGTTTATGACGTCACATCTTCTGAGCTATGCGTCGTACAACGATATAATTTGCAGGTACATTCAGTGGTATATGTGGATAACGTCTGCCAAATTTTCAGCGAATAAAGTTAGTAATAAAAAAGAAATAAATTAAAACGCCATGCCTAATGATGAATAGACTTTTTCTTTTCATCGTTTTGTGACAGGTGCAGCGAGAAAAAGTTTCTAAGTTTTTAAATTATGTGTAAAGTTTGTCGGAAGCCTCCAGGCATTCTTATTCTCAAATACTGGACACACGAATAGAGTCTCGGTATTTGCGCAGCGTGGGTTACACTTCCTCAGGACATATTAATTTTAATTTCCGCTAATCATTATATGTAATACCGAAAAGAAAATTTTTTATATCCCTGGAAACAGTTGCATAGGCACCCTTAACTACGACTGTGAATCACACCCAGGTTAGTCTATTAGTAAAATAGATACTACCGCCTCAAATATACGGGGTGTGTCACTAACTTTTACCACCAAGTATAACTCCGAAAATATGAAAACTTTTTTGGACAAATGTTGCATGGGAGCACGGGGGCCAAAAGATTTCGTTTTTGGTTGTTAGGTGGGGTCGCTTCAGGAATATGAAGGTCAACTTATTTTTTTTAAGGGATGTTATAGTTTGGTACCCATTTTATGGTAGCGGTTATCGAGACGAAGCCAATGATGTGTAACAATAAGGTCTTTGAAGGTCAACTAAGGTCACAAAGGTGACATGAATGTCTATTTACAGAAGGTGTTCGAAGTGATGGCCATTGGTATCAATGCAGTGCTGCAAACTTCTTATCATTGGCTGAGAGGTATTCCTTGTCACATCGGCACTTATCGACGCACATGCTCAGACAATTCTCTCTCGCATATCTTCACATGTAGTTGGAACGTCTTTATAAACGATGTCTTTTACAAATGCCCACAAGAAAAAATCCAGAGGCGTCAAGTCTGGCGAACGAGCCGGCCACGACACATCTCCTTCGCGTCCAATCCAACGATTTGGGAATTGTCTTTGCAACTCTTTTCTAGCCAACAGCGAAAAATGTGCTGTCACCCATCGTGTGAGGCGGCGGAAGTGGCCGTGCGGTTCTAAGCGCTGCAGTATGGAACCGCGAGACCGCTACGGTCGCAGGTTCGAATCCTGCCTCGGGCATGGATGTGAGTGATGTCCTTAGGTTAGTTAGGTTTAACTAGTTCTAAGTTCTAGGGGACTAATGACTTCAGATGTTGAGTCCCATAGTGCTCAGATCCATTTGAACCATTTTTGAACCCATCGTGTTGATACCACATTCTGTTCCTTGTTCCTAAAGGTATTTCTTCCAATAACAGGCCTAATGTTTCTTTCAGGAATATAGTGTGCTTCCTGGCATTAATATTTCCTTCGATGAAGTAGGGCCTATAATTGTGTCCTCCAGAATCCCACATCAACCATTCACCGAGCACAGTTTTTAGTGTGCCGCAACCAACATGCTTTTCTATTGCCCAACAATGCATGTTATGTAAATTAACATTTGCATTGTTCTAGACTAGCATCGTTGGTAAATAAAGTCAAATTAATAAATGTGCCATCCCCCTGAATGGGAAGTTGATGATGAGGTCATCAGCGCTCGTACAAAGTCCCAATTTTTACACAGTGCAAGTTTTCACTGTCCATTCGAGCCACTGTCACGAATGATGACGATGAGGACAAGACAAACACCCAGCCCCAGGCAGAGAAAATCCCCAGGCTGGCAGGGTATCGAACCCGGGACCCCATGATCCAGAGGCAGCAATCTGAAGTTGAGTCCATCGGGAGAATTCTTTGCGATTCATAGAATCCATACCAGTTAATTTTTGGTGGAGGCTGCTATGGTAAGGTTGGTATTCATGGCGATGCAGAACACGAACAACACTACTCTCGGCCATTCCAGATTCCCTTGCGATATGATGAGAACTAACACAAGAACCTCGAACCACAGTGGCAAGAGTACCAATTTTCGTATCCTCGTTAGTAACTATCCTTTGCCGAATATGTTTGCGATGTGTTAAAGATCCAGTTGTTCTCGATTATCATACACATATTTAAATGTACGACGTGTAGGGTGAGTACGTAGAGAATAATTTTCAGTGTATAAGTCTCTACCTCTCACTGTGTTTCGTCGGCATATTCCGTAAATGATAAACATATCGACTTTTTCTTCGAAGGAATACATCATTCACATTCGCTTGATTCCTCGATACTAGTTTTACCGTTCCTATTAATGTTGTATTGTCCGTGGGTATTCCCAGAAGTATGGAAGGTTAGGGTTTAACTTCCCGTCAACGATGAGGTCACTGCGGACGGAGCAGAGTCTCGGATCGGAGAAACGTGGGAAACGAAATGGCTGTGTCCTTTACAAAGGAACCATCCTGGCATCTCCTAAGCGATGTAAAGAAATCGCAGTGGAGAGTAATCCGCATCCAAATCTAGGTGACCAGTCTCCACACGGCATGGACTGGACAACAGGGAATCTGCATGTGAAACGTACAGAACATGTTTGAGACACACTGGGGACACGAAAGTTGAACATGCAAACTAGACAAAAAGAAAATACAAAAATGAATGAAATGGGAAAATGTGATAAATAAGCTTCGGGGAGGGAGGTGGAGGGGGAGTAAGAGTGAAAGTATTGAGAGAGGACAGTTTACTCTCTCACCTGTTTTTTGCATATGGAAAATTATTAAAGATTTCATTACAATCTGAGGCACCTTGACCGAGACTCTAGAAAGTTAACAGCCTGAGCAGATGTTGATGGATCCTGGTAGAGCACTAAAAGCATGAGGTAGTTTTATGATTGTTAGCTCGTAGAAATGGCATGTTGGGAGTTGCAAGAAATTTGCGGCGTGCTCATCGCTTATTAAATCTTGTCAGACACTTCCACAGCCAGCTGTACAGGGCAGACAGGACAGCCCCTCGTCGAGACAGGTCTCCAGCGGAATAATGCCCCACTACCTGCCGTGGCGCCAGCAGAAACCTGGGCTGTGGTGGTGGTCTGAAGGAATGTGTCTACACAGTGGAGTTGTAAACACAGCATTGTGTGTAGAGAAATACATAAAAATTCACCTGTTTTCGTGGTTGCCGATTGTGCAAATAGGCCAGTAAACCGCTTCCATCCGCCGCCTCAGTTGTATAAGAGACTCTGGCGTCTGAGAAACATTTAGAGACAGAATCTTTATTACACCTCATAGCTAGGACCAACAAGCTCCAAGGCACTGACGATTTAGATAAAGATCTTTGAGATTTTATCTGTTCGTTTGTTGCTGTGGGAAAAGACACGACTTCAGAAAAAATCATCTTCCCCCTCTGTGAAAACTTAAAACAGCCAGTAATTGGCAGTTTCTTTTTTTTCCAGAGACGCAGGTTTCTTAACTCTTGCCCTGGTCCGACATGAGTTTGTCCTGTCGTGTGGGAAGGGAATTTAGCGCCTCTAGAGACCTGTGATTGGCTCAAGACGGGGTAAAGGTGGTGTCGTTTATGCACATTTGCGGGAAAAGGGATTTTTTTTCTGGAGAGGTGTGAAGCACTCGGGTGCTGGAATTTGGTCTGGTAAGCACTTCTGGTCGAAGCTCTGGCATGTGTGGTTGGTACTCGGGACCTGTCCTGAGACTGACTTCACTTGCGAGTAATTTAGATTGGGGAGCCTGTGGTGAAGTTTTTGTGTACCGACAGCGTGATTTCAAACGTCTTGGACTGCTCGTTTGCCGGAGGCGCACTTAATCGTTTTTGGTTTACCAGTCTTGACGTTTGGTATCATTGTGCGATCTGCCGCATAAGTGAACCAAGTAGGTCCTTGGTACGACCAGAGAAAAGGTGTGTCACACACTGAAATCTACCGTGATTTCAGGGCTCTGGTAGAGAGTAAATTGCGATCCGTCTGCCTGATCGCTTGACCGAGAGATTTTTGGATTCCTTACGTGGCCGCGATCGATTCACAGGTGCAGCCTCCACGTCTCACCTCCACCGCACTCTTGACGCCAGCTGCAAGTTACATCACTGCAGGAAGCAAACAGGGTGACATAATGCCGCACCGGCATTGTCAAGGCGTACACATCTCAATCGCCACTTGCTCTCAGCTGCACCTATGTAAAGAAACTTCAGTGGATTTGATCAGTCGAAGTATGCTCATCGTGAGATCAGTTCAGATTGCATTATCCGCATTTTTAGGGCCAGAGTACTTCACTCATTCCACTAGTTAATCTGTCTCTGACACCCAGGATCCTTGTTCAGTGTAGTCTTAAATCACCTGTTAGTTGTTTACGGCATTCAGTCAGTAACTTGTTTAGCATAATTTAGGTCTGTTTTGGGAAAATAAATGTTGCTCGTACACTACATTTTGCCTGCATTCTCAATCATTTTATGTAGTCCCACTAGGGTTACCTTTCAGTATGTAACAAAAGGTTGCGAGTGAACGTAACAGAAGCCCTATTCATTCTTACACCGTTAACAAGGCTATGGCAGTAGATGATATAATTCGTTATTTCTTTATGAATTGCATTTATTATCATGGTTTTGGTAGACGTTGGTTATTTAAATCCATCAGTGACCTTTCTGTTATCGGAGCCGGTGGCTGTCGCGGTACTTGAGCCGATGAGCGATTGCTGTGACAGATCGGTGGCAGCGCATTAAGCCTCGCAGGCCTCAAGAAGAGCGACAGCAAACTGGGACCTACTGCTACGAATACATCCTATTTTAGCAAATGCGACGGAGCAGTCACTTACTCGCGCAGTACTTTAATTGGTGTCATTATAATTTGCTGTCGGTGTCTCCAAATATATGTGAAGGAATTACACAGCAGCTTCTGCCCTCGAGTTTTTGATGAGTTGTAGCGTTGTCAACGACATTTTTTCGTAATCACGTTTAAATGTTAAACAGTTGTTTATATTCACTGATGATGATGGTGTTGAATCCAGGGCCGTCAAAAAACGTAGTGATCAGCGTCCTTGATGGATATCATACTACGCACCTCCTGGTTTGAACGATGTTTGTTCTCACAAGCGAAAGTGTTACGACGATTCTCCAAGAACTCACATAACCAAATATCTGTTTAAGTCGACGGCATACCGAAGACATATTCAGATGACAATGTGATTAAAGCAGAAATTCTCTGTGACGCGTAGGAGGGCCACAGGAGTACATTAGTGCTGTTCGCATTCAGTGTGTGGCGCGGGAATTTTGATGGAGTGGGACCTTGCCTGGCGGTTGTGGAAACTTGGGCTTATTTTAGGATAACATTTATTACAAAACTTACGTCCATACATATTATAAAAATGTATGTGTGTATTTGTGCCCGTATGTTCCACGTCTCCATTTAAACGAACAGACCAATTTCAACATCCCTTCCTCAGTTTAACAATCGCCGTAGGGATAAGAACCACCTACGTATGGTAGTTCACGAAATATTACCTCACAAACAATGACATACGTGGAAAACTATCGCATGATACATAACATTTAAACTGATTACTGCTATGCTACTAATGATCATACAATGTAGGCTTTCAAGGCCGGTATTGTCTTCACTTAAAAGTCCCGGGCGTATAGGCCGGTGTAAAAGCTTCACCTAACGTTTCGTCTTCGATTGCGGCAGACATCATCCGAGGTAAACCAAACATCATCATCATAACTTTTATATTTATCACTATATGTGTGTGGTGTCTGTTCTTTCGGGCATGTCCGAATTATTATAATTACGGCGATCATAAGCCAAAGATCATTTTTGAGCGGATGTAGACATACGCTCGAACTCATGCGGGAATAGTCCTTGCCACGAGTATTGAGATTAATGGGCAAGGGGCAGTATTGCCGGGACGGTAGCTCAGCGTGTTCGGTCAGAGAGCTAGCTGGTCTCTATAAGAATAATAAAAACTGAGTGAAGGGATCAGCAACGAACTTAAACGAATGTCATGTGACGTCCGCTACGATCAGATATAACAAAAAGGAAGAAGAGGCGGTTAGAGCGCATGCCTAGTAAGCAGGAGATCCCGGGTTCGAATCCCGGTCGGGCACATATTTTCATCTCTCCCTGTTGATTCTACCAACGGTCCGTAAAAAGCTGATGTTTGTAATTCATTGAAATTAAAAGAAATGTTCGGCAGTTAATATCACACAAACAGAAAGATTTCTTGCTTAATGATGGGCACAGGACAAATAATAATAACGAATCTTATTCTAAGCAGATACAATATTTTCCCAGGTGACATACATGTTTGCACCGACCCAAAAACAAATGAATGGAAATCACAATATTCATAATATCAGCCACTAGTAACTTTATTATGCCAAGTGAACAAATGCCACTACAAGAGTTATGTTCTATTACCAAGGATCTCCTCCAGTTACCCAGCTAATGCTACGGACAACATCAATAGAGCACAGAAAACTTGCAGCTAAGTGCAATGATTTCAACATGACCTCTGCATGAACACAAAAGACAATACAGAAATTACTCTCTTCTGACCTCGCGGCCACACCGTGCAATATAAACTTCACAACATGTAACAGTCCCTGTTTCTTCGAAAACACAACAGCCACTTCCTGTCTTTACTGCTCCAAGTACCTGCCGCGCAGTAGCCTCACCCTGAGAACACATGTCAGCTGCCCCTCAGTAGATATGTGTTATAAAGCAGAACACTTAGCATTACGTACAAACTAGCAATGAGTACTCCCCAGCACTCCTCATTTCCTGCCGTGGCTGCAATCTTCTGCTAGGCACCGGGAGAAAGCCACCGCTCACACTCCATGTCGGTGTTGCCCACGTACAACTTGGACACGCCCTGCGTTGACAGTTGCGACTCCAAGTCCCAGACTGTCTTTTTCTCGTCTCGCTTGCTGGTAGCATAAAAATTAGCTCTCCTTCGAACTGCGGCCAGCGGAGACTATTGGACCAGAACCGCCGAACCCAAAACCCGTCCAGCCAGTGCAACAATACAACTCGGTGACGGTCCACGACTTGTTGGCCGCTGGACGCCGCAGCCTGCGACGGTGGGTCAAGTTGTGGTTGCGTCTGACCTGCACATCCAGCGCCAGCCCGCCGACAGATAAGCCAAGCAGCACCAATGCGTCGCCCCCCAGTGAACACCACTGTGTTGTCAGCCACTTTTACCATGGCCACGGCGCTAACCTCCAGATGATGTTGACCCTACTTCTCCATACAGCTGACTGTCACTGCTGACTCACGCTGCCACAGCAGATCAAGGAGTGGCATTTGTGTTTGCCACACGCCACCAACTGCACCCTCTTGTGCATTTGCGACAGCTGGGCAGGCGGGGAGGGAAACGTGTCGCCAAATTCAGTTTCACGGCACAAGTGTTTTTGTCATATCTGAGAAGGTACATAAAGGGCATGGACAGCGTCAGGTGTTGGGTGATCGTTGTGAAGGCACAGAGATGCCACGTACTCGTGTGAAAAGGCGTTGTCAAGATCAGAGAGAATTTGAAAGGGGCACGATTGTGGGTTTCTATGTGGCCGACTGGTCGAATGGCGCAATATACGGATTTGTGAGGCACTCGACAGTGACAGTGGTCCTACGCTGGACTGTAGTGGGAACGTGAGGGCACAATATCTGACCATCATGAGAGAGGACTGCCGTACTGTGCACCAGGTGCATCGTAATCCCTGCACATCTGCGCCTGGTACCACAGCAAAAAGTAACGGACTTCCTACAAAGTTCTGTGTCATCCCACACAATTGGTTGCAGACTATTAGCAACGGTGTGATGGTATTACTTTGTCGTGTGTGCTCTGCCGTTACCACGACAACAGAAACGCGTGCGTTTGCAGTGGTCACGTGACTGAAAAGCATAGACTGCTGGTGATCAGCACCGCAGTGCGTTCTGCGAGCGATTAACTGCGGTTCTGCACTACCCTGGACGACCATTGACAGCGAGTGCCCAGGGCTACGCCCCATTCTTCGAATTTTTTGGAGAGACGTAGCGGTGTTACCCCTGGCGTAATGCAGTGGGGAACTATCAGGTATCACTTCAGGTCATGGCTGGTAACAAGAGAGAACAGTCGCAGAGCAGTGGTACTTCAGCGGACATCCTACGTCCTCATCCATTGTCTCTCATGTGACAGTATCGTGGTAACAGTTTTCAACTAGACGATGGAGCTGAACATTTTACTTTTATATAGTTTTTGGTTGGTCTCTCTATATTTAATGATTTTTTTGGGGGGTGACATGAAGAATAGATACACTACTGGCCATAAAACTTGCTATACCAAGAAGAAATGTAAATGATAAACGGGTATTCATTGGACAAATATATTATGCTAGAGCTGACATGTGTTCACATTTTCACACAATTTGGGCGCATAGATCATGAGAAAACAGTACCCAGAGCAACCACCTCTGGCCGTAATAACAGCCTTGATACGCCTGGGCATTGAGTCAAACAGAGCTTGGATGGCGTGTAGAGGTACAGCTGTCCACGCAGCTTCAATATACCACAGTTCATCAAGAGTAGTGACTGGCGTATTGTGAGGAGCCAGTTCCTCGGCCACCATTGACCAGACGTTTTCAGTTGCTGAGAGATCTACAGAATGTGCTGGCCAGGGCAGCAGTCGAACATTTTCTGTATCCAGAAAGTCCCGTACAGGACCTGCAACATGCGACCGTGCATTATCCTGCTGAAATGTAGGTTATCGCAGGGATCGAATCAAGGGTAGAGCCACGGCTCATAGCACATCTGAAATGCAACGTCCTATGATCAAAGTGCTGTCAATGCGAACAAGAGGTGACCGAGACGTGTAACCAATGGCACCCCATACCATCACGCCGGGTGATACGCCTGTATGACGATGACGAATACACGCTTCCAATGTGCGTTCACAGCGATGTCACCAAACACGGATGCGACCATCATGCTGCTGTAAACAGAACCTGAATTCATCCGAAAAAATGTTTTTCCATTCGTGCACCCGGGTTGTGGACTCAGGGATGGAGACGTGTCTGTACGATCCGTTACAGCCATGCGGATAAGAAGCCTGTCATCTCGAATGCGAGTGATACGAGGCCGTTGGGATCCAGCACGGCGTTCCGTATTACCATCCTGAACCCACCGATTCCATATTCTCCTAACAGTCATTGGATCTCGACCAACGCGAGCGGCAATGTCGAGATACGATAAACCGCAATCGCGATAGGCTACAATCCGACCTTTATCAAAGTCGGAAGCGTGATGGTACGCATTTCTCCTCCGTACACGAGGCATCACAACAACGTTTCACCAGGCAACGCCGGTCAACTGCTGTTTGTGTATGAGAAATCGGTTGGAAACTTTTCTCATGTCAGCACGTTGTAGGTGTCGCCACCGGCGCCAACCTTGTGTGAATGCTCTGGAAAGCTAATCATTTGCATATCACAGCATCTTCTTCCTGTCGGTTAAATTTCGCGTCTGTAGCATGTCACCTTTGTGGTGTAGCAATTTTAATTGCCAGTAGTGTAAACTCATCATTATTAAATCATTGATTTATGTTTGTTATAATGATCCATAAGTTATGATCATAAGATTAAGTTAGGGAGAAGAACGTAATTGCTTTCGAGAGCTCATATCGACATCAACACACACAGTACGTGTTACTGTGAACAGTTCTTGAGAGTTTGAGGTACTGCTATGCCCATAAAAATCTCCAAATTTGCCTCTGATGCAATATTCGTGGCATCAGCCACATCCCAAAGCCTGTTTCCAGGATATCAAGGACCAGTTACGACAGTTGTCCGCAAGTTGTCTCAGGAGAGAATACAAAGGCTTTATTACTTCCTTCCAAATCTAATCTGTGGCTGTATCCAGGTCGTATGGGGTACAACCTCATACTGAGAAGTGGGTTCATACTGCCTAGTTCCTTGCAAATTTCACTCGATTTTGTAATCACTGTTATGTAAACCGGGGACCTAGAAACGAAGCAGTGGTCCGCAACCCCACGACGACTACCGCAGTCCACTTCATCCCCCCGTCCCTCCGCCGCCCACACCGAACCCAGGGTTACTGTGCGATTCGGCCCTCGGTGGACCCCCCCCCCCCTCCCCCCAGGGAACGGCTCACACCAGACGAGTGTAACCCCCTATGTTTGCGTGGTAGAGTAATGGTGGTGTACGTGGAGAACGTGTTTGCGCATCAATCGCCGACATAGTGTAGCTGAGGCAGAATAAGGGGAACCAGCCCGCATTTGCCGAGGCAGATGGAAAACCGCCTAAAAACCATCCACAGACTGGCCGGGTCACCGGACGTCGACACAAATTCGCCGGGCGGATTCGTGCCGGGGTCCGGCGCTCCTTTCCGCCCGGAAAGCCGTGCGTGAGACCGCACGGCCAATCGGATGGGCTGTAATCACTCTACTAACATGACGCATGGTGAAGATTCAATTAATTTTCTCCTCCCCTTTGGGGTAGTTCACTTTTATTGTCAAGCGGTGTACGTGGTTCGTGTCTCACAATGGTCTGGAGAAACGGCCACACTGCCCGTTAGGCGTATGGCCGACTACTTAACCAAAAAAACACGGGCCAGGGTATCCACTCAGAGTTCATCCCCCCCCCCCCTCCTCATCTGTGTGCGCGCGCACACACACACACACACACACCAAACTTTGGGTAGTAGGTCAAACACTGAAAAAAATTTTATTATGCGTAGGACTTGTCAGTAAGGATGGTGGACAGGTCTGCTTCGGGCAAGCAGGAGATAGTCATTGTGTAAGCGTATGAAACACCTGTAGTTAAAAAAATGATGTGTCAAAAGTAGTATTCCACAGGCTTCGTGTGCTGGTGGATCATCTTGCTGGAGGAGGAAACTGCGTATCAGTGGACAATGTACTGGCGTTAACCAGCAATTAAAAAAAAAAATCTTTATTCTTCAATATATATGATACATAAACAACCCACCACCTTATGCAATTAGTGGGTCCTAATTGATACAATTCAAGTTTTAATACTACAGCTTACTCTATGTTAGTTATTTTGCTCTCACTATGGGCACTACTGTTATGTCTTTCTACACTCCTGGAAATTGAAATAAGAACACCGTGAATTCATTGTTCCAGGAAGGGGAAACTTTATTGACACATTCCTGGGGTCAGATACATCACATGATCACACTGACAGAACCACAGGCACATAGACACAGGCAACAGAGCATGCACAATGTCGGCACTAGTACAGTGTCTATCCACCTTTCGCAGCAATGCAGGCTGCTATTCTCCCATGGAGACGATCGTAGAGATGCTGGATGTAGTCCTGTGGAACGGCTTGCTATGCCATTTCCACCTGGCGCCTCAGTTGGACCAGCATTCGTGCTGGACGTGCAGACCGCGTGAGACGACGCTTCATCCAGTCCCAAACATGCTCAATGGGGGACAGATCCGGATATCTTGCTGGCCAGGGTAGTTGACTTACACCTTCTAGAGCACGTTGGGTGGCACGGGATACATGCGGACGTGCATTGTCCTGTTGGAACAGCAAGTTCCCTTGCCGGTCTAGGAATGGTAGAACGATGGGTTCGATGATGGTTTGGATGTACCGTGCACTATTCAGTGTCCCCTCGACGATTACCAGAGGTGTACGGCCAGTGTAGGAGATCGCTCCCCACACCATGATGCCGGGTGTTGGCCCTGTGTGCCTCGGTCGTATGCAGTCCTGATTGTGGCGCTCACCTGCACGGCGCCAAGCACGCATACGACCATCATTGGCACCAAGGCAGAAGCGACTCTCATCGCTGAAGACGACACGTCTCCATTCGTCCCTCCATTCACGCCTGTCGCGACACCACTGGAGGCTGGCTGCACGATGTTGGGGCGTGAGCGGAAGACGGCCTAACGGTGTGCGAGACCGTAGCCCACCTTCATGGAGACGGTTGCGAATGGTCCTCGCCGATACCCCAGGAGCAACAGTGTCCCTGATTTGCTGGGAAGTGGCAGTGCAGTCTCCTACGGCACTGCGTAGGATCCTACGGTCTTGGCGTGCATATGTGCGTCGCTGCGGTCCGGTCCCAGGTCGACGGGCACGTGCACCTTCCGCCGACCACTGGCGACAACATCGAGGTACTGTGGAGACCTCACGCCCCACGTGTTGAGCAATTCGGCGGTACGTCCACCCGGCCTCCCACATGTCCACTATATGCCCTTGCACAAAGTCCGTCAACTGCACATACGGTTCACGTCCACGCTGTCGCGGCATGCTACCAGTGTTAAAGACTGCGATGGAGCTCCGTATGCCACGGCAAACTGGCTGCCACTGACGGCGGCGGTGCACAAATGCTGCGCAGCTAGCGCCATTCGACGGCCAACACCGCGGTTCCTGGTGTGTCGGCTGTGCCGTGCGTGTGATCATTGCTTGTACAGCCCTCTCGCAGTGTCCGGAGCAAGTATGGTGTGTCTGACACACCGGTGTCGATGTGTTCTTTTTTCCACTTCCAGGAGTGTATGTTATTTTATTCTACTTATGCTAATCTACTTCTACCTGCAGCGTTACAGACGTGCCAACGTTGTATAAAACTGTGATGTTGGCCCTGTTCACCGAGCTAATCCCGGTGAACGTGCCCCTGGCACCAGGCTGGCCGGAGTTGTTGATCGCTGCAGTACTATACTAATGTTGTTATCCTAGCTTATCCTACTTCTAACCTAAGTTAACCTAGTGTCAAAATCGGTGAGTGTCTAGATCGGTAATTGGGCGCACCCTCCCCCTAGGCCGAGACGTGGCGGATTCCAGCCGAGAGGAGCTGGCCAAGTCCACGCCTCGGCGGAAACAGGACAAGTGCGCGGAGTCAGATTGGATGCGATGACATCTTGTTTCTAAGATATTCCTTTATCACTTTAAGTGAGATAACATTTGCTAATTTGTTCAGAATTGAGAAATGGTCCTCATACCTGAGCGTAATTGCGCCGCTACGTCGTCGAAGAAGTGGCACTAGTACATCACGTGATCTGGGGTGCCTGGTGTGGCGCCACAGTCACACGCTGGTGTAGCCCGTTTCCCGAACCGGCATAGGTATGCCGGGAAGGGTCCATGACCTGTGAGAAAGTGCAGCATTCCTCGTGACGGTGTAAAGTGTTTTAATTGCAGTCGTTCCCTGATATTGGGCAGCAGTTCGTATGTTCTGCGACCGGTTTCTTCATTGTCCCACTGTTCTTGCCAGAGTTCTTCCCCCCTGCGTTTGATTTCCATTTTGTTTCCCACATGAATCCCCATTAGATCAATTATTTTATCCTTGTTTCCCGTTTTAACCCAATAGCATGTTGCTTGTTCTCTGATTTTTATATCAAACGGGCAGAGCCCCATTAATACTGTTAGCGCTCCTCCTGGTGTTGTTCTATATGCCCCTACTGATTTGAGAAGCATGTTCCACTGCACTCTTCTCACATCCATGGCAGGCATAACCCTCGCGAGTCTGTGGGCCCAGATTCCTGATCAATATCCTACAATTGACGTCAGTATGCTGTTGTGGTATAGTTTGATTAATTCTGCTGGCAGGTGGAATCGTTTGTGATCAATCGCTATTAGATTGTTTAGTGTTTCTAACGAGCTCTGTGTGACGGTGTCAATATGTGATGCATAAGTCGAGTTCTCATCGACGATTGCTCCCAGGTATCGCGCCTCATGGCGTCGAAGAACTGGTGAGCCATCTATTCTTACAGTCGTATTCCTGACTAATTGTCCTTTTAGGAGTAAGTACGTAGACTTAGTTCGTGAAATCTTCATTTTGGTCATGTGCCACCATGTACTCAGGATTGATATGGCCCTCTCAATTTTCGGCTCTAAGTCTTCGCGGCTACGGCCGCCAACCAGCAGGAGGAGGTCGTCCGCGTAGGCTATGCCATCTAGCACATCGTCGCTGTTCTGTAGGTTGTCCAAGAGGGGTTCCATGTTAATATCCCAGAAGAGTGGCCCCAGGACAGATCCCTGTGGACACCCCTTGGCGATCTTTTTACTTATTCTCCCGCTAGGGGACGATAGCCAAACCTCCCTATTCTCACAATAGCTCCTGAGACAGCCATACAGCGACCCCGGGCACTCCTTCTCTCGCAAGCGGGAGAAGAGCGAGGGTCACCACACGTTGTCAAAGGCGCCACTGATATCCACCATGATGCCGACCTCGTATTTGTGCGGGGTAAAGGCACAGACCTCCGCAGCCAGGGCGATGGCGTCAGACGCCGATCTCCCGCACTTGAAGCCGAATTGTCTGTGACTCATCCCGCACAAAACTCGGTGTGCTGCCAGTCTGTCTGCCAGCAACCTCTCAAAAAGTTTCTCCAGTGTGTCTAGTAAACAGATGGGCCTGTAGGACTTAGCTTCTTGTGGATCTTTGTCTGGGCTTTTCTTGATTATTACTACTGTGGCTTTTTTCCATATTTGGGGGAATTTCTCGAGCCGCAAGTATTCGTTGCATAACTTTGTGAGAGGTGCTACCAACTGGCGGGCCAGGAATTGCACCACCTCTGCAGTGATGCCGTCTGGGCCAGGAGCCTTGCCTCTTTTAAGGGCGTTTATCTGAGCGGCTACTTCTTCTTCAGAGAAGGGATATACTATGTTGTTGTTCCGGTATTCCTCTTGTTCTTGTCTTCGAATCTGTTGTTGTGCCTCAGAGTCGTCATTCCCGCCATCGTCAAGCAGCAGGACACGGAGGAGGACCTCAGCATTTTCCTGCCAGGTTTCCGTCATCCTGCCCTGATCCCTGACTGTGGACAGCACCATGGGTGACCTAATATTTTCCCATACTAACTGTACGGTACGCCCCATGGGTACGTAGCTAATTGTGTTTGCACATACTTGTCTCAGCTCTGTAGCCTTACTGCCTTAAGGTCCTGCTGGAAGTGCTCCTTTGCCTCTCTGTATCTTTGCAACCAGCGTTGCTTTTCCTCCCAGACGACACTTTGCTGGTAGAACCTCCTCGCCCTCCTTACGGACTGGCGCATCTGTCCCAGTACGGTTGACCATGGTGACGGAGAGGCCGCTACGGCTCTCCTCCATTTGGTATGGCAGCTTTCACCGCCCTAGCAACTGCTTTCACCAGTCCTTCGGCGTATCCTTCGACATTTTCGTCACCATCTGGCAATGTCGGTATTTCACACTCCCTTGACAGGCGGTCCCAGTCAGCCCTGTTGTAGTTTAACTGTGTCTCCCACCCCATGTCCCAGCGGCACTCCTCGTCTCCCAATGAGAATGTCATAAGGTTATGATCACTGGTTGTTACTTGATCCCAGATCATCCAATTTGTTACTCTGGTGGCGAGATTGGGCGTGACCAATGAGATATCAATGTCCGTGCTCTCGCCCCCACCTCCTGCGTAGGTGGGTGGGTTTCCTTGCTTGTTGGCTACCATTAACTGTAACGCCATGATGGTCTCTTCGGCGTTTTCTCCTCGGTCGGCTCGTGTGCCGCTGAACCACAGGGGGGACTTGGCATTTATGTCTGCTGTAATGACACATCGGCGTCCCCGCAACGCCGTGGTTACTTGTGTGAGTTTTTCTAAGAATTCATATATTGCCCTGCCGTACTGGAAGTACATATTGATGATGTACAGTACTCCAGCTGGTGATTGTAGTTCCACGACGTTGCATTAGTCGTCGGAGAACTGAGAGAGGACTGTGGCCCTTAGCGCTTTATTAATGATCATTATAGCTGCTCTGGGTTCTGCTCCGCTGTGAACTACTTGCCAATTTACTGCTGCGAATGGGATTCGCCCAGCCGGGGAGTATGGTTCCTGCAGACAGAGCACATCCAGACTCCTCTCCTCCACGACTCTGCGGAGTTCGTGCATGTCTAATTTACTGTTGTGTGAGTTAATCTGCCCTACTTTTAAATGGTTCACGTGCGTAGTATGTTTTGATGTATGATTCAGGCCAATTCTTGCTCCAGTCGTGAGCTAATCTTCCGTTTGTAATGACAGATTGACTGTAAAGTTTGTCGAGGTCGAATTTCGCATTTCCCCTTTCAAACACTTTTTTTACTAGGTCACGCAGGGCTCTGATGTCAGTGGGGAGATTCATTGTCTTCAGCTGTATTCTGTCAACAGCCTCCATTACCGAGAAGGTGACGTCACTGCCGTATTCATGACCGACACGCACCACACGCCTCAGGGCTGTGGGCAGGACCGCCGGCTCCTCCAGGCGCGCTGGTTGTAATGCGTGTTCTAGTTTGGACTATAACCTATTGGGATCTATGCCCAAACCTTTTTGTGTGAAAGGGTTTATAGAGGATGATGTACTGCTTATAGTGTTAACTTGTATTTTTTGTTTCTCTGGTGTATCAATTTGTTGTTTTGCCACATGACGCCCTTTTGATCGTTTAGCTCTTCAAGCGACCTTAGTCCCCGGTTGGAAGGAAAGGGAGCACTTACCTGATCACAAGGGTCCGTTTGTACAACAGCATCTTTTGTGTCTACTTTTCTGATCTGAGTTTTGGTGGCTCCTTGTAAGAACTCCCTAAATCTGCTGGCCCTTAGTGTATCCCTTACCCTTTACTTGGAGACCTTCTTTTTGGCTTCCTGATATGGACTCAGCCATAATCAGTCCTCGAAATAAGTCTTTGTTCTAGTACCCTGTATGTGGGGCAATTTCTTCCTGTGGCATTGCAGTTCCTTTTTCTTCATCTTGTACAAGGGATACATATCCCTGTTTTGCCACAAGTTTTCCTAGTATGATCTTCGGCGCCGCACCTGGAGCAAGCCGGCTTTCGCTCACAGTGTTTGTGAACATGGTCGAGGTCTCCACAGTTGTGACACTGAGGAACTACGAGGTAGTCCCTTACGTTTATCGAGTGGAGCCCCATGTATATTCTGCCCATAGTGATGAGATAACGCCACATACTCCCCGAAACTTCAGCTACATGATGCACTACATCGTGCTCTCTGGGTCCAGTTCTGAAGCGCAGTTTGAATTCTTTTTTGAAGTTATCCAGACTCATGTTCTCAAAACTTTGTTGATTTATTGTTTCATAAATATCATTCTCATTTATTGTGGTGGGCACATCATACAGGATTACTAAGGGATTCCGCTTTTTGGGCGGTTCACACTTAACGACCTTTTTAAGTTTGTCGTGATTAAGTATCTTGTCCCTGTCTTCTTCAGTGGCAACATCTACTATTCCAACATTTTATGTTGCCTTAACCTTGTTTATTTTTACCTTGTCTGCTGCCGCGTTTACAGTGGTTGTGAAAAGTTCTTGTACCTTTTTGATGTACTGCCCTGACAGGGGTCTTAAGAAGACAGCTGTGTCAGGTCTTTTGGACACCTTTTCATTGGTCTCTTTGGTTGTTTGTGTTTTTGTGGCCGCTTGTGCGACCACCGCTGCCCAAGTTTTGGTGGGCTGTTTCTAGTTCTTCTAGTCGCCCCTCGAGCTTCGCACTAGCGATAGCCCAAGCGGCGAGTTCTTTTTCGATAGACGGTACTGCTGTGTTACTTATTTTACCATTTTTATACTAGAATCTAACAATTGGTTTATTCTAGTATGCCATTCAGTTACGTTTTCTGCGTTCTGCCCCAGGCCCTGTTCAGGGGTGGGAACAGTAAGTGTTAAACACCTCGAAAGAACAATCGAATAACTCGTCTCTTGGTCAGCCATGATTGATTTGACGAGTGAAAAAGGTTGGAAGCCCGTCTCTTATCCCGGAGCGGGTCCTCTGGCATGGTGGAGGGGAGGGAGGGTGACTGATGCAGCTCGCCCACCGGCCTCGCCCCAAGGCCAAGGGCACCCTCGAACTGTTAGGTTCAGCGCGCCATTGCCGGCGCACTCGTCCCCGTCGGTGGCTCCATTGTTGACGATTTCACGCGACGCTCCTCGGCAAGTGCACCCAACACTCCTGGTTTTTTTAAAAATCTTTATTGACCTTTATTATTATGATACAATTTAACCTACCACCTAAATACATTAGTAGGTCCTATTTTTAACTATTACAATGTTCTATCTGCAGCTATTATGTTAAGCACTACAGGTGTCTACGGTGATCCTTTACCACTATGGGGTTAGTCTACTATACTATATCATGTTGTTATTTTAGTGTTACTTTGAGTCTAGGTACTGTTAATTATGATACTACTTGCAAATGGTTATTATTATTATTATTATTATTATTATTAAGACTACACTACCTGCAGCGTTACAAGTGTGCCAGTTTAGATATAAACCTGATTGTTGGCCGTGCCCACTAAGCTAATCCTAGTGGGAGTGCCCCTGGCACTGGGCTGGCTGGTGACATGGTCGCTGCAGTTCTATACTATTTCTATTATCCTAGTTTAACCTATAACTAACTTTATATCTAATGTCGTAGTTGGTGCGTGGTCTGTTCCGTTGGTGATGTACTGCCCCCCCCCCCCCCCCAACCTATTCCGAAAACCTGGAGGGTTCCAGCCGTGAGGCGGCTGGCCAAGTCCAAGTCTCGGCGGAACTGGGGGGGGGGGGGGGGGGGTGTACTTGACAAGTCTGGTAATTATTTATTGATTATTTCGTAGATATTCTTTGAGGACTTTTTCAGAAATTACGTCCGCTAGATTATTTAGGACGTTGAAGGTATTTTCATGCCTGAGCAAGTGGTACATGTCGTTATTAGGCAGTTGTTCCCTAAAGTGTTGTGCAACATCGTCGGAGAGGGGACACTCGTACACCACATGGTCTGGAGTGCCCTGCACTACTCCACAGTCACACGCTGATGTTGCCCTTTTCCCGAACAGACACATATATGTCGGGTAGGGTCCGTGACCTGTAAGGAAGTGCAGCAAGCCTTTAGTGGGTTTGATGTACGTGAGTTTGAGGCGTTCATGTATGATTGGAAGCAACCCGTGTGTTCTGCGGCCAGTCTCGTCATTGTCCCAGAGCTCCTGCCATAATTCAGTTCCCCTTATTCTAATACCATTTTTATTCCCTATGTATACCCCCATGATTTCTTCAATTTTCTGTCTTCTGTTCTTTTTTATCCAATACCAGGTGGCCTGTTCCCTGGACATAACCCCATGAGTACTAAGAGTGGCCCCCTTGGAGTTGTTCTATATGCACGTACTGATCGTGGGAGCACATTTCGCTGCACTCTTCTTACGGCCACGACAGGCATGACTCTCGTGAGCCTGTGTGCCCAGACCGCGGACCTGTAGCCTACTATGGATGTGAGGACACTGTTGTGATACAATTTGATTAGTTCAGGTGAGAGGTGGAATCTTTAATGTCCTATGCCGATTAAGTTGTTTAATACTATGAGTGATCTTTGTGCAACCATTTCAATGTGTGGTGCATAGTTCTACCTCTCGTTGACGATGACACCAAGATACCGGGCTTCTCTGCACCTGAGTACTGGTAGGCCATTTATTCTAACGGTTGGATTTCTTATGAGTTGACCTTTGAGCAATAAGTAGGTTGACCTGTTAGGTGCGACAGTCATTTTTGTTTTATGGCACCATGTGGTCAATATTGTGATTGCTCTTCCTACTTTTGGTTGTAGATCTTCGCGGCTGCGGCCGCCGACCAGCAGGAGGAGGTCGTCTGCGTAGGCTGTGATCTCTAGCACGTCTTCACTGCTCTTTAGTTCTTCTAAGAGTGGTTCCATGTTTATATCCCAAAAGAGTGGCCCTAGGACAGATCCCTGAGGGCACCCCTTGGTGATTTTCTTGCTAACTTTGCCGCTAGGGGCCGATCGCCAGACCTCCCTTTCTTCACAATAGCTCCTAAGACAGCCATATAGCGGCCCTGGCCATTCCTTTTCCCGCAAGCAGGAGAAGAGCGAAGGCCACCACAGGTTATCAAAGGCGCCACTGATGTCCACCATGATGCCGATTATATACTTGTGGGGGACAGAGCCACAGAAATCCGCAGCTAAGGCGATTGCGTCAGACGCCGACCGCCCTGTCCGAAAACCGAATTGTCTGTCACTCATCCCGCACCGGACGCGGTGTGCAGCCAGCATGTCAGCTAGCAACCTCTCAAAGAGCTTGCCCAACAAGTCCAGTAGACATAAAGGTCTGTATGACTTGGTTTCTTTGGGGTCTTTGTCCAGGCCTTTTTTGATTATTACTACATTCGCCTTCTTCCATATTGAGGGGAATGTCTCTAGCTGTAGGCATTCGTTGTACAGCTGAGGGGCGAGGTACTGTATCACTTCCGCAGTGATGCCGTCTGGGCCAGGAGCTTTGCCTTTTTTAAGAGCTTTTATTTGGGAGCTTACCTCTTCTTCAGAGAAGGGGTAGACCACTCGGTTGCTTTCGTAGACCCGTTGGTTTTCCCTTCTTATTCTCTGTTGTTCATCAGAGTCATCTTCCTCTCTATCGTCAGGTAGCAGGGCACGGAGTAGGACCCCCGCAGTTTCCTGCCAGGTCTCCGTCATCCGGTCCCCATCCCTGACGGTAGATAGCACCATAGGTGATTTGACTTTTTCTCTTACTATTTTGTAAGGTAATCCCCAGGGGTCTGTAGCCAATTGGCTGTGCACATACTTCTCCCAGCTCCTTATCCTGACAGCCTTGAGTTCCTGTTGGAACTGTTCTCTGGCTTCTCTGTATACCTGCAGCCATCGCTGCTTTTCGTGCCAGACGACGCACCGCTGGTAATACCTCCTCGTCCTCCTTACTGCCTGGCGCATTTGCCCCAGTTCAGCTGACCATGGTGAGGGGGAGGCCGCAATGGCCCTCCTCCTGGTTGGTACAGCTGCCTTCACTGCCCTGGTTATCGCATTTGTAAGCTCTCTGGCATACTCTTCTACGTTGACATCACCCTCCAGTAACGCATGTATGCTACAATCCCTCGCCAGGCGGTCCCAATCGGTTTTATTATACTTGAGCTGCGTTTCCCACCCCATGTCCCAGTGGCACTCGCTGTCTCCAATGGTGAATGTTATTACGTTGTGGTCGCTGGTGGTCATTTGATCCCAAACTGTCCAGTCCGATAATTTTGTAGCGAGGTTTGGCGTTATCAGAGTAACATCAATGTTCGTTCCATGTCCTCCCCCACCAGTGTAGGTGGGAGGATTTCCCTGTTTGTTAGCGACCATTAATTGTAATTACATGATTGTGTCGACAGCTTTTTCTCCTCGGTCGTTCTGAGTACCACTGAACCACAGGGGGGATTTTGCGTTGATGTCTGCAGTCACAAGAATTTTTTGTCCCCGCAACGCCGTGGCTATCTGGACAAGCTTTTCCAAGAATTCATCTATTTGTCTTCCGTTCTGGAAGTACATATTCACCACGTATAGTATTCCCGTAGGTGAATGAAGCTCCTCGACGTTGCAGTGGTCATCTGAGAATTGTGCTAGTACTGTGGCTCTCAGTGCCTTGTTTATGATTATGACCGCAGCTCTTGTTTCCACTCCACTGTAGATTTGTTGCCAATTAACTGCGGTGAATGGGATCCATCCAGCCAGGGAGTATGGTTCCTGCATACAGAGTACATCTAGACTCTTCTCCTCCACCACTTTCCGGAGTTCCTGCAGGACCAGTTTGCTCTTATGTGTGTTTATCTGTCCCACTCTTAATTGGCTCATGTGGGAAGTATGTGTGTATGTGAGACTCCAGCCAGTTTTTGCGCCAGTCGTGTGCTATTCTGCCATTAGTGATGACAGATTGGTTGTATAATTCATTAAGGTCGAACTTTTCGTTTCGCCTTTCAAATACTTTCTTAACCAGGTATTGCAGGGCTCCGAAGTCTGTGGGGAGATTCATTGTCTTAAGCTGTATTATGTCTACAGCCTACATCACTGGGAAGGTGATGTCTCTGCCATATTCATGGCCAACACGCACCACATGCCTTAAGGCTGTTTGAGACACATCACTTCCACTTGTGAGGACTGCCGCAGCACGCCCGACCAGAAGCGATAAGCCCCAGTGCGAGCCTCCGTGCCTTATGGCGCGCCGGTAACGGACAGGGCCGCGCCGGACGCGCTGTCAAGTGACCGACCTCACGCCAGACGTTAACCAGCTATTGCCAACCTTGTGTGTTTTGCCGAATTCTTCAGATAAGAATGTGCCTATGAGTTCCCACCGATGACTGCTGGGGTACTGTAGGGTGCGACTCGAAACTAACCGGCTAGCTGACTGTGCCAAGAAATATGTGCAATCGAGTATTACTCGAACGAGCGCATATAATTTAAGGGGACTATGTCAATGAACTTTAGTAGACTTCATAGACTAGTCAACTACCCTGTCGCTGTCCTTCTGCTTCTCTGGGTTGTAACGTGCTTGCCTCCTGTGCAGCGGGCCCGGACTCGATTCCCGCTCGTGGACTGGGTGTTGTGTTGTCCTCATTATCGTTTCATCCTCATCACCGACATGAGAGTCGTCCATTGTGGCGTCGACTGGAATAAGACTTGCACTAGCCGGCCGAACTTCCCTGGATGGGGCCTCCCGGCCAACAATGCTATACGCTCATTTCCGTTTTTACACTGTTGCCCTTCACTTCTCATAAATAAGCAACTGTGCCTTTTGGCTTCATCGAGGACATAAAATATGGCCGCGATAGCAAAACCTATCACGCATATGGAGTGACACTCATTGAACTATATGAAATAAAATCGTCATAACTTCTGAACGGTTTGCGTTAGGATGTTCAAACTGCACGGCTGGCCGTGGGGCATCACGGATGGAAATTTTATGGCCTAGTTTAGCGACGAATGGTACTTTCATTTGGATGGGTTCGTCAATAAGCGAAATTGGCGCATTTGGGGGACAGAAGTCTCTTCACCCTCAACAGGTGACTGAGTGGTGCGCAGTGTTCAATCACGGAATAACGGGTGCTATATTCATAGATGGCACAGTGCCAAGAGTAGGGTACATGAAGATTTCGGAAAATGATTTCATCCCCATTACCCTAAGTGATCCTGATTTCGACAATAGCTGGTTCACGCAAGAAGGAGCTCGGTCCCATCGAAGCAGGGGAGTGTTTGAAGTCCTTGAGGAGAATTTGGAGGATCTCATTCTGGCATTAGGGTACCCAGAGGCCACTAGCATGGGCTTCGATTGGCCGTCTTATTCTCCTGATCTGAACTCACGCGACTCCCTTTTCTGGGGTTATATGAAAGACAAGGTGTACAGCAATAACCCCAAAACCATTGCTGTGCTGAAACCAGCTATTGAGGAAGTCATCGACAGCATCGATATTCCGACACTTAAGCGGGTCATGCACAATTTCACTATTTGAAATTCATCTTCACCACATCCACGCCAAGGATGGCGGGCACATCGAACATGTCATAACCTAAATCCGAATATTTGTTGTGGCGTTTATATGTTGAATAAAGTGTGCGCACGCCGTAGTTTGTGACTAATTTAAGTTTTTTTCAGCTAGTTCAATAATTGTCCCACTTTAACTCATTGTCGGAACTTCACAGCGTGATAACATCGAAATTATCCGACGTCATATTGCAACAGAATCACGAACAGTGGAAACTGATAAATTGAGCTACTTTGGTTCACATTAAAAGACCTTCGCCGTCATCCTTAAGGAGCATTTCCACCGTCTCACCTTTGCAAAGGTGATAGGGCGATGCTGTGCTTTTTTAAGCTTCTCAAGTATACTAGATAATCGGGAGTAGCCTTTACTGCTGTCTACCTTTCCATAATTTTAATAGTATCTGCCTCGGTCGCTGCAGTGTCGGCGCGGCTGAATGCCAAACGAATGGGCCCAGGTTTGATTCCCAGTTAGGTTCGAGCCTTTCTTAGAGACTGGAAGTTATGTTGTCCTTATCTTCATTTCATCATCAAGAATGAATGAATGTAAGGAAACCAGGGTTCAATGCGCAAATAATGAAACTAATTCGGTATTAAATGAATTACTCTGAAATCTACGTGTATTGGGTTTTTTAAGGCTGTATGTGAGAAAGTCATAAAGATGTAAACACACGTATGCATTTTGCTTGCATGTTTGATCGCCAGTGTAAAGTCATAATGCTCTACAAACTACAGATTCATATAAATGTGATCTGGAGTTTGTTTTTTGTTCGAGAATTTTACAGACTGATTCATTATTGTTTATAATGTATGACTTTAGTGCCGTCTTAATGATAGCAAATGACACATAATATCTAGCTTATAGTGAAACGAAATGTAAGGGAACTAACTGACTACACCCAGGAAGAGAAATAGTCAATTAAATCACTAATCAACATGGACGTAAGGATGTCACCGCTCGAAACGCGTAGAGGAAGAAAATGAAGTGACTAGCACAGATAACTTTCTGCACACATTTTTGTGTCAGTACATTTATTGAGGAACGTAAACTCCAGACCAGTATACATAGTTGTTTCAGAGATACAAATCATTGTTCTTTGTAATGCAATCTTGACCACTTTGGACGTAAAAAATGGAAAATACTAACATAAAAATCATTTGGTATTATAGAAGCGGCTGACATGAATAGACAATGAGACTTCCAGAATTCTAAGTTTAATTCCTGGTAAACTGAACAGCTCATAAAGTTGACCGTCCTCACTATTACCTAATGTAGAACATCAAGGAAAATTGGATTTCCATTACTCCTCGTGTCCGGTATCTTCGTAATAACGCTTCATGAAACAGGTCCACCGCAGAGTTAGTTCGTTTCATGAGAAAATGTAATGAAGATGTAGAGCGGGAGAAATTCTGGCCGGCTTGGTGTCGCTGGCGGAAGTACCGTTTTCAGCGGTAGCGGCAGAGGTAATTGCAATGTATGGGCCGTGGGGGCTTCTGTGGAAATGAAGTTAGACTGCCGTCCCGGACCCCCAACCAGAAATTACTGTTCCGACCTGGTGTATATTTCAGAGGGGCAGCTCTCTACCTCTCAACTCTCCACTCACCTGTTCAGCTAACCATGCGGTTCTGTACTGAAAATTTCCCTGACAAAAGTTTGATTTTTTGATTAAGGCTATGTGTGTTCTTAATTTTCCTGTTTTTTTTTTCCTTTTTCTTATACAACTGATAACTGATTGTCATGGTATCGTTCTTTTTGTGTGTGCCACACATTCAGACTTACGGAACTTCAATTTTCATTTATAACTGCTTATGGAACTCGAACGCAAAAGCATTGTTACTAAACTTTTTTTATTTTTAACTACTACAACTGCAACACCTAAAGATCATATATACATCTAATATATCTTAAATCTTTCTGTGTTCTACACATATAGTAAGCGATCGATGAAAAGTAAAGTCAAGTTTCACTTGATTAACACTACCTATGGATCACTTGGTATTTGTTTTTCTTTTCCACTAATTTTTATGGCCTTCTGACTGATATTTCCACTCTTCTCACTATATTGCTCTTCTTAATATCCTTGGTTTCCTTCTTCCAATATGTAATTCTGTCTAGAATTTCATGGTATTGGAGCCTCACTTTTTCTTATAGACATTAACAGCAGGGAGATTTCTTTCTGGTTGAAGTGTCCGAAAAATTCTAATGCTTAAGCCGTTTTCATTTATCTGACTCACTGGTCCGCAAAATATTCTGCGTTTTCTTGCAGTTAAATTATAGTTCCTCAGTCTTCTTATGCAGCTCTTTATTCCTTGTCTTCTACTTTTATTTTTCTATTTCAGTAACACAGTATTTATCTCAGAATTTTTCTGATTCTTCTGTCCCTGTTTTCAACTTCTTCTGCCTGAAAGTGTTGTCAATAAAACTTCTCTGTTTAAACTAGACTGAACTGCATGTGACTACTTTAGTCTTCAATAAAACTTGTATCTGACTGCGTATTTAACTGAACTGAACTTTATCTGACTGCATGAAAAAGTTGTTGGAAAATTAATAGTCAAAATACACATCTGACTGCATGAAAGTTTAGTGGTAAAAATAAATGAAAGTCACCAACCTGCATCTGTGGACTTAGCACATGCACTCCTTCCCGTTTAGCCGATAATAAAACATATATTCAACTCAGCCGCAGTGCAATGGCATAAAATTGTCATTCTAGATAACTTTATTCATTTTGGCCCTGTTTGTTACTTAATAAAAATTCTGTCCTGGTCTAAATAATTTGCCAACTGTGCAATGACATATAGATTGTTTTACTTTGATAAATCGAATTATTAGCTTTACTCATGGGAACTTTACTTTAATGTACCTTTTGGTTCAATGCAAGCACAAGATGTGGAGAACGACATAAGATGTGAGATGAAACTCTAATTTTATCTAAAAAATATTGATTGTTCAAACTTTGAAAGCACATGTGAAAAACTAAAAAAAAGCTTCTATAGCATGGATTTACGAGAAACTTTCACAAAACGCTTATTGCATCAACAATGTGATTTCTATCTAGCTTTTAGACATTATTTAACCAAAGAAAACCTATTTTATTAATTATTCTTTCTAGTTTCCCTAGGTATGTGCCGAGTTTCGCTCAATATATAGCTTATTATGTGCGTAGCACCAATTCTTACTTTGATGTTGTCACCACCCGGCTGCCTCCTGCAGACATCTAGCTCCAACTCGAAACACGTCTGCTGTCTCTGCGCATCTCCTCACCACTACTCAAACTTTTACTGCCTGCACCTAGCTCTGTTAGCTGTCAAAGATCTTACTACTCGAAGATGTACTACTCGTCCAACCATGCGGTTGGGAACTATCGACGTTTTTCACTGGCTCTATTCTGACCGAATCTCAGCACATACCTTTCATGTCTTACACATAATAGGCAATCAGCTGTGTCAAAAATATTCTGGTTTAATCACTGTAGTGTAATTTTCTGTCTTTACTTGGAGAAGAGAGAATGTTTGGTAATTTGTTATAAATTAAGTCTTACAAAATATGAAAGAAACTCTCAAAATTTTAGCAGCCATTGTTTTTACACCATCAAACATTTCTGTCAATGCGCTGGTTGAAGATATATAAAAATAGGTTATGCTGCCCAGTTTCGACCAAAATTTTCGTAAAATCCACATTGATTGTAGCGCTATTCTTGATGACAATTAATCATGCAAGATTGGTATTTTATTCGTGATTGCCTTTTATCGTGGTAGTACTTTTCTGTACCGTCTTTCAACATCCACATATTTATTCATTATCTGTTATCCTAATATTCTATTTTCTTCTCTGTAGTATGATTCTTTTCCTCCTACTTGCTACTATAATTTTCAGTGACGAAATCTGCATCACGCTTCCCATCTCTAGGTTGGTTTCAATATTTTATAATTTCAGTTACCTACTTGACCTTATTTTTCAGCACACACTTGGCAGTATGTTTTTAAAATTGTCTTGTAAGCTGCCTATTCATTCTGTTTTCCAAAATAGTTTCTTGTGTCTGTAAAATTATCGCTACTGTCTTCCATGGTTTCCTTGATTTTTTGTCTTGTGCCTGATCTAATTTAAAACATCTGTTATTTCATATGTCATCTGCATCCACATAAAAACGTCTTTTTCATGTCATATTTAATCTTCATCTTCCCCTTGAAGGATTTGGCCTTTCGGCCATTTACGACTCAATCACGCCATTTTTTAAGTATTAGCTGGGTCGTCCATGCGGTCATTGGTAACCATTTGTTAAGTTTGGTTCGTACGTTCCGCATTATCAAAGTTATAAAAATTAGCTACCACCCAAAATAAATAATTGGAAGTCACAGTAGACGTACCCGTGAATTATCTTGCAGTTAAAGTCAATACAGAATAACAACACGCGATTTGTGAGAGAAGAAGGGTGATCTTCATTGTATCCGTGTCGAATAATTGCGTTAATTAGCTTAATAAACCGTGAATGCTTGTTAACCAATACTGATATAGCCTCCTAATTTATTTTTATATTTTTGTCAACGCAGTGCAGGTTTTCACAACCTCTAAGTTAATTTCAGAAGGGAATGAAAGTTATATGAGCCTATGCCCTTGGCACACTAGGGAATGTCATGCATATCATTGGTGGATATTGTGAATATCATGCTTGCAATCCAACAGGTATTACCAACATTTTAAGAACCACAGAAAAACTGCGATGGGGATAGGTACTAGTACTAAGGTTCTCAAACGACAGACCCTCTAACACAAAGGGTGAAGGTATAGAAGGCTTATTGAGTGAAATGAGTAGGTATTTAGTGTAAAACATCAATTAACGATAAACAAAGCTGTGACAAACAAGATAGACAAAGGAGAATAGCAACATGCTTAACACAAAAAGAAAGAAATAGAATTAGTAAAACAACCTTCATTTCTAGAGAACTGGAATAATAAAAGTACTACAAGCAAATGAACACAGATGAAAAAAGCTTTGTTGAACAGAAGTATTCCGTTGGAATGAAACTGAAGAACTTATTTCTTGCCGCTTGAACTTCAGGGGACACTTCTTGTTCAGGAGACAACTTATATTGTGTGCACCGGCAGGAATCATATACCACAAAATTGTGGTTGATTATTTCACCGCCATATTACTAACTCTTTAATGGTAGCGAAAAACGAGAATATGCACAGTAGAGCACTGAACGCGCCTTGTGTCGTAGGTACAGAACGATTAGCATAAAACAGGAATACATGGAAAATTAGTCAAACTAGTGTGAATGAAACATATTAGGTATACAACCTTTAGCTTCGTGCTATTGGTTACTACTTACCCCCAATCATCCTGATACAGCCGTTGTAAGTAAGGGTAGTGGAGCTTGCTGGAACATTTGTGGAATTAAAGAATGCTTTTGACAATGTTGGGTGGCATTCTGTCTTTGAAATTGTGAAGATAGCAGGGGTAAAAATGCAGGGACCTAAAGACTAGTTACAACTTGTGCAGAAACCAGATGGCTGTTATAAGAATGGAGGAGCCTGAAAGGGAAGCAGTAGTTAAGAAGGGAGTGAGACAGAGTTGTAGCCTATCGCCAATGTCATTCAAGCTGTACAATAAATAAGCAGTAAAGGAAACAAGTGAAAAATTTGGAGTAGGAATTAAAGTTCAGCGAGAAGGAATAAAAACTTTGAGGTTTGCCCGTGACATTGTTATTCTGTCAGAGACAGCAAAGGACTTGTAAGAGCAGTGAAACGGAGTGGACAGAGTATTGAAATGAGGATAAAAGACGAGCATCAACAAAATCAAAACAAGAGTAATGGAATGTAGTAGAATTAAATCAGGTGATGCAGAGGAAATTAGACTCAGAAATGAGGCATTTAAAGTAGTAGATGAGTATTACTATTCGAACAGCTAAATAACTAATAAGGGTTAAAACAGAGAGGATATAAAATGCTGAATGGCAATGGCAAATAAAGTATTTCAGAAGAAGAGAAATTTGTTAGCGTCCAGTATAAATTTAAGTGTTAAGGGTTTTTTTTAAAGTACTTTGTCTGGGGTGTATCCTCATACGAAACTGAAATGTGCACTACAAACAGTTCAGTAGAGAAAAGAATAGAAACTTTTGAATTGTGGTGTATACGGAAGAATGGTGAAGATTAGATTGGCATATCCTGTAACTAAAGAGGAAATACTAAAAAGAATTGGGGAGACAAGAATTTTGCGACACAACTTGATTAAAAGAAGGGCTCAGTTGATAGGACAAATCATTCCGAGATATCAAGGAATTTCCAGTTTGATATTGGAGGGACTTGTGTGTGTCCGCGCGCTCGCGTGTGTGTGTTTGTGTGGCGTGGGGGGGGGGGGGGGGGGGAGGGAGACCAAGAGATGAACAGAGTAAGCAGATTCAGGAGGATGTAGGTTGCAGTAGTTATTTGGAGATGACGAGGCTTGCACAGGATAAAGTAGTACAGGGAGAGTGAATAGAGGGACTCTTGTGTGAGGTCAGGACGGCTGCTGGGAACTTGTGAAGCGTCTTAGACTTCAATAATTTATTCACTGTGTTTGCAGTTCGTTCATTTCCTGTACCAGCCTCGGTCCCTGATGCTTCATTCAGCTGCACGTTGGATTATAGCAGACATCTGTTCGTTCAGGTCAGCATCTGTGTGCCCAGGTGATGGTATTAGCGACCTTGCCGCTATGATGGGTTGCCAGCTGGAATGCAGTGACCATGCTCAGCGAAAAAGTTTGGTCTTTCTCTGGCTGTTGGAGTGTCCTCAGCTGTTGGAGTGTCCTCAGTCCCAATCAGAATTGTACGATGACCATAGACGACCGATTGATGATGTACCTGGCATTGGTGGTCCTGTGATCTGTTGGTCTCCCTATCGGCCTGGTAGAACTCAGAACCGGCGGCGGTTGGGTGCTAAACAGGAACGTGGGTCACAAGAGGAGCTATTGATGGCTACCACTCTGAAGTTCAATTCTGGCAGCACTCTGCAACATGGTGTTGTCAGAAGACAGTAAGTCTCTCCATTAGTAGATGGTAGGCGTTGAGCAACATGAAGTTCATCAACTGAAGACCATCACCTTCTAGCACTTCTTCGCTATTGCGCAGACTGTGCTGGAGCATCTAGACAATAAATTCATTATAGTATGGTAATCATAAAATTGAGTACTGTTTAGTGAATGCCATCAATCCCAAAGATCAATTTATGACAGCTGGAAATCTGACCTATTTAAAGGGAGCTAGTCGCAGGCAATGATGTGAGACTCGGTTGATAATGACTGTATATCTCTTCATTCTGCCACATTAACTTGAAAGGTTGTTAAGTATCAGGTCCTCGCTACGTTCTCATATGTAAGAGAACTTCTTGCATCATCTCTTACAAGCTAACGCATATGTTTGTTTCTGTTCCCTTGCTTTCCTGTCACAGTCTTTTTTCTGTTGAATTTGTGTATCTCACTCGGCAGATGTGTCATTTGTATCAAAGGCCTGATCCACTTGCGACATACCTGAACACTTCCTGCTTCAGCCTCTCTATCTGGCTTAACTTAATGTTACATGTGGCAAGGTGAGAGAGTTTTTTTTTTTAATTGTAATTTCCTACCTATTACCATTCTTCGCTGTAACAGTAGCAGTGAGACTGCATCAAACCAGTCTTCGGAGTGAAGATCACAACAACAATATACTGCTGGCCATTAAAATTGCAACCAGTGGGAAAGATAACATACAAGGAAAGTTTACATATTCTGTATATACGAGACAACAGAAAGAAAACGTGATTAAATCTGTTGGTGGTTTGAGGGAATACGTTGTGCGAAATTTAGTGAACAGTGTTGCCTCCTCTGGGAATAACAACTAACGCATCACTGAGCTTACCCTTAGCTGCTGCATCAAGGGAAGCTGCAGCAACGTTCTCCGAGGTTGATAGTCTGTGGAGCTTCAGACGCCGTTGCACTGTCGGTGTCGATAACTGTCTTGTTGTGAACAAACCTGTTTCGTGGTTCAAGGCACAGAACTTTCAGCATGGCCAAACAGACAGTATGTCTGCCCTCTCAGGATTTAGTCGACTGTGGTGGGTGGAACACTGGCTGGCGTTGAGTATCACCTTCATGAACCCATTTATTGAATATCCGCATGACAGTCTTGGAATCCCGATCAACACGAGCAAAAGTATCACATAGGGCAACGATAAAACGCTCTCTCGATAAACTACGATCCTGTCGCTTTCGATTTCCAGCACTGTATAGTAGACGTTTCTCCCTCTCACAGGAGGGATAGCGCTATCTTCCTACATACAAACGATGTTGCAATGCGATTTGTAAATAATAAACAGACTGTATAGTTTTTCCTTTTATTCATAATGTATAAAAATAATTAAAATCGAACCGAGTTCTAGAACCTAGTTCAATCTCTATCAGACACTATACTAAATTTGCAGCTGAGTTAGTCCCTCTTTTGATTATAATCTATCGTAGCTCGCTCGAACAAAAAACCGAGCCAATCTGTTTGAAGAAGGCACAGGTCACATCTATTTCCAGAAAAGGTGGTAGATGCGAGCCAGAAAACTACCGTCCAGTATGAGGCATCGTCCGAAGATCGAGGTAGCATGACGAGGTTGGTACACCGTGACAGAACTAAAAGTAAACATAGTAGCTGCCAGAAGGAACCAAGAATGAGAAATGGTGGTGTAGAGATAGCCAAAAGAGTTACCATTCGCCACGGCATCACCTCACTTACTTACTCTTTGCGGCTCATGAATAAACGTAGGAAGAAGAATATAACAATTTCTTTCTAAATATATTTTCATTGTCATAAAAATCAGCAATATTATACAATAAAAATAAAATTTGCATTTAATGATAAAATATTTTGGATGATTTTAAAGCGGAACCATTTATGATGGCTCTCACGGCAACATTTTTTTGTGAAATTCAGTGTAACAGTTGTTAGTTTTCGTTAAGCAGAAACCTACATTACATGTTTTACACATTGATCTTTTGTGATGTGGTACTTTGGCAGTACTTCAGTGTGCACGTGTTCGAGATAATCCCCTTTCTGGCTTATGGTATGCACTGTCAAGGCATTTATCTGGTGCAACGAATGGCTTGAATTTATTCTGCTGGAACTGAGACCTCTTGCGATTAGGAGATGATGAAGGTAGTTGCACTAGAATAGCAATTACAGGGAGTCTGAATTGCTTAGAGGATATTTACTCGTGACTGGAATAATGCACGCATCTGCAACAGTGACACCAGGAAAGTAGCAGAAAATTCTGTGTCACCTCTTTTTGCTTTTCCTATCAATCTCACAAACTTATTTTAACATGTGGGATTTGTCTACAAGGCATTATGATCCATTACAATAACTGGGCATGGAAATTCTACACAGGAACCATCTTTACATATCTGAGATGTTGCGCTTCTGTTTTCAATATTGTGAAAATTTGAAAGAAGCTGTATATGTTTGTAATCTTTCTAAACGATTGCTGTAATACCTTGGCTGCTACACAGAATCTAGAACTCTTCCCGGGACATATTCTTTTCGTTTTCAAAGCCTTTTGGGAACCCAAATCTCCCTTTCCTTATCATCCCACAAGCATATAGTCCCTATTTCCTCCGACCGAGCGTGAGGCGTACAAAACTGAAATAATTATGATAATAGAGCTTGTGATATTTCCCTGCAAGTTTCGAACCAAGGTGTTTTACATGTCTGGAAGCTAAGCACTTTTATGTCCCCTGGTCAATATTCAAATGGTTCAAATGGCTCTAAGCACTATGGGTCTGAGGTCATCAGTCCCCTAGACTTAGAACTACTTAAACCTAACTAACCTAAGGACATCACACACATCCATGCCCGAGGCAGGATTCGAACCTGCTACCGTAGTAGAGTGCGATTCCGGACTGAAGCGCCTAGAACCTCTCGGCCACAGCCGCCGGCGGTCAATATTCCCAGTAGGACTGAAATTTGTAAACATAGCCAATTTAATTTTCCAATACCCATGTTCTGTAGCCACGTTTTATGCGTTTGAAACGAATCATCTGTTCATCCACAGCGAGATGTTCTGTTGGCTTATAACTTTCAGAGTAGCTCTTGCCGAGAAACTCCAGCAGTGGGCATATCTTGAACTGTTTATCGTAGCCTTTCTCCCTCTTTTTAGCTGCTGATTGTTATCATTCACATATATAGGCCGCAGAAGCCATGAAAATATATTCCGAGGCATGATAACCGAAATATAGGAATCAGAGAGAGCTGGATCAAAAGACCAATAATCCTTATAAGATGGATATTTTCATGAATAAATCGATGGCAATAAATTTCTTCATTTCGTTAATATGTTGGCCGGCCGGGGTGGCCTAGTGGTTCTAGGCGCTACAGTCTGGAACCGTGCGACCGCTACGGTCGCAGGTTCGAATCCTGCCTCAGGCGTGGATGTGTGTGATGTCCTTAGGTTAGTTAGGTTCAACTAGTTCTAAGTTCTAGGGGACTGATGACCTCAGAAGTTAAGTCCCAAAGTGCTCGCCGGCCGCGGTGGTCTCGCGGTTAAGGCGCTCAGTCCGGAACCGCGTGACTGCTACTGTCGCAGGTTCGAATCCTGCCTCGGGCATGGATGTGTGTGATGTCCTTAGGTTAGTTAGGTTTAAGTAGTTCTAAGTTCTAGGGGACTGATGACCACTGCAGTTAAGTCCTGTAGTGCTCAGAGCCATTTGAACCATTTGAACCCAAAGTGCTCAGAGCCATTTTTTTGTTAATATGTTGCAGTGGAACCTCCAAGCTTTTGAGTTCTACACAAATCAGTTTGAAATGCCAGATGGTCTAGTAAACCATTACCATATAAGCAGCCAGATACGCCAGTTGGGTTTGCTTTGCTAGAAATTATATTTGAACCACAGATATGTGAAAATTCAATAGTTTCTTTTGCAATTATCTCTTGCACGCATTCAATATGCTCCATTACTTTTGCATTGATATTGTGCACAGCATTGCAGGTTCGACACAAAAACTTTCACCAACGTCCCCTCCAAGTTCAACTATGGTCTCTTCAGGTGGGATAAGTTGTCATTGTCTACCAATTTCGTTTGGTTGACTTTAATATCCGAAGCAACTGACCTTGGATCACTTGGATTTTCAGCAAGTGTGTCCATTAGCATTGCTGTGCTGTCACAAGCTCTAAATACTGGTTTCCTCTTGGCAGTTGTTTAATATCCGTACTGACACTGTATAAAGAAAAAAAATCTGCATCTAGGTTTACTGTAGAGAAGGCCGTTACGTCCCGGTGGTTGCAGAGTGAAACCATCAGTATTTTTGTAAGATAGGATTGATAGAAGGATTTGGTAATCGCGAAAGCGTTACAGAGATGACAGATAAACTCCAGTGGAAGACTCTGCAAGAGAGACGCTCAGTAGCTCGGTACGGGCTTTTGTTGAAGTTTCGAGAACATACCTTCACCGAGGAATCAAGCAGTATATTGCTCCCTCCTAAGTATATCTCGCGAAGAGACCATGAGGATAAAATCAGAGAGATTAGAACCCACACAGAGGCATACCGACAATCTTTCTTTCCACGAACAATACGGGACTGGAATAGAAGGGAGAACCGATAGAGGTACTCAAGGTACCCTCCGCCACACACCGTCAGGTGGCTTGTGGAGTGTGGATGTAGATGTAGATTTATTATAATTTATTAACAAAACCTCTTCCATAAATCGTTAAGGGAAGTATAAGAACAAAGAATTACCTGAAATTGCAAAAGTCTGCTGAAGAGACGTCACAAATTGTATATACAGCTAAGTTTCGGTTGCATACCGCCGCACTCTGCGCGTCACCAGAAATTGGTGTGCAGTGCTGGCTTCAAGATAAAACCAGTGGGCTGCATATGGAAGCTAAGTTAAAGTATGGTTTCAGGCTGAAACCAATGGACCGGAAAAGTTAACTCCGAGCGGACTACTACACAGCTCAGTAATCATGGGCGAAGACGACAGCATCTTCTCTTTCTACCGAGTCAGCAGTGCGACAGTTTTATTAGGGAGAACTCTGCATAAATATTTATCGTCAATTATACTCTGTAGGAAAAGACCAGTATCTTGTTCTGTATCAACAGATACGTTGACGTTCAGTGAAAACTAAATATTCACCACACTCCTGTGGACATGGATTGTAATAAACTCGAGTGTTTGGTCTTGTTCATTTGTGATCACTGTTGTTAATTTGTGATTAAACTGGTCTAATATTTTATGTGTTGTAGTGCCATCTCAGCCTCTCCAGGTGTAATACTAAGAACTGACCCCCCACACTCCTGTGGACATGGATTGTAATAAACTTGAGTGTTTGGTCTTGTTCATTTGTGATCACTCTCGTTCATTTGTGATTAAACTGGTCTTATATTTTATGTGTTGTAGTGCCATCTAAGCCTCTCCAGGTGTAATACTAAGAACTGACCGCTGTACTCACGAGTGTTATTTGGCCCGGTACAAAACAATAACTTTCAGATGGATTTCTTGTATATTGTCAGAACATATTTTGAGCTCACACATAATGAGATATCTTGAACGGAAAGATCTCCTGTATGCCAACCAGCATGGATTTCGAAAAAAAATTGATCCTGTGAAGCTTAACTCGCACTAAAAATGACATACTCAAAGTTTTGGATCAAGGCAGTCAGGCAGATGTAATATTTCGTATTTTGTAAAAAGCATTTGACTCAATACCACACTTGTGCTTATTACATAACGTGCAATTAATATTGGGGAAAAGCGAAATCGGTGAGTGCATGGAGGATTATTTCACATGACATACTGAAAGTTTTGGATCAAGGCAATCAGGCAGACACAATATTTCTCGTTTCACAAAACTATTTGAGTCAGTACCAAACACATACTTATTACAAAAAGTACGATTATATGGAGACTGGGTGTTGTGTGATGTCCTTAGGTTAGTTAGGTTTAAGTAGTTCTAAGTTCTAGGGGACTGATGACCATAGATGTTAAGTCCCATAGTGCTCAGAGCCATTTGAACCATTTTTTGATTATATGGAGCATAAAGCGAAATTTGTGATTGAACGGAGGATTTTTTGGTGGGGAGAATGCAGCAAGCTCCCTTGAATGGAGAGTCATCGATAGATGAAGAAGTAACATCGGGTGTGTCACATAGAGATGTGTTGCGTCTTTTGCTGTTTATGTTGTAAATTAATGACTTTGCGGACAATATTAATAGTAGCCTCAGACTTTTTGCAGGTGATGCTGTTATCTATGACGAAGTACTGTCTGAAAGAAGCTGCATAAACATTCATTCAGATCTTGGTAAAATTTCGAAGTGGTACAGTGATTGGAAAATTGTGCATTTTACAAAACGAAAAACAACGCAGTATCTTATGACTATAATCTTATAGAGTCACTATTGCCGTTGATCATCTCATATAGGTACATCGTAACACTTTGTACGGATATAAAAGTGAGTGATCAGTCTCGGTTCGGGGAAAAGCAAGTGGTAGACTTCGCTTTATCGGTAGAATACTGTGGGAATGTAATTAGTCTACGAAGTAGATAACTCACGAATCACTCGTGTGACCCATCCTAAAATAATACTTACGCTTGTGGGACCTTTACCAAATGGGACTAACAGGGGATACTGAACGCATACAGAGAAGGGCTTCTCGAATGTTCGTTTGATTCGTGGAAGAGTGTCTGAAAGATGGTGATGTAACTGAGCTGGCACGCTCTAGAAGATAGACGTAAAGTGTCCCGAAAAGCCCACTATCAAAGTTTCAAGAACCGGCTTTAAATGATGACTTTGGAATATGCTATGGCCTCCTACGTGTCGGTTCTGTAGGAATCAGAACACTTAGGAGCACCCACTGGGGCATTAAACAATCATTCTCCCTGCTCTCCACAAGTGAACTGAACGGGAAGAAACCGTAATAACCGGTACAGTGGGACGCTCCCTCTGTCATGCACTTCACAGTGCCATGCAGTATATAGATGTAGATGGCATTACTCCCAACTGCTCTGTTCGGCTGCGCGGAAATGCTAATCGTCGACATATCCAAGAATCTACTAAACTTGCACATCAATATGATGACTGTAGCAGAACGTCTTCATGATGTTGCAGTTTAAATCGTTAGCAATGTAGGTGTTTAAGAGTACTCCTATGTATTCGTGTGTATGAAATGTTTCGCTATAATATAATTACACGGTGCCGAACACAGGTGACACAACGAATGAAACGAAAAGTTTCCTGAAACCAGTAACTGCTTATTTATATCCACAACGCGTTTCGAATGTTTAGACCTCCAACATCTGGTGGATTTACACGCGTTAGTGCGACATACGTGTGTGTGTGTTCTATTACGACTTGGGGGTAGCTTGTGGAACTGTGTAGTGTAGAGACAAAAACATTATTTCAGATCATTTTTTTTACTCAAAACTAAACGTATATGTAAAGGAGAAAATGAAACAACTAAAACGGAATACCTCCAGTTGTTTTACTTTCACCTTTAGACATACGTTTATCTTTCAGTCAAAAACACAAACCTATGTTTCTCCACTAGACAGTCCCTCAATTCAACCAAAAATACACAATACTATGTGATCAAAAGTATCCGGACACCTGGCTGAAAATGACTTACAAGTTCGTGGCGCCTCTATCGTTAATTCTGGAATTCAATATGGTGTTACCTCGCCTTTAGCCTTGATGACAGCTTCCACTCTCGCAGGCATATGTTAGATCAGGTTCTGGAAGATTTCTTGGGGAATGGCAGCCCATTCTTCATAGAGTGCTGCACTGAGGAGAGGTATGGATGTCGGTCGGTGAGGCCTGGCACGAAGTCGGCGTTCAAAATCATCCCAAAGGTGTTCTATAGGATTCACGTCAGGACTTAGTGCAGGCCAGCCGATTACAGGGAGGTTATTATCATGGAACCACTCCGCCATAGGCCGTCCATTACTAACAGGTGCTCGATCGTGTTGAAAGATGCAATCGCCATCCCCGAATTGCTCTTCAACAGAGTAAAGCACATAGATGTGCTTAAAACATCAATGTAGGCCTGTGCTGCGAGAGTGCCACGCAAAACAACAAGGGGTGCAAGCCCCCTCCATGAAAAACACGACCACGCCGTAACACCACCGCCTCCGAATTTTACTGTTTGGCACTACACACCGTGCCATCGGATCGCCACATTGTGTACTGTGATTCGTCACTCTACAGAACGTTTTTCCACAGTTTGGCTTTTACAGGCGTGATATGTGGCTTATGAGCAGCCGCTCGGCCATTAATTCCAAATTTTCTCACCTCCCGCCTAACTGACGTAGTACTTGCAGTGTATCCTGATGCAGTTTGGAATTCCTGTGTGATGGTCTGGATGGATGTCTGTCTATTACACATTATGACCCTCTTCAACTGTCAGCGGTCTCTGTCAGTGAACAGACGAGGTTGGCCTGTACGCTTTTGTGCTGTACGTGTCCCTTCACGTTTCCACTTCACTATCACACCGGAAACAGTGGACCTAGGGGTGCTTAGTAGTGTGAAAATTTCGCGTAACGGAGAGCGCCCCGTTCTGCTCTTTCACGATATTTAATGACTGCTTAGGTAACTGACATGGAGTACCTGGCAGTAGGTGGCAACACAAACCACCTAATATAAAAAAAACATATGCTTTTGGGGGTGTCCGGATACTTTTGATCATTTAGTGCATGTCACGCTTATACATGTAAATTGACATGGTGATGGAGGTTTAAATCTTCGAACCGCGTTGTGGATGTAAATAAAGAGTTACTGGTAACAGAAAACATGCCGTTTCGTTCAACGCGGGTAACAGTCACGGTGAAGCCCAACCTAAAATGTTCACATTTGAGGAGATGATTTATTATTGTGTTAAAAATGGATTCGTTGCAAGAATGCTAAAACAGTTAAAAAATCGAACACAAGAAAGTTCTAATTTCTCATTATATTGACATAACAGTAATGTTAATGGACGATTATTTGGCGGTACTAGGTTTACCACCGGGTTATTCGTGGACGATCGCTGCACTCAGTCATGCCGGTTCGGTCGTAACGAGATGAAACGAACCGTGTATTTGCATTTGTGTGTCACGCGAAACGGACAGGCTATTTGTCGCCGCCGAGTCTGCGGAAGGCAGAGCGAATTAGCGGACGCGCAGCCGCTGTGGACAGGGGGGAGCTGCGCCGAACCCTCTCATAACGAGATTACGAAACCGGGGGCCGCATGTTTGTGTGACATTTGCAGGGCGCGCGCCGTTTCGCACTCGTGACACCAGGCCGGGTTGACCGAATTATCAGAAATGAAGTGCAGGGGCAGCTGCCGTTCTGGCCTCCGGCAACAGCGCAATACAAATCTATGGCGATGACAAATCAAATTTAGCTGTACTGCCACGAAGAAACAGTAACAACAGTCATTACAAAACATAGGCAGCTCCATTTTCTGCAGCAGTTGTCGGTGTCTTTGCTAATTATGAACATGAATCCGTTCCTCGCTTAATATATTTCGCCAACGGTAGTAGCAAGAAGCTTGAGAGCTGTCTCTTGTAAACGTCTTTCATGCAATGGCCGCTGGATGAGTTGCGAACCGATAAAATGCGCCAAAGACCTTTGTTTTATGTAGTAAATGCATAACACAAATGCTGAATTTAGTGAAATTTATTTACCGATCGGTTTCAGTCCAGGATCAGGTTCAGGGTATCTTTTGAGAGGCCAGACAAACTTGTGGTTCCTTAAGAGGGGCAGCAGCCTTTTCAGTAGTTGCAGGGGCAACAGTCTGGATGATTGACTGATCTGGCCTTGTAACATCAACCAAAACGGCCTTGCTATGCTGGTACTGCGAATGGCTGAAAGCAAGGGGAAACTACAGCTGTAATTTTTCCCGAGGGCATGCAGCTTTACTGTATGGTTATATGATTATGGCGTCCTCTTGGGTAAAATATTCCGGAGGTAAAATAGTCCCCCATTCGGATCTCCGGGCGGGGACTACTCAGGAGGACGTCGTTTTCAGGAGAAAGAAAACTGGCGTTCTACGGATCGGAGCGTGGAATGTCAGATCCCTTAATCGGGCAGCTAGGCTAGAGAATTTAAAAGGGGAAATGGATAGGCTAAAGTTAGAAATAGTAGAAACTAGTGAAGTTAGGTGGCTGGAGGAACAAGACTTCTGGTAAGGTGAATACAGGGCTATAAATACAAAATCAAATAGGGATAATGCAGGAGTCGGTTTAATGATGAATAAAAAAATAGGAGTGCGGGTAAGCTACTACAAACAGCATAGTGAACGCATTATTGTGCCTAAGATAGATACGAAGGCCACGCCTACTACAGTAGTACAAGTTTATATGCCAACTAGCTCTGCAGATGACGAAGAAATTGAAGAAATCTGTAATGAAATAAAAGAAATTATTCAGATAGTGAAGGGAGACGAAAATTTAATAGTCATGGGTGACTGGAATTTGGTAGTAGGAAAAGGGAGAGAAGGAAACGTAATAGGTGAATATGGATTGGGGCTGAGAAATGAAAGAGGAAGACGCCTGGTAGAATTTTGTACAGAGCACAACTTAATCATAGCTAACACTTGGTTCAGGAATCTTTTTTTCTTTTTCCTCGGCATTTGCTCCGTCTGGCGGGAGGGTCCACTGTGTGGATTCGTTATCTCGATTTTGTTCGATCGTGGGCCATGCCTGGATCAAGATTTACAGGCTTCAGGTCGTTGTGCAGAGTGTTTGCCCATCTTCCGCTGTGTATGCTGCCTTCGCAGTGGTGCCGTCGTTTTCTCTCAGAATATGTCAAAATCGTCTCAGATGGCTTTCTCGCATTTTATTCTGGATCGATGCGACCGCGAAACGTTTCGTGACAGTGTCATTCAAGAAGTATTACAGTCGAGTGATGTACCTGTCCATCCAAGAACCTTAGTCTCCATGACCTCCAATCGTCGTTCTGCTTCTTTTATAGTTGGCCAACACTCGGTACTTTAGAGAGCAACGGGACGGATGATCGCAGGTGACACCTACTGTCATTAACCACTTCATCCAGCCTGCCTGCGTCCTAGCGTTGACCTCGCCTTTAAGCTGGCCGTTAGAAGAGATTGAAGGACCGAGATACTTAAATTTTGTTACTATTGGCAAAACCACTCCGTCAACACCGATAGCTCCATCTTCTCGCGGATCTGACGCCAAGTAACCAGTTTTCTTTTTTGTTGAGGCACAAGCCATATCACGCGGGTCGATCATCTCATTCTTGCGTTTGTTGCGGGAGATCGAACATTGTCTTTGGAGCTAGTACATCATCAGCTTAGAGAAGTGTCAGCGGTAGCAACAGGTGCGGGTCTAGTGTGACAGTGGCCGTAATAAGAATAAACAGCAGTGTTGATAAAGACGAGTCTTGGTGGACTCCTGCTCTGATGCGAAAGTCATTTGATGCTCCTGCTGCCTCTTGGACGTAGCTCCTCGGTTCTACGTAACAGGAGCTGTACGCATTTGACAAGGTACTCCGCAATGCCGTAGTCTCGAACTGCTAACCAGATTAGATCTTGTGGTACTCGATCGAAAGCCTTTTCGATCGAGGTGCGGTGCCTTGGGCTTTTCGCGGTATTTTTCAATCAGTAGGCGCGCAGCATGGACTGTCTCTGTTGTACCACAAATTTTCACAAATCTGGCTTCGTTCCTAGTGATTTGAGCTATTTCGTGTATCCTTCTGTTGAGAATTTATTCAAGGATCTTCATCGCGTGCCTCAGTAATCTGAGATGTGGGCAATTACAACACACAGCAGTACTTCCTTTCTTTTCGAAGATTCGTACAGTGACGTTCCACTGCCCATCTGAGATATCAACATTATATATCATACTTTTTTTGGAATCTAAGGTACATAATTTAAATCAAGCAGAACCATTCTGAACACAGTGACTACGTCAAATGCGGGCGCTTATCACTGCAAATGAAGACGTTAAATCCCCAGGATAGTACCCCCCCCCCCCCCCACACTAAAAATTCGCCCTAGCTCTACTTACGCAGCTTCCGGAAACCGAACCGCATGTGTCAATGATCAGTGCTAGGGAAAAATGCTGAGCGAGTTGCGGCAAACATGGAAGCTATCGCAGCTTGGGGGAACGACTGAGCACCCAAGTCAGCAAGCGCAGTACAGTGACATCGTGGAAGACGAGTGATATCATACTAGGGAAAAAGCAGAGCTTTTTAAGGAAGGCTAGCTATAGCGCAACAATAAGTATTCAGGCGCAGGACCAGCAGAAAAGAGCTTCTGAAAGGTGAGACTGCGAAAGTCTGAAGTCACTAGCAGAGCTGACAGCGAAGGAAAACAAGACGCATGATGTCATAGGCACCCCCACCGCCAAAGAGAATATATGAATCGCCAACATGACTACTCCAGACTTCTTAATAAATGTATAATGGCTGAGTGCTTATTTCTGACTATACCGTGCATAACTCACCCCTTGTGTCAGTTGTATCTATCCAGTGAGAGGGTAAGCTATGGAGTCAGCTGTCAGCACGCCTAGCTGTCTTCGATTGTCTATGGAACCACGAGTCCTGCTGTAAGGACACTGCTGCTGCGGTTCTAGGCGCTTCAGTCCGGAACCGCGCTGCTGCTACGGTCGCAGGTTCGAATCCTGCCTCGGGCATGGATGTGTGTGATGTCCTTAGGTTAAATAGATTTAAGTAGCTCTAAGTCTAGGGGACTGATGACCTCACATGTTAAGTCCCATAGTGCTTAAAGCCATTTGAACCATCTGAACCTACCTAGTGAAGATGTTTGAACCTTTGTTTTCGTCCCCTAGAGAAGTCAGCTCCAGGCTTGAAGAAGAATCCCTTCTGCAGCTGTTACTGGCCCAGATGGCTACAATAATGGAAATAGCTAGCACACACGAATTACCAGAATACGATATGTCGGCTTGATAGGGGACCTTCTGATCTGATATCCCCAAAACAGTAAAGGGGGAGGGAAATGTTACGTTACTACTAAACAATCAGAAATTTTACTACGATATTCAAAATAACTAATAATTTATAGACCATGCACTAGTTAATTACAATTATTAGATCTCTATGGTTTACACCCTAAAACTACAATTTTACTACTCAAAATGTATGGGAAAATAAGTCATAATTTACGCTTCATTTTAGTTACAAACTATGATTATTGCAACTGCAAGAACATTTTACACACAAAATGAGTAGAGAGCTTTCAGCGTTCTACCACATAACCTACGAATTCGTTATCCGATTTCTCAATAGCTTCTTCAACCTCCGGATCTACATCAATGTCATCTGTACACATAACGTTGTCTGTCTCTTTATCAACTTATTGAAGCAAATAGTCCAATATGTTAGTGTCAAAATCGGATCAGCACCACCTATATTGTACTAATTTCAGTAGCAAAAGACGAATTAGCATTGAAGAGGGCCAATGTGATGTAGCTACTCTGTCTGAATAGGCCTCAGAGTGCCCAATATTTCCGGACGACCGTTGTGTCATCCTCAGCTGATAGGCATCACTGGACGCAGATATGGAGAGGCATGTGGTCAGCACACTGCACTCTCAGCTGTTGTCAGTTTTCGTGACTGGATCCGCTACTTCTCAACTGGCATCACAAGAGCTGTGAGCAACCTAGTTGCCAACACTGCTCGGCAGACCTGGACGGTTACCCATCTGCATGCTAGCAAATCTCAACCGTTCTTAACTTCTGTGATCTGACGGGAACCGATCTTACCACTGTGGCTAGGCCGTTCGCTGATATAATCTAAGACAAAGGCACCAGGCAATGAACAACTCAGCCATGGTTAACAATTGTGTTTTCCATGAAGATATTCACTAATGTGTGCAGATGGACAGGAACCACGGACAGGTAGTACTGCAGTCGTAAATTTTACGAGGGTTTAGTAATCCAGGACCCAATGGAGCACGCACACTGAGCCACACCTCCAGCCGTCGCAATACAGGACGGTCGGTGGCTGCCACTCACCCCACTCGCGCTTGAGCCGGCCGGAGTGGCCGTGCGGTTCTAGGCGCTACAGTCTGGAACCGAGCGACCGCTACGTCGCAGGTTCGAATGTGTGTGATGTCCTTAGGTTGGTTAGGTTTAAGTAGTTCTAAGTTCTAGGGGATTGATGACCTCAGAAGTTAAGTTCCGTAGTGCTCAGAGCCATTTGAACTATTTGTTGAACAACTCGCGCTTGAAGCCTCTTCGCAATGTGACTACACTGACGCCGCTTAGTCGCGGCTCCTGCTTTTAGTAGAGAGCCGAGAGGACGTCTGATAAACTGTGAATTAATTTAGTCTTTGTTTTTTTGTTCACGTGCTTCTGTATAGAAGTGAAATGTACGTGTGTGGCTAGGGACTGTGCTTGTTGTGAGCGGATGCAAGGAGAGTTGGCTGCTGTGCTTAAACACCTGGAAGGTGCATTGGCTACCGTCGACAAGCTTCTAGCCAATGCTCGAAGCTGCGGTGACGTCGGGGCGCCAGTGACGTGTGACACGTTTGGTGCCATTAGAATCCGCTGGTGACGCGGACGTCACTGTGGCTTCTGATGCGCAACATCTGACCGGTCCGTCCTCACTCCAGAGCAGCTGGCAGAGAGTGTGACACTGGGCAGAAAACGTAAGAGGGAGCAGGCCGTGCGGCTGGCTCCCTACGTTTTAGCAACAGGTACTAGGTGTATCCAGTGTTGATGATAACTCTGAGCCAGCACAGGATGTCTCTTCTGTTGGGCCAGCGTTCGATTTTCCTGCCCAGTTCGGACAAGTACAGAAGGTGGGTATGCTACTCATTGGGAGCTCCAATGTTTGGCGGGTGATGAGGCCCTCACGGAGATAGCAGGCAAGGGGGGGGGGGGGGGGGGGGGAGGGATTCCAATGTGTATTCGGTATGTTTGGTGGAAGGTCTCATCCACGAGTGGAGGAGGTCCTGCCGGCGGCTATCGAACGCACTCGGTGCAACCGGCTGCGTGTAGTGACACATGTCGGCATGAATAACGCCTGCCTCTTAGGTTCTGAGGCTATCATCGGCTCCTTTAGGCTGGCTGCTTTTATGAAAGTAACTAGCAACGCACGTGGGGTGCAGTCTAAGCTGTCTATTTGCAGCATCGTACCCGTAGTTGATCGTGGTCCTCTTGTTTGGAGCAGAGTGGAAGGTCTAAACCAGAGGCTCAGACGACTCTGCGACGGTATCGGATGCGAATTTCTCAACCTCAGCTATCGGGTGCAGAATTGTAGGGTTCCCCTTAATAGGCCAGGCGTGCACTACACGCAAGAAGCGTCTACTAGGGTAGCGGAATACGTGTGGCGTGCACATGGGGCTTTTTTAGCTTAGAGAACCCCTCCCTTGGGATCAAAGTCCATTTGCATTTTAAAACAGCCACAGCGACCTCAGAGAATCTTTGTCCTCTCAGATACGAGATAGAAAAGATTAATATGATTTTAGTAAACTGCAGGAGCATCCAAGGAAAGGTCCGGAATTAGTATCGCTTACTCCGGGTTATAATGCACAGATAGTATTGGGAACAGAAAGATAGTTGAAACCATACCGCACTGACAACAAAATGGGAATGTTTATCGTAATAGATGGTTAGTCGCCAATGGTGGCTGAGTGTTTATTGCAGTAAAAAATTCAATAAAATATAGCTGAGGTTATCACGGATTCCGAATGTGAACTAATCTGGGTGAAACTGAGTATCAAAGAACGGTCAAAAAGGTTGATCGGATGCTTTTGTAGACCACCTGGGTCAGCATCCGTAGCTGTAGAGCCGCGCGAAGTGGCCACGAGGTTTGACGTGCCATGTCAAGGACTGCGTGTGGCCCTTCCGCTGGAAGTTCGAGGAGTCCTCCCTCGGGCATGGGTGTGTGTGTTGTTATTAGTATAAGTCAGTTTAAGTAGTGTGTTAGTCTAGGGACCGATGACCTCAGCAGTTTGGTCCCTTAGGAATTCACACACATTTGAACATTTGTAGTTGTAGAGAGCTTCACATAGAATTTATAGAATATCATTAGTAATTTTCCTGATCATGCCGTTGATATAGGGGGTGACTTCAACTTGCCATGTATAGGTCTGGAGTGTTATGCCATCTAAACTGTTGCTAGAGTCAGGGAATCGCGTGTCATTGATCTAGATGTCTTGTCCGAAAATTAACTTGAGCAGACAGAGAAGCAACTCGTGAAGGTAACGTCTTAGACCTCCTGGCAACAAACAGTCCTGTACTTATCGAATCAGTTAACGTAGAGGAAGGTATCAGTGATCATAAGGCTGTGACAACATCTATGTCGACGGGTCCTACAAGGAATGTTAAGAGAGGCAGGAAGATACGTTTGTTCAGCAAGGGTGACAGGACACAAATTTCAGAATATCTTAGCAGTCAGCGTCAAGTATTAGGTGATGAGGACGAAGATGTGTAGAACAAATCGAAAAAACTCAAAGGCATTGTTTAATATACCCTAAATAAGTACCGAGTAAGGTTTTGAGGGATGGGAAAGATCCACAGTAGTTTAACAGCCGTGTTAGGAAAGCGTTACTTAAACAAAGAGCACTTTGTCTCAGATTCAAGAGAAGTAAAATCCTAGCTGACAAACAAAAGCTGAACGAAGCGAAAATGAGCGTAAGGAGAGCAATGAGAGAAGCGTTCAATGATTTTGAAAGTAAGACGTTGTAAACCAACCTGAGTAAAAACCGTAAGAGATTTTGCTCATACGTAAAATCAGTAAGTGGGTCAAAATGATCTATTCATTCTCTCAGCGACCACACCGGCACCACAACGGAAGATAAAGAGAGAAGGCGGAAATACTGAATTCCGTCTTCTGACGTTGTTTCACCGCGGAAGATCGTATCACTGTCCCTCCTTTCAATCATCGTACGAACATCGAAATGGCAGATATTGAGATAACCGATCATGGAATTGAAAAGCAGCTACGTTCACTTAGTAGCGGAAAGGCTTCAGGGCCAGATGAGATACCTATAAGATTCTATAAAGATTACGCGAATAAACTTATTCTGTTTCTACCAGTTATTTATCGTAGATCGCCTGAGCAACGAAAGGTATCTAACGACTGAAAAAAAGTGCAGGTCATTCCCGTTTTTAAGAAAGGCCGTAAGACAATTCCACACAATTATAGACCTATATCGTTGACGTGAATCTGTTTCAGAATTATGGAACATGTTTTATGCTCGAGAATTATGACGTTTTTGAAAATGAACATCTCCTCTATAAAAACCAACACGGATTCTGCAAACAGAGATCCTGCGAAACTCAGCTCGTTCTGTTTCTCCATGAGACCCACAGCGCAGTGGACAACTGCGCTGAGGTTGATGCGTTGTTCATTGATTTCAGTAAGGCATTTGACACCGTCCCCCATTACTGTTTAATGAAACAAATACGAGCTTACGGAGTAACGGAGCAGACCTGCTATTGGATTCAAGACTTCCTTGCAGAAAGAGCACAACACGTCGCTCTTAACGGAACAAAATCAACAGATGTAAAGATAATATCCGGAGAACCACGGGAAATTGTGATAGGATCTTTGCCGTTTACAACGTATATAAATGATCTAGTAGATAGCGTCGGATACTCTTTAAGCCTATTTGCAAGATTTTACAGTTGTCTGTGCCAAAGTAGCATCGCCAGAATATAGTAAGAATTTGCAAAACGTCCTGCAGAGAATTGATGGATGGTGCAGTCTCTGGCAGTTGACCCTGAACGTAAAGTAATGTAACATATTGCGCATACATTGCAAAAGAAATCCACCACTGTACAGCTGTGCTATTGATGACAAACAGCTGGAGACAGCGTGTGCCGTAAAATATCTAGTCCTGACTATCCAGAGCGACCTCAAGTGGAATGACCACATAAAACAGATAGAGAGAAAAGCAGATACCAAAACTCAGATTCATCGGAAGAATCTTAAGGAAATGTAACTCATCCACAAAAGAAGTGGCGCATAAGGCGCTTGTTCAGCCCATTCTTGAGTATTGTTCATCTATCTGGTATCCCTATCAGGTAGCACAGATAGAGGGGACAGAAAGGTCCAACGAAGAGCGGCGCGTTTCGTCACGAAATAGATTAGCTGGCGAGAGAGCGTTACGGAGATGCTAAACAAACTCCACTGGCAGACGTTACAAGAGAGGCGTTGTGCAGCACGGAGAGATTTACTATTTAAATTTCAGGCCAGCGCTTTTCAGGAGAAGTCGGGTAACATATTGCTGCCCCCCATATACATCTTGCGCATTGACCACGAGGAGAAAATTCTAGAAGTTAGAGCCAATACAGAGGTTTACCGACATCTATTCTTAACACGCACAATTCGCGCGAGTGGAACAGGATTGGAGGGATGAGATAGGGTTACCGAAAGTACCCTCCGCCACACACGATTAAGTGGTTTACGAAGTATGGTGTAAATGTAGTTGTCTCTTCCACGTTGACGTGATGGTTGGATTCCATCTCTGCTTCTTGCTGCATTATTTGTAATGAGTCTTTCTTCGAATGCTTGGAGAAATACAGGTCTAGTAAAGCATCCGTTTACTGCGTTAACTTGTTCGCTCATCATTTCTTCTCCTATCCAAATTTCCTACGATGATAGTTGCTGCACCACTCTTTAGTCCACCTTTCCTTACAATTGTGTACGAAGATGTACACAGCAAGAGTTAATCGCTTTTTGTGTTCGAACAGAATTCCGGATGATATTTTTCATAGAAGCAAATCGACACACGAATTCGTGGAACACGACGTACATCTAATGAAAGCTATTGCTTTGCAGGCACATGAGTATTTTCAGTAGCGATACCTGAAAACAGTTCATTTAGATTCAAAAAGATTGTCTTTTCTTTCAGCAGCTTACATGCGTACCACTCGCATTTGATCATTCATGTGAGACGAAGTGCACTAAAGAATGTATTTTAATAGACTCTTCCCAAGCTCTTTCATATATAACAATTTGTAAGTTTCCAGACGCCATCTTTGTTTAAAGTGGTTCAAATGCCTCTAAGCACTATGGGACTTGACATTTGAGGTCATCAGTCCCCTTGACTTAGAACTACTGAAACCTAACTAAGCTAAGGACATCACACACATACATGCCCGAGGTGGGATTCGAACGTGCGACCGTAGCAGCAGTGCGGTTCCGGATAGAAGCATCATCTTTGTTTAAAAAGTATTCCAGTTTACATGTGAGTGTTATGACAGTGAAATGAACACAACATAAACATATGTCAACTAAGAAACGTAAATCCACCTGATGACTGAGCTTTAAAGCTTCGAAACGCGTCGAGGCTCTTAAATAAACAGTCATTTTTACCAGTAAACTTGTTTCATTTGATGTTATTAGCAATAGGTAATGTGAAACGTTCACAAACAAAGATTTGATTTATATAATTGCGTAGGCTTCCGCGGCCAGAGTCAGTCGACATGAAAGTTTTCTGGGTTTGGTACCGCTTCATAATGTAAAAGTACTGCTGCTATATAAAAGCCAACGTTTCGGCCACCATTGCAGCGGCCTTCTTCTGACGCGGTATCAATCCCAAAAAACTTTTATGTCGAAAGATTTGATTGTAAAGTGTCCCATCACTCTGCCGTCTCCATGACTCAGTAATCTAAAGAAAAGTATACAAACACGATTTGAACCTCTACTGCCAGCGTGGCAACCGTGAATTTAGCCACCGCGCTACCCCACTTGGTCGAAATACCCCTAACGCCACGGGGATAGGAGACTTCACCTTCGATCTTCTTGGAAATTAGAGGCAGTCTGCTCATGTAAAGCCTCTGTCCGGCTACTCAGGATGGATTTCTCTACAGCATACTTAACACTCATCAAATTCCGTGATTAAAAGGTTTGATGGAGCCCTTGTTAGTAGGGGCGGAAGGTATTTTTCTGGTCTCTGTAGGCTTGGTACTGAGCTACATGTAGCCGTGGTTAGCACACTGGACCCGCATTCAGGAGGACAACGGTTCTGATTCCCGTCGCGACACCCAGATGTAGGTTTCCTCTGATTTCCGTACGCCATTTAAGTAAAATGTCAGAGTGGTTCCTTCCCACAGGGTACAGCCGATTTCCTTCACTAATCTGTGCGTGTGCTCCGTCTCTAATGACTTCTTTGTTGACAGAACGTTAAACTCTAATCAGCCATCCTTCCATGTGTAGATATGGTGGAGGTGTCATTACAAAGTTCTGTTTTGAACTGCAGCTTCTGGTTATTTGACTGTAATAGGTTTAAGAGATAATTAAGAGATTTTAGTTAATTTGATTGCATTTTGCTATATGCTGGACAGGTTTGGGATGTAGCACTTTAAGTACCAGTGCAATAAATGCAGACTGGTTGACGGACGCCCGCAATCGTTGCTTTTGTGAACCCCTAATCAATAGTCAAATCTTGTGTAACTAGGCTGTTTAGGTGGTCGCCATATGAAACGTCCCCTCTGAACAATTATACATGACTGTGCTTAAACTGACACACAATATTTTTAGCGCAACGCAATCTGACTTTCAAAAATCCCTACAAAAAAATGGCCCTGACTAATATTAACCTATACGTCTCACAAATCGCTTACCTCACAAAAATATTTCGGTAAGAAACGTAAGTGACCGTGGCGTAATGCGTTGTGAGCGGCCAGGTGTGCCAGCCGCCTTGAGAAAAAGTCATTAGTGTGTGCCTTTCAGAGGCACAAGTGGAGAAAAAAGGAGGCCATTAACCTCGCTATCGACATTCCTTCGTAGAAAGCATCGCAAATACGACACGCACAAACTTGAAAACATATGATTACACTGTGAAGCTCTTAATTTATGATATTTACTATAATGAAATGATGAGAAACATTTCACGTCTATTGTCTTGCTAGTTGAAAGCTTGTTTACTGCACTATGAAACGCCATATGGCTAGTGAATGACGTTTCACGCTTTGCTTTGTCTATTTTGTTCAATATCTAGTTTCTAGCTGCACTGCAGCATTGCTTAAAATAAAATTTTATAGATGTACTAATATAAATATTTTCTGTCTACCGATCCAGTATATAATAATAATGTGATATACTTAAAAAAAATGAGGGAGTACAAAAAGACATTTCCCTTCACAGGAACAGCATAAATATTTTTTTTTTTTTTTTTACAATTTGGTAACTTGTCTGCTAGAGTAAGTTCTCGTGATGCATCACCCTAGTGTAAGATGTGATGTAGGTATTAAACATGGTCATTTTTACTGTAATATTTTTTCTGCTTGAGCTTTGTCATGTTTAGGTAGAAGTTATTGCATTTGCTGCTGCTGTTTTACTACGGATTTATTTTTCTTTTTTGCTGCGCATTGCCTTATATTAGTTGTAATATTGCTGCTTGCTTTGACAACTTACATTTTTTTATTGCTTTGTATTAGTTTTAATATTGCTGCTTGCTTTGACAACTTCCATTTTTTTTCATTGCTGTTTGTATTAATTGTTTTGTGCTCCTGCATTGCCTCGTCCCTTAGTTTAGCATCTGAGCTCAGTAGATTTAAGTTAGCTTAAGATGGGGTAGGCTATAAAAGAGAACGAGTTGTGATGAATTGGAAGAAATGCATTGAAAAGCTATAACAAAATGATTTAGCCACAAAAAATAGTGTACAGTGGAGGAAAACTATTTTTGAAAGAGGATGTGAACAAAATACAGAAAGCATGCTTGGATAGGATATTTTTGGTGGAAACAAATGTTGAGATAAGAGGAAAGATCTACAGAATGACGTTTTGGGTTGGACTGCAGTACCAAATGTCACACCGAAAACAAACCCTGTCCTGTATTTTGTGTTATTACGCTATGTGAATCTGTGTTTGTGCTGTCTTTATGTGTTTAGGTAATAAGATTTCTGTTGTAGAATTTTTCTGGTAATGTTATTTTCTTTGTAAAGATGTTTAGACATTATTTATTCTGTTCTGTTTTAATGCTCATGTGTGAAGTTGATGTTTCAATAATTATTCTGATCTTTTATGTATTTACTTATGTCATGATTCCTGTAACACTGATGTATATGTTTATTTCTATTCTTTTGTAAAGCCCGTTTTACTACAAATGTTATCTGTATTGTTATGTTATTTAATGATGTATTTTATGCCTTTGTAATTGTATTTTTATGTTTTAAATTTATAATTGTATAGACACCAGTTCTTCAAATTAAGTATCATTTTACTGCACACGTTTCTGTTGGTCATAGTATATGGACAATATGTGAGAAGTAGTGACTGATAGTGTTTGCACATGTGTTGATAATTCAGCAAAGGACTGGTTAACATCATTGCTGTTTCTAAGGACAATTCCAAAAGCTTTGTGTGTGCACAAGTGGTGGTTGATGGACTTGCTATATTCTCCGCAAGACTCTTCGATGGTGATTGTGCACCTGCACAGTCGCAACAGATGGCTGCTGGCTATCTCTACAAGGAGTGAAGTGGGTCTATACCTTTGATGACTCACCAATACCATTATTTCTACAAGGACTGCAGTGGGTCTGCACCTCTGGTGGCCCACAAATAACATAATCTCTACCAGGACTACAATGGGTCTGCTCTGTGATGACCAACCTACCAATATTCTTCAGAACTTCGACTGACTCTGCTGTGGGTTTGCTCTGTTGTGGCCCATTACCTGTCTGCATGTCAAGAGTCAGCACTGTCTTTCCGTTGGAAGGACAACACTACTTCTTCAAGACTGCATGGAAATCCTCTACTTCCGTGTGCATTTTCTTTTACTGCTCAGACTTTGAGAAAAACACTGCTATTTTACTGTGATGAATGATCAGGACTGTCTTTATGGACTGTGAGAAAATTTTAGCTTTTGACCAAAATAAGTGTGTGCATTTGATATCTTTGTTATTATAATTATGAATTTTTTTTCAAATCTGTATTGGCCAGTGCCCAAAAAATTTGTAAAATGTTTTGTGGGGAGCGTGGGGGCTATGTAACTAGGCTGTTTAGGTTTTCTTATTGGTAACGCCACGTAGCGCTCCATATGAAAATCATTGGCTGTGCTGTGTGCAGTCAGTGGCTGGTTGGCATTGTTGTAATACTCGCCATTGTAGTGTTGGGCAGCTGGACGTTAACAGCGCGTAGCGTTGCGCAGTTGGAGGTGAGCCGCCAGCAGTGGTGGATGTGGGAAGAGAGATGGAGTTTTTAAATTGGTAAGAATGGATGTCATGAACTGCTATATATATTATGACTATTAAGGCAAATACATTGTTTGTTCTCTATCAAAATCTTTCATTTGCTAACTGTGCCTATCAGTAGTTAGTGACTTCCGTAGTTTGAATCTTTTATTTAGCTGGCAGTAGTGGCGCTCGCTGTATTACAGTAGTTCGAGTAACGAAGATTTTTGTGAGGTAAGTGATTTGTGAAACGTATAAGTTAATGTTAGTCAGGGCCATTCTCTTGTACGGATTACTGAAAGTCAGATTGCGTTGTGCTAAAAATATTGTGTGTCAGTTTAAGCACATTCGTGTATAATTTTTCTAAGGGGACGTTTCACTTGTCATACTTCAGCACTGTTAGCTATCATACATGGACCTCAAGCAGTTATAGCATTGTAAAACGAGTCATATATGGACTTCCATTCGACAACGAAATCCATGGATGTAAACGAACTATGGGAGCCAGCAGGACCTAAACATCGAAACACAACCCCATTGGCGTTTATGATTCTACTAAATTGCCTCACTGTAAATGACTTCACAAACCATGCTATTTTAGTTAGCAATTCTTCTTCCGTTAGTGAGGATTTGAAAGAGACGTGTGCGAATAATTACGTTTTTAAGAAAAAATGGTTCAAATGGCTCTAAGCACTATGGGACTTAACGTCTGAGGTCATCAGTCCTCTAGACTTAGAATTTCTTAAACCTAACTAACCTAAGGACATCACACACAACCATGCCCGGGGCAGGATTCGAACCTGCGACCATAGCAGCCGCGTGGTTCGGACTGAAGCGTCTAGAACCGCTCGGCCACAGCGGCCGGCCCCGTTTCTAAGACACATATAGCATGTAGTCAGCTGAGATTTTGCGTGTATTTAAAGTCTTTCTAGTTTGAAAGTCCTCTGAATGAAACACAGAACGCAGGAGCACAATTTTCAAATTATCTTTATGGTTTTATATACTTCCTTGGCCTATATCGACTCACAGAGAAACAAGTACTCGAACGAGTTGTTGCATGCCCATCTTCCTTCCCGCTCTTCAGTCTGACTCCCAATTTCCTTTCTCATAAACATGAACATGCACACGCCACCGACATGGGTTTTGTTACAAGCTGCGTAAATTAGGGTAATTACTAAACTCTGTTACCCTCAACAGTATAATCTAATCTACATACGCTAATTGAAAATGAAATTTGTGCGCATAAATGGAACATGCTACAACTCCGAAACTATGTAAATGGCTGGTGGCGGCCTGGTATGCTAATGGTCGGCGTTTGTTGCCACTGCGCATGACGTCACACGCCGTAATGGTGCTGATTGTGCAGCAGCTGTATAAATCCTTATGTGTACGAGGCACCAGGAGACATAAAAGCAGCAGACGATGCAGACAAGAGTACAGGGAATCAAGGATATCTACTGGATGGCGGAGTTATTGGAATATATGAACAGAACCGAAAACGCTTTCGTAGCGTTGAGTTCTCCATGAAATAGAAAGTGTTGCAAGGTTTTGAAACGCACTAAGAACATTTTTACTGTTTTTCCGGGCCTATTAGTAAAGGGTGGTATTTTTACGACTTTGTGTAGGTACGACCGTTTCACACAAACAATTAGTTTCCATTCAGTTCATTTCAATTCAATTTATTGCTACGAATATTAGACCTATTGTCTGGAATATATAAACAGGTCGTACATATTCGTTAATAATGGAGACATACAATGTTTTATGTTATGTATGTGGCGGTAAATCATGTTAAAAGCGACCATTGGTAATATTAATGTAAAAATAAAACATAACATTTGAAAAATAAGAATCAATTTAAAAAAAACTTAAAATGAAAGGAGTTAACTCAAGTTCCATGTTAATGATTCCCATCTTACATTACTGGAAATGTTACTCGCAACTTCGCAAGAACTCGAGGTCTGCCGACTAACTACAACTATACGCATAACCGTGTGAGTATCCTAAACACTCTTTCTTTGAGGACGCGCTTCTTATGACCTGCTCGCATTATTTTGATACTTAGAGCGACCACTTAATCTTATACACAAAGTAAAGTAGTTGCCTTTCAGATATCCGATATTCTGTCACACTGACTTTAGTCCATAACTTTTGGTCACTTACAGCTGTTTGCAGATCGCAGTCCAACTGTGCACAGTCTCTTTCATGATCAGTGGAACTTTTCTCTCCATATTCACAGATTGGTGTGTTACTACATCCCACTCCATTCAAATGCTTGTGATATGGACCATGAACTGTTAATAGGTCCACCATACATCAAGTAGAGACAACGTCACGCTGTTTGAGCCTGTTGCTGATGTTTGAGAATACGCTGTAAACACAGCTTCTAGTGTCCCAGTCAGACTGCTGTTCATTCAACTTCTAGGCTCGTAAATGTCTTTCATATGCTTTCCTGTGATCTCTTGCACACGATCATATTGCCCACGCCCCAACCAATACAGTGCTGCCCTGTAACGTACCACGATCCCTCGACAAGTGTGAAGCGAAAGGCACTGGTGAGCATCGGAAGTACGCTCCGTGTTGCAGTACTGTTCTGTAGCTGCCTAGTCGAAGGCGATGCGTCCAGACGCTGGTAGCGAAGCCAACAATGGCGCTGAAAATAGTTTCATGATATGACCGCACCACGTGTAACGGTAACTTATAGACAGCATTGCCAACACGGACAATCTTATGCATAATTTTGGTGGCTTTCTGAGTGACAAATTTTACGTGTTCTAGAAAGTTCCTTTTCTCGTCTAGAAGAAGGCCTGAATATGAACAGTGCGTTGTTTTTCATGTATTCCGCCAAGCTTCAGGGAAGGATTTCTGGCAAGAGAAAGTCTTCTCTTAAAAAGTATGTCTGTGGTTTTACGGATAGCTGTAGTCAGTTTGTTACCCTTGCATCAATGCTGCATGTGAGTAAGCACGTCATTCGCCTTTTGTTCAAGTCTAGGCCTGGAGTCTGCAGACACAACAACTAGGATGTCACTACGTATGCAACAGCTCCTTCAGTAGCATCTGTCCTGTCTAAAAGATGTCATAGGATTCAATATTTAGATACCAGAATTGTGGACCCCTTATGAAGCCTTGAGGACAACCCTTGGTAGCCTTTCTGATTACCTTGCTCTGCCCCAGAAGCTACTGGACGCTAAGTCCATTGCAGTAATCTACATAGCTCTCATACAGGCATTTGGGGATCCTGAGAAGGCGAGCGACCATCGCAGATCACCAAAGACTGTCGATTGCGCATGCGGTGTCGATGATGAGCGCGACTATATACTTCGTCGTCGAATTTTCTATAATCTGAAGAGCTTTATTAACAGCATTCTCTGTAGACTTAGCTTTTCTTAAACTACGTTGACATTGGTTTAGACCCAAGATCTTTCTGTTCGCCTGCAACCGATCACAGAACAGACTTCCCTGAAGTTTGGCCTAGATATTTAATACGCAAATAGGTCTATAGCTTTTTGGTGATACCAAGTCTTTATCCTTTGCATTTTTAATCACTACTGATCTAGGTGTTTACCACGTCGTCGGGGTCTTATCTATTCGCAAAACTTCATTTAGTAACGCTGTCAAATATAGCACTATCAATGGACCTACAATCCGCACGCCCTCAGAGTAGACGCCATCCGGACCAGATGTTTCTCCGTTTTTGAGTTTTGAGTTTTGAAATAGCGACGGCAACTTCTTCTTGAACGAACGGTATCACATCTGATTGTCATATTTGTTATCTACTTCACTCCTAAACTGTGCATATATTTCAGTATCTGTGTCCTTGTTATAATCAAGAAGTAGGGCGGTTAGAAGATATTCTGCTGACTCCCTCCATCCAGCCGTCATTGAGCCATCCACTTTACGAATTGTATACATGTTAAAAGGTTCCTTAATCTTTTCAGTCAATAGCTTATACGGTTTGCCTCACTTGTCAAATTGCAGTTGCCTTCATAGAAACTTCTCCCAGTGTATTCTTTTAGTTTCCTGAAGCAATCTTTTGTAACGCATCTTAATTGCCTGTATTCGTGGAGCCTAGCAGTGAGTTCTAATTTCCCTAGAGCACGTTGATAAGCTTTGCTTCTTGATCTTACCCTTCGCCTCAATGTGGAATGTTCTGGGTTCCGAGGAATTGTAGCCTGACTGTTAACTTTTTCTAAGGAATATAAATGTTCTGTGCCCTTTGCAGGAGTAAAATTAGTAGCTGAGAAACCAACTCTACATCTACCGGATGTGGTTCCATTGAAAATGCGATAAGCTAGGCACTTCAGCGCCGCACGGGATTAGCCGAGCGGTCTAAAGGCGCTGCAGTCATGGAGTGTGCGGCTGATTCCGGCAGAGGTTCGAGTCCTCCCTCGGGCATGGGTGTGTGTGTGTTTGTCCTTAGGATAAGTTGGGTTAAGTGTGTGTAAGCTTAGGGACTGATGACCTTAGCATTTAAGTCGCATAAGGTTTCACAAACATCTGAACGTTTTTTAGGCACTTAAGCAATCGCAATCTGTTTTCTGATGTCTAACTCAATCCTGCTTTCCTCTGCTTGTCTCCTTGAGTTACTGTCTTTTACCCCTTCGATGACAGTTACATTATGGTCACTGCTTGTTAGGTACTGGAGCACTTGCTAACTATTAGTCTTAGATGCTGCCTTGCGGTTTTCTGAAGTGATATCTACGTAAGAGGTTACACATGCTCATCCCGCGAATGTACCCGGATGGCCTTCAAGATTGAAAACAATGAGGTCCAGTTCCTGTATTGCGCCCTCTGGTGTCTCTCCTCGTTCGTCTGTTGGCCTAAGTGCCACAGAGAGGTTAGCCGGCCGCTGTGGTCTAGCGGTTCTAGGCGGTCAGTCCGGAGCCGCGCGACTGCCACGGTCGCAGGTTCGAATCCTCCCTCGGGCATGGATGTGTGTGATGTCCTTAGGTTAGTTAGGTTTAAGTAGTTCTAAGTTCTAGGGGACTTGTGACCTCAGCAGTTGAGTCCCATAGTGCTCAGAGCCACTTGAACCATTTGAACCACAGAGAGGTTGTGGCACTCGCATCTGTTGCCACAAGGAGACACGCACCTCAATCGCAGAGCACAACCGCCGTGAGTTTATCTACGTACGATGCGATGAGAATACTGCATGTATATGACTGCGCGTCCTTCACTTCTACTGTGACCATGTGCTTGTCACACAGCTGTACCACCTAAGACACAGTGTCGTTCCTACTTATAACGGCGATAGCAGACATCATGGCCCGTAACTGTTACCATATCCGTAGGAAATGTGGGAGCTTATTGTTGCTGCAGTATGGTACTTGCCAACAGAGTATAAAAACACGCAGATCGTCAATTAATCTTCGTATTTCAGTCATTGCCAGATGACTTCGAGCAGCATTTATCTGTAGTAACTTTATCCTATTACGTGTTTCTAGTGTGATCGAAACGCTTCGCAGAGGGGACGGCTGGTTAAGAGAAAATGCGTTCATACGCTTTTACGAAATACTAAATGTTCCCTGAAAACGTTTCTTGGAAACCTCCTGACTGAAGTAAATGATATTCTGAGCTTATAACCAGAACAATAGCTTTAGGGACTGATCTCGTCAGCACAAACATACGAGCAAGCTTCTCAGATCACTTAAAACTTTACTTTTCGCGAATAACTGTTGGCGGACTGCGTTCCGTATCAAACACTCAAATTTACTATCAGCTCAACATCCTGAGATTAACAGTCACTCAACAAAAATTCACGAATTTCTACAACAGGACAGTAACCTCTTCTCAAACATTAACCATCCTGCTACAAGGTGGAATATCTGGACTCATGTCACAAGGCCGTGTCGTAAACGACATCTAGCTAAAAAACTGTTTTTCCCCACAAATGCTGTTCTTTTTTATACATACATAAATGCTCGTTAAAGAAAACGTGTATATTTACAAAACGTACAAAATTTTGTTGAATTAGGAACTATATCTTTATTCTATCTACAGAATTACAGTTTTTTAAAATTCGAAACAAACTTTTTATTTTTTAAGAGCGAATGTTTTTATTTGCATTTATTTAATCATATGCGTAAGGAACACATCATTTTCTTGTGTTCCACACAAACATTTTTGTTGCACTTAGTGCGTAAGTGATTCTCTCTTCGATTCTTTTCCCATTCATAAAAGGGACATCTTTCTGGCCTTGCCGATATTGGAGTTTGTGACAGTGCATCTTCGGGCATTTCTGTTCCTAGGATGTAGCATACTTTTCACAGTGTTCCATTAATGTGGACATGTGTCATCCTGTTCTTCGTATGTGGTGTAACCAGTGCAAAAGAAAGTTTCTTCAAAAACTGGGACCGACAGGGTCTGCTTCTGACATGTACAGCTTGTAGATTACACAGGCATTTACTGTCGCTGCATCTAAAATGTAGGCTAGCGGTTTGTCATTCTTTCAGTGTCTTAGTAAGATTTGGAATCCCACTACAAAATAAAACGTTCTCGTGCAACACATTGCAATGATCTTGAGACCATACTTATCTGGTTTTTGGAATTTATACACACGAGAAGGGCATCTGCTTGTAAAGATCAAAAGTGTCTCATCAACACTAACGTTTTCTGAAGAGATGTAGTATTCCGAACAATTTTGACTGAACAAATTTCAAAATTCCCACAGTAATGAAAATTTATCTTTTTCTTTTCTAAGATATCTTTTAGTTTTTGTGTCATAACGTACTGTACTCAGTAGAAATTCAAATCTACTGTCGTCATTGTGTGTCGGAACGAAGATCGGCCATAAATGTGAGAAAAAATGTCTGTTAAGGTTAATCCAGAAATTTTTGGGGCCCCAGATATGAATAATAGGCGTAGAACAACTTTGACCTCTGTTGAATCAATTCTGCCGGTATACGATTGTATTGACTCGTACTTCTATGCTTTACGGTCAATTTCTTCGTCGGTATATTTCACCCAAATATCCATCACAAAAAGCGAAATTTCACTTTCTTTGACAAGGCCTATTGCTCTACCTTTGGGTAAGATGCGTAACTATGTTTTTTACGTGGAATACGCGAAAACATATTTACAGCTGGCTTATCTGACCAAATAGTTTGGAAAATCGCCCAATTCCATGACACACGTAGAAAACGTTCCTTCTCCGGAAAAATCTGACATGGCATCATCAGAGAACAAAGCAACGTCATCAACATCATTATAATTTTGTAACACTACACAGCTCGTTTCATTACACGAGGCATTGATTATTTTCGCATTCGTCATCTACACTCCTGGAAATTGAAATAAGAACACCGTGAATTCATTGTCCCGGGAAGGGGAAACTTTATTGACACATTCCTGGGGTCAGATACATCACATGATCACACTGACAGAACCACATGCACATAGACACAGGCAACAGAGCATGCACAATGTCGGCACTAGTACAGTGTCTATCCACCTTTCGCAGCAATGCAGGCTGCTATTCTCCCATGGAGACGATCGTAGAGATGCTGGATGTAGTCCTGTGGAACGGCTTGCCATGCCATTTCCACCTGGCGCCTCAGTTGGACCAGCGTTCGTGCTGGACGTGCAGAACGCGTGTGACGACGCTTCATCCAGTCCCAAACATGCTCAATGGGGGACAGATCCGAAGATCTTGCTGGCCAGGGTAGTTGACTTACACCTTCTAGAGCACGTTGGGTGGCACGGGATACATGCTCACGTGCATTGTTCTGTTGGAACAGCAAGTTCCCTTGCCGGTCTAGGAATGGTAGAACGATGGGTTCGATGACGGTTTGGATGTACCGTGCACTATTCAGTGTCCCCTCGACGATCACCAGAGGTGTACGGCCAGTGTAGCAGATCACTCCCCACACCATGATGCCGGGTGTTGGCTCTGTGTGCCTCGGTCGTATGCAGTCCTGATTGTGGCGCTCACCTGCACGGCGCCAAACACGCATACGACCATCATTGGCACCAAGGCAGAAGCGACTCTCATCGCTGAAGACGACACGTCTCCATTCGTCCCTCCATTCACGCCTCTCGCGACACCACTGGAGGCGGGCTGCACGATGTTGGGGCGTGAGCGGAAGACGGCCTAACGGTGTACGGGACCGTAGCCCAGCTTCATGGAGACGGTTGCGAATGGTCCTCGCCGATACCCCAGGAGCAACAGTGTCCCTAATTTGCTGGGAAGTGGCGGTGCGGTCCCCTACGGCACTGCGTAGAATCCTACGGTCTTGGCGTGCATCCGTGCGTCGCTGCGGTCCGGTCCCAGGTCGACGGGCACGTGCACCTTCCGCCGACCACTGGCGACAACATCGATGTACTGTGGACACCTCACGCCCCACGTGTTGAGCAATTCGGCGGTACGTCCACCCGGCCTCCCGCATGCCCACTATACGCCCTCGCTCAAAGTCCGTCAACTGCACATACGGTTCACGTCCACGCTGTCGCGGCATGCTACCAGTGTTAAAGACTGCGATGGAGCTCCGTATGCCACAGCAAACTGGCTGACATTGACGGCGGCGGTGCACAAATGCTGCGCAGCTAGCGCCATTCGACGGCCAACACCGCGGTTCCTGCAGTGTCCGCTGTGCCATGCGTGTGATCATTGCTTGTACAGCCCTCTCGCAGTGTCCGGAGCAAGTATGGTGGGTCTGACACACCGGTGTCAATGTGTTCTTTTTTCCATTTCCAGGAGTGTATTTAAGGTGTGCAAGTAACATCGATATAATCCTTTTGTGTGTACTGTTTGCTTACATATTTCGCTAAGTAATAAGGAAAAGAAACATGTAATCTTTCTATGTACCAACAAGGCTGAATTTTTTAAGATTTGTTTTGTTTTGCTGACATATGCCTTCTTCGGTGTAACAAGTTCTCTGATAGGCTGTTTCATTTTGATGGTTGGTAAAATAGTGTGCTGTGATTGTAGTTTTCTTAGAAGCTCTCTTACTGGCCAAGTGTTATGGCTTAAGATTGAAATGAAATACTGTGATCGGTCACTACAATACTAGGGTTTGTTTGGAAGATTTCCATATGTGTGTGTTTTCTTAAATGTTCTCTAGCTGGCCAAGTAACACGGCTCAAGAAGAAGCTGACGAAACATGACTGCTCCCTAAAATACAGCTCTGTGATGGGGAGATTTAGATATGTATGCACTTTCTTAAAAGCTCTGAGTCCCGCACGGTCCCGCACACCGTTAGGCCGTCTTCCACTCACGCCCCAACATCGTGCAGCCCGCCTCCAGTGGTGTCGCGACAGGCGTGAATGGAGGGACGAATGAGACGTGTCGTCTTCAGCGATGAGAGTCGCTTCTGCCTTGGTTCCAATGATGGTCGTATGCGTGTTTGGCGCCGTGCAGGTGAGCGCCACAATCGGGACTGCATATGACCGAGGCACACAGGGCCAACACCCGGCATCATGGTGTGGGGAGCGATCTCCTACACTGGCCGTACACCTCTGGTGATCGTCGAGGGGACACTGAATAGTGCACGGTATATCCAAACCGTCATCGAACCCATCGTTCTACCATTTCTAGACCGGCAAGGGAACTTGCTGTTCCAACTGGACAATGCACGTCCGCATGTATCCTGTGCCACCCAACGTGCTCTAGAAGGTGTAAGTCAACTACCCTGGCCAGCAAGATCTCCGGATCTGTCCCCCATTGAGCATGTTTGGGACTGGATGAAGCGTCGACGCGGTCTGCACGTCCAGCACGAACGCTGGTCCAACTGAGGCGCCAGGTGTAAATGGTATGGCAAGCCGTTCCACAGGACTACATCCAGCATCTCTACGATCGTCTCCATGGGAGAATAGCAGCCTGCATTGCTGCGAAAGGTGGATAGACACTGTACTAGTGCCGACATTGTGCATGCTCTGTTGCCTGTGTCTATGTGCCTGTGGTTCAGTCAGTGTGATCATGTGATGTATCTGACCCCAGGAAGGTGTCAATAAAGTTTCCCCTTCCTGGGACAATGAATTCACGGTGTTCTTATTTCAATTTCCAGGAGTGTCTATAAATGATGTAATTTTTTATATTTTCATATCTGTGTTATTTACAAGAAGTACATTACCATAAGTGCAATGTTTATAGTAATGTTATTTCCACTTCTTAAATACGAGTATCTGTTGGAAAATGCTTAAGCTCGTTTATGTCAAGTATCACAATATTTTTTCCATGTCTGTATTATTTCTTAAAATATATCAAGTGTGTAGCTTACAGTATTTCCACATCTGCATTATTTATCAGAAATAGAAAAAAATATAGAGGATAAATACATATTGTTACTTATAAAATTGTTTTTTACGTTAAAGTAATTACTGTATAATATTTTACTAACCATTAAAAAGAAAGAACCTGTAACAGCTCAGTATTTTACGCCAAAACAGCAAAGCGAGTCCGGATCTTTGTAGTGTATAATTCCCTTTTGTCAATGAGCATAGTTCGATTTGTTTTTACCACACTTGGTCCAAGTCACAAAGGACACTAAAATTAAGTATTTTCACATCTAAAATGCCTTTATTTTTATCAAATTACACGGGTTACTGCTTCTGACCTAACTTACAGGTTAATCTGCACTTGTCAAGGAACATATTTCGATAGTTGTACCTTACATGGTGTTACATGTAACACAGACCCTAATTGATTATTGTTATGTAACTGTACAAAACATATGAAATACTTGTTAACTAAAGCAGTATCCTTTTCATGCATCAAAATGTTATTTACACATATAAAATCTCTGTCAAAATACATAAAGGGTGTAACTTTCCAATCTGTATTACTTATCAAAAATGTGTTAACATACACACGTACACTGAACAGCTACCTTAAGGGTTTTGTCACAATTTTGCTGCTGTATCATGGTGATGTGTAGGGCAATTTTTTACAGTTTTTCTGTAAGATGGCGATATATTGGGCAAAGTATCATGCAGTCGCCACTGTGTAATAGAATAAGTTAATGTCGTAAGTATAAGATGACGAACTTTTGTACTTCAAGGTAAAGTTAACACCCTAGCTTGGAGTTGCTATAATGTGGGGGATGATATTGAAGAGCAGTTGAAAGTGTGTAGCTGGAAGCATAACAAGCCTTGTACTACTGTGCTGTATGTTATTTCATAGGTTCCACCATCGGACAAATAAGCCAGTGTGAAAAATTACAACATTAGTATTAATATGTAAACCATGTGTATTTTGATAAATAGTACAGACAATTAGGATGAGGATGTATCTATTGGGGCTCCATTGTGGCTTATGCTAAGTCTGCTACAATGATCAAACTATGCTCACTGGCAAGTGCAGCTTAACCTATGAGTCAGTGCAGCAATAGTATCATCTGCATTTTGATAAATACTACAAACATTTTATACACGGAAATATTTAATTTTGGCATCCATTGTGCCCTGTACCAAATGTGATACAATGATCAATATATAGTCACCGTAGCTTAACTTGTGTGTAGCTTAGCTTGTGACTTGTATTAGCAGTGCCAATATGTAAGGCATGTGTTTTTTAGCACAACAATTAAGCTACAACAGTAATGCCACATCTATTTTCTCTCAAAATATTTGTGTATTTTGATAAATAACACGAGTTTACTTTGGTGCAAAAATTGAATTCTCGTTCCCAATAAGAGACCTGTAACTATGTTTGTGTATTATGGTAAGCGACCCATGTTTGTCTTGTACTTGAATTCTTGAAGTATTTTGATTAATAACTTCAGTTTGGTGCAAAGATCAAATTCTCAAGAGACTGAACTTTCCACCCAGTGGAAGTATAGGAAAGATGCTTATTATGTGATAGTTCCCTAATATGAGACACCCCAACTGTGTTGAGTTTCTCAAACACATCTGTTGCGTGCCAGACGACGGCACAGCGAGTAGGACGCCATAGTTGAGCCATCAATAAGTTCATCCCAGTAAAAATAGAACTACTTCCCTTCACCTTTATTCACCCTTTTTCTTTCTTTCCTTTCAACAAAACAAAAAAACAAAAAATTACCACCCCCTTTTATTCACCCTTTTTTTTTAATTCCGGACATCACACTGGCGACCGTTTACAGGACGCCAATCTTCGGATTTTACTGGAATGAACTTAACAAGGGCAAATTAAAGTAAAATCATACGTGTAGTAATATTTATTGTCTTGTACATTGGCTAAAAAATACTGTAATTTTCTCTTTCATGCCCAATATGAAAACGAGAGCTAACGTTGTTTCAAGATTAACAAGATTTCTGCAAGCTTCAACGCAGCGCGGTGAGTAGTGCAAAAGCATTTGTTCTGCTATGCCATTGTCCAGCGTGCGCCTCCCGCCTATGCTAACTTTTATTCCCATTTCCCATGCCTTTCCCTGAACAAGAATCATACCCTTTGTCAATGGAATTTCTATTATTGTAACATTGAAATTCAACAGTAAGATATGCAGAAGTCATTGTTATGAGTCAATCCTGTTTGTTACGTCATGTCACCACTTTCCGATTAGCTACGCGAATACGGTTACAACCACAATAATAATTCAGACATTTTTGGAAATTCTATCAAGTAATAGTTATTACCGTCTAACTATTTAAATTTTATTTATATTTTGTACTTTGCAAGCCATCGCCATTCTGGGTGTACTATTTGTATATTTCACGTTTGTTAATTATTGGCAAAAATGGAACAACAGCAACAGCAAACTGATAACGGTGATGCTACTGTATCATCAGCATCCCCTTTCCTAGGCTTTTCCAGCCCAGAATCTATGGAATTTACTGCAGGTGTATCACATCAAATAATACTAAGTAACGAAAGTAATTCATCAGGTGACACACCCAATAATCCTGACCCTATGGAAAACGATAGTAGACTTGTCCAACTAGGGATTTCCCACTCCGATCCTAATTTGCACAACTCTAGTGAAAGGAACAATGATCCAAACATTGATCCGAATCAGTACGGAATTTTAATACAACTTCTTACGCGAAGTATGGATAGCATCCTTAATGAAAGGTTTGATAAACTAGACACTAGATTTGATAAACAGGAGCAGAGTACAAAAGAATTAAACAGCAAAATCGATCAATTGTCTTCTGAGGTAACATCTACTCTGGAAAAACAGGCTAACCAAATCTCAGAACTTAATTCAAAAACGTCACAATTGACCGAAAGTTTCAACGAATTGTCATGTCGTGTAAACACTCACGAAAATTCCTTTGTTAAATATCAAACAGTGACAAATTCCGAAATGCAGTCATGTAAAACCAATTTGGATCAGGTCACGAACGCTCAGGCTCAGGTCAATGACCTAGTTCAGAATTTCGTGCAAAATCAAACCACCTCACAAAATAAAATTTCGATGGATATCGAAGGTATTACTCAACAAGTTAGCGTAGTATGCTTACAACAATTAGAAATGAAAGAAAAAAATTTCCCATTTGGAGGAAAAAACAGAATCGCTTTCTTTAGAGGGTAACGCAAACATTGCAGAAAAATTAGTGCACGAATGTGGTATTTGCAACAAGCTCATTGAGCAAAGGGTAGAAACCGCTACAAAAGAGATTTTAAACCAGGCCATGTCGCAGGTGCAAACCGAGACCAACACTTTAAAAAACCAAATTTCTCAGTTATTAACTCCCGATTCTAACGTAGTTACTGTTCCGCCTACAACCCCACTCACAACGAGTTCACCGCCTAATTTCACTGTGCAGTTTGTTCCACAGTCTAACAGCGAATCACTTGCGAGCGAAAAACATCAAACAGAGCCGCTCTCAGTGATCGCACAAAACAGTAACTCTCAACCACCCTTGTGCCATGAAGTTTCACCAGGGAACAATAGTTCAGGCCCTATAGTGCCTGCCGGTATTGTTGACGGTAACATGATTAAACATGCCTATTTTCCAACGTTCCGTTCCGATCCTCAGGGGATTCGCTACACTAAGTGAATATGTGCCGTAGCGTGCATAGGGCCCCGAGCTGTGGTGGTGCTATTTCCCTTTTAGTTTTCTGCACCGCTGCCTACTCTTTTACTATTCTTTGTATCTATCAAAACAACTCTTCAACTAACAATCTATCTAGAGAGTCGGTAAAGAATAACCGGATATGACTATTTTACCCAAAAGTGATTTCGGAAATTACCGTCTGGACTTACTGTATCTTCAGCAGCATTCATTCGTAGCTTAAACGAAATTTTACCTGTTTATTTTCGTGACAATATTACTTCATATGTTGACGATATTCTTATTGCTAAACGTTCTTGGAGTGAGCATGACAAAATTTTGGATTCATTATTACGTGTTTTTGCTAGAGTTGGCATTACAATGAACTTGGAAAAATCTGAATTTGGTCGTTCTCAGGTGAAATTTCTTGGTCATATTATTTCTACAGAAGGTATTCTTCCAGATCAAGAGAAACTAGACACTATTCGTAATTATGCTGTTCCTACTACAAAACGTGATGTTCGTAGTTTCCTTGGTCTCTGTAATTTTCTTAGACGCTTTGTTAGATTGGATTATTTGGCCACACCCCGTTTGTGTGAACTATCTGGAAGGAATTCTAATTGGTGTTGGGATGAGGAAGCTCAATCAAAATTTGAAAAACTTCGTGAATGATACCTAAGCGGTGCACCCGATTGTTTTTATTAGGTCTTTTGACGGAATGTTTCCGCACAACTGGTCAGATGCGGAAAAGATTTTTTTTGTAAGTAATCTGTTGAGGGGACGAGCATCCAGATGGGGAGCTGAAATAAAAAGGCAAAATTTAACTTTCAAGCAATTTGAAGAGGCTTTTCTGCAGGAATTCTGGTCAGAACATGAACAAAAACAACTTCGACGTGAAGTTCACAATCCCGAATCATACAACCCTCGTAAAGAAACTTTGCGTCAATATTTTGAAAGATACCTGGACAAAACACTTTATTGGTCAAAACCGGCCGATCTTGCCGATGTGATTAACACCTTAAAAAGTCATTTACCCCTGCATTACCGGACACAATTAATTGGTGTTCCGGAAACTAACATCAAGAAATTTCTAGATTATTTGAATGAAGTAGACCTTGTGTTTAGAGGAGATTCAGGGAACACTCCACATATTTATAATGCTAATTCCAACTCTCGCCAAAACAATTGCCATAATTTCAATCAAAATAACAACAGCGGTAACATGTGGAATGCAAACCCGCTTCCTCAAAATCAGGGGCAAAAATCACAACAGCCCAACTTCACACAACATTCGCAGCAATCTTGCGATCCCCGATTCCAAAATTCCAACAATTACAACAGTTTTGGTAATGGTCAATTTTACTGAAAAAGTAATAGTAATGGCAACAGACGCAATGGTAGTTTCAATAACAATCAGTACTCCAGAGGCATCAACAACCGTAACCGAAACAACAACAATCAAAACAGACGTCAGGATGGAAGATACAACCCTGGTTATTTTGAGAGAAATTCGCCATATCAGCAGAATAATTCAAATTGTCAAAATTCTAGAGTCAGTTATCCACCCCCGCAGTGGGGAAACCCGAACTATACACCACACAACTACAATTATATGTTTCCGAATGCACGACACTTTGTACCAACAAACAATGCTAATAATCAGGACTGCGGTAATCAAACTCCACCGAATACCAAACATGTCCATGAACAAAGGATAAATATTATTGAGGTAAGTGATGACCAAAATGCGTCGCCTAATAACGCGGCGGAAAACATGAGCAGACCGGCGTAAGCGCCCAACCCCCGGTCGAGAACGTGAGCACGGGCGCAAATAATCTTGCAAATTGTTTTTTGAGATTCCAAGACGGACACACTATGGAACATGACCTTCTTGCCGAGAATAATAAGTCTAGTAATAACGACAAAGTAAAGGTAACGGTTCAGGCAACTGCTGTTTTATCGTTAGAGAAATCCATTGTAGAAGTGTTATTCGACACTGGAGCGTCAGCAAGCGTGATTTCTAGTTCCCTGTACTTGGATCTAGATAAAGGTTCTAAACTTCCGACGTTTCCAGTGCAGAACTGCCGAATCATCGGTGCCACTGGAAACAAATCAAAAAAATGTCAAATTACAAGCTCTTCTAACTTTTGTTGTTTCCAACGTGCATGTTCGTTATCATTTCCTTGTTGTGGATAATTTAACAGTTCCATGTCTTTTCGGCATCGATTTCTTAAATCAGTATCGAGCAGTGATTGACTTACTGAATGGTATCTGTCAATTGACGGTTGAAAAGCAAAGAATTTTGATACCTTTATCTAAAACAATTAATAACAACAATTCTTATCGGGACGTACGTCACTTGAAAGTACAATCTGTGCCTATCACTAATTTTTCTATGACAAACAATTGTAATTCTTCTTACAATGCTGATAGTAAAACTCTGTGGGAAAAGTGTGCCGAAGCCTACCATCTAACTGATTTGCAAAAACAGAATCTGTTTCACCTTCTTCAACAATTTTCAGTAGTCTTTCAAGATAAACCTGGTATCATACGTGGGTATGTGTACAAGATGGATGTCAAACCCCACCTAACATTTTGTCGTACACACTACAATATACCGTGATCTAAAAAACCAGCGGTTATGCAGGAAATTAACAGAATGCTACGTTGGAAAATCATAGAAAATTCGCACTCGCCGTATTGCAACCCTTTGTTGTCAGTTTCGAAACCCGATGGAAGCGTGCGTCTTGTTCTCGATGCACGCGAAATCAACAAAATTATTATACCGGTAAATACTCGCCCTGTAAATCTGGACGAACAACTCCTGAAATTTCACAACGCCAAATTTCTGACTAATATCGACCTACGATCGTCCTACTACCAGGTTCTTCTACATCCTGAATCACGTAAATATACCGCATTTTTGTGCGAAGGACGATCATACCAATTCCGTGTTTTGCCATTCGGGTTACGAATAAGTGCAGGAATCTTTATCGAGGCGCTTGACGACGTCCTCGGGCCAGATTTACTTTCCCAAATCACTCCCTATGTGGATGATTTAGTTGTGGCGACTGCCACCTGGGAAGAACACGTCGATCTTCTAAGACAAATTTTGATTAAATTCGCCGATGCAAGCGTGACAATCAATTTGGAAAAATCAAGGTTCGCCCGACAACAGATTAAGTTCCTTGGCCACATCATCACGCCGGAAGGCATCAGGCCGGACTCTAAAAAGACTGAAGCAATTCGCAACTTTCCTGCACCCCGAACCAAAAAACAACTTAAAGCATTTTTGGGTCTTTCGTCATTTTTCAGAAAGTTCGTGACACAGCAAGCTCTTAACAGCCCACATCTTCTAAATCTTCTAAAGAAAAATTCCCTTTGGCGATGGACTACAGAATGTCAGGCCGATTTTGAAAAAATTAAACAATCATTAATCCACGCACCACTCCTCTGTCATCCGGACATGTCAAAAGACTTCTGCCTATCGACCGATGCGTCATCTTATGGACTTGGGCCCTTTTTGTTTCAACTATCTGTTGAACATGATCGAACAATAGTAAAACCTATCAGTTTTGCCAGTCGCACCTTAACTGAATGCGAGAGATCGTATTCAGTTACGGAACGCGAGACCCTTGCAATTATTTGGTCTATGCGAAAATTTCAATATTTTCTCTGGGGAAAACATACACGCATCTATACAGACCACCAAGCTTTATCATTTTTACTGTCTTGCAAATTACTTCATTCCCGGCTCACTCGTTGGTGTTTGTCGTTACAAGAATACGATTTCGAAATTATTTACATCTCCGGCGAAACCAATATTGTTGCGGACGCTCTTTCTCGTCTTCCGCACGATGCGAAAAATCTTTCAGATTTGCATGAGCAAACTTCCGACTTTCAGGTCATGTTAATGTATGACGAATCCTACAACCGCTACTATCACCGAATCTGCAGGGATTTTGCACAGTTACAAGATGCCGATCCTAGGTGGTCTACAGTAAAAACAAAATTATGTCAGAATTCAAATTCTAATCTTCAAAATTACTACAAGATCAACAATGGTGTACTGTTTCATCGTTCCCATCTCGTGTCAGAGCGTTGGTTGGTATGTTTACCGGAAGCTTATGTTGACGACTTCATTTTGTTCACCCACAAAACCTGGGGACATTATGGCATTAATAAATGTGCCGCCAAGATCCTACGCTTCTGCTATTTTCCTAACATGCGACGTAGAGTCCTGCAGGTCATTCGCAAATGTATCATTTGCCAGAAGGCAAAATATTTGAACAAACATGCATCAATTGAATTGCATCCCATTCTTCCAAAGCAACCGCTTGATTTGATTTCCGTAGACATTGGCGGACCCTATCCACAATCCCGCGGTGGTGCTAAATACATTTTGGCTATATTGGACGTTTTTACTAAGTATGTGAAATTGTACGCCTTGCGCACAGCCACTGTTGCGGCTATCATTCGACGCTTTTCGGCCGACTACCTAGCCCGCGTCGGAAAACCTGTCGCTGTCCTAACGGACAATGCATCGTACTTTACGAGTGCAAAGTGGAAATCATTTCTGCAAGATTCCGATATTAAACATGTTCTTACTTCCCGATTTCACCCACAGGGTAACCCCGTTGAGCGAATTTTTAAAGAATTTAATCAATTTATGCGCATCCATTCTTCTACAAAACATTCCAAATGGATAGAATACTTCGCTCGGTTCGAGTACATTGTGAACAATTTGCCACATAGTTCAACCGGATTCTCACCTGCCGAGTTATTATCAGACGAACCAGAAAAAAAACTCATGGTCAAGTCCCCTGCCTAAGTTGTCTTCGAACGATATTTCTTTGCAGGAAAAGGTAAGGCAAGCTGCCATTACCCTGGCACACACTGCGGAGCTCCGGAAGAAAAAATTTGATAAACGGGTCAGACCGACACGTGTGTTCGAAATTGATGATTTGGTATTGCTCACAACCCATCCCAAATCTACGAGGCTAAAACGTTTGCTTAAGAAATGGCAATTAGTTTACTCAGGTCCATACCGGATCGTCGATATTCCTCACCCTGGATGTTATTTATTAGCATACCCTACAACACAGAAAGTTAAAGGACTTTACGCCCACCACCACTTAAAGCAGTATGTAAAGTAAGAGAAAGAGAAAGGATGTGCTAGTTACAGCTAAAATGTTAGTGTTAATTGTTAGTCAATACAAAGAATCATAACGCATTAAACTATAGCAAATCTACGTTAAACATTACATGCAATCCAAGAACTATTTAATGTACGTTATATTTACTATGCTACGAATAATTTGACTACTAGCCAAGGACAACGAAGTTAGCGACCAAACTTACTCCTTAAACAGGTATTTTCTAGAACAGGAAACTATGTACAAGAAAAAAGATTTTATTATGTTAATAACTGTGATGAATTTGAGAGCCACCAGAATGCTATACTATACGCCAGCATGAGTGAATGATTGTGCTGAAATGAGTGTGAAAGAATGAATGTGAATTTTAGTTTATATGGTAGTTTTTATGATGATGATGAGGATTTCGTTGTGTGTGAGCCAATGATGCCACCACGTAGTATTATTTGATGATTTGCGATTTATATTGAAGCTATTCTATGAGAAGAAAGGTGAATATTAATTATATGAAGCTCTATGAATGAAAACGATACGTGTGTATGAATACTGATAGATGTTAATGAGAAATGATTCGCCGTGTAGGCAATAAAAAAGGAGAAAGAAAAACTTATTGGGTATGTACCCTATTTAAAAAACCATTATCTCACGCTTGGCATAAAGAGTTTGTGTGCTCTCCATCGTAACAAACGTAAATTTTGTACATAGGTCATTGTGGAGGAAAAATGTTTATCAGCCACAGCGAAATAAATAATCTGCTTACGTAGCGAATAAAAATTGCTGTCGTTATAGAATCTCATTCTTTACACAGGCTAATTGTGTAGTACCATGCATGCACGCTGCCTTCGTAAGATTCGTATCCTAAATTTACGAAGGTCGTGTTTAATGGTTACGAACTTATGAACTCACTAACATTAACACTATTTAAAAAAATGTTTTTATCCTGTGAAGTAATTTAGGTGAAATCTAGCACTCATTACTTGATACTGTGAGGACATGGACATATATATTTGTGTAAGTGGGATAGTATATAAGTTATGCAATTTTATGTCGTTCTGTCTGGACCAGAGTTAAGAAAATGCGACTCTCATAAAACAATTGCTAGGATACGAAGTCTCCCGCTCTCTGCTCATGTTCTCGACCAGGAAACAAAAACTACACGACTACCGGTACGACGTACAATTCACGATTACAAGAAAACATACTTTAGTGTATTAGATTTTTCTTTCTCTTTCAGCAAAGTGGATAAGTTTTTGAAGATTTGTGTGTGAAGCAGTACGACACAGCTGTCTTCGTGGACACAGTGATTTTCTTGTCTTTATGGAAACTAAAGCGCATTCATTTTCCTATACCTACAGGAAATTCATATATTTATTTTACTACGTGATACTCACTAAAGTACACCTCTTATGGAAGGATCCTATAGTCATTTATTAGTACGTTTACTGACCGAATTTTTTTCAGGAATATAAACTACCGTGTCATTAAGCGCGTATTTACCTAAACATGACTGATTCAACGAGTGAATTAAACCATATACGGTACTCACATTGATTCTTGCAAAAATCTTTGACTGATTTACAGGAAGTGATTGACAATGATCATTGAATTTCTTTTTGCTTAAACAGCAATTCGGATCAACTTTAAAGGATGAAACTGAATACAACATGAATTGGCTTAAAGTCAGTGACACTTGCGCAATGGCAAAGTTTATGATGCATACGTTACGCAAACAGATACACTATTCGTCGCACACATGTGTGAAAACACTACTGTATTGATGAAGATTTTGTAAATATGAATATAACCGAATCCTTCTATCTTGATCCTACTCCCACCTCCTTGCCCACTGCTGGACGATGGATAGTGGGGTAGTGAGGTTTTTTGCACTATTCTTTTGTATATTTTGTCCATTCATAATTTGCAGCACTTAGGGTCTCTCGTCGAGTTTTGCAGAATTCTTGATGGCAGATGCCATAGATTTCAATATTCTGTAAAGAAGGAGATAGTACTCCGTTAGTGCACATGCACAGCAAGAAATAGATGGCACAACCTGAATTTCGTGTACATAAATATGTCATGTCATGTCTAATTGTAAAATTTTGTAAATGTAAACAACTAGCAATCTCAATATAAATCTGAATTTTGTAAAGTTTCACAGGACACGACTAGCAAAACATGTCTAATTGTAAGTTTTTGAAGATGTAAACAACTAGTATTCTCTATATAAATATGAATTTTGGGAGAGTTTCACAGGTCACGACTAGCAAAGTATTTCAATGGCTATGTAGCAACTTAGCTACGAAGAAGTTCATTTGTATTATGTATATTGAATTTCATGTCTATAGTAGGTAATCATTTTATGTATATGTACATGTCCATTTTTTCTATGTAATTTTGAACTTGCCTATTCAAAACTTAAATGTCCTCTTGTGAAGGCTACACACAAAACAGTCTATGTGCACCTAATATGAAAGGAGAAAAGATGCAAAGTGTAATTTTGCTCAAAAGTGAAGTGTTTGTGAAAATGTGTTCTCAGAAGGAACAGGACGTCGAACCTCCCTTCTGAACAGTGTAAAAAAAAATCAAATAGTGTTGATAAAGAGAAATCAACCAGTCAAGAGTAAAAATATGATAGAAAAGTGTTTTCCGTACAAAGTGATAAGTTTAATCTCAAATTCTACGATAAAGTGCAATGATGCGTATCACAGTGATCCCTACCTTGGAAAGTGCTTGGAAGTCGGCGTTGTACGGTCTTCGGATGCGGCTACCAGTACTGTCGCGTCCGTCGTAAGGGGTGGCGCCGCCAGACGTGTCACCGCCTATTATACCTCAACAGCGGACACGAGCGCGAGGCCGTACGCAGTGCCGCGGTGCGTGGTGGATGGACCACTTTATCAAAATTACTGCACTCGTGCACGCACAGCCACTATTAAACACCAACAATACTGACATGAACTTTGTTGTCATCGACAACTTAAAACCAAATTGTATGACCTTTTGTGTTCTTTTGTCGTAAGCAGATTCATTACCTATTGTCCTGATGTGCAAACTGTAAAGTAAACAAAGTTGTGGTGCTGTGACTTTTACTGTGCTTCGCACGACGCACCACACTGAACTGAGGCAAAGCATAGTGCTCACTGGTCGACACAATAAGAACTGTGAATACAGGGTAGCAGCTATTGTTTTAATAACAGGACTGCCAACGGTGCAGGCATCTCTCTAAAAAAAAATGAATCATCCATTGATCAATTTCAAAGTGGCTATTTTGTAATGTGCAACAATTTATGTATATTTACTTAAACTTTGTACTTTAGGCTATAATTCTTTATATATGTATGTACTTGTCATATGTTTGAAAATGTTGTATAATGCTGGTGCAAACACTGCACAACCTTGTTCGTCAACTCAAATCTGGTACTGCCGCGAAGTTTGAAAAACTTACGCATCAGTAGAGGGGGCCGTGTGGCGATACCTGTAAGACACCGCTAGCCCACGCCTCTCGCGGTGTGCGTTTAACCCCATTTAAATGACGCGCCAAGCGCGCGCCCAGCGGCTGTACGATTAATTAAATAATCGGCGTGAATCACAGTTGAAATCTCTGGTCCAGAGGGACGTGAAGAGGCTGTGGTCCAGAGAGAGAGTAGAGTCAGTCGAGTCTTGTTCAGTCTTAAGAGTCAGTCGAGCTAGAAAGTGTCTTGTGAAACGATCATTCTGTGGATAATATTAGTGTCATGATTTCTTTTATATGTGTTGTGTTGTCTTCTTCGATGAGTAAAAAAAAAAAAAAAAATATAGGTAAAATAAATTTTTGTGATGTCCATCAATAAGTTCATTCCAGTAAAAATAGAACCACTTCCCTTCACCTTTATTCACCCTTTTTCTTTCTCTCCTTTCAACAAAACAAAAAAACAAAAAATTACCACCCCCTTTTATTCACCCTTTTTTTTAAATTCCGGACATCACAACATCTGTTGCGTGCCAGACGACGGCACAGCGAGTAGGACGCCATAGTTGAGCCGGACACAGTACACAGAGGTTGATACAAAATTTATTGTGTTTGGAGTTTTTGCGACATCGGTATTAAGACAATATTTCAGCTTAAAGCTGAGTGGATATTACTGAACTCTTTTATTGTTGTTATTTGTGACGGAATTAACTAAAATTATTGACAATTAGGTTCATTTTCCAAAGAACGTTGTTAGCAAGTGCGTGGTCTTTTGTAAGATGGCGAAATTCCTAATATTCGATAGTATGGGTATCCAAATACGTGACTGTGTCGCATATTACAATACCTATCACATATTTGGGGAATTCCTTCTATTACAATTTGTTCTGTGTAATTTACACTATACTATCATGAGATAACAGTATTTTATCATTTATTGTAGTAAAATTTTGGCAACTGCGTTTATTTTAATTCGATTAACTTATCATAAACAGGGATCACTTTGACTAGTCTTATGATCAGAAATTGGAATGTCTCCTGGAACTTTCCTGCAAGGCAGTTTTTTCTCAGAAGTTGATCAATATTACTCCAAATTCGAAGTACTTCGTTCACAGTAATTATAAAAAATAATCTAACAAATAAAATAATAGAAGTTGAAGTCCTTTAAGAAGTATGTCTGATTATTGTATTTATTCTTTGTAGATGGCATTGGCACCTAAAAGGAAAACGTGGGATAAAGACACCATGTTTCGTGCCATTACCTGTGTGAGAAATTGCGAGATGGGGTACTTAAAAGCCTCAAAAGTTTTTGCTGTACCAAAATGTAGTTTGGAAAGCATAAAACTCGTACACCCGAGAAGCTGGTTGGTGTTAATCTTGGAAGAAGGCCTGTTCTCTCATCTCAGTTGGGAGGTGAACTAGTGAAATACTGCCTTGCAATGGAAGAGCGATTTTATGCTCTGAAATTTAAGTACGTACGAAGCATGGCCATTCAATTAGCTGTCGGGAATAGACTGAAGAATCCCTTCAATTCAGAAAACGCTACAGCAGGAAAGAAATGGCTCCAAGCTTTTCTTAAGAGACATCTCATTTTATCAATGAGAACACCTCAGGGTGTCGCAGCAGCAAGAGTGGAAGCTTTCACTCCAGAAAATGTGGGTAGATTTTTTTGATATTTACGAATCTGTGCTATCTAAAATCAACCATAAACCGCATCGAGTCTACAATGTTGACAAAACTGGGGTGACGTCTATGCAGCACAAACACAGCGAGGTTATTGCTATGAAAAGGGAAGAGAGAAGTTGCTGCCTTCACTTCAGCAGAAAGGGGAAATCTCATCACAGTTGTAACGTGTATGAACGCAGCTGGCACTTATGTTTCACCACCAATCGGCTTCCCAAGGAAGAATATGAAGCAGGAATTGATGGACGGTGCACCTGCAGGATCAATATGAGCTTGTCATCCAAGTGGCTCGATACAAACTCACATTTTTACTCAGTGGTTTGATCATTTTGAGAGTCATGTAAAGGCATCTTCAAATGATCCTGTCATTTTGATTCTTGATGGGCATTATTCCCACACAAAGAATCTCGATGTGTTAGATAAATCACATGAAAACAATGTTCATATTGTATGTTTGCCACCTCACTCGACGCATAAAAATGCAACCACTTGACGTCGGATTTATGGGGCCTTTGAAAACCTATTATGCCCAAGAGATAGAAACGTGGTTGGCAAGTAACCCAGGTCGTGTTATCACCCCATTATTAACAGCCAGGTTATTTGGGCAGCTTACAGCCGAACAGCAACAATGGAAGCATCTGCGAATGTCTTCAGAGAAACAGGTCTCATCCCATGCAAGAGAAACATATTTAGGGAACATGAATTTTCAGTTCGTCGCTATGCTGACACTTTTCAAGAAAGAGATGCCAAAAACTAAAATGAAACTACTGACAATGATGATGAAGCTGTCACCCTGGCGGACACATCGCAAAACCACCTGGAGATAGTCAAATGGGTCAAACATCGCGTTCCTGCTCTGCTGCGTTACTAACTTCAACTCCTTATGTGAAGCAATTACAAGAATCTAAATAGAAGAAATCAGAGGCTGAAGCTAAGAAAGCAGTCAGAAAGTTAATTGTGGAGAAGAGTGGAAAATCTTCAAATCGTAGAACTAAAGCAGAAGAATCGTCTAGTGACTCGGCATCCGATGTCCATCTTGATGACAGTCGGGAGTCAGACAGCAGTGATGACGATGACGCAGAGCGTCTGTTAGTACTGGGCGCTTTTCTGAAGACAAACACTGGGAGTAATGGACACAGTGTACGAAATGTTATCGCTGGATTCATGAAGATTGCGGTGTCACAGAAGACAATTTTCTTTGCCCCAGATGTAGTTAATATAAACCTAAGTAGTGTGAAATGAGTAAAGGATAACATAAGTGAATGGACATGTAAAAATTGTATATTCATATGTCATTATTCTATAATAAAATAATTAAAGCAAAATATTATTACTATCTCATATTAGGAAACTTTGATCTCATTTCTGTGAAATGCCTTCTTTGTGAAGATTTAATAACTACTCTGAAAGATAGTTCATTATTTCAAATACGATAATGGTATGATAAAATTAAATGATGCAAGACATTATTATCATCATAAAAAAATAAAATTGCACTTACTTTTAGGTCTTTTAAATGGGTTTACAAAAGTGTGTCTCATATTAGGCACCTTTCCTCTATGTGTCTCTGACACACATTTTTTTTTTACTGTGTAGTGTTCACATTCCACATTAGCACGATTACGAAGTTATGTTTGAGTATCACGAAAGTGTTCATTTAGATATTGAGTCTAAGTTGTAGAATGCATCAAAGATCTTGTCAAAGTGCACCCTTTTTGGTCTGATGTATTACGTTAAAGTTTTGGAAACTTTGATGTTGCTGAATAAGCATGCTCCATTGGAAGGTCCCAAATAAAAATTAATAACAATAGCTGTATTACACAGTCAATAACGTTTATTATGCATTTTTTCTCGATAAAATATATTCTTCTGCCTAAACTGGTGATTGATCGGTTCTTTTTTGTAGCACCAGTAACATGGCACGATTTAGCCCCAAAGCTGAAGTATCAACTATTGCTTTAGTTTGTTATTTTAGCGCATTATATGTGCTTTTTAACTGATGTAGAACGTTTAAGACATGGAAATAGCATTGGAAATAGCATTGGCATTCGTAATTTGAGAGTCCACATTCATATTTTAGACGCCAAGTGTAAGACACACAGTAACTGCTCTCTTCTAGTAGCTAATACATTATTTCATCTCATGTGCTTTTTATACAAGAGTAATACAAACATTTAAGAGATTAACATAACCAGCTCATATGTGTGTGTGATGTGTGCATGTACATGTATGAGGTGAGTGTATGTGTGTATGTGTTCATGTATTTTAATAAATAATGCAGATGTGAAAATTGTGTTATACCCTTTACACATTTATGACAAACATTTTATAAGTGTAAATAGCATTGTGACACTTGAGAGGCATATTATTTTAGCTAAGATGTACAATTGTGAAACAATAATAAAACAATTTAGATGTGGAAGTATTTAATTAGGTGCTCTACAACATCTTGCAACAAGTGTGGTCCAATGATCGAATTATGCTTCTTGCACCTTATAGTGTAAGTTATATCAGCTGTAACTGTTTAATTAAAAAAAAGAAACAAATTTACATGTAACAAGAGACATTTGTTTTCTAGACACTTTTCCCCTGCAGATATCTATTTTTGATACCTGGCATAGATGTGAAAACACTGTTAGTTACACCCTTTATATATTTTGGCTAAGTAACACAGACATGAAAATGAAAGTGATACTTAACGTAAAGAAGCTTACACATTTTTTACAGACATTTTAGACATGGAGATAACGCTAACGTTAACACCATATATTTGTTCTTACACATTTTTGGTCAATGTTTGAGCAGAGTGAAGACAAGAATCTCTATAAATTACACACAAGATTATATTCCTAATTGCAATCGCTACATGAAGAGTGGGAAATAGACAAATGGGGTATCACATTGACCAGTGTGACCTCTAGTATTTAAAAAAAAGATATAATCACTTCAAAGCAAAAAGGAAAAAAAAAGATTGGAGAGTGCTGAGACAACATTAGAAGGGGGATATGAGAATATAAAGAGGGCCATACATGAAGTAGCGAAAAAAGCCAAAAAGAGTATGAAAAGAAGATGCACCCAGTTTCGTGGAATATAGAAGTAACAGAGATGATGGAAAGTAAAAAGAAAGGTTATTTGAAGTTCCTGAGTGTAGAGATAGATATAAGACACTAAAAAGAGAAGCAAAAAAGTGATAAAAAAAGAAAAATAAGGGTAGGGGAAAAGATGTGAATAAATAGAGAGGATGATTGGTGGGACTCGTAGTGCTGAGGCATGGAAAACAACTACATCATAATGATATTAGCCACTGTCGGAGATGCGAGGAGTCTATCTGAAAGAGTATTACATTCCATTGGAATAGAAAACATATTACATAAGAAAGGGTCATGTAATGAGCGAAATAATTATAGGCGATAGGAAGTGATTCCCTTCGCTCGAGGGCTGTACTCGAAGGTACTGAGAGACCTGGTGGACAAAGAAATAAGTTATAAGGAGCAAGAAGAGCAAGCAGAATTCCTGGTAGGTAGGTTGGTAATGTTCAACATCTTCACAACCGAACTAATATGTGAAAAAAGCACAGAGGTTAGAGGAGACGCATGGAGCGTTGATTGACGTAGAGAAACGTAGCCACCAAGAAACTGGGAAAAGTTGAAAGAAATGTGCATACGACACTTGCAGATGGGATCTCACCCTGTCTGGGTAATTCGGCCGCCTGGTGCAAGTCTTTTTATTTGACGCCGCTTCGATCCTTGCGTGTCGATAATTATGAAATGGTAAGGAGGACAACACAAACGTCCAATCCCGAGCGGAGAAAATCAACAGCAGTGTCAGGAATCAAACGCAGGGCTCTGAGATCAATACTGGTAAAATCTGTTTTGAAAATATATGAAAGTAACACAGCAGGAGTAAGGATTGCCAGTAATTAGACAGAAGTTAATAAGGATCGTTGGCAGGGACGTCAGCTGTTACAAAGCCTCTTTAAGCTGAATGTACGAGCAGTCCTGCAGATTTGCCATAAAAATGCCGGGAAATGGGAGTGACATTAGAGGAAAGTACAATATTCAGAAACATTTTTCAGATGACCTGAGTTTTATGATAGGAAAGCTTAAAGAGAAATTAAATAAGGTTGGCCCTAAGATAAAGTACTTGGCCATTGGAATGAAAAATAAAAATAATTTAGAGAAAGTTGGAGAAGCGATTGTAGGTGTGGGAAAGACAGAATATCTTGGAGTGTTATTTAATACACAGTGTACAAGTGTAAGGTGTCAGGCAAATCCAACACCTTCCATGAAAACCCTAACATGATAATCAAATCCAGTTGTATGTCACGTAGCTCCGAATAAATTGTGACATTAAATTAACCAAAGTAATACGAGTAACGAGTGAGCAAATGGAATACCACAGACTAACAGAAGAATGCCTAAATTCATGTCATATCATCCCACCGTGAGACAGACGCAGTTCTGAGGGGAGAAACGGGAACAGAAGCCGAGAGCAGAACCGTGTTAAGCTAGAAGGCCCTACGATAAGGGACGGACAGCCACGTCACCAGCTAACCACGAGGACCACCCCCCAGCCCATGTTAAAAGATAGAGCCCTCCAGAAGAACAGTATAGATCTTACGATAACGCTAAAAGGCCACACCAGCTGCAAGTTTCAGCGTGGGGCTTTTTCGCGTCTCTGTTATGTTGCAAACTTTAAAAACATTGCCCCACCACGAAAAGTATAACGATTCTCATTGGATAGACATAATTTTTGTAGGCGGAGCTCAAGGTTAACATTGAGACCCTGATTGGTCAGATGAAAACACAGCCAGATAGTTTTTTTTTAACCAACTTCGGTAAATTGTAGTAAGTAGATGTCAGGAGAGAGTTGCTTCCGAGATGGCGAGCTGTATGGAGCTGCGCCGGTCGCTGCCCCCTGACGAACACCGACAAGGAATTGAACGCACGCGATGCCGCATTTTTGAGAGCATAAGGCTTCACTCAGAACTGCAGAAGTCTCATCTGTTACATCCCCTGTTTACGTAATACTAGTGTCGATCGTCAATTGAAGCTCATGGTATTCAAATTTGCTACGTAAGGTAAAATCTGAAACGCGATGATTTTTTTGTTATATAATTATTGAGAAGCCACATCAGCCACTGTAATTTACGACAAGTTACATAAGTAAATATAGATAATTGAGGGTCATTGTAGACCATTTTGATAGTTTTCTATTTTGTGAAACTTAATTTAAACCTAGATTATAGATGTGATATGGCATAGGTCATCCTTCGAGCCATTGTAGAACTTGGAAACCCATTCAGGAGATATTCGGTCACATTTTTGTTGAATGCAGTTGGTTTTTATCATCCTGTATTAAAACATTTCCTTTTATCAATAGTGCAATTTATAAACAATGTTTTGTGAGTAGAATAAAATTTCCAATGGTAAACTTAACTGCTTTTTCGACCTTATTTTACCAGCTAACTAAAAATAGGAAAGCCTTGAACCCCTTCCACTAAATTTAGTTAGTATTAAGATTCTTTTGCAGGGAGTGCAGTGGAGTTGACGCTGAAATCAATAAGTACTTGGTTATATCATCGCTAGTCTCACTGAACTCTTGTGAACTCTACATGTCACGTGTGGTCTGACGTCTCCTTACCAGCAACAGGTCCCAGGTTCAAACTAGTCAATTCCCTAATAAACACGCTCAGAGCGTCGTTGCGCGAAAGTGGTAGGGAGACACGACTTAGAACGACAGACACCACGCAGAATGTTAGACAAGTAATTGTGAAATCACTGGTAGGGTTGACAGAGGATGACCTGTAACTAGGGTAAATCTGATTCTTCAACTGAGTCTCAGTACCGATGTTACTTCGCACAGGGTACATGTTACTGAAGTTATGTGGTAGAGGGTGCTTCCTGCAAACGTTGTGTCACAGTATGGATCCAATCAGGTTTCCATGGCAAATGGTGCATCCCACCAAAGTTTCGTGGCAGAGGATGCTTCCTACCAATGTTCTATGGCAGATGGGGCTCCTTATCAATGTTACGTGACAAGGGGTGCTTTTTGCCAATTTTACGTGGTGGAAGGTGTTTCCCATTACTATTGTGAGGCAGGTAGCTCTTCATAACAATGTTGCTTGGCAGACAGTGCTTCTTACTAATTTTATTTTGCAGATGGGGCTACATACCAATGTAGGCGAGTGGCGCTCGGCAATGCAAATTTTGTTTTCCATTCCGCTATTGAGCCTTGTTGGAAACGACATTTTGTACCTCTCAGTTACTCCATTCTCGAATCTCACTGTACTAGCCATCAATGTTGCGCAGTGCTGTCATCTAGGAAAGCCGTGTTAATTCAATGTCCAATTGTAGCAGCTGACTTGAGAGAAAGGTTGTAATTATTATGGTCAAAAAAATGGTTCAAATGGCTCTGAGCACTATGGGACTTAACATCTGTGGTCATCAGTCCCCTATAACTTAGAACTACTTAAACCTAACTAACCTAAAGACATCACACACATCCATGCCCGAAGCAGGATTCGAACCTGCGACCGTAGCAGTAGCGCGGTTCCGGACTGAAGGTGCTAGAACCGCTCGGCCACATCAGCCTGCGTAAAGTGCTTCATTCCTGTGCTTGGCGATACATGTTAATTGTCAAGAAGATCTTTCGTTATGTATGGTGGCGCCACTTGCACGTGGTTACTGTCGAGACCGCCGAAAGTGGCTATAGCGGGCAGTGAATTGTGAACTACGACTAGGAGCTTAGCAGCGATATCTGCAAAACGGCCGACTGCGGTTAGCAGGCAAAGCTATAGGAAATGTACCATGTTTATGCTCTGATACTTGGACACGTTTTTTGCAGTAATTTGTTGGGTTACATTTGTATTTGTTGGGTTACATTTGTACTGCAGTCCACCAATATTTGAACTGTAATTACCTACAATACCCTGGTCGATTATGCGAATACTGCTGAGCTTACAAAAAGGGAAAATCTTTCGTGAAACGATTCGCGGCATTCCAAGAAATATGAACTACAAGTTGTACATTTCTTTTGTTTCCTACAGTGGCTTGTGTAGACTCTGTTCGAGTGTACACCCTCTCCAAGATGTGGATTTCATACTGGCTCTTTTGAGGTTTCGTTTCTGAACTCACGTGCTTCGACTTAAATATGGAGCTTTGTTAGGACCTCGCAGGCGGCGCCTCTAGTTTGGTATTGGACTCTACTGACATGACGTAGGCACTGAGGCTTGTGTGTATAAAACAGTCACCACTATGGGCGTTGAACATTGATATTGTATGTAATTATGAAAAGAAGTCGTGCTGTATAAAATTAACTTAGTAGTTGGGACTAGACTGATGTCGAGATTGCGTGATGTAAAAGTTTTATGTATCATACACTCCTGGAAATGGAAAAAAGAACACATTGACACCGGTGTGTCAGACCCACCATACTTGCTCCGGACACTGCGAGAGGGCTGTACAAGCAATGATAACACGCACGGCACAGCGGACACACCAGGAACCGCGGTGTTGGCCGTCGAATGGCGCTAGCTGCGCAGCATTTGTGCACCGCTGCCGTCAGTGTCAGCCAGTTTGCCGTGGCATACGGAACTCCATCGCAGTCTTTAACACTGGTAGCATGCCGCGACAGCGTGGACGTGAACCGTATGTGCAGTTGACGGACTTTGAGCGAGGGCGTATAGTGGGCATGTGGGAGGCCGGGTGGACGTACCGCCGAATTGCTCAACACGTGGGACGTGAGGTCTCCACAGTACATCGATGTTGTCGCCAGTGGTCGGCGGAAGGTGCACGTGCCCGTCGACCTGGGACCGGACCGCAGCGACGCACGGATGCACACCAAGACCGTAGGATCCTACGCGGTGCCGTAGGGGACCGCACCGCCACTTCCCAGCAAATTAGGGACACTGTTGCTCCTGGGGTATCGGCGAGGACCATTCGCAACCGTCTCCATGAAGCTGGGCCGTCTTCCGCTCACACACCAACATCGTGCAGCCCGCCTCCAGTGGTGTCGCGACAGGCGTGAGTGGAGGGACGAATGGAGACGTGTCGTCTTCAGCGATGAGAGTCGCTTCTGCCTTGGTGCCAATGATGGTCGTATGCGTGTTTGGCGCCGTGCAGGTGAGCGCCACAATCAGGACTGCATACGACCGAGGCACACAGAGCCAACACCCGGCATCATGGTGTGGGGAGTGATCTGCTACACTGGCCGTACACCTCTGGTGATCGTCGAGGGGACACTGAATAGTGCACGGTACATCCAAACCGTCATCGAACCCATCTTTCTACCATTCCTAGACCGGCAAGGGAACTTGCTGTTCCAACAGGACAATGCGCATCCGCATGTATCCCGTGCCACCCAACGTGCTCTAGAAGGTGTAAGTCAACTACCCTGGCCAGCAAGATCTCCGGATCTGTCCCCTATTGAGCATGTTTGGGACTGGATGAAACGTCGTCTCACGCGCTCTGCACGTCCAGCTCGACCGCTATTCCAACTGAGGCGCCAGGTGTAAATGGCATGGCAAGCCGTTCCACAGGACTACATCCAGCATCTCTACGATCGTCTCCATGGGAGAATAGCAGCCTGCATTGCATCGAAAGGTGGATATACACTGTACTAGTGCCGACATTGTGCATGCTCTGTTGCCTGTGTCTATGTGCCTGTGGTTCTGTCAGTGTGATCATGTGATGTATCTGACCCCAGGAATGTGTCAATAAAGTTTCCCCTTCCCGGGACAATGAATTCACGGTGTTCTTATTTCAATTTCCAGGAGTGTATTTTGAGATGTACCTTATTGTGATCGTTATTTCATGTAAGTTATTTTATGTCTACTAGTTTGCCTTGGGGTTTTAGAATGTAACTGGGACTCCTCGTAATAGTAAACTCATCAGGTTTATTTTAAGTTACTTTAATGAAATGCTTGAGATTTATTCTGCATGATGTTTGTTTTAACGTATATTCTTCCGTGTATCATAATTATTTAACAGAGTAAGATTTGTGGATTTTTAAATGTGATCTAAAGAGCTTAACTTGGGACTGGTCTATAATATCCATATCTGGGACAGGGCTGGAAGGATGCTAATAGCCACAGGTGCAAGTTAGTTCGATAATAATTGTAAATTTCCGTCTCGGTCATATTTCTCTGATGATCGAATTCATGTTTTATGTAACCCGTTTTAAGTGGTCAGTACTGACGACCGACGACTAGTATCCTGTGGAACACTTTCCTGCTAAATAACTGTCAGTACTATTCATTGCATTGTTGCATTTATGTAAATTGTTTTACTTCATTCTTTCACATATAAACTTAGTTGCTTAAATTTTTTATGAATAAATTAGGTGTGTTTAAGTAATAAATGTTTTTTGTTGTCCTTCTGCACTTTAATGAGGTAGACTTTGTCCCACTACACCCTGTAGTATTACCGTGCAGCAGGGGATACATCTCACCAAAGTTACATGGTAGAGAATGCTTTCTGCAGTCTTACAGGGCAGAGAATGCCTCTTAGCAATGTCATGCAGGGGAGGACGCTTTATTCTGCTGCTATGCGGCAAAGGGTACTTCGTACTGATGTGGCATGTCAGAGGATGATTCATTTTAAAATTGTGTGATGGAGAGTTCTTCATACCAATGTTGCTTGGCAGGGTTTGCTTCTTACCAACGTTACATGGTAGAAGATGCTTCCTTCCAAATTTGTGTGTCAGATGGTGCTTCATAGCAACGTTTTACGGCACAGGGTGCTTCTTACTCATGTTATATGTTAGAGGTAGCGTCACACCAATAATATGTGGCTGAGGCTGCTTATTACTGATGTTACATGGCGAAGGGTGCACATTACCAGTGTTATGTGAAGGAGTTGCTTCATACCAATGGCGTGTAGCAGAGGGTGCATTTTAGAAAAGTTGTGTGGCAGAGGGTGGTTGCTACCAATTTTTCTTGGCTGATGATTCTTTCTATCAGTGTTACGTGGCAGAGAGTTCTCTGTACCAATGTCACGTGGCAGAAGGTGTCTCATGAATATTGTGTCTGTCCTAATAATGTTACAAGGCAAAGGGAAGGTATTACCGATGTTACAAGCCTGAGGGTGCTTAGTATTGATGTTATGTATCGAAGAGCGCATCTTACCAATGTAACGTTGGTTGGTTGGTTCCTGCCATTGTCGAATGGCAGAGGGTGCTTCCTACCAACGTTGTGTGGCAGAGGTCGCTTCATACCAATGTCATGTGGAAGATGGCTATTGTTGCCATTGCTATGTCACAGACGGCGCTTCTTATCATTGTTGCTTGGCAGTGTGGGCATGTCAGTTTGATTTTTATAAGTTATCGATGCGAATGTCAGAGAGAGAATGCAAGTTATGTTACTGTTAAACAATCTTTGGCCTTGTTATGGCACAGTCTTTCCCTCTGCGCAGTCTGGTACATTCTTAGTTGAAGTGTGGTAGGTGATGGACGTATTCAGTAGTGCTGTGTTGATTTGTGATTATATCTGTTAGATGATGAAAGATTTATTGTAAAGGACAGGAAGGATGAATATTATGTATGTTTCAAGGATGTATATTTCAAGGCTAAAAGAACATAAATTTTGAATAAGAGAAGAAGGTGGGAGTAAGGCTGCATAACTGCGCAGCTAATTTGTTAGAATAATTATTGTCAGCTAGTTAATTCTCTCAGAGCTGAGAGAAAGCTTCTCTGAGGCACACATTAATATATCAATTGATTAAGCTATTTGATTTTTATAGATATTCTCTGTTCACATCATACCCTCTTCATTTTGTGTTGTCCAGAACAATGTTACGTGTGAAAATCACGCGAAGTTTTACTCTGTGTTTCTGAATGCATACTACATTCTGAAATCATTGTTTTGGAATATCATTTCATAGGCATTATTATTCTCCCCGCCCAACTGTTTAAAGAAAGTTTATCATCACGTGTTACCACATTGCATCATAAGGTGTGCAACAGTTTGAATACTGTTTGGAAATTTTTAGCTTATATCGACTAAGATCTCTATACTTGCAACACGAAAATGTATGATTTGGATTACGAATGATTTACATTTTCTGAGATTTCATTAAACCGCTGCATAATTCTTCTACGAAGACTGCTGCATACTTTTGCCAGATGAAAGTGCTGTTGATGGTGGAATGACTGTGGCAGTCAACTGGAAGACAACTAGTAACAAACAAACGCGAATAGAACATAGCTGAATGCAATATGTTACCACAGAAAGACAAGTAGAAACATTTCATTCATTTAGGCTTTCGGCTACGGTTTACAATTCACTCGGGTATGATAAATGTCTCAAACCTGTGAGAAGAATCCAGACATTCGATTTTCCCCTCCAGTTGAATTTCAAATCCACTTTCCATCGAAAACGAGAATAGGATTGTGGCGACTGTGCCGGCAGATCGTTTGGTCTGTACGATATTCCGCACAGTCTTTTCGGCTGTAGGGGAAAGAAGACGGGCGCAGAAAGACTGAACTGACGTGGGAGAAGTGGATCCCATTCCGGGACAGAGTAACTTCCGCGAAAACGTATAGAGGAAGGTGGAAATGGCGTGCTGGGCAGGAAATTTATTCGGAATCCGTGGCGGAGCGATCTGCTCATTACACTTTCATCAAAAACTTACTGCCCCAGAGAAAACGATGAACCAGTGCCGAACGCGTGTGCATTTTGGCAGAGGACCAGTGCACGAAGCAGTTTCACTCCACTGATAAAGTCTAAACCCACAACAACAACAAAATCTGTAATTTGTATTTAGGTGCTACACGCTGCGCAACAATAGGGATTTTTCCTGTGCTTATACATTGGATTCTGTTCGCGACAAGAACGAAGGGCCAAGTGTTTTGGATATCCCGCGGCCTAGGGACCATTAGTGTACCCATCGCTTCAGTGTCACTATCCTACAGTGCAGGGTCAAACTATGAATACTACAAGTTTTCTCCTGCTTAGGCAAATGGAGCAAATTGGTTCATCTACATCTACGTCTACATTTATACTCCGCAAGCCACCCAACGGTGTGTGGCGAAGGGCAATTTACGTGCCACTGTCATTACCTCCCTTTCCTGTTCCAGTCGCGTATGGTTCGCGTGAAGAACGACTGCCGGAAAGCCTCCGTGCGCGCTCGAATCTCTCTAATTTTACATTCGTGATCTTCTCGGGAGGTATAAGTAGGGGGAAGCAATATATTCGATACCTCATCCAGAAACGCACCCTCTCGACACCTGGACAGCAAGCTACACCGTGATGCAGAGCGCCTTTCTTCCAGAGTCTGCCACTTCAGTTTGTTAAACATCTCCGTAACGCTATCACGCTTACCAAATAACCCTGTGACGAAACGCACCGCTCTTCTTTCGATCTTCTCTACTTCCTCTGTCAACCCGGCCTGGTACGGATCCCACACTGATGAGCAATACTCAAGTATAGATCGAACAAGTGTTTTGTAAGCCACCTCCTTTGTTGATGGACTATATTTTCTAAGGACTCAATCTCAAACTGGCACCCGCCTTACCTACAATTAATTTTATATGATCATTCAATTTCAAATCGTTCCGCACGCTTACTCCCAGATATTTAACAGAAGTAACTGCTACCAGTGTTTGTTCCGCTATCATATAATCATACAATAAAGGATCCTTCTTTCTATGTATTCGCAATACATTACATTTGTCTATGTTAAGGGTCAGTTGCCACTCCCTACACCAAGTGCCTATCCGCTGCAAATCTTCCTGCATTTCGCTACAATTTTCTAATGCTGCAACTTCTCTGTATACTACAGCATCATCCGCGAAAAGCCGGATGGAACTTCCGACACAATCTACTAGCTCATTTATATATATTGTGAAAAGCAATGGTCCCATAACACCCCCCTGTGGCACCTCAGAGGTTACTTTAACGTCTGTAGAAGTCTCTCCATTGAGAACAACATGCTATGTTCTGTTTGCTAAAAACTCTTCAATCCGGTCACACAGCTGGTCTGATATTCCGTAGGCTCTTACTTTGTTTATCAGGCGACAGTACGCCTTCCGGAAGTCAAGGAAAACGGCATCTACCTGGGAGCCTGTATCTAATATTATCTGGGTCTCATGAACAAATGAAGCGAGTTGGGTCTCACACGATCGCTGTTTCCGGAATCCATGTTGATTCCTACAGAGCAGATTCTGGTTTCCAGAAACGACATGATACGCGAGCAAAAAACATGTTCTAAAATTCTACAACAGATCGACGTCAGAGATATAGGTCTACAGTTTTGCGCATCTGCTCGACGATCCTTCTTGAAGACTGGGACTACCTGTGCTCTTTTCCAATCATTTGGAACCTTCCGTTCCTTTCGAGACTTGCGGTACACGGCTGTTATAAGGGGGGCAAGTTCTTTCGCGTATTCTGCGGTTGGATCTTTTTGCACTTCATGTGGTCTACTGTGGGCTTTATGGGGCTTATACAGTCACTGTTAGTTCATAGACAGTTCCTTGAAAACATCACAAAAATATTTTTTTTTCGCTGTCATCACTGGAGCAAACCCAGCCGAGGACCCCGAGACGGCTATGCGCAGCAAATGATTGAAATTTTTACGTTATATTGCTACGACCCCAATCTCGAACAGCCTCGTATATCTTTAACACTTTCCAAGATATAGAGGTTCAAAGTTACCCTCCTTCTGCATGTAAAATTCGGTATGAGGCTAAATGTAAATAATAAATAACCGCAGTCAACTACTCAAATTTTAACGGCGTATTCTCTAGGCAGTTATTTAAAAGAAACATCTCCCCGCTTCCAAAAATCCTTATCCATTATCGAGAAACGCCCCAAAAACTTATTTTTTGGATACCAAAAGCCAGCCCCGAGTTCCGAGATGGCTATTCACAGCAAATGGTGTAATTTTCACGATATGTTCCTAAAATTTCAGCCACTGACAATGAGACAAGAGGGCAGAAAGTAGGACAGAACGGGATGACTGTGACTGTGGCACAGGAGACAACGGCAAAGAGAAATAATGAGTTGGTCTGAGTGACTGAATGAGAAAAAGCAGCTGAAAGGGGATGGGTACATGCGACTTACAACTTACGGTGATGGACTAGAGGGTGTGAGTGAGCTAAGGGAACTTGTGGGAGTTTGAGCTGAGTTGCATGTTTAACAAAGCGCGAATCAGGCAAAGTGCCAAAATTTTTGAGAAAATTTTAAAGAGATGGAGAGGAAGCTAGAATGAGGCAATTGGTACCCTACTTTTCAGTCAGTGTATTTTAAATAAACAGGAGCGTTTTTCCTCTGGTGTGTCTAGTGATGCAGACAGCCGTTATCCTGTGGTGTCTGGTGCTGTACTTCGTGTATCATAACAGCGAATACTAACGTAGGCTGGAATAAACCATAATAGAACCAAAAATGTTCCAGCAGACATGGATACACAAAGGAGCCATTTGCGAATACGTGGTTATGAACTGCCACTGACTTCAGTGTAACATATTGGTGCGCCACGAATAAGTACGGGCATGGATTTGGGGAATTATTTCTCTCAGCTATGGCGAGAAGGTAGTAGTTGAGGGACCGATTGTCACATCGGATTCCAGGCACAGGCAGTGTTGCTATACGCCTAACGGTTCTGTGAGGCAAGTTTGTGACACTGCTCATAGACCAGAAGGCACAGCCAGAAGGTCACTGTACACAGGAGTGAAGTAATTAGAGCAGCACAGGGCACCGATGTGCATGTACAACCCACACGTTGCAGTTACAACAGCGCCTAGTGATCTTTGTGTGGGGGCCGAAGCGAGTTGCAGAAAGCTGACGTAATAATTAGAGACCACTCCAGCTGTCCCCTCCAGAGGAACTACGTCATAGGGGTAGGGTAAAGACATACTCACATAAAAAAAAATTGCATCACATCCGTTCCGAGAGTTCCGGTACCTGTACAGAACATTTGAATAGAGATCAACCTAAAATTCATTTCCGCCCTTTTTATTGCTCATGAAAGCCACACATTGCATGTTGTACCACCATACAGCGAGCCCTTCGGAGGTGGTGGTCCAAATTGCTGTACATACCGGTACCTCTAATATCCAGCAGCACGTCCTCTTGCACTGGTGCATGCTTGTATTCGTCGTGAAATACTATCCACAAGTTCACCAAGGCATTGTTGGTCCAGATTGTCCGAGTCCTCAAAGGAGATTCGGCGTAGACCCTTCAGAGTGGTTGATGGGTCACGTCGTCCATAAACAGTCCTTCTCTATATATCCAAGGCATGTTCGATAGGGTTCACGTCTGGAGAACATGCTGGCCACTCTAGTCAAGAGATGTCGTTCTCCTGAAGGAAGTCAATCACAACATATAACCGATGGGGGCGCGAATTGTCGTCCATGAAGACGAATGCCTCGCCAATATGCTGCAGTTATGGTTGCATTGTTGATCGGAGGATGGCATTCACGTATCGTACAGCCGTTACAGCTTTACTTTACTAGACTATAAATGACAACATCATCTGCCAAAAACCTAAGACGGCTGTTCATATTGTCTCCTAAGTGGTTTATAGATACGGAACAGTAAGAGGCTTATACATTACCTGGCGGAACCCCAGAAATCACTTCCGTACTACCCGATGGGTTTCTGTCAATTACTACGAACTGTGACCTCTCTGACAGGTAATCACGAGTACAGGTGCATAACTGAGACGATATTCCATAAGCACGTAATTTGATTTTAATCCACTTGTGAGGTACGGTGTTAAAAGCCTTCTGGAAATTTACAAATACGGAATCAATTTGAAATTTCTCGTTGATGCCATTCAACACTTCGTGTAAGTGGAGAGCTAGTTGCGCTTCACAGGAACAATGTTTTCTAAATCCCTGTTGACTATATGTCAATAGATCATTCTCTTCCAGGTAATTCATAATGTTCGAACACAATATGTATTCCAAAATCCTGCTGCATATCGACGTTATGATATGGGCGTGTAATGCAGCGGATTACTCCTATTACCTTTCTTGAATGTTGGTTTGACCTGTGCAGTTTTCGTCTGTGGGTAGGGAACTTTCGTTGAGAGAGCAGTTTTACATGATTGTTTAGAACGGAGCTGTTGGATCAGCATACTCTGAATGGAACCTAACTGGTATATAATCTGGACAGGAAGGCTTACTTTTAATAAATGATTTAAGTTGCGTCGCTACTCCGGAGACATAAGTTACTCATGTTCGCAGCTGTTCTTCATTCGAGTTCTTGAATATATACTTCGTCTTTTTGGTAAAGAAATTTTGGAAGGTTGTGTTTAATAACTCTGCTCTAGTAGCATTGTCATAGATAGTATGTCCATCGCTATCGCGCAGAGAAGGCATTGACTGTCTTGCTGCTAGCACGTTTTACATCGACCAGAATTTCTTTCGATTTTCTGCCAAACTTCCGTTATGGAAAATGTTATAAACATCTCGTATTGAAATTGGTACTAAATTTCGAACGTCTGTAAAAGAGCGCTAATGCTGGGGAGTTTGCACTCGTTTGAATGTGACATGCTTTTTTAGATACTTCTGTTTTGTGTATCATGGAGGATCACCTCCAGCGTTTGTTAATTTGTTTGGTATAAATCTCTCAGTTGCTGTCTATATATTTCTTCGAATTCAAACCACATCTGGTCCCCACTTACATTTCTAACTTGGAAGGAGTGGAGGTTTTCTCTCAGGAGGGAGTCAAGAGAATTTTTAACCACTTTTTTGATTAGATATGTCTTTCATTTATATTTGGTTGATTTGGGAGTTATGGCATTCAACCTCACTGTAACAACCCTACGTTCGCTAATACCTGTATCTTTGATGCTCTTTATTAGCTCAGGATTACTTGGTACTAAGAGGTTAAGTGTGTTTTCACCACCATTCGCTATTATATTGGGCTTATGGACTAACTTCTCGAAATAGTTTTCAGGGAATGCGTTTATCACAATTTCGGTTGGTGTTTTATAAGTACCTCCGGATTTAAACATGTATTGCCGCCAACATTTCGAGGCTAAATCTAAGTCACCACCAAGTGTATGAGTTTTCTTTGAGTCTTTCAGAAATTGTATCATCCGAATTGGGAGGTCGTTAAAAGGATCCGATTATTATTTTCTCCTGTTGCCAAGAATGATCTCTAACCATACTAACTCTCAGGAACTATTTACTTCAATTTCGCTTCAAGATAAACTACTTCTATCAGCAACAAACACGCCTCCGCTAGCTGTATGTATCATTCACAAAAATTTCGCCTGAACTTAACTCCGGCTTTGGCCAGCTTTCAGTGCCTATGACGATTTGAGCATCAGTGCTTTCTGTTAGTGTTTGGAGCTCTGGTACTTTCCCAACACAGCTACGACAATTTACAATTCTTTTACGGATGCCTCCTAGATCTCCGTTCTTCCTGTGTTCGACCTGCACCCTTTGAGGCTGAATGCTTTTTATGTTTCCCGGAGACCCTTTTACCTAAAAAGCCACCCAGTCCACGCCACACAACTCCTGCTAATCGTCTCCTGCTTGTAATGGATTCAAAAAAATGGCTCTGAGCACTATGGGACTTGACGTCTGAGGTCATCAGTCCCCTAGTACCTAGAACTACTTAAACCTAACTAACCTAAGGACATCACACACATCCATGCCCGTAGCGGTCGCGCAGTTCCAGACTGATGCTCCTAGAACCGCTCGGCCACACCGGCCGGCTGTAATGGATTCCTGACCTATTTAGAGGAACCCGAAACCCCACCACCCAAGGAAGCAGATCGAGGAATCTGCAGTCTATATAGTAGCAGAACCGTCTGAGCCTCAGTTTCAGATATTCCACTCGGCTCTGTACCAGGTCCGCAATCTGTCCTGTCGACTATGCTGCATATGGTGAGCTTTGCTTTCATCCCACAAGCAATACTGGCGGTCCTTACCACTTCTGATAGCAGCTTGAAACCAGAGAGAATCACTTCACATTCAAGGACATACACGCGTTCGGTATCGACGTGGGCCACCACCTGCAGTTGGCTTCACCCTGTGCTCTTCGAGGCACCCGGAAAGACCCGTTCTATGTCTATAATGACTCCACCCAGCATGCACGTGGAGTGCACATTGACTTCCTTCCGCTCCTTGGTAGTCATGTGCACAAGGGGCCTCATAACGAGCCTAGCATCGGAGCTCACAACTACCAATAACTCCATCCTCGGTGACTATCCGGATTTTGCAGGCTGAGAGATTTTCTTTGAAACAGGAAAAGCTATAGCATCTAGGTGAGGGACATCACCTGGAAACTGTTTGTCACACTAACCGGGAAAGCCTTAGGTTGGGCCCCTGGAGAATAGTTCACAGCCTACTACGCCCCAAGGCGGCCTCCCGCTTGACCAGTGAGAGGAGTCTGCCTCAACATGAGCTGTAACTGGACTGGGCGCTCGCGATGACCCAACGGCGGACTCGTGGGTTGTGCTGGACGTCCGCTGGATCTCCACGACCGGCCGAAAAATATACCTACTCAAAAAAGCACATAAAATCGTTTGACTTTTTCCTGATAGACATTCTCCATACCTGCCAAATTAACAGCGTACGCGTAGACCAGGTGGGGATTGAATTCAAAGAAATGGTATCGACAGGAACTGAGAGACTTGTACCAAATAAATTAACAAACGACGGGCTTAAATCACTTTATAAAAGCAAGTCCCTTTAAGTACTGCTGTGCAGTGTGGGATCTTTACGAGATAGGACTAACGATGTTCATCGAGAATGTTGAAAAAAGGACAACACGTTTTGTATTATCAAGAAACAGGGGTGAGAGTGTCATGGACATGAGACAGGATTTGGAGTAGACATAGTTAAAAAAAAAGGTCTTTCGTTGCAGCGGGATTCTCTAACGAAATTTCAATTACCATTCCCCTCCGAATGCGAAAGTATTTTGCTGACGCCAATCTACGTAGAGAGAAACTATCATCATAAAAAATAAGGGAATTCAGAAGTAGAACGGAAATATATTTGCTTTTGTTTTTACAGCTCACCGTTCAAGAATGGAATAATAGAGAATTATTGTGAAGATGGTTCGATGAAGCCTCTGACAGGCAGTTAAATATTATTTGCAAAGTATAGGTGTTGCTGTGAACGTAGAACGTCACGGATTGGTTTGCCTACTGAATATGGTACAGTCAAACAGTGTTGTACTCGGAACTGCTCAGGGGCTGGGACGTATACGAGAAAAGGAGCACTGTTCTCTAATCTAAGCTTGTTCACCGATCTGCTCGTTCGAGCTGGCTGCCGGTCACCCTCGGCAATGAGCAACCGGTCGTCTTACAGTGAGAAATGGAAGGGGAAAAGGAGAGGAGGGGAGGAGGAATTTGGACAAGGAAACTCGACATGAGAAACTGTTGTGAACGAGTCTGCTCTGCGGCCGCTAACAGTCTAGGAAATGTGTCGCTTCACGGTGGCCAACTAATGCTTTCGTGGAAAATTTAGTTCCTAAAACTGTTTCGATGAGAGATAAAAATGAAATGAAACTTCCTTTTCTTTTAACTGACGTGGCAAAGAACATGGGGCACCTAACTATGAAACATGATATTTGTTATGACTGATGCGGCCTTACGATGAATGTATTTTGCTCACATTGACATCACCGTATTTTGTGACTATTTTAATCAATCGTTAAACATAATAACATTGTATGTCAATGAATACCACTTATTTTGCTTTTCACTAAAGCATCAATGTCTGGCACTACTTTCTGAGCACTGATAATTCAAAGATAAGCTTTGAAATTGAAGTTTGTCAGTCAGCCTCTGTGGACTGATTTCGTTCTCTTCATTGTGGAAAAAGGTTGGACAAAATCGTAGGTACAAACTTGTTAAGTTGTGAAAATGTATGTTGAAGAAAATGTTTAGACGAGAGTATAAGAGTTAATTTCTTATTCTTCTACTTTTCTACTTTGGCATATGTTAAATCAGTCATCTTTTAATGTTTTGTGTGTTTCTGTTAGCCTGGAACTGTTTCATTCTTTCTGTTCTTACTTTCATTTCTTCCTCAGAGATTTGGACTGTACTCGGTAGCTCTCTCACGTTTCATTGTTTATTTTTTTGCACTTTTATTTGCGAGCATATTTTCTGTAATCTGGGGTTCTATTAAGCCATTCTCCCTTCCTTTAAACGTTTGTTGCGAAAGTATTAAAAATTTTTCCTAGATAACGTATTTGGGTTCATTCTGAGCATGTGTCCATAAATTCCTTTTTACCTTATTCTGTCTGAGAATTTATCCATACTTTGGTAAAGCGTTTCATTTTTGACGTGAGTTAGTTTGTTGTTGTGGTATGTGGGGCCAAATAATTCTGTTAATATCTTCCTTTCTTTGATCTCCAACCTTTAAACTGGACCATGATCAGTGATGGACAATGCTTTGGTTCCATATAGGGCTCTCGGTTTAATTATTGTATTATTTTTGCATTCCACGAGAGAGTCTTTTTGTTATACGTGTTTTGATAAGTTGGAAGACCAATTCAACTTTATGTTTTCGTCGAGGAAATTCCAGCTGATATATTCTCCAAGATATATGAATTCTTTGACAATCCCTGTTTTTCGTTCTTCAAAGTTTGAAAGATTATGGTGGGATTTTTATGTGTTTCATTATTGGTATTTTCAAAGAAGATTTTGAGACTTATTTTTTCAGATTGTTTTTGTAACCCGAGAGTCTGTTTCTTGGCTTCTTTCCAGCTCTTGGCTAGTAGAGCCATATCATCTAAAAAGGGTAGATAATTGACTCTGATGTTTTTGTTTTTCTTCCTAGTTGGATTCCACTATGGACAACTTTTTCTAGGGCTGAGTTAAACAGAGTGGGAAGAGTCAATTTCCTGGCCGTACACCAGTTTTTATCTCAAAAGGGTCGTAGAGTCCTGCCATGAATTTGACTTTGGAGTATGTGTTCTTAAGTATTTCTCTTATTAGGTTTGTGACTTGTTGTCTAGGTTTAATCCTTTTAGTAGAGATATTCCGGTCTACTGAGTCTTATACTTTCTGAAATTAAATGAAAGTAATAAAATAGGATTATGCTGTTCATATTTGATAGGCCATGAGGTTCTTGAGGTTTGGAGTTTGCTTGCGGGGGATAGCTTCCTTTCCTGAAATCCGCTTGGCATTCTCCAAGTTAACTGTCTAACTGGGGCTCTTCCTATTTGGTGGGATTTAAGGGAAAACCTTGTATGTTAAGTCTAGCAGTGAGATCCCTTTGTTGTTGTTGTTGGTAGTTTTGTTGTTTGTAGTTTTTGTAGGTATTTTCCCATAGTTTATCTGTTATTTGTTTTCCTCCCAAAGTTTTATAGTTTTTGACATTTGAAAAGACAGTCTATAGTTCCTCAGTGGAGGGTGGTTCAAAATAGGGTTGGTTATTGCTGAGACCTCAAAGTCCGTATTTTCTATGGGTTCTCACGACTGAGAAAGTTTCTGAAATATTCTGTAATCCTTGTTGTGTGGGCAATATTTTCGTTTTTGTCTTGAAGCAGTAGTGTTGGTGGGCTGTATACGATTTTTTTTATTAAAAAGTCTTATAATAGTTTCTTGTGTCGTTTTAGATGAAGTCTTCTTTGATCTGCGCTTTCTTTTAATTTTTTGATATTTTTATTCACTAATTTTCTAATGTTACAGAAGTTTGTATGCTGTGTTTATTTTTTTGTGATTTCTACTACTGCCATGTTTTTCTTCTTAGTTCAAGGAGTCTGTCACATTCTTCTGTCAACCAGACATTTCTTTGGTTTTATAGACGCTAATTATTCGACATTACTTATTAGGTTTTTCTTTAACTGATCCCCGTTTTGGTTTGGGATGCCTTCAGTTGCGAGGGAAACTCCTTCAATTTTGTTATATTTCAAAGATGGTACTTTCCTTATTTGGTGTTGTTGGTTCCTTTTTCCCATCCGAGGATGATCTGAATTTAATTTTATAAAGGTAGTGATCAGAATTTAGGTTGGCTACTCTGAGTGCTTTGACATTTTGTATTTCTTTATGGAACTTCAATTTGATTGCCATGCGATCAATTTGGAATTGACCTGGTTATGGATTTGGTGAGATCCATTTTTTCTGTTTTCGAGGTAGCTTCTTAAAGACTATAGATTTCTGACCACGTTGTGTGCTTCGCATAATTCTATCAGTGTGATGCCGTTTTGAATAGTTCTGCTAGAAGCTGGGTAGTTTCCAACAATTCTTTTATAGAATGAGATTTTCACTCTGGAGCGGAGTGTGCGCTGATATGAAACTTCCTGGCAGATTAAAACTGTGTGCCCGACCGAGACCCGAACTCGGGACCTTGCCCGCGAAAGGCAAAGGTCCCGAGTTCGAGTCTCGGTCGGGAACACAGTTTTAATCTGCCAGGAAGTTTCAATTCTTTTATATTTCTTCTCCATTCCTATCTAGGCACTAAAGTCCCAACACAAGTAGGACACTGGATTTTGCTGGAATTTTTTGCAAAACATCATCGAATTGGGCCCGGAAACATTCCATCTTTACTTTGGCCTTTCTATTGTCTTCATTTATGGCGCCATGTGCAGTCATGATGGTGTGTACTTTGCTAGCAGATTTGAAGGTGAGGGTGGAGAATCTTTCAGGCTGTGGTTCAAAGCTGATAATGGAATCCAAAATATTTTCTTCTATTGTGAAGGCAGTTCCCAGGTAAAGTATATTTTTCATAACTTTTTTGCCAGAACTAAAATTGTTTTCATCCATGAATCTGGTTTCTTGTAAGGCCGTTATGCGATTTGAGGGAGTCTGTGTCATGTTCTAATTTTCCGGCTTTTAGAAGAAAATTTACGTTGAAAGTAGCTATGTAACTTGGTTTCCTATACTTCAACTTCCAAGATGCTCCGACTCGTCTCTGTAAAGCTGAAGACTTCCCAGAATCAAATTTACTTGCGTACTTTGATGCTTTGGATTGTCCACATATGGTAATTTGTTTCACATCACACTCTTCCATCATCAACAATATTATGTTTGTGGTGGCTCTTATTGTTAGAGCCACTGGGCTTACAAACACGGTTGTTAGCCCTGTAGACTTTTCTCATCCACCCCTAACCTGGGGAACAGACTATGACAAAAGGAAGTCCAATATGGAGACAATCGCTTTTGGATTATGATTTCCGTCTTGGTCCGTGGGTGGTATTTTACTTCCCGCCTACATTGCGTATCTGCAGGGCCTTCTCCTCTACTCCACCTGGGGACGCGCCTGGTAAGGGAACACAAACCCCACCGGTAAGAGTTATTTTATTATGAAACTTATCACTTAACTGACTGTCGTACTGCAGGTCTGTAAGTCTAACTGTAGTTAGGCACCCTGTACTGACGTGTAACAATTTGATACTGGCGTGTCTCGTCTTCGCTTTCTCGTTTCTGACCCGGCCATCACGCTGCTTTTCATCGATTTTAAAAGAGCTTCCCTCTGCTTTAAACGTTGCGTAGTTAAGTGTGTAAACATCTTGTTAGGGCAGTTGTCGGTTTTTAAGTACTTCATGAAGTGCATGAAACACAAATGCTGCTTTTATTTATATTTTGTTCCGTTCTGTCGGTCATAAGCCATGTTCACGCTCATGTACGAAATACTGAACATAAATCACGTCAAAATGCAGGAAAGGAAATGACCCACAAGGGCACAAGATTATTTCAAATGTAACAAGAAAAAAATTACTTTAGTAGAAAAAAATTTAACAGACAGCTAACACTACATATCAAAACATAGTTGTTCATTTCGGACATTACAAGTATGATATCTGCGTGAAGAGCAACTAATTGAAGAGAACCAGCACGAGATATAGGCTACTCAACCATTGCATGGCCTGAGCTCATAGTAAACAATTCAAAGATCCAGGACTTCCGATGTATTACAATCGCAGGCAGGATGAACATAACACTAATCATACATCTCGTAATAAAATTGTATTCCAACCAAACGTTTTTTAAAAAAGTAATAAACATTTAAAATTACATAGCATAACTTTTTCGTTTTTCCCATAAGCACTTTACGGTAACAACATTTTTCGTTGTCATAAAGATTAAAGAGTAACTTCTTTACCATAAAATATAGCAAAGTTATCATAATGGGATAAATACCAAACTGCATATGTCCAATTCATGCTAACATAAATAGCTAAAAGGTATTAACTCACTCTACAGATTTTTTAGGAACAACGTACCTCACACTAACGCAATACCTACTCAACCCAGTTTCAGACAAGGTAATCAGACATCCGTGCTCTGCGCTAGCTGGTAATACACTGAGGCGTAGCGTCATATAACGATACTGCCTTGGAGGCGGTTAAGTGGGAGAATACAAATGTGTTTCAGAGCTGGATAGTGACAGATGGCGATGAAAGACTGGGCGCGCACGTAGTTTATGTATCAGCCGATAGTGGACAATATTGGGTAGGGAGACTGTAATTTTATTTTCGATTGTGCCCACTAGAGTGCACTAAAGTAATAGAATGTTTTTTATAAACTGTTCTAGTATTTTCATAAAGTGTTATTATGTCTTTTTGTGTATGTAAACTGTTATAAATGTGTTTTAGCAATATGAATGATGCGAGGTGTGGTTTAAAGTTAGTAGGAAGATAATTGTTTAACGAGTTATGTAGGAGGATTTAGTGTGGGAACATTTCGAAGAAGTATGATGTGGACAAAGGGGATTTTTGTAGAATAAATTTGTAAAATAAGTTTATGGTAAAGGGAAAGTTAATTCAGGTATAAATAACAATAGTAAATAACTTTATGCATAAACAAAACTCAGCATATTACATAATTACGTCGGTAAAAAGTGCAGTCGTGAGGTTTACTATTTTGCGATTGGTTGTGGATGAAAAGCGCGGACTGACGCGAGAAAATGTTGTTTTGCTGTTGGCTGTTGAGTAAATTGACCAATGGTAAAGCAGTATTCTTTGAGCGCTCTTCTCTGCTGGTAAAGAAGACTTAGAGTATTCTAAAGGGGAGTCGAAGCCTAGCCATGAAAGATATCGGATGTGTGCAGTAGTAGTTCCGATGGAAATGATAAGTTTTCGGATCTAGCAGTGTTTCATACATCAAAAATGTTGGAAAGTAACGGCGTAATTATTCCGATGTGTGTGTAGAAATTTCGGAATTTTTAAGTGAATTGTGTGACGAGATAAGACATGTATTCCGCGTGGCGTATTGAGCGGGTCGGTGGTTAAAAATTGTGACTGCATTAGGCACCGACAGACTTAATATTTGGCGAGCATTCTCAGTAAAAAAACAATCAGTGTTTTTGTAGCTATTACGTTTTCGGGAAATGCAACACCATAAATTTGCGAACGTGAGTGGAAGGGAATGTGAGTGACTGTGTTAAGACTAGCACGGGCTTGGCAGTGATACTTGTTTACCTAAGTTTCAGAATATATTAATTGAGGACAAAATTTACAACCTTTCATTTCGTGATTCTCCCGAAACGTAGATTAGTGACTTTAATTGCAGCCCGGTTCACGTCGAAATACAGTAGGTTTCACTCGGCTTTCCTACTGATGATCTGCTGAGACAATGTTCACAGGCAGGTGTAGGTCCGTCGTAAAGGGGCGGAAAGAGCCTCGCCGCCGCAACACCGCGTCCCGTACTAGTCCATCGCGGCGCTCAGAGTCACAGCACGAAGTAATAACACTTGAAGATGGGCATATAAGAGCCCGAAGCCGGTCGTGTTCTATATAAAAGAACCTTACAACTGTAGCGGTATTTTCGGCCTGTGGTAATCAGATTTTATCACAGTCACAACCTTATTAAACGATAAGAACAGGTATAATCCGTTAGGGAGGTGTTCAATGGAATAATCAGGATCAGAATCTTTCAGAAGTGGTATACTAATAGCATATCAGATTAACAAAGAGTATACATCCACATAATCATAAATAAAAACTTTGAACGATGCAAACAATTGTCATGTTTATGTGAAGAGTGCCTTACTAACAATGCCACTTGTCACCAGAAATGTATAAAAACGAATCACAAATAGAGTTTGCTAAGTGAAAGCATACAAATATTCTCATAATGTAGTCAATGTGCTTAGGGCAATCGCATAGTGTAATTAAACAGTTAATTCTGACATACAAACCCAGAAAGTAGAAGACCAACTCATAGGTTATTTTGTCCGGCCGAAGTGGCCGAGCGGTTCTAGGCACTACGGTCTGGAACCGCGGACCGCTACGGTCGCAGGTTCGTATCCTGCTTTGGGCATGGATGTGTGTGCTGTCCTTAGGTTAGTTAGGTTTTAACATTTTTAAATGTTCGGATAATAAGTTACCGTCTCTTTACCTAAGAATAGATGACGAATGCAGGTAACCGCTATCTCTGTGTAATGTCTTGTCTGTATAGACGTGTATCTGTTGCCTTTAGGATCCCTTCACTTTCACACATAAATCTATACAGTAAAGTAAGGGCCTCCCATTTCTTGGCTGATCCGTGATAAGACAGGCGAAAAATTAGACTAATGGAGGATTATTAGTATAATTTCTATTTTCATTCGCTCTCTCTCTTTCTCTCCTTTACCTATATACGGTTTTAATATAATATTTCATTACGTGAAATCAGCAAAATAGAATCTTTGCTGGAGTCCTTCGTCTTGCTAATCAGCGGCTACCTTGCTGTAAGAGATCTTTACATTTATTATTACTGTTAAACATTGCATTCAGCCGGGAGAATCAATCGTTTGGACAATTTGTTCCTTTTACTAAAGATTGCGAATTCCAGATGTGTACGAAGCATTTTTGGACGATTTAACACAGACTCAGTGATTGCAGGCTCTCTTCGACACAGCTGAAACTTCCTCACTAATTACGGGGCCAACGTGATCATCAAATGATTAAGAAAAAAACTCATTCGTTCATTCACTCCAGAACAAAAAAGTCACAAACCTTATTTATGGAGGAAATCATGTATTAAATCCATCTCCATTACATGTCCAGATCTCCGGTGATTCCACGCCTTAATTATTTTCCTTTTACAGTCTCCTTCTCTTCAAACAAACCGCTAGCGGCACAAATGTTAACTGGCTCGCTTTAGCGAGAAGATAAGCAGAATATCTATCTCTCAGAAACACGTCAATCCCTCAACAGATACTCCAGAAGCTGTTCTAGTTACCACTCTAACAACCATGGAGAATGCATATACCTGTATGCATCTCTGTTATTTCAAAGAATAAACGCACTAGAAAATACTTTGGCGTCGTCGAGCTGTCGCCATATACACTCCTGGAAATGGAAAAAAGAACACATTGACACCGATGTGTCAGACCCACCATACTTGCTCCGGACACTGCGAGAGGGCTGTACAAGCAATGATCACACGCACGGCTCAGCGTACACACCAGGAACCGCGGTGTTGGCCGTCGAATGGCGCTAGCTGCGCAGCATTTGTGCACCACCGCCGTCAGTGTCAGTCAGTTTGCCGTGGCATACGGAGCTCCATCGCAGTCTTTAACACTGGTAGCATGCCGCGACAGCGTGGACGTGAACCGTATGTGCAGTTGACGGACTTTGAGCGAGGGCGTATAGTGGGCATGCGGGAGGCCGGGTGGACGTACCGCCGAATTGCTCAACACGTGGGGCGTGAGGTCTCCACAGTACATCGATGTTGTCGCCAGTGGTCGGCGGAAGGTGCACGTGCCCGTCGACCTGGGACCGGACCGCAGCGACGCACGGATGCACGCCAAGACCGTAGGATCCTACGCAGTGCCGTAGGGGACCGCACCGCCACTTCCCAGCAAATTAGGGACACTGTTGCTCCTGGGGTATCGGCGAGGACCACTCGCAACCGTCTCCATGAAGCTGGGCCGTCTTCCGCTCACACACCAACATCGTGCAGCCCGCCTCCAGTGGTGTCGCGACAGGCGTGAGTGGAGGGACGAATGGAGACGTGTCGTCTTCAGCGATGAGAGTCGCTTCTGCCTTGGTGCCAATGATGGTCGTATGCTTGTTTGGCGCCGTGCAGGTGAGCGCCACAATCAGGACTGCATACGACCGAGGCACACAGGGCCAACACCCGGCATCATGGTGTGGGGAGCGATCTCCTACACTGGCTGTACACCTCTGGTGATCGTCTGGGGGCACTGAATAGTGCACGGTACATCCAAACCGTCATCGAACCCATCGTTCTACCATTCCTAGACTGGCAAGGGAACTTGCTGTTCCAACAGGACAATGCACGTCCGCATGTATCCCGTGCCACCCAACGTGCTCTAGAAGGTGTAAGTCAACTACCCTGGCCAGCAAGATCTCCGGATCTGTCCCCCATTGAGCATGTTTGGGACTGGATGAAGCGTCGTCTCAGGCGGTCTGCACGTCCAACACGAACGCTGGTCCAACTGAGGCGCCAGGTGGAAATGGCATGGCAAGCCGTTCCACAGGACTATATCCAGCATCTCTACGATCGTCTCCATGGGAGAATAGCAGCCTGCATTGCTGCGAAAGGTGGATATACACTGTACAAGTGCCGACATTGTGCATGCTCTGTTGCCTGTGTCTATGTGCCTGTGGTTCTGTCAGTGTGATCATGTGATGTATCTGACCCCAGGAATGTGTCAATAAAGTTTCCCCTTCCTGGGACAATGAATTCACGGTGTTCTTATTTCAATTTCCAGGAGTGTATAGTACGAGAAAATCAGATTAGATAACTTTTCCAAAGTGAATGAATGTGGATGGTTTGATTGAAAATGATTAATTGGTGCATGGTAGAGAGTATTGTCTTTAAGTAGTTCTGAGTTCTAGGGGACTGATGGCCTCAGAAGTTAAGTCCCGTAGTGCTCAGAGCCATTTGAACCAGCCATAGGTTATTTAAAAATTTTTGTTACTCTGTGAGTAGGTCTTCATTCACGTTAATATGGACAATATTTCAGTATGGTAGTTACACCATTATGATAACTTCGTTACATGTTATTGTAAAGAGGTTACTCTTTAGTAATTATGAGGGCAAGGGATGTCGTTATCTTAGAGTGGTAGTGGGAAAAAAAAACGAAAAACCTTACGTAATGTAATTTTAAATGTTTATTACTTTTTGGTTGGATTACAATATTATTGCGAGGTGTATGATTATTGCCATCTTTATCCTGGCTACGAATGTAATATCTTCGTAGTCCTGGGTCTGTGAACTGTTTACTGTGAACTCTGGCCCTGTAATGCGAAAGTATGTCGCGTGCTGGTTCTCTGCGGTTAGTTGATCTTCGCACGGATATTATACCTGTAATGTTGGAAAGGAACGACACTTCTAGTTTTGGTATGTAGTGTCAACTGTTGATCCGACGGAAGTAGTTTTTCTGTTGTTACATTCGAAACAATCTTCTGACCATGTAGCTCATTTCTTTTCCCGTATTTCGACGTGATGTTTGTTTTGCATTTCATAAACAAGGTTCACGACAGAAACTAGTCGGAGTAAAATGTAAATAAAGTCAGGCTTTGTGTGTCACGTATTTTATAAAATTACTTAAATACACTTGCGTTTAAAACTATGGCGAACTTAACATATTGTCATTCCTCGGTAGGTAACGCAGAGCTTTCACTTTGCTTCCGCTACGTAATGACCTCTGACTGATACATTTTTCCGCGAGCTCTCACTACCCAGGCGGCGAGCGAGTGTGAGTGCTCTAGCTCACCTAACCGCCTCTTGAACGGGTTTGGTCTAATTCATATCGGTAGGATCCATGTCCAGGCCCTCCTTCAGTCCTTTTGTCTACTCTATTGAAGTGTTGCTTTTCCGTCTCGCGAGTACTTCCTGGGGTTGGTACACAGACGTCTACACCGACATTCATCTCGTCCTTACTATCCTAGTTGCCTAAGACCTCTCTCACGTCGATGCTGGCAGCTGTTTTTAGACTAATAAAATTGTTGAGTTCCCCTGCAAATGCAACAGCAATCTTCATACGCTCAGTTCTGCGTACATTAACTTCGGTCGTTTGTTGACCACTACATGCTAACCTTTCTTGAGAGTTTTAAACGCCTTTTTTAACACAGTATGTAACCACATCTTCTATGTGCTCGTCTCTTTGGAATTGCAGTCAGATGGTTCTCTAGAAGTTCACTGTCTTAATCTACACCTTTTCCTGCACCGACATCTTCCGGTCTGCATTGTCGTCATTTCAATAACAAACATTCAAAACGTTGGATATAATGTTACCTGTCGTTAATAAAACATCATCCTGCACAACTTCCTCCAGTATCTGTTCTCCACTGCCAGCCTCCGTGACGCGAGAACAACGCCCACGGGAACAACGCCCCTGGATCGATTCCCAAAACCGCGAGGGCATACAGTGTCTTCCTCCCGAAGTTTCAGTCTGGATCAGTTACTATACCGTCAAAATTTCACACAGTTTCCTTAGTTTATTGAAACAATATTGTATTTATACTGACGACGTCTGTTCTGTTGCCATAGTGTCGCCTCACTGAGCATCAAAAATACACTACCGGTACACCAAGAAGAAATGCAGATGATAAACGGGTATTTATTGGACAAATATATTATATTAGAACTGACATTTGATTACATTTTCACGCAATTTGGGTGCATAGATCCTGAGAAATCAGCACCCAGAACAACCACCTCTGGTCGTAATAACGGCCTTGACACGCCTGGGCATTGAGTCAAACAGAGCATGGATGGTGTGTACAGGTACAGCTGCCCATGCAGCTTCAACACGATACCACAGTTCATCAAGAGTAGTGACTGGCGTATTGTGACGAGCCAGTTGCTCGGCCACCATTGACCAGTCGTCTTCAGTTGGTGAGAGATCTGGAGAACGTGCTGGCCAGGGCAGCAGTCGAACATTTTCTGTATCAAGAAAGGCCCGAACAGGACCTGCAACATGCGGTCGTGCATTATCCTGCTGAAATGTAGGGTTTCACAGGGATCGAATGAAGGGTAGAGCCACGGGTCGTAACACATCTGAAATGTAACGTCCACTGTTCAAAGTGCCGTCAATGCGAACAAGAGGTGACCGAGACGTGTAACCAATGGCACCCCTTACCATCACGCCAGGTGATACGCCAGTATGGCGATGAAAAATACACGCTTCCAATGTGCGTTCACCGCGATGTCGCCAAACACGAATGCGACCATCATGATGCTGTAAACACAACCTGGATTCATCCGAAAAAAATGACGTTGTGCCATTCGTGCACCCAGATTCGTCGTTGAGTACACCATCGCAGGCGCTCATGTCTGTGATGCAGCTGCAAGGGCAACCGCAGCCACGGTATCCGAGCTGATAGTCACTGCTGGTGCAAACGTCGTCGAACTGTTTGTGAAGTTGGTTGCTGTCTTGCAAACGTCCCCATCTGTTGAATCAGGGATCGCGACGTGGCTGCATGATCCGTTACAGGCATGCGGATAAGATGCCTGTCATCTCGACTGCTAGTGATATGAGGCCGTTAAGATCCAGCACGGCATTCCGTATTATCCTCCTGAACCCACCGATTCCATATTCTGCTAACAGTCATTGGATCTCGACCAACGCGAGCAGCTATGTCGCGATACGATAAACCGCAATCGCGATAGGCTATAGTCCGACACTTATCAAAGTCGGAAACGTGATGGTACGCATTCCTCCTTATTACACGAGGGATCAGAACAACGTTTCACCAGGCAAAGCCGGTCAACTGCTGTTTGTGTATGAGAAACCGGTTGGAAACTTTCCTCATGTCAGCACGTTGTAGGTGTCGCCACCGGCGCCAACCTTGTGTGAATGCTGTGAAAAGCTAATCATTTGCATATCACAGCATCTTCTTCCTGACGGTTAAATTTCGCGTCTATAGCACATCAACTTCGTGGTGTAGCAATTTTAATGGCCAGTAGTGTACAAGTACTTATAGTCAGCCCTAGTGCTGCCTCAGCTACAATACTGACTCGGCGGAGTTTAGACACACACAACAGCAATAAAGCTGTCACGTAGGTAAAGACACATAGGCCGCCACACTCCACAGCCCATCGATTGCACAGATCCAGTGCTGCTGCATCCCTGTTAACATAAAATATTTTTTAGAGGACTTAAATCGTTGCTTTCACTTCAAAAGGGCCACCTATGGGAGTTACTCGTAGGTCTGAATAACATGGCTCTGGCTACAGCGTTCCACAGCAGTAGTGCAGTAATTGCCCATTGCGCAAGGTTCCGAGCAGAGAGAACTGTGATTGGTCGATTGGTCGGTAGTGTGTCGGTTCCCCCCTCCGTAGGGTTGTCGCAGTAACGGCCGCCCCGACCACAGGCTGTTATCTCACTGCGGCTATTACACCGCAGCCGTAACTGGCCACACAGGGATGGAGAGAGGCGGGCTGTGAAAGCGACGAAGCGCGCACTGGTCGGTCGCGCCCGCCCGCACTCTGCTGATTAGAATTCGCACAGCGGAGCAGACAAGTTACGTCGGGCGTCGCTTGTCAGCGCCGAGCAACACGCGCCACGAGCGTCGGACTCTGAATTTATTCCCAAACGCACGGCGGGATAGAATGTCACCCTCCTGAAGTTTCAGCCCGGACCGTTTTAACGCACGATCAGCTTCACTGTGTTCACTGGAAGTGTAATGAAATCACACATAAAAGAGTGTGTTTAAGTAGATATAGTTTATAATACTGTTATATTCGGATCAGTTGAAAAATCAATCAGTCCACACTTTTAATTATTCTATATTTGTTTCGCTGTTGGCGTTGTGAATCACTGTCAAGACATCTACATCTGCTCCACACCTACAAATCACTGTGAACTGCATGGGAGAGGGTACTTCCCACTGTATTACTCATAAAGGCTTCTTTTCATTCCATCCACGGGTGGAACATAGAAAGAATGGTTGCTGAAATGCCGCTGTTGGTGTTATAATTAGTCTAACGTAACCTAACCTTCAAGATCCCTACTCGACCGACGTAGGGTTGTATTATGCTCCCTGATGCCCCACTTAATGCTGGTTATTGAAACTGCGTAAGCAGGATTTTGTGGGGCAGTTGCCATCTATCTTCAAGCATCTGGCAGATCATGTTTTTCAACATCTTCGTGGTGCTCTCCCATCGGTGAAACAAACCTATTACAATAGACGCTACCCTGCTTTGTAGAGGCTCAATATCCGCTGACAGACGTGCACGGTATGGCTCCGATGCACTTGAGCAATTTTCTAATATGGTTCGCACAGGCGTTTTGTGAGCTCTGTTGCTGTGCATAGACTGCATTTCCCTAGAACCTTAACAATTCATTGAAGTCTGCCCCCTGGTTTGTCTATGAGTTAGAGTATATCATCATTCTGTTTCACATCCCTACGAACTGTTAATCAAGGTATTCGTACGAGTCGACTGATTCCAGTCCTGAGTTATTGATACTGTAGTTGCCCGATACTATGTCTTTTGTTTTCCTTGCGCAATCTTACATTTCTGAGTATTTAAACTATGATCGGCCACGGCGTATCAAATCGTATGTGTGTGTGTGTGTGTGTGTGTGTGTGTGTGTGTGTGTGTGTGTGTTTGAAGCTCCGGGCGCTCAACACCCTTGCACGTACTAAAATAAACGAATGTGGATAAAAGGACTGAAACTGTTGTCACAGAGTGAGGGGGTAATCTGAATTACTTTACTCATTCACTCACTACCGCCTCACTCACTTGATCCACACTAACCCACAGGCCTTTATACAACGGAGAAGGGTGATGTAGTGTAACGGCGTAAGTTTTGTATAAATGATTTTCTTTTGACATATGACCATGTGAAGACTTCGTCACCAACGTCAGTTACAAAACACTTCGGAATTATTTAAACTCCTTTTATAAGTGGTCGCTGAATGGTTCTTGAACGAAACTATAATTAAAACATCATCATTTGAGTCGTATGCGCAGAATTACGTCACTCAGTCCAATTGGTTTGCGCAAACTTTTTTCAATTTAGATGTCGTTTGTTTCTTCTCAGAAATTATATTAATGCAAGTTATCTGCTTTAATAAATATTAGAATCACATTGAATAAACTTTCAAGATTCAAACTCGCGATGAACGTTGTCAAAAATCAATAATCTTGTCAAATAAATTAGTAATACCTCTTCCTTAACAGAATTCTTCATAAAGAAATTCTCGGAACACGTATTTAAACTTTTGTAGTATACACTAGTTTATTATCTTCCTATATACTACATATAGACGTGAACCTGAGCCTTGACAAGATAGGACTGAACATTTTCAACATGATTAAACTTTCTATGACGTCATTGTTGTAGAAACATTACAAATTCTTATTTTTTCAGGTTTTTAGAAGCACGACGCAACAACTCGGTTTCAGGATCTTCTGTTGCTGTTTGGCTGTCGACCCGCGACGTATAGTGGCCAGCAATTTTCCCTCTGGTCCCGGCAGCGAAGATGCTGTCTCCGTTCGTTGCGCCGCTCTCTCCGTACACGAAACATAAAAATAAATACAAAAACTTTAGATAATTCACAACAATTATAAATATTACAAAATACCTCAACAAAACACTGAATCAAACTTCCATTCACCTGCAAACTGGGCTGACACTGGTGGATGGGTGACGTTTCAATTTCTCGTCCCACCACATAACCCACCCACAAGCTCAGTTTGTCAGGTTTTAACCGAAAATAAAACTTCTTCTATATACAATATTTAACCGTTAATATTATACATTTTTCTCACATTTTCCGTAATCTAAGGTCCTTGCTCTTAGATAGATTCAATTCTTTCATGACGATATCGTTGTGACTATTTGTCATTTACTTTTAATTGTGCTATTACGGTAACTCGTAACCGAATATATGGAGATTACTCCTTTTCATTTAATAGTTGCTAATAAATAATAATTTAGTATGTTCTTTAACGTTGTAACATTAGGACAGAGCGTTCAAATTGTGATAGGTTAGTTCCAGTTTTATTCATATACTAGGGTTATTCTTTCCAAAATATACATTACTAATAAGTTTCTTACAATAACTAATAGTACTATTTACTTTTTCGTTATTCTTTTCCATAATTCTTTATTTACGTCTGAGGTCAAGAAGAAATCAAGCAAAACTTTCTTTAGAATCTCGGCACGGCTTTCTTTACATTCGGACACTTTGTTGGGTAATGGCGATTTATATAGCCGAAACAAGCGAAAGAGCCCCGTTTGGTGTGTTCTATACTAACACTATTACAAATCTCTGTTAAAGGCACTCTGCTATGTTCTCGCGAGCTATATAGCTTCGGACGCCAATGGTCCCTAAAATCATTAACCATCCCCTTTAGTTCCAACTATCCGAGTAAATATAAGGTATACAAAATTCCTTCTGAACTCATAACAAAAATTCCTTCCATATAAATCCCCTTTTAATTATCTTTCCCCTTTGAAGTACCGGTAGATTATTGTAGAGCACTTATTTAAACTTTCTGTCATTTTTTTTAAAAATAACACGTAACTATCACGAAAAACTCCACATTAATAAACTATGAACGCTCGTCCATATGTAACATATACTAAATATTAACTTATTTAGGAATGAAAGGTTTAATTTGATCGACACTATATAATCCTTTAATTACACCTGATGAAGGTTCCATAAGAAGTAACGCTTTGGGATGCACAATCTTATAAACAACATATGGACCTTCAAAGATAAAGAAGAATTTTCTACGTTCCTTATTGGTCTTCAAACTTTTAGGATGAGATCGTACTAATAAAAGGTCTCCTTTCCACGTTCGGATAGACAATTCGTAGAATAACATTTTTCTTTCCTTTACATAACACGGTAACCTACGAATTAGGACTCGTATTATATGACTTTCAATAATTGGTTCTTCAATTAATTTAGCACGGTTTAAATGCCATTCGAAATAATTCCTATAACCTCCCCACCGTTTAGAATAAGGAGGAGGGTCTAATAACTCTAAAGTTAAGTGTTGTTGTTTTCCTCTTGACCAATAATTTTGTTTAAACTGCCTAACAAAATCATCCTAGTCCCTAAATTCAGTTCTATGCAGTACTGCCCATTCCGCAGCTTCTGCTTCTAAATGTCCTATTACAAATTGAATCCGTTTTTTATTACTCCATTTAGGAGATAACGAAGTTTCAAAAACTTTTATAAAAATTATAGGGTGACGTTCGCCTCCTGGTTTGAATACAGGAATACGACTTGCTACATTTGAATTTGTCGTTATATCATCCCAACATTCTGCGAGAGACATAGTTGGATTTTGTTTAGATTGCAGAGACGGAATTGCGTCGTATTTGCTTGCCATGATTTCTTGATTTGTGTTGTTGTCGTCCGAGCTAGCAAACACGACGCGACTGTTGTCTCTGATTACGTTATTACTTCTACTACTTGAAATGTTTTCATTATTATCTAATTCCGATAGCCGTTTAGTAATTTCCTGTATTCGCATTTCTGTATTGGATACACGGTTAGCTAATATCGATTCCTCACTGTGTTCACGATGTGAACGCTCTGTACCTTCGTCAATGTTATTATCTTTGGAAGTCTCAAGGTTACTGCATATTTCGGTAATAAAGAATTTCATGTTTTCTATTTCGGTATGATCCTTTTCTACTCGATGAGTTAATGTCTCTAATTCTACATTAACTATTGTAGAAATCTCTACAGGTTTGGTAGAAACCTCTTTAATAGATTCTAATAACTCTCTACGAACAGTTTCTGTTTGCATAGAAAATTCATCTCGTAACTTAGCGTTATTTTTCTCTATTTCATTTACAACGAAGACATTGACATTATCTAGTCTCTTGGTTAAGTCAGTAATATCATTTCGCATACGAGCTTTTTCCTCACGCGATTCCTGCATATGTTCTTCTAACCTTTTACAATTATCAGCAATCTTATTCCTAAGTCCTACTAGGTTTTCCTGCATTTCAACTTTAGAAGCCTCTATTTTATCACTTAATTCTCGACTGATTTCATTAAGATGTTCCTGTTACCTGTCTGTAGATTTTGTTAGCTCCCCTTTAAGTTCCTCTTTTAATCCAGCCGTAGATTCTTCGTTAGATTGTTTTAATTCCTCTCTTAATCTAGCAGTAGATTCTTCGTTAGATTGTTTTACTTCAGATAAAAATTCCCCGTTAGATTGTTTTAATTTAGCGATCGCCCTAAAAAGGGATCTCATGCTCCTATCGGACACAGATTGCTCTTCGTCTGACATTTTACTTCCCGACATTATTGTTAAATATTAACTAGTTGCACACGCAGACTTGTAATCAACAATCCTATTAAAAGCACACTCCCTATGTACAACGAAACATTGTCTCGACATTTGGTAGAAAATCCGAAGAAATTCTGGTCGTATGTAAAGTACACAAGCGGCAAGACGCAGTCAACACCTTCGCTGCGCAGTGCCGATGGTACTGTTATCGACGACTGTGCCGCTAAAGCGGAGTTATTGAACGCAGTTTTCCGAAATTCCTTCACCAGGGAAGACGAATGGAATATTTCAGAATTTGAAACACGAATATCTGCTGGCATGAGTTTCTTAGAAGTAGATACCTTAGGGGTTGCGAAGCAACTCAAATCGCTTGATACAGGCAAGTCTTCAGGTCCAGATTGTATACCGATTAGGTTCCTTTCAGATTACGCTGATACTATAGCTCCCTACTTAGCACTAATATACAACCGCTCGCTCACCGATAGAGCTGTACCTACAGATTGGAACATTGCGCAGGTCGCACCAATGTTCAAGAAGGGTAGTAGGAGTAATCCATTTAACTACAGACCTATATCATTGACGTCGGTTTGCAGTATGGTTTTGGAGCATATACTGTATTCAAACATTATGAATCACCTCGAAGGGAACGATCAATTGACACGTAATCAGCATGGCTTCAGAAAACATCGCTCCTGTGCAACGCAGCTAGCTCTTTATACGCACGAAGTAATGGCCGATATCGACAGGGGATCTCAAGTTGATTTCGTATTTCTAGATTTCCGGAAAGCTTTTGACACCGTTCCTCACAAGCGACTTCTAATCAAGCTGCGGAGCTATGGGGTATCGTCTCAGTTGTGCGACTGTATTCGTGATTTCCTGTCAGGAAGGTCGCAGTTCGTAGTAATAGACGGCAAATCATCGAGTAAAACTGAAGTGATATCAGGTGTTCCCCAGGGATGCGTCCTGGGACCTCTGCTGTTCCTGATCTATATAAATGACCTGGGTGACAATCTGAGCAGTTCTCTTAGATTGTTAGCAGATGATGCTGTAATTTACCGTCTAGTAAAGTCATCCGAAGACCAGTATCAGTTGCAAAGCGATTTAGAAAAGATTGCTGTATGGTGTGTCAGGTGGCAGTTGACGCTAAATAACGAAAAGTGTGAGATGATCCACATGAGTTCCAAAAGAAATCCGTTGGAATTCGATTACTCGATAAATAGGACAATTCTCAAGGCTGTCAATTCAACTAAGTAAGTGTTAAAATTACGAACAACTTCAGTTGGAAGGACCACATAGATAATATTGTCGGGAAGGCGAGCCAAAGGTTGCGTTTCATTGGCAGGACACTTAGAAGATGCAACAAGTCCACTAAAGAGACAGCTTACAGTACACTCGTTCGTCCTCTGTTAGAATATTGCTTCGCGGTGTGGGATCCTTACCAGGTGGGATTTACGGAGGACATCGAAAGGGTGCAAAAAAGGGCAGCTCGTTTTGTATTATCACGTTATAGGGGAGAGAGTGTGGCAGATATGATACACGAGTTGGGATGGAAGTCATTACAGCATAGACGTTTTTCGTCGCGGCGAGACCTTTTTACAAAATTTCAGTCACCAACTTTCTCTTCAAAATGCGAAAATATTTTGTTGAGCCCAACCTACATAGGTAGGAATGATCATCAAAATAAAATAAGAGAAATCAGAGCTCGAACAGAAAGGTTTAGGTGTTCGTTTTTCCCGCTCGCTGTTCGGGAGTGGAATAGTAGAGAGATAGTATGATTGTGGTTCGATGAACCCTCTGGCAAGCACTTAAATGTGAATTGCAGAGTAGCCATGTAGATGTAGATGTAGATGTACAACACTCCACTTCCAACTAAAAACAGACTCACCGACACTAATATTGCAGTTTGTAGTTCTCGGTGATCAGTGTGCTGCTATGGGCTGCAGAAGTAACAGCCGTCGATGCAACCGCTGAGATGCTGCGACCCGGCCTCCGCATCCGGCAGGACGCTGAGTCGAACTCCGGAGACGTCTCTGGCTGCAACCACACGCGGCCGCACCGTAGACAGGCGAAGCCCTCAGCAACACTTCTAATACCAGCCGGAGGAACGCCTCCCCCCCCCCCCCCCCAGATGACGTACTAGGCCTGTTAGTTTAGGGAGAAAAAGGTTGTCGGGGTTTGCAGCGTTCGGGTGCTACCCAACAGATGCGCCTTCTCGTGGAATAACTGCGTGACCCTACTGCTTGGCTGCGCTCCGTCAGATGCCCACATCCGCGAAGTCGCCGCTGGCTGGTGAAGGCTCCCCGAAGACTCGCGTTGACTTCCGAAGGACTCTTGATGTTTTGTTTCGTACCTGTGTGCCTTAGTTGCACACAAGTCTTGTTTATAAGGTCGCCACGGTGTAGTGTAACGACGTAAGTTTTGTATAAATGATTTTCTTTTGACATATGACCATGTGAAGACTTCGTCACCAACGTCAGTTACAAAACACTTCGGAATTATTTAAACTCCTTTTATAAGTGGTCGCTGAATGGTTCTTGAACGAAACTATAATTAAAACATCATCATTTGAGTCGTATGCGCAGAATTACGTCACTCAGTCCAATTGGTTTGCGCAAACTTTTTTCAATTTAGATGTCGTTTGTTTCTTCTCAGAAATTATATTAATGCAAGTTATCTTCTTTAATAAATATTAGAACCACATTGAATAAACTTTCAAGATTCAAACTCGCGATGAACGTTGTCAAAAATCAATAATCTTGTCAAATAAATTAGTAATACCTCTTCCTTAACAGAATTCTTCATAAAGAAATTCTCGGAACACGTATTTAAACTTTTGTAGTATACACTAGTTTATTATCTTTCTATATACTACATATAGACGTGAACCTGAGCCTTGACAAGGTAGGACTGAACATTTACGACGTGATTAAACTTTCTATGACGTCATTGTTGTAGAAACATTACGAAAAATTATTTTTTCCGGTTTTAGAAGCACGACGCAACAACTCGGTTTCAGGATCTTCTGTTGCTGTTTGGCTGTCGACCAGCGACGCATAGCGCCCAGCAATTTTCTCTCTGGTCCGGCAGCGAAGATGCTGTCTCCGTTCGTTGCGCCGCCCTCTCCGTACATCAAACATAAAAATAAATACAAAAACTTTAGATAATTCACAACAATTATAAATATTACAAAATACCTCAACAAAACACTAAATCAAACTTCCATTCACCTGCAAACTGGGCTGACACTGGTGGATGGGTGACGCTTCAATTTCACGTCCCACCACAGTGAAAGGTGCTATACTTCGGATTAAAATAGAAGTAAAACAACAGGAGAGGTAAAGGAAAGGCAGAAGGAAATGTAATTGGCTGACAACTTACAAAAAACATGGGTGAACCAGTCACCCTTTTAACAATTAAGAGCATTTCGTTAAAACTTTTGGAAACAAGTTGGTCGCATCACAAGTCCTTAAAGTCTAACTACATTCGTTTCAATGTCACTAAAAATGGAGAGCAGATGTGCCGGAAAATTTACCGCTGCCCTCTGATACGAAAGTAAAACACAGTCTAGTAACATGTGCGATCATGAACTGTACGCCACAAGCACCACACTTTGACACTTTGGAAGATTGTCTCGCCGGAGCAAGAAGCCAAGTGTCAAAGTACTATGACCTATGGGAAGACGATTAAGGAGTACCTCGTCCGTCTTCGTGGCTGATAGGAGGTAAGCCATGACAGCATAGTGGGTTTTACTAGATCTCATCGCTGCATGAGTCTGTACCTCAACAGCGACGCAACACCGCGTAGGGGAATGGCACACTGAAATAACTGATGTTCACTACAAGCTTTCTTGGCTGCTACATGTGCTCTTCCGTTTCCCGAAATACTCATGTGCTCCGATACCCAGTAGAAAAGCATCTTCTTTCCAGCCGCTGTATTTGAAGGAAGGTGACCTGGATATTATGATACTGTGTTATATTCGGATCAGTTGAAAAATCAACCCAATGGCTGGGGGTACACGCGTTGTAGAGAACACTCAAGGAACCCGAACAGACAAGGAACTTAGTATTCGAAGCGGATCTCACAAGCTCCAGTGGCCGCAAAATCGTATATAATTTCGCTTCGAATGTCTCGAGGTAGTCGGACCTTGAGGACACGATGCGGCAAAATAACAGAGCAATCAACAGAATCACCCTGTTTCAAACCATCCGTAAAGACAAATGTTGAGTTGTTCCGCTCAGTGAAAATGTCACAAAATAATGTATCAAAAACATATGTAGGAGTGCAGTCTCTCTCGTATTTTTATTTATTTATTGTTCCGTGGGACCAAGTTAAGTAGAAGTCTCCATGGTCATGGAACGAGTCAATACATGAAATTATAACACGATATTAGAAACAGATAAAATGAAATATAAAAAACATATTCACGTGACAAGTCGTAAGTTTAAATAAAGAAAATCAACAATGTAACACCGGAATTTGCATAAATGCTTAGCTCTTTCAGGAGCTCCTCGACAGAATGGAGGGAGCGACCCATGAGGAAACTCTTCAGTTTAGACTTAAAAGAGTTTGGGCTATTGCTAAGATTTTTGAGTTCTTGTGACAGCTTATTGAAAATGGATGCAGCAGAATACTGCACTCCTTTCTGCACAAGAGTCAAGGAAGTGCAGTCCACGCGCAGATTGGATTTCTGCCTAGTATTAACTGACTGAAAGCTGCTAACTCTTGGGAATAGACTAATATTGCTAACAACAAACGACATTAAAGAAAATATATACTGTGAGGGCACTGTTTTTGAACCAAAAATATCCTTTCTGAATCAGAAGAATTACCCTAAAAAACAATACCGTACGACATAAGCGTATGAAAATATGCGAAGTAGACTACTTTTCGTGTTGAAGTGTCACTTATTTCAGATACTGTTCTAATGGTAAATAAAGCAGCATTTAGTTTCTGAACAAGATCCTGGACATAGGCTTTCCACAACAACTTACTATCTATCCGAACGCCTAGGAACTTGAACTGTTCCGTCTCGCTTATAATATGCCCATTCTGTCTGATCAAAATATCGGTTCTTGTTGAATTGTGAGTTAGAAACTGTAAAAACTGAGTCTTACTGTGATTTAGCATCAAATTATTTTCCACAAGCCACGAACTTATTTCATGAACTACATTATTTGTTACTGTTTCAATATTACACACAAGATCCTGTACTAACAAGCTGGTGTCATCAGCAAAAAAATATTTTTGAATCACCTGTAATACTAGAAGGCATATCATTTATACAAATAAGAAACAACAGTGGCCCCAGCACCGACCCTTGGGGAACGCCCCACCTAACAGTGCCCCATTGGGGCTGAACATCACTACCACTCTCAATATTGTGGAGAATTACCTTCTGCTTTCTGTTCTTAAAGTAAGAGGCGAACCAATTGTAAGCTACTCCCCTTACTCCATAATGGTCCAACTTCTGCTGTAATATTTTGTGGTCAACACAGTCAAAAGCCTTCGTTAAATCAAGGAAAACACCTAGCGTTCGCAACCTTTTATTTAATCCGTCCAAAACCTCACAGAGAAAAGAGAATATAGCATTTACAGTTGTTAAACCATTTCTAAAACCAAAATGAACATTTGACAGCAAATTATTTGTATTTAAATGCTCCAGTAACTTTGTATATACAACCTTCCCGATAACTTTAGCAAACACCGATGGCATAGAAATAGGTCTGAAATTGTCAATGTTTTCAATGTCTCCCTTTTTATAAAGTGGCTTCACTACCGAGTACTTTAATCGGTCAGGAAACTGACCACTCCTAAAGGAAAAGTTACAGATATGGCTAAGTACTGGGCTAACATACATAGAACAATACTTTAGTATTCTGCTAGATACCCCGTAATATCCATGAGAGTTCTTGGTCTTTAGGAATTTAATTGTTAACTCAATCTCCCTCTTGTCAGTATCATGGAGGAGCATTTCAGGTAACAGTCTCGGAACAGATTTTTCTAAGAGCGCTATATGATTCCCTGTTGGGACTAGGTTTCTATTTAGTTCACCTGCTATATTCAGAAAGTGATTATTAAATACTGTACATATATGCGACTTATTAGTAACACGGACATTCCCACTACGCACTGATTCTATATCCTCAACCTGTCTCTGAAGACCAGCCACTTCCTGTACGACTGACCATATGGTTTTAATTTTATCCTGAGACTTAGCTATTCTATTTGCATACCACATACTTTTTGCCTTCCTAATAACATTTTTAAGCACCTTACAATACTGTTTGCAATGGGCTGCTGTATTTAGATTTTGACTGTTCCTAACGTTTTGTTATAATTGCCACTTTGTTCTACAAGATATTATTATCCCTGTAGTCAGCCACCCAGGCTGCCTGTTTGTTCTAGTACCCAGTTTTTAACGTCCTAACGGAAAGCAACTTTCAAAGAGCATGAGAAAAATCTTGAGAAAAGCATTATATTTATCGTCTACTGTATAAGCGCTATAAACATCTTGCCACTCTTGTTCCTCGATAAGGTTTACAAAGATCTCTACAGCAACTGGATCAGCTTTCCTAAGCAGCTCATGACTATATTTAACACGTGTTGCAGCACAAAAATTTTTTAGAGTTAAAATTTGTGCATCATGATCTGAAAGGCCTTCATTTTTTGCTAACAGAATGCCCTTCTAGTAATGAGGAATGAACAAAAATGTTGTCTATGGTTGTTCTACTGTTCCCTTGCACTCCCGTTGGAAAGAATACAGTTTGCATAAGATTATATGAATTAAGGAGGTCTACCAGAATACTCTTCCTTGCACAATCACTTATACAATTAATATGGAAGTCACCACATATAACTAACTTTTTGTATTTCCTATAAAGTGAACCAAGAACCTCCTCTAGCTTTAGCAAAAATGTTGTGAAATCGAGGTCTGGGGATCTATAAATAACAACAGTTAGAAGTTTAGCTCCATTAAATTTAACCAAACCTGCACAACATTCAAACACCTTTTCAGTGTAGTACTTTGAAACATCAACTGACTCAAATGGGATGCCGTTTTTCACATACATGATTACTCCCCCACACCGCAAAGAGCTCCTCGAAAAGCTGCCAGCCAACCTGTATCCTGGTAAAGAAAGCCTCTGAATTATCTCCTTATTTAAGAACTGTTCAGATTTACCAATAATTTCAGAGTCAACATCTATAAGCAGTTCACTAACTTTATCTCTAATACCTTGTATATTTTGATGAAATATACTAATTCCCTCATTACTCGGATATCTAAGCTTTGTCAAAAGTGGTTCCTTTGTTAGAGAGACTTCCCTTAAGCAGGAATACCTATCAGCTGACTTCAATCTAAAAAAGGTGCAGCTCTAACACCCACTACTGCAGGAATGTTCCCATGAGTGATCCCACCAACCCTCCTACGCTGTCACCTATAAGCTTTGCCAACCTCCCCTTCCCATACCTGTCGAGGTGCAGGCCGTGTCTAGTGAAACCCGTCTTGCTGATAGACCCCACCGACACCACTGAAATGTGACCCATGCTTTCTGTCATCAGCGCACCCTCAAGTCTCATGTTATTACGCCTGACGGCTGTATTAAGATGAGGCCGATCGTGACGCTGAAACAGTTCCACGAAATGCACATTCGTGTTGCCAGTCTGAGTGGCTATCTTTTCCAGGTCACCATCTATGTTATACTCCCCATCCTTATCAATACTATTACCAGCCCCACCCACAATCGCTACCTGTTCCTCTTTCGTAAAATCCCTACATAACCCCCCTATGTTAACAGTCACCTGAACCAATCCTGCATTAGGCTTCACAATGCTGGTGACCTAGTACTCATTCCCCAGCAATTCCTGGAACTGCTGTCCTACACCTCTGCCATGAGAACTACCTAACAGCAGAACCTACTTCTTCCTCCTCGACTTTGCAACTGTTCTAGCCACCGTAACTACTGAGGTCTGCTGCATACTTCCTACATCTACAGCTACTAGAGATTCCTCTCCACTAGACTCTGACAGTTGGTCATATCTATTGTAAACACCAATAATAAAGCTATCTGAAGATCTTCTTCCCCTAGCAGATCTCTTGCCAACAGTCAGGTCCCATTCCCCAACCCCCTTCTCCCTCCTCATCCTATCTAGCTCCTCCTGTGCGTTTTTCAACTGCACCTGAAGGGCACAGATCATACGCTCCTGCTCCTCTGTCAATTTACTCTTGCTACATAACCTGAAGTGCCAGGAGAGGATCTCACCAGAATGCTCACTGGTTTCCCCACTGCATTCCCCCCAGTGAAAATACTTCGAACAAGTCTCACACCGCAATCCACTACTCACGAACCTACGGCAAAGTCCACTTTTCTCACTGATGGTAAAATTTTACTTTTTCTAAGTTCCGCTACTATAATAAGATGATGTTAAAACCTGACTACAATAATCATAAACTTACTCTACAAGGGAAGTAACTACAATTATTAACAGTATTAATAAACAACAAATGTAAATATAACAAAAGACCAATACAGAAAGAGAATCAAAGGTCTAATGACACAGCAACGAAGCTGAAAACAGTTCCCAAAAGGTTCTTCTGAAATTATTTCACCAGAAAACACAAAATGCTCCGGTTGAAGACTACTAAAGTTCCTAAATAAACCACTGTACACAAACAATTAATTAGTACTTAGCTTTCGATGCGTCGCTACAGCTGCTACTGGTCAGCGTGGAATGTAAACACAGGTAAGAGGCTACGTTGCTCAATACCAAACACTCACAAATATCAGGTCACAACACAAGAAAGGCAGAGGTGAATGAAGAAACCACAAATAAGTCACTTATATAGTAAATATTATCAGAAAAACCGTTAAAATATGTACCTGAAACCTAAAGATATATTAAAACTTGGAGAGCGATCTCATACGTAGTCACTCGCTTATGACGTCTCGTACTGCACTAAATCTAAGATTACTCAGGACCACTGCAGTCACCAGGGTGGCATTCGGTTAAAAGCCTGAGTTTGGGGTTATATGTGTCCCACACCAAGTGACTCCAGCACACGCTGCACGCGGGTCCTAGATGGCGTTGTTACTAGTGGACATTTGAGGAAAAGGCGTTCCAGAGGCGGATGAGCAACATTATGATATGCAAATGAAATCATAGCTGCAAAGGACGTACATGCTTCATGGATCATGAAGAGCTCCTGCCTGATGATGTGTGGTTGTTCCCCAGCCTCAGCATAGACAGTGGGTATGGGACTGGTCCTGTAAGCACCTGTTGCTAGCCTAATCCCATCCTCAGGTAGTAAGGCCTTGCTAACTGTGCACCCATGATCTAGTCGCTAACGCACGGAAACCCTATAAAACTGTGCTTTAAGATAATCAATGCCTTCCGAGTTCTGGCTTTTAGGCCTCGCAAGTATGGTAACCATGAGACTTTAGTAAAAAATGAGGCCCAGAAACCTCACTGAGTCTTTAAAATGTTGAATGGTGTCTCTCATATGCAAATCAGGTAACTGAAAAATACGACGAGAACGATTAAAATGAACACACACCCACTTATGTGCAGAAAACTGAAAACTGGTATTTGCAGTCCACTCCTCTAACCTCCGCACTGTAAACTGCAACTGACGAGTCGCTGTTGCAACACTGGAGGAGGAACAGAAACAGCAAAATCGTTCACAAATTGGAGCATTGTACGTGACTCCTGCCGCGGACGTGATACTGTTTATGGCTATGGCAAAGAGGGTAACAATTATAACACTGCAGTGAGATACACCATTCTCCTGATCAAAACCATCTGACAGCACGTCACCAACTCGGGACCTGAAAAAACTCTTGGACAAGTAAGATCATATGAACATGGTAAAATGACCACGAGAACCTCATTGATGGAGTTGTGCGAGAATACTGTGTCTCCAACTAGTATCGTACACCTTACTGGTACCAAAACATTTACCGAGACAGTGATGTTTACATAGGAAAGCCAGCTGAATAGCCGCCTCTAGTATGGTCAGGTTGGCGACAGTAGCTGCCTGGTCTCTGACAATCAGACCAGACTACTGTTAACAATTCGCTCCAGGGTCTTTCCTATGCAGATCGTTAAGGCAACACTGTGTCAACTACTGGGATGTCCTTTCCTGGTTTGAAGAGAGGTATCAGAAATGTTGGGGAAGAGACCTGCGTCCCATATCAAGTCGAAACATACGGGCAGTATTTCTTTTGACACTGCTAGCAAATGTTGAAACACGCAGTGCCGGATTACGTCCTTATCAGATGCAGTATCATGAATAGTAGACCGTGCCCTGTTTCAGTACAACAAGCGTGTTTACCTTAAATCCTCTTGACGGCTTCCCATGCTTTTGCAGAACAACTGAAATGATTGATGGAATCCAGGAACGCTTACCATGACCTTCCTCAACTTGATCTGGAAGTTTTGTGCTGCTGAAAGTGAGCATGAAAGAGTTTGATTTGACAAGATCTCATCCACCCTTTTCATGATTTCTGCACATCTGCTATCACTTCGTGGGCGCCCACTCAACTTTCAGTTCTTTGAGAATATTCACCAGATCCCGAATGTCACAACATTTTTGCTGTAATTCAACAGGGTGTGGAGCTAAGTGTCAATGGCGTATACCCAAAGGCATTTGGCTTTCTGCAGGATCTTTGCCTGCTGGGAATTAGACGTTTCAACTAATAGTCTTCCGTTGCGTAACCACTTGACTGATTTTAATGTCCCTGCGATTCCCTCTAAACATTTCTGAATGTAAAAAGAGGAGATTTTCTCAAAGGTGGCCTCTCTTCTCTTAACTATCAAACAAACACTGTGACCTGCAGCATGCATTATGTTACTACATACCAACGCGCTCTTAACAAGTCCAGAACCTGGAGGGCTTGTCACATTTGGCGACTGGGTGTTGGTATCTTCAAGTGGCCCATTCGCTCCCCTGGGAGAAGAAGAAGAAGAAGAATTCGAGGGGTCCATATCGGTCCCACGAGCAGCTGAGGAAAAACAAGTCTACATAGACGGAGCCTCGCATTCCTAGATAAGCCTTATATAACTGAGGTGGAGCAGGTTCTCCAGAGGTTGCCTGCTAACGAACGTTCTACCTCAACAGCCATGCATCTCATCAGCGCGCAGCACACCTTGAGAGCGAGATTGTTTTTATATAAAAGTTTTTACAATCTCTCTGGCTGTCAAGCCAAGATCCCTGTACCCTGCAACACATAATATTCCACTGCCGCGTTGTACAGTGGTCGCTGAATGATGCCGAGAGCTTATGGTTACAGGGACTGGCCAGGAAACCCACGGTCACCAAGCCCGTACTCAGCGAACGAATACTGAGCCCCTGAGAGGCTAGGTGAGCCAGAAGTGCGAGCTGTGTGTGGACTGAGGCTCAGCCTGTCTTGGCTTTGTTCGGCCCTTCTTAGAATGAGCCGATACAGCGCGATATTTCATTTAGTATTGCAATGTGGCATTTTTCGCTCGGCTCAGTTGTTCACAGTTCGGCTTAGTCGTCGTGTCGGGGCTGTTTACCCTTCGCTATTCGTTCATGGTACGAAGGAAGTTTGCGGATTCAGTGGCTGTACGGACAGAAAGAGGCAATCTGAGGATCTGTCGCCAAAAGCCTACAAAAATAAATAGGAATGAGAGAAGAGAGGAATGAAAATTGTCAGTATCTGTTATTTAGTTACGTAATTGACGTGCTGCAAATTTGCTCTGAAGCGAAATTACAGTACAACCCACAAAGAATTCAAATATTTGAAAAGGAAAGAGCAAGAAATTACAGTGATCAACAGGTAGCATTCATTGTTTTATGCAGAAAGAAACACTGTGCTAAATTTTCAGGCGTGGAACACTTGAAGAAACTGGTGGTTGGAATAGTATAATTTCTGGTCACATGCATTATTACAATGAAATCAACACCCTTAGCTGCATACAGGCGTTGATATAAGTCAACGGGGACAGATGATAATGCGTGCCCCGATTGGGACCCGAAACCGGGATCTCCTGCTTACACGGCAGACGCTCTATCCATCTGAGCCAGTGAGGGCACAGAGTGTAGTGCGACTGCAGGGACTTATCTCTGGCACGCCTCCCGTGAGACCCACATTCTCAACTTATTGTCCCGCACTATATTCATAGCGCCCCTGCCTATCATACTCATTACTCGCGGCTTTACAGCCGATTCCCGTAAGAGTTCGGGCACCGTTTGTGCATCCACACAGAAGAAGATGGTCAAATGGCCGGTGAGCCTTAACTAGATGTATATATATGAAGATGGCATATGTTCTTTCGGAAAAAAGAGAGCGAGAATGAAAGCTTGAACGTACGGAATGGATTGTAAACTTCGATTTTTATGATCACTTGGCTCCACACTGTCCACAATGACACTTTGCTAGGTGAGAAACAAATTTCAGATTTGATGAGGATATATTTAAAAAGAAAATCTTGTTGTAGAAGGAACAAATACTAACAAACACACTCCAGTTCCCTAAGCTCACTGACATCAAAGAAAAGGCGAGGTCTGAATAACTCGTTATGACCTTGGAAGAATTACAGAGATAGTTATCTTAAAGTTTTGAGAACACAGCCAATCTTCCATCTCTTTTCGAGCTGTTTTCGAGAGAGTTTCCGTTCAGTTGAGAGCGCTCCTGTGCATTTGCACATGCAACTGATTGATCTGCAATGGATTCCCGTTTTAAAGACAAATCCTTTTACGTTAAAATTGTCCAGTACGTCTACATCTTTTCCCTCAATTAGAGTTCCCACATGTCCAGAAATAGGTTGTAAAAATGCTACAATATTTCCATCATTATATGTGTGAGGAAGACCTTTTTACGATTATAAAATTAAATAAGACACGATTATGTGGCAACCTGAGTGCCATAATCTGTGAAATTGTCCGCATCCGTCCAATGGTGAGAGTCTGTTCGAGATACACATTATATTACGAATTCAGTTGGCCAAAAATAATTAAATAATGTTGAAATTTTGTTTCGGTGGGATGTATGTTGTTCAAAAATATTACATATGAAACCAACTGCACTGCCTTCTAAATACGGCGTGTTCACAGTTTCCCCGTCTTCCGCTTCGTCCCACTCAGACAGGGCGGCGAGGCAGTGGGGAAGTGTGCAGCGAGAGCACAGCTCACGAGCGGAATTTTTTACCGCCCCTGAATTAAAGCTATGTGCTAATCTCTGAAGCTGTTTCAAGTATCAAAATCTGAATGAGTATTTTTTCATGCAATATTGTCTCGTGTCGAGGGACACAGTTGATTTCCTCTTCTCCAGAAAGTCAATTTCTATGGAGTGTCGTGCTATGGCCGCGAGGGGGCGGACGGCACGGACACACAATTGCCGTGAACGCTTCCGTGGCTAAACTGGTGCCAAGTGCGGGCAGCGGAGTGGCCAGGGGCAGCACCGAGGCGAATGAGCGGTGCTGGGGAGAGGCGGGAACGACGGCCTTCACCTCTACAGTCTGCACTGGGTGTGAACCTTCTGTGGATGCAACAACATAATGGAGTGGTTGATGTCTTGTACCAGCCAACTGGACATCGATCCTAGTGGAGGCATAGAAAGGAACTTGTCCATACCAAGAGGAACACTACCTGAGTGCTTCTTCGGCTGACAGTTTCATGCTGGTGCTTTTATGATTGGTACAGCACACTGTGTGGTATGCAGTTGGAGCACTGGGAGCGTCTGACAGCCCCAGATTCTGCCTGGAACTGTCATTGGACAAATTATGGTCTTTATTGATGGCACACAGGAGATCATGTGTGTACGCTATCAGTGACAGCGGTTCTACTTTTTAACTGTTGTTGTTGTTGTGGTATTCAGTCCTGAGACTGGTTTGATGCAACTCTCCATGCTACTCTATCCTGTGCAAGATTCTTGATCTCCGAGCGCTTATTGCAACCTACATCCTTCTGAATCTACTCAGTGTATTCATCTCTTGGTCTCCTTCTACGATTTTTACCCTCCACGCTACCCTCCAATGCTAAATTTGTGATCCCTTGATGCCTCAAAACATGTCCTACCAACCGATCCCTTCTTCTAGTCAAGTTGTGCCACAAACTTCTCTTCTCCCCAATCCTATTCAATACCTCCTCATTAGTTACGTGATCTATCCACCTTATCTTCAGTATTCTTCTGTAGCACCACATTTCGAAAGTTTCTATTCTCTTCCTGTCCAAACTATTTACATGTTAACTATTTGCTATCATCGTATTAGCCTAAATGTTTTCAATGGTTGAAATGGCTCTGAGCACTATTGGACTTAACATTGGAGGTCATCAGTCCCCTAGAACTTAGTACTACTTAAACCTAACTAATCTAAGGACATCACACACATCCATGCCCAGGGCAGGATTCGAACCTGTGAGTGAAGCGGTTTTTCTTTTTGTATGCCATGAGTGTGACTGTTGAGAATTCATCATGTTACTTTTTCTATGTGAAAATCATTTGTCTGTATACGAATTTATTAACATGCATAGGTAATTTGGTACGACGTCGTGTGTACCTTGTTGTGGTAATTATCTGATGATTATAGTAGATGAGACCTACGATCATTATAGTAGTATGAGACCTAAGCCTAGTTATGTTTTATGGCCGTAGTTAAGTTCAAAACGTTATTTTGAAATCTTATGTTTTACTGCTGAAGTTGTCTCAGCTATGATGACTGGTTATGGCTGAGGGTCAGGCACTGTAAACGGTTGATGTTGTTGCCCAGTTATTTATATTAGGGCAAAGGCTGGATTTTATTCATTTATTTAATGAAAGGATTTTTGTAGTGAATTTCTGGAGCATTACTTTAGGGCCTTATGGGCTACAGAAATATTTCGTATCTGTGAAAGTACGTTTCTGTTCTCTTCATGTTAAATATAATATTTGTTAAACAGTGCCCTACATCTGCACAACCGTCATCCCGAACATCATTCCACCTAAATGATACCGAGCGAGGTGGCGCAGTGGTTAGCACACTGGACTCGCATTCGGGAGGACGACGGTTCAACCCCACGTCCGACCACCCTGACTTGGGTTTTCCATGTGTTCCCTAAATTGCTCCAGGCAAATGACGGTTTTCTTCCCCGTCCTTCCCTAATCCGATGAGAGCGACGGCCTCGCTGTTTGGTCTCTTCCCCCAAACAACCCAAACCCAACCTAAATGATACGCTACAGTTGATAGCAGAATGTGGCTTTACATTGTGTTGATGTCGGCATAGTATAATAGTATTAAGTTATAGTTGGGGCTGTGTTTTGCTTTCTAGTGCGCTATTTCAGTCACTATTGTGATTGATATGCCGGGAACATGATGACTTGGAAAGGATGAGCTCACTTATGAGGTGATGATGCATGGCCAGGTTATGGTGAGAATAATGGAGGAGATATCATAGCAGTTTTGGCAGGTCAAGGGTGAGACGGTGCAGTTGATATAGGCACAGCGCATGGACATGAGTAATACTACCATTATTATTAGGTCAGCTCTCTCAGAGATTGAACGAGCGGTGATTGTTTCCCACTAGACTGAGGAGCACACAATATGCGATATATTGGTTGAAGTGTGTTTTTTGTACCTTTCGTCCTTGCCAGTTGTTAGTTTCTGACAATGCCACAGCATTTATCTCCAGAGTTTTCAGAGAGTTCTCGTTTGGAATAGGAGTCAGGCATAGTAAACCATAACCTAAAGTCAGCCTTTACTGTTTATCAACACTCCAGCCACAGTAAGGGGATGTAACTCTGGAATAGCTAACATGCACCTTTAGTACGGCCAGGCATGCTATGCATAAAAGCACGCCAGAGATATTGATGTTTGCATTCAGAGCAAAATACCTGTTGGCTAATCAGTGGTCAGCTGAGGATCTGCTACCCGACAAGAGATCCCCTAAGGATATAAGAAAGAAGTGGCACGAAGCCTGTAGTAATATTTTAGAGGTTCATGGGCAAGGAACTCAGGCATACAGGATGAGATGCCCAATTTCTTCTAGAGCAGAGTGCAGCCTACCTAAGGAATTTTGGTGAACGGGGCAGAGTGGTCAACAGACTGATCGAAAAGCTTTGTCAAACTTTAAGAGCACTTCCGTGATTTTTAGGTACATGCAGGTTTTCAAAGTGGTGTGTTCAAGCTATGCGATAAGTGTGAATACTGAGAATTCAACTTGTTACTTGTTCTATGTGAGTAATTAATTGTATTATTGTCAAATAACTTATTAATATGTTTAGGTAGTTTCCCACTGCAAATGTTCTCACTGTGTTAACGGTACTAAACTTATTTGTATGAAAATGCAGTCTGTATGGAGGTCCCAGTCGGATCTTAACGCTTCTGGAAACATTGCAAAGCGCGCACTGTAAATGGTACTAAACTGGTGTCTTCACTCCAAGTAATTGTCTCATTGGAATGAAAGGGCTATGGGTCGGCTGAAATGAATTGCTATTATACGTGACTCAGATATTTAGGCTCAAGGAGACTATTAAGTTACGTACTCGAAGTTCCGAAAGAGATGACAGTATTTTATTCACGATATTATCCGTGGTTAAAATAACAAAACCACTCGTCATAAAGTCATGTGGTCGTATCAGTAGGCGCTCTACAAATCTCAAGATAACCCTTATATGCAGTTAATATTACGGCACGAAGTACATCGGTACCGACAGCCAGCAGGAACTGAAATGTGACGGCTTAGCCCGCGAATATACCTCTTCGCTGGCCGCCAGAAAGTCTAGAACTCTCTTCGGAGCTAGCACAGATCTTTCCCGTGAAGTACCTTTTATGTAATATGACATCACAAAAAGTACCTCGGGTTATTCATAATTTTTGTTATGTTTCAAACGCTATCATTTTGACTAGCGCTTTCCAATGACTGCATTGACTAGAGATCCTTTCACTTACGCAAGTTTCTTTTCGACCTGTCATTTAACAAGTAATAAATAATGACGTTACAAGCTTTTATGAACATGCAGAACTCCAGTAGCCATGCAGAGCGTCAAATCTTGTATCCTTTTGATATTCAAACCCCCAATGCCCTCACTTCAGTGGGCATACTAGCTACCTTACACTTACCTGGCCGATTTCATGCGGTCCATCAGGAAGCGCCGTGTTGTTATGGCAACGGGCATCCCCCCGTGCACGGTAGAGGCGAGGGTGAACTTTTCCTTCCGCCTACCCTCGCAGCTTTTGCTTGCGTTGCGTAGATCGATATGTTTGGGTTGCCTGCGGTGCACCGCTTCGTGTGCGCGTTGCGTAGCGCAGAGAGCGGCTGCGGGTACTGCCAGGTTTTAAACACGTTCTTTCCATGGCGCCCGCTTTTGTATTTCACATATTGCACAGTCTGACGAAAGAAGAGGGTCACTAGTTTACATACAAAATCCATTATTAATTTCACTCATTTCTGTGGTACATAAATTAATTGGTAGCAAATATCTTTTCAATCAGAAGGAATTATTAACCTATGAGGGACTAGAGAGTTGTTAACCTGTTTGTACATACATATTTCGCAACACAATATTCATCGTATGGTAGAATGTAGAAACAGCGCATATGGACAGAACTGTTTCACCAATAGTTGCTCTTTCTCTGCCCGCCATTACTGAAGCGCCATCATATGGTTGACTAATCACATTTCCTTCCACATTCCATTCTTTCAATACTACATGAACAATGTTTGACAAACTTTCAGCAGTTTTATCTCAAGGAACATCGTAAAATCCAACGAATCTTTCCTCAATTTAGTCAGCAATACAGTGCCTGAATATTATACTCATTTGACTCTTACAGGATACGTCTAATGTTTCATCCGCCTGAATCGAAATTAAATTGCAGTTCTGAATTTCAGATTTTATTTTCTCATTGACTGCGAAAGTTATCATTTCTATTTCATCATTCTGGATATCTGGAGACGTTCCTTTAAGGTTGAGGATGATGACAGATGGTCTCGGATTAACTGCTCTCCTTGAGCTAGTAAATCCAACAATTTCAGATAGTTACCTTTGTTGCTGGAGGATTCGTCTTCTCGATGGCTGCGAAAGGCTAGTTTTTGTTTACAAAGAAATACAATTGCCTGAATAAGACGAGTCAATACTCTCCTTCTGTATGCAACTTGCTCGTTGTATTTTATTGCTGTCAGACTAGCGGCTTCAGAAAGGGCGTGCTCAATTCTACTTTTGCCCAATAACTGAACTGATTCTTTGTTGTGCAGGTGACGTTTTGATGTCTGATGTTTTTGTGCTTTCCTGTCAAACTTCTTTATTGTACAAATGCCCTTATTGCATCATTCCTTTTCACCACCAAACAGAAGACATATATAACAATATAATCTGTTATTAACTGCATTCGGAGTCAGCCAAACATACTTTTCGTACCAGGCTACGCTGAGTATAGGAGTAGGTCGTTTGTCCTTCAATTCGCACTTTTTTCGTACGTTAATGTAGAAAAAGGCGTTTTTAATAAAAATTCTATAAGGTGTACAGTTGCTGGCTCACTCATGTTGGCGACACAACGAAAATATGCACTAAAATCACCCAGGAATGACTGTGAAAACAAATCGCGCGACTGTTCACTTCCGTGTTAAAAGCCAGAACAGAAGCGGCAGAGACAGTCTCGATATCTGCTAGCAAGTGCAGCGCACCGGCCTTCGTGGAAGAGAGGAAGTGGAGGGCAGCCGAGAACGCCCAGGCGCACACAACCAGGTAAAGAGAAGGGAGTCAGAGACAGAGCAGTCGAGTCTCAAGCAGGCAGATACACCAATACTCTGGGTGAGGCGTCGCGGGCTACAATGATGTCTTCGCACATTTAGTGCTCTTAGTAGAAAGTTGTTTATATTTTTGTTATGAATTACTATTGCATCTTTTTTAAGCACGAATACAGGGGAGACTAAGTCTCAAAGTCTCCCCTCACGCTACGCCACTGCAGTCTACATACATTCAAAGTTTATCTATGAAAGTTTACAGTTCGCGTGAGCTAAATAGTCTGAATCAGTACGATAACTTTCTAGACCGCCAAAGAATATCTACGAAAGCTGCGCTCTGTTGATAGTCTATGTTGTCCCGCAGATGAATGTTTGATGAGCACGTAATATTAAATTGTTTGAAGGAAATGTAAAACACTGTAAATTCACTTTATGCTGGTTTATTCTAGTCTAATCACACGCTGTCATTGTCTTAAAGAAGTAACCCTTCTTTCAGATGGGTGGGATTAGTTACGTAAATTCAGCCAAAGAATTTACAGGAAGATCCAGATTACGCTGTTTACTTCAACGCAGTTTAGGTACATTCCTCACATTTTACGCTATTCACCACTTAGTATCAGTTGAACTATTAATTGTCTATCGCATTGGGTCTAAGTTCAGTCATTTGTTGATAATGATCAAATTAAGACAATATATTCGGTTATTTTCGTAGCTTGAATTACTTCAAAGATATTTTTAAAGTTACTGATTTACCTCTTTCAGTTTTTAATCATTTCTAGCAGATCGCAAATCTTCAAAATGTAACAAACCATCTCGCATCCCCTACCAATATTACGTACAAGCCCACAAGTTCAGTTACGATACGACAAGGCAAGCGCCAGAATAACATTAACTATGTGCAACTTTATCTTCTGTATTTCGCAGTGTCTTCAAAGAGTGCTCACAAGGAGTATTCTTTGAGGTCACTTGTTATACTCCGTGATCTACAAGTCTACTACCTTGCGATCTAATATTATTTTATCTTGAAACTAATGGATTCTATTTCTTTTTTATTCTTTTTCAAAACATTAAGTTACTTTGCTACCAAGATTCTTTTCTATGTCTTTTTATATTACTTTATTTTCAGTCTTCTTGCTACTGTTCATATAATGTTAGTACACAGTGACTTTGTTTTCCTTTTTATGAAATTTGGATCCTGGGCTTGGGCCTTGTATTGGGGTGTGAGGACCAGATTTATATTTTTCATTTTTGCGTCCAAAGGGTAGCGGCGTTACACACTGGATGCGGATATGGAGGGTATGTGGTCAGCACACCGTCCTCCCGGCCGTATGTCAGTTTACGAGACCTGAGCCGCTACGTCTCAATCAAGTAGCTCCTCAGTTTGCCTCACAAGGGCTGGATGCTCCCCTCTTGCCAACAGCGCTCGGCGGATCGGATGGACAGCGCTTAACTTCGGTGATCTGACGGGAACCGGTGTTACCACTATGACAAGGCCATTGGCCATTTCTCCTACTCTACCGTATCGAATATACTGACGGGCTGAAATCTGAGGAGAACGTCTGTATATTCGACTCAGGCCGACACATAAGGACTCCAAACTTGGATCAGTACTCTAGAACATATCACAAGAAAGTCTTGTATGTGATTTTCTCAATGAAGGTACTTTATGTTTCCAGAAATCTATGAACGAATATTCGTGTTTCATTTGACAAATTTCACGTCTCCATTGCGTTTCATGTCGCTTAGTAACATTATCGTTAGTTAGTTAAGTCACATTTCAAGATTCAGAAGTTTATCACTTTCACTCACAATGTGTTTAATATTTTTGTCGTTTGTCGGCTTATCGTGATGTGATTAGTGTTTACGGAATTCTGCCATTCGCCCTACTAAGCGGATATACTGTCTTCTTCTTTCTGTATTTCTTTACGTAACTGTAGCGTCAGAACAACCTCAGAATTCTGATAACTCAATCACATAAGTCACTTGTGCATTATGTTTTGCAGAACCTTAAGATGAACATTATAAATATCCTAGACGATTCTGAACTGAGTAAATTCTGATTACGTTCAGATGGTCTGAGACAAGCGCTTAGTTTTTTATTAAGATAGTCAACGTACATCTAATAGCAATTACTAGAGTTCGTAGAAACTGTTCAAAATAACGACCGCCAGTCTATTTGCATGCAATACAGTATCATTCATTGGCAGTATTTAACTGAGAATTTAAAATCGTTTTGCCGATTCATTGCACGTGTTGTTTATGATAGGCGTCTAACAGATGGTCCGCCACTACTCTCTACACTGTGCTCTTAAGAACGTTGATTTCACGGAAAAGTTGACGGGTGTTTATTGATGAACCTCCTTCTACATCTACATCTACATCCGTACTCCGCAAGCCACCTGACGGTGTGTGGCGGAGGGTACCCTGAGTACCTCTATCGGTTCTCCCTTCTATTCCAGTCTCGTATTGTACGTGGAAAGAAGGATTGTCGGTATGCTTCTGTGTGGGCTCCAATCTCTCTGATTTTATCCTCATGGTCTCTTCGCGAGATATACGTAGGAGGGAGCAATATACTGCTTGACTCTTCGGTGAAGGTATGTTCTCGAAACTTCAACAAAAGCCCGTACCGAGCTACTGAGCGTCTCTCCTGCAGAGTCTTCCACTGGAGTTTATCTATCATCTCCGTAACGCTTTCGCAATTACAAAATGATCCTGTAACGAAGCGCGCTGCTCTCCGTTGGATCTTCTCTATCTCTTCTATCAACCCTACCTGGTGCGGATCCCACACTGCTGAGCAGTATTCAAGCATTGGGCGAACAAGCGTACTGTAACCCACCTCCTTTGTTGTCGGATTGCATTTCCTTAGGATTCTTCCAATGAATCTCAGTCTGGCATCCGCTTTACCGACGATCAACTTTATATGATCATTCCATTTTAAATCACTCCTAATGCGTACTCCCAGATAATTTATGGAATTAACTGCTTCCAGTTGCTGACCTGCTATTTTGTAGCTAAATGATAAGGGACCTATCTTTCTATGTATTCGCATCACATTACACTTCGCTACATTGAGATTCAATTGCCATTCCGTGCACCATGCGTCAATTCGCTGCAGATCCTCCTGCATTTCAGTACAATTTTCCATTGTTGCAACCTCTCGATACACCACAGCATCATCTGCAAAAAGCCTCAGTGAACTTCCGATGTCATCCACCAGGTCATTTATGTATATTGTGAATAGCAACGGTCCTATGACACTCCCCTGCGGCACACCTGAAATCACTCTTACTTCGGAAGACTTCTCTCCATTGAGAATGACGTGCTGCGTTCTGTTATCTAGGAACTCCTCAATCCAATCACACAATTGATCTGATAGTCCGTATGCTCTTACTTTGTTCATTAAACGACTATGGGGAACTGTGTCAAACGCCTTGCGGAAGTCAAGAAACACGGCATCTACCTGTGAACCCGTGTCTAAGGCCCTCTGAGTCTCGTGGACGAATAGCGCGAGCTGGGTTTCACACGATCGTCTTTTTCGAAACCCATGCTGATTCCTACAGAGTAGATTTCTAGTCTCCAGAAAAGACATTATACTCGAACATAATACGTGTTCCAAAATTCTACAACTGATCGACGTTAGAGATATAGGTCTATAGTTCTGCACATCTGTTCGACGTCCCTTCTTGAGAACGGGGATGACCTGTGCCCTTTTCCAATCCTTTGGAACGCTTCGCTCTTCTAGAGACCTACGGTACACCGCTGCAAGAAGGGGGGCAAGTTCCTTCGCGTACTCTGTGTAAAATCGAACTGGTATCCCATCAGGACCAGCGGCCTTTCCTCTTTTGAGCGATTTTAATTGTTTCTCTATCCCTCTGTCGTCTACTTCGATATCTACCATTTTGTCAACTGTGCGACAATCTAGAGAAGGAAGCACAGTGCAGTCTTCCTCTGTGAAACAGCTTTGGAAGAAGACATTTAGTAATTCGGCCTTTAGTCTGTCATCCTCTGTTTCAGTACCATTTTGGTCACAGAGTGTCTGGACATTTTGTTTTGATCCACCTACCGCTTTGACATAGGACCAAAATTTCTTAGGATTTTCTGCCAAGTCAGTACATAGAACGTTACTTTCGAATTCATTGAAAGCCTCTCGCATAGCCCTCCTCACACTACATTTCGCTTCGCGTAATTTTTGTTTGTCTGCAAGGCTTTGGCTATGTTTATGTTTGCTGTGAAGTTCCCTTTGCTTCCGAAGCAGTTTTCTAACTCGGTTGTTGTACCACGGTGGCTCTTTTCCATCTCTTACGATCTTGCTTGGCACATACTCATCTAACGCATATTGTACCATGGTTTTGAACTTTATCCACTGATCCTCAACACTATCTGCACTTGAGACAACGATCCAACATCATCTCCTCAAGTCGTAGCTGCATGATATCAGACAGGGATGTATATAAATCAAACCCTAATAAATACTTACAGTTACTGAACTCAAAGGAACGTTTTATCGTTATTACTACGGCTGTTCCACCTCAGGTGTCAAGCTCACATTAAATCACTGATTCGCGAATATCTCAAGCAAATCACTCAAAAACAGTAGAACATAAGTGAAATTAGGATTCATTTAGCAGTTCGCAGTTTTGAAAAAGTTTTCGCATCAGTACACACACAAAGCAGATCGTAGACGGGGTTTGTATAACGTTTCTGGAAGCTCTGGACTCATTACGAATAACATGGTTGCACAGTAATACCTCAGCTACTAAAATTCGTTATGTAATAGGTTGTTAGGAACCAGGTAACGCTTTTCCGCTCACTTTGTCTTACCACAGACAGCATAGCGATGTTCTTCCACGGGTTCGGCAAGCCAGTGACTTACTCGGTGCATTCGTGTGAAATAATAAACTGGGCCACCTTCAGTTTAAGCTACAACGCTACTAGTTTTCACCTCCTTGGACAGAGAACATTTGTGAAGTAATAGAGGCAATCTGTCCATCTTCGAATTCCACAACTGACACGAAATTTACTATCGGATTAATGCACACGCGTTTGGTAGCATCGTATAAAATATTTCACTGACTTTCTTACAGGTGATGCTCCAAATAACTATTGTTTAAAACGAAATCATTCACTGTAGAATGATAGCTTTGCTTTTGGGAACATTAACATGACGATCAATGAATAATCTTTTAGTCCTTTGCTTCCTCGAATTTTAGCACTAAACAAACAAAAATAGATATAGATCAATGCCCATCTGAAGGTCGTGTCGAATGAAACAGGTATGATTAACACAAAATTAGAGGGTTGGACAAACATATGAAATCACAGCGAGAAATGCGTGCTTGAACATAAATCCAGATGCTGACCAAGCCTGAAGCTTGCGCTGTTTTGCATTTGACCACGGATGGCACCTCTGCAATGCCCTGAATATATTGCAAGTGTCCGTCGCTGTCAGAGCAGTGTTCTGTGTAGTTTGAGTGCGTTATGTCGGAGCGAATTCAAACGTGGGATAATTTTTGTTGCTCGCATGCTGGATGCTTCCGTAACCAGTAAAGTAGTAGTCTTTGATGCTGCAAGTGCCATCATATCGAAGATTTATCATCACGTACAGGGAAAGTGGAAAAAATCGTCGCCGGCCGCGGTGGTCTCGCGGTTAAGGCGCTCAGTCCGGAACCACGAGACTGCTACGGTCGCAAGTTCGAATCCTGCCTCGGGCATGGATGTCTGTGATGTCCTTAGGTTAGTTAGGTTTAAGTAGTTCCAAGTTCTAGGGGACTGATGACCTCAGATGTTAAGTCCCATAGTGCTCAGAGCCATTAGAACAATTTTTTAAAAACATCGTACGCAAAGTCACAACACGGAGAAAAATGTGTGTTGTGTGACTATGACGGACGGTCATTGAAGAGGACTGTCACCAAAATTAAGAGGACGACAGCTACAAAAGTCAATGCAGAGCTGAATGTTGCATTCGCGTACCTTGTAAGCAGCAATACAATTCGAAGCAGGGAATTACAGACCACATTTCGAAAACTATTCATCAGCAATGCAAATGCCCTTAACAAGAAAACGTGGTGCTAGTGTCATAAAACCTGAACTAAAGTGAACGGAAGAAAGTCATTTGGTCTCGTTTCACGCTGTTTCCAACTCCTGGAATGAAACATGGAGCAAATTTGGTGATGATTTGGGCAGCCATATAGCGATACTCCATGAGTCCCAATTAATATGTTGCCTTCAAAGACGACATGGACCCCTGTTCAAGCCGTGCGTGCATGTCTCTGGGTTGTTGTTGTTGTTGTTGTTGTTGTTGTGGTCGTTGTTGTGGTCTTCAGTCCAGAGACTGGTTTGCTGCAGCTCTCCATGCTACTCTATCCTGTGCGAGCTTCTTCATCTCCCAGTACCTACTGCAGCCTACATCCTTCTGAATCTGCTTGGTGTATTCATCTCTTGGTCTCCCTCTACGATTTTTACCCTCCACGCTGCCCTCCAATGTCTGTCTCTGGGTATCAATATCATATAGCCTTGTCGCGAGTGCGCTGTACGGCTTCTTATCTGTGGCTGTGGTGGAAGAGCAGCCGCTATGGCTGGTGCAGTCTCTCAGCGTAGCGCTGGCCTCAGAACGAGGAACGGTACACGTAGTCCATTGTAATGCCTTGGGTGGCAACCAGCTTGTGTATTGGAACTGTCACCGCGACCATTGGCAATGAAGACAGCCCTGAGTCGTGCCTGCCGAGTGCGGGTTGTTTGTTTGCCTGCCACCTTTCGGTATAGTCCATGCAATACGACCCCCTTTTGGGTTTGTGGCTTGAACGTCATTCCAGTGTGTCTGCCTGTCGTTACTTCGGTCTCGTGTACCAAGTACGACGCCTGGATGGAAGCTGCGGGATAGATTATGGGTGTGAGCTGCTTGATGTATCCTCCATACTGCGTGTGGTGTACGACACCCAGGTCCATGGTGCACCTGTCGCGTCCCTGTTGGTGTGCTAAAGTGACGGCATCAGATTAGCACATTGTTCAACTGCGATCACAAGAGAGCGACGATGTGAGTGAATGACGTTGTTTTGTCGTCCATTATGGCCAGTATGGAGTTTTTTTTTCTGGTGACTTTGATGTAGTGATAGTCTATTTCGTTGTGCTGCGTTAGTGTTGCCTGCCATGCCTGAGCTAGGTTTCTTGTTAAGCTGTGTAGCTCAGTGTGCGAGATTTTCGTACAGGTGAGTGGTCTGTTTTTGAATGTGAAAATTCTTCTTCTGTTTGACCCAGTTGGATGAAACTGGTGCTTAACTTGGCTTGACGGTTGTCTACTTGTGTCTATAACTACATGTTTTACGTGCTGCCTTATTCGTATGTCAGGCTGTTAAGCTTCCCCTCATTCCAGTACTGTTAAATATTTATTGCGCTGGTAGCGCTGAGTTTGTTTATCAGATTCTGAAGATATTGATCTCAGGTCGCTACCGTTCAATTCTACAACCTTTAGTGCGCCAGTTGCGTTAAGGTTATGTGAAGACTTAGATGTGTGTGTTATTAGTTAATGTACAGGGTGATCAAAAAGTCGGTATAAATTTGAAAACTTAAAAAAACACGGAATAATGTTGACAGAGAGGTAAAAATTGACACACATGCTTCGAATGACATGGGGCTTTATTTGAACCAAAACAAACAAACAAAGTTCACAACATGTCCGACAGATGGCGCTGGACAGCAGAACTGCTACCGTGACAGGTGAGAGGTACGCCGATATGTTACAGAATCGCATCAGCCTGGCTGATAAACGCCTGCTGGAACGTGCGACGTTTATGCAGGATGGCGCTCCACCCCATATCGCTGGACGCGTCATTTCGTGATGATCGTGTGCTAAGCTGCCACTTTCGTCATGCTTTGCCTCCCAGGTCCCCAGACCTCAGTCCGTGCGATTATTGGCTTTGGGATTACCTGAAGTCGCAAGTGTATCGTGATCGACAGACATCTATAGAGATGCTGAAAGACAACATCCGACGCCAATGGCTCACCATAACTCCGGACATGCGTTACAGTGCTGTTCACAACATTATTCCTCGACTACAGTTATTGTTGGCGAATGATGGTGGACATATTGAGCATTTCCTGTAAATAACATTATCTTTGCTTTGTCCAACTTCGTTATGCTAATTATTGCTATTCTGAGCAGATGAAGTGCCATCTGTCGGCCATTTTTTGAACGTTTGTGTTTTTTTGGTTCAAGAATGTGTGTCAATTTGTACCTCTCTATCTACATTATTTCGTGATTTATTCAGTTTTCAAATTTATACTGACTTTTTGATCACACGGTACATGTAATTTATGTTAATTTTTGCTATCTTGTGTTGGATATTTATTTTAATGAATTATTCTCTACTTTTATATGTGTCATCATTTGATTCTGCAAAGTTAAGTGTGACAATTGCGACAAACTTCATCTGAAATACATGATTTCTGTCTGTTTCTATTCTGTAAAATTTTTTGCATGAACATTTATTTTAAAGAATTTGATGATTACCTATAAATGCTTTCCACGATTCACAGGCAGAAAGTATCACTGGTTGTGAAGTTGCAATAACTGTAAATTAAATATGTTCCTAACAGTCTTTGTTTTTATTGGGTTGGTGCCTAAGTTCGTAGCGATTTCCTATAACTCTACAAATACACATAACAGAGGCTTTAGTCGTCAATAATATATTCTCCTTCACTATTTACAGCAGTATGCCAACGCTGGGGTGACTTTTCTATTCTGCGACTGTAGGAATCATGTCATTTTAAGGCGAAGAACTAGTCGAGCCATTTTCGGCTTGCATTTTCATCCTGAAATAAAGTTCCTTGAAAGTTGTTCGATACAGAGCGGGAAAGGTGAAAGCCGGATGGCGCAAGATCACGTGAATAAGGTGGGCGCCGAATGACTTCCAAACCCAACTCCTGTACAGTGTTTTTTGTCAATGTAGCAGAGTGCGGAATAGCATCACTTCACGCAGTCTTCCTGGTCGTTATTCTTGGACTGCGTCTCGTCACAGTTGTTGACAGTAAATGCCAGCAGTGGTTATTAAACCTCGGGGAAGCAATTCGTAGTACACGACGCCGTCGCTGTTCCATCAGATGCATAACTTTATCTTTTGTGGATGAGCGCAGGTGTTTGTAGGTGGAGTTGCTGCTTTTTGTGGATTCAATCAATCAAAACGCCATTTCACGTCTACAGTAACGATACAGCACAGGAATGGTCGGTGCTGGTCATGAGCCAAATGATGTCGAGGAAGCTGAGATGCAGATATGGGCACCGGTTGATTTTTGTGATTTTGGCTTAGAGTATGCGGCATCCAACCACCGTACTTTTGAACATTCCTCATTCCATGTCAGTGTTGCAATCGCAGTTCATCACATATGCCAGTTCTCTAATACATTGACGTGGATCGTTGTGGAATAATGGGTTGAAGCCATCTTCATCAAGCCCCAAAGGTCTTCCTGAATGCGGAGAGTCACTAATGTCAAAACGATCCTCCCCTAAACGAGGAAACTATTTTATTGCCGTGCTCTGTCCATTGAAACTATCCCCACACACTCCCCAAATGTTTCTGGGTACCTCCTTTGCTGTCACCTCTCTGTTGAATTCGAACAGAAGAATACTTCGGAAATGTTCCGATCTCCCTACTTAGCACTCCATTTTCTAGCATACACTGCTCCAGTCACTGTCTCAAAATGACGAAATGACAATATATGAACTCGAAAACCAACAGTGAACTACAAGTACAAAACGACAGTCGATAAATGAACCCATAGCAACCGGAATATCTACATGCAAAACAAAACGCTACGAGCTTCTGCATAAACCTAACACGATCACTTCATTTAGTTGTGCCATCATCTTTGGTGAATCATTGTGCACGTCTGAGTTTTGTTACGTTTTTTATATAATGTGCATGAGACATTACAGCCACACGTATTTTGATACCAGTTGTAAGGCCAGATATTCATTTTATTATGCGTAACTGTTATTAAGTATACTTCGATTTGAACTTGTTAACATTTTTTTGTCTTATGGCCAAGTGTGATACAGTGTTCTTTAAAATCAAACTCCTGTGACCAGACAGGGTGAAGTCACTCTTATAATCATGTGTAATGTTTACGTTTTAACTTTTATTAATAAACGACGAACTGAAATGTGTCGAGTGGCTACTAAGGTGTAACAATCGTTAACAGGCAACCTCTGGCGAACGTACTGCGTCTCAGTTGTAGAAGACTTACCTGGGGAAGCGGAACTGCCTAGGCGGATTTTTATTTGCCTAGCTGGTCATAGGACCGAGATGGATCCTTCTAAATTTCCTCTTCCGAGCAGAAATGGGGGGCCGTTGGTATGTGCTAACAACCAATCACACAAGAGGGTTCGTGTAGCCTGTCCTCCTGATTCAGGAATTATTCAAAGTGCAGCCACTTACAAAACACGTGTTGCTCGCCAGAATGTGTTTCCAATAATCAAGCAGAAAGAGGGTAGGTAGTTTTGTGAAAGTTTTGCCCTTCTATATCCAGAATTGTATAGAGAAAATCTGAGTCTCTTTAAAATCAGAAATCAGTTAAGCACTTGCGCAATGGGACACTCTTAGTAGAAACTTCTAATTCCCGGCAAGCAGATAAGCTCCAAATGTTACGTGCTTCAGAGAGCATACAATAGAAACTGAACTGCAAAACACCTTGAACTACAGCAAAGTTGATATTCCCAAGGAGGAATTGACAATGAGTAGGCTCCAGAAGGTATAGTCGAGGTGCAAAACTTAATGGAGAGGGTGGGTGGGGATCTTGTAAAATCCGACTCCTTTATCCTGACGTTCAGTAGCATATTTCCAGAGGAAGTTAAGGAACGTTGCGTCTAAGAACGCAGTCTTATGTCCCCAACCCAATGCCCTACTTCAAATGCCATAACTTCGGGCGTACTACTCTTGGGTGTAATGCGGTTAGGTCGCTTGCTCATCTCACTTGCAGCGTGTGAATTGCTCTGAGACTCACCCTCTCTAGATTTGGGACTGCAGCATTTATCTTGAAGAACGAAAGATACAAGAACTTAAGACTACGAAGTGCATTTCATCAAAGGTGTATAAAGCCATTCTACCCTCAACGTTAGTTCGCTACCTTCTTTGCTTTGGTTCATAAAAAGCCAGTGGAGAAAGCCATTGCTGCTATATAAATGCAGATTGCTAGTGTCGTCAATAGTACAAGCGTTTGTCAATGCACTTGTGCTGCTGCATTCATTTCGAAGCCTGTTCCTCTCTTCTGAATTTCAGAAAAGGCAGTTGTTGCCGAAGTTGCGGAACTTCTTACCCCTCCAAAGATTCGGTCTGATCCATTGTCCAGCGCTGCTACTACCACTTCTGTGGTTGCGGCTCCGAAGCCTCCTCTGACCAAAAAATCAAACTTGAAAACGAATAATCGCCCACTGACGTAGACGTGAAGTACACAGTCCGACGATATCAATGTCATCCTCTCAGACGCCTCTTTAAACTCGTCTTTAGAGGCGATGCCCGTTGATGTAGCACTCGGGCTCCTCTCTTCCGGCAGAAAGCCGGGATGAGAGTGCTAGACCCGTGACGAATGGCTGCTATCCTACAGAGGGCCATTAATGGGTTCAGACCACATGTGGATGTACTGAGACTCCTCCAATGTGCTTGTATTTACAGGAAACACATTTTAAAGCCACTGACGCTACTTTGCTATACCTATCACCAAGAGGGTAATCTGACTGGGGACAGAGCCAGTGGAGGCTTCTGTGTTTGGCAGTAACACATACACTACTCTTCTGCTCTCTCCTTGGTTACTGACAAGATCAGTATCTGTTGATTTCATGTGGGTCAGAAGATCACAATCTGCTCACTGTACTTACCTCCACAAGATATGATGGATTCTGAGACTCTCAAGGGTCTTATTGAACAAATCTGCCACACATTTATCCTCCTGGGTGATTCCAAAGCCCGTAATGTACACTCCTGGAAATGGAAAAAAGAACACATTGACACCGATGTGTCAGACCCACCATACTTGCTCCGGACACTGCGAGAGGGCGGTACAAGCAATGATCACACGCACGGCACAGCGGACACACCAGGAACCGCGGTGTTGGCCGTCGAATGGCGCTAGCTGCGCAGCATTTTGTGCACCGCCGCCGTCAGTGTCAGCCAGTTTGCCGTGGCATACGGAGCTCCATCGCAGTCTTTAACACTGGTAGCATGCCGCGAGAGCGTGGACGTGAACCGTATGTGCAGTTGACGGACTTTGAGCGAGGGCGTATAGTGGGCATGCGGGAGGCCGGGTGGACGTACCGCCGAATTGCTCAACACGTGGGGCGTGAGGTCTCCACAGTACATATATGTTGTCGCCAGTGGTCGGCGGAAGGTGCACGTGACCGTCGACCTGGGACCGGACCGCAGCGACGCACGGATGCACGCCAAGACCGTAGGATCCTACGCAGTGTCGTAGGAGGACCGCACCGCCACTTTCCTGCAAATTAGGGACACTGTTGCTCCTGAAGTACCGGCGAGGACCATTCGCAACCGTCTCCATGAAGCTGGGCTACGGTCCCGCACACCGTTAGGCCGTCTTCCGCTCACGCCCCAACATCGTGCAGCCCGCCTCCAGTGGTGTCGCGACAGGCGTGAATGGAGGGACGAATGGAGACGTGTCGTCTTCAGCGATGAGAGTCGCATCTGCCTTGGTGCCAATGATGGTCGTATGCGTGTTTGGCGCCGTGCAGGTGAGCGCCACAATCAGGACTGCATACGACCGAGGCACACAGGGCCAACACCCGGCATCATGGTGTGGGGAGCGATCTCCTACACTGGCCGTACACCTCTGGTGATCGTCGAGGGTACACTGAATAGTGCACGGTACATCCAAACTGTCATCGAACCCATCGTTCTACCATTCCTAGACCGGCAAGGGAACTTGCTGTTCCAACAGGACAATGCACGTCCGCATGTATCCAGTGCGACCCAACGTGCTCTAGAAGGTGTAAGTCAACTACCCTGGCCAGCAAGATCTCCGGATCTGTCCCCCATTGAGCATGTTTGGGTCTGGATGAAGCGTCGTCTCACGCGGTCTGCACGTCCAGCACGAACGCTGGTCCAACTGAGGCGCCAGGTGGAAATGGCATGGCAAGCCGTTCCACAGGACTACATCCAGCATCTCTACGATGGTCTCCATGGGAGAATAGCAGCCTGCATTGCTGCGAAAGGTGGATATACACTGTACTAGTGCCGACATTGTGCATGCTCTGCTGCCTGTGTCTATGTGCCTGTGGTTCTGTCAGTGTGATCATGTGATGTATCTGACCCCAGGAATGTGTCAATAAAGTTTCCCCTTCCTGGGACAATGAATTCACGGAGTTCTTATTTCAATTTCCAGGAGTGTATTACGGGGCTCGAGTTATACTTTCCATAGGGGCCAATTGTTGGAGAATCTCATGATGTCTCATGAACTGTGCATCCTCAGTTGAGACAGTCCCACTCATTTATCAGCTGCTACTGGGCCGTTCTCAGCCTCGATCTCTCTTTCTGACCTCCTGCTCATACACTCTCAGTTTAGAGGGAGGCAACTAATGTCCTTCATTCCAGTGAACGCTTCCTACTGTGGATACACTCACTGTATGGAGGATTACTCGAACAGAAGTCAACTGGAATGCATGGTCAGCACGGCTAAGAGGACGATGCACAGCCAGCTGGTTGTGTCTGAACACTGCTACTGCGTTCAGGAATGGCCAGACCACATCGCAAACATCATGCCGCGGATTTGTCGATCGGAAAGTCCTCAGGTCATCTTAGGAGGCAATATCTTCCTTGGTGGACCGGCGAGGGCCGCTCAGCAACTTAGGACAGGCGTGTGTCTCTTCGACGCTTTAAGTACCGCCCACAGCAGACATCCTCTCAGCTATTCGGGTCGCGACGGCCAAGGCTCGACGTGTAATTAAGAAGAGCAAGGAAACGTCATGGCAAGCGTCTCTGGACTCCATCAACTGTTCTACTTGCTCTACAAAAGTATGGATCGCAGTAGTGAGGATTTCTGATAAACATAGCCGTTTATCAACAGCAGCAGTGCTGAAATAGGGGTATCTCCAAATAATGCCCGGAGGCATCACTAAGATTACCACCAATGCGAGCCAGAATCCGGCGTTTCGCCACTACTGTACGGCTCTAGAGAGGGGCAAGTTGAACCTTAGATCCTACAATTCTGAATGTTACAATTGCCTTTTCTCCATGTGGGAGCCGGAATCGGCACTGTCTGTGACTAGTGATTGTACATCCAGTCACGACCAAATCTTGTACTGCATGCTTCGACATTTGCCAGCAACGCCAAAGAAAATCATCACAGAATGTTTTGATTTTATATGTGGCCACTTTTCCGACTCGTGGAGATATTCTGATACCTCTCCTCAAACCAGGAAAGAATAGCATATGTCCCAGTAGGAGTGCCTTAACTATTTGGTTAGGAAAGACCTTGGAGCGAATGGTTAACAGTCATCTGGTCTGTTTGTTAGAGACGAGGCAATTCCATAGTCGGTCTCAGCGTGGATTCAGGGGACTTCCGTCCACTGCCGACAAATTGACCCTAATAGAGGCTACCCCAGTATCAGTGTTCACTACATTCTTTGATACCAGTGAGGCGTACGACGCTACTGAGAGACACAGTACTCGCGTGCAACTCCATCAATGGAGTTTTCGTGGACACATCCCCATGTTCGTATGGTCCTTCCTGTCTAAGCGGTTTCTTAGGTCCCGAGTTGGTGACATGCTGTTGGATCGTTTTGAGCAATAGAATTATGTTCTTCAGGACAGTGTTGGCATATCTCCACTAGATTCGTTTCAAACTACACACACCAAAAAAGGTTTTGCATCACCCCGGTTCCCAGAACTCCTGAAGATAGTAGTTGTATCATAGACACAGTCCCTTTGACTGTTCAGAGATGTCACTAAAACCGCCCAAAGATGAAAAAACCCATGCATGAGAAGCGCCTATTAGACAGGAGGGGGGGGGGGGAGGGGTCCGACAGCCGATCAATTTCAGTCATTCCACCAGGAAGAAGGTACACGGCTGGTGTTGTTCGTAATTCAACCATTCCTAGACGGTCAATACCGCGGTTCTATCGCGTCCGCATTGTTACTTTGTGTCAGGAAGGGCTCTCAACAAGGGAAGTGTCCAGGCATATCGGAGTAAACCAAAGCGATGTTGTTCGGACATGGAAGAGATACAGAGAGACAGGAACTGTCGCTGACATGCCTCACTCAGTCCGCCCAAGGACTACTACTGCAGTGGATGACCGCTACCTACGGATAATGGCTCGGAGGAACCCTGACAGCAACGCCACCATGTTGAATAATGCTTTTCGAGAAACCACAGGACGTCATGCTACGACTCAAACTGTGCGCAATAAGCAGCATGATCCGCAACATCACTTGCGATGTGCATGGCGCGGTCCATCTATGCAACTACGACACCATGCAGCGCGGTACAGATAGGCCCAACAACATGCCAAATAGACCGCTCAGGATTGGCATCACGCTCTCTTCACCGATGAGTGTCGCATATGCCTTCAACCAGACAATCGTCGGAGTGGTGTTTAGAGGCAACCCAGTCAGGCTGAACGACGTAAACACACTGTCGACCGAGTGCAGCAGGGTGGAGGTCCCTCATATTTTGAAATGGCATTATGTGGGCCGACGTACGCCGCTGGTGGTCATGGAATGCGCTGTAACGCCTGCACGATACGTGATTACCATCCTGCGACCGATAGTGCAACCTGGTCCCGGCGGAGGTTCGAATCCTCCCTCGGGCATGGGTGTGTGTGTTTGTCCTTAGGATAATTTACGTTAAGTAGTGTGTAAGCTTAGGGACTGATGATCTTAGCAGTTAAGTCCCATAGTATTTCACACACATTTGAACATTTTTGATAGCGCAACCATATCGGCAGCATGTTAACGAGGCGTTCGTCTTCATGGGCGACAATTCGCGTCCCTATAGAGCACATCTTCTGAATGACTTCCTTCAGGATAACGACATCGCTCGACTAGAGTGGCCAGCATGTTCTCCCCCCCCCCCCCCTCCCCCCCGTGAACCCTATCGAACATGTCTGGGATTGATTGAAAAAGGCTGTTTGTAGATAATGTAACCCACCAACCACTCTGAGGGATCAACGCCGAACCGCCTTTGAGGAGTGAGACAATATGGACCAACAGTGCCTTTATGAACTTGTGGATAGTATTCCACGATGAATACAGGCACACATCAATGCAAGTGGACGTGATAATTTGTATTAGAGGTACCAGTGTGTACAGCACTCTGGACCACCACCTCTGAATGTCTCGCTGTATGGTGGTACAATATGCAATGTGTGGTTTTCATGATTAATAAAAAGAGCGGAAATGATGTTTATGTTGATCTGTATTCCAATTTCCTGTACAGGTTCCGAAACTCTCAGAACCGAGGTGAAGCAAAACTTTTTTTGGTGTGTGTATTTAATTTATATTTTGTGCTCTCACGTTCAATGATTTCTAATTTACTTGTGCTTCGTGTTTGTCCACATTCAGAGTTACACAGTTACATCAGTATATAAATTTTTCCAGTAAGCATCTAATCCTGTGTACATTAACTACATTTTGTGCTCCCAAATTTCGTTTCTGTTATTTTCACCTGCATTAATGGGTGAGTGTGTGTGTATGTTGAATTTGTTTTATGTATGGTAGCAGTAAAGCATTTGGCGGTCTGTTCTGGTAACAACAGTGTAGTCAAAGTAGCTTTCTGCAGAGTTTGACGTTGGCTAACTTCCCCCAATTTCTGTTAGCAAACCACTCTCCATATAGCCTCTCACCCACTAATAACCATTTAGTGATTTAAGTGTTACCGTCTTTGCCATAGCTGTAAGTAGTATCAAGTACTACGGTAAGGAATTTTGTATAGTGCTCTTTAGTTGTGGAAGATTTTGCTGTTTTCTGTTTCTCCTCTAGAGCTGCAACTCGCCAGTTGTAACTTACTGTGAAGATGTCAGAGGAGTGAGCTGCTAAAACGGTTTTCAGTTTTCTGCAGCTAAGTGTGTGTGTGTGTGTGTGTGTGTGTGTGTGTGTGTGTGTGTGTGTGTGTGTGTGTGTGTGTGCGTGTGTTCACTTTTAATCGTTCTCATCGTACTTTTCATTTACTCCCGTTGCATACGAGGCATACCATTCAATTTTTTAAAGATTCAGTGCCGCCTCTTGGCTTCATTTGTGACTCTAAATTGTCGTGGTTACGACACCTCTGACACCCGAAAGCCAGATCCCAGAATGAACGGAATATCATAAAGTTTCTCAGCCAGAGGTCCTGGGGCGAGGACAGAGCGCATCTGCTCCACTGATAGGGCTTTCGTGCATTCTTGGCTAGACTATGGATATACCATGTATGTGTCAGCAAGGCCTTCATAACTGAAGATTACTGACGCTGTCCACCGTAAGGGGATTAGGCTGCCTGCAGGTTCTTACACGATCTGTCCCATACACGTTCTCTGTGCTGAGACTGGGGAACCACGACTCACTATCCGGCGGCAGCTCCTCACGGTGCGTCAGGCATGAAAGTTCCTCGCATATTCGACTTCACCTGCGTACAATGTACAATACTATTGCTCGTCCATCTTTGGAACCCCGTTTCTACAATCGTCCATGGGCAACAATACCGTTTGACATCTGCTTGCAGCCTATGCTGGAGTCACTTTTGTTACGTTCCACACTTGTGTTAACGTGCCACAGCAATACCTCTGCGACGTGGTTACCGTCGCCGCTATCGGCGCAGTGTACCTGTGTATCGCAGTTTAAAGGCGATTGATATTGACTTGGCTGGACAATTTAATAAACAGCAATTGATTGGAGTACCAAATGTTTTTCGTGGTTTGCACCTGAACTTTACATGTGACGTACAGGCTGTGTTTGGTGGTCCGACATGGTTGACTTTGGCTGTTGTTTGGGGGAGCCACGCAGATTGTGGTGGTCTTGAAGCTTTTCCAGACGCTAATATTTTTGCATGGAAAACTTGGAGTATTGCTGAGACTACAGGAGTGTTGGCTAAACAGCCTTATGGTACACTTATTCCCAGTATGCCATTTGTTGTGTCTACCAGGAAGAAGAAGAAATTAAATGCTGATGAGTACCCTGTATATGTGGACCAAAGTGGGTAATGGCAATTGTAAAATCAAGATCAACGGTGACTGTATGCTGTATTATAGACAATAAAGTGTGTTCTGTCCTTTCCTGATCTCTGATCCTTATCTCCCTCTCTTTTTTTAATAAAATATATCCCCCTTTTGTTTTGGTACACCCCCAAATCCATTGTTTCAATCGGCTGCGACCATGGTGATTTTAGATTGGTGGGCCGGTGGGGAGGGGGGGGGGGGGGTTGCAGCAAAAGAGAAATAGCACTCCTGCATATATTTCTGAGATTTTTTTATGACCTTTTAAATGAGCACCTCAACTCTACAGCTGTCTTTACGGATGAGTCTGAAGAGAATACTCTGCTGGTTGCTGTTTTGTTTTCCCTGATCGTGACCCCAAGGTCTGACTGCCTCGAGAACTTTATTGTCTTTGACGTGGAATCACATGCTATCATCCGGTCAATGAAGCAGATGAGATGTGTTTCAACTGCCAAATTCCTTGTCTCTTCCGATTCTCTGAGTGCCTTTCGCTCTCTACAGCGCTTGTGTCCAGCAGCTAGTGGTCCAGAATATCCAGGACATACTCCTCCAACTTCAACAGCTGGAGAAGGAGGTGTTTTTCTGCTGGATACCAGGGCACATGAGTATTGCTTTGAACGAAAGGGCAGATGGAGCAGCCAAGGAAACGTGTCGTGGTCCTCAGTTTTTTAAGTGTGCCATTCCCCTGCGTGGTGTCGCCTCGCTGCTGAGGAGCAGAGTCATGCGTCGATGGGAAGACGAGTGGCTGGAAGTGACAGATAATAAGCTGCGTCTCGTAAAACCCACTACGCGGCTATGGCGTACGTCATTTCAGCCACGAAGGCGGTATGTGCTCCTCCTTACTTCTCTCCGCATAGGCTACAGATCACTGTGCGCCACATTTTACTGGACTGTTTTTTATTTTCGAACCAGAGGGCAGCGACAGATTTGCCGGCCGGCAGATTTGCATTGATTTAAATGATGTTCAAACGAATGTGATGAGACTTCTAAGGTTTCGTGATTTGTCCAAATGGCTTCCAAAAATTTTGGGGAGTTTTTTAATGTCTTAATGTATTAACAAGGTGACTGGCTCACCATGTTTTTTGTAAGTGGTACACTTGTTACATGTCCCTGTGTCATTGTTTTAGCTCCGCTATCATTTTCTTTCTGTTTTCTTCCCACTTGTAGCATCTTTCACCATTTCTCCTTTTTTACGGCATGTGATACGGAGTGACCGTGGGGATCAACGGGAGTGATGTAGGAGTGAGTGAATGTGACAATATTTTTAGCCCTTTGAACCATATCCGTTTCTATTAATATTTGTAATAGCGCTGATAACATTCACTTCGAAGGCCCGTACACTCCAACAACAACAACAACAGCTAAAATTCTGTATGCCGTTAGAAATGGAAACAACGTGAATGTAAAGTGGATGTAAGCAGTGAAGCAGAAAAGGCAGAGTCAGGTATAGCACTGGCAATGATAATTATGGCAATAAGAGGCTGATCGCTGCTATGGAGGTTCAAATGGCTCCGAGCACTATGGGACTGAACATCTGAGGTCATCAGTCCCCTATAACTTAGAACCACTTAAACCTAACTAACCTAAGGACATCACACACATCCATGCCCGAGGGAGGATTCGAACCTGCAACCGTAGCAGTCACGCGGTTCCGGACTGAAGTGCCCAGAACCGCACGGCCACCGCGGCCGGCTTGCTATGAAGGGTAGACGCAGTTTCCATGAAGAAATTATAAGCCGCAGTCAGGTGAAAACAAGTACAATGGGAAAAAGGTAAGGACACTGTTAATTATTTCAAAGGTAATCGCCATAGCTGTTAATTCATTTATCTAACTGTGAGACGAGATAATCATTGCCTTTATGGAAAAATATTTGCGGTTGCTTACGGAATGATGATTGTAACCATGATTGTACTCATGCATCTACCCCTTCGTGCGAAGCAAATCGATGGGCACGAATGTCTTTCTTCAGGGCTCCAAAAATACGGAAATCGAATGAGGAGCGATTGAGACTGTAGGGTATCTCAGCGAAACTTCTGTAGCGTATTCGAAGCAGCCATTTAGCAACTTGTGGCCTGTTCCGTAGGTAGGCACAAACCTATCTCCATGAAGCCAATGACAGTATTATGGCACAGTGGGATAAATGTATTTACAAATGGTTCAAATGGCTCTGAGCACTATGGGACTTAACTTCTAAGGTCATCAGTGCCCTAGAACTTAGAACTACTTAAACCTAACTAGCCTAAGGACATCACACACATCCATGCCCGAGGCAGGATTCGAACTGGCGACCGTAGTGGTCGCGCGGTTACAGACTGTAGCGCCTTTAACCGCTTGGCCACCCCGGCCTGCAAATGTATTTACAGTTATGGCGATTACTTTTGAAATAACAAACAGTTCACTTTCTTTTTCTGGTCTCTCTCGTATCAATTTCACTGCCTCTTACAGTAACTGTTGCACACAACCACGTATCGCCGTTCACTTACAGTAAGAGTGAAAGCTCTAACTTTCCTAAAAGTTAAAATATTTGTGCTTAAGGGTACAGGTATTCTTATACCACTTAAACGAGTAATTTGTTCTTTAAGCACCTAAACGTAAATGTTGTTGTTGTTGTTGTTGTTGTGGTCTTCAGTCCAGAGACTCGTTTGATGCAGATCTCCATGCTACTCTGTCCTGTGCAAGCTTCATCTCCGAGTAACTACTGCAACCTATACCTTCTGAATCTGCTTAGTGTACCCATCTCTTGGTCCCCCTCCACTATTTTTACTTTCAACCCTGCCCTCCAATAATAAATTGGTGATCCCTTGATGCCTCAAAACATGTGATCCCTTCTTGTGCCACAAATTCCTCATCTCCCCAATTCTGTTCAGAACTTCCTCACTAGTTACGTGATCTACCCATCTAATCTTCAGCATTCTTACATAGCACCACATTTCGAAAGCTTTTATTCTCTTCTTGTCTAAACTATTTATTGTCCATGTTTCAGTTCCATACATGGATACACTCCATACAAATACTTTCACAAAAGACTTCCTGACAAATGGACCACCTGTACTGACAGATGTAGTCAACTTTGCGGTGCAGCTACGACCGTGCACAAAACATCGTGTAGTAAATTATGTGACTTGTTTGAGGGAAGACTTTTAGACTCAGAGAGAACACACTGAACTGGATACATATTAAAGTACCAGTGATCACAGCACCTGTACCTATATTCCTAACGCCTTGTATTACCCAAGTACTGATGATAAAATCCAGAGGTAGTACAGCACAGGAGATGATGAATTCGGAAGAGTCCAACACAGCGGCGCGGTGTCGTATTCCGGCTCCAGCAGCAGTGGCCACGGAGAGACCGTGTCTTAGCGCAACTGGCGATGATTTACTTGAGATACTGCATGAAGATGTCTAATGTGGCTGGCGGTTACGTAGAGTAGTTACCATCATTTGCAGCGGAGCCGCAAAACCTACAATGCCCGTGGTGTCTGCCATCGATGCATATACGTCCATCGATGGCAAAGATGTAACATAACTTATCCCAAAAGACGTTAAGTATGGCTGGAACACTCGTCGTTGTCTCATATGTGGTCGATGTGACCTGGGGCCTGGAGATTCTGATATTGGTGCAACTGTCGGTAATTGTACCGTGATCAGTGTGGTCTGGAATCTGGAGGTTTTAGTACTGGTACTGATGTTGGTAACACCTGCGCACTGTGCTGGTGTTGATTCATCTTCCGACAGGTGTGGTGAAGAGTCTGATGTGGTTGCTTCTGCTATTTCTACATCTGGGCGCTTGGGAAACTTACATGGTGTTGGTGCTGATGGACTGGCTTCTGGGTAGAGTTGTGCTGTTGATGGTTGTTGTCATATTGTTGCTGGTCGCTACAATGACTCATCAGGCATGTGGTAACCCTTCGACGGCGTATCTGGTTGATGTTTCGCCAAAGCCGTCCCACAGTCCCGACGAAAACTGTACACTGGCTGTTGTAATATGAAGCATTATGACGATGCCCAGAAGCCAAAGACGTTGACACTGACACCAAAGAGCGCATGCTCAGATTCCAACCGTCTGCTTTGGCCCACGACGTCATATTTGGAGCCGGTCGGGGTGGACAAGCGGTTCTAGGCGCTACAGTCTGGAACCGCGCGACCGCTGTGGTCGCAGGTTCGAATCCTGCCTCGGGTATGGATGTGTGTGATGTCCTTAGGTTAGTTAGGTTTAAGTGGTTCTAAGTTAAGGGGGACTGATGACCTTAGAAGTTAAGTCCCATAGTGCTCAGAGCCATTCATATTTGGAATAAACAGCATTGTTAACAACAGTTATTAGGACAACCACAGACAGAATTAAATGACAGGTCAATTACATCCTTTGCGCTGCAAACTCGTGACATCTCACGTGATGTCTGTGGAAAAAGCCGAGGAGTGGCATCAGATTTTGCTCTTGACGCAAGACTGTTTATCTAAAGATATATTGGGTTCGTGGTAGTATCTGGTGTTCATCTGATTGTCTGTCCTTGGTTGTCTGTCATGAAGTGGTTCTGCAGCACATTTCTGTTGATGGGGACAGTACGGTACACACCGCACTTAAACTTAAAAATATGCTCGATGTTGTCCCCCAATTCTTCTCCTTCGCTGTCGGCACCAGAGGTCCTGCTGGACTAGTGAAAGGAGGGTGGAACGGAACTAGTGGAAGATGCTGTGTTCTATTCAGGATACAGAAATTTGAAAAGGTTTAGGTCCAGAATAGGGGTCCATTGTTCGATATGATGACTTATAGGGAGGCGTTCTATTGCAAACATTAGGGCTAAGGCCAGAATTGTGGCTTCTGCTGAGGTGGAGAACATTTGTACCACACAGGGAAGCGTCCTAAGTCAATTGTTCTAGGAACCTTTGAAATACTGCTGTGACGCTGTATTGCTGGAGCATGTCTGGAGTTACTTCTACAACGCCTCTCCATTCAAGATAACATGCTGTGTCCTCCCTAGCAAGAATTCTCAGCCCAATCACAAATTTTATTTGGTATCCCATACAATCGTACATTTGTTAATAATCATTGGAGAGGTATCGAGTCATTAGCTGTTCGGAAATAAAGAAATATTGCTCCTAACTGATTTTATTGATCTATGACTTTCAGGATATCATGTGAGGAAAACGCTATTTGTTTTTCACGATATCGATGTCCATGTTGGCAGGCGTCATATTGTTCGAGGTACATCATTTTGTTTGAGCTGAGGAAATGTTCTGCGACCCTGCAACAGATGGACGTCAATGAGATAGAAGAGTAGTTTTGTCGCCTACTCTTTTGCAAACAGATGTGAGTCGTGGTTCCTTTCAATCACTGGGCGCAGGTTCTTGTTCAAGGGTCAATGATATTTTATGGTTAAAGTGGGAGATAACGCAACTGAAAATTTTGTATAGAATCTATCAAGGAATTCCATCGGGTCTTGGTGTCTTGTTTAATTTTAGCTACTTTACCTGTTTCACAACAATATTGACACTAATATCTATTTCACTCATGTTTACAATGGTAGGAGAAGTAAACTAGACCAATACTTCCACACCATTTTACGTAAAGCAACATTTGAAACGGAATGCTCTTGCTCTGCTGCACTAAATTTCAGATACTTTGCCATCGACCTTCCGATAAGGTTCTCCTAATGTAATTACTGAAGGCTTCAAGTATTGCGCTCTTGACTGAAAAACTCATTTCTGTCAGCACATCTCCATGCTTTTTTTATGTCTTTTATACAGTAGTGGCTCTATATCTATAAGTTTGTTTCTTACGGTCACTGTGAACCATGGAGTGTTCGTCCCATCGTAAACTGTTGTACTATTTACTTATCTACCTAGTGCACGTTCATTTTTCTTTTAAGCTTAACTCACAGTTCCTCTACACATTCCTGCCCGTAAGCAAGTGATCTGAGTTACTCTTTGACGTATGACGTGGCTACTCCTCTGTCTGGATACTAACACTACTCCTTGGCGCTACAGCCCTTGTAGGGGATTGCCCTCCCGAACAACCTCCGCCCGCTCTTTTCCGTGTTTTTCAATCATGGGCCTTCAACTATCTTAAATTTAAAATTCCTTAATTGTTAAATCTTATATTGCTTGGGCCTTCAGCATCATTCAAAATATTTTTTCTCTGGATAAAGTCTTGGGCTTTCTGCCTTGTAAAAATGTATTGTAGTTGTGTTTTGAATCATGGGCCTTCAGACGTTTTAAAGGTAAGATTCCTTATAGTTAAGTTTTAGATTGCTTGGGTCTTAAGCCTCCTTTTTTAAAAATTATTTAAGGATAAAGCTTTGGGTATTCTGCCTTTGAAAATTTATTGTAGTTGTGTTTTAAATCATGGGCCTTCAGCCATTTTAAAAATTAATGAGGTTGTGCCTTTAAGTCATAAGGTTGTGTGACATATTCAGTCGATAGTTAAGCTCAGAAATTTGCGCTGTAATGTTTGGGCAAGTTATAAGTGTTCGAGTGTAACTGACAGCCGCTCATTTTTGGCCCCTTTCCACAATTCCAACTACCTGTTCTGTCCTGGGGATTTAACCAGGTGTCTCATGTATTTTCATCATTTTTTAACTTTGTATCATCAAATCTTGGCATGATAACTTTCTTGGTCTGTCTGCAATTGGCTAGCCTCTGTCTGTATTTAATATTTACCAAATAATGATCCCTATCTGCATCTGCCCCACGATAGCTATCCACCTCTAATGTGTCTCAAGCACTCGTCCATCTATACGTGATCAATCTGCTTTGTTGTGATCCCGTCTGGAGAGCTTCATGTAGCTTTCCTTATATCCTTCCCTTGCATTCAAGTGATTTTAATAACCATGTTATTGCTCATGGCAAAATCAATTAGTCTGATACCATTATCATTAGAAACTTCATGCAACTCTCCTTACCAGCTGTTTTCCTGTATACGATTTCTTTTCCTACTTGAGCACTGAATTCCCTCATAACCACCTTAACATCAAGCTTTGCCACCCTTGCTATTTCCTGTTCCACTTGCTCATAGAATACAAGTTTTTCCACCGACTTTGCATCTTCTGTTGGTGTATATGTACATATGAAGGATATATTGCAGAAACGGGCTTTCATTCGTAATATGCAGATTTGTCCGCTAACAGGCTTAAAGTTCAATGTGGCAGCCTTTAGAGTATTATCAGCCAGAAAATCTGTGCCTCCATATCATCTACTTTCACAGCTGTTAAACAGTGTATGTGTGTCCCTGTGTCCCAGACGCTAAAATTCTACTTCCTTTCCATTTCACTTCTGGTACTGCCGCCATCGTCACATTATATTTTTTCATTTCCTTTTTCAGGTTCTGTAGCCCTCCAGGGTTGTTCAGTGTTCTCACATTCCATGTCGCTAAATACCAATACCTGTGACGTTTCCGTTGCCAAGGCCGTTTATCCGTTACACCCATCCGGCTTTCTTTGTCCTTTGGTCCCGTAACAAGCTCTTTTTTTCGGGGTGAGGTTGTTAGCCTCACGCCAAACCCCAATCTTGAATTTTTTTAGATTCGCTACCCTAGGAAGATTGGCTTCTCTACGCCTATAGAGGCCCCCCCCCCCCCCCCTCGGCCCTATATTGCGGGACACACTTCGTCTGTCTCCTCCGTCGAGACCAATCCGGCTTGCTGCAGCTGACACCTGCCATATCGCCACTAACAAATGGCTCTGAGCACTATGAGACTTAACATCTGAGGTCATCAGTCCCCTAGACTTAGAACTACTTAAACCTAACTAAGCTAAGGACACCACACACATCCATGCCCGAGTCAGGATTCGAACCGTAGCAGCAGCGTGGTTTCGGACTGAAGCGCCTAGAACCACTCGGCCACAGCGGCCGGCTCACCACTAACACCGACTGTAGCACTTGTTTCAATACCGGTACAATTAAAATAGTTTATTGATGCCAATGGAAGTCTGAGACTCTGTACTAGAAGGACGGTTCAAGAAGGTAGATATTTGAGCAAAAATACCCACTTCCAACGCCAGAAAATAATCCTTTGCTCTGTGGTAAGCCGTGGTGTCTGTTACAGTTTGTGCATCGGCTGTTGCTGTGAAGTCACCACAGATGCAAAAACTTCTGTCTGGTTTGTAGACCACAGCTATGGAAGATGACCAGAAACGTGATTTAATTCAGCGCAGAAGCAGCAGGCCACAAGGAGATCGAGTATGCCCATACGGACTGCGTGATGGCATAGGGTATATACTACGAGCACGTGCTAAGAGGGTAATGGTGTTGCTACGAAGAGTTATATGTGCCAAAGACCCTTTTTGACAGGGTGATTAAAGCATTAGAAATATTGTTGATTTCTTAGAAGAACTGGTGCTTGGCAATACCCAGAGATGTGGTACGTGGCATGAGAGGGGCTGAATATAATAGTGTATACGTCTCTATGGACAACAAAATCGCTGTAGCTTCAGTGTCCAATTGAAACGGTATCCAGGGGCCGGCGAAGCGGAGGTCTAGCCATAGGTGCCTTTAGTGCCAAGCGTCTCGCATCGAATCGACTGTGTCGAGATCCATTAATACTGCAGTTCGTCCTTGCTATCGTGACAGAAGGCAACAAGGTGTCTGTCCGACCACAAACTGTACAGCCAACTCGGCGATGGGGACAGGCGTTGCGGCTGTGGCGATAGAAGGCCGCTGGTTAGAAAAGGAGCTCAGTTCGACACTGGGAAGGCGGGCTGGCCCATGCCCGACTGCGACAGCGGCTGCTGGTTGAACCTGTGAAGGCAACGGGCAGTGGGCTGTCTGTGTTATTTCAAATGATTTTGCGATAGCTAGAACTTAATTCATGGTAGAATTTAATAACTTGAGGGCATGATCCGGACCTGGTGGTTGTCTCGTCTGAGGCTGTCTGCGTATAATTTAACACAATAATCTGTTCTGTGTAAGTGAAGTCTTTGAGTTTGGTGACTCATTGTGTATGTGCCTTGGATGTACAGCGTTCTGATACCACATGCACTCGGTAGTGGTGGTAAGGGAGTGGTTCGTACCTAAGTTCATCCAGAGTGAAGACAGTGGCCCCTGTGTGGAGTGACCTACATCATATGAAACATTCCCAGTCCGGACATTTCGAGGAAGCAGTACGCTTGTTCGCCCACTGCTTCAATATTGCTCAACGGTGTGGGATCCGTACCAGATGGGATTGATAGAAGAGATAGAGAAGATCCAACGCAGAGCAGCGCGCTTCCTTACAGGATCATTTAGTAATCGCAAAAGCGTTACGGAGATGATAAACTCCAGCGGAAGACTCTGCAAGAGAGACGCTCAGTAGCTCGGTACGGGATTTTATTGAAGTTTCGAGAACATACCTTCACCGAGGAGTCAAGCAGTATATTGCTTCCTCCTACGTATATCTCGCGAAGAGACCATGAGGATAAAATCAGAGAAATTAGAGCCCACACAGAGGCATACCGACAATCTTTCTTTCCACGAACAATATGAGTCTGGAATAGAAGGGAGAACCGATAGAGGTACTCAAAGTACCCTCCATCACACACCGTCAGGTGGTAGATGTAGATGTAGATATGAAATCCTTTACTCGCGGTTACTGTTGGACGCAGGGGATGAGGCCAATGTGGGCTGTGACGGAGAGACTGCCGCCACCTCGAACCGAGACATTACCTCTCCACAAGTTGCATCTGTTGCTGTTATATGAGTGCAAAACTTTTTTTGATGTGTGTATTAATATACCAGTATCAATTTTATATTAATTGGTTCGGCATTTATCATGATTGCGGGATTTATGGCTCTTGAAGACATTTATTTTCAGTAACGTGTAGCCCCTTGTGCTATGAATTTGAAAATGACAGCTCTTCGTTCTGCCTGCGCTGCCCAGCTCGCAATGGCGGAGCTGCTCTGGCGCGTGTCTTCCCAGAAGGCGCGCAACCGCGTTTGTGCTGCAGCTATTGCCCCTCTGAGGTGAGATGGGGTGGCGGGAGAGAGTGAATGTCAGTAGCGTGCTCCGATCGCGAAGAGGAACATCTCGCAGAAGCCAGCTCCGGGCAGCCTAAGGCATGTTGCCGACGGTCGACTTGGGGCGTGGTCGAGCTGGGGGGCGGCGGCCGAGGTTGGCGGAAGTGGGCTGTGCTTGCAGCTGCGGGCATCGAAGCAGAACAGGAGGCGATGTCTGCTAGAGCATCCACTAGAAGCTGAGGTGCGACCAGCTGACGAGTCGTTGGGTGGCGGCCTGACTTGTAGGAAACACCTCGTCCGAACTGAAGGGTGGCTGTGAGCTGAAAATGGTACTGCAGGGGTGGATCTTGACAATGTGGAGTCACTTGGTGGAGTGTATACAGAAAGAAGTCATCTGCGAGAAGCTGGAATGTTGTACCAGGCCATTTGGAATCGCTAACCGTCGATGCAGGGACAAGTGTTGGGGACACAACACGCCGGGAGGGCAGTCAGTGTCTTCTCCACTCACGAGAGGACGGCAACTCCAGCAGATTCTCACACAAGGTCTTCGATTATTTAAAACCAAAAGGAGCACTGTGTGTGTGATTTAATGGCTGGCAGTGATTTTGATCGGCTGGTCGAATTCAGAGTTGTGTGAGCCGAGGGCGGTGTACAGTCAATGAAGCAAGCACTGGGCCTTGAGTGTAACTGTTGTTAGCAGTTGTATTTCGCATCACGGGGTCACCAACGAAGTGTCATATGTTTCGTCTGACGTATTTTTCTTGCACTCTGTGAGTGTGCATTGACATCTCTTGTGACGGGAGTTCTGTGAATTATGTTGTAGCCGTTACGCTGCGAAAGTGTTTCAGATTATATGTACACATATTTGTACCGAGATTTATGTAATTGTCAATGTAGCGTAAGTAGAATCGTAGTTCTTTTGATAGTAGTATTAGTAGAAGTGAGTATTTGGTGCAGAGAGAGTAGTTAGCAGCAGTAGAGATAGACTTTTTGTGAGTTAGTATACATCCTGTTGAAAAGCCTTAGGACCGCGATTGTGATTTTCTGGATTTGCTGCGATAGAGTGCTGATACTGATTTTGTACGTTACCATGTTTCATATTGCGTTTTATAGACCAACAGATAGAGTATTGTGAGCTGTAGATTGTTTTATTTTAGCCCCCAATTTTGCTGTGATTGGGGCGGTGTTCAGTGTTAGATTGGTTTACTACCCGACCACAATACTATTGCACTTGGCCTCCCGTGGGCGTTGGTTGTCGGAAACATGCGATGACGTTGAAAGCTGGACGTTCATATCCTCTTGTCTCTTCTGTTTCTAAATTTTGGCTATTTATTCTGCTGTTGCGTACATAGACACACTCCTTGAGTCTGAGATATTATTATTGCGAGTGGTAGCGAGCGAACAGCTGTTGGTAGCCGGTCGCAGAGTGGCATGGAGAGAAGCCCCAGCAGGAGAGGTCGCGGCCTGCCCTGCCGTGCTAGTAGAACCGGAGGTGATCTTGGTATGAACTGAGGATTTCTGCTAATTTGCCTTTTTCCCGCGTGTAGTTGTTGCTTGCTTGCGCACTGGAGGGATTTTGTCCGATTTTTGTATGCACACGTTGAAAGTAATAGTCACACCTTTATTGTGACCAGATACCTGATTATTGGTGGTAGACATTCTGGAATAATTGAAGTTTCTGGTAATCAAACGGTCGAAGGAAAAGAAAGGTCTGAGTAAATTTTGTCAGGGTATGAATCTTCAGTTTTCAGAATATAGTAAATGAAAAGTCTTTATTCAATCCTTTCATTTTGTTACACTCTTGAAGACGTGTTGACTAAACCCCTCCTGGGCATTTAATTTGTATAAAAATGAAACAAACGAATATTCGCAGTAGTAGTTCTGGCCTTGCGTTGCACTATGCATGCATTGCAGTATTTCTTTTGAATTATTTTAACACCTCCTTGGATACAACATAAGTCTGCAGTTGCAGTGCCAAGACGAGGTAAGTAGTCTCTTGTGTCCAGGAGCATTGCAGTATAATTGTTAGGAGACTCTAGAGAACTGATTTTTCGTGATTTCTGGACAGAGTAATTAATTTCTGTTTTCGTTCTCCGTCAGAACATTGACATTTTGGTATAAGGGTTTTCATAATCCAAGTTGTACGGTCACGTATCAGATTGTTTGATAACGATAATAAAGTTTCAGTACATAGCCTTGCAGGTTTTAGAGAAGAAGCTTAACCAACAATAACATTGTCAGAGACAGAGCTGTACACAGTTCCGTACGTCTTTTACCAGGCTAATTATAATTACAATTTTTGATAGTAAAACTTTCAGTGCTACTGTAAATAAGCACATTGGTTACTAAAGGAAACACATCGCACTGTGACGGCCGGAGTGGTCTAACGGTTCTAGGCGCTACAGTCTGGGACCGCGCTACCGCTACGGTCGCAGTTCGAATCCTGCCTCGGGCATGGATGTGTCTGATGTCCTTACGTTTGATAGGTTTAAGTGGTTCTAAGTTCTAAGGGACTGATGACCTCAGATGTTAAGTCTCATAGTGCTCAGAGCCACTTGTTAGTGGCGATATGGCAGGTGTCAGCTGTGCATGGCTTCAGGACAGTTGCGCGTACACAGTCAATTCGTTCAGCATGTTCTCGTGAAACGTCACGATAAAAATTCACGATAAGCGGACCGAAGCGCCCTCAGTCCCTTGTGCGGTAATATTGTGGTCGATGAATACCAGTGTAAAGAAAGAAATTTTAATTTGGAAGGTTGTATACACGGAAGAATCCTGGAGATACTAAAAGGTATCAGATAGATTATGTAATGGTAAGACAGAGATTTAGGAATCAGGTTATAAATTGTAAGACATTTCCAGGGGCAGATGTGGACTCTGACCACAATCTATTGGTTATGAACTGTAGATTAAAACTGAAGAAACTACAAAAAGGTGCTAATTTAAGGAGATGGGACCTGGATAAACTGAAAGAACCAGAGGTTGTACAGAGTTTCAGGGAGAGCATAAGGGAACAATTGACAGGAATGGAGGAAAGAAATACAGTAGAAGAAGAATGGGTAGCTCTGAGGGATGAAGTAGTGAAGGCAGCAGAAGATAAATTAGGTAAAAAGACGAGGGCTAATAGAAATCCGTGGGTAACAGAAGAAATATTGAATTTAATTGATGAAAGGAGAAAATATAAAAATGCAGTAAATGAAGCAGGCAAAAAGGAATACAAACGTCTAAAAAATGAGATCGACAGGAAGTGCAAAATGGCTAAGCAGGGATGGCTAGAGGACAAATGTAAGGATGCTACATCCTTATCTCACTAGGGGTAAGATAGATACTGCCTACAGGAAAATTAAAGAGACCTTTGGAGAAAAGAGAGCCATTTGTATGAATATCAAGAGCTTAGATGGAAACCCAGTTCTAAGCAAAGAAGGGAAGGCGGAAAGGTGGAAGGAGTATATAGAAGGTTTATACAAGGGCGATGTACTGAAAATGGAAGAGGATGCAGATGAAGATGAAATGGGAGATACAATACTTGTTGACTGGAATACTCTCTTTCAAATTCTAAAGGTGGCAGGGGTAAAATACAGGGAGCGTAAGGCTATTTACAATTTGTACAGAAAGCAGATGGCAGTTATAAGAGTCGAGGGACATGAAAGGGAAGCAGTGGTTGGGAAGGGAGTGAGACAGGGTTGTAGCCTCTCCCCGATGTTATTCAATCTGTATATTGAGCAAGCAGTAAAGGAAACAAAAGAAAAATTTGGAGTAGGTATTAAAATTCACGGAGAAGAAATAAAAACTTTGAGGTTCGCCGATGACATTGTAATTCTGTCAGAGACAGCAAAGGACTTAGAAGAGCAGTTGAACGGAATGGACAGTGTCTTAAAAGGAGGATATAAGATGAACATCAACAAAAGCAAAAAGAGGATAATGGAATGCAGTCAAATTAAATCGGGTGATGCTGAGGGAATTAGATTAGGAAATGAGACACTTAAAGTAGTAAAGGAATTTTGCTATTTAGGGAGTAAAATACGTGATGATGGTCGAAGTTGAGAGGATATAAAATGTAGACTGGCAATGGCAAGGAAAGCGTTTCTGAAGAAGAGAAATTTGTTAACATCGAGTATAGATTTAATGGTCTGGAAGTCGTTTCTGAAAGTATTTGTATGGAGTGTAGCCATGTATGGAAGTGAAATATGGACAATAACTAGTTTGGACAAGAAGAGAATAGAAGCTTTCGAAATGTGGTGCTACAGAAGAATGCTGAAGATTAGATGGGTAGATCACATAACTAATGAAGAGGTATTGAATAGAATTGGGGAGAAGAGGAGTTTGTGGCACAACTTGACAAAAAGAAGGGACCGGTTGGTAGGACATGTTTTGAGGCATCAAGGGATCACAAATTTAGTATTGGAGGGCAGCGTGGAGGGTAAAAATCGTAGAGGGAGACCAAGAGATGAATACAGTAAGCAGATTCAGAAGGATGTAAGTTGCAGCAAGTACTGGGAGATGAAGAAGCTTGCACAGGATAGAGTAGCATGGAGAGCTGCATCAAACCAGTCTCAGTACTGAAGACCACAACAACAACAACGTTTGTCTGGTGCCCCCTTTCTGAAAGACTATTACCGGACAAGATGGTTGTGTACATTCTTACCAGTTTTCTATTTTTGTAAGGTGGTTGTTGTTGTGGTTTTCAGTCCTGAGACTGGTTTGATGCAGCTCTCCATGCTACTCTATCCTGTGCAAGCTTCTTCATCTCCCAGTACCTACTGCAACCTACGTCCTTCTGAATCTGCTTACTGTATTCATCTCTTGGTCTCCCTCTACGATTTTTACCCTCCACGGTGTCCTCCAATACTAAATTGGTGATCCCTTGATGCCTCAGAACATGTCCTACCAACCGATCCCTCCTTGTGGTCAAGTTGTGCCACAAACTTCTCTTCTCCCCAATCCTATTCAATACTTCCTCAGTAGTTATGTGATCTACCCATCTATTCTTCAGCATTCTTCTGTAGCACCACATTTCGAAAGCTTCTATTCTCTTCTTGTCCAAACTATTTATCGTCCATGTTTCACTACCATACATGGCTACACTCCATACAAATACTTTCAGAAATGACTTCCTGACACTTAAATCTATACTCGATGTTAACAAATTTCTCTTTTTCAGAAACGCTTTCCTTGCCATTGCCAGTCTAAATTTTATATCCTCCTTACTTCGACCATCATCAGTTATTTTGCTCCCCAAATAGCAAAACTCCTTTACTACTTTAAGTGTCTCATTTCCTAATCTAATACCCTCAACATCACCCGACTTCATTCGACTACATTCCATTATCCTCGTTTTGCTTTTGTTGATGTTCATTTTATATCCTCCTTTCAAGACATTATCCATTCCGTTCAACTGCTCTTCCAAGTCCTTTGCTGTCTCTGACAGAATTACGATGTCATCGGCGAACCTCAAAGTTTTTATTTCTTCTCCATGGATTTTAATACCTACTCCAAATTTTTCTTTTGTTTCCTTTACTGCTTGCTCAATATACAGATTGAATAACATCGGGGAGAGACTATAACCCTGTCTCACTCCCTTCCCAACCACTGCTTCCCTTTAATGCCCCTCGACTCTTATAACTGCCATCTGGTTTCTGTACAAATTGTAAAGAGCCTTACGCTCCCTGTATTTTACCCTGCCACCTTCAGAATTTGAAGGAGAGTATTCCAGTCAACATTGTCAAAAGCTTTCTCTAAGTCTACAAATGCTAGAAACGTAGGTTTGCCTTTCCTTAATCTTTCTTCTAAGATAAGTCGTAGGGTCAGTATTGCCTCACGTGTTCCAACATTTCTACGGAAGCCAACCTGATCTTCCCCGAGGTCAGCTTCTACTAGTTTTTCCATTCGTCTGTAAAGAATTCGTGTTAGTATTTTGCAGCTGTGACTTATTAAACTGATAGTTCGGTAATTTTCACATCTGTCAACACCAGCTTTCTTTGGGATTGGAATTATTATATTCTTCTTGAAGTCTGAGGGTATTTCGCCTGTTTCATACATCTTGCTCACCAGATGGTAGAGTTTTGTAAGGACTGGCTCTCCCGAGGCCGTCAGTAGTTCCAATGGAATGTTGTCTACTCCGGGGGCCTTGTTTTGACTCAGGTGTTTCAGTGCTCTGTCAAACTCTACACGCAGTATCGTATCTCCCATTTCGTCTTCATCTACGTCCTCTTCCAATTCCATTATATTGTCCTCAAGTATATCGCCCTTGTATAGACCCTCTATATACTCCTTCCACCTTTCTGCTTTCCCTTCATTGCTTAGAACTGCATTTCCATCTGAGCTCTTGATATTCATACAAGTGGCTCTCTTTTCTCCAAAGGTCTCTGTAATTTTCCTGTAGGCAGTATCTATCTTACCCCTAGTGAGATAAGCCTCTACATCCTTACATCTGTCCTCTAGCCATCCCTGCTTAGCCATTTTGCACTTCCTGTCGATCTCATTTTTGAGACGTCTGTATTCCTTTTTGCCTGCTTCATTTTCTGCATTTTTATATTTTCTCCTTTCATCAATTAAATTCAATATTTCTTCTGTTGCCCAAGGATTTCTACTAGCCCTCGTCTTTTTACCTACTTGATCCTCTGCTGCCTTCACTACTTCATCCCTCAAAGCCACCCTTTCTTCTTCTACTGTATTTCTTTCCCCCATTCCTGTCAATTGCTCCCTTATGCTCTCCCTGAAACTGTGTACAACCTCTGGTTCTTTCAGCTTATCCAGGTCCCATTTCCTTAAATTCCCACCCTTCTGCAGTTTCTTCAGTTTTAACCTACAGGTCATAACCAACAGATTGTGGTCAGAGTCCACATCTGCCCCTGGAAATGTCTTACAATTTAAAACCTGGTTCCTAAATCTCTGTCTTACCATTATATAATCTATCTGATACCTTTTAGTATCTCCAGGGTTCTTCCATGTATACAGCCTTCTTTTATGATTCTTGAAGCAAGTGTTACCTATGATAAAGTTGTGCTCTGTGCAAAATTCTACCAGGCGGCTTCCTCTTTCATTTCTTTGCCCCAGTCCATATTCACCTACTACGTTTCCTTCTCTCCCTTTCCCTACTACCGAATTCCAGTCATCCATGAGTATTAAATTTTCAACTCCCTTCACTATCTGAATAATTTCTTTTATTTGACCATACATTTCTTCAATTTCTTCGTCATCTGCAGAGCTAGTTGGCATATAAACTTGTACTACTGTAGTAGGTGTGGGCTTCGTATCTATCTTTGCCACAATAATGCGTTGACTAGGCTGTTTGTAGTAGCTTACCCGCATTCCTATTTTCCTATTCATTATTAAAGCTACTCCTGCATTACCCCTATTTGATTTTGTGTTTATAACCCTGTAGTCACCTGACCAGAAGTATTGTTCCTCCTGCCACTGCACTTCACTAATTCCCACGATATCTAACTTTAACCTATCCATTTCCCTTTTTAAATTTTCTAACCTACCTGCCGGATTAAGCGATCTGACATTCCACGCTCCGATCCGTAGAACGCCAGTTTTCTTTCTCCTGATAACGACATCCTCTTGAGTAGTCCCCGCCCGGAGATCCGAATGCGGGACTATTTTACCTCCGGAATATTTTACCCAAGAGGACGCCATCATCATTTAATCATATAGTAAAGCTGCATGCCCTCGGGAAAGATTACGGCCGTAGTTTCCCCTTGCTTTCAGCCGTTCGCAGTACCAGCACAGCAAGGCCGTTTTGGTTAGTGTTACAAGGCCAGATCAGTCAATCATCCAGACTGTTGCCCCTGCAACTACTGAAAAGGCTGCTGCCCTCTTCAGGAACCACACGTTTGTCTGGCCTCTCAACAGATACCCCTCCGTTGTGGTTGCGCCTACGGTATGGCTATCTGTATCGCTGAGGCACACAAGCCTCCCCACCAACGGCAAGGTCCATGGTTCATGGTGGGAGGGGTAAGGTATTGATGAATTTATTCACTTGTTTACTGCTACACAAGCCCACGTCTGCATAACTCCAGCGCAGAACACATTCCACCCAACCCTATGAGACACACAGCTTAGCCTCTGAGGAACTAGCCTACCGTTTTCCTTAAATTTTCCAGAGTTGACACCCTATGGTATTTTTCGTATTGGACCCTGGTTGAATGGTAGCACTATATGAATATTAAAAATTCTGGGCCAGTCACAGAAACATGTGGGTTGTCGTTGACGAAGTTTTTCTCCGTTCTAGTTGCGTCTATACAACGGACGCAAAGGCAAAACTGAAGGCAACCGACAACTGTTTCAGTGTACGTGTTGGACTTTCAGCTTAGGTGGTAAGCGCCGCTGGCAGTGGCTGATGAAGGGAAGCAGGGAGGTTGTGGGTGTTTTGGACGCCAGGTCTTCCTGCACGGCGCCGAGCTGCGCGGCGCGGCGCGGCGCGCGACAAAGGAGCCCATTACGGGAGTGGCCGGCTCTCTCTTTCAGTTGTCCCGCCATTGTGTGGCGCCGAGATAATAACCGCCGCGAGCCTCTGCCCGCCCCGGCAATCCAGCGCCGGCGGCCCATCCTGCGGCAAAGCGTGACGGGAAACAGACTGGGCGAGCGGGTGGTAGCAGAAGAGATAGGTCAGGCCACCTCTGGAAAGACCTCCGAGGCAAACAAAGACCCTTCTCAATATGGAGAGGTTGTGAGGGTACAGAAATTTGGGAAGGTTTCTATGAATATGTGCTTTGATTTAAAATTTCTGTACTCTCGGCACTAACTATGAACGAGCAAACATTCTGGGCTGTGGCTTTGAAGTAATACTAATTACCATCAAATAAGGTTTCCATTTTGTTAATCGATTTGTTTTTGTTTTTTTTACCTAACCTGTTCAAGATGAAGTTTCTGAATGTATTCCGCAATTTCTGTTTGAGATAGTCTTTGAGATTCGTGCGCTGTGGTGGACGCAGCGATAGATGTTGTGACGCCAGCACAGGTATAGCAGACAGACTCCAACGCCATACTTCATTCTACAGAATACTTCAAGCAGAGCTCTTCTTCAGAAAAATGTCAACAAGGGCCGTTCAATAGGCAATGCAACAATTCCTTTTCTCGCCAAATTTCTGCTGAAAAAAATGCAGAATTTGTTTTGGTACACCGTGGAATATTCTTGCTTCAGCCCCTACAGTTTCATGAGGATCTGTTAGGTAAAGGCGCTACTCGTAACCTTCAAAATGGCGTCTGTAACGGAGGTGCGTTCCAAGAAGAGAGCTGGTTCAAAATGGCTCTGAGCACTGTGGGACTTAACTTCTAAGGTCATCAGTCCCCTAGAACTACTTAAACCACCTAACCTAAGGACTTCACACACATCCATGCCCGAGGCAGGATTCGAACCTGCGACCGTAGCGGTCGCGCGGTTCCAAACCGTAGCGCCTAGAACAGCTCGGCCACACTGGCCGGCCAAGAAGAGAGCTGTCACTGAGTTTCTCTAGGCGGAAAACCAGAGCATCGCAGATACAGGCGCTTGCAGAATGTGTACGGAGACTTGGCAGCGAACAAAAGTACGGCGTGTCGTTGGGCGAGACGTCTGTCATTACCGCAAGAAGATCGGACAGACCTGTCGCATATCCCGCACGCCGGCCGGCCTCACACAGCTTTGGCTCCTGAAATGCTGGAACGTGCGGACACTGCAATCCCTGGTGATCGATGGATCACAATCAGACACCTCGCTACTCAACTACATGTACTTGTTGGTAGTGCTTGCGCACTTGCTCACCATTTAGGGTATTCAAGATGTCTTTCTGATGGGTTCCTCGCCGCTTAGCAAAAGACCATAAGGAGCAGCGAAGGACCATCTGCGTGGAACTGATTGCGCTTTACGAGGCTGATAGTGACAATTTTTTGCCCAGCATCGTCACAGGCGATGAAATGTGGATTCATCACTTCGAACTGGAAACAAAATGGCAATCCATGGAGTGGCGCCATATCACCTCAGTTCTATAAAAAGTTCAAAACCGCACCGTCAGCCGTTAAAGTCACGGCGACAGTCTTCTGGGACTCTGAAGGTGTTATTGCGTTTGAGTTTGTTGTTGGGTTGTTTTTGGGGAAGGAGACTAGACAGCAAGGTCATCGGTCTCATCGGATTAGGGAAGGACGGGAAAGGAAGTCGGCCGTGCCCTTTGAAAGGAACATGCATTTGCCTGAAGCGATTTAGGGAAATCACGGAAAACCTAAATCAGGATGGCCGGACGCGGGATTGAACCGTCGTCCTCCCGAATGCGAGTCCAGTGTCTACCCACTGCGCCACCTCGCTCGGTAAATTGCGTTTGAGGTCCTCCCTCATGGTGCAACCATCGACTATGGAGTGTATTGTGCCACACTGAGGAAACTGATGAAACCAGCGTGTTCGTCGCCATGACAATGCAAGGCCTCACACAAATCTACGCACCAGAGAGAAGCTCACAAAAATTCATTGGACTGTTCTTCCTAATCCACCCTACAGCCCGTACCTCGGGCATTACGACTTCCATCTGTCTGGCCCACTGCAGGCACTTCGCAGGAAGCAGTACGTGGATGATGGCGAAGCTATAAATGCGGCAAAGGTGGCGTGAAGCCGTCGCATTGAACGGAGACTGCGTTGAAAAACAGGGTTTTGTAGACAAATTTCTGGGGAATAATATGGTGTGTTCGAATCTTGAATAAAATCAGCCTGCTTTCAGAAAAATATCGGATGATCAAAAAGTCAGTATAAATTTAAAAACTTAATAAACCACGGAATAATGTTGATAGAGAGCTAAAAATTGACATACATGCTTGGAATGACATGGGGTTTTATTAGAACTACCCCATATTGCTAGACGCGTGAAAGATCTCTAGCGCGCGTCGTTTGGTGATGATCGTGTGCTCAGACGCCACTTTCGTCATGCTTGGTCCCCCCAGGTTCCCAGACTTCAGTCCGTGTGATTATTGGCTTTGGGTCACCTGAAGTCGCAAGTGTGTCGTGATCGACCGACATATCTAGGGATGCTGAAAGACAACATCCGATGCCAACGCCTCACCATAACTCCGGACATGCTTTACAGTGCTGTTCACAACATTATTCCTCGACTACAGCTATTGTTGAGGAATGATGGACATATTGAGCATTTCCTGCAAAGAACATCATCTTTGCTTTGTCTTTCTTTGTTATGCTAATTATCGCTATTCTGATCACATGATGCGCCATCTATCGGACATTTTTGGAACTTTTGTATTTTTTTGGTTCTAATAAAACGCCATGTCATTCCAAGCAGGTGTGTCAATTTGTACCTCTCTATCTAAATTATTCCGTGATTTATTCATTTTTCAAATTTATACTGACTTTTTGGTCACCCAGTATACACTCCTGGAAATTGAAATAAGAACACCGTGAATTCATTGTCCCAGGAAGGGGAAACTTTATTGACACATTCCTGGGGTCAGATACATCACATGATCACACTGACAGAACCACAGGCACATAGACACAGGCAACAGAGCATGCACAATGTCGGCACTAGTACAGTGTATATCCACCTTTCGCAGCAATGCAGGCTGCTATTCTCCCATGGAGACGATCGTAGAGATGCTGGATGTGGTCAAGTAGAACGGCTTGCCATGCCATTTCCACCTGGCGCCTCAGTTGGACCAGCGTTCGTGCTGGACGTGCAGACCGCTTGAGACGACGCTTCATCCAGTCCCAAACATACTCAATGGGGGACATATCCGGAGATCTTGCTGGCCAGGGTGATGGACTTACACCTTCTACAGCACGTTGGGTGGCACGGGATACATGCGGACGTGCTTTGTCCTGTTGGAACAGCAAGTTCCCTTCCCGGTTTAGGAATGGTAGAACGATGGGTTCGATGACGGTTTGGATGTACCGTGCACTATTCAGTGTCCCCTCGACGATCACCAGAGGTGTACGGCCAGTGTAGGAGATCGCTCCCCACACCATGATGCCGGGTGTTGGCCCTGTGTGCCTCGGTCGTATGCAGTCCTGATTGTGGCGCTCACCTGCACGGCGCCAAACACGCATACGACCATCATTGGCACCAAGGCAGAAGCGACTCTCATCGCTGAAGACGACACGTCTCCATTCGTCCCTCCATTCACGCCTGTCGCGACACCACTGGAGGCGGGCTGCACGATGTTGGGGCGTGAGCGGAAGACGGCCTAACGGTGTGCGGGACTGTAGCCCAGCTTCATGGAGACGGTTGCGAATGGTCCTCGCCGATACCCCAGGAGCAACAGTGTCCCTAATTTGCTGGGAAGTGGCGGTGCCGTCCCCTACGGCACTGGGTAGGATCCTACGGTCTTGGCGTGCATCCGTGCGTCGCTGCTGTCCGGTCCCAGGTCGACGGGCACGTGCACCTTCCGCCGACCACTGGCGACAACATCGATGTACTGTGGAGACCTCACGCCCCACGTGTTGACCAATTCGGCGGTAAGTCCACCCGGCCTCTCGCATGCCCACTATACGCCCTCGCTCAAAGTCCGTCAACTGCACATACGGTTCACATCCACCCTGTCGCGGCATGCTACCAGTGTTGAAGACTCCGATGGAGCTCCGTATGCCACGGCAAACTGGCGGGCACTGACGGCGGCGGTGCACAAATCCTGCGCAGCTAGCGCCATTCGACAGCCAACACCGCGGTTCCTGGTGTGTCCGCTGTGCCGTGCGTGTGATCATTGCTTGTACAGCCCTCTCGCAGTGTCCGGAGCAAGTATGGTGGGTCTGACACACCGGTGTCAATGTGTTCTTTTTTACATTTCCAGGAGTGTATGTTGCATTACGTACTCTCGCATAAAATCTCAACAGGATACGAGAGAGAGTCAGTCGTATGATATCATTTAAGTTGAAGAGGTCCTTGTATTTAAAATATGCAATAAATCTGTTTGAAATCCTTGGCTTGCGTAACATAAGTACATCTTTGATGAGTAAGGCGCCCGAGAGTCTTACAGGACCAGAAGACATACGGTTTTATCCTACTGAATCCTCGCAACTTATTTGTAATATTTCGCTGATATTACTTCTTTTACTGAGACCAATACGTAACCTGTAAATAGAATAAGAGTCGTCGTCAGCTGCGCACAGAATATATACCATTAGCGAAAACTAGACAGTCCAGAGTCAAAGATGGGTTACTGAATGCAAAGCAATATAACGAGACACTGAGCGCTTCACGCAGTACAGAACAAGAGATCAGCGGCCGTCCGGTTGGCCTACGAGTATATCCGTGATAGAGTTCAGCCACTTGCGGGCAGAGCTGGCGGCTGTCGAGTGATGTGTACAATTTTGGAGTCTATTAATACCAGTTGTTGGCATGAATTTAACTTTTTTGTTTCTATTTTATTTCTACTATATTAGAATATTAGATGTTACTGTCGTGACTTATTATAACATAAAGAGTATAAAGTAAGGGATATTCAACTCTCAGAGGATTTTTTCTGCCTGTAATTCACATGAAACGATAACAAGACAAGATATTACTTGTGATTTCATGCATTCGGAGGATTTCACAGAATAAGAGACTCTCGTGGGAAAATGTTACTTCGATGCAATAAGGAAGATGTCAATGAAGACACTTTAGTGATGAGTCGACTTTCAGTTAAACAGTTAAGTTCATAAACTCAAATATACGAATCTAAGACTGAAAGTCCGTGAAAAACCAAGTCGTTTTATAAACCTGTATGAATTTTCAAAGCTGTTAAGTCGTTTTGGAAACATCCTCTACTGTTTTTAGTATTGACGAGTTTCGTGATAGATCCTGTGCTGGAACGCAATTTACACATTTATAATTTTATTTCAATTAAGGGTTCTGGTCGTAATTGAATAGCCGGAAGCTCAGTAACTGTACGTTAAATCCACTCTGCATTGAAATTATGTGCTTTTCCACAATATTTCTACTTTAAACTGAGGCGGCGCTTCTGCTGCAATAAACGTTTCCACCCTAGAAAATTAATAAAGAACAGCAACTGCGAGAAATCATTCATAAAGTTTTGAAACTTCTAAGAAATATTCCTGTGGGATTTGGTAATAAGAAACAGAAGAGTTCCCTCCCTTAGGGAGGACGCATCTCTCCTCGTACCCCTCCACCAAATGTTGATTTATACAATTTTTTTAAAAGTATTTGCCAAATTAGTTCTTTTTTAGAATAGCACACTAATTTAAAAAACAGAATTCGTTGTAAAGTTCTACGCAAAAAGAATTTCTGAACGAGTTGGAACAGGATTCCGTTAATGCATAATATTTACAGCTTTTGTTGTTTAAGTGTATGGTGTAGTGAAGTGTATGGAAATATGCGTAATTTTCAACTTGCTGGACTTTCTTGTGTGTTCAGTATTTATTAAATCAAGAGTAAGTGGCCAGCAGTGAAAACAGCAATTTCTTCTTCCCATCCACTCACCACTTACCCACCACTGACACTACCGTTTTTTCGTGCAAGTCTCCAGTTTAGCTGAGTTTATGTCGTAAACTTATTAAAGCCGTGAGAAACAGTTCAATTTGTTGTATTTCTTCTGACTTCCTTTTCTTTTCTGTGGGCCGAGAGAACAAAACTGCTGGCCCCTACAACCTGTCTTATTTGCGATAAACCAATTCCGGTGGATGAGACATCAAAAGTGACGAAGGCGTTGGAAACTTTGATACGTTTCAGCAAGGAATGGAAGGATGAGGTTCATACTCTGCTTGTTCTAATGCTCTTGTGGGTCTGGCAACCAACTCTGTGTACTCGTTATCAAATACAGCAACGGTTGGCCAACAGATTGAATCACAGTACTGGGTTTGCAGGGAATAAAACTCATCCCTCTCTCTAATTCACATGAAACAGTAACCAGACACACTGCTGATTTCATGAGGTTACACTCAAAGTTGCAGAAGAAAATGAAAGTGTAAAACCTGAAATACACTGCACGAAAATGTGTAAAGGCTGCCGGGGACAAAGCCGCACTAACGTGACTCACAGTGTTGTGAAAGAAGATTTGGAGAATCGTTTTCGATAAATAATTATATATAACGCCTTACTTCTTGAAGATTTTGCATTATTTTAGTTGTGTACTTGTAAATTTGATTACTGTAAATGTATTGGAAAAACAATAATTGCCGATTAATTCTACAACAATTCTTAATTCTCACGACAAACGACTTTGATTCCAATATAAATACTGAGGTGCGTAATACCGACTTTTGGTTATCTAGGTGCAGTACATACAATGATTGCAGACGTATTACAAAGAGAGTAAGGGCTGATTGACTCTACGATAAACTTATTTATCATGATAAATGATTTTGATTTCAATATAAATATGAAGGTGCATAATGCTGAACAAAAAACTTTAGCCTAAATGCTCTACATCAATAAATGCAACAATAAAATGAATTTCAATCTTTCTCTCTCTCTCTCTCTCTCTCTCTCTCTCTCTCTCTCTCTCTCTCTCTCTCTCCATCTCTTTGCTTTACCTTCGGATTTTAGTACTAACTTGCTGTATACAGATTTCTATACCTATGAAAGGCAAGTAGCTATGGAGGAAGGAAGACAGATTTAACTGAATTAAAACTGTAGTTGAAAATTTTGCCAAATTCATAAGCTAAAGGATTTTTAATCTTCCAAACAGAATTCTGGAAAACTGATTATCTTGCTTGAAATATGCATGTAGCAGCTTTGGGTAGAATTTCACTAGATATATTTTCCGTCATACAGATGTCTTCGAAAAATTAATCTTTTTTTCATTGAAAAAGGAAAGAAAGCTATTTTAAGGAGTAGGGATGAGGGATGCATCGCCAATGAGTGCTCTTCCAAAGTTTCAGAAGTTTATAATTTATTTTCCCCGTTTTCCTTACTTACCTAGAGTATTAGTGTCATACAGCTGTTCGTCGACAGGTGGATAGATAATAGTCAGACAAAGATGACACACTAAACTAGACTTGTCTGCGCTTTGATCAAGCAGAGTTTGCTGCTGTTCTCATTTTTGTTAAAGATCCCCTTAACACATCATGTCACAGGTACCGCTTACATGCTCTCTGGTATTGCGTTGTGTGCACTATTTCGGTTGAGTAACACCTGCAAGACACCATCGTTTCCTTTACTGTGTTAACCTTATTTCTGAGCTCTTACTGCAACCATCAGTTCTGTAATTTGTTTTACAAATGCTGTACCCCTCTGCAATGTTTCATCTATGCTACTTGGTTGCGTTTGTACTTGCCCCATTAATCTGTTCTCTCTTTCCGGTTATGGTATTTCCATAACAACACAAATAAAACATAGACACAGCGAGAATGTTTTCTGACGTGGATATACATAGCATCGACAGCTTCCTTTACGTTTGTGACTAAAAATAATTTAACCATTTTTAATGTGGCATTTCAGCTGAATTTTAGTTTTTGAGATGTTTCATAGGTTCGTGAAAGTGTAAAAGAAGTTGCAGTAAGTTTTTCGACGCCCTTATGTGCCATTATATCTTCACAGTTACCGCACAGTCACACTACTTTGAGTTTTCCTAAGTGAGAAAGCTTCCTGAGTACATGGAATTATGAGCTACGTTACTTAAGTTTCTCTGAATTCCCTTTTAAAACAACAAAAACTATGTGACATTAAATTTAAATTTATTACTTACGAGGCATTCCTGGACCTTAGAGACATCTTCAGGTGACATAAGCATTCTACACCAAGCTGTCATACACTATAATTGAGACAAAACTGCAGAACTACTAATGGTGGTGTGTTCGTCAGTGCTATATGTTGTCGAACTAAGTATCAAGTCTGTCATCTGAAGGTATTTAGGTCGCACAAATAGAAATGTCACTTTATGTTCTCGGATTAGTTTTGTTGCTATGAGAGTTTAAAATAGTCGTGGCGACTCTTCAATAATACTACTGTGTAAAATTGAATTGTCTACTTCATATTTCATTAAAATAGTTAGGTGAACGTGTTGTAGTAGAAGCGAGCACCAAATTTTGATTATGATTTTTTGGAACTGTAGTGTTACAGATTAGAAAAAAAGTAAATTGGGGATCTTTGACTTTTAATTTCCTCCCATGTAGAAGTAAATAAGCATTATTGTCTGTTAAATAATAAACTGCGTCAGTATCTATCTTCCCTGAAAAGTTGAAATAAATAAAATTATTTGTGATATTAATTTCTATGAGTTTATTCACACGAGATTTGCAAGACTTATCAAACATACAAATTTTGTTAGACTATCATTATAATGCACCAGTAATAATACAAATGTATTTGAAAAAGATAATCAAATCTTGTCGATAATATTGCTTTAGTATCAGTTATCGTAAGTATTAACTACATATATTACAAGAGTAGTTATTAAGTGTAACACTGTAAGTAAATGGAATGACAAATGCTTTTTTATAGAAAATATTCCCGTCAATATCGTGAATGAAAGGACTTGACTTTTTTAGAAGTAAAGTTTATCAAAAGTTCTTTGGTTTAATCTTAATTAAAAACACAGAACATCTCAAACAAACGAAATCAAGAATCTTCCTTTCAAAAGTGAGGACTTACAGATCGGCATTTTGGATGACTGTATATATGAAATGTTAATATTTAATAAAGGCTTTCACTATAACGAACGGTACAGGGATAAACTGTCGTCCACTTAACATTTAGATCCCACTGGTATTCTAATTTATATAACAACTAACCGAAAATGTTTAGTATTATTTACAGGTTCTTTCTGCGGTAACCTAATATTTAGTCACATATATATGTCGAATTTCTGTGAGGCGTAGGGAGATCGTTGTTGTTTTGTGCTCATACATTTGGATTCTAAATGATGCGGTTGCTTATTTTACAGGTGAACATGAAATGAAAATGTAACTGCAAAATGACGGAAGACATTTGTGTAAAGCTTCGACAGCGGAGTATAGTCGGGTGTGATGGCTCCCACACTCCCACACCGACACAAGTTGCAGCAAAAGTACAGCCACAAACAAATGGTTAGCTGAAGAGTATGCAGTTTTCTCAAGCTTTTTTTTTTCTTGTATTATTTTACTGCTGACGGTCTTACAATCGGTCTTACCAAAAGTACTTGACGGTTCGCATGTTTTCGACACAATAGTAGCGAGAGGTCTGCTCATTTACTGACCAAGAGCTCGTCAAAGGATGAGCAGAGAGATCTACGAAAGTGACAGCTATGAATTATCACCTTGGTACTGCAATGAAAACCGGTGCCATCACTTTTTGGATGCGTTATTCTGTTTTGAAAATGTAAGATTACGAATACTGCTTCTAGTTATAATTTATTATTGTGATGAAAGCGAGACCAAACACCACAGTTGTACGGAAGTTTACCGCGGCTCAGTTACGCAATCCGTTACCTTTGCATGGTGGATAGCCACAATGAAAGTGCAAGGTGATTACAAGTTACAATGCTATTTCAGAGGGCTGTATTTCCACCAAAGCCAATCATAAGGTAATAATGTTCTCAACTTTTCTGGAGAGAGGAACTGTAAGTTTCAGTGCTGTCATTTCAAAGCGTGTGCTGCTGGCATGAGAGGTTCACTGTAGCGTCTTTGGAGAACATGATGGTCTTACCACAACTCGAAGCAAAGGAAGAGGACCAGAGGTTAATTTTCTAGCACAACAGGGTGCCACTACGTTATCACACGATCGTCTGAGAGTACTTAGATCCTCTGCCCGATCAGTAGATTGCTGCACGCTCTCAACAAACAACCGCACTCGTCCGATCGATTGATGTGTGATTACTTCCTCTGCAGTTTTCTCACAGCGAAAGTTTCTTCTTTCTGCTTCCAACGATTATGACAGAATTAGGAAGATACTTCCAGGTGTAAATGGAATATAGCAGCAGATGTAATTGTGTGGCACTGGCGAGAGTAGATTGCCCATCTAGACGACTGTTCTATTACGCATGGACTCTAGAATTCATATAAGGTTTGCTTAAGTTTTCGGTCTGGGTAAAAACTTCAACTGCTCGTGTTTGAGATGGTAATAATATTTAGTGAAAAAATAACCTACACATTCGTGGGTAATTCCAAATTAGATCTTTGTTTATCCCATTTAATGTTAATGTGGCGGCGAGGAATGATAATGTGGCAGATGATGATCTTACGGGGCCTCTGGCTGACGTGTTTGCCTCCGATTGCCTACAATAATTAAAGTATATTCTCAGAGCGATGGATACTCATTAGTGTACATGACCGTGAATACGGGAGGTTAGATCAAAACGGGAACAAGGACAATAGATTCTACGCTGAGAAAGGATACCACTCTTTTCTTTCTTCCGGCGCACAATGGAAATTAGTGAGATTTTACAGAAATGCTATGTAAAGACATTCTTAAGGCCCACGCAGAAACTCGGCGCCATTGGTCTGCCTACCGCAATAGGGACCAGCTTGAAAATTGGAAAGTGTAAGTTTGAATGATATGTGGATATGGGGATTCTGGAGCACGAAGTACACAGGGCCATTCGAGAGGTACTGCAATAGTAATATATGCATTACATGTTGGGAGATACAAATTCTGGCCTAAGTCAGCAATTACCACATTACTTTACTTAAAGTATATCGAAAATAATATAGTTTTAAGAGTATGGATGATAAATATAAATCTATGCTGCAGCATGTAAGTGGACTGTATACGGAATAATGGAAAAATGCGTAAATACAATCAATGTCGGCGCCAACAGCGATAGTCCTCTAACGGCAGGTACTGATACATAGTACTGAACGAAAAGTTAATCAGAAAAACGCAAATCGACCTGAAATGCCGAAGTTTTGTCAATACAAGATAAGTGATTCGATGGTCACAAAAGCATAAATATGAACATGTTCTTTCTCAAGGTGGCTATTGTCACTGTACTATTCCCGGAATCGGATCCGAAGAAACAGCGAAGGATACCGTTGGGGATAGCTTTGGACTGAACTACGTCCTTTAAAACCGACCCCAATGCTAAAAGTGGCGTGCTAACAGAGATTTTCCCACCAAATCTGTAGAGTGTCATTACGCAGATGAGGATGGCAAAAAGTCCTTTAGTCGAACCATCGGTAGGCAGCGACTCAATAAAGTTGAAGACCCAAGAAGAAAATTTTATACAGCACGTTAAAAATATGAGCTGATGATGCCTGAAGGTGCAGGCACAGGTACAACACGGTACGATGATGGAAAGACAACGATTTCGCGATCACATTCACGACCAGGTGTGGCCAATTTAGTGAGATGGGCAGGCAACAGGTTAGTAGTATTGCTTGCAGATCCACAACAGAAATGACTAATTACGAGGACTGCACGTTTAAATAAGCCTTCAGGTAACCCTGCGGGTAAATACTATCCTTTGTAAAAGAGTTGCGTCTTTAAAATTTTAAGTAATCTGTTTGGCACAAAAATTTGTAAACATATGGTAAATTCCATCAACCGAGACTACATATGCACACTGGTGCTGTAGCTGTTTACAATCTAACACAGAAATTCTGTTCGTCGGTAGGATGTGTACACGACTGCACGGCGGTATGAGAGCTAGCTACGGCTGATGTCGACGTCTAATCGAAGCCTCAGTGCAACAGTGCTGCATTCTAACGCTGCTGAAGGGAATCACTCGGGTCGTCCCGGCACCGGCCACACTGAGGTGTAGCCGAGTCTGGCGGCGCGGCGACTCCGGGCAGGCGGCAGGCGAAGTCCCGGTAGCTGCTCCTCCCTAGCGGAGCGCGGAGCGCGAGGGACCCTAGAAGGCCTCGCCGCCGACGGCCTCGCAGGGGCCGAGGGAGCGCAGTGACGTCAGCAGCAGGGGCGGCGCCAGCAGCAGCGACAGGAGCAGCGGCGGCGGAGAGGCGGCCGGCCGGCGGGCGGCGCTCTTGTTGCAGCCGCTGGTGGTGCAGCAGGACAGGCAGAAGAACTCGTCCTTGGAGCGGTCGCAGCCGTCCAGGCCCAGCCCGCGGTTCATGCTGCTGTCGTCGAAGCCGCACGGGCCCAGGCCGCACTCTCGTTTCACCACCAGGCCCTTCTCTTCTGTTGACAGAAAAAACGGCAGTGCCGGTATCGTAAGCGCCTCTTGTCACAGCGGAAATTATTTATTTGCCTCTGGTGACAGTCTCTGCACTCCGAAAACACAACTTAGCATGCAAATTACCAATTAGACCGCCCCATGATGGTAGCCAAAAATGAAGTAAACTTACAAATATGATCTCTGGCACGAAATGACCTGCAGATCAAATTTTTCAAATGGCTCTGAGCACTATGGGACTTAACTTCTGAGGTCATCAGTCCCCTATGACTTAGAACTACTTAAACCTAACTAACCTAAGGACATCACGCCCGGGGCAGGATTCGAACCTGCGACGTAGCGGTCGCGCGGTTCCAGACTGTAGCGCCTAGAACCGCTCGGCCACCAAGGCCGGGTACTCAGCTTTTTTGTTTTTTCTTTGTTTTTGTTTTTTGTTTTTTTGTTGAAAGTTGTGCTCATAGACACATGGTTCATTTTACACTTTATTTCTTTGGTGTAATTTTTCCGATTTATATGTAGTCCACGCTTATTTGAGGGTCATTTCTTTACGTTTAAAAAGCTCCCAGCTACATACGCGATGCAGGGTTTCCAGTACGCTATATGGTGACATATACACTCCTGGAAATGGAAAAAAGAACACATTGACACCGGTGTGTCAGACCCACCATACTTGCTCCGGACACTGCGAGAGGGCTGTACAAGCAATGATCACACGCACGGCACAGCGGACACACCAGGAACCGCGGTGTTGGCCGTCGAATGGCGCTAGCTGCACAGCATTTGTGCATCGCCGCCGTCAGTGTCAGCCAGTTTGCCGTGGCATACGGAGCTCCATCGCAGTCTTTAACACTGGTAGCATGCCGCGAGAGCGTGGACGTGAACCGTATGTGCAGTTGACGGACTTTGAGCGAGGGCGTATAGTGGGCATGCGGGAGGCCGGGTGGACGTACCGCCGAATTGCTCAACACGTGGGGCGTGAGGTCTCCACAGTACATCGATGTTGTCGCCAGTGGTCGGCGGAAGCTGCACGTGCCCGTCGACCTGGGACCGGACCACAGCGACGCACGGATCCACGCGAAGACCGTAGGATCCTACGCAGTGCCGTAGGCGACCGCACCGCCACTTCCCAGCAAATTAGGGACATTGTTGCTCCTGGGGTATCGGCGAGGACCATTCGCAACCGTCTCCATGAAACTGGGCCACGTTCCCGCACACCGTTAGGCCGCCTTCCGCTCACGCCCCAACATCGTGCAGCCCGCCTCCAGTGGTGTCGCGACAGGCGTGAATGGAGGGACGAATGGAGACGTGTCGTCTTCAGCGATGAGAGTCGCTTCTGCCTTGGTGCCAATGATGGTCGTATGCGTGTTTGGCGCCGTGCAGGTGAGCGCCACAATCAGGACTGCATACGACCGAGGCACACAGGGCCAACACCCGGCATCATGGTGTGTTGAGCGATCTCCTACACTGGCCGTACACCTCTGGTGATCGTCGAGGGGACACTGAATAGTGCACGGTACATCCAAACCGTCATCGAACCCATCGTTCTAGCATTCCTAGACCGGCAAGGGAACTTGCTGTTCCAACAGGACAAAGCACGTCCGCATGTATCCCGTGCCACCCAACGTGCTGTAGAAGGTGTAAGTCAACCACCTTGGCCAGCAAGATCTCCGGATCTGTCCCCCATTGAGCATGTTTGGGACTGGATGAAGCGTCGTCTCACGCGGTCTGCACGTCCAGCACGAACGCTGGTCCAACTGAGGCGCCAGGTGAAAATGGCATGGCAAGCCGTTCCACAGGACTACATTCAGCATCTCTACGATCGTCTCCATGGGAGAATAGCAGCCTGCATTGCTGCGAAAGGTGGATATACACTGTACTAGTGCCGACATTGTGCATGCTCTGTTGCCTGTGTCTATGTGCCTGTGGTTCTGTCAGTGTGATCATGTGATGTATCTGACCCCAGGAATGAGTCAATAAAGTTTCCCCTTCCTGGGACAATGAATTCACGGTGTTCCTATTTCAATTTCCAGGAGTGTATTTCACCATAACCTGTACGTTATTCCTTTTATTTATTCGTCACTTTCAGACGTTTATAACTTCAGACTATAGCTCTTAAAATTTAACTTACGCCCGTTTTCTGTCCTTTGCTTGTTATCAGCTCCGAAGATGGTTACTTAGCCAACTGCAGGTTGTCATCACATTTTAATATTTTGTAAAGTACATGATACTGACATTAAATAAAACTAAAATAAGAAACTTTTAAATTTTAAAAATAGCTATAACTCTGACGCCGAACTCTTGTAGCATTTTGAACATGTTTTACGCCCACGTATAATGATATAGTAAACTGTAGATACCTGACTTCTGGAAGGCGTTCGATGCAGTCCCACACTGCCGTTTAGTGATAAAAATATGAATTTACGGAATATAATACAGAATATGTGGTTGGATTCAACAGCTTCTTGCAAACAGAACACGGCATGTCATTCTCAACGAAGATAAATATTCAGACGAAAAATTAGCTTACGGCACACGCCAGAGGAGTGTTACACACCATTAATTTTCATAATATGTATAAACCACCTAGTGGATTAATCGGAATTTCCATGAGGCTTTACGTAGATGATATTACATACAGAGAACTCACAATGCTAGAAAATTATAGCGAAATGCTCGAAGACTTGTAGAGGATCAACGTTTGGTTCATGTTTAACGTAAACAAATGTTACTTATTGTTCACAAACAGACAGGAAGACGCATTATTGTGCGATTACATGATAGCAGAACAATCACTGGAAGTCATCATATGCATAAAATGCACTGAGGTGAAGAAATTCATGGGACAGCGACATGCACATTACACATGGTGGCAGTATCGCGTACACAAGGTATAAAAGTGCAGTGCATTAACGGAGCTGTCATTTGTACTCTGGTGATTGATGTGAGAAGGTTTACGACGTGATTATGGCCACACGGCTAGAATTAACATACTTTGAAAGCGGAACGGCTGTTGGATCTAGACGCAGCAGACATTCCATTTCGGGAATCGTTAGGGAATTCAGTATTCCGCTACCCACAGTGTCAAGAGTGTGCCGAGAATATCAAATTTCAGAATTACCGCTCACCACGGACAACGCAGTGGCCGACATCCTCCACCTAACGAACGAGAACAGCGGCGTTTGCGTAGGGTTGTCAGTACCAACACACAAGTAACACTACGTCTGTTAGGACAGTGTGGTGCAATCTTGGATTAATGGGCTATGGAACCAGACGACCGACGCGAGACCCTCTGCTAACAGGATAACATCGCAGCGCCTCTCCTGGGGTCGTCACCGTACTGCTTGTACCGAAGACGACTGGAAATCGTGCCCTGGTCACATGAGTCCCGATTTCTGCTCGTAAGAGCTGATGGTAGGGTCCGAGTGTGGCGCAGACTCCACGAAGCCATGGACCCAAGATGTCGACGAGGCAGTGTGTAAGCTGGTAGTGGCTCCATAATAGTGTGAGCTGTGTTTGCATGGAATGGACTGTGTCCAACTGAACCGATCATTTACTGGAAATGGTTATTTTCGGCTACTTGGAGACCATTTGCAGTCATTCATGGACTTCATACACTACTGCCCATTAAAATAGCTGCACCACGAAGATGGCATGCTACAGAAGCGAAATTTAACCGACAGGAAGAAGGTGCTGTGATATGCAAATGATTAACTTTTCAGAGCATTCACGCAAGGTTGGTGCCGGTGGCGACACCTACAACTTGCTGACATGAAAAAAGTTTCCAACCGATTTCTCATACACAAACAGCAGTTGATCGGCGTTGTTGCGATGCTCCGTGTAAGGAGGAGAAATGCGTACCATCACGTTTCCCGACTTTGATAAAGGTCGGATTGTAGCCTATCGCGATTGCTGTTTATCGTATCGCGACATTGTTCCTCGCGTTGCTCTAGATCCAATGAATGTTAGCAGAATATGGAATCGGTGGGTTCAGGAGGGTAATACGGAACGCCGTGCTGGAGCCCAACGGCTTCGTATCACTAGCAGTCGAGATGACAGGCATCTTATCCGCATGCCTGTAACGGATCGTGCAATCACTTCTCGATCCCTGAGTCAACAGATGGGGACGTTTGCAAGACAACAACCATCTGCACGAACAGTTCGACGACGTTTGCAGCAGAATGGACTATCACCTCGGAGACCATGGCTAAGATTACCCTTGACGCTGCATCACAGACAGGAGCGACTGCGATGGTGTACTCAACGACCAGGGTGCACGAATGGCAAAACGTTATTTTTTCGGATGAATCCAGGTTCTGTTTACAGCATCATGATGGTCGCATCCGTGTTGGGCGACATCGCGGTGAACGCACATTGGAAGCGTGTTTTCCTCATCGCCATACTGGAGTATCACTCGGCGTGATGGTATGGGGTGCCATTGGTTACACGTCTCGGTCACCTCTTGTTCGCATTGACGGTACTTTCAACAGTGGACGTTACATTTCAGATGTGTTAATACCCTTGGCTCTACCCTTCATTCGATCCCTGAGAAACCATTTCAGCAGGATAATGCACGACCGCATGTTGCAGGTCCTGTACGGGCCTTTCTGAATACAGAAAATGTTCGACTGCTGCCCTGGCCAGCACATTCTCCAGATCTCTCACCAATTGGAAACGTCTGGTCAATGGTGGCCGAACAACTGGCTCGTCACAATACGCCAGTCACTACTCTTGATGAACAGTGGTATCGTGTTGAAGCTGCATGGGCAGCTGTACCTGTACACGCCATCCAAGCTCTGTTTGACTCAATGCCCAGGCGTATCAAGGCCGTTATTACGGCCAGAGGCGGTTGTTCTGGGTACTGATTTATCGGGATCTATGCACCCAAATGGTGTGAAAATGTAATCACATGTCGGTTCTAGTATAATATATTTGTCCAATTAATACCCGTGTATCACCTGCATTTCTTCTTGGTGTAGCAATTTTAATGGCCAATAGTGTGTTTCCAAACAACGATGGAGTTTTTTTGGATTATAATGTATCATCTCACAGGTGCACAATTGTTCACGATTTGTTTGAAGAACATTCTGGACAGTTCGAGAGAATGATCTGGCTATTCAGATCGCCCGAAATGAATCACATCGAACATTTACGGGGCATAATCACTGCTGCACCACACCGGGCAAAAGGAGGTCCGACACAGTATTAGAAGGTACCCCATGACTTTTGTCATCTCAGTGTGTCTAGGTACATACGTACGAAGTGATTTCAAGTGGAACAGCGACATAAAACTAATTGTAAGTAAGGGAGATGCCAGACTGAAATTAATGGGAAGAATGCTCGTGAAATTTAGTCCACCTACGAAGGAGACAGGTTACAACAGCCTGGTTTGACCAATACTTAAACATGCTGAGATCCGTATAAATAGAACTGATGGACGAAATAGACAATATTCGAAGGACATGAGGGGTTTTACGTACACGTTCTTTTAGTATGCACGAATGCGTCACGAAAGTGCTCAGTCAACTACAGTATCAGACGCGGACTGTTTGGTTTACTGTTAACATTCCATCAATGTATGGAACTAGAAGAACCAACCAATATATTGCCTTTTCCTACATATATCTCACGAAGAGAGTGAGAAGATGAAATTAGAGATTCAACTTCAGTCGGCGGGTTACCAGCAACCGTTGTTCCTGCGAACCAATGGAGACAGGAGCGGGAAAAAGGGGAACTGACAGTGTTGCGCAAAGCACCTCCCGCCTCACCCTAAGTGCCTTGCAAAGTGTGGATGTAGATGCACATTTACTATTTTTCTGCGTAGTCTCCACCACTTTCTACGTTCTTCCGCCAGCTCTTTCTGTGTAAGAGCATGTATTCCCTATTAGTTTTAGCTTTTGTCCTGTGGTCGTCGCTATGTTTCTACTGAAGTGGCGCAACATGTGGAAGTCTGGGGGCACCAGGTCTGTGTTGAAAGGTAGATGAGGCAATGATGACCAACCCAATTTGGCAATGTATTCCCAGGTTCTGAACGTTTCGTCTGGGAGTACACAGTCATTTTGGACCAACATTTCTTTTGGATTCTTGTCCGATTGAATACATCGGAAAAGATTCTTGAGCTGGTTCCCATTCTTCACATATGCTTCTGAATTAGTGGTTGGTTTGGCAACACGTCCTCGAGAATTACACCATCACTATCGGAAAAGTCTGCCATCATTATTTTGTCTGCGGAGGGACCTGTCCTGAATTTGTTTTTTGGTGATTGCTGACGATGATACGTCAGAGTCTGCCTTTTTGTTTCCAGATGAAAGTGATGTATCCAGCTTTCGTCACCAGTAACATTTCGTGATGAAACAGACTTTCAGTTGCCTCAAACTGCTCCAACAGTTCAGATGAAATGGCATTTCTTTGAATCTTTTGACTTGTTGTGAGGATTCGCGGAAGCCCTCTTGAGCTCACCATTGAATATACAAGAATCTCAGTCACTGCAAACGCAGTTTCGATGCTCACCTATAATTGAGGCGTTGAGATTAGAAACGGGACTTGTCATCATTTTTGCAGTATATGAGTTATTACTGTAGTTGGTTTTTTCACACGATTCCGCATCTGTTGGTTCTAAAATGGGACTTTTTCAGTGTTTTTTCCTCCTGCCAAATCCAGTGTTGAAATTACGTTTCGTGCAGAAAGAGGACTTGTCACAAAGACAAGTCCCAATATGGCACGAAAGATCGTGAGGCGTGAGGTTACTACTGTAGCTGTTTGCAGCAATCAGCTGTGAGATTTCAAAATGGCTTCGGTGATGGAACCGTCAGACGAGATCGAAGACGATTTACATGAATTTAGAAGGAAGAAAAGACGCCCCGAATTGTGGAAGAGGGTTGTGATTAAACAAAAGAAGGTCAAGGGTTTGGAGCATACCAACTGCAAAGGAAACATTGTTCCTATGAGGGAAACAGGTGCAGATTGCAGATAAATAATCATACAATAGTCATTGTTTGAATTCTCGTACATAATGTAATATTCTGTAGCAGAGGCAAGTTCAAGTTCTGTAGGAACGTTGTACTAAAATGTGAATATAAATTCCTTTCATGGACGCAAAGTTTCAATTTACGTTCTAGTTGTAATACAGGAAATCGATAAAGATATGTTATTCGCCGAGTATATAGGTTGATAATACGCTAATGTCTGTTTGGAGATACCGGCGTAAATGTTTTGAGAAGTTCTCATTTGCTGAGAAGGGACTATTGTTGACAGAATTCAACAGTATGCCCAACAAAGATGGACAGGACGGGTACTTGAGTGTTCACATTCTTCCCTTCATTCCAAAAGCAAGGAGACCACGCCCAAATTCCATTACCAATCGTGGAAGGACAGCAAACTATTATTATAAGGTAACTGGCATGACAACTCTAATATTAATTTACTAGCCACTTCGTTCCCGAATTATGCACATCTTTGATCCACGTTTTGTAAAATCTTTAACTCAAATAGTTAAGGCATATATTTAATTGGGTTACAGTATTATAATTATGTAGATTTTTGTTTTATGATAATTCACTTGTATCTGCAGGTTAAAGTTGGCTTAAAGGAAACTATGGTATGCAAGAAAGCTTTTATTGCACTCCATGGCATAACAAAACGCCGAGTGGAGATACTGTGCCGCTTAAGTCAAGGAGGAGAGACTTCGCCACACGATGGTCGTGGTAGACACTGAAACCACTATTGCGTTCTACTGACCCAGGGTTGTTCAAACCAAACGTACCGTACGATATCCTTATTGTTATGATTAATTCAAGTTTCACTACAACTATGACTTTGATAGTCCTCGAGTGTATGGCCGTGCTGAATGCGAAAGGCTTACATGTAAAATTGAAGGAGAGAGCAACCCTGCTATCAAGATTGCAGCGCAAAATGAGTTGAAACTCCATACGCTCCGGGCACGTCAATTCTATGATAACATGGCATGTTGTGAATAACTTGTACAAGGAGAAGAGGTGGGAAAATCAGATATAATCACATTCCATTTCGTGCAGAACGTGCCTGTTCCGCACAAGCCGGTAACTGATATGTTCTATTTGCGGCATCCATGGGTATTTATTTTTGGTATTCATAGATTTTCTGATAACAAATCTTTCATTTATATGTTTGATGAAGTAACCGCTAAGAAGGGTCCTAATGCAGTAGTTTCTCTCCTTATGGATTTCATAACTAAACATGTGGCCTCTAGTGTGAAAACGTTGTATGGATTTTCAGATGCATGTACAGGACAGAATAGGAATCGCACAATGGTTCAATTTTGGTACACTTCAGTTCATAGTGGTATATTTTCCACGTTTCCCACATGTCCCCAACCCGTGGGCATTCTTACAATGCCTCTGACAGGGACTTCACAAGTCCGGAATTACGGAAAAGGAAACAGGACACAGTGTACACTCTTCACCAATGGTTCACAGATCTACAGAAAGCAAGGAAACGCATACATATTGAACTATGCACGCAAGACGCATTTCTTGATTATCAGAAACATCTAGATTTATTTTTAAGAAATCTGTAAATGTGAAATGAAAGAAATGGGCTCTTGCACTTTACAAACTATTTGAGTACACTGACCAGTCAAAATGCGTCTCTGTTTCACCTAATAGCAGTGGAATGGTGAAGTATGATTTTCATCTGGTTAAGGCTGGGACAATCCCTCATTTTCATAATGTGCTGAGAGCAAACATGGACGTCATTCCACTGAAACTTGAGAAACTTAAGGATATTGCACGCTTAACTGACGTTATCCCTTTGCAGTTTCGTGACTATTTTGGTAGCCTCCTAAAGCAATGCGATATTAGTAAAACTGACTGGTGGAGAGGACGCCAATGAATCTGGAAGTGAAGTTTGGGACAGCGATCAAGAAGGACAAATTTATGAACATATATCTCTGTCAATATAAAAAGGGTTGTTTCATAAGTGAAACACGTGGAATTAACTCTCCCATGTTGCATGCGTATGACAATGTTGAAATGATTAAAAATAATATTTTGCTTGTAGATGTGGTATTTTGTTTCGTTATACAATATTTCAATACAATGACTTGTTTACATCTAAAGAGGGATATGTCAGTCATACTCTGTTACCATTTTCTATTAGTTGCCTTCATCCTATGATTTCAGATTGTTGGTATAACATTGCATTCTTCCGCACGAGTCTGTGGGACTAACTTAAGGTTTGGGAGTAACGCTATTCAGAATTATACAATTTTTTCAAAATATTTCAGAATATCAACTGAGTGACATACCCCTTTTTGATCTCAACGTCTCAATTGTAGCGCCAGTTGTGTGGTTTGAACACCGATATGCTCGGATAATGGCAACTGCGCTATTCATCATTTCGGGAGCAGTGACTGTGACAGGATGCTACCGACCATGGAACTCAATCTTTGCACTTCCTGACCCTCTAACTCTCTTTCCGCGTCGCCTAACAGTACTCCTGCCAACTGCATAATTACGATACAGTGCAAACAAATGTTCGCAGATTTAGCACACCAGACAATTCGGTTGCAGCTTGTTTCTTGTCATAAATGTCTTACGTGGACGTCATTTTGATGGTAGACTAGTGCTCTACCATTTATCGGAATTGTTGGAAACTTCTCATGCGTACAGAAGAAACATAAAACTTTAAGCACGTAGAAGTACGTTTTCCTACATATGTTAACGAAATGTTCCATATTCTGTCCCTCGGTGGGCCAATGGGGCACGAAATACAGCCGTACCATTTTCTGCCAATGTCATCATTGGATGCTGTATGGAGGGGTATGCGGTCAGCACACCTCGTTTTCCTACATGTATTAATGAGTGTAATAACAATGGGGCTTTATTTATTGCATGGCCCTCATATCTCAAGGATGAACCCCAGTGGACCATTCAGCACCGAGAGGACCATTCAGTACCGACTATCCACTGTACGATCTTCTGCCAACGGCGTCATTTGGATGGGGCATGGATCAGCACATTATTCTCTCGGCCGTTGTCGGTTTCCCAGACGTGGGAGCATCACTTCTCACGCTAGTAGCTCCTTAGCTATCATCACGAGGCTAAATGAACCCTGTTGCAGTCCTCTCATAAAGGAAAAACCACTGGCAGTATGAGTTGAACGCAAATCCTTAGCATGTCAGTCAGGCGTGATGACCGCTAAAATAATATCGACTTAGCGCGCCAATCGAAGCCTTAATGCTCTAGAGGAAAGAAATTTGTAGAAAGTAGAATCTGCAGTTTCTCATTGCAAAACTGTCTAGAACTTCCCACAACGTTTTTAGTTACTCGTTCATCTTCTGTTTCGTTCGCATGTCTCTGCAACTCACCATCACCTATTACCACTGAAAATGTTCCGATTTTATCTAAAGAAAACGGTTACGAAGTGATGTAGCTGATCTCGCCAAACGTTTTCGCCTCTGAATGAGATTTTCACTCTGCAGCGGAGTGTGCGCTGATATGAAACTTTCTGACAGATTAAAACTGTGTGCTCGACCGAAACTCGAACTCGGGACCTTTGCCTTTCGCGGGCAAGTGCTCTACCATCTGAGCTACCGAAATACGACTCACGCACGGTACTAACAGCTTTACTTCTGCCAGTATCTCGTCTCCTACCTTCCAAACTTTACAGAAGTTCTCCTGTGAACCTTGCAGAACTAGCACTCCTGAAAGAAAGGATATTGCGGAGACATGGCTTGGCCGCAGCCTGGGGGAGGTTTCCAGAATGAGATTTTCACTCTGCAGCGGAATGTGCGCTGATATGAAACTTTCTGGTAGATTAAAACTGTGTGCTCGACCGAAACTCGAACTCGGGACCTTTGCCTTTCGCGGGCAAGTGCTCTACCATCTGAGCTACCGAAATACGACTCACGTACGGTACTAACAGCTTTACTTCTGCCAGTATCTCGTCTCCTACCTTCCAAACTTTACAGAAGTTCTCCTGCGAACCTTGCAGAACTAGCACTCCTGAAAGAAAGGATATTGCGGAGACATGGCTTGGCCGCAGCCTGGGGGAGGTTTCCAGAATGAGATTTTCACTCTGCAGCGGAGTGTGCGCTGATATGAAACTTTCTGGAAGATTAAAACTGTGTGCCCGACCTAGACTCGAACTCGCACCTTTGCCTTTCAAGGGCAAGTGGTCTACCAATCTGCCAGAAAGTTTAATATCAGCGCACACTCCGCTGCAGAGTGAAAATCTCATTCTGGAAACCTCCCCCAGGCTGTGGCTAAGCCATGTCTCCGCAATATCCTTTCTTTCAGGAGTGCTAATTCTACAAGGGCCGCAGGAGAGCTTCTGTAAAGTTTGGAAGGTAGGAGACGAGATACTGGCAGAAGTAAAGATGTGAGTACCGGGCGTGAGCCGTGCTTCGGTAGCTCAGTTGGTAGAGCACATGCCCGCGAAAGGCAAAGGTTCCGAGTTCGAGTCTCGGTCGGGCACACAGTTTTAATTTGCCAGAAAGTTTCGTTTTCGCCACTGTCCAATTCAAGGACACCCAACCCTGCTAAATATTCTTGTTAGGGGTGATAGATTGAGGGCTATCTGCCGCTACAAGCTGTAGTGGGACGTGATATTGAAGCGTCGCCCATCCACCAGTGTCAGCCCAGTTTGCGGGTGAATGTAAGTTTAATTTTGTGTTTTGTTTAGGTATTTTGTAATATTTATAATTGTTGTGAATTATCTCAAGTTTTGTATTTATTTTTATGTTTCATGTACGGAGAGAGCGGCGCAACGAACGGAGACAGCATCTTCGCTGCCGGACCAGAGAGAAAATTGCTGGCCACTATACGTCGCGGGTCGACAGCCAAACAGCAACAGAAGATCCTGTAACCGAGTTGTTGCGTCGTGCTTCTAAAAACTGAAAAAATAAGAATTTGTAATGTTTTCTACAACAGTGACGTCATAGCAAGTTTAATCATGTTGTAAATGTTCAGTCCTATCTTCTCAAGGTTCAGGTTCACGTCTATATGTAGTATATAGGAAGTTAATAAACTAGTGTATACTACAAAAGTTTAAATACGTGTTCCGAGATTTTATTTATGAAGAATTGTTGATTTATTTGACAAGATTATTAATTCTGACAACGTTCATCGCGAGTTAGAGTCTTAAAAGTTTATTCAATGTGGTTTTAATATTTATTAAAGCAGATTCTTGCGTTAATATAATGTCTGGGAAAAAAATGACATCTAAATTGAAAAAAGTTTGCGCAAACCAATTGAACTGAGTGACGTAATTCTGCGCATACTACTCAAATGATGGTGTTTTAATTACAGTTTCGTTGAAGAACCATTCAGCGACCACTTATAAAAAGAGTTTAAATAATTCTGAAGTGGTTTGTAACTAACGTTGGTGACGAAGTCTGCACTTGGTCATATGTCAGAAGAAAATCATTTATACAAAACTTACGTCGTTACGCTACAAAGCGCGAGTGATTACATACGCAGGTGAGTCATGTGAGACGTAACACCCATTTAATTCCTTGAGCGTTTCGAGACATCGAAACGAGGTTCTCAGTAAATGCTGGTACGCAGGAGGGAAGGCGTGCAGTAGTGTTGCATGGCTAATCCATTTCGTTCCTCATAAACCAACGCGCTGAAAGAAGTATATGTTATTTTTTAACTGGAATGAAGTACTTATTTAACGGTATTAGAAACGTCTTGAGAGGACAAGACCGTTATACCTAACTACCAGGCTCTGCAGCATTTAACTGACAACAGCGAATACACGCTACCTTGCGTCCTCAGTAGCATCGACTTAGTTGCCCTACCTGCCCTGGTCGTTAGACTGTTGTCTTTGCCGAGAGTCTTCTTAATTAGACTCAGTGCTGGATCCCAGGCCTTGCTGAAATTGTAGTCGCCGTCTAAATTGATAAAATTGTCTCTAGTGCGAATGTCGATGGTTTTTTAACGATATTGCAACGGAATCTGATAGATCCCAGTTTCCTGCAAACCGAGGTCATCCTTGCAATCCCCAATCAGTGTCATGTACTTCCCACTGTGTGACACTGGGGAGTGTCAGAGATGACATCAGTTGCGGAAGGCAGCGGAATTCCACGCCAATGTGACAAGACATATATATTGGACAAATAGCGCACACCATCGATGACCGATGCCCTTAACACCTGCAGATGTCGGTGTAGACAATGCCAACGAAACAAGACCATATGCAGGTCCAAGATCAAAAAGTAATTAAAATGATGTCAGGAATTCACCAACATTAAACGTTGGCTATATTTTTCTCGATTAGAACATGACTGTTATTCCCCCCTCCCCTCCCCCAACAAAATAGAATAGTACTTGGTCGAGTTTAGTTTTTGTTCATATTCTCATTAAGGCATAGGATCAAATGTCAGCTGCCTGATTAGCATGCTGCATGTGTGTTGTACAGTTACAAAAATTTTTGGAAATATGGAATTAGCATTATGGCAATGAATTTCAGAGCTCACATTCATGCTTTAGGTGTCAATGGAAGTTGTAAATTAACTGCATTCTTCTAGTAAATAACATAGTATTTTTCGCCAACATCAGGTTTAATTAAATTATAGGCCTCATCACGTATATTTTTGTAGATAGCTTCATTCAAGCCTAACAATAAAATGTCAACTGCCTGATTATCATGTTACTTTGTAGCAGCATTTCTTAGTAACAACTTAGACACTGAAGTAGCATGACAGGCACTTAATTTCGTAGTCTACAGTCACGTTTCAGACATTATCTTTTACGGATATGCGTGAGTGTATGGATATAACGTTGTGAATCTTGACATTTTTGTGTTATTGACAGATTTTTGCATACAGTTTAGATGTGAAATAACATTGTGACACTTGAGGAGCATCATGCTTGTTTCAGAGAACAATTCAGATGAAGTATTTAATTTGAGAATCCATTGCGCTGTACACCAGTATCGTACAGAGATCGAACTATGTGCGTTATCAAGTGCTGCTTAATCTACACAGAGAGATGAAATTACTGACGAGGCAGAATTTTAGGTGCTTACCTATTTTTGACCTTTTAAATACTGAACACAGCACAAAATTTAGGTGTCTGTCATGAGACGGAATTTTTGCTGACAGGGCAGAATTTTTGCTGACTCAGCATCTTGCCCTTTATTACCTTCAGCCTATTGTCCAGTGCGAAATTGCACAAAATACACTAGATATGTCTATTCCCATCATTAAAAACATATATGTTATCAAAAACTTAAATTCCAAAATAATAATCGAGCGAGGTGGCACAGTGGTTAGCATACTGGACTCGCGTTCGGGAGGACGACGATTCAAACCCGAATACGGCAATCCTTATTTAGTTTTTCTGTGATTTCCCTAAAACGCTTGAGGCAAATTCCGTGCTGGTTCCTTTGTCAGGGCATGGTCGATTTTCTTCCCCATCCTTCCCAAATCCTAGTTGTCTGAGGATGGGCTGCAAAGCAGAAAGTCGGCTTACTGCTATAAAACAAATGTTACTGTGGAACATCTATGTTACAGATTTTAATAGGTCTCTGGTTCTCTAAGTACGAACGAAATATTCCATAAATGTTAAATAGCAGCTCTGATTGTATGCAGTGTGTTATTTGTAATTTGGCGCCCTGCTTGGTGACTTTGTGTAAACAGATCAGCCACTCGCGTACTCTAACTTGTTATATAGCGTGTTTATTTATTTACTTTATTTGTGTGTTTATCTGCGTTTTATTGGTTTTTTGATTGGTTCTATGGTGACCGCCACAGTTTCTTTTCCTGTACCAACATTTTCATCTCAGAATTGCACTTGCACCCCATTTCCCCAATTATTTGTTGGACATATTCCAATCTCCGTCTTCCTCTACGATTTCTCCATTTGCAGCTTATCTGGTACCATGGAAGCAATCTCCTGATGGCTCAAAACGTATTGTAAACGTGACACTTTCATCAGCGTTCGCCATATGTTCCTCTCCTCGGTGGTTCTGTGCAAATCTGCCTCATCTCTTATCTCATCAGTCGACTTAATTTCCAAACTATTTCTGTAGTACCGCTTCTCAAACGCTTCGATTAATCTGTATTGCCGTTTTCTTCGCAGTCCACGGTTCACTTCTACGCACTGATTTGCACTGGGCGCACATTCTCGGTGATTTCCTCCTCAAATTAAGGCCTGGGTTTCAGAAAAGCAGACGTCTTTTTCGCCATGGAATGCTGTCTTTTCATAAGGTAATCTGTCTATATCCTACTTGTTTCACCAGTTATTCATTATTTTTCTTCCAACGTAACAGAATTTCTTTTGTCCGAGCCATAAAAAAGGGGATAGATCTCACTTATGACAGCTTTATCCAAAATTCTTGAAAAAGTAATGTAACCGAGATTAGTATCATATATTTGTAAAAATGAAGTACTAACAAAATGTCAGTTTGATTTTGAGAAAGGCTTTTCAACAGATGATGCTATATATGCTTTCACCGATCAAATATTAAATGCATTGAATAAGCGAACATCACCCATTGGGACATTTTGTGATCTCTCAAAGGCTTTTGATTGTGTGAATCATGAAATTCTTCTAGTTAAGCTTAAGTACTGTGGTATGAGTGGGACAGAGCACAAATGGTTTAATTCATACTTAACTGGAAGACTGCAGAAGAATTAACAGTACAGATAGTCTGCAAAAACCAGCAGAGTTCTCTAACTGGGGAGTATCAAGACTGGTGTCCCACAAGGTTCAGCCTTGGGTCCCTTATTGTTCTAGATACATAATAACGACTTGCCACTCTATTTTCATGGAGACACAAAGCTAGTTCTTTTTGCTGATGATACAAGTATAGTAATCACACCCAAGAAGCAAGAATCAGCTGAGGAAGTTGGAAATAATGTCTTTCTGAAAATTATTAAGTGGTTCTCTGCGAATTGACTCTCGCTAAATTTTGAGAAAACACAGTTTATACAATTCTGTACAGTAAATGGCCTAAAACCATTGATAAATATAGACTATGAAGTCTGTTGTTAAAGCAGAATACTCAAAATTTCTGGTTGTGTGCATTGATGAGAAATTTAATTGGAAGAAACACATCGATGATCTGCTGAAACGGTTAGGTTCAGCTACTTATGCTATTATGGTTATTGGAAATTTTGGTGATAAACATAACAGTAAATTAACCTAGTATTCCTATTTTCAGTCACTGCTTTCATGTAGCATCATATTTTGGGGCAATTCGTCATTAAGAGAGAAAGTATTCATTGCACAAAAGCGTGTAATCAGAATAATAGCTGGAGCTCACCCAAAATCACCTTGCGGACATTTATTTAAGGAACTCACGATATTCACAATACCTACGCAATACATATATTCACTTATGAAATTTGTCATTATTAACACATCCCAATTCAAAAATAACAGCACTGAAAGAAAGGATGATATTAACTATTCTGGATTAAATCTCCCTTTTGCACAGAAAGGGGTGAATTATACTGCCACAAAGATCTATGGTCATTTGCCAAAACAGATAGCCAACCAACATTTTAAAGCAAATTAAAAGAATTTCTGAACGACAACTCCTTCTACTCAATAGATGAATTCTTAGGTATGAAGTAGTAACTGTAAAAAATATAATAATAATAAAAAAATAAAAAAAAATAAAAATGCAAAACATTCATTATTTTATGTAAAAAATTTATGTGAAAGGACACGCTGCACATCATTACGAAATGTCGTATTCATGATCTATGAAACAAGGATTACAGTATGTATGTCTGTATGTATCTGTGCAACTACACGATTTTCTACGTGACTCCTTTAATGATTCCCAATTTTAGCATTATACTTATCGCTTGGCTAACTGCCAACCCATATTATTTTCTTATTCATTCTGTTCAACAACTTCCGTAATTTTTCCTCATTTGTACTGAAGACAGCAATTACACCAACGAATCTTATTATCGATATCCTTTCACGCTGACTTTTAATCCCACTTACGAAACTTTCTCTTAATTCTTTCATTGCTTTTTAGATACAAAGTTGAATTGTAGAGGAAACAAGTGCTAAAGGGGTGAAATATGTCAGCCACCAGAGATGGAGAAGAGCCGGTACTCACTGTCCTTGGCGATGTGCGTGACACAGCGGTCCTTGGTCGGCGGACACGGCAGCAGCGTGTCGTTGCCACATTCTTCATAGTCCTGTCGCACACACTGGTAGCACGTCAGGTTGGCCTCCGTTGCGTCTGAAACAACAACATACAGCACTGTTAATAACAATTGCGAGTCTTCTTTAACACTGTGCTGCCATGGTCCTCATGTTGTCTGAAGATGGAAATTATTTCATGTCCACCAAATACGTACGTCATACACAAAAATAGTTTCTAACTTTTAGTAAGTAACGTAAAAGTTGTGGTACTTTACGTCATTTGCTTGTACGTTAACGCACACACGCAATAAGGAAATGGAGAATTACAAGGTGGAATGAGGGTGAATAAAACCGAGATATTGCAAACAACAGAGGAAGAATCGATTTGTATTCGATTCTGTCACGGCGTTTAACTGTACTGCATGGCAGATGGCGTAAACCACACAGCAGACGTGGTCGGTTCAAAATGGCTCTGAGCACTATGGGACTTGACTTCTGAGGTCATCAGTCCCCTGGATCTTAGAACTACTTAAACCTAATCAACCTAAGGACATCACACACATCCATGCCCGAGGCAGGATTCGAACCTGCGACCGTAGCGCACGCGCGGTTCCAGACTGTAGCGCCTAGAACCGCTCGGCTACCACGGCCGGCGACGTGGTCGGATGTCAATATAATTTCGTACACTTACACACCGTCGGCAGGATGCAGATTGTTGAAGCTGCAGTTCTCGGTGGCAGGAAAAACGGCCACTAGAGTGTATTAGTGTCGTTCGTATTTATTGATGTATTGTACGTAAGGGGCGTGAACGCTGTCATATCTTGAGTGATTACTGTGAAGGATTCTAAGACTCCCTGTAGCCATTTGAGACGGCATGAACGATTCCTGACGGAGTTTGTGACAAGGCTCACAGTGGGCTTCCGTTATGTGATAGCCAGACTCGTGGGGCATTTGGATCTAAGAGAGGCCTACCGTTGGACTTCATGGGAGTGAGGGTAGACATATTCGTCGTCAAGGTTCCAGTCAACCATGACTCACTATCACAAGGGAAGATCGCTGTATTGTGCAGCTTTATATACAGGGTGGTCCACTGATCGTGACCGGGCCAAATATCTCACCAAATAAGCGTCAAACGACAAAACTACAAAGAACAAAACTTGTCTAGCTTGAAGGGGGAAACCAGATGGCGCTATGGTTGGCGTGCTAGATGGCGCTGCCGTAGATCAAACGGATATCAACTTCGTTTTTTAAATAGGAATCCCCATTTTTATTACATATTCGTGTAGTACGTAAAGAAATATGAATGTTTTAGTTGGACCGCATTTTTCGCTTTGTGATAGATGGAGCTGTAATAGTCACAAACATGGCTCACAATTTGAGACGAACAGTTGGTAACAGGTAGGTTTTTTCAAATTAAAATACAGAACCTAGGCACGTTTGAACTTTTTATTTCGGTTATTCCAATGTGATACATCTACCTTTGTAAACTTATCATTTCTGAGAACGCATCCTGTTACAGCGTAATTACCTGTAAATACCACATTAATACAATAAATGCTCAAAATGATGTTCGTCAACCTCAATGCATTTGGCAATACGTGTAACGACATTCCTCTCAACAGCGAGTAGTTCGCCTTCCGTAATGTTCGCACATGCATTCACAATGCGCTGACGCATGTTGTCAGGCGTTGTCGGTGGATCACGATAGCAAATGTCCTTCAACTTTCCCACAGAAAGAAATCCGGCGACGTCAGTTTAGGTGAATGTGCCGGCCACAGTATGGTGCTTCGACGACCAATCTAACTGTAATGAAATATCCTGTTCAATACCGCTTCAACCGCACGTGAGCTACGTGCTGGACAGCCATCATGTTGGAAGTACATCGCCATTCTGTGATGCAGTGAAACATCTTGTAGTAACATCGTTAGAACATTACGTAGGGAATCAGCGTCTATTGCACCATTTAGATTGCCATCGATAAATGGGGGCCAGTTATCGTTCCTCCCATAATGCCGCATTATACATTAACCCGCCAAGGTCTCTGATGTTCCACTTGTCGCAGCCATCGTGGACCCGCAATTGGTAAATGGTCCATTTTAACACGGGTAATTTATCATGAAACAAATACCATCCGCACTGGCGAAATGTTACGTGATAGCACGTAATTATACGTTTGTGACTATTACAGCGCCATCTATCACAAAGCGAATAAAGTGGACCAGCTAAAACATTCATATTTCTTTACGTACTACACGGATGTGTAATAAAAAAGGGGGGTTCCTATTTTTAAAAAAACGCAGTTGATATCCGTTTGACCTATGGTAGCACCATCTAGGGGGCCAACTGTAGCGCCATCTGGTTTTCTCTTTCAAGCTAGACGAGTTTCGTTCTAGGTAGTTTTTTCGTTTGGTGCTTATTTCGTTAGATATTTGGCCCGGTCACTATTGATGGACCACCCTGTATAACACAGAGAAAGAGAAATGGAGCCCCTCCACTGCCGCACTAGGCTGGTGACCACCACAAAAGTTCCACGGGCAGCTGTGCAAAATGTTTAGTATTCAAATGTAGGCTTCACAGTGTGTGGGTCTTTGATAATGTCTGTATGTCTGTATACCATCACCCACAATACAGTCTCATCTAGTAGGCGGAAACCGATTGAAGGGTAGCGGTTTTAAGGGCACAGAGAAAAAAAGGTGCCATGGAAATGCCATGGGAAAGTAAACCTTGCAACAGTCTGGGCAGGTAATAGGGCTATTGACGGGATTCTGCCAATAGTGACCGTTCATGCTGGAGTCTCAGGATACATTAGTGGATAGGTGTTACCTTTGTAGCTGGGCACGCTTGGATGTCAGCATACCTCTGACATACCACGTCGTCATCTGAGTGGTCAGTTTGACTACAAAACAGGCCGCTCATTGTGTGGAGTTTGCTTGTGTCTTGTCTGTCCGGCTTCCCTGGTTAAGCTGTGTGTTTGGCTTTATTAGTACACCGGGCGGTGACAGTCAGGTTTGTTATAATACAGACGTTCACCGATATAGCCTTAAAAGAGTCGTTAATTTCCGCTATGGAAAAATGTTTTTTTGGCTGTTATGGTTCCACCTGCGTTATGATCATTGTTCCCCCGATTCGGAGTGAAGGGGTTGCTTTAGTGTCTTCAGCTACTGTGCAGTCCTCGTGCGAGTTTTTTGAATACCTCCACGAGAGTATCGGGCTGGTATTCATTATGTAAGTCTGCGGTGCGTGTTTGTCGTGGTGTAGTGCTTATGACTCGTAGCACTTTGTTCTGTATGTCCTGCATTCCGCACAGACGTGTTGGAGTTGCGTAGTCATAGACTGAAGCTGTGCATGTCACCAGGGCTCTGGTAAGTGTTATGTTTATAGATCTCGATGCCCTCCTATTTAGTGTGCTTTGACAATTGAGCTGCTTGAGCCTCGCGTACTCTTTGTTGACGGCGTGTTGTATGTGGTTGCCCTACGTGAATTTCCGACCATCCAGGTAACAACGTATCTGACTTTTTCACGGCAACGTACACTGATCATCCAGAACATATGACCCTCCTACGTATTAGCCGGCATGTCCACCTTTGGGTGGGCGGGGTGGGAGGGGCGGAGGGGGGGGGGGACATGAGCTCTGATGCGACGTTCAGTAACATCCCAGATGTGTTATATCAGGTTCAGATCTGGCAAGCTGGGGGCCAGCACATCAGTTGGAACTCGCCACTGTGTTCCTAAAACAAGTCTATCACACTCCTGGATTTTTGACAGGGCCTCTTGTTGCAAAATGCCACTGCCGTCATCAGCAACGATCGTCATGATGGGTATATGTGATCTTTATCCAGTGTGTGGTACTTCCTGACCGTCATGGAACCTTGCACGAGCTCCACATGACCATGAGTACCCACTTGAATGTTCCTTAGAGCATAATGGAGCAGCAGTGAGCTTGTCTCCATTCCCCAGCACAGCTGTCAAGCAGCTGTTCCCCCGACGACGGGTTCGCGCCCTACCATCTACATGATGAGGAAGATATCGGGATTCATCAGACCATGCAACGCTCTGCCGCTGAGCCAACGTCCAGTGCCGATGGTCTTGTGCCCATTTCTGTATTAGTTACGGTTTTCGTTGTGTTAACGTTGGCACATGCTTGGGTCGACCGTGGAGACCCATCGTTGGGAGGGTTCGGTGCACTCTGTCTTTAGACACGCTTGTACTCTGCCCAGCGTTGTTACTTCTGCGTCGGCCTCTGTGACCGAGAGGTTGGAGGCGCTTCAGTCCGGAACCGCGCTGCTGCCACGGTCAAAGGTTCAAATCCTGCTTCGGGCATGCATGTATGTTAGTCTGGTTTCAGTAGTTCTAAGTGTAGGGGACTGGTGATCTCCAATGTTAAGTCCCATAGTGCTTAGAGCCATTTGAACCATTTATGTCGGTTCTGGCACAGTTCACCGCCTGTCCCGTTTTACCAGTCTGCCAGCCTACGACGTCTGACATTTGAGATGAGGGGTGGACGCCCAACACCACGACGTCTGGACGTTGTTTCGCCAAGTGGTGAAGACACTCACCACAGCATTCCTCGAGCATCCGACATGTCATGCAGTTTCCGAAACGTTCGTGCCGAGATTATGGGCCGTAACAATCTGCCCTCGATCAAACTCAGATCGCGTGCCTGCCCCATCCTATACACTCACTGATGCATATATCTGACTGGGAGTCATTCTCGCCAAGTGACGCTGCCAGTTCAGTAGTCATAATTTTGTGGCTGGTCAGTGTGTTGGGAGTATGCGTAGTGTTATCTGTCTGCAGAGTTAGTGTTTGCGCAGTTGGCTCTCTCTGCATGGGTAAACAGAAACCTCTCACTTGTCGATGTTTACTTTTATACGCTATTTCTCCAACCAAATCTCGATAATTCTGAGTACTGTCCGTAGTCGTGAGTCAATGTCTGATGATTTCCAGCCCCGGAAGTGTCATTTGCGTAGATGGCAACCATCGTGTTTTGTGTTGTCGGGATATCATTTATGTAGAGGATAAGCTGCCTAGGGCTACTCCTGCTTGAATACCATGTCGTGTTGATTGTTTGTCCTGGGTATCAATGTTGAAACTTCTGTTATGGGAGTTGAGGTTATGAGGTGTACGAGTCCGTCGGGGAAGCCAGCGTCGCAGAGTGTGCTGACGAGGCCGTTGTACCAGAGACTATCGATGGTCTCTTCTATGTCTAGGGGGAGAGCTCCCATTGCTATCTCTGTGCTGTATCCGTCTGTTATTTGTTCAAGTACGCGGAGGAGTACTATGCAGCAAGCACATCGTAACTCCGCCACACCTGCGCTTTCATCCAAGAATAAGTGACGGATTCCGTGCAACATACTGGGCCGTCTAACACCATTGGTTGGAGACTAGCAGCAACCGGGCTAGGGAATTACCGTCCCAGGCGAAGGCTCCCATTAACACCGCAACGTAAGTGGCTGCGCTTGCATTGGTACGTTACTCGGAAGCATGAAACGCAGATGACTGGAGTAGCATTGTGTTCAGCGATGAATCACGATTCTGTACCACCCTGCATGACAATCGTCGGCGAGTGCGGCGCCTGTGCGTTATGAAGCCCCATTTCCCCGATGTTTTCCAGAGGCACAGGGGTATTACATCCGGCGTTACTCTGAAGAGAACCATCGGGCATGACTTCAGGCCATGGCTGGTAGTGACCAGAAAGTGAAGGTGGTGATATCGAAAAAAAATATTTTCTGTCCTTTCTTATTCATAACATTCTCCTTCCCTTTGAATTTTAGGACATGTGGTAGGTTTCTGCTCCCATAATTCCTATCTTTTCCTAGGTTTTCGAATACTCTTTCCATGCAAGGGTCTGTAAACGTGACCGCCTTTCGTCATTTCCCATATTTCCCACGCCATTTACTCACTCTTTCGGCTCCCATTTGCCATATTTCATTTTTCCATTTACGTTAAAAACTTTGTTATTCTACGACTGCTTTAGTTATTATTTAACGCAGTAATAAATTTTATCTTTGCCATCTTTGTATGGATTTCGTGTTTCTAGGCCATTACCCACGTACTGGTTCCGCAAAATTACAATCGAGTTTATATTATTGCTTTCACTTTCAGAATTCAATTAATTGTTCCATACATTGGAGGAACCTGGTTACGTATGTGGTTCTTTATCATGGTTGTTACCGCAGCTTAAGTAGCGGCAGTGAGTAACCTTTCCAGAATGAGATTCTCACTCTGCAGCGGAGTGTGCGTTGAGATGAAACTTTCTAGCAGATTAGAACTGTGTGCCGGACTGAGACTCAAAGTCGAAACCTTTGCCTTTCTCAGGCAAGTGCTCTACCGGCTGAGCTACCCAAGCACAACTCACGACCCGTCCTCACAGCTTAAGTTCTGCCAGTACTTCGTCTCTTACCTTAAGCTGTGAAGACGGGTCGTGAGTTGTGCTTGGGCAGCTCATTCGATGCCGGCACAGTAGCTCAGCGGATTCGGTTAGAGTGATAGCTGCCCTGTGTAATAAAAACACTGACTGAATGGATCGACAATGAACTTCAACAGGTGTCAGGGGATGTCCGGAACAAGCAATCATGAACGAAATGAGATAAAAAAAAGAAACAATTCGATAGAGCACTTGCCAACGAAAAGCAAAGTTCCTGAGTTAAGTCTCCGTCCGGCACACAGTTTTAATCTGCCAGGAAGTTTCAATGAGAAACATGTGTGAAAGGCTTATTATCAGCAGTTTTTTCTTTTCACAGTCGTAGGTATTTCCTTATGACTCCCATTGCTTTCTGTCTATTTTTCTAAAGTTTAAACCTGCAACAAAACATTTAATTGTTACATAAAAATTGTTGTGAAATGTGAATATGATTTATAAGTTTTTCCTGCCATGATTTACAGAGTACTTTTTAGTCTTTCTAATGTGATTGGTGACTCCAGATTATTTGGTTATCGACTACAGGTCATTGTATCTCTAGCGGAAGGGAGCGTCATAATTATTGTACATTGCGCTGAACATCTCCTACAAACGAGTACTCGTATCGTAAGAATCGTCGATTATTGGTTTCATGAATGTTAGACGATTTTAATTGCTCTTTGCAGCTACTCTAACGACTCACATAAATCTTTGTTTATATATTCTGTATTTTCCACTCGAGAGGTGCTTCGAAACATTTGGACTTAATACTAACAATACAAAAAATAAATTTGTCATCTTCTGCATTGCTTCAAATTCACACTGTAGCCGAATTTTTGACATTTTGAAACTGAATTCGTGAGCAATTAGAGGATTAGCGCGTTAAACATTGGCGGAGGAGAGATAACGACAGTGCAGGTTGTCCGGAAGCGTCCATCACATTGGCGGTAGAGCCAGCAGTACAGGAGTTTGGAACGATGCCAAAGGCACTTGCCAATCGAAAACCGTGTAGCTGGGAAACGCCGCACATCCAACCCCAGGCAAGTCCCTAAAATTCGAACATAAAATCTGCTGGGCAACGGAACGTGTTCCTGCTACAACTACTCTCGCGTTTTATTTGGTGAGCTTGACATTTTAGCACAACAGTTTACCGCTGATACAACGTTCTGTCGCTTTTATGTGAGCTCCCTTTGTAGTGTACATTAATGAAACTTCTTTGTAAAACGATCTGACGCACGTAAATGCACTCATATGTATTGAGAAAAAAAAAAAGAATTTTGTGGGGCACTTGTTCTGGCACTTGTCATTAATTTCAGTGGAAGTCGCTCTAGCTGCGAAATGCGAACAGGTTGTGTATGGTGCTCCATACTGACTGCGAATTACAAGGAAGGATGTGGATATCTGTATCTCTGAACGATATGTAATTGAAAAAGTTTATGAACGGATTCTGCTTGTCATACGATAACTTAATTTCTATCACCCAGTGTTAATTAATTAGCAACTTAAAATTATATATCAGAAATTAGTAAAAATTAGATACTGATTTGTTAACAATGAATATGGAGACATCACTTTTATGGGGACTGAATTAGTAGAAGAAGAAAAGTTTAGTGAGCCAGATGTTTGAATACGGTAATGAGGATGCATCTGATGACTAAAAATTAACAGAATAAAAGAAAAGTCAATAATAAATTCACTGTAAGAAATTCAATGTGGTTTTCTCAGAATATAAGAGTAAACTAGGGAACTTGCTTACAGTAATGATGCAGTTTATTGTCAAAATAGCTGTTTGTTCCCTGAAAACTATTGCCTCACTTGGGTGAACATTTGGAACAGCGATACAACACACTAAACAGCTATGTGACCGATACAACTGAAGAGTGCATCTCATCTGTCAGTTTGAGGAAATCAATGTAGCAAGAAGACGTCACACCATGCAGCCCACTGATTTCGATGAGCTTCAACAGATTACAAAGAGGCCACACGAAAGTAACACCATTTTTTGATTTTGTGTGAAACTACAAAAATTCACCGTTTTTCTTCTGAAATTTAGTGTACAACTCCTGAGATGAAAACATGGGAAGTAAAACATGAGGTGGGAGGTGAGAGGTTAAAGTAGATATAAAATTAGGAATCTTACAATTTTAAAAAGTGTGTAAGAACAAGCGAAGCTGGTCGAATGCTTGCGTGCTACAGTCATGAGCATGTATGGAAAGAGGAACAAGGGCAGTGAAACTAGCACTGGTCGTTAAATGGTTGGACGTCCACGACTCTTCACAACACGTGGGATTCGGAGGCTTGTCTGGTCTGTAAAACAGGAATCATGGTGATCTGTGGCATCTCTGCTGAAAGAACACAATGCTGGTGCACGCACAAGTGTTACGGAGCACTCCGCTCATTGTGCATTCTTGAACATGGAGCTCTGCAGCAGACCACCCCCTTCGTGTTCGCATGTTGATCCAACGACACCGTCAACTATGATTGAAATGGGAACCAGTCCATCGGGATTCGATTTTAGATCGATGAAAACGTGTCGGTTCTTCGCGTGAATCACGTTTTATGATATTTTAAGTCGATCGTCGTCTCCACAAACGCCCTCACTGAGGTGAACGGCCGCTCGAAACGTGCAGGGCTCCACGGACACAGGTTGATGGAAGCAAAATTATGCTATGGGAGACATGCTACTGCACTTGCATGGGACCTGCGGTAGGAATCGAAGACACTTTAACAGCTGTGAACTACCTGCATCCCTTCAAGGCTCATGTCTTCCGCGACGTCGATGTCATCCTTCAGCAGCATAATTGTCTGTGTCTCAGAGCCGTAACTGTAAGTCTTAACAATTTTGTAATACAGTAGCTTCACGAGCATTTCAATAAAGTTACGGTGACATCTCGGCGAACAAATTGGCCTGATGTAAATCATATGAAATCAGTTTAGGTTACTATAGGGCGCCAATCACTGCGCACTCAAATCAGTGTCCAATTATTTACGCGAATTACATGACGTATGCATGAACATTTAATGACACAAACAATATGTTATCAAAAGTATCCGGACAGCCCCAAAAGCATACGTTTTCATATTAGGTGCATTATGCTGCCACCTACTGCCAGATACTCCATATCAGCGCCCTCAGTAGTCATTAAGACATCGTGAAAGAGTAGAATGGGGCGCTCCACAGATCTCATGGACTTCGAAAGTGGTCAGGTGATTGGGTGTTACTTGTGTGATACGTCTGTATCTAACCATCCCTAGGTCCACTGTTTCCGATGTGATAGTTAAGTGGAAACGTGAAGGGATACGTAGAGCACAAAAACGTACAGGCCGACCTCGTCTTTTGACTGACACAGACCACCGACAGTTGAAGAGAGTCATAATGTGTAGTAGGCAGACATCTGTCCAGACCATCACACAGGTATTCCAAACTTCATCAGGACCTACTGCAAATACTATGACAGTCAGGCGGGAGGTGAGAAGACTTCGATTTCGTGGTCGAGCGGCTGCTCTTAAGCCACACCTCACGCCGGTAAATGCCAAACGACGACTCGCTTGGTGTAAGGAGCGTAAACAGTGGGCACATTTTTTATAAAACACAGATCTGAAGATGGTCATTGTAGACCGAAACCGGTAATCTGTGAAAAAAGAGTTTGTGACCATAGACGTAAATTAAAGGAAATTTATTGGACGATTGAATAGTGGAAAAACATGTGGAGTGACGAAACATGGTACACAATGTGGCGATCCGTTGGCAGGGTGTGGGTATGGCGAACGCCCGGTGAACGTCATCTGCCACCGTGTGTAATTCCAACAGTAAATTTCGGAGGCGGTGGTGTTGTGGTGTGTTCGTGTTTTTCATGCACCCCTTGTTGTTTTGCGTGGTACTATCACATAACAGGCCTACATTGATGTTTTAAGCAGCCTCTTGCTTCCCACTGATGAAGAGAAATTTGGGGATGGCAATTGCATCTTTCGACACGATCAAGTACCTGTTCATAATGCACGGCCTGTTGCGAAATGGTTACACGACAATAACACCACTGTAATGGACTGGCCTGCACAGAGACCTGCCCTGAATCCTACAGAACACTTTTGGGATGTTTTGGAAAGCCGAATCGTTCCAGGCTTCACCGACCGACATCGATACCTCTCCTGAGTGCAGCACTCCGTGAAGAATGGGGTGCCATTTCCCAAGAAACCTACCATCACCTGACTGAACGAACGCCTGCGAGAGTGGAAGCTGTCATCAAGGCTAAGGGTGGGCCAACACCATATTGAATTCCAGCATTAGCGATGGAGAGCGCCACGAACTTGTAAGTAATTTTCTGCCAGGTGTCCAGATGCTTTTGATCACATAGTGTACCTCCACAAGCCTACCGACAAACTGTCGGATCCCTGATGCGCGAAGTCAGTGGTATATTTTGTTCCAAAGACGGACAAACAAGGTATTGAGCAAGTGCTCACGAAGTTTTGTCTCATCAGTGTAGTTGGTTCTTTTCTCATTTGTGACTTCAGCTTTCGGAATACCATTAGACGTCTGTTGCATATGGAGTTCCTGCACGGTAATGCTAACTACAGTAGTATGGAGCGTCCGTAACAGGAAACATGTTTTGGAGGTGGGATATTCAGGGGGTGAATTGACAGCGATTCAGTCCAGACATCCTCACCGTCGTCACGTAAGTAATTTACTGGACAGACGCGGTGTCGTCATCGTAATAAAACCTGTCAGTCGGAGCCGGTTCATTGATCTCACATTTTGAGGCATTTCGCTTATTTGAAAGCTTGATTTTTTGTTCCACATCCCCTATTCAGCAGACCAGTAGCCTCTAGAGAATGAGTTGGCGAACTTGCTCGTTTGTTTATTGGTGCACCTCCTTTCCACTCCTTGTGTTTCCTTTTTATAATCATGCCTGAGTAAGGATGAGTCTGTCCGTAATTTGTAACCAGTGTAGCTCGCAGTGTAGATCCATTACTTACCTAATTTAGTGAACAGGGTTAGTAAAGAAAGAAGGCTGACAGAAGCGTCAAAGATATACAGTAGGAGAGGACCCAACGGGACCTCTTCCTTTCCACCACCGGTTTGAAAGTAGAGACGTTTTTCGGCGAGCGCCATGATACCCACTCTGACTCCGGCTGGATAAGGGGCGAGAACTGACTTGGTGGCCTGTCTTGTCTGACAGAAGATGCAGGGATTTGGCTTATCATTTGAGTTGCAGAATCACTACTTCTTTGCCTTTCTGGACGATTTGTACTGGGAACATGAGTCGTGGTCCCCAATTTTATGTGGTTTCATAGGTTTCGTGCTAAAAAGCAGTCTGATGGCCGCTGCTTTATCCAAGCTGACCTATCTGTCTATGTCTACCTAGTGTAGTCCCATAAAATTTATGGGTCTGTAGTGTGTTAAATTCTGGTAAGTGTTAACTCACATAGGATGTGGAGACATGTGTGTGCGATTTTATACCTTTTCACTGGTCGTTTCCCTGTGTCTAGAACGGCTGACTTGTTCATCATAACACCAAATGTCCATGGTTTCACAGTTAGTAAGCTATAGGTTCTCATACTGTGAAGTACTTTAAAATCTGTCAAACCACTACCTATACTCATTCCGAATTATTGTGTTGTGGCTATTTTTCTGATTATTTAAAAAAGTTGACGATCGTGTGTCTTTGAAGACGCTTCACCCTCGATATATTGCTCTCGTTTTTTGCTTGTCTTTCTAACGGTGCTACCAATAAACCGTGTGTCGAAGCGATTATACAGTAATGTGTTAAGGCACTCGCTATTCGATAATTATTATGATTAAGTGCGCCTGCCTGTGCCACGAATATGATATACTGAATTTACTTCAAAAAAGTATCGTCACCAATTCTTTGGTTTTACATGCATAAACGTTCGCCATTCATGATAAAAGTTACCCTATTGGTTACACAACTCATCTTGTTATCGTCCTTACCGTCTTCCATTCCACCCTTCTGCATTTAATGTGCAGTATCAAAGCACACTTAACGAAAGTAGAAACTGAAAAGAATAATGTGCAGTACGATAGAATGTAGCATAACTTATTATATGTTGCGTTCACTGGCATACTCGTTAAAATTCACGTTATCTGTTGTGCCAAACCTTCGTCTAATTCAATTTTGGGTCATTTCGTTATGCTATTAGTCAAACATTCAAATGAACATGTTAATCAGTGAAAGACACGTATGTATAAGTTCACCTTCTCAACATTCTTTGGACTAGCAAATAAATGTCTTGTTCAGAACATGCGCTTAGGCTCTTTTATTGCCAACAGTAGGCATCACATTTCTTACAGCCCCATTTCGCTACTGTATCACAAACTCTCGAAATCTGACAGGTCTCACTGAAGAAAGTTAATGGGCACTTCGCAGCTTATGAGTACATTAAAAGAATAGTTCCCATCATAAAATCCCGTTCGTGAGTGGCAAGAGCCCAGCAGGGATTCTACAGCATGGTTGGCCACGCGCGATTCGTCTCCATTTGTTACGGCTGATGCTTTACGACATCATGCCTGCAGTTGGCAATTGATGGTTGGAGTGCTGACACCACAGTTTGCAGATAGTCTGTGTAACCATTTACTGACGCGGCACCTATATGGAACGTGTTAACCTCTTTACCATCAACTATGGCCTGAAGATGGCGCACTGAAGCCCCGAAACTGGTAGGTACGAAATAAATAAGATCATAAGGGCGGCTGTAGGCATTTCATTTGCTTACAACGGATGGGATTACGTGACGATCAGAGACATACTTTGCCGCTGTATGTTCACCGCGATGTGTTTTCGTGACGTCATCACCACAATCACTTCCATTCAAGGCAACAAACGACGTCTTAGAATTTTAAATGTCACAGACAAAATATTTGCAGACTGACGGCACACAGGATACTTTGCAGAATGAGCGATAGGCAGTTTGGCTTTCGGCCGGGTCGATCAGTGTCCGACGCAATTGCCCTGGCTACCGAGGTCTGCAGCCCAGCCCCGCACAAGTATGTGGTGGGCAACATGGTGGATATCAGTGGCGCCTTTGACAACCTGGGGCGGCCTTCGCTCTTCTCCCGCTTGCGTGATGAGGAGAACCCAGGACCCCTCTATGGCTTTCTGAGGAGCTATTGTGAGGACAGGGAGATCTGGTTATCATTGCGAAGCGGAAAAACAAGTGAAACAATTACGAAAGTGTGCCCTCAGGAATCTGTCCTGGGCCACTCTTTTGGGATGTAAACATGGAACGTTTGCTAGAAAAACTACAGCTCAGTGAGGACGTGTTAGTCGTGATAGCCTACGCAGACGACCTCCTCCATCTGGTCGGCAGTAGCAGCCGCGAGGACTTAGAACCAAAAGTGGAACGGGCCATGACATCGTTCGCTGAATGGTGCCACAAATCGAAAATGAAGGTTGCACCGCACAAATCAACGTACTTACTGCTTAAAGGTAGTCTAATTAGGAATCCTACTGTGAGGATTGAGGGAACACCAGTTCTTCGGTGCCACGAGGTTAGATATCTAGGGGTCATAATAGATGAGAAATGGAATTACACATACCATGCAGATGCCATAGTCCAACGAGCTCTGGAAGTCTTAAATAATCTTGTCAACATTGGCCACAAAAGATTCCACCTGCCACCCAATCTAATGAAGCGTCAAAGTAGGATACCGGGATTGTGTCTGGGCACACGATGGTGATGCCTGCCATGACTGTAAGAAGGGTTCAGCGTAAAACTGTTACGCTCTGTCGGGGCGTGCCGAACAACTCTTCGGGGGGGGGGGGGGGGCTCTGCTAGAGTTAATGGGGTTATGTCCTTTAGATTTCAGGATTCGAGAACAGGCAGCATAGTACTGGGTGACCAAAGGGAAGATTGAAAATTCCAGGGGGGAGGATTTATGGCAGCGGTCGTGGGAGAATGAGGAAATGGGGCGGAGGGTCTTTCAACTGTTGACTGACATTAGGAAGAGATTACAAATAGATTATTTTGAGCCGAGTGGGGGTCTGCTGCACTTCCTTACAGGGCATGGTTGGTTGGTTGGCTGTTTTGGGGAAGGAGACCAGACAGGGAGGTCATCGGTGTCATCGGATTAGGGAAGGACGGGGAAGGAAGTCGGCCGTGTCATTTGAAAGGAACCATCCCGGCATTTGCCTGGAGCGATTTAGGGAAATCACGGAAAACCTAAATCAGGATGGCCATACGCGGGATTGAGCCGTCGTCCTCCCGAATGCGAGTCCAGTGTCTAACCACTGCGCCACCTCGCTCGGTCTTACAGGGCATGGACCGTATCCGACATACGTATGTCGATTTGGGAAATGGCCGCGCGGAGTGGCCGCGCGGTTTAAGGCACCATGTCACGGATTGCGTGGCTCCTCCGGCCGGGGGTTCGAGTCCCCCATCGGGCATGAGCGTGTGTGTGCGTTGCTCTTAGCATAAGTTAGTTCAAGTAGTGTGTAAGTCACTACCCCTCGTTATACGCCGCTGCCCACTGGACTCACGGGCGGCCTCACATGCGCCGACGCTCAAGACGGACAAGTCATCTTGTGTCTCAATGCGCGACCGACCAACCAATCGATCCAAGCGCCAATGACCATTGCCTGAGCAAACTCGAGCAGACTGGCGGCCTAACGCACAGACTCAGATGCAGGAACTAAGCCCCGACCGGACGACCAATCGCTGAGTTCTCTTACTGGCGTAGTGGAAAGACTCTCATTTTGCTGGTGTTAAAGGTTGATCCGAACGACATATATACTAGCACTCCGAGCGACAGACTAACACTAACTGCCTAACAAATGCGGACTAGAGAGAGACCCAGACTGACTCCCTGGCGAGCTCTTAGCGCCCCTTAAAGTCACGTGAACAGGCAACCTTTCGCCTTTCCCACCAGAGGGAGACACCAAATTTGCGATTGCCACAGCGGCGCCATCGCCAGAAACGGAGGGCGACTGCTTCACACTACGCGCTGCGGCGCGTTATTCAAAATAGCAATTTTTACCACGGCTCAACATAACCAGTTTGTAGTTGCCATACACTACTTCATTACAAACACATTCTCTTAATGAAATCAACAGTAACAACGATTATAATAAAAGGTTCCTGCCCTAGAGAGCCACCAGCAGGTGGTCCCTTAGGAATACACACACATTTGAACATTGTTTTTGACTGTGGCGCTGAAGACGATACATCTGACCACGTTATTTATGAGTGTCCAATATACGACTACGTGGCAACCGAACTACGACACCAACTGCCGAATCGCGACAGCTATTCCCTGCTACGACGAGCCGACACTTATCAGAAAGTCAGCACCTTGGCAAGCGAGGTATCACAAAAGAATTTGAGGGAATTCACTAGGGACAATAATGGTCAATGAATAGAAACCGATTAAGAGTGTGATGCACCTGCCCAGTACAGCCGGGCGCGGAATGGCAGGTCGCCGTTACGACCGAGATCCGCCGCGCTCCAGGATCAGGGAGGCAGGTTTATCAACATCATCAACGGCACTTCTGTTTGGCTAATAGGGATTAGCAGATTAGAATAGAATGTAGATAGTAACTAATAAGTACTGACACGATAGAGACAGCAGCGACTTAAAGTAATTTTGGGCTAGCCCAGTGCCAGCGGCACGTCACCTGGGAATATTTCTGGCACACCTGTAATGCTGCAAAATTACACTTTGTATTTTGTAGGGAGATAATAGATTTGCAATTACCTTTTCCACAGAAGTAATAATAGCCAATAATTAAAGTATAAAGCTGCAATTGTTTGTTGTGCTAATTATAAGGCCCACTAATTAGTGTAGGTAGTGGGCTATATTGTATAATTACTATTTTATTGTGTCAATAAAGTTCTTCTTTTTTTAAAAAAAATTAGCACCGTCTTAAATGAGAACACTAATCTTTTTGGAGTGCTGAAGCTGTAGTTAAACAGCTACTAGGCGATAAGCGTAAGAAGAAACTTCATTAAAAAGACCGTAACCAACACTGAACAGAGACGGTTGTCATATCTTGTACGTAACAATCGGTTGCAAACCAGACAGGAACTGCTACTGTCAGTGAACGCAGGTATACCTCAACCAGTATCCACACGAACACTGCGAAGGGAACTGCACGCGATGGACATATGAAGTAGGGTACCTCGTAAAATTACTTACTTTTACGCTGTAAGCCGCACGTCTTCAATGGGACAAACACAAATAAACTGGACAGTAGCTGACTAGAAGCGTGCAGTCGGTCGGGCCAGTCACGATCTGGTCTCTTGTCAAAGGATTCAGGGCGTTGGGTGCACTGGCGGCACACAGAGCCGTTTAACCCACGGTTTGTAATTGGTGCATTTGAGGCAGGGAGTGGTTCTGTGATGTTATGGGGGTGATGTTCGTACCATGACTTCAGCCTATTCAATCAGGTTGCAGTGAACATGTACAGCAAATATAAAAGGCAGTCAAGTGAAAACCGAACGCCCGCCACAACGGGACTAAGGAATGGTTCGGTCCAAAAGTAATCACCACACACGTTAAAACATTTATCCCACTGGGATACGAGCGGTCAATTCCTGTTTCGTGGAACGCCGTCGACTTCTGACGGATCCAAAATCGCTCCCACACTTGCACTTCCACGTCCGACTGTCTTTCTTCGGGTCGTCAAAGGCGTGAAATCCGGACTGTAGAGAGGATGTTACTGTGTTTCCCAACAAAATCGCTGAAGGGGTAAGTACCCTTCACCTAACGTGAGATTTAAAACTTTCCCGGCGTACATATTACTCCACAACATATTTTCGCCAGTGTCACCTGAAGATGGCCAGAAGACTCTAAGCCTAAATATTGTGGCAGGAAGTTACAAACATCCGGCAGTTTTCCCGAAATCTTGTGGAGCTCTCGGCTGATTGGCAGTGTGGGGGTGGACGTTGTCATGCAACAGGCTGGTTCCGTCCAACAGCATTCCCGAGCAATTTGGGGTTTTCAGGGGACGTCGCAGTTTCTCCAAAGTGTCTTCATAGCACTGAGCGCTGATCGTAGTTCCACGCTCGAGGAACTCGACGAGCAGAGTGCCCCTGCAGTCGAAGAAGAAGGTCATCATGGCCTTACCGCAACTTGTGTGAACTGCTACGGACTTCTTTGGCGGGGGAGATGTGGGATATTTGCAGTGTTGGCTCTGCCGTTTGCCCTCGGGCTCTCGGAATGCTGTGGGACGGATCCATCCAGCTGCGCGATAACGCCCGCTCCTCATCTGCCACTCATACGAAGGATACGCTTCAGCTATTTGTGTGAGGAACACTGTAACATCCTCCGTACATCCCGCATCTCTCACAGTGTAATTTTCACATCTTTGGCGACCTGCAGAAAAAGAAGTCGGATCAGGAAGTGCGAGAATGGGTGCAGATGACGAACTCTCAGCGACCGACCGCGTTCTACGAAACAGGAATTGGACGTCTCGTGTCCCAGTGGGATAAACGTCTTAATACGTCTCAAGATTACTTTTAAATAGAACGATTCTACGGTCCTGTTTGGCAAGTATTCTGCTTTAATTTGTCTGCTCCCCATGTATCAGAACCAAGAATCACCGTTTCGTCTACGTCTTCATGATCAAAACTCTGTGGATAGTCCCGTCTTCCAGGATGGCAACAAACATGTTCACAGGGCTGCACTCATACTTTGCGGATTCGATGAACACTCAGGTACCCTATCGTTCCAAGACTGGGTCGCTAAACGGGCTGATCTTAATCCTACAGACAATTTCTGGTAACTGCAGTTAAAACGTAGCAATCAACAACTCGCAGTTTGGTAGCTTCAGTTTCAGCTGGGTAAGGCACAGCTGGCGAACTTAGAGAGTTTCTCCAGGACCCAACTGAGGTCATTATCAAAGTTAGACCCGGTGTTTCACAGAACTAACACGTCTAAATTTTTGTCCGTTATACTTAGTTTGGCTTGCCAATTCCTGGCGACAAAGAGACAGATCTAGATTAAAAATCTGCCACCCAAATGTCGGTAAATCTGAGGGAGCATTAATAGCACTCTTAAGAAGAAAGGCAGAAAAGCTTAAGATTTAACATTCTATTACCTTACGGTAAAGCATGGCTAGATGGCCATGATTTTTTCAGATGCCTGTATCGAAACCCAATGCACAGGAGAACCTGAAAATTTACAGATATTGCTTCATATATTCATAGAAAACAAACGATGATTTTGTTCAGAAAAAAATAGAACGAGTTTCAAATAAACAATCAATTGCTTTTGAATTATATAACACATGGCTATTTCACCTGTGTATAAGGATTAAATAGCCAGACACACAAAGGATAGACGGCCAGCCAACAAAACACGTTAAAAACAAAGAGGAAATCGTATTAAAAGAATCACCAATAATTTTAACATGGTTTGTTGAACTACTTGTTATAGGTAAGTTGCGTAGAGAAAATTATTTCAGGCTTCTACACAGATAGATAAGAATGTCTACATAAGTAAAACTGGACCCAGTCTTTACATTCTTTTTCTTCTTCAGCATTAAATTTATGTTTTAGTTGAGCTGCACTGCAATATTATAAGCTAAACTCCATAGTCTGTCGCTTGCGAAAAGAAACCTGTGGGCTGTGATTATTTTTTATATGGCGGACAAGTTGTTTCTCATTGGCTAAATACAAACAGGCATCTGGATCCGACGCAGTTATTGAATCATCTCCATATCTTTGACATAAATGCCAGGCTCTCAATGATGCAAGGAAATGAAAGTTTGTATCAATAGGAAAAGGGTAATAACGAAACACGCATTCATAAAAAAGAGTAACTTATTATTAAACAACCACTTTAACACAGAGACAAGGAAGAAATTTGTCGTGACATTTATTTGAAGCATTTCAAGCTATGGTTACGAAGAATGGACTCTGGGGAAACAGAAAAAGAAAAATAATACAGGCAACAGAGATTTGGATATGAAGAACAGCCACAAAAACATCATATTCCGAAAGAAAACCTAATGAACAAATACTAGAAAAAAATGCAGGAAAAAGGATATCGCTTAAAACGATAGAGAGAAAGAAAAGTAAACTACTTGGACATCTAATTCGATGAAACAGTTCCATAAAAATGTCATAGAAGAAAAAATTCCAGAAATAGAAACAAGGGACTGTTCCAGAATATCCATACAACAAATCTCATCAGCGGAATGAACTGCAGCAACTAGAACCAAATAGTGCAGAAAATTTAACTCCATTTTGCAGTTATGGACTGTGGGACTGGGCCCACACGATTAATTGTAAAAATAATATTTCAATAGCCGTTACATTTATAGCTTTTCGACAAGGCTGCCAGTTTCGACCCCTCAGTATGGTCATCTTCAGGCCCTGTCGCAAGAACGGCAAAAGCATCCAGTCATGCATGTATGTAACGGGGTACTAATATTTTCGCCTCCTTTCTGTAGAAGACTTCACGAAGAATATGTACTTTTCGCACATGTAATAACAACTCTAACAGCTCAAGTCGTTATGTGTATGAAGAACACACATTCCTCGTGAAGTCTTCTACGGAAACCAGGCGCTAATATTGCTTCCCTGTTAGGCACATGTACCACTGGATGTTTTGTCGTTCCATGCTATTGAGGAGTCATAACTGGTAGCCTACATAAGCTATAAAAATAATGATTGTTGGAGTATTATTTTTACAGTACAATAAATGGTAAAGATGACGAGAGACAAAATGGGATGGTTACATTAAAAAGGCGTTGCCCTTTTAGTGTCTGATGTTGATGAGAGATTAGTGTTTGATGCAGATGAGAGATGAGACTTTTTAATTTTATCCCAGGTCAGAACTTGAAATATTATACCTGCACAACAAAGATAAGGCAGCAGTTAGACCTTTAACGCGAAGAACAACTAAGATAACTGTTCAGAGCAAAATGAATGAAGGGATCCGTTCAGGTTAACCAAACAAGAGTCATATAATTTCTTAGACTTCCCCGGCGATTTTGTTACATATCGTTGAATCGGGTGTACTGCCGGTCACAGGCCACAGGCAGTAAACACGATTCAGTGAGATGTCAAGAGTCATATAGATGGATAATCTTTGAGACGGAATTACTTGATACCCTTTCCGTGCGATTATAAAGCCCGTGCTCACGAAAAAATGGTGGTGCCATTATTTATCTGCTGGAACTGTTCATACTTGAGAGGGAAAAGATAATTTTTTGTTGCTTACTTAACGTACGGAGCATGGACAGTTTATAATGTACGCGAGCTGGAAGCGTCTCGTAACTAATATTGGCGTTTCCCACCGAGTCCAAAATCCGATTACCCGGCTGGCACTTGCAGCAAAATAGCGGAGGCTAATAAATTAACGCAGCCATTAGATTAGCAGGAGGGTCGTGTGGTGGAGAAGGGCCGCTCGTTATTGCGGGGGGCGTTTAGCAGGGATGACACGGAAGCCCGTGCCTGTGCACAATGGCAGCGCGCAAACACGAGGCAGGTCTGTAGACCGTGGCGGGGGAAGGGTCGGTGGCGGGGGGAGGGGTGGAGAGGGAGTTCCATTGTCAAGGCGGGAGAGCGCCCTCCTGCATCGAGCTCCCTAAACACATAGGCCGCACGAGTGCTGTGTCCACCCCGTCCACAAAGTGGCGCGTTTCACGCTGACACGTGCCCCTGATGGCCCGGAAGCACTAAAGGACGGGAGAGGCAATGCCGCTCGCTGGCTGTCAACAAAATCACTCGCCTTGTTGTGTACAAGAGAGAAATGACAGATCGGGTAAATTACGACGAAATATCGGGAAACTTAGCCACGCGGCACTGTTGTTGGTAACAAGCGGCAGCGTGAGGGGGATGAACTTACAAATGTTAGCAGAATTCTTGATGTACCCTGGGATGACAAATATCACGGGAGAGCGAAATGCACGCTAACAGGTCGCGGTAGTATCGCGTACACAAGGTATAAAATGCTAGGTTATTGACAGAGTTGTCATTAGTGCTCTGGTGATTTATGTGAAAACATTTCCGTCGTGGTTATGGCTGCACGGCGACAATTAACAGACTTTGAACGCGGAATGTTAGTTGGAGCTACACGCATGGAGGTTTCCGTTTAGGAAAGTATTAGGAAATCGATGCTCCGAGATCCACAGCGTCAAGAGTGTGGCGAGAATAACAAATTTCAGGAATTACCGTCACTACGGACAGTGTAGTGGTCGACGCCCTTCACTTAACGATCGAGAGCAGCAGCGTTTACGCAGAGTTGGTTCAAATGGCTCTGAGCACTATGGGACTTAACATCTGAGGTCCTCAGTCCCCTAGAACTTAGAACTACTTTAACCTAACTAACCTAAGGACACCACACACATCCATACCCGAGGCAGGATTCGACCCTGCGACCGTAGCAGTCGCGCGGCTCCGGACTGAAGCGTCTAGAATCGATCTGCCACTTGCGTAGAGTTGGCAGTGCTAACAGCCAAGCAGGACTACGTGAAATAAGCACAGAAATTGATGTGGAATGCACGACGAACGTGTCCGTTAAGGCAGTGTGACGAAATATGGTGTTAATGGGTTGTGGCAGCAGACGAACGACGCAACTACCTTCGCTAACAGCACATCACCTTCAACGCCTCCCCTGGGCTCGTGAACATTTCGGCTGTACCTTACACGACTGGAAGACCATGGTATGGTCAGATTATTACCGATTTCAGTTGATAAGAGCTGATGGCAGGATTTGAGTTTAGAGCAGACCCCACGAAGCCATGGACCCAACATGCCAACAAGGCACTGTGGAATCTGGTGATGGCTCCATAATGGTATGGGCCACGTTTACATGGACTGTACAGGGTCCTATGTGGTCCAATCAACCGACCATTGACTGGAAACAGTTATGTTCGGCTACTTAGAGACCATTTGCAGCCATTCGTGGACTTCATGTCCTCAAACAACGATGGATTTTTTATGGATGACAATGCTCTATGTCACTGGCTCACAATTGTTAGCTGTTGTTTGGAAGAATATTCTCGACAGTTCGGGAGAACTGTTTGGCCATCCAGATCATCCGATGTGCATCGCATGGAAAATTTAAGGAGCATAATAGAGAGGTCAATTTGTGCACAAAATCCTGCAACTCATGCGCAGCTGCGGACGGCTATAGAGACATCATGGCTCAGTATTTCTGCAGGGGACTTATAACGACTTGTTGAGTCCATGGCATGTCGAGCTGCAGCACTACGCAGGGAAAGGAGGTCCGACACGATATTAGGACGTATCCAATGACTTTTGTCACCTCACTGTGTTAGGGGAAGACTAAGTTCCAAACACTTTAACCCGTGTCAGGGCATCTGATTAGCAGTCACAGTCCTTACCGGCTATATTCACTTAAATCTGGGAAACGACTCTCAGTAACGTGTGTCTGTGACATCGATGGGACTGCTGAGCACATATTATTAATTTGCCCAGTTGTGGCATTGTCTCGAAATTTGGTAGAAAATCCGAAGAAATTCTGGTCGTATGTAAAGTACACAAGCGGCAAGACGCAGTCAATACCTTCGCTGCGCAGTGCCGATGGTACTGTTATCGACGACTGTGCCGCTAAAGCGGAGTTATTGAACGCAGTTTTCCGAAATTCTTTCACCAGGGAAGACGAATGGAATATTCCAGAATTTGAAACACGAACATCTGCTAGCATGAGTTTCTTAGAAGTAGATACCTTAGGGGTTGCAAAGCAACTCAAATCGCTTGATACGGCCAAGTCTTCAGGTCCAGATTGTATACCGATTAGGTTCCTTTCAGATTACGCTGATACTATAGCTCCCTACTTAGCACTCATATACAACCGCTCGCTCACCGATAGATCTGTACCTACAGATTGGAAAATTGCGCAGGTCGCACCAGTGTTCAAGAAGGGTAGTAGGAGTAATGCATTTAACTACAGACCTATATCATTGACGTCGGTTTGCAGTAGGGTTTTGGAGCATATACTGTATTCAAACATTATGAATCACCTCGAAGGGAACGATCTATTGACACGTAATCAGCATGGCTTCAGAAAACATCGCTCTTGTGCAACGCAGCTAGCTCTTTATTCGCACGAAGTAATGGCCGCTATCGACAGGGGATCTCAAGTTGATTCCGTATTTCTAGATTTCCGGAAAGCTTTTGACACCGTTCCTCACAAGCGACTTCTAATCAAGCTGTGGAGCTATGGGGTATCGTCTCAGTTGTGCGACTGGATTCGTGATTTCCTGTCAGGAAGGTCGCAGTTCGTAGTAATAGACGGCAAATCATCGAGTAAAACTGAAGTGATATCAGGTGTTCCCCAGGGAAGCGTCCTGGGACCTCTACTGTTCCTGATCTATATAAATGACCTGGGTGACAATCTGAGCAGTTCTCTTAGACTGTTCGCAGATGATGCTGTAATTTACCGTCTAGTAAGGTCATCCGAAGACCAGTATCAGCTGCAAAGCGATTTAGAAAAGATTGCTGTATGGTGTGTCAGGTGGCAATTGACGCTAAATAACGAAAAGTGTGAGATGATCCACATGAGTTCCAAAAGAAATCCGTTGGAATTCGATTACTCGATAAATAGTACAATTCTCAAGGCTGCCAATTCAACTAAGTACCTGGGTGTTAAAATTACGAACAACTTCAGTTGGAAGGACCACATAGATAATATTATCGGGAAGGCGAGCCAAAGGTTGCGTTTCATTGGCAGGACACTTACAAGATGCAACAAGTCCACTAAAGAGACAGGTTACACTACACTCGTTCGTCCTCTGTTAGAATATTGCTGCGCGGTGTGGGATCCTTACCAGGTGGGATTGACGGAGGACATCGAAAGGGTGCAAAAAAGGGCAGCTCGTTTTGTATTATCGCGTTATAGGGGAGAGGGTGTGGCAGATATGAAACACGAGTTGGGATGGAAGTCATTACAGCATAGACGTTTTTCGTCGCGGCGAGACCTTTTCACGAAATTTCAGTCACCAACTTTCTCTTCCGAATGCGAAAATATTTTGTTGAGCCCAACCTACATAGGTAGGAATGATCATCAAAATAAAATAAGAGAAATCAGAGCTCGAACAGAAAGGTTTAGGTGTTCGTTTTTCCCGCTCGCTGTTCGGGAGTGGAATAGTAGAGAGATAGTATGGTTGTGGTTCGATGAACCCTCTGCCAAGCACTTAAATGTGAATTGCAGAGTAGTCATGTAGATGTAGATGTAGAGGTGTAAGTCAACTACCCTGGCCAGCAAGATCTCCGGATCTGTCCCCCATTGAGCATGTTTGGGACTGGATGAAGCGTCGTTTCACGCGGTCTGCACGTCCAGTACGAACGCTGGTCCAACTGAGGCGCCAGGTGGAAATGGCATGGCAAGCCGTTCCACAGGACTACATCCAGCATCTCTACGATCGTCTCCAAGGGGTAATAGAAGCCTGCATTGCTGCGAAAGGTGGATATACACTGTACTAGTGCCGACATTGTGCATGCTCTGTTGCCTGTGTCTATGTGCCTGTGGTTCTGTCAGTGTGATCATTTGATGTATCTGACCCCAGGAATGTGTCAATAAAGTTTCCCCTTCCTGGGACAATGAATTCACGGTGTTCTTATTTCAATTTCCAGGAGTGTATATATATACAGGGGAGCGTCACCTAACGTTACCGCTGGATATATTTCGTAAACCACATCAAATACTGACGAACCGATTCTACAGACCGAACGTGAGGAGAGGGGCTAGTGGAATTGTTTAATACAAACCATAGAAAAATGCACGGAAGTATGTTTTTTAATACAACCGGCCGCACATTGAAAAACATCTACCACCAACTGTATGCAACAGGTATGGTCGTAGCACGCAAACGGGTCCGTAACCGGCCCGTCACAGGAGAAGCGGGTGCAGTTGGTGTGTTAGCTGCTGTTGCCATGAACCCACACATGAGTACACGGGACATTGCGAGAGCCGGTCGACTGAGTCAAAGTAGTGTCATACTGCACCGTCACCGCTTTCACCCCTTTCATGTGTCGCTACATCAGCAATTACATGGTGATGACTTTAATCATCGAGTGTAATTCTGTCAATGGGCATTAACAGAGAATGCGTTGCAGTTCTACCTGTTTACCGATGAAGCGGGTTTCACAAACCACGGGGCAGTGAATCCACGGAACATGCATTACTGGCCCGTGGACAATCCTCACTGGCTCAGACAGGTAGAGCGACAGCGACCGTGGACTGTAAATGTATGGTGCGGAATCAGTGGCGACCACCTCATTGGTCCTCACTTCATTGCAGGGGCCCAAACAGCTGCAACATACATCGCGTTTCTACAGAATGATCTGCCAACGTAGCCCGAAAATGTCCCACTGGAAACGCGTCGACGTATGTGGTATCAGCATGATGGTGTACCTGCACATTCCGCGATTAACACTAGGCTGACCCTTGACAGGATCTCCGACGGGCGTTTCATTGGACGTGGAGGACGCATAAATTGGCCTGCCCGTTCTCCTGATCTTACACCTCTGGACTTCTTTCTGTGGGGTACGTTAAAGGAGAATGTGTACCGTGATGCGCCTACAACCCCAGAGGATATGAAACAACGTATTGTGGCAGCCTGCGGCGATATTACACCAGATGTACTGCGGCTTGTACGACATTCATTACGCCAGAGATTGCAATTGTGTGCAGCAAATGATGGCCACCACATTGAACATCTATTGGCCTGACATGTCGGGACACACTCTATTCCACTCCGTAATTGAAAACGGAAACCACGTGTGTACGTGTACCTCACCCCTTATGGTAATGTTCATGTGCGTCAGTGAAAAAGACCAATAAAAAGGTGTTAGCATGTGGACGTAATGTGCTGTTCCAGTCTCCTCTGTACCTAAGGTCCATCACCGTTCCCTTTGGATCACTACGTAATTCGGTGCTCTCCGATACACACGATCGAACAGCGGAGGAGTGGTACTCAAGCGTCAACTTTAGGTTACAATATCTCCTGACGTAATCAACATTTTACAATGCAACAAACGGCACTGATTACGTATTTGTTTATATGTTCAGATGTGCTAACAAAACTAACGTGGTTCCATTTTTAAAAAACGTAGGTTTGTGTTAAAAAACATACTTCCGTGCATTTTTTTATGGTTTGTATTAAACAATTAAACTAGCCCCTCTCCTCACGTTCGGTCTGTGGAATCGATTCGTCAGTATTTGATGTGGCTTACGAAATATATCCAGCGGTAATGTTAGGTGACTCACCCTGTATATTACTGTCGTTTCTTGTTAACAGTATCAGTTTATTCCCAAGAATTAGCAACTTTCACTCATTTAATACTTGGCAGAAATCTAATCTGCATTTGGATCGCACTTCCTTAACTCTTGTGCAGAAAGTTGTACAGTACACTGCCGTATCCATTTTGAATAAGCTACCACAAAAATTCAAAAATCTTAGCAGCAACCCACGCGCTTCAAATCGAAACTTAAGAGTTTCATCGTGTGTCACTACTTCTATTCTGTCGAGAGTTCATTGAAAAATTAAGCAGGTTCTTATGTTGTACTGATGATTGCATTTAATTAAACTTATGGCTTGACTTTTTTGGGTTCATAAACATTTTATTTTTATCTATTATTACTTTTATGTTGTAATTTCATGTACTGACACGTTCCATGACCTTGGAGATTTGCTCATCAGTTTGCTCCTACGTGGCTTTAATTACCTGTCATTCAAATTAGTAACGTGATGGCAAAGGTTCTCTACAGTAAAATTAGGCTAATCTTTAAACAACAGAACACCCTGAATAAATTCCTCCCCATTCGCACTGATATAATTCACAAATAAAAGTCCATTTATTCCAGGCAAGCGACAGTTTGCTCTTTTCGGACCACTACACATCTGATTACAAATATGTAAGGTTCGCCACAAATTTTTACTCATGCTGGTATCCACACTAACAAGGATGTGAACATGAACTTCGTATGCTGACACTTGGTCCCTTGAATTTACTTCCGATCATCATTTAAGATGCCCTTTTGTCTTTTAACTAACTTTGATGGACGCAACAAGCAGAAGTATTACCCCTGAGCTTTTCACAAAGCCATTTTTGGAAATTTTCTCCTACTGTCAATAAGTTTGAAGAGCTGACGAACTGAAGGAAGGTTGTCACAAATCATTTTTATGTGCAGCCCATTTTGTATTAGAGTTAAATTTTCCAAAAACTGTTTTGAGCCATCGGAAAGCGAAAACGTTATTTCCGTAGATTGTTGGGGTAACCTTGTGACAACATACATACCTTCAGAATCTCGCTAGATAGGGATATATATGAATGATGTAGTAAAAAAAAAAAAATACAAAGTTTTATTCGCCAATATTATTTTGTTTCTAAATACAGGACACAGTTACAAAGAATATCGTATTAAATGTACAAAGGTTTGCTTTTCCCGTCTCACGGAACTTGTAAGCGCCTCACAATATGCCACAATAACCTTGCTTAGATGAAATTGAAGTAAGTACAACCGTTGTGATCTGCTTTTTCTTTTTCTACCATTCCACTGGACCGGTGCGTAAATAAGTGTCTGTTAGCTACCTTACTTAATACGGTTTACTGTTTTTATCCTTATTTTGTTTCAGTGGGGATAGGCCTGTAATTATTTCAAGTTTAAGAAAATTAGAAAAAGAAATTTCACAAGACTGGCAAACATTGCACAAAATGCTTTTCTGCGTATGCATAAAATTGGCAAAATTTGTAAGTTATAGCTGTTTGTTAGAAAAGAATACTAGTTCAGCCCATCTTTGTGACAGACGAGTTTAAGTCAAGTTTCAGTAACACAAGACTACGTATCATTATGTTCTCCTACTAAGCTTGGGGGGGGGGGGGGGGGTCAGGGGGCCGGGAGATCACTTTGTAACAATCAATATTCCTTATTCCAAATATCTCATCCGACATTAAAAGTTTGTTGCCATCAGAATGAAAGGTTAAATGTTATAAATTCTGAATGTGAGGAAATGAAATGCCACAGTCCATATTCGCACAAGGTTATGTTACAGAAAGGCTAACGGCCTTGCCACAATGGTAACCCCGGTTCCCGTCAGATTTCTATTTCATCAGTGTTTGCTGAAGTTACTGAAAAGGATGTGTATGTAAGTATAATTGATCATTTTATATCACACTATTTGCTATCAAATGTACAGTTCGGCTTTAAAAGTCGTTTAACAAGTGAAAATGTTATATTCTCTTTTCTCTGTGAGGTACTGGATGCGTTAAACAAAAGGTTTCGAACTCTATGCCTTTTTTTATTTAACTAAGGCTTTTGATTGAGTTGATCACAAAATATTACTCCAGAAGTTGGACCATTACGGAATACGGGGAGTAGCTCAGAATTGGTTCACCTCTTACTTTAGCAACAGAGATCAAAAGGTCATTATTCACATTGTTGAAAATGGTTGTGATGTGGGGTCTGAGTGGGGTACGTTCAAATGGGGAGTGCTCCAGGGATCAAAGTTGGGACCACTCCTATTCCTTATTTATGTAAATGATATGGCCTCTAGTATTACAGGCAACTCCAAAACATTTCTGTTTGCTGATGACGCTAGCTTGGTAGTAAAGATGTTGTCTGCAACATTTGCTCGGTTTCAAATAGTGCAGTTCATGACCTAAGTTCATGGTTTGTAGAAAATAAACTAACACTATATCAGAGTAAGACTCAGCTTTTACTGTTTCTAACACACAATTCAACAAAACCGGACGTTTCAATTTCACAGAATGGGAATATCTTTAGTGAAACTGAACATTTCAAATTTCTAGGTGTTCAGGTCTCTAGTAAACTGTCATGGAAAGCCCACGTTCAGGATCTTGTTCAGAGACCTAATGCTGCCATTTTCACTATTCGAACGGTATCTGACGTCAGTGATCGTTCGACACGAAAATTAGTCTGCTTTGCTTATTTCCATTCACTTATGTCGAATGGTATGATATTTTCGGATAACTCTTCCATTCTAAAAGGATATTTTTGGTTCAGAAACGCGCGTTTCGGGCAATATGTGCTGTAAGTTCATGAACTTCTTGTCGACCCCTGTTCACGAGTCTGGGTTTTTTGACATTGGCCTCTCAATATATGTATTCCTTACTGTCAGTTCTTGTTAACAATATTAGCTAATTCCCAAGAGTAATCAGCTTACACTCAGTTAATGCTCGGCAGAAGTCAAACCTGCATTTGGATCGGACTTCCTTTGCTCTTGGGCAGAAAAGTGTGCAGTATACTGCTGCATTCATTTGCAAAAAGCTACCACTAGAATTCAAAAATCTTAGCAGTATTCCATGCGCTTTCAAATCGAAACTGAAGAGTTTCCTCATGCGTAACTCTTTCTATTCTGTTAAGGAGTTCCTTGAAAAATTAAGCTGATTCTTGTGGTATTGTTTACTGCGTTTACTTAAACTTATGGCTTGACTTTTTTCGGGTTCATAAACATTTTATTTTTATCTGTTACTACTTTTATGTTGTAATTTCATGTACTGACACGTTCCATGACCTTGGAGATTTGCTCCTCAATTTGGTCCTACGGAATTTGACGTGTAAATAAAAATGACTGAAGTTAAGCGCCGTCGGGCTTGGCTAGCACTGGAATGGGTGACGGTACGGTCTGCCGAGCCCTCTTATCAAGAGGGGTACACTCAGCCCTTGTGAGGCAAACTGTGGAGCTACTTGACTGAAAAGTAGCGGTTCCGGTCACGAAAACTGACAACGGCCGGGAGAGCGGTATGCTGACCACATGCCCCTCCATATCCGCATCCATTGACGCCTATAGGATGACGATGACACTACGGTCGGTCAGTACCGTTGCGTTCTTTCGAGGCCTGTCGAACGGAATTTAGTTTTTAGTTTTTTATGTTACAGTGAAACGTCCCCTTAGAAAAATTATACAAGACCGGTCTATGTGAAACGTCCTCTTTGAACAATTATACACGAATGTGCTTAAACTGACATACAATATTTTTAGCGCAACGCAATCTGACTTCCAAAAATCCCTACGAAAGAATGGCCCTGACTAACATTAACCTATATGTTTCACAAATCACTTCCTCACAAAAACTTCGTTACTCGAACTACTGCAATACAGCGAGCGCCACTACTGCCAGCTAACTAAAAGATTCAAACTACGGAAGTCACTAACTACTGATAGGCACAGTTAGCAAATGAAAGATTTTAATAGAGAAAAAACAATGTATTTACCTTAATGGTCATAATATTAATATATATATCAGTTCATGACACCAATTCTTACAAATTTCAAAACTCCGTCATCTCTCTCCCCACGTCGACCACTGCTGGCGGCTCGCCTCCAACTGCGCAACGCTACGCGCTGTTAGCATCCAGCTGCCGCTGCCCAACACTACAATGGCAGACAACAATGCAAACCAGCCACAGACTGCACACAGCATACAGAGCGCTATGTGGCGTTACCAATAAGAAAACCTAAACAGCCTATTTACAACAGGAAGTGCTAAAAGTGTCTCAGGGTTGTCCGGTTTTACTGTTCCAACAAATACATCCCTGGATTTAACTGCATAAACACTTCCCACCATAACTTCCACGTGTCCATTTCCACTGCTTCGAGCCCAGTCATAAACTCGGCCTATTCTCAAACAGGAACACGGCTGACTACGCGTGATCACTGTTGCAAACACTGTCGGTCTACACGACAGCGCACCGCTAGCTAGAAAACAGGTGTAACAATAGAAAATACTAGAAGGCGCACCAACTAGGACGTGCTAAGCAGAAGAGTACAAGTGTCAAAGACAATGTGTTCTTACTAGCGCATCAACAGACCAAATCAGATATTTTTGATGGATTTCATTACTGCAGCTGGTTTTTTGCAGTCTCTTAGTTACTTAGTTTTGTGTTCTTCTTGTTTAAAATAGTCCGGAGGTGAAATAGTCCCCCGTTCGAATCTCCGGGCTGGGACTACTCAGAAACATGTTGTCATCAGGACAATCAGAACCGGAGTTCTATGGATCGGAGCCTGAAATAGTAGGCCACTTAACCGAATAGGTAGGTTAGAAAATTTAAAAAGGGAAATGGATAGGTTTAAGTTAGATACAGCGGGAATTAGTGGAGTTCGGTGGCAGGTGGAACAGGACATCTGGTGTAGTGTATCCAGGGTTATAAACAAAAGATCAGGTAGGGGTAACACAGGAATGGGTTTAATAATGAATAAGAAAATAGGAATGCGGGTAAGCTACTATGAACCGCATACACACACACCCCAGTAATACAAGTATGTGTGCCCACTAGCTCCGCACGTGATGAAGAGATTGAAGAAATGTATGATCAGAGAAAAGAAATTATTCAGATGATTAAGGGAGGCGAAAATTTAATTGTGATGGCGGACTGGAAATGGATAATAGGAAAGGGGAGAGAAAGGAGAAGCTGTAGGTGAATATGAACTGGGGGAAAGAAATGAGAGAGGAAGACAAATGGAAGTATTTTGCTCAGAGCGCAATTTAATCATCGCTAACACTTTGTTTAGGAATAATGAAAGAAGTTTGCATACGTAAAAGAGACCTGGAGATACTGAAAGGTTTCAGGTTGATTAAATTATGGTAAGGCAGAGTTTTCGGAACCAGCTTTTAAACTGTAAGTCATTTCCATTAGCAGATGTGAACTGTAATCACAATTTATTTCAAAGAATTTGCAGAAAGATAGGAAATTAAGTCGAAAGAACTAGAGGTTGTACAGAGTTTCAGAGGGGGCATTAGGGAACGATTGACTAGAACGGGGGAAAGGAATGCAGTGGAAGGCGAATGGGTAGCTTTGAGAGATGAAATAGTGAAGGCAGCTGAGGATGAAATAAGTAAAACGACATGGCATAGTAGATATTCTTGGATGAAAAAGGAGATGCTAAAATTAATTGTTGAAAGATGAAAATATAAAAATGCAGAAAATGAAGCAGGCGAAAGGAAATACAAACGTCTAAAACTGAAACTGAAAGGAAGCGCAGGGAGCTAAATACTATTTACAGCTTGTACAGCAATCAGACGGCAGTTGTAAGAGTCGAGGAGCATGAAAAGAAAGCAATGATTGAGAAGGGAGGGAGACAGAGTTGTAACCTATCCCCAATGTTATTCCATCTAAACATTGAGGGAGCACTAAAGGAAACTAAATTTGGAGAAGGAATTAAAGTTCAGGGAGAAGAAATAAAAACATTGAGGTTTGCCGATAAAATTGTATTTTAGTTAGAGACAAACCAGGCGAACAGAGTGGAAGGTGTCTTGAAAGGTGGATATAAGGTGAAAATCAACAAAATCAAAACAAGGATAATGTCATGTGGTTGAATTAGATCAGGTGAAGCTGAGGGAATTACATTAGGAAAGGATACACTTAAAGATGAGTTTTGCTTTTTGGGCAGTAAAATAACGTACAGAAGATGTAAAATGTACACTGGCAATGAAAAGTGTTTCTGGAGAAGGAACGTATTTTAACATCGAATATAAAAGTAAGTGTTAGGAAACCATTTCTCTACGTATTTGTATCGAGCGTTTTTTGAAATGTGGTGTTTCAAAAGGATGCTGAAGATTAGATGTGTAGATGATGCAACTAAAGAGGAAATTCTGAACAATACTGGGGAGAACACAAATTTGTGACACAATCGGACTAGTTCTGAAACATCAAGGGCTCGACAACTTAGTACTGGAGGGAAGTGTGGAGGGTAAAAATCGTAGAGGGAGACCTAGAGAAGAATACTGTAAGCAGATTTAAGAGGACGTAGGTTTCAGTAGTTACTCAGAGGTGAAGAGGCTTGCATAGAGTAGAGTAGCATGGAGAACTGCATCAAACCAATCATCGGACTGAAAACCACAGAAAAAACAACAATAACAGATCATATGAACGAATTTTTATATCGAAATGATGTGGAACGAATCAGTTCACAGGAAATGTGTATCCGATTAGTTTTAACATTAACAACATATTAGTTCTTACTCTTACATACGCAATTGAGCCTGAAACTGTATGATTTATTTTCTTTCTTTTTACGAAAGCCACTGGTTTTAAAGATACAAATTCGTTAATGAAGGAGTTATTTTAGAATGCCTTGTCGAGCAGAAATGATTGTAGAATATAGTTAAAACTTGCTTCGTTACATGGCATGCAATTTATATTATTCGGCAAATGATTAAAAATCTATATTTTTCAGATTGAACTACTTTTTGATTCATTGCCAGTTTTAATAAAAGGTAAGAAAGAAAAATTCTTATTTTAGTGTTGTAGGTGCACATATCATTGCTCTTCTCAAATTGTGACGGATTACACTGACGAAAAAAAAAAAAAAAAGTCGCAGGACCACGAAGGAGTCGTGCGACGTAAAGAAAAGTTTGTATGTGTGGTTGGTTCTGCATCTGAAAGAGGATGTCTACTCTCTTTTCACACCAATCGCATTAGGGCGGCGCTAGTTGCGCCACTATGAGGATGAAAATCAGAGTTGCTTCAGATGCGCCCTGTAACGACCTTTAGCGTTAGACACCTTTGAGACAGGTCGTGGTGAGTTGATATTAGTCAAGAATGCCTTTAAGGTGACCTCACTGAGTTTGAATGAGGTTTTGTAATAGGGCTACAAGGAGCTGGATGTTCCTTCTACGCTACTGCAGAAAGGCTTGGCAGGAATGTAGCCACTATACATAATTGCCGGCAGCGGTGGTCACGAGAATGTACAGCTGCAACAACAACGGGCTCTGAATGACCACGTGGCCCAAACGAAAGGAGAGACAATCGTGTTCGGTGTATGGCTCTGGGGCATCGTAATGCATCTGCAGCAGCAATTTGAGCAACAGTTGGTGTCAAGATAGAGTTCATTGGACCACGGTGGAGATCTGTTGTGCTTTCTGATTAAAGCTGGTTGTGCATCGGTACCAGTGACGGTCGTGCGTTGTTTAGGAGCAGGCCAATTGAAGGCCTGCATCTAGCCCGTCTGCGTGCTAGAGACGCTAGATCTGCTCCTTGAGTTATGGTTTGCGGTGCGATTTTGTATGACAGCAGGAGTGCCCTCGTGGATATCCCATGCGCCCTGACTGCAAATTTGTTCGTCCGTTTGGCGAGTAGACCCGTTCTGCTGCCATTCGTGAATAGCCCACATAACACTGTTATAATCCAACATGCTCTACAGAGTATCGACATACTGCCTTGGTCTGCTCGACCACTAGATCTGTGTCCATATGAGACATATGGGACATCATCGGATGATAACTTCAGCGTCGTACACAACCAGCATTCAAATGGTTCAAATGGCTCTGAGCACTATGGGACTTAACATCTGTCATCAGTCCCCTAGAACGTAGAACTACTTTAACCTAACTAACCTACGGACATCACACACATCCATGCCCGTGGCAGGATTCGAACCTGCGACCGTAGCAGTCTTGCGGTTCCGGACTGAAGCGCCTAGAACCGCTCGGCCAGCGTGGCCGGCACAACCAGCATTAACCGTCCCTGTATTGACCGAGGAAGTGCAACATACAGGGAACTCCCTCCCACAAACTGACATCACCTCTTGTACAACACAAACCATGTAAGTTTACATCTTTCATTTAACATTCTGACGGTTACACTGGTTGTTAATGAACCAGGTTTCCACATTTGCGGTGGCTTATCTCGTGCTTACGTTAACTTGTGATCTTGCAATGTTAATCACTTAAATATGTTACCTAGACATATGTATTCCAGAAACTTCATTACTCTAATTTTGTTATTTTTTTTGTATTACGACTTTTTCGTGAATGTATTTATGATTAATTTCATTAGCAAAGGTATCTATTGTGATGGTGCCTTTAAAACGCCTACCTCCTTGAAGAGACGTCTCATAGACGACTGCAGTTGAACACCACATGATATTCTTACTGCTCTCTTTTGTGAAATCAGTAGTTTCCCTTCTTATTCCATAAGACATTATTGACCGGAAATACGCAAAATATGTTGATTCGTTTGTTTCAAAGACTAGCATTTATACTGTTACACAACAGAAATGTATTATGTGCAAATGTAACATTTTCTTGAAGTCCTCTCCACCCGGCACCGAACCAACGCAAGCCATCCAATGACCCATGTCGAAACCAAAACCACAAACCGGCGTAACGCCGTCATTGTAGGAAGCAGAAAGAGTCTAGAAGATAGTGCCTCACTTTGCACGAGCAAGAGGCTTGAATCATAAACTCAGAGAGGGAAAGAAATCACGTAATTGTAACAGCACAGCCTGATTTCGTGAGAGAGAGTAAAAGTTTCACGAGAACACGTATTAGCCTGCTGATATGGCAGAAAGGCAACAAGCGGAAGCCCTGAAACCCATTCTTGCGAATTAGAGATGTGGTGAAGACTGCTGATGAGCCAGCAAAACTAGGCCACATTGAGTTGCCGCCGGCCAGGCATAGCGTCATTTCCTCAAAAAAAGTAGTAATAAATACTCAGGCTTCCCAGCCGTAGTCTCCACCTTTATGCAGCAGTATACCAGCCACGAAGCCGAACCAGTGATGTGCTGCTGCCATTCACCAAAATGATTTCTCCCTTCGAGAGTACCGGCCACCCGATTCTGCTGTCACACTTCTATAGTCATTCAAGAATGTCTATTGTCATTAGCGCGTAAATATCAGATCGTGCATTGCTAGCTGGAGGCGACTTTAACCTGCCGAGTATAGACTGGGATGCCTATGGATTTATAGCAGGAGATACAGACAGTCATGTGTAGTACTTTTCAACACGTTTTCTGAAAACTGCCTTGAGCAGCTAGTTCGGCAACCCACACGCAATGGAAATATCTTCGACCTTGTAGCTACAAATAGATCGTAACTTGTCGTTAACGTCAGTATAGAATCGGGGCCTGAAATTTAGTGGATTACTCCTACTACCCTTCTTGCTTCTTGAGTACTGGTGTGTCCAGTTCCACTTTCCAGTCTTTGGATACGGATCTTTCGTCGAGCGACGATCTGGTATACAGTCTGGACTAGAAGACTTGCTTTTATTAAGAGATTTAAGTTCCCACTATTCCGAGAATATCTACTTCTAAGTTACTCGTGTTGGCAGCTGTTCTTGATTCAAATTCTGGAATATTTACTTCGTCTTCTTTGGTGAAGAAATTTCGAAAGACTGTGTTTAGTAACTTAGCTTTTGCAGCACTGTCATCGTTTGTGTTTCCATTGCTATCGCGCAGACAAGGCATTGACTGCGTCTTGCCGCTATCATATGTTACATACGACCATAGTCTCTTTGGATTATTCGAGACAAATTTTCGTTGTGGAAACTACACTACTGGAAATGGAAAAAAGAACACATTGACACCGGCGTGTCAGACCCACCATACTTGCTCCGGAGACTGCGAGAGGGCTGTACAAGCAATGATCACACGCACGGCACAGCGGACACACCAGGAACCGCGGTGTTGGCCGTCGAATGGCGCTAGCTGCGCAGCATTTGTGCACCGCCGCCGTCAGTGTCAGCCAGTTTGCCGTGGCATACAGAGCTCCATCGCAGTCTTTAACACTGGTAGCATGCCGCGACAGCGTGAACGTGAACCGTATGTGCAGATGACGGACTTTGAGCGAGGGCGTAAAGTGGGCATGCGGGAGGCCGGGTGGACGTACCGCCAAATTGGTCAACACGTGGGGCGTGAGGTCTCCACAGTACATCGATGTTGTCGCCAGTGGTCGGCGGAAGGTGCACGTGCCCGTCGACCTGGGACCAGACCGCAGCGACGCACGGATGCACGCCAAGACCGTAGGATCCTACGCAGTGCCGTAGGGGACCGCACCGCCACTTCCCAGCAAATTAGGGACACTGTTGCTCCTGGGGTATCGGCGAGAACCATTCGCAACCGTCTCCATGAAGCTGGGCTACGGTCCCGCACACCGTTAGGCCATCTTCCGCTCACGCCCCGATATCGTGCAGCCCACCTACAGTGGTGTCGCGACAGGCGTGAATGGAGGGACGAATGGAGACGTGTCGTCTTCAGCGATGAGAGTCGTTTCTGCCTTGGTGCCAATGATGATCGTATGCGTGTTTGGTGCCGTGCAGGTGAGCGCCACAATCAGGACTGCATACGACCGAGGCACACAGGGCCAACACCCGGCATCATGGTGTGTTGAGCGATCTCCTACACTGGCCGTACACCTCTGGTGATCGTCGAGGGGACACTGAATAGTGCACGGTACATCCAAACCGTCATCGAACCCATCGTTCTAGCATTCCTAGACAGGCAAGGGAACTTGCTGTTCCAACAGGACAATGCACGTCCGCATGTATCCCGTGCCACCCAATGTGCTCTAGAAGGTGTAAGTCAACTACCCTGGCCAGCAAGATCTCCGGATCTGTCCCCCATTGAGCATGTTTGGCACTGGATGAAGCGTCGTCTCACGCGGTGTGCACGTCCAGCACGAACGCTGGTCCAACTGAGGCGCCAGGTGGAAATGGCATGGCAAGCCGTTCCACAGGACTACATCCAGCATCTCTACGATCGTCTCCATGGGAGAATAGCAGCCTACATTGCTGCGAAAGGTGGATATACCCTGTACTAGTGCCGACATTGTGCATGCTCTGTTGCCTGTGTCTATGTGCCTGTGGTTCTGTCAGTGTGATCATTTGATGTATCTGACCCCAGGAATGTGTCAATAAAGTTTCCCCTTCCTGAGACAATGAATTCACGGTGTTCTTATTTCAATTTCCAGGAGTGTATTATGAGCATCTCGGTTTGATATCCGCGCTAAATTTCGAGCTTCTGTAGAAGATTGCCAATCTTCGGGATATCGAGTTCGTTTAAATTTGGCATGCTTTTTTCGTTGTTTTTGCAACAGTGTTCTGACCCGCTTTGTGCACCAAGTAGGATTAGTTCCGTTGTTTGTTAATTGATTTGGTAAAAATCTCTCTATGTTGTCGACACTATGTCTTTGAATTCAAGCCGCATGTGGTCTACACTTAGACTGTCAATTTGGAATGATTGGGGATTGTCTCTCAGGAAGAGGTCAAGTGAATTTTTATCTGATTTTTTGAATGGATATATTTTTCGTCTGTTGTTAGAAGATGGGGGTTACAATATTCAATGTAGCTACGACAAACCTGTGTTCACTAAATCCTGTATCCATTTTGATGCTCGTTATTAGCTCAGGATTATTACTTACGTATTTTCATTTTTATGTACATGACCAAAAGTTTGAAGTTGTAACATTGCTAAAACGGTTGTTGTACTTAAAGGGTCTTTCTAGAAGATTAATAATATGGGCACTCACACTGAGTGAGTTCGACTATGAAGTAGTTCATAAACCGAAAAAGGGGCACACAAATATAGACATATTGAGCAGAAAAATCAGAATGCTGTAAAAAATTAGCTGACTGGCAGAAGGCCCAAGCAGTGATGTAGAGTGTGAGGCATTTAAACTTCATATGACGGCCTACTCTGTAGATCGACAAGTTTCAAACTATGCATAGTAAAACAGCAATATTCAGGAACGATCTTTTGCAAGTGCTTGACCAAGTTTTAATAGGTCATAGTAGTCACAGACCTACTGACACTAGAGTTGCCGAAATATATAGGTAGAAACGTAGAAAACGTGATGCTGAAGAGTGTGTACATAGTTTTATATCTTGTGCACAAAGCGCTGATCTTAGCAAGCTAAAAGTTCCATTGCAAACAATGTCATAAGTCAACAACTCATATGAAGTGCTCAGATTGGACGTCTTAGGACCATTTAATAGAACCCCTGCATGAAATAAGTACCATAAATAATAGTAGCTCACTTTTCCTGATACACTGAAATTGTAGCAATCCCAGAACGGCAAGCTAACTTAGCAGTACAATCCTTTTCAGAGTACCATATGACGTAATAACAAGACATGGTACAAATTTCATACCGGATTTAACGAAACAGTTATGTCGTTTGCTTCATATTCACAACTTACGAAGAAATTTCCATCGACAAGCAAACGGACGAACAGAAAGAGTCCACAGGACGATTTCCTAAATGTTGTGCCAGTATGTTCACAGCCAACTCAATAACTGGGAGTTGAGCGCTATTAACAACCCGTGTACACCCAAAAGCAAAACCTAAAAGTTTTTAACTAAATACCATGGCCTGTACCTGGCCATTGCAGTGTCGTCACTAATACTTTTTAAATTTCAGTTGCCAACGAAAACATCTGTTGTTCACATATGCCGAGTGAAACCACTCAAAGGAGCTGTTGATGATTTACCACAAGTTCCATCAGTTGCACTAGTCTAGAAAAAAAGCATACAAAAACAGTAGGAAACAGGTACCCAATGACGATCAAGAGATACACAATATGATTATGCACACAGATTGACAAATAAGCTATGTTCAGACTCCTTATTTCGTTTTAGTTTGCTGTAAATTAGTTATCTGTATGAGCTTTATATATTTCTAGTCGTTTCATATAGGATGGTGTTCATAAATTTATACTGATTAGGGTAGAGTTCATTTTTTTTCTTTTCATGTACAAATTTTCGCGAAATGGAAGGAATTGACGAAACATGAATTTCTCTTAGGTGGCGTACCACTATGGAAGTACAAGAACGTTATCGTAGTCCTGATAACGTTTCACTTCATCGAGGACAGAATACCGAATACAGTTAGAAAACTAGCCTTATTCTACCACGTAGAATCCGCTGAAATTAGTTCAGGCACAGCAAAACTGGACATATCCGTTCAGTTTCTCATAGTGGGTATGAACTCAAAATACCTGTGTTTTACCACTCATTAGTGGGAAACGGTCAGAAGTTGATACAAATACAAACGGAAGAAGTATTATTAATCTCTAAACAAAGAAATGGTTCAAATGACTCTGAGCACTATGGGACTCAACTGCTGTGGTCATGAGTCCCCTATAACTTAGAACTACTTAAACCTAACTAACCTAAGGACATCACACACATCGATGCCCGAGGCAGGATTCGAACCTGCGACCGTAGCAGTCGCACGGTTCCGGACTGCGCGCCTAGAACCGCGAGACTACCGCGGCCGGCAAACAAAGAAATGCTTACATCCTCCTGCCACAAGAAGAGTTAGAAGTCTGTATAAGAGAAAGCACTATGATTTGTGCCGTGAGAACGATACAGACTTAAGTACAGGCATATGGGGTGTATACACTCAAGCGCCATAGAAACTGCTATAGGCAAGAGTATTCAAATACAGAATACAGAAAACATGCAGAATACGGCGCTGCGGTCGGCAACGCCTATATAAGACAACAAGTGCCGGGCGTAGTTGTTAGATCGGTTACTGCTGCTACAATGGCAGGTTATGATTTAAGTGAGTTTGAACGTAGTCTCATAACCGGCGCACGAGCGGTGGGACACAGCATCTCAGAGGTAGCGATGAAGTGGGGATTTTCCCGTACGTCCATTTCACGAGTGTACCGTAAATATCATGGATCCAGTAAAACATAAAACCTCCGACATCGCTGCCGCCGAAAAAAGATCCTGCAAGAACGAGACAACGATGAATGAAGAGAATCGTTCAACGTGACAAAAGTGCAATCCTTCCTCAAATTGCTGCAGATTTCAATGCTGGGACATCAACAAGTGTCAGCGTGCGAACCATTCAACGAAACATCATCGGTATGGCCTTTAAGAGCCGAAGGCCCACCCATGTACCCTTGATGATTGCACGACACAAAGCTTTACGCCTCGCCTGGGCCCGTCAAGACCGATATTGGATTGTTAACGACTAGAATTGATGACTGGAAACATGTTGCCCGGTCGGAAGGGCCTCGTTTCAAATTGTATTGAGCGGGTGGGCGTGTACAGGTATGGAGGCAACCTCATGAATCCATGGACCCTACACGGCAGCTGGGGATTGTTCAAGCTGGAGGAGGCTCTGTAATGCTGTGGGGCGTCTGCAGTTGGGGTGATATGGGAACCCTAATACGACTAGATACGACTCTGACAGGTTACACGTACGTAAGAATCCTGTCTCATCACATACATCCATGCAAGTCTATTGTGCATTCTGGCGGACTTGGGCAATTCTAACAGAACAATGTGACACCCCACACGTCCAGAATTGCTACAGGTGGCTCCAGGAATACTCTCCTGAGTTTAAACAATTCTGTTGGCCACCCAACTCCCGAGACATGAACATTATTTAGTATATCTGGGATGCCTTGCTACGTACTGTTCAGAAGAGATCTCCACTCTCTTGTACTCTTACGGATTTATGGACAGTATTGAAGGATTCATGGTATCAATTCTCTCCAGCAGTACTTCGGACATTAGTCGAGTCCATGCCACTTCTTTTGCTGCACTTCAGCGTGTTCACCGGAGCCCTACACGAATTAGGCAGGTGTACCTGTTTCTTTGGCTGTTCAGTGCATAAGCCTGTAGGGTAGCATGGTTGTTGCCGCTGCGTGTAGAATCTTCTGGGTTGTTAGGTAGCGTCATATTTCTTCTATGCGATCGACATTTAGACCTCTCCACTGCAATCTTCCTCATGATCCTGTGGTGTTCAAGGTTGAAGAACAGTCAGAGGTCAGTCTAGCGTTCTCTTATTGAGGGCGAGTTTTCCCAAGCTTATGCTGGAGAAGAGTTACTGGTTTAAATTCTCCCTGGTGCTATTGGTGGGCCACCATCATTTGATAGAAGCGAAACAGGCAGGGCCTGACAAGGGGACTGTATATCAGAAATATTATTGACCGCAGGGGTGGCTTCCCTGACGTTGTTTGTGTTGGTATTGGTCGCAGACCGCGTCCGCTCGTTCACTTCCTTGATGGCGGAGAGCCAAAAAGTCGGAAGCCCATAGTTGTTCTCTCTTTTGAAGTTACATGCATACTTAGAAATTTCAGTCCCTACTTGGACTTTTTTTCTATAAATTTGATTTCCCTAGCCAGCAGACGCACGTTACTGAACTCGGTGTCGAGGCCACAGTTGTCGTGATAATCTGCTACCGCACATTGCACACCTTGTTTTAGCCGCGAGTGGCTTTCGTGTTCCTTAATACGTTCCTTAACAGCCCTTCCAGTTTCGCCTACATACACTTCATCATAGTCACATGTCACTTCATAAGCGGCCGGCCGCGGTGGTCTCGCGGTTCTAGGGGCGCAGTCCGGAACCGTGCGACTGCTACGGTCGCAGGTTCGAATCCTGCCTCGGGCATGGATGTGTGTGATGTCCTTAGGTTAGTTAGGTTTAAGTAGTTCTAAGTTCTAGGGGACTGATGACCACAGCAGTTGAGTCCCATAGTGCTCAGAGCCATTTGAACTTCATAAGCATCCGCGACCTGCGGTGTGGAGGTAACCTGGTGCATCGGCCTTGCGTCGGAAAAACCTTTTTACTTTTTTATTTTTTTATTTTTTTTATTGAAGTAATAGGTCTGAATACCATTTTTCCGTAGAGTTCTGCGGGTACTTTCTGTGGTCCCACAGACAAACGATAGCTTAACGGAGTGATAAGTCGGTTCTTCATTATTTCCATTAGCCTAATTAATATTTCACATCAGAGTCCTGTCTACGGACGAATTAATATAGCCATTGGTCTTCATTGTTTTCTCTAAGAAATCCGGTTCCGATTCGAAGATGTTGTCGTCGCTTACAGGGAAGGCATGTGATGTCAGTGTTGAGCACTGCTCACTTCTGGCCTAGGTGGTGGTGAAAATCGGCATCTAAGTACCTATTTGTATTAGTAGACGTTCTATATTGTCTGTGTCCTAGACTGTTAGATCTGAGTACCCACACATCTACGAACAGGAGACCGATCTCACTCTCAGCCTCCAAAGTAAAGTTTGTTTTGTGGTGAATCCCACTTAAGCAATTGTGGAACCCGTAAAGCTCATCTTCGCTGTGTGACCATAGAACAAAAGTGTCATTTACATAGTGGAACCAACAGGGAGGCTTTAAAGGAGCATTACTGTTGCTCAAAAGTTTCATAAAAATGCTGCTAATGGTGATGTGACTGGAGACTGTGCCTAAAACTATCCTCTATATTTAAAGAAACTCGATGGAAGATATTATTCACTTAAGTCACAAACATATGGAGCAACTTTCTCCCTTATGATCTCCATTGTGCCTGATACTGGGGTGATTTTAATAAATAAATACTTTACAACAAAGCTTACGAGAATATCACTTGGAATAAAGAACCTCTTAAAAAAAGAAAAAGGAAAAAAAGACACATTGTTGATAAAGTATTTGTTTGTTCAACTATATGTTCCAGTTCTCCAGATAAACGACACTGCAAAAAGTTTGCTGGCGAGTTCACCCTATTCGCTAGTGATGTTAAAGGAAATGATTCTTTGTTATCTTTCGTAGGCCGTATATTCTTTTGAGACAGGCATTCACGGTAATAGAGGTGTCCATTCTAGAGCCATATAATAGATTTTTCACTTCACGAACGATTCTGTTCGCCGGACCGCGACAAAGGAGCTTGGCTTTCTCAAAGGATTATTTTTCATTCCTGAACGTGAAAGGTAATTCTTCGAGAATTCCAGTAGTCGTGCTGGTGAAACGTCAGATTATCAATCAAACAGCTGGCGGTGGAAGCCAAAGCTGACGTCTCCAGGCAATTTGTCAAGAAGTAACCGCGAATACGTATGCTTACACTCCAGCATTTGCCACTGTTATACGTATTTATATTATCCTTTTATATAATTTCTATTCTGAATTGAGAAAAAAATGTGATGGAAAGAGCTGGTGGATCTATGTACTTAAAATAATAAAGACTATATTTACATAAAATTTACGTCTTAAATAATCGGGCTAAGGTGCTATCTTTAGAATTCTTATTCTTACATCGGAAATGGTTATCTTCTAGAAAAAAACCTTAAGTAAACTGGTAAGCTTTGCACATTTTTTTTCAAAATTTTCTAGTAGGTGGAAGATATTACAAGAATCCACCGGCCTTAAACGAAGAAAGATAATTTAAAACGTCATAAGAGAACTGGTCTGTCTTTGTAATTTAAAAAGGATCTTGAACAACGGGGATTGAAAACTGAATTTCGTTTCCAAGAGGGCTTTGAGCGCGCCGGTCCGATCGTCAGCTTTAATGCCTCTCGCTCCTCTCGGAGCCGGATAATAAACGTGAGATGTTTTATTCAGGAGCCAATTAAATTATCGGCTCAGCTGGGAGAGTCAATACCACGTCTCGAAATGCTGAGGAAGCTTTATGTTTTAAGGGAACGGCGGGAGAAGTTTTAATGAGACACGTCCTGCACAAATGTCTGCAGATAAGATTTTCGTTGAGACTCTAACTTAGATATCTCCACCCGAGCGAAGGCGAGGGTACTTACTCTGAGAGCACGTCCGTGCTATACGTGGACCCGTTTGTAAAATAACTTCGAAATGTAAATTGTTGTGATCCAAAACTGCGAAAATTTTAATGTATGCGTATAAATATGAATAAGAGAAAGTACGCAATTAAAATAAACGTCTGACATAAAAAACTGAAGCACACAGAAGACAAGTACATTTAGATCTATACCTACATGGTTACTCTGCAAATAACACTTAAGTGCGTGGCAGAGGGTTTATCGAACCAGCTTCACACGAATTCGTTATTATTCCACTGTCGAACAGCTCGCAGAAAAAGAGAACATATGTATCTTTCCGTTCAGTCTCTGATTTCCTTTATTTTATGATGATGATAGTTTCTCCCTATGTAGGTCGGAAGCAACTAAATATGTTCGCATTCGGAGAAAGAAATTTGTAACTGAAAGTCCGTGAGAAGGTCCCGCCGCAACGAAAAATGCCTTTGCTTTAATTATTTCCACTCCAAATGCTGTATCATGTCCGCTACGCTCTATCCCCCGTTTCTCTAATGCAAAACGTGCTGCCCTTCTTTTAACTTTCTCGATGTACTCCGTTAATCCTATCTGGTAAGGAACCCACACCGCGCAGCAGTACTCAAAAAGTGGACGGACAAACTAGTGTAGGCAGTCTATTTAGTATATCTTTTACATTTGCTAAGTGTCCTGCCAATAAAACGCAGTCTTTGGTTCGCCTTCTCCACAATATTTCCTATGTGTCCCTTCCACTTTGTCTTATGTCGATCTAACATCTTAAACGTACATACTATCGTTGGATAGTCCGCTCCTCGTGGTCTTGCGGTAGTGTACTCGGTTCCCGGCGGGGTCAGGGATTTTCTCTGCCTCGTGATGACTGGGTGTTGTGTGATGTCCTTAGGTTAGTTAGGTTTAAGTAGTTATAAGTTCTAGGGGACTGATGACCATAGATGTTAAGTCCCATAGTGCTCAGAGCCATTTTTTGAACCCGGCTAGGTCAGGGATTTTCTCTGTGGAGCGGCAGCCGAACCGCCCGCGAGGGGTCTCTCGGCCACCAATGCCATACGCTCTTTATTTATTATTATCTTCCGATATATAAATGATAAGAGTTTGAATTCTCTGTGAAGTATAGGATGGCCATCAGAGTGCATTAGTGTCGTTCGTATTTACTGTTGTTGCCGGGCCTGGTTGAGTGTATAAGGTGCATGAACTCCGTCCTATTTTGATTGATCACTGTAGAATACACGGACACTCGTGTGAGACTGCGTTATCAGCAGCCGATGTGGGCATCCATTTAGCCGGCTAGTCGAATCGTGCATTATCCAGATTTGTTGGCCATTCGGATGTGACAGTAGCTACATGTTGGGAATTATGAGATCGTGATGACAGGCATACTCGTCGTCAAGATTCCAGTCCGCCATGTCTCACCACCACAGGTAAGGATCACCGTATTGTGAACTAAGCACATCGTAACCGTTGCACATGTGTGACTGCCACCTGAGAACAAGTAATGGAATGCGTGCAACATTCTACGTCGTCTGGCATGATTGGTCGCAGACTAGCAGCAACCGTCCCATGAGTAGGGTGCCGTTAACACCCAACGGCTGCGTTTGGAGTGGTATCGTGTCTGGGAAGCATGGGTTGCCAGTGAAAAGCATCGCATTGTCTTGGGTGATGAACCACGGTTGTTTACTACCACGGACTACCAACGTCCGGCAATATGGCGTCGACCTTGGGAGAAGTTCCATTCTTGCAGCGACCGTGGGAAAGGTCCCATTCTTGCAATGTGTTGGGGAGGCATAGCGATATTATTCCTGGAGTCGTGGTGTAGGTTACCATTGGGTATGAGTTCAGGTCTGATAGCTCAACGCTAAATCACGGACATCCTACGTCTTCATGTGTTATCTTTCATACGACAATATTGTATCAATTTTTCAACAGGACAATGTGCTCGCCCACACACGACACGTGTCACACGTGTCTCTATGTACTATCTGCGTGATGTACACGTACTATTTACTACTTAACCATCAAGATGCTCAGATCTGTCCTCAACAGAAAATATGTGAGATCACCTAGGATGCCCAATCCTTTCTAGTTGTGGGCCAACTTGTTTTGGGAAAGAAAACAGCGACTTTATGACACCCTTCACAGCCGAATCAGTGCAGGCATGCAGACCAGTATACGCTTATACTGCCATGTTCTTTGTAACTTTGACTCGTAATCACTGAAATAACATCACATTTTCTCTAAACCCAAGATGTTTCATTTCGTTTCCTCATCCCAGGCACCGCACTCTTCTTCCTTTTTTTTCGGTCAGTGTATTAAGGAAGATAATGATGAATAAATGTCTGTGGGAATTTCAGAATATCTACTCACTCGCTGCAGCTACTATACACAAAGCCTGCTAGCTTGAGCTAACGACTCTCTTTGAAAAAAAGAGAGGAAATAAATGAAAATAGTAGTAGCCCGTAAGTAATAGATGGACTTCACGAAATAATAACCGCTTAGCGTGCCTCGTGGAAAGACTTCAAGGGAGAGTGACAGAATATGTTTGCTTGAACCTACAGTAAAGGAACCACAGGTGCAAGATGAAAACTATTGCTGCACTATATTAAGATTCTGAGAAGGAAATGTCAGTATTCGGTGAGATAACGGAAATGGTTTCTTGATGCAAGTTATGAATGGTTCTGCGAAAGAATACGTCCACGTATTTTGCTGTTTCAATATGGGGTGTTTCACACGTCTGTGCCCTGAATATATAGGATGTCCCAAAAATACTGACGAGGTTTAGAGTCAGGTTCCTTAAATCAAAACAAGAAAAAATGTCTATTAAACTTGGGCTCAAAAAAGCATACCTTAAAAGATATGAGCATTTGCTCTTCTTCGATATTATGAAATACGTCTTTTCTACATCAAGCTCTTGACTTTCCATTTTCTGGGAGGAGGTACTATGCATCAAAACTTTCTATCAAACACGTGGTCTAAAATGCGTAAGTTAAGAGTTATGAGCACCCTTTCAGTAGAAGAGATGCGTTTCACTTTAACGAAGATGAACAAGTGCTGGTATCTCTTAAAGTATTCATTTTAGAGCCAATATTTATTAGTTATTTTTTTCTTGCTTTGGTGGAAGAAATCTGTCCAGAAGCGTGTCGATGTGTTTCTATAACAGTGATGAGCAAAAACATTATGATCACGTGCTTAATAGCGTGTGGTTCCACGGTTGGAACACAATACGCTAGAGATTCTGCGTGAGATGGATTCGAAAAGTCCTTGCTAGGTCTCCAGAGGTATGTGGCACCAGATGTCCAGATATATATCACGCAATTCTCGTAAATGACGACCCGACAGCGTCCCAGATGTCTTTCCTCAGGTTGATACCAAGCGAATTTGGGTGACAAGACAACGAAGGAGTCCGCTATCATGCTCCCATCACTGTAGAAGTATTGTGGCAGTTATCCTGCATGGACATGCCATGGCCATCGGGGAAGACATCAAGAATGAAGGAATAGTGATAACCACAATAATGGTCACATAGTTCTCAGTTGTAGTGATACCTTCGACTGCTACCACAGGTCCCAGATGAACGTCCGCCGAAGTATAACGCTGTTCCCAGTGGTCTGCATCAGTGGCGCGGTGCATGTTTTGAGCAGCCGTTTGCCTAGATGGCAGCGTATCCGGACACAACCATTGAGCTGGTATAACCAGAACAGTAAACAAAAGGGAGCCAAGTTAGTTACTTAAGAAGATTATACCCCTAGTACATAATAATAATACAGAAGCAACGTCACACAACATAAAAAATCTTTTTGTGTCTTAACAAAATTCTTCTTGTTACCGAAAATGTTTTATTAAGTGACACATTTGTATAAACTTTAGAGCTGTCTAAAATCTCTGACAGGTAGCATCTGAATATATATGTTCGCAACTGGTTTAGCAAACTCATAACAACTTTTTATACTAAAAGATGGTCGAAATGTATACGAAACTTTTACATTCTTCTTCAGATGATTGTCGTTCATTATAGGGCAAATATATTTTTCTTACTTGTGGATTCTAATTTGAGATTTCAATTCTAGAATCCGATTGTTCATTACGACAGTCGTAACTGTTCCATATTCCCTACCTAAAAAGTTTTTACTTATGGTATTGTTGGAAACTTTATTAACTTCAGTAATGCCATTTTCAATTCAACTTTTTCCTTTTTCCTATGGAGCTTTAGTGACAGTAGCTTTCTCTCTCTCTATGTTTTATTTAGATTATTTAAAAAATGCATTTCATTATTTATTATCATTCTAGTGCCTTTTTGTGCTGGTACCACCGTTTTAACATTGTCTGTTGTTTTCGTTAAATTTATCTATTCCTTGGTTGCAACTTTTGTTTCTGCTTTTCTCTTTCTATTTAAGAAGAGATCTACTGGAGACCTTTGTCTAACAGTATCTGTTCATCACTACGTTTAATTTTGTTCTGGTCAAAAACTCTATCACGAAACAAGTATATTTTATGAATCCAATTTTGTGCATTATTACTATAGTTCTTAGATAAGTTGAAAATGTTTTCTTTTTCTGAATGTATGGCAAAACATGAGCGTACTGCAGTGGTGACTACTCATTTCATCGTTTACATTGCAACCTTGGCACTTTTGTTTTATACGATCCTCGTATTAGCGTTTACAACCATAACAATCCACTTTTAGCTTTCACAGACTGCGCTAGTGGGGAGGTGTTTACAGTCTTAGCTTTAGCAAATCTTGTTCCGCCAACTAACGCAATGCACTATTTATTAAAAACTACTCTAGATGTTTCTCGGCAATTTTCTGTCTAATAGTCGATAATCAATTTAGATCACCACTTGCATGATTTGATATAATGGTGCAATACCTAACCTTGTAACTCGGTGCCCCTTTGAGACTTCTAGTGGCTGAACCTTTGCCTCTGTCTCAACTAGTACTACATTTGAAGAGGTACTCATTGCCATGAGGTTTTAATGGTATGTTCCTCGTCAATTTTTATTTTTCAGTACATACTGTATGAAGGTAAGACAGGTTATCAACAGTGCTTTTTGCTGATGATTGCATGATCAGTAGAAACCCGTTGTTATTGCATAAATTTGTGATGCAGCCATACATTATGTATTTATATACAGCCCACCAACCATAGGAAATACCAGACATGTTTGCAGATCCTTGGTACCATTATCAGTGATCTTCGGTCCTAATCTGTTCACGTATTGAGAGAGCGACCAATCTTTCTGTTCTCGACCTGATCTCTTCTTTCCTTCTCTCACGATTCTTATGCGGGACATACGGAGGTGGCACTGTAATAGTCGCACAGTGCCCATCGAATCCAGTTATCTCAATATAACCAGCCACTTCTCGCGGCAACAACATTGCCTGTCTTCCAGTGATTCTAATAGAAACTCCCTGCGAACGGCTGTTACACTTGTATATCTACATCTGCTTCTACGAACACTATCAGATCAAAATATCCGGCCCTGCTCCTATGAATTGTGAAACTGACGACCAGCTAACACGAGAGGTTGATATGCCAGTATAAAAAGAGCCGTGGTGTACTGTGTTGTCAGTATAGAAGCAGAAACAGTTGAATGGGTTGGTCAGTAGAGATCAGAGACTTCGAAAGTGTACGAGTCATTGGATTTCACCTGAGTAGCAAATCCATCCGCGACATTCAAACCCCTTCTAAAGCTGCCCACATCGACTATTGTTGATGTGACTGAGAAGTGGAAACGAGAATCAAAAATCGCGGCAAAACCAAGGCCAGGCACCCCTCATGTATCGACTGACCGAGGCCGTCGAGCACTGCGGAGGGTGGTTGTAAATAATCGCATGAAATCAGCTGAAGGAATCACTCATGAATGTAAAGTAATACAAGCGGTCCGGCTGGAACAATGTTAATGCGTAGGGAATTGAAAACAATGGGGCGCAACTGTTGTGTAGCTCCTCCAAATCCTTGAATTTCTAAATGTTAAGCGACACTTGAGGTGGTGGAAAGAGCGACGCAACTGGACAATGGATGGTTGGAAGCGTCTGACTGGAGTGATAAATCGTGCTATTCTCTGTAGCAATTCGACGGGAGGATTTTGGTTTGACGAATGCCTGGACAACGTTGCTTGCCATCATGTGTAGTGCCAACAGTAAAGAATGGAAGGGGTTCTAGTACGTTATGGGGGTATTTTTCGTGGTTGGGGTGTGGACCCCTCATGTTGCTTAAGAAAAAATTGAATGCGGAAGGAGTTGTACAAATTTTACTGCATTGTGTACTATGTTCAGTAGAGCAACAGTTTGGAGATGATGATTGTTTCAGCAGGACAATGTACCCTGTCATAAAGTAGCATGTTAATGCTTTATGGACAAAATTCCTGGAATGGACTGTCCTGTTCTGAGTTCAGAGCTGAACCCAAAGGCGCTCCTATGGGATGAGTTAGAGGGTCAACTGCGCTCCCAATACCACGTCCAACTTCACTACCCTCTCTGGCTCTTGAGGGAGAATGGACTGTAGTTTCTTCGTGGACATTTAGATACCTTACCGAAAGTTCCGCAGAAGAGTTAGAGCTGTCAGAAAGCCGAAGGGTGCGCACACCCTGTACTAATGTCCAGTGACAGAGTCCAAATACTTTGGATCAGATAGGATGTATACTCTGCGGTACAGAGCTTGGCTGAGGGCACGTTGTGCAGTTGTTAGTCATTCCTTTTCCTACTCCATTCGCAAATGGAGCAAGGGAACACCGGTTACCGTTATAACTTTGTATGGGGATTTACCTCTAACGGTCCTCACACGATAAGAACGATGAGGGCAGTGGAATCGTTCTGCAGTCTGTCACAAAATGCTGGCTGTTCTCTAAGCTTCTTCTCTAACAGCCCGCGGAAAGATCGTCTCCTCCCTAATTCCTTTCCCAGTTCATTTCTATATGTGCTCATGAAGCATTCCGTACCACACTAATACTGATGGAACAAATCGATAAAAACAGTCAAGCAGGACCCTTCTAAATTAGTTCAATGCCTTCCTTTAATCCTACCTGGTACTAATTCCAATGATTCGAGCGTTACTCAACAATAGGCCGCATAACATTTCTGTACGTGAACTTTTTCATAGGTGCGCTACACTTTTCAAAATTTCACAGTAAACCGTGATCGGGCATTCACTTTCCATACATCTTACCTTATGCGATCGTACCATTTCATGTCTTTTAGTTACATATTTACTCAACGTCAGATACACGTTTACCATTAACACCGTATTTGATTGTTGTTCTTGTTGTCGTCGACACTTTGAAGCTCTTCCCGCTACTATTCAGTGCAATCTTCTTCATCTCTGAATAATTCCAAGACCCTACATCCATTTGACCTTCTTAGTGTATTCATGTTCTCCTCTACAGTTTTCACCCATTATATTTCCCTCTATTACCATGGAGATAATTCCTTGATGCCTCATGACGTGACCTATAATCTTACCACTTCTTTTGCTCAAGTTGAGCCAAAAATTTATTTTTTCCTGAGTTACAGGAAGTAAGTATAGCCACCTCGGTTGCACAGAATTATTGTCAAACTGGCCATGGTTTGTTCAGTCGTTTTTCACACATGGTGTGATTACATGTAATCCTATGTAATTTTTATTCTCATGAAGACTGACTTAGTGCAGTCGAAACCATGGTCAATTTGACAATAATTTTGTGCAACCGTGGTGGCTATACATACATTCTGTAACTAAATAACTTACGGTTACTGGATCTCAGCCAATAAAAATGTTTAAAGTTTCATTTCTCCTCAGTTCTGTTCAGTACCTCGTTGGTTGCAGGATCTCCCCATCTAATCTTCAACCTTCTTCTGCAGTGTCACCTTTCAAAATGTTCTATTCTCTTCTTGTCGCAATCGCTTATCGTTCGCGTTTCATTTACGTCAAGGTCTACACTTCAGACAAATACCTTCATTAAAGACTTCCTAACACTTAAATATAAGTTAGATGTAAACAAATTCCTCTTTCTCGGAAATACATTTATTTTTATTGCTACTCTGCCATTTATATTTTCCCTACTTCGGCCATCATCAGTTATTTTGCTTCTCAAATAACAAAACTCATTTTCTACTTTTATTAGTCCGTGAGCGTTTATAATTTAATTCGACTACATTCCACGATCCCTTTTTTCCTTTTATAGGCCTTCATATTTTCAAGACACTACACATTCTGTGTACACATTGCTGTCCCTCAGGGAATTATAACATCATTCGCAAGCCTCAATGTTTCCGTTTCTTGTCTCTGAACTTTAACTGCTTTTCCAAATGTCTCCTTGGTTTCCATTACTGTATGCTCAATGCAGGGATAGAATAACATGCCACAACCGTGTCTCACTCTCGTCTCAACTACTGTTTCCTTTCATATTCTTTGACGCTTTATAACTGCAGACAGGTTTCTGTACAGGTAGTAAGCAAACTGTTGCTCTCTGTTCTTTATCCCTGTTACCTTCAAGATTTCAAATAGTGTAATTCAGTCAACACTGTCAAAAGCTCTGTGTAATCTACAAATGCCACAAACGTAGGTTTGCTTTTCTTCAGGCTATCTTCTAAGAAAAGACATAGCCAGTATTGTCACTTGTCTTTATGCCTTTCTCCGGAACCCACCCAATCTCCCCCGAGGTCGGCTTCTAGCGCTTTTCTTTTGTAAATTGTAATTCGTGTCAATATTTTGCAATCATGAGCTGAATTGATGGTTCGATAGTATTCACATCGGTTTGCCCCTGCCTTCTTTGTAACTAAAATTATTGCGTTCTTCTGGAAGTCATTTCCTGCGTCTCATGCATCTTGTACGCCAGTGGAATAGTTTTTCGAGATTGGATTTCCAAGAATCTCAACAACTCTGAAAGAATGCCGAATACTACAAAAGCATTTATCATACACATCCGCATTAACTAACAGTAATTCACGTTTAAAGCAATTTGTTATGCTTCTTACCAAATAGAAATTCTCTCAGAGATATACTTAAACTCCCTATAGTCAATGAAGACACTGTCCCGTTCATATCAGCCAAGTCAGCAAAGAGACTCAGACTGCTGCCCATCCTCAAGAGATCGTTAACGTATATGGAGAACTGGAGCGATCAGCATGAAGATTTACGGCACTGGGAAAATGTTAGTAAAATATAAAAAGAAACTGGAGCGGTTCTAACATAATTCTCTTGGATTCTCCTGACTGTACTTTGCGTCTGATGAATACTCAACGTCCAAGACAACATGTCCGCTTCTGTCACAAAGCATGTCAGTCAGATATTTGAGAATCTATTATGTGTGCTCGCACCTTTGTTGTGAGTCTACAGTGTGTTACAATGTCGAAAGCTCTCTGCAAATATATAGGTAGAGTACCGATATGATACGATTCATTCAATCGCTATAGATTAGTTTGTTCTGGAGCCATGGCTGGTAGCCTCCAGTTCCAGCTTCACTCCATCTGTGGCTGGCTTCTTCTGATGTCGGGTCGCCAGAGGCGCGCTATTGTCTGACGGAGTGCTGTTTTGTCTCTCTGTGGCTCATTTCTGTTTTGTGCGCACAGTTCTGTTTGAAAATATATTCTGCCGGAACGCTGCGCTGTATCGATTTTCCGCAGTACCTTTCGGCTTTATACTTGAGTCCAGTTATCAGTCACAGTGATTTTTAAAGGGGACGAGGTATTTGGTTTTACGGCTATTACTACAAGACTAAACTCACCGGCTACACGATTGCTAGCACACTTTATACCATCAGGGTACAGTGAATCCGTTCATCGTTCTGATGGTCCTCGGAAGCTGACTGACAAGAACTGCCGACTTCTGAAGCGTGCAGTACGAAAATGTCTTCAGATTTTGTGGCAAATATTGACTGGAGACTACTTGTACTAAGGCCGCAAAACGACCCATCAAGGGATGACAGCACATTGTTTTCGGAGCCCTGCTGCTGCCAGGAGCCACTGATTACAGGACGTCGTTTAGAATACATACACGTGTGAAGATCAACCATTCCAATGTTCTTCGTACCCATCCATCAAGGAGACACTTTGGAAAAGCAAACATAGCTACTGCAAAATAAGTAAGATTACTGAAAGAAATCAAGACAAAATACTTATTAGATATTTCATCGAATAAGTTCTCGAATTAGCCCCTTTGCTACCACTATTTAGCGAGGAAAGCTTCGTGTGACTGAAAAAGAGTGTTGGTTAGTCCGGTTGACAAGAAATGTAAAATTCAGGATCCACAAAATCCATGCATATGTATGTGTCGGTTCGTGTATGCTCCACGTTTCCTCTTAAACCACTGGACCGATTTCAACTACACTTGGTACACATATCCCATACGTCAGTTATAAATCTCTGCTGGGGTAGGAACAGCTACCTATGGCAGTTCTGTAGATACGACGTCATAAACAATGAGATGCGTGAAAACCTGTCGCACCTTGCAATGTGTTTAAATTTATTACTTCTGTGGTATTCAATCTTTTCGCAATAAATTTCGCACCTAGTATCAAAGTACGCGCCTAAATGCGCCTACAAAATTATCTACATCTACATCTACATCTACATCTACATCCATACTCCGCAAGCCACCTGACGGCGCGTGGCGGAGGGTACTTTGCGTACCTCTATCGGTTCTCCCTATTCCAGTCTCGTGTTGTTCGTGGAAAGAAAGATTGGCGGTATGCCTCTGTGTGGGCTCTAATCTCTCTGATTTTATCCTCATGGTCTCTTCGTAAGATATACGTAGGAAGGAGCAATATACTGCTTGACTCCTCGGTGAAGGTATGTTCTCGAAACTTCAACAAAACCTCGTACCGAGCTACTGAGCGTCTCTCCTGCAAAGTCTTCCACTGGAGTTTATCAAACATCTCCGTAACGCTTTTGCGATTACTAAATGATCCTCTAACGAAGCGCACTGCTCTCCGTTGGATCTTCTGTATCTCTTCTATCAACCCTATCTGGTACAGATCCCACACTGGTGAGCAACATTCAAGCATTGGGCGAACAAATGTACTGTAACCTATTTCCTTTGTTTTCGGACTGCATTTCCTTAGGATTCTTCCAATGAGTCTCAGTCTGGCATCCGCTTTAGCGACGATCATCTTTATATGATCATTTCATTTTAAATCACTCCTAATGCCTACTCCCAGATAATTTATGGAATTAACTGCTTCCAGTTGCTGACCTGCTATATTGTAGCTAAATGATAAAGGATCTTTCTTTCTGTGTATTCACAGCACATTACACTTGTCGACATTGAGATCATGATACCCTACATAGTTCAGGAAATGTGTCATAAACACTGAGATGAGTGTAAAACGGTGGCATGTCGCATGACGTTGAAATGTGGTACATCTTTGCTACTAAACTCTATTCGCAACACATTCTACAGACAGCCGCTGAATGTGCCTACAAAATTATATCATTGCATTAGAGAGATATCAGGAGATATGACGTCAAAGACAGGAGTGCGTGTAAAACTACCATATCATGCATGAAGTTGTAATACATTTATTCGTTACTACTAAGGCACTTCTGCAGGTGAGTTAGAATTAAGAAATCCCTCACACCCAGTAACGTTTTTGAAAGCTTTCAACTGTGAAAAGGCAAACGGCGGTAGGCGAAAATAATACCCATCTATAGAGCTATGAAGAGGCGTTGTCAGAAACGTTTACAAAACCGCGTAGTAAGCACGTAAATTATGCATATTTCTTTGTATGATTGTTTCATAGCTTCAAAGGTGTTTTCACAGATACATGGAAATTAGTCTTTTTTGACAGTACAATGCAAACACAACTCTTTTTTCTTTCTGTTGGCGAAATGAATACCCGGGCAATGCCGAGCTTGTCAGCTAGTTGCAGATGAATATCAGCGATGTCCGTTACAAAACCAATTATAAGCGCGAATGTTTTGGCGTCCCTGAAGGAATAGAAGGTTCCTTCCAAGGTTCTTCGTGGGTTTAGGAAGAGCCACTCGTATGTGGATATTCTGCACACACTAGACGCAAGTGAATAGGTAGACTCAGTCTTCCTAAATATGCGAATGGCGCACGACAATGTACGTCACAGTAGTGTAATAATCAACGTGCAGTTATAAGGAATTTCTCCATATTGCCACGATGGCGTTTTTACTAGCAGAGCGCAATACATTACAATGCATGCAAAATTTTCATCAGAAACGAAAGTAGCATCAGGTGTACCTCAGTGAAGTGTAATAATACCAATGCCCACATGATTTATCTCACAGAATCAATAGCAGCGTGATTGTTAGCTTCCGATGCTGTTGTCTACGAAAAATTAATATCGTAGAATAATCAGAAGGACGTCCAGAATCACTTTGACAATAATTCCGTTTGATGTAATGGGTACTAGCTGCCTTTAAGTGAGGAGACTTTGTTTTCAAGAAGATTTGTGTATCAAGAAGATCCAGTGGCACCGATAATTTTAATAATTTCAATATCCCCGCAGAAGATACAATGATCGAGATAATATTATTAATTGTAATATTTCGAATATCTTTATGTAACTTTAACACAACTGTATATCGGTATTTTTTATTGATAAAGAACTACCAAATTTATTCGTACAATAAACCATCTCCAGAGATACCAAGTTGGCATGGTGGGCATATGATTTTTACATCGAAAACTTAACCTTTACTGTATTGTGTCGCATATTTAATTTGTTTTTGGACAAGTTCTCCAGGACTCGTCATACTAATGAGTCTAATGCTTGTAAATGTACGACATCTGGACCCTCACTACAGGAGATGTACCAAATCACTACGGAAATCTGGCATGGAATGGCTCACTCATCTATAAACGTAAAGTGATCCGCAGATCCTACATTTCACTTTTAGACTACGCGAACTCTAATAGCGGTTGTCACGTTCCTCAAAATGGCAGTCATATTGAAATCCAACCGTTTCTAAGCTGTTTGCTTGTAAATGCTGAAATTGAGTCCCAGAACGTGCCAAATTCTCTCCCTGTTCTTTATAATTTCGTTGAAGTCCCATTCAAATTCTAACAGTAGAAGAAAACATCTCGTAATAAGAGTGTACGACATGGAGACGGTTAACTGCTGGTCGACATGAGCAATGCACCTGCCTCTCATGTTCTCTACTCGTGTTAATAAAGTTTCGGGTGCTGTTCTGATTCAGAGACAATAACGATTCCTGACCTATTTTTTGACGCGTAAGATTTCTTTCTTTTTTTTGAGGCGGAATAGAAGGAAAGCCGCAAATGACTCCAGAGTACCGTGTACACGTGGACACTAGATATAGGAAAAACAAAAGCTTGCAGAATTCTTCGACTAAAACCGCGGGTGCAGGATTCACGGTGAGCGTCTGCTAAGCACCTGCATTTCTTCCAGTGCTGAAGTAACAGTGCATAGAGGTTTTCTGTTGCACATTCCTTCCCTGTCTCTGTGCATAAAAACCTCTGCCAGTACACTTGTCGCTGTTCCTGCGTCTTTGTTTTCGTGCTGGGACCTACGTTCGCCGCAACAGTTATCTGTCTGTCTCTATGGGGCGTGTTGAACCGTCTGATGCTACAGGTTTTTGTGCCTCCCGCTATTGTCACGTCTCTGCTCTCAGTGCACGCAAATCCTGTGGTAGCTTTCTTTTGCTCACTACAGATGCAGGAGAACTTTCCAGCAGATTCTTTTAAAACCTTCACCTCAAGAAACCAATAATTTGATTTGTAAACTACAAAACGAATTGACAAGATAAATCGCAGGCGTGACAATAAGGAAACTATATTTCCATGGTTAATTATACTATCAAGTTTCGGTTGTGAACTCTACTGTACTACAATGCAGGTGTTTTGTGCAGCCGTATATCCACTTAATTTTCGTACTCCGACGACCGAGGAAGACGTGAGAAGATTTTAGGATGCGTTTAAGTGGAACCATGGAAGCCTGCACCTCAAGCTAGCCGTGAATTTTCGTATCCTTAATACACCATCTGCCATGAGCAGAGACTAAGTTTACACACGAAACATAATTTTATTCACGAATAGTAACGAAAGAAAACGGATTATATTCTTCGAATCTAAAAAAACTATGAAGATAAATGACGGAAATGAAATCTACCTTTCACATGAAGAGCTAAGTCAGTCAACTTTTGCATCCCGTCTACAGTGTTATCGAATCGCAAGATTGAGTTGAAAGAGTGAATTAATAAATGAAGTCATATATGATGATCTATATATCTACCACCGTATCGCCGCCAGACCTATCCAAGTAGTGAGATGAATATAACCAGTCCTCGTATTAGGGCAAAATCTGAATCTACTCCGTGCGATCCCTGTGCTGGGCTTCAAAGGAATGCGAGCGGTCTAAGGCGATGCGGTCATGGACTGTGCGGCTGGTCCCGGCGGAGGTTCGAGTGCTCCCTTGGGCATGGGTGTGTGTGTGTGTGTTTGTCCTTAGGATAATTTAGGTTAAGTAGTGTGTAAGCTTAGCGACTGATGACTTTAGTAGTTAAGTCCCATAAGATTTCATACTCGTTTCTTTCAATGGAATGCCTGGCTTCACCAAAGACAGGTTTCGCTTGTTAAACGACTAAAATAGTGGTTGCACGTAATATCGTTAACTCCTGTCTGTTTTGCGAACCTAAGATGTATTCTAAGTGCCCATATTACAGACTTTCTTGAGCAAAAGCAGTTCCTTATAAGGAATCTCCAACAGAACGTTACTCCCGTGAAACACAGTTCGCTTTTATCACACACAATCTCTTCCAAACAGTAAATCGCTGGTGAAACCAAGATTGTGTGCATCTGTAGAAGAAGCATAATCGATATTTTACCAAAAATATAAAAATTTCAAATAAACTCGATGTTACAGTGAAACGTCTCCATGCGAGCCGTTCCGTTGGCTCTACGGATCTGCATTCAGCCTGTCTATACTTTGTAGCACCTATGTCTGTAGGTGCATCTGTGCTTTCGGTTCTGGAGAGAAGGATGAAAAGCTAAGTGTTTCATTACATTCTGAACTAGCATTTTACGAATTCACACACACACACAGGTATATACACTCCTGGAAATGGGAAAAAGAACACATTGACACCATTGTGTCAGACCCACCATACTTGCTCCGGACACTGCGAGAGGGCTGTACAAGCAATGATCACACGCACGGCACAGCGGACACACCAGGAACCGCGGTGTTGGCCGTCGAATGGCGCTAGCTGCGCAGCATTTGTGCACCGCCGCCGTCAGTGTCAGCCAGTTTGCCGTGGCATACGGAGCTCCATCGCAGTCTTTAACACTGGTAGCATGCCGCGACAACGTGGACGTGAACCGTACGTGCAGTTGACGGACTTTGAGCGAGGGCGTATAGTGGGCATGCGGGAGGCCGGGTGGATGTACCGCCGAATTGCTCAACACGTGGGGCGTGAGGTCTCCACAGTACATCGATGTTGTCGCCAGTGGTCGGCGGAAGGTGCACGTGCCCGTCGACCTGGGACCGGACCGCAGCGACGCACGGATGCACCCCAAGACCGTAGGATCCTACGCAGTGCCGTAGGGGACCGCACCGCCACTTCCCAGCAAATTAGGGACACTGTTGCTCCTGGGGTATCGGCGAGGACCATTCGCAACCGTCTCCAGGAAGCTGGGCTACGGTCCCGCACACCGTTAGGCCGTCTTCCGCTCATGCCCCAACATCGTGCAGCCCGCCTCCAGCGGTGTCGCGACAGGCGTGAATGGAGGGACGAATAGAGACGTGTCGTCTTCAGCGATGAGAGTCGCTTCTGCCTTGGTGCCAATGATGGTCGTATGCGTGTTTGGCGCCGTGCAGGTGAGCGCCACAATCAGGACTGCATACGACCGAGGCACACAGGGCCAACACCCGGCATCATGGTGTGGGGAGCGATCTCCTACACTGGCCGTACACCTCTGGTGATCGTCGAGGGGACACTGAATAGTGCACGGTACATCCAAACCGTCATCGAACCCATCGTTCTAGCATTCCTAGACCGGCAAGGGAACTTGCTGTTCCAACAGGACAATGCATGTCCACATGTATTCCGTGCCACCCAACGTGCTTTAGAAGGTGTAAGTCAACTACCCTGGCCAGCTATATCTCCGGATCTGTCCCCCATTGAGCATGTTTGGGACTGGATGAAGCGTAGTCTCACGCGGTCTGCACGTCCAGCACGAACGCTGGTCCAACTGAGGCGCCAGGTGGAAATGGCATGGCAAGCCGTTCCACAGCACTACATCCAGCATCTCTACGATCGTCTCCATGGGAGAATAGCAGCCTGCATTGCTGCGAAAGGTGGATATACACTGTACTAGCGCCGACATTGTGCTTGCTCTGTTGCCTGTGTCTATGTGCCTGTGGTTCTGTCAGTGTGATCATGTGATGTATCTGACCCCAGGAATGTGTCAATAAAGTTTCCCCTTCCTGGGACAATGAATTCACGGTGTTCTTATTTCAATTTCCAGGAGTGTATGTATTGCTCCAGCCATGTTTATTTCCTATTCATGCCATACTTTTTATCCCAACTATATTTCTCAATTCCTGTTCCTTCTCCTTATCTCGTCTGCTGGAGAGAGTATGATGCTTCCATATACTTTGGTTCACGAAAACGAGTTTTTTGAATGGTGGAGCTGGGTTAACGAACTTTTGTGTAGAACTCAAATAGTGTTCTCTTGGTCCAAAGACAAATTAGAGGACACCAGTCAGCAGCCACTGTATAGATTGGTACAGGTAGCCGGAACGTACTTCCTCTGCCTATTACCGCTGCTTTTGTGAACCTCTGTTTGCTGCTGTGGAGCGGAACTTTTCACTGGGTCTCCGGAAGGTGAGTCTGTCTGTTCTGGTCATCTTCAGTTATGTAAGTTATGTGATTGGAATTGATTGAGTTGAGATACTAATAAGTTTTTGGAAGAATAATCACTGTAAAACCTACAGAAGTATCTATTTCAGTTAGGGAGAGCGACATTGGTTCAAAAATTCTTCAAATGGCTCTGAGCACTATGTGACTTCTATTGTCATCAGTCGACTAGAACTTACAACTAATTAAACCTAACTAACCTGAGGACATCACACACATCCATGCCCGAGGCAGGATTCGAACTTGCGACCGTAGCGGTCGCCCGGCTCCAGACTGTAGCGCCTAGAACCGCAATTCCACTCCGGCCGACGCGACATAGGACATTAATATTTCAGTTATATAACGAATTTCTTTGTACTACCGCCACTTAGCGATGAGGGAGTTCCTTGTCCAGCCTATATCTCGTTTGAGTAAGTATGAGTCTTTTATACGTGGACGCGTTGTGTGTTTTCTATTTGTTCTGTTAGAATTCTTTTTTCATGTTTCAGTTTTAAATTCAGTTCACGAGTTTCGAGTTTCTTGTAGCATGTGAATTGGTAATGTTTACCACGTGATTCCCATGTGGTACACTGGATCCTTCAGATCTAAAAATCTCAATTTCACACTCTGTGACATTTTTTCTAACCTTTTTTGTGTGTATAATTTTACTTTATTCGAATAACATTCGTGAGTTCTGTGTTAATTGGTGCTGGAATCTAAAGTAGACCACTTGCCCTTCCACCACGCAGAGAACTTTCAACTGAATCATTATTATTCTTTCAAGCTTGTTGTTCACCTTGAATTATGAATCGTGTAAAGATCTGCTTTCATCCTAAATATTTCCGTGCTCTTCGCACCCCCGAGATGGATAATTGCTACACGGGTTACCGACGATGTGGTTGATTAGTAAAGCCCATTCTGTTTTCCATCTGCTGTATGAATCTGTCCCTGTATTCCCTTCTTTTGTGTGTATGTTGTTGGGATGAAAGTGCATGTGCTCGTAGATGAGACGAATCCTTCCTCTACGCAAACATTGACGCTTCCCACGTGTTTTGGTATTAGTTATTTGAAGTAGCTGCTGTGCTATACAAAGAGTATCAAGCATTCCTTTAGTGATCACTATTGTTTCTAATTCGAAGTTATATGTGTTTTGTTCTTGAATAAATGTTAACTAGTTTCTAAAATGCGTTCCTAACGTTACTTGTGCAACCGCTCCAAGTTTTTAGTCCGGCTCCGTTTGAGTCACATGATTTGTTTGACTGCTTTTCTAAAATACTTTATTTGGTGTTAATATGAAAGTTTTAAAAAGAATTTAATCAAATGCTAATCAGAAAGGTAAACTTAGAATGGCTCAGTTTAATCATAGTTGATTTAATTGGACTGAGACTTAATCTGTGCAAAATGAGCACTAGGCTCGCTTTCCATCTGACCATCAAACACGATGCGTAGTTCAAACGGGTAGGAAGATAGTAAAGTTATTTTCGTTACAGCGTTATTGAAACGTAAACGAAGAACGCTTCTGCAAAGACGAAAGACAGCAATGAAACGGAAAATGAAACTTCGTGTCTTTTATTGATAGACAGTGAACGTAACCGTTCCATATTATTTCTGCACAACATACAAACCGAACGTCTTCTTCAAGTTTCTAAAAGACAAAAGTGAAAAGAACGTGAGATTCAAGTTACTGTTCTAATGGATACAAACTTCTTTCGACAAAGATCGGCATGTTGAGCATGAAGTGTCGATGGAAAAGGACAGAACTAAGGATATCTGTCAAGCCTGTCTGCAAATCCGACTCAGACTTTCATTGTCACTGATGTTCGCATCTACGATTTCTTTGTGGGAATAATATTAATTAGGGGAAGGGATTGGCGATGCATACTCTGCCTCAAGGGATATACACTGAGGGACTAAAACGGTATGACCATCTGTTTAATAGCATGTTGGTCCATCTCTGGTACGCGATACGTCGGCGACCATGCGAGGCAAGGATTCGACAAGTCGTTGGTAGGTTCCCGAATGCATGTATACCAAATTTCTACGCACAGGTCCCACTATACAGTTCCAGATATGTATCAGAGCTATCAGATTAGACGAATTTTCTCTCCAAATCATTGTAGCACTATCCTGGCCCACTGATGCGAGTGGTTATCCTGCTGGAAGATGCCACCGTCGTAATGGAAGACATCAAGCAAGAGGGCATGCAGACGGTCCTCAATAATGTTCTCATAGACCCAGATGTCGTAGTGCCTTCTGTTACTACACTGGATCTCAGGTGAACGTCTCCCATAGCATAATACCACACTCAATGGCCCGTTTCCATGGCACGTTGCATTCTTCGAGTAGTCAGTCGTTCGTCTGGATGACGGCGCATACAAGGGCGCTCGTAGCTAGCGGCAAGGGGAGGTGTGCTTTCGCAACAGCTCTCGGGAGAAGGAAAAAATATATAGTGTACTCAGGAGTTTTTCTTTCAAGAAAATGATTTCAAAGTCTGCATTACGTAGGTTTTTAACATGGTCGGAACTTGAACATTGTTAGGACTATTAACGAGTCGCCATTCAACTTCCAAAATATTAAAAATACTCCATACCGATAGGTATAGCCCCCCACCCCCATTAAACTATCGTATGGGTTCCCTTAACATGAAATGTGGTCGTCCGACCAGGCGACGTGTTTCCACTGATCCACGGTCCAACAGCGATGGTGTCGTTGCCACTGGAATTGAATAAACATGGGAACAAGTAGTGTCGCCTGTTGCGGAGTTCCAGCAATGTGGTCTGAAAGGAGTGGCTCAAATGGCTCTGAGCACTATGGGACGGTCTGAAAGGATTCTCCGAAACCCAAAAGTGTATGCACCACTCTCTGTGACAGATCTCCGCCTGTCCTGCTTTGAAGTGAGGGCAGCCCTCCGAGCTAAGACAGTAGTATGCAAACAACCGACCAACTTCGACTTTTGCAAGGTGATCATTCGCAGGCACCGACCACAACAGTCTGCCTCTGCCAGTGATTTTCACCACTTGCGGCCTTTATCATCCTTGGAAAGATTCCCCTTTCGTCTCATTTCCGCTTTGTACTTGCTTTACCGCTTCACGTAGCCACAATGCCACCAGGCGGCATTCGGCCTCGTGTCGGGCAGGGGTCATAATGTTTTGGCTCATTACTCTGTGTATGAAATGAATTGTATGCACTGAAGTGTAAAGTCATCTAACACACATTCGTTGTGTGAGGGTAAGGAATGTTTCTGCACCTGCGTCTAAATTTGCTCTGATGCTGTTCCCTCATACGTCTTGATATAATCTATCGTAGTTGTTGTTGTTGTGGTCTTCAGTCCTGAGACTGGTTTGATGCAGCTCTCCACCCTGCTCTACCCGTGCAAGCTTCTTCATCTCCCAGTACTTACTGCATCCTACATCTTTCTGAATCTGCTTAGTGTATTCATCTCTTGGTCTCCCTCTACGATTTTTACCCTCCACGTTGCCCTCCAATACTAAATTGTGATCTCTTGATGCCTCAGAATATGCCCTACCAACCGATTCCTTCTTCTAGTTACGTTGTGCGACAAACTTCTCTTCTCCCAAATCCTATTCAATACCTCCTCATTAGTTATATGAGCCACCTATCTGATCTTCAGCATTCTTCTGTAGCACCACATTTCGAAAGCTTCTATTCTCTTCTTGTCTAAACTATTTATCGTCCATGTTTCATTTCCATACATTGCTATACTCCATACAAATACTTTCAGAAACGACTTCCTGTCACTTAAATCTATGCTCGATGTTAACAAATTTCTCTTCTTCAGAAACGCTTTCCTTGCCATTGCCAGTCTACATTTTATATCCTCTCTACTTCGACCATCATCACATATTTTACTCCCTAAATAGCAAAATTCATGTACTACTTTAAGTGTCTCATTTCCTAATCTAATTCCCTCAGCATCACCCGATTTAATTTGACTGCATTCCATTATCCTCGTTTTGCTTTTGTTGATGTTCATCTTATATCCTCTTTTCAATACACTGTCCATTCCGTTCAGCTGCTCTTTCAGATCCTTTGCTGTCTCTGACATAATTACAATGTCATCGGCGAATCTCAAAGTTTTTATTTTTTCTCCGTTGATTTTAATTCCTACTCCGAACTTTTCTTTGGTTTCCTTTACTGCTTGCTCAATATACAGATTGAATAACATAGGGGAGAGACTACAACACTGTCCCACTCCCTTCCCAACCACTGCTTCCCTTTCATGCCCCTCGACTCATAATTGCCATCTGGTTTCTGTACAAATTGTAAATAGCCTTTCACTGCCTGTGTTTTACAACTGCCGCCTTTAGAATTTGAAAGAGGGTGTTCCAGTCAACATTGTCAAAAGCTTTTTCTAAGTCTAAAAATGCTAGAAACGTAGGTTTGCCTTTCCTTAATCTTTCTTCTAAGATAAGTCGTAAGGTCAGTATTGCCTCACGTGTTCCAGTATTTCTACGGAATCCAAACTGATCTTCCCCAAGGTTAGCTTCTACTAGTTTTTCCATTCGTCTGTAAAGAATTCGCGTTAGTATTTTGCAGCCGTGGCTTATTAAACTGTTAGTTCGGTGATTTTCACATCTGTCAACACTTGCTTTCTTTGGGATTGGAATTATTATATTATTCTTGAAGTCTGAGGGTATTTCGCTTGTCTCATACATCTTGCTCACCACGTGGTAGAGTTTTGTTAGTCCTGGCTCTCTCTAGGCTGGAATGTTGTGTACTCCCGGGGCCTTGTTTCGACTTAGGTCTTTCAGTGCTCTGTCAAACTCTTCACGCACTATAATATCTCCTATTTCATCTTCATTTTCATCTTCATCTTCTTTGGTAGTAGTTATCAGAAATCATAGGCAGAAACATTAGCGGCAATGAATGTACCAGTGGGATCTGAAGGCGGTTTCAGGTATGGCTAACGGTTAAGGAGACTGCTTATGATAAACAGGAAATCCAGATTCGAGTCCCTGTGTATCTCACTTTTTCGATTTTAACTAAAAGTTCCCTATGTGGTAAGTTCAGCTATGTTGTTTCCACGATCATTATTTCGTGTCATTGCATCTCACGTCCATCGTTCATTTCATTTTAGGATATTTAACTCGTCTAATGTAATGAAGTGTTTTCTGTCTGTTACATGATACTGTACTGTGTTCCACAACTCACATTCTTAGTCTGCAACAGACTGAAAAAATGGGTCTATAGTTGAAGCGACGTAAATTGCTCCCTGACAGTCGCAATGAGCTGGGCACATCTCCGCCCTGTACCTCAACCGGTAAATTAATAACGAATTTGTAAGCGTGTCTATGGCAAGGTCTGAGTGTTGTCAGAGCTCTGTAGATAGCTACTCGTTTCTCATGAAGCCGTTAGCGTTTCGCAGTGCAAAGCTGGCAACAGCGCTTCGAGCTGTCATGGATCTTCTTATCCCGTCTTGATAATAGTGTGGAGCGATGCTGGTAAAGTCACATCAGTAGGGTTTTTGTCTAAAAATGCTGTAGCATAACATCATCTACAGGTACATCTATACCTTGTGTAGCAATGTCACTTGCCACTTTTCACGTTCCAGTCGCGAGTAGCTCGTTGGAAGAACGTTGTTGCTAAGCTTCCACCTGAGTTCGAATCCCTCTAATTTTATCTTCATGGTTTTTTGCGAGGTACACGTTGGACAATGAAATATATTGTTTTACTCTTCTGGGGTACATCTACATCTACACCCATACTCCGCAAGCCACCTGACGGTGTGTGGCGGAGGCTATATTGAGTGCCTCCATCGGTTCTCCCTTCTATTCCAGTCTCGTATTGCTCGTGGAAAGAAAGATTGTCGGTATGCCCCTCTGTGGGCTCTAATCTCTCTGATTTTATCCTCGTCGTCTCTTCGCGAGATATACGTAGGAGGGAGCAATATACTGCCTGACTCATAGGTGAACGTATGTTCTCGAAACTTCAACAAAAGCCCGTACGAACTACTGAGCGTCTCTCTTGCAGAGACTTCCACTGGAGTTTATCTAACATTTCCGTAATGCGTTCACGATTACTAAATGATCCTGTAACAAAGCGCGCTGTCCTCCGTTAGATCTTCTCTGTCTCTTCTATCAACCCTATCTGGTACGGTTCCCACACTGGTACGCAGTATTCAAGCAGTGAGCGAACAAGCATACTGTCACCTTAGGATTCTTCCAACCTCCATGGGTAGTACGCTGTCGGAACTTTAGCAGTGCACCTCACCGTGATTCAGAACGAATCTCTTGTAGCGTCTGCTAACAGAGCTGTCTGAGCATCGGCGTGACGTTACCGCGCTAGGTAAATGAAGCTGAAAAGAACTGCACCGCTGTTCTTTGGATTACCTCTATTTCCTGTCTGGTACGGATCGCAGACTAGCGAGTAATTCCAAGTATTTACCGAACAAGGGTTTTATAAGATATCATCTTTGTCGGTGGAATATACTTCACGAAGCATCTTCTAATGAATGTCAGTCTGGCATCTCTCTTATCTCCAGTTAGTTTTATGTGGTAGTTCCACTTCAACACTCTTACGTATTTTATGCATGTGGCTGCTTCCAATGATTGTTCTGCAATCGTATAATCATAAAATAATGGATATATCTCCCTGTTTATCCTCAGTATGTTACATTCGTTTACGTTAAGGGTCAACTGTTAATCCATGAGGCAGCCGTAGGTGGTTGTGCATTTCCCAACAATTTTCTGGCGTTGTCAAGCAGTCTTCAATCCTGTGAGACAACTGGTCTGATATTTCGTACTCTCGTATTTTATTAGGCTGTAGTGCGGAAGTGCAGTGAACCGCCTTTCAGAAGTCAAGGAGCACGACATCAGTTTAGCCAGCGGTACCTACTGCTTTCTGCGTCTCGTGGACGAACTGAACGCACTGGGTTTCATACGACAGTTGTTTTCGGGACCCATGTTGATTCTTACAGAGATGATTTTCGGTCTCCAGGAATGTCATAATACCTGAGCATAAAACACATTTCAAAATCCTGCAACAGGCCTAAGTCAAAGATCCAGACCTACAGTTTTGGCAACCTGTTAGACGGCCCTTCTCGGAAAAAGGAGTGACCTGCACTTTCTTGCACTCATGATACCTGCCATGTTTCAGGATGGGCAAATCGATAGTGGCCCACGACAGTCAGATGGCCGCGCCACTCTCAGTATGGCGTGGGCGATATCGCTCTGCCAAATTTCCGCTGCCTGGGCGAAGAGGACGCCCTGCTAATAACCCGGAGATGAGATTCCAGGCGGGGGCAGACAGAAACATCCGACGCAGCGTGGCGGCGGGCGCAAGAACACTGGTGCCGCAGCACGGTCTCAGAAAACGAATTATTTTTAGAAAAGAGTGATACGTTTGAGATCCCACTAAGGAGATCAACAGGTTCAGCCTTACACCGCCTCTGCTCGTTATCAGCTTTCTTTCTTTTCTTTTTTTGTGGCGTCCTACAACATTCACGAATGCATACGTTATGGTGGATCACACAATTTGACGTTTAAAGTATATTTCAGTATTCTTATCTACGAGTCACTCACATATATTTCCTTTCGAAGGCTGTAATATATTCGGTATGAAATCAGGTAAAATCGCAGTCAGCGGTCAGGCAATCATCCCACGGACGCACTAAATTGAAGATACCCATTTGGTGAAACACGGGGTCTTGCTACGAGAAGTCCACAGCCGTCTGCTACACGGTCTCGTCTAACAGGAATCGTCGACCCTTCCACATCTTTTTTAAGAGACTGAGGGTGTGACAGTCGAATGGGGAGAGAGCAGGACTTCAGGACGGGTGCTCCAGTGTCTCCCACTTGAGTTGGCGTAACTTCCGTCTTACGACGTTCGCGGCGTGGCGGTCTCTCGTGTCGAATTTTGAACAGCACGAAAAGTGGCGCACCATCCCACAAAGGTGATATTCGACAGGCTTACTGCCCCATGCACATTCGTTATTCTCCGATGGATGTCAACCGGTGTTTGTCCTTCGGCAGCTAAGAAAAGACTAACAGGACGTTGATCCTGCTTGGACACGTAATGTCGGTATAGTTCACTTTTAGCTATTTGCCGCACGCGCATCGGAAACACACGAATGTCACACTAATCTCTTTTCTACTGGTCGGTGCTTATATACCCGCATCGGAGTTGCGCTGCAGCAACGCCCTTTTTGGTCGCCCCTTATTTGTATACTCAATACATGGAACTGATCTATACTCTCTTTAGTTTAAGCATTTCTGGGTCAAAATGTTCCACGTTCTATGCTGAAACCGCCGTCATCAGCTCTTCTACCCCCTATTAGGTTTCTGACGGGATGAAACAATGGATCTATACTCGACGGTCCTTATTTTCCATTTCTACAAAGGCATGGCTATTTAAATTCCACAGAATAGGGATCGGTTGGTGGGGCATATTCTGAGGCATCGAGGGATCACCAATTTAGTATTGGAGGTCAGCGTGGAGGGTAAAAATCGTAGAGGGAGACCAAGAGATAAATACACTAAACAGATTCAGAAGGATGTAGGTTGCAGTAGGTACTGGGAGATGAAGATTGTACAGGATAGAGTAGCATGGATAGCTGCATCAAACCAGTCTCAGGACTGAAGACCACAACAACAACAACAGTTTAACGGCAATATTTGGCTATTTACTAAGAGCGATGGAGACTTCATCTTCCCTGGTACGCTTACGTCATCGATGATTGTTTTATGAAAACATAATACGACTGGCACCAACTGCAGCATTACAGATGTACTGACGGGTATTTTTCGCTTCTGAGCGTCCCTTACAAGTGCGCTTAGGCAATATTGTTCTTGATGTGAATCGGACGGACGGGGAGAAATATGAAAGAAAAGAAAAACCACTTGGGTTTCATGGAAACACAGTCTAGCAAATGGTACCACAGCATCACATCGATTTAATGCTGAGGTGTGAAGAATATCTAGTCACTGACAATGGTCACTGCACAACATAGGGGTAGTCTTCTGGTAATACCGTCTCAGTGGTGTCAAACTAACCTCTCAGATTTTTCTTGTATACAGTTTGTTTCCGAATAGCTGAGTCTGCAATACTGCATATTATTTCCTTCTTTTTATTGCATATCTCATGTTCCTTATGTAGATCTGGAACCAATTGTGTATTTTCATTCATGTGTGTTGTGTGGACCTGCAGAAAGCATTCTAAGAAAAGGCCACTGTTCTTCGTGAAGCAGCGTCCTTCACGCGGGACAGGCTCGCAGAACTGTTGCTTCTGGCAGCACACTGGCTCAATGCCAGTGCAAAGAAGTAAAGTGACCGAATAGGAGCTCTTCTAACAGGCCGTAACATACGGCTACGTGGAACCTTCTGGTCTCGCTTGTTATTTCTCTCGTTTGTCACAAATCTTTACGCTTCATACTAGACGGTTACCACAGTCCTACCGATTTATACACACGTCAAAATAAGCCGCACACATTTGTGTGCATCCCTTTGTCATTACATTTTAAAGAGAACAGTTTCGACTTTGGTTGAAACTGTGATTTAAAGCACAACGAGTGCAATTTCTACTTTGTGCTAATTTTCAAACCGAACATATCGTTGCTAGCCGCAAGTTAAAAAATCTGAACACCTTTTGGCACTCAGTCATTTCATGCCATAGTAAAACATATTATAAGAAAAGGAATTAAACAATATTTCCACACCATCTTCACATGACCCAACAAACCAGCGTATTAAAACTTCCCGGTAGATTAAAACTGTGTGCCAGATCGAGACTCGAACTCGGCACCTTTGCCTTTCGCGGGCAAGTGCACTACCATCTGAGCTACCCAGAAAAAAAGCACGACTGACGCCCCGTCCTCACAGCTTTACTTCCGCCAGTGTCTCCTACTATCCAAACTTCACAGAAGCTCTCCTGTGAACCTTGCAGAACTAGCACTCCTGAAAGGAAAGTTTCATATCAGCGTACATTGCACTGCAGAGTGAAAATCTTATTCTGGAAACATCCCTCAGGCTGTGGCTAAGCCATGTCTCCGCTATATCCTTTCTTCCAGGAGTGCTAGTTCTGCATGGTTCGCAGGAGAGCTTCTGTGAAGCTTGGAAAGTAGGAGACGAGGTACTGGCGAAAGTAAAGCTGTGAGGACGGGGCGTAAGTCGTGCTTGGGTAGCTCAGATTGTAGAGCACTTGCCCGCGAAAGGCGAAGGTCCCGAGTACGAGTCTTGGTCCGGCACAAAGTTTTAATCTGCCTGGAAGTTTCATATCAGCTCACACTCCGCTGCAGAGTGAAAATCTCATTCTTGAAACCAGCGTACTGCTGTTTCCATTTGTACTCGTATTACAAAGCCAACTGAGTGCACTGGAGGTAAAAGATTAGTTAAAGAAGAAAATTTTGTTCATCGTAAAGCTCTTTACATGACTGATTCTGCTCTAGAAAAGATAGTCGGAAGTCATTTGTCAACACCTTTTAAAGAATGGAGACGAATTCGGCCTCATGTAAGACGCCCGTTTGTTTTTCTTTTACCCCACATCTTTCAGCACTTTATGTGCTGTGGGATTTTTGTCTATTTTCTTTCTCACACGTCACTATTACTTGTACATGATAGCTTTAATTATACCACACATTCTACTGCTTGTCATTGTTTTTCGACGTTGTGTTGTTGTCTGACTTGCCTGTGTCGTGTTAAGGTATATATTTCCTTTGTTCTTGTCATTTCTTGTTGTTACACACGCATTTTGTATAGTTTGTCAGTTAAACACAAAGTATCTACCGCCATTTCACGTGTTGACTTAGTACGCTAGTAGCAAAAGAAAAAGTACTTTAACACGATATAAGCAAGTGAAACAGCAACACATCATCGAAAAACCATGTCAAACTGTTAAATGCGTCATAGAATGAAAGATACAGTCACTCACAACTAGTAGTCACGTAAAAAACAAATGCACAAAAATCTCACTGGGGATAGCCTAAAAATTGCTACAGCACGTCAGTAAAACAAAACTGAAACGGTGTCTTGCATGAAGCGGAATTCCTTTCTAATTTTTCTTTGCAAGCGCTGGAATAAAAAGATCCACAACACCCAAAAGAAGAGTTTTGATTCACGAAACTGATTCGTTGCTCCTTCGTGTTGGTATTCTGCTTCAAGGAGAAATTACTTTTGGTATGCTCTTAATAATTGATTTCTGATTTACCAAATTTTGTCCAAAATTGTTTCCTGTTTGTAGTCATCCCTAGTGAAACAGGTCTACTGGGAGCTTGAAATTTGAATTTCTGGAATTTGTACATTCTTTGGATGCCTCAAACGCTAACTGACAATTTTGAATCACTTATTATTGCGCGCAGCTATTGGTCAGAGCAGCTGTGTCGCAGGAAGATATGCTTGTTTTTGTAATAGCTGCTTGGCAGCGATGAGCGCGAGAGTACCATCGTGAGAGGAGTAGAACTAACAGCAATGTAGACGTAAAGTTAAGTGCATCTGTGTTTAAGAAGAATGATTTGTGTTTGAATAGTGTGAAACGGAAGAGGAAAATACGATTAGTGATTTAGATTGAAATGAGATCTAATGAATGTAGAATAGCGTATGAAGAGGAATGATGTAACATATTTTATTTAGTGGCACTGAAGTCACGCGTAGTTTGTAACCATTGTCGAGTGAAACATCCATATCAGGAGCTTATGGATAAGATTGCCTAATTTTCACGGTACGGTATTTTTTATCAGTTAGTTTCCTAACATTTGTGAGAGTATGAGTTTGGTGTCAGTGTTATCCTTTGTCAGTGTCAATGAGTGTAGTGTGTGTGAATTTCCAAGCGACCAAACTGCTGACGTCATCAGTCCCTAGACTTACACATTACTTAAACTAACTTACGCCAAGAACAACACACAAACCCATGAACGAGGAAGGACTCCAACCTCCGACGGGAGGGGCCGCACAATCCTTGACATGGAGCCTCTAACCTCGCGGCCACTCCGCGCAGCTCAGTGAGTGCAGTAACGTGAATTTCATACAATTAATAATTGATCAGACAGTTTAAAAACTGTTAAAACAACCGTTTTACCTAAGAGGATTGTTCGCACCCTCAGTCCAAGTCATTTTTATTTATAAGAGTGTCTCACTCAATGATATTTACAAAATACACTCCTAGAAATTGAAATAAGAACACCGTGAATTCATTGTCCCAGGAAGGAGAAACTTTATTGACACATTCCTGGGGTCAGATACATCACATGATCACACTGACAGAACCACAGGCACATAGACACAGGCAACAGAGCAAGCACAATGTCGGCACTAGTACAGTGTATATCCACCTTTCGCAGCAATGCAGGCTGCTATTCTCCCATGGAGACGATCGTAGAGATGCTGGATGTAGTGCTGTGGAACGGCTTGCCATGCCATTTCCACCTGGCGCCTCAGTTGGACCAGCGTTCGTGCTGGACGTGCACACCGCGTGAGACGACGCTTCATCCAGTCCCAAACATGCTCAATGGGGGACAGATCCGGAGATCTTGCTGGCCAGGGTAGTTGACTTACACCTTCTAGAGCACGTTGCGTGGCACTTGATACATGCGGACGTGCATTGTCCTGTTGGAACAGCAAGTTCCCTTGCCGGTCTAGGAATGGTAGAACGATGGGTTCGATGACGGTTTGGATGTACCGTGCACTATTCAGTGTCCCCTCGACGATCACCAGAGGTGTACGACCAGTGTAGGAGATCGCTCCCCACACCATGATGCCGGGTGTTGGCCTTGTGTGCCTCAGTCGTATGCAGTCCTGATTGTGGCGCTCACCTGCACGGCGCCAAACACGCATACGACCATCATTGGCACCAAGGCAGAAGCGACTCTCATCGCTGAAGACGACACGTCTCCATTCGTCCCTCCATTCACGCCTGTCGCGACACCACTGGAGGCGGGCTGCACGATGTTGGGGCGTGAGCGGAAGACGGCATAACGGTGTGCGGGACCGTAGCCCAGCTTCATGGAGACGGTTGCGAATGGTCCTCGCCGATACCCCAGGAGCAACAGTGTCCCTAATTTGCTGGGAAGTGGCGGTGCGGTCCCCTACGGCACTGCGTAGGATCCTACGGTCTTGGCGTGCATCCGTGCGTCGCTGCGGTCCGGTCCCAGGTCGACGGGCACGTGCACCTTCCGCCGACCACTGGCGACAACATCGATGTACTGTGGAGACCTCACGCCCCACGTGTTGAGCAATTCGGCGGTACGTCCACCTGGCCTCCCGCATGCCCACTATACGCCCTCGCTCAAAGTCCGTCAACTGCACATACAGTTCACGTCCACGCTGTCGCGGCATGCTACCAGTGTTAAAGACTGCGACAGAGCTCCGTATGTCACGGTAAACTGGCTGACACTGACGGCGGCGGTGCACAAATGGTGCGCAGCTGGCGCCATTCGACTGCCAACACCGCGGTTCCTGGTGTGTCCGCTGTGCCGTGCGTGTGATCATTGCTTGTACAGCCCTCTCGCAGTGTCTGGAGCAAGTATGGTGGGTCTGACACATCGGTGTCAATGTGTTCTTTTTTCCATTTCCAGGAGTGTAGTTTACTTGTTATCTGGAGCATTGCACGAAGCTCTCAGCAGCTGTAGTTAGTAATTTGCTGCTGGGGCACAGAGTGCAGCAAGCACCGCGTTTTCAAGTAATTACATTACGAAGTAAGGTATTTTCATTTCAGGATTAGTTTGTTACGAAAATTATCAACGCTCAGGGACCGTTTCATGCACAGCGTTATTAGGCAGATCATTAACGCACACGGCCCACTATGTTTAATTAAAGACATCAATAGCAAAGTTCAGGATGTAATCAATTCCCACATTCTGTAGGAACATTGTAAGACAGGGCCAAATTCATTTGTATTCCCGCAGGCAAATTTATTTGGTTTCTCTCGTTGTTGGAAAAGCGCGAAGTCACCCAAAGCTAAACAAGAACAAAATTACAACGAACCAACCGATCCAGTAACAGTTAAAAGTCACTAGAACTCCTAAAACTTGACCACCGCTGTAAGTAGCACATTTCTAGACAAAAATTCGCACTATAAAATCAAAACAGCCAAATCCGTAACTTTCTGTCCGTACTATGTAGTATACAGAAGCCTTTGCCTCTGGATTTCTCGAGTCCTCGGCGTCTTCCCTGACTGTAAGGTGAACTCACATTGCAATTTGAGGTTGATTGACTATTGTCACATTAATAGTCGATGAGACTGATTCAGTTCCCTATTCCTGTACTCGCACTTTTCTGATAGCAGAACGACTCGTAACTATAATTCACATCCTAACACATCAATATTTCTTCCCGTACTTTAATTTCCTTTTCAAATTTCTCCTTTGTTCCTTTACAGCTTGCTCATTGTACAAGTCGAATAGCAACGAGGAGAGGTTTTTCACCCTGTCTTAATCTCTTCCCACTAGTGTAAGTGCAGTCTGGTTTTTGCGCAAGTTGTAGATATACTTTCCCTTCCTGTATGTTATCTCTGTTGCCTTCGTAGTTTCAAAAAGTGTATTCGAATCAATATTGCCAGAAGCATTCTCTAAAGCTGCAAATGCTACGAACACAGATTAGCGCTTACTCTTCATCTCTTCCGAGCGTTGGTATGCCCCAACAATTTTTACACTCCACACTTGGTCCTTTATCAAAGTTACTATTTCTTGATGCCCGAGGACGTTTCCTATCAATCGATCTCTTCTTCTGTTCAAGTTGCACCACAAATTTCTTTTTTCGTCAATTAAGTTAGGTACTTCGTCATTAGTTATTCGATATATTCATCTGAGTTTCAGCTTTCTTCCGCAGCACCACACTCCAAAAGATTGTATCACTTACGAGGCAACACTTCAGATAAAAACTCTCAGGCAAGACATTCTAACATAAATTCATACTATAGGTTACAATATTTCCCTTTATGAGAAATACTATTATTGGTACTGTCAGTCTGGACTTTATACCTTCTCTACTTCACCAATTGTTAGCTATTTTTCTGCTCAAAGGGCAAAACTCGTCGACCGCACTGAGTGTCTCATTGCGCAATCTAAACGTATCAGCATCACCTAATTTAATTCCACTACGTTCCATTAGCCTCTATTTACTTTTCCAGATGCTCATGTTTGAACATATTTTCAAGATATTATCTGTGTCATTAACCATTTTTCCAAGCCCTTTGTACCTCTGTCAAGATCAGATATCACAGGAAAACCTCAATATTTTATTTATTATTCCTGAATTTTAATCCCTCTGTACAAATTCCTACTTCGTTTCTTTTATGGACGCTCATTGTAAAACACTAAAACTTCTTCTCCAGACAGAGTCTATCGAATACATTGTATGTGTGCAATCTAAAATCCGTTTGAAATTTTCCACCAAACAATTTTACAGGAAAGCTAATATTTTCATTTTATGAAATTTTCTCCTTCTTCCCACACCGTTTTTGCCTTTAAGTACTGGGAAGTACTGGGAAGAAAATAGCTCTACATCAGTACTGGAATGAAGTATGTATGATGCATATGGATGATTCATATTTTTCTTCTACACTCCTGGAAATGGAAAAAAGAACACATTGACACCATTGTGTCAGACCCACCATACTTGCTCCGGACACTGCGAGAGGGCTGTACAAGCAATGATCACACGCACGGCACAGCGGACACACCAGGAACCGCGGTGTTGGCCGTCGAATGGCGCTAGCTGCGCAGCATTTGTGCACCGCCGCCGTCAGTGTCAGCCAGTTTGCCGTGACATACGGAGTTCCATCGCAGTCTTTTACACTGGTAGGACGCCGCGACAGCGTGGACGTGAACCGTATGTGCAGTTGACGGACTTTGAGCGAGGGCGTATAGTGGGCATGCGGGAGGCCGGGTGGACTTACCGCCGAATTGCTCAACACGTGGGGCGTGAGGTCTCCACAGTACATCGATGTTGTCGCCAGTGGTCGGCGGAAGGTGCACGTGCCCGTCGACCTGGGACCAGACCGCAGCGACGCACGGATGCACTCCAAGACCGTAGGATCCTACGCAGTGTCGTAGGGGACCGCACCGCCACTTCCCAGCAAATTAGGGACACTGTTGTTCCTGGGGTATCGGCGAGGACCATTCGCAACCGTCTCCATGAAGCTGGGCTACGGTCCCGCACACCGTTAGGCCGTCTTCCGCTCACGCCCCAACATCGTGCAGCCCGCCTCCAGTGGTGTCGCGACAGGCGTGAATGGAGGGACGAATGGAGACGTGTCGTCTTCAGCGATGAGAGTCGCTTCTGCCTTGGTGCCAGTGATGGTCGTATGCGTGTTTGGCGCCGTGCAGGTGAGAGCCACAATCAGGACTGCATACGACTGAGGCACACAGGGCCAACACCCGGCATCATGGTGTGGGGAGCGATCTCCTACACTGGCCGTACACCTCTGGTGATCGTCGAGGGGACACTGAATAGTGCATGGTACATCCAAACCGTCATCGAACCCATCGTTCTACCATTCCTAGACCGGCAAGGGAACTTGCTGTTCCAACAGGACAATGCACGTCCGCATGTATCAAGTGCCACGCAACGTGCTCTAGAAGGTGTAAGTCAACTACCCTGGCCAGCAAGATCTCCGGATCTGTCCCCCATTGAGCATGTTTGGGACTGGATGAAGCGTCGTCTCACGCGGTGTGCACGTCCAGCACGAACGCTGGTCCAACTGAGGCGCCAGGTGGAAATGGCATGGCAAGCCGTTCCACAGGACTACATCCAGCATCTCTACGATCGTCTCCATGGGAGAATAGCAGCCTGCATTGCTGCGAAACGTGGATATACACTGTACTAGCGCCGACATTGTGCATGCTCTGTTGCCTGTGTCTATGTGCCTGTGGTTCTGTCAGTGTGATCATGTGATGTATCTGACCCCAGGAATTTGTCAACAAAGTTTCCCCTTCCTGGGACAATGAATTCACGGTGTTCTTATTTCAATTTCCAGGAGTGTATGATTCTAGTATTTTTATTCGAATAAATTTAATACTAGTGTGATGGCTCATTTGTGGTCTTGCCATCTTCATTGACGTGGAAATTTTTCAGCTCATTGCTTCGCGTACCACAGAGGCCAGCTTGAGGAGAACTTTTCCTTGCACAAATCGCTTATGTCAAATTTCCAAGAGTGGGAAGACTGTGCAGAAGCCAGGAGACAGAAAGGAAGCAGCAGAACGTTGGAGAGTGTGCAGCGCACTTCCCTGTATTTCTGCTGGGAGCAGCGCCGCCTCGTAGTAAAGGTTACGGCTTGCCTTCACGTGCCTGTGAGAGGGGTCAAAATTCTGCAAACGACCGAGTGCACTTTCGTTGAAAGCATTCCACTCTGTGTGTTCTACGTTCCTTTTCTTTTTTTTCGGTCTGTATTGCCTACTCGTATTGTTCTCTCTTTGTCTGCACTGTTTGTTCAACCATGGCGGTAGCCGATTCACACTGTTAACCCTTACACTACCATTGTGAAATACGTGTACAACGATACTTTATCAGAGATTTGCTGCAAAGTATTGCTACGTACCAATCCTCTGGTAAAAGAAATCCTACTAATTCACAAGTACAGCTTGAATCTTTAGATTATGCTGTCTGATAGTTTCTTTACTAACTCTCTGCTCGGCTACAGTCCGCACTGTCGCATCGAATTACTGCGCGCCTCCAGATAGGCAACCCACTGAACAAACTTTCAAAGCGCTGTGCTATCGTGCCATCTGCAACAATTCGCGTCACTCAATTCCGTGCACATACTGATATTTGCTACTTTACAAGCGGTTTCCATATTCATCGCCTGTAAGTGAGTTACAAACTTGGGGAGATGTTCTATCCACTAACGTCAGTTTTCTGTGTGTCTTGCAGTTTTTGCGAAGTCATCTCCTGAGATACTGGAGATATTTACCAATAATCCTCTATGTCATGGCCGTCCCCTCGTTGGAAAAAGGAACGGCGGAAAATATTTTTTCGTATTGGGACTTTTGACTACGACATTAAATAAACATGCATTATTATTTTTCACACCGGAAAAAAATCTGGTAGTGAAATTGTTAAAATCGATCAGTTTGTCACACTGCAACATGAGAGTCAACCAGGTATCACTCACAAAAGCAGTCACTGTTCCCTGACGGGCCCTATGTAATTAAACACTTTGGCTTCCTAGCGTCTATGCCATTTGGCTACTCCTAGTTATCCTCTTTAAACACTTTGACTTCATAGAGTCTACGCCATTTGGCTATTGCGAGTTACCCTCCTATGATACAGACACTTGTGTGGAACCTTTGATGAAGGCTCAATGTGACTGGAGCTAGGGATGACAGTTATTTTGTCCAAATTGCCGTAACAGGTGGTATAGCTTCATCCACTGTGTTTGCTCAGTTCTGCAGCACTCCAATTAGTCCCGACCTGCTTCAGGTGACGATTCGACGCTATTTGTCACCATTGGAACGTGTGATGCAGAGAACAGACAAGCGCGGAGAACTGCATTGAGCCAGCCTTCGGAGTGAAGAGAACAACAACACCACCACCACCAACAACAACAGCAGCAGCAGCAGCAACTTCTAAATAAAGCGCAGATATGGAAAACTCACCGGACAATATAGTAGTCATACAGTTAAAAAAAAAGCACACTAGTCTCTCTGGAGTGGTGTAGACGCTATGAAATTGGTGCGAAGCGATCTTATGTGGTTCCTCCGCTGGCGTAAGTCGTATTAGTGATTTCTATAAGGCAGTGAGTTGTCTGGAAACTCAGTGTCGTAAAATGTGTCGACGATAAGATGTCACAGAACTGAAGAAAGAAGTTACCGGGTTTGGACGTGCACGTGGCCACACCGTGAACGAAGTTGCCTGATTTGTTGGTGTGAACTGTCCGAAGTGTCTATAGGAAGTGATGTACCATTCGCTAAGAGTCGAGGATCACGCCTTATCAAGGACAATCGGTTTCGAAACCGATCGTGAGTGCTGCTGTCAGTAAATCCAGATCACGTTTAGCAGATTGCAAAGTGAAGTACATGCAATGGGCATTGGGAATCGGGTACCTAGCAAAAGTCAAGTAAAGCTGCACGTCCTCAGAGGTCTAAGCGACACAGAAATTTGACTGTGGCAGTTTGGTGGGATTCGTCGAGTAACGATATTGCTTATTTACAAATGATGCAAGGGAATGATTACGCCAACGGCCCTATGAGAGTCTTCAGCCGTAGCGTGTTGAGCGAGTAGTTTAGGACACAGATAGTTGTCTTGTGTTTTGCGAGCGTTTCTCATGCCATGCCTTCAACATATTCATTGTGGTTACCCTGAACAGGAAACAGGCTGTTTATTTCAACATTCTTGCTGATCAAGAGTTCCGCTTCTTTGTACATCTTCGTAATGAGTATGCTGAGGAGACTCATATTCGAAGACAACAGCCGTATTCACTGGGACTGCATGCATATATTTCTGATTTGAACTATTAGGCACTGTATCACACCTTGACTGACCTAATAATGAATAATGTAGAAGGAGATATCCTTAGAGTAGTGAATCAACAAAAATCACTTATTAAAAGCAAGTCTTCTGGTCCAGACTGTATACCAATTAGGCTCCTTTCAGAGTATGCTGATGCAATAGCTCCATATACTTAACAAATATATACAACCGTTCGCTCGACGGAAGATCCGCACCCAAAGATTGGAAAGCTGCTCCGGTCTCACCAATATTCACGAAAAGTAGTAGCAGTAATCCACTAAATAGCAGGCCCATATCATTAACATCGATATGTAGCAGGTTATTGGAACATACACACATCAAAAAATGTTTTGCACCACTCCTGTTGCCACAGCTCCTGAAGATAGATGTTGTCTGTGGATATTGTATCACAGACACAGTCCCTTTGACTGTTCAGGGATGTTACTAAACCCGCCCCAAGATGTAAATAACCATGCATGAGCAGCGCCTATTAGATGGAGGGGGTCCGACAGCCGATCAGTTCCAGTCACTACACCAGGAAGGAGGTACACGGCTCGTCTTGTCTGTAGTTCAACTATTCCTAGTCGGTCAATACCGCTGTTCAATCGTGTGCACATTGTTACTTTGTGCCAAGAAGGGCTCTCAACAAGGGAAGTGTGCAGGCGTCTCGGAGTGAACCAAAGCAATATTGTTCGGACATGGAGGAGCTACAGAGACAGGAACTGTCGAAGATATGCTTCGCTCAGGCAGCCCAAGGGCTACTACTTCCGTGGATGACCCCTATCAACGGATTATGACTCAGAGGAACCCTGACAGTAACGCCACAATGTTGAATAATGCTTTCCGTGGAGCCAGAGGACGACGTGTGGCGACTCACACAGTGCGCAACAGGCTGCATGATGCGCAACTTCACTCCCGACGTCCATAGCGAGGTCCATCTTTGCAACCACGACACCATGCAGCGCGGTACAGGTGGGCCCAATAACATGCCGAGTGGCACCGCTCAGGATTGCCATCACGTTCTTTTCACCGATGAGTGTCGCACATACCTTCAACCAGACAATCGCCGGAGACGTGTTTGGAGGCAACGCGGTCAGGCTGAACACCTCAGACACACTATCCAGCGAGTGCAGCAAGGAGGAGGTTCCCTGCTGTTTTTGGGAGGCGTTATGTGGGGCCGACATACGCCACTGGTGGTCATGTAAGGCGCAGTAACGGCTGTACTATACGTGAATACCATCCTCAGACCGATAATGCAATGATATCGGCAGCAGATTAGCGAGGCATTCGTCTTCATGGACGGCAATTCGCCTCCCCATCGTGCACATCTTGTGAATGATTTCTTTCAAGATATTGACATCGCTCGTCTAGAGTGGCCAGCATGTTTTCTACACATGACCCCTATCGTACACGCCTGGGATATATTGAAAAGGACTATTTACGGAAGATGTGACCCACGAACCACTTTGGGGGTTCTACGCCGAATCGCCTTTGAGGAGTGGGACAATCTGGACCAACAGTGCCTTGATGAACATGTGACTAGTATGCCAAGACGAATACAGGCAAGCATCAATGCAAGAGGACGAACTACTAGGTATTAGAGGTACCGGTGTGTACTACAATCTGGACCACCACCTCTGAAAGTCTCGCTGTGTGGTGGTACAACACGCAGTGTGTTTTTTTTCATGAACAATAAAAAGGGCGAAAATGATGTTTATGTTGATCTCTATTTCAACTTTCTGTAGAGGTTCCGGAACTCTCGGAACCGAGGTGATGTAAAACTTTTTTATGAGCGTGTATTGTGTTTGAACAATATGAATTACTTCGAAGAAAACGGTCGACTGACACACAGTCAACACGGATTTGGACACATCGTTCTCGTGAAAGAAAAGTAGCTGTTTATTTACACGAAATGTTGAATGCTATTGACAAGGGATTTCATATTTCTGGATTTTCGGAACGCTTTTGACACTGCACCACACAAGCGATTTGTAGTGAAATTGCGTGCTTATGGAATATCGTCTCAGTTATGTGACTGGATTCATGATTTCCTGTCAGAGAGGTCACAGTTCGTAGTAACTGACGGAAAGTCATCGAGTAAAACAGTAGTGATTTCTGGCGTTCCCCTAGATAGTACTATAGACCCTTTGCTGTTCCTTATCTGTATAAACGATTTGGGACACCATCTGAGCAACCGTCTTAGACTGTTTGCAGATGACGCTGTCATTTATCGATTGGAATATCGAAACAAAATGCAAAACGGTTTAGAAAATATATCTGTATGGTGCGAAAATTGGCAATTGACCCTAAATAACGGAAAGTGTAGATCATTCACATGAGTGCTAAAAGGAATCCGTTAAACTTGTGTTACACGATAAATCTGTCAAATCTAAAGGCAGTAAATTCAACTACATACCTCGGAATTACAATTACGGACATATAAATTCCAAGGAACACATAGAAAATGTTATGGGGAAGGCTAACCAAAGACTGAGTTTTATTGGCAGGACACTTAGAAAATGTAACAGATATACAAAGGAGAATGCCTACTCTACGCTTGCCTGTCCTCTTTTAGAATGCAGTTGCGCGGTGTGGGATCGTTACCAGATAGGGCTGACAGAGTACATCGAGAAAGTTCAAAGAAGGGCAAGAGGTTTTGTATTATCGCGAAATAGGGGAGAGAGTGTAACTGAAATGATACAGGAATTGGGATGGATCATTAAAACAAAGGCGTTTTTCGTTGATAAGGAATCTTTTTTCAAAATTCCAGTCACCAACTTTCTCTTCCGAATCCGAAAATATTCTTTTGACGCGATCTACTTACGGAGAAACGATCACTACGATAAAATAGCGGAAACCAGAGCTCGTAAGGAAAGATATAGGTGTTCGTTCTTTTCGCTCGCTATAGGAGATTGGAATAATACAGAGTTCTGAAGGTGGTTCGATGAACCCTCTTCCAGGCACTTAAATGTGATTTGCAGAGTATTCATGCAGATTACCGTGTAGATATTATTCCGTAACAGTGTCTTGCACTATTCTGGACAGCCAGCGAAATCTAGCAATTAATTTCCTTGCTGTTTGGTTCGTTTATAGGACCTAATCATAGATGAGTGGTTTCAGCAGGATTTGGCTTACCAAAAGAAAGCGGACGACTCTCTTCCTCCAAGAACCAAGATTATTATGAAGCATAGAGACGGTGTTACGCCGTATTAGTGTTAGATTTCCTGTGTACAGCTAATTTTTAATTTTTAATTTTTTTTAATTTTTTGTTTTTTGAATGTACGGTGTCCGTTCCTTCGAAAGAACAGACACCGCGCAGGTACAGCAGCTATGAAACACTATGTGTAAACTGGAGAGGGATCACTGCTGTCAGCTGCTGCGATGGAAGTGTGGATCGGCCGTGGGGCGCACCGAGACAGCCCGTGCAGTTCTGATTATGCTGTGGTCCGAATGGCGCAGTGATTTCCGTAGCTGCCTAGAAAGCCGGAGATCCCGGCTCCGAATCTCGGTCCGACACTTATTTTCTCCCCTCGCCGCTGATTCCGCTCAATGTCCCGCCGCAGCTGATACCAGAGGTCCCCTTTCAATTTACATACAATTTGTTTTCTCTCAGCGTACTTTTTTCGAACTGTTGTATGTATGTTGTATGTTAACCGGGGTCCTTGAAACGACGGAGAGGCTCCGTCCCCGCCGCAGTCGCAGTAGTCCACAACCCCACGACGACTACCGCAGTCCGCTTCATCCCTCCCCGCCCCACACGGAACTCAGGGTTATTGTGCGGTTCGGCCCCCGGTGGACCCTCCCAGGGAACGTCACTCACCAGACGAGTGTAACCCCTAATGGTGGTGTACGCCTACGTGGAGAACTTGTTTACGCAGCAATCGCCGACATAGTGTAGCTGAGGCGGAATAAGGGGAACCAGCCCGCATTCGCCGAGGCAGATGGAAAACAGCCTAAAAACCATCCACAGACTGGTCGGCTCACCGAACCTCGACACAAGTCCGCCGGGCGGATTTGCGCCGGGGACCAGGCGCTCCTTCCCACGCCGGAATTCGAACTGTTATCTTATAGAAATCGTCTTTTCCACGGGAGTAAATTCATCTCAGGATTAATATCCTCTATGAGATAATTTTAAATATCGCTGTGAGACAGAAACCGTACGAGAGTAAGATTTGTATAATAAAGCCAAATGATTGCAACAAGATTTTACTTTAACCTGATTTTCACACTAACTATGGGTGTCTTCATGAGAATATCCGAACACTTATATGCAGTAGGAAAAGAACAGATTTGCGTGCAAAATGGTCTCTTATAGAAGCTGCAACTGACATGAAATTAGCAATTGTAAATCAAACTATTGCTCCATGGCGTAGCACACCATATGGCGCTAAGGGCTGTAAGAGCAAACAGCCACTGAGTGTGGCATCGGAAGACTGTGAGAGGCCGGTTAGTATGATGACACCTCCAGTGCCCGTATTTAGTTGACATGACAGCATATAAATTTGTGAGATATTCTGTGTAATCGAAATCTGACGCATTTCCTTCCGTTCTCATGTGGATGACCTCATAGTTTTCCTTTTTCAGAGACAAATGCCACTTTTCACACCATACTGTTATCGTGCGATTTTTCAATCGCTTTTGATCTTCTGATGACTTTAGTAGACAGAAATCCGAAAATTCTAAGAGGACTAGCCATATTGTCTCGTAAACCGTTTATGTGCATTAGGAACAGCACAGGACCTATAACACTTTCTTGGGGAAAGCCAGATATCACTTCCGTTTTACCCGATTATACGTCGATTACTACGTACCGTGACTTTTGTGAGAGGAAATCAGGAGTCCAGTGGTTTAACTGAGGCGATAGTACGAGGAATATTAATTAGATGTCAATTCTCTTGTGAGCAAGTGTGTGAAAAGCCTTCTGAAAATATAAAAATATGGAATCAGTTTGAGATCCTCTGTCGATAGCGCTCAGTAGTTGCTGCGGATAAAGAGCAAGTTGCGTTTCATAAGAACGATATTTTCTGAATACTCGCTGACTGTGTGTCAATGTCTTTAGTTATTAATTCCTCTGGTGTCCGCCCCCGGTAGCCGAGTGGTCAGCGAGACAGAATGTGAATCCTCAGGGCCGGTGTTCGATTCCCGGCTGGGTCGGAGATTTTCTCCGCTCAGGGATTGAGTGTTGTGTAGTCCTAATCATCATCATTTCATCCGCATCGACGCGCAAGTAGCGGAAGTGGCTTCAAATCGGAAGACTTGCACCCGGCGAACGGTCTACCCGATGGAAGACCCTAGTCACACGACATTTACATATACACTCCTGGAAATTGAAGTAAGAACACCGTGAATTCATTGTCCCAGGAAGGGGAAACTTTATTGACACATTCCTGGGGTCAGATACATTACATGATCACACTGACAGAACCACAGGCACATAGACACAGGCAACAGAGCATGCACAATGTCGGCACAAGTACAGTGTATATCCACCTTTCGCAGCAATGCAGGCTGCTATTCTCCCATGGAGACGATCGTAGAGATGCTGGATGTAGTCCTGTGGAACGGCTTGCCATGCCATTTCCACCTGGCGCCTCAGTTGGACCAGCGTTCGTGCTGGACGTGCAGACCGCGTGAGACGACGCTTCATCCAGTCCCAAACATGCTCAATGGGGGACAGATCCGGAGATCTTGCTGGCCAGGGTAGTTGACTTACAACTTCTAGAGCACGTTGGGTGGCACGGGATACGTGCGGACGTGCATTGTCCTGTTGGAACAGCAAGTTCCCTTGCCGGTCTAGGGATGGTAGAACGATGGGTTCGATGACGGTTTGGATGTACCATGCACTATTCAGTGTCCCCTCGACGATCACCAGAGGTGTACGGCCAGTGTAGGAGATCGCTCCCCACACCATGATGCCGGGTGTTGGCTCTGTGTGCCTCGGTCGTATGCAGTCCTGATTGTGGCGCTCACCTGCACGGCGCCAAACACGCATACGACCATCATTGGCACCAAGGCAGAAGCGACTCTCATCGCTGAAGACGACACGTCTCCATTCGTCCCTGTATTCACGCCTGTCGCGACACCACTGGAGGCGGGCTGCACGATGTTGGGGCGTGAGCGGAAGACGGACTAACGGTGTGCGGGACCGTAGCCCAGCTTCATGGAGACGGTTGCGCATGGTCCTCGCCGATACCCTAGGAGCAACAGTGTCCCTAATTTGCTGGGAAGTGGCGGTGCGGCCCCCTACGGCACTGTGTAGGATCCTACGGTCTTGGCGTGCATCCGTGCGTCGCTGCGGTCCGGTCCCAGGTCGACGGGCACGTGCACCTTCCGCCGACCACTGGCGACAACATCGATGTACTGTGGAGACCTCACGCCCCACGTGTTGGGCAATTCGGCGGTACGTCCACCCGGCCTCCCGCATGCCCACTATACGCCCTCGCTCAAAGTCCGTCAACTGCACATACAGTTCACGTCCACGCTGTCGCGGCATGCTACCAGTGTTAAAGACTGCGATGGAGCTCCGTATGCCACGGCAAACTGGCTGACACTGATGGCGGCGGTTCACAAATGCTGCGCAGCTAGCGCCATTCGACGGTCAACACCGCGGTTCCTGGTGTGTCCGCTGTGCCGTGCGTGTGATCATTGCTTGTACAGCCCTCTCGCAGTGTCCGGAGCAAGTATGGTGGGTCTGACACACCGGTGTCAATGTGTTCTTTTTTCCATTTCCAGGAGTGTATTTACAATTCCTCTTGTTGCCGTATCTCTACAGCCTTTTTCAGAATGAAATCGCAGACGCCGTTGGACCGTGGCAACAACGTTGTGCCACTGGTATCCATGACATGTCTGTCGGAGATGCAGTGCTCTACCACAGAGGACTTTGTTGGTTGTTCGTTGTCCGAATGGCGTTTATGATCTCTTGTACCGTCTGGATAGTCTGGCCTCCGTACATTTTTCCACATTGCAAGATATGTAGTAGACTCACAGTTTCTTCAGTCCCACGCTATCCTTGAGTGATCTCTATCAGGTTTCGTCTACGCTGATGGGCAGAACTTGCATTTGATGTTACGTCTGCGGAGTATTATTCGGATTTTGGCTGATGTGTTCCCAAAGAAAGGGATATTCGTTGTTCGAGGAGGTTTCCCTTCATCCTCAGATAACGGAGCGTCCTCAGTTATTTTATCTTTGGAGCTGATTAGAGATCTATGAGGTTCTTCCGGTGGTGGTTAAAATAAACAAAGAGGTTTTCAATACATCAATGCCTTGAACCCAGACTCGAGAGTAATCAATGCACAGCTGCAGTCTTCGTGGAAACCTGCTTGTGGACGCCTCCTCCCGTCATGGCAACTGAAGAAAACTTGGACGTATTGTGGCCACGCTGGCAGAGACCTGCGTCTGCCGGTGGTAGCAGCAGGTCTGGGGGCAGCGGATCGAGTCCCGGCGACGCGCTTTCCTCACCGCTGTGCCACGTCCGCGCCCGCGGGCAGCCCACTAAGTCCACAGGTGGGAGCGAGTGGGAGGAGGCGTGGAGCCGATACAAAGGAGACGCCCAGTAGAAGTAGCCAAGAACGTCTAGACTCGCTGCTGTCTCTCGTCTCGCTCACCCTCACACCCCCGACATGTGTGCACGCGAAATGGGAGGCAAAGTCACCGTCGTGGTTGAGATTCTACTCATACTGGCTGGGAACGATCACGACTGCAAGAAGAGGAAGGCGAAGAAAGAGCAACGATAGCGCTGCCAGAAATCGGGACACGTCACTAGGTGCACAGTCGCGGGTTTAAAGTGCATGAAAGCGCATTATACACGCGATTGTGACAAACCACGAGCTGTCGCTGCGACATTCCTCAACTGCAGTGGCGCACAAGCCGCCAATTCACAAATCTGCATTTACGGCAAGAGCTGAGGGCAACATAAGAAGAACAGTCTTACCCTAACAGGCGAACACTCCCACGGCACTTGCACAAATGCAGGAGGCCGAGAAGACGCCCATGGAGACAGAGGCGACGCCTGCTCACCTTCCTGGAGCAACACCGGATATCGAACAGACGCCGTCCCTCCACCTTCCCCCCGCCCCCCCCCCCTTTCCCACCTACCAACACACACACCTTGAGGAGGCCGCATCGGCGAAAGAACTGGACGCCTAGTTGCCACTCCCTGACAAGAACTAATACTCCTAAATCTCCCCTGTCCACAGGCCTCATGATTTCACTGCTAAATATGGAATCATGTGCAATGTCATCTCGAAGAAGCAACTGAGGCTCATAAATGACCACCTGCAGACCGCAACAAGAGGAAAGAGCAGTGCTGGCGCTGCCAGAAGCTTTGTCGCTGCCACAAGCTTGGCCATGGCGCCGAGTACTGCAAGAAGGAAGTGGCGTGTATGAAGTGCGTGCAAGTCCACGACACACGCGCCTGTGACACAGATCGGCGCAGCGTTACGTGTCTCCGAATTTGAGGGTGGCAACTGCGTCGTCGGTGGCAGTACACAGCATGCAGCACACAGCATGTGTTAACTGCGGCTGCGCACACACGGCGAATTTTCGCGGTTGCAGCTACAGCGCGAGAAGAAAAGGCGAAGAGGAAGACCCACCCACAAGGCTGCAGTCGAGATCAGGATGTCCATATGCAACTTTTGCTACGTTTGTTGGACCTCTAAAATAATTGGTATCCAGATCAGGTGTCTGCCAAACGTACTGAGAAAGCGGTGGTATCCGACCGCTCCCCTTCTCCTTCCCCAGCCCTCCACTCAGAAGTCGTTATATGTAGGCGGCACCCAGAAGAAGTCACCAAGTACGCATTCGCATTGCATTCTGCCGCTCGACCACGAAGACGCGGCTGCCGACGCAGACGATGACCTGCGTACCGTGCTGCGTAATGCCACGAACGACGCAGTGACCGCCCTCAAAGCCGCCATGGCGTCAGCGAGGACCACCCTGAAGGCAGAAGTCAACGAAGTCTACCCCCAGCTCCAGTAGCTGCTGGAGGAGCTGAAGGTCTGAAAGAACAGACTCTCCACATCTGACCGCCCCTCGACGGGGCAGAGGGTGGGATGAACGCCATCATGCAGACGGTCGCTCCATAACCACTCCAGAGATGCAGGAAGACAAGGGGGTGGTTCCAGGTGAAGAAGAAGAAACGCCTACCGTAAGCGTCCCTTCCTCAGAGGGGCTAGCCGCCACACCACACAGCACGCTGCTCCCAACCCCGTCCACCCCCCATGGGCAGCGGAGTCATCAAAGGCCGACCCAGCCCGTGCTTCAGCGCCAATACCAGACTGTCTCCCTCCCTCAGACGGGAAAGGCGTGGTGGTGGTGAAACAGAATATTTCAGACCGATCACATGATGCCTGCCCCTTCAATCCTCCTGACAAACTACAACTTCATCTCCCTCATATACCCCATTTACTACACAGTACCAACTAGATGTGCTGTATCTACTTCTACATTCATAATTCGCAAGCCACCATACGATGCGTGGTGGGAGGGGGAGGGGGGTATCCTGTACCACGTCTTTTTCTTTACTGTCCCACTCGCAGATAGAGCGAGGGTAAACGACTGTCTACATGCCTCCGTATGAGCCCTAATTACTCTTATCTTGGAGGCGGTAGAACCGTTGAGCAGTCAGTTTCGAATACTAGTTCTCTATATTTTCTCAGTAGTGTTTTTCGAGATGAATGTCTTCTTCCCTCGAGGAATTCCCACCTGAGCTTCTGAAATATATCCAGAACACTTGTATGCTAATCGAACCACCGGTAACAAATCTAGCAGCTTGCTTCTGAATTGCTCCGATGTCTTCTTTCAATCCTACCTGGTGCGTGTCCCAAACACTTGAGCAGTACTCAAGAATAGGTCGCTCTAGCATCCTGTATGCGTTCTCCTTTACAGATAAACCATACTCTTCTGAAATTCTCCCAATAAACCGAAGTCGACCATTCGCCTTCCCTAACAAAATCACCAAATTTTCGTTCCGTTTCATTTCGCTTCGCAACGTTACCACCAGGTATTTAAACGACTTGATTGCGTCATGCAGAAGACTAATAATGCTATATACGAACATTAATGATTTGTTTTTACTACTCATATGCACTACCTTATATTTTTCCACATTGATCACATCAAGTAGAAATTTTGCCTAGGTAATCCTGTATCAATCTAAAGTTCCTTCTCTTCGACACCGTCCTGTACATCACAGCATCATCAGCGAACAACTGCAAATTGCTGTCCACCCTGTCTGCGAGATCATTCATGCAAATATAGAAAATAGCAACGTTCCTACCATATTTCCCTGGGGCACTCCTGATGTTACCCCTGTCTCCCTTAAAAACTCGTCGTGGAAGGCAACATGTTGGATTCTATCTAGGGCCTGTTCCGTATGCACGTACCTTCGTTAGCAGTCTGCAGTGCGGTACAGTGTCGAATGTTTTCGGAAATCTACATATATTCTTCGTCCATAGTTCGCAGTATATTATGTGAGAAAAGAGCAAGCGGGATTTCGCACGAGCAATGCTTTCTAAGGCTGTACTGATTCGTGGACATGAGCTTTTCAGTCTCTATTGCCACGCAGTGTAGCCGCACGGTCTGAGGCGTCTTGTCACGGTCCGCGCGGTTCCCCCCATTGGAGGTTGGAGTCCTCTCTCGGGCATGGGTGTGTGTGTTGTCCATAGCGAAAGTTAGTTTAAGTTAGATTAAGTAATGTGTAAGTTTAGGGACCGATGACCTAAGCAGTTTGGTCCGATAAGATCTTACCAAATGTTCAAATGTGTGTGAAATCTTATGGGACTTAACTGATAAGGTCATCAGCCCCTAAGTTTACACACTACTTAACCTAAATTATCCTAAAAACAAACACACACATACCCATGCCAGAGGGAGGACTCGAACCTACGCCGGGACCAGCCGCACAGCCCATGAGTGCAGCGTCCAAGACCGCTCGGCTAATCCCGCGCGGCGAGATCTTACCACAAATTTAATTTTAGTCTCTAGGAAATTTATATTTATATTCTAACTCAGAATATGCTTTAGAATTCTGAAGCAAACCGATGTTAAGGATATTGGCTGTAATTTTGCGGGTCCGTTGTTTTACCCTTTTTTATGCAGGTATCACCTCGCTTAGGACTTTGCGCTAGTTGAGAGATTTACGATAAATGCAGACTGAGTAAAAAACCAGTGACGTAGAGTACTCTCTGCAAAACCTAACTGGGATTCCAAAAGGACCTGGAGACTTATTTGTTTTCTACTCTCTCAGTTGTTTCTCCACGCCAGGGTTGCTTATGACTATGCCACCCATTTGGGACTCTGCGATGGTCAAACGAAGGTACGTTTGTACGATCCTCCTGCCTGAACGATTTCTTAAACGTGGAATTGAGAACTTCGACCTTTCTTTTGCTATCTTCTACTGCCAAACAAAATTAGTCAACGAGTGACTGGATGGAAGGCTTAGACCCGCTTAGCGATTTTACACAGAACCATTATTTTCTCGGGTTCCCCGCCAAATCTTTAGCCAAAGTATGATGGAGATAGCTGTTATACGCTTCGAACTTAGAACTTTTCACAGACGCACAAATCTCTACTAATATTTGCCTGACGTCATTTGTGCTTCCTCTTTTGAACCGAGAGTGCATCAGTCTTTCCTTCCTCAGCATATTCTGCATTTCGTTATTAAAAAATAGTGGGTTTTTCCCTTCCTTAATCAACTTTACTAGGCACACCCTTCTCCAGGGCATGATTTACAATCTGTTTAAATTTTTTTCTATGTCCAACATTCTGGAGTAAATGATTGTCTGTTTGCGTCTGCAAGGTCCAAGATACTTCCATTGCGAGAGGGCTGCCGAACTATCTGCTCAAGACAGTTTTAGGAAAAACGTGTTCAAAAGTACTTCAGAAGATTGTCTGTCTGTACCCCCAGTGTATATTCGGCAGGTTAAAGTCACCACCAACTCGTATTGCATAATGTGGGAATTAATGTAAAACTGACCACTGACTTTCTTTGAATGAATCTAGAACAGCCACACCGGAGTCGGGTGGTCAGTAAAAACATCCAACAGTTATCTTGGTATCAGCTAGACCCGTTATGCGCTTCCAGATAACTTCAATGTCACACTCAATTTCAAACCCTCACAACAGGCGTCTAATCTGTCTTTCCGATAAACGTGCTAAACTCGCTAAAATCTCAGAGCTTTCTACTTCGGGTTTTAGCCAGCTCTCAGGTCCAAGAATAGTTTTAGGTTGAGAACTTTCCTGGAGGGCAGTAAATTCGGGAACTTTGTTACGAATATTTTGACTATGAACGCGGTCTAATTGCTCTATATGTGTATCGACTGCTGTGTTCACGAGATAAACTGAGTGCCGTCTGCGTGAGAAGATCTGAGGAGCATCAGCGCCCTTCTAGTCTTGACATCTGAGGGTTAACTCCTCTGTGACGCACTGCATGCTCAACCGGAAGAATAAGAACAAGAAGCGGAGGAGCTAGGCAGCGCGCAGTGCCACACTACCGGGTCCCCCACTCGAGATTTACAAACCGCTAGCTTGCTAGTGGATGTGTGTTTTTGTTTATTTTCTTGACCTCAGAATTACTTCCAGTCAATTCATCAAGAGAGGCAACAAGAAAATCTGCTCATCAGGTTCATGCGGAAATGCACTATGTCATCAAAGTATCTAGACACCCCCAAAAATATACGTTTTTCATATTAGGTGCATTGTGCTGCCACATACTGACTGGTACTCCATATCATCGACCCCAGTAATAAGACATCGTAAGAGAGCAGAATGGAGCTTTCCGCGGAACTCATGCACTCCGTACATGGTCAGGTGATTGGGTGTCACTTGTACAACACGTCTGTACGCGTGATTTCCACACTACGAAACATCCCTAGCTTCACTGTTTCCGATGTGAGAGTGAAGTGGAAACGTCAAGGGACTCGTACAGCACAAAAACGTACAGGCCAACCTCGTCTGTTGACTGACAGAGACCGCCGACAGTTGAAGAGAGTCGTTATGTATAATAGGCAGACATCTATCCAGACCACCACACAGGAATTCCAAACTGCATCAGAATCCACTGCAAGTACTATAACAGTTAGGCGGGAGGTGTGAAAACTTGGATTTCATGATCGAGCAACTGCTCATAAGCCACATACCACGCCGGTAAATGCCAAACGACGCTTCGCTTGGTGCAAGGAGCGCAAACATCGGACGATTGAACAGTGGAAAAACGTTGTGTGGAGTGATGAATTACGGTACACAATATGGCGATCCGATGGCAGGGTGTGGGTGTGGCGAATGTCCGGTGAACGTCATCTGCCAGCGTATGTAGTGCCAACAGTGAAATTCGGACGCGGTGACGTTATGGTGTGGTCTTGTTTTTAATGGAGGGAGCTTGCACCCCTTGTTTTTTAGCATGGTACTATCACAGCAGAAGCCTACATTGATGTTTTAAGCACCTTCTTCCTTCCCACTGTTGAAGAGCAATTCGGGGATGGCGATTGCACCTTTCAACACGATCGAGCACCTGTTGATAATGCACGTCCTGTGGCGGAGTGGTTGCACGACAATAACATCCCTGTAATAGACAGGCCTGCACGGAGTCCTGACCTGAATCCTACAGAACACCCTTGAGATGTTTTGAAACGCCGATTTCTTCCCAGTCGTCACCGACTGGCGTCGATACCTCTCCTGAGCGCAGCACTCCGTGAAGAATGGGTTGCCATTCTCCAAGAAACCTTCCAGCACCTGATTGAACTTAGACCTGCGAGAGTGGAAGCTGTCATCAAGTCTAAGGGTGGGCCAACACCATATTGAATTCCAGCTTTACCGACGGAGGGCGCCACGAACTTGTAAGTCATTTTCAGCCAGGTATCTAGATACTTTTCGTGACATAGTGCATTCCAGTGCGCAGCCTGCGGCATCTCAGGCCAGCAAAGTCACCAGGAACGCCTGAAGATTGGAAGAAGTCGGCTTGTCGATACATTGCGCCTTATGGACGATGAATACCCGAGAAAGTGTCGACGTTGATGTAACCGAGGAGAAGTGCTATTGAATGAGGGAAATTATTAGCTGTCTAGCGCAAGTAGGTGCGTGTGCATGTGAGTGTGTGTATGTACGTGAGAGGCTGGGTATAATGTATATGCACATGTAAGCGCTTGTGTGTATGTGTGTGTGTGGGGCCAGGTGCGGCCGTAATGGTTTATGTATGCGTGAGGGGCAGGGAGGCTGATATATGGAGGGCGAGCTGGCCGGCTCGCTGGCGGTGATGTATGGCGCGCTGCGCTCTCGGGGCCTGCTTCCTGCCTTCCCCTCGGAGCCGCGACCCCTGTCGCTGAGCCACTACGTGCTCTCGCACGCTGATGCCGGAGGGTATTCCACTTTGCATACTAAAATTTGCAGCGGCGTCGATGGTGAGCGGACCACTGCGCTATCAGGTGCACAGAGCGGGTTGCTTTATTTATTTAATCGTGTCAGAAGCATCATACGTAAAATCAGAATGATTAACACATACATATCAAGTATATAACAAACACAAAAAGAGTATAAAAGTATACAGATATATAAGCAGGGTCAAGTAGTTTTTTATTTTTATTTGATGAAGTCTTGGACCAGAACCTGGCCACATCCAGCGCTTCCGGAGTGGCACTCATCAAATCCTTCATGGTGCAGGTGCTCGGGCACAGCACACACTGCGTGAGGTGGGTGCTGGTTTGGGTGTGTCCACAGTCACACAGCGCCGGTTCATCTGAGAGGCCCCATTTGCGCATATTCGCTTTGGATCGTGTGACACCAGAGCGCAGCCTATTGAGAGATTTCCATGTCGTCCATCCCTTCATATGGCCGGGAGGGAGTTCTTCGTTTGGTACTAACCATTCCTCAAGGTGAGCGTTTTCTTCTTGCCAGCGGGTTGCTGTCACTGGTCGTTATTAGAGGGCACCGTCCACCGACAACAATCAAAGATTCCTTCCTTGGAAAGAAGTATTTCACCAGTACATCGCTTGACTTGTAGCCTTATGCATCCAAGCGACACTCACGTTTTGGTCAAATGTTTGAGCAGAGCGGAAGCCAGACTCCCTACAAATTACTCAATGGTTTTTAGTAAAACCGAAGAGTGAGAAATCAACAAAGCAGATATAAAATTGACCAAAGTGAAGTCTAGTGTTGCAAAGAAATGTTTAATAGCTCGAAAGTAATCAGGGTGACTAAGAAAAGTTATTTAGTGATTTAGGTATGTGAGACGGCGACCTGTTTCAGGCTTTTTCTCCTCATATTTTGTTCCATTTGCATACGAGACTCTCTTGTTTCCTTCAGTTTCCAGTCCAGCGTTTACTTTTCGCCGGTGTTGCTTGCTGATTACATGAGCGGTTATGCGTAGCTTGTAGCATCGTGGTTTACCCACCTTCGTTCTTGCAGTAGTCTTTTGCCACTAAGTGCATATGGTTGTAAATAGGCTGTTTAGATTTTTATGTTGGTACGCCATGTAGCGCTCTATATGAAAATCACTGACTGTGCTGTGTGCAGTCTGTGGCTGGTTTGCACTGTTGGAATTTGCTATTGTAGTGTTGGGCAGTTGACTGTTAACAGCGCGTAACGTTGCACAGTTGGAGGTGAGCCGCCAGCAGTGGTGGATGTGGGGAGAGAAATGGCAGAATTTTGAGAGCGGACGATCTGGACGTGTGTCCGTGAGAAAGAGTAAATTTGTAATATTGGATATCATGAACTGATATATATATATATATGATGACTTTTGAACACTATTAAGATAAATACATTGTTTGTTCTCTATCAAAATCTTTCGTTTGCTAAGTATGCCTATGAGTAGTTAGTGCCTTCAGTAGTTTGAATCTTTTATTTAGCTGGCAGTATTGGCGCTCACTGTATTGCAGTAGTTTGAGTAACGAAGATTTTTGTGAGGTAAGTGATTCATGAAAGGTGCAGGTTATTGTTAGTCAGGGCCATTCTTTTGTAGGCATTTTTGAAACTCAGAGAGCGTTGCGCTAAAAATATTGTGTGTCAGTTTAAGCACAGCCATTTATAATTTTTCTAAGGGGACGTTTCATGGTGTTTACGAAGGGAAGTGCTTTTCGATCGGGTGGAAACATGAGGAAATTTCACACAATGTTGAAGAGCTGCCAGTCACTCAGAAAGCAGCTCCTACGCAAGCAGACCCCAAAGACAGACTACTTTTTCAGGGACTATTCTCCTGGCTCTGCCTCCACAACCAACGAGCTTCGGAATGGAAGACCGGAGTCCTCTATAGCTCTGGTGGAAGGGGGTAGAACTCTTCTGGTTAGCAGTCTTTCTGCGGAGTCCTCAGCCTGCTGTATGTGCTCTCCAGACATTTTTCCTCAAGCAAAATAAGCAGCCGCCCGTAGGCCTGCAAAGTTCCAAACTTTCCCCTTTCCGTAGGAATGCTGTGCGAAGTCGAACAAAGGTTCCAAAATTTCCGACAAACAAGTCTGTACAAGGGAAAGAGGCGTCATTAATTTCTCATTTCCTGATGCGCTTTAAGATGGGAGCTAGAGAACGGACTTCCACACCCCTGGCTGGAAGAATACTCAGGCCCTTTCTGGCTAGGAAATATTGTGCGGAGTGCCTTCCGGAGATCAGAAGGAAGGCTACCAAAATTTAAGAGATCCATTCGGAGTTGGTATTGGGATTCACATAGGTAACATGATTCGAACTTCTACTTGGTGATGCTATCCTGGCCTCCGCTCTCATACGTGTTATTCTTGACTTCAGCCATCTGCGCTCACTTTCAACTTCGGCACATCCGCGGCGGGTAATCAGAGGTTTTGGTGATATCCGTCATTCGCAATCACATCACATCGGCTCAGCCCAGCAACAGATCGCATTCACACTATGGCCTTCGGAAATCGCAATGTAGTGGGGGTCGAAGAGTTCATCTACAGCATGACGACCAAGAATTTCCCCATTTCTGCCAGTTCATCTTCCGGGTAATGTTAGGTCTAGACGATGTCTCACCTGACCAGTAGAAAGTGCAGGGCCCCGTCACGCTGAAAGAACGTACCCACCTTGCCTCTTCTAACAATGCTAGAAGCTTCTTTTCAAGAACTTCTAGATAACAAGGCCTTGTAAGACGTTCGATAACTCAGCTGACTCAACATCACACTAACCACACATTTACAGAGAAGCGCTCCTGAAAAGATGTCTCCACAAAGTTGTGTCAGTCCGCAAATGCGATGTGACGTCTCACGCAGTTTAGCAAAAACGCGAGTAAACGTTGTTGAATACAGTACTCTGCGGCTAGCAATTCGTCTGCCATACTCTAAGCAAGCAGCAGCAGCAGTAGACTTTCATTTCCGTGCACAAATATAATATCAATACACTTAATCTTTGCAAATAAGTGGAGCAAACTTAAATGATACGGTAGAATAAGCGAACAAATCAGAATGAAAAGAATTTAGTTAGGTAAACCCAAGTACAACTGTACAGTTGGAACTTCTAAATAAAAACAGTAGTAGTCCATAAATAAACCTACAGCTATTGGAGTATCAACCAGCGAAATGAAAACTTAATTCTGTAACAAGGTTTTTCTCCTTATCAAGTATTAACCGGGCACATGCTGCATTAATTAGTTTAGTACGCTGGGATGAACCAATATTGTGCTCCTCTCCGTGATAACAAAGCTAAACAACTGAACATTAGAGGAGCAATATTTAGTCGTGTTTAGCACGATTGATGGTGTAATGCTGCAAGGAAAAATGATATTGGTCCAGAAGCACCGGTGCCAAACCAAAGAATACCTGGCAAATGTCCATGACAGCGACACTTTCGGAAGTAAGCAAAATCAGACGACAATGGAACCACTGACGTTAATTAAGAGAACAAGATGAAACCCCTGTAGTGAAAATAGAGTGTCATTATTGGTAGTTGTAAAGATGGAACTGAAATAACGTAACTAATTAACTCTCAGTTAGTCGTCCCTTTCACAGTAAACGCAGGGTCACAATGCTGTATAACCCATATTACGCGATACTGATTTCGTATGGGACATGATCTTTTGTGAACAACACTCTGCGGTTAGTAAATCGTAAACCATACTTTTAATAGCTCGTGAGTAGGAAGATTTAAAACATGTCCTTGAAAAGCGCATTTCTCCGCTCCTGACAGGGTTGAATCGGATTTTTCGGCTGGGAACTGATATTTGGGTCTTTGTCCGCTGCGCTAGAAACGACTGCAAGGGATGCCTGACGAGAGGAAGTTAACTGCATCTCCGCCGAATTTCCGCTGACAAAAGAGGGCGGAAATCTGGACGATAAGCCGGAGATGAGATTTCGCGCTCCAGCGAATTAAGCTCTAAAAGGAATAGTAGCTGCTCCCAGTCTGGTTTTACGCGAAGAATAGACGGCACTGAAATAATTTATCTTGAATAATCACGTTGTACACTTCCATTAAGTTTACTTTAGCCATTTTAACAGTAAATTATCTCTCAGTAGAAAAAAAAATAGTTTGTCCGTTTTGAGATGGAACTATTCGCATTAGGTACATATTATTTTAAGAGTTTATTGACGAATGCTCCCATTCTCCTTGTACTAATATAGCGTGAACCACAACGTTTGTTGCTCGTATATTAAATTAATTACTATTTTCTAGCACTAAGCCAGTCTGTTGGCAATTGATCCACTGGGGACTCAAGTGGTCAGGCGGTTTTGCGCCTAAAGTAGATTCAGACTACACAAAGTAGAATGAGAACCGCACCGATACAAGAAACAGACACACTCACTGTCGTGACTTTACTGTGTTGCTCCTCGCGGTATTGCCTTATGTGCTTCAACATCTGCTCTGCTTGTTTTACGTTGCTATTAGGTCGTCAAATGAATGTAGAATGTCAGGTTCCAAAGTGTTGTTTCAGTGTTTAAGGCCCTGGGATGAGAGTCCCTCCAAACGTTTATTTGGCCAGTACAACGAGAGCTCTAACAGATTCACAATAGTGGTCCCAGTGATAGCAGCTGGGAGACAAAAAGCTGATCCTGAGACGTCACGAGGTGTGCCGCTAATCAGCAACCCATCACCTCGTAGTTCTAGTCTCATCACTTATTTACGACGACTCCACACACGGCAATTCATGATAAGTAATTCGGATTTGTACATGGGAGTATGACCAATGCACGCCGGCCCGTTGGAAGCAAGGGTAGAGCGCCAGGGTAACCCGTGTCTTTCCTTCACTTCCTGCTTCCCTATGAACAATTCTTCTTCGCACTCCTTTGTGTCGACTTGGACCACTCAGGTCGGGTTTATCGACTCTCGCTCTCTCTGACAACAACAGAGTTCATCCGCCGACACTAATGCATAACTTGCCCTTTCCGTAGAAAACAGCATCACCTCTCGTGTTCTTACCTATATGTACTCGCAAGAACAACTGTACTGGCTGGCAGTGGACTGTGAAGCATTCGTGCCGTGCATCGACGCTTGCTACCGGAAACTGGATTACCATACGAAGTTCGACTCTATCGGTGCGTTTCGTGTCCGTGCAACGGAATATAATAACGAAAGTCTGCTCATTTGGTTTGACTATGTGTCGACACAGAGGAGTGGACAGAGGTTCAGGATACTCTCTCGTCCTTGGGGTGGGAAACTGCTCTCAAGGCGGAAGAATCAGCCGTGATCAGCGGCTTAAGGATGCAGAAGGCAATGGAAACCACTGTACTAAAGACAAGACATGTGGCTGTCAAGATGATCTCTCCATTGACAAAAGATTCCGGAATAGTCCCCCATTCGAATCTCCGGGAGGGTACTACCAAGGGAGAGGTGACCATGGGAAAAAGCTTGAATAATCAACGAAAGCATAAAGTTCTACGAGTCGGGGCGTGGACTGTTAGAAGCGTGAATGTGGTAGGGAAGCTAGAAAATCTGAAAAGGGGAATGCAAAGGCTCAAACTAGATATAATAGGGGTCAGTGAAATGAAATGGAAAGGAGACCGGGATTTCTGCTAAGACGAGTATAGGGTAATATCAACAGCAGCAGGAAGTAGTGTTACGGGAGTAGGATTCGTTATGAATAGGAAGGTAGGGCAGAGAGTTTGTTACTGTGAACAGTTCAAAAAATGGTTCAAATGGCTCTGAGCACTATGGGACTTAACTGATGAGGTCATCAGTCCCCTAGAACTTAGAACTACGGAAGCCTAACTAACCTAAGGCTAAGGACATCATACACGGCCATGCCCGAGGCAGGATTCGAACCTGCGACCGCAGCGGTCGAGCGGTTCCAGACTGTAGGGCCCAGAACCGATCGGCCACTCCGGCCGGCGTGAACAGTTGAGTGATACGTTTATTCTTATCAAAATAAACTGCAAACCAACACTGACAGCGGTAGTTCAGGAATACATGTCGACGTTGCAAACTGAAGATGATGAGATAGAGAAAGTACATCAGGATACTGAAAGGGTAATACAATACGCAAAGGGAGATGAAAATCTAATAGTCATGGGGGACTGGAATGCAGTTGTAGGTGAAGGAGTAGACGAAAAGGTTACAGCAGAATATAGGCTTAGGCTACAAGCAATGAGAGAGGAGAAAGACTAATTGAGTTCTGTGAAAAAATTTCAGCTAGTAACAGCGAATCACTGTTCAAGAATCACAAGTGGAGGCGGTATACTTGGAAACGGCCGGGTGATACGGGAAGGTTTCAGTTTGATTACATCATGATCCGACAGAGATTGGGAAATCAGATACTGGACTGTAAGGCTTACCGAGGAGCATATATAGACTCAGATCACAATTTAGTAGTGGCGAACAATAGGTGAAGCTTAAGAGATTAGCAAGGAAGAATCGATACTCAAGTCGGTTACGGAAATACTAAGGAATGACGAGATGCGCTTTGAGTTCTCTAGGACTGTAGATACAGCAATAAGGGCTAGTCCAATGGGTAGTACACTTGAAGAAGAATGGATATCTCTAAAAATGGAAATAACAGAAGCTGGAAAGAACATCATAGCCACAAAGAAGGTAACTGCAAAGAAACCATGGGTAACAGAAGAAATACATCAGCTGATCGATCAAAGAAGGACATACAAAAAATGTTCAGTAAATTTAGGGTTACAGAAAGAGAAGTCGCTGAGGAATAAAACAAATAAGAAGAGCAAGGAAGCTAAGACGAAATGCCTGCATGAAAAATGTGAAGAAATCGAAAAAGATATGATCGTCGGAAGGACTGACTCAGTATACCGGAAACCTTTGGTGAAATTAACAGCGAGGGTGATAACATTAAGAGTGCAACCGGAATTTCATTGTTAAATAAAGAGGAGAGAGCGAATAGGTGAAAAGAGTGCACTGAAGGCCTAAATGAGGGGGAAGATTTATCTGACGTGATAGAAGAAGAAACAGGAGTCGATTTAGACGAGATAGGGGATCCAATATTAGAATCAGGATTTAAGAGAGCTTTGGAGGACTTAAGATCAAAGAAGGCAGAAGGGATCGGTAACATACCATCAGATTTTCTAAAATCAGTAAGAGAAGTGGCAACAAAACGACTATTCACATTGAGGTGTAGAATGTATGAGTCTGAAAATATGCCGTCTAACTTGCAAAAAAATATCATGCACACAATTCTGATGACTGAAAGAGCTAACAAGTGCGAGAATTATCGCACAATCAGCTTAATAGCGGACAGTTGATGACATGAATAATATACAAAAGAATGGAAAAGAAAATTGGGGATTTGTTAGACAACGACCAGTTTGGTTTTAGGAACGGTAAAGGCACGAGAGAGGCCATTCTGACTTTGCTGTTGATAATAGAAGTAAGACTAAAGAAACATGAAGATACGTTCATAGGATTTGTCGAACTGGAAAAAGCGTTCGACAATGTAAAATGGTGCGATAGTCGGAATTCTGAGATAAATAGGGCTAAGCTATAGGGTGAGACTTGTAATATACTATATACAACCAAGAGATAGTAGTAAAAAAGGACAACCAAGAACGAATTGCTCAGATTTAAAAGGGATGTAGTCTTTCGCCCTCACTGTTCCATCTGGACGTCGAAGAAGCAGTGATGCAAATAAGAGAAAGGTTCAGGAGTGGAATTAATACTGAAGTTGAAGGGGTGTCAATGATACGATTCGCTGATGAAATTGCTATGCTCAGTGAAAGTGAAGAAGAATTACGTGATTAGCTGAATGGAATAAACAATCTAATGGATACAAAATACGGATTGAGAGTAAATCGAAGAAGGACGAAAGGAATGAGAAGTAGCAGAAATGTGAACGGCGAGAAACTTAACACCAGGATTGATGGTCACGAAGTAGATGAAGTTAAGGAAAATTCTACTACCCAGGCAGCAAAATAACCAGTGACGGACGGAGCGAGGAGGACATCAAACACAGACGAGCAGTGACAAAAAGGGCATTCCTGGCCAGGAGTAGTCTACTAGTATCAAACATACGCCTTAATTTGAGGAAGAATATACTTTCGGAACACAGCATTGTACGGTAGTGAGACGTAGACTTTGGGAAACCGGAACAGAAGAGCATCGAAGCATTTGAGATGTGGTCCTACAGGCGACTGTTGAAAATTAGGTGCACTGATAACGTAAGGAATGAGGAGGGTCTGCTCAGAATCGGAGTGGAAAGAAATGTGTGAAAGACTGAGAGCGTGAAAACTGTAGAGGAAGACAGAAATTGGAATACATCCAGCAGATACTTGAGAACGTAGGTTGCAAATACTATGCAGAGATTAAGAGGTTGGCACAAGAGAGAAATTCGTGGCGGGCCGCATCAAACCAGTCAGATGACTGATGATTCAAAATAAAAAAATAAATATAAAAACCGTGTTCGACTTGACCTGTTAGTTCGTTCTGGACCTTCTATAGGCCAGCCAGGAATTTTTCGGGTGCTAACAGTGTAGGCACGCACCACATGGTGCGTGGCCTCCTGTAATGCTGTTGCATCTACTCCAGCATCCCCTAAGCTGTCAGCAGGCCGGGGTGGCCGAGCGGTTCTAGGCGCTACAGTCTGGAACCGCGGAGCGCTACGGTCGCAGGTTCGAATCTTGCCTTGGGCATGGATGTGTGTGATGTCCTTAGGTTAGTTAAGTTTAAGTAGTTCTAAGTTCTAGGGGACTGATGACCTCAGAGGTCCCATAGTGCTCAGAGCCATTTTGAACCCTAGGCTGTAAGCCAGTGATCGTAGTAGTCTTACCGCATCTACTAGTATCTAACAGACCTAGCCGGATCTTTATCACCTGCAAATGATGATTCATTGTGCCCATGGTCGTTTTCAAATATTCCTTCAGTTCTGTTGTTCGTTGTCGCAATGTTCGTGTGTTATTCAGTACGCCCTCCTCCGGGTTCGTCAGTTTCGTGGTATGCCACTTAATTATAGCTTCATTCCTAATTGCTACTTCTCTCACCCATTGCGGGTGTATGATTAAGCTGTCGGATATCGTCAGTATCCGCGGTGCTGGAGACTGTGCTTAGCAACCTACCACCTCCATCCAACCATCTTACGACATAACAGCGAGTGTGGTACGAAATCTACAGCTTGGCGTGACTGTGCCTGCAGTTGCTCATAGAGGAGACCCCTGGAAATCTCCTCGTATTTCCTCCAATGATCCCTTCTTCTCCGCCTCAAGACGTAACTCAGCAGATGGCTCCTCCGTTACTCATTTCTCACTTCCCAATCCCTGAATGTCAGTTTCAGTGTCTAATGTCGGACGATTATAACGGCATTCTCCTGCCTGGTGAATTGTACCCCTCCTTCCTAGTGCTGATTCTGCAGCGGATCGACCAGTTCCGCATGGAAGAGGCCAGATCTAGGACGTGCACCGTGGCCATCGTTGGTGATAACGCCAGATGGGGAAAGGAAGTCAGAAATACGCTTCCTCCTCCTCTCGAAAAGACTAGATGCTTCTGATTATTGTATATACACTCCTGGAAATGGAAAAAAGAACACATTGACACCGGTGTGTCAGACCCACCATACTTGCTCCGGACACTGTGAGAGGGCTGTATAAGCAATGATCACACGCACGGCACAGCGGACACACCAGGAACCGCGCTGTTGGCCGTCGAATGGCGCTAGCTGCGCAGCATTTGTGCACCGCCGCCGTCAGTGTCAGCCAGTTTGCCGTGGCATACGGAGCTCCATCGCAGTCTTTAACACTGGTAGCATGCCGCGACAGCGTGGACGTGAACCGTATGTGCAGTTGACGGACTTTGAGCGAGGGCGTATAGTGGGCATGCGGGAGGCCAGGAGGACGTACCGCCAAATTGCTCAACACGTGGGGCGTGAGGTCTCCACAGTACATCGATGTTGTCGCCAGTGGTCGGCGGAAGGTGCACGTGCCCGTCGACCTGGGACCGGACCGCAGTGAAGCACGGATGCACGCCAAGACCGTAGGATCCTACGCAGTGCCGTAGGGGACCGCACCACCACTTCCCAGCAAATTAGGGACACTGTTGCTCCTGGGGTATCGGCGAGGACCATTCGCAACCGTCTCCATGAAGCTGGGCTACGGTCCCGCACACCGTTATGCCGTCTTCCGCTCACGCCCCAACATCGTGCAGCCCGCCTCCAGTGGTGTCGCGACAGGCGTGAATGGAGGGACGAATGGAGACGTGTCGTCTTCAGCGATGAGAGTCGCTTCTGCCTTGGTGCCAATGATGGTCGTATGCGTGTTTGGCGCCGTGCAGTTGAGCGCCACAATCAGGACTGCATACGACCGAGGCACACAGGGCCAACACCCGGCATCATGGTGTTGGGAGCGATCTCGTACACTGGCCGTACACCTCTGGTGATCGTCGAGGGGACACTGAATAGTGCACGGAACATCCAAACCGTCATCGAACCCATCGTTCTACCATTCCTAGACCGGCAAGGGAACTTGCTGTTCCAACAGGACAATGCACGTCCGCATGTATCCCATGCCACCCAACGTGCTCTAGAAGGTGTAAGTCAACTACCCTGGCCAGCAAGATCTTCGGATCTGTCCCCCATTGAGCATGTTTGGGACTGGATGAAGCGTTGTCTCACGCGGCCTGCACGTCCAGCACGAACGCTGGTCCAACTGAGACGCCAGGTGGAAATGGCATGGCAAGCCGTTCCACATGACTACATCCAGCATCTCTACGATTGTCTCCATGGGAGAATAGCAGCCTGCATTGCTGCGAAAGGTAGATATACACTGTACTAGTGCCGACATTGTGCATGCTCTGTTGCCTGTGTCTATGTGCCTGTGGTTCTGTCAGTGTGATCATGTGATGTATCTGACCCCAGGAATGTGTCAATAAAGTTTCCCCTTCCTGGGACAATGAATTCACGGTGTTCTTATTTCAATTTCCAGGAGTGTATTTTGTGTGTGATGCAGAGCCTTCTGTCGCATTAATTCACCTTCGTGATACTTAAATGCTTCCTAAATAAACTCCATGACCGGCCTATTGCTACAAACTACATGAAAATAAAATAAATCTCCCCATACTAACAAAAAATGTCCCAAGAAAAACAAGAAAAATTACGCAAACAAGACATAAACTTCTGGAACGTTTCCCGTTGATCCCTCACATCCTACGTAGTTACTCAATGAGCACCGTCAAAATAGAGTTGGTGACCTACCAATCTATTTTAGCGACGTCAATGAATACGGTGTTTCACATGCAGCCTGCCCGATTGCTTTCGTGTCCTTTCTTACTTTCCCCTATTTTCTTCCCATGCACAGGCACTGGCAGTTATGCTAAGGCTTCTGGAGCGCCTTTAAAAGAACGAATGCACTCGCCTTGAACAATAGTTGTCCTTGCTGTCAACTGCACATTAAAATTTACCGGCGACATTTCCAGAACTTGGTAAGGCCCCTGAGACCGAGCGAGGTGGCGCAGTGGTTAGACACTGGACTCGCATTCGGGAGGACGACGGTTCAATCCCTCGTCCGGCCATCCTGATTTAGGTTTTCCGTGATTTCCCTAAATCACTCCAGGCAAATGCCGGGATGGTTCCTCTTAAAGGGCACGGCCGACTTCCTTCCCCATCCTTCCCTAATCCGATGAGACCGATGACCACGCTGTCTGGTCTCCTTCCCCAAACAACCAAACCAAACCTAAGGCCCCCTGATGTCGGGTGATAAACTTCTTTGTTTTACCCTTCAGTATATATGCGTTAGTTACCACCACCCAATGGCCAACATGATATTGTAGAAATTTACCCCTATGCCATTCCATAGTCTTGTAATGTTCAAGTGCAATAGTGATCTCTTTTGAACTCATTTACAGATACACTCCAATGTTCTAGAGACGTCCTGTACAAGTTTCCCGTTTTTTCTTATTTTTGTCTCCATAAAGTCAAATTTTCCTTCTGTAGACGACCTCATATGGCGAGAGATCAACGTAAACGTGCACCTCTACACACCATCACATTCAATTCAGCGTGATGACTATAGATGTAGTAGCTCAGCATCTTACTGCTCGTTTGCTGAACACACTGACACCTCCAATAGGCCTGTGGATACAACTAGATAGTTCTTATTGTTGTTCCCAGGATAGTATCCCCGGGAAACACTAAAAATTCGTACAAGCTCTACCTCAGCAGTTCTCGGAAGCCGAAATGCTTGTGTGACCTGTTGACTGTCAGCTAGGGGGAAATGCTAAGCGCGTTGCGGCAAACACGGAAGCTATAGCAGCTCTGGGAACGACCGGGCACCCAAGGTTGGGAGCGAAGCATAATGACATCATGGAAGCTGAGAGATACCGTCGTACTAGTGACAAAGCAGAGTTTCCTAAGAAAGACCAGGTACAACGCACTTTAATTATTCAGGTGTCGAGACAGCAGAAAAGGTCTCTGAAAGGTGAAGCTGCGAAAGTCTGAAGCCATTAGAAGATCTGACAACGAGGGAAAGACAGAACACAGTATTTCATAGCCATCCACATCGCCGTAGAGCGCACGGGAAGCGCCAACATAAATAGACCCCCGTTCCTAACAAATGTCTAATTGCTGATTGCTGGGTGCTGACTGCCGACTGACCAGTGCATAGTCTAAGCCTTTGTGTCAATTGCAGCTATGCAGTGGACTTTCGGCACGCCTGTGGAAGTACGAGTCCGGCTGGAATGACGCTTTCGCTGCCTGCTGCGCTGAAGGGGTCAAAGCCGCCGTCAAGTTGAAGGCTTGACGTGCTCTAACCTGGATGAGCGCCACTGCTGCTCATTCCTTTCCTGAGACAGACGCCGAAGCTTTTGAATCCTGTCTCCTAAATGGGGGCTGAGAGTTGACCCCTGCGAGCCAGTGAAAACTTTAGGAGGACCTGGGCCGTAACTCCAGAGTGCAAATCTTTGATGCCCACGAGAGCACTTTGCAGGTTGATACTCAGAGCATTCGGCGGTTGATGGCAGCCCGTAACGTTGCAGTCACCACCCAGGGCTTCGCTATTGTGCGATACTGGGAAATGGGCACGTGAGGAAATAGTTTACAGTACACTTGTTCGCCGACTGCTTGAATATTGCTCACCAGTGTGGGATCCGTACCGGATAGGGTTGATAGAAGAGACAGAGAAGATCCAACGGAGAGCAGCGCGCTTCGTTACAGGATCATTTAGTAATCGCGAAAGCGTTACGGAGATGATAGATAAACTCCAGTGGAAGACTCTGCAGGAGAGACTCTCAGTAGCTCGGTACGGGGTTTTGTTGAAGTTTCGATAACATACCTTCAACGAGGAGTCAAGCAGTATATTGCTCCCTCCTACGTATATCTCGCGAAGAGACCATGAGGATAAAATCAGAGAGATTAGAGCCCACACAGAGGTATACCGACAATCTTTCTTTCCACGAGCAATACGAGACTGACATAGAAGGGAGAACCGATAGAGGCACTCAAGGTATCCTCCGCCACACACCGTCAGGAGGCTTGCGGAGTATGGATGTAGATGTAGATGAGGCCTTCTGAAGCTGACGAGGTCCTGCTCCATCGGCCTTGCGTGGCGCGCGCTTTGGTAGATAAAGCTGTATTAACGCCTTATAAATGTGTTATTGTCAATGATCTTTTCTTGGGGCTCTCGAGCGTAACTAGGTCCTCACCACTGCAACCCACACAGGCATCTCGTGACGACTGTAGGAATCTGGGACCGGGCCCCTATATCCGGTGTCAGCAAGTGGTTGGCAGTGATAGATACGCCTACGCCTGGTGCCACACCACACGTCAACCGACCGTCGACGCAGCTCTGGAGTGGGGTCAACAGCTACGACATTAAGTTTTCAACAACGTGATGTGGTGAAGACTAGTATTTATTTACATTCTTGTTCGGTGTTTTCTCATGGCCATGTCGAGCCATAGGGACTTTCACATCAAGTTAAAAGTGTCATTTATGAGGCTACAGGAACCTACAAACTTGTCTCAGTTCTGTGGGAAAACTAGAGAAGATTACTAACAACCAGTGAGGTGTATGTAATGTAGTTAATTTGGCAATGACTTTCCATGTGTTCAAGCAGTGTCGGCTACCTGTAGCAATTGCTGAAAGGTTCTTCACGAAGCACACTAGGGCACCGAGTCTCTATGGGCTACCGTATAGCGTAAAGATTAAGAATAATTTAATTCCGCTTTTTGCTTATTGTGTATGCAGTTTCCTTCGTTTCTGGTGTAACGGCAAACGGTAGACGAAATTCACATAAATACCAGAAACACGGGAAACAAGGGAAGAAGAATGAAGTACTTCGTAGGAGAGTAGAGCAATGTGAAGCCGTTTGGGGCCAAGGACTCTTTGATTCAAGAGAAAATGAAGGCGTATTGAGTGTACCTGCTAATTCCATCGATCCCGCCATAGGTAATCTTTAATTTCTGTAATAATGAGTGAGATCACACACGAGTTTAATTTTTTTACAGTTGTCAACACCTTTGCCCCACACTGAGACAGATTCAGATTCATTTATTTTGCGATGATTACTGGTCCTGAGAACCGAGCTCATTGGGGAACTTAGCCGAGGATGTATCTGCTTCTATTAGTGACGCGAAGGCTGCCGCCAAACTGGGAAATTTGTCAGAAGAAGTATCCTTTAATATGGCTAGGTTAACGTTAGTCGGTGACGCGAAAACATATATGTACCGAGAGACCCTCCAGTAAAGGCCAAAGCATTTGTGAGCGGCTTAACATTATAATACAGAAATATCCGAAGCAAAACAACAAGAGGTTCTTTAGGGAAAAACTCAATGCAGCTTTTTTTCCATCAGTCGTCTGACTAGTTTGATGCGGCGAGCCGCGTATTCCTCTCCTGTGTTAACCTCTTCATATCAGAGTAGCACTTGCAACCTACCTTCTCATCTCTGTCTTTCTCCACAGCTTTTGCCCTCTACAGCTCCCCCTAGTACCATGGAAGTCATACCCTTATGTCTTAACAGATGTCCTATTATCCTGTCCCTTCTCCTTATTAGTGTTTTCCACATAGTCCTTTCCTCTCCGATTGTACGTCGAACTTCCTCATTTCTTACCTTATCAGTCCACCTAATTTTCAACGTTCGTCTCTAGTACCACATCTCAAATGTTTCGATGCTCTTCTGTCCCGGTTTTGCCATAGTCCACGTCTCGCTACCGTACAATGCTGTGCTCCAAAAGTATATTCTTCCTCAAATTAAGGCGTATGTTTGATACTAGTAGATTACTTCTGGTCAGGAATGCCCTTTTTGTCAGTGCCAGTCTGCGTTTGATGTCCTCCTTGCTCTCTCCGCCATTGGTTATTTTGTTGCCTGGGTAGTGAATTACTTAACTTCATCTACTTCGTGACCATCAATCCTGATGTTAAGTTTCTCGCCGTTCACATTTCTGCTACTTCTCATTCCTTTCGTCCTTCTTCGATTTACTCTCAATCCGTATGCTGTATCCATTAGATTGTTTTTGTTCCATTCAGCATATCACGTAATTCTTCTTCACTTTCACTGAGCATAGCAATTTCATCAGCGAATCGTATCATTGACACCCTTTCAACTTCAAAATTAATTCCACTCCTGAGCCTTTCTTTTATTTTCATCATTGCTTCCTCGACGTACAGATTGAACAGTAGGGAACGAAAGGCTACGTCCTTCTCTTACACCATTTTTAATAAGATCCCTCATTGTTGGTCGTCCTCTCTCATTATTCCCTCTTGGCCGTTGTAGATATTGTATATGACCCGTCTCTCCCTATATACAAGCTTACCCCTACATTTTTCAGAATTTCGATCTCGCACCATTTCTGAAAAATCCTATGAACGTGTCTTGATTTTTCTTTATTCTTGCTTCCATTATTGATCGCAACTTCAGAGTTGCCTCTCTTGTGCCTTTACCTTTCCTAAAGCCAAACTGATTGTCATCTAGCGCATCCTCAATTTTCTTTTCCAATCTTCTGTGTATTATTCTTGTAAGCAACTTGGGTGCATGAGCTATTAAGCTGATTGTGCGATAATTCTCGCACTTGTCAGCTCTTGCCGTCTTCGGAATTGTGTGGATGCTTTTCTGAAAGTCAGATGGTATGTCGCCAGACTCATACATTCTACACGCCAACGTGGATAGCAATTTTGTTGCCACTTCCCCTAATGATTTTAGATATTCCGATGGAATATTATCTATCCCTTCTGCCTTATTTGACCTTAAATTTTCCAAAGCTCTTTTAAATTTTGATTCTAATACTGGGTCTCCCAACTCTTCTAAATCGACTCCTCTTTCTACTTCTATCAGACAAATCTTCGCCCTCATAGAAGCCTTCAATATACTCTTTCCATCGATCCGGTCTCTCGTTTGGATTTAACAGTGGAATTCCGGTTGCACTCTTAATGTTATCACTTTTGCTTTTTACGTCGCCGGCTGGGTTGGCCGAGCGGTTCTAGGCGCTTCAGTCAGGAACAGTGCGAGCGCTACGATCGCAGGTTCGAATCCTGCCTCGGGCATGGATGTGTGTGATGTCCTTAGGTTAGTTAGGTTTAAGTAGTTCTAAGTCCTAGGGGACTGATGAGCTCAGATGTTAAGTCCCGTAGTGCTCAGAGCATTTGAACAATTTTTTTTAATGTCAACGAAGGTTGTTTTGACTTTCCTGCATGCTGAATCTGCCCTTCCTACAATCATTTCTTTTTTATGCCTTCACATTTTTCCTCCAGCCATGGCATCTTAGCTTCCCTGCATTTCATATTTATTTCATTTCTCAGCACTTGTATTTCTGTATTCCTGAGATTCCCTGAACATTTTTGTACTTCCTCCTTTCATCAATCAATTGAAGTATTTCTTCTGTTACACATGGTTCCTTTGCACTTACTTTCTTTGCGCCTATGTTGTCCTTCCCAACTTCTGTGATGGCCCTTTTTAGAGATGTTCATTCTTTTCCAACTGTACTGCCTACTGAGCTATTCCTTATTGCTGTATCTATAGCTTTAGAGAACTTCAAGCTCATCTCGTCGTTCCTTATTACTTCCGTGTCCCTCTTGTTTTGCGTATTGGTTCTTCCTGACATCTACATCTACATGGTTACTCTGCAATTCACACTTAAGAGCCTGGCAGAGGGTTCATCGAACCATTTTCACACTACTTCTCTACCAGTCCGCTCTCGAATGCCGCGTGGGAAAAAGGAACACCTAAATCTTCCCGTTCGAGCACCGATTTCTTTTATTTTATTATGATGATCATTTCTCCCTACGTAGGTGGGTGTCAACAAAATATTTTCGCATTCGGAAGGAAAGTTTGGTGATTGAAATTTCAGAAACAGATCTCGCCGCAAAGAAAACCGCCTTTGTTTGAGTGACTACCACCCCAACTCGCGCATCATATCAGTGACACTCTCACCCCTATTGCGCGATAACACGAAATGGGCTGCCCTTCTTTGCACTTTTTCGATGTCCTCCGTCAATCCTACCTGGTAAGGATCCCACACCGTTCAGCAATATTCCAGCAGAGGACGGACATGTGTAATGTAGTCTGTCTCTTTAGTGGGTTTATCGCATCTTCTAAGTGTTCTGCCAACAAAGCTGAGTCTTTGTTTCGCATTCCCCACAATATTATCTATGTGGTCTTTCGAATTAAAGTCGTTCGTAATTGTAATTCCTAGGTATTTAGTCAAATTGACAGTCTTTAGATTTGTGCGATTTATCGTATACCCAAAATTAATCGGATTTCTTTTAGTACCCATGTGGATGACCTCGCACTTTTCTTTGTGCCAATCCACTTTAGGCACCATACAGAAATTCTATGTTGATCATTTTGTAAATTACAGCATCATCTGCAAACAATGGGGCTGCTCAGATTATCACCTAAATCATTTATGTCAATCAGAAACAGCAGAGGGCCTATGACACTACCTTGCGAAACGCCAGGTATTACGTCCGCTCTACTCGATAATTTACCGACTATCACTACGAACTGTGACCTCTCCGAGAGGAAATCACGAATCCAGTCACACAACTGAGACGATACTTTAATATACACGCAATTTGATTAATAGTCACTTGTGAGGAATGGTATCCAAAGCCTTCTGGAAATCTAGGAATATGGAATCGATCTGAGATCCCTTGTCGACAGCACCAATTACTTCATGGGTGTGTTGCACCTGTGTTGCACAGGAACGATATTTTCTGAATCCGTGTTGGTTGTGTATCAATAAGTCATTTTCTTCAAGGTGATTCATTATGTTAGAGTACAGTATACGCTCCAAAATCCTACTGCAAATTGAGGTCAGTGATATGGGTCTGTAATTCGATGGGTTACTCCTATTTCCTTTCTTGAATATTGGAGTGACCTGTGTTACTTTCCAGCAGTCTTTAGGAACTGACCATTCGTCAAGTGAGCGGTTGTATATGATTGCTAAGAAAGGCGCTATTGTGTCTGCATACTCTGAATGGAACCTGAGTGGTATACCATCTGGACCGGAAGACTTGCCTTTCTTAAGTGATTTTAGTTGTTTAGCAACACCTAAGATATCTACTTTTATGTCACTCATGCTAACAGCTGTTCTGGTTTCGAATTCTGGAATATTTACTTCGTCTTCTTTCGTGAAGGAGTTACGGAATTTAGTAATTCCTCTTTAGTGGCACCATCATCGGTAACATTTCCATCGCTATCACGCAGTGACGGTATTGACTGTTTTTTGCCGTTGGTGTACTTTACATACGAGCAGAATCTCTTTGGGTTTTCTACCATATTTTGAGACAATGTTTCATTGTGGAAACTATTAAACGCATCTCGTATTGACGTCCGATCTAAATTTCGAGTTTCCGCGAAACTTAGTCAGTCTTGGGGATTTTGCGTTCTTCTGAATTTAGCATGCTTTTTTAGTTGCTTCTGCAACAGTGTTCTGACGTGTTTTGTGTACCGTGGTGGATCAGTCCCGTCTCTTATTAACTTATGCGGTATGAATGTATCTATTGCTGTCGATACTGTTTCTTTGAATTTGAGCCATATCTGGTTTACACTAACATAATTAGCATGCAAGGAATGGAGACTCTCTCTTAGGAAGGCATCAATCCAATTTTTAACCTGCTGTTTTAAATAGATATATTTTGCGTTTATTTTTAGTGGTTTTCGTTGATATGGTTTTGAGCCTCGCTACAATGACCTTATATTCACTAATCCCTGTATCCGTCATGACGCTCTCTATTAGATTAGTATTATTTGCGGCTAAGAGGTCAAGTATGATTTCGAAACCATTTACAATTCGTGTGAACTAATTGTTCAAAGCAATTCTCAAAGAAAGCATTTAGTACAATTTCGGAAGATGTTTTCTGTCTACCACCGGCTTTGAACATGTATTCTAGCCAACAAATCGAGGGTAGATTGAAGTCTCCACCAATTATAACCGTATGAGCGGGGCACTTATTTGTAATGAGATTCAAGTTTTCTTTGAACCGTTCGGCTGTTATATCATCCTAATCGGGGGATAGGTGGAAGGAGCCAATTATTATTTTGGTACGGCTGTTGAGCATAACCTCTACCCATAGTAATTCCCAGGAACTATTTCAGCTTCACTACAAGATAAACTACTACCAACAGACACAAACGCACCACCACCTACTTTATTTAATCTATCCTTTCTGAATATGGTTTGCGCCCCTGTAAAATTTTCGGCAGAATTAATCTCCGGCTTTAGCCAGCTTTCTGTTCCTATAACGATTTCAGCTTCAGTGCTTACTATCAGCGCTTGAAGCTCTGGTACTTTTCCAACACAGCTACGACAATTTACAACTACAATACCGACTGTTGCTTGGTAGATTCTTGTCGTTTCTTTGTCCTGCATCCTTTGAGACTGGAGCCCTTTTTGATCTTTTCCGAGACTGTCTAGCATAAAAACCGCCCAGTCCACCCCACACAGCCCCTGCTACCCGTGTAGCCGCCTCCTGTGTGTAGTGGACACCTGACCTATTTAGCGGAACCCGAAACCCTAACACCCTATGGCGTAAGTCGAGGAATTTGCAGCCTGCACGATCGCAGAACCGTCTGAGCCTCTGATTCAGACCCTCCACTCGGCTCTGTACCAAAGGTCCGCAATCTTTCCTGTCGATGATGCTGCAGATGGTGAACTCTGTCTTCATGTCGCTAGCAAGATTGGCAGTCTTCACCAACTCAGATAGCCGCCGGAAACCAGAGAGAATCTCTTTCGATCCATAGCGACACACGCCATTAGTGCCGACATGAGCCACCACATGCTGCACCCTGTACCTTTCATTTCATCAGTAAGGATCCTTTCCACACCTTGGATGACTCCCCCTGGTATGCACACGGAGTACACATTGGCTTTCTTCCGGTCCTTAGCGGCCGGCCGATGTGGCCGAGTGGTTCGAGGCGCTTCAGTCTGGAACCGGGCGAACGCTACGGTCGCAGGTTCGAATCCTGCCTCGGGCATGGATGTGTGTGATGTCCTTAGGTTAGTTAGGATAAGTAGTTCTAAGTTCTAGGGGACTGATGACCTCAGATGTTAAGTCCCATAGTGCTCAGAGCCATTTGAACCATTTGAACCCGTCCTTAGCTGCCATATCCCTAAGGGGATCCATCACCCGCCTAACACTGGAGCTCCCAATGACAAGCAATCCCACCCTCTGCTCTTATCCGGACCTCTCAGGAAGACCGGCCAGTGTCGCAACAGGCGAGACCGCCATTGGTGGCTCAGAAGTACTTCCAGCAGTGGGCAGTACCTCAAACCTGCTATGGAGGCGTAAGGGTACAGCCTTGCGGCCAGCAACAGCTTTCGCCTTCCACCCAGGGATTCGCGACCCCGCCGCGGTTCGCCAATCACCGTCAGGCAAATGTGTCGACCGGCAGGGACATCCGAATCCGAGGGCACAGTGGCGTAAGAGATCCCAGGCGATGCTACAGGTTTCAGATGCGCCAAAGCGCTCGCCTCGGTGTCCCAATGTCACCGCGGCCCAGGGCAGCGGCCTGGAGCCTGTCGACCACGGCCAACACAGCTTCCAGCTGTTTATGGACGGTGGCCAATTCCCCCTGAATCCTGACTAATGTCTTAAACTTCAGCGTACTCTTCATCACTACTGTATTGTGATCTGAGTCTATATCTGCTCCAGGGTACACTTTAAAATCAAGTATCTGATTTCCCAATCTCTGTCTGACCATGATGTAATCTAATTGAAATCTTCCCGTATCACCAGGCCGTTTCCAAGTATACCTCCTCCTCTTGCGATTCTTGAACGGAGTATTCGCTGTTACTAGCTGAAACTTGTTAACTCAATTAGTTTTCTCCTTTCTCATTCCTTATCCCAAGTCCATATTCTCCTGTCAACTTTTCTTCTACTCCTCCCCCTACAACTGCATTCCAGTAAAATCTTTTTCGATACAACATTAATGCAAGGGTGCTGATTACCTAGCAGTTTAGCGCTCTTCGCCATAAATCATCATCTGCATTCCAATCCCCCATGACTATTAGATCATCATCCTCCTTTACATACTGTATTACTCTTTCAATATCCTCATACACTTTATCTATCTGTTCATCTTCAGCCTGCGACGTCACCATGTATACCTGAACTATCGGTGTCGGTGTTGGTTTGCTGTCGATTCTGGTAAGAACAAACTTGCACTGAACTGTTCACAGTAAGACTCTCTGCCCTACCTTCCTATTCATAACGAATACTACTTCTGTTATACCATTTTCTGCTGCTGTTGATATTACCCTATACTCATCTGCCCAGAAATCCTTGTCTTCTTTCCACTTCACTTCACTGACCCCTACTATACTGCCGAGCCTTTGCATTTCCCTTTTCAGATTTCCTAGTTTCCCTACCACATTCAAGATTCTGACATTCCATGCCCCGACTCGTAGAACGTTAGTATTTCGTTGATTATTCACTGTTTTTCTCATGGTAACCTCTCCTTTGGCAGTCCCCTCCTGGAGATCCGAGTGGCGGGCTATTCCGGGATCTTCTGCCAATGGAGAGATCATAATGACACTTCTTCAATTACAGGGCACATGTCCTGTGGATACACGTTACGTGTCTTTAATGCAGTGGTTTCCATTTCCTACTGCATCCTCATGCCGTTGATCACTGCTGATTCTCCCGTCTTTGGGGGCAGTTCCCCCCCCCCCCCCCCCCCTTGCACAAGAGAGTGCACGGAACCTCTTTCCGCTCTTCCGCCCTCTTTGACAAGGGCGTTGGCAGAATGAGGGTGACTTCTTAATGACGTAAGTCTTCGGCTACCAATGCCCGTAGCCTTCAGCCGCCAATGCTTGTATTAACAACAATAATTTAAGCAGCGGCGGGATTCCAACCCGGGGCCGAAGATGTTTTCAATATGAATTGAAGTGCTACCCCTAGAACACGAGTACAAATTAGTCTGAGGCTTTAAATCAGGTTTTCTTTAAAGTCACATTGTAACCGGTCGTGAGCGTTAGTTATCTTTGAGATTGGACGTTGTGAGTTGATATTAGCCAAGAAAGCATTTAAGGTGACAAAGACGCCATTATGAACACCCCACTGATATTGAACGGTGTCGTGTTTTAGGGCTCGGAGAAGCTAGAAGTTTCCTCCGCGGTTTGCAGATAGTCTTGGCAGGAATGTAGCCACTGTACCTGTTGGGACTCAAATGGCTCAAATGGCTCTGAGCACTATGGGACTTAACATCTGAGGTTATCAGTCCCCTAGAACTTAGAACTACTTGAACCTAAGTAACCTAAGGACATCACATACATCCATGCCCGAGGCAGGATTCCAACCTGCGACCGTAGCGGTCGCGCGGTTCCAGACTGCAGCGCCTACAACAGCTCGGCCACAGCGCCCGGCGAATGTTTGGAGCGGCAATGACGAGAATATACGGTCGCAATAAGACCGGACTCTGGATGGCAACGTGCACTACTGAAAGGAAAGACAATCGTGTTCGGCTTATGACCCTGGCGCAATTTGAGCAGTATTTGGAACCATAGTAACACAAAGAACTGTTACAAATTGGTTACTTGAAGAACAGCTCCGAGCCACCCTCCTCCTCCCCCCCCCTCCATGTAATGTGCTTCGCATTGACTCCAGACCACTGCCATTTGCGACTTCAGTGGTGTCAAGCGAGAGCTCACTGGAGGGTAGGGTAAAAGATCTGTTGCATTTTATGATGGAAGCTGGTTCTGTCTCGGTGCCAGTGATGGGGTGTTGATTGGAAGGAGGCCAGCCGAGGGCTGAAAGCAACCCGTTTGTGTGCTACGCACACTGGACCTACACCTGTAGTTATCGTGTGGGCTGCGATTTCGTATGACAGCAGAGCGCTCTCGCGGTTGTTCCACTCACCCTGACTGCAAATTTGTACGTCAATCTGGAGATTTGACTTGTTGTGCTGCCATTCATGAACAGCATTCCAGGCTGTGTTTTCCAATAGGATAACGCTCGCTCACATAGCGCTGTTTTAATCCAACAAGCTCTACAGGGTGTTGAAACGTTGCCTTGGCCTGCTCGATCACCAGATCTGTCCCCAATCCAGCACATATGGGACATGATCGGATGACACGTCATCCACAAACAGTATTTACCGACCCTGTATTGTCCGGCCAAGTACAATAGGTAGCGAACTTCATCCCATAAACTGATATTCGGCACCTGTACAGCACAATGCATGCACATTTGCATTACAGTGGCTATTAATGCACCAGAATTTCACGTTTTTAATGGCCTGTCTCGCGCATACATTAATCTGTGATCTTGCAGTGTTAATCACTTGAATGTAACTAGAAAAATTTATTCTCGAACGTTCATTACTATAGATTAATTATTTTTTCATGTTACTGTTTTTTTCCATCAGTTTGATATCGCCTGAACTTTCAATCAGTAAATAATTGTTCTATTTCCTTTTCTCCAGTTGTTACAGTATATAAATACATATGAAACAACACATGTATACGATAAATTACACAGTTCTCTTGTGGAGTTTCTGCGGCGCGGTTTGGGGTGCCATCTCAAGGATTGCGCAAGCCTTACCGCCGGAGGTTCGAGTCCTTCTGTGGGTATGGGTGTGTGTGTTTTTCTTAGCATAAGTTAGTTAAAGTAGTCTGTAAATCTAGGGACCTCAGCAGTTTGGTCTCTTAGGAATCCACACACATTTGAACACATTTTTTGCTTTAATTTCTAATTTGTTGTTGATGTGGTTACGAATCAGCGCTGCAGTGAAGGAGCCCCTGGTCCAGTTAGATGTTTACTGGAAGTTTTTCAGACGTACTTCGTCCTTTCTGATTAATTTCTTTTTGTGATTTGCAAGGTACGGGCTTCATTCGCAGTACAAACGACTTCTACGCGGTACAGTACTGACATATTTGCTACGAAGTCAGTGTTCTAGCTGACGCTTCCCAAGCTAAATGTAGAGCAAAAATGTATTTCCGTTCTTGGCCACGCACTTTTACGCAGTGTATTGACACAATGTATTCCCCCTAGAAGATGGTACACTTTTGCTGCCACCTCACACGCCTCAAGCAGGAGTAACGAGAATAAGATAAGGGTCATTAGGGCCCGCTCAGTTTACGAATCAAATCAAATAGGACGTCCTAAAATTAGTTTGATGGACCCTGCACCATTCTTTGTGTAGTGACTTGACGCTCCATGCACAGTTCTACATGTTGTGCTTGTGTAACATAAACCGGGAAGTGACTCTTGAAATTTTTCTGGCGTAAAGAGTATTTCATGAAGTTTCTGGATTGCCTCAAAATTTCAGCTGACAGTCATTCAGGACGCTCGTCTGTCCTTGCGCATGTGTCTTCGCGTCAATTTTGATCTAAAGGTAGTGATGTGAACTAGCAACCGCCAGTGTAACACCCTCACGTGAAAATGGTCGTATGGTTGTCAGCCGAAATGCCGTGCTAAGAAGTCGTTGTTACCCGGATGGAGTCCCGAAAATTCTTAGAAGGAACACAGACATTTATTTTCGTACGATAACAGCCAACTGCAGAAAAAGCCATCGCACTAGAGCACTGTGTAGATCTTTCATGGCACTGCCGTCACAACATAACAGTACTCCACCGAATGGACTTCACGAAGACGTTTTCGGTGCGCCGTGTAAACTGCTACGCAAGATTTAGCCACGAGAGGCCTCAGCTCGGAACGTGCACCCCTAAGCCGTTACACGGTTGGTTCTGCCGGAAAGCCCGTGCAACTTTTATGGTGGAGCGCCTGGAAGTTTCCTGCGCGTGGCTGTAAAGTGAGCGGAACACCGCCGGGGAAAAGCAGTTCCCGTGTCGTGCATTCTGAAGCAGGGCTGCAGCCACTCCCGGGCACTGGCTCTGAATTTTATTCAAAAGACTGCGACAAGCCCCGGCAACTCCGCAATTTTACTTCGCGCGTTTGAACTCTCTCTCTCTTTCTGTGCTTGAATCACAAGATTGGCCTACGTCAATGTTAAGAACTACACTGTACGGGGTTTTATCTCTCATATATCACGTAGCAGCTGTCTGAAAAATGAAAAATACTGATTGATAAAATAAAAAATATTTAACAGGTAACAGTGAATACTCTCGGTTATACTTCGTTCAGAAAATTAAGCTGCACATGTCTTTCTTACTACATATTTATCCTTCAGGAGTTCCAATTTGGTGTCAATTATCAACCTCCACATATACTATTACTGTACAGTGGCTTTATCACGTTCTATGGCTTTAAGTCAGCTATGTTAGGAGAATATATTTCTTTTTTGTGAGAGCTCTTTTACTCTGCTCACAGCCATGTTTTACAGCATGAATTACTCTCACATTGTTTTCGAAGTGTGTCCCATATGGAGAGCCCTAAAGTGGTCCAACAAGATGTGAGTCTTGGAGCACCTGGTCTGAGCTTACGGTGGATGAGGCAGTGACCAATTTGCGACGTGTTCCTGGGTTGCGAGTCGTGTGCGGGCGTTAATCGCCATATTGGAGCAAGACTACTTTTGGGTTCTTGTCGGATCGAAAATGTCTGAAACGGTTCTTGAGTTCTACATCTACATCTACATCTACATCCATACTCCGCAAGCCACCTGACGGTGTGTAGCGGAGGGTACCTTGAGTGCCTCTATCGGTTCTCCCTTCTATGTCAGTCTCGTATTGTTCGTGGAAAGAAATATTGTCGGTATACCTCTGTGTAGGCTCTAATCTCTCTGATTTTATCCTCATGGTCTCTTCGCGAGATATACGTAGGAGGGAGCAATATTCTGCTTGACTCTTCGGTGAAGGTATGTTCTCGGAGCTTTAACAAAAGCCCGTACCGAGCTACTGAGCGTCTCTCTTGCAGAGTCTTCCACTGGAGTTTATCTATCATCTCCGTAACGCTTTCGCGATTACTAAATGATCCTATAACGAAGCGCGCTGCTCTCCGTTGGATCTTCTCTATCTCTTCTATCAACCCTATCTTGTGCGGATCCCACACTGCCGAGCAGTATTTAAGCAGTGGGCGAACAAGCGTACTGTAACCTACTTCCTTTGTTGTCTGATTGCATTTCCTTAGGATTCTTCCAATGAATTTCAGTCTGGCATCTGCTTTACCGACGATCAACTTTATATGATCATTCCATTTTAAATCACTCCTAATGCGTACTCCCAGATAATTTATGGAATTAGCTGCTTCCAGTTGCTGACCTGCTATTTTGTAGCTAAATGATAAGGGACCTATCTTTCTATGTATTCGCATCACATTACACTTGTCTACCTTGAGATTCAATTGCCATTCCGTGCACCATGCGTCAATTCGCTGCAGATCCTCCTGCATTTCAGTACAATTTTCCATTGTTGCAACCTCTCGATACACCACAGCATCATCTGCAAAAAGCCTCAGTGAACTTCCGATGTCATCCACCAGGTCATTTATGTATATTGTGAATAGAAACGGTCCTATGACACTCCCCTGCGGCACACCTGAAATCACTCTTACTTCGGAAGACTTCTCTCCATTGAGAATAACATGCTGCGTTCTGTTATCTAGGAACTCCTCAATCCAATCACACAATTGATCTGATAGTCCGTATGCTCTTACTTTGTTCATTAAACGACTGTGGGGAACTGTGTCAAACGCCTTGCGGAAGTCAAGAAACACGGCATCTACCTGTGAACCCGTGCCTAATGCCCTCTGAATCTCGTGGACGAATAGCGCGAGCTGGGTTTCCGACGACCGTCTTTTTCGAAACCCATGCTGATTCCTACAGAGTAGATTTCTAGTCTCCAGAAAAGACATTATACTCGAACATAATACGTGTTCCAAAATTCTACAACTGATCGACGTTAGAGATATAGGTCTATAGTTCTGCACATCTGTTCGACGTCCCTTCTTGAAAACGGGGATGACCTGTGCCCTTTTCCAATCCTCTGGAACGCTTCTCTCTTCTAGAGACCTACGGTACACCGCTGCAAGAAGGGGGGCAAGTTCCTTCGCGTACTCTGTGTAAAGTCGAACTGGTATCCCATCAGGACCAGCGGCCTTTCCTCTTTTGAGCGATTTTATTTGTTTCTCTATCCCTCTGTCGTCTATTTCGATATCTACCATTTTGTCAACTGTGCGACAATCTAGAGAAGGAAGCACAGTGCATTCTTCCTCTGTGAAACAGCTTTGGAAGAAGACATTTAGTATTTCGGCCTTTAGTCTGTCATCCTCTGTTTCAGTACCATTTTGGTCACAGAGTATCTGGACATTTTGTTTTGATCCACCTACCGCTTTGACATAGGACCAAAATTTCTTAGGATTTTCTGCCAAGTCAGTACATAGAACTTTACTTTCGAATTCATTGAAAGCCTCTCGCATAGACCTCCTCACACTACATTTCGCTTCGCGTAATTTTTGTTTGTGTGCAAGGCTTTGGCTATGTTTATGTTTGCTGTGAAGTTCCCTTTGCTTCCGCAGCAGTTTTCTAACTCGGTTGTTGTACCACGGTGGCTCTTTTCCATCTCTTACGATCTTGCTTGGCACATACTCAACTAACGCATATTGTACGATGGTTTTGAACTTTGTCCACTGATCCTCAACACTATCTGTACTTGAGACAAAACTTTTGTGTTGAGCCATCAAGTACTCTGAAATCTCCTTTTTTTCACTTTTGCTAAACAGAAAAATCTTCCTACCTTTTTTAATATTTCTATTTACGCCTGAAATCATCGATGCAGTAACCGCTTTATGATCGCTGATTCCCTGTTCTGCATTAACTGATTCAAATAGTTCGGGTCTGTTTGTCACCAGAAGGTCTAATATGTTATCGCCACGAGTCGGTTCTCTGTTTAACTGCTCAAGGTAGTTTTCAGATAAAGCACTTAAAAATATTTCACTGGATTCTTTGTCCCTGCCACCCGTTATGAACGTTTGAGTCTCCCAGTCTTTATCCGGCAAATTAAAATCTCCACCCAGAACTATAACATGGTGGGGAAATCTACCCGAAATATTTTCCAAATTATTCTTCAGGTGCTGAGCCACAATAGCTGCTGAGCCCGGGGGCCTATAGAGACATCCAATTACCATGTCTGAGCCTGCTTTAACCGTGACCTTCACCCAAATCATTTCACAACTCGAATCTCCGTCAATTTCCTTCGATACTATTGCACTTCTTATCGCTATAAACACGCCTCCCCCTTCACTGTCCAGCCTGTCTCTGCGGTATACATTCCAATCTGAGTTTAGGATTTCATTACTGTTTACATGTGGTTTCAGCCAACTTTCTGTCCCTAGTACTATATGGGCGTTGTGACCGTTTATTAATGAGAGCAGTTCTGGGACCTTTCTATAGACGCTCCTGAAGTTTACTATTAGCACATTAATATTGTTATTCCCTGTTGCATTTTGCCTACTCCTGCCTTGCCGCGTCTCAGGAGGCGTCTTGTCGGGCCTAGGGAAGGAATTCTCTAACCTAAAAAAAACCCATGTGCACTCCACACGCACTCCGCTACCCTCGTAGCCGCTTCCGGCGTGTAGTGCACGGCTGACCTATTCAGGGGGACCCGACATTTCTCCACCCGATAGCGGAGGTCGAGAAATTTGCACCCTAGCTCTCCTCAGAATCGTCTGAGCCTCTGGTTTAAGTCTTCCACTCGGCTCCAAACCAGAGGACCGCGATCGGTTCTGGGAACGATACTACAAATAGTTAGCTCTGATTCCACCCCGCGAGCGAGGCTTTCCGCCTTCACCAACTCTGCCAACCGCCTGTACGAACTGAGGATGACCTCTGAACCCAGACGGCAGAAGTCATTGGTGCCGACATGAGCAACAATTTGCAGTCGGGCGCACCCAGTGCTCTCTATCGCCGCCGGTAGGGCCTCCTCCACATCTCGGATGAGACCCCCTGGCTAGCAGACAGAGTGAACACTGGCCTTCTTCCCCGACCTTTCCGCTATATCCCTAAGGGGCTCCATCACCCGCCTAACGTTGGAGCTCCCAATAACTAATAAACCCCTCCCCCCGTGTGCCTGCTCGGACCTTGCTGAAGGAGCAGCCACATGTCAACTCACAGGCAGAGCGGGCGACGCCACACGGAGAGCCTCCACATTGACCCTCCGCCTCGTGCGCCGTGAACGCCGCTGAACCCGCCACTCCCCTTGGGGAGAGGGTGGCCCAACCGCGCCCGGTACCCGCGAAGATGTCTCGACAGCAGGGACAGTGGGTGAAGCATGTTCGTTGAGACTCCTCCACTGGCCTTTGAATTTTTGATGGCTGTTCATTTGGCAACACATTTACGAGAATAATGCAATCACTAGTCCAAATAACTGCCATTACGACTTTGTTGACAGAGGGAGCTGCAGTGAATTCCTCCTTTTTTTTGTGACTCCACTTTCGTTTCCGGCTCAAAGCGATGTAACGATTGGTGGCAGGGAGGCCTCTCCATTGGCCCCAAACTGCCCTGACAGTTCGGAAGAAGAGGCTTCAATTTGAATCTTGTGGTCCGTTGTGAATATTCTTTGAACCCATCGTGAGAATACCTCTGAATGTCCAAGAGCGTCAGTCAGTGTACATGCACTTCCACTGCTTATTGTTAGCTGCAGAGCCAATTTTCGAGTTGTGGTGCGGCGGTCTGCACGAATAATGCCATCTGCGCGATTCACCGGGTCCTGAACACTGGCTGTGAGAGGACGTTCTGAACGTAGTCGATAATGTAGCTCGGTCCTTCTTACGTTTTAACTCTCTTTCCCACTGCCCAACTATGCTTCTGGCAATTGAACCTTTATCACACACTGCATACAAACAACTGTGGATGTATGTGAATGCAGGATTTCACGGCGTATATCAGCTATAAAATCTTCTCGGGCTACCAGCCGAATGGCGTCGTTGTCTTGCCGCAACATTTCACTGGATTCCATATTCATCACCTTTAGACAGAGTGTCTGGATGGTGGCTCACAGACGGACCAGATCCTTGGTCCGAGGTGCAGCATTCTAAGAATTTATGGGTGCTGAACGTCCTCATCAGTTGCTTGCTTGCTTGATAGTGTCCTGTCGTAGTAGAATTGGCCTGAAGGTTATCTGAAGCAAAAGAAATACCTATTCAGCTAGCGAACTAGAGAACATCAGAGGCGTTGTGCCTCTTTTTCTTTTCCGATGGTCTGAACTTTACTTCGATAAGGTGGGAGAAATCCGCTGGACGCAGGAAATCATACATATACACTACTGGCTATTTAAATTGCTACACCAAGAAGAAATGCAGATGATAAAACGGGTATTCATTGGACAAACATATTATACTAGAACTCACATGTGATTACATTTTCACGCAATTTGGGTGCATAGATCCTGAGATATCAGTACTCAGAACAACCACCTCTGGCTGTAATAACGGCCTTGATAGGCCTGGGCATTCAGTCAAACAGAGCTTAGATGGTGTGTACAGGTACAGCTGCCCATGCAGCTTCAACACGATACCACAATTCATCAAGTGCAGTGACTGACCTATTGTGACGAGCCAGTTGCTCGGCCACCATTGACCAGGCGTTTCCAATTGGTGAGAGATCAGGAGAATGTGCTGGCCACGGCGGCAGTCGAACATTTTCTGTATCCAGAAAGGCCCGTACAGGACCTGCAACATGCGGTCGTGCATTATCCTACTGAAATGTACGGTTTCGCAGGGATCGAATGAAGGGTAGAGCCACGGGTCGTAACACATCTGAAATGTAACGACCACTGTTCAGAGTGCCGTCAATCCGAACAAGAGGTGACCGAGATGTGTAATCAATGGCACCCCATACCATCCCGCCGGGTGATATGCCAGTATGGCGATGACGAATACACTCTTCCAATGTGCGTTCACTGCGATGTCGCCAAGCACGGATGCGACCATCATGATGCTGTAAACAGAACCTGGATTCATCCGAAAAAATGACGTTTTGCCATTCGTGCACCCAGGTTCGTCGTTGAGTACACCATCGCAGGGGCTCCTGTCTGTGATGCAACGTCAAGGGTAACCGCGGCCATGATCTCCGAGCTGATAGTCCATGCTGCTGCAAATGTCGTCGAACTGTTCGTGCACATGGTTGTTGTCTTGCAAAAGTCCCCATCTGTTGACTCAGGGATCGAGACGTGGCTGCAAGATCCGTTACAGCCATGCGGACAAGATGCCTGTCATCTCGACTGCAAGTGATACTAGGCCGTTGGTATCCAGCACGGTGTTCCGTATTACCCTCCTGAACCCACCGATTCCATATTGTGCTAACAGTCATTGGATCTTGACCAACGCGAGAAGCAATGTCGCGACACGATAAACCGCAGTCGCGATAGGCTACAATCCGATCTTCATCAAAGTCGGAAACGTGATGGTACGCATTTCTCCTCCTTACACGAGGCTTCACAATAACATTTCACCAGGCAAAGCCGTCAACTGCTGATTTTGTATGAGAAATCGGTTGGAAACTTTCCTCACGTCAGCACGTTGTAGGTGTCGCCACCGGCGCCAACCTTGTGTGAATGCTCTGAAAAGCTTATCATTTTCATATCACAGCATCTTCTTCCTGTCGGTTAAATTTCGCGTCTTCGTGGTGTAGCAATTTTAATGGCCAGTATGCACTTGACTGCTTCATCCTACATGTATCACCAGCCCTTCTTGGTGAAGATGGGGTAAGAGTTTATTAGCTCCAGAACCGGCCGCCGGACATACTCCTCTCCCTTGAATTTCCAGTTCAGATGATCGCACCCCCAGCTGAAATTACGTGGTATGTGTGGCAGAGGAGGAATATCTCCGTGGGTAAATGTATAAGGAAAGCCGTTGTGAGGACAGCTGCCACCTCTGAGAGATTTGACGATCTTGGTGAGTACCTCCCTCACGCTATTCTTGTGATGGAGGGGCAGGTCACAGCCATCTCCTCAGCGCCCAGCCTTTCAGCAAGTGCTAGTGGGGCGGTCGTAGTCTGCATCCCTTGAGCGGTAGTCCCCTGTTCCATGGCCACCTCCACGGTTGCCTGCGATTCCGCATCGACCAGGGTGACGACCATCTGGGTTTCCACGTCCCTCCCGTCCTGGAGGAGGCCGGTGTTGTGCGCGACACGCTAGTCAGGGCGTCACGCAAGTGCCGCACCTCACCGCGTGCCATGTCCAACTCCGCTCTCGGGGTCCACCTGTCCTCCGCCATGACGGAGCGCGGCAACCGCGTCGTCGGTAGCTTTCCGCAACGTTTCAGTCGCATATCGTCTTCTTCGTGGCGGCGCAGCCCGCTTCCCGCTCTAGGGTGGAGAGGGGGGGGGGGGGGGGAGGGAGGGGTGGAGGCGAAGGCCGCTGTGTTGGCTTGAGGCGCCTCTTTGGGTGTGTTGCGGCGCTTTCTGTTGGTTCCATGCCTTGATGTAGATGCAGATGCTCAAATTTTCAACGTGAGAACCGCCGCAGTTCACGCACGTTGCAGCTGCACATCGCGCTTGACACATTCACGTATCTCATGCGCATTTGCACATTTGAAACACGCGACTGCGCCCCTGCACGTTTTGGCTAGATGCCCATCTTCTGGCATTTGAAGCCCTGCTGCGTCGTATTCTTCTTCGCCTTCTTTTTGCCGCCGCGATCGTTCCCAACGGCTTTTATCAGGAACTCAAGTACGGCAGCGAGCTTACCTCCCTTACCGCGTCCGAACATTTCGGCTCGGCATGTGTTTGACGTAGGCGAGCGAGCGACGAAGTGACCGGCTGCGAGTCGAGCAGCAGAGAGGCTGCGTACGTGCGTGCGGCTGATAACCCGAGAAGATTTCAAAGTCTTTGGAGATGTTCAACTAGAGAATTCAATTACGGCACGTTGCGAGTGTCTTGCGCGAGCGTCAGGGGGCGGGGTAGCCACGCGGTTTGGGATGTCTTGTCACGGCTCGCGCGTCTCCTTCCGTCGGAGGTGCGAGTCCTCCCTCGGGCATTGGTGTGTGTTGTCCTTAGCCTAAGTTAGCTAGCGTAAGTAGTGTGTAAGCTATGGGACGGATGACCTCAGCAGTTTGGTCCCATATCTTACTACAAATTTCCGTAAGCATCAATTTGATGGTTCAGTACGGCTCCGCATTTGTCAGAATTATTCTAAACTTCGTTCACATGCAGAAAGAAACTCAGCTTTGAAGCATTTAGAAGTATGTTTTCCTACGTGTATTAACAGTTGTAAAGTTAGGGAATCACTTATTGAACTGTTCAAATGGTTCACATGGCTCTGAGCACTATGGGACTTAACTTCTCAGGTCATCAGTCCCCTAGAACTTAGAACTACTTAAACCTAACTAACCTAAGGACATCACACACATCCATGCCCGAGGCAGGATTCGAACCTGCGACCGTAGCGGTCGCGCGGTTCCAGATTGTAGCGCGTAGAACCGCTCGGCCACTCCGGCCGGCTATTGAACTGTTCTCGTATATCATCGTATCTGATGTAATTTCTTTGTAATATCGCGTACCTTACGTCTGTAGCACAATTACTACCTGGCGTATTAAGAAATTTTGTACATGGTAGAGAAACCTCAATTTTGTATCCTGGCCCATCGACGATTCAGACTCCGACGCAGACGTCAATATCGACTCAGCAAAATCGCTGACACACGCCTTGGACGGTTCTAGGAGGCTCTCGCAACGCGTCAAGCGGTGCCCTCAACTACGGCGGATGGCCGGCATATAGGGACAAGCAGCGACTGTGCAAGATCACTTCATCACAATATCGCATTAATGGATGATGAAAACCTGAGGTCGTCTGTGGACTTGTATAGATACAGGATTACTTTATTCGAGAACTTTGCCGTTGCACACAACGATTTGGCTTTGCTTCCCTGGACATTCGGGTTCCACTATCGTGTTCTCTTGTGGGCTCTAGTGGACTCTTGGCTCGGCACAGACAGGTTATTACTTAATTCACCAGTTGCACTATGATTGTTTCCCAAGTTCTGCTGAAAATTATCAGCGCCAACTTTATTGTGCGAGGTGCAGTTAAATGAACAGAGAACACCCGCCTCAACAGGACCGTGGCATGGTTCCATTCGAAAGTGATCACCACACGCGTTAAGACGTTTGTCCAACTGCGAGACGGGACGAGCAGTTTCTGCGTCATAGAGCGCGGTCGCCCGCTCTAACGGATCCACATCGGCACCAAAGCTTGTACCTCCTTGTCCGACTGAAACCGACCTCCTCGTCCCACTGAAACCGACGTTCTCGCATGTTTTTCATCATATCGCCAAATTCGTGAAACTCACTCGGTGAAAGATCCGGGCTGTACGAAGGATGTTGCGGTGTTTCCCAGCCAAATAGCTGAGACGTAGCCTTCGTCCGATTTTTTTTCCTTTAATCATTTAATGGGGCGTGTCAGCGAGAGAAAATTTCCTAAAAGTTGTTTGCAAGTCAGTGCTCTCATTCCCAAATACTGGATGCATACAGACTGAATTTTTGCGCGTCATGAGCTATGCTCCTTTCTCATCCCCCACCCCCTCCACCCCTTGGAGAGGTAGGTGTTTCTTACCTCGACAGCGATAAATGTGTAGGAAGTTTCGTTGAAATTGGTCCAGTGGTTTAGTAAAAAATGTATAACATACACACACTTTTATAATAGGTATGGATTTCCTTAAAGGTTGTTAGGAAGTGTAATACTATAGGGTGTTGTGCGTGTAATTATTATTTAGAAAACATATTCTGTGTTGTTATCAGTAGTTTGTAGCGACAGTGTAATTATTTTCAAGTAACTTTCGTAGGATGCAGCTTTTTTAAATTCCTGGCGTGAAGCTGAGACAAAATTTTTATTCTTTCATTATAATTCTGTATTCTTTGGTTGTTTGTGGCGACTGGTGGGGTGGAACATTATTGAAGGCAGTCGGATGCTAAATCTAGAACCTCATTTATGATACCTAAACTGGTAACTTATGGTGGTGGTTAACCCACGCGAAATTACTACTGAGCCTTAGAGCTCGGGTTCGAAGGACACTGATTTACATTCAAATAAATTCGATCCTGAACTTCATTTATTTATTTTTACAGAAGGAGATGCTGCTACGTTTATCTGTATGTCCTCTCCACAGCCTCTAGAGCGAGTAATAAGAAGTTTAGAACACAGCTGTGTTGTGGCGTACCCAGCCAATGATACTAAGGAGAACCCACCGGCAGTTATCCTGTGAGAGAGCAGCCACATGGCGTGGCTGCATTTGTAGACACTCCGCCATTGCCCGTGGGTACTGATTTCCCCTGGGCAAAAGCGACAGGGAAATTGTGTATGCAGCGAAGTGCCGCTCGCGCAAATCGAGCTCCGTCCCAGGAGTGTGTCGCACCGTGCGACGTGTGACGGGCGCAGGGAATCCCAGGCGGTGGGCCTCCACAGTTGCTCCCACCCCCACCGCTCCCTAGCCCAACCACCCACACCCACGCACACACACAAATAGAAATCAGGCTCTCCGAGGATGAGACGTGTAGCTCTGAGCGCTAGCCTCGTCTGTATCTGGTTCTCTAGCCAGCCGAGAGTTTTACGTACACTTTCATTTTTCTTCTTCTTCTCCTTCTTAGGCTCGATCCCATGTAGCGCACTCAGCATTTGGTATTTTTCGTATTTAACTTGGCTGCTGGATGCGAATACCTGTTGCCGCAGCCGCCAGTCATCTAAAGGAGGGAAGCCATCTGCGTCACTCGTCTGTGAATCGTGTAAATTTTGTCCTCTGTGTGTACGTATTATACCGTATCCGGTCACATTTACGTCACCACCCGTCAAAAACCTGCATAACTACCTTTTGCAAGGCGGACCACTCCGAGACGTGCAGGAAAAGGGTAAATGACGTTCTGGAAGGTACCGACATGTATGGCTATCCATGCCGGCTCCACTGTCGTGCGATTCAATCCCGTCTCCGGCCATCCTGATTTAGGTTTTGCGTGATTTCCCTAAATCGTTTCAGGCAGATGCCGGGATGGTTCCTTTGAAAGGGCACGGCCGATTTCCTTCCCAATCCTTCCCTAACCCGAGCTTGCGCTCCGTCTCTAATGACCTCGTTGTCGACGGGACGTTAAACACTAACCACCACCACCACCACCATCCACTGTCGTGGCCAGCGGCTGAGAATCAAATGGTGCAAATGGCTCTGACCACTAAGGGACTTAACATCTGAGGTCATCAGTACCCTAGAACTTAGCACTACTTAAACCTCCACTATTGTGATGTGATTCAACAAGGCATGAGTAGTGAAAACAAAAGACGGCTAGAGCTAACCGTGATTGCCTGTGTGCGTTACACCTGCAACATTCACCGATATGATCATGTCAATGCTTCATACTCCGAGCTAGGGTGGCTGCGCCCGGACAAACTGCGTGACTACCACACTCTATGTCTACTTCACCGACTCCTCATCGCGCAAGCACCCCAGTACCTAGCTTCAGAGATTAAAAACCTGTCATGCCATCATAATCGAAACACGAGGTCACTCTTACCTGGTATCCTAACTGTGCCCACTCATAAAACAAAAACTTTTGCAAACTCCTTCTCAGTTGCCGCTGTCCGCCTCTGGAACAAACTGCCCCTTACCTTGAGGAAAATTCAATCTCCTGTTGCTTTTAAGAAGAAGTTGAAGCATTTCCTACTATCATCCGCATAAAATTCTCCACAAAATTAATGTGCAAGGCCAATCCTCTCATCTGTCAAATAGCAAAGTTAGCGTCTCCTATCTTGCTCCTGAGATGCCTTCCTCTTCATCTATCTCTATTAGCCACGCAGTCTCCTTTTCCTTTATATTTTCTTTAATTATGTTTCATCATGTCTCTCTATTCTTCTCCTCTCTTCACCATGAGTCTCCCCCATACTCCCTGCTGCCAGCACTCCTATCTAAAATCTTTCTCTTCAATAATGTATTTTTCGAGGTGTACCTTTCTAACTGTTTATCTCACTTTTTGTATTAGATGTAGTTTAACATGCCTACTAAAACATATGACTGTAAAATAAGTAGAATGCCTGGTTAGATGTAAGAGAGGGCCTGATGGCCCTAATCTTGCCAGGTTAAATAAATAAATAAATAAAAACCTACGGACATCACACACATCCATGCCCGAGGCAGGATTCAAACCTGCGACCGTAGCGGTCGCGCGGTTCCAGACTGTAGCGCCTAGAACCGCTCGGCCATTCCTGCCGGCGGCTGAGAATCCATGGCGCAAACAGGCCGATAGTGTGGTCCCACAGATTCTTGATTGTGTTTAAGTTCGGTGATTTTTGTGGCCAGGGGAGTACGGTATACTCAACCTGGTGCCATCCACGTACGCTGCATGCACCCTTCTGCTGGGACATGCCATTGTGCCGAGGAATGCAAACTGCATGTAGTGATGGACATCGTCCCCGAGGATAGACTCATACTGGTGTTCGTCCACTGTGCCTTCTAGGATGACGAAATCACCCAGGGAACACCACGAAAACATTCACCAGATCGTAACGTATGCAGAGTGTTTGCTTCCAGACATTTCACGCAGTACACGCCTACGGCCGTCTGCCAGATAGAACACGAAACATAATTCGTCTGAAAAGACCACCTGTAGTCGTTACTCAGTGGACGTACACTTGCGGCATGGCGTGCAAATTCCAGTCTTGGACGCCGATGAACAACATTCAGCATGGGTGCAAAACCAGGCGCCTGCTGCAGAAGACCAGCGACGGTCGTTGAGGAGACACTATTGGTAGCCACTTACTTTGTTTGTGTGGTCAGTTGCTCAATAACTGCACGTCTAATCGCCCGTACACATCTGCGCAGCCGTCATTCACCCCTGCCATAAGGGCAGGTGGTGCGCCACACCTGCTCCTGTGCTGATTTTGCATAGCGCCATTTTGCTATGCACGGTATATTTTAACCACGCCGACACGCGAACAATTTATAAATTTTGCCGTTTCGTAAATGCTTCCACTCTTGGTCCGAAAGTCAACGATCGTGCCCTCTTTGCACATCGGATAAATCGCTACATTTCGACCCTAAGACGATGACTGTATCTGCGTCCTCCCGACACGCTTCATCTTCCCTTCGTGGGTATTGCACGTTAACTTCGAAAATAGGTGGTGGTCACATTAATATGACAGGATTGAGTAACTGTTTTTCTGAGCCAAATTTTTGGGGAACAGCCCAACATTTGGCTAAACGAAAATGGGGAAGCACCAAACTACTACAGTGAGGCTGTCCGCTGCACCGGCCAGTCATTAATCCGCTGCGTGGATCCCATCCGGGTCCGGCTCACGTTCCTGCCGTGCAACCTAGCGCGCTGCGTGTTACGCTGTACGAGGAGGACGGAAAGAAAGATTGACGATACCTCTTCGCATATTACCGTATTTATCTAATTTTATGTTCGTAGTTTGACCCTCTGGACAAAGCCTTTTACGACCTGTGGTCAAAGGTGACGTTTTCTTCTTTTTTTTCGTCTTCGAAGCAGCCTACCGGCCACGAAAAATGACAATGGCCGAGAGAGCGGTATGCTGACCACATGCCCCAACGTATTAACTATTTCTCTTAAAGCGTCTTTACGCTTAGTGTTTCTTTTCAAGATGTTCTGTGTCATTTATCATAACGTCTTGTCTTCCCATGATGAAGATTCTTGCTTATCCAAGAGGAGACATTTATTTTTCTTTACACGAAGAGGTTGTTTTACTCATTTAAATGATGAAGTTCTTCCTGAGTTTTTCATGAACAAGTTCATTTTCTGCCACGGCGAGCTACCTTTGGAGTTTAGAGACACCTCAAGACAATTACCGCGAAGATAATATCATTAGGAGCTACAAGCTTAAACCGACTGAAGCCTTTTCTAATGGCGAGCGAAAAGTGGGGCCATAAATGTGGTCTAGTTATAAGGCCCTTAATTAGAAACCGAAATTTCCTCAAGTCCTTGATTCCATCCCAATCACTGATTGAGTTTTGAGAAAAATCATCAGTTGGCTACCTACGACGTCGGGCAAGAATACAAGCAGTCACCATCGTTCCTCCAGCGGGTGTTCAAATACGGAAGAGGAGCGGACAGAGTTTCAGGACAGCCACTTGCTCTTAGGAAGTGAAACTAACCGTAAAAGGTTGAAGAATCATCAATGATCAACGGTTTACAATGGAAACCACTCCATTAAAGACTCATAATGTGTATCCACAACACAAAGTTGAAAATTTGTCTTTGAAAGTGAAATAAAATACAGAATTAGAAGCTATTTAAAAGACTGATTTGGATGTATAATGAATATAACTTCAGAAATATTATTAAGAAAAGAGAACGGCCAACAGATGACGCTCAGGGACCATCAATCGAGGAAGCTAACAGTGGCAAACAAAGCGAAGCGGCGAAGGAACTCTTCAGCTTTTAGCTCATCACCTGTCTTCCCCCTCACCTACTTGCTCCATAGAGACCCTCTCCCTGTATCTCCGCTCTCCTACTTAAATACCATCTCCTGGCACGCCTCAGCAGTCGCTCTGTCTTCTTCCAGGACGCCTGATATACACCACTCGAGAATGGCGTTGGTTGCCGAAACCGGTCGTGGTTTATAAAACAAAAAGAAAAGTGCTACTGGTGATGGCGTTTTGTTCACATTCAATACTACAGTCACAGAAGCTGTGGCTCCATATTCTGGACAAGAAATTCATACAGAAGTGGTTTACAAACAGTTGGATCTTTTTCTTATGGTCACCTCCCCTTTGGCAGTCCCCTCCTGGAGATCCGAGTGGCGGACTATACCGGGACCTTCTGCCAATGGAGAGATCATAACGACACTTTTTCAATTACAGGCCACATTTCTCGTGGATAAACGTTACGTGTCTTTAATGCAGTGGTTTCCATTTCCTTCTGCATCCTCATGCCGTTGATCACTGCTGATTCTTCCGCGTTTGAGGCAGTTACCCACACCTAGGACAAGAGAGTGGCCTGAACTTCTGTTCGCTCTTCCGCCCTCCTTAACAAGGCCGTTGGCTGAACGAGTGTGACTTCTTAATGACGTAAGTCTCCAGCTACCAATTCTGATTATTAATTAAAATCTAAGCAGTGACGGGTTTCGAACCCGGCGCCGAGAACGTTTTTATTACTAATCAAAGACGCTACGCCTTTTTCTTTTAATTTCGTTTTGTTCGTTAGTGTCCGTTGTATTTGTTCAGGGCGGACGTCCCATGATGCTTGTTAAAGTTCATTGTCGATCCATTAACTCAGTTTTATATTACAGAGGGCAGCTAACCCTCTGACCGAACGCACTCAGCTACCGTGCCGGCTGGCCCGTAGACCACGGGTGCTATGAACTGAAATGCTATCACAAAGTTTCTTTTCTGGTTGTTGGGCTGTATGGCGGGGAACAATCAACTTGGTGTCCACCGTTGTTTGGGACGTCACTAGACACATCTTCTACGTTCGTCTGTGCGCAGTGTGAAGCGGGACTCATGGCTGAATACTATACTACTCCAGCCGAAGATATTCCAAACCGAATTTCCCCGACACCACTGCGGAAGTCATTGTTGGTATACAGAGGTCAGTAATAGTATCCACAAGGGGCGTCGTGAGCTCAGTCCTTGTTCTCCTGTTAATGGTCATTATGCTCACTGAAGCATTAATTGCACGTCGGATCGATGATAACGTTGAATCCGGGACTCGGAGTGCCTCTAAGACGATTGCTCAGGCCGAACGCCCTGTCGTCCCTCTAGGTTGACCACTTCCCTCGTGACGATGTAGTCGTCCATAGTTCACCTACCCCGTCAACATCTCGGAATAGTAGCATCGCTCTTATTCAAATGACGAGCGATTCGCCGACTACTCCAACCGGCTTCTTCTCTCAAATGCTGACATCTGCTTCTATTGTTCATACTCCTGTCTACGATGAACAGTTATCGTCTGACTGCGTACATGGAATCAAATTCGCAAAGACTTTATCCCCTGGTATCGACTGTCTCATGTTTACTACCCTTGCCAGCACCGCGGTGAAGGTGCGCTGCAGCGTCATACATTCATCCAACGACCGCCAAATTTTACGGTTCTGCACCCTTAATATCTGTATGAATATTAGTTTGTGACCAGTTCACATAAATCCTTCGTGGTGTGCAGTTTTTTTTTTTTTTTTTTTTTTTTTAAAGAGTGAGCGTACCTGATTGGTAGGATGCGGCCTGCCTCGACTTCTTCTCCTGTGCCAACGATTCAGCGCTCGCATCCTACGTCCTCAATTATTTGCTGGGTGTATTTCAGTCTCCCTGTAGCACCACGGTCGGTGTTTCTTGATTTATCAACAGATGTGGTCTCATTCCATCCCATAATTTTGTCACTGTGCACAAAGTCCTCGTTTCCTCGAGTACTGTGCGAACAACTTCATTTCTTACGTTATCAGAACACCTAATTTTCAACATCCTAACAAGCACTGTATCTTAAGCGCTTTCGTCATTCTCGCATTCTCTCCAGCCCACGGTTCAGTTTCATATAATGCTGTGCTCCAAATGCCTATTTTCAGGAATTTCGTTCTCAAATTAAGGTAGATGTTTGATAGTAGTAATCTTCTTTTGGTGAGGAATACTCTGTTTACCTTTGCTAGTCCGTTTTTCATGTTTCCCTTACTTTGTTCACAACGTATTATTTTGCTTCCAGCTTAGTACAATTAATTCATTTACTTCGTTACCACCGACCCTGATGTTATCTTTATCACTAATCTCATTATTTTATGCTACTCCACATTTCTTTCGCGTTCTTTCAGCTTACTCTCAGTACATACCTGTACTCGATAGACTGTTTGTTCTATTCAGTGTGTCCCTTAATTCTAGTTCGCTTTAATTACGGATAGTAATTTATCTCCCTGATTATAATCCCACTCACGAACCGTTCTTTTATTTCCTTTATTGTTTCTTCGATGTATAAACAGAGCAGTACTAATGAAATATTACAGCCTTATATTATACCCTTTCTAGACCGAGCACTTCGGTTTCTTATTCCTCTCTCTTGGTACTAGTACATATTGTATGTTACCGTCCTTACTCGTATTTTTCTTAGAACTGCGAACATCTTGCACCACCTTCCACTGGCGAACACTTGTTCTATGTCGCATATCCTATATGCGTGTCTTTAATATTCTTAAGTTTCTTCAACAAATTTGTTGAGATACAACTCCATTTTCCATCCTGGTTACTACACAATCACAGTCACTTATGCCATGACAGCTGATTTGGCCATTTCAATACATAATCGCTGTTGCAGCAAATACGAGCAAGAACAACGTCCCATAGTCGAAAGTACCATATCAATCTGTGTAGAGAAACGTTCTGTGTGATATTCGGTGTGTCCCATAAATGTTGCGACAAACTTGGAGGGGTTGTAGAGGGTGTCTTGAGGAAGAAATCGAGAGTAGGAGCTCGTTTTAGGAAACGTCATCCAACGACACTACAGAGCGTCGAACTTATCGACGCCGGCGCTTGCCACTATGCTGCCGCTTTGATGCAAAACATAACTCTTTACGCTGATGATGGACCGTAGGTGGAACGTCTTGCAAAGTTGCTTGTTGATTACAGATCGCGATTGGTTGCAACGATCGCTAGTGGAGAAGATGGTTCTAGATGTTGCGTAGACAGGCCTTGTCTCTTACGAATGTGGTGCTATGCTGCCTTGGTTTTGAACACAGGTTACAATCCTGTTTATTTTTCTCCCGAAATCCTCTATAATCTTCGTTTTTTCTCAGTATACAGGAGAAAAATAAATTGAAGATGGAAACCCGTGCCCGAAACCATCATCCACGAGAGTGTCGCCGTCTTAGGAGTCAAGAAGTGTCTACGCAGCAGCTAGCTCACTCTTCTCCAATGGCGGCAGTGGCAATCAGTCACGACCATTGAATGACAAACAACACTGTGACACGTTCAGCCTACGATCTCTTAGCCTACAAAGATATGTTTGCTGCCGAGGGGGTGGCGTAGTGGCAGGCGCTGTCATGTATAGCTTCGACGCTCTGTATCGTCGGTGGATAACGTTTGCATACATGGGCTCCTATGCTCGACTTGTTCCTGAAGACGCCTTCTACAGTCCCTCGAAATTGTCGAAACGTTTGTGGGACACACTGTATTATGAATGTTATGCAGTAGTGTTATTTTGATGTGTTTACGAATATGGAACGTCGTTCTCATTTGTGTTAACTATGACAGTGATTACGTATTAAAATAACGGTCTCATATTGTTTATGACCACAATGGTTGAACGTACAAATTACAAGTATACGAGTGCGCACTTGAAAATGATAAATGACCAAAATTAGGTGATGGCGGTGTAAATGATAGATTGTGGAAAACGGACTTGTAATTCAATTTACCCATAAGTCTTGGTTCCATTGCCAATCGGAATGTCAGAGCTGCCATTCTTGGCCCTTTACCTTACCGAAATCCAATCAGACGCACATCTTACAGATACTCAATTTTCTCTTCCTGTCTTCCGTATATCATTATTGTCAGTAAATTGGATGCAAGAGTTGTGGAACTGATTGCACGATAGTTGTCGCATTTATCTGCCCTCTTATTGATTGATCACCTGACATTTTTGTGAAAGTTTGATGATATACCTCCAGTCTGTTACAGGAGATGTAGAAAAATATGGAAACACCAATAACACGACACGTTACCGTGTCTAATTCGGTTAGGCAAACCGCTTGCATCGAAAAGAGCTTCCAGTCGTCTCGCAGTGGGTAAATACACTCCTTCCATGGCTCTGTTGGGATTCTTATACCATTCTTCATGCAAAATGGTGTCAAGTTTAGGTACCGGTGATGGAGGTAGATAGCGGTCATGCACTCGTCTCTCCGAAGTAAACCTGCGATGGCCAGGGAGATGCGAAAATTTAATCTCGTTCACACACAAGAGTCCTGGACGATGCTTGCTGTGTGAACAGGGGCCATGTCGTTTTGAACACAGGATAACCTCTTGGGACAAATAATTAAACCATGAGAAGGATCTGATCAATCATAATGGTCACATAATCCTTACCAGTACTGCGACTTTCTAGAGTCACCAAGGAACTATAGAATACCACGATATGGCTGCACAAATTATCATCTAACCCCCGCCATATTTCATTCTTGGGACTAAACTCGGGTAGAAACTACACTCATGCTCATAAAGTAAGTATAATGCTGACACATGGTGAAACAACGCTCTGGTGCATTTCACCTGCGGTGGTCGCACGGTGGCGCTGGCAGCAGTCCACATACGCCGAGGTGTGTTGGTACACGTCAAGTACGGTGCAGCGAGTAAGTGTGCAGACGTTTGCAGACGTGCTAATGGTGACTCTGTGTTGAAAATGGCTCAAACAGCACATATTGTTGACGTTTTGAGGGGCAGAATACTAGGGCGACTAGAGGCTGGTGAAACACAGTAGGTTGCAGCACGGGACCTCCGTGTGCCACAAAGTGTGATCTCGAGATTATGTCTACGATTCCAGCAGATAGGAAACGTGCCCAGGCGCTACAGTATTGGACGTCGACAGTGTACAGCACCACAAGAAGACCGCTATCTCATCATCAGTGCCCGCAGACGGCCACGGAGTACTGCAGGTAGCGTTGCTCGGGACCTCACCGCAGGCACTGGAACAGTTGTCTCCAGACATACTGTCTACTAACGACTGAACAGACATGGTTTATTCGCCCGGAGACCTGCAAGGTGCATTCCACTGACCCCTGGTCACAGGAGAGCCCGTAAAGCCGGGTGTCAAGAGCACAGTACATGGTCATTGCAACAGTGGTCCCAGGTTATGTTCACGGACGAGTCCAGGTATAGTCTGAAAAGTGATTCTCACCGGTTTTTCATCTGACGTGAACCAGGAACCAGATATCAACCCCTTAATGTCCTTATAAGGGACCTGTATGGAGGTCGTGGTTTGATGGTGTGGGGTGGAATTATGATTGGCGCACGTAAATCTCTGCATGTCTTTGTCAGAGGAAGTGTAACAGGTCAGGTGTATCGGGACGTCATTTTGCACCAGTATGTTGGCCTTTTCAGGGGTGCAGTGGGTCCCACCTTCCTCCCGTTTGGTGATAACGCACGGCACCACCGAGATGCCATCATCAGGAGTACCTTGAAACAGAAGATATCAGGCGAATGGAGTGGCCTGCAGGTTCTCCAGACCTAAACCCCATCGAGCATGTCTGAGATGCTCTCCGTCGACGTACTGCTGCACGTATTCAAACCCCCAGGACACTTCAGGAGCTCCGACAGGCACTGGTGCAGCTGCTCGACCACCTGATCCAGAGTATGCCAACCCGTTGTGCGGCCTTTGTAAGTGTTCACAGTGATCATATCCCATATTGACGTCGGGGTACATGCGCAGGAAACAGTGGCGTATTGTAACACATGTGTTTCGGGACGGTTTTCTCAAGTTATCGTCAATACCGTGGACTTACAGATCTGTGTCGTGTGTGTTACCTACGTGCCTATGCTACTAGCGCCAGTTTTGTGTAGTGCCTCGTTGTGTGGCACCAAATTCTGCAGTTATCCTTAATTTATGAGCATGAGTGTAGAAATAGTGTGAAACAACTCATCCGACCAAATGACATTTTCTCACTGCTCCATACTAGAGGGTTCTGGTTCAGTACCACGGTTTTCTGTTACAGGCATTTGCATCAGTGTTGAGTGGCTTTGGAATTTCAGCGTGCAACGCAATTCCCTGCTTCTAGAACCCCCTCCGTCTTGTTTTGTTGTTGACAGTGTTCGCGAATGTGACACTGAATTTTGCAGTGACCTTAGCAGCTGTTGTCCTGTTATTTTTGATCACAATCTTCTACAGTGCCCGCCCGTCGCTGTCACTCGACACACTGTTTCATTCAAGTGTCGAAGCGCAAAAAATTTTCCGGTTTCGCTTTACGTGGTATTAATCTTTGGTACGATGGTTCTCGAAACACAAAAGACTTCGGCTACATTGGTTGCGGAAATACTCACTATACGAGCAAATGTGTGTGAAATCTTATGGGACTTAACTGCTAAGGTCATCAGTCCCCAAGCTTACACACTACTTAACCTAAATTATCATAAGGACAAACACACACACCCATGCCCGAGGGAGGACTCGAACCTCCGCCGGGACCAGCCACATAGTCTATGACTGCAGCGCCCCAGACCGCACGGCTAATCCCGCGCGGCCACTGTGCGGAAAGCAGGCCTTGGATGCCACGGCTGGCGGACCGCCAAACTCAGCTGAGCGCGCAGGAATAGAGCAGACGGCCTTGGCAGCGGGGGCCGCCCTTGTACTTGGACGGCGCAACACTCCCGCAGGGGCTGCGTATTAAACCCGACCCGCCACGCTACTGGCTGCAGCTCCGCTCGAGGCAAAGCGTGGATAGCGGAGGTCGCTTTGGGAGATTAGTTCGCTCCCGTGCTTAGGTGTGTCAATCTTTTTTATCGCGTAACGGTGAATATGTTCGTTTTCGCATAGATCCGTCCAGCTTTATTTTGTGTCAATGGTCAGTGTGGAACAGGCATCTCTCCAGCATGACCTATAATGAATTACTGTGGTCACCCACCGCACCTCATACGGGTAGTTAAAGAGTTATAGCATGAAATATAAATACTAGTCAATACAGGACGGAAAATGTCAAATGAGAAAAATTCAATCAAGGAATGAGATAGGGGTAATCTGTTCTATCCATTCCTTTAACATTCGTACTGGCAAATTTCAGTCAAGAAATGGTACAAGGGTAATCTGCTGTATCCATTCTTTTTAACATTTATATGGGCAATGTCCTTATAGCTGGAAGCGAAACACACTACTGGCCATTAAAATTGCTACACACTTGAAATTTAACCGACAGGAAGAAGATGCTGTGATATGCAAATGATTAGCTTTTCAGAGCATTCACACAAGGTTGGCTCCGGTGACGACACCTACAACTTGCTGACATGAGGAAAGTTTCCAACCGATTTCTCCACACAAACAGCAGTTGACCAGCGTTGCCTGGTGAAGCGTTTTGCGACTTTCATAAAGGTCGGATTGTAGCCTATCGCGATTGCGATTTATCGTATCACGACATTGCTGCTCGCGTTGATCGAGATCCAATGACTGTTAGCAGAATATGGAATCGGTGGGTTCAGGAGGGTAACACGGAACGCCGTGCTGGATCCCAACGGCCTCGTATCACTAGCAGTCGACAGGAATATTATTCGCATGGCTGTAACGGATCGTGCAGCCACGTCTCGATCCCTGAGTCAACAGATGGGGGACGTTTCAAGACAACAACCACCTGCACGAACAGTTCGACGGCGTCTGCAGCAGCATGGACTATCAGCTCGGAGACCATGGCTGTGGTTACCCTTGACGCTGCATTACAGAAAGGAGCTCGTCACAATACGTCAGTCACTACTCTTGATGAACTGTGGTATCGGGTTGAAGCTGCATGGGCAGCTGTACCTGTACACGCCATCCAAGATCTGTTTGACTGAATGCCCAGGCGTATCAAGGCCGTTATTACGGCCACAGGTGGTTGTTCTGGGTACTGATTTCTCAGGATCTATGCACCCAAATTGCGTGAAAATGTAATCACATGTCAGTTCTAGTATAATATATATGTCAAATGAATACCCGTTTATCATCTGCATTTCTTCTTGGTGTAGCAATTTTAATGGCCAGTAGTGTAGATAGTGGTCTACCAAGGAAACGATGGACATATTATTTGTGAAGACACAAAATGCATATTTATGAAAGTTATTCACAGTTCCTGGATATCTCTGACATAAACTGCATTGCGTATGAAGATTTTACCTACTGATGATAAACCGAAAATTGTCGGACCGGGACTTGAATACGGGGTTCCCGCTTGATGCAAGCCGTCGGCTTCACCACTTCCACTACCTGAGCATGTTTCCAGAGCCGTCTGAAACTTTCGCATGTCATACTGCATACGACACCATCGCTCGCAACTTTCCTTGAATTCCTCTAACGTAGTCTCAAGAAGACAAACGTAAACAACGTTAGTATTTCTTCAGACATTGTTAAAAAATATGCATTACTGGCTTTGACGGTCGGAATACTAACGTTGAATATGTTTGTCTCTTTGAAACTGTGGTTGGAATCCAAGTGCAAGCGACAGGACCGTAGGCAGTGTCACGTACGTAAGTCCAACAAATACCGTAAGGGTCAAAGTTTAACGTCCCGTCGACCATGTGTTCATAAGGGACAGAGCAAAGACTCGGATTGTTGAAGGGTGGGAAAGGAATGCGTCCGTGCCCTTTCAAAGCTAACGTCTCAGCATTTGGTTAAGAGCTTTGGTGAAAACACGAAAAACCATAAATTTGGGTGGTCGGAGTGATATTAGATTCGCCGTCCCCCAAATGGTAAACATTTCTCCGCCTCGCTTGGTTATTAGTCTTACATCTCAGTCTTGTAACGCGAGCCACTGTTCCCCGTTTACTTACCAGGTGTCGATGACAAACTGCTACAATTTCTGAAGGATGCGGATGAACTGTTCCGTGACAGACGAGAAGATAAATGTCATGGGGAATTAACTAACACAGTAACTGGACCAGAATTTTGTGGAGCAGTGAATCACCTACGTTTAGCCAATCTGAAATGAAATCTCTTGGAAAATAATTTTCGATATGATTCAAAGAATATTGGATTAAGGCTGCATCGAGTTATTTTGACGGTCACTATTTGCGCGATGGCCCTCAGCGGAAATCGTCGAAAGCTTAAGCCAAGAATAATTCCATGGACTATCGAAAATGAGTGAGAAGTCAAAAATGGTACAAACACTGAAGTATTTTACGCGAGAAGTTGACTAATAAAATTATTGAAAAAATAATTGCGTTCGCTGCTAATTCCCAGCAGTAACAATACAAACGTGCACAACTTAACTTCATATTCCTAGAGAAATCGTCATATTACAAAATAAGGCATGACGTGATAAACTTGTTAACTGTCAAACAATCAGTATAGCACCATGTCCATGTAAATTGCTGAATGGAATAAAGTACAGAGCAGCGAACAAAAACTTGAAGAGATACACAGAAAAGATAATTTGTGTTTCAGATTAAGTAAAATTACCATAGAAGCAGCTACAAAAAGGAGTGCCGAACCTCTGAAACCGAATTAATTTATTTATCGAACCACACATTTCAAAGCTTTGTCAGTTCTGACGAGGCGGTTAGTTAAACTAGTTCCATAAATACATGATCAAGGTGGGTCATTAGTGACAATTTATTGAACAGTAAGGTGAATAAGTAAACAGTTTCCATAAAAATAAGGGGCAGTGAAATGAAAACGAGACGTATTGCACAACCCTGGCAACATGTGGGCAGGCCCAAATGTTTCGACTGCATTACAGATGTTTCGCTGGGAAGCCCTTGCACATCCCCCTTGCGGTCCCGACCTCTCTCCGAGCTATTTACATATTTTTGGAGCCCTGAAGAAAGATGTTTGTGACAGGCGATTTGTATGGGCGAAGAACTGCCCGCCTGGGTGCAGTCGTCCTTCGGTAGGGAAACATACTGACCGACTTGTCTCACAGTGGGATACAGGTATTAACAGTTATGTCTTTGGAATAACAAACAGTTTACTTACTTTTTCCATGTGTCTGTTTTTCACTTGACTATCCCTTATAAATAACAAATGTAAGCCTGGAGCTCCAATTTTTTGAACTTCAAAACACAACAGCACGGGAAATGGACTCAGCTAGGCGGCACATCAGTTATGTCCTTCCTTGGTAATGTGTTTGTCATAATATTGTTTAATTTTACGTCCACCTGGTAAGCAAACAATCGTTTTTTATATAACCTCAGACGTGTTTCAGTATCTTTGTGCCACCAACAGTAGGTGCTCTTTATTCATTTCTGTAAAATCTAAACGTGTTTAAAGTAATAATTATTCTAATGAAATTAGGCCAATAATAGTTTTTGTCATTTGTTGCCAAAAAATTATTTTTTCTACATTGTTGAGTTGAGCAGGGTCCAACAACGTAGAAAAAAATTGTTCTAATTTCATTAGAATAATTGTTAGATAAAATATCTTTACATTTTACAGAACTGAAAAAGGAGCACCCGTGGAGATGGCACAAAGTTTCTGAAACATGTTTGGGTTTACATAAAAAAACTCCTGTTTGCATAACAAACAGACTTGAAATCCAATAATTTTGTCTGCAAACACGGCTACTGTAAGAACTTCTATCCAAATGATGAATAATTTGTGGGTTTGGTTTCACTATTCATCTTATCACACATGTTAACGGAAGTTCACCTTCTAAAACATGTAGAGTGGAGAATAAATTAATTCAGTGGCAGAGGCTGAATATTGCTCCTATCACAGATTAATCTCAGGCAACTTTTTAGCTTTTCAGGTCGGATGACTTTAACATAGAAGCCATTCACACTTAGTAAATAAATGAAGAAGAAGATAAACCACGATCCTTCCATAGCATTTGTGAAGCAAGAGAAAAAAAATTCGACAATTTACGTGACATAATTTATTGGAAATCTTGAGGTAAATGGTGATAACGTCAGCGGGTGGATCCCTACTTTTAAAGTACGAAGGAATAAAATTCTTAACAGTCAAAACAACACGTGAATTACTAATAAGCAAAGTTAACACGCAGTAAAAATGAAAATATTGTCTCGCTTAATAAAATAAAAATGAATAAACCCTTTTATCAAACAGCTAAACTCGATTAGTGAAGCATGGCGGTTACCAGAAGTAGACTAACATAGGCAGCCTAAACAAACAATGATAAAAGTTCTCTATCACGTGACCTTGATCCTCTACAACCCAGTTTCTCAGCTCTACTTGAAAATGGCCTAATGCAAAGGGTGAAGCCAGCAGAAGACTCAGTATAATTCTCGTACTGCTATGTATATCAGTCAAATAAAAATTAAATGGCATTATCTTTCTTTCGTGGATAAAAATTTTGCATGAAAAAGGAAATATTTTCAAAGTATTTTCACTTACGTCATTACAGTTAAGTACTCAGTTTAGTTTTAAAAAGAAGTAGGAGCGTTTAAACGTGGAAAATTCGTACTTTTCCAATTGTAATTCATAAACTGAGTACAAAAAAATTCATTGAGTGTAGCATACAGCCTTTACTTATAAGTAATGAATGTCAGTGTCTTCCCACTAAGTTGGATTTGTTAAGGCACTAAACTGAGAGTATGGAAACTTTTCCTGCCAAAATACATTTATACATTGCTACACTCACTGTTGACTGTAGCTACCTGACTAAAGGTTAGCACTAAATCTTGTTAACAAGTGTAAAAGTGCCTCCGTTTCCAACACGGTAATCGCCACAGCCGTGCCAACACAATGTACTACATGGTATGGTGTGGAGTCACGAAACATTGTGTGAGAAACAATCTATTTCTGGCAGTGGTTCGTCCCACTGCTGTGTTTTAAGCACCCTACGAACAACGGTGGCACTACTTATATAAGCGGCAGTTTGACCGTGTGTTTCACGTACGTGTTATTACCAAAATTGTATCGCACAATAGATGAAAGTATCTAATGGCATCGAATAACTGACACAATTATTGCCTTCTGAGTTTATTAACGAATACAGTCTTACGGTTGCATACCATATCCATTTGTCTATAAGATATTTTTGTGTATACTCCGTATATCATAACATGCAAACGTGAAGGGAATTACAACCTGCATCTCACTGGAGTATCTTGCAGAATGGCTTATTTCCAGGACTCTGTTAATAAAGTTCTATGCCTTTGTTTGTGAACTGATTTTTTTGTAGTCATGTGTAGCTAGTAACACAGTATTTCTCGTCTGTTACGTTACGTATTTTGATATATTGTCACTTTCGGCGTTGTTTTGGTACAGATATGAAGATGGTACTACCTAAAACAGTCAGTGTATGGCAACTGATAAATACGGATTTCAGATGTTCAGTACGAAAATCCATTGTGAGTAATTCTGCATAACTATCATCGATCTGTTATAAGTCTTTCAAATTTATTAACACAGAATTTTATTTTTATCTATTCCACTTCACTCAACCACATTAAGCAAGAAATGGTTTTCCAAGTCACTATATACAAAAAAATTTCATTATGTAACTCTTCAGAATATATTTCACCTTTGCTTGCATTAACAGCATATCTTCCCCATTATTCTATATATCCATCTTTTCTATTCATTGTATACTGAAGAGATTGAGATGGTAATTGATTGGTTATTGACTATTTACCAAATCAGTTCCAAAATGCATGTGCTCTTTTCACAGCAGTTTCGTTCATGAAAGTGCAAGAAATGGCAAGTTAATATTATACTGTGCTTCATTATGCACAAAGAAGGGAAGGAACACAAGCTATAAATGTGCTGGTTATTACTAGTCTCCACTTCTTGAGACTGACAGAATATTGTACCATGACGAATTATTTGCAGTGATGGGAAGTGAGCTACTTCTTTAAAATGCAGTTCAGACGGAGTACAAGCCCTGGTGTTGCAATGAGTTGGACCGAAGTAAATGTCTTCGTGATGCAATTACTTTCCCCACAAAATTTATGACGTTCAATGAAATATAATATTTATAAATACCATCTGTTGTATGAACTCTGTTGAAATCTGCTACTAGTTTCTATCTATGTGGACCACCTTCTGGCACTTTATGATGTTAATTACCTTAATTATGAGCAAGCAATATGTGATGAGTAGACTTTGGGCCAATGACTGGAAATGTAACTAAAATACTTTTGAGAATTTCGTATTGTACACCTGTCGACTGTCAACTATAAATAGGTTTCTTTTATTGCAAAAATATCACGCTAATAGCTAGAATATCCTATATGATAAAAATCGTGTCAGTGGTGCAATTCACAATTATGTATCAGCACGCTAATTTGGGTGTCTTAGATTTAATGTTGTTTGCATACTTAGTTTATAAAATAAATTTCTTGCTAGCAGAAGAAAAGGGTAGAGGTACATGGTGGAAGTAGCAGCTATGATACGGTTATGTGTAAGGAGATAGAACAGTGCAGAGTGTAACGAAGAGGAACCTATTTTAGTCTAGGTGACACTAATTTAACACGTTTTAACTACATTTAGAGTGAGTTCTGGTTGTAGACTGCAAGGACCTGAACATATTCCATAGTAAAGTACGACTTCTGTACTCGCAAAATTTCTGCATGAAAGTTACATGAGTGATCGAACTGCTCACAATGGAAATTTTCCGATGCTCACTAGACTTAGAACGGATTAAGTGAAGTTACTTCAGTAAATATTCCAGAAAATTATGTGTGCGCTTCATGCATTGGACTTAGTTGAAAGTTTGATCAGGTTGATAATACGAAATAAACTCTTTTATTACTATACAAGATTCCGGAACATTACTGATGTACTTCCACGTAATCAAACCTGTAGTTACTCCTACCTACGTCTACAATCAGTAATTACCAATGACAAATCATGGTCTTGCTTGCTAAAATAACTAAGTTATTGAATATTAATTCGTGGAGTGTCACCTGAAATTAATTCAGCTAAGATCCAATATTTCCATCATTTTAATTTCAATTTAGGTAGCTGGAGATAAGAGATTTCAGAAATATTTTACGACTGTGTACATCAGTCACCGAGCCAGTGTTAATCACAGTGAGAATACACTGTGTCACCGACCTCTTGGCAAGTTGCCGAATACTTCATTGACAATAGGCTGTGGATTAGATAATACGAGAGGTTGCACTGTGACGTCCTTCACAATGCGACCAAACAGTCATACCGTAACTTCCGCTCATACAAAAGGAGAATCTTCTCAAACGCCAATACAGCTTAACTGACTTAACGATGGAAAGGAAGGTGTTCCACCTTTATTTTCTCCAACAACCCTTTGGCAGATAAGGCAAATCATTTTGGCGTTGCGTCTTTCTGTTTAATTTTCTATGCTCCCAGTTTCCTTCATCTTTTGAGAGTGTCGTTTCTTTCCTTCTGGGGACCACTTCCTTCCAATTCCATACCTCCTAATTTCTTCACATTCCAATTTTTGTGTTGGTTCTCTAAAAAGTACTTTGTTAACCACTAGGTCCATTCTAATTCAACAGTTTCTCACATCTTTGTCAATTTCAGCGGACTGTGTAGGTTTAGATTTCTTGCCATTTAATAAGATGAAGATATGCTTGCTTAACAAGGAGACCAGACAGCAACCACATCTTTGTTTTTTAGATCTATTGCACATGAAATAAGAATACAGCCGGCCGCTGTGGCCGAGCGGTTCTAGGCGCTTCGGTACGAAACCGCGCGACCGTTACGGTCGCAGGTTCGAACCCTGCTTCGAGCATGGATGTGTGTGATGTCCTTCAGTTAGTTAGGTTCAAGTACTTCTAAGTCTGGGGGACTGATGACCTCAGATGTTAGGTCCTATAGTATATACAGCCTTTTCCACCATTTTTAAGAACTCAAATATCAAACTCGAAAGCAGTTCGATACAACTTCCAAATATTCTAGAGAAAATAGACTTTCACGAGTGTTTTCAGTACCCTGATAGAAAGTCATGATTTCAGCCAGGTAGCATGGCTGTCTGGTAGAATGTTCGCCTGCCAGGTAGGAAACCGGTGTGTGTTTTACGAGCATTACTTTGTAGGTTAAAATACACAAGTCTGAAAACAAATAATATATAATTTGTCTTTGCCATTCGTTATTAAAAATTCCTTCATAAAATATTCGTAATTAAGAATTTTTAATTTCAATGAAAACTGGTTTTTTTGTGAGTGACATGTAATTATAAACAAGAAGCCAAGGATTTTGATAAAAATGACCATTATATATGTGTTTATTGGCGTATGTTTGATGAATTTTATATTTAAATGATGTAGGTATTCGAAATGATTGGGAACAAAGGAAAAAGTAACAACCGATACATGTCTCTAACCAGTGACCCAGTGATTACATCTTGAGCAATCCTATTTTTTTCCGTTCTGGTGTATTTTACGCTTCACGTATATGCAAGCAGAACGTCCACCTCTCTTTAAAAGATTTCAGTGGCCAGGAATCGAACTCAGGACCCCTGCATAGTAGGTAAGAATTCTACCACGCTCAATGTCAAAAATATTGCTGTTGCTTTATGAGGATACACGACAATAGGAAAACTTCAAAGTCGATTTTCTTGAGAAATCTTGAGAATTGCATCGAACTGCTTTTGGAAATTTATATTTCACTTCTGAACTTCATTTACCTTAACTGAAAAAAGTGAAAAATGCAATGGCCATGTGGTCCCCTTGTTAGTTTATTACTATCCATTCGGTGTATATGCAGTAACATTATAATCTTCTTTCCCTCATCAGATCAATAAGTTTTTTTTTTCGTTTTTCAAGAACAGATCTGTTTGCTCTTAATTTGCATTCGGCAGTTCTCATATTTTTAGGTCACAACATATTCCTTAGAACCCTTCGTCCAACTTTTTCCAACATTTCTGCTATGTACAATCTTTTGGGCCTTACAACTATTTTATAATGCCTTAGTTTTGTGTTCCAGGGCAAACATTTTGTATTATGTATGTTTTTTGTCATGTAGAATAACTTTCTCATTTTATGTATTGGTACGTTTTCATTCTATTTCTCATTAGCTGGTCATTATGCATGAAAAATAATATGTTTTAAATATTATATCATGAAATTTTAAAATTTTCTCAAGGAGGTGTTACAGATATTTGCCATCAACTATGTATTCTCAAATATTTTTAGTCCTATTTAGGACTCTTGTTTCTGCAGTTGTTTGATTTTTCCTTAGCACAATCCAACGAATCTGTAATTAACGACATGTTGTCTGCAAAAGCTAGACAATCTATGGCGATTTTATTTGGATTTCTTCCAATCTGAACACTTTTAGTATTGATGGAATTCTTCTGTTCTCCTATTATCTTCTGTAATGAACAGCTGAAGAGCAGAGTTGACAAACCACATCTGACGTTATTTCAAAAGGTTCCCCCAGTAAATTTTACTTTCGGTGTACTGTTTAAGATAAATTAATTATTCATGTTGTTTACTATCATGTCCCTTTATGGTGTGGATTGGCAATTGGGTCATAGAACTTTCAAAGAAATCTACAAAAGTTACATATTTCATCTTTCTTACTTCACTCATTTCTAATATTTTCATTAAATTTTGCTATTTGTTATGTGCAAGGCCAACCACACAAAATGATTGTTTATTATATACTCGTCAACAGTCAGGTAAGTCCAGACTGTATCTGTGTATGGCTACCGATACTTTTGGCACCGAGTGAGATAATATATGTATGCAGGGAAAAAAACCATATTAATATCAAATAGAAATCACTTCCTAATCTTATGCAACATTATATTTATTTGGTCATGAGGAGGTTTTTGGCTTACTTAGGACATCTTCATGTGACAAATGAATGCAAACACGTAAAATGAAATGACTTACATATCTATAATTTATCAAGAAGATATAAAACGTACAAAAATAGCGATACATGCTGTTTTACAAGACAGTATGGCATTCTAATATAATACAGATATAGTTACATTAACTAAAACTGGTAAACAGAGTTTTCGTGTGGAGATACTTTTAACAACTGCTAAAAACGAAGTTTAATTTACATCTTTAATATAGTATGTCTCACTATAAGTTAACGGAGGGGGAAAAAGAAATAGAGTTTGGTCATCTAATACTAATTTGGCAACTTTTTCAGATCAACTTTTAATAGAAAAATACTCATATGATATAGACTGTGAAGTTTTACATTCTGTTAAGAAAAGTGGAAATATGACCCTACAGGAAACAAACAAATGAGAGTGTCAGTTTGGTATTAAATGACTAAACTTTTTCCGTTTTTCCCTTGGTCAAATTAAGTTTTAATTGCAAATACTAGATTAAAATGGAAATAAAACTTTATTTTTCATCTGTTGTTAAATGTGTATACATGTAAAAGAAAATTTTGTTCTCCAATTGTAGTTATGTAACCGTTTCTATCTGACAAAAAAGTAATACTGCCTTATTAAGCACTCTGTCTCTTATCATTTTTGTATCTTATGAGTAAATGACACCTGTGTAAGCCACACATCATTTTGTCTTTGTTTGTGACGTTCAGTTGTCACCTGGCCTAAGGAACCAAAAGCTGGTTCACAAGCAAATAAATATAATTTAACAGAACATTAGGAAGTGTTTCCTGTTTAATGCTCTTGTCGTGTTGTGCCAAGCAGTGTCTGAAAATTCAGTTAATGTTAAAACTATAACAGCTAACTTTGAAGGTCCTTAGAGAAAGTTTTGAGGAAGAAATTAAGGATATGAAACCACATATGGATACTTGAGTTTGTAGGCTGACGGATCTTATGTGAATCTCATGGAAATGGGTCTGACCGTGTTGTTTAGTTAGATTATGGCAATGCGGCAGACTCTTTCACAACAGTGTGGAGCGTACTACCTCATTTTGCAAACAACGGTATGCTCTAGCGGCAAGAGTGTGTCATTATAAGTTCGACGTTCCATAGTGTTGGACGACGTTTTCAGACTTGAATTAGTACCTTCAGTTTGTTCTACATCATATCCTCTACAATCCTCCGAAGTTAATTCTGTTTATATCAGATAAATAGTAGTACCAACTTATGAAGGAAGTTTCTGAGACCAAGACGTGAAGGAAAGACAGCATAAAGTTTTAGCCCAGAATACAGAATCACTAGATGTATGGTTATGCTGGTATTTCATGAAAAGAGCACTAGCTCTACGTCGTGGTTCCGAACACCCACTGAATAAAAGCTCAGACGTGAACTTTCGCATCAGACGAGAAGCCATTGCTGATTATCGCGGTCGCAAGAATTTCCAGACATAATTTGTGACGATGTACGTAAAGAACGCTGCGTCATGTCGAGCCATATTTGACTGCATTGGTAGAAACATTAAAAAATTGTGTAACATTATTCGTCACCACAAATTATGGCTTCTAATCTGCTGCAGTGTAATAAATTTTATGAACTCTCACATCTATAAGTGAATAGGGAGAATCAATTATGCTACTGAACGTATATGAGCACTGAATTTTAGGACAATATAGCTGATCAGTTCTAAATAGTTCTCTGTTTTAGTATTACCTACAAACAATTACTATCCTAGAAGTGGCATAGTATAACACATGGAACTGCTGAATAATTTTTTTTAATTGGACTACCAGTTTCAGTCAGAGACCATTTTCGAGTAACTGTTATAAATGTTGTCGATACAGGATAGGTTTCATGCAAAAAGTGCATTTGAAAAGTGTAGTAAGATACATACGACACTTGCAGTTTTGGTTAATGGTAGGTTGTCACATGTACCTAACAAAATATACCTCATAAAACAGTTGTCAAATTTTAATCTGCTCCATGTGATCCTTATATCTACCGTTCGTTTTGGGCAGAATAGTAACACAGTTTCCAATTTTCTGTGTTACATTCTAGAGTCAAAAAGTAAATAAAATAATTAACAATGCTTATACTTTTAATACAGACAGCAATTATCTTTCATTAGATATGGTGAAATTATATGCAAATGTTCCTGTAGATGAAACAATTAATGTAATTAAAAAGAATTTTTTGAAATATGGGAAACTTAGCTAGACAGAAGGCGTCTATCTTGCCGAACGTAGAACTATCCTTGTCATACAATTACTTCATTTTTAATGGTAAAACATTCAGGTAAAATGAAGTATTAGCCATGGGCTGTAACTTGGCGGGAACATAACTTTTACTTATCATATACAAATAAGTCATTAGAAAAGGGAAACAAATGCTAGTTGACTAGATGACATGGTTATTTTGTGCAATGGTACAAGACAAGAGATGATCACAATTCATCAAAATTCAATGAACTTTACACAAACATACAATTCACTACGGAATATGAAAACAAAGATAAGCATAAACTTTTTAGAAGTCACTATCCGCAGTGAATGTTTAAATCTTAAGTTGAATATTTTCCAAAAACCAACCAAACCTCACAGGACAATTTACAGCACCATTTGTCATCACACAACCCATAAAAAAAGTGTTTTCTCCATACTATGGTAAAATGAATAATCCGCTTACCACTATCTTATAACAACACTACAACCCTGAGTTAGTTAACAAAATTCAGAGAGATAAGAAAGATAAGAACTGTATTAAAAGTTCGAGGTAAATAACCTTAATAAATAAGAAAAAACAGAAACTAAAATATAAATTCTTACCAGGTACTGAAAAATGTCTAACAAAATTAGTTACATATTTTGTAAAACAAAAATAACAGTTGGTTTCTGGACTTGTAATACAGTGCAATTCCATATAGGACAAAAATTTGACCCACTACCACTACCAAAAATCAGTTATAAATAAAATGCAGTGCAATGATGGATGCAATAAACATTGTATTGGAGAGACAGCTAGAAAAAAAAGAACACCGCCAAAAGCAACCCATTGATATTTCCTACACATTTAAGGGACAAAGAACATGTAGAAGGCAAAATTGGCAACAGAGTTGCTATTCCATAGAAGGCAGAGAATTGTAGATGTATGGATCTAATCGAAGAGAAAAACATTAGCTGAAAAACAAAGAAAAATATATTGAAAAATTGACATTGTATTACAAAGATAATAGTGGAGCCGGCCGCTGTGACCGAGCTGTTCTAGGAGCTTCACTCCGGAACCGCGGAGCTGCTACGGTCACAGGTTCGTATCCTGCATCGGGCAGCATGTCCTTAGGTTAGTTAGGTTTAAGTAGTTCTAAGTTCTAGGAGACTGATGACCTCAGATGTTAAGTCCCATAGTGCTTAAAGCCATTTGAACCACCATACCATTACCACGCAAACTAAGAGGTTACACTCGTCTGGTGTGAACGTTCCCTCGGGAGGGGGAGGGGGGGGTGAGGGTTCACCGGGGGCCGAACCGCACAATAACCCTGGGTTCGCTGTGGGGCGGCGGAGGGGTAAAGTGGACTGCGGTAGTCGTCGTGGGGTTGTGGACCATTGTGGCTGCGGCGGGGACGGAGGCTCTCCGTCGTTTCTAGGCCCCCGATTAACATACAATGCAATACAATACATACAAGGCAATGTAGTGAAGTATATCGTAAGTGTACTTCGTGTTGGAAGAACAGAACTCCAGTCCACCCAAAGGTTTGGATGAATTAAACAACAGCCTTTTACAAGACTCGGTGGAAGTTAAAACATTGTTATAAGTTGTCAGTGACATATAATTCCGATTTCGTAACAAGCTATAATCCTAACAAGTAATGAAGAACAGTAAAAGCGTAAATTTCACTGCTTGTGTTGAGTCTCAAATCTACGATACGCTGCAGAGTCAATGTCACCCATTAAATTCGCGATTTCAGTCATTAAAATCATAACAGTGAAACAGGTAACAACATTAAGGCAGAATTACGTCACTAAATATTTGACAAGAGAAAAAAAATGAGCAAGGTTACATGTGATGACTGTCGTGAAAGGAAAATACCGGAATTTGGTAAAGGCCATAGCGCGATTTATAAAATAGTGCCACAAATGCAGAAAAAGCTGTAAAAACATTTTGGATTGTAATTATGTGTTATAAAGGCAGGAAAGAGACCACTGTAATCTGACGATAAGCTGTAGTAAGAAAGAGCCACTAGAAATCAAAATGGAGACGAATAAGATTAATAATTGTGGTGGCCAACAGGTGAAAGCAGCAATAGGTTGCGTGGAACCATTGCTGTGTCAGATACATAGGCAAATACTGTTCATTTAAACTGAAGTTAAAAATAAAGTATGAAATTAAATTTAATAACAGTAAAATGGGTAAGAATAGAAGTAAATTTGCCTATTTTGTATAAACAGAGTGAAAGGATTTCAGAGCTCAGTAAACTTCTGGGTTGAAATTCGGATTTCAGGCATTTGCAACAGATTCCATTCCGAACTACAACGGATCTAAGATAATATTGAACCGTTTGCAGACTATAGAGAAGAAGAATCTGTTCCGGTATTGAAAACTTAAGTACAAATTTGAGGAGGTTCTTGTAAAAAGCATGAAACAAGAGTCAAAGAAACGCTTGAGACTGAATCATTGTGAAAAAATTATAAAGTAGGGCGAACTGCCTGTCATTAGCGATAAACAAAACTGAAATTTTAGGTAAGGAAGAAAATTAGATCCACAGAAGAAACAAAGGGGATGGCACTTGGTGGTTTCATAAAGAACTGTGACAGAATATTATTTGATTAAATGAGTGACAAGGAGGAAAAAAAATCAATACAGTGGTTGACACCCCGGCAGGTAGCAGTAAAAGGTCAGCCTTTAGATTTACCAGACATGACATTTTCTGAAATTAAGGATAAATTCGTGGAAGAATTTTGGTCTGTACAAAACTGGGATAATTTGTGGAAATTCGTCACGCGAATGTCAGATTTTAATGGAATTCCATGAACAACTGCTGTAAAAACTGGTTTTGGAAATTGGGATATTTAAAAGGAAAAGGATCAGAGTCAGACATAGAGCGGGAATTGTGGAAAAATTTGTCAAGTGATACGAAAAGATACCTGAACAGCAACCCAAAACATCTGCCAAATTTTTAGAATGAACTGAAAATGTGACCATTTGCACGAAACTCGTATCCAACGTAATTTGAGAGGCGTTAATGTACGTGAAAGGGGTGATAGGAATGTACACCAAATTAATGTGATGAGAGGCCATGACAGAGGCAGTCTGGCGAACTGTAGTTGTATTCGCTACAGTAATTTTAGCGCAGACTGACATGGAAAACTATATGCCACACAAGTCTAGAGCCTATAAGTTGCAGACAAGAAGAAATGTCCCATAAATAATAAATGGTCTCTGCACTTTGAAAGTGAGGTAAGAGGCGAGAACGAAATGCTGCTATAACAAAAATAAATTTCAAAATAGGAAACATAAGAGTGAAATCAGTAGGTGAAAGAATAGAAATGATCACACAGAAATTAAATAAAGCAATTGATTATCGATCGGAATTTATTGTAAGTGGGGTAAAATACACTCCTGGAAATTGAAATAAGAACACCGTGAATTCATTGTCCCAGGAAGGGGAAACTTTATTGACACATTCCTGGGGTCAGATACATCACATGATCACACTGACAGAACCACAGGCACATAGACACAGGCAACAGAGCATACACAATGTCGGCACTAGTACAGTGTATATCCACCTTTCGCAGCAATGCAGACTGCTATTCTCCCATGGAGACAATCGTAGAGATGCTGGATGTAGTCATGTGGAACGGCTTGCCATGCCATTTCCACCTGGCGCCTCAGTTGGACCAGCGTTCGTGCTGGACGTGCAGGCCGCGTGGGACAACGCTTCATCCAGTCCCAAACATGCTCAATGGGGGACAGATCCGAAGATCTTGCTGGCCAGGGTAGTTGACTTACACCTTCTAGAGCACGTTGGGTGGCACGGGATACATGCGGACGTGCATTGTCCTGTTGGAACAGCAAGTTCCCTTGCCAGTCTAGGAATGGTAGAACGATGGGTTCGATGATGGTTTGGATGTACCGTGCACTATTCAGTGCCCCCCGACGATCACCAGAGGTGTACAGCCAGTGTAGGAGATCGCTCCCCACACCATGATGCCGGGTGTTGGCCCTGTGTGCCTCGGTCGTATGCAGTCCTGATTGTGGCGCTCACCTGCACGGCGCCAAACACGCATACGACCATCATTGGCACCAAGGCAGAAGCGACTCTCATCGCTGAAGACGACACGTCTCCATTCGTCCCTCCATTCACGCCTGTCGCGACACCACTGGAGGCGGGCTGCACGATGTTGGGGCGTGAGCGGAAGACGGCCTAACGGTGTGCGGGACCGTAGCCCAGCTTCATGGAGACGGTTGCGAATGGTCCTCGCCGATACCCCAGGAGCAACAGTGTCCCTAATTTGCTGGGAAGTGGAGGTGCGGTCCCCTACGGCACTGCGTAGGATCCTACGGTCTTGGCGTGCATCAGTGCGTCGCTGCGGTCCGGTCCCAGGTCGACGGGCACGTGCACCTTCCGCCGACCACTGGCGACAACATCTATGTACTATGCAGACCTCACGCCCCACGTTTTGAGCAATTCGGCAGTACGTCCACCCGGCCTCCCGCATGCCCACTATACGCCCTCGCTCAAAGTCCGTCAACTGCACATACGTTTCACGTCCACGCTGTCGCGGCATGCTACCAGTGTTAAAGACTGCGATGGAGCTCCGTATGCCACGGCAAACTGGCTGACACTGACGGCGGCGGTGCACAAATGCTGCGCAGCTAGCGCCATTCGACGGCCAACACCGCGGTTCCTGGTGTGTCCGCTGTGCCGTGCGTGTGATCATTGCTTGTACAGCCCTCTCGCAGTGTCCGGAGCAAGTATGGTGGGTCTGACACACCGGTGTCAATGTGTTCTTTTTTCCATTTCCAGGAGTGTATTTTAACTTCAGGATCAATGTAAGAATAGCTCGAAAATGCCTATGGAGGGGCATATTATAGTTACTAGTGGCAATAATTACCAACAACTAAACGAGTCAGTGCATTAACGGACTCTGTCAAATGTATGATGGGTTGACAAATAGGGAAGGGAAGGAAGTTAGGGAGGCATAACGAAAATGAGTGAACTTAAACAGAAAAGAAAGATTGAAGAAGAGAGAGGGTATACCACAAATGTTCAGGAGATGAAAGCTTTCATTGTCATTGTACGAACATGGACTTGATTCTGTCAGCGTGGTAGCCCTTGAAGATAACTTTCATGATTCTAATATTGCTTTAGTGGAGAGCCATCCTGATTTCAAAGTTTATGAGGTACGACCAGAAACGTACAACAATGAACGTGATTCAGATGTCGACGAAAGGGACGATAAACTCATATCCAGCGAAAATGAAACAGTTTTGTCACGGAATACATTTGCATAAATTACAATAATTCAGGAAGACGCGGTACTGATGGAAGTGTAAGTTGAGGACACAGGAGATGATGTAAGTGTTCAGCATGAACAAAAAATTCTTCAAGAAGTAGAGGTCATAAGGTGGAAGAAACCTCCTGATAAAGACAACGTTTTCGATGTAGGCCAGAGTCCATGGAATGATCTGGCAGTAGAGAAGGATGTGCTCTGGGAATGTAAAGGTAATGAGAACTGACAAACTAAAACATGAAAACAGACAATAATCAATGTAGAGATTTATGAAAAAAAAATTATGGCGTTTTGGACATAGGTGATACACGTCTCCATCAGGTCTGAGTGTCATAGAGTTTGTTGAGGGAACTCTTAATAATACATGGCACTTAACATCAACCAGCAGATTACTATGACATCAGGATATCGTGCTCTGCCAGCGAAACTGTGCCCTTATTTTACCCAACACACTTTCCAATAAATTATTCAACCTCTCAGATCAACTCTGTCACCAAACCTATCCACCAGTGATAACGTTTGTAAAATAAGACGACTGCGTCTGGCTCTATCTACATTAGCTCAATACGTATTTGCCGAAAAGAATATCACTATGCAGAAAAGACTTAATAAGTTCTACAGTAAATGTTTGCTAGTAATAGCGAATACACTTTTCAAAAGCCACAAGAGGAGGATAAAATAATAAACAGTCTTAGTTGTAAAACTGGATATTTTATATTATTTATCCTCCAACGATGTATTTCGCCTTATAAAAGACATCTTTACATAGGATTGCAAGAAAAATACATCCTTTCATATAAATGGCATGACCATGATTTAGCAAAACTGGACTATAAAGAAAAAAACAGCTTACTAGCAAAATGTGGTGTTACGCACTTAGGATGCCAAAGATACAAGTACCTGCAGGTACTAATATTCAATATAAGTATTTAAGAAATAAGCGGCCAAGCAATATGAAATATCTAATCTCAAGTGTGTATCTGATGAATTATAGTGAGTGAGATGCTGTGTATATTGGCCAATCTAGCAGAACATTTAGGCCAGATATCGTGAACATCAGTTGGATAAAAACGGCCAAGTCAAAAACAACTAGACTTTTGTGGCACACCTAAAAGCCAGTGGTCATCCAACCTTTACATTGCAGAATTTGAAAATCCTCCGTTACGCTCAAAAAGACAAAAACTATATATTCTGGAAGAAATAAAAATAGCCAAACATGCAGAAAAAATTTGCAGAAGACTGTTAAATCAAATATAATTTGATGCCATGAGGTCATTGTTTTAGAAACTTGTTGAACCTGAATGCTATCAGTCATTTTGAGCCACCTTGCAATTTTTAATTTTTTTACAGCTAAAAGGTTTATTATATTATTTACAATTTCAAATTTTTAATGTCATTGGTGTTTGTTTGCAGTTTTTGCTCTTCATGTTTGAGCTACCGTTTTATATGATCGGTATACTCTAACAATAAATCGCTTACACTGATGCATTTCTATATTTTTCTCTACTTTAAATTTTTATCTGTCATTGTTCTAATGGAATATATTTTGAATAAGTTATTAGCATTCAGATAGGGTATTACTGATTCTGTCTCACTTTCTGAGGTTACTGACCACAATATGACGCTACTTTCAGCGCATAAATGAACTAATTTGGACTGAAGTGGGTGAAAGTGTACAAAATGCTATTTGGCCCTAATGTTGCCAGGCCCACTGAGAAATTTATTCTCTTGGTTCCCTCACCCACGTTTTATGCGTTTGCGCCACAGTAATACTGAAACTTCTTTATTTATTTACTTAAACTGCTGAGTGAAACTGAACCTACTGTCTTGTTACTCGTTTTTTTTCATTCATTTCAACACTGACCTACAGAATTTTCCCTGACAAGGAAGATTCAAAATAAGCCTATTCATTAATTGCCCACAATATATAGGCGCAACGCAGTCTGACTGCAAATAATTAACACAAAACAATGGCCCTGAATCACACAATCAGAAATCCTAACAATAACCCATACATTTCACAAGTCACTTACCTCACAGAAAATCTTCATGACACGAACTACAGCAAATACAGCAAGCAGCAACTAGAGCCAGCTAAATAAAAAGATTCTAAATACTGTAGGATCTGACTACTGATAGGCATGTGGTTAGTAAAGGAAAGATTTTGTTGCAGAGCAAACAATGTATTCAGCAAATTTTACCTTAATCATGTGACATCCAATTCCAGAAGTTACATAATCATCAATAATTCCATTATCCAAACAGTAGCAGATACATAAATCATCAATTTACAATACATTTCCAATCAATATTAAATCTTCATGACGGACACATTTTCAGACCATCCGCTCGCTCTAACATTGCTAACCTCCATCACTGCTAACTATTAACTTCAAACTGCGAGTCCGTGCCTCTCAGTAGTTAGAGCCTACAGTATTTAGAATCTTTTTATTTAGCTGGCTCTAGTTGTTGCTTGCTGTATTTCGTGTCATAAAGATTTTCTGTGAAGTAAGTAACTTACGAAATGTATGGGTTATTGTTAAATTTCTGATTGTATGATTCAGGGCCATTGTTTTGTGTTAATTATTTGCAGTCAGACTGCATAGCGCCTGTATATTGTTGGCAATAAATGAATAGGCTTATCTTGAATCTTTCTTGCCAGGAAAAATTCTGTAGGTCGGTGTTGAAATGATAAAACAAGTAAGGAGACAATAGGTTCAGTTTCGCTCAGCAGTTTAAGTAAATAAAGAAAGAAATTTCAGTACAAGCTTTTATGCTTTTAGATTTTTTAAAAATTTATTTACTGTTGTTGATTATGACCCATTTGTACATACATTTTACTTGCAATTTTAAGCAAGATCTTTTACATGGCTTTGCTGTTTGTCATATTTCTTTGTGATTTTATATGGAAATCTTCTTCTTTGTTTCAAATTCTGACCACTGCGGTTTACTCATGGGACATTTGTATGTGTTGTATCTTATGTACTTAATACAATGTTTTGGCAGTAAGTTGTCCCACTAATCCAATTATGTTGAATCGCAGTTATGCCACCAATATGAAGAGTTTTATTTTTTTCTCTTAGACCCACCTGAAGATGCCTTGTATAAGGCAAAACATGTCATTGGCGGATAAATAAAAAAAGTCCAGTTTTGCAACCAAGACTGTTGGTGTATTATAACCACCGGGTGCTTGTCTCACTGCCATGGACTGGAAAAGAAATTGCAAGACAAGAAAGTTTACTCGAAGGCGTAGAGACATGGGATGATTTCATCTGGATTATGTCATTATCAGACACAGATTCCGAACTCAGATATTTTATTGTAAGGCGTAACAGGAGCACATATCGACTCAGAGCAAAACTTAGTAATGTAGGAACAAGAAGAATTCTGAAGTACTCAGGAATGATGGAATTTGCTTGAATTTTGGCTAGGCTGTAGATGCTAGGATTATAAACACAGGACAGTAGACAGTTCAGTTGAAGAGTAATCAACATTACGGAACTTGAATAGGCAAATACAGATGTGAGGGAGGTAACGCAAAGAAACATAGAGGAACGGCAGACACACTTGAAATTTTGGATAAAAGAAGTAAGTTCAAAATGTTCAGGAGAAGACAAGAACAAAAATAAAGGGAACTTTGGAATGAAATAAACATGCAGTGCTGGGAAGCCAACGGTAAATGTCTGTTGAAAAAAATGAGAAGAAATCCAAAAGTAAATAGCCGGAAGCGCTGATTCAGTGTATTGGAAAGGCTAAATTTACAGACAGCATTCCTTCAGAATTTCAAAAATCATTGTGGGAAACGGCAAAAAAAACGACTATTCAAGCTTGTTGGTAGAATTATGAGTCTGGAGTCATACTATCAGATTTTCAGAAAAATATCGTCTACACAATACGGTAGATAGCAAGGGCAGATAAGTGTGAGATATATCGCACAATCAGCTTAACAGCTTATGCATCGAAGTTGCCTAAAAGAAGTATACACAGGAGAATGTGTTATGTAATGATCACTTTGGCGTTAGGAGAGATAAAGGTACCAGCGAAGCATTTCTCACTTGGTAACTGATAACGGAAATATGTCTTATATAAAATCAGAGTCTTTCACAGTATTTGACGTCCTAGAAAAATGACAATATAAAATGGCGCGAGATGCTTGAAATTCTCAGGAAAATATATGTAAGCTATAGAATAATGCGGGTAACATACAATACAATATGTACAAGAACCAAGAAGGAATAATTAGAATGGAAGGCCAACAACAAAGTGCTCGGATTATAAAGAGTATAAGGCAGGGATGTAATCTTCCGCTGATACCGTTCAATCTGTACATCGAAAAGCAACGACGAAAATAAAAGAAATGTTTCAGACTAGAATTAAAATTGAAAGTGAAACTGTATCAGTGATAAGATTTTGCTATGAGACTTTGTTATAAGACTTTGCTATTCTTGAGGAAAGTGAAGAACAATTGCAAGGCATGTTAAATGGAATGAATACGACACACTATCGATTTATAGCAAACCGAGGAAGGTCAAAAGTAATGAGGAGCAGCAGAAATGCGGTTAGCGATAAAATTAACATAGAAACTGGGGAAGACGAGGTAGACGAAGTGTAGGAATTCTGCTGCCATGAAAGCAAAGTAAAGGGAGTGACGAAGCAAGGACATAAAAATCCAACTGTAACAAGCAAAAGAAGCAATTCCTGGCCAAAAGAAGTCTGTTGTCTCTAAGATAGGTCTTAATTTGGGGAAGAAATTTGTGTGAATGAACGTCTGTAGCACAGCATTGTATGGAAGTGAATCATTCAGAGGTAGTGTGCTGAAGACGGATACTGAAAATTAAGCTGAGCAACAAGATAAGAAAACGCTCTGGAATCATGCCTGAAAGTGTTTTTTAAGTTTGATAAGAACGTACTTATGGAGTAAGGCAGCACAGAAAAAGAGGTTCTATTCAACGAGGAACGTTCGTGGGTGAAGAGTTTGACTCACTATTTTGTAAGTCACGGAGTTATTTAAACAGAACAAAGTGTGAGTGTATGCGCGCCACTGGCCGCTTCCGACTAGAGAAAGTTTCTCTATCGATGAGCATAGGACAGACAGAACAACATCTGCTCAGACGTTTAGTATTCGGAGAGGCTCAGTGAGAGATGCCTCTATTGAATTTTCTACTCGACGCAGTTCTTTGTAGTATTCCGTAGTTAGACGTTCTCCATAGCTAGACTTTTCTAAACTGCAGACGCAAAGCATTGCTAAAGATGTACAGATAAGAATTGGATGACTATGTTTCAATAAATAAGCATTAACTACTATGGTACTGTTCTCAGATCATAACCTAACTACAGACAGATGGACAAGAATTGAAACGCTATATTTACATAAATAACTATTACGGAACGTCACCTTAATCGGAAACGTCATGTTCGTACACATGGCGCACAAATGATAGAATAGCTTCAGGGTTTAACAGTCTGTTTCTGAGTAGTCCAGACGCGGATACATTACGGAGCTTAGGTGAATGTCCAGAGTTAAGTCTATAAATGCCAAAGTCTTATAATCAACTTAATTTCTTATCTACTTTCTGGGAATTCTTTATGCTTTTCCGACGTTCGCTTTGATTGGAAGCGATGTAAGTTCATCGTCGTAAAACCATTCACCGAACGCAGTAATTCTGCGCAGAAAACAATTCCGTTCGTTTATTGCCGCTCTCTGTCTCTCTCTTGATGGAAAACGTCGAACTCTTTAACAGGCTTCGTACAAATCCTATTTAACAGCTTTGCGCCGCATTACAGGTAAAACCATCACGAGCTGTTTGCTGAGACAAGTACCGGAAAGCGAATTTAACCTTGCAAGCGTTTGTTATCATTTTGTGGGGGTGTTTCTGTGCAGAGACGTTTCAATAGCTTTTTAAGAGTGCATTCGTTGCCTCCGGAAATTCTATGTTTTAGCTTTACATAGATACAGAGTTTCAGAAATTGTAATTGTGACTATTGTTATTTCCGAACGTATTCGTAATTTCGTCGAAGTTTTTATTCACCGTTTATTACCAAATCACTGCGAGCAAATCACCTCCCCACGTAAGCATCGGTGTGCTTTGTTAATGGTTTTGTCCTACTTTCGCACTATACATAGAACGGGTAGGAAAGGGCTGTTTGGTGTTTATAGATCTGGGGGTGGATAATAGACACCGGACTGTTGATACCACTTTTAGTTTTCAGTTCATTCTTTTTTTTTATGTTTTGTTTCCGATCCTGGGATAGCTGAGCTCTCTGGATTCCGACACAAGGGAGGCTGGGGGAGGGGAAGATTTATTCAGTCTGATCGAATCAATCGTCTTATTATCGTCTGATGGCCTCGCTCGAGACTACACGTTGTTTTTATTCGGTTTTCCGAACATATGTAGGAAAATGTTGAGCCGATTCACCAGGTGCACCTAGTAAACATAATAAACAAAGAATTAAATACGAACACACTCAGAATAAAGTTTACACGATTTGCAGAGAGGTGGTAGACACGACGTTAGTCATTTAGGATGTATGACATTTGGTGTAAGAAGACCTTATCTGGTCACAAAATAAAATAAATAAATGAATGCCAAATCGCGGATATCAGTTGTCTGTTATTGGTGACTCCTGACATAATCCGAACGAGCATAGACAGAAAGGACTATGTAGAAATTACCTGACAGTTTAAAACAATGGGCCGAACCTACATTCTTGCCTATTGCCGGAAATGCTGTTACAACAGAGCAATCCACGCATTACATACGATCCATCATCAGAGTTTCCGCCCTGCCCATAAATCTCCACTATTTTGTAAACCAAAATATGGCAAACAAACTGTTATGTCCTTCGTACTCGTCGAATGGAGAGGTGTCTAGGAAACCTGCTTTCTCGGATCGCTAAACAACAATTCAAGCTAATCGTATTAATAATTTTTTATTACAGTAAGATAAATGACAATATTTAACTGTGAGAAATTTACAAGAAATACACTTCCTAAGTCGCTGCTATACAAGGACATAGAAGGCTAGTCTTCAATTGGGCTGCGGCCAGGCAGCACAGCGCTTATGTCCTCTTCATGTAGATGGCGCTACCGTCACATTGTCATCCTGGAGACAGGTCTGTCTGTGTGCCTGCTCTAACGTTCCTGATTTTTCACCTGAACACAAAGAAACAATGAAAAACTGAGAAGATTTTTTTTTCTGCATCTTTGTTTCCAATGACTTTTTGGATGTCGATAGTACCGAAACCATAAATTTTCAAATAGTGTATTGTTCAACAATGAAGCTACGTACTTTAGCTGCATCTATCCGTTTGATCAGGATAGTACACTTCAGTTTGCTTGAAATGTGGTAAGGACATCATCGAACATTCGCCTGATCTACGAGCTTCTTCCATTTGTCTCTGTTGAGTGCACTGTTAGTCCATTTGTTGTTGATGTTCATCCTAGCTGCATCCTCCCATATTTTAATCCTGCCACCTAATTCTGTGTCTTCCTGTTCTCCTCCTTCTCGTTCCATCTATTGTCCTGCAGAATGCTATTCCAGGCAGTCCATCCTTCGTCATTCTTACTATATGGCTACAAGAATCCAACCTTCTCTTCTTTAGCACTTGGATGGTGTTTGTATAGCTCTCGAAATTCTTCATTTTTTCTCCTCCGTTCTCTGTTATTTTAATCACATACAGGTCCCAAAATTTTCCTTTGTGTTTTTCTTTCGAATGTTAAGTTTTCCTTTATTTTGAAATATCAATATATCACATCCTTTAATGTACACTTGATCATTATCTGACTAATGCCAGCGAATTTTGTAATTAGTATTAACTGCTCATTTGGTTAACATATTTACAAAAATAAGTATATGTTTGCTTCTGGTACACTGGCATCTATTTATAGTCCGTTCTATTGTTACTAGGAAGGCTCCCCAAGTACACGCAGTGGTGAACTGTATTGAAAGTAAATACATCCATAACCAAAGGTGCATCAATTAGGATTTTCTTACTTATTACCACAGTTCTGTCTTTTCTTTATTAGGACGTAATCCTGTTTCCTCAGCGATTTTGAAACAAAATTGCATAATTCTGATAAATTCTGTTTTGAGAAAGTATTTGCGACTCGTGTGCCCAAGGTATTCACTTATATCCTCTGGGATACGTATGAGAACATCAAGAGAAAAGTGTAAACCCAGCAGGTATCGGAAAAGAATTCGAAGTTAAAATTGGGGTCCAACAGGGATCTGCTTCGAGTCGAATGCTGTTCAGTCTGGTCATGAGCTATGTCATACGACATTTACAGAAACGAACTCAATGGTCACTTTTACACGCCGACGACATAGAAATTCAGGACTATATTAGTGCATGGTGCATGAAACTAGAAGGTGGAGAAGTAAGTAGGACAAAAACAGAGTATGTTTCTTGCGACTTCTCAAAAATGGCTACCACTTCGAAATCGCAGCTACATCTGGACAATGCCATTACAACACCAAGAAATCAGTTGAAGTAACATCCCCCGCTTTCCTGGATGAAGAAACAGAAAAACGAATAAAAAGTGGGTGCTTAACGTCGAGGTCACTAGTAGGAGACATCGGCGGTGCGAAAACGCCTAATGAATGCAAAAGAAATATATACAAACGAATGATAAGTCCAGTGAGACGTACCGTTCAGAATGTTGGGTCATGCGCAAATTCGACTAACGGAAGGTCAAGGTTACAAAGACAAGAATGATAAGCTGGTGTGGATGAGAGACCCTGAAAGGCAAAGTAAAAAACTGATACATCCGAGTCTCAATGAAAGTGGAACACGTAGTGGAGAAGCTTCAAAAGAATCGCCAACATTGTCAGGGGAATGTTATGCGACTTGAAAGCTAACCATATGACGAGAAAATTGTTTGATGTAAGAGAACCTGCGATAAGGCGGGGGTGAGGAGGCAATCAGTTGGGGATAGATAGATGGTTGGGTTTGGGGAGCGGAGAGGGTAGCCTTTTGGAGAGGTGTTTCCATAGATGTGAATTGGTTCAAATGGCTCTGAGCGCTATGGGACTTAACATCTGTGGTCATCAGTCCCTAGAACTTAGAACTACGTAAACCTAACTAACCTAAGGACATCACACACACACATCCATGCCCGAGGCAGGATTCGAACCTGCGAGCGTAGTGGTCATGCGGTTCTAGACTGAAGCTCCTAGAACCGCACGGCCACAGCGGCCGGCCATAGATGTGAAACTGATTCCTACGCAATGACTATGATTATACAGGGCGTAACGGGTATGAATGCAGGCGTTTGTATTGGTGACTGACGACAGTATTATGAACATCATCATATCAGTATTTACGTCATCTGCACACTAATAATTACACCTATTACATGTCGTATGTATTTAGGCTGGTTAGTACCTCCAAGTACATGTGGCAAGAGCAAGCCATGAATGCTCTTTTTGCCCTGGGCAGGAGGTCAGGTGTCAAAGTATGAACGTGTGGATCAAAAACGGTTAGTCTGTACTGACAGGCGTAGTACCCTTAGTGGTGCAGTTACGACCTCAGATAGTAAATTACGCGACATCTTTGCAGTATGACTGTTAGACGCAGATAAAAAAACAACCAACACACTGATATGTGTATATATTAAGGTACCACATATATAAATATCTGTGCTTCGTTACAACCTGTATAATTTATCCCTTGCACAAGCAATTCGGGCTTCTTTGCGTACTTGGAGGAGAGGTTTGTGTCCTGTAATTTTACAAATACTGGATTTCCTATTTACCGTCCCTTGCAAAAGATAAGGTATAACCTTCCTGCTGTTGTTATTCAACACAATAAAATGTTATATCTACCAGAGAAAAAATGATAAACGGAGTTTATCAGTGCATTTAGTAGTGAAAACAACAACAATAGCGCGCTCGTGCGCGAGCGCGCGCGCGCACACACACACACACACACATTTTACAGAAAATCAAGCAACAGCACATTGCTCCACTCACTTTAGCTAATCACCTGAAGGAGTACTTTACCAAATGCCTTACCACAGTGGACAGGATGAAGTATGCGGCTAGGGAAAGTAATGGTGGTTCAGATTCACCTCGTGAAAGGAATGCTCACACATTGTCGTGCAAAAGGAACAATAACGACTCCATAAATAAGATTTTAACCATGTGAAGATGGTGGCTTTATAGCTTCGCCGTTCATATTTTCCGGTGAGCGGATCTCCCTCCGCTTCGGTCCGGATACCATCCCAAGTGGGAGTGAACTGAAGGAACGACCACGCCACTTCGCCCAAGCCAGGTACAGGCACCGCATACATTCGGCAACACGTGGCCAGGTAGTGCCGAAACCAGGGTACGTAATCCGTGTGCTGTACCCTCGGCGCCAGCCCGTCGGAAGTGCTGGTATCCCTCCTTGAGGCGGCCAAATAGGATCATAATGGCATAACATGACTAGGAGGGTCGACCCCAAGAAAAAGGGAAAATAAAACGCGGAAAAATTAAAGAGAACATATTGGCGTTCACTTGATCACTATACAGTAAAAGTACACTCTTGGAAATGGAAAAAAGAACACATTGACACCGGTGTGTCAGACCCACCATACTTGCTCCGGACACTGCGAGAGGGCTGTACAAGCAATGATCACACGCACGGCACAGCGGACACACCAGGAACCGCGGTGTTGGCCGTCGAATGGCGCTAGCTGCGCAGCATTTGTGCACCGCCGCCGTCAGTGTCAGCTAGTTTGCCGTGGCATACGGAGCTCCATCGCAGTCTTTAACACTGGTAGCATGCCGCGACAGCGTGGAAGTGAACCGTATGTGCAGTTGACGGACTTTGAGCGAGGGCGTATAGTGGGCATGCGGGAGGCCGGGTGGACGTACCGCCGAATTGCTCAACACGTGAGGCGTGAGGTCTCCACAGTACATCGATGTTGTCGCCAGTGGTCGGCGGAAGGTGCACGTGCCCGTCGACCTGGGACCAGACCGAAGCGACGCACGGTTGCACGCCAAGACCGTAGGATCCTACGCAATGCCGTAGGGGACCGCACCGCCACTTCCCAGCAAATTAGGGACACTGTTGCTCCTGGGGTATGGGCGAGGACCATTGGCAACCGTCTCCATGAAGCTGGGCTACGGTCCCGCACACCGTTAGGCCGTCTTACGCTCACGCCCCAACATCGTGCAGCCCGCCTCCAGTGGTGTCGCGACAGGCGTGAATGGAGGGACGAATGGAGACGTGTCGTCTTCAGCGATGAGAGTCGCTTCTGCCTTGGTGCCAATGATGGTCGTATGCGTGTTTGGCGCCGTGCAGGTGAGCGCCACAATCAGGACTGCATACGACCGAGGCACACAGGGCCAACACCCGGCATCATGGTGTGGGGAGCGATCTCCTACACTGGCCGTACACCTCTGGTGATCGTCGAGGGGACACTGAATAGTGCACGGTACATCCAAACCGTCATCGAACCCATCGTTCTACCTTTCCTAGGCCGGCAAGGGAACTTGCTGTTCCAACAGGACAATGCACGTCCGCATGTATCCCGTGCCACCCAACGTGCTCTAGAAGGTGTAAGTCAACTACCCTGGTCATCAAGATCTCCGGATCTGTCCCCCATTGAGCATGTTTGGGACTGGATGAAGCGTCGTCTCACGTGGTCGGCACGTCCAGCACGAACGCTGGTCCAACTGAGTCGCCAGATGGAAATGGCATGGCAAGCCGTTCCACAGGACTACATCCAGCATCTCTACGATCGTCTCCATGGGAGAATAGCAGCCTGCATTGCTGCGATAGGTGGATATACACTGTACTAGTGCCGACATTGTGCATGCTCTGTTGCCTGTGTCTATGTGCCTGTGGTTCTGTCAGTGTGATCATGTGATGTATCTGACCCCAGGAATGTGTCAATAAAGTTTCCCCTTCCTGGGACAATGAATTCACGGTCTTCTTATTTCAATTTCCAGGAGTGTATATCGCTTTATTGAATAATTCCTGAGACAACTTAAGTATGTCAGCGAAGGTGTAGTTTTCTGGTAGGGATTCTCACCTACTTGACAGTACAGTAATGTGGACACAAAATAAAGCGTTAGCGCTCACAAATTGTGATGTTTGCACGAAGCTCGACAACAATGACGAAGTTTAGTGCGGTATACCTTAAACAAAGTAATAAATATTATGTCAATTAGGGAAAGTCAAATTTTGTTTTCTGTAACTTACGGACTGTGACATATGGATGAAGGTTACATAATCCTGCAGATTGTTAAGGCGCCTAAGTGTCCTTCCAGACTGCAAGACCACACGTATTCACATTACCTGTAATAGAGAGAAAAAAATTAATTCTGCTAATCGCATCGAGAAGTACTAAAACTTTAAGAGAGAAGGTAATATTAATACTGAACCAGCTAATGGATAAATCTACGCAACTATATAAAGACAAGTCATAGGCAAAATTATCACGAAGTACCGAAACATCTAGAGGGAATGTAACATTAATAGGTAAACTGCTAATGAAGGTTGAATCTATTCTACACTCATGCTCATAAATTAAGGATAATTGCTGAATGTGTTGCCACACGACGTGGTACTACACAAAACTAGTGCTAACAGATTAGACGCATAGAGAACACACACGACACAGATTTGTAAGTCCACGGCATTGGTGATAAGTTGCGGGAACCGTCCCGAAACGCATGTGCTACAAAACGCCACTTCTTCTTGCGCATGTACCCCGACATCAATATGGCATATGATCACCATGCACACGTACACAGGCCGCACAACAGGTTGGAATACTGTGGATCAGGAGGTCGAGCAGCTGCTGGGGTTTAGCCTCCCATTCTAACACCAGTGCCTGTAGGAGCTCCTGAAGTGTCGTAGAGATTTGAAGACGTGCAGCGATACGTCGACCGGGAGCATCCCAGATGTGTTCGACGGGGTTTCGGTCTGGAGCACAGGCAGGCTACTCCATTCGCCTGATATCTTCTGTTTCTAGTACTCCTCCACGATGGCAGCTCGCTGGGGCTGTGCGTTATCATCCATGAGGAGGAAGGTGGGGCCCACCCCTGAAAAGGCGGACATACTGGTGCAAAATGACGTCCCAATACACCTGACCTGTTACAGTTCCTCTGTCAACGACATGCAGGGGTGTATGTGCACCAATCATAATCCCACCGCACACCATTAAACCACGACCTCCATACAAGTCCCTTTCAAAGACATTAAGGGGTAGGTATATGGTTCCTGGTTCACCTCAGATGAAAACCCGGCGAGAATCACTTTTCAGCCCATACCTGGACTCGTCCGGGAACATAACCTGGGACCACTGTTCCAATGACCATGTACTGTGTGCTTTACACCAAGCTTTACGGGCTCTCCTGTGACCAGGGGTCTGTGTAATGCACCTTGCAGGTCTCCGGGCGCATAAACCACGTCTGTTCAGTCGTCTGTAGACTGTGTGTCTGAGACAACTGTTCCAGTGGCTGCGGTAAGGTCCCGAGCAAGGCCACCTGCAGTACTCCGTGGCCGTCTGCGGGCACTGACGGTGAGGTATCGGTTTTCTTGTGGTGTTGTACACTGTGGACGTCCCGTACTGTAGCGCCTGCTGTCTGCTGGAATTGTTGCTATAATCTTGAGATTACACTTTGTGGCACACGGAGGGCCCATGCTACCACCTGCTGTGTTTGACCAGCATCCATTCGCCCTAGTATTTACCCCTAGAGCCATTTTCAACACACACTCACCATTAGCACTTCTGAAAACGTCTGCACACTTACTCGCTGCACCGTATTCTGACATGTACCAACACACCTCTGCGCATGTGGACTGCTGCCAGCGCCACCGTGCGATGTCCTTAGGTCAAACGCTCTGCATGGTCACACACTGAGGTGATTTAAACCCCTAAACCGCCCACCAGAGCGTTGTTTCACCATGTATCAGCATTATCCTTCATTTATGAGCACGAGTGAGCTATATAAAGACCAGTCAAAGCTAAAAATTACAAAAGTATCAACAGTCTCTTGACCAACTCACTAGAAATATTTTAAGATATTCTAAAAAAAATGTTCACGTCTCCGTGAACTATATATATTCTCAAACAAAATTACTCAGGTTTTATGCCAAAACAAACTGCGAAAAAGAAAATGCTGTGTTACGCTCTTCTTTGAAAATGTGCGGTTTCGTTTTCTTTCTCGCAGTGAGTTATAACTAAGAGGGTGGTTTGAAAAGTTCTCGGAATCACCACGAGAGGTAAGTGCTAGGGCAACGAGTTTTTCACGTGATATTCATTGGACTGTTGCCTGTAAACACATGCCATGTCAGTGCTCCTGGAATAGAGCTATGACGGTGACGTCCTTCTGTTGTTCCTGCGTAGTGAAATGCGAAGATAATCGATATTCGAGCAGTGATTAAGTACTTCGTAAAGAAAGGTATGAAAGCAAAGGGCATTCATGTCGATTTCCAGAATACGCTGGGGGACTCTGCTCCTTCATATGCAACTGTTGCCAAGTGGACAAATGAGTTTAAAGTTGGTTGGGAGAGCTTAGATGGTGATTCGCGCAGTGGTCGGCCAAGACGTGTCACTACTCCAGAAATCATCGCAAAAGTGCACAAGATGGTCACGGAAGATCGCCGATTGAAAGTGCTTGAAATTGCTCACGCTTGCCAGATTCTCCGCCATAAAAGAAACCAAAGACAATTTCTTCGGCAGGAAAGATCATGTCATCAGAGTTCTGGGATGCGAAGGGGATTCTCCCCACTAGGCAACCTCTTACTGGAGAATACTGTGCTACTCTCCTGGATAAATTGCAACAGAAGATAAGCGAAAAAGGCCAGGTTTAGTAAAGAAGAAAGTCATCTGACGTCAAGACAATGCGCGCCCGCACACTTGTGCCGTCGCAATCGCAAAATTACCCGCACTAGGGTATGATTTGTTGCCAGACCCGCCTAAAGCACTGATATGGCTCCGGAAGACTTCCATCTCTTCCCAAAACTGAAAATTTTTTTTGGTGGTCGAAGATTCACTTCAAACGAAGAATTAATAGTCGGAGTTGACAACTTTTTTGCAGGCCTGGAAGAAACTCATTTTCGAGAGAGGACCAAGGCGCTGGAACATAGTTGGACCAAGCTCATTAATCTACAAGGAGACTACGTTGAAAAAAAAAATTCAGTGATGTAAGTACTCTTTTTCTATTCCGTTCCGAGAACTTTTGAAACCAATCTCGTAGAATAGTAGGGCATTTGAACCATTAGAAAAGTTGTTTCTCCCATATATCTCTTTATGTCTCCATCTATCAAATTTTAAGTAAAAATTTTATACACAACTGCATAGTGTTTAGTTTCTTCCCTTGCAGCTGGTTTTAACAGAAAACACGAAAGTTGTGTTTATGGCTTTTAGAATAATACCACTGAATCAGAATCGTCCGAAGCTTTGTAATCCTACCTTTTTCCAGAATAATACTGTCATTGAAGCTACTGTCATTGAAGCTACTGACCTCGCTGATCCAGCAGCAGTAGAAGTATCTAATACCCTGTATACCAATTTACCCATTTATTCGAAGCGACCTCAATTCCCTATGAGGGTTTCGTTCGCAATGACAATAAACAAGACTCAAGGTAGGCGAAAAGAGGGAGGAGGGGAGCAAGAAGAAATGTACAGAGAGAGAGAGAGAGAGACAGAAAGAATGCAAGAGGTGATGAAAAGAGCGAGGGAGAATAGGAGGAGGTAGACAAACAGAGTGATGAGGAGACGATGGACAGAGAGGGGGACGAGGAAGCGTTTAGGACGTATGTCTAATTCCCATACAACATTTAGCAATTGTGAAGCATTACAGAGTTCGCTGGTTGTAATATAAAACTATTTAATAAATTATGAAACTGAAACTACGGATTAATTTGTGCTCCAACAAAGAAACTTTCTGACATTCAAAGCTGAACTTTTATATATATTTTAACTGCAAGTAAGCATGTCGGTCTGAAATGTATACCGACTGTTAATGACGTTAAGCACTGTTACTGAGTTTTTCAGTGTAGATGAAAAATAGCCTCATGAAAGTAGCCGGTTAATTCTGGACGCTTCTGAAAATCTGTTCTTAATTGTTTACTACGCGTCAAGCGAAGTGTAGTAATTATTTAACCCTGTAGTCGAAATATAGAGTCCAATTTAGTCGTGCACATGTTCATTAAATGTTTCTTCAACTTTCCACTTGAAATCGCTAGATGGTAGGATGTAGCAACATTTCATCTCTGTATAAGAGTAAAAATTAATAATTTCAAGGTCCAGTGAGCTCTCCAAAACTGAATTTATAGTTCTTTTTGGTATAACCTCAGGAGAATATACTAGTTTTTCGTCCTTGCCGAAGCGAGTGTGATTAGAATTCCGTATCTTAGTATTCTACCAATATAGTTCATTTTTCAACTATAAGATGAACCAGACATTATCTGATACAGATATGGTGCTCTTACTCACTGTGTTGGATTCATTAAGTGACGTAATTTCGTCCCGTCAATGTACTGCTTACAAGTATCTGTATGATAGGGTTTGTTTGTCTTGGTCAGTACGATCAAATTATTTTAAACAATGTTATTTCTGTCTAGGGGTTTATAAATCGAAATGTACACGTGCCTGTGCATCTGGCTAAACTAGCCGACTTCAGAAACGGAACTGAAAAAAACGAGTGTTATAGAAATTATATAAATGTAAATGATCTAGCTGATACTGTTGGAAGCTTCAAGAGCTTAACGTAATAGTAGTAGCAGTAGTACTACTAGTAGTAATATTCATCTACGGATAATTTTTACAAGGATACATGTCACAATATTAAAATTTAAGAACGAGAAAAACAATTCATGTACTCAGATACTTACGTACTTATAACTCTACTTTGACAAGTACGCGACACAGTAGTGGCCTTCTAGTAGGAACCATCTCAGCATTTACGTGAAATACTTTGTTCGTATACGATGCAGTTACTAACGTTAGTCGACGGTAGCAAAGTGCAGGAGGAATTTCGAGGTCGATGATTAGTGCATGGACTGAAAGTTCAACCTGAACGTAAATAAATGTAGCGTATTGGGAATAAATAGGTGGGGAGTTCCACTACAGTTCGATTACATATCCCGGCATTTGCATTACGATTGACAGGAAAACATCTCGAATTAAAAAACTCCAGCTTGGGACTGGTTCCCTGTTGTTCGGCTTATACAGGGTCTGGCGGTTAAAACTATTTGTGGAAATATCTGGGATACTACAACCCACATGGAAAAAAGGTTGTGATAAAAGTTGTTCGTGATATCCAATGACACTAAACTCGATCCCCCCACCGCACCCCAAAAGGGGTAGGAGGTTAACTTTGATATCTTCAATAGAAACCCCCAATTATTCTTAAGGTTTGGGTTTCTCAGGAAAAAATACGTAAATTTTGTACTGAACAATTTTAACGTTGCGTGATGTATGGTGCTGTAATCGACAGAAATAAAAATGGGCTACAAACCATTGAAAAGTGACAGGGGAATTTTCGATGTGTTAACCATTGTCTGCGATACATTTTTTGCCCTTCAAATAACCGTCTGTGACGCACCAACGGCGAACTTGGTCGCAGTGCGTTGTCAGACTCTCGCTATAGGTGCAAGGACGTAGTTCAGTTCCATTGCGTCGAATGCGACTGTGGCCGTCCGATCGACAAGGTAATGGCGACGTGAAGCGGCTGCGGTTCAGGGAAGCGGACTCAGTTCACTTAACTGCAAAAAATTCAAACCGCAAACACCTCTTCCTACGTGTGCAATGACGTTGACGATTGCAGGGAGGGTAGGTATCATTGCTTCGTACTGTGTGTCAAATTTGCACAGGAGAAGATGGTGCACTGTATGCGGACGTGTTCCGTGAGAGGAATGCTCCTTCTGCAACATTTCGCAGTATTATCCAACTGTTTACTGCACCTGGAAGTGTTCAACCCACACGAAGAATCCGACCACGGCCGGAGACGAAGGAACATGCCGCAGTGGATGTTTTAGCTGCAACTACCGCAGAACCTCACATCAGTTCCTGGCAAATCGCAGGAGGTGCAAGAATTTCGCGACCATGTGTCCTGCGCATACTGCATGAACATAAATACCACCCTTGTCATCTGCTGTTGCATCAACCTGGACTTTTCCAATTAGATACCATAACAACTAGCAGCCAATGATGATTTTCATTTACAGGTACTTTTCTCTGATACAGCGATGTTTACGGATCAGGTCACGTGAATCAGCGAAACATGCGTTGTTGGGCATTGGAAAAAACTACTGGTTAAGGCAAGTCGAGCTTCAATGTTTGGTGCAGTATGTTAGGTACCCAATAATTGGAGCACAAAGATGCCCCACTTCAAACAAGAATGGAATTTTGGTTTCAACACGATGGCCGTCTAGCGCATTATTCATGGATACCTCGTGAAATCCTGAATAGACACCATCATCGTCGATGGATTGCGCAAGTAGATCCTCATGAGTGGCCATGCGTTCACCCGATTTGACGCCTCCCGATTTTTCCTGTGGGGGGGGGGGGGGGGGGGGGGGAACGTTGAAAGAGAAATGTTACAAGGCTGTGCCAACAACCGGTGTAAATATGCGAAGCAAATTATCACTGAATCTGCAAACATCAGCGAAGAGATGCTGAGAGGAGGACTGTATTTCAGAAAATGGGTTGGACTCACACACAACAAGCAACTTGTTGGTGAGAGGCAGGGGAGCAAACATTACTAAGTTCACGTCTTGCTCCTGTGTGACGTTAAATGTAGTTGCTACTACACTTATAAACAAATCAGTGGCCTGTTCCAACCGTTTTCCACTTCGGCGCCAATAATGTGGACACCGTAATGTGTTATGGTCTGGAGAATCACGCTGGTGTGACAATAAAACACCGGTGTCGCGTTACAGAATATAAGAATACCACCCTTCTACCACCCTGGGATCACGATCTGTTGGGTAATCTCCTGCGAAACTATCATGTTTCAACGGATTTTAATCTATTTCGATTTGTGTCGATTAGAGTGCCATTTATCACTAAACGAATAAAATTTCACATACAAAAATTACTTATTTTTTCCGGAGAATCCGCATCAACAACGAAAACTGAGGATTCCATTTGACGAACTCAGTATTCACACCCGCCAACCACCTCTTGTGGTTGGAACAGGGGATCGTTGGATGTCCCGTTTCGAGACGCAAAACTATTATTACAACCCTTTTGTTGTAGTTGGGATGTGTAGTTTCACATATATTTCCTAAAAAGTTTTATCAGCCCCATCCTTTATATGTCCATATTATATAATTATGCAGAAGATGAAAAGAATTGAAATTCTAGTCGATGTAGAGAATATTTTCTTCTTCTGCAGAAGTTCATTGAAGTAATTTTACACAGTAGGTTCTTTTATCTATATCAGGCTTCTAACTCATTCCAAAACCATGTAAGTGTTCTTAGTCAGTTGATAGTTTCATAGCTTTCTTCGTTTCACAGAAGTTTCTGTTGACTTGAATTCGATACAGCTTCGAGAATAACGTAGGGAGGAAATATATATTTTTATTTCGGAAAATTTAACGTTTTAGGATCGCGCTGTCAAAGTGATTTAGTGAGTCTATTGTTACGTAGTCTGTTGGGCCCGAATCACGTGATTTGTTCTTTTATTCTGTCTAGCACGTTCTTGTTTTTAAGTGTTCCCTGAAGGTAGTTTGCTGAGAAGTCATAGAGTAGATCGCCGGCTATTCGAAGAACCCTGTGGTCAGCATATTGAGTTTTTTCCTTTTGGTTAGATGACACAATCCATGCTTTTTCTGTCAATTTAAGAGTTCATCTTGATAGATTCCAATATTTGACATTTCATTGTGGAGTAATTTCTGGACCCAAGGTCAAATGTTGAGTTTGTGGTGATCCTGCTGTTGGCACTCAGTAAGATTTCTATGTCTGAATAGTATAAGTTGACTTTTGGTTACTAAGACTTCTATGTCTGAGTAGGATAAGTTGACTTTTGGTTGGATCCGGTCGGATTCCCCATTTATTGAGACAGGTTTCAGGCGGTAAGTTGTATTTTAGCATTTTGTGAAGAAGTCAGACTGCTATGCCTCATCAAAGGTGCTTTCTATGTCCAGGAAAAGGGCACCAGTTGCACCTGTTAAGTTGCAGGCTTCTGCTAAATTGCTAGTTGGTCTTAATAATGGGTCTGCGAAACTGTGACTGTTCCTGAAACCAGCTTGTTCATGTGGTGTAATGCTTGTCTTCTGCAAACTGTTGTAGTCTGTTGTCAATTATTACTTAAAACGTTTTGCCAATTATTGGAAGCAATGTTACATGGCTGTATCAGTTAAGGTTGTATTTGGGTTTTTCACGTTTCGGAATCATTCTAATATGTGCATGTTTCCATTGGGATGATACAGTTTCCTGAGTTAAGGCTGCATTAAATAATGGTTTTAGTTTAGGCTGGTGTATCATTTTTGTATAGAAATGAAAGAAGTTCCCTAGTAATAATTCCATCGTGATTGTTGTCAAATTTGGGGTCCTGTGGATGATCGTGTGTTTTTACGAGTAATTCGTGGAATATTTCAGATTTCTCCCTTTCGTGCGCCATGTATGTATGTGTGTGTGTGTGTGTGTGTGTGTGTAGCAATATTCGCAGGCGAACGCCTTCAGCTCTATAAGACATCCATAATTACTCTTTTTCTTCCTATGTTAATCTGAAGCTGGCAATCACTATTCACTTGTAATAGAACCAGTGTACGAGGTAATACATTATTAAAGGCCACCATTCCACAAATTCTTGTTTTGGGAAAGCCCTAGACATAACATTAATTAGAGAATTAGTTACTTGTAAACTTCTCTAGTATGACAATGACTTTCAACGATTCCTTGATGTAACATGAGCAGCATTACGGCGTCGCTTAGGTCCTTCGGAATTAATGTGAACTGATTTTGGGGACAAGCCTACTCTCTTTCAGAACTGTTACAAGAGCCCAATTACTCTCTTTCCTTGTTTACTGAAATTTTTAGGACTATCAATCATTTCACATTACAATACTCTTATTTCACAATTGGATATAATGCGAGAGGAATAACTATTATTTAAGGTTTCAGAGTCGTCGAGATCTGCCGATTCAACGGATAGATTTTCACCAAATTCTCCGGCAGACAGACGTCGACTCTACAAACTTCTGTGCTCTGCTAGAAGTACAGTGACGCCTTTATTCTTACTATAACGTCCACTGAAATGAATCTTGACGAGACATTCTTAATTATGTGAACTAATAATTTTAAGTTATTAGTTTCCTTATACTTGTGGAAAGACTTTATAAAACTTTTAATATTTAGAGGCAGAATAGTTAATTAGTAATTAAGTCAAACCAATAACTTGACAAGATTTTTAAACTTAATTCAAAACACTGAACAGATTCTCTTTGCGGTAGTATAACATGATAGTGGCAGCAGAAATCAACTCGCGCTGACTCCGTAAGGTGATTTACGAAGAACAGATGACAATTCAGAGGTGCGCAGAAACCTCACTCTTTCTTTTGAAACAGAGTTATTATGCAATGAACAGCAAGTGCTAGCAACTTATAGTGAAATTAGATGCGTAAGAATTAAATCTGATCTCCGCTGGCTTTCTTTGACAACAAACCTGTACTTCAGCAATCCCGTATACTCGAGTGGCCTGACGTTCCATGAACTTACAGACTCGAGGTACCCAAGCGGCATGCAAGCAAAACTCTGTTTTTTTTTCCCTCGTATTTACTGAGTCTTCGTATCTCGTCTCATCTACCTACGTTTTAATATTTTTCTCATTCACCTCATATTTGCTGAAAAAGGATAAAGTACTCGAGCGTAGAAGTCGTCCGCTGCATGTCATGCAAAAATGAGAAAAAGAGGGAGTAAAATGGAAGGAAGCAGCAGCTCCATATTCCAGAGCCCTCGTATGTGCTGGCTCGAAAGCGCTTCGCCAGAAGAACTTTTCCGCTGGCGGCGCTCCGGACGGCATAAGCCGCTCTGCGAAGAGAATATTGTCAACAGACAGCCGGCGAGACTCTCCTGCTGCAAATACTACGGAGCCGAGCGGGAATCTCTCTCTTCTCCACTGCGCTGGAGTGACTTTGCTTCCGATATTTCCCGTCGATGAAAACTCGATTCCCATCGTAAAAAACGCAGCGAAAAACAGACATGTGATTCTTAAAGTCCCACGCGCTTGGTCGGCAATTTCAACATTCTTTTTCACCTTTAGATAACCTTCGTTCCCGTAAGCTTTTACTTGATAACGCTCCAACTTCCCCACTCAGAAACAGTGCAAATCTCACTAGGTAAGCTGAATGCTTTTCGCATTAAATTTAACTTAGTTCGTGACTTCATTCGTGTGATGACAGATATGAAGTTCTTAAGGCGAAACCTCAAATTACGTCTAAGAATAATTTTCATGAATCAGTGGAGTTTTATAAAAATACACTATTCTCAATTACTTTCATTTTCTCATCTAATAATTCAAAAGAAATAACTACGTACCACAACTTCGTAAAGGAGTCTTACACGGAGAGAACTTTAATAATCTCCAACAGACTCGACTTTGCCATTTAATGAACTCAATCCTGATATTCAAACCATAGGCGATGAGTACAGTAATTTCGTTGTACCTTGGTAGTGATAGAATCCCAGATATTTCACTGTCATTGTTATTCATTACTAATGCAACAATTTAGTTCTATTTGCTTCTTCCTATTATGACAATGGAGTATTTTCATAAAAATATGATTGAATCGAGTTAGTTAGAAAGGAATGGTGCATTGAAGATCTCTCATGCCTGTCTCAAGGCGAAATCTTAGTAATGGCGATTCATAACATGATGATGATGATTATGATTTTGGTTTGTGGGCCGCTCAACTGCGCAGTCAAATGTTCAAATGTTCAGATGTGTGTGAAATCTTTTGGGACTTAACTGCTAAGGTCATCAGTCCCTAAGCTTACACACTACTTAACCTAAAACATCCTACGGACAAACACACACACCCATGTCCGGGACCAGCCGCACAGTCCAAGACTGCAGCGCGTTAGACCGCTCGGCTAATCCCGCGCGGCACTGAGCAGTCATCAGCGCCCGTACAAAGTCCCTATTTTTTCACCGTCCATCACGAATGATGATGAAATGACGTGGACAATACCAACACCCAGTCCCCGGGCAGAGAAAGTCCCCAACCCGGCCGGGAATCTAACCGGGGATCGCGTGACCCAGAGGTAGCAACGGTAACCACTAGAGTTGATTTATCAGATGTGAAATTTCATAATAGTAATGAGTGTATCTGAAATTTATTGTTGCACTTGTGTATGTTTGCAGTTTTGTTATAGGGAGTATCCTGCGATGATTCTGACGTGAAATCACAATGATGATTCGGCTGTACCTGTTTTAGGTAACATATTTTGACTGTTATCTAGTTCCGGCATCTGCACTGCTCACCATCAAAACTGCAGCGCCAGGAAGAGCACCAAATAACAAAATGGTACTCATTGATCTATAGAGTACATTAGTCACTATCAAGATACGTGTATTTACCTGCACTAAGCACTTCAGAACATATTCGAAATGTACGCTCTAATGTGTAGTCGAGCCTGCAACTATAGCGGCACGCATTTCCCCTTAACTGACGTAGGTTACTCGTCCTTACCTACGGAATATAAAAACTCTATACTTTTCTTACACAAAATCTTCACAGAATATTGAAAATAAAGAAGGCTTTATGTACAGGGGAGGGCTGGAATCTTGTCACTGACTTGCTCCACTGTCGCAAAAGAAGGAATGTATTTATACTCATGAAAAATAAGAGAGCTATTTATAATTTTTAAATACAGTTAATTTAAAATGAATTCGTGGCCGCAACTGCCAACTTTTCTTATGGAGCCCTTTACAATGAGACATCGAATTTCTCTCTGTATGCGCACTTTAATGCACAATTTAACACATCAGCAACAACAACAGACATTTTTACTGGAACAACTACGAAATCGTAAGAGCAATTTATGCAGTGAACATAATAGCTATATATACAAGACTTTGGTGTCTTTAGGAGATAGAAACACTTTTCAATGTGATAAAAGTGTCACACGTTCCCTGCAAGGTGTCGAAGGATTTGATGCTGAATTGTCCTAAGGCCAACTATCACTTCCAGCACGTACGTCTGGGAGTCACAAAATTCTAAGACAACTCGTATGTTTCACCCTCAAGAGAAGTCTATCATACATGTAGGTTATCGTATTGTTCGCGATCATCTGATGTGCTCGGTGGAGGAATTTCCTCTATGAAGTACTAATGAAAGTTTTGAAGAATATCGTCGTAGTAGTCAGGCAACGATTATGGTTTCAGCATGGTGGAGCCCCACCACACTTTACCGTTTATGCCGGAGAACGTGCAGTCAATGTTTTTCCCAATTACTGGATTACATTGGTGGGCCAGTGCCGTGGCAATCTTGTTCTCCGACCTCACTCCTATGGATTTTTTTAGTTGGGGGAGGTAAAGCGTTTGCTGTACAAGGCATCGATAAATGCTCGAGAAGATCTGGTACCCGTCTGTCTGAATCGGCAGTCGTTAGTAGCGAGACACTCGGTTGTTTTGATCACACAGAATTCCAGTTTTGCATTAATGTAAAAAGGTGACATTTTCAGCAACATTTCTAAAACAATAATCAGCGCAAAGCAGTTTGACCACCGTGTCTGACCCTAACTAACGCAGAAATCTTCACCAACCCCTAGCGAGGAAAAGTTGCACCTGTGACATTATTTTCACATAAAAGTGTTTGTTTTATCTTTCTCTAAACGCTTTAAAAAGTTTACTTAGATTTTAGAAGAGTAGTTTTTTATGGACGCATTTGTTCCCATAGGACAACGAAGTAACAGCTAGGTCGCAAAACAAAATTCTAAAAACTAAATTATGAACACGTAACACGTTGACGACAGCACAGATGTATTCAGTGGACTAGAGTGAAAACCTTAAGGTAGAAAGTAACTTTCGTATGGTGTATCGCTTCAAGTTACAAAGCTCAATGAAACTTGGACCATGTTCTACAACGTACAAGGCTGCATTACGCGTTCCCACGTCCGTTGTTGACTATCATCTTTCTGCTGGACCAGATATTATGGTTAGGGGAGGTGTAGCTTTACATGGGCGTGCCGCCCTCGAAACGTTTGAACTCGGTACACTCTCGGTCAACATCGTTGTGACACTGTGCTCCTTCCTCATGTATGTATTTCAGGAGCACATTCCGACCTAACTACATTTTTATGGATGAAAATGTGCGACCACATCGAATAGCGCAGGCGTAAGAGCTCTTAGAACGGGAGGATATTCGGCGACTGGACTGGCCTGCCCGCTCGTTCGACTTAAACCCCTTTTATCAAGTAGGGGAGGCGTTTGAGAGACGCCCTAAGGCACGTACGCGTGTATCAAAGGTCTTCCAGTGGTTGTGAGCGGCGCTAGTGGAGGACTAGAAAGCCCTTATCAACGGGAGTGCGTTGCCTAACACGCATGGCCGTCCGTCGTGATTACACATTCTATTCGCAACTATTTCTCGAGCTCCATTATGATTCACGATTACCTCAATGCAATTATTGTATTTGAATAAAAGTGTCATTTCTGTTCGCCTCATTGCATGTTCCTCTCAGATACCTCCTGTACTCTATTGTAGCACGTCTTTCATCTAGCTATGGTACGTGTCAAGGCACACCATGTGAAAGTTGCTTTCGTCCTTCAGATTTACACAATAGTGAATTTTTGCACTAGAAGACAGATGGAAAGATGTTACTGTGAATAGTCCGTTACACTTAAGCTCGAGAGGGTAGGGGCAAGAAGAGTGTTCTTAGTATTCTTCATTGCCTAACAATTACACGTAAAAAGACTTTCTGTAGCCAAGAGCGCATAAATACATCTTTATTTTCAACAACCGATTTCGACAGATTTTGCTGTCATGTTCTGGTCTTCAAAAATTTTTCTTACAATACGTGTTTACTGTAAGTTGGAACATCATGCCAAGTTATCATATTGGTGGATACAATGTATTACATTATACAAAGGTTTGTCAGCAATAAAACATTTACAGTCGAAAATTGGCGAGAGGCGCCTTCTGATTATAAATGTTTTATTTCTGACAAACATTTTTATAATTTGATACATTTGATCCACTAAACCGACAACTTGGCGTGAGGCTTCTATTTGCAATAAATGCGTTTTGTAGGAAAAAATTTCTGAAGTCCGGAAAATGACAGTGACGTCTGTCGAAATCGTTTGTCGAAGATAAAGGAGTACATCTACATCTACATTTATACACCCAACGGTGTGTGGCGGAGGGCACTTTACGTGCCACTGTCACTACCTCCTTTTCCTGTTCCAGTCACGCATGGTTCGCGGGAAGAACGACTACCGAAAAGCCTCTGTGCGCGCTCGAATCTCTATAATTTTACATTCGTTATCGTCTCGGGAGGTAGAAGTAGGGGGAAGCAATATATTCGATACTTCATCCAGAAACTCACCATCTCGAAACCCGGACAGCAAACTACACCGCGATGCAGAGCACGTCTCTTGCAGAGTCTGCCACTTGAGTTTGCTAAACGTCTCCGTAACGCTATCACGCTTACCAAGTAACCCTGTGACGAAACGCGCAGCTCTTCTATGAATCTTCGCTGTCTCCTCCGTCAAGCTGACCTGGTACGGATCCCACACTGATGAGCAATACTCAAGTATAGGTCGAACGAGTGTCTTGTAAGCCACCTTCTTTGTTGCTGGACTACATTTTCTAAGGAGTCTCCCAATGAATCTCAACCTGGCACCCGCCTCACCAACAACTAATTTTATATGATCATTCCACTTCAAATCGTTCCGCACGCATACTCCCAGATATTTTACAGAAGTAACCGCTACCAGTGTTTGTTCCGCTATCATATAATGATGCAGTAAAGGATCCTTCTATGTATTCGCAATACATTACATTTGACTACGTTAAGGGTCAGTTGCCACTCCCTGCACCGACTGCCTATTCGCTGCAGATCCTCCTGCATTTCGCTACAATTTTCTAATGCTGCAACTCCTCTGTATACTACAGCGTCACCCGCGAAAACCCGCATGGAGCTTCCGGCACTATCTACTACGTCATTTATGCGTGTTGACTGTCGAAAGTCTTTTACGAAGTGGAACAGATAGCTCCTTCACATTTCTCGATCAAATCACACGTAAGCAAACATAGCCGGTGTGGGTGTAGTATCTGCGTGCTTATCGCTTTAGCGGTGGGCAGCGCCGCCGTGGCGTGGGTCGGCTTGCCTGAGCAGCGCTGCACGGCACCGCGGTGGCGGTGTGCTGCCGGCTGCCGGCTGCCGGCTGCCGCATGCGAGGCGTGCCTCTGCGCCGTGCCCGCTGGCCCGTATTGACGCGAGCGGAAGACCAAGGGTCACGCAACGGCCCGCCTCCCCACACACACCGGACGGCGAACCGCATCCCGCGGTACGCACGCTGCCCAAGCTGCCCCACAAAGCTTATTGTGGTGGCCGGCGTAAACTACTGCCGGTCTCGTTCCACATTATTCCAACAAGTCACGCCCGGGCTTGTCAGAATAGCAGAGCACAGTACACCTCTGGACAGAAAGGTACCGAGCGAAATGAAATTAAATGTCTAAACAGTTTGGTATTGGTTCACACAGCACTCGTCTGTACTGATCATCCTACACAACATGAATATCATTGATATTTCATAAAGTCAAGATATCAAAACGATATTATTGATAAACGTTAGTACGCAGACAGGTTAATGTGTGGCCGTATAGGTCCTGTATATTTAAAGAATCAGGAAAAACACACAAATGTCTGATTGATAGCGTAAGGTAAGTAGGAGTCATAATTTTAACGACTGGCAAACATAGTCGCATAATATAATGGATGGCCGGCCGAAGTGGCCGAGTGGTTCTAAGCGCTACAGTCTGGAACCGCGTGACCGCCACGGCCGCAGGTTCGACTCCTGCCTCGGGCATGGATGTGTCTTATGTCCTTAGGTTAGTTATGTTTAAGTAGTTCTAAGTTCTAGGGGACTGATGACCTCAGAAGTAAAGTCCCATTGTGCTCAGAGCCACTTCAACCATTTTATTTGTGATGGATGACTTTATGACGCTATTAACACTCACAATAGACCAACAAACGAACAACTGATACTGGATTTTTTCCTGTAGAGTCCGAAATGTGAACAGACATCCGCCGGAAAAAGTGGCCGAGCGGTTTTAGGCGCTACAGTCTATAATCGCGCGATCGCTGCAGTCGCAGGTTCGAATCCTGCCTCCGGCATGGATGTGTGTGATGTCCTTAGGTTAGTTAGGTTTACGTAGTTCTAAGTTCTAGGGGACTGATGACCTCAGACGTGAAGTCCCATAGTGCTCAGAGCCATTTGAACCATTTCTTGAACAGACATCCACGTATTCACTCATGTTTTCTTTACTTTAGTGTTTGTTGCAGACGTACCGAATACTAAAACAGTGAAGTCTGATTTGTTTGGCACAGTCTGGAGAGATTCTGATGGAAATGAAAACACAGTTCTTCAAATCATACTCTCTCAAGAAAAAATACAATCGTAAAGTTAGTTACGTGGGAGTTATAGTCAACAGTGGCAAAGGACAATTTAGTAACATAACATGTGGAGGGACATGAAGCCTCATCCAACACTTCAAATTAGAGAAACGATAAAACATGAGATATAGTTGGCAGAAAACAAGGAGGAAAAACTTGTCTAGTTATTGGAGAAAAAAAATGATTCAAATGGCTCTAATCACTATGCGACACAACATCTGAGATCATCAGTCGCCTAGAACTTAGAACTAATTAAACCTAACTAACCTAAGACATCACACACATCCATGCCCGAGGCAGGATTCGAACCTGCGACCGTAGCGGTCGCTGGTTCCTGACTGTCGCGCCTAGAACCGCACGGCCACTCGGCCAGGCTATTGGAGAAGTTTTCTGTCGTATTTTCAGAAGTAATCATTTGAATCTGAAGATGATTAATTCATCAGAGAGCACGAATCATCCTGCGCAAAGTAATATTCTATTCCAATCAAATTGGCATTAAAAGATGCATCAAAACCATGCTTGACGTGATAACCGTAGAACACATTCCTAGTTCTTACATTAGTCCACTATACACCATGAAAAGGACAGAACAGATACTTTATATGCTTCAAATAATATAGTTTTTACATAAAAATTGACCCACGAAATTAAGTTAAAAAGGAGAAACTGAATACTTAAAAACTGGTTATCTTGTTACTATACAACAGACTAACCATTACACTAAGACTGCATGTAGCATAAATAGTGGCTACATCTATTGCTATAGTATTGAGTAAACAACATTTAGAAGGGCTTAATACTGCAGGCCACAAATTCTTGAATTTCCGCACTTAGATGCTACGCATTATATATTTGAAAAACTAATTTTTTTTATGTTGTAGACATATAAATTTATTTCTGCCGATCCAAAGAAAACGCCATAAAATCCTCTTTGTGTTGAGCATAATTAAGAATACCCTACTGGTCAGACGTATTCCAACAACTGTGTACATTCCCAGAGTCAATGGAAGAGTCAATAAAACTAATATAATTGAAAGATTCCTTATTTTCCTTCTGTCTCTATGTCTGTACAGACATAACATACAGTTTTCCAAAGAAATTGTGAGCATTGTGTTTCTATTTCCCTCCTGTAGCCTTCAGCAGTAAACGGCGCAATAAAATGCCTTTCTTCCACTGCCATCTAAAAAAAGAAAGGAATGAAACGCCCAGAAAATATGACCATACACCCACACACCATCGGCGGGTATGTAAATAATTAGAGTTGCAGTTCTCTTTGCTCTTTGGCTAGTGGAACGTTAAGTAGAGTGCATTAGTGTTATTGGTGTCCAGTGGTGTTACCAGGTCTGGTATAGAACATAAGGGGCGTCAGCAGCATCAGATATTCAGGGATCGCTGTGAAGAACTCGGAGATGCCACGTACTCGTGTAGGACCGCATTATCAGTCCTTTACCGAGTTTGATAGGGGTTTCATTGTTGGTCTCAATTTGACCTTCAGGTCGAATCGAGCAACATCCAGATTTGTGGGGCATTTGGATTTGACAGTGGCCTGATGTTGGAAAGCATGAGAACTTGTGGGCAGGGACACTCATTCCGCTAGACCACGTCTGGCCACCACAAGGGAGGATAGCGCCAAACTCACAGTAACACCTTAAAATCTGAGCCTACAATCCGAAAACAAAAAATGGACCCCATGCAATGTTCTGTGAGATGCCGCACAATTAGACGTAGATTAGCAACAGCCGGGGCAGGGAATTAACGTCCAATCCGTAGGCTGCTGTTAAACCCACAGTACAAACGGCTGATTTTAGAGTGATGCTGTGATCGGGAAGCATGCAATGCTGACGAATGGCGTCCCATTGCATTCAGTAATGAATCGAGGTTCTGCACCATCTCGCATAGTAATCAGCAATGAATAGATGTTTTGCACTACACAGGACGACCATCATCGGTTACTGTGGCGGAGACATGGCAAGAGGTCGCTGTCTTCCAATGTTTTGGAGAGTCACAGCGGTTTTACTCCTGGCGTCATGGTTAGGAAGACATCGGGTGTCACTTCGGGTTACAGCTGGTAGGGATTGAGAGAACTCTGACGGGACAACAGAGCGTCATTGACATCCTGCGTCCTCTTGTGTTACCACTCATGCGACAGTATCGTGATGACTTTTCTCAAGAGGCTAATGCCGGTCCGTGCCTAGCACGTGCGTCTACGAATTGTCTGTTTCTGTTAAGGTACTCCCTTGGCGAGCAAGTTCCCTGGTCTGTCCCGAGTAGAACATGTGTGGGACCAACTCGGAGATCAGTCTGTCCAAACACCAGTACCGGGGAGATTAAGGATGATTTATAATAACTGTTGGCCAGCTCGCCTGCGGACAGAATTTCAGTTTTTATGACATCCTTCCCAACCGAATAAGTACCTGCTCACAAGCCAGAGGCGGCGTAATGTCATCCTGATAAGTGGGCTCACATTGCCAAGTTCTTTGTGAATGTGACTCGAACTTGTAATCACTGAAGTAGCATCACATAGCCTCTCAACCAGTTAAGCTTCAATTCGTAACCTCTTCCCCATTCTGAGCGATTTACTCTTTTTTCCAGGCAGCGTAGTACATGGTAAACATTACAGAATAGAGTAAATTCAAAATGGCTGGCAGATATAATTTGTGTATTGAAATGAGAAAGGCGCCATTGGATGGCTCAGTAGAAGACAAAAGAACGGACATTTTGACAAAGCCGACTAATGATCTGTGCCAGCAAAAAACAAAAGCAAAGTGAATATGTCTTGCTTTAGTGGAGAGGAGATAACCGAATATAATTCTTGTACCATTTATCTTCAGTTTAAGTCACATATCTGACTCTGTATAGCTGCCTCTTCGAGTACGCTGCAGGATATTTTCCTTGAGAAAAGGTGAAGGATTATGCTGGTACTAATTCAGAACGCATATGCACAGAGAAGCCTCGTCTAGATACGTGTATCGCACTCTCCCTTCATGACACGTGTCCTAGGCTTGCAGCGCTAAGGCCATTGCAAGCCCGTGTGAACCAATACGGTGTCCATTGTTTATCACGTGCTGCCATGTCGATAGACTACGAAACGGAACCATGTTAAAAGCCTGTCGCTGCTCTCTGTGACAAATGTGCCACTCTGCCGACAGCCGTGAATCCATTTGTAAGCTACGTGACGTAGCATTTCATTCCTGTACCCGTCACCACAATGTGTGACCCCAGATATGTAATTACCGTCGTAAATCTTGTCCCAGCTCTCAATACTCGTACTAGCAGCTGGCATGCTCCATCAGCTGAACACCTTCCTGCTACATCACTTCACACAACACATGCCGTGCTTCTAAATGGTCTCTGTTGATGGTTCGATGAAAACAGAACTACGTTTTTCCTCAGATACGCAGGTATGTAAGTTTAAGGCTTGGTTAAGTACGGAAACAGTCACAGAAACTGTGATGTCAAGTGTCCACGTGACAACCGTAAAACTATTTTAATCGGCCTGTACTAGAGTTGTTCAGCTGGAGAACGAAATTTCTTCAAAACAGGTATCTAAAAAGTCTTTAACTAAGTGGTAGAGTGGCACTGACTCAAAGTAAACTCAGATCATATTATTAAGGTTTGGAGAAACAAATGTGATAACGTAGGAATTCTAGTTGGAGACTTATCTCTGCTTAACCTTAATGCCAACGAAAATGTTATTGCAAATGTCTACATACAAGATGAAACTATGTACATCTAAAATTGAAAGAAGAATAAAAAAACAGGGTCATAAACACAAAGTGAAAGAAATGCAGGATGTTTGCAGGTTGAAAAAATTGAGAGTAAGACTTGGTTATCACAAGCAAATTATTTCATTATTTTGAAGGCATTTAGTCATCAAAAAATATAATAGAGAATTACGAGAATAGTAGGATAGCTCAGGATAAAATGGAATACGCCAACTAAACGCTGTATTGTGGAACACAGATGCATAGAGGCATGTCCAATACGTTACATAAGACCATAGATGAAAGTTCCCTGACACATCGGCACAGAAAAGGATTCACACTTCTTAAGTAAACTAAGTCGTTTTAAAACAGAACACCGAATGAGGTACACGAATAAATAGAACAGAGCAAGTATTGACCTAACTAGAACAGTATTGTAAAATGGTTCGGTGCTTCGAATTCACAATAAAAATGATTCTTTTGAAGAAAGTTTTCTGTCTATTTTACGTTCTGACATGGTGGCAATAACACACGGACTCCTTTACTCGATAGGACTTTTGTTCAGAGGATCAGATTATGGTTCCACCCAGATTTCATTGCCAACAGTCGCAAATATCTCGCTATGAGTGTAATGGCCTGACAATTGCGGCTTGCGCTAAGGCACTGTTACATGAACGTGACAATGGCGTAAGTACCGCACTTGCGATAACGGGCCGGCCGGGGTGGCCGTGCGGTTCTAGGCGCTACAGACTGGAGTCCAGTGACCGCTCCGGTCGCAGGTTCGAATCCTGCCTCGGGCATGGATGTATGTGATGTCCTTAGGTTAGTTAGATGTAATTAGTTCAAGTTCTAGGCGACTGATGACCTCAGACGTTAAGTCGCATAGTGCTCAGAGCCATTCGAACCATTTTTTTGCGATAACGTATTGTAAAATAAAACATTACAGGCAATAACAAATAAATTGCGTCACCTAAAAAATGTTATTACTTATATGTGCTCTGTGTACTAGTAATGTGATGTCCGATCATCGGTAAAAAGAGGAAAATAAATTAATTTTTCACTCTCGCTTTACTCTTCCGTGTCCGGAAACAATCAGTCTTTCAACTCAATACTGGATCACGTCCACGGCTTCTTTCTTGTCCAGCCGCAAATTGTCGAGGTTTCATCTGTACGGGGAGTTAGGAGAGGCCAGAAGATAATCCATGTCTTGCACTTGTCGCCAGGTTACAATGACCCCATCTGATCGTGTTTATTTTCAGTGTAGCCAACCGTACTCTTATGGGTTCAGGATCCTCCATGTTGTCCAATTTGTTTTGGAGCTGCCAGGCACTACCTGCACTGGTGGATAGTCATGTGGTGGTTCGTCAATGGCTGCGTTTAAGAACAGTTTATGGGAACTCAGTCGTCCAGGTTCACACTCAGAGCCAAAGAGTCGATCATCGATGGTTTTTCTGAGCCTCTCTGTGAGTTCACCAAATGTTATTCGGGATCTAGTACTTGCAAGCTCTGTAAAGTTTTGGTTCAGGGGTAGACTTTGTACGCCCTGTCGTTATTCGACATGTTTTATTAAGGCCTGTGTCGACGTTCTTCGAATGGCTTCTTCTGGTCTATATGAGGCAGGCGTGTTCAGCTGTAGGGAAGCGTAGTGATTCTGAGGTGGTATTGTGTAATTAAACTTGGGACCTAGAAAGGACGGAGGGGCTTCGTCCCGCCGTAGCCCTCAGTGGTTCACAACCCCACAACAGGCTGCTGGAGTCCACCCACCCCACCGCCACCCCACACCGAACCCAGGGTTATTGTGCGGTGGTGGTGGACCCCCACCCGCTGCAGAAACATCTCATACCAGACGAGTGTAGCCCCAAATCTTTGCGTGATGGAGTAATTATGGTGCCCATGTACTCGGAGACCGTGTTTGCACTGCAACCGACGACATGCTGTAACTGAGGCAGAATAAAAGGAACCAGCCCGCATTAGCCGAGGTAGATGGAAAACCGTCTTAAAAACCATCCACAGGCTGGCCGGCACACCGGATCTTGACACTAATCCGCCGGCCGGATTCATGCTGGGGACCAGCGCGCCTTCCCGTTCGGGAAGCAGCACGTTAGACTGCGCGGCTAGCCGGGTGGGCTTTGTGAGGTGGTGCGCAGAACATCTTCAAAGACATTTTGGCGGGTGAAATACTAATGCGACGGATGGCTGTGTAGCGATGGCCAAATGCCAATAAAGGGAAAAAATATGAATCCAGTTAACTTCGACAGTATACAGGGCGAAAAGTATTTAAACCGACAAACTCTGGGAGGTTGTAGGGGACATCAAAACAAATATTTTTCCCTAATGTCATATTTTCCTACGTGGAGTATTTACACCGGTAGAGGAAGATTTCTCTGGCAGCAAATTAATTCAACCAACAAGCACTTTTCCATTTTTTATGACCAAGAGACAACACATTAAGGCAACCCAATTTCAATTGCAGTAGATTTTCAAAAATACCTCTATTGACACGTAAACCAAGGTTGCACCAAATGTTTCAAATGGCTCTGAGCACTATGCGACTTAACATCTGAGGTCATCAATCCCCTAGAAAGTAGAACTACTTAAACCTAACTAACATAAGGACATCACTCACGTCCATGCCCGAGGCAGGATTCGAACCTGCGACCGTAGCGGTCGCTCGGTTCCAGACTGAAGTGCCGAGAACCGCTCGGCCACACCGGCCGGCCAAAGGTTACACCGTCAGATCAGGATCGGTGTGACACGGGCAAAAACCCCAGGAGTATCCTGAATTGTTCCTGCTGCTGCTACTATATAGGCAACCAGATCCTCCTCTGATGCAACAGGAGTTGCGTAAACAAGATTGCGCATCTCTCGCCACACAAAAAAAGTCCAGAGGGGACATATCTGGGGATCGAGCAGGCCATGGTACAGGACCACCTCTGTCAATCAACGTTTCTGGAAATCGTCAGTCCAGGAATCGACGCACACGACGGCTGAATTGTGCCGGCGCTCCGTCATGTTGGAACCACTTGCGTTGTCTTGCAGGGAGCGGGACGACTTCCAGCAATTTTGGCAATGCTCTGGAGAGAGATTTGTAATAGTGCCTGCCATTTAATGGCCTAGGTAGCAGATACGGCCCAATTAAACAGTCCCCAACAACACCGACCCACACGTTAACGAAGAGCCGCACTTGATGAGTGCTAGTAACTGTGGCGTGTGGGTTATCCTCGCTCCAAACATGCGAATTGTGCATGTTGAAGACTCCATCACGCCCGAACGTTGCTTCATCGGCAAACAACACACAGGGTGGAAATGTAGGGTGCATTTCACACTGTTCCAGGTACTGCTGCGAAAACTGTGCTCTGGGTGGATAATCAACTGGTTCGATGTTGTGGACACGCTGTAAGTGAAATGGGCGTAACAAATGCTCTCAAAGGACTGTTCTTACATTCGTCTGCTTCGTCCCCATGTTAAGTGCAATTGTACGAGAGCTGATTGAAGGATCCCGCACCACATGCTGCAGGGCAGCTTCGTCAAACTGCAGCGTTGTTACCGTGCGACGGCATCCCTGTTCAGGTAATCTGCTAAATGAACCGGTCTCACACAGACGTAGGTACACAGCATCAAAGGTCGTCTGATGCTGGATACGGCGATTAGGATACTGTTGTTGATAAACCCGCTGTGCAGCTCGTCCGTTGTGTCGCGCTACGTAGTACGCACCAACCATATCAGTGTACTCACTGCAGGTGTATCGCTCCATTAGTAAACAGAGACAATGCGCTAACTACTACAATGGTGGACAGCAGTTGCCTACAACTGTAAGGTGTAATACGGCCTCTAACAACTGAAGAGCGTAATACGGCCTCCAGCGGTTTAAATAATCCTCATAGGAAAAAATGACATTAGGGAAAAATAATTGTTTTGTTGTCACCTACAACCTCCCTGAGTTTGTCTGTTTAAATACTTTTCACCCTGTATAGCATACATTTTATTTACAGTATCTGTATTCAAACCATGCATTGTAAAATCCTCTCGGCAGAATTCCATTTTAATTATGAGTTTAATAATATGTTTCAAATAGCATTTATTTGAATGTAGGTGTTGCTTGGGATTAAAACATGTTTGTTGGCTCCGAATAACATAAATGTTCGAAAGAGGGAGGTGCTCTGTACAGGATGTGAGTTTTACTAGAAGGTGATCTGATGTGCTGAAATCCTGTACCTTATAATCTGAATTAAAGTTAGGGTCACAAATTATTGGAAAAGAAGACTGAATGTATCGATTGCTCTTACCATTGCGAGCACTGTGAAGTAAGCAGCTCTCACAGGCGTCACCACCGACTCGTGTAATATACAATCAAATCGCCTTAGAGTGTGAGCTCACGCCGCCACTGGATCTTTTTTCAAAAATTGATATTTTTTATGACAAAGCAGTGAGTTTCAACAAAAGAAAATCCTATATCCTTTGCAAGCTGAGACATCGTCGCGAAAAAACACAGTGACCTGTATATGTAAGAAGTTTCCTTTAATTTACGTCTATGGTCACAATCTTTTCTGTTTAACAGGTTACCGGTTTCGGTCTTTAATGACCATCGTCAGATCTGTCTCATGAAAACAAAGTCCTAATGCATTTAACAGTTGACTATGCCACTATGACTGCAGTGCATTAGGACATTGTTTTTATGAGACACATCTGATGTTGGTCATTAAAGACCGAAACTGGTAATCTGTTAAACAGAAAAGATTGTGACCATAGACGTAAATTAAAGGAAACTTAAATCATGTATGAATGGTAGCTGCCTCTAGGTAGCTTTAGTCTGGCGCTAACCACTAAACCTCGCTCCCGTTTCACTAGTAGCCTCCTGAGAACCATTGAAAAGCTGGAATTGCAAGCTGTCATTCGTTAACGGCAGGGACTGATATTACCTCCGCCAGCATCAAAGCGTGTTTAGCTGGTTTCGAATGGTCCTTTCAGAGAGGTAAGTCGACCCCGCTACGGAGCACTCAGTACCGCGGCAGCTACTGGTGTCTGGAATTTCTCATTAAAGGGCTGAGTGTGACGCATCACGTGTCGAAACTCGCTGCCGGCTGCCAGAGGCGTCTGTAATGAGGGGAGAGGCCGCGTGCCGACAAAGGCCCGGCGTCGCCCGCCGCCTAAGTGGAAACAGCACGCTCCCGGCAGGTACACCACCCGCCGCTCCCCGCCTCTACGTGGAGAACCTGGTGTCCGTGTCAGGGAGCACTTGGCTAACAACGTTCTTTAGCACTCATCTACACTAGTATTCACAGATTAAGGCTCATTATAAAAACGATAACAATTCGGATAACCATCTAACAACTGACATTGTTTGAGTATTCCTCACTGCAACGTTTATCGCTGCAGTCTTTAGGTCTCAGACTTACTACGTAGATGAGCCAAAATGCTATGATCAACGGTTTGTATGTACGTCTACACCTACATATATACTGCGCAAGCCACCAAATGGTGAATGTATCACGTACCACTACTGCTTGATCCACTCACAAAGGGAACAAAAGAAAAACTATCTGTATGCCTCCGTGTGACTCCCTAATTTCTTACATACTATTTTGAATTGCGGCAGTCGCAGCCAAATGTCCATATTTTTCCACGATGGCAAAAAGTATCGCTCGGAGTGCAATTTTTTTTTCCAAAGCCGCGACCAGTTTCACACCAATTTAGGCGTATTCTCAGGTGATCTAAACAAGAATCATAATGGAAATATTTTGCAATTCCTCTTTTTACCCTAGCATGGTAAATACTGTTATGAGGAGTTGAATAGTTCTGTGCATTAGGTACTTACGTAAATTGTTTCTACGAAAGGATCTCCCCCACCTTCACGACATGGATAAATTAAAGCCCGTTAGAAGCGTTTGTCAACTTGATAGAAAGGGCGTATCCGTAAAACAAAATAAAAACGAAATGGGATGAGAATAAAATAAACCCTACAAAGCGTGCGAAATTTATGTGTAACCACCATTAAAAACACACCACATTATCAGCTGGAGGTGATGGGGCAACGGTCACAAGGAACTTGGAACTAGCTGGAGACCGGTGCAAGCAGCCATGTGGAAAGAATCGGCACTGGAATCCGAAAACTCAGTGAGATAGCGTCAAAAAAAAAAAAAAAAAAAAAAAAAGTGTGTGAAATCTTATGGGACTTGACTGTTAAGGGCATCAGTCTCTAAGCTCACACACTACTTAACCTAAATTATGCTAAGGACAAACACACATATCCATGCCCGAGGGAGGACTCGAACCTCCGCCGGGACCAGCCGCACAGTCCATGACTGCAGAGCCTCAGACCGCTCGGCTAAACCCGCGCGGCAGACGGCGTTAGAAAAAGTGGGGTTTGTATACCGAATGGCGAAACTTGAACGTGGGGGAGGTGCTATACATTAATTATACTTTAAATCGGTAAGCGGTGTAAGAAATGCACTATGCTTGGGCAGAAAACCGATACGGCAAATCCAGTACGACGCAGACTACCAAAATACGTAATGGATTTTATTTCACTCATTTAATATCAAATGGGGAATTTATTAAAAGTTTTTACATGCAACAAAGTACGTTGTCGAACAGTATGAACAGTAGGCAATCTAGTTAGGTAGCCAAAATTTCTAAGAACGTTTCTATATCTCAGTTCCCCGTCAGGACGATTAAGGAAAGCTCAAAAGATTTTTATAAGGCTCGGAAAAGCGCTATCTCTTCTAAACTTTTAAGGTTGTTACCTTTGTTCTCCATTATATGATTTGCTCACCCCCGTGTATTTCCGTGATCTGATGTCCTGGCCCGCGTAAATACGCACTAAGTGTTGATCCTGAATTCGAGCAATTGGTACGCTCTTTGAATCAAGTTCCAAAACTTTTGCCTGTTTGGTCTTTATATCTGGCAAGTCGTGCAGTAGACACCTGATAGCTGAATCCTGCGAAAAAGCATACTTTCTTTACGTCTAAATTTTTTTCCTTATTCTTAGGAATATAGCAAGCCGGTGTTACGTAATCTGTCTATTCTGTCAGAAATATCTCCAAAGAAAGAAACCCTATGGCGCTTTTTTCTAGTGGAAGTTATACTGTCTATTGTGATAAAGAGGTGACGCTATTTGTCTGGGATTGAAATTTGGCACAGCTTTCGTACTCTATTCCTGTTAATATTACGTACAAAAACGTTGTGGCAACCATTCGAAGTTGCTATAAACTGCATCGTCTGCTTTAGAGACACGCCCTTCTTATCAATTTGACAAACGCCTCTAGCGGATTTTAATTTATCTGTGACATGATGAACGGGGAGAGACTTTAGGATAAATAATGTTGCAGGCAAAATTTATGTAAGTACCTAATGCTCAATTCACAATGCCAGAGTAAAAACGTTCGATCAGCTAAGTATGCATCTAAATTGGCATGAAACAGATCGTTGTTTTACTAAAAAACTTTCGACAGCCAGAGCGGTGTTTTTCGTGTTCTTCTAAAAATGTCTAATTTCTGTTATCTTCGTGACACAATGTACGCTGGCAGCAGTAGAATCATTCTGCAATCAGCTTCAAATGGTGGTTCTCTAATCTTTCGCGTTAGTGTTCCTCAGAAAGAACGTCGTCATTCCTTTGACTTCAAGAATCGTTTTTGTAACTTTTGCATGATGACTGAATCCACCGGTAACAGCGTGTTGGTCCACCTTTGGAACAAGGTAAGCAGCGATTCTGGCGGCATGGATACCCACAAGTCCTTGGTAGGCTTCCTGACGAATGAGGCACAGATTACGTAAATCACGTCTATAAGGCTCAGGTGGTGTATGAGTGCGCATATGGCTACCAATAGCATTCTCTATGTGTCCCATTAGGTTCAGGTCAAGCGAGTTTGGTGGCCAAGCTACGAACGTGAGTCAACTATCATGCTCCTCTAAAAACTATAGCACGATTGTTGTACTGTGACATGGATAGTTATCCTGCTGGAAGACGCTGTCACTGTCAGGAGAAACATCAAGCCTTAAAGAATATATGTGCTCCGAAATAATGTTACCGTAGTCACGGCTGTTATGATCCGTTCTATTACTACCAAAGTTCCCGTGGAAGTCAAAATGAATGTCCCCCATGGCATAATACTGCCTCCAATGGCTTGCATCCGTGGTATGGTGCATGTTGCATGTTTGGAGTGGCCGTTCGCCTGGATCATGGCGCATTTGGACATGGTCATAGACTTCTTGATGCAATAATTTAGCAACAGCCACATATATTGTACAAATTAATTTCATTTTACGAACTTCTATGTGCTACCAGTTTCGGCATTACATTGATGCCATCTTCAGGCCCCACTCGACATAGTCGTAAAATCGCTATACACGGAACGAGCCATATAACTGGATCCGTGAATAAATCGTCCTGCAACAGCTCTTGGTGGTCGCCTGAGTGTGTGTCGCCTGTTGCAGGACGATTTATTCGCGGATCCAGTTATATGGCTCCTTCCGTGTATAGCGATTTTACGACTATGTCGAGTGGGGGCTGAAGATGGCAACAATGTAATGCCGAAACTGGTAGCACATAGAAGTTCATAAAATAAAATAAATTTCTATAATATATACGGCTGTTGGTAAATTATTGCATCGAGAAGTTCATGCCAGCCGTCGTCCCACGATCCATGACGGATCAACGAAGAACGGTCATAAACTTGGTGTAATAAGAAACGTTATGCATCTAACGACATGACATTTGTCCATTCATCTGTAGGTCGATCCCGACAATCCCTCGTCAGCTAAAATCGTAATTGACGATGTCGATATGTCACCACGTTTGACTAATATGCGGTCTGCCACACATTCCTGTCCTGTTTTACAGTAGCATGAGAATAGTTGAGCAACTTTGTCGACCCCGTCATGCACATTTACAGACGGCAGACCTTAACCACCTATCCTTTATCAAAGAGCATGTGTCAGTAGATTTGTGGCCCGTAACATCGTTCCTTACAAGAATAATATGCAGAAGAATGGAAAAGAAAATTGAGGATGTATCAGATGACGATCGGTTTGGCTACAGAAAAGGTAACGGTACCAGATAGGCAATTCTGACTTTTCAGGTTGATAATAAAAGTAAGACGAAAGAAAAATAAAGACCAGAATATCTGACGACTTGGACAAAGCGATCGACAATGTAAAATGGTGCTAGGTGTTCGGAATTCTCAGGGAAACAGAAGTAAGCTACAGGAGAGTAAGGGAAATATACAATATGTACAAGAGCCAAGAGGGAATAATAAGAGGTGACGAAGTGATGGGATTAAAAAGGGTGTCACACAGGTATCTAGTCTTTCGCTCGTACTGATGAATGTGTACATTGAAGAAGCAATGGCCGGTCTGTGTGGCCGAGCAGTTCTCGGCTCTACAGTCTGGAACCGCGCGACCGTTACGGTCGCAGGTTTGAATCCTGCCTCGGGCATGGATGTGATTGATATCTTTGGGTTATTTAGATTTAAGTAGTTCTAAGTTCTAGGGGACTGATGACCTCAGAAGTTAAGTCCCATAGTACTCAGAGCCATTTCTTTGAAGAAGCGATGATGGAAATAAAATAAATGTTCAGGAGTGGTATTATAATTCAAGGTGAGAGGATATCAATTACACGTCCCGCTGATGACATTAGTATCCTTAGTGAAAGTGAAGAAGAGTTACATGATCTCCTGAATGGAATGAACAGTGTACTGAGTACAGAAATGGATTGACAGTAAAACGAAGAAAGACGAAAGTAATCACAAGTAGCAGAAATGAGAACGGGATTGATAGCGACGAAGTGGATGAAGTTTAGGAATTGTACTACGTAGGCAGCAAAATAACCAATGACGGACGGAGCAAGGAGGGTACCAAAGGCAGACTAGCACTGGCAAAAAGGGCATTCCTGGCCAAGAGAAGTCTACTAGTATCAAACATGGGCCTTAATTTGAGGAAGAAATTTCTGGAAATGTACATTTGGAGCACAAAATTGTTGGTGGTGAAACGTGGATTGTGGGAAAACCGGAACAGAAGAAAATCTGAGCATTTAAGATGTGGTGCCACAGACTAGTGTTGAAAATTAAGTGGACTGTTAAGGTAAGGAACGAGGAAGTTCTGCGCCGGACCAGAGAGGAAAAGAATATGTGGAAAATACATACAAGGAAAAGGTTCAGGATGGTGGAACATCTGTTAAGACATGTGGGAATCAACTCCATGGTACAGGGTGGCGCAGGGGAACGGGAAATTTTGAACGTACAGTTGGCAGCACTGTAGCACCGGCAGATGTTCGAAACTTTGCACAATTGATGTGAACGCATTGCCATTTAGTAATCGTGGAGAATTGGACTGTCGCGGAACTCGCAGTAGCTGTGAGAGCGTTTTACAAAAATGGTGACAGTGCGACTGCCGCGCAGAGAATTTTTCGACAGCATTACCAGCTTGGACGACATGGACGTGTCCCATCTGCGCATGCGATTACAACGTGGGTACATAATTTTGAAGAAACGGGATCTGCCTTGAAAAACAAACCTCCAGGTGCAGTTCCAACGGTACATACCCCAGAGAACATTGCAGCTGCTAGAGCTGCAATCGAGAGAAGTCCTCGCCGCTCCGTTCGGCAGCATGCATCTTCGCTAGGGATTAAGTGACAAAGCTTACAAAGAATACTGCACGAATTAGACTTCCATCCCTGTAAGTTGCAGATTGTGCAACACTTACATGAACGAGACCGAGCGTCACGTATGGTGTTTAGTAGCCAGATATTGGCTAAAATCAACGAGGACGCGAATTTCCTTGGTAACTTATGGATATCAGACGAAGCCCATTTTCACCTGAACGGATTCGTGAACAAACAGAATTTTCCTTATTGGGCACAGGACAATCCTTGTGAGTTTCACCAGCGACCACTACATAACTCCAAGGTCACAATATAGCGTGCTGTATCATGCCATGGTGTTATCGGCCCTTATTTTTTTGAACGTGAGGATGGTAGTGCAGTGACAGTAACATCCGCTCGATATGTTGAAATGCTTCAAACATTCATTACACCGAGACTGTACGAGCTTAATCTTAAGGTCGAAAACATGTGGTTTCAGCAGTACGGAGCCACGTCACACACTGCTCGACAATCGATGGCAGCAGTTCGTCAATTGTTTGGAAGACGCATTATTTCACGTAACGGTGACATTGCATGGCGTGCGAGATCCCCTGATCTTAGTGTGTGCGACTTCTTCCTGTGGGGATATCTTAAAGGCAGGGTGTACCGTCCTGCAACAATCTATGAACTGAAGGAGAACATTGAAAACGAAATCACTGCCATTCCCCAAGATTTTCTACACCGCACATTCCAGAGTTTTCGTAACAGGCTGTTAGAGTGTGAACGCCGATTGGGAGCACATCTTTCCGATGTTATCTTTAAAAATTAGAGACACTTTTGGACATTTTGATTGTAAAGACATAATAATGGCATACTGAATACATTCACTTTCGTTAATAAATTACTAGTTTTATGAATTTATTCATGGAAATGACGTTATTTCGAAATTTCCCGTTTCCCTGCGACACCCCGTACTAGAGGGAGAAGTAGGGGGAAAGCTGTAGAGGAAGACGGAGATTGGAATACTTCCAGCAAATGGAAGCGAGGACGTCGGTTGCAGGTGGTACTGAGATGAAGACGTTGGCACAGGAGAGGAATTCGTGGCGAACCCCATCAAACTATTCAACAGACTGTTGACCCAAAAAAAAAAAAATCGTCGCTGGAAGAAATAAACATTCATCTCTTTTCCGTTTACATAAATGCCTTAAAGCCATGTCCGCATTGGATTCGCCGAACCATGTAGCGCAGACTAGGACAGAACTTCGCAGAATGGAACAGTAATGCGTGTCGATAAAAATGAAAAACGAGAAACGCCATCCAGACAGCGTGCGCACTAATAGGCCATTCTCTTTGACGTACCGACACTACTCGTTGGCTGTTGCGCAGAGCGGTGCAGTTTGATGTCCACACCGATCGCCCTGCTGCGCCGAACCTCTTTCCTTCGCAACACGCTCCCGTACTCTCATTCACGGTACGTTATTTCATTTGTCTCATCCCTAAGTTTTGCAGAGCAGTTTATTTTGAAGACTGAGAGCACCACATTTACAAGACATACTTGGATTTTTAATTTCGCTTTGATGAAAGGCATGTTATTCTAACAGATGGACACAAAAGCACTAGATGTATTTTACTTGAATTCATGAAGCTCTCAGCTTCAAAAAAGATGGCCAACAGTTAACATAAAATAAAGGATTAATGATTTTAAAGCTGTGAGGAGCTTAACACAGTCTCGTGGATCGAGGTGACGCTGCCGACCCTTATTTGGGCTGACTTGATAGTGTAGCAGAGCAGAGTATATCAGCGTAGGAGTGCGTCTTACATCGCCAAGAGGATGTTTTGTGCGGCCACGAGAATGTTTCCAAGAGACGCCACGCAATCTCCGGGGCATGAACGAAAGGAACGTTTCAATTGGTGTCCACCACTGAACTGGCAAGGGATTCACTGTGTAATGTAATCCACGAGTGGTATATACCCGCGATCGTGTGGCACGTGAAGAGGTAGACTGGAGAATTTTATTTGCCCTGTGGATCAACGATCAAACCGCGATCAGTGGTGTTGATACTGCACTTTTCGCCCATTTTGCACTCGGTTGTCACGCAAGACTCCCAATATGAAGTCTTAGGTCGTCCGTGTCAAGTGCCTACATGAGAGCTGCCATCAACGCAGTGCCTCTCTCTCTCAGTTGATGATGAGTATAAACAATTTCCTTCATAACTACCTTATCGATATCTTCAGTATATGTCGCATTCTGCTCATAAACGAGACGTGTTGAGTGTCCCAGTGGAATAGGGATAGGAAGGACGTTAGTTTCTTATTGCCATCGTCGTCGAGAGAGAGTGATTTCTAGAGACAAAGCAATAACTCATTCGGGATTGCTGGCCGTGCCACAGGAATCATCCCAGTATTTCCATTGTGTCAGTTAGGACAATTAAGGACAGCCTGAATGATAGTTTCCTTCTCGGTTACACGGATTAAACCAATTGACAATAGCATTCTATTTTATTAACTACATCGGCACTTGAGAACTGGAAACTAGATTTCACTAGTTCACTTACCTTTATTCCCAACCATTGCCATACGAAAATAGAGGTTTTGCCATGCACCATTCCGTATGAACATGATTTCCTTGTGGTGCACAGCGCTCTTTTCGGATAATTTGATAATTTAGTGACTTGTTAACCTTTTGAAAGATGGTAGCTTGTCCTGTAGACACACTGTGCCTAGTAATAGCAATTTCTTTGTAATTTTCAAGTAGTAACCCTACAGTAATACGTTATTTCTCTTTCGGATCTTTGTTATACTCCTTGTAAAGGGACGTTGTATATTAATGCAGTGGAATGCCTCACTTTTTTTGATAATTAATGATACTCATTTATCTTGCGTCATGTCTCAGTGGTTTCGTTATTAATTGTAGACACTTCCTAGAGCTCTGTATGTCCAAGTTGAGAAACATAAGACTAGATAGATTCTCTAATAATAGCCGTATGTGTGTGTAATCTCTCTCGACACAACACCTCGTTTTGCTGTAGGGTCTTCAAGAATGAATTCAACAACTCCAAAAGCAATCACGTTTGATTACATTAGTGTCACGAGCATAGCTGTACCGGGAAATAAATATTGTGAACAAAATGAAGTAAAAATTTTTACAAAACGAAGTGGATAATATTGCAGCTGAGCAGATTCAATACATCGCCATACCAGATTTTATATAAAATGCTCTCCATTGTAACGTGAAGTGTTAATCAGTAAGATCAGAAAGCGAAAAAAAAGTCTCCAAATTAGGTATCTTCAGGGAGTTTATTAATATAATCAGCGCATTTTCGATCTGCTGTAGGCTTTTCGCCTTCCTGCTAAACGTATTTGCTCCGATATTTAATCTGTAAGCTATTATTAACTCAAGCGGGACACCGGAAACTCTTGGGAGATTATGAGGGAGGCAAATCTCTGAGGACGACCGAGGGCACCACAGAAGTTTGCTCGCCGGCCATCTGTTTTTGTCGCCCCGAGGCTTCTGCCGGCGCAAGTTTGCCGGCTCACGAAACCAGCGCCAGTCTGTCCCCTGAGCAAAACAACGGCCCGAGCCCTCCGCTCCCTGAGGCATCGGCGCTCCGTTGTTCGTCCGCCGATCGCGGAGACCCGCGCCAGCGGCCTGATGGCAGGACAAACTTGAATGGCTTTTTAAGCTGCTCGATTATTCCGGACAAGTTCGCCGGCGCTAAGGCGGGCGCTCTCGGCGGAGTGCCGTCACCGCAGCCGCCAAAGTGGTCGGGGCGCCTATACGCTCTCCAGGCCCTGTTCCGAACACTAATTATTAGCCCTGCATTTCCTGACTTCCAATAACTACTCAACCGCTACCAGAATGATTTTTTTTTGGAAGGGGGTACCTTAATCTGACCTCTGGTACTTATTTACTTTACTTTAGCAGGCGTTTCCGCTTAACAACGGTTGCCTGTTCTCAGATGCCACAAATTTCTTTCCCGCCAATCTTCTTCCGATAGATCTCTCTTTTCTACGGCATTGGCTATAGTTCCCGTCCAAGTTGCGCTCAGTCTTCCACGGTTGCTTCTCCCTGGCGGAGCCGGCCGTGGTGGCCGAGCGGTTCTAGGCGCTCAGTCCGGGACTGCGCGACTGCTACAGTCGTAGGTTCGAATCCTGCCTCGGGCACGGATGTGTGTGATGTCCTAGGGGACTGATGACCTCAGATGTTAAGTGCCAGAGTGCTCAGAGCTATATGAACCACTTTTTCTCCGTGGCGGAGATCAGCTGAGCAAACACTGCGGTCGCCGTTGTTCTTCCATCCGTCGGACGTGCCCGTGTCATCTCAGAGCTCGAGCATTCATCCTATGTGTCACTCACTCCACAGCATCCATCTCCATTCTTGCCGGTCGGAGTGGCCGAGCGGCTCTAGGCGCTCAGCCCGGAACCGTGCGACTGCTACAGTCGCAGGTTCGAATCCTGCCTCGGGCACGGATGTGTGTGCTGTCCTTAGGTTAGTTAGGTTTGAGTAGTTCTAAGTTCTAGGGGACTGATGACTTCAGAAGTTAAGTCCCATAGCGCTCAGGGCCATTTGAACCATCTCCATTCTAACGTATTCATTCCTCAGTCGTTCCAAGTGGGTCACCCTCATGGTCCATTTCAACAGCCTGAGTTTCATCCTTTGCCTTTCGTTCAATGTCCAACACTCTGAGACATATGTCAGAATGCTCTCAATCACAGCACGTAATACTACTTTATTTGTTCGTCTGGGTATGTGCCGACTCCAAATGATACCATTTAATAATTAGCAGCCACGCTCGCGCGACTTATCCGGCGGGATATGTCTAAGTTATGTTGTCCAGGCTTATCGATTACTGAAAGCAGGCACTTGAATACTTACACATTTCTCACCCGGCCAAACCGAAACTGGAAAATCCTCACCTTGCCCACTTCCGTCAACAACATATTCTGGTCTATCCGTATTGATTATTAGTCCCCATTGTCGATAATCATCCATTAACTTTCTCAATTTTTCTCATAAATGACGTCACCCTTATCCAGAGAAAAAAAAAATTTGATCGTTGGCACACAGTGATGCTCCACTATCGTTCTCAGATTTCTCCACTATCTATTCCGTTAACCAAGAACAAATTCTAAATACGACTTAAAAAAGGCTGGTGACATAGACAGTCCTTGTCTTAGCCCTTTACTTCCAATCTTCACAGCTGCGTCGCATTCTTGCTACATCCTTTCAATCAACTCTGTTAATGCACCATCCATTCCAGCCTTTTTCACTGCTGTTCATAGTAATCTCCTTGGCTCATAACCTTACCCCTTTTCTAAACCAACAGACACCAAATGACGATCTCGATTTTTTGTCATCATTTTCTGGTGTGTACAAAAGACGTTACCAACACAGCTTTTCCCAGCCATAAAACCCCATTGTTCCTGTTAGACGATTTGTGACACTTCGCTGCGCTAATGAACGAATCCCGGGCAGAATCGCTATCTAAAAGGGGATGTCTTAATAATGATGGCGATTTATGTGGGAATAAATATTCAACCAGTCGCCTTTTTTGATTCTGGATACTGTTAATCGTACCACTGATCTGTTCCGATCCACTGCAGGCTCATCATCATTCGAAGTGTTAGAGGAACATTGTTCAAAATGTACAAATGTGTGTGAAATCTTATGTGACTTAACTGCTAAGGTCATCAGTCCCTAAGCGTAAACACTACTTAACCTAAATTATCCTAAGGACAAACACACACACCCATGCCTGAGGGAGGACTCGAACCTCCGCCGGGACCAGTCGCGCAGTCCATGACTGCAGCGCTGCAGCGCCGAAGACCGCTCGGCTAATCCCGCGCGGCACAGGAACATTGTATCGTGGACCAAATGTAGGTAGGCGCTCCGATGATGGGCGAAATCACGGAAATTTAGTAATCTGTCACGGAACGCTTATGAAATGGAAATATTGTTTCGTTTTGGTAAACATAGTAAATGCGCTCTCATAATGTGTATCAAGAATAGTCCATCTTTTTTACCTATCGACCACTTTTGTATCTCTGTTAGTAGTAAAAATTTTAGTCTCCCACCGGTTTCACAGTTAAAGTGATTTATAAAGCACGAAAATCACTTTATAAAATTTATAAAGCTGAGATACAGAAAGTTAAAGCATATAGCAATTACTTATCAAATATTAATGCCAAAATTTTATGAAAATCTAATAAAATAGTTTCTAAAATCCCCCTGCCGCCCACCGTAAAAATCTGAACGCGTACTTGTGGACGGTGGGGGCCAGCTTGACTACCATTGATGTACATTATCAAGTGTACACACAAATATACACAGTATTTTGCAGCACTTGGTTTCACACTTATTCACAGAAGGTAAACATTGGATGTAAATAGGAAGCATACGTATACATACGATACATTAACATTTTGCTACGTCATGATCTTAGGCCTGAGATGCATTGTATGACCAAATAAATATTTACAAGTATAGATAATATATTTGAGTTAATCTTACTAGCTGCCGGTGTGTTCTTATATTCGGAATGTAAGTGTACTATGGATTAAAAAGTACACAACACTAACAAAGTGGAATATTTACTACATCATCAAAGAACGGCTTGTTACATGACTAAGAGAGTGCAATATTTATTATACAATTAAAGACTGAATGAGTTACAGAATGCATAGTGGTTACAAGACTAAGAGAATATAATTTATGTTGGACGATGAATTGTCTTATTATTGACTTTTCTAGTGGTTTGATACCAGGATATCTTGGGAATTCTGAAAGAAAAAGTTCCCCAGATTGGAGTCCCTCGTCTTTGTAAGATTTCATTAGCAGAACACAGTACGATTGCGTCTTGTGTCCTAGTTTAAGGCTTGATGTACTTCATTAGACTACAACATGTGAGCCTTTCTTTGCAAAATGATCGTTGCGTCTCTGCAGAAGGTAATGCAGGAGTGTACCCGACGCAGTTTTCATCTACACCGCATTAAGCTCTGAAATGACTGATCAACCAAAAATTATCATGACATCTTGTGACCAGTTTCTGCTGCCTTTGCTTCAGCTTACTGGTAATATTTGAAAGTAGTGTGGATGCAATCATTAATGCCGTTTTCCAGGTTTGTGATTGCATTGGAAAATGACGAATCAGGGCATTGAAACTAGTTGTGTAACCATTTAAAAATTTCGATGTTTTAGTGACTGTGCCTTAATTCCCGTTTGTGGTGTCAAATAAACATTTTAAATTTCATTCATTCACACTCCTTGATGACATTTATGTCGAAATACAAAACCTTATGTTTCTTTGGTGCCATACCTACACAAGGTAGGAGTGGATATCATCAATTTACATAGAATTCAGCACCAAAATGCAGTTTATACGCATGGATCAATGAACTACTTGAGAACTGAATTACGTATATACACACACAAGGAGAATTTGGGCAAGCGAAAATAAGGAAGAGCTGAAAACCTGTCCTTCCATACTATGATAAATTCCAGGGAGCCGTAATTTATTCTCTTAATATTTTTGGGAATAGCAGGACTGCTTTCTCTCCAGATAAGGGGGTTACAGTTAAAGTTGGAGTGGACTGTGACCACGTGGCTTCCGACACCACTTTAAGAAAAATTTACCCAAAACCATATCTAGATCTAAAGTGAATAATGTTCCGCTCACCTAGCTAGATTTAATGAGCTTGAGGAGAGAATTAATGCAAAACTATTCATGAATTTCATGATGCAGTAATGCGAACGGTTAAGAGCCAACTCAACCTGAATACATGATCTTGAGTTCCACCCGAAATAATTAAACTTCGCACGCAAAATCTAAAACACGTAAAGTCAATCTCCCCGTCCTCCTGGTGGAGCTCATAATAACAGTTTTAAATGTGACGTAACCTATAAATTCCATCTGAAATTGTGTGCTCATTGGCTCCCAGCTTCCGGATGTCTCTCTACTGAAAACTCACCAGTCTCCCTCGGGCGCTGTGTCAAAGTCAGTTCTTTATGGAGGGACAGCAATTGGTCAGTACCCTGCGCCTGTTGAAAGGCGTTGGTCTTCAAATTAATGAGAAGAGTTGGGGAAGTACGGGCGGTCGTTGTGCTCAGTACTTTCTGAACAGAGAAATGTTGTATAATCTCCTAGAAAGTTCTGCACGGAATTCTACAGCACTCATTAAAGGAAACTTTTTGAAAAACGGCATGAAGGTTCACTTCTGTAGTTGACACTTTCTGCCGCAAGCCAGGTTCAAAGAAAGACAATGAACACTACCTGGTCTCACAGGGAAAGAAAGAAACAGCCTCTAACGTTCCCATCTCATGAAGGTGGCTACACTGGCAGTCTGTATAGGAAGAGGTGTGAGGCTACCGATGCCAAAAAATAAATGAAGAAAATAAAATAAAGTCAAATGTCTAGTATAAAAACCTCCTACAAGCACATTAAACAATAGTAAGTCAGGGTAAGATAAAATTATGAAGAGGTACGAAAATAATATAACACTTTCATACTATTCCGTAGATAAAATGCTGTTCTATTTGAAACTCTCATACCGATGCTTAGTTTCGTACTAATAATAAGCAATCCATTTTACTGAAAATGGCCACTACCTCTATCAGTGTGCGTGGATTGACAGCCTTCAAATGAATCAACATGGAATTTCTCCGTGCACCTGTTCCGCTTCTGGGACTCATACTGCGACAGATCTAAGTTATACGCTGGAAGGAAACGTATATGCACTAGTGTGTGCAATTACGATTCTCCTAACCAGCTTAGGGGGAGTGAAAATTTTTATTGTTATTTCAAAAAATTTTCCTGCGTTAAATTTTCGTCAGTAATGTTCAGGTGCAATTCTTTGTGGCTGACGTGCCTCTTCTTCCACAGAGGTAGTATGTTCCCGTGAAACGAGCTGATCACGATGCCACTAGGTACCGCTTTGAACATTCAATGGCGACTGAGGGAGAGAAATTACCTTCTGGCTGCCAGTCGTTGCTGGGACGTCGATAAAACACTAGACAGTCCCTCTGCCTCTGGCTTCTATCTAGACATGACGTGTACCATCTCATCTCTCTCTCCTTGTTCCGATGTCAAATTTTCATCTTCCCATGACCACCGTGCCTGGCTAATGGCCTTGTGTACCGATTCGGGCGCACCCAAGTGTATTCCATACACCAGAATACGCTGCTGAACCAGAACATTATAACCACCTACCTAATAGCCGGTATGTCCACCTTTGGCACAGATAAGAGCACCGACGCGTCATGGCATGGAAGCAGTGAGGCCTTGGTAGGCCGCTGGAGGAAGTTGGCACCACATCTGTACATATTCCGGGGAATGGGGCGATGAGCTCTGGCGCCACGTTCAATCATTTGCCAGATGCGTTGGATGGGTTCACACCTGGCGAGTTGTCTGGAAGACGACGGATTCGCTCCCTCTCATCGACTTGATGAAGAAGGTATCGGAATTCATCAGACCATGCGACGCTGTGCCACTGCGATAACGTCCAATGCCGATGTTCGCTTGCCTACTTCAGTTGTAGTTGAGGACGTTGTGGTGTTAACATTGACACATGCGTGGGTCGTCGGCTGGGGAGACACATCGTTAGGGGTGTTCGGTGCATTGTGTGTTCAGACCACTTGCCCTCTTCTCAATATTAAAATCTGATGTTAGTTCCTCCACAGTTCCCCGCCTGTCCTGTTTTACCAGTCTGTCCAGCCTACGATGTCCGAAATCTCTAATGAGGGGTGGCCACCCAACTCCAAGACATCTGGACGTGGCAGTTTCGGAAATGTTCGAGCCGAACTTCCGGGCCATCACAGTCTGCCCTCGGTCAGACTCGGATAGATCGCGCGCCTTCCCCATTCTTTGCACGAACAGCATACTCACCGATGCTACATGCATCGTGTATGTGTCTGGGTAGCAATCATTCCGCACCAGGTGACGCTGCTACCTCCTGGATGGATTTGTATCGATAGTAGGTCGGTAGTTATAATTTTATGGCTGAGCAGTATATAATCGCATGTTTTCAAACGAACGTTTATTTAAAAAGAGCTGGTTGGTTGGTTGTTTCGGGGAAGGAGACCAGACAGCGAGGTCATCGGTCTCATCGGATTAGGGAAGGACAGGGAAGTAAGTCGGCCGTGCCCTTTGAAAGGAACCATGCCGGAATTTGCCTGGAGCGATTTAGGGAAATCACGGAAAACCTAAATCAGGATGGCCGGACGCGGGATTGAACCGTCGTCCTCGAGTCCAGTGTCTAACCACTGCGCCACCTTGCTCGGTAAAAAAAAAAAAAAAAAAGCTCCCTCGTCTGTCCTGACCAGGACCCTCTCAGACACAGCAGTGTGTACACAGTTCATCCTGTCACAAAAAGGCGAAATTGTGATCTTGAGAAAGCAAAGGGACATTCCAATCACGATGTAAATATGTACATGTGAGTATGTACGTGTTAGAGAAATTGCAAGCCCTGTAAACTTTTGCATAGGTTGTAATTATGCACCGTTACAGGGCGTCTCTCAGACGTGGGTGTTTGAACAGCCACCTGAATAGAGTTGTGGCAGTCCCAAGAGGGCAATCAGTGAGAGCACCACGACAACAGCGTTGGCGCGAGTCGCCGTTCGAGATCAGTTGAAACCACTGAGCATAACTGAGCAGCTGAAACCACTGAGCAGAACTGGGTCTATGATAGAGCGAGTAACAAGAGAGGGAATCTTTGAGTACCACTGAGCAGTTGAATAAGACCGACTTCACAGGAAGCCTGGGCAGTTGTCGCCTGTCGGCAGTCAATAAGAAGAGTGTGCTCATCCAACATCATCCAACAGAGGAAGTACGGCACGCCTTGTGCTGGTTGCTATAGGCGGTTTGTCGAAGGCACGAATTGGGGCATTACCTAGAGCTGTGAGAGTATGTTTTCATAGGCGCTTCCCTCGTTTATGATACAAGTTGCTAACCCTCTGCCTCATATGACCGGTATGATGCATATAGGAAAGTGCAGACAGTGTTATTTGTGTGCACATATGTTCTTAGTCCGAGTAAGGGTGACTACTTATTATAGCACGGCTGTTCAGCATTTTTCTATTATATTATCCCCAGTACTGAATACCTGTATTGCACCGAAGTTGGCCAGCTCTGCTGTAGCGCCCAGGGAATCACCGGGTTATGTTTTGTACCTTTTGCCAAGAGATATAAGCACGTCGAAACAAAGCAAACGCTTGACATTGTTTGGTGTCTTCGATCTAGTGTTGTTTAGTGACCGCTCTGGTTCAAAAAAATGGTTCGAATGGCTCTGAGCACAATGGGACTTAACATCTACATCTACATCTACATCCATACCCCGCAAGCCACCTGACGGTGTGTGGCGGAGGGTCATCAGTCCCCTAGAAGTTAGAACTACTTAAACCTAACTAACCTAAGGACGTCACACAGCATCCAGTCATCACGAGGCAGAGAAAATCCCTGACCCCGCCGAGAATCGAACCCGGGAACCCGGGCGCGGAAAGCGAGAACGCTACCGCACGACCACGAGCTGCGGACGACCGCTCTGGTTCCCTTTGCAGTGAGTAGTTTGTGAGCCTTGCATGCTCCTGTTACTATCATTGCCCAGTTTTGCGTAAAAGGCCTAAAGCTACTTTGAGAAGAAGTTATTTGGAAAAGTTCTCTCCATCCTGTTGTAATTTACGTCATGTTACATTTCTGACTTCACCTCACTGCGTTCTTTGGCAGACTGTAGGCCGATTATTCAGTGCAGACTTCATATGCAAGTCATTAAAATCTATACCCATAAACTTCCAGAGGATGTAGTGAGTGCCTTGAGAAACAAATTGAATACAGGAATGAGCATCCGGTAACGTCATCCAACGACGCTACAGAGGTCGAAGTTAGTCGCCGGTGCTTGCAGCTAGGCAACCATTTCGACAGAAAACGTGACCTTATACAAATGGTTCAAATGGCTCTGAGCACTATGGAACTTAACGTCTGTGATCACCAGTCCCCTAGAACTTAGAACTACTTAAACCTAACTAACCTAAGGACATCACACACATCCATGCCCGAGGAAGGATTCGAACCTGCGACCGTAGAAGTCGCGCGGTTCCGGACTGCGCGCCTAGAACCGCTAGACCACTGCGTCTGGCGCCGTTACCTTATACGCTGACGGACAGCAGGCGAACGTCTTCTATTAGTCATGCGTTGGTTGTTTTTCACTATTGTTGTACGCAGGCATTTCATTATTTGTTACTCAGTGATCGCAACTGATTGTCATGGTCGCCAGAGGAGAATATGCAGCTAGCTGATGCGTTGACATGCCTTGTCTTCTATGAATGCCATACTCGGTTACCGTGGTTGATCACGGTTTTTGACATGCAGATTTTTTTCCGAAACCCTCTAAAATCTCCAGTATTCTTCGAAGCACGGGATGTAACAAAAAGATACCGAAATAGTCGAAATTACAGGGGTTCACGGCTGCCTACTCCGCTGGAGTTCGCGGTAACCAGTTGCCCTCAATGAATAATGACGGATGTTTCGAGAACTCTGCGCTTTTATTTAATACAAGGGAAAGGAAATAGGAATGCAACCAGGATAGGAGGAATCATAAGAGTATTCACTAGCGGCAGACAACAGAAAACAACTTTCAGTGACTGAAAATTACTATTTACTCTACTGTTAAGAGAAATTAAATAAAATTAGAAAAGATTTTCAAAACGCTTGTCTCCAGTACTGCTGTAAGCCTGACATCTGCATACCACTGACAGACGTGCTCGCTCAAATATAGGGGGCGTGGTGCGAACATCTTCACACTGCATATATCCCTGCAACAAAGTCTTCCTTTGATTCCACTGCGATTTCATGTACTACATTCTTCATATGACCGTACAAAAAAAAGAAGTCCAGCGGGTTGAAGTCAGGTGACCGAGGCGGCCAAGATATAGGACCACCTCGATCAATACAGCAATCTCCAAACATCTGTCCGATCTGATTTCTGGCAGGTAGACTGAAGTATGTGAGTGCCCCAATGTGTGCAATCGCGTACGTCGACGGACTTCAAGTGGCACCTCTTCCAGAAAAAATGTAGCCAGCACTTCTCGAACGTACGTTGCGTAGCTATCGGCCGTGAGTCGAGATGAAAGTTATCGTGTATCATGCCAGCGCATAAATGTGTGGTAAACTTCTAATGAACTTGTTCGTGGGAGGCGAAAAGGTCGCCTTTCGCCCAAATATACCAGTTGTGAGCGTTGAACACACCCTCCCGGTTGAAAAACGCCTAGTCTGTGAACAAAACATACGCTACTGAACTCCACACGATGAGCAGAACCACAGGCCTTCGCAGCCTTTGCCTTCTTAAAATGTAATGGATGCCTTCCCCGCTCATCCATCACCCACCAAAACCGCTACGTGGTTGCTTTGCAGTGCTTGCTCCGATCCGAGAGTGCATGTGGATGGGTCTGCGTCGAATCTCCCTTACACGACCCCCTCAAATCGTAGCGTCCGTGCGCTTCTCAAAGGACCTTCGCCGTTCTGACGTCCTTTCAAACCATATGGTTCAGCCAGTCACGGATGAACAATCGCGAAAGTAGAATGGTGTGGCTGGCGCTTATTTGGATATCTATGCTCGTAGACGAGTAAAGGTGCATATCAACTTCCTCTCGCTTCACCATATATGTCATGCATATAGAATTTCTTGGACCAAGTGAAGCGATCCATGATATGGCACATCAGTACGGGACAAACTGAAAATGGGCGCTGTTTTTCTATCGCCTATGTTTGCCTTTCCCCTCTGCGGCCACAGCTGTTGGCGATCCTATCGTGTTACTGTGACACGCGTGCACGCGTTCGGCGCCATCTAACGCAGACCGTCTGCGATCGACCAATGTGAAGGGATCACGTTTGCTGTCGAAGGGGTGGCCTAGTGGCAGGCGCCGGCCCCTATATTTTCGACACTCTTTATCGTCAATGGGTAACGTTTCCGGACTCGGGTTCTTATTCTCAATTTGTTAGCCACGAAACCGTCTACAACCCCTTGAAGTTTGTCAGAAACGTTTTGTAACACGCCATTTACGTTCTCACTGCCACAGTAAGATTGTATTGGGTTTTTCTCTGGTGTGCAGTCAGTTTATTTTTGAATCTGGTATGTGTTTTTAAAATGCTCTCATTCCATACCAAGTCTTGTGTTTTCATTCCAAGGGTTGCCTTGGCGTAATTTTACTATGTTATTTGTTTTTTCTTCTTTTTTTGCATATAGTTATTATCTTAGGGGTCCATTGCTTAGTTTTCGATTTTAATTCATTGTAATGGTACTTGAATTTTGCCTTGATTGGGAGTACATTAATCTATTACTGAACATTTGTTGTCACCTGTTATTATATATTAACACACTGGTCTTACAAGAGCTTTATTTTTTATTTTAATTTTATTATTATTATTTTTTGTTTTTGTTTTGTTACATACAAGTTTCAAAAGTATGATCACTCACTGCTTAACCCAGTCCTAACACTTTCTGTTAAATCACAAATTATGAAATCCTCACAGAATTTTTTTTCAGAAAGAGCATAAGAGAAAACAGAAATAATGAGGGAAGGAAGAACGTCCATGTGGGCTGAAACACGTCTCGAATCACAGATTGACCGTTATGCACGTCAGAATTCGTTAAAACCAAATAATCTAAATTCGGTGACCACATGTGACCCTGAAGTTGTTTTAACTTTGACTTACAAAACAAATCAAAGCAAACATGTATAATAATACATCTTCTCTGTGATTCGCAGTCATCAACAAAGTGCAGGCTCAGACATAGATTTATACATACACTTGTGCGTGATTGGAAGTTTCCTGACCAACTTCAGAAAGCAAAGTAACACGTATCTGGTTTGTGAGTCCTGTTTCAGGAATGTAGATCCTATCAGGATCTGCTGAAAGCTGGCGAAATGCTGGAAGCATCTTGAAAGTTAGGTTGATAAATTTTTATTGCCTAGCCTATAGGAAACAAAGCCAGCTGCCATATACTCGTCATTAACTCAACCAGTAAACTATACTTATTTACCAAAAACACTCGAAAGGGTGCCGCGTGAAGTATCAATCGAAATTTGTGATCTGTTTTGAGGATTTATTGATTGGAACTAAATATAGTCTTCTCGGATGTGAGGTTACCGACAGATGTATAGATAACTTCAGAATAGAGACAGGGGAGTGTTCTGGTATCCTTATTGTTGACGTTCTATATTAATGACCTCGCATAAAATATTATTAATCACCTGAAAATTTGTGCAGGTGACTCATTTATGTGTAATGAAAAAATGGACTATTATTAATACAGATGCTGATAAGATATCAAAGTGGTGCGAAGATTACAGTTTACTATAAATCTTCAAACATGTACATTTATGCACTTCACATAACGTAAGAGCGTGACATCCTTTGACTGACTCGGCTTAAGTGACTTCGACGGGCGTCATATGACTGATTGGGTTGATTTGCTGGAAGAGACCAAACAGCGAGGTCATCGGTCTCATCGGATTAGGGAAGGATGGGGAAGAAGTCGACCGTGCCCTTTCAAAGGAACCATCCTGGCATTTGCTGAAGCGATTTAGGAAAATCACGGAAAACCTAAATCAGGATGCCACAAGCTAAAAAAATTTCGATCCGCGCAACTACGAATAGGAAATATTTTACTGAACAGATTAATAGCACCAATTTGACAGTGTCAGATCTGACTGACTATATATAATATGACAATGCGCCATGTCACTGGCCAACAATTGCTCGCAGTTGCTTTGAAGAACATTCTGGGCAGTTCGAGCGAATGATTTGACCACCCAGACCGCCCGACATGAACCCGTTAGAACATTTGTTGGACATAAACAAGACGCAACTACGTGCACAAAATCGTGCACCAATAACACTTTCGCATTTATGGACGTCTGTAGAGGCAGCACGGCTCAGTATTTCTGGTAGGGGACTTTCAACGACTTTTACAGTCCATGCCACTTCGAGCTGCTGTTCTCAGCCGGGAAAATGGAGGTCCGACACAGTATTATGAGGTATCCGAAGATTTTCGTCGCCTCAGCGTAAGTTAGAAAACGGAACTCTACGAAAGAGGTAAAGAAGAAATTCGAATAACTATTGTTTACACTATACCTATAAATGGTCAGAAATCTCAGTCTCATAGCAAACAGGCGATACACGATGCGAATTACAGCGTTAAGGCTTATCTGCCTCTTGAAGATTTTCCTTTCGTGTCATTCATTCAATTTCCAAGACAATGGTAGTTCTAAAAGTACGCATCGAAATAATCCACTCCAACAGCAGCGGAACAGAATGCTGTACTTTCCACATCTGATGACTAACTAGGATTTTGATTTTCTTTTAATATTTCTTCATTATCGATTTGTACACTCCTGGAAATGGAAAAAAGAACACATTGACACCGGTGTGTCAGACCCACCATATTTGCTCCGGACACTGCGAGAGGGCTGTACAAGCAATGATCACACGCACGGCACAGCGGACACACCTGGAACCGCGGTGTTGGCCGTCGAATGGCGCTAGCTGCGCAGCATTTGCGCACCGCCGCCGTCAGTGTCAGCAAGTTTGCCGTGGCATACGCAGCTCCATCGCAGTCTTTAACACTGGTAGCATGCCGCGACAGCGTGGACGTGAACCGTATGTGCAGTTGACGGACTTTGAGCGAGGGCGTATAGTGGGCATGTGGGAGGCCGGGTGGACGTACCGCCGAATTGCTCAGCACGTGGGGCGTGAGGTCTCCACAGTACATCGATGTTGTCGCCAGTGGTCGGCGGAAGGTGCACGTGCCCGTCGACCTGGGACCGGACCGCAGCGACGCACGGATGCACGCCAAGACCGTAGGATCCTACGCAGTGCCGTAGCGCACCGCACCGCCACTTCCCAGCAAATTAGGGACACTGTTGCTCCTGGAGTACCGGCGAGGACCATTCGCAACCGTCTCCATGAAGCTGGGCTGCGGTCCCGCACACCGTTAGACCGTCTTCCGCTCACGCCCCAACATCGTGCAGCCCGCTCCAGTGGTCTCGCGACAGGCGTGAATGGAGGGACGAATGGAGACGTGTCGTCTTCAGCGATGAGAGTCGCTTCTGCCTTGGTGCCAATGATGGTCGTATGCGTGTTTGGCGCCGTGCAGGTGAGCGCCACAATCAGGACTGCATACGACCGAGGCACACAGGGCCAACACCCGGCATCATGGTGTGGGGAGCGATCTCCTACACTGGCCGTACACCTCTGGTGATCGTCGAGGGGACACTGAATAGTGCACGGTACATCCAAACCGTCATCGAACCCATCGTTCTACCATTCCTAGACCGGCAAGGGAACTTGCTGTTCCAACAGGACAATGCACGTCCGCATGTATCCCGTGCCACCCAACATGCTCTAGAAGGTGTAAGTCAACTACCCTGGCCAGCAAGATCTCCGGATATGGACTGGATGAACCGTCGTCTCACGCGGTCTGCACGTCCAGCACGAACGCTGGTCCAACTGAGGCTCCAGGTGGAAATGGCGTGGCAAGCCGTTCCACAGGACTACATCCAGCATCTCTACGATCGTCTCCGTGGGAGAATAGGAGCCTGCATTGCTGCGAAAGGTGGATAAACACTGTACTAGTGCCGACATTGTGCATGCTCTGTTGCCTGTGTCTATGTGCCTGTGGTTCTGTCAGTGTGATCATGTGATGTATCTGACCCCAGGAGTTTGTCAATAAAGTTTCTCCTTCCTGGGACAATGAATTCACGGTGTTCTTATTTCAATTTCCAGGAGTATATAACTGTCTTTCATAAAAGCTGTGGAGCACAACCTGAAGAAGTAATTACACATTCCGATTTTGTCGGTGGAGTTCGGGACCATCTGTTATTCAAATTCTTTACAAATACGTATTATTTTATTCACAATGAATCTCTGAATTTCTTCAGTGATTCACTCTTGCAACTACCATCTATATGCCGACGACATCCAATTGTACATAAGTGCAAGCCCCAAGAACATTGCTGACGCAGTAGCGAGTATGAACGCAGATCTTTGCTCTGTTTCTCTATGGGCACAGAACCTAGGTCTGAAACTAAACCCCAAGAAATCCCAGGTCATACTTATATCTCATCCAAAGTTAATCAGCCGGTACTTTCGCGACACAGTCCCTCAAATACTCCTTAATGGTACTCAACTACCATACCAAAAAACAGTAAAAGACCTTGGAATAATCTTGGATGAACACCTAAACTTGGAAGAACAAACAGTCACAGCTTGCCGGAAATCGTTCTCCTCCCTACATGCAATTCAGAAATTTAGAAAAATATTTCCAACCCATGTTAAACAAAAATTAGTCCAAACACTAGTCTTGCCTAATCTTTACTACTGTGATGTAGTTCAACACGGCACAAATAGTGAAAATTCTAGATGCTTCGAGCTAGTGATGAATGCTTGCGTTAGATACGTGTGCAATATTCGGTTGTATGATCATATCAGTCCTTCATACTCCCAGCTAGGTTGGATACGCCCACATAAGGCACGCGATCTCCACTCTATGTGCTTACTTCATCGATTTCTTAGCCACTGGTGCCCCCAATACTTATCTTCTCACATTAAACACCTATCATCATTCCACAATCGCAATACCAGATCGGATACGTCTAGCATCTTGGCTGTACATAACACAAAATCTTTCTCCGTGTCATTCTCCATCTCAGCCATACGACTATGGAACGCGCTCCCCTGTGATCTGCTTCTTATCCAGAACCACTCAACATTCAAGAGGGAACTCAAAACTTACATATTAGGGACGGTATAGCCAGCATTGTTGTGCTCTTCTCATCTCTTTCTTTCTTCTCTCCATCACAACTTCGAATTTTACCATTCTATTTCTCTTCCTATAACCTATCTACCTCTTATATATCTCTTTCACCCCATTCTATCGTCTTCTGTCTCTGCTCGATGAGAATAACTCACAAGCCGCAAGAACATAACGAGAAAATTCCCAACTAACAATAGGACTGACATTCACAAAAGAAAAGTATGTTTACTTTCATATACATAGTCATTACTATTACTATTATTATTACCATTATTATTCTTGATTGTTATAATTATTTTTTGATTCTTATAATTATCATTGTACTACTGTTATAATCTCTATTTTTTCTTTAACATCAATACTGTATAATACGTTATATGTCCTTAATTTTCTGTAGAAACTGTAACTCGTTCAATCTGAGTATGCCTGGTTAGGTGTAAGAGAGGGCCTGAAGGCCCTAATCTTGCCAGGTAAAATAAATGCATAAATAAATAAATAAATAAAACACTGTGTCATTCAGTTCTCCCAACAATCATCCACATATTTTGAACATACGATTATTATGTAAATTTAATAATAGTAACAAATGAATATTATCAATTTAAAACGTAATTTACTAAACCACAGAAAAAAGAGGTTAATATTGTAGTCTTTATTAGGGAACGTGCCTTTCATAGCTTCTGTTATGCAGGCTGAAAGTGTAGGTACGCAGAAGACTGAAAAAGGAAAGCCAGGTGCATCTGCTGGTAACTGTGCACTGTACGATATGCGACAACGTTATTACCCATATTCCATTCCTTCGCTGAGTATACACCCTTGCTATTACCACGTACGTTAATTGTGTCTTCATCAATGAGGCTGTAGCGAACGGAACGCGAGGATAACGAGCAGACGAGGCAGCTTTGCAGACGAGAGAGGTGTACGTGCCTAGCATACCGAGAAGGGTTACAACAGCAAACGCACGTGTCAATGCAGATGGCCTGCTGCTTAAATTGCGAGGCATTCCAGAGGTCTCGTAGGGCATTGTTATCACTTTGGAACAAGCAGTTGCTCGTATTCGAGTGTTACGCATTGGTTCAAAATTTGGTAGAAAAGTATTTGCTATCTGGTTAATTTTCGTAGCTGGGGTTCTAGGGAAGTAAAATTTGTAAATGGCATCATGATCAACTTTCACTGTACCATTTTTTGAACAACCGATTATTGCAGTTTTGGCCGTGTGACCATTATAAGTGGTAAAATTGTGCTTTAGTACATGTCAAAACATAGAAACATCTGACCTGATTATATATTGTTGCGTCTGTAACATTACCGTCGTAAACATCTTCTACATCAGCCACATCAAATGATTATTCGTGTACACTGTGCGGGCTGTCCCAGGAGTATTGGTCAATATTCAGGGATATGACACGAACGATCATTAGAAGCGAAACCGTCTAGCTGATATGGGCTCTAAAATGCACACCTTGGGAGGTATGAGCAATTATTCGGTAGAAGAGATGTATTTCACAGTTTCGAAAATAAACAAGTGCTCATAGCTCTTAAGGCACGCATTTTATAGCCCACGTTAAGTAGACTGTTTGGCTTCGAGTGGTCTTTCCTGTCATATCCCTGAATAGTGACAATTTCTCCTGGGATACACTGTATAGTATTGTAATACACTGAAGCGCTAAAGAAAGTGGTATAGGCGCGAGCATTCAAATACAGAGATATATAAACAGGCAGGCAAAGCCTATGTAAGACAACAATCATCTAGCGCAGTTGTTAGATCGGTTACTGCTGCTACAATGGCAGGTTATCAAGATTTACGTGCGTTTGAACGTGGTGTTATGGTCAGCATACGAGCGATGGCACACAGAATCTGCGAAGTAGCAATGTATTGGGGATTTTCCCGTAAGACCATTTCACGAGTGTACCTTGAACATCAGGTATCCGGTAAAACGTCAAATCTCCAACATCGCTGCGGCCGGAGAAAGATCCTGTAAGAACGTGGCCACGACGACTGAAGAAAATTTTTAGGTTTCAGCATTGGTAATTATTATTTGACCGTAGTTCAACTTACATGAATGGACAGCAAGACTCTATACGTCTAACTGCAGACAGAGCCAAGAGAGCAAGACAAAACCTAAGTAATAAAATCGAAAAGACAAGCAATAAGAAAAAAAAGACATGGCGTCTTTCCTTAAATGAATATTTATGTCATCGAGAAATCTAATATTTCAATACTACTTGTGATAACAATTCTTTCTTAAGCGCATATCACTGTAATTACTTTTACCACTAATTAGAGGCGTCATACTATGACCGCTTACTCAGTAGAGTAGATGTGTTTTACTCTAGTGAAGAAGAATAGGTGCCCATGGATCTTGTGGGATGCACTTCAGAGCACAAGTTTAACTGCGCATTTTTGTCTTTTTATGAGCCGTACTACCTCGTCCAAAACTAGGGAAAGCCGGCCAGTGTGGCCGAGCGGTTCTATGACCTTCAGTCTGGAACCACCCGACCGCTACGGTCGCAGATTCGAATCCTGCCTCGGGCATGGATGTGTGTGTGATGTCCTTAGGTTAGTTAGGTTTAAGTAGATCTAAGTTATAGGAGACTGATGACCTCATATGTTAAGTCCCATAGTGCTCAGAGCAATTTGAACCATTTTGAACCAAACTATGGAAAGCAGAGAGCTCGTAGTGGAAGAGATTTATTTCGCAGTATCGAAGATGAAGAATTGTTCACAACTCTTAATGTATGCTTTTCAGAGCCCATATTTATTGGACTTTTTTGTTTCAAATGATGCTTTCCGTCATATCCCTGAATACTGACCATTTCTTCTGGGAGGCTAAAGAGTTCTGCTGAGCTAGTTTAAGTTAGAAACAGCTATCACAATCAGTTTAGCCTCCGATAACATCTCCCGCATTAGGACTCTTGTACTACACATTTTCTAAATTAGCCTATGTTCTTCTTCAGCGTTCAAGCTATCTCCATACCAAATTACATAGCAATCGCTAAAGCGATTTAGTAGTGAAACCATAACAGATTATTACTTTCACACGTACACTGATCAGTCGAACATTATGACCAAGACCTACATGTAGGATCAGTGAACGTGCTGTAGAATGGGACAGGCGATCTCTCTGAACCTCGCCGAGGCCAGAGTGTGATGCCTGTGCGTGCCTGGAGACTCGGCACGAGAATATCGACACTGCGCCCCTTGTCGGGTTTTCGAGGAGTGCTGTGGTGCCTTCAACATGTGGCGAAATGTAGATGAAACCTCGTCCGGACGTCATCAGATCATGGGATTGGGCGTCAATCCCTCATTAGAGTTTTCGGATGTCCTAGGCTGAGCAGAATGACAAAACAGGACACTCGGAGGTGGAACTAACGTCAGACTTTAAACCTGATCAGGGTACAAGTTAGTCTGAAAACACAGTGCTCCGAACACTCCTAACTATGGACCTCCGCAGCCGACAACCCATGCATGTACCACACTACGACATCGGCAACTACGACTGCAATGGACACGTGACCGTCGCAACTGGACGTTGGCCAGTGGCACAGCGTGGCATGGTCTGTTCAATCCCGATACCTTCTTCATCAAGCCGATGGGAGGGCGCGAATCAGTAGGCTTCCAGGGGAACAGCTCCTTGACTCCTGTACTGAGGTACGAAGACAAGCCGGCGGCTGCTCCATTATGCTCAGGGAACATTCATGTGGGCATCCACGGGTCCAGTGAAGCTTATGCAATGAACCATGACGGCCAAGGAGTATCCTACACTGGTTGCGGATCACGTAAACCGCTTCAAGACGATCATGTTTCCTGGCGGCAGTGGCATGTCTGAGATAATGTGTTACGTCAGAAGGCCAGGAGTGTGATGGAGTGGTTTGAGAAGCACAGTGGCGAGTTCCAGTTGACGTGCTGGCCCCCAACTCGCCAGATATAAACTAGATCAAACACATCTGGGATGTGATTGAGTGTGGCGTCAGAGCTCATCGTTCCCCTCCCCTTAATTTATAGCAATTAGGTGACTTGTGTGTGCAGATGTGGTGCCAGCTCTCTGCACTGACCTACCAAGGCCCCATTGCTTCCTACCATGAAGCATTGCCGCTGTTATCCGTGCCAGAGGTATACTTATGAGGTACTAGGTCATCATATTCTGGCTGATCAATGTATAATATTAATAAGGAACTATGGATTAAATGCACTGAGGAATGTATATGCTTTGTATTCTTTATGATGAATCGCACTACGTGGAAAATATCAACTAATACCATCATTTTCAGGACTATGTTAAAGTTGAAAAGTGAAAGAGTAAATAATCTTTCCAAAGAGTAAATATGTTACCCTAATTCGCGTGGTATTCTTCAAATGAATAAATATCTTGTACTAAACACCTTCTAAAGTAGTCTAGCCGGCCCGAGTGGCCGAGCGTTTCTAGGGGCTTCCGTCTGCAACCGCGCGACCGCTACGGTCGCAGGTTCGAATCCTGCCTCGGGCATGGATGTGTGTGATGTCCTTAGGTTAGTTAGGTTTAAGTAGTTCTAACTTCTAGGGGACTGATGACCTCAAAAGTTAACTCCCATAGTCCTCAGAGCCAAAGAAGTCTATGTTATTCTTCAGCGTTCAAGCTGCGTCCATACCAAATTGCAACTCAGAGAGAGTTGCTTTCCCATTTGTAATATTACTATGGATTTACACAAGCGCTGTCTACACAATAAATCTCAAAGTTGTCCATTAAAATTAATGCTTACCAACAGAACTCATTTCTCTCGAAGGATTCGAATAAAGTGCTCTGTGACAAGCACGAAGACAGTCGAACGTCATGTGCTTCATATCTGACTGGCGTGGTGATTAGCGTCGTATCTGCTGATATTAATTCTAGGTGAAACTAGTAACGTACAGATAAAAATTAGCATTTTCTACTGAACTTTAACAATACTTCGTGAATAACCTATCACTGAACCCCTCTCGACACATTTTTTGACGTGAGAAGTCTGCTCCTTCGAGCGACATAAATTGCATCTCTCCCAGGGGAGCTGTGTGAGAACAAGTCGAAGGGGAGCGGTTTTTCGATAAACTATAGCAACTCGTTTACTCCAGATAGCAGAATCAAGGAACGATCTATCTTTAACGAACCCAGTGCTGTGGCACGTGACGTGCACGGAAGCGGCAAAAAGTCTGTAAAAATGTCCTAAAAGCCGTGACGAGCTGGGCTGAGCGTCTGTCAAACAAGGCGCCCCTCTGTGCGAACAGCTTCCGCTGGCTACCGGCTCACTGAAGTGAGTGGGGTTGGGGGTGGGGGGGGGGGATGAGGAGGGCGGGGCGGCGACGTGGCGTAAACGGCCAAAGCGGAAACGAAAACACAGTGGCTGTCGGCGGGGACCGGGAGGAAAATCGTATAACGGCGCTCCAGACCCCGAGGCTGTGAGAGGCATGTGCGGCAGAAAGGGAGAGGGGGGGAGGGGGGGCGACACCGGCAGGCAGGAACATACAGGAAGAGAGGAAAAACTGGGGAACTGAAAGGAGTGTTGGACGTACAGTACGTGAGTCAGGTTAGAAGCAGAGGGTACAACAACAACGATTATTAATAAAAGCAGGAGCATCAAACAAAATTTTTGATAGGATAGAGAGATTATTAATAGTCAGGACGCAGCATTTCATATTTAATGAAGAGTCATTGGATTGGTAGAAGTAGTAGCAAGTTCATGCGTAACCCACGGAGGTGTGTTAGGACTTGTTGTTCATATTGTATAGAGGGTGTTCAGAAATTCCCATTACAAAATTCTAGGCCTTTCAGATGGGAGTGAGTATACATTCTGAATAGCAACCAAAGTCCGAAGATGTTACATTTGAAAAAGTATTTGACAGATAGGTTTGCAACAGGGCAGTGATGTGATTCTTCAGTTTCTCCTGGCGTATTTGTTGCTCGAACATATCCACGGGTATACTGCCGTTACATACTGTCCAACGGGCACAATATTTCGACGATCAGACAAGTCACCATCGTCAGGTGCGCTGACGAACTGAGCTCCTGAGGGCGGGCGGCCGATTTAAATACTCTACCCCCGCGGGCCGCTCTCTCCGCCGTCCGCGCCAAAACGCCGGCGGTCGCGAAGACGTGGGCGTCGGAATCTGTCCTGGCGTCGATGTGCTTGCTACGTCTGCCCTGGTCGCCACGTAGTACTTCTTGCTGAGAGTCATCTTAATTACATTTAATGCCGGGTCCCAAGCCTTGCTGAGATTGTAGCAGCAATCTAGATTAGATTAGTTTTACGTTCCATAGATCCGTGTTGAGGAGATCCTCGTGGATGTGGAACATGTCACTTTTTTTTATATAAGATCTTCCCTGGTGCGAATTTCGATAGCTCCCTACAACGCTGTCCCAGATTAGTGTGTGTTTTCTTCCTGTACACACCGTGGCTCAGGGTACCATCAGCTCTTCTCTTGACCATGACGTCCAGGAATGGTAATCTTCCTTCTGCTTCGGTCTCCATAGTGAATTTGATGTTTGCATGTACGGAGTTTAGGTGTGTAAGGAAATCCAGGATCTTGTCCCTACCATGGGGCCAGATGTCGAACGTGTCATCGACATAACGGAAAAAACAAGTAGGTTTACTTCCTGGCAAAATATCTGGCTACTTAGCCCCTATGTAGGTAAATGCCCTCACCATATCCGTAATAACGTGCATTTCGTGAAACGTCTCGACAACTTCAGGCTGAAAGACACTGATATCCTAGTGAGCTTCGACGTGGTTTCACTCTTCACCAGGGTGCCTCTACGGGAGTCAGTCGAGCTTATTGGGTAGAAATTTGACGAGGAGACCACCGAACTCTTTAGGCGCGTCTTGACCGCAACGTATTTTCTGTTTAATGGGGAATACTATGAACAAACGGAGAGAGTCACAATGGGTAGCCACTCTCGCCGGTGGTCGCGAATTTGTACATGGAGTACTTCGTGGAGGAAGCCTTCGTGTCATTCAATTTGAAACCTACTTGTTTCTTCTGTTATGTCGATGACACGTTCGACATCTGGCCCCATGGTAGGGACAAGCTCCTGGATTTCCTTACACACCTAAACTCCATACATGCAAACATAAAATTCACTATGGAGACCGAAGCAGAAGGAAGATTAGCATTCCTGGACGTCATGGTCAAGAGAAGAGCTCATGGTACTCTGAGCAACGGTGTGTACAGGAAGAAAACGCACACTGACCTGTACCTGCATGCACACAGTTGCCATCACCCTTCTCAGAGGAATGGAGTACTGAAAACACTAGTACACAGGGCGCGCAGCATCTCAGACGCAGAGAATCTGCCCCAGGAATTGGGACTTCTCAAAACAGTGTTCCGAAAAAACGGTTACTCGGAATGGCAGATTAGACGCGCTCTCCGTCCCATCACCACAGCACAACCTGTGGAGACGGATTAAGTCACGAAAAAGAGGTATCACAAATGGTTCAAATGGCTTTGAGCACTATGGGACTTAACATCTGAGGTCATCAGTCCCCTAGAACTGAGAACTACTTAAACCTAAATAACCTAAGGACACCCACACACATCCATGCCCGAGGCAGGATTCGAACCTGCGACCGAAAAAAGAGGTATCCACAGCCTTTATTCCGTACAATAGCGCACTATCTGGGAAAATCGCCGTGTATTAAAGAAACACCGAGTTAAAACCGTCTTTTGCCCGCCCAATATAACACGGGCACTACTGGGAAGCGTGAAATATGACCTCCGTTTGAGGAAAGCCGGCATTTACCAAATTCCCTGTGAATGTGGGAAGACTTATATCGGACAGGCAGTACTCACTACGCACCATCGAAGATCGTTGCCGAGAACATCAAAGGCACACTCGACTGAAATATCGAAATAAGTCTGCGGTAGTAGAGCACTGTTTGTCCGAGAAACACGAGATGGATTATGAGCGTACCAAGATCCGGCTCAGACCTCCAAATATTGCGACAGCGTTTTAAGGGAGGCTATCGAAATTCGCACCAGGGAAGATCTTATCAACCGAGATTGCGGCTACAATCTCAGCAAGGCTTGGGGCCCGGCACTGAATGTAATTAACAAGACTCTCAGCAAGAAGTACGAACTGGCGAGCAGGGCGGACGTAGCAAGCACATCGACGCTACAACAGATTCCAACGCCCACGTCTTCGCGACCGCCGGCCCGCGGTCGCCGACGGCGGAGAGAGCGGCCCGCGGGGGGAGGGTATTTAAATCAGCCGCCCACCCTCAGGAGCTCAGTTCGTCAGCGCACCTGACGATGGCGACATGTCTGATCGCCGAAATATTGTGCCCGTCGGACACTATGAACCGGATGTATATCCGTGGATTGTTCGAGCAGGGCAGTGATGGTTGGAGGCACTTACGTCGGATTGGAGGATGTCATTTCAAAAATGGTTCAAATTGCTCTGAGCACAGTGGGACTTAACATCTGAGGTCATCAGTCCCCTAGAACTTAGAACTACTGAAACCTAACCAACCTAAGGACAACACACAACATCCCGCCATCACGAGGCAGAGAAAATCCCTGACCCCGCCGGGAATCGAACCCGGCAACCCAGGTGTAGGAAGCGAGAACGCTACCGCACGACCACGAGATGCGGGCGGATGGCATTTATCATATCTCTCTCACCTGGTTCTAGACTCATTCTTTGTGAGTGTCACAGGTGGTCATCCACAACATACTAGACGGGGCTGGAAGCAACATTCATTCCACGCACAGTTGTTCATGTACTCGTTGAAGGGTTCTCTTCAATGTGATGCCATACGACCTCTTCCAGTTCGGCTGTCCAGCGTCTTCTTGGGGCACAACAGTTATGTCCACTGTTGGTGGAGGTAACCTTCCTTGAAACTGTTGCGTAATTCTGGCGAAAAGTGTACCGATGGAGTCGGACGTTGTTCATTACGATCTTGATAAAGGCGACGAGCAGCTTTCTCCTTCCACTGATCTTAGCCGTACTGAAGGATAATGCCGGTGTGTTCTACAAACGTGTACTCAAACATTGTGCTCTTGTCAATAACAGACAAGTGAATGAGACTAAAACCAAATCAGAGATGGAGGATGACATAATTCAGTTCGATGGAGGCATTCAGCACAATGACTACCCTGTTAACCTGTCTAACAAACATATTTTCAAATGGCTGTAGCTCGGAAACAGTATATTCCTAGACATGGGTTCCTAATCATAATACTACACTCCTGGAAATTGAAATAAGAACACCGTGAATTCATTGTCCCAGGAAGGGGAAACTTTATTAACACATTCCTGGGGTCAGATACATCACATGATCACCCTGACAGAACCACAGGCACATAGACACAGGCAACAGAGCATGCACAATGTCGGCACTAGTACAGTGTATATCCACCTTTCGCAGCAATGCAGGCTGCTATTCTCCCATGGAGACAATCGTAGAGATGCTGGATGTAGTCCTGTGGAACGGATTTCCATGCCATTTCCACCTGGCACCTCAGTTGGACCAGCGTTCGTGCTGGACGTGCAGACCGCGTGAGACGACGCTTCATCCAGTCCAAACATGCTCAAGGGGGGACATATCCGGAGATCTTGCTGGCCAGGGTAGTTGACTTACACCTTCTAGAGCACGTTGGGTGGCACGGGATACATGCGGACGTGCATTGTCCTGTTGGAACAGCAAGTTCCCTTGCCGGTCTAGGAATGGTAGAACAATGGGTTCGATGACGGTTTGGATGTACCGTGCACTATTCAGTGTCCCCTCGACGATCACCTGAGGTGTACGGCCAGTGTAGGAGATCGCTCCCCACACCATGATGCCGGGTGTTGGCCCTGTGTGCCTCGGTCGTATGCAGTCCTGATTGTGGCGCTCACCTGCACGGCGCCAAACACGCATACGACCATCATTGGCACCAAGGCAGAAGCGACTCTCATCGCTGAAGACGACACGTCTCCATTCGTCCCTCCATTCACGCCTGTCGCGACACCACTGGAGGCGGGCTGCACGATGTTGGGGCGTGAGCGGAAGACGGCCTAACGGTGTGCGGGAACGTAGCCCAGCTTCATGGAGACGGTTGCGAATGGTCCTCGCCGATACCCCAGGAGCAACAGTGTCCCTAATTTGCTGGGAAATGGCGGTGCGGTCCCCTACGGCACTGCGTAGGATCCTACGGTCTTGGCGTGCATCCGTGCGTCGCTGCGGTCCGGTCCCAGGTCGACGGGCACGTGCACCTTCCGCCGACCACTGGCGACAACATCGATGTACTGTGGAGACCTCACGCCCCACGTGTTGAGCAATTCGGCGGCACGTCCACCCGGCCTCCCGCATGCCCACTATACGCCCTCGCTCAAAGTCCGTCAACCGCACATACGGTTCACGTCCACGCTGTCGCGGCATGCTACCAGTGTTAAAGACTGCGATGGAGCTCCGTATGCCAGGGCAAACTGGCTGACACTGACGGCGGCGGTGCACAAATGCTGCGCAGCTAGCGCCATTCGACGGCCAACACCGCGGTTCCTGGTGTGTCCGCTGTGCCGTGCGTGTGATCATTGCTTGTACAGCCCTCTCGCAGTGTCCGGAGCAAGTATGGTGGGTCTGACACACCGGTGTCAATGTGTTCTTTTTTCCATTTCCAGGAGTGTATATTATGTACTCGTTCCTCTCTAGAACTCCTAGAAGTTATTAACAGGAATTTACGAACAAGCTGTAATAATCTGGCAGACAATAATAATTACATCTTCGCGCTTTTTGCAGATGACATCGTCATGCATAATGAAGTGGAAACTGAAATCAGGCTTCACAGACTTTGCAATCAAATCCTGAGATGACAGCGGCCATGGGCACCACAGCCACTGCCACGTCCACATTCAGCAGGTGCACCTGTGGCAGGCGCATCCGCCCACTGCACCCTCGTCCCCCCTTTTCCTTTAAGCTCGGGGAATCCCACAGTGTCAGTTCTGTCACTGGTCTGCGTCCCAAGAGGCAGCTTTTTTTTTAATTATTTGGTTACAGGCACAGCCTGTTTCACCAGATACAATTATTTTACATAATCGTACAAACAAGACAGTGGTCTAACTTCGTTACAAAATACGCTGCTTTACAGTTGCTAAGGAACACTGACACTTACAGAGAAACAACTACCAATTCTTACAGAAAAACTGACAATTGCTACACAACACCCGACCAAAGATGGTAAAAGGAAACGCAGAGGGCGGGATGTTTTAACTGCAGAAAAGCCTCTATGCATTCGACACCTCATGCAGTACAGTGCTTGATAAAGGTTGTGAAACTGGTTAGTGTGACATTTCGTGTGGTACGGCAACATGTCTACAAGACGAGTACTTACAATCAGGTATGAGCAGTTCGACAGCTCGATGCCGGTTAAAGTGTCACTACTATGGACACACATATTGGGTGCGGCGAAAAGAGTCATCTCGCGATTAAAAAAGGCCGCTAAAGGATAGAAGGTCATAGACGCATCACCACTTCGCAACTGATTTGATGCATACAAGACAATAGTCCAAAGACGATATCGAAGAAGATCAGAAGGAAAAGAAGAGTGTGATACTCCTGTTCAATAATATACGAGCGATAATCGTACGTCCATCCAGTTGCGGCAAGATAAATCTCGTTGCTAACACACCCAGAAAGAGTCCGCTATCAGCAAGTTAGTGCTTTCTCATAAACATTGTTTAAACCCAAATACCAACTAATACAAGACGTATTGCAAAGTATGACAAACACAACATTCAGTGAAAGCAGTAAAATCGCCCCACAAGATAATGCGAAGCCAAAACCCGTTATCATATTTGATGACGTTGCTGTGGGAAATCAGGACCACATTCGAAGATATTTCTATTTCAATTGTCATATGGTCGTTAACGTATTTTATTTGAGTCGATTTTTTTCAAAACTTTTAAAACAGCTACTGATGATAATGTACACCTCATTGTAACCTTCAAACAAGACGTTTCGAATTTCAAGGGCATTTATCACGCGCATGTAGAGAGTGATACATCATTCAATGAATTTGTACAGATATGCAAGGATTGCTGGAATTGCACACAATATAGGCTTGTTGTTATTGATAAAACAAGAAAACTAAATGATGGTAGGTACAGACGATACTTCCACGAATTTATATGTATATAGTTATGAGAGATGTACTACTGCTGTATATATAGTTTTAGACATCAACCGTATCCCACTTCTTTCAGTATTGATTCTTCCTGACTAATGTCTTAAACTTCAGCCTACTCTTCATCACTACTATAATGTGATCTGAGTCTACGTCTGCTCCTGGGTACGCCTTACAATCCAGTATCTGGTTTTTGTATCTCTGTCTGACCACGATGTAATCTAACTGAAATCTTTCCGTATCACCCGGCCTTTTCCAAGTATACCTCGTCCTCTTGTGATTCTTGTACAGACTATTCGCTATTAGTAGCCGTAACTTGTTACAGAACTCAATTAGCCTTTCTCCGGTCTCATTCTTTGTGCCAAACCCATATTCTCCTGTAACCATTTCTTCTACTCCTTCCCCTACAACTGCATATTAGATTTTGATATGCCTTTACATATTGTACTGCCCTTTCAATACCCTCACACACTTTCTCTATCTCTTCATCTTCAGCTTGCAACGTCGGAATGTATACCTGAACTATCGATATAGACGTTGATTTACTGTCGATTTTGATACGAATAACCCTGTCACTGATCTGTTCACTGTAACACGCTCTCTGCCCCACCTTTTTATTCACAAGGAATCCTTCTCCCGTTATGCCATTTTCAGCTGCAGTTGATGTCACCCTGTACTCATCTGACCAGAAAGCTTTGTCTTTCCACTTCACTTCACTGACCCCTAATATATCTAGATTGAGCCTTCGCATTTCCCTTTTCAAATTTTCTAGTTTCCCTACCACGTTCAAGCTTCCGACATACCAAGCCCCAACTAGTAGAAACGTTATTCTTCCGTTGATTATTCAATATTTTTCTCATGGTCACCTCCTCCTTGACAGTCCCCTCCCGGAGATCCGAATGGGGGACTATTACGGAATCTTTTGCCAATGGAGAGATCATCATGACATTTCTTCAATTACAGGCCACATGTCCTGTGGATACATGTTACGCGTCTTTAATGTAGTGTACATAGGTATAAAGAAGATAACTGCGAAGAAACCATGGGTAACAGAAGAAATACTTCAATTGATTGATGAAAGGGGGAAGTCCAAAAATGTTCCGGGAAACTAAGAAATAAAGAAATACAAGTTGCTGAGGAATGAAATAAATAGGAAGTACAGGGAAGCTAAGACAAAATGGGTGTAGGAAAAATGTGAAGATATACAAAAGAAATGATTGTCAGATGTACAGACTCAGCATGCAGGAAAGTTAAAACAACCTTCCGTGACATTAAAAGGAAAGGTAATAACATTAAGAGTGCAACGGTAATTCCACTATAAAATGCAGACGAGAGAGCGGATAGGTAGAAAGAATACATTAAAAGCCTCTATGAAGAGGAAGATTGGTCTGATGTGATAGAAATAGAAACAGAAGTCGATTTAGAAGAGATAGGGGATCCAGTATTAGAATCAGTATTTGGGTACACCGGTTCCCTTGTGATCACCGAAGTTAAGCGCTGTTGCGAGCGGCCGGCACTTGGATCGGTGACCATCCAGCCGCCTTGTGCTGTTGCCATTTTTCGGGGTGCACTCAGCCTCGTGATGCCAATTGAGGAGCTACTCGACCGAAAAGTAGCGGCTTCGGTCAAGAATACCATCATAACGACTGGGAGAGCGGTGTGTTGACCCCACGCCCCTGCTATCCGCATCCTCCTCGAAGATTGACACGGCGGTCGGATGGTCCCAGTAGGCCACTCGTGGCGTGAAGACAGAGTGCTTTTTATTCTGGAAGACTTAAGATCAAATAAGGCAGAAGGGATAGATAACATTCCATCAGAATTTCTAAAATCGTTGGGGGAATTGCCAACAAAACGACTATTCACGTTGCTGTGTAGAGTGTATGAGAGCAGTGTCATACCATCTGACCTTCGTAAAAGCATCACCACACAATTCTGAAGACCGCAAGAACAAACAAGTACGGGAATCATCGCGCAATCAGTTTAACAGCTCATGCATCCATGTTTCTGACAAAAATAATATACAGAAGAATGGAAAAGAAAATTGAGAATCCGCTATATGATGATAGGTTTGGATTTAGGAAAGGTAAAGGCACAAGAGAGGCAATTCTGAGGTTGAGGTAGATAATGGAAGCAAGACTAAAGAAACATCAAGACACGTTCATAGGATTTGTCGACCTGAAAAAAGCGTTGGACCGTGTAAAATGGTGCAACATGTTCAAAATTCTGAGAAAACTAGAGGTAAGCTATTGGGGGAGACGTGTCATGTACAATATGTTGAACAACCCAGAGGGAATTATAACAGTGGACGACCAAGAACGAAGTGCTCGCATTAAAAGGGGTGTAAGACAAGAATGTAGCCTTTCGCGTCTAATGTTCAATCTGTACATCGAGGAAGCAACGATGGAAATAAAAAAAATGGTTCAAATGGCTTTGAGCACTATGGGACTCAACTTCTGAGGTCATTAGTCCCCTAGTTAAACCTAACTAACCTAAGGACATCACACACATCCATGCCCGAGGCAGGATTCGAACCTGCGACCGTAGCGGTCTCGCGGTTCCAGACTGCAGCGCCTAGAACCGCAAGGCCACTTCGGCCGGCTAGAAATAAAAGAAAGGTTCAGGAGTGGAATTAAATTTCAAGGTGCAAGATGTCATTGATACGATTCGCTTATGACATTGCTATCTTGAGTGAAACTGAAGAAGAATTACATGATCTGCGGAAGGGAATGAACAGTCTAATGAGTACAGAGTATAGACTGAGAGTAAATCGAAGGAAGACGCAGATAATGAGAAGTAGTAGAAATGAGAACAGCGAAAAACTTGACATTATGATTGATAGTCACGTAGTAGATGAAGTTATGGAATTCTGCTACCTAGGCGGCAAAATAACCAGTGATGGAAGGAACAAGGAAGACATCAAAAGCTGACTAGCAATAGCAAAAAGGGCATCTTGGTCAAGAGAAGTCTACTAATATCAAATACGGTATCGGCCTTTATTTGAGGAAGAAATTTCTGCGAATGTCCGTCTGGAGTACAGCGTTGTATGGTAGTCAAACATGGACTGTGGGAAACCCGGAACAGAAGAGAATAGAAACATTTGAAATGTGGTGCTATAGACGAACGTTGGAAATTGGGTGGACTGATAAGGTAAGGAAAGAGGAGGTTCTGTGCAGAATCGGAGAGGAAAGGAATATGTGGCAAACACTGATAAGGAGGAAGGACAGGATGATAGGACATCTCTTAAGACATGATGGAATGACTTCAATGGTACTAGATGAAGCTGTAGAGGGCATAAACTGTAGAGGAAGGAGAAAGACAGTGAAAGGACGTAGGGTGCAAGTGCTACTTTGAGGTGCAGAGGTTTGCACAGGAGAAGAATTCGTGGCGGGCCGCATCAAACCAGTCAGAAGACTGATCACCAAAAAAAAATTCACATGCACGTCGACCACTCATCCTGAGTGGATGGGTACACGTAGACAGAACGTTCACTTGTACATGGATGGAAAAATTCAGGCTCTCGAATGTGGGCTTAGGGGTGTACGCAAGGATCTGCTGACATACTGTCAATCTCTTCTGAGGGAGATCAATGCATTAAATGATGGGGCTTATGAAAATGCAGAAAAAATGTAAATGACTTAACTCTTAACACTGATGCAGTAGAAAGGATTGTACGAGTATATAAGGTGTACCCTGCGTAAGACTCCGGTTAGTGTGTAACAAGATGTTTACCAAGCATAAAGTCATTGAGGCATTGAAAGCAATTCAAGAGAAATTCCTAAGGTTAGGACATTTGGACCAGGACCGAACACGGAGAGAAACCTTTAAGCCAGTTACTGAATTTCTCGGGCAGCTGTCAGTTAAATTATTTGATGATGATTATGATGTTATCACTGATTTCGTTAAATGTCAAGCAAGGTATAGATAGAATATCCGCCATCACCAATGTGAAACCATGTGTGCTTGGCACACAGCTTATAAGTTTAATAGGCAACACAGTACAGTTAGGAGATAGGGAATTTCAAAGAATACTAAGTCTACTCAACATTATTTCGTAAGACCCTCAAAACCTTAAATTATTTGCCCAAAGATCTGGAAATGTATGGTGAATTTTGCATTTAAGTGCTCTACATAAGAAGGAAAATGGACAAGCAAATAGCCAAAGCAGTATGCCATACAAAGCAATTGTAAAGACTATATTAGCTGGTGAAAAAAGCGTCAGTGATGGTATTGCCACCCAACATAAAGTTATAAACAATCGATTGTCATAGTATATATACTATGACGATCCAAATGAACTAACAGATCAACCGCGAGGGAGTAGCCGAGCGGTCTAGGCGCTGCAGTCATGGACTTGGCGGCTGGTCCCGGCGGAGGTTCGAGTCCTCCCTCGGGCATGGGTGTGTGTGTTTGTCCTTAGGATAACTTAGGTTAAGTAGTGCGTAAGCCTAGGGAAAGTGCGTAAGCCTAGGGAATGATGACCTGAGAAGTTAAGTTCCATAAGATTTCACACACATTTGAACATTTGAACTAACAGATCAGCTACGACTGCTCATGGCATCAGCTTCTGCTGGTAGTACAGACCATTTGAATGAGGTTGTTTCAATAACTTCAGAGCTTAGAGAGACAGAGAGGGATACTCGAATAAGTATGGAGATAGTAGTTCTAGATTTGCACAAACCAGCATGCAAAACATACCCTCATAGACTGGTAATGATTAAAGTTTTAGATGACCTATGCCAAGCGGATCTCTTAGATATGAGGGAATATGCACCTGTGAACAATGGTTTCAAGTACAGGAGATAGGCACAATAATATGAACAGTGGCAGTAATGGTATAGTTGTGTTTGGTGGTCAACAACGCACGTAAGGTACGTGTCACGCTGGACTGTACGAATTCAATACGGAAACAGTGCAGGTTGTTTACGAGTAGTACACACTTCGTAATTGCATTCAGAGGCGGAGGTCGACGTGCAGGGAAAGACCTAACAGAGTTCCAAGTAGGGCATTGCAATACATTCGTGATATGAGGAGCACGCAACTAAACTGCAGCGTCTTCCCTGGCCAGCGCAGTTCCCGGGCTTTAACATTAGCGAGTCCTTTTGGGTGCCTTTGGAGCGCTGACTCTGGAGCAGATTTCCGCCTCGCTCCTCACTATAGGAGTGCGAAGAATTTCTGATCAAAGGGTGGCACAACATTCCACTGGAAACTATACAATCATTACACGTCAATATTCCAAGAAGGCTCGCAGGTGTATTACCTGCAAATGGGGGTCCAACCCCTTATTAATAGACCATTACCAAGTAAGTACAGGTGTTCACCTTATTTTGTCTATCACCCGTCTATTTTAATGGTCATTGATACATACTCTAAATTTGCCTGTGCATTACCTGTGGAAACGAAAATGGAGAGAGATGTAGCAGAAGTGTTTGAGAGTTAGTTGCAGACAGGAACTAATTGATGTTCGGACAGCCTTCAAACAGATCATGGTGGCAAGTTTTACGATAGGTATTTTAAGACTGTGAGGGAGTGGTATGGAATACACCAATACTCAACATTCACTTATCTGAAAGCGAGTATCGTGGAACGTTTGAACAGAACAATAAAAGGTCAAATGTGGATGCGATTTCATCTTCAGGGTTCATATAGATGGATAGATATCCTTCCACAAATAACTACACAGTATTATCGAACCAAACACAACACAACAAAAATGAGACCAGTCGATTTTCGTGATAATGGACTCATGGATATGGTATACAATCGCATTAAAATGCTGTATCCACGCAAACAAAAGATTAATGCGGGCAGTTAGTATGTGATTTAAAACTCAAGATGGCATTTAAGAAGTCATTCATTCCACAATGGTCAACTGAAATATTTAGTTTCCAAGATGCATAGAACGAATCGTAAAATGTACATCTTAAAGGATACTGGTGATAACGAAATTGCCGGATACTTTTATTCAGAAGACTTAGATAAAAGCTTGGGGAAAGATGTGTTTCTTGTAGAGAGGATCATAAGACACTAACGCAATATAACACGAGTTAACTGGCTTGGTTTTCCTGCAACACAAAGCAGTTGGATTGACGCTTATGATTTGCTATGTAACGGGGGGGGGGGGGGGGCGGGGGGCGAGGGGGGGGGGGCGGACTACAGCCCTTGTAGGTCTCTCAGCAGTGGGTTATCTGGCTCGTATCGCTGCAGCTATTGCCAGGACAGTCATGAACGCACAGAACTTCCAGGAGGGACTAGAGGAAGCAAGAGGACATAACTAATAAAAGAAAAGCACCAGTTTGCTTTTGTCCTGCACTATTACTTTTATTGTGTTAACCGGTTTTCAGCTTACAAGGTCATATTCAGACATTTACTAAGTATTTTCATTAAAGAAGTTACGTTGTTTGTAAACAACGTTGGAAGAGAAGTTAGACGTCTAGATTGAAGCAGAAACCTACAGTAAGTAACTACGTGATGGAAGCAACGGCCAATGGGAAAGGACTATACCTGAAACCATACAAGAAATGACTAGGTCTCTTCGTAAAGAAAAAGAAAAGCCCATTAGCCATCCTGCCAGACAGAACGCTTACAATTGCAGATTTACTTAATTCGTTCGAAAAAATTCAACATTCCAAGATTCCGAGATGTGTTTATGCGGAAAACATCACTGAAGACTATATGAAAATGTGGAACTGTGAATTTACTCGTAGATGTCGTTGGAGGACCTGGAATACACTGGGTGGCGTATGTTAAGATAAAAAATACAAATAACATCTGCTATTATAACTCATTTGGTGTCCTGCATCCTACAGAAGAATTACAAAGATACTTAACCAGCAAAAGACAAGTGTTCTACAGATTTCAAGGCAACCAAGACTTTAGTATTTACCTGTGTGGACATCTGCGCATCATGTTCCTCCTGATCTTTACAAGGAGAGATATACACTCATGCTCATAAATTGAGGATAATGATGATACAAGGTGAAACAACGCTCTGGTGGGCGGTTTGCGGGTTTAAATCACCTCGGGGTATGACCATGCGGTGCATTTGTCCTGCGGTCGTCGCACGGTGGCGCTGGCAGCAGTCCACATATGCAGAGGTGTGTTGGTGCATAATCGGCCCCTGTGGCCGAGCGATTCTAGGCACTTCAGTCGGGAACCGCGCTGCTGTTACGAACGCAGGTTCGAATACTGCCTCGGGCATGGCTGTGTGTGATGTCCTTAGGTTAGTTAGGTTTAAGTAGTTCTAAGTCTAGGTGACTGATGACCTCAGATGTCACGTCTCATAGTCCTTAGCGCCATATGAACCATTTGTTGGTGCATGTCAGAGTACGGTGCAGCGAGTGAGTCTGCAGACGTTTTCAGACGTGCTAATGATGACTGTGGGTCGCAAATGACTCAAAGAACACATATTTATGACGTTATGAGGGGTAGAATACTAGGGCGACTGGAGGCTGGTCAAACACAGTAGGTCGAAGAGCGGGCCCTCTGTGCGCCACAAAGTGTGATCTCAAGATTATGGCAACGATTCCAGCAGACAGGAAACGTGTCCAGGCGTTACTGGACGGGACGTTCACAGTGTAAAACACCACAAGGCCGATATCTCACCATCAGTGCCTGCAGGCGGCCACTGAGTACTGCAGGTAGCCTTGCTCAGGACCTTACCACAGCCACTGGAACAGTTGTCCCCAGACACACAGTCTACAGACGACTGAACAGACATGCTTTATTCTCCCGAAGACCTGCAAGGTACACTCCACTGACCCCTGGTCACAGGAAAGCCTGGTGTCAAGAACACACTACAAGGTCATTGGAAAAGTGGTCCCGGGTTATGTTCACAGACGAGTCCAGGTTAAGTCTTAACAGTGATTCTCGCCGGGTTTTCATGTGGCGTGAACCAGGAACCAGATACCAACCCCTTAACGTCCTTGAAAGCGACCTGTATGGAGGTCGTGGTTTGATGCTGTGGGGTAGGGTTATGACTGGTGCACGTACACCCCTGCATGTCTTTTACAGAGGAACTGTAGCAGGTCAGATGTATCGGGACGTCATTTTGCACCAGTATGTCCGCCTTTTCAGGGGCGCAGTCGGTCCCACCTTCCTCCTGATGGATGATAACGAACGTCCCTACCGAGCTGCCATCGTGGAGGAGTACCTTGAAACAGAAGATATCTGGCAAATGGAGTGGTCTGCCTGTTCTCCAGACCTATACCCCATCGATCACATCTGGGATGCTCTTGGTCGACGTATCGCAGCACGTCTTCGAACCCCTACGACACTTCAGGAGCTCCGACAGGCACTGGTGCAAGAATGGAGGCTAGACCCCAGCACCTACTCGACCACCTGATCCAGAGTGTTCCAAACCGTTGTGCGGCCTGTGTACTTGTGCATGGTGATCATATCCCATATTGATGTCGGGGTACATGCGCAGAAAACAATCGCGTTTTGTAGTACATGTGTTTCGGGATGGTTATCTCAACTTATTACCAATACCGTGGACTTACAGATCTGTGTCGTGTGTGTTTCCTATGTGCCTATGCTATTAGCGCCAGTTTTGTGTATTTCCACGTTATGTGGCACCACATTCTGCCATTACACTTAATTTATGAGCATGAATGTATAATGAAATGTATTAAGCATCCATTGAGCAGTTAATGTCCAGATTCAATCTTGTACATTCTGGCTTTAAAAGCACGATCGTCTGAATTACGTGCGAATTTCTTCCCGCCGATTGATTTAAGCAATGGAATGCTCTGATTGGGCTGGAGACATACAACAGAATTCCGAATATCACGGAGGCTAACAATAAACTGCATCTGGTAATTAACGGCAGAAAAGAAATTGTGGAGATAGAACCTTGCACAAACGATATAGAGGATTTGAAGGACTTTTTCAAACGTTCTGGAAAAGTAAAAGAGCTATTTGCAAACATCAATACACTTAAATCGTAAATATGAGCTGTGAATGCTACGTCTCACTTTAACCAGGAAGGTTCGACAGGACGAAGACTGGGTTTCACAAAAGGGCAGGTCTTGAAGAAGGATTCTGGTAAATTTTACAGTTCTTATCAGACACTGGATATACTTCCTATCAGTAAAATCCGTGTTGTGTGTAACATTGCAACGAAGTCGTATCTCAACGATAGATTGATTCACACCATTTACGGATTCTTTCGTCAGTTTGTAATCTGATCCTCCCACCACACCACTAATTCTCTGTCTCTGCATACGTTTTGAAAGATTTGTGATGCGTAAAATATACAAAAGTAAAACTTTCTACTATCTTCATTTTCTCTTCTTTTTGTTGACTACAGTTATTGGGTCTAGAGGCACATTTCTGCGGCTTAAATTTTGATGAATAAATAACTAACGAAGATTTTCGTGTGTTATTCTTGAATTTTATTCTTCGCCACATTTATCAACATCACATCGGCCTTATAATTTCCACTTCTATCACTCCACAAATTTCATTATTAGTAAAACCATCAAAAACACGTCTGATTCTATCAGAGGCATGCCCACAACTGCCTACATTCTGCGGTACTCACAATATTCCAAAGAGTTTACAAAGCAAAAGAGTTTACAGACTTTCTTGACAAAAGAAGAATCATCACCAAGATATAACATTATTTTATAAATAAATCTAGAAACAAATTTAATAATTAACGTTAGATATTGCAATTTTAAGTATACCAGAACTTTCGTAATACCAAATATATTTTTTAAAAAAAGAGAGTAATTTTAACCGTACGTACAGAGTACTAACAAATTAACTTTTTTATGTATTTTAACCTGAAATGTAATACACCGTTTACAAAATTAAATGAAATACTTTCAGTGAAACAGTGTACCAGATTCAGGATTAATCCTGGTATCAGCTACTTCCATATATAACAAAAAGGTTACGTTAGAAAAAGGTGTCCAGTTACAAGATGGCCAACTATGCAATGTACATCCCAGTGACAGTTCAGAGACTAAACTAACTGGAGATGCGTATTGCAGACAAGAATAATCAAATTGTTGACTATCATGGTGAGCAAATAATTGTTGCGATTACGTCTAAGACAGAATGAGCGTAAAGCATAGAACCAGTGCACACAACCCACAGCACGCCGAAAGGTGATAACACCTGCGAACTACGAGTCGCTCAACATAACGGCCCCAGTAGAATATGGAAGCTAATACCTCTCGCATAAAGCTTATGCTTCAAGGTAGTTTAACAAGAACGATGAAATTAGGATCGTCATCCAACACTAAGACATTGTAACCCTCCCATGCAAGAGTTTTATACATGTGAATGGAGCATTTCAGAAAAACTATGGTTCTCCCACGATGTAGCTAAAGATTAAACATAATATTTTTGTATTCCTGTTTGAAGACATACGGTATGAACTTCACGGGGTTGAAATTGGCCGTACATGTAATGTAAGCATAACATAAGCCATTGAAACATATGTCTATGCCTCGTCACCGGATTTCAATGGTTTATAAAATGCAGATTGGTTCATAGGTGAGACAGTGGGTAGAACAGCAGAGGAGTACAAAGATTTTATGCATGCATACCTCTAAAACTGCTCATGGGGCACTTTTAGGACATACAAAGAATTATTATGAATACTAAACAGGAGCTTTTTCTGGCATAGACTATGACGGACAACATCTCATACATTCAAGGACCTCTACTGGAGAACAAGATCGACGTCACTAAAATAATATTGAAAATGTCCCACTTCATTGTAGGGGACAAGGAGCGGTTGAAGCTTTCGCATGTTCTGAGTGCAGGTGCATACTTACCATTAAGTTTCCGTCCATGGGAGTTTTTTGAACACCCAGTGCTACCAGCAACAACAAGACAACCGTGAGCTATTAAAATCTCTGTTCAATTGGAGACAGGCGCTTCAGTCCGGAACCACGCTGCTGGTATGGTCACAGATTCGAATCCTGCCTCAGGCATGGATGTGTGTGCTGTCCTAAGGTTAGTTAGGTTTAAGCTGCTCTAAGTCTAGGGGACTGATGACCTCAGATATTAAGTCCCATAGTACTCAGAGCCATTTGATTTTTTGAACTGAAGACACCCAGATTCGTCATACTTGCGTTTCAGACCGATAGAGAGGGAGCATACCAATAATTCCATCGAATTTCACAACTGCAAGTTAACTAATGCCAGAGTTTACATGAATTCGGAATTCTATTTGTATGAGAATTTATACCTACAGTGGGACTAAAATGTACACAGTCTAGCATTTGACACGTATGCAAAGTTCTGTGCTTCTTACTATAAGAGGAGGGATGTCTAATAAGCCCAAGTAAATTCAAGTAGCTCGCACCAATCACTGTAAAACGCTGCTCGAGCAGAACGAGACAACAGAATCAGGAGCTGTAGATGTGCAAACTGAATTTGAATCTCCCACGAATTACAGAAGCGTCAGCTCTAGTTATACATGACCGCATGGTTAACTATTGGCCGCTCACTGGTGATGTGCAACTAGATGTTAATTGAAGAAGTGCTGTGCATGCCCACAACTTTTCCCAATGGCATCTCGAGGTGTGAACATAACTGCAGATGTTCAGGGTTTCTATGATGAAGAGCGCAAACAGTCCATATTTAAAGTTGTTGCATTCGTAGCATACACAGAAGATAATGGCATAACGCAAAGTTCTCAGTAATCATTGCATCGCCAAGGCTTTTCAAGGATGCGAGGTGTACTAAAACATGGAGGAGTACTAAGTGCTTAATGTGTTTCCACACTGGAATTCACAAAATGGATCCTGGTACACCCTGTAAAGATAAGGTGTTGTCGCTTCGACTATTTGACCACACAGATACCATCATCTATGTCAAGGGGGAAGGAGATCACGTGGATGCAACGAATCTTCAAGTATGCTGCTATTCAGGACCTAGAATTCTACAGGTGTCCGGCTTTCCATCGACTCAGGAAGAATAACAATATGTGACAAAATAGTGTTGTGTCTGCTTATGAAAATGCAAAATTACTTTCAAGTTTGACAATAAATAAATAAATTCGTTACCTTGCATTGTGTGTACTTTTTCTTTCTGATTTCTGCTCACACTTTGATAGTCTGCAACTTTGCCCTGATACTATCTCTGTGGTTCTACTCAAGCACAGGTGATACAATTTTAGGCATGTTCACTACATGTCTCGTCTTTGGAAGTAGTCAATAACTGATAGGTTTTCTGTAAATAACAATAGAGAGATATGGTAAAGAATTTTTCACTTATTATTCTCTTCTTGAGATACAATTTGAGTTCCCATTAGTTAATACACTTCTTTTGGAAAGAATAAATTAAAAAAAGTTAACTGGTTGAAATATTTACAATGTTCAGATAGATATAAACCTACACTAAAAACTAATGTGGAGATATTTTTACTACAACTAAATTACACAGTCCCAATAGGACCAATTACATGGATGAACAATAATTTTGATAGAATGTAAACTACACACACTTACAAATTAATCTGACTTGGACAGCTAACAGCAGGTTAAACTTAAAAACTATTCTGTTTACAAAGGTACACACACACACACACACACACACACACACACACACACACACACACAAACACAAACACATTCACACATTCATACACACGATGTGCAAGATACAAAAAAAAAAAATACATTTGTTTTTCCTCTGACATGCAAGGTACATTTTTTAACAGTTGTAGTGATATTTTATTTCTTCATTAGGATATACATTGTGCGCATCTATATTTACATACACTCTTAGCATGCACATCATGGAAATATACTTACATGTGTGTACACAGTAGACACATAGTGTGCATGTATAAGTATTTACACCACACACACACACATACACACACACACACACACACACATTTACTTACACTATGATAAAGGAACCGTATTATTCTGCCATGTCCACACCCAGCCTAATTCTCTCCCCCTCACAGTCGAGTTTCAGTCTCATCATCAAAAATGTCCTTATTTGTATTCGTGAGGCGACAGACCAATTTTAGATGGCAGTACTGTGTACACTTTTTGTCCTCCCAATCGAATACTGGTTTGCCACACCGTATGTCGTGGTTTCAGAAGAGCACCGCGGACACCACCGTACAGGTACTGCAAATAGCCTTCTAATGAAAGTGCTCTCAAATACCACATGGTGCACACCCTTAGACCGCCTTTGGGTGGCGTCCTCCAATGTATGATATGCATACATTTTTGCTTGCAGGCCCACAAACTCCACAGTTGATGACCCATTCCCCTCATCTTTCATAATGCTGATAACCTTCTCGTTCCGCGGAAAAATTCTGTAAAGGTTATCAGCTACATCTGAATACCTGTTCATGAGGCTACGTGTTCACTGTAACACTTCCTTATTTCATACGGATCACAATTGTTCATCCAACAGATGAAGTTATCTGAACCGTATAAAGTAACTTTGATCAGAAAAAAGAGTTTCCGAAAACTCCTAGTGGAATCGGTACAAGTGGAGTTTGGGTAAGCCTAGTATGCACATCCCCATATGAATAAATTTCTTGAGCCCCACTGCAACCTTCGTCATCTGCACAGCTACAATGTCCTCACTGAAAATGGTGACCCACTTAATATTTGGTGTGGTGATGCATTTTATTGCGCTCCAACGCCCATCCCACGTGTTTCCCTTGATTTTCCACCTTCTATTCATCTTCGGGCATCGAAACTCGCCAGTCAGCAGAGGTTGTTCCACGTCATGCCCACATAAGTTATTCACACCCAAATACATTATGTAACTCGAAACAAGCGATGGGTTAAAAATGTTACCCATCTGTGAGTTATTTGCCTTTGCATGGCTTCGGACACATTGGCAAAGTCCGCCATGGATCCCTCGCTCTAAGAAAAGAAGCATGTGAGGATCAGCCAATAATTCGATGCTACGTTTTGTTTTCTTGAGCATTGCGTCCAAAGACAACCCACGTGCTGTGTAACAGGAAGGCGCGATCCAAGGTATATGTGATCATGCATAGACTATGGAATTTCTCGAAAACACTGGCAAGCAATCGCATTTCTGTGTCCATGTAAAGCAAGTGGAGATAGTGAATCAACGCCAGACATTCAAGGCATGCTCAAACTCTGCATCCAATGCCTTTTCGACAAGCGAGTTATGGCTTCGCTTGTTAGGTTGCTGGAGAGAGCGGTTGTGTTGGGTCGGCTAGTTGAAACTTTTCCTCATCTATAAATGCACCTCAGGTGAAATGCACATTCTTGCTAGATAGAGTTTCAACGAGATACTGGAGTGGTGCCTGCATACAATGTAGTCAGTCAAGGAAACGGAGCGTAATTCCTGGCGTCGTTCATTACGAGAATGGAATGCATTTCTCGAATCTCTCAGACTGGACGCTCATCTGATAATTATCCATAACGAATTTAGCCTAGTGCTCAGTAAGAAAGTGAGCCTCATAGCCGCTTAAATTATGAAAGAAAACGGGTATATGTCGTAGTACTTCAACTTGCATGTACTGCATGTATTGTGAGCTGCAGTACGAAACTCTCCCATAAGATGGTATGCTCAGTCTAACGACAAGCCACAAATATGACAGTCAAACACGTTTTTGTACAAATCTTTATTTTCCTTCGATTTGGCCATGGGAATGTTGGTTCTGTAAACCTTATCAACTTCCCATGAAATTATTTCAGCTTAGTGAGCAGCCAAACAGCAGGATTATCCCTGACACAAGATTTGAGACTGTTAAGACTTGAATCATGGGACGATACAATTTGGAGTGCAGTTGCATATGGCGTGTGTTTTTCTGTGAAGGTAGTATGTAAGGCTTTGAGGTCATCTTTACAGCAGGTCATTCAAGTCAGTGTACAGCACAAGTGGGCATCGCTCCTGACGGTGAACATTTTTAAAATTTGTGAATTTCTTGTCCTCAAGAGGTATAATAACAAGCACTGGGTCCTTGGAAACGCAATGTTATACATTTTTTGCTAAATACTCGCTTGTCGAAAAGGCATTGAGGGATCTTACACAAATATGCTTTACATGAATATTTTTGACAGTTAGGAGGAAAGGAGTTTGGACATGTCTTTGACTCAAACATATAATAATTGCCTTTCTCCTTACTTTTCTCGTTGTGGAATAGGAGCATGTTTACATGCCGCTTACACGTACTGGCAGATTTTGAGAAATGGAGCGGTCCGACTGCTATATGTTTATCCTGCTTGTCCTGTTCATCTAACTTGCGTTTCTCCCAGCCATAACTATGAACCGATACAGTGGTATTCTGGACCTGACATTTAGGTCTGTCCCAGAGTGCAAAATGGAACTCAATACTGGCAAAGTTATAACACACACGAACATTAAGTTTTTTTTACCGTATTGTGTTGTACACTTCAGATCTTTCTCGTAATTTTTCTCACAAGCCAGAATTGACCATGCAAAACAAACCTCATCCTTTCCATTTTTGACATTAATGCATATCTTCTTATCTGCTATACATGTAGGAAGCTTGATGTAGCTAGACGCTCTCTTTACTGGGTCATAGAGATGCGTGTAGGTGTCCAGGTGTAGTACTCAACTGAGTGCTTTACCTGACACTCTAACTTCCACCTGGGTAAACTGGTCAATTGTAGCTCTCAAGGTGGACTCATGAAGCCACTGGGCTATTGATGTGCTCCATAATACCACACCATTACCCCCCCCCCCCAAAGATAATGGAAGGCTTTTCTCTTCAACGCCAGAGGCATATTTGGATGGGTACTACAGTTAGATGCACAGTATTGCTTTGCATTTATTGGAAGGATACTGTGGATCATTAGCAACAGGAAGTCACTGTTTGAGAGACCCTACAGGGTCGTGGTAACTCCTGCCGGATTCCCTATTCTAGTGGACGATATTCGTTCCTCGAAGATCCACAATAATTACTTGCAATGACGCTGCTGCGATTCTGATGCTGCTGCTTGCTCTCAGCAGTAAGATCATCAATTATATGATGGATGTATACTGAAACAATAAGACGAATTGTTTTCAATACGACTACAACGAAATTCTTAGTGGAAATCATGTAGAATAGCAATGACTCACTTACCACTAAATAACAGCAAAATACTACATATATGAGGAAGAATATACAGGGTGATTCACAAACTATTGCCACCTAGAATAAATCCGAAAGTAGGATAGTAGATGAAAATTTTGTGGGACAAATGTTGCATGGGACAACGGGGGCCATAACATGACGTTGGTTTTTTATTGCTAGGTGGGGTAGCGTCAGAGATATGAAGATCAAATTTGTTTTTTAAAATGGGAATCTATAGTTTGGTACTTATTTTTTGATAGCGGCTATCTAGGCGAATGGTTCAAATGGCTCTGAGCACTATGGGAATTAACAGCCGAGGTCATCAGTCCCCTAGAACTCAGATCTAACTAAAACCTAACTAACCTAAGGACATCATACACATCCATGCCCGAGACAGGATTCGAACCTGCGACCGTAGCGGTCGCACGGTTCCAGACTGAAGCGCCTAGAACCGCTCGGCCACTCCGGCCGGCTCGAGGCGAATCCATTGATGTGTAACTGTAAGGTCTTTGAAGGTCAACTAAGGTCAAGTAGGTGGCATGAGAAACCATTTACAGAAAGTGTTCGAAGTGATGACCATTGGTATCACTGCAGTGCTGCAATCTTCTTATTATGGATTGAGTGGTATTCTTTATCACTGCGGCACTTATCAAAGCAGATATTCGCCGAATACGGCGTAACTATCTAACGTGCCATTGACAAGTAAACACCATTCGACGGTTTCGCATTACAACACTAATAGGAACGGTAAAACTAGTATCGTCGAATCAAGCGAGTGTGAATGATGTATTCCTTTGAAGAACAAGTCGACATGCTTCTCACTTACGGAGAATGTCAACGAAATTCAGTGAGAGCTAGAGGCTTATACGCTGAGAGATATCCTCAACGTACTCAACCTATGCGTCGTACATTTAAATATGTGTACGATAAACGTAAAACAACTGGATCTTCAAGGCATCGGAAACATATCCGGCAAAGGAAAGTTATTAACGATGAAATGGAAATTGGTACTCTTGCCACTGTGGTTCGAGATCGTTGTGTTAGTTAGCGTCAAATCGCAAGGGAACCTGGCATGAGCCAGAGTATTGTAGTTCGTGTTCTGCATCGCCATAAATCTAATCCTTACCGTATCAGTCTCCACCAAGAATAATCTGGTACAGATTGTATGCGTCGCATTGGATTCTACCGATGGGCTTAACTTCAGATTCAGAGAAGTGACACATTTATTAATGAGACCTGGATGGGCAGGTAACCAGGGAGCGCACAGGATAAGCTTACGGTTGTGGATGGGGCCGTAAACAGTCACTGTGCGTTGCAGAATCAAACACACTATTTTTCTAAGAACCACTTATTTACACTTGGCTTAAGGATCACAACCAAATAATGCGGCTGACTGCCTAGTTAAAGAAAGCTTAAGGTGGTTTCTGGGCTGAAGGCTCAAAACCACACAGGGAACACAAGAACGGGTGAAGGCCTTTCCTAGAAATCAAAAGCAAATAAAAATAGAAGACAAAATTAAAAAAAAAACATGCAATGAAAAGAATGAACGGCTGAAGGCCTAGACTACATGTCTGAAGGACTACTATAATTGAGGCACATTAATAAACAATTTTTTTAATCAAGAAAATTTCTTTTAATTAATTTTAATTTTTATAACCAACATCCTCAGTTGCAATGTTTACCAAGATTTACCTAGGTTTCACTCGGGATAATACAACTTTCTTCAGCATAAAAGTAGTTACCGTTTCTCCGAAGTGGACATCGTCAAGTTAAAATTACAAATCCATAAATTATCGTCAGACTGTAAAAACTTATCTGAAAGTGCCTCAGTCGCACTTCGCGACCGGGATGTGGCAGCATCGAGTGCTGTATTGGAAGCTCTGTGCCCAGCTGAAGGCTGGCCCAGTGCATCTCAGAGACGCGATCACGTGTTTTTTCACCAGATATGTTCAAGCGATGTTTAAGTATTTCTCGACGGCATCTCTTGTGCAATCGGAAAAAGCGCCGTGAATTATTCGCATGTTCCACACACTGCCTTGTCACCCACAAATTGTTTAAACGATATTCCAACACTGTCTAGTATCCCACAAATCGTTTAAATAAATAAATAAATAATATTCCACACATCGCCTTGTATGCCAGAAATTGTTTAAACTACATTCATACACTGCAATCGATTTCCCACCAAATAGGCAGTCAAGTCTATTAGTCAATCAATATTTTCAGAAGTGGACAGTATCCGTCAATAGCATGCAAAAAAATGGTTGAACACAAGAGAATATCGATTTAACTGATTAGTCAATGAATTTGATGGAGTGAGGGGTATTCGAATAACTCTGGCCTGAGCAGACTAAGCTCATGTTCAACGATAGAATATCGAGAGGGAGAGGGGGAAGAGTGTCCCAGCACTGACACTTAAAAGGTTGCGAAATTCAAAAAGTATCATAGAATCGGCAGGGGAGGGGGAGGGGTGGGGGAAAATTGTCCCAGAACCGAGCAATAGGTTAAGGGGGAAGACAAAGAAAATTTCCCAGGACCAGCTTTCAAAAGTGTGTGAAATTCAAAAAATGCACCAGTATCGGTGGGGGGATGGGGGATGGGCAGGTGGGGCCACGTGCCAGATGGGGAAAATCCATGAGGCCATCAGAGGAAAGGGGAATTTATTGCTCAATTAATTAATTTTCATAACGAATTTTATATCAGTTTGATATAAATTGCGCCATAGCAGACATTATTACACTACTTCTCGCCACGAGATAGTATGGACAGAGAGGGAACACTTTACACAGCGTAGAATATTCATGAATGCCATACATATGGCATAGGCGTTATGGTACATTCAGGCGTTATGCACAATGGCCAAATACTGCTGTATAGCTTTGTGTGAGGGATTGTTTCAGCACATTGGTATTTGCAGGAAGATTATTGTTTATCACTGTCTGCTTAGGGTTCAAATGGTTCGCATGGCTCTGAGCACTATGGGACCTTGAGGTCATCAGTCCCCTAGAACACGGAACTACTTAAACCTAACACATCCATGCCCGAGGCAGGATTCGAACCTGCGGCCGTAGCTGCAGCGCGGTTCCGGACTGAAGCGCCTAGAACCGCTCGGTCGCAACAACCGGCTCTGGTTAGAGCTGCGGTAGGTCATGACTTCTTTATGAACGACAATGCCCGCCCACTAAGGTATGGGACATACTGGAAAGTAAAGATGTTGAAAGTATGGAACAGCCTGTGTACTCCCGGGACCTAACCCTACAGAGAATTCTGGGATGCTCTTGTCATATGTGTTTCCCAATGAACACCCCCTCCCCTAACCATGCCGATACTGAAAACCACCTTGAAAGGGGAGTGGGACAATGCCCCCCCCCCCCAAGAACTCCTCAACAGTTTGGTAGCCAGGATGAATAACAGGTGCAACATGAGTATTAGTGCTCGAGGAGGGAATATCTCTTACTAAAGTCCGACATCGACCTTTATGTTGGGAGTCTAACCTGTCTCAAACATTGAACTTTGTTCATCTCTCTTATCTTGCTTTCCCATGTGGTGAATCCTGTAGCATTTTTCTTTGTAAATATACCACCTCATCCCTGTTATATATGTACTGTGCGCCTCGTTGTCCTTTATTGCCTGTCATTATTCCTGTCAAGCAATCTCTCTGTTCCTTACCAATTGACAAACAGTGTATTAAACAAATCTGAACGAAATAAGTAGTCAGGAAAGTCTTTTAGTCTGACTGCGCCATTACAAAAAATATATATATATATATATATATACACCAAGGTCTGCCAAGGCCCTTACCAATGTTGTATATATATATATATTGAACATCAGAGAATATCTTCCAATTTTAAATTTCGGTTTTACAAAGACGGAAGAAACTGCAAATACATCTGGCTACAGATCTGTTCATGGAACAAAGATCTACTCTGAGAGAAAAGTAGTCCTTAATTTTAAAATACTGTGCAGCATAATTGTGCTTGGATACTGTATTAGAATCTATTAGAATATGTACAATGTCCTTGTCAATGAGTCAGGAATCACATCTTGAAGGGTACTCATGTGACCTGGTCTTATCAATGTGTTAAGAGCAATAATTCTCTTCTCGTAAGCGTCAAACTGAAAATTCAAGGCTGGTCTAAGATCTGTTGCTGAATCACTCACTATCGCGTATCTTTGATGATTTGATCCACCAGTCAAAGACTTCAAGACTCCAAAGTCAGCAGCCTGCATCCCAGTAGGCATGGCCAACAGCACCCAGCGTCAGCAGCTGGCCTCTGAGTCAGAGGCCTCACGCATCCACAATCAGGCACTTTCACAACGTGCTGTCCAGGTCACAGCTACACAATCACAACAACGTTAGGCTACCGCTCATGACAGCCAACAATCCCACGCCCTCTCTCAGCAGGGTCTTGCATGAAACGCCTCCTGCTGAAGTAGCAACCATCTGGCCTAGGCCGAGTTAATCAGCAGCCTTCTTCCACACCTTCAGTGCACATGAAGATATACAGCGCCAGTTCTAGAATGTAGCCAACCCCAGCACACGGCCCCAGCACAAAGGGGCTAAGCGAGGTGGCACAGTTGTCACCATGGTGGGCTCGCATTTGGGAGGATGAAGTTTCAAATCCCCATTCAGAAATTCAGATTTAGGTCTTCTGTGATTTCCCCAAATAGCTTAAGGAAAATGCTGGTGTGCTTCAAAACATGTCTCTGAGCACAATCTTAGGTCATCAGTCCCCTAGAACTTAGAACTACTTAAATCTAACTAACCTAAGGACATCACACACATTCATGCCCGAGGCAGGATTCGAACCTGCGACCGTAGCAGTCCCGCGGTACCGGACTGCAGCGCCTAGAACCGCACGGCCACCTCGACCGGCTAAAAATTCTGGTGTGCTTGCTTTGAAAGGACACTCCCCGCTTCCTTCCCCACCCCATCCCCAATTCATTGTCATGATTCATCTCTAACGGGCTCGATGTCAGCGAGACGTTAAACTCAAATCTTTCTTTATTCCTTCTTTCTAAAACGAAGTCGTCGATACTGGCCCTATGTGACAATTATGGGCAGGAGGAAATACATTCACGTAATTCTGATACAGATGGGAGATGGCTAGTCACAACCATAAAGACATAAATGTACTCTGATAGCATCTGGCGTTGAATCAGTTAGCCACAGCACTGTGGGAAAAGTATGACGCCATCAAAGATATCCATGCAGCAAAGATATGGTCAGCGAGACTTGGCAGCATCGTGAGTGCCTGACAACTTGCAAATGGCGGTTCTTGCTGCAGGCAGGCCCTGTGTTTCTAGATGTGAATCGCGTTGGACAGACAGCGTTGAGCCAACCAATGAAATATCAAAAGGCTCCACAAAATTTGGGAGACCCTAGCAATCGTAATGGATAGATCCAAGAGGACGGCAGTTGCTGTTGAGTTGAACTCAGTTTGGTTTCATGATTGAGCCAGCGATGTACGCAATGTTCAGTTACGACTTGGAAAATTATTATGTGTACAAATCATTGTGTTTGTGACTGCCTTCTTAGTAACAACTCATTTTACCATTATTCAAGGCAGTTTCTTTTCAGCACTTTGTTACTATCACAATAATTTTCGTGCCTTAAGAACAAAAGACTAAGTCAAGGCTTCAGCCGTAGGAGAGAGCACTCAAAGGTTTTGGGGTCACAGATATGCAATCTCTATGTCATCGGCATGGAAAGATTGCCCGGTATAGGTGACGACTCGACAGATGCATTCACCTTCGTCATAACTCATAATCTTTAATTCACAGACGTCTTTCGGTTCATTCTATAGAGAGAGCTTAATTAAATGTTTTTTCGTTTGCCATGAGCTGGGTCACTGTGCCACGATTGTCGAATAGGATACAGAGGGCATTTCGTCTCGGATTTGGCACTGAAGCCACCAACCAGGAAAACCCTAGTCCACTGGTTTTAAGCAATTTCAACAACCTTACTGCCCCTGCATAGAACTAAACCCGAGACTCGAACTCGGGACCTTTGCCTTCCGTGGGCAAGTGCTCTACCAACTGAGCTACCCAACCACAACTCACGCCCCGTCCTCACAGCTTTACTTCCCCCAGTACCTAGTCTCCTACGTTCCAAACTTCACAAAAGCTCTCGTGCGAACCTTGTAGAACTAGCACTCCTGGAAGAAAGGATATTGCGGAGACATGGCTTAGACACAGCCTGGGGGAAGTACGTCGTAGGCATCTTGCACCTTCATGTGTTACCTCTTATGCGACAGTATGACGGATGTTGCGGAACTCCCACGTCCGGCAAGATCCCCTTATCTGTCTGTGATAGAACCAGTGTGGGACCAGGACCATTCCAGTGCCCGTATCCAGAATATCAGACACCAGGTACAGCAGTTAGTGTCCTCGTTGCTGCAGGAGACAATGCAACAGCCTTTTGGCACACTTCCGAGTCGAGTAAGCGCATTCATTTACGCTAGAAGTGGTGCAACATCATAACGGTGAGTGAGATCATACTGTCAAATTCTTCCTACAAAAAAATTTGATTAAAATTTAAAATCGCGGATACTACACCACATTCCGTTTCAACCTGTCAAGTTTCATCTCGTTTTCTCCTCCCCTTCGCCGTGTTTTACTTTTCTTGTCAGACACTGTATATTTCATGAAACAGAATTTTATTATAACTGGCTACATTTTTGAATGACTATATATAACACAGCATGATCACTCGTTATAGTAACGCAAACAACAAAGATTAATAGTCAACTCAGTACCCTCGTACAACTGACTTACTCATACCAGTGCGTCTTATGGTGCGCAGGACCTTTCTCAGTATAAGTGCATGCGCTGTTGGGATGAGCACTCAGTTAGGTTCAAATGGTTCAAATGGCTCTGAGCACTATGGGACTCAACTGCTGTGGTCATCAGTCCCCTAGAACTTAGAACTACTTAAACCTAACTAACCTAAGTACATCAAGCACATCCATGCCCGAGGCAGGATTCGAACCTGCGACCGTAGCAGTCGCACGGCTCCGGACTGCGCGCCTAGAACCGCGAGACCACCGCGGCCGGCCACTCAGTTAGGTCTTCATCTGCCTGCTGCTTTCGTGATCTGATTTCTCGTGCACTTGTTGGAGACAGCACATTTGATTTTTGGGTGTTCTGTCACGTTCATAGTTAATTAACCCTACACGTCAACTAAAACAAAGAAGCTGCCTGGGGAGTAAACTTTAAGTTGTTGTATTGTGGGCAGCGGCTGTACTCATAGTCAGGTACTTACAGCGTATTGACATAATACGATATGGTTTTATAGTATTTTCCATGGCTTTTTGATGGCATAGCCTCTCTATATTCAGACTGAAGCGGTTGCTGCATACACATCTCCACTCTTTCAGTTATGCGCCACTTTATATGTTAATGGGCTCGTTTACCTTTTCATTCCGCACATTGTGATTACCTTACGTGTGACATGCTGTCATTCATTCTCATCATCTGAATATTCCTTTTGTCTATTTTTCTACTTGTACATTTATTGTAACAAAATAAATTTTAAAAATATGCTGTATTTGGTATATAGAGCTAAGGTCATGCGGTACATATTGTTTCTTAATGTGTCTAACATTATACTGGTTCAAGTTGTATGCATTTCTGTATAAATGTGGTACCAAGGAGTGTAAAATATCATTATGACACTTGACGTAAACATTGCATTTTTTGTATTGCTGACATATTTTTGCGTCAGTGTAGGCATGAAAAGAACATTGTGCCACTTGCCAAGCATAATGGAACAATTTATATGTGGAAAATGATTAATTTGAGGGTATGTTGTGACTTACACCAAGTGTGGTTCACAGATCGAAATTTGAGCGTTTACAGGAGCATTCTGTTGGTGAAGAAGCAGGAGCATAAAGCGGAAATTGATTCTGTTTCGCAGTTATTAGTTGAAGTAAGACTCATCTGCAGCAACTGTGTGTTTCTAATTCGTTAATTACCTTGGAGGAGAAAACAATGGTTTCTGACTATCTATGGAGAACGTGTATTAGACTCGTTCCTATATTCCACAGAACTTATACTGCAAACTAAAATGTAGTATATTCGTTCTCATATTTCATAAAAATTGTTCTACAAGCTAAAAGTAAAACTCTACCATAACGTCACTATAATTTTTGACTAAGTCTGAAACTGCGTAGTTGAATGCATATAAAACCTCATTTATTACCTATACTAATGTGTATTACAACTGTACTCTAGCGTTTTGCGTTATTAGCAGACGATGGCAAGCGTTTTGTACTGCAAGGTGCTCATATTCTAGCACAATATAACTATAATGTTTGGTTGACTGCTATATCAGTTTTAGAGAATAACTTTTTTACTGTGGTAATTCTCATCAACAGGAGCTCTTCAATGTGTAAATGAGGTCTTTTTCAATGCGACATCTGTGTCATTTTAGGCGAAGCTGAGGGTCAAATACATTTAGTGTCAGCAAGACAAGCAAAACGCTCAATTAGTGAGTTCAGTCTTACCAATGGCTGCCTAGCTGCCTTGTGACTCATGACAATCATCACTGAACAACTTAGATGTGGACAATAATTAATTTGAGGCTCCATTGTGCCTTACACCATCCATGGTATAAAAGTCGAATTTTGGACGTAAACTGCCTCGGGTGAAGTAATTTTTTGGATAAATGCCTCTGTAAATTGCACAAAAGTATCCAGAACGCTTGTAATCTTTTGGTGAAGGCCAAAATTACTGCAAGGTACACTCTTTCCGGTTTTTTTTTTTTTTTGCAAAAAAGCTTTTGAACTTAAAAAAAAAGGATTAAGAGCTTTCGGATACTTTTGATCAAGGCCAAGATGGTTGCATTGTGATTGACTGTTTGATTTTAACGGTATGTTAAGTACCAGGCACTTACTTGGGAACAGGACAGGGGAGGGGGTGGAGGGACCTGGCAGTGAGGTGTCAGAAAGCACAGCTGAGCTAGTTGCACCACCTTTGATATTTTTAAACTTTTTTATCCACCGTATTTATTATATTTCGAAACAACCACTGTAAAGACATTTCTAATCACGAAAAACTAAACAACAAGGATTTTGTATTGAAGCAAATGTTCTTGACTTACAGAACCTTAGATATAAATATTTTTCGTAATATTTCTTCTTGTGACCATAAATATGCCATTTACGTGTTTTAAAAATCCATTTACGTCAGATTTTCTCATAATGAAGTAAAAACAGAAGAAGTAAATGCAGTTACAGTAATGAACTAATCACTACCAACAACCGTTGGTCAAATCATAATTACCCTTCTCTCTACACATATGGCTGTTAGTCTAATATTACATTTTAATGGGGAATGAAAAGTTGTTCATCAGAAATTACATCTTCAGTCGTACAGATCGATGGCGTACAGAATCGGCCGTATATTGCACAAACACTGCGGAAAGGCAATTTTCAAACCGACAAGGAAGATCAAAGAATGTCTTTGATCAGCAATGGATAAAAGGGACCCACTTGCAATGCCAGAAATATACCGTATACCATGCACATGCGGAAAAGTTTATGTCGGAATGACTGGACGATCAATCAACACCAGGATCAAAGAACATAACCGACGTTGCAGGTTGGGGCAGGTGGAGAAATCGGCCGTGGCAGAGCACGCGCTGAGTGATACCTACCACGTAATAAAATTCACCGACGCAGAAGTTCTGTCTGTAGGGAAGCACTATCACACCCGCTTGTTGACAGAAGCTGTAGAAATACCCAAACACGGGAACAGCTTCAACAAGAAAGAGAAAAGCATGAAGGTAAACGGATCCTGGCTTCCCGTACTGAAGCGAACGAGCGTCGCAGGTAGCAAGAGGAGAACTGCACCGGATATGACCGCGGAGAAGCCCTCGGACGTTGGCGCCCCAGGTACATATAATCTGCGGCCGCGAGCTCGGCTCCAGTTCCCCACCGGCAATGGAGGGTGAAGCTTTGACAATGACAGCCACTCGTGCTGGCGAAACGTCAGAAAAATCATTAGATGAACGTCGGCCGAAGAACCCGAGACAGAAGCCAATAGGCAGTTTGTCAACAACTGGCCACGAAAGCCTGAACAATTTTGTATTAGCTTGTTTTGTTAGTCACTTGACTGATGCCTAGTGAAATAAGGTAACTTGCATTCTAGTTCAGCTTCATTTAAATACTGTTAAGTTAAAACAATATTATTAAACTAGCATTGACCTCGTGATGTTGCTCGTCATTAAATATGTCTGTGTAACGTAATTTAATGCCAGTATGGATGAAACAGGGTGAGGACTGTATAAGAGAGTGTATTCACTAATATGGCAAAATTCAGAAGTCATAGAAAATATAGATTTTTCTAAGAGAACTGAGTGTTCCATGTCGCGTATTATATTGAGATATCTGACAGTCACCCACTTTCACCCACTATATTATGAATGAAACACACTGAGGATACTAGCACTATTACATTACTTCGTGAATGAAAAAATATTTTTTTTTACATATACGGTAAAGTTCGTAAATTTCTTTAGCTTTACTTAAGAGTATTTATTGTTCCATACTTAGCGGATTTTCGCTCACCACACGCACTCACTGCTATATACCGCGACTAAATAACCTTACTAACAGGATAACCGTTTTCATAATATCCTTAATGAGACATAAGTCTCCATGCTTCTCAAATGTAGAACGGTATTAATACCTTCCCATGCGTTATATTCTGACCCGGGCAACGCCGGTTTCTGAGTTAGTAATCCAGTGAAAACGTTTCAGAAGTCACATTAGTAATTTATTTCAAAAATGGACTAAAATTATTATTACAAAAAAGCTTGCTATAGGAAGTCTGGGCTAACTTCCCTGACACAGGGAACACAGTGTAACACATGGAGTCACAATATTCAAGCTCTCTTTTGTTACATAGTGCGACAGCGGCGCTCTAGCGGCCAGTAAGCTACACTGCTGAAAATAAGATCAGGTAAATGACATTAGCATCCTTTATATTGATTTGTAACATTGTTTTTACAAAAGGGACTTTGTGCGTTATAGTAAATTGTAGGAATAAAAAAAAGAATGAATCACATTTGTCATTCTGTAGGATCCTGAGAGATATGCAGCATCTCATTACATGATTGTTTAGCTACGATTCTCTGATAACATGATAACATGTAGTGGAGAACAACGGCTTCCTTTTGTGAGCAAGAAATTACTAGTAAATAGCAAAAGACACGACCTTTTGCAGAAAGACGCCGTCTGTCTACACACGTATAACTTGAAATTTTTTCCGCACACGCCAAGCCAAACAAGGTTATGGATGGGGAAAATAGAAAATTAGTATGGAGTGATGCATCTACAGTATTTAAGAACAATATTGACGAGTTACCACAAACAACCCAGAGAAGACTGCACAAACGCGTGATAATAAAACGCCAAAGGTAATGAAACTCATTCCCGACAGAGAGGAAACCAGTTCCACATTTTTTGCTGCATTAGAGACAGTAATATCAGAGGCACAAATGTCAAAATCATCAAAAGAGTCATCCTCCGAAACTTAGGCAATTAGATAAAATAAAATTATTTGTTTATTGGAAAATCAAATTAAGTATAAGAATTTGTAAATTTTTTAATTCCGCCGCGCGAGGTAACCGCGTGGTTTGGGGCGTCTTGCCAGGTTCCTCGTCGGAGGTTCGAGTCCTCTCTCTAGCATGGGTGTGTGTGTCGTCCTTAGCGTAAGTCAGTTTAAGTTAGATTAAGTAGTGTGTAAGGGACCGATGACCTCAGCAGTTTTGTCCCACAGGAACTTACCACAAATTTCCAAAAAGAAGTTTATTTTAATTCCGTGCATAATCATTGTGTCAAGGAAAGTGACTGTCATAATAAGTTATCAACAGAACTACATTCTTTTTGTATGTGAAATACTATGTTTATATTTTTCATTCTTTCAGTGGGATAAGCTGAAATTATATGCAATTTCTAAAGGATTTCTTCATGCGTATGTTGTAGCTATTGTCAATTCGTTTTGTGTTTACCGTCCATGTATTTTACGATCATTTATGTCTAATGGTAGTCCACTAATACCTACGATTCAAAAATACAGACTTATTTTGTAAATTACGTAGGAAAAGAATTAAAAACAAACACTGTCGTACAGGGCCCATCACTTCAAGCACACCATCCAAATTTCTCACCGCATGGGGCTCTTACTGTCGCTCAAAGTGTCAGGCAGGAGCTAGTGCCGCGACTCTAGATTAGGGATCGGGAAAACCGACCAGATACAACCAATATCGTTTTTTTTTAGTTCTGAATAACCGGTATTTTACTGTCCTACAGGAACGAGCAACGAACACGTCACATAAGAATTGGTACATCATTGCTGAGACAATGATGTTCCTGTTTCCGTGTGTCGTGGCTTACGCTATGCGCGTAAACGTGCAGTGTACGAGCCTTGCCCTCAGCTGGTGTAGCCTGTACGGTAGTTTCTCGCTTCCGTCGCCAGGCATCCGTTGTATTGCAGAATGGCACCAACCCTTGTCAGGAAATATTTTTATAAAATGACGTAGCATTGAAGTACAATGCTTCATTTCCTTTAAAAGATTAATGTTTTGACACCTATTCCTATGAAATAATAAAAGAGGAAGAAAATTTTGCTAACGGTAATAAATTATAAACTTACCAACAATTTATTCATAATATACAATAAAAATAGAACGTAGCTGATCTGCGGCCTGTGACTACGTAATATGCTTTTACCTGTTTCTAACCCTTGAAAACGGACAGATTAACACGAAAAATAGAGTTCTTCATCCTCAGTTTTCATCCTTTGGCGTTGAATATTCGTAACGCCCTAGTACTGGGTTGATGACCGATAACAGCATGAATTTTGTGTAGAGCTCCGACAAAGATTGGACTCAGTAGGGGAATACTGGTGATGTGTTGTATATAAAGCAGCCAATGGTGGATGGACTAAGTTTTCTTTCATTTGCTTATTTCATTTAATAGTTTGATTCTATGTATCTTGAAACCGAGAGAGCCAACGTTTTTCAATCTTTGTTGGATTTCTACGTTCATTACAGGAATAAAAGAGTGAAAATCTGTTCTTTCAGAAAGCGATCATTTTGAGTGATTTTAACAAAAAAAAAAATGATTCAAATGGCTCTGAGCAGTGTGGGACATCTGAGGTCATCAGTCCCCTAGAACTTACAACTACTTGTACCTAACTAAGCTAAGGACATCATACACATCCATGCCTGAGGCAGGATTCGAACCTACGACCGTAGCGGTCGCGCGGTTCCAGGCTGAAGCGCCTATAACCGCTCGGCCACACCGGCGATTTTAACAGTCAGGTTAAACTGGCGTGGGAAAAAAAACGATGTAATTGAAAACCGGTTGTTCCAGACACAACCACCAAGGCTACTGTAAATCTTAGACGGTGAAGCATATAACGCGTCCTAAATGGCACATCATGTTTTACCTTGAATTTATATGAATCTTTAGTAATAATAATAATAAGAAGAAGAAGAAGAAGAAATCACACATCAAGCAGGTGCTTTGTACGGTCCTCTTCTGCCCTATACATGTATAATAATATTAAAAATCTCCGTTCCCGCGCCCGGGTTCCCGGGTTCGATTCCCGGCGGGGTCAGAGATTTTCTCTGCCTCGTGATGACTGGGTATTGTGTTCTGTCCTTAGGTTAGTTAGGTTTAAGTAGTTCTAAGTTCTAGGGGACTGATGACCACAGATGTTAAGTCCCATAGTGCTCAGAGGCAATAATAACAATAATAGGCCTCACAATAAATTTGAAAACAGAAATTAGTATGAATAAATATTAACTTTTCCGTACGTCTAAAAAGGAGAATTAATATTTTTTCTTCTTAACTTCCGCAAAACACAACGTTTTTAATGGAGAATGCAACCAGTGTGCTCGGTAAAGTAGGAACTGAGATTCCCTTTTTAGCACACAGAAAGACGTCAGTTAACCTCTCTCCCTCCCTCTGTCCCCGTGTACTCTCTCTCTCTCTCTCTCTCTCTCTCTCTCTCTCTCTCTCCTCCCTCCCTCTCTCTCTCTCTCTCCCTCTCTCCCTCTCTCTCTCTCTCTCTCTCTCTCTCTCTCTCTCTTCCGAAAGAGAGTTGCGAGACTAAAAATAGTATGGGAGAGAAACGCAGTTAGCTGCAGCGCAGCCTCGGACGGCGGGAGCGCCTTGCTTGCCGGCTGCCGGGCGCAGGAGAGTTGATCAGCGTTGAGGAGCAGCAGCGGCTGCGACTTCCGCTTTTACGGCGGGCCCCGCTTCCCTTTTCCCTGCACTTCCACGCTGCCTGCCGCGTCAGTGCGCGCAGCGCCGAGCGGCTGCTCAAAGGCATTCCTTATTACCGCCGGATCGAAAAACGTCAATACGGGCCGAGCCGAGCCAGACGGAGCCGCGGGAGCGGTGGGGTGTCGCTGCGCTCTCGCGGCTCAGCCCGCTCGTCTTCATCCACACGCGTTCTCAGCCAGGCGGAATAACCCCCGCCTCGGAGCGCGGGCGCTAGCTAAATGGATAGGGAGGCGTGCCAAGTAGTGGCCCCGGGTAGCGACGACGGATGCACTACCCCGCGGGCCATTCAAATTTCAACACCAGGAAGAAAAGCAAATGACGAAATTTTACTTCCACGGCATTGTGCATATACATTGTAGTAGAGAAAACACATACACTGAACCGCCAAAGAAGCTGGTGTAGGCACGCGTATTCAAATACAGAGATATGTAAACGGGCAGATTACGGTGGCAACGCTTATGACAACAAGTGCCTGGCGCAGTTGTTAGACGGGTATGTTATCAAGATTTAAGTGAGTCTGAACGTGGAGTTACAGTCGGCGGACGAGCTTTGGAACACAGCATCTCCGAGGTAGCGATGAAGAGGCGATTTGCCAGCACCACCATTTTACGAGTGTATCGTGAATATCAGGAATCTGGTAAAACTGAAGAGAATCGTTGAATGTGACAGAAGTGCATCCCTTCCGTAAATTGCAGCAGATTTCAATGCTGGGCCATCAACAAGTGTCAGCGTACGAACCATTCAACGAAACATAATCGATATGGGCTTTCGGAGACAAAGGCCCACTACTGGACCCTTGATAACCGCACGACACACAGCTTTACGACTGGCCTGCGCCCGCCAACACCGAAATTGGACTGTTGGTGACTGAAACCATGTTGCCTGGTCGGGCGAGTCTCGTTGCAAATTGTGTCGGGCGAGTCTCGTTGCAAATTGTATCGAGCGGACGGACAAGTACGGGTGTGGAGACAACCTCATGAATTCTTGGACCCAGCATTTCAGTAGCGGACTGTTCAAGCTGGTGTAGGCTGTGTAATGGTGTGGGGCGTGTGCAGTTGGAGTGATATGGGACCCCTCATACGTCTAGATACGACTCTGACAGGTGACACGTAAGTATCCTATCTGACTACCTGCAACCATTCATGTTAACTGTGCTTTCTGACGGACTTGGGCTGTTCCAGAAGGACAATGCGACACCGCACACGTCCCGAATTGCTACAGAGTGGTTCTAGGAACACTCTTCTGAGTTTAAACACTTCCACTCTCCACCAGACTCCCCAGACATGAACGTTACTGAGCGTATCTGGGATGTTGTTCAGAAGAGAACTCCTCCCCCTCGTATTCTGATGAGTTCATTGAGTTATTCCCTCCAGCACTAGTTCAGACATTACTCGATCTGGTGCCACGTCGTGTTGCGGCACTTCTGTGCGCTTGCGGGGGCCTTCACGATATTAGGCAGGGGTACTACTTTCTTTGGCTGTGGCACTGCTATAGCTGTCACCTGCCGCCTGTGCGTGGTTATTGCACGTTCATTGAACATAGGAAGTGGTCACATTGTTGTGACTGGACTGTGTATATTCACTTGTAACTTTGTTACAAGTCTTAGAAAATATGTTACATAATCAATTGCTGCCTACAAACTTCTTAACATGACCGTAAGTTATGAATTGTTCATACTAGCTGCAAGAAAATGCTTCGATGATTAAATGCAAATGTAAAGATAAAAATCTATGTTAAACTCAGAGCATTTCCTCAAAATACATTATCGTCCAACGTTCAAAGAAAATTAACATGTAACATGCTACCACTATCATTAAAATGTATGTCTAAAAGACTACACAAATGTCTTGTCTTCAATCGCTACATACCTCACATTTAGCTGCAAATTCTAGCATCGTACACACTTCATCTTCTTAACGTCGTATTCTAGGATCACAGCCACTACATCTTCAGATGTGACTTTTGACCACTCAGTATGTACTGGAACCCTACCCCAGACTTTGGAGTTGTCTCTGTTCCCCGAATGATGGGACAATGTGTGGTCAAATTTAGTTCACAGTTAGTGACGGAAATTTTGTCAACGTTGTCGGCCTGCTGCCTGTGATGCAGTCGAACATGGGGCTGCAAGGTCGTACTTTCAACCGTCGACAGACTTTACTCTAAACATAAGATTCTTAAGATTCTTTGGAAAAAAAATTTGTGAAAAGCTACGATCAAAGGATCCAATAAAAGTTTTTAAATAATGACAGTCTAGGGTCGCAGGTAAGTTGTTAAACGTTTTAAATTTATTGATCTGGTGACCGGTTCCGATTGTGGCAGCGATATAGAGAGCTGCTCCTCATTACTCTCTCCAGCTGCCAGCACGGAGTTTTAAGGTGTGATGATGATCGTGCCACAACCAAAACCAGTAACCTGATTAATAAATTTTAAACTTTTGCGAATTACATCCCATCCTCGACGTTATTATTGAAGTAGTAGTAGGGTAGCGGCAACAGCACCCCTATTTTGATATAAAAATGATATTCAAATTAATTAAATTGATCAATTAATTCCCCCCAAACGAGACCCATCCACACCCCTGACAACCCCCAACCCCAGAAGACATCAAGAGTTTTTCTCAGCTTGCACTTTGGCCCCAGCTCCCTCACCCCTCTCTACTCTTACCCTCTCGCCCCCCTCCACCAACTGCCCTATTGCCGGGAATTTCGAATTTTGGCCTATATTTCTTTGTCCCTCAACTCCCCCTCCCCCCAGAAAGTGGTGGGAAATTAAAATTGGCATTGTCCTATCTGGGACTCGTAGGCTGGTCCTTCGGGACCTCCCCGAACACAAGTATAGCATCAAAATTTCGCAATACCACTCAAAGTAGTGACAGATGCACTCAAACACTACACTTCACCTACAGGTTGGTGGGTAAAAGGCTGGGGTGTTACGTACTATCTTTACTCTTTCTGGCTGGAAATGTGTTCAACTGATGAGATGCTGGTGTTGAACAAAGAGGAGTTTAAAAAGTGTATTACCTGTAAGCATACCGCTGAGAACAGTATCTATCATTGTTTGACGTCAGAGTTCACTACAGATGCCCGCTCGAAAACCTCCCAGCAGCCCAGGCAATTGAAGCCAATACATGCCACCACAATTGCTGGAATAAATGCATTTCAGTTCTAATTACACTTCAAAATTGTCTCAAAAAACCTGCACTCGTAATGAATGGGCCATAATGCAACATATGTACTGGGGAAAACCGCTGTCCCAAAAGACTACAGAGGGGGCGGTAGTTGAACGTGTGTTGTCCTCGACACGCGCTCACAAACTTCCGAAAATTGAGGCCCTCTTACCTCCCCTCATCCCTCGCATCTCTCCCTCACTCTCTCAATCAGTCCTTGTATGGGGATATCACAGGCTTTGTCAAATGGCCAGCTGCTCCACGATGCTTTGCGCTCTACCACCCTTCCGCCTTCATCATGCTCGCTAACTACTTTGAGGCGATGCTCCTTTGCCAATACAGTATCGCGTATAGTGAAATAAACAATAGGAGATAGAACGACGTCCTCCTCTAGTGCAACTTGTTTGCCTAAAATATAGCGACACTGCCCCTGCATGCCACCCCTGATCACAGTGCGGCTGTGCCAGTGACCATCCACAGTACACACACCACCTCACCCACAGCAGCCCGCCATTCTACAATGGAGAAAAACTGTATTTATCATCAACGCAACCCTTTCTTGCAATGTGTTAAATGTATTTCTCGGGAAGACTGGACACCTCTGGAACAATAAAGAAGTTCCGGATCGCTTTTTCAAACATCTAGCTGCCCTACCGAGGGCTTTTTCTGCAGACCACTGCCACCCCTCTGCGATTACCAGTCTCACCTTACCTTTCGCTATCCTGGGATCGCGGCACAATTCCTGCCTTGAGACAATGAACCTTCGCCAACACGAAAGGGAAATTTAGCAGCCCATTGTGGCTGTGTCCGGCGACCAACCACAGTATACTCGCTCCTCTGCGCACGCCGTTCTGCGATGGAGAAGTACTGTATTTGACGTCAACGCATCTCCTATAATCAGACATTTATTTAAAAAAATGAAAACACAATTGCGACGATAATAAATGTCCTCTTTCCACGAAAATAGGCGCAGTCCATTTTCTTTTAGTTTAATGAACAAAATCAGTATAGCTTTTACGTTCAGCGGCACGATGCAATTCGATTCTCATTATTTTGCGACATCCAGCGAAGTGTACCTTTGCCGATTAAGATGATCAGCAGAGACATGTCCACCCTGCATAAAATAAGTCAAAAAAATTTCGACTGTTTTGCTGCAAAAAATACTGATCACTGCAGAATGTCTTTGTTATTTCTAAACCGTCATTGGAGTAAAGAAAAGGCGAGAATTTAAATTCCAAAGGAAAAACATCTATATTCAGCAATTTGATCGACAAATGACATGACCTGAAGCGTCTCTTGCGTTCGGTGTCTGTAAATGAACAGTCATGCATATGTGTATTATAAACATTTCAGACGCCTGAAATAACACTAGAGATAACACAGCATTGGCTCACGTGTTGGAAAAAACACGATCGCTTTATGTTCGACAACAACAAGCTATAATTCAAGAGGATGTAGCAGGCAGGTCCCCTTTTAACAATGCGATGTTATATTATAGTAGCGTTTACAAAACAAATCGTGAGAGACAGTCCTGCCCTGTATAGGTGGAAGATTGAAATTTCGTTAAAAGACATCGCCACAAAAAAAGGAAAGCCTGTCAGGAATCATTCCATGGTGCCCTAGCCATCTATTCCACCCATAAAGCACCATGTCACTATAACCAAATTAATAGGCTAATTAATTAAATTGATGATGAAAGTCACTTTGCATGGAAAGTTTTTTTTTTTTCAACAGTCTGATTACACTCAAAAAAATGGGAATCTGTGAAGGGAAGACGATGCTCTTTTCGAGGAACACTGTTGAGAAACAACATTTAAAGCTGACCACAGAGGGATTCTACAGCCCACATGACACATTACGCGTAAGGACTACGCTATTGAAAACACGATCATAACGGCTATGTATGTTACCATCACTCAGCATAAAAAGCTATCTTGAATCTACAGGCATTCCTGATGGAAATGCTGTCCACAGGTTGGAATCAAGTGCATCCATTCCATCACATACTTGCATTGGATCCTGTAAAGACATCCTTTAATGATTACAGCAGGAGTGAATCATATTCGTGCCACTCTCATAACCCGAAATGAGTCACCTTTTTCGAACCTATCTGCTAAGGATCCCATATAGCAGAACCTCCATCGTTGTTTTATAGACAGTCCCTACATTTTGTAATTGCTCCTCAGTGTCTACTCCACCCTCGCTGCAGCTTCGTCCATGTGATCGTTCCAATTTAAGTCAGACCGGAATGGCAGTTGCAGAGCGCTATACCTAAGCACTTCCGCGTCTGTGGAGAAACAGTACAAGCTGAGTTAATGGGACAGAACCGCGTTTTGACATCTCGGCGGAAATGGGAACATGTTGTCGTATCTCTGCCAACCGTGTACATTGTGTATCGCCATCGCCAAATGAAGCTTTCCCCTGCAACACGAAGTGCTAGAAAAGATAGTACGAGCAGTTATAGTGGTGTTTCTTGTTGAAAAATTAGGAAGATTCCACATCATACATGGTATGGAAGAAGGATGAGGATTTTGCTACTGCATTGTGGTACATCTCCAAACTACATGCATGTACTGCAGTCCGAAGAATATCTACATCTCTCAGAGTGCATTCATGTCTGTCATTCAAACATTCCCTCCCAACTCAGTATTTTGTACCATGCAACAAAGAAAACCTACTAACTATAAAATCTCCGATAACTTCACCCATTACAGAACTCGTTAAGCTATTACTGTGTCCCTGTCTTCTGATATATCTGAAACATCTGAGTGGGTAGCTAGTGATCAACGACTCGGAAACCGTATATCTTTAACAGTAAGCATTTAGATCGGTCTAGTCATCGGAGTGTGGATCTATGCTCTATGATCATTTCTTTCATGCCTGCACCTTCCTGGTGCTGACTCCAGACAGTGGAATAATTCTTCAGAATTGATTGCATGGTTGATTAAAATGAAATGTTTCTAACTCCATTCATCTGGACCTCCACCACGTTTAAACCACACGTTTCTTCTTAACTGTCTGTTATAGCAATGCAACACTTTCATGTCTATTATATATCGATAAGAGGTGCGATCCTCCTCGACATGCACGCATCTGGGGAAATCTTGTGCTTTTGAATAGGTGCTGTGAGTAAGATTAGTGTTGCAGGAAGGATTGTTCAAGGACAATGTAGGAGGGATCTGTTAATCTCCAACTTTATCCTTTGAATGCGACAATATTCTGTGGCGCCAATCCACACAGAGAGAGATGCCAGTCGTAATCGTAAATTATGCACTATGATTGATGTGCTGTAAATATGTGGATAACTTCTTTGCATCGGTATAGGACGCTGTCTGGTATACTTTGGTGTATATGTACTGCACAGTCATGTAGCTGCATTCTCATTATAGTATATGGATCTTCCAAAGTAGAGGAGGGGTGATTTAGCGATGATACAGAAACTGGGAAGGGTTCTATTGTGTCATTGACTGGCGTTAAAATAGCTGAACAACAGGTAAAATTGCTAAAATAGACCTCGCTATCAACTGTGGTATGCTTTACAGTGCATCGTCCAATATCAACGGTGGCTTTCCAGTTCCGACTGTCCACTGAATACACTGTTGATACTGCATAATGATTGACTGGCATCATTCGGTTGAGATGGAGGCAGCCTTGGCGGAACGCTTATCGCTGTGGAGCATGGGGTTAAATGCAGAGGTCATTTGGAAACGTCCCTTAATGCTGCACACTTTTCGTATTTCCATTTGCTGCAACGCCTTTCACATGTTTTTGTTTGTATTTCTTTTTTCACGGATAAGATAACAGTACCTCTTTTTATTTGCACTACCTTGCGTGTGTTGTGGACAGCACCTTTCGGCGATGGTCACCCCGGACCAGTAATGTACGCGACTGTAATGTGGAGGAACAGTGCTTTTCGAAATGAAACACAGAGACAATGTTTGACTTTCGGTTGACTCATCTCTAATTGACTGAAATTAACTTATGTTCTAGTAAATGTACTAAACCATATAGCGGAGTAAACCAGAAGGTAACACATTAATTCCTGTCCTTTTTGTCTTGGAACAATAATCTATACACATCAGACTTCCCCATAATGTCCATTAATGAGGACAGATAACGTACATAAAATCTTAATTTCACTACGAATGAGCGGTTCTAGGCGCTTCAGTCCTGAATCGCGCGACCGCTACGGTCGCAGGTTCGAATCCTGACTCGGGCATGTATGTGTGTGATGTCCTTAGGTTTTTGTTTGGTTTAAGTAGTTCTAAGCTCTAGGGGACTGACGTCCTTCGATGTTAAGTCCCATAGTGCTTAGAGCCATTTGAACCATTTTTTTCACTACGAAAACAAATTTCTTGAGAAATTAAATCATGAGTTTGCTTCACTAGCACATTCCGAAGTCACAAAAGTCTACACATACATCCTGTAGAGTACACAAGTCGCTAATAAGTAAACAACAACCAACCGATCTTTGTTTTATTTTTACTCACGATACATGTAAAGAAAAAGTTTCAATTCCTCAGTTACAGATCGCGTAAATACTCAGAGATATATTTAACTGCTAAGACAGCGATATATCCGTAGCCTCTGGCTTTAGTTCTATTTTTGCAATTAATTTATGTAAATTCATATACCACTTTACTTTACAAGACAGAACTTTTATAAAGACTACTATTATACTGATAATAATATAACTTCCACTTATAAATGGTAGAAGTAAAATACCTAATAAAATTATTTCGTCGCAATTCAGGTTTTTGAGGCAAAGAATATTTATGATATTCTCTTCAAAAATCTAACATTCGATAACTATTAGTATCTTTCCTTTAACAAATTATTATTTCCAAAGTTTTTATTATTTCATTTTAGTCACTGTTATTCTTTCTTTTTCTTTTCACTTATAAGCTTTTCTTTTTCTCCTCTCGGGGGATTCAATTAATTTTACGGAAAGTTACATTTAGTTCCGACCAAAATCAGTGGACTCCAAATTTATTTTAATTACTAGGCTGTATTGAGCTCTTTATTTCAGCATCACAACGACGATACGAGTGATCGAGAGCCAGCAAATATTAACCAATATGAAAAGGTTCCAAATCAGAGAAAAATAAACAAAATCCTACATGCCACCACTTCTTTTAGCCTTAAGTTATATAATGCAAACACGCCTTTTGTTTTATATAACGCAAACGAGATTTAACCTCTTCAAGTGTTGCCTATTAACGGACCAGCTATTATGCTTTATTTTAACAATTAAACGGAAATTTCCGCTGTACAACCACAATTTTATAATTCCTCTATCACAAATGCTAGTCCCTGTTTGGAAATTAATTCAATAAATTTTAGCTCTCTGCTCAATAAGAATCCTGTGTCTACTTATTCACGACTAAGGCAATCACGCTATTACCTCACTGTGTGCCAAGACACTCAATAAACTCGCAATCACTTGCCCGCGAAGTGTGTTGACCACCGACTTACACATATATCCACACATTGGGAACAACAATATTCTTTGGAGTGCACAAACAGGATCACTAGTTAATGTGCACAGACCCAATCTGTACGAGAACTTACTGTAGCGCAGCCAAGCAGCCGTTAACAGTGTCTGGCTTAGGTATAGCATTTACTACACATTGTAGTAAACTACCAATCAGTTCTTACAGTCCATGATCCCTACAATCCCCTACAGAGATTTTCCGTTGATCGTGACTTAATAACAACGATCAGAATTCAATGCACCATGTAACAAACACTGATAGTCGGTATTAACCTCCAGCTTATCAAAATGCACCAAATATCATCTTAAATTTATTCAGAAACAGAGCAGTTTAACACTGACCATCGATACAACACCTCATCAGACTCTTCTAACCGTAATTCCAGCTCCCTGCACAAGACCTGATATTCAACCGAACTACTCAATCAATCAATCAATCAATCATTAGCCTCATGCTTGAGTCATCTAGGAACCATTCAACAAACAATCGTAAAACTCTACAGTTACTTTCAACAATTAGTTCATGATATTCTGCAGCTTCTGGCTCTTGCCTTTGTCATCCGCTCCTGCTAAATGTAATCTTTGCCGCAGACTGCTACCGCTGGCGACGAGCGTGACTTGCACCATTTTTGGCCGCTCGTTCTGCTAGTATTGGCGGCAAATCACACAGCATCCAGACGACGACAATTGTTAAAAAACCAACACATAAAGGAAAACCGCATACTAACGTACGTTTCAGTTCTCCAACTTATGTCTGTGAACTAGCCCAGTTGCCGTGATGGCAAATGCAACTTTACAGTTTCACTTTGGTTCTTCATGGCCTACACCGTCACATTCCACCTATCCTCCATCTACACACACACTCCACATCCCTTCCGAACGAAATTTCAACGATCTTCCTCTCCCAGGCCGTGAAATCAGTGACGATAAATATCGTGACGTTATCATTGTTTTCATAGGGATTTCCACTTCATTGGGGCGCTCTACGCCCCCCCCCCCCCCCCCCCCAATTCTCTTTTCCACCCTATCTTTCCTATCGCTTTCCCCCTTCCCGCTCTCTCTTTCCGTACCTTTTTTCCCCTTAGTATTTTAACTACACCCACATCTCAACTACTCCTTCCATAGTGTCTTCACAACATCCACTTCTTCTCCATCAAACATCTCCACTTAGGCCCATATCCTACTAGTTTGCTGAACACCTCACTTATCCTCTTCCAGCAAGAGACCATTTTTCCCACGGCAGGTCTTTCAACTTTTAGTAAAAGCGCAATGCTTCTTCCTTAAGACAGCTTTTTTCACAAAGTGGCTATAAAATCTGTTACAATTGTCTGTGTTTTACCTGTTAGATTTTTCTTTTTTATTTCCTTTAAAGCTAAGAAAATCTAGCTTTTCATGTAAAACGTTATGAGACGGAAGATGAAGCAACAAGAAAAAAAAATTGCAATATTTCCTGAAAGCTCAAAAGCTGAAACCTTTAGAAGATATGATCAAATAGTTGAGAAAACTTAATTACAGTAGTGTATCCTGTATCTTCAGGATGTTCAGGATAAATCGCTAGCGGTAACTGTTCGGACTGCTCTCAAAACATGAAATCACCGTCACAGGTAGGACTCCTGTAAGGCTCTAGCCCCAGAACACTGTTTGTTACAACTCAGCACTGACATCCTAGAGGAATACTGATTTTCCTCTCCCATCTCCACTGGGCTCGACTACGCTTGGCATATCATTGGTCTTTCTGCGTGCACGAGGGAATATTGGTACACTTGCTCAGCCATCGAGTTTGGTTTCATTTGTGGCATTTCTTTATACTGTTGTCATTCTCACATAAGCCAGTAGGAGTCTTATTTTTAACTGATGAGATTGTCAGTTTTAATTTTGTGGCATAGCAACGATTCTCTTAGAGACAGTCTTCAAACTAAATACTACAGTTTATAACAAAACAAACGAAGCAGTGCTCAAGCACTTTCGTGAATCAGTTCACCACTGTTCCATTCAATATCAACGTACCTTGACTGAATTTTTGTTCCTTTTCTGGTATTTTCGTCGTCGATTGGTAGATCCTGGAGCCTTCAACCAAATCCTCTTGCAGTCGGGTGTTTTAGCTGTTTCTCGCTCAGACGTTTTCGTTCGCCCTGACTTCTCCGTCTTCGTGACGTGGCTTGCTCAAGACATAAGTCTTCCGCAGCGCTCCTGCATCAGCTTAGATCTCCGATGCACTACTGTTGCGTAGGTTTCATTCATTGATGACGGATATTTCCTCCGATGATTCGTCGAAAAGTTTTTGTCTTAGTGTGGTTTCGATTTAGCTTACTCGGAGAGGTTCCAGCTCACTACGTTCAACCTATTGTTACCGAATAGCACTAATGTATGGTTTGTAGCGACAAGATTTCTCTTTAGACTGCAGAAAACAATTCAGTCTATCATCACCACCGTGTGTCACACCTGCTTGGCCAGTTGCATGCTAGTTTCGTCAGTTCTCTCCCCTGCAATGGCGTATGTGAGAAGCAGCGAACACTTAGATCCACTCCTCATGCCATCGGGTAAAGGGATAAAGTACTCGGTTATAATTAGATTACAGTACGATCTCTTATGCTGCTATACCGGCAGCTTTCTTGCTGATGTTTGACACATAAACTAAAGGATCCGTTGCATAAGTAACGCTACAGTCAAAAACTTTGTAGTGTCGTGTCATAACCCTACTGAGATCAGGGCAAGACTATACCGCAGTATTGTAAATATAAAATCAGTCGCAAAATGGGAACCTTATTCCAAAAAGAAAAGAAAATCTTAGTGAATGGCTCACATATAAAAACAAAGGCTTCATTGGGGATACTCTCACTATTTTGTACCGTATCGGAACACAAGGAATGTCCTACACATTCTCTATTAGATTCTTCTGAGTTTTAAATCTTTGGGATTGATACGAATGTGTCTAAGCCAACTTTATTTTTTGTTCGACAGCAGAAACTACGAGACTCCATTAAGGAGAAAACCATTTTCTTCCGCTCCATTTAGCTGCTGTAACAGTGCACTCCATTTCTTTTAGCCCAGCCCACAAATCTCTGACCCACTCCCTCCCCACCACCATCCGACACCCCTCCAGTTTTAATCTCGGAGGAAGTCCTGTCGTTTATTCTACGTATTTCCACTTCCTCGTTTCGTGCTGTAGGCAGAATTTTTCCACTCACAGAACAGAGACTATTTACACTCACAACAATTGCCGCAGTATGTGTTCATTTCGTACATCAAGGAGTTTACAAAGCAGAAGATATTCCAATAGGATTGTTACTCTCATAGGTCACGGACTTACACCGGACTCTCTGGTACCGTGGAATGGGATGTCAGGTGTTTATATGCTCCGCTTGTAGATTTGGTGCACTGCAGTTTGTAAATATTGAAAATATGCCATGGCCGCACAATTCTAGCAGGTGGATCCCTTGACTCCAGCTCTGGATGTTCCGGGTTCAGTCCCCGACAGAGGTGAGGAGATCTCCTAGGTCTAGTCCCTCCATGACGGCCACGGACCCACACAGCCTGCTGTGTACCGTGGATCTTTCTCAGGGTTAAAAGTTAGCCGGAACGATGGATCCACTACCCTCCCCTCCCAGTGCCAGGTGGAGAAACGCTGCACTCCACGTACAGTCATGCAGATAGCCCGGTCCAAGGCTTCCTCCAAAAACTTTATGTTTAGCCGCCCCTATCGATGTTTTTTTTGCAACCAGGATCACCTTCAAAAACTAAGTGCGAGATTTTCATATTTTCACTCTCGCTACACGCAGACTATTAGTCCAACAGAAAACACTATCACTGTCCTTTTGTACGAAACGTAATATTATTAAATTTTATATTGGTATACGTTTTGCAATTAAATGCAATTAAAGGTAACTTTTGTACGTTTTCCTTGCATAAACTAGCGACTACTTATCCCTGTACAAAATATAACTAAATTGAATTTCCAACAAAAGGGTACTGTTTATTTTTTTTTCTGTAGGACTGTTACAGGTAGTCTGTGCACGGCGTGCGAGAGAATATTTTGTGTATGATATTTGAAGGTGTTGTAGGTTGTATGAAACCTTTATGTAGGGGCAGTTGTGTGTATATATAAATATATATACTGACCTTGAAAACTTAAGGATAGATAGATAAAGTAACATAATATATTAACTACTCCGTGAAACCGAATGGAAATGCGGTATCCACGGTGTCAGATGTCCCCTAGTCTTGCACAGAAAGCTGAACGTCAAACGGCGTGAGGTCATCCTGACTATTGCGACAAATGGGGCTGGCCGCATAACTCGAGGCAGTAGAAGAAAGGGGAAAAGACAGTATGTGTCAATAGGATAGTAGTTATGGTGCATTGTGCAAGTGGCCTTCATTAAAATATGCATAGAGACAACATCTGGATAACTTCACAAGGGGATGAATCATCATGAAGTTGGGAGAAGGGCGAAGTGTGACGAGCGAAGCCCAGGAGTTTGGTATGATCACAGCACTGTTTCACTTGATTGCGGAGCGATTCGAACCACAGACGTTACTGCCTGAATGAGAGGAAGTGGTCTATCACGGTCAACTGTAGCAGTAGATGACCACTACACTGTGCAATATGCAAGACGGGCCCCAAGGAAAAACTGCGAGTGTAATTGCAACGATATTTTACAGAACTTAAATCTCACGCTGCACAGCGCCACAGCGACTACATGGGCATGTATTCTTTACCAGAAAACTGCTACATTGTGTAAGGTTTTGAGGACAGAACAACAACTGTGTAAGCTGTAGAATTTTTTGCTTTAATGTTGCAATCTCATCACAGAAATACAGGCATTTACATAGTTTACAATATGACAATGTTTACGACAGTTCTCAAACAAACGCATCTCATTCTCAGGAAGTGAAATGATCCTAAACACAACAATGGTGAACTTTAACTAAAAGTTTTTTTACATAATTATTCTTATTACTACGTCATGATGTTGGCCACTACTACAATGAATCATCTTATTCTGGTTCAAAGTTCGGTACTATTTATGATGACAATCAAGTCTACAGAGGATGGTTAGTTTTGTGACAAGTTGAGCAAAAGATTACCCAAGGTCACTCGAGTTTACAGTGGACACAAGCTGGTGAATCAACAATTTTACTCCTCTACTCGCGGTACTTAACTTAGCTGCAATGAGCTGTCATCTGCACGGCTGCTCTCGTCCTCTAAAATTCCTATAAAAACTAATTAAACCTTTGCTGATTTTTCCAGCAGAAACTCTCCCTATGTTTCTCGTTATACGAGAAAACATGAACTCATCCCTAGTCTTGAAATGCGGCGATATGCACACACTTGGCTTGAGCAGCGTGCAGATTAAAATGCCCTCTCAGACCTCGCAAGAACAATTAACGAACTGGCTGGTTCGTTTCTCCACAGTTGGAGCTCAACGACGCTACAGCTAATATCTAGCTGAATGTCAGCCACAGTCAACGCAGGGTTCACACACATTTCTCCTCTGCTTCATACAGAGCATTATGCACCCCATTCTGCACTTGACGCCAGTTCAGAGAAGAGTCCCTAAAAATTTCGCTCCTTTCTTTCTTGTAGCCAGACTGTCTCCCCACCTGGGTTCTTTCGTTCTCCATGTCACGGCTTCTTTCGACCAGTAGGAGTGTTCCTCTTATTTTTGTGGAAACTCGCTCTGCCCAATCACAAGGGCTCTGCCATTAAACTGCGTCGAAATATCGGGACTTTACTCCCCAAGTTTGTTTCCGCCAATCGGACATTTTGTGCCGGCTTCAGACACCTAAAAGTTACATGTGTACATCACATGTGTACCACTCGCTGTTCATGTGATCAGCTGCATCACTAGTTTTGTTCATATCCATTTGGAATTCCGAAACGCAGTTTTCTAAAGCTCCTTTCTCACTTACGTCTTGCGGCCCGTTCCTTGCTCTCCAGTATGCGTCACCTCTCCAGTCGCTGACTCCCACAGTGGAATGCCCCCTAAGAGCTTTTCGTGGTACCTCCAGTGGCGCGGCCTCTGTTTCTAAAACCCGCACCTTCTTCCACACAAAACGTTTCCTCTCGCTGCTTGTTTCACATTCTGCTCATTTCATGCATTATTTAGCAGTGGTATGTTAATACCATCGATTGAGTGTCATCGCTTTTGCATTACATACTTATAGGCAAATCTGCCCATTACTGAAATTAGGTGTCATATTCAACTTCCCGATACGATGTATAAAACTCTTATGTAAGGCGCGAAATTGACCTCCACTTATTCTGCCACCCTACAATTGTATTCCGTCGACATCTGCACATCGGTTGCACCATCTTCGTCGGTGGCAATAGTTAGGGACTGGACCATTGTGGTGTGGGATCAAGTGCGCTTTTCAGTTGGGAACAAACTTATTCTAAGTAGTGATCCTGGACACTCTCTCAAATGGAGAGTGCATCCAGGACTACCGTCGAACATGATGGTTTTAGTAGTCGAGGTGTTATGGTGTGTGGAGACGTAATGTTGCGGGGACGTATGAACCTCCAAGCGTTTGAACAGGTTACACTCACCACTCATCGTTATTTTACCACTAAACTCGTTCCCCACGTGCATCCTTTCACGGTGGTATTCAGCCCTGGCTTCATTTATATGGATGCGACCGAGCGAGGTGGCGCAGTGGTTAACACACTGGACTCGCATTCGGAAGGACGACGTTTGGACCATCCTGATTTAGATTTTCCGTGATTTCCCTAAATCGCTTTAGTCAAATGCCAGGCTCGTTCCTTTGAAATGGCATGGCCCATTTCCTTCCCTATCCTTTCCTAATCCGAGCTTATGCTCCGTCGCTAATGACATCATTGTCCAAGAGACGTTTAACACTAATGTCCTCCTCCTCCTTTTATGGATGAAATGCGCAACAACATCGAACAGCTCAACTGTAGGATCTGTTGGAACGAGAGGATATTCAGCGATAGAACTAGCCTGTCCGTTGCCGCAACTTAAACCGCATCGAGGAAGTGTTGGATCAGTTGGGGAGATTATGTGGAGCACGTCCACATACGCCAATGGCTATCCAGCAGTTGTCAACAGCGCGGGTAGAGGAACGGAAGGCCCTACCACAAGAATTCCTTACCAACACTGCGGCCAGCACTGGAGCACATTATGATCACACACTGTATTAAGGCCCATATTATACCTTTTTTAATGTGCAAGGAAACATCAGAAGTCTCGGTCACTTCAGTGTAACTGTTGCCTTTGAATAAAAGCGTAACTTCCGTTCGTCTCACTGCATATTTCTTTCAGTTACCTTCTTTACTACACCGTAGCAGTTTTTTCTATGTGTGGTCCAGACTTCATCGGACTGTTACTCGGCAGCGACACATAATGCCAAAGCTACTTTCGTCGCTAAGTTTTGCACACACGGGTATACACAAGACGTCTCTACAAGAGTAGCCAGGCGCATTTCTCCAGCTGCTTCGGCACATATTTTCAGTTTCGTTTTTGCGATGTGGTAGCTGGAGTCATCCCAAACAAATACTCATGAAGTCATTCACGCAGGGCCCAGAGTCAAAGGAACGTGTCGGTTTGTTTCCAGTAACAAACAAAATGATTTTTAGAGCAGAACTTCAGATGGCCATTCGAAGGAGCTGTCCCACATTAATGTAGCGCGATATTCCGTTTATTGATACGTATTAGCAGGGACAATAAAATACGGAAGAAAAATCAGTGTTCCAATAGCGACTGGGTAGCCCTTCTGTTTGGCGGCTGCAGACAGTACGTGCCAGAATGGCACACCGCACGGGGTTTAGTCGGTCAACGACAAGTTTTTTACTTTATATACAGGGACTAAACAACTACTATTACAGACTGCTAGTCACTACAGATAAAATTTTCACAAGGAAGCAATGATGGCAAATATACCGTTTGGATGTAAAAAAAGTTTCAAATCTCCGGCATCACGGTACACACATAGCAGAGACAATGGCCTCTGATCCGTGTGCTCCACAAGAGTCCATGGTATGGGCAATGCTTCGAGTACTCGTCGTCGGGTACTCTCCTACGTGACGGAGAGAGAGTGCGGCGCTTCCGCGGAATACGTCGTTCAACCTTCCTGTTTCCGAACGTACCAGTTTGTCGTTGTAGATGTCCGAAAACGGTTTGTGAAAACAATTACAACGTGGGTTGACGATGGTGTGCTCTTCTGAGTTTGTGCCCGGCTAACGTCTTTGGTTTGTGCTACGCAACCAGTTTATATAAGACGCTCTAACTATACGAGAAAATAGTAGTTGCATTAAAACGAAACGCTATACAGTAGGCGTAGTGTATTTTGATAGATTTTTTTGTGCTCTATGAGGCAGATGTCCCTGATAATGAGCGTGTGTACACGATACTAGTATATCAATAAATAAATAAATAAATGAAAATACTCCGTATCGATAAATACGTCAATAAATATATAACAAGCAGTCACTTCTCGCTGTTCAGTGGTACTCCACATTTTCCCGTTCTGGGCGGTTGCTGGGCAGACATAGGCGTGTTCCTAACCTTCTGAACACGGATGCTTACGCACATATGCTTTATGTTGTAAATAACTGAGAATAAAAATCAAGTCCCTATACGAAAACAATACATTTGAATGGTTGTGCTGTGGGTCACTGAAACTGCATGGTCTGTCTAATGTGTCACCTGCTAACAATCAGCTTAGCCCGCTTTATTCGTGTTGAGAGTCTCAATTCCATTTTGTATTCCACGAAAATCTCTATCTGAATATTCATAGCCTGAATTTCGCTGTCGGGGTAGATGGGTAGATTAAACCTTAATTAACGTATCGTTGCCTCTCATGTACACAAGCTGCTCGACGAAGTTTACGCTTACCGCAGCATATGATAATATACATAAACGATAAACTGTCAAGGGGCAGTGTTTCTTCCTCATCTAAGTAAGTTACGACGTGCAACCTAACTTTCCGCTAGCGAAAAGACCAAACGATGGAATAATCTGTTTCACAATTATATACGAATATTGGACGTAACATAAAATACTACAAAGGTTGTTTCTCAATCCTTAATAATTGTGATGGCCTGTAGTGGAGATTGTATAGTTACAATTTTGAATGTTGTATCACGTCTAAAAGCGCTGGTCTACTGTTTCCGTCTTACAGAAACAAAGCTTTTAAATGTTGAACTTCAATATCCCTCTTTTGTTGTCTCTCAGTGAATGTACACCTTGATAATAACTAATAAAATTTGGATTAGAGTACTGAATAACAATGAAAATAATGAGCAAGCCTTCCCTGCATATCTCTTAGTTTTAGCATGTTGGTCATTCTGCTAATGTTGACAAGTCTTACATGCGTGTAGATATGCTGCAGTGTCAGTGTAAGACTCTCAGCTTTATAAATAACGGCATGCGAGAAGTGAATATTAACATCGGAAATGGCTCGCTTTTACGTTACACGTACTCTTCCCGTGTGCATGTCGATACTCTTTAGTATCTTACCACATGACATTAAGTAACGAAAACGCGCCAACTAAAAACGCGAACTAGTCGTAAAAGTTGTTAGATTCCTCTCAGATTCACAGTTTCTGAGAGAGTTTTCGACTCTCCTTCAAAAATACTTTCACCAATGGCTGTTGAAGAAAAGCATTGTTCAGCTTACATAGGCATAACTAGTTATTCCCGGCCACGCTTAGTCTGGGTAAATGGAAAAGAAAGAAAAGTGAAGGTATACGTTACTAATTATTTATGTGGATTGCATATACCTCCTACTTTCCTTCTCCCCTCCTGTCTCTGAACATCTCCTGCTCCTTTCTACGTTCATCTCCTCCTCCTCCTCCCCTCTCTGTCCATCACCTCCTCTCCCCTCTTTATGTCCATCTTCTGCTCCCCTCTCTTTCCATCTCCTCCACCACACTCTCTATCCCCGTCGCAACGCTGGGTGCGTCACCACATCCCCCTCTCCTTGTTCATCTCCTCTTCGCCCTATCTCTGACCTACAGACTTTTTATTTGTGTCGCAAATTTAGATTCCGTATTAGTATTCTAATCATAAACGGATAATCCTGTTTGTGAACAACACTGTACACTGAAGAGCCAAAGAAACAGGTACAACTACCTAATATCATTTAGGGGCCCCGCGAGCACAGAGAAGTGACGACGCAGCGCGACGTGGCATGGACTCGACTGAAGTCTGAAGTAGTGTTGGTGGGAATTGAAACCATGAATTCTGCAGGGCTGTCTATAAATCCGTGGGAGTACAAGGGTTGGAGATACATTCTGAACAGCATCTTGCAAGGAATCCGAGATATGCTCAATGTTTAAACTCAGAAGAGCGTTCCTGGAGCAACTCTGTAGCAATTCTGGACGTGCGCAGTGTCGCATTACCCTGCTGGAATTGCCCAAGTCCGTCAGAATGCAAAATGGCCAGGAATGGATGCTGACGATCAGAAAGGATGCTTACAGGTATATGTCAGAGTCGTATCTAGACGTATCAGGGGTCCCACATCACTCCAACTGCACACGCCGCACACCACTACAGAGCCTCCACCAGCTTGAATAGTCCCCTGCTGATCTGCATGGTCCATGTACTCATGAGGTTGTCTCCAAACAAGTACACTTCCAATCTCTCGATGCAATTTGAAACGAGACTCGTCCGACGAGGCAATATGTTTCTTTATTTGGGCTGAAGGACCAAAGAATCTGAGATTTTCAGAGCAAACAACTTGAATTCAAAATCGGCTGAAAGCCCAACACTTAAGGCTAAACAACAATATTTTTTAAAAAAAGAAACAAAGGCCTTGCATTAAACAGTTCTTAATTTGGCAAAACTCAGACAAAACAGAAATTTAAAAGGCAAGCCTTATCTTACAACAATTCTTTAGTTAGGCTGAAGGCCCAAAGAACCATACTCTTCAAGAACAAACAAGTTGAATTCAAATCGGCTGAAGGCCTAACTTAAAATTCCATAACTTTATTTTTTTAAATACCAAAGGCCGTAGGTGAAACAGTTCTTTAATTTAGGCTGAAGCCCTTAAGAGCAAAACAAACTCGGCTGAAGGCCCAACACTTAAAATTCAACAACATTAAAACCTTTAAAATGCCAAAGGTTTTACGTGAAACAGTTCTTTAAAATTAGACTGAAGGCCTAAAGAATCTTACGCCTTAAGGGCAACACAATCTTTTTTTTTTTAAGTCGGCTAGAAGCCATACCAGTACAAACAACAAGAACAAATAAAAGAAAAAGGGTGTTCTGGGGTCAGCCTGTAATTCAAACACTAACACTCGCTTAGGTGAGACAGGCAGTCGGGCCAGCCATTCACGATCCGACGACAACCCAACCCACCGACAACATAACTTCAACTTCACCCAACCAGGGCATACCAGGGAGTTCAACGGAACAACGTAGAAGATATTGGCGCCCACAACCAACCATACATGGAGCTGTCAAACTACAGACCGTGCTGGACAGCAACAACACGATGAGGAAAGTACACTGCCTGAAATTTACGTCAACGGCCAGGACAGCTAACCGGAACGTTAACGGCCACAAGACGTAGTTGCTGGCGGGAATATCCCAACAGCCGACTACGAACTCCAAACGACACAATGTGAACAGTCTTGACTTAATAGCAGATTAGATCAAAACTCAACCTTCGTGTACAGGGTCGGTGAGCCACGGACCTCGTAGCAATGGGAACAGCCCCACACACTCCGCCACCGCTTAGAGACTGCCAGCGGTCCCAGACAAACTGCATCGGGCGGAAAATTCCTCGCTGTTCAACGCCAATCGACCGACTGCCCAGGCCCGGAAAAGGTGAAAGGACCAAATATACATCGGCCGATGCGACGAACAACCGGTCGTCCCGCTTCAATCTCTCTCCTTCGGACAGTTCACGTGTGTCGCCAGCGGTCAGCGAGCACTGGCTGTCGGCGCCTCAATGACGCTTCGTTCCCGACTTCACTGCTGCTGCGTCCTGACTGCACTGCTGGTCCGTCTCCAACCGACTGCCAGTCTCACGACTACCCGGAAATACTATCGGTCGCTCCAGGGATGGTACGACAGTGCACTTATCGAAATGCGCTGCTGCTGCCGCTCACGGCAAGTAAGGCAGAAAGCTGGTGACCCCAGCAAGTGGAATAAGAAAACGAGGCGGCAGTACCGTAATAGTAAGATGACAAACAATAAAAGGGTAAACGCCAGCCGTGCACGGTTCACAACGATTATATTCAGTCGTCGTTGGTCCCATTCTTTCAGGATCTCTTTCCGGCTGCAGCGATGTCGAAGATATATGTTTCATCGGATTCCTGATATTCACGGTACACTCCTAAAATGGTCGAATGGTTAAATACCCCACATCGTCGCTGCCTCGTAGATGCTTTGTTCCATCGCTCGTGCGCCGACCATAACACCACGTTCCAATCACTTAAATCTTGATAGCCTGCCATTGTAGCAGCGGTAACCGATCTAACAACTGCTCCAGGTCCCGGCGGAGGTTCGAGTCCTCCCTCGGGCATGAGTGTGTGTGTTTGTCCTTAGGACAATTTAGGTTAAGTAGTGTGTAAGCTTAGGGACTGATGACCTTAGCAGTTAAGTCCCATAAGATTTCACACACATTGTTTTTTGAACGGCGCCAGATACTTGTTGTCTTGTATAGGCATTGCCGACCGCAGGGCCGCATTCTGCCTGTTTGCCGGCCGCTGTGGCCGAGCGGTTCTAGGCGCTTCAGTCCGGAACCGCGGTGCTGCTACGGTCGCCGGTTCGAATCCTGCCTCGGGCATGGACGTGTCTGATGTCCTTAGGTTTGTTATGTTTAAGTAGTTCCAAGTCTAGGGAACTTACGACCTCAGATGTTAAGTCCCTTAGTGCTTAGAGCCATTTGAACCATTCTGCCTGTTTATATATCATTATATTTGGTTACGCATGCCTGTACTAGTTTCTTTGGCGCTTCAGTGTATATACCTGGTGTCCCTCATTTGGGTCGTGAGTTGCACTTCCCAGGTGTTTCGGCAGATATGTGGAATTTCGTTTTTGCAACATTGAACTGGAGTCAGCCCAAACAGATACTTTCACACGATCCGCAGCGTCGACGGAAAGCGTGGGTTTCTTCGTCGGCTTGTTTGTTATTACAAACAAAATAATTTTTAAAGCAGAATTTTACGTGCCCATTTGATAGCGTAGTCTCAGATTCGTCTAGTGCTGTATTCGTTTTTGCGATATGTATTAACAGGGACAGTAAAACACGAAGAGTGACAAGTACTCCAGCAGCGACTGAGCAGCACCTCAGCATCGCGGTAGCAGTCAGCGCGGGCCAGTCCTTTGTGGCCGCTGTTGCACTACTGGTTATTCTTCGTGTTTCACTGCCCCTGTAGATACCATGTTGTTTGTAAACGAAAACAAATACACGCTTTCCATAGACGCTGGGCGTCGCATGAAAAACGTGATGAAAAGCGTTTGTTGGGCTGCTACACGTTGCAAAATCTAAATTGCAAATGCCCGCCGAAGCACCAGTGAAAATCTGCCAGACAACTCTTTGGAGAGACATCCTTTGCATAAAAAGGTATATAGACTGTATGTGTCCAAACGTTATCACAGTAACGTGAAAAAAATTGATGTAAATCCGCCTAATAACTTTTCAGATTTTGGTAATTGTTTCTCCTTTTATATGTTACATGTATGTATCATGTATATTAAAGTACATACCCTATGTCCGTCCAAATGTTCAATAGAATATTATGTAAAAGTCTGGAGTAAATCAGTCAAAAACTTTTCGAGATTTTTTTGTGGTAACATATTCGACGTTGCACTCGAAAACGCGCGTTTTCGTGTGCAACGTTGTGTACAAATTTCAAAGCAGCCTTCGGAAAGTTAAGATTTTGAACAAACGAACATTTACATTTTAGTTTATATAGATGGACACAGCTATTTCACTACTGCAGAACTCATCAGACAGTGATAAATTCATTCAATCAAATGTCTTATGTAGACGGTTTGTGTGTCTATAATCTACATCAACGTGTTCTACACAACGCTCGTGACTACTTTGAAGGAGAGTAACAGGTGCAAGTATGTAGCTCTTTTGCATCATTTGTGAATAAATAGTTGCCACTATTTCTGTTCCAATCCTCGTATAAAGGACTCTGAGTGACAGCGTGCTGGTACAGAAGGGTCAGTGTTAATTTTGTGTTCTGTTTTTAATAACGTTATGTTTATGAACTTGCCTTGAGGAGAGGAAGTGGATTACTGGAGAAAAGCATATGGTGTTGTATAAAAAAAAGACATAATGCTGTTCATATTTTCATAACGAACAAAGTCACAAGAAAGGCAGTCATGCTGGTTAAAGTCTCCCTGGTATCTAAACAATATTTGCTTGATACTGTTTTTCTTTTTGTTCTGGACAAAAGTTACTGGCGAAGTCAAGATAAATGTGACCCTCTGCCTTTAGTTGCATGCGTCCGTTCGAAGACACTTCTTGGAAACTCGAATGACCCAGACATTATTGCAATCTCCAGCAACGGTTTGCTCGTTCAGCGACGTACGGTAGACTGCTGCTGGAAGAGGAGCAACTTCTTTGTCACATTCTATGTAGAAGCGTGTAGGTATCCTATCAGGTCCCATCGCCTTTCCTCTGCTGAGCGATTTCCGTTAGTTTTCCCACGCCAGGAGCTTACCTACTGTTCCACGAATAGTGTCACTAACAGTGTCATCAGTGTAGGAAATGGTAGACCAAATTGATCTAGTCCATGGGCACCTATTTTTAACGAAAAAATACGTTTCTCAAAATTGCTTACATTCACAAAACGCCATTAAGAACATCGTTAATACTGTAACAGACTAGTTCATAAGTTTCTTTATTCCCTCTAAAATATTAATTTAAAATGTAAAGGGGAAGATAAGGACTGTTAAACGGTTTTTGAGTAATTGGAGAAGGACGGTGAGTGAGAAGAAGTTATTTTATTAACATCCGTGCCGCCACGGATCACCCCGTTCGAGGGAATGAGGCATCCGGGAAACTATGAAGGCCATAGAAGAAAGGAAGGCTTGGTTCAAATTGCTCTGAGCACTATGGGACTTAACATCTACGGTAATCAGTCTCCTAGAACTTAGAACTACTTAAACCTAACTAACCGAAGGACAGTACACAACACCCAGTCATCACGAGGCAGAGAAAATCCTTGACCCCGCCGGGAATCGAACCCGGGAACCCGGGCGTGGGAAGCGAGAACGCTTCCTCACGACCACGAGCTGCGGACGAAGAAAGGAAGATTAGGTTTAACCTCCCATCGACAGCTAGGTCATTAGAGGCAGAGTACAGCTCAGACTGTTTCAAGGATGGGCTAGAAAACGGCAGTGCCCTTTCGAAGGAACCATCCCGCATTTGCCTGAAACGATTTAGGGATACCACAGAAAACCTAAATGTGATGGCCGGATGCGGATTTCAACCGTTGTCCTCCAAAAGGCGAGTCCAATGTACTAACTCCACAGCTCAAATTGATTCAAGGATGGGGACGAAAATCAGCCGTGCCCTTTCAAATGAAGCATACTGCATTTGTTTGGAACGATTTAGGGAAATCACAGAAAACCTAAATCTGGATGGCCGGACACGAATTTAAACCATCGTCCCCCAGAATAAGAGTTCAGTGTGCTAATTGCTAATCACATGCAGTAGAGGCGCGGAAGAATCGCCATGGAACAAGAGGTACTACACAAGCCATCTGAAGATGATTTTAAACTAAGCAGCAGTCAACACTAGTGTGCAAAAGAGGCAGTCTTCGTATTATATCCATTCTAGACTGAACTGTTTATAACTGTGCCAGGCCAGGATGCTTGAGTTTATCACTGAATATTATTTACGCAGTTAGAGAGTTAGTTCTGCGAAATAATGAGCCAGTATCGTTGTTGAAGAACATATTACGTTTTTAATTAAGCGATCAATGGTTTCATTTATAGAATGAACTGATATGTGTTTTCAGTAGTTTTCCTTGCGCTCTTCTTAAAACTCTATGTGAAACTGAGACAAATTACTCAATAGGAATCCTATTTCTGATTCAACTGTTTTGTTAACGGCGCCTGTACCGGCGAAATACTTTACTGCTGTCAGTTACTTAATCTAGGGCCCTAGTAATGATTTTTGCTGGTAAAAGTATAACTCTCAGGGGATTTTTGGCGAGCCTCTTCAAGCGAGCCAAATCCTAACAAACTAGTTGTTACCAGGGGCTGCACTTGCTTATAAGTACGGGGTGGACGAGAAATCATTGCAACGCTGTAGCATATATCAGATATACTTCTTATGCTTCACATAAATGTATAGCCGAGGTCTAACGATTTATAATATCCATAATTTTGTAGGCTTTTGAAAATGACAAATTAATTTGTCGAAACCCGTGAAGCGTAACAATAGTATATTTGCAACTGACGAGAAAAAAATGGTTCAAATGGCTCTGAGAACTGTGGGACTTTACATCTGATGTCATCAGTCCCTTAGAACTTAGAACTACTGAAACCTAGCTAATACAAGGACATTCCACACATCCATGCCCGGGTCAGGATCCGAACCTGCGACCGTAGTAGTCACGCAGTTCCAGACTGAATCGCCTAGAACAACTCGGCCACTTCAGCCTGCACTGACGAGAAGTATCAAATGTTATTATGCAGGGTGGTAGCTGATTTGCTTCTTATTAATTGTTGGAGCCAATCGTTGGAACTCATGTATTACATGTTTTCACAGTTGCAGTCGAGTGTTAATTTAAAGCCACGGTAGATGTAGCGGTCATACTTACAGCAGCGCCTAGAGACGACAACACACAGGCCAGATTATGTAATAAGGTTCCTCCACGAAAAGCAATATTTCTCGATTGGAAAAGACGTGCATTTGGTTTTGGCAATGTTAAAGACAGGCCGGGGAGAGAAAGGAAGAAGACACGAGAAGAAACATGCGCCAGAGTCTCTGCTTCGATTAAACAATCTCCTATAAAGTCGAAATGTAAACGTTCTTTGGAATTCGGTACAACGAGGACGACAATGAGAGATCATATGAAAAAAGACCCTACTCTCAGATATCTTTCGACACACATGTGTAAAAGAACTATCGGGTACAGACCAGAATGAAAGCGTTTTAGCATGCTGTGTTTGTTAGCTCAATTTCCAAATGCAATGAAACGAGCCAAGGTAACATTTTCAGGTGCAATGTGCCATTTATCCCAGCTCACGTTCTGGTAATATTGTCGTTTGGGCCAAAAACAATACTCACTACACAACCGAATTAGAAAGGAACCTTCCTCACGTAATGGTACTGGTAGTGATTACATCAGAACATCCGTGTAGATCATATTTCTTGAAAGGGACTTAGAATGGTATTAATTACTTACATATGCTACAAACATGGTTAATATCTCAGCTTAAGGAAAGGGGCGTCACAGTCTGCATATGGGTGGAGTAAGACGGAGTGCATCCTCACTACACCAGTGCAATGCGCGATTTCGTAAATGAACAGTTTTCAGAATGCTGCATAGGTCGTGATTCACTAGTAACACCAGGCCCCCTGAAATAACCACCAAAAAGTCCTGACCTCACCACACCTGACAAATCGGCTTGAGGAGTCATTAAGCCGTATGTATCTGCGCATCATTAATCTACAAACGAAGAATTGCGCAATGCTGTTAAGGATGATTTTGTACTATAATATGGGACATGCACAAAAATACGTCAAGAAGAACATGGAAGCCGGCCTCTGTGACAGAGCGGTTCTAGGCGCTTCAGTCGGGAGCCGAGCACGGCTAAGTTCGCAGGTTCGCATCCTGCCTCGGGCGTGGATGTGTGTGATGGCCTTACGTTAGTTAGGTTTAAGTAGTTCTAAGTTCTACGGGACTGATGACCTCAGACGTATAGTCCCATAGTGTTCAGAGCCATTTGATTTGAAGAACATGGAAGCTTATCGAAATGGGTTTATAGCATGATGGCGAACTTCACTACACTACTGGCCATTAAAATTGCTACACCACGAAGATGACGTGCTACAGACACGAAATTTAACCGACTGGAAGAAGATGCTGTGATATGCAAATGAATAGCTTTTAAGAGCATTCACACGAGGTTGGCGCCGGTGGCGACACCTACAACGTGCTGACATGAGGAAAGTCTCCAACCGATTTCTCATACACAAACAGCAGTTTACCGGCGTTGTCTGGTGAAACGTTGTTGTGATGCCTCGTATAAGGAGAAATGTGTACCATCACGTTTCTGACTTTGATAAAGGTCTGATTGTAGCCTATCGCGATTGCGGTTTATCGTATCGCGACTTTACTGCTCGCGTTGGTCGAGATCCAATGACCGTTATAAGAATTTGGAATCGGTGGGTTCAGGAGGGTAATACGAAACGCCGTACTGGATCCCAACGGCCTCGTATCACTAGCAGTCGAGATGACAGCCATCATATCCGCATGGCTGTAACGGATCGTGCAGCCACGTCTCGATCCCTGGGTCAACAGATTGGGACGTTTGCAAGACAACAACCATCTGCACGAACAGTTCGGCGACGTTTGCAGCAGCATGGACTATCAGCTCGGAGACCATGGCTGCGGTTACCCTTGACGCTGCATCACAGACAGGAGCGCCTGGAATGGTGTACTCAACGACGAACCTAGGTGCGCGAATGGCAAAACCTCATTTTTCCGCATGAATTCAGGTTCTGTTTACAGCATTATGATGATCACATCCGTGTTTGCTGAACGCACATTGGAAGCTTGTATTCGTCATCGCCATACTGGCTATCACCCGGCGTGGTGGTATGCGGTACCATTAGTTACACGTCTTGGTCACCTCTTGTTCGCACTGACGGCGCTTTGAACAGTGGACGTTTCATTTCAGATGTGTTACGACCCGTGGCTCTACTCTTCATTCGATCCCTGCGAAACCCTACATTTCAGTAGGATAATGCACGACCACATGTTGCAGGTCCTGTACAGGCCTTTCTATCCATCAAATGTTCGATTGCTGCCCTGGCCAGCACATTCTCCAGATCTCTCACCAATTGAAAACATCTGGTTAATGGTGGCCGTGCAATTGGCTCGTCACAATACGCCAGTTATTACTCTTGATGAACTGTGGTATCGTGTTGAATCTGCATGGGCAGCTGTACCTGTACACGCCATTCAAGCTCTGTTTGACTCAATGCCCAGGCTTATCAAGGCCGTTATTACGGCCAGAAGTGGTTGTTTTGGCTACTGATTTCTCAGGATCTATGCACCCAAACTGCGTGAAAATGTAATCACATGTCAGTTCTAGTGTAATATACTTGTCCAATGAATACCCGTTTATCATCTGCATTTCTTCTCGGTGTAGCAATTTTAATGGCCAGTAGTGTATTAGACGAGTAATATGAAGTAAGTACTTGTGCCAAAGTAAATCAAATGTAATAGCATTCGATACTAAAGCTTGTGGGGACTTCTCGCCCATCTTGTAGTTTTGTTATGATGACGGTGAGCAAGCTATTGCACGCGCTGTGACGTCAGCTACCCTCATGTGTCTATGTGTTCGCAGAAGTACAGCTCGTGATGTGCCTCCATCCCCCCTCCCCCCATGCAGTTTGTCTGCTGCCTTTATACATCACGTTGTTGAAATAGATATACATCATTATGTTGATTATGCAACAAATTTATATTCGCTGATGTAAAGAAAGATATTCCATTCTCTATTTCAGGCTCTTCGGGGTCGAGTTTTATTTTTACTTTCTAATGTAACCCTCGCTATCCCTCAGGGTTAACGCTGTCTTCATATCACATTTCATCGTCATTGCTTTAAGCCGCGAAAACGTAGCGAACACAGTTATTTTCGTGTTTAATATTGCTAGTATGGACGCACACTGTGTGATCAAAAGTATCCGGACAAGCGGCTGAAAATTACTTACAAGTTCTTAGCGCCCTCCATCTGGAATTCAATATGGTGTTGGCCCATCTACCACTCTCGCAGGCATACGTTGAATCAGGTGCTGGAAGGTTTCTTGGGGAGTGGCAGCCCATTCTTCACGGAGTGCTACAGTGAGAAGAGGCATCGATGTCGGTCGGTGAGGCCTGGCACGTAGTTGGCATTCCAATACATCTATCTATAGGATTCAGGTCAGGACTCGGTGCTGGCCAGTCCATTACCGAGATGTTATTGTCGTGTAATCACTCCGCCACAACAGTGGGAAGCAAGAAGGTGCTTAAAACAATAGTGTAGGCCTGTGCCGTGCAAGACCCCTCCATGGAAAAGACGACCGCGCCTTAACACCACAGCCTCCGAATTTTACTGTTTGCACTACACAAGCTGCCAGATGACGTTCACCGACTTTCGCACTTACCCACACCCTGCCATCGGATCGCCACGTTGTGTACCGTGATTCGTCACTCCACACAACGTTTTTCCACTGTTCGTCGTCCAATGTTTACGCTCCTTAAACCAAGTGAGGGGTCTTTTGGCATTTGCCGGCGTGACGTGTTCCTGATGAGCATCCGCTCGACCATGAAACACAAGTTTTCTCACCTCCCACCTGTCACAGTACTTACAGTGGATCCTGATGCAGTTTGGATTTCGTGCGTGATGGTCTGATAGACGTCTGCCTATTACACATTACAACCCTCTTCAGCTGTCGGCGGTCTCTGTCAGTAAACACACGAAGTCGGCCTTTGCGCTTTTGTGCTGTGGGTGCTTCTTCACGTTTCCACTTCACTATCACATCGGAAACAGTGGACCTAGGGATGTTTAGTAGTGTGGAAGTATTGCGTGCAGACGTATGACACAAGTGACAGTCAATTACCTGTTCACATTAGAAGGCCGGCTGGAGTGGCCTTGCGGTTCTAGGCGCTATAGTCTGGAACCGCGCGACCGCTACGGCCTCGGGCAAGGATGTGTGTGATATCCTTAGGTTAGTTAGGTTTAAGTAGTTCCAAGTTCTGGGGGACTGATGACGTCAGAAGTTAAGTCCCATAGTGCTCAAAGCCATTTGAACCACGTTAGAAGTCCGTGAGTTCCGCGGAGCGCCCCATTCTGCTCTCTCACGATGTATAATGACTACTGAGGTCGCTGATATGGAGTACCTAGCAGTAGGTGGCAGCACAATGCATTTAATATGAAAAATGTATGTTTTAGGTGGTGTCTAGAGGATTGTATAAGCGTTGCATTCACTTTGTTGAACCGTATTATATAGAACATATCACTCATTTAGATCACTCTGTCGGAATAACTTATTCCTTGGTAACAGGTACATTTGATATGAATTTCCACAAATATGATAAAGTTCAAAATTCAAACAATAATTAGTTGTTTTACAGAGTAAGCATTTTTCCTTAATTCGAAGAGTATTTCTCAAGTCATTAAATATCTTGTACTACACAGTTTCTAAAGTGGCCTGTGTTGCCCCTCAGGGTTCAAGCTATTTCCACACCAAATAACATCAAAATCAGTTCAGCGGTTTAGTCATAAAAAATTATAAGATCAGCACACTTTCGCGTTTATAATAATAGCACGGATAACTTACATTTATACTGCACATTAGCGCTCAAGATTGAAGGGAAATAGCTTTTAAATGAATACCTCGTCATTATTTTAAGAACGGGAGCCGCCGAAACAGTGGCCGCCCAAACGAAACGGAAACCTCTATTGCGAATTGCGAAAGAAGAAGATACATTTGGATAAAAAGGACACTGACAAGAATGTCGAGCGATCAGAAGAGAAGGCGACCTCCATCCGGAGGCAAACGGGTAAAGTTTCGAAAGCTTCAAAGGTGATTCCAGCGGAAGAGGAGACATAACGGCGAGCGCTGCGGTGATCCGGCGTGAATGGGGCTCGTTACTGACGCAAGCGCCAGCATTGTGAGGCCCGGTCCAGAGGCTTGGAAGGCCGGGGGTGGAACAGTAAAGGGTAGGGGTGGCGGGGGTGGGGGCTGCGGCCTGCAGCTGAGGCCGCCCTGGCAGAGGGCGCGGTCCGAGCCAGATAACGCCGGCCCGGCCCGGCCGCAGTTGGACACTTCAGAAGTGGAGGGCGGGGGTGAGTGGAGCAGGAGACACATGGCCGCTATTCGCGTCACTGCTGGGATTCCCTGCGCCGGAATGTTGTCTCCGGAACACCAACATCTACAGTAAACTCTGGAACCGCCTCTCGTGTCGAGGGCATCTGCCTGTGGAGCTGAAATTGCGTCGTAGAAGGTTGCGGAACTTTCCGTGCGACGCTTTATGCCTGGTAGTTTCCACGTATAACGTCCTATCCAGATAAACGTATCACATAAAGAGAGAAGGCGCTTCAAAGTGCCTCAGATTTCGTCAAAAGATTGCTTAACTCTTCCGTAATTTGTTGCAAGCTTAAACTCGTCCGTACCCATTCATTACGCTGTTGCACGTTACGTGAAAGAACGGAAATTCTGAATACTTCACGAATACATTTACTTACAAGTGACAAGCTAGTTATTCCGGCATTTGTGGTCATAAAAAGTAGTATTTTGACCAGACTCGTATCGTTTTAATTAAAGCACATCATTGGTCACAGTAATACTTTTGGTTTTATTTGCAACTTGTTTTAGCGACTCGTCGACAGTTCTCATGTTTAACATTACTTTTTTACTTTAAAACTCACACTTTCGTCCCCGCGTAACCTCGTGTTTTCTTTTATGCAAAGGCTTTAAATTTTTTTGTACACTGCACTGCCGTACTATAATTTCATAATTACTTATTTGCATATTTTTATGTATCTTCTTGACTTCGTGTACTTTGTGTACGTTGCTTTGACAGAGGAGAACACGATTGTCTTTTGCTTTGTTATGATCGCTATGGCGGCGTCCACCATTGCACTGTGTTTTTCGATGTGTCCGACTCCCTCTCTCTCCCTCTTTCTCTCTCTGTCTTTATAGAAAAGGAGGGCGAGGTGTGAGGGTTTGTGCGCTCTCATCCAGGGAAGTTTTACAAGTAATCTGGGAGTTTTTCGATCTATTACGACAGTACTAAAGCCTTAATTGGAAGCCGGCCGGAGTGGCCGAGCGGTTGTAGGCGCTACAGTCCGGAGCCGGGCGACCGCTACGGTCGCAGGTTCGAATCCTGCCTCGGGTATGGATGTGTGTGATGTCCTTAGGTTAGTTAGGTTTAAGTTCCAGGAGACTGATGACCTCAGATGTTTAGTCCCATAGTGCTCCGAGCCATGTGAACCTTAATTGGACCACACACCTTCCGCTGTATCTCAAGCGCCTCCAGTGCCCACTGCAACAAAAACACATCGTAGACACACATTTGTTGAAAGGTAATGGAATGGTATCACATGAATATTTCTTTATTTAATTTTATCTAACGTTTTTAAATAATGATTGCAGCAATTCATTCATGAGAATTACTTTAAATTATGCACAATAGTGTGTCGGATCTTGTGCCTACATCTTCAAGTACTGTGGTTTCTGCGGCATTCGCGTTGTCCTTTCACATGACTTCTTTAGTCTGTATGGCATCATAAGGTCGCTTTTGACATAATAATAAATCACATGTCGTAACAAAAGAATTTTTTAATCTGGAGCTGCAGTCCATCATTTTTGTGATAAGAGAGAGGACTTTGATAGCAGAAAAGTAAAAGAAGCGAAAATAATACGACGATTTTCATTCGGGGAGAGGAATGAAAGAGGTAGTCAGTAGTAGTATTTTCTACCAAGCACAATTTATTCATTGCTTTGGCTCAAAAATCAAGAAAGAACGTTGTATACGAGGAAAAGTTCTGCAGACAAAGTTAGTGTTTAAATGGATTAAGTACTAGTAACACTGGGATTTAGAAACCAGATTTTAAACTTCAAAACGTTTACACAGACAAATGTGCAACCTGAACATAATTTGTTGGTTATGAACTGCAGATCCAAACTGAAGAAACTGGAGAAATGTAGGAAACAGGACTCAGGTAAGTTGAAGGAACCAGACGTTGCAGAGATTTTCAGATGGAATATTAGGCAACTATTGGCATTCTGGTGTAAGGAGCACAACAGAAAACGAATGGGCAGCTTTGAGAGATGAAATAGCGAAGGCATCAGAAGATCATACTGACAGAAAGACAAGGGCGAGTAAAAATCCTTGGATAGTCGAAACAAAGCCACGGCAGTAGAACACATTCAATTAGGAATACTGATAACCTTTGGAGAGCCAGCCCTGACAGAACTCTTCCATCTGGTGAGCAAGATGTATGAGCCATGTGAAATACCCTCAGACTTCAAGAAGAATATAATAATTCCATTCCCAAAGAAAGCAGGTGTTGACAGGTGTGAAAATTACCCATCAGTTTAATAAGTCACGACTGCAAAATACTAACACGAATTCTTTACAGACGAATGGAAAACCTGGTAGAAGCCGACGTCGGGGAAGATCAGTTTGGATTCCGTAGAAATGTTGGAACACGTGAGGCAGTACTGACCCTACGAATTATCTTAGAAGATGGATTAAGGGAAAGGAAACCTACATTTCAATCATTTGTAGACTTAGAGAAAGCTTTTGACAATGTTGACTGGAATACTCTCTTTCAAATTCTGAAGGTGGCAGCGGTAAAATACAAGGAGCGAAAGGCTATTTACAATTTGTACAGAAACTAGATGACAGTTATAAGAGTCGAGGGGCATGAAAGGGAAGCAGTGGTTGGAAAGGGACTGAGACAGGGTTGTAGCCTACTTACTCCCAATGTTATTTAATCTGTATATTGAGCAAGCAGTAAGAGAAACAAAAGAAAAATTTGGAGTAGGAATTAAAATTCATGGAAAAGAAATCAAAACTTTGAAGTTTGCGGATGACATTGTAATTCTGTCGGAGACTGTAAAGGACCTGGAAGACCAGTTAAACGGAATGGACAGTGTCTTGAAAGGAGGATATAAGATGAACATCAACAAAAGCAAAACGAGAATAATGGAATGCAGTCAAATGAAATCAGATGATGCTGAGGGCATTAGATTAGAAAATGAGACACTGAAAGTAATAAATGAGTTTTCTATTTGGGAAGCAAAGTAACTGATGATGGTCGACGTGGAGAGGATATAAAATGTAGACTGGTAATGGCAAGGAAAGCGTTTCTGAAGAAGAGAAATTTGTTAATATCGAGTATAAATTTAAGTGTCAGGAAGTCTTTTCTTAAAGTATTTGTATGGATAGTGAAACATTGTCGATAAATTCTTTAGACAAGAAGAGAATAGACGCTTTCGAAATGCGGTGGTAGAGAAGATTGCTGAAGATTAGATGAGTAGGTCACGTAACTAATGAGGAGGTACTGAAAAGAATTGGGGAGAAGAGAAATTTGTGGCAGAATTTGACTATAAGAAGGAATCAGTTGGTAGGAGATGTTCTAAGGCGTCAAAGGATCGCCAATTTAGTATTGGAGGGAAGCTTGGAGGGTAAAAATCGTAGAGGGAGAACAAGAAATGAATGCATTAAGCTTGCACAGGATAGAGTGACATGGAGAACTGCATCAAACCATCTCTGGACTGAAGACCACTACAACAACAGCAGAGTATCTACACTCCTGGAAATGGAAAAAAGAACACATTGACACCGGTGTGTCAGACGCACCATACTTGCTCCGGACACTGCGAGAGGGCTGTACAAGCAATGATCACACGCACGGCACAGCGGACACACCAGGAACCGCGGTGTTGGCCGTCGAATGGCGCTAGCTGCGCAGCATTTGTGCACCGCCGCCGTCAGTGTCAGCTAGTTTGCCGTGGCATACGGAGCTCCATCGCAGTCTTTAACACTGGTAGCATGCCGCGACAGCGTGGACGTGAACCGTATGTGCAGTTGACGGACTTTGAGCGAGGGAGTATAGTGGGCATGCGGGAGGCCGGGTGGACGTACCACCGAATTACTCAACACGTGGGGCGTGAGGTCTCCACAGTACATCGATGTTGTCGCCAGTGGTCGGCGGAAGGTGCACGTGCCCGTCGACCTGGGACCGGACCGCAGCGACGCACAGATGCACGCCAAGACAGTAGGATCCTACGCAGTGCCGTAGGGGATCGCACCGCCACTTCCCAGCAAATTAGGGACACTGTTGCTCCTGGGGTATCGGCGAGGACCATTCGCAACCGTCTCCATGAAGCTGGGCTACGGTCCCGCACACCGTTAGGCCGTCTTCCGCTCACGCCCCAACATTGTGCAGCCCGCCTCCAGTGGTGTCGCGACAGGCGTGAATGGAGGGACGAATGGAGGCGTGTCGTCTCCAGCGATGAGAGTCGCTTCTGCCTTGGTGCCAATGATGGTCGTATGCGTGTTTGGCGCCGTGCAGGTGAGCGCCATAATCAGGACTGCATACGACCGAGGCACACAGGGCCAACACCCGGCATCATGGTGTGGGGAGCGATCTCCTACACTGGCCGTACACCTCCGGTGCTCGTCGAGGGGACACTGAATAGTGCACGGTACATCCAAACCGTCATCGAACCCATCGTTCTACCATTGCTAGGCCGGCAAGGGTACTTGCTGTTCCAACAGGACAATGCACGTCCGCATGTATCCCGTGCCACCAAAGGTGCTCTAGAAGGTGTAAGTCAACTACCCTGGCCAGCAAGATCTCCGGATCTGTCCCCCATTGAGCATGTTTGGGACTGGATGAAGCGTCGTCTCACGCGGTCTGCACGTCCAGCACGAACGCTGGTCCAACTGAGGCGCCAGGTGGAAATGGCATGGCAGGCCGTTCCACAGGACTACATCCAGCATCTCTACGGTCGTCTCCATGGGAGAATAGCAGCCTGCATTGCTGCGAAAGGTGGATGTACACTGTACTAGTGCCGACATTGTGCATGCTCTGTTGCCTGTGTCTATGTGCCTGTGGTTCTGTCAGTGTGATCATGTGATGTATCTGACCCCAGGAATGTGTCAATAAAGTTTCCCCTTCCTGGGACAATGAATTCACGGTGTTCTTATTTCAATTTCCAGGAGTGTATTAAATTTATTTGACGAAAGAATAAAATGTAAAAATTTAGCATGCAAAAGGCAATACAGACAACTAAAATACGAAACTGACAAAAAATACAAAATGTTCAACCAGGAATGGCTAAGAAACTAAGTACACAAGCCTCTGGAAGTACGCGTGACTATGGTAAAGATAGACGCCACCAATAGTAAAATTAAACGGAGAAAGAAGAGAAGCAGCTCCACGAATGTTAAAATCTCAGACAGAAAGCCGCTACTAAGCAAAGAAACCAAAGCGGAAAGGTGGAGAGAATACATGGGAGGGCTCTATGAGGGAGAAGGCAATGTTATAGAAAGGGAAAGAAGGTAAATGAAGATGAAACTGGAAATAGGATACTGCGAGAAGAATATTACAGCATACTAAAAGATCTAAGTCGAAAGAAGGCCCCTGAAGTAGTTGGGAAGCCTTTCTGCTGGCATTTATATGACGTGTAGACTTGTATATAATTGAAATATTGTCATTGAGCAGTTCAGACAAGAACAAGAAGAGAATACAAAATTTTGGAATGTTGTGGTATGGAGTAATATTGAGTATCTGGATGTTCGTCAGGTAGATCGAGTAAGTGAAATTGGGGAGGGTTTCGGAGATAAAGCAAGGCTTGACGACAATGAGAAGGTCAAATGGTTTCAGGATGCAGTAGTTACGTGGAGATGAAGGGACTCACACAGGGTAGACTAGCGTGGAGAGCTGTATCAAACCAGTCTTTGAACTGAAGAGCACAACACAGATGCCTATGAATTAATGTACGAGGGCTATTCGGAAAGTAAGAAACGATCGGTCGCGAAATGCAAACCACAGTGAAAATGAAAACTATTTCATTTGCAACAGTGAGCTGCGCTTCACACCTACGTCTCTGAATAGTCGTTCCGATTAGAACGTTTATCGTAGCGTTGAACGAACTTTCAAACATCCTCGTCGTAAAAGGCAGAGTTCTATGTTTCCCTGCAATTTTCTCCGCTGTACTGCATTTTGTTGTCTGTCCCAAAATGTTATCTTCATAGCCAGCGGTTCATCTGAACGGAGATGAAGATCAGAGGGAGTCAATTCCGAACTGTATGGTGGATGATCAAACACTTCTCATCGAAAACGCTGCAGGACCGTCCTCATTGCCCCTGCAGTGGGCAGCCGTGTATTTTCATGAAGAAGGAAATGCATCGCAGTTACATTATGTAGGGTTGCATGAAATCAGGCGAAATCTCATGGCAGGCACCCATACTTGGCAGGAGTACTATCTTCTAGGCATCTTCCCGCCTTCATTATGCGCACAGAACTGAAAGAAGCGACGTGACGCTATCTACGGGCATACTAGAGACGCTACCCAAAACATCTGTGCAAATCTTCACCGGATTTTCACTGTTTTATATATTTCGCGGCCGATCGTAACTTATTTTCCGAATGTCCATCGCACTTGTTGTGAACGTTATCAGTAAAGCCATACTTCACCATTTTTTTGTCTGACTTAACACCTAACAAGTTATTCTGTACTATCGAATAGGCCTTCTCGGATCATAGCCAGCAAACCAAATAAGAAGTCCTATCAAATTTTTAAAGAATGAAAACCTGAAATAAAGGTGACAATTGTGTGCAATATAATTTATCTTATTAACTTTATAACGTGTAGAGGTATACTTGATCTTACAGTGTAAATGTACATTTCACTTAAAATTCAGTTATCGTTTTAAAAATATCGAAGATGACCAGTTTCGGGACAAAATTTAAAAACAAGAGCTTCGGAGGTTTAATAAAACTCTTTTACAAGAACCATACAAACATTGGAGAGCAAGACTAATTTAACACTGAACTGGTTTTTACAAATCACAGCATATAACATTAAGACACGAAAAACCTGTAGTGTTCTTTCAGACAGATGAAAGGAAAATCACAGAAGTAGGCTTCATTAAAAAATTACCATACAACTGTAGAGATTACACTTGTAACTGTCACCCGGACAGTGTAAAAAGCCTGAATAACAACCTTTTGAAGTGCACAATGCTGCGATACGTGCAGGCAGAGAATCAATGTGATTCTGCAAGGTAACGACAGAGATGTGGAGCCATGCCGCCTCAAGTGCCGTGGGCAGCTGCTCTTGGTTTCTCGGTTGAGGATCCATGGAGCAAACAGCCCGATTGATGTGGTCCCACGGATTCTCGACTGGGTTTAAATCCTGGGAATTTCATGGCCAGGGGAGCTCTTGGAACTGTGTACGTACACTGCGATCTGCATGACTTTTTGTATTGTCTTTCTGCTAAATGGCATCGTGCCAAGGAAGAACATACTGCATGTAGGAGAGGACACGGTCCCAAAGCATAGTTTCATATCAATGTTGACCCATGGTGGCTTCCCGGATAAGGAGATAACCCATAGAACACCTCGACAACATTTCCCAGACCATAACGCTCCCTTTGTATTCCTTTTTGCCTTGAATGCAAACGCCACAAAAATGATACGGACAGGAAGAGCAAAATGGCTAAGCAGGCATGGCTAGAGGACACATGTAAGGATGTAGATGCTTACCTTACTAGGGGTAAGATAGATACTGGCTACAGGAAAATTAGAGAGATCTTTGGAGAATGGAGAACCACTTGCATGAATGACAAGAGCTTTGATGGAAACCCAGTTCTGAGCAAAGGAGAGAAAGCAGAAAGGTGGACGGAGTATATAGAGGGTCTATACAAAGGCGATGTACTTGAGGACAGTATTATGGACATGGAAGAGGATGTAGATGAAGATGAACTGGGAGATATGATACTGGGTGAAGAGGTTGACAGAGAACTGAAAAACCTGAATCGAAACAAGGCCCCCGGAGTAGACAACATTCCGTTAGAACTATTGACAGCCTTGGGAGAGCCAGTCCTGACAAAACTCTACCATCTGGTGAGCAAGATGTATGAGACAGGCGAAATATCCTCAGACTTCAAGAATAATATAATAATTCCAATCCCAAAGAAAACAAGTGTTGACAGATGTGAAAATTACCGAACAATCAGTTTAATAAGTGACTCCTGCAAAATACTAACGCGAAGTCTTTACAGACGAATGGAAAAACTGATAGAAGCTGACCTCGGGGAAGATCAGTTTGGATTCAGTAGAAATATTGGAACACGTGAGGCAGTACTGATCCTACGACTTATCTTACAAGAAAGATTAAGGAAAGGCAAACCTACGTTTCTAGCATTTGTAGACTTAGAGAAAGCTTTTGACAATGTTGACTGGAATACTCTCTTTCAAATTCTGAAGGTGGCAAGGGTAAAATACAGGGAGCGAAAGGCTATTTACAATTTGTACAGAGAGCAGATGGCAGTTATAAGAGTCGAGGAGTATGAAAGGGAAGCAGTGGTTGGGAAGGGAATATTGAGCAAGCAGTAAAGGAAACAAAAGAAAAGTTCGGAGGAGGTACTAAAATCCATGCAGAAGAAATAAAAACTTTGAGGTTCTCCGATGACATTGTAGTTCTGTCAGAGACAGCAAACGACTTGGAAGAGCAGTTGAACGGAATGGGCAGTGTCTTGAAAGGAGGGTATAAGATAAACATAAACAAAAGCAAAACTAGGATAATGGAATGTAGTCGAATTAAGTTGGGTGATGCTGAGGGAATTAGATTAGGAAATGACACACTTAAAGTAGTAAAAGAGTTTTGCTATTTGGGGAGCAAAATAACTGATGATGGTCGAAGTAGACAGGATATAAAATGTAGACTGGAATGGCAAGGAAAGCGTTTCTGAAGAAGAAAAATTTGTTAACATAGAGTATAGATTTAAATGACTGGAAGTCGTTTCTGAAAGTATTTGTATGGAGTGTAGCCATGTATGGAAGTGAAACCTGGATGATAAATAGTTGAGACAAGAACAGAATAGAAGCGCTCGAAATGTAATGCTACAGAAGAATGCTGAAAATTAAATGCGTAGATAACATAACTAATGAGGAGATATTGAATAGAATTGTTGAGAAGAGGAGCTTGTGGCACAACTTGAATAGAAGAAGGGATCGGCTGGTAGGACATGTTCTGAGACATCGAGGGATTGGAGGGCAGCGCGGAGGGTAAAAGTCGTAGAGGGAGACCAAGAGATGAATACATTAAGCAGATTCAGAAGGATGTAGGCTGCAGTAGGTACTGGGAGATGAAGAAGCTTGCACAGGATAGAGTAGCATGGAGAGCTGCAATAAACCAGTCTCAGGACTGAAGACCACAACAACAACAACGCTCCCTTCTCTGGTCAGAACCCTTCCGACGCTTGTTGTAGGGTGTTTTCTTTCAAAGGTTCCATGTCATACACGCCACTGGCCATGTCCGAAGGACACATGGCCAGTGGCGTGTACGACATGGAACCTCTCAAAGAATGAGCCTTCTGCAGAGGCCCGTACGCAACAACATTCACTGAGCGGTCGTTGGGGAGACAGGTCGGTGGATGCTTGGTTTATCTGGACGGTGCGGTATCTCTGTCTTACGATGCTTATGCAGGAGTGACGGGATTGCCGACGCGGTTTTCAACGTTGTAGACACACTTTCTCTCGTCCTGCGAGTTGCAGCAGCGATGCTAGAAGGAGACTGTTGCACATTGTATCTCTGGTTTTGTTAGCTAATATAATCATCGTCAGATACAACACAACAGGAAAAGGTAATTCATTCTCTTAAATACCCGTCACTTTACATTGGACATTATATATGTTTAAGTTTTACCAGCAAGATTTACATCCTGTGGTGAAAATAATTTCAAGAGCCTGCATAATAACATGGATGAAAATCAGCGACGAGTGACATTGCCGTCTTTTCTCAAAAGTACCATTCAGTATCCTGAACGTGGATTTATTCTCTCTGCCATTTTCATTCCCCCTCCCCCCTGTATTTTCATGTTTTTCTTTGAGATTGTGCAGAACCATCAATACTAAATGGTCGATCGCGGCAACTGTGGAGACTCGGGATCGACATCGCCGATATTGAGAAGAAGAATTCTTCCTCCAGCGAATCTATATTGCTGGAGATACAAAAATAATAATAATTGTTATTATTATTTTCAGAGAATCTTCAAGATTTTTGTAAGGGAAAGTCCTGCAATTGACTTCACAAACATTCATAATATTCTTGTTTTGTCTTCTTTTTTTTCTGTACATTCGCCCAGTACAGTACACATCCATTCAGGAGAGAATTAGTACATTATTGCAATTAACTTGGGGAAGGGATATTACAGCGGTCAGTTGCTGATCAGTTGCACGTCTTTTCGCCCGTATACATCTCCCCAGCCGTCACTCACTCCTGTTGTCTATGACCCGTGTCCAACGATAGTTGCCTCGGTGCCGGTTTTGGATAACGCCGTTTTGGTACGCACAGTATTCTTTAACCACGGCGGCAAGCGAACGACTTACAAAGTTAGACGTTTCGGAATTCTTCTACCCTTGACCCGAAAGGCAATGACCATGCCCTTTTGGACGTGAGATTAATCACCCCATTTCCACGCGACGATGGTACTGTTTTCCGTCCCTCCTCCCCCTCCCCTCCCCCCCCCCCCCCCCCCCGAATCCCTAATACACTTTATGTACCCACCACTGCAAGTACCGCCATTTTCCGTCTGTGAGTGGTTACGATAGTCACGTTAATGTGATTGGACGGTATACAGCCGCGGGAAGTAGCCGTTTGGCTTGAGGCGCCATGCCACGGATTGCGCAGCCCTTCCCGCCCTCCCGACAGAGGTTCGAGTCCTCCCTCGTGCATGGGTGTTTGTGTTGTTCTTAGCATAAGTTAGTTAAAGTAGTGTACAAGTATAGGGACCGATGACCTCAGCAGTTTAGTCCCTTAGGAATTCACACACATTTCAGTATTTTTTGACTGTGTACAACCATCTGAGAATAACAAGAAGTGGACGTAAGGAGTTTTAATTACATTGGCTCATTTGTATGGAAATCAACAGCTGAAAAAAACAAAAATGTGAAAGTCCATCCAGTGTCCCTCAGAGCCCGTAACCTATCACAGCGGATAAGTGGCTAATTAAAGACCCACAGTAATAGGTCATACCGTATATCATTGAAAATAAAGCGGCAAGTGAAAAAGTGATCAGTCTATACCAGATCGTACTGACGAGGGACTGTAAGTGTGTACCAAGGAGGACAGCGCGAGTGGTCACCGGCTTACTTGACTGATGGGAAAGTCGGAAAGTCCCAACTAGGAGCCAGTTAAGGAAGAAGCTCACCTTTTCTTCATCAAAACCCTGTTTAGAATATTCCATAACGAACTCTGTAACAGAAACTGCGAATATTCTTCAACCTCATATGACTAACTGCTATAAAAAGCACATAGTGACTTATCCAAATTCGTATGAGCAGGAGTCATCCTCGTCCTTGTACCTCCATTTCGTACTTCGAAACAGTTTAGGTCTGCCGAAACAGAGTCTATATGTGAGGTAATTCTTTGTCCAGTGGCACAGACATACCGAAAATTATAACCTCTGCAATTTTAGAAAAGATGAGACTTATTTGTGAGGTATTGTGTCCTAACAAACCGGCAGATAATCGGCTGCGAACGGCTCTGCGTACTCAAATGAGATCTGTCACACTCCCAAAACACAAATGAACTGTATTCTGATACGATAATCAACGATTTGTCGAATCAACAAAATAGAGTGACAGAACACTGAAAACCAAAAACTGGATGACATATGGAAATCATGAGCCGGAATGAACATACTTTCCGCAAGGAAGTTAGGGTTTCGTCTGCAGCGTTAGCTGAACGCTCTGGTACCGCAACGACTGCCAAACTGCGTGGGTCGACAGTTCGACGATGCCTGCTGCATCTGATACAAGCCATTGTTCCGCCTACCTCTGACCAGAAATCACAAAAGCCTCAGACAACAATGGACCGCTGAAAGTCGTCGTTGGCGTGTCCTGCGACAAAATACAATTATTTGGGAGTGTTGTACATGAGATTCTATGGCATTACCTAATCGCAACCGATGTCTTGGAATCTGCGAAAGATATGACTTTTGGATAGTGAGTAACAAAAATAAAACTGCTTTTATATTTCAGTTTTCCAGCGTTAGTGATACCAAGGAGTTTCTGTACACGATAACTGAGGACGTAGAAGTAACTGTCAGTGCACTTAGCCAGCAAAGCTTCATTCTTTAGCGTTATTAATATTCAGCATGAATTTATTCGCTTTTTCCAAAGCTGAATTTCACTCAGTGGCGCAAATGATGACACAGCTCTGATTAAACTAATGACATGAAAGCCGAAAATCTTGTGTTAGGGATACGCACTAGACTTTGTACTGCGTATGGTTTCCGTTCCCTATTAATTTTCCAAAGGTGTACGTGATAATGCGCTGTATGAAGCTGCTCTGAGAGACATGACCTGGACCTACTTTTCTCCTAAAAAGAAGAACTTTCATATAATAATCATACGGTTACTTCCCAATAAAGGAGCATTCCTACTGGCCGAGAAAATAACTGACACAAAGATAAACGAAAACGCTACATAACAGTAGTGCATTGCCGAAGCTAATTTCCGCGCGGTGTAGCCGAGTGGTCTTGGGCGCCTTGCCACGGTTCTCGCGGCTTCTCCCATCAGAGGTCCGAGTCCTCCTACCTCGGGCATGGGTGTGTGTGTGTGTGTGTGTGTGTGTGTGTGTGTGTGTGTGTGTGTGTGTGTGTGTTTTGGCCTTAGCATAAGTTAGTTTAAGTTAGATTAAGTAGTGTGTAGGCCTAGGGAACGATGACCTCAGCAGTTTGGTCCCATAGGAACTTAGCACAAATTTCGGTAGCTAATTTTGTAATGAGTAGCATTGATCAACGATTTACATATTAAATGGGAAACTGAAGTTACTTGTTACAGCTAGTACGAAGTAGGGGTAGGAAAAACCGGCTGGGTAATATCGACACCGGAATTTTACTTCTGAATCATATTTTACTTCTGAATAACCGCTATTTTTTGGTGTTTATTTGTCCTCAGTTGTAACAGGAGTTTTCTATTTTTTACCAGTAAGCAGTAAAAAAACTGAACTGTCACTTAGTCGCAGCAGCAGTGCTAAAAGTTTTGGGCTTTAAATCAACCTTTTTTAAAGAACGAGTAATTTTTATTCATAAAATTAACATTGCTTTGAAAGACTGCTTTAAAATAGAAAATGAGGAAAGCGAAGCCGACAGAAACGAGCAACAAATGCAATGATTGGTACAGCGTTGCTACACAATTACATACCTGCTACTATATGGTGTGGCCTATTACACGGTAAGCTTGTACACACAGTGTGCAAGACTCGCTACCATCTGGTGTAAATGGCAGTTTCTCACAGTCATCGTCGGAAATTAGTTGTGTTACAGAATTGTACCAACGTTAAACTGAAAGTATTTTACGAAGTGCCATATAGTGAAGTACAATTCTCCATTTTCCTCAGAAATTTAAAGTTGGAGGAGCCACAACAAACTTGTGACATCATAGGAGAAAAAAAATTAAAAATTTAACAGTAGATTCATAACTTACCATAAAAATAGAAAGTAGCTGATCTGCTGCCTACATAATGTGCCTTTATCTGCTTGTATCCCTTGCAAACCGGCAAATTAACGCGAAAAATAGAGTTTGTGGCCCTTTAACACTGACTACTCATAACGCCCCAAATAGTGAATCTCAATTACAACGTGATTTTTGAGCAGAGTTTCAACCAACCAACTATCACTTTTCGAGAAATGTACCGAACGGTGGACGAACTAAATTTTCATTTATATGCCTGTTTTATTTGATATTTTGATTCGATGTATTGTGAAACTCGGGGAGACAAAACATTTCAATCTTGTTCGACTTCTGCGTTTATTGTACAAAATGTTTGCAATAAACAGCCAAAAGTAGGTTATTTTAGAAACCGATTATTTTGAGTGGTCTTAAACAGGCGCTGGAGAAAAAAAGATAAACCGAAAACCAGTTTGAGGGCCATTCAGTAAATAATGCAATAAATCTTTTTCTGAAAGCGGGAAGGATTTATTCAGGATTCCAATACACCATATTGCTCCCCACTCTAGTGGCTACAAAACCGTATTTTTCAACATAACCTCCATTCAATACGACGCCTTTACACCGCCTTACTGGGAGGGCCTGTGTGCCCGCATGGCACCTCTCTACTGGTAGACGTCGGAGCCAGCGTCTTGCTACGTCAATAACCTCCCCATCAACCTCGTACTGCTGCCCGGTGAGTGCACCTTTCATTGGGCCATACAGATGGAAGTCGCAAGGTACAAATACCCAGCGCTGCTACCTGCGGGAATTTCATGGCATTGTAGGGGCTGAAGCGAGAATATTCCATGATGTCCTATAATAAAGTCTGCATATTTTTAAACGAAATTGGCCGAGAAAAAACACGTTGAATTACTTATTGAATGCCTTCGTAGTGGCATCTGTTTGCGTCTGTTTTGCGTTTTGCTGAACCAGGACGAACACTGATGGAAGACCGGGCTACGTTCATCTATGTTCATAGCCACTTGCCACCAGCTGATCCCACGGACTGAAACTGAAGCTGTCATTGCCGCTACGCAGGAAATAAAAACAATACAACTATGTGTGAGCTTGTAAACACAACGCAGTGGTCACGACAGACACAAAAATAATAGTTTCGTTAGATCAGTGGTTACCAACCTTTCTTACTTTGCAAACAGACATTAGCTAGTACCCCTGTCATCCCCCATCCTCCTCTGGTGTGTTGTCTGTTGCTCCCCGTTCCTCGCATTATCACCAGCTTCAGCACCTAACTAAACTGTAGAATGAAAGATTTCTCTTGGAACACTTTAATTTTTTAAATGATGAAAGATGAATGACTTTTAGTTTGTGTGTGTGTGTGTGTGTGTGTGTGTGTGTTAGAATGAGTGACAAAGGAATTTGTGGTGCAACACAAGCGCTACCAACAACTCCTTCTCAGATAAGACAGCTATCTATCCATAGTGAGGGTAGACATTTATTACAAAAGAAACTTCCCCTGCATTTCTCCTCTCCATTGCGGCACTTACTTGATCTGCAAATTGCAGTCCCATTTAAAATCAACCAAGTTATAATGTGTGCACTATACTTACCGTTCGCTTGATTGCTGCACTCTTCACTCCGTAAATTGGAAAACTTCAGCTTCTTACTGCTTCGTGTCTGACCACAGACACCAGTGGCGATATTAATAATAATATCAATAACAATAATAACAGCTTTGTAGTAGCCCTTATGTAGTTACTGTTGTGTCGTGCTGTCAATTAATTCATTTGTCTGTTTCGAAGCGAAAGATGTTGCAATTTCTGAACTGCTGCAGGTACTATCCACAACTTGGAGAAGATATTTTCTTGAGATATGTAGCATTTGTTATGCATATGCCTCACTTTTATCTTCAGCGAAGTGCGGGACAAAGCACACCATGTGTGTGTAGTGGGTGGACTATTTGAGGGACCTGTAGCATCCATCGCATCAATGCTACTAATTGGGAAAAAGTAATTATTGTAACTTATATAGTCAACATTAGCGTCTTACAAGACTGTGGTAATAGCAATGATCTTTTGAAAATAATTTAGTTTCATGACTGAAATAGATTTGAACCATTTAATTTTTACCCCTCTGAAAATTTCATTTCACCGATCAGAGGGTAACTACCTCCATGTTGGGAAACACAACATTAGACTCTGCAGACCGGCGCTTGCAAGGTCAGAGCTGCGACAGATGCGAGGAAACAAAGAACTGCGTCTTGGTCTCCCTTGTAGCTAGCCCTGTAGTACGCCACACACGCCCCCCCCCCCCCCCCCCACGGGAAAGTTTTCATTCGCCCGTCTAAGCCGGAGTGAGTGAGGTCGAGTATGTTATACCCGAGATGTTTTGAAGCGGCGATTATTGAATGTCATTGTTGCCACACAAATCTTGCTGTCACAGCAGCTGGAGGTAGGGGAGAGGGGGCCAAGATGCAGTGATGAGTTTATTGTTGCGCCAGCGTCAGAGGGAGATAAACGTGTGCGAAGGTGGCTAGGGTTCGTCACACACGACTTCGCAACTGTTGCTACATTTTTGAACTGTCAGTAAGTTTATGAGATATATAGTTATTTATAGTATTCTTTGATTTATTTTTATATTTTATATTTCTCCGGATGTCTTATGAAGAAAATGAACGTTGGCTACAAGAACTACTAGAAGAAGTTTTAGAAAACCGTTCAAATAGTAGTTCCTATGACTCCTGTGACACCATGGTAAAAACATAGACTAATCGACAGGCGCTAAAAGAAAACCGGATATGATTACTTATTACAATACAACTAAAGGCGGTGTCGATGTCACAGATGAACTGAGTGCTACTTATGATGATGCCCAGAACAGCAATCGTTGGCCTATGACAATTTTTTATGGTACTTTCAATATGGCCGCCTTAAATGCCATCACAGTCTACAGAGAAAATAGCAAAGGTGACAAAACACGCATGAAGCTCCGAGATTTCATTCGTAATTTAGGTTTGAATCTGATAAATGACAGCCTTCGCATCAGACAAAAAAAACGTGCAATGGAAATTTGAAAGAGGACTGCTGATCAGCTGGGTAAAGCTTCATCGTCAGTATGGTTGCGAGAAGCCAATATGTATGGAGCACGATTTTTATGTGTCGAGAATGTGCTGATTTGTAGATGTAATGTTGGTGCTGAGCTAACTGATCTCATAAGGCGGACTTAACTGCTGTGGTCATCAGTCCCCTAGAACTTAGAACTACTTAAACCTAACTAACCTAAGGACATCACACACATCCATGCCCGAGGCAGGATTCGAACCTGCGACCGTAGCAGTCGCCCGGTTCCAGACTGAAGTGCCTAGAAAGGCTGGGCCACACCGGCCGGCTCTGGGTAATAATTAGAAGATAATATCATTATGTTAATTAATCAAAGAAACTGTAATTTTGTTCGAATTTTGTATGAAAAAATGTTAAACTTCTGAAACTAGTACTTTTTGTGAGAAAATATGGACACTTCATTATTTCACCCCAAAAAATGTTTTACATCTTAAACACAGTATTTTACTTACTCGTCTTGTTTAATAGACATTATTATTAATATCTCAAGTAAAAAGGTACTTAATACACGATTATATTATCAAAAATTCGTCATCAGAATTTGGGGTACCTCATACCCACCCCATAGCTGGTGTAACAATTTCTCACTTCATTCACGCTGGGTTAAAATGTGAATCTCGCAATCACGGTTCCTCCAACGTATAGCCCGAGAGCCCTTCAGAAAAAAATGAAACTGTCTTACGCTGCTCGATGTTTTAATATGTCGCTATTGACGAGTTGACAAAAGCCTATTATCAAAAAGTTTTAGTTCTAGGATATGCGACACGCATCCAATTTCAAATGTATCAAAAAATATAACGACCTGAAACTACATTATACTAGCTCAAGCTTTCTTAAGCATTATCAGCAATTATAATTGTTGATAAAGCAAGTCAGCAAGTTATATACTATTCAAATAACACGCACTGTAGCGAATGTCATTAATAATAGCAATACTGAATTGTAAATATTAAAAAATAAACTTGTATTAATAATATATGTTTGTTTATTGCCATAAATGATTTAAACAATCAACTTGAAAATGTTTTATGTAAATAACAAACTTAGAACAAAAAACAGAAAAACTGTGGCACTGCGCGCATTTTTATTTTGAGCGTTGTTGATTGTCCTCATCCCAAATAATTTCTGTTTTCTGATTTTTTTATAACAATATGATGAGAAACGAAGTAAAAGACAAAGGTTTCGACTTTCGTGACGTCTTTGGAACATTAAATGTTTGATGACTTTTCTATCAGTAAATTATATTGCTAATAATGCATTAAAATTTGTAGATAGTCTAACGTAGTTTGCGAAAATTACATTTTACGATACGTTTGAAAGTACATGGGCGTCGCATGTCTCAGAATCGAAACTTTTGGGCTTTCGTTCGTTAAGTAGTCACTAACAACATATTATAACATCTAATAGTATAAAACAGTTTCTCTTTTTTCACGGTTTTCCGGACTAGTAAGGGAACAACCGGCGACAATTTGTGGAAGTAGAAGTCTGATCTGCATTAAAGTCGTTAAAGTAGTGCTAGCTTAGTACTAGAACGTGCCTAAACCGATAGCCATTGTCCATACGGAAGAAATCATCCTGTGATTCGCAGAAGGTGAAGTGCCTGTGCAATAACTAGTGTTACCGGGAGGAGATGACGTCCCTGTCTACAGTGTTCTGTATTGTAGCATGAGAACAAGATATCACTATCGCTATTCAACCGTTTCTTTATCTTGGACTCTACTTTTTAAGTAGTGATTGAGACTCAGAAAAAAAATAACGAAATAAAGCTTGATGCATCACCTCCGCCTGCTTGTGATTAATATTTCACTGTTAATTTTGATTGGCAACTGTTTGTTACGATAGTTTTATAGATATTCTCCAAAAGTGACGTACTGATATTGCATTTCGATTCATACTGCCATTGGAAAGGGACAGGACTCGAATCCAGGTGGTCATTCATAGATTTTCTGTGAATGCTGATGTCACTTCCACAACGCTGGGGCCAATTATTTCCCAGTCAGTACATCTCTAGTGACAATAAATTCTTTTTTGTTTTCCTTTCCTCCAGACTTAAACAAACTGTTGCAGCAAGTCATGGCGATGGGATGAAGAAATATAGGACAGTTCCGTTGGCCAAATTCAAAGATAACTTCCACGTAAATGGGAAAAAAAATTCTAATAGGTGAAATGGACGAATACATTCTCAGTAATTTCGCAGCGCCATGTGCGATTTTTCATCCTCCATGATTCTGTTTTCAATTAAACACCTTTATGTGTTCGCAGACATGTTTCATACACACTGGTTCCAAAATTAAAACAACAAACCGTTATTACCCCCAACCGTGTCTAATTCACGATATAGTGGCACAAACTGTCAGCAGATGTCCGTACGATCGTGTTCTTCACGGAAGTTCGCGTTCCGGTCAACGGACGACCACGCCAGGGATAACTTCAGTGCACCTATCAAACAAGGTAGTGTTTGGTGGGTAGCCCCACATCCACAATTACTGTGTAACAGGTGTAAAAGTATGAAACCGGATACAAAAGTATGAAACTGATAAACAATGGTTTATACAAAATAAGCTCCATTGCTGTTAACACATTTCTCTCACCTCTCCGGCAAGCTATGTATGCCATGCAAAAAAAAAAAAAAAAAAAAAAAAAAAAAAAAAAAAAAAAAAAAAACTTTTGAAGCCAACCAGTTAACGAACCATAGTTCCTACATTTTCATACGAATTAAAGCATTGCTCAGCAAGAGCCGGTCCCAGTGACGCAAATAGATGATAATCGGAGTCAAGTCTGGAGAACAGGCCGCATGTCCCAGTATTTCTCAACTGAACGCCTCGATCGTTTCCCTGATCCGTTTTTCTGTGAGTGATGGGGCGTTAGCGTGGGCAATATGAATTTGTGTTGCCTTTTTCCTTATTCCGGTCGTTTTTCACGGAATGCTCGATTTAAATCGATCATTTGCTTTTGGTAGTGATCAGTGTTACCGTTTTAACCAGGTTTTAGCAGATCATAATAGATGACACCATTCTGGTCCCACCAGACACAGAACCCTGTCTTCTTTCGAAGGCTATTTGCTCTTGCAGTGGATTTCGACGCTTTTCCTGGATTCACCCATGATCTACGACGCTTAGTATTCTTCAAATATATCTATTTTTAGTCACCTGTCGCTATTCGATGGAGAAACGGCTTTGTTTTCCATCTGGCGAGCAGCATTTCACAAGTGGTCTTTCGATTTGCTTGCTGTCTTTCATTCAGTTAATGCGGAACGCATTTTCCCGTTTTCTGCCCCTTTCCCATAGCTGTCAGCCAAAGAGAGACCGGCTTTCTGCATCACAATCAGTTGTTCCGCAACTTTGTGTTGAGTTTCAGTATCATCTTCATCCAATAAGGCCTGCAATTCGTTGTCTTCGAAATTTATAGGTGGTTTCCCGAGCTCGTCGTTTTTCACGTCAAAATCACTATTTTTTAATTTTTTGAACTACTGAAAATACTAAATTTTCCCAAGAGCATGTTCTCAGAAAGCTTCGACAAGCATTCGATGCAATTCTGCAGCAGTTTTCTTCAAATGATGACGAAAAACTCGTGCTGTCCGCAAATCGTAGTTCGCAGGCGTAAAACTCGACATGTTTACGGGTTTGAAACAGATACCGATGTATGGAACTTGGGGTAGTGTGTGTTGACATTCGTCGTCAGCCGTTACAGGAAGCAGATGGCGCTGGACACTCGGTCTCACGGGCCCTACACTGACGGCTAGCACCATCTATAAGGAAATTCTGGTTTCATACTTCTACACCTGGTACACAGTCACTCATGGTGCAGCGTGGTACCGAGAAGACGCCTGGCAGACTCTCTGCGCTGGAGGGCCAGAGGAAGAAAATGAGGTGTCCCGATGGCTTAATGTGAGTCGTTCTGTTGTTTCTCGGGTGTGGCGACAGTTTATAGAGACCATGGCAGGACCGACAACGTGTGACATCAGATAGAGAAAATCGTTATTTGGCCGTAAGGGCACAACAGTACTACCTTAGTACTCCACAGTAACTGGCGTCTGACCTTGCATCGTCAACTGGGGGTGTTTTACCTAGCCAAACGGAGTACAGAAGGCTTCTCTTTAGAGTGGCCTCTATTCTCAGAGACCTGCTGTATGTATACCTCGGACATGTCGTCACAGGATGGAACGTTTAGAGTGGTGTCGTCAACATGTCACCTTAAAGGTCCAACGGTGAGCAAATGTTCTTCTTACAGGTGAGTCCCAATTTGGTCGTGAGTGTGATTCTCGACGGATTCGCATCTGGAGGGAAGGGTGAACACAGATTTGGGACCCATCGAAAAAGATATCTAATGGTCTGGGCAGGCATGATGTTGACCTCTCAGATACCTCTTCATGAAACTGTGCAGGTGAACTGGCAAGGTTTAACTGCTCTCAGGCATCATGACGAGATCTTGGGACATAGTATGTTGTTATTGCGAGATGTTGTGGACCCAGACTTCTTACTGATAAAGGATAATGCTCTACCTCATAGAGAACGGCTGTCTGAAGTTTTCTTGGAAACGGAAGATATTCCTCGCATGGCCTGGCCTGCCCACTCTCCCACCTTGAACTCCATAGAGCTTGGGATGCACTAGGGAGAGAGATTGCATTACGCCAGCATCCGTCAACCATTCTCCGAGCTTTGCAGGAAGAAGGGCGTTATTGCCTCAAGACGAAATTGGTGACGTCATTCACAGCATGCTTAGTCGTTGCCAGGCCTGTTTTGCCGCCAGCAATATGTATACTGAACACATTAACCAGTTGTCGGAATGTGTGTGCAAATCCGTTAAGTTGGGAAATACGAAGAACATTTTTGTATACCATAATGCGTGTTGCAGTTCTTTGTGTTAGGTATTTTTTAAACTACTTCTACTTTACTACCACCTGTTTATACTATATTGTGGTAAAAAAATTCAAACCTGCAAAACGGCAAATACATATCTTTTTCGACTTTCGCACAATTCCGAGGACGGCAACAGCTGACAAGTGCGAGATTTACCGCATTCTCAGCTTAACAGTTGCTTGCAAGAATAATATAAAGAATAATGGAGTATGCGCTAGATGACGACCAGTTCGGCAGTAGAGACGCATTTCTGACGTTCAGGTTAAGAATGGAAGCAAGACTAAAGAAACATCAAGACACTTTCAAAGGATTTGTCGACCTGGAAAAAGCGTTCGATGATGTAAAATGGTGCAAGATGTTCGAAATTCTGAGAAACGTAGGGGTAAGCTATAGGGAGATAAGGGTCATATACAATATGTACTACAGCCAAGAGGAAATAATAAGAGTGGGCGACTAAGAAAGAAGTGCTCGAACTAAAAAGGGTGTAAGACAAGGATGTAGCCTTTCGCTCCTAGTGTTCAATCTGTATATCGAGGAAGCACTGATGGAAATAAAAGAAAGATTCAGGAGTGCAATTAAAATTCAAGGTGTAAGGATGTCAGTGATACGATTCGCTGATGACATTGCTATCCTAAGTGAAAGTCAAGAAGAAATACATGATCTGCTGAACGGAATGAACAGTCTAATGAGTACAGAGTGTGGATTGAGAACAAATCGATGAAAGGCGAAGGTAATGAGATGTAGTGGAAATGAGAACGGCGAGAAACTTGATATCAGGATTGATGGTCACGAAGTAGATGAAGTTAAGGAATTCTGCTACCTAGGCAGTAAAATAACCAATAGCGGACGGAGCAAGGACAGCAAAAGCAGACTGGAAATGGCAAAGAGGGCATTCCTGGCCATGGGAAGTCTACTAATATCAAATATTGACCTTAGTTTGAGGAAGATATTTCTGAGAATGTGCGTCTGCAGTACAGCATTATATGGTAGTGAAACATGGACTGTGGGAAACGAGAACAGAAGAGAATTGAAGTATTTGAGATGTGGTGCTACAGACGAATGTTGAAAATTAGGTGGACTGATCAGGTAAGGAATGAGGATGTTCTGCCCAAAATCGGAGAAGAATGGAATATGTGGAAAATATTGATAAGGAGAATGGAAAGGATGATAGGACATCTGTTAATACGAGAGGGAATGACTCATGGAACTAGAGGGAGCTGTAGAGGGCAAAAACTGTAGAGGAAGACAGAGTTTGGAACACATCCAGCAAATAATTGAGGACGTAGGTTTCAAGTGCTACTCTGAGATGAAGATGTTAGAACAGGAGAGGAATTCGTGGCGGGCCGCTTCAAACCAGTCAGAAGACTGATGACTAAATAATAATAATAATATTCGGAAGAAAAACAGTTACGATTCACCTTGATCGTGACACCGACGACAACATCTATCATCATAAATTCATCTTTGCAAATTACAGGACGCAGAACACTCAACAAGGTCAGATTCGGATGCACTACGTTTCTAATAACCACCACACTGGCGAGACAACGATACGTTGAGAGCTAACCTTCCTTCCTTATTTCCTCCCTGTGTGCTTGCTTTACTTTCTGCCTTCTGACATACAAAAATGATTGTTTTCTTGCTCATCTTCTATGCGTTCCTACATCATTTATCCGACTGCCATGAATCTTTGTTGCCGTGAGCACGCCTTCGAACGTTTCTGAAGGCTCAGAACCACCTACCACGCCTAAGGGGTGGGTGGGGGGTTACATATATATGACTCATTATACAATTATTGTGATGGTAATACACCCCTAGCATCCATATGACTGAGGGTGAGTGAAAGCGAATGACACGAAAGCATTTCTCATGATCGTCAGGATCAATTTAACCGAATTTGGTATATACTGATTCATTATTTGTGTAGAAATGCTGCGGGAATAAGACAGCCTTGCTGCCCATAGGAGGAGGTGGAATGGGGATGAGAAAGAATGGCACGAAAAATGTTCTGAAGCGATCTGATGGTATTTCTTTGGTGTATTTAATTGACCTGGGACACTTTCAAAGTATGAGCGCAATCCATATCTTTTTCGAATTGCAAAATGCGTCAACCAAATAACGAGAACGATTGCCACTGAGAGCCAATAATTGTTTCAGTGTACAATACAGGGCGTTTCCTAATCTTTTGCAAGGGTAACAGGTAAAGTCACGGGGATGAACTTTTGTTAGAAACAAGTCGTTCTCTGACGGGTTCCGGTGACGATAGGGGTGCTTTAGCATTCGCTGGTCCTGGGGCGACGGAATTTTACCGAACTAGCAGGGCCTGCTATCGATGTGTGCTGCACACTACACCAATAATGTGACAAAGTGCCTTACAGCAAGGAAACCTTAAGAATTGTCTCTAAGCGGAAAAAGATATTTTAGAAGCGAATCAGGAACTTTAATTTTGCTAGGCTAAAACCCTTTCATAGAGCGCAGACGACTTGTTTATAGGCAACACACAAGGCATATGCATGCCGCGGAGCGCCTACGTCTCAAGGGGATAAACAATAGAATTGTTTTTTAATTTTTTGGAAATTTGTGGTTATTTCCTATGGGACCAAACTGATGAGGTCATCGGTCCCTAGGCTTACAAACTACTTAAACTAACTTACGCTAAGAATAGCATACACACCCATGCCCGAGGGATGATTCGAACCTCCGATAGGGGGGGCGGGGGGGGGGGGAAGTCGCGCGAATCGTGGCAAGGTGCTTCAGATCGTTCGGCTACCCCGCACGGCAAACAACAGAAAAGGGTGACTAACATGCCAAATAGCGTCAGAAAATATTTTTTCTCTAACAAAAGTTGTTTCTCTTGATGTGATCTACCATAATCGACTTGCAAAGACTCAGTGCCCTTCCGAGAGACGTTAGGCGTCATTTCTCTGCTGTTCCGGCAGATATTTGCAATTTTGTTTCTCGTTTGTGTAGCTGCAATTAGCCTAAACAAATACTGTTCATCACGTCTTTCATGCGACAATCTTAGCCGACGGGCAGCGTCGGTTTGTTTCCTGTTACAAAGAAAATGATTCTTAAAGCGGATTTTTACGTACCCATTCGAGAGAATTGTCTCATATTAGTCTAGCTCTTGTACGGTATTTGTTTTGTCGACGTGTAGCAATAGCTGCATATTGAGGTAACAAATTGAGACGAACATTTTGATACGGGACACTTTTGGTCTATCAGCTCGGGAAACTACGTAAGGTACAGCGCAAGCGCGTCGAGCGACTTTTTCAACATTCTCGCGCTCCTTTCGCAGAAACCATTAGTTCCAGAGAAAAAAATGAATAGAAATTTTATTGTAGGAAATTTAATATATTTTAATTGGGTACTGCCACACGTTTTCACTGGAGGGCGCGGTTTTCGAGTTATTCAAGAAAAGCGTGCAAAAGTGATATTAAATGTGTTCTATTTCGGAAACCATTCTGAATAGAGCATACGTCCACATGAAGTTTTTGTTCAGAATCACTAACACTATCACCCCTCCTGACTCACCCTGTATATAAACTAGCAGAATACCCATCGTTGGTGGGCATGTGTTTATTCCAATCCTCTAACAGCCCCTCTCTTCCTTCCTCCTCTCTCTGTCCATCTGTTCCTTCCCCCTCTGTCCATCGGCTTTTTCACCTTTCTTTTTCCATCTCCTCCTCTATCTCCCCTTCGCTCTCTCTGCACACTTTCTCCCCCCACTTCTTTCTAGCCATCTCCTACTTCCGCTTTCACGGTCCATCTCCTCCTCCTCTCTCTCTGTTCATCACCTTGCTCCGCTCTCTTCCACTCTCCTCCTCTTTCCTTTCAATGTCGATCTCTTCCTCTATCCTCTCTTTGTCCATCTCCTCTTTTCTCACTCTCTCTTTCCATCTGATCCTACCCCTTCTGACCATGTGCTCCTTTCCCCTCTCATCATCTCCCCCTCCCACCTCTCTCTGTCCAACTCATCCACCCCCTTATGGCTGCCTATTTCTTTCTTTTTCCTTTCTCTGTACATCTTCTCCTACCTCTCCACTCTCCACGTTAGCAGCCCTAGGTTGCTAGTAATTACCCCCACAGTATTTCTTCTCAGATAGTAAGTAGGGTGTGTACTAAGTTTAGCTGAAATCGATCCAGAGGTTCGGGTGAAACTTTTTACCCGTGCTGTTGCCTGCAAATCTCACATAAATTTGACATCTGTTTGTACAGATTGTTCACCTGTACCTCAAGCGAATTTATCCCATCAGTTTCGTTTTCATGCATCTCAATGTTTATGACATCATATCCTCTGAAATACGTACCGTACAATGATGTAATTTTGCAAGTACATTAGGTGGTATATGTGAATATTGTCTTTTAAATATGTCACGAATACAACTGTTATTAACGAAGTTATTCCTGATGCGGCAGTTTTGCTGCATGAACAAAGAAAATGTAACAAGCGATGAACTTTTTTTTCCTTGCGTCATTTTGTGGGGGTTGTTAGCCAGGAAAAGTTTCACAAAGATATGAAATGGTGGGTAAAGTTTTTTAAAAGTTACTAAGTGGCAGTTTTTAGCCCCAAAGCGATTCTTTCCAGGCGGTTAGTGGTATGTGTACAAAGTTTGGTTGAAATCGGTACAGTAGTTTAGGAGAACTATGGAACGTACATACACAAATACATGCGTATATCCATTACATACAAGCAAAGTCACAGACAGCAAACCAGTTAATGAAAAGTGCAAGTTTCAAGTATCGATTTACGTCCTGAGAATAAAAGTGAGAAAGTTACATGGAGCATATTGACATTGATTCTAGTTCAAAAGCCAAGCACTGCTGCAGAGAAATTCCGCGATCTTTGCACTGCTGTGTAACTTTAAAGCTACTTCTTAATTAGTTTCAAGCAGTGACGTCTCTACCTTATTAGATGACCAAGTTAGACAAAACTTCTTTTCTACCGAGACACAGTAACTTTACCGAATGACCGAATGTACCACAACTTTCTTTCTTTCATTACATCTATTGTATGGTCACGTACCACATTGATGTCGACAATTTCACAGTGGTTTTAATTGACCGTCACCGTAGTCAAGATCGCTAATGCACACCTGTGCAGCAGCGCTCGAAAAAGAGGTAGACGGTATTGCTGCTATTTAGCTGCCAAAGGGAGCACAGCAGATGGAGTACAGCTCCTGATAAACAAGTCTTAAGTTCAAAATCTCTACGCAGCGTCTCGTGGAATGGGGCATGTGACACCATTAATGACAATCCTGGCCATCCCCACGGTGCTGTTTGAGAGGGGTATGCTATGTGCCAGTGGGCCAGCCCGGATACGCGACTGCATCAACGCATCGCTCCCAGGGCTCGGAGAGACAAGCCTGCTCCCGATCGAATCTTCCTAGCGGGCTGACGATGAGGGTTGCTGCGACAGTCAGCCTAAATGTGGTTTTGGGGAGTTTTTCAATATCCAACTTGGTGGAGACCGGACTGGCACCCACGTCTCCTCTCACAAAAAAACACCTTGCGTGCAAGGTCGCAAGTTCAAGCTTTAGTAAGGTTCATCTGAAACTGTTGTGTTAACAGTTATGACAGGAAAAAATTATTAGTTGCTAGTGAGTCATCATGTGCATCAGGAGGGCGACAGAAAACGAGTAGATGCAGAGATCAACCTTCTATAGGATGTTTACACTTCACAAAATGGGCATCGTCGATATTTAAGAAATGCTCAAAAAACCGTGCAGGATTTTCAGCCAGGTATCCACTCATAGAGAATGCTTACAGAATCATGTTGGTGAAATGTGATGTTGAGAATTTATGGAATGTGTTGGTATGCAACAGAATGCCAAACTGTCTGCACGCTTATCATGAAACTGGCTATGCTTGAAGGGGTAGCTGCAGTTTTTACGTTCCTTACGATGTAAATAAACCGGCATAAACTAAATGCATTGTATTTGATGCGATGAAACTCTACGTGCAGGCGAACAAGTTTGTTGTGCTAATTAATTCGTAGGGAGTGCAAGCAAATCCACAATTATACGGCGAGAATAGATAAAGAAGGGTTGCCACCACACTGTATTAATTTCGTTCCTCCCCCAACCCACCCTAAACGGACTCCGCTAGCGGATCCCCGCGATGTCCAATTTTATCATTAGTGGAATACTTTGAACAAAATGCTTCAAAACTGCTCTTATCTCATCGCAAGGGAAAAATAAATGACATCCCAAGAAAACTGGGCCCAAATACATTATAATCTAGAGCAGCACTAGCTATCCTCACCAAATTTGGTAAACTGTTGCGTTACGCGTGGTTTGCTGTCAACTTTTTAAACAGAGTATGTAAACCAAATTTGTTTTTGAATAGAAACATTATACAGCCGCATAATTGTAAAAATAGACCGTTTATAACGTGTGTAAGACGCCGAGAAAATTACTAATTTTCCTGTTTTGTATGAATACTACTTAAAGTAGTAAAAGAGTTTTGCTATTTGGGGAGCAAAATAACTGATGATGGTCGAAGTAAAGAGGATATAAAATATAGGCTGGCAATGGCAAGGAAAGCGTTTCTGAAGAAGAGAAATTTGTTAACATCGAGTATTGATTTGAGTGTTAGGAAGTCGTTTCTGAAAGTTTTGTATGGAGTGTAGCCATGTATGGAAGTGAAATATGGACGATCAATAGTTTAGACAAGAAGAGAACAGAAGCTTTCGAAATGTGGTGCTACAGAAGAATGCTGAAGATTAGATGGGTAGATCACATAACTAATGAGGAGGTATTGAATAGAATTAGGGAGAAGAGGAGTTTGTGGCACAACTTGACTAGAAGAAGGGATCGGTTGGTAGGACATGTTCTGAGGCATCAAGGGATCACCAATTTGGTACTGGAGGGCAGCGTGGAGGGTAAAACTCGTAGAGGGAGACCAAGAGATGAATACACTAAGCAGATTCAGAAGTATGTAGGTTCAGTAGGTACTGGGAGATGGAGAAGCTTGCACCACGATAGAGTAACATGGAGAGCTGCATCAAACCAGTCTCAGGACTGAAGACCACAACAACAACAACTTGAATACTACCCAGCATGTGCAAATTATCAACTGCAAAATAATAGAAGTATCTAATGTTTTCACCTTACAACCTCCTCCTGGAAATTCGTCTGAATCCCAGATTTTTCTTCGGCTTTTTTTTTATGAAAATGTTAATAAATACAATATACTGAACATTATTTCTCTTCATTTGCAACACAAGTAACAAAATTTTAAGCAAAAGAAAAATTCCGCACTTGGATTCGAACCCACAATCTTCGGTCTACCGTTCTGCGCTCTTTCTGCTATCCCATTTGCTGCCTTGAAACGACGCAAACATAAATGGTCTACGTCTAGCTCCATATGCGCCAAACGTGCTTCTTCTTCAACTCGTCTGCCCATTTGGAGCTCCCACTCTCGTCAATTTCGTTTCTGTCCACGCTCAGTATGAACCATAAATTTGTACAAAATCAGTGATAACGATTAGCTGCGGTCCTCCTGTAGAAGTCATAATTAGTGTATATCCGCAGCGGCAGGTAAAATATCTGAAACTGAGACAGAAAATCCAAGTAAAGTCATAATTAGTGTATATCCGTAGCGGCAGGTAAAATATCTGAAACTGAGACAGAAAATCCAAGAACCGGTTATCCAACTTATGCAGGACCAGTAACCGGAAAGATCGGAAACTTCTACGGCAATATGTCATCCATCAAATTTTCTCACGCGTCAATAAAGCTAGAAAGCCTTCTTTGCTAAGTTAAAGTCGATCTAAGTTACGTAAAAACGCTTCTTCGCTTCATGTGACCTGTGTTACGTTGGTCAGACTAGATCAGCTATCGCCGAGCGCTACCTGGGATATAACAGTGAAATGAATAACGGTGAGACCAGTGTCGCGGTGAAAACGCAAAGTCTCTGGTAAAGCGTAATTAAGGAGTCTTTCGAAATAAACATGTCGGTAAATCCAATACAACGGGACAGATACCTCACTTTCAATCATTCTTCGTGTCTGGTACTCAATTTATTAAGCAATTTCAGTTCACCAAATCCAACAGACCTGGGAAACGCTAAAAGAATGTAAGTTCAACCGAATATCAGTGCGTTTCTGGAAACGAAAGAATGTGTAGGTGCGTAGTGGGCGCCGAGAGTCGAACTCGGCTATAAATACCAGGGCGAAACCAACAGTAGTTTCACATATCGGTTGGAGGGAGTAACAGTCATTTCACAAGACTTTGTCACGCGCATGTCAAAGATTTATGAAAACGAGGGGTTTTGGTACGATTTATTATAATTATTGTTTTAATTAAATCAAATAATGATTTATCGACATTTAATGCTTTCATGTAAAAGAGTTCTCTCAGGAGTGAGTCGTTATCGTCAACAATTTAAAAATTAAGCATCAAACACGCTTGCGATATGCCGTTTCAATGTAACGACGCATTGAAAATTTGTCACAAACATGTCAACTTTATCATTAAACTCATTTAATAATGCAAAGATATAAGCTTTCAAGAGGTACCATGATAGCCTACATAGGAGACCAACAGCACACAGCAAGATGCTAGTGTAGTGGATAATGTCGTGGTTTCTCGAGTTAAGGGATGTAGATTCACACGCACACTACATGTACATCGTGACGGTGTTAACATATTCTGGAGATTACTTGCTCTATAACACAAGTATGTTCTACTATCTTCGATTTTATTTACGTTTCCGTCTGATTAGAGAACAGAGAATGACATAAATACTTCGCGATTTCCGTGTGTGTCTTTGGGCAGTAACCTAAAATGACAGCTAAAATTTCTGCGAGTGAAAGGAGACGCAAAACAGTTCGATTTCTTCTTTGCCGCAAAGTCGATAGCAATTACTGCCCTTGTCGATACTGCGCCTGTCGTTGTAATGACAAATACTTCCAGAAAAGACTTCCTAACATTTAAATTTATATTTGAGATTAACAAACTTACTATTTCAGAAATATTTTTCTTGCAGTGACCTCTCTGCACTTTTTATCGTGTCTATTTCGAGGGTAGTCAGTAACTTCGTTCCCCAAGTAGCCGAACTTACCTCTTAATTTTGGTGTCTCGTTTCCTAATCTAAATGCCTCATAATCGCCTGGTTTAATTCGACTACACCTCATCACCATTCTTTCAATTTTATCCTTGTTCATCTCATAACCTCTTTTCTAGACGCAGTCCATCCCGTTCAGCTCATCCTCTGAGTCCTTTTCCTTCGCTGACAGAACTATAGCGACATCGACAAACCCTTCTTTCCTTCTTTTCCCAGATTTCTTAATCCAAAAATTGTTTCACATTATTTCAAATTACATTACATTACTCATTAGCGAGTATGTAGAACTAACGATTTATTTGAGCGGCAAATCTGTGTTTTAAGGCACTTATATACCAGACACAAATGATGCTTGACCATTTAAGAGAATAAATATTCTATGACTACATAGTCTAACGAATTGCAGAAACAATGTATTAACAAAGGTTACAGAACTGAAATGTGCAAAGTAATCACGTGGCTAATGTAATGTATCTAGAATTTCAAGTTTTTTCTAAATGTTGGTTTTAAATCAACTTCGATCTGTACCACTAATCCTGTTATCTTACTCTCACGCACAAGTTTTGGCGGTCACTTTAAAAGTGAAACGCTCTGTATGTAAATCTCTCGTGGTTGAAGCTCTCTTTTGTCCGCGTTTGCTTTCTAAAACGTAATACGGAAATGTGGTTTTGCCTTGAGCAAACACAAATTCTTTTTATTTTAATACCTAAAATCTTTTCCGAGACCTTTCTCCATTTTCAGTAAGTCCATTTATTACTTAGTATTACTTACCCGCTGAAGATGGAGCAACTTCTGCGAAGCAAATTTCAGTATTGAAACAAACGAGAAGAATCTGTGTTTTCTCAACACTGACATTCAATGATAAAGGTTACATGTTTGTGATAAATTTTCAGTGTGTCGTTACCTTGAAACGGTATACCGCAAGCGTGTTTGATGCTTAATTTGTATTGAGAAAATACAGATTCTCCTGTCTTGTTTTAATGCCGAAATATGCTTCGCATGCAATGCTCTCGTAAACGTGTATATTGCTGCAATTTGACCGTTATCCTGTACTACATTAAACCAATTACGTAACTGCAAAAGCTTACAACTTTGGTAACGTGAAACAAATGTCAGTGGAGTGTTAAAAAAACGCCACAGTCGGCAGGCAACGCAACAAAGATCAACTCTGGCAGATGCTGGATACACATTATCGAGGAACCGAATACCTTGTGCAGCCACTCTAGGCTACGTTGTGCGCGGTGCGACTTCATGCAAGTACAAGGTTTCGTACAATTTCTTTCACGTCTTTCTCCGAATCACGTTCATGGTCCATCTTTAACGATTTCACTGATGGCGTGAAATTGAACCCTATATAATGTGCAGAAACAATCAATGTTATACAACAAGTTGTGGGGTAGTGCTTTATAACTTAAAGTGATGAATATGTATTTTATTGAAGAAACACATTATTATTTACTTAACAAATTCTCCGATGAAATTAGATGTTAATGATAAGTTATGAGTCGTTGGTATTATTTAATATTACGGAAAAACGTTACTATAGGATTGTGGTAACTGGAAAATTGGTAAGTCAGCAGTTTGTGCTAATATGGATTTATACCTTACATCACTTAACGGTACCACGGAAATGTATGCTGTAATATGTCCTATAAATTTAACCAATACAACTATAAATTGCTGAAGTATTCTAACGATCTCGTCTCCAGAGACTAAAATCATTGCGAGAATTATGAATCTGTAAAGGGAAGCTAATCTGGTTCAGTACCAGGTAACACGACGAAGACTGACATTGGCAGACACAGGATACTCTCGTGGGGATGTAAGACCATGTCCATCCACCCTACTTTATGATTAGTGCGGTATCTTAAACGACTTCATGCATCTACTAGAATATGTCAAGACTCCAGAGTATAATTCTTTTAACAACGTCTCATGCAGCATACGTAGGAAAGTCGATTCAAGAAACGACATACGAGGGTTACTTTCTGCTCTGATTACGTACTTTCACCTATGAACAACTTTACAACCATGTACAAGAATACGTGGAATTTATAAATATGTACAGGTTTCTTTTATAAGGAAAGCATTGAATATTGATTGAATTTTGCCATTATTAGCTTTAATTATTAAAAACCATTCAAAAGCCAAGAACGCAGCTGATACACTTCCTAATATGCAAACGTCTGACATTATTACCTATACAAGCGGTAGATGCTGTACTGTTTGCAAAACAAGAAGGTATGATCCGATATATAGAAAGGGTATAACTTATAAAAATTATATGCAATCAAAAGAAAAAAATTCAAACTCATGTAAATCTCCTGATGCACCGTAATCACATGTTCCTTCTCCTTATCTATGTGCGTGCTGAAACCCGGCGTTTTATAGTCGGTACGCTTTCCCCAATATCGCTGTTAAAAACCATTCAAAAGTCAAGATCGCATAAACTATTATTTATTCAAGACATCTTCTGCATGAGATTCAGTGTGAAACGAGCATGTTTTACTACAAAAACAGTTTGAGACCTGAAGATGACAGCTCACACTGTTGATGCCCATCGTCTTGAATAAAAAATATTTTGTGCGATTTTGGCTTTTTAATGGTTTTTCACAATGAATATCGGGGAAATGGTACCGACTATAAAGCGTATGTTATCTTTTTCACTATGTTCCAGTACGCCCATTGATAAGGAGAGGGAACGCGTGATTACGGTGCATGAGCAGAATTACATAAGTTTGATCTTTTTTGTTTGATTCTGTATAATTTTTACAAGTTATACCCTTTATCTATATGTAAACATTCCTTCTTGCTTGCAAGTAGTACAGTATCTACCGATTACGTAGGTAATTTCTTCCATTTAATGATTACCTGAATTAATTTCAGTTATATACAAGTAATATGACTACCGTAAATCATTACTATTGCTTGTCTAACGTAGTATTTCTATGAGCATAGCGGCAGTTGCAGAGGTGTTAAATAATTTACCATGAGCTGTACGCAAAGCTACGTAGCTGTTAAACCCTAAAATTTAATCAACAGTGGAGATTTTGTTACAAGAATTGTGATGAAATTCCGTACTATACTAAAATGTTTTTCTTTCACTAGTCGATAAAGCTTCAAGTCAAATGATGTGATTCGATTTTTTCTTGTTCGGATATCAATTATGACTAGATTTAATACTGATTACAGTGGAGTAAATCCATGCAAAATATTGTCGCTTTTTGCTTACTACATAAATCATATTTTCTTACTGTAAAATGTCCAGATATTAGGCAGATTGCTTAACATAAAATAATGATTCTGACCTCAGCTTCATAAATACAAAATTTCAAACAGTATTTCAGATTAATGGTAAATTCATGTCCAAAGCAACTTTGCATCGTAATCAGAATAACACAGGCACTGCAATATCGTAAATGTCGTATCGTAATGAGAAGTTGTATTATAAATATTTTTTTTAAATAGTAAGTAGTCTAGATGTAACTTGGTAACGTCGTGTCCATCTCGATTACACAGTAAAAGATAAATAGTTGTTTAAATATAATAAAAATTTAGATTTCAAAGCAGCATCTTTGAAACAATTCTACAAGGCAAAAGGTACTCGGAAGTACATTAAATAGCAAAGGAATGCTATGCACAGAAAAGGCTTTAATGTAATTCTTTGATTTTTCATCGTCTCTAAAGAAACGAAACCAGTAGATCTTTTTGATACTGTTAGGTGCCAAAAACGCATCGACCATGCCAGTTCAATGCTTACTGGCGGTAAGCTACAAAAAGAAACATTACTATCATCATTACCGTTACCCAAATGATCCTGGTCGAAAAAACAGGTTTTCTAGCCAACATAAAGAAGGGGAAAAGTTGACTTCACGGTATACAGGAAACGCACAGGGAAAAATGTCGCAGCCGACATGTTCATTTAAATGTATTCAGTCCATTCAGCCGCAGATCTTTGAGCTATGGCGGTCTTCAGACCTAGAGAATCAGGACAGGGTAGACGCCTGCACGAAGACGTACCTGCGACGCCGGCGAACAGAGCGGGCAGCAGAAGCCACAGGAGCGACGACATCGGCGTCATGACGACATGCCCGCTCGGCACGTACTGAATTGCCGGCGATTCCGCGGTCGCCGCAACAAAACATTGGCGCTCGCGTCGCCGAACGCGCACACATGTGCGCTTGCGCACACCGCCTTACAGCGCGTCCCTCCGGGGCGGGAGAGAAAAAAGAGAAACGGGGGCGCAAACTGCGGTGATGCGCCCGCGGCGAACGTCCAGCCCAGCAGACGGCGCGCGATGCCTTTTACCGTCCCGTTGCAACGCTGCTGCTTCTGCGCTGTGAGCTGCCGATGTGAGCAAAGAAACTGCGAGAGCAGACCGAAAGGTCATAGGGCGGTTCGCTACACATTTATCCGTCCTTCTAGAAATGGTGTAGTTGGAGCTGTCATCTTATGACTGGGGCGCCTGGAAGACAAGTAAAAAGAGAATGACTATTACTTATTAGCTGTATTCTCGCTACACCACTCCTGGCTTCTGCATTCAAGTACACAGTGAGAAAATCATTAAAACCGGAAAACTATGGGAACTTGCACTTGGAATAGAAAAAAATCGGCCAGTTAAAACCGATACTGGTATTTTAGTTCAGAATAATAAGGAGTAAAATACCGGTACCGTACGGCAGTTTTCCATAGCAGAGATGTTAAAATTTTTGGTATTTAAAACAAATACTTATTCGAAAATTTCCGCTAGTTTGACATGTTGTATTATTATAGAAAATAGGAAAACAGTCAGTGTTATTTCAATAACAAAGCCGACAATTAGAAACGACCAACAAACAGATGTGATATGAATCGGTACAGCGTTGCTGAGACAATAATGTACCTGTCATCGTGTAGTGTGTACGTGGAGTGTGTAAGATCTCGCACCTGACTGGTTAAAAAGTAAATAATTATGTCTGACTACAAGACGTAATATTCATTTAAAATAATTACAGGAAAAGAATGCCACAAATGTTGCACAAAAGCTTATTATTTATCTGTCATTTCTGTGAAATAATAAAAGAGAAAGGAAATTATGGCAACAGTAAAAAAAATTAAGAGAAAGTAAGTGATCTGTGCCGGCCGGAGTGGCCTAGCGGTTCTAAGCGCTACAGTCTGGAGCCGCGCGACCGCTACGGTCGCAGGCTCGAATCCCGCCTCGGGCATGGATGTGTGTGATGTCCTTAGGTTAGCTAGGTTTAAGTCCTCAGAAGTTAAGTCCCATAGTGCTCAGAGCCATTAAGTGATCTGCTGCCTGTGTCTACATAATATTCCTTTCTCTGCTTGTAGCCCTTGGAAAAGAATAACAACAAGAAAAAATAAGAGCTCTCCAAACTAATTTTTCAACCTTCAGCACTGATTATTGATAAGACTCAAACAATGGTATTATCGTCTGTTACAATATGATCTTTGAGCAGAGTTTAAAAAATTAGAAAAAATGAAACAGGAGAATATTAGTGATGCTTTGTAGTATTCAATCCCTCAGTAATCTTCGAGAGAGCAGCAAAAGGTGCACCGTCTAAGTTTTGTTTCATTTGCCTGTTTTATTTGATATTTTAATTCTATGTGTCTTAAGTCGTGTAACGTAAAAGTCAGAGGTAGTCATGGAATTGTTCAGCTTTTGTTCATTGCCTACGTTTATTACTGGAAATAATAACACTGTCGTGTGACTAGGGCCTCCCGTCGGGCAGACCGTTCGCCGGGTGCAAGTCTTTCGATTTGACGCCAATTCGGCTACTTGCGAGTCGATAGAGATGAAATGATGATGATTAGGACAACACAACACTCAGCCCCTGAGCAGAGACAATCTCCGACCCAGCCGGGATTCGAACCCGGGTCCGTAGGATTGACATTCTATCACGCTGACCACTTAGCTGCCGTGGGCAGACAATAATAACAATAAGAAACTGGAAAACGGTTATTTCTTAAACCGGCTGTTCTGAAAGGTTTTAACAGTCAGGTAAAACTGGTTGTTTCAGCGATCCCTGGATTCCACGGGACACCGAAAGAAACATTTTTCCCTAATGTCATATTTTCCTGTAACGATGTTTTAAACAATGGAGGAAACTTGTAAGGTGCTTCAAAAAATGTTGAGATGTGTTTGAATTCCTGAGGGACCAAACTGCTGAGGTCATTGGTCCCTAGACTTACACACTACTTAAACTAACTTATGCTAAGAACAATACACAACCCCATGCTCAAGGGAGGACCCGAATCTCCGGCGGGAGGGTCGGCGCAATCCGTGCGTGGCGCCTCAAACCGCTCGGCCACTCCGCGCGGTTGTCAGGTGTTAATATCATTTTGGTTTTTGTATGTTATCGATATGCACGTCAGAGATGCGTTACTGTTAAAGAATCTTTGGTGTTGTCGTTGCAGACTCTTCGCCTCTGCACAGTCTGATACATTCTTGGTTGAAGTGCCGTAGGTGATGGATGTATTCTGTAGTGCTGTGTGGACTTCTTCTGCTTGTATCTGTTAGATAAAGAAAAACTCATTGTCAAGGACAGCAAGGATGATTATGATGTATATATTAGAAAGCGATAAGGATATAAATTTTGAATAATGTTATTATTTTTGAAGAGAAGAAGCTTAACCTAAGACTGCAGCACTGCGCAACTAGGAATGATTATTGTCAGCTAGTTAACTTGTTCAGAGCTGAGAGAAAGACCACCCCTCTTCCCTGAGGTAGGCATTAACATATTAACTGTTTAAGCTGTTTGATTTTTATAGATTTTTAAAATCATCATTTGGTTTCAGTAATACGTAGCTTTTTCTAGAATGGGAGGTAAAGTTGGGCTGAATTTGGGATAGAAACAAATATTGTATTGCGTTGTACTGAATTACACTGGGGACCTGGAAATGACGGAGAGGCTCAGTGTTTCACATCCCCACAACAGGGTACAGCAGTCCACCCACCCCACCGCCCCAGTGCACTCCGGCCCCACCCGCCCCCCGGGGAAGTCTCATACCAGACGAGTGTAACCCCAAATGTTTGCATGCTAGAGTAATTATGGCGTTCGCATACACGCAAACGGTGTTAGCGCAGCAATCGCAGACACAGTGTAACTGAGGCGGAATAAGGTGAACCAGCCTGCATTCGCCGAGGTAGATGGAAAACCGCCATAAAAACCACTACAGGCTGACCGGCACACCGGAGCTAGACACTAATCCGCTGGGTGGATTCATTCCATGGACCGACACGTCTATCCGCTCGGGAACCGGTGCGTCAGACCGCGCGGCTAGCCGGGCTGGCGAAACAGAGTTCTAAGATTAAAAGTTTTCTCTGGAAGAAATTTAATTAAAGTAACAAACTCTGGGAACAAAGAAAACTTTTTTTCCTAATAGTGTTGTTCTGTGAGGACAAAAATTAACACAAATTTTAATTATTTATTACCAACAGACAACAACATAAACACAACACAGTTGCTTCAGTTACAGTGGCCGCGCGGTCTAGGGTGCCATGTCATGGTCTACGCGGCTCCCCCAGTCGGATGTCAGAAACTTGCCCTCTCTCTCTAAAGTAGCATACTCGATGATTTGTGCAGATCTGACGAACCGTACAATTCTGGTGTGGACACAGCTGGTTCCGAGCACACCGTTCAGCGCATATTGTCGAACATGGAGTTCCACAGGAGATCACCTATACGTGTTCCCATGTTGACCGAACAACATCGTTATTTACGTACTGAAATGGGCACTTGATGATTGTACCATGGATCAATAAAAACTTTTCTCGTTACCATAAGTCGATGATCGAGTCCAGGTACGTAGTCATCTAAGTGAAAGGCTGATTAAAACATGCACTACAACTTGGACGTAGGTCGGTATTGTGCTATGGGGACATTCGTCGCGGCATCCATGGACCCTGCGGTAGTAATCGAAGGCACCACGACGGCTGCAGATTTCGTGAGTGTAACTGCAGACCATCTGCACCTCTTCTTGCTTGATGTCTTCCTCTACAGCGGTGGCATCTTCCAGCAGTGTAACTTTCCTCGTTACAAGGCCAGAACCGTACTACAGTAGTTAAAGAAACGAGACAATGAGCTCACGTTGACGTCTTGGCCTTATCTGAGCACAGTCGAATACACTGGGATTACTGGGGACCAACTTCGTACATACAGACCACTGTTTTGTAATTTACAGCAACTGCATGATCTGAGCATAAAAATTTTGTGCCAGATAGAAACCTACCAACTACTGGATGAATCCATGCCGCGTGCAATAGCTACTGCATTGCGTCCAGTGGTAGACAAATACGCTATTATGCAGGTTGTTGCAGTGCTTTGACTTCTAATTTGTAACGAGCATTCGACTGTGTGATTCTGGAGTGTAGTAGATGGTCACACGGCTCTAAGTAATTGAAAAATGCGATGCACTTTCTAGTCCTACAATACTTTCTAACATTGCTAAAGCATATTTTTCTCGATGTGGGTTTATTGGTTTGTTTCTACGACTGGAGACCCATATTTGATATATCAAATTTATTTATCTTTGGTTTATCGGAAAACCTGCATCTTCTACTGAGAAAAATGATTATCATACCTGTAACAGGTTAACTGTACTTCCAAACATCAGTTATCAGTTGAGAATTTGGATATTAACAACAAACAAAACTCTTATAAACCCACCACAATTTATTGCTTCTAAAACTAATTGCTTATTCAAATTTGTACAAAAATGGAAAGATTATTCAACGTTAACTGTTCTACTTAAGTTACATCTCTGGTCAAATATGAATAATACTCTACGAGATATCGATATGAAGCTTTCGTATCTTTGATTAATGTTTCTCTTGTATAGAGTAGCAGTATGCTGTAAAGGAGAGGAGTCGAAGTGTAACTAGCCTCCGTTGTATCCATGCGGGCTCTATTGTGCGATGTATTAAGAAATAGGTAAAAATAGTTTGGCGGTTATACGTACTATATTTATTTCAATAGGTGTTTCATTTTAAAGGAGTTGTATTTATAGCTGGTTACATGATTTTGAGAATTGCATAATTGACGATGTTGTTGAAGAAATTACGATTGAACATTGAGACTAAGAAGGACATTAAGATATTGTTCCTAAACACTTTCAAGATCCAGGCACCCTCTCGGCGAAATCGTACACCGTTTATTTTCAGAACAAGGGGCAACAACAGCTTATATAGCGAGAATCAAAAGATGAGTACTTTCAACCACTGACTTTTTAAAACGTTCAGTATTAACGAAATATCTCTTTCATTCATGCCTTGCAGTTTATCTTAATCAGTTCTGTATCTGATGTCCACCGACAGAACTGTGACTGTACTTTAATTACGTCAGTTATTCAACATTATATCGATTATAAGCAGAACAGGGCAACGTCAAAAACTTGACTGTGAGGAACTTGTTCTGAAGTGTGGCCGCACTGTTTGGTTACACGCTGTGTATACACGATAATGTTGTTATTTTACATAAACGTAAATACGCGAAATGTCCTCTCCTTCCATCGTCTTTGAAAAGAATTTACTGGCAACTGCACTGTCTTTGAAGTGATTCTGATATTTAATCGGAGCTGCGATAAACCACAGTTATAGGGAGTGCTTTTATTGCTCATATAACGTTCTGATGTGAGGACATTAAGCAAATAAGTCAACATTTCAGCTAGACTGAGGTGACAAAGTGCCATCGTTAAACTCTACGTCGCCGCAATGCCATCGGACAACACTACTTGTTACTACTGTGTTTAGTATTCAGCATTGGGCGCAAATATCACTTTGAGTTATATTTCCAACACAGTTTGCCCACAGTCGTTTCCTGAGTGTATTGCTTCCCGTTTATACAGCTCCTCTCCCGTTGCGCACGCCTCATCTCGCGTATGCTACGCTTCTTTTATGGCCCGTGCCAACTAGTTCTCTGTCGCCATCGTCCACTGCGACGTGACGAGTTAACTGCCGGCAGCTTTTATACTACGAGCGCCGCCATCTTACTCAGCGCCCATCAGCGTTTATCATTCCGTCCTTATTTTCAGTGTTAGAATGCACTGCTTAATTCATGTATTTTTATTTTTTGCGTCTTACTGAATTTAAGGCGCTGCAGCAGAATAGTAACAGACGACTGTTACCTAAGTGTGGTTTAAATTGTTCCTATCCTTGATTCTTGTAAGTGATGAATTAAAACTATTTCAGATTGGGGCGATTAGACAAAACAATATGAAAACAGTGATATTTTACGCGTACCTGAAATAAAGTGGTCTTTTTTTGTATAACGTGTCTGTTAAAGTTCTGAAATATCACAACGTATCTGATTTTTGTCTTGCGTGTGTTTTGTGTTAATCTAATGCCATGCCGGACATCACAGACTTCCTATGTGGACATATCGTCATGTCTACTTAGTTGGTACATCTGTGACAACACAATTATATTAAGAGCAAACCAACAATCGCCCGATTTTTTAAAGAATCGAACTCAGCTGTACAAAACAACACCAAACGCCTCATTAACTCATAAGTAAAGCAATGTGTTAATATATAACGTTGAGCATGTAAGCGAGGAAAACTTTAGAAACGGTCTGAAATTATACTTACAGTTTGTTGGAAGTCTATAAGGGCTCTCGTTATGAACATGGATTAATAAAGTGTGGGTAATTTGCGTTATATTTTCAGAAAATGCAAATTTTTCTAGCATCTCAATTTTCATCATGGCAGATCTCCTTGGTGAACGGTCGTACAATGATGTAATTTTGCAGGTACATTTAGTGATATTTACAGATGCTGTCTGAAAAGGTTGCTGCGATTAGAGTTGGTAGTAAAGTAATAATAAGCTATAAAGCCAAGTCTGGAGACGAAGATTTAATACGCCGACGTGCTGAAAAGTAATCCAAATTTTATATGTAAAAATTCTTTATATTTTTTTAAATAAAACGAACTTCATTAATATTCTACATCTTTAATCTGCACGTTTAGCATTCGCAGCCGTCTCGTCTAAAGAGCACCAAGTTGTAGCTTGTACCATGGCGTTGTGTAACGTAAGTATGTCGGTACCTGAGAAACAGCGTGCTGTAATCGAGTTTCGAATTCGAAGAATTCCTCCATACATGCAATACCCTCTCCTTCGGCATGACAATAACTGACCATACTTGAGCGCTGTGAAATCTGCAACAGTCCGACGCCTTGGGCTTACTGTCATCCAACATCCTCCATACAATCTATGTTGATCCACTTGGATCCAGGATAGCGGCTAATCAAATATCTACCAAATAAAATCACCAACCAGCAATACGATTTGGCAAGTTTGTTTTATTTAGACAACCAGTTTCCTTCGAAAGAAACTCTCGAATAACGAATTCACGCTGGTCAGATACTGATGGCTCCATTATGTTCGTATCGACAGCCTCATTGTCTGTACAAGAAGTGCATATGTGGCCTGAAGATGGCCTTATTGAAACTCAGAAACTGGTAGTCTAAATAAAATAACTTCTCAAGACGTACGATTTTCCTTGGTAAGTCCTCCATACAATCCTGACTTGGTCTCATCCTATTTCCAAAATTTAAAGAAAACCTTCGAGCACTTCACTGTGATACCAATGAAGCGATTCAAGCAGAGGTGAGGTTGTGCCACCGTGACAAAGTAAAACTATCTACAGTGACGGTACCAACAAACGGGTCTCTCGCTGTGATAAATGTGATTGTCATCGAGTTTACTATGTTGAGGAAAAAATAGAGCGTGTAACGGGTATAAGTGCAGATATTTCTACTGGTGACTGAGGACTGTGTACTGAACAACATTACATCAGTATTTATCTCATTTGCAGACTAATAATTACAGCCATAACAAGTCGTTATACACTCCTGGAAAAGGAAAAAAGAACACATTGACACCGGTGTGTCAGACCCACCATACTTGCTCCGGACACTGCGAGAGGGCTGTACAAGCAATGATCACACGCAAGGCCGTCGAATGGCGCTAGCTGCGCAGCATTTGTGCACCGCCGCCGTCAGTGTCAGCCAGTTTGCCGTGGCATACGGAGCTCCATCGCAGTCTTTAACACTGGTAACATGCCGCGACAGCGTGGACGTGAACCGTATGTGCAGTTGACGGACTTTGAGCGAGGGCGTATAGTGGGCATGCGGGAGGCCGGGTGGACGTACCGCCGAATTGCTCAACACGTGGGGCGTGAGGTCTCCACAGTACATCGATGTTGTCGCCAGTGGTCGGCGGAAGGTGCACGTGCCCGTCGACCTGGGACCGGACCGCAGCGACGCACGGATCCACCCCAAGACCGTAGGATCCTACGCAGTGCCGTAGGGGACCGCACCGCCACATCCCAGCAAATTAGGGACACTGCTGCTCCTGGGGTATCGGCGAGGACCATTCGCAACCGTCTCCATGAAACTGGGCTACGGTCCCGCACACCATTAGGCCGTCTTCCGCTCACGCCCCAACATCGTGCAGCCCGCCTCCAGTGGTGTCGCGACAGGCGTGAATAGAGGGACGAATGGAGACGTGTCGTCTTCAGCGATGAGAGTCGCTTCTGCCTTGGTGCCAATGATGGTCGTATGCGTGTTTGGCGCCGTGCAGGTGAGCGCCACAATCAGGACTGCATACGACCGAGGCACACAGGGCCAACACCCGGCATCATGGTGTGGGGAGCGATCTCCTACACTGGCCGTACACCTCTGGTGATCGTCGAGGGGACACTGAATAGTGCCCGGTACATCCAAACCGTCATCGAACCCATCGTTCTGCCATTCCTAGACCGGCAAGGGAACTTGCTGTTCCAACAGGACAATGCACGTCCGCATGTATCCCGTGCCACCCAACGTGCTCTAGAAGGTGTAAGTCAACTACCCTGGCCAGCAAGATCTCCAGATCTGTCCCCCATTGAGCATGTTTGAGACTGGATGAAGCGTCGTCTCACGTGGTCTGCACGTCCAGCACGAACGCTGGTCCAACTGAGGCGCCAGGTGGAAATGGCATAGCAAGCCATTCCACAGGACTACATCCAGCATCTCTACGATCGTCTCCATGGGAGAATAGCAGCCTGCATTGCTGCAAAAGGTGGATATACACTGTACTAGTGCCGACATTGTGCATGCTCTGTTGCCTGTGTCTATGTGCCTGTGGTTCTGTCAGTGTGATCATGTGACGTATCTGACCCCAGGAATGTGTCAATAAAGTTTCCCCTTCCTGGGACAATGAATTCACGGTGTTCTTATTTCAATTTCCAGGAGTGTAATAATTAATTCCTTATTACGATGCCAAATTATTACAAAAATGGTAATTTCTACATAAATTCTTAAAATGTAACGTTGTCTCATACCATCTACATTAAATGAACGAAATTTTTACGTGTACTGTATACGACAGAGAGCACAATATAAAACAAAGCACAGCAGGATTTCAAATTTTTGCATGTGATTGTCTAAATACCCCGATTTGTATCAGGCATATTTCAGTACGTTGCTAAGTCATGGCGCAAAGAATTGATCATCTCCTACTGATTGCAGCTTAATTGTATTGTTTCTCATGTGGAGATTGATATCAAAATCATTCAACAGAACTAGATCTGAAAATTTTCTCACGAGTTTCTTCCATCATCGAAAACCGCTTACGTGCCATGTCTGTACCAGTGACGTCGAGTCGTTTGAAATCACCAGATGAACTAGTTTCTTGTCTTCGAATATGATGGTCGAAACTGTTCTTCACGTTGACAACCCGCTTTTGCGTAGTTTTAAGAGCAACTAATGATGAGTTTGGATCAAGAATTCTAGAATCTCTATTTGAAGCCCCAAATGTCATTGTGACAGCATCGAAATCTGGTGAACGAGCGTCTGATCAGGTCAAATTATATTTTAAAAATTATTTTATTTCCCAGTGGCGGAGAAAAATCTGTATTATTGTTAGATTCTTGGGGCTGTCAATGTGGAAGAACGGTAAAGTGCATCGTATGTGAGGACAAGGACAGCTGGTGACCCCAAATGGTTCAGCAGCACAGGTACAATCGTGAGATGTATACCACCTTCGATGCTGAAAGAACTTTGTGAGAAGATTTTCTGATATAGCTCTGTTGAATGATTCTGATGTCAATCTCCACATGAGAAACAATATTATTAAGCCGCTGTCACCAGCGCATAATCAGTTCTTCTCACCAAGGATTACCAGTGTACTGAAACGTTCCCAATACAAATAAGAATATTTAGAGGACCACCCACTATAGTTTGAAATCATGTTGAATTTTGTTTTATATTATCTTCCCCGTCACGTACATTACGTGAAGAAATTCCGTTGATTTTATATGGATCGCATAAGAAAACGTTATATTGTAAGCATTTATTTACAAATTATCACTACTGTAATGGTTTTGTACCATAATAATAAGTTACTTATTATTTATAGTCAAAAAATACGTATGTGGAAACTGAAAACCAAAACAAAAAAGAACGAATTTAAAACGTAAAATAACAAAGCATAAAACAAATATAAATAAAACGAATAACTAGACTAACAACGAATATTTAGATATTAAATAATCTGACAAAACCTTGTGTACAGCTTATTTTCCAAAAAGAAAATTTCAGAAACCAGCTTGATTACAAATGGATATGTATTGGCTGAAAGCTTCTTTATGTTGTAAGAAAAGTTTTCATTCTTCAAAATTAATTAATGATGGTGGCATATCTTACAAAATTTCAAATTATTACCAGTTCTAGAAAGTTAAATAAATATCAACTTTTATGTGAGAAATTTCGAAGATATTGCCTGCAAACCTAATATGCCAAGTTATCTTCTCGGGCCTGTTTTAACCTTTAAAAATGAAACTGAGCACAAACGAAGAAAAACTTATTGCATTATTTTGCCCCCTCTAAAAAAAAAAAAAAAAAAAAAAAACTTTCATCCAGATTGTGTGTTGACATTTAGGAATGTTCCCTTGTTAGTGGTGAAGTATGAGTGTGCAGAAAACATAAGTTAGCAAAGTTTGTGATGTGTTTGTGGAAAGACTTTGATACAGAGAAGAAACGACTAACGGTCTGATGTGTGTACATATTGAGCTATAACATACAAAAATATCAGCACTTAATATTCGTTACACCCTGCATTTAGACTTGACGAATAAAGAGGTAATTGTTAGTTACGTTTGCTCTATTTAAAAACTTCGAAAGTTTTCACATAAAAAGTCGGAGTGGTTTAGGCCCGGAGATCGTGGAGGCCAAGCAACTGATCCACCTCTACCTCTCCATCTGTCACCCAATATGTTATTAAGAAGCAGTTAGGCATTAAAACTAAAATGCGGAGGTGCTCTATCGTGCATGAAGTACATCTTCTGTCTACTGACATATCAGGTAGAACATTCTCTACGAAGTTATGACCACTTTGTCCACTTTGTCAGCATGGCTTCGTATGCGAACAGCGAAAATGTAAGCGATAAATCATTTTGCTTTCGTCATATTGTGGCTGTTGTCAGTGAGAAAATGTGCCGAAAAGGTTTAAAACGATGTGCAATGTTTGGCAGAAGTTCTAAGTGCTCCTATTCTCTAATGCTGGATGAATGAAATCCAGGTATTTGGATGCTATCAATTTATACTGCCTCAAGACAAATATGCAGTTTAGAACTGTAATAATTGTATTACTGTGTTATACTTTCGGCTAAGATTACAGCTCATAAAGAGTATATTGCGTCAGCATTTTAAATGTTTAAATTCAGTCAATAACATCGCGAAATATAGAAAATCAAACTTTTATTGCCAATAGTAGCTATTACATTGGCAACCTGCAGCTGGTACTGGGTGCCAGGATGGTCACTTGGTAATGTATAGGGTATCACAAAAATGTGCAGCACAAACACATGCCTCACATGTAGACGAAGAATTTTTTTTAATGTGAACATGAGTCTGGAAATGCTTTCTTTCCATGTCACAGCTCTTTTTCTCCTACCCATTAATCATGGGAAACACACGAACAGAACGCACCAGCACACCACAAGCAACTCTTTCTCACGGAAGATGTTCAATATGCCCTCGTGAGCACTAATACACACATCAACCCACCGTCTTAGTGAACCTCGGTATCGCTGGAGTACTGCATCTGCTTTCGCAGCCTTTAATCATACGGGCATGAGACTGTGAATATCTTGTGCTGGCGTTCCACATACACAAGAGTTTTCAAATGCTCCCAAAAATGAAAGTCCAGTGGTTTAGGCCCGGAGATCGTGGAGGCCAAGCAACTGATCCACCTCTACCTCTCCATCTGTCACCCAATCTGTTATTAAGAAGCAGTTAGGCATTAAAACTAAAATGCGGAGGTGCTCTATCGTGCATGAAGTACATCTTCTGTCTGCTGACAGATCAGGTAGAACATTCTCTACGAAGTTATGACCACTTTGACCGCTGAGCCTGGGTGGAAGAAGGTGAGACCCTACCAATCAGTCATCGGCACAACCACCAACAGATAATCTTTGTTGATTACTTGCTCCAACAGTTGCGTGAGGATTGAAGTCTCCCAAATATGCCGATTGTGAAACTTTGTATGTTTCCTATGATTAATGAGTTGGGGAAAATGAATCGTAACATGGAAATAAAGCGTTTCCAGACCCATATACATATAACCCAATTTCTCCGTCTACGTGTGGGGAGAGTGTCCAGCAATTTGTGCCTTACGTTTTTGATATGCCCTGTTTATGAAACATGTTAATGTCAGGGGAAAACATCTTGTACTACATACAGTCCCAGTAGAATAACAATGGTCACAGATAGTGGCACGATATACTCGTAAAAAGAACTGCACTTTCTTGTAAGATCAGCTACAAAAGTGACTGCCGAGGTTAATTCAAACGAACTCCGCAAGTCAAGCCACTGTGTTTGGCAGAGGTTACACACTGTACTACTGCATCTCTAGGATTCCTCACTTTTGTGTGCTATTGGGAAAAAAAATCCATAAGAGCGAAAATGTGAGATGTTCTGTCATTTATCACAAAACACGTTCCCAGTTTTGTTGTGTTCTTGCTACCTTGTTGTACGTCCGTAGGCTTGTTCCAACTACCTAACCAAGGATTTTTTTTAAACATTCATTACGATGTGGTACATGGTCCTCGCACCAAGCAGTGCTTCCTTCTGGAGTCTCAAGTGCGATGCATTAACGTCTCCCCCGTTTAGCTAATGCCTAGACTTGTAGTAAGCAGACTGCATGACAAGCTTTGATTCGCATCAATAAAACATCTTTGTAACGGAAAGAAGATTTTTCAGTTATAGAAAAACCTCGAAAGGCAAGCATGACCTGTATTCCGCAAGATTTACATAAGACTGTTGAGTAAGTTAAAGCTATGAATCCATTCCATGTGATTCCAATGACTACAACTGTCTTCCTTGATTCGAAAGATGCTGCTGAAACAATGTGTCAGTGCAGGCGCGTAAGATCTACAAATGCAGTACGATCAAAGTGTCTCATACTCATCCGTATCAAACAGCTTTTAAACATTTCTTGCTCTGAAAAATAAAAATGTTAAAATATGAATTTATTCAAAAGAGGAAAGTGCATGCTTGATGCCACACCGTTCTTCATCTGAAAGATCAGCCATGTTTGTCAGTTTCAAAACAGAAAGACCTGTTGACGATGTTATCATTTCTTCCTTAACAGCACAGGAGTTCTGCAATAAACTTTGCAACATTTAGTCCCAAGACCGGATTTGTATAAGAAACTTAAGTTAATATTGACAGATTTTTTTAATTTATATTTCTTATTCTCTTGCTATAAATTTAAAAGATGTGAAAAATCGTTTTCGATGACTTTGGTTCTACTAGTTAAAACGATATTTGCTGTTTTTCGTACTTGTATTGTCACAAATGAAACATAGTTCCTTAGTATTGATGGAATTTGACACAAAACTTTCCTATGGGCATGTAGCCGAAGTTAGTTCTCTGGTACGGTAGCTATCACGTTCTTTATCAATTATTATTTATTTTCTAATTAGTTCATTATTTTTGTAGAGATGGGATGAGCACGATACTTCTGCAGGTTTAGAGCACCTGCTCAATTTTTGGACACAGATAAAGAGATACATTGTTTTTTTATTCTCCTGACAAATGTGAGAGTTGGCAGTTAGAACATTCGAAATTTCCACTCTTGAATTTTCAATAAGACTTCGTACGAGCTGACATTCTCTGACATAAACGTAACTCCACGATCCAACACATACGCTCACGCCATGGCGACCGGCTGCCGCCCCATCTTCTACCATATGACGTCAGCCTGGCGCGGTGTAGAAGGACGTGAGGTGAGTACATCGCTGTCCCGACCGATGCCACCTGTGCAGAGTTTGGAGCCTGCTGCTTCTCGTTGACGCAACTCCTCAACTACCCTCTCGGGAATGAGTGCACGCAGTTCACCTCCTTCCACCGAGAAAGAATCCCTGGAAGGAACGCATATTAAACTCGCATTGTAGCGGGTATACACAAATATGATACCAAAAAAATTTAAGTATTTGACTCTTTTTGTAAATTTTTGAATTTACCTCCGTTTATATTTTTCTACTTAATTTTCTAATTAATTTGGCAAATGTTTGTGTGATACTCTTCTTAATGGAACTTACTGAATGATATGTCAAATAAAAGCACTCATGGAAAGTATCACCCGATCGATATTGATTATATCATACCTGAGACGGCAATGTACCGGGGACGCAGAGCGTGCCAAAGCTTAGGTGCCAAAGCTTAGCGTGCCAAAGCTTAGCGCGCACACCAATGTACTGAAAGGAACAGATATTCGGTGCTATGGTATATGGTGATCATAATTTAGAGCGAGTGTTCGCATTTAAAATCATTAACTGTAAGCAAATAGCAGTTGGAAAGTGCTCTGTACAGTCCAAGCAAATCGCTGAGCAGTGACAAGTAAAGTATAAGGGGGCCCACGGTCACACAAAAGATGATCCCTGTCGTTAATGGGACCAGGCAGACTTTTTTTTTAGGTTAAAGCCAAAGTTCCAACAAACAATAATCGAGAAAAAGTGCAAAAGAAGCTTCATGTACAGTAAATAGGGATAAAGCAAAGTATAGTATCAATTTAATTCATCAAAAAATCAGGGGAATAAAAAATAAAGTAGATGATCTGTTAGTGTGTTTAGCTGATCTCCCAAATAAGAATGAGATTGATATACTTTGTCTGCCTGAACACCATGTAACTGTGGGAATGGGCAGTAACAGTATAAATGGGTATAGTTTACACTTGCACACCTAGAATGGATGAAGGAATAGTTGCCATTTACTCAAAACAAGGGCATAAGTACAAAACTCTAGAAGTAAGCAAATTTTGTATCGATCTGCACTTTGATTTTTGTGCATGTGAACTACAGCTACAAACGTAGTGTTTATATTAACAACAGTCTATAGGTCCCCAATAAGTAGATTGGGAGCTATTCATAAAATAGTTTAACTACCAATTATGCTGTCTGTCAGACAAAAAGAAGAAGTTATTAATCTATGGTGATTTCAGTGTAAACTTTCTAGCAATACAGGTAGGAAAAGTGAACTAGAAACGTTATTAATGATATATAGCTTAGAATCATTGCTCAATTTCCCTATACGTACAGCTCAAGACTGTAGCACTCTTATAGATAATGTAATTGTACAGCAAGAGGATGTGAAACTAACACGTGTTTTCCTTGTGATAAATGGCTTATCAGACCATGATGCACAACTGATTAACTTACAAAACTTGGCAGGGTGTACAGTTCAGACGCAATTAAGCACAAGTTTAAGGCTGGTCGACCTGGTATCTATACAGCACTACAGAGAAAGTTTAAGTAATGTTAATAAGGAAGATGTATATAATGAGCCCAATAATAATGATAAATGTAATATATTTCCTGATAAATTTATATCCCCTTTGAACACTGTTGCCCGTAAACAGTTGCTAAATGTTACACCAAACAGTTTTCAAAGAAACCGTGGATCACTACAGGTATAAAAGTCCCTTCAGAAATAAAAAGAAAATTGTAGAGGCAGTAATAATTATAAAAGACCAAGAAGTAATTATGTACTATAAAAATTATTGCAACATACTGAGAAAACTGTCAGAAAATCAAAAAATATGTATATTGGACATGAAATTAACAACTTAGACAACAAAATCAAATCAGTATCGAATGCTATTAGAAGAGAGACAGGAAAAGTAACCACTGAGGTAGGTAGTGTTACTATTAAAGATAATGAGACCATCTTAACCAATAGTACACATGTAATTAATGTATTTAACAACCATTTATTAAGTGTAGTGGAAAAAATGCGTGAGAGTAGTTCAAAAGAAGAAGCCTAGTAGTACATGGATGAGTCAGTTTTGAGAAATCCTGATCAGATTAATTTTCATCAAACAGCCTCTTGTGAAATGAAGAAAATCATTAACTCTTCAAAAATAGATGTTCTGTTGGAGTAGATGACATCTCTAACAAGATATTAAAACAATGTGGAGCAGTGACAGCTGATGTTCTGAGTCACATCTGTAATGCATCATTAACTCAAGGTATTTTCCCACACAGGTTAAAATTGCCGCTGTCAAGCTTCTTTACAAGGAAGGGGACATCACAGATGCTAATAATTACTGGCCAGTATCCTTGCTTACAGTATTTTCCAAAATCGTGGAGAAAGTAGTGTCCTCATGAGGGTTTAGCCATCTAAACTTCAATGGCATACTTAGTAAATCACAGTTCGAATTTCAAAAATGCTGTTCCATTAAGACAGCAACATACGATTTCACTACCAATATAACACAGTAGTAAAATGTCACCAGTAGGAATTTTCTGTGACTTATCCTAAGCATTTGATTTTGTGTACCATGACCTTATGTTACAGAAATTTCAATTCTGTGGTGTGAATGGAACAGCATATGATTGGTTTAATTCGTTTCTACAGAACAGGAAGCGAAATGTTTCCTTATATGATTAAAGTGATTTAATGAAGTTTCCCACCACATCTAACAGGGGTGAAATTATATTAGGTGTTTTACAGGGTTCAATCATAGGTCCCCTTCTGTTCCTGATATATGTGAATGAGCTCCTTTCTTCTCTGAAACAAGAGGTTAAGCCAGCCGGTGTGGCCGAGCGGTTCTGGGCGCTTCAGTCAGGAACGGCGCGACCGCAACGGTCGCAGGTTCGAATCCTGCCTTGGGCATGGGTGTGTGTGATGTCCTTAGGTTAGTTAGGTTTGAGTAGTTCTGAGTTCTAGGGGACTGATGACCTCAGAAGTTAAGCCCCATAGTGCTCAGAGCCATTTGAACCATTTTTTTGCTCAGAGCCATTTGAACAATTTTGAGCCAAGAAGTTAAACTGACACTCTTTGCTGATGATACAAGCATAATTATTAATCCAATAAAAGAAAGTGCAATAGAAAATGATAGAAATAATATCTTTGTAAAAGTTATTGATGGGTTTTCTGCGAATGGGCTTGGTATGAACTTTGAAAAATACACAGTCATTCAAATTTTCTACTGCAAGGAGTAGAGTTCCTTCAATAAATATAACACATCAACAGAAGTCCCTTGCCAGGGTAGAGCGTACTAAGTTTTTGGGTGTACAAATTGGAAAATTCATATTTTGGATCTCCTAGAGAGACAAGGTGCAGTAACTTTTGTAATCAAAGTAATTGCTAATTTTGAGGATATAGAAATTAGCAACCTAACATGCTTTGCATACTTTGCTCTCTCATGTCGTACAGAATAATATTTTTGGGTAACTCAACACTTAGGCAATAAGTATTCACTGCTTAAAAGAAAGTGGTTAGAATAATGTGTCGGGCTCATGGCTGAACATATTGCGTAGGCATCTCTTTAAAAGATTAGGAATTCTTACAACAGCGTCACAGTACTTTGACTAAGAAAACAATGATATTCAAGATTATAATACCAGAAGAGAGAAAGACTTACACTATCCTCTACTTATCCGATCTTTGGCAAAGAAAGGGGTAAAATATGCTGCTATAAAACTTTTCGATAAATTACCAGATGAAATAAAATGTCTGACAGACAGCAGTAATAGTTTCAAAAAGAAACTGAAATCATATCTCCTTGACAACTCCTTCTATTTTATAGATGAATTCTTGAATAGGAATAAATATATATATAGGTATAATAAATGCATTCTGTGCCATTTAAGAGAATGGGGGTAGGTAATAAAAATTTTAAACCTAAAAGAAAAGAAACCCTGACTCATGTTTGCATTTTTATCCACTTGACACGTTGCTCATCATCACGGTCACCGTGAGGTTGATCAATGGAACACGTAACTAAATAACTAACATTAATTTTGTTGGTAGAACTCAACTTACGTTTATAAAGGTTAGTAATGTGAGTCATTGTACGTGTGCGACCTGACAAAGTTGTGAGGCGAGAACATTAGAGCAGAGGATTCAAGAAGATTTTCTATTCTAAAATCTATTTGTCAGCCTCTAATAAGTATCTCAGATCACGTATTGCATGAGAAGTGGAAAAGCTGTAATTTATTGTGCTTTCGTCAACGAGCAGATCACCCAGGGAATGCCACGAAAACATTCCCCATTTCACACTGTAGACGCCAACGGCCATCCGTTCGTTGGAGAATAAAACGTGATTCATCTGGAAAGGCCACCTGTCACCACTCAGAGGCGTCCAGTTGCGGTATGCGGCATGCGAATAGTTTACATACTCAGCCGCTTCGAAAATGCTTCCTCCTTGGCACGAAAGCCAATGAATGTGCCTTTCTGGACGCCAGATACATCGCTGCGTTTCCACGTTACGACGTAGACTGCAAGTTTTCCGCGTCCCCTGGGTTCGCGTTTTATACCTTCCACTGCCGGTGCTGCCACCTGCAGTCCATACGTCTATGAGAGTCTATTGCATATATACGTCGAACACAGGCGGTGGCTAGATTAATGTGATTGGACTGTGTATCCCTCCTGTACTTTCATTATTTAAGAATAAGCGATAGCTTGTTCTACAAATTTTACATTTGTAGTATGTGGTGAAACTAAAGTGCACTACAGGCCATTAAAATAACTACACCAAGAAAAAATGCAGATGATAAACGGGTATTCATTGGACAATTATATTACACAAAAACTGACATGTGATTGCTTTTTCACGCAATTTGGGTGCATAGATCCTCAGAAATCAGTACCCAGAACAACCACCTCTGGCCGTAATAACGGCCTTGATACGCCTGGGCATTGAGTCAGAGCTTGGATGGCGTGTACAGGTACAGCTGCCCATGCAGCTTCAACACGATACCACAGTTCATCAAGAGTAGTGACTGACCTATTGTGACGAGCCATTTGCTCGGCCACCATTGACCAGCCGTTTCCAATTGGTGAGAGATCAGGAGAATGTGCTGGCCACGGCAGCAGTCGAACATTTTCTGTATCCAGAAAGGCCCGTACAGGACCTGCAACATGCGGTCGTGCATTATCCTACTGAAATGTACGGTTTCGCAGGGATCGAATGAAGGGTAGAGCCACGGGTCGTAACACATCTGAAATGTAACGACCACTGTTCAGAGTGCCGTCAATCCGAACAAGAGGTGACCGAGATGTGTAATCAATGGCACCCCATACCATCCCGCCGGGTGATAAGCCAGCATGGCGATGACAAATACACTCTTCCAATGTGCGTTCACTGCGATGTCGCCAAGCACGGATGCGACCATCATGATGCTGCAAACAGAACCTAAATTCATCCGAAAAAATGACGTTTTGCCATTCATGCACCCAGGTTCCTCGTTGAGTACACCATCGCAGGCGCCCCTGTCTCTAATGCAGTGGCAAGGCTAACCGCAGCCATAGTCTCCGAGCTGATAGTCCATGCTGCTGCAAACGTCGTCTAACTGTTAGTGCAGATGGTTGTTGTCTTGCAGACGTCCCCATCTGTTGACCCAGGGATCGAGACGTGGCTGCACGGTCCGTTACAGCCATGCGGGTAAGATGCCTGTCATCTCGACTGTTAGTGATACGAGGCCGTATTACCTTCCTAAACCCACAGACTCCATATTCTGCTAATACTCACTGGATCTCGACCAAAGTGAGCAGCAATGTCGCGATACGATGAACCGAAATAGCCATAGGCTACAATCCCACCTTTATCAAAGTCGGAAACGTGATGGTACGCATTTCTCCTCCTTACAGAGGCATCACAACAACGTTTCACCAGGCAACACCGGTCAACTGCTGTTTGTGTATGGGAAATCGGTTGGAAACTTTCCTCATGTCAGCACGTTGTAGGTGTCGCCACCGGCGCCAATCTTGTGTGAATGTTCTGAAAAGCTAATCATTTGCATATCACGACGTCTTCTTCCTGTCGGTTAAATTTCGTGGTGTAGCAATTTTAATGTGCAGTAGCGTAGTTATAAAACGCGATCGTAATTTATGGATAAACGAGAGCAATTACTTAATTAATAACGACACACATTTTCAGTTTTTAAATTACATGCAGGAGAACAGCATAAATTTCTTAAATGATTAGGAAATGAAGTAGTGAAGGGAAGGTGTTTAGAGATCGTTTTCAGTGATCGATGGCAGTATAGGTGATGATATAAAGCTGAACTGTTAGACAGTTACAGGATCTTTCGTATGGCAAACAAGCGTCCATTGGTTAATCTACAGAGGCGGGCGCTTTGTTACATAAAGATGAGAGAAAATAAAATGTAGTTTGTCCCTTCTTAACACGCGTGCTCTTGGAGTTCCAACAGTAAACCTCTTCTTGGTGCACACCGTCTCTCCTGTAGTGTCTGAGTGAAGATGAAAGAGGATATCTGTGGAGCTGTCACGTGACAAACCGTACATATCTGATTTCAATGCGCCGTGGATGAAATTCTGTAATTAGGGAAGGGAGGCCAGAACAGTTTTCAGTAAGCTCCATATTCACAAAGTAAGTAAATTTAGAAGTAAGATCTGTGCATAATTGCTGACTTTGAAAGCCTAGCGCGTCATGAAAATCGTAAACTGAATGTTCGAAAGGATTTACGTACAACGTTTATCCTGATTTATATCCCAAATTTTCAAATATAGGTCCCCCGAAACACTAACTGAGAAATGTATTTGACACATTTTCTGTTTCTCACTCGAAAACCTAATGAACAATGACTTACTGTAGTGGAAGTGAAATTACTCGAGCTTTGTCCCAGATCTGCATCTCGTCGCCTAACCGCTGGCTGGAAAATGCTGAGAAAGGCAGTTGCTGAATGCGTTGCAAACTTTAGTAGGTGCTTTACTTTCGGAACAAAAAGCACGAGAATATGGGCACAGACTGCATTTGGCGAACTGATTGGATGTGAGTGGGAAAGACCGCGCGGGAGGGGCCGCGCAATCCTTGACATGGCGCCTGAAAGTGAGCGGTCATTCCGCGCGGACAAGTATTATGTTGTCGTACGAATGCATGGTCAAACACAATTCGTCAGTACAAGTGCTATACAAGTTCACAAATTACGTTATCCCTAGTCAAGACAGATTTGTGCGTGTGTGTGTGTGTGTGTGTGTGTGTGTGTGTGTGTGTGTGTGTGTGTGTGTGTGTGCGTGTGTGTGTGTGTGTGAGTGTGTGAGTGAAAGAGAGAGAGAGAGAAAGAGAAAGAGAAAGAGAAAGAGAAAGAGAAAGAGAAAGAGAAAGAGAAAGAGATATTGCAAGCCATTGGTGTCCACAAATGGATTAATCGTCACCCGCGTGTAACATGGATTCGAATGTCTCACAAAAAATATTGAGATCCCACTACAAAAACGAATAAACATTTAAAATGAGCAGTCATTCTCACTAAACATAACTCAAAAATATACATGAAAATTAAGAAACGTAAGTCATGTGAGAGTAAACGTCTAAACATTCATGGTGGTGTCTGATTGTACTATATCGTGTCTCCCAACCACTTTCGCGCAACGACGCTCTGAGCGTGTTTTTTAGGGAACTAGTTTGAACCTGGGACCTGTTGCTGGTAAGGAGACGCCAGACCACACATGACATGTAGAATTCAGAAGAGTTCAGTGAGACTAGCGATGATATAACCAAATACTAAATGATCTCAGCGTCAGCTCCACTGCACTCCCTGTAAAAGAATCTTAATTCTAACTAAATATAGTGGAAAGGGTTCAAGACTTTCCTATTTTTAGTTAGCTGGTAAAATAACGTCGAAAAAGCAGTTAAGTTTACCATTGGAAATTTATTCTAATCACAAAACATCGTTTATAAATTGCACTAGTGATAAAAGGAAATGTTTTAATACAGGATGGTAAAAACCAACTGCGTTCAACAAAAATGTGAACATATATTTCCTAAATGGGTTTCCAAGTTCTACAATCGATCGAAGGATGACCTATGCCATATCACATCTATAATCTAGGTTTAAATTAAGTTTCACAAAAGAGAAAACTATCAAAATGGTCTACAGTGACCCTCAACTATCTTTAATATCTTATCTAACTTGTCGTAAATTACAGTGGCTGATGTGGCTTCTCAATAACTATATAAAAGAAAAATCATCGCGTTTCAGATCTGTTCTTCAAGTGACAAATGTGAACACCATGAGTTTTAATTAACGATCACCATTAGTTTTACGGAAAAAAGGGGTGTAACAGATGAGACTTCTGCAGTTCTGAGTGAAGCCTTATGCGCTCAAAAATGCGGCTTCGCGTGCGTTCATTACCTTGTCGGTGTCTAAGCAGCGTCAGGGCGGCAGCGGCCGGCGCAGCAGCCATCCAGCTCGCCGTCTCGGAACTAACTCCACTAACTTCTCCTTACTACCATTTACCGAAGTTAGTTTAAAAAAACTATCTGGCTGTGTTTTCATCTGACCAATCAGGGTCTCAATGTTAACCTTAAGCTCCGCCTACAAAAATTCTGTCTATCCAATGAGAAACGTCATACTTTTCGTGGTGGGGCAATGTTTTTAAAGTTTGCAACGTAACAGAGACGCTAAAAAGTCTCACGCTAAAACCTGCAGCTAGTGTGGTACTTTTAGCGTTATCTTAAGATCTATACTGCTCTTCTGGAGGGCTCTATCTTTTAACATGGGGTGGGGAGTGATCCTAATGTAACAGACACGCGAAAAAGTCTCACGCTAAAACTTGCGGGTGGTAGTGGCCCTTTTTGTGTTATCGTAAGATCTCTACTGCTTTTCTGGAGGGCTCTAGCTTTTAACATGGGCTGGGGGTGATCCTTGACGTACCTGAGACGCGAAAAAGCCTCACGTTAAAACGTGCGGGTTGTATAGTCGTACAGGTAGGCGTGGGTGCCCAGCCCCTCCCTTATCTAGCTTAACACGGTTCTGCTCTCGGCTTCTGTCCTCGTTTCTCCCCTCGGAACTGCGTCTGCCTCACGGTGGGAAGGTACGACATGCATTTAGGCATTCTTGTGTTAGTCTGTGGTATTCCATTTGCTCACTCGTTACTCGTATTACTTTGGTTAATTTAATGTCACGATTTTTTCCGAGCTATGTGACATACTACTGGATTTGCTTATCGTGTCAGGGTTTTCATGTAAGGTGTTGGATTTGCCTGACACCTTACAAACGGCACATAGAAACCAAAGAGCGGGCAGCGATCTAATCCAGTTATACCAAGCAGCATGTTGAAATCGTCGAACGAAAGAAAAAATTAAAGAAAAAGTGGCAGAATGAGTACATCACATGAAAGCCGGACCACGAGTGTCTACTTCCTGTTTCGGAGCCCATTGGATCAACTAAATTTTGGCGGTCAGAAATGGCTCCTGCAGATCGAAGTCCCTGAAGCGACTGAGATAGGTCACGCTAGACGACACAAAGACAATACTTGTTGGGCAGTCGCACGCGACAGCCACGCGATGCTTTGAAAAACAAACGACATGCATAGGGCGTGGTTGTGTGCAATATTAAATGGAGCCGTATGCACTGCGCTAATGCCATTAACCCTTAAACACAGTGCCGAGTTCTTTGTATCACAAATGGTGTTGTCGGGTCCAAAAGGATCCCACTTAGTTGTAGCCATGAAAATTATTTTTGTTTCTTCAAAAATATTTCTTCATAAATTTCTCATTTGGTTATATTACAACACAAAACATCATTTTAACACTAAAAATACCTTACAGATCACAATAGGACAACAAATCACGTGACAGTGAAGTGAAATGAAACATAAAAATTCAAACTAGTTTATTGTGTTAGAAATAACACGAAATAGTAATAGACTGCTGAAAAATGAACATATAGCATGTAAAAAATTAATAGCATACAATGAACATCAAATACGAACTGCAACAGTTCTTTTCACAAATGGTCAACATTCGACCAATTTCTCCTCTCCATCTCTTTAAACACGATTGAACGAGAAATTTGGCAATCTGGACAACTGCAGCAAGTACGGTACTGGTTGGTCTTTTACTCGCTTGCGCGGAGACTCAGAGCACATCCTTCCTCTTTGAATAATCCAGAATGGGTATTTGTGATTTTGGGAGAGGTTTCTTCAAAACGTCTGAGATTGTTAGTATTATTTCTTTTGGTAGTCTGCTGTTAATCAACCTCTCGTTGAGATAGGGTTCAGTAAGATGCCTCCCCAGTGTTTTGATGAAGTCAGATCAGAAGTACATATGTCTTCTTATAGGATAATGGTATTACGTATGACTTACTTCCGATTATGTTCAGAATCGCATAAAACGGAGCAAGAGGCCATATGCGTGTTCATTTCCTTGGTTTCGTTGGTAGCACACTTCTGTTCGAGAGAGTTTTCTGCTGTTATAAAAGAAAATTATACCTGCTTTTTCTGTTTTGGTATCTGCACTTTTTTTTAAATGATGCATACTGGAAATACTTTTCAGGAACATAAGACATCAATGTTCTGTCATTTGTGAAGCCGTAAAGTGGTGAACCTTCTACACGCCTCTTTGATAGCTGGAATTCAGGTGGGATTTCCTTTTTGTCTTTCCTGAATGTACCGACGTAGATCGCCTTTCGTTCTTTCAACTCCGAAACTAGCCGAAGTACTTATCCACTGTAATGTTACAGTTTGTGCCTTTGCTAGTCTCAGGACGGTCTGAGTAGGTTTCTGGAAGTTCTTTTCTTCTGATTCCAAGCCAACGCCATCACTGTCTTGTCAGTGTATACACAGTCATTCAGAAGGTAGTTTGTATGAATATCAGCTGAAATCTCCAGTCGCGAGGAGTGCCAGTGGTTTTGAGGCGCCATGCCACGGATTGCTTGGCCCTTCCCGCCGGAAGTTCGAGTCCTCCCTCTAGCATGGATGAGTATGTTGTTCTTAGAGTAATTTAGTTTAAGTAGTGTGTAAGTCTAGGGACCAATGACCTCAGCAGTTTGGTCCCTTAGGAATCCACTCACATTTGAAGTCACTATTGTCGGCCCACATAAACCCTAAATGCACATCTCCCACGAAAACCGAATAGCATTTTTTTCTCACATGCCTGAACACATATGTTACGACATGTCTTAGATTTGTGAACCACTCTCTCACAAATTCAAGAAATCGCTCCTACACGCTCATATTCCTACTTCTCATCTCTGCTTATTACATCATTTCATCTTAGGCAGTAAAGTAGTATCAGCACTCTCTTCTTTCATAATGTGTCTTGGATAATATCTCTCCAGTGCCGTCTGTTGCAAACATAAACCCAAGATTTTCATCATTATATTTAAAAATGATGCTAAAATACACTACTGGCCATTAAAATTGGTATACCAAGAAGAAATGCAGATGATAAACGGGTATTCATTGGACAAATATATTATACTAGAATTGACATGTGATTACATTTTCATGAAATTTGGGTGCATAGATCCTGAGAAATCAGTACCCAGAACAACCACCTTTGGCCGTAATAACGACCTTGATACGCCTGGGCATTGAGTCAAACAGAGCTTAGATGGCGTGTACAGGTACAGCTGCTCATGCAGCTTCAACACGACCAGATGTTTTCAATTGGTGAGAGATCTGCAGAATGTGCTGGCCAGGACAGCAATCTAACATTTTCTGTGTCCAGACAGGCCCGGAGAGGACCAGCAAGATGCGGTCGTGCATTATCCTGCTGAAATGTAGGGTTTCTAAGGAATCGAATGAAGAGTAAAACCACGGGTCGTAACACATCTGAAATGTAACGTCCATTGTTGAACGTGCCATCAGTGCGAACAAGAGGTGACCGAGACGTGTAACCGATGGCACCCCATACCATCACGCCAGTTGATACGCAAATATGGCGATGACGAATACACGCTTCCAATGTGCGTTCACCGCGATGTCGCCAAACACGGATGCGACCATCATGGTTCAAATGGCTCTGAGCACTATGGGACTTAACTTCTGAGGTCATCAGTCGCCTAGAACTTAGAGCTAAGTAAACCTAACCTAAGGACATCACACACATACATGCCAGAGGCAGGATTCGAACCTGCGACCGTAGCGGTCGCTGGGCTCCAGACTGTAGCGCCTAGAACCGCACGGCCACTCCGGCCGGCGCGACCATCATAATGCTGTAAACAGAAAATCGATTCATCCGCAAAAAGGGCGTTTCGCCATTCGTGCAACCAGGTTCCTCGTTGAGTACACCATCGCAGGCGCTCCTGTGATGCAGCGTCAAGGGTAACCGCAGCCATGGTCTCCGAGCTGATAGTCCATGCTGCTGCAAACGACGTCGAACTGTTCGTGCAGATGGTTGTTGTGTTGTAAATGTCCCCATCTGTTGACTCAGGGATCGAGACGTGGCTGCACGATCCGTTACAGCCATGCGGACAAGATGCCTGTCATCCCGACTGCTAGTGATACGAGGCCGTTGGGATCCAGCACGGCGTCCCTCCTGAACCAACCGATTCCATATTCTGCTAACAGTCATTGGATCTCGACCAATGCGAGCAGCAATGTCGAGATACGATAAACTGCAATCGCGATAGGTTACAATACGACCTTTATCAAAGTTGTAAACGCGATGGTAAGCATTTCTCCTCCTTACACGAGGCATCACAACAACGTTTCACCAGGCAACGCCGGTTAATTGCTGTTTGTGTATGGGAAATCGGTTGTGAACTTTCCTCAAGTCAGCACGTTGTAGGTGTCACCATCGGTACCAACCTTGTGTGAATGCTCTGAAAAGCTAATCATTTGCATATCACAGCATTTTCTTCCCGTCGGCTAAATTTCTCATGTGTATCACGTCATCTTCGTAGTGTAGCAATTTTAATGTCCAGTACTGTAGTTTAGCTACAGGGTGTTTCAAAAATGACCGGTATGTTTGAAACGTCAATAAAAACTAAACGAGCAGCGATAGAAATACACCGTTTGTTGCAATATGCTTGGACAACAGTTCATTTTCAGGCGGACAAACTTTCGAAATTACAGTAGTTACAATTCTCAACAACAGATGGCGCTGCACGTGATGTGAAAGATATAGAAGATAACGCTGTCTGTGGGTGCGCCATTCTGTACGTCGTCTTTCTACTGTAAGCGTGTGCTGTTCATAACGTGCAAGTGTGCTGTGGACAACATGGTTTATTCCTTAAAACAGAGGATTTTTCTGGTGTCGGAATTCCACCGCCTAGAACACAGTGTTGTTGCAACAAGATGAAGTTTTCAACGGAGGTTTAATGTAACCAAAGGACCGAAAAGCGATACAATAAAGGATCTGTTTGAAAAATTTCAACTGACTGGGAACGTGACGGATAAACGTGCTGGAAAGGTCGGGCGACCGCGTACGGCAACAACAGAGGGCAACGCGCAGCTAGTGCAGGAGGTGATCCAACAGCGGCCGTGGGTTTCCGTTCGCCGTGTTGCAGCTGCGGTCCAAATGACGCCAACGTCCACGTATCGTCTCATGCGCCAGAGTTTACACCTCTATCCATACAAAATTCAAACGCGACAACCCCTCAGCGCCGCTCCCCATTGCTGCACGAGAGATATTCGCTAACGATATAGTGCACAGGATTGATGACGGCGATATGCATGTGGGCAGCATTTGGTTTACTGACGTAGCTTATTTTTACCTGGACGGCTTCGTCAATAAACAGATCTGGCGCATATGGGGAACCGAAAAGCCCCATGTTGCAGTCCCATCGTCTCTGCATCCTCAAAAGGTACTGGTCTGGGCCGCCATTTCTTCCAAAAGAATCATTGGCCCATTTTTCAGATCCGAAACGATTACTGCATCACGCTATCTGGACATTCTTCGTGAATTTGTGGCGGTACAAACTGCCTTAGACGACACTGCGAACACCTCGTGGTTTATGCAAGATGGTGCCCGGCCACATCGCGCGGCTGACGTCTTTAATTTCCTTAATGAATATTTCGATGATCGTGTGATTGCTTTGGGCTATCCGCAACATACAGGAGGCGGCGTGGATTGGCCTCCCTATTCGCCAGACATGAACCCCTGTGACTTCTTTCTGTGGGGACACTTGAAAGACCAGATGTACCGCCAGAATCCAGAAACAATTGAACAGCTGAAGCAGTACATTTCATCTGCATGTGAAGCCATTCCGCCAGACACGTTGTCAAAGGTTTCGGGTAATTTCATTCAGAGACTACGCCATATTATTGCTACGCATGGTGGATATGTGGAAAATATCGTACTATAGAGTTTCCCAGACAGCAGCGCCATCTGTTGTTGACAATTGTAACTACTGTAATTTCGAAAGTTTGTCTGCCTGAAAATGTACTGTTGTCCCAAGCATATTGTAACAAGCGGTGTATTTCTATCGCTGCTCGTTTAGTTTGTATTGCCGTTTCAAATATACCGGTCATTTTTGAAACACCCTGTAGGTTTCATCTTGTACTCAAAACCACCAGACATCTGTGTCTCAAATATAACATTCCCTTGGCTGTACTTAAACTACACCATTCTGCGGCGGAACTCGAGGATTGATTTCCGCAATCGTCGAAGCGATAGGTTTAGCAGCAGCAGCAGTAGCGGTTCCAGTAGCGGTTCCCGTCGCAGTTCCAGCAGTTCCAGCAGTTCCAACAGTTCCGGCAGCTCAGGCACCAGTGTCAGCAGCAGCAGCAGCAGCCGTCGCCCCCGCAGCGCGACTCCTGTCGCCAGTGCAGCCCTTCCTGCTCGCCGTTCTCGTCGCCGGCTGACGCAGTCTGCCCCGTTCGTCGCCATCGCCGCCGCCTCCGCCAGCCCGCCGCCGAGCCCGTCCTCCTCCGCCGCCGCAGCAGCAGGGCGGGGCCCCGGACCCCGCTCCCCGCCGTCGCAGCAGCAGCCGCCGCCACCGTCTTCGCCTTCCTGGACTTGTGCAGTGTAGTGTAGTGTTCGTCTTCATCTTCGTCTTCGTTGTCTGTCATCCTTAGTGTTTCTTTTTCCCTCATCCCGTTCAGTTGTTTCATTTCACCATGACCACCCCTACCACCACCGCCTCTATCACAGCCATAACTTACACCTCCCCCTCAGCAGCTGCCACCACCATTACTTGGTGTGCTCAAACACCCCCCGCCCCCTACATCCCACCCCTCCTCACCCTTCCCTCCCCAGCTCCCTTTGTCGCTCCTTCTCCCCCAGCCACCTCACCTGACCCCTTCCCTCCACTCCCCCACGCCACTTCATCCGCTCATGCAGCCCCCGCCCGGGTTGTGGCTCGGAGAGCCACCACCCATGCCGCACCTTCACCAGCACCAGCACCAGCGCCCGCACCTGCATCATCTGCAGCACCGGCCCCAGCACCACTGCCGGGACCTGCCTCCCCCCACCATCTCCCGGTTGCTCCTGTACCCCGCCCCTCTTCCCATCCTGTAAAACGTCCCACCCCTGCACACTCCACTCCCAAGAAATCACAGCCCCTTCCCCCTCCTCCCCCCAAAGATGCCATGGATGTCTCCCCGCCCGCCCCTTCTACCGCTTCCTCTACCACCCCCTCCTACAGATACCTCCTTTCCCATCCGGATCCCTCTCTCCTGGAGGCCCGCAACCTCACCTTGCTCCTCCGCCAACACTTTCCTGGCGCCCCTATCTCCCTTCTCACCCCCCGTAGGGACTCCGTCCTTATCACCTCCTATAGCCCCACCCTCCACACCGACATCCTATCCCGCATCCCCATTACCCGCTTCGGCCCCAATGCCTCTCTCGCCCCTGCTCCTTCCCCTTCCTCCTCCCGTCAACCCCAACCCCCGCGTCGCCCGCCAACCCTCACCGCCGTGATCACTCAGCTTAGTCCGACGATCACGGAGGAGGAGGTGTTGGCAGAGCTTAAGGCGCATCCCTACCTCGATGTTCGTGCCGTTCACCGGATCCACAACCCTGCCGGCCCCACCCACCTTATGCGGATTTTTTCTGAGCACGCTCCTTCGATCGACCTTCTCCCTAAGGAAGGTGCCCTCCTCTTCAACCGCCGCTACAAGGTCGACCCTTCCCGCTCCCCTCCCCAGTCCATCGGATGCCAGAGGTGCCTGCGCTATAATGCACACCTAACATCTGAGTGCCCCGCGAGGCCCCTGTCTGCCTGCACTGCAAGCAAGCGCACTTCCTCCGGCAGTGCCCCAACCTTCAGTCCCCTCCATCCTGCAACACCTGTAACCTCCCTCACCCCACATACTCCCAGAAATGCAAGGCTCGACCAGCCCCTTCCACTCCTGAACTCACCGTCCCTGTCCGCCCTCTGGATGACCCTACCCCCCCTGGTAACTCCCTTCGTCCCCCCCCCCCACTGCCGAGGACATCATCCGCTTTGTCACCATTGTCCTCCAAAACGTCCATCCTTTTCAGCGCCCCCACGCCCTCCAGCAGATATCCCTCGCCACACGCTCCGTGTTCCATCTCAATACCTATGCCACCTACTCCCATAACCAGGCCCACTTCACCCCTTCCCGTCTTGGCACCCTCGTCTAAATTCCCATCATGGCGCGACAGCACCGTATCTTGTTCAATAACATCCGCTCCCTTCCTGTCAACAAGAACCTCCTTCTGCATACCCTCACGACCCACCGCGTGGATGCCTTCCTCCTGAACGAAACCTTTCTCCAGCCCCACATCACCGTCCCCACCTCCCCCTACCTCCTTCATCGCTCCGACAATCCCCTCCCAATAGCGCGTGGTGGAGTCGCCATTGGCCACCACCGCCAGATCCCTGTTCGGCTCCAACCCCTTCTTCCTGACCCCACAGAACATCTGATCCTCAGCCTCTTCTTCTCCGGCCTCACCATTACCTGTGCCACCATTTATGTCCACTCCACTGCCCCTATTCCTTTCGACTTCCTTTCCCACATCAACCGTACCTTCTCCTCCTACGTGATTGCCACCGACCTTAACATCCATAGTCGCTCCGCTGCCCAGCTACGGCGGTGGCATCGGTTCCTCGCCACCCTCCAAGGAGATGTCCTTCCTCTTCCCCAACACACCCGCCCTGAATCCAATACCACTCCCGATGTTGTCCTGGCCTCCCCCAACCTCCTTGGCCGCATAGTGGTGGACGTCCTTGATCCTATTGGCAGTGACCATCTCCCTGTCCTCCTTACCATATCTGACGGTCGTCGCCCCCGTCCCGACCCTCGCCTTGACCCACCCCCCAAGTATGTCCATGATTACTCCTGTGCCAACTGGAATGCCTACCGGTGCCTACCGGGATACCCTTACTGCCCAAGTCGATAGCCACCCCCTCACCTACCACCAACCTGATGACATCACCCATGCCGCGTCCTTTCTCCAGCAGACCTTGTCTGAGGCCGTGGAGGCCCACATCCCTACCGTTGCTATCCACCCGCACCGTCTCACTTTACCCCCACAGGCCGTTCTCCTCCTTCGAGAATCCCGTCGTCTTTAACGTGCCTTCCTTCACACGCGTGACCGGGACACACTACGACGCCACCGGCAACTCCAGAGACACATCCGGAACTTGCTCGCGGCTAAGAAACGCCGGGATTGGCGACAGACATGCACCCGTCTTAATGCTACCCTACCTCTTAACTCGTCCAAGTACTGGTCTGCCTTCCGCCGCCTTACCGGATCTAAACCCCCCCCCCTTACTATCCTCTCCTCCATAATGACCGTCCCTTTCCTGACAACCTTAGTAAGGCCAACCATTTTGCCTCCTACCTCACGGATATCTTTACCGTCCCTGACGATCCCCTGTTCGATTATTCCCTCTTCCCCGATGTCCGCGATCAAACTGACACCTCTGTCCCTCCACTCGCTCCTGGCTTCCAATACTTTGACAACATTACACTCACCGAACTCAATACCCCTATCACTACTCAAGACATCCTAGCTATACTCCGCACCAAACGCAACACCGCTCCTGGTCACGACCGTGTTACTTACCGTCACCTCCGTGAAGCTCCCGCCTCCTTCCTCTCCACCCTGGCCAGACTGTACACTGTGGTCTTGTCCACCGGCTTCTACCCCGACCTGTGCAAAACCTCCCGAATCCTAATGTTCCTCAAACCTGATAAACCACCTTCCGCTGTCTCCTCCTACCGTCCTATAAGCCTTACCTCGGTCTTCAGCAAGGTCCTGGAATCCATTCTCACCCGCCGCATCCACCAGCACCTCCACCAGCACCGCTTCCTTCCCTCCACCCAATGTGGCTTTCGGCCATCCTTCTCTGCCGATGACCTTCTCCTTCACCTCACTCACCTCCTCTCAGAACAACTCAACTCCCGTCGCTCTGCCATCTTCCTCTCCCTCGACCTTGAACGCGCATATGACCATGTATGGCATTCTGGTCTCCTCTTCAAGCTCCAAACCTTTGCCCTTCCCATAAACTACGTCCGTCTGGTCGCCTCCTTCATTTCCCACCGTCCTTCCTATGTCACCATCCACAACACGGATTCCTACACCTTCTACCCCTCCGCCGGTGTGCCCCAAGGCTCCGTCCTCTCCCCTCTTCTTTACCTTCTTTATACGGCGGACATGCCTCTGCCTGCACCCCCCCTACACCTTCTCCAGTACGCCGATGACACCGCCTTCCTAGCCCTCGCCCCCACCCTGCAACGCTCCCAGCACCTTCTCCAATCCCATCTTGACCGGTTCACCTCTTGGTGTAACCAGTGGTTGCTCAAGGTCAATCCTTCCAAGACCCAGGCAATCATCGTAGGCAAAACCACCCCTTCCTTCCGTCTCCTTGATTTCTATCTTACCATTTATGGCCGTCCTATTAACCTCATTCCCACCCTCAAGTACCTTGGCGTCACCCTTGATCGTCGCCTCTCCTGGACTCCTCATCTCCGGACAATCCAAGCCAAGGCACGCTCCCGACTCCGCCTCCTCAAGCTCCTCTCTGGCCGCACATGGGGTCTGGACCCGTCCACCGTCCTCCACACCTATAAATCCCTCATCCGTCCTATCCTTTGTTATGCCCATCCCGCCTGGATCTCCGCCCCTCCTACCTTTTACCAATCCCTTCAAATCCTTGAACGCCATGCACTCCGCCTCGCCTATCGCATCCGCCTCCCTTCCCCCACGCGCCTGTACTCCTGTATCCCACCTGCTCTCCATCTTCACACTCTCCACACCCTCTCCCAAGGTGGCTTCCGCCAACTCCACCTCCCGGATAATGCCCTCCTCCCCTCCATCTACCCCTCCTACCATCTTTGAGCCTTGCCTTCCCTCTCCTCTCCCTATCCTGTGGGCACCCTCTCTCCCTTCTCTCCCTCCCTCCTTCCCTCCCCTCCCCCTCTCCCTGGGCTTCCGCACACCACCCCTCCCTCTCCCATCCTCTCCCCATTGGCATCAACCCCTCCCCCATTCCCTCCTACCCTCGCCCCTTCCCTCTGGCAGGTGCCCGGCCTTACTAGTGTCACAAGTACATCACCAACCGCCGGAGATTGTCACCGCAGTGCTTTTGTGTTTTGTCGTCCCGCTAGTGCATCCGTGTCTCTTGTTCCGTGCTCCATCGTTCACGTGTGCTACTTTGTATCTCTCCGTTATGTGCTGTGTGAATCACTTTTAACTTGACTGCTCCACAGTGAACGGCTTCTGTTATTTTACTCTGTTTTGTCTACTGTTTTTTAACCTCCATGTCTCTGTGTGTCTATTACTGCTTGTACTATGTTCATGTCTGTGGCCGAATAGCGGCTTAGTTACGCCGCTGCTGGCCTACCTATGTATAGGTTTAAAATAACAATAAAGAAAAAAAAGTGCTTAAACTATGGGTGTAGTTTCGTCCTAAGTTACAGCTCCTCGATTTCATTTGATGATTGAAATGGCACAGAGAAATGAAAAACAAACAAGAAACGTACACACTGTTTGGGTAGGCTTATTAATATCAGTCTTCAGCACAAACTGAAAACACTTATCTGCTTCACTCGAATGCGGCATCATCAGTACTGCAACGGCAGTCTTCCTTACAGACAAATGTACACACCTGAATCTGTCAACCAAACCACGGCATTTTGCTCCCTTCAGTCTGCTGCAGGTGCCACACCCCAGTGAAAATTCCCCACCTTCATTTAAGGTTGTTTGTTTTATTATGGTGGTTCGTGAACCCATTCTTATGGCGTCAGTTAAACGCAGCGTCAAATATATATCAAATTATTATTTATAAATCGAAAATTACCCTGAATGTCAATATAACATGATTCAGAGGAGCAAAATAGTAATCGGGGCTTTCACAGATCGCCGGTTCGTTTTCATACAATTAAAAAGTGAGAACCATGAGGGTTTAACGTCCCGTCAATATAGAGGTCATTAGAGACGGAACACAAGCTCCTTTAAAAGGAACCATCCCGGCATTTACCTGGAGCGATTTAGGGAAATCACAGAAAACCTAAATCATCATGGCCGGACGTGGAATTGAACCGTCGTCCTCCCAAATGCGACTGCAGAGTGCTAAGCACTGCGTCACCTCGTCGGTGTATGAAAATGATATTAATAATATAATGATTGAACTGATTTTAGACGGGAATAGAAGCGCTAAAAACATACCGAAATAAAAGTCACTATAAAGTAACGGAAATTAAAACCGAATACAATGCGTCCGATGTACATATCAAATGATTCCATTTGATTTGTCGATTACAAATATGGAATTGGGGTATGCCAAATGAATACTCGAGTCGCACTAACAGAGATTATAAGGTAAATATATTAGGAATTGATATGGTAAGTGGCACATAATTTCACGGACATTCACGCTGTCGCCAATAATGTCTGGTATATTAGGTTACAGTCAAATTTTATTACTTGAAAATTTACATTGCTATGAACGTAAAGTTCTTGTTTGAACCAAACGATTAAATACAAATCGTTTTCTTGCTGTCGATCTCCGATAGACAAAAAGAGCGGAGGATTTATTGGAATTATGACTGTTAAAACTATTCTTCGAAGTAATTTCCTCAGGCCCGGATCCAGAGGGGGGTAAGGGGAGGGCAAACCGGGTTGTCTGCCCCCAGGAGGCAATTTCAGGGGGCGCCAAATTCATATTCTTGAAGATGAAAACATTATTTCACAAATCGCCTAGTATCCAGCCCACGACGGTCTATCGATTACTCATATGATTTTGAAACGCATTCCACCTGGTTTTTGAGCATTTTTAACACGTTCTGAGTTGATTTCTGAACGAATCACAAGCTAAATTTGAATGTGTGCATAGGATCAATGCTGTCTCTGCCAGGGGAATCCCATTCGCATCTAGAAATAAACATTCCAGCAGACAAAAGTGGACGGGGCTATATGCGCTGAGCCGAATAAACCAGAACGGGTGAATCCCAATCCCTGTTTGTTTATGTGGATGACTGGGTTAGCGAATGATCAGAATTATTGTAATTATTAGTGAAATCCATAGATTTAGACTACCAGAGTTGAAACAAACGACTAACAGAAATAACAGGTAATGACGATTACGTATTATCTTTTCGGCGTATCCCAGAAATCAATTTTTGACAGAAAATTACTGCTAAGGGCCGGTTGTACAGTCCCCAGTTAGCAGCAATGTAAATTCTATTCTCGGAATAGCGAGGGAAACGAGTTGCACGAAAAAGTAATAGCGCCAAACCGGAGATGAAACGCGGGATACCTGAACCAGTGATTCTGACAAGCACAGCGAAGTCAACCGGAGAATAAATTTTGGCACTGGCAGGAATAGCTACAGAATTAGTGATGATAAGATTGTTTGCTAGAACGAGGATGGAGAAGAAATGGGAACATCACACAAATTATGTGGAAGAATATGACAATTCCAAATTTATACAAAATTTTCGTACTATTACTTTTCGAGCTCATGCTTGAGAAACTGTAGCTTATGAATGAAATGTGACACTATTTCTAATTATCCAACTTTTAGCTTGTAGTACATCTAATAGGCACTTGATATTGGTACTTTGTGAATTATATTCTGTCGTGTTATTTATGTAAATGGGGCACATAAAAATGACCATTTGTGCCAAAATAGTCTCGCTTATTTGGTGTTTATTAGAATTGCTGCAGTACTAGAAAGACCTATTTCGTTTTATCTAGCAGACAGTGACGAAATAGACTTAATCAGATAGAGAAACCACACCAGTCTTGGGTACTATTCGTATTAACAGCTTTTTCAGTACTAGATGACGACATTTTGATTTTTCATGTAACAAAACGTTTGACAGAAAACGCAGGCTTATTACGTCAGTTGCATAAAATATTGTTCCACTCTGTTTTCAACATAGAATGATCCGTTTGTAAACAGTACACCAGTGTCAGAACAACTTACTGCGTTTCAGTGAAAATATTAGGGCCACACTTGTTGACTTAATGAGTTGCTGCGTCTTTTACATGCCAGAAAATGTCCCTTCTACTCCCCATGTTAATTATCCGAAAGGACGACTAATGCGTCAGAGGAACAGAATCGTCTCCCACTGATCATTGTTCCCATAAACATGTAAACTATTTGTGCTTACTTAAGCTAAGTTTCTCTTTCCTTTTATTTATATAAAAGAAAAAAAATGGAAGTTTGTACTTCCTCAGATACGGAATATAGATGCTGTGTTTTTAATTATTGGTACTGTCCACATAAGAACATCCACACTCATTATAAAATAAAAGTTCTTTGCTGTAAGAGCACTGATACTTGCCATTTTGCTAACAGGAATCTTTAGTTATACATACTGAGTGGCAAGCAGAGGTTTTAAATTTCTCTTGAATTGTGGCACAAATCTGAACGTCAGTGGCAAACTGTCGTAAGTCCAAAAAATACTATTTTGAGGATTTTATAGCATGTGGCTTGTATAAGTCCTACCTTTTGATGGTTCGGAGCGCAGAAATTCAGCCACGTGATTGTATCGTATGTGCAAACAGAATCTAGTAGTAATCACTGGTAAGTGATCGTAATAAAGTAAAAGTACACATAGAGATTAGGAGGAAAGGATTTTAAAGATACGGTTGTTCATAATTATGTACTTGACTTGCTTTACAGGTAGCAAAGTCCGAGCCGCAGCAGCTTCCTTGTGCACTTCCTTAAAGTTAATTAAATGTCAGTTTACGACAGTTTACCTCTGATGTTCAGAGTTGCCATATGTAATTCTTTCCTTTCTGTCAGAAGTAACTCTGTTCCACCAATTAATCAGCTGATATCGAGACTAAAATACATTGCCTCTGGTGGTTTCTTTCTTTCCATTGGAGACTTCATCCAGCAGGGTTAGTAAAAATATGTGTAAGACAATGTACAACATGCACAAGTGGCAATTATTTCAGCTCTCTGTCGTAATTAAAAGAAAAGAAAATAAACAAATGTACAGGGATTAATTTATTTTTTTGCTGAAATCTTTTACTTTCATTTCTCTTTTACAAATCTTATTTTGAACTCAATGATACGGTTATTCCTCAATTCTTTGAGTCTCATAAAGTTTCAAGCAGCAGCATCTGCAACTCTGTTAGTTCTTCACGTCTGAGAATAGATATTTTTACTCTGAAAATAAAATTGACTATTTTAAGAACAGGATTGTACAGCAAAATGAAGAACACAGTGAAAGTTTTATGTCTCCAGATACTTTCCTCTCCCTCACACACTACATATAGCAGCAAGAGATGACTGCACAAGCCAAAGCTATGTGTATAACTGTTACTGTTCCTCAAACTATAGCAACAGCATCCAGTCTGACCATGCGCATAGGTGCACTTCTACACTAGCAACACAAAGAGAATTGTGATTGCTCATTGAAACTGTTGTTAACTTATTCTCTGTATGTATCACCAATGCAATAATTAATCAATATCACGTAATAGAAATTGGTTTTGTGTATGATCACGAACTGTAAAAATGTATGCACAAATAGTGGTTAATAATTCAGCAAGTGTACTTTTTGTAGAGCACCAAATACTGCTGTAAGAATTAATCGTTCTAATCACAAAATATAAATACAACAACAGTTAAGACTCTGAAAAGGATAACTTTTTTCACGAATCGGATTGCACTTCAATGTTTCTGATGGATTAGGTGCCTGCTTAAGGTTCGTCGTCTACCATATCGCTACGTTTCATGGAATATTGCCTTAATTAGAAATGTTGCATCTTAATCGAGCATACTGTGACACCCTGCATCTACATCTACATGGATACTCTGCAAATCACGTTTAAATGCCTGGCAGACGGTTCACTGAACCACCTTCACAATTCCCAACCACTGCTTGCCTTTCATACACCTCGACTCTTACAACTGCCATCTGGTTTCTGTACAAATTGTAAATAGCCTTTCGCTCCCTGTATTTTACCCCTGCCACCTTTCGAATTTGAAAGAGGGTATTCCAGTCAACATTGTCAAAAGCTTTCTGTAAGTCTACAAATGCTAGAAACGTAGGTTTGCCTTTCCTTAATCTTTCTTCTAAGATAAGTCGTAGGGTCAGTACTGCCTCACGTGTTCCAATATTTCTACTGAATCCAAACTGATCTTCCCCGAGGTCAGCTTCTATCAGTTTTTCCATTCGTCTGTAAAGACTTCGCGTTAGTATTTTGCAGGAGTCACTTATTAAACTGATTGTTCGGTAATTTTCACATCTGTCAACACTTGTTTTCTTTGGGATTGGAATTATTATATTATTGTTGAAGTCTGAGGGTATTTCGCCTGTCTCATACATCGTGCTCACCAGATGGTAGAGTTTTCTCAGGACTGGCTCTCCCAAGGCTGTCAGTAGTTCTAATGGAATGTTGTCTACTCCGGGGGCCTTGTTTCGACTCAGGTCTTTCAGTGCTCTGTCAAACTCTTCACACAATATCATATCTCCCATTTCATCTTCATCTGCATCCTCTTCCAAGTCCATAATATTGTCCTCAAGTACATCGCCCTTGTATAGACCCTCTTTATACTCCTTCCACATTTCTGATTTCTCTTCTTTGCTTAGAACTGTGTTTCCTTCAAAGCTCTTGATATTCATGCAAGTGGTTCTCCTTTCTCCAAAAGTCTCTTTAATTTTCCTGTAGGCAGTATCTATTTTACCCCTCGTGAGATAAGCCTCTACATCCTTACATTTGTCCTCTAGCCACCCCTGCTTAACCATTTTGCACTTCCTGTCGATATCATTTTTTAGACGTTTGTATTCCTTTTTGCCTAAGGATTGTAAAACCAGCAGGTATCCGTGGCAGCGCTGTTGACGCAGTGGATTATGAAATCAGGGGGACGAGGCGGTGGAGTGACCCTCTTGCTTTCATTGCGCCACCTTACCTTACTACTCCCCTTCCAGTTTCGCACGTTATTCCATCTAGTGCGTATGCGCAGATGTACCATGTAATCGTGAGACATGAACCAGTCTGCAATTCCAGCTGCGCTAGGTGCGATGCTGCAGATTTGTATTCCATAGGTGTGCCATGTATTAGGAGCTTAAAATACGAATGACATATGCGAGTTCACACAGCGTGTTCTACTGTTGTGAATATAACTCGACGTGAATAGTGGGACAAGGCCGTTGTTGGTGCATTTCGTTAGTGCAGGTTGCCTGCATCAGCCGCAAGTATGGAATCAGGGGCAAACCTATTGTTCTCGTTTGACTGACAGTTCATTAACCCATTGTTGTGCCTAAAGGATCCTTCATTTTGACTGACAGGTCCTTAAGCTGTAGTAACCCATCCCCACCACTCAGAAGCCCTCAGACCTGAAAGGGTTACTGTAAAAGTGAGGGGGAGAGGGTGGGTTACCCTCTCCCCCTCACTTTTACAGTAACCCTTTCAGGTCTGAGTTATTAAAATAACCCATCTAAATCTCATCAGTTTGATTAATTAACCCCTTCCCCTCTGGTAACACTCCTCCTGCCGAAAATTGGTAGGAAAAAGACTCAGTTGATCAGTCACCTGGACGGAATTCCATCGCAATGTGTGGAATATTGTTTAAACAATTTAGACAATTTGTGGAATATTGTTTATTTAAACAATTTATGGGATTCAAGGCAGTGTATGGAATATAGTTTATTTATTTATTTTAAGAAGTTTTCAGGAAATCTATCGCCCTCCCTTCCACCTATTCCCCCATTTCCCCCCCTAAAATCGCCCCCTCCCCTGCTCTAAATGGAAATTGGCGGCTTTGTGGTGGAGATGAAGGATCTGACAACAGGAAATTCAAGGATATATTATTTATTTATAAAAAAAGTTAATTTAAAGGGATTGGATTTCTCTTCCTCATCATTCTCTGCTGTTTGAAAAGATGCAGGGCCCTTTAAGAAGTAATTATATCGATCACCCTTCTTTTTATTCCAGTCACACAAGGAATACCGTCGTGCAACACACATCACACGTAATTTCACAGTTAAAAACGTATCGATGACGAAGCACGCACTCCCCGCCGTCCACTGTCCACTGTACCAAACAGAACGCCACTGCACATGCTGCCAGGGGTCAGGATGCACCTGTGGCCCCTGCAAAGTGACTACGCGGCTATCAGCTACCGAACCACGTGCAGGTGTCAGTTCGGGTCCCACAAGGATGAGGTGGTGGCATCCCTTTCACGCTTGACTCCTGAGAAACACCTGTCGAAACACATGTTCACCTAGCTTTGTATATGCAGTCCAGTGAGATGTTTGCATAGTGGATCACCCTCAGTGAGATGTATGCATAGTGGATCACCCTCACAGGCACAGCTAAAAGGTTGTCTGTGTTGTACCAATGTCAAACGTCTATGTAATTAACAGCAAAAACTACCACTGGACGCGCTATATAAATTTGTTGGAATACTTATCAGAATAACAGAGAATGCATTCTTCCTAGTGAAGACAGCCCATCCATCACGTGTACCATCTTGCTTTCGACATACATCTCAGGAACCGTAATCGTTCACTCTTGATCTCACCACTAAAAGCCCTCATCATGTCTGTGCATGCTTGCGAAAACACTATTAATCATAAAAGCATTCCTGTTGTCTGAAAAAGAGAACACTATCTAAGAACAGAGTGGAAAATCAGAACAATTATGCAAACAGAATTCGCACATTACTTTCTGTAGATACCTTGCCCCCATCTTGTTTGAAGCGGTCTGTAGAAGCTCCTATGTCGCAGCACGAAGGATGTCTTGTGAATGAATGGAGCAGTGTGACTGGCTCTTGCTGAATTTACTTGACACACTGCTGGTACTATGTGTATTGAACCACTGTCTGCAATTTTTTTCTGCACACGAGACTTTCAGCAGAAAAATTATTTTCTACAGATCGCCATATTCCACTGAACATTCAGACCTGCAGAATTGATCTACAGATCGTCAAATACATCCCCCGTACTCAACACGCCACTGTGCAGCGCCGACGGGGGAAACTGCAACCGAAAATACGGCCCGTGACCACAGCCGCAGAACAGCATGTCAACCAGAGAGAGGCTAGCCGGCCATGGACGACCCCACATCCTGCCACGCGATGTAGCCATGTGGTCTGAGGAGCCTTGTCGCGGTTAGCGCAGTTCCCCCTATCGGAGGTTCAAGTGCTCTCTTAGGCTTGGGTGTTTCTGTTGTCCTTAAGGTAAGTTAGATTAAGTAGTGTGTAAACTTAGGGACTGATGACCTCAGCAGCTTGGTCCCATAAGGCCTTACCACAAATTTCCAATTCCCCACATCCCAGGAGGACCTAAGTGGTATGAGTTCGAGCACTATCAATACTTACTCCCAGCGCAAATACTCCTCATATTGAATCTTCTCAAATTTCCACAGAATAGACACACGACACACGAAATCCCGAAGGCAACTTGGTATTAGTTCACTATTCACGCGTCCAGCGGACCCACGAGGAAAATCGTCATAAGTCAGAAGCTTACTTTGACTCTCTGAACCGGTGTACAAAGGATGGGAAAGCCCCAGCTCGGAACGAAGGCATGCTCTGAGAAGTTGTACGCGGTCACAACCTGTTTGCTTGCTGCTGTGCTTCCTATGGCAATCTCCAGACTCACAAGAATATTGGTCATTAGGCAAAAATTTATCAGTGTAACTACAATTAAATATCAGGATTGCTGCTGCAGTTTGACATCGAGCAATGTACTGGATACATCTCCTCTTTACAATCATGGTTCTGGAACGAATATCAGTATCTGTAGCGCACATAATTATCCATGTAAAAGAAAACTCTTTTATTCCCCTTACAGCTATTGATGTGCTGAATCTATACCTCCTTCATGATAAGATACTCAGTAACGACCACCAGACACGCGTACATCTCCTGCGAAGACTGTTGTACAAAGACTGGGTCGGTTCCCAGGGCATCACTGTTTTTGACCCTGACCTACTTGCTTGCTTGCTTGTTTTCTACACCCATCTCCAGACTCTGGGATTACAAGAACGCTTATATTTTTACAAGGTTTGCCAGAATATTATACCATTTACGTGATAATTCTCGATATCAAGCACATAGAGGTATCGCTTGCATAACAGTATCGCTCCTGCAAAATAATTTCGAAGATATAGACACTAAATTATGTCTCTGGAAACTCTAAACTTTAGCGAGGTGGAGCGTGCTGCAAACCACTGAGTAGCTAGAAACTTAAAACGTCTGTGAAGACCTTGTGACGGTACAGACCCCCGTTACTAGATGAATAGGTCTAGTATGAAAGGACTGCTTTGTAGAGAGCGAGCGAGCGACATGGTGCACGATTCACAGAAGCGCTTAGGGCGCACGCGCGAGATTTGAAATGGTCGGTCTGATGTCCTCCTCTCCGGACGGCCACGTGGCCCGCAGCTTGGGGCATTGTTTGGTTTTTCGCGCATTACGTGAAAACTATGTAGCTTACGGTGAAGAGCAATGCGGCAGTGGATTGTGGTGAGCAATATGCACCTTCTGAAAGATCGATCTGTATTTCAAGTCACGAGACGCAAAAGTTATAGTAACCTCAAAATCGGTTAATATCACGAATACTAAAAATAGTAAATAACAGCTTACAGGGAAGAGCGAGCACTCATTATAAACGTTTCGTCATGGCGGATCGAGTACCATAGTTATATGTTAAAATTCATAAATAATTAAGCCCATAGGGAGCAATAAACAAAGTTTGAGGGAAAATTGTTTATAAAATTGAATAGAAAATTCATGACGTAAATAACGGCACTATATAATATTTTGGGCGGCATCACACGTATTTTGAACTAGTTAAGTTATATTATACATTTAACTTGCAATAGTTTTCATTGTTTGCAAATAATTATTATTATCGCCCATAATTAATTAATTATTATAGATATGAAGATTTTGAGCAGCGCAATGTGTAGATCGCTATAGATTAGGTCTAGAAACGGTGCTATATTCAATTGTATGTTAAAACTTTGCAGCACAAATGTAAATAAACAAATTTGCGCTAAGTGGCAAAACTTTGCAAAAACTAGAACTTGATTTACGGGCAATAGGATGATCCTAGAAATTAATGTAAAACAGCAAATAAGATGTACTTTTTAGCATGGCTCCGACGGTGTCCTTATTTCTGGTGAGAGATGTATTTGTAAAAATTTGTAACCTTAACTGGTGAGATTGGTACTTGCATAACCAGGGGTTAGACATCCGAGCCTATATAAGCGAGCGGCCATCTTGACCAGGCGTCAGTCGTTGGTCAGTCGTTTTGGAGGGTGGGTGGCGGGCAAGCCCCACTTGAGGGTGGCCTATGTGGTCGTTTGAGAATTCTTTTTCATATCGATTTATTTCGACAAAGAGTATTGTTTAACAGTGCAAGTGTGCAAGCATTATTTGATGAGGTGGAAGTGCTACGATTATCTGTGTGAGCACGATTTACGAGGTATACATCGTCGTAAGTGAACATGTGGCGAACTGTGATTTCGCGCCAAACCTGTTAGAACAAAGAGGACAGTAGGACTCGTGGCTCTGTTCGAATTGATTGAGTAATTGTCGTTTATAGCAGCCTACATTACTGCTATTGGGGGCTCGGAGTCAAATTATTATTAAAGTAAAACTGTAAACCGTCTCACCAGTGCTAATTTCATTGTGTGAATGAAAAGGACAACGCCAATAAATAGTGATTGAACTGTGTCGTCAAAACCTGATTTTACTATAATAATCGCCTAATTCTTTTTCTGTAGCATTAATTGTACTCATGTCTGGGTGAATAATTAATTCAAAAACTATAACTAATTCGTGGGTGTGGAAGAGTGTACTAATGCACCAATTGTGGAAATCACCCCCTGACACTTATGTGAGAGCCAAAATTTGCAATTACATTTTTAACCAACATTTGTGTATCCACATTCGTGTGAACGCTTCAACTGCACTTCTTTATTTTACCGCCCCGTCGCAACCTTCACCTCAAAACTCCAAAAATATAGTGGAAATTGATATTTCCACTCACGAATACCGATGTCGCTGACGTAACAGATTCCAAATCATTCTTATAATTTACAAAGTCAACTGAGGTGTTTCTGACGTCGAGAGAACCAACAATGATATCTTCCACCCGCGTTTCAACTGTCAGATGCACACACCACAATCGATGTTCTGTCAAGTAAATGAAGTTGCGAAATGTGTAGAAGCAGACAAACAGACAATTTACATGAGAGGGAATAATGGTCCAGCCCAAACAAACGCCCATATTGAATCTTCTCAAATCTCCACGCGATCACGTAAGCTACCCAAAACGTAGTAATCATTAGTTCGCTATTCGGCTGTCTAGAGCACGACACGGTTAGGTCAGCGACATTCCTGCATCCAAACAGGTCTCTATTTGGACAGGTCCTACCGTATGCCGGAAACGTGATCATTCCCGCCACAGGCCACTGGACCAATCATCCTAGCCGTCACTCTTCTGACTGGTTTGATGCCGCCCGCCACGAATTCCTCTCCTGTGCAAAACTCTTCATCTCAGAGTAGCATTTGAGACCTACGTCCTCGATTACCTGCTGTATGTATTCCAATCTCTGCCTCCATCTACAATTTTGCCCTCTACAGCTCTCTCTAGAACCATGGAAGTCATTCCCTCGTATCTGCCAATCTTCATGAGGGAATCTGTGATATATCTTTGACCACCATTCTGTTATATGGAAATTCATCGTTCTGCATAAGTTCCGGGCTTCTTTTGGTTCATTTTAGTAGTTTTTGTGCAGTGCTTGGGTGGTGGAAAACACACCTGGTTACAATAGAGTTTGTTTTATACATTAAAGTCTGCTGCAAATACAGACAGTTTTTTAAATACATTTAGAAGAATACTAAGTTACTTACTGATTTCTCGTTCACAAATTATTAAAAATTAAACAGAGATCACGCAGTTTACAAAAAGATACCAGACAAGCCATTCATGAAACCTCACCTCTCCCCTCACCGCACCTGTCGATGAATGAATCGTCGCTGTTGTACACCTGGCCTTTTCCCGTAGTCCCTTAGAAGTAATGTAAGTGAATAGAACGAGGGGGCGACGATGGCGTGCCAATGATTGCTACTTACTTACTTTCGTAAAATGACATACAACTCGATCCATGCAGTTTATATGTTCTGGCGTCTTTACTCTGTCTCCACAGTCGACAGCGAATCTTCTTGTAACTTTTTTATGAACTACATGGATTCACAATTTTATATCTGTTTTATGTATTGTTTCATGTTTTCTTATGAAGCATAAAGAGAGAAGCACTTTTCTTTTGTTTACAGCTTAAGTTTTTATTACTGGTGCCGTGTATCGTTGGCTGCTTTACGACTTCATTCCTCGTTTCGCTCGTTGAAGTACGAGGGGAGAAATTTCAGCAGCATTTGTTTACAAAAAAGGTACAGTTATAGGCAAAAATAATGTTCATCTCCTACCTGTTTATAATGCCCTTTTTCAACCTGTAATATGGAACAAACTACTGCTTTTAAGACGGTACAACACGTACAGATTTTCATGAAGTACACTTTAAATTGTATATTTTCTTTTTGTAAAAATTATCTATGAAAAGATATTTCAGATAATACGTATATTATAGTTATGTTCAAAACAGTTTACAAATTTTATTTGTATTTCCTAGCATTTTAATATGCGGACCGTGTACTATGTTACGTCAGGGGTAGGGTACTGGAAAGATCACTTAACTGGTGTGCACAGGCTGTTCTGGAATATCTCTGACGTGGAACGTATCTGCTACTGACTGTGATACCCAGAGAGATGATTTACTGCTCGTAATGAGAAGCGCGCATATTTGTCAAATTTTGGTGTATTCGCTACCTCGACACTCCGTGGGCTCAAAGGAGCCAGATACTATGGAAAGGTATGTGCACATCTCGAAGTTTAGACATACTCTCTCCTCTACGATTTTGGAAATTCGGAAATGATGTCTTATTTTCGAACTTATTAGGTACATTTATCACGTTGCCAGCTGCTTTGTTGACAGAAGAGAGGCTTTTGAAGTTAACGCTCATAAACCGTCCGGCAAAAACCAAAGTTTGGTTACTGTGACAAGACCCTCTTGTTATAAACTGCTTAGCACATTAGAGCTTTCCATCCAGTCATTCTCTGATCCGTTTCATATCGAGAGATCCCTTCTCCTTCACCACACTGGCCACTTTGTGCTTTCAAGGATAGATCGCCACACTAATTTTGAAATGGGTGACATTGATATGAAGAGCTATTGTCTTGAAAAGAGTATGAAGCTGCTAACAAGAATAAGGAGGAGTACTTGCTAGATCTTACGCTGAGCATTTCTCGTTAGGATGAGGAGAAGGTGGAAGGCAATATTTCCAAATTCACGCACAAAAAGCGAAAATGTCTTAAAAACTCAAGCGATTCTTCAGGTTACTCGATAGTTGGGCATATAGCCTCTCCCTCCTCTCATCTCCAGTAGAGTGACTTCCGGAAGCTAGGATGGGGTAGTGTATGTGTGGAACTGAGAAAACTTTTCTGGACACTACAGAAGCAACAATGATTGAGGCTGTGGACGTGTGCCAGCGCCACCCTTCGCCCATATCAAGACGAGTAGTCGGAAGACATGTCGCTCTCCCAGATTCGTAACGACAGCCTTGAACAAGTCTCTATTCCAATTAAGCAAATAGTCTCCGAAACCTGTAATTCCTCTAAAGTTTGTGCTTATTAGATATTTGTCATCGTTCCTTTATAATTTTATGAATTCAGATTTTTGCCTCTAACAACAAGCTTAATAATTTTACATGATTTTGATGTATAAATGATTTTGTTTCTTGATTTCTGGTAAATAACTACCTCATTAATTAAAATAAGATGAGAAATCAGCACTAATTACAGCTTGACAGAAGTGAGGTTCATCTGTAAGGGAGGCAGCGTATAGAACACTAGTACGACCCATTGTTGAGTACTTCTAGAGTGCCTGGCGTCCCCAGCAGTTCGGATTAAAGAATTTAGGGGCGGGCTGCTAGGTTTGTTACCAGTATGTTCGAACAGCACGGAAATATTACGGAGACGTTTCGGGAACTCAAATGGGTATCCCTGCGGTATGGTGACGTTCTTTTCGAGGAGCACTGATGATAAGATTTAGAGAACCGGCATTTGAAGCTGACTGAAGAACGATTTGAAACCTGACAGTTCATAAAAGAAACTGTCATGCTTTAGTCACTGTGCGGGTGCCAATATAAAATAACTTTTATCTTAATAATATGAATATTTATATATGTGTTTGGAGAGAGAGAGAGAGAGATTGATTTTTGATTGGGATTTTTACTTTAATCTGTAACTGCTACCTGAATTTTTGGTTGCTGCCTCCTTGAATGATCAGCTTCTGCACCAGTTGGTGACGTATTACAATTTGGAGGAAGTTATTGTTCTTTAAGGTTTAAAATACGACTCTGTTAGTTACTTGACCATATTGCGGATAGCTTTGAGCCCACGTTTTCGTAGCTTTCATACCTAAGGGACTACTATTGTAAATAAGATCAAACAGCAATCTGCGTTTCGTGAGAAAAGGAGATTGTTTGGCACACAAACTTCCTTAAAACTACACGTCCTGCTACATCAAAATTGGTCAGTGGAGTTCAGCATCATACTATTGTACAAGAACATAATCCAATTACTGTAATTAATAAATTATGAAAGGTTGTTACTTATTGAATGAAAACTATATAGAATGCATTTCTTTTCCTGTATTTTAGTGAACTTTGTACACTTACAGTTCTGTCGATTGATAGACGGCGACGACAATGAAGTTCACCTCCTTTTCCAAAAACAAGATATTTCTATTCTTCACTTCCAGAAAATTTGTATACATAAATGTTTGGCAACTCTTACACATACTTTACTCGGTTTTATCACTAAAATATCAATTTCTATTAAATGTAGCAATACATTCTGAGCGATGGCCTAGCAACATGTCCTCTTTCCACAAGATACAGATTAACAGTCCTCTTTTTTTAATAATTCAATTGTCTTTTTTTTTAGAGTCCATATTCATAGATTCACAACTACTATCATTGCGGGCATTGCACGCTAAAGAGTTTGTTGCTGTCCAGCTGCGCTTCACTTCACTTCAAGTACTTTTTGAATCAAATTTACATTTACGATATTTACATATATCACTGAGCTTCTCAAAATAAAATCAGACACAAATTTGTTTTAAAAAAGGGGCAGTGAGGCTCATATAACATTACAGATTCTACTGCAGCTAATGTACATTTACCGTAAGGACCACAAGACTAAGATAAGAGAAATTAGGACTCGCACGGAGGGTTGTAGATTATCATTTTTCCCTCGCTGTGTTTACGAGTGGAACAGGAAAGGAAAGGACAGGTAGTAGTACAAGGTACCCTTCGCCATCCACCATGCAGTGGCTTGCGGGGTATGTATGTAGATGTAGACTTAGTAATATAAGAAAAGTGTCTACTTGATTTGCAGAATAGGTTTGTTTGGACTACTTTTTTCTGTGTGTGTAAGTGTGTGCATAACTTGATTCAAATTCAGTTATTTGTATTTCACGAGCAGTGTACTATTAATCAATACGTGTAAGGTGGTCTTACGAACACTCGAAGTTTCAACCTGTCATCATCTCTCTGCTTTCGGTAGGCTCGCCAGCACCGAGCACGGCTGGTAGTGAAAGGTACCAAACCTTATAACGCCTCCTCATACTTCATTAAGAATTATTTCAGTGTTTCAACTTACTTGGCTATTCCAGAATTCAGTACACTCTGACTGTACTATGCTCGCACTTCTTGAAAAAACGGTAGCCATAAGTTTAGTAATAGTTCTCAACATTCAGTCTACTTAATCACTGAACTGATGCTATTGAACTAAAGTCTTTGAATATTTCTGTATTCGCTGCTCCTGTGCAGATAATTAAGTTGATTGGAAAATTATTATCCATGTATATCAAATATATCCTCTCTCTATCAGGATTGTAATAATTATCGTATAGGTATTACTATTCTTCGTAAGGCATACATTAAATCTGTGCTTGAAGTACCAACTCTAGCAGTAATTTTAATGGGTTAGATTTATGCTCACGCTGCTTCAATGATCAAGAGCGTTATTTGATTTTCCGTATTATTAAGTTCTAAAGGGACGAAGAGCCATGAACCTTAACTGGAGATTCTGAAAATATAATTCACTCTCTCGTCTCATTATTCGATTTAGACTGTCGTTAAACCGGGAAAACTTATACGGCTTTTTTGCCCTTTATCCCTTACAGTACGCCTGAATATCATTTCTTTGCTAGTCCATTATGGGAGATTTTCTTTATAGATTAAGGTCTTGGCAAAACTACAGTAACGTATAACACACATAAAACAGAAGATTAAGACATAAAACAAAACTATAGAAATATTAACAAATGAGTGTAAGATTGTAGCAAATGGACATTTAAAGACGTTATTAATGTCACATTTCCGTCGGAGCTCTGTGTCCAAGGAATTTATCTGTACAGTAGCCCGTCGAATGTGCAGTTGCCCATGGTGTGGTGTGGGTGAGGTAGAACGAGGAACTGATAATGTATCAAGGAATCGTCGGTTAACTGTGTTTGTAGACGTTCTGGCTAAAATGCCCTACATCTACGCTAATGAAGAATTAGTTGCTTGTTTAGAGCTTCTGCTATGATTGTGTTCTTGCTGCTGCCGAAAAATGCTGTCGACGCTTTTTGATCCGTCGAATTCCTGAGCGCAGAATGTTTACCACAGTTTTCAGCACATTTTGTGGAGGAAATATTCTTTCAAGTTCACATTTTTCTTCTGAACGTGTAGTTCAACAGCCTGTACAGGAACTGCAACGCATTGAGAAAATTGTGCAGTGTGGGTTTGCAACAGTTTTCAGGACATGGCGTGAAGGAGTTAGTAGTCGAAATTAAAAATTTTTCTTCTGAACGTGTAGTTAAACAGTCTGTGCAGGAGCAGTACACGTTGAAGAAATGGTGCAGTATGGTCCTAACACCAGCACACAGCGGATTTCTGCACGCATCAACTTTCTACGAAGAGTGCACAAACGCATTGAACTTGATTGGGGAACGGTCGAAGAATTTGTATTGTTTCCCTTCTGTTGTACACGTGTACATGTGTAAACATGACTGTGTACTCAATAATACATAAAGTAAATAAAGACGGACATCAAATGCGTTCCACCTCGTACACCATTCAGAATACGATATATGTCCGTATAAAGATTTTTTGCTGCAAATCATCGTTCCTCTCATATCCTTGAATACTGACCGTTCCTCCTGATACATCCTGTGTAAGTAACATATACATGGTGATTATACACACATCAAAAAAAGTTTTGCATCACCTCGATTCTGAGAATTCCAAAACCTGTACAGAAAATTGTAACAGGGGTCACCATAAACATCATTTCTGCTCTTGTTGCTCATGAACACCACACATTGCTTGTTGTACAACCATACAGCGAGACCTTAAGAGGTGGTGGTCCTGATTGCTATACACACCGGTTCCTCTAATACTCAGTAGCACGTCCTCTTGCATTGATGCATGTCTGTATTCGTCGTGGCATACTATCCACAAGTTCATCAAGGCACTGTTGGTCCAAATTGTCCCACACCCCAACGGCCATTCGGCGTAGACCCCTCAGAGTGGTTGGTGGATCACGTTCTCCATAAACAGCTTTTTTCAATCTACCAAAGGCATGTTCGATATGGTTCATGTTTGGAGAACATGCTGACCATTCTAGTCAAGCGATGTCGCTATCCTGAAGGAAGCCTTTCATAAGATGTACACGATGGGGACGCAAATTGCCGTCCATGAAGACGAATGTCTCGCCAATATGCTGCCGATATCGTTGCACTATCAGTCAGAGGATGACATTCAGTATCGTACAGCCGTTACGGCGCCTTCCATGACCAACAACGCGTATGTTGGTGCCACATACTGTCACCCCAAAACATCAGGGACCTTCACTTCGCTGCACTCGCTGGATAGTGTGTCTAAAGCGTTCAGCCGAATCGGGTTGCCTCCAAACACGTGTCAGACGATTCTCTGGTTGAAGGCATATCCGACACTCCTCGGTGAAGAGAACGTGATGCCAATCCTGAGCGGTCCATTCGGCATGTTGTTGTGCCCATCTGCACCGCGCTGCGTGGTGTCTTGGTTGCAAAGATGGACGTCGGGAGTGAAGTTGCGCATCATGCAGCCTATTGCACACAGTTTGAGTCGTAACACGGCCTCCTGTGGCTGCACGAAAAGCATTATTCAACATGGTGGCGTTGCTGTCAGGGTTCCTCCGAGCCATAATCCGTAGGTAGCGGTAATCCACTGCAGTAGCAGCCCTTAGGCGGCCTGCGTGAGGCATGTCACCGACAGTTTCTGTCTTCTCTATCTCCTCCATGTCCGAACAACATCGCTTTGATTCACTCCGAGACGCCTGGACACTTCTTGTTGAGAGCCCTTACTGACACAAAGTAATAATGCGGATGAGGTCGAACAACGGTGTTGACCGTCTAAGGATGTTTAAACTACAGACAACGTGAGCCGTGTACCCCCTTCCTGGTGGAATGACTGGAACTGATCGGGTATCGGACTCCCTCCGTCTAATAGACGCTGCTCATACACGGTTGTTTACATCTTTGGGCTGGTTTAGTGACATCTCTGAACAGTCAAAGGGACTACGTTTGTGATACAGTATCCTCAGTCAACGTCTGTCTTCAGGGTTTCTGCGTACCATTGTGATGAAAAACCTTTTCTTTATTTTATGTGTGTAGTTAAAATTAAACTTTCAAACCACAGTAGAAATAACACCACTGGTCAGAACGACGTCGAACTGCAACGGAATATTATCGGAGAATGGGGAACACGTATGGCAGAAGAAAAATAAATAGCGACAAAATGTAGCGCTAGATGGCGCTGTAAGCATCATAATTTAATGGTGGTCGATTAAAAATCACAAATGAATCGTACAACAATGCCTAAGGTGTACGTTTGACGTTAAACAAACTGTATTAGTGAGTGTGCATGAGCGTACAGGTATGATATTGTTAGTTATGTAAGCCCACCCACCACAGCAAGGTCATATCACATCGGATGGGAAAAATCTGTTTTTAATTGTACTGAGGCCAAAAGCTGCTTAGTAAACATAACTCACATCGGTTTTAATTGTCTGGAGGCCAAAACCTCTATACAAAGCATCAATCACATCGGTTTAAAATTGTATGTAGGCTAAAAACTCTCTAAAAAGCATCAGTCATATTCAGTTTTTAATTGGTTGAGGCCAAAAAGCGAAAAAAAGCATCAATCAAAACCAAATAGGATTATTAATTTCCGTGTGACTGGCGCAAAATATGTTCAATATGCTGTCCACCGTTTCCTACAACAAGTTGAAATCGAGAAACAGCATGTTCTACAACTTATCGACGTGTTTCCGGAGTCACGTTCAGAATGTGTTGCGCAGTGCGTTTCTTCAGTGCAGCTAAGTCTGCAATCGGAGTACTGTACACGACATCTTTCACACGGATTAAGATCAGATAATCGAGACGGCCAGACTGTAGGGAAATGGTGGCTGATATTTCTAGCATTTGCTAGAATGCAGTTGCTTAACTGGATTTCCAATGGGCGGAGGTGCGCCATCTTGCATAAATGTGATCCCATCCACACATCCATGCTGATAGAGAGCTGGAATGGCGTGGTTGCACAAAACACAGTCATAGCGCTTTACCAGTGACGGTACAGGTAACAGGACCGGAAGCACCTTTAACTTCGAAAAACTATGGCCCTATGATAAATGATGCCTTAAACCCGCACCACAGAGTGACCTTTTCAGGCTGAAGTGGTACTGGTTGATTTGCTTGTGGATTTTCCGTTGGCCATATTCGACAGTTCTGTGTATTGGCATCCTGTCAGATGAAAGTGGGCTTCGTCTGCAACAAAATCTTGCACGGCCTATCATTGTCCACTTCCATGCGAGCACAAAATTCTAAAGCGAAGGTGTCTCTTGCTGGCAGGTCAACAGGAAGCAACTCGTTCACGTGGGTAATTTTGAATGGAAAACAAAGATGAATGTTTCGCAACGTCTTACGCACCGTGCTCACGTGTATGTCCAATGTTCGGGCAGTTCCCCGTGCACTGCACGTTTCCACACCACCACTCGTCTCCTCCTGCACTGCTGTGGCCACTGCTTCCACTGACGTCGAATCAGTTCGTTTCCTCCCTCTACCAGGTTGCATACCAAAAGAACCCGTCTTTTCGAATTTCCCAATTATTTTCTCCAGACCCACGGCAGTCATCGGACGAACGCCGTCTTTCAAACCCTTCAGTGTCCGGAACTTCTGCAGAACGACGTGTACATAGGGATCATTCTTGTAATATAGCTTTAAAGCAGAGCGCTGTCCTGCATTGAGAAAGTCATGGCGAACGTCGCAGAACCGACACAAGGAAAAGCCACGTACCAGGCGCCTTTATACCAATATCAGTGGGTCGTTCGCATGACAGGTGTTTTCATTTACGTATTCTGACACATACAGCGTCATCTATTGATCAATTTTCACACTTTTTTTTCTTCCACTCGTTTTCCCCTTTCTCCGATAATTCTCCGTTGCAGTTTGACGTCGTTCTGGCCAGTAGTGTGATTTCTACAGAGTTTTGAAAGTTTAACTTTAATTATAATCAACGTGTATAATGAACACAGAAATGTTTCACCTACGGTAACGGAAAAGAGACAAATTGGTCTCACCAGCATGAACACATCTTTGAAACATGAAAATGCCATGTGCTCACACTGTGAAATCCTAGAGGAGGCTCGATTGATGTATTCAGTATACTGTCATATGATTGCTTAATAGCGACGTATCCCCACACTACACTTCGTCATATAAAACGAAATGGGTTTCGTTTTACAAAGCATTGAGTCAATAATGTAGCACATCGACAATATTTGGTCAGACACACGCAAAATTGGAAGCAGTTTACAGCCGTGCCAGCCAAAGGCCAGGGTGGAGGTTACGCTTTACAAAACACAATACAGCCACCGCTCGTTGCGAAATGAGCCAGTCAGGTGAGGGGTGGAAATAGGTGATACAGCAGCATCTAAGCAGAAGAAGTGTAAAGCCATTCCGCATCAGCATTCACGGAAGTGTTTAGTATACATGCCGCAAGGCCCAGAAAAGCCAAGAAAGTGCAGCCCATAGCGTTTAAACACTTGGCCCGTTTTGTACTGTAATATTCTCGTGTTAGTATCGCAGCATTACCCCTTCCGGCACCCTTTACAGGGTCTTCAGATTGACCTCGCACCGGGAGACAAAGAGACACCGCCACTCTGAGACGTCGCGCACCGACCACAGCGCTCCTACAGTGGGACGCAACGCGGCCACTCCAGCACTGGTGGTATCAGCTTTGTCTTAGCCGCCAAGCCTAGAGGACATCGCTGACAGAAGCAGTAGTGTGCCGCCACTGCCCGGCCACGCCGTACTCTGTCAGGACGTCACGAATACACTTGCGAAGGAGGCAACTGGATGCTTCACCCACCTGCCGCTGTTTGAAATGTACCGCCGTAAAGAAGAAATTTGAAAGTACTACTGACTCCAGGCCTACTGCAATAAAGCTGAACAGTGCTGCCGCAGGTACACTTCTTAATAGTACCTGGTCTCAGCTGACTCGTAGAATTATTTCAAGCTGTCACCACCGCTACTGTACTATATTGGCTTATACGCCAGAATAAAATCAGCCTCGGAACATTTTCTGGGCAAACAGTGTGGATGTGTGTCTAGCCTAATAGCTCTGCCAGAGCACTCTACATCTTCTCCATGTTTTGTGGCAGCAGGGTGACCTCACGTGCCTCATCCATCTCCCCTCAAAGGGAGTGGGAACATCACAATGTCGAATGCCAGGGAGCCAATAGTTGTAGAACCCTGCGTCGTCATGTACTTCAGTAGCGTCGGCCTCGTTGAAGGCTACCATTGCGGTTTGGTGTGAAGGAGCTGGAAGTGGTTGCAGGCTGGAGCCAATGCCGGAAGAGGCTGGGTTGTTGCAAGCAAGACTGAAGAAGATTGGCGTGTCAAATGATGCAAGTCCTGTTCGCCTCAATATCGAACATCATGCGGTGCCATAGGGATGTGACAATGCCTGGGATCGACTCTGGGACCGGCTGTGTGTTCAGGCTCACAAATTTGGCCCACTATGTAAAGAAGGTGGGCCCTGGATGACAGATGTTGTGGCGTGATGGTGATTCGTCGATCAGATGGGGACGTTAAGCTTGGCGGCACACTTGGTGCTATTCTTGAGGAATAGACTATGTACCGGTGCTGTTCTCTCATTGTCATCATAAAACAAAATTTACACTCCACTGCACACACTCATACTCTCTCTCTCTCTCTCTCTCTCTCTCTCTCTCTCTCTCTCTCTCTCTCTCTCACACACACACACACACACAAACACACACACACACACACACACACACACACACACCACATAAATGTAGTATTATAAATATTGTAATGGAGCATGTTGCAAATAAATAAAAAGTTAAAAATAATTTTCCATTAATTAGCAAGAATAACAAAGGTGAATTGACTATTAATTTTTTCTGTTTGCGTAGATCTTCCTTATAGCAAATAGGAGCTAAAATATCTCCAATCACTCGGTGTTGAGTATCTGATGTGATGTCAAATTATCCATATGAATTTTAATTTAAGTTTACTTTACAAATAACGCTTTTGGACTGAGAGTCTTATTATGATAATGTCTCAGATTTTGTAGTCAGTTCAATGACTATTCTAGATGGCATTTTTTGCACAATGTACAGCTTTACCACAATTAAAAAAGATCAGAGGTTCCGCTGCTTGTTTATTTAATTGGTTTATGAGTACCTATTGGTGTTTCAAAAAGTCATACACACATCAAAAAAAGTTTTGCATCATCCTGGTTCCCAGAATTCATAGGTCATGAACCAAGAAATTTTTCCAATAGCCTCTGACAGTTGTTATAGTCCCTGTGAGAAGTAGATCTTTTATATTCTTAATAGTGATAATAAATGGAAATGACGTATAGTTTGTGGGATATCAGATAAAAACGCCTCACTCATGACAGCAGCCGTGGCTACGACCGAGGCAATGCGAAGAAAGAATTATGAAGAGGAAACAAGAGAGGTGTCGCAGCGACTAGTACATTGGACTTGTATTCGGGAGCATGACGGTTCGCCGGCCGCTGTGGCCGAGCGGTTCTAGGCGTTTCAGTCTGGAACCGCGTGACCGCCTCGGGCATGAACGTGTGTGATGCCCTTAGGTTAGTTAGGTTTAAGTAGTTCTAAGTTCTAGGGGACTGATGACCTCAGATATTAAGTCCCATAGAGCTCAGAGCCATTTGAAACATTTAAACCAGCATGAAGGTCCAAGTCTCTGTTGGCCACCCAGATTTAAGTTTTCTGTGGTTAACAGTAAACGACTTAAGGTGTATGCCTGGGTGGTTCCTTTGGTTCCTATTTCCTTCCCCATCCTTCCCTAACCCAAGCCTGAGCAACATATCTAATGAGAAAATCTCTAATAGGATGGGCTCAAGGGAGCTCCACCGAGTTGCCGCATGGTAGACAGCGAATCACCTTGTCGTACCTCCTCAGACTGGCTTGCCATTCCCTTGGTCAGCACCTGGGCTGGGAGGAAGCGGTGGTCACCCAAAAGCAATGGCGGCAGCTCTTCACCGTTGAGATTGAGTGTGGCTCTTGGAGACGTCACCAAAACAATCGCCTGCTTCGTCATACATCTACATCTACATACATACTCCGCAATCCACTATATATCCAATGTGGTGGAGGGTACCTCGTACCACAACTAGCATCTTCTCTCTCTGTTCCACTCCCAAACAGAACGAGGGAAAAATGACTGCCTATATGCCCCTGTACGAGCCCTAATCTCTCTTATCTTATCTTTGTGGTCTGTCCGCGAAATATAAGTTGGCAGCAGTAAAATTGTACTGCAGTCAGTCTCAAATGCTGGTTCTCTAAATTTCCTCAGTAGCATTTCACGAAAAGAACGCCTCCTTTCCTCCAAACTCCCGCCCGAGTTCCTGAAGCATTTCCGTAGCACTCGCGTGATGATCAGCCCTACCAATAACTAATCTAGCAGCCCGCCTCTGAATTGCTTCTATGTCCTCCCTCAATCGGGGGTCTCAAAAGCCCACATACACCACTGGCGACTCTGCCTTTTGGGCTTCAGCAGCCGTGAATTCTGCCTTCACCTGCCACCATTGCTGGGCCGCTTAAGTTTCCGGCAGCCGGCAGAGCTTCATGGGAGCCACCAGCGACGCACCACAAATGTTGCCATGCGCGAGGTCCTGTGGAGATAGACGTTCCACCACCCTCTCCGGAGCATGCAGATGACGCCGGATCCAATGCCTGCGTTAGGCATCCCCATAGGTCACCACTCACTTTACCTCCTCCGTACAAGAGCAGGCAGACACAAACTATGCCACCACCATCACTATGCGCTCCACTATGGCGGAGAGGAGGGGGAGGGGGCGATGAGATGAAATATCTACAGCCCGGTCAGTACAGCGAGGCGCTGTATACGCTGTCCAACGCGGGGAGTGGAGCTCTGCATGCGGCACCACACTTCTCATCTCTATCCAACCACTAGGGTGGCCGTCACCAAGTCAGACATCAATTTCATACCCGCTCCCTGCAATCCACAGGCGCTAAGTGCTGTGATTCGCCCGCCTCATAGCTTTGTTACCATACAACTGATGAGTCAAAACATTATAACCACTTGCTTAACAGCTTGTTTGTTCGTCTTTGGAACGAAATACATCAATGATTCTGCTTTTCAGGAACCCGACAGTTTATGGAGGCGTTAGATGTCTACGCCCTGGCGGCTGCATACAAGTACTCGCTCGCTGCCGAGCATGGAGTCTCTCGAAGCTGTATAGCGAAATTGAAAGATGTTTTGCTTTTCCATCAGACGAACAAAAAGAGATACACATTTTGGACAGTCAACAAGGCCATCGATAGATTTAAACTAACAAAGACCAACTAGTGTAGATTATCGATCCTACTTCTGCTCAATCGTTATTTTGTTAATCAGTACCTATACTGGTTGCCCTGGGGAGAATAATATATATTTATAAGAAATTACGAACACTGCAACGAATAAAGACTTTTATGATTCTTGAAAGCCGTACGTAAAAATGTACAGAAAAAACATGTATCATGCAACTTAATTGTATTTAAAAACATTCTATTATGTGTATTATTCTTTGTTAAAAATATTAATAACTTTGAAACAGTGGAATGATTTATGTAATTATATACTCTAGTCTTGATCATGGCTGAGAACAGACGCGAGAGATATTGTAAGTCTACTTACGTCGGATTTTGATTAAATGTATGTGTTTATTTTCTCTTAAAATCTTCATTGATGTATCTACATCTACATCTACACTTATACACCGCACCCACCCATCGGTGTCTGTGGTGGGCACTTTACGTGCCACTGTCATTACCTCTCTTTCCTGTTCCAGTCGCGTATGGTTCGCGGGAAGAACGACTGCTGGAAAGCCTCCGTGCGCGCTCGAATCTCTCTAATTTTAAATTAGTGATCTCCTCTGGAGGTATAAGTAGGGGGAAGCAATATATTCGGTACCCCATCCAGAAACGCACCCTCTCGAAACATGGACAGCAATCTACACCGCGATGCAGAGCGCCTCTCTTGCAGAGCTTGCCACTTGAGTTTGCTAAACATCTCCGCAACGCTATCACGCTTACCAAATAACACTCTGACGAAACGCGCCGCTCTTCTTTGGATCTTCTCTATCTCCTCTTGTCAACCCGACCTGGTACGGATCCCACACTGATGAGCAATACTCAAGTATAGGTCGAACGAGTGTTTTGTAAGCCACCTCCTTTGTTGATGGGCTACATTTTCTAAGAACTCTCCCTGTGAATCTCAACCTGGCATCCGCCTTACCAACAATTAATGTTATTTGATGATTCCACTTCAAATCGTTCCCTACGCATACTCCCAGATGTTTAATGCTACCAGTGTTTGTTCCGCTATCATATAATCACACAATAAAGGACCCTTCTTTCTATATCTTCGCAATACATTACATTTGTCTATGTTAAGGGTCAGTTTGCCACTCCCTGCACCAAGTGCCTATCCGCTGCAGATCTTCCTGCATGTCGCTGCAATTTTCTAATGCTGCAACGTCTCTGTATACTACAGCATCATCCGCGAAAAGCCTCATGGAACTTCCGACACTATCTACTAGGTCATTTATATGTATTGTGAAAAGCAATGGTCCCATAACACTCCCTTTGGCACGCTGGAGGTTACTTTAACGTCTGTAGACGTCTCTCCATTGAGAACAACATGCTGTGTTATGTTTGCTAAAAACTCTTCAATCCAGCCACACAGTTGGTCTGATATTCCGTAGGCTCTTACTTTGTTTATCAGGCGACAGTGCGTAACTGTATCGAACGCCTTCCGGAAGTCAAGGAAAATGGTATCTATCTGGGAGCCTGTATCTAATATTTTATGGGTCTCATGAACAAATAAAGCAAGTTGGGTTTCACGCGATCTCTGTTTCCGGAATCCATGTTGTTTCCTACAGAGTAGATTCTGCGTTTCCAGAAATGACATGATACGCAAGCAAAAAACATGTTCTGAAATTCTACAACAGATCAGCATCCCTACGTGTTAGGAAACTAATGTCTTTTTTCGGTGTGTCAGAACGCGCAATATAGTGCTAGCCTATGACTGATTATTGTCGGCCATTTGCACGCCCACAACGTTTTATTTGAACATCGCCAATATTAAACGGCACAGAGCTGCATTTTAATTGTATTATTTAACTTCAGAGTCGTTTAATTTATTTGCAAAGAGTAATATCAGTTCTCGTTAAATTCTTGTGGTTGCCGCATAACGGCTGTCTTTTGTCTCACCTAAGCAAATTCACACCAATTAACTTATTCAGAAATGATCAGTGCTAATATGCCATACAATAATATTTCTCTGTGTGAACCCATGACATATTTGTTAACATACGAGGTGGTACTTTTTTCACACCGCTCTTTACGTATTTATATCGCGGAAATTAAACCTTTAAATAATATTTCCATAAAAAAAGACTGTGTAATTTGCCCGTGGTGAATTGTGTTGTCACTTTAGTGTGTGTGACGTCATTTGATGTGTAACTATACGTATATGCGAGTGCAAATCATACACTTTACTGAACTGCACATGTACAAACAATTACATCACACCACTTTACGTACAGAACACAACAACACATATATTAAAAACAGTACATTCCGTTCTGACTTTTAGTTGAATTTAATGTAAGTGCTGCCGTTTATTGGTTTTGTGATGCGTGCTGTTGTGATAGTTTCTAATTATGGACAAATTTGTAACAAGGAAGATGATGAAAACCGCTTCTAATTCGACCGCTAGCTGTATGATTAGTTAAAATATGTACGCACTACAATACTAGCCTAACTACCAGCACTGGAGTGGTTATTTGGAGACGTAGAACTTTAGGGTTGCCATATTTCAGTTTCACAAGGCAGTGCTTAAAAATACATGTGGCTTTAGCTGTGTCGCCCAAAAATACCGCTGATCAACAAAAATATCGTCCAAACAGCGATGTATGCATTTCTTTAAAAACATTTGTTCAAAATTCTATCATTTGTAGCCCAAGTGACAAAATATCCCCCAATTTGTTCACTCAGGCAGTATTCAATTACAAAAACCAGTTTAGAATCGGAATGATGGGAAGGGGTTTGTTGGAGAGCGTGTCGTCAGACAGCACATTCTATAGTTCCTTCGCTTCTAAAAGACTTTTTGGCTGGTTGCTTTAAATCGTCGGAGCCGACTTAGTCCTGCATCCCCACCCAAATCCCCTTCCCTTCCCTTTGCTTCAGAATCTATTTACGCTATTGTAGTTCCATAACGACTGAACCTTTTCAGATGTTCAACGATTATCTTCAAACTGTAATGCTTTTAAGTTCTAGGAATAATGATGGAAATATTTTTTTCGTTACTTTTGTAATAGTACTTATCTTGATTCTGGGAATTCTTATTTATCTCTCGAGAAAACAGTATTTAATTCTAATGTTGGTTTGCGTATGGTTCTGACAATGTGCGTAGTTCAACGATATTTACGAGGGTCGTTCAATACGTAATGCCTCGCTTTTTTTTCTCAGATCATATTTATTGTTAAGAGTCAGAATTTGGTGAAAATACACATCAACATGTCCTGTTCATGTTCTATTTTTGTACGTAGTCTCCACCACGCTCTATGGCCGAACGCAAACTTTGTGGAAGAGCATGTATTCTCTGCTGGTAAAAGCACTTGTCCTGTAGGCGTAGCCAAGTTTTCACTGCATAACTGACACTTCCGTCATCTTCAAAGCGTGTTCCCCGTAGAGAATCTTTAAGCTCCACCAATTCAGATGAAATGGCCTTTCTTTGAATCTTATGGTCCGCTGGAAGCATCCGTGGAACCCATCGCGAGCATTTCTTTGAATACCCGAGAGTCTCTATCATTGCAGACACACTACTAATGCTAACCGACAACTACAGAGCCATTCAAAATTGTTAAGGCTTTCGTGGACACTTGTTGACAAACTGCCTACTGGCTTCTGTCTCGGGTTCTTCGGCCGACGTTCATCTAATGATTTTACTGACGCTTCGCCAGCAAGATTGGCTGGCATTGTCAAAGCTTCGCCCTCCATTGCCAGTTCACCACCGGCAATGGAGGGTGAAGCTTTGACAATGCCAGCCAATCTTGCTGGCGAAGCGTCAGTAAAATCATTAGATGAACGTCGGCCGAAGAACCCGAGACAGAAGCCAGTAGGCAGTTTGTCAACTGTAGTGCCAATTGTCGAGCTGTGATGCGCCAGTCGGCACGAATAATGACATCCGCACGATTCGCCATGTCTGGAGCAGTGGCTGTGACAGGACGTCCCGAGCGTGGTTGATCATGGAGCTCTGTTTCTGCATTTCCTGAGGTTGTAATTTTCTTTACCCATTACCCAACTGTACTCCTATCAACTGCAGCGTCGGCATACACTAAACACAAACGTTTGTGAATATTCACCACTGTTTCCTTTTCTGTACACAAGAATTCAATAACAGCATGCTGCTTGTAACATGAGTCGTATGTAGGTGCCATTTTGACGCTGTACTACGTCTCTGCCATCTGCCAAAACTGTTTGAAAATTCACCAGAACACGGAAAAAACATCAAATGTGAAGCACGAACAAGGACGTTTGTCTATGTACATTACTAGCTTTTTTTTAAAAAAAAATGTGGGGTATTACTTATTGAACAACAACTCGTACATTGAAAGGCGGCTAACGATCGTCATTTTGTACAATAAATATTAGTCACTTGTGAAAGGTCGATATACACTGATCAGCCAAAGCATTATGACCACTGCTGATTGCAAGGTTGAAGCCACCTGGTGGTGTTGCGGGCACGTAACGCAGTAAGAAGTTAGCCCAGGAGAGACGGACGCGGGATTAACCTTGCAAAGAAAGGCGCTGCAAATACAGAAACCCACTGAGATATGCGACTTAGCCAAACGGCGGATTTTTATTACGCAGATCCTGTGAATGAGTATCCCGAAAACAGCGTGACTGGTCGGATGTTCACATGTTACTGAAAGCAAATGGTTCAAATGGCTATAAGCAATATGGGACTTAACATCTGAGGTCACCAGTTCCCTAGACTTAGAACTACTTAAACCTAACCAACTTAAGGACATCACACACATCAATGCACGAGGTAGGATTCGAACCTGCGACCGTAGCAGCAGCAGTGCGGTTCCAGACTGAAGCGCCTAGAACCGCTCAGCAACAGCGGCCGGCACTATCGTGAGCTTCTACGGAAAATGGTAGAAGGGCAGGTGCTAGTGGTTGGACATACACGAATATTCACAGAACATGGGGTTCGGAGGCTTTTCTGCTCTGTAAAGTAGGATAGATGGCGATCTGTGGTACCTCGGGCGAAATAGCACAATGACGGTGCACGCACAAGTGTTTCAGTGCATACTATTCAGCGCGCTGCAGACGGCACCTGCGTGTTCAGATTTTGGCCCAACGACATCGTCGAGATTGGAACGTTTATCACTGTAAACGTGTCGACACGTAGGATGAATCACGTTCATCCAGGAGAACGGCTGCTCCAAACGTGCATCGCCCCACGAACGCAGGCTGGTGGTAGCAGTAGTATGTCATGGGAGACACAATATCATGTTTCAGCAGTGTAACTGTCGGTGTCTAGAAGCCAGAATGCTGCTACAGGTTCCGCGGAGGATGATAATGAAATCACGTTAGTGATTGGGTCACCAAATTCGCCTGATGTGAATCCAATGGTTCCCATCTTGGTGGCTATCGAGTGCCATCACCGGGTTACAATCGGCGATCAGTTATTTACGAGAATTACATGACTTGTGCCTTCGCAGTTGGTGCCATATAGCTCCACAAATGCACCGAAGAACTGTAGAATGGATGATACGCAGAATCGGTGAAATACTGCTTCGCAAAGATGGCCCAAAACTAGGTGTTAAGCAGGTGGTCACAACGTTTTGGCTCGGTAGTGTATGTCTTCAAGCTTTACTACAAGAAAACTGTTCCACTGTGAAATATAATGTTCGTAATATCCTTGTAAAAGTGAGACGAACCATCACAACTCGAACGTATTTGTAAATAAATGTCAAAAACGGCAATGTATGTTGTACATCATAGACGAGTTTATTATCATCAAAGACTGCTTAAACATACCATTATGGATAAATACAAATTCATTTATTAGGTCGTATACATCAGACGCCTAGTTAAAATCAATAAGTGAATCAGTGTTAAGATCCCAAAACTGTAGCTCATATGATTTGTGTATTCCGTTTTGTTTTAAAAATAAAACTGGTTGCTATAGTTTCAGATTGACTGTTGAAACAATAATTTCAGAATAAGAATGAACTGGGATACTTGACGACCTGAAGGAATTCTGACGCGATAGTGAACATTATAAGACTTAGCTGGGTTTTGTTATCAAATAGTGGATACTTTATATTAGAATTTTCATTAGTTTGGAGAAAAAGTGAAGTGATCACACTGTCAAATAAATAAACATTTAGTTGTGCATTTACGTATTTGTCACATACCGCATTGGGTGTCCAAATACGGTATTAAATACCTACTTTGTAGAAAGAGTGATGGTACTTGCAATGTTTGGTATGGTACCGTTTTATTAGTCATTACTTTCAACATTTTCATCATGAATATCATGAAACAATTCCCATGTTTCAACAGTGCCGCTAAACACATTGTGAAACATGACTGGTATTATGGCAGCAGCAGCTTGTGTTGTACGATTCTTGAGCTCCTGCAATATGGTAATGCTTCGGATGAACACCCGTCCTTTGATAAATCCCCGCACGAAAAAGTCCATCTTCGTAAGGTGAGGGAAGGTGCTGCTTACAGCAAGGGGTCTGTGCATCCAACCCACCTCCCACGGAACTGTGAATTCTGGAAAGTGCGAACATCTAAGGCATAATGGCATGGTGACTCATCTTGCTGAAAGTAAACAGTATCCCGACGCCCATCCGGTATAAGCTCTCAGAAAGTGGTCCGTATGCCTTGTCACACGTGATGAAAATCCAGACATTAACCTTGGGAAAGTCTCGCATGACTTCAGCATGTTCCACTGCTGGCGTATTAGCCCTGAATATATCCACAAATGTAGAAGGTTGCTTCATCGCTGAATGAGATGTGATTCAGGATGTTGCGCTCTTCATGAGCAACGATCAGATCGATGTACATGGCAACAAGCTCTGCAAAATCATCTTCTCGCACATTGTGGAGAACCTGCAGGTTCTACGGCTTCTTCTGTAGGGAAAACCGTAACACCTTGTGTACCGTCGAACGAGGAATGTTCAGTTCCACTGACAGACGCCGCATCCACTATGGACTCCCTTCAGTTGATATCCTGATGGCTCAATTCTGTCATTGGAGGTTGACGGACATTCTTGTCCGGGCTCCCTTGCCAGCGATCCAGTGTAACTGAACTAGTTAACCGATGTGCTGATTGTTTTATCAGTGGAACTATTGTGACGGAACGTGCAGCCACGTCTCGATCCCTGAGTCAACAGATGGGAACGTTTGCAAGACAACAACCATCTGCACCAACAGTTAGATGACGTTTGCAGCAGCATGGACTATCAACTCGGAGACCATGGCTGCGGTTACCCTTGGCGCTGCATCACAGACAGAAGCGCCCACGATGGAGTACTCAACGACGAACCTGGCTGCACGAATGGAAAAACGTCATTTTTTCGGATGAATCCAGGTTCTGTTTACAGCATCATGGTGGTCGCATCCGTGTTTGGCGACATCGCGGTGAACGCACATTGGAAGCGTGTATCCGTCATCACCTTACTGACGTATTACCCAGCGGGTTGGTATGGTGTGCCATTGGTTACACGTCTCGGTCATCTCTTGTTCACATTGATGGCACTTTGAACAGTGGACGTTACATTTCAGATTTGTTACGACCCGTGGGTCTACTCATCATTCGATCTCCTGCGAAACCCCACATTTCAGCAGGATAATGCACGTCCGCATATTACAGGTCCTGTACGGGCCTTTCTGGATACAGAAAATGTTCGGATGCTGCCTTGGCCAGCATATTCTCCAGATTTCTCACCAACTGAAAACGTCTGGTGAATGGTGGCCGAGCAACTGGCCCGTCACAATACGTCAGTCACTACTCTTGATGAACTGTGGTATCGTGTTGCAGCTGCATGGGCAGCTGTACCTGTACACGCCATCCAAGCTCTGTTTGACTCAATTCCCAGGCATATCAAGGCCGTTATTACAGTCAGAGGTGGTTGTTATGGGTACTGATTGCTCAGTATCTAAGCACCCAAACTGCCTGAAATCACATGTCAGTTCTAGTGTAATATATTTGTCCAATGAATACTCGTTTATCATCTGCATTTCTTCTTGGTGTAGCAATTTTAATGGCCACTAGACGCAACACCCCTTTTATTTCGTGAACGGATACATATATCGAAATGTAGTTCCTGGCAAATGTTAGAGCGCCGAGGAGCATGTATGTTTTTGTTTGTTTAATATTTTTAGATCTGGTATCAACTCAGATATCGTAGTAATTACTTTTTTTTTTAGCTGGAACCGTATACGTTTCATAAGTACATTCGAAAGCTTTTGAGAAGACAGTTACAGTGACACAGCGTTTGTCACTGTTGATGTTGAAACCTGTCTTAAAAAAAAACTCGGGAACTGTCAAAGAACTTGGGAGCACTGTGGTCGGAAACGGCATTTACGATGTGATCACTGTCAAGTAGGCATCTCGGGCCAAACTGCGTAGTTATATACTGTAAGGTAGGCCTACACTACGAGAGTAACGATTTATTTCCCCTTGAACCAATTAACGACGGAGATGCAGAGTCAACTACAAATGTTGCATATGGAAATACGACTTAAGCTAATCTGGCGGAACACAAAGAGCTTAGGAATACGGTTTCTCATTTATTCATTACGTGAGCTGAAACAGAAAATCAACTGCTCATTCATCAAAATTAAAGAGATCCTACATGTTGCAAAAAGACGATACTGTATTACGTATTTAATGTTACAAAGAAGATTAGATCTCTCCTTTCGTGTACGCTGCTGTGTGCTTGTTAGAGGTAAAATACACGCTGTCAAATAACTGTCTCTACCTACACTGGTCTACATTATATGGGATACATTCGTTGAACTAAACATTTTATTAAAAATACCTTGGGGACCACCTGAACACCGCAGCATAAATATTCTTATAACGAAACATTGTTTCATGCTGATCGTGTCCGCCCCGATAGCTGAATAGTCGGCGTGACGGACTGCCGTCCTAAGGAGCCCCCTAAGGGGCCCGGGTTCGATTCCCAGCTGGGTCGGGGATTTTCTCCGCTCAGGGACTGGGTGTTGTCTTCAGCATCATTTCGTCCCCATCCGGCGCGCAGGTCGACCAATGTGGCGTCGAATGTAATAAGACCTGCACCAAGGCGGCCGGACCTGCCCCGTAATAAGCCTCTCGGCCAATGACGCCAAACGCTCGTTTCCACGCTGATCGTAAGGACGTAATGGAAGTGTTACCATTTATATGCAATACACGCTGTAGACGTATTTAACACTGCAATGCAATTTCGCTCACACGTAAATGAAAGAAACTATTTACTAACAATGTTTTGGTAACCACTCAAATCACATAACATACATTTTGTCTTCCAAAAGAATAACATTATCCTTTTTCTAAGCATGTTTCAAACCGTTGCCTATGGACTGAAAGGCACATTTGCAATCGCCGTTCGAAAGAACGATGAACAGATGGAATTACAGAGGATATGGTAGAGCGTGCACTGGCGACTCGACGACACATGTTGTCTGGTGTACTTGGCGCTTCGTCGTATACTGCATTTTTTAGTGCTATCCAAGGAAAGAAATCGAGAAGAGCCAAATCGAAAAACCTCGCAAGCCATTTGACAACATACTTTCGTTATAACCAACGCCCAGAAAGTTCTCACTCATTCGCAACAACGGACGAGTGAGCTAGGCAACCCTCGTTGCAGCCACGTGCACTTTCGAATATCCAGTGGTACCTCTTTTTGAAGAAGCGGCAGAATTTTCGTCAGAAAGTGTCCATCGCCTGATATGAAATAAGGTCCCACAGTATAATTTCCCATGATGTCATACTATACGTTTACCTCCACAGCCGTTGATATTACACCTGGCGGAACCAGGTTCGATTTTCGGCTGTCCACTAGCGCATATTATGCAAATTTACTTTATTGTGGCTACTACTGTATGAAGTGGTCACTTTTGCGTCAGTTTTAACTTTGAAAACCTTTTCAACTAACGTGGGATCATAGCCGTTATTAACTGCAATAGTTTTAATTATATTCACCCTTCTTTTAAGTTTGTCAGGTACAATGGTACAGAAACTACACGTTCACTGGCTGAATGAAAAAAATGCTTTTTTATGGGAATGAGGGTGCACTGAACTACGGGGCACAATTTGATCTATGTTAGTGGCTTTTCGAAAAATACCGAAACATAGTCTGTCGTTGTCAATAGCAATAGTGAGGTCCAAGTAAATAAGGTGACGGTTGTTATTGTCTAATTTACGAGTGAAACTGATTTTTTCATGAAGACTGTTAAGCATTTCAAGAAGAATTCCTCTACCAGTGAATTAATGAAAATATCGACCAAGATCCCTATCAGTGGTTACGCATTGCCAGACCATTAGGCTGATGGTATAGTTTGCAATTGAAAACAAAATAGTTGTATTCTACTAATATTCTTAGGAAACAAATTAGGTCAGTGATTTTCTCATCAGATTTTTTTTTTAAATCTTCAGTCTTCTGACTTCTTTTATGGTGCCCGCCACGAATTCCTCTCGTGTGCCAATCTCTTCAACTCAGAGTAGCACTTGCAACCTATGTGCTCAATTATTTGCTGGATGTATTCCAATCTCTGTCTTCATCTACAGTTTTTGCCCTCTACAGTTCCCTCTAGAAGCATGGAAGTCATTCCTTTTTTTTTTTTACCAGCCACGTTTTCTATGAGCTCTGACTCTGTCGTTTCATCTTTGACCACACATCGATGTTTGCAAACCGCCTCAGTCTGTGTCGCCTGGCCACCAAGAGCTGTTGCATGACGGTATATAGTGCATAAAACATAGTGTGTTGGTTTCTTCTTGAAACTCTATTATTTACCCCACGGTTTTGTATTTTAGATTTGATTCACGGATCCAGTTACTTGGCTCTTTCCGTGTACAGCGATTTTACGACTATGACGAGTGGTGAGTGATATATTTGACGCTGTAACACCCTAATTACGAACTTCTTTGATTATGCATCATAATATTGCAGCAGTTATTAGAAAAGGTGCTTGAAAGGTTATAAGTAGCGTGAGAGTTAGATTCTTTTGTATAAATATCTCACCCGATACAAATAATTTTAGGTGTTGATTCTTCATACAACTTTATGTATACTGTGTCCAATTACTTCCGACACCTCTCTGGTACATTGGGCAATAGGGTTACGCAATATTTTCATTTCGTATGTCAACCTCTTCCTGCATGAATGGGCATAGTAAATTTTAATAGCACGGCAACTCCGATGTACATATAAGTGAAAGGATGGACAAAAAATTTTTAGTAGTTTAGACTAAGGTGTAGGTAGCTATCGATACCTAAGACAAGGTGTTTTTATCCGAAGTTCACATCTTCTATATTTTTAATTTTGTCTCGTATATGTTGAGTGTTTGTGGTTGGTTCACATCAGATCTTCACAATCGGACGTATCGGATGATGATTTTCATGTGCTTTAAATTGGGAACGCAATTTTGGGGCCTGTGGATCCATTTTAATAATTTGATTTTTATGAAACGGTTTAAGCAAATGTGGAGCGCTGTTAACGGCAAGCCTAATTTCTTTTTGTATCATGGGGGTCGGATCCTCCTCTAGTTCCGAATCATTATTCTCCTCAAAAAATTAATAATTTATTAGATACATATTCTTTCTGAGAAGCGACGATTACAGCACGCCCTTTTGACAGACTTCATTATACGGGCATTGTTTCATTTAGTTTGACATTAATATTTTAATCAATTTCTTGCTGTAATCGCACAACAGTTTTTAGCTGCATGTTTCTCAAACATATTACATACATCATGAGCTACCCTCGTTTGTCGAGAAGCGTCTACTTTGACGCTATCATGGCCTATTTTAACATCTAAAATCACACTTCCTAAAGCATTTTTATCTGACAGGTTAGGCATTACATTGTATATAAGTCCTTTTGATATAAAATTTATTCCAATCTTATTCAGAACTCTGTTGAAAAATTAATGCTCAGACCATTGGTGATTACTAACAACAGGCTTTTTTACAGGTACAATGTTCTGAAGATTAGCCAGTTTCTTCTCGTGTCTTTTTTGCAATACACTTCTTATAGATATACAACCAGTCATGAATAAAATCCCAAAATGCTTCAGTTTGCAAAATTAAAATGTAAGCTAAAAATTTGAGTAACTTCAAGATAGATACCATAGGCATCTTCATTTAATCTGCCCTTTTTCTTGTGTAAAACACTAACTTTGTTGGAAATAATTTTTTGAACTAGGCACTGTCTGACGTTAAATTAGGATTTAACGTAACTCGGCAAAAGTCTGTTTTCTTCACAATGCTTATTAAAATTTATAGCCATACCTGTGTTTAACAGTTTTGTTCTTATGTCTTCGTACTGTGGCACAGTCTTACGTACCTGGGCCGATAGCAATCTAACAGTTTTAAACATGGCTGTTTCTCGTAGTATTATACAGCCAATCGTTTGCAAATAACTGTTTGGTAAAATGATCTACTTTTCGATCCCTATTAAGAGTGTCTTCATCAGAACTTTTAAAGACCCTATAAAGTAATAGGTAGAAAATTAAGTATGACAAAAAACATTTTAACCAAAATGACAATTTTCATGACGTTCAAATTTCAAAGCTATTGACTTACCTTCTTTCTCTAAACTTATTTCAGCATCGTGAAAGTTTAAGATTGCTTTGTATTCATTCAAAAAGTCTACTCCCAGTATAATTTCCGTCGACAATAATGGAACAATAAGAAAGTTCATAGAGAAGCTATGGATTTGACAAAAGAATTCTAAGTTGGTTTGTTGGCGTACATCTACACTGTTTCCAATGACTGCACCTCGTAATTTAATCTTGCGTAACGGAAGTGTGGGGCAATCGTTCGATTTGTTGCATTTGCTAAAAGCTGTTTCAATAATTACTGAAATGGGACTGCCTGAGTCAAGTACTGCTGTAAATTTTACGTCATTTACAGTAATGTGAATCACAGGATATGCAATGTTGTTATGTTTTACGTCGTGTTCCTGGAGTAAGATGTCCCTAATGTCTTCCATTTTAACGTAATTACTAGCTACGGCAGCTGCGTCGTCCGTTTCAGAAGTACGTTTCGTGGCTGCCAGCGGTATGAGTCATTGCCTATTGTGTCTTTGTTGGCGCGCGTCGTTATTGGGATTTGGAGACCTAACTTCTACAAATTCACCTTGTCGAGAGGGCCCTGCTCTGTTTGAATCCCGCCAGTTCTGCTGCAATTCATGTCTGTCGTTAGGATCATATCGTCTGTCGTCATGTCGGTCGATTCCATAGTTTCTTTCTTGTCGATCACGTGGTGGAGAATTTCTCCCTGAATCGTAACTGCGCGCTGAACTGTTGCGTCTGAAGTTATTCTGTCTCCCCTGATAATAATTGTTTTGGTTCCCATATTGTCTGTTTCTATGGTTATATCTGTCATATTCATTACTACGGAAATGCGATCTTCCTCTGTAACTATTATTACTCTTCCAGTGGTTGTCATATGGGTGGTGTCTGTTTTGGTCACGATTTGTGTTGTGAGAATGGCCTTGTCGTGTCCAGTTATTGTTTCTTTCATGCAACGGATGTGACCTGTAGTGATTGTTTTACCGTTTTCGCATCCCGCGACTGTCTGTGTCAATTTCTAATTCTTGTGAGAGTCCCTGAAAAGCTTCAATGTCGTCTTTGCAACGTCCTGCCAAAATAATATGTCGTAAATGTTCAGGCAATTTCATTAAGCAAATGTGGATGAGTTCTGTGGGGCTGTATGGGTTTGAAAGATATTGATTCTTATGTAACATGTCTTCAAAATATTTCACAAGACTGGAAAATTCAGATTGTTCGAAATGTTTCATCCTTATGATGCCATGTTTTACTCGGTCTTGTGTGGCTTGAGACCAATATGCTGAGAGGAAGGCATGGTAAAATTCTCCTTCACTGTGGCAATTGTGGATGACCGATCGCATTCTTACAGCTGGTTCATTCTCTAAGTAGCCACACATAAATTCTAATCTGTGCTCTAATGACCAGCTGGGGAGGGGGGGGGGGGGGGAACAATGAGAAAATTGATGAAGCCACACTTGTGGATGAATATCGTTGCCAGAATTTTTAAATGTTTTGAATTTACGTGCAGTAATTAACAGCTTATAGTCAAAATCATCATGTCGGCGAGTCACATGTCGGTCATTGTTCCGTCGTTTCGGCAGTTCAATCTCATAATTCGGTGTACTTTGCCATTTTCTTTCATAATCTCCGAAGTGCCCTGTGTTATTATTTTGTGGCAGTTCCGTAATTTTATGTGCCTCTTCCCGTATTGGAGTGCGAGTGTCCTTTGAAATACGTAATTCTTGTATTACCTGTGTCAGCTGATCTTGTACTTCCCAGATTTCTCTTTGGTGTTGCGTATTAATTTGATTCAGATTTTGTTTGAATTTCCTAATTTGTTCGCACTCTTCTGTGTCATTAAAGACTACCGGTTTTGTGTCATTCAGATTATCATCTACCTTCGTAGATAAATTATTTAGCTGATCCGAAAGTTCAACTACTTTCTCTGATAAGGAACTAATTTCCTCCATGTGTCTTTATGAACCAATTTTCAGAGTATCTACTGTGTCCTTTAAGTTTTCTTGAGTTTTTGCAAGTTGCGTAACCGAATCGGTAGATGCAACTGAGTCAATTTTAGCTTGCAAGGTCTCATGATTTTCTTGAACAATAATTTGGCTGCTTCGTGATTCTGTAATGCATTTTCATGCCGAGAAAAAATAGGTTGGAAATGCTCACAAATTTGTGTTTTTACGTCATCACAGACTTTTTGACATTTTTATTAGATTTTATGTAATTCAGTAGTTAAATCTTCACGTGTTTGTTCAAGCGTATGTTCCACTGAGTCTCACTTTTGAAGCTTTTGTTCCATTGTGTCTAACTTCTGAAGCTTCTGCTGTGTTTCTCTCTAATTTTGTTCCAATGTGTCTAACTTTTGAAGATTTTGTTCCATTGTGTCTAACTTTTGAAAATTGTGTTCCATTGTGTCTAACTTTTGAAGATTTTGTCCCATTTGTTTCTGATTTTGTTCAAGCGTTGTGTCTAACTTTGTAGCCTTTGTCCAATTTGTTGCATTAACTGTAATAACAGTGCACTGGTGTCTGAAACATGTTCCTCAGTGCTATTCGGCAGTGCATTTAGACCGGAAATATTCGCATTTTGAAAAGCAGAAAATGTGTCTTGATTTATTTGAGAAAACGGCGAGGACGCAAAACCTGAATCAGCAGTATTTGCAAGATTGTGTCCTGTCATTCCCGATTCCTGAGGCGAGCTGTTGCCGACCGATCGATCGATAATGCTTCCCTGTTCACTACCTGTTTCACTGTCTACACCATTATTTGACGCCCGCTCCATTTCCCTATGCATAGTTACCAAATTACTACTCTGAATGTCTGTTAATTCATTGTACAGTGGTGCTGGTAAGCTACGCTCGTCGTCACTATTATTTCTCAGTTTAATTTGGAGCCTAGTGTTACGTTTTTCACACGCCATTATTGTCACAATATTTCACACGACAACACAGAAAACCACAATTTGAAGAGCAAAATAAGAGAACACATTGACGTAGCACTGAAAATAATATCTAGTTAATTGCAAGTGTAGCTGCGAAATACTTGGTGCAAATCTACATGCATGCCACAACTGTTTTACTGTACAACAATGAAAAACTACAACTACAGAGGAAATTCTCTCTACAATTACGCGCTAGCAATAAACAAAGGCTACACTAACTACACAAACTACAAGAAAAAATCAGAAGATACCAGTGAGGTATCCTCGGCTAAGGGTCGACATATGAAACGTCCCCTTAGAAAAATTATACACGACTGTGCTTTAACTGACACACAATATTTTTGGCGCAACGCAATCTGACTTTCAATAATCCCTACAAGAGAATGGCCCTGACTAAATTAACCTATACGTTTCACAAATCACTTACCTCACAAAAATCTTCGTTACTCAAACTACTGCAATACAGCGAGCGCCACTACTGCCAGCTAAATAAAAGATTCAAACTACGGAAGGCACTAACTACTGATAGGCATAGTTAGCGAATGAAAGATTTTAATACAGAACAAACAATGTATTTACCTTAAGAGTCATAATATATATATCAGTTCATGACATCCAGTCTTACAAATTTCAAAACTCCGCCATCTCTCTCCCCACATCCACCACTGCTGGCGGCTCACCTCCAACTGCGCAACGCTATGCGGTGTTAGCATCCAGCTGCCGCTGCCCAACACTACAATGGCAGAACACAATGCAAACCAGCCACAGACTGCACACGGCACAGCCAGTGATTTTCATACAGAGCGCTACGTGGCGGCGGCGTTACCAATAAAAAAACCTAAACATCCTACTTACATTGTTACTATTGACTTCACATACCGAAGTTAGGTCCGTTGAAACATAAGCACAAAACTCAGTTTAACTGATGTTTGTTATCTGTTACGTCAAACGGTACCATATGCAGTTACATTTACGATGACTCATCAGGTCTTGGATAAAACTGGTATTTAAATTTACGGTTTACAAGCTGATGTGCTTGTGATCAGGTTTTAACTTCTATATTTTAATGCCTGATTCTCATCATGGTCTTGCACTCACGTAACACTGAAGATAGCTACACAGCAGCTGAAATCGAGATGCTGTAAACATATTGAAATTCTCGACCGATGCTGCCCTTCATCCTACCTTGGATCTCATTGGTATTCTTTATGGAAACAGACCTGCCTAAAACCACAGTTGGCACTCTCAGTATCTCACGTGAGTACGGAACTGAGCTATTACACAACATTCGAGACACAATTTCGTACGTTGCACTCAGTGGGGTAATCCCTTTGAAACTGGAGCAGCTCACCTTATCCCCTTCTTATATGCACGCTGAATCAGCCAAGGACAGACTCCTGTAGCATTTCGCTTGGTCCGTTACTAAACAAATAAGGTATTGTTTCCTTTTATGAAGTGTGTCTCTCGCATTCCAAGCACGAACAATATTTCTGTCACAAAGTGGAAGACGGTTACAAACAGTGATTTCATTTTTAATTTTTGCATGACTTTAGGTTTAGTATTTTCAACGATAATTGATTATTCGTTTTAACGAAATATGGTAACTGCAAAACAAAATTGTCTGCTTTAGTGTAAGAGAAGTGGAAATTACTTAGTTACAGCCTGGAGACCAGACGCCCGTTTCGAAATATGCAACGTTATGCATAGATACATTTCAATAGAAGGGTGAATATACTAAAAACACTTGCAGAACTATAGATGCCGTGCCTACCACTGCTTTCTCTGTTGCACACGTTCATATAATACGTCCCCAATTGAAGACGTGTAGGATACTGTGGGTCGGTATCCTTCTCGTCACACACCTCCAGCAACCATTGCAGATTCTTCGTTGACTAGTGAACAATTTTTCTGGCCTCTTTGATTGCATGCCACGATATTGTGATACCATTACTGAATCAGAGGCATGGGCGTTCGCAGCAATTTATCGAAGAGTGGAAAAGATTCTAAAATTGCCCTTCTTTACATAATTGAATAGTTTAGTTTGAGAATTATTGTTCTCCTCGAACTAAATTTTAAAGAATACCCACAAAAATTTTTCTACCGCAAACGACTGATAGTTATCCACTCATTTTTTTGCAATGGACTACTATGCTACATAAATGATAAGCATATTCTCCCTGTGTTAATAACTTCGATCTTTTTATACTATCAGCACGATTATGTGTGCCATATTTTTGTTTCAGCTACATGAAGCTACAATTTTCTTATAACTAAATTCATGGTATCCAACGAGTAATTCGCAGAATTATCTTTATTCGTACATCCATAACGTAAGGATCTACGCCGAAAATTAAAAACCTAGAACGGAAAGATAACAGCAACGGGAATCAGAAAAAAGTTCCACCCAAGTTCTCCTGAAAGTGAAGAAACAGGAAGAAAACGTTAAGGGGGAAAAATCATTACTCAACTGTGATATCGTCTGTAACACTTATTTTGCTTACAACAATTTAATTGCAATATATTCAGTGATTTTGCATTAATTTCATGTCTTTCGTTATTTAACGTTAACTAGCGTAATTAGACAAAAGATGTTTTCAAAACTAATTTTCTGGTGTTTTTGGGTAAAGTGTAATTCAGAGCGAGTATGGACTAAATAAACGTGAGAATCTCCAAAAGCACATAGAATCTAATTTCCAAAGCTTGGGCTAGAATCAAGGCGGTTCTCGCCTTCCAAGTTTCCCACATTATCGAGAAACCACGAAATGTTCATACTGGCAGTGCTTGGAAATATCGCTGGAAGCCGCGCGCCAGGATCTGAAAGGGCTGTACGAGGGAATCAGAAAAAAGTTCCACGCAAGTTCTCCTGAAAGTGAAGAAACAGGAAGAAAACGTTAAGGGGGAAAAATCATTACTCAACAGTGATATCGTCTGTAACACTTATTTTGCTTACAACAATTTAATTGCAATATATTCAGTGATTTTGCATTAATTTCATGTCTTTCGTTATTTAACGTTAACTAGCGTAATTAGACAAAAGATGTTTTCAACACTAATTTTCTGGTGTTTTTGGGTAAAGTGTAATTCAGAGCGAGTATGGACTAAATAAACGTGAGAATCTCCAAAAGCACATAGAATCTAATTTCCAAAGCTTGGGCTAGAATCAAGGCGGTTCTCGCCTTCCAAGTTTCCCACATTATCGAGAAACCACGAAATGTTCATACTGGCAGTGCTTGGAAATATCGCTGGAAGCCGCGCGCCAGGATCTGAAAAGGCTGTACGAGGGGGGAAAGAGAGAAAAAATGGGCACCGTATTTCGGCTCTGTTCTGCAGATATTCACATCCACCATGGCTGTAGGATAACGACTGAACCGCCCTGTGTAAAGGAAAAGGATTAGGTTAGGTTACGGCATGATATCTCATTAACAGCAAGACAGCCAAAAAAAATCCAAGTTATGTAATAATTGCTAAAGCCACAGTAATTCCCGCTGCACATCAATATGCTAAATTTGCGGTTTAGTAGATCTCAAACAATAATTTCTAAATGTGAGAGACAATATTTATAGGTGACAATTTCATCTACGTATACATCTGCGTGATTACTCTGCGAAGTGTATAGTGCCTGGCAGAGGGTTCAATGAACCGCCTTCAAGCTGCCTCTCTACTGCTCCAATCTCAAACGGTGAGCCCTATTTTCTCTTATTTTATCTTGATGATAATTTATGCCTATGTAGGTGGGCGCCAACAGAATGTTTTCGCTAGCGGTGGAGAGAACTGCTGATTGAAATTTCATGAGAAGATCCCGTCGCAACCAAAAACCCCTTTGTTTTAATGATTTCCATTCCAATTCATGTATCATGTCTGTGATGCTATCTGCCCTATTTCGTGATAATACAAAATGAGCTGCCCTTCTTTGAAGTTTTTCGATGTCATCAGTCAGTCCCACCCGACGCGATAGAAAAAGTAAGAAAATGGCTTCTAGTGTGGGCCATTAAACCAAAAGTGCTATAAAGCTTAATTTGTTATTTTGAAATAAAGTATAACTGCATAAAACTTGTACTTGAACATTTGTTTTGGTGTAAATGGCGAAAAAAAGATTTCGAACCCGAAGGTCACATAGCAAGAAAACATCTTCTAAGACGCAATTCGAGATGTGAAGGAAAGTGTTGGGTAGTGCAGGTCATTCATCGAACTGTAGTTTATTTTAAACAAAGGAGACGTTTTGCTGGTTCAAAAACAAATTAATCTGTTTATGAACTGCCGGAAAAAATTAGGATACCTGGAAAGACGACGATGATTTTCATCCGATTACGTCATATGTCACCTGGGCGGTAGTAGACATACAGATAATGCTTTCAACGTCGTCCGCCACCAATTAGCGTAGTGGCATTACTACGAGACTGTCTTCTGTGTCTACCCTTTGATAGCGAATGCTCACATCCAGAAAGCTGTGTGACGCAAACGTGTGAAGTAAGCAGGAAACCACACCACGGAGACTTCCTACAGTCAAATCAACGAGTTTGAAAGGGGTCAAATTGTAGCCTTCCGAGTGTCGGGACGGTCCTTTCGGAGAAATGCCACACAAGTTGGAAGTGCTGCGTCAGTTGTGCAACTATGCTGCTATCGGTGCTGACGTGAACAGTCAGACACCTGCAGACGAAGTACTGGACGGCGACGCAGCACAGACGGCCGCCGGGATCGTCGTACTGTAAGGGCGGCAGTGGCAAGTCGTACAACTATCGCTGCACAAATAAGAGGGCTTGTGAGCTCAGACAAATCAATACGAACCGTTGCGAACCGGTTTTTAGCGATAGGAATACGGGTACGCCAATCTGTAGCCCGTCTTCACTCATGCCACAACATTGACGTGCTCTGCTCAACGGGTGCTGTAGGACCATTTGCAAGATGGAAAGCAGCCCTGTGGTCTTTGGCGAAACAGACTCTGCCTGCATGCAAGTGATGGTCGTTTTCGCGTACGACGTAGACCTGGACAGTGGTGTCTCGTAGAGTTCATTCGCCCAAGACACACTGCCCCCACCTCAGGCCTTATGATCTGGGGTGCGATAAGCTACAACTATCATTCACATTTGTTGTTTCTGTAGAGGTCGCTAAGCAGCGCTCGGTATGTACAGGATGTTGTTACATCCGTTCTTTTGCCGTTCTTGCAACAGGAAGATGATATGTTGCTCCAACAGGATAATACTCGCCCACATACTACTTGTGAAACTCAACGCGCTCTGCAAGACGTGCTGCAGCTTTCCGTGCCTGTCTGCAGTCGAGTACGTCTGGGATATGGTAGGACGAGAAGTGACTCTTGCCATTCGTCAATCAAGAACTCTTATACACTACTGGCCATTAAAACTGCTACACCAAGAAGAAATGCAGATGATAAACGGGTATTCGTTGGACAAATACACTCCTGGAAATGGAAAAAAGAACACATTGACACCGGTGTGTCAGACCCACCATACTTGCTCAGGACACTGCGAGAGGGCTGTACAAGCAATGATCACACGCACGGCACAGCGGACACACCAGGAACCGCGGTGTTGGCCGTCGAATGGCGCTAGCTGCGCAGCATTTGTGCACCGCCGCCGTCAGTGTCAGCCAGTTTGCTGTGGCATACGGAGCTCCATCGCAGTCTTTAACACTGGTAGCATGCCGCGACAGTGTGGACGTGAACCGTATGTGCAGTTGACGGACTTTGAGCGAGGGCGTATAGTGGACATGCGGGAGGCCGGGTGGACGTACCGCCGAATTGCTCAACACGTGGGGCGTGAGGTCTCCACAGTACATCGATGTTGTCGCCAGTGGTCGGAGGAAGGTGCACGTGCCCGTCGACCTGGGACCCGACCGCAGCGACGCACGGATGCACTCCAAGACCGTAGGATCCTACGCAGTGCCGTAGGGGACCGCACCGCCACCTCCCAGCAAATTAGGGTCACTGTTGCTCCTGGGGTATCGACGAGGACCATTCGCAACCGTCTCCATGAAGCTGGGCTACGGTAACGCACACCGTTAGGCCGTCTACCGCTCACGCCCCAACAACGTGCAGCCCGCCTCCAGTGGTGTCGCGACAGGCGTGAATGGAGGGACGAATGGAGACGTGTCGTCTTCAGCGATGAGAGTCGCTTCTGCCTTGGTGCCAATGATGGTCGTATGCGTGTTTGGCGCCGTGCAGGTGAGCGCCCCAATCAGGACTGCATACGACCGAGGCACACAGGGCCAACACCCGGCATCATGGTGTGGGGAGCGATCTCCTACACTGGCCGTACACCTCTGGTGATCGTCGAGGGGACACTGAATAGTGTACGGTACATCCAAACCGTCATCTAACCCATGGTTCTACCATTCCTAGGCCGGCAAGGGAACTTGCTGTTCCAACAGGACAATGCACGTCCGCATGTATCCCATGCCACCCTACGTGCTCTAGAAGGTGTAAATCAACTACCCTGGCCAGCAAGACCTCCGGATCTGTCCCCCATTGAGCATGTTTGGGACTGGATGAAGCGTCGTCTCACGCGGTCTGCACGTCCAGCACGAACGCTGGTCCAACTGAGGTGCCAGGTGTAAATGTCATGGCAAGCCGTTCCATAGGACTACATCCAGCATCTCTACGATCGTCTCCATGGGAGAATAGCAGCCTGCATTGCTGCGAAAGATTGATATACACTGTACTAGTGCCGACATTGTGCATGCTCTGTTGCCTGTGTCTATGTGCCTGTGGTTCTGTCAGTGTGATCATGTGATGTATCTGACCCCAGGAATGTGTCAATAAAGTTTCTCCTTCCTGGGACAATGAATTCACGGTGTTCTTATTTCAATTTCCAGGAGTGTATATTATACTAGAACTGACATGTGATTTCATTTTCACGCAATTTGGGTGAATAGATCCTGAGAAATTAGTACCCAGAACAACCACCTCTGGCCGTAATAACGGCCTTGATACGCCAGGGCACTGAGTCAAACAGAGCTCGGATGGCGTGTGCAGGTACAGCTGCCTATGCAGCTTCAACGCGATACCACAGTTCATCAAGAGTAGGCGTATTGTGATGAGCCAGTTGCTCGACCACCATTGAACAGACGTTTTCAATTGGTGAGAGATCTGGAGAATATGCTGGCCAGGGCAGCAATCGAACATTTTCGGTATCCAGAAAGGCCCGTACAGGACCTGCAACATGCGGTGGTGCATTATCATCCTGAAATGTAGGGTTTCGCAGGGATCGAATGAAGGGTAGAGCTACGGGTCGTAACACATCTGAAATGTAACGTCCACTGTTCAAAGTGCCGTCAATGCGAACAAGAGGTGACCGAGACGTGTAACCAATGGCACATCATACCATCACGCCGGGTGATTCGCCAGTATGGCGATGACGAATACACGCTTGAAATGTGCGTTCACCGCGATGTCGCTAAACACGGATGCGACCATCATGATGCTGTAAACAGAACCTGGATTCATCCGAAAAAATTACGTTTCGCCATTCGTGCACCCAGGTTCCTCGTTGAGTACACCATCGCAGGCGCCCCTGTCTGTGATGCAGCGTCAAGGGTAACCGCAGCCATGGTCTCCGAGCTGATAGTCCATGCTGCTGCAAACGTCGTCTATATGTGGGTGCAGATGGTTGTTGTCTTGCAAACGTCCCCATCTGTCGACTCAGGGATCGAGACGTGGCTTCACGTTCCGTCACAATAGTTCCACTGATAAAACAATCAGCACATCGGTTAACTAGTTCAGTTACACTGGATCGCTGGCAAGGGAGCCCGGACAAGAATGTCCGTCAACCTCCAATGACAGAATTGAGCCATTAGGATATCAACTGAAGGGAGTCCATAGTGGATGCAGCGTCTGTCAGTGGAACTGAACATTCCTCGTTCGACGGTACACAAAGTGTTACGGTTTTCCCTACAGAAGACCACAATGTGCATGAAGATGATTTTGCAGAGCTTGTTGCCATGTACATCGATCTGATCGTTGCTCATGAAGAGCGCAACATCCTGAATCACATCTTATTCAGCGATGAAGAACCTTCTACATTTGTGGATATTTTCAGGGCTAATACGCCAGCAGTGGAACATGCTGAAGTCATGCGAGACTTTCTCAAGGTTAATGTCTGGATGTTAATCACGTGTGACAAGGCATACGGACCACTTTCTGAGAGCTTATACCGGATGGGCGTCGGGATACTGTTTACTTTCAGCAAGATGAGTCACCATGCCATTATGCCTTAGATGTTCGCACTTTCCAGAATTCACAGTTCCGTGGGAGGTGGGTTGGATGCACAGACCCCTTGCTGTAAGCAGCACCTTCCCTCACCTTATGAAGATGGACTTTTTCGTGCGGGGATTTATCAACGGACGGGTGTTCATCCGAAGCATTACCATATTGCAGGAGCTCAAGAATCGTACAACACAAGCTGCTGCTGCCATAATACCAGTCATGTTTCACAATGTGTTTAGCGGCACTGCTGAAAAAGGGGAATTGTCTCATGATATTCATGGTGAACATGTTGAAAGTAATCACTAATAAAACGGTACCATAGCAAATATTGCAAGTACCATCACTCTTTCTACAAAGTAGGTACTTAATACAGTATTTGGACACCCAATGCGGTATGTGACAAATACGTAAATGCACAACTAAATGTTTATTTATCTGACAGTGTGATCACTTCACTTTTTCTCCAAACTAATAAAAATTCTAATATTTATGCTCCAAACAGAACCTGGATTCATCCGAAAAATAACGTCTTGCCATTCGTGCACCCAGGTTTGTCGTTGAGTACACCATCGCAGGCGCTCCCGTCCGTTATGCAGCGTCAAGGGTAACCGCAGCCATGGTCTCCGAGCTGATAGTCCATGCTGCTGCAAACGTCGTCGAACTGTTCGGGCAGATGGCTGTTGTCTTGCAAACGACCCCATTTGTTGACTCAGGGATCGAGACGTGGCTGCACGGTCCGTTACAGCCATACGGATAAGATGGCTGTCATCTCGACTGCTAGTGATACGAGACCGTTGGGATCCAGCACGGCGTTCCGTATTACCCTCTTGAACCCACCGATTCCATATTCTGCTAACAGTCACTGGATCTCGACCAACGCGAGCAGCAATGTCGCGATACGATAAACCGCAATCGCGATAGGCTACAATCCGACCTTTATCAAAGTCGGAAACGTGATGGTACGCATTTCTCCTCCTTACACGAGGCATCACAACAACGTTTCACCAGGCAACACCGGTCAATGCTGTTTGTGTATGAGAAATCGGTTGGAAACTTTCCTCATGTCAGCACATTGTAGGTGTCGCCATCGGCGCCAGCCTTGTGTGAATGCTCTGAAAAGCAAATCATTTGGATATCACAGCATCTTCCTGTCGGTTAAATTTCGCGTCTGTAGCACGTCATCTTCATGGTATACCAATTTTAATGGCCAGTAGTGTAGAACTACGTGAACAGGTAGAACAAGCGTAGAATAATGTATCCCAGGGCACTATTCGCCATCTGCACGATCGATAGGATGCCAGGATGAGCGTCGCATTGCCACCCGAAATATAATGCATGTTACAGAATGCATTGATACCTGATACCTCAGCACCGCTTCTGCTATTGATCTTTAAATGTAATCATTTCAGGTACTCCGTATGCACTGTTGCAACAATAAATCTTGCGTGAATTGGAGACCTCTAAAAGGTGTACTAACCTTTCGCAGCAGTGTATGTCAAAAGTACAAGAATTCAAAAAAATCTGTGGATAAAAAACCCCTCAAGCTGTGATCGAGTGAACATGACACGACGCAGTAAACTTGTGGGCTGGGTGCGTCTTCATAAAGTTTCGATAGAAATCTTAAAATACCAATTTCTGTTCTCTATTAAACTTTCTGCCAAACCACAAGTCAACTTCTGAAACTTCTGAAAGCTGCTTTAAGATGAATCTAAATTTCTCATGTAGCCCGCCCACCGAGCCGTGCTGTGTAACGCACTGTTTCCCGAGTGGGAAGGCGTGCTGGTCCCCAGCACGAATCCTCCCGACGGATTGGTGTCGAGGTCCGGTGTGCCGGCTAGCCTGTTGATGGTTTTTAAGGCAGTTTTCCATCTGCCTCAGCGAATGCAGGCTGGTTCCCCTTATTGCGCCTCAGTTAAACTATGTCGGCGATTGATGTGCAAACACTGTCTCCACGTACGTGAACACCATAACTGCTCTACCACGCAAACATTGCGGTTACGCACGCCTAGAATGAGACGATCCCGGGGGAAGGGGAGAGGGGTCCACTGGGCACCGAACCGCACACTAACCCTGGGTTCGGTGTGGGGCGGCGGTGGGGTGCGTGGACTGCTGTGGGGTTGTGTACCACTAAGGGGTACGGCGGAGACGAAGCTTCTCCGTCGTTTCTAGGATCCCAGTTCAAAACATACATACATAGAACTCTACCATGTGTGCTACAAGTATTTCTTCGTAAATATCTTCAAGTGTTAGTTTGAAGAAGCCCATCTGAGGTATCACAGATGCCTGCTTATTCCCTACAATGATTTTTAATCTCCTTCGCAGGGTATTTCTAGGTACATTAAAACGATCGGCAGCAACATTTTCGATCATTTCGCCTTCCAGACCAATTGAAACCGCTTCCTTCATTGCAGTCTCAGATCACTCCGCTCGGTTCTGGCCGTCATCGTGTCCTGAAAACAAAGAAATAAAGAAGGTTACTGATATGGCCATATCACACAACTCTGTATAGTCCATACAACACCAATGACATTTCACATTACAACATGGCAGAAACAGGAAACGACTTCAGTGAGCGGAATTGAATTGTGTCAATACAATCTGCAATAGAAAATGTTTCAAATGGCTCTGAGAACTATGGGACTTAACATCTGAGGTCATCAGTCTTCTATAACTTAGAACTACTTAAACCTAACTAACCTAAGGACATCACACACATCCATGCCCGAGGCAGGATTCGAACCTGCGACCGTAGCAGTCGGGCGCTTCCAGACTGTAGCGCCTAGAACCGCGCGACCACTCCGGCCGGATAATCTGCAATAGACTATTTAAAATATATTCTAAGGCAAAAAAAGAAGCACCACGAAGAAATTATCCGAATGGGATGAAAATCGGTAGATATGACATAAACGTTCAAACAAACACAATTTCAGAAAAACTGGATGATTAATTCAAGACAAAAAGCTCCAGAAATTAAGAACTCAGTAACGCGTTGGTCCGCCTCTGGCTCTCATGCAAGCAGCTATTCGCCTTGGCGTTGATTGATAGAGCTATCGGACGTCCGCCTTAGAGATATCGTGCCAGATTATGTCAGACTGGTGCGTTAGATCGTCAAAATCCCGATTTGGTTGGAGGGCCGTGCACATAATGCTCCAAACGTTCTCAATTGAGGAGAGATCCAGCGACCTTGCGGATCAAGGCAACGCTTGGTAAGCCCGAAGACAAACAGTAGAAACTCTCGCCGTGTATGGGCGGGCGTTATCTTGCTGTAATGTAAGCCCAGACTGGTACGCCACGAAGGGAAACAAAACGGGAGGTAGATTATCGTCGACGAACCGCTGTGCTGTAATGGAGCCGCAAATGACAACAAAAGGGGTCTTCCCATGAAAAGAAATGGCACCCCAGACCATCCTTTCCGGTCGTCAGGCTGTATGGGCAGTCAGATTGGTATCCTATCACTGTTGAGGGCATCTCCAGATTCGCCTTCGCTGGTCATCGAGGCTCATTTCGAAGCGGAACTCATCACTGAAGACAATTCTACAACAACCAATGAGATCCCAGGCCCAATGTGCGTGAAAACCCTGCAAACATGCTTGCTGGTGTACAGATGTCAACTGTAGTCGGCGCAAGGGGTGCCGTGAGTTCTGCCCCCTTTCTTTGAGCAGTTTATTTCTGGTCCTTGCGGTCATTAAGAACGTCAGACATATGATAATGATGAATCTGTGGCTCTGAGCGCGTCTCTGAAGACTCCTCGGTCCTCTCGTTCTGTCGTCCCTCTAGAGCGACCACTACCTTCTTGACGCTGTGTTCGACCGTGGTTCACCCACTCATGCCAAAACCGACGAATAGTGGCGTCGTTCCTATTCAAACGTCGAGAGATTCACCGATTACTCCAATTGGCTTCTTTGAACCCAACTACACGTCCAGTTTCAAATCCTGACATCTGTGCACGTTGTTCACGGGCCTGTCTGCAAGGCATAGCTACTGTCCAGCTGAGTTAACGGAGCCGGCCGCGGTGGTCTCGCGGTTCTAGGCGCGCAGTCCGGAACCGTGCGACTGCTACGGTCGCAGGTTCGAATCCTGCCTCGGGCATGGATGTGTGTGATGTCCTTAGGTTAGTTAGGTTTAAGTAGTTCTAAGTTCTAGGGGAGTAATGACCACAGCAGTTGAGTCCCATAGTGCTCAGAGCCATTTTTTTTTGAGTTAACGGAATGAAATACGCAAAGACTTTATGCCCTAGCATCCTTATGTCCCCTCTTTACTAACCTGTCCAGCTGCGTGCAGAGTTGCGCTGCAGCGTCACGCATTCATCCATTGGCCTCCAAAGTTACCAATCTTGTATTTTCCGTCAATACCTCTGTGAGTATCAGATTGTGTCAATTCGTATAACTCCTTCTTGGTGAGGTTTTTTTGTCTTAGAATGAATTAATACCACTATGATAATCTTACTTCTTGCCTTTAAAAGTATAAACCGGTGCCGATAATTACACCTATCACCAGCGTCGACACTCAAAAGCAAATAAAATTTATTAATGATGCGAAGAACAACTACATCACTTGAGTTCCAGAAAATGCCGAAGTGGTGCCTGCACTTTATTACAAGCACTGCATGCTTCCGCCGTTTTGTGTAAAATCCGATAAACATCAAGCGTTCCATCCCACCCGCCGACTATACTATCTGTCGTTCCACTACATATCCTTAGCTTCCAGAAGGGTGCAAGTGGCCCGGCTTCCGACACCTATTATCAGATATCACATCAACATAAAATGGGTCTGGATAGCAACTTTTTTTCATAGATGTAGACAGTTTCATGGCGATAAAATGGTTCAAATGGCTCTGAGCACTATGGGACTTAACATCTGTGGTCATCAGTCACCTAGAACTTAGAACTACTTAAACCTAACTAACCTAAAGACATCACACACTAACATGCCCGAGGCAGGATTCGAACCTGTGATTGTAGCGGTTGCGCGGTTCCAGACTGAAGCGCCTAGAACCGCGCGGCCACACAGGCCGGTTTCATGAAGATAATGCGGGTAAAAATATCGTACAGTCTGTTTCTTGGATTTCAAAATTACATAAACAATTAACTATGTTACACATCGGCTTGTTTACAACCAAGAAGTCTTGCGCTGTTCTTTCCCAGTGTCATCGAGCGAGGTAGCATTTTGATTAAGACATCGGTAGTCATATCCTGGAAGAAATCTCCGTCCACCCAACCTGATTTCGATTTTCCGTCGTTTCGATAAATCACTTGATAATGATGCTGGGTTGATTCCTTCGATACGTCGATGGTCTTCCTCCCTTTTTGTCGGTGTTCAGCAGAGATTGCATTACTTATACTGAAGTAGCGCTTTGTTAAAGCTGGAAGAGAGCTTCACACTTTTTCCGCTGTAGCGCCACACGACGGAGCTAGCCGAGCTTCTCGCTAGCATCGGCAGATGGCACACGGGCAGATTTAGTGGGGGAACCTGCGCAGGCCCGTAGAGAACTGTGTGGCATCGTACATGCCATTCCCTCGGGACCTCAGTATCTAGATGTTTCAGCATTATATTGCGATGTGCATGAATGTGTGGACAATAATACTGACATTTCAGACAAGCACGTTTTAGGTTAAACGTGTGAACATGACTGAAGCAACTATCTTTTTCGTTAGTGCGCCACAATTCAATATCCGATGTCGAATGGAAGTTACATGGTTTTCCAGTATGACAACTCACTTCAACTGCGGCAATTTATTTTCAAGAGACACTTAGTAATAACCAATAACTGTGTCTACGTGTCTAAATGAGCTGGAAAATTGACGATCTTATTACGTGCGCTTCACCAGTAGTAGTATGTTCATTAGCAGCTCTCTCTAAATTAGGACTCAGATTTTAAGTGTAATTGTAGGCATAGAGCGTTGCTCTTCAAAAATAAAATGTAAGTTCCTAAAATTCATACTCTACGTAATTTGTTAATCGGGTTGGTTAAGGATCTCAGAAAGAGCAACAATAGTGAAAAGTGATTCCGAGGTTATTTTTGGAAGCAGTCTCCTTCGTAGGTGAGATACACATATCAATGCTTTCTTCCGTAGTATCTCGATAGCCTAATTTTGGACATAACCTCTTTACACCAATTCAGTAACCGTGATTCACAAAGAACGTGTGCAAAAGCTAAGCACGGAAGTAACATTCGCCTGACATGTTACTACCAAGTAACGTAGCTGAATGAAACTAGGACCATACATAGAAATAACTGCTACAGTACAGTACGGTATAGTACAGACGGTAACTGAAAGAGATATGCAGACGAGCAGAAACGACTTTTACACTACTGGCCAATAAAATTTCTACAACAAAAAGAAATGCAGATGATAAACAGGTATTCATTGGACAAATATATTATAATAGAACTGACGGCCTTGATACGGCTGGGCATTGAGTCAAACAGAGCTTGGATGGCGTGTACAGGTACAGCTGCCTATGCAGCTTCAACACGATACCACAGTTCATCAAGAGTAGTGACTGGCGTACTGTGAGGAGCCAGTTGCTCGACCACCACTAACCAGACGTTTTGAATTGGTGAGAAATCTGGAGAATGTGCTGGCCAAGGCAGAAGTCGAACATTTTCTGTCTCCAGAAAGGCCCGTACAGGACTTGCAACATGCGATCGTGCGTTATCCTGCTGAAGTGTAGGGCTTCGCAGGGATCGAACGAAGGGTAGAGCCACGGGTCGTAACAAATCTGAAGTGTAACATCCACTGTTCAAAGTGCCGTCAATGCGAACAAGAGGTGACCGAGACGTGTAACCAATGGCACCCCATACCATCACACCGGGTGATATACCAGTATGGCGATGACGAATACATGCTTCCAATGTGCATTCACCGTGATGTCGCCAAACACGGATTCGACCATCACGATGCTGTAAACAGAATCTGAATTCATCCGAAAGAAAGACGTTTTGCCATTCGTGCTCCCAGTTTCATCGTTGAGTACACCATCGCAGGCGCTTCTGTCTGTGATGCAGCGTCAGGGGTAACCACAGCCATGGTCTGCGACCTGATAGTCCATGCTGCTACAAACGTCATCAAAGTATTCGTGCAGATGGTTGTTGTCTTGCAAACGTCCCCATCTGTTGACTCAGGAATCGAGACGTGGAAGCCATGCGGATAAGATGCCTGTCATCTCGATTGCTAGTGATACGAGACCGTTGGGATCCAGCACGGCGTTCCGTATTACCCTCCTGAACCCACCGATTCCATATTCTGCTAACAGTCATTCGATCTCGACCAACGCGAGCAGCAATGTCGCGATACGATAAATCGCAATGGCGACAGGCTACAATCCGACCTTTATCAAAGTCGGATGGTACCCATTTCTCCACCTTACACAAGGCATCACAACAACGTTTCACCAGGTAAAGCCGGTCAACCACTTTCCTCATGTGAGCACGTTGTAGGAGTCGCCACCGGCGCCAACCTTACGTGAGAATGCTCTGAAAAGCTAATCATTTGCATATCACAGCATATTCTTCCTGTCTGTTAAATTTCGCGTCTGTAGCACGTCATTTTCGTGGTGTAGCAATTTTAATGGCCAGTAGTGTATTTAAAGACAGTAATTGCACTGAAGTCACGGCGATTCCTGATAGTCCTCCTGCACATTAGAAACGGTGGGTCATGGTTCTTAATATTATGTGTGTCTTCACCACTTATGGCATTGCATGCTCTGCAACGTGCTCCCATACTGGTAACAAGGATCGGATGGCGTTTTTGTGGTAGAGCGTTTCATTCCTCCACCAGTGTAGTTAACATGTGCTCGATGGTCTTCGGTGCATGTGTGCGTCTATCCAACGTATCCCACACTTTCTCGATGGTGTTTACTTCGGATAAACGGTCAGACCAGTCCACTCGCTGATTATCTATTCATTCTAAGAGCCGTGCGCAGCTCTTGGTACAGGGGCTAGCAGTGATGCCTCAGAATCGCGGGGTCCTGGGTCCGATTTCCGGCCAGAATGGGGATTTCCTCTGCCCGGAGGCTGGGTGTTTGTGTTGTCCTCATTTCTTCTTCATCATCATCATTTGTGAGAGTGACTACGTTGGATTCTGAAAAGAAAATGGACTATGTAAAAATAGGGACTCTGTACGGGCGCTGATGACCGCGCAATTGAGCACCCCACAAACCAAACATCATCATCATCATCGTTCTAGGAGCTCCACCTGCGCAAGCTGTTGCATATTGTTATCCATAAAAATGAAGTCGGGGCCGAATGCACCCCTGGAAAGACGCACATGAGGAGGGAGTACAGTGTCACAATATCATTTACTGGTGAGTGTACCGTGTTCGAGGATTTGGAGGTCAGTACGCACATGCAACAGTATGGCTCCCCATGCCGTAACACCTGGACCATCAAAACGATCATACTCCAGAATGCTGCACGTAGCCTTATTTCACGAGAGGTGGGAAGACGCAATACACACAGGAATATCGTTAAACACTATCGTTTTAGTACAGATGTTACCGTGTGGGAAGGCATAAAGTTGCAAGGTGTACTGATCTCGAAATCGTCGAATATGGGACACTCACTGGTCACTGTAACTGTGGCACTGCAGTCCTTCCCAATGTGTGCATTTCCTGGTTTGTATTCTGCCCTGACTTCATTTTTCTGGATGACAACGATCGAACAGCGCATGTAGTGGAGCTCTTGGAACGAGATGATATTTGACACATGGTCTGGCTTGCCCGTTCCCTCGACTTAAATGCCATGCAGCACGTGAGGGACGCTTTGGGGATACGTGTTACGGCACGTCCACATGCATTAACGGCCACTCAGCAATTTTCAACCGCGATGGTGACGCCTTCCCAGAAGAACTCCTTATCAACATTGTGGGCAGCGTGGGGGAACGTTACCATTCATGGTGACCACACACCCTATTGAGAACTATGTCTTGCCTTTCGTAATGTCAAGGGGGCCCTCAGAAATCGCTGTGACTACAGTGTAATTATTATCTTCGAAGAAAGTGTTATTTCTGTTCGTCTTATTGCGCACGAGTATTTGTTCCAGTTAACTTTAATAAAATACTGTAGCAGTTCTTTTTGTGTATGTTCCAAATTTCGACGACTTATCTTAGAGACAGTGACTTATCAACCGAAATTTACTTTCATCCTTAAGACTCTCGTCAAAACAGGCACGGATGCTGAAACAAGCATAAACAGAGGATACTGTCTGTTTCACGTAGACAATATATTGCCATGTAATACTTCGAGCTAATTCTCTATCGCAACTTCTCATCCATTTTGAAGCCAACGAGATCCGCAATAGTGAAACGAGTGTAAGACACTCATGTCTCTGGAACGCCTTACTTCCTTTGTGATTGGCTGGAAGCACTACATGGCGATCGTTGTCGACTTAAGCTTATACAGCCCCATGAAATATTCATACTTTGACCGTTTTCGTATGAATTTGTTGGCTTTATGTTCTTCCGTCTTGCCGTTTGTGAGCTACAGAAGTACTGCCTTACATCTGAAATAGTACATAACTTTTAGATTCCTTTCAAAAATTTTTGTACATAATTTGATTTAGTGTACTCAATAGGTACGAGCAGATTTCAAGGGACAAATAGAAAACGTAATTACAGTACAGGATCTAGCGTGCTTGAGGAAGCAAAAGTCTTCGAATGATACTGACAGAAAATGCTTTATTCAGTGACAAATTAGAAACCCCTTTGTGATAAAGCACCGAAAATTGCCATACTAAACAAATTGTTAAATTATACTGAATTATGAACACTCCAATCCTTCGTGCGTTAGACAGAGATCCGCAACCTGAAACTGTTTAAAAAATGGTTCAAATGGCTCTGTGCACTTTGGGACTTAACATCTGAGGTCATCAGTCCCCTAGACTTAGAACTACTTAAACCTAACCAACCTAAGGTCATCACACACATCCATGCCCGAGTCAGGATTCGAACCTGCGACCGTAGCAGCAGAGCGGTTCCTGACTGAAGCGCCTGGAACCGCTCGCCCACAGCGGGCGGCTGAAACTGTTTAGAATTTAGTAAACGTGGACTTGAATCACATTAATAGCTTTTTCGTGTAAGAACAGTCATCGCGCTGCTGCTACCGACAAGGGAGAAAATCGGCACTAGGCTGACGATATCGGTTACTTTTTACCAATAGCCGGTCGCTGCTAACGTTAGGACGCAAGCACCTTGTGCGCTCACTGTGTCATTCACAGTTTTACTTTGCAACATAGTCGATCACAGGGTTTGTCTTCTGTTTTTTATGAGTCATCAGTCCTAATGATTGATGTTTCTCTCCGTGATTTTCTGTCTTGTTCCAAACTGATAGTGGCACCTATACCCGAGTCTATGACTTGTGAGGAGTGACATTTGAGCAGTATGTTTAAATTTCCGCAGAGCGCAGGACTCTACATGTACGTTTTGGCTTTAAGAATCATTGGATTAGGCAACTCACAACCACACTGTCAGATTCTAGCCTAAACTAGGCCTTGCTATAAGCCACAGCCCAGTCTGTCGCCACAACCGTTTCTTCTTTTCCCCACATTCGTTGGCTTCATCAACTCGCAAGGAAGCTGTCATATTCCAACCTAACCTAGACGTCGGTATAAGCTACGGTTCAGTCTGTCACCGTAACCAGGATTTTGCTTTTATATTCTTCGGAGAGCCCCAGGATTCGCAGACATGCCCCTCCACAGAAGTATATTCTTATCGATCTGTCCTTATAGTGTTTCTTTTCTACAGCTCCCTATAGCACCAACTAAGTTATTCCCTGATGCCTAAGTACACATCCCATCATCCTATATCTTCTTCTAGTTAATATGTTCTTTATATCCTTTCCTCTCTGATTCTGTGCAGTACTTCATTTTTTATCCTGTCAACCTATTCAATTTTCAGTATCATTTTTTAACACCATATCTCAAACGCTTCGATTCTCTTCCTTCGTGTTTCCCCACAGCCCTCGATTTATTTCTATTCAAAGCAATGTTTCAGTCTCAGATATTTGTTTCACAACGTAAGACAAGTTTAATGTAAACAGATCTTTTCGGAGAAGAAAGCCCACTTTGCCTATGCTGGACTGCCTCTGTTGCTAGACAGGCGTTATTTTGCTTCCAAGATAGCAGAATAGCTTCGCTTTGTTCATTACATGATCCCAAATTTTGATGCCAAGTTTATCACGAATCTCATTTCTGCTACTCGTCATTACTTTCTACATTCATATCCTGCATCCGTTAGCTCAGTTATCGCACTGACGCAGTTCTGTAATTCTTCCCCACTTTGGAAAGGTCAATAAATAATATCATCAGTGGATCTGACCTTTGATATCCTCTTTGGTATCAGCTCTGAAGTAGAAAGGTGATCTGTCGCTTCCTTTTCCGTAGAGGAAAAAACACAGGCAGTGAAGTCAGCGGTGCAAGAAAGAGTCGGCGGTGCGTTCCCCCACACCGCTCCTATCCACGCGTCTCCATGTGGCAGTGCAGATTGTGGTTCCTGTGGTTTCCGCAAACTACTTAAATTCCTGGAATTATCCTCTGAAAAGAGGACTGCTGACTTCTTTCCCCGCGCTTCCCCAACCAGTACATATGTTCAGTCTCCAGTGACATATCTAGATGTCGACGTAACGTTTAACCCCAATATTCATTCCTTTTACCGTCACAGTCAATGAACAGGGCATAATACATTCCGGCCCCAACAGGCGCCATACGAAGCGTTTTCCTGAACAACCACCAAAAGACATCTGACAGAACAGCGTTCACAAAGCAATAAAAAAATCATCTTCTTAGAAAGTGCTAATTCTCGCCGATAACGCAAGAATGAATTTCTTCTCCTAAAAAGGTACACTATGCAGCAAAATTAAAGCATCATTTTTTTCGAAACCTCGTAATTGTCTCCTGATGCATAAATGTGAAATTTGGCGCAGAGGTGCCTAAACGTTTCTCTGTAATGATACAAAAGCTTGGTGTCGTATGACGTCACCCCTCGGACTCAACGACGCTTCGAACAGCAAGATATCGACACGTGCGAAAAAGATCCCAGTTCAACAGTTCATATGACGTGTAATGTGTGTTAATGATGTCACATTGGCACCAAATTTCGCTAAAATTCTGCCCAGCGTCAGTGTGGACGGCTCACACAATTAGAAGCTCTTCACAGCCCCTATTTCACCCGCTTATTTTGACGCCTCCGGGATGGAGGTCAGACCTGCGACGCCCAGAGTTGAAATCACGCGGTTTTCTTATGATAGCGGAGGAAAATATTTCAAACATACTGCCGCTCAGAATCTACACGAAAAGACCTCAGGGGGTAGCATAAAGGGCGTCAATGAAACCATCATTTTCCCTGATGCATTGATTCCCCCGCAATTCGCAGTCCAAAACGACACTTCACACTGCGATGAGCAGCAGGAAGAAGTTCTTCAGAGCCTTTGACACTACCGACACCCTCGGACGTTTCAGCCCTTCTCTAAGAACACTGTGGGGCTGCAACCCCATTAAAGGTGATCTGGCCCCTCGGGTGGTTAGCGTGACGGCAACTTTTTCTGTTGTATAAAGCTGAAACCACTGGGGAAAGTTCACAATCATTCGACAAAACATGGGCACGTTTCAGGTCAGGAATTGGGTGCTTATGCATTTTCATCTCTCCCTTTTAGCTCCCTGTTATGGAGTGATGGGGGACGGGAGGGCACATACAACATTAACATTAAGATTTGCTTGAATAAATCGGAAAAGGGTCCCTCTAAGAGCCCCCCACACACAGTTCTGCAACACCCTGTGAGCCACCGACGCATCTCAGTTGTGCACGTTACAAATACGACAGTTGGAACTTAAATAGTGCCAACCATATAGTCACAACCGATATAAAAGTGTTACATGTTTTCACATGTTACTGGCTCCGGCCGGAGTGGCAGTGCGGTTCTGGACACTACAGTCTGCAGCCGAGCGACCGCTAGGGTCGCAGGCTCGAATCCTGCCTCGGTCATGGATGTGTGTGATGTCCTTAGGTTAGGTAGGTTTAAGTAGTTCTAAGTTCGAGGCGACTGATGACCTCAGAAGTTGAGTCGCATAGTGCTCAGAGCCATTTGACCATTTTTTTGTTACTGTCCTTCAAAGAAGTCACCAGCGTTGTGTAGACCCGTTGCCAGCGATGAGCAAGCATAGTACACCGTCAGCAGAGCCTGTACTGTTGATGGTGCGAATGGAGCGGTCAACTGCCTGTCTAATCTTTGGAACAGTTCTGAAGCGAGTGCCACGAAGCCAAAACAGAAATGCCATTCCAATGAAAGCACGACAATGAGCGAACGCATACAGTGCAAGCTGTGGCTGCTCTGTTCGGTCGATGGGACCGGGAAGTACTGTACCATCCACCATACTCCCCGGACTGAACTCCTTGTGACTTTGATTTGATTCCGAAGATGAAGGAACCACATCGTGGCATTCGCTTCAGAACTGTTCCAGAGATTCGACAGGCAGTAGACCGCTCCATTCGCACCATCAACAGAGCAGGCTCTGCCAACGGTATACTACGCATTCCACATCGCTGGCAACGGTTTCTACACAACGCTGGTGACCACTTTGAAGGAGAGCAACAGGTGCAAACACGTAACTCTTCTGTATCGGATGTGAATAAATAGTTACCACTATTTAAGTTCCAACCCTCGTATATACACTCCTGGAAATTGAAATAAGAACACCGTGAATTCATTGTCCCAGGAAGGGGAAACTTTATTGACACATTCCTGGGGTCAGATACATCACATGATCACACTGACAGAACCACAGGCACATAGACACAGGCAACAGAGCATGCACAATGTCGGCACTAGTACAGTGTATATCCACCTTTCACAGCAATGCAGGGTGCTATTCTCCCATGGAGACGATCGTAGAGATGCTGGATGTAGTCCTGTGGAACGGCTTGCCATGCCATTTCCACCTGGCGCCTCAGTTGGACCAGCGTTCGTGCTGGACGTGCAGACCGCGTGAGACGACGCTTCATCCAGTCCAAAACATGCTCAATGGGGGACACATCCGGAAATCTTGCTGGCCAGGGTAGTTGACATACACCATCTAGAGCACATTGGGTGTCACGGGATACATGCGGATGTGCATTGTCCTGTTGGAACAGCAAGTTCCCTTGCCGGTCCAGGAATGGTAGAACGATGGGTTCGATGACGGTTTGGATGTATCGTGCACTATTCAGTGTCCCCTCGACGATCACCACAAGTGTACGGCCAGTGTAGGAGATCGCTCCCCACACCATGATGCCGGGTGTTGGCCCTGTGTGCCTCGGTCGTATGCAGTCCTGATTGGGGCGCTCACCTGCACGGCGCCAAACACGCATACGACCATCATTGGCACCAAGGCAGAAGCGACTCTCATCGCTGAAGACGACACGTCTCCATTCGACCCTCCATTCACGCCTGTCGCGACACCACTGGAGGCGGGCTGCACGATGTTGGGGCGTGATCGGAAGACGGCCTAACGGTGTGCGGGACCGTATCCCAGCTTCATGGAGACGGTTGCGAATGGTCCTCGCCGATACCCCAGGAGCAACAGTGTCCCTAATTTGCTGGGAAGTGGCGGTGCGGTCCCCTACGGCACTGCGTAGGATCCTACGGTCTTGGAGTGCATCCGTGCGTCGCTGCGGTCCGGTCCCAGGTCGACGGGCACGTGCACCTTCCGCCGACCACTGGCGACAACATCGATGTACTGTGGAGACCTCACGCCCCACGTGTTGAGCAATTCGGCGGTACGTCCACCCGGCCTCCCACATGCCCACTATACGCCCTCGCTCAAAGTCCGTCAACTGCACATACGGTTCACGTCCACGCTGTCGCGGCATGCTACCAGTGTTAAAGACTGCGATGGAGCTCCGTATGCCACGGCAAACTGGCTGACACTGACGGCGGCGGTGCACAAATGCTGCGCAGCTAACGCGATTCGACGGCCAACACCGCGGTTCCTGGTGTGTCCGCTGTGCCGTGCGTGTGATCATTGCTTGTACAGCCCTCTCTCAGTCTCCGGAGCAAGTATGGTGGGTCTGACACACCGGTGTCAATGTGTTCTTCTTTTCATTTCCTGGAGTGTAGTATGTCTGAAACTTCGACAAAGATCCTGCCTTGCCGCTGCTCTGGCTGCTGAAGGCAGACAAACTTCTACTGAGGGGTGTCGAAGGAGTTGCCGTGCCATCAGGCGCAAGAGCAGCCACGAGTCTTAATGTGTGTCGAAATTGCAGACAGAAACATTCCTCAGCACACACATCTCATTTTTGCAGCTCACACGTCACATGAACTTCTGATCACACCTTGCAGTCTGAAGCATCGCTGAACTAGAGGGTGACGTCGCAGGGCGCCACTCTTACGGACAATTAGAGAGGAAGTTTGTACGCACCCTTGAGCCAAATTTCAAACATATGCGAGCAATGGGCGGTAGTTACGGGCTTTCGAGGAAGTGATCCTTTAATTATTTTGCGCAGTGTAATTGCTTGCTGCACTGAGTTAGGCTAGCCACATTGCACTTGTGCTAGCCGTGTTATCCCTTACCTTAAGCAACAGGCACAGAAAACTTAGGAAATATTGCAGGCAACAGCTCCACTTCACTGCTTTTCATTTTGGTATGCACTGATGGCGAAGTTTGCTACTCGTTAACACTGGGATGGTGAGCTCAACGACATAATATTAGTCGTCAGTCAAAGAACATACTTTTCTCTTCAGACCAGTGTAGATGTAGAACTGTTTACCGGGCGGTAATGTGAAACCCCATCGCCGACGTACGTCATGACAGTGGACTGTGCCAGTTGGCTATATGGAAACGACATGTCCATGACTACACCACGATTGAAGTTTCACGATTTGTTGTCTTATCAACACAGACTCTCCAATACGTTTAAAAGGAATGGTGTACCACTCGCAGCAGTGTGACACTGTGTAAGAACAGTAGTCGTGAAGGGACCTTAACCGGCAGGAGGGGTCGGAGAAGTGTGTCATCGCACGTCAGTCACAATCTTCCTATTAGGTATTCTTTATTACTAGTTGTCTTATAGCATTTCATTCCAGAAAAACTGATAAAATGTGAGTAAAGAAAGCTGCTACGATAATCTGATTGCCATGTTGACAGATGGCACAGCAGTCCCAGTAAAAATGATCAATCTGATTCTTCAAATGCGAACATTTTTATTTAGCTTAACTGTGACTATTGTTGTCATCAAATGAAACAACAGGTTTACTGTTACCAGTCACTGTTTAATTTATTCCCAAAATGCGTTTGAAAGCTTTAAATCTCCTGCATCAGGTGGATTTATTTGTATTAATATGACGTGTGTGTTGTGATACATTCGTGTTAAGAAGCGTATGTAGCAACACAAACAAGTAATTTTCCGCATTCAGCTGAATGGGTCTCGAACAGAGACAGAACGAGGTGAAATATGGGAAGTTATAACACTTTAACTATTACCTCAAAAAAATCGAGTCGCGACAGTAAAACGTGATCATGTCAGTCGTTCTGTTCAGATTCACCCTTCGATGCGGCAAATTTGCCAACGACGCTTGCCTTTGCGGAAGCTTTGCTTATAAAGGGCTGCATCTTGGTTGTTCAGGAAATATCCCACCTCGAAAACCACCTCGTCGTCATTCTGAAAAAGCCTGTCACGCAATTATTTCTTCATCTGAAGGAACGGAAAGAAGTCTTTGGGGCCATCTCAGTAGGGTGCGGGAATGAAGTGAAATTTGATACCCTAAAGAAGGAGAATGAATGATTACGTCCCGTGCAGAATGAATTGGCGCGTTGTCGTGGAGCAGTAACACGCTCTTAGACAGCTTTCTGCGAAGCTTCGCCTTGACAGCCTCCCATAAACTGGCTAGAAGGCTGTTGAAATCTTCAGTCCGAAGACCGGTTTAATGCAGCTCTGCAAGCTGGTCTATCCTGCCCAGTTCTCTTCATCTCTGCATAACTACCACAACCTACATCTATCTGAACCTCCTTACTATATTAATCCCTTGGGCTCCACGTAGAGTTTTTACTGCCACACATCCCTGCATACACAATTTGACATTTCGTTGCTGCCTCATGATGTATCCTGTCAACTGATCCGTTATTTTATTCAAGTTGTGCCAAAAAGTTATTTTTTCCTCAGTTCGATTTAGTATTCCACATTAGTGATGCTGTCTATCCATCTAATATTCAGCATTTTTCTGTAGCACCACATTTCAAAAGTTTCTATTCTTTTCATCGTTCATGTTTCCGTTTATCTTTCACGTTTCACTTCCTTGTAAGGCTACACTCCAGACAAATACCTTCAGAAAACACTTCCAAAAACTTAAATTTACATTATAGGTAAAACAAATTTCTGTTTTTCACAAATTCTTTTCTTGCTACAGCCAATCCGCGTTCTACTTCCTCTGTGATTTCGCAGCATTCTTCAGTTACTTTGCTGCCAATGTAAACAAAAAACGTCTGTCGTAGCAATGTGTGAGACTTCATTCATAATCAACAGTCGTAATCAAATAAAAATGAACTAGCAAATTGCGATTATGGTGTAGAATATTTCACAACAAGTGAAAATTTGTGCCGGACTCGGATTTCCCGCTTATGGCGAGCCCTGCCCTGGAGTGAAGTGTGCCATAGTGAAGAAACCAATACTCGCCTATGGAATTAGGCTCAATCGTTTACGATGCTGTGTCGGTTCGGGGGGCACTTTTTAAACGTGTGTGAGCATTTGCGGGTCCCAGCGGACGGCTACCGTTGGTATTTTCAAAAACGCCGTGCAAAATGTCGAAAAGTGATCCATGACTGACTTTCACTTTTTCCACTATAGCCTCGATTTTGATACTCCTGTCTTCGAACACCAAGATGGTCTGCCACTTCGTTCTTCATTATCCGGACTTGTTTGGCCAACCTAGAAGAGTCTGGGCCACTTAGCCACTGTGTGTTATTAGGGCGTTTTCTTGCCGCGCACTTACGTCAACTCAGTATGGGAAGTTGTAGTGTTGTTACCCATCAAGTTCTCGAAACAAATTACTGTGCGATACTCCATTTTTTCTGCGGTTTACGCCATTTTCTTTTGTCTGGGAGTACTGCAGTTCTATAGTGCTGGCATTTCAACGTGTACCAGAACCAAACATGTATCCGTAAATAAATAACGTAAATTAATTCGATCATTTTATTTTTTTAGGCGATGATTAAAGTTTTATGACTCTTACACCAACATTTGGCTATCCAGAGGCCGCTAATCAACATCGCTACATGCCATATGGAAGCTCCTGGAGTTACTATTAGCTCCGAGACACCACAAAACGCTACGGTACGACGGTTGGATAAGTCTGGCGAAAGAATGCAACATTTTGTTGCACCTTCGTAGTTGGTAAACTTGGTTTTCCAAGGACTGCACAAAGAATTTCAACACTGTACAGCGTACAGTTCACTGAACTGATCAGTGTGGCGACTGCTGCTGAAAATGGAGGACCGAGTTTCGTGCTGTTACCAAACGTTTTCATTTGAAGGGTTGGATTGCGCCACAAATCAAAACAGAGGTTGATACAGTTCACGCTGACTTTGGACCATCATTGAAGAATCTTTACTTTTGGATTAATGAATTTAAACGTGGGCGGACAAGCACCGAAGACGAAGCGCCCTCTAGCCGTCCAGTTCAGATCACCACTAAGGAAACCATTGACGAAAGTCATTATATGGTAATGCAAACCACCGAATAAAAATTCCTCAGATTGCTGAGACTGTAGGCATCTCACCCGATCGAGTGCATAATATCCTGCATGGAGGATTAGCTGTGAAGAAGCTTTGTGCGAGGTGGGTGCCGTCATTACTCACAGTCGATCAAAAGCACGACCTTTGATGAAATACGGATTTGCCATTAGACACCAGAGTCAAAACATCAGTTAAAACAATGAACAAAGGCTGGTGAAAGTGCACCAATGAAAGCAAAGACGATTTTGTCAGCTGATAAGGTGATGCTCACTGTTTTTTAGAATTCCAAAGAAATAATCGTCCCATATTATTTGGAAAAAGGTACAACCACAACTGATCCCTATTGTGCTTCATTGCTGGATCGTTCGAAACTTGCCTTGGCCGAAAAAAGACTAAGGTTGGCACGCATAAAGTGTTCTTTCACTAGGATAACTCAACATCTCACGTATGAGCCACAGCAATGGCGAAAGTGTATGAACTTGGCTACTCACCAGACGTAACCCCAAGTGACTTCTTCCTCTTCCCTAACCTGAAACTTCGGCTTTCTGGACAGATATTTTCATCAGATGAGGAATTAAAATAAAACTAAATGTCATGTGATTAGGGCCTCCCGTCGGGTAGACCGTTCGCCGGGTGCAAGTCTTTCGATTTGACACCACTTCGGCGACTTGCGTGTCGATGGGGATGAAATGTTGATGATTAGACAACACAACACCGAGTCCCTGAGCGGAGAAAATCTCCGACCCAGTCGGGAATCGAACCCTGGCCGTTAGGACTGACATTCTGTTGCGCTGTCCACTAAGCTACGTGGGGGCGGGCAAATCAGAAAGTGATTTCTGCAGTCAATGAGTATTTTGAAGTGTTTGACACAACCTATTTTTTCGATGAGATGAAAAAGCTGGGGGGATGGACCACGGTTTGACAAACCATCCTTATACTTCTAGCTTCTTCTACATCATCCACTTATTAGTGGCATGGAACTGCAACGTTGTAATTTTCTATAATTTTCCTTGCCGAATGAAAGTGTAGGGGGAACGTTTCTAAGGGAGAGATTTGCAAGATGTTTCGTTATTGTAGCATCTCGTGTCTGGAATCGTAAGTTGCGAGAAGCCGCGGCAAGCAATTGCTTCTGGGCGCCAGCTGTTCCCGAGGCGGATTTTCCGCGGGCAGCGGCCATTGTCAGCTCAGCCTGGGGGCAGCGCGTTTAATTCCCGCCTGAAAGCGTTCCCTTCTTATTGCTGCTTGCTCCGCTGCCTCGAGAATATCTGCATTGTCCCCGTGGACGGCTACCTTCTTCGCACTTCGAAATAAATGCAGTGCTGTACAGTTTTCGTCATTATTACTGGAATAGATTGGGATCACCCTCTCCGTCGGGGGGAAGTCGAAGATCGTGTAACACTGACGCGTTCATTAAAAACGCAAGAGCAACACAATTAATTGCAAAGTACTGTTAATAAGCAAGCAGATGACCGTACAGTTTTGCCTCCGCGAGTGTAACGCTTACTTGGATGAGAACAATTTCGTAGCTGAATTGAGATTCTTTAGAGATAACATGGTTTTGCTTTTTAAAGACATTTGTGCTGATACGAACAAAAGTAACAAACGAACTGTATGCTGTACAGTAACTTAAACTCGAATCCCGGCTGTTCGTGCCAGTGAGCTATCAAATTCCGTATCTGTGCATACCACGTGGAATGATTCTGAGATTCCGATGCGCAATTAGTTATTTTTCATGCCCTCATTCCGAACTACATTGAGGCCCTTCCTCGCTTTGGTATCACAACCCTCGTAGAAATAACAAGACTAAGAAGTAGAATCCTGCGTCTCAGTGATATAGCAGAGACTGTAGTGAAGTTAAACTGATCGCCACATACGCTCTCAGGATCAATGACACGTTTTTCTAAACTAGCACAGTTATTTGCGCGCTGCCCGAAAATATTAAGTACTCGCGAACACTTATTTGCTAGTTACACAATATTAACTTCTCATAGATAACCCAGAAAGGTGCATCCACCATTCGTCCCTGAATCAGGTAAATTTCCTTCTGTTTGTGTTATAAACTGAAGAGCCAAAGAAACTGGTACACCTGTCTAATACCGTGTAGGGCTCCCGCGAGCACGCATACGTGTCGCAATATAACGCGGCATGGACTCGACTAATGTCTGAAGTAGTGCTACAAGGCACTGAAACAATGAATCCTGCAGGGTTGTCCATAAATCCGTAAAAGTACGAGGGGGTGGAGGTCTCTTCTGAACAGCACGTTACAAGGCATCCCAGATATGCTCAGTAACGTTCATGTCTGGCGAGTCTGGTGTTGGGCGGAAGTATTTAAACTCAGAAGAATGTTCCTGGAGCCACTCTGTAGCAATTCTGGACGTATGAGGCATCGCATTATACCTGCAGGAATTACCCATTTCTGTCGGAATGCACAATGGACATGAATGGATGCAGGTGATCAGACAGGATGCTTACTTACGTGTCCCTTGTCAGAGCCATGTCTAGAGGTATCAGGGGTCCATATCACTCCAACTACACACGCCCCACAGCCCCCACCAGCTTGAACAGTCCCCTGCTGACATGCAGGGTCCATGGATTAATGAGGTTGTCTCCATACCAATACGCGTTCATCCGCTCGACACAATTTGAAACGAGACTCGTCCAACCAAGTAACATATTTCCAGTCAGCAACAGTCCTATGTCGTTGACGGGCCGAGGCGAGGTGCAAAGCTTTCTGTCGTGCAATCATCAAGGTTACACGATTGGCCCTTCGGTTCCGAAAGCCCATATCGATGTTTCGTTGAATGGCTCGCACACTGAAACTTGTAGATGACCTGCCACTGAAATCTACAGCACTTTGCAGAAAGGTTACACTTCTGTCACATTGAGCGATTCTCTTCAGTCGTCGTTGCTCCCGTTCTTGCAGGATCTTTTTCCGGCCGCAGCGATGTCGGATATTTGATGTTTTACCGCCTTCCTGATATTCACAGTACACTCGTGAAATGGCCGAACGGGAAAATACCCGCTTCATCACTACCTCGGACATGCTGTGTCCCATCGCTCATGCTCCGACTGTTCAAACTCACTTCAATATTGATAACCTGGCATTGTAGCAGCAGTAACTCATCTAACAACTGCGCCAGACACATATTTTATCCATCTCCTGTACACACACACATACACACACACACACACACACACACACACACACACACACACTCATACACATGCCAATTTCGAGAATTGTACACCATTGGCCATTAAAATTGCTACACCACGAAGTTGATGTGCTACAGACGCGAAATTTAACCGACAGGAAGAAGATGCTGTGATATGTACTTGATTAGCTTTTCAGAGCATTCACACAAGGTTGGCGTCGGTGGCGACACCTACAACGTATTGACATGAAAGTTTCCAATAGATTTCTCATACACAAACAGCTATTAACCGGCGTTGCCTGATGAACCGCCGTTGTGATGCCTCGTGTAAGGAGGAGAACTGCGTACCATTACGTTTCCGACTTTAATAAAGGTCGGATTGTAGTCTATCGCGATTTCGGTTTATCGTATCGCGACATTGCTGCTCGCGTTGGTCGACACCCAATGACTGTTAGCAGAATATCGAATCGGTGGGTTCAGCAGGGTAATACGGAACGCCGTGCTGGATGCCAACGGCCTCGTATCACTAGCAGTCAAGATGACAGGTATCTTATCAGCATGGCTGAAACGGATCGTGCAGCCACGTCTCGATCCCTGAGTCAACAGATGGGGACGTTTGCAAGACAACAACAATCTGCACGAACAGTTCGACGATGTTTGCAGCAGCACGGACTATCAGCTCGGAGACCGTGGCTGCTGTTACCCTTGACGCTGCATCACGAACAGGAGCGCCTGCGATGGTGTACTCAACGATGAACCTTGTTGCACGAATGGCAAAACCTTTATTCACTCGGAATGTCAGCTTTACAGATGTGTCGGATTACACAACATCTGGATTCTTCCGAAGACTAGACTCAGATTTCTCTCTGACACAGCCATCTAACTGCTCCCTCACAGAACATTAAATATCCCACTGTTTTTCCTTTTGCAACCTTTGTCCTTCCAATTGTTTAATAGCTGAAGTCAGGTACATGTAACTATTCTATGAAAATTGTGTGATTACTCCGGTAACAGAAGTTGCTATGCCTTGGAAAAATTGCGCCGGCGTCGGCTGGATCCAAAGAAAGCACAAACTCTCTAATTTTGTCAGAATCCTCACGAAACGTAACAGCACACTCGATCCAGGTTCTCCAGCGAGTAATGACCAGGAAACCTGGAAGAGGCTGGCTAGTGGTTTCCCTGCGGGCAACAACATGACTCGGAGCTTTCAGCAGACTCTTCTTCAGGGCCGAGATGAATTGATTTGTGATGTCGTACTCGTTCCTTATGGATTCAGAAATCCTATGAAGGGCATGAATCAAGTATGTCACATCCTTCAGCTTAGGAAATAAAGATTTCAATTGGTTAACAGCTGAAACCGTATACGGAGTCCTGTCTGTGACCACAGGAAGCATTTTTTTCAAACTTGATACCAGCAGGAGAGAGTTTTTGGCAGAAGTCCATAATTTGTTGCATTACTGTTTTGATATCGACTTTCTGCATCTTATGTATTTTTAACAAAGTGTGCTTAACTTTGTGCCCCGCTAAGAAAAAAATGATCAAAACATATCATTCTATTGAGTCTATTATTTCACCCACAATGATTCCCTCATCTCAGTGACCTTCTCCATGATTCCTTGAATGGTTTCTTGATAAACAAGCTCCATGTCGTTTTTTCTTAAAGTACTCTCATCGGGCATTGACATTTTTTTGTATTTTTCAGGCAATCTCTTGAAGGCTGGTTGGTTCGCCTTACTGAGTGGAATACCTGCTTATGTAAGAGCTACACACAAATCAATGTTTAACTCCTTCGAATGTTGGCTTTTTGAAGAATTCTGTTGAAACGCATTTCGTAATAGAGGTTGCTTTGATTTGTTTGCTTGAAGATTCTTATTCATTTCGCCCTTAGAACTAGAAATGTGTTGTTTGATGCGATCTCGCTGGTGTTTTTCATGTAACAAAATTCCTGTATCGCACAGAGTACATCGCATAACAGTTTCATCAGTGTCTGTGAAATTTTGTTGTAACTCCTGAGCCAGAACAATAAATCGAACACTGGACACTTTTGGCATGGTAAAATCTGGTAGTACACTCCTTTAGTAACGTAACAAAGAGCCAACATCATTTCGCTTGCCAACTCAAAGCGACTGTGTCACTACACTCTTGGCCTACTCGCTCACTTCTGTTCAGACACTATTTTATAACACCGCCACAGTTACCAGAATGCTCCCACTCATGCGGGAACTGCAGCCTCAGAGCTTTCTAGCAGCTTCGAGCAAAACCCAGCCTCAGTTCTCGGAATCACGCGGATGCGGTTACTGTCGTCTCCGCGTGACCAGTCTCTGCCTCCACGCCAACAGATGACGGATCTCACAGTAACAAACTCACAGTCATAAGCAGCAGTCTACTGAGTCTAGTCTGATAGAATCACCCATTGACAATTGAATTAATACCGGCTTCTTTATAGCGGTAAAGCGGGAGAAAGAGGTTCTGTCGAACACACAAATGTTTTCCATTGTTGCAGAGGTAGTCTCTCCAACCTGGAGTTGGCTCCCAGGTCAATAGCATCTTCGAAAATTCTGTAGCCTAGGGCCTGGAAGAGAGACTGGCTTCCTATTCACCTAGAAAAGGAAATTCTTTTCTCTTATTCGCATTCTCGTTCGTGGTGCACCGTCTTGGATCCTTAATACAAAAGCTAGATAGACTCAGACTCAGAATCAGGCAGAGCGTACTGTAATCCGAAGAGAGATAATTAAAACATTTAACCTCCAAGAAACGAAAAGTGTAAAAGACGCACTAAGTTATACAAAACCCCTGAAATGTAAGTTTCTGGTCCAAGTCCTGAGAAGTCCAGACTAAAAAAGGGCCACTTTAATGTCAAGGGGCACACTAGAGGACAGAAGAGATGAAGACTAAGAGGAGGTAGCGAGATGAGTTCGAAGCTAAAATAGTCGTGAACACAGATGACCTAACCTGAATGACTATAAATAAAGACATATTAGTACATTTATCACAAACAGAATGTGGTTCATGGGTAATCAGAGGATTCCAGTTTTTCATTACCTAAAATCTGTACATTGTCGAAGCACACTCGTCATTAATGTAGGTTCTGTAGCATTTTAGGCCACTTTAATAGTAAACAATATAGTTAAGACTAACAGCAACAGTTACGAATATTAACTGAAATGCAAAAATTTCTATCCCTAATCATTTTATTTAAAATTCTATGTGTTTGACATTATTACTGCATTTTTGCGCAATGAAAGAAACTTGCTAAGGGAACTGTTTTCACTGGCGTATCATTTCCTCATTAATTTCCGAGTGTGAACTCCAAACTACAAGAAGTTTGATCAAAATAGGCGTGTTCAGCGGAAATGGACGAATACTTTGCTTACTACAGATGTGTTCCTGTACTACAATAAAAGCTATCATGTACGTACTCTGAAACGAAAGTTTCTGAGTTTTATCCTTTCATGCACCCGATTCTATTTTTCTATGACAGTTTAGAGGTGCCTGTTAATTCATGTCCACAACTGAAACAGATCCTTCACACACTATAAAAGTATACCGTACATATAACCAAAAGTTCATTTACAAGGAATTCTCTCTACATGTATACTATCTGATCAAAAACACCTGGACACTTTGTAGAGGGCATTAATATCGGATGTGGCCACCCTTCGCCCTTATGGTAGCTTGAACTCTGATGGGGACACTCTCACTGAGGTATCTGAAAGTGATTTGTGTTATGATCAAGTATGTTCATTTATTGGTGGTCGTTTAAAATACAGAACCAATCGTGTCCACGTATGTCTCCATCCGTTGCTAACACACCCTAAAACATTTCTGCGTATCCTTCTCCATAATGCTGAGCAGAAACTCCACTATCTTCTCCTTCTGGCTGAGCACAGTGTAAGGACATGGTCAGAATAACCGCTCACCTATATGCAAAGATAAGAAGTTCCTTAACATATACGAAAAGTCTGGTTTCTTTTGTTCCAATACACTGATTACGATTTAAGCAACCGCCTGAACCTTGAAAGATGCACACACACACACACACACACACACACACACACACACACACACACACACACACACTGATCATCATCATCATCATCATGCAACGACATTTTGAACGCCGCTGTATACGACCACAGCCGATTGAATCAAAGATTGCTGCTCCGTCAGAGAGACTGCTTCCTTCACAACGACGAATGAAATAGCTGGGGTGCCACGTAAAAGCACATCTCCGCAAGCCGCTATCATTTCCCACCTACCCCTCTTTCCCTGTTAAACTCATAAATACTATGTGGAAAGAGTGATACTCGGTAAATTTCTGCATGAGCTGCAACGGCGTTGTTTTTTTAGTAGAGGTCATTTCGCAAATTCGTCCCGCGCTGTCTGCTCCATTCTGATTCTCTATTTTTAAACTTTTGCATAGGCTATTAGATAGTTTTATTATGAGTACTATTGACTGTAATTCTTTGCAACACTAATCAAAAAATGTTTTGCATGACCCCAGTTCCTAGCCGGCCTCAGTGGCCGAGGGGTTCTAGGCGCTACAGTCAGGAATCGAGCGACCGCTACGGTCGCACGTTCGAGGTTCGAATCCTGCCTCGGAAATGGCTGCGTGTGATGTCCTTAGGATAGTTAGGTTTAAGTATTTCTAAGTTCTAGGGGACTGATGACCACAGCAGTTAAGTCCCATAGTGCTCAGAGCCATTTGAATCAACACATGTTCCTAGAACTCCCGAAGACAGACGTTGACTGTGGGTATTCTATCACAGACACGGTCCCATTGACTGTTCAGAGATGTTACTATACCCGCCTAAACATGTAAACAACCATGCATGAGCAGCGTCTATTAGACGGAGGGGGTCCGACACCCAGTCAGTTCCTGTCATTCCACCAGGAAGGAGATACACAGCTCGTGTTATCTGTAGTTGAAACACCTGTAGTTCTAGATGGTCAATACCGCCGTTCGATCGCGTCCGCATTGTTACTTCGTGCCAGGAAGGGCTCTCAACAAGGGAAGTGCCCAGGCTTCTCGGGGTGAACCAAAGCGATGTTGTTCGGACATGGAGGAGATACAGAGAGACAGGAACTGTCGATGACATGCCTCGCTCAGGCCGCCCAAGGGCTACTACTGCAGTGGATGACCGCTACCCACGGATTATGGTTCGGAGGGTCCCTGACGGCAACGCCACCATGTTGATTAATGCTTTTCGTGTAGCTACAGGACGTCGTGTGCGCAGCAGACTACATGATGCGCAACTTCACTCCCGACGTCCATGGCGAGGTTCATCTTTGCAACCACGACACCATCCAGCGCAGTACAGATGGGCTCAACAATATGCTGAATGGACTGTTCAGGATTGGCATACGCTCTCTTCATCGATGAGTGCCACATATGACTTCAACCAGACAATCGTAGGAGACGTGTTTGGAGGCAACTCGGTCAGGCCTTAGACACACTGTCCAGTGAGTGCAGCAACGTACAGATTCCCTGCTGATTTGGGGTGGCACTACGTGGGGCCGACGTACGCCGCTGGTGGTCATGGAAGGCGGCGTAACGTCTGTACGATACGTGAATGCCATCCTCCGACTTATAGTGCAACCGTATCGGCAGCATACTGGCGAGGCATTCGTCTTCATGGACGACAAATTGCACCACCATCGTGCCTGTCTCGTAATGACTTCCTTCAGGATAACGCCATCGCTCGACTAGAGTGGCCAGCATGTTCTCCAGACATGAACCCTATCGAACAGGCCTGTGATAGGATGAAAACGGCTGTTTATGGACGACGTGACCCACCAACCACTGAGGGACCTACTCCTCATCGCCGTTGAGCAATGGGACACTCAGGACCAATAGTGCCTTGACGAACTTCTGGATAGCATGCCACGACGAGTACAGGCATGCATCAGTGCAGGAGGACGTGCTACTGGGTATTACAGGTGCCACTGTGTACTTCAAACTGGACCACCACCTCTGTAGGTCGCCCTGTATTGTTGTACAAGATGCAATGTGTGGTTTTCATGAGCAGTAGGAAGGGCGGAAAAGATATTTATGTTGATCTCTATTCCAGTTTTCTATACAGGTTTCTGAACTGTCGGAACCGAGGTGATGCAAAACGTTTTTGATGTGTGTATTATTGTCGCCCTTCCTTCCAACTGGACTTCACACATACACAAACACACACACACACACACACACAAATAAACAAAGAAACAAACATGTACATTTTTGAGATTTAGTATTAATACACTACTGGCCATTAAAATTGCTACACCACGAAGATGACATGCTACAGACGTGAAATTTAACCGACAGGAAGAAGATGCTGTGATATGCAAATGTTTAGCTTTTCAATGCATTCACACAAGGTTAGCGCCGGTGGCGACACCTACAACGTGCTGACAAGAGGAAAGTTTCCAACCGATTTCTCATACACAAACAGCAGTTGACCGGCGTTGCCTCGTGAAATGTTATTGTAATGCCTCGTTTGAGGAGGAGAAATGCGTACCATCACGTTTTCGACTTTGATAAAGATCGGATTGTAGCCTATCGCGATTGCGATTTATCGTATCGCGACATTGCTGCTCGTGTTGGTCGAGATCCAATGACTTTTAGCAGAATATGGAATCGGTGGGCTCAGGAGGGTAATACGGAACGCCGTGTTGGATTCAAACGGCCTCGTATCACTAACAGTCGAGAAGACAGGCAACTTATCCGCATGGCTGTAACGGATCGTGCAGCCACGTCGCGATCCCTGAGTCACCAGATGGGGACGTTTGCAAGACAACAACCATCTACACGAACAGTTCGACGATGTTTGCAGCAGCATGGACTATCAGCTCGGAGACAATGGCTGCGGTTACCCTTGACGCTGTATCACAGACAGGAGCGCCTGCGATGGTGTACTCAACGACGAACCTGGGTGCACGAATGGCAAAACGTCATTTTTTCGGATGAATCGAGGTTCTGTTTACAGCATCATTATGGTCGCATCCGTGTTTGGCGATATCGCGGTGAATGCGCATTGTATCCTGTATTCGTCATCGCCATACCGGCGTATCACCCGGCGTGTCATATGAGGTGCCATTGGTTACACGTCTCGGTAACATCTTGTTCTCATTGACGGCACTTTGAACAGTGAACGTTACATTTCAGATATGTTACGACCCGTGGCTCTACCCTTCATTCGATCCCTGCGAAACCCTACATTTCAGCAGGATAATGCACCACCACATGTTGCAGGTCCTGTACGGGCCTTTCTGGATACAGAAAATGTTGGACTGCTGCACTGGTCAGCACATTCTCCAGATCTGTCACCAATTGAAAACGTCTGGTCAATGGTGGCCGAGCAACTGGCTCGTCACAATACGCCAGTCACTACTTTTGATGAACTGTGGTACCGTATTGAAGCTGCATGGGCAGCTGTACCTGTACACGCCATCCAAGCTCTGTTTGACTCAATGTCCAGGCGTATCAAGGCCGTTATTACCGGCGAGAGGTGGTCGTTCTGGGTAGTCATTTAGCAAGATCTATGCACCCAAATTCCATGAAAATGTAATCACATGTCAGTTCTAGCATAATATATTTGTCCAATGAATACCCGTTTATCATCTACATTTCTTCTATGTGTAGCAATTTTAATGGCCAGTAGTGTATCCTTATGATTTGTTCCCTCTGTACTGGGTGGTTGTAATTAAACAGACGCTTACCGAGAGCTGCAATAGATACATTGCATGTCACTGAAACGTCGTAGGCATTTTCAGTAACTGTTGCACTCTTGGAAGACGCTGAAATAATAATAGATCCACTACCTTCCACCAGCCAAAATATAGTGCTGTAAGCAGCCATAATGTGCTGTGGGTGCAGGAAAATGGGAGGAACAATCAAACATACGGTAATGGTGGTCCTGGTACGTTTGTTAGTATACGATCACAAGTTAAAACATGTGTTTAACATGGTCTCCCGACTCAGCAACAGGCTGCATCCGTAACACATCGTGGTTGATAATTGCTCGCAGCATATCCGGTGCAACCAGTGTGATGTGTCGTCGTATGCTATCCTTCAGACTAGGAAGAGTCCGGTTACACCCCTGATAGACATTATCTTTCAGATATCCCCACTGCCAAAAGTCACATGGATTTAAGTTGGGGGAGTTGGAAGATCACATATCTTAAAACTGCCTAGATATAATGCGATCGTTACCAAATGTTTCTCGAATCTTTCACCTGGAAAGCGACATGTGGTGTCGCCTCATCTTTCATGGAAAGAGGCGTGTGGATACAGTTGCGTTCTTGCAAAGCTAGAATCATATGTTGCACAAGAAGATCCTGTAATGTACAGATGTCGCTGTACACCTAACAGGCGTGCAAGATGCCATCTCCTAGAAGAAAAACGGACAGAGATAGAATGAAATTGTGAAATCACACCACACAGTCTCATAAGATGAGTGCAGTGGATGTTCCTGCACAACATGTGACAGAGTAGAAGCATATATGCAACAGTTCTGTCCAGTTACGGCCCCGTGCAGAGTGAAATGAGTCTCGTCCACCCAAAGAATATTCCCCAGCCACATGTCATCCATTTCTATGCATGTGAAAACACAAGGGGCATAGTCACGGCGTTGTATCCTGTGTTGGGGCTTCATTTGGTGGACATTCTGGTATTGTAGGGATATCAGTGTAAAATATTTTGAACTGCTAAGCGGGGGAGAGGCATCCCCTTGACACAGCTCCAGCACGGGCTGCATAATTTCAGGCATATACTGCACAACCGGCTATAGCTACAGCAACTCCATCAGCAACTGCAATGAGAATGGGCCACCTCCCTTTCCCTGCTGCATCACCTAAACAGTTCACCCGTTTCTTCAAACTGCTTGATCATATTCTTTAGTCCATTTGTTGACACGAAGTTTCTTCGTACTTTTTTCTGTCCTTAATCCAGCGCTGCTATTGCCGCCGTTCTGATAAAACAGATTTACCAGTAGTGCCCGGTCTTTCTTCGCAGCAGCTATTGAGTTTCGTACGGGAAACTTCAACCTTTTCAACCCTTTACACCGACAGTATTTACACAAAAGAAATCAACACGTGTCGCCGAGTCACAAGCAGCATACTGACGTCAAAAGAGGAAACATTTCACATTATGACTGCTCACAGCGCAATATTTTCATCTGGTGGCACAGAGGGGAATATTATTATTTGTTCAGCGTACTTCGAGAGCGGACCGATTAATGAATATACCTACGTGTTTCAGTGGCCTGTGATGCATACAGCTTGCACAGCAGTTCTCGGAACAGTGTCAGTTTAAATAAACCCACCCGGTATTTAAATACTGAACAACTTTAATATTTTCAATAACTATACGACTTTATTGTCAAAGACGACATTACCCATTCCGAAAGCATCAGACCAGTTAGTCTCTATTTAGTTCAGCATATGTATAGCTACATGAAGCACAGCTATGAAGACAAAACAGAACGGCTATGTACGCAGCGGTAAAATACACTCCTGGAAATGGAAAAAAGAACACATTGACACCGGTGTGTCAGACCCACCATACTTGCTCCGGACACTGCGAGAGGGCTGTACAAGCAATGATCACACGCATGGCACAGCGGACACACCAGGAACCGCGGTGTTGCCCGTCGAATGGCGCTAGCCGCACAGCATTTGTGCACCGCCGCCGTTAGTGTCAGCCAGTTTGCCGTGGCATACGGAGCTCCATCGCAGTCTTTAACACTGGTAGCACGCCACGACAGCGTGAACGTGAACCGTATGTGCAGTTGACGGACTTTGAGCGAGGGCGTATAGTGGGCATGCGGGAGGCCGGGTGGACGTACCGCCGAATTGCTCAACACGTGGGGCCTGAGGTCTCCACAGTACATCGATGTTGTCGCCAGTGGTCGGCGGAAGATGCACGTGCCCGTCGACCTGGGACCGGACCGCAACGATGCACGGATGCACGCCAAGACCGTAGGATCCTACGCAGTGCCGTAGGGGACCGCACCGCCACTTCCCAGCAAATTAGGAACACTGTTGCTCCTGGGGTATCGGCGAGCACCATTCGCAACCATCTCCATGAAGCTGGGCTACGGTCCCGCAAACCGTTAGGCCGTCTTCCGCTCACGCCCCAACATCGTGCAGCCCGCCTCCAGTGGTGTCGCGACAGGCGTGAATGGAGGGACGAATGGAGACGTGTCGTCTTCAGCGATGAGAGTCGCTTCTGCCTTGGTGCCAATGATGGTCGTATGCGTGTTTGGCGCCGTGCAGGTGAGCGCCACAATCAGGACTGCATACGACCGAGGCACACAGGGCCAACACCCAGCATCATGGTGTGGGGAGCGATCTCCTACACTGACCGTACACCTCTGGTGATCGTCGAGGGGACACTGAATAGTGCACGGTACATCCAAAGCGTCATCGAACCCATCGTCCTACCATTCCTAGACCGGCAAGGGAACTTGCTGTTCCAACAGGACAATGCACGTTCGCATGTATCCCGTGCCACCCAACGTGCTCTAGAAGGTGTAAGTCAACTACCCTGGCCAGGAAGATCTCCGGATCTGTCCCCGATTGAGCATGTTTGGGACTGGATGAAGCGTCGTCTCACGCGGTCTGCACGTCCAGCACGAACGCTGGTCCAACTGAGGCGCCAGGTGGAAATGGCATGGCAAGCCGTTCCACAGGACTACATCCAGCGTCTCTACGATCGTCTCCATGGGAGAATAGCAGCCTGCATTGCTGCGAAAGGTGGATATACACTGTACTAGCGCCGACATTGTGCATGCTCTGTTGCCTGTGTCTATGTGCCTGTGGTTCTGTCAGTGTGATCATGTGATGTATCTGACCCCAGGAATGTGTCAATAAAGTTTCCACTTCCTGGGACAATGAATTCACGGTGTTCTTATTTCAATTTCCAGGAGTGTATAAAACGATGGTGCACCAGACAGACTCTCAATAAGTTAAATAAGCAAGCCAATGTGAGATCATAGAGACATATGTAGACATTAACGCTTTTGGATAAAACAGAACACTTACTTAAATCCACTACACTCCAGAATCTTAGTAAGCGTCCAGTAACAACCTTTCGTGATCAAACAAGATGATTACTACTAATCGTCTTGTGTGTAACGCTGCTGTTCTCTACGAAGACAAAAAACAACTGCAAGTTTGAGTTACAAATTGCAATCTTATCAATAAATAAGTGAGGTTTATTGCAAGTCTAATAGTTTTAGAGCAGGAAACGAAACACTAATTTCGTACACATTTGAAGAACTGCGGTTGATCTCTGTTGTTGGTCATGATGGTGCGGCATTCTTGTTAGCTGTGGATGTTGGCTTAATTTAGGGACAATTTTATATTATTGATGTGATTAAGGTGTTTGCATATTTCGAATAACTTTCCGACATCAAAGTTTCAGTTTTTCCTCATTTATTAATAATTTTCACTTCCAACATTTCACAACAGCAACGACTTCCAACTACCTCGTAACAACTTCGTTTAGTAACTCACTAACTTGCGAAAAACCTTTCGTTTATGTTGATTAATGACAATGTAATTTATAATGAAGAAATTTGTATATATTGATTTAATCATGACAGCATAATCAGCAGGAAATAAAAATGTATTTTAATTGAACTGTTTTGTAAAATTCAAGGATAATCTACACCACTCTCCCAAAAACGAATATTGGTAATAATTACTGTTGAAATATGTAAGGTGCCTTAAAGAGAACAGGAACAAATGTAATGCTAATGTTTCTCATTCTGTACAAAAAACAGTTTCTCTAGTAGCAAAGTAGCAGTGACATAACTGATACATTTTGAACGCTTAACTGCGTAAGCTTATAAACTCTAAACATATATGTATATTATACTGTTGATAATATTTTGCTTTGAAAGCTGTTAAACAATGACTAATATACACTCCTGGAAATGGAAAAAAGAACACATTGACACCGGTGTGTCAGACCCACCATACTTGCTCCGGACACTGCGAGAGGGCTGTACAAGCAATGATCACACGCACGGCACAGCGGACACACCAGGAAGCGCGGTGTTGGCCGTCGAATGGCGCTAGCTGCGCAGAATTTGTGCACCGCCGACGTCAGTGTCAGCCAGTTTGCCGTGGCATACGGAGCTCCATCGCAGTCTTTAACACTGGTAGCATGCCGCGACAGCGTGGACGTGAACCGTATGTGCAGTTGACGGACTTTGAGCGAGGGCGTATAGTGGGCATGCGGGAGGCCAGGTGGACGTACCGCGGAATTGCTCAACACGTGGAGCGTGTGGTCTCTACAGTACATCGATGATCGGTCGGCGGAAGGTGCACGTGCCCGTCGACCTGGGACCGGACCGCAGCGACGCACGGATGCACGCCAAGACCGTAGGATCCTACGCAGTGCCGTAGGGGACCGCACCGCCACTTCCCAGCAAATTAGGGACACTGTTGCTCCTGGGGTATCGGCGAGCACCATCCGCAACCGTCTCCATGAAGCTGGGCTACGGTCCCGCACACCGTTAGGCCGTCTTCCGCTCACGCCCCAACATCGTGCAGCCCGCCTCTAGTGGTGTCGCGACAGGCGTGAATGGAGGGACGAATGGAGACGTGTCGTCTTCAGCGATGGGAGTCGCTTCTGCCTTGGTGCCAATGATGGTCATATGCGTGTTTGGCGCCATGCAGGTGAGCGCCACAGTCAGGACTGCATACGACCGAGGCACACAGGGCCAACACCCGGCATCATGGTGTAGACAGCGATCTCCTACACTGGCCGTACACCTCTGGTGATCGTCGAGGGGACACTGAATAGTGCACGGTACATCCAAACCGTCATCGAACCCATCGTTCTACCATTCCTAGACCGGCAAGGGAACTTGCTGTTCCAACAGGACAATGCACTTCCAGCACGAACGCTGGTCCAACTGAGGCGCCAGGTGGAAATGGCATGGCAAGCCGTTCCACAGGACTACATCCAACATCTCTACGATCGTCTCCATGGGAGAATAGCAGCCTGCATTGCTGCGAAAGGTGGATATGCACCGTACTAGTGCCGACATTGTGCATGCTCTGTTGCCTGTGTCTATGTGCCTGTGGTTCTGTCAGTGTGATCATGTGATGTATCTGACCCCAGGACTGTGTCAATAAAGTTTCCCTTCCTGGGACAATGAATTCACGATGTTCTTATTTCAATTTCCAGAAGTGTATGTTGAGAACCAGAATATGATCATTAACATGTTATTACGCAACAAAAATTATCGTATGTCGAAATGTTTAGTAAACAGATGTATTGTATACTGCTATAGGAGAATCTCGGTCTGTAACAAGTGCATCAGCATTCTCTTCTAAAGCGGAAGATGAACCATGATACACTACTGGCCATTAAAATTGCTACACCAAGAAGAAATGCAGATGATGAATGGGTATTCATTGAACAAATATATTATACTAGAGCTGACAAGTGATTACATTTTCACGCAATTTGAGAGTATAGATCCTGAGAAATCAGTATCCAGAACAACCACGTTTGGCCGTAATAACGGCCTTGATACGCGTGGGCATTTAGTCAAACAGAGCTTCGATGGCGTGTACAGGTACAGCTGCCCACGCAGATTCAACACGATACCACAGTTTATCATGAGTAGTGACTGGCGTATTGTGACGAACCAATTACTCGGCCACCATTGATCAGACGTTTTCAATTGGTGAGCGATCTGGAGAATGTGCTGGCCAGGGCAGCAGTCGAACATTTTCTGTATCCGCAAGAAGCGTTCGTGCATTATACTACTGAAATGTAGGGTTTCGCAGGGATCGAATGAAGCGCAGAACCACGGGTCGTAACACATCTGAAATGTAACGTCCATTGTTCAAAGTGTCGTCAATGCGAACAAGAGGTGACCGAGACGTGTAACCAATGGCACCCCATATCACCACGCTGGGTGATACGCCAGTACGGCGATGACGTATACACACTTCCAATGTGCGTTCACCGCGATGTCGCCAAACACGGATGCGACCATCATTATGCTATAAACAGAATCTGGATTCATCCGAAAAAAATGACGTTTTGCCACTCGTGCACCCAGGTTCGTCGTTGAGTACACCATCGCAGGCGCTCCTTTCTGGTAGTCCATGCTGCTGCAAACGTCGTCGAAATGTTCATGGATATGGTTGTTGTCTTGCAAACGTCCCCATCTGTTGACTCAGGGATCGAGACGTGGCTGCACGATCCGTTACAGCCATAGGGCTAAGATGCCTGTCATCTCGACTGCTAGTGATACGAGGCCGTTGGGGTCCAGCACGGCGTTCCGTATTACCCTCCTGAACCCACCGATTCCATATTCTGCAAAAAGTCATTGGATCTCGATCAACGCGAGCAGCAGTGCCGCGATACGATAAACCGCAATCGCGATAGGCTACAATCCGACCTTTATCAAAGTCAGAAACGTAATAGTACGCATTTCTGCTCCTTACTCGGGGCATCACAACAACGTTTCACCAGGCAACGCCGGTCAACTGCTGTTTGTGTATGAGAAATCGGTTGGAAACGTTCCTCATGTCAGCACGTTGTAGGTGTCGCCATCGGCGCCAGCCTTGTGTGAATGCTATGAAAAGCTAATCATTTGCCTATCACAGCATCTTCTTCCTGTCGGTTAAATTTCGAGTCTGTAGAACGTCATCTTCGTGGTGTAGCAATTTTAATGGGCAGTAGTGTATAAGTGAATTCTCATGATAGATTTTAAATCCTGCAGTTGCTGCAGCAGGGGCAGAAAACTATAGCACATAAAACTAACGGAATGATAATAATATTAGTCTCGAAGTATTAACTATAGTTTACAATTCTGGCAAAGGTTAGAGTAATGTACCACCAATGCCTAGTTACCTTCATCTGATGCACACAGTTACTTTCCCAGTAGCCGAATAAAAGAGGGCTTTTGTACGCTATCAATATGCTAACATAAACAGAAAATTAATCCACACAAGCAAATAAACGTTATCAATGATGTGCTACTGTTGTTTCTCTTTCAAAAATACAAACTGTCCGTAAGGAGATTGACTAGTTCGGCTTTACCCAGTATTCCTAGCGCTGCTCGAAATACATTATGTGATCAAAGTATCCGGAAAATCCTGTAATGCGGAACTGCCCACTAGACGTCACGAGAGGCGGGCACGGCAGCATAAAAGCAGGCGAGGACTATTGTGCTGTCAGTAGGGAAGCAGTAACAGTAGAATGAGTCGGCCAGAAAAGATCAGTAATTTCAAACGTGGACGATTCAATGGATGTCACGAGGATAACGAATTCACCAGACATTTCTACTCTTCTAAAGCTCTCCAGCTCGACTGATGGTAAGATGGTTGAGAAGTGGAACTGCGAAGGAACACCCACACCTAAAGGAAGACCAGGAAAGTCTCGTGTACTGACGGACAGGGACTGTAGAGCACTGTAGGAAGTTGTAAAAGTCGCATGAAATCAGAACAAGGAATCACTCCTGAGTTCCACAGATCTTCCAGCAATCCAGCTGGCATAAAGACTGTGCATAGGGAGTTAAAAATTATGCAATGGTCGAGCAGCTTCTTATAAATCACATTTCTAAGATCAATGTTGAGCTACGCTTGATGGAAGCGAGTGTCTAAGATCACTACCTTCTATTTTTTCGGCTCTTGAAGAAGACAGCACAATGAAAGCTTACCTAGCATAGTTCAAGCCTTTATAAAGCCGAAAGGTGGACACATCCGTTATTAATACCCACTACTTGGTATTCGGATACGTTTGATCAGGTGTGTACATAGTGCAACTGGAAATAGTATTCCTTATATATATATATATATATATATATATATATATATATATATATATATATATATATATATATATACGAACCTCAAAAATGGTTCAAATGGCTCTGAGCACTATGGGACTTAACAGCTGTGTTCATCCGTCCCCTAGAACTTAGAACTACTTAAACCTAACTAATCTAAGGACATCACAGACACCATGCCCGAGGCAGGATTCGAACCTGCGACCGTATCAGTCGCACGGTTCCGGACTGCGCGCCTAGAACCGCGAGACCACCGCGGCCGGCATATATGAACCTCTTGCTAAATATGTGGCACACTGGCATCGTATGTGTAAGACTTGCTTCGGCTGTGGAGAGTAATTAACAGGCACCTCCAAACTGTCCTAGAAAAACTGGAAGCATTTGCATGATAACACAGAAATGGAAAAATGTAGTATGCCTATCAACTTCCCAGTATCTACATCTACATCTACATCCATACTCCGCAAGCTACCTGACGGTGTGTGGCGGAGGGTACTTTGAGTACTTCTATCGGTTCTCCCTTCTATTGCAGTCTATTGTTCATGGAAAGAAGGATTGTCGGTAAGCCTCTGTGTGGGCTCTAATCTCTCTACTTTTAACCTCATGATCTCTTGGCGACATATACGTAGGATGGAGAAATATACTGATTGACTCCTCGGTGAAGGTATGTTCTCGAAACTTCAACAAAAGCCCGTACCGAGCCACTGAGCGTCTCTCCTGCAGAGTCTTCCACTGGCGTTTATCTATCATCTCCGTAACGCTTTCGCGGGTACTAAATGATCATGTAACGAGGCGCGCTGCTGTCCGTTGGGTCTTCTCTCTCTCTTCTATCAACGCTATCTGGTACGGATCCCATACTGGTGAGCAATATTCAAGCAGTGGGCAAACAAGTGTACTGTAACCTACTTCCTTTGTTTTCGGATTGCATTTTCTTAGGATTCTTCCAATGAATCTCAGTCTGGCATCTGCTTTACCGACGATCAACTTTATATGATCATTCCATTTTAAATCACTCTTAATGCCAACTCCCAGATAATTTATGGAATTAACTGCTTCCACTTGCTTACTTGCTATATTGTGGCTAAATGATAAAGGATCTTTCTTTCCACGTATTCGCAGCACATTACACTTGTCTACATTGAGATTCAATTGCCATTCCTTGCACCATGCGTCAATTCGTTGCAGATTCTCCTGCATTTCAGTACAATTTTCCATTGCTAAAACCTGTCGATATACCTCAGCATCATCCGCAAAAAGCCTCAGTGAACTTCCGATGTCATCCACAAGGACATTTATGTATATTGTGAATAGCAATAATCTCTAGAAAAATTGAAACCAGCTGAAACCAGACCGACTCTTTCACTATAGGTACCTCGGGGAATTTATTCCCCCACAAACACACACAATCCGATTTATGGTATAGGGATTTGGTACTAGCCACATGTTTGCAACTCATTTCCACAAAAAACTATGTATTTTCAAACCTGTGGCATACCGCCCAAAATGACAGTTTTCTCTAAACGAAAAAAGAAAGCAACCAATAATTTCCGATAGTCCTGCAAACAATATTTGTTCTAGAATGAAATTTTCACTCTACAGCTGAGTGTGCGCTAATATGAAACTTCTTGTCAGATTAAAACTGTGTGCCGGACCGAGACTCGAACTCGGGACCTTTGCCTTTCGCGGGCAAGTGCTCTACCGACTTTTTTTTTTAATCTCATTTTGTTCGCTTTTGTTCGTTGTGTCTGCTCGGGACGGACGTCGTAAGATATCCGTTTAAGTTCGTTGGTGATCGATTAACTCAGGGCACGTAACCCTCTGACCGAACACGTTGAGCTACCGTGCCGGTTGTTTCTAGAATGAAATTTTCACTCTAGAAACATCCCCCAGGCTGTGGCTAAGCCATGTCTGCGCAATATCCTTTCTTTCAGGAGTGCTAGTTCTGCAACGTTCACAGGAGAGCTTCTGTAAAGTTTGGAAGGTAGGAGACGAGGTACTCGCAGAAGTAAAGCTGTGAGGATGGGGCGTGAGTCGTGCTTGGGTCGCTCAGTCCGTAGAGCATTTGCCCGCGAAAGACAAAGGTCCCGAGTTCGAGTCTCGGTCCGGCACACAGTTTTAATGTGCAAGGAAGTTTAATATTTGTTCTGTTACTTGTGTGCCAACTGCCAATCAGAATAGAGAACAACCTCGAAATAAAAGTTTAATCAGTGACCTACTACACCACGGCGACAATAGGAATGAACATGTTAACAACTAACATTGAAAGATATATACACAGGGTAACATATTGTATGAAAATTTTTTATTGAGCCAGAGATGGTTAAAAGTCGTATCGATTGTGTAGTAGAGTCGCTGCTCAACAGTGATCGCTGGTCAAGGTGTTATGGGTAATGTAGTTAGAAAGATGTAAAGAGTAACTGTGGATACAGAGATGTATGGAGGACTCTCAAGTGTAAAGACGTGTTGTATCTGATGTGTGCTGGATATATATTTACTCGTTTTGGGCAGTAATAATTCTTATTTGTAAGATACTCTACTGGAAATAATTAAGGTAAAGAAATTTCTTTTGTTACCAATGCAATACCCTTATTCATAAGTGATGATTGAGAAAATAAATAGCACTCACAACCCAAGGATTTTGTAAAGCTGAATGTTAATGTATAATCAGTTTATTGTGTGTTAATTGTCAGCGTTATTAATTTTCAGAGTCAAAATACAAGTTTTAAAGCTAATACCATATTGATACCACAAGTCAATACCAGTTCCCAGATCCATATCGTTTTGATTAACTATTTTGCTCAAGAAGCTATTGCCTCAGTCATATTAGATTTAATCAGAATGTATACCCTAAGCAACAGCCTTGCACCATAGCTGCTAACGATACAATTTTAAGTACTAACAGAGAGCAGTGCGAAGAGCGTTAGCATTGCGCACTCAAAGGTAAGAAATTTTATTATTTGAGGAATAGACTCATTAAGCACAAGAACCATTATTTTTAAACTGATCAAGTTTTGTTTTATTGCCAGAGCCAATTTCAAACCACTAGTGTTGCACCAGATTCAGTTTTGTGTTACGTAAACTAATGCAATTTTGGTGTGGTTTAAAGTTATTGGCAGTTTACATTCTCGCAGTCAGAAAAGTTCAGTACAGTGAAAAGCGCATAACCGACGAGACAAAATACATATTCGCATGCCATTCCGTTTCTTACAGATGTGTTGTAGGCAACTTGCTGTTAAGTAATTTCGGTCATATTTCAGACATACATCTTTCACTTGGCGACAACTTTGTGCAGATCGAAATTCTTTTTGGAATCCTTTGAAATAATAGTCAGGCATATGTTCTGCTCTTTGTTACTTAGAAAGTGTAGTTAGCAATTCTGCGTTGCACATTTCTAATCTGTGTCAATTATTCTAAACAGGTCAACGGCAAATTGCTCTTTATTTCTTGTCTACGTATTTGTTCTTCTTATTTTTGTATCCAGCGGCGTAATACGAGTAATAGTACTACGCGTAGCTCAGTCAGGAACAATGCCGAAAATACTCATCTGCCCAAAAACTTTGATGCAGTGAATACCAATTCTGACAGTACTGCCTTGACGACAGTGCATCACACAACAGTCTATAGAAGTACATCTATAATGCCAAACAGTGAAACTGCCTTGGATTTTGCTTTATCTGCCGATGTCGCAATTAATCAGACGGTACATTAGACAAATGCGGAAGCCGCTGATGCGCATACTTCCCATGTATAAAATTTGTACTCTTGATAATTTACCTTTAGAATCCAATCAAAATGACGGTACCCGAACCTCAACTGACATGTCAAATGTTGACACTATTGAACAGTTTGCGCAAAATACGCTGATGGTCAATTATCGAATAATGCCTTTATGACAATGTTTCAACAAATCATGGATAGCAATAAAAAGTCATAGCAGAAATAAGACGAACGTTTCATTCAAATTAGTGACGCGATAAACCAACAGACACAAAAACAAAAGGAATTGACCACAGTATAGAGCAACAAGAAATGATGACGCCTCAGTCAGCACACACAGGCAATTAATCGATTTTAAGGGCGCGTGACACTTTTGTAGTCCACGCGCAAAACGAGACCATTAACAAACAAAACGAAAAGAATGAACAGATACGCGAAACCCTTGTAATCGAGCAACATGAAATCATCAAAAATGTAGTAGCTCATGTAGAAAAAAAAACACAGACAATTGCTACAGTAATGTTTTCGGTGACCTTAAAATCGTACAAGGCACGAACCCACAGTTTCAAAACAATTTTACAGAGCATGAAAGACAAGTAGAAACTCGTTTGAGCCAACAACACAAGAAACACCAAGGAAGCATACAACTTGAAGAATTAGAACTTGATAATGATTCTACCGTAGTCATATCTGACATAAGCAAATTTAAAAAGTGTACAAAGAAACTGCAGAATCAGATCGACTAAGATGACACCACCAATACTTCTCAAATTTCATCACTTACAGAAAAACTTTATGACCTTTCCAATAGAGTATAGATTTTAGAAAGTAATACCGACACTAATTCTGAAAACACATTGCCTTCTCCTGTCATTCAGTCTGAACAACTTCAATCTATGAACCGTGCTACTAATGGCTGAACCCACATAGCAATACATTGAATCGTAAAGTTAACAGTTTGCACACTGAAATTGCCACGTTAAAAGATCAAACATCATACAATCAAGTACACAGTAACCTCCAATATAATCAGCCAGAACAATTTGACACTACACCACTAGAGCACAATCTTGACAGATTACGACGTGGGGGAGAATAAGATACGGAACAACGCCCGCAAAACTCATTTTTAACAGTAATGAACCGACAGAAAATTTTCTACACGATGGTTTCGATTACAAGCATTTCTCGACAGCACGTAAATTCAAAGTATTCCGCAATAACAAAACAGATCTCCACCCCTTAGTCTGGGTCCAACAGTTTTCATTCTCTTTACCATCTAATTGGCCTATTGCCAATAAAATTAAATTAATTTTCAGTTTTTTGGAGGCCGAATCCGCCACCAGGATGTGCCCCGTTGCGAACAATGCTCCTCATCAGAAGAATTTCAAAGTAACTTATTGTCAGCGTATTGGTGGGAAACTACACAACAAGGCATTAAAGACCAAGTAATCATTATACCATCCTTTGAAAATTCTAACTTCCCAAACATTATGCCATTTTTTGAACACATGGTTTAACAAAATCAGCACCTTACCGAACCATGTAATCAGTCAGGATAAATACAGCTATGTGTCTCTAAATTACTGCGTTCTTTACGAGACAACAAAAAGAAAGCACTACTACATTTCGCGATCTTTTACAACTTTGAGAAGTACAATGTTCTGACTATTCCATTGTCAATAAATTTTTTTATCAAAACAGCGACGGTAATAACACGATGGATATCAATACTCATCGGGAAATTTTAATGACAGACGTAATAAGAGGTTTAGAAACGATAACTTTCTGAATAGTTTTCAAACGCGTCAAAATTTTAATAATCAGTATAACAAAACCAACAATAGTACCAACAGTTTGGTAGCAACAACCAGAATGTTCAACAACAAAAGCCGCAAGTTGGAAATACCCCTCGAGGTCAACCCAACTTCAATGGTTCGCCGCAAACTTTCGTGAACAGGCAATAGCATAGCAATAATACTACACCACAAGGCAATAATTTCGTCTATAGAAACTAGACATTGCATTTCAACCGAAATATTCCGTATCAGACTAATTACAGCAACAAACGACAATTTCAACAACAACATCCACGTATCCTAAATGAAACATGTACTTTTACAGCTACCTCAGAACCCCCAATGACCACAATAGCAGAACTGTACAAATTATTGAGATGCCGCAACAAGCTTCGACACGTAATCAAATTCCGAGTACTGCATGACTAGAGGACCACCCCGTTGCCTTAGCCATCAACAACGACCAGCAATTAGAACCCCACGAACAGTAACTGAACATGTAATCACTTTCGACACATAAAAGAAAAAAGAACAGAATCAGACTAAGAAGAAAGCGTCACACCCCATCATTGAAGTACAAATAGGTACACATAAATATATCGCTGTGATAGATTCAGGTTCACCTTTACTGTGATAGTGAAGCGGCTTTTGATAAGTGTAGCCACAAAAATTCCTGTCCTTCTTCTCCATTGAGCAAAACGAAAGTACGTGGCGCAGTATCTAGCAAAGGTGTCGGCGTAAAACTTCAAACACATTGACCTTTCTCTGTACAGGCTCACGTATTTTATTCTAAACTTTGGATTGTTCCCTTACTCACCACCAACGTAGTGTTAGGTATGGACTTTTTTATCGAACATAAATCTATTTTGGATTTCAGAAACTCGTACCTCATATTAAATGAAAGTGACAACCAGATTGCTTTGGAATTTCACCAATTTCATCTGAGGAACAAAACGTCAATATAACTGAACTTATTTCTGTTACAAAAAATACGTATTTGGCGTACATCTTTTTACACTGGCACTTATTTTTATTGCACTGATGTACCAGAGGATATGGAATACGACGTTGAGCAAACAGTTACCAACAAGGTCAGCGAAAGCCAAGCAACAACTGATGACGAACGGCGACAATTACATGACGTTTCACTACTGCATTCACAAGTCTTTGATATCATTCCAGGTACTATAACAGGTTTCTTATGTAAATTTCAGGCCAAAAATCACGACTCTTTTAAATCTAAACATTATTCCATACCATTTATTTATAGAGAACAGGTCAAACAGGTACTTCAAGCCATGCTTGACCAAGGAATTATAGGACCAACTATTAGTCAGTACGTAAATCCATTACACATCGTTATTAAAAAGGATGGAACATTATGCCTTGTTCTCGATTCACGCCAGATCAACGACGTTACAGAAATGGAAACTGATCGACCACTGCCTTTAGACGAACTTTTACAGAAATTTCATGGTACATCTGTTTATTCAACACTACATCTAAAATCGGGTTTTTGGCATATTGAACTTCACTCCAACTGCACAAAACACACTGCATTTCTCTGTTTCGGCAATTGCTATCAATTTTGTAAACTACTGTTTGGTCTGATAATACCTTCTGATGCATTCATACGAGGTATGAACGCAGTAATATCGGCTGAACTGAAAAACAGAATAAACACGTATGTTGATGACATTTTAATTGCGGAACCCACTAGGTCTGACCATAAAAATACTCTTCAAGCCTTACTTCAGACATTTCTTCAGAAAGGCCTCACAGTTAATCTGAATAAATCTCACTTTGGTATAGCTTCTATTAAATTTTTAGGCCACGTCGTTTCTGCCGACGGCATACCGCCCGATCCAGAAACACTTCAAGCATTTCGAGATATTACGATTCCCACTTCAAAAAAGCAGCTTCGTAGCTTCCTAGGACCAACTTTGTCCGTCGTTTCATTCACTATTCTGCAGTGGATACACCGAGATTATGTCAGTTAACAAGCAAAAATACTATCTGGACGGGGGATGATCAAGCTCTTTCCGATTTCTTGTACCTTAAACATACACTCTTAAATGCAGCGATACTATCACAACTTGATCTCACTAAGAACTTTTCGATCACGACTGACAGTTCCAAAACAGCCCTCGGCGTATACATCTTTCAAGACATAGAAGAAGATGGCATCATTGTTATTAAAAGCATTGCATTTGTTTATACTGTCCACCGTGATATTTAATTTCTGCTTTCTGCAAAATTTTCCCACGACCGCCTTGGACGGTGGAAGCTATATTTACACGAATTTGTCTTTACTTTAAGCTATATTGCCGGTTCTCAAAACGTGGTAGCTGATGCTTTATCCAGTTTTCTTATTGCCAGACAAGACTTTGCCACACATTTTGCCAAACTAATTGCAGTATTTAGCAAGTAGCACTTCAAAACTTTATTTCTTCATCTCTTAAAGACATTTACAAAGAACAGGATTAAGCATCTCTGGCATGTCAAGACCAATTCAACCATCAGACTTCACTACTTATTACGTAACGACCCTGTCGACATACACATCCATACAGCGACAATTGGGTCTTTTGTATACCTGAAGATATAGTCAGCTAATTAATATGGTACACGCACCTAAGTTATGCACACTATGGGTGGCGAAAGTGTTTCTTCATTCTCAGACAGAATTGTTACTTTGCGAATGTGGAAAAACGTATACGACGTGTACTACCAACATGCAAACTTCGTCAGCAAGCGAAATCATCGACAACTTCTTATATCGCTCCATTATACCACATACACCAATTCAATTACGTCACATCGACGCCGTGGATATTTATGAACGAATTCCCAGAAGCGAAACAAGATGTTCTTATGTTTCGTAGCAGTAGAACTAACTTCTATATTTGTAACATTCACACCGTTACTTAAAGGTACAGTCAAAACTGTTTCAGCAGTTCTCACAAAAGATTTCTTTTGTCATGTAAAAAAAGTTATTTCCAATAATGGGCCACAATTCTCTTCAGTTATATGAACACGTACTCTGAAAGCTAGGAAAATTACACCTGTATAAATATCCAGTTAGCATGCTTCATCAAACTTATCTGAACGTATTATGAAAGAAATTGGTTATCTTTGTCGTCTACACTGTCATAAGAAACACACCGATTGGGATAAATAATCAACACATTTAAGAAGTTATTAACTCCATCCCAAATGATTCTACATTATTGTCACCGTACATGGCTTAAACGAATGTTGAACCGCCGAGCAAAATTAAAGAATTTATAATATTCCCCCCCCCCTCCCCCCCATGAACCATGGACCTTGCCGCTGGTGGGGGCGCTTGCGTGCCTCAGCGATACAGATAGCCGTACCGTAGGTGCAACCACAACGGAGGAGTATCTGTTGAGAGGCCAGACAAACGTGTGGTTCCTGAAGAGGGGCAGCAGCCTTTTCAGTAGTTGCAGGGGCAACAGTCTGGATGATTGACTGATCTGGCCTTGTAACAATAACCAAAACAGCCTTGCTGTGCTGGTACTGCGAACGGCTGAAAGCAAGGGGAAACTACAGCTGTAATTTTTCCCGACGGCATGCAGCTTTACTGTATGATTAAATGATGATGGCATCCGCTTGGGTAAAATATTCCTGAGGTAAAATAGTCCCCCATTCGGATCTCCGGGCGGGGACTACTCAGGAGGATGTCGTTATCAGGAGAAAGAAAACGCGTTCTACGGGTCGGAGCGTGGAATGTCAGATCCCTTAATCGGGCAGGTAGGTTAGAAAATTTAAAAAAGGAAATGGATAGGTTAAAGTTAGATATAGTGGGAATTAGTGAAGTTCGGTGGCAGGAGGAACAAGACTTCTGGTCAGGTGACTAGAGGGTTATAAACACAAAATCAAATAGAGGTAATGCAGGAGTAGGTTTAATAATGAATAGGAAAATAGGAATGCGGGTAAGCTACTACAAACAACACAGTGAATGCATTATTGTGGCCAAGATAGATACGAAGCCCACACCAACTACAGTAGTACAAGTTTATATACCAACTAGCTCTGCAGATGACGAAGAAATTGAAGAAATGCATGATGAAATAAAAGAAATTAATCAGATAGTGAAGGAAGACGAAAGTTTAATAGTCATGGGTGACTGGAATTCGGTAGTAGGAAAAGGGAGAGAAGGAAACGTAGTAGGTGAATGTGGACTGGGGCAAAGAAATGAAAGAGGAAGCCGCCTGGTAGAATTTTGCACAGAGCACAACTTAATCATAGGTAACACTTGGTTTAAGAATCATAAAAGAAGGCTGTATACATGGAAGAACCCTGGAGATACTAAAAGGTATCAGATACATTATATAATGGTAAGACAGAGATTTAGGAACCAGGTTTTAAATTGTAAGACATTTCCAGGGGCAGATGTGGACTCTGACCACAATCTGTTGGTTATGACCTGTAGATTAAAACTGAAGAAACTGCAAAAAGGTGGGAATTTAAGGAGATGGGACCTGGCTAAACTAAAAGAACCAGAGGCTGTACGGAGTTTCAAGGAGAGCATAAGGGAGCAATTGACAGGAATGGGGGAAAGAAATACAATAGAAGAAGAATGGGTAGCTTTGAGGGATGAAGTAGTGAAGGCAACAGAGGATCAAGTAGGTAAAAAGACGAGGGCTAGTAGAAATACTTGGGTAACAGAAGAAATATTGAATTTAATTGATGAAAGGAGAAAATATAAAAATGCAGTAAATGAAGCAGGCAAGAAGGAATACAAACGTCTCAAAAATGACATCGACAGGAAGTGCAAAATGGCTAAGCAGGGATGGCTAGAGGACAAATGTAAGGATGTAGAGGCTTATCTCACTAGGGGTAAGATAGATACTGCCTACAGGAAAATTAAAGAGACCTTTGGAGAAAAGAGGACCACTTGTATGAATATTAAGAGCTCAGATGGAAACCCAGTTCTAAGCAAAGAAGGGAAAGCAGAAAGGTGGAAGGAGTATATAGAGGGTCTATACAAGGGCGATGTGCTTGAGGACAATATTACGGAAATGGAAGAGGATGTAGATGAAGATGAAATGGGAGATACGATACTGCGTGAATAGTTTGACAGAGCACTGGAAGAACTGAGTCGAAACAAGGCCCCTGGAGTAGACAACATTCCATTGCAACTACTGACGGCCTTGGGAGAGCCAGTTCTGACAAAACTCTACCATCTGGTGAGCAAGATGTATGAGACAGGCGAAATACCCTCAGACTTCAAGAAGAATATAATAATTCCAATCCCAAAGAAAGCAGGTGTTGACAGATGTGAAAATTACCGAACTATCAGTTTAATAAGTCACAGCTGCAAAATACTAACGCGAGTTCTTTACAGACGAATGGAAAAACTAGTAGAAGCCGACCTCGGGGAAGATCAGTTTGGATTCCGTAGAAATGTTGGAACACGTGAGGCAATACTGACCCTACGACTTATCTTAGAAGCTACATTAAGGAAGGGCAAACCTACGTTTCTAGCGTTTGTAGACTTAGAGAAAGCTTTTGACAATGTTGACTGGAATACTCTCTTTAAAATTCTGAAGGTGGCAGGGGTAAAATACAGGGAGCGAAAGGCTATTTACAATTTGTACAGAAACCAGATGGCAGTTATAAGAGTCGAGGGACATGAAAGGGAAGCAGTGGTGGGGAAGGGAGTGAGACAGGGCTGTAGTCTATCCCCGATGTTATTCAATCTGTATATTGAGCAAGCAGTGAAGGAAACAAAAGAAAAATTCTGAGTAGGTATTAAAGTCCATGGAGAAGAAATAAAAAACTTTGAGGTTCGCCGATGACATCTTAATTCTGTCAGAGACAGCAAAGGACTTGGAAGAGCAGTTGAACGGAATGGATAGGGTCTTGAAAGGAGGATATAAGGTGAACATCAACAAAAGAAAAACGAGGATAGTGGAATGTAGTCGAATTAAGTCGGGTGATTTTGAGGGAATTAGATTAGGAAGTGAGACACTTAAAGTAGTAAAGGAGTTTTGCTATTTGGGGAGCAAAATAACTGATGATGGTCGAAGTAGAGAGGATATAAAATGTAGACTGGCAATGGCAAGAAAAGCGTTTCTGAAGAAGAGAAGTTTGTTAACATCGAGTATAGATTTAAGTGTCAGGAAGTCATTTATGAAAGTATTTGTATGGAGTGTAGCCATGTATGGAAGTGAATCATGGACGATAAATAGTTTGGACAAGAAGAGAATAGAAGCTTTCGAAATGTGGTGCTACAGAAGAATGCTGAAGATTAGATGGGTAGATCACATAACTAATGAGGAAGTATTGAATCGGATTGGGGAGAAGAGAAGTTTGTGGCACAACTTGACCAGAAGAAGGGATCGGTTGGTAGGACGCGTTCTGAGGCATCAAGGGATCACCAATGTAGTATTGGAGGGCAGCATGGAGGGTAAAAATTGTAGAGGGAGACCAAGAGATGACTACACTAAGCAGATTCAGAAGGATGTAGGTTGCAGTAGGTACTGGGAGATGAAGAAGCTTGCACAGGATAGAGTAGCATGGAGAGCTGCATCAAACTAGTTTCAGGATTGAAGACCACAACAACAACATAACATTTCCTGCTTCACGATGACTGTGTCACCATGAAGTCATCGACACTGTAATCAACAATATTATCGTGTAGTTGAATGAAGAAAGAAACAACAGAAACAGGTAAGTCATCTCCTCGAATTTAAAATTTGTCGGAAAGTATTATTACATTATTCGTCATCTTTCCAACAAAGCCAGAAATAGGTGCAACAAGTTAGAGTTGCTGTGGAGTAGTCCATACAGAATAAGACATATGCGGCATCCAAATGTTGTTCATGTAGAAACTTTGAGTACGAAAATGTCACGTGCGAACTACCATATCAGTAATGTAAAACATTTTATTGACTGAAACCATTTTTTTCCTTGATTGAGACGATATTTGATACTACAATATCACAGCGTGATATAATGATTCCTTTTGCATTTTTCTCTAGTTTTAGCAATTTTATTTCCACTATGCACTATGAATTTGCTATTTGTCTTCTAATTTAGTACCATTTTATGCAGTACTATAGCACTTTCTTGGTAGAGAGAAGATTTTGCATGGTTACTGTGTATTGTCATTACTATTTACTCATCGTGTTCATTCACTGTTTCAGAACAAGCTGGTACCATTTAAAATAAAATAAGAAGAAGTAAACAAATATCCATTTTGAAGCTTCGAGGATTGCAACATGTTAATGCAAAATGAACGAAACAAGGGTAACAAAGGTCATCCTTCGTCATATAATAGCTAATTTGTTTCATGCAGGTTTCGCAGGAAACAACAAAGAATAAACTTAAAGGTAACATCCATATACTACAAATTAATTTATATACTTTCACTAATTAATTCTTTGGAGCAATATTAAGAATGACATGTACTAAGGGTTTTTCTGTGTATGCTAGATGTAATTTTCAATTTGATTATGGTAATATTCTACGAACTGATAATAATGAAGACACAATGACGTTCTACTAACAGAAGTGATGACACAGAGGTCACACTGTCATAATGAGAAATGTTTTGTGATAATTTGAAGTTAATGAAAACACAATAACTGGTTAATGGTGATACAGATACTATTTTTTAACTATTGTAGAAGAACATGACATTACTTGGTACACAAATATAATACTCCTTGTATTACAAAGAAAAGATTTGCTTCTGAACGATAGAGCAGTCATGTATGTTCTGCTTGACACACTGCATTTTTTCAGAACTAATGATACTTTTATATAATATGTACACTGACATTTAGCACCTGCTGATATTATTTTTGTTTGCATTAACTATTCCATTAACAGTTGCAGCATAATAATTTCTTCATGCTTTACAGGTACAACTAGCCATTTCTCAACGCCCCTTTTTGTATGGTTTGCAATTTGTGCTTACACTATATGCTTCTAGTTGTTAAGTCATTCTCATTTCTTTAACATTTTCATGTCTATAATTAGAATAGTCTTGTGATCACACATTTTATTTTGTTTTATTCTGACTGACCAAGTTGAAGACTATGGACGATAAAGATTTTCTTTTGCAGCAAAAGTATAATTTCCTCTGCCTTATTCCTACTTTTCCCAGTAGTTATGCCCAGTCCTTACATCTGCTATTATTATTTTAGTTCCACTTCTCTTTACGAGATATTTTACTTATCTCTAGTCAATATTTGCAACAAATACCATTTTCAAATCTCATGTAGTGTACAGATATTCTACTATACTGATCTTTCTTATGAGCTCTGACAGCATATAGACTGGTTTATAAGAACTAATTATTTTGTCGTTTATTACTGTCATTCTTCACGTACTATTTTCTAGAATTATTGCCTGTTTACATTAAGTTTTCAAGCCTACTTATTGACTCAGCTACCGTCAGAATTTACTGTACACGCAGACAGAGGGGGGTACACTGGTGGTGTTAGGTTGATAGGTAATAGGAGAATAAGACCGTAGCTCTGATCTCCTTAAGCACTCAATCAGCAGAAACCAACCACAAATATTTCATACATTTTACATCAGTACTTCAGAAGTCACGGGACGGTTTGTGGAAAAGTGTACTTCTGTTACCACTGACTGATACCCCTCCCCTTCGCAATTCCACTGGTGTATGGCGCGTTGGAAGAGTGACTGTCGGTAGGCCTCGGCATTAGTAGTAATTTCTCGAGATTTCTCGCCGCGGTCATTTTGCGAGATGTATGTGGGAGGAAGTCTTCACTGAAAGTACTCTCTACAAATTTCAATAATAAACCTGTCTGTGACGCACAACGCCTCTGCGGTAATATCTGTCACTGGAGTTGTTTAGCATCCCTGTAACGCTCTCGCACCGACTAAATGATGCCGTGACGAAACACACCGCTTTTCATGGGATCTTCTCTCTCTATTTCTTCTGTCAGTCCTGCCTGGTAAGGGTCTTAAATACTGTACTTAAGATAGAAAGAAGAAATATTTTCCAAGCTTGAAATATTAGTAATTAAAAAAACACACGCACACACAAAACCCCTCCCTCCCTCCCTCCCTTCCCCTCCTCTCCTCTCCTCTCCTCTCCCCTCCCCTCCCCAAAGGGCAAAAGAATTCGGCTTCCTTGCACTTCTGAATAATTGTAATACAACTAAAGGAAAACCTGGTTGATAAGTCTCGCTTCCTCATCCTCCCATACCTATTTGGTTATAAAACTTGTTCTAAAAACGATATCCTTAAGTACTGTGAGATGTCCTCAAACGACTTTGACGCTCCTTCTTGAGGTGAGCATCGCTCCATTGTTAATACTTTCTAGTGAGAAATTCTGTGTTCAGCTACAATGTATTAATCCTTTGTCAACAGTGTGCAGTGATAAATTGTATATCTAACCAGTAATTTATTAGATAATACACCATCTATGTCTCATATCAGCATTTAATTCTTTGTTGCCCACTGCAATAAAACAGGCTTTTCGCCAAGCTATGAAGACCCAAAGGATATCTGCCGGTCACCTTGTTGTCCTCTATCGTGTGCTGTCATAGGGATGCGGTGTGGGGGCGCATGTGACCAGCACAGTGCTCTCAGTTTTCGTGACGTGCAGCCGCTACTATTCGGGCAAGTAGCTCCTCAGTTGGCATCACGTGGCTGAGTACAGCCCTTACCTGTACACTGTAATACCACCATACACTTCGAATTACACCTCAGTTTCTTTGTTGGTTGCACGTTCTTTGCTTCATACTACCCCAGAACACTGTAATAACATGTTTGAAACGTTTACACTATAAGTGGACTTGTTACCAACAAAATGATATCGTAAAAAATAAAAAAAAGTTATAAACTTAGCTAGAAATGTGGGCTTTCTTACGTAATTACTACGACTGTTCGCCAACAGCAAAGTCTGTTAAGGTAAGTTATTACTACAACTGGCTGACCTGCACGATCGATTAACGACAGTGGCTGGTGCCACCAGCAAGCCTGAGTATGGTTTTTAGGCAAATTCTGGGTTGGTCCCCAATTTCTACTTCATAAAGCAACTGTTAAAATACGAACATACACAGAACAAAGTTTACTCATTTCACAGACAGGTGGTGCACACGACTGCCCTCTCTTGGGTAACGGAGTACTGTGGTGGCAGTATGGACATTCGGCCACAAAGTTAAATAAAAATAAATTTGCAAAATCTGATAATTCGTAGTAAACGGGACTAACGCTAACGCTAAGAAGAAGAAGGCGAAGAAAAAGAAGAGTGTTCTCAATGGTTCAGGTTACACTCACATTAAATGAAGAGTTACGTGCGAAAAGCGATCCGGTCAGTTTCATTCACGATTTTTTTTTAATTTCTTGAATCGTTTCTAGAATACTGGACATGTTTTCGCAAGGTCTGATTACTAATTTTCTAAGAGTTCACAGGTTCTATACCACACACATACACACGCACACACAAACTGCTTCGTCTTTGGTAAAAAATAAAGTTTACAGTGAAAACATACACTATGGATGCTACACAAAAGTGTAGATTTACAGAATATTAACAAGCTGTCTTTTCATTGATAAGCTACCGAACCCACATTATCGATGGCTATACTCGTACTATCGAATCATCGTCTAGGGCTAACCTGCTTCCATAACAGTTTCTACTGAGCAAGAACATCGGTCTTCGAACTACTGTGTATCGCACGTAACACAACGGGACCCTTATTCTTAAAGGAGAGAGTAGTGGTCAACCTAGCAAAATAGTCCAACAAACGTACTCTCGGGAACAAGTGCTTCTTGAGATGTGGGCCATTTTACTTGTGTGAGAACGGCCAGAATCCAGAGGTGCGGGCTATTTACTTGTTAACACCCATTGCTCATTTCTTGTCGATTGTGTTAACCAATATCACTTACTGCGTGTGCAAACTGCCAGGGTAAAAAACTCTTATTCCAGTATACAGATCGGCCTGAGATTTTAATTGCAAATGAGGGGCAATGTACCCAAGGCGGGATAATATATTAGCATTATTACCTCGTGTGGGTAGATGAAAATCGTCGATTGATCATGGACGCAAATCATCACGTTCGATTTAGTTACAACATGTAGGCAGGACAAATTAACAAGTGATGTTTATCAGCAATTTCTGCCGAAGCATTTCCCGCGCTATTGGAATACGTTACCCTTGCACATAGACAACAAATGTGATTTATACATGAGAGCTACCACATGATTTTCCACGTAACGTACGACTATATAAGACGTTGAATGACCGATGGATTGGTTGAGACAGTCTAGTAGCATGGTTTCCCCGTACACCTGGTCATAGTCCCTTAGAATATTCTAAATTTTAGATGTTTATATTGGTAAGAACCGGAAGTGGAAGTCACATCTTGCACATCATCTTAGGCGTCTAAGCTACGCAACCTTTCCGTTACAGATATCAGATTTTGGATGTGAAAATGTCAAAAGATGAACTTTCACCCTGTTTTCGTTCACTAATGTCTTACGCTGTCATATTATGAAGTAATTCGCCCTTGATGAAAACATTGTTTGTTGCACGGAAGCGTTTAATGAGGATTAGCGTGGCGCCCGCTGCTTCTTTCGCGAAGACTGTGTGGCCTGCATAGATCTTTTGATTTTCATTTAATCTAATTTTTACGTTGTTCACAATTTTCAACAACTTCTAAACTTTTAACGCTCATTAAGGACATATAAGCACGGTCTTTTCCAAATGTACTCTGGCCAACAAGCGACTCTGATAACTGGACTCCAAATTTCGTTAATCATGCCTTTTGCGTTCTTCTGGAAATATTTTCACAAAGACTTTCATACCCTAACAAATATTTCTTTATACCTAACCGAGAAGTGGACTAACAAATTTCATATATTTAGCTTTAAATTTTGAATTATAACGAAACATTTTTCTTAAAAATTTTCACCACCTATTTCACTCCTTTAGGTGTTGATTTTCCAAATACACTGAAATACGTATTTTATTAATTTTTAGCTGAGAAGTAAAATACGAACTTTTTGCAGATGTAGCTTTAAAATGCTCCAGTAGTTTTTTAGTAATCATTTATTTTCAAAAACACATTTACGCACCACTACATCCCCATAGTGGTTTAATTTCCAGAAATGCTGAAACACAATGTTTTTTTTATTCCATAGTGAGAAATCAAATACCTACTTTTCGTAGTTCTAGTTTCAAAATTGTCTTAATAGTGACATACTTTCAAAAAGCCTCTCATTTATTGTTTCATGCTCTTAACAGTGGAAATTCGGAAATGATGCCTATTGTAAGATATCCACACCCTCTCCAAATTTCAAGTTTCTGTCCTTAGTGGTTTTGGCTGGGCAATGATGAGTCAGGGAGTCAGTCACTCGGGACATTGTCTTTTATCTATAGAAAGGAGATAAAGTGTGCTGTTCGCAGTAGAACCTCTTGCAAACAGCAGGCTGCAGTTGGTCGTACTGAAAACACTTCACAGTACATTTACTCCTTTGTCAATTTCGTTGTCAGCACTCAGTCACAGTTTCTAAACAGCAGTACCATTCACAAGTATAATACTTGAAACAGAAAGAGTTACACTGTCCATCATTCAGCCTTAGTGCGGCACAGCAGAGTACAAACATAAAAATCTCTGACCTCCAACGCAGTGCTGTAAAAGATTTAATGCATACTAAAATTAACTTCCAACACAAACTGAAATCTTATCTGCTTCACAACTCCTACTACCCCATAGAATAATTTATGAATGTGTAATAGTATGGTTGTTTTGTGTGTGTGTGTGTGTGTGTGTGTGTGTGTGTGTGTGTGTGTGTGTGTGTGTTTAAGAGAAGGAGAGAGAGAGAGAGAGAGAGAGAGAGAGAGAGAGACCGAACATAGTTAAGCATAAAGCACTGCATGTATCTAATCAAGTACATAAGAAACCATGAAAACTGTCAACATGTCGCCATCTTCCTTGTGACAAAATTTGTATAGATAGGATGAATTACCTACAACTCGCACTGCAGATATCGCGGATATGGAAAATGCTATTGATGTGCGATTATCGTGAATGGATTGGTAGTCAGGAGCTCGTATTGTTAGCCAATCAACAGGATGTAACAATAATTAGTAAGTGTATTTCTTTGGGCGAACAACCGCTTTTCTCAAATGGAACAATGCCTATTGACACTTTACGTGCTAAAGGAAGGATAAATTAGAATGTCAATGGTATTTGTTGCAGCATTCAAGTGCGAGTCGTTTGCGTGATACCGTATTTTGAAAAGTTGCCACACCAACACTTGCACGTTACCTGTGGCAGCACACACTAAAAAACAACACAAGTCCATGCACCTTGTTATGTGGATTCTGACCAGTAACGAAACAACTGACCATCCATGGTTCTGTTCAAAATAGCCATCATCAGCGGCAATACACGCTCCCAGTCTGGTACGGAACGATTGCTGCACACGTGCTAGCGTTTAAGCGGAGATGTCTGAGCAATCTGAAGTAATACATAGTTGCGTATCATCGAGCGTAGTTGGTAAGTCTTTGCAGAAAGCGTTTTTCAACTTTCCTCAAAGAAAAGAGTCAACAGGCGCCAATCATGGAAACGGTCTGGCCAGGTTCCAGGTCCTCTGCTCCTAATCAAACGATCTGGAAGCAACTGGTGAAGACATGCTGTAGTACTCCGTGCGCTGTGGACTGGACAGGATCATGTTGGTACCATAGGTTCTTCCTAGTCTGACGAGGAACGTCTTCTAGCATCTGTGAAATGTTTTGTCTACGAAAAACCGGCCAATGAGCTGATACTTCACTATCCCACCACACGTTAGTAGTGTGTGATGATGGCCGCATGGGTGCTATTTTGATACCAAATTGATACGCAAATTACTTAAATTTATCAATTAATCACCCCCACCCCCTTCCCCAGATGACATGAGTTTCCGCAATAGGGACATGGGTCCCCTTCATCTACTCGTCCTTCCCGCTCCGCCCCCCTTCCCCCCCCCCCCCCCCCCACCAACCCTGTTGGCAGAAATTTCAAATTTTCATGGGAATTTCGAATTCTGGTGGGAATTTCGAATTTTGGTGGGAACTTCTTTCTTCCAGGGTTGTGACGACGCCCCACCGCACCAACCACCCAGGAATTAAAAATGGTGGTTCCCTTTCTGGGACTTGAACCCCAGTCCTTCTGGATATAAAATCCAAGTGCACCCCCTAACGCACTGAAACTGTTCCGATGCAGGAGAGTAAGGTTCGGTGAATGTTGCTTACTTATTTTCGTTGGAAACCTCAAGTAAAGATCGGTCCTAATTACGTAATTAATCATTAAGATCGGTCCCAATTACACAACTGTATGCATAGCGCTGCACAGAGGGCGCCTAAAATCGCAGTACAGCTCAAAAATTGACGATGCCATACAACTGGTGTTATCTTGCTCGGAAAAAATTACACAATACCACTAGTGGCCGACGTACTCAAACTCTACGCTTCATATAGATACGAAAAAGGGGTTACTATTCAACTACTGAGTTTCAACTACTTTTCAAGGTCACCCAACTAGCCACTTTCCCCATCTGAAATACATGCACATGGATTATTGTACATAGGAAATGTCTTAGGATTTTTGGTAGATTAGCGAATAAGACAGTAAAATATTCTAGTACCAAATCTTTGTTGGTTAGGTGTAGTTTTAATAATGTCCAATGAAATTTTAAACTTATAACTTAAATCCACATCTGAATCATTTGTTTCTTTCTCCAGCCAGTAATCTGACAAATACAGAGAATTCTCTAATTTTCCTGTAAACTACGCCTTTTATTGCTTTAACAATTAGTTCTGCTTATTTTTTGCATTTCTCCTAGATGAAAACATTCGGGGATTTTAATTTTTCCTCTTATTTCCTGTATGACAATGTTGTTATTACACTCCACATCTTCCTGGCTGCAGACTGCCAGATCTTCCGCTGCACATTTTTCTGGGATTTGGGTTTAAAACATTTAAGTTTACAGCTTTTGTAAACGAAATGATATTAAAGGTTGTTGTTCAGTTGGTTTTAAGCTTTGTTCTGTTACTAACTGCGGCCGAGAGGTTCTAGGCGTTTCAGTCTGGAACCGCGCTGCTGTTGCGGTTTCAGGTTCGAATCCTGCCTCGGGCATGAATGTGTGTGATGTCCTTAGGTTAGTTAGGCTTAAGTAGTTCTAAGTCTAGGGGACTGATGACCTCAGATGTTAAGTCCCATAGTGCTTAGAGCAATCTGAACCATCTGTTACTAGTGTATGACATCAAGCCCATCACATTTCATTATAATGTATCCATCCTTTTTAGCCGGATCCAAGGAGGAATGGAGTTTGATGAACAGATTTTTCGTGTGTCCTTTAACATAGTAAATATGCTCCAATCCGTTGTTTTCGTCCAGAACTCCAACATATGGCCACTTACCACTGCTCTTTACACTAAATGCTACTACCTTGTACTCGCCAGTCGTAGTAAGATTTCTCCATACATTGTGTTTAAAGCCAAATGCAAACCCGGCCTGCACCTCCGCAGTAGCCTCTTTCTTTTCCATTTTCAGCTTATATTCTTCCTATATAGCAGTTGTCTTTTCCGTAAGCTCATGTTTTCTTTTCTTTAGTTAGATGTGCTCGATTTCCAGTTGCCTTTTACGTACGCATAACACATTAACTATGCTTGAAGATGTAATTTGTTTAATGCGGTATGGTTTAATTCTGTGTAATGCATTTACTCTTTCTATTAGGACTTGTGGAATAATATTGTTCATGTCAAGCAATCCCGATTGTACAATATCTATATCGGACGTATTCCGGAGACCAATGAGAACTGCTAAAAATAAGTTCCTCCTGCCTTAATACAACACTTTTATATAATATTTACATCGTCTTTATTGGAGTCAAAGTTAAAAACCTTCATGTAGTTTATAGGTAGATCATTAAAACTGCATGCAGACCGAACATAGCTGATAAGATTTTCTCGGTGTGGAGTATCTGGAAGACTGACTTGTTCATCTGGCAATTTTCGGGTATTCTTACTACCCCAACGCACAAACTGCAGAATGTTATTAAACACAACACAACTGTACGTTCACCGTTAACTGATGCCACATGGAAGCAAGAGGCTGCTTTTTTTGTCTAATACACGTAAACACTCGTTCACAGCGTGATCTAAATGAAGAGCTTTGTGGGATATTCGGAACGGAAGGTAACCCTATGGCGAGGCTACGCTTGACGATTAACATTTCTAGTGGTCATTTTGATGCGTATGTTTTACCTCAAAGTGATGAATTTTCTATTATAACACTCGTTATTCAACCTGACTGCTTCACACACACTACATCTGACTCAGCTGTATCCAATTTACGGAAATCATCTTCTAACTACACTTACTGCAATAGTTGTAGGGAACGTCGTGTTATATGCACTGATGTTACAAGGAGGAAGCAATTGAAGGATTCGTCAAAAAATATATAGAAAATAAGCCGTAAGTAAACAGAGGAGCAGCAATAATGTACCACGGAATTAAGCCAAAAGAACATAGGGCAGCGAATGTTAGATATGACCGAAACAATCCTGGAAGGAAAGCTAAGGAACGCGGTCACCAATGGGGAGCCACATCTAACTCATTCATGAGAAGTAATTCGGAAGCATTTTATGAGGTCAATAGTGACGTGGTTTTAGGTAGTACGAGATAATCATGTAAGTACCGTAAAACCCTTAAGTGGAAGGGACAGGCTCACTAAATGTGCTGCAGTGCTGGCAAGGTGCAGCTTCCGCCCTTTGACGCTTCACCCGAGCCTCTTTAGTCTGCTTACTGAGAGGCACCCAGAGCATGTCCACTCCATAAATCGTATACGAAAGCACAGGGGCTATTTCCAAATGACATCATTTGGAGCCAAGCAGATTAATAAGACGGTTTCATGCTGACTTGAAGGTTCAAGGGCAAGTATGTCATTTGGCCGGAAGTCTGTTACCGGAACTTAAGCAGGAAGCACAGTTTCTTCGAACGTATTTTATGAGTGAGGACGAAAGAGAAGTACGAGTACGTTTGAGATGCAGCAGCTTTTCCGGCGTGAAACTAACATTAATAAAATCTCTGAAAAATACATTACATGGCGTTAACAACTACATAAAACATGTAAAAACAGCTGGTCGCTTTAAACCACCCACTGCAAACTGGTTGTAACCCGACAGTGACAGCTCCTCCAGAGCCACGGCAATATATTGCAGCGCATCAACGAAGTTGATCTGTCGTACGATGCTCTACAATCTGCGTTGAATTTTTGTAGTGGCAGAGATGGGCACTCTATAGATTTGCCCCAGTTAGACCATGAGACCAAACTGCCCCTCAAAAGATTTTTTTCTGCCGCAAATTTCTACTCCTACCGTATAATGGTTAGGCAAGGAGAAGACAACCACCTAATATACTCTATTATTCTAATATACTCTATTAGCCAATATTCAATTGAAATATGCGCTAAATCAGAAACTGAAAGCTTAAACTCTATAAGAAACACCCAGGCGCAATTGAATGTGGATACCTCTGCGCATCTCAAAGATGCCGTTGGGAGACTGAATGCCGATGCTACCCAGCTTGGTCAGATGATGATACTGCCATCATGTTTTACTGATGGCCCACTTTATTTACTTGAACGTACTAGGGCGCTTTGAATTATGTCCGCCATTACGGCCGTCCTAATTTATTTACAACGTGCACCTGTAATTCCAACTGGACTGTCACGACATTATAGCCTTAGTGTTCCATCTTAAGTTTAAGAAAATGCTGGACCTCTTGACTAAGGGAAATATGTTCAGACCAGTGCAAAATTTTATTTTCTCTGTGAAGTCGTAAAAGCATGGCTTACTACACGTTCGCATATTGTTGTGACCCGAACGAACCATAACATGATCGATCCTGAGCAAGACCCAATTCTTCACGATGTAGTTAAGGCTAATATAATCCATGGACCATGTGGTAGATTAAACCGAAATTCATTTTGCATCAAAGGAAACAACTGCAACAAAAGGTACTTCAGATCAATTCTTAAAGACACCCAAAAGGCAGTACTGAAGGAGGTTACCTGGTGACAGTAAAAACGAAAACCGTTGGACGGTACCTTACAACGCAGTACTTTTATGTACTGTCAGTGCTCAAATTAACTTCGAGTACTGCAACTCCGCCATATCTATTAAATACATTTGCAAACATATAAATAAGGTAGTGATCAGGCGGAATTCTCCTTGAAAAAACTAGAAGATGAGGTAAAATTTTATGAAAGTGGCCGTTACAGCAGCAGTTCTGAAGCAGTCTGGAAAATGTTGGCCGTTCCTAATCGTGATAGATACACTACAGTCACTCATCTTTCCGTCTTTCACAAAACGGTCAGCGTGTTTATTTTCACATCCGTAAACGTGGCTGAAAGATCCCCCCACAAATCACACTACTGGCCTTGCAAAACCGACCGATTTGCTAAAACTCTATTGTACTTCCTACTATGTACGGAATAACGACAAGTTTTACAGGAAGCAAACGGGAGTTGAGAGTGACTGGTTGGGCACGAGTGAAGAAAGACTATGCACGTGGAAGAGTTTACACCACTGATCGTCAAATATTTTGGCATTGTGTAGTGGCTCCTCGGTCCGCATATGTACGGACATTATTATCAGTTAGTGACCTACATAAATTAGTATGTTGTGGGGATCCAAAAGACTATCAATAGTAATGGCGCGGCAAGTTCTCCGCTGGCCCCATGTGCTTATCGTTAAAAGTCGGCAGCATTCGGAACACTTTGTATCGACTGTTCTCTGTTTAGAGTATTTTACACACAAAAAGAGAAGAGAGCCTTCTGCTTTAGACGCTATTACTACAACCTAAGCGCGACCTATCTCTGCCTGCTGCCACAATCATCCAGGGATTCCTCTTTTATTCCACGTTTTCCTCATTTGCTGCCTCAAAGTCTGGGTCTCCATCACTGTCATCTGAACACACAAAATTATCTTCCTCCTCACCAAATTATCTTTTATCTGTGTCTGTCAGCTTCTACGAGCAAATCACCCAGCATATTAGCGTCAAAGTCTAACTCAGTCTCTTCCATACTGTGCAGATTTCAGTGGCAGAAGACGAGATAAACACAGGAGGAGAGTAATGTGATAAAAACTATCACTCTTCTAACCGCGAATTCTTCATATTTCACCAGAGATGAAACACCGATATAAATTCTGGGCGATAAAACAAATATGACAACTATTAGACAAGTGGTACGTTGATATTAAACATTCGTGATATCAACGACAAGAATATCAGTGTCAGCAAACAGCTGGAGTCAGGCAATAAATAAAATTAAGCCAATGTTAACAACAATGTTTGCCATGAAGGTAGTCAAGACAACGTGCCACTCATGTGTTCGTATAGGTGGGAACCGTGAAGAGAAACCAAGTGCAGTCGTAAATTTTACGAGGGTTTAGTAATCTAGGGTTAACGATCCTATGTTTTGTGAGACTGTGGAAGATACAATACGAAGATTAATTGATGCAAAGTACGCAATTGTAAATGTGTTCTAGTAGCAAAGGAGGGATATCTAAAATAATTTTTGTGCTACAGTCCACTACATATTTCGTCCGGTGCAAACAAAAGCTACCTCCACCGCGAGAAACCATACGACTTGCGTCAAACGAAGACTAGGCCAGAGCAACGCCACTGTCATATCCCTGTGACAAAAAAGCGCGCCCTTAACGTATTCATTTGATCATGGAAACTATCGTTTATGGACTAATATCGACTGACACCGAGTTGTGTAGCTCATCAATCATTTCTGTAAATTATTTCAATAATTAATCACCATTTACAGCTTGCACTTCATCCTCATGTCCTCTGTAAATGTCGTTACAAACGCGGTAATGCTTCGAAAGTGCTACACATTTTCTGAATTGATATTAAATATTAAAATACATTTACAGCAGTCTTCCAAAAGATTCTCTCTACATAGGTGTATGTATAAACAGAACAATATTCACTGTTAACCAGCCAGTCATTATGGTGCTGTATAAAAATCGTCATACTCAGTGGCCGCTTCGGTCATGTTGGCAGGTCGGACATTTTGTGACATTTCAGCTTGCACTTTAGAATGGCTGTAAAGACGGAATCATGATTTTGTGAAACAAATGAAAAATAATTTACAGTGTAATTGCGGAAATGTATTTCGAAGCTGTTGCGTATGTAGCGGAAATGCTGCGAGTCCGCCGTTTTACCTGCGAATCGTGTGATCGTTGTCTTTTACGAGTGAATCGAGTCCACTTGTAGTCGACAACAGACTCAAGTGACGATTGGGCTAGGGGCGGAGACCCAAGAGCCGAGTCTACGGCCACACGGAGACGGCGACTTCGGAGACGGCGCCAGGCGAGTTTAAATCGATTACTCGTATACGGAGCTCATTTCTGATCTCTGCTCGCCGCCTCGCCATCAGGCAACCTGCAGTCGACAGACTGTATGTGTGCGGGAAAATAATCCCACTTGACCTGACGTCTGGGGCTTTCGAAGTCTTTGCCCAGGGTCCGCAGTTTAAGTGATGGGAGGTCTAGCTGTATCTGACTCCTTCGTCGAATAATATTACTGTATAGTCGCTGACAACGATCGCTGATGTTTGTGATGTAACAACTTCTAATATAGTGAAAATAAGAATTTTAAACTGCCGCTCACATGTATGACGACAATTATTCGAGGGAAGTATTCGCAGGAGTCGAGAGTTGGCGTTGACCGGAATAACAGTTGTAGTGGTATGGGCCAACGATGGAATTCGCCAGTGATAGAATTTCACAGAATGATTGCCAGAAGTTTGAGAGTGTAGAAAATAGCAAGAAGCGCTGCTAATTAATTTTCAATAAAATATTTAAGTGTAATTGACCTTATCCCTGTGAAAAAATAGTTCATGTGTCCTGCGTAGTCTTATAATGTTCATGTTGATTGGCAGGTGCATACGAAGGGAGCAGGAAAGGAAGGCACTCATTAATAATTTTATCATTTATTTCAAAGTACTTTTATTTAAGATCAACCACAAACTTTATTGTAATGTCATTAACCGAGAACTTTAAAAAATTACAAAAATCCAATGACCTTAATTTCCGAGACCCTTTATATCCTAAGGGTACGTAAAAAAGCTACAGTTGTTCTTGAATATAGATTTTTATTTATTCTAAACGCAAAGTAGAATTGAGCAAAAAACAAAAAGTTTGATTAATGGGACCCATGTTGTTATTTTTAGCTGTGTCGTCTATATTTGCATTTTCTGAACTATATGCAATGCTTACTAGGTCTTCTAAATGACCGGACAAGCAATTACGATATTTATTTTTCCAGTAGTCCGTTTTTGAAAAAGAAGTCTTACAAAGTTCAGTTCAAGGGAATTATTTTAAAATAAACTGTGCTCTGTCTTGTAAATTTTTACAATTGCTAGGCACGCAACTCCAAAATTCAATGTACTCTTGCTTTTCATGACGTTCCATAAATTGAGTTTTAAGCTGTGTGTCATGTTGAAGTTGGATTATTTCATTTATCAAACGACTTTTATGAAAACGAAATTTTCAGAACAATTTGAGATGATGTTCAACATCCCAAGCGTTTTGTACTAGAATGGATCAGCCTCAAACTTTTCTAACATCTGCAGACCTGTTTTTTTTTGTATTTTTTTCCAAATATTACTTGAAATAGGACATGTTTTGGTAAATACTTTCGACGAGTAACATCGGAGCATAGCAACAGCTAGACAATTAGACAAATATTTTTTAAGATCTATTACACGCATTACAATTTTGCCTCAAATGCCAATATTTTATTAGTGATTTGCCCAATTATTCTGTTTGGTCTTTCCATTTCCAAACTAAGCGTGCTAAATTTTTGTGTAAGATTAGGTAAGGAGCTCTAATTGTCCACCATTCATCATTAGCAAGATCCACATATTGTTTGCTGCTTTATTGTAAGAAAGAAATAATTTCAGATTTCAAGCTAAAAAACTGTTCTAGCGCTTTTCCTTTGCATAACAATCTGACAGCAATACACAAGACATCACTGTAATAATCTTGTAATTACTCCAGGAGTTCTTTAAATATTTGTTGATTAAGTTCATGTACAAGAAAGAAATTTATAACGCTTGTGGCGGTTTCCATAACATCTTTCAATATGTTATTTAAATTTGACAAGCCAAATATTCTTGGTGCAGTAACCAGTGAATGGAGAGTAAATCTGGTAAATTACATTCCTTCTTAATCAGTGTTATCAAATCACTGTTTATGCTAGTCGTTGCTGGACAGCTGTCTGTACACACTGATATTTAATTACTTACAAGTAAGCCATCCTTATTATTAAATCTTTAATTGCAGCCATTAAATCACAAACTTTTGTGTGACGTCTCATTGTTATAATAGGTAATAAGTCTTCTATTACCCGTCATTTGAGTAGTAAAATACAAATAATGACACTATGCAATCGGAACTATATTTGCACTGGAATCATGTGCATGACAGATGTTCCATGTTTTTAATTTATTAATTACCCCTTCCCCCACTTCCATGGAAACATCTTCTATGTGGTGGCGACAGGTAGATGCCGATAGCTTAAGTTTATTTATTTCAGCCCATATTTGTTTACTACTTGAGAAACACTGAAACAAAGTTGGAGAAATGGTTATACTGCGTTGTTTCAACGATTCAGTATCACTGAAAGATTTTATATTTTTTGCTAGAATATTACATACTTCGTATGATGCTTCAACCCCCCCCCTGGTCCCCCCTGAACCGTGGAGCGTGGACCCCCCTGTCGGTGGGGTGGTTTGCGTGTCTCAATGATAAAAATAGCCATACCGCAGGTGCAACTAAAAATGGAGGGATATCTGTCGAGACGCCAGACAAACGTGTGGTTCGTCAAGCAGCCTTTTCAGTAGTTGTAGGGGAGACTATCTGGATCATTGGTTGATACGGCCTTGGAAGAAAGCAAGAACAAACTGCAAACTTAATTTTTCCTGAGGGCATGCAGCTGTACTGTACTGTTCAATGATGATGGCGTCCTCTTGGGTAAAATATTACAGAGGTAAAATGTCCCTCATTCGAATCTCCAAGCAAGGACTACTCAGGAGGATGTCGTTAACGGGAGAGACAAAAATGGCACTCTACGGATCGGAGCCTGGAATGTTGCACTCCTTAATCGGACAGGTAGATTAGAAAATGTAATAAGGAAAATGGATAGGTTGAAATTAAATATAGTAGGAATTAGTGAAGTTTGGTGTCAGGAGGAACACGACTTCTGGTCAAGTGAATACAGGGTTATAAAGACAAAGTCAAGTGGGGGTAATGCAGAAATGGGATTAATAATGAATAAGAACATGAGAATGCGGGTAAGCAACTATGAACAGTGTAGTAAACGCATTATCGTAGCCAAGACACACACAAAGTTCACACCTAGCACATATGAGAACTAAATCTGTAGATGAGGAGATTGATGAAATGTATGATGAGATAAAATAAATTATTCGTATAGTTATGGGAGACAAAAATGTAACTAATGAGAGACTAGAATTCGAGAGTAGGAACAGGAAGTGAGGAAAAAATGTAGGTGAATTTGGACTGGGGGAACGGAATGAAAGAGGAAGCCGCTTGGTAGAATTTTGCACAGAACATAATTTAATCGTCGCTAACACTTGGTATAAGAATCATGAAGGAAGGTTGTATACGACGTGGAAAAGAACATTGGAAGGTTTGAGATTGATTATATAATTGTAAGACAGAGATTTCGAAACCACATTTAAAATTGTAAGACATCTCCAGAGACAGATGTGAACACTGGTCACAATTTATTGGTTATAAAATGATGAAGGTGCAAAAAGGTAGGAAATTAAGGAGATGGGGTCTGTAGAAGTTGAAAGAACCAGTGGTTGTTGAGAGTTTCTCAAGGAGCATTACGCAACGATTGACTAGAACAGGGCAAAGGAATGTAGTAGAAGATGATTGGGTAGTTCAAATGATGAAATAGTGAAGGCAGCAGAGAAGGAGGTAAAAAGAGAAGGCTTGGTAGAAATCCTTCCATAACACAGAAGTTACTGAATTTAACTGTTGACAGGAGAAAATATGAAAATAGAGCAGATGAAGGAGGCGGAAGGGAATACAAACGTCTCCAAAATAAGACTGTCAGGAAGTGCAAAATATCTAAGCATGAATAGCTAGAGGACAAATTTAAGTATTTAGAAGTACCATATACTAGGGGAAAGATATACACCGCCTAGAGGAAAAGTAAAGAGGTCTTTGGAGAAGAGAGAATCAGCTGTATGAATATCAAGAGCTTAGACGGAAACCAGTCCTAAGCAAAGAAAGAACAGCTGATTGAAGGAGTATATGGAGTGTCTGTACTAGGGACATGAACTTGAAGGCAATACTATACAAAAGAAAAAAGTCTTAGAAATAGATGAGATAGAAGATGTGTTACAGCGAGAAGATATTGACAGAACACTGAAATACAAGTTGAAACAAGGCTCCAGGAGTAGACGACTTTACGTCAGAACTTCTGATAGCCTTGGGAGAGCCAGCCACGACAAAACTATTCCATCTAGTGTGTAAGATGTACGAGAGAGACGAATTAACATCGGAATTGAAGAAGAATGTAACAATTTCAATTCCGAAGAAAGCAGTTGTTGACAGGCATGAAAATTACCAAACTTATCAGTTTAGTAAGGTAGAGCTGCGAAATACTATCACGAATTCTTTACGTAAGAATGAAAAACTGGTACAAGCTGACAGCGGGGAAGAACAGTTTGGATTTTGGACAAATTTACAAACACGTACTGTCCCTACGACTTAGAATATACGTTAAGGAAAAGGAAACTTACACTTGAAGCAGTTATAGACTTGGGGAAAGCTTTTGACAATGTTGAGTGGAATACTTTCTCAGGTGTTCCAAAGGTGGCAGTGGTAAAATACAGGGAGGCAAGGGCTACTTACAACGTTTAAAACAACAGACGTCAGTTATAAAAGTCGAGGGGCATGAAGGGAAACAGTGGTTGAGAAGGGTGTATGACAGATTTGTAGCCTACTCTAATGCTATTGAATTTCTACGCTAAGAAAGAAGTAAAGGATACCAAAGGAAACTCAGAAGTAGAAATTAAAGTTTAAGGAGGAGAAATAAAAATCATTGAGATTTGCCGATGACATTGTACTTCTGTCAGAGACAGCGAAAGACTTGGATGAACAGCTGAAGGAAATGGACACTGTCTTGAATGGTGGATATAAGATCAACATCATCAAACGCAAAACAAGGACACTGGAGTGTAGTCGAATTCCATCAGTTGATATAGAAGGTGTAAAGGTACTTGAATTACGTAACCATTGCGGCACCTCACCTCAACTTCACGATACCAGCAATATTCTACTGTGTTTCTGTAGAATAGTTAACATATTTCTGAGACAACATTCAGATTCGATTTCATTAATGTAGAGGTACTTTGATACATCGATATGTTTATATTGCAATGATATTATTCTTATGTGTATTTTTTCTTTTGTCACTATGATCTTTGAAATACTTGTAACTCTGATTTTTGGGCGCGTTAGCGGTTATTAGAAAGTCAAGTCTTGGACGTCATGTTGAAAAGACGCATATTGTAGTCAGTTTATAAAATGTGAACTTTAACAGTGAGGAAGATATTTTCAAGTATGTTTTATATCGTGAAGTGACGTTTTGTGTGTTACGTGATAATGCAACAAAAGTAATAAAAAAGAATTGTAGCTTAAATTCGGAGTGCTGATTACTTTTTTACATCAACTTTGTGCTACTTGCAAAAGTTCAATCTTCAAGAATGGTTTGTGAAACACATCCATAAAACTTTTGAATATCGCAGAATAATACCTAGGCCTCTTTGCATCCGAGCATGAAATCACCACCACCTAGATTTTCGGCGATTGCGCCATGACTTCACAACGAGACCAGCGTGGGAAACACGAAAAGATGAGTGCCTAGTTTATCCTTTATTTCATTAAATGACTTTATTAACTGTGCTCTAATCACACCTGCCACATAATATAAATTTGTTGTTGCCCGAAAATGCAATATTTAGCAGATTGAGCAACAGTACAAATCATAATTAATTTTTGACCTTTGTTGTGGTAGGGTTGTTAGAAAGGGGAAACTAGAAATAAAGTAGTAGACATTTTTTGCTATTTGGGCAGCAAATGGTTGAAGCACAGAGGATATAAAACATAAATTAGTAAAGCCAAGGAAGGCGTATCTGAAAAACAGAAATTTGTTAACATCGAAAACAGATTTGTGAGTTAGGATGTCGTTTTGAAGGTATTCGTCTGGAGGCTAGTCATGCATGGAAATGAAACATGGACGATAACACAACCTTTTGAAATGTGGTGCTGAAGAAAAATGTTGAAGATGGATGGATCACGTAACTAATGAGGAAATACTGAACAGAACTCTAAGGGAAAGAAACTTGTGACACAACCTGATTATAAGAGATCAGTTGATAGGACACATTCTGAGACGCCAACGGATCACTAATTTAATATTGGACGGAAGTATGGGGGTAAAAGTCGCAGAGGGAGACAAAGAGATGAATACAGCAAGTCGATTCAGAAAGGTGTAGGTAGGACAGAGCACCAGGGAGAGCTCCATCACACCAGTCTTCGAAATGAAGACCACAACACCAACATGATGCATGACAGTCACATTTAGCCGAACTGTTGACTAAGAGCTGTTGATTTCCGGTAGGCAATTTTTTCTTTTCTTTCACATCAATCTGAAGGAAAACTCATGTAAGCTCCCACTGTGAAATTTAGCCCAACTCTATACCTCCCACTGTGTAAAATCTACATATTACTGAAAACTATGTATTCATAAGCTCTTATCCAACTTACGGTCGTATGCTAACTTTTGTCTAAACAGAGTGTAATTAGAACTGAACTGTAACTCATCTGAATACTGCTTTTATTTGTATTAAATGCACAACGGAAGTAAAACAGTTATCTGGCTCTGGTCAACATTTCCACTTACCTCGCGTCTTAGGAACACTGTTGCAGATTAGCTAGATTTCTGCTTGTATATATAATTTCTCGTGATCTTTCCACATAACATTGGTCTTAACGACGTGAACAATAATTTAAAAAGGCTACAAAGTTAACAGAGAATGTCTATAAAAATCATACAGATAAACCTGATAATATATTAATCCATAACTCTGGGAAGTTGTGTGGTCTTTCTCTCAGCTCTGAGTAAGTTAACTAGCTGACAATCATTCCTAACTGCGCAGTGCTACCATCTTACATCAAACTACTTCCCTCCAAAAATAATCACATTACTGAAAATTTATATTCCTTTCACATTTCATTGTCTACATCACATTCATCCTTGTTGTAACATCCGTATTGTAACATACTAACAGGTACAATCACAAGTCCACACAATACTACTAAATACGTATATCTCATATCTGTCTTCTTATGTACCTATCTCATCATATTACAACATTAATCAGATTCGCTGTCTTCGTCTCAATATACACTTCAAATAACGATTCCCTGCTCTGTTTTCGTCCACTTATTTCCACATAAACAACACTTCAGAGCTATAATCTTAAATATTACAGTTCATAAACACAGCATCACTACCTTACGATATATCGTGAAAAACTTGATAATAACTTCATAATAAAACTTCATAATAAACCTATCACTCTTCTTTCCAGACAACACAATAACCGAAACTTCCTGGCAGCGCACACTTCGCTGCAGAGTGAAAATCTCATTCTGGAAACACAATAACCATTCTTAACAATCGGTATGTATCAAAAGAGGTAGAATATGTTACATGTCACTATATTATCATCACTGTATACAGCCAAAAATATTTCTGAAGTGAGCAACACACTGCTGATAACCTGTGTAACCTCTCAGAACATCTTCAACTAAGACTATATCAGACTGTTCAGAGGCAAAAACTGTGACAAGCAAAGTCTTAAGATCATTTAAATGTCTCGTAACTTGCTTGCTCTCTCTCTCTCTCTCTCTCTCTCTCTCTCTCTCTCTCTCTCTCTCGTGTGCACCTATGAAACACAAAACTCAAATGACATGACCACGTTACATATCCTCCATCTCCCACAGTGGAATTTCATTTTCAGATAAGAATGGGACGAGGACTAAATTCTAAACTTTATAAATAGTAACATACAAAACAAGTTACAAATACAATGAGAAAAATAGTTTTACAAGGATGTGAGTAAAAGAACTATAATTAAACATTTTATACCGAATTGAAGAACATGGGAATGGTTAAATGATATAATTCACCACAGGTTCAATTTTTGTGACAGCCGGCCATTTGTGGCCGAGCGGTTCTAGGCGCTTCAGTCCGGAACCGCGCGACTGTTACGGTCTCAGGTTCGAATCCTGCCTCGGGCATGGATGTATGTGATGTCCTTAGGTTAGTTAGGTTTAAGTAGTTCTAAGTTCTATGGGACTGATGAACTTAGATGTTAAGTCCCATAATGCTCAGAGCCATTTTAACCATTTTTTGTGACATCTGTGAGAACGATTTGCACACAGTTATTTTGAACGGTTATACACTGAAGCGCCAAAGAAACTGGTATAGGCATTCGTAATCAAATACGTAACGATAAGTAAACTGGCAGAATACGGCGCTGCGGTCGGCAATGCCTATATAGGACAATAAGAGTCTGGCGCAGTTATTAGATCGGTTACTGCTGCTACAATGCCAGATTATCAAGATTGAAGTGAGTTTGAATGCGGTATTTTAGTCGGCGCACAAGTGATGGGACACAGCATGTCCGAGGTAGAGATGAAGCGGGGAATTTCCCATAAGAGAGTCACTCAACGTGACAGAAGAGCAGCTCGTCCGCCAATTGCTGCAAATTTCAACGCTGGGTTATCAACAAGAGCTAGCGTGCGAACCATTCAACGAAACAACATCGATTTGGGCTTTCGGAGCCGAAGTCTCACGCGGGTAACCTTGGTGAAGGCACGACACCAAGCTTTACACCTCGCCTGGGCCAGTCAACGCCGACATTGGACTGTTGGTGACTGAAAACATGTTACCTGCTCGAACGAGACTCGTTTCAAATTGTATCGAGCGTATGGACTTTTACAGGTATGGAGACAATCTCATGAATCCAAGGACCCCGCATGACAACAGGGGACTGTTCAAGCTGGTGGAGGCTCTGCAATGGTGTGGGGCGTGTACAGTTGGAGTGATATGGGACCCTGATACGTCTAGGTAACAAGTATGCAACCATCCTGTCTGATCACCTGCATGAATTCAAGTCTATTGTGCATTCCTACGGATTTGGGCAATTCCAGAAGCGCGATGCGACCCCCTACACGCGTGTAGAATTGCTACAGAGTGACTCTAGGAACACTCTTGAGTGTTAACATTTCCGCTGGCCACCAAACTCCCCAGACATGAACATTATTGGGTATGTCTGGGATGCCTTTCAATGTACTGTTCAGAAGAGATCTCTACCCCCTCGCACTCTTTTACGGATTTATGGACAGCCCTGCAGAATTCATGGTGTCAGTTCCTTCCAGCATTACTTCAGACATTAGTCGAGTCCATGCCACATCGTTTTGGGGCATTCCTGCGTGCTCGCGGAGGCCTACACGACATTAGGCAGCCATAAAAGTACGTAGAATAATGTCCTTTTTCACAAACGACGAAACTTTCTTTAGCTCGTAGCAATAATGTCACTTTTGTGAGACGTTATGTAGAAGCAGACTCAATGGGACTAAACACATTAGTCAGCTGAAAACTCCACGCATGCACAAACAGTAAAATGTCGTAGTTCTGCTTGAAGCAGACTTTAGATCCATTCATAACTTTAAATCCATTTTATAGTATCGAAGAGTTCCTTATGAACGTCAGTTGCAGCTTGTATCAGTGAAGTATGTCAACATGTGACAGACAATATATCAGAATATAGTCAGTAGACATATTTCTTCAGCCCTGGCGAATCTCAATTATTTGTGGTGAATGCTCTGAGTTACAATTTTTTACATTTACAGTATACGATTTCCTATATGGAGACAGGAGTAATAATATTTTACATAGTTTATACATGGAATGCACATGTAGTAAGTTTCTACGTCTATAAAAAAAACTAAGAAATACCAGCACGGTTTAACAGTTACACAGTATTAGGCATGATAAGACCTTCGGAAATTCTGAATCTAGTGGAATAAATAAGTGTGCATAAAATCCGTAAAAATACACAAAAGTGTAGGTAGTACTGTAGAAAAAGCCACGTAAGGATAGTAGTCACACACAATATAAGAAGAACACAAATATAATTAGGAAAACATGGAGTATGTAGTAACCAAGGTTCACATCAAAGAATGCTTTGTTCAGTCTGTCAAACGTTAGTCTATGATTATACATACTGTGATCAGTAATTAGCACGCTGTCTCCTCATATTTCATCCTTCAGTTCGTGCACCTTTCAATCCCTTTGCCCATAATTTTATCGTAATGTCAACAAGTATCACTGTTTACTGCACTCTTTGCTCCTTTTTGCCATGTTTCATAAATTCTCATCACGTCTTATTATTTAACTCTATTGCCCTACCTAACTGCTTGTTATCTTTGTTCTACCTAGCAACTTCTCATCTTTTGCGTTTCTTGCCCTTTTCTTTGTTTCCTCCTTCCACATTTTTCATGAATACTTACACAACTTAAATGAGTTACGAGAGCTCCCTATAGTACTATACTTAAATATTATAATTATGGCACTACATCCTATAATAACAATTTATGCAGGGAATATGCATTACGAAAAAACTCCATGACTGACATACGTGAAAAGGCAAATACAATCTCAAAATTCCTTAAGCTAAAGCAACGTGGGTTATTATGTTACATGATATGTCAATACAAGAAGATAGTTTGCAATCTCACACTGTTAATAGAAAAATAGGTATAAAAGAAAAAAAGCTGAAAATTAAAAAAATGCTCATGGAAAGCGGAAAGGTAAGAAACATCATTACTATCCTATATACTTCCTGTATATTGTCGATCCATGTGACACCTCGCTAGTGATGAATTTCATCTTCACTTCCAAAATTTAAAATTTCCCAAACACCTAGACTATTATGACAGCGTTTCATACATAGTAAAGTTCATCTGTTAGCAAAAGAAAAGGCAGAATAGTTCTGCAGAATACAGTTGAAGTTAAAATTTGTGTGCAGATAGCTGTATACAAATCAGAGAAAGTAATGCCATTCATCGATAAAACAAGAAAATAGACACTAACACAAGGACAAATCATAAAAAATTCATTGGGGTAACATACACTAAAAGTGTGTCACGGTTCAGAGTAGCAATCAGTGCTGAGCCACATCTTTGTAAAAAGATTTTTTGTGCACAAGTGGAGAAATAAAAAACTCTTCTCGAATTATTGTAACGTATAACTGTTACATGTTGTGTTGTTCCGACGAAAAAAAAGACAGTAAATGTTTAGTACCAAGGTTGAATAACTTGCATCAGATAATTATAAACCCCACATCAAAGAAATAACTGTTGCCGTAAGTCACGTTACCTTCATCCACTGTTGTCATCCAACCACATCTTCTCTAAAACTTACCTTTTATGCTTATAAACACGAAATGAATCCACGTCGAATAAAACTGTTTGTATCAAGAAACGAGTTCCCTATGCACTAACCATTACTCACGCACTCTTTCTCTTCATTAATTATCATAATCGTCGGTTGGTTGAGTTTGGAGGAGGAGACCAGACAGCGAGGTCAACGGTCTCATCGGATTAGGGAAGGTATGGGAAGGAAGTCAGCCGTGCCCTTTCAAAGGAACCAACCCGGTATTTGCCTGGAGCGATTTAGGGAAATCACGGAAAACCTAAATCTGGATGGCCGGACGCGGGATTCCGTTGTCCTTCCGAATGAGAGTCCAGTGTGCTAGCCACTGCGCCACCTCGCTCGGTCATCATAATCATTGCCTCATTCTATTACAGTCTGCATTATAAATCTCATATCTGTCTTCTTATGTACCTATCTATCTCATCCTATTACAACATTAATCAGATTCGCTGTCTTCGTCTCAATATACACTTCAAATAACGATTCCATGCTCTGTTTTCGTCCACTTATTTCCACATAAACAACACTTCAGAGCTATAATCTTAAATATCACAGTTCAGTAAACACAGCATCACTACCTTACGATATATCGTAAAAAACTTCACACATCAAAAAACCTATCACTCTTCTTTCCAGACAACACAATAACCGAAACTTCCTAGCAGCGCACACTCCGCTGCAGAGTGAAAATCTCATTCTGGAAACACAATAGCCTTTCTTAACAATCTGTATGTATCAAAAGAGGTAGAAAATGTCACATGTCACCATATTATCATCACTGTATACAGCCAAAAATATTTCTGAAGTGAACAACACACTGCTGATAACCTGTGTAACCTCTCAGAACTGGTGTCATAAAATACTGTCGGTAGATTAGAGATTAGATTAGATTAGTACTTGTTCCATAGATCATGAATACGACATTTCGTAATGATGTGGAACGTGTCAGGTAAATAAAAGGTGTCTATACAAGATATTACATTAGACAAAATATTACATGACACTCAATAATTTTTTTGTGGAGGTTGGGAAATTACCCATTTACTATATCCAAAAATTCATCTAATGAGTAGAAGGAATTGCCATTAAGAAATTATTTTAATTTCCTTTTAAATGCTATATGGCTATCTGTCAGACTTTTGATGCTATTAAGTAAGTGACCAAAGACTTTTGTTGCAGCATAATTTACCCCCTTGTGAGCCAAAGTTAGATTAGGTGTTCATTATATTAGAAATTATTTATTCTCATTCAGATTCTAGATGAAATTTAGAAGTTCATAGCAGTCTGTTTAGCATACGCAGCTTTCATACGACAGTGTAACATGGAGAGCTGCATCAAACCAGTCTTTGGGCTGAAGACCACAACACGCGTCATGGCAGAAAATCGCTCGAGTTGCTGCGCGATAAATGAAGTTTGTTGTTCGACGATAATCGCCCGATGCTTGTCAAAAGCAGCTTGCCGAGCGAAAGGAGTCGCTTGGAATGCGGTGCAGTAGCATTGTTTACCATTAATTGTTGCTGGGCGCTATAACGCAATAAATATTTTAGAAATAGGTAAATATAGTTCTCTCATCTGGGTACCGCTTTAGTAATTAGTGTGTTGCCTTTTACCACGCTCGCGTTGCTTTTACTTTTCATATCTCTGTTGTGCTACTGACCACATTACTTCATGCATGCTAATGAAATACATTCGTGCAGAGAAAAGTCAACTTCAACAAAAACAGAGCCCCTAACATATGCCCGAACCATACCCTACTCATTCCTCTGACATAATTCCTAACCATAGCCTTTTTCTACTACATTATCATCATTATCCTCATAATCATGATCATAAATAATGACTAAGACCTTCAAAGTATTTATCCCTAATGTATAATTATTACAATAACCTCATATCTCACAATATCCTCATACCTTGGAAATAATCAATAGTAAATACTTTTTGCTCTGTTTCAGTAACCAATCCTCACAAGTGAAATAGTCCAGTCACACTTCACAAATAACACTATTGAGCAAAAGAACTTTCATTACTGCACAACTGATCATGAAAAAATCTCAGAAAAATACGTATCATCTTTAACACTGATAATTTCCTTCAGACAACACAATTTTAATTTTAACTATCTGTAATTGTTCTTGACCTGGTAAAAAATCCTTCATAACTTGCAATTCATCAGTATCACTTATTTTAAAAACACACTTTCCGTCTGGACAAAACAACTATCTATCTCCTTAATCTGTATACCTTATGAGAACTGGTACTAAATGTCTCATTTTATGACTTATGACTGCTACCGCTGTCTTAAAAGTGATCGTGTTCAAAGCTTTGTAATTTTTCGCTAATTTGTGTTTCACTTCAAAATATTTCATATCAGAAAATGTTTACTGAGAGTGAATTTCTGTTATGATCCGTAAGATGTACCAGATATTTCTATAAGTGATCAACGTTTAGAGCAGTAGCAGCGGTATACTTTGTATGGAGTGACTCCTTATGTACTGCCGGAATTGCAAGTCTTTGTTCTGTAGTGCGTTCCTGTTGCGCATTATTACGTATGTGCCTCAGTCGAACATCAATGAAAATGCCGCTTGTTTTTCTCTGTATCTTTTGCTAACAGGATCAAATATTTATTTAGTGCTAATAATTGTTCTTTTTAACATTTTTTAACCGGTTGGGTTGCTCTCATGAGATGCTTGTAATCCAAGTTTTCAGTTTGTCAGTACCGGAACCATATCCCTCACGTCACTAAAATTACTTTCAACATATTTACATTAGAATGGTAAAAGAAATTTCCTTATCAACTAAATGGATACTAATAGAAGGCGAGTGCACCAAGAAACTGAAAAATAGTTAACAACTAGCTCAGGAAGTCATCGTTCGCCAAGCCATGTATCCAAAAAGTATAATCGATCCCCTACCTACATTTGAACGTAATAAAATGCAAGGAATTCAGATTGTCACTTTTTTCGTAATTATTTTGCTCCAATGCTCAGTATAATTGCGAGCGGATTTTTCATTGTTTTGTGGTTAAGTGTATTTTTGTATACGAAAACAATCTCGTAAGTTTCCTGCGGGAAAACGTAAATATTCGTAACTGTAAGCTTCCTATAGTCGCAACACTTCGCTGGTATGGCGCCAAGTCTGTTTACTGTTTCGACTGTAAGAGAAACAGTATTCGCGCGAAACATCACCTGAATGCTATAATTTGTATGGTCACGGCTGTTTCCTGACTTTGAATGTACACAGTCAAATTATTCGACTTTTTCGGCGTCATGATGAAGCTTTCTTTTCAAGACGCTCGAGTCCTCATTAGAAATGTTCCTCTAACGCTTACTTTCTCGATTAATTTCCACCTGCTTAGCTGAACCCCCTCATGCCGGGGGTCCCGGGTTCGATTCCCGGCCGGGTTGGAGATTTTCTCCTCTCGTGGACCAGGTGTTGGGTTGTCTTCATCATCACTTCATCCTCATAATAGACACGAAATTCACCTAATGTGGCGTCGATTGCAATTAAGACTTTCATTTGGCGGCCGAACTCGAACGGAGCCTCATGGCGAACAACGATATACGATCATTTCATTCATATTTTTCTCGATTAATTTTCTGTTTTCTTTAAAATTTATTAATGATTGATATTCTGCTGAGTCTGAAGACTGTACTGGCATTGTGTAACTTGAGTCACTGACTTCATTGGTTGACAAATTTGCCATTTGCATCGTCAACTTTTTCTTTAATGGTGTTCAACTGTTCTATTTCTTCTTCAGAATTTAGTGTCAAAATTTCCACTTGTTTGCTAATTTCTTTTATCGTTGTGTTAGTATGTTCGTTCTGTTCGTTTATCTGTGTGACTCTTGCACTCGGGACTACAGTGCTCAAAATTCGTCCATATCATTACACTAACTTGTCTTCAAGTTTTCGTGCTCACGGTCATATTGTAGTTGCAAAATGTTAATTGTTGATTGAAGCTCATTTCTAATTTCTTCCCTAATCTCAATTGATAAATTTCGTATTTTCAGTTTCGTTTCTTCCCGTGATTTTCTGTCCTCTTTTTGTGTGTTTTTTTAACTTCTTCCCTAACCGATTTACTATTTTCTTCGTGTGATTTTCTATTTTCATCTTGTGTTTCCTTAAGCATCTGACGAATTGATTCAAGAAAGTTTGTCGTATTCGCGCAGTGTGGATTTATACAACCGTTCACTAACGTGTCGTGTTCGTTCGAAAGACACTGACACAAAATCTGTTTCTGTTCTGTCTGTTACCAGCTGCACGGCTCTGGTGCAAGACTGTGGCGACTTATCGCCGGTAGACTCAACTTCAGAATTTACGTATTCATTTCACATCGTTTGTTTCGTTTCATTAGTCTTCGCTAAACTGGATAATAATTGTGGATCAGCACAATTTCCTGCAATCTCATATAAACTATTCTCATATAAACTATTGGTATTTGGTAATTGCTCAAGGTAGTTTGTATCATCCTGTACCGACTCATTTTGCAACACACAATGTTGTCTCATGCTGCGACGAACTTCCTGTTTTTTGGTGTACCAACCATGATGACACTTTCTTGGAAAAACAAAAGTGCTGCAACATCCAAACACGCACGCAAATAATGAAAGAAATCATCATAAAACCTGTACTATTATGCCAGCGATTTACGTAAAGAAGTAATCGATAATCGTCACGCGACACAAAATTTTCTCAAATTGGACACAGAATTTTGAATGAATTGCCTGAAAAAGAAGTACAACGTCAGTAAAATTAGTGCAGCGGTATTTTTGCTTTCTAGAAGTCCAACACTATCTGATTACGTATTACCAAAAGAACTATATTTTTGTTTGAATATGAAATTCAGCCCAACTTTACCTCCCATTCTATAAAACCCACGTATTACCAAAAACCATGTATCACAAACTGTTATCGTTCTTACACTCGGATGATAACCTTCGACTAAACGGAACCTAATTTGAACTGAACTGTAACTGATCTGAATGTAACTTGTCTTTGCATTAAATGTAAAGCGGAAGTAGAACAGTTATCTGGCCCTAATCAAAATTTCCACTTACCTCGCGTCTTGACAACATTGTTGTAGATTTCTCGTAAGCACAACAGCAAACAGCCAGCAGGCAGCGGCTAAGCTCAATTCCTCTTACAGACAAACTGTTGCATGTGATAATCCGTAATGACAGTGGGGTGGGCAGAGTAACTATTCCTATGAAATGATGTTCCAAGACAATGATTTTAGAATTATATATTCAATTCAAAAGACAGAATAAAACTTAGCGTGATCACACATAGCATTGGTCTCAACAATACTATGCTTAACATAGTTAACAATGATTTAAAAAGTGTGCAAAGTCAACAGAGAATTTCTATAAAAAATCAAACAGATTAATCAATTAATATGTTAAGCCATGACTCTGGGAATTGGGGTGAACTTTCGCTCAGCTCTGAGTAAGTAAACTTGCTGACAGTAATTATTTCTTTCTGCGCAGTGCTGCAGTCTTACTTCAAACTACTTCTCTTCAAAAATAATCACACTGTTCAAATTTATATTCCTCCCATCATATTCATCCTTGCTGTCCTTTCCCCATCTAACAGATACAGTCACAAGTCTACACAACACTACTAAATACGTCCAACATTTACCACACTCTCTCCGATGTGCACATCGATGATAACACACAAATCAAAAATGACGTGACCACCTTACAGTCATTATAAATTAGCTATGTTTACCCATGTAGTGGCCAAATAAATTATACTTCTTCATTCCCACAAATGTTTCCCGGCATGCTAAGCAAATAACAGCAACATTTTTGTGTTCACTTATAAACTCTAATTCTTCTTCCAAATTTTTCTTGGAATATTCTATTTTGTTCAGGAATCTTCCTCGTAGTAACTATTTTTGATCGTACAGTAGACATTATCCATTCCAATAAAGATAATCACAACGTTAACCCCTTCAGTCCTGAATTATTTAAAAAATAGAAAAAATATTCTTGCATTTCTTCATGTATATATGCACCTATTTATCGCATATTTGAGGAAAATCCAAAATTTATCATCATTTGTTCAAAAAAAATCTCTTAAATTGGATAGTGCGTCTGGAAGGTAGTTGAGGATGCGAAATAAGAAGTTGACAGATGCGATAAGCTCAATCTTTACAGATACTTTTTCTCGACATATATTGAGCACCAGAAAATGTGCACATTGCAGTAATTAATAAGTAAATATGACCTCTCTCATGCACTTCGCAATGGATCCTCCGTTTTCACTGTTTTCCGATGTAGTACGACATTCCAGTGACATAGGTCAACAACAATAATGAAACTACAAGCGACGATATCCAGTAAATAGGTCACTAGGTCTCAAGGATGAACGAAATCATTTTCTGTTACAAAATGTGTAAAAAGTCTGTGTCCAATACATTGGACGTCGGGCCTGAAAGCGTTAATGAGTTCAAATACACTTAGAACACAATAATTACTCAGGAGCACTGCATGATACTCACTGATATGACAAAGCCGGGGAGACGGCAAATTAGGGAGGAGGGGGTGCCGGCCTCAGAGGTGGTGCGCCCCAATTCTCGTCGTTTCCCTCGCCCGCGTCTTCCTAGGTACGCCTCTAACGTTGACGCTTTTTGTGGTTGGTATTTGATGTCAGGTGCAGTCAGTGTCAGCCGAATTCACCGCCGACAATAAACGTTATGCACATCATAAAATATAACTGTCTGCAAGAGTTATTTTGTTTGTTATTGAGCAGTACATATTACTGCATGGAAATGGGGTAAAAAAGATCCGATGACCATGTGTCCGCAAATGCATCGTTGCCACGGAAGATGGCGCTGACAAGTGAAAGTTCCTCTGACCACGCGTCCTGTGTTCCTTGTGCGTTGCAAGCTGTGTGACTGACACCGTTTACTGTAAGCAGCAGAATGGTCCGGTCTTAATGTTGAACCTAGGTGATGCTTGTCTGTGGCCAAGCAGATGGAAGCAGTCGAGAGGTAGCACGGTTATACCAGAACAAGTACCCTAACAGACACCATCACACAAGGTTTCAAGCCCATTTTGGGCGTTAGTGTTATTATGTGTCCTTTGAAACAGACGAACGTGCAGGGAGGCGGCGGACTGTTCGTAGATCAGATTTGGACAGGGTTCTACAGGATATTGAGACGAATCCTAGTAAAGCACCACGTAAGTAACGCGCCAACAGGGTGTAAGCCAAAGTGTGATTACGAGTATCCTGCATGACAACCGCTACTATTTCTATCTCCCACAATGTGTGCATGGATTATCAGCAGTGGATTGCCCTCTACGGGAAGGATTTTGTCGATAGTTTTTGCACCAGACCATCACTGTTATGGGATTTCTGTCAGCAGTCCTCTTTACCGACGAAATGAACTTCTCCAGAACTGGCATCACCAATTTGCATAATTCTCATCTGTGGGCTACAGACAATCCTCGGGAAATGTTTGAGGCGTCTCGTCAGAATCGATTCAGCCTCAATGTGTGGGCATAAATTCTTGGCAACCATATACTAAGACAGGTTATCATTCCACAACGCCGCGACACGGGAACTTATCTGGACATATGCAAAATACTCTTCCTAGGCTGCCTGGGAATGTGCCTTTGGCAATACGACAAGTTATGTGGCTTCTGCATGAAAGAGCACTAACCCTCTTCCGCATTACCGTTTCCCGACATATCAACATCATCTCAGGACGTTAGACAGGACGCGGAGGTCCTATAGCTTGGCCTGCTACTGCTAGATCACAGGACTTAAACCCCCTGAAATTTTATCTCTGCGAGCACCTGAATAGCGTTGTGTATGTTGAACCAGTTGCTGTTGTGCAGACTCTTCAACGGCGCGTTCATGACGCCACTGTTGCTATTATGAAGGAGGCCGGAACTGCGGAAATACGTAATGCGACGTGTGAACACGTGCATTACATCCCATGGAGGCCAACTTGAACATCTGCTGTGATGTGGATGCGATGCTGCTCTGTACTGTGTTCCGGCACGATTTGTTGCGTTGCACGTGCACCGTCCATTTCAGAGCACATTTTCACAGGGCCTTTTTCCCTCCATTTTCAGTCAGTAATATGTTCCTGCAGTTAGTCGGTTTTACTAACGTTCATCCTATGTATATGTTTTTCCGGTACGACGTATTGCGACTGAGTACGTGAACGTCTTTTAACGGAGTACACAAGGCTCCAAATCGTAGATATTCATGTTACCACAATGTTCCACAATACCACCGTTATTGTGAAAACAGGCTTCAAAACATCATTTCATTGATGCCCGTAAACGTCCCAAAATCCCAGAAGTATTCCCATTACATTAAAAACCACCCATAATGCGTTCCCTGAATTCATTGACTACCTACGAGACTAAACTACACCAAAGCTTTTGAATAAACCCATACAAAATAAAAAATCCAACGAGTTCAATTGCGAGGACGAGAAGATATAATACTGACGATATACGATCGATATGCCGATTGAAGATAAAATTAAACAAGGCAGTTTATCACTTTGTAATTTACATCTCACTTCTTGTGTTTCGAGATAAACTTAGGCATTCTTCCTGAGGATGAAGCTCTTTCGTCTGTATTTGCTTTCCCAATAACATGTTTTTGGGTGGAGTCCACATTTAGCAAAACACAATTTTGTTTTTTGTCCCAGACATGTTTCACTGCATTTTCAGCATCAGCAGTGCGTTTATTTATTATTATTATGACTGTTAAACATAAGTAATGTCCTTTACTGTTTAAATACATATAAATATTAGTTTTTAAACCGTAATTACAGATTTCTGAAGTGCACATAAAATTGTGTATTCATGCCTTCTTACCACGTGTTGTGATTTTCCTGCTGTATTCCGTTTTTACAGTGTCTGTTTTTCTTTACAGTTTGTCACCTACATACAACTTCACAAAGGCAAAATATTTACGCCAAAATTTCGATTTCTAAACTGTTTGCGGCTATGTCGAAGGTTAATAATTTCTGTGAAAGTTGTGTGTGTGTGTTAATTTACGTTATGTTTCACTTACAGTTTATTTTTTTGTCATCTTCTTCATTGTCAAGTTCCTGTAATAACAAGACGACGGGCAGTTGAACAGCTGAAGATGTCACTGGCGGTTGTTTTGAATTTCTCAGAGGTGTGTGTGTGTGTGTGTGTGTGTGCGTGTGTGTAAAAAGAGGGGGGCGGGGAGAGATTCCACGTTTTATTATTATTAGTATTATTATAATATATTTATTGATTTTAGTTTTATGTGTGTGTATGTCTGTGTGTGCATTCTAAAACTAATCACAGAGCAAAAGTATTTTTCATTTGACAACCAGTTCTGCTGACAAGAACACGGAGTTGCAATCGGGTCACCAGTCAGTGGACTTCTAACCAACTTTTTTCTTAATCACATTGAAAATAAAATGTTTCAAACAATAGTAGGACCCAAACAATACCAGATAATATATTGGTAGCCTTATGTAGATGACATCATATGCCTTGCAGATGAAACACCCAGTCACATCCAATAACTCTGTAGTGATATGAACAAAGTCCAGCCAAAAATAAAATTCACCTTAGAAACACAAAACAACAAAATGTTAAATTTCCTTGACCTCACACTATACAGACAACAACCAGCGCCAGTTCTCCATATTCAGAAAAGTAACCACCATCAGCACAGCAATTGACAAATATTCCAATCATACGATTACACACAAACTAGCCGATTTCCAGTATGTGCTACACATTCTGATCAAAATTCCACTCACTGAAAGGAACTATAACAATGAATTACAGACAATCAGGGAAACAGCTGTAGAGAATGGGTATGACACAAACGCTATAGATAAACTGAACCACAAAATAAAAATTAAAAAAGAGACTCAACACCCAAAAGCCTTCTCACCAACTTGCAAACAAACAGAACACACAAACGAGCAAACATGAACAAGAAACACCCGCAACAACAAACAAGTAGTACACTCTCACCTACAACAAAAAAGCAGCCCACAGAATAGGCAACATACTCAAAAAATAAGGGCTAACAATATCCTGCAGGGCAGACAACTCAACACAGAGAAAACTAAGGACAACCAGCTCAAGCACAGACAAACAACACATCTGGTGTTTATCAACTAACGTGTCGGGACTGCAAATCAGTTTATATTGGACAGACAAGCAGAAACATTAACAACAGATACACAGAACACAGAAGAGAATTAAAAAGTAACAGCTGTCATTCCACATTTGCTGAACACCTTATGGATAATAAACATAGACCAACAGACATGAACACTGATATAAAAATTCTCAAATGCAACAACCGCCCCCCACAAAACCTAATAATTGAAGAAAATTATCAAATACAAAAAGCCATAGTTGAAGGAAAGCAAGTAATAAGTTAATACACAGCTCTCTGCAGTGAAACTCTGTTCTCTGCCCTTAAATAATTATTAGATAATACCAACCCATATAACTCCCCCCCACACACACACACATAAACTAAAAATATATAAATACATAATTATAATGATAAATCCTCAAACCTCCTCTCTCTCTCTCTCTCTCACACACACACACACACACACACACACACACACACACTTGCAGGTGACAAACTGTAAAGAAAAACAGACACGGTGTAAAAACGTAATGCAGCAGGAAAACCACACCATGTGGTAAGAAGGTATGAATACACAATTCAAAAATCTGTAGTTACGATTTAGAAACTAATATTTATTGTATTCAAACAGTAAATGATATTCCTTACGTTTAACAGCCACAATAATAAAAAAACAACTGACCCTGCTGCAAATGCAGTGAAACATGCCTGGGACAAAAAACAGTTGTGTTTTGCTATATCAGAACCCCACCCAAAAACATATGTTGTTAGTCTTAGACATTAACATAGTTGTAACGTTGGCAAGTATGCACTTTAACATACGTCGTATCGGGGAAAACACTGGTTTCGTGAAGCAATTTCTGGCGTCAGTTAACGGCACTGTAATGTGGTAAATTTTAATTTCTTTTCTTTAATTATACCTGTGGGACATAAGCGTGCAGAAACAGTAAGATTCTGTGTAGGGTTTCTTGGATGAAGAATTTTCTTCCGGAAACACCAACGTCTGCGCAATACCCAGAAGCGGAAAGTGAGCGCTACCCGCCGTGATCTGCGATTACGCTCAGGCGCCGCCAGATAACGCTTTCTAGCGGCGTGTCCGTCATGCCAGCGAGGCTCCCCGGCAGCCATCGCTCAGCTCTCGTGCTGCATACACACCGCTCATGCTCTCCCTGTAAGCGAAACGTGAGAAGAGCTCATTTCCAAGGAGGCTGGACATACTACAGAGGTGGTCACAGGAAATGCAAAGGTATTTGTACAGTTCTTTTTTGATGTACCTGGCTTGTTTCTCAATTTCTTGTTTCTAATCAGATTCCCTTCTACTTAATTATTTATAGAAACTTGACAAACTGTCAGGAGAATCACGGCAGCTGAATTATTGTAATTTGATTTGTTACAGTTCGAAGCAACACTTTTTCAACTGACGACCAGTTTCTTTTAAAAACCGGTACACTTTTATCAGTGATCCTACCTACTCATGTAATCTTCTACATTCTCCTGTAGCACTACAGTTCAAAAACTTCTTTTCTCTTGTTTTTTTTTTTCAGAAAAAGCTTCCTAATACTTAAATTTATGTTTCATGTTCTTGTTCTCTTTTTCAGGAACACTTCTCTTCCTATTGCCCGTGTCCATTATATATTCTCTCTACTTCGGCCTTTTAGTGTCTCATTCCATAATCTAATTCCTTGGCATTGTTTGATTTAATACGAATATATTTCATCACTCTTTTTTATTTTAAATTACGTGTAATTATTTTACCACAAAATAAAAATTGTATACGACACAATAGCGGCTGCAGAGCAACTGATTGCTAGTATGGGCTTTACATACCGTACATGAGTCACTGATTAAATTGGCAGTATTTATATCGAATGGAGAGATATACATTATCAACAAATTTAGGGGTAAGCCCTGTGTGTGCGCGATACATCAAATGAGGAGGTCATGGGGCTAAAGTAAAACAGTTATAAAGATCAAATGTGATAACAGGATGTACATTGAGAGGTGTGATTACCAAGCACCTCTATGAAGTTCAAAAAAAAGCTCATTTTTTCACTAAGCAGTTGTCCTGTTTTATTTTATTATACCAACATATCAGATTAGATTAGAATGCACCAAGCTTTTCTTATTTATTTTAACAGGTCTGACGACATTCAGTTCTTGAACGATTATTTGCTGTCCTACTTCCATTTTACAGAGTAAGATACATCGATACATCTGTTGTGACTAATAAATATTGCGCTGTTATTCCATCTCCGGCTCTGTCTCTCTCTCTCTCTCTCTCTCTCTCTCTCTCTCTCTCTCTCTCACACACACACACACACACACACACACACACACACACACACACACACACACCGTTTTCCGATGTACTCGCTCGTTTGCCGAACTCTGGTTATCACTGAGTACCTGTATGACCGGTATTGCATCAAGCAATAGCTGGAAGAAGCGCGATGTTAGCTGTACCGTTGCTCTCAGTTTAGTCTTCGGACAGCCAAGCATTAGCGTTTGGTTCTTTAAGTATGGTACCCTATCAGATACCATCACGGAGAACTGAGCACTGCCAGGTACTGCTACAAAGGTTACCAAACTGAAGCTCACATCGCATTGGTTAGAAAATAAAGAATTCCTTACAGTGAGTTCCTGCCACGCAGACATTGTTAATTTCATGACAACATTACGGCAAGAAGTATCGTTACGGAAAAGAGCGCAAAAGCAGTTTCTCATCCTTTAGTACTGACTGGCTGCATTTTCTCACTGCGGAAGACCTGAGACGGCAGGTAGCGGAGATGTGGCGCAGCGAACCAAACGTTCGTTCTCCCTCGCTCTGACCAGGTCGGAGCTCACAGAGCCTCCTTGGTCCTTTCTCACGTTTATTTTGAACATTTTTTGTATTTCCAAAGTCTTCTTCTAGTAGGAGCAGCCTTCGGTTGATTGACTGGGTTGAAGGGACCAAACAGCAAGGTCATCAGTCCCTTGTTTTAAAGGTGGGACATTTGGACGGATTTACATCTCACAAGAGTCATAATGATAAAAGGTAAAAGGCTAAAAAACCAAAAAGTGCAGTCTTGTTGTCAATGGTGAAAACAAAAGGAGAGATTTCAGCAAGTGGGCAACCCTAAGGCTATGCCAGAGGCAAAAATATCCCACCCCTGAGGCAGTACAGGCAAGACCACCTGCTATTTAAAAGCATTGAACCGCTAGAATGTAAAAGTGTCTATTGTAAAAGGAGACTAACCAAATCTAAAAAGCGTTAAAAACAGAGTAAAAGGGAGAGAAAAGAGGATCTTGGCCAGAGAGAGGAGTCAGGAATCTCCAAACACAGCTTACAGTGGGAGACACCCCAACCCTCACCGCCCTGCCCCTACTCCAGAGAGAGATTAAGAACCTTAGAATTGAAAATAAACACCACTTTCACGAAGAACCACCAGTTCACCATCCGGGAATCGTCTGCCAAAATTAAAGGTAAAGTCCGGGGAAGTCCGTACCTATTATGCAGAGCCAAAAGAAGGGGGCATTCCACCAAAATGTCGGCTACTGACTGGAAGGTACCACAACCACAAAGTGGGGCTGGCTCATTACGCAAAAGAAAACCATGGGTCACCCGGTTATGGGCGATGCGGAGGTGATACAGGGTGGTCGAATCCTTTCAGGAGAGGCGGAAAGAAGAACGCCATGGGACAGGTGTCACCTTAAGTGCACGAAATTTATTAGACAGGGAGGTAGCCTCCCAAGAGTTGGCCCATGATTGTGCGGAGTGGGATTTGACATGAAGCCTTAACCCGCTGCAGGAGGGGTTACAAGGATTGGCGGGTAAGTGACTGCTCCCCCAGCCAAACGATCAGCAAGCTGATTACCTGGGATACCCACATGGCGAGGGACGCAAAGGAAGTCAACAGAACAAGCAACATGGTGAAGATCAGAGAGACGGTTATGGATGGCCGAGACCAAGGATGGCGGGAAAAACACCGGTCACTAGCCTCAAAGTCACTCATTGAGTCCGTACACAATAAAACGCAGTTGAGTCGGGAATGTTTAATAAAGGTAAGGGGTTTGAAAATTGCCATCAATTCCACAGTAAACAACCCACATGCAGTTGGCAGGAGGTGATTTTCCATGCCAACGCAGGACGTGAAGGCATATCCCACACGATCAGCTGATTGAAAGCCACTGGTGTAAAAAGAAAAGCATCCCGAAACTCCCATAAAATTCGGCGAAAAAGCAACAGAACACCAGTGGGGAATGGAATCTTTCCGACCTCGGCGGAGATCCATCCGAATCTGGGGCCGAGGTACTAACCAAGCGGGGGTGTTGGGGAGGGAACGTGGGACACAGGACAAAGAAGGAAGCTGAAAATCAAGGCGAAGAGACGCAAGGTGGTGCCCAACCGGTAAACACGCTCGAGGGCAGGAATCAGGTGGGCGACTTCCTTGGTCTGGGAACAGGATGGAATAGGAAGGATGAGTGGGAGAGGAACGGATAGCGATTGCATAAGAAACCAGAAGCTGGGACCGCCGAACAAAAAGGGGGAGGGTTAGTAGGAAAGGCACCAGTGGCCAAACGGATACCATGATGGTGGACTGGATCCAGGAGGTGTAGTGTGGTAGAATAAGCCAAACCATTAACTTCACAACCATAGTCCAAGCGAGACAGCACTAAAGCCCGATAAAGGTGGAGAAGAGTGGAACGATCCGCACCCCAAGACGTATGGGCAAGGAAGCGAAAGACATCAAGTTTATGGAAACATCCTATCTTCAGAAGTCTGATGTGAGGAAGGCAAGTGAGCGTGTTATCGAAAAGAAGACCCAGGAAACGAAACTGTGGGACCACAGGTAATCGTTGTGCATCGAGTTAGAGCTCTGGATCGGGGTGGACCGTAGTACGGCGACAGAAGTGGACCACCCGCAATTTTAAAGGAGGGAACTGAAACCTGTGTGAGAAGTTCCATGCAGAGGCAGGCCGTATAGCACCCTGGAGCTGCCGCTCTGCAGAGGCATCAAAGAAGAACTATCCCAAATGCAGAAATCATCCACATACAGAGAAGGGGTGAGCAAAGGACAAATGGAGGCCACAAGTCGATCCATAGCAATGAGGAAAAGAAGTACACTCAATCCATGTGGGATGCCATTCTCCTAGGTCTGTGATGAACTAAAAAAAGTATCAACCTGAACTCTGAACGACCGATAGAGCAGGAACTGGCGGATAAAAGTCGGGAATGGGCCCTGAAGACCCCACTCATAAAGTGTAAGTAAGATATGATGGCGCCAAGCCGTGTCATAGGCCTTGCAAAGGTCGAAAAATACTACAAATAAATGGCGGCCCTAGGAAAGAGCCTGCTGAACTGAGGATTCCAAGTGAAGTAAATGATCGATCGGAGACCATCCCTCTAGGAAGCCACACTGGTAAGGGGACAATAGATCCCGAGATTCGAGGACACAATTGAGTCGACGGGCTACCATCCGTTCAAGTAACTTGCAAACAACGTTTATCAGACTAATTCGCCAACAGATTTCGACGAACAGGGGGCTCTTCCCAGGCTTAAAGACAGGAACCACGATGCTATCCCTCCATTAGGAAGGGAAGTCACCCTGGAGCCAAACAGGTCAAACACCCAGAGAAGATGTTGTCATTGTGGAGCACTGAGATGTTGAAGCAATTGGTTATGAATGAAGTCTGGGCCAGGGGCCTATCATGAGAAGAAGAAAACGTGGAAAGAAGTTCCCATTCAGTAAAAGGTTTGGTGTAAGATTCTGACTGACAAGGGGCAAAACATAAGGTGGAAGCTTCGGCCCGCTGTTTTTGGTGAAGGAAATCAGCCAGGTAGGAGCTTGATGCTGATGCTGTTGCAAAATGGGCACCAAGACGTTCTGCGAGAATGAACGGGCCAGTGCAAAGGCCATCCAGGAGGGCAAGGCCCGGGAGGGTAGACTGCCAATGGCAACCTTGAAGAGAGCAAAGTGTAGCCCATACCCATGACAGAGGGACAGTAGAACCGAGGGAAGAATCAAAGCGTTGCCAACACACCCGTTTGCTCCGTTTGAGTAACTAACAGGCTTTGGCGCGAAAGCATTTAAAGGTAATAAGATTGACACCGGATGGATGCTCTTAAGGTGTTGCAAAGCTCGATGGCGATCACGGATGGCAATGGCAATGGCCGCATTCCACCACAGGACTTGCCGGCAGCGAAATGGTCCAGATAAGTGTGGGATAGCAAGACTAACAGCGCAGACAATCCCATAAGACACGTCACGTAGGACGTCGTCAATACAATCCGACAAAGAGGGAGAAAAAACGACCTGTGCTGTATACTGAGGCCAATCGGCGTGTAGGAAAGACCATCGAGGTATCCTGTCCATCGGGGAGCGGGAAGGTAGCGAGAGAATCAAATGGAAATGGTCACTATTGCAAAGGTCGTCGTGTGGCGACCAGTGTAATGAAGGGATGAGGGAGGAAGAAGAAAGAGAAAGATCAATGGCAGAAAAGGTACCATGACTGACACTCAATGTGTAGGGGAGCCATCATTAAGAAGGCTCAGGTTGTGATCAGCAAGAAACTGTTCTAAGAGAAGACCCTGACTAGATGGAAATGCGCTGCCCCACAAGGGATGATGTGCATTCAATGCCCCGAGAAGGAGGAAGGGAGGAGGAAGTTACTGAAGAAGGGCATTTAAGGCAGCAGGTGCAACAGTCCTGTCAGGAGGGAGACAAAGATTGTAAACTGTGAACGCAGTGTCCAGGTGGACCATAACAGCAGCTGCTTCCAATATAGTTTGAAGAGGAACCCACATGCTAGCAACATCCGTACGGACCAATGTACAAACACCAGCAGAGGCCCGCAGGGGGCCGACCCGATTTCAGCAGAAAGCAAGGAACACACAGAGGGTTGGTGAGTGATTATCAGTAAAATGAGATTCCTGTAGAACAACACAAGCTGCAGAGTAAAACGAAATAAGGGATTTAAACTCAGGAAGGTGACGGTAATATCCATTACAATTCCACCACAGTACGATGATTCAAATGGGGAGTGAATATGCTAAAGCCAGTCATGCCGCCAGATCACCGTCCGTGACCGACAAGGAGGGGACGACATCCATGAACAGCAGGTCAGAGTCAGGCTGCGAAGGTGGGAACGGGACCTCTGGCGACACCAGAGCCTCCTTGCCCAGGGATTTATGTTTCTTCTTCTTTTCTGTTTGAGATCGAGGAGGGCTGCACTGCAAAAGGGAGACAGCTGCAGCAAGATCTGGATCAGAAAGAGAGCAGGTGACCTGGGGGCGCACAGACTGTGGTTCTCATGGTCGTCATGTGGCAGAAGACCTTTGGCCTGGAAGGTACTGGGAAGGGGTGTCTCGAGAGGGGCACCCTTGACCGGCAGACGCCAAAGAAGTGGTGGGACACTTCTCCAACTGGGGAGGTGGAGCGGCGCCCGGAGGGGAGGGTGTGGGAACTGCAGCGGAAGAGGGGAGGAGAGGGATTCAGAACTGGGGTAAGGAAGGAGGAGGAAGGGGTGAAGATGTAACTAAACCATAGCTAGAAGTCATTGAAACAAGATGAAGATGTGCATGCTTCTTACGAGCCTCAGTGTAGGGTAGAGGATCAAGAGACTTATCCTCCTGTATCTTCTTTTCCTTCTTATAAGCCGGGCAATCTGGTGAACTTGGAGAATGGTTGCCATGACAATCAACACACATAGGAGGGGGAACCCAGGAACTCCCCTTATGGAGTGGACGTCCAAAGTCACCACAGACAGGGGTCTACGAACAATGCGAAGACATATGTCCAAAACACAAACACTTAAAACATCTAATAGGTGGTGGGATGTATGGCTTCACGTCACATCGATAAACCATGATCTTGATCTTCTCAGCGAGAGTATCCCCATCAAAGACCAGGATAAAGGCACCAGTATCAATGTGATTGTCCTTCATGCCCTTCTGAACACGCTGAACAAAGTGAACACCCCACCTCCTAGATTGTTCCAAAGTTCCAGTTTAAAAAGAGGTCCCTGTGAAAAAGTACACCTTGAACAATATGCAAAGATTGGTGTTGGGGGGGGGGGGGAGGTAATGGACACAGGAATTGTGCCAAGATGGTCACAGGCACGAAGGGTCGCAGATTGGGTAGCTGAAGCAGCTTTGATCAACAACGAACCCGACCGCATCTTGCTCAGTGAGTCCACTTTGCCAAGCTTGTCTTCAATGTGTTCCACAAAAAATAAAGGTTTGGTAGTGATGAAAGTATCCCCATCAGTCCTGGTGAAAACCAGATACCGGGGGAAAGGTTTCGCCCCTAGCCAATGAGCCTGACCCTCCTCCAAAGGAGTAGCCATGGAAGGGAAGGCTAAAGGGGCAGAAGTAGCAGCACTAAAAGAATCATTTCCATTCAAAGCGGCGGCCGTAGAACGGTCAGAGTTTTGGACCCATATGCGTTTCATTTGCATAGCGTCTGCCCTGATACCACCCACTCCGATCAAGGTCTCTCCCCAGGGGCACCATCCAGCCACAGCAAGGGCCATCTGGCAGGGTGGCCTTTGCCAGGAGTTCCGATGCTGCAGGATGACAAGCAACCACTCCAATGCTTACATGAGGAGGTCACAGCTCAGGTATCAGAAGTGTGATCCCTGTGTTTTCAGGGGTCTCAACCAAAAGGGTACGTAGCGACCCCACCACACGGGGCTGGCTACCATGCTGGCTATGTACTCTATCATCAGACAACGACGTGAAGGAAAAGATGAAAGGAACTAGGAGAGTATACGCCGGAGACAATAGGTAAGGTGGTCTTCCCCGAATGGCTCACACTACAGAATAGAAATTTAGTAATGGAGGTCAAAAGGATGATGTAATTACCCAACAAAACCAAATTGCGAAGCCAATGTAAGCAGAAGGATAGCGGGGCCAACATAAGCAAGGACACCGAGAGAGGGAGAGGAGAGGGCGGAGGGGAAAGAGCAAGGACAGGAAACGAGGGGAAGGAAAAGGAAATGCAGCCCGGGAAAGACGAAGGGCTGCAATAGCTCGGGGCTCCATGCTCGCCACACACGTCCTCAGGAGAGGACCGTGAGACTTATGGGGGGAGCAGCCTTTGGCGGCCCAAGAAATATGTCGCTCTCCATCACAAGCTTACTGTAATGATGAGAAACAGACAGCATTCTTCTAAACGTAGGGCAGCTCACCTAACCTAGGGTTATTCTATCACGTAAATTCCGCAATGCTTCCCTTTCCAGTTGTATCCCTACTCCTGGATGCTTCAGAAGAAAGCTGCAGAACGCTATGTTCGTTACGTTGGTCCTTCTTTTCCTCGCCTTGGGCTAACCTGCCATCTAGGATCATTTAAACTGGTCATTAACTAAATGACTGGAGCTCACCACTTCGTCCACTATAATAGTTTTTTGCCACGAGAAAGACAATATTAAAAATTGGCTTCATATTTCAATTAAATTACACGTGTATTAAAGATATTAAAAAACTGACTTAAAAATAACTTTTCTTCGTCGCATAATAACTATATAAAAGCTAATTTGAGACATATTTCTACATTGTGGCCTGCTGTTGAATCACGATTTCCCCATAGTCAAAGGATTCTCCGACAAGGCCCTGAATAGGAGTACAGCTATTGCTGGAGGCGTTCAGAAGTAATGTAAGGCATTCTTTTTTCGGCCAATCTCGGATGAAAAAGCGCGGAATTTGTTTTGGGACATCGTGGAATAGTCCCGATTCAGCCCCTATAGTTTCATGAAGTTCCAATAGGTTCAGCGCTCCAAGTAGACTTCAAAATGGAGTCTTGCCTTACAAGGTGAGAGCTGTCATTCAGTATGTTTTGGCAGAAGACCAGAGCATCACAGATATTCAATAGGCGCTTGGAGAATGTCTATCGATATCTGGCAGTGACCAGAAGCCTGTCATCATCGCAATAACGTCGTGCAAACCTGTTCGATCTCCCACGCACCGCCTCCCGCACTCTCATTCGAGATATCGAAAGATCACACTCAAACACCTCGCTGCTCAGTTGGACTTCACTGTTGATAGTGCTGACACCCTCGCCCACCAGTCGGGTGTGTGCCCGCTGGATTCCTCACCGCCTGAAAGAAGACTATAAAGAACAACGGAGGACCGTCTGAGCGGAAGTGCTAATGTTTTACGAGACTGATGGTGAATATGTCCGCTTTTTGTCGAACATCGTGACAGGCGATGAAACTCATGTCCATCACTTCGAACCGGAAACAAAACCGCAGTCCATCGAGAGGCGCCACACAACCACTCCTACGAAGAAAAAGTTCAAAGCCGCACCCTCAGCCAGGTAAGGTCATTTCGACGGTCTTCTAGGACTCTGAAGGGGTTATTCTGTTTGATAACCTCCCTCACGGGGTAACGATCTACCCTGAAGCGTATTGTGCTACTCTCAGGAAATTGAAGAAACTGCTTCAGCGTGTTCCTTGCCTCAAAAATGTGAACGAACTCTCATTCTCCTCGATAACTTAAAGCCTCACACAGGTCTGCGTACCCGAGAGGAGCTCACGAAACTTTATTGGACTGCTCTTCCTCATCCGCCTTACAGCCCAGACATCGCACCTTCCGAAGTCCATTTGGGTGTTCGAATGAAGGATGTACTCCGCAGGACGTAGTACGTGGATGATGGGGAGGTTATTGATGCAGAAAAACATTGGCTCCGACGTCGACCACTAGTGTGGTACCATGCTCTCGTACGGGCCCTCTTAGTAATGTGGCGTAAGACCCTCATATTGAATGGAGATACTTTAAAAAACAGGATTTTTAGCCAAGTTAGTAGCGAATAAAGAGCGGTACTGTAATCCTGAATAAAACTAACCTGTTTCACAAAAAAGTGTTGGATTACTTATTGAAGGCGCCTTGTAACACAACTCATCTGACAGAAAATAAACTGTTGTAAATTACAGCGCAAAGACATTTTTCCTTCTGTGTGAGACACATGAGTGCTACAAGGAATCCGTTAAACTTCGGTTACATGATAACTCAGTCAAATCTGATGGCCGTAAATTCAACTAAATACCTAGTAATTACTATTACAAACAACTTAAATTGGAAGGAACACATGATGTTGTAGGGAGGGCTAACCAAAGACTGCGTCTTATTGGCATGACGCCTAGAAAATGAAACGGATCTACTAAGGAGACTGCCTTCACTACGCTTGTCCGTCCTCCTTTACAATATTGCTGCGCGGCGTGGGATCCTTACCAGATAGGATTGACGGAATACATCGGAAAAGTTCAAAGAAGGGAAGCACGTTTTGTATTATACCGAAGTAGGGGAGAGAGTGTCAGTGAAATGATACTGGCTCTGGGATGCAACCCATTACAGCAAAGACTTTTTTCGTTGCGGAGGACTCTTCTCACGAAATTCCAATCACCAACTTTCTCCTCCGAATGTAAAAATGTTTTGTTGACGCCGACTTTCATAGGGAGAAACAATCACCATGATAAAATAAGGGAAATCAGAGCTCATACGGAAAGATATAGGTGTCCGTTCTTTCCGCGCGCTGTATCAGATTGAAATAGAAGGGAATTCTGAAGGTTTTTCATTGAACCCTCTGCCAGGCACTTAAATGTGATTTGCAGAGTATCCATGTTGACGTAGACGTAACGATTGCTGATAACGTTCGAAACAGTTCTGGATGTGTTAAAACAAGTTGTTTGGTGCATGAAAGGAATTAATCAGAGTAGTCTTTTGGTCGCTGTATAGAAACATTCTCCTGTTAAGATGTGACTATCATTTTGGTTTCAGTGTACTGATGAGCCAAAACATTATGATCACCTGCTTAATAGTTGTTCATCCGTCTTTGGAACTAAATATATCATGATTCTGAATATCAGAGATCCGACAATGTTAATAGGTTTTTGGAGGTATGTAGTATTACATGTCTACACACGGGTCATGTAATTCGCTGATTTGCTTACGCGGTGATGGTGCCTGGTGGCGACCCAGATGGGTTACAAAGGATTTACCTCAGGCGAATCTGGTCGCCGAGACATCAACGTGAGTTCACTATAATGCTCCTCAAATAATTGTAGCACGGCTCTGGCTCCAAGACACGGATAATGAAACTGCTGAAAAATGATTTCGTCGTTTGGGAAGATATCAAACACGATGGGATGCAGGTGCTTCGCAGCTGTCAGCGTGTCTCCGATTACTACCACAGGTCTTATGCAAGCGCAGGAGAATGTCTCCCACAGCATAATACTGCTCCGTGGCGCGCTGTACGTTTCGAGCCGCTGTTCACTTCGATGATAGCGTTTGTGGAGACGACCAGCGACTTAGTGTAGCAAATATTCGGTTCACCCGACAAGCCGACACTTTTCCATTGATCGGAGGTCAAATCACGATGGTCCCGTGCCCCCGCAATCATAATTGCCGACGTCGTTGGGTCAGCTTGTGAACATGTGGGCGCCGTTGGCTGTGGAGCTCGATGTTCAACAACGTATGATGAACGGTGTGCTCCGAAATAATTTTAGTGCTTCAGCATTGTGCTCTTGACAGAGAGAGGGCAGATCACTATCCTACTTTGCAGAGCATACAAGCCTGCAAACCCCACGTTCTGTTGAAAACTGTAGATGTCCGGACAGTTTGGGCCAAATGATAGTTTCACTGTCGTACCTCTTTGCGTAGATGCTCACGTCTGTAGCACGTGAACATTCGACCAGCTTCGCCGTTTTCGCGATACTCGTTGGTAGGCTTTGCATAGTCATAATCTGCCCTTTGTCGAAGCGGATTTCCCAATGTGCAACCTATATCCTCCATAGTGTGATAACCCCTCCGTGTCTGCTCCGCTTACGTACTTTTTGTCACCTCGTCACGTACCGCAGCGCCAACAGGCGGCATCCAGCGCCGCGGTGGGCAGTGGTCACAATGTTTTGGCTTCACCTTCTGACTTCACCCTTCCCCTATCAGCATCTAATCGCGCTCGAATATACAGTATATTTCTAAATTGCCCCTCTCATTAGACACTCAGGCGATTCCTAATTGGGACCGGGTAGGAGCAATCTTAAATTTGAACGTGTCTCTGGAAACCTAGTGTTTGCTTGTAACCATCAAAAATTTATGTGCACCACTCCTCGAGGTCTCCTAGCATCAACAGTAATTTACTGTCATTCTGGCAAATTTTCACGTTTCTAACAATCTAGTTAATGCATTAATAATGCCCTATAGTAAGCGCTATTGTATTATAACTGGACCGGCCACGGCCTGCCAAACTTCACGCATGCAGCGTGTGTGGGTCGCGTACAGTCCAAGCCCGATCTGTTCGTTGCCTTTGCTCGGTCCTTCTAGGAAGTACACGGAGCAGCATAACATTTCATCTATCATTGCGGTGCGGCATTTTGCGGTCCACACGACTCTGAGCTCGGCTGATTCGTGGTATCAGTTCTGTTTACGCTTCGCTACTTGTTCAGGATGTGAAGGACGTTGCACAAAAAGAGGCAGTCTGGCGATCTGTCGTTACAGTCCTTTGAAATGAATGGGAATGACAAGAGAGGGATGAGAATTTTCAATCCGCATAAGTGACAGGTACAGCTTATTTGATACGAAACGGCATTATAGTACCACGCAGAAAGGATTTACAATGAAAGAGCAAAAAATTGTAGCGATCGACAGACGGGATTCATTGTTCTGTACGAATAGTAAAATTTCTGAAGTCGCACCCAATGTTCTGTTTGTAGTTGCAGCAGTTTTCAATGGAAATTGACGAAGAGTGTGGAGACCAGATATATCACTGCTAAGTGCGTTGGTTGAGTCAAAGGGAGTGCCTGGAGGAATTTTCCTGTTAAAATTCTCTTCTGTTGAATTTATGAAGGGAAAACGAGCGCAGAAGCGAAAATTAGAACATCTGCAATGGATCACAAAATTCCTATTTGCTGCACACTGCCCACAGTAACACATTGCAATATAACTGCTTTCTGATTTGATTTGGTTGCATTCAAAAAGAAAATTGTGTTGCAGACGCCACACCTTCTGAGAAAGACAATCCAGTTCTCTAATCTCACTAACGTTAGGGAAAGCGCGAACATTGAAGAATTCATTGTGGCCTTGCAAGAAATACAACTGCAGTTTTATAAAGGTTTTTAGGACACTGTCAATATTACATCTGTTTTCGAGCTGTTTTAGAGACTGTTTGCCGTTTCAGTTGAAAGCGCCGCTGTGCATTTGCAGACGTAACTCACTGAAGTCCAAGGTAATTCCAGCTTTAATTACAAATATTTTTACGTTAAAACTATCGAGGATGTCTTTCATTGCGTTTGCCGTGTAGATTTTCCAAGTCTCCTTAACGAGGCTGCAAAAGTGCCCACAATATTTCGGTCGACATATTTGCGAGAAGCACCTTTCTTTCAATTGTGAAACTAAACAAGTCACAATTACATGGCAACTTCAATGTGAAACACTGTGAAATTGTTTTCGTCTGTTCGTATTCCGACAGTTTTTACCAGTTAAAAATTATGTCCTCAACTCCCGAAAGTAATTAATTAATACTGACAACTTGTTTCGTTTGTGACCTGTGTTGTTGAGAAATGCGAAATATAAGAGCAAGTCACATATAGTACGTCTTTACCGCCTTTAAAATGCGGCGTGTTGGTTATCTTCCCGCCTTCCCCCTCCTCGGGCTCAGACAGCGCGGCGTGGCGGCAGAGGAAATGTGAAGTGAGGCTGAGCGCTATTGCACTTGGACCCGAGCGTGGCCCACGAGCCGAAATATTGGCCATCCATGCAGTAGAAGAAATGTGCGCGGACCTTGAGAGGACAAGGCCCATTAAGTATAGAATGCAGTACGTGAAGACAATATGTTCAATTCTCTCATAACATTGTGTGTCTGCAGCCATATATGCCAGCATAAAGAAACTGGATGCATCCCTTCGATGATTACACATCTGTAATCCTTCAGTGATATTGTAACACGATAACGCACAAGTCATCTGCATAAAATTGCCTTTTCTTTTTCTTCATTTTAGAAGTAAAGCGAATTATTGAATTTTTGATATACTGATGTACTGTGATTACTATTACTCTCAACAGAATTTGTAGATTTAATGACAATTTTTGATATTGTTGACGAGGATACAAGATATAATAACTGAAGGAAGCAGGGTTAAAAGACCAGGAGCGAAAGATTGACTTCATCTTGTGCAGTAACCAGAGTGCAGAGTCGAAGAAGATGATGAAAGAGACGCAAAAATTGGGAAGGGAATAACGCTTTATTAAAGCCCATCCCCAGTGTTAGCCAGTCTGTACACTGATCAGACAATAAAAGAAACCAAAGAAATAAACTTAAAACTGAATTAAAGTTCAATGAGTAGAACTAACTTTCTTAAGACTGCCAATTACACTGTAATTCTTTCAGGGACGTAAAGGAAATGAAACGGAATCAACAGAATCTTGAAAAAGAGGTTATAGAATGAATATCAACAAAATTCAAAATGTAATGTACACAAATTAAATCGGGAGAAGAAATTGTATTAGGAAATAAGCCGCTAACAACAGCAGATGAGTTTTGCTACTTGGGTGCCAAAATAACTGATGATGCTCTAAGCAGAGAGGATATAAAATGCTGAGTGACGAGTCGAGGAAAAACGATTTCTCAAGAAAGAGAAAGGTTTTAAGATCTAACAAAAATCTATGTCCTACGGGAGTCTTTTCTGAAAGTGTCTGGCTAGTTTTAAGCCTTGTTCATGAGTAAAATGTAAACGAAATACAGTAAATGCACGAAGATTAGATGAGTAGACCGCATAAGTAATGACGAGGTACTGAACTGAACTGGAGATAAAGGACATGCATGGCACAATTTTACTAAAAGAAAAGAAGGGACTGGTTGATAAAACACATCCTGAGGCATCAATAAATAGTTTGGCAATCGGGGGAGGGGAGCGGTCTAAAAATTGTAGGAGTATCCTAAGCTTGACTATAACAAGTAGTCTGAAATGGTTGTAGGTTGCAGTAGTTAAGCAGAGATGAGGAGACTTCAATACAATTAGCTTGAAGAGCTGCATCAAACAAGTCATCGGACTGAAGACGACAAGAACAACAACTACTACTACTGAAGTTCTGTAACTGTGTGAACTCTGTCCAGTTTCGCCGTCGTTGGTCCATTGAAAACATACAGCTTCATGTGCTTGTGAGAAATGCCCTATTACAAGTACCAAACCCTAAATGTCCACTGCATGCAACTACCTTTCCAATGTTAGCTCGGAAACTGTTTGAGGCGGATCTGTATTCATTGACCACAGCAGTTCCTGTCGCGTTTGAAATCGATGGTCACTGACAAAGAGAGACTCTCGTCTTCAGCCCCTGTCGCTTAGTATCATTTTATGACCACTGTTCTTATGCTGTGTTACATTGGTGCGTGTGGTTCATCATCTTTTGCAGGCGTGTTTGATAGTCTGGGTTGATGCACAACGAATCGGTTACCTTCAATCGCGATGTGGTCATGGTTATATACTAACATTCTAGATCCAATCTGCCATTGTGTCAGATCTTCACGTCGAACTATCACAATGAGCTGAATCCAGATAACCGACGGGCACATACACTTCGCTTCAATGAAATGACTTAACTCAGTGGGACCGACTGATAGCTGTCCTACAGCCACCAGTTTGATCTTTTATGACAATTACCAACACACTCATGTTCAGAAAAAGCAGTACACCTTGAACAACCATATAGAGGACGTTAATATTCACAGGACATGTCCATCAGTCTCCTTGGTTCAGCATGTGCCCTGTTGCCTAGTAGGCACAGGTTCCACCACGGGCCCTGATAATTTCTTCCATGCGTGATGGCATCGACGTGTATAAGACGCGTATGGTATAGTCATCCATGTTGCATTCACCTAGTTACGAAGTTCATCTGTCCTGTAACCACTGAGTCGCAGCGCAGTACCTTTCGTTTCACTATATCCCACACATTTTTTGTTGGCGACAAGTCTGATGATCCGGCGGGCCAGGGCAAAAAAACTGACTTTCTCTGATATCAATAAGGCACCAAGATTTGGTCGTGCATTGTCTTGCTGAAAAGTGGCAGGTGGTGTGTTGTGCAAGAAAGGTATGGCCATGGGTCGCAAAATGTCTTTCATGTAGGTCACACTGCTCACCGTGCCCTGGATATGCACCAACTTTGATTTGTTGTTGTACCCTATGAAATGTTCCCTTAGAAAAAATTAAAAATGACAGTGCTGGGAAACCTCTTACGTTATTTGATTTTCAAACAGCTGAGCAAGACTGAACGTACTCAGACATTTCTCTCTTTACTTATTCTAATCATCAGTAAACTGACACACAATATTTTTAGCGCAACGCAATCTGACTCAATAATCCATACATAAGAATGGCCATGACTAACAATAACCTACACCTTTCATGAATCACTTACCTCACAAAAATCTTCGTTACTCGAACTACTGCAACACAGCGAGCGCCAATACTGCCAGCTAAATAAAAGATTCTAACCACTGAAGGCATTAACTACTGATAAGCATAGTTAGCAAATGAAAGATTTTGATAGAGAACAAACAATGTATTTACCTTAACAGTGTTCAAAAGTCATCTTTAGAAATTTCCTTTCTCTGGCGGACACACGTCCAGATCGTCCGGTTATAGTAACTTCTAAAAACTCTGGCATCTCTTTCTCCACATCCACCACTGCTGGCGGCTCACCTCCAACAGCACAATGCTACTAACTGTTCACATCCAACTGCCCAACTCTACAATAGCGAATATTCCAAAAATGTCAACCAGACACTGACTACACACAGCACAGTCAGTGATTTTCATACAGAGCGCTACCAACATAGAAACCTAAACAGCCTACTTAGATAGTTCCATGCTCCCCACAAAAAATTTTACAAATTGTTTTGGGCAGTTCCCAATAATTATTTTCTATTTTTTTATATTAACTATAACAAATATATCAGAAGCACACACTTATTGATACACTGTTGGTCAAAAGCAAGAATTGTCCTCACAGTCCATAAAGAGAGTCCTGATCATTCATCACAGTAGTACAAAGTCTGAGCAGTAAAAGAAGTGACACATGGAAGTAGTGGATTTCCATGCAGTCTTGAAGAAGTGGTGTTGTCCTTCCAACGGAAAGACAGTGCTGACTCTTGACATGTATACAAGTAAAGGGCCACAACAGAGCAAACCCACAGCAGGGGAAACGGATATCAACTGCGTTTTTTTTTTTTTAACAGGAACCCTCATTTTATTACATATTCGAGTAGTATGTAAAGAAATATGAATGTTTTAGTTGGACCACTTTTTTCGCTTTTTGATAGATGGCGCTGTAATAGTCACAAAGTATAAGTACGTGGTATCACGTAACATTCCGCCAGGACGGACGGTATTTGCTTCGTGATACATTACCCGCCGCGATATCGATGATGACCTTGAACCCGCGGGCCGACATGGTGCAAATGCTAATCATTTCTACAGAACATTGTAGTGTACATGTCCTTTAAATGTGAACGCCCTAACTCTAGTCGTTCAAGGTGTACGGTTTTTTTTTCTGAACAGGAGTGTATTTTGCCCCGTGATCTTACATAACCAGTTTCTCCTTATAGTTGATACCATTTTCTCTGCAAACATCTATCACCTTGCACCATTTTCCTTCGAAACTGTTCCCTCAACCCTGATACTTCTCCACGGCTGCCTCTGAGGTTGCGCGCGCCCTCCTGTCTGCAGAAGTTGGTCCATTACTAGTTGTCACTTGCTGATCTCCATTTTTATAAACGAATATTCCAACCAAATACCTCGTCTTGGCTCACTAACTGAGAAATAGAGGTAACTCAAAGGGGGCGTCTATCACATCGATACAAGATCTCAGTACTTCTGTTGAAACACAATTAAACCAAGTTACTGTTTTTCTGTGATATGTTTGCAATCTCTGTAACAGATGATTTAGCAAAATTTATGTCTGCTAGTGGAGTATGGAAGTCTTGTATAAGCAAACATAATGAATCTGCTTTTGAAAAAATGGCTCTGAGCACTATGGGACTCAACTGCTGTGGTCATTAGTCCCCTAGAACTTATAACTACTTAAACCTACCTAACCTAAGGACATCACACACATCCATGCCCGAGGCAGGATTCGAACCTGCGACGGTAGCAGTCGCACGGTTCCGGACTGCGCGCCTAGAACCGCGAGACCACCGCGGCCGGCGAATCTGCTTTTGATGCACCGTTTGTTATACCTGTGTTTTCTGCTACTGTCAATCATAATTTATTGAGTTTAGTTGTCAGCGCTTCAAATGTCTCACAGATGCTGACAAAAGTGACTTTCATATCCTTTGAGTTATTCGTTTCTTGGCTAAGAATGGATAAATCGGGGTTGCTATGTTCTCGTAATTTTGTATTTCAAGCGCACGGTGGATGGTAATTACTTTCTCAATGACAGATTGAAGAATTTTGCATTATTGTTTGTAGTACTCTTTTAAGGCTTAATCTTGCTAGTTCTCTGCATTAAAACAAAACTCTTTCGTCCGCCACAAGATATTTTCATTCAAGATGGCTTTTTTTTTTTTTTTTGAGTCATCAGTCTGGTTGGTTGGATGCAGACCGCCGAGAATTCCTCTCCTGCGCCAACCTCTTCATCTCAGAGTAGTATTTGCTATATGTCCTCAATTATTTGTCTTCCTCTATAGTTTTACTTTCTACAATTATTCCCTGATGTCTTGAGATATGTCCAATCATCCTGTCTCTTGTTCTTGTCATTGTTTCCCACACGTTCCTCCCTTCGCCGATTCTGCGGGAAACCTCCACTTTCCTTAAGTTATCAGTCCACCTAATTTTCAATATTATTCAGTAACACCACATCTTAAACACTTCGTTTCTCTTCTGTTCCACTTCTCCCACTGTCAGTGATTCGCTGCCTTAGAATGCTGTGTTCCAGACGTACATTCTCAGAAAGTTATTCCTCAAATTTAGGCAGATGTTGGATAGAAGGAATGCCCTCTTTGCCTGTACTCCTCTACTTTTTATATCATCCTCGCTTCGTCCGTCATGGACTATTTGGCTTTCAAGACAGTAGAATTCCTTAACTTTCTCAAAGATGTTAGCCTTTTCTTCTAGGCCTCCAATGTAATTACCTGAATAACGGTAATTAAAACCAACAGCTGCATTGCAATGCAACGTTGTTTAGTCGGAAAATGCTACCAGTTTCAACGCCAAAAAGGTGCAAGCGTAATCTGCCATCAACCTACGAACCGCAACGACAAAGACCAACGAAGTCTTCAAATGGAAGCAGTAGAACTTATTAAGCAAGTACGCGAGCATATGCAACCAACAAAGTCAAGTTTGTTCCTGGCAGTAATAAACCCACCAGTAATCAGAAGTCTGACCGTTGATGGGCTTATTGGGAATAGTAGAACTTATTAAGCATATACGCCAGCATGTGCAAACAACGAAGTCGAGTGCAGTGAAGCCAAAGTCAACTGGATTCCATACCTTCGTGACATCAACAAACCCACCAGTGGCCAGACGATCGACCATTGGTGGGCTTACTGCTGCTGGGAAGATACCGAATCCAGTTCATCTTGGCCCCGCTGCACTAGCTTTTGTTGGTTGCGCATTCTGGCGTACATGCTTAATAAGTTACACTGTTTGCATGTGAAGATTCCGTTGATCTTTGTCATTGCAGCCGGCCGGATTGGCCGAGTGGTTCTAGGCGCTACAGTCTGAAACCGCACGACCGCTACGGTAGCAGGTTCAAAACCTGCCTCGGGCATGGATGTGCGTGATGTACTTAGGTTGGTTAGGTTTAAGTAGTTCTAAGTTCTAGGGTACTGATGACCTCAGAAGTTAAGTCCCATAGTGCTCGGAGCCATTTGAACCATTTTTTTTATTTTTTTATTTTTATTTATTTATTTTTTGTCCTTGCATTTCGTACACTGACTGCAGATTACGCTTGGGGCCTGAAGATGACGCTTTCTGGCGTAGAAACTGGTAGGATGTTTTGAATAAACCTGAAGATGAAGCTCTTTGGCGTCGAAACTGGTAGCATGTTTCGAATAAACGACGTCGGATTACAATACAGTTGTTAGTTTTAACTATTGTTATTCATGTACGGCTGCTATCCCACTGTCCTCGATGGATTACCAGACTCCAACGTAATTGTCCCTGTCTCGTTGTAGAGGAGAACTACAGTACTTTCATTGTGCTGCGAGGATCATTTTAGGAAGGGATTAATTTTTCTCGTCTACTATGTGCTCTTGGGTCACTTATTCCCCGCGTTCGTCCTGTAAGTTCTCTCTGAATAACGTGACTAAAGTCAGAACTGGTGATACTCTGAAACTGTCCATTTCGCGTTTTAGCTAAACCTGCCTGACAGGGTTCTTTATTGTTGACGTTTGACCACCATTGTCAGACCATTTGTTATGGGGTCTCATATATTTCGTGCTAGTTATATTTGAAAATAAAACTTTTATCGTTACTCCATCCATTGTTTAGTTGATTGCTACATGTCGCCTGCATCACAGCAACGACTCAAATCCCTGCGCTTTCAATATCGTGAGTCATTCGTTTTAAATGTCGGATTTAATTTCATCTTTTATCTTGCAGTAAAACTTAATTACCGGGAGTGTGAGATAAAACGTGTAAATAGTTTCATAAAATACGTATGTCGCTAGAGAACGTGGTAGGTATGCGTTTATTTACGAATTTAATATGACACTGTACACCTGCGTGACAGCCACGTCCTCATGTGCGCTCGGAACCTGTATGGGTGGCTCTCTGCAAGGCTAGCAGGCAGACATTCCTGGACAAAGGCACTCTGTAGTCGTTGATCATAGAATGTCAAGTCACAAGCGACCTTTTCGTAATTTTTCTCGAATTTTGCAGCGCCACTAGTGAGCAACGCTCCCGTTCAGAACTTGACTTTAATGTATAAGAGACTATTGAGTCCGGAAATTATCATAATTATTACGAATGCAAATACGAAAGTCCCCTTTACACCGTAGCTGGTGATTACTCTGCTAACGAAGTAACGCAATGACGTCCTCGGAACTTTAAAAGTGCAGTCACAAATATAATTTCTCTGGAGAATCTACATCGGTTTTGATGACACAGAGGGAAAAGACATAAAACATTCATATGTCAAACAGAAGAATTATATCCAGAGTGTAGAACATGAAACACAGCACAAATAAGATATGATAAAACTGCAGAAACGTATGTTAGTCCGCAGACTTTGTCTGAAAGGTGTTACATAGATGTGCCATTTTCTTTTAGAACATGTAAAATCAACACCGAGTGTGAGTTGCCCGAGGAACAACGCGCCTCTTGTACATCTTAATAGTCGGTACAGAGCGAGGTTGCACTGTGGTTAGCATACTCGCATTCGGAAGGACAAAGGTTCACATTCGTAAACAGGCTTTCAGACTTTGGCTTTCGTGATTTCCTTAAATCACTTCAGGTAAATACCGGGATGGCTAAACGGTACGGGCGAAAAGCATTTCAACCTTAAAAAATTTCGAGTCTGTGCTCCGTCTCTAATGACATCGATGTCCACCGGACGTTAAACCCCAATTTTCCTTCCTTTTGTTAATGGGGCTTGTAAAAGGTCCATTGCTAAGGAATTTATTGCTAGCGCATTCGTGCAGATGTAATTTCAATGGACTGCTCACGCGCTGCCTGCGATATGTAAGCTATAATAGAATCGCAGACGAAAGAGCAGTGTTGGCTCCAGCAGGAGCTGAGTCAGTAGCAGTAAGTAGTAGCTAACAGTCTGGTGTATGGAGTTAGCTGGGCCGGTCGTGGGGAGCGATGGCGGTGCCTGAGCGATGTGGTATAAGGTAAAAATAAAAATAGCCTCGCGCATATGTGCTATTGTTATATCAAGTACCATGTAAATGTTTTTTAAAAAAATCTCTTAATAATAATCTTTCTTATAAAAATTAACTTTTGACAATCATTCGTCTGAATTTAAAGAATTTACTAATTTCTCCAATCCATGGTCATCCAGATTATCGTAAAAAAACATTAGTTGTTTCTTTTTATACATGACAAATCTATCGACCAGCATTGCACTGGGCTGTGCCAGAAAAATTTCTCATAGGAGCAGATATATACGCGTTATCCGGCGACTTTATTGAGGTAAAAGTTTTCAATTTATTCAGTATGAAGTTTCAGGGCCTTGACGCAACAATGCTGACGTCCAAGTTTACCAATTAAGATTCACAGTCATTTAATTATTGAAAGGTTATATATGAGTCACATTTTTTATTGGGAAGTTAGTCACGTTCTTATTGCGATGTTACGGAATAATAAACTGTTGGGAGGTTACACTAAATGTGAATGTTATACGTATTTTAACTGTTGGGAGGTTACAGGCTGTCTATAAATGCCATTCTTTTTGCAGACATGCACCAGCTCACCACAAGTCTGGAGATTAGGTCTGTGAGAAACGTCATATCGCTGGCTCAAGTAAAGGAAATAGGAATACACTGAAGAAAAGCCATGGGAGACCGATATGCACATAAATAGATGGTGATAGTATCGGCTGTACGAGTTATAAAAGAGCGGTGGTTTGGAGGAGCTGTCATTTGTACCCAGGTGAAAAGGTTCCGACGTCATTATGACCACACGACGAGAATTAGCAGACTTTTGAATTGGAATGGTAGATGGAGCTAGAAGCTTGGGACATTCCATTCCGGAAATCGTTAGGGAATTCAATATTGGGAGGTGCACAGTGCCAAGAGTATGCAGAGAATACCAGGTTTCAGGTATTACCTCTCACCACGGACAACGCAGTGGCCGACTGCTTTCACTTAATTACCGAGAGAGGCTGCGTTTGCATAGAGTCATCAGTGCTCACAGATAAGTAACACTACGTGAAATAGCGGCAGAAGCAATGTGGGACATACGACGAATGTATCCGTTAGGACAGTGCGGCGAAATTCAGCGTTAATGGTCTACGGCAGCAGACGACCGACGCGAGTGCCTTTGCTAAAGCACGACATTACCTGCAGTACCTCTCCTGGACTCGTGACCATATCGGTTGGACTCTAGATGGCTCGAAAACCGTGGACCGGTCAGATGAGTCCCGACTTCAGTTGGTAAGAACTGCACCCGTGGTCTAGGGGTAGCAAACTTTGATTAGTTCGTAATCCGCCACCGCTTAAATTTTGATCAATAATCAGAATTGGCCAGGGAAAATTCCAGCATAGGAAGTCAACCTCATTCCGCCAACGGCTTTGTCAAAGAGGGAGGGGTGCGGACTGAGGTCCAGGGTACTCTCTTGCCCACGGGACGAGAAACTGCCTCTAAAGGCAGAAGAATCAGCAATGATCAACGGCATGAGGACGCAGAAGGCAATGAAAACCACTGCTTAAGACACATAACGTGTATCCACAGCACATGTGGCCTGTAATTGAAAATGTGTCATGATGTTCTCTCTATGGGCAAAATATTCCGGAATAGTCCGCCATTTGGACCTCCGAGATAGGACTACCAAGGGGGAGGGAACCATGAGAAAAATATTGCATAGCTAACGAAAGGATAACGTTCTATGAGGCGGGGCGTGGAATGTCAGAAGCTTGAAAACTGTTGGGAAGCTAGCAAATGCTCAAAGTACATAGGATGCTGGGATTCATTATGAATTCGAAGGTAGGGCACAGAGTGTGTTACTGTGAACAGTTCAGTGATAGGGTCCTTCTTATCAAAATCGATAGCAAACCAACAACGACAACGATAGTTTAGGTATACGCGCCAACGTCACAAGTAGACGATCAAGAGACAGAGAAAGTGTATGTCGATATTTAAAGGGTAATACAGTACGTAAAGGGAGACGAAAATCTAAAATTCATGTTGGACTAGAAAGCAGTTGGAGGGGAAGGATCAGAAGAAAAGATTGCAGGAGAATATGGGCTTGGGACAAGGAATGAGAGAGGAGAAAGGATAATTGAGTTCTGTGACAAATTTCAGCTAGTAATAGCGAATATTCCGTTCAAGAATCACAAGAAGAGGAGGTTTACTGGGAAAAGCCTAGGTAATACGGGAAGATTTCAGTTTGATTACATCCTGGTCAGCCAGAGATTCCAAGACCCGCCAGGATAGCCGAGAGCGCTAACGCGCTGCTTCCTGGACTCGGGTAGGCGCTCCGGCCCCGGATCGAATCTGCCCGGCGGATTAACGACGAGGGCTGGTGTGTCAGCCAGTCTGGATGTGGTTTTTAGGCTAGATGAATACCGGGCTGGTCCCCATCTTCCGTCTCAGTTACACGATTCGCCAACATCTGAAACACGTTCACACTATTTCCATGAATTACACTAGACACAGACAGCTGGGGTACACTAATTCCGTCCTGGGGGGGGGGGGGGGGGGGGGTTATGGAGTGATGGTAGGAAGGGCATCCGGCCGCCCCTTTCCGCTAACCTTGCCAAATCCGTTCCTAACAATGCCGACCGTGCGTCAGTGCGGGACATGGCATCAGTGAAAGAAAGAAAGAAAGACAGAGATTCCAAAATCATACACTGGACTGTAAGACGTACCCAAGAGCAGATATAGACCCAGATCACAACATATTAGTGATGAAGAGTAGGCTGAAATTTAAGAGATTAGTCAGGAAGAATTAATACTCAAAGAAGTGGGACACGAAAGTACTAAGGAATGACGAGATGCACTCTAAAAAGGGGTGTCACAGAAGATGGAACAAAAACACGGATACAAAGAAGGTACGTGTGAAGACACCGTGGGTAACAGAAGAAATACTTCAGTCGATCGGTGAAAGAAGGAACTACAAAAATGTTCAGGGAAATTAAGGAATACTGAAATACACGTCGCTGAGGAATTAAACAAACAGGAAGTGCGGGAAAGCTAAGACGAGATGGCTGCATGAAAAATGTGAAGAAATCGAAAAATATATGATTGTCGGAAGCCCTGGCTAAACTTATAGGAAAGTCAAAGCTGCCATCGGTGAAATCAAAAGCAAGGGTGATAACGTTAAAAGTACAATGGGGATTCTACTATTAACATGCCAGGAAGTTTCTACTATTAAATGCAGAAGAGAGGGTGGGTTGTGGAAAGAATTCAATGAAGGCCTCTATGAGGGTGAAGATTTGTCTGATGTGATAGAAGAAGAAACAGGAGTCGTTTCAGGAGAGATTGAAGTCCAATATTAGAGTCCGAATTCAAGAGACCTTTGCAGGATTTAAGATCAAACAAGGCAGAAGTGATAAATAAGATTCCATCAGGATTTCTGTAATCATTGGAAAAAGTGGCAACAAAACGGCTATTACCGTTGGTGTGTAGAATGTGTGAGTCAGGCGACATACCATATGACTTTGGAAAAATATCAGCCGTACAATTCTGAAGTCTGCAAGAGCTGACAAGTGCGAGAACTATCGCTCAACCAGCTTGACAGCTCATGCATCATGTTGCTGACAAAGATAATATACAGAAGAATAGAAAAGAAAACTGAGGATGTGTTAGATAACGATGAATTTGGCTTTAGGAAAGGTAAAGGCCAGAGAGGCAATTCGGACGTTGCGATTGATAATGATGGACGCAAGACTAAAGGAAATTCAAGTAACGTTCACAGGGTTCGTCGAAATGTAAAAAAGAACTCGACAATGGAAAATGGTGCAAGATGCTCGGAATGCTGAGAAAAATAGGGGTAAGATGTAGGGAGAGACGGGTAATATACAATATGTACAATAGACAAGCGAGAATAATAAGAGTGGACTGCGAAGAACGAAGTGCTCAGATTAAAAAGTCTGTAAAACAGGGATGTTGTCTTTCGCCCCTGCTGTTCAATCTGTACATCGAAGAACCAATCGAAGAGCCAATGAGAGAAATAAAAGAAAGGTCCAGAAGTGGAATTAAAATGCAAGGTGAAAGGATATCAGTGATACGATTCGCTCATGAAATTGCTATCCTGAGTGGAAGTAAAGAAGAATAAAGTGATCTGTTGAGTGGAATGAACAGTCTAACGAGTACAGAATATGGACTGAGAGTAAATCGAAGAAATACGAAAGTGATGAGAAATAGTAGAATTGAGAATAGCGAGGAATTTATCATAAGGATTGATGGTCACGATGTTGATGAAGTTAAGGAATTCTACTACCTAGGCAGCAAAATAACCAATGAACGACGGAGCAAGGACTAGCTCTGGCAAAAAGAGCATTCCTGGCCAAGAGAAGTCTACTAAAATCAACAATAGACCTTAATATGAGGAAGAAATTACTGAAAACGTACATTTGGGGCACAGCATTATTTGCCAGTGAAATATGGACTGTAAAAAAACTGAAACAGAAGAAAAGCGAAGGATTCGAGATGTGGTGCTACAGACGAATGTTGAAAATTAGGTTTACTGATAAGATGTGGGCCGGTCGCTGTGCCCAAGCGGTTCTAGGCGCTTCAGTCTGGAACCGCGCGCCCGCTACGGCCGCAGGTTCGAATCCTGCCTCGGGCATGGTCGTGTGTAATGTCTTTAGGTTAGTTAGGTTTAAGTAGTTCTAAGTTATAGGGGACTGATGACCTCAGATGTTAAGTCCAATAGTGCTCAGAGCCATTTGAACCATTTTTGATAAGAAGTGGAATGAGGAGGTTCTGCGCAGAATCGGAGAGGAAAGGAATAAGCAGAAAACACTGACAAGGAGTATGGACAGGATGATAGGACATCTATTAAGACATCAGGGAATGATTTCTATGGTTTTAGAGGGAGCTGTAGAGGTCAAAAACTGTAGAGGAAGACAGAGGTTGGAATACATCCAGCAAATAATTGAGGACGTAGGTTGCAAGTGCTACTGTAAGATGCAGAGTTTGGCACAGGAGAGGAATTCGTGGTGGGCCGCATAAAACCAATCAGAAGACTGGTGGACAAAAATAAAAATAAAAGAGAGAACTGATAGTAGAGCTCGAGTGTGGCGCAAACCCCACGAAGCCATGGACCCAAGTAGTCAACAAGGCACTGTGAAAGCTTGTTGTGGCTCCATGACGGTGTGGGCTGTATTTACATGGAATGGAGTGGGTCCTCTGGTCCAAGTGAACCGATCATTTACAGGAAATGTTCGGCTACTTGGAGACCGTTTACAGCCATTCATGGACTTAATGTTCCCAAACAACGATGAATTTTTTATGGATGACAGTGCGCCATGTCACCGGAGCTTAAATGCTCACGATTAATTTATGCTGTACAATGCGAGTGAATGATTTGGCCCCCCAGTCGCAAGACATAAATCTCATCGAACATGTATGGCATATAATCGAGAAATCAGTTAACGCACAAAATCCTGCACAGGCAACACTTTCGCAAATATGGACAGCTATAGTGAAAACATGGGTCAGTTTTTCTCCAGTGGACTTCCAGCAACTTCTGTAGTCCATACCACGTCGAGTTGCTGTACGACGCCGGGAAAAAGGAGGTACGACTCGATATTAGGAGGTGTGCCACGACATTTGTCACGTCAGCGTATACGTCCCAGAATCTTATGCCTTTTCGAGCCCATTGGGATCACCACCCTTTGCGACCAATGGACGATTTCCTTGCGTTCAGGTATGATGCTCTAAACTGTTGTTTCACACTGATCACAGTAATACTCGTAATTTAACAGTCACACAGATATTTTTCCCTCACTTGGAAAGGAAACGTCTTTCAAATATCTTTTGAGTTTATTTACCTGATGTCGATGCTGTCATAAGGACATTTGGGGCTTCAAAAAAAAAAAGAGTCTCAAATTCTCGGTCCAAAGTCACCAAAGGTTTCCTTTAAACCTACTAAAAGTGGGATGGTCAATATGAAAGAAACCGTTTTGAGCGTCGTATCAGTGTACAAGAAACGTCTGGTGATCCCAAAGGGCTCGATCGCACAGATACAGCCATGGAATGTATACGGCTTTCGACTCTGGAAGAATTTTGTGACATGATTTTCAGATCAAATTCTGTCTAATGTTTATGACGTCAGTCTCCATTTGAAAAACAATACAGTCAAGCTACAGTCACTAGTACATAATTAATCTTTTCTTCTCCAAGGCTTTCCAATGTACTGAAACATACCTAATACAAAACAGGAGGATTACCCGTGGTAGTTTGTAATTCTGCTATATTTTGTTTTACAATGTCTTCTTCGTTGCGTATATTACGCGAAGAAATTTCGTTCATTTGATATGCATGGTGTGAAAAAAAGTTATGTTTCAAGCATTTATTTACAGATTAATTATATTGTGATTATTTTCTATTATAGTAACGACTTATTTATTATTTTAAATTAACAAAATACACTACTTAAAAAGATAATCTAGAAAACAAAGAAAACATGAATATAAAACGTAAAATAAAATGTTTGAACATAAAACAATTGTAAGCAAAATATATATTTAGAATATTAGTGAATGTTCAAATTACCTTTCAGAGTGTGTTTTACCCAGTAAAGCTGAAATTGGGAGCAAGCAACAAGACACGTATTGCCAAGTTCATCAAGATCTTCTACTGACATTTGGGAAGTTTTCTTTGTAAGTAAAGCTGAAAACAGAGAAATGGAGGTTTCAAATGATGTGCAAAGGACGTAGTCTATTCCCTGACAGTGAAAGCAGCGTGGGAACCAGAAGTTCATCGGAGAATGGCAGAAGTGTACGCAGAACAGGGGTCAAGAAGCGACACAGGCGCTTCAAGGAAGAGCGGACGTCCTTCGCCGGTGACTCGCGATTTGGAACGCGACACCACATAACCGGTACCGTTGACCGGTAGGTGCCTGCCCTCATTAGGGAAGACAGATACGGTGGCCGTCGTCACCGCAGAGATGGGATTGGACGTCGGATTTGCGAAAAACATTCAGTGCTTTCCGTACACTTGGGCTATTCTTCGATGAATTTCCGTTCCGCACTCCTGTTTGGCCTTCTTCTGAAGCATCTATATCTCCGTTTCCAACACCACTGCGCGCAGTGGACGCCCGAAGCGTACACGTTCTCGCTCTGCTGTCACATGATTTTGCGTCCTGTCCCTCCAGCGGAGAATCTGGGGCCTCAGCGCTCTTATAATAAACACGCCTTCTTCCATAGGGAGTGGCATCATGACCCCTTAGGTAGTTTTCATTTTACAGCCACCTGCTGATTTCTTTTATCATTCTAAGAAGAGAGGGAGGGATAATTCTTCCGCCACTCTATAATAGCCAACATCATATAAATTCAGTACGCAGGATATGCTTTCTATTCATGTAACCAGCAGGTGTGACTTCAATCCCCTTTGGACAATAGATGAAAAAAATACAATACCATTTACGAGAAAAGCCCTTGGTATTTCAAACAGTCAGAGGCAACTGCATGCTAAATTTCTAAATCAGGGGAAAAGTTCGTTGTGAAACTTTACGGTGGAGACATGAACAGAGATACACGATACGATATCGCCTACCTACTGGAATGGCTGGGTAGTGAAAGAATTCCATCCGTTTGGGGTTGGACACTGTCAAAAAGAGGACTAATTCGTAAAACAACAGAGAACAACACATCTTCAGACTACTTACTTTAAATTTCTCGCGAATGCACGAAAGCATGTAGGATGCGTCACTGTAGCATTTAAAAGGGAAAACAGTAATCTTGATACTCTACCGTTGTCAATGTTTTGGTCATATATGCGAATATGACAGAGTTCACCATTGCCAGACCTCAACGAAGAGGATGCTGAAAGAATTACTCCTCTCATACACACACACACACACACACACACACACACACACACACACACACATATTGCGAGGTGCCAAGACTAGCAGTGCATTTAACACTAAATTCTTCTCGAATATTCTTATGGAAATGATGCTCTAAGCCCTCCCTTTTCTAACTCCTACTTTTGCTGTTGGACATGGATTAAGAAGAAACGCAAACTGACTGTAATCGACCCTGCAAGTGGAGTAGAAAAGAGTTTGGCACTTGCAATAATTTAATTGGATAGAAATTAAGGAAAGTTTCATTAACGTAGTGAGAAATGAAAGGGTTGCTCTACCAATTAACAGAATGAAAGTTCCGTCCAAAATAACAATTTGATTTATTATGACTAAACTCAAAATAAAGAAAACACACGAAACATTTACAATACATCAAATTGGATACTCAAATAAAGACTGTGAAGGTGAAGTTGTCTATAAACTAGATTGTGACATTTATGACCAAGTGTTATGTGGAGCCAATTCTTTGCAACTCAAATCTTAAGAGAAACACCCAGCCAACCCAACATTAATTGCTGCTACAGTAGTGATAACTCAGACAATGAACACCCAAGACAGAACAAAGTTAGAAAAGACGAACAGGCGCGCTTTACTGAGCTCTGATTATCACCTAGCAAAATTTCTTGCTTTGCCGGTGCTGCGGACGTACATTACCAAGCTGTCTTCTTAACTGCAAGGACACTATCTGGCATACCGGAGGCGATGGCTGGTTGCTTCGACGTCCCGTCGTGGTGATGATAATGTCGTGAGTATAGCCCGAAACAAATTCTCCTGGTCTGGTTGTTCCAGACTAAAGAATTCCTACCAACACAAATACGCCTCTGAGGGAGACGAAGAAGGCCCGCCATACAATCACTGACGGCACAGTGACTGATTTTAACAAGCGAAGTCACACAGTAACTCCGATACAGTCAACTTTAGCCAAAACTGCTCAAGACAGACAACATAGGCCGCTTGTACGCAGAACGCTTAATTGCCAACTGTACTCGGAAAGTTACGTTGAAGTCGAAACTTCAGCAACTTCGTCAAACACTTACAATCAAATAAAAGTATATTAGACAGCCAACCGAAGGCAGGCTGTCCAGAGCAGCGAGAGCTCAGTTTTGTAACCTACTCTGACCGAAAGGCGAGAGCTGACTCTCTCAAGAGCACCCGTACAGGCCGCACACAGAACATTCCCGCCCCTACGACAGTGGTCGTGGTTAAACGTTCCAATCAGCAAGTCGAAAACCGGCGGAAAGTTCCACTCTATTGCCGAAGCACTACCATTCCACCAATGGAGATTCTTGGCGCCAACTTCTGCGCCGATTTTGCTACGTCACTGAGCTATGCCCCGAACAAGCCAATCACAGTTATGATTTGGCAGAAAACGGGGGAATTTGTCGGCCAAGACTGCCTGGGAACACAAGTCATTCCCACGCCTCGCTGGTAGCCAGCCAGAAACGGTTTTCACTAAGTTTCTGCGGAGTAACGGAATCCCTAGCCCAGCCGCCCCTTCCGGCCAATCTGGGGCTGGGCGTGTCGCTACCACACTTATGACAATGTCGGCGTCTGAAAAGCATCCACTCGACTATCTCACACCCGTCGGCATAACACTTTCAAGCTCAGCAGAACGCGCCTGTCACCGGACCACCAGGGTGACGAGAGATGCTGCGTGGAAAGTCCGCTTGTGAAGAAATAGCAACTTTCACCGCATGCAATTAGAGAGGAAAATCGAATTACTCAGAGTAAGATAGAAATATGAGAGGGGGCTTATGCCACCTCTCGGAAAGATGTCTATGTAAATGTATCTGTTGATTGTGGGTCTGTGTCGTTTAAATGGATATGTTCTTTCTTTTCTTTTTTAAGTTACAAATACATGGACATCTGAATCTTCCCCAAATCCTTATCCTATTATTTAACCTGTGGTGAGCGACTGAAACGAGTGATGTGAATTTTCGTGAGAGTATCCAGTAGCTATCTACTAATGTAGCTTTGTCTGCTCGTCCAGTTTTGGCAATAACTTCAGGAGAAGAAAGGCAGAGATCTGTAGCTTGATCATCAGAGCTGGTACAATATCACGCTAAAGAGTTAGGTTGGCAGGTAAGACTTCTAAGACGTCTGCATCTTTGGTCCCTTCCACCACCACAGGGGTAGCGGAAGCGGCGGAGAGGGGGGCTGAAGGGGTTGCTACTCTGCTGGAACCTGGTGAGTACTGACTAATATGTGAGCAGCCCAAGGACAGAGGTATTTCAATTTTTAGCGTGTAAATTTCAATCATTTTTATTTCAGTTACATTGGTAGTCAGGAGTAATCGTGCTAGTTATCGTGGGAATACTATCATGTGAAGATTTAATAGCATTGTTGAGTTTTTAATTAAGAACGCTTTGTGTATAAGTGAGATAGGCTCGATGGATAGGGCACAACAAAAATACTTTGTTTTGCCATACCGGTAGTGCAGCGGATTAATTCTCAGTGTATACGACAGACACGAGATTGAATTTTATATCGTTGATGAGGTTTTCGAAACTTCCAGGTCAGTTGCCTTGTGCAGCCACACTACCATGTTGTCGATGACAGAGTCTAAATCCATTCTTCGTTAACGTACAGTAAATGTGTGCGCTTTCAGTGCATGAGTATTGCATGAAATGCATTCCGATTTCTACTGAATTTTTCTGTTGTAAATCAAAGATTTTCACTATTGAAATTTGAGTTTCTCAACCAAATGTGAGCAGAGTGGAGCGTATTGCATCTTTACAATCAGTAGATTGATTTCAGTCTGTAGTATGAAATATATATTTGCTTAGTCAAGTTATTTTGCAATTCAAATATTGAGCACTTCATTGTACTTTCGCTGTTCGTGGGACTTGATCACATTTTATTACTTTTACACCAACTGGTCACTCCTTGAGCGTTCGTACATCGTTTGTATGCTTTGATATATTTCTGTAAATTTTGTCGAAGCTATAACTGGGGCTTTTCTTTGTATGTACCTTATCATTTGCGACCACGTTCTCTATAACGTCTTTAGGCAAGGTACTCGATGCTGAGTAGTCATAGTATTTTGTGATTGTTTTGATAGTACTAAAGCGATGCTTATTTCAGTGTGTTGGTATGTTGTCGTATAAATGGGTGTGCGAGTGTTAGATTCCTTTTCCTAATTCCTGTTCCGCTCGGTTTTCTAACCAATCCACATTATTGTTCGGTTTGGCGCTCTTGCGTACTTGTTTGAGCCTTCGTGTAAGGTAGTGGACTACTTTGCGTTAGTCAGCCAGCCAGTCAGGCTGCAGCACCCGGCCGAGACATACGCAGCATCAAGGAAGTAACCGATTTTGTGACTTTTACGAGTTCCTACCCAGGAGCGAAATTTGTAATATGATATGTGTGCTTTAATAGTTTATTTTATTGTGTTTGTGCGTGTTTTTTAATATCTAATAGCCACAGATCCCGCGTTTTCGTTTGCGTTGGAAAGTAACCCGATTTTGTGACATATTACAAGTTCCTAATCCTAATATTACAAGTTCCTATCCTGCGAACATAGCTCATTCCGCACTGGGCATGCTGCGTCTTCAGCGCCGTCACTTTCATCACCAACATGTGCTATGAGGGACATAACAGGAGAACGGGCGGACTGCAGATGGGACTTAGATGCCCAAGGTACAAAAAATGGTTCAAATGGCTCTAAGCACTAAGGGACTTAACATCTGAGGTCATCAGTCCCCTAGACTTAAACCTAACTAACCTAAGGACATCACACATATCCATTCCCGAGGCAGGATTCGACCTGCGACCGTAGCGGTTGCTCGGTTCCAGACTGTAGCGCCTAGAACTGCACGGCCACTCCGGCCGGCAATGTAGATAGAGAGGTACAAATTGACACACATGCTTGGAATGACGTGGGGTTTTATTAGAACCAAAATAATACAAAAGTTCAAAAAATGTCCGACAGATGACGCTTCACCTGATCAGAAAAGCAATAATTAGTATAACAAAGTAAGACAAAGCAAAGATGATGTTCTTTACAGGAAATAAGCAATATGTCTACCATCAGTCCTCAACAATAGCTGTAGTCGAGGAACAATGTCGTGAACAGCACTGTAAAGCATGTCTGGTGTTATGGTGAGACATTGGCATCAGATGGTTTCTTTCAGCATCCCTAGAGATGTCGGTCGATCCCGATACACTTGCAACTTCAGGTAACCCCAAAGCCAATAATCGCACGGACTGAGGTCTGGGGACCTGGGAGGCCAAGCATGACGAATGTGGCGGCTGAGCACACGATCATCACCAAACCACGCGCGCAAGAGATCTTTCACGCGTCTAGCAATATGGGGTGGAGCGCCATCCTGCATAGACATCGTACGTTCCAGCAGGTGTTTATCAGCCAGGCTGGGGATGATGCGATTCTGTAACATGTCAGCGTACCTCTCACCAGTCACGGTAGCAGTTACAAAACCAGAATAACGCATTCCCTCGAAGAAAAAAGGTCCGATAACGGTAGATGTGGTAAATCCAACCCATACCGTGACTTTCTCATCATGCAATGGAGTTTCAACGACAGTTCTAGAATTTTCGGTAGCCCAAATTCTGCAGTTGTGGGCGTTGACAGACCCTCGGAGCGTGAAATGAGCTTCGTCGGTCCACAACACGTTACTCAACCAATCGTCATCTTCCGCCATCTTTTGAAACGCCCATACCGCAAATGCCCCCCGCTTCACTAAATCGCCAGGTAACAGTTCATGATGCCGATGGATTTTGTACGGATAGCATCGGAGTGTAAGCCTCAGTGCCAACTAAACAGTAGTGTATGGAATGCCGATGCGACGTGCGACTGCACGAGCGCTGCCTTCCCCGTGCCTAGACGAACCCGCTACAGCCTCCATATCTTCCAGAACTGTCTCAGCAGCATTACGCCTTGTGCTCGGTCGGCCACTACAGGGTCAATCGTCTAAACAACCCGTGGCTTCGAACTTCGAAATTATTCTCGCCACAGCTGCATTTGTCAACGGACTTTTACCCGTTCGAATCCACTTCCTATGGCGATAGGATCGTAACGATGAACTAGCACGTTCCCCATTCTGATAATAGAGCTTCACTAAAAGCGCCTTTTCAGGTAACGTCAACATGCTGCGACTACTGGCGCATCTGATTCTCTTTCTCATCACAGCTCCTTTTAAACAAGATTGTCATGCTCAGTCACTGACGTTTTGTGTCCAGCGCCATCTGTCGGACATTTTGTGAACTTTGTTTTTTTTTGTTCTAATAAAACCCCATGTCATTCCAAGCATGTGTGTTAATTTTAACCTCTCTATCTCCATTATTCCGTGGTTTATTAAGTTTTCAAATTTATACTGACTTTTTGATCATCCGGCAGTCCAACAAAGAGGAGTCGGATGTGTTCAGTTCCAGAGAATATGGCGGCCAATCGAGGCCTATGCCAGCGCCCTCTGGGTACCCCAGAGTCAGAGTTCGGTGCCCAAAGTGTTCCTCCAAAACATCAAACACTCAGTCGGAATCGGTCTTGTATGAACCACATCTTGTCGAAATCATGGTCACCTTGGATAATGGGGATGAAATCATCTTCCAAAACTATCACGAACCGTTCGGTAAATCACCGTGCCATCAAGGGATATCGCACCGATTATTCCATGACTGGACGTTGCACACCACACAGTCACCCGCTGAGGGTGAAAAGAATTCTCGATCGCGAAATGTGGATTCTCATTGCGCCAAATGCGCTAATTTTGCTTACTGACGAACCCATCCAAATTAAAGTCAGATTCATCTCTAAACCAAAACGCATTCACATCAAAGAACAGTTTGTCAATAGTATGGACAATGGTGTTGGCGAAACACAACCGTTGTTCATGGCCTTGGGGCTTAATAGTTGATGGGTTTGAATTTTGTGTGGGAAGAGATGCAGGTCTTCAACAACAATTAGTCATAGTGTCTTCCAGTTGATTCTCACCTGTTGTACAGCTCGTCTGATAGACTTCCTGGGACTGGTTTGAAACACAGTGCGTGTCTTTTAAATTGTTTTCAGGCGTTTCCACCGACAGTGCCAACACTGTCATCATGAATACTATCCGTCTCCTGCTAAGTAGACAGATGCGCCAACCACAACACCACCAACCGTATCAGTGTAACTACAACAGCAGCACGGACTACCCCACTCCAATGCCCTTCCTAACACAAACTCCAGTTCACACCTTCAACCCATTTTCCCCGTCTTAAATTGTCAGTATTGCTGAGGCTCTCCACCACTGGAGCAGCACCGCAGCTTTGTACGCAACGGGAAAATCCTGCCTGAATCCCAGATGTATGTTATGGATGGGCAAAATATATCGATATTTCAAAATGTCGATATCTTTTCATGAAGTAACCGGCATTTGTCGGCACCCTCTAAGTAATCGATATATCGATTAATCGATATTAAAATACGAGTATTGAAAGTTATATCTTTTATTGTCTGTCTTATTTTGACTCATAGGCACTATAGTTGTCATCGTCAGCTATTACCAATGTTTGAAATCTAGCAGTAAAGGTCTTACAAAGGACTTAATCTAATTTCATTCAGTGCCGCAAATGAGCACCAGAATTGCACATAAATGTATCTGTGCTGCATATTAATGAAATTTTGTTACTTCGGAGTGCCATTTCTACCATTGTAAATCATAGACACAAGGTGCAAAAGGAACACGTTTGGTGACAGCAGTGTACGAGAATGGTGGAAATTACCACTCCCTGCTCTCAACTACACTCCTGGAAATTGAAATAAGAACACCGTGAATTCATTGTCCCAGGAAGGGGAAACTTTATTGACACATTCCTGGGGTCAGATCCTGGTGTGTCCGCTGTGCCGTGCGTGTGATCATTGCTTGTACAGCCCTCTCGCAGTGTCCGGAGCAAGTATGGTGGGTCTGACACACCGGTGTCAATGTGTTCTTTTTTCCATTTCCAGGAGTGTATGTACGCCCTCGTTACTCTTTGAGTGCCTAGGTCAAGAAAAGACAGATGCACTACAAAAGTAACGTAGATTCGGCACAAAGATCACACACATTACTGTATTGGTATTTAATGGAAAACGGACTCTAGTTGTCTGAAACGTTTATGGTAAATACAATATTTCATGGGCAGAACACATATCGGAAGTGTTTGACTACAGAGACTTCTGGCGAGTAGATATGTCGCACACATACCGGTATTTCAAAATGTTGATACTTTTGTCTCGTCTATGTCGATGTCTTCTATATATATCGATACAACATATATCGACATTTTTTAAAACTTGCCCATCCCTAGCGTAGGTGGTCTATTGACCTGATGGAATTATATTTCCCTGGAGATGTATGAACCTCAACTTCATCTTCGTTAAGGATAGAAACTGAAGCAATTAATTAATTTTTGTACCACTTGTAATTCATTGCTTCATCTTTCATTCTCATCGGAGATAAGGTTGAGACTCATACGTCTCCAGGAAAATGTAGTTGCATCTTTTCCTGATGATCAATTTCTTGCCGTAAAATAAATGCTGCACGTGCAACGACTGCTAAATTCTCTTCTTCCTTCGTAATAGCGGTCGATGTAAATTGTAATTAAAACATTACTTCATTACTGTAATAGAGTGGGAGCAACGTCCCGCGAGTTATCAAAGACAACTGCGATTGCATATGGGCGAAGCCCTTGGTCCGAAGCCCTTCGTTTGGTATGGACGAGAAACCGAACTTGGATTCATTGGCGACCAGAGATCAATCGGAACCGGTCTCTGTCATACATTGGCCTTCGTTGGCTTAGTGCAGTAGTCGTCACACCTTTTTGCCCAACAGCAAATGCTTGTGGGGCGGCACCTGTGGTCGGATATGCCCCGATCATGTCATTGATTGATAACCTACATAAATTACTACGTTATGAGTCCCCAAATTGGCTACTTACAATATGGGCTCGGTAAGTTGGCTGCTTGTTCCAAAGTACTGATCGAAGAAATAGACGGCATCGCCCGGGACAGTCTGTTAAAAACAGCTGCCGCTCTCAGCGACCTCAGAACTGTGACACTGTAGTTACCTGACGAAGTGCAGTCGTGTCGCCTTTGTGAGTGGATGATAAATAAAAAACAGTAATTTTGCTTGTATTTAAATGCATTGTTAAATATGAAAGACGGTGTTTACTAAATGTTTTGAATGGTATTTTTCTTATACTTATTGCGTTGTTTCACAGTAGCATTATTTTCTTATTCCTTTTGTAAGTAGGCTGTATTATGTTGGTAAAGCCACGTAGCGCTCTGTATGAAAATCACTGCCTGTGCTGGTAAACTTCTACGTTATTTGATTTTCAAACAGCTGAGCAAAACTCAACGCACTCAAACAGTTCTCTCTTTACGTACTCTGATGATCACTAAACTGACACACAATATTTTTGCCGCAACGCAATCTGACTTTCAATAATCCCTACAAAACAATGGCTGTGACTAACAATAACCTATACCTTTCATGAATCACTTACCTCACAAAAATCTTCGTTACTCGAACTACTGCAATACAGTGAGCGCCAATACTGCCAGCTAAATAAAAGATTCTAACTACTGAAGGAACTAACTACTGATAGGAATAGTTAGCAAATAAAAGGTTTTGGAGAAGAGCCGGCCGCGGTAGCCGTGCGGTTCTAGGCACTTCAGTCCGCAACCGCGTGACTGGTACGGTCTCAGGTTCGAATCCTGCCTCGGGCATGGATGTGTGTGATGTCCTTACGTTAGTTAGGTTTAAGTAGTTCTATGTTCTAGGGGACTGATGACCTCAGATGTTGAGTCCCACAGTGCTCAGAGCCATTTGAACCACTTTATAGAGAACAAACAATGTATTTACCTTAATAATGTTCAAAAGTCATGATATATATCCATCAATTAATGACAACTATCTTTACAAATTTCCTTTTTCTGGCGGACACACGTCCTCTCAAAACTCTGGCATCCCTCCACATCCACCACTGCTGGCAGCCCACCTCCAACAGCCCAACGCTACGTGCTGTTCACACCCAACTGCCCAACACCACACAAGCGAATATTCCAACAATGAGTCCAACCAGCCACAGACTGCACACAGCACAGTCAGTGATTCTCATAGAGAGCGCTACGTGGCGCTACCAAGATAAAAACCTAAACAGCCTAATTACACTTTCTACAAGTGTTGAATTGCATTTTAAGATTGCCATTTCTAAAACGCATATTTACGAGCCCATGTTACTTTCGTTTGACATTTGTACCACAGCAGCTGATCGGTACCAGTCGCACACGCCCTGAGTGTCAGTACTGGTAGACAGATAATAAAAACCCTCCCGCCCCCCTGCCTCCCACATCCTCTAACCCCCGAGTGGGTGTGCGACATTCCCCTGTGCTCCTGAGGTAGGCGACCAACATTTTTTTTTCTTTCTCTTGTTACTGAGCAGAGGCAACGGCTTTGCCACAGTGGATACACCGGTTCCCGTGAGATCACCGCAGTTAAGCGCTGTCGAGCGTGGCCGGCACTTGGATGGGTGACCACCCAGGCCGCCATGCGCTGTTGCTATTTTTCGGGGTGTACTCAGCCACGTGATGCCCGTTGAGCTACTCGACCGAACAGTAGCGGCTTCGGTCAAGAATACCATCACAACGACCGGGAGAGCGGTGTGCTGACCCCACGCCCCTCCTATCCGCATCCTCCACTGAGGTCGGCACGGCGGTCGGATGGTACCGGTAGGCCACTCGTAGCCTGACGACGGAATGCTTTGTTTTAATGAGTAGGAAAACTATGCTCTTAAGAACCTCTCACCGCTGGCTGACGTTTTTGGATTCAGCTGTTATTTGCAAAGTGTACAGGGTGTTACAAAAAGGTACGGCCAACCTTTCAGGTAACATTCCTCACACACAAAGAAAGAAAATATGTTATGTGGACATGTGTCCGGAAACGCTTACTTTCCACGTTAGAGCTCATTTTATTACTTCTCTTCAAATCACATTAATCATGGAATGGAAACACGCAGCAACAGAACGTACCAGCGTGACTTCAAATTCTTTGTTACAGGAATCGTTCAAAATATCCTCCGTTAGTGAGGATACATGCATCCACCCTCCGTCGCATGGAATCCCTGATGCGCTGATGCAGCCCTGGAGAATGGCGTATTGTATCACAGCCGTCCACAATACAGGCACAAAGAGTCTCTACATTTGGTACCGGGGTTGCGTAGACAAGAGCTTTCAAATGCCCCCATAAATGAAAGTCAAGAGGGTTGCGGTCAGGAGAGCGTGGAGGCCATGGAATTGGCCCGCCTCTACCAATCCATCGGTCACCGAATCTGTTGTTGAGAAGCGTACGAACACTTCGACTGAAATGTGCAGAAGCTCCATCGTGCATGAACATGTTGTGTCGTACTTGTAAGGGCACATGTTCTAGCAGCACAGGTAGAGTATCCCGTATGAAATCATGATAACGTGCTCCATTGAGCGTAGGTGGAAGAACATGGGGCCCAATCAAGACATCACCAACAATGCCTGCCCAAACGTGCACAGAAAATCTGTGTTGATGACGTGATTGCACTACTGCGTGCGGATTCTCGTCAGAACACACATGTTGATTGTGAAAATTTACAATTTGATCATGTTGGAATGAAGCCTCATCCATAAAGAGAACATTTGCACTGAAATGAGGATTGACAAATTGTTGGATGAACCATTCGCAGAAGTGTACCCGTGGAGGCCAATCAGCTGCTGATAGTGCTTACACACGATGTGCATGGTACGGAAAGAACTGTTTCTCCCGTAGCACTCTCCATACAGTGACGTGGTCAACGTTACCTTGTACAGCAGCAAAAATTCGCAGTAGATATTAAAATCCACAGAGAAGAAATAAAAACTTTGATGTTCGCCGATGACATTGTAATTCTGTCACAGGCAGCAACGGACTTGGAAGAGCTGTTGAATGGAATGGACAGTGTCTTGAAAGGAGGGTATAAGATGAACATCAACAAAAGCCAAACGAGGATAATGGAATGTAGTCGAATTAAATCGTGTGATGCTGCGGGAATTAGATTAGGAAATGATATGCTTAAAGCAGTAAAGGAATTTTGCTATTTGGGGAGCAAAATAACTGATGATGGTCGAAGTAGAGAGGATATAAAATGTAAACTGGCAATGGCAAGGAAAGCGTTACTGAAGAAAAGAAATTTGTTAACGTTGAGTATAGATTTAAGTGCCAGGAAGCCATTTCTGAAAGTATTTGTTTGGAGTGTAGCCATGTATGGAAGTGAAACATGGACGATAAATACTTTGGACAAGAAGAGAATAGAGGATTTTGAAATGTGGTGCTACATAAGAATGCTGAAGATTAGATGGGTAGGTCACATAACTAATGAGGAAGTATTGAATAGGATTGGGGAGAAGAGGAGTTTGTGGCACAACTTGACTAGAATAAGGGATCGGTTGGTACGACATGTTCTCAGGCACCAGGGGATCACCAATTTACTATTGGAGGGCAGCGTGGAGGGTAAAAATCGTAGAGAGAGATCAAGAGATGAATACACTAAGCAGATTCAGAGGGATGTAGGTTGCAGTAAGTACTGGGAGATGATGAAGCTTGCACAGGATAGAGTAGCATGGACAGCTGCATCAAACCAGTCTTAGGACTGAATACCACAACCACAACAACAACAACACTGACTGCAAAACCACGTTCGTGATGAAGACTAACCTGTTGATGCTACGTACTGATGTGCTTGATGCTAGTACAGTAGAGCAATGAGTCGCATGTCAACATAAGCACCGAAGTCAACATTACCTTCCTTCAATTGGGCCAACTGGCGGTGAATCGAGGAAGTACAGTACATACTGACGAAACTAAAATGGGCTCTAACATGGAAAGTAAGCGTTTCCGGACACATGTCCACATAACATCTTTTCTTTATTTGTTTGTGAGCAATGTTTCCTGAAAGTTTGGCCGTAACTTTTTGTAAAGCCCTGTATATTATTTCAAAATACGGCTGAAAAGCACGGGCCGCAGTTTGACGGTCAGTGGCCTCGTGAATGCGCGCCTTTACGGAAGCCGGCAGCCGAGTGCAACCGCCGGTAGTGGCTTCGCGTCAAGCGTAGCTAAATGGCTCGTAACAGATGATTATCTCCGGTTGCGTCCGATTAAGCGCCTGCGCAGCCAGCAGATAGCGCGGAGAAGCGCTTAGCGACTTCCTGCTACCGACGGCAGGGGGGAGGGGCGGGGCGGGAGGCCGTGTGGTGTGGCCGCAGTCGCGTGGCGTGCCGAGTGAGAGTGGCGGCGGCGTGAAAGTGAAGCAGCCGCGGCGCGCGGAGAGAGCCGCGGCGCCACGCCAGTGTGAGCGATGCGGTCGCGGCGCTGGCAGCTGTGCGCCGCGCTGGGCTGCGCCGGCTGGCTGTCGCTGGCGCTGCTCGCGCTGCTGCCGGCCGGGCCGGACGCACGCGCGCCCCGCCAGCCGCAGCCGCCTGCGGACGCCGAGCCGGCAGCCGGCAGCACCTCACCGCTGGCGCCCGCCGCCGACCCGCGTGTCCTGGCGTCCAGCCCCGCCGCGCGCTCGGCCACCAAGTCGCTGGCGGAGGTGGCGGCGATGCCGCCCTCCGCGCACGTGCTGCTCTTCAACCGCGTGCCCAAGGCCGGCGGCGAGATGCTGGTGCTGCTGCTGCAGTGGCTGCAGGGCCGCAACGGCTTCCGACACGTGCGCCTCGGCCCCGGCCCGCGCAGGATGACCCGCTCACAGCAGGTAAGCCGGGTCAGAGGAGGCTACACTCTAACGCCGGTATTGTAATACAAGTTGTCCCATCTGCAACGGCCAGAAATAAGGGATATGCTACTGTTATGCCCGTACACCCACCTGACGACGGAGGTTAAAGCTTCCAAACGCATCTTTGGAAAAAAATAAACAGTGACTGGTAACAGTAAACTTAGTGTTTCTTTTGTGTCACCAGAAGAAATGATTCAAATGGCTCTGAGCACTATGGGACTTAACTTCTGAGGTCATCAGTCCCCTAGAACTTAGAACTAGTTAAACCTACCTAACCTAAGGACACCACAAACATCCATGCCGGAGGCAGGTTTCGAACCTGCGCCCGTAGCGGTCTCGCGGTTCCAGACTGCAGCTGTCAGCAGAAGAGCCAGCACCGTGTTACGAATGGAGGCCGAAATGCACGCGTTTCAGCTCACGCAGGCTGGCGTGAGGAGGGTAGAACTATACTGACCTGAGGTCTGGAACATGACATTCAGAAAGCGGAAGTAATTAGTTTGATACTTAACTTGAATCCATTAATCATCACCGTCGCACTTGACGGTACATGATTCACAATATTATCTGTTCAGAATACATTCATAGTAACGGAATATGGCGCCTTGCTAGGTCCTAGCAAATGACGTAGCTGAGGGCTACGCTAAACTGTGGTCTCTGCAAATGAGAGCGTATGTAGACAGTGAACCATCGCTAGCAAAGTCGGCTGTACAACTGGGGCGAGTGCTAGGGAGTCTCTCTGGAATAGACCTGTCGTGTGGCGGCGCTCGGTCTGCAATCACTGATTGTGGCGACACGCGGGTCCGACGTATACTAACGGACCGCGGACGATTTAAAGGCTACCACCTAGCGCGTGTGGTGTCTCGCGGCGACTCCACAGTTTTATTGAACAACTCGTTAATGCATGGTGTCCTAGGAGGAGCGTAGATATGACGGAACGATCATTCGAAGCAAAAACTGTCAGCCGTTGTGGCCGAGCGGTTCTAGGCGCTTCAGTCTGGAGCCGCGCGACCACTACGGTCGCAGGTTCGAATCCTGCCTCGGGCATGGATGTGTGTGATGTCCTTAAGTTAGTCAGGTTTAAATAGTTCTAAGTTCTACGGTACTGATGACCTCAGGTCCCATGGTGCTCGGAGCCATCGGAAGCAAAAACTTGCAGTAAACATGGGCTGCAAAATGCATATCTTAAGAGATGTGAGCACTTCATCCTAATACAGTGGGTCGCGGTTTTGCTCCACTCGGGGACTGAGTGTTTATGTTGTCCTCATCATTTCATCATTATTTCGGAAATGACGAAGACTGGAAATGGAAAGATTGGAAACTTTTACGGGTTTTGATGACCACAATGGTTAGCGCCCCACGAACCTCCACCACCATCATCATCGTAATACTGTAAAACAAATTCATTCTACTGCAAGTTCTTTGCTTTCCATATTCTGGAGGAGGTAGTACGGACCAAAACAAGAAAAAATATCAAGTAAACATGAACCCTAAAATGGGTGCCTTAAGAACTACTAGCACTTGTGCTGTGACAGAAATGTGTTCCACACTAGCGAAGATGAACAAATGCACACAGCTCTCAAGGTGTGCCATTTACAGCCCATGTTTGCTACACTTTTTTTTTGCTTCCCATGATCGTCCCTGACATATTCCTGAATACTGAACATTTATCCTCGGACTACTAGGGTAAATGAGTTAGCCAATGAAACAAAAAGTGGACTGTTACCAGTCACTGTTTATCTGATTCTACAATGCGTGTCGAAGCTTTAAATCCCCATCATTAGAAGAATTATGCGGATTAACGTGGCATGTATATGTTCTGTTACGACTCTGGAGTAATTTGTGACAATGTCTCCAGTGCTCGAAAGTTTGTTACTCTGCCAAGATATATCACATAAAAAGGGCTCTGAGCACTATGGGACTTAACTTCTGAGGTCATCAGTCCCCTAGAACTTAGAACTACTTAAACCTAAGTAACCTAAGGACATCACACACATCCATGCCCGAGGCAGGATTCGAACCTGCGACCGTAGCAGTCACACGGTTCCAGACTGTAGCGCCCAGAACCGCTCGGCCACTCCGGCCGGCTATATCACATACACCTTCAACTTTGTGACAACCAAAGTTGCAACGCAACACATACTTTACATACCATATTAAACCACGTAATCCACCTGAACAAACCGCGTTGTGGAAATAAACAAAAAAATGATTGGAAACATTAAACTTCTTCATTCATTGCATAAATAATAAAAATCACGTTATGGTAAAGCCTTACCAAATATCTTTAAAAACAAATGAGATGGTCAGTTCTCAGACATACCATGTCATAAGAAAACAATTTTACATGTGACACAAAAAATGTGTCATGTCCGGAGAAATGATGATTATCTATGAATATGATAATTCTGTGATGAATAAAAGCCCTGTACTCTACATTCCAGACGAGGGAGAGGGAAATGGCAACAAGTGCATCCTCTTCTCTCGTACACTCTGTTTCCCACAGCCTCGTCCATTTCTATCAATATTGTCCTTCTTGTGTTCAGTAAAACGTTCTGTGTAACTCGTAAATGGTTTCCCATCCATCGCAAAGAAATGAAATGAAATGAAATCCATGGCAATGAAATGGATAGTTACAGCATTGGACATTTCTTTTTGTTTATTTATTGCAATATAGAAACGTGCTCTATTGTGTGTCCAACATAGGTCGTACAATACATTCGCAACATTGAAAATTCTCTGTATAATGGTATTTTTTAAAATTCTGTACTCTATCACTGCAGTTATAAATATATTAATTTATACAACGTAACTTTACAACAGCTATATAATAACCAAACTTCTTATACCACTAGCTCTGTATGACATCTTATTTCTCTTTCTCGTTCTGATCGTTTCACGACACCTGTGTGGGAGGAAGCAATGCGTTGCCCGACCTTTCTTGGAACGTTAACGCTCGAAATTTCTGCAGTAAGCCTGTCCGTGATGCTCAAGGTTACTCTTGCAGCGTCTGCTACTGAAGTTTGCTGAGCATCTCGTGCAGAGTGATCCATTCCATGACGAAATGCGCCGCTGTTCGTTCGGCCTTTTGAATTACTTCTATTAATCTTGCTTGATAGGGGCACGTATTGATGACAAATACTCAAGAATTGTTCGTAAGAGTGTTTTTCTGAACCACTTATTTGGTGGATGAATTACATTTCCTCAAGATTCTCCCAATGAATCTAAGTCTGGTATCTAATTTTCTAGTGTTTGTTTTATGTGGTCGTTCAATTTCTGATAGCTCCGGGTGGTTACTCCTACGCACTTTACAGTACTTACTGTTACCAGTGACTTGTCGGCTTTAGTGTAATAGAATAGTGGTGGGTCTCTTCGCCTAGTTGCGACCAATATGTTAAATGTATTTACGTCCAATGCCAACTGCCATTTCCTACACCAATTGTCGATTCCGAGCAGGTCTTCTTGCATTTCACTACAGCCTTCGGGTGTCGCAGCCTTCCTGTAGACAACAGCAATCCTCCGCGAGTAGCCTCACAGAGCCTCCAACGCTATCCGCTAGTCCATTAACAAACTTAAATAGTTGCGGTTTCGTAACATTCCTGCGAGGTGTTCCCAAAATTGTCTTTACATTTGTCGATTTGTTCCGTTTCGAGCAACATGTTGAGTTCTGCCTGCAAGAAGGTATTGAACCCGATCCGATACCCGGTGAGTACATATTTTATTCTCTAAACGACACTGTGGAATTGTGTGGAGCGCCTTCCAGAAATAAAGGACCACGACAATAACGGCGCTCTGGATCTCACCCTCGATTATAGTGAGGTGAATTTCGCAAAATTTCTGCTTACGGAATACGTGTTGATTTTTCTAAAGGAACGTCTAGAAGAACGTCGTAATGCGTGTCCCTAAAACAGGTTTCAAATTTTTACAACACATTGAGTTCAGTTATCCAGGACTATAACTACATGCATATGTCCGACAGCCTTTCTTGAAACCTAGAATGACCGGCGCTTTTTATAAATCGCTAGCTATCCTTCGTTGCTCGAATGTCCTAAAATAAACTCCTCCTGGATGGAAAGCAAGTTCTTTCGCATAATCTCTGTACAACACAACCGACATCTCATCCACTCCACTTGCCTTTCCCCTGTTGAGCAGCTTTAGCTATTTTCTATTCCCCCAGCGCTTATCTCAATATCTGCCACTGATCGTATGTGGTCTTCCGCAGAGAAACAATTTCGGCAGATCGAATTCAGTTTTCACCCATCTCTCTACTATCTTTTGTTGAATAGGTGTATCCAACTGGCTAAGCTTTCACTTCGCTTAAATCTCAGACGAAATTCTGCTTTCGCGGCTACTGAACAAAGAGGCGGGGTTGGGAGGATGGTGGGAGGGAGGCGGGGGGGGGGTGCAACTGTCTTCAACCTTCCTCGGCACAGTTGTCGAAGGCATATAGTAAAATGCTTTTTTATTTTATCCGTTTGTGCTCCGTATCTTCGTCCTCAGAATACTCAGTTTATAACATAACACAATATACTCGTAATTCTTCATAAGAGCTTTTGAAGAGGTCGTATTGTGCACGTATCTTCCAAATGAATGAAATGGAACAACTTGCCCTTCTGAAGTTCTTGTGGTGGCTGGATCATTCTCAGGTGAAATTCGTCTAAAGTAGGTGAAGGTCTATAAGGTGAAAAGACATAACAAAAATGTCGCAAAAATTTTTGTGATTAAAAAAATTACGGCAGATTTTCTCGAAGGGAATTATGTCAATTTTTGAAACATCAACAACAATTTGCGGCTACGCGTCTTTTTGAGTCCAGTGAAGCAGTTGTACCAAATGAGTATTCCGATGACCTTCTTGAATTGCTCATGAACGATGGAAAACTTTCGACAAATTGTTTTGACGCAAAAGTAGGCTACACCCAAAATACGCTGTTTCTTGAACTCAGGAAAAAATTAAAAAGTGTGTTTCACTGCTACGCCGACAATTTCCTCCTTGACGACGTGCATATTCACAGTAATGAAGGTTGCATATAATTGTGGGGCAACGTACCAACACCTTACACCACGGCACAATTGTTCACGCATGCGTGCTGCAGCACTGTCCTATTTCTACAGTATTCCAGCGTGTAACGTAGATGACTGAAACCTATATTACTAATTTGTGTTTGATAATGCACGTGTAGATGACGTTTAATATTGGCTATTGCGTTTGCAACGTGTCACACTAGGCGCTAATGCGGTAAGTAATCACTGGGTGTGTCAGCTGCGAGACACCGCCTTCAGCCTTCAGCCGGTAGATGTGTGCTGGGAGCGCCAGTGATATGAGAGCCAAATGGCAGAACTACGGTTTAGTTGAAATGGTTCAAATGGCTCTGAGCACTATGGGACTTAACATCTATGGTCATCAGTCCCCTAGAACTTAGAACTACTTAAACCTAACTAAACTAAGGACATCACACAACACCCAGCCATCACGAGGCAGAGAAAATCGCTGACCCCGCCGGGAATCGAACCCGGGAACCCGGGCGTGGGAAGCGAGAACGCTACCGCACGACCACGAGATGCGGGCTGCGGTTAAGTTATTCCGTTTATCCATTTGTTAACAAAGCATTGTGCGGCACAAACTTGAACTTGTCAGTATTTGAAAAGCGGCACGATGATCACCAGCTGGTGCGAAACGCCTCTGTAAAATCGTTCTGGTATCTAGCTTAAAACTGGAATCGCGTGTTTGCACATTCTCACCACGCTTCTAGCAAAAAATAAAGCCTACGGTTGTTCACAAAAAGATTTCCTTAGGTTTGGGGAAGATAAGCTGTTATGTGCAGAGTCTTTGGTATAGCAACAATTCTGTACTAGTTATTTTCTTAAAACGGAAAGGCTATAACATTTCAGCAAGTTCAGGCGTAAAGTATTGTAAGAAGTGATGTGTGATTCATCTATCACTGACGAAATGATTTCTTATCTTTATGCACAGAATATTCTTTCGTTTTGGAGTGGCTAAGTAGAAGACACAGAAGGTCGCACTAATTTGATACCGCATTTTCTTTTAGAACTGGAAATATTTACAAGGACATGCTCAGGAGTGTTAGCATTTGTCACGGTGGGACAAAGCAATAGCAAGTGGTTAGAAAAGAAAAATGTACCCACTTCAGCAATTGAGACTCTCCATATTATAATACTATTCTCAGCATGCATGGACATAAATATCCTAACAAGACATATCCATGGTATACAAAAAGTGCGACCCGTGCGATATTAAAAATATTCAATTTTATTCGTGTTGCCACCTTAGTGCCCACACTAGCGACATTTGTATGTTTTAACACGACTGGACCCCTTCTTTTGTCCCCTCAAAGCTACGATTTTTTCATTGGAAGCCCGCTGAATTTACTACGTCTGCATCCTTTTCTGATTGTTTCCATAATGGATGACTGAAGATTCTCATGAAGTGTCTGTACCGTGTTGACTTTTAGGAAGTCATATCGTTTCAGTCAAATAGTGCAAAAGGCAGCCTTTGTCTGTCATTTTAGGTACACTGCACACAATTTCTAAAATCCGTTTGTTACTGATTTCTCAACAGTTTTCTTAATTATATCAACTGATTGTAATTTTGGTATTATTCTTTAAACCTATACTAATCACCTACAGCCATTGAACCTACAGTAATGATAATAATAATATCGTTTTTGTATAAAATACTGCAAGAAACTAGAAATGTTCTTAAAGAGATGATAATAGTAAGCCACTAAATTCTAGACAGAGTTGCGTTCGGGGTTTAGACTCAATTTCCAGAAGAAACGAAAATGACGCCGTGTTTTTATTATAAGTGAGATAAGAATTCATTTCATTACCATGTACCCTGTTGATTTCCAAAGCAAATTTTACGGCCAGACTGGAGATCTGCTCCAGGAAAGCATGACTAATTGATATGTCACTGTAATACCGAGAGGGTGACGGGAAGATGATAGCAATATATCACTGTTTCCACAGATACGGATAAACGACTGAAGCAACAAGATAAGCGAAATACATCAGTCCACTGTGTCTTCACTATACTTTCAATATATATTCGCGTGATATAAAAGTTTGAATGAATACTTTAATAGCAGCTTTCACCACAATACCAATTAAGTCGTTTTTGATATGACGGCGGAGGTTTGATTGTATACCGACAGAGGTTGACCACCGAGGTCGGTTATTCTTTATCAAAATACATCGACAAGCTGTTGCGTTAGAGGTGCCACTACTATTGGAATAGTCCGACGTGAGAAGTGTCACGCCATCGGGATGTCATCACATGATAACTCAGTGCAGGACTTCCAGAGCATGTGATCGCAGCCAAAACCTAGGATCCAGATATATCGAACACTCCATTTTCAGCGTCGAGCGTGGATCGAGTTTACCTCGTAATACCCTGTTAGGGCGTACCACGAGAACGTGAATTTGGGGAAACCAGACATCGCTATTAGCCTAATGGCGCGGGGAACAGTGTCGATGGCATTACGGATAATAATACGTTGTTGCCACAAATGTATCTGACTTCCCAAAATGGTGGTCTGTTGTGGACGTCATACAGGGTTAGCAACATTGTGCGTGAGCCAGAACGACGTCATCTCTCAATTCGTGCAATTAAGTACAATTCAGTAAGGTTACTGTTGTTCTGCTGAAGACTGTATGGTTCTCCCGAAGAACTGCTCAACATCTTGAATTTATTCCTCAGCCGTGTATCGTGGGTCTACAGCAAATGTACTGTCTCTTCACTCTACTCTCAGGCAGCAGTGGCTTTCAGATTCACACCTAGACCACCGCTTACGATGACCACCTATTCCAGAACGTATGGAGTTGGCAACACAGTTTCGGAGCAATGTTGCGCCCCACTGTCAGCTGGAACCATCATTAACCTTCTGCTAACAGATGAGCTGCTACCAAGGCAGTTCCTTTTCTCAAGTTTCGCCTCTCAGTGGAAATTGACACTTCATCAAGCCTATTATGTTACAGTTCCCACAAGGCCAAGGAGATGTGCTTTTACAGCAGCAAAATATAATTAAACACACTTACCATTTTTCACAGGGTTTTGGTTCGTCCTAACAAGGAGCTTAATAATTCTGAGGGAATACGATACCTACACAAGTAACAAACAGAATGGTGTTTAATGTATATGCAAATAAACACCTTGCAAATCAGTTCATAGTGGTCTAGTTTAGTAAGCAAGGTTAAGGTCTGCCTTCAAATTATTTAGGGAACTCACGGAAAATCTAAGTTAGTTTGGTCAGACAGGAATTTGAACCATCTGAACCTCATAAGGCTTCTGGGAGACTTGCGGAATTACTAACGTAAGCTCCATCTTCTGTTCTTTGCTAACTATGATGTATCAAGTAGGAATGTGTATCGAGTGGACGACTGCGATGTATTATCCCTCACTGTACTGTTGGGCTGTTAACAAGGACTAACGAGTGAAAGGATATCAAAGAGTGAAACTCAGAGCTGGCAAACATAAATATCCATTCCTCACAATTAGCAGCAACGAGCTGCTGAAAAATAGTCCCCTTCCGACACAAGAATCAAGATAAACTGCTTCACAAGCCGTAATTCGACCGCCTGATAGTCAGACGCTGTACGCCACTATGTCACTTAAAATTTTCGGTGTGACAGGCCGTTCTCGATGCATAACACTTTCCTCTAACGTTTCATCTCCGACTGCGGGAAACACCTGCAGAGGTAGAGTGGCTAACTGCAACGAAAACTAGAGGGAGCGCCGAATATATATATATATATATATATATATATATATATATATATATATATATATATATGCAATGTTGAGCACACAACAGTCTATCATATGACGTTCCACATTTTATCCTATTTTAACACCTTCTTCTTTGCCGTTAAAATTATACGATGTTACAAATCTCTATACCCACTATACATGCGCGTATGGTCGGCCGCCGTGGCCGAGCGGTTCTAGACGCTTCAGTCTATAATCCCGCCACCGCGACGGTTGCAGGTTCGAATCCTGCCTCGGGCATGCATGTGTGTCATGTCCTTAGGTTAGTTAGGTTTAAGTAGTTCTAAGTTCCAGGAGACTGATGACCTCAGATGTTAAGTCCCATAGTGCTCAGAATCATTTGAACCATGCACGCATGAGAATGCGCAGTTTTCGATATAACCCTCGTCTCCGTTAACTTTATTTCATGATCACCCTCTTAGTAAACCTGTTCCGCTACTAACGATTTATCAGTACATCCCAGGCTGCCATTCCTCTTGTGTTCATCCTCACGGGTTTAACCTTTCTTTTCGTGGTACCAATATAAACCAGTCCACAACTACAAATTTTATACACACTGATCAGCCAGAACTTTATCACCACCGACCGGCTATCGATACAGACCGCTCCAGGCGATAGCAGCGTCATTCGGCGAGGAATGTCTGCTGGTCAGACACACGCACGGTGCATGTAGTATGAGTGAGTGTGCTGCCCATGTGTAGAATGGGGAAGGCGCGCGATTTATCTGAGTTTGACCGAGGGCTGATAATGATGGCCCGGAGGCTCGGCACCATCATTTCGGAATCTGCGTGGCGTGTCGGGTGTTCGAGGAGTGCTGTGGTGAGTGTCTTCAACACGGAGCGAAACCAAGGTGAAATGACGTCGAAACGTCGGGGAGCGGGTGGGGAGGGGGGTGGGGGCGCAAATTACATTATCAGATTTCAATGTTGGACAGAGTACAAGTGTATCTGAACACACAGAGCACCGAAAACACCTAACGATGGGTCTCCGCAGCCGACGACCCTTGCATCTGCCAATGTTAACAACACGACGTCGGCAACTACAACTGAAGTAGGCACGCGAACACCGGCGCTGGACGCTGTCGCAGTGGCAGAGCGTCGCATGGTCTGATGAATCCCGATACCTTCCTCATCATGCCGATAGGAAGGCGCGAACCCTTCGTGTTCCAGGGAGACAGCTCCTTGACACTTGTACTGCGGGACTGAGACAAGCTGTTGGCGGCTCCATTACGATCTGGGGAACATTCATGTGGGCATACATTGGGTCAGTGGAGCTCATGCAATTCACCGTGACGGCCAAGGAGCGTCATGCACTGGTTGCAGACAACGTACACCCCTTCATGCCTATCGTGCTTCCCCATGGCAGTGGCATTTTTCAACAAGTTAATGCGCCATGTCACAAGGCCAGGAGTGTTATTGAGTGGTTCGAGTTCCAATTGACGTTCTGCCTCCCCAAAACTCGCCCGATATGGACCCGATCGATCGCAACTGGGACGTGTTTGAACGTGGCGTCAGCGCTCATCACCATCCTCCCCGGAATTTACGGGAATTAGATGACTTGTGTAGGCAGATGTAGTGCCAACTCCCTCCAGCAACCTACCAAGGCGCCATTGCTTCCATGCCACAACTCGTCGACGCTGTTATCCGTGCCAAAAGTGGACACACCGGCTATTATGTAGGTGGTCATAATGATCTGGTTCAAAAATGGCTCTGAGTACTATGGGACTTAACATCTGAGGTCATCAGTCCCCTAGAACGTAGAACTACTTAAACCTAACTAACCTAAGTACATCACACACATCCATTCCCGAGGCACGATTCGAACCTGCTACCGTAGCAGAAGCGCGGTGTCGGACTGAAGCGCCTAGAACCGCTCGGCCACCGCGGCCGGCTCATAATGTTCTGGCTGATTAGTGTACACACGGTGTAGCCAAAGAATGTTGCTTATCTTTTGCTGATCTTAAATATTGTTTTACGTTGCTGGTGGGTGTGAAGATCGTTTCAGCACCATACTTGCTCGATACTTCCCAATATGATCTGTAATCTTAAGAACGGAAAGAAACCTTTCTTCCCTTGGTGACCGTTTTTCTTCGTTGATCCTGATTCTCTTCCTAGGGCGAAGTGCTCGATCTGCCTTCTTCTTAGAATAACAATTCTTCTTGAATGTTGACAGTAGGTGTTCAACCTCATCTTTTAAATAAGTCGGTTCACAAATTTTGTACGTCCTGTCTACTAAGATTTTAATCACATCTCTCTTTGTCTGAGGTGGTGGTTAAAATCTTTGTGAAGGTAACGATGAGTATGCTTGGCTTTTCTATATACCCTATGGCGAAAAGTCCCGTCCCCTCGCTTGATATCAGACACATCCAAAAAATTCAGTTGACCCTTACTCTCCGTCTCCCTAGTAAATTGGATTTTCGGACTGATACTGCTGAGATGTATCAGGAAGGCGTGCAACTCATCTGCACCGTGCGTCTATACCTTGAAAGTATCATCGACACAGCGGCATCATCTTGCTGGTCTTTTACTGGCAGTCTGCAACGTTCGTTGTTAAAAGGTGTCCATAAATAAACTGGCCACAAAGTACCAATGCCCATAGCCACCCCGTCAATATCTTCATAAAAATTATTAGTGTATTGAAAATAGGTTGTGGTGAGGCAGTGTCTGAATAACTCCACTACATCTACAGGAAAAAATATCAGCTATGCATGAGATAGCTTCGTTCACTGGAATCATGATAAATGACTACAAAAATTAAAACTAACAAGATTATCATCTGGGCCCACGTACATTTCTTTTAATTTGTCAGTGAAATTATTCGAATTTTTAATACGACGGTCAGTCCCACCAATATAAGGTTGCAGCAATGAGGCAAGGTGTCTAGAAAACTCGTGGCTGGGAGACCCTATAGCACTCACAATAGGCCTCAAAGGAACCTGTGATTTGTGCACCTTCGGTAATCCATAGAATTTCGTAGTCAGATCCTCCTGAAGTTTTTTTTATAATTGGTGTGATCAAAAATATTGTTCATCTTTTCATGATACTCCTCACTTCCTTTGAAGACAGTGGTATCACCGTTGTTTGCCGTAAGAACAAAAATGTTTTTATCTCCGTTGATATCCCGCAGCTCCTTCCTTTGTGCCTGAGACAACTTACTACTAGGTGGGTTATATATATAAAAAATCCAAGCTGTTTTCATCTGAATTACATGAGCGGACTGTTGTGAGAGCCAACGTACCTCTGCCTCTGTATTTGTTGCAAATCCTCCGTAAGTACTTCTAGTGACGTCACAGCTAAATTGCCTCTTTAGGCTGGTTCAGAAATTTCAGCTTCAGTCAACTCAGCGACCGTGGTGACTGCACCTTCAGAATATACACTCCTGGTGAACAGCCGTCTACAGCATCCAGTTATTGCATGGATTCTATGATACAAGAGCCAATGGCTCGAAGTACACATTTGGTTAACGGTAGGAACTGAAGATGACGCAACTATTGCGTTGAAACTAGTCGTCTGAATAATAAATACTCTGAAAATACGACCGTGACGTTCCATTTTTATATTACTTAAATCTGTAGGTAGGAGTATGGTCTCTCATTATGGTTACACACAGTTCACTGAGTTTCTAATAAGTGAAAAGCTAGTTAAAACGAGACTGTTATTGAAGGTGTTTACCTTTAAATTTCCGCTAATGTGTAATACGCATGAAAACTGTATGTTTATTGCACGGAAACCGGCAAAATGTAATATATAGTGCTGCTTTAAGAATTAAGAACGAGAGATTACAGAAATCTATCAACAATGCTAAGCAAGATAAGGATAAAACTAGAAGTATATCCGCTAAGGCATAGAGATAAAATCAATTTGGCATTAAAAGAAGCATTAGAGGGGAGGAAATGTAGAAACAGACAAAAGATTAAAATATGCACGGCAGCTTAAGGTACCTCGCGTGCACAAGATTTGCAGAGAAGAGGTTAATGCAATATGTGTGTTACCACAGCTCATCACAGACGTTCGAAACCAGTATCTCAAGAGCTCATTCAGTTAGAACAACTGAGAGACGTTGACACCATTCCTTGAAGTTTCAGAGTAGAACTAGGTAAATAACCCGCATAGCTAAGCGCCACAAGACGATGCAGTTGACATTAATCGCAAAGCTAATAATTACTCGTTCCGATTCCTTTCCTTCTACCTTTCAAGCATCGGAGAAACATTTTCGACACGCTGTATTTTGTTACACGACTCACTTCTATTTTTCTTCCTTCCTAAAAACGACTGACTGTTCGTTCGCTGAAGCATCCATTAAAAAAACTGACATTTTCACTTCAAATGCTGGCGATTGTCGCAATTTTAACTAGTGGCAGAGGACGTATCGTGGATAGGAGCTTGTTAAGCCATCAAGCTGTAATCACCCAGTCACACTACGCTGCAGAGTAGAATTGGTCATACTAAGCACCTGCGAATCACTGTTTCTCTCGTAATTAAGGTCATTGGTACTTCGAAAGAAAGAAACCTCTATTAGGACGTTTCGAAAGATATCCTTGCAGCACCCAACATTTCTCAGAACTTATTGCGAAAACGTGTCATTAATGAATTGCCTATAGGACTGATGACCACAGAATTTCGTATAGCAAAAACTGTTGTGACCAGACAAAACTACTTTCGTCCAGCCAGAACTGTGAGCTCTTTGATTGTTCTGGGAGAGGGCGCATCAAACTAGAGTAGATGAAATATTAGTTCACTTTATTACATAAATAAATAGAAGATTTGCTTACCTTTGACACACTTCTTTGTCACAGGAGCACTGGATAATCAACAACTGCCATTGACTATGAAAGCATCACTGGATGCACTAAGTGGCAAACTATTGTCTTGAAGTACAATTTTCGACATTTACAGCTGTACAAGTTCATCTGGAACATCGACACCTCGTTGACCCGGCTTCAGCTAAGGTCAGAAACTGAACAGAGCCCTTGCATGTTCGACACTATATTGACCTCAGTACGAGTGCGCTGCTACACCGAGCGGGAGGAGATGTCTTATAGAATGTCTCCCATTGGTTGTTGCGGAATGCAGTGAGCTCCCGCTAACTTCTGTGGTATAGATTCGCGTTGCTGACTTTTGTGTGGTACCGCTATCTCTAAACGATACCACAAAAACAATTATCATTACCACCACCAAAAAAAGTTTTCATCACCTTGGTTCCAAGAGTTCCGGAACTTGTGCAAAAAAATTGGATAGAGATCAACACAAACATCATTTCGGCCCTTTTTATTGGTCATGAAAATCTCACATTGCGTGTTGTACCATCATACAGAAGTGGTGGTCCAGACTGCTGTACACACCGGTAGCTCTAATACCCGGTAGCACATCCTCTTGCATTGATGCATGCCTGTATTCGTCGTGGCATGCTATCCACAAGTTCATCAAGGCACTGTCGGTCCAGATTATCCTACTCCTCAACGGCGATTCGGTGTAGATACCTCATAGTGGTTGTTGGGTCACGTCATCCGTAAAAAGCACTTTTCAATCTATCCCAGGCCTGTTCGATAGGGTTCATGTCTAGAGAACATGCTGGCTACTCCAGTCGAAGGACATCGTTATCCTGAATTAAGTCGGGATGAGCGCGCGAATTGACGTCCATGAAGATGAATGCTTCGCCAATATGCTGCCGATATGGTTGCACTGTCGGACGAAGGATGACATTCACGTATCGTATAGCCATTACGGCGGCTTCCATGACCACTAGAGGCGTACGTCTACCCCAAAACAGCAGGGAACCTCCACCTTGCTGCACTCGCTGGACAGTGTGTCTAAGGCGTTCAGTCTGACAAAGTTGCCTCCAAACACGTCTCCGACGATTGTCTGCTTGAAAGCATATGCGACACTCATCGGTGAAGAGAACGAGGGGCCGATGCTGAGCGGTCTATCGGCATGTTGTTGGGCCCACCTGTACCGCGCTGCATGGTGTCGTGGTTGCAAAGATGGACCTCGCCATGGATGTCGGGAGTGAAGTCGCGCATCATACCACCTATGCGTACAGTTTAAGTCGTAACACTTCGTCCTGTGGCTGCACGAAAAGTTTTATTCAACATGGTGGCGTTGCTGTCTGGGTTCCTCCGAGCCACAATCCGTAGGTAGCGGTCATTCACTGCACTTATAACTGTTGATCGGCCTTAGCGAGGCATGTCATCGACAGTTCCTGTCTCTCTGTATCTCCTCCATCAGTTTGGTTCACTCCGGGACGCCTGGACACTTCCCCTGTTGAGAGCCCTTCCTGGCACAAAGTAACAATGCGGAAGCGATCGAACCGCGTTATTGACCGTCGAGGCAAGGTTCAACTACAGACAACACGAGCCGTGTACCTCCTTCCTGGTGGAATGACTGGAACTGATCGGCTGTCGGACCCTCTACGTCTAATAGGCGCTGCTCATTCAAGGTTGTTTAAATCTTTGGGCGGGTTTAGTGACATCTCTTAACAGTCAAAGGGACTATGTCTGTGATACAATATCCACTATCAACGCCTATCCTTAGGAGTTCTGTGGACCGGGGTGATGCAAAACTTTTTTAAATGTGTGTTTATCGTAATTACGCATCCATTTCACAGCCTGCATTGACTGGGCAAACTGATCGTTATTTCCGCGGTATGTTTGTTTATCTGCTACATGTATCTTTAACAACTGCTCGTTTGATATTATTTTGTATGAATTAATCATTTAGCGGTGCTTTTCATAACTTCATATTGTTACGTAAGTACTCTCCCACTAAAGAAATGAAAGAAATAAACCAGTCCTTTTCGTGTTTGTTTATCATTCAGCTCACATTCAAAATATTTGCAAGTGTCTCTTTGCACTGACTCTTTTTCTAACAACCTGTATCTCCAGATTGATAGAGAAAAATGTTTGAGTCAAAACTGTTAGTGGTATGTTTAGTCCACGTTATATAAGGTTTTTTGTGTTACAAGGTTTTGTTACCAAATCCCATAATGGCTGAAGTGTCGTATTGCCATTCGGGAAGCAGAAGATCCAAAGAAAAACAGCGAATTTTGTCATGTTTTCGTATAGAAACCTTGGGAGCGTCAAAGAGATACACATCGAACATCAACGGCAGAGGCTACAAAGAAACGATGTTCATCAGGAGCATTTTTACTGTTCATTATTCCAAGAAGAGACTAACAATGTACTACTTCCTCACACATGTATTTCGTGAAGTGATATTTAGTGGAAAGTTAGTGAAATTCGAGTCCAAACTGAGATTAACCAACATACGTTCTTCCAGAGCGCTGTTCGAGAATGAGACACGAAATGGGATACTCTCGCCCACACACCTAAATGTGGCTTGTAGAATATAGAAGCAGATGTCTATATAACACCTGCGGTCTAACGAAAGAAGCCGACCATTGCTGCACACTTGGGACTTCTGAGTGGTAGGATTGTGATTCAAATACTGTCCGACCCGGTCTTCACTAGCTTCCATCCGTCACTGACTGCGAGTACGAATATGGTTCATTAAAAGTACGGCGCATCATTCTCTTATCACAGTCGATGATCTGTGAACTGGTACATCCACCGACGCAATAATAGTACTATCTATTAATCATTGTTTCAACAGTGTCTGAAATTTATGGTTAGTCTGGGGTTGGCGTGGATGCTCCTTTGTGACAAGGTAGTCTACATGGCATGAATTATAGTAACTAAATTGCTCTCATTTAATGTGTCATGCTAGCACTAACATAGCTGCGCGGTCTGTGGGCGCCTTGCCACGGTTCGCGGGGCTCCCCCCGTCGGAGGATCGAGTCCTCCCTCGGGCATGGGTGTGTGTGTTGTCCTTATCGTAAGTTAGTTTAAGTTCGATTAAGTAGTGTGTAAGCCTAGGGACCGATGACTTCAGCAGTTTGGTCCTATAGGAACTTACCACATATTTCCATATAGCATTAACATAACGTTCCATGATTGGGAGGCATGGGTAGGAAATACTGAAATACTGAAGAAGAAATGCTTTCCTTTCCCATAGTACAATGTGAATCGTGTTTTATTAACAGAAGGATGGCTGAGACATATTGTATTAAAGTGTAGTATACAGTTTTTCGATACTATATCTAGGAATGTACTCGGCAAATCAACGTACTGTATGTAGTATGGGAAACATGGCTTGCAAAACTTATTTTCCTTCTTTGTTAAATATGCGGACATGCAGAGTGATATACACTATCTGATAAAAGTATCCAGACACTCCTGTCTAATGCGGAAAGACCACTAGATGTCGTGAGTGGTGAACCCATAAGTATAAAAAGAGACGGAAAGTAATAATAGCAGAATAGATCGGTCAGGAGAATTCAGTATCTTCGAACGTGGACCAGTCGCTGGATGTCACCTGAGTAACATATCCTTCGGGAACATCTCAACCCCTCTAAAGGTGCTGACAAATCCTTCACGAACATTTCAGCCCCTCTAATGCTACTCAAGTAGGCTGTTGGTGATGTGATTTATGAAGCAGAAACGCGAAGGAACAACCACAGCTAAAACATGACCAACCAGTTCCGATGTACTGACGGGCAGGAACCATCGAGCATTGAAGAAGGTCGTTGTAAAAAATCACATGAAATCACCCGAAGGAATTATTTATTAGTTCCAAAAAGCTACCATAGTCCAGATTACACAATGACTGTGCGTATGGAATATGACTCGCCGACTAATGTAGTCAGTGATAAACGGCGGTTGAGATGGTGCAAAGAGTGACGCTACTGGATATTGGTGAACTTGAAACTAGTAATGTGGAGTGATGAACCACGCTATATCGTGTGGCTCAAAATGGTTCAAATTGCTCCGAGCACTATGGATCTTAACATCTGAGGTCCTCAGTCCCCTAGACCTTAGAACTACTTAAACCCAACTAACCTAAGAACAACACGCACATCCATGCAACAGGCAGGATTAGAAACTGCGACCGTAGCAGTCGCGCGGTTCCGGACTGAAGCGCCTAGAACAGCTCGGCCACCACGGCCGGCATACCCTGTGGGAGTCAGGTTGAAGAGTTGGCAGTGGACAGCTTTACCTGCCATCGTGTGTAGTTCCATCAGTGAAGTACGGACGAGGTGGTGCTGCAGTTTGGCGGTTCTCTGCTCTTCCCATTATTGCGCTTAAGAAAATGCCAAACGCTGAAGGATATGATCACAGTTTACAACATTGTCTGCTGCATACGGTAGAGGAAAAGTCTGGGGACGATGGCTGTATCAGCGTGGAAATGCACCCCGTCGTAAGGTACCACCTGTCAGGTAATGCTTTGGCGCCAGTAACATACCTGAAATGGACTGCCGGCCCAGAGTTCAGCGTGAACCCAGCGGAACACCTTTCGGGTGAGTTATAACATTCACTTCGCTCCAGATCCCAGCGTCAGTATCACTGTCTTCTCTGGCTTCGGCTCTTGAAGAAGACTGGGCTACCAGTCCTCCAGCCGGCCGGAGTGGCCATGCGGTTCTAGGCGCTACAGTCTGGAACCGCGTGACCGCTACGGTCGCAGGTTCGAATCCTGCCGCAGGCATGGATGTGTGTGATGTCCTTAGGTAAGTTAGGTTTAAGTAGTTCTAAGTTCCAGGGGACTGATGGCCTCAGAAGTTAAGTCCCATAGTGCACAGACCCATTTTGAACCAGTTCTCCATGCACAGACACTTCATTGAAAGTGTCTCCAGCAAAGTCCCACCCGTCATAAAGGCGAAGAGTGGTCTCACCCCACAATATCATCCACTAATAGGTGTCCAGATGTCAACTTGTAAGTGGTAAGAATTTCTACTCTTGACACATTCACGCGAGATGGAGCAAGTAGTATTTTTCATAATTAGTTCTGGAAAGTGGGCGCGTAGAATTTTGTAAGGTCTCCGTGTAACACAACGCCTTTTTTGTGGCGTCTCCTAGTGCAATGTCTTGAGCATTTTTATGGCACTCTCTAGCTACCTAAACAGTCCCATGATGAATCGCACAGTTATTCTTTGAGTCATTCCTATTCTATCAGTTAATCCAACTTGATATGACCGAGCGCGGAGGTGCAGTGGATGTCATACTGGACCCATATTTAAAAAGACGACGGTCCAGCTTGCATACACTCATCCAAATTTAGGTTACCTGTGATTTCCCCAAATCGATACAGGCAGCGCATGACCGATTTCCTTTCCCATCCTTCCCTAACACGCCTCTAGTGACATCGTTGTCGACGGGATGTTGAATTTTAATTTTCCTTCCTTCCCACGACTGATGCACAATATTAAAGAATATTAGACTAGCGAGGGTTTGTAAACGAGTCCTTTCGCGGATGAATTACACAGCCTTAAACTGCGGACGTGGACAGGAAATGCATTGTCACGAGACACAGCGCTGTCGACACACGGGTCTCTCTCGGAACTCTCCAGCGTCAGTTGCCATTTGGATCTGGCTCCTACACCAAAAAGTTTGTTTACGAAAACGGACGCCATTCTACTTTAGATTAAGTAAAACGCTCATTTTCTCCCTTATATGCTAGTCACGTTGTTATCTTTTGTCTACATAAATAAAAATTCCAGTGGCCATGAAAATGTAATAAGACAAAAGAAAAAGTTACATATCAGTCAGTAAGAACATCAGCTTATTAAAGTTCACAAAATTGAACAAATTCTCTCCTGACAGAGAGTGCACTGATATTTACATAATATCGAACATTATAGAAGTTATTTCTATTAATTCAACAAAAATGTTTCACAACCCTTTAGAAAACACGAAGGTGGAAAAAAAAAACTGGCTGGAAAGGGACACGAACTACCTACACACTGTTCCCTACCGCTACGTTGACTTTTTGCAACAAACGAAATTGTATTTTTCGTTACCGTTTCTTGAAGGCTCTAGTCGCTGATATATTATTTATTGACTTTTATTACTTACAAATCCTAACAAGAGAGACCAAAGACACGTTTTTAATGAATCTTTAATGTTCCTTTACGTCAAGACCGCATATATAGTTTATAATCGGGGAAGGGGGCCAAACCCTAGGGTATGGAGTATTTTTAATATTTTGGAAGATGAATGGCGGCTTAAAATACGCATAAAATGTTCTACGTCGACCCCTTTCAAAAGCCTCATTTTCTTGAATGATAAGCATCTGATGACACTAAACTTTTTCTTTTCCTTGAGAGCTTGGAGGGGGAGTTGCGGCGTCTTCTTCCCACCGGGTGTAAATGCCCTTGTTTTGCTTTAAAACGGCGTATTTTTAACCACCAATTTGACTTTCCCTGTCATTTCATTACAGCAAATCATACCAATAACGACGCGTCTCCAGGAATTCAACGTGCTGGTGTTTGTAAACAGCATTTATTCGTAGGGTGTAAGTCATAACATAAAACCCACCAAAGATGGTATTCAGCTGGATACGACAATTTCAATACGGCGTCTCGGCTTGTGACGTAGAGAGCGTTCTTGCTTCTTACCGGTTCTACTTTACGTGGTACATTGCCGAAATATGGCAGAACCTATTTTGTGATTCACTTGATAAAACTGCTCTCAACATGAAACAGCATGAAGTGACGGCAACAAAACTCGTAGAGCGGCACGTCACCGTTAGGATTATTCCGTCAAATTGTAGTCTGGCATTTTCTTTCCCAGTGGCTAAAGTTATCTCGTTTCACTTTCAGTCGCTGTGAACAGATGTTCCTGTATGCCCCATGGTTGGGACAGACTTCACTGATCGGTTGTCGATCGAATAATATAATGTACTGCGCCTTTTCGCCACATGCAGTTATTTATGTTGTGTGTCAGTAACCAGTCTTTCCATAAAGCGTTTATCAAGTCTTCCTGGATTTCATAATAAATTTCGAAAGATATGATCTCTCTGTACACAATTGCGTCATCTGCAATAGGCTCAGAGAGCTCAAAAGTACGTACAGGGATATACAACAGAAAAGAAGGAGGAGGTGAAATCCGATGACATCACGTAACTTACTGCTCTCAAATAACACATGAGCTGAAGTCCCATTCAGCGGACAGATTACCAACAATAACGCGACGTTATCGTAGTCTGTGAGGCAATTCGAAGACGTTCATATTTGCAACGTTACTGGCTGAATCAGTGAGCACATTACTTTCCTCTCTATATAGATATATTTCAGTCACTTTTGTGAGCATTCACTGAAATTAGCTTTATAGGGCAATTCGATTACATTTGGGATTTTACCAGCATCATTATAGCAGTCTGTCGATCAGGAGTATTCCACCCTTTATTGACAAAACATGCAGGCTGAAGATATCTTTAGGATATTTGACTTTGTAGGTATAAGTCGGTGTCACCACACTAACGTTCAATTGTGACTTCAGTTACGGAAGCCGGTAGCTATACCATGGGTAAGTAGATTAAAACAGCAGTTGGATAAACAACATAGAAAGAGTCTCACTTGCTGTTTACGAAAGTTATCTTAGTTTTGCTTGGAGTATGTGACATTTCTTGATTACTAAACATTCAGTAAGCAATTTGTAGATGAAGCTTACGAAAGGTACTCTTTCCGCCCGAGAGCTGGACACTTCTTGGCTGTGAACGCCTGACCTTGGCGTACTCTGAAGGCCTGGGTGGTGACTTAACGGACGCATCAACAATCGCAGCACGCTGAGACATGGCTCTTTCGTTCTCTTTTTCTTTGCTGCTTGCCGTCTGAGCAATTGAAGAGCTATTTCTGGAGAGAGTGACTTGCTGTTTCCTAGTGTACCTGACTACTAGAGTAGGAACTTTCGTTGCAGAACAAAGAGGTATTCGTAAAAAAGCCGTACATGGAAAAGCACGGATCGTAAATTTGCAAAGTGGGAACAGCTTAATATATACAGCGCTCATTCATAGGATGTCTTAAGCCTTTTGGATCAATTTGAAACAGGTGATAGTGGGTCCACAACCGATTATATTCGAATAGGGAACCAACTGGTCGGAAACGCATATTCGCTGTCGTCTGGACATACACAGCGTACAGGGGCGCATGCCGTTCTGTCGAGCTGTTGCCAAGATCCCGGGTGTGTGTTGTACACTGGAGCAGGCAGAGGCTGATAAGGAGCGTACACCTCTGACTGCCACCAAACAGACGTACTGTACACCACTGAGCTCATATCATGCACCTTATATGGCGACCGCATGCATCGTACCGGCATACTGCCTACTTTCACTCATCCACGTTGACTGGTGTTCTTGCCAGATATGCTATCACAGTTCTTGGAGACAGTGCCAATTGTTGCCCACGAAAGGATGTGGTTTAACGCGACGGTGCACCAACCCACTTCGGTGTTAATGCTCGCGAGGACCTAAGGAACACTTACCCCCATCCCTGGATTAGAAGTGGAGGTCCTGTCCCATGGCCAGCGCGATTGTCTGATCTCACACCTCTGGACTTTTCCCTCTATGATTACGTCAAGGTGTTGAGGCATAACACCCCTGTAGAAACGGATGGAGAACTGCATGCTAGGGTCCAAGCTGCTTATCTCCTGGTACAAGAGACACCAGTGAACATTGAGAGACTGCAGCAGAAATTCATGAGCCGTTGCCATGATGTATTGAGACTGGTGGTTCCCATTTTGAACAATTAGTATGAGCTATATCGCTGCTAAGTGGTGTACGGTGTGTATGTTCGTAACACAATAGACATGCATTTCAGACCACTGGTTCCCTATCTGCATATAATTGGTTGTGGACGCATTGACATCTGTTTCATTTTGACGCAAAAGGTTTTGACACCATGTATAATATCTGACCTCAATGTGGACAGCGTTCGTTATTGCTGTCTGTGATCTAAGTCGATAAAGCGCTTGAGCATGGAAACACTCCTTCAAAATATAGTCGGTTCCAGTCTTTGCGGGCGAAGATATTTATTTCGTCGGAGTTTGTCGCAAAACGAAAGTGTGTTCATCAGTGTCAAGGGTCACCAAAAAATGGCTCTGAGCCCTATGGGACTTAACTGCTGTGGTCATCAGTCCCCTAGAACTTAGAACTACTTAAACCTAACTAATCTAAGGACATCACACAGACTCATGCCCGAGGCAAGATTAGAACCTGCGACCGTAGCGGTCGCGCGGTTTCAGACTGTAGCGCCTAGAACCGCTCGGCCACTCCGGCCGGCCAAGGGTCACATTTTGAACTTCTAGGCGTGTGTCGCGTAGCAGTGATATAAAACAAGCGATTGTGATTCATTTGCTTTATACGGAGGACAACCTCAAACTGTCTAATTGGTAATTTACTAGGTCACCTCCACGTTCTAGTCACTGCAGTCACACGCACACACACACACACACACACACACACACACACACACACACACACACACACACACAATGAATGGGTAGATACGTAAGAACTTCATAAAGTAAGTTACAAATGTCGATTCACGCTAAGACCGTTGCGCAATTGCAGTGTGCGACTGTGTAACAGCGGCAGATCCAGGAATCATGCTTGTGGGTAAGGAATCTAAACTGCACACAGAGCCGTAGTATAATGGTGCCAACATTGTTTACCAAGGCCGCACAGACGTAGGTGATACTGATCGAGAAGTCCAGATCGTGCATCACAAGGTTTCTGTCTTTTCCGCGAGTTGAATGTACGTCTGGAGAGAAAGAGATTTCCAACGAGAGGTATTTCCACACAGCCGTTCGAATGGCACAATGACTGAGGAGCGGTTTTATGTCGACAGTGAACTGAGCGATTGGTAGAACGGTCCGGCCGTTGTTTGCTGGGACTTGGTGAGTTACGTTGAAATATAGTGTCAAGTACCTGTGTCACTTTAAATATTGTTTGTCATACATTTTGAAGTCTTCTCCTATTAGAAATACCTGTAGAAGAAGACAATTGTTAGCCACCTCCACTAGGGACGTCTCTGTATTGTTGCAAAAATGGTTCAAATGGCTCTGAGCACTATGGGACTCAACTGCTGTGGTTATCAGTCCCCTAGAACTTAGAACTACTTAAACCTAACTAACCAAAGGACATCACACACATCCATGCCCTAGGCAGCATTCGAACCTGCGACCGTAGCAGTCTCACGGTTCCGGACTGCGCGCCTAGAACCGCGAGACCACCGCGGCCGGCTGTATTGTTGCAGAGAGCATTCTTAGTCTGCGCTGATCAAAATTAGTAATACAATATATGTAAGGAAGAAATGTTGTTGACATCCGTTGCTCATTTCTTATTCGTTGTGTTTGTTTCTGTGTCCTACTGTCAAACTGTTATCAGATATAGGATTTAAAACTGTCTCCCACATCAGTCACTTCGTACGTCCTATTCTGATATTATGGTGGGATCTGGCCAAGCTACTGATCCCGAGGAGTGTGAACATTGTATACAATGAAATTAAATCCAATTATAAACGCGGGAAATGGCAAGTATGTTATTTTGGTAAGGTTTAGTTACGGGCCTAACGGAGAGGCGCATGTCATTTAGGGCAAGTGCTGTAGCTCGGAACACTTCTCAGAATTTCGTCTCTTGCCAGCCCTGTAATACAACAGAAGTGTAATACGTTTTCTTACTGCACTTTTGAATAAAAGCATTGACTTTTGTGCGCTACTGTGTTTATTACGAAATAGAAAAATTTATTTCAGAAAAGAAAGATTTTTCCAAATGCGAAAAAATGTTCCAAGCTATAACATGGTCATGTGGCTGTGATTAAATATTCTATCAAACTTGAAAAATGTTAGTCATGAAAATTCTGTCAATGCTATATTTAATAGTCTAGCTGTTGCATTATTACTCTCTTACATAACATTAATCAGTATGTGAGACCAAATTAAGTGGAAGTGTTATCAATTATTTGCAGAATTTGTCATGAAATATAAGCTATTGGAGAATAACACAAATTTCCATTTTCAATGTAGGTAAACTTGGAAAGACTGTAAAGAAACTCGCACATGTTGCGTGTTCTACGGTATAAGATCTTCCGTTTCAAGATGATACAGACCAACGAAGTATGGCTGACCGTCGTCGTTTTCAGAATTCTATTTTTTTACGAAGTATTGCGTGTACAAATATGACTGATGCATCAATAGGACCATATACTCACCAAGTTTGCATTGTGCCCGCAAGTAGGCGCTATGCCTTAGATTTAGCATCACAATGCAGGACGCATTTGAGGACGACCATTTCTCCTCCAAGCTGATTTTCAGCGACGAAACAACCTTCTATTTATGATTTTCAGCGACGAAACAACCTTCTATTTATCTGGAAAGGCTAATCGCCATAATGTGAGAGTGTAAGCCACTGAAAATCCTTATGAAACTGTGGCGCATGAACGAGATTCTCCGAAGATTAATGTTTTTTGTGTAGTGTCGCAATCTAAGCTGTATTGACCATTTATCTTCTGCGAGAACACTGTGACTGGCACCCCTTACCTCGATATGTTGGAGTTATGGTTGTTTCCCCAAGTGACTGCTGGTCCCAGAATTTCAACCCCTTCATTGGACTACCCATGATCGTCGCTCCGTATCACGGCATTGGGCGAAGTGGTGAGGATATGGTTTTGTCCCCTTTGCTCCTCAAGTCGCCCGACTTAACGCCCTGTGACATTTTCCTTATCGCGTATATTAAGGATTATGTGTACGTACCCCAACTGCCAAGAACACCGAAACAGCTTAGAGAACGCACAAGTGCTGCTACGATGACATTGCTACATAAGGAGTGGGACGAACTTGACTACTGTTCGGACGTGTGTTACGTAACCAGAAGAGAGCTCATAGAACATCTGTAAAGTACAGAACACAAACTTGGCGAGTTTCTGGCTCTGTTTACGAATCAATGTATTTGTACCAGTAATACTACGGAAAATGTAGGGCTTGGAAAACGAATGAATCATTTATAGTAGCCCTTTATTATACAGGACTTCCACATATAGAATTCATAATATTTACAAGCACTGCAAAATGTATTGCCTCAGGTATCATAACAACAACAACAAAAACAAAAAATGCCAGAAATTGCATCTTACGGTCTCTAGCGCGCATCTTTCATGTGATTCCAAAATCAATCCCTAGTTTGAAACACAGACCAGAAAATACCATATGTTTCTAGGTAATTCTCACGATACAACAGTACGCTCTATTCCTAATTACATCCTTGATGCAGCATTCCACCAGTAAAAAACCGGCGTTAACAGGTCAGCTACTTCCAGACACGGGATCTTTCGCAACAGGAACAAAGGATCCCGTTGGACCTCTTACAATTCTCATGCCGGTTCATGTAGGAGGGAGGAGCGAGTTCTGCGACGGGTAGAAGATGTTCTCAGACAAGTGCGCGAAGTCCTGAAGTTGAAAAAGACGTAAAAAACGCTGTTGCGTGGTCAGTTCTGCAGCAGCATCCCTTAGGTATGTTATGAACATATTTAAAAGTATTAGCGTATTCCCTACTCACTGACAACGTATATTGGTCACAGGAGTCTGTCCCACGCATGTGATCAAACCCTAAGGCAGCCAGGTGTGTTCACACGAGTTCGTAATGCTATGTTAAGAAAGGCTGAAGGATACATAAGAACTCACTGAGCAACTTCTACACTGTCAACAGACAGATGACTGGCATAGGTCAAAATGGCCTAAAACTCAAAAAACATTTGTTTCTTGGCGTATGTTTGTACATCTTTCCTAATTTTGACCAGTTCTGTCTCCTGCAAGAACACGGGACTCTCTTTTTTAAAAAAAACTACCTTTATTGCGAAAATATTCTGCTTTTTTAGTAATTTTTCCAAATTTTGATGTTAAGCAAGTCGTTATTCTAATTCTTACTATTCCTCGTCAACTAAGTCTGTAAAAATGTTAGCTATCTAACCCATTCCCTTTAACAGTTCCAACTTCCCTTGCTTTTGGCCAGATGAGCTGTGCTGTCTGCGAACTTAGCCAATAGTACGCATTCATCACAAACGTTTAATGCCACTTGTAATCTCCTTACACTTTGTTCGTTGCTTATTTTACACAAAAGTTGAAGAACATTGCTGCTAAAAATTCCCCTCACTTTTTTATTCGTATTATAGTAGAGACCTCTTTTGTTCACTCCTGCTCATCTCCTGATTTTTTTATACTACTATAAACAGTCAGAGGCTTAAATCTAGGTACAAAAACGCTATCTGTTTGTCGTTACCTTTATGTATTCATCTTTCTATCATTAAACGCAAAGACGGAAAGTATCCTTAAGAACACTACAATTTCTGAAATTAAACTGGTCTTCATTATTAAGAAATAACTCGACTGAATATATTTTTTAAACACGATGATTGTAGTGCGGTCCTTGGTTATTGCACTAATTTATGTTGGTGGTGATAGCCTTCCGAGTGATCCGAAAATATACCTACGTAAATCGCGGGATGTAAAGCCTCCCGTAAATGTTTGTAGTAACGATACGCAGTAATAAACGGCCAGTTCGTAAGCTCACGATCCATTAATATTAGCGGCAATTTTGCATCTTTGTGGGAAGTAACACTCTCAGACACTAACAGTTGCTTTCATAAGCGGCGATCAAGAAGTTTCCGTTCGAAGACCACACCAATTCCTAGCCTATATGTCGGTGGTTATATACCTGTACCTAGCATTGGAGACGCGCAGGATTGCATGTTACAGCAACATCAGCAAACAGAAACTTTTTGATCGTATCTTATACACGCACGGCGCAATTTTAGCTCAGCAAGCTTAAATACACTCACTCGGATCAAGACTTAAGGTCGATATCCGTATTTACTGTATGCGTCCGCAGTCGTTATGACCCTGAGGGACTCGCTTTCGGGAGGAGGGGGGGGGGGAGGTTTCAACTCCCCGCCCTGTTGTTCTGATTTTGAATTTCGGCGATTTCCCTAAATTAGTGCAGGTGATTCCGGATTGATTTCTATAAAAAAGGTATCTCCGATTCCTGATAAACCCCTCAACTACTCCTTTACCAATCCGTATTGATTCTTACAACGAGCATATATGTCAGATTCCTCATCACATCCAGCACTCCGTCACCACCAGGGTGTGCAACGTCCCTTCCCGCTATCGTTCCTTTTGCGTGTTGGGAACCTTACTCAGTACTGCCAGCTTCCATTGACTTACTGCCGGGTCCCCAGGATCATGTGGAAAAGAAAACAGCTGGACTGGCAACAAAATGTCCCGAGACAAAATAAAAAATCTGTTGCTGGTGCTAGAGTTTAGCATAAAATGCTCTAACTTTATTTTGTCTACTTATAATGCACATTATTTTTAAGCCTTTGCTTTCATCATCTGGTGCAACCCGGTGAAACTGTCCGTTTAGCATTAAATATCAGTCAGACTTAATTTTAAAATTACTTAATGACGCTACTCATTTACGGTTCACCATGGAGAATGAACAAAGGTTTAATCTCATAATCGTCTACCTAATGATGTTCGATAGATTTGTAATTCATTGCGCAATGTGTATAATGGCAACAAAGAGGTATACGTTGGATCCAAGACGAATATTGTCATGTAAAGCTTCATAAACAAATTATAATACTGTAGGACCTCTTCTCAGGTGACTTACCAGGTATGATGAACATTATCACGGGCTGCTGAGCTTTCTGAAGAATGCCTTCAGCGTTAAGAGAGGAAGGTACAAAAAAATACATTTGACTTTGGCCTTGTCCCCATACAATAGAAATCTCCAAGAAATTAAATATCAGCCGTGAAAGACTGCATTTTATAATGATTCTCGTGTAAATTATACACCTGTGCACTCGTGGATGCGTATGTGTAACAGCTACGAATTGGTTTGCAGTAATTTTAGTAAAAATTATAACGTCACCAATATAAACGGGAAAAATATAAAACTACCAGATGTATCAGTGATGCAGACATTCTCACAGTCATCAGAACACAGCAGTCAACTTCTATTCCTCAGTCTCAGTTGCACTTTTCTTTTGCACAAAAAGCATACAACTTCAAAAATGGCTCTGAGCACTATGGGACTTAACATCTGTTGTCATCAGTCCCCTAGAACTTAGAACTACTTAAACCTAACTAACCTAAGGACAGCACACACAACCATACCCGAGGCAGGATTCGAACCTGCGACCGTAGCGGTCACGCGGCTCCAGACTGAGGCGCCTAGAACCGCACGGCCACACCGGCCGGTCATACAACTGAGATTGAACAATAAATGAGCATAAGAATACAATTGCTGATTCTCTCGGGACGAATATATCAGCTATAGTAAAGATTGTATCATCGACAGGAAAATGCATTTGTGGCTTCAGAGTGAGAAAATATGGGTGAGAAAACCATCTGTTTGAGTGACGTTCAGAGACCCGTAAACTGAACAAACTACATTGCAGGGCCAGTGGCAGATTGTAGGCACGTGAAACGCGAAGGTAGCCGGACATCTGAATACTGACTCACCTGTTGTAGCAATCTCGTGCCTCCGGTTTGCTATTTGGAAATTAGTACAAGAGCCATGACGCATGCTGATGACTGATGTCTGCTGTCATGCACTCGAAGGAATAGGACCGATTACTACCGAGGCCTCTCCTTGCTGCAGCTGCCGAAAGAGTGATATCATCGAGTAAACGTGCAGAAGGCTTCATGAAGGTCATAATGCACTCGAGGCGACAAGCTACGTGAAGCATACAACTCGTCATAAGAGGAAGCGTCTTAGTGCGCGAGTGAACACGTAAGCTGGAAAGCAAGTCAGAACGGACCGTTTCTTCAGAGGTAAACAACGGTGCAGTTCACAAAGTGACAACAGATTTATACAGACACAGGCCAGTGCTAATTTGTGCGCTGTAAACTGTATCAGGCAGCAAAGACGTCCTTATCTTCTCAGATGAAAACAGATGATTTACTTCTACAAGGCAATTTCATTCGACAACAAAGGAATGTTCTGGGGCGCCAATAGCGTGAACAAGAGACAGTTAAGAGAACGGAGTGGCCAATTGGAACCTCTGGCCTTCGTCCGATGCAGGAACACGGACTAGGATGCTATTGAAAGACATTTTGCTACTGTTGTTGGTTCTCTTGATCCGGCCATTGCTGTGACAAGAACAAGTTTTCAAGAAGACCTCGCAAACAAAGTAATTAAAAGCATGACACATCGTAGTAAATGCTGTAGCTCTCATTTGTACAGGTACATCATTTACTACGTACATTCCCACTCGGAGCTAGGCTTTCATACACACATCAAAATGAACTTTTGCATCAGTCCGGTTCGCAGAACTCCTGAAGACAGATGTTGAATGTGGATATAGTATCACAGACACAGTCGATCTGATTGTTCACAGGTGTCACTAAACCCACCCAAATATGTAAACAAGCATGCATGAGCAGCGCCTATTAGACGGAGGGGTCCGACAGCACATCAGTTCCAGTCATTCCACGAGGAAGGAGGTACACAGCTGTTGATGTCTGTAGTTCAACCGTGCCTAGAAGGTCAATATCGCGGTCCGATGGCGTCCGCATTGTTACTTGGTGCCAGGAAGGGCTTTCAGCAAGGGAAGTATCCAGGCTTCTCGGAGTGAACCAAAGCGATGTTGTTCGGACATGACGGAAATACAGAGAGACAGGAACCGTCGATTATATGCCTCGCTCAGGTCGCCCAAGGGCTACTACTGCAGTGGATGACCGCTACCTATGGATCATGGCTCAGGGGAACCCTTACTGCAACGCCACCATGTTGAATAATGCTTTTCATGCAGTCACAGAACGTCGTGTTACGACTCAAACTGCGCGCAATAGGCTGCATGATGCGCAAGTTCATTCCCGACGTCCATCGGGAGGTCCATCTTCGCAACCACGACAACATGCAGATGGGCCCAACAACATGGCAAATGAACCTCTCAGGAATAGTATCATGTTCTCTTCATCGATGAGTGTCGCATATGCCTTCAACCAGACAATCATTGGAGACGTGTTGGGAGGCAACCTGGTCAAACTGAACGCCTTAGACACACTGTCCAGCGAGTGCAGCAAGGTGGAGGTTCCCTGCTGTTTTGGGGTGCATTACATGGAACTAACGAACGCCGCTTGTGGTCATGCAGGCGCCTGACGGCTGTACGATACATGAATCCCATCCTCCGACCGATAGTGCAACCATATCGGCAGTATATTGGTAGTAAAACATGCAATGTGTGGTTTTCATGAGTAATAAAAATGGCGGAAATGATGTTTATGTTGATCTCTACTCCAATTTTCTGTACAGGTTCCGGAACTCTCGGCACAGAGGTAATGCAAAACGTCTTTCGATGTGTGTATATTAATTTTGCTTTTTTATGTTATGGGCTTTCGCTACATTTCATTAAATTTGACCTATAATTTTAGGAGTTACGACTTTTTTTTTTATATTATATGATTTACAGAATGTTGTACAGTTCCGAAAGTTAAATTTTATCTAAGCTACCAAATCAGTTACATTCGACAAACCTGGTTATCATTCCACGGTGAGTAATGTAATACACTTCTGCTGCAAACGACTCGAACCCTCGTTTCGTAGTTTTGCAAACCAGGTCCCGTCTTATTTACACCTTGACTAATGACGCCGTGAAAGAGCGACAACGAAAACATATATCAATGTTGAACAACTGAGAAAGAAAACAAAAGTCTAGAAAGTTAGTGGTCTTAAAAAATGTTTAGTAATAGTGCTGGAAGAAATTACCATGTATATAGCCAAAATTATTTCTGCATTGAGACTAAAAGTTATCTCTCAACTCTCACCGCTTAACAGAGTGGTATTAATTACTCGAGTTTCTTCTCATTGGAACTTATCTGTAGCGCACCGTGCTCCTTCTGTGGCGAGACTGCATTTGCGTGAAAGAACAGCTGACAGCTTGAGCCGCGACGCGCTTGTCTGGCAACGAGGCGATACATGCTAATGCGACAGGTTGCCTCACGTGAGCGTGACTCACAGACCGGAGGAATCAACCCTGGGCCCACCCACTTCATGGGTCCTGCTGAAAGTCGCCACTGAGTCATAAAGCTGAACATCTCTGGTTTTCTCGCTGATTTCTATACGTAACCACTACAAAACATCCCACGCGAAACGCCACTTCGAAAATGAAATCAATGTTACACCGTTGTTCCTACTACAAAACTGTAATTTTGGCAATTCCGTTCTTACAGTCTCGTTTACCTGTCTATATCACTATGCGACTAACCGGAACCCAGTGCTTCTTGCGGTTTGCCTATCTAACGGCTTCCCAGAGCAACAAAAATTTTATTTTCAAGATCTCGCGTAATTTTTGACCGAATTTTAAAATTTAAAATGTTGTCATAATCTACTCATTACGAGGTATGATCCTACGTTAAAGGTTTAACACAATAAGAGAAATATTACAGTTAGAAACTGTGTGTTTGCATTGAGCTAGAGTAACTCACCGCGCGCAAATACCCGGACTTCATTCATCTGATATTTGAGAACAAGAGCGCTTAGTGACTTCCAACAAACGTTTTACAAAATCTTTCCTCACTGACAAAACCCACAAAATAGGGAAAGGAAAAAAGTTAATCGTTTATTACATTTTCACTGTTTAAGCAGTAGGACTTCAGTATCAAACTTGACGTTTCAGTCTATTGCTTCTTTAGTACAGACTCTATTCGCAACGTAGTTAGCATAAGAATTCCTCGTATACCACTGAATGTACCTGTGAAATTATATCATTGTACGACACATAGTTCAGAAAATACACACACAAAAGTTGACTGTGGATATTGTATCATAGACATAGTCCCTTTGACTGTTCAGAGATGTCACTAAACCCGCCAAAAGATGTAAACAACCATGCACGGGCAGCGCCTATTAGACGCAGGGGGTCCGACAGCTATTCAGTTCCAGTCATTCCACCAGGATGGAGGTACACGGCTCGTGTTGTCCGTAGTTCAACCATGCCTCGACAGTCAATAATGCGGTTCGATAGCGTCCGCATAGTTACTTTGTGCCAGGAAGGGCTCTAAACAAGGGAACTGACTAGGCGTCTCGGAGTGAACCAAAGCGATGTTGTTCGAACATGGAGGAGATACAGAGAGACAGTAACTGTCGATGAGATGCCTCGCTCAGGCCGCCCAAGGGCCAGTACTGCAGTGGATGACCGATACCTGCGGATTAAGGTTCGGAGAAACGCTGACAACACCCCAACAATGTTGAAAAATGTTGTCGTGCGGCCACAGGACATCGTGTTACGACTCAAACTGTGCGTAGTAGGCTACATGATGCGCAAATTAACTTCCGACGTCCATGGCGAGGTCCATCTTTGCAACCACGACATCTTGCGGCGCAGTACAGAACGGCCCAACAACATGTCGAATGGACCGTTCAGGATTGGCATCACGTTCTCTTCACCGATGAGTGTCACATATGCCCTCAACCAGACAATCGTCGGAGACGTATTTCGAGGCAACACGGTCAGGCTAAACGCATAGACACACTGTCCAGCGAGTGCAGCACGGTGGAGGTACCCTGCTGTTTTCGGGTGGCATTATGTGGAACAGAAGTACGCCGGTGGTGGTCATGGAAGGCGCCGTAATGGCTGTACGATACGTGAATGCCATCCTCCGATCGACAGTGCAACCATATCGGCAGTATGTTGGCGAGGCGTCCGTCTTCATGGAAGAAAATTCGCGCTCCCATCGTGCACAACTTGTGTATTACTTCCTTAAGGATAACAACATCGTTCGACTAGAGTGGCCAACATGTTTTTCATACATGAACCCTATCGAACATGCCTGGGGCAGATTGAAAAGGGCTGTTTATGGGTGACGTGACCCACCAAATAATCTGAGGTTTTTACGTCGAATCGCCGTTGAGGAGTGGTACAATCTGGACCAACAGTGCCTTCATGACCTTGTGGGTAGTATGCGACGACGAATACAGTCATGCATCAATCTAAGAGGACGTGGTACTGGGTATTAGAGGTACAGGTGCGTACAACAGTCTGGACCACCACCTCTGAAGGTCTCGCCGTATGGTGGTACAACATGCAATGTGTGGTTTTCATGAGCAATATAAAGGGCGAAAATGATGTTTATGTTGATCTCTATTTCAATTCGCCGTACGGGTTGCGGAACTCTCGGAACCGAGGTGATGCAAAACGTTTTTGATGTGTGCACAACCTCATAGTCATTTAGATGCGTGAAAAGCTTTTGCTCAAAATAGCGAGCAGTGTAATTTCGGCATCATGTATGACATTTTAATTTATTACTCCTTTACTATTAACTCGATTCAGAACACACTTTACGTACAATATCTACGAGCGGAGTTTGAGAAGTCCGTTCAAAGTCAGATAGGTGGCACCACCGGCGCATATCGAGGTCATGTTGAGTTAGTAGTATCTTTGGCAAGAATTTTGGCAAGAATACACACCAAGTTTCAGCCGTATTGGTCTATTTCTTTGTGTTTAGCATTCGTGTGAATCAAGGAAGCCGAGTGATTGTCAAGAAATGGACGAAAAAGAATTTCGTGTGGTGATTAATTATTACTTTATGAAAGGAAGAACGCCCTTAGAGACTAAAGAGAAGGTTGATAATCATTACGCTGACTCTGTACCTCCAATTAGAACATTTTATAAGTGGTTTCAAAATTTTCGGAGTGGTCATATGGGCACAAATGATTCTGAACGTTCTGGACGCCCTGTGGAGATGTAGACTTCAGAAATCATTGATAAAATCCATGATATGGTGATGGCTGACAGAAGAGTTAAGGTGCGTGAGATTGCTGATGCTGTGGGCATCTCGAATGAACTGGTACATAATATTTTGCATAAACATTTGGACATGAGAAAGCTATTCCCAAGATGGGTTCCGCGATTGTTTACGCTTGAACAAAAACGGAATCGTGTGAAGTGTTGCAAGGATGGTTTGAAGCTGTTGAAGAAGAATCCGCAGGACTTTAAGCGTCGTTTCGTCACTGAGGTTGAAACACGGATACATTACTATACTCCTGAGGCTAAAGAACAATCTAAACAATGAGTTACCAAGGGATAATCTGCTCCGAAAAAGGCGAAGACCATTCCTTCGGCCGGAAAGTTTATGGCGACTGTCTTTTGGGATTCGCAAGGGGTAATCCTCATCTACTATCTGGAACAGGGTAAAACTATTACAGGTGCATATTATTCATCGTTATTGGGCCGTTTGAAAACCGAGCTGCAAGAAAAAGGCCAGCGATTGGACCGCAAAAAAGTCCTTTTCCATCATGACAATGTGTCAGCACACACCTCAGCAGTTGTGGTCGTAAAATTAATAGAAATAGGATTCCAACTCGTTTCACATCCCTCATATTCTCTAGACTTGGCTAACTCGGACTACTATTTGTTCCCTAATTTGAAGAAATGGCTGGCGGGACAAAGATTTTATGCAAACGATGAGGTGATTGCTGCAACTAATAGCTATTTTGCAGACTTGAACAATTCTTATTATTCGGTAGGGATCAACAAATTAGAACAGCGTCGGACGAAGTGTATAAGTCTAAAAGGAGACTATGTTGAAAAATAAAAAAAAAGGTTTACCCCAAGCAAGTCAGTAGTTTTTATTTCTGCGCGGACTTTTCAAACGCCTCTCGTACATATATCACTGAATGTACCCGTATAATTATACCATTGTACGATATTCGGGAGATATCACACCATTAACATTTAGATGCGTGAAAATCTCACTTTGGCCTAAAACTGAGCGCAAATTACCCAGATAATATGTATCGAATGTTTACAATGAAAGTACTTAGTGTCTTCCACGTAACTTCAGGCATAATTTCAAATCTTATTTAAATTTATTTTCTGTCTTACATGCTGAACGTCAAAAACTTAGCACATTAACTCATTTGAAAAGTAATTACACGTTTGAAGCTAATATAATTCGATTTTTTAAGGAATCTGAGGTTTACTGGTATCATATAAAACATTAAAAGACAAAGAAAGAGGTTAAAGAGCTTCTCTTGAGAGCATATAGGCTGTATCTTTGGCCATTATGCAAGGAATTCAACAACCGAATTTTGTTTGAACAGTGCACTACTAACAGTATCTGCTTGCTATTTTGAGGTCTTCGATAATAGTACGTAAAATACCGAGTAAAACAGCAAATCATCAAAGAGGAAACAAAATGCTGCTCTTCGATAAGGTATACATTTGTTGATTTCCTGTGCAGTAACATAACTTATTTTATTTTGTTGACTTAAGTGAACTAGTATTTTCAATATTTGGTATGTTTTTCAATATTTGGTATGTTTTTCAATATTTGGTATGTTTTTCAATATTTGGTATGTTCTATCTCAAGGTTTAATGCTACATGATGAAAATGATGAAGAAGATTAAGCACGATTCGTATAAATAATAGTTGTTTTTATGTATGGCACATTTTAAAACCAAATTATAAGTATTCATAACACGACGCAGTAAAATGACGATTAGTAACACAGGTCACATCACCGGACTAAAAGCGTTCACTGATGCACTTTAGTTTCTAGAAAGTGAGCTCTGAAGAGTACCTGCAAGGACTGCTACGGGAATTACAGCGTTGCATAAAGGTGTCAATGCCGTCAGCAACAGCAAAGTGACTCCTATGCAATATGCTTTTCACGAGTAGTGGTTGGCGCTTGCGGTTGTTCGCGGTTCTGTATTGCCAAGGCGAGTAGAAAACTGCCGTTAATGATTCTCACGAAGTGTGTCATCTGCCGCCAGAGATGTTGTCTGCATTTGGCAAGCACTAATTAGCTTCCCTGAAGTTGACGTTGGGAAATGTCAGCGCTCCTGATCTTAACTGCTCCCAGAAAGTTAACTAGGCTTACAGAGCACATCGTTTATAAATGAAAGCATAAACTTCTGTTTCATAAAAATGTAGCTCTTTTCTAGGCTTCCGACATTATTATGATGTATCGTCTTATTACAAAACGAACGGCGGTCATAAATCAATCACTGAATATTACCTTAGCGTCGATGTCTTCAGGTCTTGGCCCGTTTCTGCGTATTTGCACCAATTCTTGATGTATCCAATGTTTCCAAGCAACGCGACAGCGTTATGTGGTGAGGCTTACATGGCTGATGGATTATGGTCACATAGGACTGCATCTCATCAATGATTACCTTACACCCGGAGCTGCGCCGGGTTTATTCACAATCCTAGTGTTCCCTCACACTCGCTCATTATATGAGACTGTTGAATGTGTTCAACCTTTCTCTTATAAAGCTCTTATAATCCCAGAATATTCATAGCTTGTAAGACCTCCCTTTCGATTCCTGGTTGTGTCTTGGATTGTATGGTTTCTTTATTAGTCAGTGTTACTGGAACACCGCTTCCTTTCCCTTTATTTGAAAGTAAAAAACTAGTTACAAGTTCGGTGCAGGTTGAGAGCTCGGTGTACAATACAAGCTTTTGGCTGGCTGCAGTTAAGGAAAGAATGGACAATGCGAGACACTGCAAGTCCTTGAAAAAAGCCCAAGTCTGTCAAACTGCTATGAAAAGTACAAGCTTGCAGCTTAGTTTGTTAACAACAAGGCAGCCTTTTTGTGTTTGTATGTGGATCCAAGGTGCTTCTTTCCATTGAAATTGACATTGGACTAGGGTGAGCGAAGTTAGAGATTCAATTTTGGCTTTATTTAGGCGTGAGCAGGGGCTAATCTCGTGACTCGGGGCCCTCGTGTACTGGTGGTTTCTGCAGTTAGTTTGTAGTTTTATTGGAGCACCTTCACCAATGTGCGACGCACTTTTACACGGTGCCAGTGTTCTGTGGCGACTGAGCCTGTGTAGTCCAGACATCTGCTGGTGGGCCGAAACGTGTTGATTTTTTCCAGTAGGGTTTGCTTTTAATTCTGAATTGGTCGCAGAACGGTGGGAAGTGGAGTTCTTGTGTAGCTCGCTAACTCGGGCTCATTCCAGCGCACCAAGGACGAGTCTTAAACACCTGTTCTGGTTGACATGTTGTGGCTTCAAATTCATGGTGCTAGTCATCCCCGACCTTGAATAATGTGAGTAGGACATTACTTATATAATCTGAGCTTTGTCTCTACGTTCATTTGCACTCTGACCAGTAGTGGAACGTAACTGCTGCAGGAGATGTAATAATTGCAGAATTTTAGACTGGATGTGAAGTTTGAAAAGAAATATGCCGTCCAATGATACCCCCGGATACTTAACTTCATCGGTCCAAGCGACTTATCGGCTGCGGAAAACAAGTCTCCAGGCAGGTCGGGACTTCGGCGAATGAACATGATCGTTCTGGTTTTTTCACGTTGAGTCTAATGTGGTTCGTTGCTGCCAATTCTTCCGTGAAAGTGAGTTGTAATTGTAATGGTCCTGAGAAGGCGTTTGGACTAAATGCGACATTGGCTTGTTGAGTGTGTGCAGACAGCTTTATCCCGCTGCAGAGACCACGGGATCACATCACGTGACGTGACTTGGCGGAGGAGGGTGTCACTTCGTCACGTCGCTGCCTACAATAAATGTGTAGCTGCAATCCAGTTGTTAAGTATTTTTCGCAACTTTTCTTTATTACTGAAATTATATTTGCATTTATAAAACTTAATTGCTTTGAGAGTACTAATGGTAATCCCTCTCGTGGTGCTGACCACAGACGTTTCTTCGAATAAAACACTGTGGTTCTTACAGAGAGCGTGGTCGGCTATTGCACACTTAATTGCTGTACATCAGTCTACGTTACCTTCCAAATCCCACTAACAAAATTCCGTGCAAATGCGGTCAGATGCGTAATGAAGCCACTAAGGAAAGAATCGACACATAGTTAAGTGACTGCAGAAACTACAGTTGGCTGAATCTGTCAGAGCAGAGCACGCTGTCGGAAGCACACACGATTCAGAGAAACCTGTATGATTAGCACCACGACAAAGCTAATATCCAGCATTAAATAATTTTTCTTTTTTAAACTGAGACGCTGTCGGGGGGATATGATGGGAGCAGTTAACAACAGCGTATAAGTTGTGACCGTGAGTGGAATACAACAGGATTGTTAAACACACTTAGCAGTGCTGTATTTGTCCGAGTTCGATTCCCGGCGGGGTCAGGGATTTTCTCTGCCTCGTGATGGCTGGGTGTTGTGTGATGTCCTTAGGTTAGTTAGGTTTAAGTAGTTCTAAGTTCTAGGGGACTGTTGACCATAGATGCTAAGTCCCATAGTGCTCAGAGCCATTTTGCTATATTTGTGACAATTGTCGAAGGAGCGTTAGGCTTGGGAAGACGCTCCCCGCAGCTCCAGATGAAACGCCAGAGATAAGCTACACACCTGTTGAATAACGATCTATGAAAAACCATTTAGCTCTTTCCATATCAATGGCAGAATCTTCCATGCGCCGTGTTGCCAGTTAGTGCTAGTCTGGGGATCTTCGGCTGACGGTCGTTTACTTCTGACGCTTCTCCAGCTCGAGTAGCTAACACTGTCAAAAAAATTCACCGTCCATTACGTGCAGCAGACTGGAGTCGAGAATATGAGCGGAGGTTATATGTATTTGACGTTCCACCGTCTGGGACCTCTACCTGGCCATTTGCAGAGCGAGGTGACGCAGTGGTTAGCACACTGGACTCGTCTTTGGGAGGATGACTGCTCAAACCAGCGCCCGGCCATCCATATTTGGGTTTTCCGTGATTTCCCTAAACCTTTTCAGGCAAATGCCGGGATGGTTCCTCTGAAAGGGCACGGACAACTGCCTTCCCCATTGTTCCCTAATCCGATGGGACCGATGACCTCGCTGTCCGGTCCCCCTCCCCCAAATCAACCAACCAACCAACCTGGTCCTCAGCGCTGTGGTTATCCCTGTGTTATCGTCAACGGTTGTTCGCTATAGCGACGGAATCCTGAGTCTGTTTAAGATTTCGCTCTTTCTACCACACCTCTTTACTCATAAAAGCCATCGAAAATCTCAAGTAGGACAGCAGCTTTTCATGCAACTGTTGTCCTACTTGAGGTTTCCGATGGCTTTTATGAGTAAAGAGGTGCAGTAGCTCTTCCACCCCGCGAGAACCTGCGTGTAGCCTAATTTCATTATATGATCCGTCTCAAACAGTGTGTGGCCTTCCAATTCCTCCACCTCTCTCATCCTGCAAAGCCGTTTACTTTTGGCAATCATGTTACTGATGGGTTGTCCTGTCTTTACATCATAGATTTTTCCACATGTACAAGGTATGCCACATACTTACGACACTGCGATTGAGTCCCAACTCTCCTTTGCCGATCTGAGAAACTCTGAATATTCTCATTCGATTTGCACAGAGCCTTTAAGCCAGCCGTGTCAGCGCAATATACGGCCACTCTGTCACTCTGGGGATGTACGGCAGAAAGCCCGCGATCGACGTATGTCTTTCTACAAATGAAATGACACAATTTCAAAGAGGTTACTGGTCTCATACAGATATACATTTATGTGTATAGACAGAAGTGTGGACTGAAAATTTGTATCAACACCGGGAATCAAAATCGGGTCTCTTGCTTGCTAAGCAGTTGCGCTAGCTACTAAGCCACCTTGGCACAGTGGTTCGCACAACTGGACATATTTTACCTAGCACGCCTTCCTCCTCAACCCAGATTCTCCCTGTCACCCCTATCTACTTTAAATTCCGACTAAGGGAAGGCTCTCCATGTTTTCGAATAGCACCTCCGCATCGAACGTGAATGGGGGATCCAGCCTGAAACCCATGTGCAGGTATTTATAGAAATGAAACGACAAAATTTCAGAGACTTTACTGGTCTCATTCAGATATAATTTTATTTATATGGAGCGAAGTGGTGACCGAAAATTTGTAATCTGTGCATTTGAGTGGTCCGCCGCGTCAAGGCGGCTTAGGGGCTATCGCACCTGCCTAGTAAGATGGAGACCCGGGTTCGATTCCCCGCCTTGGTACAAATTTTCACTCGCCGCTTCATATATATAAAATATATCTTTTTAGTTTGTCTCACTTCACAGTGTGTTAGGTTTCGCGACACTTGTAACGCCTGTGGTGAAGTACCCATTGTTCCTCAGAACGCACTCCATCTAGCTTCCGAGGTGTTGCGTTAGTGATACACACTGCAGTCCAGGTTCCCACCATTCCTCGAAACCAGCACGTCCAGAAAGAGTAACTGTTGATCCGTTCATAGTAAACTTAATGCAGGTAAGGAGACTTTTCAGACGTCTTAGGAAGTCAAAAAGCCGTTCCTCACAATGGCTCCACACAAGGAAGGTGTTTCCGAAGTACGTTTGCCAAATCCAGTTCCTGTCTTCCGAAATGCTCCATGAAGAATTTGGCATCCACCAGACTAAGCAGATTACTCATGGCGACCCGTTTCACATGAAGTAGCTCGTGATAAGAAATGCGCGAAACAGCTTGGTGATGACCTGGGAGAAAACGGAAACAGAGTGTTTCAGAGAGTTTTACAGTCGAACTTGAGCAAACGAAGAGAGATCATCAGAGCTCATCATCATCTCGTTTATTCCAAATTTATATTTCTTCAGATCCTCGAGGAAATATCTCCTGCCCTTTCTGGACGTGACAATGGATAATGCAGGAGACCCAAGTGTTCCAGCACTTTGTACGTCGAATTGGCACCGTAACGAAGATTTATGCCGCGTACAGGGAAAGTGGAGAAACATCATCTGATAAGTCAAAACGCGGACAAAAATTGGTGTTTAATGGCTGTGTCAGACGGTGATTGAAGAGGAGTGTGACGAAAAATAAGAGCTCGTCAACTGCAAAAGTCACTGCAGAATTTAATGTCGCATATCGAACCCTGTCAGCATCAAAACAACACGAAGGAAGCTTCATAAACACAGAATTCAGGTCGAGGTGGAATTTCAAAACGAATTACCTCTGATGCATGTGCTGGTAAGAGGAAACAAGGGGCCAAAGCCATAAAAGCTGTGGAAGAAAGTAAATTGGTCGGATGGGTCTTCTCCCACATTCTTTCTAACTTCCGGCCGAGTTTACGTCGCAAGAGTGAAACATGCCGGGGGCATCCATATCGCCGGATTGCATGGGCGCTGTGGTTACTCTCCAAGTTCGCCTTATTATTTTGGCTGATAGGGTTCATCTCAGAGTCAAGCGTTTGTATCCTTACTTTGATGCTGTGTTCCAAGTCGATGGAGCCGCTGTTCACTTGCATCGCCCAGCATGAACTGTCGTATCTCCCCTGGCGAACATAATCTGTAGACCTCAATATCAGTAGCCTTTGTGGTCTAAATTGGAGAGAAGGGTGTGTGACCGTTATCTACCAGTATCACCGTTACCGGAACATGGCACTCTTTTGCAGTCAGAATGGGATAAAACGCCCTAGAGAACAATTCAGGACCTGTTTTTATTAATTTCGAGACAACTGCAAGCTGTTTTGAATGCCAAGGGTTCCCTACCGTATTATTCGTGGTAATGTGTTGTGTTTTTGGTGTTTCCAAAATTTTGCCATCCCCCCTCCCCCCTCCCCCTGTATGTCACATTTCAATAAGTATTCCATTGATTGCATCAATGCACAATCACACTGGGATCGTCTTGTAGACCTCACACTCCCATCATCTTCCTTCATCTGTCCATTCCCGCTCTCACTAGATTCAACATCATTCATTGTTTTCAAGCGATGTTACAAGGTCATGGTTTCGAGGTTTGCTTCTGTCCCATATCTCCTTCCAAAACTCCTTTGCATCTAAGTTTAGTGTTCTGTATGCCTGCCATTGTGGGAGGTTAAGACGTATGAGATCCTGGTATACGAGATTATCGGATGATCAGGGCTGTTTTTGATTTCGTAGTACTCCACAGCTGTCTTTAAAGCTCTTCTACACTGTCGGACAAAAAAGTACGTATCCATAACACGTGATCTGATGTTAATGTGACTTCGTACAGACGCACACATCAAGAGGTACATAGCACAGCCACCAGACGGCTTTATTTCTGTTTCCAGGCTTGATACTGGGTATAATGGGAGTGAACAGCGTCAAATGTTGAGCATCACCATGAAGGATCGGAGATGCCGCACACTCGTGTGAGAAGCGTTATCAGCATCTGACAGAGTTTGAAAGGGACCTCATTTTGGGTCTCCTTTTGGCAGGCTGATAGAATCAGGCAGTATCCAGATCTGACGATCATTCGGATGTGACAGTGGTACGATGTTGGACAGCGTAGCAACGTGAAGGCAAGCACACTCTTCGTCAAAGTTCCGGTCGACGGTGTTTGACCTCCACATTAGAGGATCGCCGTACTCCGCATCAAGCACATAGTAGCCCCTCCACATCTGCACCTGCCATTCGAGAACAAGTAATGGACTCCTGAAACATTCTCTGCCATCTGACTAGCGTCATCTGGACTAAGAAATTACCGTCCCATGAGTAGGCCTCCGTTACTAAAACAACACATTAGGCTGCATGTGGAATGATGTCATAATCAGGAATCATGGTCTGTTGATGAATCATCGAGTTTAACCACGAATTGTGGTTCTGCACTACGTCAGATGACCAACGTCGGAGGGTATGGCACCAACCTCTGACGAGGTTTCAGTCTTGCAATGGTATGGAGGTGGTGTGGCGAGCCATCACGTGTGAAATGGTTCAAATGACTCTGAGCACTATGCGACTTAACTTCTGAGGTCATCAGTCGCCTAGAACTTAGAACTAATTAAACCTAACTAACCTAAGGACATCACACACATTCATGCCCGAGGCAGGATTCGAACCTGCGACCGTAGCGGCCGCTTGGTTCCAGACTGTAGCGCCTAGAACCGTACGGCCACTCCGGACGGCCATCACGTGTGACTTACGATGAATGACGGAAGTAGTGTATGACGGAAATGTGCTGGCACAACGATACATCACGGACACCCTGCGTCCTCACGTTTACCTCCCATGCGACAGCATCGTGGTGCCCTTTTTCACAAGGTTATGCTAGTCAACGCATGGCGCGTGTCTCTACGAGCTGCCTGAAGATGACGTAATCCCATGGCCAGCTAGACTCGCATATCTGTCCTTGACAGAACCCTTGTGAGACCAGCTTGGACATCAGATCCGTCCCAGTGCCGGTGTCCGTGGTACCAACAGTTGTGGGCCAACTTGCCTCTGGAGAATATACCGGGTGATCAAAAAGTCGGTATAAATTTGAAAACTTAATAAACCACGGAATAATGTACATAGAGAGGTAAAAATTGACACACATGCTTAGAATGACATGGGGTTTTAATAGAGCAAAAAAAAAAACACCCCATATTGCTAGACGCGTAAAAGATCTCTTGCGCGCGTCGTTTGATGATGATTGTGTGCTCAGCCGCCACTTTCGTCATGCTTAGCCTCCCAGGTCACCAGACCTCAGTCCGTGCAATTATTGGCTTTGGGGTTACCTGAAGGCGTAAGTGTATCGTGTTCGACCGACATCTCTAGGGATGCTATAAGACAACATCCGACGCCAATGCCTCACCATAACTCCAGACAAGTTTTACAGTGCTCTTCACAACATTATTCCTCGACTACAGCTATTGTTGATGAATGATGGTGGACATATTGAGTATTTCCCGTAAATAACATCATCTTTGCTTTGTCTTACTTTGTTATGCTAATTATTGCTATTCTGATCAAATGAAGCGCCATCTGTCGGACATCTTTTGAACGTTTGTATTTTTTTGGTTCTAATAAAACCTCATGTCATTCCAAGCATGTGTGTCAATTTGTACCTCTCTATCTACATTATTCCTTGATTTAATCAGTTTTCAAATTTATACTGACTTTTTGATCACCAGGCACAACGACTTTGAGATGTTCTCCCAACCGAATCACTAGAGGCGATTCAACGTCTTACTGATAAGTGGGCTCATATTGTTACGTCCTTTGTAAATTTGACTCTATATTTTAATCACTACAGTGACATCACATACCCTCTGAACACAAGAAGTTTCATTGAGTTTCCTCCTCAACTTATGGGAACTTCGATTTTCGTCAGATACTATATCTGCATAAGTTTCGTCGTGGCTGTCGACTATATCATACTGTGAAGCAAAACACTGGTTTCAGACACCATTATATATGTCCGGAACGTCAATAATGTGGCTAATTTTCATGGAAACTATATCTGAAAGCTAAAAAAAGCCTGCCATCCGACGTCAAGTGATGAATTACACCAGCTTAGAAGCGAAACTAAAATATTGCTCTTTTTTTCTTCTTCCCCACTATGCTAGCTACTTACACAACTGCATACAGGAGAGAGCGACGCAGCCGGTGAGATCAGCGACCCCTGATACAGAGGTCGCGACTCATATCCCCGTTGTAACTGGCTCTGGGAAAATCTCAGAGTGACGCAGTTTGTTGCGCAGAGGAAAACCAGAAGGAGAGTTTCTCCTCCAGAGGTTCAAGGCTGGACCACACCGTTCCCATTCCGCGCAGTGGCAACTGTGACGACGCTGCTCTGCCTGCATGCGCGTTACCGGCCCTGACGCCAATCCAGCTTCGGACCCAAACAGGCCTCAGCTGTCATAAGTAGGCAGAGCAGACTGAATCCTCCATACTCTCAGTTTGCTGGTACGTACAGACAACTGAAAAAAAAACCGTTCACAATTAAATAAATTCGTCGCATTAAATCAGCTAATCCTTAATTTATACTTCACAAGCTGAAATCGATGTCGTGAAGGAACGTCCGAATATTTTATTTCTATCAAGCTTCTTCATGCCTTTACTTTAGAAGACTGATGCGCTGAAAAAGCGACTCCTTCTATTCTTCCGCATATGGCCTATATCTTCTAATTTTATTCTAATTGTATCTGAGATTAACTTCCCGCGTTATATTCCATTAAATCCTAAGCTAATGATGATGAGGGCAATCGTTGAAAGCTTTGTTAATAATTCGAATTTGGCGCTGCAAGTTAACCGAAAACTTTTTATCCAAGATTTCTGTCGCGGAGGACTTCGTAGTCGCATTTGATATGTAGTTCCTCAGTTCCTCTCTGAATGGGAATGTTGAGATTTTTACTCTTTATAATTAATAAAGAATTTTGATTTATCACTTCCACTGGATTTTGTTGAGTAAATTTATCGAGCCCAGTAAATAAATAAGTGACATCGTTTTTTCCACCTGTCGCTGTCTTCCGATACCTTGTTTACTAAGATCCTCACATAGTGGTACATTACTTCCTCTACTTCCAAATTGTCTTTGATGCAGTACCACGCCCTTGTCTAGTAAGCAAAGTACTGCCGTACAGAATACTCGAACACAAACGGAATTTGGCTGAAGACTTCTTAGCAAGCTGAACTTATCATGGGTTTCTTAGTGGGAAGGTATCATTAGAAGCAAAGGTAGTTTTCAACATACGTCAGCGGAGTGTGACAGCGATCTGCTCGTAATATACACGGATCGGCCACAAAATTATGACGACCGACCTTCTGTCGATATAAATTAGTCCATGAGCACGTGGCACGGGATAACTGCTAGCCAGGCACATGCATCGTGCATGTAGTATCAATCAGCACGCTGTCTGTGTATAGAATGGGGAAAGCTTGTGCTCTATCTCAGTTTGACCGAGGAGAAATTGTGATGGCCCGAAGGCTCAGTACGAGCATTTCGGAAACTGCACGACTTGTCGGGCGTTCGAGGAGTTCTGTGGTGAGTGTCTTCAGAACATGGCGAAACCAAGGTGAACCACGTCTACACGAACGTCGTAGGATGGACAGACTGGCAAAACAGGACAGGCGGCAAAGTGTGGCGGAACTAATATCACACTTTAATGCTGAGTGGAGTACAAGTGTTTCTGAACACACAGTGCAACAAACATTCATGACGATGAGTCACCGGAGCCGACGACCATGCATGTGCGAAACTCCACGACATCCGCAACGACGACTGAAATGGGCACGTAACCATCGGCAATGGACTTGGCACAGTGACAGAACGTTGCATGGCCTGAGGGCACCAATCAGTCGTCTTCCAGGGAAACTGCTCATTGACTCCTGTACCGCGGGGTAGAGATAAGCTGGCAGCGACTCCATTATGATATGGGAACATCCACGTGGGCATCCATGGGGCCACTGGGGCTCTTGCAAGACACCATGATGGCTAAAATGTATCGTACACTGGCTGCAGATCATGTTTCCTGGCGGAAGTGATGTTCTTCAACAACATAATGCGCCATGTCACAAGGCCAGAAGTGTGACGGAGTGGTGCGAGGAGCAGAGTGGCGAGTTCCGATTGATGTTCTGGCCCTCTAACTCGCCAGATCTGAATCCGATCGAACACATCTGGGATGTGATTGAACGTGGCGTTAGCGCTCTTCACTCCCTTCCACGGAGTTTACGGGAATTAGGTGACTCGTGTATGCGACTCGTGTATGCAGATGTGGTTCCAGCTTCCTCCAGTAACCTACGAAGGTCTCATTGATTCCACGCCACGACGCGTCGTCGCTGTGATCCGTGCCAAAGGCGGACATACCGTATGTTGGGTAGGTGATCATAATATTCTGGCTGATCAGAGTGCACTTTCTGGCAAAGAAGTACAACACCTAGAAGATATAGTGGATGTTAAATTAATTTCGCACAGACACACGCCACCGGCACGTACGTAAATCATTAGAGCTGCAGTTCTATCTTCCAGGTAGATCGGTCACCGGAGTGTTCAAATGGTTCAAATGGCTCTGAGCACTATGGGACTTAACATCTATGGTCATCAGACCCCTATAACTTAGAACTACTTAAACCTAACTAACCTAAGGACATCACACAACACCCAGCCATCACGAGGCAGAGAAAATCCCTGACCCCGCCGGGAATCGAACCCGGGCGTGGGAAGCGAGAACGCTACCGCACGACCACGAGATGCGGGCAGGTCACCGGAGTGTATTAGTGTTGGTAGTACTTAATGTTGTTACTAGGAATGGTGGCGTATATAATCGAAGCGAACTGTGCCTGACGTGAAGGACACTTTGACATTAAACTATAACAAGTTTCGGTTCCCGTTATGTATATTTGTCACAGACAGTCGGACAAGCCTGTGATCTTCTCATGACATAGTCCTTCTGTAAAAACACATACCTACTCTACTTGCCACACTGTTGTGTGAGTACATCTCAACAGCATTGGCTCTGCTGTCATTGCACTACAGCCAACTGTCTGTGCGATTTGCTGGTATGATGGTCCCGTGTCTCTCATGCCAGTCATTCGTCCTTCCTCGAAGTCCGAAAGGTAACAATAACCTGTACACGCTCATAGTCTGGCCATGGCGTGTTGCAATCACAAAGCGAAAATTGCCGGTAACGTTAGACACACACAACAGCCATTATGTATTCAAGCCATTCGCCATTTCTAGGAATAACTTTTGCTGTTTTGAATGTACTGATGTAAGCTCGGATCAGATCCTACATCTACATCTACATTTATAAACACACTCCGCAAGCTGCAGTAAGCGCGTGGAAATGGGTATCCTGTACCAATACTAGTCGTTTCCCTTCCTGTTCCACAAGCAAACAGCAAACGAATGCCTCTATTCTTCCGTATGAGTCCTAATTTCTCTTATCTTCGTGGTCCTTAAGCGAAATCTACGTTTGCTGGTAGTAGAATCGTTCTGCAGTCAGCATCAGAGGCCAGTTCTCTAAACTTTCTCAACAACGTTGCTTCGGAATGTTAGCCGCCTTCCTTCCTATTTGTTGTTCAAACATACCGGTAACAAATCTAGCAGCCCGCCTCTCAAATGCTTCGCTGTTCCCCGAATCCGACCTAGTGCGGATCCCAAACGCTCGAGCAGTACTCAAGAACAGGTCGCAATAGTGTCCTCTATGAGGTCTCCTTTACAAATAAACCACACTTTCCTAAAATTCTTACAATAAACCGAATTCGGCCATTCGCCTTTCCTGCCACAATCCTCACACGCTCGTTCCATTTCATATCGCTTACGCCCAGATATTTAAACGACGTAACCTCGTCAGGCAGGACACAACTAATGTTGCATCCGAACATTATGGGTTCGTTTTTCCTACTCATCCGAATTAACTTACATCTTTCTACATTAAGAGCTATCTGACATACATCTAACCAATTAGAAACTTTGTCAAAGTCATCTTGTATTCACCTACATTCGCTAAACGACAATACCTTCCCGTAAAATACAGCATCAGAAGCAAATAGCGGCAGATTGCTATTCAATCCGTCCGTGAGATCATTTATGTGTGTACAAAATAACAGCGGTTCTATCACACTCCCTTTGGGCACTCCTGAGTATACCTATGCCTCTGATGAACACTCGCAATCGAGAACATCATAAAGGGCTCTATATTTAAGAAGTCTTCGAACACTCGCATATCTGGGAGCCTTTTTCGTGCGCTCGTACCTTCATTAACAGTTTTCAGTCGGGTAAATTGTAATCAACATGTCCCATAGGCATGGAAATACTAGACTTACGTTGACAGCGCTCGATCAAGATGTTTATGGAGTCACACATTCAACTTCCGATGGTGTAGAAGTGCAACGTTTCACTTTTAATTGGGCGTGATTCAATTAATGAAGATTTAATGTTTTCTTCTTTACCTTCTTCTTGCTCGCCGTGGCCTTGTCTACAGTTATGACAAATTCCGTCTCCTCTTTTCATAGTTATCGTTGTAAGGAACTGTAATATTGTTACTCTATATCGTTCTAATAAAAAAACGAACGGCTTTCGATAACTCGTCTATTGTCCAGAAACATATATTGGTTAACATCAAACTACTGTCAAATCATAATAAACAGCTACATTGATTTTATTCCACAGAATGAATGAATTTGAACGATATTTCACTAACATTTCATTTGTCTGATCGGCATGATAACTAATGTCAAAGTTATAGACGGTTTGGTAGCGGGAATGGACAATTTCATTTGTCTGATCGGCATGATAACTAATGTCAAAGTTATAGACGGTTTGGTAGCGGGAATGGACAACATGATATGGCATTCAAAGCAAAAAATTGTGGTAAATATGGGCTCTAAAATGCATACATTAAGAGCTATGAGCACTTCTTCATCTTCTATACTGTGAAACAAATGTTCTCTACTGCAAGCCCTTTGCTTTCCATATTCTGAGAGATGGAGGTATGGACTAAAACAGGAAAAAAAGTCCAGTAAATTGAAACGTCCCCTTAGAAAAATTTTAAATTACTGTGCTGGTAAACTTCTACGTTATTGGATACAAAGACAACTGAGTAAAACTAAACGTACTCAGACAGTTCTCTCTTTACTTATTCTGATCATCACTAAACTGACACGCAATATTTTTTTTAGCGCAACGCAATCTGACTTTCAATAATCTGTACAAACGAATGGCCCTGACTAACAATAACCTACTGATAGCCATAGTTAGCAAATGAAAAATTTTGATAGAGAATAAACAATGTATTTACCTTAATAAAGTTCAAAAGTCATCATACATATATCTATCAATTCATCACATCCATCTTTACAAGTTTTCTCGGCGGGGTCAGGGATTTTCTCTGCCTCGTAATGACTGGGTGTTGTGTGATGTCCTTAGGTTAGTTAGGTTAAAGTAGTTCTAAGTTCTAGGGGACTGATGACCATAGATGTTAAGTCCCATAGTGCTCAGAGTCATTTGAACTTTTTTTTATATAAATTTCCTTTTCCTGGCGGACACACGTTCAGATCGTCCGCTTATAGTACCCTCGTACCCTCTCAAAACTGTGGCATCTCTCTCTCCACATCCACCACTGCTGATGGCTCACCCCCAACAGCCCAACGCTACGTGCTGTTCACATCCAACTGCCCAACACTACACAAGAGAATATTCCAACAGTGAGTCCAACCAGCCACAGACTGCACACAGCACAGTCAGTGATTTTCATACAGAGCGCTACGTGGCATTAGCAATATAAAAACCTAAACAGCCTACGTACAAAATATGGACTCCAAAGTGCATAATTTAAGAGCCTTGAGCACTATTTCATCGTCGCTAGTGTTAAGCACATCTCCCCTATTGAACAGGTGCTCACAGCTCTTAAGGTATTCATTTCAGAGCCCATGTTGACGAGACTCTTTTGCCTCGAATGATCGTTCTTGTCGTATCGCCTGAAAGTTGACCATTTCTCCTGGAGCAACAAGTATATATTCTCTGAGAACTGGGTGCTTCCCCAAAGTAGGCCGGCGATGCTAGGAGCTTTTATTTTCGCTTCTGCACACGTTCTGCCTATCGCGAAGCTAATGCGATCATCGGTCCTCCCTGAAGGCATTCGACGTCCCTCGGCTTGATTCTCGACACCCAATTAAATATTTGTGCTGCACTCTACGATAACTTGTTTTATGGCCTCAGTCGCGATACCAACCGTCGATAAGAATACTTAGGGACACACATCACTCCTCTGGAGTGGTTTCAGGCACTACAAAGGGCAAACGTTGCAGCGGAGAGAGAGAGAGCTGAAAAGAGTACCTGACGACAGAACACTGTGGGCAATGGTTACCGCAAACAGTTCTACTGGCTGAGCACTGAAAAAAAATTATGGTAATTGATGCATGCTGACAGAAGGGTCGCGGAAGAAGTCGGCACGGAAGTGCGGTCAGACGCGTAAATGGCACGGAGTCGGCAGGCATCCAGCGCGCGGCGTGCTGGGGGTTAAGGCCGCGACACCAGAGGAAGACTCGGTGTCAGCGGGCCACGAGGCAAGGAGCGAGGTGGAGGGGAGGCTGGCAGGAAGGAACAGCCCGCCGGAAGGCCGCGGGGGGCGCAGGGCGTGGGAAGCGGGCGCGGCCCGGCTGGGAACCTGACCTATGGACCACTCTCCGTCCTGGCCGGCTGGCTCGCCGGGCGGCACACCTGGGCCCAACTGCCGCCAAATAAATGTCACTTCAGCCACAGCGTTCCACACATGGAGGTAAAAATAAGAGGAGTAGTCATGACGTCACAAACTTGAAGCCGACCCAAGTGAAGATCCACCATGGTAGGTACCGCAAAACATTCGCTACTGGTGGTTTGATTCCGTGTAGTCGTTAAGTGTTTTGATTAAAAAAAATGCTGGCTTGTGTCGCTTACGGATGTACTAATCGTTCTGATTGTAGTCTAAAGTTTAAACAAATCACATTTCATTCGTAAGTGAAGTTATTTAAGCGCTATTTTCTTATATATACTTGAAATTCTGATGCACTGTAAAGTTTTACAGTATGATTTTATTTCTGTGATTTGGCTTTAGATTTCCTATCAATCCAACGCGAAGAGCTCTCTGGAGGTGAGCAATACTCTTGGTTTTCAGTGTTTGGTTATTCCCAAGTAACTGAGAAGTCCTGGCAAGAAATATCTTGGAGATGGAGACTAATGTTTTAAAATGCGATAATTTAATATAAAAGTAATGTAACTACATGTAGTTTATTAAATCTTCAGTACAATGTGTGGATCACCTGTTGCAGTGGTCAAATTATAAGTACGAAATGAGTTACATATTTGTTAAAGCAAAGTTCCCTATCTAAGTCCAGGCTATTTAGATCATTACATTAATCACTGTCTTGTCGTGTTACCCTGTAACTTGCCGTTATTTGGCACACTGGATGGCACTTGGTAGGTATAAATTAAGAACAAAGCAGATGTGTAAACTACGATGGGCCTGACAAATTCCGTTCTTTTCCTTCGTAATTTAACGAATCTTTCACTTTGTTGACATGTCAGCTGGCTTGTTTATATCATCCCTGCATACATCTATGGGACACCATAGGAAATAACGTAAGTTTCTCGCATTTAAAATTCGCATTTGACTTGAAAAAGCAACGAATACAAATCGGTGCCTCTGAACTATCAATCATTGCTTTTGGAGTTCTGGCTTTATGAATAATCGACACAAACACAATGAAAGTGAATAGAAATGAATTACGAAAAGACGCTCTTCATAGCACATACTTCTCGGTTATTCGAAGTGTATAAACAAAAAGGAATTACAGTACTGAGGCCAGAAGTGTCATATTTTCGTGTCATATTACTGTATCAAATACGCATTTAAGACCAGAAAAACGTTTGAAGTTGCGTTCCTTATGCTGTGTTGTTCACTAAAACAGTGTAACGTTTACTATGTAAAATAAATATCGCGTACACAAGACAGAAATAACGAACAAGAATCAATTGTAAACACTCGTCTGCTAATGTTTTGGGTGATCCAAGATAGCGGTAGGCCCCACCCACTGGCTTCAAAACAACGTACAGCGTAACTCTGTAGCGCCATCCCCCCTTATTCTACCTCCATGGTTTCACAGGAACATGCGGAGGGCTTGTCCTCATCCAGGGGCTGTTTGGTGAAAATCAGATTGGGAAGGGGTGGTGCGGAATGAGGGGGGGGGGGGGGGAGGGACGAGGAAAGGTGGCTCATAGTTTGAAAAACAAATCTCCCTTCAGCTTCCCACGCTAATGTGCCATTCCCCCCATCTTGAACGGGCCACCAATGAATAAGATCGTCATAATAATAACAATAAAATATATAAAATGTTTTGATGTTATTCTGACACAAAAAAGACGCACCACGAAAGAATCGGTGGATTTGATGTAGATGCACAATCAAACTAATGATCACTGTTTCAGAAAAATTGCATGATTTATTCAAGACAAAGAGCTTCATAGACCCAACAAGTCAATAATGCGTTGGTCCACCTCTGGTGCGCCTGTCGGTGTGGCCGAGCGGTTGTAGGCGCTTCAGTATGGAACCGCGCGACCGCTGCGGTCGCAGGTTCGAATCCTACTTCGGGCATGGGTGTGTGTGATGTCCTTAGGTTAGTTAGGTTTAAGTAGTTCTAAGTTCTAGGCGACTGATGACCGCAGATGTTAAGTCCCATAGTGCTCGGAGCCACCTCTGGTGCTACGCAAGCAGTTGCTCGGCTTCGCATTGATTTACAGGGTTGTTAGATGTCCCGCTGAGGAATGTCGTGTCAAATTCTGTCCAATTGGCGCGTTTGATCGTCAAAACCGCTAGCTGATCGGAGGGGCCTGCCGACAATGCTCCAATTCTGGGCTGACATTTCAACAAGATAATGCTCGTCCATACACTGTGAAAATTTCTGCAGCTTTTCTTCGTGCTTTCCTACATGGATGGATCTTCAAGGTCGCCGAATCTCTATCCAATTGAAAACGTTAGGAGCATTATGAGTAGGGTCCTCCAACCAGCCCGTGATTTTGGCTATCTAACGCTGTAATTCGACAGAATTTGACACGATATCCTTCAGGAGGACATCTAAAAACTCTTGTCAAACAATGCCAAGCCGAACAATTCCTTGCATAAGGGCCAGAGGTTACTAACTGGTTCAACTCATAAAACATTTTCTCTTGAATAAATCGCCAAATTTTCTGAGATTTTAATCATTTGTATGTTTGTACATGTACACCATATCCACCATCCTCCTGCAGTAGCTGAGTGGGACCGGCACGGTAGCTCATCGTGTTTGTCCAGAGAGCTGGTTGGCCTCTGTAATAAAAAAATTGAGTGGAAGGATCAACAAACGAACTTGACCGGATGTCATGCGACGTCCGCAACGTCCAAATACGACAATCAACAACGAACAAAATGAAGAAAAGAAAAAAGAGAAAAAGAATGTCAATCGTAAGGGCCCGGGCTCGATTCCCGGCTGGGTAGGAGGTTTTCTCTGTGTTGTGTCGTCCTAATCATCATCATTTTATCCCCATCGATGCCCATCGAAAGAGTTGCACCCGGCGAGCTGTCTACGCGACGGGAGGCCCTAGTCACACGACATGTACATTTTTATTTCTCACATCCACCGAACTCCGTCCCATTTGAACCGTCATGGCGTGTTTTTTTTTTTTTTTTTTTTTTTTTTTTTTTTTTTTTTTTTTTTTTTTTTTTTTTTTTTTTTTCTCTTAGAGAGTCTAACATTCTGCGTGGTGTCTGTTCTAAGTCGTGTCTCCCTACCACTTTCGGGCAAACGCTCTGAGCGTGTTTTTTAGGGAATTGACTAGTTTGAACCTGGGACCTGTTGCTGGTAAGGAGAGCCAGACCACACATGACATGTAGAGTTCAGAAGAGTTCAATGAGACTAGCTATGATATAATCAAATACTTAATTATTTCAGCGTCAGCTCCACTGCACTCCCTGTTATAGTATCTTAATACTAACTAAATTCAGTGGAAGGGGTTCAAGGCTTTCCTATTTTTAGTTAGCTGGTAAAATAACGTCGAGAAAGCAGTTAAGTTTACCATTGAAATTTTTATTCTACTCACAAAACATGGGTTATAAATTGCACTATTAAAAAAAGGAAATATTTTAATACAGGATGATAAAAACCAACTGCGTTCAACAAAAATGTGAACAAATAATCCCTGAATGGGTTTCCAAGTTCGATAATGAATCTAAGGATGACCTATGCCATATCACATCTATAAACTAGGTTTAAATTAAGTTTCATAAAAGAGAAGACTATCAAAAATGGTCTACAGTGACCCTCAATTACAGTGGCTTCTCAATAATTATATAACAGAAAAATCATCGCGTTTCAGATTTTAAATTCAATTAGCAAGTGCGAATACCATGAGCTTTAATTGACGATCGACATTATTATTACGCAAAAAGGGGATGTAACAGATGAGACTTCTGCAGTTCCGAGTGAAGCCTTATGCGCTCTTATGCGGCATCGCATGCGTTCATTACCTTGTCGGTGGTTAGTCAGCGTCAGGGGGCGGCGGGCGGCACAGTTCCACACACCTCACCGTCTCGGAAGCAACTCTCTGTAACCTCTCCTTATTACAATTTGCCGAAGTGGGTTTAAGAAAAAGATATCTGGCTGTGTTTTCAACTGACGAATCAGGGTCTCAATGATAACCTTAAGCTCCGCCTACAAAAATTCTATCTATCCACTGAGAAACGTTATACTTTTCATGGTGGGGTAATGTTTTTAATGAAACTTCCTGGCAGATTAAAACTGTGTGCCCGACCGAGACTCGAACTCGGACCTTTGCCTTTCGCGGACAAGTGCTCTACTATCTGAGCTACCGAAGCACGACTCACGCCCGGTACTCACAGCTTTACTTCTGCCAGTATCTCGTCTCCTACCTTCCAGTCGTGCAGAAGTAAAGCTGTGGGTACCAGGCGTGACTCGTGCTTTGGTAACTCAGATGGTAGAGCACTTGCCCGCGAAAGGTAAAGGTCCCGAGTTCGAGTCTCGGTCGGGCACACAGTTTTAATCAGCCAGGAAGTTTCATATCAGCACACACCCCGCTGCAGAGTGAAAATCTCATTCTGGAATGTTTTTAATGTTTGCAACGGTACAGAGACGCTTATAGCCTCACGCTAACACTTGCAGCTGTTGTGTCCCTTTTAGTGTTATCGTAAGATCTATACTGTTCATCTGGAGTGCTCTATCTTTTAACATGGGCTGGGGGTGGTCTTGGCGGTCGGCGGGAATTGTGGGTGTCCGTCCCTAATTGTAGGCCCTTCTAGCTTACACGCCTCTGCTCTCGGCTTCTGTTCTCGTTTCTCCCCTCGGAACTGCATCTGTTTCACGGTGGGAAGGTATGACATGCATTCAGGCATTCTTGTGTTAGTCTGTGGTATTCCATTTGCTCACTCGTTGATCGTATTACTTTGGTTAATTTAATGTCAGGATTTATTCGGAGCTATGTGACATACTGCCGGATTTGCTATCATGTCAGGGTTTTCATGGAAGCTGTTGGATTTGCCTGATACCTTACAAGAGTAATTATAAGTTGTGTACATCAATGCTTGGTACATTGTTTTAGCCCGACTTTCAAGAAATAGCAATTTAGAGAAATGGAAAAAAAATCTGAAAACCATTTGTCCGAAAATTTGCAAGTAATCATGCAGTTGATTTAAGAGCTATAATAGCAATACTGTCTCTACACTTTCGCAACATCAAAATTGACACAATATGAAATAGAAATGTCCTTTCTCCATTATCAGTACTTCTTTTTGCACCACGACTGTGAACACAGGTCTGCAGACTGCAGATATTACGGAGATATGTGAGCTTGTGAATGGTGGGAGGAGGGAGGGGGAAGGGGAGGGAGAGGGGTAGGCTATTTGTTTGTCATTTCCACCATATTCGGAAAGTCATTATTTCTGTTTCTTCCCCTGTATTGGAGGCTACTTCTCTTTCTGCCTTCCAAACTTCCTTTGATTAATGCAGATGCTGTTCTATGGTGTTTTTCAAAGCCTGATTGATATTTTTCATGGCTGGTATAAGTTCTAACGTAATCCATCAGATATTCGTGGACAATGTACGCGGAGTCGATAGATACTGCGGGTAACATGCCGATCGGCCTATAGTCAGCTGGTGATTTTTGGTTATCATTCTCAGATATTCGTTCAATTAAGCTATGCTTTCACCGAGTAGGATATGTATCGCTAACAAGAGAGAGAGGTGGGAGATATCTGTGAGAAAAGGAATAATAATACTGAAAACTTTATCTTATCTATGTTTACTTCTGTTACCTCAGAAAAGATTCTCATGCACTTTTACTAAAAAAATTGAGAGGATAGAGTCACGACCACCATTACATTCCCCTTATCCATGGATCCGTACCTGCCTTCAGTAACACGACTTAATGGACTGCCTAGAGCAAGTGGATGCACAGAACAATTATCGACTTTGTGCTGCCCCCACCCCTCACCCCTCTCCCCTGTTCAATCGTCATCGCTGCTTGGCCTAATATTTGCTTATTAATATCCAAAAGATTTTACAATGAAGAAAAAGGTACAGATTCCAATAATTTTTATGATATAATTCAAAACTTGAACATCATACAGTCGAAAGCGTCGTTGCTTGCAAATATAACGCGGTTCCTTCTTCATTGTTTCATTACCCATCAATACAAAAAAAACTGACGCAAAATATACTCCTTACAGTTTCGTAATCTTAACACATTTTCCATAACCATATTGGCTCTACATCTAGTAACCGGAAAAACGAAACGTGTCTGTACCAGGCAGAGATAAGTTTTATGGAACTGTTAATAAACCCATCCAGACCGAATATCATAATGGTTTCGTTTTATATATATCCACCCCCATTCCCTCTCTAAACTTTTCCCCACATCCTCTTCTTTTTACCCATCTGCTACGCCCGCCCCCTCCCCCTAGCCCTAGTTCTTTTGCACTTGTGTTTTTTTTCGTCTGTCGCAGTGCTTCGACCTAACGAAAACAGACTCCAAGGCATGCGCCCCAGCTGCCATACTCCAGATACGCTGCTTTCTGGATCAAACCTTTGTGTGAACTGAAGATTAATAAGCTAAGGGATTTGTTATCACCCATCCTCTTCAAAGGTACTTCGACAGATGTCGTCAGACAACGGAGAGAAGCCTTCAGATGAAAACAAGGAAAAATTGACTACGTTTCAGAGCACTTAGAGAGTACTGATAAGTCTGGTAAACTTATACGAAATACCAAAACAATTATTATGCGGTCCGGCAGTTGATAACCTTGGTTCTTGTAACTATATTGTTTTAAACATCCAAGCAGACGGAGAAAAGATTTGTTTGTTGGGAGTCGTCTGCAGAGATCGGTATGACACATAGAGTAGAAATAGGTAAGACAAATAATGTACACAGTCAATGTTTTGATCGATCAAGTCACGTCCGATCACCACAATAGAGGATCGCCGAATTGTGCACGAAGCACGTCATCGACCCCTCGCGTCTGCACCTGCCATCGGAAAACCGGTAATGGACTGTTGTGAAATTTAAAATTTTCCGGGTGAACTGAATATTCAAAAAGATTTCGGGCTTGCAGTCAGTCGTCGTTAGCTTCCATCCACGATATTTCGACTGGACAACTGCCAGCCATCCTCAGGTGAGCCATCGAAGACTGACGAAGACGCCCTCCGTTCCGTAATATATAGCGTGCAGAGAGTATTCCGCGCATGGTTCAAATGGCTCTGAGCACTATGGGACTTAACATCTATGGTCATCAGTCCCCTAGAACTTAGAACTACTTAAACCTAACTAACTAAACGACATCACACAACACCCAGCCATCACGAGGCAGAGAAAATCCCTGACCCCGCCGGGAATCGAACCCTGGAACCCGGGCGTGGGAAGCGAGAACGCTACCGCACGACCACGAGATGCGGGCATTCCACGCATGCGTCAAAATCATATGGACAGCCGAACCACACCGCCCGCCAGCAGCGCCCTCGCTGGTGGAAGTACAGAACTCAGCTGTCTTCGGTGTTGTCAATTGACGCGGCCGTCGGAGTACTCTGACGTTTTCGTCTGGAGGAGATCTTAGAGATGACGGGGCTCCACGCAAAGAAGAGAACACTTCTACTAAATCTTTAGCTTTTCTTCCCTTTGTTGGCAACATTTCCTTCCAAATTGGAAGAATCCTCCACGGTTTTGAATTGAACGTAATTTTCCGTCCACCATCGAAGATTTCCGACCTGCTGGGATCAGTGAAAGACGATCTGGTATTGCGGATGGCGGGAATTTATAAAATACCTTGTCAGTGTGGCATGTCATATATAGGACAAACAATGTGAACAGTAGAAGAACGTTGCACTGAACATCAGCGCTGTACTCGCCTTTTGCAACCTAGCAAGTCTCCAATTCCATAATGAGATTTTCACTCTGCAGCGGAGTGTGCGCTGATATGAAGCTTCCTGGCAGATTAAAACTGTGCGCCGGATCGAGACTCGAACTCGAGACCTTTGCCTTTCACGGGCAAGTGCTCTACCAACTGAGCTACCCAAGCACGATTCACGCCCCGTCCTCACAGCCTTACTTCTGCCAGTACCTCGCCTCACCTGGTACAGCACTTGCCCGAGAAAGGCAAAGGTCCCGACTTCGAGTCTCGGTCCGGCACACAGTTTTAATCTGCCAGGAAGTTTCATATCAGCGCACTCTCCACTGCACAGTGAAAATCTCATTCCGGAAACATCCCGCAGGCTGTGGCTAAGCTATGTCTCCTCAATGTCCTTTCTTTCAGGAGTGCTAGTTCTGCAAGGTTCGCAGAAGAGCTTCTGTTAAGTTTGGAAGGTAGGATGCGATGTACTGGCAGAAGTAAGGTTGTGAGGACGGGGCGTGAGTCGTGCTTGGGTAGCTCAGTTGGTAAAGCACTTGCCCGCGAAAGGCAAAGGTCTCAAGTTCGAGTCTCGGTCCGGCACACAGTTTTAATCTGCCAGGAAATTTCAAGTCTGCAAATTGCTGAGCATTGCATTTCCACTGGACACTCAATGGAGTATGACAAGACAACAATTTTGGCCACAGCTACATCATTTTGGGACTCCGTCATTAAAGAATCAATGGAAATTCGCATTACAGACAAACTTATCAACCATGACAATGGCTACCAGCTAGATAATGCGTGGAACCCCGTCATCTCTTAAGATCTGCTCCTGACGAAGACGTCAGAGTACTCCGATGGCCGCGGCAATTGACAACGCCGAAGACAGCTGAGTTCTGCAGTTCCACCAGCGAGGGCGCTGCTGGCAGGCGGTGTGGTTCGTCTGTCCATATGATTTTGACGCATGCGCGGAATACTCGCTGCACGCTATATATTACGGAATGTAGGGCGTCTTCGTCAGTCTTCGATGGCTCACCTGAGGATGGCTGGCAGTTGTCCAGTCGAAATATCATGGATGGAAGCTAACGACGACCGACTGCAAGCCTGAAATCTTTTTGAATGGGTAATGGACTCCCTGTAACATTCTGTGTCAGCTGAACTAGGGAATTACCGTCCCCATGCGTAGGCTGCCGTTGACATAACGACGCAAACGGCTGCATTTGGAGCGGTGCCGTAACGGGGAGCGTGGTTCGCTAATGTCGCATGGTATACAGCGATGAATCGCGGTTCTGCGGTATCCCCGTTGACCATCTTCGTCGAGTATGACAATAAGTCTCATTCTTCGAATGTTTCGGAGAGGCACAGTGGTTTGCTCTTGGCTTCGTGATGTACCTTAAGGACATGGCTGGTAGTGATTGACCGACTCTGACAGTGCAACGGTGCGTCGCTGACATGCTGTGTGCTCCCATGAGTTACCTCTCATGCGACTGTATCGTGGTGCCATTTCTCTACAACACAATGCCCGTCCACACAATGCAACTGTCTACGTAAACTGTCCCCGTGATAATGAGGTAGTCTTATAGCCTGCAAGACACCCCTCCCCCCCCCCCCCCCCAGTCTGTCCCTAATAGAAATTATGTGGACCTCCTCGGACTGCAACTCCGTCCAGATTAACAACGGCCGGATACAACAGCTGTGGGCCAAATTACTTCAGGATAGGATACGACAATTATATGACACTTCCTCCAGCAATTCAGGATATTTATTCCAACGTGGGGGGGGGGCGGTGAAACTTCTTGCTGTGCATTCATGTCGCCAAATTTTGTAAATTTGCCTCAGTATTTCAATCAATGAAATAACATCTCTTACTCTTTCGAATCTTGATGTTTCATTTTATTGCCTTCCTCCGTCATGGGAGCTTCACTTTCCCGTTAAACAGAGTAAATGGGTACATAATAGTACCAAAATCAAACAGTGTACCGTAACAGCACATGATCACTTACCGAGAGAGGTAGAAAACCCGCCTGGCCTTTCAGATTAGAATTTCGTGGTTTCCCTAAATCAAATTAAGGAAAAGTAAGGATGATACTTTTCGAAAGGACGTGAGCAATTTCCCTCAGCATCTTTCTGTCATTCGATACTGTACTCCAATGAAATAATTATCAGTGGTACGCTAAACTCTAATCTTCCTTGATTTCGCGCTGTTGCATTCGCTACAACGCTCTTACTGAGTGGAATAGTCAGATACGACTCGCAACCTGAAAGTATGGTTCCATCAGCTGGTAGCTCTCCTATCTTTCAGATTCCCACAAGCTCTCCTCTTGTCCAGAAGGTAAAAGAGACTTACCACCAGATGGCAGCTGTGAAATTGGCAATTAGTTTTCCTTGGCTACAGCTGGAATCACAAACGATGGCGGTCGCCTTTAGGCTCGTTCTGCAAGCCCACGTCACTCATTCTTCGACAGCCATTGAATGTTCAGTACTGTTCTGAGTGCTCTGCTGTCAATGTTGCACCCAGTGCGAGCATTAAACGAGATGGTAGCGAGTTATTCAGTGAATTTTTATTCCATTTGTTGCGAGTTGTGTCGTGGGTAATGATGGTGTTAAGCGACACTTTCTAGACAAGCAAGTGAGAGACATAATTTGCAGGACACACGATTATATCAGGCGCAAAGCACGTGTATGCGAGTACAACAACTGTCGCTTGGAACCTGCTATAAGACCATTACCGCCCGTTTTCGACTTGGGCGAACTTCCATGCGTCATGGCTCGGACTGTATTAGTAACAGAGTTGCCACGGAAGCCATGTTCTCGCGTTTGGGTTCCGATGTGGTAAGCAGGTGTAATCGTTTAAGAAGGTTCACAAAATCACTCTGGAAAAGCTGAATGATGGTTCAAGCTATTTCAGGCGCCGTTACGTGACTGTAAACGAAACGTGGATCAAAATACATACTCCAGTACTTCTAACTGCTGTATTAATACAGCAATACCTGGTCGGTCAACGGGAGAAAAGGTATGAACCATACAATATGATGGAAGAAAAGGTGTTAACTGTACAATATGATGCGAGTTCGGCGTACATTTCTTCTTCGCTCACCCTTAGACATCGTCAAGGTTAAAAATTGTACGCACAAGCCCCTCAAAGTTTATAATGGTTATTAGAAATAACACCCATATTTTTTGTTGTAATTCCCTTATGGAATTCCCCACCTCTTTTTCGTCACATATAGAAGAATCTGATACATATTAGTTCACAACAGGATCCAAAGGAGTCAAAATCGTAACGCTGTATTTGCTGCGATTGTGATAAATTATTATTATAGCTTTTATAAACAGAAACAACTAATCAAATTAACGTAAGAATTAGTGTTCGGGAAACTGTTACTGTATTTCGAATTTAATTCGGACGTGTAATCACAATATGTGATCAAAAGTATCCGGGCACCTAGCTGAAAATGATTTACAAGTTTGTAGCGCCCTCCATCGGTAATGCTGGAATTCAGTATGGTGTTGGCCCACCCTTAGCCTTGATGGCAGCATCCACTCTCTCAGGCATACGTACAATCACGTGCTGAAACGTTTCTTGGGGAATAGCAGCTCATTCTTCACGGAGTGCTGCACTGGGGATAGGTATCGATGTCGGTCGGTGAGGCTTGGCACGAAGTCGGCATTCCAAAACATCCCAAAGGAGTTCTATAGGATTCAGGTCAGGACTTTGTTCAAGCCAGTCCATTACAGGCATGTTACTGTCGTGTAACCACTCCTCCAAAGGCCGTGCATTATGAACAGGTACCCGATCGTGTTGAAAGATGCAATCGCTATCCCCGAATTGCTCTTCAACTGTGGGAAGCAAGAAGGTGCTTAAAACTTCAGTGTAGTCCTGTGCTGTGATTGCCACGCAAAACAGCAAGGAGTGCAAGCCCCCTATATGAAAAACACGACCACACCTTAACACCACCGTCTCCGAAATTAACTGTTGGCACTAAGCACGCTGGCAGTCGACGTTCGCCGAGCATTCGCCATACCAACACTCTGCAATCGGATCGCCACATTGTGTACCGTGATTCGCCACTCCACACAGCGTTTTTCCACTGTTCAATCCTCCAATGTTTACGCACCTTACACCAAGCGAGGCGTCGTTTGGCATTTATCGGCGTGATGTGTGGGTTATGAGTAGTCGCTCGAGCATGCAATCCAAGTTTTCTCTCCTCCTATCTAACTGTCATAGTACTTGCAGTGGATCCTGATGCAGTTTGGAATTCCTGTGTGATGGTCTGGATAGATGTCTGCCTATTATACATTACGACCCTCTTCAGCTGTTGGCGGTCTCTGTCAGTCAACAGACAAGGTCGGCCTGTACGATTTTGTGCTGTTCGTGTCCCATCACGTTTCCACTTCACTTTCACATAGGAAACAGTGGACCTAGAGATGTTTAGGAGAGTGGAAGTCTCGCTTCCAAGATGTATGACACAAGTGGCACCCAATTACACGACCACGTTAGAAGCTCGTGACTTCCGCGGAGCACCCCATTCTGCTCTCTCGCAATGTCGAATGACTTCTGAGGTCGCTGATGGAGTACCTGGCAGTAGGTGCGCAACGCACCTAATATAAAAAACGTATGATTTTGGGGGTGTCCGAATATTTTTGATCACGTAGTGTATTAATGTCATTCTGTAATTCATTCTGAGTAAAAATTTGACAATATCTATAAAAGAACTAATTGTGTATTAACATTTTGTATGTAAAATCTAAATTGTGTAAACTCAATATACTGCAACTTTTCGCGCTATCTTTGTTCTTGTTGGTCTGTGTAAATAGTTGTTGGAGGAAGTCAGGCGAGATTTGTTGTTACGGATATGGCGTGAGAAGTCGTTATGGAGAAGTTGTTACGAACTCATCTGTTAAAATGAGTTGTTTGTATCAGAATGGACGTCAGATTCGTAACATCTTACTGAAATATGATATGAAGAAAATAAAAGTTCTATTGTAGAAGTGTAATCGTACAGTGTCCAGATTGTCAGACTTAAAAGAACCCGATCATATCGCCTGGAAAAAATATTGTGTTCAGCAATCTTTGTTTTCTACGAGCCACATTATCGATTAGGACTGAGAGAATTATATGAGTAATTTATTTTATTACAGAAGTGCGCCTGAATAATAATTTATAATTTTTAAAAGTGACATAAGTTCGTAATGCTTGCTATTTTCCAAAAATAATGTGTGTGGCGTGTGGTATTGAGTGAGTGGCATCCGAAAGGGTAGATTCGTCTTCGGCAGCGCGTTCTAATGGGACCTTGAACACACGAGGCCTCTCCTACATTGACGCAGCACATTTGCAAATGAGCATCACGATGTCAAGTTTCTCCAGAGAAGGTTAATGGTCCACCAAAGTGCGTCCCACTGTTGGCGCTGCGCGTCGAAAATAGAAAGCTAAGTCCTCATGTGCCAGAGGAGAACAAACTTGGAGCATGGTTCAAATGGCTCTGAGCACTATGGGACTTAACATCCGTGGTCATCAGTCCCCTAGAACTTAGAACTACTTAAACCTAACTAACCTAAGGACATCACACACATCCATGCCCGAGGCAGGATTCGAACCTGCGACCGTAGCAGTCGCGCGGTTCCGGACTGAGCGCCTAGAACCGCTAGACCACCGTGGCCGGCCAAACTTGGAGTATTTTCATCCTACATCCCTATTCTTGTCTCCAAGCTTTATACTACAATAAGGCAAAATTGTAATTTGATCTAGCCAAGATCCTATAGTTAGGAATTCGTCAAAAACTTCTACATCGTTCCTGACTTCTAACTGCCTGTTGTTGAATTTACGGTACGCTACCGTCATTTTGAATGTGACAAGAAGTTAATTTGTAGTGGAAGACGTGCGCAGTTTGCACAGATTACCGCACTTTACGCTATTTATGAAAACCAGCCGGAGACACACTGGTAACAAAGATTCTTCCATGGTGACCTGCGATTTTGGTGGGTTAGGTACTGTTCTTGGGCACAATTTTCTATCTAACGCCCATCTCTAGCTGTGGGAGACAAAGTTAAGGACTATCGATGCTAGTGTCTAAATTCTCTTCTGTTAACGTTTAACAAAAAAAAAATGGCTCAAATGGCTCTGAGCACTATAGGGCTTAACATCAGAGGTCATCAGTCCTCTAGAACTTCGAACTACTGAAAGCTAGCCAGCCGGTGTGGCCGTGCGGTTCTAAGCGCTTCAGTCTGGAACCGCGTGACCGCTACGGTAGTAGGTTCGAATCGTGCCTGGGGCATGGATGTGTGTGATGTCCTTAGGTCTAAGTGCTCAGAGCCGTTTGAAACCTTTGAACTGAAAGCTAACTAACCTAAGGACGTCACACACACATCCATATCCGAGGCAGGATTCGGACCTGCGGCCGTAGCGGCCGCGCGATTCCAGACTGAAGCGCCTAGAACCGCTCGGTCACACCGGCCGGCCAACTTTTAACCCTTTACTGGCAAAATCAATAAGTACAGGTGCACTCTTCTTCGCATGTTTTGGTTGTGAAACGTGCGACAGCAATATCTGTTCCAAAATTGTTGTATTTCGAACGAAAACAGAGGCGAATGCAAATTGTTGAGGAATCGTGAGATGAAGCCAGCAACGATGGAGATGTGTCACAACATGCGATGAGAACAGGTTTATAGATATGACATCGAAACCAAGGTTCAGTCGTCACAGTGGAAGCATTCTGAATCGTGAATACCGAAAAAAGTTCGACAACTATGGTCAGGTGTGAAGATTACGCCCACCGTACTGTTCGACTTTAAAGGTACAGTGCACCATGAGTTCCCACCATTTCGAACGGCCAAGCAGCACTTCTTACAAATGAAACACCGTTTGCACGAAGTAGTCCGAAAAAAAAAACACTCGGATCTGTGATGAAACAAATCATGTTTGCCGGCCGGAGTGGCCGAGCGGTTCTAGGCGCTACAGTCTGGATGATGAACGACTGTTCTCGAGGAAAATAAAAAATTATGCCTCGCACAACGACATCAGGTCGTCAAAAGTTTCGAACATGAAGTGGTCACTTTGGAGCTAACCATGCACTGTTCACGGATAGTCTGAAGACCACCATTAAGACAAGAGAGGGTCTTATCACTGAAGACGTTGCCATTACGGGCGCTATTTACATGTGTGGCAACGTTGTTGCGGTCGTTATAAAAGTTGATATGCATTTATAACTCTACAGCTGATAATTCGTCTTTTAACTGGCTCACTATGTTACGCGCGAATTATCGGCCATTGTCGTTGTGTCACAATAGAGCTTCAATTAACTTTCTGTGCGGCATACAGTAATAATTCACAGGGTTTAAGCACGCGGATCACATGTCGTAGCTACTAGAGACACAGAAAAAATTTCGATTCTCCTTTGTAACGAGTACTTTCACCTAGATACCGATACTTTTTTTCGATACTTTTCAGCCTATATTTTTACTTATATCATTACTTTATAGGTGTTGTATCGAATAATCAAAAGGATGGAAAGAGCCTTTACCTAGGAACAGCTGTGTCACCACTGCAGACTAAAACTTTATAATAATGGGAAAACTTGAAAGCTTCATTGCCCGATGTATGTAAACTAGCCAACGGGTACCTGATAATTCTAGAGAAATCAGTGCTCTCCGAGTGTTTCTTTTCAAAGACAGGCAGTAAGTTGTTAAAGTCACGCAATAGAGTATCGGCAAAACGGCTGGTTAAAATATTGTTTTTGAATGGCTATGCGACGAAAGAAAGAAAAGGTTAGGTACGATTTAATTTATTTGGCTTTTATTCAGCCGTTTTTCTGGTAAATACGGGATGGGCAAAATAAACCTGGCCCGGAAAATTTTCACGCGCCTTAAGATAGGCAACCCAACTTACATCCACCTCAGGTACAGAATATATGTTTCGTTCGAAAATTGCTCTCCTTTAAAATACATTCAAATAGACTTACGCCTCCAGTTTACCATATTGTCTTCAAATGTGAGCGATCTTACACTTTGCAGTAATTGCTTTGAGCTCTATTAGATTTGGCAATGAAAAAAAACCACAGTGACTTTGTTATATAGACTGGCAAACCTAAGAGATAAGTCCTGTTCACCAATCAAACCGCACAGCTAAGAGTGAATATTGAATCATTGCCATTTCTGATGATGATCTCACTCACATAGTTAGAATAGGTTACGCCGATTCCTCATTGCCTCTACTATTCTGATGAGTCTTAATATACTAAGTGAGACAGATGTTGGACGACAACCTATTAGATGAAATCAAGGGCAACCAATGCTACGCAGCTAACACGCTCCTGCCTCACCGCCACAAAGACACATGCTAGGGCAGACAGCAACTTGCACACATCATGCACTGCCGTTAAGCGGCCAGATAACGTGATATGATGTAGCGTTGATGCGTCTGGTCTTTGCGATGTGCATTGTAATGGCACTGTATCTGACCTTGAAATCACTGACAGTGAGAAATGTATGTCTAAGACTTCTGGAATGCCTTGATCTTTAATTGCATGATATAGCCGCAACCCGGAGAAAATAAACTGTAAGCACCGAAGAGGATTTTTTCTTACCGACCTAATGATTTTTAGCGGTTCTTTCAGTAGGTCCAACAACATACACGCAGTCTGGAAACTCGCACAAGATCCGCAGAAAATCCCTCCATTGCGTAGGACAGTGTTGTACACGAGTTGCCTATTCTCCTTCCTGTAATATATCACGTTAACGATGGCACCACAATCACTTCTGTGAAAAAGGCGTGGTAAACGGTTCCCACGCGATGTGAAGTTCAAGAAGTAGAAACTGGAAAAATTAAATTAACAAACGGGATATCCATTGGAGTTATCGATCCAGATAATTATGCAAGGCAGACGTATGTGGATTTCGCTTAATAACTGCAACGTGGATACCTAAAACATATAACTTAATATGAAAAACTTCAGTGAAACCTAAGTTGACATTTACCCAGTATATGGTTAGCAGAATGGAGCTGAAAGCTAGCTGACGCTCACTGTTGCGAAGTGAGGAACATTGCATATCCTGTCGCAAGCCTGGCGTTGTTACGCCATCCTTTTAGCGTCTCGCCGACGTGACACAGCAAGCCGGCTCGAAAGCCAACACTTTGCCTGTAGACCACGCGACATCGTCTTCCAACTGGCTTCCAACCGGGTATTTTTCTTTGGTGCACCTACAGCAAGTAATGCAAATTTATCAAAGGCCATTGTTGATGGCTTTGCGTTATAAATGATGGACATGCACATTTTGCACTTCACCGAGCTACCACATTATTTTTGTTTACAGTCATCAAATACGTCATTGTCTCTCTCTCCTTCCCCCGTTCTCTATACTCGGTAAAAAATTTGTATCTACTAATTTCCTAGATCTACATAAATACCCTACAAACAACTATAGAGTGCGTGTCGAAGGATACTTCGTACCAAAATCAGCAGGTTTCTATCCTATCTCATCTTCGTGTTAACGAATGAAGAATGACCGCCCTTCTGCTCTGTGTGACCCCTACAGCCTTTTGTCTTATTTCCATGATTTCTACACGAGATATACGATGGCGGCAGCAAACTTGTCTCATAGTCATCCACAAATACCGGTTCTCTAAACTTACCAAACAAGATTTTGCGAGAAAAATGCCTTTCTTCCAAAGATTCTTATTTACGTTCCCTGACCATCCCACACACATTCGTGTGGGCTATATCATATGTTACAATCATAGTACAGCGTCTCTGAATTTGTACAATCTCTGCTGTCATACCTACTTGATAAATTAAACTGTAGGCAGTACTGCAACCAGCCATAAGCTTTTTTTTATTGATTTTATAGTATCATTACTAGTTTCGGGCCTGAGACTACTGTCAGATGGTGACACAGCTGTTCCTAGGTAAAGGCTCTTTGCAAGTTTTATATTTAAGTCTTCATGAAAATTCCTCATTTACGTTTTATAAGCCAAAGGTTTTTTTCTTTTACAATTCATGTTGATCAATGAACTTTACTAAATGCAAGATGGCGGTTACGTTTTTCATGAAGACAAATGTAAAACTTGTAAATAAGTCAACGCTAACATGTGACGATGGGGTCAGGCCCAAAACTAGTAATGGTACAATAAAATTACGAAAATCTTGTGGCTGGTTGCAGTTTTTCCAGCAATGAAATTTACGGAAACATATGTGGTGTGCTACAACCAAAATGAATAAAATAATATTTGATAACGACTCCAAATACTGGACCAGTAGTCCAAAACGCAGATTCAATGTACTTTTCCAGAACCATTCCAACAAATCTATGTCTTCCACGCACTTACCTTTTACATTCTTTATCTGTTAGCTACACACTGCCTGATAAAAAGCACCCGGAAAGGGAAGAGGGATCAAAATGAAATGAATGTTATTTCAATTATTATAAAATCGACTCATATTCACAATGAATCTGGCAGTATGAGTCCACTTACAAGTATGACATTGCACCCTCTCTGGCCTGAACGTAAAAACTGATTCGGTTGGAAAGCATGTCATAAAGACATTGTATCCTCTTCTGAGGCAAGCCGGCAACTGGATAATGGCGCTGGAATGGAGTGGATGTCCGAGATGGTTACACATATGTTCGTTGGTGTACAGATCTAGGGAACTTGCTGGGCACAGGAGCACCTCATCACCACGCAGACTGTCCGCAGAGAAGCTTGCCATATGTGGACGAGCATTGCCCTGCTGAAAAATGGCACAACGTTATCAGCGCAGATATTCACAGCAAAACGTACTTGATGGTGTGACTCTACTACAGAGTGAGGGTTTTCCTCGTCCCACACATGGCTATTTCTGCTGTTCGAACTACCATCACGATCAAATGAGGCCTCGTCAGTAAACAGCACGATTTGGACTAAATCTGGTGGATCAGTCCACTGTTGGAGCAACCTCTGACACAGTGTGATCCTTGGTGCAAAGTAAATCACAAGCACTGCATAGACTCGTTGTGGGTGAAATGGGTGTAACTGTTGTTCGTGGAATACTCGCTGCACGCTGGTACGCCCAGCGCCCATTTCGCGTGCAATACGACGAGTACTCGTAATCGGGTCCGCTGCAAGACGTTCCAGCACTCTCTCTTCAAAGTCGGGTGTGCAAGTGGTCTTCTTGTTGCGAGGCCCCCCTTTCTTCTTGCCAATGAACTCGTCTCCCGTATTCGTCGATCGGATGATGCCTATTAGACAATGGGACAATGTAAATACGATACAACAGAGCCACCTTATGGACAAGTAATGAAGCAAAGCCTGCACCATGACTTCCTAATGATCAGACTCGTCTTTGTTTCCTTGCAGGCAATAAATCATGTACATGTAAATAAACAGCACAGGTCGTGTAAACTTGTACGCACGTTAGTTGTAATGAAGCTGGAAAACAGTAATGCTAGACAAAGCGGCAGACAAATTTACTTCGATATCCCCTTAAGTTGGCTTCTTCGACTCCAGGTTTATCGACCGAGCGAGGTGTCGCAGTGGCTGGCACACTGGACTCGCATTCGGGAGGCCGACGGTTCGAATCCGCGTCCGGCTATCCTGATTTAGATTTTCCCAGATTTCCCTAAATCGCAATGGTTCTTTTGAAAGGAAACGGCAGATTTCCTTCCATAATCCGATGGAACTGATAACCTCGCTGTTTGATTCCCTTCCCCCAAATCAACCTATCCCAGGTTCCCTACCTCAAATTGTTCAGTGGCGTATTCTGTATGTCGTATTAGATTTTTGCACGCTATATGGAAACACTCTGTATATGGCCGATTCCCCCTGAAGCAAATTCTCTCTTCTTCTCTTTTCGTATCTCAACTGATTACCTTTCTTCTCTCTCTGTTTCTCTCTTTATTACTTCTATCTACAACGCTTTTCTTTTCGTTAGTCTCCTGCCTCTGCTGCCACGCGCATTGCTCCCATGGCTTACAGTCTGAATATACTTGTCTGTAAATTACCTTCATTACACTATTCCTCTCAAACAAGAAAAAGCTATGATGCTGATGCTACAGCATAAGAGTTTTTTTATGAAGTCTTTGGTAACTGTTCCTAAGAAGGGTTACATTGCATACTAGATGTGAAGCCTCTCATACCGTGTATGTCTTAATGGATGCATCGTGAAATGCCTGGTTAGATGTAAAAGAGATCCTTTGCCAGGACCAGTAAAGAAGCAAATGTAAATTGCTTCACACAGTAATGTGCGCGCACAGATAAACTCGCCGCATAAAATATGGTACATCCTTAAGAAAGCATATTGTGTGCTTTGGAGCGATAAATATGTTGTAGAACTGGTATCAGGCAGTCAAGTGATCTCCCTCCGCTAGCGTACGTCGTGGCAGTGAAGTGAGTAAATGTGGCAGTCCGTTGTATGGAATCAGCGCAGTTAAGATGGATCGACGTAAAGACTTGAGGAACCGTCGTGTTTGCATATCCGCATTAACACATAGTGAATGAAGTTGGCCCATTCGTAGATGTGTCAATGCGAACTGTCAAAATGTCTACAAAGAGTAGTGAACCACTCGCAGCTTCGTATCAGTGGACATATCAAGATCGTAACCAAAATGGCTCAAATGGCACTGAGCACTATGGGACTTAACAGCTGAGGTCATCAGTCCCCTAGAACTTAGAACTACTTAAACCTAACTAACCTAAGGATATCACACACATCCACGAAGCGCCTAGAACCGCTCGGCCACACCGGCCGGCAAGATCGGAACCGTCAGGGACTGAAGACCAATGCCGCGACTTATCAATAACATTCGGTTTCACGACATTACATGGATTACTGCTCTCAGTGAAGGCAGATCATCTCGACAAGTTTGCGAGCAAACATTTTTAAGGGAAGAGCGTGCAGTGCATAAATGGAGTCGTCTATCTCACAAAATGTGGTTATACACAGCGGTGCAGACAGCTGTAGACTTCAATGGACGAAACACATAAACCGGACGCTAGCTGACAAGACACGAATAGTGTGGTCCAGCCAGGAGCGATTTTATCTCTTTTCAAATGATGCAACGTGTCGAGTGCGCCGGTGGCTCTATGACGCGTTACACTCATTGTATGGAGGGTGGGAGATGACTCTGTAGTCTTTTGGGGGTGTTTTTCGTGCCTTGAAATGGGCCCACTCAATTAGGTTACCGTGTACGTCAACCAGGATGTTTATTTCAACATTATCGGAGACCAACTGTTGCTCTTTCTTCTATATCTTCATGATGTATATGATGTGGACACTCCCACCTTGCAAGATAACAACTGCGTTCGCAGGACTGCACGCATGCGCTCCTGGTTCGAGGAACGGTCAGTCACCCCACTGCTCCTCGACTTACCCGGCCCCATAAATCATTAAATCTTTATCTCTTAGGAGATGTCTGGTATATTTCAGGGAGCAGGTGAAGCATAGCAGTGTATATCCTTGCAGTTCGGTAACTCGGCGGGATTAATAATCCGAGCGGTTCTAGGCGCTACAGTCTGGAACCGCGCGAGCGCTACGGTCGCAGGTTCGAATCCTGCCTCGGGCATGGATGTGTGTGATGTCCTTAGGTTAGTTATGGTTAAGTAGTTCTAAGTTCTAGGGGACTGATAACCTCAGAAGTTTAGTCCCATAACGCTCAGAGCCATTTGAACCATTTGATTAATAATCATCGAGTGGTTATAGTTCGATACAGCGTAGCTGAAGACACTTCTAGACACTCTCCCTCGCCGAAGTAAGCCATTGTCAAGGCCAGAGGCGGTGTTAAATGTAAAAGCGTGGTTGCTGCTCGGAGCGACAAGTTTTTTGCCGGAGTGCTGACATGGTCACTGCGCCAATGATTGCAGTCGACCGGATACGAAAGCTGATGGCCGACGGTGAAGAGAAAATCCAATTAAAACGGTGAGGCGCTTTCTCGCGGAGCACGGCAGCAGCTCGATCGACAAGCGGACAGTGGCCGAACGAGTAACTGGAGCGAGTCGTAACACTTGTTAGTCACTGATCGCTCCGTATCAAAATAATTTCTCTTTTTTTAGTGCCTCGTTAGCAACGTAGTTCTTAAGGAAGACAGAAACCTTGTTTCAGCATCGCCCTTTGTTTGAACAGTTGCCCATATCTTTTCTCAAATGGGGCAATCAAAAAGATTTCGTTCGAAGGGCGTGCAGTTCAGAATCGGTATATCAAACAGGCAAAATCGCTTTGAGCACTGAGGCAACAAAACCACCAAAGCACCAGGTTGCAGATATCAGTTTGCTAAAACGCCGTGTCCTGCTGCGTGAAGAAATCAGACCGAGCAAGATGGCGCAGTGGTTAGCACACTAGACTCGTGTCCTCGAGGACGACAGTTCAAACCCACGTCCGGCCATCCTGATTTAGATTTTCCATTATTTCCATAAATCTCTTCAGTCAAATGCCGGGATGGTTCCTTTGAAGTGGTACGGCCGACTTTCTTCCACACTCTTCCCTAATCCGATGGAACCAATGACCTCGCTGTTTAGCCTCTTGTCCCAAATCCAACCAAAAAATCCCTAACTGCCTGCTGCACATCTTGGTCCGACGGGCGAAGTCGACTCTTTAGGTCCTTTTTTTAAAGAACCGAAGAATTGAGAATCGCATAAGGAGAGATCAGGACTATGGAGTGGATGCTAGAGTGTCACCAACTTAAGTTGGCGTAATTTATGCATTACGGTATTTGCTATTTGGGGACGTGCGTTACCATGAATCAGCAGCATTCTTTGTCGCACCATTCCACAACGACGATTTTAGACGGACATGGCGCCCCGCAAAATTCTTCATTCTCGCATGGATGACTACCGCTGCATGTTCTCCGGCAACCAAAAAAAGAATAACTGCACGTTGGTCCTGGTTGGACACATTTGGTAACAACGTCGCATAATTCAGTTTCCGCACTCACGTCGGAAAGACACAAATACCACACCAATCCCTAGCCTACATCTCTTATTAAAGTCTACTGAAAGCAAGATCTATTGCGCTAACAAGCTGGTACCTTGCACAAAATTTAAATACATTGTAAGATAATATTCAAACACTCAATAATTATAGAACATTTTATAAAGAACAAACATAGTGCTATATTCGGCAATTTCCTTCAACTACTATGAACGTACCTTTTCCGCTCTCCCAGTTCTTCATTTTATGTCCCACTTTTGCACTAAAACTTCCCATGAGGATATTTTTATGTGATTTCTTATAGTCCTGCATCAACGTCACGCTATGTTGCATATACCCTTCAACAGCGCTCTCAAACGGAAACTTTTTGACCGCCCCCTTGCATTTGGCCGCATCCTGCATAACGTGAGCGTACACGGACATTCTCGGGTGAGAATGACGATATTGTCGGCCCCTTTAGTGCTTCTGGGGAGAAGTAGAGAAGTTGCCTGTACCAGATTTAGCCGCCCTGTACGTGAACTCAATCCCCTTCTCGCCATCCTGACTCATGTTTATGGCGGTTTCCCTAAATCTCTTAAAACTAATGTCGCTATGGTTCTTTTGGAAATAAAACGGACACTGGGCAAGGTACTGGGTAAATTACTAAGAGCCACGAACAAGTTTATGCTCGTATGTGTGTGCAACAGCTCATTCCTGTACCACAAGCGCTATGTTTTGGGTAATTGTATATAATATTAAAGGAACTAGTGACTCAAGAGCCAAGTGTTCAGACTGAAATAAATGCACAAGGTAGGGGGGGGGGGGGGGGTCGACACTTCACAAAGAAAAGGAAAAATGAAAAAAACGGAAGCAGTTTGTGACTTTTGCATGACACTAACTAATTTTTCTCTGCTGTTTCTGCGAAAAATAAAGATACGCCCTGTGGTCAGAATTCAAACGGCTAGCTACAGAAATTTCACAAAAATATCGTCATGGGAAATTTTAGTGCAAACGTAGGACATAAACTGAAGAACTGTGACAGCGGACATGAGAAGTGCATTCTGGTTGAAGGAAGTTGCTGAATATAACACTGTTTTGTTGCTGATAAAATGTTCTGTAATTATTAAGTGTCTGAATCTCACCCCGGTTCCCAGAACTCGGGAAGATAGACGTTTATTGTGGATACTGTATTACGGATACACTCCCTTTGACTGTTCAAAGATGTAACTAAACCCGCCGAAAGATGTAAACCACTATGCATGAGCAGCGCCTATTAGACTGAGGGGGTCCGACAGCCGATCAGTTCCAGTCATTCCACCAGGAAGGAGGTACACGGCTCGTATTGTCTGTAGTTCAATCATGCCTAGACGGTCAATACCACGGTTCGATCGCGTCCACATTGTTACTTTGTGCCAGGAAGGGCTCTCATAAAGGGCAGTGTCCAGACGTCTCAGAGTGAGTCAAAGCGATGTTGTTCGGACATGGAGGAGAGACAGGAACTGTCGCTGACATGCCTCGCTCAGGTCGCCCAAGGGCTACTACTGCAGTGGATGACCGCTACCTACGGATCATGGCTGGGAGGAACCCTGACAGCAACGGCACCATGTTGAATAATGATTTTCGTGCAGCCACAGGACGTCTTGTTACAACTCAAACTGTGCCCAATAGGCTGCACGATACGTAACTTCACTCCCGACGTCCATGGCGAGGTCCATCTTTGCGCAACCACGACACCATGGAGAGCGGTAAGATGGGCCCAACAATTTACCGAATGAACCGCTCAGGATTGGCTTGATGTTCTCTTTACCGATGAGTGTCGCATATGACTTCAACCAGACAATCATAGGAGACGTGTTTGGAGACAACTCGGTCAGGCCTTAGACACACTGTCCAGTGAGTGCAGCAACGTACAGATTCCCTGCTGATTTGGGGGGGGGGGGGGCGACGTACGCCGCTGGTGGTCATGAAAGGCGCCGTAACGGGTGTACGATACGTGAATGCCATCCTCCGATCGACAGTGAAACCTTATTGGCAGCGTGTTGGCGAGGCATTCGTCTTCATGGACGACAATTCGCGCCCCTGTCGTGCACATCTTGTGAATGACTTTCTTCAGGATAACGACATCGCTCGACTAGAGTTGCCAGCATAATCTCCAGACATGAACGTTATCGAACATAACTGGGATAGTCTGAAAAGGGCTGTATACGGACGGCGTGACCTACCAACTACTCTGAGGGATCTACGCCGAATCGCCGTTGAGGAGTGGGACAATCTGCGCTAACAGTGCCTTGATGAACTTGTGGATAGAATACAACGACGGATACCGGCAAGCATCAATGCAAGAGGACGTGCTACTGGGTGTTAGAGGTACCGGTGTGTACAGCAATCTGGACCACCACCTCTGAACCGAGGTGATGCAAAACGTTGTTTTTTTATGTATGTAGTACGTTATGACACTGCAAGACCAGTTAAAGCTGATAATTCCTCTGAGATTCTACAAGTTGGTTTTGTGAATTTGTGAGAAAGTTTATATTTTAACACCCCGTTGATGACGATGTCATAAGAAATGAAATTTCAATGAACCTTCAACAACAAAAATATACAGTGTGATATAATATGCACTTCTTCACAAGCACACGAAACCGTGAGTGGTTGTTTGACTGTGTGTGCGTTAAATTGTTCAAAGTTCTTTTTGGGTGTCGTTGAGTGTTGTTGAGCGTTTTTGTTGATTATTTTTAGTGTTCATGATGAGTGTTTTTGCTGAGTGTTGTTGGCAAGCTTCTTCGTCAATGTTTTGTGTTTTTTTCGTATTTTTTAGTGCTGTTGGTGAGTTTTGAGTGTTTATGCTGAGCACTGTTGGGTGTTTCCCGGTGTTGATGTCTGTTGTTCCGTGTTAGTATTTCTGAGAGTTGATCGTTTTTAGTGCTGACAGATGCTGTTATTGAGTGTTGTGTTAAGAACCGTTGTGAGCCATCTCAGTGGCTGTATGGATTTTGTTTCCAAAGTGAAGCAATTGCAAATAAGTAATTATGAATCTTATTACAATGTGGATGCTAGGAATAGGTTATATTTCTGTATTGCACTCCCGCTACAGTAGACTCATGAGCAAATGGTTTCTCTGAGAAACATTTTCTTGCTTTCTCTCCAGTGTGTAGGGCCGGAAACGTCACTGAGTCATAAAGAAAATATGTATATAACTCCTAAGAAGTAATACGTCCCATCTACATTCCAGGCGATAATAAATAATAATAGAAAACTCCTAAGATGTACAAAATACAAGGATGGGGATTTTATGAAATTGAGAGTAGAGGGATGTTTTGAAACACCATGTCACTATTATATTTGAAGTAGGTTAACGACTTGTGAGATTCAACCCACTGATTTCGTCAGGACGCAGTTGCGCTCACTGCAGAGAAAGGGAGTAAGGAGGAGACGAGACTGCTGTGTATTTTTCGTGCCAATTACACGGCTGTCAGATGTCGCTGATTGCGCAGTCTTCAGACATCCAGCGAAAGGAAGGCATCGAACAAACGGCGCGGAAGTGAAGGTGCGTCGCGAACGCGGCCCGTCCTGTCGGCAGGCGATGCTCCCCTGTAACTGCCGCACTCTCCTGTGCCAAGCGCCCTCCTTTCCTAAGGCCGTGACTCTTCTGCCAGGATTTTAGGCAATCTTCAAGAAGAACGAAAGTGAGTGGGCACTAACTTTCCCCATGTAACTGTTCTCTTAAGCAGTGCTGCTAGAACTAAAATTCTACGCTAATAGCAAGGTGTACGAAAAACAGAAGATGGATAAATTTCAAACGATTCTGTTTCTTGATGACTAAAAATACGCAGTTTATTCAGTCAGTGTCAAAACCTTCTATTTTTTTTTTAAACCATAACACATATAATGATGAGCAATGCAAGAAAAGAAGTGAAAATTCACCACGCTTTGATGAAATAATCCTCTTGTTTGGTATTAATCAGATAACGGTAGTCCGATATGAAGTCGAGATCAGTACCTACTTTTTCCTAGCGATTTTGTGACACTGTGGCAGCTCTCTGTGATCTAAACTCCATCCGTTTCTGTGGTAGTTGATGTCAGCAAACATGATTTTAACGTCAACTTCCAAAGAGAGAAAACATATGTAGATAGGTAAAGCTAGCAAAACGATAAGAAATGCCAAGAGGCGTAGATTGAATGAGAAACTTGAAGAAGCAAACACAGCCTTCAAGAAACACAAATCACGATTCTTTTTCAGAGAAATGAAGAGAAGACTTGAAGTTTTCGAGGCAAAAGAAACCTTCGTAATAGAACAAGATGACACAATAAAAATAGGCGAGAAATAGGTGTGCGAGGAAACGGCTAGGTATTTTAGGGATTTGCTGAATGCAGAAGCAACGACAGTAAAGTAGGCACACTTACGCTCTAAGAACTAAAATCAGGATAGTCTAGACAATGCACCCACCGGGGCACAAGTAGCAGAGGTAATTAAAAAACTCAAATATAACAAGGCATCAGGTAATGATGGTATCTGTGCTGAAGAGGTCAAGTGGGGTGGTCCTGAAGTACAAAGAAGTACAATATAACAATAGATCTCTGGAGAAATAAGAAAATACACATAGACTTGAAAGAAGCCATTATAATACCACTACACTAGAAAGGGGACAAGAAAGTACCGGATGACTACAGGGGCATCTCTCTTAAACAAAGCGTACAAGGTTTGTCGAGAATCTTGCTCAACAGAGTTGAACAACAACTGGAGCCTATAACAGGAGAGCACCAGTGTGGCTTTAAAAAAAAGGAGGAACTGTACAGAACAGATATTTGGAATAAAAAAGGATAATAGAACACAGACAAGGGGAAGGAAAAAAGACAATAGTGACATTTGTGGAAACGTTAAGCGACACTACTGGCAGGATCAGGCACCACAGTACGCTGTCAGGCAGCTTCGAAATAAAAACAGGAGTCCGGCAACGGGATGGACTGTCACCAGTTTTATTTAACCTGGTTTTAGACGAAGTAGTGAGACAGTACTCTCTCCGTCTTCAGGCCACGAGTGGCCTACCGGGACCAACCGACCGCCGTGTCATCCTCAGTGGAGGAGGCGGATAGGAGGGGCGTGGGGTCAGCACTCCGCTCTCCCGGTCGTTATGATGGCATTCTTGACCGGAGCCGCAACTGTTCGGTCGAGTAGCTCCTCAGTTGGCATTACGAGGCTGAGTGCACCCCAGACAAATGGCAACAGCGCATGGCGGCCTGGATGGTCACCCATCCAAGTGCCTACCACGCCCGACAGTTCTTATCTTCGGTGATCTCACGGAAACCTGTGTATCCACTGTGGCAAGGCCGTTGCCCCAGTGAGACAGTGGAGACAACTAAATAGTAACATGAAGATGAAGGGCGTGCAAAATAGGGTACAAGATCAAACAGTGGACTGCATGGCACTCGAAGATGACATGGCACTCGCAAATGAAACAGAAGAAAAGGCAAAGACAGCACTAAAAAATCTAGCCGAAACAGCAAAAAAAAGGTCGGACTGGAGATTGCATATAAGAAGACCATGACACTGAACACTGAATCTGACTGGAAGATAGCTGGTCAAGTAGTTGAGAAAGTCAAGAGTTTTCGTTGTTTGGGGGAGAAAGATAACCAGTGGCATACAGAGCAACAGTGACGCAGCAGACAGGGCACGGCTTTTGCAGAAGCTTCGGTATGCGTTGAAAACAACACATTGCAAGAAAAATCTGTCAGGGAATGCCAAATTGCCATACTACGCAGCAACTGTAAGAAATGCTGCTCTGTATGCATCAAAAACGATCACACCCGGCAAGAGAGCTTGTGTACAGTCGGAGGAGGAGCAGCGGAAAATTTTGAGAGACACCAAAAAACATGGGGATATCTGGATACACAGAACACGGCATGAACTGTATGAAATTATTGAACCCATATCGAGCGCGATACAGAAGAGGAGGTTACGATTTGGTGAACACATCATGAGGTAACATGTCATATGGGAAACAACTGGGTGAAGGAAGTCAGAGATAACTGGAAGGCTGTAGGAATAAAAGAAGGGAATCGGCAGCTAGTGGAACAGGACAGGGAGAAATGTAAAAGGGTTGGTGGATGGTCACAGATGGCCGGACACCAAATTCAAGATTGTCTTCAACAGAAGAAGAAAGAAACAGAAGCAGCGAGAGATTCAAGAGGTATTGTGAAGATAGAAGACGTACGAAGCAAGCCACACGTGATCCTGAAGGGTCCTAAGGAAGCAAAAGAAGAAGAAGGTAAAGGTAACAAGGGAGCGTGGATTGACTAATCGCTCTTCACCGTTCCATCAGACAAGGTCGGTCACTCTGCGTTTTTCGTTAACACTGTGAGTTTCCTCTGAACCGACGATACTGCCGTACAGTGCTCTGCTTACCGCGCCCTTATGAAAGGCTTCTGAAAGCAAACTGCATCGCGCTAACAAGCTGAAACTTTGTGTATTTCAATACATTAAATAAAGCATTCATTAAATAAAGCATACATTAAATAAAGCATTCTTTCGAACGTCACCAGGGGCGGAGGGAAGGGGGGGAAGGGCTATGGGACTATAGCACCCACTCAATGTAGTATCATACTACACTGTATAAAATAACTTCAGAAACCAGCTACTGTATTACTCCAACAGATTCAGTCTTTTTTTTTTATAATTATGTAGGACTACAGGTCACAATGTATTTCAAACACATTTTAACAAAAGTATAAGAGCGGCAAATAGCTTACTGTCTAAACCAGTACATATCAACTTAAAATGGGCGTCTTATTTATATAATACACATTTTTTACCCTGAACGCCAAAACAGCTACCAAAAAATACTTTAAGAAACACCAAATTCACCTATTTGTCGGTGGAAGACCCCACCTCTCCTTTTGTTAAGCGATATTCCATTCCCCCATACCCAATTCCCCCCCCCCCCATTAGCTCCCTCCCCCCTCCTTGCCGCATACCCTCTCCTCCCCTTGACAGACTTCTAGAATCGCCCCTGAACCGCAAAGTGCTTTACTAGGCATGGTCCTGTTGGAGGTGGTATTCCGTTACCTTCCACCAACCTTTGAAATGAGGTACACAGTCAGTTACAGATGGAACTATCGTTTAACGTGGATTCCGAAGTAAGGTAAAACTCGGTATTTTTCACAACAACGAACTTTTCCAGAAGTGTAAGAACTTTTCCAGAAGTGTAAGAATTAATGTCCCATGAGAGACGTTGAAGTTCGTCGTTGATCCATTCGCTTAGGTTTTTATTACAGAGGTCAGCTAACCTTTGACCGTACACGATGAGCTACCATGCCGGCTACCACTGGGTATGGCCGTCGGAACGTACCCTCAACTCAGTACACAGTGTCCACAAGCCAGTCCCGAAATGCGTGAAGGTCCAGCACGACCGCCAACATGAAGTGCTTCTGCAGCAAACAGAACGCACAAAGCAGAATACGGTTCTCCAGAGTTCAACGGAACACGCTTCGACCTAACTCTGCCGCACTGGCATCTGATTTGGCCAGACAATTTTTTTTAATTCAATGTGCGACTACAGATATACTTTCACTTCGCCAGCCGAAGACTGTATTATGCTTAGAAGTCGAGAACACTGGTACAGAAAGTTTATGCAATAGCTTAGCAATTCACAACTCAGTTAGGAATTAATAACGAGAAAGGCAACTTTTAAACATGGCTTTCAAGCTCCTCCTTTGGAGTGGGATACAGTGTTAACGAAAACTGGTGCTCCGTACAAGAATTTTAAATAAAATTGAGGTAAAGTACACGAAGAAATATGTATTCAAGGGCAAAAGAGCAGACATATTAAAAGACTATAAGATGTGCAGCAGATGTTTGGCAATGTGTAGGGTGGCGAGAAACAGTCCGAAAGGCTTGTACGGGCGTTGTAGGGTAGTCTGGGCTGAGAAATAATTGTTAATGATATGTGGCGCCCTTGGCTCCAGTCGCTTCTCTATATTCATTTAAGATAACAGCGATCGACTCTGTTTCGCGCGGCCGCGGTTTTCCTCTTTGGTCGCTATTCGGCTATTTAAGCGCACGCTGCTGTGGGGAGAGGGCTGGTTTTGGTCGGTTGGTTGGCGCTCCGGTGTGCAGTCTGTTCGTCGGCGGTCGCTCTTTGCGCATGCTCTGCCCCTTTGTCACGTGGGCTGTAGGGCCGCGGACGGAGACGTGCGTGCGGTCGAGAATGTGTGCTGCATCTAGTGAGAGGGCGATGGTCTCGTCTGTGTTGCTAAACGATGTGAACAAGTGAAAAGTCGCTTTGGAATGTATCAACCTGCAACCGGACACGCTACAGAGCCAAACTGTGGGAATAATTCAGATTCTTAAAGTCCTGTTGTATATATCTATGCTGAATTTCGTGCTGTCTCCCGGTGTTTGGACGCCAATGTTATCTGTTTCGTGTTGACCGCTGGTGAACAACTTATTGAACAGTAGTTACCTGTGTGATACAGGTTGCATGTTTTGAGCGCACTGGCAAGCAGTGTATATCTACGTGCGTGTCTGTGCGCTCCGAGATAACCACAGGTTCGATTTTCTGGAACTTCTTTCTGCCTTTTGCTATTATGTGTAATCTACCTATAGTGGAATTCTTTGGTAAAATTAAGAGACTCATGACACGGTTTTTCTTCTTGTATGTAATTATTATTTAGGGTTATAAGACAGAGTATGTGTTCTGGTTTCTACACATTCTGCAATGTTCTCATAGTGAATTTTCATGTATCGTGATTTCTGTGCAAAGGGAGTGTGAACTGTTGTTGTAGACAGTGATTGCAAGAGATTTAATTTGGCTGCAAAGAGTAATTGTATTCCTGTTTTGAAATTCTTGTAATGTTTTAAGGATTGTGTTACTCTGGATACTGCCCAGTTGCTGTGTGGTTTTATGTGGTTATTTCAGTGGTATAATGAGCGGTGCCCGTCGTCCGTTGCGGCTGCTCATTTAAGTGGGGGACGAGGCCTTGGTGGCGGCCAGTTTGAATTGTAATCGACAGCGGGGTCGCTGTGTTTATCAGTAGACTCCAGTTCTTTGGTGAATCTAAGTTGAATATTTTATTATTTGTTCCTGGTGACGCCGAGGCGTCCGTCTTTCCTACTTCGGCGTTCCTTTCAGCTTTCATTCAGGCTCCATCTGAGTTGTAGTTTCCGCGCACCTCTGATGTGCCATTACTTGTGACTGAAATTTTGTAATACCTGAAAGATTACTTTCATCGTACTGAGTTTTTAAAATCTTATTCAGAAAGAGAAATTGTGAGTTGCTTCTGCTGTCATATCTTAATAGGTGTCCTGCTTCTGTGGGAGTTTTCTCAGTAAAACGTTTGTTTGTATGGTTCTTAAAATGTATGTAAAGAGGGTTTTGAAATTGTTTACCGTTTGGAGTGGGCTTTAACGATAGACATTTTGTCTGTTTAGTTATGTTTCAAATTCTAGTCAATTGTGTATATTGTTCTGGGATAACAGCAGCTTGCTATTGTCATGAAATTGTTAAATAAAACCAGAGTTAGTGTTTGATTAGTAGTTATTGCCTTGTCTGTATTGAGTTGAAGTATCCTTGAGCGTGTGTGTAACGTTACAGTTAGGGGAAAAACTTCGGCAAGTTGTGCCGTTTCCGAATGAATTAGCATTGAAGTTAGACTGTTTCTGACCACTCTGTAGAAAGACGAACCACAGGCAACTAAACAACGTCGTTCCCTGCAGGCCCACGCGTAGCTCTTCTTGTCGCGACTGCACCGTTGCGCAAGTAGCGCAGAAGTTCAAAAATAACGTGCCGTAATAGACTATTATTCCGAACTGTGATCCCTCTGGCCCAATGCGAGCTATCGACTAGGGTGGCTTGAAAAATCTACGTTCTACATTTTTAAGGGTCCGCTCTCTCCTTTCATGCAGCAATAAAAGATTAGTAAGGAAATTTACAATAACGGATAGGGAGGGGCACGCCGCCATCAGATGACCGACCGTATGCGACCCGCGGGCCGAGGTCAGTGCGCCCCTGCTCTACAATGATGATTGGTACATGAAATGAATCGAAAACGCAAAGCTTCTGGATTTTCTCCATTAGGTGGTAGTAAATTTTTGGATGTGTCATAGTGAGGATGAATTCGCAACAGAATTGCTCAGAAGTGGGAATAAATGTGACTTAATAGATCGGAATTCTTGTAGTTTACAGCAACATGGGTATGGCCGTCGGAACGTATCCTCATCTCAGTACACAGTGTCCACAAGCCAGTCCCGAAATGTGTGAATGTCCAGCGGTCGTGGCTATGCTAGCAAACCTGGGGCCTAATATTTTCTTTGCAACGCTTTCCGTGTTACAGATGTACACTATGTGATCAAAAGTATCAGGACACCTGGCTGAAAATTACTTACAAGTTCGTGGAGCCCTCCATCGGTAATGCTGGAAATCAATATGGTGTTGGCCCACCCTTAGCCTTGATGACAGATTCCACTCCCGCAGGCATACGTTCAATCACGTGCTGGTAGGTTTCTTGCGGAATGGCAGCCAATTCTTCATGGAGTGATGCACTGAGAAGAGCTATCGATGTCGGTCGGTGAGGCCTGGCATGAATTCGGCGTTCCAAAACATCCCAACGGTGTTCTGTAGGATTCAGGTTAGGACTCTGTGCAGGCCTGTCTATTACAGGGATGTTATTGTCGTGTAACCACTCCGCCACAGGTCGTGCATTATGAACAGGTGCTCTATCGTGTTGAAAGATGCAATCGCCAACCCCGAATTGCTGTTCAACAGTGGGAAGCAAGAAGGCGCTTAAAACAACAGTTTAGACCTGTGCGCTATGACTGCCACGCAAAACAGCAAGGAGTGCAAGCCCCCTATATGAAAAACACGACCACACCTTAACACCACCGCCTCCGAATTTTGCTGTTGGCACTAAGCACGCTGCCAGACGACGTTCACCAGGCATTCGCCATACCAACGCCTTGCAATCGGATCGCCACGTTGTGTTCCGTGGTTCGTCACTCCACACAACGTTTTTCCAAGATTCAATCGTCCAATGTTTACGCTCCTTACATCAAGCAAGGCGTCGTTTGACATTTACCGGCGTGATGTGTAACTTATGAGCAGCTGCTCGACCATGAAATCCAATTTTCTCACCTCCCGTCCAACTGTCGTAGTACTCGTACTTGCAGTGGATCCTGATGCAGTTTGGAATTCCTGTGTGATGGTCTGGATAGATGTCTGCCTATTATACATTACGACCCTCTTCAACTGTCGGCGGTATCTTGTCAGTCAAGAGACGCTTTTATGCTGTACGTGTACCTTCACGTTTCCACTTCGCTATCACATCGGAAACAGTGGACCTAGGGATGTTTAGGAGTGTGGAATTCTCGCGTACAGACGTGTGACACAGGTGACACAATCACCTGCTCACGTTCGAAGTCTGTCAGTTCCATGGAGCGTCCCATTCTGTTGTCTCACGATGTCTAATGAGTTTTGAGGTCGTTGATATGGACTACCTGGCAATAGGTGACAGCACAATGCACTTAATATGAAAAACGTATGTTTTTGGAGGTGTCCGGATACTTTTGATCACATAGTGTAGCTTCACCCATGTTCAGACTTTACTTCCATTGTTCAGAGACAAAGGTCTTATTTCCTGCTCGCCTAACACTGTCGGTATTTGTTGTCTATCCGTAAGATTAGCCTTCGTTACCTTCTCACTATTCTACAATTGTTCAGAGTAGTCTGTAGGGTATCGAGTTTCCATTTGATTTGATTCTCATGTATCGTTGAATTATGCACCACGTTATACCTCAAAGGACATTTGTAATTTTATTATTTGCCACTGCTTTTTGAGTTACTTATCAAGAAACAGGAATTTCTCTAAAGCAATTTCGATTTATTTTCGTCTCGTATCAAGTTTTTACCATTTTTAAACTGTTTCGAAGTGGCCTCATATTTTTAATTGAGACAGTATTTGATCTGAGAACAAGACATTGCGTACGTATATTCTGCCTTCGGTAGACTTATTAGTCAAAAAAGCACTCCCATGCGGAAGTAATTTGTATTCGTTGCATGCTTTTCTTTTCAGCAAGGTAAGTCAGTCTTAGCGAGACTTCTAGACTTCATGCTGTTACAAACCATTTTCGATGTGACTGATAATCATATTCTTTTTGTGGATAGACGTTTGCCTTCGAAAATGAGGTTGTATGTTCTCACTGCACGTAATCTGCTAACAAGGGAGGTCACTCTTACACTTATGAATCATGACAGGAAGATACAAAATACAAGTATGATCTTGGGTTCATTGAAATATTCGTCAAGCTCCCTCTTTTTCCGCTGAGCAATGAAAGCACTTCCTACTTGGTTCAAATAGCTCTGAGCACTATGGGACTTAACATCTGAGGTTTTCAGTCCCTAGAGCCTAGAACTTCTTAAACCTAACATCACACACATCCATGCCTGAGGCAGGATTCTAACCTGCGACCATAGCGGTCGCGCTGTTCCAGGCTGAAGCGCTTAGAACCACTCGGCCACAACGGCCGGCCACTTCATACTGCTGAATATCTCAATCAAGCAGTTATGTGAAGTGTTAATAAATTATTCTCGGGTTAAAATTTTTGTGGTAGAGGGGACTCTTCTCGGAGTCATTTATTTTATGTGTTCAGTTTAGTTCAAGGAAGAGGAACACGAGACTTTCAAGTTGACAAAATTTGGTCGTTTCCCTTCCGTCTGAACTAAATTTGGAAAAAGTCACGGTCGCCTTGTTGGTGATGTCATTAATATGGTTATTTCAGATTTAATCGTTTCTACATTAAATCCATGTTTTGTTGCCATGAATTTTCTAACAAAATCCGTAAAATTGAGTGCAAAATGCATAGCTGAACAGCGCTGTAAAGAGCAGCGATGCGAAGGATAGCCAGGTGTAGAATCTGCCGCGCATCCTTGAAGCGCGCTCACGGATCCGGTAGCTGGCTCAGTCATCTGCAACGCAAATGACTCACTGGACAGAGCCTCACGGCCTCGCTGGTGGACAGCAGCACAGCACGCGCCAAGTCTCGCAAGATCGAGCAGTAGAAGCCGACTGCCGACTGCCAGACAGTGAGCTAGCGCAGTACCTTGCTGCCTAACCGGATCTGCATTCAATGAAATACGCTTACAGGATTACACTTACAAAGATTTGCTAGCAGCTGTTGAAACAACTGTCACTAAAGATGAGCAACATGATGATTTGTTTATTGAGTGAACACCATAAAATAGCACAATAAAATAATATTTTGCGAACTCTAACGGACACAGACCTACCATCACCGTTCAGTTTGAGAGGTCGCCTTCTGTATCATCAGGTTGAAGCTCACACTTATGGTGAAGTTTGCCTACAAATGTTTTTGGGTGTTTGGGTAAATGCCGCCTTGAGCGAACACAATTTTCATCTTTTTCTTACCTACGCATTTTCTCTGAAGTTACAGCATCGTCACGGCGGTTTTATTTTCTTTCTATTAAATAAAAGAAAAATTGCTCTTTTCTATCTGTAGATATAGATTTTCAGTTTTTAAGAAGAGGATCTAACAAATTTGAAAGAAACACAATTTTTTTGTTGTTGATATGTGCGCCTTGTTAACACATGCCGTGGTTTCATGGGCTGGCTGCATTTTGCTTTGTAGTTGATTTTCTTTCACTTTTCTTCATCTGTAACTATGGAAACATTAATGTGGGAAGTTATTCACATAGAAATTTACGACAAGGAACGTTGTCGTTCAAATTATTTTAATATACGTGAATTTTTTATTCTCTCTCTCTCTCTCTCTCTCTCTCTCTCTCTCTCTCTCTCTCTCTCTCTCTCTCTCTCTCTCTCTCTCTGTGTGTGTGTGTGTGTGTGTGTGTGTGTGTGTGTGTGTGTGTGTGTGTGTGTGTTTGAGTTCGTCGTGCAATATGTTTCTACTAAGTTTATCAGGTTTTCATATTTCACATAGAGCATGTTTATAAGTGCAGTTTTTCACTAAATATAATGGGGAAACCTGAACACTTTCCCAGTCGTAGTTTTCGAAGAAAATAATTTCCTTCGCTAAGCTCTCCATGGTTGCTGAATGCAAACTGTGAAAGGCAGAATGCTACAATGACAAACACAAAAAGCCACATAAACAACAGCGTGTTTTAACAAAGTACAAATAACAAAATTGGATCTGCTTTTATATCTGTGAATACTTTTCTTAAAAACTGAAATTCTGTATGTGCAGGAAGTAAAGATCAATTGTCCCGTTACGCAACGGAAAGGAAAATCAAACACCGATGATGCTGTAACTTCAGCGAAAAGTGTCTTGCCAAAAAAGAAAATATTGTTTTTTCAAGACGGAACTTACCCAAAAAACAAATTTATCCCCTAGAAGTTCGGAATCACTTTCATCGGTACTCTGTCAACAACTAGATAGACTGAAGGGAAAACTGCTCTCTGAAATGTTATTTTTACAGTTTGTAGACGAAAGGTTGTGGATATATAACGCCAATAATAGTTGTAAATGTTGAAAACATCGATGTTCAGAGGTCGATTACCAGACATCAATGTTTAGTAGTCGATGATAAATCCAAGTCAGCATCTATGATTTTCCAGTGCAGCCCATCCCTAAGACAGAGTAGCAAGGGTGCACAGCTCCGTCATTTTGGACTGTCGAAAGAAGGACCACTGGAGACGATTCGGTGGTGGAAGTATTCTAGTTTAGCGAATGTTTACGTGGGATAAAATGGGGCCCATCACTGGTGACCTATACAAGCACCTACGCTCCAGTCTAACTTCAGCAAGAGAGTGCATCACTACTCCGCTCCAGAACTGTCACAGCTGTATAAGAACCAGCCCAAGGACATGTGAGTGCTTGAGTGGCTCATTGGGTCACCTAACCTTATATTTATTAATCAAATTTTGGACCTCTTCGTGGGAGAGGTGCACGCCGTGGACACAGTTTAGAAGACTTTCATGAGATTGACGGTTGTTGAGCGGTCCTGGATCAGCATGGACCCACAACGCAATTTGCCGGCCGGTGTGGCCGAGCGGTTCTAGGCACTAAGCACTAGGCGACCGGTAAGGTCGCAGGTTCGAATCCTGCCTCGGGCATGAATGTATGTGATGTCCTTAAGTTGGTTAGGTTTAAGTAGTTCTAAGTTCTAGGGGACTGATGGCCTCAGAAGTTAAGTCCCATAGTGGTCAGAGCCATTTGAACCACAACGCAATTTTATATTGTGACAGTTGACTACTGCTATCAGGCCGTGAGTGGTGTTTCGAACAGCTCCTACGTGTTTTGTATACAGCATGTATTTTATAACGCAGGGCTACGTGGCATGATGTCCATTTGTGAAACAGAAATGCAAGGCTAGCGGTCAACACGAAGTTTCATCTTTGCTATCATGAACTAAGAAGACTTTCATCTGAGCTATACAAACAGATGACATCGCTTTTTGGATTATAGATAGTAACATTTCTGAAACGGTAAAGATGGTGAACAGTTTGCCTGCCCTTACATTAAGACTGTGTCGTAAGCAAACTACAGTGACACCATTGTAAATAACTACAGAAACTGCTGAGCCTCAAGCACTATCAGTTACCAAGGTAACAGGCTGTTGTGAAAGCAGCATGCTTCAGTAAAGCACTATATTGTCTAAATCAGTTAGTATGCAACTAGACTTCTATCTACCGCAATAGTACAAAGCGCTCTGGAGCACTCTGGCACCAAATCAGACTGTGGTAAACGCCTGCTGTAATTGATAAAAGCTTTGCAATCCTTACTGCAGAAACATAAAAAGATGGCACCAGTATCATGACTGTCAGGTTATTTCCTGGCATTTTCTGGCGCTTTTGAGCGTGAATTCATGCTAAAAGAGCATCTTTCCTCCCTATATAATGATAGCCTTTCTCCTAAAGAACAGAATATTTTTAGTTTCGCATATGGCCTGGAGCGTCCGCAAATAGCTCGATATCACGATCAAGACTGCAGAATACATTTCTGTCGCAAGAATGTCTCAGACCTTCGTTCGGGTGTTGACTTTAAAGCTGTGATGGTGTGTAGTTGACAAGAGTTTTGCTTTGACTAGTGTTGTGTGCACATTATAAGGTGAGTGCGATATTAGACACAATAAGAGACAGATAATACTTTGCGATGTCACCAGAACGTTCTCTTCGTCTGTTTCACACGAGACTAGAGGTGGGTCATTCGCAAGAACTGGTCTGTAGGAACAGGGCCAAAGAACGATTTCTAAGGAATTGTCGTTATGCGTTCCCTTCAGGTCGATCTCATTTTCACCCCAGTCTCGTTCAGTCGGTGTGGTCGGTTTTCGGATGATTTGCTCATTTCTCGCTCCAGCTCCACAGTTCTTCGTTCAGTTTCAGTGTTTTTTGTTCACTGCGTTCGCTTGTTCTTGCCCAATTTCAAACCGTTCTCAAAGTTTAGATTTCTAATTCTTTCGCTGCACCGTTCAGCGTACACGACTGGTACTTCACAACTTTACAATTTTTGTACGTTAAAATCAACATACGAAATTTCCATCCATTAGAACTAGCTTTTGAATGTTAGTCCGTGTTTTTGAAAATATAACGCCCATAATCCCAATTTAGTTTTACCGAATAATACACTCCTGGAAATGGAAAAAAGAACACATTGACACCGGTGTGTCAGACCCACCATACTTGCTCCGGACACTGCGAGAGGGCTTTACAAGCAATGATCACACGCACGGCACAGCGGACACACAAGGAATCGCGGTGTTGGCCGTCGAATGGCGCTAGCTGCGCAGCATTTGTGCACCGCCGCCGTCAGTGTCAGCCAGTTTGCCGTGGCATACGGGGCTCCATCGCAGTCTTTAACACTGGTAGCATGCCGCGACAGCGTGGACGTGAACCGTATGTGCAGTTGACGGACTTTGAGCGAGGGCGTATAGTGGGCATGCGGGAGGCCGGGTGGACGTACCGCCGAATTGCTCAACACGTGGGGCGTGAGGTCTCCACAGTACATCGATGTTGTCGCCAGTGGTCGGCGGAAGGTGCACGTGTCCGTCGACCTGGGACCGGACCGCAGCGACGCACGGATGCACGCCAAGACCGTAGGATCCTACGCAGTGCCGTAGGGGACCGCACCGCCACTTCCCAGCAAATTAGGGACACTGTTGCTCCTGGGGTATCGGCGAGGACCATTCGCAACCGTCTCCATGAAGCTGGGGTACGGTCCCGCATACCGTTAGGCCGTCTTCCGCTCACGCCCCAACATCGTGCAGCCCGCCTCCAGTGGTGTCGCGACAGGCGTGAATGGAGGGACGAATGGAGACGTGTCGTCTTCAGCGATGAGAGTCGCTTCTGCCTTGGTGCCAATGATGGTCGTATGCGTGTTTGGCGCCGTGCAGGTGAGCGCCACAATCAGGACTGCATACGACCGAGGCACACAGGGCCAACACCCGGCTTCATGGTGTGGGGAGCGATCTCCTACACTGGCCGTACACCTCTGGTGATCGTCGAGGGGACACTGAATAGTGCACGGTACATCCAAACCGTCATCGAACCCATCGTTCTACCATTCCTAGACCGGCAAGGGAACTTGCTGTTCCAACAGGACAAAGCACGTCCGCATGTATCCCGTGCCACCCAACGTGCTCTAGAAGGTGTAAGTCAACTACCCTGGCCAGCAAGATCTCCGGATCTGTCCCCCATTGAGCATGTTTGGGACTGCATGAAGCGTCGTCTCACGCGGTCTGCACGTCCAGCACGAACGCTGGTCCAACTGAGGCGCCAGGTGGAAATGGCATGGCAAGCCGTTCCACAGGACTACATCCAGCATCTCTACGATCGTCTCCATGGGAGAATAGAAGCCTGCATTGCTGCGAAAGGTGGATATACACTGTACTAGTGCCGACATTGTGCATGCTCTGTTGCCTGTGTCTATGTGCCTGTGGTTCAGTCACTGTGATCATGTGATGTATCTGACCCCAGGAATGTCTCAATAAAGTTTCCCCTTCCTGGGACAATGAATTCACGGTGTTCTTATTTCAATTTCCAGGAGTGTACTTCTTCACTTCTTTACGTCTGAGGCACAGCTGGCTATCTTTTGGAGGAATTAAGGAGTATTCAGACTACCTGGTGCTCATTCTCATCTGATTCATTCTCTTAATTCATCAACTTTTTTAGTTCTAATTTCGAAAATTTCTGATCCCACTAGAATTGGGTGCATGTAACATACTTATCAAACAAAGGGCCCTCTTCGATTTTCTTCATACTTCAGGTTTTGAAAATCAATGCCCAAATATCAGTTTGCAAAGCAGTACGACGCAATTATCAAAAAACTCGATAAATCTGCTTTGAAGACTGGAATATTTCAGAGCTCTATTAAGTACAAAACGACTCAGGTTTAGGAGTGCCGTTATTGGCAGCCATGCGTGTAACATAGTAGTTTTGTAATCATAAAGCCGCTCCTCCTAATCGTACTAGGAGGAACTACTTTTTACTTTTATTTAAATCTCGTATGTATTAAAAATAGAAATGTTAATTAACAAATATTGAATTACAATTTTCAATAAAAAGAACGTATTTTCATTTTTAATTACTGGCCATAAACAAGTATTTGACAAAGATTTAAAGTATTGCATAATTAGATAAAAAAAGGTGCAGTGAACGAATAAACTTGATTGGGTCCCAAAAAGCACAAGTCGCCAGTGAACTACTTCACAAAGATAAGTATATTTGCCATCTCTACACCAGAAACCCAAGCTGTTCTGTCCCTAGGCAGTTGACACTGGCACACATTGGAAATACAGGGTGTTTCAAAAAGAACGACCTGATTTCAAAACTCCATATTTATTTATAAAAACATACTACAAACATGGGACGAACTGCAAAATACTCACAAAATCTTAATGTTTTATCTACGCTATTACAAACTCTCTATCTGTTCACCAGCAGCAGCACGAACAACATCTAGACCGATAGTTCCCAACCTGGAGAACCCCTAAGGGGTAAAATGAAATTTTCTGAGTGGTAAAAACTAAACCATTCGATTACGTTTCAGTCACGAAACTAAATTATTTTCAAAAGATCGTTACTACTATCACAATTTTGTGAGTCCCTAATACTGATTATGTAAGTTATCAATAATTACTTTTTCTCAGTTAGTAGGATTTAACCGGTAGTTACAGATTCCCCACTCACTGCACACATGTAACTTGTGCTTTGTCAAGTATTCTGCTGATGATAAAAGTGAGACATACACGTAAAAAATGCTAAATATCTCGAGAAAATGTCTTCTCCAAGTTGCAGATAGTACCTACAGTCGTTCAAAAATTGCTTCATTACTCGCTTCGAAACAGATAAATGAATTAATTGACAGCACGGTACAACAGTAGCTACATAAGGCTGTACGCGTATTATCATCATTATTATTATTAGACTCGTTAGCCACAAAGCATTAGCCGCCTGAAGTTGTCCAATTTGTGCCAGTTCAGAAGTAAGTAAGGAGTCCAGTAATCAAGTGATTCATAAACAGTAAGTATAGTGCACACATCTTAACTTGTTTGATTTTAAATGAGGTTGCAGTGTGCTGGCCAAGCGAGTGCCTCAATGGAGAGGAGAATGCAGGGGAAGCAAGTTTTGTAGCAAGTGTCTACCCTCACGATGGATAGCTAGGTTTCTTATCTGAGAACAAGTTGTGGATAGCAGTTGCAATTCGCCATGAATTCCTTCCTTGGGCGGGAATACAGCTAATGACTAAATGCACTCAGGGGTGCTTGTCTGAGAAAGGCTGGGAGCTACTGGTCTAGACGATAGCTAAATCGTCATAAGCTTTAGGCAGTGTATCTACTTTTACAGTAGTTATGGTGGCTGTTATTCTGTTCTTCCCTTATTTTGTGTCATGAGGTAAAGGGGAGTGAACACACGTTCGTTCACAGACCCCCACAAGAAAAACTCGCGCAGGGCATGTCTGGCGATCTCGGAGGCCAAGAATGTAGGGCAGTGTCTCGGGATTCCATACGCCCTATACGGCATTGAGGCAGAGTGTCATTGAGAAAGTAATTTACATTGTTGTGCCAGTGTGGTGCGGCTCCATCCTGTTGGAAAATGAAGTCATCGGAGTCCTCATGATGTGGAAAAAGCCAGTTCTGCAGCATTTGAAAATATCTCATTTCAGTCACTGCTTTTTCCTCATCAGCCAACGGCCTTGCCACAGTGGTAGCACCTGTTCCGTCACATCACCGAAGCAAAGAGCTGACGGGCTGGGCTAGCACTTGGATGGGTGACCATCCAGACTGCCGACCGCTGTTGCCAAGCGGAGTGCACTCAGTCCTTGTGAGGCAAACTGAGGAGCTACTTGTTTAAGAAGCAGCGCCTCCGGTCTCGTAAACTGACATGCGGCCGGGCGGTATGCTGACCAAGTGCCCCTCCATATCCGCATCCAGTGATGCCTGTGGGCTGAGGATGACACGGCGGCCGGTCGTTGCCGTTGGGCCTTGCAAAGCCTGTTCGTACGGAGATTCCTCATCAGAAGGGCGAGATCGATCTGGACTTTTACTTTCGCACAACCATCGTCTCTCTTCAAACTGGCGATACCAACGACAAATGTTTTTGCGTGCAGGTGGATCAACGTCGAAATCCTGACTTAAAGCACTCTACAGAAGGGTCCAAAAAATGTATCCACTGTTTAAAAGTCTATAACTTGCAAACTAATTGATGGAGTTGTCTCATTTTTGGTGAAAGTGTAGCTTAACGTCCAGCTTAAAGACATCACTGTAGGTGTTCGAAATGGTCACCATTAACATCCACACACAAACGATGCCGCCGAACTGCAGCACGAACTACTGACGTTAGGATTTTCGGCGGCCCAGTAGATGAAACTGTGGCGATTTACTGTACCATTAAGTTGGAACTGTGCCTCATCAGACTACACAATCATCTCTGCAAACTCTTCATGGTTGCGCACCATGTTAGTAAACAACTCGCAGTACTCCAGTCTACAATCTGGGTCGTCCTCGTTCATTGCGTGTGGCAATCGTGCGATGTAGCACTTCCACTTTGCTGTCTTCAAAATTCGCCGAACACTTGAGCGACTCACTCCAGTTTCACGGGCACGCTGTCTCACAGACTTCTGTGGTGAGCGAGTGAATTGTTGTAACACACGACGGGAGTTAGTTGGACTTGCTACTGTTACAGGTCGTCCAGATCGTTGTGTACATCTTTAACACAGCCTTCGGCTTCAAATTTGTCTCGAATGCGACGAATCGTTAAACGTGTCGGTGGCTCTGTTTGATACTCATTTCGCCATTGCCGTTGAAACTCATGAGTGTTTTCGTACTGAAAATACAACTTCAAAACTGACTTCCTTTCATCGAATCTAAGCCTTGCGCCAGCCATGTTGGCTCGAGTAACGAGGTGCAACTAAGAACAAAACACACAATCTTGCGACTGTCATCTGACAAAACAAAACAATGCAATACAACGCTTGTGTGGCGATTGCCGGAATTACAAACTATTACACTACCGAAGACGAGACAACTCCGTCAATTAGTTTTCCAGTTATGGACTTTTAAACAGCGGATACATTTTTTTGGTCCCTCTGTATTTGCAGCGTCCATTCCGTCCGCCTGTGACATCGGCATCCTGCATGACAGAAGAGAGATGCGGGATGACTTCATCTCAGCGAATGAATCCGAAGCAGATGTGTAGGGTACGAACGGGGCCGCTGCCTGAGACGAAAACACAGCCTCGTGTCTCAGCCAGAGGCCGCCAGAGCGCGCTACCCGAGCGCCGCCGATAGACAGCAGCGCCAGACGTCGCGATCAACAAGCGAATTATTTTCCTACGCTACTCACGTGATCGAAAATAGTCCCGGAAGATCCATCCACCAACCAGCTTTATAAGCACACGCACCGCCGGCCAGAAGGCAGTTTGACACGCCTCTCGGAATTGCAGGGTCTGCCATCCCGGACGCAACATCCACGCGCCTCGACTGCTGGTAGTAACGGATCGTCAGAAGTGGTTGCTTCGGACTGTCTCAAGAGTGCCGTGTAACGGTGGTCTGGCCTCCCTGGACTGTTTTGTGGTCATTCTGCACTACTCTCTCGTATTCTAGGCGCTTCGGTCAGCAACCGCGCGGCTGCTACGATCGCAGGTTCGAATTATGCCTCGGGCATAGATGTGTGTGATGGCTTAGGTTAGTTAGGTTTAAGTAGTTCTAAGTCTAGGGGACTGATGACTTCATATGTTAAGTCTCATAGTGCTTAGAGCCATTTGAACTCTCTCGTAGTTTTGTTTCCGTACTATCTTATGTGGATTCTATCGAGCTAGAGACTTGTGAGGAAAACATTTTATTTTGTTATTCTTCTGTTATAAGAAGCGAAGTGGGGTCCACACTTGGTTTCTTGCTTAGATTGTGTTTTGTTTCGATGACATTGTCGGCATCAGTATTGTTCTTTTCTATGTGTATTTTCCAATAAAAACAGAAGAATATCGTTTGCGTTTTGTCTCTGGTACCGCAGATACAGCACAATTACTCAATGTTTGTAAAGTGCAACACACAAAACGCCTTCTGCAGTCTGATTGACTGCAAACTAATAAGAAGCACTAACTGACAACGATCACCGATTTTCTGGAACTGCAGGTCACGCCCATTCAAGCTACACACATTTCCTTTCCAGCAAGTCCCATGTTTCATTGGAACGCTAACACTGTGGATTGTTAACATAATACGTCTTTGTTTGCTTAATGTCCATAATGAATACAGCCATGTCAGAATAGCCGTCACCAGTTGTGCGCTAACATTAAAATAAAAACGCACAGTTCAAGGCACAACAAAGAAATTACTGCGAGTGCATATAATGGCAGAATTTAAATTTAGCAAAAGAAACTTAAAACAGGATGCCAGGAACACCACTTATGGAACTAGACTATGACTTGACTTTAATTTAACTGAATTAGAATTTTCGAGTATTTCGGTTGTCCTATTTCGCTTACCTACGACGTTTGATGAGAGAGTATTTCAACAAACGACTTATAAGCGATCTTTGTTAACAATCTAGTGCAAATAACCTAAGTCGATACTGTGGCGTAAGCTCACAATAATACATAAAAATGTGGTTCTGAGCACTATGGGACTTAACTTCTGGGGTCATCAGCCACCTAGAACTTAGAACTACTTAAACCTAACTAACCTAAGGACATTACACATCCATACCCGAGGCAGGATTCGAACCTGCGTCCATAGCAGTCGTGCGGTTCCGTACTGAAGCGCCTAGAACCGCTTGGCCACAGTGGCCGGCGTGGTAGTACTCATCGAAACAAGAAAAATAAGGCCAATAAACAGGGGTCCAGACATGCATACTTTCTGTGATAAACACGTGTTTACAGGTGGTGGTCAACGTGGCGTCCATTCATGACAATGCACCCCTCTGCTTTCCAGCGTAAGGAAAACGCACCCTTCGAAGTACACGCGGTTGTTGTTGTACCTGCTGGCACACATTGAGGGCGCGTCCCTGTAGTGTACGCACAACGTTGATTGGCATGGCGTAGCCCAATTCCTTCAAGTGTCTCCATAACCGAAAGTCTAGGGGATCTAGTTTTGCGGAACGAGAAGGCCGAGGTGATGGGCTGCCCTGACTAACCCAGTAGCCTTGAAATGTCTGTATCAGATGTTCGCACACATTGTGAAGAAACTCATGAATGAACCACATTCGTATTTGTTGCTGCAATGGTACAGTCACCAGCGAGGAGGGCACTGCATTAATGAGAAAGTCCACGTAATGTGCCCCAGTTGACCTTTGCGGTAGTGCATATGGCCCTATCAATCTGTCAGCAAGTGTGCTTGCCCATACGTTAATTAAGAATCGGTGTTGATGCCGTCTTTCCTGAATTGCTTCGGGATCTACATCTGCCCATACCTACTGGTTGTGGAAATTCACAACAGCATCTCTTGTGAACCCTGCCTCATCGCTAAATAAAATCTTGGATGTGAACAGTGGATCTGCAGCACACTTCTGCAACAGCGACTGACAGAACCGCCGTCTGCCATGACGATCCTGTGGCCTTAGGGCCTGGACGCGCTGTAGATGATATTGCTACAGCAGTTGTTCATGAAGTACTTCCCAGATAACCGAGTCAGACATGCCTTATGCTGCTGCTAATCGTCGCGCACTGGTACCAAGGGTTTCTTCCACTGAAAGTAGATCACACTCCTGCATGTCATGAGACTTCCACTTCCACTGTCAGTCTTCCACAGTGCTAGGATACCTGTGTCCCTCAGAAGCTGTAAAAAAAAATTGCCGAACTGCTTATCAGAGAGCACTCAGCGCTGTGGATATTTTTCAGCATAGTGGGCATGGGGATACCTGTGTCCCCCAGACGCTGTAGAAGTATGCCAAACATCTTATCAGATGGCACTCTGCACTGTGGATATTTTTCAGTATAGTGGTCATGGGGATACCTGTGTCCCTCAGATGCTGTAAAAGTTTGCTGAACAGCTTATCAGAGGGCACTCTGCTCTGTGGATACTTTTCAGTATAGCGGTCGCGGGGATACCTGTGTACCTCATATACTGTAAAAAAAATTGCCCAACAGCTTATCAGAGGGCACTCTGCGCTGTCGATATTTTTCAGCATAGTGGGCATGGGAATACCTGTGTCCCTGAGATGCTGTAAAAGCTTGTCAAACATCTTATCAGAGGGCACTCTGCATTGTGGATATTTTTCAGTATAGTGGTCACGGGGATGCCTGTGTACCTCAAATGCTGTAAAAGTTTGCCGAACAGCTTATCAGGGTGCACTCTGCTCTGTGGATATTTTTCAGCATAGTGGGCACAGGGATACCTCTGCGCTGAGGATATTTTTCAGCATAGTGGGCATGGGCTCCCAGACTACGTTCATTTGGTAAACAATAAATATATCTGCCATTTCAGTTGTCGTGTAGTACGCTTCCATTGCTAACAAGTTGTGGAAGAGAGAAAATGTAAATGTACTACACCATTTGTATGTACAGACAGCGCAATAACAATAAACACATTACTGAATCCGCGTTTGGAAGAAGGTAAAACACCCTGATGCTTACCCATGGTTGACAGTGCTGTACAATTAGGCTCACAAACACGACGGAGACTGAAGTAGCCTACGACACGACTCGAACCACGCAACTGACTGCAGACCACCTAATCGTAGATTGAGTACTGTAAAACATCATAATACCCTGCCGACACATTTGACGGAGCGTCAATGCAACGATTGTGCTAATATCCGCAACCAAGCGTCGCGTAGCCATTTCTGTAAACATGTGTTTATCTTGGAATGTATGCGTTTCCAGACCCATATCTATTGGATTTGGGTCGGCCGGTGCGGCCGAGCTGTTCTAGGCGCTTCTGTCTGGAACCGCACGACCACTACGGTCGCAGGTTCGAATCCTGCCTCGGGCAATGATGTGTGTGATGTCCTTAGGTTAGTTAGGTTTAAGTAGTTCTAAGTTCTAGGGGACTGATGGCCTCAGGTGTTAAGTCCCATAGTGCTCAGAGCCCTTTGAGTCATTGTCTATTGGATTTGCTTTTCTTGTTTCGATAAGTACTTTGACCTCTCAAAGTACTCGACACTTTTTCTGAGCAACCTGTATTGTTATGCAGAATGCATCATTTATGCATTAGGGCAGCCCTCGGTCTCCCTGGAGATTTGTCCACCTTCCTCGCAGATACCAGTATTAACAGAGTGGTGAAATTTTGTGAACGGTCAGAGCTCATTCTTAAACTGGTAGGGAAGGGCGGCAGAATTTAGTACGTTATAAACTGCTCCGCATGTGGGGACAGACTACTTCCCCACCCATGAGACTTCATGTTGACTTTTCGTCAGGGCGCTGATGACCATGATGTCGAGTGCCTCCTCAACTAAATCATCATCGTCGTCGTCGTCGTCATCATCATCATCATCATCATCATCATCATCATCATCATTTATGCATTCAAAAATTCACACAATTTTATGTCAACGATATATTATTCCAGGGCATCAAAAATACTGAACAATCATTTCGTTCGAAACTGTTTATGGTCAATTTTCTCCCGAAAAAGTTCACATTGTGGCGCGGGACCCCAGAAAGCACGGGACGGTGCACGAGCTACTTTAGGTGGCTTAGTTGCTTCTGGATATCTATGTTTTTTGTCTGCCTCGAGCTTATGCTGCATCTCTTATAACCTCATCGTAGAAAGGATGATAAAATATAATCTTCCCTCCTTCCTTCACGACACCGCAATGTACTAGCGAAGGAGATGTATACGTTATAGAGGAATGTGACCACGGCTTGCGACTAAATGACTGTACGTTCCAGTTAATGAGTGGGCATTATCGGCGGCTCGCAGTAAATGTGAAACAACTATAGTTGTTAGCTCTCTTTATTTTAGAAAGGTGTGTGAATAAAGTCTTGTTCAATTGTACCACTAATCGTTAACGACTAAGAAAGCTGTAAAAATATCTCCAACGTTAGTTAGTATTTCTCTCCGGTAGTTGGATGTTCTAAACTCTAATCTTTATTATCGAAGGACGTAACTGAGTTACGCAATAATTGCTGGTGAGGATGATATTTTGCGCAGAGCACATTAAAGCAGACTGCAGCGTCACGAATGGTGTGGCTAAACTGCAAGTAAAAGGTATTAGTTAAAAATCTGCGACATTCAGACGAAGCGCACACTCGCCAACTTCAAGCGATGCTGACGACTGATGGAGAAGGAATAAATACAGCGAGAGGATTAATGTTCTTTGAGGAATGTAAGGTTGCACGCGCAGGCAACAGTCTTCAACTCAGACACCGCACTTCATAGAAAAGCGCTGAAAATGCGGCGTCGGATTGCTACCGCATCCGAACACTGGAAGTAATGGACATTTTATTTTTGTTGGTGCGTCGTCTTCTTGTAGCCTTCATGATTAAAGCACGAGTAGCGAGCGAGTGCAGCAGGAATAATCAGTGTACCTCGTAATAAACAGCGATGATTATGTTGCAGTTTAGATGTGTACAGTCTCTATAGTTATAAACGAATGCAAAACTGGTAGAAGCCGACCTCGGGGAAGATCAGTTTGGATTCCTTACAAATGGAACACGCGAGGCAATGCTGACCCTACCGCTTTATCTTACAAGATAGGTTAAGGAAAGGCAAACCTATGTTTCTAGCAATTGTAGACTTAGAGAAAGCTTTTGACCATGTTGACTGGAATACTCTCTTTCAAGTTCTGAAAGTGGCAGGGGTAAAATACAGGGAGCGAAAGGCTCTTTACAATTTATACAGAAATCAGATGGCAGTTACGAGTCGAGGGGCACGAAAGGGAAACAATGATTCAAAAGTGAGTGAGACAGGGTTGTAGCCTATCCCCAATGTTATTCAATCTGTATATTGAGCAAGTAGTAAAAGAAACAAAAGAAAAATTTGGAGTAGAAATTAAAGTCTATGGAGAAGAAATAAAAACTTTGAGGCTTTCCGACGACACTGTAATTCTGTCTGAGACAGCGAAGGACTTGGACGAACAGTTGAACGGAATGGATAGTTCTTGAAAGGAGGATATAAGGTGGAAATCAACAAAAGCAAAACGAGGGTAATGGAATGCAGTCGAATTAAATCAGGTGAGGCTGAAGGAAATTGGACACTTAAAGTAGTAGGTGTTTTGCTATTTGGGAAGCAAAATGACTGATGATGGTCGAAGTAGAGAGAATATCAAATGTTCACTGGCTGCAGCAAGGAAAGCGTTTCTAAATAAGAGAAATTTGATAAACATCGAGTATAGATTTAAGTGTCAGGAAGTCCTTTCTGAAAGTATTTGTATGAAGTACTAAGTGAAACACCAATAATTTTGAGTGCACAGTTCAGTTTTACATCGTGTAAATTTTGGCGCTGTTAAAGCAGTGGGAGCCTGATGGTATTAGTTCCGAAATCATTTGCATGATTTTACAAATTTTGATTTGCAAATTTTCGAACGTATGCTTCTAAATTCATGAATTTTCCTAACTGCATTTTTTTGCAAGTTATGCTAAAGCATTTATAAATAATGAAAATTATTCTTTTTCTTTCGTTTCGTGCGTGGTCTGATTTTGTCATGGAACCTTTCTTTCTTGTCTTTGGATATCGTTTTGCAGTTTTAGGTGTGAGCATGTGTTCTATAATTTGGATTTTTTAAAGTCCTTCTGCGTTTCCTTGTAGAATTAGATTTGATTTTTCTGTTGTACTCATAGCCGTGTTTTTTCTTTTCTTGTTAGTCCATTAAGATTCACTCTGAAGATGTGCAATAAAAATCAACTGTTTATTTTCATCATTGCATCTGAGAGTTTTCGGTTATTTGGCAAAGATGCATTTCTGATGTGAGTCCGTTTGTTTTTATGGAATTTTGGGTCTAGCATTTTTCTTTCTTTGATCTCCAACCCTTAAATTGGGCCAAGGTTAGTGTACAGCGCTCCTCGTTTGACTACGATATCATATTGTCCTTTTGTTGTATTTCATGAGAGGGATTTCATATTGTGTGTTTTTGTTGAATTGGAAGACCAATTCAACTTTATTTCTTATATATTCCATTACCTTTTTCTCGAGAACATTCCATCTGGTACAGTCTCCAAGGTATTTCAGTTCTTTGGCGATTTTTATGTTTTTTCTCCCACTTTTAAATCTTTCGGTTGGTTTGTCATGTTTATCATTTTTTTATCTTTTTGAAATAGATTTTGTGATCTATTTTTTCTGCTTGTTTTTTTAGCTGAAGAGTTTGTTATTATACTTAAAGTCCGCCCCGATAGCTGAGTGGTCAGCGCGACAGACTGTCAATCCAAAGGGCCCGGGTTCGATTCCCGGCTGGGTCGAAGATTTTCTCCACTCAGGGACTGGGTGTTGTGTTGTCCTAATTATCATCATTTCAGCCCCATCGACGCGCAAGTCGCCGAAGTAGCGTCAAATCGAAAGACTTGCACCAGGTGAACGGTCTACCCCACGGGAGGCCCTCGTCACACGACATTTCATTTCATTTTTCATTATACTCAAACATTTTATGTATGTTATCGTTATTATTAAAATCCTAGTAATTTGTGCTACATTAAAAGTGTGGATAACAGCAAACCGTATTTGGTTGGGAAGGGCGGGAGAAGGAAGAAGATAAGAAACTGTGATTCCTTCCCAGAAGTCCACCCTGCTCCTGCAACTGCTACGAAGAGGGATGCTAAATTGTGGGGCGTCGGTTGGGACAACCATGCTCTGTCGTACCCTCGGCTGGTGCATCTGCGTTCACCCTCACAAAGATATGCATTTTCATTATCTATAAATGTGTTCAAATGTGTGTGAAATCTTATTGGACTGCTAAGGTCATCAGTCCCTATGCTTTCACACTGACACTGGACATTCCGTCTTCAGGCCACGAGTGGCCTACCGGGACCATCCGACCGCCGTGTCATCCTCAGAAGAGGATGTGGATAGGAGGGGCGTGGGGTCAGCACACCGCTCTCCCGGTCGTTATGATGGAATTCTTGACCGAAAGCTTACACACTACTTAACCTAAATTATCCTAAGGAAAAACACACCCACCCATGCCCGAGGGAGGACTCGAACCTCCGCCGCGACCAGCCGCACAGTTCCAGACTGCAGCGCCCAGACCGATCGGCTAATCATGCGCCGTCATTATCTATAAACAAGGCGTTTTTACTATAACAGTTTTGTAATGAAAGTATGCTATGGAGCATTATAAAATAATGAGTGTACATAAATAAACAAAATTTACTTAACCAATCTAGTGAGCCTGCTTTTGTTGTCTCTAAATCTTTCACTTCTGTATGACCCCAACAGAATCATCATTTTGTATTTCAAAGTTGAGACTGGCTGCTGAAGGATTATGTTCATTTCCTTCCGGACAGCCTCCCTCCTGTGCTTCCTCATTGGGATCTCACAAACACGTGTACGATTTGTACAGTTTGATGAGTCGGATGTTTTTTCTGCTGGTTCAGTGCCTCACGTAATACGTTACGACGTTTACAATACCGAAACGAGACAGGCCACACGGCAAAACAGCGGCACACAACACATTTCGCGGTGGAAAGCACGTGTAGTCTATGTGAGACTTGCTTCGCAAGTCTGTTCCCAAGGTTAATGTGTAGCGTAGGGGCACAGTACAAAGCGTGGCACGGAAGAAAGGGGACCCGACTATGTTCTTAAGAATCTCCGTCCACGTAGTTTATATGAGATGTCGCAATGCATCAACAATGAGCGCTAGAGAATAATTACAAACAAATTGCAGATAAATAATATCCTAGACATTTCCGCCAAACATGCTAGACGGAAAAGCAGTGGTACACACCATTCTTTGAAGAAAAACATTCCACGCCGGTTGTGGCTGAACATTGTTCTGCAGAAATATAGCGTATCTCGCATTCCAAAATTCATTTACTGTCCCTGTAGGCTTTAAATTTTGTAGTTACATCCAATGGCACGCCAAACTATCGTACGTCTCATTTGTCTACCTTGCCGTTCACCAATCCGGCTGCCGGGTTGTCGTCCCCTTGGAACCATTCCATATGTAGGATCGGCTGAAGCAGGAGTCGTCCGAATACAGAAAAAACACTAATTTTTCTACTCTTTTATCATTCATTTCATATTCGATGACGTTTAGCCACCGTTGTTGTCTCATTCATTTCAGTCTCGCTCCCTCTCTCTCTCTCTCTCACTCTCTCTCTCTCTCTCTCACACACACACACACACACACACACACACACACTGTCTCTCTCTCATGTCGGATTATAATATATCAAATTCCCGCAGACCTACGTCGTCATATTCTGTCCCATTCGAACTCAGCCACATGCCGATAGTATGCTCTTAGATGAGGCGTACTACCACTTGATCGCTCTTCTCTGAATGAAGTTAGCTTAATATGACCTTCCACGTTCCAAAAGAGAGAACGCTGTAGGTAGTAGCCCTGTGACATTATCACAGCAGTCGTATGTACTTACCGGAACGGATTCAAGTACTTGATTATTGTCATTGTTTTTAAATCTTCATTTATGGGGCAAGTATCAATAAGTTTAGTTGAAAATGCGCTTAAAAAGACCTTTGTTAAGAGAGAAAATATTTCGAATGTAGCAATTTTCTTAAACGTTAGTGTAGAAGAAGAAGCGGGTAGCAAGTGGGAGGCTAATTAATAGGTTTTTTTTTTTTGTATCGCTGCAGTCCTCGGAATATGCTGAAATTGTTATTCGGGAAGACGTGCAGGAAAGTAGTCAGTGAGGTTCTGGGGTTCTGGAAGGTACCGATAGAGATGTGGAGTGGTGTTGACTCCAGTACCGTGCCCAGCTGCGCCAGGTTTCTCAGTTGAGGATCCATGCGCACACAAAATTGTTCAAATGGCTCTGAGCACTATGGGACTTAACTTCTGAGGTCATCAGTCCCCTAGAACTCAGAAGTACTTAAACCTAACTAACCTAAGGATATCACACACATCCATGCCCGAAGCAGGATTCGAACCTGCAACCATAGCGGTCGCGCAGTTCCAGACTGTAGCGCCCAGAACCGCTCGGCCACCCCGGCCGGCCATGTGCGAACAGCCCTATCAAAGTGGTCCCACAGAGTCTCAATAGGGTTTAAGTCTGAGGAGTTTGTTGGGCGTGGGAGCACACTGAACGCATCCTGGTACTCCTCCAACCAAGCACGTACACTGCGCGATGTGTGACACGTTGCATTGTCCTGCTTGTAAACGCTATAACGCGAGGAAAAAACAAGCTGGGTGTAGGGGTTGACATGGCCCGCAAGGATAGATACATACTTGCGTTGATCCGTTGAGCCTTCCATAATGACGAGATCACCCAGAGAATGCCACGAAAACGTTCCCCAAACCATCACGCTCACTCCTTCAGCCTGGACCCTTCCGGTGCCTGTTACAGGTTTTTGCTTTCAGATGTTCCACACTGTAAACGCCAACGGCCATCTATCAGAAGGAGCATAAAACGCGACTCATCTGAAACGGCCATCTGTAGCCACTCAGTGGACGTGTTGAGAGAGACACAGTAGGTAGCCCCTTTGTTCATCTGGGTGGTCAGTTGGTGAGCAATTGCATGCTTATTCACCGTACACATCGACGCAACAGTCGTTCACCCCTGTCCTTTCGGAAATTTGTGGCAAGGTCCTATGGGACCAAACTGATGAGGTCATTGGTCCTTAAGCTTACGCACTACTTAATCTAACTTAAACTAACTTTCGCTAAGGACAACAGACACACCCATGCCAGAGGGAGGACTCGAACCTCCGACTGGGGGAGCCGCACGGACCGTGACAAGGCGACCTGGACCGCGCGGCTACCCCACGCGGCTACCTCACGCCGCACCCCTGTCCTCTGCCTCCATGGCCCGTTGTGCACCAGAGTTCCCTCGGCGCCGATGTTTGATGGTTTCCTTCTGCCTTGCACGGTATACTTTAACCACTACGGCACGCGTACAGTTTACAATCTTAGCCGTTTCGGAAATGCTTCCACTCTTGGCACGAAAACCAATAACCGCGACCTCCTTGACGTCATATGAATCGTTTGATTTCCTCATTACGACAACTACTGCGCTGTTTTCCGCGCCCCCCTCCGACACGCTTAATATACCCTCCACTGATAGTGCTGCCACCTGCCGTCTGTGAGTGGTTATTGCACGTTGACGTCGAACAAAGGAGGTGTGATTGGGATTTGTAAAAATTTGCCAGTGAATGAGATGAGAAGTTTTAATGAGTACGAAATATACCTGATAATCTGAAGTCAAGCTGGGGATAATCCATGTTGTAATCAGATCAGCAATCTTTTATTAAACAAGCACATACACTGCTTTGTTAATGCCAAGTGTAACTCCACCCTTGGGTCAGTGTCACACGGTCTCACTAGTTGTTTTGAAGTTTTAGCTCTTCCTGATGTCTTCGTATTTGGAAATTTGTGGTAAATTCTATGGGACCAAACCGCTGACGTCATCGGTCCGTAGGGTTACACACTACTTAATCTAACTTAAACTAACGCTAAGGACAACACAAACACCCATGCCCAAGGGAGGACTCGAACCTCCGACGGAGGCAGCAGGCGAACCGTGGCAAGGCGCCCTAGACCGGACGGTCGTCGTATTACTTACGGGATATAAAACCATGCGTTAGCTTCGATTGCAACAAGACGACGTAAACATTTTTAATAAATACGATCAGGGTTATTTACAAAAAAGAATGGTTCTGAGTACTATGGGACTTAACTGCTGAGGTCATCAGTCCCCTAGAACTTAGAAGTACTTAAACCTAACTAACCTAAGGAAATCACACACACCCATGCCCGAGGCAGGATTCGAACCTACGACCGTAGCGATCGCGCGGTTCCAGACTGTAGCGCCTAGAAGCGCTCGGCCACTCCAGCCCGCTTATTTACATATTAATACTAGTAATGTGTATCGTACATGAAAATAATATGTGTGTGTATACTGAACGATTTTTGTGTTCCGAAAGCTACAGTGTCTAAAAAAAGCTCCAAACAAACTTTTTACGACTGTTTCATAAGTGGTAGAATGTAAAATTAATAGTAAGACTTATTATTATTCCTTGCATAATCATATTTTGTAACACAATCGAAACAGGTTTCTCCCTACATTGGAAATATTGGAAATCTTCAGACGCTGTTAGTCATGGGCAGCATTTGGAGAACACAAGGTTCATTACATAGTCTAGGAATGCTGGATAGCAGTTGGTTATCACACAGTTCTATGACAATTAGAAATCAAAATATTCGAATCTACAATACATAGACGGAAAATAAAATCCCAACATCAAGGAATAATTAATGTAGAGTAATGAAATTTCGGCATTATATTTGTCTAGGTAACATATTTAAGTGATACAAATTTACAGCTTATGTAAACGGGAGAAAAGCTGTTGCAAATGTGAAATGCTAGTACTTTAACAACCGGAGTAGCTGCTAGAACGTTGTATGAAACCATGCAAACGTGCATGCATTGTGTCGTACATGTGCCGTATGTCAGTTTGTGGAATGGAGTTCCCTACCTGTTGCACGTGGTCGGTCAATACAGGGACTGTTAATGCTGGTTCTGGATGACGCTAGAGTTGTCGTCCGATGATATCCCATATGTGCTCGCACTGTGTGCTGTGTACAGTAGAAGAACAGTTCTGAGGCGATGACTGTTTGTATCTACATGACAGCGCACCCTGTCAGCAAGCAGCATTTTTGAAGCAGTGGGTTGTGGAAGACAACATCTCTGAACACCCTCCCCATTCTCGATCTAAACCCAATGGAGCAGTTTCGGGACGAGTTAGAACGTTGACTTCGCTCCAGAATTCAGCGTCCAAGATCACTACCGTCTCTTATCTGGTCTCCTGGAGAAAAATGGTCTATCATTCCTCTGCGAACATTCAGACACGCTACTGAAAGTGTCCCCATCAGAGTTGAGACCGATATTAATGTCCCCGAACAGGTGTCCCGATACTTTTTGATGAGACAGTCTAATTGTATTGTTACCTGTTCCATATGTAATTGAAATTTTGACTGAGATCTCATGGAAATGATGGGAACTACGATCTAATCAAGCACAGAGGAGGCGGTCTGGCAGGAAAAGCAGTAAGAAGCCGCCACAACTGCACAGCGCAGCGGAGCTTCATCAGAATGAGTGCATCTGTACATATCTGTAATGAATACGTATACTGCTGGCCATTAAAATTGCTACACCACGCTGATGACGTGCTACAGACGCGAAATTTAACCGACAGGAAGAAAATGCTGTGATATGCAAATGATTAGCTTTTCAGAGAATTCACACTATGGCGCCGGTGGAGACACCTACAACGTGCTGACATGAGGAAAGTTTCCAGCCTATTTCTCATACACAAACAGCAGTTAACCGGCGTTGCCTGGTGAACGTTGTTGTCATGCCTCGTGTAAGGAGGAGAAATGCGTACCGTCACGTTTCCGACTTTGATAAAGGTCGGATTGTAGCCTATCGCGATTGCGGTTTATCGTATCGCGACATTGCTGCTCTCGTTGGTCGAGAGCCAATGACTGTTAGCAGAATATGGAATCGCTGGGTTCAGGAGAGTAATACGGAACGCCGTGCTGGATCCCAACGGTATCACTAGCAGCCGAGATGACAGGTATCTTATCCGCGTGGTGTAACGGATCTTGCAGCCACGGGTTGATCCCTGAGTCAACAGATGGGGACGTTTTTCTGGATACAGAAAATGTTCGACTGCTGCCCTGGCCAGCACATTCTCCAGATCTCTCACCAATTGAAATGTCTTGTCAGTGGTGGCCGAGCAACTGGCTCGTCACAATACGCCAGTCCCTACTCTTGATGGACTGTAGTATCGTTTGAAGCTGCATGGGTAGCTGTACCTGTACACGGCATCCAAGCTGTGCTTGACTGAATGCCCAGGCGTATCAAGACCGTTAGTACGGCCACAGGTGGTTGTTCTGGGTACTGATTTCTCAGGATATATGCACCCAAACTGTGTGAAAATGTAATCACATGTCAGTTCTAGTATAATATATTTGTCCAATGAATACCCGTTTATCATCTGCAATTCTTCTTGGTGTAGCAATTTTAATGGCCAGTAGTGTATTTGAGTTCCCCATCACGTTTCTCTGTCTCTAGGCGAAGACTAATTTCAGGAACTACAATAGGGACTATAATACGGTTTTCACTAAGAGACTCATTCTAGAGGAAGGTTTATGTATATTGCCACCTATTATAATCAAGTCCTCCACCCATGCGAATCTGGCGAGAGGGGAAGGGGTTGCTAGTATAAATTATTCATGAAAAATGTGCTTCTGCGCTACGTTTTACAAAGACTAACAGATACTTCTATCATGAACGGTCAGTGAAGAATTGCATCATTCTCAGAAAGATTAACTCATTCGATAAACATATAAAGGTATTGTTGATTTTAACAGTGGTCTAACACAGGAAACATCTACAGTAAGGTGTAGGAGCCTTTTAGAGTAACATTGATGTAACTTTCGATATCGTTTTACAATGTAATTATTTGACCACTCCATCTGTTTCCAATTCAGCAGTCATACCTACGTATTTTAATATGTCAAGTATATTGCTACGGTGAGAAATCCTGCATATCGGTTGTACCTTCAAAATTGTGACAGTTGTGACAGTACCTACTGCGGTTGCACTTAACTCGCGTTAGGAGCGCCATCATACGTTGATTTTTCTCACGCTGTTATATGTATCGAAACAATCTGTTAAGAAGTAGTAGTAGTATCACACGGTGATTGAGAAGGTACGCCGTTTTTCAACTTTTTACAATAACTTTATTAAGGCTGAGCACTGTGGGACTTAACTTCTGAGGTCATCAGTCCCCTAGAACTTAGAACCACTTAACCTAACTAACCTATGGACAACGCACAAATCAATGCCCGAGGCAGGAATCGAACCTGCGACCGCAGCAGTCGCGCGGTTCCGGACTGAAGGGCCTAGAATCGCTCGGTCACAGCGGCCGGCAAAACTTTATTAATGCAGGTCTTAATGATGTACAAACACAGACGTGTTATTCAGTGCTTGAAGTTTCTTGCGATGTGTAGCACTTGCATCTGAAAAGACCACATCACTAAGATGAGCTCCGCCTTTATCGGAGCACTCATGAACACGAACTATGAACCTTGCACCCAAAGCGTTCTCCAGGACAGCAACAAGAATACCGGCTTCTTCTCTACGGATGTTGGTTTCCAGCGCCTGGAGGTCTGCACGACGATTTTCGAACGCTCTGGACCGAAAAAAAATGGGAGCCGCCAGAAAGGATGAAAGTGCCGGCCACGCCACATCACGAGATCGGGAGATAAGACGTCAAGGAAACCGTTCACGAAGTCCGTCCATTGATAGACGAGTGATGTACGCAGTTTCACCGTCCTATTGATATCATCTGATTGGATGGGGTTGCTATTGTAGCGCAGGGAAAATAAAATTTGGAATCACGGACACATATCACTCGGAACGCACAGTACGTGTTGCACCATTGTTGTCCCGGAAGAAATATGGACTGGCGATCCCAGCTGTAGTGAATCCACATCAAACCGTTAATCTCGGACTGCGTAGCGCCTCTTCATGGACTTGCTGTGGATTCACAGTACCCCAAAAACTCCAGTTTTGCTTGTTAACTGAAGTGTCCCTCGTCAGTCAATGTCAGATAGTCAACAATAACTGCATTAGCAATTCACATTTCCAGAAACGTATCACAAAACCGGGCATATGTGACCTTGTTGGTGGGCCTTAAGCGTTGCACTACCTGTGTCTTGTAGGACCGTGGATGCAAATCTAGGTGTATAGTGCGTCGTACGCTACCGTAACTCATGTTTAGTGTCTGCGATCTGCGGTGGAGCTATCGTCGAGGTCCTGCTGAACTGATGCCCGCACAAGATCAATGTTTTCCCCGTGTCCTCACATTTCGCAATTGTTCAAGAGATTTGGCATCACGCACTTAGCCACACCTTCACCACTGAGCTATCCAAAGCCGTGTGGTATGGCCATCTGGGAGGTTACATCGTTGGTTTAATCTGCAGAAAACAACTCGTTGGGTCGTTACTATTGGCTTCGTTTCAGTGTGAAGCTCTACCAGCTGGACATGGCCTTGCGCATTCCAATTCACCATCGCAACTGAACTTCCCACTCCCTCGCAATGCTGCTAGCATGTAACCGACTACTTCTGCACACACCCGCAGTCACAATGACCAACTGAAAAGAAGTGTTCTTTCTGACTCACCCTGTAGTTCTGCGTTTGGCCTTAGACGTGCCAATCGGGTCCGACCGACCGCCGTGTCATCATCTGGCAAAGGCGTCACTGGATCCGGTACGGAGGGGCGTGTGATCAGCATACCGCTCTCCCGGTCTTTGTTCGGTTTCTTGCCCTTGGAACCACTACTAATCGAGTAAGTGGCTCCTCAGTTGGCCTCAAAAGTCTGAGTGGATCTCGTACCAGGCCTCCCACCAAGGAAAAATTCCTGCCAGTACCAGGAATCCAACCCGGGTCCTCCATATAGCAACTACGGAGGCAGGCTTGCTGGAAGCACAGCCATTTTTGGTGGGATGTAATGTGATAATGCTCGAGGGAGCGAAATTAGATAACTACTAATAGTAATGAAATTTCGAAATAAAAGAATAGCTTACTGACGAAATGACTTCTTTTAAGAAAGTTTATTATTTTCCAAAATGTGATCCTGTTTTAAGAATTGGACTGGTTCAAGTTGCCTATTTTGTAATAGTCTTTTGCTACTTTCGTCGCAAACTGAGACTATACTGTGTGTGTGTGTGTGTGTGTGTGTGTGTGTGGGAGTGAGTGTGTGTGTGTGTGTGTGTGTGTGTGTGTGTGTGTGTGCAGCGATAGCCATCAAATCAGGTAATTAGGAAAGTGGTAGCGGTTTCGTCTGGAAGGTATTTGGTGAAAGTTCAGCCTGCGGCCGTACCACTGTGCATTAGTAGCCGCCTGCGTCTCCAAACGGGTTTCAGCCAGCACCTTGACACTAAATCGCGGCCGTGGCATTAAATAAGGTCGTCGCTGACTCAACAAACTTGTCAACTGCGCCGTTGAAGCGAAAACTACTTACTTACGGTCTCTCCTGAATAATACTAACATCAATACAGAAAGAACAAAGTAATATTCGAAATTTAAGGCAGCAGTACTTGTACTATAACAATACGTGCAGCTGACATAACAAACCTGCTCTCTACTCTACTGCGGGGTACAGGTTGTTGTTGTTGTTGTTGTTGTGCCGGCCGGAGTAGCCGAGAGGTTCAAGGCGCCACAGTTTGGAACCGCGCGACCGCTACGATCGCAGGTTCGAATCCTGCCTCAGGCATGGATGTGTGTGATGTCCTTAGGTTAGTTAGGTTTAAGTACTATCATAACGCTCTCAGTTGAACCTTAGTCTTCACGGAGAGGTCTTGCATACGTACATCATAAGGGTCACTGTTGCTGTTAAACGAGGCGTCGTTACGGAGTTCTTAGAACTCTGCAAGGAATTCAAAGGTTTGTGGGGTATTTATGACAAGCGGTATTGCAACAAGGATGCTAGAAACCAGTGACTACAAATCCTTGCTGATAAACTGTAGCCGGTGGTATATTTATAGGGGACTGATGGCCTCGGAAGTTAAGTCCCATAGTGCTCAGAGCCATTTGAACCATTTGTTGTTGTTGCTGTTGTGGTCTTCAGTCCAGAGACTGCTTTGATGCAGCTCTCCATGCTACTCTATCCCGTGCAAGCTTCTTCATTTCCGAGTAACTACTGCAACCTACATCCTTTGAATCTGGTTTATTCATCTCTTGTTCTCCCTCTACCACTTTTACCCTCCATGCTTCCCTCCTTCACTAAATTAGTGATCCCTTGATGCGGCAGAACGTGTCCTACTAACCGATTCCTTCTTCTAGTTAAGTTGTGCCACAAATTCCTCTTCTCCCCGATTTTATTCAGTACCTCCTCATTAGTTACGTGGTCTATCCATCTAACCTTCAGCATTCTTCTGTAGCACCACATTTCGAAAGCTTCTATTCTCTTCTTGTCTAAACTATTAATCGTCCATGTTTCACATCCATACATGGCTGCACTCCATACAAATACTTTTAGAAAAGAGTTCCTGACACTTAAATCTATACTCGATGTTATCACATTTCTCTTCTTCAGAAACGCTTTCCTTGCCATTGCCAGTCTATATTTTATATCCTCTCTACTTCGACAATCATCAGTTCTTTTGCTCCCCAAATAGCAGAACTCATCTTCTACTTTAATTGTCTCATTTCCTAATCTAATTCCCTTAGCATCGCCTGATTTAATTCGACTACATGCCATTATCCTCGTTTTGGTTTTGTTGATGTTCATCTTATATCCGCCTTTCAAGACACTGTCCATTCCGTTCAACTGCTCTTCCAGGTCCTTTGCTGTCTCTGACAGAATTACAGTGTCATCGGCAAACCTCAAATTTTTTATTTCTTCTCCATGGATTTTAATTCCTTACAGGTAGCGAATGAATTACCCATAGGCTAGGTGAAAAATTCCACCCAATGAACTGCTTAGCAAAGTCTTCGAAACTTTGGCATATGATGCGAAAAGCCTTTCGGCGACGTGTATGATTGGAGTTGTAGAATTAAAGAAGACGCACCGGCATTGACGGATACTGATTGTTTCTGATCCTTGCCATCTTCGTCTATCAGACTAAAAATGTTCGTGTGGAGATCCTCGAAAGTTTAATTGACACTCTTCTTTTTCCTGGCCTTGTCTCGTATGTTACGGGTCAGCAAGTTAATCTGGATTTGGCAGAGGTACAGAATGGCCGGATGGCTTCCAGACCCCCTCCCCATTCCCCCCCGGGCAGAAACTGTGTACGCCATCTATTTACGTCTAGCGTTAGCCATGTGAAAGTGTTAGAACCTATTCGAAATGTATGCAAATTTCGTAACTAGTGTGGCACGTGGGTACCAGCCCGATAATCACCTATTCGGATGTGGGAAATCCTCAGAACGTCACATTAATGTGACTTGATTGTATACTTGCGTACATATGAAAATTCATCACAAAGTACCCTATTAACTTAGCGGAAACCTCACCTCGACGTATTTACTCGTTTCAGTATACAGGGCTACGATAAATGATCCTTTTGTTTTCAGTGTTTTATATTTTACAAAGTATTACATTCACATATGTTATTGACGCCTGGATAAAACTGCGTATTCACGGAGTTTCCATTGTGCACACCAGTTGGTGTTACGAGTGCAACGCCTTGAGAAAACTGTGACAAAGCAAGAAAAGAGATTGTGGGTTGTAATATGCGATATGTTTATCGTTACAGCAGTGCAGCGCTCATTCAGGAGGAATTATGGGAAAGAAACACCATGCAAGCAGAGCAGCGTGCATTGTTATCGACAATAAAGCAACAGAAGATGCCACGAACTTGGAAAAGCCGCAGCGTTTGTGGAAGATCGTCTGTAGCACTGCCGTATCATAACGCTCGTCAGTTGAACCTTAGTCTTCACGGAGAGGTCTTGCATACGTACATCATAAAGGTCACTGTTGCTGTTAAACGAGGCGTCGTTACGGAGTTCTTAGACCTCTGCAAGGAATTCAAAGGTTTGTGGGGTATTTCGGACAAGCGGTATTGCAACAAGGATGCCAGAAACCAGTGACTACAAATCCTTGCTGACGAACTGTAGCCGGTGGTATATTTATAACGAAATACGTTAGTTTTCACCTCATTAGAAAGCAGGATAATTGACACAACGCCCTCAACGAAGGACGATGTCCCAAAAATAAACCGAGCGAGGTAGCGCAGTGGTTAGACACTGGACTCGCATTCGGGAGGACGACGGTTCAATCCCGCGTCCGGCCATCCTGATTTAGGTTTTCCGTGATTTCCCTAAATCTACCAAGAGCATCCCATGCACGCTCTATAGGATTTAGGTGTGGGGAGTATACAGGCCATTCCATACGTTAAATATCTTCACCTTCTAATGTGTCCGATACCTCAGCAGTCTTATGAGAGCAGACACTGTTGTCCATAAACAGAAAGTCGGGACCTACCGCAGCCCTTAACAGCTGTACAGATTAACGTATATCATCCAGAATACTCTCCATGCAATTCTGCTGTGCTGTACCGGTACCTCGCACAAAGATATGCAGCGGTATTCGGCCATTGTACATGGCGCCTGCCCTCACTACAACGCCAGGCCATACCGATGATATTGGTGAATATTCTCTAATGTTTAACGTGTTCTCCTCTCTCTCTCCACACGAACTGGTGTGGGATTCGTCGGATAAAGTCACTCTGGACCATCGTTGGTCCTAACAACATGCTATCTACACCAACGAGCCGGCCGCAGTGGCCGAGCGGATCTAGGCGCTACAATCTGGAACCGCGTGACCGCTACGGTGGCAGGTTCGAATCCTGCCTCGGGCATGGATGTGTGTGATGTCCTTAGGTTAGGTAGGTTTAAGCAGTTCTAAGTTCTAGGGGACTGATGACCTCAGAAGTTAAGTCCCATGGTGCTCAGGGCCATTTGAGCCGCACACCAACGAACACTTTCTCGAAGATGTCGTGAATGAAGGGTGATAGATTTAACAGGCCTCCAAGCATATAAACCAGCCTGGTTTAATCATCGCTAAATGGTTCTGGCAGAGCAGTTGCAAGGTCTACAGCGATCCGCCTACGAGGGAGATATCTGTTCCTTTTCACCACTAGGGCTACGAATCGATCCTCTTGCGGTGTGATGGTTTGTCTAGGACCACCGGTGTACTTTCGCACAGCATTTCCACCTTCGGTGGGCTTATTTAAATAGCTAGATGACACTGTGACCCACTACTGTGGCCACAGTCGTGACACTTGGGCCAGCTTCAAGCCGTCTAACTGCTCGTCCACGATCGTAACCACAGAAATGATATGTTGCTGTCATTTCGCCGTACGTCACGGAATGTCGCACTAATCGGTTCCACAACCTTCGTCAAACACCGTACTGCATGAACTATCTAATGCATACAGAGTGTACGTGCAAAGACGTCACTGCAGATAATACGTCTCACCCTCTACATTTCCTTCTGCCACCACTGATCGCGTGTTCCGTAGTAGTTGTCGGTTGTTCCACAACAGTTAGCACTTGTTCGGTAGCAAGTGTCAGTTATTGCTTAGCAATTGTCAAGGAAGTGTTATAGGCCCTTTGCTGTTCCTTATCTATATAAACGATTTTGGAGACAATCTAAGCAACCGTCTTAGGTTGTTTCAAATGACGCTGTCGTTTATAGACTAATAAAATCATCAGAAGGTCAAAACAATTTCCAAAACGATTTGGAAAAGATTTCTAAATGGTGCGAAAATTGGCAGTTGACCCTAAATAACAAAAACTGTGAGGTCATCCACTTGAGTGCTAAAAGGAATTAGTTAAACTTCGGGTACACGATAAATCAGACTAAACTAAAGGTCGTAAATTGAAATAAATACCTGGGTATTACAATTACGAACAACTTAAATTGGAAGGAACACATAGAAAATGTTGTGCGGAAGGATAACCAAAGAACTGCGTTTTATTGGCAGGACACTTTCAAAATGTAACAGATCTACTAAGGAGACTGCCTGCACTACGCTTTTCCGTTCTCTTTAAGAACACTGCTGCGCAGTGTGGGATCCTTAAGAGATAGGACTGACGGAGTATATCGAAAAAGTTCAAAGAAGAGCAGCACGTTTTGTATTATCGCGAAATATGGGAGAGAGTGTCACAGAAATGATACAGGATTTGGGCTGGATACCATTAAAAGAAAGGCGTTTTTCGTTGCGACGGAATCTTATCACGAAATTCGATTCGCCAACTTTCTCCTCCGAATGCGAAAACATTTTGTTGTCACCGACCTACATAGTAGGTAGTACCTCGGTGAAATCACCGAACCAGAAGGACTTGAAAAAATAGCACAAAAACGCAGATTGCAGAAAATCAAGAAAGATTCCGGACTTGTTTCAGATTTGTATAACAAAAATGCCTGTCAAAAGGCACTAAAATCAGACACCACAACACAGTAATCAAACCGACAGTCACACATCCAAGTGAAACACTCTCACCAAATCGAAAACTAGATTTACAAGAAATTATGAAAGTAGGGAGAAAGATTATTAGAAAAATTCTGGGACAACGACACACACAAGATGGATAAGTATTACAAACCATCCAGAAACAGAAAAAGGATCAAATATTGAAATTGACATCAGAAGGATACGAATGAAGTTCTATGGACACCTTGACATATTACCTGGAAACAGACTAACTAAACGTATTTCGGCAGCACCTGAGAGATTTATATCAAATAAATCAACAAACAACGGAGCTGATCCTCCTTGGTACGCAAAACGGGTCAGAAGACTGTTGCAGAAATAACGAAAAAACACGCCAAATTTAAACGGAAGCAATATCTCCAAGATTGCCGATACTTTACGGAAGCTCGAAATTTAGGGCGAACTTCAATACGAGATGCTTATAACAGTTTCCATAAGGAAACTTTCTCTCGAAACCTGACAGAAAATCCAAAGAGATTCTGGTCGTATGTGAAGTATGTTAGCAGCAAGAAATACTCAATGGCTTCTCTGCCCGATAGCAATGGAGATACTATCGAAGACATTGCTGCCAAAGCAGCCTTCCAAAATGCCTTCACAAAAAAGACGAAGTAAATATTCCAGAATTCGAATCAAGAACAGCTGTCAACATGAATAACGTAGAAGTAAATATCCTCGGAGTAGTGAAGCAACTTAAATCACTTAATAAAAGCAAGTATTCTGGTCCAGACTGTATGTCAATTAGGTTCCTTTCAGAGAATGATGATGCATTAGCTCCATACTTGACAATTATAAACAACCGTTCACTCGAAGAAAGATCCGTACCCAAAGACTAGAAAGTCGCAAGGTCACACCAATATCCAAGAAAGATAGTAGGAGTAATCGACTTAATTACAGGCCCTTATCGCAACGTCGATATGCAGCAGGATTTTGGAACATACACTCCTGGAAATGGACAAAAGAACACATTGCCACCGGTGTGTCAGACCCACCATACTTGCTCCGGACACTGCGAGAGGGCTGTACAAGCAATGATCACACGCACGGCACAGCGGACACACCAGGAACCGCGGTGTTGGCCGTCGAATGGCGCTAGCTGCGCAGCATTTGTGCACCGCCGCCTTCATTGTCAGCCAGTTTGCCGTGGCATACGGAGCTTCATCGCAGTCTTTAACACTGGTAGCATGCCGCGACAGCGTGGACGTGAACCGTATGTGCAGTTGACGGACTTTGAGCGAGGGCGTATAGTGGGCATGCGGGAGGCCGGGTGGACGTACCGCCGAATTGCTCAACACGTGGGGCGTGAGGTCTCCACTGTACATCGATGTTGTCGCCAGTGGTCGGCGGAAGGTGCACGTGCCCGTCGACCTGGGACCGGACCGCAGCGACGCACGGATGCACGCCAATAGCGTAGGATCCTACGCAGTGCCGTAGGGGACCGCACCGCCACTTCCCAGAAAATATAAGACACTGTTGCTCCTGGGGAATCGGCGAGGACCATTCGCAACCGTCTCCATGAAGCTGGTGATCGTCGAGGGGACACTGAATAGTGCACGGTACATCCAAACCGTCATCGAACCCATCGTTCTACCATTCCTAGACCGGCAAGGGAACTTGCTGTTCCAACAGGACAATGCACGTCCGCATGTATCCCGTGCCACCCAACGTGCTCTAGAAGGTGTAAGTCAACTACCCTGGCCAGCAAGATCTCCGGATCTGTCCCCCATTGAGCATGTTTGGGACTGGATGAAGCGTCGTCTCACGCGGTCTGCACGTCCAGCACGAACGCTGGTCCAACTGAGGCGCCAGGTGGAAATGGCATGGCAAGCCGTTCCACAGGACTACATCCAGCATCTCTACGATCGTCTCCATGGGAGAATAGCAGCCTGCATTGCTGCGAAAGGTGGATATACACTGTATTAGAGCCGACATTGTGCATGCTCTGTTGCCTGTGTCTATGTGCCTGTAGTTCTATCAGTGTGATCATGTGATGTATCTGACCCCAGGAATGTGTCAATAAAGTTTCCCCTTCCTGGGACAATGAATTCACGGTGTTCTTATTTCAATTTCAGGAGTGTATATTGTGTTCGAACATTATGAATTACCTCTCCGAAAACGGTCTATTGACACACAGTCAACACGGATTTACAAAACATCGTTCTTGTGAAATACAATTAGCTCTTTACACACACGAAGTGTTGAGTGCTATTGACAAGGGATATCAGATCGATTCCGTATTTCTGGATTTCCGGAAGGCTTTCGACACTGTACCGCAAGAGCGACCTGTAGAGAATTTGCGTGCTTATGGACTATCGTCTGAGCTACGTGACTGGATTCGTTATTTCCTGTCAGAGAGGTCACAGTTCATAGTAACTGATGGTAAGTCATCGAGTAAAACAGAAGTGATTTCTGGCGTTCCCCAAAGATAGTGTGATAGGCCCTTTGCTATTCCTCATTTGTATAAACGAGTTAGGATACGATCTGAGCAGCCATCTGAGGTTGTTTGCAGATGACGCTGTCGTTTATCGACTAGTAAAGTCATCAGAAGATCAAAACGAATTGCAAAACGATTTAGAAAAGATATATGTATTGTTCGAAAATTGGCAATTGAGCTGAATAACGAAAATTGTAACGTCATCCACGTGAGAGCTGTAAGACATCCATTTAACTTCGTTTAGACGATAAATAAGTCAAGTCAAATCTAAGAGCAATAATTTCAACTATATACTTAGGAATTACAATTAGGAACAACTTAAATTAGAAGGAATACCTTGGAAATGTTGTGGGGAAGGCTAACAAAAAACTGCGTTTTATTAGCAGAACACTTAGAAAATGTGACAGATCTACTAAAGGCAGTGCCTGCACTACCCTTGTCTGCCCCCTCTTAGAATACTGCTGAGCAGTGTGGGATCCTTGCCAAATAGGATTGACGAAGCACATCGAGAAAGTTCAAAGAAGGGCAGCACGTTTTGTATTATCGAGAAATAGAGGAGGGAGTGTCACTGAAATGATACAGGATTGCGAGTGCAAAATTGTAGGGTTCCCCTTAATAGATCACACGAGCACTACACGCAGTAAGCGGCTGCTAGGGCAGCGGAGTACGTGTGACGTGCACATGGGGCTTTTTTAGGTAAGATAAACCCTCCCTTGGGCTCAAAGACGATTTGCCTGTTAAAGCAGCCAGGGTGACCTCAGAGAATCTTGGGCCTCGCGGATCAGAGATAGAAAAGATTAATACGATTTTAGTAAACTGCAGGAGCATCCAAGGAAAGGTCCCCCAATTAGTATCGCTTACTGAAGGCTATAATGCAGAGATAGTATTGGGACCAGAAAGCTGGTTGAAACCAGACATCAGTGACAACGAAGTCCCAAGTTTAGATTGGAATATTTATCATAAGGAAAGTTAGTCGCCAATGGTGGCGGCGTGTTTATTGCAGTAAAAAAATCGATAAAATCTAGTGACGTTATCACGGATTCCGAATGTGAATTAATCTTCCCTAAGCAAATACGTTCCGAGTAAGGTTTTGAACGGGTGGGATAGGTCCACCATGGTTTAATAGCCGTGTTAGGAAAGCGCTTCGTATACAAAGAGTACTTCATCTCAGACTCAAGAAAATAAAACACCTCGATGACAAAAAAAAACTAAAACGGATCGAAAATGAGCGTAGGAGAGCAATGAGAGAAGAGTTCAGTCATTTTGAAAGTAAGACGTTGTCAACCGACATGAGCAAAACCCTAAGAGATTTTGGTCGTATGTAAAATCAATAAGTGGGTCAAAATCACCTATTCATTCTCTCAGTGACCACACCGGCACCGAAACAGAAGATAACCGAAGGCCGAAATACTGAATTCGGTATAGCGAATTTGTTTCACTGTGGAAGAGCCTAATACTTTCCCTCCTTTCAATCGTAGTACGAACGTCGAAATGGCAGTTGTTGAGATAACCGACCGCGGAATTGAAAAGCAGTTGCAATCGCTTAGTAGTGGAAAGATGTCAGGACCAGATGAGCTACATATAATATTCTCGTGCAGAGATTATGTGTAAGAACTTGCCTCCCTTCTAGCAGTAATTTAACGTAGATCGCTTGAGCAACGAAAGGTACTTAACCACTAGAAAAAAAGCAGGTCATTCCCTTTTTTAAGAAAGGCCTTAAGACAGATCCACACAATTATAGACCTATATCGTTGACGTCAATCTGTTGTAGCATTATGGAATATGTTTTATGCTCAAGAATTATGACATTTTGGAAAATGAACATATTCTCTATAAAAACCAACATGGATACCGCAAACAGAGATCTTGCGAAACTCAGTTCGCTCTGTTTCTCCATGAGATCCACAGGCCGGCTGGGGTGGCCGAGCGGTTCTAGGCGCTACAGTCTGGAAACGCGCGACCGCTACGGTCGCAGGTTGGAATCCTGCCTGGGGCATGGATGTGTGTGATGTCCTTAGGTTAGTTAGATTGAAGTAGTTCTAAATTCTAGGGGACTGATGACCTTAGAAGTTAAGTCTCATAGTGCTCAGAGCCATTTGAACCATTTTTTGAGATCCACAGCGCAGTGGACAACGGCCATCAGACTGATGTCGCGTTCCTTTATTTCAGTAAGACATTTGACATCGTTCCGCATTGCCGTTTAATCAAACAAATACGAGCTTCCGGAGTATCGGAGCAGACTTGCGATTGTATTCAAGACTTTCTTTCAGATAGAACTCAACACGTCGCTCTTAACTGATCTAAATCGACATATGTAAAGGTAATATCCGGAGTACCACAGGGAAGTGTGATAGGACAGTATATAAATGATCTAGTAGAAAGCGTTGGATGCCCTTTAAGGCTATTCGCAGATGATGCAGTTGTCTATACCAAAGTAGCAACGCCAGAAGATAGTAAGAATTTGCAGAACGACTTGCAGAGAACTGATGAATGGTGCATGCTCTGGCAGTTGACCCTGAACGTATATAAATGTAACATATAGCGCATACATAGGAAAAGAAATCCACTACTGTACAGCTGCACTGTTGATGACAAACAGCTGGAGACAGCTTCTGCAGTAAAATATCTAGGCGTTACTATCCAGAGCGACGTTAAGTGGAATGGTCACATGAAACAGATAGTGGGAAAGGCAGTTGCCAGACTCAGATTCAACGAAAAAATCTTAAGGAAATGTAACTCATCCACGAAAGAAGTGGCTTATAAGGCGCTTGTTCGCCCGATTCTTGAGTATTGCTCATCTATTTGGGAACCCTATCAAGCAGACTGATAGAGGAGATAGAGAAGATCCAACGAAGAGCTGCGCGTTTCGTCACAGGAATGTTTAGCTGGCGAGAGAGCGCTACGGAGATTCTAAACAAACTCCACTGACTGACGTTGCAATACAGACGTTGTATGTCACGGAGGGATTTACTATTGAAATTTGGGGACAGAACTTTTCAGGGGGAGTCGGAAAACATGTTACTTCCCTCCATATACATCTCATGTATTCGAGAAAAAAGAGCCAATACAGAGGCTTACCGATCATCATTCTTCTCACGCACTATTCGCGAGTGGAACAGGATGGGAGGGATCAGATAGTGATACCGAAAGTACCCTCCGCCACGCGCCATTAGGTGGCTTGCGGAATATGATGTAGATGTTGATGTAGATCATTAGAACAAAGGCGTTTTTCGTTGCAGCGGAATCTTCTCACGAAATTTTAATCACCAACTTTCTCCTCCGAAGGCGAAAATATTTGTTTGACGGCGACCCACATAAAGGAAACGATCACCATGATAAAATAAGGAAAATCAGAGCTCTCGCCGAAAGGTATAGGTGTTCGCTTTTTCCGCGCTGTACGAGATAGGTATAATAGAGAATTATTGTGAAGATCGTTCGATGAACCCTCTTCCAGGCACTTAAATTTGATTTGCAGAGTATCCACGTAGATGTAGGTGTAGACGTAGACTATGTGACATCACTAAAGCATCAGTACTCTGGATAACTGAAGTTAAGAAGGATTTGATAAAAGCAAAAATAACGTAACAAACATATCATACAGGTATACATCCAGATGCAAAATTGGTAAGTTTACTCCAGAAACGGAACCAAAACCATACCGACCAAAGTGGGCCCGAGAAAGAAAGAAGGCCTTCGAGGAGAAAATGAATAAATTTTGGCAAAATAAGAAGAACCCTAAGAAAGATTGAAAACCACCTGCTTATCGTCCTTCAGTGGGAACATTCGCTAATAATAATAATATTATAATAATAGTAATTCCGTATGCCTCAACATCCTGGTACAAATCTTTCAGTAGGACACCACTTAAGTGATGTGCGTGTCTCTAACCTAACCCGGTAATTCTACAGGGTAAAGGGGACCCACAGCTTAACGTGGAAGACGAGTCATGTTCCATTTCTGGCAAAACTTCATATCACCGATAGGTGAAGGCTAGATTAAAGGCAGCCTGAAAATTCCGTGGTCCGACTGGCATTAGATTCCACGAACTTTCGGATTCCGGATACGCCCTTTTCCACCATGCTCGACTTTGAATGAATGAAGAAAATACTTTTCACATATAAATTGCTCTTTAGTTTGCAGAATTATTCTCGTCGGCATTCGTCTTGGGGGGGAAAGCGGTAAGTGGTAACTTCACAGGAACATCGTGGAAAGAGACCAACTTGGTTGCCATAAGATTCATATGTGTGGAGGTATCAAGGTAGCCGGGTGGAGCATCACATCTTCATTGGTGACTGAAAGAGTACTGTTAACGCTCAGAAGTACAGAAATCACGTACTGCAGCCGTATGTCCAAATACTTTACTTTAACTTCTGAATGTACTTTGAAACGCATCGAGGCTGGCCATACGGCGCTGCACCAGTTACTACAGTCTTTTCATGGTTGTGCTTTTTTTATTTTTGTTAACAATAGGAAGTAAATTTTAGTAGTTTTATTCAGAACAACCCTCTAATATACAGCTTGGCTTTCGCTCTTTGTGAGGTAGCATCTATGATTTGATTATTTAAAGCTTTGTTCTTGTTATAATATGAAGTTGGTTTCTTGTTATCATATTCTAGAAATTAATTTCGCTAGAAGCAACTCAGTTGAAATTGCTGGTAAGAATATTAGTTTGTGTTAACTAGAAGTTTTATCAGAAAATGTTTTCTTTTGGAAAAGTCAAGTCGCAACTTTGAAAGTATCTGCTAGTAGTAAAAATAAAGAATTACAAAGAGATGAGTAATCAAACAACCAACCGAAAGCAATTGCCGACATTTAAGGTAAAATTTTGTTACGTTTCTATTTTTGACGTCTGAGTGGTAAAGAGCACATTGTTGTACATCTATCAATAGCGACAAAAGCTGCAATGTCCTAACTGGCTATTTGGCTAACCACCAACAATTCGTGGTATCATACAGCACCTTTAAACCTAAATCCCACGACAGTGGTATAGGGCTTGAAGCCGCCACCTGCATTATTTGGAGCCAGTGTGACGCTGCTCTGAACTGTGACTTTTCACATAAGCACCTCATCCAGACTCTCTTTTAAATGGCCATAACGTCCCTCTGCATCGTGCTACTCTGGCGGACGAATTATTCACGGGTGAAAACATCCACCGCATAAACTGGTTAGGGACCTATGTGGAACTGAACCTCGTGCAGCATATCTGGCGTGCACTGGCGAGATGAGCTGCGGCCTGTCAGCTGCCACCGAGAACTCTTACATAGTTCCGTATAGGCTTTCCTTGGAAATGGGAAAATTGACAGTAAGAAGTGTTCAGCTCTTGTTACATTTTTTGCACACGGGGCGGAGCAAAAGGATACACAGCTAAACTTTCAGAACGCATTACTCTCACATAAAAGAAGAAGAAGAAGAAAATGGACGAGACTAGCGACCCACCCTGTATTCATAAGAGCAGCGCTAAGAAAGCACTGGACGGGCCGGCCGGAGTGGCCGAGCGATTATGATCTCAGAAGTTAAGTCCCATAGCGCTCAGAGCCATTTGAACCATTTGAATGGCTGGACGATTTGCCTGCCGTAGGAGTAATAAACTAGGTACACAGAAACCTTCCTCGTGAAGTAGTCTAATTAGAGAAAACCATATCAAAATGTATGCATTAGCTACTGAGATAAGATTTCACCTACCGACAGAAATACGCGACGAAGGACTTTATAATATACCAACTGAGATCCCGGCGTTGCCAAGGTATGCATTTATTCCAATCTTCTATTAGACTGGAATATATACCTCCTATATCTCCCCCTCCCCCCCCCCGCCCTGTCTGTGTACGTCTTCTCCTTCCCCTAGCTATCTGTCTGTCTTCTCCTGGCCCCTTCTCTCTCCACCTCATCACGTTCATCATAAAAGGACACTGGTGTTTTTACCCTCCCTCCCCTCCCAACCCAAGACGAATTTCTTTCCATATCATAATTCATATGTGTTCCATATCTGATTGGCATCGTTCAAGGGTTATAGGATGATGTTTTTACCCAAGGCTTTGCCCTCGTGCGCACATGTAAAATGTATTTCACGTATATCTAACTTATGTCATATTTATTCGTACATACATAGGTATTTCACTTCTATCTCTACCGGATTTCGCTCTGCACCTTCATTTCCATCCAGTGTAATGTTTATAATGTCGAATCTGAACTATGTGTTGCACAATGATAGACGTATTTCTAGGTATATTCAGCCGCATTTGTGGACAGCGTCTTTTCAATCTATCTCAGGCGTGTTCGATACGATTTATGTCTGGAGAACATGCTAGCCACTCTAGTCGAGCGATGTCGTTATCCTGAAGGAAGTCATTCACAATATATGCACGAGGGGGACGCGACTTGTCTTCCATGAAGACAAATGCCTCACCATTGTGCTGCTAATATGGTTGCACTATCGGTCGGAGGATGGCATACACGTGTCATACAGACGTTACGGCGCCTTCCATGACCACCAGCGGCGTACGTCGGCCCCACATAATGCCACCCCAAAACATCAGGGAACCTCGACCTTGCTGCTCTCTCTGGACAGTGTGTCTAAGGCGTTCAAAATGACTGCGGTGCCTCCAGACACGTCTCCAACGATTGTTTGGTTGAAGGCATATGCGACAGCCATCGGTGAAGAGGACGTGATGCCAATCCTGAGCGGTCCATTCGGCATGTTGTTGGACCCATCTGTACCGCGCTTCATGGTGTCTTCGTTGCAGAGATGGACTTCGCCATGATCGTCGGGAGTGAAGTCGTGCATCACGCAGCCTATTGCGCATAGTTTGAGTCGTAACATATTAAAAGCGTTATTCAACATGGTGGCGTTTCTGTCAGGGTTCATTCGACCCATAATCCGTTGGTAGCGGTCATCCACTGCAGTAGTAGCCATTGGGCGGCCTGAGTGAGGCATGTCATCCACAGTTCCTGTCTCTCTGTATATTCTCAATGTCCGAACACCATCGCTTCTGTTCACTACAAGACGCCTGAACACTTCCTTGGTGAGACCCTTCCTGGCAGAAAGTAACAATGCGGAAGCGATCGAACAGCGGTATTGACCGTCTAGGCATGGTTGAACTACAGACAACACGAGCCGTGTACGTCCTTCCTGGTGGAATGACTGGAACTGATGGGCTTATGGACCCCCTCCGTCTAATAGGCGCTGCTCACGCATGGTTGTTTACATATTTGGGCGGTTTTAGTGACATCTCTGAACAGTCAAAAGTACTGTGCCTGTATACAATACCTAAAGTCAACGTCTATCCTCAGGAGTTCTGGGAACCGGGGTGATGCAAAACTTTTTTGATCTCTGTACAACACTCACACAAATTATTAGTAATTTATTAAAACTTGAGTTTGATTTAAGACACGTAGCCGACTCATACGATCTTTTACAGAAGCTCGAAATTTAGCGCGGACTTAAATGTGAGATGCTATAACGGTTTCCACGACGAAACTTTGTCTCGAAACCTGGTAGTAAATCCAAAGAGATTCTGGTCGTATGTGAAGTATGTTTAGCTGCAAGAAACAATCAGTGCCTTCTACGCGCGTTAACAATGGAGATACTATCGAAGACAGTGCTGCCAAAGCAGAGTTAATCAACACAGCCTTCCGGAATGCCTTCACAAAAGAAGACGAAGTAAGTATTCCAGAACTCGAATCGATAACAGCTGCCAACATGAGTAACGTAGAAGTAAGTATCCTCAGAGTAGTAAAGCAACTTAAATCACTTAATAAAAGCAAGTCTTCTGGTCAAGACTGTATACCAATTAGTTCCTTTCGGAGTATGCTGATCCATTAGCTCCATACCTAACAATCACATATAACCGTTCGCTTGATGTAAGATCCGTACCCAAAGACAGTAAAGTTGCACAGGTCACACAAATATTCAAGAAGATAGTACGAGTAATCCACTAAATTACAGGCCCATATCGTTAACGTCGATATGCAGCAGGATTTTAGAACATATATTGTGTTCGAACATTATGAATTACCTCCAAGAAAACGGTCTATTGACAACATTCAACATGGTTCAAAAAATGGCTCTGAGCACTATGGGACTTAACATCTGAGGCCATCAGTCCCCTAGAACTTAGAACTACTTAAACCTAACTAACCTAAGGACATCACACACATCCATGCCCGAGGCAGGATTCGAACCTGCGACCGTAGCAGCAGTGCGGTTACGGACTGAAGCCCCTACAACCGCTCGGCCACAGGTGCCGGCACTCAAAATGGGTTTAGAAAACATTGTTCCCGTGAAACACAACTAGATCTTTATTCACGTGTAGTGTTGGGCGCTATTGACAAGGGATTTCAGATTTCTGTATTTCCGGAAGGCTTTTGACACTGTACCACACAAGCGGCTCGCAGTGAAATTGCGTACTTATGAAATATCGTCTCAGTCATGTCACTAGATTTGTGATTTCCTGTCAGAGAGGTCACAGTTCGTAGTAATTGACGGAAAGTCATGGAGTAAAACAGAAGTGATGTCTGGCGTTCCCCAAGGTAGAGTTATAGGCCCTTTGCTGTTCCTTATCTATATAAACGATTTTGGAGAAAATGTGAGCAGCCGTCTTAGGTTGTTTGCAGATGACTCTGTCGTTTATCGACTAATAAAGTCATCAGAAGATCAAAACAAACTGCAAAAAGTTTTAGGAAAGATCTCTGAATTGTGCGAAAAGTGGCAGTTGACCCTAAATAACGAAAAGTGTGAGGTCATCCATATGAGTGCTATAAGGAACTCGTTGAAATTCGGTTACATGATAAATCAGTCTAAACTAAAGGCCGTAAATTGAAATAAATACCTGTGTGTTACAATTACGAACAACTTAAATTGGAAGGAACACATAGAAAATGTTGTGCGGAAGGCTAACCAAAGACTGCGTTTTATTGGCAGGACACTTAGAAAACGTAACAGATCTACTAAGGAGACTGCCTACACCACGCTTGTCCGTCCTCTTTTAGAATAGTGCTCCGCGGTGTGGGATCCTTACCATATAGGGCTGACGAAGTACATCGAAAAAGTTCAAAGAAAGGCAGCACGTTTTGTATTATCGCGAAATATGGGAGAGAGTGTCACAGAAATGTTACAGGATTTGGACTGGAAATCATAAAAGAAAGTCGTTTTTCGTTGCGACGGAATCTTCTCACGAAATTCCTATCGCCAACTTTCTCCTCCGAATGCGAAAATACACTCCTGGAAAGGGAAAAAAGAACACATTGACACCGGTGTGTCAGACCCACCATACTTGCACTGGACACTGCGAGAGGGCTGTACAAGCAATGATCACACGCACGGCACAGCGGACACACCAGGAACCGCGGTGTTGGCCGTCGAATGGCGCTAGCTGCGCAGCATTTGTGCACCGCCGCCGTCAGTGTCAGCCAGTTTGCTGTGGCATACGGAGCTCCATCGCAGTCTTTAACACTGGTAACATGCCGCGACAGCGTGGACGTGAACCGTATGTGCAGTTGACGGACTTTGAGCGAGGGCGTATAGTGGGCATGCGGGAGGCCGGGTGGACGTACCGCCGAATTGCTCAACACGTGGGGCTTGAGGTCTCCACAGTACATCGATGTTGTCGCCAGTGGTCGGCGGAAGGTGCACGTGCCCGTCGACCTGGGACCGGATAGCAACGACGCACGGATGCACGCCAAGACCGTAGGATCGTACGCAGTGCCGTAGGGGACCGCACCGCCACTTCCCAGCAAATTAGGGACACTGTTGCTCCTGGGGTATCGGCGAGGACCATTCGCAACCGTCTCCATGAAGCTGGGCTACGGTCCCGCACACCGTTAGGCCGTCTTCCGCTCACACCCCAACATCGTGCAGCCCGCCTCCAGTGGTGTCGCGACAGGCGTGAATGGAGGGACGAATGGAGACATGTCGTCTTCAGCGATGAGAGTCGCTTCTGCCTTGGTGCCAATGATGGTCGTATGCGTGTTTGGCGCCGTGCAGGCCAGCGCCACAATCAGGACTGCATACGACCGAGGCACACAGGGCCAACACCCGGCATCATGGTGTGGGGAGCGATCTCCTACACTGGCCGTACACCTCTGGTGATCGTCGAGGGGACACTGAATAGTGCACGGTACATCCAAACCGTCATCGAACCCATCGTTTTACCATTCCTAGACCGGCAAGGGAACTTGCTGTCCCAACAGGACAATGCACGTCCGCATGTATCCCATGCCACCCAATGTGCTCTAGAAGATGTAAGTCAACTACCCTGGCCAGCAAGATCTCCGGATCTGTCCCCCATTGAGCATGTTTGGGACTGGATGAAGCGTCGCCTCACGCGGTCTGCACGTCCAGCACGAACGCTGGTCCAACTGAGACGCCAGGTGGAAATGGCATGGCAAGCCGTTCCACAGGACTACATCCAGCATATCTACGATCGTCTCCATGGGAGAATAGCAGCCTGCATTGCTGCGAAAGGTGGATATACACTGTACTAGTGCCGACATTGTGCATGCTCTGTTGCCTGTGTCTATGTGCCTGTGGTTCTGTCAGTGTGATCATGTGATGTATCTGACCCCAGGAATGTGTCAATAAAGTTTCCCCTTCCTGGGACAATGAATTCACGGTGTTCTTATTTCAATTTCCAGGAGTGTATTTTGTTGACACCGACCTACATAGGGAGAAACGATCACCACGATAAAATAAGGGAAATCAGATATAGGTGTTCATTCTTTCTGCGCGCTATACGAGATTGGAATAATAGAGAATTGTGAAGGTGGTTCGATGAACCCTCTGCCAGGCACTTGAATGTGACTTGCAGAGTATCCATATAGATGTAGTAAAAACTTTGGTAACAACTAGTGTCCACACAGATGACATATGTTTGGTACTGCCTCTGACACTATTAACAGTTAACATTTCGTCACTGCAAAATTAGAGTTCACATCAGATTACAATTGTCTTTGTAAAGTTATGAATAACTGTTCTATTTGCACGCAGCCGGGGCTGTGTTAAGACTACAATGTTGTCGTTAGTGATGATTACAAGTGGTCGCTGATTACACAGAGACTGAGCGAGTACATAGAGACTGGGGAAGTGGCACTGCACTAGGATATAAATACGTGAGGAATTCAGTAAGTAAGGCAACACTTCTTTCCTGAGACAAGGTTGGTTTTATTCAGTATTCCAATACACCATATTATTCCCTAGTCTTTTGACTAGAGCAACCTATTTTTCAACATACTCTCTGTTTAGTCGACAGACAAGCGCCAGATTACTGGGAAGGCCTCTATGCCAGCAAAATGCCACTCTACTGGTCGACGTCGGAGCCAATGTTTTGCTGCATCAATAACCTCCCCATCATCCACGTACTGCTTCCACCGGAGTGCGTCCTTCTAAAGTCGGAAGGCGTGAGATCCGGTTCTGTAGGATGAGGAAGAACAGTCCAACGAACGTTTGTGGGCTCCTGACGGGTGCGCAGACTTTTGTGAGTCCTTGTATTGTCATGGAGAAGGACAACTTCCTTTGCATTTTTGTGGTGACGGACACGCTGAAGTCTTTTCTTCAGTTTCCTGCGAATAAGTGGTGTGATGCCACTCCATGAATTGCCATTGTGTTTCCGGTTCGATATGATGAACCCATGTTTTATCGCCTGTGACGATGTTCGACAAAAAATTAAGTCAGCCTCGCAACGCGCAAGTAATTCCACACAGATGGTCCTTCAATGATCTAAATGGTCTTCTGTTAGGCGGCGAGGCAACCAGCGGGCAGACACTTTTGTGTCCCAACTGGTGGGCGAGTGCGTCAGCACTACTAACACAGATATCCAGTTGATCAGCGAGGTGTTTGATTGTGATCCGTCGATCACCTCGTATGAGGTTCTGACACTGCACGAGTCACAGCTGTGTGCAGCCGGGAGGCGCGCAGAACATGGAACAGGTTTGCCCGACCTTGTTGTGATTATGACAGGAGCCTCGTTCGTCGATTCAGCTTGCTTTTGTTCAATGAAAGGTGTCCGTAGACACTCTGCAAGTGCCCATGAACATCTACAATGCTCTGGATTCCCGCCAAAAGAAACTCAATGACAGCTCTCTGCTTGGAACGCAGCCCCGTTACAGATGCCATTTTGAAGGTCACTTACAGTGCTGCAACCTGTCGAAACTTCATGAAATTATATCTACATCTATATATATATACTCCGCTAGCCACCAAGCGGTGTGTGGCGGAGGGCACAATTCGTGCCTTAGTCATATTTCCCCCCTCTGTTCCACTCGCAGATCGCGCGAGGGAAAAACGACTGTCTGAACGCCTCAGTACGAGCTGTTATTTCCCTTATCTTTGAATGATGATCATTACGCGATTTGAAAGTTGGTGGTAATAATATTTGCTCTACATCCTCGGTGAAGATTGGATTTCGGAATTTATCGAGCAGCCCCTTCTGCTTAGCGCGTCGTCTATCTGCAAGTGTGTCCCACTTCAAACTTTCTATGAGATCTGTAACGCTCTCTCGATGGCTAAATATAGCAGTCACGAATCTTGCCGCTCTTCTTCGGACCTTCTCAATCTCTTGAATCAGACCCAACTGGTAAGTGACCGATATAGACGAACAATACTCCAAGACTGGACGAACTAACGTATTGTAACCTATTTCCTTTGTTGAAGGACTGCATCGCTTCAGGATTCTACCAATAAACCGCAATCTAGAGTTCGCCTTACCCGTTACTTGTGTAATCTGATCATTCCATTTGAGACCATTTCGAATAGTCACACCCAGATACTTGACGGATGTTACCGCTTCCAAAGACTGATCATTTATTTTGTACTCATACATTAATGGGGATTTTCGCCTTGTTATACGCAATAGGTTACACTTACTAATATTGAGAGATAACTGTCAGTCATTACACCACGCATTTATTTTCTGCAAATCCTCATTGATTTGTTCACAACTTTCGTGTGATACTACTTTCCTATAGACTACAGCATCACCGGCAAACAGTCTAAGGCCGCTGTAAATACCACCAACCAGATCGTTTATGTAAATCGTAAAAAGCAGAGGACCTATTGCGCTGCCCTGGGCCACACCTGAAGTTACTCTTGTTTCTGTTGAAGTTACCCCGTTCAGGACGACATACTGCTCCCTGTCTGTTAGATAACTTTCTATCCAACCGCGTATGTCATTGGATAGACCGTAAGCGCGCACTTCTTGCAGCAAGCGACAGTGCGGAACTGAGTCGAACGCCATTCGGAAGTCGAGAAATATGGCATCAACCTGGGAGCCGGTATCTAGAGCCTGTTGTATGTCATGCACAAAGAGGGCCAGCTGTGTCCCGTATGACCGCTGTTTCCTATTCAGTGCTGGTTTCTGCAGAGGAGCTTCTCAGGGACTGATGTCCCACTAAAAGCTCCGAATTTTTACTGACTCACATTATGTAATTGTAAGTAAGCAGAAACAACAGCTTCAAACTGCGTTTCTTGTAAAATGCAAATTAGTTTTCCAACAAAAAATCAGTTTAATTTTGAAATCTGTCTATAACCGTTAGAAATTCTTATAAATATGTATTATTTCCTGTGATGTATGAATGGATAATGTGTGTTTCAAGGTACCACAGTGTCATGCTCGAATTATTGAAAATGTCTATAGGAGTGAATACAAAGATCACTAGGCACTGAAGTTTCTTAGGAAAACCTAATTTGTTGTATTCTGATTTGCCTATAATTACAATGTTTGTAAAATTCACGCTTCTCCAAACCAATCTGCCTCACACAAAGCTTGATGAACCGTCTTAATGATTGTTCTGCAAAATCAGATTACCCTGAATATAAGTAAAGTATCGAAAATCTTCACATACGTTAAATACAATGGTTCAAATGGCTCTGAGCACTATGGGACTTAACATCTGAGGTCATCAGTCCCCTAGAACTTAGAACTACTTAAACCTAACTAATCTAACGACATCACACACAGCCATGCCCGAGGCAGGATTCGAACCTGCGACCGTAGCGGTCGTGCGGTTCCAGACTGAAGCGCCTAGAACCGCTCGGCCATACCGACCGGTCATTAAATATGTACATTCTTGAGAGAGTTTATTTTGCGATCGTAAATAAGTGCAATCAGTTTCACGCCTGTGGTTTGGGTTCCACGGATTAGCAGAGCTCATATGCTTTTTGAAAGCTTACCTTCTGACTGCTATCATTGGTCCATGCTCTTCAAGCGCATCGCTTAAGCTATTCTTGAGATTTTGGTGACGGCAGACGGACATCATCATGTCAAAACTAATGCTAAGCAACGGACTACGCCGCTGCATAAATGGGCTATTGTTGATGACTGCGTCACGTCATCCTATGTTGTTTGCTCTAAGAGGATATATGGAAAATAATCACTGCTCAATTAAGGAAACCAGCGGCCAGAGTGGCCGAGCGGTTCTAGGCGCTACAGTCTGGAACCGCGCGACGGCTACGGTCGCAGGTTCAAATCCTGCCTCGTGCATTGATGTGTGTGATGTCCTCAGGTTAGTTAGGTTTAAGAAGTTCTAAGTTCTAGGGGGCTGATGACCTCTGAAGTTAAGTCACATAGTGCTCAGAGTCGATTGAGGAAACCAGCCAAGGATAACAGCAGCGGCAAACTACGCTGGGACGTCTGGGGCAGTTCCTCCGAGTATAATGTGCTACTGGCAAAAAGAAAAAATCAGGGGAAAATGTGAGAAGATTGAAATTGTAAGGAAAAGAGGAAAAATTTAGACGGTCAATACCGCGGTTTGATCGCGTCAGCATTGTTAGTTTGTGGCAGAAAGGGTCTCGTCAAGGGAAGTGTCCAGATGTCTCGGAGTGAACCAAAGCGAAGTTGTTCGGACATGGAGGAGATACAGAGAGACGGGAACTGTCGATGACATTCCTCGCTCAGGTCCCGCAAGGGCTTACTACTGCAGTGTATGACCGCTGCCTGCGGTTTATGGCTCGGAGGAACCCTGACAGCAACGCCACCGTGTTGAATAATGCGTTTCGTGCAGCCACAGGACGTCGTGTTACGACTTAAACTGTGCGCAATAGGCTGCATGATGCGGAACTTTCCTCCCGAAGTCCATGGCGAGTTCCATCTTTGCAACCACGACACCATGCGACGTAGTACAGATGGGCCCAACAACATACCGAATGGACCGCTCAGGATTGGCATCACGTTCTCTTCACCCTTGAGTGTCGCATATGCCTTCATCCAGACAATCGTCAGAGACTTCTTTGGAGGCAATCCGGTTTGGCTGAACACCTTAGTCACACTGTCTAGCAAGTGCAGCTAGATGGAGGTTCCTTGTTGTTTTGGGATGGCATTACGTGAGGCCGACATACGCCGCTGGTGGTCATGGAAGGCGCCGTAATTGCTGTACGATACGTGAATGCCATCCTCCGACCGGTAGTGCAACCATATCGGCAGCATATTGAAGAGGCATTCGTCTTCATGGATGACAATTCGCGTCCCGATCGTGCACATCTTGTGAACGACTTCCTTCAGGATAACGACATCGCTCGACTAGAATGGCCAGCATGTTTTCCAGGCATGAACCCTATCGAACGTGCCGGGGATAGACTGAAAAGACACTGTCCACAAATGCAGCTGAAGATACCTAGAAATACGTGTATCACTGTAAAGCGCATAGTTGAGGAGATACGACGTCGCGCAACAGGCTGTGAGCAGGCACGGAGCATGGCGAGCACGGGACCGGCGCTACCGGCACAGGGCGGAGAGAGGAGAATCGAAAGGACTGTCGAGTCGCGGGCGGGAACTTTGCTTGTTCACCACTCAGTAAATTAAATCCGCCACCAGGTGCATTAAAATCGTTATGTGATACATTACTGCTACAAATGGAACAAATAAAGAAAAAGTACACTTACCACAGATGTTATTAACGCGTAGTACTACATTTTTCTTAATTTACTTAGCCAACTGTTATACAAAAAATGAAGTCATTAAAGTGTGAGATTCTCGGTTCTCTTTCTCTTTTCCCACTTAACAATTGCTTCTATTTCGGAGTAATTGTTCTAGTGCATTGCAGACTCTGCGTATTGTTTTCTATGACTGATAAACAGCCAGTTCCTCGGGCACGTCTTAGTACTTCGTTCACAAACGTACATGTAACCGAATATTGTCGTTATTGTAACAGCCTGTTTGTGGACACGAGGAAATCGACCGACTCGTCGTTACTGCTATCACACGGCACCGCTGTCAAGGCTGACCCTCCCTTTTCTGGTAGTATGCGCTTCACTCGAACTGTCGGCGACTAAACGGTGCGCGCGCACTTCCCTCACGCCCCACCACGCGAGGAAGAGAGTGAGCAGGCGAGAGTGCTATTACGCCCTGCTATAGGTCTTAAAACATTATTTTACCTTTTTCAGATTCCATACAAACAGTATAGCTACAGGGCTTTTGACCGAGGCCCACGAGAGAGCCAGGCCGCGGTGCGTACGTCACGAAGGTAGGCCGAGCTCGCTCGCCCAACTCAGCACAAAAACTGCGTTGCTACAGCTATTAACTGGTAACTGGGTTTGTAAGTACAAAGGAGAATTGCATCTTCTACTTGAATCCACCATTATGGAATTTTACTGCTATCAGTCCTACAATGATAGAAAGTGCATGGGCCTAGTAATGAATTGTCACGGCTGTACTCCTGTACAATAAAATTAAAACGATGTCAAAATATTTATCAACTGCATAAGGCACCAGATCTTGTGTGAAATGAGGACTGTAATGCATAAGAGGCTAAATGCTACAAACAAGCCGTTATACGATTTATGTCGAGAATTGGTTTTAAATTTTGTTGCGCAAGTAGTAATTAGTAAGACTTTATAATAGCAGATTCCAGTAGAAGATGCAATCCTCGTTAATACGTGCACACTCAGTTGCCAGTTAACAGGTTTAGAAACGCATTTTGTCCGCTGAGTTAAGCGAGCGAGCAAGCGAGCTAGCTCTGGTCTCACTTCGTGACGTACGCGCCGTGGCCTGTCTTTCTCGTGGACCTATCCAAGATGGCGGAAATAGTCCATTTGTACTAGCAGGAAATTAGATGGTGGAACAAGCCCAGTTTCGTTTTGCAACCCTTCTGATATCACAATACAATACATAAGAACTAGGCCAATTCAGAAATATCTGAACAACCTGACTTGTGTAATGGCTGAGCGGTTCTAGGCGCTTCAGTCTGGAACCGTGCGACCGCTACGATCGCAGGTTCGAATCCTGCCTCGGGCATGGATGTGTGTGATGTCCTTAAGTTAGTTAGGTTTAAGAAGTTCTAAGTTCTAGGGGACTGATGACCTCAGATGTTAAGTCCCATAGTGCTCAGAGCCATTTGAGCCATTTGAGTTGTGTAAATGAAGCAGTCAATCACTATGTAGCCCAGAGCCGCCATCCTGGCTATGCTCTCAAGATCAGAAAGATATGAATATTGCGTATATTAGCATCACTGTCAAAGTGTCTGAATAACCAAAATTATTTATCAGAATCAAGTAAGCCTCATCTGCTACACACAAACTCTCTTGATGCTGATGTTAAGTCTCATAATGTTATTTCCAGGTCTAAAACATCCGTATCATTTATCAAAACTATACAACGATACTAACAATTCTCGTGTAACTTAAAGTATTTCTACATCTAAAACGTCTGTTTTATTCCTACAAAGATAAATGAAACTACTGATCTAACTTATAGGTCAAGCAGCACTCGGCAATAGGCAAACTTCGATTTTTGTACCACATTTGTTGCAAGGCACAGTGAAGTTCAAAATTAGATATTTCCACCTGTAAATTGTTTGTATTATTGTTCTTTAATTGTAGAAAGTTCACGCTAGCTAAAATTACATCCTAATCAGTCAGTGCAGTAATAATTAAGTTCTTCTTCGGCCTAAATGAAGTAATGTTACTGGTGGTACAAAAACGAACTTTTATTGCTTGATACAGCACCATTTTACAGGGGAGAAGATAATGCAACATGTACCATATAAAAATTGGACTTACCTGTGGTTATTTTCCACATGTGTAAAAAAACGGACATTCAATTAAGGATGCGGCATTTGCTTGTGGCACCTATGGAAAGGCTCTCTAAAAGAGTCTACAAAGCACATCTACACAATCAGCTACCAGATAATAGCAACATCCGTAGCATGTTTATCCACCAGTGTCACATTGTTCAACGCTTAAGCACAGCAAAGCGTACTTTATCGTTCGTTCTGGCGAGATCTTTTCTGAATTGTATCACCCAAACTGCATATTTTGATAATAAGCGAGTATAACTTGCATCAAATACGATGTATTAGCATCATAAACACTGCTTAGTTTGTGTATGTCAAAAAACAATGATGGTCAAGGTTTCACACAGATCTCAGATCGCAAACGAAAATTCAATCTTTGGACTTAAACAAAATTATCAGTATTATTCATCCAAATCCGTACACATTTGTTCTATAAGAGTACAAACACATGTTCCACTGCTGATCTAACTTAGGGGGTTAAATACAGTGTGAGGACTGCTTTGTGCTGTCACACGGTGGAGACTACATGGGTCTCGTATAAAATAACATACTGAACAGTAGTTTTGATATCTAAATAGAAAACACATTCAGTGACACGGGGCCCCAACAAAATTGTAAGAAATTGTCCCCATATATCGAAATGCATTTTATGACAGACAAAACTACAATCATCTGGCCATAACAGTGGCTACTTTGACCTCTTTGGGAGATGGCTCATCTGGACAACAACATATGAAATATTAGTTCACTTTATTACATGAATGATAAAAGAATTTACTTAAGTTGATACAATCCTTTGCCACAAAAAATATTTCAAATGGCTCTAAGCACAATGGGACTTAGCCCCTAACATCTAAGTTCATCAGTCGCCTAGACTTAGAACTACTTACACCTAACTAACCTAAGGACACCACACACATCCATGCCCGAGGCAGGATTCCAACCTGCGACCGTAGCAGCAGCGCGGTTTCAGACTGAAGCGCCTAGAACCGCTCGGCCACAGCGGCCGGCCCTTTGCCACAGGGGTGCTTGATAATTTACAACTATCATTGACTGTGAAAGCATCACTTAATGTATTAACAAACTCTTCTCTTGAAGTATCACGTTCAACGTTTACAAAAGCACACTTCCGTGTGACACTTGAATAATTCTGTAATCTTACGTGATGATGACTGCTTCAACTGAGGTCATGAACTGGCGCTGAGTATTCCATGCTATGTTCCATATTGACCTCCGTGTGAGGGCACTGCTGTGCTTCCTCAGCCTCTCCGATTCGTTGTTGCGGATTGCAGCAAGACATCGCGAATGTCTGTGGTATCGATGAGCACTGCCGACTTTGGTGTGGCATCATGATCTCTGGACGTACCACACACATGACATGGGGCAGGTTGTTACCCTATAAGAACTAACTCTAATGAAATTGTAACAAACTGACCCATATATCGCCACGCATGTGACATGCTGCAGGTTGCTACTCCGAAACAACTAGCCTCTCCCAACCCCCAAGAACACAATTAGCACATTCCCCCATACACAATGATGATGACACCTCCAGTTATGTCTCCTAAAAAATTATCGATTCATCTTAGAGTTTGCTGACTAAGCATACGTTCGCATGTTTGCACTGCCTTCAGACGTCACACACTTGTGTCCCCCCCCCCCCCCCCCCCCTCGCATACCCCTCTCAGCCTCCTTTCTCGCTGCATTCGGGAGGACGACGGTTCAATCCCGTCTCCAGCCATCCTGATTTAGGTTTTCCGTGATTTCCCTAAATCGTTTCAGGTAAATGCCGGGATGGTTCCTTTGAAAGGGCACGGCCGATTTCCCTCCCAATCCTTCCCTAACCTGAGCTTGCGCTCCGTCTCTAATAACCTCGTTGTCGACGGGACGTTAAACACTAACCTCCACCACCACCACCACCACTTTCTCGCTGCATCCTCCTCGCCAGCTTGGTCGATTTTGGCAGAAATCATGAAGAACCTCAGTTTGCATGGATGGACAGAAATCTGAGTTGCCGTCGTTCTGAACGCAAGTCCAGTGTCTTACTACCATGACATGTCGCTCGTTTTCTATCAGAAAGAGTTTTCAACGAAGTATCATACAACAAGCTACTTGACGAAACATTTAACACCTCTGAATGATTGGCAGTTGAGCGTAATATATTTAATAAGCGAGTTAAAGCTGTAGAGCAGCACGTTAGTAAGCTTTGCAAGGACGAGAGGCTGGCGGAGCCTGTAACTAGACTTGAAGTAACACTGTTTCTGATAACCAGCAATATTAATCGCAACTAAATATCTGGTTTTAATGACTGTCTGTGACAAAGATCGTCAAAACGAAGCACATGAGTTTTTCAATGATATGTCGCCATGACATTTCTCTTCTCTTTTAGTGTGTGTGTGTGTGTGTGTGTGTGTGTGTGTGTGTGTGTGTGTGTGAGTGTGTGTGTGTGTGTGTGTGTGTAAAGGGGGGGGGGGGGGGGGGGCTGGGGTGCATATGCGCATGTTGGAGGAGGACAGGAAAGAGCCTATGAAAGACGATGTGTGGATGAAGAGTTTTGGGCTGACATGGGGGCAGTCATGCAGGAGGGGAAAGGGAGCCCACTTTGTGTCCAGTTGCCCAGGTGCCCCACGTGGTCATATTTATGGTCCTGGCTTTGGCGCGGTCACGTCTGTATCCAATGACAAGGAGGTGGTTCTGGCTAGTATAGCTGAGGCTTTGTGATCTACTTTAGAGAGAAGGATGGTGTCATCATTATCTGTCTCCATTATCATCACTGAACTTGCCACTATTTTGCAGGAATAATGGTATAACATTCCCTTGAAAACCATACAGGACTCATATTTGTTCATTGCAAAACAAATGGAAGCTGTTTTCAATGCCAACGCGGTTCCTATACTGCATTAAGCATGGAAGTATGTTGTGTTTTTGGCATTTCCATATCTTTTTCAGCCCCTGTATCTTACAGGAATCCTTAGAAGCAATCTACATCTACATGACTACTCTGCAATTCACATTTAAGTGCTTGGCAGAGGGTTCATCGAACCACAATCATACTATATCTCTACCATTCCACTCCCTAACAGCGCGCGGGAAAAACGAACACCTAAACCTTTCTGTTCGAGCTCTAATTTCTCTTATTTTATTTTGATGATAATTCCTACCTATGTAGGTTGGGCTCAACAAATTACTTTCGCATTCGGAAGAAAAAGTTGGTGACTGCAATTTCGTAAAAATATCACGCCGCGACGAAAAACGTCTTTGCTGTAATGACTTCCATCCCAATTCGCGTATCATATCTGCCACACTCTCACCCCTACTACGTGATAATACAAAACGAGCTGCCCTTTTTTGCACCCTTTCGATGTTCTCCGTTAATCCCACCTGGTAAGGATCCCACACCGCGCAGCAATATTCTAACAGAGGACGAACGAGTGTAGTGTAAGCTGTCTCTTTAGTGGACTTGTTGCATCTTCTTTGGCTCGCCTTCCCCACAATATTATCTATGTGGTCATTCCAAGTGAAGCTGTTGGTAATTTTAACACCCAGGTACTTAGTTGAATTGACAGCCTTGAGAGTTGTACTATTTATCCAGTAATCGAATTCCAAGAGATTTCTTTTGGAACTCATGTGGATCACCTCACACTTTTCGTTATTTAGCGTCAACTGCCACCTGCAACAACATACAGCAATCTTTTCTAAATCGCTTTGCAACTGATACTGGTCTTCGGATGACCTTACTACACGGTAAATTACAGCATCATCTGCGAACAGTCTAAGAGAACTGCTCAGATTGTCACCCAGGTCATTTATATAGATCAGGAACAGCAGAGGTCCCAGGACGCTTCCCTGGGGAACACCTGATATCACTTCAGTTTTACTCGATGATTTGCCGTCTATTACTACGAACTGCGACCTTCCTGACAGGAAATCACGAATCCAGTCGTACAGCTGAGACGATACCCCATAGGACCAGAGCTTGATTAGAAGTCCCTTGTGAGGAACGGTGTCAAAAGCTTTCTGGAAATCTAGAAATACGGAATCAACTTGAGATACCCTGTCGATAGAGGCCATTAATAAAGAGCTAGCTGCGTTGCACAAGGGCGATGTTTTCTGAAACCATGCTGATTACATATCAATAGATCGTTCCCTTCGAGGTGATTCATAATGTTTGAATACGGTATATGCTCCAAAACCCTACTGCAAACCGGCGTCAATGATATAGGTCTGTAGTTAGATGGATTACTCCTACTACCCTTCTTAAACACTGGTGCGACCTGCGCAATTTTCCAATCTGTAGGAACAGATCTATCGGTGAGTGAGCGGTTGTATATGAGTGCCAAGTAGGGAGCTATTGTATCAGCGTAATCTGAAAGGAACCTAATCGGTATACAATCTGGACCTGAAGACTTGCCCGTATCAAGTGATTTGAGTTGCTTCGCAACCCCTAAGGTATCTACTTCTAAGAAACTCATTCTAGCAGCTGTTCGTGTTTCAAATTCTGGAATATTCCATTCGTCTTCCCTGGTGAAGGAATTTCGGAAAACTGCGTTCAATAACTCTGCTTTAGCGGCACAGTACCATCGGCACTGCGCAGCGAAGGTATTGACTGCGTCTTGCCGCTTGTGTACTTTACATATGGCCAGAATTTCTTCGGATTTTCTACCAAATTTCGCTCACCTTGTATAATGTTATTAATTTTTAAGTGTACTTATAACATATCAGAATTTGATTGTAGTAACTACTAAACGTATCATGGGCATCTGCAAAGGAGGGAGCACTCTTCTCCTATCTAATGCAAAGTACAGAATTTTACTCATTGCAAAATTCTCATATTCTTCTAGAAATGATTGTCTAATTCCATTAAAACACAGGATTACGTAGTTTTAGCATAAGGTGAACAACCACAGTGACAAGTCCTATGGATTTGGCAGCCACATAGCTTAAATTTCTTTTTTTGTCACACTGTTCATGGGGAATTATGTTGTATCTTTGAACACAGCTGCATTTTTGCGCTGATCTTCTCTTAAGCTGATACGAACCTCTGCACAACTTTGCTGAAACAGAGTTTCCATTCATTTTTCTGTCAATTCTCTTTAGCCATTGTTCTTGGACACAGACAATGCACATGCAGATTGTTCAGTTATAGGTGACAGATCACTGGGTTGGCCCCCAAAGACGCCATCTTGTTATACATTAAGTACATTTGCTTCAGTCATCAAAAGGCCTTTGTGCAAAATCGTCAGAAAAGTAAGACGTATTTTCTGAAAGATTAATAGACACTTTTCTTATCTATCTCATAGCCCATAGCATGTGTGACATTACTTTAATTTTCATACATTTTCAGAAAGAAGATGTCACTTAAAACTTGCTGTAAATTTTTTTATTCCAATTTTCTAGATGTTTTATGCTTTCTCAAAAATTTGCTCTACTGCCTTTATATGTGTTGTGTGGCACTGGGTTAGGTATCACTGTGCCCTCTAACCCAACTCCGGGTTCGTAACTGGCTTGAACTGTTTTGAAGGCCCATAAGTGGGGTTTAAACAAAAGAAGCTATGTTTTATTTCATAGTATGTCATTTGAGTACAACAAGAACATACTTGTATTCTAAGAAGACTCTCAGCGAGATGACTGACAGGAGTAGCAGCATTGGCTGAGACTGAATTTTGACACTCAGTATTGACTCCTTTCCAGTCAGTATCAACTTTAGGTAGCAGCCAACACTGTTTATGGGTCAAACATGTCAGTGAGTAAAATGATTCCAAAATGAATTGCAAATATATTTCAGTGAATGTTGACTCGGCATATTATTTTTGCTCTCATTCAACCTAGATCAATGGTTTTTTTCACTGACAGCTCCACTGAAGGATTCAGATACCTGGCTGGCTACACTGCGTATCACACGTGGAACCGTGACGACACACTCAAAACACCAAAACACTGTTCAGCAATGTTTCTAATCCTCCTGATACGGATTTTGAACATTTTCTTTTCATTGAAGTCCTATTTTGCAATGTGTGTACAGTTCTGACATATCATTGATTGCCTAAAGAATTTCTGTTTCAACTTATTTTCAATAAATGTAAATGTTCATAAAATGTTTAGAAAGGAAGACAGATTGGCTCCATATGTCAGAGTAACAAATGGTTCTAAGCACTATGGGACTCAACATCTCAAGTCATCATTCCCCTATACTTAGAACTACTTAAACCTGACTAACCTAAGGACATCACACACATTCATGCCCGAGGCAGGATTCAAACCTGCGACTGTAGCGGTTTCTTCATAATGCTTCACAATGGTAACATTTTCTCAGTGAAGGAGATGATATCTAGCAACAGAATCAAAAATAAAAAAGGTTCCAAATTTTGGAAGGGTGGTAGCCCATTATTAGCAGATCTTGCCACCATTAGCTGTACTGCAGGCTACAGATGGCACACAAACTGAACTCTGTTAAAATGCTGACGAAAAAGTAGATGGATCTTTGTGATAAAAATACTGTCACTATTATGTGTTAGGTCTTCATTTCATTTTATTGTAGAATAATTCTCATGTGGCAAGAGTGAATTAACTGCGATGTGGTGTTATTGTTAACTGCAAAATCTAACAGACATACATTATGTTCCAAAATTATCTTTAAAATTTTAATCACATAGATTTCAGAAACTGGGACAGGTAGAAATGTGACATTTATGACATAATGTTTACACACACATAAAGATTTAGTGGCCATTTAACAGAGTTCAATTTGTGTGCCATCTGTAGCCTGCAGTACAGCTAAGTGATATTCCAGGTCCTCCCATGTCAGGCCTAGCATGTCCTCATTACTGTGTGCAATTGCTGCTCTAAAGTGACCTGTCAGTGGAGGTTCTCAGAGTCTCAAGTCCTTACCTTGACTTAGTTTACCTTCCCCTGTCTTACTGTTGTAGCTTGCTTTCCATGGAAATGTCATGATTGTGGATTTACACCACCATATCTTTTGTCACTTTCTGAGACTTTTGTTTGTGTTTCTTTTTTCAACATATTCATGTACAACTGTTCTTTTAGGATAACCTTTTGCAACAATACAATCAACTTCTTTGGTGTCTATTATATGCTTCGCTTATATTCAGACACTGAACTAACAGTCTATCTTGTAGGGCAGGTCACAAGTTGAGTTCATGAAGACCATTTTGGAGGAAGGGGAGGGGGGGGAGGCAGCTTTGTTCATTACAAAAATGAGAATTTTCTCCTCCTAACTTCATCCTCATTTCCTTTGGGCCACTGTCCCACTGCAGTGCAGGTTCAGCCTTGTGACCACGGATTTGGCAATGTTAGTGGCAAAGGGTGGTCAGATACCCTTCCTGCCACTACCCTGTACCCCCTGTATGAAATCAGTGTACCCCAGCTGTCTGCACCTAGCGTAAGCCATGAAATAGTGTGAATGTTTTTCAAATGTCTGCTAGTCATGTAACTGATGCAGAATGTAGGGAACAGCCCAGTATTCACCTAGAGGGATGTGGACAACTGCCCAAAAACCACATCCAGGCTGGCAGACACATCGGCCCTCATTGTTAATCCACTGCGCAGATTCAATCTGGGGCCGGTGCACCTATCTGAGTCCGGGAAGCAGCGCATTAGTGCCCTCGACTAACTTGGCGAGGTTTCTCCTCCTAACTTAAAAGAATAATAATTAACTGTAAACAATACCATAGATAACATTTTAAAAGAGCTTAGCTGAGCCTCATAGATGACATAAAATTAACTTTTGAACAGAAAAAGGATTCATCTGCAATGTTCAGTTTTAAATCCACTCAAAATTATGTGATGTTTGTATACAAGCAATTAAAACAGTATTCCAAATGTTGTAAATTGTATGGCATTTAATGTGAGCTGTGCATGATTAGTCAATTCTGTATTCAGCATTAAGCTTATATACACATGGTTACACTTCCGCTAAATTATTTTGTGTGTTGTTTAAAAAATAAGAACTTTATACTGTTATTCTCATCAGGTGACTTACTGATCAAGAAATTTACTCTTTTAACAGTAGATTTTTCCTAAAAATAATTATTAACAAATAAGGTACAATGAAGTGAGAAACTTTCATGAATATTTGCTACAATTCTTAACAGGGATGTACCAAATCAAGTATAGCTTCTTCAACATTGAAAAACATATTTTATTATTCTTTTCAGAAGTGGTCAAATTAAAACAATGTTTATTTCAAGAAAGACATAAAACTTTTACAAATAAAAGTTTGTCCTAAAGTAGTGCTTTTCACTGACAAAAAACTTTGATGAAATGGCTGATACTGGGGAACTGATAACAGAATATTTTATAATATGTATTTGTTATGCCCTTCTGAAACTGACAAGTTCTCAAAACAACAAAGCAACTTCAAGGACTTTGTTCTATATTATCATTTTCTTTGCAGGAAAGTCTTGTGGAAACAATAATGAAGACCATACGTGATGAAGCTGTCCCAGTCGCTTTCGATCGTCATGTGTATTTTATAAATTTCACACTGTTTGATAAGCAGTCTCCAACATACATAAACCTAGTTAGAGATCCTGTGGACAAAGCAGCATCAAGGTATGAAGAATTCTTTCATATATTTTGTCTTCTCTGTCCTATATGAACCGACACGGGAAATTACCCCCAGCAACACAGGGCACTCACAGAATTTCAGTTAGTACATAGGAATGGTAGATGCTCCTATGATTGTACAGGGCGAGTCAAAAATGACTTTACAACTTTGGAGTGATGTAGAAATTTATTGGGATAACTTACAGAATATGTAGGTATGCCATTTTGCAACAAACAACTTCAAGTTTCACATAGAAGTGTCAAGCGTCATTTTGACTTAATGTGACTACCATTTGTGATGCGGCAAACACCCCATCAGTAATAAGTTTGTGGCAGAACTGCCAGAAAATATTAATATATTTGTTTTTTTGTACTTCGTTTTACTTACTTTGGTTGTTGACTAGTTGGTGTGAGACATTCGTCATGACTGTTATCGTGACTGCCGAAAACTATTTCTTTGTGTTTTGATTTATCTTGTGCCAATAAAAATATTACATAGTGAAAGTAAATGGTGTTTTCTGTGATATAAGTATAGCACCCACCATAAGTTTCTTCCCACACTCATTGCAGTAAATTCTGAAATGGCAGTGTTGATTTGATTTTTCAGGTTGGTTAAATTGTTTGCTGGGAGAGGAACATACATACAGTTTTTAATGAAATCCCAGAAGAAGAAATTCAGTGGTGTCAAGTCTAGGGACTGAGGTGGCCATGTGATTGGCTCTTCAAGGCCAATCCACTGACCTGGGAAGCAATTACTGAGCATACCTCAAACTTCTGTGAGGAAATGAGGTGGTGCACAATCTTCCTGGTAGTAAACTATTGCATCTCTGTCATCTTCATTGATTTGAGGAGTTAAAAAGTTTTCAAGAATATCCAGATACAAAATTCCAGTGAGTTTTCTCCATGCACAAGAAAGGGCCTTCTATTTTCAGTTTGTTGAGTGCACACAACTCATCAACTTTGGGGCAGTCATGAATACATTCCATGGCTGTGTGTGGATTTTTGCTGTCTCATTTTCTGCATTTGTGAGTGTTCACCATGCCACTGATATGAAATGATGACTCACTGCTGAAGATTATTGTGTTTAGGGATGTCTCATTATCCTGTACTTAATGCAACATTTCCACACAGAATTCTTCAACCAGCAACCTTATCTGCGTCACTAATGTGCTGTGCCATTGTGAATCTTTATCATTTCAAGTGTAAATGTCTACACAGTACTCACCAAACAGTCTACTGAGGAATGCAAGTCTTGCAAGATGCATGTCACATTGGTTTTTGTGTACTGCAGGCAAAGCTCTTCCTAACCTGTTCGACAGCATCATCAAAATGTGGGCAACCTGGTGATTTATCATGGCACAGTGAACAATCTGTCTCAAAAAATTCTTGTGCAAAGAGCAAATTGTAGGGCTGCTTGGAAGTCCTTTACCTTATTTGGTGCAAAATTTTCACCAAACAGTTGTTGCAGAGTTCATTTCATGAATCCAAAACACGTGGCAAGCCCACTGTGCACCAGTCAAAGTAGTCATTTTAACTGTGCACTATGCTGGTGCTCCTGGTGGTGGACTGCAGACTGATGCACTACATGAATCAAACTTGACGTTATTGGTGACTGTCAAGAGAACATTACCTGCCATTATGTGCATTGCTAACAGTGAAGTATAGAGAAGGTGATGTTAAAGTATGGGTTTTTTAATTATTTTTTTAAGTTAGGATGTGGTCACCTCATTAGCTTAATAAAACACTAAATTTGGAAGGATATGAAAATATTTTACAGCATTGTGCAGTGCATACAGGAGAGGAACAGTTTGGCAACCATAACTGTTTGTATCGCCATGACAATTCACCCTTTCATAAAGCAGCATATGTGAGGCAATTGTTTGTCAACAGTAACATTCCTGAAATGCAGCAGCTGGTCAAAAGTTGAGACCTGAACCCAGTGGAACATCTTTGGGGTGATTTAAAAAGTCAACTTCCCTCCAAACCCCAGTGTCCAACATCACCACCTTGTCTGGTTTCAGCTCCTGAGGAAGAATGGCCTGCCATTCTTCCAGGCATTCAGTAAACCCATTGAAAGAGTCCCCAGCAGAGTTCAAGCCATCACAAAGTGATAGGGCAGGCACTCCCAATATTAATGTCCACTGACAGGTCAAAGTGTGTAGGATTTAAATAACTACAATACCAGACAGGAACACAATTTATAATTTCCAAGCAGATTTCCTCTCTATACCTAGTTTTCAGAATGGGTTTCTCTCCTCCATTGTGTAGATCTTCATCCACTTGATGAAGCAAGAAATTGGTAAACTCTACAAATACAGAAAACATTTAAAAAATTACTGGCTATACTTCTTCCACAAATTATCTAATTATGTAGACTCCAGGACTGAAGATTTCTGTAAGTGGAATGACAAGAAGCAATGTTCATTATGGGACACGGATAACTGCTATTGTCTTACAAATAACTAAACCCATTTCTAATAAAGCATTGTTTCTGTTCTGTAAAAATTTCTGAACCTGTAACAGAAACTTATTTAAAAATGAAATTGTAAGAATATGTCCCTAATTTTAATTTGCTTACTATGTATTACTGCAACTCTTGTTTGACCTCTCCAATATCAGTTGTACAGTTTGTGCAGTATTATAAAACTGGACCTATGAAAAAAATCAAATATCAGTGCAGTCATATATACACTAAGCAGATAGAACTGAGGAAGCAGCAGATAGCAGACTTCATATCAATTTTCCAGTGTCAAATTTAGTTTGAGTAAACACAAATAATTTGTAGCAGCTCAGTGATAGTCAGTACAGTGTCTGTCAGATGATCCACTTTATTAATATTTACTTTGACTTTTTACACATCTCCAAAGTTTATCCTTCATGCCAGAATCCACAGGATATGGTGAATGAAGAGCCAAAGAAACTGGTACACATTCCCAACATCGTGTAGGGCCTACACAAGCATGCAGAAGTGCTGCAACATTATGTGGCATAGACTCGAAAAATCTCTGAATTAGTGCTGGAGGGAATTGATGCCATAAATCCTGCAGGGCTGTACATAAATTCTAAGAGTACAAGGTGGTGGCGATCTCTTCTGAACAGCGCACTGTAAGGCATTCCAGATATGCTAAATAATGTTAACGTCTGGCGAGTTTGGTGGAAAACAGAAGTGTTTAAGCTCAGAAGAGTATTCCTGGAGCCACTCTGTAGCAATTCTGGACGTGTGGGGTGTCACATTGTCCTGCTGGAATTTCCCTAGTCTATCAGAATGCACCATCTACATTAACAAATGCATGCACAGAATGATTACATGCATGTCACCTGTCAATCTTTTCTAGACAAATCAGGAATCCCATATCACTCCAACTGCATGTGCCCCACACCATTGCAGAGCCTCCCTGAACTTGAACAGTCCCATGTTGACATGCAGGGTCCATGTATACATAAGGCTGTCTCCATATCTTTACATGTACATCTGCTCAATAAAATTTGAAACCAGACTTGTCTGACCACACAACATGTTTCCAGTCATCAACAGTCCAATTTCTGTGTTGACGGGCCCAGGCAAGGCATAAAGCTTTCTGTCATGGAATCATCAAGGGTAGAAGAGTGGGTCTTCGGCTCTGAAAGCCCATACTGATGATGTTTCATTGAATGGTTCACATGCTGACACTGGTTGATGGCCCAGCATTGAAATCTGCAGCAATCTGCAGAAGGATTGCACTTCTGTCATGTTGAATGATTCTTTTCTGTCATTGTTGGTCCCGTACTTGCAGGATCTTTTTCTGGCCACAGTGATGTCAGGGATTTGATGTTTTACTGGACTCCTGATATTCATGTTATGCTCACGAAATGGTCATACAGGAAAATCCACACTTTGTCGCTACCTTAGTGACACTGTGATCCATCACTCATGTGCCAACTAAAACACCATGTTTACATTCGCTTAAATCTCGATAACCTGCCATTGTAGCAGCAGTAACTGAACTAACAACTGTGCCATACACTCATTGTCTTATACAGGCATTGCTGACTGCAGTGCCATATTCTGTCTGTTTATATATTTCTGTATTTGAATACTCATGCCTACACCAGTTTTTTAAGCACTTCAGTGTATATTACACAATTGCAATTTAGGATTTCCATTGTTTCTTTAGATTTAGTCTGAGGAATGCCAATGTTACTCCTTTGCCAATGTCACAACTCATCTCAGCCAATGAGTGGACTAGTACTAAGTCTGCAATTCAAGGATTATCAATTTTTAACATCCCTCACATATACATAACTGCTTTTCTAAAGTAATAAAAACACCAAAAACAAAGATCTGATCATATGAAACAGCTGCTGTATATGTGGATAATTTCATGAATTATACCATATTTGTTGGTAGTACATATTATTATGGGAAATAGTCAAGTATGAGAGTGTGAATTATCAGTCACGATGAATTAGTTTCAGTCTCATTTGTTTACTTTTATTCAGATCATGTCTTTACAAATGTTTAACATATATTTTCAGGTTTTATTATGCTAGAGTAACACCAGATCCAAGAAATCCTGATTTGCATTATGCTCCTCCAAGGCTCAACAAGAATTTCATCAGCTCTAATTTTGATGAATGTGTTGCACTTCAAGATCCAGAATGTACGTTTGAAACAGGGCAGCCATATGATCTAACTATACCTTACTTCTGTGGACATGAGGAATGGTGTATGTAAGTGTTCATACCTTTGTTATGCTTGTAATGCTACTAATTCACTATCAATATAATAATATTTCATGAAACATAGCTAATTTCAGAGCAGTAATAATTTTGTTTTGCTGTAGTAATAAATATGATTTTATGGGTATTGAAATCCTACACCTGCATTAAGTAGAAATGTAAAAATTAATATTTGTTTAGTAAATGTTGTAGAGCTTTTGTATGACAATATTCATGACATTCTCATCACTCTGTTGACACACACACACACACACACACACACACACACACACACACACACACATACACACACACACACACAAAATATTCACATGACATCACTTATGGATGCACATTGCACAGTTCTTTTTAATATTTTAAATAAACCATTTTTGTGTACTTTCATATGCTGAATGAAACATAGATAATGAGTTAATTTATGAACTCTCCATGCAGATTATAAACTTTCTGACACAGCATAGAGTGAATACTCGTACTGAAACTGGAAATTCTGCTCCACTGTACATAACTAACTTAGTACTATATAAATAAGATTATTTCTCAATTAAATCAACATGTCATAATGACCATTTTGGTGCAGCACGCTTTGTAATATCACTTTCTACATCTACATTTGGACTCTACAAACCCCTGTGAAGTGGTAAAGAGTATTTGTCATTGTACCACATGTTGGGGTGTCTTCCTGTTCAAATTGTGTATGGAGCATGGAAACAATGACTATCTAAATGCCTCTGTGCATGCTGTAATCAGTCTACTCTTATCTTCACAGTTCCTACAGGAGTGATAAGTGGCTTGAGGTATATTTCTAGATTCTTCATTTAATGCTCGATCATCAAATTTTGTTAGCAGACTTCAGTGGGATGATTTGCATCTATCTCCAAGTGTCTTGCTCGCCCAAGTTTTTCAGCATTTCTGTGATTCTCATTCAAGAATCAAACAAACACGTCACCATTCATGCTATCCTTCAAATACATTCAACAGCCCTTGTTAGTCCTATTTGTAATGAGTCCCATGTGTGTCAGCAATATTTTAAGAGGGGACATATTAGTGTTTTGTAAACAGCCTTCTTTGTAGGCTGGCAGCATTTTCCCAGTATCCTGCCATGAGCAAAAGTCTGTCAGCTGGTTTAAATATCATTGAACCCATGTGATAATTCCATTTCATATTCACATAAATTTTTACACCCAAGTGTTTGTATGAATTGGATGATTCATTTTGGGAATCTTCGATGGTGAATTCAAAGGATTCTGCTTTTCTGTGTTTTGTGAGATGCGTAATTTTACATCTACATCCACATGTACAGTGCTACTCTGCAGTTCACACTTAAGTGTCTGGCAGAGTGTTCATCAAACCATTTTCATACTACTTCTCTATCATTCCACTCTTGAATGGCGTGAGGGAAAAAGGAACACCTAAATCTATCTGTTCAAGCTCTGATTTCTTTTATTTTATTATGATGATCATTTCTCTCTACGTAGGTGGGTGTCAACAAAATATTTTTGCACTCAGAAGAGAAAGTTGGTGATGGAAATTTCGTAAAATAGATCTCGCTGCAAAGAAAACTGCCTTTGTTTCAGTGACTGCCACCCCAGCTCACATATGATATCAGTGACACTCTCACCCCTTCGCAGTCTTTCAATGTCCTCTTCCATCAATCCTGCCTGGTAAGGATCCCACACCACACAGCAATATTCGAGCAGAGGATGGACAAGTGTAGTGTAGGCTGTCTCTTTAGTGGGTCTGTCACATCTTCTAAGTGGTCTGCCAGTAAAGTGCAGTCTTTGTTTCACCTTCCCCACAATATTATCTATGTGGTCTTTCCAATTTAAATTGCTCGTAATTGTAATTCCTAGGTATTCAGTCGAATTGACAGCCCTTAGATTTTTGTGATTTATCGTATACCCAAAGTTTATGGGATTTCTTTTAGTACCCATGTGTATGACCTCATGTTTTTTCTTTGTTTAGTGTCAATTGCCATTTTTCGCACCATACAGAAATTATCTCTAGATCATTTTGTAATTGGAATTGATTGTCTGATGATTTTACTAGACGGTAAATTACAGCGTTATCTGCAAAACAATCTAAGAGGGCTGCTCAGATTGTCACCTATATCATTTATGTAAATCAGGAACAGCAGAGGGCCTATGACACTACCTTGCAGAAGGCCAGATATAACTTCTGTTCTACTCGATGATTTACCGTCTATCACTACAAACTGTGACCTCTTTGAGAGGAAATCACAAATCCAATCACACAACTGAGACAATACTCCATATGCAGGCAATTTGATTAAAAGTTACTTGTGAGGAATGGTATCAAAAGTCTTCTGGAAAGCTAGGAATATAGAATCGATCTGAGATCCCTTGTCAACAGCACTCATTACTTCATGGAAATAAAAAGCTAGCTGTGTTGCACAAGAAGGATATTTTCTGAATCCATGTTAGTTATGTATCAATAAGTCATTTTCTTTAAGGTGATTCATAATGTTCGAATACAGTAAATGCTCCAAAATCCTACTGCAAATTGAGGTCAGTGATATGGGTCTGTAATTCAATGGGTTAATCCTATTCCCTTTCTTGAATTTTGTTGTGCCCTGTGCTACTTTCCAGTCCTTAGAAACAGACCTTTTGTCAAGTGAGCGATTGTATATGATTGCTAAGAAAGGTGCTATTGTGTCTGCATACTCCGAAAGGAACCTGATTAGTATACCATCTGGACCGAAAGACTTGCCTTTCTTAAGTGATTTGAGTTGGTTCACAACACCTAAGACATCTACTTTTATGTCACTCATGCTAACAGCTGTTCTTGTTTTGAATTCTGGAATATTTACTTCATCTTCTTTCATGAAGGAATTATGGAAAACTGTATTTAATAACTCCGCTTTAGTGGCACCATCATCAGTAACATTTCCATTGCTATCGCACAGTGACAGTACTGACTGTTTTTTGCCACTGGTGTACTTTGCATATGACCAGAATCTCTTTGGGTTTTCTACCATATTTTGAGACAATGTTTCATTGTGGAAACTATTAAAAGCATCTCACATTGACATCTGCACTAAATTTCGAGCATCCATGAAACTTAGCCAGTCTTGGGGATTTTGCGTTCTTCTGAATTTGGCATGTTTTTTTCATTGCTTCTGCAACAGTGTTCTGATGTGTTTTGTGTACCATGGTGGATCAGTCCCATCTCTTTTTAACTTATGCAATATGAATATATCTATTGCTGTCGATACTGTATCTTTGAATTTGAGCCATATCTGGTCTACCCTTACATAATTAGCTTTGAAGGAATGGAGAAATTCTCTTAGGAAGGCATCAAACGAATTTTATGTGCTGTTTTAAATTGATATATTTTGCATTTAGTTTTAGTGGTTTTGGTTGATATGGTTTTGAGATTCACTACAATAACCTTGGGCTCACTAATCCCTGTATCCATAATGACACTCTCTATTAGATCAGGATTATTTGTGACTAAGAGGTCAAGTGTGTTTTCACAACCATTTACAATTTGTGTGGGCTCATGAACTAATTGTTCAAAGTAATTCTCAGAGAAATCATTTAGTACAATTTCAGAAGATGTTTTCTGTCTACCACCAACTTTGAACTGGTATTTTCACCAACAAATTGAGGGTAGATTGAAGTCTCCACCAATTTTAACTGTATGAGTGGGGTACTTATTTGTTATGAAATTCAAGTTTTCTTTGAACTGTTCAGCTATTATATCATCTGAGTCAGGGGTTCGGTAGAAGAAGCTAATTATTATTTTTGTATGGCTGTTGAGTATAACCTCTACCCATAGTAATTTCCAGGAACTATCTATTTTGACTTCCCTACAAGATAAACTACTACCAATGGACATAAACACACCACCTTCTACTTTATTTAATCAATCCTTTCTGAACAAAGTTTGTGCCTCTGAAAAAATTTCACCAGAATTTATGTCTGGCTTTAGCCATCTTTCTGTTCCTGTGTACATTTAAAGCAAGTTGCCAATCTTGGGACCACTTTGAAATCTGACTGGTTATTTAAGCAGTTTTTTTTAAGATGGTACTTCAGTAAACACTGACAGAAAAGAATTGCAACACCAAAACGGAGTCGTGCAACATAAAAGTTGGCAGGCATGTTTCTGCATCTGAAAATGTTGTCTATTCAAATTTCACACCAGTCACATAAAAATGGCACTAGCAGCCTCACTATAAGGATGCAGATAAAGTTTGCTTTAAGTACGTGTTGTGACAGTTGTGAGACTAGGTGTGATCACAAATGCCTTTAAGACAACAAAGATGCCATTATCAACACCTCACTGAGTTTGAAAGAGGTCTTGTAAATCTGTATGTCAGTCTGGTGATTCAACCTGTTGTACTGACATTCATGAACAGTATCCCAGGGGGTGGTTTCCAAGAGGACAGCTACTGCCCACATACTGCTATTGTAACAAAACTTGCTCTACAGGGAGCTGAATGTTGCCTTGGCCTGCTTGATCACCTGATCTGTCTGCAATCAAGCACATATGAGACATCATCAGACAACTCCAGTGTCATCCATAAACAGAATTAACTGTCCTCGTAATGACCAGCCAAGTGCAATGGGGCATGGAAGTCCATCCCACAAAGTAACATCCAACACTTGCATTCAACATCTTGGCAGTTACACCAGTTACTGATGTACCAGCATTTCACACTTGCAATGGCTTAGATCTCACTTACATTAACCTATGATCTTGCAATTACAGTCTTGAAATGGCTACTCTGTTTATAAAGGCCAGGAAACATGGTTACATTGAGGAAATGTGCTGGATCAATTTTTTCAAAAGTAAAATTTATTACAAATGCCCTTCATGACAGGTTTTTTTCCTTGGTTCTTACTCACCAGAAACAGAGGCATCTAATTTCTACTGGAATTTTACAACAGCTTCAATCATTGTAAAAGTATTCACCACTCCAATAATTAAGAAAGAGTCACTTTGAATTATTTTTTAAAAAACTCACTTTAAGGAAAAATATATAAAGGCATTCATTTTAATAATTTAAAAAACTTTCAATAAAATCTGGCACTGGGATGAATTTTAAGGGAACAACTGTCATCATAAAAGGATGTTACAAACAAGTTAATTCTGAACAAAGATAGCTTAACCAACACTGGTTGCCCATAGAACCTTGTTAACTAGAACTTAATAGGAGATTCTCAAAATAGCCAATAACAATTCACAATTCATGACAAAATAAACCTTGTCAATTGTTATAGAATTCCAGCTAGACACCTATAGGCCACAAACATGGCAATCAACCTTAGCCAACACACAAGTCTCTGATATTAACAATACTAGAGAAGGTTACAGAAACCAACATATCCAGTTTACAAAGAGTAATGGTTTTCCTTTTTTAAACCAGTACAGGTTTGTTTTGAGTGCACCCTTTTCCCTCAGGTTAGGCACAGAATGGCCAAGCCTGCCCCACATCACCTGCTGTTACAAACAGACTTGAGACACACACACACACACACACACACACACACACACACACACACACACACACACACACAAAGCTATAAGCTATGTTGTGTAATGTGTCCCAATCAGATAGGATGTTTTTTTTTTTTTCTTCTTCTTCTATTTGCTTCCAAAGTCTAATTGTTCCAAAGTTGGACACGTCACAATGGCCAGTGCAGGAACAGAATATGGTAAGCATAATTAAAAGTAATAATATCAATGTTGAATTACCTCTACTGTGGATGGGCAACTTAAGCTAATTTTTTGGTTACATGTGTTGATAACTGTAAGGCTCGGAATCTTCAATGGCAAGCATCTGAGTTTGGTGACAGTGGACCATGTTTGTGTGGAATATAATGCAGCAAACACTAGAAAACATAAATGAGACTTCATTAAACAAATTTAGACTGCAAGGTTTCATTACATCTGTATCCTGCAAATCTGCATATAACAGTGTGCAGACAATGCACAAATCAAAAGGAAAGGTAGTCACATCATTCTGGTAAATCAGATATAAACTATATCAGAAATTCCAGTTGTTATTTCAAATAAACTACAAGCAAATATAAGAGATGCTTACATTCTGAAAGGTAGAAGAGGGACAGAAGGTAGGAGGCAATTTGTACCTCTCTTATTTCGCAACATGAATGACGAAATTAACAACAATGTTGGCTGTAGAAATATGGTAGTGGTATTGTGCAATTTTATCTTTGCAGAGTGAACTAATTAGTTACAGTTGCTCCTGCATCACCAGGACAATGTAGTTATCTCTGACAATGTCTATGTCTATCTCTATCCCTAACAACCTCTCTCTCTCTCTCTCTCTCTCTCTCTCTCTCTCTCTCTCTAACTGATCAATGCTTCATCTAGCACTATGTAATCTTTCTATTATGTTTTTTTCCACACAGGACTTCTCTGTATCATATTTTACCATTAGATTCATATTGAGACTTCTTCACATACATCTGTACTGCAATTGATGTGAAATTAATTAGGGAAAGATAACACTATAGTAAATCATTTTTATGTATCATTTATTGCAGGCAGCTGAACAATCGAATGGCACTAGAGAAAGCCAAAGAAAATGTGGAACACTTCTTTCCTGTTGTTGGTGTCCTGGAAGAACTGAATGCTACTTTAGCTTCCTTGGAGAGCAATCTTCCATATTTCTTTAAGGGCGTTCAAAAAATGTATTTTGAAGAACTGCTACGTAAGTAATATGAGAGCAGCTGCAGTTTCACGTAACTACATTCATTAGAGTGGAAGAGTATATAGGCAATGCTGATTTCTATAGTAAGGAAGTGTCATTTAAATAGTTAAAACTTATGAAGTTCTCAGGAATTCTATTCATTCAATGATATGACATATCACAGAGATATTTAAACCTCAGTGTAAAACAAGTTTTTCAGATGTATGAAAATTAAAAAAGTCAACAAAAATACCAACTAAACATTACTGTTAACTGAGGAATGTTACATTATGTAGTATCACAATGTGAGTGAAATTAGATAACATCATAATAGAATTAGTAATTCATTTTGAGAAAGAAATGAGAATGAAATGTAAAGGATAAGGCAACATAAATGACAACTAGTGTCAAGCTACTGTTGCCATACAGTGCCAGAAAGATAGCAAGATACTGATATTAGTAACTGAACTGTAGTGAGTTGTGTGCTATAAGCAAAGTAAGGGCTGTAGCATGAGAAGTCAGACATACTTCTCGGTTCTTTAGTACAAGAATGGTACAGAAAGTAACCACCATTTGAGCATGGTGCTAGTATTTGTGTGTGGAGTGCTGCCACTGTCATTTTGGCATCTTCTCTGATTCAGGCTGACTCTGAAAGTATGAATCTCATTCTTTTGTGGGTTCGTTTATTATAACGGGACTATATTAGAGCTGTAATAAAAAATTTCATGAACTGTGAGCAGTAGTAATATTTCTTTCAGTGCAAAATGTCTCAGCAATAGGCATTTATCATCAATTGTGTACTGCATACAGTCAAAACATTAGCTTTTAGTGTGAGCCATATTGGGAAGAACTCTCTCCCTAGCATTTTCAGTGTGGACTCCTTTCCTCTCTTCCTTTCCTTCTCCCTTCCCCACCATAGCACCCTTCCATCCTACTAGGTCACCAGCCAACACAGGAATCACACTACTGACACCTCAGCTGTTCCCTCCCCATGTATGCCAAAGAGTGGTAGTTTATCTTCTTGGAGCATCAGAACTCCCAGCAACAGCCACCGTGCCAGTCATCCCTTGCTGTAGCTGGGTGGCGCCCATGGGGAGAGCCCCTGGTAGGAGCGAGTGATATCAGGGTGGATGCTTGGCACATGAAGCATATCAAGCTCCAAAAATCTGGCTGTTCTCAAACTGCTGTCTCTTCGAATGGTGAAGGATCATTGAATACTGCTTTCTATGACCTGGCAACCTTCCCTTCCCTGGCTACACCATGGGGTGGAGGGCAAGCTCACTGTTTTGGGATGAAATCCTTTCCCCATTACTTCATCTGTACTAGGATGGATGGGAACACATTCACCACCACCAAGCCATTGTTTTTCATGGAAAATATCAAGGAAAAGTTTGGTGAAGTTGAGTCTCTTTGTGAGATGTGGTCAGGCTCCCTACTGATCAAAGCTGACTCTGCCACCCAATCCATAGCTCTTCATGTCAGTGATTGTCATGGCAATGTCCGAGTGTCTATAACTCCTCACCAGTCTCTGAATATGGTCCAAGGAGATATTTTTCATAGGGACCTCACCCTGCAAACTGATTAGGTAATCCAGGTTAATCTGGTGCAGCATAGCATTCATTTTGTTCAACATGTGCAGATGGGTCACAAAGACAACTGCACCAATACTGGCGCCTTCATTCTGGCTTTTGAGGGGGATACCCTGCCACAGAAGGTCAATATGTGCTACAAATATGGCATCAACCTGTACATCCTTCTACCTATGTGGTGCTTTGGGCATATGTCTTCCCACTGTATAGCAGACTTTTTGTGTGGTGACTGTGTGTGTCAATTGTGCTGACTGCCTCTCTCCTCGCTTGCCAGATTGCCCACCTGACAAGAGAGAAAAGAAGATCCAAGAATACAAGTCCCTAGATTGCCTGTCTTATGCTGAGACTCACCAAAAGTATGAGAGATTCCATCCAGTGACACTATCTTCAACCTTTCCCTCTGTTACTTCATTTCCTCCTCCTCCCACCTTGTCCTTGCCCCAGCCACATCCCTCTCTCCCCTACCCCTCCCCTGAAGTTCCCATGACCCCCATCATGGGGCTACTCCCCCTCCTTGGCCAAGGAAGTGCCTCCTTCCTTTAGCATCTGCCAGTGATCAGGCTCCCTCCCATGACTTCTTTCTGTGGCATCTCTCAGGCCAGAAGATTCTTACCACCACTCAGCCACAAGGCACACCATCTGTACGCCCCAAGGTCGTCCGCTCCTTTCAGTTCCAGATCTTGCAGAAGCCTGTACTCCCTCTGTGCCCTGCCCTCCTCTACCTCAGAAAGAGAAGAAGAAACATATATCCCAAGATAACGCACCCCTGGTGCCCCTGGATGTGCCATCTCCCTCTTTGCAACCTGAGTCATCTTATTTATAGATGTCACCCCATCCTCCTCGGCTTCTTCATGTTGATCTTGGACTTTCACCACATGATCATCCAGTGGAATTGCAATGGATACTATTATCACCTACCAGAAATGCAACATCTCCTCCTATTCTGCATTCTGTCTTGTTCTTTAAGAAACACATTTCCATGATGAGCACTCTCCTAAATTTTGCAGTTATCAGGAGCTCTGTCAGAGCTGTGCTGGCCACAGGACAGCATCTGGTGGGGTCTGCACTTCAGTTTGCTCTGTTGTCATTAGTAATTTGATCCCCCTACATACCAACTTGGAAGTGATAGCAATTAGAGTGCACACGACTCCAGCAGTCACCATTTGCAATGTCTACATCCCTCCAGGTAGGCAACATCCTTACATTGCACTGTTTATCTTAATCCAACAACTCCCACCCCCCTTCTCTCCTGAGGGATTTCAATGCCCTCCATCCACTGTGGGGGAGTGTCACTTCAATAGGTATGGGTATCCTAATTGACCAACTTATCACGGACCTCAATATGTGTCTCCTCAATGATGGTTCCCCTACCAACTTCAGTGCTGCTCATGGCACCTTCTCTGCTATAAATCTGATGAACTCCTCCCCTGCCCTTGTGGCTTCCCTCCACTGGTCATCCCATGATGATCTTTGTGACAGTGACCATTTTTGGCGATTCTATCATTCCCCTGCTGCTGCCAGGCAGTCAGGCCCCAAAACTGTGCATTCCACAGGGCCAATTGGCCTTTATGTCTGCTGTGAACTTTGACACCTCCATCTCAAAGCCCACTGATGTAGTCGTGCAAGACATCTCTGCCACTATTCTCCATGCTGAAGGTACTGCTGTCCCCCTACCCACAGGTCTCCTCATAGTCAACTGGTACTGTGGTGGCCCAAGGAAATCACAGTCGCTGTCCAGGACCGCCAACAAGCACTGCAGTGATTTAAGTGACACCCTTCACAGACCAACCCTCTCACTTTTAAGCAACTCCATGCCAAGACTCATTACCATATTAGGCAGAGTAAAAAGGAATGCTAGGAGCACTATGTTTTTTCCTTGGGGACATATGCTTCTTCATCACAGGTTTGGTCCAAGCTTCATAGCCCTCTGGGCTGCCAGTGACAGTCAACTGTCCAGGGTCTGAACCTCCAAGGTGATCTGCGTGCTGATCCATTGGTCCTTGCAGAACACCTCGCAACACACTTTGTGACAACATCATCATCCTCTTCCTACCCTACTACCTTTCTCCAGCAGAAATGAAGAGTTGAGCAGACCCCCCCCCCCCCCCTCTGTTTCATCCCACACCACGGTGAGCCCTACAATGCACTAAAAGGGAATTAGTGCAGGCTCTTAGCTCTTCATGAGACACTGCCTCAGGCCAAGATTCCACACACAACCAGATCCCCATGACTGGGACTTTCATGGGCCCATTCCAATTTCTATCCACGAGTTTTTATCTCACCGGCTTTTCTGGTTTCGAGATGGCATTTCACTCAGCACCCCTCAGATTCAGGAGAATGGTATCCCACAGGGTTCTGTGCTAAGTGTCACACTCATCCTCATTGCCATAAACAGGCTTGTGACCTCTGTTGGGACTCTGGTTACCCCGGCATAGTACGTTGATGATATTTTCTTCTGGTGCAGCTCCCACTTGGTATCATCTGCTGAGCATCAGCTTCAAGGTGCCATTCGATGGGCCTCTGCATGTGCCACCACCCATGGCTTCCTGTTTTCTCCTCCAAAATGTGGGTTATGCATTTTTGTCATGAACCCACACTACACCTTAATCTAGAACTTTATTTAGGCAACCAGCTTCTCAATGTTTTAGCACAGTCCCATTTCTTGGGCTTTCTGTTTAATAACAAGCTGACATGGCTGCCTCACATTCACCACCTAAAGACTACATGTATGCGGAAGTGTAATGCTCTACATCTCATGGCCCACATGTCTTGGGGTGCAGACCATTCCATTCTTCTCCATATTTACCATGCTCTGGCCTTGTCCAGACTAGATTATGGTAGTCAGGTTTATGGCTCAGCAGCTCCTTCCACTTTGAAACTCCATGATCCTGTCCGTCATTGTGGGGTGCTTTTGGCTATTGGTGCCTTTCACACTAGTCCTGTTGATAGTCTCCCCACAGAAGTGGGGATTCCCCCTCTATGCCTCCAATGGAGCCAACTCCTTGTTTACCGAGCGAGGTGGCGCAGTGGTTAGACATTGGACTCGCATTCAGGAGGACCACAATTCAATCCCGCGTCCGGCCATCCTGATTTAGGTTTTCCGTGATTTCCCTAAATCACTCCAGGCAAATGCCGGGATGGTTCCTTTGAAAGGGCACGGCCAACTTCCTTCCCCATCCTTCCCTAATCCGATGGGACCAATGACCATGCTGTCTGGTCTCCTTCCCCAAACAACCAACCAACTCCTTGTTTCTAATGCAATCACCATTCGCCATCCTGACTGTTCTGTGTACCCTGTGTTCCACCCCCTCTTAACTCCTGTCCACAAGAGGGATTGTCGGTTGGCATGCATCTCACTTCCCTCTGTTGGATCTACATCTCCACTCACTGGACTGCACCCCCTGTCTTTCATCCTCCCCACTCCCCCCACCCACCTTGGATGGTGCCTAGACCACAGATTAGGACCAATCTATCCCAGGGTCCTAAGGTCTCTATTGCTCCTATGATTTTCCAGCATCTTGTATTTTTCATCCCTGCAGAGTTCCATTGTGCCACCATCTTTCACCCTGATGGTTCTAAGACAACTGATAAGGTGGGTTATGCTTTCACGTCTTCTACTGGCTTCGAACACCATTTATTGCTGGGATCATATAGTGTGTTCACAGCAGAGCTTCTAGCCATTCACAGGGTCCTCCTTTTTGTTTCTCAGGCCTCCCTCCATAGTGCTTTAGTTTGTTCAGACTCTATGAGCAGCCTGCAGGCTATCGACTGAGGCTACTCTTGGCACCCTTTGGGCTCTGCTATCCATGACCTTCTCTTTGCCCTTGTATAAGCCACCTGTTCAATCATCTTCCTCTGGGTCCCAAGCAAGTCATGTGGGCACCCCAGGGAATGAACTGGCTGATCATTTGGCTAGAGAAGCAGATATGTACCCCCCCCCCCCCCCATTTCCTTTCATGATTCCAGCTGCTGATATTCGGATCAACATCAAATTTCTCTTTGGCCAAAAGTGGAATGTCATCTGGAGTGCTACTGCTCATTGCAATAACTCCACACAATCAAGGAGTCTACAGCAGTTTGGCACTCTTCCTTCTGCTCCTCTCGGTAGGAGTCCACTGTTTTATGCTGTTTATGCATTGGTCATACCCAGCTCACCCATTGCTTTTCCTACATAACAACCCACCCCAGAGTGTGGTTGTGGAGTCAGACTGACAATATTTCACGTATTGGTGGACTGCCCCTTCTTACAGCCTTTTGAGTTAAGTATAGTCTTACTGATTCCTTAAATTTAATGTTAGCAAATGATCCACAAATGGTTGAACTGGTCTTCAGTTTCTTCCATGAAAGTGGTTTTCATTTCCAGATATAAGGTTCTACTTTAGTCTTGGAGCAGGGACAGGTTGGTCATGGTTGGGACTTCTTTTACAGTCTTCTCAATCTGTGACCCCATGACTGACCCCCCTTCTTCTTCCAGTTTTTAGATTTGGTCTCACCTTTTATGCATTTATTGTGTGTGTTTCATATTCATTATTTTATAATTTGACTCCCTTGACCGGATCCATCCATTTTTAGCAGACCCTTTTTCTGCTGTGACTCATTTCGGAATTTCAGGACTGATGACCTCACCATTAGGTCCCATAACCCCTCCCAATCAATTCAATCAATCAATTATATACAATACTGTACATCTCTGTTTCTTTCCTGAAGTTCTTCAAGGTCCAGGTTCATCTTCCTTGGACTGCTGATTGAATGATCAGCTATATTGTGGCATGTACACTGTTCTCTGGCTCAACATGGACTTATTCCCCCTCTTGATACTACTACCAGAGTTCGTAAGAGTTCTCGTGCCTCATTGATTTGAGATTATCTATGAAGGAAGCACTCTATGATGGTGTGAGGAACCTAGTTCATTATTTGGTAACCTGCTTATCATTTCATTTCTGTTTAGTGTAGAGCCTTGATTTTCTGAAACCTACTTTTAAATTAGAAGGTCCATTGTCAGCCAATCTGTCCATCAACTTCTGTAACAGTGATGGAAAAAAATCTTTTGAGATACCACCAGATTTTCATAGGATGAAAATAAGACAGGTGCGGAGGTTCGGTCAGGTGTGTTGCATATGAAGCAAAGGCATTGAATGAAATATCATTGGATTCACACAACTTAATAATCCTTGGACTAATATGCCTGCTTATATTGTCCTCTGTAATAACCTTACATCTTTCTTCTTCAGCTCAGGTAAGAGTAAAGCCATGAACCAGTCTTCAAAACTGGTTCAGTCAAATCAGCCACTTTTCATGGGCTATATCTGGCTGATAGAGGGCTGTCTTCCATCCAAGTATGCCGCATTTCCTCTTACGTATAACTGATACATGGTGTAAGATGTCAGCCACATACCCACACATCATGGCAGAGACCAAAGTTTTACTGGAATTCATTGTGATTTTTATATCCCTGTTTAGTTAAGACCCTTTTCTTGCCCAGGTCAATAACCAGGTTTGTCTTATAGCCACCATGAATATTTTCAGGAGCAATGACTTCCAGTTGCTTCACAATGTTCTCAAAGTAAACATTTATGATATCTATGTTCACAGCAGCTCTATTCCTCTTAATGTTATTTGAAAGTCATTGTGATTATTGGTCATGGTGTTGCTGAACAATTGACTCAGCCCAACATTTTTCAGGAAACTTGTTGGTGAATTTAAATTATTCATGGCCACACGAACCTGGGTACAATTTTACAATGCAGCAAAGGTCAAGGGTGGAAATGAAGAATCTGAACTCACTCATTTTGACAGCATGCTGTGCAAAGTAAATGCACAGCTTTGTCCAGGTTGTGCCAAATTATTTCCCCATACAGCTTTCATTTTAAGATATGTAATGTGCAGTTCCGTGGACTACTGCAGCCTTGTGGGAGGATAGTCTCTTTTGTTTTGATGTCTTAAAAATACTGTTGTATCTCTAATTCATTTTTATACTTTTAATTACGTGGTGAGAGAACTTCTCATCAGGCAATAACATGGAACACAACAATTGTCCTCACTGGAACATGGACCATAGTTGTGTTCAAGTTACAGATTTTACTTTCACTGTGCAATTCTCTCACACATTTCCAACAGATAACCACCAAACTAAAGATAATATGTCCCAAATATATTATTAGGTAAATAAAGAAAATTCCATTCAGCACAAAGGAAAGTAGGATGACCAAGTTGAAAACAAGCATCTTCAAATTTATATTTTGTCTTCCATGAGTTTTTATCATGTGGGACCTGGCAGTTTCTAACCCTGCTGGTAGGTGGCACACCACCTAAATATTTCAGAAGTGATGGTAGCACTTGGCTAGTAGTAAATCGTACTCTGTGAGGCTGTGTAAATATAGTGCAGTACCATAAGTGTTTCAGTGCACAACACTCATCACTGCTATAGAGTGAGGGAAATAAAAGGAAAAGGTAGCAAGCAATATATGGTATGCATGTTCCAGTGAAGCAATGAAAAATTTTGGGTATGAATTTTTGTAACACAATCAGGCCAACTACTAAACATTATTTTAAAAAATTTATAAAAAATGATCAGTACGCCTATCTGATGCATGATTTGCACAGCTGATGTCCTTAGCTCATCAGTTTGTGCACAGGAACAAACATTAAATTTGTAGGTGGGCCATCACTAAAAGCTCATCTCTTGTATCAGGGCCTGGGCTTATGATGTGAGGACCAACCCATGAATGCAAATCACACCAGGTACAAACCAGCAAAAACTGTTTAGACACAACAAAAAGAATAAAGTTCATAATCATAATGTAACATTGATAGGTCGTATCGACCATAACAACAATAATCTTTGGGACTCAGGTCGTTTGTCTGAGCCGCCATGTTAATTCAGTCTGTTCTTATTCCTGTTTTATCAATCTCCACTGCAGGATGTAATTTTAGTGTATTTTTGCTTCTGCTGAAGGTATATTTAGATGTACCAAAACCATGGTCAAGGATTGCAATAAATCTTTATCCTGCAACTGTTTGGCTGTTATCATTTACCACAAAGATTTTCAGCAGTCGCTGCTTCAGCCATGTTTAAAATTTTGAAACCTTGTATAACAACTGCAAATGACACTTAATCTAATATAAATAGGGACTTTTTGTTCCAAATTTGGTTTTTAGTAAATAATTTTAAAAACTGTTAGAGGTAGCTTAGTGCCGTCACATCGTTATTGTTTTTATATCAAACTGAGTCTACATATGAAGTTCCAAATATAGTAATTAGTGCCTTCAAATTTTCCTAAAAACACCCACTTTGGCCAGAATATTGCTCTCATCAAGTTGAGACTTGTAATTTTTTATTGTGACACGCATTTGCACATTCTGACCAATTTTTGACTTTCTGGCTTTATTGTTTAGTGCCATTTATTTTTTCCTGAAACAATATATTTAGCAAAACATATTCAAGTTATCCTTCTGAGATTTAATAATTTTAACATTAATATACTGAAGCATACAGTGACAAAGTTTGCAAAAGCTACTTCAATTTTTAAGTTCACTCTTAGATTATGGCACAATACTTTGCATGCTATGCACAGGTGCATTATGATGACATGACGCTAGTAGCAATAAACTGGGGTCAGTCCTCGCACACTCACTCAACTCTGTATCTCTCAAATGATACAGTGCTTATTTCTCTGATCCTTCTCACAAAGTTTGCAAGACTGCAAGGAGAAAATATTTATATTAACTAAAATACAGCAAGTATTACAGCAAATAAAGGTCCACACTGCACATTCTATGCCAAATTCTTCTCATTGTGAAAGCCAATGTACTAGTTAAGCCTTTCCTGATCACTCATTTGACAGTTAATACATTAACCCATAACAAAATAAAAAATAATATACTGTCATTTGTATTCAGCATTAAAAGACGATTGATACCACAATAAGCCTCATAAGAAGTTCAATATGATGTGAATCATAGAATTCAACTGATACCAAGTGATGGATGATGATGGAAGAAAAAATCTAACAAGGAACTCCTTGAGTGTGAGGTCGTAAAAGGCCAATGATGTTTACGGCATTTGATAACCCACACATTGTCTATCATGCAACCACAATATTGGCTGCTAATGGCAACAGGGAGCTGTACTTGGCCGTCCAATGGTAAGCACAGCCTGAGGCTTGGAGCATAGTTGAGGTGCTTAGTCAATGAGTAACTCACAATTGTGCTAGAGGTGTTGATACAAAGTAGAGCAATGACAACGATAAACGAAGCAAACATTGCATTTTATCTACAACAACAGCTGCCAAAGTTGACATTTCATCAGTAAGGGAGCCAAGGAATTTCACAGAGTGAGAAAGAAGTGGCAGATGAAAAATTAGCATTTCTGTAAGATGAATCAGTGAAATGTGTGATGTCGTATAAGCTGTAAGATGAATAAGTGAAATGTGTGGTGTCGTATAAGCTCAACTGTGCGGACAATGTACATGAGGCATATAATGATTGTGATCCATGCTTAACACATAATACTGATATTGAAACAGATGTTGATCCATACAGTTCATCATCCTTGCCACATAGGGAGCCACAAATCCTATCTCCAGTCAAATGTAATAAAGGACAATCATTGTCCAAGGAGTGGGTATTAAACATCATTACGTACATGGAAGATCACCTGCAGCATTGTTAAAAAAAAAAAAGGTAAAAAAGAACAGGTTTCGAATAAATCCACAACAATATGCTCTTGTAGTGCATAATAAAAATTACAGATATTTAAGGGAGCACAAGGCACACTTGTTACAGAAACTGGTGTTTGTGCACTTCAAGTACGCTCAATAAAATTTACAAGATGTGCTTGATATTGACCTGCTATGTTATGCACATCAAATTGTACATGACATAGATTACAATGATCTCAAGGGAAGCATGGGGTGGTTGCAAGACTTCAAACAGTGCTACAGAATTGGAAAATGTAAGGTAACAAAACTTCAAACAATACATTAACTTGATGATGCACAGCAAACTGAAGAATTGGCCTGAAAATTTCTAGACAAGATAAACTAACTTATGCTATCATTTATGGATGGTAAATTGGCTGGAAAGTTATTTATGTGCCACCCGAAGTTGGAGGTGCTGTGCCGCCTACAAGTAATTCTCATATGTATGATCTTGCAAGGGCAGTAGGGAATATTTGTCACAGCAAGCAAGAGTGGGAAAATGGGCATAACAGAAGTACAACTATGGTATGAGCACTGCTTTTGGACAATAGCTGGTCAAAATAATTTGCCTGATTCATGGTCTGTTTATAAAAACCATCCTCCTTTAGAGCAAACTATCCCTCCTGGAAAATGTATGACATTGCAGTTCATACCACCTGGAAACAATGGACCAATTCAGTCTGTGAATCTTTCTTTGATCCATATTTATAAAACATTATTGCACTAACTGCTGTTATGCCTTAAAGCAGGGGCGAGCAGGAATCCTGCATGTGTGCAGTGCACTTGCTTGTGCACAGTTAACAGATATTCTTCGTGCACACAGGGGCAAGCTGACCACCCACTTCTCTCCCCTCCCCACCACACCATCCCTCTGCTCCTTTCTCTGTAATGCATTTTGTTTCCTAGCTTGCTTTATTGGATGGAGGAATAAGATTAGTAGGAGTGCTTGAAAGAAATCATGGTTTGAAAGAGTACTTATTACCTACGATATGTTTTATTTAATTATCACAAGGGGGGGGGGGGGGGCTTACAATACGTTTAATGTCTGGAACAAAATTTCTACATACAGACAAATGCAACTAGTTATGCAAATTTTCATCCCTGGTGTTTGCTTTTAACTGAGACTTGTTAATTTTCATAACAGAAAAAAATCTCTCACAAAGGTACGTCAAGCCAAACATTGACATTATCTTCACGGCTTCATGATGGAGAGGAGGAAACTATTGCAGTGGAAAGTCATGATAAAAGTGTATTAGTCTTCTTGCCAAAAGGAACTTGTCTCTCAGATGAGAATTACACCGTAGATCTATTGATTCCATTTGCAAATTGGGATGAGTATCATCTACAGAAACAGCAAATGGTCTCGAGAACCTTTCAGAAGCTTGGGATAGATATGATATATCCCCAGATCACATGAGAAATTTCTCTTTTATTGCACTAAGTACAGAAACATATTCTTTTCAATTCTGTTCTTGCACAATAGACAGAGTAGGGAAATGCACTGCATTCCCTGATGAGAGATGTCGTTCCCACAGCTCAAACTTGCTAGTGAAAGCTTGCACTTTTTCAGCCATTTCACAAATTAGCTATTTTCTTCTTGAAAACTTGTGTTCAATGCAGTCATGTGTCCGGTACTGTCCACTAAAAATGCAAGGTCGATAACCCACTCTGGATCTTCTAAGTTTGGATCATACCTTCCTTTGTCCTTTAAAAACTGATTTATTGGTATTCTCAGCTCAAAAAATCTTTTAAGTACATTACCATAGCTAAGCCAGTGGCCTTAACTGTGGTATGATATGCCACCGTACTCTTCCCCAACTTCAGTTAAATATATTTGAAAATGTCTATGTGTGATCCATGGGATTCAAATAATTAACTGCCTGAATAACCACTTGCATGACGTTCCCCAGTTTTGCTGCTTTTGCACAGAGTACTCCTTGGTGCAAAATGCAGTGGATGCTGTGCAATGATTCTTCTGTATGCTGTAGCTTTTTTCTTAGTAATCCAACAAATCCCATTTGTTCCCCTTTCATTGCAGGTGCTCCGTCTGTTGTCACTGACACCAAACATTCCCAGTCTAAGCCACCTGAATCAACAGCTTCTTCAAAGGCTATTAGGATGTCTGCAGCGATGGTTGTGCTTTTTAAAGATATCATATCTAAAAAAAATCCTCTGTTATGTGCAGAGCAGTGTCCACACCACGGACATAAATCACCAATTGCGTGGTGTCTGAAATATCTGTGGACCCATCAAGTGTGATGGAAAATGCAATAAACTCCTGCACTGCACTCCTTAATTAATGGCAAATGTCACCTGCCATGGCATTTATTCGACAACTTACAGTCTGCCAAGAAAGACTGACAGTTCAAAACTGATTTGAATTCAGTGGGCAAAGTAAATCAGCAGCATCATTGATGCACTCGTTTATAAAGTCACCTTTAGCAAATGGTTTTCCAGCTATCGCTACATTAAGCACAATCTTATAACTTGCACGTACCACTGGGCTATCATTGTTGTCGTCCTGAAAAATTGAAAACAGTGCTCCATAAAATGTTAAATCAGTTAGATGAGAGACGTGACAAAAGAAAGTCACAGATCTCTAGTGACAATAGCAACTTACGTCAGAGTCATCTAGTATTGTCACATCACTCTTCTTAAGCTCAGTCAATTTCCCCATCCACTCAGAATCCGAGAATAAATTGTTCTCATCCTTGGGAAATTTTTTATAATGTCATTCAGCACTAAACTTCCGCTGACCAGTGAGAATACTGCCACATCTTAAACATTTCAAAAAAAAATGATCCTCCCATTCCTTTTTAAAAGACAGCAAATCTCCACTTCTCCATTTCCTTGATTCACTTTGCATTTTCCGGTTCTTGAAATACAACGTTCACTACGTAGTGGTCGCTTCACATCAACGTTCGCAGCTTAGACTGGTACTACACTACCGCAACATGCCGGCTGTCACCACTGCCCCGTTGACAATTGCACGCGAGCAGCACACGTGCAGCGCTGTGTGCTCATGAGCTGTGTGCAACATTTGCCTGCCCCTGCCTTAAAGGATAGCCACTTCCATGATAAGCTCCATGATAGACTGTTTTGCATTCGGTTACACGCCATCACTTTTCATCAGTTCTCATCACCCCATTCCACCAATATGATTCTGTATACATTTCTATAAGGGTGGATACTTAACTGAATGCCCTGCACTGTTTCTAACTCCCAAAAAGTTCAACTCCGATCTTAATTGTGCAAACCCTTGTGGTCACTTGGCACACCATTTTTCATACAATGTTTGTGGTCAAAGTTAAACAGTTTGTTTTGAACATTACTTGAATGTCAATGCATCCAAAATGGTTCAAATGGCTCTGAGCACTGTGGGACTTAACATCGGAGGTCATCAGTCTGCTAGAACTTAGAACTACTTAAACCTAACCAATCTAAGAACATCACATACATCCATGCCTGAGGCAGGATTCGAACCTGCGACCATAGCGGTCGCGCAGTTCCAGACTGAAGCACCTAGAACCGCTCAGCCACTCTGGCCAGCTCAATGCATTCATTTTATGAAGTGTAATACACACATCCTGTAAAAGGTTGGTCTCTGCATCTCCCAAACACTCATTTTCTGTCGCCTTCCTGATGCATATGGTGAGTCACTAGCAGCTAATATTTTTCCAGTCATAATTGTTAACACAACACTTTCAAATGAGCCTTAATAAAGACCAACTTGTGACTTCGCACTCAAGAGGTTCCTTGTACACCAATGTTTCTCAACCACTATGTCATGACAGATGGGTGTGTCATGAGATTTTTAATATCTTCTAATCTTCCACAGACTAAATATATAAAACATAAAAAAATATTACCTAATTGTTTCTTGGGGTGGCCCAGTTCACAGAAAATCACCTATCATGTACAAATTTATAGATGTTTCATAATAATTATACATTTTTTGCATTCAATCTAAAAAGAATGATCCATCATCTCACAATCATTCCATAATTTAAAAAAGTATTGTATGTATTTTGTGTATTAGCTTTTTTACATCTGGATCTCAGCTATCAAAAATTATGTAAAACTCATTATATAGCTCTACTACTCATGATACATTTTTTTTTTTTTTTTTTTTTTTACAGAACCACACAAAAATAGGAATCGAAAGAAACCACCAGAGGTTGCTCACAAAACTCGAAAGTGGCTACATTCACAACTGGAGCTTGAATATGAATTTTATTATTGGCTACGAGCAAGATTACTGACTCAAATACAGTGATATAATGATAAACTGTCAAATTGCAGATTGCAGCATCAATTTCATATAAATGTGACCTGAACTGAAATTTTATACCAAATGTGGTGTGCAATCTCTGTATTTTATTGCTGAATCAGCTATTTTATTTATGATTCTACTTTCTGAATAATAAGTACAAATTTATTTATGTATATTTTCATCTCTTTGTAGTGTATTTTTTAATGCAGTGTGATGCATTATGCTTGTAGCTAGTGTACACCTCTTGCCAGATATTAGATGGACTGGTTGTTTCCTGTGTGTTACTGTTATCAGGTGTCCTTCATAGAACATATTATGTGTAAATTATCTATGAAGAAAATTTTTCATAATTTGCAAATAGTTAGTTTTAATATTAAAGATGTCTGAGTTACCATGTTTTAAGTCCCTCTGATACCATATATATTAAAAATAGAAATGCTAATTTCTACCCACAGATTGTCAAATGTTTACATATTATTTGGTTACACGTTATTCAATGAGAAGAATAGTTGTAAATATGTAACATAATTGTTGTATGTCAGGGCAATGATATTGTACTTGCATTACAATTGTAACTTCCCAGTATGAATAGCAAATCATTTATAGTTTTGTCAGCCATGCATGCCCAGTAATAAATGAGTGTGCAATGTCTTCGAAAAGTTACCAAACCATTCATCATATTTGAAATGATATTTATTTGAAGAGCATTTTTAAAGGGATTAGACCAATAACACACCTCATATGGTGGTTAATGGATGTATCACTATATGCAAAATATAGATTCATTACCATAGAACAAAAGACTTCACTTGTATGTCATTTAACTATGAATTCTTAGGAATATAGTGGGAATGTAATTTTCATGCCAAAGCATAAACTATCAGATGTAAACGTTTAATATCCTAGAACCAGCATGCATAAAGTGAAACTCAATGTTTCATTTGGATACTGTAGTCTGTAGATCAGTACGTGAGAGGCAGTTGGAGGAGGATGAATCCTAATGAAGATTTAGCCCATGGAGACTGTGACAGCAGGGGACAGACATAAACAGTTCCCACCAGCACTCATCAGAGTAGTTGGCACTGAGTAAAATCATAATAGTACTGGTGGAATGGAGCATGAAGAAGAACTGTGGTTCAAGGTTAAAAAAACAGTTGACCGTACACTGGATGGACAGGTAACAAGCAGAACAGTAACGACTGGAAGAACCATCCATAATATACAGTGACTATAAAGAGACTACTGCATAATAAGTGTATAACAAAGCATATGGCTATACATAGAGAGAGAGTGCATTGGGCATATTTGGCTGTCAAAAAGGACAACTCATGAATCCTTCAATAACTACCATAGCAGAATATTACTTAAGGATCTCTCTCAAATCCTGAAGAAATTCTGGTCATGCATAAAGACTGTTAGTGGTATCAAAGTGGGTATGCAGACTCTCATGGAGGATACAGGGGCTGAAACTGGGTATATCAAAGAATAAGGGCATATAATGAACTCCATTTTGAAATATTCCATCACAAAAATAAAAAATCCAGTAGTATCGCTCCATTTTCATTTTCACACCACTGCACTGATGAGTGAAACAGATTATGATTGGTGGCATTAAGTAACTGAAACTCAATTAAGCTCAACACCCTAGGGGAATCCATATCAGATTCTACACAGGATCTGCAGCTGGTTTAACCTCACTTTTTAACTGTAATATGTTGCAGATCCCTCAAACAAAAACACTGTGCCCAGTAGCTGGAAGAAAGCAAGGTTGAAACATGTCTACAAGAAGCTAGTGATATGATGCATAAAACTACCACCAACATCCTCACATTTATCTGTTGTAGGGATTAAGAACATATTCTGAACCCAAAAATAGCGGGATATCTTTAAGAACATGACCTTCGCCATAACACACAGCAGGAATTCTGAACATAACTGTCACACAAAACCCAACCTGTGCTTTTCTCACATCCTGAAAGCCATGTTTCAAGGCAGTTGATAGGTGCAGTTTTCGTTGATGTCTGATAAACATTTTACTTAGTACCACAACTTCACTTATTATCAAAAGTATCATCATATGGTGTGTCAAGTGAAATTTGTGACTGGAGTGAATATTTCTTCATAGGGAGAACACTGCAATGTTGTCTTGGATGGAGATTCATAGACAGATATAGATGTAACTTTTGTATGTCCAAGTGAAGTGTGTTGTAGCCCTTGCTCTTATGTTGAATACTAATGAAACAGAACAACGACATTGGTTCTGTCACAGGAAAAGCCGGTGGCAGAGTGTGGCTTATTGGTAGGACATAAGAGAATGTGGTTCATCTACAAAGGAGACTGCCTACAAAATACTTACATCCCATTCTAGAATATTGCTTGAATGTTTGGGACACATACCAATTTTGGACTCACTTGGGATACTGAATTTATAATGAGAAGGGCAGCATGAATTGTCACAGATTTATTTGAACCATGGAAGAGCATCACAGAGGTACTGGAAAAAATGAACTGACACACTTGCATGTAGACAAAAACTACCTCTGAAAGCTTACTGATACTTACAAAGTTTCAAGAATCAGCTTTAAGTGAGGAGTAAGGAATATACCACATCCTCCTAAGTATCTCTCAAAGGGATTGCAAAGACACACTTAGAATACTTATTGCATGCAGAGAGAAGCTTAAGGAATCATTCTTCCCATACACTATACATGAATGGAATGAGAAGAAGACCTAATAACTGGCAGAGTGGAAAGTACCTTTTCCCATGCACTTCACAGTGGCTGGCAGGGTATAGATGTACATGTAGTGGATTGGAGAATATTCAGCAGCTGGATGAATAAAAAAGGCATAATTGCACATGTTTCTCTTTGCAGTGTAAACCACTACAGTCTGTTCCACGAGTTCACCTGTATTCTGCTAAACACAGTTTTATCAAGAATGGCCACTATTTGCATACAGGGCAAATCACTTAACACTTGCACCCCATTTATTTTTAGAACAGTTCTGAACATTTAAATGTGATTTTCAGCAAATGATTAATACTCTTTAATCTCATATCTACCAAGATATTGAATCAAGTACATCCTTTTTTAAATGGAATGATATAATTTATAATGGCATTCAAAAGCTCTTGGAAGATGAGTACAGTGGCATAATGCTCATTAATATTGGTGTTGATACTTTTCAAAAAAAGAATCAGAGACATATACTTAAGCTGAGACATAGGCCTAGTGGCAAGAATCAGCTATTTCATTGTAAACTCTGCCAAGTGGGACTCTCATACCAGGCACCATTGTTATATGCAGCAAGAAAATAGGCGTACACTACTAAGATAAAAATATTTCCTCTAGGCCCTATTTTATATAACATTAATACAGTGTTGGCTACAATTAGTGCAAATTATGCTAACTTCTAATGTATCAGAAGGGGCTATGAAAATTATTTGAAATGTGTGTACAGAGTTGCATTTAAATGAACAACATTTGTGGAAACAAAGAAACAGGCAAAAGGGTTGAATCAAAAGGATAGCATGGTGCAAGAAACTCATTTGGCAACGTTTACACCACAATAACTGATTCTTGCTGCCTTGTCCTTTCAATTTTAGCACATTTGTTGGATATTTTTGTAAGCAGTTTGTGTCAACATCACCAAACATTATAACACTGTACCCACAGTTTGAAGAGCTTCCAAAAAATTGCTTCTGTATCCTGACTGATATATCAGTTAAGCTATTAATCATACAGCAAAACTTTTTGATATCTTGACCTGTTCATGAAAGATCCCATCCCGGAAATGCAACAGGATCTCCAGTTTCTCCTCTAATCCTTAGGCCCATACCAGTACCCTTCCCTGGAGTCCATCTATCTCCTCACCCCTACCACTCCCCACACTCCTGCCTTCTACATGCTTCCTTAAGTCCATAAAACCAGCCACCCAGGATGCTTCAGTGTGGCCAGTTACTGTGCCCTCATTGAGAGACTCTTTCTTGTAGTCCAACATCTTCAGCCTATTGCCAGGAATCTACCCTACTATATAAAAGATATCGACCATTTACTTCACTGGCTCTCACAGTTCCTATTCCCTCATGACACAGTGCACTGCTTGTCATTATTGATGCCACCTCTCTTTACACTAACAACCCTAATACCCATGGCGTTATCACTATTAAACACTGCCTTTCACAGTGCCCATTGGATTCCAAGCCAACAACCTCCTTCCTAGTCACCATCACCAAAAATATCCATACCGACAGTTACTTCACCTTTGAGAACATGAACTACAAACAAATGTTGGGTACGGCTATGGGCACTCACATGGCACTATCTTATGTCAACCTACTCATGGACCATCTAGAGGAATCCTTCCTAAACACCTAGAATTCTAAACCCCTCACCTGGTTCAGATTCAATGATGACATCTTTGCGATCTGGAATGAGGGTGAGAACAACCTATCTCCATTCCTCCAGTATCTCAAAAACTTGTCCTCCACTTGCTTCACCTCGTCCTACTCAACCCAACCAGCCACCTTAATAGATGTTGACCTCCCCCCTCAAAGATGGCTACATCAGTTTCTCTGCCCATATCAAACCTACTAACCACCAGCAATACCTCCACTTTAACAGCTGCCACCCGTTCATACCAAGAAGTCTCTTCCATACTGCCTAACCATCCATGGGCATCACATCTGCAATTATGAACAGTCCCTCTTGAAATATACCGATGGTCTCACTGAGGCCTTCACAGACCATAATTGTCCTCCCAACATTGTACAAAAACAAATCTCTCATGCCTTATCTTCCAGTCACTGACCACCTCCCAGTGTCTCACTGTCTGGCGACAGAGGAGCATTCCCTTTATGACTCAGTACTATCTAGGACTGGAGCAACTGAATTACATTCTCCATCAGGGTTTCAACTAACTCTCATTATGCCTTGAAATAAGAAATGTCCTGCCCACTACCCTTCCCATCACTCCCACAGTGGTGCCATCCACCAGACCTACATAATATACTCATCCACCCTTTCATAACCCCTGCTCCCAACCCCTTACCTCATGGCTCATATACCTGTAATAGACCTACATGCAAGATCTGTCCCATACATCCTCCCGCTTCCATCTACTCCAGTCTGGTCACAAACATCACTCCTCCTATCAAAGGCAGAGCTACCTGCAAAACTAGCCATGTGATCTGCAAGCTAAGCTGTAACCACCATGCTGCATTCTACATAGGCATGAAACCACAAAGCTATCTGTCTGCATGAATGGCCGCTGACAAAATGTGGCCCAGAAACAACTGGACCACCCCACTGCTGAGCATGCCACCCAACACAATATTCTTCATTTCAATGACTGTTCCACTGCCTGTGCTATATGAATCCTTCCCACCAACACCAGCTTTTTGAATTGTGCAGATAGGAACTCTTCCTACAATATATCCTATGTTCTGGTAACCCTCCTGGCTTCAACCTTTGTTAGTCATTGTACTCACCCATCTAGCCCCTTCCCTGTTCCCATTCCAGCACTACACAGCTTTCTATTCCAATAACACACACAGTCTTTTTACTTCTGTCCTTTTTGCTAACCCCCCCCCCCCCCTCTCTCTCTCTCTCTCTCTCTCTCTCTCTCTCTCTCTCTCTCTCTCTCTACAACGCCCTCCGTCTAACCTGCCAACTGCACCTAGCTGCCCTACCCTCTCTACATCTATATCTACATATGTATTCTGCAATCCACCATATGGTGCATGGCAGAGGGTACCTAGTACCACAACTATCATCTTCTCTCCCTGTTCCACTCCCAGACAGAATGAGGGAAAAATGACTGCCTATATGCCTCTGTACGAGCCATAATCTCTCTTATCTTTGTGGTCTTTCCACGAAATATAAGTTGGCGGCAGTAAAATTGTACTGCAGTCAGCCTCAAATACTGGTTCTATAAATTTCCTCAGTGGCGATTCACGAAAAGAACGCCTCCTTTCCTCCAGAGACTACCACCACGAGTTCCTGAAGCATTTCCATAACACTCACGTGATGATCAAATCTACCAGTAACAAATCTAGCAGCCCACCTCTGTATTGCTTCTATGTCCTCCCTCAACCTGACGGGATAGGGATCCCAAAAGCTCAAACAGTACTCAAGAATAGGTTGTATTAGTGTTTTATAAGTGGTTTCCTTTACAGATGAACCACATCTTCTCAAAATTCTACCAATGAACTGAAGACAACTATCCGCCTTCCCCACAACTGCCATTACGTGCTTGTCCCACTTCATATCGCTCTGCAATGTTATGCCCAAATATTTAATCGACATGACTGTGTCTAGTGCTACACTACTAATGGAGTATTCAAACATTATGGGATTATTTTTCCTATTCATCTACATTAATTTACATTTATCTATATTTAGAGTTAGCTGCCATTCTTTACACCTATCACAAATCCTGTCTAAGTCATCTTGTATCCTCCTACAGTCACTAAACGACAACACCTTCCCATACACCACAGCATCATCAGCAAACAGCCACACAATGCTATCCACCCTATCCAAAAGATCATTTATGTACACAGAAAACAACAGCGGAACTACCACACTTCCCTGGGGCACTCCAGATGATACCCTCACCTCTGATGAACACTAACCATCGACGACAACATACTGGGTTCTATTACTTAAAAAGTCTTCAAGCCACTCACATATATGGGAACCAATCCCATATGCTTGTACCGTAGTTAGGAGTCTGCAGTGGGGCACTGAGTCAAACACTCTCCGGAAGTCAAGGAATATGGCATCCATCTGATACCCTTCATCCATGGTTCGCAAGATATCACGTGAAAAAAGGGCGAGTTGCGTTTTACACGAGTGATGCTTTCTAAAGCCGTGCTGATGCATGGACAGCCACTTCTCTGACTCAAGGAAATTCATTATATTCAAACTGAGAATATGTTCGAGAATCCTGCAGCAAACCGATGTTAAGGATATTGGTCTGTAGTTTTGAGGATTCGTCCTTCTACCCTTCTTATATACAGGCATCACCTGCGTTTTTTTCCAGTCACTTGGAGCTTTATGTTGGGCAAGAGATTCATGATACAGTGGAAACTCAATTAACCGTCATCTTCGGGACCATGGTTGTGACAGTTGAGCGAATAGACGGATAGCAGAAACACTGTATTCCTCCAAAACATAACCTCAATCAATTATTTTATATATAGACACATATCACTCTCACAGTAATATAATAATATTTTGGAGCGAAAACAAATTAAACATGATTGTAATAGCAAATAAAACTATTTATTACACGATAAAAACATCCGTACAGTAGCTACAAAAGTTGCAAAATACGTAATGTACCCTACTGTACTGTACTATAAACTTACAGGAGGAATAGTTTATCTAGCTGGGAAATAGTCAGTCAATTTCTTCTGCCTTTTTGATGTTCGAGCTTTCACCGCGGCAGTATTTTGTATTTTTTGGAGCTGTAGTGCCTGCGTTGCATTAGCCTCTTCTTCACTTTAAAACCATTCTATACACTTGGACAGCATTGTTTCGACCTCTGAATGGGTAATAGTTTGTTTTTCTTCATGGTTTGAACACTCTTCTTCATCAGCCCCTTCTTGTTCTTCTTTGGTGGCACTTATGCTGGCAACAATTTCGTCATCACTCAAAATTTGAAAACCCCCGTCCACTTTGTCACACTCTAACCACTCTGATATTTCTTCTGACGTCAAATTTGTGCCGATTTAAAAATTATTCCACAAATAGACCATCTTGTCAACTGTCACACACTCAGATTCCTCTGATTCTTCACCTCTAGGTTGAGGCCAAAGTTGATTCCAGCCGTTCTTGAGATTTGATACTGACAAATCACTCCATTCATTGGCAACATTGAAAATGGCATCTTTAATACTGTAAGACCTCCAAAACTGTTTTACAGATGTTGATTCATCAGATGAGCGCAAACTTTCGATATATATTTTTCTATAACGACGTTTCATGTTTTCAATGATTCCCTGATCCATGGGCTGTACAAGTGAAGTTGTGTTTGCTGGAAGGAAGAGACATGTTATGTTGCCATCATCACTTTTCATTTCACAAGTAGGGTGCACTGGGGCATTGTCTAATAGCAATAGTGTTTTCTGTGGCAACTTTTTTTCAGCCAAATGTGCTCTAACTTGAGGTACAAATTGTTTGTGAAACCAGTCAGAAAAAATTGATTGATCCATCCAAGCACTCTTCTTGGTGTAGTATTGTGCAGGGAGAGCATTCAAATTCAAATTCTTGAATGCACGAGGTTTTCTTGATTTCCCAATCACAAGTAGGGGTAGCCTATGATTGCCAGTCGCATTTGCTAACCTTGCCAGAAATTTACAGACAACAGTTTAGTGGGAAGTTAGTCCAGAAACAGATTTCCCATGTCATTTCCTTCTGTCATACCAACAAACACTAAATCATTGTGAATTATCCATGACCAATACTCCCCACATCACCTAACAGCACACATCCTTGAAAAACTGAACCACATTTTCTTACAAGGCTATCATTGTGCCCTAGGATAAGGGAGTTACTGTCCTCTTCCAGAAAGTGATATTCCACCACCCACCCAACCTGTGCAATTTCCTGTACCATCTCAATTCCTTTCCTTCTCATAATGTTACAACCTGTACGACATCTCCCTGTGAACCGTATGTAAAACCAATCCTACAAAGGCAATCCAGTCTGAAGCATTTCACATCAAATGAAAAGTGCAGTCATACTCCTGTGATATATCCTATTATTTACCATAAACTACTGAACAGCATTCTGAACGGTCCAGCTGTCTGTGTACATGAATGGTCACAGCCAAATAGTGGCAAACTTGACTACACCATTGCTGAATTTGGTGTATGCCACAATATCAGTGACTTCAATGAATTCTTCAGTACCTGAAGTATTCTGATCTTTCCTCAGCACCAGATCTTTCTGAATTCTGCAGGTGGCAGTTGTCCCTCCAATACATCCTTCATTCCCACAATTTCTCCTACTTAAACTTCAGTTAGTACCCAATTCTTTGCCATCCACTTTCTAATAATTCTCCCAGTTCTCACTTCCTTATCCTTATCTCCTTCTTTCTTGTCTCAACATTGTATCTCTATCTCTATCTCTCTCTCTCTCTATCTCTCTATCTCTCTATCTATCTCTCTATCTATCTCTCTCTCTCTATCTCTCTATCTATCTCTCTATCTATCTCTCTCTCTCTATCTCTCTATCTCTCTATCTCTCTATATCTCTCTCTCTCTCTCTATCTCTATCTCTCTCTCTCTCTCTCTCTCTCTCTCTATCTCTCTCCATCTCTCTCCATCTCTCTCTATCTCTCTCTCTCTATCTCTCTCTCTCTATCTCTCTATCTCTCTCTCTCTATCTATCTCTCTATCTCTCTCTCTCTATCTATCTCTCTATCTCTCTCTCTCTCTCTCTCTCTCTCTCTCTATCTCTCTATATCTCTATCTCTCTATATATCTCTCTCTCTCTCTCTCTATCTCTCTATATCTCTCTCTCTATCTCTCTATATCTCTCTATATCTCTCTCTCTCTATCTCTCTATATCTCTCTATATATCTCTCTCTCTATCTCTCTATATCTCTCTATCTCTCTATCTCTCTCTCTCTCTATCTCTCTGTATCTCTCTATATCTCTCTCTCTCTATCTCTCTATATCTCTCTCTCTCTATCTCTCTATATATCTCTCTCTCTATCTCTCTATATCTCTCTCTATCTCTCTATATCTCTATATCTCTCTCTCTCTATCTCTCTATCTCTCTCTCTCTCTCTCTCTCTGCCTTCCCTAACTTTTCAACATACTCCATCACTTTAAAGGTTGTCTGGACAGACAAAATGTTGATTTCAGCTGTAGTCAGCACAATTCACAACTTGTTTGGAATGGCTACTAAGCTCACTCTGAATAACTACTGTTTTGCAGTTTGACTGAAAGGTATGAAAACTGACCAACTTACATTTCACCAGTCAGGTGTCATCCCAAATATTTGGTAATTTTGAAGACAGTAACTGAGGACCACAGAGAATATCTCTCGAGACACACTTTTATTTAATTAGCTTACATTCTTCTTGGCACCATTGGTAAAATTTGGTGATGCTAACAACATTGTGATATGAGCCATTACATTAAACTTACTTCTAATGCCCTGCATATTCCCTTTCGAAGCTTCAATATCTGTCTACTGCACTAAAGTAGTTTCATTTTACATTGTGACTTCAGCATATCACAGAGCTTAAAAGTAAAAGATCTGTCACAAAACATTGCTTACAGGTACTTCTACATACTTCAGGAAAAGCAGCAACTTAGAGGCTGTCTGACTTCTTCAAAGTAGCTTTGTGGAAATCCCAGAAAACACATCTAAGTTAATATCACAACTATCACTTAGGTAAGCTACTACAAACAGCATAGTGAACACATTATTGTGGCCAAGATAGACATGAAGCCCACACCTACTACAGTAGTACAAGATTATATGCCAACAAGCTCTGCAGATGATGATGAAATTGATTAAATGTATAATGAGATAAAAGAAATTATTCAGGTAGTGAAGGGAGATGAAAATTTAATAGTCATGGGTGACTGGTATTCGAGAGTAGGAAAAAGGAGAGAAGGAAACATAGAAGGTAAATATTGATTGGGGCTAAGAAATGAAAGAGGAAGCCGCTTGGTAGAATTTTGCACAGAGCATAACTTAATCATAGTTAAAACTTGGTTAAAGAATCATAAAAGAAGGTTGTATACATGGAAGAACCCTGGAGATACTAGAAGGTATCAGATAGATTATATAAGTGTAAGACAGAGATTTAGGAACCAGGTTTTAAATTGTAAGACATTTCCAGGTGCAGATGTGGACTCTGACCACAATCTATTGGTTATGAACTGTAGATTAAAACTGAAGAAACTGCAAAAAGGTGGGAATTTAAGGAGATGGGACCTGGATAAACTGAAAGAACCAGAGGTTGTACAGAGTTTCAGAAAGAGCGTAAAGGAACAATTGACAGGAAAGGGGGAAAGAAATATAGCAGAAGAAGAATGGGTAGTTCTGAGGGATGAAGTAGTGAAAGCAGCAGAGGATCAAGTAGGTAAAAAGACGAGGGCTAGTAGAAATCCTTGGGTAACAGAAGAAATATTGAGTTTAATTTATGAAAGGAGAAAATATAAAAATGCAGTAAATGAAGCAGGCAAAAAGGAATACAAACATCTCAAAAATGAGATTGACAGGAAGTGCAAAATGGCTAAGCAGGGATGGCTAGAGGACAAAAGCAAGGATGTAGAGGCACATATCACAAGGGGTAAGATAGATACTGCCTACAGGAAAATTGAAGAGATCTTTGGAGAAAAGAGAACCACTTGTATGAATATCAAGAGCTCAGATGGAAACCCAGTTCTAAGCAAAGAAGGGAAATCAGAAAGGTGGAAGGAGTATATAGAGGGTCTATACAAGGGCGATGTACTTGAGGACAATATTATGGAAGTGGAAGAGGATGTAGATGAAGATGAAATGGGAAATACAATACTGCGTGAAGAGTTTAACAGAGCACTGAAATACCTGAGTCCAAACAAGGCCCCGGGAGTACACAACATTCCATTAGAAATACTGACGGCCTTGGGAGAGCCAGTCCTGACAAAACTCTACCATCTGGTGAGCAAGATGTATGAGACAGGTGAAATACTCTCAGACTTCAAGAAGAATATAATAATTCCAATCCCATAGAAAGCAGGTGTTGACAGATGTGAAAATTACTGAACTACCAGTTTAATAAGTCACAGCTGCAAAATACTAACGTGAATTCTTTACAGACGAATGGAAAAACTGGTAGAAGCCCACCTCAGAGAAGATCAGTTTGGATTCCATAGAAATATTGGAACATGTGAGGCATTACTGACCTTATGACTTATCTTAGAAGAAAGATTAAGGAAAGTCAAACCTACGTTTCTAGCATTTGTAGACTTAGAGAAAGCTTTTGACAATGTTGACTGGAATACCCTCTTTCAAATACTAAAGGTATCAGGTGTAAAATACAGGAATCGAAAGGCTATTTACAATTTGTACAGAAACCAGATGGCAGTTATAAGAGTTGAGGGACATGAATGGAAAGCAGTGGTTGGAAAGGGAGTGAGACAGGGTTTTAGCCTCTCCCCGATGTTATTCAATCTGTATATTGAGCAAGTGGTAAAGGAAACAAAAGAAAAATTTGGAGTAGGTATTAAAATCTATGGAGAAGAAATAAAAACTTTGAGGTTCACCAATGACATTCTAATTCTATCAGCAACAGAAAAGGACTTCGAAGAGTAGTTGAACGGAGTGGACAGTGTCTTGAAAGGAGGATATAAGATGAACATCAACCAAAGTAAAACAAGGATAATGGAATGTAGTTGAATAAAGTAGGGTGATGCTGAGGGAATTAGATTGGGAAATAAGACACTTAAAGTAGTAAAGGAGTTTTGCAATTTGGGGAGCAAAATAACTGATGATGGTTGAATTAGAGAGGATATAAAATGTAGACTGGCAATGGCGAGGAAAGCATTTCTGAAGAAGAGAAATTTGTTAACATCGAGTATAATTTAAGTGTCAGGAAGTCATTTCTGAAAGTATTTGTATGGAGTGTAGCCATGTATGGAAGTGAAACATGGACGATAAATAGTTTGGACAAGAAGAGAATAGAAGCTTTCGAAATGTGGTGCTACAGAAGAATGCTGAAGATTAGATGGGTAGATCACATAACTAATGAGGAGGTATTGAATAGAATTGGGGAGAAGAGGAGTTTGTGGCACAACTTGACTAGAAGAATGGATTGGTTGGTAAGCCATTTTCTGAGGCATCAAGGGATCACAAATTTAGCATTGGAGGGCAGTGTGGAGGGTAAAAATCACAGAGGAAGACCAAGAGATGAACACACTAAGCAGATTCAGAAGGATGTAGATTGCAGTAAGTACTGGGAGATGAAGAAGCTTGCACAGGATAGAGTAGTATGGAGAGCTGCATCAAACCAGTCTCAGGACTGAAGACAACAACAACACCATCACTTACTTTTGTCAAGATAAAGTTGATGATGAAGGTTTCACCAGTCCCACCTGAAGTATCTAAGAAGAAAGTTAGTTCTTGATTTGCCTTCCCACCTGTGATTGTTTTATTGTAGCTTTGCTCATCTATCAAGGAGTCTCTACTGTAACTCATCAATCTCTCTCACATTCAAACACTATAATTAGTATCCCTTGTGTATTTTCTGTCTTCTAAAACTTGTGGCATGCATGTTTGCATCAAGATGTATTCTTTTTACTGCATGCTCACCAAAATCTGAGACTGCTTCCTCAATTTAAAAATGGCATTCATTAAACAATTCATCTGTTACATACTCATCATTGTGGTACCTATATATCTCTGGATCTGACATTTAAAGTCTTCTAATAGATTCTCTGAATTTACTGCACAGACTTAACAACTGGAGAAGGCTCTTGTATAATAAATGATGAAGCAAAGCCTCCTAGAGTACTGTATGTCATTACTGAACATCTTTATTTATTCATTCACATGTCATATTTCCTAAATCCCATTGTGATGGAGTGCCTTCAGAAGTTTAGAAAAAATCAAGGTATACATTAATAACCCAAAGCAGCCACTCACCACAGGCTAATACTATAAAGTATATGAACAACCAATTATGGCTAGTTACAGTCTGACTACAAAATTGTGAAAATTGCAAACAGTATGATGATTGATACCATCTACCATTCTTAATCCTACAAATGAAACTGGCCACAGTACAGGACATTTATTGAATGGTGAATAAGGGATGGTAACAAGCTAGCTCAATCCCCAGTAATGAGCATTAGGATTTATCGAGCCACTTTCCATTAATGTCTATGATTTCAATTTCTGTTGCCATACATTTGTTTTAGAAGGGGAAAACACCAATCTAAATGGTCCTGGTTGCTAATGTCCTTGTAACAACAATACAGATTGTGTGCTACATTCGCAGTGCAAGACCTTATTTGGACACACAAAACTCCCCATCATCGCACCAAACATAATTACAGTACACATTGCTATACCTCAGGGGTTGAATTTTGAAAACTCCTGTCTTGATGGGTGTTTACATTATGTAAGGAATGGTTTCTACAAATTTCATGTTTCTAAGACCATTTGATTAGGCTGTGATGGCACAGTAGTTAGCATTGCAGTTTCACACTTTTAAGCCCTGTGTTCAAAACCCGATTATTATTTTAATTTTTGTTTGCCATTTATGTAACCACATCTGTAGAAGACTACTGCCTGAATGTTTTCCAACGTATATTGAAATAACATTGTCCTTATTTGTCTGCTAATTGCATGTCTGGTGCATGAATTAAAAAGAAAATGGCAGTAAATGAATGAAACAATCATTTGAAATTGTTTTTGGTTCCTGTAGTGCATCTTGATTCATAATCACTTGCAAGTACCAAGTTTTGGTAAAGTGATCCGTTTTGCATGGTTTTTCATGAAATTTTTGCCAAAGTGCGAAATCTTCAGCAATGTTAATGATGTCTCTTCACTAGGTGAGATTCAAATGAAAAAATTTCATTGTGGAAAACCTGCCTTTGCGTGATGCTGTGATGTTAAGGATTTCTATGTTTTGAATGTTTCCATGGTCAGTAACATCCAAGGGAATGCGTCAAATCTTCCTGAAGAATAAACGCTAGAGTAAAATATAAGAATTCTAAATTAATGTAAGAATGAAATATAAGTGCGTGAGAATTTAAAAAGACTGTAACTCCTTAAAATTCCACCCACACTTACATTACGTAATAATAAATGTATGACACTTCTTGTGAAACCCAGTTGTAATTTTACAATTAATATAACAACCTTGTATCCCACAGCTTGATAAGGAACATTCATGTAGTAACCTTCTACAGACATGAGTAATAAATGAGAGAAATAAAACAAAATGAAATAAATGAAAAATAAAACAAAATGAAATAACTAAAACCAATAATTGGGTTTTGAACACAGGATGCAAAAGTGAGAGGCTGTGACACTAGCCACTATGTCACCACATGGGCTCAGCTTATTGTGTGCTAAAAAGTATAATGTTACCATCATTTTTTTGGGCATTACCTCAGAAACTAGCATTTTGGCCACAGCAATAAAAAGCAGTTGAGGGGAACTAATGTGCAATTGTGCAGACTGCTGCATTGGAACTATGCATACAGCATGAGACAGATGATGTGAAGCATCACACTACTGAAACCAAAGTAAGAAAATAAAGCTCTTGCAGGGAAATGCAAACTGTTATCACACTGAAACTTCCTGGCAGATTAAAACTGTGTGCCCGACTGAGACTCGAACTTGGGACCTTTGCCTTTCGCTCTACCATCTGAGCTACCAAAGCACGACTCACGCCCGGTACTTACAGCTTTACTTCTGCCAGTATCTGTCTCCTACCTACCTGTGAGTACTGGGCGTGAGTTGTGCTTCGGTAGCTCAGATGGTAGAGCACTTGCCCGCGAAAGGCAAAGATCCCGAGTTCGAGTCTCGGTCGGGCACACAGTTTTAATCTGCCAGGAAGTTTCATATCAGCGCACACTCCGCTGCAGAGTGAAAATCTCATTCTGTTACCACACTCTCAGGCCACAGATTTGTTGTACTGAGTCCAGCTAGGTACAATGCATTGGCACACATAGACCATGAATTGGTGTAAATAATCATCATTTTGAACACAGGATCAGCAGTACCTATGGAAACTGGGTGGCCAGACCGGGCAGACAAAAGGGACTGCATGCACTCTCTATAAATTTGGGGATCCAATGCCACACCTTCTAGTAGCACCATGTCCTTATTCTTCTTGTACCTGGCACTCTCTAATCAGTGAGCTGTCTCGTGGCCCACTCCAGTAGCTCCAAGACATCTGCCCTGGAATGAGGCCCAGGTGATAGAGCCACCAATCTGTCTGTGTTGGTGTGGGCACATAGGCACTGCACACCATCAGTTGCTAGCACAAGTCACCAGAGGCTGGCAGCCCCTACAAATAACTTCACAGTCTTCAGCACTGCTGTCTGTGTCCATGAGTGGCTGTATCCCACTAATGGGGCCACACAAAGCTGCGTGATTTTATTTTATTTTATTTTATTTACATGTCAAGTTCCTTAGGACCAAATTGAGGAGCAAATCTCCAAGGTCATGTAATGTGTCAGTACATGAAATTACAAAATAAAAATAATAGCAGGCAAAAATTAAATGTTTATGAACCCATAAAAAGTCAGACCATAAGTTTAAGTAAATGCAATCAACAATACAACAACAATCAGCTTACTTTTTCAAGGAACTCCTCAACAGAATAGAAAGAGTTGTCCATGAGGAAACTCTTCAGTTTTGCTTTGAAAGTGCATGGATTACTGTTAAGATTTTTGAATTCGAGTGGTAGCCTACTGAAAATGGATGCAGCAGCATACTGCACACCTTTCTGCAGAAGAGTTAAGGAAGTCCGAACCAAATGCAGGTTTGATTTCTGCCAAGTATTAACTTAGTGAAAGCTGCTTATTTTTGGGAATAAGCTAATGTTGTTAAAAAGAAATGACAGTAAGGAATGTGTGTGTATATATATATATATATATATATATATATATATATATATATATATATATATATATATATATATATATATATATATATATAAAAAACAGAAAGAAACTTCCACATGGGAAAAATATATTAAAAACAAAGATTCCAAGACTTACCAAGCGGGAAAGCGCCGGCAGACAGGCACATGAACAAAACACACAAACACACACACAGAATTACGAGCTTTCGCAACTGGCAGTTGCTTCGTCAGGAAAGAGGGAAAAATGAAAGGATGTGGGTTTTAAGGGAGAGGGTAAGGAGTCATTCCAATACCGGGAGCGGAAAGACTTCCCTTAGGGGAAAAAAAGGACAGGTGTACACTCGCACACACACACACACACACACATATCCATCCGCACATACACAGACACAAGCAGACATGATATCTGCTGGCGCTTTCCCGCTTGGTAAGTCATATTAAAAACAAAGATTCCAAGACTTACCAAGCGGGAAAGCGCCAGCAGACAGGCACATGAACAAAACACACAAACACACACACAGAATTACTAGCTTTCGCAACCGATGGTTGCTTCTTCAGGAAGGAGAGGGAAAGACGAAAGGATGTGGGTTTTAAGGGAGAGAGTAAGGAGTCATTCCAATCCCGGGAGCGGAAAGACTTCCCTTAGGGGAAAAAAAGGACAGGTGTACACTCGCACACACACACATATCCATCCGCACATACATATATATATATTGAGTGGCCAATGTCAAAATACCCAGTCTCGTGAACAGTGCTCGACAAGAGGTTCGTGAACTTACACCATTTATTGCCCGAACTACCCATTTCTAAGTCAAAAATATCCTTTTAGAATGAGAAGAGCTACCCCAGAATATAATATCGTATGACATAAGGGAATGAAAATAAGCAAAATATACAAATTTTTATGTTGAACTACCACTCACTTCAGATACAGATCAAATAGTAAAATTTACAGCATTAAGTCTTTGAACAAGATCCTGAACGTGGGCTTTCCACGATTGTTTACTAACTATCTGAACACCTAGAAATATGAACTGTTCAGTTTCACTACTCATACACCCATTCTGTGAAATTGAAACATCAGATTTTCTTGAATTGTGTGTTAGAATGAGTTTTACTGTGATTTAACATTAGTTTATTTTCTACAAGCCATGAACTTAGGTCATGAACTGCACTATTTGAAACCAAGCCGATGTTTCACACAACATCCTTTACTACCAAGCTAGTTTCATTAGCAAACATGAATATTGTAGTGTTACCCGTAATACTAGAGGTCATATCATTTATATAAATAAGGAACAGGAGTGGCCCCAACAGTGATCCCTGGGGCACTCCCCCCTTGACCGTATCCCCCTCAGACCCCACATCACAGCCATTCTCAACATTGTCAACAATAACCTTTTGCTGTCTGTTGTGAAAGAGGTGAAACAATTGTGAGCTACTCCTCATATTCCATAACGGTCCAACTTCTGGAGCAATATTTTGTTATCAACACAATCAAACACCCTAGTTAAATAAAAAAATATGCCTAGCATTCCAAATCTTTTGTTTAACCCATCCAGTACCTCACAAAGAAAAGAGAACATAGCATTTTCAATTGTTAAGTGACTTCTAAAGCCAATCTGCACATTTGATAGCAAATTGTGTGATATAAAATGATCAATTATCCTTACTTACGTAGCCTTCACAATAACTTTAGCAAACACTGATGGCATAGAAATAGGTCTAAAACTGTCTACATTATCCCTTTCTCCCTTGTTTATAAAGTGGCTTTACTACTGAGTACTTTAAACTTTCAGGAAACTGGCCATTCCTAAAGGAAAAATTACAAATATGGCTAAATACAGGGTTAGCATGTGCAACACAGTACTTTAATATTCTGCTAGGCACTCCATCGTAACTATGAGAGTCCTTAGTCTTCAGTGATTTAATTTTTGACTCAATCTCCCCCTTGTCTGTATCAAAGAGAAGTATTTCAGAAATCAATCTCAGAAAGGCATTCACCGAGATATCTATATGACTCCCTGTAGAAATTAAATTTTTATTTAATTAACCAGCAAAGCTCAGAAAATGATTGTTAAATACAGTACATATATCTGATTTATTGGTAACAGAAATATTTTTACTATGAACTGACTTTATGTTGCCAACCTTGTGTTGCTAACCAGACACTTCCTTCACAACTGACCATATGGTTTTAATTTTATCCCGTGAATTAGCTACTCTATCTGCATACCACATACTCTTTGCATTCCTAATAACATCTTTAAGTACCTTACAATAGTGTTTGTAATGGGCTACTGCAGTTTGATTGTCACTACTTTTAAAAGTTAGATATAATTCCCGCTTTGTTCTACATTATATCCTTATCCCCCCCTCAGGGAGTCACACCTAGTGATATGTGGCTGGCAACCATGGGGCTCCGAGCTGAGTCCTGGCATTGCTTCCACTTACTTATGCCAGGCTCCTCACTTTTATCTTTCCTATCTGGCCACCCTCGGCCAGCTCTTGTTCTTTTCCGACCCTGACACTATTAGGTTTCGAGGGCTAGGGGTCTTTCATTTTCCAACCTATACTTCTCATGCAGCGTCTGACCCAGAGCAGGCGGCTGCAAAAGGCGTCTGTATCCCATGTTAGGGGTGGCCTCCAGAATTTCGGAAGGCAATGGAATAGCATCACAGATTATCTTCCTTGCATAATGCAGTCTCCATTTTATGCACAAAAAATGGCTTCCTCTCATGTTAAATCATTGTCTGGAGGTAAAATAGTCCCCCATTCGGATCTCTGGGGGGAACAACTTGAAAAGAGGCAAAAAATCAAAACAAGAATTGGTTCCTGGAATGTCAGAACTCTGCTACAAGCAGGAAAACTAGAAAACCTTAAAAGAGAGATGGAAAAGAATCATATGGACCTCATAGGAGTTGCTGAGGTAAGAAGGAATGGACATGGAGAGTTGCAGTCAGATGAATATGTATTCTACTACTCAGGAGGAGAAGTAAAAGAAATTAATAGAGTAGGAATGATCATGACAAAGGAATTGGCTAAATGTGTGGAATTGTAGACTATGCAAATGATCGGGTTATTGGTGTAAGGCCGAAAGGAGCACAAAAAGATTTACTGATTGTCCTGGTGTATATGCCAACTTCACAACATGATGACCAAATTTTGGAGGAAACGTACAATGTAATAGAGAGAATAATGGACGAAAATAAAAAATGATACACAATAGTAATGGGAGACTGGAATGCCATTGTGGGAGAAGGGAAAGAGCGAAACATAGTAGGCAGTCATGGTCTTGGAAAGAGAAATGACAGAGGTGAATGGTTAATTGACTTCTGCAGGGAAAGGCAGCTGATAGCGGCAGACACATGGTTCAAGAACCACAAGAGGAGGCTCTACACTTGTAAATCACCAGGGGATAAATACAGAAACCAAATCGATTTTATACTGGTAGAAGAAAGGTACAGGAATGCAATCAAGAAGATGCACACATTATCAGGTGCAGGTATTAATAGTGACCACAACTTACTTATGGCAGAAATAGAAATAAGAATGAAAAAACTGAAGCAGATGACCATGGTGAAGAAGTGGGATTTAGAGAAGATAAGATCCAACGAAGAACAAATTACAGAAATACTGTCTCGGGACTTTATAAACACATAATGAGACAAAGAAGCACCTGAAAATGCCAACGAGTACTGGAATATGCTGAAAGAAGGAATTATTAAAGCAGGACAGCAAAATATAGGATATGTAAAAGGGAAAAGGTAAAAAACAACATGGGTCACACGAGAAATGATTTCCAAGATGGAGGAGAGAAGAAAATTGAAAAACAAGAACACTGAAGATGCAAGAAAGATATACCGAAGGTTAAATAATGAACTGCAAAGAGAAACAGAGCAGGCTAGGAAAAAATGGCTAAAAGAGGAATGTGATGAAACTGAAGAACTGGACAGGAAGGGAAGATATGACTTACTATACAACAGAGTAAAGACTATGACATGGGAACAAAACAGAGCAGGAAGTGCTACTATGGAAATTTTGAATAAAAACGAAGAGGTAGTGTACAAAGATCATGATGATGTCCTCTAGAGATGGGAAGAATATATAAAAGAGCTATATGACACAAATAACAAACCAGAAACTCTGGAACTTGAATCACACAATGGTGTAAGTGATGACGAGAAAGGACTGACCATCATAATGGAAGAAGTAAAGTCTGCCATAGCTGCAATAAAAAATGGCAAAGCGGTAGGTACAGATACAATACTGGGAGAAACACTAAAATGCTTGAACCATGATGGAATAAGAGAAATACTGAGGTTATGTAATAAATATATGACGGTGGTGAATGGCCTGAGGACTTTCTGACAACAGTAATGATTCCATTAAGGAAAAAACAAGGAACCAAGAAATGCAGTGAGCACAGGACAATCAGCCTCATTTCACATGCAGCCAAAGTGTTGTTAAGAATAATTAATAAAAGACTTGAAAAAGTAATGGAGAAGAATCTTAGCGAGGAGCAGTTTGGCTTTAGATGGAATACGGCCACCAGAGATGCAATAGGGCTCCTACGAATCTTGTGAGAAAGGTTTATTGAAAAAGAAAGATACCTATATATGTGCTTCATTGATCTAGAAAAGGCATTTGACAATGTGGTTTGGGACAAGCTGGTGACTATAATGAGGAAAAAGAGAGTGGACTGGAAAACCAGAAGACTTATAAATTCATTATATCTTAATCAAAAAGTTTCAGTTAAAATGAGAGGAGAAAGTCCAAACTGGATCAGACTAGGAAAAGGAGTAAGACAAGGATGCTGTTTATCACCTACTCTTTTCAACCTCTACTTGGAAAATATGATTGACCAATGCTCATTAGATGACAAAGGAGTAGAAATCAGAGGAAGAAGAGTAGGGTGTTTGAGATTTGCTGATGATATGGTCCTTCTAGCCACAGGGGAAAAAGAACTACAGGATTTGGTGGACACCATTGCAACTAACGGAAAAAAATATGGAATGAAAATTAACACAAATAAAACAAAAGGACTGGCACTAGGAGGAAATAAGGAAATAAAAATTATGCTGAATGGAGAAACACTAGAACAGGTGCAAAATTTTAAGTATCTTGGAAGCACGATAGACACCGACTGGAAGTGCACCACAGAAATTAAAACAAAGATAGCAATGGCAAAAGAGGCGTTTTATATGAAAAGGAGAATCTTCTGCAGTGGTCTGGACAGAGAACTCAGAAAGAGACTCATAAAATGTCTTATATGGAATGTTCTTCTATATGGCGCTGAAACATGGTCTGTGAGCAAAAATACAGAGAAAGGCTGGAGGCTTTTGAGATCTGAACATTTCGAAAGATGGAAAGATTAAGTTGGATGGACAAAGTAAAATATGAAGAGGTACTGAGAAGAGTGGGAGAGAAAAGACAGTTACTAGAGGTAATAAAGAAAAGAAAAAGACATTGGATTGGGCATATATTAAGAAAGAATGACAGACTGATAAAAGCAGTTTTAGAAGGTTATGTAGAAGGGAAAAGGAAGTGAGGAAGGAAGATATTCCAGATACTGGATGGCATGATGGATGGTACAACATACAGCAGCCTTAAGAAAGAAGCAATGGATCATAGAAAATGGAGAGGCAAAGGACCTGCTAATAGAGCAGATAACTGATGATGATGATGATGATATCCTTATCCCACTAGTAAGCCACACGGGCTGCCTATTACTGCTAGTACCACCTTTAGAATGTTCTAATGGAAAGCAACTCTCAAAGAGTGTGAGAAATGTGTTAAGTAAAGCATGATATTTATCATCTATGTTATTGGCACTATAAACATCCTGCCACTCTTGTTCCTTGACAAGGTTTAAAAAACTCTCTATTGCTGTTGGATTAAGTTTTCTACATAGTTTGTAATTATATGTAACATTTGTTTGAGTACAAAAGCCTTTTAGTCTTAATATTTGTGCATCATGGTCTGAAAGACCATTCACCCTTTTACTAACAGAATGCCCATCTAGTAATGAAGAATGAATAAAAAATATTGTCAATGGCTGTGCTACTGTTCCCCTTCACCCCAGTTGGAAAAAACACAGTCTGCATCAGATCATAGGAATTTAGGAGACCTACCAGCATCCTTTTTCTTGCACCATCATAAACAAAATTTATATTGAAGTCACCACATATAACTAATTTCTGGTACTTCCTACAAAGTCAATCAAGACCCCTCTCTAGCCTGAGCAGAAATGCTCTGAAGTCAGAGTTAGAGCACCTATAAACAACAACAATTAGAGCGTAGTTTCACTAAATTCAATTGCCCCTGCACAACATTCAAATATCTGTTCAGTGCAGTGCTGTGATACATCTATGGACCCATGTTTTATGTACTTGGCCACTCCCCCACTCTGCAAGGAACTCCTTGAAAAACAGCCAGCTAATCTGAATCCTGCTAAAGGAAGCCTCTGAATTGTCAAATTATTTAAATGGTGCTCCAATGTACCAATACTTTCAGAGTCAACATCTATAATCAGTTCACTAACTTTATCTCTAATACCTCTTATATTTTAATGAAATGTACTAATTCCTTCTGTACTTTGAAACATGATCTCCTCTGTAGATAATTCCTTAGTTAGAGGGACTTCCTTTAAGCAGGTATACCTATCAGCTGACTTCAATCTAAAAAAGGTACAGCTCTAACACCAACTACTACAGGAATTTTTTCATGAGTGATCCTACCACCACCCAATCCTCTGTCACCTATAAGCTTTGCCAGCCTCCCCTTCCCATACCTATTGAGGTGCAGGCCATGCTTAGTGAAACCTGATCTACTGATAGAACCAACTGGCACCACTGAAATGTGACCCATGCACTCTGCCATCACTGCCCTCCAAAGCCCCATGTTCAAGTGCCTAACAGCTGCATTAAGATGAGGCCAATCATGATGCTGAAACAGTTGCACGAAATGCATATTAGTGCCACCAGTTTGAGTAACTATCTTTACCAGGTCACCAGATACATCATATTCCCCGTCCGTAACAAGACTTTCCCTGCTCCACCCACTATCACAACCTGATCCTCCATTGTAAAATTCCTACATAACTCCCATATGCTGTTAGTCACCTGAGCCAACCCTGCACCAGGCTTCACAATGCTGGTCACCTGGTACACACTCCCCAACACTTTCTGCAACTGCTGGCCCACACCTCTACCACGTGAACTACCTAGCAGCAGAACCTTCTTCTTTCTGTTTGACTTTGCAACTAACCTAGGCCTCCTAACTGCTGTGGACTGCTGCATGTTCCTTACATCTACAGCTACAATAAGCTCCTCTTTACTCAAGTCTGACAGTTGGTCAAATCTATTGCATATTCACAAAGTATAACTGCCTGAATACCTCCTCCTCCTGGCTGCTTTCTTGCCAACTGCCAGTTCGACTTCCCGACCATTGACAGAAATATATACAGAATTAGTGATGACAGTTTGTTAGAACAAGGAGGGAGAAGAAACGGGGACATCACTTAAATTATGGAAGAATATGATGATTCAAAATTTATGTAAAATTTCACACTACTACTTTTCAATCTCATGCTTGAGAAACTGGAGTGTATGAATGAAGTGTAAAACTATTTCCTAACGTAAGGCTTTTTGCATGTAGTATGCCTGATAGGCATTTGATAATGGTACTTTGTGAATTATATTCTGCAGTGTTATAAAAATGACCATTTGTGCCAAAACAGTCTCATTTATTTGGCATGTGTTACAATTGCTGCAGTATTAGAAAGGCCTATTCTGTTTCATCTAGCAGACAGTGAAAATACACGTTATCAGGCCAAGAAACCACACCATTCTTTGGTCCTATTTGTATTAACAGCATTTTCAGTATTAGACAATGACATTTTGATTTTTCATGTAGCAGAAAGGAAAGCATGCCATGTAAAGCTGTAGCAAGACTAGAGAGAAAAACATTCTAGGAGCTAAGGATTGAAGAAATGTGTGCTGTCTTGCTTGTCTCTTGGCTTTACTGGTTAGATGTATCCTATACTTAATTTTATGCCACACAAAGCAGCAAGTTGTTAGCTAATAGGGAATAAAGAGTGCAAATTTTCTGAAGAGTTTTCTTTTTTTTTAAAAAAAAAAAAAAGAGGGGGGGGGGGGGGGGGGGGGGCAGGATGTCAAACTGGCCAACTGGAAGCAGGAGAGGCACTACAGGACATTTTAACTTCCACTGCCTTGAATATAGTTTGACAGCATCCATTACAAAATATACACGTTTCAATTCCACAGACCGAAATACAGGGACGTGCGATATAAGAATGCTGTGTGAAGAGGTGTGTGTGGTGTCACCGCCAGACACCACACTTGCTAGGTGGTAGCCTTTAAATCGGCCGTTGTCCAGTAGTATACGTTGGACCCGCCTGTCGATTGCAGACAGAGCGCCGCCACACGGCAGGTCTAGAGAGACTGCCTAGAACTCGCTCCAGTTGTACTTCTGACTTTGCTAGCAATGGTTCACAGACAAATTATGCTCTCATTTGCCAAGACGATAGTTAGCATAGCCTTCAGCTACGTTATTTGCTACGACCTAGCAAGGCGCCATAGTCAGTACTATTGATATTGTGAATCATGTACCATAAAGAGCGACGTTCGTCATTAATGGATTAAAGTTAACTATTCCACCAGCTACATCCGTTTTTCTCAATTCTAATTCCCTTGTCATGTTCCAGACCTCACGCCAGCCTACATGAGCTAAAACGTGTGCATTTCAGCCTCCTTTAGAAAAACACAGTTGGCGACGAGGCAAAACCGCGTTCTTAGCGATATTGCCCTGATTTACTTGTGTAATGGCTTCGCCACAATCTCCAGATGTACTGTCCGAATTTTATCGCTTACAGAATCAGCAGACGCAGGCCTTACTGGATGCCCTTGGACAGCTCGTCCAGGGTCAACATGCGATGCAAAACGATGCGGCAGCAGCCGCTTCACCACTAACGCAGCCACAACACGCTGTTGCACCCACTTTTCGACCTTTTGATGCTGCACTGGAAAGCTGGACGGAGTGGTCACGCCAATTTGGATTCCATCTGACCCCCTACAGAATTCAAGGTAACGAGCGGCAGCCTTTTCTGCTTTCATCCGTCGGGGTGACCACGTACTGTGTGATAGTCAAAATATTTCCCCGACACGACGTAGCAACTCTGTCCTACGAAGAAATTTTGTCTGCATTAGATGCATATTTCAAAGAATCAGTCAATGTAGTTGCAAAAAGGTATACCTTCTTTCGTACAAAACGTATGACAGGTCAGACTAATCGGGAGTGGGTTGCAACCTTGCAAGGCCTTACTAGGGATTGTGCTTTTGAGTGTCAATGTGGACTCTCTTATTCAGATACTATGGCACGTGATGCAATTGCTCAGAACGTTTCTGATATTCGTATAAGGGAATAGATTTTGAAACTAGTCAATCCCTCCCTTCAACAAGTGATGGACATATTGGATCATCAGGACACACTTGACTTTGCTCAGGAATCATTTGAAACTTCACCTACAGTGTGTCAGGTTAACCGGCCCGCCGGCGAGCTGCACGAAGCAGTAAACAGCCCTTGAGCCCAGCCGCGCCGCTGTCGCCAGGCTCTCAGCCACGTGTGGCGTGCACGCAAGCAAATGCAGTGATCAAATCATGCCCGCGGTGTGCTACTAAACATTCGCGTGAAAATTGCCCGTCACGCCAAGCTATTTGCTTTTATTGTAATAAAAAAGGACATGTTCAGAGTGTTTGCCAGAAAAAGCTCAGATCGGAAGCTCAAAACCGTTCCAAGGCCTTTGCTTCATGCCGGAACCGGAATCGAACCAAGGTTACTCAGGCTCGCGAAACTTTGCCCGTGGAAATTCATGTAGTTCATTCCATTCCGCACAGTGCCACTCTCTCTAACACTGACTGTGTTCGTCCCAAAAATAGTGTGCGTCGACACCGCCGGAACTCCCGTCGAGTAGCAAGTGATTATGTACCAGTGTCAGTTCCCATTGCACGAGACAGTCGCTCTTGTCGTCAGCAGGACAATAAACTTTTTGTAGACTTGGATATTAATGGCAAAGTGATATCATTCCAGCTCAATACAGGAGCTGCAGTTTCACTGATCAATCAAGACACTTACAAACTGCTGGGCACACCTCCGTTGCACGCCACAAATGTTAAATTATGTAGCTATTCAGGACAAAAGATCCCTGTGGTAGGACAGTGCAGCCTTCTTGCAACATACAAAGGACAAACAAAACTTGTGTCATTTTACGTCCTTCGTTCTTCTTCTGCAGTGAACTTGTTTGGTTTCAATTTATTTCAGTTGTTTAACTTCTCTATAGTAAATCAGGTCCTCTCAGTGAACCAGACTGTGCCTTCAGACAGTGTTTCTCGTCTATGTGAAGAATTTGCAGACATTTTTGCACCAGGCCTCGGCTGCGCTAAGAACTATAAAGCACATTTGGAACTGAAAGTACACGCGCAACCAAAATTTTTCAGAGTGCGCAATGCTCCCCACGCATTGCGTGATGAGGTCGCAAAAACATTAAACGATTTGGAATCACAAGGTGTAATTGAACGTGTGCAGGCTTCTCTCTGGGCATCACCCTTAGTAATTTTGCCAAAACCTTCCGGAAAATTGAGACTTTGTGTGGACTTAAAGGCAACAGTGAATCCACAACTAGTGATTGCAACTTTTCCTTTAACCCGCCCGGAAGATCTTTTTGACAAACTGTGCCCGGGTAAATATTTTTCGAAGTTGGACCTAGCAGATGCATACTTGCAAAGACCGGTGGACAAAGAATCCCAGCGCGTTTTGGTGGTTAACACGCATCTTGGTTTGTATCGATTCAAACGACTGCCATTCGGGTGTGCATCCGCCCCTGCATTGTTTCAGCAATATCTACAAACTGTTTGTGCATCAGTCCCTACTGCAGCAAACTATCTGGATGATATTGTGATCTCTGGAAAGACGGAAGAAGAACATTTGGCCAATCTCAGAACATTATTTCAGGTCTTGCGACAAAATGGTCTTCGCTTACGGAAGTGACAGTGGCAGTGTGGCAAATGAGAGCATAATTTGTCTGTGAACCATTGCTAGCAAAGTCGGAAGTACAACTGGAGCGAGTGCTAGGAAGTCTCTCTAGACCTGCCGTGTGGCGGCGCTCGGTCTGCAATCACTGATAGTGGCGACAGGCGGGACCGACGTATACTACCGGACCGCAGCCGATTTAAAGGCTACCACCTAGCAAGTGTGGTGTCTGGCAGTGACACCACATTCCTCCCCTGCAAATCGGCGTATGGTTGTGGCATAAGGCTTCCACCCGCTGTGGGGAGAATCGCATGTTGACGTATGTGATGAGGTGGGGAGCCTAACAATAGGTGAGGCTGTGCCACACGCACCCTGCCATTCGGACCACGGGGAGATAGGAAACGCCTGAAAACCTGCTCCAGGGTGCACGACAACATGCGGTGTATTCGCCCGTAGAGAGACAGGAGGGGCCAAAGGGTCGACCTCCATCTTGCCGAGGCACCTGACAGGCGAAGACAACATATGGTCCGGAGCGGGCAAGAGCTCCATGTCGGAGGACAACTGGTCCCGGGAAGTGATTGGCAGTGCGTGACCCAGGGAGGCGTCCAATGGCTAGAGTGGTGCATCCACTGTGGGCGTCGCCAGTGGGAGAACAGGCGGCGGCAGCAGCGCCGCGCCACCATGGGGTAAAATGGAAGGCAGCGTCGATAACATCTGGGGCTGAGGCGAACCAGTAGATGGGTCGCACCGTCGCTGAAAGCAGACGGCGAGCGGCAGATCCTGTGCGACGACAGAGGCGCAGCTGATTGAGATGCCGACGCACCTCACCAGAGGCCCCCAAAACCAGATACACAGCGCGTCCAAGGCATAGAAGAATGCGCCTTTCGAGCCAATGCCATGAACCTTGATAGTGGCGATAGTAGACAACGTCGCCTGGAGCAAAAGCAGGTGTCGGCCGCTGCACAGGAACCTGATGTGGCGGATGTAGCAAAGACATCAAGGTTCGATGAGGGCGACCGTGGAGCAACTCAGCCAGCGAGCGGCCATCTCCGGGCTGAGAGCGATACAAGGACCAAAAGAGCAATAACACGTCCTCCCGAGAATGCAACTCTTTCAACTTCAACATTTGTGACTTGAAAGTCCTGACCAGTCGTTCAGCGGCACCGTTGGACTGCGGCGAAAGTGGCGTGGACGTCAGATGTTGAATACCATTGGCCTTGCAGAATGACTGAAATTCTGCGGACATGAAATGTGGGCCATTGTCGGAAACAATAGTCTGTGGAAGACCTTCAATGCAAAATATAGCAGATAACGCTTGGATGGTGGCAGATGACATCGTGGAAGACATCCGGACAACAAAAGGAAAATTACTGAATGAATCTACCACAACCAACCATCGAGCATTCCAGAATGTACCAGCAAAATCGATGTGTAAGCGTTGCCAAGGGGAAGTGGCTTTTGGCCATGCAAAGAATTTCCGCAGTGGTGCTGATTGTTGTTTGGCACACACCATGCAAGAAGAGCACATATTCGTAATCGTTGCATCGATTCCGAACCAAGTACAGTGCTGACGAGCAAGTTGTTTTGTTCTCACTATACCCCAATGTCCTTGGTGGAGAAGCTGTAAGACAGAGGACTGTAATGAACGTGGTACCACGACTGATCATTATCAGATCGCAAAAGCAAAACACCACGTCGTACAAAAAGTCTCTCCTTGTGAGCAAAAAAGCAGTGAACCAACGGGTCCCCGATCCGTGACTTTGACAAGGGCCATTGCGTAGCAACAAAACGCAGAACGGGAGCAAGGACAGGGTCGGCAGCTATGGCTGTAGCTACACGACGAAAATCAATTGGAAATGATTCGACCACGTCATCGGTTTCTGCATCAATGAACATGGAAGCAAGTTCGGAAGAATCGAATGCCCTATCCTCAGCAACAGGCAAGCAGGACAACGCATCGGTGTTTCCATGCTTAGCAGTGGACCGATACAAGATGTTGTAGCGGTACTGCGAGAGGAAAATAGACCAGCGAATGAATTTCTGCGTTGTACATGGAGGTACAGGCTTGGTCGGATGAAAAAGCGATGTCAGTGGTTTGTGGTCTGTGATTATGGTAAAAAGACGACTGTACAAGAAATCATGAAACTTTGTAACACCAAATACGAGAGCCAACGCTTCTTTCTCGATCTGTGAATAATTTCTTTGCGCAGACGAGAACAATTTGGACGCAAAGGCAATAGGGCGATCGTGCGATCCATCTTTGCGCGCAAGCACAGCTCCGATCCCGAAAACCGATGCATCCACCATCAACAAAAGGGGCTTTCGGGGATCGAATGGTGTAAGGCAAGTATTGGAAAGCAACGCCGATATCAACTGGCGAAAGGTGCGTTCGCATTCCGTCGTCCAGTCGAACGGAACACCCTTACGGCGTAAGCGATGAAGCGGAGCTGAAATGGAAGAGGCGTGTAGAATATATTTACAACAATAGTTGATTTTTCCCAGCACACTCTGTAGCTGCTTCAAATTCTGTGGCGACGGTAAGTCTTGTATGGCATGAAGGTGCGTGGGACTGCGAAGTTGTACAGCCGACTTTGCTAGCGATGGTTCACTGACAAATTACGCTCTCATTTGCCGAGATGATAGTTAGCATAGCCTTCAGCTATGTTATTTGCTACGACCTAGCAAGGCGCCATGATCAGTTTCTATTGATATTGTAAATCATGTACCATCAAGAGCGACGTTCGTCATTAATGGATTAAAGTTAGGTATTCCACCAGCTACGTCCGTTTTTCTCAATTCTAATTCCCCTGCCATGTTTCAGACCTCACGCCAGCCTGCGTGAGCTAAAATGCGTGCATTTCGGCCTCCTTTAGTACCAAGGTGTTGGCTCTCCTGCCAACCACAACAGAAAATATTTTTGAAAATTCTATTTTTTAATTTATTTTTATTTTATTTTTGACGTCCTATCTCAAATGCTTGAGGGACACCACTATCTGCTATTGCCCTGGTTAAGAAATATCGTATATATGGAGCTGATGTGCAGAGTAGTCTGATTTATAATAGGGAAGCGGGTAGTCTCCATGTGACCTGTGTTTACATTTAGTGATTTTGCTGTTTCCTCTTTGTCTATTGCACTCATGTCAAATGAAAACAAAATTGATTTCTGTGGCTGGGAGCTATCATGTGAATTAAAATACATTCACATAAATATGGAAGGCTAAAATACGTTATAAGTTTCAGATTTTATTTTATTTCCACCTTTCTGACAGGCAAGCATTAATTGCCATGCAGAACAATGAAGTTATTTTTATCAGCTTGCTGAAGAAATTTTCTTTTATTAATCTTTTCCACCTATGCAGTTAATATTTTTGAAACAAAGTGTTTGGAATTAAACTATTGGCTAGTTTCAACTGTTCGGTGCATTTCAAGTGTACATTTTCACCTTCTAGCACATATGGCATTATGCCGTAATGAAGAACCAAACATGAGATAACAAGAGTATTGGTACTCAAGGAAATTTAGATCCTGAAAGCCAGATTGAAAAGCTTAATATCAGGTCGAGGCCTACTTCAATGGGAATCTGGGACTCATTTAAAAATCAGCTCTTTGATGATGAGCCATTTAGAAGAATTTAGAGCCCAGAAAATCACACATTTATGTTGTTATTAAAAAATTTACCGGCACATTTGTGTGATATATCTTAAAATGTAATAAGTGCATAAAAGACTAACATTAAATGTGAAAGCTTAGCTTCTCTTGCAGGGTATTGGCCTTAGAGACCAATATTATACATGAAAGCTATGCTTTTCTTGTAGCAACATTATATATATTAATTTAAACTATTAACTTTTCCTTTTCATGTGTTCATGCTACTTAACAGTTATGTTGCTATTGGCTGACTACACCACGTGTCCAAAGCTCTGAATATCTGCTGTCATTGGCTGGCGAGATCACATGACATGAGCTATGACTGGCTTACAAATACCCATCACAGTCTCAATTTCAATGCTTTGGAAAGTTAACATGTGGTGTTTGATGGAATTTGAATTTGTACTTTCGTAATACGAAAATATGCAGTGTACCTGTTGCTGCACATCAAACATCTTTCCAAAAGGTGTTTCTTTCCCCTGAGTTTCGTTTTCTAAACTGCCGGGAAATTTTATGCCCGTGTATAAAACCATAACCATTCAAAGGATTGATAAGTTATACAGTTCTGAGAGAAAATACACTGTGAGTTAACAGGGAAAAACTATGTTTCCACCAGGGAGAAAGTGTATTTTTAACTGGGAAATCCGGGAATGTATTTTCTTTGTCCACATATACACACCTGATGATGAATGGTGAATTAAAAGTGGGCCTTGAGAGATGAGGAACAGGGAGATTTTGGAGAGGATGGAAAGAAGGGAAAGAAAGTTGGCAGAGAAGGACAAAATTGAGATAGTGTTAAAAGCTGTAGAGTGAGACAGGCCTTTATCTAGTTTACTAGCTCCCACAGTACGTCCAACTGCCACTAATGTAGTTAAACCATCAATACTGTGAGGATTAACAGAAAATCTGATGCCTGATTGGATGAGCTTAAGAATGTGGAAATTAAGGTAATTGATGAAGAGGAGAATGATATAGTGCAGAGTTGACTCAGTGTGCAAAGTACTAACATTGTTGAATTTAAGGGGAGTAATGTAGAAGTATCAGCTCTGATATCATGTGGAATTGTAGAGACTGAAGCAGTTACAGTGCCAAACAAAGTGAGTGTGGGTTGTACCACAGTGAATAAGTGTGTGAATAGCAACATGGCTCATTTAAGTACCATAGTGTCTACTCCATTGGGTGATAATGGTTTAGAGTCCATCGAGCCTGCAGAGTAGCACGAGTTCTAGGTCCCAGCCTTGCAGAGGAAGCTGCTGATGTGAGCAAGCTGTTCACAATGCAGCCACAGTCTGATGTGTGCAATGAGTGTAAATTAGGTGAGAAGTATGAGCTAAACATGAGAGTATATTTTCTGTTCAAACTTTTGGTGACATGTGGCGACGTATGGTGAAACTCAGAGGGACAAAATTCCAGCCAGGGGAAATTGTTGCAAGTGACATGCTGTAGCGAGGTTTGTCCACCTTAATGGGAAAATCAATTAAACTGCAAAAAATTGCAAAGCTTTAATTCATATGAAACAGTGCCATTAGAAATGAGGAAGTAGCTTTTTCTGAACAAGGGTACCAGAAACCCTAGAATTTTGAGAGACAGTCAGTCTGTGATCAAAACTACTGGGTGGACAAAACAGATGCCGATGTAAGAGATTAATGGAGCCAGATGATGTACTGTGAAAGGTCACGTGTGAAGGAAGACTCGACATGACAGAAGGAAGACTTGATATGATTGAGCCATACATATGAATATGGAGCTGATGAGCTAAACCAGAATGTAAATTCACAATCTCTGAACCTCGACATTCAAGCCGTCTAGTATTTAAGAGAAAACTTGTAAAACACTGTACATTGTGTCCATGTGTGTTGAGTTCCATTGCAGACTGGCCTAAGGTATAGATCCGGGGGCCGGATCTTCCAAACAGATGATGTAATATAATGCCACAACTATTTTTATTACCTGAGAAAATAGCTGTTGGATACAACAATGAAAGACAGCTGATGGGTGCCAACATGCAAATACACTGATTTCTACATCACCTCTGGTTGTGCAGTGCAAGGTACATCAGGCAGGTCACTACAATACAGCAACTGAAGCAGGAAATGGAGCTCTTGCAGGATGAAGCACTCTGTTACCACACTCCCAGGCCATGGATTTGTCATACCGAGCCCAGGTGTAAACAGCACATGGGTGCAAGAAGCGGGCCATGCATGGTCATAAATAATCATTTAATTGAGCACAGGATCAGCACTTCAGCATCACCTATGGAGACAGGAGGGCCACACCAGACAACTGAGTGATATGGGATAGCACACAGCCATTTACCAATTTGGGAATTCACTGCCACACCTTCTGGTCCTTGGATTTGGTACTTCTACACTGGTGGGCTGCATCCTGGCCTAATCAAGCAGCTACCAAACTTCTGCCGTGAAGGGCGGTGGAATGAGGCCTGGGTTGTACAGCCACCCACACTTCTGTGCTGCTTCAGGCACCTAGACCCCACATTTTGTAATCTGCTGCGGCGAATTCCACCACCAGAGGCTGTCATGGCCTGCAAATAATCCAGCTGTCTCCAGAGCTGCTGGCTCCATTCACAAGTGGTCACTTCGATCTAATGGGTGCATGCTGCTGCACATTGGAATCAGTAATGCTGGGTGCTAAGCTCACAGCACGGTAGCTGTCAGCTCACTGCCCCCACAAATTACCCTCGCTGCGAGGGAGCATAGCTGCCACCTTCACTGAGATGCTACCAGTGTTGTCAAATGAGTTCTAATAGAATGTATTTCCCTTTTATGATATTTTCCTATGCTACCAAAGAACTGCTCCCATGGCCTCGCCACACACACTGCCATGACACAACCCCACACAAAAGTTCTCAAACACCACTGGACCACTTCACATATTTTATAAGTTCACTTCTTCAGTGTTTTTGTTACTTAATTGTTTCATCGACTTTAGACATGACAGAAATTACTTACTTTGGAGTCAGAACCAATCACTGTATGAGCAACAGTCACTAGTGAAGAAGACAGAGTAATTTCTTTTATTTATTTCTCTCTTCAGTGTTTACCATGATTCATTCCAGTTCCCAGAAGTTCTAATTTATGATGGAATTGACAGAAAGCAGTGAATGGCTGAATGATAGTATCCATGAACTACGACAGATTTGAATATCGTAGTATAATGTTGTATGACTCTAGATCATGACACATTATAATGTTGAAATAACTTTTACGCTGAAAGTGATCATGCCATCAGTTGTACATCATATCCCTTATAAACTCTTTGGTGAAAATGTTGTCATTTCATAAATGCAGTGAAGCTGTGGCAGTGCCCACAATACTGTAGAACTATTTGTCATGACAGGCTAGAGCATGGCATTATTTCATCACGAACTGTCTGTATGATGTGATAAAGTTCATAATAATCGATCAATTCAGTAACAAAGCAGTTGACTCTGGAAGAAAATATTGTGTATAAGTACAATTACAACAGTAATGAGACTGATAATACAAATATGTAAACTCACAAAATACGTTCAGTTAATGTGGTCATCTTAAAAGTAGAGCTCATTTGAGACCACACATAATAATCAATCAATTCAGTAACAAAGCAGTTGACTCTGGAAGAAAATATTGTGTATAAGTACATTTACAACAATAATGAGACTGATAATACAGATATGTAAACTCACAAAATACATTCAGTTAATGTGGTCATCTTAAAAGTAGAACTCATTTGAGACCACACATACCTACATGTCCATTTGGCATTTTTCAAAAAGGTACGAAGGAGCTGTTTTTGTTCTCCAGGAGAGCACAAGAACATATCTATAGTAAAATGCACAGCCACTATCAATGAGTTGAACCATTTTGATCAAATTTGTCACAGCATGACACATTTCTAGGCTGAAAAATGATCATACATTAATACATGATGACAAATAGTTCTTAAGATCTATGAGTAGCCTTGTCTCTTTTTTTGATAAACCTTATGTAGCAGAGCACCAATCCTTGGTGTGACTATCAGCTAGCAGCAGCAGCAGGAGTACTTAGTTTGCGTAGAGCACTTAGTTTAGATGTCATATTATGCAATTCTTCTTGGATGTGACATGAAGCCATTTATTTATTTACTTACTTACTTATTTATTTTATGTGTTAAGTAGCCCTTTTTATTCCTCTAATTATTTTCATATGTTATGAGTGTTAGGGTAGTGTTACACTCCTGGAAATTGAAATAAGAACACTGTGAATTCATTGTCCCAGGAAGGGGAAACTTTATTGACACATTCCTGGGGTCAGATACATCACGTGATCACACTGACAGAACCACAGGCACATAGACACAGGCAACAGAGCATGCACAATGTCGGCACTAGTACAGTGTATATCCACCTTTCACAGCAATGCAGGCTGCTATTCTCCCATGGAGACGATTGTAGAGATGCTGGATGTAGTCCTGTAGAATGGCTTGCTATGCCATTTCCACCTGGCGCCTCAGTTGGACCAGCGTTCGTGCTGGACGTGCAGACCGTGTGAGACGACGCTTCATCCAGTCCCAAACATGCTCAATGGGGGACAGATCCGGAGATCTTGCTGGCCAGGATAGTTGACTTACACCTTCTAGAGCACGTTGGGTGGCACGGGATACATGCGGACGTGCATTGTCCTGTTGGAACAGCAAGTTCCCTTGCCGGTCTAGGAATGGTAGAACGATGGGTTCGATGACGGTTTGGATGTACCGTGCACTATTCAGTGTCCCCTCTACGATCACCAGAGGTGTACGGCCAGTGTAGGAGATCGCTCCCCACACCATGATGCCGGGTATTGGCCCTGTGTGCCTCGGTCGTATGCAGTCCTGATTGTGGTGCTCACCTGCACGGCGCCAAACACGCATACGACCATCATTGGCACCAAGGCAGATGCGACTCTCATCGCTGAAGACGACACGTCTCCATTCGTCCCTCCATTCATGCCTGTCGCGACACCACTGGAGGTGGGCTGCACGATGTTGGGGCGTGAGCAGAAGACGGCCTAACAGTGTGCGTTACCGTAGCCCAGCTTCATGGAGATGGCTGCGAATGGTCCTCGCTGATACCCCATGAGCAACAGTGTCCCTAATTTGCTGGGAAGTGGCGGTGCGGTCCCCTATGGCACTGCATAGGATCCTACGCTCTTGGCGTGCGTCCGTGCGTCGCTGTGGTCCAGTCCCAGGTCGACGGGCACGTGCACCTTCCGCCGACCACTGGCGACAAAATCGATGTACTGTGGAGACCTCACGCCCCACGTGTTGAGCAATTCGGCGGTACGTCCACCCGGCCTCCCACATGCCCACTATACGCCCTCGCTCAAAGTCCGTCAACTGCACATACGGTTGACGTCCACACTGTCGCGGCATGCTACCAGTGTTAAAGACTGCGATGGAGCTCCGTATGCCACGGCAAACTGGCTGACACTGACGGCGGTGGTGGACAAATGCTGCGCAGCTAGCGCCATTCGACGGCCAACACCGTGGTTCCTGGTGTGTCCGCTGTGCCGTGCGTGTGATCATTGCTTGTACAGCCCTCTCGCAGTGTCCGGAGCAAGTATGGTGGGTCTGACACACCGGTGTCAATGTGTTCTTTTTTACTTTTCCAGGAGTGTATTTAACTTTGTAATGAAGTTTCAGTCTCTCAAAGCATCACAGTCATTTGATTCAATCTGAATTTGGAAATAGTTATTAAATCTCTAAGCTTTGCTGAGTGTACTCTAGCCAGGAGCAGCATACCAGTAACATTTACATTGCATCTAGCAACTTTAACTGCTTGGGTTAATACAATTTTTCTTGTTGTATCACTGAATGCACATAAAGACGTTGTGTATAGATGAGTGGAGAATTAGCCATTGTCCATAAACAGCTGGCCATGATTGGCAGACTCAAGCTGTTGCCCTAGCTTGCAGTAACATTGTCACATCAGGTGCTTCTAGCATTGCCTGGTGTTTCTGAAGTCAAAGGATCTTCCAATATGTCTTACATGGATTGTTCATGCTCACCAAGAGTAAATGGCAAACAGTGGTGGGGTCACAGATCTCTGGGTGAAAGGCGAAAGCAGATACTGGCCAGATGTCTGCTCCCTTGTGCCTCAAGAACAGGTATGAGGCATTACCCACTGCTTAAAGTATGTTTGAGCCAAAATGAGACATCTCATCTATTGGAACAGTGACCAATCGGCCTGTATGGACTTAACAAGCACACAGGACAAGTTTACAGTCATTGTGAGCTCCTGTGTTAGATGGGTGATGAAGCTCCTCATGGAAAAAGCAGACAACTAGGAAGGAAGACAAGTGTACACTCAAGGGAGTATCACAAGGGAGTGACAAAAAAAAATTCTATTCAAGTTTTCTTGATAGTGCAAAATTCATTTAAAAAAAGACAGTTAATAGTTTCATCAGTGTCTACTGTCACAATAAAAGTGTAATTAAACGTTTCTAAATTGTATTTAACTAACACATTTCATATTGTTTACTAGTTAGATAGACTCAATCTAGGCCTAAATTTTCTGAGTTATAAACGTTTTAAAAACCTGACCAAACACACCTGATAACATAAATTCTCTATAAGCAAAGTAATTACAAATTCATTCTTCTGTCATTGTATCTTTAAATCTGTAAAAAAACAAAAACCACTGCACATAAGACCTTTGTGTCATTCTTTGTTTACACACTGCCAATCTCACATCCTTGACAAATTTAAAACATTCTTTAAACTTAATTATACTTTCGAAATTGACCATGAGTGAGAAATGTGGGAGCTGTTATAGGGTAGTGAGTATAGGGATTTGTTGCCAAAATTGTAGGAAATATTTTCACTGGGGAGGGGGACGGGGGGAGATGTAGTGTGGAGAATGTTGGGGGAGAAGAGAAGAGGCTCTTTCCTGGAACTGCAGAGCATGCAGTAGAAACATTTTGATTGGGGAACAGGAAAGGAAAATCTGTGCCCTTCAGGCACAGTTGGAGGAAGGAAGGAAGGAAGGAAGGAACTGATAAGGATCAAGGGAGATGGGAGGGGAGGAGGAGGGTGGTTGGGAACTGGCAGCTGGTAGGAGGATAGGTAAAAGAGAACACGATCCAACAGTTTTATCATCAACCCCAAAACAGGTATCTACCACTGCCAGAGTTAAGTGGAGAAGACACTCAGGTAGAATGAGGAGCAGGAAATGTGCACCACACTTCAACTGAAGCCAAGAGGCCTAGGAATGTACATAGTGTTAGGAAGAAGAAAGTGCTGTTGCTAGGTAGTAGCCATGGGTGAGCTGTAGGCCCTCAGTTACAGGAAACTTTAGGGGCAGCATACCAGGCCACCAATATCTTCAAGCCGAATGCAGGGCTAAGTCATATGTCTTTATGTAAGGACTTAAAAAAAGAGGACCATGTATTGATAGTGGGTGGGGTGGGAAACAGTTTGGACAGAGATGAGGCTTATGACATACATGGTGACCTGGACAAGATAGCTTCCCTGACTCATGGCATCAATGTACACTTTGTTGAGCTGTTCTGGTGTCATGATTGACCACACCTTGATGAAGCTGTGAGGTGAATCAATGTGGGGTTAGGGATGGCTCTGAGGACAGCCAACATTGCTCATGTTTCTCTGGTGCCCGTCGGACTATCATCACATGGGGATTTACTAGGCATGGCCTAGACCTAAACAGAACTGGGAAGGGAAGATTGGTACAGCTGATTCATGAAAGTATAGGGGATGGGTCTTGGGCCACACATGGTCAAATACCTGTTGTCATAGGTAGGAAAAATAAGTCTTTTTTTGGATAAATCCAGACAACAGGTTCCCCTGACTAAAAAGCATCTCCATCAGTTTAAAAAATACTGAAACAATCACTCACAAAACAGATTTTAACACTTCAAATATCACATATACCAGATGCCACAAAGAAAAACAAACCATTGGAAAGAGCAACATGGGGCATTTCACAGACTTAACAATCCTCCATCAAAACAATCAATAAATAAAAAAAATACAACTATTAGAAGTTGAGCTCCAATATTTGAACTGCACAGTAGTTTGTATTACTGAGCACTGGAGTAGAGACACAGAAATCCAACACGTGATACTATCATTGTATGAAAAGGCAAGCTCTTACTGTAGAACTACTTCAAGGGGTGGAGGATCATACATTTATATCTGAAAAGGAACACAGTTCAAATCAAGACATGATCTCAGTACAGTAAGTGAAGACAAACACTTTGAAATATCAGTTATTGAATTATCAGGGCTTGATATCACCAAGAAATTAATCATTTTGTGTGTGTATAGATCTCCCAGTGGTAGTGTGGATACTTTTTTCAATAAATTAACAGAAGCTTTAGATAAAGTCTCAAGTACAAAGGTCAACATAATTCTGTGTGGGGACATTAACATCAACACTAATATCATAAATGAATCCAGCAGCACCTCCATAAACATCCTTCAAAGTTTTGTCATGTCCCTATTGGTCAATAGTGCAACAAGGGTTACTATGATGACTGCATCAGTAATTGACAATGTGGCTACAAATATGGACAGGGAAAAATGTGATATAGCTGTAAAAGACCTCAGACTATCAGACCATCTCTGTCAAATAACAACAGTAAAATCAGACATCAAATCATTCCCTAAACTACAAGCCTACAAACAACATACATCAGAAATGAAAATTAAAGATTTTTCAAAATAGCTAGAAAAACAAAGCTGGGATGAATTGTATAAGGAAACGAATGTGAATATGAAATTCTCTAAAATCTCCACATTGTTTAAATGGAACTTTGAAAAGGCATTTCCAAAAGTATGCATGTCTATATCAAGATCTCACAAAAACAGATGGATAACAGCAGGTATTAAGAAGTCCTTCCAAACACTTAAACACCTCAGTTCCATGAAAAAGATTCACAGTGATCCAGAATTCTTAAATTTCTATCATAGATACAAAAAGATCTATAGGAAGGTGCCGATTGCTGCAAAAAAGTCATTTAATGACAAAATAGTAAACAATGAAGAGAATAAAAGCAAAGCAGTGTGAGATGTTATAAAGAAGGAAACAGGGAGAGGCAAACAAACGCAGAATAACATACTGCCAAGGGAGGAGGATAAGATAATAAATGATCCACAACACTTAGTAAACTATGTAAACAAGCAATTTTCAAGTATTGCTGAGAAGTTACATTTCCAGAGCAGTTAAAACAAGCAAGAGTTGTACTTTTCCTTAAGAAAGATAATGCAGAAGAAATAGAAAATTACTGGCCCATTTCCCAGCTGTCAGCATTCACAAAAATAATAGAAGCAATTATGAAAGACAGATTAATGAATTACCTGAATAAAGACAATCTCTTAAGCAAATCACAGTTTGGTTTCTGAAGTGGCAAAAATATGGAGTCAGCCATAGTAGAATTCACAAAAGTTGTACTTCATGCTCATGATAAAAATAAGTGTGCCACAAGCATATTTTTGGATTTTTCTAAGGCATTTGATACAGTTGACCAAAAGATTCTATTAAATAAATTAGAAGCATTACGAATAAGAGGGGTAGCTAATGACTGGTTGCAATCATAATAACAGATAGGGTACAAAGAGTAGAGATAACACATAATTCAAATAGATCTAAACTTTTACTAAAACACTTATCATAATCAAAATACATTAATAAAGGGTTCCACAAGGCAGCATATTAGCACCAATACTGTTCCTGATATACATCAATGACTTTCCGAGTAGTGTTACTCGTGGTGAAAAAATTCTCTTTGCTGATCACAGCAATATTATAGTCACTGAGAAAACAAGATAACTCCTTGCCAAGAAAGTGAATGTAACTCTCAAGGAAGTTTATGATTAGTCAATAAGCTATAAAGTGACACTGAACATAAATAAATCTAATTACATGAATTTCAGTTTGAATAGGAAAAATGACAATGTTAAATGAAATGTAGATGGCTCCTCTATAGACTGCGTAACAAATGCAAAATTTCTAGGAATGAATATTGATTCTCAGTTGAAGTGGTGTGGATACACAACGGTCTTGCAAATAGAATGTCATCAGCATGTTATTCCCTTAGAATCCTGTCATCGGTGTGTAACATGCAGTGTCTTTTAGTTACATATTATTCAAATGTACACTCAATTCTTAGCTATGGCATTCTTTTTTGGGGAACAAATGCACAAAATATGAACATAATTTTCAAACTCCAGAAAAGAGCCATAAGAATAATAACCAAAAATGCTAGTAGAGCTCATTGTAAAGATCTGTTCAAAACACTGGGGCTTTTAAGTGCTCCATGTGAATATATTTACCAGTCAGTTGTACACATCAAAAATAACATTGGTAATTACTGCACAAACAGCTCTGTGCATGACCATGCAACAAGAGATAGACTCAACTTACATTTACCAAGAAAAAAATAAACATAAAACTCAAAACAGCATTTTCTACCAAGGAATAAAACTGTACAATAAATTATCAAAAGAGATTAAAGAAACTGAAAAAATACACTTATTTAAAAAGGCAACTAAAAAGTACCTGTTGTGCAATACATTTTATAAATTTATTAACAACAAAGATTCCAAGACTTACCAAGCAGGAAAGTGCCGGTAGACAGGCACAATAAAATAACACACACACAAAAGTTCTAGCTTTCGCAACCGACGGTTGCTTCTTCAGGAAAGAGGGAAGGAGAGGGAAAGACGAAAGGATGTGGGTTTTAAGGGAGAGTGTAAGGAGTCATTCCAATCCCGGGAGCGGAAAGACTTACCCTAGGGGGAAAAAAGGACAGGTGTACACTTGCACACACACACACATATCCATCCACACATACACAGACACAAGCAGACATTTTATAAATTGAATGATTGCTTAGATAAAACAGGGTAGGGGTTTGATAAAAATGTTATACAAATAAATAATAATAATAGTAGTAATAATAATAATAATAATAATAATAATAATAATAATGATTATAGAACATACAAAGTTCCACATAACACCTTCACTTTATGTTTTTTTCCTTCTTTTTTTCCTTTCCAGAAATACTTATTCCCAAGATATGCATAACACAATACTAACACCTCTTCCTCTTTCTGAGCTCATTATGGAGGGGTGCTGACTCAGCTTTTCAGGATAGCAAATGGGAAGTTGCAGTACAGAAATACTACTACTATCATCAGGGATGTGGAGGAGAATCTGTTGGTGGCTACTGATTGCTTGATTGCTTAATCAGTGAAACAATTTAAATTGTATGGATTTCGTCACGCAAAAGATTGAAATTTTTATTACTTAAAATTAATTTCTTATGCTGTTATCGGCAATGAATTGTTTAAATCCAATAACATTTTTATGGTCTTAGCTAATTATTATTCCTATATACACATTATAAACAGCACTTCTTCTAATAGGTAAAAATGTATTAATTCAGATACTCCATTATAGTGTTAATTTCAGTTTTATTTTGAAAGGCTAGATAGAATCTATTTATTTCATGCACTGTGGTAATTTGTTATATAATATGATTGCATTGTATAACAAACTTCTTCCTTTTTTGTCCAGATGCAGATTGTAGTAATTTCTGGTCTTACAATAATGTACTAAGCAATTTTTAACATTGTGATCAATGTATTTTTAACATATATATAACACTCTAAAAATATGTTCACACAGTACAGTTAATATTCCCAGTATTTTAAAAAGTTTTAGGCACTGAGCCATATTTCCACTCTTGGTCATTATATGTATTGTTCATTTTTGCAGTCTGAATAAAGCTTGAATATTTTCCTTATTCATTTTCCAAAAAAATTATGCCATAGCTAATACTAGGAGGAAATACACTGATCTGATATATGAAATAGCACATACAGATGAAAGAATTCAGAGGACATAGCATGCTGCTATTGCTAAAAGCAAATTGTGACTTGTGGGTTATGTCAGCACAAATGGAAGCTACTGTCTGAGTTCACAGTCTATCCTCAATTCCTACAGGTGGCTGATTGAAATGGTGCAAGGAATTAGCCTCACACATAGAGCAGAATGTGATCCTGCAGGATAATTCCTGGAACGGATGGTGGTCCTCTGGTTTGGACCCAACTGGAGGCTTAAATGATTTTGTGGTGATTTTGGATGCAGATCTCTTGACTACTATTGGTTACAGAATTTTAAGACACTGAAACTTTAGCTTCTCCTAATGTACTTAAAGTTCCCATAACTTAGAGGAATACAGCCATGTAACATCCTCAACAGCCAATATTTTGACATGTGAACGACCCACCATTTTCAAAGTATAATGAATCAATATGTCACTGTATATGGCAATTTAAACCTTTGGTAGATGGGGCTGCACCAGCAGGGACTAAAAGACAGCATATGCAACATTAATTTCACAGAATAACCTTACCCACCAAGGGTCATCTTTGGCATAACACTGAATCACTCTGGCCTGGGGGGAGTTGGAGATCGTGTGTGCATAACGTCTGCTTGCTTGTGCGTGTGAATGGTGTGTGGTTCTATTTTGCTGATGAAGGCTGTGGCCAAAGGCTTTATTTAAGTGGCTTTTAATTGTAATTGTCTGCAACTTGACATATCTTATTTACAGTAAGTAGCAATCTGTCTTTTCCTACATTATTGATATTCCTAGCTGGAGTTTCCATTGGTTGACTTAAATAAAAAACTGATTACACTATTGTATGCTGTAAGGGTTCTCATTCAAAATACAAGCTGTCCATCATTGTATACAGTTACTTATGATGTAAAGAATAATTTTTTTTACAGAATTGACATTCCCACATTCCCACCACACATCAACATAAATGCTGATGTGACTTGCATGATTGTCCAGAAGTATGAGTAGGCGATTGTCTTTTGAACAGCTCATTTGCTTAGCTACATGCTTCAAAAATTTGAGGAACAATTCAGTTGTTGCGTATCCAGATTTGTTGATGAAGCCAATACTACCATTTGCCACACCATCCAGAAATTTGTCTTTCATATGGACTCGTGGAAAAATGAACACTGGCAGTATTGCCATTCCTAAGGCTGAACAGAAAGCACACATCATGACATTTTCCCCTCTCTCTTGTGATGCTACCATTCCCACTTGCTTCTTACCACATTCTGCAATAACTTTAGGAGGCTAAAATACGGTAGGAATGCCACACTCATCCAAGTTCATTATCCCATCTGGAGTGAACTTTAAATTTATCCAACACACTCAAAAAATTGTCAAAGAAAAGGTTAACATTTACTTAGTTAAATGCTGCATCCCTTCTGAACCTTGTATTTTCAGGTTTACAAAGAGATAGCTTCTGTTGCCTACGTAAAAATCTATACAACCAGTCCCTTCCTGCCGTACGCCTTACATCCCAGCTCCTAAGGTAATTTCTTTTCTGCAATTTTTAGCATACATAAACGGCAGTTCACGTGCTTGGTTGTATGTCAGTCCATAATGTAAATTCAATGCCTTCATGAAGTATTGAGCTAGTAATTTCTTTTGAGGATCTGTAAAAACCTTGTGAACTTTGGATTTGGACTCAGTCATATTAAGTGTTTGGATTTCTTCATTGAATTTCCAGAATCACTCCCATCACATGGATCTGAAAAAGTATATAATGTAGTCAGCCACAAGGTATGGAGTAGAAAAGTATATTTGGAATTACACAACTGTACCTGTTATTTATCTAAGACAGTTGGTTTACAAAGAATGATAGAATTATCATATGGTGGCATAGTTTAGAAACTCACCTGGATGGATCTGAATGCTTACGGCAGCATATTTCTTAGCTGTGGTGATGCATTCCTGTAGCATTGACTTCTTTAACCAAATTTCTCTGTTGTTTGTTGAATACTCCCCTTTCTGAACAAAACTTCTTTTATCGCTTTCTACACTTTTTCTTCGTCAATATTAGCCCTGTCAGCTTTTTGGATATATGTCCTCACCATCTACAATACAGATAATTTACTATAATCATTTATAAATGTAAAATTATGAAACTTTTCTAAATCAGGGCTGGGGTAACAGTGGACATTGCCCACACTTGCCCCTCTTCAAGTATCCACACTTGCCCCTCTTCAAGTGTCCACACTTGCTCCTCTTCAAGTGTCCACACTTGGTCCAGGGGGCCATTCTGGATATGAAATCAAATCATAGCAAATGTGTTGTATTTAGGTCAAACATTACAAAAGTACAAGTTAGAGAAATCTTTATAAATTTATAAACCACAACTGATAATATGTTCAGTACTAACCCTATGGAGTAATCTTGAAATTTGTTTATGACAAATATCGAATAGAAAGGACAGAAATCAAATTTTCACTTCTCTTGCTTGACAAAATAACCATACTGGCACCATACTTTGTTTAATTGTTTACTACATCCTACAGAACTTCCAACATGAACATACAAAAATTCCAAAGATTATTTCGCTGAAATAATTCTGTGTCCACTCTTACCTCAGGTCCACACTAGCCCCACTCTCAGCTACACCCCATAGTCTTGTTTCCATATTTTACAGATGCTATGGCAATGTTTCAGACAATATCCTCTTGAAACACCCAGTTTGCCTCATTCAAACCAAATAGCTTCTTAAGGGGCCTCAGAAGGTGTTTTTGATAAATATATAAGTAAGTGATGCTTCAGATATTTTGTACTCATTTTAAACTGGATCCAATAAAACTAAACATTCAACTCTCTCATTGTTTATCCATACACTGTGCAAAAGCGCATTGATTACAGATTCAAGACTATAACCAGAGATGTTGATGCGGATGTTACAATTAAAATTATGGTGTACACTTTCTTGTGGAACTGACTGTTGCTTTTGGAATTGTCAGTATTTCTCTCAGGAGGACAGAGGGATAGGACTGGGACCTGTCAGTCAGATTCCAGGTTGAGAGGCTACCTCTTGTTGCAAGGATGATGGCAGGCAAGGATGAAGGATGGGATATCAGACAAAGGAGGCAGCTGAAGATAGTACAGTGGTAAGCACTGTGCCAGCTTCAGCCCAGAGCAGATAGAAGGTCAGAGTGATAGGGAAGATGGAATAAGAGATTAAGACACAAAAAGTGACATTAATAGTGCAATTAAGAACTAAAATTAAAGTTAAAATGCACACAGGATAAAATTAAAAAGAGAGAGGGGGTGAGGAACCCGAAAACCTCAAGATTAGTAAAAAGTAACAGAGTAAATTATTGAGTAAACAAATAAAGAAATATATTTTTTTTAGAAGGTGGCCAACAATGTACATTAATGAAGGTTAAGGATGAGTAGGAATAGTAGTAGTAGTAGTAGTAGTAGTAGTAGTAGTAGTAGTGTTTGATGCTTAACAGTACCCTTTCACAAATTAAAAGAAACTTAAGGATGAGAGGGTAGCAGGATGTAAGGATGTACTGGAAACAAATTTCCAATCTCTGAAGTTCAGGGTAATTAGTACTGGGTTTGTAGATACACTCCTGGAAATTGAAATAAGAACACCGTGAATTCATTGTCCCAGGAAGGGGAAACTTTATTGACACATTCCTGGGGTCAGATACATCACATGATCACACTGACAGAACCACAGGCACATAGACACAGGCAACAGAGCATGCACAATGTTGGCACTAGTACAGTGTATATCCACCTTTTGCAGCAATGCAGGCTGCTATTCTCCCATGGAGACGATCGTAGAGATGCTGGATGTAGTCCTGTGGAACGGCTTGCCATGCCATTTCCACCTGGCGCCACAGTTGGACCAGCGTTCGTGCTGGACGTGCAGACCGCATGAGACGACGCTTCATCCAGTCCCAAACATGCTCAATGGGGGACAGATCTGGAGATCTTGCTGGCCAGGGTAGTTGACTTACACCTTCTAGAGCACGTTGGGTGGCACGGGATACATGCGGACGTGCATTGTCCTGTTGGAACAGCAAGTTCCCTTGCATGTCTAGGAATGGTAGAACGATGGGTTCGATGACGGTTTGGATGTACCGTGCACTATTCAGTGTCCCCTCTACGATCACCAGAGGTGTATGGCCAGTGTAGGAGATCGCTCCCCACACCATGATGCCGGGTGTTGGCCCTGTGTGCCTCGGTCGTATGCAGTCCTGATTGTGGTGCTCACCTGCATGGCGCCAAACACGCATACGACCATCATTGGCACCAAGGCAGAAGCGACTCTCATCGCTGAAGACGACACATCTCCATTCGTCCCTCCATTCATGCCTGTCGCAACACCACTGGAGGCGGGCTGCACGATGTTGGGGCGTGAGCAGAAGACGGCCTAACGGTGTGCGGGACCGTAGCCCAGCTTCATGGAGACGGTTGCGAATGGTCCTCGCCGATACCCCATGAGCAACAGTGTCTTTAATTTGCTGGGAAGTGACAGTGCGGTCCCCTACGGCACTGCATAGGATCCTACGGTCTTGGCTTGCATCCGTGCGTCGCTGCGGTCTGGTCGCAGGTCGACGGGCATGTGCACCTTCCACCAACCACTGGCGACAACATCGATGTACTGTGGAGACCTCACGCCCCACGTGTTGAGCAATTCGGCGGTACGTCCACCCGGCCTCCCGCATGCCCACTATATGCCCTCGCTCGAAGTCCGTCAACTGCACATACGGTTCACGTCCACGCTGTCGCGGCATGCTACCAGTGTTAAAGACTGCGATGGAGCTCCGTATGCCACGCAAACTGGCTGACACTGACAGCGGCAGTGCACAAATGCTGCACAGCTAGCGCCATTCGACGACTAACACCGCGGTTCCTGGTTTGTCCGCTGTGCCGTGCATGTGATCATTGCTTGTACAGCCCTCTCACAGTGTCCGGAGCAAGTATGGTGGGTCTGACACACCGGTGTCAATGTGTTCTTTTTTCCATTTCCAGGAGTGTAGTTCTGACACACTCAGCCAGTTTAGTACTGGTCATTGCTCGATAAACAGCACTACAATGAACATATGTTAGTTGGGATACACGGGAATTGCAGAGTATGTAGCCCCCAGGGCCTCATGGATCTTTCATCAGTTCATGTGTGGTGCACATGGGGCCCCCAGCTATTGCACCCCATTCTTCCTTCCCTGGCTGCTATTCCTTGACCCTGGCCCCCTCTCTATCCTCACTCCTTTCCCACTGTCCCCTCCTTTCCCTCTCTTGGTGTTTTGATTTATGTTGCCTGGCTATCAACCTGGATCCCTGTACAGTTTGCAATTTTGTTCCTCCTATCTGCCCTCTTTCATCCTTTTTGCCATTTAGGTCCCCACTTGAGGTTTGGCCTCCACATCTAAATTTTCTGGTTTTAGTATGAGCCATTTGGGAAAGACTCCCTCTCTAGCGTCTGCAACAACAAAAATGCATAACCTGCGTTTTGGAGGGAGAAAATAGGAATACATGGGAGACAGTCCACAGAGAGGCCTGTCAGATGCCCTTGGAGCTGACAATCAAGCAGATGCTACTGTACTGGAGCTGCACCAGATGCAAAAATTGTCAACATACAATGCCGGGGTAACCACAGGCCCAACAGAGGTTACAGGCTCATTGATGGCTACACGAGGAAGAGGGTGATACTTAACACAAAACCCTGTGCCATACCATTCTCCTGAATCTGAGGGGTGCTGAGTGAAATGCCAACTCGAACCCGGAAGATCCGGTGGGATAAAACCTCATGGATAAAAATTGGAAGGGGGCTGTGAAAGCCCCAGTCATGGTGGGTGACTAAAATGTGGAGGCACTGAGCCATGTTGTATACCTTACATAGGCCAAAGGAGATGTGGGACGGCGGGTGGAATAATTGTTAATTTTCCTATTATTTATTGTTTGCCGTTCTCAACACTGGGTCTCTAACTACAATATTGGCAACCAGAAAGTGATTAGCAAAATGTGAAGCCTGTAATTATAATTCCTAGTGCCCACTTCATCTGAGAAATACATTTATAGCTACAGCTTACAGCTCTGAGGAATTAAGAGATTGTCTGGGATTCATAATGAAGAACCATTCTCTCTAAAATGTTCACTATATTCTGAAAGTCACAGACCAAAAAGAATCCACACAATCCAACTACCAGAGCAGTTCAGAGTCTAATGCGCTGATGCAACTATAACTGTTCAAATTAAATATTTAAGTGAATGCTCGCCATAATTTGATGATAATGTTCATCAAACGCCACACTAATAATGGTAGAATGTCTGTCCTGCAGCGGCACATGAAAATACGACATACGCAAACTAAAGATGGATCATTAACATCATCCCAAAATTAACACTTCAGTCGAAAACGATTTCATGGTTACGCGTATCCCGAGTAACTTATTACTGCATCCGAGGCTGTTTATATCAACGATACCGACACGACGTGACACGACACGACTCCTGGCACAGGTGGTGTGCTAATCAGCGTCTTGAGAGAACTGGGGCCTTCCTTTTCTCGTACAGCATTCTTACATATAAAGCCGCGGTGCAGGCGGCTAAGGGAATGCCTGATCAAATCTGCTCTCCCGACTAGCCGCTGGGCTAGTAATGCACCACTTTAAGTTGTCCTTTGCTGATGGCCAATGAAGCTTTCAATTTAATTGTGCAATCAGCACACAAGTAAGTAATCATAATAAAAGTCTGGCGTGGCTAAGTCAAATATTTTGGGTGAGAGAATTAATTTAATTACACTACACTACACACAGTAGACGAGCTCTAAACTTGCTCTTTGGAGATACGCTATAGCTATAGATTTATAGTTATTCTGTTGAAACTTCTCACATTTTTATGATTATAGCGGATCTCCCTTCTACTTAAATTTAAACATCCTAGGTTTATTTATTTGCCTACTTAATCTATCTTGCTTCCTTAATTCCTAAGACAAAAACCAGAAAATCATGAATTTAAACTAAAATTTTAATTTGTGAGATCCAGAATACTGTTTCTACTAAATTATTATGCAAAAGGAATCTAAATATAAATTTTTAAGTTTCTAGCTCTTTTCTGTTGCGCCAATGATTTTTACAGAAAAACATCCAAATTTCGAAAATGGTTAAAGTTATTGAACTGATATCCAACACATATTGATTTTGTATTGCTCCTGACATGCTAGAAACGTTTCAGGTTATTTACTTCATTTTAAAGTATTGCACAATATTTATGATGTCAGAGCTTGGCTGGCACACAATGGAAAGACTGATGTGAATTTTATAAGGCATGAGTATGCTGCTTCCCTCCAGAGACTGCAACAAAGTGCTGGCAGTTAGTGAAAGCCTGACGGATTGCTGTTTCCAAGCTGAGTAAATGGTCGGTTGGAGATTGTCCTTCCCAGAAGCCACACTGATATGGGGACACAAGGCCCCAAAATTCGAATACCCAACATAATTGGGAGCTAATCATCCTCTCGAGCAGTTTACAAAGTACATTCATCAGGCTAATCAGGCAGTAGCTGTCAAGGGACATTGGGTTCTTCCCAGGCTTAAGGATGGCGATGACTATACTGTCTCGCCATTGTGACAGGAAGGCACCCATGAGTCAAATGTGATTGAAAACCCTGAGTAGATGCTGCCTCTGGGTAATATGAAGGTGCTGGACCATCTGGTCATGGATGGAATCCAGGTCTGGGGCCATGTTACGTGAAGAGATAACAGCCTGCAATAATTCCCATTCAGTGAAGGGTTCATAATAGGGTTCAGCATGGCGGGGGTTGAAAGAGAGTTGGGTTTGTTCAACTCAGAATTTCCACCAGAGAGAGGTAGCCAGATAGGAAGAGGATGTCAATGCCATCACAAAGTGTGTCTCAAGGTGTTCTGCAGGGACCAATGGGTCATTACACAGACCACCTTGGGGGATAAGACCCTGGACGGTTGACTGTTGCTGGCGGCCCAGAAGGCTAAAGAGTTGGACCAAACCTATGAGGAAGAGGTATACGTCCCCAGGGAGGAAACATGATGCTCCCAGCATTTGCTTTTACTCTGCTTTACACGGTAACAAGCCTTAGTACGGAGATGCTTAATAGCGAGGAAGGTGGTCTGTGAAGGGTGTCATCTAAATCGCCTATCGGTGGTCCTGGACAGCGACTACTATGTCCTTGCTCCACCGCGGTAGTGGTCAATGATGAGGGTAACCTGTGGATAAGGGGACAGCAGTACCAGCAGCATGAAGAATAGTGGCAGAGATGCCCTGCACAAACGCATCAATGCAACTCGAGAGAGAGATGTCAAAATGCAGAGCAGATGTATGTATAGGCCAGCTGGCCCTGCTGAGTGCCCAACATGGGGCCTGTCTGCTGGCAGCAACAGGGGAACTATAAAATCACTGGAAAGTGGACACTGTCACAAAGATCATCATAGGATGACCAGTGGGGGGAAGCCAAGAGAGCAGGGGAGGAGATTGTGAGATCAATAGCAGTAAAAGTGTCATGGGTGGCCCTGAAGATGGTAGGGGAACCATCAATGAGGAGACACAAATGAAAATATGTAATAAGTTGGTCAATTAGGAGACCTTTATCAATTGAAATGACACTTCCCCACAGGGGGTGGTGTGCACTGAAGCCCTGCAGAGGAGAATCTGGGGCTGGAGTTGCTGTGTTAAGGCAGACAGTTCAACATAAGGAAGTTGCCTACCTGGAGGGAGGTAGACATTGCAAACAGTGATTTCTGGAGTCGTTTGCACACTTCCAGGTTGGTATGAAGAGGGATCTAGTCAGTAATGACATCAGAGTGAACCAAAGCACAGACACCTCCAGATGGTATCCTGAGGCTGCCACAGTTCTGACAGAATACCAATAACCAAGAAATGTTGAAGACTGGTCATCACGGAAGTACATTTCTTGAAGAGAAAGACAGAATGCAGATTAGGAAGAAACAAGATGTTGTATTTCCAGCAGGTGATGATATCACCCATTGCAATTCCACTGGATTGTCATCTGTCAAGAGTCCAGGTTAGACGCGGAGAAGCTGAGAGGAGGTCATGTTACTGTCAGTAGTCGTCACCAACAAGGATGGGGTGACACCTGTAAATAAGACATCAGACTAAGGTTGTGCAGAGGGAGATGGCACCTCCTGGGGGCCTTGTCCTTGGGCTTACCTTTTTTTTCTTTCTCCCTTTCGGAGGTGGAGGATGGCAGGGTACACAGGGAGTACAGGCTTCTGCAAGGTCCAGAACTGAAAGACAGTAGGCGACCTTGGGGCACACAGATGGTGCATCTTGGGGCTGACTTGTGGTAGTAGGCTTGGAGATACCGGAGAGAGGAGTCCTGGGGAGGAGCCCCATCCCCAGCAGGTATCGAAGAAGGGGGGCACTGCTTTGGCCAGGGAGGAGGAGAGGCTCTGGGAGGGGAGGACATGGGAACCGGAGGGGAGACAGGGCTGGGTTAAGGGGGAGGTTGGAGGGTGAAAGGATGTAACAGAGACAAGAGTTAAAGAAATTGACAACAGATGGAGTCTCTCATATTTTTGGTGAGCCTCAGTGTAAGGCAGGTATTTCAGTGACTTGCACTCTTGGATCTTATTTTCTCTCTTGTAAGCTGGGAAATCTGGCGAGCGAGGGGAGTGGCAGTCATGACAACTGACACATGCAGGGGGCAGAACACAGGGGCTTCCCCCATGGAGTGGGTGTCCACAGTCACCACATAGATGGTCTGCCATACAGTGGGAAGACATGCCCAAAGCAGAAGTACTGAAAGCACATCATGTGTGGTGGGACGTACAGCTTCACATCACATCTATAGCACATGACCTTAACCTTCTCTGGCAGAGTATCCCTATCAAAAACCAGCATGAAGGTGCTGGTATTGATGCAGTTGTCTTTGCTCCCCTTCTGCACATGTTGAACATGATGAAAGCCATGCCACTCCATATTATTCTGGAATTCCTCATGAGTTTTCAGGGTGAAGTCCCTATGAAAATTCACTCCCTGGACCATATCCAGGGATTGGGGAGGTGTAACAGACACTGGGGCATTGCCAAGGTGATCATAAGCATGAAGAGTTGCAAGTTGGGTGACAGAAAAAGCTTTGATCAATAGTGAGGGGGGGGGGGGGGGGGGGAGGGTGATTAGCGTTTAACGTCCCGCGTCCCGTCGACAACGAGGTCATTAGAGACGGAGCTCATGCTTGGGAGAGGGAAGGACGGGGATGGAAATCAGCAGTGCCCTTTCAAAGGAACCCTCACGGCATTTGCCTGAAGCAATTGAGGGAAATCAAGGAAAACCTAAATCAGGATGGCCGGAGACAGGATTGAATCGTTGTCCTGCTGAATGCGAGTCCAGTGTGCTAACCACTGCGCCACCTCGCTCGGTTGATCAATAGCGAGCCTGACTGTATCTTACTGAGAGACTCTACATCACCAAACTTGTCCTAGATATTCTCCACAAAAAACAATGGCTTTGTGCAGGTGAATGTGACCCCATCCGTCCTAGTACAGAGGTAGCAGGGAAACTGTTTCATCCCAAGACAGCGAGCCTCGCCCTCCTCCCATGGTGTAGCAAGGGAAGGGAAAGGTGCTAGGTCATACAAAGTAGCATTCAAAGATCCTTTGCCATTCAAAGAGACAGCCATTTGAGAATGGCCAGATTTTTGCAGTTGGAAGTGCTTCATGTGCCAAGCATTCACCCTGATACCACCTACTCTTATCAGGGGCTCTCCCTGTGGGTGACACCCAGTGACAGCAAGTGCCACCTTGCACAGCAGCTGTTCCTCCAGATGATGCTCCAGGAAGACAAGCAACCACTCCTCGGCATAAATGGAGAGGGAACAGCTCAGGTATCAGTAATGTGATCCCTGTGTTGTCACGGGGGTTCGAACAGGTAGGTATATAACAGCCCCACCACACAGACTGGCTACACATGCTAGTGACATAGCTGGGTGGAGGAGGCTACAGCAGTGAAGCAAGAGAGGAAGGAAGGAGGGACAACCCACAGTACACCCCAATCCAGAACTTTATTTAGGCGACCAGCTCCTTTGTGCTGTAGCACAGTACCATTTCTTGGGCCTTACTTTTTATGAAAAGTTGACGTCCCATTGACAGTCTCCTCACAGAAGTGGGGATTCTCCCTCTACAAATATGATGGAGCCAACTCCTGGTTTCTAACACAATTGCCATTCACCAGTTCCCTGACCATTCTGTGTACCCTGTCTTTACAAATGAGGGATGTCTCCCTCCTGATAACTGCCCATGGGTGGGGTTGCTGGTTGGGATGAATCTCACTTCCCTCTGTTGGGAATTCCATCTCCACTCACTGGATTGTCCCCTTCGTATTTCCTCCCACACCATACTACTACTACTACTACTACTACTACTACTAATAATAATAATAATAATAATAATAATAATAATAATAATAATAATACTGCATGTTGGAACATAACAACACTGTGCCAATTGTACAGTTGTAGCTGCAGCCTATATTGTTGCATGTACCCCAACTATAATGACAGCACTATCTCTACCAAGACTTTTTTCCCTAAGAGTATAAAACACAGGTTATGCTTCTGGTTCATGAATTTGATTTAAAATGCCAGTCACTTAGTAATCCAGCAGCTTCTACAAGTCTGATGGATTCATTCTAACATATCCAATAGTTTTGTTACCCACAGACAAAAGCTTTCAGACCATCCATTAAGTTCACAGCAGACAGCATAAAACATAAGCAAGGCCAGAAAGATAATGTCAGGATAATGTGCATATCAAAATAAGTGTAGATGAAAAAAGAAGGAAAAAATATAATTTGAAAGTGTCATGCAGAACTTTAGATGTTTTATTATCATTATTATTTATTTGTGTTACATTTTTTACCAAACCCCCCACTTTGTGTTACCTGAGCAATCCTTCAATAAGCATTTCCCATACACACAAACTAACACATGTTCACTGTAATGCTGTTTATATATGAATGATCAATACTAAACTGGCTGAGTGTGTGATTAGGCATGCCAGAACTGTCTGCCTTGGGGACACCCAGTACCTCATTACTGAGCATGCTGTACAGCACATCTCGAGGGATGTGAATGATTGCTACACCACATGGGCCATTTGGATCCTCTCACCCAGTATTAATTACCCTGAATTTCATAGATGGGAGCTTTCTCCCCAATATATCCTTATCATATTTTATGGCATATAAGATATATTTTTTTCTTCAAAAAATTGCCTCCAAAGTTTACATGTATCTTATACTTAAAATTTACATAAAAATGTCCAGTGTTTGATTTAAAATGCCTGCCACAGTTAAAAATGGCCATATATTCAAAAGTGTGTGTATCTGGCAACAGCAGATTCAACTGGCAGCAGCACTGCACCAATGTGATGAACATGAGTTGTGATTATCTACAAGGTCACTAACACTGTCTCCCTCTTGACCCACCATCACAAACCCACAACACTGTCTAACCTATGATGTGTCATTGCAGTCTATGGTGCCACTGAGTTAAAATGAAAGTGATTTGTGTTATTGGTAACATACAATATTTTTGTTAGTAGCTAGTTTAGGAATTGAAAAACTAAAAGGTATTCATGTGATGAAAACTATAAATGGAAAGTAATAGCATATGCAGAGGAACATGGAAATGGAGCAACTGAGTGGCATTTCGGCCTTCCACCAACAGAAAAAACTATTCATGATTGAAGGTTAATAAAAAAGAACTTAAAAATGAGGATGAGTATATGTGCAAATAGAAGACTGAATGCAAAATGGCCAAAACTAGAAGATGGCATATTGAAATGAATTCAAGGATACTATCAAAGTGGCATTAGAATTAATACAAAAATGATTCACAAATTCATAAGCTAGCACTACAGTGGAAGTTAACAGACTTTAAGGGTGGGGCTGGTTGCTGTTACAGATTGGTGAAGTGTCATGGACTCAGCATGCAAACCAAAACCAAAATATCTCAGAAAATGGCACAAGAGTATGAAGAGAAAATATTGTCTTTCCATCACTATACTAGTCAAAATCGAAAGAAAACCAGTGTGAAACTAAACCAAATAGTGACTATGGATGATATTTTTTGACATTTGATGTGCCAAGTAACAGAAGTGTTGCCATGAAAGGTACTAAAGCTGTAAGTATACAACCTAGTGAACATAAAAAATGCACTGCGCTGTTGTTCTTTCATGTTGTGCTGATGGCACTAAACTTAGTCCAATGATCATTTTGAAATGCAAAACAATGGCAAAATGCTCTGAAATACTGCCAATAATTGTTGTTCATATACATGACAAGGTCTGGATGAACAAGGCTGGTATAAAATTGTGGATTAACAAAATGTGGGAGAGAAGAAAGATGCTTTATTGAAGAAGAGTTCTCTTCTAGTGCTAGATCAGTTTAGTAGTCATTTGAACAATTCTGTAAAAGAGAAATTGAGGCAGTGAAATACAGAGCTTGTTGCTACTGCAGGAGGACTTACTTCACAATTGCAATTTCAGTGGATAAAACAGTCATGGTCTAGAGTGAGAGAAGACATTAGTATTAAATATTTCACAAAGTGTGGGATAAGTGATGCTCTTGATCACAGTGAAGACAATCTTATACGTGAAGAGGATGATAATGATAATGATAATGATGATGATGATGATGATGAAGATGAGGAGGATGAATTTCAGGTATTTTGGAGACCTGCTCGGTTTTATAAACTAAGAAATTTTTTTTTAGTCTGGCTTTCTAATCTAGTAATAAAAATGTTATTAAAAAAAAAAGCTTAAAATTGAGGTGCATCTTATAGTCCATAGTGATAGTCCATAAAACATGGTACATTTCAACACCCTATTGTTCTTAACCTCCATTGGTCCCTTTTTTTGTTTTTGTTACTATTTCTTTATTTGTTTATTAAATAATTTAATTTGTTACTTTTTACTTATCTTCATGTTCCCCCTTCTTTCTAATTTTTCCCTGTCTACTTTTCCATTTTCTTTTTAGTTCTTAATTGCACTAGTCATTTCACTTTTCATTTCTTTCCCTCTTATCCCATCGTCCCTGTCCCACTGCCTTTCTGTCAACTCTGAACTGGATTTTTTAATTTACTTTCCAAGCTTCATCTGAATCAGATACCTGACATAGTCCTAACATTACTGTTGTATCTGCAGCTACAATTGTGCAAAACTAATGCCAAATCAACTCTTAAGTTTTGACATTAGCAGTTTTTTCTCCAGTATTGTGAAGCAGTATTGGCAGTCACTGCACTGGTAAAGATGACCGGCAGTGTTCTTCATGTAGTTTGCACTGTAACATTCGACTTGAAAATAACACTGATAATCCTTGGGCTAATTTATGTTACTCATGATGGTGCAGCCATGTACACACTTGCCATTTTAACAGTAAAAAATTGTGTGAGTTACTCAGTTAGAGTTAAATGTTCAACTGACAATAAAACTCCAAGAAAATATTACTTTCACAGTAGTACTTTTTTGTGGCATGAACATGGTTGTTCAAACATTTGCTGTCTACGTATGACCACAGAATATCAAAAATAGATTAAAATTAAAGGTGTAATTCTGAATTTTATGTGCAAATGTATCTTAACTAGACTATTAAGATTTTACCAAGTGATTTCCATTTTATTATAAACTCTCATTTGTGTATTACCTTTCCGCTAAGCTTCTTGCACCAGTACGACACTGGCAACTGTACAACAGCCCTGCAATAATTAAAGACTTTCCCTGAATGAGGTTATGATCTTTTACTGACCTTCACTCACCAGCATCCCCCTTTACCACTAATAGAAGTAGGAGCATTTACATAAATCTTTATAAATACAGGTACGTGTGTTCTTAGAAGATCCATGGATCTTTTCCTTGAGCTAAAATTTGTGTACAAATAGCATCTGGTAGATTAGAGCATGAGATAGAATAACATACAAGTTCTAATATTAAGAGAAAATTAATCTGATAGACAAATCCACAAAAACCCTAAAATGAAACTATATTTATGAAATTTTAGTTCTCAACACATTCTAAGGAAAACAGTCCTACAGTATGTGCATAAAAATTTACTGCAGATCACATTTAATTTCCATTTATTCTCTGTTAGCATTTTAAAGTCTACTTTTTTACTCCAGAAGAGAGAAGCAGTGCAAACTATAGCGGGTGTACCAAAAACAATCATCCAATTTTAAAAAATTACAACTATTATGTTATTTGAGATATGTGCATGAAGCATGTACTGTTGGAAAGAGCAAACTCTCAAGTTTTACGTAGTTCCTGCTACACAGCAGCAGTGTGTGCCCATTTCATTTCTAGTAAAAATGATGTTGGGACAACAGAAAGCATTTTGTGTTCCACTTGTTGAACAGTGTGGGTCAGTAATAACTGTTCAGCATGACTTCTGTACTAGGTATGGTGTGGATCCTCCTACAGCACAGAGCATAACCAATGGCATGAACAATTCTGAGAAACAGGTTATTTGTGTAAAGGCAAATTGCTGGGCCATCCTTGAGTGTCTGACACAGATGTCAAATGCATCTGCCTTATTTTCACAAGGAGTCCACAGAAATTCATTTGCTGTGCAGCTTGACAGGCCCCTGATGTCCATCTGGCATATGTAGTGTCGATGTTTACACATGAAACCACATAAAAATCAGCTACTGCAAGGTCTTCACACATTGTCACAACAAATGAACTAAGACATTTCAAAGCATCAACTGTGGAAGCTGTAACTCAAGACATGCCTGCTGCAGTATGGGAGAAATTTGGCATATGCTGCGCATCTCAAGAGAGGCATATTGAACACCTATGAAAAATTAAAGAAAGAAACTTTTTGAGTTTCCCATTCATTAAAAAACAAAATTCATTGTACATGTTTATTAGTTTCAGAAATATAGACATGCCAAATCAGATGATTTTTTTTTTTTGATACACCATGTATTTCACATTATTGTTACAGCAAACACCTGGCCACTAAAATAGTTATAGTTCACAACCTATCTTTAGTGTTAAAATCTCAAACAATTTGTTGTTATCCAAGTCCTCACATAAAAATGTAAAATATTTAGTTATTGGACATTGATTAAATGGCCAGGAAAGAGTTTAAACAGATTTTTCTGTCCAGTGATACCATATTTGTCAGAACACTGATTACTTCAGCCTTATTGTTTTTGCACTATTGTATAAAAAATGCATGCGTAATCTTACCAGAAAACTGGAAAGATTAATGCTGTCTTCAATGTAACAGTTGAAAAATAGGGAGATACCAATATTCAGGTACTAAAAAGTTCTGTTAGCTACATGAGAAGTAGTAGCAGTATTGTTTGTAGACCTAAATCTAATGTACTGTAAACAGAACTCTGTATTTAATGCTGTACTTTTTTAATTTCATTGCAATTAAGTAAATATTAATATATTAAAAACAAAGACTCCAAGACTTAGCAAGCGGGAAAGCACCGGTACACAGGCACAATAAAATAACACACAAACACACACGCAAAATTTCGAGCTTTCACAACCGGCGGTTGCTTCGTCAGGAAAGAGGGAAGGAGAAGGAAAGATGAAAGGATGTGGGTTTTAAGAGAGAGGGTAAGGAGTCATTCCAATCCCGGGAGCAGAAAGACTTACCTTATGGGTAAAAAAAGGATAGGTATATACTTGCACACACACAAACAAATCCATCCATACATATACAGACACAAGCAGACATATTTAAAGGCAAAGTATTGAAGAGTTTGGGCAGAGATGACAGTCGAGGTGGAAGTGCAGAGGCAAAGATGATGTTGAATGACAAGTGAGGTATGAGTGGCGGCAATTTGAAATTAGCAGAGATTGAGGCCTGGTGGATAACGAGAAGAGATGATATATTGAAGGGCAAGTTCCCATCTCCAGAGTTCGCATAGGTTGGTGTTGGTGGGAAGTATCCAGATAACCCGGACAGTGTAACACTGTGCCAAGATGTGCTGGCCGTGCACCAAGGCATGTTTAGCCACAGGGTGATCCTCATTACCAACAAAACTGCCTGCCTGTGTCCATTCATGCAAATGGACAGTTTGTTGCTGGTCATTCCCACATAGAAAGCGTCACAGTGTAGGCAGGTCAGTTGGTAAATCACGTGGGTGCTTTCACACGTGGCTCTGCCTTTGCTCGTGTACACTTTCCGGGTTACAGGACTGGAGTAGGTGGTGGTGGGAGGGTGCGTAGGACAGGTTTTAGACCGGGCGCGGTTACAAGGGTAGGAGCCAGAGGGTAGGGAAGGTGGTTTGGGGATTTCATAGGGATGAACCAAAAGGTTATGAAGGTTAGGTGGATGGTGGAAAGACACTCTTGATGGAGTGGGGAGGATTCCATGAAGGATGGATCTCATTTCGGGGCAGGATTTTAGGAAGTGGTATCCCTGCTGGAGAGCCACATTCAGAGTCTGATCCAGTCCCGGAAAGTATCCTGTCACAAGTGGGGCACTTTTGGGGTTCTTCTGTGAGAGGTTCTGGGTTTGAGGGGATGAGGAAATGGCTCTGGTTATTTGCTTCTGTACCAGGTCAGGAGGGTAGTTGCGGGATGCGAAAGCTGTTTTCAGGTTGTTGGTGTAATGGTTCAGGGATTCAGGACTGAAGCAGATTCGTTTGCCACGAAGGCCTAGGCTGTAGGGAAGGGACCGTTTGATATGGAATGGGTGGCAGCTGTCTTAATGGAGATACTGTTGCTTGTTGGTGGGTTTGATGTGGACGGATGTGTGAAGCTGGCCATTGGACAGATGGAGGTCAACATCAAGGAAAGTGGCATGGGATTGGAGTAGGACCAGGTGAATCTGATGGAACCAAAGGAGTTGAGGTTGGAGAGGAAATTCTGGAGTTGGTCTTCACTGTGAGTCCAGATCATGAAGATGTCATCAATAAATCTGTACCAAACTTTGGGTTGGCAGGCTTGGGCAACCAAGAAGGCTTCCTCTAAGCGACCCATAAATAGGTTGGCATATGAGGGGGCCATCCTGGTACCCATGGCTGTTCCCTTTAATTGTTGGTATGTCTGGCCTTCAAAAGTGAAGAAGTTGTGGGTCAGGATGAAGCTGGCTAAGGTGATGAGGAAAGAGGTTTTAGGTAGGGTGGCAGGTGATCGGCGTGAAAGGAAGTGCTCCATTGCAGTGATGCCCTGGACGTGCAGGATATTTGTGTATAGGGAAGTGGCATCAATGGTTACAAAGATGGTTTCCGGGGGTAACAGACTGGGTAAGGATTCCAGGCGTTTGAGAAAGTGGTTGGGGTCTTTGATTAAGGATGGGAGACTGCATGTAATGGGTCGAAGGTGGTGATCTACGTAGTCAGAGATACGTTCTGTGGGGGCTTGGTAACCAGCTACAATGGGGCGGCTGGGATGTTTGGGTTTGTGGATTTTAGGAAGTAGGTAGAAGGTAGGAGTGCGAGGTGTTGGTGGGGTCAGGAGTTTGATGGAGTCAGGTGAAAGGTTTTGTAGGGGGCCTAAGGTTCTGAGGATTCCTTGAAGCTCCACCTGGACATCAGGAATGGGATTACGTTGGCAAACTTTGTATGTTGAGTTGTCTGAAAGCTGACGCAGTCCGTCAGCCACATACTCCTGACGATCAAGTACCACGGTCGTGGAACCCTTGTCAGCCGGAAGAATGATGATGGATCGATCAGCTTTCAGATCACGGATAGCCTGGGCTTCGGCTGTAGTGATGCTGGGAGTAGGATTAAGGTTTTTCAAGAAATATTGAGAGGCAAGGTTGGAAGTGAGAAATTCCTAGAAGGTTTGGAGAGGGTGGTTTTGAGGAAGAGGAGGTGGGTCCCGCTGTGATGGAGGACGGAACTGTTCCAGGCAGGGTTCAATTTGGATAGTGTCTTGGGGAGTTCGATCATTAGGAGTGGGATCAGGATTATTTTTCTTCATGGCAAAGTGATATTTCCAGCAGAGACTACTAGTGTAGGACAGTAAATCTTTGACAAGGGCAGTTTGGTTGAATCTGGGAGTGGGGCTGAAGGTGAGGGTTTTGGGTAGGACAGAGGTTTCGGATTGGGAGAGAGGTTTGGAGGAAAGGTTAACTACTGAATTGGGGTGTTGTGGTTCCAGATTGTGTTGACTAGAAATTTGAGGTGTTGGGTGGAGTGGAGCTGGTAGTGGGAGATTGAGTAGATGGGAGAGACTGGGTCTGTGTGCAATGAGAGGAGGTTGAGGTTTGTAGGCAAGGTTGTGGAGGGTGATTGAGTTGCCTTTCCAGAGGTGGGAAACCAGGAGATTGGATAGTTTTTTTTGAGGTGGAGGGTGGCATACTGTTCTAATTTGCAGTTGGCCTTTAGAAGGATGCAATGAACATCCGGTGTGGATGTGGGAGAGGAAAGATTGAGCACTCTGATTTGGGATAGGAGTTGACGGGTGTGTTCATTGGCCGAGTCGATGTATAGGTGAAGGATTAGGCAGGTGAGGGCTATGGATTGTGCAGTTTGGAACTGGTATAAGGACTGATGGAAAGAAGGATTGCAGCCAGAGATGGGAACTTTAAGTGTGAGGCCTTTGGGGGTAATGCCAAATGTCAGACAAGCCTGAGTAAATAAAATCTGGGAGCGTAATCTGGCTGGGGTGAAGGCATGTTTGCGGAGGGAATGTAAATAAAATTTAATGGGGTCATTGTAGGGATGTTGTGAGGTTGACATGGTATTAGAAGGTGGAAAGGGTAACATGAGGTGTAGAAAGAAACTTCCACATGGGAAAAATATATTAAAAACAAAGACTCCAAGACTTACCAAGCGGGAAAGCGCCGGCAGACAGGCACATGAACAAAACACACAAACACACACACAGAATTACGAGCTTTCGCAACTGGCAGTTGATTCGTCAGGAAAGAGGGAAAAATGAAAGGATGTGGGTTTTAAGGGAGAGGGTAAGGAGTCATTCCAATCCCGGGAGCGGAAAGACTTCCCTTAGGGGAAAAAAAGGACAGGTGTACACTCACGCGCGCGCACACACACACACACACACACACACACACACACACACACACACACACACACACACACACACACACACATCCATCCGCACATACACAGACACAAGCAGACATATTTAAAGGCCTGTCTGTTTGTGTCTGTGTATGTGCGGATGGATGTGTGTGTGTGTGTGTGTGTGTGTGTGTGTGTGTGTGTGTGTGTGTGTGCGAGTGTACACCTGTCCTTTTTTTCCCCTAAGGGAAGTCTTTCCGCTCCCGGGATTGGAATGACTCCTTACCCTCTCCCTTAAAACACACATCCTTTCATTTTCCCCTCTCCTTCCCTCTTTCCTGACGAAGCAACTGCCAGTTGCGAAAGCTCGTAATTCTGTGTGTGTGTTTGTGTGTTTTGTTCATGTGCCTGTCTGCCGGCGCTTTCCCGCTTGGTAAGTCATGGAATCTTTGTTTTTAATATATATATATATATATATATATATATATATATATATATATATATATATATATATATATATAGGGAGAGATAAAGGTGTGGAAAAAGTCGAAAAGTGTTGGTTTGAGATGAGCTATGTTGATCCTGTGCTGAACTTAGGTTGGTGAACAACAATGGGTGCAGAGGTTAGGTAGTTGTGTTGTCTCCAAAACACGTTAAAGGTTGGGGAAATTCAGGAAAATTTCGAAAAAACTGCGTGTAAATGTATTCAAAGGACTGGTTATGTACTGGCAGATTACGAAAATGAGGTTAACAATTGTTTGACGAAGAAATAATAACGTTTAAACGTGTGGGAAGTTGCTAAAAAAATGATCGGTTATGTGGGAAAAACAGGAATGGAAATAAACCGAAAGTTGTTGGAAATAGGTGAGATGGTTGTTTAATGGGTGAAAGGAACTGAAACTGTGAAATAGTATTCACGAGTTTACACGAAATGTTTGTAAACTTGGAACAGTGGATTTTATAGCAGCGGTAATGTTGAAAGCGTTTAAAGTTTTTAGGTTATGGTTTGGAAGTGAATTACGTATTATTGAGTATAATTAGGCAGGATAAAATGTATGGTAGATTACGGAAAAAGGGAAGATGAATACAAAGTAAAACTACTTGTACAAACAAAAAGAGAAAGTAAGATGATAGAAAAGATTTCGAAATGCAACAGAGACAATAACATACGTAATTGTTGGGTTCAAATTAATGATGTAAATAAAATAGAAAGAAACTTCCACATGGGAAAAATATATTAAAAACAAAGATTCCAAGACTTACCAAGTGGGAAAGCGCCGGTAGACAGGCACAATAAAATAACACACACACAATATTTTGAGCTTTCGCAACCGGCGGTTGCATCGTCAGGAAAGAGGGAAGGAGAAGGAAAGATGAAAGGATGTGGGTTTTTTAAGGGAGAGGGTAAGGAATCATTCCAATCCCGGGAGCGGAAAGACTTACCTTAGGGGGAAAAAAAGGATAGGTATATACTCGCACACACACAAACAAATCCATCCATACATATACAGACACAAGCACACATATTTAAAGGCAAAAAGCTTTGTATGGATGGATTTGTTTGTGTGTGTGCACGGGTATATACCTATCCTTATTTTCCCCCTAAGGTAAGTGTTTCCGCTCCCGGGATTGGAATGACTCCTTACCCTCTCCCTTCAAACCCACATCCTTTCATCTTTCCTTCTCCTTCCCTCTTTCCTGATGAAGCAACCGCCGGTTGCGAAAGCTTGAAATTTTGTGTGTGTGTTTGTGTGTTATTTTATTGTGCCTGTCTACCGGCACTTTCCTGCTTGGTAAGTCTTGGAATCTTTGTTTTTAATATTTTTTCCCATGTGGAGGTTTCTTCCTATTTTATTTACATAGGTAAATATTAAGTTATATAAATTGAAGTTGGAGTGGGAGGGAGGGGGAGGGAGTTGGGGAGGAAAGGAAAGGGAATGAACTATTGATGTCAACTGTATAGGGACTTTGAGTGGAATCAGCTGAGTCAAATGAAAATGCGTGCTGGACTGGGATACAAGCCTAGGATCTCATGCTTACTAGGCAGTTGTGTAAACCATTGTGCCACTTGGACACATTGTTTACCACAGTTGCACCGATTATTTTGGCACATTCCCCAGCCAACTCCCACTCCCACCTAGTGCCACATACTGTATTTATTCGAATCTAAGTCGCACCTGAAAAATGAGACTCGAAATCAAGGGGAAAAAATTTCCCGAATCTAAGCCGCACCTGAAATCTGAGACTCGAAATTCAAGAGGGAGAGAAAAGTTATAGGCAGCATCTCCAAATCGAAACAAAGTTTGCCCATTGTAATATGAGACACAATTTAGGTCGAATGAATGACGATACAGCTACAGTAGTTTGGTTAGAGTTGTAAGCTTAGCAGTTACGCTTCATCAGGTAGCCATTGCTATGCGTCAGGTGCTCCGTCCGTATTTATACGGGTACCCTTCCTTTTCTACGTGCTTTGTCTGGTTTGAATTGATTGCTTATTTTTCTTTGATCTGATAAGCGCAGTTTTCTTTGCTATAGGTGTTTACGTCACTCTAAGCTGAAAATGCATTACTGGACTGTGTCATGCATAGTTTGTCGCATTCCGATAGTGCGTGTTTACGGCCTGTGGCCGCTCGTGGCATGGCTTGCTTTTGTGCGCGCTACAATTAAAAAACAACAAAAAGAGGAATCGTCTCATTATCGAAACAATGGCAAGAAACTGATATTTGTTGTTGTCTTACACTGCTGCTTTCTTTGATAATGATCAACAAGAACCAAATAGTAGACTGCGCATGATAGAAGATGTTCTGAACGAGAGTTTAGCGAAAATTTTTCTCCGTTTGAAAATCTGTGCAGGCGCCTCTTTAGTACATTACATTCTACACAGAAATTAGAGTCATCTTACATTTAAAAATCTAGTCAATTGCTGTGCTTCATTTCTGACTGCATCAGTATTAAGCATAAGAATAATATGAATATAAACATGACATGATATGTATATTCTACTGCGTTTGCTGTTGTCTCACTCTAGTTTCGTAGTTAATTAGGCAGACAGGATTTAAAGGAGATAGCAGCAAACATGAAACAATACATGGCAAAATGCAGTCTACTCAGTATGGATGTAGATGTAGATGTAGATGCATATTCCTCTCATGGTGACGAGAATACTGCGTGTGATTCATAATTTATAAAAGTTCTTATTAGCAACCATCTCTTCTCACAGATAGGAAAAAATTCAGAACATAGGGTTGGCCATATTGACAAACATCCCAAACAGTCTTGCCAGTCGGATTTTCGTAGTGCATTGAAATGCTGCTACATTCGAAGATGAACAATATGGAATTTGTATTTACTTCATTGGATAATACACTCCTGGAAATGGAAAAAAGAACACATTGTCACCGGTGTGTCAGACTCACCATACTTGCTCCGGACACTGCGACAGGGCTGTACAAGCAATGATCACACGCACGGCACAGCGGACACACCAGGAACCGCGGTGTTGGTCGTCGAATGGCGCTAGCTGTGCAGCATTTGTCCACCGCCACCGTCAGTGTCAGCCAGTTTGCCATGGCATACGGAGCTCCATCGCAGTCTTTAACACTGGTAGCATGCCGCGACAGTGTGGACGTGAACCGTATGTGCAGTTGACGGACTTTGAGCGAGGGCGTATAGTGGGCATGTGGGAGGCCGGATGGACATACCACCGAATTGCTCAACACGTGGGGTGTGAGGTCTCCACAGTACATCGATGTTGTCACCAGCGGTCAGCGGAAGGTGCACGTGCCCGTCGACCTGGGACCGGACCGCACGGACGCACGCCAAGACCATAGGATCCTACGCAGTGCCGTAGGGGACAGTACCGCCACTTCCCAGCAAATTAGGGACACTGTTGCTCATGGGGCATTGGCGAGGACCATTCACAGCCATCTCCATGAAGCTGGGCTACGGTAATGCACACCGTTAGGCCGTCTTCCGCTCACGCCCCAACATCGTGCAGCCCGCCTCCAGTGGTGTCGCGACAGGCGTGAATGGAGGGGCGAATGGAGACGTGTCGTCTTCAGCAATGAGAGTCGCTTCTGCCTTGGTGCCAATGATGGTCGTATGCGTGTTTGGCGCCATGCAGGTGAGCGCCACAATCAGGACTGCATACGACCGAGGCACACAGGGCCAACACCCAGCATCATGGTATGGGGAGTGATCTCCTACATTGGCCGTACACCTCTGGTGATCGTCGAGGGGACACTGAATAGTGCACAGTACATCCAAACCGTCATCGAACCCATCGTTCTACCATTCCTAGACCGGCAAGGGAACTTGCTGTTCCAACAGGACAATGCACGTCCGCATGTATCCCGTGCCACCCAACGTGCTCTAGAAGGTGTAAGTCAACTACCCTGGCCAGCAAGATCTCCGGATCTGTCCGCCATTGAGCGTGTTTGGGACTGGATGAAGCGTCGTCTCACGCGGTCTGCACGTCCAGCACGAACGCTGGTCCAACTGAGGCGCCAGGTGGAAATGGCATGGCAAGCCGTTCCACAGGACTACATCCAGCATCTCTACGATCATCTCCATGGGAGAATAGCAGCCTGCATTGCTGCAAAAGGTGGATATACACTGTACTAGTGCCGACATTGTGCATGCTCTGTTGCCTGTGTCTATGTGCCTGTGGTTCTGTCAGTGTGATCATGTGATGTATCTGACCCCAGGAATGTGTCAATAAAGTTTCCCCTTCCTGGGACAATGAATTCACGGTGTTCTTATTTCAATTTCCAGGAGTGTATATGAAAATGCAGTGGTCGAAACTCGAGGTGCAGAAAATAGCTCATCTTCCACCTTTTTTTTTTTTGTTTTTAATTTATTTACTGCCGCAGAGGTTTTGGCGCCAGTTTTATCTTTGTGCCTACAAAGCATGCCTGTGTAGCGCAACATATAATTGATGGCAGAAGTAAGTTGTGGCGGCACCCACCAACTTTTTTCAGAATTTCCGCTTGCTTTGCACTTGATTCTAAGCCGCAGGCGGTTTTTTGGATTACAAAAACCGGGAAAAAAGTGTGGCTTAGATTCGAGTAAATACGGTATCCACAGTCCCCATCCATGTCCTCCATGCTTTCTAATTTTAGAATCCTGCTGGAGGTTGGACAATATTGTGTATCTTCACTGAAGGCTGTAGATTCATTTTCCATTGGGGCAAATCAATTATATGAATCTGTGTATTAGATTATTACGTAAAAATCTGAATTAAATTGGTCGAGAACTTTTCTATATTATTGGTTATAAAGTTAAACAATGACTTGTGTTTATATAGTAGTATAGGTTAATAAAGAGTGAGAAGATTAATAGCTTATGAGAGTTGAGACATATTCCTCAACAACAATACTATGAGAAAGCGATCAAAACAAGGTTACCGCAGATTTCCTAATGTTGTAAATAGACTCCCCTGAATTGCTAAGATATAAGAAGATAGATCAATATGACAGTGTGCAAACCACAGAGTTCATACAGGCTATTATTGCCAAACAATAGGGCAGTGCATGACCCACTCTGTTTGCATAGGTCAGTTCGGTTCTACCTAAGTTTAGATAGAATGTTGTGCACAGTACATGTATTCTCCTTGTTTTTTTGATAACTGTAAATAATAAGATATTAACATAAACTTTCAGCAGCAGCAGCAGGAGGTGGAGAGATAAGTGTTTAATGTCCTGTTGACAATGAGGTCATTAGAGACAGAGGCCAAGCTCAGATTAGGGAAGGATGGATATGGAAAGTGGTCATGCCCTTTCAAAGGAACCATCCTGGCATTTGCATTTAGTGACTTAAGGAAACTATAGAAAACCCATAAACTTGCAGATAATTTCCACTACTTGCAAGATCATAGTGATAGGATAAAGTAGCAAGATGGTGCATGGTATTCACGTAGTTTAATGAAAAGAGAAGCATAAAAGTCAAGCAGTGCATGGTTTTTTATGTTAGTAATTGGCTAGTGTGTCATATTATTTTTGTACATCAAGGTATGACTTAATGTTATTATTTGAGAATGTATTTGATTTGTTAAAGGAATATGATGTAAGTAATATGAGAATGAGACACAAATTTAGTATATAGGTTAGGATGCCTTCATAATTCCCATTATCTTTCCACGATGTGAAGATATTATATGTTACCAGTACTAAAAGTGAAGATAGTTAAAAGCAAAAAAATGATATTGTTAGTGGAGATGGAAATATGAAGTGTAAATAATGGTAAATAAACCAGTGTCTGTGTTTCGGAAAAATTCAAGGGCAAATTTTCATCATTGAAAGTTGGAAACTGTAAAGGGTAAAGTTATAAATCAGATTTAGAATCAGTAGTTGAGTGCCAGAATGGGATAAGGTCAGAGACAAAGTGCTGGCCAGTGAACTGTGTGGTCAGTGGCTTCACAGCTGTGTCTGTGATAACAGGCCACAAGTGCCAGTGCCAGACCAGCCTGCAGGGAGTATAACAGCCTGACTGCAACTGTGTCATCAACTCATTCCAGACTGTTCACTGTGGAACTCTAACACCACTATTACTGTGAAATGAGCATGGAGTAGCAATATTTAAACATGGCTGAACCAGCTCATCATCATCGAACATACAGCAGTAACGTAATTTAAAGCCGGTGGTGCTCATGCTATGCCAATGATATAGACAACTCTACCTCTGACAGAGCACAAACCACTGCCTGCCACCTAAACACCTGGTTGCCATGCCAGCCTCCACACTTTGCCACCATTCTAGTCATATGACCTGAGGGTCCAGCCATCTCTGCACTTACCAGGGCATCAACAGAAGATCACTATATTCCCGGTCCTGTAGTGTGATGTGGGCCAACATTCTTGCAGCAATTGCTGCCACTTGTCAACCCAATCTGCAGAAAGCAACAAGAGCTGCTTACCCACCAGTGTCAGCACAGCACCATCATATCAGAGACACCTGCTCAGTGCTCTGTCTTCCAAGAAGTGCATACACATGACTTGCTGCACCCCATTGGCTGCAGCCAGAGTGCCAGAATATTATGACAGAACACCATCCCATGCTAAAAAAAAAAATTGGCACACACAGAAGACTGTCCAAGCTGAATAACTTAATAAAGAACTGCCCTGCAGATCTATTATGTTAATAGCCACCCTAATGATTGGGGTGTTTACTTGTCATATGTGGCAGCAGCATATTTCAAAAACCCATGATAGCACTGGTCTTTCACCATACTAGGCTGTGTATGGCAGGAAGATGGCTTACTGTTTGACATAGTCAAACTGAGAACCAGAAGGAATGGGGAATCGGTATGAAAGCTCAATAGGTCAACATAAGATGTGTGGAAGCAGGTGCAAAAAGTGAACACCAAGGCCCTTGAACATCAGGAGAGAATGGTGTTGCATAGGACTAAACTACCAGAGTACTGGGCAGCTCAACGGCTCACATTAAGAAGCCCATATACCGTGAAGGGTAAGATGAAGGAGTTCATCATGTGGTACCAGGGGCCATACTAAGGGATTGAAATGATATCACCTGTGAATGTCAAATGCCAACATGGACAACTACTGCCTTCATCTTTTTAAAGAAGCAGTGGATTCACTACCACACAGTGTAGTACCAATTCCTGGGAAGGAAGTAGGAGTTAAGAGGAAGGATAAGAGGCTGAGGACATTTATGCAAGCAGTGCACGAAATGCCATATGCATTAAGATCATGAATCTAGGGGGGTTAGACCAGTATGTTTTATTTCAACTGCATTATTGTAGAAGGGGTTTATATTATATTTTTGTGTTTGGGAAGTCAGCTTGAAATATTAATGTCGGATATTCATTGTTTGTGGTTATTTGTGTTGGAAGCCTAGGATTCATGGGACTCATTGCTAACATTTGTGTCTCATTCATGTCACATTTGCCTGGAATCTTGTTTTGTTCATATGTGAAGTTTGAGGCTTGTTCATTTTGATTTTTTTTTGTTAGTGGTATACATGAGGTGAAGTTTATTCTGGTAATTTATTGAATAAGGTGGCAGTGTGGGGGTAGAGTGAAAGCATATTTATTTAATTTTTGGTGTATCTATAGGTGTGGATCATGAACATCAGAGCTTTCGAAAAGGAGAGGAAGAGTGACTGCAGCCTTCTTTCCCCAGGTAGTTCACCATCAAGGATTACTATGAATGCATTAATTGTGAAGAATTTCATATACTAGTGTTTTATTTTCGCATGTGTGAATTTTTGGTGACAGTGGTAGTCAGAGGCTTTGTTAAAAGGACACCCAAACGATAGTTTGCAGGGGGGAGGGGGGGGGGGGCAAGACCTGGGGGTATAGAGTATTTTTAATGTTTTGGAAGACAAATGCAGCTTTGTAAGTAGCCATAAAAAAGTTACAGTTCTGACACGGTAAAAACTTGTGTAATACCAATTTTTTAAATCATTTTCTTGAAATAAAAACAACTGATTACACTATAAATTTTCCTTTCCATGACACATTGGGGGTTTGTGTGTCCAATTGTTGTGATTAATGGTAGAGGTATGTTTTTCCAAGACCGGGGTAATTAATGGATTAAGTATAGAATCTTTGGGTGTTGTCAGTGATTTGGTCTTGTGGTATAGTGCTCTGGTGGGGATGTAGGAGGTTAATGAGGCACTACCTTAAAGCAATTTTTGTGGGATTTATATGATTTCTGGTAAGTGCTGAGGATTTGTTTTGTGGGTGGTGTACCTGAAATGATGTTCTTTTTGTTCTAACCAATGAGGATGAGTTAATTGTAACATGAAGGTAAAAGACCCAAATGGTCCAGACTGACACAGAGGTTTGTGAGGTTCAATTGTTTTTAGGCAAAGCAGAAACAAAAGTGGAAGGTTGCCCATGGGATATCCTGCTGCCGAAACCTTATTTTCAAAGGGCAGGCATACAGTGGATATATTCCATGTACAAAACTAATGCGGTTGTTGTGAATTACTATGAGGGAGACTGACTTAGTGTCACAGTGTGACTGGAGCTAAAATGTAATGGTTTATTAATTAACAGTACAGCTTGTGATAACACAGGAGAAACTTCCTATCTGCCAGCTACTATAACAGGGACCACAATTATGAATGTGACACCACCTCCACAGTCTTGGCCAGACAAACCACTGGAAGTCCTCCCAGCACAGAACCTTAATGACACTATGGAATCCAACCTTACCCATTCTCTGGATGATCTTACAATGAAAAAGATGTTCCTACACATGCAGTAGTACCATAATGATCAACGTCACAAAATTGTAATGACGAGTGTTTCAGTTTCTGGTGCTGTTGCAGTTCTGCCTTTACTTTATACAACCTGCATCTGGCTTGGGTGAAAAACCAGCCACCCACATGAATTCCCAGTAAATCAGTTGCCAATAGACTGGATTAATCTTAGAAAGTGAGAATTAGTTAAATGCTCAACCAATGAACCCAGTGGTTTAAGCTTAACTTGGATGAGGAAACAATGAATATTACACCTATCTGTCAAACTATGGAATATGTTGTCAAAGTTTTTTCCAGAGATGTAGATGGTCTGAGAACTGGATCTCCCAAAGAGGGGAGATGTGTTGCACCACAGTCCCACCTGCCACAGCAGCAGATTCCTGTGACCATCTAAGAAAAACATCATCATTGGAAGAGTGACACAAGAAGCCCCAATAGTATGCGTTTTTGTGCAAGAAGACATATTCAGTGTGCTGACACAGATAAAGTCACTTCTTAAACAAATGCTGCAGTATTAGATCCTCACGTTTTACAAACATCAAGTTTCTATTCTCAGCAGTTTGGGCTGGGCAATGATGAGTCAGTCAGTCAATCAGGAAATTGCGTTTTATGTAAAGAGACTTCTAGACATGCATCAGGCAGTCACCCCCAGAAGCCAGTTATGTGGAGAGATCTATGCTAGTCTGCTGGATCAGCAAGGTGCCACCAACAGACTCTACCTCAACCAGCTGCAGGTCTGCTGTCCTCGCAAAGTCTAAATGCTGCCAACTAGGAGCCTACCAACCGCTTGCTGGCTAATTTCCAGGTGCTGTTGGCCACCAAATCCAGAGGTCCGTGGATCATGCAGAGGTTGTCTAGCTGTTCCTGTCTGTCACTGTCCGTGTGGACAAACACTTCTTCCTGCTCCTGTCTATAATCACCTGTGATGGCACATGTCATTCTCGTGAGCCACCATCAACCTTACTGAGGACTGCAATTAGATTCTGCGCACCCAGTTATGTCTCGAACTGAGCTGTGTATTTGTGTCAGTCACCTCAGCTCCCTATGCTGGCTGCCGAAGTCCACCGTACTATGGAGGAGGAATGTTGAGTGTTGAGCACACCACCTCTCCGGGCTGCCAATCACAGCTCTTGAGATGCTGCACAATAGCCTTAAGGAAAGGCCTCTTGCCCACCTCAGCATGCTTCACCAACCAGGACATGCTCAGTGCAGAGACACTTCAGCTATCAAGATATTAGCAGTAAATTTTCAGAGTGTTCTGAATAAAGTTCCTGAATTTACTGCCCTCCAGGAAGCATGTGGTGCGCAAATTATTCTCAGGACTGAGGACCTGGCTGAACCCCGAGATAGGAAGATCTGAAATATTTAGTGAGGGTTGGAATGTGTATCGAAAAGACATATTAGACACCGTAGGAGGTGGTGTCTTCATTGCAGTTGACAAAAATATTGTGTCTACTGAGGTCGAAATAGAGTGTGATTGTGAAGTTATAAGAACACGTTTAACAGGGCTAGGAGAAATAAACATATTTGTTGGGTGTTATTACCGGCCACCAAGTTCCATCGTGACAGTTCTAGAATCATTCAAAGGGAGTCTACACTCTGTATCGCAGAAGTACCCGGATCATGCTATATTAGTCGGAGGTGACTTCTACCTATCTAGTATAGACTGGGTTGTCTATGGATTCATTACAAGTGGTACAGACAAGCCGTCATGTGGATTACTTTTGAACACATTATCCGAAAACTGTCTTGAGCAGCTAAATCGACAGCCAACGCGTAATGGAAATATTTTAGTTCTGGTAGCCACGAACAGACCAGACCTCATCGAAGATGTCAGTGTTGAGACAGGGATTAGTGATCATGATGTTGTCATTATGACTATGGTTACGAAAGTTTAAAAAAATCAGTCAAGAAGGCTAGGAGAGTATTCTTACCAGAAAGAGCAGATGCAGTTGTTAGCATCCCACTTAGTAAATGAATCGACTTCATTTACTTCCAGTACGATGGTCCTGGAAGAATTGTGGGCAAATTTTAAACACATTGTAAATCCCGCACTGGAGAAATATGTGCCAAAAAAGTGGGTTATGGACGAAAAAGACCCACCGTGGTTTAACAGCGCAATTCGGAGAATGCTCAGGAAGCAAAGACAGTTGCACTCACAGTACAAGAAAGATCGGGAGAATGAGGACAGGCAAAAGTTAGTAGAGATTCATGCTGCTGTAAAAAGAGTGATGCGCAAAGCATACAACCACCACCACCGTCATACCTTAGCAAAAGATATTGCTGAAAACCCAAGGAAATTCTGGTCTTACGTAAAATTGGTAAGCAGGTCGCAAGCTTCCATCCAGTCACTCACTGATCAGTCTGGCCTGGCAACGGAAGACAGCAAAATGAAAGCTGAAATTTTAAATTTAGCATTTGAGAAATCTTTCCCACAGGAGGATCATAGAAACATACCGCCATTTGTGTCTCGTACACATTCCCGTATGGAGGACATAGTGACAGACACCCCTGGGGTTGTGAAGCAGCTGAATGGGTTGAAAATAAATAAATCGCCAGGTCCTGTTGGGATTCCAATTCGGTTTTACAGAGAGTACTCTACTGCATTGGCTCCTTACTTAGCTTGCATTTATCGTGAATCTCTTGCCCAACGTAAAGTCCCGAGCGACTGGAAAAAAGCGCAGGTGACGCCTGTATATATGAAGGGTAGAAGGACGGATCCTCAAAATTACAGACCAATATCCTTAACATCGGTTTGTTGCAGGATTCTCTAACATATTCTCAGTTTGAATATAATGAATTTTCTTGAGACAGAGAAGTTAATGTTCATGCATCAACACGGCTTTAGAAAGCATCGCTCCTGCGAAATGCACCTCGCCCTTTTTTCACACGATATCTTGTGAACCATGGATGAAGGGTATCAGACGGATACCATATTCCTTGACTTCCGGAGAGTGTTTGACTCAGTGCCCCACTGGAGACCCCTAACTAAGGTACGAGCATATGGGACTGGTTCCCAAATATGTGAGTGGCTCGAAGACTTCTTAAGTAATAGAACCCAGTACATTGTCCTTGATGGTGAGTGTTCATCGGAGGTGAGGGTATCATCTAGAGTGCCCCCAGGGAAGTGAGGTAGGTCCATTGTTGTTTTCTATCTACATAAATGGTCTTTTGGATAGGGTGGATAGCAATGTGTGGCTGTTTGCTGATGATGCTGTGGTGTACGGGAAGGTGTCGTCGTTGAGTGACTGTAAGAGGATACAAGATGACTTGGTCAGGATTTGTGATTGGTGTAAAGAATGGCAGCTAACTCTAAATAGAGATAAATGTAAATTAATGCAGATGAATAGGAAAAAGAATCTCGTAATGTTTGCATACTCCATTAGTAGTGTAGTGCTTGACACTGTCATGTCGATTAAATATTTGGGAGTAACATTGCAGAGCGATATGAAGTGGGACAAGCATGTAATGGCAGTTGTGGGGAAGGATAGCCATCTTCGGTTCATTGGTAGAATTTTGGGAAGATGTGGTTCATCTGTAAAGAAGAACGCTTATAAAACACTAATAAGACCTAATCTTGAGTACTGCTCGAGCATTTGGGATCCCTATCAGGTCGGATTGAGGGAGGACATAGAAGCAATTCAGAGGCAGGCTGCTAGATTTGTTACTGGTAGGTTTGATCATCATGCGAGTGTTATGGAAATGCTTCAGGAACTCGGGTGGGAGTCTCTGGAGGAAAGGAGGCGTTCTTTTCGTGAATCGCCACTGAGGAAATTTAGAGAACCAGTATTTGAGGCTGACTGCAGTACAATTTTACTGCCGCCATCTTATATTTTGTGGAAAGATTACAAAGATAAGATAAGAGAGATTAGGGCTCATACAGAGGCATATAGGCAATCATTTTTCCCTCGTTCGGTTTGGGAGTGGAACAGGGAGAGAAGATGCTAGTTGTGGTACGAGGTATCCTCCGCCACGCACCGTATGGTGGATTGCGGAGTATGTATATAGATGTAGATGTATAAGTCCTATCTATGTCTTCGGAGGGGGAGGGTGGGGGGGTGATGGTCACATTCTAGTACCACCACTACTGTTGTAGCTTGTATGGAATAAAACCACCTGTCACACCACTGCAACCACCCTTAAGGTTGTGAATTACAGGTGTATCCAAGCACTAGTAGCCCAGCTCCACAACCCACTTTAGAGGTCATCCACCCCTGACCTCTACAATTCAGTCAGATCTTGATAAGATTTTAAAGTGGTGCAAAGACTGGCAATTTGATTTAAATGTTAAGAATCGTAAAATTGTGCATTTCACAGGATGCAAAAACATTAGTGTCATATCAATGTGTCACAACTGGAATTGGCCAATTTATACAAATACTTGGATGTTCCAGTGTGTTGCGATGTGAAATGGGAAGATCACATAAGTTCAGTCAAGAGTGAAGCAGGTGGCAGACTTCAGTTGAGTAGCAGGATACTGGAGAAAATGTGTGTAACAGGAGATATTCAACATGTACAAAGAAGGGCAGCAGGAATCATCACAGGTTTGTCTGATCCACGGATACTGTCAAGGAAATGCTGAAAAACCTGAACTGGCTGACATTTGAAGACTGGCACCCACTGTCCAACGAAAAAACTGCTTACAAAGTTCCTAGAGGAACCAGTACTAAGTGAGTAATTTAGGAACATGTAAGAGGTTTTCCAAAAGGTTCCATTCCAAGGCTGTACATTCCAGAATCAGTATGCCAATCAAGCAAAATCACTGTGACAGTGAGACAATCATCCCACTGATGCACCAGGTTGAAGATACCCATTTCCTAAAACTCTGTGTCCTGCTGGGTGGATAAGTCCATCACTGTTTGCTGCATATCACCATCTGATAAAAATTGTTGCCACTTCAAAGGGACTAAAGGTATGATAATCACAAGGAGAGAGCAGGTGCTCAAGTGCCTCTCACATGAGTTGGCATTACATCTGCTATACAACATTTTTATATAGTATGTGCATTATGATGAAGTAATGTGTAACTTGGTGCACCATTTCTCAATGGTGGTTTTTGAGACGCAAGCTACCTCATACACATTCTCCATTCTCTGATGCATATCTACAGGTGCTTGTCCTTTAGCACCCAAGAAAAGAATAACAGCACACTGGTGCCCTTGGACGCTTTTGGTAACAACATTGCCACAGTTCACACAGCCGCATTTATTGCACACACGTTGGAATGACACATGTACCACACTAATCTCTTGCCTTCATGTCGGTGCTTATAAGCTGCATCAGAGTCATGCTTTGTTGTGTATGTGCTACAGCAGTGCTCTCAAATGGATACTTTTTGATCACCCCTTATGCTACTTCCTCAGTTGTATCACTCCCTTAGAGACTATAAATAAAAAAAAATAGACTGTACAACATGCACAAAAGCATTTAAACAGTCATTCTTCCAGAACTTCATACACAAATGGAAAAAGAACAAACCCTAATATGTGATACAATAAGTAGTATCTTCTGCCATGTACTTCACAGTGGCTTGCAGTTGGTGATCTGAATCACCTTCATTTTGCTGATGACATGTTCATTTTGCCCTTAATACAAATAAAGTTTAGCAACAAATGGAAGAACCTAATAGTGTGAGGTTCTATAGCAAGCACAAAACTCAGTTTTATGCACAAAATTATGAATGAGGAACACAATGAAAAGAAAAAAGTGCAAATTATCAATGAAGTCATAAAACCTGTTGACAATTTATGATATTTAGGACTGCTGAAGACTCTGACTGAGGTGACAGGAAAAAGAAATAAACAGAAGAATAAACAGAGTTTTCAAAACTAAGATCTGATGTATGTGAATATGAAAGTCTACTCTCAATTTTGAATTATGGCAGCACTACACTGATTCTTAATGCAAAACAATGATGACTGCTTAGGTACCAAGGGAGAGATGCATGTTGGGAATTACTAGAAGAGACAGGAAAAAATACAAATTGAGCAGGGATCAGGCTAGGTTGGAAAATATGACTATAACAGGAATGCAATATACGTATGTGTCAAGTGTTGTCTGCAAAATGCATTTATACTTCTTGTAACCCTCATTTAACCTAGAAAATATGCCGTTTAACATCATTCATTGAAATGAATGTTTCTCTTCTTCCTTCATTTACTAAATATCTCTTTCTGTTTTTCCCTGTACATGTTATTGAACACAATAATTCTTCCCCTTTCCTCTTCTCCTGTTTTTTGTATTTCACATATCTGTTTCATTAACCTGGTTCCTCATTCTTACCTACTGTTGCTGTCACACATTTCCCTTTACGCTTGGTTCCACAATTTTCCAGAACTCAAGAATGCAATCGAACTTCTACAACTATTGTCAGTCATCACATGGTCTATAATTTTAAGTATGGTCATTCCATTTAAAAATACCATTTAAAACAAAAATCATAACATAAAACTCAAAAATGAGAATGAGTAACAATTGTTTAAGAATTATATATGTAATGCAGTAGAAGCTTTATGTGATATTCTTGAGAAACAACAGGGCAGTTACCTTCCACACTGCTTCTTCACAAACCTAAACTACTTTGCAAACTATTTAACTTTTCTGCCAAACAAATGGAAAACTCCAAAGTTTTTCCTCTGATTACCTTCACTTATTCAACCATAGTCTGTCAACTTCCTCCTACATTCTTGCTCCTTGATGCAACTGCAAGTAATTAACCAGGAGAAACTTGTATGGCAGTGATGAAAAGTTTCACTGAATTAAAGACAACAGTAGATATTGCAATTTAGGAGATGAAAGAAAGCAAATCTGCTAAGAAAGTTACACTTCTCCAGGTCTATGACAGTAACTATTGAAGCAAACTAACTGGAATGTGCTGTTTATAGTAGGAGAAAGAAAGGTCTTCATTTATAACAAATGATTGCCATCCACTACCATTCTGTGGGAGGAGGAAGGAGTGCTCAAACATCCATTTCCCCATTGTGGTGTCTACATTAGTTCTACCTTTGTTCTATACAATCACCACAGCAAACTGAAGAGATGTGTTTACTACCATTTATGCAGCCCTGGCCTGTTAATTGTCTGATATTGCATTCACTAGAAACAACTTTAGGTTGGTATTCAGGTGTATAACATCATTATTATTATTATTACTATTATTATTATTATTATTATTATTATTATTGTATGAGAGAAACTGGACAGCTGTAAGACCAGTGTGTATATGGGGACAAGGAAAAAAAATTCCCCGATTTACAAGTTAAAAAAACACTTTCTCCTGGGTGAAAACACACTTTTTATGTGTTGAGTGACAGTACATTTTCCCTCGGAACTGTAAAACTGATCAATCCTTTGAGTGGTTATGGTTTTGTACATGGGCGTAGAATTTTCCGGCACTTTTTAGTGTGCATGTGTGAATCTGGTAGCTTGGGTGCGCCAGTAAAATTTTTCCCAGTAGTATGCTTACACAGCCAAAAGCCACATCTCTGTAGCCAGAAGTGGGAGAAGGATCTACTCATACGTGACTCAACTACACATGCATATCAGCTCGCTCATAACTGCTAAAACGAATCTAATGTAAACAGTTGTGATGTCACATTCATCGGAGGCAATTTGTTGTTATGAAGCACTTCCTGAAGTCTTTGACACATTTTGCTGTTGGCAGACACTTGTATGTGGACTGTGTTTTGTTGTTGTATGTCGTGCATTTCCTTTGCAACTTGAATCTTATTTTCATCTTTTTCTCTTGTTCATGTTTTATTGCTGCAATATTATTCAGCAGAAGCGGTGTACAGTAATATCCTTTAGACTGTTGGTGCTTGCCAGTCAAAATTACAAAAATGTAGCTGAAAACTAAAACAATGAAAAATTCCCAGAATTCTAAAAAATTCTCGGGTTTTTCCCGGTTTTCTCCCGGATGAAAAAATTCCTAGGTTTTTCCCGGATCTACCCTGAAGGTAGCAGAGATGTTAATGGCATTTTTTGTCACAAACAGCCCTATTATGCTCCATGTACATTGCATCAAAGGGAAAATCTTATCCATTAATTTCTTAAAATAACAGAGAGAGTTGGCCAGTATTCACTTTCCTGCTCAAAGATGACAGAAAGACAACACAGAACATGGGGTAAAGCTAAATAAAAAAGAATGGAATAAGAGAATAACAGAAGAAAGTAAAAAAGAAGCAAGGAAAAAGGATGGATTGAAAGAACAACGAAGGTGGAGTTGGGGGTATGACTGAAAAAATAACTTTGACAAATTGTCACCTTGTCCTCACTTCTGGTGGGTCCCTCTCATCCTGGTGTATGAGTGTACTATCCTTCAGTTTTAACCTTCTCCAGCCTACCCATCTCTCCCCTCAAAAGGAAGAAAGTACTAGTTCCAAAAGATAGGACGGTTTTTATATGGAAAGTTCAAAAGGTCAATGTGATATAGCAGGCAATCAAGTCTGTAGATTCATACTGTAGAGCATGCTAATGAACACAGTACTGGACAACCACAAGCCAGACAGTTAATTTGTCTTCTACAGCCCCCACTGTTTTCCTCTTTTTTGATCCTGACACAGGAACCTGGGATTCAAAATACTAATTCTGTTTCCTTAATGTGCTTCCATTCAGTGTACTCACATTATCCACACTATTGATGGTTTATGCTCCATGGTACGGCAATTTTTTACTAAAACAATTCCACGGAATTTGTTCTTTGACCACTGCATAATAAGAACTCAGAATTGTGCAGGTAGGAATTCTCCCTGCAGTATATCCTACATTCCTGTAACCCTCCTGGCCTCAACCTTCATTAGTCATCATCCTTTACCCACCTACCCCCTTCCTTGTTCCCACTCCAGCACTACACAGCCCTCATTCCAACCTCCCAACTGTACCTAGCTGCCCCAGCCTCTCTCCCATCTCATCCCTGTATGTTTCCACACGCAGCAGTGTACCATCCCCACACTTGCCCTGCTAACCCCCCCTCCCTGCCTCACCCTCCTCCTTACCCCAACCAACTAGAGTGCTTCTCCCACCATGTGCTGCTGCTCGCAGTCTGGGCTCAGCATCGAGACTGTGGCCCTGTGTGTGTGTGTGTGTGTGTGTGTGTGTGTGTGTGTGTGTGTGTGTGTGTGTGTGTGTGTGTGTTATTATGTCATGTGAAAAACAAAAATGTATTAACCACTGGAAAAAATTCAGTAAATAAATACATATAAAATAAAATATATACCAAACATGCTCATAGTCATTTACAGAAAACTAAATTTCTTGAGCATATTGCCTGAAGAACCAAAACCTGAAGTTTGTTCCATTTTGTTCTTGGACTTATTCGTAATTTCCATTGTAATATTACGCTCTTATTCCATTATCATTATTATTATTTTCGATTATTCCCATTTAAAGAGAGCGTTTGAACTTGAATTCCTTTATGATGATTGTTTATGTTTTTTCTGAGCCCAAATTTTCTTCATGTGTTCAGTGTTGTTTATTTCGCTCCGCTGTCCATTTGCATCCTGGTCTCTTCTGTGTTGTGGTGTCAAATTTATGTTTTTTGATGATGTTCCTGAATTCAGTTCTATTTTCTGCATCGTTTACTGTTGTGTGTGCTTGTCTGAGGTCCTCTTCAACTTCTTTTATCCATTTTGTTTTTCCCCTGTCCGAGTTGATGACTAAGAATTTGCTTTGAAATTCTGTTTTCATTCATCCTGTGGATATGTCTGTAGAACTGCATTCTTCTTTTCCTTATTGTATCCGTAATGATGTCTGTGTATTTATATAATTCTGATGATGGTCTCTTCTTCCAGATTCCTTGCTCTTGTATAGGGCCAAAAATTTTCCTGAAAATTTTCCTTTCTTGTTTCTCTGTTTGTACGATTTTCCCATGGGTTGTCACAATAGACTATTTGTCTTGTGGCACTTTTTCTACGTACTGGGTTTTCTCATACGAAATTTGCAAGCCAGTTATTTGTGCAATTTCGTGTAACTTCTCTATGGCATTAGTGGCTTCTTTTCTATTATTTGTGAGGATTGCAAGGTCATCTGCAAAAGCTAAACACTTCACATTGACTCTATTATATTTTCTAATGCCAATTTGGATTCCTTTGACTTCTTTTTCCCATGTCCTGATAATTTTTTCAAGAATGATATTAAAGAGTAATGGTGAAAATCCATCACCCTGTTGCACTCCAGTTTGGATTTCAAATGGCTCAGTAAATGCCCCATAAATTTGACCTTGAAGACTGTGTCAGTGTATGTCTGGCGAATGATTGCTCTTGTCTTTCTGTCAATGCTAAATTCTTCCAGCGTATTGCAGAGTACTACTCTGTCTATTGAGTTGTAGGCCTTTTTAAAATGTACAAAAGTGACCACTGTGTTTCGGGTGTTTCTCATCTGGAGAATCATTTTCAGATTCCAGATCTGTTCTATACATGATCGTCCCTTGTGAAAACCAGCCTGGTATTCTCCTATTTGTGGGTCAGCTTGTTGTTCTAATCTATTCATGAGAACTTTTGATAGAATTTTATATGTGACCGGCACGAGTGAGATACCTCTATAATTATTTGGTTCAGTTTTGTCCCCATTTTTGTGGAGTGGATGGATGAGTGCGCATCTCCATTCAGAAGGGATCTTTTCTGTTTCCCAAATGTTTAATATGATTTTTCCTGTTAATCTTTCATCATTTAACTTCCATAGTTCTGCAATAATTCCATCTTCTCCTGGGGCTCTATTGTTTTTCAGTGTCTTGATAATTTCTGCTATTTCGTTGGTGGTTGGTGGTTTAGCGTCGAGATTTGGTGTAGACGTCTGGTAGTGAATATCCTCTTTAGGTCTTTCGCAGTTGAGAAGTTTGTTGAAATAGTCTGCGAGGATTTGGCAGTTATTCTTTGTGTTAGTTTCTAGTGAACCATCCGGTTTCTTGAAGCAAAGATTGGGTGGCTGGTATCCTGCAATACGTTCTTTAAACGTCTTATAAAAACTCCTGGTGTTGTTCTTCTTAAAGTTTTGTTCTATCTCATCCAGTCGCTGTTCGTCATAATTACTTTTTTCCCTCCGAATTGTTTTCGATGTTTGTTTTCGGATTACTAGAAATTGTTGCCATTTTTCTGATGTTTTGTGACTATTGAAGTTTTTCCAGGCACTGGTCCTTTCTTCTATTGCTTGGTCACATATTATATTCCACCACCTGTGTTTTCTCCATCTCGGGGGTTGACCCAATTTCATCGCGGATTTGAGGACGTCCACAAGTTCTGTCCAGTTTGTGGTGTTTGTCTGACTAATTTCCTGTAAGATGTTTTCCTTGTCGAGTTTTATGTATTTGGGGTCTGGTCTCAGCAATTTGTTTAGTTTTGGCTTTTTTCTATTGGGTTGTAATCTGGTCTTTATCTGTATAAGATGGTGGTCTGATTCAAAAAATCCTCTTCTCGTTTTCACATTCAGAATTTCTGCTGTGTTAATCTTGGAGATGGCCACATGGTCTATCTGGAATTCACTCAACATTGTGTTGGGCGACTTCCAAGTATACAGTTTCTTGTTGGGTTTTTTAAATTGTGTTGATATAATTACGAGGCCGAAATTTTTGCAAAAGCTTATCAATCTTTCCCCATTCTTGCTAGTTCTCTTGCGAGCTGTATGGATTCCGGAGATTTTCCTGTATTTTTTTCTCTTTGCCTAATTGTGAATTAAAGTCACCTAACAAGATTATTACATGGTGTTTGGCAATTTTGTTTGTTGTCTCTTATTTCTACAACGTGATAATGTCTGTTGACAATCAATATTTTCCAGGTGAAATGAAATTCACTTGCCAGCAGTGTGCAGAAATGGCTTGCTTCTTTAGTAAAAAGGCGTAACTCCTTCAGTTACAACTGAAGAAGTAAAAGTAGAAGACGAGTTTTGCTATTTGAGCAGTGAAGTAACTGATGATGGCCTGATTAGAAGGAACATAAAATGTAGACTGTCAAAGGAAAGAAAAGTGATTTTGAAGAAGAGAAATTTATCATCATCAAATACAGATTTAAGTGTTAGGAAGCCTCTTCTGAAAGTATGTCTGGAGTATAGTCTAGTATGGAAGTGAAATGTAAATGACAAACAGTTCAAGCAAGAACAGAATAGAAGCTTTTGGACTGTGTCATTACAGAAGAATGCTGAAGATTACGAATTATTTAGGAATAAAGGAGACAACTCACCGTAAGGCAGAAGTGCTGTGTCGTCGATAGGTACACAAACAGAATGTACAGAGCTCTGCTACCTTTCCGAATGCAGTTCCTTTTTCAGGCTTGTAGAGAAAACATGCACACATACAAGCACTTACGTGCACGGCACGCATGCACGTACACACACACACACACACACACACACACACACACGCACACACGCACACACGCACACTACTGGGGGGGGGGGGGGGGGGTAGCACGTTACCTCACATTTAGGCCAGGAAGGTTACGGGAGCAAAGGATGTGCTGTAAGGATAGCTCCCATCTGCACAGCTCAGAAAAGCTGGTGGCGATGATGCCATGCTCTCCACAGATGGCAAATTATTATCACTGAATCAGAATGGTGCTAATTACAGATAAACAAGCCTTTCAGATTAGCAATATCCACAAAAAAAAGGTTTAAATGGCTTTGAGCACTATGGGACGTAACAGCTGAGGTCATTAGTCCCCTACAACTTAGAACTACTTAAACCTAACTAACCTAAGGACATCACACACAGTCGCTTGGTTAAAGATTGAAGCGCCTAGAACCGCTCAGCTACCGCGGCCGGCAATGATGTCACGGTATGAATTAATTTTACTATAATTTGCTTTGTGATTTTTTTATGTATTATATGTGTGGAAGAGAGATACCAAAGAGCCAATAATGATGCCTCGGTATAAAGATGATGTATACAATTTTTTCCAGTCGTAGTTGCTATTAATTCAGAAGTTAGTAGTTTTTGCCAAGACAACATTTTCCATTGTAATAGAATCTTTTATGTTAAGTCAGAACGGTCTTTCTATGTGTGGATACACTGGAGAAGCAGTTCTGGCTGTTGGAAGAAGTCAGTTCGGGCAACCCAAGGTAACTAAACAGTCTGCCAAGAACTGTGCAAACAAGCACAGTTAGGCTGGAGATTATATATATATATATATATATATATATATATATATATATATATATATATATATATCCCTCAGAGCAGTCAGTTGTTTCATTTGAAACTTCAAGTTTCAGATAAGTCTGAAAGAATGCATTATGCCATAAGTCTGAAAGGATGCATTCTGCCTTACTGTGACCAGAAGTTGTTCTACAATAAAGAAATGGTTCTTCAGGGCCTTGTACAGCCAGTCTCCAAACCACATGGTTCTACCATTTAGGCACAACAGTTTAAATGATTGCTACAAGCACCAGTAGGCCAACAGAAGATTTCCAATTAGTTGGAGAAACAGTGAGCTGATTGTTCACTAGTTGCAACAATCAGATCATCTAGAATTACAATTGCAACTCGTAAGTATGATTAGATCCAGACTACATATAGCTCTATGCCTCTGTTAAGGTAATCTGTCATATTCCACAGCCATGTGCCACTATTAGACAATATTTCTCTCAGAATGAGATTTTCATTCTGCAGTGGAGTATGCGCTGATATGAAACTTCCTGGAAGATTAAAACTGTGTGCTGGACTGAGGATCACACTCGGGACCTTTGCTTTTCATGGAAGCGCTTCTGTGAAGTTTGGAAGGTAGGAGATGAGGTACTGGCAGAACTGAAGCTGAGAGGACGAGTCATGAGTCGTGCTTGGGTAGCACTTGCGTGCGAAAGGCAACAGTCCCGCGTTCGAGTCTCGGCCCAGCCCACAGTTTTAACCTGTCGGAAGTTTCAATATTTCTCTCATTCACCCTCAAATACATGTTTTAATTCATCATTCTAAACACATCCCCTAATTACATATGACTGGTTTCTCTTGTTTGATTGAGCACTGTCTCAAAGTACAGCTACTTCATGTCCAAGCACTTTTGCCACATGTTTCAGTGTGATTTTATCAAAATACACTTATTTAATGCAGTCTGTAGTAAACTCTTATTTAATTAATGTTATGTTACCCCCTTCTTTCATTCGTCTCTGATCACCCTTGATTTGCTCCACTGTAATTGTGAATATAAGGTTGAATCATGTCTGCAGTAGGAGATAACTTTAATGCTTTAGGCATGGTTAGTGCAGGGAGTTGGTAGAAGGTACTTGTTTACAAGACACAGCTAGGAAGGTGGTTTCACTTTTTACAACCTGAAAAACACACACACACACACACACACACACACACACACACACACACACACACACACATTTTGGAATTCATAGCCATATGACATTTTCAGTTGCAAGGAGAACAGTGACAGTGGCTGTGGCAAAGGACAATGGCAAATGGCTGATATACTTTGTATTTCCTGGTGAGAGGAGGGCAACTGCTGTCACCTGCCTATTTCTTTTCCCTTTTACAGACGACAGCACTCCCTCAACTACTTTTTGGCATATATCCACAGTACATTAAATATTCTGTGTTAAGATATTTAGTGGTTGTCTTTAAAACCATAACTACCCTTTTTCTATCAACTACTTAATTTACAATGTCAACATAAACACACAGCAATGTCATTGGAACACATTGTAACCAGTATCTAATGACTAACGGCTGTACACTTTCCTTTAGTATAATAATTACATTTGTGGACTCAGACTATCACAAAAAATCATCCACTGTGAGCTTTCAAGTTCTGTTATAACTTCCATGGCTTAGCTTGAATAAACAACTAAAATAAGTATTAATTCTTAGACAAGGACAAAATACAAAAAGAAGAGGGATATCTCAAGTCACGAATGATTACCAAAAGGAAATATGAAAGAAAGGCAAATACTTCTTCAGGGTTTGTGTTTAAATTTCCACAACCAAAAATCTGCTGTACGAGTTTTCATTTTGTTGTTGTATGTCATGGCTATATGGTGGTCATACAAAAAGCAACATATACAAGTGCCCTGTTGCAGCAGAATAGATGCTCATAGCTGAAAAAAGCAGCAATCTGACAAATTGTAATAGAAATCTAGATGAACAATGATAAAAGCATTCCTAGCTGTAGATGACTGTAAGACAGCATGCCTATCTCAGCTGAGACAGACATGTATATACAATCAGATGTGGAACCAACTACTAAAATTATCTACAGCAGTGCCAAAACATCTTTCAGTCCCTTAATACAACAACAGCAACAACAACTACAACTTTCTTTTGCTCCCTGTGATAACTCAAAATGATTTATTTTTTTAAAAGAAAACCTGGGCCTACAAGTACTGCTCTTCAAACATCTCAAGATCTTTGAGTATAATTTTCATTGTATTTAGGAAAAATAGCAATAATGATACAGATGCTTCAGAAATATCAGTTGACATAACATATTTTAAAAATCCAGATAGGAATACAATTAACACAGTAATATTTGTTATACACTTTATGAAGTCCACATTAAATAATACATATACAATAGAAATTTCATCATAACGCAACTGCTTCTTAAATAAAATATGCATACAGCTCATCCAATTTCTACAAAATGGGAATAAAATGAAATGAAAACTCAATTTCTGTGCAAATGATGTATTTGTAGACTTCGTAATATATTACAAAAGTCATCTCAATCAAAGAAGCCTGTGGCATGAGTGTTTTAAAAAATCATAATTAATAAATGCATGTGTCTTCTGCAACATGAGATACAGAAAAGTAAAACACTGGAAACTCTTGTCTAGTATCAACCATATAATAAATAAGGAGCCAAACATCATCAAATGTGTGGCTTTCTTGTTAACTGTGGCACAAAAGAAACAGCTAAAAACAACAGTTTTTCTGTATGTCAGTCTGCCACAGGCTTCCAATACAGGTAAGGAATTGCAGCAACAAATATCAGGATTGTGGATCATATGAGGTCACTTTTTCTTCGCATCCTTCAGGCCTGCCCCTGCATTGAATTTGAAAAATATTATGTCACCATCTTCCACGACATAATTCCTTCCCTGTTGTCTGTATTTGCCAGCTCCCTGAAACAATATATAATATTTTAGTTTATGGAAAACAGAGCACAGGATTTTAACTTCAAGGTCATCTCTTTCTGTTATACAAAATGTAACTGATATTTCCCCCCATGAACGATGGACCTGGCCGTTGGTGATGAGGCTTGCGTGCTTCAGCGATACAGATAGCTATACCATAGGTGCAACCACAATGGAGGGGTATATGTTGAGAGGCTAGACAAACGTGGTTTCTGAAGAGGGGAGCAGCCTTTTCAGTAGTTGCACAAGCAACAGTCTGGATGATTGGCCAATCTGGCTTTGTAATGTTAAGCAAAACAGCCTTGCTGTGCTGGTACTGTGAATGCCTGAAAGCGAGGGGAAACTACAGCCATAATCTTTCCCGAGAGCATGCAGATTTACTATATGGTTAAATGATGATGGCTTCCTCTTGGGTAAAATATTCTGGAGATAAAACAGTCCCCCATTCGGATCTCTGGACAGGAACTACTCAGGACGGCGTCATTATCAGGAGAAACAAAACTGGCGTTCTACGGATCGGAGCATGGAATGTCAGATCCCTTGATCGGGCAGGTAGGTTACAAAACCTAAAAAGGGAAATGGATAAGTTAAAGTTAGATATAGTGGGAATTAGTGAAGTTTGGTGGCAGGAAGAACAAGACTTTGGGTCAAGTAAACGCAGGGTTATAAACACAATATCAAATGGGGGAAATGCAGGAGTAGGTTTAATAATGAATAAAAAGATAGAAGTGTGGGTCAGCTACTATGAACAGTATAGTGAATGCAGTATTGTAGCCAAGATAGACACTAAGCCCATGCCTACCACAGTAGTACAAGTTTATATGCCACCTAGTTCTGCAGATGACGAAGATATTGATGAAATGTATGATGAGATAAAAGAAATTACTCGGATAGTGAAGGGAGAAAAAAATTTAATAGTCATGGGGGACTGGAATTCGATAGTAGGAAAAGGAAGAGAAGGAAAATGTGGTAGGTGAATATGTTTTGGGGGTAAGGAATGAAAGAGGAAGCCACCTGGTAGAATTTTGCACAGAGCGTTACTTAGTAATAGCTAACCCTTGGTTTAAGAATCATGAAAGAATGTTGTATATGTGGAAGAGGCCTGGAGACCCAGAAAGTTTTCAGATTGATTATATAATGGTAAGACAGAGATTTAGTAACCAGGTTTTAAATTTTAAGACATTTCCAGGGGAAGATGTAGACTCTGACTACAATCTATTGGTTATGAACTGTAGATTAAAACTAAAATAACAGCAAAAAAGTGGGAATTTAAGGAGATGGGACCTGGATAAGCTGAAAGAACCAGAGGTTGCAGAGAGTTTCATAGAGAGCATTAGGGAATCATTGACAGGGACAGGGGAAAGAAATACAGCAGAAGAAGAATTGGTAGCTTTGAGAGATGAAATAGTGAAGGCAGCAGAGGATCAAGTAGGTAAAAAGACAAGGGCTAGTAGAAATCCTTGGGTAACAGAAGAGATATTGAATTTAATAGATGAAAGGAGAAAATATAAAAATGTAGTAAATGAAACTGATGTAGAGGCACATAACACTAGGGGTAAAATAGATACTGCCTACAGTAAAATTAAAGAGACGTTTGGAGAGAAGAGAACCACTTGTATGAACATCAAGAGCTCAGATGGAAAACCAGTTCTAAGCAAAGAAGGGAAAGCAGGAAAGTTGAAGGAGTATATAGAGGGTCTGTAAAAGGGCGATGTACTTGAGGGCAACATTTTGGAAGTGGAAGAGGATTTAGGTGAAGATTAAATGGGAGATATGACACTGCGTGAAGAATTTGACAGAGTACTGAAACACCTAACGTGAAACAAGGCCCTGGGAGTAGACGACATTCCATTAGAACTACTGACAGCCTCGGGAGAGACAGCCCTGATGAAACTCTACCATCTGGTGAGTAAGATGTATGAGACAGGCGAAATGCCCTCAAATTTCAAGAAGAATATAGTAATTCCAATCCCATAGAAGGCAGGTATTAATAGGTGTGAAAATTACCGAACTATCAGCTTAACAAGCCATGGCTGCAAAATATTGATATGAATTCTTTACAGATGAATGGAAGAACTGGTAGAAGCTGACCCTGGGGAAAAAATGTTGGAACACACAAGGAAATACTGACCCTACAACTTATGTTAGAAAATTGATTGAGGTAAGGCAAACCTATGTTTCTAGTCTTTGTAGACTGATAGAAAGCTCTTTCAAATTCTGATGGTGGCTGAGGTCAAATGCAGGGAGCGAAAGGCTATTTACAATTTGCACAGAAACCAGATGGCTCTTATGTAAGAGTCAAGGGGCATGAAGGGAAGCAGTGGTTGGGAAGTGAGACAGGGTTGTAGCCTATCCCTGATGTTATTCAATCTATTTGGAGTAGCAATTAAAATCCATAGAGAAGAAATAAAAACTTAGAGGTTTGCCAATAACATTGTAATTCTGTCAGAGACAGCAAAGGACCTGGAAGAGCAGTTGAATGGAATGGACAGTGTCTTGAAAGGAGAACATAAGATGGACATCACCAAAAGCAAAACAAGGATAATGGAATGTAGTCTTATTAAATCAGGTGATGCTGAGGGAATTAGATTAGGAAATGAGACACTTAAAGCAGTAGATGAGTTTTGCTATCTGGGGAGCAAATTAACTAATGATGGTCGAAGCAGAGAGGATATAAAATGTAGACTGACAATGGAAGAAAAGAGTTTCTGAAGAAAAGAAATTTGTTAACATTGAGTATAGACTGAAGTGTCAGGAAGCCTTTTCTAAAAGGATTTGTATGGAGTGTAGCCATGTATGGATGTGAAACATGGACAGTAAATAGTTTAGACAAGAAGACAATATAAGCTTTCAAAATGTGGTGCTACAAAAGAATGCTGAAGATTAGTTGGTTAGATACTGAATAGCATTGGGGAGAAGAGGAATTTGTGGCACAACTTGACTAGAAGAAGGGATCAGTTGGTAGGACATATTCTGAAGCATCAAGGGATCACCAATTTAGTATTGGAGAGCAGCTTGGAGGGTAAAAATTCTACAGGGAGACAAAGAGATGAATACACTAAGCAGATTCCGAAGGATGTAGGGTGCAGAAGTTACTTGGAGATGAAGAAGCTTGCACAGGATAGAGTAGCATGTAGAGCTGCATCAAACCAGTCTCTGGACTGGAGACCACAACAACAACAACTGATATTTACAAAATGAATTACATCAGTTGATTTTGTGGCAACTTGTAATCACTAGAAAACAATACAGAGGTGGAACATCCATCTTGTGATGTGATTGTGGCATACTAATTAATGAAACAAAATAATGTTCATGGTCCAATGGGGCAAAATCTAAATTTTGTACTGCCAATGAAACCAACAAAAACATAGCTTTTATTATGTGCAATAAACCAACAAGAATCAATAATACTGTATAATTTAAAACTAACAGTATGTAGAAAATTTAAAAATTTGAGAAGTCAGTGCTGTTATTAAGACTGTCTTATAACAAATATAACATTATGCAGTAGCGATCAAATCCTTGTTGGGCCAGTTATGTTCAGTAGTGTTTTACTTTATGGAAATCAGCATGGTCCTTTTCAGCAATGTGATATGTGTTATCTTTTCTCTCTTATGTCCAACTGAGTATCAGTCTCTATCAACTGTGACATCATAGAACGCTAATTTCCAACTTTACTCCCCCTCCTCCTCACACCCAATCTTGCCTCATTCCTTCTGATCTAAACCCTACATGTGTTCTGGCTGTCAACTTCAATATTAGGGATCTGCCTCCTGTCATGTATTACACATATTGGGCCACTCACTCCAGTATCACTAATTCTGATACTTCAGGTAACCTCAGGTCTACTGTAAGAACTTTTTCCAAATCTGCATATGCAGGGAGATTAACACGACTGAATAATTCAAACATGTTATGGCAACATTAATGGCACTGCGGATCCTTAAGTGCTGCAAATAATGTAACTTGCACTCATGACTTTTCATTGTTAGCTCCTTTTCCCTTTCTTTTTTATGTATTCCGCCAATTAATACTGTTTCTGTGTACCTTCCTTGAACTATTGTATGATGGAAAATAAATTTGGAAATCCAACTGATTCATGGAGGCAGATATACAACATTTTCAAATGAGGTTTCACAAATTGTCTAGTACTCAAGAAGAGCAATACATTAACTGATTAGTAACTTACGTACATGGCATGTTGAAAAATGTGAACTTTGAAAATAGTGGACATTGTGCTGTAGCCCTGATGTGAAGTATTGCTACAGGAACTTTTAGCAAGACATTGTTGTCTACCACATTCCTTTGCATAATTCATTTCTGAGATGTAACCATTCAAGTGAGCTTACACACAAAGTGTTTAACTAATTTTATATGAAGGAACAGGTATGGAAGTCTGTGGCAAGACTGGGAAGGGAGTTTATGGAAGATACATTTGAATTGCTTGGCCAAATTATAGAGGCAGGCTTTAAATGTTGCATGCAGTCCAATCAGTGATTTAATCAGAATCTTCCACATCACATAAACTGATATCACAAGTGTGGAGTGCTGTGCAGTAATGCACAAATATAGTTGTTGAACAGTCTGAAAAAGTTGGAGGCCTCAATGTGGAAACCTATTGCACAAGTGTAATTAACAAATTCAAATCAATCATCAGACAGCAAAATTCATGCCTCTGTTATTGAAAGGCAAAGAAAAAGATATTCACGAATGCATGTGTTGGAATGTGCTTGAAAATGGGAGGGTAGTGATGAAAAATTCCCAAAAGAAAGTCATGCAAAACATGAGATATGGTTCTGGAGTTATAACACAGACACAGTTGGATAAAAAATGATCAATTAATAAGGCATACACATGTCTGTTCAATGACAGTATGGTAACAACTACTTCTTTCACTAGAAAGACAACATTCACATCACTAGTTTGCGCCCCTTGGCAATCTAGAAAATGAAGAACTGCACCAACAGGTTTTAGCACATTAGTGAGAAGCTGTGAATTGCACATAATTTGTGACATACAACTACCTGATAAAACGTTAGACAGCTGTTTCACCTCACACACCTTCTTCTACATACTTGGTGGTAGCAGATATTATACAAATTATTCACATTAAAAAATCACATAAAAATTAGGTTAGCAAAAATGCTGAAATTACAGAAAATTCACTTTATGTATTCCAACAACAATTACTGAGGAATGGCTGAGTATATTATATAACCGGGAGGTGGGAACTAATGTGAAGGGGACAATACCTAAGTTGTAAAAAACAAATGAAACTGTTACAGCACAAATTTGATTTATTTTCATACCCTTAATACTACGAAAAAAATTAAATTTTTTTATACTGTGATCCTGAATACCTATCATATAGGCACTAAAAATCTCGAAATCTATGTCCTTACATATCCAAGTATTTTATCGCACTATAAGAAATGTTTGCTATTCTGTCATTTAGTCACATTGCAACACACATTTTGGTTTCTTCTCTCGATCTCGTCCTCATGCTGAACATAAAAATAAAATACGAAAAGCAGTTAGTGTTTTGGAAACTGTGCAATACAGAAAATATAGGTTGAAAAAATAATTCTTCTTTGGCACAGTTTCAAAAAATATGCAAGTCTTCCGATCAATACAAGTAGTTCATTGTCTTTGTAGAAGCAGAACAGTTCATGCCAGAATTTTTTTTTTGAGGCAATGACTCACCTTGACCTGAAATTCCTTTCTGAGACGTACTGTCGTATGAATAGCTGTTTTGAGTGATATGCTCAAAATATCCTTTTTTTTTTTTTTTTTTTTACTAGTCCTTGATTAGTGGCCACAGGTATGCTGAATGCACAAGGTGGCGGAGGCAGAAGGAAAAAAAAAAAAAAAAATAGCAAAAGCTGGCTGTTGAAGAGCTGGCTTACGAAGCCCCGCTCCCCCTCCCCTGCCTTCACCTTCCAAAATGGAAAAAAATTTAGCACTTACCATCTCTCATGAAGAAGTGACTGAGAAACAGCTGATTGAAAACTGCCAAAACAGACTCCAGCACAAAAGAAAATGCTCCAAGAATTAATTCCCCCGAAGAACTCTATCTTCAAATGATGACAAACATCAATAGAATGGTCTCTCTATCATCATAAATACAAAATGGGAGAACTGAAGAGAGCCATTATCTCCAGACTCAGAAGAGGCTTGGAATGCTCGAAGTAGATCAATGTTTGTATTTGTGATTGATGTTCTCTCTGTCTCCATTGGTCTCTTGCCTGTACAAAAATTTACTATAGACCCTTGTCCTCCTTTGAGATACTGTCTGGGGAACTGAATTCATTAGTGCCTGGACTTCAGAGGTTTTGTTGTTTACTATTACCATGCTGAAGCTCAACCCGTTCACTGCTGTAAACTAACACGACAAACTTTAAGTACGGTAAACTTTTAACTTTTGTTTCATTACGGTGAAGTCTTTGTTTCTCCACGTTTGTATACTGAGGCAGTAACAGGAAGTTTCTTTATGAAAGCTATGTAAATATTTTGAGTGTGTGCATGAGATTGAGGATAGATACTTTATCCAGGGCACCATGCATAAAATCACTCAGGTCGATAGTGTTCAATTTCAGGAGGCATTTTTAGTTTCATGCTACCATTCTGTCTTTAAGTGAACAAAATATAATCTTGCTGAGTACAGACTGGATCACAAACTTCCTAACAGATAGTACTCAACACTTAACAGGATGAAATTTATAGCAACTCTGGGAAAGCTGTTACTTTTTTCAGTGTATATAAGTGATCCAGTGGTTAACATTGGAAGCTTCATAATACTGTTTTCAGGCCTTGCTGTTGTCTGTGGTGAAGTTGCAAGAAATTTGCAGAGGATTGATGATTGATGGAGGGACTGGCAGCTGACCCTGATCGAATATGAATGTAACATATTACACACAGATGTGCAAAAGGTATTCATTAAGTCAATCAGAGAAACTTTTTACCAGTCAGTGGTTCTTTGTACCACTTTTCACTTTTGCTTCAAATAGTTGTTGCTTCACCTAAATAAAAGTACAATATAAAAACATAAAGAAACAATAAAATTAGTTTATAGTTGGTCATATGTGATTATATTACTTACAACAAGTTAGGATCATGTGCAAACCTGGACCTCCAGCATTTGTGAACAGTGTGCTTAGGAAGGTTTGATACAAATACAATTCCTGGATTAATTTGTAGCTAGAGGTAGCTTTACTTGTACTATTTTCATTTTCAATCCCACAGAAGTTCTTCCACAATACTTTGAAAATACACTAGAGAGCACTGAAAGTGGCAGTCAGGTCTCCCACTCTTCCTCTTCCCTTCTCTTCTAAGTACCAATGAAAAGTCTTTGCCCTAGTCTGGCTTGGTCTGTAGATCTATATTCAAACATAGTATAATTTCTATCATTTGTGCCATACAGGTACCATTATACGAAGCAGCAACTACCAAATGAACACCTATTATTAATGGATTTATATGGCAATATCACATTTCATTCATGCTGCTACTGGCACAGTTTTGCAACTTTGTTGTCACCTACTACCCCGCATTCGTTCATGTGTGCACTGCATGGAATAATGTTTGCTAAGATTGCACTGATTTTAATCAGGTAGTATTGCTACTTGTTCTCGTGAGTTAAGATGAGTGAGTTTCAAGACACGTAGAACCAAATATAGGGAGTCATACTAACAGTATATGAATTTCTTTACAACCTTAGAGAAAATGACAGAACAGATGAAATCTTATAAGCACTAGAGGCTGCAAAAGCAAAGGCGTGTAGTGGTGTTTTACTGTGAACGTTACAGAGAAAATTGCGGAAGCACAGACAATGGAAATATGTGATAAAGAACTGAAGTGTCAATCTCCAAGAAAAGATATCAGTGAAAGAAGAACTGTCACTGATTTTGACTATAATTGAGTTGCAGAAAGGCACAACAAAAGGACTGTAGATAGTTAGCTGTCAGCCAACAAGGCCTTAGTCAAAAGTATACCACATACACACACACACAAATGCAAATCTTATGCACATTACCACAGTCTCTGGCAGTCGGAGCCAGGCTGTCAGCATCAGGGCATTATGGGAGAGGCAACTTGATGGGGATGAAGAGGAGGCAGGGGCAGGGAGGATAAGGGATGGAAGGGTAGAGTTGGGGACAGTAAAGTTCTGCTGGGAGCGTGCAGGGGCGAGGTGGAGAGTGGGGCAGCTGGGTGCAGTCAGGATGTTAGATGGAGGGTGAGGAAGAGAGGGGGAGGGTTAGAGGAAAAGGAGAGAAGTAAGAAGACTGGGTACATTTTGGAACAGAGGGCTGTGTAGCTGGAAAGAGAACAGGGAAGAGCTAGATGAGAAAGGACAAAGACTGACGGAGGTTGAGACCAGTTGCAACTGAATTACATTCTCTGCCAGGGTTTCAGCTACCTATCGTCATGACCAAAAATGAGAAATGCCCTACAGTGGTATTCTGCCATCCACCAAACCTACACAATATCCTCGTCCATACCTACACAACCCCTGCTCCAAACCCTTTACCTCATGCCTCATATCCTTGTAATAGACATAGACAGACATGTCCCATACATCCTCCCACCACCAGCTACTCCAGTCCTGTCACAAACATCACCTACCCCATCAAAGGCAAGGCTACCTGTGAAACCAGTCATGTGATCTACAACCTAAACTGCAACCACTGAACTGCATTCTACATGGGCATCACAACCAACGAGCTGTCTGTACACATGAATGGCCACTGACAAACTGTAGCCAAGAAATAAATGGACCATCCTGTAGCTGAGCATGGCACCCAACATGACATTATTCATTTCAATGACTGCTTCACATACTGTACTATATAGGTTCCTCCCACCAACACCAGCTTTTCTGAATCGCACAGGTGGGAGCTCTCCCTGCAATATATCCTACGTTCCAGTAACCACCCTGGCCTCAACCTTCGTTAGACATTGTCCTTACCCATCTAACCCTACCCTATTCCCCTTCCAGCAAACACAGCCCTCTATTTCACTGACATATCCAGTCTTTTTACTTCTCTCCTTTTCAACTTATCTCCACCCTCTTTCCCCTGCCCTCCATCTAACCTCCTGACTGCACCCAGCTGGCCCACTCTCCACCTCAGCCCTGGATGCTACCAGCAGCACTTTACCATTCTCCACCACTACCCTGCTACCCTTTCCCCTCACCGCCCCAGCCTCCTCTTTATCCCCCATTTGTGTGTGTGTGTGCGTGTGTGTGTGCGTTGTCTATTTTTGATGAAGGCCTTGTTGACGGGAAGCTAACAATCCGACAGTCTTTTTGTTGTGCCTTTCTGCAACTCAGATTCTCCGCCATATGGTGGGTAGCAAATATCCTTTTCATTACATTGTTACATTCCATCCTGGAATTTCCACTGTTTGAAAACACTAGTTATCATTCAAGAAAAAACAAGGTAATACTTAATTCACGCCAAAGAAGAGTGATATTGCTCAGTGGCTAAAAGTAAATAAGATTTTCAATTTTGGACTATACAAAAGCAGGGATAATTGAGGAAGTCGTGTGCCACAAACACCTTTATAATCAATATGAACTTAGCAGCAAAAATGGGCCATGAGGTTGTAATGCTGTCCCCTTAACACTGTCCACACAATGTAATAGAAAATGTGTGGGGCCCCAGTGAAAGGAAAGGCTCCATCCAGTAATGGCAGATTTAGAATTAAATGTGTAAAGAATGTACTTTAGGAATCAATTGATAAGGATCCAGTGGAAGATAGGATTGCATGTGTATAACAACACTGAATAACTGAAAGAAAATGACTTTCTGAAGGGAGGCATGTAAAGAAAGTTCATTGAAGGCATTGCTTCAAATAACTTCTCAGATAGTGAGTCATCATAACTGGACAACTAAAAAGCAAAAAATTTTATAAAATGTTCCTTTCCCTGCTCGAAGCTGTAAACACTGTTCCCTCTCTCTGCTTGTATGTTGCCTTCTCTTTCCTTTCCCCCCAAAAAAAATCAACAACAAAAGGCAGAAACAGCTGCTGGGCGTACACTGTCTGTGCTGGCATGTGCATAGTTTTTACTTGCAGGAACAGAAGATCCCTATTTATTCATTTATACTGTGATTTTAAAATTAACATGCAAAGCTAGGGAATGGTTAAATGTTCACATAATCAAAATCAAAATAGCAGGTGCACCATGAGCATTAATAATGTATTTGGCAGAAATATACCTTTCAAAACATACGAGAATGCATTAATAAACAGAGGCTGCTGTTTCACTAGAATATTTTTTTTTTTTTTTACCATAATCTTGAAATATGCTGGAGTCATTCTCTCTCTGCAACAGTGTGTACAATCATTTGAAATTTTCTGACAGATTAAGACTGTGTGCCAGACTGCAACTCAAACATAGGACCTTTGCCTTTCATGGACAAGTGCTTTTCTTGATGTAGGGTTTTGCAGACAGAATATATTGATCAAATTGGACCACTGTCCACTTCCAATTATAAAATTGTTATTGCAATGTGCAATCTGCTGATATCAAGTATCATATCACTATCCAGAGAATGTCTTGTAATGCAGAGTGCATACATGTGCCACACGGCATTGTCTGATGGTACACTTTTCCAGGTTTTGTTCAGTCACGCAGGCCAAAGGTTTCTGACATTTGATGACTGAGGTGTACAGCGAGAACATGAGTGAGGGAAGTAATGCAGAAAAGATGGAGAGAGTGCTTTCTACATTTGCGTCTCCAGCTGCCACTTTCACGTTCCCTAGTGTAGCTCAATTTAATTTGAAGATTTATTTTACTTTTTAGTAGTAATTGTGCTAGTGGGAAGTTGATGTTTTGAAGTGGTGCCTGACAAGTGCCAACAACAATCACTCTGAATAATAGTTGCCATGAAAGAGAGGTGTCTAGGTAACACAATGGTGTTGCACACAGTTCTGACTTGTTCATATATTATTACAAATGATCATTTATTTCTCGACACATTGGCATGCTATCTTAAAAATTTCAGTCTTCTTCAGTATTTGCCTCACTTTAGTCCAGTTATAAGTATATATACCACATCATCATCATAACTTGCAGTGTATAAACGCAAATCCAAACAGTATTGTACCTTCACAGCTGCTTCTGATCCTTCTTCCTTGAAATCATCAAATTTCATCACTTCAGCCATAATGAAACCCTTTTCGAAATCAGTGTGAATTTTTCCAGCAGCCTGTGGTGCTTTTGTGCCTTTCTGTAACCCAAAAACGACAGTGTAAACATTTCTGCATTAATGTTTGAATACACATCACAAAACAAACAACACATGCACAAAAAGCATTACACACCTTATGTACTGAGAAGCACTACTTTACATATATGCAGCTTTTTTTTAAAGCCAATACTTATACTGAAAATAATTATTCAGTAGACTGCCATAACACATACAGTTCACTTATAACTGACCAAAACATTGCATAACCGAGTCGAATATAAATTATGGAGGTATATTTGACAATCCAAAACAGGAAAAAAAGTCATCAATCAGTTGCCTTTCTTCCTGTTTTGGATTACATCAGTGTCACAGAGCACAACAGTTCTAATGGAATCCAACCTGATATTCGACAGTCCCCAAAAGAACTTTATTTAAATATGCACCCTACTTTCTAAACTATGGGAAGACTTCATTTGAAATGGCTACACTTCATAAACCATAAACAGAAAGAATAATTACAAGGTGGAATCCAAAATTTTCGGGACTGGTGCTGCCATCTGGAAAGTACGAGTAGCGAGTAGAAGATCTTCGCAATGCTAGGTGGCGAGAGTTGCATATCTGATGAGTCATTTCCGTAATACTCTGTGTTTGGTGTGTGGCGATTTTCCAATGGATCCGCGAACAGAACATCATGTGCGTATCAAATTCTTTGCGACTCTCGGGACAAGTGCTACGGAGACAAAGCAATAATTGTCCCAGTGGAAGAGCCCGGACTCACCAAGAACCAAAAAAGTGAGTCAGATGGAGAGCAAAGTGAAGTGCATCATTACCATTTTCTTTGATACCAAGGGAATTGCGCACAAAGAATTTGTCCCACCCAACCAAACGGTGAATTCTGCGTACTACTGCGACGTTTTGTGATGGCTCTGTGAAACTGTGTGGTGAAGATGGCTTGAACTTTGGTGTCAAGGGAACTGGGTGCTGCATCACGATAACATGCCCTGTCACATGTCCTTACTCATCATGACCTTTTTGGCAAAAAACAACATGGCGGTTGTACCCCAACCACCAGATTTGGCATTTTGCGACTTTGCACTAATCTCAAAACTGAAACTCAAAGAACAGGACTTCCAGAAATGTCTGACCAGTGGGAGAAGTGCTGGGACTGGTGTGTACATGTGGATAGGAACTGCTTCGAGGATGATGGTTACCACTAGTCCAAAGGTAACGTTTTCAACAGATGGCAGCACCAGTCCCAAAAATTTTGGATAGCACCTCGTATCACTTAAAAATAGATGTTCTAAAATTCTGAAGAACCAATGCTAGAAAACCTGTTATCAACCACTAGAAATCTCCTACAACATACATGTTTTCTGAAAAAGAAATTACTCCTTGTCTGTAAGACCGGAGTACGTACTGCTTTTCATCATAAATAATATTTAAATATTTAGTTGAGTATTATGCAAGAAACGGAAGAAGGCAGGGAGAAATAGCATTTCTCAATTAATCTTTTAATGTTGGAACTGTATGAGGCACAGAATTATGGTAAATTCTTTTTACTTGCAGCTTCAGTCAAAAATGCCAACAATGCTTTCTCTGTGTTTCATAACAGTACTATGTGTGTTACAGCACAGCTCAGAGTAAAATGGTTAAAAATAGTTTTAATAGAAATAATAATTAAACTAATTAAATAACATTGTAATGAAAAGAAATCTGTCAGATCAAGAGTCCAGAAAATGGAGACAGCATTTCAGTTAACAAAAAACATTTACAACAAAAAGAGTCTCTCGTGGAACTGCAAAATATGACACTACAAAACAGTAATTAAACCCGAAGCTCTCTTACACATCTGGGACACTAAACCTTCAACACAGAACATTAAAAGGGGAATTAGAAGTGAAAGAACGTAAAATAATGTGGAAAATCCTAGGACCAAGAACTAAAGATGGTGTGCATTATACAAAACCCAATGTAGAAATATATTAAAATATCTCCAAAATAACAGACATAATGAGCATGAGAAGAATCAAATTCATGGGGCATTTAGAAAGAATGGACTCAAACAGGTTAACAAACAAAATCCATACGTTTTTAAAGATCAAAACTAAAAGACTGAACTGGTACAAACAGATGGAAAAAGACCTGAGAGAATTGGGGTTTCCAAATCTACATGACTGAAATGAAATTAGAAAAATCACACACACACGGCGTTTTGAAGAAGAAGAGGGAAAAACTAACCGACATAAGTGGTCTACCCAATGAAAGCTAGCCCATTCGTTGCTTATAAAGGAATACTGGGTGAAAAGGAAGGCAACAAATGTTGATTACGCGTGGTCCTAAGTGCTCCATCCGCGAAGGAGGAGGCCACTGACCTGTTATGGCACATGACATTAACGCTTTAAATACTATTTCCTTCTACAAAATGTCATTTTTAGTGAATACTACTCTCAAAATCAAATGAAAATATCATAGCTTGAAAAACTGTGTGAAATTACAAACAGAAGGTTTTTTCTTTCACACAAAAAGTAACAGATATGTCTTAACAGATCTGGTATACTTCCATTTACATATTTTGACACCAACAAACTAGAACAACCTATTTCTAGCTGTCTGATCTGGCACAAAGAAAAGTCAAACTATATGCTGGCAAAGCTGCACCCTGTGAAACAGATCTTACTGGGTTGGATGCGGTATGTTGTTTCTTATAAGAATATCTCCACAGCTGTGACCATTAAGTAAATAAATCAGCTGGCAACAGAGCATCAGGGTTCCAGCACAGAGGTAACAGTCAGATGTGTACTATTTTCTTAGCAGGATGTGTTTTAAATGAGCTACATGCACACCAGGAACTGGTGAATTCACAATCAACTGTCAGTTTTCACAAAAAACTGATACTGACAAACGGACTACCATCATGGTTGGGCAGTTAAACTATGAACAGAAAAGATTTCCTGGAACAAATCAGCAGCCCAAATACTAGCATTATGAACAAATATCATTTCTCAGAGAAACAGCAATTCAACGAGAAACTAATCCCATTTCAATATGCCCGATAGTGTTCATTTTGCCGACTTGCATGGTGAAAGGCATAAGGACCGATGTAATCATCAACTGACGAAGTGGAACAACAACAGTAGAAAAAATAGTGCTAAAAACTGCATATTATTTTTTAGAGTGTCTATAGAAACATCTGATTTATTATAGGTCCTTCTGGAATAAGGTCAACAGTTTGTCTATGAGCTGAGTGGTGTTACCTTTCCAACAGACACTGCTGATGTGCACAAGACCGCCCACCCTGTGTATTTTCCTATCATAAACATTTGCGAATAGGGTGTCTATCGCAGAAGTGGGGGTGAATAGGATGTCTATTGCATAAGTGGGGAACAAGTGGAGCATTTGCAAACCAGAAAAAACCACCTCCTTCATTACATGCTAAGCCTGTGGACTATTTGACATGAATCCATCAAGTATCTGCAAAATTGCATTAGACGTACAACACGATTACAGGGGCATAGCACTGGGCTGGTAGAAAATGGTGTTGCCTGACTCAAGATGTAAGTAAATACTCCATGTGTGGAAGGCTAGCTGATAAAGAATACCTATAATAGTGAAAATACATTTACTTGCTTAAGCACATTAAACAGAGCTGATTAATACAACATACTATTTTAACAATTGAGTTTACTGATGCTAATAGAATAAAATATGCTGGAATAAAATACAGGGAGCAAAAGGTTAGTTACAATGTGTACAAAAACTAGACAGGAGTTATAAGATTTGTAGGGCTGGAATGAGTCAGAGTGGTTAAGAAGGAAGTGAGACAGGATTGTAGCCTCTTGCCTGTGTCATTCAATATGTACCACAAGCAAACAGGACAAGAGACCAAGGAGCAGTTTGAAGAGGGAATTAAATTCCAGAGAGCAGAAATAAAAAACATCTAGGTTTGTCAATGATATTGTAATTTTGTCAGAAATGGCAAAAGACTTGGGAGAAGAGCTCAACAGGATGGTTAGTGTCTTGATAAGAAATCATAATATGGACAAGAACAATTAAGTAAAACAAGGACAATGGACTGTACACAAATTAAATCACATGATGTGGAGGGATTTAAATTCGAAAATGACACACTAAAATCAGTATATAAGTTCTGTTATTTGGGAAGAAAATAATTGAAAACTGTCAAAGTAGAGGGGAATGATTTTCCTGAAGGTATCTGTTTGGAGTTTTATCCTTGTATCAAAGTAAATCAAAGATGAAGATTCCAAGACTTACCAAGCGGGAAAGTGCCGGTAGAGAGGCACAATAAATAAAACACACAAACACACACACAGAATTTCTAGCTTTCGCAACCGACGGTTGCTTCTTCAGGAAAGAGGGAAGGAGAGGGAAAGACGAAAGGATGTGGGTTTTAAGGGAGAGGGTAAGGAGTCATTCCAATCCCGGGAGCGGAAAGACTTCCCTTAGGGGGAAAAAAGGACAGGTGTACACTCGCGCGCACACACACACATATCCATCCACACATACACAGACACAAGCAGACAGTGTAATGGCTCTTCAATGATGATGGCAAGTACGCATTGGAACATAAAGTTCAGGATGAGGGGTCAGAAAAGTCCATATATCTGTGCTCCACATAATAAATTCAGGTATATGTGCTATATGTCAAGTCTGCTAGTATTAATCCTGTAAACAGAAATGTCCTACATGCAGGGTTTACAAATAGCATAGCTAAGTCGAGATCAGCCAGACACAAGGATTTGTGCAGCACTATTTTGAATGTCTTGTCTGAAAACTGCTTTGCGCAGACAGCTAGAGAAACTCATGAATGTAAAATCTTTGACCTCCTAGATACAAACAGACCAGAACTTACCGAATTAGTCAACATAGAGGAAGGTATCAGTTATCATAAGGCTGTGAAAGTAACTATGACAATGAATTTCGTAAGGGACATTAAGAAAGATAGAGAGGTCTTTTTGCTTAGCAAGTGTGACAGGATACAAATTGAAGATTATCTGAGCAGTCAGCATGAAATGTAAAGCGACAAGGATGAATATGTGGAGCACAAATGGAAAAAAATTCAAAAGTATCATTCTCTATGCCTTTCACAAGTATGTTTCAAACAAGGTCTTATGGGATGGTAAAGACACATCGTAGTTTAATAGTCAAGTTATAAAACTGTTCTATAAACAAAGAGAGTTTCATCTCAAAGAGAAGTCAAAACCTAGCTCACAAACAAAAGCTGAATGAAGTGAAAAAAGGGCAATGATTCATTTCACTTAGAGACCATATTGGCACCAAAACAAAAGACAACAGAGAGAAGCCAGAATGAGATTTTCACTCTGCAGCGGAGTGTGCGCTGGCACTTGCCCGCGAAAGGCAAAGGTTCAAAATGGTTCAAATGGCTCTGAGCACTATGGGACTCAACATCTTAGGTCATAAGTCCCCTAGAACTTAGAACTACTTAAACCTAACTAACCTAATGACATCACACACACCCATGCCCGAGGCAGGATTCGAACCTGCGACCGTAGCAGCCCCGCGGTTCCGGACTGCAGCGCCAGAACCGCACGGCCACCGCGGCCGGCAAAGGCAAAGGTCCCGAGTTCGAGTCTCGGTCGGGCACACAGTTTTAATCTGCCAGGAAGTTTCAACAGAGAGAAGGTTTAAGTAATGACTTTGGTCTTACAAAATTGTTTCATCATGGAAGATCATAACACAGCCCTCATTTCAATCACTGTATCAATCTCGAAATGGCAGATACTGAGATAACCGATTGTGAAACAGAAGAGCAACTACAACTGCTTAGTAGCGGAAAGGTATCAGGTCCAAAAGAGATACCTATAACATTTCAACAAAGATTATGTGAAAGACGTTGGCTCAACTTCTAGCAGTAGTTTAGCGCAGTTCACTGAAGCATCGCAGGGTAGCTAGCAACTGGAAAAAAAGTTTTCAAGAAGGGCCACAGGACAGATGAACACAATTATAGACCTATATCGTTAACGTAAGGCTGTTGTAGAACTATGGAACAAGTACTATGCTCAAGAATTATGAGGTCTTTGGAGAATGGAAATCTCTTTTATAAAAATTAACGGTTATTCTGCAAACAGAGATCTTGCAAAACACAGTTCACACTATTCCTCCATGAAAGCCACTTTGGAGAATGGAAATCTCTTTTATAAAAATTAACGGTTATTCTGCAAACAGAGATCTTGCAAAACACAGTTCACACTATTCCTCCATGAAAGCCACAGCGCTGTAGACAACAGTGCTCAGGTTGATGCCATACTCCTTGACTTCAGAAAGGCTTTCAACGCCTTTCTGCACTACTGTTAAGTGAAACAAAGTACGAGATTACTGAGTATCAGGCCAGATTTTTGACGGAATTCAAGTTCTCCTTGCAGGTACAACTCAACACGCCACCCTTAACAGAAGAAAATCGACATATGCAAGGATAATTTTGGAGTACCTCAAGGAAGTGTGATAGGACCGTTATTGTTTAAAGTATAAATGATCTAGTAGAAACCATTGGATGCTCTTCAATACTATTTGCAGATGATGCTGTTGTGTATACAATATAGCAAGTCAGAAGAAGGTAACGATTTGCAAAATAATTTGGGAGGATTGGTGAGTGTTGCAGGCGCTGCCAGTTGACCCTGACCATAAATAAATGTAAAAATTGTGCATACATACAAAAAGAAAGCCACTACTGTACAACTACACTATTGATGATGAAGTGCTGTAAACAGTATCTACCAAAATATATCTAGTTGTAACTATCCAGAGCGACCTTAAATGGAATGACCACGTAAAACAAAAAATAGGAAAAACAGATGCTAGACAGAAACATATGAAGAATCTTATGAAAACGTAACTCATCCATGAAGGAAGTGGCTTATAAGGTGCTTGTTCGACCTATTCTTAAATACTGTTCATCAATATGGGATCCTTGCCAAGTAGGATACATAAGAGAGATGAAGACGACACAACAAAGAGCTGCTAGTTTCGTCATGAGATCATATAGTCGGCACGATAGCGTCACCAGGATACTCAACGAACTCCGCTGGCAGACCTTACAAGAGAGGCGTTATGCAACACAGAGAATTATCACTGAAATTACGAGAAAGCACTTTCAGGGCGGAGTCAGACAACAGAACACTTCGACTTAAGAGACTGCTTGCAATACGTTAGTCTGTTCCCTGCAGCAATAGGATCCTTACCAGACATGATATACAGGGGACATCGGAAAAGTTCAAAGAATGGCAGCTTTTTTTTGTATTATCATAAAATAGGGGACACAATGCCACGGATACGAAATGCGAGTTGGGATCGCAACAATTAAAACAAAGGCATTGTTCTTTTTCTTTAATCACTAACTTTCTCATCCAAATGACGCCCACCTACACAGGGAGAAATTATCATCGTAATAAGATGAAAGAAATCAAAGCTCGCACAGAACGATTTAAGTGTTCGTTTTACCCAGGGCACTATTGGAAAGTGGAACGGTAGAGAAAGGGTCTGAAAGTGGTTCGATGACACCTCTGCCAGGTACTCAAGTGTGAATTGCAGAGAAGTCTTCCAGATGTAGGTGTAGATGTGATTTTTTCAGTCTTATGTAAGGTTGAACTTCTCAAGATTTCACGTTGTGGAGGTTTCTCCGCTCTGTCGCTTAGCAAGGCAGCCGTGGCGCCGTTTGAGAGAGGGCACATGCACAGCAGAGCATTTCCTGTCGCCAGCTGTGGCTGGGTGGGTGGCCGGTAGGATAGTGTTCATGACTCCTGTCTCCGGAATCCTTTTACGGCCACACCACGTCCTATTGTGTGCCACTGGACCACTGTGTTCAGCATCAGTTCTCTAGATAGCTCTGTAGCTGGGTTTTTCGTCATGACATATCTCTCACAAATAGATTACCGAGTTCTACTCTCGTGAAAATGTCATTCTTTTTGACATTTGTAGTTGTAGCATTCTGAAGGTGACATACTGTGTAGCTTCGTATAAACTATTTCTGTTCCCAATGTACTTGATACATATCTGGTATATATAATCGTGACATGTTTGTATGCATCTGTGAGGCTTGGCAATTGACGTAGCTGTAACCCATCCTGCATATTGATTTTTCATGGTGAACTTTGCAAGCATACACCTGAAACTTTTTTTGGCTCCTGAGCCGTTTGCGAAGGATCTCTGGGAAGAAACGTGTGCCAGTATTTTTGAATTTCCCTGCAGAATATCCGTGTGAGCTACTGGTTATTTTGAATTTTCCACCTTTTTTTTCAATAGGAGTTAAAATTCCTCTTGTAGTTTCGTATTTCCTCGATTTCTCGCTTAGGTCACATGCAGCGTCATCACAAACCGCATCCTAGCGGTGGAAAATGGAACTACTATCTTGCACTAAGCATTTGGGCAGCTGGATGGGCATTGTGCGTGCAGCATCCCTGTGCTGTTACCAGCCGGCGAGTGGGACTCTGTGCTCGTCGCTCTGGCCGCGGCACAGCGCCTTAGTGCACGTTGCCATCTCCGGCAGTAGTATTGGTGTGGCGAGTCGATAGGCCGCGACACGGGACTTTACCGCTGACGAAGTTGGTGACACGTGCTGATGAGACTCTCCTGCAGTTTTTCTTTCAACGGAGATGCAGTTGTTACTATAAGATCCCTGCAGGCAGTTGTTTATACATTAAATATGAGCACAGCTTAAGTGGACTTCAACTTCGAGCAAGTCAGCTCCTGGTACGGGCTATATTCTTGAATTTGTGGCAGCCGAGGGAGAGGGAAAATAAATGTTTAAACTGAAGACAACAGGGCTACCACCATTTTAAACCTACGTCAACAGACCTAGTTCCATTGTGATGTCAGGGGAAAACCAGTAGCCACTTTGGATTCTACAAGAAATCTGACAACCATGCAGCCTGTGCTCATATTCCAGGTCCACTAAATTGTATACGGCTAGAACACTTGCCTGGGGTGACATTTGCAAGGAGTTACACTTGCACGGAACCTGGGGCTCTTTCCAGGCTAACTGGCCTTCCACAGGTACAGGCACACTTGACCACAGCTTCTCGTGCGAACTGGCTCCTGCTCAGACCACAGCAGTTAGCAACTATATACTGATTCAGGGTGGCTCATTAACGCATTTCGTGGCAAATTTATTTTTAATATTGTTGTATTAATGAGAACTGACAATGAAATTCAGCATCTCTTTTAATATTTTATGATACAAAGAACGGGGAGCAGCTAAGTAAGAAACATGGCATTCCTTACGCCTCTTGGAGGCTTATGATGACGCCGTTCTAGGACGAAATTTAAACTGACAATTTTATATATCGCTACCATTTTTGGTTAACGTTAAACATAAAAACACAGAATCTCAATGAATATTGTATTGTCTATTGCGTATTGAGCCGGGAACCTAGAAACGACAGAGGCTTCGTCCCACTGTAGCCTCAGTGGTCTACAATCCCACAACAGGCCACAGAAGTCCACTCACCCCACCGCCGCCCCACACCGAACCCAGGAGTTATTGTGCGGTTCGGCCCCCAGTGGACCCCCCGGGGAACGTCTCATACCAGACGAGTGTAACCCCAAATGTTTGCTTGGAAGAGTAATGATGATGTACGCGTACGCAGAGACAGTGTTTGTGGAGCAATCGCCGACATAGTGTAGCTGAGGCGGAATAAGGTGAACCAGCCCGCATATCACCGAGGCAGATGGAAAACCCCACAGGCTGGCCGGCACACATGGGACCTCGACACAAATCCGCCTGGCGGATTGGTGCCTGGGACCGGCACGCCTTACCGCTCGGGAAGCAACGCGTTAGACTGCGCGGCTAGCCGACGGGCCAATAAATATCACTTATTTTGTTTTTCACGAAAGGATCAATGTCTGGTACCAGTTTTCAAGTAAAGATAATTTTAAGTCTGCTAGTGAGATTCTGTAGGAGGGTTTCATTTTCTTCATTTTGTAAAAAAGCAGCATGTACACGTAAGTCTAAACGTCGACATAATCGTAGCTGTAGATTTGCAAAGTCGTGAAAATTTACAACGAGGAAACAGTAGTCTACGAGATTAATTTCGCTATGAAACGAATAAAGCTAACTTAACACTGCGGGTTTATAAGTTCTAGCTATAGCCGAGTTTTCGTACTCTCAACATAACCAGAAAATCAATGAAACTGCGCAACCCTTTGCAAGCTCAAAAGCAGTGTGGCAACTAGAGCTAACTGCAAATTCATTCGTTGAGTCTTCCGTCTGAAAAAAAAAAATATTTTCATAGAGAAAATGTTGCGAAAATTACTGAGAGGTCCATTTCTCTGCTCCCATACAATGAATAATTTCTTCCGGCGAAATCACTTAAAAACGTTTTTCCCTTTTTTTTTCAAATTGTCTTCTTGCTGTTCACTTTCCAAGTGTCTATAATCTTCTGCGAGTAAACAGAATTGTTTCGTTGTGTTCAAAGTTTTGAAGCCCGTTAATAGAACACTAAAGCGAATCAAGACACCATTTCGTACAATAAACACACAGACTACGCACCCTGCTCTTATACACTGATGTTGATGTGTCTCACCGCTCTGTAGCTCCTAACACGATCATTATGCTGCATTTCATCCCTTTAATAACAGCTGATCTCCATTTTAACTGGAGACTCCAGCATAAAATTACAATTTTCAGCTTTTTCAAAAAACAAAAATGGCTATTCCCATCTCTGGAGTGTCTAATCTTATATTCCAAAGGGATCTCGTTGCATTCAAACTACAAGTACGCCTAAGAAATGTTTGAAATACAAATTGTGTGAAGGGCTGTGATACACCGAAAGATTCCTAAGATAATTTTTTATTTCTGTCACCATCAAACAGAACCACCTTTACTCCAAACTTGACAAACTCAAAGTGGGACGGACAACTTGCAAGATTTACAGGAAAACTGAAGCGAAAAAACTGGCAGCCAGTCGTTGGAAATCAGTTACTTTGCCTGTCGACTGTGTAAATATAAATTTGGGGAATACACTGAAGTCCTGTTCAGTGCAATCAACAAACTCCAAAGAAATAGCCATCGGCTTAATATCAGATATCCCTACCACTGTACTTTCACAAGAAGACTGTGAGTACATTTTTCTTCAGAAAATTAAAGAAAAAGGCTACACTGATTTTGGAATTGAAGAGAAGGGAAAACGTTATGGTACTGGTGAATTTTTATAGACATTTTAAAATTTGATTGCTACCGCAATGTTGAAGAAATGTTGAATTTTTGGGTGAAGTCTTCCCTTAAGCTCTGCGCCGTATTCACTGTGTATGTTCGTCTCTAACGTTACACCGAACCTAATTATGATCATTCCTCCAAAGGCAGCACGTTCTTTGCACTTCGCGCTTTCAGTCGGCCGTGCTGCGCTGCGTAACGGCGCCTGACCGTCCCATTTTTCCGCGAGCGCACACAACCGACGCGGCGAGCGAGCATGAGAGCTCTTGCTCGCCTAGAAGCATGCTGCTCAACAGGCCCGCTGAAGTCTACGACATGCTACTAGAAATTAGTTTTAACATATGTTGAAACGTTTCAAAACTGCGACCACTCACTTGTTTATGATAATTTATTTCGTCTTCACCAGTTTCGTGCTGGTTTACTCATCTTCTAACGGTCGGAGGAAGTATGGATTTAACTGCATGTCATTCTCATGCGTTTCCACTTGAAAGGATTTTGTATTCGGTCTCTGCCCATACAAATTTTGATTCTACGAACCTCTCAAGGCGATTGCTCCGATTATTGCCTAGAAAAGGCTTGGCCTTTGAGATAGTCTTGTCAGTCTTCATTAGAGAATATTTTACAAATTTCAAGAGTCCTTTAGACGAATTTGTGTCGTTCCCAGGGAATATCACTAGTCTCTTTTCGTTCCCCACTACATTTGTCCACCATATTTACAAGATTGCCAATGATTACATTAAACTACTTTTTAATATTTACAAATTTTTCAATGATTCCGACGTTTTCTTCGTCACTGAAACTTCTGTCTGATCTGCTTCCTCGAATTCTTGAACGTTCCATCAAAAAGAATGATACGCAGTTTGATAAAAACGTTTTTCCCTTTTGGCTGGCAAACAACAGAGTATTCTGTCGTTCGGTCCGCTGTTATCATCTGCAAGTGAAAAATTTCTGCTACCATTCACCAGTAAGCTATTTTCTTGGAAGAGCAATCCTCCAGAATCTGTGGAATCTCGTGTAGTTCCCATATATTTTTGTCTAAAGCGATTAAACGATTGTTTCTCACTTCTTTGTGATGGTAACGACGTTACTAAGCCGTAGCCTCGATTGAAGAGCTGGCCCACTTCTTCAGTGTGAACTGATAAGACTGTAGGTTCTGCTTCTTTTGCCCGCATCTTTGCACTGACAAAATGTTTTCGCATTTAATTTGGTGATTCATCTGGAATGCAAATATGGCCACCTTCCACTAAAACTGTGTTATTTTTTGTGGACAGTCTACCTTTGCATTTATCCTTTTTAAAGTTTACACAACGCCAGTCCTGAGTCACTTCTTGTTTATTTATATAGTCCACTATACGCTGAAACCAGCTGTAAACCAGTAAAGGCCATCCTTTGGTGATGTTGGTGGACTTTATTATCTCAGCACTGAAACAACTGAATACCATTTGCGAGACAGAGGTCAACAGCAGTACTGAACTCTGGGAGAAAGCCATGCACACTAAGAACTCTTGTGAGGACAGGGAACTGGGCTTCGATCTTCTCCAGAATACGTCGCAGTTAGTGGCGGACCTGCCGGTGTATCCTACTTCTGGAATACCCTGTCAACTACCTACAGTGTCCTGGGCTCCGTACAATTTCAACCTCTTCGTACAAGTGTCACAAACTCAACTGAAGAGTGGAATGTCATATAGCTGTGCTCAAATTCATAGGTTCAACTTCTTGGGTCATCTTCTTGGATTTAAGTGACACTGACGTAGACGGTCTCAAAACTGTGTTTATAGAATCATTTCTGCCAAATAGCATTTTGTGGACTCATACGACACTTTCGGCTGTTCTCAGGTCAGCTGTCTTGGACTTCTGAATCCTCTGCCAATCTTCGTATTTCCCAGCATTTTATTCGTAAGACAATTGATCCCTCCCCTGTCCTATGATGACGATATGATAAGTAGGAAAGTTGTCTGACTAGTACGACGCTTTAGGCTGTGCTCAAACATACGCAACACCATTACTACTATAGTCTGATTAAAATTACTTGATAGATGACGTCTGTAACTTGAAGCTACAGTGTTGCCCCATCGCTGTCGGCTACTGCTCGAATTACAGGCCGCACACAAGTTTCGTTCGAGCAGTTGCCAGAGAGCGCCAGAAAACAGACTGTAATGCGCATGCGCAGCCACGACAGCGTAGGCAGCCCGTTAATGGTGTTTGCTCTGCTCATAGGCGTTTCGATGCATTTCTGTTTAAAATTCCGTGCGTGGTGGGGCATCAGGTGGCCATGTGCAACCCTGCGGCATGTTGTTGAGAGGACATACGGAGTTGTACTTGGAGCAATTGTTTTATCATATCCTTCCCAGATAAGGAATGTAAATAACAAAGCAGTTCTTGAAAAGATTCAAAACTAGACTACACCTCAAAGTACCCTAACATTTTGCTGTGTGGTGACATTAACCAGATTTTTTTTTTTTATTCGTACTCTGAAATACTGTTGTAGCATTTCTAACCAGGTTTACATTACACAGCACAGCAAAAATCTAGTAAGAAGGAATACAAATTTCTTGCAAAAATAAAAGAAACAGTTTCTCGTGTAGCTTACACCAGAATAAAGAATGATAAATTATTTCATAACTATTTCAAAATGTGTAAAAAATTAAGAAGGTTGTTTGTGAAGCAAGGAAGCTATACGACTGACAGTTTATATTCTCTCTAGGAATAAATATAAAGCCACGTGGGGAGTTAAGATGATAAAACATGGTATGCTGCCGGCCTACAATTTAGCATAAAATAGCATTCCATAAATGTAAGATGTAAACAACACAAATTAAGGAATACCGTCAAGTATAGAGGAAGTACTAGACAAGTGTCTTGTGACCGAAAAACATTGTTTCACGGATGGGAGATTTGTAAAATTCTGCTAAACCTGTCAGTATATTTCAAAAAAATATTTAATTAAAAACTACTGACCAAATTATCCAGCTTAGCTTCAAGCGAATATTTATGTATGCTCGTACGTATGTAGCATTAAGCGATCTTACAGTGTCACATAAAACGAACAGAACATCAGGAATTCCTCTAAGAGTATCGGAATTTCGTAAACCGTACTAAAATGCTTAGTTCGGCTTAAAAGTGCACATTTGTCTGTCCAGATTCACACTGAGTACCTGATACTCAGTTTTCTATGTGATTTTCGGGCTACCAATTTCTTTGAGTACCAGTACTGTATTATCTCATGTTTGGTTCTTTCTTAAGGTATAATGCCATTCGTGCCAGAAAATGAAAATGTGCACTTGTAATTGAACGAATTTGAAACTAGCCAGTAGTGTGGAACGAAACACACTTCGTTTCAAATAAATTGTTTGCCTCGGAGGAAAAGATTAATAGAAGCCATTTTCCCTAGTAAACCGACAAAAATAACTTCATTAAGACGATTAAGGGTTGAATGCTAATAAAATGGAAATCATATAAAATTGAAACTACTATGTTATTTTAGTTTTCCACGATTATGGGAATGTAAATTAATTCATTTGATGGTACCTGGCCACAGAAATCTGTTTTGTTTTCATGTGACGTGGGAGCTGTCAACGATGTGGGAACGGCAATATTACTAAATATATATATACGGATCACGTGGAGAATGAATCCTCCCCCCCCCCCTCCCCCAACATAAATCAGATTGCTCTGCGCAAGCGGGAATCTGGTAGCTTGGGGGGAGACGGATTTTTTTTTTTTTTACAGATAGCATCTGGCTACTTGCTGCTACTGCTCATACGGCAAATAGCCACGCTCCAAGTAGCCAGAAGCTGAAGAAAGCACTGCTCATACGCAAATTCAGCTTTTCGCATTCGCTGGCAACGTCTCAAATGAATTTACAAACACGGCGATCATTTGACAAATTCTCTTAATGTGTAACACGGGGAAATGCTGGAAGCTTCCGCCGCGGGGTTTGTTGGAAATGCGAGATACTCTGTGGACAACTCATTTTAAGCGACCAATGACTGAACTGCGCCAGACGACGCGCTTTGTAGCCCGATGTCCTACGGTAACCACAACCTCGTTGCATGCAGTTTTTATCCGAGAAAATGGCGGTCAACAATCTGAGGCACAACTAAAATCACGATTGCTTTATTCACAGGCTAACCTCTACGCTAAAACCAAACTGTAATTTTTCGCTATCATTCGTTACCTGAAACTATCCTACCGCGTTACCAACCGCTGAGCAGTCCACGTAGGCACTTGGTTGCAGATTATAGGAGACACAGGAAGATTCCAAACGAAAAAGAGAATTATAGGAAAAAAGGTAAGAGCGAATAAAGTCAACATGATGTTTAATATGCTGAAGCAAAGGATTAGAAATAAAAAAATATTTGCACCCATGACTTTTACCACGCTAGGTAGATACGCTAACCATTACACTACGCCACAACACTAGCAGCAGCATTTCATATTTTTGACTGTCATTCTCCAGTCGCAGCCTTCAAAAATTCGACTTCAAGCAATTTTCGAAACTTATCTAGGCCGATCATGATAACTGTAGGAGGGGGATGGGGGGTCGTAAAGTTTCTAGCCTAACGAAGAATGACAGGAATTTCATAAAACCAATTTAATTTTCAATATAATACCCGTGTACACTAATACACTTCGGGGCACGCTCAGATAATGTCTGCAAACGATTCAAATAAAAGGTCTTCAATTTGAGTCCAACCAAACGTTCACAGCATCAATCGCTGCATCATGATTGTCCAATCGTCGTCCTTTGACTACGTTTGGGAAAAGAAAAAAAATCTTGTGGAGCCAAATATAGAGGATACGGCGGATGGCATAACAATTCGAACCCGCAATCATGCAGTTTCCAGTGTTGCGAGGGCATGCGCCGGTGCATTGCCCTGATGCAAAGGAACTCTGCGCGCCAATTTTCCGCGCCTTTTCTTTTTAACCTCTCCTCTCAAAATGAAGGATGTTTCCATTGTTGCGATTGTTGTTTTGTCTCAGGATCAAAGTGGTGAACCCATGTTTCGTCCAATCTTGCATACCTTTCAAGAAAGCCGTCTTCCTCCGCTTCAAATTGGCGGAAGATTTCTTCACAACACTGCACACGCACCCGTCTCTTATCTGCGTTCAAGTCTTTCGGGACCCATCGAGATGAAATTTTCGGCATTCCCAAAATATTCACAACAATGGCATGAGGAAGTCCCTGGGAGATTCGAAATGTGGTTTCAATGTGTTGCAACGTTGTTCGACGATCTTGTAAAATCGTATCGTGAATTGCAGCCACTGTTTCATCAGTGGCAACAGTGACAGGCCTTCCGCTCCACACTCGTTCTTCCAAGTTTTAAGTCGTACACCCTGTTTATCACTGTAGCATGAGACGGAATACTGTCCTTAAGAGTATTCCACGTCATCCGCAATTTCCCTGGGCGTCATTCCCTTCAAATGAAGATGTTCAATCACAGCACGGTTCTTGACTTTCTAAATATTCGCCAATTTGCATACACTACGGTATACAACGTATCAAATGGTTCAAATTGCTCTAAGCACAATGGGACCTAACATCGGAGGTCATTAGTCCCCTAAGACTTAGTACTATTTAAACCTAAATAACCTAAGGGCATCACACACATCCATGCCCGAGGCAGGATTCGAACCTGCGACCGTAGCAACAGTGTGGTTCCGAACTGAAGCGCCTAGAACCACTCAGTCACAACGGCCGGCTACAACGCATCTTGGCGTCAAAACTAACGAAGCTGGAGCTGCGAAATTTGACTTGCATACCCACAGAGGGTCACCATAAAAGTAGGTGGTAGTGTTTGTGCGAGACACTGTGGCAACTATCTCGGGCTAGAAACTGCTCAGCATCCAGGAGCAATAGCCTGTATTTGACCAGCCTCAAGCCATTTTGGACTATCCTCAATCACATCCGAACAAGCCATGGAAGATGTGCAGATACTCTCCACATGTGGGGAAAATCTTCATGACCAACTGGCGAATGTGGTGCTGGACGACAGACTGTTGCTCATGTTGCATCAACACGACCGCCACGTGCCGACAAGGGTCCTTTAGAAGATTTCCTGACAATGACGATGAGTGCATTGATAAACTACAGGGTGTGCCACATAAAACGGGTGCGCCTCACGTACCGTTTAATCATATCTAGTCGAATTGCTTGTGACATGGCAACACTGCCTCCACTGCGTTTTATAGGTAAGTTGAGTGCAGCTGTGTGTGTTCGTGCGTTATGTGTGGTGTGAAGGTCGTATTGTTGAGTTGTTACAGAGATGGGACAGTTGGTATTAGAACAGCGAATTGATATTGTGGAGTGCTACATAAAGAGAGGCTCCATCAAGGAATGTAAAGAAATGTTTCAAGCGAAGGCAAAAAGCAGAAACTCTGGACTTGCAGTGCGTCATCGAAGAGTAGGAAGGGCTTTATCATCATCTCGACCACGTGGAAAAAGGGATCGTACCACGTTACGATGGACGGGATAGAGCAGAACGGTATTCAGTATTGCCCAGCACCAATTGTTTTTCAAGGACGTGTAATTTCGAAAAGTCTGCGTTTATTCTGACTGTTCTTTTTTATTTTTCAGTTAAGTTATTTTGTTAGTTTCAGTGCATATTCTTTGATTCCCTGCTCCCCTGAATCTAAGCCCACTCACGTTCGCACCAAAACTACTTCTGAGTATTACAGCATGTTGGTAATTTTTACTTCTGGACTGTCTAATTATAACAGTTGTAATTTTCAAGAATTTCCAACATACCATAACATTACACGCAACTGAGGACGACAGGACTACAGAGGTTGCAGATATTACTTCTGAGCAGTTTAAATGTTAATAAGTCTCATCCTTATCAGCCTGTAATATCGCAGGCTGGGAGATTACACAGTGATATCAAGAATGAGCTCTGCTTTCATGTTCTATCAACGGACACTTGGTCCCAGCGCATGGTGGACGGCGCAGAGCAGTTGCGGCACCTCTCGCCAGATGTCGGGCAGAGCGCGGGAGGCAGAGGGGCGGGCAGTGGGAGGGGCCCGCTTGTATACAGCGTGGGAGGGGCGCTCTGCTTTCATGGCGTCAGCCCAGCCACTCACCCTTCCCCACGCCGTTTACACTCCTGCGTGACTTATAAAGGAAACAGACTACGCGGCAATCGTCTTGAGACAGATAAAATGAAACTGACCCGGAAAACCCTAACAATTAGACGGGCGCTTGATGGACCATGTTTAATGAACGTCGCAGAATATCCTGTTAATGGCAACCGCTGAAGGTGTTGCAGTGCTGAGTTCGATTTATCAAACTGTGACACGAGTAGCAGCTTGAGGGATGGCAGCAATAGCGTTTTACACTGTTCTACTTTACCTCTTACATTATGCAACGATTATTTGAGTACACTTGACCCTTCAATTTTTCCCGCAAGCAAAAATGGCAGGGAGAGAGATTAGGGGATAGAAGTGACCAGGAGATTGCAAAACACCTCACGTACTTCTGAACAATATGTACCTCTGCCCGATTAAGCAGTTTTTGACATACAAGTTAGCATTAATAGTTTGATGAAAGCAAGGTTTTACCATACCAACACCGAACACTGCGCACCAAACGCCAAAGTTCGGATTATGCAACGGTCCTTCAATATACTGAAGGAGATTTTATGATGTAAAACGGTGTATGTTCTCGCAGTTCACATACCGTGGCGGGCAGAACCAGACCTTACCTGCAAAAACGAAAAACTGAGGATCCGAAAGTCTTGACTTCTCTTCCGGCAGAACGCAACAAGCGAAAGTTTGTCTGGACTCATGCACAACAGTAAATCTGTAAGGATACAGCTGAAAGTCATTTTTGATCATGTTTTGATAGGACGGTATCTCACTTCCCACTTGTAGAGATAAACGGCATTGAGATTTCGTAGCACTTTGTTCCAGGCTTTCCTTCACTCGAGCAACGTTTTCTGGTCATTTTCACCAAGGTTATTAGGAGGTTTTCTGGATTGTTAAGCTGGAACTGGATATTCCTTCCATGTACTTCCAATTGCGACACATATTGTCCCATTCCCACCAAATGGGATTTGGATGATACGAGCGTAGATTTCTACGAACTTCTGTATACCGCGTCTGAATGGGAATAACAAAAATAAAGATTTCGTGAGACCAAATTGCACTAGATAAACACACTAGACAAGCATCTGAACGACATGGTAGCCCTTGGTTGCTCTCATTCACCCAAAAGCAGGACTATATTCAATTAAGTCCATAATGTTCCAGAGAAGGTTTCATCAATCACAGTCTTCGGAGAATGCAAATCCGTCACAATTAGCTCAGATATTCACCCACGTCGTGGTGGTGGCAAGTAGTGTTATGCTGACAGAGGCACTTGTTGTCCTCGCACAATTTCAATGTTTTTGACAATAGCGCGCTATTTCTCGTTTGACAATAGCGCGCTATTTCTCGCCGCCGACTTCTTCTTCTTCGCCGCTTTCCTTTAATGGAATCGCCATGCGTGTTTCCGCCCGTTGGTATTCGGAATTTCTTAAACTTTATACTTCCCGGTCACTATTTTGGGGTTATTTAGCAATCTTTAGACCCACAGTAAGGCGATATTCGATCGATTATTTCTGTAAGACGATGACTAATACAGTTAATAAGTAATGCACTTTTAGATTTTGAATTCATTATTTTATTACTGACCGTTTAACATCGTTTCTTGCAGGTAGTAGAAACTCGACTATAATACAGAGAGGAATAAAAACTGCCGGCAAGAAGCAAATTTCCATCACACAAACATGAAGGTCTCATCGAAATATACCAATCTTAAAGGAATAGTAAGCAGTTGTCTTAAAACAATGAAGTATACTGCGTTTACTTCTAATAGTTGCATCATGCAACCTCCTTGAACCACTGTATACTATATCCCAAACATCTCCTCTCGCTCTCTCTCTCTCACTCTTTCTTTCCGCCCGCAACCCCCCCCCCCCCCCCTCCCGCCATCCAGCCCCCCTTCATCCAATGAATAACTGATGTAGCAGTGGAGAATATCGGGAAACACTTGCACTCTGGTTGAATCAACCTATCAACTCAACACGAATCAGAGTATCTACACTATCTTTTTATCCCAGATACATATAGATTCTTTTCGTTCTATACCATGTCTGTACCCACACTAAGCATCACATGGTCTTCGAGGAAACTAACAACATTCAAATGTGAATTCGGAATGGGAAACCCGGAGCTTTATCCTTCCTTATCTGCAGAATGTAGATGGTTTCACTCCTGCCTGCTTTATTCAGTTGCGATGAAATGCTCATCATTTGTGTAGCCAAGTGTATAGTACTGTTCATGCCATTTTGAATACAGTTGCGTGTCGCAATAACTGTATTGCAATAATTAGTTTGGTGCATACATTTGTAACGTTTTTCCGTAAGTTTAATAAACACGACTAAGACACATACCAGAGACATTAGTCATTAATAACATTTTCTCCTTCGCTCTTCACAACAGGTTGCCAACGCTGGGGTAACCTATCGATACAGCGACTGTAGAAGTAAAATGGTTTTGAGGGGAAGGATTCGTCGTGCCATGTTCGGAGCGCATTTTCATCCGGAAAGGATGTTCTTTGACGTTTGTTCGAAAGAGAGTGGGAAATGTGAAAATCTGAGGGGCAAGATCAGGTGAACAAGGTGGGTGCGGAATGGCTTCCCAAACCCAACACCTGTATAGCGTTTTCTGTCAGTCTAGCAGAATGCGGGTGGGCGTTATCGTGTAGTAGCATCACTTAACGCAGTTGTTATCTCTGTCCTTAGATTGGGTCTGCAACACGTCTCAGCTGTTGACAATAAATGTAAGCAGTGATGGTTACACTTCGGGCAAGCAATTCTTAGTATACCACACCGTCGCTGTTCCACCAGATGCATAACATTATCTTTTGTGGATGCGCGCAGATCTTTGTACGGGAGTTGTTTATTTGTTTGGGCTACACAATTCCTTTTTTTCATTATGTTAGTATAAAGACACAATTTCCTGTCACCATTAACAATACAGGATAGGAATGGTCGGAGTTGTTCACGAGCCAATTGACGACGAGCACGCAGAGGTGGCAAATGTGGCTACTTGCTGATTTTCGTGATTTTGGCTCAGACCACGCGGTACCCACGCACCCGATCTTTTAACCTTCCCCAGTGCATGTAAATGTCGCACGTTGGTGCAATGATCACAGTTCATCACGTTTGCCAGTCCTCCAGTACACTGACGTGGATCACTGTAGATTAATTAATGCGTTTAGACCAGTGGTCGGCACACATTTTTTTCAAGAGTCAATAACTGACATTGTGTGGCGGCATTTTGGGCCGCATATGTTCCGATCTTGTCTTTAACTGGCAACCTATATAAATATGTTATAAGCCTCCAACTGACTAGTTATAGTGATGATGGCTATCACCCTCAGCAACCCCGAAGTTGCGATACCGCAGTCGTGAGACGAAGCGCTGGTGCGTTGTCTATTTGAGCACATGATCAACTGATAAATATCAGTGACTGCACTGACATTTAAATGCATTTTGCAATTTGAAACACGATCTCAAACGTTTAAGAAACGTTTTGAAAGTCATTTCTCTTCTACTGACTGCGTTCAGGTGCAACAGCGTTATCTTAATTTCACATTCCTTTCTAAAAATACATACAGCATTTGAACTGACGGTCTCGGTTAAGCGCGTGCACGAATTCACAGCTGCTGATCAGTATGGATCGCGCTCCCTTAAGTTATCGGGACAGGAAACAAACAATAAAATACTCTTCCTCTCACATCCTCTAACACCGCATTGACCGCTCTTTACCCCTCTGCCTCTGAGGTATGTGGGCAAATTTAGTTAGCTCACAGGCGAATCCATCGTGAATTAAAATTACGCCCATTTTGTAAAATTACTGTGTCTGTATTTTCATTTGTCACTGAGTACTAACAACACACTTCTTAAGAACTCTTAATGTTAACTGACGTTTTTGCATTCCGTTGTTAGCTGCTTGATGTATATTATTACGCGGCGCACAATTTGACGACCTCTGGTTTAGATGATCTTCATCAGACCCCGAAGGTCTTCCCGAAGGTGGAGAGACACTGACGTCAATCCTCCTTAAAACGAGGTAAATTTTTTCTTGCCGTGGTCTGTCCAATGGAATTTTCCCCACACCCGGCGCAAATATTTCTGGCGGTCTCCTCTGCTGTCATGCCTCTACCGAACTCAAACAGAAGAATATGTCGTAAATGTTATAATTTCTCCTTTTGGCACTCCACTTTCTAGCCCTCACAGATTCAGCCACCGTCTACAAATGAAAATCGATAAATAAACCCATGTTGTTGTTGGTGTTGGTGGTGGTGTGGTGTGAACTGCAGTCCAAGATTGGTTTGAAGCAGCTCTCCATGCTACTCTATCCTGAGCGAGCCTCATCATTTCCGAGTAACTACTGCAACTTACAACCTTCTGAATCTGCTTATGTATTCATATCTAGGTCTTCCCTTACGTTTTTCACCGCCCACGCTACGCTGCAATATTAAATCGGTGTTCCTTTATGCCTCTCAGAATGTGTCCTATCCACCGATTCCTTCGTTTGGTCAAGTTGTGCCGCAAATTTCTTGTCCCCTCAGTTCTATTCAGTACCTCCTCATTAGTTACGTGATCGACCCATCTACTCTTCAACCTTCTTCTGTAGCATCACATTTCGAAAGCTTCTATTCTCTTTTTGTCTAAACTGTTTATCGTCCGTTTTTCACTTCCGCACATGGGCTACACTCCAGACAAATACCTTCAGAAAATACTTTCTAACATTTAAATCTATATTCGATGTTATGAAATTTCTCGTCTTCAGAAACGTTTTTCTTGCCATTGCCAGTCTACATTTTATATCCTATCTACTTCGGTCCTCGTCAGTTATTTTGCTGCCGCCCCCCCCCCCCCCCCCCCAAAAAAAACACCCACAACCAGGGTGCCAACACACAAAACAAAAACACTGAGAACTTATGCTTGAGCCTAATGGAAAGGCCAATAATGGAGACAAGTAACGACGAATGTCAGCTCTAGATGACTCTTCCACACAGGGTTCGACGCGGGGAGCAAGCAACACGCGCAGTCGACAGCCGACGAGGTGGGAAGGGTGAGCCAAATGGTCTAATCGCGAGGCTCGCCACGTCCCGCAGAGAGTAGTCGGGACCGCAACAGAAATCTCCTTTTCACCCAAATTAAAAGTGGACTAGCTTTTTTCCCCCTCCTGGAACGCTGTGGCGAGTGCGCGGAAGATGGGCCGCGGGCGGCACGTTCGAGAGTGGCGGCACGGCGTGGCGAGGCGCGGTGCGGCGGCCCTTAGCCATTCTCATGCAAATGACAGGGGGCGGCAGAGCGGCCAGGAGACGGCCAATTTCGATTCCGGCCGGCGCGAGCCGTTCCCGGCCGAGGGCTCTAATTTTCCCGTGCAGCGGGTCGCGAGTAATACGCCCACCATTTCGCTCGGTACCAGACGACGCGGTCTACAAGATACGGACCTTCTCCGCTGGAATAAAAGGCGGAAAAAAATTGTACAAGAATAAAAAAAAAGATGAATACGTGGAGCTGGCGACGGGGCGGTTGACTGGGGGCCGAAAGCAGGGTGGGAGCAGGAGGACGAGAGAAGTGGGATGAGGACGAGAGAGTCGGCAGGCTACGTCAGGAAAGCGCGCAGGGAAAGGGGAAGGGACTGGGATGGGTGGTCGGGGCCACTACAAATTTTTGTCCGGGGAAAATTTCTCCTTGGTCGGCGCGCGCGGCGTGTGTACGCCGGCGCATTTGCATGCGTAATGGGCCGGGCTGCCGAGGACTGCGCGTAAGGTAATGATGGCACACGTGACCGCCGGAGGCACCGCCGGGCCTGCCGGAGCAGCAGTGCGGTAGTGGGTGGAGGGAGGGGTGGCAGCCTGCGACAGGCGCGCAACGTGACGCCGGCGCCGGGGAATACCCGGGGACACACGCGCGGAATCACTGGGCCCGACGTTGCTTGTCTCGAGGTCTGTCCGCTGGCTGGAAAAGGTTATGCAACCCGTTACGCACCCTTGCAAGATGGGTTGCATACTACCCAGGAACATACGGCTAAGGCCGTCTTCGCACGGGACGTTAAAGCCATCTTCGACGTGGAACCGGTCGAGTTTTGTGACACGTTACATTTGGTAGAGCATTCCCAAATGCGAACAGAACAACAGGACGTGGCCAATGACATTCAGAGCTTCTGGCATGCTATTTGTATTCACTCCTTTCCATTTGAGGCATGTATTTGGTGATTTTTAAATTATTACGTACATGCTACGAATATACGCTGGTTCCAAACACCGACACACTGTGGATATCACGCGTCGCTTTTGTTAAGATGTGTTGTAATCAAATGACGGGTATTTTTCGTATTATTAAATACGCTTTACGAAAGTACACCATTTCAAAGCACCAGGGCATTAAAGACTTCTTAAAAATGTGTCGTTTTTGGTGCAGTCTGTTATAATCAAATATTAGGAAATGAAAAATGTGCGGTCAGCGCCTTTTTCGTGAGATAAAAGACTTACATGGAGAGGTTATGGGATGACCCTCTATGAGTTCCACAAAACGTAGGCCTGTAACATATAATGCAATGGGACTAAAAAATAAAAAAAAATACAAAATCTTCTTTGAAAATTAGATTTCCATGCGCTGTTAAGTAATGAATATTCCTAACTTAATAACTTCATCGTTGGTATCCGAGTTCGTAGCATATAAGCCTTGCAATTTTAAGGTCGCTAATACGAGTGTCGATATGAGTAAAGCTTCTTTTTTACTTTTATTTAAATTCTGTATTTATCAACAAATGAAAATGTTAATTAACAAATACTGAATCAATTTTGAATAAAAATAACAACTCTTACATTTAATCGCCAATCTATGAAAATGTGAATATTTATATGAAATTAAAATCTGGCACAAAAATGTGAAATATCAAATCGAAAATAAAATACTTCTTTATTTCCAGAGCTTAAACATTTTTATTAATATAGATTACTTTATCATTCGCATACCTGTATCACAATTTCGTGAACCAGTGATTAAAAAACGAAAATTGTTAACTTCATCAAAAAATTATGACTGATTGTTAATCAACATTTCCATTTGCCGATTAACATAGAATTTAAATAAAAGTAAAAAAAAAAGTTCCACCTATCGAGGTTTGAACCAGAGATCACACGCTTTCGAGCTAAGATACAAACTCCGATACTGGCGATTACGTTATAAGATCGATATGTTCTACACTTAAAAGCGCACCGAAAACATGTAATTTCGAAATGAAATTTTTTCCAGTTTTTGTTTTGTTTTTGAGAATTACGTCAACTGTTTTAGGAAACTGATGTCTTAATATTATATATCAAGGATTTTAATAAAATAGGATATATGTTTTGTAGTACAAGATGTTCTGTATGTCTAAGAGAGGTCTCCACTAAGAGAGACTGCTCGATCTCGAGGACGCTCCAACCAACAGGGACCATCAGTTACAAAATTTCTGCATGCATCAATGGCTGATGTCCTCGAAGTTCAGTAGAGACAGCGTGCGTTTTAATAGACGCAGTGAACGAGGATGAGTGTTTGAAACTATTACCATAACAAAGATTGCTGTGACGTTTTCCCGCCTACCTGAAAAAGTAAAACGCGCTAGGGACTTAAAAAACGAATGCCAAAGCAAATTTGTAATTATGCAGAACATTTGGATGTTCAGTTTATCGACATGTCCACGAACTATTTCACGATTTTCTCCACTCATCTTCGACGATCGCTAACAGAGTTAATGTACCTACTATGCGCACGTGCATTTCCGTAAGAGTAATCCCTGAGCGTGCACTAACCACATTGGAAAACACATTAGACCTGGTTCACGTACGGAAGCTAGTACCGCATGTAGGAACGGCGTAAACTATAGTTACGTTTACTTTAACTTGTAGACCGTAGGACGCGGAAATTAACCAAGAGCAACGTACTATTTTTTCATTCCGTAAAATTATACGACAAATGGTATTTCCTTACCGTTCACAGTATCGTTTCTGTTGCGACAAAATATGGCAGGTATGATTTGTCTTCCTTCCTCCACTGCGAGAATAAGTTTCGATCGAACAGAACGTTGCGCCGGTCTAAACATAGCGTCAGCTCTATCTAACATATGGTTCGGGAGTCACGGCAAGTCGACAGGGGGCAGTTGGTACGTGCAACTTTCCGTGACATCAGACAGTGTAATAAAAGGCTAACACGTCTCCACCTACCAAGCATAGTAAACATCTATTGACCGGCAAGAAACACTCGTATTGCAGCGTTCTGATATACATACAGAATGCTAGCAGATAATGACTTGTATTCGAACTATCAGGAACGGTTACTCGCCAGACTCCTAAATGGTGGAACGCTAACGTTGTTAAACTATTAACACTTATTGCTAGGGTAGTAATATCAAACTGCATGAAACATTCGGGCATATGAGATACGTATTGAATACCTTATCGCAAAGATTTAGACTTATTTATCTTCAAGAACCTGAAACTTGTTTTTGAGCAAATTTCACTGCTCAGGCGGTGTAATGGTAATGCAAAACTGTGTTTGATGTGTATACTGACTAAATGAATACGATATTAAAAGGCAGTGGACGGACATTATTATATAAGTTTTCATTCATTTTGATTATTTCGGAATTGCTGCGCCTATCATGGAATAAAAATATAATCTCATAGATACCGATTTTAACGACGGTACAATTCAGTAGGAACGTGGCGACGGAATCGCCACAAAACATTGTATTTACTTTACTTGGAGCCAGGCTGCAATTTTCACCCAGCGATTTTCATTGGTGCCTTTCGTCATTTTCAACTAATCAAAGGTGAATGTCGAAAAAATGTGTTTCAACAGCGCCACTAACTATTCCTTCCACCTTCGTAACTATATGATTGTGCTGGTGATCCGCCCCCTAACGACGTTAAAGTAGACTCATGTCTAGTGACTGGAATGCAAACGACTTAGCAAATTTACATGTGCTACCATCAACACCAGTTTGCTTGTGTTATCCCATTCTCGAACACAATATGAACCACATTGTACGAACATTGTTTGCACAAAAGACGTTCGAGTGAAAAGCTTACGGCTACTTTTTTCTTTATCAACCTCTAGGGTAGTAACTATAACAAAAGCCTTTGACTGGCTTACGAAATTAAAACAGGGTGATTTGGGACCTCACGTTAAAATTTTGCGAACCGTAAGTCACATATGGTGAATTTTTTTGGTTACTAAGAAACATAACCCTCGTTTATGACTTATGATATATTCACATGGCTCTGGAAGTGACTAAAAAATTTTTTTTTTATAAAAGACCTTTGTGAAACAATTTACAACGCGTCTCTCGTGTATTGCAAGCACCATGACATGCTTGATACCGTTGAAGACACGGCGGTTGGACTTTTAATTAGAATGCAAGGATTCTGTACCATGCCGTGAAACGCGTAATGGATTCGGACAACTGGCTTAGGTCTGAAGGCAATTTGAGTGAGGTTCGCCTCACTCGTAACTCGTCCGCAGAGAAACACGTCAGGCCACAAACTGGTTACCTTAAAAATAAGAATGTTTCCGAAAGACAGCAGTTGTCCTTGCTGGTCGTTCATCGTACTAGGACCAAAAGTTGACTGTCTCCTTTTAAGAAAATTGTACTCTTAGATACCGCGTGATACAAGAAGAAAGAAAAGGTTTCAATTGTTTATTACAGACAAATTGCAAAAGACAGAAACACATTGCGCACGTCACTGGTTAGAGGAAGGTTCAAAGTTTTGACACAACTCCGCTGTTATTTGTTTGCAGAACATGGTGACTACACCACAAGAGAAATCATTTTGTGTGTTGGAATTTGCGCGATTCCGCTTTCGATTCAGCAAGAATCCGCTTCTGCACAATCAGATTTATGACTGGCATACAAAATTCTTGGAAGCTATTTACGCATGCACTGGTCCACCAAGCGTGGCTGATGAAAATGTCGAGCGTATCCGAGATGCGTTCACACGGAGCCGTCGAAGTCCACCAGACGAGCAGGCCAGGAACTTCAAGTTCCTCAAACAACAGCGTGGCGTGTTCAGAAACGACGCCTGCATATGAAGCCTTACAAGTTGCAATTACTGCAGCAATTGCGTCCCGGAATCCACAACGGAAGGCACGGAATTTGCATTTCAGTTGTCCAGGATATGGCAGAGCACGCTTCTTCCGAGTGACTCACCTTCTCGGACGAATCGACGTTTCATCCATCGGTATACTAAACCACCGTAATGTACGAATTTAGGTGTCACAAAAGCCTGGCGTCGTCAAAGATAAAGGGACACACCGATTATACGTGATGGCGCCTCGCCTCAGTTTCACCTGGAGTTGTCGCGTTATCTTGAAAATCCAACCTCATAGGCCCTACGTTGGATTGGAAGAGGTGGACAACAAGATCTTGTTCACCGCTTTTGGCCTCCCACGTCACTAGACCTCACACCTTGCGATTTTTTTTCTGTGGGGGCAAATAAAGGATAAGAGTCTTTGTCACAGCTATGGCACCTACTCTTCACGAACTGAAAAATCGAACTGTTGACGCTGTGGATTCAAAAACAGGTAACAGTTGATTCGAGTGCGTTATGGAATGGACTATCGTTTCGATGTTCCTCTAGCAATGCGTTATTCGAAAAATGTTCAAATGTGTGTGAAATCTTAAGGGACTTAACTGCTAAGGTCATCAGTCCCTAAGCTTACACACTACTTAACCTAAATTATCCTAAGGACAAACACACACACCCATGCCCGAGGGAGGACTCGAACATCCGCCGGGATCAGCCGCACGGTCAATGACTGCAGCGCTTTAGACCACTCGGCTCAGCGCGTGGTGCTCATGTTAAGTGTATGTATGCTAACATGAAACTTTGAACCTTTTTCTATCCATGATTCTTCGACAAAGGGGAAGAAAGCTGCAAAAGCGAGACAACTCATTAACTAGCAAAAATAATAGTTTATTCAAAAGTTCAGTGACTGGACATATTTCTTTCTACAAGTTTATTTCTAAACCATGGTTCAACAATGTTTGTAACTGGTTAACATCGAAAAGTGTCTGTTTTTGAAACCTTAAAATTCATGGGGAAATATTCCGGTGTTAGTGACTGTTGAATCACTAAAACCGCACCATCAAAAAGGATAGCAAATAACGAAATTTTATTTATGGTGTGTCATTCCATGCTGCTCCAAATCTATGCCACGGTCCATTAATCGTTGTAGTTGGCAAGTGACGGCGCGCTAGTTTTTTCGAAACCCAAGATCAGAGGTTTCCCATGTGAGAGAGATCTGGAGAACGTGCTGGCAATTACTGAACGTAAAACACGCTGGACAGCGTTACTCATATCTAGTTTGTGCAGCTGCGCTGAAACGCTAACCATTTGCATATCGGTGCATCGCCCTTTAGGCGAAGCTGACTTTTGTTGCACGCCGTCTGTATGATGCCGCAATTTTAATTGCAAGTAGTGTAAATCAGAAATGTCTAATCGAAAACACTGGCGAGTTTCTTTCTGTTACGGGTATTGTAGTAACTACTGAGAAACGAGGGGTGTTCAATAAGTAATGCGAAAATTTTTTCTGAAAACAATTTGTTTTATTCAGGCTTCCGGACACCATATTATTCCTCACTCTTCTGGCTACATAACCCGGTTGTTCAACATGATCTTCGTTCAATGCGACCGCCTTACGGCACCTTACTGGTAGTGCCCGCATGGTGCCACTCTACGTGTCGACGTTGGAGACGACGTCTTGCTGCATCAATAACTTCCCAATCATAAACGTTGTGCATCCCTTATTGGTACAGACAGACAGAAGTTTTTTGTTAGGCGGCAAGCACACATTTGAGTACCCAAACTACTGGAAGAGTGTGTCAGCAACACCAACAGCGACATCCACTTGAGCAGCGACGTGTCTGTGATCCTTTGAACACCTCGAATGAGAGTGTCTGCACGTTCCAATACTGCAAGAATCACAACCGTGTGGGGCTGGCCGGTACGCGGGAGATCGGACAGGTTTGCGCGACCTTGTTGCGATGATGACAGAAGCTTCACCCAACGACTTACCGTGCTTTCGTTCAGTGCCAGGTCTCTGTTGACATTTTGCAAGAGCCTATGAATATCTGCGATACTGTGGTTTTCTGCCAAAAGAGAGTCAGTTGTTTGGAACGGATCTCCTTTACAGACGCCATTTTGTTGGCTGTGTATATCGTTGCCCCTATCGGAACTACAGGAACTGAAGCTGGAACATTCCACGAACTCCCACAAAAAATTCTGCATTTTTTCAATCGAAATTGGCAGTGAAAAAAATGTGTCAGATTACTTACAGAACGCCCCTCGTAATTTATCTTTCTCCACATTTGGCAAAACTTACCCATCCTGTAAAAGAAAAGGAAGCAACATTTCCGTTGAGGTTTCGGCCGACACTCACCTGTATGGTCCACGCCTTCACCTCATCCGGACCAGCAGTGAAGAAGTACTGCAGCTGAAGTGCTTTGTAACCCTGCACTATGATCTTGTCCAGCGCACTGTAACAAAAACACAGACATGATTGCCATGTCACATTGAACGCCCACAGTCATTCACTTCAGATGTGGAGTGGCACAGTTTCATGTGCCGAACGGTTCTCATTTCTGAAACTACCTGCCGGATTATAACTGAGTGCCGAAGCAGTAGTCGGTAAGAACATTGTGAGCGAAAGGAAAGATTCCGGTTTCGAAACCCAGTCCACCAAGCAGTTTTAATCTACCAGAAACTTTCAGAATAACGTACACTCCGCTGCAGACAGAAAGATTATATTCTTCTATTTCTGCATTCAGTTCTTCATTACAGGGTGCTCATGTTAACGACGAATGAACTGGAAAGTAAAGCCCCTAACGCAACAGAAATTATTTTTCGATACCTACTATTTCAGAACATAACAATAATCCTTCAGCATTTCATTTCACTTAACACTGCTTTCCAAATAAGTTTGATAATCATTTTCCAAATAGAGCAGGAAGGCACCAGGTGGGGTGAAGAGCACGCTATGCGAAATTTCTTTGTTTGAGGGCAAGTGAAAACAAAACTTAATATTTGCAACTATAACTATGGCCATCATGTCACTGTGCCCTAAGTTAACACTGTTTTTTTTTTTTTTAGATGTAACAGAGAGAACGTAGTGTACGTGGTCGCAACGTACGGATGCACAAACACTTTTACACTGTCTACACTATGTGGTCAAAAGTATCTGGACACCCAGCTGAAAATGACTTACAAGTTCGTGGTGCCCTCAATGAGTAATGCTGGAATTCAATATGGTGCTGGTCCACCCTTAGCCTTGATGACAACTTCCACTCTTGCAGGCATACGTTCAATCAGGTGCTGAAGGTTTATTGCGGAATGGAAGCCCATTCTTCACGGACTGACGCACTGAGGAGAGGTATCGATGTCGGTCAGTGGGGCCTGGCCCGAAGTCGACGTTCTAAAATATCCCAAAGGTGTTCTATAGGATTCAGGTCAGGACCCTGAGCAGGCCAGTCCATTACAGGGATGCTATTATCGTGTAACCACTCCGCCACAGGCCGTGCATTATGAACTGAACAAATGCTCGATCGTGTTGAAAGATGCAAACGCCATCCCCGAACTGCTCTTCAACAGTGGGAAGCAAGAAGGTGCTCAAAACATCAATGTAGGCCTGTGCTGTGATACTGTCATGGAAAACAACAAGGGGTTCAAGCCCCCTCCGTGAAAAACACGACCACACCGTAACACCACATCCTCCGAATTTTACTGTTGGCACTGCACACGCTGGCAGATGATGTGAATCGGGCATTCCCCATACCCACACCCTGCCATCGGATCGCCACATTGTGTACCGCGATTCGTCACTCCACACAACGTTTTTCCACTGTTCAATCGTCCAATGTTTACGCTTGTTACACCATGCGAGGCGTCGTTTGGCATTTGCCGGCGTGATGTGTAGCTTATGAGCAGCCGCTCGCCCATGAAATCCAAGTTTTCTAACCTCTCGCCTAACTATCATAGTACTTGCAGTGGGTCCTGATACAGTTTGGAATTCCTGTGAGATGGTCTGGATACATGTCTGCCTACTACATATTACGACCCTCTTCAACTGTCGGCGGCCTCTGTCAGTGACCAGACGAGGTCGGCCTATACGCTTTTGTGCTGTACGTGTCCCTTCACGTTTCCACTTCACTATCACATCGGAAACAGTGGACCTAGGGATGTTTAGGAGTGTAGAAAACTCGCTTACAGATGTATGACACAAAAGTTACCGACGTGATTGTGGCCGCAAAAAGGGAATTAACAGAATGTTAAAGTGGAGTGGTAGTTGGTGCAGGACGCATAGGACATTTCATTTCGGATATCGTCAGGGAATTCAATATTTCGAGATACACAGTATGAAAGGAGTGCAGAGAACACTAAATTTCAGGCATTACTTCTCACCATGGACAACTTAATGGCTGAAGGCCTTCACGTAACGACCGAGAGCAGCGGCGTTTGGGCATAACTGATAGTACTCTAACACGAGCAAAAGTGCGTAAAATAACCGCAGAAATCAAAGTCGGACGTACGTCGAACGTTATCCGTCAGGGCGGTGTGGCGGAATTTGTCGCTAAGGAGCTATGGCAGCAGACGCCCGATGCGAGTGCCTTTAATAACAGCACGTCATCGCCTACAGCGCCTCTCCTAGGTTCGGGACATTAGACGACTGGAGAACGGTTGCCCGGTCAGATGAGACCCGAGCTGATGGTAGGATTCGACTGTGGTGCACACCCATCGAAGCTGTGGACCCAAGTTGTGAACAAGGCACGGTGCAAGTTGGTGGTGACTGCATAATTGTGTGGAATTTGTGTACGTGGAATGGACGGGGTCATCTGGTTCAAATCAATCGATCATTGACTGGAAATGGTTATGTTCGGCTACTTGGAGACCATTTGCAGCCATTCATGGATTTCATGTCGCCAAACAACGATGGAATTTTTATTGGTGTCAGTGTGTCGTGTCACTGGGGGCCACAATTATTCGAGACTGGTCTGAAGAATATTCTGGACAATGCGAGTAAATGATCTGGCCATTCAAGATCACCCGATATGAATCCCATCGAACATTTATGGATCATAATCGAGAACTCAGTTCGGTCACAGAGTCCTGCGGCGGCAACACATTCGCAATTGTGGACTACTATAGAGGCAGCACGGATCAGTATTTCTGCAGAAGACTTCCAACGACTTGTAAGTCTATACCACTCCGAGTTGCTGCATTACGCCTGGCAAAAGGAGGTCCGATACGATATCGGGAGGTATCTCATGACTTTTGTCACCTGTGTATGCTAAAGGTGAGTTTTGGAGTAGTGAAGTCACTCTCAGCCAAGTGGAAATCTTTCAGTTCGACGTCATATAGGCAGAAGAAAGGAAGATTTGCGATGACCGTTCCACTGACGATCAAGTAATTAGTGATCTCATCTTTCCAAAGGAACGATCCCGGTATCCACCTTAGTCTATTTACAGAAACCACGGTAATCCTAGATCTGGATGGGTGGACGCAGGATTACAGGCACTCTTCCGCATGCGAGTACGCTATCTTAACCACTGCGCCGGTTTCTGGGTCAAATTCACCGGTCATTAGTTCAAGCACCTTCTCAGCTGGAGGGGGGGGGGGGGGGGGGGGGGGGGTAGGAGGACGCGTGAAACACGTTCGAGTCCTTCCTATCAAATAAAAATCTGAATCGAGCGACGCTAAGAACTAGGGCACTTATGACAATCGAAAACATATAGAGATTATGAGTCAAAAAGAAACAACGTGGCAAGAAAAGTTCGGTCCTGACGAAGGCAAAGGCTGTTGTTGAGTGATAGCGCAGAGTGCCAAAACTGGCTTTTATAAAGTAACTAGATGACAAACCTGGCACTGACCGGGTATTCATTTTGACAATTTTCCATTAGGGAAAAAAAATGAACTGTGTTTGTAGTGAAGTACTGAAAAAATTTGTTATCCATGTATTCGTGGGAACATCTATGAAACTATGCAACATTCTAACTGAGAAATATCCACAATGTGTAACTACAGTATCCTAACTAAACATGATCCCTGATAGTTTCTGTACGAAGGGCGCAGCTGCTTCGCGTGTCTACAACATATTTTCGTAAATGTCTCGTTGGCAACACCTCTTCATAGCTCTATAGACGGTTATCGTTTTCGCCTACAGCCGTTCGCGCTGCGCAGTACAATCGTCAAAAGCGCTTCCAAATGACAAGAATAACCGTAAGTTGTCACAACTGTAGGAGCGTCTTAGTAGTACAGAATAGATGTAGTAAAACATCTTGGATGATGTGGCGTTTTTTCACGTATCTCACTGTTTATGTCATCACATGCTTTGAACTATATGGCATACAATGATATATTTCTGTGGGTACATTCAGCGGCAAAAGTGGATACTCCCTGCAGAATGTGTCGCGAATTGAGTTGATAGAAAATAAGTAACAAACTTAAACGTAGTGCATAGTGCGGTAGTTTTTCCACGCATTTCTGTGTTCATGACGTGTTATCTCTTGAACTACGTGTGGTACCACGATAATCTTTTGTAGCTGCATTTGGCGACCTACGTGGGTACTTCCTGCGAAATTCATTGCGAATACAGTCAGTAGCACAGAACTAATACACCGAAACGTCACGCATTATGCGGTAGTTTCACGTATCTCATTGTTCATGGAATAATATCTCCTGAACTATGATACGTAGGTGGTTCTTACACCACAGCGATTTTTGTGAAACAGCATGAGACATGTATAACACGAGTTTGGTTGAAGTCGGTCCAGTGATCTAGGAGTTGGTGTGGAGAAAACACACACACACACACACACACACACACACACACACTCTCTCTCTCTCTCTCTCTCTCTCTCTCTCTCTCTCTCTCTCTCTCTTTGGGACCCGTACAATAGTAATGAAGATAAAAACCCTACGCTGTGGCACCAGAACAATGGTAATGAAGATATTTAATGTCGTTAGTACCTTTATTTGCTTCCGTGAAAAACACATAACATAAGGACAACGCTGCAGATTCCTATATTGGTATCCGAGGTGGTGCACGGTAAGGTTCTTAGAACGACAGTGATTAATGAAAAATTGAGTATAGTGTTTATTAATGCCCTTCGGGAAATAAATTATTAGAGTAATAGATTCCGAAAAGTTTCTGACGCTGACAAGAGCGATACGAGTACATACTCAGATGTTTTAAACACAACAGTGGAAACTAGAAAACAGAAAGGAGATATGCGACATTCTGATGGCGTTGCTATCTTGCTGGCCGAGAGCAGGGCTCGAAATATCTCAGGTTTGAATTCTCTCTTCATTTCCCCTTACTTACTGGTGGAACTCAGTAAACACTGCATAATTTTTTCGTGAATTTTATATTAACACGGGTGGTCACGTGTAGTTATATCATCCTCATACATTACTACAAAACAGATCAAATTTGGCGTCCTAAAGAACAGCGATGTCCCATTACTCTATTAAAATGAACAAGGCTGTAACTCAAACCGCTAGACGGAACGTTACATTACAAGAAAAGTATAACATTCGTATCGTTCCCCAAACGGAACAAGTATTTTTATTTCATCATGCATAATTAAAACGACCCCAGAAAAGAGGTTCTCGACACTTCACTATCTTAACTTAAGAAGACATTTTTTGATGTACACGAGGCGATGATCAGAGGGTGCATTATCATGGCCGAGATGTGGAATATGCACGTAGGGTGGGAGTCGCTGTTCTAAGATTCCTTAGCGTATGTTCCGAATAGTCTAGACGAAGCAGTTTTCTTTGGATACGCATTATCTATATCAGGGCAGTTCTATATCTCAGCTTTTTACATTGTCGATTATCAATGACAGGTCTAAATCTTGCAAGTATTGGTTGGTCGGTTCGGTGGGTATAGGAATCAAACTACAGGGTCATTAGTCCCTTCTGTAAGTATCTGCCAGATTTTATTCGCGTATCTTGCACCCTCTGAGAGTGCACATCCTTGTGGTACACATACACGGTTCACAGAACTTTCAGTGCACACAGTGTTTGTAGGGAATTGTTTAATTGTAATGATGCTACTTCACGGATTGCTATTTAAGACTCCGCGCTGATGCAAGAAACCCATGCCTGATGAGCAACAACGATATTTTGAAACAATTTCGTCTCCTATTCTCTGCCGTTGGCAACTCAAACACGACGGCACTTTTATTTTCGAAGCCTTTGACGACTAATCGCAGAGGATGAGGGGAAGGTGCAAAGTAGCCGACCTGGCACAAAAATAGCCTCTGTTCAAGTGGCTGTTTAAAGTGTGTGCTCCATTGTAGCATGTACACTGAAATATCTAGCCCAAAGTAAAATTAATCCGAAGTTGAGGACGATTTATCAGAACCTTGTTCCTTAATTTTCAACATTAGCTGCTGAATTCAAATGTAGGTGTCTCTCTCTTTGAGATGACCCCTATAAGGCTGTACCAAAGGTGCAAGCACATAGCCGGACATCCGAAAACAGCACGATATGACAAGCTACTGAACAATCGATTTTAAAAGGAGTATGAAATAGCCACACCACAGAAATATAAGAAGAAAGGTTACGGTTCACCATACGTTAAGAATTTAACAACGAAAATGTTTTACGCATATGAGTTGCGCTTTTGTCGAGTACTGACCAAAATGAGATTCAAAAACAAATTTCTATGCAATGTTTTGACTGTTTTAAACATAATCCAACAGTTCTCGTGTGGTGGTTCGTTACTGTAGATGAGTCGTGGGCTGCACCTCACGTCAGAAATTCAACAGCTATCACGGCAGCGGACGGATACCGGTGGTCAAGCCCAAGGTAGTTTAATCTTCTGCAAAACTTTAACCATAAAGTTTTGTGGGTTTTAAAAGGAATTCTTTCTGTTGATTAACTTGTAAATAACAAAATTGTCGAATGCTAGGCATGTTTACTGCGTCGACTGGGTAGAAAAAACGTAAGAAATGCGCTGGATTACAAATGTGGGAAAAATCATCTTACCTGACGGCAATGAGAGACGATATGGCAATGCGAAAAACTGAGGGATTTGAAATATTAACCATTCTTTCGTAAGCCCTCAGATAATCCTCTGATGCTGTTATGTATGACAAAGTGCTACACGAAAAAGAGCTGCACAAATATCGAGTCGGATTTTGATAGTATTATAGTGGTGCTGAGACTGCTTTAAATGTCCATAAAAGTAAATCCGTGCAAAACGAGAAAAAAGAACTTAGTATCGTATGACTACAACATCAAGTCACTACTGGACGAGGTGAATTCATACAAATATCAGGGTTTAACGTTTTATAAGTATATCAAATGGAACGATTGCATAGGCTCTGCGTAGGTAAAGCAGGTAGGAGACTCCGGGTCAGTGGAGGAATACTAGGGTAACGCAACCAGTCTATAAAGGAAACTGCTTACGTGACACTCATGTGTTCCATTCTACTATATTCTTCAAATGCGAGAGACCCGATCCAAATAATAATGACCAGATGCATACTGAAGGACAGAACGAATGGTCATGTGCTTGTTTGACCTTGGGAGTGTGTCACGCACATCATGATGAAAAGTAACTGGTAGTCACCTGAAGATAGACGCAAACTACCCCGAGAAGGCTTACTTATAAAGTTTCAAGAACTAGCTTTAAATGATGAATCCCGCAAAGATCCCGAGGATAAGATTAGACCAATTATATCGCGCACGGAGGAGTTCAATCAATCATGTTCCCGCGTTCCGATTGTGAATGGAACGGGAAAAGTTCTGATAGTTGGTACGGTAGAGTGTACCTTCTGTCAGGCACTTCAGAGTGGTTTTGTTGAATACTGTTGTAAGTTTTTCACCTTGCAGATGTTGTATGTTGAAATAAGATTACTTAATTGTCGAATATTATACAGGGTGTCTCCGACGATAGGTTATACCTGAAGACTCTGCACATGCGCAACAAATCGGAGTGTGTGTGTGTGTGTGTGTGTGTGTGTGTGTGTGTGTGTGTGTGTGTGTGTGTGAGTGAGTGTGTGAGTGCGCGGGTACGTACATCACTTTCCTGGCCTTTTACGAAGGCGTTTTGGGAGCACACCGCGCGTTCTGTGTGAGAATTTTACGGAAACGCTGATTCGGTGACTGTAGCACGAAGGAAAAGTTTGCAGTGATCGTGGATTGCGTAATGTAAATTATGCTCCAGGTATTCCCCCTTACCCTGAGAGGGGTCAAAATGTTTCAGTGGACCCGTTAAGCAATGGCCACACAAAAATCGGGCGACCGAGGTCATCAAAAACGGGATAATCCGTGGAGAGTGTAAATCGGCCTGCTCGTGATGATCCTAATCACTCCACTGGTAACTGTGCAAATTCCTTAAATCTGCATAGAGCACCACTGCACCGAATCTACAAAAATATCTTAAACTGCACCCTTACAAAGTCTAACTGATGCAACAATTAAAGCCTCAGGATGCTATACATATCCTGTAGTTTGTTAATGATGTGACTGAGTGACCATTTCACATCATCTTGTTTTCTGACCAGGCTCATTTTCACCTGAACGGTCACACTAATAAGCAAAATTGGCGCTGCTACACTGCAACGAATCCCAAACAGAAGCATGAGAAACACCTACATTCGACAAAAGTTACTATGTGCGCTGTGACGTTTACTCGAGGAATAATTGGCTCGTACTTTTTCGAGGACAAGGGCTGTAGTGCAGTTACAGTGAATTCGGAGTGTTGTGTGTCGACGTATAACAACTTCTTGGTGCCTGAATTGCAAAAACTTACCCGGTTACAACCGAAGAACTTGATTTCAGAAAGATGAAGCCACAGCACACACGCACAATGCGTATATCCTGCAAGTTTGTGAAATTTACCATGGTAAATTATTCTCCAGGAAGGGACATAAATTAGACCACGCGCAGCCCAGATTTGAGTCCCTTGGCTTGTTTGTTATAGAGATAAACATAAAGAAAATACCCGTAGCGAAGTGGCAGCCATCCCAGTGTTTAAATGACTAGCCGTCATCCAAAATTTTGTACATCGTTTGAATGAGTGCCGTAGGCGTGCTGGACTGTACTTAAATGACATTACTTTTAGGAAGTAAATTACTAAACTGCTTATCTTAATAATAAATAACGATTCTGTCGATAGGCTTCAACTTTTATTTTATAAACTTTCTTTTGAGACACCCTGTACAAGCGGGAAAAAGTGAACAGCGAATTACTGGAGTCTCAGTATCCCACATGGGACGTACGTGAACGAAGGGATCGGACAGAAACGGAAACTGTGTCCGGCGAAGACGAGCGAGCGAATAGTTTTGAGCCGCTCACAATGAAATTATGGCAGAGGGTTTGGGACAGGCGGTGGCGGTGCCGGTGCCGACAGAAATCACGTACCTGCCTGCGGAGGCGCCGGCTGGAGCTATAGTTATACGTAATATAACGACACGGGCGCCGCCGGAGAGGCAGGGAGAGGCCTGCCTGCAATTACTCGGAACCCTTTGCCGCTCGGCCAGATGAAATGGACGGACGTAATGCCATTGTTTTACGAGGCGCTGCCCTGCATTTGGGGCCGGAGGAATAGTCGTTACAATTGCTCGCCGCCGTCCGGCCCCGCATCATCATGATCATTATTCGTAATGATCGTGATTGCGAAGGACGCCAAACAGTCCTCCCGCGCCGCCCACTAAACCGATGCGCAGATGTATGTGTGAACCAAGAAGCCGCCTCCCACGTCATCAGATCTGAAGTGAAGACGCCGTTCTACTAATGTTACGAAAACTTACGGTATCACGGACGAAATCTTTCGTTTCTGATAAAGTGTTAGCCGTGCCCAACAATCAGGGCAGGTCAAAGATGCGTGCCACACTTGTGTGTTGTACCATCATCGACTAGTTCACTTAAGCCATACGTGTACACTTCAGGACTAGTGCACTTCGTTACTGTTCCAAGAACAGCTCTAATAAACACCAGGTTACAGCATTAGAAATTTAATGGTCTTTCGTCAGTGACTTCTTATAAGTTCTCCAGCGTACCTCACGGGACTAGAACCCCTGGACAAAAGGAAGTTTGGAAAGTAAGAGGCGGGTATTCAAAAAATGGTTCAAATGGCTCTGAGCACTATGGGACTTAACATCTTTGGTCATCAGTCCCCTAGAACTTAGAACTACTTAAACCTAACTAACCTAATGACATCACACACATCCATGCCCGAGGCAGGATTCGAACCTGCGACCGTAGCAGTCACGCGGTTCCGGACTGAGCACCTTAACCGCGAGACCACCGCGGCCGGCAGGCGGGTATTGCCAATATTAAAGTTTGTGAGGTCAGGAGGCGAGATGTGCCTGGAGAGATCATTGGGTCTCCCTCTTATGAGTCGTCACACGAAGTTTTACTTATGTTTCAGCAGATATCTGCAATTTCGTTTTGAAATTTGTAACTGGAGTTAGCCCAAACAAATACTGATTATACAGTCTTCCATGCGACGCCTGGGGAAACTTTGTTCCCAGTTACAAAGTGGGATTTTTTCGATAAAGCGATTTATGCGATTTTTGTTTTACCGATATGTAGAACACGGACAGTGAAACACGATGAATAACTAGTTCTCCAGCAGCGCTACCGCCACGCAGCAGCGCCCCTCAGTTGCTGCAGGAGTACTTCGTGTTTCACGGTTCCTGTTAATACATGCCCGTAACACAAATATGACATTACGCTAATTTGCGACCGCTCTATCGAATAGGCATGTAAAATTCAATTTTAAAAATTATCCTGTTTGTGTAACAGGAAAGAAACTGGCGTTTTCCGTTGAGAACGAGCGTCACAAGAAAGACAAGACGAATATTATTCGTTTGGTCTGACTCCAGCTACACAACGCCAATAATGAAACTGCAAAAATCTGGCGAAACGCCAGAGAAAATGCGCCTGGAAACACTTAGGTTGTAATACGTGATGCACACAGTTTCCTAATTCTAGTACGCCTTCTTAGTCGAAGGGGCATTAAATAATGTTCTTTACTCGAGATTCTGAAATAGCGTTCTGTCATCGCAGAACCAGAATGGTAAGCGAATATTTTGTGCTGTTTCTTTCAGCGACTCGAGAAACAAATATTTTATGGAAGCTACGTAACTGGATACAGTGCACCATGTTCCATCATATGACAGTCGAATTAAGAGTCTATGAATGATGACAGTTCGAATGAAAGCTGCGAATTCTCGACGGTGCCGACAGGAAATAAAACAAAGCACTTTTTTGAGTCCAGGAAAGATTAATGTAACTGATTAAAATTGCCTTTTCCTCGATTACTGTATAATTGCGAAGAAAGGACGACAGCGTTAAAACCGAATGTAGCTGGAAACAGTACAACTGCATCCTTCACGTCTTCTTGAAAAACTGTGAGAACGATGAGTCTAATGGCGGGTATTGCCACGTAAATAAATTCCCCGTTCCCACCGATCCACCCCTTGCCACAAGTAAGCCACACAGTCTTCACTAAAAGCACAAAACTCTGTAAGTCCTACGATCGACACTGGCATTCTTCTACTCCGTGTTCTGCATTCATACCCTGCCTCCGTAACAATCATCAACGCGGCTGAAAACCTTCTATTTCCCGGTGGTGAAAACTGACGTTTACTTTCAAGTAACTGCAACAGGAATTAATTTCACTCATATAAATCACAAATGCAGCTGTTAGACGTGAAAAAAAAAGAATGCTGCTTTGGCATTACACCAGGTACACTTCTTATCGCCGGCCGTTGTGGCCGAGCGGATCTAGGCGCTTCAGTCCGGAACCGCGCTGCTGCTACGGTCGCAGGTTCGAATCCTGCCTCGGGCTTGGATGTGTGTGATGTCATTAGGTTAGTTAGGTTTAAGTAGTTTTAAGTTCTAGGGGACTGATGACGAAAGATGTTAAGTCCCATAGTGCTTAGAGCCATTTGAACCATTTTGAACTTCTTATTGTTGGTGCTTGCGTACGTTGTTATGACAAAGTCATTATATTAAAGCAAAGAACATTAGTTTGTGGAGGAAGTCGAAACGAGGAAGTTCTAGGAGTTTTCGTATCGATAGTCACCCTCAGATGATATTAGCAGCTATCGAATGTGTGATAAACGTGAAAGTGTCGAAGTATGGAGAATCAAGTATATGGGGGAGACCAAATACTCATATGTTTATACGCAACTTTGACTTGTATTCAGCTTTTATCAGTTTTTATTAACATTGTTATTTTTGCATTTATAAGTTTAGTTTTCCGACCTTTGGATATTAATCTATCTTTCCACTCCTAAAACGTACTCCATCTACATATCAAATCTGCCTACGTATATGTTCATACATGGCACATGAACAAAATGAACTGAATGTAATGAACTCGTATCTTCAGTATAGCCACAGGCATCTATATACTAATACTAATACTACTACTACTACTAGAAATTTGAAACGGTTTAACTGTATTCTTGAAGGAAACATTACTATTTACCTTGTTGTGTTGTGGTCTTCTAGATATTTCTTCCTCTCCACCTCGTCCATATCCAACAATTTATTTTCAAAGACTCCAGAAAAGGGGATGATTATGGAACCTGGGTCATTTTTATCAACCCATTCTTTGATTTTAATTAACCTAAGGGAAAAGAACAGATTAAATCCTTCAATGTTTTATTATTATTTTTAGGGAAACTTCTTGCAAATGACTGCAAGAAGTAAGAGTATGAAGAGCAAGTGACTATTTTGTTAAAACTGAATTACTGTGCAACAGATACAGGGAGATAGGGTAAATGCGTATAGTTATCCATCAACAAAAATTTAAAAACACCCGTCACAATAACAACAGAATTCTCCCTCTTCACTCTGCGGTCTGACAAAAATTTTCTTCAAACATCGAAACGACAATGTGGGGCATACTTTATACTGAAACGTGTTCATTAATATCAATATGAAAATAAATGTATCTGTACTCACCATTTATTCTTTTTTCTAATGTAGTCCTTTTCAGAGAGGTTAACCAGGTATATCACAGGTTTGGTGGTGATGAACATATGCTTGTTTAGGACCTCGATCTGCAGGCGAAAAGAAATTTCTCTTACTGTACAGTCGTTGTCATTCAGCTTTGTAAAGATACGTAAGGCTATGACAATGAAATAAATGTTTTCGACTTACCTTATTATCGGACAGAGACAATACTTTAATGTTTTTAAATGTACAATACAACCATCAAATTTGATGTTATACTTGGTGTCCTCCCACCATCAAAGTTGTACAATTGGGAAAAAAACGAGCGATGAAATGGAAGATGTATGTCGCCTACAGAAAAATTAAACTTTTGGAGAAAAGAAAAGCACCTGTAGGAGTAAAAAGTGCACGAATGAAATGAAAGTGCTAAGGAAAGACAGAAAGGTTTTGTGGAAGGAATATAGCCTATAAAGGCGTTACATAAAGGACACGAACCTTAAGACGAAGCAAATGAAGAAGAGAGAGGGAATGTGGCAACTAGGAGAAGAGTTCGACAGTGTGCTGAAAGACCTAGGTCGAAAGACGTCCCCTGGACTATACGACATTCATTTAAAATTATTGAGATCCTAAAAGTAGTGGACAACTTCTGATATTTGAGAAGAAAAATAAATCACGATGCGCGAAGTAGATAGGATATAAGATAGACTGGATAAAGCAATAAAAGTATATCTGAAAAAGAGGGATTCTTAACAATGAATGTGTATTTAACTGTTAGAAAGATTTTTCCGAAGTTGTTTTGTCTGGAACGTAGCCTGTTACAGAACTGAAGCGTGGGCAATAAAATATTCAGACTTGGAAGAGAAAAGAAGATTTTGAAATATGGCGCTAAAGCAGAATGGTGAAGATTTGATGGGTAGATCGAATAAGCAATGAAGAGGGTTTGAAACGAACTGGGCAGCAGGAAAGAAATTTATGGTGCAACTTGACTAATAGAAGAGATCGGCTGATAGGGCAAACAGGAGGCAAATTTACAGAAGGAGACCAAGGACCGACTGTACCAAGCACGTCCTCATGGATTTAGGTTGCAGCAGTTATGCAGAAATGAAGAGGCTTGCACAGAATAGACTAGTGAGAAGAGCATCTATCCAGTCCTCGGACTGAAGACTACAACACAAAACGAATGGAAAGGTAGTTCAAACTAACTGTCCTCTTTATATCTGTCAAAATCAAGCAGAGTTTTTGGTTCAAATGTCTCTGAGCACTATGAGACTTAACGTCTGAGGTCATCAGTCCCCTAGAACTTACAGCTACTTAAACCTAACCAACCTAAGGACATCACAAACATCCATGCCCGAGGCAGGATTCGAACCTGCGACCGTAGCTGTCGCGCGGTTCCAGACTGACGCGTCTAGAACCGCTTGGTCACACCGGCCGGCAGGGCTTTTGGTTCTTCACATTTTCGATAAGGACGTTTACGAATAAAAGCTCCCCGTCTTTTCAAAGTGTTGTTAATTTTGTTTTGTGAAACTCATAAACATTGTCAGAATACACATTCCAAGTGTCAATCTGCTCTAATATGGAGTTATGGTCGAGAATCTAGCCTTACATAAATTTAGGTCTCATTGTTGAGCGGATTGCATAACTGACTTGATTTTCTTTAACAGACTCGCACGTTTCTGGAAAATATCTCTAGGACAAAGAACTCAAGATTTTTTCTCGTAACGGGCATACATGGTCCAAAATTGTAGTTATTAGAGTTCCAATTCTCTGTGACGGGTAGAACAGGAACCGAAGTACTTTAGTATTGTTCGTGGTTAGTACTGTTACGAGCCCTGGTAGGTCATACAGAGGGCGTGAACAGCGTCAGATGTTGAGTGATGGAAATGGAAATGAGCGTTTGGCGCCATTGGCCGGGAGGCCCCTTGGGGAGCAGGTCCAACCACCTTGACGCAGGTCTTATTACATTCGACGCCACATTGGGCGACCTGAGCGCCGGATGGGTATGAAATGATGATGAAGACAGCACAACACCCAATCCCTGAGCAGAGAAAATCTCCGAATCAGCCGGGAACCAAACCCAGGCACGTTGGTCGGCAATCCCTCACGCTCACCACTCAGCTATCGGGGCGGACATGTTGAGTGATAGCTGCGAAGGACACGGAGGTGTCAAGTGCTCTTGCGAGACAGCCTTATCAGAACCTGACAGTTTAAAAAAGAGCTCCATTCTGGTCTATGTTAGGCCGGCTGGTCGAATAGTGGAATATTCAGGTTTGTCGGTCATTCATATGTGATAGTGGTCCAATTTGGACCGCATAAGAATGTGAGGCTAGCCGCGATAAATTGCAGTTTTGCACTACCGCAAGATGACCTTCGCTGGCGAGTGTTGCAGCGATGTGGGGAGAGGTCTCTTTCTTCCAGTTTTGGAGAGGCACAGTGGTATTACTCCTGGAGTCATAGTGTGGGGACCCATCGGATATGGATTCAGGTCACGGCTGCTAGTGATGAGGGAAGCCTCAGGGCACAAAGATACGATACAGACATCCTGCGTCCTCTCATGCAACAGTATCGTGTTCAACTGGACAAAGCTCGTATATACCTGGAACCTGTCTTCATGAACCGTCTGCGTGATGTTGTAGTACTCCAACGACCAGCGAGATCCCCGTACATGTACCCGCCAGAACATCTGTTGGATCAGCTTGGACGTCAGCTTCGTTCTAGTGCTAGTGTCCAGAATATAAGGACCAGTTTCAGCAACTGTGGGGCAGCCTGCCCCACGCAGAGGTTACAGCAAATTTATGACACACTTCGCAAGTGAATCATTCCATGCGTATAAGTCAGGGAGAATGCAACCCCATATTGATAAATGGGTTCATTCTGCCAAAGTCTTTGTAAAGGGAGCAGTACATTGGCTGACTCCTTGAGGAACGCCTCTGTCGCAGCGTCTGCCACAGGAGGAGTCGGCTGAGTATCTCCGTGGAGCTTCCGCGAGCAGTAAATCAACCTGTAACGAAACGTGCTGCTCATCCTCTATCTGTCCTATCTGGTACGGATCCCAGGCTGACGTGCAATACTCAGTTACGACCTTTGTTGATGGACTATATTTCCTGAGGATTCCTTCGGTGAATCTCAGTCTGGCATCAGGCTTACCCAGATTAATTTTGTGTGGTCATTCCACTTCAAATCTCCCCGTTCGCACACTCCTACATATTTCATGGAAGTAAAAGCTTGCAGTGATTGTTCTACAATCGTGTAATCATACAATAAGGGGAATTTCTCTCTATGTGTTCGCAATACTTTTGTTTGTGTTGAAGGTCTATCACCACTTCCTACACCAAACGTCTATCATCTGCAGGTCTTCCTGCATTTCAGTACAATTTTCTAGCGTTGCTACTTCCCTATATACAACACATCATCAGCGAAAAGCCTTGTGGAACTTTTGACGTTATCAACAAAGTCATTTGTATATATTGTGAAAAGTAATGGTCCTACAACACTCCACTGGGGCACGCCAGAAAGTACTTTTACGTGGGAAGACATCTCTACGTTGAGAAGGACATGCTGTGTTTTGTGTACTAGAATTTCTTCAATTTAATCACGCAGTTGGTCTGATATACCGCACGCTCGTATTTTGTTCATTAGGCGGCAGTGCGGAAGTGTATCGAATATCTTCTGGATGAGAACAACACGGCGTCAGCCAGGGCACGGGTATCTACTGATTTCTGTTTCTCGCAAACAAATAGAGCGAGCTTGGGTCTTACACGATCGTAATTTACGGAACAACCGATGTTGATTTCTACAGTGTAGATTTCTGTCTCCAGAAATGTTATAATAAGCGAGCATAAAACTTGTTCCAAAATTGTACAACAGACCAGTGTCAGAGACAATGCCCCTTTGTTTCGTGTGCCTGTTCGAGAACCCTTTTTGAAAAGAGGAATGATAGTGCTTTTGTACAATAATTAGGAACGCTTCGCTCCTCCAGAGACCTAGGGTACATTGTTGCTAGAAGAGGGCTAAGCTCTTTCCCGTACTCTTCGTAGACTCGAACTGCTCTCCCGTGCTCAGGTCCAGTGGCCTTTCCTTTGTTAAGTGATTTGACTGCTTTACTTTCTTTGTCAGGCAGCGGAAAAACTTGGTGTGCTGCAACTCTCTTAAATGAAGGTGATGTAATACGATTTGAAAGTTGATGCCATGCTCCACGGCCGTAACAAGTATAAGTACAATACGTGGCTGGATAGTTGTGGAACAATACTACCGTCAATTCAATCAATTTTCAACTGTAATATACATTTCGTCTTAATCGTTTAAGATAGTTTTATATCAGATCGTTCACTATTCTCGTATTCAGTCGTCAGTCATGGAAAATGGCGGACAACTATCAAGTTCGCCGTGAAAATTCGCATTTCCATTTTGCGATGCATCAAAGATAAGCACACTTATTTACGGTTTTCTGACCATCACTACGCCTCGTTTCAAAACTATGAAAACTGTCTCATCAGTTAACCATTTGCTACTGATTATGTCCGCCGCTCGAGGTCTCGCGGTAGCGTTCTCGCTTCCCAAGTACGGGGTCCCGGGTTCGACCCCGGCGGGGTCAGGGATTTTTACCTACCCCGACATGACTGGGTGTTGTTGTGTCATCTTCATTCATTCCCATTACGGTCGGAGGCAACGGAAAACCACCTCCATTAGGACCTTGCTTAGTACGGCGGTGCGGGCCTCCCCTACGCTCTGTCAAGAAGCAACCGTTGTTCTTGCGGGAAGGAAGGTTGGGTTTTAACATTCTGTCAACGAGAGCTTTACAGCTCATGCCACAGGTGGAGAAGGAAATCGGCTGCGTTCTTTCCAGAGGAAACAATTCGGTATTAGTTTCAAAAGGTCGATTCTGAAAGCTACCATAGGTACTTTTTATTCGTTTTATCATCATGCTCTTTGTCATAACACCACTTCAATGGTTATTTTTCTTGAACTGAGTATTATTTTTATGTATAAAGTCAGCTTCAACAAGTTTGCCACGTTCTGAAACACGTCGTCATAGACTGCAGTCCCTCGTTCGCTATCTTCTTTGATGTCTGCACTATTATTCCAAGTCAGTGTGTCACATTCCAGACTGTACAGCTCCGCACTGTGAACGGGTTTCTATGATCAATCACACTTCTGCCATAACCGGAGGTTCAAAATGGTTGAAATGGCTCTGAGCACATGGGAATTAACATCTGAGGTCATCAGTCCCCTAGAACTTACAACTACTTAAACCTAACTACCCTAAGGACATCACACGCAACAATGCCCGAGGCAGGATTCGAACCTGCGACCGTAGCGTTCACGCGGTTCCTGACTGAAGCGCCTAGAACCGCTCGGCCACAACGGCCGGCTAAGCGGAGTTTCCTGTTGCATGATGATTAGTCGCGGGAATAAAAGCGCGAAAGATTATCACAAATTGGTCACACGGGGTATTCACTTCTTCACAAATCAACAACCGCTACAAAAGTATATTGCAAGAATACACAAAGCAAAAGTCAATACAGAGTAAGACAATGATCCTCCTAATCAAGAAACTTACTCAGAAATTCCAATGGAAATGCAATAAATGGAAAACTCCACGAATAAGAGTAAATAGTGTCCAACACCGAAAACAACGTGCAGAAAATAATAAAATTGTGATATCTCTTTAAGAGTATTAGTTTCAGATTAAGGGGGAAAATAATATAATGATACTTGGGGGTGCTCTGTCTGCTTTGGCTAAAAGAGACAAGGAACAGCTCAGCTTTTACCAGTTTTAAATGACGAGAAAAATGAAGGATTTTGTCACAATTTGGACTAGTTACTGTATGGCTGCAAAATATGGATACACTTAAAGGCTGGTGTAAAGCCACTAAGAGCAATGGAAATGTGGTTATGCCGGAGGATGACGAAAATCGGTTGGACAGAAATGAAGAATTCATGTTCATTGAAATAAATATACAAAGTCGGAAATTCTTGACTGGCGTCGTGTACAAGCCGCCAAAAATAAGCTCAATGAGTTCCTTCCAGTCGGAATTACATTCACTTCAGTGTCAATACGAACATGTCATCATAATGGGTGACTTGAACATAGACCTGCTAAGATACACTCCCTCCGCAATAAACCTAAGAAGACTGTTTAGTTGGAATAGCATGAACATTCTTCCATTACAACCTACACACCATACGGCGCACAGCCATACTCTTAAAGACGTGATCGCAACGAAACAGACTGACAAAGTAAGAGATGTTGGTCAATCATCGGCCCCTGGCGTCTCAGCACATGATGTAATATTCCTGGCCTACTCTGTGCAGCCCCCAAGAATAAAATCGCGTTACATAACTTGTAGGAACATGAAACGTATTGACCTTGACGCTCTAACAGCCGATTGCTCAGAAATCTCATGGCATCAAATAATCAGAGAACCTACAATCGACGGCAAAATTAATGAACTTGGTGATAAACTCACTGCCCTCTATGACAAACATGCACCTGTGCGCACAGTCCGTGTAAGAAAATCTCCTGCTCCATGGCTGACAGCTGAATTACGTCAAATGATGACTAATAGAGATGCTGCCCACAGGCGTTTCAAGGCAGATCCGAAACCCGAGCGTTTCGAAGAGTATAGAAAGCTACGGAACAGAGTGAAACAATGCATTCGCAATGCCAAAATCAGGCACGCTCGCTCCCTTGTATGCAGCGATCTGACACCCACGACTCTATGGAAGAATCTCCGTAGTTTGGGGGTCGGAAAGGCAAAATCGGAAACTACTTTTCATGTGTCAGCTAACGAATTAAATGAATCCTCTCTGCACCTCTGAATACCAGCTCGGCTGATAATTACCGTCCACAAGAATCCCCAAACAGGATAACTAACAACGATACCTTCCATCTAAAACATGTAACAACAAATACGGCAAGAAAAGCAATAATGAGAATCTCTTCTGATGCAATAGGCAACGACAGTATCGGTATAACCATGATTAAGAATGTTGCCGATATCTTAGTACCTGTCTTAACTGACATATTTAATTTTTCTCTCGTGAACGGAATATACCCCACTGCATGGAAAAGAAGCATAATTCGACCCATCCCTAAGATCGAAAACCCGCAACTGCCTAGTGATTACCGACCAATTAGCATACTGCCTGCTGTTTCCAAAGCACTTGACTATATTGTTCATGACCAAATCACTGAACACTTGCATGAATTCAGTCTATATGACAAATATCAATCCGGTTTCCGTAAACATCACAGCACAAACACTGCTCTAATTAAAGTAACTGATGACCTGAAATATGCCATCGACAATTGAAAGGCAACAATATTGACGCTACTGGACTTCAGCAAAGCTTTTGACACTGTTAACTTTGACATATTACTCAGAAAAATGCAACAGCTTAATTTCTCTGATACTGCAATGAGATGGTTTGAAAGCTACTTAAAAGACAGACAGCAATGTGTTGTCTGCGCAAATGAAAAATCTTTCTGGAAACATGTTTCTTCGGGAGTGCCACAAGGATCAGTATTAGGAACACTTTTGTTTTCTTTATATGTCAACGATATTTCGTCGGTTTTGTCCTCCTGTAAACATCATTTCTATGCCGACGACCTCCAGCTCTACCTAAGCGTCAGACCTGAAGACGTAAACACTGCAATCGCTCTGATGAATGATGATCTGTCTTCAGTAGTGACATGGGCGAAAAACCTTGGGCTTAAATTAAATGCAAAAAAGACGCAAGTAATCTTAATAGCCCATCAGAAATTAATAAGTTTAGATTTCCGCCAACGGCTACCTCCTATTCTGCTCGAAGGTACTCCAATACCATATCAGAAAACAGTGAAGAACTTGGGTGTAACTTTGGACGAGCATCTAAACTGGGCGGAGAATACAGTCGCAGTGTGCCGAAAGACGTCTGATTGTCTCTATGCTCTCAAAAAGTTTCGGAACATATTCCCACAGGACTTGAAACGCCAGCTCGTGCAAGCACTCGGTCTGCCGAACCTCCACTATTGTGATGTGATTCAACAAGGCATGAGTAGTGAAAACAAAAGACGGCTAGAGCTAACCATGAATGCCTGTGTGCGTTACACCTGCAACATTCGTCGATATGATCATGTTAGTGCTTCATACTCCGAGCTAGGGTGGCTGCGGCCGGACAAACTGCGTGACTACCACACTCTATGTCTACTTCACCGACTCCTCGTCGCGCAAGCACCCCAGTACCTAGCTTCAGAGATTAAAAACCTGTCATGCCATCATAATCGAAACACGAGGTCACTCTTATCTGGTATCCTAACTGTGCCCACTCACAAAACAAAAACTTTTGCAAACTCCTTCTCAGTTGCCGCTGTCCGCCTCTGGAACAAACTGCCCCTTACCTTGAGGAAAATTCAATCTCCTGTTGCTTTTAAGAAGAAGTTGAAGCATTTCCTACTATCATCCGCATAAAATTCTCCACAAAATTAATGTGCAAGGCCAATCCTCTCATGTGTCAAATAGCAAAGCTAGCGTCTCCTATCTTGCTCCTGAGATGCCTTCCTCTTCATCTATCTCTATTAGCCACGCATTCTCCTTTTCCTTTACATTTTCCTTAATTATGTTTTATGATGTCTCTCTATTCTTCTCCTCCCTTCACCATGAGTCTCCCTCATACTCCCTGCTGCCAGCACTCCTATCTAAAATCTTTCTCTTCAATAATGTATTTTTCGAGGTGTACCTTTCTAATTGTTTATCTCACTTTTGTATTAGATGTAGTTTAACATGCCTACTAAAACATATGACTGTAAAATAAGTAGAATGCCTGGTTAGATGTAAGAGAGGGCCTGATGGCCCTAATCTTGCCAGGTTAAATAAATAAATAAATAAAAATAAATAAAACCAGAAATTAAAAGGAATGAGTGCACAACAGAACTTCCCTATAATAATGGGAAGAAGATAACCACCACTCTTTGCGCAACTGGTAATAGATATAGATTCTTTAACAACATTCTAAAGGGCGGGATTCTTGGGATGAAACAAAGAGGCAAACTAACATAAAAGATCAGAGAACAGCTGGTGCAGAGAATGTGGTACCGAAACTACAAAGAAATGGACAGACCTGCAGCGAAAATATGTAAATGGTTGCAGCGATAATGCGTAGCCTTTAGACAACGGTTACATCTACATCTGCATGACTACTCTGTAATTCACATCTAAGTTCTTGGCAGAAGGTTCATCGAACCACCTTCAGATTATTTTCCTACCGTTCCACTCTCGACAACGCGCGGGAAAAATGAACGCTTAAATCTTCCGCTCAAGGTTTTTTTTTCTGTAATATATCACGATGATAATTTCTCCCTATGTAGATAGACGGCAATAAAATATTGTCGCAATCGGAGGAGAAAGTTGGTGGCTGAAATTTCATGAAAAGATGACGTTGCACTGAAAAACGGTTTGTTTAAATGATTTTAGCTGAAATGACAAGTTTTAGATAAGCGTGATTTATCGTGTAAGCGAAATTTAACGGATTCCTCTTGGCGGTCACGTGGATGTCCTCACACTTTTCGCCGGCACAGATACATTTTGCAACTGATTTTGGTTTTCTGAGACTTTAATGAATGGTACACGACAGCATCTGGCCTGTGCGGCTGATCCCGGCGGTAGTTCGAGTTCTCCCTCGGGCGTGGATGTGTGTGTTTGTCTTTAGGACAATTTAGGTTAAGTAGTGTGTAAGCTTAGGGACTGATGACCTTAGCAGTTAAGTCTCATAAGATTTCACACACATTTGAACATTTTGAACGACAGCATCATCTGCAAACAATCTAAGAGATTGCCTTCTAAATCGTTTAGATAGATCAGGAACTACAGAGTCGCGCGGTCTAGGCGTGTTGCCATGGTTCGCGCGGCTCTCCCCGCCCCCTCCCCCCTCCCCTCCCCTCGTCACAGGTTCTAGTCCTCCCTTGGGCATGGGTGTGTATGTTGTCCTCAGCGTAAGTTAGTTTAAGTAGTGGGTAAGCCTAGGGACCGATGACCTCAGCAATTTGGTCCCACAGGAACATTCCACAAATTTCCAAATTTTCCAGGAACAGCAGAGTGCTTAAAACACTTCCTCGCGGAACGGCAGATATGACTTCCATTACACTGGATGACTTTCCGTCAACACATTCTCCGCAAACCATTGCACAGTGCATAGCAGATGGCTCTTTCCGTTGTACCTAATATTAGGGTTTCTAGTCGTTCCATTCGCGTACTGATCGTGACAAGAATCACTGCCTAAATGCCTCTGCACAAGCTGTAATTAGTATCATTTTCGCGATCTCTATGTAAGCATTCGTAGGAGTTGCACTATATTCCTGTGATTCTTCACTTAATACTGATTACATAACTTTCATAAGCAGTCTTTGGCGAGATTAACTGGCGTCTATCTTCAATCGTTTGCCAATTTAAGTGTTTCATCGTTTCTGTGAAGCTCTACCGTGAATCGAACAATCTTCTGAGCATTCCGACTGCCCGCTCTGCCGTTTTAAGAATATCGAAGCACCTATCCACTATTTTACTGGAGCCTTGACACAGTAAAAAAAAAAGAAAACAACTCCCGCAATTATAAAATGAAACCAGGCACCATTGTTTTACATCTTTTTCTTTCAAGTGTGTTGTGTACTATTTTCTATGAGCTTTCATGGCAAAGTGAGAGAAGTACTGGGTGACCATAACTAAAGTTCCAGTTTCAAAACAATGTAGGAGAACCACTGCTCAGTACCAGTGTGCTAACCACTGTGCCCCCTCGTTCAGTGCAACCGGCTGAGACGACAGACAAATTTGCCGGCACTGCGTTCGTCTCTCTCTCTCTCTCTCTCTCTCTCTCTCTCTCTCTCTCTCTCTCTAGATATACCATGTCGTGAAGATTGCATTACTCTTCACTCCCTGGTGTGGCATCAACTGACAACTAAGTAATCGTACATACGCTGAAATACGAACGGCCATTCAACTTACATGTTAATCCTGTGTTTTTTCAACTACCGTCATTAAAAAACCAAGTGTGCTTGTCAGAAAACGACATTCATAAATAAGCTCGGTGTAAGTATATGTTAAGTTTTCAGTCTTTTATGATAGATCCCATTCTTCCTCAACAGCCCCAACCAAAGGAGGTAGAGACGATGAAAAGCAGTCTGGACACAAGCCGACGCCTTATATCATTCCACAGGTGTTTCCCTGAGTCCAGATCTGGACTTTGGGCTGTCTGGTCCATTTCAGAAATGCTACTGTCCTCAAACCATTGCCTCCACAGATGCTGCTTTATTAGAAGGTGCATTGTCGGTGCTGGTACAATTAATCATTGTTTCCAAAAGAGTTCCTCAACTATGCGCGGCATGTTATGCTGAAAAATGAGTTATCTTTCCGAATTTAGCGTTTTCTTAAGTGCAATAAGGGGACATCATAACCACGAAAAACATATCCATACCACTAGATCACCTCCACCGTACTTCACTACATACGAATGGAACGTAACATTCTCCAGGCATTCACCAAACCCAAAAACTTTCATTGGACTGCCAAAGAACATTAGAGATGGGAAAAGCTGTTCTTTTCAGAGTCGGATGAGAACCGGTCACTCACCAGAACGAACTAGCTTCTTTTCATGACTCAGCAGTCACCATTCACTCATAAAAAAAGTAAAAGGAAGGTACATTGCCTTTTTAATTCAGGTCACTAAATCAGTATTTTTATCCGATTTGGTTCTATTTTGAAAGAACATATAAAGAGGAGTAATAATTTCGTGTTATGTCACTAGTGATTTTCAGATATAAAGCATTAAATTTCATCTGCTGTAAAAATTATAAATATTACAAAAACATGCTTCATGTTTTATCAAGTAGAAATTTTTTAAGCATGAAGGCTGATTCTTGTTATATTTTGATATTTTTACTGAAATTTTTTTTTAAATTGTTACAGCTACTGAAGTGTGCCTGCAGTCATCATTTATAGTCAGTATTACCATATATGTTCCATTAAGGAAAAAAGTTTCACTGAACTACTCCCAGAATGAAAAAGTCATGTGTCACGGTGGTAACTGGTTGCAAAATGAGCTCTGCTTTTTCTCGCTGAACAACCAACGCTTTCATTTCTGCAGTAGCCTCCATGTAGCAGTCCTGAAATGTTTTGTCGTCTGAAAATCCTTGCCTCTGAATCGGGTCCAGTAACGTTGCCTTATTAATAAGTTCGTTGCTGGAGATAACCCCAAACCACTCTGATAGCCCTTTAAGCTAATTATCAGCTAATTTCTTGAGGATATTCTTTATTGTTGTCTTTAAACGATTTTACTTTCCGTTCCATTAATCTTGGCAAGACTTTCATTTTCGAAAATGAGACTTTTCTCTGAGGACACCGCTTTGATTACCTCACAGAAAACTTTGTAAAGCCTGTTGCATTATCTCCCAGTCTGTATGTTTTAAGCTTAAGGTGATCGATTTTCCACCTAATATAGCGAGTCAAAAAATTATGGGATCTTTATTTACAGTAAAGCTTTGCAACATTTCTTGATCGGCTTCCCCCTCATCGTTCCAGAGGTATTGTAGTATGCTTCCATTTTAGATGTCTCTTCAGGTTTGATGATGAGCCAGAAGTATTGGAAATTATCTGCTGACAGTAGCGGCATTTTCCTTTTTCTTCCATTTTGATAAATTGGTACAGAACATTACTCGTAATTCTTCTAGGCGAAGGCAATGTGGATTACATACTTTCGTGCAGCACTGTTAAAATCAAAATGCTTACTATTTATACAGCCATTTTAAATTGTAAAACCTTAAAGCGAGAACAAATACACATGCACACATTCCATAATCAGAAGTTATAGAGTAGAATGTAGAACGTTGTTATCTGCGAAACCTAGACCCACAATCGTGAGGTTTGTGTCACATATGAAAAGGTCTGAAACAGTCAGAGTGATTAAGAAACTCGTGATGACAAGCCATCTAATATGCGAGCATTTCTAGGCTGAAAGATAAAATTTTTGAATAACATGATATCCGAATTTGGGATGACTGGCTTCTGAACAAGAGATGGCTGGATAATGTTGAGGATAAAAGCTGGAAAAAAAAGTGTAAAGGGACACTAAAGCCTGTGCTTTAGAAGCTACTAACTTGTCTACTAATGCAGACACAGGTTCTACCAGTGTATCTGTATTGTTACTGTAGAACATAGTTGGCCAACTCATTTTGACGAACTCCACCATATATTTCAGAATATCAACATCCATGTCTTTCTTCTAATGATTGTGAACACCTGGCTCAAGCCAAGTGTGCTCTTCAGTCACCTAAATTTAGTCACCACTGTCCGAAGACACGACAGAAGTAACAGATGATCAGGTGGAGTAGTGGCACAAGTCAAATACAGGTTCGTAAGTATCAAACCCCTTAAGAAAATTTGCCTGATGTGCGTCCTCTACAGACCTCCTAAAGTAGCCGAGATAGTCTGTTTCGAAACTGACCTTTCAACATTCGATACGACTTAGGAGCATACAAATAATGCTAGGAACATTAACATAATGCCCCTTCACTGTAAAATTCAAGTGTGTAATTTCTTCTTCAAATGTAACAGTATTTCAGCTTGCACCTACCCATAATCAGCCTACAGTCCGGCCCCATTCCTGTATTTGCCACAAAATCCACAAGCAAAGAAATTTCCTGGAATATCAGCTCATATCACCATATTCAATATGTACCCCCTAAAATATGCAAAGAATAAACTGTGCCAACACACAGAGACTTTAAGTGTATAGTGTACCTGAACTTACAGCGGAGACATGATTTGGGATACGACTTCCATACCATTCCTGTACGTGAAAGACAAACTTCATGGGCTGGCCGGAGTGGCCGTGCGGTTCTAGGCGGTATTGTCTGGAACCGAGCGACCGCACACATGGATGTGTGTGATGTCTTTAGGTTAGTTAGGTTTAATTAGTTCTAAGTTCTAGGCGACTGATGACCTCAGAAGTTAAGTCGCATAGTGTTCAGAGCCATTTTTGAACAAACTCCGTGTATTTACTACCAAACTAACTCTATTACATAATAAATATGTTCCCTCAAAGACCGGAACCTGAAGGGAATACCTGCATCTTGGTTAGAGGAAGAGCTAAAATAATTTATGATAATGAAATAGTTCTTGGAGACACAGCACATCAGACTTGCAAACGACAACCTACACTTTAAAATAAAATTGGTTACACACAGAAAGTATAAAGAATCAATCAGTTTGAGAGAAACGAGACATGCCAATACATTAAACTAAAACATAAAGACCAAATGCTCTATGGAAAAGCTTGTGTATTCTAGGGATGAGTAGGCAAAATAGAAGCTGCAGCTGATTCCATTGTCCCAATCAAGAAACTAAACCAGTACTTGACTTTAGCAATAACTTTCATTAAACTGTGAACATAACATAGAGTTACTGATTATTTCGCAGAGGTAAATGACTGAAGTCGCGAAAAATTCTTTCTTGAGCTGACAACACTGTCGGAAAATCCTTCAGCTCAGCATTTGCGGTACAGGACGACGCCACAGTCAAATTGGTTCAAATGGTTCTGAGCACTATGCGACTTAACTTCTGAGGTCACCAGTCGCCTAGAACTTAGAATTAATTAAATCTAACTAACCTAAGGACAACACACACATCCATGCCCGAGGCAGAATTCGAACCTGCGACCGGTTCCAGACTGCAGCGCCTACAACCACACGGCCATTTCGGCCGGCTGGCGTCACAGTCCAAACAATCAACTTACTGTTGACCCACTGCTGCTCATTACTGCTCCCTAGACCTTGAAACACTTACCTGGACAAAACAGCAGAAACACTCGTTCCCATCAGAATACAAGCACTAGAGATCTGCTAAGAAGAGTAGGTGGGTACATTCTGTCTGATGGGTGAGTGAATGTAGACATCAGAAAAGAACCGAGACTGAAAAACTTAATTGAGCAGATTAAAGCATAGAGAAACAAGTGGAAGGATTATGTCACGAGAATGGAAGACGACAGATAACGAAAATTGGTGCTAATTAGTACCCAGCGGGTAGAAGATACTTAGGAAGACCAAGGAAAATCAACAATTTCAACCGAGAGCGTAACTGGTAAATACCTAATAGATGCAGAGAGAAGAAGAAGAGATATATTTTTAAAAATGATTTTTAAGTAACTGTGATTTTAATACGTTCTGTAATTTGGTATAAAATGTAAGAGGAATCCTAAATGCATTAATCTGTTCAGATTAATTGAATAAAGAAAAAATTAAAACATCATGTACAGGTCGTCCTAGTGTGAATAGTCAATATTCAGGGATGACAGGAATAATCAATTGAAGCAAAAAACTTCAGATAGACATAATTATGCACTCTTCTGAATGGTTTCCGAGATAGAACATATTTAATGTACATTGTTACTTATTAACTTTATTGTTCAGCGCACTGTCGTTGTTTACAAAGTACAATAGTAGTGTAGACGAAGTCGGAACGAATAATTTGATGCAGGACACGTGATCTATCAGGTCGAGAAACTACTGCAAACTGCTTACCTAAACCTCAACGCATGCACGTTGGGCAAAATTTTCTGTATTCTCTCGCTCTCTTCTCGCAACCTGGAAGTCCTTGAAAAAAGGAGACTGACCTTTTTAAGGGAAATTTAATGTAGTTTAATTCTGTACTGTGACAAGTTTTCGGCAGAGGCCGCGGATTTCATGTTATTCAAGAAAAACGTGCAAAAGTAGCTTTAAATGTGTTCAATCTCAGAAACCATTTGGAAAAGGGCATATGTCCACATTTAGATTTTTGCTTCAAATGACCGTTCCTGTCAAATGTCTGAATACTGACCTTTTCTTCTGAGACAAGCTTTATATATGGACTATCATGTATGTTGAAATTATTATGTTATACATGTCGTAATATTTTGTATCCAATCCACAAAAAGTAATTAAAACCTGCATAAAGGCTACTAACACATCAACAACAGCAACTGTGAGTGCAACAGACATAGAAGAAGACATAATTGCACACCTAACAAGAACACTCACACGACAAGAAAACAAAAGAGCAACAACACAAGAAGATGACGACTAGAATAAATCAAACAAGGATACAAAGAAGAAAGAGATGAGTTTGGATGGTGAGGTGCTCAGTCAAGAAAGCGAGCTGCAAGTTGTATCACTGTTCCAAAAGCCCAGGGAACAGAGTGACGCCTCAAGTCACCGTGTGGTCTGTTCTGTGCATTCTCGTCCGCGAGAGCGGCGCGGAGCACCGGGATAGCTTGCAATCCGATCAATAATAGTGGTGAGGCGTAGTGAGCTTGCTTACAGTCCGCTCAGTTAATAGTAGTGGGGAGCAGTGAGCTAATTAGACGGCCTACGGTCTGATCGGTGAGAGTGGTGGGGAGCCTGAGCTGTTGGGAGGTGGGTGATGCCTGGATCACTTTGCGATACGCTTCGACCGCACATTGGCTGGAGGCTGCAGCCGTTATGATGTCTAGTAACACATTATAGGTGCGATGCAAAGTCGATGGATAAGGAGTAACAACTCTCTCAAAAGTATGTAAACGTTCATTGAGCTTCCGAAATTTGAGATATTCTTTTGAAGTCAAGAAGGAAACAGAATGGTCAAAGTGTTTTCTGTCTTAGTGTACCGTATTGAAGCCCCTTTATTTCCGTTTGCCTTGATAGCTGTGCGGTTAACGTGTCGTACCAGGAAATGAGGAGACACACGTTCGATTCCCAGTAATGTCGAAGTTCTTTTTTCTCAGACTGGGTGTTGTGCTGTGCTCACTTTCATATCGTTATAATTACTGTTGCTATTGAGATGGATGAATGGGTACTGCCTGGCAGCCAATAAATTGAGGGAAAAAAAGATGAAACTTTCTTTATTTTCTGTTTTCATGGATAAGAAAAGCTTCATGTACTAATAAGGAGTGCAAATCCACATGTGCACATGGTCTATAACACATGTTTTAAAGCTCAGGAAACGTATTCTTAAGGATGTATGGTGGCTCGCCGTTGCAGCAGCCGAGCGCAGAATTTTCATCCCGCTCATTACAGCCACCAGAGAGGCATTTTGAAATTAGATGAGCTAACATTTTTTTCTGAATCATGCATCATCTCCACTCTTCAGAAAGATCTGGTTCTTTGAATCAATTCAGGAGCAGACTGCCCACCTCTAAAGAATACAGCATGACCCATCACTCCAAGTCACTCGTTTGCAGTCATCCAATGCCCAGTGGCGTCCACCTGTATACCACTTTCAACGTCGCTTAGCGCTAACTGGCTACAAAATTATGTAGCTTTTGAGGATCTGCTCGACTACTGTGTCTCAGTCTTTTTAACTCCCTACGTACAGTCACTGTGGTAGCTGGACTGGTGGTAGTACTTTGGCACTCACGAGTAATTCCTTCCGCTGATGATAACGTTACTTTTTACAACAATCCTCTGCAGTGCTCGTCGTGTCTATCAGTAGAGGAGATCTGTCCGGTCTTGGTTTAGCTGTAGTTAATTCCTTTGCGTTTCGACGTCACTATCACGTCACCAACAATCGACTTTCGAAGTCAATGGGCTTTTTTGACCGATCCGTTCTGCTGTTCCCGCTTCTCTACCGACAATACAATACTTCGGCCTATTTGTATACAGGCGGATTCGCCTTTCATGACATCTAATCATCAGTTCCGCATTAGAAAGGGGTAGCCTGATATTTTTGATCACATAGTATACTGTATGCTTCTCTTGTGAGATGGATTTAAATAATCACAGTCCAGTAAATGGCGTAGAACATTTGATGCCCGCAGCTTCACCACATTTCCGCATGAATTTCGTTCCGTCAGTGTCTCTTCCTAGGTAAAACCCAACACTGACGATGGTACTGTTAGGATGGGGCAAAACTGCATGTAATACTGTTTCTGCGCCTCTCTTTCTGGGTTTGCTGAAAGCTCGTTAGTGATAGAGCGAAAACCATGATAAAAGACTGAGTGACTGCGATCCCTACCATCTGATACAGTATACGTGGTGAAGTCTTTACCGAATCAACAAACAAAATGGCTTTTTTGGACACATGTAAATTCCAAATACGTGACGGAATTCAGCAACATAAAACGCCGAAAGGAAAAATTAAAACTAGAGATGCAATCGCAGGTAGAGGCGAGATGACCCCTGGCCCAGAGGAGTGTTGTGGCAGGAAACAGAGGAGACGCAAACAGGGGCGAGCAGAGCACGGCTGTCAGGCGACCATTACTCAGGAGGCCCAGCGGGCGGTCGCATTAGTGACGTTGTCGATGGTCGCCCCAGGTGGAGCCGCAGCGGGGCGCCCGCACACCTCTCCAGCGCGCTGACTCTGCGCTTTGGCCGGATAGCAGAGGAGAGGAGAAGAGTGCTCTTCAAGAATTGCATGGGTCCTCCTCGGTTGAGTGGGGGGCTTAACGAAGTGTTCTAATGTATCCATTCTCTCGCTGACTGCAAAGTGGTATACTTACATCGTTAGCGTTCCAGTCTCCGAACCTCAGGTGTCGTTTCTCGTCGACCAGTAAAGTTTTTACTTTGCACAGGATGTCCTGAAATAAAACAAAAGACCATTACTAACATCATGACTGCCAAAGCTCCTGCGAGCAAGTAAGTTGTTTATCAAATACAAACAGCGACAATTTTACAGGTAGGTATATACGTTTATTTCGGGCCAAATGACCAACAACAGACGTCATACATAATAGTCTCGTATTTTGACCGTGGTTTCCCTGTTTTTTTTTGTGATGTATCCTTTAAGAAGGAGCACGATATTATCATGTGATGACACTATGTAAATGACACACGATGATTATCGTGCGCGAGAAAGAGATACGAACGTAGAGAAGTATCTAATTTCGTCGAAGAAAACGAAGATTAGTGTATAACGGCCTGTCGATACCGAAGTAATCAGAGAAGGAGAACAAAGTCGGCGTGGAGAAACTTGGCAGAGGGAAGGGGGAGTCGATAGTGCCCTTTTGAAAGGAACCATTCCGGTATTTTTTTTCGGCGATTTAGAAAACCCAAGAAAAATCTAAATATGGATGGTCGTTCTAGGGTTCGAATTGTTGGTCTCTTGAATGCCAGCCAGTGTCTTAACGACTACTACACCTCGTTCGGCGGTTATAGGACTTAAACTAGTGCTCGAAGACCATAATGTCGAATAAGTGTCAGATTTCATATAATCTAGGTGTAAATTAAATGTCGTTAGAGATACTAAGGCCATGACAAAACTACAGACGAAAGGAGGGCCTAGTAAATACTAACCATAACATTCTGGTTCAGAGTGTCTTTTTCAGTATTGCGGACGAATACTTATCTGCAGAATGAAATTATCACACTGCATCAGAGTGTGCGCCGATATGAAACTTCCTGGCAGATTAAAACTGTTTGGCGAACTGAGACTCGAATTCCGCTTTTGAATATTTAACTAGGTTTTCGTAAATACTAATCTGTGTTTCTTTATTGTATTCCCGTTCTCAATTATTGATAAACAAGTCCATTTCCCTGTCGTACTTTATTCTGACAATGTTTCACAAACTATACATAGACTCAAGTATTAGACGAATACTTTTTGGAGTACGTGTAAGCAATACCACTAGAGCGATGCTTCTTTAGCTTTAATACATTGTCCCGAGGCCTACAATTCGCGGGAAGGAGCGCACATAAAATTCTTCGTACGATTGGAAGGCGGAAATGGAAAGGAAGGAATCTGAAGTTCTTTTTAACTGCTGTAATTTTTGATGGAATGTAACTGGTAGATATTGACAAACAACGGTCAAACTGCTTTAATTTTCATCTCGAGACAGTAAAGTTACGAAATTTCATTATTATTTTTTATGAGGTACGTTCTCACCACCCCGGTACACACTGAAGTCCCCGCACCCCAGTTCCGTAGCACGTAGCTAGGAAAACCAAAACGAAATGGCGCACCCCTTCTTGCACTACAACAGACCGGGACATTTCCTTTTAGCTTTTCTGGCTACGTGCTACGTAACTTTACTGTCTCTGGATGTTAATTCGATTTTTTATGCTATTCATCGTATGTGATGACGTGATACAGCTCCCGCGATGTCCGGTGTAGATTAGGACGCGTCAGAGCATTGTGTGCCTATCGCGGAACTTCTTACTGCCGCGAAAGATGGAGCGTCCTCTCGAGTGTAGTCCGTTCTTATGCTTGTACAATCACTGTGTGGCGCCATCTACAACTCAAATGAATGTTATAGAAATTGATTCCGGCCGCGAAAACAAGACGACACATTTACATGATCCTTCATTGTTGGTACCACCCCTGGAATGAGCTGTAAGCCTCATCACACAATTGAATAACCTTTTTCACAGTGTGTCTCATTTAACCTGGCCATTTCAAATAACATTTGCCGAGATGTAAAAATAATAAAAAAAATTGTAAAGCAATTTTTTTAGTTACCAAGGGGACAATGGCAGCAAGACTTCCTTTATTGCATCTTTATTCACCATGAAAATACGAATAGCAGCACGGCTTTTTTTTCTGTAATAAAACTGTTTAGTTTTTATTCGATAATCCAGTTTCTCCCCTAAAGGTCTGTTCAAAAGCGAAATATCATTCTCAAGTACGATAGCACAGTGTGGGCACAGAAAGGTTAGAGTATTTCCGGGTACTCGAAGTGGTGACCATGGACACTGATAAGCGGGTCTACGCCTGGGATGAAAGAATACATCGCCGCTTGCACAGCTGCCGCTGAAGGGAAATACGAACATGTTCTCAGCAGCTGTTGGAATAGCGTGACAGGCATCCTCAAAGAAGAAAGTCCACGAAAGTTAAAGGCGGGAGATCGAGCACTCCGATCCACTGTTCCTGCACGATCAATCCATCTCGGGGGATATCGTTAGTTGAGAACACGACGTGCACGGAAGGTAATATGTGCCGGACATCCGTCGTGCTGATACCACAGAAGAGATCTAGTTAGTAGCAGCATTTCGCCAGAAGAGGAGGAAGAATTCACGTGAGAATGACGGTACATACCCTGCTGTTTACGTACCATTGATGAAACTAAGGCCAATAACTGCAGTAACAAGCATTCCTCACCAGACACTAACTCTCCATTGACGCTCATGTTTCACTTGTTTCAGTTATTGCGGATTTCGTGGAACAATGATGTATTTTCTTTGTATTTACCTTTCCTTTGCTTGAGAACCAACATTCATCGGTAAAAAGAACACTGAACAAGTAGTTCTGGTAGCGAAGATTTGTTATGTGCCCGTTCACACAACTGTTTATGATTCTGGAAATCATTTCCAAGCAATTATTGGTGCAAGTGTACATGATAATATACACTTGCATGTACCGGTGGCTTATTAGATGTGATGTAAATTGGTTTTAGCTATTCCCGTCTACACTTCAAACTATCGTATGCAAACGTGTGAATTCATCGCATTAGAAGCGAAATCTGTAATTACAGTGGATCGTCTGTGCGAGTACGACGACGACTGCGTTGCCTTGGCTTGAAATTTCCAGTTTCCTGAAGCGTGGCAGTACGGTGAGGAAATATCTCTCGGTTCTTATCAATATATCGCTCTCTGTAGAGCTCCTCTCCCTGACTAACATTAAGCCTACCTTCAACCACAATTAACGACGAGCAAGTATGATGCAGTTTTTAATCAAAGACTGCTTTCACTGTACATAACATATTGTTTAAAAGTATTAAAGTACTGTACTATATGTACCTGTACCGTAAGAAAGAAAACATTACTGCAACTACTGCTCTGCTAACTCACATCCTTCACAGAGTAGTAGCACATTTACCTCATCTGCGTTGGTGTACGTTGTACCCACACAAACATTCAACTGATGATGGTTGACTGAATTACGATATGCATATTCCTTGCTTTCCTATTTGCTTACTGTCAACCCATGCAAGTCGACGAGTTACATTCCCTAGTGAACTTACACTGCTCGTGAGTACAGGAGAACCAAAGTCAGTCTCGTGAACAGGTCTTGAGGAGAAGTAGATTACCGAATAGTATATAAAGGGTTATTTTAAAAAAGATGTACTATTTCTGTTCATATCTTTCTTTAAACAAAATCATGCTGGCCCACGTCCCCTTGGTAGATTAACATTCGATTGACGCTTTTTGTATTTTGTTTTTGGAGAAAAAGTTATTTGGTTGTCCAAGATTATTGGGACACCTTGTATTTATGGATAACTCACACAATTGTCTCTTTCCTCCAAGCGGAATCCATGAAATGTCGATTTGCTGGAAGTTTTGGATACTTCACTACCTGACATAGGGCTAGATTATTAGGTCTACAACTTTGCTTTCGCCTTTTTGCAATAGATGGCAGTAGCGGGATGTGTTGGTGGTAGCGTCATTCAATGACCTTAGTCATTTGTAAACATAACGCCATCAAGATGATAGTCGATTTGTGACTGCACACGATGTACATATTCTCAACTGAATATATGAACATACGAGCCCAATTCTCGCCATTTGCGGAAAGTTTTAATTATTGTTTTAACATGAAGAAATCTGTGGCTGGTGCTCATGAAATGTTGTGTAAGACCTATGGCGAAGCACGATTAAATGAAAGAACGTGCAGAGAACGGTATCAACGCTTCAAGAATGGTGATTTTGACATCGAAGGCCGGCGTAGCAATGGAAGAGAGCAGTTAAACGAAACTGGAAGCGACGGAAAAAATCACAGGAGATCGTTATCGAAAGCAACTGATGCGTCTGAGCTGAGCGCGGAAAGGCAGACGGCCACAATACAGCGACAGACATGAAAATGTGATTTTGCAACATGCCAAAGCTCGAACCCATGTCACAAAACCCGTGAAAACAAACTTGAAAACGTTTACATGGGAAGTCCTATCCCACCCGCCGTGTTCTCCATACATTTCTCCTTCTGACTACGTCCTTTATCGATCATGGGACGCGGCCTGGATAACCAGCACTTTCGCCATATGAAGATGTGCAAAATTGGATCTGTTGCGGCCAAATGTAGTAAGCATTGCTTCACGCAGTGGAGAATGGCAAAACAGAGGCACGCCGGCGACGGAGGCGTTGCGAAGTGAGCACACACAGGTAGCCTCGCTGACAGCAGCAGTCTACTATCAGGCTGACGCAAGGACGCACACAGACCGAGCGCCGAGTGAAATCTGGAGAGTGCTGAGTAAGGGTAAGTGAGGCCAGCACGCTAAGTTACGCTGCAATATACTGTGGGAGTAATAACAGAAAGCTACCACCGAGGGTAAAAAATGTCCTCCTGTCGGATATAAGTAGTGGAGCGCAGGCAGCGACAGACGGAAGCCATTCGGAAGCAGTTCGGATCTGAGGAAGGACGTGGTCCGTGTCCGAATGTTCAGTCTTCGTAGGTGACGATTCCGGAAGGCTGTTCCAGCTCGCATGAGTTATCCGTTCGCCGCCAGATGTCAACTTCACCTCTGGAGGTCGGCCCGAGTTCGGTCGGCACCATGGCTAACTACAGCGAGAACTTCCAGCAGGACCGGCCGTAGCGCGGTCTTGGTCACAGGCGCCGCCAGGGACTGGCGTCCGGACTTCACGGCAACCCGACCCCACGGTGCGTGGTCCGTCCATGACGGGACCTCGCGGACATCGCGACTGACGGCTTCCCAGCCGCGAGTACAGCAGGCGTCGGCAGACCTCACGGCGACGCGGCTCCGTGGACGTCCCCGTATGGGGTGCCAAGCGGCGACGAATTCATCTCAACCACAGGGCATCCTGGCTTCAGCGGAGCACTGGTAGCCTGAGGCTCCCGAGTGCGATCAGCGGCACGCGTTGCGCGCATTGTCGGAGAATCTACACAGCAGTAGCCAGGCTGAGGGATGCGAAGGGCTGGGCAGCAGCGACGACGAGGGAGAAATTGTAAAGGAAGTTCAATAAATAATTGTAAAACTCCACGCTGTCTCAGTATTTGGCGCAGCCACTGTGTCTGCTGCTAACAAGTGGTGGAGAAGTCGTAACAGATAGATTCGTGATCTCAAAAGACGCCCAGTTCTTCCGCCTCGTGACTCATATGCTGTCCTAGAGGAAGGAGGAAGTGGTAGGCCAGCACTGGACAATTCTTCAAGTGTTTTTCAAAGTAACGCCTCGAGCTTCGAGAAAAACGGCGGAAGCAAAAAAGAAGACCTAATATTACCCTGACTGGGAACAGTTTGGTTTTCAGATGTTATGATTCAGCAGACGGAATTTCGTTTCGCGAGAATGCTTGCATACACCAGCGACGCTGGCTTGTCTGAGAGGCAGCCAAGCAGTAGAGCATGGGCAGCGCTCCTCGGGCTACGCCCGCAGGGAGTTGTTTCCCGTGACCGGCGGCGGCAGAGCGGCCGGCGTGGGCGTGCCCGGTGGGAGGGGCCGCAGCCGAGCCCGACACGCAGGGCGACACGGTGTGCAGCCTGGGCCGGGCCGGGCCGGGCCGGGCCGGGCCGGGCCCCGCGGTTCGGTGACGGCGCGGCGCGCTGCGCTGGTAACAGATTAGGAATACGGCGCCCCTATTAGCAGGAGCTGGAGGGTGCCCGTGGCAGTAAATTATTCATCGGTGTCGCAGGGTCGGCCCTCCTGAGTCGTGTTGGGAGGCCCCACCTAATACGGCCCGCTGCGAGGGAAACCTGCATGCAGCCTCCACTGAGCAGTATTCGTTTCCCAGTTGCTGGGTCATCGTGTGCCCAAGACGTACTAGGAAAATTTGCCAGTTAGGTAATTATTTGTACCCAACGTACGTTTTCACTTCCATGAATTTCGTAACCTCGCTTTTTCGTCTCCTTTTTCTTTAGCTGAGAGTTTTTCTGATACAGCAACGTCCGTTTCTTCACATATTGCAACGCTGCTACTCCTGATCTATATTGCGTCTTTACGACAGAGACCAGTTAATGTCACCGTGCCACCTACGACGAGGTGACAGAAATTGTGGGATAAAGGTATGCACACACATACAGATGGCGAAGGTATCGCATACACAATGTGTCAAAGAGCAGTGCACTGGCACTGATGTCATTTGTACTCAGGTGATTCACGTGAAAAGGTTTCCGACCTCATCAGGGCCGCACGACAGGAAGTAACAGAATTTGAATGCGGAGTGGTAGTTGTAACTAGATGCATGGGACATTCCACTTCGAAAATTGTTAGAGACTTCAGTATTCCGCGATCCACACGGTCAAGAGCATGTCCATATTACTAAATTTCAGGCATTACCTCTCACTACCGACAACCCACTGGCCGACGGCCTTCACTTAGCCACCGAGAACAGCGACATTCGCGTAGAGTTGTCAATGCTAATATACAAGCAACATTGCGTGAAACAACCGCAGAAATCAATGTCGGACCTACAATGTATCCGTTAGGACAGTGCGGCGACATTTGGCGCTGACGGGCTATGGCTGCAGACGAACGGCGCGAGCGCATTTGCTAACGGCACGACATTGCCTGCAGCGACTCTCCTGGACCCGTGACCAAAACGGTTGGACCCTAGACGATCGGAAAACTGTGGCCTGGTCAGATGAGTCCCGATTTCAGTTGGTAAGGGTTCGAGTGTGGCGCAGACCGCACAAAGACACAGGCCGAAGTTGTCAACAAGGCACTGTGCAAGCTAGTGGTGGCTCCACAATGGTGAGGACTGTGTTTACATGGAATGGACTGTGTCCTATGGTCCAACTGAACCTATCATTGACTGGAAATGGTTCTGTTCGGCTAACGGGAGATCATTTGCAGCCATTCATGGGCTTCATGTTCCCCAACAACAATGCAATTTTTATGGATGACAATGCGCCATGTCACCAGACCATATTCGTTCGTGACTTGTTTGAAGAACATTCTGGACAGTTCGGGCGAATGGTTTGGATACCTAGATCGCCCGATATGAATCCCACCAAAAACTGATGCGACGTAATCGACAGGTCTGTTCGTGCACAAATTTCTGCATCGGCAACACTTTGGCAATTATGGACGGCTAAAGAGGTATGGCCCGGTATTTGCATATGCAGATGGCTTCCAACGACTTGTTGAGCCCATGCCACATCGAGCTGCTCCACTACGCGAGGCAGTAGGAGGTCCGGGGTGCTACTAGGAGCTTTATCATGATTTTTGTCACTTCAGTGTGTAATTAGAAGTTCCACATAGTCCACAGTAACGAAGCAAGTCTTCGTTTATTTTCTTTGGTTGGTTCAAATGGCTCTGAGCACTATGGGACTCAACTGCTGTGGTCATCAGTCCCCTAGAACTTAGAACTACTTAAACCTAACTAACCTAAGGACATCACACACACCCATGCCCGAGGCAGGATTCGAACCTGCGACCGTAGCAGTCGCACGGTTCCGGACTGCGCGCATAGAACCGCGAGACCACCGCGGCCGGCTATTTTCTTTGGTTACAGAACCACACTATGGTCCAATATTGAGGCACAAGATGCTACAGTGGAGTCATCTACATCCGTCGAACTGACTGTCCTCTGTTCTGAACCTCCTAGAAAAAGTCCAAGAGGACATACAAGGACGCGATGGAAGGATCGAATATTAATAATCGTTACAGAAGTAGAGCCGACAACGACGGGAGATGAAGCTGGAGACCGGCAAAGATGGACTACCCTCTACGACAGGTACCTCCTCTATTCACACAGCACCTTTTTACTGTGCTTTTTGTAACGTGTTCTCTTTTAATTGTTTTTTTTACAGAGTGCTGTTTTTCTCCTTTTACTTACTTCGTTTTCCGCGGTAGGCGTTAAAGGCCCGTTAATGCAATAAATGACGATGATGACAATGATTGCAGATTTATTGTGGAAATTGTAATAATATTTTTCTGCTTGATCAAGCAGTGCGTATTTGCCTGTCGAGATACCTTCGTCGTCGGTCGGTCTTTCTTGTCTTCTATCTTCAGGATAATTTTCTACTAATTATTCAGTTTATGTCCGCAGCTCATGGTCTTGCGGTAGCGTTCTCGCTTCCCACGCACGGGGTCCCGGGAGTCGATTCCCGGCGGTCTCGAGGTGACTGGGTGCAGTTGTGTCGTCTTCATCATTCATCCCCATTACGGTCGGAGGAAGGCAACGGCAAATCACCTCTACTAGGACCTTTCCTAATACAGCGGTGCGGATCTCCCGCATCGTCCTCTATGCTCCTTGGAGTATGGGACCTCATCATCCATCATCATCATTCTGTTTATGTGCCACTTTGATTTTTATTCGTAGGTATTATTTCCTAATAAACGAATCGTTAGGCGACTAACAAATTGGAGAAATAAATACAACAAGAGATGGATGGATGGATAGTTTTGAGACTTAATACTCGCGGCGCCAGAGGAAAAACAAGGCAAAAAGAGAACGCCCAAAACAAATCCTGGGGTAACGCATGACATACAAAATCAAATGGATAAAAGAAGCAAATAAAAAAGCAGTACAAGAAACAAGGAAAAGGGATTGGATGCGTCGAAATAATGAAACTGATAAAGTGCACAATGACGAAGGAGATATGCAAGTATGACCATGAGAAAAATGAATGCCACGCCCTGTTGTTCCCCACGTTTCACTTTCATATAAGACTACATTGTAAATAAAACAGGTTTAGAAAAATCTGTCTAAAACTTAAGTTTACATTCGATGTCGACAACTTACTCTGTTTCAAAAAGGTTTTCTTATAACCACCAGTCTGAATTTTGCGTTATCTTTTCTCTCTTTATCCTATCATCAGCTAGTTTGCAGCCGAATCAGCAGAACTCTTCCACTATTTTTAAGGTCTAATTTTCTAACTGACTTACCTCACCGTCACTACTCTCCCTTAAACTTGCTCCAACTTTTTAAAATCATAAGTCACTGCACAGGGTGTCTTTGTTTGGAATAAAATATCGTTTTAATTTTTTATTTACCTCTACCGCGCAGTTTCGGATTTGTAATCATTTTCAAGTGCTTGTATAGTACAACGTATCAAATGCAAATATCTGGGTCACGCCCAAGGAATCCGGAAGTCACGCAGTGGTGAACAACTTTTAAGTGATATGCTACCCCGCTATTGTTCGGGTGAAATACTTGGGGCATGTCTCTAGTTATAAAATCCGGCGAATCCTCGACATTGTTAACGATTATGTTACTTGAAGAAATCTTCGATTGAAACCTAAGTACAATATCTGATCAAAAGTATCTGGACACTACTATGTAACACAGAACTGACTACTAGATGTCATGACAGGTGGAACCGCCTCTATAAAGCGATGCGATGAGTATTATGCTGTCATGAGAGTAGCAGTAACAGCGTAATGGCTCTGATGTGGACTCGTCTCTGGATGCCATCTGTATTAAAAAAACCATCAGGAATATTTCAACACTTCTAAAGCTGCCCTAGTCGACAGCTGGTAACGCGATTGTGATCTGGAAACGTGAGGGAGCAACCAAATGCACACATCCTGTACTGATGGACAAGAACCGCCAAGCCAAGCGGATGGTGGTTGTAAGAAATCGCATGAAATCAGCGGAAGGAATCGTTCTTGGGTTGCAAAATTGCTACCAGTAAATCAGCTGCGATGATGACTGTGCTTAGGGAGTTAAAAAGAATGGGGTGCTGTTGTCGACCACCTCCTCATGAGCCACTATTTCTGTAGTTAATGCTAAGCGACCCATGAGGTGGTCTAAAGAGCGACGCCATTGGACAGTGGGTGACTGGAAACGAGTGATTTGGAGTGATGAATCACGCTACACCCTGTTAATCTGATGAAAGGGTCTGGGTCTGGCGAATGCCTGGAGAACATCAGCTGCCAACATATGCAGTGCCAACAACGAAGTACAAAGGAGATTGTGTTGCGGTACAGGGTTGTTTTTCGTGGTTAGGGAGTCGACCCATTATTGCGTTTCAGCAAACCTAAATGCGAAAATATATGAATTCACTTTACAGCATTGCGTACTACATACAGTACAGGAGTAGTTCGGAGGCGATGACGGACTGAATCAGTACGACAAAGCATTCTGTCGTAATGCAGCACCTGTGAGGAGATGATTTGTGGACAATAACATACCTGAAATTTACTGGCCTATCTAGACTCCCGACCTGTACCCAGCGAAAAGCCATTGGGGTGAGCTGGAACGTCAACTTCACTCCTGGCCCCAGCGGTAACATCGCTACCTTCTCTGGTTTGGTATGTTGAGAAGAATGGACTACCATTCCTCCACAAACATCGGAAAAATTGGAAATTTGTGGTAAGATCTTATGAGACCAAACTGCTGACGTCATCAGTCCCTAAGCTAACACACTACTTAATATAACTTAAACTAACTTACGCTTAGGACAACACACATACTCATGCCCGAGGGAGGACTCGAACCTCCGACGGAGGGAGCCGCGCGAACCGTGACGAGGCGCCCTAGATCGCGAGGCTACAGCGGCTCACAAACATCGAGACACCTCGTTGAAAGTGCTCCAGCTAAGTTCAAACCGTCATACAGGCGAAAAGTGAACACAACTAATGTCCACTAATAGGTGTCTGGATAACTTTCATCAAATGGTATATACGTCTGTTTGATGGTTTATATTGTACAACTGCTTTAAAATGGCCACACAGCCGAAACCGTCAAATGAAAGGAAATTACAATTTAATCAACGAGAAACGATACGGCAAATTGTTGTTATTCAGGAATTTATGGTAGCTGTGGATCCTCCTTCAATTAAAATTCTATTTTTTACTTTTGTCAATATTAATGTTATAACTAGTTTTCAGGGCATAAATTCTATTCAACTGATTTTCCTAGTGTAGTCCGCAGTTCGTGGTCGTGCGGTAGCGTTCTCGCTTCTCACGCCCGGGTTCCCGGGTTCGATTCCCGGCGGGGTCAGGGATTTTCTCTGCCTCGTGATGACTAGGTGTTGTGTGATGTCCTTAGGTCAGTTAGGTTTAAGTAGCTCTAAGTTCTAGGGGACTGATGACCATAGATGTTAAGTCCCATAGTGGCATTTTTTTAACCTAATGTAGAATTTCCTAGTGCCATGAATTCATCATTACTTAACTATCAAGTTCACAAATACACGATGATTGCTCCCAGTGGAGAAGATGGGGCCACATAGCACGATACTGCACTTTGCCAAGCGTCTTGCAAATCGCTGGTAGAGCATCATCTACAGTTCCCTCAAATTCGCCGGATCTTTACTTTATTGAACATCTGAGATACCACAACTATTGTCGTGTTCGATGTGTGAATCCTTCTAATCGCCCACCTTCACCACCGCCCTGGAGACCATTTAGCGCCTGAATATGTAACTCCTACAGCGTTGCTAGCTGTTTTGTGTGCTACAAACAGCGTTTATAATGAAAATTAACTGGTGGTCATAATAATGTAACTGGATAGTACAGTGTGCTATTTCTGCTGACTGCAAAGGCGGGAGGAGACAATGGGCAGCGCTTTGGTACCTGAAGTCGTTCTCAGACGAGACATGAATGTGAAGGTGGACGTGAATGAGGTCGGGAACGTGGTTGTTGAGCGCTAAGAAACGACGATATGTGACGTCTGCATGAACCAGAAGCTACAGCAGCTTGCAAGATATCAGCTGGTGCCTGAATTATCAACACGTTCACTAACATTAAGGTGCGGTTCTCACTGCGGCAATAAGACAGGCGATGCTACACAGAAGCAACTCACATCGGCGCCGCTCAGAGAACGTAGTGTAAGCGACTTAACTGCTTCACACTGGGGCGACTGTGATGCAACAGCGATACGTATCTCAGTCGTATCGCCCGGCGCAACAAGGAGTGCTGGTTGCTCCAACGATACACAGGGAAGTGAATTTCAAATCATCCCATATGGCCAGTACTTCCTTTTCGGGTTTTTTAGCTTTAAATAATGATAAGCTATAATTGATTGCAACTGAATCTTAAACGCAATTCGTGCTGCCTTGTTGCTTGTCCCATGGTAAATCGCACGTGAACCGTATCAGCTTAGTGTGAACCGCGCTTAACAACGAGACGCCTGATGTTTGCCACTAGGATTTCGCTAATCATGTTGTGCATGTGCACTCCTCTTAACCTTGCCCCTCGGCTCATTGAGAGCGGACATCTCGTGGCACGACAAATAATATGTCTGCTTTCCGAAAATTTGATCAGGTATTGTCGCGGATGGACGGAGAAAATCACGAAGAAAGCTGTCAACGTCAGTGGATACGGCTATATTTGATAGACTGGGAATCGGCACAAATGCCTGAATTTCAAACTGAGTGTACTAGCACGTAAGGGACTAGTGCACGACATTTTGTGTTCCTCGCACGTTTTCGCCCATAGCTTCCAAGTTCGCTCTACTTGCAGAAAAGCGTCACGAAAGCACCAAAATAAATGGAAGATAATACTGTTAAATTTCTGTACATTCACAACCTGTATAAAAATGTCTTTAGGATACTGTATTTCTAACTATTTCAATTACATGCTACAACTGATAAACTAGGTTGCAGATTTTTAGGTCATAAAAAGAGCAATTTAGGCGCACAAAATAGCCTATTTCAGTACCTCATTTAACTACATAAAACCTAAAATATGCCTAAACTTTATTATGCAGAAAAAGTAAACATAATGTAAAAATACAGGGTGTTGACACATGAGCATATTACTATCATTAAAACAAGGAAAATGAAAAAGTGCACAGTTGCCCAACACAAGAAACATTATAAAACTTTGCTGTTCGAGCCGATCCTATTCCTTTTCAGTTTTCCTGAGATGAAAATGCGCTATAAAGCACATATGAGTACATGCTGAAACAGGCGTAATAAGTAATTTAATAAATGCTGGATAAACCAGTAGCTTCAAACATTCAGACCATGGGTACCTTGGAAGTAAGCAAAATCTTTTCTCGGTTTTTCAGAGGAAAACTATGTTGCTTGTCAGTCGGTATTAATTTACCTGCCGAAAAGGAACAATTTAAATCAAGGATGTGACAGGGGCTTACTTCACTTGCGGCACATGTTGAACAGGAATACTACAATCAGGGGAGCTGGATTTTCTGCTAAGCATATATGCTGCTGCGCAGAAGTCCTTCAGGCCAGTGCTGTTCTAAAAACACTGTTGCATTCTTGCGCGTTTTCTAATTCGAAAATAATTCTTGTCATAAATGTGTAGTTACCTCTAACAGAAGCCAAGGCCCATCTTTGAGCATTTGTTCCGCTGAAGGCATCCTCCGCTAGATTTTGTTACCTTCTGGACTGCTGAGAGACGCTTACTGTAGTATTCTGTTCTGCCGCTGCTAATCACGTGCTCCACCGGTTAACAACAAATGGAAGTAGCAAGAGGATATCTGGAAGTTGTTCTTTGAATGCTAGTGCCCTTAATGGTGCTTTAACCAAAATATTCTCTATCGTGGAGATTGGGTAATTTGTTTACGTTGGAGAATTCTAGTCTTACTGTTTCTGCTACAGGCCTACTGTTAATACCACGTGATACACAAGTTACATGCAACATCAAAGGGTAAAATACTTGAAGCAACTGAAACGCTGCAACCACGCTGCAGCAGGATTTGTGAAGGCTACAAGAAACTCATTTTCATCCAATCGATGAGAAGACCTCATCCCGTCTGGAAGTCTCCCCGGGCCCGTGGCTCTGGGCGAGTTTTCCAAAATCTCGCAATTCTTAAACCTTCGTAATATTTTTCCTTTCTATCTCTTCCTTCCACTTCAACTCTTCTGCTATAAGAATAAGCCACTAGCCCTGAAAGATTGCACATTTCTTTAACCTTTATGTGAGTTTTCTCCTGCCGCCGTCTGTTGAGTAGATTCTTTTATCTAACCAGTTGTATTAGACTTTGAAAGAGCTGTTTTCGGCACTTTCTTCTGTTGAACTATTCAACTATTCGCGCACTGAAAGTAGAACAGATTTTGAAGAATGAATATGTCGCACTTTATATGGCCATTGCAACATTACGTGTTAGTTTAGTTTGGCGGGTGCACAACAAAAATTCTACAATGCCTCGTTCTACAACGAACGTTCGCGTGTAACCAAGGATAGAGGTGAAGTTTTTACTTCAATACCTGTACGTAGGCAGCTTTAACTTCCCCATTCTGTTTTTTTTCCCCTTCATCTGAGGTCAGTTCAAGGCCTAGGAATATCTCTGTGGAAACAGGCAGTTGGCAAGTATTCTACGGGCTACAGATTTTTTTTTTCTTTTTCATTAAAATACCGCATTCAGTCCTCTCACCTTCAATTCTTGTAAGGAATTCTGATGTTTTGTAAATATCAGAATTTAATGTTATGCTGAGGAAATAGGTACCTTCCAAGATTTTAAAGCTCAAACAGGCAAAAATCGACACCAACATTGAAATACGCTTTTATAGGTGCTACAAAGTTAACGATTTTGTGTTTAGTCATGACAAGTTTATTTGCAACTGTTAACTCGGAAAAAGAGTAGGTTTTAACCCATGGTCCGCGGTCTAATAATAATTTTATAACCACTTAGGTTTTCTCGGCGCTTTTGATTAATTGTGTGCTTCTTGGTGTTCGGCTATAAACAGCTGCGTGAGACCAACAATAGGTCACAGTCTGCCGGGAGTCCTGGCAATGAGTACATACAGCAGCAGAAGTCACAGCAGCTGAAGAAGGCGGCTGGGTCGACCGTGAAAATATTGTGCATGGGGTGGAAACAACAACGAGACCGAACACCCGGAAGCATGCTATTACTAACAATTGTATTACTTGACGCCAAGAAACAATTCCTTAACTTTATGTAAAAGGAGCATTATTCGTCAGCATCCGCTATACACAATATTTAACCTTAATTATATTGACTAGAACTTGAAATGAATTTTTCAAAAGGAAACTCAGTACTGCTCAGAGAGGTATGGAAAGGTCAATGTTAGGTCTCACTAAGAAAGATCGACAGAAGAGTAAAGACATACGAGCAATAACAGGAGTAAAAGATATTATAGAACAGGTTAAGACTCTAAAATGGCACTGGGCAGGAGACATTGCACGAACGAAGGACGGAAGATGGGCAAAATCAGTTTTAGAGTGGAGTCCCAGAGAAAAACGAAGACCACCTGCGAGACCACTTGATCGCTCGGATAAGGAACTCAGGAAATTTGCTTCAACTGGCAGAAGACAGCAGCGGACAGAGATGCATGGAAAAACCTTTTAAAAATGTATAACTTAAAGAGGCTTTATCTTGTATATACTGAATTAGCTGAACAATAAATAAATAAATAAATAAATAAATATTGACATGTACTATTTCTTAAACATTTCTGTAAATACTTAAACGATTTACAGATGGTCGCTTGACCGAAATTGGTTGTCAGTTAAGTGTACACACCACAACAACTTTTGGTGGTTTCGCGATGCCGTAATTTAAATACATCGAAGCAGTGCGGCACTGTTTATAGAAAAGTTCGTTTAAAACAAAATTTCCACTTCTATGTAAACAGCACTGAGTAAAACTTCTTGAGAGTTTATATTCCCCAACGATACGTTTCAAATTAAAGATATGGTAGCACTTTTACGAACTGACGTGGCATTTACCATATTCTTTACACCATATAACACCAAAAATATTTCTTGTATAGATATTCGATGCGCTGGTCTCTTCAAATAGAAATAATAACATGCAGTCTCTGAAACTACAAATACCGCACTGAATCTTTAGAAAGCTGTATTCTAATTTGGTTTCAGCTGTTTTCAGCGTGTAACCAGGAACGCGACCTGGAATGGTATTGGTTCATCACGTTTTGTTGTACCTGGAGAAGATCTTATGTACTACTGCTGTTTACGAGTGGAAATGATCCGGTTCACATCCCGCGTGAGAACAGCAGATCGCTGGGCCTCAGTGAGCAACCTGGCAGTGAGGAAAAGCCCGTACTTGTGTCAGGTGTACTGTGATAATGTAAATTTCTTTCGCGCCCATGCTTGGAGTTAATTACCCCAGAGGCGGGAGGTCCTGCGAGTTAGAGAACACAGTCTTGTAGGCGAGTACACGGACAAGTGTTAACAGGAAACTGCTAGCTCGACACATTACCTATTACTCGACTGCCTGTCTGGCCACCTTTCATGTCGTTGGTGTGATAACGAATGACGGACGGTGTAGCGCAAGTGAAGGCCTATTAGGAGGCTGCGAAGCAAGACGAGGCGGTGTGCTGTGGGCGGATGCCTGACGCATCAGCTGACGGCTGAGCCGGGTCGAGCTCCGTAATGCGACGTGACAGCGCGCGCCGCGGGGAGCCGGCATTTGTAAACAGGCCGGGCCCACGGGGGGCCGCAGCGCCGCCACGCCCTGCCCGGCCGCCGCAAGCGCGGCTTGGCTCGTGCCTGCTGCACGCGCCACCCTGCCCGCCACTCGACAAGGAGACGACGGTCGGCGTCTCCTCCGCGCCGTTCTCTCATTAATGAAAGACACTACTATTTTATATCTCACAACACTCTAGTTCTTCAACGGTTCTTACTGGAAAGTTCCTGTAATACTGGCAGTTCTATTGTTGTTGTTGTTGTTGTTGGTGGTGGTGGTGGTGGTCGTAGCAGTGGTGTTCTTCTTCGGTCCCAAGCCTGGTTTCAGGTAACTCTCCACTGTAGTCCATCTTAAGCAAGTCTATTCATCTCCGAAAAAACTAGTACAATCTATATCCATTCGAACCTGCTAACTGTATTCGATCCTTGGTCTCTATCTCCACAAATACACACTTCCCTCCGCTACCAAACTGAACACTCCTTCATACCTCAGTATGAGTCCTGAACCGTGGTAAAAGTTGCTGTTTTGAAGCAGTCGCCCTCCGTTTCTGGCGGTGGTGCCGCTGTGCCAGTCACAGCTTTGGTGTCTCCCTCTGGTGGGAAAGGTTGCCTGTCCACGTGCATTTAAGGGGCGCTATGAGCTCGCCAGCCGGTCAGTTGGTCAGCCGCGTCAGTGTGGGGCAGTCAGTGTCTGTCTTTTGTCCGGAGTGCTAGTTTGTGTTAGGCCGCCAGTCTGCTCAAGTTTGTTCAGGTAGTGGTCATTGGCGGTTGGATCGATCGGTTGGTCGGTCGCGCACTGGGACACAAGATGACTTGTCCGTCTTGAGCGTCGGCGCATGTGAGGTCGCCACGTGAGTCCAGTGGGCCGCGCCGTATAGCGAGGGGTAGTGGCTTCGCGGCCGACACGAGAGCAACAGGAGCCAACCCACGACATCGGTCTGGTCGGTACGAGCTGCGACGCCGTGAGACTGGAGATCGGCGCGCCTTCCTGCGTCCGTTGAAGCGGCTGGCCGCGGACGCTTCGGGAGAGCGTTTTGGAGGGTGTTGCGTCAGGTCTTCGCCAGACATCGCAGTTTTTTAGAAGTGATTCGTGATACGTTGTTTCATTTACTTGTTAAATCCTACTTGTTTTCTTGATCAGTCTCGTCCCCCCCAGCTTGCTCGTCTGTTTCCCGCCCGCATTTGTTAGACAGTTAGTGTCTGTCTGTCGGTCTGCCGTACGTTAATAGCTGCCTCTGTCATGTTTGTCGGATTCGGTGTTAACGAATTTATTGCTTGAAGTGTAACGCCGAATTCCTGAAATATGTTTTTATCTTGCCTATCATTTGAGAGGCGGTATATGTGTAATGTAGAGCATGTTTGGCCAACCTTGTATATTTTATGTAAGACTGCATTTCATGGGTCTTTATTTAAATGGTCATTTTAGTATATAGAGTTACCACCCATCCACCGTAAGAGTATTATAAAAAAAATCAAGTTGCACTTTCGGTGGCAAGTTAACCTTTAAATTTTATTGTTTAGTGTATTTCCATCCCTCCTACGGGGTGCATAGTTTATGTGCTTGTGTGAGTTGTTAAAATTTTTAGTTTAAAGTAATCTGCTGTGTTGCAGATTTGCACCAGTGTAGTCTTTCAGAGGTTCTTGTGAGCGGTCGTGACTACGGCCGTGTCAAAAGGAGCGGCAAGGTTCTCGGCACGAAAGCTCATAGAGTCAAGAATGTGTTCTTTCTGCTTCTGAATAAATTGTAATTTGATATTTAGAGGGTGCTTTCTGATTATAATTTTAAATCTGTTTCAAAAAAAAAAGGGGGGGGCTTTCAGGAATAAAATTTCCATTTGTTGAAAGAAATTTGATTTGTTTTAATCAGTTACCACTGGCAACTACTTCCACGTTCACACAGTGTGATTAAATGTGTTAATGTTCCTGATGAGTCGCTAGTAAATACAATAAATTCTTAAGAAAAGCTTTGAAAGTAAATTCACCATTTAAAAACCTTCGCTCACTTCCACATGTGTAACACTTTGCGCAGACACCTGAGGTGCACATATTTCGTCCCAGAGGGATAACAGTGTGACGACAAAAAGGGCATCCGGCCGTCCGCTAAATTAACCACGGAAAATATGTTAATAATCGTGCCGACCCTGCGCCTATGTGGAACAAGGGCACAATAAAAAGAAAAAGACTTTGCTCATCGGGAATAATTTCGCTACCCAAATAATAAAACTCACGCACTGCTTTTGTTGTCTCATTTTTTACTGTAATCCACTCGGTGAAGCTTGATTTAAATTAACTAAATTCCATTACCTTTCTTTCACTTTTATTTAACTACATCTTGCAATTTCTTTTCAAGACGGTATCTAGTCCGTTCAAATTCTCTTCCATGTTCTTCATCGTTAAATTTTAAATTTGTGCTAAGTTCCTATGGGACCGAACTGCTGAGATCATCAATCCCTAGGCTGACACATTACTTAATCTAACCTAAAGTAACGTGCGCTACGGACAACACACACACTCCCATGCCCGAGGGAAGACTCGAACCTCCGACGGAGAAGCCGCGCGAATCGTGGCAAGTCGCTTTAAGACCGTGCGGCCACTCGCGCGGCCTTCGTTGTCTGTCGAAGAATTACGTCATCGACAGACCTCAACTTTTTTATTTGATCTCCTTGAACTTTTAATTCCTTCTCCCAATTTCTGCTTGTTCTGGGCATAGACTGAATAACACTGGCGACAGTCTATAACAATGAATCACTTCCTTCTCAAGTATAGCTTCCCTTTCATGCCTTCATGTCTTTCGCCTCTTGAAACGGCAGGCTTTTTTTTTTTCTTTTTCTTTTTTTTCACTCACGCTCCCTGCATTTTACTTTCAGTATTTCCCAGAAAGTTTTCCCATCGTCACTGTCAAAAGTTTTTTCTACATCTACAAATGCTATTAATGTATATCTGCCAACTATCTCCTAAAACAAGTTCTTGGGAAGAGGCTATCAGTAACTAAATGGCAACACTGAAAAGTTTAAAAATTCGAAGCCTGATTTAGGCCTTTAAGTGCTATATTTCTGACACTTTCCCGACCCTAAATAAGGAGATGGCCATCGCTATAGTAGCGTCAGCGTGGTGAGTATTATCAAGTATGGATAAAAAGGTGAACTGTACATCTTCAGAAGTCACCTAGTTAGAAAAACCGCAACAGCTTACAGACAAATGTCTTGAACTTTGTGGCGTCACTCGGTTCGAAAGCAGTTGTATTTCTATCCTTTAAGGTGACATGCACAGAACGAAAAATTTTCGTCGCCATTCAGCATAAACTACCTTAGTAAGCCGTGCTGCCGAGATCATTCGTAGACGCGTTTACTACGTATTCAGGAAGGAAATCATTATAGTCTACAGAAAACTTTCGTAGCATATGATTAGCGAAATACAAAGAGTAACCTTTCCGACTTTTTTTGAAACAAAACAAAGTAAAATATCCAATTCCGTTATTTTTAATAACTTCCTCGTAACTCCATAAACAAGGCGACAAATCCATAATAATTACTGACAATCCGTAGTAGCTGGCGGTTCCGCATGTTTTAGGGTCAGCTTTGCCTCTCGTCTTCCTACATTTCTCCAGAGCGTTGAGTGATCAACCCCGAGATAAGTCTCTAAAGATGAGATTATTAAATAAACACTTGGAAATTTAAACTAAACCTCGTCAATCAGGCTCAGACAGCTGCGCTGTACCAACCGGCCGCCGTACCAGCTTCTGCCGACGGCGTCTTTTGATAATGTATGGAGAAGCAGCGCTTTCTTGGCACATCGCTCCCACAACAGGTCTCAGCTTTCTCAACCTCGTAACCGTCGTTTCTGCTTTCCATCTGAGCGCAACGCCACATCCTTAATAACTGATTGAGGAATCTGATATTTGTTGCAGCATAAAGAGACAGTTCAACATCGGTAAACAATTGTCCACTAATAACCCACAATATACGGTTTCTTGGTACCCTGTGCACGGTGTAATTAATCCGATCTCGTTCTCACGATCGCTACGAAAGCGATATGACAGGGGTTGCAATATGTTTATAGAGTCGTCATTTAAGTCCAGTTCTCGAAACTTTGTACAATAAGCAGTCTTTCTCGGGATAGTTTCCGCCTATCTTCAAGGGGCTGCCACTTCAGTTCTTTCAACTTCTCTGTGACACTCTCCCGCAGGTCAAACGAACCTATGATCATTCGTACAGCCCTTCTCAGTATACGTTAGTCTTACTTGGTAAAGGCCCCACACACTTCAGCGACATTCTAGGATGATTCTAGGAGTGACTTGTATCTAATATCCTTTGCAGACTGATTGCATTTACCTAGTATTCTGCGGATAAACCGAAGTCTACCACCTGCTTTACTCACGAATGCGATCATTCCATTTCACATCTGTACAAAGTGTTGCACCCACGTATTTTTTAGAGTTGACAGATTCCATCTGTGACTAATTGATATTACAGTCCCAGCATATTATGTTTTCTGTTTTCGTTCTGCGAAATACAGGCGTTTGCATTTCTGAACATTTAAAGCAAGCTGCCAGTCTTTACTCCACTTAAGAAATCTGATTTGGCTAAATATTTGTGCAGCTTCTTTCACGTAACTGCATTATCGGCGGAAAAGCGCTCACCTGAGGCACAGGCGTGTCAGAACGTGGTGTGTAATAGAATGATGTATACATTTTGAGATCTTAAATGTGAGTCACTTGTGACGGTTCAGCGACGATTGCGTATCAAATGCTACGTAAAAGTTCCACCGGTAGAACAACCCACAGATGACACAATACTTTCTGTGAGACTGGGTGCAAATGCGGTGTGAAGAAAACAGGCCGGTCGGGACCGTCAGCAGTGAAGGTGGAGCATGTACGGGAATCACACGTCAGGATGTCGAAGAAATCGACAACATGCCCGAACAGAGAACTGCATATACCGCAGAGAACTGTCTCGCGCATTCTACGCAACACTGCCGTCTACAATTGTTATATGCGCTGACTACTTAGGGCTACGAGTTTCGCTCTGACTTTTACGATTACCTGCAGGGGTTCCTGAAAGAAGACTGTTCTTCACATAATTTTGGTTTTCAGTGACCAAGTCACGTTTCCTGGCTCTGGAAAGGTTAGTCGTCTTAACGTGCATGTTTGTGGCACAAACCATTAGGGTGTGCAGCACATACGTGATTCACATGGGCCATGTCATCTTTAATAATTGATGCATTATTTTTCTTTGCGGAGAACAGTGTAAGTGATTTCTTGTACCTGGGCATGTTGCAATAATGGTCAATGCCACAATTACAGTAATACGGTGGAGACTTCATTTTGCAACGAGACTGTCCTCCACCACGCTCTCTTTCAGACATTCGTGTTTATCTCGAGGCCGAAATGTCTCAGCGGTAGATTTGACGTGGCTCCCATCATGACTCTCTCCTTTTTCTTCATCATCATCATCATCATCATCATCATCTTCGTCTTCTTCTTCTTCTTCTTCTTCTTCTTCTTCAGTTCAGTAGCCCTCATAATCACCCGACTTCACTTCATGCAATTTCTTCTTATGGGATTGTATTAAAGTTGGCATGCCCCTACCTTCACTGCTACGTAATACGGAAGAGTCGCAAGGAGCGATAATTAATGAGATGACTGATATCGACATTGACGTGCTGGGACTTTTATGGCAAGAGTTTGAATATCATACATTTGCACCGTCACAAACATGCCCACCTGTGACGAGAGTTAAGACTTAGAAAGTGCTCTATCCACTGATGCCTGTCTATGTTCCGTATGCCTCGCGCAGTCATCCTCTGAAACCCTGGAGGTACTTATGAATAACCCCATATAACAATGCAATGAACATCCGAAAGTTCTGGCGCGATACAAGCAATACGCAATAGGGATTACCTATCAAGGAGGGCAGCCTGGGTCAGCAGGTGGCGCGTACCTGGACCCGCTGTGCCGCGAGTGACGAACTGCGGAAGAGAGAGCACGAAAGCTCGCGCCATTCCGGGCAGGCCGGCGGCCGCATCTTAATGGCATCTTGCGTTGCCGCCCCGCAGGGGTCCGGCCGCGCTCGCTGAGTCACGCACATCTGGGCGGAGGTCCGGGACCACCGCGGAGAACTCGCACCGGTCACCCGGCATCGATACATCTCTGGCGAGGTGGCACAATGCACACACGCAGACGGCAACGGCGAAGGCACTCTCCGAGTAACTGTACGCCGCGCTGATTGCTTTCGGAACACAAGACCTAGATACCGAGCATCACAGGCCTAACGGTTGGCCACTCCAATTCACACGAAGCTCTGTTGCGGCCACCGCCCATCTGAAACTATATCCATCTGGCAAGAGATGGTGCACGAACTGTCAATCGAGTCACCATAAAAATTCTAAGTCTCGCCGTTACACAAGAGGGTAGCTTGATAAATTTGCTCAAAAACAAGAGAGAATGCTTTTTTCCCGAAACATTCAACATTATTTCCACCTACGAGGATACAAAGGGTCTCCTGCATTTCAACTTTTAATCTCACCAGAGTGTCATGTTTTGTCAAAATTTCCTGCAACAGTCTGAAGAAAATATCTTCCCACAAAACTGAAATTTTTAAATTATGGAACAATATTAATGCATTAGTTGCTAAATCTGGAGAGTAAGATATCTAATAAACCAATTGAAATCCATCTTCTTTTTTGTTTCCCCACTGTGACAGGTTATGTAATTGGTGCGAATTGCTACTGAAGAATAAAATTCTTGTGTTTCATCTAGGTAGTTTTTCACTGAATTCCCTGTTTAAACGTTCCTATTATGGGCGAAACTAACGGGGCAGTAACAGTTACCCCTTTAGTCGAGTAATTATTACGACTACAACCTTTCAAACCTAAAAAAGCAGTGGCCACTACCGTTTCATCCGACAAAAAAACCCTTTTCTTTGTCAAATCTCTCAAGGTTTACACGGTTTTGACTGCTACTAGGACATACTAATTGACATTTCATTCAAAATTAAGAATTAGCCCTTATAAAGGTCAGTAGATTACCCCGAACATGATTCTAATTACAAACTTTCTTCCGTATCACTTTCTTGTTCTAAGACAAGCAACCGTGGCTCCGAGCCCACAGTAAGCTTCCTCAGGTCCAGTTTTTGTTACGCTATTAATCATCACATGTAAACCTTTTCAATGGTTTCCTTTGATTCCGTGATTTTCACACAATCGTATCCTTCCACAGTTTAATCACATTATGAACACTACACTATGGAGAGAGAAGTCCTATAACACACAAACGCCTGGTTCTACTGTCTACATCTTATTCTATTAACGAGACGCCTTCTATGCAGAACATCGGTATTCTATTCAAACAGAGAGTGTCTGCTTTCTCAAACGGAAGCCGCAACGTCTACTTCGAGTAGCTCCTCTAGTGTTCTCTTGAGGGTCCGTTCCACTGCTGTCACTAAACAACAAAGAAATATTTCGCGGTAATAGGGTTAGAACCACAGTATTCCAAATTACAGTCTAAGCACTGAATGGGCGGGAAGCATACGAGCGTATTTCAACAGAGTGAGCAATTGCGAAGAGAGTAAATCAGCATTCATTACTGAGCAGCGTAGGGTCAGTGTGCTCATAGATTAGTGCAATTACGTACAACGAAGTGGAGAAAGTCATAAGTTAACTAACAAACATATTTCGTCGAGGACCTACACATATGGTTCTAGTTATGGCTCGTTACAGCAGTCGTCAGGTTCTTGGCTACTCAAGCAACTAGATCTGTACTGCGAGAAGGTACTCCTTGAGCGAAACACGATTTTTATTTTTATTTCCCAGACATGTTTCACTGGAGTTTCGACATTATCAGTGATTTTTTAATTATCTTTCTATAAAACGATAAAAACGATTTGTACTCCTCTACACATACAAATTTGTGTTTTTTTGTTTTGCAGTTCGTCACCTGCAACCATATAGAACTTAATGTAGAACAGTTATTTCCTTCGTATTTTTATGACTGACCACGTTATGGTTATGCCTAGCATTAACTAATACTATGCGGAAGATTGTGTTTGTGTGTGGGGGGCTTTTATTATTTAATTACCGTATTTGACGGGTTTTCTTCAATTATCAGTTTTTTTGTGTGCCTGTTGGGGGCTTTTCTAGTCAATGTTGATGTTTGTTCAATTGGTTCAATTGGCTCTGAGCACTATGGGACTTAACATCTGAGGTCATCAGTCCCCTAGAACTTAGAACTACTTGAACTTAACTAAAAAAGGACATCACACATCCATGCCCGAGGCAGGATTCGAACCTACGACCGTAGCAGTCGCGCGGCTCCGGACTGTGCGCCTAGAACCGCGAGACCACCGCGGCCGGCTGATGTTTGTTGGGCTCTGTTTCATGCCCATAAGGCGTTCAGCAACTGTAGAATGACAACTGTTACTTTTTAATGCTCTTCTGTGTTATGTTTACCTGAAATTAAAGTTCCTGCTTAACTGTCCTATATAAATTGATTTTCGTTCACAGCGTATCAGTTGATAAATGCCTTGGTTTCTTCTGTACTGAGTTGTCTGTGCCGTTGCTTATTTTTAGCCTTTGTTTTTCTGAACATGTTGCTTATTCTATGGGCTGCTTTGTTGTTGTTGTTGTACATGGGAGTGTACCATTTCCTTGTTATTATGGGTGTTTCTCGTTCATGTGTGCTTGCGTGTGTGTTCTGCGTATTTATGTTGCGTGTGTTTATGTTCTGTGTTTGTTAAGTTGGTGGTAGGTTGTTTGTTTTTGTGTGCTTGATGTCCCCTTTATTTCTGTTTTAATTTTATGATTCAGTTTTTCTGTGATGTTTGTATCATGTTCATTCTCTATAGCTATTTTTGTAGTTGTCTTCACTGAGAGGAGTTTAATTTAGTCTTTGCAGCATATACTGGAAAATGACTAGTTTGCACGCAAAAGGATGATTAGAGTATTTGTGTATGGATGTGGTGGTGGTGACTTTCCTGAACATGGATACTTGGTGTTGGTTGCCGTCTCTGTGTACTGTGAGGTCAAGGAAATTTAGCATTTTGGAATTTTCTTTTTTTTATGGCGATTTTTTTTTTGTGGGGTGAATTGTATTTATATCATTGTGGAGTTATTGGATGCGACTGGGTGTCTCAGCTGGATGGCATATGATGTCTACCTAGTGATACTAATAAACTAAGCTGTCTTTGGGTTTTTCTACTGTTTCAAATATTTTGTTTTCAATGTGAATGAAGAAGATGTTGGCTAGGAGTTCACAGACTGGTGATCACAAAGGAAGTCCATTCTGTTGTAAGTACAACTGGTTGTGAAATGAGAAATAGTTTTGCTCTCTGATGAATTTTAGAATGTTAGCTAATTCTTTCATCTGAGGTTTGGGAATGACATTCTATTGTTTTACCTGTTGTTTCATGATGTTCATGGTTTCAGTGGTGGGGATGTTCGTGTAGGCTACATGGATGCAATGTCCAGCAATGTGAGTACGGCTGGGGTGAGTATATCGGTGTCTTTGATTTTTTTGTATCAGCTCTTCGGTGTTGTGTATGCTTCTTTTGTTTGTGTCTACACAATGTTTCTCTAAGTTTGTGTGTGTTTCTATTGCTATGTGATATGTGGGTGCACTTCTGAAATTTACCAAAAGTTGTTTCGGAATATCCTTCTTGTGGAGCTTTTGTAGGCTGTTCAGTTTAGGTGCAGTGGGATTTTTTGTTTTACTCATTTCACTTTTTGTTCTGTGAATATGTGTGAGTCATTTTTATACATGTCTGTTCATTTCTCTGGTATCTTTGTGTTGAGTGACTGATTAGCTTTCTTACGTTGCTGTCCCATAGAAATTAGACGATTTTGTTTCTGTATTCCTCCTGTTCTATTACTATCAGGGTGTTTCCCTTATTAAGTGAAAAAAATCCTGATTTTTCGCGGATTTCCGTGTTAAAAAAACACGCTTTCTCCCAGGTGAAAACACGTTTTTTCCGTGTTAAGTGACAGCATACTTTCCCTGGGGACCGTAAAACTTATCTATACTTTGAATGGTTAAGATTTTATAGACCGGTGTAGTACCTTCGACCACTTTAAGAAACGAACCCCAGAAAAAAATGCGTTTTGGAAAAATCTTTGATGCGCAGCTACATGTACGCTGCATATTTTCGTATTACGAAAGTATGTAATCGAATTCTATCAAACACAGAACGTTAGTTCCCGAAGCATTGAAACCGAGATCGCGGTGCGCTTTTGTAAGGCAATCATAGCTCATGTCATGTGATCTCGGCAGCCGATGATACCAGATATTCTTCGCATATGTAAACGCGATGAATATCTGGTATCATCGGCTGGGGCCGGCCGGTGTGGCCGTGCGGTTCTAGGCGCTTCAGTCTGGAACCGCGTGACCGCTACGGTCGCAGGTTCGAATCTTGCCTCGGGCATGGATGTGTGTGATGTCCTTAGCTTAGTTAGGTTTAATTAGTTCTAAGTTCTACGCGACTGATGACCTCAGAATTAAATCGCATAGTGCTCAGAGCCATTCATCGGCTGGCGAGATCACGGATTTCGTAAACCGATTTCCCAGGATCGCTTCTGGGTGATCATCAAAACATTTCAAAGTCGGTTCAGGAAATTGGCTTCTGGTTGTCGATTTTCCAATTCCACAATCGATTTTCGCTCCCATGTAAACGCAACCGGTTTTGGAATATGCTTGAGCAGTCAGGTTTCGTCTTATTTTTAAAAAATTTCGGGTAATACGGGCGGAGGGGCTTTTTGTACAGTGAACGATAAGCAGAAATGTTGGACTATTTACAACTCGTCTAACTGCAGAGAAATAGCGATTGCGCTGACTAGGTCAGAAATTGTAACAGCTGTTTTCCAGGCGCCTTACTTAACTGGGCTAGCAAATCAACTTCAGACCTTATCATTTAAACACGACAAAGAAAAACGGTTTCCGAAATTCGGTTTTTGTCTTTCGGACGATGTGCCGCATGTAAACGTCGTGATTCAGAGCGTAAGATACGAGATGCAGTCAGCCAATAGCAACATCACTGTTAAGTTGCGCGAACACACAAATAGGAACAGTTAATGGATTAAATTCATGTACATAGTGTAGCTACAAGAAAAGCTAAGCTTTCACATATAACATTTGTCCTTTTTGCGTGTATTACACTTCGATACATCACAAAAATGTGTCAGTAAAAATTAAAGTAATGACGTAAATGTCTGGTCTTCTGGGATCGAAATTCTTCTAAGTCGCTGGCCCTCAAAGTGTTATAGCTTTAAACGAAAATCAAACGCTCTGTGATTTAAGAAATTCAAAGCACGTTCGCACACGTGACATAACTCATATTGCGTATAATAAAATGTACTTGAAAGTAATGCTTTTCAAACGACCAGTTACAATATTTTCGAGCTACCTCTTCGAAATCCTTTCAGCAGTTGTCAGAAAGCGGCGATACTGTGCCTGCGCAGCTACGATGAAGTAGGTAACCAGTATGTTCGTACGTATATGCCATTAAGAGATCGTAGATTGCATCATAAACGAAACAGGACATCAGAGGATACTCCAAGAGCATCGGAATTTCGCAAACTATACTAAAATACATAATTCGACTTAAACAGCACATTCGTATGTCCCGATTCACAAAAGGTAGGCCCCAAGCTGATATTAAGTTTTTCAGTGTGGTTTTCGGAATGCAAATTTTCTTGGTGTACCAATACTTCCGCAGACAATTGAGACTAGCCAATAATGTTTCAAATAAACTGACTGCCTCTTCGGAAAAGATTAAGTAAAGGTTTTTATTTTAATAGTAAATCGACAAAAATAACTTCTTTGTTCTGCACGGCAACTGACACCCGACTGCCAAAAACCTGGAAATCGAATAAAATTAAAAAAATACTAATAATACATTTTGGCGTCCCATACTTATGTGAATATTTTAATTCACTTTATAGGTTCCAGCCACAGAAATCCGATTTGTTCTTGAGAGCTGTAAACCAAGAGGAAACAGCAAAATCACTAAACGTAAACACGATTCACGTGGAGACTACACCTCATGCTGCTTGTTGCTACTGCTGATACAATTCGTGTCTACTTGCCTTAACTACAGCGAACAGCAGCACTTAGAGTAGCCAGGAGCGAGAGAAAGTACTGCTCATACGCGACTCAACTGCGCAAGCCTTTGACAAGAGTATCAGTTCTTACCAATAAAAGCTACAAAAATTTAACTGACAACTAAAACAACGAAAAATTCCCGAATTTTTCCCGGTTTTCTGATCTTATTGTGAGAGCCCCATTGTTTTTAAATTTGTTCATTACTTTCCTTGTAGTTTTTTCTTCTTCAGTTTTTGTTCATGTAAAATGCTGTTTTTGTTTTCCTTTATTAGGCATTTTATTTCTTTAGCAATTAACTCTCTTGTCACACCTGCATTGAATTACTTGCTAATAAAGCCTGTACATGATGAAACTGAAGTTTCAAGTAAACACTAGCAGAGCGTGTCAGCTGCACTGCAATTGTTATTTAGTCAATTGTATTCAATTTCTATTACACATTATAGACAACTGCTCACATCTGAACAGCACAGCTGATATAATTCTAGTGAGGAAGACTTGATGCTTCATTAGCAAAGACATTGGATGAAAAACAGGTTGTAAAATGGATTATTAATTCTCATACCGAAAAAAACACATAGTAGGCTTTCTATATAAAATTCATTGCATTCTACAGACTAATATTTAGACTCCTACAAAGAAATGTTACTGATAACACCTCTTTCATATCACGGAGACATTTCTGATTTATTTCCCAACGTCACTTCATACTTTGACTCTGAATTTTCCCCTAGAATATTGTTACATCATGTAACTGTACAGCCATGAGCATTCCTCAATTATTTGACATACCTGATGGGAGGAGAGCGCAAAGGTATGGTGGGGAAGGGAGGTGACCGGTGAGAAGATGGTAGGAGAAGAGAAGAGAGGAGACATTTCGTCATCACTTCCCTCAATATTACGTTACCATAGCTAAATATTAAGTGACTACACAAGTTTGTTTACCGCCAGAATGGAACGTTGAATTGCAAGCAACTAATGGGTGAAATCTTTTTTTGTGGTTGCGCTTTGTGTGGTTAGCCATGATTCTGCGAGAACGGACTCATTGCCAGACGGCTGCCAACTTGAGATGCTAGACACATGAGCCGTGGGTGGAGTGACTAACTGGAGAGCCAGCAAGTAACTCGTCAATGTGGCTTCAACGCAACTAGAGTACAAAGACTCCTACTGGACTACTGAGCCATCACTTGGTATTTCTACTTGGAACACGTAGACAGTAATAATCCCTCTCTACAAAGTTCCACGAATACTTGAATAGGTTCTTACTGGACCAACGTCATGACTGGAAAAATGGGTAAAATCCCCTATAAAGTTCATCAAACGCAGTTTACACATATCCCGTCATATTGTGGCGTTCATGACACATGGGAAAATTTTTCCTTCTCGTAGCTGCTTCCAACAAACGTTTGTACGTTTGGGGAGCCGGAATTATTTTTCAGTGGAAATTTGCGACTGCAGTATAGCGTGCAATTTTTTTCAGGTTCGGTGGTCATCTGACGATAGGGCAAGAGTTTCTTGAAACTCAAATGCGGGGAAATTGTGTGGTGGTAGACGCATATGACTATGCAAATCATTACTAGAAATCATCGTCATTATCACAAATATTTTTTGAAGTATTCAGAAACAAAAACGTGTAAGTTTTGTAGTGGGTTCCCAGCGTGTGGTGGTGTATTACTATCTGGTTAAAAGTATGCGGACACTCATATGTAATGCGGGATTGACCACTAGATTTCGCGCAAGGGGGACATGCCAGGATAAAGTAAGGCGGGAAGTATTGTGCTGTCAGCGGAAAAGCCGTAACAGCAAAGTGAGTCAGTCAGGGGTGTTCAGAGGCTTCATACGTGGACAAGTCAGTGAAGTAACAAAGCCATCAGGGGCTTTTCAGCCTTTCTGAGGCTGCCCAAGTCGACTGTTGGTGATTTGATTGTGAAGGGGAAACGAGAGAGAATAATCACGGGTAAACCGCGACCAGACACAACTCATGTACTAATGGACACGGTATGTCGAACATTGCGGAGTGCGGTTGTACGAAATCTCATAATATCAGCGAGAGGAATCACCCGTGAATTCCAAAGTGCTATCAGCAGTCCAGCTAGGGCAATGTCTGTGCGCAGGAAGTTCAAAGACTGAGTTACAATGATGGAGTAGCTCACCATAAGCCACACATTTGTGTAGTCAAGGTTAAGTGAGGCTTGAGGTGGTGTAAAGAAACACCTCTGGACAGTGAGTGTTTGGAAGCGAACGGAGTGATGCATCTCGCGATATCCTGTGGCAATCCGACGGAAGGGCTTGCGTTTAGCAGATGCCTGGAGAATATTACCTGCGATCATGTGCAGTACCAATAGTAAAGCCCAGAGAAGATGGCGTTACGGTATAGGGGTACTTTTCGCGGTGTGATCAACTTATTGCGCTTAAGAAAACGCTAAATGCAAAACCATACCAATATATTTTAGAGCATCGCGTACTCTGTACTGTAGAACAACAGTTCGGAGATGATGACTGACTTTACGAGCTTGACACTGCATTTTGTCATAAAGGAGCATCTGAGGCAATGGTTTGGTGACAAAACCATTCTTGGAATCGACTGGTCTGCCCATAGTCCCAACTGAACCCAATGGAACACCTTTGGGAGGAGTGAAATCGCACAAAAACTTAAATGGTCACTATTTTGAAGCCACGCCATTTTCTCCCACTGTGACGCATAAGTTCGAAATTTGGTTCGCAGGTGCCTACAAACTTCCTCTGTAATGGCGCAAAAGCATAGCGACTGCAGTGTCATACTCGGGTTTGGCGACGCTTCAAGCCGCAAAATGTCGACATGCGCTACAAAAAGGCCAGAGCTCAGAAGTTCATGTGAGGTATAAAGTGACTTAATGACGTCACATTAGCAATACATTTCGCCACAATTCTGCCGAACGTCCCCGTGGACATGCCTCACACCTCACACTCTCGTCTTGATACCTTTGCGATGGCGATCAGAATAGCGAGGCCCAGTTTTAAAATAAAAAAAAATGGCTCTGAGCACTATGGGACTCACCTGCTGTGGTCATTAGTCCCCTATAACTTAGAACTACTTAAACCTAACTAACATAAGGACATCACACACATCCATGCCCGAGGCAGGATTCGAACCTGCGACCGTAGCAGTCGCACGGTTCCGGACTGCGCGCCTAGAACCGCGAGACCACCGCGGCCGGCTTTTAAAATCAAGCGGTTTTCTTACGGATGGCCGAAGAAAACATTTCACACATATCGCTGCTCAGAACCGACACGAAAAGGCCTCAGCAGATGTCATGTAAATGGCGTGAATGAAACCAACCCTTCCCTACCTCCGTTCATTTTCACACATTTTGCAGTCGAGAAAGATAGTTCGCAGTGCGATGCGCCAAAGGACGATTTTCTTGGCACACTGCTGAAGACCCTCTGGACGATTCAGCCCTTCGCTAAGGACGTCACTGAGCCGCAACCGCAATGAACGTGATCTCTTATTTTGAGTGTAGCCTGACTTCGATTTTTGATCTGGTATACCGGGTGGAACTACTAGGGACTATTCAAAACCATTCGACTTAATATGGACGTGTTCCGAGGCAGAACAGGATGTTTATACTTTTTTCAATTTCCCTCAGATTACGCATGCGGCCAGCAAGCGCTAGTGCAGCGCCACTCATGGCAACTGAGGGGTGTCGAAAGGGTTGCGAATCCCACCAGAAAACTGGAAATTTGTGGTAGGAACTATGGCACCAAACTGCTGAGGTCATCGGTCCCTAGTCTTACACACTACTCAATGTAACTGAAACTAACTTACGCTACGGACCCCCCCCCCCCCCCCCCCCACACACACACACAAATACAGGCGCGCGCGCCCCCGAGGGACCCTCCGACGAGGAAGCTGCGCGAACCGTGGCAAGGCGCCCTAGACCGCGCGGCTACCAAACCAGAACCTAGAAATCGGTCAATGGGTGTCTATGTACAGGAACATTTTTAAAGCGCGCACAACAAACAACAAAGGTGTGCGAGTGATACCGAAGGTGTTACCGAACAGTGTTCTTAAGGGGACACATTGCCGCTTTATTCACGTGCGTGTCAATGTCACACACCCATGCACATGTCATAGCAGAGCACGAAAAATTTAATATATAAAACGATACACATACAGTCTGCATCGGATCACTTTAAAATTTCGTTGAACAGTTTTGAAAGGTTCCTAGGGGTTCCATCCCGTATATCAGAGAAAAATATTGTGGTCGCTCCACACTCCTCCAATGCTGATGTTAGCGGAGGAAGCAGCCCCACGACGTCTTTAGAGACGGGTTGAAACGTCCGTGGTGTGCTCAGTAGTATCAAACGTTGTCAAGAACGTCGTCCTGATGCACATCGCACTGGAAACTGTCGTTTCCGACCTCGAATATGTGAAAATGAATCCCATACTGGCAAGGATAGTTTCATTCATTCTCTCTCTGTCACCTCTTGAAGCTTTTTGGGTCGATTCTGAGCAGCAATGCGTCGAAAATCTTTTCCTCGGCAAGCCGTAACTAAATCTAGTGATTTCAAAGCTGTGGGTCGCGGTCTCCGTCACAGAGGTGTCAAGACAGGGGAGGTGAGATGTGACAACTTTCCCATGGTGTCACACATCCGTCGGGCAAAGATGTGATGAAATGTGGTGCCAGTGTCACGTCATTAATCCATTCTACACTTTACTTGAACTTCTGAGCTCTGGCCTTTTTCTTGCACCAGTCGATGAGTTTCTGTAGAAACAGTGCCCAGACCGTAAGCAAATTCGACCCAAGTATACTTCAACTTTGACGCGCAGTATAGAACGTTGATCTTTTTCCAGACACCAAGTCCACCATCACTACCTCCGATGGTTTCGAATGCTGAGGGAGAATGGGCTGTCACTCCACCAGACATTCAGACACCTCTCCGTGAATGTCCTCAGCAGAGTTCAATCTGTCATAAAGGCGGAGGGTGGACACAACGCATTTAATATCCACTAATAGGCGTCCGGATATTTTGACAGATAATGTGACGTTGTGAGGTCAGTCACCATTTAGTTATATTTCACTGTCTGTTGTCAGCACCCGCCCGTGGGAGGCAATTAGACTTGATCGGCTGACTGTTACCACGATTGGGAGTTAATTAAGTAATGATTTTAAACATCATCCCGAACTCTTTCTGTGAAAGACTGCCTACTGTCTTCAGATTAAATACCGATATTTCATATACGCTCCCACAACCAACACTGCAGAAGCAGAGAGAGAAATGAAGATTCATATGTAGCTTCCAGACGACAAGACGTCGTTATAGACACGGGCACAAGCTTCGGATGGGGAAGGAAATCGGATTTGTCCTTTTCGCAGGAAATGTAACGCATCAAACAGTGACAGCCAGGACCGCAGCCCGGCAACCGAAACCAGGCCGCAGTTAGCTGTCAATGCCCTACCAGCTCAGCAGCGTCAACAGGCCCCAGCGCCTCCGCGTGAGGGACGACACCGGCACTCCCGTCGCATGTGCGACCGACCTACCGATTTCGCCAACAAGGCCATCGATCACGCTCCAAATAATTCGACACGACCTCAACACAGAGGGTCTTCCGCAACTGTCAGCCCGTGGAAATGGAATTTAAACCAGCAGGAGTAGCAGCCAGCAAGTTTTCACAGCTGGCCCGTCCGATGACGCAGAGTCCGTATCGGTCGCCGCATCTACACCGGGCCGTGAACCAACGACCGCTGCCTGAGTGTCCAAGCCGACACAGGGACGCTGCCCCGCAGTCGTCCACGGGAGACGCCTGCGTCGGATCGCCCGTACAGGTGTGCTACAGTCCGTCGCCTTCAGTCTATCTGTGTTGAACCATGTCCGCTCGTGTTCAGCAATAAAGTGTTCTGTCAACTGATTGGCTACCTTCTCGCTCGCTCTATCGCCAACCACCTGCAGAGAACCACTCGCACAGTCCCATAACGCAGTAAAAGCCTGCCACGGAAGCAACCCAACAATTTCCTTATGTGTTCTGATAAAACCAAGGAAAATGTCAATCTGGATGGGGATTTGAGCCGTCGCCCTTCGAATATGACAACGGACAGACAAATTAACGTCTCGGCCGTGCTGAAACGTACAGCCACGTAAATAACTTGAGTAGGAAAATGGGCTCGTTTTCAGCAGCACTAGGATTCACTCAGAGAGTGCAACGGCCCTCTGGAGCACAACGCACTTTTTGCCTTTAGGTACACAAGAAGTTCACATATTGTTAGGATAATCGTTGACTGCGACAAGCGACTTTACATTTGTGATGTGTTAAGGTCAATAGCTGTACCCCCACCTTCGAGGTAGTCGTGACATTTTTCAACAGGATAACGCAAAACCGCATGTTGCCCGTGCTGTTCTGATCTACTACCTCTATACAGACAGTGTGGAGCTTTTACCTTGGCCAGGACGTTCTCCAGATCTGTCACTGAATACAAGCAACTGGTCATGGACTGCGATGATATTGGCACGCCGCCGGCTGTCAGTCCCCACCACTGATGAAATCTGGCGTATGTGATGTTGAAGCAACACGGTAGGAGGTATCCCTATCGTCATCCAAGCTCCGTTCAACTCGATCCCCGACCGGGAGAGAGTCGCTGTTGTCTCCAGACGTATGAGCCTCTCTCTATTAAATTTCGCACCCTCTATAATCGCAAATTACCTTCAAATATCACTTATTCTTCCTACTGTACTGCATACGTACAATGAGTGAAGTTTCTTATTTACCGACCTTCCCGGTGCTGCAATTTTAAAGGCCAGCAGTGTACTCTTCGTCAACCACGTCCAGTAATCCTGCACTTCGAGACCGACAGACGTCGCCAGGTACTTGGTTTTGTTTCCCCACGGTACCGCGGAGCGAGCGCTTGATGTACGGCTAGGCTATGAATAGCGATGAGGCGCGACCCGGCTGTTCTCCCCCGCGAGCCAGGCCAGCGCGAACACTATCAATCGGCCGGAGCGCAGCGGCGCGGCGCGCTAATATGACACGGCCGGATAAGATCGAATTAATCAGCGCCCTGCGGGCTTGTCGCGGGGCGGGCCGGGGCGGCGCCGCGCCGATTGGCGGAGTCACAGCGGCGCAATCTGTCAATGTCAGTTTAGCGTCCGCCTCCCGGCCGGGCTGGCGGTAGGCCACGGGATGAGTCCATTACCGAGAGGGTGGCAGCGGGAAGTGGCCAGCCGCGAATGGAAGGGCAGCCCAGAGCACGGCGCAGCACTGCGTGGCTAATAGGCAGCGGCAATTTGGGATGGCGGAAACGAACACACTCGCCCTTTACGTCTCTATCAGCATCGCGGTGGCTGGCAGTAGCTACTTCTCCGGCAAGCTCCACCTGCTTCCAGTGCACAGCTCAGAACACTGTATCGAATAGATACATATTACATGTTCTTCACCTGCAAGCTTTCAGTTAATGCATTCAAAATAGTTAAAATGTTTCACGATATTCTGTAAACCATGGGCTTTTTAATAAATTCCTGCACAACTATACAAGGGTTTTAGGTGAGGCACTCGAGGAAAGTAGTTAAACTGAAGTTCAACTTACGTCGAACAAAGTAACTGGGAAACACCTTCGCATAAACACGTGTTTTATCATACAACTAGACCGAAGTGTCAAATGTCATGGGATAACTCCTAATATCGTGTCGAACCCACTTTTGCCCAGCGTAGTGGGGCACTCGACAAGGCATGGACTCGACAAGTTGGAGGCAGTCCCCTGCAGAAATACTGAGCCATACTACCTCGACAGCCGTCCATAATTGCCGTCGTCTTTTTGCACGAACAGACCTGTCGATCATGTCGCATATATGTTTGATAGCGTTCGTGTCGGATGGTCTGTCCACAATGTTTTTCAAACAAGTCACAGACAAATGTGGTCTGGCGATATGGCGTATTGTCATCCATAAAAATTACATCTTTGCTTGGGAACCTGAAGTCCATGAATGGCTGCAAATAGTCTTCCAGCAGCCGAAGAGAACCATTTCCAGCCACTGATCGGTTCAGACGGACCACAGGACCCAGTGCATTCCATGTAAACATAGACCACACCGCTATGGAGCCACCACCAGCTTGCACAGTGCCTTCATGGCGCAACACTCGACCCCTATATCAGCTCTTACCACTTGAAATCGGGACTTATCTGACCTGGTCACGGTTTTCCAGTCGTCTACGTTCCACTCAACATGGTCACGAGCTCAGGGGAGTCGCTGCAGGCAAAAAATGGTTCAAATGGCTCTGAGCACTATGGGACTTAACATCTGAGGTCATCAGTCCCCTAGAACTTAGAACTACGTAAACCTAACTAACCTAAGGACATCACAGACATCCATGACCGAGACAGGATTCGAACCTGCGACCGCAGCAGTCGCGCGGTTCCGGACTGAAGCGCTGCAGGCAATGTCGTGCTGAGAAGTAATACTTGAAAATTGGTTTTCTCAGCACACTCATCACGCTGTGGATCTCGAAATACTGAATTCCCCAACGATTTCCGAAATGGAGTGTCCCATGCGTCTAGTCCAACTACCACTCCGCGTTGAAAGCCTTTAATTCCCATCGTGCGGTGATTATCAAGTCGGTATGGTGAAGATTAGATGGGTAGATCACATAACTAATGAGGAAGTATTGAATCGGATTGGGGAGAAGAGAAGTTTATGGCACAACTTGACCAGAAGAAGGGATCGGTTGGTAGGACATGTTCTGAGGCATCAAGGGATCACCAATTTCGTATTGGAGGGCAGCGTGGAGGGTAAAAATCGTAGAGGGAGACCAAGAGATGAATACACTAAGCAGATTCAGAAGGATATAGGTTGCAGTAGGTACTGGGAGATGAAGAAGTTTGCACAGGATAGAGTAGCATGGAGAGCTGCATCAAACCAGTCTCAAGACTGAAGACCACTACAACAACAACAACCTTTCACATGAATCTCCTGAGTACGAATGGCAGCTCCGCCACTCTACTGTCCTCTTATGCCTTGTGTACGTGATAATACCGCCATATGTATTTCTGAATATCATTATTCCATGACTTCTGTCACCTCAGTGTGTATCCGTGTTCGGTTCAGAGCCCTGCTGATTTTTTAAAATGAAACCATTTTCGCCATAAACTGCACTACACACATGGTGAAAATGTGTCTTATTATTGATGAATAGTGCTAAAAAATAATGATATCATCACCCTGAAAGTTGGTTTAAACAGCACATTGCTTTACTAGGCAAGGTCGTATTGGAGGTGGTACACTATCGCCTTTCCCCCACAGCTGAGCTGACTTGTTGACCACTAAAAGGGGGATCCACTATTTAATATGGACTCCGATTCACGATGCAACTCGGCATTTTTCGTATTAACTAAAATTGTCAGATGTGAAATATGTAACCAAAATCCTAACTATGACCGGGATCGACCCGAGTGTCTACAGTGTGTCACCTGACCAGGCCACTGCGGCACCAAAAATTAAATTAAAAAATTGGCCAAGTGGGAGTAGGAATCGCACACTGAGTGCAAAGTTAATTATATGTTCATCCAACTTCGGAATCGAGGATCTCAACTACACACATCAAAAAAAAGTTTTGCATCACCTCGGGTCCGAGAGTTCCGGAACCCGTATAGAAAACTGGAACAAAGATCAACACAAACATCATTTCCGCTCTTTTTATTGCTCATGAAAACCACACATTGCATGTTGTACCACCATACAGCGAGACCTTCAGAGGTGGTGGTCCAGATTGCTGTAGACACCGGTACCTCTTATACCCAGTAGCACGTCCTCTTGCACTGATGCATGCCTGTATCAACAAGTTCATCAACGCACTGTTGGTCCAGATTGTCCCATTCCTCAACGGCAATTCGGCGTAGATCTCTCAGAGCGGTTGGTTGGTCATGTCCTCTATAAACAGCCCTTTTCAATCTATTACAAGCATGTTCGATAGGGTTCATGACTGGAGAACATGCTGGCCACTCTAGCCGAGCGACGACGTTATCCAGAAGGAAGTCATTCACAAGAAGTGCACGATGGGGGCGCGAATTGTCGACCCTGAAGACGAATGCCTTGGCAATATGCTGCCGATGTGGTTGCACTATCGGTCGGAGGGTGGCATTCACGTATCGTACAGCCGTTACGGCGCCTTTCATGACCACCAGTAGCGTACGTCGGCCCCACATAATGCCACCCCAAAACAGCAGACAACCTCCACCTTGCTGCAGTCGCTGGACAGTAAGGCGTTCAGCCTTACCGGGTTGCCTCCAAGCCCGTCTCCGACGATTGTCTGGCTGAAGGCGTATGCGACACTCATTGGTGGAGAGTACGTGATGCCAATCCTGAGAGGTCCATTCAGCATGTTGTTGGGCCCATCTGTACCGCGTTGCGTGGTGTCGTGGTTGCAAAGATGGGTCTCGCCATGGACGTCGGGAATGAAGTTGCGCGTCATGCAACCTATTTCGCACAGTTTGAGTCGTAACACGACGTACTGTGGCTGCACGAAAAGGATTATTTAACATGGTGAGGTTGCTGTCAGGGTTCCTCCGAGCCGTAATCTGTAGGTAGAGGTCATCCACTGCAGTAGTAGCCCTTGGGCGGCCTGAGAGAGGCAAGTCATCGACAGTTCATATCTCCTGCATGTCCTAACAACATCGCTTTGGTCCACTCCGAGATGCCTGGACAGTTCCCTTGTTGAGTGCCCTTCCTGTCTCAAAGTAACAATACGGACGCGATCGAACCGCAGTATTGACCCTCTAGGCATGGTTGAGCTACACAAAACACGAGCCGTGTACCTCCTTCCTGGTGGAATGACTGGAACCGAACGGCTATCGGACCCCCTCAGTCTTATAGGCGCTGCTCATGCATGGTTGTTTCCATCCTTTGAGCGGGTTTAGTGACATCTTCAGGAGTTCTGGGAACCGGAGGTGATACAAAACTTTTTTTGATGTATGTATTTTTCGTTTTAGATACCGATACTGGCAAGAATGATTTCATTCGCTTCCAAAGCAGGCTCTGCCTTAACGATATCATCTAAGCACAGAGTGCTGCTTTCGAAACTGATATAGACTCGCAGATTTAGAATAAAAAATCCGCGAAAGAGCCGAGAAAATAAGAAACTGTTGGAGAATGGCATCAATTTCAAACTGCGACAACCTGACTGTGAGAATTCTGAACTAAACTGCTATCAGACCTTTGCGGCTAGTGTAGAATAAGTTACGTAGCGCAGCAACCAACCTGAAGCGTACTTGAAACATCACACTGATTAACTATGCGTACTTCCGCTGAAAGATGGCACGCTCTTTCCATGCTGTCCAGCCAATTACTGCGGGACGTACAGTTTAACGTGTAAGACGCACTATGGTGTAACACGGTATTTTTCACATACGCACAGCATTGCCGTAGGTCATCTCGAAGGTAAATATTATGAACTGTTTAGGAACGAATCCTAACAGAGTACCGAACAATAGGTTGCTACTCTGACATACACGCAACCAAGTTATCAACCTAGAAACCCATGTCCTACAACCAAGCCTCAGAAAGCATTAAAGATACAACACAGAAGGAATAGTACAGACGGAATGGTGAACGTAATTTTCCATTTACAGCATGAGCGCTGAGACAATCGGAAACACGATACTTACATATTCTGGCTTCAGTTTCTTGTCACCGCCTCTTAACACAGTCCGTTCGAGCTTCTCCATGTGCGTCATGAGGTACTCTTCGTCCTTGAGACGGAGCTCTTCGCTGATGATGTCCAGGTCACGGACGGGATTCACATCGCCCTCTATGTGCGTCACATCGTCATCCTCGAATGCACCTGCACACACAGAGACGTGCGCGTTAGATGTAACCAAATTCAATACATTGCAAGCGCTGTAAGAACTGCCTTCGTCGTCATAAAACTAGTTAGCCGCGACCATAAGAGCACGGCATGTGTATTATTTTTGTTCCGTTTTGTATGGCTTGAGATATGTATACAATGTACCAAAAAACTTTGGAGGTACGTTTCTCAGATCAAAACAAGAAAAAAAGTATTCCAGAAATATTTAGTTTTGAGCTGTAATTGAAATAACACTTGATGTGATGTTACATATAAATTTAACCTGGCGATGAACTCTTTCAGACCTACAGAGCGTGCCCCACGCAACAACAAGAATGATGTTGTTTGTGTACGATAGAACAGGATGTTCACCTGACGAAACATCAACGATTATCAAGGACGTTACCTGCCTGAAAAAAGTTATGTGCCCAGACGGAGAGGGCGAGGAAACGGAATGAAACTTCACGGGTTGAGATGGTATCTGCAGCAATTTCAGTGATTACAAATTCAAACCAAATTTACGAAGAACTCGTCTGTATACGCCCACTTATCAGTATGACGTTGCAGCCGGCCGCGGTGGTCTCGCGGTTCTAGGCGCGCAGTCCGGAACCGTGCGACTGCTACGGTCGCAGGTTCCAATCCTGCCTCGGGCATGGATGTGTGTGATGTCCTTAGGTTAGTTAGGTTTAAGTAGTTCTAAGTTCTAGTGGACTGATGACCACAGCAGTTGAGTCCCATAGTGCTCAGAGCCATTTGAACCATTTTATGACATTGCACTGCCCGGAGTTGCGCTTTGTTTCGGCTGAGAAGATTGTCATACGGCCGTTGTATGATGAGGCAAACTGACACACAGCAGTTGTAACTGGCCCTTGATATTCTGGATACTAGCACTGAAATGGGAGTTGACGCGCGAGCTGGTTCCATACGTGTTGTATCGGGGACAGGTCTTGCTAGACACTAAAGTACCTCATTATCATTTGTGGAGAGCGCTGTCCAGTCGAAAAACAGCACCACGATACTGTCGTCAGAGCGCTAACACAAGAGGACGCATGATGTCCGTGACGTACTGATATGCCGGCAGAGGTCACTCAGTGTGACCAGCAGTCATACCCGTAGGCTCCCCACACCGTGACGCCCGGAGTGACACCGAACTGTGCCTCTCCGGAATATTGGAGGAGTGGAACCTCTTCCCAGGTCGCCGCCGTATTCGCCGACCATGGTCATCTGGGGTAGTGCAGAACCGCAATTCATCGCTGAACACAATGCGACGCCATTCATCATCAGTCCCTGCTTCCCGACCACCGCTCCACTAGAAATGACCGTGTTAGTGGCAGCCTGAAGGTGTGTTCACACCTGTGCGCCTTGTTGCTAGTCGTGGTGCGGCTGTAGCTTGCCCCAGAAGGAAGTAGAGGCGCCCAGTGTGAACACAAGCGTGAATGGATGGAACTACTCGCACGCACGTGTTAAGGAAGACGCCTGCAACCCACGCGCGTGCCTCTGCTTTCGCGTGGGGCAAGCACAGTCGCACGGCGACTAGGCGCAAATGCACAGGTGTAAACGGACCTTAAACATGGGACGTTAACTCCTTCTCCTTCACACGAGTCTGCTAGCTTGCACGAGTCTGCTAGCTTCCAACCAACGGTGCGGGATAACACGGTATGTTACATGGAGTCCATTACTTGTTCTCGGGTCTGTTTAAAAATTTCCGGAGCATTTGTTATTTCACGCCAATGGTGTGTTGGAGCGAAATGCGGTTGGCATCCGTGCACATCCCAGTGCTTAATGTGTAACTGCCGGAGGTTTTATTGTTGTATGCCTGTTAGTTATTGTTCAGTGCTGTTTTGGCTAGAACGTTATGTCGTACAGCCTGCGAATTTCGAGGAGGCAGAGTTGGAGGAGCACAGCGTCTGCATTAAATTTTGCGTGTAACTTAAGAAAACCTTTAGAGACACACACCAAATGGCGCGGAAGCCTACGGTAATGAGAGCTTAAGCCATACTCCTTGTTACGAATCGTTAACACGGTATAAAAATGGCCGGACGGAAGTTAAAGATGGCCCTCGCTCAGGACGTCCTTCGATGACTACCGACGGCGCTCCTGTCGGGAACGCCAACGAAATTGTGCGTGCCAATCGAAGAAAGACAGTCCGAGAGATTGCAGAAGAAGGTAACATTTCAATTGGATCATGTCATGAAATATTGGCAGAGCATCTTGGAATGCATCGTGTTGCAGCCAAATTGGTCCCACGGCTCATGAGTCAACACCGGAGAGACCTTCGCCTCACAATCTGTGAAGAGTTTTTGGATGACGCAAATGAGAACGATATGTTCCTCAAGCGAATCGTAACTGGTGATGAGAAGTGGGTCTACCGTTGAAAGGACGAAGATTTGCAACAATAGACGAGATAAAAGAAAATTCGCAGACGGCGTTTCGCACGATCCAGTCAATTGCCGGGATGGTTAATGTGAGAGAGCACGACCGATTTTCCCCGTCTTCTTTTTAAGAGAAGAAGTGACTGAATAGATTCCTCGGCCCACGTAGTGTTTTTACATACGACCACAATTTTCTCGGGTACTCATTAAGATCTTACGCTAACGTATGACGGTCGAAGTTGTGTGCTTAATGCGTAGATTGTTTTATAAAAATGGCTCTGAGCACTATGCGACTTAACATCTGAGGTCATCAGTCGCCTAGAACTTAGAACTAATTAAACCTAACTAACCTAAGGACATCACACACATCCATGCCCGAGGCAGGATTCGAACCTGCGACCGTGGCGGTCGGTCGGCTCCAGACTGTAGCGCCTAGAACCGCACGGCCACTCCGGCCGGCGATTGTTTTATAGATGCTTGACTTTTTGCCAACTTTTGCCTCTCGACACTTTTCTATCTGAGCGTGGATCAATATCTTTGCTCGGCATTTACAGGATTTTGTTATTAAACAACGATGAGTCAGTTCCATCTTTAGTTACTTGGCACATTCTTCTTCAAATCGAGATTCGTAATTTGTTTAAAGTTTGCCCATAACCCCTCTACGCCCAGCATCTTGAAAATAATATTAATGTTTACTGAAGCTGTCGATAGAGCAAGGCCTGCTCATAGCTACTATGTCTAATGTATTTCCTTTGCGTGGGTTGTCAAAATAGCTACTCAGGAGTGTTTTCGGAAAACTTGTTTAGAACAACTGTGTGTGTATTGTGTGTATTGAACCGGCGACGTAGAAACGACGGAGAGGCTTCGTCCCCGCCGTATCCCGCAGTGGTTCACTACCCCAAAACAGGCTACAGCAATCCACTCACCCCACCGCAGCCCCACACCGAACCCAGGGTTATTGTGCGGTTCGGTCACCAGTGGAACCCCCCGGGGAACGTCTCATACCAGTCAAGTGGTAGAGTAATGATAGTGTATGTGTAGTGGAGACAGTATTTGCGCAGCAATCGCCGACATAGTGTAACTGAGGCGGAATAAAGGGAACCAGCCCGCATTTGCTGAGGCAGATGGAAAACAGCCTTAAAAACCACCCACAGGCTTGCCGGCAGACCGGACCTCGACACTATTCCGAGGGCGGATTCGTGCCAGGGACCGGTACGACTTCCCGCTCGGGAAGCAGCGCGTTAGACCGCGCGGCTAGTCGGGCGGGCCGGAAAAAATGTACACGACTATCTGTCCATACCACCTGCAATGAATCCTAGCCGGGCGGGCCAGAACAAATGTACACGACTATCTGTCCATACCACCTGCAATGAATCCATCAACATTCCAGTCTGTACTTGATAGGTTAAAGTTGTCTCCTACTGACATTGCACGAACGGGTTACTTGCACGCTACTGAGCACAGACTATCTCGTTACGACGGAATCTAGTAGGGTGTAAAAACACTTGATGAGTAACTTGAGTTCATCTAGACTATTTATTCGCTTCCAGATACCTTCGCAGTCAGACATATGTTTCACACCATGACTGTCTCTCTGCTGTGCAACTGGGGCTTTGGGTGTTTTGCGCTCAGTTTTTTCTCAAATTCACTATAATAAACTATGATAACATGGAAATAAGCTAACTGGACAAAATATTTATCACCTTTCTTGGCAATGACAATAGGTTTCAAGCCACACAGCATTGCTGCTATCAGTGAATGCAGGCCCCTCTCGACCAGCTTCCGACACCGAAGGCAAGTGTATGCTATGGATTTGTAGCATTGGATATTTCGCAGAAGCTTTTTTTACTTCGGCACATAAAACTGCGTGTCTTCAAGACGTCAGACAACACAAAGTCGACAGTAGTAAAGGGAGACAACGCAAATAGCTGTACCGACTGCCCAATGAGACCTTTAACCTGCAGTGTGTGGAAGGTGTTGTTCGGATAAAAGGTTGTTCTATGATGTTTTTTGTTTTTTTTTCCGTACCTTCAGTTGGACCAACTCTTTCAGATTATCTTAAACATGAGACAGGATGTGCATTTCAGCATTGTCGCTGATCAAGTTTTGCTCTTTCGTCTGCATCTTCCTAATGAGTGTGCTGTGGACACTCCCTTCTTCCAAGATGACAACAAACGTGTTCAGAGGACTGCACACATTAGTTTCTTGTTTGATAAGCACTCGGGCACCATCTCCCGATCTTATTACCAAATGCATGGGATTATTTTGAACAGCTAGTGAAACGTTGCAGTTAACTTTACCGCAGTTGGTAACTGTACGGTAGGCCTATCATCAATGAGTGGCTGCAACTGGATATGGCAAGAAGCTTGTGGAGTCCCTTACTCACCCAATAGAAGGCTAGAGGTGTTATTCAGTGTTAACGTCACGCTTACTGGAGGCGATTTTTTTTCTTTGCGCTGCCTTGATGTGTCTTATAATCACGAACAAAGTTAATAAATTCTTTCAAATTGTATTTACTTCAACGCATTTTTTGATGAAGGGGAGACTCTGGCCGCCTCCGCAGTTGACCAGCAGCGACTATTCGATCTGAAATGTCAAATTTTTGTGTCGACGCGGTTCCGCGTTCTCGGACAGCAAACAAGTATTGGGAGACTTATCGCGGAGAAATTTTAGAAATTTTTGTTTTACTTGAGTCATTTGTTTGAATGTGGAATATTAATGTTGATGAAATCCTTGTTGTCTCAAAAGTTCTTAGATTGTTAGACGGCAGTCGTGTTCATGAGCGCCTGTCACTGTCTTTAAAGTTCAACTGTCGATGTTTTTCGTTATCGTAGTATCAAATCATAGTTTGTGCTCACAAGTTAACCACAAGCAGCTAGAGAATGCTAACACTGTTCACTGTTAGCCCAAAACAAATTTCACACAAAGCATTCTCGCTTTCTGTCGGATTTTTTGGCCGTGTAACGTTTCGACCTTTGTGTACGTCATTTAATCTACAGCAACCACAGTTTATTAAACATTTGTACGTTCCGTCTTCACCACAAGTTACATACAAACAAAGAACTCCTTGCACGAAATAAAAATCTCTCGGTTATTCCGCAAGTTTTCAACTGCAAATTACATAATTTTAAACTGATTGCACAATTCAGTGTTCAGTGTTATTGCTAGCCTGTCCAATACTTAAGAAAATTATCTTGCAATGAGGTACCTTGAGTATAAAAGACAAAAACTTTCACTTCGATCTTCACAACTTCATTGAGATAAGTTATTTACAGTACTTGGTCACCAATGTCGATAATACGCAGCAGTATTTCTCCTCGTGTTGCCTGGTAGTAGTCCAAGTATGACGCTCTAAGATAGTGTTAAATGGCATATTAACAATAACTCTCATGTTTATCGTGTCTGACCGTTTGCACGGCGTAGTGCACCAACTCGATGTGCCATGGACTCAACAATTCGGTGAAAGCCACGTGCAGAAATATTAGCCATTCCGCCTCTATAGCCGTCCATAATCGCGCAAGTGTTACCAGTGCAGAAATTTTCAAGCTAACTGATCTCTCGATGACGTTCGACGAGATTCATAACGGGCAATCGGGGCGGCCAAATTATCCGTTCGAATTGTCCGTCACGTTCTTCAAACCAAATATGAGCAGTTGTGGCCCGGTGATATGGGGGCATTGTCATCCATAAAAATACCTTCCTTGTTTGGGAACATGAAGTCCACGAACGGTTGCACATAGTCTCCAAGTGATCCGACACAACCATTTCCAGTCAAACATCGCTTCAGTTGCACAAGAGAGCGTAGTCCATTAAATGCAAATACCGCCCACGCCGTCATGGAGCCACCGCCAGTTTTTACAGTGGCTTGTTGACAACCTTGGTCCATGGCTCCGTGGGGGTCTCATCACTTTCCGATCCTACCATCAGCTCTTACCAACTGAAATCGGGACTCATCTGACCGAGCTACGGTTATCCAGTCGTCTAGGCTCCAACCGATATGGTCACGAGCCCAAGAGAAACGCTGCAGACTATGCTGTTAGCAAAGCACTCGCTTCGGCCGTGTGCTGCCATAGCACATTACGGCCAGTTTCGCCGAAATGTCCTAACGGATACGTTCTTCGTACGTCCCACGTTGATTGCTGCTGTTACTTCTCCTAGCTCTGACAACTCTACGCAAATGCTGCTGCTCTCAGTCGCTAAGTGAAGGCCGTCGGCCACTATGTTGTCCGTGGTGAGAAGCTAATGCCCGAAATGTGCTATTCTCGGCAAATTCTTGACACTGTGGATCTCGGAACATTGAATTCCTTAACTATTTCCGAAATGTAATGTTCAATGCAACTAATTCAAACCACCACTCCGCGTTCAAAGTCTGTCAAAACCCGTCGTGTAGCCATAATCACTTTGGATATCTTTTCACGTGAATCACTTGAGTACAAATGACATCTCGGCCAATGCACAGCCCTTCCGTACCTTGTGTGCCAGTACTACCGCCATCTGTATATGTGCATATCGTTATCCCATTACTTTTGTCGCCACAATGTACAAAGTGTAGCAGGACTCCAGTTTAATGTCAGCTGTCAAGTAATAATTTGTTGTATGTTCCACTCTGTCACGTTTTAGATAATTTTCATTCATCCTAACATATTTGTGGCATCAGACTCCACAGGTGATAATGTTTTGCAGCACGAAACTCTTTCCGCCAGAATGCTTTTCATTCGTTCCTGGTGGAACAAACTGGTTTACTTGCATGTCTCACATTGTCATCGAGGATTTGCAGCCATTTGTCTTGAACATTTTACATCTTACTTACAAAATACAATATTAACTAATTTCTCAAAAGTCCCTTTGTGTGAGAAAAAATTTAGACTTTTACGGCTTTTGAAAGGATATTGAGAAACCCACTGATTCGCATTCACTCTGCATTTCTCATCAATATATTGTAATGACGTGCTTCTCATTTCCTTCAATCTGCTTCAAGAAGCAATGAACTAAAGTGTTCAGTGACTAGGTGGTCGTACGGTTTTCATATAGGTGAAGGAACAGTGAAGCTATGTAGCGTATTTCTGGAAATAAAGAACCACATTTACTCAAGAGAAAGAAAGGGAGGTTGGTAGACATTCACAGAAAGAAAATAGGATAAAAGAAGCGGTGATCAGCCCCAAATATAAATAAAATTACCCTTCAAAGTCACAGAGTTTTCGGAACAACGGCATACACCACTTGTAGCAGTGAGAACAAACAGTACACTTGCCACATCGTTCTTCGGTGAGTTATGTGCAAATGTTGACATAATTTATGTGTAATCACGGAAAATCTAAATCTGGATGTGCGGTCTAGGTTATGAACCGTCGTCCTCTCGAATGCGAGAGGACTGTATTTACCACTGCACCATCTCATCCGATGGGAAGTTGAAGTATTAAATTTCATGTTAAAAAAAAAATCATTCACGCAGCAGGATCGTACAAATATGTCTTAGTTTGACCATAGCACATGGTCACGGATGGAGGGAATAGCAACAACCATTCCTGGCACTGAGAAGCAACTTAAAGAGTTGGAAACAAGTGAGTCGTCAGGTCTGCATGCAATCCCAATTCGGGTGTACACTGCGTACTCTTCGGCATTGGCCCCTCACTTAGCTCGCATTTATATATGTTCTCTCGCCCATCTCAGTCCCAAGAGGAAAAAAGCACAGATGACTTCCTTAGATACAAAGGAAAAAAGAAAGGATTCGCAAAATTACACATCAATAACATAAACTTGAGTTTGTTGCAGAACTCTTCAGTATATCGCAAGTTAAAATATAACAAATTTTCCTGAGGCAGAACAGCTTCTGGCCACGAATTAGCACGGATTTAGGAAGCATCGCACATGCGAAACTCAGTTCATCCTTCTTTCACACGATATCCTGCGAACCATGAATGAAGGGCAATGGAGTAATTCCACATTCCAGGACTTCCGGCAAGCGTTTGTCACAGGGCCCGACTATAGACTGTTAACAAAGGTCCGAGCGTATGGAATGAGTTCTCAGGTACGTGACTCACTCGAGGACTTATCAAGTGACATAATTCAATAAGTTGTCATCGACTGTTAGTATTTATCAGAGGCGACGGTATAGTCGTCAGTTCCCCTTGGAAGTCTGACAGGACCGCCCTTGTTCTCTATATACATAAGCCATCTGACGGACGGGATCAGCAGCAATCTGGAACTGTTCGCTGATGACACTGTAGATGAATGTAAAATGATTTGGTCAGAATTTCTATTTGGTGTGGTGAATGGCAGCTATCTCTAATGTAGATAGCAGCATTAGTCGACCATAATATTACTGCACCTGGCTGTCACGGCACTTCGATTGGCTTATGGTGAGATTTTATCCTGATACTTCACGAGGACACCCTGAAATCCTTGATAATATATGCACAGTTGGCTTGGTGCCATTCGCATTGCGACGTGTTATCCTTAGTCACCATTGTACTTGTTAACAGAAACATCACAGCGTGTTTCCGGTAACGGCAAGGCGAGGCCAAGCGCAGTAATACCGTGGTCGAGTAGTAGGTCAACGCTGATGAATAGGAAAAACATTGCTTTAATGCTTGAATACAGCATTAGTGTTGTGCCGCTTGACACATGCACGTCGATTAAATATCGATGTGTAACATCGGAAACTAATATGAAACGGAACGCCAAATGTTGACTTAGGTGCATTGGGAGATTTTAGGAAAGCAGCTATCTACAAAGGAGATCGTTCAAAAAACATTAGTGCGACCAATTACTGAGCACTGCTCGATTGTTTTGGATGTCCACCAGCTCGAATTAAAAAGAAGACACCGAACTAATTCAAAGGTGTGCTCCTAGATTTGTTACCGATAGGTTCGATCAACATGCTAGTGTAAGAGAAACTACTGCAAACTCACATGTGAATCCCTGGAGGGAAGGTGACGTTCTTTTAAAGAAAGATATTTCGAAAAATTGCCGAATTAATATTTGCGGCAGACTGTGCAACGATTCTACATACGTTTCGAATAAGAACTGCGAAAAACAAGAAAAATCAAGTCTCCACAGAAGTCTTCCCCCCGGCTCCATTTGCGAGTGGAACAGAATAAGGGTAGTAAAAGATACCCTCCGCCATGCACCGTATGGTGGCTTGCTGGGTATGTTTGTAAGACGTGGATTTTTCATGATAACGCTCGGCCATACAACAAAAACATCCCTACCGATAACCTGTGTTAATGCTGTTGGAAAGTGTTACCTAATTGTTATCAAAAGTCTAGATATCACACAACCCGACTTCAATGGAACATCCTACGTGTGGACATTGTTTTCCTTCTCTGGGAGAGTTTTTTGTATCAGTGTGATAGGTCAACAGAGTTGATGTCTTGGGTAGAATGTCAAAGTTTCCCAACTTCAAAGTTTGCTTATTGCTCCTTCGTAAACACTACCTAGTGAACGTTTATAACTATTGCTACACATTTCTACTCAAATGCAGAATTAGAGTACGCTTTTAAACCACGTAGATTAGTGTCAAAACCAATTTATTTGTGTGTCGACGGACTGCTAACTGTGTACATAGAAACAAATTATCAGAGACGAATCGTTTCAAAGTTTCCGACTAATTCTGTTCACTTGTCTGCCAGGCGTCCACATACGGGTGCGTAGTATTCACCCGCATCGTACACATTAGAGTATGTAAAACTATCCTGTTATGGAGAGGGCGATGAAGAAGCTTGCACAGGACAGAGTAGCATGGAGAGCTGCATCAAACCTGTCTCAGGACTGAAGACCACAACAACAACAACATTTCACACCATGGTGTCTGCCCAGTCTTGCACTAGCGTGTGAAAGAATTTACTGTTTTATGTGGCGATTAGCTTTCTGTGTTTTCAGCTGTGGAAGTACTTTTTTTTCTTTTTACATACAATTTACTTATACCGGCAGAAGATAGTATATTGTGCAAACTTTTATTTACAGTGATGATTCTTCTTCTACAATGTAACGAACAATCGCTGCACAGCAGCTGCTACTTGTTATGATTGTTGCTGTTAAACCTGTTTGTCATTGCCCCTCCAAGCCACCTTAATTGTTCAGGTAGGGCGGACAATTAGTTTCAACTTAGATCACACATCTCCTGCTGGTGTCATACTTGATCCAAAGGTTTCTATTTCATTTTGTGGGGATGATTATGATGATGACTGGTTTGTGTGGCGCTCAACTAAGTGGTCATCAGCGCCCGTATGGAGTCCCAATTTTTCACAGTCCAAGTTTTTACAAAGTCCGCTCTAGTCACTGTCACGAATTATGATGATGGTGATAAAATGACAAGGACAACACAAACATCCAGTCCCCGGGAAGAGAAAATTACCAACCCGATTTTGTGGGTATGATTGACACTGTTTGTATGCTCCGTAAATACAAAAGCTCTCGTAACTTTACTGATTTTTTTCTCTCCCTTTGTATTTAATAACTATCGTTAGTACAGTGGCATCTTAGTTCCTAATGGCTTGTTGATATTGTCGTGATCTTCAATCCGAAGACTAATCTGACGCAGCTCTCCATGCCACTCTATCCTGTGTAAGTCTCTTCATCACCGAACAATTACTGCAACGCACATGCATTTGAACTGCGTATTGTACCCGTCTCTTGGTCCCCCTCTGCAATTTTTATTCCGCACATCTCTCTCCAACACTAAATTGACAATGTCTTCATGCCTCACAATGTGTCCAACCAACCAATCCCTTCTTCTACGCAAGTTGTGGCACAAATTTCATTTTTCCCCAATTCTATATTCAGTACTTCCTCGTTAGTTACACGATCTACCCATTCAATTTCCAGCATTCTTGTGTAGCACCACACTTGAAAAGCGCCTCTTCTTGTCTACTGTTTATCGTCCGATGCTTCACTTTCATGTAAGGCTACCCTCCAGACAAGAGAGACTTCCTATATTCGATATAAAAAATTTCTCTTCCCCACAAACGCTTTTCTTGCTGTTGTCATTCTACATTTCATATCTTCTCCACTTCGACCTTCATCAGCTATTTTGCTGTCCAAATAACAAAACTGGTCTACTGCTTTAAGTGTCTCCTTTCCTTGTCTAATTCCCTCTGCATCACCCAATTTAATTCTACTACATACCATTATCCTTGTTTCGTGTTAGTTGATGTCTATCTTATATCCTCCTTTCAAGACACTGTCCATTCCTTCCAACTGCTCCTCCAAGACCTTTGCTGTCTCTGACAGAATTGTGCTCAACATCGTGGTCCTTAGCAAGCCAATCTCATGGTTGGAGACGAAGGCTGTCGCCACATGCGGAGCAGTTTATAATGCATTAAAGTCTGCCTCCCTTCCGGCCAATTTAGGGATGAGGCCTGACAGTTCACAAAATTGCAACACTCTTGTAACACTGGCAGCCGTATCGGCGAGGATGGTGGGCAGATCGCCATCGAGACTGAGGTCTGCCCGGATGTCAGTATATAAGACACATGTTGTCAAAATATGCTGAACTGAAAATGGCACACTACATACCTCACAGTGTGGTGGATCCTCTCGCCAGTGGAGGAGGCCATGGGTTAAAGGGCATATCCGATGTGCAGCCTGGTAGGCAGAACTTCCTACCGGCGCTGAGGCTGACATGAAGTCCGCTACGCCTGTGTGATCGATTTGATCGACCGCAGTTTGTTTTCTGTCACCTGCAACCATTCAGTCTCCCACTGACGCATGATGCATCTGTCAGAAAATAAGATGACGGCGTCCAACACTATTCCGACATGCTTCCTTGGCTGCTTTGTAGGCCATGTCGTTTCCCTGTTTCTCGATGTGTCCATGTACCCAGCAACAGATCACCACCTTGTCACAGTGTTGGAGTCACTGTAAGGATTCACAGGTGAGTTGAATCACGTGCTCTACTGGGTACATTTGGTGAAGCGCTTGTAGTGCACTAAGCGAGTCGGAACAGACAGGAAAACGTTTATAGTGATGTCTGTGAATCATCCCCAGTGCGATCATAATGCCATTTAACTTCGCACAATAATTTGTAAATATCGCCCTTCCTGCAGGGGTGATAATCCATTAATGCAGGTGTGTCGGTGACTTTAAAACGAGTTTCTTGTAAGCAGATGCTGAACAATTTCTCCTGGACTAGGAACTGTAATTCTTCCAAATGTGATCGGTATCCATTTAAATTTCACTGAAGTCCCCGTGAGAGCCATTGATTAGCGATGGTTGGTCTTGTCTTTCTCCCACAGAGGCTGTGATTTAGCTGAGAGGTCAGGGAGAACGTTAGCTGGTGCCTGGCTCTCCGGCTCCTCCGAGTGGAAATCCAAATCCTCAAGAGTAAAGTCTCCATCTGAGAGGGAGAGAGCTCCCCGATCCGAAGGTTTAACTGTTACTTTCTTCGACTTTGACATATACTTTTTGAGGGACGTTTTCCCTTACTTACGAGAGGAGTTGGTTGCTTGGATTGAGGTTATGGCTTAGCAGGCTTCTCATGGTGGGCAGCAATATGTGGCTTAGGTTTTAAGCCCATCGCTGACAGCTTCCGTATTGTTTCTGGCCCAAATGTGGCCTTTCCCCAACAGATACACCAACAAGTGCACGTGCTTGTACTTTAATCTGTGGCCTGAGTTCGTGTGGAGGCATCACACTTGGCGATTCGCTTCTTAATGGCTGATGAAAAAGAAGTATAAAAAACTGGAGGTTACGTAGCTTTGAAAGCTTTTTTTTTTTTTAGCTTCACCACAGGGTATGCGTCTCAAGACTTTCAACTCCTGAATTTTCCTTTCTTCAATGTAAACGTGACAGTTTCTGCTCCATAATGGATGATCCCCGAAGCAGTTTGTATATTCCGGAGGAAGTGTGCGAGTAGTTCATAAATTTCGGAGGAAGTGTACAAGAATTGGTTGATTTCGGAGCTGAGCCTCCACAGTTTCCACATGTAGGCTTCCCATTACATCCATTGCTGGTAAGGCCAAATTTTTGACATTTGAAGCATCGCATTGGGTTAGGAACAAACGGGCAAACCTTAAGATGGATATAGCCTGCAAGAATGTTTATGTAATTCTGGGGAGCTAAACGTTACAATAAATGTTGCAGATTTTTCCAATGTCGTATTGACTCTCCTCGGGTAGTTATGCACTTCCGCGATGCCCATATTTTTCCATTTTTCACGTAACTCCGCAGGGGCCCATCTCCATTATATCACAGCAGCTAACCGCGCCTTTACAGAGGTTAAGGGTGTTAAGCAATTCAGCCTTGACTGAGTAGTCACCTACGGCGTTCCATCCCTGAAGCTTACATACTTGGTTTGAACTAGCAGTTCTAAATAGAAGTGTTCCATTACGAAGTCGTTTGACACTTTAGGGACCCAGCAATACCCTCCAATGACTTATGAATACAGAATGGGGAGAACTTCTCAAAGGTTCCCCCTGTTCTCTTGATGACAATGAAAGTGTTATGCACACTAGTGCCTAGTTATTATGATTCTGAGACTACTTCTCAGGCGGAGTGACCAACCATCTCTCTTTGATAAATGGCTGTAGGTACTACCTGAGGGTACACTCGTCCCGGGAGAGTAGTTGTTTGATGAGACCATTCCGTAGGGATCCCACGAGACGTTAGGGAAACAAACGTCGACCCAGGCAGAGCCCTGCATGGCTGATCAAGCCTAATACAACTAGAGGGCGGCAGGTGCCCCAAACGCTGCCCGACAGATACTGTTTTACTTCAAAAGCCATTCACCTCATCAGCACGTAGCACACTTTTTTGAGGTTATTATCTTCCTCGCAATCCAGGCGGTGAAGCCAATGCCCTTGTTCTGCAGAACACACAACATCCCACCGCCGCGCTACGCGGTGGTCGCTGAAGCATGCATGGTGCTTATGTTAACAGAGGACTGGCGGTGCTTATCAGTCCACAGCTCAGGAACCCGCGGTCGCCAAACCGCTACCCAGCAAACGAATGCTGAGCCTCTGGGGGGTGTTAACTATTGGAAATTTGAGGGTATGTTCTCCGATTTCTGGCGTAACGACAACTCCACATCGTGCGTAGTATTTCAACGACTGTCCTAGTCACCTCCTTCGGGTGCTCCATACTTCTGTTTCACTATTTTCGCTGGTTGGACTCTAGTTAGAATTTTCTGTGGATAATACAGGCAGCTAACATCCTTAAATCCACTGTAACGAACACCATAAGAAGAAGACTACAGTGTCAATCGTCGAAATACTCGAATTAAGCGTAAAATGGAAAGGTAAACGCGGCTAGAAACCAGAAAATATAATATCAGTTAATCACACGGAGGACAGCTCTGAAATCACAATACAGTTATCTTAAATTTCACTGCGATTCATTTGCAATTCGATTTCGTTCTTCGTTTAGGACTGGCGGCCGTTGGTCTCGGTGTTTCGCCTAACCTAAAAAGAAATATCATGAGCTCTCCATACATACTCTCTCACCCAAGCGGCCGATACAGAAAATAGTACAAGATGACATATCCAGTAAAACCACGGCGAAGCCTCTATCCAATGTCGAGACACTTGTCACCACTAAATTCTCTAGTTTCGACTCGGCACTAGTTTCAAGATCACAGGAATCCGATCGACCCAGGAGACGATAATGCACATCGACAGCTATGCTGAAACTGCATCTGCTTTGACCACTTCTGCTAGTCGCTGGAAGGAGCTCAAGATGTTCTTGGCGCCAAACTGACCAACATCTTTAGTTAACTGCAATACGAACTCTAGATTACTCTCGGCGTGGCAACTTCTAAGCATTGCATGTTTCCTCCAGGGATGCACATGATCACATATGTTTTCCTTCTCTTATACATATTTGTAAGTTACAGACATAACCTTTCAGTCAGTACCTATGTACATTCCTTTCTGCGAAAGACTATCAGAGGCAGGCAGTACTGAACGTGAGATACTGGTCTCCAGTTGGGATTCTCTGCCAATCAAATCGTCGAGCTTCGCGACAAAAGGGTGGTACATTCCGTTAAGTAAGAGCGTGGTCGGCATTACACAGAGATGGTAAAAGATACGGCCCTAGTTCTATCACAACCCGATAGAGAGAACCTTTGTCCTTCATGCCATGTCCATAAAGCATTGGTTTGCCTTAAATTCTTGACTGAGATAAACATGAAGAGACATGAATGCACCTTACACGTCGCGTTTATCAAATATGACTGATGCTGACTGCCAGACGTTGGTTCATCGAAAGAAATGAAGATTGGATACTGAGAGGACAATGATCCGAAGCACTGCAGCAGGCGTTACAGCGGCTGGAAAAATGAGAAAAGTGTGCACGTGCTGTATTGGCCCTCACAGTCGCCTGAAACTATCCACTGAAAATATATGGTCTACCATCAAAAAAAGTTGCAAGGGAAAAATACACTCCTGGAAATTGAAATAAGAACACCGTGAATTCATTGTCCCAGGAAGGGGAAACTTTATTAACACATTCCTGGGGTCAGATACATCACATGATCACACTGACAGAACCACAGGCACATAGACACAGGCAACAGAGCATGCACAATGTCGGCACTAGTACAGTGTATATCCACCTTTCGCAGCAATGCAGGCTGCTATTCTCCCATGCAGACGATCGTAGAGATGCTGGATGTAGTCCTGTGGAACGGCTTGCCATGCCATTTCCACCTGGCGCCTCAGTTGGACCAGCGTTCGTGCTGGACGTGCAGACCGCGTGAGACGACGCTTCATCCAGTCCCAAACATGCCCAATGGGGGACAGATCCGGAGATCTTGCTGGCCAGGGTAGCTGACTTACACCTTCTAGAGAACGTTGGGTGGCACGGGATACATGCGGACGTGCATTGTCCTGTTGGAACAGCAAGTTCCCTTGCCGGTCTAGGAATGGTAGAACGATGGGTTCGATGACGGTTTGGATGTACCGTGCACTATTCAGTGTCCCCTCGACGATCACCAGAGGTGTACGGCCAGTGTAGGAGATCGCTCCCCACACCATGATGCCGGGTGTTGGCCCTGTGTGCCTCGGTCGTATGCAGTCCTGATTGTGGCGCTCACCTGCACGGCGCCAAACACGCATACGACCATCATTGGCACCAAGGCAGAAGCGACTCTCATCGCTGAAGACGACACGTCTCCATTCGTCCCTCCATTCACGCCTGTCGCGACACCACTGGAGGCGGGCTGCACGATGTTGGGGCGTGAGCGGAAGACGGCCTAACGGTGTGCGGGACCGTAGCCCAGCTTCATGGAGACGGTTGCGAATGGTCCTCGCCGATACCCCAGGAGCAACAGTGTCCCTAATTTGCTGGGAAGTGGCGGTGCGGTCCCCTACGGCACTGCGTAGGATCCTACGGTCTTGGCGTGCATCCGTGCGTCGCTGCGGTCCGGTCCCAGGTCGACGGGCACGTGCACCTTCCGCCGACCACTGGCGACAACATCGATGTACTGTGGAGACTTCACGCCCCACGTGTTGAGCAATTCGGCGGTACGTCCACCCGGCCTCTCGCATGCCCACTATACGCTCTCGCTCAAAGTCCGTCAACTGCACATACGGTTCACGTCCACGCTGTCGCGGCATGCTACCAGTGTTAAAGACTGCGATGGAGCTCCGTATGCCACGGCAAACTGGCTGACACTGACGGCGGCGGTGCACAAATGCTGCGCAGCTAGCGCCATTTGACGGCCAACACCGCGGTTCCTGGTGTGTCCGCTGTGCCGTCCGTGTGATCATTGCTTGTACAGCCCTCTCGCAGTGTCCGGAGCAAGTATGGTGGGTCTGACACACCGGTGTCAATGTGTTCTTTTTTCCATTTCCAGGAGTGTATTTTCACTTTGACATAGCTGTCAACGCAAATTCTAAGCGTTTGGGGGTCTCTTCCACGTGAATATGCGGAAAACATGTTTTCAAACATGTCTCGGAGACGTCAAGCAATCATCGACGCTGCAAGATGACTGGACGTATTGTTAATTGCAACTGCATTTTTCTTTCGTTCGTATATGATGTATGTGCGTATTTTAGTTTGTTATCAAATACATTTTTCCGCTGATTAACCCGGCCACAATCTTATTTTACAGACTGTATCGCACTTTTATTTCAGGAACATTTCCATACTTCGCGAGGTTGTAATTTTACTGAACCCTTTTCCATCGCTCAAAATTAATTTCACTATACTTTGATATTAGAACATTTTTTGTTTCAGGTTTTTATATATCCGTTACATTTACAAGAGGTGTTCTGATAAGTTATCTTCTTTTTCAGCTAAGAATTCGGATATGTTAGATTGTCCGTGACTCGTGGTCTAGTGGCTAACGTTGCTGCTTCTGGATCACGGGGTCCCGGGTTCCATTCCGCCCGGGTTGAGGATTTTCTCTGGCTGGGGACAGGGTGTTTGTGTTGTCCCCATCTTTTTATCATCATCTTCATCATTCGCGTAACAGGGTGGCGACAGGACGGGCATCCGGCCACCCCTTAAAAATTAACCATGCCAAATCCGACCATAACCATGCCAACACTGCGAAAATGTTGCACAAAGGCAAAAGAAAAAGAAGAATTCGGGTATGTTAGATCAAGGTTCAAATGGCTCTGAGCACTATGGGGCTTAATATCTGTGGTCATCAGTCCCCTAGAACTTAGAACTAATTAAACCTAACTAACCTAAGGACATCAAACACACCCATGCCCGGGCAGGATTCAAACCTGCGACTGAAGCGGTCACGCGGTTCCAGACTGAAGCGCCTAGAACTGCACAGCCACACCAGCCGGCTTTTAGATCAAGAGTAGATTACTACCTGCTCTGCGCGTTATCAAACAAATGTTTAGAAACATCATAAAACATGCCTATCTTATAGTTGTATTAGTTCGAAACATAAATGTGAATGATGCAAAAGGCGCTGGCTCCAGTAGTAGTAAAATTGTGTCTGAAAACAGTAAGAACATTAATAAATTTTTAGTACTTTATTTGGTAAGTAAGCGCAGCAACAGTACTTCCTTCTACACACGTCCACATCGTTCGCTCGTTCTAACAACATTCATTTGCAGAAGAGAGAAAAACTGCCACTCGAACGTTATGTGCGAAATGTTGTTTTGAGAAACATAACAACCTGCTTGTGAAAACAAAGAATTCGATCCTTTTGACGTTCTTGTGAAGTGGGCGTCAACCATGACAAAATTCACCGTTACTCGAAATGCTAAACTGCCCCTTGTTTTTCGGAGCGAGGACAGGACACAAAGCAGGTTGAGTGACTCAATGGCTGACTGCCGTGGAGTGATATTTACGCTTTACACAGATGAGGACTGAGAACTTACACATTAGAGCTGCTCGTTATTATGTCAGTAAAATCGGCGGCCACAGAAACTTGGTCTTTGCTAGTGGCACTCACAATAACTTTATCAGTTTTTCAAACACTTCCGAGGTGTTACTCCTGTGTCATGTGCATGAATTCATGTCCAGCCGCGACACTTGTTCTAGCATCTCACCAGTTACGTGCGCTCATCGGCTGGGGTCTCCTGTCTTCGGAGGAGAAGCGCGGCGAGGCCCGAATGAGCAATCAATCACGTGCGAACGACGGCACGGTAGCAAAACAATGACCGGCGGACAGGTAATTTCGGGTGCAGGTGACGTGTGGGCCGTCCGGCGACTGATAGCCGCCCCACACGAGTCGCCGAGCCGGCTGAATAATGGGATGAGGGCCCCACACACGGCACTGAAAAACACGCCGCAAGAAGGAGCACATTCTTAATGAAGCCGGCGGCGAGTGCTAAATTACTTGACAGCTGCGACCACCAGCAGGGCGGCACGTACGCTGGAATAACGCGAGCGACTTCTACTAACAGAGGCCGGCACCGCCGTTATTATGTGACTGATTGACTGATGTAGATGGTTGGTCAGATTGCATTCGTTGTGACACAGTCCAGCTTCAATAATATTTTCGTGGCGTTGTTCATCCCACTGGAGATATTCAATGACACTCTCACTCTCTCTCTCTCTCTCTCTCTCTCTGTCTGTCTGTCTGTCTGTCTCTGTCTCTCTCCCTCTCTCTCCAACGTCAACAATGAGGTTGGTTTGCAGCAGTACGCCATTCCCCTCATGTCTGCCTCCCCACTTGTGCGTATGTACTGCATTCCGTATCATTCATAATCTGCTGCAACATGACATCCTTGGTCGTTTCTTTATTGGTAACTCTTTCTCTCGTCATCCTTCTGTAGCACCAAATCGCCACGGCTTCTAGCCGTCTTCTCTTTTGTTTTCCTATCGTCCTAGTTTCACACCCGTTTAGAGCCATACTCCAAACAAAATAATACTTTTTGTGCCCCTTTTCCGTATTACCAGACTGATATTCTTGTTAGTAAGTAAGTTATTTCGCAAATTAAATGCAATTTTAACTTTCTTTATTCTGCGCACAGTTTCTTCCCGGCTTCTGCCATCCCTTTTCTTTCTTCTTCGTAATTAGTTATAACTCTTCTCTTCCAATTCTTTTTCTTGAAGGTCCATATTCTTCTTCTTTACGCTTGTTTATTATAATACAATACTGACGGCAGAAAATCCTTCCCGTCGCGCTGAGGACTTTTCTGTATCTTCTTTCGTCATCTTCAGCGTAACACAGAATGTCTATCTTGTGCGTATTAATTTGATCCCCGCCTTAGTAGTTCCACAAAATTCGTCCATAGCTTCCTGGACGTAAACACTGACTATAAGAGAAAAGTGAGGACACCCTTGACTCACAGCGTCTCTAATTTTTGCTTCTTGTTTCTGATGAAAATTCCTAATCAGACACATTTCGTTCTTATATGCTGAGTATCACCCGAATGTCTTCGTATTTTAGACCCGCTTTTCTCGGCAGTCTTAACACTTCTTGCCAGGTAACATCATAAAGCGGCTTTTGCTGGTCTACAAAGGCAATGTAAATTGGGTTGTTTTCGTATATTTGCTTTTTGATAAGAAGCCTCAGTGCTAGAACCGCCTGTCTTGTTTGTAATCCTCTCCTGAATCTAATTTCATCTTCACTCGGCGAATCATCCACCCACTCGAAAACTCTCCCCAGAATTATTTTCAATGTCTACTGTAAATAAATTTGCAGGAGCTGTGCAGTATTAATCACAGTTAGTATTTTCTTCGACAATTAAAGACGTATATTCCGGAAGTCCCCTAGACTTAGAACTACTTAAACCTAACCAACCTAAGGACATGCCCGACGCAGGATTCGAATCTGCTATCATAGCAGCAGCACGGTTTCGGACTGAAGAGCCTAGAACCACTCTGCCACAGCGGCCGGCTGAGATTTCGGCTTAGACCATGCTTCGTTATTCATAAAACCGTTTCTTTAACTTCCCCATTGTATGCAAATGTAGACTATGGTGGAATGGTCAGAGTTCATCACATCTGCCAGTTCTCGAGGACACTAATGTGGATCACTGTGGACTAGTGCGCTTAAACAATCTTGATCAATCCTCCGAATGTCTTCCTGAAAGTGGAGCGTCACTAATGTCAAAACGGTCCTCCTCCAAACAAGAAAACCATTTTCTTGCTATTCTCTGTCCAATGGCGTTATCCCCATACACGGCGCAAATGCGTCTGGCTGCCTCCGCTGCTGTCACACTCTACTGATCTCAAACAGAAGAATACATCGGAAATGTGCCGATTTCTCCATTTGGCAAGCCATTTTCTAGCGTCCACAGTTCCACTCACTGTCTCCAAACGACAAAATGATAATCGATAAATAAACCCATGGCAACAGCAGTACCAACATGCAAAACAAAAACACTAGGAACTTATGCACCAACGCAATAAAATTAATTGCGCGACTACGAATCAACAGTAAATCTGAATTTCGACTGCACTTCATTACCTCTAGAAATGGAGAGGAAGACACTTGGTGCAGGCCTGCAGTACAACTCTACCGAACAGCACAGAGGGGGCCGCCGAACTTAACGGCTGGCTTGTCTCCACGAACAGCTCTATTTTTTTTTTTTTTTTTTTTTTTTACCGAGTGATAACATATATAATTCAATGACCTTTTACACAATTTCATGACGGTCAGAGTGTGTTGTGTAACTTGAAATTTTATATGCCATGATGAAGTGAGTTAATTAGCACCATATGAACATGGAAATAAGTTGTCAAAAGTGGAAGTGATTAGGCGATCCTGACGTAATAAACTAAGTTCGATTCGCCGTAGGAGTATTTGAACTATCGCCCTCCTGAATGCTAGATTGTATTTTACAACTATATGTCACGTCTCAGTCAAAAAATTTAAAAATACGAGTTTTTAAAAGCGAGGATAAATTATATATCGGTCTAGTGGAGTATGTTTGCTACACCAGAGCGCAAGGCAGTTAATTTAAATCTCTGCTGCTGACGCTGACCTGACCTGACCTGACAGAGGTAGACGAAATAAAGGCATAGCAATACGTGAATTTTTTTGTTAAGAACGAGTAAGTCGCCATTTTATATGCTGAGATCAAGGGAAATTAATTTTACTGGTGAGCATTACAGAAAACAGCAATTTCATCATTTTATTATCCATGAGATTACAACTAATTAAGATGTAGGTTCCAGTGAAAACTTTTTATTTATATGCACGAAAAACGGTCAGGTGCACAGGTCTTACAGGCCCATCAGTACCGAGCCACCGCCGTGTCTCCCTCCGCAGAGAGTCACGGGACGCGGTATCAAATGGTGTGGGTCAGCACATCTCTCTCCCGAACGTTGTTAGTTTTCTTGACCTGGAGCCGCTACTAATCTGTCGAGTAACTCCTCAACGGGCATCATGAGGCTGAGCGCAGCCCATTCCAGTAATTCCCCACCAAATTAAAAAGCCCTGATACTAAAGGGAATCGAACCCTGATCCTCCGCATGGCAGTCAGCCGCGCTGAGCACTCAGCTACAGAAGCGGACATCTTTTTCAAATATGTCATGACTATTGGCACTAAAATTTCAGTTACTTTCATCACTGCCTGAATAGAGATATAGCTACTCTGCCTTTCTCTTTTGGTCAAAGATACAATTTAATTTTATTCATTGCGTATTGAAGTAACAGGCTCAGAAAAGCAATATTAGTATGAGCCACATTGCTCTGCAGCTCTCACTGAGACCTTGATCTATGCGAGCTCTGATTTCTTTTGCCTTTTACGACATTCATTTTTCCATATACAGATAGGATACTTCAGTCACCTCGGTTCAACATGTATCCTGTTGCCTAGAAGCAACACGGTCTGCCACGAGCCCTGTTCACTTGTTCCCTGCATGATGGCATCGACGCGTACAGGGCGCGAATGGCTACCTGTGGTATACCCATCCATGCTGCATGTTTCCGAAGTTCATCTGCGGTTATTACCACTGGGTCACAGTGGCACTCTAAGCATATCCCAAACATTTTCAATTGGCGCCAAGTCTAATGATCTGGCGGGCCAAGCAAAGCCCGACATCGTCTGACACCAAGAATGCGCGTCTTCGTGCACCAACATGTGGTAGTTCATTATCAAGTTGAAAAATGGTGTCTGGAGTGTTGTGCAGAAAGGGTATGGCTACGAGCCGCAGAATGTCATTCATCTAGGTCACACTGGCCACAGCGCCCTGGACACGCACTAACTTTGATTTGTAGTTGTGCCCAATAGCACACCACACAGTAAGGCCTTGAGTTGGTGCTGTTTGTCTTGTGAGATTGCAGTCTCTGCGATACCGCTCCTCCTGTCTGTGGCAAATCAAAATGCGGCCTTCATTTTCATACGAACAGAACCTGGATCTTTCGAAAACAGTATCTGATGCCATTCCTGTCCCCAATGACGTTGTTCCATACACCATTGCCGTCTAGCATGTCAAAGGTAGGCGGAGAAGTGGACGACGCGCACGTAACCCACTCAGTAATAAACGGCGACGGACGGTCATCCCTAATAGTGTACGATGTGTTACACTGTTCCACTGCTACGCCAGAGCCGAGGAGGACACAGAGCTGTCCTACAATGCCATTCGGATGAGGTATCAATCTTCTCGGGGGGGGGGGGGGGGGGGGGGGGCTGGCTGGTGGTGCGACCTGACCCATCTCACCGTGAACCAATCTGCACACACCCATTGCATTGCAGAAACACTTCGTCCGACACGAGCAGCCATTTTCCAGATGGATGCATCATATTCTCTCATGCCAACAAAGCGCCCTCTTTCAAACTTACTGATACGACGTTAAAGTTCTCGTGTACTTCGGCGAAGCATAATGCACGTCTGCTCAGGTCACAATGATCCATTACCTTCGGTTTATAGCGACAACGAGAACCGCAGGCGCATTTTATCAGTAGGTGACGTTGCGCTGCGGTGTCGATGCTGACCATGAACCAACGGGCTGACACGTTTCAAATGCTAATCGTTTCTGCCGAACATATTGAAAGTACAATGTACTCCTCCTTCTGAACATGAGTGTACGTGAAAACATTAGTCGGAAAAAAGATGCCTTTGTTTTAATTATTGCTACCCCAACTCGCTTATCACATCCATCACTCTATCTATCTTATTTCGCGATAATATCAAACGAGACAGTCTTCTTTAAACGTTTTCGATGTCCTGCGCTGATCCTTTCTCGTAATGATCCCACACCGCGCACAAGTATTCTAGAAGAGAAAGGACAAGCGTAATATAATTTCTTTAGTGGTACGTTAGGGACATGCCATCCGCTGAAGTAGCGGCCAATTGAAAGACTCGTACAAGGCCACAGGTTCCATCTTTTAATTGTTCTGACAACAAAACGCCATCTTTGGTTCGCTTGCTACACAACATTATCTTTGTGATGGCTCCAGTTTGTCTGTAGTGCCTGGGTAATTGTCAAATTTACAATATTTAACTTCGCGTTATTTATCTTGTAATCGAAATGCACATATCTTGCCCAAATCATTTAGCAATTCGTTTCGATCTTTTGATGACTATACTAGACGTAAACCACATCATCATCTGCAAACAATGTGAGAGAGGGCTGCAAAGCGTAGATTGCGTGGGATGCGCACAAAGAAATAAATAAAGGAAACAGAAAGTGGTGCAACAACCCTGTCACCGAACAAAATAGCAACTTAAAGCACGGCTGTTTGTTCAGAGGAACTGTTCAAAGTAACATCGGCAATAAAATAGAATGTGATAAAGAACAGAAGCAACCAGTCTGTTAAGACCCAGTGAAGACCAACTGTTCATTGTATGAAAAACAGTCGACAAATAACACTACGTATCCTCTGCAAATTTTTCGGGAGTGTGGATTTACTACTTGAATAAAGACGAAGTCGGGCGCTTCTGCGTTGCAAAACGCGACACATCGCACAGCACCCTCAGAGTGCTGACCTACACTGATCAGCCAGAATATTGTGACCACCAACATAATAGCCCATCTGTCCCCTATGGCACGGATAAAAGCGGCTACGCGTCGTGGAATGGAAGGAATGAGGCCTTGGTAGGTTGCTGGAGGGAGTTGGCACCACATCTGCACACCCCAGTCACGTAATTCCCGTACATTCCCGAGAGGGGAGCTTTGAGCTCTCACGCCAAGTTCAACCACATACCAGATACGTCCCATCGGGTTCGGATATGGCGAGCTGGGCGCCAGCACTTAAACTGCAACTCGCCATTGTGTTCCTAGAACCACTCCATCACACTCCTCGCCTTACGATATGGCGCATTATCTTGTTGAAAAATGCCACTGCTGTCGGGAACCTTATCGTCATGAAGGGGTGTATGCGATCTGCAACCAGTCTACTATATTCGTTAGTCATCACGGTGCCTTGCGCGAGCTTCACTGGACCTACGGACGCCCACGTGAATGTTCCGCAGAGCAAAATGGAGCCGCCGCCTGTTTGTCTCCCTCCCGCAGTATACATGTCAACGGGCTGTTCCTCTGGAAGACGACGGAGTCGCGCCTCCCATAGGCATTATGAAGAAGGTGTCGACATTCATCAGTCAATGCAAGGCTCTGCCACTGCGCCGACGTCCAGTGCTGATGGTCAAGTGCCCATTTTAGCTGTAGCTGCCGATGTCGTATTAACATTGGCACATGCATGTTAGCTGTAGCTGCCGATGTCGTATTAACATTGGCACATGCATGGGTCGTCGGCCTGAGAGGTCCAGCGTTAGGAGTGTTCGTTGCACTGTCTCTTCCGACATTCTTGTACCCCGTGTAGCGTTAAAATCTGATGCTAGTTTCGTCACAGTTCGCCGCATGTCCTGTTTTAACAGCCTGCCCAGCCTAAGATGTTTCACATTTGCAATGAGCGATGATCGGCCAACGCCACGACAACTTGACGTGATTTTCCCCTGGTTTCGCCACGTGTTGAAGACACCACAGCACTCCTCGAACGCCCGAGAAGTCGTACTGTACGTGAAATGCTCCTGTCGAGCCTCCGGGCCATCACGATCTGTCGCCGGTCAAAGCCAGAAAGATCGCGAGTCTTGCCCCTTCTATACACCTGCAGCACGCTCACTGATGCTACATGTAACGTGCTTGTGTCTTGACTAGCCGTCATTTCTCGTCAAGTGAAACTGCTATCGCTTGGACGGGTTTATATCGACAAAAGGTCGGTGATCACAATGTTCTGGCTGATCAGTGCATTTGCATTGTTCCTGCACTGTCCAAGGTCTGTTGAGAAAACAATGGTCTACGTTACCGCGCAAAATTGCAACATGTGATTTTGTTCCCAAGACATTAACCATCGAAGAGTGTCCACTTTTTATGATGCTTTCTGTATGCAGGAGTATTCTGGATGCGCAAACAAGCACAGGGAATAACATACAACTCTTGTCTTCTCTACCGTCTTATCAACGTACATTGTCCCTCATTTCTCTCCTTGATCTTAACGCTCCTGTCTCAACAACGATGCAGAAACACCCAATATAATACGCGCAAAATCCCTTCTATTCCACTCCGTCGTTCAGCCACTTTTTCAGAGTCATTTCAGTAGCAGGAACCCCACTCTGGAACAACGTCCTTCATTATGTAAGAGAAATGAATAACATCTTCAATTTCAAAAGACCGTTAGTCATATCTATTGAAGCAACAATAATGCCTAGCTTCGTCGTATACACTCCTTACCCTCATTACATCCTTCTGTCTAACCACATATTCCTCATGTCCTAGAGCTCTCAACCATGGACAACGACAAGATCCATACGGCTGTCAACAATGATGCCTTCCCGCAACGACGCAGAACCTTGGAAATCTGAACATCTGGACAACATTTGGCTGGTACCGCTCACTACGGGTAACCGCACACGAACAGGGCCATCACCTTGTGTCAGAGGATATCTGGACTCGTCTGTGAATATACGCAGAACCGAAGACGAACTGCAAGACGATAAATCAAGTGGCGCACTCGAACAGGACTTCTAGGTCGTAAGGTCCTTTCTCGTAACCTGTTCATTACAGTATGATCGGACGCATCGGCTCCAGGGGCCCTTTGAGATGGTCCTGCAGTGCTCTGGCAGTATCCGCAGACGCCGCAACACACGAGTTGGGCAGATACCGGTCTTCATATGGCATTGTAATGCGTCGGCTGTCTTGTCTACTGACCTGTCCCGCTGTAGCGTGTCCACAGCCTAAGGATGACACTTGGAGAGACACCGGCACCTGCAGCAACACGACCACAAGACCATCCTCTTTGGATCAAAGCAACCTGCACTGCATTAACATGTTGGAGTGTACCTGCATGTTGAAACCTATGTCCACAAATCACAACTGCCATCTGTGGATCTCACTATAAAACTCTGAGACACTGGTACTCACTTCTGAGTTGTCACCTGACGCTGTAAAGCATAACACAGCCGATAGATGGCGTATCATTTTAATTGTTGCCTACAGTGAAAGCATAGATCTCATGCCGTATAATAAAACCACAGGTACCGCCTGTATCAACACAGATTTAACACCTGGCCATCGATACAGATGTTTCTTTAATTCTTTAGAACAATGTATTTGTCATATTGAAATTACAGTTATTTCTTACGTGACAGTGCTGTAAAAAGGCACAGTAACTGTGTGACCCTCGTCCTAAATAACAGAGGGCCTTCGGGCCCTAATCTAACCAGGTTAAATAAATAAAATAAACAAATACACCGCCGGCCCACGGTAGCTGTTTGAACATCTTGTAATCCAACCGATTACCAAATCACTCCGCATAACCGCAGCACGTTTACTGATATAATAATTGTCTATCTTTTCCTCGACCGACTAACGAGCTGTATTATGTGTTGGATAATATCATACAATTATCAGAGCGAAAACTTATCCATTCAGTGTCAAGCGGTTTCTTCTCTGTCTGGCGTCTGAAAGACACTGTCGCAGATCCTTCACAATGAAAGCTCCCGTCTCGACCACATGGGAATAAAAAGCGGAAAAGAAAACCGACGGGGAAACAACTGAGTTGCAGACCGCGTAAGATATCGTGACGGGCAATACAAACAAACGCCCCCTCGGGGCGTGCTATTCTTTCGGCCGAGCGTGCACCCTCTGCGGTAGCATTCCAACAAGGGAAAAAGGGCGGGAACTGTTCGCTTGCGGCCACAGTGGCAGTGTCCGACGAGGAGGCATTTGCGCGAGCGACCGCAGAAGAGGGACCAGTTGAGAGCGAAAACGTTCCCACGGCGGGCCTCCAGACCGCACGCACGAGAGCGGCCCGGAGCAGTCACTGGCTACGCATTGTTCGGCGGGCAGTCGCCGCAGGCACGCCAGGAGCTGCGCACGCCGCTGCCGCGGCCCGGCGCCCGAATTAATTAGTAACGTGTCCAGCGGACGGCACCAGCGCCTCCCTCTGTTTGATTAAGGCCGCGTCCCGACAACTGCCTCATTCTTCACGGCCTGACAAAAGGTCCGGTGGAACGATGGGGAAGCTTGGTGTGGCCGAACTAGGCGCGAAACAAAAAATAGGGAAGGACATTTCTGTCACGCTAATGATATTGCAGTTCTGATGATCAAGCACAAAATGCAACCAAAATTTGACTCCAAATCAGTGCTGAGAAGATTGATGTGATGGTGCAATGCAGGGCGTCCTATTGCAAGAGGTCTGAGTTTGGCCAAAGCAAACAACTTTACGTACCCAAAAAAAAAAAAAAAAAAAAAAAAAAAAAAAATGGCTTTGAGCACTATGGGACTTAACATCTATGGTCATCAGTCCCCTAGAACTTGGAACTACTTAAACCTAACTAACCTAAAGACAACAAACAACACCCAGCCATCACGAGGCAGAGAATATCCCTGACCCCGCCGGGAATCGAACACTGTACTTCCGACGGAAACAGATAATGGAATCATGCATACTCCCAATGGCGTTACAAGGAACAGGGACCATATAACAATGGAAGACCGTTGTTGAATGTAAAATCTTCAGGGAAGTTTTTTGGCCCAATGCGAGACGCGGATGACTCCGAAAAAAGGAAGAGTCAGGAACTGTATGAAATGTTACATTGTGCAGGAAATGAGGGCTAGAAGATTTTGATGGGCAGGACATGTGGATCGCTTGCTCGAACAACGCTTAACGAAAGCAGTGCCGATGGGAAAATCTGACAGGTGGAGGTTGAATTAACTGGATGGGAACATTTCAATAGTGCACTCACTGGAGGTAGATTTTGAGATCAGCACATCACATTGAAGGTCGAAAAACGCAGGATAAGTAAGTATAAATGTATAATCAAGGACGAACACAGCAAACAGTCCTATATCAATTTGTATTTCATTGCAGATCTAGCTAGATTTAATTTAAAGTATAGCCGACAAAGCGCATTTAGTACCGAAACATGTACAACCAGAAAACTTGTGAAAAGCTTTCTGGGTATATATGACTCACTACTAAAAGCACTGCTGATGGCTATACTTATCTGAAATCTAGCTATATCAGTAATAAAATACATACTGATATACGATTGTTTGCTGTGTTCGTCCTTGATTATAATCATTTCACAGTCGCTGAGCACGACGACTCTTAATGGAATTCAACTTGATGAAATTAATGTTCTCGTATTGAATAACGACACTGTGGGAAGCTTCTTCACCAATATTTAGAGGCTACAGACCACCATAACTGTATACAACCGTGGTGTTAACCTTCATTTATCTCCATGAACATACTGTGCAAAAGAGACGTTTTCAGGTTTGAAACACTAATTTAATTTTCTTGTATGATCGAATCTCAGTAAATAAAATCACATAAATCGTGGGTTTCTGGAGATCGTTTTCCACTTAGTATAATTTGTATGAGCTATGATTGATAATCCACGACCTGTACGCTATCAACTAGGTGTCTGTCCCGGTGAAACTGCAAAAGCTAGTGTACACACAATTTTAGTTTGCTATTACGCTGCGATGCTGAAAGGAAACACCCGTCAAAAGTCTAAGACTACGCCCTCTAATTTTTTCTGAGTTGGTGTGAAATGAATAGACTAGTTTTCGTAGCAGTACGTAGTGACGACGAGACATTTTCTGTTACTCCTTTATTTTTTCTTTGTTTTCAGATTACAAGTTTTGGTTACGACCGAAATTAACATACGCACTTTGTAATTTAAGCAGTCACTGCAGTTTCATTTACTGTATTAGCCATTAAGCCTAGACTGTATTGCCGCCTTGTCCACATAGTGACAGATGTCTACAGTCATGTAGTGGGATCTAACGATACGTCAACTAGTGAACTTTTGGACAAGACAATTCAGTTACTTAGAGACCCTAGTGGGGACTTGCTTCAATGTGCTATGAATTTTGTGGAGAAAAGAGGCTTGTCCTGGAAGAAAATGGTAAACATTACAACAGATGGGGACAGAGTTTTCAGTGGGAAAATGTAGCTATCGTAAAGCTTTTGAAAAACAGGTCACACAAAAAGACATACACAGTGTAGTTGGGAGCTCCAATGTTAGGCGCGTAATGGGGCCCCTTAGGGATATGGCGGCTAAGGAGGGGAAGAAATCCAGTGTGCACTCCGTGTGCATTCCGGGCGGAGTCATTCCTGATGTGGAAAGGGTCCTTCCGGATGCCATGAAGAGCACAGGGTGCAGCCAGCTGCAGGTGGTGGCACATGTCGGCACTAATGACGTGTGTCGCTTTGGATCTGAGGAAATTCTCTCTGGATTCCAGCGGCTATCTGATTTGGTGAAGGCTGCCGGTCTTGCTTACGAGATGAAGGCAGAGCTCACCATCTGCAGCATCGTTGACAGAACCGACTGCGGACCTTTGGTGCAGAGCCGGGTGGAGGGTCTGAATCAGAGGCTCAGACGGTTTTGCGACCGTATTGGCTGCAGATTCCTTGACTTGCGCCATAGGGTGGTGGGGTTTCGGGTTCCGCTGAATAGGTCAGGAGTTCACTACACTCAGCTGGCGGCTACACGGGTAGCGGAGGCTGTGTGGCGTGGACTGGGCGGTTTTTTAGGTTAGAAGGCCTCGGGAAAGTGCGGGATGGGCTGCAATGTCAAAGGGTGCTTGGCAATTACAGGACGTGCTTGGATCAAGGAACAGTCGGAATTATAGTTGTAAACTGTTGTAGTTGCGCTGGAAAAGTCCCTGAGCTTCAAGCGCTAATAGAAAGCACAGAAGCGGATATCGTTATAGGTACAGAAAGCTGGCTAAAGCCTGAAATAAGTTCTGCAGAAATTTTTACGAAGTCTCAGACGGTGTTCAGGAAAGATAGATTAGGCAGAATTGGTGGTGGAGTGTTGGTGTCTGTCAGTAGTGGTTTATCTTGTAGTGAAGTCGAAGTAGATACTCTGTGCGAATTGGTGTGGGTGGAGGTTATACTTAACAGCCGAATTAAGTTAATAATTGGCTCCTTCTACCGACCCCCAGACTCCGATGATACAGTTGCGGAACAGTTCAGAGAAAGTTTGAGTCTCGTAACAAATAAATACCCCACTCATACGGTTATAGTTGGTGGGGACTTCAACCTACCCTCGGTATGTTGGCAAAAATACTTGTTCAAAACCGGTGGTAGGCACAAAACGTCTTCCGAGATTGTCCTAAATGCATTCTCCGAAAATTATTTCGAGCAGTTAGTCCACGAACCCACGCGAATTGTAAATGGTTGCGAAAACACACTTGACCTCTTGGCCACAAACAATCCAGAGCTGATAGAGAGCATCATGACTGATACAGGGATTAGTGATCACAAGGTCATTGTAGCTAGGCTCAATACCATTTCTTCCAAATCCATCAGAAACAAACGCAAAATAATTTTATTTAAAAAAGCGGATAAAGTACCACTAGAAGCCTTCCTAAAAGACAATTTCCATTCCTTCCGAACTGACTATGCGAATGTAGACGAGATGTGGCTCAAATTCAAAGATATAGTAGCAACAGCAATTGAGATATTCATACCTCATAAATTGGTAAGAGATGGAACGGATCCCCCGTGGTACACAAAAAAGGTCCGAACGCTGTTGCAGAGGCAACGGAAAAAGCATGCGAAGTTCAGAAGAACGCGAAATCCTGAAGATGGGCTAAAATTTACAGACGCGCGAAATTTGGCACGTACTTCGATGCGAGATGCCTTTAATAGGTTCCACAACGAAACATTGTCTCGAAATTTGGTAGAAAATCCGAAGAAATTCTGGTCGTATGTAAAGTACACAAGCGGCAAGACGCAGTCAATACCTTCGCTGCGCAGTGCCGATGGTACTGTTATCGACGACTGCGCCGCTAAAGCGGAGTTATTGAACGCAGTTTTCCGAAATTCCTTCACCAGGGAAGACGAATGGAATATTCCAGAATTTGAAACACGAACATCTGCTAGCATGAGTTTCTTAGAAGTAGATACCTTAGGGGTTGCGAAGCAACTCAAATCGCTTGATACGGGCAAGTCTTCAGGTCCAGATTGTATACCGATTAGGTTCCTTTCAGATTACGCTGATACTATAGCTCCCTACTTAGCACTCATATACAACCGCTCGCTCACCGATAGATCTGTACCTACAGATTGGAAAATTGCGCAGGTCGCACCAGTGTTCAAGAAGGGTAGTAGGAGTAATCCATTTAACTACAGACCTATATCATTGACGTCGGTTTGCAGTAGGGTTTTGGAGCATATACTGTATTCAAACATTATGAATCACCTCGAAGGGAACGATCTATTGACACGTAATCAGCATGGCTTCAGAAAACATCGCTCTTGTGCAACGCAGCTAGCTCTTTATTCGCACGAAGTAATGGCCGCTATCGACAGGGGATCTCAAGTTGATTCCGTATTTCTAGATTTCCGGAAAGCTTTTGACACCGTTCCTCACAAGCGACTTCTAATCAAGCTGCGGAGCTATGGGGTATCGTCTCAGTTGTGCGACTGGATTCGTGATTTCCTGTCAGGAAGGTCGCAGTTCGTAGTAATAGACGGCAAATCATCGAGTAAAACTGAAGTGATATCAGGTGTTCCCCAGGGAAGCGTCCTGGGACCTCTACTGTTCCTGATCTATATAAATGACCTGGGTGACAATCTGAGCAGTTCTCTTAGGTTGTTCGCAGATGATGCTGTAATTTACCGTCTAGTAAGGTCATCCGAAGACCAGTATCAGCTGCAAAGCGATTTAGAAAAGATTGCTGTATGGTGTGTCAGGTGGCAGTTGACGCTAAATAACGAAAAGTGTGAGATGATCCACATGAGTTCCAAAAGAAATCCGTTGGAATTCGATTACTCGATAAATAGTACAATTCTCAAGGCTGTCAATTCAACTAAGTACCTGGGTGTTAAAATTACAAACAACTTCAGTTGGAAGGACCACATAGATAATATTGTCGGGAAGGCGAGCCAAAGGTTGCGTTTCATTGGCAGGACACTTAGAAGATGCAACAAGTCCACTAAAGAGACAGCTTACACTACACTCGTTCGTCCTCTGTTAGAATATTGCTGCGCGGTGTGGGATCCTTACCAGGTGGGATTGACGGAGGACATCGAGAGGGTGCAAAGAAGGGCAGCTCGTTTTGTATTATCGCGTTATAGGGGAGAGAGTGTGGCAGATATGATACACGAGTTGGGATGGAAGTCATTACAGCATAGACGTTTTTCGTCGCGGCGAGACCTTTTTACGAAATTTCACTCACCAACTTTCTCTTCCGAATGCGAAAATATTTTGTTGAGCCCAACCTACATAGGTAGGAATGATCATCAAAATAAAATAAGAGAAATCAGAGCTCGAACAGAAAGGTTCAGGTGTTCGTTTTTCCCGCTCGCTGTTCGGGAGTGGAATAGTAGAGAGATAGTATGATTGTGGTTCGATGAACCCTCTGCCAAGCACTTAAATGTGAATTGCAGAGTAGTCATGTAGATGTGATATCTTGTCTTTTCCTGTATTTTGCTTCAGGAAAGCCTTTGTAGAGCTGCACTGGACTTCAAAAAAGCATGTGGTAGATCCTGTTATTGGTGTTGTGAATGCAGATGAAGATCACTACACTATCAATAGCACAGATTTTTTTCTTGAAAATGTAGGGACAGAGGACGAAGACTTCATTTACAACAGTGTGAGGTAGTTGAGACTGGGCGAAGTCTTAAAAAGAATCTGGTCATTGGAGATAAGATTGTCTTATTTCTGGACAAGGAGGAGACATCATGATCTTTTTTTACAAAAATAGGATGTGGGAGGTGGGGGGCGGGGAGGAGGATATGAGATGTTTGCAGCTGATATATTTGAGAAACTGGATGCTGACATTAAAAGGAAAGTGGTCGTTTGTACATAAAATGTAGATACAGGTAAACTCATTCAAAGAAAAACTAGTTCTATTTGTAAGGCAAGCAGCGGAACGTATATTTTGTCATTTTCCTTCATTAGGAAAACAGAAAGGGCCTCAAAGTGTTCCTGCAGATTTTGGAGGGTGAGTTGACAAGAAGATTTCAGGACCTGAACCTCAATTCGATTTGCTATCTTATCACATCAGTGCTGATATTGACACAGCGGCTGAGGAGCTGCAGCTTGAACTTGTCAACATGCAGTCAGATCAAACTGTGGAAAAAAACGTACAATTTTGTGATGTTAGCTGACTTTTATAAATCTTTCTCAGCTGAAAAATTTCCCTATATGAAGAAATTAGCCGGGAAAACGTTCTCCATATTTGGGTCTATGTATAACTGTGAGTGAGATTGTTTTTCTTGAAGAGCAAGAAGAGTAAATATTTATGCTCTTTAACAGACATTAACTTGCAGCCTGTAATGAGAACCTCAACAAGAAACCCCTCTTCTGATTAAAAAAAAAAAAAAAAAAAAAAAAAAAAAAAAAAAAAAAAAAAAAACCTGCACAAAAATTTGATGCCATCCATTTGTCTCATTAAATTGGTTCTAAAATTAAATATGCTGACAGATGTAGATGGCATGAAATAAGGAAAATAATAAACTGAATAACATTTTGAGTATTTTATTGACATGTATTGATTTTTATGATGCAGTTTATACTTTTCTAAAATGCAAAGTTAAGCAAGGAATCCAGTCATTTAAAATTTGTGGCTTTGCACTAACCTCCCCTTCCGCAAAGTGGTCCCGGTGTTGAAACAATTGCCCACCTCTGTTATGGATGACTTGTATCTGAAGCTGAGTTATTAAATCTCAACATGTGTCCTAAGATATTAAAACCTAAATTGTTACTGGTCAATCAAAGTCCATGAGACATTGTTTGCTATATTGTCCTCCGACTGACTATTCAGTACCTTTTACTTGTTTTGCCAAGCCGAATTAATTGGAACGACACGGAAGGGTCAGATGAGTTGCGTGAATCTTCAAAGGCCTGATTAACAAAGCAAATAATTTATCCTTTAAAACTGCCCCTAATATTACAAAAAATATAGAATATCTAACAGAAGATTAGAAAGGTGAAAGAATGATATTCGCCATTAATTACAAAATATGTGGAGGAGGCTGTAAGTACTGTGACAGTCTTCTAATAACTTTAAGTAATATCTGTTGCTTTGGTAATGTTGGTCGAGATTTAGGAGGCTCGTGGATTCTGAAACAGGTCGATAGTGTACTGGAGTATTTGACGTTATACCACCAGTGTGGCAAGTGGGGTGCTAAAGATTCGATCTCCCTTTCAGACTATTTCTGATGCGAAAATAAAGGGATCTTTACCCTCCTCCGTGGTACATCACAAATCCTTCTGCCAAGAGCACGTATTAGTTCGTCTGCACGCTCTCTTTTGACTGTCTGCGAGAAGACCCAAGCTATTTGATTCGAAAAGGGAAATCTCATCTGATTACGCACTGCAGACAGAAATGCGTAAAGCTGCTGTCTACGTTCTCCTGACTGGTCCTCACAAACTGCACATTCCAACAGGACGTGAATACGTGTACCAATGTACGTGGGAAGGTGTATCTATGTATCGGAAATGGACTGCTCTTTCTTCTTTATTCTGTATACGTAATACAGGTATGGATCATGCCCCGGCAGATTGTACGCAAGCCCAGCGGTTGTTTGAAGAAGTATGTTAGCCTTCCAGAGGCAGAAGAGTCGCATCTCTTCCGCATTTAATTAGTAATAAATGAAGATAGAGAATACAAAAATAAACGCCAGAGGAACTGATATGACTTACATGACGCGAAAGAACATGACTGTCAGTAGGGACAGTGTCGCTGCACTTTGTGGTAGACGGAAGTATAAAGCATGTGCAGGGATACCGAAGCAGCGGCTGACGAACATGGGCGTTGCCGTGTGTGTGTGTGTGTGTGTGTGTGTGTGTGTGTGTGTGTGAGCTGATGCAGGTAATCGGAGCCCGCATGCCCGGCCTCGGTGCCCATTGTATTTGCGCGAGTGGGCGGGGGTGAGGAGCCGCTAATGAGCCGGTGTCGGCCCGCCTTCCGCCAATAACAGTCATAACGCGCCCATGGCGGCGCCCGCAACTCGGCCGTCGTGGGCGGCAGCCACTCCGCCCCGCAACGCCTTACGCTCGGTACTAAGTAGTACGTCAGCCGTGCAGTGTGTGGTCGGCAGTGAACTTGCAAGCAATCTACCCGGAGAGCGAGATTCGTATCACCCTCATTTGGTTATAGAAGATCAACGTTCCAAAGAATACCAAGTCCACGGATTTTATAAGCCTTTAAAACTGAGTACTTTTGGGGAGCCAATAGCCACTCCGCTGTACGAACAGTCGAAGATTACGAAAGCGTAGGCAGTGGTGAAATCTGTTGGTTTACGAATTACAGAAGGTTGCAGGTATCGGAGCCCACGTTAATTGCGTGTTTCTTGATTTCCGAGAAACCTCTCGCCAACTAAATAAAATACATACTTACGGAATACCTACACTGACAAGCGATGGAACTGAAGTCTTCTTAATATCAGAAACGAGTAGGTACGTTTGTTTTCATAGGCCGTCGTCGAGAAATGGTGTATTGCGTACCTCAATGAAGTGCGAGAAGATCGTTCTTGTTCGCAATATGTGTAAAAATGATCAGGTAAAAGCAGCTTCTGAAGTTGTTTCTTGATTGCGCAGTATGAACTGGAAGATGATGTCATTAGAAAAGTGAACAGAAATGAAGAAAGGTTTCAAGACATAAAGAGTCTACTTCTTAGACTCGCCGCTGACTAGCAATGTCCGTAAATCGAAGGAAGCATTCGGTGTCCTCTGACCATTAGAGTCGCGATCTGTCATTTGTCTAATACAGCGTTATTCGTAAGAATATCTGGGGGTTTCAGATGACGACTGGGTGAAAACACGTCATCCAAACAGCGCGCGCACCAACGAACCATTTCCTTCGATGTACCGACGGAACGTGGAACTTGTTCGCTGTTGCGTAGAACTGCGCCGTTTAACGTCCACGCAAGCCGAGCAAAATTCCATTAAAAGTCAATGCGGCACGGCGTCAAATGCCTTACTGGAATAAAGGAACAAGGTATCAACATGAGCACCGTTGTCGAATGCGCTGCGATCTCATGGAGGAACAGAGCGAGTTGAGTTTCGCAGGATTTCTGTTTGTGGAATCCACGTTGATTTTTATAGAGGGGCTGTTTATTTTCCAAAAACGTCATAACTGTTGAGCATAAAACATGTTCCTTAACTCTACAACAGATTGACGTCAATGATATAGGTTTATAAATGTGTGGATATGTCTTACGTCTTCCCTTAAAAACGGGAATGCCCTACGTTTTTTTCCAGTCGTTAGGCACCTTTCGTTGCTCAAGCGAAAATTGGTGTGACCTGTGCAACTTTTCAGTATTTGGGTATGGATCTTTCGTCAAGCGAACGGTTGTATATGAGTGTTAAGTATGGAGCTAATGCATCAGCATACTCTGAAAGGAACCTAACTGGTATACAGCCTTGGCCAGAAGACTTACTTTTATTAAATGATTTAAGATGCTTCACTACTCCGAGAATATTTACTTCTACGTTACTCATGTTGGCAGCTGTTCTTGATTGGAATTATGGAATATTTATTTCGTCTTCTTTTGTGAAAGCATTTCGTAATGCTGTGTTTAGTAGCTCTGCTTTGGCAGCACTGACTTCGATAGTACCTCCATGGCTATCGCACAGAGAAGCCATTGAGTGTTTCTTGCCACTAACGTACTTCACATACGACCAGAATCTCTCTGGTTTTTCTGCCAGGTTTCGAGACACAGCTTCGGCGTGGAAACTGTTATTAGCATCTCGCATTGAAGTCCGCGCTAAATTTCGAATTTCTGTAAAAGATCGCCAATCTTGAGGATTTTGGTTCTCTTTAAATATGGCATGTTTGTTTCGTTGTTTCTGCATCAGTGTTCCGACCGGTTTTCTGTACCAAGGAGGATCAGCTCTGTCGTTTGTTAATTTATTTGGTGTAAATCTTTGAACTGCTCCTAATACTATTTTTTGAATTGAGGCCACATCTGGTCTACACTTATATTATTAATTTGTGAGGAGTGGAGATTGTCTCTCAGGAAGGCGTCAAGTGAATGTTTATCTGCTCTTTTGAATAGGTATTTTTTTGGTTTATTTTTGGAAGATTTGAAGGTTACACTATTCAATCTCGCTACAACAACCCTGTGGTCACTAATCCCTGTATCCGTTTATATGCTCGTTATTAACTCTGGATTATTTGTTGCTAAGAGTTCACGTGTGTTTTCGCAATCGTTAACTCCTCGCGTGTGCTCATGAACTAACTGCTCGAAATAATTTTCAGAGAATGCATTTAGCACAATTTCAGATGATGTTTTAAGCGTACCTCCGGAGTTACACATGTATTTTCGCCATCATTTCGAGGGTAAATTGAAGTCACCACCAATTATAAACGTATAAGACGGGTACATGTTTAAAATCAAACTCAAGTTTTCTTTGAACCTTTCAGCAACTGTGTGATCTGAAATCGGAGATCGGGAAAAGGATACATTTATTATTTTGTTCCGCTGGCCAACAATGATCTCTGCCCATACTGACTCACAGGAACTATCTACTTAAATTTCGCGACAAGATGAACTACTTCTAACGGCAACAAACACGCCTCCGCCAACCGTGTTTAGCCTATCCTTTCGGAACACCTTTAGATTCTTCACAAAAATTTCAGCTGAGCTTATATTCGGCTTAAACCAGCTTTCAGTGCCTGTAATGATTTGAGCATCAGTGATTTATATTAGGGCTTGGAGCTCTGGTACTTTCCCAACTCAGCTACGACAATTTACAACTGTTATACCGATGGTTCCTGTATCTACATTCTTCCTGTGTTCGGCCTGCACCATTTGTGTAAAAGCTCTTTTTGTGTTTTCCCGAGACCCTCTAACCTAAAAAACCGCCCAGTCCACGCCACACAGCCTCTGCTATCCGTGTACTGCCTCCTGTGTATAGTGGACTCCTGACCTATTCAGCGGAACCTGAAACCCACCCACACTTTGGCCCAAGTCAAGGAATCTGCAGCCTACACTGTCGCAGAACCGTCTGAGCCTCTGATTCAGACCATCCACTCGGGTCTCTACCAGAGGTCCCCAATCGGTCCTGTCTATTATGCTGCAAATGGTCAGATCTGCTTTCATCTTGCAAGCAAGACTGGCAGCCTTTACCACTTCTGTCAGCCGCTCGAAACCATAGTGACACCGACGTGAGCAACCACCAGCAGTTGGCTGCACCCTGTGGTCTTCATGGCATCCGGGAGGACTCGTCCATAATAACGACCGTAGAAAACTGAACTATGCAGATAAACGGACTATCGGCACGTGCTACGCAACTCTACTGCAGCCCTGACGAAAACACGGGAACTGTGTCTAATAATTTAGATTAATACGCAGAGATTCAAAAACCTAACTACCTAAGCGCTCAGTTGAAGCTAGATAGTTTGCCTCTGGTTAGGAACTTGTAATATGTCACAAATTTTGTTTACTTTCCGACGCAAACGAAAATGCGAGAACTGTGGTTATTAGATATTAAATAAACACGCAGAAACTCAAGAAACTAAACTACTAAAGGACATAGATGATACAGAATTCGCTCCTGGTAACGAACTCGTAAAAGTCACAATATCGGTTACTTCCCTGTTGTTGCTTGTGTTTCGGCCAGATACTCCACCGATCACGTCCTTTTCCTTTTCGTAAGGTATAGTTTTGTGTTTTTAAAAGCGGCTGCGTCAGGACAACAAAGATTTTTTTGTTAGTGGTTTGTGAGGATATACTACTGCATACATTTTAGGGAAATATTGTCAGAAGATTTAATGGGGTACAAAAACGTTCAATGTTTATGAACATGTTAACATCCTTCCATGCTTAATTCTACTGGAGTAACTGTAGTGAACAACACATTAACGAAGATAAAAGACTCACCTGAAAGTGAAGGAACACCGCTGTTGCACTCCTGCAGTAACAACAAAAGGATGCGAATTGTTGGGCAAAGTTAGGCACGAGAAATTTCTGTATCACTGAGCTCGTTTCAATGCACATAATATCTATCATCCTCATGATGACATTCACAGCCGTAAGTTTATTAAATGAAGGCGGCATTTTCCATTTAGGCAGTATTTTGACTTCTCCGAGCAACAACTAGTTACGAATTTTGTTAAGCATTATACCTCTGCACCTTTTTCTCGCTTGCGCACCAACTATCTGTCTAGCAATCAAGAACAGTGTAACTTTTAAATAAAAATTAACGAAAGCACATCAAGTGAATACCCTGTCATTTTCGAGCGGATGACAACTTTCTCTCGAATGAGAAGGTAGGAGACGAGACACTGGCAGAAGTAAAGCTGTGGGTACCGGGCGTGAGTCGTGCTTCGGTAGCTCAGATGGTAGAGCACTTGCCCGCGAAAGGCAAAGGTCCCGAGTTCGAGTCTCGGTCGGGCACACAGTTTTAATCTGCCAGGAAGTTTCAACTTTCTCTCGGTAAAGACTCTACTTTATAATGACGTAATGAAACAAACGAGTTGTGGAAAGTATAAGGGGCCAAAATAAGGTGAAAAACGCCGCCTTCATTTAACAGACATCAGCTAAATATTACGTGGAGCGCAAAGCAAATTTATGAAAGCGTAAAATGGTTCAAATGGCTCTGAGCACTATGGGACTTAACATATAAGGTCATCAGTCCCCTAGAAGTTAGAACTACTTAAACCTAACTAACCTAAGGACATCACACAACACCCAGTCATCACGAGGCTGGGAAAATGAAAGTGTAAATTTAGCCTTAGAACTTACGGTATTAACATTTTATTTTAATGATTCAAAACAGTATAATACCAGAATCAATTATAATAATATTTTTTACGAAGGATTAATATAAATTAGCAGTCTCGGGAGCTGCATGTTGCCATTATGTGTAAGTACATAATCTTGCATTAGAATTGGACCACCATAACAATTTGCAGAGATATAAAACAGAACTATGAAAAGCATAATCGTAAGTAAGGTAAAAGACAGAATCGGCTCACTAGCATGATACTGGGGAAAATGCAGCCCGTCTGTAAAGCAGACAGCTTACAAATCACTTGAGTATTCTATTTTAGAATATTGCCCACCTTTGTGAGATCGACAACAGATGGGACTAACAGGGCAAATTGGAAGTATACACAGAAGGGCAGCACGAATCGTCATTGACTTGTTTGATTCAGGGGTGACAGTCACGAAACACTTGAAGCGGCAGACTCTTGACGACAGACGCAAAATATGAAAAGCCTGCTTACAGAATTTCAAGGAAGAGTATAAAGAAATTTTTCAGACCTCAACGAATCAGTCCCAAGAGATAGTGAACACAAGATCAGACTGATTACTACAGGCACAAAGGCATTTAAGAAGACATTCTCCCCGCGCTCCAGAGGATACTAGAACAGGCAGGATCGCGGACACCTGTAAGCCGTGCAAGTACCCTCCAGCATGCATTTCACAGTAGTTTGCTGAGTATAGATGTAGATGTATCAGGTCGCTAAATAGGAAAAGAAATAAGCGTAGTTATTTTAAAGAGCCAGTAATTACAATACTCACGAGCTAAGTGGAAGATGGCGTCGCAAGCTTTGATGTGCGACAGAAAGGCATTGCCCAGCCCTTGACCCTCTGCGGCGCCCTTCACGAGACCCGCGATGTCCACCACGTTCAGGAATGCAGGCACCTTGCTGCAAGAAACACAATCTCAGATTCAACCTTTTCCATCATAAATTGGTTTTCTATACTCATTACTCAAAAGAATTAGGGGAACACGTCCGTATCTTAAATCTATTTTAAGACAGGTTTGTGGTCGTACTGCACAGCTTGAGATTTTAGCTTCCAATGTATGTAACAACTAATGTCATTCGCCATCTGTCGGCTGTGTTACACATTACAATATCAGCTGAACATCGAAAGGAAGTGAGTACCGGTTTCCCAGCGTTCTCTATCGAGGTACACAGGTGACAGTTGTCATTTCTGGAAGTTGTCGTCAACCAACAAAGTGCAACTTCCAAAGGCAACCTGTTTCAACCGAGAAGGATGGACTTTCCGTCGCTTCGCTGCAGATGCCAATGTCTCTCTATCTGGTATCCACAGTTTGTGTACACCCTTCAGAGAGGCAGGTCAGTGCACGAGACGAGTTGCGCAATGTCCCCGACGCACTTGAAGATCAGTACCCGGCCATCTCTGCGGTGCGGCTACCTCGAGAGCACTGCAAGATAATCTCAGAAGGGCCACAGGAGACGCTGTGTCCGATCAGACTGTAAGGAACAGTTTACGAGAAAGGATCTTTCGGACCCGACGTCCTGCTGGAGTACCCCGCTTGACACGAAAATCTCTCGCAGTTCGCCTTCAGTTCTGCCGTTCCCGTGTTAACAGGCAACTTCATTTCGTCATTGGCGAAACGTGTTATTCAGAGACGAGTTCAGATTTCCTCTAACGCATAGTAATGGCCATGTCTGTGTGTGGAGGCTCCGTGGTAAGCGGTACCTGTCGCTTGTTGTAAGCTTCTGTGGTGATGCAGCGCGGCATCAGTGTCGACCGTCATACCGATCTTGTTTTCCATGCTAGTCTTTCCGCCTGACAGTATATCCAAGAGATCCGGCTGGACCAAGTGCAGGTTGCTGCATACGGTGATGGCCCTGAAATCTTTCTCATGCACGATAATGACAGGGTCCGTGCGGCCGCCAACACCAGGAATATCGTGCAGAGTCTAGACATTGAAGTACTGAACGATACTTGTCATGTATGTGTCAGACGGTGATAAATGCTCACGGAGGGCATAAACATTATTAAAGCTCTCGCAGTCCAATGAAAAGCACAGAGGATTGAGTACTAAATTTTTGAAAGATAAAGCTTTACTCAAGCAACATACAAGATCAATTATTACTGTTCAATGGAGTATGGCAGGCGCCCAAAGCCATGTTCCCTAATTAATTTGAACAGTGTGTCTGAACATCCGGTATTAACAATTTAGCTCCGTCTACTGACCCATGACCCAACTACGAAATAAAGGTAACAAGAAGCTTCAAAGGTACCGAAGCAATACTTCCACGCTATACCTGAAAGACATGGGATATCATTTAGTACCATCATCATCACCAACGAGAACAACAACAACAACAACAACAACAACAACAACAACAAGTGACACCCGCAGAATTATTACTTCGGAATTAGTCTTTCACTCTGATGGGAGTGTGTGCTGATTTAAAATTCTCTGGCAAATTAAAACTGTTTGGGGGACCGGATCTCAAACACACTATCTTGTTACGGGCTACTCTCTTGGTTGGTAGGGCAGAGGTATTAGCAGAAGTGGATCTGTGAGGGAGGGTCGAGTCGTACCGCTATACATCAGTCGGTAAGAGAGCTAGATGTTCAAAGGTATGTGAAGTCTTATGGGACTTAACTACTAACGTCATCAGTCCCTAAGCTTACACATTACGTAACTTAAATTATCCTAAAGACAGACACACACACACACACACACACACACACACACACACACGCCCGAGGGAGGACTCGAAACTCCGCCGGGACCAGTTGCACAGTGCACGACTGCAGCGGCTTAGACCGCTCGGCTAATCCCGCGCGGAGTAAGAATGCTAGCTGCAGACGGAAAGGTTTCGGGTCAGAGCCCCGGTCCGGCACTCTGTTTGGAAGTTTTGGATTATTATTGTTTGCAACTGTGTGCATATATAATCGAAAAACGAGTAATTAGCAAACAAAGTGTGTAACCTAACATTGTAGTTGTTACCTCACGACTCTCGTACTTCTAACGATAACGAATTCACTGAATTTGACTTTGCAAACAAAAAATGTAGTTATCTGCTTATTATGACGTTGAGCTTTCAATCAACATATTAGATCCAAGTTAGACTTTGAGCAAGTAGCGACAGAATCACCAAGAGATGCTGATTCATCTTCCTTTCTTCTCCTGTTACGGTAACAACACACTTCTCTTATTGGACGACGGGGTGTCAGGGGAAAACGATCCCTTAAAAAAAATAAAAAAAAGTTATTCACAACGGAGATGGTCAAACATAATTTAGCTCATTTTCCTGATATTAAGCTGCTGATGATCTCTTTATATATAAGGAATGAGCTGTTTACATGAGGTACACAGAAGTTTGTGAACAGGGCCAGTAGATCACAGGAAACTGAAATGGAGGGAGAGTGACAAAAATGTGTGCATTTGGAGTTTTTGGTGATATGTGCTATCAACACTGGAAGCTTCAATAATCCTGCCTGACAACAATTAAAAATTCCAGTTGGGCATCCCTGAACTACCAGGATAAGACGACGAAAAACCTGATGTTCAAGTTAAACCCGGGTGATTCACGAGAACTGTGACTTTATCTGCTTGATTTACTTAATATTTGATAATTTCCATGCCTCACAGGAAGGGCTTAAATATGTTCGACATCAATATGCAGGTCGTTTCGTGCTAAAGGGAACAGTGGTGAAGGTTGTGGATAATAGTAGAAGTATTAATAGAAGTTATGTACCATTTTTGTTTTTTACTGTAACTGAACAGATTAACTATTAAATACGTTCGTGAGTTGTTAGTGATACTACAGACAGCATAAAACGGTTGTTGTAGGACCAGGACAGTATGCTTCTCGAAGAACAAAATTCTCTTATTCTTTAGTAACTGGAGCAGATCAAAATAGTTGTTATATCGGCATATTAATGCAACCCAGTACAAATATATACAGAGAACATCTTGTGTTTTATCACATAATGCGCATTGAGAGTCATAAATAAAGGGACTGAGGCACTATCTTTCTTAATGTTCTCTATCTTTCATTTTACGATTATATTTCTCAATTAAATTGTATATAAGAATACGTTATCGCTACACCAAAACAACAATGATTTAAGAATTAATATGAGCAGTAGGGCATTTTAAGAAAGTAAAATACCCTTAGAGTTTTATGAGCATTAAGTGATGGTGCTGTGAAGTATGGAAATATTCATGACGTACTTACTCCGCTTCCCATTGTTATCGACCAGTAAGGAGGACTGCACAGTAAATGTTCTTCTCATGACATGCTACATGATCCATTTAAAACCATCGCACTCGTATATTCCATAAAATATTCATGTAAAGCTGCTCGAAATGGAAGCCTCTTGAGCATTTCTTCGATTTAATATTCTTTTGCAGGAGCTGTATCAACGGCAGGCTGTAGTTGTTAAGGTTAGGATTTAAGACAATAAAGCTGTTAGCACCCTTCTGCTGTCGTTGTGTGTATGTTATCATATACAGCACACAGTAAACTTTTTATTTTCGGAGTGAGGCAGCTTGTATGAACCAAGCAAGGAGACATGTTTGTGGATTTCTAGTGTTTAACAGACCTTTGGCAGAAAATTATTAAGAAAGGAACACTGACAGCGATTCGATTTCAGTTCTTGCGCTAATCGATTGTGTTCTTCGGTGAGGGCCCATTTCTGCATTCGAACTCAGTGGCACTCACTCCACGCGAAAATAAGCAAGTTCTGACACGACGATCGACGACTGTTTATCGAACACTGTTACAGACCTTGCTCTTAGTACTCTCTTCGATTATTTGTTCCTCCCAATCAATGTGCTGTCTAAATGAGATTTTCACTCTGCAGCTGAGTTTGGAAGGTAGGAGACGAGGCACTGGCAGAATTAAGGCTGTGAGGACGGGTCGTGAGTCGTGCTTGGGTAGTTCAGTTGGTAGAGCACTTGCCCGCGAAAGGCAAAGGTCCCGAGTTCGAGTCTCGGTCTGGCACACAGTTTTAATCTGCCAGGAAGTTTCATATCAGCGCACACTCCACTGCAGAAGGAAAATCTCATTCTGGAAACATCTCCCAGGCTGTGGCTACGCCATGTCTCCGCAATATCCTTTCTTCCAGGAGTGCCAGTTCTGCAAGGTATGCAGGAGAACTTCTGTGAAGTTTGGAAGGTAGGAGACGAGGTACTGGCGGAATTATGGCTGTGAGGACGGGTCGTGAGTCGTGCTTGGGTAGCTCAGTTGGTAGAGCACTTACCCGCGAAAGGCAAAGGTCCCGAGTTCGAGTCTCGGTCCAGCACACAGTTTTAACCAGAAAGTTTCAATGTGCTGTCTGGTTTAGGACGCTAACACAGTTTCGATTCCTATAGTCTGCCGCCGCGAATTAACACTACACAATAGCTACTAAGCTACTGAGGTAAATCTAAGGGGCCTCAATTGTCAAATGGTCCCGAAAGAAAATAAGGCGACGTTAAAGTGCCCCAAGTCTTCAACTTCTGGAGGAATACTAACAGTAAGGACGTACTCTAAGAGCATACGAAACTGAGACAGCTGTCGTAAAATCTGGCGAACCTAATATTTAACGCGTGTTGATATTGATTTTATATTATTCGAGTTCTGCCACCTTCATTATACGCCAACAGTTGACTGTAACTCCATTTAAATATTTAATGAATCTCTGTGAATAGATGAAAGCTATCTTTCCGTCGCTAATGACTAACTCACCGTCAAATGTTAATTCAGCGAATGTTTCATCCGGAATGCTTCACTTCATGCGTTACTGAGAAAATAAAAACCCAACAAGGTTATCGCACGAGGAATTTGCGGTGATGTGACGTTCTAATGTCAAATAGACGACAACGGGAAAATACTTTAGGAAAACTAGCTTCATCTGCCTTTTATTCCTATATGAGATTTGATGAAGCGCTGAGTTCACTTCCAGAAATCCTTGGTAATGAATCTTGCAACACGCACTCTATATTTTCTAAAACTGCTATAAATCACTCTTTAGTAACTTATACTTATCACAATGACAATCTAGAAAGTCACAACATACTAAGCGTTTAAATTACTTTTCTCCAAAAATTACCCTTTATTAGACAACGTACGTTATATGACCCACAACCATTTCTGACATATCAGCTGGCAACTCCACCTTTTCGCACTTTTTATTTCAAATTACTCTTTCTCTCTCACATATTATACTAACTTTAGGTTCAACTTCAATTCCAGAATAATCACCAGCTCTGTACTTTAAAGTATCTTTCGCTTTTCGTCGCAGACGTTACCATGATTTCCTACCAACACACACCGAAGTAAGAATCTTTTTTTTTTCCCTCGGTTTTAATAAATGTATTACTAGGACCTGTTTCACTGAGTATAACATAACGTGATGCACTGCCTCTGGGTAACGAACATAAACTATCTAGATAGCGAGTAGTGTCTGAAGTGGTGTAGTGTCTGAAGTGGTGTAGTGTCTGAAGTGGTGAATGGACAAAAATAGGGTCCTGCTTTAAATATCGGATCGGACGTACACGCGTTTACTACAGCGGATTGTAAGCCACCAATGGTACATCTTATGTAGCACAAGAAACTGCTTTAATATTGGTTTTTCTAATTCAAGGCATTATGAGCGTATGGCCCCTAACGGGGCGGGTCGGCCGCAGCTCCACAAGTTCTTTAACGCCACTACGGCGACTTACGAGTGAATGAGTGATTGCTTTACTTACACGCTTACACACAAATACCGACTTCTTTTCCATTTCTCGGTACTCTGCAACTCAGAAACACGCAAAGAGATCTTCGGTATCTTCTTGAATAGAAACTGATGGCGACCGATGGTCGAGTCGAGATAACGAACGGCACTTCGTGCAACAATAAGTAATTAAATGAAAGGTTATGTTTTGGCCTTTTCGGGCAATACGGTTCTTGTGGGATTCCAAAGTTCCTTCAAAAATCCTTTTTGGCCTGTTCTAGTACAGAAACTTACACGAATTTGCTACCGCTGTGTGGGCAGTACACCGTTTGTAACTGAGCAGAGAGCAGAGTGTGTGTGTGTGTGTGTGTGTGTGTGTGTGTGTGTGTGTGTGTGTGTGTGAGTGTGAGAGAGAGAGAGAGAGAGAGAGAGAGAGAGAGAGGCCGTGGTTAGCCTCTCGCAGCGCCCCAGAGGGGTGCTAAATATCGGGCGGGCAGCAGCCACCGCGCTGCTGACTTGCCGAAACAGCCGCAAGGGGGCGTGGCCAGACACACACACACACACACACACACACACACACACACACACACACGGCACTTTCCGGGAGCTCCCGAAACGACCGCCGCCCCGGTTTCCCCAACCAACTGCGATTACTTTCTGCACGAACAGCAGCTTTCCCGCTCCCTTTGCCAAGGGCTGCAGCCGTCTGCCGTAGCCCAATCCGCAGGTTGAGGACGCACTTCCGCAGCAAACCAAATGAGAACCGACATTCCTCCCACCAGCTGTAAAAGCCGTGATACGAATTTTGATATCCCCAACAAAGAGGTAAGAATACTTCAGGATAAATCCTGTTTACGAGTTCTCAGGCAGCTTTGATATCCCCAACAAAGAGGTAAGAATACTTCAGGATAAATCCTGTTTACGAGTTCTCAGGCAGCTTCGCACCTGCCCTATGTTTGACAAGTAGAATATTTATTTTAGCCGGGACAATCGCTTTAATGCCTTACACAGAACGCAATCACTCGAGAAGAAACCATACTCACAAAACAGGACCGTAAGTGACTACTGCCAGCCTCAGTGGCAACTGTGCTCTTTCTTTGGAAACTCAAAACGCTTTGCTCTTACGGCAAACAGCGATCAGGAGACACACTCTTCTGAGGATGCCAGCTGACCTTCCTCCCCCCTCCCCCTGTAGAAAAAAAAAATATCTATCTCCACAAACCCAACGCTCAGAACCTACCTCGTCAAAGCACCTCGCCATTCAGCGTAAAACTAATACGGGTTTATTGTCCCCTGCCCCCATCCAACACCACCTGGCTGCCCTCCCCGCCCCGCCCCCCCCCCCCCCTCAACTTCAGATTTGGGCATATACGTGAATTGATTCCTTCTATTTTTCTATTTTCCGCCAGAGATACTAGTGCGAATACTAACATCCCTTACAAAGCGGCAAAATTTAATAGTTTTGGCATTACGAAACAAAGCAAGAATCCGGCATGCTAATTATTCTCCTGTCTTTAGCTTTAGATATTAGATTACTCCTCAAACCGATGGGTACGGCATGTGCACACATTGTTCGACAAACGGCTGTGGTTTCCATTCAGTAACAACTTTACGGTCAGATCGTAAACGTCATATTATTACAGTGAAAGACGAATTACCGCTACTGACATATATTAATAATTCTTTGTAATAACTTTGCTAACACAGTAAAATAATAAAATCGTCCGATCAAAAGTAGTGGATCCCATCAGAAGCGAAGTCTATGGCCATAGGATAGTCACTAGCACGAACACGAAGACCGATATAAATATACAAAAGACGTAAGAAACGAAGATGTAGCAGAAGTTTTCTTTTCCAATAGCACTGAGATGGCAATTGTATTTAAGGTGATTACTGGCAACTGCTCGTTCGTCAGGAGCATCGAAAACATTTCGGAAAACTTTGTTAGTGAAGGAGGTCTTCATATTATATCGATGTAAGTCAAACTGCCGACGAATACTTTCAAACCTTCTAAATACGTGCCCAGGGTAATAACAGGAAACATACGGATTATACATGATAACAAGTCCTGCCTACTTCAGTCACGCTGTTTGAATGCACTGGCGGATTTCTACGGTGTCTAATAAATAGGCAGGTTCATGATGGTTAGTTCGCTAGGTCTCAATTTACGCATTTATCGTTTGAACCCACTAATGGAATTAATAATTGGGCGACCTGTGTGTACAGACATTTAAGTTTAATCTGTACGTCCCCCATACCTGGCTGGGTAAGTCAGTTCAAGGGTAAGAGGAGGGCACCAGCATACTAACTCTAAAGGGACAATGCGTGGAAAAGCACTGAGTAATTCAAAGCAACCATCTGGGTAAGGGCAGCCTTACCTTTGTTCACGTCTTATTATTGTTAACTGTAGGCGGTCTAAAAATTGTCGGGGTGTAAAATTGTCTAATAAGCTCGCAGATCATTATTCGCCTGCATAATTACTGGTCAATTTATATACTCCAAACAGCATCAGATCTAGTCGGTCGCTCGTATGTTCGTTCAGAGTTTATTTGGGACTCAAATAATGACAACTTCCGTATTGTTGCTTACCTATAGTGATAACGGGATTTATCAGTTCTGTCTCCCGTGATGGATTGACGAGATTATGTGTCAATGCTGCCACGTACCATCTGCTATACAGTGCAGCTGTTCGATGCGTCAGATACTACTTGATTATAACGAGACGCGCTGGTGACGAGTTTTACCAACAAGAAATCATCAAGCGCTTGAACAAACGAAAAGCAGACATACAGCAGTGTCGCAGAATCCCTCTTTCGTACGTCGTAGTAGAGACTTGAACGGTAGTTACTTCGATCTTAAAGAAATAGCTGCTGGCCTCACTTTTTCAGCTACTTCTCGTACAGGAAAAACTATCAATGTGTTACGTATGATAAACTATAAACTGGATGTTTCGAGCGGGTCGAGAACGGTTACACTAAAAAAATTGGTGATAGGACTGGGTACATATAAAGTGCAGAAACATAGTTCACCTCTCCCTTGGTCTGATGCAATCAGCGGTCTAATTTTGCTGTGGTATAATACGTAATGGTGCAGAAACACACGCCTATTGCTCACGGCATCTAAAGTGAGCACTGTTTAAAGAGGTATTACCGTACTGAACAGGGAAAAAGAGATTTGTCTGATAGCAGTAATGATGCTTTTTGAAATTGACCCCGTGCCGCGCACTACGACAGCAGGTAAAGCGATAGCATTTAATGTTTCTGTAACTGTACGCCGAGCCCAACCGCGGGAACTTCCATACTATTAGGGAAACAACACCACTGTGCTCATCTGACGCAGTACGATAAGTTAATGGGGCATTATACTTGCGATAATATGGTTATGGCTTTTTCATATCTGACTCTTGGGTCTAGCTCCCCCGAGGCACGAAATACGTGACGTGTGTCCGATACATCACTTCTCGCGTACACGTTTTCTGTAAGACACCCAGCACCGATGAACATGCAGCACATACAGTTTATCGGAAATTATTTTCATGATTGCGTCGACCTAAAATAAAACTGACCGTTACGCAGTTCTTCCATGCTTTGCTTTCTGAGCATAAATACATATTAACTCCCACTATTTATAATAACTCTCCTGAAAAACAACTCTATACAAAAAAAACGTATTATACGATTTGGAAGCATTACATACAGCCGCTTTTGACATTTTGTAAAAGTAATGCGAATTAATGTTTATCTGAGTTTTACATATCATCAAAGCACATTTCTTCAAAATGCATACAACAGCGTATCATCGTAAACCAAGCAGTCCAGTTCTTATGATATGCGGATGTTGATCCAAACATGCTTCGTAGACAGAAACAGTCGCTTTCCGTGCCTCAAAACGATGCCTACAAATGGAGAGAAAGAAAGAAATATCTTGGATCCTGAACTTGTTCATGAAGTGGATTCATATGTGTACCGATTCGAAACTTCTGTAATGCATTTGCATTTTGGCTTGTCAGTAAGCAAGTGCGTTTCGTGTAAAAATAATTTGACAGAAGGCTATTCTGTCGCTTTTCTTGGATTCTACCTACCAAATGTGCATAGTAGATGTGCTGTTCAACCCTTTTTCGAAAACATAATTTGTTGTCTTCAGTTGCGATTTTTACTGTGCGACCTAACACACACTCATTTTCAAGACAATTCGTTAGTGATTGAATTGTTTCAACGATTCACATCCCGGAAGATGGAAGAATCTCCGAATGTTTCGTTACAATGATTCACTCTTAAATATAGCGAGACACGAAAAACAAATCAACAAAAATCATCGGACAATAACTTTTCGTTTCTTGTTGCATGAACAGAAACGACTAAACACCATATAAAGCATAACAAATGAAACTCGACAGGAAACAGTGCTTTGAGCAGCAGTCTGAGTTTACTTTTCAGTTTGTCGCTCCTATGATAAAAGTTACCGACTCACGTAGGTCAGTTTACACATACTTTAATTCTTAAAATGCAAATCCATCTGGCAAAACGTGCCACACCTGTATAGGATGGTCAAAATAAAACTAACCTGTAAAATGCACACCAAACACCAGTCAACCTTTTTATTTTGTTGGTGGTGATGTTCCGAAGCATAATAGCAAGTGTACTGCGAGTTAACACACCAGGACAAGCTGAACCAAGCACAAGCTCAAGAAATGAAAAACTGAGGATACAAATGTCCGTGCACCCCTTTACGCAGAAACGACCGGGAAAAATGAAACGTGTGGGTTGGAATGAAAACTTTAGTTCGAGCACAACAACAACAAAATTTGAGGATAAACGCGGAGATCCTTTTTGATAACAGTCTGACACGACGTACATCTAATTCCCAACATGCACCGCTAACCGACATGCGATTTTTCGTATTTGCCTGTCGACCAGCATTAGTTTCTGGTACTCATGATCGGACTGGGAGCGACTGTAAGAAATTTCGCTTTTCCCCCTACTTCTAGCAGACTTTGCCCAGATTATCGAGTTAGATATGCTATTAAGAAACGCCGCAAACATTTTTTGCGTCTGTTTTATTGTCATGCTGTATTATGTAGCATAATGCCCATGAAGAGTTCGCGTTCCTCAATACATTGTCTGAAACGTCCACAGCTTCGTCAATATATGTTCTTTTATGAGCAAATGAGAGCTGTAGAACTGGAAGCAGTTATGAAGCTCCGAAGACGATAGTAACTGCCTATATTATTGCTATCTTTTGAGCAGAAACCTGTAGCAAGTAATTATCTTGGGCATTTGAATTTTATGTTAATTTACTGACAACATACAATCAAACAGTCGAAAATCCAGAATGGAATGTAACAATATTATGAAGAGGATAGTTGCAACTATCACACAATAAGCTTTCGGCCAACAAGGCCTATGTCAAAAATAGACCACACACATCAACTCTCGGGCCGAAAGTTTATTTTGTGACAGCATTTTTTGTTGTGCCTATCTGCGACTCAGCATCTCCGCTATATGGTGAGTAGCAAGTATCCTTTTCATAATGTTATTCACAACATACGTTTTACTTGGTCTGAGTCGACAGAAACGATGAATATCTGTGAAGTTTCTTTCGTCGGTTATTAAGCCGGCTCACTCAGCACCACAATGTAGCTTAACACTCTCCTATACTGTTACGACTATCGTTTTTGGTAATGTTTGCACTACACACCAATTAGTTAAAGATTACAGTTAGTTTCTGTACGCTACCGCCAAAACATTATTCACGAAATTATGCAAAATACGGAGTGAATCCTGTTGTTACATTACATACGCTTGTAAGCACAGAGGGTCCATGGGAGCAGACTAAATTATGTTCCTCTGAAGCTTTTTACGAATTCTACCTGCTTGTATTTGGAGACGTGCTCAACTACGTCCTGATATTGACAAAGCTACTGATAATGCATGAAACGACCAGCTGAAACATATATGGCAACCGATGCACAAAAATCCTACGAAAGTAAAAAGTGATACAAAGGAAAAATCCGGATAGAAATTGAGGAAAGAAATCTATATGTAAGAGCCTGCGCTATTGTTGGTGATTTAGTTATAACAACAGTATTAAGTCAATCCAAGAAGAAACACTACATAACAAATGCACAGTCACTAATAAAATTGTGTATGTTACATTTGTATTCATTTTAGAAGGAGAGTAAAGCAGCACATGTGAAACTTTCACTTTACTCAGGCCCACACAATCCCTGATGGACGACCGAAGCGGTAGCACACACCATGCATGATAATGCAGCACATTTTGCCGCACTGCGGTTTAGCCTTCTACCGAAGAAGAAACTAAAGCCACACCAGCCATATTGCACACATCAGAACCTGACCTGCTACTCCCCCCCCTCCCCCTGAACACAACAATCCAACCAGAAACAAGTAAATAGTCGTTTTTTACTCAGCGGAAACTTTCTCTGCAATTAAATGGAACAGAACGCAGAAATAACAAGAAAATAAAACAAAGCATTTACTCATATTGATGATTATCACCAGTTAACGCTCTGCATGAATGTATATTATTAGTGACAGATCTTGCTGAGAACGCGAAAAAAATCTCGTCCTGCATAAAATCGCGAAGTGGGTCGATGGGCTCTTTCCACTCACTCGTCGTCAAGTCTGGTGCGGCAGTGGAGGGCAGCAAAGTGAAAGCTCAAATTTTACTTCTTACGTTCAATTCATTCACGCAGGAGGGTCGTACTGACACACCATCGTCTGACAGTCGCACAGACTCGCATAAGGGGGAGGGGGGGGGGGGGGCGTACAGATATGTTGCCAGCTCCGGATAGAATCCCAATTCGTTTTACATAGTATACATTTATCCCGAATCTCTCGCCCAGTGCAAAGTTCCAAGTGCGTGAAAAAAGCCTGAAGGTGACTCCAACGTGTAACAAAGGTAAAAGAACGGACGCGCACAACTGTAGACCAACAACCTTAAACCGTTTGCTGAAGAATTCCTGAGCACATTTTACGTTTAAATATAATAAATTGTTTTGAGACAGATACAAATTAACATGAATTCAGAAAACATAACTCGACAAAATGTTCTTAAACAGTGCTATTTGAAAATCATTCAAACATTCAGCAACTACTTATACTCACTCATTTGTAACTGTGTAACACACCATCGTTTGCCGTGACGAAACTGATTAAGAAGTATTCTAACTGAGACTGTTAACGTGTTGAGGTTCCTATTATTGCAGAACAGTCAATACAGTAAATGTATTTTTTATTTCAGTATAATTAATTTTTTTTGCTTCAGTCACTAAGTGTAAATATTACGGCGAAATGGAAATTTATTGGTAGTTTTAGAGATTTAAAACTACTCTTGACCCTTCTTAAAATTCTATGTACAGAGAACAGTGTTCATATTGGTGCTAATCTCGACTAATGAATGTTCTGCACAGTGGTACAAAGTTTGGCTACGAAATTACGTACCGTAACGGTAAGACACAACCGTCATGTATCAGAAACTTCGATAACTCTGAAACTGACAACAAAGCTCAACTGTTGAAACAAAAGCCTTAATTTCCTATGTACGCTTATTTTCAGTGTATTGTAAGTAACATAAATATTCAGAAATAGTGCTCTTCAGAAAGCAATACATTCACTGCATTGACTCCAGTTGCCAAGTGCTTCAAAGTTACTTGTCATTTAATCCGAGCTGGCACGGTATCTCCCATGTGTGTATTAGCCTAAAATATTTCACTGAAAAAATACGGCAACCAGCCACTTTTTAATGCGTTTTTTTATTTACGCCAATATGCATTTCGGGTTTGCACCCATCTTCAGCTGGCAAATTACATGGATCTTCAGTTACTACAGTAGTACAATCTCGACAGCAGTTTGGATGCTGCAGCAGGCCTGTGCAAAAGCAACGACTCCAATCATTTACTTCAATTTCGCGAGTTTAAAATCACACACTATCAGTTGTTCATTTTACTTACTAAAATATGGTTCAAAAAGATTTCAAAATTGATTTCACTCATTCGAAAATCATTTACGAACGAAACGTCGTCCACGACAGATAACTCCCTTATTAGAGTATGAGATGTTCCCAAACGATTCCTACGAGATGTCCATTTCCATATCCAATATTTGTGAGTCACTATAAGCTATTGAGCTAAACTTGAATGTAACGGCAGCGATGCGGGGATATATGCGTAAGAAATTCATTTCTGTGGAAACTCGGTTCAACAGTGATCCAAGGTAGCTCCCCTGACATCCACAGCATGATGGCCTGCGGAGTACGTATGTGATCTAGATATTTAGTGACCTTAGACTGCTGCTGGTTCTACTTTGTAAAATCGAAGATGAATGAAGGAAAGATAGGATTTCGGTTAGCGACCGCTAGATGACGAGGCATAGGAAATCGGCCATGTTTATTTAAAAGGAATCATTCCAGCATTTGCGTTAACCGGTTTAGGGAAACTACGGAGAACCTGAAGCTAATTGGACGGTGGGGGATTTGAACTGTTGTCGTCCTAAATTAAGTTCAGTATGCTTCCACTGTGCCACCTTACTCAATGCTCAGTGAGAAAATTTCATCGAAGTCAATTAGCTATTAGCGTTCCCCAACAATGCCAGCATGTCACCGCTCCTCTATCTTTATCCGCAATCATCAGTAAGCGAAATATAGATTTGTATCACTTCATGACTCGCTTCTGAAAGGGGATATATGGAGATGACGAATTCACAGTCGAAAAAAACATCATTTTATGAAAGGTAGCAGCGAGATATGAGTGTGTTTAAAGCCGCGAACAACAAAAAAATCACTAAATCACAGCACACTCTTGCTTATAATCTTAGAGATAGAATAGTTACAGATTGACAAACCGACGATTTTTAGTTACCATTATTAGCCGATTAATATTCTTGTAATCACTGTATAAATGAAATCCCAAGGAAACTAGACTAGTGTCTATATTTTTAAACTCGGGGATCTTTTCCTGCGCAGCAAAATCCAACCTTTTCTGGAATGCCACGTGACCAGTATCCAGTTGAGAAGAGTTCGCAGACCATTTTGTCATAGTGGCATACTGTACGTTGTAAGGCACTTCGTCTGCTGCATGCATCTGTCCAAAATTCTGAAGGGCATACGGAGAATAGAAGCAGGTGATAGAACTCTGATGCCTATGAAGACTTGTCTGCTACAGAGTCTTCGTGGTCGCCTATACATCTGCATCTTAGCTTGAAACTTCGTTGGAAGACAAGATCAGGAAAAACAACTGAACAGCTTACTCAGAGTCACAGTGAAAACGAATAACGTAAAACACCCATTTAAAATATATAACAAAGCAATCGTTTTCCAGTACTCTGTGAAGGAGACCGTTAGTAAATCACCGGCTTCAGAAGTCTTGGGCATTAACGCCACTCGTACATGATTCTGCAAGAATGTTCTTACCCTGGACCTCTAAGGGCCTCGTTATCAGTTGATTCGAAAACAAAACAGTCGTTCCGGGGTAGCAAACCAGTAGGAAGGCGAGATGGCGACTGGGAAACAGGAAGATGTTACATGCGAGTCTCAACACAAGTTTGAGGGTGATAGAGACCGTATTGTATACTGAAAGGGAAAAGCGATACTACTTACCAAACGCCAATACCTCGGGCCAGCGTGCACTCCTGAGCCCGAGAAAAAGGACCGCTGCGATGTACCGGTTCGTGTGTCAGTGGTTTTTGACAGCCGTTGCAACTGCATGGCCCTCTGGGAAGCACCCGTAGAAATTTGTTTTGCGAGGACACAAGAAAAATAAATTGTACAGCTTATGGGAAGAATGTCTTAAGCGACAGAGCTGTGAGGCAAAGCAGGACGAAGTGATATCGAACAGCCAGCCACGGAGTGCAGAGCTGATGTGGTCACTCATGAATCTGTGAGGACAATAAGATTTACAGACGAATCAACGACTCAGATTTGGAGTCAGCAGTTCGTTTCTCCCAAGTGTCCCTAAAACTTTTAGCCAATGGGGTGGTAAAACTGGTTTTATAAAATCAGTTACCTTCTCTGTCTTAGCGTTATTTTTTTTACTTTTTTTGTAAGTAATATAAAAGAATGTACACGATAGGAAAAAAGAACAGCTGTTGTTGCTGACTGCACCCGGGACTACTTAAATGTCACTTTTCCTGGGTGGAGGATTGGCCATGCAACGCCAAGACTTTGGTCTCCCCGATTTGACCCCAGCATACTTTTTCATGTGGGAATCTATCAAGGCCTAGGTGTATTAAAGGAAAAAATCAATAATACTCCACAGATGAAAAACCGCAGGTGTGAAACAAATAGCGCCAGCTATACTAGCGAGGCTTTTCCGGCTATACAGGAATGATGTGTATCAAGAAATGTCTCAATGTACGAGGACTGATCAACAGAGAGCGATACTGATTTTACTTTCTCAGACGTTTATTACTCCATTTCAATGTTTACAGTATCTTTTTTAAAGTACTCCCCTCCTCCTTGAATGAACTTTTTATGGCGTAGAGACGACATAAAAAGTTTATTGAAGGAGTAGAGAACACATGAGGCAAGCTATTCTTTGGCAGGTCCTTGAGAATCGCCTTACTTTTTTTGAGCACTGGTTATTAGTTCTCGAAACGAACTCCCGAAGCTATGTGAGGAAAATAAAAAATAATTACACTATGAAATATCGGAGCTCAAAAGGAGGATGGGATACACAGGTAATGTCGAGTTGAGCCAGAAACTGCGTAACTTGAATTGCGACGTGAGGCTGCGCATTGTCTTGACGAAATCGCCACCCAGTCCGAGAAAGTTCTGGGCGTTTCTTTGCAACGTGCTTCCTCAATTTAGCCGATACTAACGTGTAGTATGCTGCTTTAATAGTAGTGTAGAGTGAACTGGTAACTGGTTCCATGACAGTCAAGAAATATCATGGTCACTTCCCCTGCAGATGGAACAACTTCCACCTTTTTTTGCTGTTGGAAAACCTGGCGATTTCCACACTGTGCTAGCTCGTTTTCCTCAGGATCATAAAGGCGTAGTCATGACTCATCAGCGGTGGTAATCTCTTTCAGAAACGCATACCTTCTATCAGTAAGGAGACGCAGCACCTCATGGTTTGTCTCCATTCGCACAGCCTTTTGTTCGGAATTCCACAGAGGTGGCACCCAACGGGCACAAACACGGGTCATAAGATGATGATCACGGATAAGCATACCATACGAAATTCTCAACAATTCATTGAGGTTAGGTTATATTATCCGCCAATCCTCACGGACAATCAAAGAAGCTGTTTTGCTGTTGATTTCAGTCACAACAGAAGTCGCAAAACCAGGCAGAGCTTGCTTAACACAGACAAGTGTCTTTTTTGAGGTCCTTGAGCCACCTAAATACTGTTGCACAAGGTAGTGCATCATCAGCGTACGCTTGCAGCAGCTTTGTGTTTTAGTGGGTGTGATTTAAGGGAACACAGAATTTTATTGCGCCGTACTGCTCCTCTCGCAGCACCTCCACTGTTGGTATGCGAAATGCAAAGAGCGTCTACAAAATAGAGCATTACTACCAACCTCCCAATACTAGACGCTGCCGCCAATGGACTTTATATCTAAAAACCCGCTTTTTCAAAAAGTCATGGTTCAGATAGGAAACTATCACGGAAGCTACAGGGGAAAAAAGTCAGTCACAGTCTTTGGCGACCGGCCCTCGTGTGTTCATCTCGTTTATAGTCGACAATAAAGTGTCTGAAGTGGAGAGCGATACGCTGACTTTATAAACACCCTGTGTCACAGAATGGAAGGAAAAGTCTGACAATGAATTAATTATTTTGTTCAGTGGCAGAGAATATGTCCACGACTTTTTTACAATGAAATACGCTCTCTGCTTTTGATGCTGGGTATACAGATCACTTCTCTCGAACAAGAACTAGGGCGATCACCATCATCCGCATGAATCATAAACAACAACATTACATATGCCGCCCCCCCCCCCCCCTCTAACCACGAGCGCTGCACAGAGGTTTGGGATTTAACCTTGGAAATTGGAACACAGTTTTGTGGTTTATTTTGATAACGAGATGTATTTTGTTGAGCGACAATATAGTGGGATTCATTTTAAATCTTGAATATGGCTAAGTGCGTGGTTTATGTGTTAACAATAGTCAAAACTTTTTTTCATACGGCAGTCGGATAGGCACCATCACAGCAACGACAATTTAGGTAACTCGATTCCCTTTCCGGTAACCTTAATTATACCTTACCCCCATACACCGCGCAGTAGTCAAATACATTTTAATGCAGTAGACGGCAGGAATTTTTCAGGAAGGTCTCGGCACACTAACATAGTCTATCTGCGACAAGATGGCGTAGCTGGGAAGCTAAAATATGGAAACAGAAAACAATTTCCATTCCGTTTCTTCCCTTTTTCATCTAAAAGCGTTCTTACAGATAGCTCTATTACGCTGTTAACTACGAACGTAGTGCGATCAAATAAACAGTTCACAACTTTTTTTTCAATTCCACATAACACTGTTTACGGCTCACCAGATAGCTCAAACATTCAGTTCAATTTTTATCTATGTTTCAAGGGAATATTTGTGTAAACACGGCGATTTACGCAACAGAGATTGCATGACTGGTGCCCTCTTCTCCACCACACGCGATGATTGTGCAAGAACGATGGTTCCTCCTTTCAGTCATTGTATGAATACCAAAATGGCAGATGTTGAGATAAGTAATCGCAGAATAGAAAGTAAACTACATCGCTCAACAGCGAAAAGGAACATAGACTGAATGAGATACTTGTGAGATTCTACAGATTATGCGAAACAAGTTGCTCCCCGTCTAACAGGTAGTACATGCATAGTAAGACGCTGGAACTACTCAGTGATTTTGTAGAATTTGGAATATGTTCTGTGCTCAGGCATTATGACGTTTCTGTGAAATGAATCACTCTACTACAAAAAACTGACATGGAATCATAAACAGAGACCTTGCAAAACACAGCTCGCTCTGTTAGTTCATGAAATCCACTGCACCGTAGACGAAGGTGCCCAGGTTGATAATGCGCTCCTTGACTTCCGGAAGGCATTCGGTACAGTCTCGCACTGCCATTCAGTGAACAAAATACTAGTTTATCTAGTATGGGACCAGATTTGCCAGTGGATCCAGGGCTTTCTAAGTATCAGAATTCAATACTTTACTTTGAATGGGATTTAAAAGATGTAAAAGCTATTTCGGAGAACCCCAAAGAGGTGTTATAGGGGGAAAAAAATTGAAAATTTGTGTTAAGTTCCTATGGACCACATTGCTGAGGTCATGAGTCCCTAGGCTTACACACTACTTAATCTAACTTACGCTAAGGACAACACACACATCCATGCCCGAGGGAGGACTCGCATCTACGACGGGGCGAGCCGCGCGAACCGTGGCATGGCGGCCAAGACAGCGCGGCTACTCCGCACAGCTGGCCCCGGCCGGGAATCGAACCCCGGTCTCCCGCATGACAGGCGGGAATAGTAACCTCTGTACTACCGAGGGCGTTATAGGGCCGTTACTGTTTACAGTATATATAAATGAATTAGTGGATAACGCCAGAAGCTCTACGAGGCTTTTTGCAGGCGATGCTGCAATACCAAAGACCAGCCAAGTTCAGAATGAGCCGGAGAAGATCAAAAAAATGGCTCTGAGCACTATGGGACTTAACATCTATGGTCATCAGTCCCCTAGAACTTAGAACTACTTAAACCTAACTAACCTAAGGACGTCACACAACACCCAGCCATCACGAGGCAGAGAAAATCCCTGACCCCGCCGGGAATCGAACCCGGGAACCCGGGCGTGGGAAGCGAGAACGCTACCGCACGACCACGAGATGCGGGCCGGAGAAGATCGATGGTGGGTACGGTGACTGACAGTTGACCCTGAACATAAATAAGTGTAACATATTGCGCTTAAATAGGCGAAGAGATCTATAACTGAACGATTATGCCATTGATGAAAAATCACTGCAAACGGTGACAACTGCAAAATACCTGGAGTAACCATCCGGAGCGACGTAATTTAAGGAAACGTAATTTATCCACGAAAGAATTGGCTTACAAAACGCTTGTCCGACCAATTCTTGAGTGTTTTTTATCAGCCTGGGACTCTTATCAAGTAGGATGAATAGAAGAAATAGTACTTGTCAACGAAGATTGGCGCGTTTCACCACAGGACCGTTTAGTAAGTGAGAGCGCTTTACAGAAATGCGTAACAATCTCCGATGGTAGTTGCCAAAAGAGAGGTACTGTCTGTCACGGAGAAGGTTACTGTTGAAAGTGAAAGAGCGTACGGTCGACCAAGAGTTGGGCAACATATTACTTCCTGCCATACAGTCTCCTGAACTGACGATGACGGAATAAAGTATCACAAAAAATGGAATAGAGAGGAAGGAAAATGATAGTGGTACCAAAGGTACCGTACGCCAGACCCCGTGAAGCCGTCCTCAAGCACGCCAGAGGCAGTATGTGTCTTGGTTACAGCACGCCCTGAAACGACCTTCCTACATGTCACGGAGCGTGCTACTCTTTGTGAATTGCGACAACAGCGCTCTCCGGGGTGTCAGTTGTCGGCTGCAACAGGCGCCCAAGTCAAAACTCTTTACGAAAACGGACGCGTGTAAAATGACGGCGTTAACTTTGTTTGCGATCGTCAAAGAAGAACGGAGAAAATGGCAAAGAAGATTCTGGGCTCGTTGATTGCTTGACACTGGTGAAAAAAAAATCCTGGATACAGCTTGTAACCAACTTCTGCTTTGCAATACAAGCAAATGATGGATAAATACAAGAAAATACAACTGATTCAGCTCCGATCATAATGCTAACGAGAACAGTAAACTTCAGCCCACACCCTAGAACACTGTTATTTAGGCTAACCAGTTAAGTTGTCCGCCCACGGTATCTGAGTGGTCAGCGCCACAGAATGTCAATCCTAAGGGCCCGGGTTCGATTCCCGGCTGGGATGGAGATTTTCTCCGCTCAGGGACTGAGTGTTGTGTTGTCCTAATCATCATCATTTTCATCCCCATCAACGCGCAAGTTGCCAAAGTGGCGTCAAATCGAAAGACTTGCATCAGGCAAACGGTCTACCCGACGGGAGGCCCTACTCACACGACATTTACATTTTACCAGTTAAGTTATTCAGTGAAAGTGCACATTTACTTAATTCGACTACTCGCAGACTAATGCACAAGTTTTGATCATATTATTGAACACAATCTCCCTGCATAGCACTTCGCTTTTCAGAGGAGGCAATCTCAAATGTAAGGATTGTGGGACTACCATTTTAACGTAATTCCTTTCCAAAGAAACTATTCACATTTCAAAGTAAAATAATAAATTTAATATTCGCAACATTTAATGTTTTTCAAGCTCTATTTATAAATTTCATTATTTTTGCTTTACAAGCCTTGGATGTTTGGTAATTTGAAATTACTGAGTTCATTGCTTATAAATTTTACGAAACTGTTTCATTATCAGGTCGTTTTAAAGTTTCTGCAATTACTTGACATGCAAAGAATTAACTCTCAGTATTCTTCTTCGTTTTTTTGCGCTGGCACTGGCTGTAACATCAACATCTAACCTCAGAGAGCTATGCGACTGTTCTAGCTTATACCTACGTTCTTCATTAAGCATAACCCCCAGACAATTTTCATCTGGAAATTTAACAGTAATGTATTCTCAAAATTGAACAATCTCTCTTTTTGACTGAGGGCACTCTTAAACAACAAGGAGTATTGTTCAGTTAACAAGGAAGTCCGAGAATCTTTTTTTTAAAAAAAAAAAAAAAAAAAAAAAAAAAAAAAAAAAAAAAAAAAAGAAGAAGAAGAAAAATGCAGGCAATCAGACGCGATCATACTCCCTTCTTCTGCACAACTTACGACTCTGCAGCCTCTAAGTTACGTCGTAAATCTGTAGTTATGGTGTCTTTATCTGACATTCAACTATAACAAATTGTACCAAATATGATACGCTTTTGACAAATTATCACTTTGTCGCAGCACTGAGTGGTGCCCCTTCGTGGCACGCGAATTATAATATGAAAAGCATCAAATACAGAAAAGCTTTAAACTACCGATATGCAGTTTCGCGTAATTTTATTACAACAACTCGTACCAAAAAAGACTCGTTTTAGAGAGTTCCTCTATGTGCTGGTGCTTTGAAGCAGCTTATATTAATATCACGTACTGTACAATATAAAAATCACGAAGTACGCAGTTCCGATTCCATATGACTTAATCCAATATGGTGTCTGCTAAGTTCTGCTTGCGACGTAAAACAGATGTTGCACCTCATCGCCACGTCCCTCTCCATAAGACAAAAATCTGACTCGGCAGATACTTCCTTTTCTTCGCAACGCAGAGGGCATGAAATTCCAAGTTGTGACGTCACAAAAGTCGAACATCAACTCGTCCATGAAAGCTTTCACGTTCCGTGAAAGGACGCCTTAAAATTGCTAGTGGAATACAGTTGTAGACTCAGGTACTTGATGAAGTCTGCTGTTGCTTTAAGGCTACTTCCAGTTAACTTTCACTGCAGAAACATTGTTGAAAGATTCTGTCACACATTGAATAATTAATTAAAATGCAGTTGACATTCTATGATGAGAAATTCCCTCGTTGCATTCCGTAGAAGAGCAAGGACGGAGTGTGGACGTGTGGAAGACACGGGCAGCACAGGCCGCTGGCGACACCGCGACACGGCCACGAGCAGCAGCTGCTTTCGCGCGCCGCAGTAGCAATTTTAAAATCCACATACACACGTAATGAACTGCACTTACCCGCCATTACCGACAGGATGGGGAATAAAACCGGGAAAAACGCAATTCCGTATACTGCGCTATGTAACTTAAAAATTGAATTACACGCCGGTGCCTGTCATTTCAGCATAAATTACACATTTCTCTCGTAATTCTAAACTCCCAAGGCGGTGTCATTACGGGACTCTCGGGAGGAAAGGAAAAGGGACATTCACGAAGAATCTTCTCCGACGCTTTTTTTTACTTTTTCAAGAATTCGAACAATAAATGAAGTTGGTATTCAAACATTTAAAACGAGATATCCTTATCCAAACCGTACGGAATGCAAAATCAAATTACTACGTGAAAACTATATCTTGTCCTACTTTGTTCTATTGGAGAACATTTTCTCTTTCACTCGCAGATACCGAAACACTGCAGTCTGCATGTATTGCTTTTTGGGCAAAACAAGATTTCCTAGAAATTACACAATAGGTTTTTCTCCGAAATTTCGTAGCTAAATGATGACTGCAAATAGACAAATGAGATATCAAATTAATCCGCATGAGCTCCAGTAAAAAAATAAAATTAGTGATTTGAGAGAAAACTGAAATATTTCATGAACAACTGCTACTAACTACGTAAATGAAGTCTCAAAAACTAACAGACTACAGCATAAATGCAAATTTCTCTAAATTGTCCTGATCTATGCACTATTAATAACAACAGAATACCGATCGACATTTAAATATACATTTCATGCTTTTTGAATGACACATGATTTTTTTTGAAAGGTCGAATGTTACGCGAAATAATTTGTATGAAACTAAGAAATAAAATAGATCAGAGAAAGATTTGACGTGCCTTTGAATGATTCTCGAAATCATGTACAGCGAATGAGACTGTACGGTCTGCATAATTCACCAGACAAATAACCTCTACTACTCTTTGAAATACTAATGTGCTAAGTTAAACATTAAATTTTCAATCCTCAATCGACACTTAATTGGGGTACATAACTCCGAACATCGTTTCACAAAACATTTTACCGTTTTTTTTCTTTCAAATTATTTTTAGTGATAGTAACTTACGCGTCAGGAAGGGGCTAAATGACAAATTATCAACCACATTTTTGTCATTGACTGAGCAAGTATCGCAATGATCACAGAAGATCAGTGACCTCCCATTAGGGAGGTCACCACACTGGAACAGTGGTTGTCCCTATCGATAAGAAAACCCAGTCAGCATTGTACGCTTGCATTCTACGTAGCTAACACTCACTTCAATAGTTTTAAGTGTTATAGTATGTACAACGTACTCATTTTACTTACTACGTTCATCCTTAAATACGACCCGAACGTTTCGCAGCGATTACTGATCTATTTTACACCACATAAAAAGATCGTACAGCGTCTCGTGCTAGAAACGATATTTATGACAATGCGTGCAGAAATTGCCACACTACGCATGCTACAAGGATTTCAATCCATCACATTGGTCAAGATCTTAAAAGCATAGCCGGAAAGTGTTTGCCAACTAAGGGTCCCTTTTCGAAGCCGACCGATAAAATAAAATTTTATCTGCGATATTCGGCATGGGACACGCAACGGCGTTGTTTAGTTGTTTGTCATGCGACTGTGTACCATTGTCCTGGCATCAATATCAAAAATGTATATTCGTTTAGTATTGCATACAATGGATAAAAACTGAAGAGAGAATGCTTATTGTTATATTTACTACTTTCGAACTCTGTGGTCATATACGATCGTGTGAAGCACAAACTAGAATTAAAATTTAAAAACACAAATGAAAGGTAAACTTCACACTTTGAGGGAACCATCGACGTTACTTCGTTATGCATACGGATAGTGACATAGATATTAAGTAGTCTTATTTTTTGGTTGGGAAATCACTTAAATTTAGAAATAAATTAAAATTAGTTCAAACCCCCGCCACCTCCGCCTCCCACTTCCGACGAGGGTTTTCAGGAGATTTCCCTTGGTTGTTGTCCCAAGCATATTGCAACAAACGGTGTATTTCTATCGCTGCTCGTTTAGTTTTTATTGCCGTTTCAAATATACCGGTCACTTTTGAAACACCCTGTATCTGTCGAATTTATACAATTTGACGACATGCATTGCTTTAGAACGTGATAACCACCGGCATAATAAGAACGTCTAACATATTTTCCGAAACTCATAGTCCCAGTGTGTGTGTGTGTGTGTGTGTGTGTGTGTGTGTGTGTGTGTGTGTGTGTGGACCTGTCGCTTGTATATACAGTAGCGTATGGAGCGCAACAGAAACAAGGAGAATTTTCGCTTTTTCTCAAATATCGGTATTAATTGCCTTTCAAAACACTCTACGTGAAACATAATACATAAGAGCCAGCTTTTCATCCTTCAAAACATTTTAGAAATTTAATTTGCAGCATAGCGTTTCGCATCTCCTGCGATTCTGGCTCCCTTTCTTCAGTGTCAGCAAAACGTTCTCCTTTTAGGATCCTTTAGAGCTTCGAGGATAGGAAGAAGCAATCACAGGGGCTCATGTCCGACGAATGCTGAAGCATCATGATGGCGTTGCTTTCAGAAGAAACGGACGACGAAAGAAGAGTGAGCAGATGTACTATCGTGGTGCATTTGACACGAATTGTTTCGACCAAAATGCTGACATTTTCTTCAGAATGTTTCACGCTAACAGCACCAACTTCCAGATAGTACTCAATGACTTTACGACACGGCGGCATGGACTCGTAGTTTTAGATTACGCCGTTTAAATAAAAGAACAAAGTGAGCAGAACCTTCTCATTCGATCGTACATGGGCTCGGTCTATTCATGAAGCCTCTACTGGGGCGGGTCGGCGTCCATTTTAGCGTCATACTCAAATAACCATACTTCATCTCCACGTATGATAAATTTTGCCAGTTCTGGATCATAGTGAACTTCATTCCGCCACAGCTGAGCAACCTTGTTTTCTGTAATAACCACTTGTCGGTGAAACATTTGATGCAAAATAAATAGAAATTGGCGTCGTAGCAGCTAATCAACAGCACGTGTGTCACAGTTGCATTTATATCGTCGACTCTGGTTCTCATGTTTCACTAACATCGGCATTTCTCAATGAGTATGGAAACAATTTTGCATAAATGGTGCTCTCTAGCCTGGAAAACGGGCAGTATGGAGAAAAGAAATTACAGAGCCACGCACCATACGACAAAGTTTTTTTCTTGTATATTACTTTTACTTGTTAAAGAGTTGATACCAAGACGAATCTACTAAGGGAGACAGTGAGGAAGCGGCTTTCGTGTGAGCCGCTCTCTTTGTATATAGTACTTTGTAACATACATAAAACACTAGCGAGCGAGTAAACAGTAATGAAGGATTTAGCAATGAAGAAACATAATGGGCTACTTCGCTCTTCTTTGGGATGAACAATGGGAAACTTGTATTCTTCTGCCTGAAGAGTATTTAAATTTTTGCATGCTGACCATCTCTCCTCCCCGCCCCAACCATCCCTTAAAACACGTTTCTTGGTTAAAGAATATTTTGCTCAAAGTTGCCACTACTCCTTGTCACACTATCTCACTTTTTCATACCTCTGGAATTACACTTTTGCCCAAAGTAGACCGATTTGCTTCTTCAGCGCACTGGTAAATACAAGAAAACTTTTCAGTTAAATCACCCAGCTTTTACGCGTAATTGTTAAGCTGAATTTTTTTATATTTCTGATGCTATTAACTTTAAGTACCAACACGCACTGTTAACTTTAAACGATAACATGCAAGTGCACGCATGAAACTTTCACAAGTGTTGAAGTCGAGGTAAACAATCTTTTCCACACTAATGGACACTGCCGCAACAGGAAGAATGAGAAAATATTTTCTTTTTTTCGTAATAAATATAAGCACATAATTCGTACAACACGTTCTCATAAACTTACACTTTTTTCACAGCTGGATTAGTCACTCACCTGACTGGCTTGTAGTACTCGCACAAGTAATCCCATCGCTCGTCGGGCACCGGAACGCGACTTGCTGAAACAAACGAAACAATGTTACAACACCTGGACAGTAAAAATGAACACTCGCAGAAAAGCACACACGAAATACAACAGCTTACAGCGCCCATCTGACTACAGCAATCTTCACGATGAATACCATCAGCAAACAGAACTTTATACCCTACAACAGGGGTTGTTAGCTGATTATATTGAAAGACGAACAACTTTATTGAAACAGTTTAAAATACTCAATGGTTAAGTGTTCTGAAAAATAGATTTTCTTAGTTTTGTAGTTATTAAAGGACAAGTAAATGCTTAAAGATATCATAACAATATAATGTTAAAAAGCAGCCATTATAAATCGCAAATTCATTGCGTCTCTCTGAACTAGCGAGTTCTGCGCTTTAACTTTTATCTTCTTCGCTTAGATTCGATTAATAATAGTTCCGTGTAGAAACAGGGTAGCTTGGCACAAGACGCAGTCGTTCTTCATATCGACGTCCCCCAAAACTTCTTTTAATTACATATCTGGCTATGCTCAAATCGATTTAAGCATCTTTTTTAATTTTGCAGCTTTTTTTCCATTGAAACGGCACGGGTTCCCTGTTTTCTATCACACCTTTTCTCTCTTCTGTACAAACGATAAATGATCGCCGCAGCAATGAACTGTCCGCACGAACAGTTCCCTAACTTCTTCATGGTACCCTTGATAAATCAATCTAGGTGCACGCAATACTTACGACAATCCACAATTCTCGTCACTGTAAATCGACAATGCCGTTACGAATCGTCAGAGAAGTACGGTTAAAAGACCACAAAGAATGTGTATCAAAAACAAGAAACATCGATTTTTCATAATTTTATGTTTAGCTCTAGTAAATTGGCTCTTCTCGTAGAAAGCACTGATCTGAATGACTGTTATGCAAAGCTCCTCTGTTTTCTGAAATAATCTTTTTGATGTAAGACCATACACGTTGAATAAGATCAGCATCAGGCGACTGTGAGGGGCAATCCAGTACCTGAGAACCTTCCTGGTTTTTTTTTTCCAGTTGCTGCAAAACCTGCTGCTGTGCTTCGGACCTTTGTCCTCCCGCAGTATCCAATCTTCATTTTGTCGACAAACCAACTTCTGGCAGGCGGAACCAAACACTTTCATAAACGCGACGCGTAAGCTGCGCTCATGTCTCTTCTTGTGTATCTCAGTCAAGAATTCAAAGTAACGCTTTACGGACATTGCAGGAAGGACAAAGGTCTCCTCTGTCGGGTTGTGAAAGAACTGAGGCGATACCCTTTACCACTTGCATGTAATGCCGACTACGCTCTTACTTAATAGACTATATTATACCTGCGTGTGGTGACCTCTGATTAAAAATAGAATACTTTAAATTATTTCTGTCCGCCAACTTTACAGTTGATTTGTCTACTGGTTCCCCAACACATGATTTCATCTCCATAGAACTGCTTCATCTATCTCTATGGTTATTAAGTATGACAAAACGATATTCGTCACTATCCTGTACGTATGAGCTTATACTCTCTTATTATCAGTTTTAACAAATTATGAAGAACATGATTCACGCACTGAAGAGCAGTTCTGACCTGATGTATGTTGCAGACAGCAAAATTTATCTAAATATTCGGCAGCGTATTTTAGATTATGTTGAATCACTGATTCTATAAAACTGAGATATTACAGAATGAATTTCACTCTGTAATGGAGTGTACGCTGATATGAAACTTCCTGGCAGAATAAAACTTTGTGGCGGACAGGGGAATAAAGATGTGAAGACGGGTCGTGATTCGCGCTCGGGTAGCTCAGTTGGTAGACAAATTGTCCGCGAAAGGCAAAGGTCCCGACTTCGTGTCCCGGTCTGGCACAGTTTTAATCTGTTGGGAAGTTTCGAACTAAGGCAATATTAAGAAAACAGCCAAAAGCTTGTGATATACTGAAAACAAATGAAGAACGTATTAGCGTAATTCTAGACATATCAAAAGTCTGAATGATTCATTTCTTTCAGAAAGTCTCAACGCTGACATAAATTGGGTTTTGAGAAGTGTCTAAATGTTTTTGGGGGTAAGGACCAACATGAAAAATAACATCACAGATAAAGACAAGGCGCCCGGAGAAACGTGACTAACTATAATGTTACTGAAATGAATCCTGACACAAATCATCTTCAGATCAAATTTAGCAGTAGCACTACGTCGAACAAATCGTTAAATCAGGCAAACTGATAATCGGCTAAGAAATTGTGCTGATTCTCAAGGAGTTGATTTGGGCAAATTACTGTGTTTGTTGCGTAACTGTCTTCTCACGTTAAACAAGTTTTCGGAAGGTGCCCATAGTTTTTCTTTTCTCTCTAGTGGCATTTCCCCGTATCGGACGTGTGAAAATATCCTATTTACCCAGATATTTTCGCCCCCCCCCCCCTGGTTTCCTCCCCCCCCCCCCCCCCTCTCTCTCTCTCTCTCTCTCTCTCTCTCTCTCTCTCTCTCTCTCTCTCTCTCTCACACACACACACACACACACACACACACACACACACTTGAAGAAACTTTTTAAGTATAAACTGCACCCCAAAAGTAGCAGTTTTAAATCATCTTCAGAAGACATACTTCCATTAAGAAACTAGAGAACAGTGTAGTCCTGTCATGCCGAATACAAACAGTTAAGAACTCTTTTTTGTATTAGGACATACAGTCACCGAAAAAAATACGTTCTGCGAATATACGGAAACTGGCATCGTCTCGCAGTCCCAAACACACGGCGATCTCAAACAGTTAGAAGTGTAAACAGATCTGAAGGAAGCGGATCGTAGACTGCAGAACAAATTTTAACATCTGTACAATTAATATTAAAAATCACAGCATTAGTATTTGAATTATGCTTTAAGAAGTGACGTTTCAAACAAACCTACAGCAGGGTCTGAAAATACGTCTCGTGTCAGAGAAGTCGTAACCCTTGCGTGACGATAGTACTTCTACCTTTTACAAAGACAGTTCCTGTTGCAAACAGACTGTCAGTTACCGTTTTCGTGACGGAACTCAGGGCGGATTCGTCATGTTTTTACATATTTACCATATATTTGAGGCCACATCATTATTTTTAAATGCACAAGATTTGGTATGGAGGACCTCCGCAACTCAGAGGCAGTAATTTAGAGTGGTCCGCTTCAGTTGTACCAATTATTTATTCAAAGCACGATTGTTTTCATGATTTTAGAATCTCATTTTGATGTACATGAAATGATTGTATTTGGTAATACACAACATGCGGTCGGAAGAAGGAAGATTGGGTTTAACATCCCTTGAGACATTTACGGAAATCACGGAGAACCTAAATCCGGATGGCTCCACGCAGGTTTGAACCGTCGTCGTCCCGAATGCGAGTCCAGTGTGCTAATCATCGCGCCACCTCCCTCGGTAACATGCGGTCGGGCCAGTCAGTGTTACGAGCTCCAATCACTGCAAGTTGGCGGCACTAGTGGCAGCCGTTCCTACCGTGCCGCTGCCCGCCTGTGGGCAGTTTCCGCCAACATGCAGTGATTGGGTCTCGTACCGCTGACTGGCCCGACTGCCCATTGTATGTTAACAAACACCATAATTTCATAAACTTGAAGATGGGATTTTAAATTTTCGAAACCGGTCGTGATTTGAATAAATTATTAGTACAAATGAAGTGGATCTATTTAAATTTATCATTTTCAAATGTGTTTTCCTTATAAGATTACATGAATAAAAGAGGGAATCGGGCACCACAAGTTATCAATGAGACCCACACGACTCTACAGAGGCGACGAAACGCCGGGTTATTAACGAGTTTTCATTTTGAAAGTGTTACCACAATTTCAATTATTTCATGAGTTCACATGTCTTTCTGAGAACATGCTAACCAACAGAGAAGGAAGAGTGGACCGGAAAAAATTCTGGAATTAACTGCATTATATTACCCAAATGCTATTTAATATGTTCCTACAGGTCACTCGTGTGTGTCAGTTCATATGACTTCTTTATCTACTGATGTCAAACCCTTCAGGTTTTAGGGGACTGTTTTGGTTCTGGCATTCGAATAATGCTTTGCACAATTTTTGGGGAAGACAAATATCGGTAACGATAATGTACATTTATGAGTGTGTCTACTCCTTTTTGTTAAACAGTTGTCAAAGCACCAAGTGTTGCTTAAAGGCTGGATTAACACTGGAAGGACCCTTTTTGTAAATACTACCAAGAAAACTGACTTCGTGCTGGGTAAAAACACGGCTTCCGGTTTCCAAATAAATTTGCCCCTAAATAAATTACCTTAATAATCAATTATTATTGGTTTTCTGTCTTAAGCTTATCGTAAATAAAGAGTATTTTTTATAAGGCGCGTATCACTTTTTAATTGGTGAAGCATGTTCTGTGGTCATTGACATGTCTGCCTCTTGATTACAATTCTGCATTGGCACTGTCATTCACGAGCTATGGTGTTCGTAAATAATGGGAAGAAAAATCAGTGTCGATGAAAAATTCGAATTAGGCCTGGAGGCCTGCTCATATAGCTTTATGGTTACTGCGACTGGTAGAAATCAGCACGATATTTAGGTTCTCGTCCTGATCTGGTATAAATTTTCATTTGTCACGACATATTCGTCCCTGAGTTTGCCAATAGATTTAAGGAGTAATCCGTTCCTCTCATGACGGTTTTTAGTCACCACAGAGATTCTAATACGGCAGAACGTAATTCGTTTCTTTTTGTCTCTTATTTACACAGAAGCGCTGTGCAGCGCTACAGCAATGTTACACGAGTGGATTTATTTATTTAGTTGACAAACCACGTCTCGCTTCCACACAGATTTGCTATATTCATGTTGAGTTTAATCAATGAACTGCTCGATCCAGCTACAACTAATTCAGTTCTATCAAAATCAGAGAGTCGTTGGTGTGACAATGACACTTTACAATGTCAAGGACATAACGGTAAAGAGCAAACCAGTACGTCAGTGTTTGAATCACATTGCCCCAGGAAACAGTGTGGCATGTTCCCCCGAACAGAATTTCCGCCAAAATTGGCTACTGTCGCAACTCAGTTATCTTGTGAATGAAGAGACTATTTAGATTTTGATCGAGCATTCCCTGAAAATGTGGATTATAATTTATGTTGATGAAATTACAAAGATTTCCCAGGCAACGATCAATGATTGTAAAAAGAAACAGAAGTTGGCTTTTCTTACTAAGGCCTCATTTCACTTCTGCGAAAAATAATTCAACTGTACTTTTGTAGACGGAAGTGACAAGCCGCATTTTTAGCAAATACTCGAACAAAATATAAACTGTAGAACTAGTCCCAATATTGCTGAATTGCAGCAGCAGCCACGCATGTTCAATATCTAGAAGGTTTAGATCAAGCTGCAGAAATACTACTGTGTTCCATTGTTAACGGACCATGAGCATCAAATTTTGATTTTTTTCCATTTAGTCACGAGCGCACAGAAGGCGGGAGTTAGAGCAATGAGCTAAATAAAACTGATTCGAACAAAGAAGCGACCAGAACGACGTGTACACAAATTCAGGGCTGACCTAAAGCACCGCGGCACGCAACAATGTCAACGACGTGTTGTAAAAGTGTTTCACAGACATCATTTCACTACATAGTGATCGCCGCCCTTTAATTCTGACTATCCATATAAGGGAACTAATTAAAAGAGCATCCATTACAGCAGCTATGTCATGATGTGCGCTAACAATGGTATAATCACTCGCTTGGAAGAATGCTTGTACCTCTGTGGAGTTTACAAGAAAACTGAGTGCTCAGTCTTCCTGATTTATCGCATGTAAAAGAATAATGGTGCAATATGACTCGATAGCAAAGGGAGACAGCTTACACAAAATTAATAACGGCAAAGGAGTCGTCCTAAGTGCCAGATAATAAGTCCATGATTGGGCCGAGGAGCTATAAAGTACAACCAGTTACACGGCACAGAAGGAACCAGATATTGCGGCTCTTCACCATTTAAGCAGAATTGTATTCTCATACATGCAACCTCTAAAAAAATATACTTTTAACAATAAAACTATAAAATTTTCGAAGTATCTAATGAATTAACTGACAGAAAACCATCAACCTTTTACTAAGACAGACAACGTCTGTCTTTTTGTACACGTAAAAACTCAGTTAAGGAAAACATACATTTCGTCGGATAAGGGGAGGATTTAGACAGGATGAACTACAGCTGTATGTGAATTGTATGCTACATGATACTTGTAAAATCTCCTCTTTACAACATCGGACAACGGAAAACGTCATTTCTTTGCATCTGCCGTTCTCATGTTACGAGTGGGAACATCTTTAACGATAACATTCCGCGGCAGTTGAGTTGGGATTCTGAAGCCAATATTACATAAGTAGTTGTATTGTTTGCTGCACGCCAACGAACAGACAAAACCGAGCGGTATCCATCAAAAGATAGGATCCAAGGCTAGAAAACCGAACAGGCTGTAGTTGCGGGAGATGAAGGACGACCCTTGCTATTTCAGCGAGCTAATATGGTGTGACCTCTTTTCTCGGCTTTAGTCCATTTTGCTCCTTTTTCTGACAATTCTACTTGCCTACACGACTTCTTAAACATAATACGCATTGCACTTACGTTACATGGATCATACTCCTCACAGTGATGAGTCTCTCAGGTACGGAAAGAAGTCAAAACGTTTATTTTATTTAAGTTCTATACAACATAAAGAGTTATAAGAGTCAAACCACGTGAAAGGAAAGCAGTAGTTGAGAAGGGAGTAACACAGGATTGTAGCCTATCCTATGTAATTCAGTCTGTACAATGAGCACGGAGTAAATGAAATCAAAGAGAAATTAAAGTGCAGGGAGAAGAAATATAAACTTTAGGCTAACACTTATCGCTGAGACTGTAAATCTGTCACACGCAGCAAAGAACATGGAAAATTAGTTGAAGTGAACGGATTGTGTCTCGGAAGGAAGTTATGTATATCAACAAAAGAAAACAAGAGTGGTTCAAATGGCTCTGAGCACTATGCGACTTAACTTCTGAGGTCATCAGTCGCCTAGAACTTATAACTAGTTAAACCTAACTAACCTAACGACATCACACATATCCATGCCCGAGGCAGGATTCGAATCTGCGACCGTAGCGGTCGCGCGGTTCCAGACTGCAGCGCCTACAACCGCTCTTTCATTAAACAGATTATAGATTTTGATGTTCTATAAAACATATTTAAGTTCATATACTGATTAGTTTCAACATTTAATGCCAACACGTTCACCAAATGGGCTACTAAGGCAAGATTATGTATGCTGTCACAGTTGTATGAAACAAGTTAAAAAGTACTCCAGAAGCAAATAAAGCCCTCAGTTTCAGCAACTCATAAATTCTGATCTGCGGAAACTTTCAACAACTCGTATATACTGATCTGCGGGAAGGAAAAATGTGTGTGCGGGAGGTAAGGGAAGTTATGTATACCCAGCGTAATAGTTAATTTTAAATCACAATTACAAAACAGCAGAAATATTTCGTTAACTCAATCCATAAAAATCTGATATGCGTTATCTGAGATTAGGAATGGAAACGTTACATCTAACTAAATATTGAGAAAAAGGGAGAAACTCACGAGTTAACATAAAAAACTTTATTCTACAGCTCGATATTAGACTCCCTGGGCTCGTACAGAAGGGGATGTTGTGGATAAAGTACGTAGAATATGTTACGTATCGGGACAGGCGTTACAAATGAACAACGAGAAAGGCAGAAAACAACAGTTACCTTGATATATGTTGTGAAAATAAAAATAACAACGTCTGGCACCATGGATGAAGGTGATTGGTTAGCGCACCTCTACGTGTACTTGGGGATCACTGCAGCAGGCACACCAACCACTACACACACACACACACACACACACACACACACACACACACAGCTGTACGTGAAGTACAGTACATTCGGACAACAGCGACCACACGGAAGCACACGGAGCAGGGTCTCCATCTGAGCACGACGACCGACTACAAATATTCCTCTCATGGTGCACGTGTAGAAATGCAACTTATTAGTTAGCCGCTGTATACATGACAAATGCAAGGTGATTATGCAATAATTATTTTCGGTGGAATGAATGTCCATTATAAATTCGGACGTCACTTGGTGCCTATTACTTAACAGGACTGCCAGAGGTTGCAAGAGCAGGACGTGTGGCTCTAAGGCGGAATGTATGTTGAAGTGGATAACGATATAAAATGTTTGTCGGATTTTTACTACCACAAAAACTGCTGCCCGTGAGATGTACAACAGGGTATCAGGGGAGAAGAAATTCTTTGAACATCATGGACCACGTCGAATTTATTGACTTGCAGCACCGAAGTTATACTCTCTCTATAAGCCATGTTGCATGAAACGATGCTTCACAAAAAGTCACTGGAACTGTCCAACATACGACTGTGAGCAAAGCACTTAAACGTAGTTTTATTGTTATACCGAAGCTACAGAGATAAATACTGAACGGTATTACCACTACTGCGTTATCCTCCAAGTTCGAGCATTGCGAGTAGGATGATGTCAGTTATCGCCATCCTTCAATTGGGAAGTTACAGTGTCCAATTCTCTGCTTAACTATTACGTTATCCTGCATGGTAAGTACCAGCGGGTTAAGGAACCAGAAAGCTTCTAGTTTCCTCTGTCGGGAAAAAAAAATACCCTGTGACCACAGGCAGTTGGGCACAAAAAAGTGTGCAGAAATGAAATAACGTGAAGAGAAAATTATAGGACTGTGAATCAGGGTGGTTAATGTGGTTGATGATGACGAGAATGGTGATGGTTGCTAATGAGCATCAGCACGATTATGATGCTGATAGCCGCGGATGTTGGAGGAAAGAGTGATGGATGCCACATGGCGATGATTCGCACTGTGACAGCTCCCACCCTGTAAGCTTATTAATAAGGGTGAACTTAAAACTGTGAACAATTCAAACTCAGTTCCGATGGTAGCTGCCCTGTGATGAAGCTGATATAAATTTCAAGAATGCAGCCACGATAACCGTTCCAAGGAGCACCACGACGTAACGCTGTTCCATCCGCACTCGGGTACTGGTCAGAAGCTATGAAATGAAAGCCGTGCAAGGTCACGTAGTGAACCTCTGATACTGGTCGAGTATCAGAGTACTCGGTGCTGCAGTGCATTTCCGACCCGCCGAAGGTCGTCAGAGCCGAGCGTCAAACGGCATCGGGATCGTTCGCCGCTAGAGTCGCCAGCGTCGCGCGCCAACTGTCACACGTCCGCGAACTCGGCACGACCCCGAGTGGCCGCGACGAGACCTTCGTTGAAGACTCCCCGTCGTAGACTGACGACACGGAGCAGCGTGCAACGCTCAAAGTGGCAGCCACCCCGGCGGCAGCAGCAGCAGCAGCAGCCGGGGGGACGCGGAGGAAATGTGTTTTTATTGTGGACAGCGGTGCGGCGGGCGGACACAAGACGCAGGCGGCCGGCCAGCTGCTGTGGGGTTTCGGTGGGTGGAAATGAGTCCGCCCGCTAATAATAACTCACCCAGATCTCCCGGGCCTCGCGGCCGCAGTTGTAATCACGGCGCAAATGACACGGCGGGGGCATTAATGCGCTCCCCTGCGCCTGCAATCAATAGCGGCGAGATCATACGGTGTGGCCAGCCGGCCGTGGCGGCCAGGTCGCCGCACCGCAGACGCAGCGCCGGCGACACGGCGCGAGACCTGACGAGACGAGACAGCCGGCGTGCCGCTCCGAGCGAAAACGACCCGCTCTGGCGTCACCGCCAATCAATTTCCTATGGGGCCTGCCGACCACAAGATTGCACAGTGTGGGACCACGCGCCGCGTTGATAATGGCGGTGTTTTATCCGAAGACACTCAACAGGCACTTGTATTTTAGCCGAAGTGGTGCTAACTCGCCTCCGTGTAACATACTGTACCTTAACACATGGATACCTCTGCCGTTAAGAAGTGTCACCAGTTTGTGATGCCTGTGGCTCCAACACACCTTGACGGCACGCAATTTGTGTTCTCAGCAAAAGGCATAATTTAATTTACGTGGGAAAGACTCCCTATTCTCAGTAATGGCTACTACTAACAAACGCAATTTCAGTATATTTTTAAAAGGTAAATAATCCAATCATCATGTCAGTTAATTGCAGTTTAAAATCATTGTTTCAAATTAATTTCTACTTCATCATTCATGACGCAGATCACGAAATAGGTCCTAATATGTCAGAAATATTATAAAACGAAATAAGTGCTGAACTAAAAAAAGTACTGAAATGAATTAAGAATACGAGACTAACATGAAGATTAACCAATATCTATCAAATAGGGTACCTATAGGAAATGGTTATACGACCAGAAGAGGTACAAAACCGAAATATCTGTGCAACAGCTACCGAGACGTCTGGGACATTCCTGGATGAGACACAAAAAACAGGTATCACGTGGCCGAGGTAACGCCTTTTCATGAAAAACATCTAACTCACAGAAAAAACAACAACAAAAAATGGCTCTGAGCACTATGAGACTTAACATCTACGGCCATCAGTCCCCTAGAACTTAGAACTACTTACACCTAACTAACCTAAGGACATCACACAACACCCAGCCATCACGAGGCAGAGAAAATCCCTGACCCCGCCGGGAATCGAACCCGGGAACCCGGGCGTGGGAAGCGAGAACACTACCGCACGACCACGTGATGCGGGCAAAAACACAACAAAAATGAAACAAAAACAAGCTGACATACTGGTTATGTTTTAGTAGTTGTGTTAGATGGGTGACTATAAAATAATAACAATAATAATAACAACAGAAAGAAATCTCAAAGAATCCAAAATGACTGATACAAATTTTTTTACAAATAACTTTGGGCTTTCATGACAAAAAAAAACGAAATAGAGAAACAACATGAACAGAAAAAAAATATGACAAGATGAAGGAGCACTGAATTAGTATGCAAGAATTGGAAAGGTTTCAGCCACGGCATACCAGTAGCAAAAGCTTGGAAGTATTTGCGTAAACCGAAATCAAGACGGCTGCACCAAGCAATGAAGCCTCACTCCACTTAACACGAAAAGTTTTCTTCCTGCTCGTCGGTTTCACTTTAGGCGTGGTTTACCCGAACACGTTAACTGAACAGCCGCGTGGGATTAGCCGAGCGGTCTATGGCGCTGCAATCATGGACTGTGTGGCTGGCCCGGCGGAGGTTCGAGTCCTCCCTCGGGCATGGGTATGTGTGTTTGTCCTTAGGATAATTTAGCTTATGTAGTGTTTAAGCTTAGGGACTGATGATCTTAGCAGTTAAGTCCCATAAGATTCAACACACATTTGAACATTTGTTAACTGAACATGAAATGCTCATATATGAACAGCCTTTCTCTTGTTTTCCATTACTTTACCTACATTTACCATAAAACAATTTGGCACGCTTGGACGAAACAGGGTCAGTTTGACAAAAATAAATCATTCAACTCGTCTTTGAAAATCTGAGGTCTGACACTACGAGACTTCTAATCTCATACTTCCTATTAACCGAGCTCATGTTGTCAACCATATATTTCATGGACAAATAACTAGCAGAAGCGCGTTTATTATAATTATCAATGGCGGACATGCATAAAGCTGAAAGTACACGATATTAGAAGCAAAAAAGTGTAGTAAACATGGGCTTCCAAATGTATACCTCAAGAGCTAAGGGCAACTTTTCATTTTTGATACTGTGAAACAAATATTTTCTACTGCTAGCTCTTTGTTTTCCACTTACTGGCAGGAGGTAGGTAAGTACCAAAATAAGAAAAAAATGCCTAGTAAATATGGGCTCTAAAATGTATATGTTAAAAGCTATGAGCGCTTGTTCAGGTAAAGAGAGATGTGTTTCACAGTAGCGAAGGTGACCTAGTGTCCATAACACTTGAGGTACCAAGTTTTCCAGACCTTTTCTGCTTCTAGTATCGCGTACTTTCAACTATATGCATTTATGCTATTAATTATGGTACACCTTCTATGTGCTTCTGATTTAACATGTATTCTGGTCATTATTTGTACATCTGAAAAATGTCAACTTGCGCGTCCTTTTAGAGTCCATATTAAACAGTAGCCCCCGTCCTCTCTCCATACACACACACACACACACACACACACACACACACACACACACAAACACAAATTCCATGAGCAGATGTCCAGTAGGATCATATTTGGTAAAGCGCTCTTGTGTTCAAAATCCAACTTTCGGTTTGTGGAGGACTTTGTTTATGGGACTGGTGACTCCCTTTTGGACTAAACATGAGTTATGTCATTTGAAATAATTATTAGTGTGGCCATTTTTCAATGGTAGAAGTAACTCTGCCAAGATAACGTTGAATTGTGGTTTCCACGACAGGTTACCATATGTTTGAAATCCCAGGAAGCTAGTGTCTTGTGTTTGACTAATCTTCCCACCAATGTTGATCGTCGGTAAAGCAGATGCCAGACTGAGATTCATTGGAAGAATCGTAAGTAAATGCTATCCGAAAACAAAGGAAGTAGGTTACAGTACGCTTGTTCACCCACTGCTTGAATACTACTCAACAGTGTGGGATCCGTACCAGATAGGGTTGATAGAAGAGATAGAGAAGATCCAACGGAGAGCAGCGCGCTTCTTTACAGAAACATTTAGTAATCGCGAAAGCGTTACGGAGATGTTAGATAAACTCCAGTGGAAGACTCTGCAGGAAAGACGCTCAGTAGCTCAGTACGATCTTTTGTTAAAGTTTCGAGAGCATTCCTTCACCGAAGAGTCAAGCAGCATATTGCTCCCTCCTACGTATATCTCGCGAAGAGACCATGAGGATAAAATCAGAGAGATTAGAGCCCACACAGGGGCATACCGACAATCCTTCTTTCCACGAACAATACGAGACTGGAATAGAAGGGAAAACCGATAGAGGTACTCAGGGTACCCTCCGCCACACACCGTCAGGTGGCTTGCGGAGTATGGATGTAGATGTAGAAATGCAGCACTATAAAGTGTTGGTGCAAATAGAAATGTTTCCAACAGATTGGAGGAATTGTGTTTCATTACGATCGAGAGTTAAAGCTTGAATGAAGACTGCTTATCTCCAGAATATGATTTGCTGTTCCAGACCAACTGCTAACCTAGCCACGAATCCTTCAGTACGGACGCGCGAGTGGAGCGACCGAGGACTTGGCGTGGCCTACTTGTGACGGCGCTGCGTGCTTTCAGTTTTAGTGGTCAGTTAGACGCCGGTCGGCGAGTGTTCCCCGTGCAGCGGCTCGTCGTAAGCAACAGAAGTCCCGGCAGTAAGTGCGCTGCCGGCGCCGCTCGCCACGACCCGCCGTTTCCTCTGGCCGGCAATTACACGCGACGCAATTAGACGCAGAATGTCTCCGTAATTTGTCTGCGCCGCGCGCTAGTGGAAACGGCGGCACGACAGACTGTGACAGGCCGAGGTCACGCACGTACGGGCTCCTGAGGCCTGTTCTCAGAATGTGCAGGTTCATTTATCAACGTCTTCCCTTATCCCTGTTCGCTTGATTAGGCACGTCTGAACACTGTGGATAACATAGTCTTGGCATAAACAATGTCATTTATCTCGCAGTGAGGATAATTAAGTGTTTGATCAGTCATATTCTGATTGCTAAGGATTCCGTGGCGTGACTGATAAGGCGGTACGTTTTCGGTGTCTGGCTGGGGTGCACCCTGGGGCAGTTTCCTGCGGTATGGAACCACATAATGTGCCATTCACTACTATCCGAGAGGAAGTTTTGCACCAGTTTTTGTTGTTAAACGGTCCGAACCAAAAATGTATGACAGTACGATATTACAGTTCACGCTTTTGGATGAATAACTGCATTAAAAAGGCGTGCATCGACAAAAGCAGTCCGTGGATTAAGCTGAGAGTGCACGGGCCGTCCGTTGACCCTGAACGTCAACAACATTATCTTGATGTTAAATACACGTATTATGTCATCAGAAGTATCCGGATACCCAAAAAACATACGTTTTTCATATTAGGTGCATTGTGCCGCCTCCTACTGCCAGGTCCTCCATATCAGCGACTTCAATATGCATTATACATAATGACAGAACAGAAGTGAGGTGATGGGGTGTCCATTTTGTCACACGTCTGTCTGTACGCGAGATTTCCACACTCCTAAACAACCCTAGGTCCACTGTTTCCGATGTGATAGTGAAGTGGAAATGTGAAGGGACACGTACAGCACAAAAGCGTACAGGCCGACCTCGTCTGTTGACTGACAGAAACAGGCGACCGTTGAAGAGGGTCGTAATGTGTAAAAGGCAGACATCTATCCAGACCATCACACAGGAATTCCAAACTGCATCACGATCCACTGCAACTACTATGACAGTTAGGCGGAAGGTGAGAAAACTCGGATTTCATGGTCGAGCGGCTGCTCGTAAGTCACACATCACGCCGGTAAATGCCAAACGACGCATCGCTTGGTGTAATGAGCGTAAACAATGGACGATTGAACAGTGAAAAAACGCTGTATGGACTGACGAATCACGGTATTCAATGTGGCGATCCCATGGCAGTGTGTGGGTATGGCGAATGCCCAGTGAACGTAATCTGCCAGCGTGTGAAGTGCCAACAGTAAAATTCAGAGGCGGTGGTGTTATGGTGTGGTCGTGTTTTTCATGGAGGGGGCATGCACCCCTTGTTCTTTTGCGTGGCACCATCACACCACAGGCCTACATTGATGTTTTAAGCACCTTCTTGCTTCCCACTGCTGGAGAGCAATTCGGGGATGGCGACTGTTCCTTTCAACACGATCGAGCGCCTGTTCATTATGCAAGGCCTATGGTGGACTTGTTGCAGAACAATAACATTCCTGTAATGAACTGTCCTGCACACAGTTGTGACCTGAATCCTACAGAACACCTTTGCGATGTTTTGGAATGCCGACTTCGTGCCAGGCCTCACCGACCGACATCGATACCTCTCCTCAGTGCAACACTCCGTGAAGAATGAGCTGCCATTCCCCAAAAATCCTTCCACAAGAAGATGCCTGTGAGAGTGTAAGCTGTCATCAACGCTAAGGAGGGCCAACACCCTACTGAATTCCAGCATTACCGATGGAGGGCGGCAAGAACTTGTATGTCATTTTCAGCCAGATGTCCGGATACTTTTGATCACATAGTGTAAGTAGGCGAAGAAATCCACTATTGCACGAGAGCACTGTTGGCGACAGCACAGAAGACAAATGACCACGAAAAACAAATTGTACGAAAAGCAGGTGGCACACATTCATTCGAAGAACCTTAAGGTTCGATTAATAAGAGAAAATGGAAAAAGACCAACAAAGAGCGGCGCGGGATATGTAAGTGACGTGAGAGTATCACGGAGATGCTCAACAAACTCTAGTGCCAGAAGCTACAAGAGAGACATTGGGCACCGGGAAGATTTTCACTGCTGAAAGTCCGAGAGACTAAGTTTCGGGAATAATCGGATAACTTAATATAATCGGGCAGGTAAGTTAGAAAATTTATGAAGGGAAATGGATAGGTTAGATATAGTGGGAATTAGTGAAGTTCGGTGGCAGGAGGAACAAGACTTCTGGTCAACGGAATACAGGATTACAAGTACAAAATCAAATGGGGTACAGCACAGTAGAGTCCATAATGAATTTGTTAAAAAATTGGCGAGCGGGTAAGCTACTACGAACAGCATAGTGAACGCATTATTGTAGCCAAGATAGACACGAAGCCCACGCCTACAACAGTAGTTCAAGTTTATATTCCAACTAGCTCCGCAGATAATGAAGAGACTGAAGAAATGTATGGTGCGATAAGCAGGGTGTATACATAGACAAGGGAAAAAAACAACGGATTTTTCCCGGATTTCCCAGTTGAAAATACACTTTCTCCCGGCTGAAAATACACTTTCTCCGTGTTAAGTGTCAGTATACTTTTCCTCGGCACTGTAAAGCTTATCAATCCTTAGAATGTTCATGGTTTTCTACACAGACGTAGAATTTGCCGGCACTTTAGAAAACGAAACCCATGGCGGAAATAAACGTGTTTTGGAAAGTTCTTTGATGTGCAGCAACACGTACGCTGCATTTTTTCGTGTTACGGAGGTATAAATTCGAATTCCACCAAACACTGCATGTTACTTTCCGAAGCGATGAAATCGAGATTGCGAAGCCAGTCATGGCTCATGTCACGTGATCTACATCTACATTTGTACTCCGCAAGCCACCCAACGGTGTGTGACGGAGGGCACTTAACGTGCCACTGTCATTACCTCTCTTTTATGTTCCAGTCGCGTATGGTTCGCGGGAAGAGCGACTGTCTGAAAGCCTCCGTGCGCGCTCGAATCTCTCTAATTTCACATTCGTGATCTCCTCGGGAGGTATAAGTAGGGGGAAGCAATATATTCGATACCTCATCCAGAAACGCACCCTCTCGAAACCTGAACAGAAAGCTACACCGCGATGCAGAGCGCCTCTCTTGCAGAGTCTGCCACTTGAGTTTGCTAAACATTTCCGTAACGCTATCACGGTTACCAAATAACCCTGTGACGAAACGCGTCGCTCTTCTTTGGATCTTCTCTATCTCCTCCGTCAACCAGATCTGGTACGGATCCCACACTGATGGGCAATACCCAAGTATAGGTCGAACGAGTGTTTTGTAAGCCACCTCCTTTGTTGATGGACTACATTTTATAAGGACTCCCCCAATGAATCTCAACCTGGTACCCGCCTTACCAACTATTAATTTTATATGATCATTCCACTTCAAATCGTTCCGCACGCATACTCCCACATATTTTACAGAAGTAACTGCTACCAGTGTTTTTTCCGCTATCATATCATACAATAAAGGATCCTTCTTTCTATGTATTCGCAAAACATTACATTTGTCTATGTTAAGGGTCAGTTGCCACTCCCTGAACCAAGTGCCTATCCGCTGCAGATCTTCCTGCATTTCTCTATAATTTTCTAATGCTGCAACTTCTCTGTATACTACAGCATCATCCGCGAAAAGCCGCAAGGAACTTCCGACACTATCTACTACGTCATTTATATATATATTGTGAAAAGCAGTGGTCCCATAACACTCCCCTGTGGCACGCCAGAGGTTACTTTAACGTCTGTAGACGTCTCTCCATTCATAACAACATGCTGTGTTCTGTTTGCTAAAAACTCTTCAATCCAGCCACACAGCTCGTCTGATATTCCGTAGGCTCTTACTTTGCTTATCAGGCGACAGTGCGGAACTGTATCGAACACCTTCCGGAAGTCAAGGAAAATAGCATCTACCTGGGAGCCTGTATCTAATATTTTCTGGGTCTCATGAACAAATAAAGCGAGTTGGGTCTCACACGATCGCTGTTTCCGGAATACATGTTGATTCCTACACAGTAGATTCTGGGTTTCCAAAAACGACATGACACTCGAGCAAAAAACATGTTCTAAAATTCTACAACAGATCGACGTCAGAGATGTAGGTCTATAGTTTTGCGCATCTGCTCGACGACCCTTTTTGAAGACTGGGACTACTTGTGCTCTTTTCCAATCATTTGGAACCTTCCGTTCCTATAGAGACTTGCGGTAGGCGGCTGTTAGAAGGGGGCAAGTTCTTTCGCGTACTCTGTGTAGAATCGAATTGGTATTCCGTCAGGTCCAGTGGACTTTCCTCTGTTGACTGATTCCAGTTGCTTTTCTATTCCTTTGACACATATTTCGATGTCAGCCAATTTTTTCGTTTGTGCGAGGATTTAGAGAAGGAACTGCAGTGAGGTCTTTCCCTGTGAAACAGCTTTGGAAAAAGGTGTTTAGTATTTCAGCTTTACGCGTGTCATCCTCTGTTTCAATGCCATCATCATCCTGGAGTGTCTGGATATGCTGTTTCGAGCCACTTACTGACTTAACGTAAGACCAGAACTTCCTAGGATTTTCTGTCAAGTCGGTACATAGAATTTTACTTTCGAATTCACTGAACGCTTCACGCATAGCCATCCTTACGCTAACTTTGACATCGTTTAGGTTCTGTTTGTCTGAGAGGTTTTGGCTGCGTTTAAACTTGGAGTGAAGCTCTCTTTGCTTTCCTAACTTTGTTGTTGAGCCACGGTGAGTTTTTCCCGTCCCTCACAGTTTTACTCGGCACGTACCTGTCTAAAACGCATTTTACAACTGCCTTAAACTTTTTCCATAAACACTCAACATTGCCAGTGTCGGAACAGAAATTTTCGTTTTGATCTGTTAGGTAGTCTGAAATCTGCCTTCTATTACTCTTGCTAAACAGATAAACCTTGCTCCCTTTTTTTATATTCCTATTAACTTCCGTTTTCAGGGGTGCTGCAACGACCTTATGATCACTGATTCCCTGTTCTGCACTTAAAGAGTCGAAAAGTTCGGGACTGTTTGTTATCAGTAGGTCCAAGATGTTATCTCAACGAGTCGGTTCTCTGTTTAATTGCTCGAGGTAATTTTCGGATAGTGCACTCAGTATAATGTCACTCGATGCTCTGTCCCTACCACCCGTCCAAAACATCTGAGTGTACCAGTCTATATCTGGTAAATTGAAATCTCCACCAAAGACTATAATATGCTGAGAAAATTTATGTGAAACGTATTCCAAATTTTCTCTCAGTTGTTCTGCCACTGAGGCTGCTGAGTCGGGAGGTCGGTAAAAAGAGCCAATTATTAACCTAGCTCGGTTGTTGAGTGTAACCTCCACCCATAATATTTCACAGGAGCTATCCACTTCTACTTCACTACAGGATAAACTACTACTAACAGCGACAAACACGCCGCCACCGGTTGCATGCAATCTATCCTTTCTAAACACCGTCTGTGCCTTTGTAAAAATTTCGGCTGAATTTATCTCTGGCTTCAGCCAGCTTTCTGTACCTATAACGATTTCAGCTTCGGTCCTTTCTATCAGCGCTGGAAGTTCCTGTGCTGTACCAATGCAGCTTCGACAGTTTACAATTACAATACAGATTGCTGCTTGGTCCCCGCATGTCCTGACTTTGCCCCGCACCCTTTGAGGCTGTTGCCCTTTCTGTACTTGCCCGAGGCCATCTAACCTAAAAAAAAAACGCCCAGTCCACGCCACACAGCCCCTGCTACCCGTGTAGCCGCTTGCTGCGTGTAGTGGACTCCTGTCCTATCCAGCGGAACCCGAAACCCCACCACCCTATGGCGCAAGTCGAGGAATCTGCAGCCCACACGGTCGCAGAACCATCTCAGCCTCTGATTCAGACCCTCCACTCGGCTCTGTACCAAAGGTCCGCAGTCAGTCCTGTCAACGATGCTGCAGATGGTGAGCTCTGCTTTCATCCCACTAGCGAGACTGGCAGTCTTCACCAAATCAGATAGCCGCCAGAAGCCAGAAAGGATTTCCTCCGATCCATAGCGACACACATCATTGGTGCTGACATGAGCGACCACCTGCAGATGGGTGCATCCTGTACCCTTCATGGCATCCGGAAGAACCCTTTCCACATCTGGAATGACTCCCCCCGGTATGCACACGGAGTGCACATTGGTTTTCTTCCCCTCTCTTGCTGCCATATCCCTAAGGGGCCCCATTACGCGCCTGACGTTGGAGCTCCCAACTACCATTACGCCCACCCTCTGCGACTGCCCGGATCTTGCAGACTGAGGGGCAACCTCTAGAACAGGACAAACCGCCATCTCCGGCCGAATATCAGTATCAGCCGGAGACAGTGCCTGAAACAGGTTCGTCAGACAAACTGGAGAGGCCTTCCGTTCAGCCCTCCGGAATGTCTTTCGCCCCCTGCCACACCTCGAGACGATCTCCCACTCTACCACAGGTGAGGGATCAGCCTCAATGTGGGCAGTATCCCCGGCAGCCACAGTGGTAGTCCGATCGGGGGATGCGTGGGACGAGCTGGCCGTCCCCGACAAACCACCATCCGGACCCCCACAGTGATGCCCATTGGCAACAGCCTAAAGCTGAGTGACCGAAGCCAAAACTGCCTGAAGCTGGGAGCGACGGGATGCCAACTCAGCCTGCATCCGAACATAGCAGTTGCAGTCCCTAGCCATGCTAAAAACTGTTGTGCAAACAACGTCTGAATTTATCTACAGAGAGCTAAAACAAATCGACACAACATTTAAACGGTTATTAAAATACAAGATTGCCTAGTAAATGCAGTAATGTTGCTACTTGCGCACTGTTGACACACTGCTTGGCGGCGGAAGGAGACTACGCGATTTTACACTATTCAGGTACTAAAATGCGATGCTACAACTCTCAAATACTATAATACGCCCGAAATTTATGAATTAAACAATGCAAGTACCAAAAACACGCAAAGAAATTAAGAATTAAATTACGGAACAAATGAGAGAGCTAGGAGTATACGACTTTCTGTTGGCAGCTGCTTATCCAACGGCGGCAGGGATGACAGCATAGGACACGTGACAGTCAAACAATAGCAAGATCACTCTTAAGTAGCGCGAACACACAAAAAAGAGAAGTTAATGGTTGAAATTAATATACATAGTGTTGCTACAAGAAAAACAAAGCTTTCACAAATAATATTGGTCTCGAAGATTAATAAGCTGCAGGAGAAGCTAAGCTTCCACATAGGGCCTATAATTCTGATCTTTTGCGCGTGTTACACTTTAAGATACATCACACGAATGTGCCAGTAAAATTTTTAATAACGACGTAAATGTCTGATCTTCTGGGCTCGAAATTCTTCTAAGTGGTCGTCCTCAAAGAGTTGATTTTTAAATGAGTCAAACGCTCTGTGATTTAAGAAATTCGTCGTACGATCTCGCACATAGTTCATCTTGCGTAAAAGGAAATTTACTTTGAAAGTAACACTTTTCAAACCACCATTCGCATATTTTCCCGTGACCTGTTAGAAACTGGTTCGTTTCAGCAGTTGCCAGAGAGCGCCAGACAACAGGCGTCACTGCGGCTGCGCAGCTACGATGACTCAGGAAGCCCGCATGTTCGTACGTGTAAACATTAAAAGATCTTGCATTATGTCATAAAAGAAACAAGACATCAAAGGATACTTCAAGAGCATCGGAATTTCATGAACCATACTAAAATGCATAATTCGGTTTAAAGTGCACAATCGTATGTCCAGATTCGGGTGTAAATTTTCTTAAGTACCAGTACTGTATTATTTCATGTTTGGTTCTTTTTTATGGCATAATGCCATACGAGCTATAAGATGGAAAACGTGCACTCTAAATGCAGCGAACAATTGAAACAAGCCAATAGTGTGAAATTAAACACTTCGTTTGAAATAAATTGACTGCTCAGCGCAAAAGATTGATAAAAGCCAAATTTCTTTAGCAAACCGACAAAAATAACTTCATTGTTCTGCAAGGCGATTAATGCTTGACTGTCAGAAAGGTGGAAATAAAACCTGAAACTAACCACAAACTTTAGCCTTCCGTAACTATGCGAACGTATTTTAATTCATTTGGTAGCTCCCGGCCACAGAAATCCGTTTTGTTTTCATTTAATGTGAGAGCAATAACCGAAGAGGAAACAGGAAAATCACTAAACGTAAACACAGGTCACGTGGAGACTACCAACCTCCCCACTACAACTCAAGACTGCTCTGTGCATCAGCCCCACCCATCTGTAGCCAGAAGCGAGAGAAGGTACTACTAACACGCGACTCAACTGCGCACGCGCAGGAGCCCGCCCGCAACTGCTCAAATGAATCCAATGTAAACAGCTGTCATACGCATCGGAGGCACTTTGTTGTTACCACTGTGTTTTGTTGTTGTATATGGCGCATTTCCTTTGCGACTTAAGTTTCATTTTGTTTTTTTTTCTCCCGTTCATGTTTTGTTGCTGCAGTATTATTTCGCAAAGGCGGGATACAACAATATCCTTCGTTCTTATCAGTCAAAATTACAAAAATTTAACTGGTAACTAAAACAATGAAAAATTCCCGGGGTTTTCCCGGTTTTCTCGCGGACGAAAAAATTCCCGAGCTTTTCCCGGATGTCCGGGTCGTATACACCCTGGATAAAAGATAGTTACGGGAGACGAAAATTTTATAGTCATGGGGGACTGGAATTCGTTAGAAGGGAAAGGAAAAGAAGGAAAAGCAGTAGGTGAATATGGACTGAAGGTAAGGAAAGAAAGAGGAAGCCGCCTGGTAGAATTTTGCGCAGAGCATAACTTAATCATAGCTAACACTTGGTTAAAGAATCAGGCTAGAAGTTGGTACAATTAGAAGAAGCCTGGAGACACTGGAAGATTTCAGATAGATTATATAATGGTAAGACAGAGATTTAGGAACCAAGTTTTAAATTGTAAGACATTTCCAGGGGCAGATGTGAACTCTGATCACAATATATTGGTTATGAACTCTAGACTAAAACTGAAGGAACTGCAAAAAGGTGGGAATTTATGGAGATGGGACCTGGATAAACTGAAAGAACCAGATGCTGTAGAGTGTTTCAGAGAGAGCATTAGGTACGACTGACGAATACAGGGGAAAGAAACACAGTAGAAGACGAATGGATAGCTTTGATAGATGAAATAGTGAAGGCAGCAGAGGATCGAGTAGATAAAAAGAAGAGGGCTAGTTAAATCCTTGGGTGACACAAGAGATATTGAATTTAAACGATGAAAGAAGAAAATATAAAAATGCAATGAATGAACCACGAGAAATGGAATCCAAACGTCTCAAAAATGAGATCGACAGGAATAGCAAAATGGCTAAGCGAGGATGGCTAGAGGAGAAATGTAGGAATGTAGAGGCATCTATCAGTAGGTGTAAGACAGATACTCCCTACTGGAAAATTAAACAGATCTTTGGAGAAAAGACAACCAGTGATGATGCAGTAGTGAAAAGCCAAAACTAGTCGCAAAAATAAAATAAAATTAGAAATATAAACGGCTGAAGTTATTTCTGGTTTGACGTTTCACACTGAACAACCAAAGTTCCGCAATCATCCTCTATGAAACGTCCCGTTTACGACGAAATCATCAGAGACGGAGCACAAGCTCACAATGAGGAAGGAATTCAACATCACCCTTTGAAAGCAATAATCCCAGCATTCGCTTTAACCAATTAAAGCATTTTCCTTAACCAATTAGGGGAAATCGTGGAAAATCGAAACCTGGATGGATGGAAATTTCAACTACCGTCCTCCCGAATGCGAGTCCGGTCCCTTCATAATTGCGCCGCCGCGCTCGGTTAATTCAAGGCGCGCTCACTTATGTTATCTAAGGGATTTCGTGTTTATTTTTCCTTCTTAATCTTTAATTTACTGTTATCTTTTTATTCGAGACTTGCTCAGGCTGCATGACTGTGTGTACTACGAGTGTTCTTACACAAGAGACAAAATATTTGAAAGTAAAAAGTTATTTGGCCCCTTTTATAACTGAGGAAAGAAGAGCCCACTCGCTTACAGGCATTCACTGCCCAGTCACGTCGTTCTTTACACCACTTCTAGCGTCGCTGAGTATTGACTCAGAAATGTGTGACTCGTGAGGAGCTGCTCAACCGTTGTACCCCACTCCTTTTCAGCTCCCTTGGCACAATCTTTGTGCCAGCCGGACTGCTGGTAGTACTCACGAGTGATTCCTTCCGTTGCTTTCATGTTTTTTTTTTATTTTACACACACACACACACACACACACACACACACACACACACACACACACACTGTGCAATGCTCAACGCTTCCTGTCCGACCAGTACAGTTAATCTGCCTGATGCTGGTTTAGCTGTGGTTGTTTCAGCGCGCTTCCGCTTCACTATCACGCCACCAACAGTAGACTTGGGCAGCTGTAGAAGTGTTGAAATGTCGCTGACGGATTTGTTAGTCAGAACACATCCAATGACTAGTTAACGTTCGAAGTCACTTAAGTGTGTTGACAGACCCATTCCGCTGTTACTGTCTGTTGACAACACAATATTACCAGCCTGCCTCCTTTCATATTGGCATGTCCGTCTCTTGTGAAATCTAGTGGTCAATTTCGCATTTACATAAGGTACCCGGACATTTTTAAAGAGATAGTTTATACAGGGGGCGCTACAGTAGATTCATTTGCCACGAGTAGTAGGCTGAGATAATAACTTCACTTGTGTGAAAGAAGCTTAAGAGAATGCCGATACCGTGTGGTCGTCTTTTACGTCGCACGTTGTGCAACTGTTTCTGATGTTATGTTACGGATTAAGTTGGGTGACATCCCTTCCTGTGCGGCGCTCTTGAGGAATACTTCGGTATGTCTTTAACAGAGATGACCGCACCGAAGGCTACTTTATTTGGAGAGGGGACTTGCTAGAGATAAAAACGTGCCCGCCCCATAACAGGAAGGCAGCGACGAGCGAGCGTATGCTCATCACGAACAGTGTCGCTAAAGGGCGGCCAGGGAGCGCCGACAGAGGCTAACCCCCTCGCCCGCTTCATATCAATAACAAAGAAAGGCGGCGGGGGATCCGAATGCCCCTGAAACACGTGCGGAGCAGAATTCAAATCTTGAGCAATTACGTTATCAGCGGGCTATTCAAGGCCTTCTGCTCCTCGGGCCGGGCATTAAACTGATGGCCGCTGACGTGCCGCGGGGCAATTGATTTACAGGGGCGGAGGCCACGTCCCGCCTGGCGGAGGATAATAAAAGTTAATTCGACCGGCGACGGCGACGGAGTCGTCTCGGTGATAGGCCGCTTCAAAGGAAGAATATTCCGCCCGCTGTGGCCCAGCCCTGCTGTTTCATCTTAAACGCTTAATGATCTTCCTTGTTCGCCTTGCCATTGTTTTCTTTTCTTTTTCAACTCAGGGAAATTACTTCGAAAGAGACGCTTACATTATGTCAACATCTATATTTTTTTGAAAATTAAGTGCTACTGACAGTTCGGAATTTCCGGCACAACGTAATGGAAAACGTCAATGAGAAATAGAGTATTCGATCGCGGTCGTGATCGTAAGGTAAGTGCACAGCTGCCGTAAGATTTCTTCTCGAACTGTGATTTAATACCGAGCTTGAATATAAAATCCGCCAACTCTCCAAAATTGTCAGCAACGTCGAAAGCCACAGCGTCACTAAACCGACGGACTGCAGGTTAAAAATTCAACAGTATGTGCAGAGATTTATTTCAGAATGCCCGTTAAGTGTTCAAGTTATTTTATCGTTGCTGCATTTGATAGCTCCCGATATGCAGTATCATGTTTTTAGAGAATACACTCTCTCACTAAAAGTAACACAGTTTAATTGTATTCTGTATTTGCTGCGCTAAATGTGTTAAGTCCAAGTTGCTTCACGTATCTCTCGTTATGGTTAATAAAACAGAAAAGTAAATAAAGGAAGAAAGTTAAACTTAATACCTTTGTAAGAGATAATATGAAGTCTTATTAAGATTACTAAATTATTTTATGTTCATAATTCGATATACCACGTCATTTCAAAGTTTCAAATTTTGTTGTCTAAGAAACTTCTATTTCAACTAAACACACACACACACACACACACACACACACACACACACACACACACACACACACACGCGCGCGCGCATACATCCATGGGTTGTTACAACTGATGAAACTGTTTCCACAATGTACTGTACATTTGTGGCACAGGGATGTGTAACTTGACAACTCGCCCACATGGCTGAGCGCGTTAACGCGCAGCTTCGGGCATTCAGAGAGGCGAGCCAGTCCCGGATAGAACCCGCTCCGCGGCTTAACGACAAGGGCGGGTGAGCCTGCCAGGGGGGGGGGGGGGGGGGTGTTGTTTGGGGAAGGAGACTAGACAGCGAGGTCATCGGTCTCATCGGATTAGGGAAGGACGGGGAAGGAAGTCGGCCGTGCCCTTTGAAAGGAACCATCCCGGCACTTTCCTGGAGCGATTTAGGGAAATCGGGATTAAACTGTCGTCCTCCCGAATGCGAGTCCAGTGTCTAGCCAATGCGCCACTTCGGTCGGTGGTGAGCCTGCCAGGCTGGGCGTGTTTTTTAGACCGTTTTGCCATGTCCAACTATGTGAATATGGGGCTGGTACCAACGTCTCGCCTCAGATACACGCTCCGCACGCATTTAGAAAATACTGCCACACTGGAACATGAGATTTACTCTAAAGGCGGACAGACGGGTGTACTCGGATTCTGTCTCTGGGTGAGTGGTGGCATCCATACACTACTGTTCACTAACATTCCTCAACCCGTTACAACAAATAACGGCCACATACAGAAACGAGGGATGGAGGAGGAGGAGGAGGAGGAGGAGGAGGAGGAGGAGGAGGAGGAGGAGGAAGAAGAAGAAGAAGAAGAAGAAGAAGAATATTCAACTTTTCAGCTGAGCTGAGAAACTAAAGTTTTTTTTTTCTGTGCAGATTCTAATTCCTTCCACCAGAGCACAGCAATTAGCAATTAGTATGGACGCCGTTTGAAAATGCTATATTGAGATTGAATTTCGTTCGTATCTCTCTGTCACCGAAGCGCAACGACATTTCATACCAGCGTTTGACAAACACGAATCGTGTACGAAGTATGTTCGGTCGTGGTATGCACAGTTTACAGTGGATGTGAACGTGGTTCCTTCGTAGCCCACAAAAATCGACTTTGTGGTATCACGTATCGATACCACCCCACTGTCGTTCTACAGTTGGTAAAGCAATTGTAAGTTTGCATTAGACGCCGACAGCGATCGCGGGTAACTGGCGGAGCCAATGGTGTGAACCCGCTGTGCCATGCCTTCGACCGTCGATACCACCGCGCGACATACGACAGCTGGCGGCAGCCACTCAGCCCACTGGCACCTCATTGCTACGACACCATCGTTCGTACTTAGTACAGTGAGCCCCATCAGAGTTGCTATTGTATGAGCTGGATTCTAATTCTTGTTGCAGTATTTTTAATGAATCTTTGTATGTTTGTAACAGTAAATTTTCGACATCTCTGCCTCTGTCAGTAAGAACTGTGCACCCCGCAAGTGGTTATGAGCGTTAAAATCTCCCAAAAGTAGGCAAGGTTTATGGAGTTGATAAATCAGCACAGCCAATGCGTTCAGGGATACTGCACTATCTGGAGGAATATATACGTTGCAGACAGTTATTTCCTGTGTCGTCCTTATCCTGACAGCCACAGTTTCATGAGGCGTTTGGAGGGGCACAGCTGGCCGGAGTGGTCGAGCGGTTCTAAGTGCTTCAGTCTGGTACCGAGCCACTGCTACGGTCGCAGGTTCGAATCGTGCCTCGGGCATGGATGTGTGTGTCGTTCATATGGTTCAAATGGCTGAGTACTATGGGATTTAACATCTGAGGTCATTAGTCCCATAGAACTCAGAACTACTTAAACATAACTAACCTAAGGACATCACACACATCCATGCCCGAGGCAGGATTCGAACCTGCGACTGTAGTGGTCGTGCGGTTACAGACTGAAGCACCTAGAACCGCTCGGCCCTAGAACCGCTCGGCCACACCGACCGGCTGCAGGTTTAAGTAGTTCAAAGTTCTAGGGGACTGATGACCTCAGATGTTAAAGTCCCATAGTGTTGAGAGCCATTTGAACCATTTGAAGGGGAACAGATTCACTGCATGCTGAGTTCAGGACATAGACGCAAACTCCACCTGACGCTCTATTATAGTTGCTATGGTTCCTGTAATATTCCATACAGCCATAGAGACCAGGGGTCCGCATTCCAGGAACCAGGTTTCTTGGTGGGCAATGCAGAAACAGGTGTAAAGCTTACGAGTTGCCATAGCTCAGCCAGGTGGTGGAAAATACCGCCCCAATTCCACTGGAGGATGGCGTTATCGTGAGGCTGGGAAGGCATGAAGCGCGCAAGGAGGCAGGTTATGCCTTAGGGTCACCTGCTGCCTCCGACTGAGTATTTGTAGCAATTTCTATGGTGGATGACGCATCAGTTAGATTCAGGTCCGCAGGGGACGCTGAGATCTCCACTGCATCCTCAGATGCAGAATTAATATGGAGTGGTGGTGTTGGGACCACCAGAGGGTTCCGTTTCTTAGAAAACTACTTCTTAGTTTGCTTGCTCTCTCACTTCTCTTTAGAGGCTTGCTGGGAACATTTCTCCAAAGCAGCTTGATACATGGAGGAAGACCGTGAAGCTCTTCGTCTAGCAGCTTTTGGGTCATTTAGCCACTGGCGAGTGTCTGTCATGGCATTAATACAGACCTTGGGAGAGAGGGCCCCAAGGGACCCCTTCCACACGGGAGAAGCAGGAGGAGGAGGCAGGGGTGAGTTTGGAAGGGGGGGGGGGGGGCGGCTTGTTCGCAAAGTAAGTGCTTTGGGAGCAACGGAGGAAAATTTGCCCCTGACCACCAAGTGGGTGGATGTGTTCTGGCACAGAGTGAGGAACCACTGGCGACAGCAATGGTGATGTAGCTGCAGCGTATGTCGGCGTCAACCGAATGGAGTGTAATCTTTGGAATTTACGTTTAGCCTCTGTGTAAGTCAACTGGTCCAGGGTCTTGTACTCCATGATTTTCTGCTCCTTTTGGAGTATTTGTCAGTCTGGCCCGAAGGGGGAGCGGTGCTCTCCACAGTTGAGGCAAGTGGGAGTATTTGTCAGTCTGGCCCGAAGGGGGAGCGGTGCTCTCCACAGTTGAGGCAAATGGGAGGTGAAGCACATGGAGAATCTGGGTGCAGTGGACGTCTGCAGTCACGACATGTGGCGCTGGAAGCGTAGCAAGAAGACATGTACCTGAACTTCCAGCACTTACAGCACCGCATAGGGGGAGGGACGTATGGTTTAACGTCACAGTGGTAAACTGTCACCTTACCCTTTTCAGGCAATGAATCACCCTCAAAGACCAAGATGAAGACATCAATAACAACCCTGTTGTCTTTGGGTCCCCTGTAAACAAGCCAGATAAAATGAACACCCCGCCATTCTAAATTGACGCGGAGCTTGTCGTCAGACTGCAAGAGGAGGTCACGATGGAAAATAATCCCCTGGACCATGTTGAGGCTCTTATGGGGAGTGACAGAAACAGGAATACCACTCAGCTTGTCACAGGCGAGTAAGGCTCGGGATTGGGCTGGGGATACTGTCTGAATCAAGACTGCGTCGTTTTCCATCTTGGACAGCGCTGTCACTTTTCCAAACTTATCCTCAAGGTGTTCGACGAAAAACTGAGGCTTCGTAGGTAGGAAAGAGTCCCCATCGGTTCTGCTACAGACTAAAAACTGAGGCGAATATGGCGCTCTGCGTTCTGTAGCTCTACGGTCCTCCCATGACGTAGTGAGGGAGGGAAACGACTTAGGGACATACCTGACGGCATTGTATTCTATCTTGCCCTTCTTAGAGACTGCTGGTGCCGTACGGTCACCAGCAACAGATCACTTAGTCCGCTTCATTGCTGGTCATCTGCCCTAATGCCACCCACTACAATCAGGGGCTCTCCCCATGGGCGCCACACAGCCACAGCATACACCAACTGACATTATGGCCATTGCCAGAAGTCCTGATGCCCCAGGAAGACGGGCATCTACTCCTCAGCATATGTGGGGAGTTTACAGCTCAGGCATCAGCCGTGCAATCCCTGTGTTGTCAGGGGGCTACCACCAAATGGGTACATGATGGCCTCACCACAACGGACTGGCTACCGTGCTGGATACTGGGTGCAGAGGAAATCCAGTATTGTGATTGGGGCGAAAGAGAACAGGCGACAACGGAAGAAGATGACATACCTCGGAAAGTGTCCTCGCTCAAACAGTTGAATCACAGGTGGAGATGCAAAGCCATGACAAGAGATTCAGGAGATCGAATCTAAGGGCACTCGTGCACCACGCAAGGCATCCTTCTCCATATGGCCCACACTTACGTAGAATTTTGGAAGTGGCAAGTCAAGCTATAGAATGGGATAGAATGGGACCTGAAAGCACAGGGCAGAAAAGAGTGTGTGTGTGAGTGGGGGGGGGGGGGGGGCAAGAAGAGGTCCTACACTATTTGTTGGAGTTTGTTAATTCATTATTTGTCTGGCGAAGCACATTGTCGTTGAACGACCAAGAACATACTAGTCTTTGCGGGGAACGTACATATTGGATATATTCTGGCGTTGAACGACCAAGAACATACTAGTCTTTGCGGGGAAAGTATATAATGGATATATTCTATCTCTTTATTCAACCCCCTGCGTGTGTTCGATTTCTCAGCAGTGATTTTCAACGTTTGAAAATCTTCTAACCCAACTTGGACTGTGTTACGAAAGTACATCCTCGAGATTTGGAATAGAAACATACTCTCAAAAAAGGAACGCTGTGATGTATCTGAGTCTTTAGTACTGGCACTTTTACAAGATTACAAATCACGTATTGATGTAAACAAATAAATTAATTTTGCATTCTGGTAGCGACTAAATTGACGGAAACTCCAAACGTGAACAGTTCCTTCGAACACGACACGGCCGGTTTTCTTCCCCAGTCCTAAGCCATGTCTTTAATGACCCCGTCGTTGACAGGACTTTCAACTCCAATAATCCTGCATCTTTCGAAGCACAGTTCCATACTCAGAGCTTCGGTGCAATGCCAATTTCTCACTTTCAAATCGTGGTGACGTTTCATTAACTGTGCTCCGACCACTAAGATATGCTTCACCCAATAGAGTTGGTTTAAAGTTTTGAGAGTTGGTTTAAAGTTTTGCCGCGAGGGATTAGCCGAGCTGTCTAAGGCGCTGCAGTCATGGATTGTGCGGCTGGTCCCGGAGTAGGTTCGAGTCCTCCCTTGGGCATAGGTGTGTGTGTTTGTCCTTAGGATAATTTAGGTTAAGTAGTGTGTAAGCTTAGGGACTGATGACCTTAGCAGTTAAGTGCCATAGGATTTCACACACATTTGAACTTTTTTTTTAAGTTTGCGAAATTAATAATTCATCTTCCAATGGGTTTACCCTGTAATTGAACTCCCTGACAAAGTTCGTACTGAATAGGTATTCATACCCTTGCAATTTGCGGGTAGTCATCTTAGGAAGTAAAAGAGCTTTTACGAGCGCTTCACGGGTTGATGCAAGGATTAACGTGGTAATACGTGTCTCCTAAGTATCTGTACTCCACAAAGGAACTCACAGAGTTCCAATGTAGCAAACCTTGCAGTTTATTATAAGGAGGAAGGCTATTCGATTACTGAAGCTTCCATTCGAGCCATGAGATGTGTCTGGCATGTCAGTCGCTGAAATAATTGCTCTCTAGAAACTATTATCCCAACTGAAATCCTAGTCAGCTAATGAGCTCTCATGTCGGGAAATTTCGAAAAAATTGGGTAACTTTAAGGGAGTCGGTAGAATTCGTCATTAAACTTGACATGTAGCTAGGCAATGAGAATTTTCTGCGTATTTTTCTTTTCCTGCATTAAACTTGGTTTTAAAAGATTCCATTGTTAAGTTCCTTGAAAAGGACAGAAAATTAATGTGTACTTTCTCGTCGACGACTTTATTAAAGATGACGCGTAAGTTGGTACTTGGGAGGGATGGAGAGTAAATCCGCTTGCGCCCTTTGCAAAGGAATCATTACGGGACTTAAGGAACTCACGGAAAAAGTAAATCTGAAGTTCAAGTGGGGGCTTTGAATTGTCGTCCTCCTGAATGCAAATGCTGGGTCTTACTATTGCGCCACCTTGAACATTATCTGCCACGATCTATCTATGAAATCCAATGGTCGGAATGTCTCAATCCGCGTTGTCGAAGTCGGCGATGAAAGGTAGATTGTCGGAGACGGCAACACTACAATCCAGCATCAAAATATCTACAAAAGAAACTGAAAAGAGGAGATACTTATTTTCATTGGGATCGATGGTGCAGAACGGGAAGTTCTCGGCGGCCGCCTGGCTCTTGGTGAGGACGTTGAAGAAGGTGGACTTGCCGACGTTGGGGATGCCGACGATGCCCACCTTGAGATTGGTGCCCACGCGACCAATGAGCGGCTTCCTCTCGGGCTCCTCTACCTTCTTGGGCGCCATGGATGCTGAAACAAATGCACGCACACAGTGTAGGAGAGCGTACACGGACGCAGGGAAGGGCAGGTCCGCTGGATATGCTAATCGGGGAGGGACGGCGAGGCCCCGGGCAATCGGCCCTCCTCGACCGGACACGCCCATCACCGCCGACTGCACAGCCCCCTCGGCTCGGTTCGCCTCGCAAGTTATACTTTCTTGCGCAATGACCCATTCGTCTCCGCGCTCCGGCGCTGGGCCTGCCTGCCCCCTTCGCTGATCGCCGCCCATTCTCCCGCCCCCTACACAAATTCATCCATCCACCTGCTCCTTTCCGCCAGCCTCGCCCGGAGAATGTATAACGAGGAGATGGAGGGACGGAGATCTTTTAATCTGGGCGCGTACGTACGTTCTCTGTGCCCGGAGCCAGAAGGCATTTAATGGCCGGCGTAATGCTGGACCTTTCGATACGGAGTCTGCAATCCCGATTGCCGAAGAATGGGCCGGGAAGGTCGGCTGGGGGGAGGAGGGACAAGGAAGGGGTGGAAAAGAGAAAGAAACAGTATAAATGTAATTACGGCGCCGCCCACTTGGTCTTCTCTGCCGACGCCGAACGTCTAATTTAGAAACCAGATTCCTTATAAATGGAGAGCAACTATGGCCAATCACAATTTCTTGACGGAGAGCACCAAGTTCTTCCACTGAAAATTTACATATGTGGCGGAAATCGTATCTACTTTTTTTTCCCAGCTTGCGTTGGCGGCAAACGCCGCCGAAGGCTGCCCGCCGAAGTTTACGCCCCAAGATTTAATGCTCGCCAGGCGTGGCTTAATCAGAATAAAGCGGAAAAAAAGGAGCGGGAGAGTGAGAGAGGTAAGTATTTTGGCTGTGGGGCCAAGGCAGACCTAAGAATTGGGCTTATAGCTATAATAACGTGTCGATATTGCCTGTACTTTTGCATCCCAATCTCTCTTCTTCATTAGACGATGCCTTAGGCCAACTCATATACGCGCCTGCGGGTGTCATTATATTGGCCGAGTTAACCCCATTTTCATACCACCAGACGTGGTTCCGCCCATGCTAGACGTTAAGGCGTTCGACGAGCTCGAGTTGATCCCTAATTATGGAGCAATCATCACAATTAGCAGTGCGTATAGGTAGATCAGCAGAGAAATGCAGATTCGCATGTGAACTGCCGACGTGAGGAAATTTAGGTGTAACAGCAGACGGCCGAGTTCGAGCTTGAGAGATTATGTTATGACCAAGACATTCGGCGATAGTTAAGCAGCTGGGCTGAATCAATGCTGCGCAATTCACGCGATTTTTAAGTTATTGTCGATACTTGAGGGGGAGGTCAACAGCTATCATTTTTTACTTTCACGCATTTATAAAAAATAATTTTCTTTTTACTCTCAAGAGTTTGCAGACTTTTTCCCTGCCTGTGAGTTAATGTAATTTTATATCGATATGCTAATCTCGCGAAAGAGCATGCGAATACTGAAAACTATGAGGCAAACTTCCCATAAAAAAGCGCCATGAGATACAGTTTGCGTGTGAGAAATGTCAAAAGATGCTTTGTTGTTTCATCACAGTGCAACAGCTCGCGCTTTCGATCTTGCTGTCACAAAAGCACGTGTCTCGGTCAAGTTATTTCTCCCCTTACTTCATACATCATCTTGCACATCCTCCTTTCTTATTTTCTCATGCCTTGTAAATGCTATAGTTCGTTCTGATGTAAGTTTGTTCCTCTTGTTTGATTAAACGCAACGTTTTTGCTACTCAATTGGTGATACTTTTTGTGAATACCTTGTTCACTAATTTATCACATCACAATGAGCATAACTTCTAGTTTTTAAAGTTGACACTAGATGAATTTGTTGCCTCTCACTTTCGTATAGAGGGCTACAGCGAATTTTACACGTTGCGTTACGGTAATTTCAAAGTGTTTATCAAAAGGCTGGGTACTATTTATTTCTGCTAACAATGTTTTCCAAAAATATTTATTTTGCTGTAACTGCGCCGTCAGCAACGCTTTCACTCGAAAGTGCTGCGCTTCTCCCGATACCCTCGTATTTTCTACCAGTTAGTTACCGTTATGCTTAAGCCTCCGGTACCAGTCGAGTCGTGCGCCACTCTCTCCAACAGTCCTCTATTACAGTAAACAAAGCAATAAAGAATCTTAAAACTGTTTTCTTAAATATCACAATGCTTTCGCAGGAATGGTAAAACTGTCTTCCCACAACCTATGAAATGACACATTCTGCCTGTTACGTGCAAACATACTATTTAACCAAGAAATTGAAGCACAGTGACAATGCATTTTCCACATACGCAGAGCTCTGTCAGAGGTGAAAGAAACAGCAGAACACTAGAAAAAAATTATAGCATCGAGCATGGATCGAACTCTCTAACAGTTAGCTGTCGAGTACCACATCCATTCAGCGATTAGTCATCCAACAATCCTTTACTATCACCAGTTTTCCGGTGGTGTTACGCCTGACATATTAGTTCATCACAATGCGATGATAGAACTATTGTATCTCTTACGTTTCTTGAAGACGCTTGTTCCTAAAAGCCTAAGAAATAAATCTTAGAAGAATGTAACGATAATCATCTATATATACCTGTACATGATTACTCTGCAATTTTGGCAGAGAATTCTTACAATCACTCTCCAACAGCAAGTGGGGAAAATGAACACCTGATTGTTTTCGTGCAAGCTCTGGTTTTTCTTAGTTTATTATGACTGTTATTTCTCCTAATGCCAGAAAAGTGTCATAAAATGTCGGTCTAGTGAAAACGGCTCTTTATTGGCACAAAGTAATGAGTTTATCGACAGGGGATCTCAAGCTGATACATACTTATACAATGCCAGGAGGCTTTTGATACAGTTCCTCACAAGCAACTTCTAAACGAATTGCGTGCCTACAGAGTATAGTCTCAGTAGTGCAACTGGATCGTTATCTCCTTTCAGATTCAAATGGTTCAAATGGCTCTGAGCACTATGGGACTTAACATCTGAGGTCATCAGTCCCTTATAACTTAGAACTACTTAAACCTAACTAACCTAAGGACGAAACACACATCCATGCCCGAGGCAGGATTCGAACCAGCGACCGTAGCGGTCGCGCGGTTCCAGACTGAAGCGCCTAGAACCGCTCGGCCATTCCGGCCAGCCTATCTCCTTTCAGGAAGGTCACAGTTCGTAGTAACTGACTGGAAATCATTTAATGAAACCGAACCGAATATGGGATTCACCATGGAAATGTTACATGCTCTCCGTTGTTCTTAATCCATTGTTGTTGTTGTGGTCCTCAGTCCTGAGACTGGTTTGATGCAGCTCTCCATGCTACTCTATCCTGTGCAAGCTTCTTCATCTCCCAGTACCTACTGCAACCTACATCCTTCTGCATCTGCTTAGTGTAGTCATCTCTTGGTCTCCTTCTACGATTTTTACCCTCCACGCTGCCCTCCAATACTAAATTAGTGACCCTTTGATGCCTCAGAACATGTCCTACCAACCGATCCCTTCTTCTGGTCAAGTTGTGCCACAAACTTCTCTTCTCCCCAATCCGATTCAATACTTCCTCATTAGTTATGTGATCTACCCATCTAATCTTCAGCATTCTTCTGTAGCACCACATTTCGAAAGCTTCTATTCTCTTCTTGTCCAAACTATTTATCGTCCATGACTCACTTCCATACATGGCTACACTCCATGCAAATACTTTCAGAAATGACTTTATGACAAATCTATACTCGATGTTAACAAATTTCTCTTCTTCAGAAACGCTTTTCTTGCCATTGCCAGTCTACATTTTATATCCTCTCTACTTCGACCATCATCAGTTATTTTGCTCCCCAAATAGCAAAACTCCTTTACTATTTTAAGTGTCTCACTTCCTAATCTAATTCCCTCAGCATCACCCGACTTAATTCGACTACATTCCATTAATATAAACGATTTATGTGACAACGTCAGCAGCCCTCTTAATGATGGTATCGCTGGCCGTCTAGTAAAATCAATAGAACATCAGAACGATTTTTACTGTCACAAGATATCTGCATGATTCCAAAGTTTTTAAATTACACTAGCCTCATTTGGGCACTGAAGTGAATCAATGGCAACAGCAGAAAATTTGAGCACTGCCGGGACTCGTACCCGCATCTCCCGCTTAACGCGAGCGGTCGCTTTAACCGCCTCGGCCATCCGATCTCGCTTCCCACTTGACCCGCAGCGTAGCGTCACCTACCCATGAACCCCTCACTCGCCATTACCGTTTCCAGCAAGAGACTGGGCTTGGTGTGCACCCGCATGCAAAGACTGGACCTGCGGTCGTCGCATCTTACTGATATATACGTGTGCATGCCGCGAAAGGGCTACTGCTAAGAGTAATTCGCAGCACGTTCGGTTAAGAAACAGGAAGGTGAGGCAGACACGGATCAGCCAAGTCCGGTTGATTAACGACCGTGGTTGGTGCACCAGCCAGACAGAGTGGTTTTCAAAGGGTTTTCCACACTCGTTTCGGCAAATATTGGATTGGTCCCCGAATTTCCACCTCAGAAAATACGTCACACAAACAGAAAAAAAAGTTTATACGATTCACGAACAGGTGGCACACAAGACTTCCCCCAGGTAAATGGCGACTGAGGCGACTGGAACGGCATCCGTCCGCAAAGTTAAATAAAAATAAATTTGTCGAATCTTGAGTACAGGGGAATCCGTACTATACTGGATTAACACTAACAAGGGGACCATACAAACTCCCCCTCACCGAACCGATTCATACAGGCAGGGTGCGTAGGCACAACTAGGATTTTAACATATGTAAACAGGAAGACGCCACTCTCGACCGTTTTCGAGAAAATCGAGTTTGAAATTTTCAGGCGTATTTATATGTATAATTTATACAATTACTAACACTTGGGCGCTCCGCAGCGTAGCGAGTAAGCGCCTAGTTTCATAAGTGCGCACCGAGCGAAGTGGCGCTATCGTTAGCATACTGGACTCGCATTCGGGAGGGTCGCGGTTCAAACCCGCATCCGGCCATCCTGCTTTAGGTTCTCCGTGATTTCCCTAAATCACTTCAGGCAAATGCCAGGATGGTTCCTTTGAATGGGCACGGCCGACTTCCTTCCTCATCCTTCCCTAATCCGAGGGGACCGATGACCTCGCTGTTTGGTCCTTTCCACAAAATCAACCAACCAATCAGAAGTGCGAGGTCTCTGGATCGAATCTCACTGTATTTACTTTTTTTTAATTACACGTATTTCAAACAACAATTGTGCAATTTGCTAATACCTAATGAATCATTTATAATTTTCATAATCTTTATACTGAAAAAAGGAAAAAATTTTTCGTAGAGAGATTGGAAATAAAGAAAGGATGGGAGAGAACATTCTATCAAATCAGCTTAGTCATTTTGTTCGTATTATTGTATTTACATCTGTGACAAGTTTAATATGTAATCTATGCCGCACGGCTCAAGTCAGGATGCGACTGATCCTAAAACAAGGAAAACAGTAATATTCCGACATGTAGCGCATGTAATGAACGCCGAAGTTTTTCATGCCAATGGTCTTTTCGGTGTGCCTATTGCACAACAAACTTGGAAACTTTGTCTACATTCATGAACGTTTCTTGGTCATTACGCAGTTTCGCGGCATACTATGTATATAGAAGCATGTCACCGAACACTGATACCCGTAACTAATGTTGTATGATTGGTTGAATTTTTATGCAGTAATCTCTACAAACTCCCTCTCTTCTCTATGATTTATAAACAATTTTGTAGTAGTTATAAAAGGTTCTTCATCTGCCTGTAAAAATAAACGTCGCAAGGCTGCATTAATAAAGTACATTTTGGAGGTGTTACTTCAATAGTGCACGTTGGGAGACGATCTCCATGTCAGAAAGTTTCCGTTGCAATTAAAATGAAAGTCAGTGGCGACAGCGAGATTCGATCCCGACATCTTGCGCTTATGAAGATAAATGTTTACTTGTTCAGCTGCGGACGCTTTAAGTCGCTAGTATGTAAGCAAGTCAGAAATTTTCACACTCGATTTTCTCGAAAACGATTCCTGTTTACATATGCTGGTGCCCTAGTCGTGTCCCACACAAGCTATCAAAATGAATAAAATTGGTGAGTGGAAGTTCGCACGGGCCCTTTGTAACGAGATGATCGGCATGATGTGAAAACTGACAATTCGCCCCAAACAATACAAGTGTAAAGTCCAACACATGAGTACTGGAAAAAATTCGTTACAGTTCTGCTACACGATAAATAGCTCGAATTTAAAGATTATCGATTAAACTAATTACCTATGGTTTACAAGTAGAAATAACTTAAATGGGAATCATCACACAGAAAGTGTTATGGAGGCGGCGAACCAAAGACTGTGTTTTACTGGGAGCACTTAACAGGTGCAACAAATACACTAAACAGACTGTCTACAATACGCATGTCCGCCACCTTCTGGAGTATTGCTGCGCCGAATTATATCCTTAACACAGAGGATAGACGGAGGACTTGCAGAAAGTCGACAGTAGGGCAGCTCGTTTTATTATTATCACGAAACAGGGAGAGAGTAAAAGATATGAGAGATGTGGGGGGGGGGGGGGGGGGCACTTACTAGAACAAAGGTGTTCATCGTTGCGGTGAGATCTTTTCATGAACTTCCAGTCGCTAACTTTTCTTCTGCTTTTCTTACTCCCACCTACAGATGGAGAAATGAGTATCGTAATAAAATAAATCAGAATACACACGCAAAGTTTCAGCTTTTCATTTTTCTCATGCGCGCTTCGAATGTAGAACGTTCGATAAATAGCCTGAAAGTGATACTATGAACTCTTTGCCTAAGTAACGGACGCATTGTACACAAACGCAAGTATGTGAGGAAACGAAGGGAGCCCAGCGCTTACCATCTCATCGTCAGAAATGTATACTCATGCACGTTACGACGGAGTTACAGTTAGCTGCTACGTTGGTGAGACATCGCCCGCGTTGCCACGGCGCACTGTAGTTCTGTTAGTCGCGTGACAGGGAAGTTTCAGGCCTTTGCACTGGCAGACGAATGGAACCGAGCGCAGAATAGAGAAAACACACAAAATGAGTCCATTTGATCACGGCCAGAACGTGGGTGTCCCACATAGGGACATTCCAGCTCCGAGGCACCCGCAAAGGGCTTTTTATGTTTCAAGTCAGTCTCCACAGGGAACACGTGCTGGCGACAGAGATCACCGCTGACTACTGCGGATTGAAAAAATGTACATTCGGACCACAGTGATTCCAGTCACTCGCCAATTTAATGCTGGACGACAACTAAAATAAGAGAGCCGTCATATTATTCAGAGCGATCTACTCGCTGTGATGTACGTTTTCGGAGCACTGTGTTTAGTAAGGGAGTTGCAACACAGACTATGGGCGCTCGAAGCACGGGAGAAGACTGCCTCGATGATGAGGTACAGTAAACGTCCGTAGTAGGACACAATTAAATCAAAACTCTTATTAGCTAATGCTTCCCACTTACTAACAGAGCACCTTTATTGCTGTTAGTGGAGGTATTTTAGTATGGAATTTGTACACTCCGAATAAAATGGGGGACTTACACGTTTGCCATCGTCTCCTACCGACGAACGACTTAGACCGTTGCAGTCTAAGTATCTGCATCTGTTTATTCGCCTGCAGCTTCCTGTAGACAAAGAACCGTCGATGCCGAACAGTGCCAAAATTGAAGAACACTCCATACGAGGGTTCTTGTGAAGCATTCAAGTACAGCTGGCCTCGGCCTTGTAGATGAAATCAGTGAGGTCATCGAGCGACACGTGAGAAACTTGAACCCAGATCCCACCAATCGTCATCAGATGTGGGCGTCGACGGGCAGGGTGAACAGTAATCGGAGGCTCTTTGCTGACAAAGCTGTGGTTTACGTGAAGATGTCGTTGAGCGAATGAAGGAGTATACAGGATGGATTGGTTAAGATTTCTGGTAGGCGTGATGAATGGCAGCTTGCTCATAACGTAGAAAAATGTAAGTTAATGCCGATGAGTGGGAGAAATAGTCCTGTAATGTTCAAATACAGTATTCGTGGTCTGCTACTTGGCAGAGTCTCTTCGATTAGGGAAGATGATTATTTAACTTCGGTTTATTGGGAGAATTCTGTGAAAATGTAGCTCATCTATAAAGGAAAACTTGTGCGACCCATTACTGAGTACTCTTCGAGTTTTTGGGATACCTTCCAGGTCGGATAAAAGGAAGAAATCAAAGTAATTAAGAGGCAAGACGGCAGTTTTTTTTAACAGGTTGCTACGATCAACACGCGAGTATTACGGAAATGTTTCGTGAACTCAAATGGGAATTCCTGGAAGAAACACGTCCTTTTCGCGAATCCCAATTGAGAAAATTTAGAAAACCGGCATTTTAAGCAGATTGCATAACGATTCTACTATCGCCAGTGCATAATAAGTCTCTCTTACCTCCGTGGACACAAAGGGAGCTATACGCATGAGTTTGTAGTTCTTTAAAATTTGGAAATAGATTTTTGCGGGATAGTTTGTGTCTTTCTTACGTTTCTGCCAGTTCAGATCAGTCAGCATTTCCGAGCCGTTTTCCTGTCAGTCAAACAAACCTGTAACAATTCGTGTACCTTTCTTTGAATACGTTCAATGCCCCTCTTACTACTATTTGATGCAGGTCCCGAACATTTGAATTCTATGTAGGTGCCGTTGTGCACATCTCTCTAACACATACAGAGCTATGGGTGTTTCGTATAGATACACCATTTGGGGGAGGCGGAGTACCTGAACCTTACGGTACGCCAACAACTGATACATGTGGAGAGAGACTGGACAGTTTCTTTAAAATTCTGACACTCCAACGATGTGGAGACAGACTGCAGGGACTGGTGGTAACATTTGTGGGGCACATAATTCGCTTTTCCGGTGTCTCCAAGGGTCGCAGCAAGTAAGTCCCATGCGGATTCCCGTTGGACCGGTACAAGAAATAAATAACCGACCTGGTGGGTGACTGGCGGTTTGTATCTCGTCTCTGAAACTTTGTTTTTTTTTTTACCAATATTCACGAATACAACATATATCTCACTTTCCGGACCTCAACAGGGTTCCAAATTGTGCCTTGTTTTGAAAGACGGTTCTGGTTTTGTTTACTGATATTAATTTGTGCTTATATTAATCACATTTATAATGCTTACACTTTATTGCGATTTCACGGCTTGGAGCTCTGGAACTTTCCCCACACTGCTACGACAATTTACAATTGTTATACCTATGGTTCCTGTATCTACGTTCTTCCTGTGTTCGACCTGCACCCATTGTGACTGAAGCTCTTCTTGCGTTTTCGCGAGACCCTGTAACCTAAAAAACCGAAAGCCTACGACGTCATGACGAATTATTTAGTTTCACCAGAGTGCTCCGGTAGTTAGATTAATGCGCAAATATTCAAAAACCTAAACTATTACACACAGTTCCTGCGTTTAAGTTAGGGTTTACAGTAGATATATACTAAGATGGTATCTGTTCTTTCGGACATGTCCGAAAGAACAGATACCATCTTAGTATATACACTCCTGGAAATGGAAAAAAGAGCACATTGACACCGGTGTGTCAGACCCACCATACTTGCTCCGGACACTGCGACAGGGCTGTACAAGCAATGATCACACGCACGGCACAGCGGACACACCAGGAACCGCGGTGTTGGCCGTCGAATGGCGCTAGCTGCGCAGCATTTGTGCACCGCCGCCGTCAGTGTCAGCCACTTTGCCGTGGCATACGGAGCTCCATCGCAGTCTTTAACACTGGTAGCATGCCGCGACAGCGTGGACGTGAACCGTATGTGCAGTTGACGGACTTTGAGCGAGGGCATATAGTGGGCATGCGAGAGGCCGGGTGGACGTACCGCCGAATTGCTCAACACGTGGGGCGTGAAGTCTCCACAGTACATCGATGTTGTCGCCAGTGGTCGGCGGAAGGTGCACGTGCCCGTCGACCTGGGACCGGACCACAGCGACGCACGGATGCACGCCAAGACCGTAGGATCCTACGCAGTGCCGTAGGGGCCCGCACCGCCACTTCCCAGCAAATTAGGGACACTGTTGCTCCTGGGGTATCGGCGAGGACCATTCGCAGCCGTCTCCATGAAGCTGGGCTACGGTCCCGCACACCGTTAGGCCGTCTTCCGCTCACGCCCCAACATCGTGCAGCCCGCCTCCAGTGATGTCGCGACAGGCGTGAATGGAGGGACGAATGGAGACGTGTCGTCTTCAGCGATGAGAGTCGCTTCTGCCTTGGTGCCAATGATGGTCGTATGCGTGTTTGGCGCCGTGCAGGTGAGCGCCACAATCAGGACTGCATACGACCGAGGCACACAGGGCCAACACCCGGCATCATGGTGTGGGGAGCGATCTCCTACACTGGCCGTACACCTCTGGTGATCGTCGAGGGGACACTGAATAGTGCACGGTACATCCAAACCGTCATCGAACCCATCGTTCTACCATTCCTAGACCGGCAAGGGAACTTGCTGTTCCAACAGGACAATGCACGTCCGCATGTATCCCGTGCCACCCAACGTGCTCTAGAAGGTGTAAGTCAACTACCCTGGCCAGCAAGATCTCCGGATCTGTCCCCCATTGAGCATGTTTGGGACTGGATGAAGCGTCGTCTCACGCGGTCTGCACGTCCAGCACGAACGCTGGTCCAACTGAGGCGCCAGGTGGAAATGGCATGGCAAGCCGTTCCACAGGACTACATCCAGCATCTCTACGATCGTCTCCATGGGAGAATAGCAGCCTGCATTGCTGCGAAAGGTGGATATACACTGTACTAGTGCCGACATTGTGCATGCTCTGTTGCCTGTGTCTATGTGCCTGTGGTTCCGTCAGTGTGATCATGTGATGTATCTGACCCCAGGAATGTGTCAATAAAGTTTCCCCTTCCTGGGACAATGAATTCACGGTGTTCTTATTTCTATATAAGGCTCACCAGCCACTTGACCATCTTCTTCTTCTGTGCGAAAGCACAAACAGTGCCCGAAGTCTTACGAGAATCGGCAACGCCCCGCGAGTAATGAGTATAATGGGCGGGGGCACTACGAATGTAGTGCTGGACAATATATTGAGAATGTGGGTTTCGCGGGAGGCGTGCCAGAGATAAATCCCTGCACTCGCGCTACCCTCTGTGTCCTCGGTGGCTCAGATGGATAGAGCGTCTGACATGTAAGCAGGAGATTCCGGGTTCGAGTCCTGGTCGGGGCACACATTTTCATCTGTCCCCGTTGGCATATGTCAACGCTTGTAAGCAGCTACGGGTGTTCATTTCATTGTAATTTCATTCTAACGAGCTGCTTAGTATATATCTACTGTATACCCTAACGAAAACGCAGGAACTGTGTCTAATAGTTTAGGTTTTTGAATATTTGCGCATCGATCTAACTACCGAAGCACTCTGGTGAAATTAAATAATTCGTTACGACATCGTAGGCTTTCCGTAATAAATCTTGAAAGTCTCTTCGGTTTTGTTTCCGGATCCTAAAATCAACTTTATTCACTATTTCGGAGATTCAACTGGTCGCCATCTGCAGGAGAATGCTGCCTCTGCTGGTGACTCACGCTCAGAACTGACGCCAAGCTGCCAACCGAAGTCCTATATAGGCCACCGTACCGTATAAGGGGCATGCCCCGCTCATCACGGTTGCTGACCTCTAAGACTGGAAATGTGGCGCCGCCCTTAGTAGAACACTGGCGGCGATATATCACGCTCAGGGACGATATTCGAATACTCGACTTGCCGCACCGAAGAACGTTCTATTTTGGTGCGGGATAGTACAGGATTCCACATCCTGCTAAGAGGAAACCCACATGCCCAGTCTTGGAGGGCAGCAACTGTGATGGGTGGTGCATGCGCCTTGTACGGTACGGTGGCCTATATAGGACGTCGATTGACAGCTTGACGTCAGTTCTCAGCGGGACTTATCAGCAGAAGCAGCTTTCTCCTTAAGATGGCGACCAGTTGGATCGCCGAAATATCAAATCAAGTTGATTTTGAGATCTGGAAGCAAACCCGAAGAGACTTTCTAAATAATTTGTCCCTGATTAAAAACTTGTAATATGTCACAAAATCGATTAACTTTCCTACGCAAACGAAAACGCGAGAACTGTGGTTATTAGATATTAAATGAACACACAGAAACTCAAGAAACGGAACTATTAAAGTACACATAAAATTCACTCCTGGTCAGGAACTCTCATGTCTTGGCCGACTACTGCTGCCTGGCGTGTTGGTTCCAGTTTAAGTTATCCGCAATTGTAATCCCTAAGCATTTAGTTGAATTTACAGGCTTTAAATCTGTGTGATTTATAGTGTGACCGAAATTTAGCGTATTTCTTTCAGTGTTCATGTGGATGGCTTCACACTTTTCATTATCTAGAGTCAATTGCACCATACAGATACCTTGTCTAGATCATTATGCAATGTACTTAGAAATCCCTCCTTTATGTTGGCTTAACCACATATCGAAAACTGTTTAGATGGAAATTACAGTACTATTATTATTATTATTTCTTTCTTTCCTCAGACGTTATGTCTGGTCAAAAATGGAAAGTGACGCGGACCTTGATCAAGCGTGACTTCCTTTTAACTGTGCAGTATATGTTATATTGCATTTAGGAACTTTCGGGTAATTGAACATGTATCAATAATTACGGATTTCTGTAGTTGTATGTATAAGTTTGGATGTAGCTGTATTGCATTTATGTACTGGTGGATATTGTGTGGTATGACTCCTGTAGTTGATAGTATAATTGGTATAATGTCAACTTTATCCTGATGCCACATATCCTTGACTTCCTCAGCCAGTTGGATGTATTTTTCAATTTTTTCTCCTTTTTTCTTTTGTATAATTGTTGTATTGCGTATGGATATTTCGATTAGTTGTGTTAATTTCTTCTTTTTATTGGTGAGTATGATGTCAGGTTTGTTATGTGGTGTTGTTTTATCTGTTATAATGGTTCTGTTCCAGTATAATTTGTACCCATCATTCTCCAGTACATTTTGTGGTGCATACTTGTATGTGGGAACATGTTGTTTTATAAGTTTATGTTGTAAGGTAAGCTGTTGATGTATTATTTTTGCTACATTGTCATGTCTTCTGGGATATTCTGTATTTGCTAGTATTGTACATCCGCTTGTGATGTGATCTACTGTTTCTATTTGTTGTTTGCAAAGTCTGCATTTATCTGTTGTGGTATTGGGATCTTTAATAATATGCTTGCTGTAATACCTGGTGTTTATTGTTTGATCCTACATTGCAATCATGAATCCTTCCGTCTCACTGTATATATTGCCTTTTCTTAGCCATGTGTTGGATGCCTCTTGATCGATGTGTGGCTGTGTTAGATGATATGGGTGCTTGTCATGTAGTGTTTTCTTTTTCCAATTTACTTTCTTCGTATCTGTTGATGTTATGTGATCTAAAGGGTTGTAGAAGTGGTTATAAAATTGCAGTGGTATATCCGATGTATTTATATGAGTGATTGCTTTGTGTATTTTGCTAGTTTCTGCTCGTTCTAGAAAGAATTTCTTAAATTTTCTACCTGTCCATAATGTAGGTTTTTTGTCGATAAATCCCCTTCCTCCTTCCTTTCTGCTTAATGTGAATCTTGCTGTTGCTGAATGTATGTGATGTATTATATATCTGGGGCATTGTGATCGTGTAAGTGTATTGAGTGCTTCTAGGTCTGTGTTACTCCATTTCACTACTCCAAATGAGTAGGTCAATATTGGTATAGCATATGTATTTATAGCTTTTGTCTTGTTTCTTGCTGTCAATTCTGTTTTCAGTATTTTTGTTAGTCTTTGTATTTTTCTTTTAGTTCTTTAATATTTGTATTATCTATTCCTATTTTTAGTCTGTATCCTAGATATTTACAGGCATCTGTTTTTTCCATCGCTTCTATGCAGTCGCTGTGGTTATCCAATATGTAATCTTCTTGTTTAGTGTGTTTTCCTTTGACTATGCTATTTTTCTTACATTTGTCTGTTCCAAAAGCCATATTTATATCATTGCTGAATACTTCTGTTATCTTTAGTAATTGGTTGAGTTGTTGATTTGTTGCTGCCAGTAGTTTTAGATCATCCATGTATAGCAAATGTGTGATTTTGTGTGGGTATGTTCCAGTAATATTGTATTATTTAGCATGTTGGATAGTGGGTTCAGAGCAAGGCAGAACCAGAAAGGACTTAATGAGTCTCCTTGGTATATACCACGCTTAATCTGTATTGGCTGTGATGTGATATTATATGAATTCGTTTGGATATTAAGTGTGGTTTTCCAATTTTTCATTATTATATTTAGGAACTGTATCAATTTAGGATCTACTTTGTATATTTCCAATATTTGTAGTAACCATGAGTGGGGTACACTATGAAAAGCTTTTTGGTAATCAATGTATGCGTAGTGTAGTGACCTTTGTTTAGTTTTAGCTTGATATGTCACCTCTGCATCTATTATCAGTTGTTCTTTACATCCTCGTGCTCCTTTGCAACAGCCTTTTTGTTCTTAATTTATAATTTTGTTCTGTGTTGTATGTGTCAGTAATTTCTGTGTAATGACTGAAGTTAATATTTTGTATATTGTTGGTAGGCATGTTATGGGGCAGTATTTAGCTGGGTTTGCCGTGTCTGCTTGATCTTTACGTTTCATATAAGTTAATCCATATCAGGGAATGTGTATGGGTCTGCAATGTAACTGTTAAATAATTTAGTTAGATGTGAATGTGTTGAGGTGAACTTCTTTAGCCAGAAATTTGCTATTTTATCTTTTCCAGGGGCTTTCCAATTGTGAGTAGAATTAATTGCTTTGGTGACTTCATGTTGCAAAATTATCACTTCAGGCATTTGCGGTATCATCTTGTATGTGTCTGTTTCTGCTTCTATCCACCGTGCATGCCTGTTATGTTGTACCGGGTTAGACCATATGTTGCTCCAGAAGTGTTCCATGCCTGTTATGTTTGGTGGATTGTCTATTTTAATGTGTGTGTTATCTACTGTCTGGTAAAATTTCTTTTGGTTTGTGTTGAATGTTTGGTTTTGTTTCCTTCTATTTTCACTTTTTTTGTATCTTCTAAGTCGTTTGGCCAATGCTTGTAATTTCTGCTTCTTTTCATCTAATTGCTCTATCGCTTCTTGTTGTGAGATTTTACCTAACCTTTTTCGTTTCTTTCCTGACATTTGATGTCTTATAAATTGTGTTAGCTGTCCAATGTCTTTTCTCAGTTTTTCTATTCTGATCTGTCGCCTGTGTTGCCATGCTGGTTTTTTGGGTTTCTTCTGTGTGTTGGTTGGTTCTGATCTCTGCCTAGTGTGTATATTTAGTGTAGCGAGTGCTCCTATATAAACCAGTAGTTGTAACTCTTCCATAGTTGTGTTTTCATTTATTTTGTTGTGTATGATTGTGTTGATAGTTTTTATTGTTGTTTCGACTTGTGGGTTATTTGGCGGTCTATGCAAAAATGGTCTAATGTCTTTATTTGTGTCTTTTGTATTCTATAAATGTCAGCTGAAATTTTTCTTCTATATCTAACATGTGTGTCACTTCGTGTTCTATTTGTAGTTGTTCTGGTGGCAGTCTTAAGATTTCGTTTTCCTCTGATTGTTTAATTGATATGTGTTGTTCTTTGTTTGTTTGCTCTGGGATGTTTGAGTCCATTACTGTATTTTCTTCTTCTTCTGATTGCACATTATTTTGTTCCAATATTTGTTGTACATGTTGTTTGATGTTTTCTAATTCTGACTGAGGTATCCTGTTATTTTTGATTATTACACGGATCTGATCAGCTAGTCGTTGTTCTGTTAAAAATTTTAATTCTGGGTATCTGGTAAAAAATGTTGTGTATACTTGTGATCTGTATTCAGTTGTGTTGGTTCCTAGGTTTGTTGCTTGGTAATAACAGAACATGAGGTGTCGATTAACTTCATCTGACCATCTCATCCTCTGCCTTTGTTTTCCTTCTAGGGTGGTTGCAGGAAGCATATCCTGCAAAACACCTCTATTTGGATTTAAATCTTTTTCCAGTTGGCTAGCAGTGTCGTTACCATTGTGGGCGGGCATAGGGTTCAAGCGTCGTCCCCGACCATGACGGCGCTTGTCCGAGGCTTCTTTATTTCTGTCCTGAACCAACTAATCACACTAAAAAGGGGGTTAGCCCTATTAGTGGTTTGTTCTTTTCGTCGCCTTTTACGACTTTTATTATTATTATTATTATTATTATTATTACTAGTAGTAGTAGTAGTAGTAGTAGTAGTAACCTTAGTGATAGTTTGCAAAGAGTAATGAAAATCAGGAAATCAAGCACTAAATGTTTCCGCAGTCACAGCTAGCGCAAAGGCCCCAGTTCCGTGCTAAGTGTTTTGTTTGGGACGATGATGGGCGCGTGGCAACAATCTGTTATGACTTACAGCCTTCCCCACAGCACTACACCACACTGCACAAGATCACTCTTGTGACATCAGGCACTACTACAACTCCACTCAAACTGACTGACTAATTGGTCATCAATTACGTGGGTAGGGATTTCCATGTTAATACCTGTGCTTCTGCGTGTCTCTACTGCATCTTTTGTAGCCGCGCGGTTTGAGGCACCACGTCACGGATTGCGTGGCCCTTCCCGTCGGAGGTTCGAGTCCGTAGTGTGTAAGTCTAGGTACCGATGACCTCAGCAGTTTGGTCCCATAGGAATACACATACATTTGAACATTTTGAACATCTTTCGTATTGTCTTCACCAGTAGCAACTAACATTTTGGGTAAAAACTCTTTTTCTAGCTTCGGTTTTGAAATACAAAATTCAGTTATCATATCCAGTACTATTCTGTTACTTATTTGGAAGTTTAACATAAAGAATACTCTGATTTAATCGAATGCAGTCTGGGCTATGAACAAAGCACACATATCACTAAAACCTAAAGCTGCCCCTCATTTTTTCAGGGCTAGGTCTGTGTATTTGGCTACAAAGGACGCAGCTAAAGCGCAACTCCACCGCTTATAGGCATCAGGTGTTGTGACTTCAATGTCGTCCAGCCAATGGTCAATGTCGACCGTGATAATTAAAAAGCCTAAAAGCCAAATTGGTGTGTGTGGCAATTTTAAAATAGCAATCTATTTTTCAACCTGATGTAAATGTTCATACGATTTCGCATTCAGAAGAGCTACTGCCTAAGCTATCAGGGAGCCAGTTCTATTCTAAGACTGACTACGTTGACGCTTACTAGTAGTTACCCTTAGATGCATAATTAGAACTTTCTTCTCACATAAGTCCCCGAAGGCATCAGACAACTGACAGCATGTACATCTAAGATACTAACCGTGGCACAGGTGTGTTAGAGGTAACTATAAAAGGAGCCATCGGATTTTATTTACAATATGAAAAATTCCACTTTTTCTTATACAATATAATTCCCCCTGGTCGCATGGACCACAAGCTATCGAAATCGCTTTTGTATTGTTAGTGGACCAACCAAATAAGACGACGCAATGATTACAGGAGTGGTTGCTGTTTTTGAGCAGTTACTATTATGAAATCCGCTACTGGCCCACCATTAATTTACGTTAGGTTAATTAGTGTGTAAGCCTAAGAACCGATCACCTCTGCAATTTGGTCCCATAGGAACTCACCACCACCACCACCCACAACAACAACAATCACCTAACATCCTGCGATATCTACCGACAGGTTCCGAGCAAGAGTTCGACAAGCAAGAGGCATTTCGTTTCCATCTTGATGAAACCATAAGTTGTACAATGGGCGAATTCCGGTTATGCCCTATGAGATGCCTACACTCACATATCAGGACCTGACATTCTGCAAAATAGTACGGGTGGTTATAATCAAATTTTCGCTATTTGGGCCAGTGTAGATTGAAAACTATTTGCCGTATGAATGTATAGCAATGTATACTGTATGGCTGTACAGCAATGATATCCAAACTATGCGCTGTAGGACCTGCGTTGTCAGTAGTGTTGGTCTCACGATTTGCCGTTAGGCGTCGATACAGGTACTGCGACGTAGTGTTGAAACACAAGCGTCAGTGTGCATTACAGTTGCAGATAGTCGGACAAGGCGAACAGGGCTTTACTCGTAAAGCTGTTTTATCACAACAGCAATAGCGTTGGTGCTCTTCGCGAGTATCGATGCATTAAAGGAATAGGGAAAGCTCCTCTTTCCGCATAGGGGTGAAGTACACAATACGGAAGTTCGAATTAACAGGCGAATTGGGAATTGCTCCTGGGAAATGTCGACGGTCAATTGTGCCAGAAATTCTTGAAGAAGTTGCTGTTGCCATGGCTGAGAATGTGCTACCTTCGAACAGCGCACGAGCTCTGTCACGGCAGATGCACATCCATGGCCCACCGTTTGAAAAGTGTTGCGAACAATTGTGAAAGTGTATCTCTAGCGCGGTTCCACGCTTTAGTGGTTGCCGATGGTCGTCGTACTGAGCAACGTTTGTAATGCGGAACGTAAGCACAGCACATAATTAACGAGTGTTACTGTCTCGTGTGGAAATTAATATGGGTTTCTTTCAATGATATACTACAAACGATATACCGTGAAATGTAGAGGATGATAGTGTTGGTAGTGACGAATGGAAGGATAGATGTAACGACAGATTATGGGGTTTTAAGGGATCAAACTATTATGGCCAACAATCCCTCCTTACTGAGTATGTCAGAAACATGGAGGAGAGCCATTCAATCTTAAACCTCAAAGTGAATTAAAAGAAAATACATAAGACAACCTTAAGGAATGTTAAGAATAAATTATTAAAAGTCAGATGGGTGCAAAAGATGAAAGGGTGGAAGTTATGCAACACCTGTCTGACCAAGCTACCCTGCCTACTGTAGCAGGTCAGTGGAAACGCCAAGTTGGTTATCTAATAAGAGGAGCACAAAAACATTTTTACGAAGAAGTGATATTAAAACTTTGCTGGGCTGTCAAGAATCGAACCAGCTCCCCATCTGGGGTAAGCGGGAGGTAGCCTGGAGCTGCAAATGCGGTGCCAGGACCACTTTGTTTCCCCGTCTGGCAGCCGGCAGACAATGAACATTTCAGATAAAAAGTACACAATCCAATCTGATCGATAAAATTTAAAATGACTTGCCACTTGAACTTATCAGCTAGGATTCCAAGGTGCGTTTCAGCCAGCTGCAAAGCTCCAACAGGACAGGGGCAACCGCCAGTGGAGTGCCGCAACTGCAGCATGTCGTGGCAGCTTGTCGGATGTATTCACGGTAATATGGTTGAAGAGAAGACCGCCAAACAGTCTCTGACTCTTTTATAGATTCTTGGCAAGCTGGTCTAAAATTTCAATGTCCAGGATATTTAATGTGACTGAATAAACAAAAGAGATCTGGTGTCATGGAATTCTAGAGGAAAGTTGGTATTTGCAATACCAATGGAGGCCAGGAACAACACTAGGCTACAGTCTATAAGCTGCTCATACGAGGGTGGTTTGATAAATATGATAAAAAAGAAAGAAAAAATGTCTTTTGAATACAGAACCCACCTTACTTCTCGACATAGTATTCTTTGAGGGATGTACGCTTTGTCCAGCGATTCTGCTGCTTCTTCATCCCATTGGAAAAATTGGTGTTGTCAAATTCCGCAAAGTACTCGCTGACTGCAACTATCACTTCCTCGTTTGACGGAAATTTCTTCTCAGCAAAGCAAAGTTTCAAGTTAGGGAACAGCAAGTAGTCACTTCGACCAAGTCTGGTGAATAGGGTGGATGAGAAACCAATTCAAAGCCAAATTCAAGCACTTCAGCCATTGTTATCATTGATGTAAGGGATGGTGCATTATCCTGGTGAAAGAGCATTTTTTGCATACCAACCTTGGTCAGCCGACAAAAGTTTCAAGCCATCCAGCAAAGTAGCAGAACAGGGACCAATAATCTATGAGTATTATTCCTTGTGAATCCCAAAAAACAGAGGCCATTACTCTGCCAGCTGCCAAAATAGTCAAAAATAGTCACTGTCTTCTTCGGTGAACTTTCACCTGCCTTTGTCCGTTGTTTTGATTGCAGTTCTGACTGGTGCGTATTGATGGATTCAAGTTTCATCAACAGCCACAAATTGGTAAAAAAAATCCTTGCACATTACAATTACACATAGCCATACATTATGCTCCAATGTTGTACCAGACGTGTTTTTGGCTGACTGAGCAATCGCGGCATCAACCTCGCACACAGCTTGTTCACAGCCAAATCCTTGTGCACGATATTATGCATTTGCACGGTTGAGATGCCTACAGACTCCGTAATCTGAAGAATTTTTATTCAATGGCCTTGCATTACCATATCATGGATTTTTTCAGTGGTTTCCTTTTTGGTGACATCAACTGGACGGATGGAGCGAGCTTTATGTTTGGTGCTTGTCTAATCACGTTTATATCATTATTCCAAAAATAAACGGTCCTCAGTAATGGTACAGATCCGGGATGAACTTCATCCAGTTCTGTTTTGATTTGTGCGACAGTCCAACCATTCAAATATTTTTTTTTTAATAACAGCACATAGCTCATTTTTCTCTGTTTTCAATAACAGTCAACACACTGACCATTTCAGACCCTGTACATTGTTGAAATCCTTATAAGATCCTTGGCATAATTAATCTTACCACTCATGAAGGTGCAACAAACATTTTCCATTCTTACATAGAAATTTACCACATTTACCAAACCACTCTTCTAGAGTCACTAGACATTAGGAAAGATGTGACTGAGTGCAAATGTAATGAAGCGCAAGCATGATTGGCACAATTTCTATCGTAAAGGCACTACATCCACTATGTAGAGTGTGTTGCTCATTTGCCCTGGTGCTTGTAAAAGTTTAGTCTGTCCAGTCTTCAGCTTTTGAGCCATCTGCATAAATATAACTGAATTGGGGTACTCACTGAGAGTATCAAGAAGAAAGATCCGGAAAAAAAACCGGAAGGGTCTGTAACATCTTTTGGGCCAAGAGATAGATTCAGGTGAATTAGTGGGTAAGTTATGTACCGTAGTGATGTTCGTGAGTGTGTCCCAGTGAGAGGACTGAGAGAAGATAAGCAACAGTTGGAACCAATAGACTGTAACTGGGCCATTAGTAGAATTCCTGGCCAAGGCTCCTTTTCTCGAAGTCTTACTTCTGTATCACAAAACAGAAGGTGTTGATTCATAAGGTGAGGATCACTACGTATGTGTATGATGTAGCTAAGGAGTAATTTGTGGTGCCTAACCAATAAGGGGGGAAATACTTGCCTTTATCAAGAGAATGACCCCAAGACTCATCTGAAAGGCACCAGTTACAAGCTTGATACCATAATGGTGGACTGTGTCTGAATAAATCCAACCTCACATATATCCAGTCCAGCCAAGATGCTAGAAAAGTGCAGATACCATACCACATTCAATCTCCCGCACCCAAGCCAGCTTGCACAGTCCTCACAGCTATGCCTGCAAAATCATGCACTACCAAACAGGATCTCTAGACAGTGCAAAGCAGGTGGATCAGCAATTTATATCTTGTATTGAAGCTGTTGCTGTACTGATTCATGAATACAACAATTCATAGTTTTCTGTAGCTGAACTTTGATTTGGAACTATATTTCATTGCACCACACTGGGTGACTCCAGCACACACTGCATATGGATCCCAAATGCCACTGTGGCTTGTGGACAGTTGGAGAAAAGGCATTCCAAGGGCAGATGAGCAACAGTATGTTATGCGGTTGAAGTTGGAGCTGCAAAGAACTTAATGCCTGCTGCACCATGAGGACCTGCTGCCAGATGGTGAGTGACGGTTCCCTGGCCTCAACACAGGTACTGGGTATGAAACTGGTCCTATAAGCACCCATGGGCAGTCGAATCCCATCACAGTGGGCAATGTCAATGACCTTAAAAAAAGAAGGCCTCATTGATCCATAAACTGTGCACCCATAGTCCAGCCACAAATGCACGAAAGGCCTGTAAAACTGGAGCAGACACACCCTGTTCACTCCCCAAGACCTGTGGCTAAGGCACTTCATGAGGTTCAGTGCATTGAAGGCTCTGGCTTTCAGGTCTCTCAAGTGTGACAATCACAACAATTTGGAGTAAAAAGTTAGGCCCAGAAACCTCACTGAGTCTCTAAAATGTAGGATGGTGTCCCTCATATGCAAGTGTGTTGTTCATTGGTATTGATTTGAACTCAAATTACTTACAGTAATAACATTCACACTCCACTGTGTTTTCAGCCATGCAGATATGCATCAGTGTTAATATTCAAATTCTATGCGGTTCACTGGAATGATCTGCCTAGTTCCTATCATACTTTTAATCATCAGTTTCACTTCACTATATAAAGGAAGCCTTGACACCATCAGTTTCTAAAGTTCTCACCAGTCTGTGTGAGAAGATTGTTTTATTGTGGTTACCACTCTCTTTGACAAATGTGCACATGAAGCTTGTACCTTGCTGTGCAAAGTATGGCCAAAATATATTAAAGTGGCATATCATAATAAACCTTGCATTATTAGTATGATGCCTCAATAAAGTTGATAAATTATTTACAAAATTACAATAATAAACTACTTTTAAAGAGAAATTACACATGCAAAAAAATCACCCTTTCAGGAAAGAAAAAGATAAACTCTAAAATTGTTGCACAATCCTGCATTTGAAATGACCACACAGTCACTCTATTCACATGTGCTAAAAAAAATTAGAAAGACAGTAAGCAGCTATACATGAATTTAAAACAGAGAAAACAAAACACAGAAGAGGTAAAAGGAAAGCACAGGAAATATGACTGCTTGACAAATCACACAAAACTTGGGTGAGCCAGTCACCCTGCTAACACATTAGAACATCTCCCTAAAAGTTCGACAATTTATAGAACTTTAAAACTTGAACCACATTTGTTTGAATGTTACTTAAAATAGAGGCAGATTGGCCAGACCGCTGGTCAAAAAATACAACACAGTCCAATAAATTGTGGCACACAGTGATTTGCATGGCACAAGCACCACACACTGGATGGTCCTCTCACCCGAGTAAGAATCCATGCGTCATAGGCCTGTGGCCTATGCGAAACGAATAAGAACTTCCTCGTTCTATGTGCCACAGCTGATTTATGGGCTTTACTACACAGATCTTATTGTCGGTCACTTCCAGTAAATCGTCTTCCCATCAATGCATGACTTTGTACCACAACAGAGAGATGATAGCATGCAGATGGATGGCACATGGAAATAACTGAGGATCACGATGCGACTCCTCCTTGGCTGCTACGTCTGCCCTTTCATTCCCTGCAATACTCACGCACCCTGATATCCAGAAGAATGACATCTCTGGGCTGCTTCAAACTGCCTCTAGCCCACAGGAGCTCAGCATTCATTTGCTGGGTACAAACTTGTCAACTCTGGAGTTCCATAGCTGAGGACTGGAAAGCAGTGCCAGTCCCTGTCATTGTAAGCTCTGGACATGGTTCAGTAACTGCTTTGATTGTGGAATGTTGTATGTCACAGGGGATCTTGGCTTGATCACTGGTTGGAGCAACATGGATCCTTCAAAATTATCTCTTTCCCCTCCCAGGAAAAAGGGTGGGTTACTGGTAGGTACCAACACCCAATCAACCAAGAGGGCTTGTGTAGCCAGTTCTCCAGATGCGGGCACTACAAAGACTCTGGCAATCTCAAGCAACAGAACCATGCTGGTGGCCAGAATGTGTTCTTCATAATTAAATGGAAAGGTGGGAGCTTTGAGTAAGTTTCACTTCCGTAGCACGTACAGGCTGGTTTCCTCCACCTCAACATGTAGTCTTATTTTCCTAACCAAATGCACTGTTCTACACACCAGCACTTTGGGCACACCTCCTCAGGCTGTAAGGGAGCAGGTACTTGTGGCAAATGTGGTAAAGCAGTGCATGAAGGTATTGATTGTTCATTACCTCCAAAGTGTGTAAACTGCTCTGGCAATCACCCAGTCTGCAGTATCTTACTTAAGAAAAGAAGATACAAGAAATCAAAACAACTAAGCATTCTTGTATGGTGAAGCCAAATTGAGCTATAAGGCCAGGCAGCCCACAAAGTTTGCTGCCTCCTTTGTGTATGCTCTCAAACAACCACTTCAGAAGATCAATGCTGCTACCCAAAAAGGAGGTTGCTAGTGTAAGCACCAGCAACTGCATTTGCCAGTGCACTTGTCCTGCTGCCATTCCGACAAATCTGTTGTTGCTAACATTGCGGAGTTTCCTGCTCCTCTAAAGATTCAGTATGGTCCACTGTCCAACGGTTACACTACCACTGCCGCAGTTTTGGCTAAAAAGCCTATCCAGGCCAAAAAGCTGAAGGCCAAGCATCCACCACTGACAAAGTTGGGAAGCAAGCAGTCTGACGATACTATCTGGCATTATCGCTTGACTCTTTGGTAGAACTAACGTATCTTGATATCAGACTGGGACAAGCATCTTGCTTCAAGACTGAGCCCCAGGCCATTACAGGCTGCCCCCCCCCCCCCCCCCCCCCCCCCCCAGCAGAAAGACAGGGTGGAAGAGCAACCCCTGTGATACATGGTTCCTGCATTGCAGTGGAATGTTAATGGGTTCACAACACATGAAGAGGAACTGAAACTGCTAATGCAGAAATGCCCCCCGTCTGAGGCTCTCACTGATCTTGTGGATCAACTCCCATGATCATTTCTCATACTGGGGGACTTCATTGCCCATCGTGTCTTGTGGGGCTCAACAGCTACATGTCCTTGGATGTCAGGTTTTGGTGAGCCTCATGACATCTCATGAGCTGTGCTTTCTTAACACACTAATTCACACTCATTTCTGTACTGTTATGGGGTCATTCTCAGCTACCAACCTCTCTTTATGCTCTTCAGCCCTCACAGAGTCTATTCAATGGGAGCGCATTGATGACCTTCATTCCAAAGACTACTTCCCACTCCACATTTACCTAGGGGATACAACTTTACCTGAAGAGAAGCCATCAACATAGATGGGCAGCAGAGCCAACTAACTGCTATTTAACCAGCTGGCTGTATTTGAATATCGTGACAGTGTCCTGGAATGGGTGGACCACATCACACGAGCAATCCATCATGCCTCTGAGATATCCATCCCAAAGTCCTCAGGTCATCTTAGGAGGCAACCTGTACCTTGGTAGACAGATGAGTACCATAGGATTTTGATCTGTCAAGTATCACTGTAGGACATTACTGGAGGGCCAGGTAGGTAGCACACGACTCTACTGATTATCAGCTGATCTTCTCCTTAAAGTAGCTCCCCACGAGACTCAGTGATCTGCACTTAAGCCAACATTTAGGGAGGAGATTAGTGTTTAACGTCCCGCCGACAACGAGGTCATTAGAGACGGAGCTCAAGCTCGGGTGATGGAAGTATGGGGAAGGAAATCGGCCGTGCCCTTTCAAAGGAACCATCCCGGCATTTGCCTGAAGCGATTTTAGGGAAATCACAGAAAACCTAAATCAGGTTGGCCGGAGATGGGAGTGAACCGTCGTCCTCCCGAATGCGAGTCCAGTGTGCTAACCACTGCGCCACCTCACTCGGTGCCAACATTTAGGTGAAAATCTTTGGTAACAATGATTGAACAGAGGTCTTCCATGTGATAGTCATAAACCTTAACCACTTACTCATGGAAGCACACAAAAATAACAATAAATACCAAAAACTGTTGTACCTGAGCTACTCCATGAAATTTTCTTGCAAGACTATGCAACATTTATTATCCTGTGCTACAATGAATCTCAATAAGTATTCAGGGTTAATGGAGTCTGACACCTTAAATGTTAGGACCTAACATGAAGAATATTCCATCGACATCGTGGTCATTAGAGATGGAGCACACACTCAGAATGTTTCAAGGATAGCGAAGGAAAATCAGCTGTGCTCTTTCAAAGGAAACATCCCAGCACTTGCTTGGAGCAGTTTAGGGAAATCACTGAAAACTTGAACCTGGGATGGCTGGACAAAGATTTGAAGCACCATCCTCCTGAGCCCTGTGTGTCACTTTGGTTGGTATTAAAGATTAACCACAAGCTCAAGTTGGCGAAGGATAGGAATGGAAATCGGTTGAGCTGTTTCAAAGGAACCATTCCACCATTCATTAAAGCAATTTACAGAATTCAAGGAAAATCTAACTCTATACAAGATCAGTGGCTTACCAATGTGCCACCTTACTTGGTCTGTTACAAAGAACTGTGCAGTTTAAGCAATGCAGATGAAACCAGAACACGCCCAGCCTTTCAGAAGAACCTATTTGCACTACTGCAATATGGTGATAACCATATGAACTAAACATTCAAGAATTTTATATGATCCACTTAAATTATGTAACTTCTCAGTACGAAACAGTTACAACCCTTTAAAACACAGTCACTATGACATGCAATATCTGTGTTGTCTGCAACTAAAGACTTTTTCGCAGTGTAAACCTGAGGAGTCATTTCTTATCAGTCTAATTACTTTCATTCTGATTAAAAAAACTTTCACTTGTGATGGTCAATATTAGAATGTAACAGCAATGGAATTCAGAATACCATCTTCCACAGCAATCTGATTTTTAGTTCCCCTTGCAGCTGGCTTTTTGTGGAGCTGAATTCTTTCCCTGTTGCGTACTTCAGCTGATGGATATCTCCACATTTATATTCAAATTAAAGATACAGACAATATACCCATGATTCTGGAAGTTTTCCCAGCAGATAGAATGTTCATTCATTTTTATGTGTGCATCTAGGACAGCAACACTTCTTTATCTAACATTCTGGCAGTGAACCTTACAATCACATTCATGGTGAGCCGGTGACGGAGTTCCGGGTATCCAAGCTTACCTATTTATATGGTGAAATGCTAAAATTACATGATTCAAAGCTCTATGTGGAGTAAATAAAATGTGCATGTGTCACAGATAACACAATCAGTACAACAGTGCCAGTCAAAGGCAAAATTATACTCTTTTGTGCCAGCTGCATTAACTGAGACAGGCACATTTTACTCCACTTTGTACCAAGGTATCATATAGTTTTTGGCATTTCATTTCAGTGAATAAATAGGCACAACTGGATACTTAGAGCTTAGTTGCTGATGTGCCGTGAAGAATATTGTAATGCTCACAAAGTATAAAAGATGTAGTGTTGCTTGGAATAATTCCACACTGACTTGGACATAAAAGAAAACATGTTTGTGTTTATGCATACCTTCTCAATACATATTAATGAGTAGAGAGAGAGAGAGAGAGAGAGAGAGAGAGAGAGAACTATTGTGCATCAAGAATGACACTCCTGCAGAATCAGGAATAGTAATCAACACAAAATAACATCATGAATCACAATATTTTCATCACATACACAAATACACAACCCAGTCACATTAATGTGACCACCAATTTTGTTTGAAGTCAATGTGTAATAACCACTCACAGGGGCAGGTGGAGCACTAACAGTGGGAGGTATATAAAATAAGTAGGGGGATGCAGAAAACAGGGCAGTCATTACTGTAATGTGGAAATTGAGCAATTTACGTGGCATCCAAAAGGGCATGATCATTGGCTTTTGGACCATAGTGGAAGCATTTCTAAATTGACTAAGTTCGTAAACGGTTAAAGTATACCGTGAAGGCAAAATAGAGCTATCCAAAACTGGCACCGAGGCAACAGTGATACACCACAGGCCACAGATGATAAGAATGAATGATAGCTATGAATTTATGTATGTGCGAACAGATGTGCAACCACTAAGCAACTGACCTCTCTGATGAACCATGGGACTATCATTAGTGTCTCCTCAATGAAGAGTCAGTGAACATTGCTGCCTGAGTGGCCTCTGCAGCAGGTGCCTGGTCCATGCACCCACACTAACTGGTGTTTATTGGCAATGAAAGCTGGAATTTGCATGTCAGTACTGCAACTGGATGTCCACTGAGTGTTGACAAGTGACATTTTCAGATGAATCACGTTTTTCACTTCATTGTACAGATGGCTGTTGGCGAGTAGGGCATGAAACTGAAGGAGCATTATGGTCTGGAGAATGTTTTTGTGGCATTCTCTGAATGATTGCGTAATTCTGAAAGGCACAATGGGTCGACACAAGTGTGCTTCTATCCCTGGGGGTCTATGTCCTCCCTTATATGCAGTTTGACATCTACAAGAAATTCATTGCAACATGTCACATGGCCCACAGCGCAAATGCATAGTTCGAAGAGCACCTGCATGAGTTAACCATCTCCCCTAGCCAACAAACTCCCCAGATCGAAACTCAATTGAGAATCTGTGGTGCCAGCTCAATTGGGCTGTTCACACTGTGGATCCTCAACTGAGAAACCCAGCACAGCAGGCCACAGCATGGCACCACATTCTTGTTGGTACCTTCCAGAACCTCACTAACTTACTTCTGGCACATCTTGCAGCAGCTCGCACTGCAAAAGGTGCTATTCTGGCTTTTGACAGATGGTCACATTAGTGCGTACAGGGCAGTGTAATATGTCAATAGCACAAATTTCTAAAATGGTGACCTCAAATAGGTTTGAATACCACACTGCTTTACTAAGTATGATCCTGATGGAAGTGATTTGCGTTGCCTTTCTCTGGCCTCTTAAATTAGTCACCCAGCTAGTGAAAGGGTGACCTACAATTAATGTGGACACCCAATCACACTGAAACCTGTCATGTTCCACATTAACAGATCATTGTCAGAGTTACAAGAAGTCCTTACAATGATGAAGTTTGAACCCTGGACCTTTGAATAGTTATTAGGCCTGACAACATCCTTGCATAAGCCACTATTTTATCACAATTAACACTCAGGAAAGTCTTGGATTTTCAGGTGTGTCAAGTAGTTTTAAACCCATGAGCTTCCAATAGAGGATTTATGATCATTGTCAAGAGGTAACTGTCATGTGGTTGTTGTTATCATTCCTATACATGTGATGTCACTAATGCCTAATCGAGTGCCATTTAAGGTAATGTTTTCATTGCAAGATGACATACCTGTTTCATACTTCTGATGACCACATTCCAAGCTGTGCTTAACTGAAGACTGCTGTTGTTATTGATGGTGTTTTCATAAATTTTTATCTTTACCACTTCTTTTAAGATGCTATCCCAGAGACAGTTCTTAGTTCAACAACAGCTGTGAAGTTGAATGAATATTGGGCTCTTTTTTTTCGGACCGTGCTCTGCAACTACTGATCAGGATATCATAAGAGGAAGTACCTATCATGTTCTCTATGACACTCTTCCACAGTGTGCACAGTCTGTAAAACATAAAACTGTCCACACCCACATGGTATTGATGTGGTCCAAGAACTATTCCAGATTTTCACTTCCATAAGATCAGACAACAGTTGTGTCATCAACATATCAAGAAAAGCAACTAGGGTCTGCAGGGGGCCAAGTCCAGAATAACACCTTCAAACTGTTCCCTGAACGGGTTGGATGTAACTGGAGCTATTGGGTTTCCCATTACGATGCCATCCAACTGGTTAAAATACTCTCCACCGTGAAAGTATGACAACATCAGTGTGTAAATAAATAATAAATTGATAATGATGTCATCGAATAACTGGGAGAGGTGATCTACAGAGTGAGGGCTGAGAATGTACGTGAATAATGACACACATCAAGGCTGACTACTGCAATTCCTTCTCCACAATGTAGACATTTAATTCAGCTGATGATGTTGATCGTATTCTCTTTAAGTTGCAAACAGTGACTAACAAGTGGAGTATGCATGCTGGCTAGATGTTTTGCAAGTCGGTAAATTGGCAATCTTATGACACTCAGATGGTCCGTAGAGATGTGGCCTTCTTAGAAACTTTTTTAATAGACCATAAAATGTATGTGGTCAAGGTGGCTGGAGGAGAATATTATTAATGACACACTCTTCTCTTCTTATGTTGAACAGGTTGCAAACACTATTGAACAGTGTCATACCGAACATAGAGGTCTTTCTGTGTACAGTATCCAGAGAAATTAGTAGTAGCATCACATGCTCTGAGAAATGGATCCCAAGTAGCACTTATAAAACAACTATTACTAAACAAACAAACAGTTTCTGGGATAGTATAATAAAAGAAACACCCTCAATGAAGGCGGCAGTCTTCAGTTACGCACAGCAGCACTGAGAATGGCAGTACAGTGTGCCAATGAGGAAAAATGTGAGAGTTTTCATCAGGAAATATCATTGCCATCTATGTGCTAGGACCAGCTACACACTGACTATTAGGACATTATAGGGACTGTCCTTAAAACTATGGCAACATTCTCACAGATCCCAATGGTGTCTTGAACTCCACTAATGAAGGCTTTGCTTCTATCTTGGTGACAGCTAAAGATGTATCCTTTTATGAAAACATTGTAGGCAACATCAAGATGTTTAGTTTCTCATCACACTTCCTGACAGCTTGTGTCAATGTGGTGTACACGATATCGAAGGATGCTTCATTGAGATTAGTGGGCACTTTGAAACCTGAACTGTTCTGCAATGATTGACTCTGCCACCTGAAAGCACAATGATTTCTGACCAGCCACAAAATGTTAGTTAAGAAGTAAGTAAACACCTAGACACAGGCACATTTCAAACAATCGTGTTGAAGAAAACCATGTTCATGTATTATAGTGACAGGATGATGATGATTACTATTATTATTTTAGTACTTGATAGTCAGGTTTTTAGTGCTTGAACTAAAATCTCTTATTAGACCAGTCTGGTTACAAGTGGTAAATCAACTAAAACATAACAACTGCATCACACACACACACACACACACACACACACACACACACACACACACAGTGTTGTGAAAGCGGATATATTACAAATCATATTTATGGTTCTACAACCTCCAAAATGTGCTGACTGGCCACTGGACTAAAGAGGATAAAACAGACACACAATGAGACACTAAAACCATCACTGTAAAAAGTTAGGCTTAATTCCAGACTCTACAAATTTTAAAATTTGCAATGCTAGTCTCATTGTCATTTAAAACAGAGGGTAGGTCCTTGCTTAAGTCTGCATCTGCCTTCCTATCAAATTATAAAACACACTCAGTTAAATTGAAAAATACAGTGATATGCACATTGTACACTGGGGGGGGGGGGGGGGGGGGGACCCTCTAATCTGAGTATGAAGTCATGTGTTAACAGACTGAGGTCTGATTTGGAGGCAAGTCCAGAGCAGCTTTGTCAATGGCCTTGCCGCAGTGGTAACACCGGTTCCCGTCGGATCACCGAAGTTAAGCACTGTCGGGCTGAGCTAGCACTTGGATGGGTGACCATCTGTTCTGCTGTGCGCTGTTGGCAAATGGGATACACTCAGCCCTTCTGTGACAAACTGAGGAGCTAGTTGATTGAGAAGTAGCAGCTCCAGTCTCGGAAATTGACATACGGCTGGGAGAGCGGTGTGCTGACCACTTGCCCCTCCATATGCACATCCAGTGATGCCTGTGGGCTGAAGATGACACAGTGGGTGGTCAGTACTGGTACCGTTGGACCTTCACAGCCCATTTTGGGAGGAGTTTGGTTTAGTCCTGAGCACCTTTATCAAATTGGAGTGGTCAGCAGAATGACACTGCTGGATAGTTGTAGCTTCCTGGCCCTCATAGCCAGCCACTATTTCTCCCACACTTGCACGAGACTCCTGACTCATCAGCAAGATGACAGCCCACAGGTCAATGTTATGCTGTGTCACACTTTCCCTGCAAGCTACCTCGAATGTTTGTTGGATTTTCATGTGCCCTGATGCCCAGCAGAGTGGTGTATGATTCCGTAGCTGCTGAAGGAGGACTTTACCCTGCACTGGTTTGATCATTTTCTCCGCTGCTCACATTTGCTGCAGTCCTTGTACAGCACCAAAGGAACCGGAGCAGGTGAGAAACATTTTGCTTTTAAGACACCTCGCCTTGTTCCACTGCCTCACGACTGCATCCAGTTATGTGCTGAATATAGTATGTTCACAGAGAAGGTGAATCCCTAGGACATGGTAGGGGAAAAACTTAACAATCGAAGAAATCATCTTGTCTCAAAGTATCAATGTATACTATATTAACTTAACAGTGTTCATATTGGATGTTATAAAAGGATGACTTAAAATGTGGACTGCAGCCCTTCTCAAAATTTGTCACACCCACAATAATATTAAGCCTTTTAAGAGGTCAAAATAGAGACCTACTCCCAATCATGGCATAAAACTTGCCAGTCAGGCCACAGCAGCCGGCCACGACAGACGCAGACGCAGCAACAGGAAAGCAACCAATTTTGTGACTTTTACGAGTTCCTAACCAGAACAAATTTTGTAATATCATCTGTTTGCTTTAATACCTTAGTTTCTTGAGTTTCTGCATGTTAATTTAATATCTATTAGCCAAGGTTCTCGTGTTTTCATTTGTGTCAGAAAGTAAACCGATTTTGTGACATATTACAAGTTCCTAATCAAGGATGAATATTTAGGTTCACCTGAGTGTTTAAGTAGTTAGGTTTTCGAATACCTGCATTATTAATCTAATTTATTAGACCCAGATCCATTTTCGTCAGTGTCTAAAGTAGGGTTCTGCAGCACATGCCGGTAGTTCATTTATCTGGGTAGATTAGTTTTTACCAGGGTCTTTAGTATGTATATAGACTGTGATTGTTGTGTGTGGGTGTGAGCCGTGTTGCTGACACTTTGCCCTCGGCTCCAGGCTCTGATGGCTTCGGTTGCACAGCTTGAGGCTGCAGTGGATAGGCACCACTGTTGGGGGCCGGCCATGAGGATCCAATGGATATCCAGCACATCCAAGTCCTCCGATTAGTCCCCACCAGTGGCCAGCCCAGTTACTGCTCGCACTGGGGTCGACCCCTCACCTGTGTTCAAGTGGAAAGTTGCCCGGGGTGTACCAGTCTGAGAAAGACTTCCCAGGGAACCGCACGTAAGCACGCCCCCCCCCCCCCCCCTCCCACACCCACAGTTATTCTGACAAAAAGGTTCTAGGTGCTGTCTGTGGCTGACACTCGCTGAACCAGATGCCGTCGCCTATCCTGTTTCAGACAAAACATCTCAGCTTGCAAGATCTGGAAATCATAGAGGGTGGGATTATTGATAGTTCCAGTGTTAGATGTGTTATTGGGCCCCTTAGGGACATGGCTGCCAAGAAGGGTAAGAAAGCCAATGTGCACTCCATGTGCATACCGGGTCAAGTCATTCCAGACATGGAACGGATCCTCAAGATGCCTTGAAGAGCACAGGGTGCAGCCAACTGCAGGTGGTGACTCACGTAGGTACCAATGATGTGTGGCACTTTGGATCAGAACAGATTCTCTCTGGTTTTGAGTGTCTAACACAAGTGATAAATGCTGCCAGTCTTTCTTGCAAGATGAAAGCAGAGCTGACCATTTGCAACATAGTCAACAGGACCGACTGCAGCCTCTGGTACAGAGCCGAGTGGAGGGTCTGAATCAGAGGCTCAGAAGATTCTGCAACTGTTTAGGCTGAAGATTCCTTGACTTGGGCCAAAGGGTGGTTGGGTTTCAAGTTCCGCTGAATAGGCCAGGAGTCCACTATACACAGGAGGTGGCTACATGGGTAGCAGGGGCTGTGTGGTGTAACTGGGATGTTTTTTAGGTTAGACGTTCTTGGGAAAACACAAAAAGGGCTTTAGTCACAAAGGGTGCAGGACAAACACAGGAAGAGCATAGATACAGGAACCATGGGTACAACAGTTTTAAATTGTCATATCTGTGTTGGGGAAAGTACCAGAGCTCCCAGCACTAATAGAAAGCACTGATGCTCAAATAGTTATACGCACTGAAAGCTGGTTAAAGCCAGAGATAAATATAGCTAAAATTTTTAAGAAGAACCTAATGGTGTTCCCAAATGGTAGGTTAAACACAGATGGCGGTGGTGTGTTTGTCGCTGTTAGAAGTAGTTTATCTTGTCGTGAAATTGAAATAGATAGTTCCTGTGAGTTAGTATGGGCAGAGGTCATTGTTGGCAACTGGAATAAACTAATTACTGGATCCTTTTACCAACTTCCCAGTTCAGGTGATACAATTGCTGGAAGGTTCAAAGAAAGCTTGAGTTTGATTTCAAACATGTACCCGACCCATACAATTATAGTAGGTGGTGACTTTAATTTATTCTCGATATCTCAACGAAAATACATGTTTAATTCCAGAGGTACACATAAAACATCATCTGAAATTTTGCTAAATGCAATCTCTGAAAATTATTTTTAGCAGTTAGTTCGCGAGCCCTCACGAATAGTAAATGGTTGAGAAAAAACACACGACCTCTTCACAACAAAAAATCCTGAGTTAATAACGGGCATCAAAATGGATGCAGGAATTAGTGAACAGAGGGTTGTCAAAGCGAGATTGAATATTGTAAACCCCCAAATCCTCCAAAAATAAACAAAAAGTATACCTCTTAAAAAATGCAGATAAAAATTCACTTGACACCTTCCTGACAGACAATCTCAACTCCTTCCAAATTAACAATGTAAGTGTATACCACATGTGGCTTGAATTCAAAGTACTAGTATCAGCAGCAACTGAGAGATTTAAACCATATAAATTAACAAACTATAGCACCCACCAGCTAAGCCAAGTGCACTAATGCACTGCTTTGTCCGCAGCTCATCGTCGTGCGGTAGTGTTCTCGCTTCCCACACCCGGGTTCCCAGGTTCGATTCCCGGCGGGGTCAGGGATTTTCTCTGCCTCGTGATGACTTGGTGTGGTGTGATATCCTTAGGTTAATTAGGTTTAAGTAGTTCTAAGTTCTAAGGGACTGATGACTATAGATGTTAAGTCCCATAGTGCTCAGAGCCATTTGAACCATTTTGCACTGCTTCCTGGACTTGGGTAGGTGCACCAGCCCCAGATTGAATCTGCCCAGATGATTAACAACGAGGGCTGGGGTGCCTGCCAGCCTGGATGTGGTTTTTAGGTGCTTTACCACATCCCACCAGGTCTCCACGTCCCGCCTTAGTTACGACTCGCAGACATTTGAAACACGTTCACACTATTTCATGATTTGCACTAGACACAGACAGCTGGGATATACTGTTTGCATTCCGGGGGGGGGGGGGGGTGGGGGGTGGTATGGAGTGGCGACACGAACGGCATCTGGCATCTGGTCACCCCTCCACATTAACCATACCAAATCTGATAGTAACAATGCTGACTCTGTGAAACTGCATGACAATGGCACGAGAGAAAGAAGATGAAATTAACTAATGACAGAGCTGGTCCTCCTTGGCACACAAAATGGGTCAGAACACCGTTATAGAAACAACAAAACAAACAGGCCAAATTTAAACAGATGCAAAATCTCTAAGATTGGTGACCTTTTACAGAAGCTCAAAATTTAACCTGGACTTCAAAGCGAGATGCTTATAATAGTTTCACGACAAAACTTTATCTCAAAACCAGGCATAAAATGCAAAGAGATTCAGGGTGTATGTAAAGCAGCAGCAAGACATAATCAATGCCTTCTCCGCACGATAGCAAAGGATATACTATCAAAGACATATGTTGTGTTCGAACATAATGAATTACCTCAAAGGAAACAATCTATTGACACACAGTCAACATGGATTCAGAAAACATCTTTCTTGTGAAACACAACTAGCTCTATATTCGCATATTTGATCAGTCAAATGTAAAGGGTGTAAATTCTACTAAATACCTAGGAATTGACAAGGGATTTCAGATCGATTCAGCATTTCTGGATTTCCAGTAGGCTTTTGACATTGTACCACACAAATGGCTTGTAGTGAAATTTCATTCTTATGGAATATCGTCTCAGTTATGTGTCTGGATTTGTGATTTCCTATCAGAGAGGTCACACTTCATAGCAACTGACGGAAAGTCATCAAGTAAAACAGAATTGATTTCTGGTGTTCCTCATGATAGTGCTATAGGTCCTTTGCTGTTCCTTATCTATATACACGATTTGGGAGACAGTCCCTTATCTATATAAACAATTTGGGAGACAATCTGAACAGCCCTCTTAGGTTTTTTGCAGATGACACTGTCGTTTATTGACTAATAAAGTGATTAGAAGTTCAAAACAAATTGCAAAATGATTTAGAAAAGATATCTGTATGGTGCAAAAAATTGGTAATTGTCCCTAAATAATGAAAAGCATAAGATATCCACATGACTGCTACAAGGAATCCATTAAAATTTGGTTACACAATAAATCAGTCAAATGTAAAGAGTGTAAATTCTACTAAATACCTAGGAATTACAATTACGAATACCTTAAATTGGAAGGCACAGATAGAAAATGTTGTGGGGAAGGCTAACTAAAGGCTGTGTTTTACTGGCAGGACACTTACAAAATGTAACAATTCTACTAAGGAGACGGCCTACACTACGCTTGTCTACCCTCTTTTAGAATACTGTTGCACAGTGTGGGATCCTCACCAGATAGGATTTGTATTATCGCGAAATATGGGGGAGTGTGTCACTGAAATGATAGGGGGAGTGTGTCACTGAAATGATACAGGATTTGGGGTGAACATCATTAAAAGAAAGGCGTTTTTCATTGTGGCGAGATCTTTTCATGAAGTTCCAATTACCAACATGCTCCTCCGAATGCAAAATTATTTTGTTGACTCTGAACTACGTAGGGAGAAACCATCACCGCAATGAAATAAGGGAAATCAGAGCTCTTAGGGTAATATATAGCTGTTCACTCTTTCTGCACGCTATACAAGATAGGAATAATACAGAATTGGGGAGGTGGTTGGATGAACCCTCTGCCAGGCACTTAAATGTGATTTGTAGTATATCGGTGTAGATGTAGAATAAACCACATCATCTCCGTAAGGCAGTCCTTTACTTACATACCAAAATCCCTCATTGCTCACAGTAGATTACTGAAAAGTTGTCCCATTGGTGGGTGAGCAACAACATGGTGTGAAGGTGTCTCTTACACGAGTACTGTCTTACAGGATTGCAACACCAAGGAGCCTGACCTGAATCTCCAATCTTGTAGCACATTGTATGCCAATTTGATGTTTATTGCATGCCATCCTCCTGGAGATGCATTTGTAATGCTAGCAGTCTTTTGTTGCATTCAGGATAATAAGGCAGATTATGTTAATGTTTGGCAGACAGGTATTGTCAAAGCAATTAAGAGCAAGGAGTGACTGTGTTACAATAGGACCAATGTAGAAGCAGTAATGTACCACAGTATGGACCAGAACTGAGCATTATACTTTTTGAGGGTCGTCCAGAATTTCCTGCACAGATTTAAATTGTGTGTGCTGTTCTATCAGATTTATAAGTGCTAGTCATTTCTGAAAGTATTTGTATGGAGTGTAGCCATGTATGGAAGTGAAACATGGACGATAAACAGTTTGGACAAGAAGAGAATAGAAGCTTTCGAAATGTGGTGCTAAAGAAGAATACTGAAGATTAGATGGGTAGATCACATAACTAATGAGGAGGTATTGAAGAGAGTTGGGGAGAAGAGGAGTTTGTGGCACAACTTGACAAGAGGAAGGGACCGGTTGATAGGACATGTTCTGAGGCATCAAGGGATCACAAATTTAGCATTGGAGGGCAGTGTGGAGGGTAAAAATCGTAGAGGGAGACCAAGAGATGAATACACTAAGCAGATTCAGAAGGATGTAGGCTGCAGTAAGTACTGGGAGATGAAGAAGCTTGCACAGGATAGAGTAGTATGGAGAGCTGCATCAAACCAGTCTCAGGACTGAAGACAACAGCAACAACAACAACAACAACAATGGATAAGATTGTGTTGAAGGCTATTTTCAGAAAATCTGGGAGATTTAAGATTTGCCCAGCCACTGCTCTTAACTGAAACGGAGGTCTCTAGACCAATATGCAGGATATAGTCTGAAAAGTGATGGATCATCTTATTGGAGTTACCACCAACAATCAGGATCCAGCTTTCGGACAGCACAGTTTAACTTCTGAGAACTGTTGTAGGACTTAAGTTCCATCAATGATGAAGTACACAACTACCTCTTCTCATGTGAAAGCTGGACTCATACTTGTGGCATGTGATGTACATGGTCACAATAGGATAAATTACAACTTGTACACAGCACCTCACAGGAAGAAGTGAAGAAATCATTCTCTGTTTTTTATTTTATGTAGCTGACTGGACACTTTCTTATCTTGTGGAAAAAAAAATCTTGCACGTGGGCTAAACATAAAAGGGCAGAGCATAGCTGTCTATATACCCAATGAGTAACAACTCCTGTAACATTATTAATAACCCACAGAAAGATTATTCTTTAATTCTTTTTTTTATTTAAACAGCAGATTGAAACTTGGGAACACAAATATTACTGGCTGGAGGGGCTAGTAAATTACGCATCCTGTCCACTGTTTTTGCTGGTTCCATCTGCCGTCGCATCTCATTCCAGCGTCAGGAAAGATTGGTAAAAATTCAAAGCCTTTGGCCAAATAAGAATAACGGTTTCAGTGCCCACTTGCCAACCACTGAGATCCTACGATATTATAGTCCAATAGCAGCAAGTACTTGAACACTGTCATCTCTTTGGATGTGATAGGATAGCGTCATGTTAATGTATCAATGAAATAAATTTAAGTGAAATGCAGACTTGTTTTATCAAACTCCACAGCTGGAGATGAAAGAACTGTGACAGGCAGCTATGTGCATCAAGTGCACTTTGCCACACAATGGAACTATTAAGTGTTTGGTAGTAATCACTTCTTAATTATGCTATTTGGATGAAATGACACAGTGCAACTAACACTGTGACAACAGCACACATTTATAGTCAAGGTCTGAGGGAAAGGCTTCGACTCTTGGGCAAAAGATAGGAACAAAAGGCGTGGGAGAACAAAGATACTTCTCCCAGTTAATCCTACAAACATCTTTCTTTCATGTTTTTGTTTTGACCAGTTTTTGGGCCCCTGGCGGGAGCTTATCTTGTCCCACTCTTGGTATATGTTTCCATGTTTGGCACGACATATGGCACTGTACAGTTCTTACATGTGAATGACGCCTTCAACACCACTAGCTGTGCATGTGTGTACTTCCTGCACTGCCACGAGGGATTTCATAGCACATATAAGAGAGCTAGCTACGATGGCAGAATTTTTTATAACAAAGCACCTACAGTATAACTAATACCGTTTCATGGGCAAACAGCAACTGACAAAATACACTTACTGAACAGCAATTTCAAAACAAAAAGAAAAAAAAGCCTCTTAGTTAAAAGTGAGTGCATTGCAATATTTTGTTGCATTAGCGATTTTGTTGTTTATATAAGTGATTATTGATCCCTGCATCTATGAGACATGGTAGTGAAGCAGCGCCTACAGGTAGAGACTGCCTGAAAAGAGGGAGAGGGGAAGGACTGTATATGAGGTGGTAGGATTTTGTGTGTACATCAACTGCAAATATCAAAAGGTACTTCATTAATATGAGTCCCATTTTTAATACAGATTTCTCACATCCCAAACAATGAACTACTTTTACAGTAGAGAGAGAAAGTACCAACTAATAATCAGAATTTTCCTTCTTTCACACTGTCCTTTCACATAATGTATAACAAACAACATACACAGAGCTACATTCATAGATTTCCAACATAAAGGTTGGAATACGCACGTGATGAGGCACTGTATTTGTAACATGTAAACAATGTATACAATTTTTAATGTCATTCAAAGATTGGAGGATATTATACTCGTACACCCTCAAAAACTGATGACAGTTTTACTGCAAAGAATTCTAAAAAGTGACTGCTACTCAAAGTTTATCTATAAATCAAATAAGTTTTACTTCTTTTACACATTTCTGCAGATGCAAGTGGTTATTAAATGTAGTACGGTCACCTATGAAAAGACACCATTTTTTGCAGTTAAATCACATTGCCAGTTCAGTTATGCTACTACCTCATGGCTAAATGATAGATAACTGCTGTGCTGAAACCACCAGTAACAGTCGCAATAAATAAACTACTAATAACTGTAATAACACCTACAAAGACATTACACTGAAATACTATATTTCCATAGAATCATGGTAGAGGGCAATAATGGCATGGTTGAAGCATTGTGTTGTTGGTACAGTAGGAACACACATATTGATTTTTAAAATGCTGAGTATATAATAACTGTATCTGGCTTATTTATATTGGAATACATAAGACCCATTGTGCAGTGATTGTTGGACCAATGTATTACACAATGGAGATCCGATCAGGTGAGCATGTAGCTACAGATAGGAAGGATGCAGCAGAGAAGTTCAACTTTGCTGCACAGTGCCGAGAAGGGCAGATTCATGGATCTCCTTGAGGACAAGGAGATTTTCTGCCATTGCAGAGGATCTGACGTTCACCTGTTCTGTGAACAGGTGTTATAGTCAGGAACACACAGAGCCAAGTGTTGATTAGAAATAGGTGTAGAAATCCGTACAACATACAGATTCCGAATATCATATGCTTGCTTACAATTTGTTATGGGCACTAAACACACACAATTTCTTTATGAAAACATTCATCTTCCAAATGAATATCAGTGGTTTACTTCAGGTTTTTCATAGCCATTATCTTGGTTCAAAGAATCTTCTAATGTGGGTGTTAAACCACATTTGTTAAATGGCTGATCTTTCTAGATCTGTAGATCGTCAGCGCAGTGCCATATGTTGCTGATTGCCCTCTTTCCTGCCCCCCCCCCCCCCCATTTCTAAAGGTTGAGCATTTTCATAGTATCTTCTGGTCTGACGGATTGATTTAGGTGTTTCTTTTCTTACAGTTAGGGAAGTGTATGCGTTTTTGGTTTTGTTACAATTCCAAGACTTAACTGCAGTTTCACAATCCAGATCCCACCATGGGTCTTTTTATTTCATTCAAACTGGAATTAAATTATGTGCTGTTTTGATGAACTTTTCTTTTGGGCTTTGCCAACTGTTCGATTGTTTTTTGTCAAGTTCACTTATTAGTGCAGGGGCTATTTTAGCAGTGTCACATTTTGGGAGAACATTTTTTTTTTTTTTTTTGTTTTGAAGAATTTTAGAGGTTGGAGTTTTACTTTTATTTGCACTCAATAATGGTCAGACTTAATATTAGCCCACTTTCCTAACTTGGACATTTAAAATTTCTTTTTAGTTAGGGTATGAATTTGCTACATGATTGATTTGAAATACCCCAATAAATGTACTGGGTGGGTGCCAAGTTTCTTGTTTAGAATGGTGCTTTTTAATATGTGTTGACATGATTTTAAGGTTAAAAGTCTTGACCATTTTGGTTTGTCCATTTATGTGCAGGAAATCCTCCCACTGTTTTCTTTTATTTTTTTCTCTTTACCTAATCGAGCATTACAATCATCCTTAAAAATTTTAACATAGTTTGAGGGAATTTTCAAGATGATGCTTTCTAACATTTCCCCAGCTTCATTAACTTAACTACTTGAAGTTTATTATAGTTATCCTCATTGGCTGGCACAGAGCATTAGTTAAAGTGTATGCTTTATTAGCATATTTAAGAGAAATTGTCATTAGTCTATTATTAACAATTTTACTTCCGTTACTGAATTTAAAATATTTTTGGGAGACTGAAAAAGCGCCTCCAAGATGTGGTGTATTATTAAATATTCTTTTACCAGTTTTACTTTTAAAAAGATAGTTATTGCCCAAACCCATGGCGTTATGGTCCATCATTCAATTCATGTTTCTTGAAGTACCACAATTTGAATTTTCTGATCTTTTAATGTGTCTCCCAATTTATGAAGCTTACTGCCAACCTGATGGTTGATGTCAGAATCCAAATGAGGTTGTTCACTGATGATTCTGTTCTCCATACGAATGCCAGAACAAGTCTAGTGAAATGCAGGAAGAACTGCAGGGGCTGATAATTTGTGATGGGGCTGGTAGTTAACCATGACAGTAAATAAATCACACACAAACAGGTGCAGCCATAACTGTGACTGCATTATTCCTGATAATGTTGTTGTTGTGGTCTTCAATCCTGAGACTGGTTTGATGCAGCTCTCCATGCTCTATCCTTGCAAGCTTCTTCATCTCCCAGTACCTACTTCTACCTGCATCCTTCTGAATCTGCTTAGTGTATTCATCTCTTGGTGTCCCTCTATGATTTTTACCCTCCACACTTCCCTCCAGTACTAAATTGGTGATCCCTTGATGCCTCAGAACATGTTCTACCAACCGATCCCTTCTTCTGGTCAAGTTGTGCCACAAACTTCTCTTCTACCCAATCCTATTCAATACTTCCTCATTAGTTATGTGATCTCCCCTTCTAATCTTCAGCATTCTTCTGTAGCACCACATTTTGAAAGCTTCTATTCTCTTCTTGTCCAAACTATTTATCGTCCATGTTTCACTTCCATACATGGCTACACTCCATACAAATACTTTCAGAAATGACTTTGTAGCACTTAAATCTATATTCGATGTTAACAAATTTCTCTTCTTCAGAAATGCTTTCCTTGCCATTGCCAGTCCACATTTTATATCCTCTCTACTTCGACCATCATCAGTTATTTTGCTACCCAAATAGCAAAACTCCTTTACTACTTTAAGTGCCTCATTTCCTAATCTAATTCCCTCAGCATCACCCGACTTAATTTGACTACATTCCATTATCCTCGTTTTGCTTTTGTTGATGTTCATCTTATATCCTCCTTTCAAGACACTGTCCATTCCATTCAACTGCTCTTCTAAGTCCTTTGCTCTCTCTGACAGAATTACGATGTCATCGGCGAACCTCAAAGTTTTTATTTCTTCTCCACGGATTTTAATACCTACTCCGAATTTTTCTTTTGTTTCCTTTACTGCTAGCTCAATATACAGATTGAATAACATCAGGGAGAGGCTAAAACCCTGTCTCACTCCCTTCCCAACCACTGCTTCCCTTTCATGCCCCTCGACTCTTATAACTGCCATCTGGTTTCTGTACAAATTATAAATAGCCTTTCGCTCCCTGTATTTTACCCCTGCCACCTATAGAATTTGAAAGAAAGTACTTCAGTCAACATTGTCGAAAGCTTTCTCTAAGTCTACAAATGCTAGAACCGTAGGTTTGCCTTTCCTTAATCTTTCTTCTAAGGTAAGTCGTAGGGTCAATATTGCCTCACATGTTCCAGTATGCCTACAGAATCCAAACTGAACTTCCCCGAGTTCGGCTTCTACTAGTTTTTCCATTCATCTCTAAAGAATTCGTGTTAATATTTTGCAGCTGTGGCTTATTAAACTGGTGTTCGGTAATTTTCACATCTGTCAACACCTGCTTCCTTTGGGATTGGAATTATTATATTCTTCTTGAAGTCTGAGGGTATTTCCCCTGTTTCATAAATCTTGCTCACCAGAGGGTAAAGTTTTGTCAGGACTGGCTCTCTCGTGGCCGTCAGTAGTTCCAATGGAATGTTGTCTACTCCGGGGGCCTTGTTTCGACTCAGGTCTTTCAGTGCACTGTCAAACTCTTCACGCAGTATCGTATCTCCCATTTCATCTTCATCTACATACTCTTCCATTTCCATAATATTGTCCTCAAGTACCTCGCCCTTGTACAGACCCTCTATATGCTCCTTCCACCTTTCTGCTTTCCCTTCTTTGCTTAGAACTGGGTTTCCATCTGAGCTCTTTATGTTCATACAAGTGGTTCTCTTATCTCCAAAGGTTTCTTTATTTTCCTATAGGCAGTATCTATCTTACCCCTAGTGAGATAGGCCTCTACACCCTTACATTTGTCCTCTAGCCATCCCTGCTTAGCCATTTTGCACTTCCTCTCGATCTCATTTTTGAGAAGTTTGTATTCCTTTTTGCCTGCTTCATTTACTGCGTTTTTATGTTTTCTTCTTTCACCAATTAAATTCAATATTTCTTCTGTTACCCAACGATTTCTACTAGCCCTCGTCTTTTTACCTACTTGATCCTCTGCTGCCTTCACTACTTCATTCCTCAAAACTAACCATTCTTCTTCTACTGTATTTCTTTCCCCCATTCCTGTCAATTGCTCCCTTATGCTCTCCCTAAAACTCTGTACAACCTCTGGTTCTTTCAGTTTATCCAGGTCCCATCTCCTTAAATTCCCACCTTTTTGCAGTTTCTTCAGTTTTAATCTACAGTTCGTAACCAATAGATTGTGGTCAGAGTCCATATCTGCCCCTGGAAATGTCCTACAGTTTAAAACATGGTTCCTAAATCTCTGTCTTACCATTATATAATCTGACTGTTCAGTAATAACTGTGAAATACCAGAGCAACCTTAAGTAGAATGATCACATAAGACTCATTGTATGAGAAGCAGTGCAAAGGCAAGACTCACTGGAAAACTAAGGAAAGTAATTAATCCACAAAGAAAGTAGCTTACAAGAAACACTTCTGATTGATTCTTGAGTGTTGCTCACCGGTCTGGTCCCCTTACCAAGTAGACTCAAACAGCAGCAGCATATTTTGTCATGGCTGTGTTAAGAAAGCATCCAAGTGTTTTTAAGTTGCTCATTAAACAATACCAGATTCTATAAGAGAGACTTTGTGCATCACCGGGAAGTTTACTATTTAAGTTCCAAAGTGCAGGTTTTAACAAGAAGTCAGGTCACATTTTACTTCCACCTACGCACACCTCATAAAATAATCACAATGAGAAGAACAAAAGCAATGAGGCAACTGTGTAACTACAAGTCCTCTTCATTAGATTTCTGATTACCAAGCCGTGAGAAATGGTGTGCATTAACTAAAGCCCTTTGTCCTATGTGACCACTTCTGTCTTAACAGTGGTTATTTACAGCTGCAATGAAGAGCTGTGATAACATTCTAATATATATTACGTGCTGTATATGAACAGACTTTGTTAAGTCAGATTCAAGTTCAGTGCCTTACAGTATAGTGGCTTTTTGTGTAAGTGTGAAAAGGGGGGGGGGGGGGGGGAGGGGGTGCACACAAATAGAGCATTGTAGTTTGGATAATGGATACACAGATAATGAAACATGCCACTCAAATAAATCATTGAAACTGAAAAACTGATAAAGGAAAGCCACAGTGGAATTTAAGTAGAGGTGCTAATTCATCAAAAGGTGCATACATAATACCGCAAACTTTGCTAACCTTTATTCAGGCAAATCCATTTTTTATTCTTACCATAACTCTGCCCCATATATACTTATCTACCCACTTGCACAAAATTACAAGCAAGGTAAGTGTATAAATTCCTGTCAATGACACTACATGGTACACAAACTGAGTGGGAGCACTCAAATGTATAGCAGATTGTTTAATCCCATTGAATTCTGCTGTTAAGGCAACAAACACCCTACACAATTAATTCTTTCCAAATTCATCAGGTACATCATCAAACTAATGGTTGCAATGCCCACGTTTATGTTTTCATTTCATTTCAGCTGAACACACTGTTTTACTGAAGACCCATAGTGCAGTTTCTATTAAATCACTGCTATTTGTATAAATTATTTATGTGGATGTATATTTATCTGAAGAGTCAAGACAATTCATTTCCAGTTCAAAAACTATTCCACTTTAATTGGTTGGTTGGTTAGTTTCACATTCAGTGGATCATTTTGCACAATAAAGTACAATGATATGGACAGAGTCATTTGACATTCACATTAAAAATTAATTTGTAATTGTGGCTACATACTAAACACTTTTTTAAAGATGCAGGTTTGAGACAGTAATAAATATTCACCACCTTTTACACATTACAATAATATAAATTATTCTATGGAATACAAGGAGAAGCTTTTACAGTTTGTTTTCAAATTTGATTTTGCAGTCTGTCAGTCATTTTGTATCACTAGGTAAGGGATCAAAAATTTCAGCTGAGCCCTACTTTTCACACCAAAGCCAACCTAAATGCAGAATAACGAACTGAACGTCATTTTCCTTCTGTGTTGCGATAATTTACGCCACTGTTACTCCTGACCCGTAGTGGATTATTTACACCATACTTCCTGAGGGAATGAATACAATGTGAAGCAGTTGTCAGAATGCCCAGCGCCCAACTTCTTAAAACAGATGTCTACAAGATGATCATGGGTGAGTACCAAAGGTTACTCTTACAGAAGTTCTTTCTTGAAGAAGAATCATCCCAGAACATTATTTCAAATGACATTACTGAATGAAAAAGTGCCAACTTACTGATTTGTTTCTCCCCAAGATTTGGATATTTTGTTATATTCTGAATGCTCGATGAATCTTTTCATTATATCTATCTCACTCTTACATGAAGCAAGTCAACTGATTTATAAACATTTTTTTCTTCATGAAAAGTTGAAAATTCATGATGGAATTTGTGTGTGTGTGTGTGTGTGTGTGTGTGTGTGTGTGTGTGTGTGTGTGTGTGTGTTTAGGGATCAGTAGCCACCAAACGAAAAAGGTTCCAAACAGTAGACAGGCATACAGAGTCACAGTTATACAGAGTCAGGCAGTTGCTTAGCTTTGACATGCAGTCCTATAGACATACCAAACTAAATCACAAACCATAAATCTTACATGAATTAAATAGTAAGTTGACAACTTTTAATCCATAATCTTCATCTAGCTGTACTACGTTCTGTCACAAAAATATTTTTATTTTCATTTGTTACTAATTACTGCAATTATGCTGGAGTACCACACTTATCTCTAGTACCTTAGTGTGGCAACAGGAAATGGCATTTATAAAACACTCAGTAGAACAGAATCCAAGCTGTTGTTTAGTTATATGATACAAACACAGAGGCCCTCGCTTATGGTGTCATATGTGTAACGTCCAGTTCTTCAATGTGCTGCACATATAATAAATGGCATATTTGTTCTAAATGGGACACTGCCAGACAGATCAAATGACTCTACCAATACCGCATGCCAGGTTCATCCCATAACATAATGACAATGTCGCATGTAATTACATACGTGACTAACCAAATAGAGCACAGAATGCGGAAAGTATTTCTTTTGCATCTAAATTATTTTTTAGAATGTATGCTGTGATGACAGAATTATCTGTAACATAGCCCGAGGGCCGGGTTGAGTTGGGCTAGAAGATGGCATTCTAGTTGTGAACTGTTGAAGTCTTAGTTAATCCCCACAGACAGTACATAAAATTATCTGAGTGGAAAGGAATCATGCAGCCCCTTGCCATACATCATGTGTGTACAATCTGTTTCATCATAATTGTTCTCAGCATGCCCTCACAATTTAGACTACACAGAGTATTTGTCTTGGAAATATAATGAGAGGTAATAAAATGATAAGCCTAGAAACCATCAACTAAACAGTAGTGGATGATTGTAGATAACAGGAGTGTCCCAGGTGATACTGTTCAGAACAAAATCACAACTTATCTTTTCAAACAAACAGAAGTCTCTCAGCAAACCAAAATATATTTTAAAAAATGAAACCTATTTTCTGTTTTAAACATCTGAAAACTTCTACCCTCAGTTATCGGATCATGATATTAACAGAATAATTTGCATAATTCTCTTAAATTGCCATACAACACCCTGTAGTATAATAAAGTTATGATGTACACTACACTGCAATTTTATTCACAGAGTTACTACTTTCAAACACAGAATTCTAGCCTCATTACACAGGCTGATCTTCAAGTTATTAAAGAACACTGACTACATTCTTAGAGGCAGCCCAGTGCCACTCCCACTATAAATTTCACACTGTAGCTCATTACAACATAACTTGTGAAATGTGTGAAACAGAGGCTTAACATGTTTAAATAATTCATGTATTTATAAAATTATTCTACCACATACCAAAGAGTAATTCATAGAATTCACTACCATAGATGTATGCAGAAATCACAAAAGCATTAAATTTTGCTTATAATGCACAAAAATTAGAGCCAGAAATCTTCTGTGAGCAAAGGGAAACTGGACTCTTAAATATAAGCCACTTGTACAGAAGAAAGCTTTGTTCACAAGCCATCTAATGTCCAATATCCACTAAAAAGACACATATAAGGGAGACATGCAATCTATTTTTCATGATGAACGGCAATTTCACTAACTCAACATTAATGAGACCTGTTTTTAATATAATTTGATATACAAAGTGTACAGTTTCGTTGGAGAAACAACTGGATTACCTAATTCTAAGCAACAGACGCTACGTATACAGTTCGCAGGGTAATCTTTCCAGTTACCACTATTTACCACTGATAGTAACGTAACCTTCCGTAACTATGATTTTTTTTAAAAAAATAGATCATGGATCCAGGAATCTCTCGCAATGTCTCAAAGTGATTAAATAAACCCACGGTACAATGTTTCTGATCATGACAGTTCATTTTACATTCAGTATCGCAGTAATGTCCAAATGATACAGACTTACTATGTACATCTTCTTGTCAACAAAATATCAATTGCTGTGCTACAAATAAAAAAAATAATGACACAAAGTAATGCTTTTCCTAATTACAGATTAAAAGTTTATATCACATGTTCCGTTTCTGTCAATCCGTGAAAACAAGGTAACAAAAGTAAACTAAGCAAATGCCAAAGTGTATACTTCCTAATCCATATGTCAGAACATCACATGAATTCATTATGTCTACGAAAGTTGTGACATTAGTACCTTATCAACGAAAACAACAGTGCCACAGGAAAAGTGGGAGAAACGCGGGGGAGGGGGGGGGGGGGGGGGGGGGCACGCTGTGTACTGTTGAGAGCGGTTGAGAACGTGGGTTGTGAGAAGGGGGCCACGCTGTGTACTATTTAGAACAGTCATTTAAGTATATGAAGCTATCCTGACATCATCTTGGTTGCATTAGAAATCAAATATAAAACAGAAACAAATGTGTGACATTTAGTTACTGGTGATTTTAAAAAATAAACAAAAGTTTATAACATAACCTAAACGCAACTACAAAACCGGTAAAATACGGACGCGCTGTAAAGCTAAAACATGACAAGCACAATTATCACGCTTAAGATAAATTTCGTTTACTAATAACTTTATTTACCTGATTTGTCTCCTGACTAGTCTTCGTTTTAATGTTTTTGTCTCGATTTTCACTTTTAACGTGGTATAACCTCACCAGCTTACTCTCAGGAACCGGAATGACGTCAGAGTGTATGAGAAATATGGTGTCCATATATACTTCAAGGGTTACACCAGTTAACATAACATTGTGGCGATATTGCATTAGCGTGTAGCAATGAGCGTGTGTCATTCCAAACACTGTATTGTTTCGGATTTCAGAGTATGAAGAAACCGATGCAATGATTCGTGCAGTTGGTTTCGATACCAAGAGACGCACGTTAAGTTTTTCATACGAAACGAAAAATAAATGAAAGATCCTAGATCAGATTTCATTCGCAATAATATTTTCAGGGAGCAGTTCGTACATGAAGAAGTGATAAACATGAGAGGTAACACATGAAACCTTTCAAAACTGCTCACATTAGCTGCTCAACGGCTTTTACTTATTCAGACTCAATCGTTACGTACTTACGCATGACAACTACAATAAAATGAACAATTACGTTAATTACGCGCCCATAAGTCTTGTTAACAGTATACCATCAACAGTTAAAACGGAGTAAAAAATACTTCAGCATGAGGTACATAAGCCTAGTGTATATATTAAAACCCTTTCCAAAATAAAGCCATCAAATTACTTCCTTAGACTTGGCCTTGCTTCCCCATTTATCATTCTCTTTACGGACTGCAGTAAATGTATCACTCATTTTATAAAGAGCGGTTCTCTCACATACATAATCTGCTATCCACCGTATGGCGCGTGGTGGAGGGTACTTTGTATCACCAGCAGTGATTTCCATTCCTGTTCCATTCGCAAATAGGATCATAATTTCGTGGTCCATATGCGAAAAGAACATTGGCAGCAGCAGAATCGTTCTCCAGTCAGCTCCAAATGCGGTTCTCCAATTTTCTTTATAGTATTCCACGAAAAGAACGTTGTCTACCTTCCAGAGAGACCCACTTGAGTTCATGAAGCAACCCTGCAAATATTCGCGTACGTCGAACCTCTGAAATGCTTCGTTGTCTTCCTTCAATCTGACCTGGTGGGGATCCAAAACACTCGAGCAGTAGTTCACGCGCCTTGGGTTAATAGTGGCGATCTGTAGTCATTACTTAGAAGAAGAAGAACAACAACAAAAAAACAACAACAACAACTTCTTAACCGAAACCGCTATGAAAAACTTTATTGTAAATAAACGGCTTCGGTAAACTAAGATAGCATCTTCAGATCTTCATGAAGGTTATTACAAATATCTTTCCATTGAATTTCCAAGTAAATAAAACATGAAATGAGCGATGCGTTGGCACGTCAAAATTAAAATTCCTATCCTCACAATTCGCCATAACGTCGTTCCCCTAATATAACACGCTATGCCTACCATGGCGCCACAAGGTTCTGGCGATCTCGTAGGCGTGACGTGCTGCATTAGGTGAACGATGTTTTGGCTAAATGTGATGTACACAGCAATTTTAATTTTAACGTGCCAAAGCGTCGCTCATTTCATGCTTTCTGTAAGTGGAAATTCAATGGAAAGACTTTGTGTGATCTACAATAAAGTTTTTTACAGCGATTTCGGATAAGAAGTTCTTCTTAAGTACACAGGTATTACTTAAGAACTGGTCGCAATAGTGTTATACATGCAGTCTCATTTACAGATGAATTACACTTACCTAAAATTCTCTCAGTAAACCCAAGTCAACCATTCGCTTTCTATACTACCGTCCTTACTTGCCCCTTCCATTTTATATCACTCTGCAACGTTACGCGTAGATATTTAACCGACGTGATTCTTTCGAGAAGCAGTCTACTGTATCTGAAACATTATGAGACTTGCATTTTTCTACATTTCCCAGTCACTAAACGGCGAGACCTTCCCGCACACCACAATGTCATCAGCAAACAGTCGCTAATTGTTGCTCACCCTGTCCATCAGATCACTTCCGTATATAGAGTATAAGAGCAGGCCTCTCACACTTTCCTGGAACACTCCTGGCGATGCATCTGTCTCCGATGAACACTCGCGGCGGAGGACAGCGTGCTGGGTTCTGTTACCTAATTAAGACGTCCACTCACATATCTGGGAACCTATTCCTATGCTCCTACCTCCGTTTTCAGTCTGTACTGGGGCACCGTGCCAAACGATTTCTGGGAATCTAGGAATATAGAATCTGCCCTTCATCCATGGTTCGTGGATTCGTGCAAGAAAAGTTTCACAGGAAAGATGCTTTCTAAATCCGCGTTGAATCATCGACGGAAGCTTTTCTCTCTCAAGGAAATTTATTGCATCCAACTCAGAGTACGTTCAATAATTTGTCAGTAAACCGATGTTAAAGGATATCGGTCTATAATTTTGTGGGTCCGTCCACTTACCCTTCTCCTATACAGGTGGCCCCTGTGCCTTTTTCCAGTCGCTTGGGCTTTGCGCTGGACGAAAGCTAGGCGATAAATACAGGCTAAGTAAGGGGTCAGTACCGTAGAGTACCCTTCGTAAAACTGCACTGCGATTCCGTCCGGACCTGGCGAATTTACTGTTTTCAACTCTCTCAGTTGTTTCTCTACGTCAGTGATGTGATACTATGTCGTGATGTGATACTGTGTCGTCCAAACGGGACTCTGTGCGACGGTCAAGCGACAGTATGTCTGCACGATTCTCCTACATGAACGATTTCTTAAACGCGAAATTTAAAACTTCGGCTTTCCTTTTGTTATCTCTTACTGCCATAGAGCACCGGCCAACGAAAGACTGGATCCGCTTAGCAAGTGTATGTAGGACTAGAATTTTCTCAGGTTCTCGACAAGGAAAAAAAAAAAAAAAAATTCAAATGTGTGTGAAATCTTATGGGACTTAACTGATAAGGTCATCAGTTCCTAAGCTTACACACTACTTAACCTAAATTATCCTAAGGACAAACACACACACCCATGCCCGAGGGAGGGAGGACCAGCCGCTCAGTCGATGACTGCAGCGCCTTAGACCGCTCACGGCAAGATCTTTTGTTAGGATATAGCGGTGGTAGCTGTGAGCTTCGCGCATCGATCTTTTCACAGATCCACGAATTTGAGCTAACTTGTGCCTGTCGTCATTTGCGCGTTCTTTTTTGAACCGAAAGTGCAACTGTCTCTGCTTCCTCAACAATTTCCGAGCTTCGTTATGAAGCCGCGGTGGGTCTTTTCCGTCCGTAATCCACTTACTCGGCAGTCGTACTTACTCGGCAGTCGGCACATACGTCTCAAGAACGCGATTTACAGTCTGTTTAAACTTTGCCCGTACACTGATGAGCCAAAACGCTATGACCACTGCCCACCGCGAGATTCTATGCTGCTTGATGCACTGAGGACACGTGACGCGGTGGAGCAGAGCCAAAAGGGAAATCATTCTAGCGACAGTATGTGGGGCAAATGCGGAAGTTCACCAGCTTCAGGGACTTTGACAAAAGCCAGATTGTTGTGGTCCAGTGCCAGGGAGCGAGCACCTTGGAAACGGCGAAGCTGGTCGGCTGTTAGCGTGTTGCTATCATGAGCATCTTTGGAAAGTGGCTGAAGAATGCTGAAATCGCAAGTTGGAGACAAGAAGTTGGACGTCCACGCCTCATCACTGAACATAGGGAACTTGCCCGCTCTCTCAAACAGGATACGCTGCGATCTGTGGCATATGTGACGGCAGCGAACAGTGCTGGCGTAGTGCCCGTAACCATCAAGAACCAGTAGCTAAAGCTGAAATTGCAGACATATATAAAAGACGACGCAGGATATCACGCAGATACTCTGGACGAAAATTTCCTCAGACTACGGCTGTACGTTGTTGTAATGGTAGCGAAAAACACTCCTCGTTGATATCAGTTACATTTAAACCCGCTGAGAGGTAGACGTGCTAGGAGTAGCGTCTTTGCGTCGTAATCAAAACATCCTCGGTCACGAATTCGAACTCCCCCTCCGCTCCTGCCCCTTAAGTTTTGAATAAAATCAGCATTGGCAGCCGAAGAATTCCGGCATAAGAAGTCACCCTCATTCTGCCAATGGCCTTGTTAAAGTGGTCGGAGGAGCGGACAGAAGTTCAGGGCACTGTCTTGCCCATGGGGTGGGAAACCGCCCGTAAAGGCGGAATAATCAGCAATGATCAACGGCGTGAGGATCCAGAAGGCAATGGCAACCACTCCATTAAAGACACAGTATGTGTATCTACAAGACACGTGGCCTGTAACTGAAAACATGTCATGATTGGCAAAAGATTCCGGAATAACCCCCATTCGGATCTCCGGGACGAGGCTGCTAAGGGGAGGTGGCCCTGAGAAAAACGCTGAGTAATCAACGAAAGGATAACGTTCTCCGAGTCGCGGCGTGGAATGTCAGAAGCTGGAACGTGGTATGGAAGCTAGAAAGTCTGAAAAGGGAAATACAAAGACTCAATCTAGATTATAGTAGGGGTCAGTGAAGTGAAATGGAAAGAAAACGAGGATTTCTGGTCAGACGATTATAGGGTAATATCAACAGCAGCATAAAATGGTATACCGGGAGTAGGATTCGTTAGAAATAGGAAAATAGGGCAGAGAGTGTGTTACTGTGAACAGTTCAGTCATCAGTATCAGGATCGACAGCAAACCATCACCGAAAAAGATAGTTCAGGTATATATGCCGACGTCGCAAGCTCAAGATGAAGAGACAGAGGAAGTACATGAAGATATTAAATGGGTAATTGAGTAATCAAAGGGATGACAAAATCTAAATGTCTTGAGGGCTGAAATGCGCTTGTAGGGGTAGTAGGAGAAAGGATAACGGGAGAATATAAGCTTGGTAACAGGAACGATAAGGGAGATAGACTAATTAAGTTCTGTAATAAATTTCAGTTTAATAACGTATACTCTGTGCAGAATTCACAAGAAGAAGAGGTATACTTGGAAAAGGCCGGCACATACGGGAAGATTTCAGCTAGATTACGTCATGGTCAGACAGAGATTCCGAAATCAGATACTAGATTGTAAGGCATACCCAGGAGAAGATACATACTCAGATCACAACGTAGTCGTGATGAAAAGTAGACTGAAGTTTAAGAGATTTGTCAGAAAGAATCAATACGCAAAGAAGTAGGATACAGAAGTACTAAGGAACGAAGAGATAAGACTGAAGTTCTCTAAGGCTACAGATACTGCGATAAAGAATAGCTCAGTAGGCAGTACAGTTGAAGAGGAATGGACATCACTAAAAACAGTAACATAGATGTTGGAGGGAAAAAGATATGGCTCTGAACACTATGGGACTTAACATCTGTGGTCATCAGTCCCCTAGAACTTAGAACTACTTAAACCTAACTAACCTAAGGACATCACACACATCCATGCCCGAGGCAGGATTCGAACCTGCGACCGTAGCAGTCGCGCGGTTCCGGACTGCGCGCCTAGCACCGCTAGACCACCGCGGTAGGAAAAAGATAGGCACAAGGAAAGCAAGAGGGCAGAAACCATGGGTCACACAAGAAATATTTCAGTTGATCGATGAAAGAAGGAAGTGCAAAAATGTTCATGGAAATTCAGGAATACAGAAATACAAATCTCTGAGGAATGAAATAACTAGGAAGTGCAGGGAATCTAAGACGAAATGGCTGCACGGAAAATTTGAAGAAATCGAAAAAGAAATGATTGTCAGATGGGCTGATTCAGCATATAGAAAAGTCAAACCAACTTTCGGTGTAATCAAAAGCAATGATGGTATCATTAAGGGTGCACAGGCAATTCCACTGTTAAATGTAGAGGAGAGAGTGGATAAGTGGAAATAGTACATTGAAGAACTCTATGAGGGATAATATTTGTCTGATGTGACAGAAGAAGAAAAAGGATAGATTTAGAAGCGACAGGGGATCCAGTATCAGAATCAGAATTTAAAAGAGCTTTGGAAGACTTAAGATCAAATAAGGCTGAAGGGATAGACAACATTTCATCAGAGTTTCTAAAATCACTGGGTGAAGTGGCAACAGAATGACTCCTCATGTTGGTGTTAGTATGTATGAGTCTGGCGATACCCCATTAGATTTTCAGAAAAATATGACCACCGGAATTCCGAAGACTGCGAGAACTGACAGGTGCAAGAATTTATGAATGCAGACTCTCGCGGCGATAACATTGAGTAAAATGTTCTCGGGTTTCCAACCGCGTCAATTGGTTAAAACTACATGAGCTTTCGGCCAATCGTCAATTACTGAGACCAGTTAAAGACGCTGTGGGTCTCAGAACACCTGGTGTTTACGAAATACCTTGTGAGTGTATCCAGAAGTACATAGGACAAACAGTACGCACTGTGTAACAACGCAGAAAAGAACATGAGAGGTATTATCGCCTACGCTATCCAGAGAAATCTGCGTTAGCTGAGCATGCATTAGAAAACGGTCACCACATAATATTTGACGATAGCTCTGTCGTGGCTCGAACAAACGGCTTCTGGGACAGTTTAATACAGGAAGCTATTAAAATAAAGATTACCACAAACACCCTGAATAGAGACGGTGGCTTACAGCTCAGCGCTCCGTGGGATCCAGCGATCGCGCGGTTGAAGAAGGCACATCGAACGCCGACTCAAAACATGCCCATATATGGCAATGTCACGGGCACCAGTGACGTCACAGCCGGCATCTAGCGTATATAAGGGCGCACCAACAGCCCACTTGACAATGGCCAAGGGTGCTTGACCGAAAGCTCGTGTAGTTTTAACCAATTGATGCGGTTGGAAACCCGAGAACATTTTATTCAGGTGGAAGAATTATCGCACAATCAACTTACCAGCTCATGCATCCGAGTTGCTGGCAAGAATAAAACACAGAAGAATGGCAAGGAAAATTGAGGATTTGTTAGTTGACGAACAATTTGGCTTTAGGAAAGGTAAAGGCACGAGAAAGGCATTTTTGACTTTGTGGTTGATAACGAAAGCAAGAATAAAGGAAAACCAAGAAACGTTCAAAAGATTTTCGTAGGAATCTGGAAAAAGCGTTCGACAATGTAAAACTGTGCAAGATGTTCGAAATTCTGAGGAAAATAGGGGCAAGCTAGAGGGAGATACGGGTAGTATACAATATGTACAAGAACGAAGAGGAAATAATAAGAGTGGAAGACCAAGAAAGAAGTGTTCGTATTAAAAAGGGTGTAAAACCGGGGTGCAGTCTTTCGCCCTTACAGTTCAATCTGTAGGTCTAAGAAGCAATGATGAAAATAAAAGAAAGGTTCAGGAGTGGAATTAAAATTCAAGGTGAAAGGATATCAGTGATGCAATCCGTTGATGACATTGCTATCCTCAGTGAAAGTGAAAAAGAATTACTTGATCTGCTGAATGGAATGGACAGTCTAATGAGTGCAGAATATGGAGTAAGAGTAAATCGAAGAAAGACGAAAATAATCAAAAGTAGCAGAAATGAGAACAGCAAGAAAATTAATATCAGGACTGATTGTCACGAAGTGGATGAAGTTAGGAATTCTACTACCTACGCAGCAAAATAACCAGTGACGAAAGCAGCAAGGAGGACATCAAACAGCAGACTAGGATTCCTAGCCAAGAGAAGTCTACTAGGATCAAACACAGGCCTTAATTCGAGGACGAAATTTCTAGAATGTACGTTTGGTGAACAGCATTGTATGGTAGTGAAACATGGAATGTGGGAAAACCGGAACAGAAGAGAATCGAAGCATTTGAGACGATGTACAGATGAGTGTTGAATATTAGTTGGGTTGATAAGATAAGGATTGAGGTGCAAAAAAAAAAAAAAAAAAAAAAAAAAAGGTTCAAATGGCTCTGAGCACTACGGGACTTAACATCTGAGGTCATTAGTCCCCTAGAACTTAGAACTATTGAAATCTAACTAACCCAAAGACATCACACATCCGTGCCCGAGGCAGGATTCGAACCTGCGACCGTAGTGGTATCGCGGTTCCAGACTGAAGCGCCTAGAACCGCTCGGTCACACCGGCCGGATGAGGTGCTTCTGCGCAGAATCGGCGCGTAAAGGAATATGTGGAAAATACTGACAAGAAAAAAGGACTGAATGTTAGGACATTTGCTAAGACATCAGCGAATAACTTCCATGATACTAGAGAGAGCTGTAGAGGATAAAAACTGCTGAGGAAGAATGAGATGGAATGCATCCAGCAAATAACGGAGGACGTAGGTCGCAAGTGCTACTCTGAGAGGAAGAGGTTGGCGCAGGAGAGGAATTCGTGGCGAGCAGCATCAAACCAGTTAGAAAACTAATGGCTCGAAAAAACATGAGAATCGATACCAAAAACTGTTCTGGTAGGATTATATACTTAGATAATAGTTGTGCTGGATGCTCTACTATGTTTCAGAGATGGTGCACTGTCAAGGTTTAACGTTTTGGATTTGGTGGGAGTGCCTGGTGGACTAAAATGCAAAGAACTAATTGCCATTGATCACAGGAGACTTTACGAAGCAGAAAACTCAGCGTTGGAGCCACCAGAGAATCAAGAATAAGAAGAATCTGAAAAAAGGGAGGGTAAACAACACGAGAAATTAGATAAATATGGGTCTAGGATGCATTAGTGTCATGCGTCTCAGGTAGAGAAACAAGCTTTAAATTTAACTTGAACTTCCTGGAAGTTAACTTTTTTTATGTTCGTGGAAACATTGGTCAAAAATTATTAAAGATGTATGAAATTTTGTATACTGTCTTAAAGCACACTTAACTAAAAAGCAGACTATTCTTATGACTTAATTTGAAAATTAAAGACTTATTAAAGAAAAAACTACGAGTTAATTACTGAAATTTTTTGATAATCATAATCAAAAGTTTTTGAACCACAAGTTATGATAGCAACAGCTTTTTAAAAGTCTGCTGTAAACATAATAAATTTGCAGAAAAATTCAAGCTTCTTCTTTGTTTTCATATCGACATATGTGTACCTGTGCTGTACATAGATAATTAACATGCTTTATTTCACTTGTAATACAAAATACAACCCAGAAAAAAAGTATGAGATCGAAAGCTGTAGTTCACACATGAGATACTTCACAAAAGATCTGATGAAAGATAGTTAAACACTATGTGGACTTACAACTCTTGTTCTTTGAGCAATACTATTTAGAAAAACAACAAATTTTTCAAGATTTCCTCTAGTGTTCACGAACCAGTCTCCGTAATAGAGAGTAGCGGCGAAATTGCGGATGAGCCTTTTTTCTTTAATTACGGCGCAGCTGGCATTAGAATGAGGACTTTAGCAGTTGTCAAAGCTTAAGACAAACTGTCAGTGGAAATTCTTGGTGCTCCACGTAATTGCGAGTAATAAATAAATCGCTGTTTAATTTACAACGATAATGATAATTGTTTAACACATTCAGTTGTCGTAATGAGGTTTTTTTTCAGGTGTTCCCTGTGGTATGAGGCGAAAGCCGGAACTAGAATTCCCTCCAAAAGATCCCCAATTGAGATACGCTGTATCCTACTCCCACCCTTTTGGGATTTCTGGGTGAAAATGACGAAGTCCTATATCAGCCTGCCCTCTTCTCACGAGATGTCAGACGACCGACAGCAATATAGGTATATCATATATGTCGACCAAGTCATCGACTTTGCTCTATATACAAATGTACTTTCATATGCACTGTGGCTTCATTTTTATCGGACAGATTGAAAATTAAAAGTAGTTCGCATCACCCTGTTCTGACCTAGGTTTTCGAGGGTTATTCTTTGGTCTAAGACAAACGCCTGAACTGCGAATCAACTCTTAAACATTCCCAACTGGGATTTTCTCTGCACCAGTACCGGCTCATATGATGCTTGGCTGAAAAGTCAGCTGGTGCTCGACTGAAAAGTCTGACTACATGGCTCATCAGCCGAATGACCCGCCCTACCTGGAGAATGAAAGGTAATATAGCGCTTGCTTAAACATCGAAAGTTTTCGGCATTTCTGCAGCTCACTTAAATCATAAAAACGTATGCAAATCTGCATATAGCTCATAATATCTTGTGAAAGGAGTGTTTGCTCTGCCTTCAGCCAATATTTGGATAGTAACTGAATTTTGTGATCCTTCTTGACTTAGATGGCTCCTTGCAGTCAAATTGCATCTACCTAACGAAACAAGCGAGCAGGAAACACTGTATTTCAGTCAAATTAATAGCAAACCAAATGATTACCGTAAAAGCCATAGTTTTGAATTTAATTAATTCTAACTAACAAGTAATTACAACACCAGAATCAGTGACTTCAATAACAATTAGAGATTTACTCTGTACTGAACACTGAACGTAGCCTGAAACTAGAACAATTCATAGACTACGTTATCGTTGCTGTCTTCAGCCTGAGGACTGGTTTGGTGCAGCTCTACAAGATATTCCATTCTGCGCAAGCCTCACCGTCTCCGAATGCTTCATCAAGCTATATCCTTCTGAGTCTGATTACTGTGTTCATCTCTTGGTCTCCCTGTGGAAATTTTACCCTCCACACTTCCCTCCAACACGAAACTGACGATTCCTTGAGGTCTGAGAATGTGTCCTATCAACAGATCCCTTCTTTTCGTCAACTTGTGCCACAAATTTCTTTTCTCCTCAATTCTCTTCAGTACCTCCTCATTAGTTGCGCGATCTACCCATCTAATCTTCAGCATTCTTCTGTAGCGCTACTTGTCAATAGCTTTCATTCTCTTCTTAACTGCCGTCCGGTGTGGCCGAGCGGTTCTAGGCGCTTCAGTCAGGAACCGTGCGACCGCTACTGTCGCAGGTTCGAATCCTGCCTCAGGCACGGATGTGTGTGATGTCCTTAGGCTAGTTAGGTTTTATGTAGTTCTAAGTTCTAGAGGGACTGATGACTTCAGATGTTAAGTCCCATAGTGCTCAGAGCCATTTTTTCTTCTTAACTGCATTTCGCCTATGTTTCACTTCCATACAAGGCTGCACCCCAGACAAATGCCTTCACAAAAGCCATTCTAATACTTTAATCTATATTCAATGGTAAAAAATATCTCTTCTTTAGAAATGCTATTCTTGTCATTGCCTTTCTACTTCGGGCGTTATCAATTATTTTAGGATCCAAATAGGAATATTCAACTACTGCTTTTGGTGTCTCATTTCCTGTTTTAATTCCCTCAGCATTTAATTCCACTTCATTTCTTTACCTTTGTTTTGGTTTTGTTAATGTATATCTTATATTCCCCTTTCAAGACGCTGTCCATTTCGTTCAACTCCACTTCCACGTCCTTTGCTGTCCCTGACAGAATTACAATGTCATTCGCAAACCTCAAAATTCTTAGTTCTTCTGGCTGCACTTTAATCCCTATTCTAAATTTCTCTTTGCATTTCTTCACAGTTTGCTCATTGTACGGATAGATTAACATTATGGATAGGCTACAACCGTGTCTGACTCCATTCTCAACCTAGCTACCATTTCATGCCAGTTGACTCTTTATAGCTGCCGTCTGGTTTCTGTACAAGTTGTAAATAATCTTACGTTCCCTATTGTTTACTCCTGCTAGCTTAAAAATGCACAGAGTATATTGTAGTCAACGCTGTCAAAAGCTTTCTCCAAATCAACGAATGCTATGAACGTACTTTTGCCTTCCCTTAACCTCTCTTGTAAGATAAGTCTTAAGAGCAGTATGACCTAGCGTGATCCAACATTTCTCCGGAACCCAAATTGATCTTCCCAGAGGTCGTCTTTTACCAGTTTTTCCATTCTTCTTTAGCTAATAATTCGTGTCAGTACACTGCAACGGTGATTCATTAAACCGATAGTACGATAATATTCAGACCCGTCAGTACCTACTTTTTTGAAATTATTACATTATTCTTGAAGTCTGAAGGTAGTTTCCCTGCCTCATATGCCATGCATATCGGCTGGAATGGTTTATTCATGGTTGGGTCTCCCAAGGATATCAACAGTTGTGAGGGAATGACGTCTACAGCAGGGCTGTTTATCGGCTTGAGTCTTTCAGTGTTATCTTAAATTCTTCTGGAAGTCTTACATCTCTTATTTGATCTTCATGTACTTCTTTCTTCCTTTCTATGATACTGTCTTCAAGTTAATTTCCCTTATACAGCTAGCAGGCGTCCGTGTTTTGCCGCGAGAGTTCCGGTTTCCGTATAAAATTCCTAATACACCGAGAAAATCATTCGGGACACATAATTGTCCTGGTTTTCAACTTAGAACCGAAATGGGTGCAATAATATTTGTAAAAAATAATTTTTCTAGAAGTAGAACGTTACAGAAATATGTATTTTCACAATACTCTATATAGACCTATAGCATTTGTTTTAACTCGTGTTATGCCTAAGGAAGGAGTAAAATATATGTTGAAAAGAAAAGCAGTTATTACCTACCTCCACCTCAGACTATACGCCCTTTCACTTTATGGTTCTCGAGACAAGTGAAACGAAAACCAAAACCAAGGGAGGTGCAAAGGAGCATCACTTAAACCATTTCTCCTAACGAAACTGAAAATGAAGTTAATTTTGAGGACCATGTGAGCGATGCACCGTCTGTTAGCAGTGCTTATTAGATACTGTTTGCATCACATGCACGCTTGCCCTAACAGTCTGCAGTCAAACGAAATCTTAAATTGTAGACTGAAACGTATCATTTGTATATGTTTACTTATCTGCAGTATTATACAGCTTCTAAGATTAACAAACTGTAACTGAGTAAATAGTAAGTGACTAAGCATTGCAGAAAACATACCCTGGCTCCTATGATAGAAAAATATATCATCATCATCATCATTTAAGAGTGATTATGCCTTTCAGCGTTCAGTCTGGAGCATAGCCCCCTTATAAAATTCTTTCACGATCCCCTATTCAGTGCTAACATTGGTGCCTCTTCTGATGTTAAACCTATTACTTCAAAATCATTCTTAACCGAATCCAGGTACCTTCTCCTTGGTCTGCCCCGACTCCTCCTACCCTCTACAGCTGAACCCATGAGTCTTTTGGGTAACCTTGCTTCTCCCATGCGTGTAACATGACCCCACCATCTAAGCCTGTTCGCCCTGACTGCTACATCTATAGAGTTCATTCCCAGTTTTTCTTTGATTTCCTCATTGTGGACCCCCTCCTGTCATTGTTCCCATCTACTAGTACCTGCAATCATCCTAGCTACTTTCATATCCGTAACCTCAACCTTGTTGATAAAGTAACCTGAATCCACCCAGCTTTCGCTCCTATACAACAAAATTGGTCGAAAGATTGAACGGTGCACAGATAACTTAGTCTTGGTACTGACTTCCTTCTTGCAGAAGAGAGTAGATCGTAACTGAGAGCTCACTGCATTAGCTTTGCTACACATCGCTTCCAGTTCTTTCACTATGTTGCCATCCTGTGAGAATATGCATCCTATGTACTTGAAACCGTCCACCTATTCTAACTTTGTTCCTCCTATTTGGCACTCAATCCGTTTATATTTCTTTCCCACTGACATTACTTTCGTTTTGGAGATGCTAATCTTCATACCATAGTCCTTACATTTCTGATCTACCTCTGAAATATTACTTTGCAAACTTTCAATCGAATCTGCCATCACAACTAAGTCATCCGCATATGCAAGAATGCTTATTTTGTGTTCACATATCTTAATCTTATCCAGCCAGTCTATTGTTTTCAACATATGATCCATAAATAATATGAACAACAGTGGCGACAGGTTGCAGCCTTGTCTTACCCCTGAAACTACTCTGAACCATGAACTCAATTTACCGTCAACTCTAACTGCTGCCTGACTATCCATGTAAACACCTTTAATTGCTTGCAAAAGTTTGCCTCCTCTTCCATAATCTGGTAGAACAGACAACAACTTCCTCCTAGGAACCCGTTCATATGCCTTTTCTAGATCTATAAAGCATAGATACAATTCCCTGTTCCACTCATAACACTTCTCCATTATTTGCCGTAAGCTAAAGATCTGGTCCTGACAACCTCTAAGAGGCCTAAAACCACACTGATTTTCATCCAATCGGTCCTCAACTAATACTCGCACTTTCCTTTCAACAATACCTGAGAAGATTTTACCCACAACGCTGATTAAAGAGATACCTCTGTAGTTGTTACAGTCTTTCCTGTTTCCATGTTTAAAGATTGGTGTGATTACTGCTTTTGTCCAGTCTGATGGAAGCTGTCCCGACTCCCAGGCCATTTCAATTATCCTGTGTAGCCATTTAAGACATGACATTCCACTGTATTTGATGAGTTCCGACCTAATTTCATCCACTCCAGCTGCTTTATTGCACTGCAATCTATTGACCATTTTCTCCACTTCCTCAAATGTGATCCTATTTCCGTCATCATTCCTATCCCATTCTACCTCGAAATCTGAAACATTACTTATTGTATTTTCACCTACATTGAGCAACTCTTCAAAATATTCCCTCCATCTGCCCAAGGCATCCACGGGATTCACCAGCAGTTTTCCTGACCTGTCCAAAATACTTGTCATTTCCTTCTTACCTCCCTTTCGAAGACTGCTAATTACATTCCAGAATGGTTTTCCAGCAGCTTGACCCATAGTCTCCAACCTGTTTCCAAAGTCTTCCCAAGATTTCTTCTTGGATGCTGCAATTATCTGTTTGGCTTTGTTTCTCTCTTCAACATAACTTTCTCTGTATACCTGAGTTCTAGTATGTAGCCATTTTTGATACGCCTACTTTTTCCTTTTACAAGCTGCCTTGACTGTGTCATTCCACCAAGCTGTTTGCTTCTTCCTGCTTTTACACACTACTGTTCCAAGACATTCTTTAGCCACTTCTAGTACTGTGTCCCTGTACCTTGTCCATTCCTTTTCCAATGACTGTAGTTGACTACATTTAACTACCTGGTACCTTTATGAGATCGCTGTTACGTACTTGTGCCTGATTTCCTTATCCTGAAGTTTCTCCACTCTTATCCTCCTACATATGGACATGACAACATGCACTTTCGGCCTCACAATCCCAATTTCACTGCAGATTAAATAATGATCAGTGTCATCAAAGAATCCCCTGAATACACGTGTGTACCTAACAGCCTTCCTGAATTCCTGATCTGTTATTATATAGCCAATGAGAGATCTGGTTCCCCTGCCTTCCCAAGTATATCGGTGAATGTTCTTATGTTTAGAAAAGGAGTTTGTGATTACTGAGCCCATACTGACACAGAAATCCAAGAGTTGTTTCCCGTTCCTGTTGGCCTCCGTATCCTCTCCAAATTTACCCATAACTTTTTCATACCCTTTTGTTCGATTTCCAATCCTGGCGTTAAAATCACCCATGAGCAGAAAGAACACAGTCCTTGTCCTTTGCTCTAACAACTACATCAATGAGTGCCTCATAAAAACTATCCATCTTATCTTGATCTGTCCTTTGACAATAATCCTAATTTTCTTGCTAGACACTGCCAAATCTATCCACATTATTCGTTCGTTTACATACCTTATTGCAACTACGCTGGGTTCCATTTCTTTCCTGATGTAAAGCCCTACACCCCATTGTGCTATTCCTGCTTTGACTCCTGACAGGTAGACCTTGTATTCTCCCACTTCCTCTTCTTTCTCACCCCTTACCCGAATGTCACTAACAGCTAAAACGTCCAGCCCCATCTTACTTGCAGCCTCTGCCAGCTCTACCTTCTCCCCAGAGTAGCCGCCATTGATATTAATAGCTCCCCATCTCATTACCATTTGTTTGCCAAGTCGTATCTTAGGAGTCCCTGGTTTGTCAGTTAGAGGTGGGACTCCGTCACCTCCAAAGGTCCGAGGCATTTTGCTCTGATTGTTGCCAGCATCATATTTAAAGTACCAGGGAAGCAGGTTGCTAGCCTTACTTGCCCTGAGTCCCATTGGGTATTACCCCTAACGGTTGAGGGACTAACCGGTGGATTTGGTAGTCTTTGCCGTATGAGCACAAAGGTGACCACGACTCAGAATATGTCCGAGATGCCCAGCCTTATTCCAAAGTAACTGGTATCCCGACTGTCGGGACCACTTCCTTGGCCACTCATACGTTGCCCGTGGTTCATGACCTAGGACATGACTACAGGAACCCACACCATGAACCACAGAAAAATATATACCAGTCTTTTTTATTTTCGAAGAAAACAATTTTAATTATGTGTAACTACATGAAGATAAATTCTTGCTACTGGTTCTTCAGCTGCTGCATCGTCATAGGCCTATGATCGATTTCAAAATATCACGATAGCTGGCAAGAAAGGTAAGCGTAAGTGTAGTAATGAAGCTGGATGTAAAGTACACACAAGTTCCTGGTTTTTTCTCTCAGAAATCTAGCCAATCTACCTCTGTCTAATCCTTCCAAATTTCAGCCTTCCCTTCATTGCTTGGTAATGGTTTTCCTTCTCAGCTCTTGATACTCATAACGCTGCTTCTCTTCTCTCAAAGGCCTTTTTAAATTTCCTGTAGGAGGTATCTACCTTTTCCCTATTATACAACCATACATATTATAAGAAAGGATGTCCGTGTGTGTATGCATGCGTGTGTGTGTGTTTCACATCACCTCCTAAACTACCGCAGCGATTTCAACCGAACCTGGTACACACATCCTTCGTTGCCAGATAACAATCGCTGTGGCGGTAAGAACCACCTAACTAACATAGTTTGGTAGATTTGACGTGGAAACAATTAAATGCGTGAAAAACTACCGCATTCTTCATGACGCTTAAATTTATTACTCCTTGCTACTATTAAAATACTATTCGTAGCATATTTCGCAGAGAGTATCCACATACGCCGCTGAATGTACCTACGGATTCTACGACACGTAGTTCAAGAGATATGACGTCATAAACACTGAGATGCGTGAAAAATAGCCACTTCATGCATGAAGTTTTAATACATTTATTTTCTACTATTAAGACACTCGTACAATCGAATCAAATTAAGGAAATCCTTGAAAACTGGCTACGTTTTTGACAACTTTCAAAGTGCAAAGCACAAACGGCTGTAGGTGAAAACAGTAGCGGTCTATACAGCTATGAAGAGGCGCTGACGTAGGTAAATTTAAAAAATCGCGTTGTGTACACGTAAAAAAAAAAAAGCAGCTGCACCCATTGTACAGAAACTGCCTGAAATCATGTTTATTAACCTGGATACTGTTCTTATACATTTGAACATTATGCATATTTCTTTGTAAGACTATTCCATAATTTTAAAGGTGTTTTCACGAATACACGGGAATGAAATTTTTTCGATGCTTATCAGCAGACACAGTCAATTTTTTTTTGTTTCTAACAGGAAATCGACAAAATGAATGCCCAGGCAATGTCGGGTTTGTCAGCTGGTGCCTCTATAGACTTAGATTTGTCCGCTAGCCATCTCTACTTAGCAGTTATGCACTTTCGTCAGTCATAGTATTTAGACGTTTGTAATTCCTTTCGCATGCTTCATTTGTGAATTTTTATACTTTCTCCTTTCATCAGTTAAATTCAATATCTCCTATGACATCCAAGGGTTTCTAATAGGCTTTGTCTTTTTAACTATTTGATTCTCTGCTGCCTTCACTGTTTCATCTTTCAAAGCTACCCATTCGTCTTCTACAGCATTACTCCCCCCCCCCCGTGTCAGTCAATCGATGCCTAATGCTCACTTTGAAACTCTCAAAAACCTCTCGTTCTTTGCACTTATCCAGGTCTCATTTCCTTTATTTCGTACCTTCTTGTAAAATTCAAAAGAAAAGCTAGGCTTCATACGGCGACCTTGCATTTGCGTCTTACACTCGCTAATTATCGTTGGTAGGTTGACATCTACCGCTCGCGACACGATAACGTAATTTTTGGTGCTTTTATGTACATTACAACAATCTTAAGTGTGGGTATTCACTAAAACATCGTCCGTTAGAAAATGTGTAATTCCTCCGCGCGTCCATAGCTGTGAAGTCGTTCACCTGGGGAAACATGTATTTTTTTTGTCATCTGTTATCTGACTGGTTTGTTGCGGCCCGCCACGAGTTCTTCTCTCGTGGCGAACACTTCATCTCAAGTAGCACTTGCACCCCACGGCCTCAATTATGTGTTTGACGTTTGGCAATTTCTGCATTCTTCTGCAGTTTTTACCCTCTGGTTCAACGGGAGTTATTTCCCGATGTCTAGCAGATGTCCTATCGACCTCTCTCTGTTTCTTGTCAGTATTACCCATACATTCCTTTATCGCTGATTCTACGGAGAACTTCCTCATTCCTTACCTTATTAGTCCATCTTATATTCGATCTCCTTCTACAGCTCCACATTTCAGACACTTTGATCCTCTTCTGTTACAGTTTTCCCACAGTCCGTGTTTTATTACCATACAAAGTCGTGCTCCAAACTTACATTCTCAGAAATTTTTTCTTCTGACGTTAAGGGGTATATTTGATACTAGTAGATTTCTTTTGGCCGGGTATGTCCTCTTTGCCTGTACTAGTCTGCTTTTTATGTCCTCCTTGCTTCGTCCGTCATGTGTTATTTTGATTCCAAGGTTACAGAATTCAATAATGGTTCAAATGGCTCTGAGCACTATGGGACTTAACATCTGAGATCATCAGTCCCCTAGAATTTAGAACTACTTAAACCTAACTAACCTAAGGACATCACACACATCTATGACCGAGGCAGGATTCGAACCCGCGACTTATGCAGCAGAGCGGTTCCGGACTGAAGCGCCTAGAACCTCTCGGTCACACGCGGCCGGCTAGCAGAATTCATTAACTTCATCTACTTCGAGGTAGCAGGATTCATTAGCTTCGTCAACTGTCCAGTTGCTAAGTACTCATGAGACTGTTCATTCCATTGAATAGGTCCTGTAATTCTTCCTCCTTTTCACTGAGGATAGCAAAGGCATCAGAGAATCTTATCAGTTATATTCTTTAACGCAAAATTTTAATCCCAGTCTTTAACATTTCCTTCATTTTTGTAATTGCTTCTCCGAAGCATATATTGAACAGTTGGGGTGAAAGACTACATCCCTGTCTTGCACCCATTATAATCGGAGCACTTCGTTTTTAGTCTTCCAGTCTAATTGCTACTACTGGTTCTTGAAAAATTGTATAATATCCATCTTTCCCTATAGGTTACTCCTATTTTTCTGAGAATTTCGAACATTTTGCACCATTTCACTATGTCGAAAGTAGTGGGATAAAGTGGGTTCTGCACCAGTTTTGACACCAAACTAAGATGCCAATTAATTAAATTGATCAATTAAATCAGCCCCCTTTTGCCCATTGCTCTGCTAATCGATTTATGACCCCTTGGGGTTGATTTATGACCCCCTGCAATAATAAGTCCTCCTTAGAAATCTTCCCCACCCCTCCTCCTCATCCCCCACCCCTCTGGGAAAAGAGGCACTTTTCTTCATCCTTCCCCAGTTCAGTTCTGAGCCACTTTTCCCGCTTCTGGGAAATCTCTCAGCCCTTCCTTCCCCAATTCCCTCCTTATCTCTTGGTCTGGAAAATGGCGGGAAAAAACATTCAGTCTGCGCTGAGCAGTTGGTGTGGGAAGATCCCGCGACACAAAATTCAAATCAGTGTCAATTGACATAATAATATATTGTTCAATTCCATTTGCATATTTTTAAATTAATCAGTTGACAGGAATAGGTCTCCTCCCTGGTAGGAAATAGCTCAATTGTAATACCACCGCTCTTATTACATCATCTCATATCCTACTGGTGGATAATGGTACAGATAGGTCAAAATCCTTACTACTTCAATCTCACAACTCATCGGTTTCCCAGAAATATTGAGGCACTTTTGATTGATCACTACAGCTCATTTGCATATGTGTTGGGAAATATCTTATCAGATTGATTCACTGGGCAGAATATTGTAACTTGTGGGCGAAAAGCTCGCTTAAAACAATCATCGCATCCCATATCTGGTCAAAAATGCCTTCTGATCGCCTCATCTGCAGGCGTGCTGCCTGGCCAGAAAAATAGCGTGATCTTATATTACCACCAACACACAAGGTTAATGCACATTTATCCATGTATCTGCCTCTCTTCCCCCTCCCCAGTGAGTAGTATAGCACACTGCATAGCTTAAGTTCACTTCATTTTACACCGATTATCAGCCATAATGAAGCATTCCTGTAATCGAATTAATGATGCTGATGAGGGTTGTAGATGCCCTATCTGGATGTTGACACTGCAGATATGAATCTAAAAATAAATATGCATGTGTATTTGCATGTTCATGTAGGCATGATCTAATGGTCATTTTTGTGTTATAAATGACTGCATGCTAACTTCACTGAGGGGGGACAAAACTTTAAACCCACTCATGGAGACAATAAGTGGTCTGGAGGCAGATAGTTGGTTTGAGAGGGTTGAAATAGCACCACTAAGCATAGAGGACTGTATTCATAAGTACAAATCATCATCACCATTATCATCATCAGAAGTCTTTGCGCTCATTACTGAGTTTCATGACTCCATGAACCAAGTGGCTCCATCCTGGATGGTCACTAGCTTCTCTTAGAGTCTACTGAAGAGGTAGTTCCTCTCTTTCAGTACATTTTACGTGTCAGCCTCTGTGCCAGCACCAAAGAGCAGATGCACCTATAAGATACTTGTCTTTGACCTTAAGGGTCCATGCTTCGCAACAATAAAAGAAGACGGAAAAAACAAGTGTTTCTACAAGATATACCTTTGTCGTATTCGATACTGCTCTGTTCTTCCAGATCTTGGTGAGCTTTTTCATGGCCGCTTGCCCTAGTGTGAACCGTCTCCTTATCTCATCTTCACAGCTTCCTCTATTGCAGATGGTTGACCCCAAATAGATGAAAGGATGCACTCCTTCCAGTTCCTTTAATCGACCTGTGAGTTGAACCTGTGCTCCATGATCAATTATCATGAGTCTGACTTACTCAGATTGAGATCAAATCCATATGACAGACTAATGCCCTTTACTTTTGTTAGTACCTCAACGAGCTCATATTCACTGCTGGCTAAAACCACTATGTCATCAGCAAATCGAAGGTTGATAATAGTTCTGTCAGCAATTGCGATACCTTTAATCCAAACATCAATAGAATTCCTAATGACATATTCTGCAATAAGTAGTAACGGCAGCAATTGATAGATTTATACCAAATAAATTAACAAACGAAAGAGCTGATCCTCTTTGGTACACAAAACGGGGGCAGAACACTGTTGCAGAAACAACGAAACAAAAATGCCAAATTTAAACAGACGCAAAATCCCTAAGATTGGCGATTTTTTTTTAACGGAAGCTAGAAATATAGCGCGAAATTGCATGCGAGATGCTTATAACAGTTTCCACAACGAAACTTTGTCTCGAAACCTGGCAAACAATCCAAAGAGATTCTGAGCGTATGTGAAATATGTTAGCGGCAAGAAACGATCAAATCCTTCTCTGCGTGATAGCAATGGAGATACTATCGAAGGTAGTGCTGCCAAAGCAGAGTTACTGAACACAGCCTTCCGAAATGCCTTCACAAAAGAAGACGAAGTAAATATTCCAGAATTCGACTCAAGAGCAGTGTCAACATGTGTAACGTACAACTAAATATCCTCGGAGTAGTGAAGCAACTTAAATCACTTTATAAAAGCAAGTCTTCAGGTTCAAACTGTATACCAATTAGGTTTCTTTCAGAGTATGCTGATGCATTAGCACCATACTTAACAATCATATACAACCGTTCGCTCGACGAAAGATCCGTACCCAAAGACTGGAAAGTTGCACAGGTCACAACAATATTCAAAAAAGGTAGTAGGAGTAATCCACTTAATTATAGCTACTGTCCATGTACTGGAGTTATGTGCCCTTTGCGTGGTAGCTTTTTAGTCGACTTTTTCTCAACGCTGCTTTTATCGGCTAAACCAGTATCTACCATCCCAGAGTGAAGGAACAGACAACGTGAAACATATCCAGGCTGGTGGACTGATTGCTTAAAGGATAGTGAGAGAACAACCCGCCGTGCGGTAGTAGCTCTTGACACAGTAGGTGTGTCTGTTTAAGTTTAGGGACACTACAACCACAACATCGGTTCTTAGGATAGCTGAACGAAATCGTTTCATTCACAGCTGGAATTGAGACACGGCTCATATCCTCAAGACTAAAAATACACGTGTTAATTAGTCGAAGGAGGACCGTGCTCACAGGAAGTAAACGTTATAAGCATATGCACTACATTCACGTGTAATAACTAACGTGGCAATGGAAGGAGCAAAATAGAACAAATGAAAGTACTAACTAATAGTAGATCATGTAAGGAGTTGGAGGGTGTAGTACAGATGCGAAGATTAACTGATTGAGATACTATGGGACAAGTCTGTCCTAACACATCGCCTCAAGATGACGAGCGTGAACTTGGGGAAACACTTCTTATTTGTACATCTTTAGCGCTGGTCATGATTTATTTCAACCGAAAGGAAACTACTTTTCCCACATTGTTCTTTCAGGTACCTTCAGCAGTCTCCGTCGATCTCACCCCATGCGACTCACAGCAACGAAGGTACACTTCGCATGTCGACAGATAATCGATTCCACTCTAAATGGTTTAAATGGCTCTGAGTACTATGGGACTTAACATCTGAGGTGATCAGTCCCTTAGAACTTAGAACTACTTAAACCTAACTAACCTAAGGACATCACATACATCCATGCCCTAGGCAGGAATTGAACCTGCGACTGTAGCGGTCGCGCGGTTCCAGACTGAAGCGCCCAGAACCGCTGGGCCATACCGGCCGGCGATTTTACTCTGAATGCAACTAAACGTAAATAAAAACATACAGGGAGGTCCATCTGAAGTTTCGGATGAGATTATCTCGAAAACTATACATCGGGTAAAAATTGTTGGTAAGAGAAGTTCGTAAGCTCAAAGGGGGACATGAAATGATACTACATGTGGCATCCAGCCCCCTTGGGTGCGGCGGTGGGCAACTTTTGAATCTGAAATGGAAATACCCATCTTTTATTGCAGATTCGGATTCTCCATAAAAAAAAAGTAATCAAGTTTTGTCTCAAACATTTTTTAAACCATTGACAGATGGCGCTGAAAACGAGAAAAAGTGAAATTGGATAAGAACTCTGATTTATTCAGAATTGTCCGAGAAAAACGCATCAAATCGATGAAAACGTGCACCAATTCTTTCGTTACACCGAATTAAGCAATTTTTGTACAAAATGTACTGTATCCTACTGTTAGCGTTACCCAGGAACAACGACGTGGACGTAGTAGAATGATGTTCCCATGGGGTGCTTCATTAGTGTGAGTCCCCTTGATTCTCACAATTTGAGGTGTTTAATTAACGAAATTAGCCACGAAGAAATGGTTCAAAATTAGCCCCATTTGCTTCAATGCATAAAGTCAATCGTCTGCGAAAGTTTTCCACAATTCTGAGCGGCACATGCCGTGGTATGGCTGCACACGCTCTTCGAATGCGTTGCTCCATATCGTTTCAGGTTGTGGGTTGTCTTTCATAAAAATATTTTTTAAATACCTCCACAAGAAAAAATCCGGAGATGTTACGTCTGGTGAACATGGAGGCCACTGAAATCGTCCTATCCGCCGACCAGGGTACCGTAAATTTAAAATGTTTCGCACATTTTTAGCATAATGGGGAGCTTCTTCGTCCTGTTGGAACGACATTCGTTTCCTAGTTTCTAAATCAACATCTTCCATTAGCTCCAACAAATCCTCGCGGAGAAGTTGCAAATAAGATTCCTCAGTGACATTTCGGACAAAAAAATACGGTCCTATCAAGTAACAGTTAAAAATTCCAAACCAGGCCATTAACGACCGTTTGTGTTGATTGTCAACGGGTCTGTGCCAGTGTGGATTGACAGGGGATCAATAATGACAATAATGACGATTTAATTTGCCATTGGTTTTGAATGTGGCTTCATCGGTGAACATAACATACCAAAAAATATCATTGTCACCTCTCATCATTTCCAAGCCCCATTGGCAGAAATGCACCCTTTTTTGCATGTCTTTCGGCGTTAATGCATGTGTCAGTGTGGTATGGTACGCATGATATTTATGTGCCTTGAAAGTCTCAAAACAGTTGATTTCGGTATTTCAGTCTGTCTCTGAATCGTACGACTACTAATTTCGGAATCCAGTTGACCACAGGCGAGAGCGGTAAGGATACGAGCGTCATTTTCATTGTATCTGCGATGACGAGGTGGACAGTGCATGTATCCATTTCGAGCTCGTTGAGTGCAATGTCGAATAATGTTTTCGCTTGGATGTCGTCTGTTTGGGAAACGATCCACATACAATTGCGCAGCTGCAGCGTAATTGTTTTGGCATTCACCTAAAATTAACGTCATATTAACAATCTCTGTAGGATGATAGTGAGCCATGTTTCGCTCAAGAATAATTTACTCTCGTCAGTTGATGTTTACGGTACATAATTTGAAAGTGAAGGGACGTCTGATCGCATTGCGCCGACCTTTATACTGAGCAATAGTTCGCAGTTCGGCCACGGTAGCGCCACAGTCGGGTGAGTAATGCAATGGTAAAGAGTTCCCGAACGAGATTTTAATTGCATTCCGCCTCCCTCCGTCAAAAACTGTGGCGGGTAGGATGCATTTGGTAAAACAATAGCTTAGTTTGGCGTAATGAAAAATTGGTGCACATTTTGTATCGATTTGATACGTCCTTCTCGGGTCATTCTAAATAAATAGGAGTTCTTCGCCAGTTTTAGTGTTTCTCGATTTCAACGCCATCTGTCAATGGTTTAAAAAGATGTTTCAGACAAAAGTTATTGCTTTCTTATGGAGAATCCGAATCTGCAATAAAAAAAATGGGGCTTTGCATTTAAGATTTAAAAGTTGCCCCCTCCCCACGTAAAGGGGGGTATCATTTGATGTCCCCCTCTGAATTTACGAACTTGTCTTACCCACTATTTTTGCCAGATGTATAGTTTTCGAGATAATCTCATCCGAAACTTCAGATGGACCACCCTGTATACATTAGGCTTTCATGCCTTTGTGTGGGACATATCGTCCCAAAATTGAAGTAAAACCAGTCCTGAAAAAGGTTTTCTGGGGGTTTCTGTGGGCAGTAAGGCAAATGCAGTAACAGGAAATTCTGTCCCAAATATTCCCAATTGGGAATTCTTTGGCGGCACTAACAGCTCGCCTGTGACAAGAGACTGCAGCTAGTCTGGAATCGAACAACCTATTCTACCTTTATGGATAAGGGAAAATAGTTGCGAATTAAACTGAACATAAAAGAGAATGTGCTTTAGCAATGTGAGAGGATACACTGCAGATAACTCTCTAAAGGCTGCAAATTGTGGTCTATATATCTCTTACGCTGTTACATGCATGGTCTGTTGAAGTCAGAAGACATTACAACCGTAACCACGGTTCTTAAGCTAGCTGAATAAACATCGTTGCGTTTATGGCGGCTATAAAGACACAGTTCATCAGGTTTAATATCAGACTCACTATGTTTTCCGTTAGTTCACGTAAGCGCTTACACTTTCTGCCGTTAAAAAAGAACATTTCAGAGATCGTCGTTCATTTCGAACGACTGTTCTTAACGAGTCGGTGTAGCTGGATCCCTGCTTAGGACAAAGAGCCAGAGACCAGAGTTGTACGAGGTAGGGACGGCGATGGCCCACACCTCAATTACCGGCGACCTGCGCGCCGGGTAATACTTCACCAATTACGGTCGGCCCGAAGAAGAACAAGAAGAGTGGCGTTAACTCGTACAGCACATTGTTTAAGCAGCGGGCCCCCTAATGAGGCACCGGAGGTTGTCGTAATAAGGTACAGCCGCAATTCGCGCGGCCCTTCCCAATTTTCGGGCCAGTTGCTCGCGCCGTGCGACCCCATGGCAGGCGCAGTTTTTCGATTATACGCGCAGATCTAATTTTCCGATAGCAGCCAGCCATTAGGCCTTAACGCCGCGGGCCGTGGGATTAACATAATGAGTCTTCCGTGTCCAGCTGGTCCTGGTACTTGTGTTATTGGGAGGACTATGCAGCTGGTCCGTTCTTCCGCCGGCCCAGGAGTTATTTCAATTAACGGTGGTGATACTACGCAATAGCTTCGTCGTAAGCTGTGGGCTTAGAGATGCGCTGCTAGGTTCCGTACCGGGGAACGTGCTCTTGGTTGTTCCTAGCAGATTAAATATATGTGCTGGACCAGGATTCTAACCTAGAACCTTGCCTTTCATGAGCAATGCACTTAGAGGCTGAGCTGTCCAGCCCCTCAGAAATTTAGTTCTGCTAAGCTATTTCTCGGCCAATATCCTTTCTTCCAAGAGTGCTAGTTCCGCAAGGTGAGCAGGAGAACGTCTGTGAAGCATAGAAAGTAGGAGAGAGGTACTAACGCAAGTCAAGCTGTGAGGGGAGTGGGGGTCTTGAGTCATTCACGGACATCACACTCGGTGGTTCATTAAGTGTAGATGTTTTAGTAAAGCACAAAGTGAGCGAAGACAGTCTGATGAAGACGGGGGCGCACGAGGTGTAAATTAGTGGTTTATTGTTGTTACGAAGTGAATCATTTCTGCAGCTTCAAGTACGTTGTGAAAAAGAATCCTTGGCACTGAAGGGTTGACGTTATTTGCGTCAAAATAAAAAAATATGTTTATACACTATGTGGTCAAAAGTATCAGGACACCTGGCTGAAAATGACGTACAAGTTCGTGGCGCCCTCCATCGGTAACGCTGGAATTCAGTATGGTGTTGGCCCTCCTTAGCGCTGATGACAGCTTCCACTCTCACTCTTGTTCTGGAAGATTTTTTGGCGAATGGCACCCCATTATTCACGGAGGAGAGGTATCGATGTCGGTCGGTGAGGCCTGGCACGAAGTCGGCGTTCCAAAACACCCCTTGGGTGTTCAATAAGATTCAGGTCAGGACTCTGTGCAGGTCAGTCTATTACAGGGATGCTATTGTCGTGTAAACACTCTGCCACAGGCCGTGCATTATGAACAGGTACTCGATCGTGTTGAAAGATGCAGTCCCCATCCCCGAATTGCTCTTCAACAGAGGGGAAGCACGAAGGCGCCTAAAACATCACTGTAGGCCTGTGCTGTGATAGTCCACGCCAAACAACAAGGGGTGCAAGCTCCCTCCATGAAAAACAAGACCACACCATAACGCCACCGCGTCCGAATTTCACTGTTGGCACTACATACGCTGGCAGATGACGTTCACCGGGCATTCGCCACACCCACACCCTGCCATCGGATTGCCACATTGTGCACCCTGATTCGTCACTCCACACAACGTTTTTCCACTGTTCAATAGTCCAATGTTTACGCTCCTTACACCAAGCGAGGCGTCGTTTGACATTTACTGCCGTGTTGTGTGGTTTACGAGCAGCCACTCCACGATGAAATCCAAGTTTTTATCAGCTCCCACCTAACTGTCATAGTACTTGCAGTGGATCGTGATGCAGTTTGGAATTCCTGTTTGGTGGTCTGGATAGACGTCTGCCTGTAATGTATCAGATTACGACCCTCTTCAACTGTCGGCGGCCTCTGTCAGTCAACAGACAAGGACGGCCTGTACGGTTTTGTGCTGTACGTGTCCCTTCGCGTTTGCCACTTCACTATCACATCGGGAACAGTGGACCTAGAGGTGTCTAAGGGTGTGGAAATCTCGCTTACAGACGTATGAAACAAGTGACACCCAATCACCTGACCAGGTTAGAAGTCCGTAAGTTGCCGGCTGGAATGGCCGTGCTGTTCTAGGCGCTTCAGTCTGGAACCGCGTGACCGCTACAGTCGCAGGTTCGAATCCTGCCTCGGGCATGGATGCGTGTGATGTCCTTAGATTAGTTAGGTTTAAGTAGTTCTAAGTTCTAGGGGACTGATGACCACAGATGTTAAGTCCCATAGTGCTCAGAGCCGTTTGAACCATCTAATCATATAAACAACGTTTTTGTTAACGTCTGTTGATTGTTTTGTAGTATTATTAAAGCTCTTCCCGGCAACAGCTGAGTACATTGTCATTGTACATCCTTGAGACCTAATCCACCCTGGTGACGTGTTAACTCCTATGTTTTTAAGGTTACTTGAAAAATGTTTGCCCGTCAGATGTACCTACCCGGACAAGCCAAAAACCAGGTTAGCAAAGTCATTAAATATGGGCGACGTTGTTACGAAATGATGTATTTTCGTGTACATATAGCGATTTATTAGTTGTACTTTCTGTATGCGATCTTTAATAGCAGCGGGTACCACGTCGAGTTCCCTTGCCAACTGCGGTTCAACATTAATTTGGGATTTGCAATAATAATGATACCCAACTGTTTTCTTCTTCCTGTTCGTTGCAACGACATGGTAGAAATGTAATTTTAATGTGGTCTTAACAATACGAGCTTAGATTTTATTGCGTTTATTTTGGCTTCTGTAGCAGCGGTGTATTCCTGTAATGGTTTCTTTGTACGTCTTAGTTATGTTTAAGTAGTTCTAAGTTGTAGGGGACTGATGACCTCAGAAGTTAAGTCCCATAGTGCTCAGAGCCATTTGAACTATTTGAAGTCCACGAGTTCCACGGAGAGCCCAATTCTGCTCTCTTACAATGTCTAATGACTACTGAGGTCGCTGATATGGATTAGCCGGCAGCAGGTGGCAGCACTATACACCTAAAATAAAAAACATATATTTTTAGTGGTGTTCGGATACTTTGTGTAAATGGGGATGCTAATAGAAGGCTAAAACGTTAAAAACGCTTTTCTTGGATTATTTGGTAACTTTACAGTGTTCATCTTTTGCACTATTTCGCACATATTTTCCGCGTTTGACTTACGAAATTCACAACCTAACATCACAATTTTTCGTGGCAGGAATACGCATTTCATCTCATTCAAGAGAATAAATAAAGCATGTATTAAGACTTTTTACACCTGAAGATGGCCCCACAGGATCCGAAATGCATCGTTTAATGAATAAAGCACGAAAAGTTGAGACTGAAGGCGTTTTTTAATTTATACCTTGAGTGTATTGTGTACAGTCACGTTTGAAGCTGCGAAATATGGGTAACATTAAATAGGAGGACTATTCAAAAAGAAGGAACAGATTTCAAACATTTATTGGTTCCAAACTACAAAAGGTAGAAATACAATTCCAATGTTCCTGGAAAGAGAAAAGTTCAAATTTTCAATGTTACATGACAAATATCAAAGCCATGGCTCTTCTCCTGTCACACGCGAAGCAGGTGGGCTCTCGTTATCGAATTCACAGCTTCAAAATTGCGATGTCGCGGACTTTCATGAGTGCGAGGCACAGAGGGGATACAAACACGGTCTTTTACTTAACCCCCCGGGAAAAGTCAGGTGTGGGTCTGAAGACCCGGGGTAGGTGACCGGTTATGAGATTCATCTTCTGTTCCTCCTTTTCCAATCCAACGTCCAGAATGGTGTCATTCAGGTAACATCGGACGTGCTTAGAGAATTTTTCTATTGTGACTTTTATCTGTAGGGTTACGTAAAAGTTTTGCTGGGTTCATATTTGATATCTGAAGCAGTGGAATTAGTCTATGTAACATCATTACTGGCCAGTACCGCTATAAGCATGACATCTACAGATTGTATGAAAACACTGGAAATAGGAAGTATTCGATACCAAATGAACTCGACAATCTCCTAAGAGATTTCATAAGAGGGATTCTTACGTAAACCAGATGGGACTGTGGAGCATATTCTTGCTTCGTCTCTACATGGGTACGGTTACCATATGATGACAGTTTCGCCAAATCTTCTGGAATTCCGCAATGAGGAAGAAATTTCTAACACTGAAAGTTTTGCTGATTGTATTACGGAGCACTAACTAAATATGGAACGAATGCAGCAACAGCGACAGCAAGAGACAAATGGACAGTTGACACTGAAAGCGTCAGACGGTCATCTACATCTACACCCATACTCCGCAAGCCATCTGACAGTGCGTGGCGGAGGGTACCCTGAGTACCTCTATCGGTTCTCCCTTCTATTCCAGTCTCGTATTGTTCGTGGAAAGAAGGATTGTCGGTATGCTTCTGTGTGGGCTCTAATCTCTCTGATTTTATCGTCATGGTCTCTTCACGAGATATACGTAGGAGGGAGCAATATACTGCTTGGCTCTTCGGTGAAGGTATGTTCTCGAAACTTTAACAAAAGCCCGTACTGAGCTACTGAGCGTCTCTCCTGCATAGTCTTCCACTAGAGTTTATCTATCATCTCCGTAACGCTTTCGCGATTACTAAATGATCCTGTAACGAAACGCGCTGCTCTTCGTTGGATCTTCTCTATCTCTTCTATCAACCCTATCTGGTACGGATCCCACACTGTTGAGCAGTATTCAAGCAGTGGGCGAACAAGCGTACTGTAACCTACTTCCTTTGTTTTCGGATTGAATTTCCTTAGGATTCTTCCAATGAACCTCAGTCTGGCATCTGCTTTAGCGACGATCAACTTTATATGATCATTCCATTTTAAATCACTCCTAATGCGTACTCCCAGATAATTTATGGAATTAACTGCTCAATGCTCTGCCAACTGGTGGGGGTGAAAGTAACCGCCGGCAGTGACGACCGATCTCGTGCAGCACAATGCACCTAATATGAAAAACGTATGTTTCTGGGGGTATCCGCATACTTTTGGTCACATAGTGTGCCCGCAGCGCCACCAGGTAACATGCAACGTCGCGGTGGGCAGTGGCCATTATGTTTGGGCTTATCAGTGTGATTCATGATCATGTTAGTGGCTATTAAATATGGGTGGGAAAAAATCGGTAAGAGCTTTTTCAGCAAAAGACAAGGTTCTGGGTTCATGTCTCGCTCCGGCGCATGATTTTATCCTTCTAGGAATTTTCTGAGGAGCGCGCACTCCGCTGCAGAGTGAAAATTCATTCTGGAAACAATCCTCGAGGCTGCTGCTAAGCTAGACCCGCGAGATATACGTGAGAACTTCCGTAAAGCTTGAAGTAGGAGAAAGTTAACGGTAGAAGCTGTGAGGCTGGGTCGCGAGTTGCGTCTGCATAGCTCAGTCGGTAAGACTATTGCCTTATAATGGCAAGGTTCTGGACAGGAGTCCTGATCCGGCACACAGATTTTTTTTTCTGCAAGAAAGATTCAAAACAGTGCCCTGTCTGCTGCAGGTGTAAAATTCGTTCTGAGCTCAGTCAGTTGTTGACTCGCGGTGATCAAGACACAGGTCACTCCATAAAACCATGTCACCTCCATCACCCCTTCCCTCGTGATACTCTTACGGTACGTGTCGCAGTTTTACAGTTCGTTTTTACGTTCTATAAATCGTGGAATTAGCTCCAATCCAAAATTACATTCGTCGAGAATCTCTTGCGCAGCGAATTGCCCCATGTGACTGGAAACGAACGCAGGTTACTTCTGTTTAGAGTAAATGGCAAAAAGTCGTAGACATAGACCAATAGCACTGACTCTAGATTCTCGAATCCTAGCGTATATTCGAAGCTTAAAAATTATGACGTTGCTTGAGGAAGACATGCTTCTCCCAAAGAATCTATTCAGATTCCTGGGCAACAAATCGTGTGAAGCACAGATTGTTTTATAAAAAAAAATCTTGCAAAAAAAAAAAACAGATACAAGTGAACAGGTAGATACCGTCTTCTCAGATTTCAGAAAGACATTCTACACTCTACTACATCCTTGGTTACTAGCCAAGACAAGATCCTAGCGAGTGTCTTCACGGATGTGAGACTGGCTTGTGGAATATACAGGGTGGTCAGAAACAGTCTGAAAAGCTTGCAAGTGTGTTTCGTGGTAGGTTGTGAGAAGAAATAACTGCTAAAAAATAGTAGATTTCGATACGTTGCGCCGTTTCCTAGTTAATTACCGTTGAAGATAGCCAATAAGGCCTTTGTGTGCAAAGTGGCCGGCAATATGCAGTTAGTGTCAGTAAATAGTTTAATCAGACAAACCGTAGTCTTTGCCAGTCAATCGCCACTCAGTGGAGAGTTAACTATTTCTTGCATTTATTTGTGTTGCAAACAGTTCAGTGATCTGCCATCTCACTTAACTTGTGTTGTTTTTCCTATTTTATGATCAATAAACTTATGTCATAATTTTTTTTATAAAAGATTAATCCAGTGTTGTTATATCAATCACCCATCAATAATTGACTACAATAATGACTTGGCCACCATTTCACTAAATTATTTCAGCATTCAAATTTATTTAGATTCCGAGAAAAGTGGTAAACTCTAATGCAGGCTAACAACAACAACGAATGTCAAAGGGCAAAATCAGTTTAGCAAATACGTGGTCTAAGTAGACAAGCGGAAGGCTTGTTAGTTAAAGTAATTGCTGTCGGGATGAAAACTCATAGTCCCCCTATAGCCATTCAGATCATACCTCAAGACCAGTTGGTCTTACAAGTTTGAACGATAAATAACTTCTACTCGTACTATACACTAATAGTCATGAATATGGACAAAATATGCGTAGTAACGAAGTTCATGTGGTTAGCACTTAGGTAGGTACCAGTTATAATATAAGCATGGTTGCTAGTCTACCGAAACCTGGTATCCTCTAGTTGTTATTACACTATACTGCGATCAGGACCGTTAGAATTGCATAAGGAAAGTTTTAATCCCGTTTTCTTTCAGCTGTAAAGAGCCATCTTACTACGTACCGATTGCTATATTAGCACTGATTCTAAAACGATCAATGACATTAAAATATGTGAAATAAAAAAAACCTTTTTTGAATCCATACAGTCATCATTTAAAACAACACTCATTTTTTTTAGTTATCATTTTTGGAAGTGGAAAAAGAATTCACAGACTTATGAATTTTCAAAGATAAATTATTTAAAAATACTGGATGCTGAAGTGTTGTTTTACTTTTAGTTGACCTTATTTGTGTTCAGCTTCTGAGAAGTGCTATTGCACCCACTGGTGTCCAAGATAGCTTACTTCTTCTGCCCGCCCGTAATGTACGCAATTAAGAGTTACGCTATTCCACGCCACCCCCATCTTGTGTTTAAGACACTGACGGAAGTCACGACTACATTTTTGAGAAGAGATTTGTGCAGCGTAATTCAAGGTCGCTCCTGTAGAGCTAATTGCAGCAGTGATTCAGCAGTGGGGGGGGGGGGGGGGAGGAGGGGGAAGGGGGAGAGATTACGGCGGAATTAGCTTTCGCCACCTCGCTTGCGGTTTCCCTCTCATTCGACCCACCATGCCCAACCGCCAGTGGCCGGTACGTGGGACCTGAGCTAGCTCTGCTGTCCACGCCAATATGTCCTGCACAGTGCGCCAAGTATTGAAGATCAAGTGGTTGGAACCGAACCATAAGAATTTTAAATAAATATCATTCATACCATCACGAAGATAGAGAGGGCAGATAAGCCCTTAACATTGTATACGCCCAAATTTCCGAGACAAGAAAAACGTACAGAAGAACGGAAAATGAAGTTGAGGATTTGTCAGATGACGATCTGTTTGGCTCTTGGAAAGGTAAAAGTACCAGAGAGGCAGTTTTGATGTTCCGCTCGATAACTAAAGCAAGACTTAAGGGGACCAAACCGTGGTTCAGGTCGAAAAAAATCGAATTTAGGTTTTCATCAAATTTCGATAGATTGAGGTTTTATTTAAGTACTCTGAAAAGGATTTTGCTGAAAAATTTTTTTTCGGGCATTTAAAGAGCATTTTCCTACCTCGTGTGTTAATGTGCCACGCCCACTTTTCTGTCAGGCACTTTTCTGCATATATTTTAAATCTTTATATCCCCTGCATTGCACGTTGGGACTTTTTTTACTCCAGAGTGTCTTGGCTATCCTTGGAATGCAACGGTCAGTATTCTTTTGTTTCTGCTGTTTGTAAACAACAAGCTTTCAAACATGCTGTTAGTTTTGTTCAAGTGTGATTGCGAGTAGTTGTTACAGATAACTTGCTGGTATACTATGGGTGGGCAATTAGGAGAAATAAAGAAAATCTGGAGGCAATGAAGGGAAATGTTTCGCCCATATTCTTCCATAAGTCCTCTACTGATGATAAGCCATGTCATGAATTGTGTCCATCAGGAGAAAATTCGTGGTGCAAATGCAATAGGGCTCAGGCAATTGGAGAATCTTATTCTCACCAGCATTCTCTTCCTGCTACTGTTATTACAGCAACTAAACCTATTTTCAGAAACTTGGCTCAACCTGACCTTCTAAGGAAATGTCTGGATGGGCAGACACAGAACCCAAATGAATGTTTCAACAGCATAATTTGGAACCGCCTTCTTAAAACTGTATTTGTAGGCATGCATACAGTGAAACTAGTTGTTCGTGATGCTGTTATTACATTCAATTGTGGTAATATTGAGAAGTGTAGGGTACTGAAAAATCTGGGAATTAATCCTGGTAAAAATATGATCACTGGGCTGCAACACTGCGATAAAATGAGGATAGCCGATGCAGACAGGTCTGCGTCTAATATGGACAACAAAGCAAGACAAACATCCAGGAAGATGAAAAGGAAGCTGTAAGACCTGCTAGAGGCCAAAGAAGGGCCATCATATGCAGCAGGACGGTTTTAATTAACTGTAAGTAACAATTTTCAAAAGTTTTTTCTTTAAAGTCGATTTCTAGCAAACTAAAATTTTCAGTACATTTTCCCCATTATATCAGAAACTATCATAGATAAATGAATGAAATTTTCAGAGGCTCTACATAACATAAAAAGCCACCTCTGGTACTACATTTATTAATATTCCCTCTCTAGGAAGTTCACAAAAATATTTTTTCTGCAGAAAAAACTTAATATTTTTTGTTAATAAATTTAAAAAATATTTCTTAAAAACTATAAACTGGATAAAGTAGATTTTAGTGCAGTTGACTCTAGTAGCACCATGTACCATGCAGTAAAATTATTACTGTGCTGCATCAAATAGTTTTTTCAGAAATGGGTCAAATACTTGCCTAAAGTAACATGGGTTAGATAGGCAGGGTGTGGTCCCCTTAAGACAAATCAAGTCAGTTCCATAGGATTTGTCGACCTAGAACAAGGGTTCGTCAATCTAAAATGGTGCAAAATGTTAGAAATTCTGTGGAAAATATGTGTAAGTGCCGGCCGCGGAGGCCGAGCGGTTCTAGGCGCTTCAGTCCGGAACCTCGAGACTGCTACGGCCGCAGGTTCGAATGCTGCCTCGGGCGTGGATGTGTGTGATGTCCTTAGCTTAGTTAGGTTTAAGTAGTTCTAAGTTCTAGGGGACTGATGGCCACAGATGTTAAGTCCTATAGTGCTCAGAGCCACCTGAATCATTTTTTTATGTGTAAGCGATATAGGGAATCGGGTAACATAAACATGTACAAGAACCAAGGTGGAAAAATGAGGCTGGAAGACCAAGAACGAAATGCTCGGATTAGTAAGATTATAAGACAGCGCTCTAGTCTCTCGCCCCTACTTTTCGTTATATACTAGAGGCGTTCAATACGTGGTGCGCCACATTTTTCTGAAAGCATGTTGATTTTATTCAGGATTCCAATACACTGTATTATTCCCCACTCTTATTTTTCAACATAATATCCGTTGAATGCGATGGTCTTATGTTACCTTACTGGTAGGGCTTTACGCTCGCATGGTACCATCCTATTAGTCGACGTCGGAGTGAATGTCTTGCTGCATCAATAACCTCCCCATCATCCACTACTGCTTCCCGATGAATGCATCCTTCAATGGGTCAACTCGTTGCTCTTTATGGTCTTCTCGTAGGCGGCGCGGAACCCTAGTGAACACACAGCTGTGAGCGCTTCAAATGGTGGATGAATGTCAGCACTACCAACGGAGACGTACATTAAGCAGTTACATGTTTGATTGTGATTCCCCTATCACTTCGAGTGAGACTGTCCGTACGGTCCAACATTGCAGGGGTTACAACTGTGAGCGACCGACCGACACGCAGCAGATCAGACAGGTTTGCACGACAATTTTGCTATGATGACAGATGCCTCGCCCAACGACTCATTGTGCTTTTGTTCACTGCCACGCCTCCGCAGACATTCTGCAAACACCTATAAATATCACCGATGCTGTGTTTTTCCCCCAAAAGCTCTCTGCTTGGAATGTACCTCCTTTACAGACGCCATTTTGAAGGCCACGTATATCGCGGCCACCTATTGGACTTTCATGAAACTATAGAGGCTGAAACAAGAACATTACACCATGTTACACAGCAAATTGCGCACTTTGCCTGCCGGAATTGACTCAGAAAAAGTGTTGCATCATTTATTGAACGCTCCTCGTACGTCTAAGAAGCTCTGACGGGAATAGCAGAAAGGTGGAAGAGCGGGGTTGAATTCAGGGATAAGGATGTCAATAATAGTTCCGCTGATGACATTGTTATTCTCAGTAAACGTGAAGAAGAATTACAGGATCTGTTTGGTGGGCCGGCCGCGGTGGCCGAGCGGTTCTAGGTGCTTCAGTACGGAACCTCGCGACTGCTACGGTCGCAGGTTCGAATCCTGCCTCGAGCATGGATGTTTGTGATGTCCTTAGGTTAGTTAGGTTTAAGAAGTTCTACGTTCTAGGGGACTGATGACCTCAGATGTTAAGTCCCATACTGCCCAGAGCCATGTGAACCGTATTTGTTGGGTGAAATAAACAATATAATGAGTACAGAATATAGATTGAGCGTAAAGCGAAGAAAGGCGAAAGTAATGACGAGTAGCAGAAACAAGAGTAGTAGGGAACTTAACATCAAAACTACTCATCACGAAGTAGGCGAAGTGAAGCAGTCCTGCTACGTAGGCAGCAAAATTACTCATGACGGACATAGCAAGGAGAACATAAAAAAGTGGACTAGCACAAGCAAGAGGGGAATTCCTGGCCAAAAGAAGTCTACTAGTATCAAACACTGGCCTTGATATGAGGAAGAAATTTCTGAGAGTGTCCACTAGGAGCGTAGCATCGTGAGATGGTGAATCGTAGATCGTGAGAAAGCCAGACCAGCAGAGAATCGAAGAGTTGGAGGTGGGTTGCTACAGATGGACGTTAAAAATCAAGAGTATTGACAAGAAATGAAGATGTTCTCCGCAGCCTCAACGTAGAGAGAAACGTAAGGAAAACGTTAAAAATAGGAGCACGTAGGATGATAGGATATGCGGCAAGACACCTTGATACTGCTGTAGAGGATAAAAATTGTAGGGAAAGATAAAGATAGGAGTAAGTACAATAAGTAATTAGAGGACGTTGGGTGGAAGTGCTCCTCACAGATAAATAGGAAGTTGTGGTGTGCCGCACCAAAACAGTCAGATGGGGAAAAAAACGTGTATGTCGCTCTAGCATGTGCTGTCAACACCACGGTTCTGAGATAATACGATATACACTGCTGAGATAATACGATATACACTGCTCAGAAGAATTAGAGGAACATGACTTTGAGAATCTTTCATTATCTAGTGAGCAATAATTGAGGAATGGATTTGTTACCAAATTATGTCTATATGTTTCAGAACTTAAGTACACAATAAAACGTCATTACAGCCGCTATCGTTTATGTGAAAAGAACTGCAGTGTACGACAAGTGTGGAAAACAAAATGGAAACACTCATTCGTCCCGTCATACTGGGTGATTTTCTTTGGCTTTCCAAAGCTTCAGAATCGTGTATGTCCTTCGTGAGCGTTTATCAGTGCCTGACGTCTACCTGGCATGCTCCGTATCACCCTGGGATATCCACTCCCACTCTTTAATGAGAGCCCATTACAGTTGTTGGCGAGTCTGTAGTGGAACAGAACGACCACGGACGCGTCTGTCAAGCTTGTCCTACACATGCACGATGAGGTTTAAGTTGTGCTCGCCGCCGGCCATCCCTTTGCTTCAAAGTCCACACTTCGCAAGACATCCTTGCAAACACTCGCCAGACAGGCCCTGGCATTAGAAGTAATTCAGGATATCCACCGAATGCAGCATCCACCACATGGTCCAATAGGATCAGTTCGATGTACTGCCTGCCGGTAAGGTGACCATGAACGGCGACAAAATCAGTATGCCTGTCAACAGTAAATCCTCCCAAGAACATCACAGAACTTGGGAAATTTGTCGATTTCCTGGACAACATTTGGCAAGTGTCGCATACCACGGGTCTTCACACACGAAAATGGCCATTACCCTGTATCACAGGATATCTAGACTCGTCTGTGAATAGCACGTTTCACCAATGACGAAGTTGCCAGTTCACATGGGAAAGGGAGAAGTGAAGGCGAGCTGCAACATTTTGTCGTGTCAAGCGGGGTACTCGAACAGGGCGCCTGGATCGTAAGGTTCTTTCTCGTAACCTGTTCCTTACAGTCCAGTCGGACACAGCGGCTCCAGTGGTCCTTCTGAGACAATCATGCAGTGCTCTGGCGGTATCCATACGACAGCACAGAGATGACCAGCTATTGGTCTTCACGTGGGGCTATAATACGTAGGCGACCTTGTCCAACTCGTCTTTTGTACTGACCTGTCTCACTGTAGCGCGTCCACAGCCTATGGATGACACATGGAAATGCACGGCATTTGCAGCAACACGACCGAAAATCTATGCTTTTTGGATCAAACAGACCGCTCTTGCAAGTTGCACTGTATTAAAGATGTCCCTCTGCGCGCGCTTGTTTGAATACACTATTCACAAATGACAACTGCCATTGGTGTACCTCGCTAGAAAACACTGGACACTGGTACTCACTTTCTTCTTAGAGGACACCTCATACTGTAAAGCATAACACAGCTAATAGATGGCAAATGATTTTAACTGTTGCCCACGATGAAAGCGAAGACTTCAAGCTAGGCAATAAGACCAAAGTTACTGCCTGCAACGGAACAGATTTAAATAAAGGACGTTGAAACAAGTATTTCCCCACTTATTTTGAACAATGTATTTCAACCACCAAATATGTCCTGTTCCTTACTTTCTAAATACAAACATTGTAAATTTTTCAGGGGAATGGGGTTTCGTTCCACGCGGTATCAGTCTGTTCATTTTGTGATTTTCGAGCTGTATGATTTCAGTAGCGTAGTCGATTGAGACCTCAAAGTCGCTCGTATAAAAGGAGCTTAAACGGTGCCGACAACGTTAGCATATCAGTCCCCCATAGTTCCTGATCAATATCTCCTGCAACTACCAGCGACTGTTTGCCATTTTCTTAATGGGTATGCTGTGTCTCGCCCCGCACCTAAACCACATAAGGCTAATGAACTACATTTTGAATAATTTATTCGTCCGCCATTCACTCCGTACCAGCTTAGAACAGAAGCGATACGAAAAGAGAAGATCGAATCTAAATCTCTTTCTAAATTTTGAGCGTAATTTCCACTGGAAAGGTGTGTAAAGCTACTCCTTCCGGAATCATTTATGTTCTACATATTTGGATGTTTGGTTGTTCTGCAAAATGTATTCCTCTCAGAATTCTCTTGAGGTAGTGCAACAAAGACATCTGTAAGTATGGATGTTGGATAACTGTAGCACATCTTCCACAGCGCGCTGTGGGGCATTCTCCTGCAACAGATTCCAATTTCCAGCTACGTACGGGTGAGCAAGCACACCCAATACGTAACAGCAACCGTTCCAAAACTGCGGTATTGTTTCGCTAGCAGGTGCATCTTCCCCGCGAATCATGCGGTCGCTGTCGTAACAGGCGATGAACAATGCAGAGCCGAATCCCTCACCCATGCTTTTCAGACCTAGGCTTTTATATTTTTGATTTATTTATTTATTTTTGGCACCGGCCTTGCCGCAGTGGATACACCGGTTCCCGTCAGATCACCGAAGTTAAGCGCTGTCGGGCGTTGGGGACACTTGGATGAGTGACCATCCAGCCACCACGCACTGTTGCCGTTTTTCGGGGTGCACTCAGCGTCGTGATGCTAACTGAGGAGCCACTCGACCGAATAGTAGCGGCTCCGGTCAAAGAAAACCATCATAACGACCGGGAGAGCGGTGTGCTGGCCACACGGCCCTCCTCTCCGCATCCTCATCTGAGGATGACACGGTGGTCGGATGGTCCCGATGGGCCACTGTGGCCTGAAGACGAAGTGCTTTATTTATTTTTTAGTCATTCGTCTTCTGAGTGGTTTCATGTAGCCCACCACGAATTCCTCTTCATCTCAGAGTAGCACTTGCAATCTACGTCTTCAGTTATTTGATGGATATATTCCAACCTCTGTCATCCTCTTCAGTTTTAGCTCTCTACAGGTCTCTCTAGTACCATAGAAGTTACTCTGTGATATCTTAATAGATATCCTACCATCTTATCTGTTCCCCTTGTCAGTGTTTTCCATATATCCCTTTCCTTGCCGATTCTCTGCAGATCCTCCTCATTTCTTGCCTTATCAGTCCACCTAATTTTCAACAGTCTTCTGTAGCACCACATCTCAATCATTTCTGGTAACTCCAGCGCATGATACAACGAACTTGAATCTTCTTCTTTTAGACTGTTTGATTACAGATTCTAAGCTTAGACAAACTAGAAATGAAAGAGATCAAACCTTTTATGTCCAGTAAGTCAGTAGTAGTTAGTGTAGACGAAAATGGATGTCATTCCAGTGGAAAAATATAAACCTGGTAAGAAAATTATACGTTAAAGCCTACGGAGTAGTATACTATCTGAAAAGACACACACACACACACACACACACACACACACACACACACACACACACACAGCAGTAGATGGCACCACAACAATTTTCTCTCGCGAATGGAATCAACGTAAGGAATGTGAGATTGACTCCCTTCTGGCTAGAAAGATTGTTTTTCTGTAAGTGAAAATAACTGAACAGCTACGTTATTAGATGAAAAAAAAAGATGAGTATAACAACCCCATAGACGGGGAGCTGCATTTTGCGCAAAGGTATGTAAATAATTGGGATCTGCACTATTGCTACGAGAAATGAAGTGCATATGAGAGAGCTGTCTACTGTATTAGTTCCTGCGGTAATGTGTTCCCGCGCACAGGCAGAATAACGAACAACAAACCAGGTAAATGAAAACAGTAATGCGTACCTTCCGCAAATGGGATAATGTGTGAGTGAGTGTGTGTGTGTGTGTATTACGAAACTTACGCTCGAGTGAGGTCTGGCTGGTTATTACCAGAATGGGAGCAGTCTGCTACTTCGTGGTTCCCGCGAGCGAGCAAGGCCATCGTCTGCGGCGGCCATTCGCTGGCGGCCTTTTTGCAGGCTACGGACTCCCGTTTTAGTGCCGGGCCACTCAATCAGCGGAGCAGACTTTTCCCGTCAATAGCGAGGTTGGAACCAGCAGTAAATGGGGAGTCAAAAAATAATTTAAAAAAACCAAAGCACTAACGCGCCCGCCTGCGAGGTTTTGCATTTCCTCGAACGCGTAAAAACGGCCTTCCGCCGAACTGCGATCTTGCTGAGCGATTGCCCCTGTTGTTGCTGCTGTGCTTCCGAGAAAAGTCCCCTGGGGAAGACAAAAAGCCAGATACCTCGGAGATCGGAGATGGCCTATATTTCTCGGAAAAGCTAATGCTTCCTACGCCCCGAGAGGCAAAGCGTATGTTAGACTTGTCTGTGAGACTACGTGGACAGCGGAGAGCGATTAGACACGTCACAATGGGCCACTGAAAGCATAGAATTGTATCAAGTGTCCTGACAGGCCTGTAGAAAACATTTACACTTGCTGTAATGAATAGCACATCTCTTTAAATGTGGTTAAATGCAACATAATGAGTATAACAAAGAGAAGGAAGTAATTAGAAGCTGAGTGGTGAACATCACATGATTTAGGGAAGTGGAAGACAGATTTAAGGTTGAAAAAGAAATAAACTGCACTCTTTTTATACTAATATTTATTTATTTCGAACCGGTTTTCTTCCTCTCTGGGCGTCGGTGGGAAACAACAGTAGTGCCCACAAGAGACGCTGGTATGTAGGAAATCGAAAATTACAAGAGTAGATACTGTCAACACGCACAGAATATTTGGTCATGACATTAGGCGAGAAATGTCAAATCGACCTGTAAAATGTTACCGTTTCGTTGGTTAGTCAATATTTTTCTCATGGTTACCTCCCCCGTAGCGAAAATGCTACTGAGGGACTAATCTGGCATCTTTTGCCAACGGAGTGGTCATCATGACACTTTTTCAGTTGCAGGCAACACGTTCTTTGAACATAAATTATATGCCTATAGTTTCCATTGACTTCTCCATGCTCATGTCGCTGATCACTGCGGATTCTTCTGCGTTTCAGAGACAGTCTCTCACCCCAAGAGCAACAGCGTGGGACGAAACGCTAACCTCATCTACGCCCTTTTTGACAGCGTCGTTGGCAGAACAGATGTATATTAAGTTCAGTTATTCGTACTGACCTGATTATTTGTGTGCGAGTGCAGCTTCTTCATCAACCGCACAGGGTAAAACCATGGCAAAAATAGAATGAAATTTTCCCCTTCTAGCTTATACCATGCGCTCACCTCAACTGTCTCCGGCTAGCTTCGCATGCCATGCTAGCGTTTGTGAAAATATTTCTCTTTCTAATAACTCACATTCTGGGTCAAAAAATGAAGCTTTTTATTCAAACAAAGACTTCTACTTAGAAGGCAGTCTTCTTTCTTCTTGGTGTACTAGCGTTTGTAAAATTTCCTAATGTTTAGAAAATTCAGTGAAGTGTAACATGGTTCATAAACTAAGCAATTTTCTAAGTTAAAATAATGTCTTCATTCTGATTTGTTTAAGTGATAGCTGAAAGTAAATGAGAACAGTAGTATCTCTTAGGCCTTTTTCTCGTAAAATAACGTTTATGTTTCAGGTAGAATGTAGATCTACTCCTTTTGCGCCTATCTTCAGTGGCATGACGCCTGCCTACATGAATCTGTTTTTAAAGTCTGAACATAGAGTTAAAAAAAAAAAGAATTCATACAAGTAAGTCCCTTTGCAGACCTATCATGGGAAGACTGCTGAGCGCACTCCGGCTGACTGATAAAGACACTTAAAAATTAAGACAAATAAAAAGAAACTGGCTATCCTGCTGTTTCTGTGGACGTGTTAAGGTGTGTTGAAAGTAACCATTTCTTCTAAGTTAGCTCCATCGCAAAATCAGCACAAAAAAAGACTTAAGAATATATACTGATTTATCTGTCGGACCGATTAGTACTGTCTGTTAGCGGGTCTTAGAGATGCTTACTCAGTAGGAATTGTAGCCGTTAGAAAGTTTTGGCGTCATTTCCTGTTATGTTTATGCATTCCCATACTTTGAAGCTCCTCTCTGAGATATATAGCCTTGTAGGGGAGGAGGTTTTGTGGCGATCGCGTGGTAGCCATATTGACCGAGGACACAAATGTAACTATTGATTTTTGTTTATGGGACCAGGCTGGTTATGTGCATTACATCTGTTGTTGCTTCTGTTGTGTTCAGAATTGCAAGTCTTTTCCTAGTCCAGCTCAAAATTTCACTTTTGTTTCTGCTAACGAACGTGTGTGCTAGAGTATCTACCAAGTTACTTTACAAGTAATAATGCGTTGGTCTTTATAGGGCTTTTGTTCCGTCTCGTGCAAGACGTCGTATCACACTGAGCTTATTACTGTTCCTAGCGCCGTATTGTGGATATTTTCCCAGATTTTTGTGCAGTCATTCAGGAACTCTTTAAACGTGGCATAAGGAGCGCCCTGAGAAGTTCGAGATAAATGAAGAAGCATTGGTTGAGATAATTTGCTCGGGTGTATTTCAGTTCTAAATGGACTTTTCGTACGTGGATTGGATCAGAATTTACTTGTAATGGATTTTTCGGTACACATTGGTCCCGAGTTTCTAATCACATAGCCGGCCGCGGTGGTCTAGCGGTTCTAGGCGCTCAGTCCGGAACCGCGGGACTGCTACCGTCGCAGGTTCGAATCCTGCCTCGGGCATGGATGTGTGTGATGTCTTTAGGTTAGTTAGGTTTAAGTAGTTCTAAGTTCTAGGGGTCTGATGACCACAGATGTTAAGTCCCATAGTGCTCAGAGCCATTTGAACCATCTAATCACATAAACAACGTTTTTCTTAACGTCTGTTGATTGTTTTGCAGTATTATTAAAGCTCTTCCCGGCAACAGCTGAGTACATTGTCATTGTACATCCTTGAGACCTAATCCACCCTGGTGACGTGCTGACTCCTATGTTTTTAAGGTTACTTGAAAAATGTTTGCCCGTCAGATGTACCTACACGGACAAGCCAAAAACCAGGTTAGCAAAGTCATTAAATATGGGCGACGTTGTTACGAAATGATGTATTTTCGTGTACATATAGCGATTTATTAGTTGTAATTTCTGTATGCGATCTTTAATAGCAGCGCGTAGCACGTCGAGTTCCCTTGCCAACTGCGCTTCAACATTAATTTGAGATTTGCAATAATAATGATACCCAACTGTTTTCTTCTTCCTGTTCGTTGCAACGAGATGGTAGAAATGTAATTTTAGTGTGGTCTTAACAATACGAGCTTAGATTTTATTGCGTTTATTTTGGCTTCTGTAGCAGCAGTGTATTCCTGTAATGGTCTCTTTGTACGTCTTGGTCGTTTATGACTGTCATAATGACGTTGACTCCGTACTCGTGAAAAACACTTTTGTTGTTGCAAATGTGTAAACCTGACAGTTCTAGTTAGATTTTTTAAAAAGTCGCTGCACGAAAATTGCGTATAGGATCGTTGAGAGTAAACGTCATTGCCGTGACGCCCGTTTTATGTGAATAGGCCACTTCAGTTGATCATTAACTTTACATTTCGAATGTGTTCCGCACATGCATTTTGCTATTATTTGCAGAACGTTGTTGTTAAATACCACGTGATTCGTCAATATGAGCATGCGATTTGCGCCATCGGAGGCCTGGTCGAAGTCAGGAAATGCTTCAGTTGTTTTGGTCTTTCAGGCCCATACCAGACACATAGATTTGTGAAGTCTCTTTACTCTGCTGGCGCATTCGACATTGAACACCTGGTTATAGTATTGGCCTGATAATGTTCAGTCACTTTTGAAAATATGGCTTTTATCCGTCATTCATTAAGAGCTAGAATAATTTGAAATCTGAATTGAACGCCGTGGTTGGTTGGTTGTTTAACAAGGTTGTTGAACGACATTTTTTTTTATTATTACTGTTAAACCTTTTGTAGCGGAGGAAGAATTTGGTGGGAGAGTAATTTGTTGACCATCTTTGTAAGTTCTGCACCACTGATGTACCACTATTAAGCATTCAATTAATTTGGTAGCCCGTCTAAACCAACCGCTTTTTGTTTTGGGGTATCGACAATAATTTGTAATTTCTCCGTGGACGTTATGCTTTCTACTGATTTTGCGTTGTCTGTCGGGGTAGGCAATGCTTTTTGTGTTTACTAACCTGCGACCGTAGCAGTCACACGGTTCCGGACTGCGCGCCTAGAACCGCAAGGCCACCGCGGCCGGCCATTGGGAATATCGCTTGTATTGAGTGACCTAACTAGGACGCCTTACAAGCATTTTCTGCCTTGCACGTTTAATTCAGCTTTCTTAAGCTCCGAAAGAACAGACAACATATCCAAATAAGTTCTGGCAACACCGGCCATGACCTTCTTCTTCTGTGCGGATGCACACATATTGCCCTAACTCTTACGGTACTTGGTAAGAATGTCTTCCACGAGTAATTAGTGTGCTGGGTAGGGACACTAAGAATGTAGTGTGTGGACATAAAAGGTGAGAATGTTGGTCTCGCGGGAGGCGTGCGCGAGATAGTGCCTGCAGTCGCGCTATCCTCTGTGCTTTCGGTGACTCAGATGGATAGAGCGTGTGCGATGTAAGCAGAAGATCCCGGGTTCGAGTCCCGGTCGGGGCACACATTTTCACCTGTCCCCGTTCAACGCCCGTTAGCTGCTGAAGGTATTAATATAATTCTAATTACGTATATTTGCGTCCGCAGCTTGTGGTCTAGTGGATTCGATTCCCTGGTTCGATTCCCGGCTGGGTCTGAGATTTTCTCCGCTCAGGGACTGGGTGTTGAGTTGTCCTCATTATCATTTCATCATCAACAGTGGAAGGCATCAGGAAACCACAACTGGAATCATTTCCCTACACGCTCATGCGGTGGACCTCTGTGACGGGGCTTCCCCATGACAAGCCCTGCTGCTGTATGGCAGAACACAAAGTTATGTCGACACGGTAGCTCAGAGTGTTCGGTCAGAAGGCTGCTCTGCCTCTATAATAAAAAACCGAGTGAAGAAATCAACGATAAACTCGAACAGATGTCTTGTGACGTCCGCCCAGACCAAACGCAACGAACAACACCGAAAAAAAAGTGGCTAGCGCTGCTGTCTCGGGATTACGGGGCCCCGGTTTCGATTCCCGACCAGTTTGGGGATTTTTCTCTGCCCTGGGACTGGGTTTTTGTGTTGTTCTCATCATTTCATCATCATCATTCGTGACAGTGCGTAGACTCGATTGTGTAAAAACTGGACTGTGTAAAAATTGGGACTTTGTACGGGCGTTGATGACTGCGCAGTTGAGCACCCCACAAACCAAACATCATCATCATCATTCGTACATTTGCAGTTACACTCATTTCATTTTTGTACTTGCCTCACAATAGCCTGAGGTTGTATTCGTGTTTGCGTCGCCTCCAGAACGGTTTTTCTTCGTGATGTTTTTTATACTTTACTAGAGGTTTATTTTCGTCAGGTTCATCCGCCGCAGTATGCTATCCTCGTACGTTGGTAGCCGTTGGATATATTTATTCCAAAGTATCTTCGACTTCTTGAGTCAGAAAAGCATCTTTTAACAAGAAGACATTCACCTGCCACATGCCTCACCTCAGATTAAAAAGAAAAAAATGTTGTGTGCGTTTCAGAGACATATAGTGTGAACATTAATAAAACCGACAAATTGCAGGGACGGATTCCTGAATGGAAATGGAGGAAATAATGTCCTATGAATTTGTTTCCTGGGACGCAATCGTTGCCACAGTAGATGGCGCTGACGAATGATAGTTCCTCTGACGACGTGCGTTGTGTTCCTTGTGTGTTGCAAGCTGTGTGATTGATGCAGCGTACTGCAGCAGAGTGGTACGGTATTCATGTCGGGAACAAGCCGAAATGGTGTTTGAGTATGGCCAAGCAGATGAAAACGGTCGAGAGGCAGCACGGCTCTACCAAATCAAGTATCTCACGGGTACCAACCACATCACACAACATTTCAAGCCCTTTTTGGGCGTTTGGGTTATCATGGGTCCTTTCAGACAGGCAAACGAACAGGAAGGCAGCGGATTGTGCGCATACCAGATGTGGAGAACCGGGTTCTACAGGTTATTGAGACGAACCCTCGTACAAGCTCCAGGCAAGTGGCCCGTCAAACACGATGTAGGCCGAAGTGCCAAACACGATGTAGGCCGAAGTGCTATTTTGTGTCTCCTGCATGACAACCGCTGCTACTGAAACTTCCTGGCAGATTAAAACTGTGTGCCGGAGCGAGACTCGAACTCGGGACCTTTGCCTTTCGCGGGAAAGTGCTCTACCAACTGAGTACCCAAGCACGACTCACGTCCGTCCTCACAGCTTTACTTCCACAGGGCGTCAGTTGGTGGAGCACTTGCCCGAGAAAGGCAAAGGTCCCGAGTTCGGGTGTCGGTCCGGCACACAGTTTTAATCTGCAAGGGAGCTTCATATCAGCACGCACTCCGCTGCAGAGTGAAAATCTCATTCTGGAACCGCTACTACTACTATAAATTGCAGTCCCACGGAGGCCACTTCGAACACCTATTATGACACAGATGAGATGCAGCTCTGTGATGTTTTCAGACACGATTTGTTATTGTTGCATGCGCCCCGTTCATTTCCAGACACATATTCATGGGATTTTTTCCCACCATTTCTATTCAGGAATCTGTCCCTGCAGTTTGTCGGTTTCATTAATGTTCCCCCTGTATGATAGGCATTGTGGTCGGAGAATCTAAGTGGTGAATGGCATGAGTAAATCCTGGAGTAATTGAACGCAGGTGTATCCAGTGTCTTTTATTGAGGACCTTCAATAAGTAGTTGTAACGTATGGCAAAAATTAGGATGTGAAATGAATACTATTGAAGATGCCTAACATGAATAGGTGAAACATTATGATGCACAGAAATAAATTCAATTGAAAAGGAATTTTCTTATCTCTATGATAAACCAAAATTAGTCCTTTTTATTTAGCACTCAGCTAAAATCTTCGCCCCTTATTCCGTTAGCGAAAGGTTTGATAAACAAGTCGTCTAATTAATCATGGCAAAATATGCTATGTTCTATTCGTCCACTACTTCCAGTACGCCTATATGTGTTGACTAACAAAATGACCTTTAAAACCACTGCGATTCCTCTGCTTGAAGTTAAAATTGCTTGCGTTTTGGGTTGTATGCCTTGCTTAAATAAAATAGTTGTGTCGCTTTCTGTTCCTCTTTTTAAATCTTTATCGAAAGCTACAATGTCGCTGATATTGTACGTCACAACTTCGAGGATAAAAGTGATGTCTAAATCGGTGGCATATAGGTAATCTTTAATACTTTAATTTTAACATCTGACACGATTCTTTTAATATTTTCCTGTGCGATTTTATGATCCTGTACAATGTTAAGGCAACTATTATCTGAAGTCTTTTAGTCATCCATTCCTTCTGATCAGTTTCGGTACCTTCTAATGCGTTCGAGTCAGTTGTTTCCATTGTCTCGGTCTCCTGCACGTCTACGTTCATATCGTCAATCTCTCCGTCCGCCTTACCTCATTTTCTTATATCCGTGAGAAATACCCTCCCCCTCTTTCCTTTTTATATTTTTTTTACGCCTTACGGGACATTTGTAATTTATTTTCTAATTTTGACACCCTTCTGAGATTTGTTGACGCGCGGTACGTTTTGATGTGCCAGGTCTTTCAGATGTATTGTCACTTTTCTTCGTCGGTTACGCTTTTGGTCTCATGGTTTGCTATATTGCCTTTTAATGTAGTCGTGGTGGTCAGTATTATACACGGGGCGTTAAATAAGTAATAAACCATTTTTTCTTGGCTAATTTAGATTAAAAAATGTGGAATTTAGTATGGAACATCTTGGAATATTCCCACTCAGGCCATATAGTTTCATGAAGTTCTAAGCAGAGACCTGCCATTGATTTTCTTTTCTTTTTCGGAAAACCAGAGTATCATAGGAGCTTGCAGAATGTCTACGGAGACTTGCCAGTGAATAAAAGCACGGTGAGTCGTTGGAGCAGGCGTCTGTCATAACCGCAAAATGGCCGCGCCAACCAGTCCGATCTCACGCGTGTCGGCTAACGACACACGGCTGTGACTCCTCCAGTGTTCGACTTCAACGTGTTTGTCGCCACAAAAATGCAAATGAACTTCTTAATGACAACGTAAGGCAAAAAGTCGGCGCATCCGAGAGGAGCTCACGAAACTTCATTGGACTGTTCTTACTCATCCGCCCTCCGCCCTACAGACCTGATCTTGCACCTTCCATCTGTCTGGCCCAATGAAGGGTGCACTCCGCAGGAAGCAGTAAATAGATGCTGGGGAGGTTGTGATGGACCAAGACGTTGGCTCCGACACCGACCAGTAGATGCCAGCGCGGTAGCTCAGCGTGTTCGGTCAGAGGACTGTTCGCCCTCTGTAATAAAAAACTGAGTAAAGGAATCAACGATCAACTTGAACGGATATCATGTGACGTCCGCCCAGACCAAACGCAATGAACAATACCGAAAAAAATGTAGAGTGGCATCACGCAGACATACAGGCCCTCCCAGTAATTTGGCGTAGGACCGTCGCATTCAACGGAGATTATGTTGAAAAATTGGTTTTTGTAGCACAAAGCGTGGGGAATAAAATAGTCTATTGGAGTCCTGAAAGAAACCAACCTACTTCCAGAACAAAGATGTTGCATTGGTTTTTGTAGCACAAAGCGTAGGTAATAAAATAGTCTATTGGAGTCCTGAATAAAATCAACCTACTTCCAGAAAAAACATGTTGCATAACTTATTGAAAGTGTTTGTATTTGAGACTTACGCGGGGTTCTGGTTAACATTGCCAAAGATTTGTTTTGTTCCCTCACAAGTTCCGCAGTTTTGCGATTAGCTATTTCAGACCGAGGCATTTGCACTTTATTCTGTTCCGCCTTGGATACACACATTAGTTTGTCCACTGCTCACACGGAAACGCTAGTTACTGGGTTAAGCGGTGGCGTCTCATTTCGCGCTGTGAGGTTATCTATTGGGCCGGAGTTCCTTTTAAAGATACAACCGGCTGCTCCGGATTTCTCCCTCATGTTGGCGGAGTGTGCATTACTTTTGTATATGCCAGACTGTTTCCTGGGTTTCCTTGTCTCGTCTCCGAGTGCAAGTGAAAATTTTAGCTCTGCTTGTTAACCTGTGCCGGCCGGGGAGGCCGATCGGTTCTAGGCGCTACAGTCTGGAACCGCGCGAGCGCTACGATCGCAGGTTCGAATCCTGCATCGGGCAAAGATGTGTGTGATGTCCTTAGGTTAGTTAAGTTTAATTAGTTCTAAGTTCTAGGGGACTGATGGCCACAGAAGTTAAGTCCCATAGTGTTCAGAGCCATTTGAACCATTTTTGTTGTTGTTGTTAACCTGTGCACACGCTGATTTTAGGTGGTCGGCCGATATGCAACTGGCTTAGGTGCGCTGTTGGGTTGGGTTGTTTGGGGGCGAAGACCAAACAGCGAGGTCATCGGTCTCATCGAATTAGGGAAGGACGGGGAAGGAAGTCGGCCGTGCCCTTTCAAAGGAACCATCCCGGTATTTGCCTGGAGCGATTTAGGGAAATCATGGAAAACCTAAGTCAGGATGGCTGAACCGTCGTCCTCCCGAATGCGAGTCCAGTGTGTTACCCACTGCGCCACTTCGCTCGGTGCGCTGTTGTTTGTCATTTATTACTTAAACTTTAAATACCTGAATGAATATGTATGACGGAATATGTTCCTGTAACTCAATTCTTGCACTCTTAACCCCGTTGCCTGTGTTACAGTACTTCCTTCCGCTCCGTTTTTAAAAAAATTAAATGCTGAGTAGCCGGCCGGTGTGGCCGTGCGGTTCTAGGCGCTTCAGTCTGGAACCGCGTGACCGCTACGGTCGCAGGTTCGAATCCTGCCTCGGGCATGGATGTGTGTGATGTCCTTAGGTAAGTTAGGTTTAAGTAGTTCTAAGTTCTAGGGGACTGATGACCACAGATGTTAAGTCCCATCGTGCTCAGAGTCATCTGAACCATTTTTAACGGCAGAGTCGCTCCGTAGGAGGCAAGTATGTTTCCAAATCTACATCTACATCTACATCACTACTCTGCAATTCACATTTAAGTGCTTGGCAGAGGGTTCATCGAACCACAATCATACTATCTCTTTACTATTCCACTCCCGAACAGCGAGCGGGAAAAACGAACACCTAAACCTTTCTGTTCGAGCTCTGATTTCTCTTATTTTATTTTGATGATCATTCCTACCTATGTAGGTTGGGCTCAACAAAATATTTTCGCATTCGGAAGAGAAAGTTGGTGACTGAAATTTCGTAAAAAGGTCTCGCCACGACGAAAAACGTCTATGCTGTAATGACTTCCATCCCAACTCGTGTATCATATCTGCCACACTCTCTCCCGAGATGCAATGTTGCTGACTGTCCTGTCTAGATATACGTGATAGCTACTTTACCGATCTTTCCGTTTGAATGCATAAAGTCCACATTTTCACAATACGGTATTTGCAACAAACTTGTGCTGTAAAACTAATAATCTACAGTCCCGTAAGACAATCTTGTCGCGAAACCACTCATCCAGTTCGGATAGTTTTGGACGTTCGAAAACGTACTGGAAGGCAAATTTCAAAGCACATGTGCCGAAATTTTATTCCACTCTCGTATCACAGTAGCAGTATCTAGCGTTCTGCAAACTCCGCTTGGGTGCCCGCGGCGAGAGTTGGTGAACACTTTATTTCTCGGCCACGACCACGACGGACCTTGAGACTGGACATGTTTAGCCTGGGACTGAAAACGAAGGGATGAATTGCATATTAAAACGGACCAGAAGTTCTTGACAAGTGTAGTAAGTAATCCATTATTGAATTTCATCCACAGAATTCATATTTAAAAGCTTTTCCACCATACGGATCCAGAATCGGCGGCAGGTAATTTGTGTAGTTGCAATTCGCTTGCGTAGCGGACAGGTCTTTGTGGAAGTCTATCTACAGTGGCATCTCTCACCGTAAGTAGTCGGATGGGGAAGATTGAAGCGGCGACAGAAAATTACAGCGCCGCCGGCACAAATAAATAACTTGGGTGGGACACAGGCCATACCGGCAAGCACAAATTACAATCCGCTGTCATCGGCGCACGCGCGTTTAGTACCACCTGACGTACGATTACCTTAATCGTTTGTGCCTCTTTTTGTGAACAAGAGTGCTGTACTCGGGGAAATTGCATATTTGATAATTTATAACCGCTTCCTCGAAGTAATGAAATAATTTCTGTATGTGCCGAGGGCTACACCGTACTTGCTGCTACCTCGCCTTTCGCCTTTACCCGCCGGTCACCTTGACATATTCTGTACTAATGCGATTCGTGAAATTTGTCTTGTTTGGCTTGCACGTACGTCATTTCAGATTCTTCTCATTTCTTTAGTTTTTTTTTATCATTCTTCTTGGACTCAGCGTTTGGTACCGATCAGCAAAACCACTATCCCATAACCCAACTCCCGTTTTTTTAAAGAGCCGAACTCTCATATTCAGGTGACTACTTACTTGAGAAATTAGTAAATAGGTGAAACGAATTTTTCAAGCATCTCAGTGTTCACGATATCATATCTCCTGAAGTGTATGTGGTGCAATGTTATAATTTTGGAGGTATATTCGGTGGTATATGTGTATACTGTCAGCGAAAAGTGTTGCAAAGAGTGTTAGTAGTAAAGATACGAATTTAATGAATTTAAACGCCGTGGCTGATTCTGAAGTCTTACTGGGTGAATAGCGGTAGCGTACTAAGCGACGAACCTTTCTTCCTTTTTTTTTAATTTGATTTTATGTTTTAAGGTTTATTGTAAGTCGGTAACTGCTCTCATTCTCAAATTCCGATGACTATACCCTCGGTAATCTGGACGCTGTGAGTTACTCTGACTCTGAGTGTAATGCTGGAGTTCAATATGGTGTCGGCCCACCCTTAGCCTTGATGACAGCTTCCGCTCTCGCAGGCATACATTCAATCTGGTGCTGGAAGGTTTCTTGGGGAATGGCAGCCCATTCTTTATGCAGTGCTGCACTGAGGAGAGGTATCGATGTCGGTCGGTGAGGTCTGGCACGAAGTCTGCGTTCCAAAACATCCCATAGGTATTATATAGAATTCAGGTCAGGACTCTGTTCAGGGCAGTCCATTACAGGGGTGTTATTGTCGTGTAACCATTCCGCCATAGGCCGTGCATTATGAAACATGTACTCGATCTCGTCGAAAGATACAGTCGCCATCCCCGAATTGCTCTTCAACGGTGGGAAGCAAGAGGGTGCCTAAATCATCATTGTAGGCCTGTGATGTGATAGTGTCACGCAAAACAACAAGGAGTGCAAGCCCCTCCACGAAAAACACGGCTACACCATGACACCACGGCCTCCGAATTTTACTGTTGGCACTACACACGCTGGCAGATGACGTGCACGGGGCATTCACCATACCGGAACCCTGCCATGGGATTGTCACATTGTCTACCGCGATTCGTCACTCCGCACAACGTTTTTCCACTATTCAATCTTTCAATGTTTACTCTCCTTACACAAAGCGAGACGTCGTTTGATATTTACGAGCAGGCACTCGACCATGAAATACAAGTTTTCTCACCTCCCGCCTAACTGTCATAATACTTGCAGCGGATCCTGAAGCAATTTGGAATTCCTGTGTGACGGTCTGGATAGATGTCTGACTTTTAAACATTACGACCCTCTTCAACAGTCGGCGGTCTCTGTCAGTCAACAGGCGAGGTCAGCCTGTACGCTTATGTGCTGTACGTGGCCCTTCACGTTTCCACTTCACTATCACATCGGAAACAGTGGAGCTAAGGATATTTATGAGTGTGGAAATTTCGCGTACAGACGTATGGCACAAGTGACATCCAATCACCTGACCACGTTCGAAGTCCGTGAGTTCCGCGCAGCGCCTCATTCTGCTCGCTCACGATGTCTAATGACTACTGAGGTCACTGATAAGGAGTACCTGGCAGTAGGTGGCAGCACAACGCACCTAATATAAAAACGTACGTTTTTGGGGGTGTCTGTATACTTTTGATCTCATTGTGTATGTCGAAAACGACGCATCGTACGAAAAAAAAGTTCTAGGTGAGAAGATAATGTAAGTAAAGGGGACATCTTTCTGTGCTAGAAGTGCCCACCTGTTAACCACGCCTCCTGTATGTTCGGGGTCACCCTTGTGTTTTCAAATGGGAACCCACAATTTTATTGCATTTTCGAATTCTACGCCGAAAAATGCGTTCGGTTTACCCAAACAATTGTTTTCAATTCACGGTAAATGCGCTGTAATCGACAAGTATCAACTATGTCTGTTTCTGCAATTAAGAGTCAACGCATTTGATTCTACATTTCATTTACGATGTAAATATAAACCTTTGTGCTCTAACGGTTGATTTTGATGTTCAAACTTTACTTGAGCGTTTAATAATGACTGTGCAGAACAAATTATATTGCTAGGCAGTGACATTTCTGGCAAATAAGCTACTTGTATGGTAACACAGTTTTACGTTCCCTACGAGATTGACTGCGGTGACCCCCCACATCATCGAAATGCTTAATTTCCCTGCTATCACGGTGACTAATGTTGCTGAGTGTTTCCATCTAAACGTCGTAACTCTCACGCCGGCCGCAACGCATTTACCGGCGGGACACAAACCACAACCATTGTAGTAAGGTAAAACGTCCAAAAAAGTGATAGTGACGAGCACATTTTCCATGGATACTCACGGAAATTAAGCACGCCAGTGGTCAGAGGCAAGGGGACTCCGAAATCAAGCATTCCGATGGGAACAGAAAACTATTACATCCACGCCGTTGTTATTAGATCGCCCCAAACGCAGTTTCTAATCATACAAAGAAGTGACTAACTGTATTGTGCTGTATAATCAAATTTGCAACACTTAAGCAAGTTTCAAACATAAATATTAACCGTTAGAAAAGGAAGATTTACATTTGCATCGTAAATGAAGTGTAGAATAAAATGCATCTGTTCTTAACTGCTGAAACAGGTACAGTCGATATTTGGCGATTACTGGCCAACTATCACGAATGAAAAATAATTGTCTGAGTAAACAGTACTAATTTTTGGCGCAGTATACGGACATGGAATAAAAATGGGGGGTTAGAAATGGGCAATTGTAGCGCAGAAAGATGTCCTCTTTATCAATACTTACTCTTCACCTAGAATATTGTTTTGGTGCAATGCGCCGTATTCGAGATATCTAGCTGTCCCAAAACAAAAACCCTTTACGCACAAGGATCGGACACGTCGTGTAAAAATTCACGCGTGCACGATGCGGTCCGAGGCGCGGCTGTCTTGGCAGTACTCCGCAGGTCTCGGTTACGCCCGGTCCTTCTCGGAAAAGCGTGAGTCCTCAGTCAGCAGTGCGAAGCGACACTTTCTTCCAGCATTTGGCGCTGCTTATTTTGGCCAACACCTCTTACTTTCAGTTCGGCTGGAACGGGTCGCAAGCGCTATTTACCCTTCGCTATTTGTTCGCTGCATAAAGTATGTTCACAGGTCAAGTCTCTTTTTGCGCAAAAAGAGAGGGTTTGGCGGTCTGTCGTCGTAACTCTCTAAACATGGTTGGCAGTCACAGGGCAGAGGGACAACTTTCATCATCCATTATGTAGTCGCGTAATCGACGGTTACCGCAAATCTGTCATGTAACGGCATTCAACACTGTGCAGGAGGATTTTAAAGATTTAATTAGCGATGAAAGATCTAAAAATATAACGATCGACAGAGAATTTGCATGAGATCCGTCTTTCCGTACAGCAGAAAGCACATTGTGCTAAATTAACAGGCATGACTCGTGATGATATTGTAGGTACGAATAGTAAATTTTCTGAAATCACACCTATTTTGTATCGTTTGGCAGCAATTTTTGAAGACATTGAACTAAGAGTATGAAGACGTATATTGCAAAGAACGTTGGTTAAATCAAAGGACACACCTGGAATGAGTTTTCAATGTAAAACTCTTTATTGTTGAATTTCTAAAGAAAAAAAGAGAAGCAGTAACGAAAGTTGTTAAGGAACGAAGTTTACAGCAAATCATACATTTTAAACAGGTTTGACTACAGATTGCAAGGTGAGAAGCAACTTATTTCTGATTGCATAGCGAAAGCGGGTGCATATGAAAAGAAAATATGCGTTATGGGAGGGATAACTTCTGACAAGAAACACCATCTATTTTCCTAAGCTCACTGGCGTTAAAGAAAATGCAAATTTTGAACAACCCATAGTGGCGTTGAAAGAATTCCAGGAACAGCTTTTCAGGCGTTTGACAATACTGCCGATCTTACATCCTTTTTAGCTGTTTTTGAGACCATTTGCCATCTCGTTTGAAATGGTCCCTTATGCGTTGTAGGTGTGACTGGTCAACCTACAATGTAATTCCCGTTTAGAAGTCGAATTCCTTTAGGTTAAAAGTGTCCAAGAGTTCTATGGTATTTTCCTTGGTAATAGTTTCTATGCCTCCATAAAGAGGTCGCAAGCGTTATATCAATGTGGTGATCAACCTATGTGTGTGAAAAGCTTTTTTCGATTATGAAGCCGGTCGTTTTGGCCGAGCTGTTCTAGGCGCTTCAGTCTGGAACCGCGCGGCCGCTACGCTAGCACGTTCGAATCTTGCCTCGGTCATGGATGTGTGTGATGTACTTAGGTTAGTTAGGTTTAAGTAGTTCTAAGTTCTAGGGGACTGATGACCTCAAATGTTAAGTCCCATAGTGCTCAGAGCCATTTGAACCATTTAGATTATGAAACGAAGTAAGTCGCGATTAAGTGGCAACGTGAGGAACGAAAATCTGCAAAACTGTCTGCATCTGTCCATTTTACGACAGTTTGTGCCAGATATACATTTTATTATGTCTTCAGTGTGCCAAAGTTAATTAGATTCTAATAAAAAAAAATTTCTTGGGGATCAATGTGGTTGGCAAAGTTGAAATGTGAAAAAAGCCTTCATGCGGCGTTTTTATTGTTTCCCTCCGCTTCCCCCTCATTCCGCTCAAACAATGTCGAGTTTTTGTGGGGGAGGTGCGCACTTTGACCAGGGAGATCGGCACTCGTGCATGAACACTAAAAACGAGCAGTGTTCTTGCCAGTCTCATACACAGTAACTAGCTCTAATACTTGACTTGCTGAATTAAACCTTTAGAGTAAATTCTTAGCTCCTGGAAGGCTTTATGTGGGCTGCCTGCAACTGGAAATGGGTGGCCAGATGACTGCTTTGGCCATTTACTGATATAAATTTGATAGCGATCTGGTTAGAATTAGTTCCCTGAAAAAATTGTGACACGTACGACCCTTACTGTGGATGGAACAGCATATGTGTGAGACAAACTGAGATACGGGTCGTCTCTTAATCAAATTGATCTTTCGCATGCTGATACTTTATTTTATTTTATTACAAAAATGACTTTAATTATAATTATATGATGTTGTTGTTGTTGTCGTCTTCAGTCCAAAGATTGGTTTGATGCAGCTCTCCATGCAATTCGGTCTTGTGCGATCCTCTTCATCCTCGAGTAACTACTTCAACCTACATCGTTCTGAATCTGCATAGTGTATTCATCTGTTGGTCTCCCTCTACGATTTTTACCTGCCGCGCTGCCCTCCAGTACTAAATTGGTGATCCCTTGATGACGCAGTATGTGTCCTACCAACTGATCCCTTCTTCTAATGGGGCTGTACCATTAATTTCTCTTGTCCCCAATTCTCTTCAGTATCTCCTCATTAGCTACATGATCTACCCATCTAATCTTCAGCATTCTTCTTAGCACTACATTTCAAAGGCTTCTATTCTCTTTTTGTCTGAACTGTTTGTCTTCCATGTTTCACTTCCGGACATGGCTACGCGCCATACAAATACTTTCAGATACGACTTCCTGACACTTAAATCTATAATAGATGTTAACAAATTTCTCTTCTTCCGAAATGCTTTTCCTTCCATTGCCAGTCTACATTTTATACCTTCTCTACTTCGACCATCATCAGTTATTTTGCTTCATAAGTAGCAAAACGCATGTACTACCTTAAGTGCCTCATTTCCTAATCTAATTCCTTGAGCATCACCTGATTTAATTTGTCTACATTTCATTATCCTCGTTTTGCTTTCGTTGATGTTCGTCATATATTCTCTATACAAGACACTGTCCGATCCGTTCAACTGCTCTTCCAAGTCCCTTGCTGTATCGGACAGAATTACAGTGTAATCGGAAAACTCAAAGTCTTTATTTTTTCACCCTGGACTTTAATTCCTGCTCCAGATTTTCTTTTCTTTTCATTTACTACTTGCTCAATATACAGATTGAATAACGTCAAGGATAGGCTACAACCCAGTCTCACTCCCTTCTCAATCACTCCCTCACTTTCGTGCCGCTCGACTCTTAAAACCGCCATCTGGTTTCTGTACAAATCGTAAATAGCCTTTCGCTCCCTGTATTTTACCCCTGACACCTTTAGAATTTGAAAGAGAGTATCCCAGTTAACATTGTCAAAAGCTTTCTCTAAGTCTACAAATGCTAGAAACTTAGATTTGCTTTTCCTATCTTCTACGAGACGTCGTAGCGTCAGTGTTGCTTCATGTGTTCCTGCATTTCTTCGGAATCCAAATTGATCTTCCACGAGGTCAGTTTCCACAAGGTTTTCCATCCTTCTGTAAAGGATTCGTGCTAGTATTTTGCAACCATGTCTTATTAAACTGATGGTTCGGTAATTTTCACACATGTCAGCACCTACTTTCTTCGGAATTGGGATTATTATATTCTTCTGTCAGTCTGAGGGTATTTCTCCTGTCTCATACATCTTGCTCACCAAATGGAAGAGTTTCGTTATGGCTGGCTCTTCCAAGGTTATCAGAAGCTCTAACGGAATGTTGTCTAATCCAGGGCCTTGTTTCGAATTAAGTCTTTCAGTGCTTTATCAAATTCTTCAAGCAGCATCACGTATCCCTTCTCATCTTCATCTACATCCTCCTCTACTTTCATAATATTGCTCCCTAGTACATCTTACTTGTACAGACCCTCTATATACTCCTTCCGCCTTTCTGCTTTCCCTTCTTTGCTTAGGACTGGTTTTGCTTCTGAACTCTTGATATTCATACAAGTGGTTCTCTTTTTCCAAAGGTCTCTCTAACTTTCTGCGTGCAGCATCTATCTTACCCCTAGTGATGTAAGCTTCTACATCCTTACATTTGTCCTCTAGCCATTCCTGCTTAGACATTTTGAATTTCCTGTCGATCTCATTTTTTAGACGTTTGTATTCTCTTTCGCCTCTTCATTTACTATGCTTTTATATTTTCTCCTTTCCTCAATTAAAGTGACTATCTCTTATGTTACCCAAGGATTCCTACTAGCCCTCGTGTTTTTACCTACTTGATCCCCTGTCGCCTTCACTATTTCTTCTCCCAAAGCTACCAATCCTTTTCCACTCTATTCTCTCCCTTGTTCTTGTCAGTTGTTCCCTAATGCTCTCCCTGAAACTCTCTACAACCTCTGATTCTTTCAGTTTATACAGGTCCCATCTCCTTACATTCCTACCTTCTTGCAGTTTCTTCTGTTTTAATTTATAGTTCATAAGCAATAAATTGTCAGAAACCACATCTGCCCCTGAATATGTCTTACAGTTTAAAACCTAATTCCTAAATCTCTGTCTTACTATTGTACAGGGTGATTCAAAAAGAATAACACAACTTTAAAAATGTGTATTTAATGAACGAAACATAATATAACCTTCTGTTATACATCATTACAAAGAGTATTTAAAAAGGTTTTTTTCACTCAAAAACAAGTTCAGAGATGTTCAATATGGCCCTCTCCAGACACTCAAGCAATATCAACCCGATACTCCAACTCGTTCCACACTCTCTGTAGCATGTCAGGCATAACAGTTTGGATAGCTGCTGTTATTTCTCATTTCAAATCATCAATAGTGGCTGGGAGAGGTGGCCGAAACACCATATCCTTAACATACCCCCATAAGAAAATATCGCAGGGGGTAAGATCAGGGCTTCTTGGAGGCCAGTGATGAAGTGCTCTGTCACGGATTGCCTGGCGGCTGATCCATCGCCTCGGGTAGTTGACGTTCAGGTAGTTACGGACAGATAAGTGCTAATGTGGTGGCGCTCCATCCTGCTGAAATATGAATTGTTGTGCTTCTTGTTCGAGATGAGGGAACAGCCAATTCTCTAACATCTCCAGATACTGTAGTCCAGTTGCAGTAAAACCTTCGAAGAAAAAGGAACCAAAAACTTTATTGGCTGAAATGGCACAGAAAACGTTCACCTTAGGCGAGTCACCTTCATACTGAGTTGTTTCCCGCGGATTCTCAGTGCCCCATATACAGACATTGTGACGGTTGACTTTCCCGTTAGTGTGGAAAGTTGCTTCATCACTAAACACAATCTTTGAAACGAAAGATTCATCTGTTTCCATTTGAGCAAGGATAAAATCACAGAAATCGATTCTTTTAATCTTATCAGCTGCAGACAGTGCTTGAACCAATTTCAGACGATAAGGTTTCATATCTAACCTTTTTCGTAGGACTCTCCATACAGTTGATTATGGAATTTGCAGCTCTCTACTAGCTCTGCGAGTCGATTTTCCTGGGCTGCGAACAAATGCTTGCTGGATGCGTGCTACACTTTCATCACTCGTTCTCGGCCGTTCAGAACTTTTCCCTTTGTACAAACACCCATTCTCTGCAAACTGTTTATACCAACGTTTAATACACCACCTATCAGGAGGTTTAACACCATACTTCGTTCGAAATGCACTCTGAACAACTGTCGTCGATTCACTTCTGCCGTACTCAATAACACAAAAAGCTTTCTGTTGAGCGGTCGCCATCTTAGCATCAACTGACGCTGACGCCTAGTCAACAGCGCCTCAAGCGAACAAATGTACAACTAAATGAAACTTTATAGCTCCTTTAATTCGCCGACAGATAGTGCTTAGCTCTGCCTTTTGTCGTTGCAGAGTTTTAAATTCCTAAAGTTGTGGTATTCTTTTTGAATCACCCTGTATAATGAATCCGAAAACTTCTGGTGTCTCCAGACCTCTTCCATGTGTACAACCGTCTTTCATGATTCTTAAACCAAGTGTTAGGTATGATTAAATTATGCTGTGTACAAAATTCTACCAGGCGGCTTCCTCTTTCATTCTTTTCCCCCAGTCCATACTCACGTACTATTTTCCTTCTCTTCCTTTTCCTACTGTCGAATTCCAGTTCCCCATGACTATTAAATTTTCGTTTCTCTTAATTATGTGAATAATTTTTTTTTTACCTCATCATACGTTGCCTCAATCTCCTCATCATTTGTGGAGCTGGTTGGCACATAAATTTATACTACTGTGGTGGGTGCGGGCTTCGTGTTGATCTTCGCTGCAATGATTCGTTCAGTATGCTGTTCACAGTAGCTTATCCGCATTACTATTTTTTATTTCATTATTAAACCTACTCCTGCAATACCCCTATGTGATTTTGTATTTATTGCCCTATGTTCACAAGACGAGAAGTCCTGTTCCTTCTGCCAACGAACTTCGCTAATTCCCACTATATCTATCTATATCTATCTTTAACTTATACATTTCCCTTCTTAAATTTTCTAACTGACCTGCCGGATTAAGGGTCCTGACATTCCACATTCCGATGTGTAGAACGGCAGTTTTGTTCCTCCTCATAACGACATCTTCCTGAGGAGCCCCTGCCCGGAGATCTGCTTTTTTTTGGGTACGGTTACATAGTTAATGTGTCTCTAGAGGTCTTTTTGTTATTTTTATTGGCGTTGAAGCCTACATCGCAAGTGGAGTAATACCTGATTTTTCTATTTGATGTGATAAATGGCAGCTTGCTCTAAATACAGAAAAATACAACGCAGGAAAACAAATCTGTATGGTTTGTAAGGTGCCAGGCAAATCGAACACCTTGTATGAAAACCCTGACATGATAGCAAATCCGGCAATATGTCACATAGCTCCAAATAAATCCTGACATTAAATTAACCAAAGTAATACGATCAACAAGTGAGCAAATGGAATACCACAGGCTAACACAAGAACGTCTAAATGCATGTCATACCTTTCCACTATGAAACAGACGCAGTTCCGAGGGGAGAAGCGAGAACAGAAGCCGAGAGCAGAGCCGTGTAGGCTAGAGCGGGATAATGGGACACCCGCATCACCGGCCGACTGCCGCGAGTTTCATCCCCTAGCCCATATTAAAAGATAGAGCCCTCCAGAAGAACAGTATAGATCTTACGATAACACTAAAAAGGCCACACCAGCTGTAAGTTTTAGCGTGAGACTATACGCGTCTCTGTTATGTAGCAAACATTAAAAACATTGCCCCACCATGAAAAGTATAACGTTTCTCATTGGATAGACAGAATTTTTGTAGGCGGAGCTTACGGTTAACATTGAGAAACTGACTGGTCACTTGAAAACACATCCAGATACCTTTTTCTTAATCTAACTTTGGTAAACAGTAGTAAGGATAAGTTCGAGAGTTGCTACTAAGACGGCGAGGTGTGTGGAGCTACGCCGCCAGCCAGCCCTGACGCTGCCTAACCACCGACAAGGTAATGAACGCACGTGATGCCGCGTAAGAGCACATAACGCTTCACTCAGAATTGCAGAAGTCTCATCTGTTACTTCCCCTTTTTATGTAATACTAGTGTTGATCGTCAATTAAACTTCGTGGTATTCACATTTGCTACTTGAAGTTAAAATCTGAAACTCGATGATTTTTCTGTTATATAATTAATGAGAAGCCACATCAGCCACTGTAATTTATGACAAGTTAAATAAGTAATTAAAGATAAATGAGGGTCACTTAGACCATTTCTGATAGTTTTTTCTTTTATGAAACTTAATTTAAACCTAGATTGTAGATGTGATATGGCATAGGTCTTCCTTCGATCCATTATAAAACTTGGAAATCCATTCAGGGAACATTAATTCACATTTTTGTTGAACGCAATTGCTTTTTATCATGCTGTATTAAAATATTTCCTTTTATCACTAGTACAATTTATAAACAATGTTTTGTGAGTAGAATAAAAATTCCAGTGGTAACTTTAACTGCTTTTTCGAAGTTATTTTACCAGCTAACTAAAAATAGGAAAGCCTTGAACCCCTTCCACTAAATTTAGTTAGCATTAAGATTCTATTACAGGGAATGCAGTGGAGCTGACGCTGAAATCATTAAGTATTTGATTATATCACCGCTAGTCTCACTGAACTCTTCTGAACTCTACATGTCATGTCTGGTCTGGCGTCTACTTACCAGCAATAGGTCCCAGGTTCAAACTAGTCAATTCCCTAAAAAACACGCTCAGAGCGTCGTTGCGCAAAAGTGGTAGGGAGAGACGACTTAGCACAAACAGACACCACGCAGAATGTTAGAGGTTCTGATACAGTATTAGTGATGTGCTGCTTGACACTGTCACATTGATTAGATACTGACGCATAACGTTTTAAGGCAATACGAAATGGAATGGGCACCTAAGAACGGTAACAGCGAAGGGTAATGGTCAACCTCGGTTTATTGGGAGACTTTTAGGAAAGCGTAGTTCATTTGTGAAGGAGACCGCGTATAGAATACTTGTGCGACCCATTCTTGAATACTGCTTGAATGTTTCGGATGCCTGCCAGTTCGGATTAAAGGAAGACATGAAAGTGTGTGTGAGTTTTTAATGGACCAAACTGCAGAGGTCATCGGTCCCTAGACTTACACACTACTGAAACTGACTTAAACTAATCTATGCTAAGAACAACACACACACACACACATACACACACACACACAAATGCCCAAGGAGGACTCGAACCTACGGCGGGAGAGGCCTCGCAAACATCAAAGTAGCTGAGAAACGTGCTTCTAGATTAGTAGGTTCGATCAACACGCGAGTTATATGGAGATGCTTCGTGATATAAGGTGGAAATTCCTGGAGGGAGCACGGCGTTCTTTTCGTCAAACACAGTTGAGAAAATTTAGAGAGCCGGCAATTGAAGCTGAATAGGGAACTATTCTATTGTCGCCCACGTATGTTTCGCGTAGGGACCAGGAACACAAGGTAAAAGGAATTATGGCTCGTATGGGGCATATAGATAGTCGTTTTCCCCTAGCTCCATTTTGCAAGTGTTACACGAAAGGAAATGACGTTGTATAACTCTCTATACTCCATATGGTGGCTTGCGGGGTATGTATGTAGGCGTAGATGTAGATGAAAAAAATGTCGAGTGAGACCAAGGCCTCAACACAGTAAGCAGTTTCAAATCGAAGCAGTTTGTAGTCGTTACACAGAGATGAAGATGCTTGCACAGGAAATATTAACATTGAGAGCTGAATGAAACAACAACAACAACAACAACAACACAACACGGTTATAAATGTTCTGGTGTATAACGTAGGAAGCCCTTGAGGCTGATCGTAGATGGTGCTATTGCACAAAAGCGCCATGAAACTGTAACGAAAGCAAGACATGCTGACACGCAGAAGACTGACGAGCACTTAATGTAAATAAATGTAACGTGCTGTGCATAAATGAGGGCGAAGACCGTTCTCTGTTCGATTACGTCATTGACGATGAAACAATAACAATCGTTTGTAGTGAAAGGTGATGTCAGGCCGATACACAGTGAAAGAGTACTGAGATAACATAATTCAACCATGGAACTATTCTTGAGTACTGCTCGACACAAGGAGACACTTTCCAGGTGGGAATAATACAAGAGATGCAAAATAAGAGCGGCGGGTTTCGTCAAGGATTAGTTTTGTAAGCGCGAGAGCGTTACGAAGATGCTCAACAAATGCCACTGGCAGACGGTGAAAGACAGGTGTTCTGCATCACTGAAAGGTTTACTGTTAAAAGTCCTACAGTGATCTTTCCAAAAAGAGGCCAGCAACCTCTCGCTGACTTCCGTAGAAATGAACTTGAGACGGAAATTAGGGAAATTCGAACCCATGGAAAGGTTTAGCGTCACTCATGCTCTCACGCACATCTCGAAAATGGAAGAGGGAAGGGGAGAAGCTGTACAGGTAATACCTTCCTTCACGCACCGTAAAGCGACCTACAGAGATTAGATGCAGATATCGCTATAGATTCAGAGTCAGAGGGATGTATTGAAGCCGGTAACTATCATGTAGGAGAACACGTTAACATGTGATGCTATTGTTGTCTCAGTAAACCATTTCATTGAATTGCTATTTGTCCTCGAGAATTTGAGCTAGAACGTGAGTGCTTCTCAATGATTTGCATACGAATCTGAATCAGTTTGTATGCAACTAAAAACTAAACGAAACTCCTCCAAACAGGCCATGAAGCCCAACGGCACCGATCGGTCGCCGCGTCATCCTCAGCCCACAGGCGTCATCGGGTGCGGATATGGAGGGGCATGTGACCAGCACACCGCTCTCCCGACCGTACATCAGTTTACGAGACCAGAACCGCTACTTCTCAATCAAGTAGCTCCTCAGTTTACCTCACGAGGGCTGAGTGCACCCCACTTGCCAACAGCGCTCGGCAGACCGGATGGTCACCCATCCAGTGCTAGCCCATCCCGACAGCGCTTAACTTCGGTGATCTGACGGGAAATCTATGCGGCAACGCCGTTGGAGTTTGTATACAACACCAAACACATTGTTACTCTTCAACGAGGAGAATTCAAAAGTAATGGGAATCTTGTCATTTAGAATGTTATTTTGGCAGATTCACGCGATTTTTTAGTTGTTGTGATGGTAAATCTGTCTGAAAAGCGTCCGTACAGTGTTAGTCACATCGGATATTTGATCTGTGGTCAGTTATCAAAGAGGCTGCATGTGTTCTGTTCTGAATTTCGAACAAAAACAGCGGCGAGTGAGAAGCCGCTTGATGAAGTCAGTAACGGTGCAGAACTACTAGAAAGTGTCAACAAATGATGGAACGTGGGTTTACGAATAAGATGTGGAAAGTAAGCCTCAGTCGTCCCAGTGAAAGCATTCTGGATCGGCTCCAAGACCGAGAAAATCTGGACAAGTATGGTCATACATGAATGTTATGCTTACTGTGTTCTTCGATTTTGACCGCGTAGTTCGCCATGATTTCTTGCTTCCTCAAGGTTGAACTATCAATAAGGCGCATGACTTATAAGTTTAATATCGGTAGCTAGAAGCAATCTGAAAAAAACTCCTGGATTTATGACGAAACAAGTCATGACTTTTGCACTGTTATAATGCGCGTGCACATTTGCTGCTGGCTCGTTACTGTTTGAACAAAAATTGTGGCCCAGCCTCCATATTCGCCGTCATGATCTCATGCCGCTTTTTTCTGTTCCCATCAATAAAAAAACATAAGGTGTCGTTGTTGTACAAGCATAGATAAGGAGATTAAAAACGCTTCATTGAGGTAGCTAAGAGCTATTCCAAAAACAGAATTCCAGATGTGTACTGGAGGCTGAAAGAAATGCTAGCGTAAGTATATAATATATGAAGGGACTATTTTTGAGTTGACAAAATCGAAGGAGAAAAATAAATACAATTCTTTCAAAAAAACAAAACTTGATTTATTTTCTGATCATTTACCAGATGTCCTTTGATGATAAATGTCTTTGACAAGTGGTTCAAGTGAAAATTCCTCATTATACAAGCGTTCATATCATATAATGTAAAGCCAAGATGGGAAAGAGTAAGTATAGCCCTCTACTAGCTAATCAATAATTAAGAATAAAATTGAGTGCGACGGATGGGTCCATAATAAAACAGTATAGCTCTGGAAGTATTATTAGTGCTGAGCGTACTATATGAAACAGTGTGTAAGCCTACCTTATACGACGAAAATTATGGGAAACCTAAATCAAGGTGATCGGACAGGAGATTTCAACCCAGCTCTTCATGAATGTGAGTTCATTGCGATATTGTACCAACTCCCTTGTGAATATCTGCAGAACATGTATCAAAAATGGTACACGACTTCTGAGTGAGCTTACCATGGGCATATGGGGTGTATGATAGAGAAGGGACATAATGAGGGGCTTCTGATTTTTACTAATGTTTTAGAATCCTTAAAAATTGTAGACTCAGTCTCTAATCAAGTGAAGTGGAAAATATGTGTTTGTTTCGTTTGACAGCGCGCCATCCTTTCGCTCTATTCAGCTTATTTAAATATTTATCTTACTTCTCTAAAGAAGAAAATAAAAAGCGGAAATCGATTAGAAACTGCTAAATAATATAAAGAATAATTTTCCACAAAACTTATATGGTGTGCTGTTTTTGTGTTGGCGAACTGGACAATTGGTTTTTGTTTCGGAGAACCTAACTGCTCTGTTCACCAGTATGCAAATGAGCCTTCTACACAACAGCAGCGAATAGAAGTGGATTTTATACTAAGATTATTGTAACGTATAAACAAATTTTAGCCTTTTGACCACGGTGACACATAATGACTTCTTATAATTTTATTTTTCTTACTGACCCAATAAAAAGAGTGATATAATGTATGCAGCAATGACAGTTTTCACTCTTCTCTTATCAGTTGAAAAGACCCTGACACATTCATTGTTCTTTCCACTATACTTTTCGAAGGATTATACCTCTATCACAGGGAGATAAATTTCATTTATGATACATAGACAATCTGTATGTACGACGTTTTATGAGCAACCTCTGGCAATGTCAGGTAACAAAGGGCAGAGAAAATATACTTTACGAGACGTTTGGACGTTTTGTTTGCATCAGTGAACGCTATATTTCAAACGTTTATACACTGATGCACCAAAGAAACTGGTATAAGTATGCGTATTCAAATACAGAGTTATGTAAACAGGCAGAATAAGGCGCTGCGGTCGACAACGTCTGTATAAGACAACTAGTGTCTGGCGCAGTTGTTAGATCAGTTGCTGCTGCTAAATGGCAGGTTATCAAGATTTAACTGAGTTTGATCGTAGTATTATAGTCGGTGCACGAGCAATGAGACACAGCATCTCCGGGGTAGCGCTGAAGTGAGGATTTTCCAGTACGACGATCTCACGTGTGTGCCGTGACTATCAGAAAGTCGGTAAAACATCAAATATTCGACATCGCTGAAGGGGAAAAAGATCCTGCCAGAACGGGACCAACGAGGACTGAAGAGAATCATTCAACGTGGCAGAAGTGCAACCCTTCCGCAAATTTCTGCAGATTTCAATGCTAGGCCATCAACAAGTGTCAGCGTGCGAATCATTCAGCTAAACATCATCGAAGGCTCACTTGTGTACCCTTCATGACTACATGACACAAAGCTTTACGCCTCGCCTCGGCCCAACACCAACAATGGACTGTTGATGACTGGAAACATGTTGCCTGGTCAGACGAGTGTGAGTCTTGTACAGGGTGTATATCAACTTGGATTTCATCTGATGAATGATGATTTCCGCCCACATAACTGCACAGGCCCGGCCTAGACATCTAAATTGGCTAGCCCTATCCTTGCGTATAAATTATGGTATTCATCAAATGGACTTAGCGTCTAACATACACATGTGGCAGGAAGAGAGCTCCCTACCATTGAGTAGTTGCTCGTATGGGGTGGCTTGCTTGGCTGTACGAACTATACAGCTTTATCATAGGGCCAAACAGGGTTAGGTAACAACTGTGCCAAAGTAGATGGTAACACAGATCAGGAGCAATTTACAATGGCTTATTACAAGATGTCTTATAACACTTAATCGGAGTATGAAGATTGTGGGTGGCAGTATAGATCAGTGTTCACCAACACTGATCCGTCTGTAAACACTCTAATAGTCATAGATTCAGCGAACGACGACCAACATCGCATCCAAAATGTCCAGTTTGACTCTTCTTGACGCTGACTCTAGATGAGTCCTATGTTGAGGTACTGAGATGGTGGCAGGTACTGTCAACCTGCTGAGTCGAGCTGTGTCTGCTTATATTCACGTTTGACAGGTGGATGTCCACTTGGGAACTACTTGTATAAGGTGGTTGCATAACACAGCCGTTGTAGTTTGTACCCACCTCAGAAGTCTAACCTTAACCATGTTGCGGCTGACTCGTAGGCAGATCGGCTTTCTCCCATGTTAAGTTGTGTACCGTAGCTCCTGGAGTGCACATCATAAACCAAACTGAATCTGCATGGGACGTTATAGGTAGAAAGTTGCAGTTCATCTACCAGCGCTACGGACACTGGCTAGCCCCTAGAGGGCCCTTGCTCAGCTTGTCAGGTATTACTGTAAAGAACACTTCACGGCCTGAAATATGGGGAGGAGGAGGAAATTTCTGCGCATTTAGGAACTACGTACAATGCTGGAGCATCTTGTCTCGTATTGATGTTTTGTCCGACACCACAAACGGTAAGGGCCAACGACAGCTCGGGCCCGATCTGCAGGTATCCTTTGCGTCTGTATCACTGTCCACTGTGTCACACTGTTGCTTAGGCATCTTTTAACACACTCATTACCGCTATGGCTCCTGTTCTTTAGTGGATCTTGGCACAAGGTCCAGTCACATTGTGACCATCGGCCCTGTTCGACATCGACGTGCAATAGCCATGCGCAGACGGCAGATGGCAGCACTAGCAGTGGAGGTTATATAAAGCATGCCGAGTGAGGCGGGAAACATGATCATTGGCTTTCGGGCCAAGCGTGGAAACATTTCCGAAACTGTTCGCGTGCCCCCGTGCTTATAGTATAAGGTGGATGGCAAAATGGTGCTATCCGAAACCAGGACCAAAGCAACTGTGGTGCTCCACGGGCCATAGATGACAGGGGTGCGGAGATCTGTACATGCGAACAAACGTGCAACTGTCGAGCAGCTGACGGGCCTCTTCTCAACGACCGCTCAGCGATCGTTGATGTGTATGGGACCCCGTAGTTGGTCCCTGGCTCATGCACCATTGCTGACCGCTGCTCATTGGCGATGGAGGCTGGAATTTGCACGCCAATACCGCATCTGGACGTCCACAGAATGGTGAGAGGTGGCCTTTTCAGAAGAATCTCTTTTTATGGTCCATCTGACAGATGGCTATGGGCGAGTCCCGTGTGAAAAGTCTTAAAGCAAACAAACTCGAACAATCGTCGCAAGGGTCCAGGTCGCAGGAGGGAGCTTTAGGTCTGGGGAATCTTTCCGTGGCATTCCCTGGATTATCTCGTCATCTCGAAGGCACAGTCAACACAAATATGCATCTGTCCCTGGGGACCATATTCAGGCTTTCGATAGGTGATCAGATTAATTTGACTGGACAGTTTATTTTGTAGCTTATGGACGTCAGCTGCGCCGACACGAAGCTTCAAAGCGCTCTGTATGTCGGAAGCAGCAGTATAATAAAATATCTGATTCGCTATTGCATCTTGGAATATGGTACAGGGACACGATTGAAGGACATGGAATTTAGGTCAACGGAGACAAAATGGTTGCTGTGAAACATAAACACGCGCGATCAGATCACATTCACGGCGCCATGTCCCAGCCAGAATTCCTAAGGGCAAGTCAGGATTAAAAGACTGTGGGAAGCAGGGAAGGGGAAACCGGTGCCGGCGAGGGTAATAATGTTGACCGCAGGCGCTATATAAGCCTTCATTTCCTAATTTCGGAGGGTTATTATGTGTTTCGGAGAACGTGGACCCGCCTGGTGTGTCGGAGGCGGCGTGGCTGGGGCGCCGCAGTGCCGCGACGAAATTGTTCGAGGTGGGGTTACCGTTCGATGTGAGGTGTTGGCGTCACTGCAGTACCGTGATTGTGGGCCGATTAAACGGCCCTATCGCGGTGTCGCAGGGCTACCAACGGGCTAGCGCCCATTACACCTTGCAATTAGAGTGGCAGCAGGCGGTGCTGCGGTTGGCTAGCCTGCGGCGCGTGCTGAGGCGGCGTTCGTGAATTGCCGGCGCCGGCCTATCGTCACCGGCCTCCCGCGGTTGACTGCTGTGCGTGACGTCGTTTTCTAGCAGCTCTGCGTGGCGGGGACAATTACCCGTCGGGGCAGGTGCCGCTATCGCTCCTTCCAGCAACACCTTGCAGAAATGCTGTGATGGTGCGCCAGTTTGGTCGAGACAGTACGCCGTCAATATATATATTGACAGCGTGGTACGGTCCCAGGAATTCCAAGACTTTAGACAATAATTTACGTTTTAAGGTTACAATTTTTGTGCAGTTTCACATTTACTATTGTAACTTATCATTTATTTTATTAATTTGGGATCATATTTATATGCTGATCTAAATGGCAATTGCAGATTCGTCGACTTCTTCTGCTCTCAACCCTGTTGCGATTACTGGTAAGATTTGAACGGAGTCTCCAGAGAAGAAAACGGCACAACCAGCCATAGAGCTATTGTTCTTTCGCAGATGTCGAATTATTCTCTGACACAGATCGACGTATACTTTGTGAGCTATCCGAACCTCATCCCAAACAATGGAAGTGCAACCCTGCGTCATTTACTGGTATTACTTTGATTTGAAACATTACAGCTGCTGTATTTGTCGTAGGCACAGACTATTAGCACAGTGCCGGCCGGAGTGGTCGAGCGGTTCTAGGCGCTACAGTCTGGAACCGCGCGACCGCCTCGGGCATGGATGTGTGTGATGTCCTTAGGTTAGTTAGGTTTAAGTAGTTCTAAGTTCTAGGGGACTGATGACAGCAGTTAAGTCCCATAGTGCTCAGAGCCATTTGAACCATTTTTGTTAGCGCAGTAGACAGGTGGCCTTGTGTCTACCACCGCTAGGTGTCAAAGACATCGCTTTCACAGTGGCAGGGTACTTCATTTAATCGTAGTTCAGCCATTTAGGACAAAGTATTTGTAAATTATACACACAAACCATCCTTCTGAAACACACTACCTGTTAATGAAAACCAGATCAAAATCCCTACAGGAGTTCCTGAGATTTTTTTGCAGATTACGAATGCAAATACAAATTTTGTATTGGTAAAAAATATTTTTTATGTGATATAATTACAGTTTAACAATTTTCGGAATTTACTCTTTACTTGTACTGTGAAATCCTGCGCCTTACCGAATTTCATGATTCTATGTAATCGAGAAGTACCTATACGCTTTGATAAGTGAGTTTGCGAGTATCGAATTATGGGACTCAAATGGCTGTGTCTTTCGACTGCATTAACTTCGAAGCTTAAATTTTTTACACCACCATACGACCGTAGTCATTAGAGCGTAACATAAATTTCAACTTGATACGTTTACCGGTACCCAAGAGAAAGGGTTCTTAGGAGTCGGACAGACAGACGGACAGACAGATGGACTACAAAGCCATCCTATAAGGGTTCCGTTTTTACCAAATGAGATATGGAACCCTAAAAACAAATTTTTGAACACAATTTTTTCACATTAAATCAGTAAATTTTCAGGCGAAATCTAAGAAGTGATATCGTTACTAAACACATGCAAATGGTCTCCTGCTTAAGAGTATTTATTCCTGTCTACACAATACGATTTTATCATAAGGGTCATTATATATTTTTCTCGTAAAAATACTGTAGTTTTCAGATGTAAAACTCGACGATTGACGAAGACTGTAAGAGGACAGAATGGTAAAATCTTGTGTGTGTAGTATGTATCAAACTGGGGACCTAGAAACGACGGAGGGGCTTCGTCCTGCCGTAGCCCTTCAGTGGTTCACGACCCCACAACAGGCCACCCACCCCCACCGCGCTCCACACCCCCCCCCCCCCCCCCCCAACCACTCTGCGAACGCCTTATACCAGACGAGTGTAACACCAAATGTTTGCATGATAGAGTAATTATGGTGTACGCGTACGTGGAGAAAGTGTTTGCGCAGCAACTGCAGACATTGTGTAACTGAGGCGGAATAAGGGGAACCAGTCCGCATTCGCCGAGGTAGATGGAAAACCGCCTTAAAAAAGCCATCGACAGGTTGGCCGTCACACCGGACCTCGACACTAATCCGCCGGGCGGATTCGTGTCGGAGTCCGGCACGCCTTGCTGCTCGGGAAGCAGAGCATTAGACCATGCTGCTATCCGGGCGGGCCGTTAATATCATACTCACTACAAGGGTTTTTGCTGCAACAAACGTTGTCTAATGTATTGTGCTTCTTATCTTGACATTGTTCCGATCTGTCTACTGGATTAAGCAAAAATAGTCAAACGAACTCTTACTTTATACTGATCAGCCAGAATATTACGACCACCGACTAACTATAGGTATAAACCCGTCCAGGCGATAGCAGCGTCACCTGGTGAGGAACGGCTGCCAGTCAGACACTCGCACGGTGCAGCGGGCGTGCTGTCCGTGTGTAGAATGGGGAAGGCGCACGATGCATCTGTGTTTGATCGAGGGCGGATTGTGATGGCCCGGAAGGTCGGCGCGGGCATTCAGGAAACTGCACGACTTGTCGGGTGTTCAAGGAGTGTTGTGGTGATTGTCTTCAACATGTGACGAAACCAAGGCGAAATCACATCCAGACGTCGTGGGGTTGGGTGACCACCCCTCATTGCAGATGTTGGGCGTCGTAGGCTGGACAGACTGGTAAAGCAGGGCAGGCGGCGAACTGCGGCGGACTAACACGAGACTTAAATGCTGGGAATAGTACAAGTGTGTATGAACACACAGTGCACCGAACACTCTTACCGATGGACCTTTGCAGCCGACGACACATACTTGTACCAATGCTAAAACCACGAGTCCGGCAACTACGACTGAAGTGGGCACCTGGCCATTGCTTCTGGACGTTGGCGAAGTGGAGAGGCATTGAATGGGCCGATTAATCCCGATATCTTCTTCGTCATGCCGATGAGAAGGCGCCAATCCGTCGTCCTCCAGGGGAACTGGTCCTTGACACCTGTTTTGTGAGATGGAGACAAGCTTGCTCCATTATGGTCTGCGGAATGTTCACGTGGATATCGATGAGTCCAGTGGAGCTCGTGCAAGGCACACCACGATGCCCAGGGAGCATCGTACACTCGTTGCTGACCGTGTTCACTCCTTCATGACGATCATTTTTCTCGACGGCAGTGGCATTTTTCGACAAAATAATGCGCCATGTCGCAAGGCCAGGAGTCTGATGGAGTGGTTTGAGGACCACAGTGGCTAGTTCCAATTGATATGCTGGTCCCATCTCACCAAGTCTGATCCCGGTCGCACATATCTGGGATATGACTGAACGTCGCGTCACAGCTCACCGCCCTCCCCCCCCCCCCCCCTCCCCCTGCGGAATTTACGTCAATTAGGTGACTTGTGTGTGCAGATGTGATGCCAACTCCCTCCAGCGACTTATAATGACCTCATTGCTTCCATGCAACGACGCATCACCGCTGTTATCTGTGTCCTGGTAAGTCCATCTTTGGACACAGATAACAGCGGTGATGCGTCGTTGCATGGAAGATATGAGGTCATTATAAGTCGCTGGAGGGAGTTGGCATCACATCTGCACACACAAGTCACCTAATTCACGTAAATTCCGCAGGGGGAGGTAGGTGTTCATAACGTTGTGGCTCATCAGTGTATTTAAAATACGGACATAATGGATAAAAGGATATAATTTTAATTAAACATTTCAAACGTATATTGATGAATCCTGGGAAAACTAAACGCTTCCTGTGAAACTGTTATTTTGTCTTCTATTGCTGTAGGAACGGCGAACTAAATGACTCACAGCAACCCACTGAAGGACTGTAATTCTGTCGTTTGCAGAAAGAGAAAACTGTCAGTACAACGTCTTCTTTGTTATCTGCTCACATGGACAAAGCTGAAAACGTACAGTCACATAAATATTGGGAATTTCGGAGAAATTAGGTAGGTATACTACTACATATGTCAGCCCCAATACTAATAAAAGTCGTTCAACCGTCAAATCAGTGACTGATTTTATCTATAAATGAGAAACACTGCAGCTGTCGGCCCCACTTCACAAAGCGCGTAACGACAGAAAATCGTTTTTTTGTCGTCCTTCACATGACTAAGATGTTGGTGGCAAACTTTAACATTTCAGATATATGAACGGAACGTCTGTGCGTACGATCTAGGTCGCAGTCTCCTTTTCTTTTTTACCTTTGGAGAGTACTGCTTTCTTTATGTATGCTGCGTATTACGCTGTATACCTAGAGAACAACAGTACACTCCAAACATAAAAAGAGCGTCTGCACCTTAAATCACACACACATGTAGACCACACAAGGTCATGTCTCTGCTGTGTTAAGATCTGAAACCAATGACTTGTACGAGTGTCAAGGATCTCCCATTCGGAACACAGAAAAAATGAGGGTATAAGAGAAATAACACACAAGGAAGATACCATAATGGATGAAACGGCAGGCCGCGGTGACAGAGCGGTTCTAGGCGCTTCAGTCCGACACAGCGCGACTGCTACGGTCGCAGGTTTGAATCCTGCTTCAGACATGGATGTGTGTGATGTCCTTAGGTTAGTTAGGTTTAAGTAGTTCTAAGTTATAGGGGACTGATAACCTCAGATGTTAAGTCCCATAGTGCTCAGAGCTATTTGAACCATAATGGACGAAACGGAAAGCAAACAAGGTGGCGCAAAATAGTTGTTAGAAAGTATTTGTCTGCCGTGGTTAACAGTATGCCGTAAATGACTCACCTTGTCATTTGTTGTATTCTAGCTCTGAAAATTCTATAGCTCATTCACCGAGTCTCATTTCACATTTCATGCTGGAAGCACTAACGCTTGAACAGCATTTGCTGATCGTAAAGACATTTTGCTCAAATCGTGGATGTACTGTTATGGTGAGCACGTATTCAACAGCAATTTGATCCAAGAACAGCAATATGTGGAATTACCACTTGCCAGTGAGATTACGGTACAAACTGAAGTCAAATTGTGATGACAAAATTGAAGCTTGCTCTGATACAGATTTTATTAAAGGTTTTCGCTGTTTTTTAACGGGTTGTTTAAATATTTTGAAATGACCAAATCCCCATATGATTCAAGGAGCGGCCTGTCTGGACGACCAGCCTCAGTTGGAGAATGTGGAACGAGTGTGAACATTATCCACTGAGGAGTCCGTTGCTTTAACAATATATGCAGCACAGCAACTCAGGATTTATCGATAGGCTCTCCAGAGGATAATGAAAGAGAAACTTAACCTTTTTCCTCACTAAGTCAACGGTGCCAACCGTTTAAGGACAGGGATGTGGAGCGGCGATATTCTTTTAGGAATGATATGACTGAAAAAAATGTAACAGTCGATACGGATCAGATCTGGCTTAGTGATCGAGCATACATCCATCTCCATGGGTACGTCAACAAACAGAGCTGGCACCACTGAGCTACTGAGAATCCACACATTCAAGCTGCCACTCTACCTCATCAACAGGAAGTCGATGGCTGCTGCGCAGTCAGTGAACAATGCATTAGTGGCCACATTGTTCATTCAGGAATCTGACACAGCAGACAAGTACAGACAGATACTACAACATGAATTTGTGCCTGGTGCATGACATAGCCAGTGCTCCGACACTGTCGGTTCACGTAGAATGCGTGACGTGCGCATTGTACCGCGGAGATTTTCTATTTCTGTCAGGAGACGTTCAAAGATCAGATCGATGCCGTGGACACCTTAGCGTTCACAGGAGATGGTGTGGAATCGCCCTCTTACTGTCCCGATTCAAGCAAGTGTGATCGTTTCTAATGGCGTCATATGAAGGACAGAGTCATTAAATATGAGTCTGCTACACTCCAGCATCTTCGTGCCGCAAATTCCAGAGATATTCAAGCAGTTTAAAATAAAGTTCCTCAGAATTTCATCACGTGAATTCAGTTCAGTACTCTACGCACTCGTTACTGCAGAAGGAAAGCACTTTGAAAATCTTCTGCGTTTATTTCAGGTTGTTTGCTATAGCGTAATCTGTCACCCCATGTTATGAAGCAGCAGTAAAACTTTCTGACACTTATTTTCCACCACCCTGTATTTTCGTTGGACCTTAATGAAATGGGACAGGAAAGAATACACAAAAATATATTCGAATACAGACCGAAAAACACAAGGCTTTGAGGAAGACGGCGACTTCAATAGAACCAAGGAATTCAAAGGAGTTCAATAGAAATTTGGGCGTTGAAGATGTACAAAATCTACAGACATACAACCAGTACGGATTAAAAAAGTATTGTTCTTGTGGAACATAACTGGCTCTTTATTCACACGAAGTAATGAGTGTATCGACGGAGGATCTCAAGTTTATATCCAATTTCTACCTTTCCAGAAGGCTTGTGACGCCATTTCTCAAAAGGAGCTTCGAATGAAATTGCGTGCCTTTGGAGTGTAGTCTCAGCTGTGCGATTGTATTTGATTTCTTGTCTGAAAGGTCACAGTCTGAAGTTCCTCAAGAAAGAGTTATATGTTTTCTACTGTTCTTAATCTATATAAACGATGTAGTAGACAATCTGAGCAGCCGTCGTAGAGTGTTTGCAGATGATGCTGTGGTTTACAGTTTAGCGAAGTCTGGTATCCAATTTCCACCTCAGGAAATAGTGCACACAAACAGTTAAAATACGACCACACGCAGAACTAAGTATACACGATTCGCACGCAGGTGGCGCACACGACTTCCCTCGAGTAACTGACGACTGCGTGACGACTGTGGGGACAGAAAGCAAAGTTAAATAAAATAAATTTAGCGAACCTTGAGTACAGTGGAATCCTTACAGAATGGGACTTTTTTGGAAATTTGTGGTAAGGTCTTATGGGACCAAACTACGGAGGTCATCGATCCCTAGGCTTACGCACTACTTAACCCAACTTTAATTAACTTACGCTAAGGACAGCACACACATCCATGCCCGAGGGAGGACTCGAACCTCCGACGGGGGGAGCAGCGCGGGCCTTGACAAGGAGCCCCAGACCGCGTGGCTACCCCACGCGGCTACGATGGGTTTAGCGCTAAGTAGAAGAAGATCTGCACGGTGCGAAAAGTGGCAATTAACCCTGAAGAAATAAAAGTATAAGACCCGCAACGTGAATCCTGAAAAAAAATTCGATTACTTAGTAAGTAACACAAATTTAAAGTTTATAGGTTCATTAAATACGTAGCGATTTCAATTATAAACAACATAAATAGGAACCATCAGACAGAAAATGTTGTAAGGGAAGGCGAACCAAAAAAACTACGTCTTATTAGCAGCACAGAAGATGCAACTCTCGCGTCAGAGTTTTGTTCCTGCCGCGAATTGCTCCATTACGCGTTGTTCACCAGAAAGCGTGGGAGGACGGCGGATGCCGCACGCGCTTCGCACTTCTCTCCGCTGCTGTCCTGCAATTCTTTTTCCCACGGCAGCCGTTTCGGGATCAAACCGCAGCTATTAGTGAGAGTAACGCGTCGCTAAGCGCGGAATTTGCGCGCGCTGGGCGTCGATAGTCCGTCGCGCGAGCAGCCTTAATGCCGCGGCATCGAAATTGGCTGTGTAATGGCGCCGGGGTCAACCCTGGGTCACCGCGGCCGCCGCCCACGCCTTTCCACCCCCCTACCCGCATCCCTCTTCCCCACCTCCCAGGTTCGTGGCCCCTTTGATGGGCCGCTGCCCCGCTATTGGGGCGAATTATAGAGGTGACCCCCATCACCGCCCATGCGGGGGAGGCAACTGTTTCAATCCGCATTATCGTATTATACGCCGCGCCGACGGCCTAATACCCTGGTGACGTACACTGACTGAAAATTGGTCCGCAATTATTTGTTTACGTACGCCGCTATTACCTTTTTAGTCAAGATGAGGGGCCGGCTAAATATTTGAGATGCTATCGGCATTGTTTAGGCTGATAGATGGAGCAGAACGTAGTTGTTTCAGGAGGCTTGCTTACTGTACGTCCGCGATCGAGGGGAAGGATGGCGATGTTGCATTACCGCTACAGCACATGTGAAATCACATCATAAATTAAGTAAATGAGTAAAATCTCAATTTTTGAGCGGATGCAGGTGTTTCCTGCTTATAATATCGATGAAAAGTTATAGGGGGTTCCAGCCCTGTGGCAGTGTTAAAATAGCGCTAAGTTTGTCAAGTTCATACCCATCATCCTTTAGCGAAGCGCCAGAATACTAACCAGAAGATGTTGAGTAAGACACTCTACGAAACGTCCCGGTCTGTCCTCCGTCGCTGCGGGGTCAGCGCGGCAGATTGCTACCTAAAGGGGTAATGCTTCGGTTCCCGACCTGTTCGCAGATTTTCTTCGTTCGGCGACTCAGTGTTATGTTATCGTTACTTTCGTTATCGTCGTAACTGATAAGGAAACAGTCTCCAATACAGTGTCGTATTGTCTGTCCATTATTGAGGTGGTTGAATGGGAATGGCCTGAAAGCAAATAATAATAAAAAATAAATACGTCACGGCCATTTAACACTGCCACCTGACTGGAAACTCGAGATAATTTTTTTCAATGTAATTTATTTTCCGACACGTTCACACTAGTTTTAAAACGAAATTACGAATTCTGGCCATCGCATGCAATCCTAAGAACATAAAATAGATTACACAGAAGTGGTAATTTCATTTTGAAATTAGTGTGACTGTGACGGACAATACATGATTTTAAAAATAAAAAGTCACTGTGCGTTTCCATTTCGAGTGAAATGTTATTTCCCACATAAAAAAGAATTACAAACCAACGATAGTTAATGTCTTTCCTGTTTCCACAGCGTACATATGTGACATAATTTGCCCTGTCTTCCGCTACATAATAAACGGTGTATAAAAAAACCGTGAAAACCCTTTGTTTCTTTATACCATCTTTCACATCTAGACAGGCCTCAAACGTCATGTCCCATGAGCTCCGGAAAAACGAGCACATTAAACAAGTCACCGAACAGCTAGAAGTATAATAAATTTGTTAGATCACCTAATGGAAATTAATTAGGAAACTGACCAGATGACTGGAATCACGTTTTACTGCGTTTACTATGGCCTCGTTTTGATTATGGCCGCCTTTCTTTGGTTCCGCTTCTGAATCGAGCATACGCCGTCTTTACAAGGGCCAGTGAAACGCAGTCCTAGATTTGGCGCCATAGTATCCACGCCAGCGATTCTCGTACTAGTGTAGGTGAAAGTGCTTCCGCTTCACTTACGACGCCAGCAGCTCAGTGTAAAATTTTTGTTAAAAGGTAAGAACAGAATTATCTAGAGCTAAGCAGTGTCTGATTTACCACGAAATTTTGGTTCAACATTTACCTCCTACACCCTGTACTATACGTCTTTTTTGTATTCTAACCACTTGTGCGCCGTCTTCCAATCGGAATTGTCGTTAGACCCATTTCCATCGGAGCTGTTTAAGTGGAAAAGTGTCGGACCCAGAGATAAGAATGCCTCTTCGACAAGGACGCTGTGGCCGAGCGGTTCTAGGCTCTTCAGTCCGGAACAGCGCTGCTGCTACGGTCGAAGGTTCGAATCCTGCCATCGGGCATGGATGTGTGTGATGTCCTTAGGTTAGTTAGATGTAAGTAGTTCTAAGTCTAGGGGACCTCAGATTTTAAGCCCTATAGTGCTTAGAGCCATTTGAACTATTGAGAAGGATGCGGAGGTGCTTACTGGGATCTTACTGCCAAACGTAAATTACTGGACCTGTTGAATGAAAGGAACAGTAGAGTAAGAACAGAATAGAGACTGTGCATAAACCAAAGAGAGGCGACAGTCATCAGGGGGAACAGAGATAAGATTACTGACAAGCTTCTGATATAAGGCTTGTTAGTGGACGACTTGAAGGAAGCATGATGGACGGTGCAGGGAGACTATAAGAAGCCAACTAAAACAACAAAAGATGGCGTTCCTACCTATATCAAAGGCTTCAATTTGAGGACGTTCTGCACGTACCACTGTACGAGGATGTACCGAAAAGTATTGCCTCAGAATTTTTATGCGAAAACTCATAAAGATTTTTAAATAAACCAAAAGTTATTAACATTCTACTTTTATTCTTCATATCTCCGTATTTATTCCTCAACATAGGCACCATAATGGAAAACATTTATCTCAATGAGCAGTTTGTTGATACTGTCACTTAAGAATGTTTGTGTTACACGACTGTTTTATACAATCCTGTACCACAACTAACACAAAATCAGAGTTAAAAAGACTAATCCTATCAGAACAATTAGTTTCAACTGCCTAACGACACGTGCCAGTAGCTAATCAGTGTGTTATACTGTATTGCATGGTTCAATGTAAACAATAGGCCACTATAAGTTGAACTGCAATCGAGCAGGCACGGTTAGATCACACAAACCGACAGGAGGTGGCCAGCCCAGGAAGAGTTCCCAAAAGGGACCAGCCGTGAGAAGCGCAGGTCAACGCGACTCGTTCGACCATCTTTCTTTTGGGGAGACGCCGCAGGGAACTGGGCACTGAAGTAACAATAGCATCTCCAGTAGGGACATCAGCACAAGCTGCTTTACGAAGCGAATGTGGAAGGGGTAGCACTGCCATTTTTAGCAAGACTTAGAAATGCGCTGTTGTGAGCAAAATGTAGGAAACAGAGCTTTCTTCGAAATACACCGCTCCTGCGAGATGAAGATCGAAATGAGAATTGAAAACCAACAGTCAAACCAGCTCCATGGGCGTGAGATGCAGCCGAACTCTGGCACCGCAAAAAGCGAATGTTTAACACAAAAAATCTGGGACCAGTATCAAGATACAGGTTTAAGCACTTCTTCAACGATATATTAAAAACAAGAGATACCCCGAAAGAATTTAGTATGTCTCTTACTCTGTCCATTCTTAAACCGGACAATCTCCCGAAAATCCAGCAAACTACCGCCTAGTTGCCTTTCTGTGAATTTGTTACAAGTTGCTAGAAAAACTGATCTACAACAGGATATATCAACGCTAGACAAACCCCGACCACATGAACAAGCTGGACTTAGATCAAACCGAAGATGCTGCGAACATGTATCAGCTCTCACATCATACACAGAAGCGGGATTTCAGAAGGGTTTGAAAAGATCAGTAGCTTTTGTTTGGCATCTGCACAGCAGTGATAGGGAGAAGGCGTTATCAGCGCAATTTTGATGTCAAATTGATATCAAATTAGTTAAATTGATCAATTTATTGCCCCCTCTTCCGACAACGCCCATCCCACTACCAGACTCCATCATATGTATCCGTCAGTCTGCACGTGGGTTCCAGCCGCCTCCCCCTCCCCAACCCTCCTCCATCCCCACCTACCCTATTGGTGGGCATTTCGAATTTTGGCGGAAATTTCGGATTTTGGTGGAAATTTCTTTGTTCCTGGGCTGTGCTGACGTCCCACCCCATCCCCCACCTGGGAATTGGAGGGAAATTAAAAATGATGGTGCCCTTTCTGGGACTCTAACCTGGTCCTTCTGGATGGAAAGCTCTAGTGCACCTCCCAACACATGGAAACTGCCTGGATGCAGGAGAGTGCTAGAATAACTCGAAAAATAAGCTTCACATGAAAAAAAGTGTAGAATCCAATGTTGATTATTTACGAGGAGGACATCTGCTGGTGCTAAAATTAGCCCGCCACCCCAGCCCCCTGGGGGTGGGCCGGAAGGCAGCTTTAAAAATTCAAATCGGAACCTCCATTTCAGATACTTCATAAAAAACTAGGTACATATTGTCATAAACATTTGTTTTGATTCTTGGTAGTTGGCGCTATAGTTCAAGAAATCCGAGTTCTCATTTTTGCGTGGAAAATGGTTACGGATGAATAAAAAATATTAATTTACTTCGTAAATTTTGATTCGCTAAAACTAAAATTCTCCCTCTCTCCCCTTAGAGTGGGGTTTGAGAGAGAGGAATTAGAGTTTCACAAATGTTGATCCAAATAAAATAATCGAAAATAATCAACTTAGGATTCCCCGCATTTTTTCGTGTGAAGCTTATTTGCGAGTTTTTCTGGTTTGTCAACTTAAAATTTACACCCTGTATAGTACTTAACAGTAAAGAAGATGAGGAAAAAAGAAAACATGACAAACTGCAAAAATATAATACAGCAGAAAAACCACATCATGTGGTAAAAAGCCATAAAATAAAAGCCCACTGATGAAGCTGCCACTGCAGTTGGGATAAAAAACAAAATTGTGTTTTACTAAAGGTGGAGACCATCCAAAAACATACGCATTGTTAAAGCAAACACGGAAAATAAGTGCTTGAACCCCAAGATAATACAGTAGATGTCCTCATTCCATGAAAATGGACACAATCCTTTTCTTTCACTTTATAAGCAAAATCGGAAAAGTTTTTACGTTCGACTACAGGATACAATTCGCATCTCACTGTTTTGCGACATCCAACAGAATGCACCATCTCTGACTACATATGACCAAAATTCAGAAACTTGAACACGTCTACCTTGCCTGAAATTGGGGAAAAAAACTTACACTCCTTTTCTGCGAAAACTATCGATCACCACAGAAGATCCTCGTTATTTCGAAACCGCCATCGGAGTAAAGGAAAAGAGAGAATTTAAACTCCGAAGAAAAAACATCTATGTTAAATAATTTCTTTCAGCTTGATGAACAAGTTACACGACCTGAGACCGTCTGCCGCATTCAAATAAGTGCGTGTAAATAAACTGTCATGCACGTGTGTATTACAAACATTTCCGACACGTGAAATAACATTAGAGAATGCACCTTTCACGCCATTGACTCACATGTCAGAAAAAAGCACAAGCATTTTACGTTCAACAACAAGAAGCTATAATTCAAGAGGACATTTTGAGCACTGTGGCAAGTCCCGTTTTACCAATTCGAAGCTATGTTACAACTGAGTTTACGAAACAAATCATGAGATTCTGTCTTGTAATAGAACTGCATCTGTCGAATATTTGGTTGTGAGTGACTAGATGCAGTCGAGTAAAGTGCTATATCGTCCGACTAATGTCTTGTTCTGTACCGTACAAAAGAATAATAATCACTCCATCTGACGGGTATCTAGCACACAAAATAGCGGAACTGGGATGATTATGTGCCATCATAATGACTCTTTAAGAGTATAAAAGCAGGTGTGATAGGCGCAGCAGAATGACTTGGCTTCTTGGTGTTACCGGAGAATCTAGATACCGTCGTTACAAAATATCGGTATATAAGCTGCATCGAAGATGTTATGCTCCTTAAGAGGATTAATTTAAATATGCTTACATCCCCTATAGATTCGTTTTGTGAAGGGGTTTTCGCTATTTGGGGGGAGAGGGTCTGTAGCACTGTCAAAAATAACAAAATGGTTCAAATGGCTCTGAGCACTATGGGACTTAACATCCATAGTCATCAGTCCCCTAAAACTTAGAACTACTTAACCCTAACTATCCTAAGGACACCACACAACACCCAGCCATCACCAGGCAGAGAAAATCCCTGACCCCGCCGGGAAGTGAACCCGGGAACCCGGGCGTGGGAAGCAAGAACGCTACCGCACGACCACAAGATGCGGGCCCAAAAACAACATAAAAGTGAATGAAATCAAGACTTCACAATTGGTAATCTGCATGTACAGTCTCATATGTATGTGTGTAGAGCTGTCAGTGGCAGACGTTTGCGGTTCGAAAGGATAACTTACTAACTGTTCATCTATAAATTACATTGCCGGGGTGTGCACTCTGTTGTTACGGGGAGGGGAAACTCTCACGTTCCAGGATGCTAAATGCAGTCGACACACTTTCAGTTAACGAGTAACTTGTGACTAGTAGTTAAAAAAATTCCCGAAATCTACAGTTTGTAGATCCTCTGACATGATTGTGCAGACATATCAGAGTTGGAAGGTGTAAACAAAAGCAGTGAAACTCATCCGCTAAGCAATAAGAGCATGTACTTATGGGAAACAAATAAATATGGGAGCAACTTCAGAAATCAACTCTGTACACATGACGACAACCTGTTGTAAATCCCTACACAGTAGAGTGGAAGTCAAATGAACGTGTAGAACTGTGTCAGACGTCAAGTGTGTCACTACATGAGTCTGCAGACAAGCACTCTGTTACTCTACTTTTCACGATCTTCTTATTCATAATGCTTGCATGTAGATCATGTAAGGGGTATTGTAAGTAAGCTGTTTAGGTTTTTTTATTGGTAACGTCGCCGCCACGTAGCGCTCTGTATAAAAATCACTGGCTGTGCCGTGCGCAGTCTGTGTTTAGTTTGCATTGTTGTCTGCCATTGTAGTGTTGAGCAGCGGCAGCTGGATGCTAACAGCGCGTAGCGTTGGGTAGTTGGAGGTGAGTCGCCAGCAGTGGTGGACGTGGGGAGAGAGATGGCGGAGTTTTGTAATTTGTAAGACTGGATGTCATGAACTACCATATATATTTTGACTATTAAGGTAAATATACTGTTTGTTCTCTATTAAAATCTTTCATTTGCTAGCTATGCCTGTCAGTAGTTAGTGCCTTCAGTAGTTTGAATCTTTTATTTAGCTGGCAGTAGTGGTGCTCGCTGTATTGCAGTAGCTTGAGTAACGAAGATTTTTGTGAGGTAAGTGATTTGTGAAACGTATAGGTTAATGTTAGTCAGGGCAATTCTCTTGTACGGATTATTGAAAGTCAGATTGCGTTGCGCTTAAAAAACTATTGTGTGTCAGTTTAAGCACAGTCGTGTATAATTGTTCAAAGAGGACGTATCACATAGACCAGTCTAGTAATAATTTTTCTAAGGGGACGTTTCATATGTCGACCTTTAGCCGAGGATACCTCACTGGAATCTTCTGATTTTTTTCTTGTAGTTTGTGTAGTTAGTGTAGCCTTTGTTTATTGCTAGCGCGTAATCATAGAGAGCATTTCCTTTGTAGTTGCAGTCTTTCATTGTTGTTCAGTAAAACAGTTGTGGCATGCATGTACTTTTGCACAAAGTATTTCGCAGCTGCGCTTGCAATTAACTAGATATTATTTTCAGTGATATGTTAATGTGTTCTCTTATTTTTGCTTTTCAAATTGTGCTTTTTTTGTGTTGTCGTGTGAAATATTGTGACAATAATGGCGTGTGAAAAACGTAATACTAGGCTCCAAAGTAAACTGAGAAATGACAGTGAAGACGAAATCAGTGTGTTAGCGCCACCATGTAATGAATTAACTAATGTTCGAAGTAGTAATTTGGTAATTGTGCATAGGGAAATGGAGCGGGCTGCAAATAATGGCGTAGGCAGTGAAACAATTAGTGAACAGGGAAGCATTATCGATCGATCGGTTGGCAACAGCTCGCCTCAGGATTCCGAAATGACAGGACACAATATTGCAAATACTGTAGATTCAGGTTTTGCGTCCTCACCGTTTTCTCAAATAAGTCAAGACACATTTTCTGTTTTTCAAACTGCGAATATTGCCGGTGCAAATGCATTGCCGAATAGGACTAAGGAACATGTTTCAGACACCAGTGCATTGTTATTACAATTAATGCAACAAATGGGACAAAAGCTTCAAAAGTTAGACACAATGGAACAAAATCTTCAAAAGTTAGACACAACGCTTGAACAAAATCAGAAACAAATGGGACAGAATCTTCAAAAGTTAGACACAATGGAACAAAATCAGGGACAAACACAGCAAAAGCTTCAAAAGTTAGACACAATGGAACATAATCTTCAAAAGTTAGATACAATGGAACAAAATCTTCGGAAGTTAGACACCACACTTGAACAAACACGTGAAGATTTAACTACTGAGTTACATAACATTGAATCGAAATGTCAAAAAATCTGTAATGACGTAAAAACACAAATTTGTGAGCATTTTCAACCTATTTTTTCGCGGCATGAAAACGCATTACAGAATCACGAAGCAGCCATAAAAGAATTGCAAACTGTTGTTCGTGAAAATCACGACACCTTGCAAGCTAAAATGGACTCAGTTGCATCCACCGATTCGGTTACGCAACTTGCAAGAACTCAGGAAAACTTAAAGGTCACAGTAGATTCGATTTCAACACAAATGGACACTCTGAAACTTGGTTCAGAAAAACACACTGAAGAAATGTGTTCACTATCGGAGAAAGTAGCCGAACTTTCAGATCAGTTCACTAACTTATCTACAAAGGTAGATGATGGTCTGAATGATACAGAAGAGTGCGAACAAATTAGGAAATTCAAACAGAATCAGAATCAAATTAATACACAACACCAAAGAGAAATCCGGGAAGTGCAAGATCAGCTGACACAGGTAATACAAGAATTACGTATTTCAGAGGACACTCGCGCTCCAACACGGGAAGAGGGACTTAGAAATACGGAAAAGCCACAAAATAATAACACAGGGCATTTCGGAAATTGTGAAAGAAATTGGCAAGGTGCACCGAATTTTGAGATGGAACTGCCGACACGACGTAACAATGAACGATATGCTACCCGCCGACACGATGATTTTGACTATAAGCTGTTCATTACTGCACATAAATTCAAAACATTTAAGAATTCTGACAACGACATTCATCCACAAGCGTGGCTCCATCAATTCTCTCATTGTTTTCCTCCCAACTGGTCATTAGAGCACAGATTAGAATTTATGTGTGGCTACTTGGAGAATGAACCAGCTGTAAGAATGTGATCGGTCATTCACGATTGTCATAGTGAAGGAGAATTTTATCATGCCTTCCTCTCAGCATATTGGTCTCAAGCTACACAAGACCGAGTAAAACATAGCATCATAATGATGAAACATTTCGAACAATCTGAATTTTCCAGTCTTGTCAAATATTTTGAAGACATGTTACATAAGAATCAGTATCTTTCAAACCCATACAGCCCCTCAGAACTCATCCGCATTTGCTTAATCAAATTACCTGAACATTTACGACATATTATTTTGGCAGGACGATGCAAAGACGACATTGAAGCTTTTCAGGGACTCTTACAAGAATTAGAAATTGACACTGACAATCGCGGAATGCGAAAACAGGAACACAACAATTACAGATCACATCCGTCGCAATTCCGCGATGAAAGAAATAATACACGACAAGGCTATTCGTACAACGGAAATCGTGAACAAAACGAACACCAACCGTATGACAACCGTTGGCAGAGTAGTAATTATTACAGGGAAAAATCACCTCTCCGCAGTAATGACTATCGCAGAGAGTGCCATAGAAACAGACAATATGGGAACCAAAACAATTATTATCACGGGAGACAGAATAATTTCAGACGCAAGGGTCCACCGCGCAATGATAATTCAGGGAGAAATTCTCCACCACTTAACCGACAAGAAAGAAACTACAGGAACTACCGACATGACGACAGACGATATAATCATAACGACAGACCGGAATTTCATCAGAACTGGCGGGATCCAAACAGAGCTGGGCCCTCTCGGCAAGTTAGGTCTCCTAATCCCAATAACGGCGCGCGCCAACAAAGAGACAGACAATGACCCGCACCGCAGGCAGCCGCGTGCGCCGGCTGGCTCAGAGAAAAATAACATAAGCTAACCTTGAGCAAAATTCCAGTGTCCCTTACCGACGTAATCACATGATAATTGCTTTTCAGTTGAAACTCTGAGTACTATAAAGGGTAAAAGGTTTACACCACATTTCACATGTAATACCGTTTATTGAAAGATAATCTGCATTTTAACTTTGTCTTTGCCATAAAATTTTTCATTTCAAGCTACTAGTACAATTTGTCAGACTTAGAATCTGTTAACATGGAACCATGTTTGAAGTTAAATATCCAGTCAAGAACCAAGAGAACTTATTTAAACAGAAATTACGAATGCATTGTTATAGTGAACAGACGTCACAGTGTTATTGTGCGTGTACATTATTGCTTGTTAGTTGCACGATTACGTAACGACTATAAGGCTTACATATTCGAACAGTTACCAGTACTGCTAATGAGATTTTAATGCAACATTTTGGTTTACTTGAAAATAAAGTCTGGATTTAAAGTACTTTCTGTGAGATACCAGATGACTCAGTGGTTAGTTTATGTGACAGCTACACGATCTTATCACGACGCTTCTAATGAGTGACAATTTACAATGTTGCTTTTGCGGTGTATCTGTTTTATATATGCACAGTTTTTCTGAATTATTCTGGAAAGTAAAACATGTTTTAGTGGTAACTTTTGTGGTATAGCTACAATTAGACAGCCTTTTCCATAGCACAACAATATGTTACAGCACAGTACTTTCTTCATCACGGCAATAAGCGTAATAACCAAGATATTTATACTCAAAGCAATTCACTTCGTTTATTACGAGGTAAGTACATTGACTTCAGCAGAACTTTGCTTACAGAGGACGATAACTACGACACTTCCACATAATTATCTTAGAACAAGACGCACAGTTTATCGCTACAGTACACGTACTTGAGTGATTAATTTTGTACTTAAAACATTTATTTTTAAAGATATTTGAAGTACTATTATACAAAGGTTTTCCGTGATACATTTCATTCCATTGCTGTAATCTGTAACACCTGAGGATATAATTACTTTAATCCTCAGGGGGGTACACGTCTACTTTGTGTACCATGTGTTTGGCAAGCACAAGGAGCCCTAGCTAATATGGTATTTGCTTATACAACTTTACACATCGGTACCATATTTCTCTAACACATAAATTACACAGCTATCTGGTTATTTAACTGAGAGCGACAAACATTTATTTTACTACATCAGTGACAGATGTTTACGTAATTGCACCATTGGATAACTTCACACCTATGAAATTGTATTTTGTCTGTACTTTGTGAACAGTTCATATTTTTTCGGAGCCATTGTGATATTATGATAGCTTTGAATGATGTATTTGGTATGGGATCATGATTTTTAAAGTACGTTTGAGGTAGATGACACTTTTGACATGACCAGAGAATTTTTTTTAGGTTTTGAAATTATTGGAAGAAGCTACGACGTTTTTGAGATTTGGCTGAGGTTTTATGATGTTATGATGACGATGTGTATTACGCTGTTGCGGTATGTTTATTATCAATAAGCTGATGCTATATGAGGAATTTGATTATGCTATATATTTATTATGATGAAATATTGAAGAAGTGTCTACGAATATGTATATGTATAACAAGGTAAAGAATAATGAGTAGTGGTTAGGGACTCTGATTTGTGGAAAAGGATGTTGGTAACCGAGAATCGTACTTTAAGAGTTATGAAATGTGTGTATATGCGTGAATGTATCACTATGCTGGCGAAAATTTTTTGGACACTATTCTATTTAAAGGATTTTGTTTCTACATATTTGTAACGCAAATTCTTGATCTGTGAAAATATTTTTATATGAGACTATCACTGTAGCGGAAACTGCTGTCGTAAATATTCTGGTATGAAAGGTAAGTGACCGTGACATAATGCGTTGCGAGCGGCCAGGTGTGCCAGCCGCCTTGAGAAAAAGTCATTAGTGTGTGTGCCTTTCAGAGGCACAAGTGGAGAAAAAAAGGAGGCCATTAACTTCGCTATTGACATTTCTTTGTAGAAAGCGTCGCAAATACGACACGCTAAAACTCGAAAACATGTGATTACACTTTGGAGTTCTTAATTTATGATATTTACTGAAATGAAATGATGAGAAACATTTCATGTCTATTGTCTTACTAGTTGGAAGATGGTTTACTGCATTATGAAATGACTTATGGCTAGCGAATGATGTTTCACGCCTTGCTTTGCGTATTTTGTTTAATATCTAGTTTCTAGCTGCACTGCAGCATTGGTTACAATAAAATTTAATGGATGTACTAATATAGATATTTTATGCCTACAGATCCAGTAAATAATTATGATGTACTTAAAAAACGAAGGACCACAAAAAGACTTCCCTTCACAGGAACTGCATGCATAATTTTCTTTTCAAGTACTTGGTAATTTTTATGGTAGAATAAGTTGTGGTGCACCACTTTAACTGCATAGACATTAAGATGTGAATAGACATTGTCCTTATCTGCATTGTTGTCTTTAGTGTAACTTTTTTCTGTTTCAGCTTTGTCATGTTTAGATATAAATTATTACATTTATTGCTGCTCGCTATGCTTACTTGCTTTTTTTTTGTCATTGCTGTTTGTATTAATTATTTTGTGCTGCTGCATTGCCTCGTCCCTTAGTTTAGCATCTGAGCTCAGTAGCTTTAAGTTAGCTTAAGAGGGGGTAGACTATGTAAGAAACTAACTATGATGAATTGGAAGAAAAGCATTGAGAAGCTATAAGAAAATGGTTTGGCCAAAAAAGTAGTGTACAGTGGAGAAAAACTATTTTTGAAAGAGGATGTGACAGAATACAGAAAGCAGGTTTAGATAGGACTTTTTGGGAATAATGATGAACTAAGGGAGATCTCTATGCAAAATACTGCAGTAAAACAAACCCTGTCCTTTCCTTTCGTATTATCCCTCTATGTGTTTTTGTACCCTTGTGTATTTGTCTTTTTCCTGTCTTTATGTGTTTAGCTAATAAGATTTATGTTGTAGAATTTTTCAAATACTATGTTATTTTCTTTGTAAATATGTTCAGACATTATTTATTCTGTTTTGTTCTAATGCTAATGTGTGAAGTTGATGTTTCAATAATTATTCTAATCTTTTATGTATGTACTTATATGTCATAATTTTTGCAACACCTATGATTTTGTTATTTCGATTCTTTTGTAAAGCCTGTATTACAGCAAATGTTATCTGTACTATTATGTTCTTTAGTGATATATTTTGTCCTTTGTTATTGTATTCTTATGTTATAAAATTGTAATTGACACCAGTTCATCAAATTAAGTAACTTGTAAATTACATTTCACGGCACACATTTCTGTTGGTCATAGTATATGAACAATATGTGAGAAGTAGGGACTGATAGTGTTTGCACGTGTGTTAATAATTCAGTAAGGGACTGGATAACAGCACTGCTGGTTCTAAGGACATTTCAAAAACAATTTTTGTGAGTGGACAAGCGGTGGTTTATGGACTTGCTGTATTCTCTGCAGGCCTCTTCAATGGTGATTGTGCACCTGCACAGTTGCAACAGATGGCTGCTGGCCGTCTCTACAAGGACTACAGTGGGTCTGCACCTTTGATGACCCACCAATACCATTATTTCTACAAGGACTACAGTGGGTCTGCACCTCTGGTGGCCCACCAATACCGTAATCTCTACCAGGACTACAGTGGGTTTGCTCTGTTGTAGCCCATTAACTGTCTGCATGTCAAGAGTCAGCACTGTCTGTCCGTTGGAAGGACAACACTACTTCTTCAAGACTGCTTAGAAATCCACTACTTCCAAGTGCATTTTCTTTTACTACTCAGACTTTGAGAAAAACACTGCAATTTTACTTTGATGAATGATCAGGACTGTCTTTATGGACTGTGAGAAAATTTTAGCTTTTGACCAACATTGTATCGATAAGTGTGTGCATTTCATTTGTCATTGTAATTATGAAAAAATTTTTCAAATCTGTACTGGCCACTGCCCAAAACAATTTGTAAATTTTTTTTTGGGAGCATGGGGGCTATGTAAGTAAGCTGTTTAGGTTTTTTTATTGGTAACGCCGCCGCCACGTAGCGCTCTGTATAAAAATCACTGGCTGTGCCGTGCGCAGTCTGTGTTTAGTTTGCATTATTGTCTGCCATTGTAGTGTTGAGCAGCGGCAGCTGGATGCTAACAGCGGGTAGCGTTGGGCAGTTGGAGGTGAGTCGCCAGCAGTGGTGGACGTGGGGGGAGAGATGGCGGAGTTTTGTAATTTGTAAGACTGGATGTCATGAACTACCATATATATTTTGACTATTAAGGTAAATATACTGTTTGTTCTCTATTAAAATCTTTCATTTGCTAACTATGCCTGTCAGTAGTTAGTGCCTTCAGTAGTTTGAATCTTTTATTTAGCTGGCAGTAGTGGTGCTCGCTGTATTGTAGTAGCTTGAGTAACGAAGATTTTTGTGAGGTAAGTGATTTGTGAAACATATAGGTTAATGTTAGTCAGGGCAATTCTCTTGTACGGATTATTGAAAGTCAGATTGCGTTGCGCTTAAAAAACTATTGTGTGTCAGTTTAAGCACAGTCGTGTATAATTGTTCAAAGAGGACGTTTCACATAGACCAGTCTTGTATAATTTTTGTAAGGGGACGTTTCAGTACTAACAACGCATTAGCTGCAATGTTTACTTCAACGCTGTACATGGACGCGCTCTTGGACAGGACAATACAGCGCAGTGTCCACGCATTAGAGTATTGGGCTTTACCTGAACTCATTTTCGGATGGAGAAGTGTAGCGCAGTATTCGTACAGTAGAGAATAGCACTGCAACTAGACATGGTTTGAGTAGAATGGAACAACGCAATAGCTGGAAGGACTAGCGTACCGTAGCATCCTGGCGTGTAAGTGGTACTGTGCGGCGCGGGATAGGGTGGAATTCACGAGAGGCTGTCGCCGCCCCTCCCACGGACATCTTGCACACAAAATAGCGTAATTCGGCTCTGAGTTTACAGTTTGATTGCAAGTACAAAAGAATTTAGAAAGTATGAGCGGAAGATCAAGTTAAAGGAAGTGCCGCCATAGTGGATCTTTAGAGTATAAAAGGAGGCTTGATAGACGCAATAATCAGTCTTCTGTGGCAGTTGAACGTGTCAACATGGATACCTCAAAAGTGCTTAACACGCCTCGGCTATTAGAGAGGAGGATGAAACCTACCGACAAACGCTTTGGGTTATTTCTACTACTGGAGAACCAGGACAATCTTGTTTCTGACATAAATTACACCGGAAATAGTACGCTCCTTGGCAGGAAGAATTTAAATGTGTCTACTCCTATTACAGAACTGTTTTGAAATAATATTATGGCAGTTAAAATATGTTATCAAGGGGACTGTCAGGAGCAATTAGAGAAGAGACGACCTTTAATGTTAAAGAAGAAGATGTATGGCTCATTTAACTATTATCTATGTAGTATTTTTTCGAAGTTCGTCACTGCAAGACATTGTGTCAAGGCGAAGCTACCATTTCTCCTACATGGAAGCGAGAGTGTGACAGGAGGAATACTGGATAAAATCGGCAAGAAAGCGCTAGAAATCGTTTCGAAGGAATATAAGAATCCTGTGGCTGTACCATGTAAAGTGGAATTAGCCGACGTTAAATTGGATGTTTTAATAGAGAAGGTTGCCTGGGATGTTGCAGCAGCTACTTGTAGACGATTATTACCTTTCAGATTTAGACATAATGCAAAACTTTGCCGTAATTTTTAATAAAATCTAGACATGTGACTGCCTAACATCGACGCACGACCTCTGCATGGAAGGAGACCTCCAAGGAAGCAGCGATGTGCTTGTGGACTTGAGCCTTCCAGTTGAATAACCGACTGGCAGACAAAGAACTGAACTTAACCTTCTGCGGATAATTACTCCAACACAACAAATATCCCAAATATCTAGGCATAACCCTTGGCAGATCACTTTGCTTCGAAACACACCTTGAAGTAACTAGACAAAGATTGAAAACCCGAAATAACATCACCCGGAAATTAGGGGGTACCACATGCGAAGCTGATGTAATTACACTACGCACTGCAGCACAAACAGTGGTTTACTATGCCCCTGTGTAGAGTAGAAGTATCCATGTGAAGAAAAGTGACTTACAAATCAATGAAAACATGAGAAAAATAACAGGAGTATTGAAATCGACCAAACCAGCATGTCCTGTCAAATACCGCTCCATCATAAATCTGAAGACAGCAAGAAGCAGTCCAAGAATAGCAAAAAATAAGTCACCCAGACATAGTAGGACTGGTACCTACTCACTAAGTACTAGATGAACTTGTGGAAATCGCCTGAAATGAAGAGTGACAATGTGAGAAGACAGAATACTTTCCCAAGGTACTACCTATGATAGCCGTAAATTCTGAAAAATGAATGGAATAATGGAAGATCTCTACCACCAACTTCGAGGAATTCAACTTCCACAGAAAATATGATATCAGTTAAACTGTGTAAGAACTGGACACGTAAAAACTAAATCCATAGTGCACAAGTGGGTTACAACTGACAACCCACTGTGTGCTTCATATGGTACAAGATTGCCCATTGCGTAGATTCCCTGGAAAATGGATGGATTTTATCGAGGCCGCCCGGCTGCTATTGAATGATTATTTCGTTTGGAGTTAACTGTATAGTCGATTACGGCTGACCTTCAATCACAACTATGCTCTCATATGGACTTTAAATGTGCTGGTGTTTGTTGTATTTATATTTGTATTTGTATTGTATTTGTTGTCATATTCGAACACATCATATATATATATTTATATATCATATGTATATTAATGATCCCATTGTTTGTACTTGCACTTGTATAATCGTGCGAAGAACGAAAGAATAAATAAATATATGCAGATCATCTTCAGGCCTTAAGGCGCCTTCGGGCAAGCAGTTTGGCTCCACTCAGCACCTCCGCGGTTCACTGAGGGAGATGTCGTTTGGTCTGAAGATGATCTGTATATATTGAAAACTGTCACCACTGATAAATTATCTTCTGTTTGGTGAGCAAGATTGAGCTGCTCATATATAATTAAGTAAATAACATCCAGTGCTCTAGAGGAGGTAAAAACTGTAACTGAACAAGAGGCTGGAACATGTCCAATAAATGATCCGAGGACGTTGGATGTGAGAGGAAGCCGTGGCAGTGCGCACCAATTTGCTAGAAGACTGACGAATAAATATAAAAAAATTAGAATAAAATTGATCTTCCACCAGGCATCACTGCTCTAACAGCACAACTGTCACCATGCTGCAGGCTCTTCAACATGCTTTTCGAAGGAACTGATCACCTGTTGCAGCACTCCATACCAGCGTGTACTCCTCAAAAGCATTTCCATAGCGTCTGTTTCAGTGGTTTCCAACATTTCTAAGACCATTACCCCTGAGTGGAGTCAGACCTTAGCTAGTACCCCCGCCCTTCCATGCCGTCCTTTGCCCTCTCTCTCCCACAGTATCGCCAACTTTAGCGGCTAACTTAACTGTAGAACGCAAGAGTTTTCTTGGGAGACATTTATTTTTTAAACGATGAAAGATGAATGATATTTTGTTTGTTTGTTTGTTTGTTTGTGTGTGTGTGTGTGTGTGTGTGTGTGTGTGTGTGTGTGTGTGTTAGAACGAATGACAAAAGAATTCGTGGTGCATCGCGAGTGCTGCCCACGACCCTTTTTCAGAAAAGAAAGCTAACTACCCACACAGTGGGTGTACACACTTGTTACAGAACATGCTTCCCCTGCATTACTCCAGTCCAACGCGGCACTTGCTCGACCTGCACATTGCAACCCCATTTAAAATCAAAGTCCAGATGTGTGCACTATATTAATTGTTTGTAAGTCACTTCATTGCTGTATTCTGTACTTTGAACTGCCAGTAATTGGACCACTTTAGGCTGTTAACGCTTTATGTTAACCACTTTGATAATAGTAATAATAATAAGAATAATAAAATTGTGTACAGCGCTATAGTAGTCCTTATGTAGTTACTGGTGTGTCATGCTGTCAATTAATTCATTTCTCTGTTTCGAAGCGAGTAATGAAGCAATTTTTGGGCTACTGCAGGTACTAATCTATAACTTGGAGAAGTTATTTTCTGAGATATTTAATATTTGTAACGTGTACGTCTTACTTTTATTATCAGCGATGTATGGGACAAAGCACAACATACGTGTGTAGTGGATGGAGTATGTGAGGAACCTGTAACCTTCACCACATTAATTATGCTAATTGAGAAAAAGTTATTCTTGATAACTTACATAACCAGTATTAAAGCCTTACAAAATTGTGATAATAGTAATGATCTTTTGAAAATAATTTAGTTTCGTGACACAGACGGAATTGAATCATTTATTTTTTACCAATCAGAAAATTTCATTTTACCTCTCAAGCGATGACCATCCCTATGTTTGGAACCACTGAACTATGTCATAGATGATGAAATAATTACGCCGTTGAGTGCAGCGTGAAATCACTGCTAATTTATTCCATACCAGAATCCCGTGCACCCGTAGTTTAGGGGTAGCGTCCTTGATTAACATTCAAAACGTCTTCGGTTCCGTGTGCGAAACCCGCCACCGCTTAAATAAAAGTCAACTCTAAGCTGTGGTAGCGTGCGGAACTGCCCCTCGCGCTGTCCAGCGCTCCGCTCTCGGAGTTATTTACTTCCGCATTGCGGTATTTGTGCTTATAGAGTCCACTATTAACGTACCTCATGGCGCACTCTTACCGCCGTGCAACGATCAAAGTAACGTTTTAAGCCGAACATCCATGAGCAAGAGCCTTTGAAACTGAACAGTTCACATGAGAGGATTTGCGTTTGAACCTCCTGAACGTGTTCAGAATACATTTTCCTATCACAGGAAGTGTTTTATATATCAAGATGTCGAAGGAGGCGCTCTGCGCTGAAGTTGTCCAACGACATGCCGACGGACTAAAATTTAAACACTCTGATGGACACGTAGGTGCAGTGCCACAGGACCATGTGGTATTCTGTATCTGAACCTTGCGGGTGTTTGCGGTCCCGTTGAGGTGCTTCAAGAAGTAGTCATTGCCGCTTTCCAATCATATGGCAACGTCTTTGGACACCTCGCGGAGAAGTGGCAAACATTTACGATCTACACAGTGTTAAATGGCGTCCGGCAGAACAAAAGCGAGCTGACGAAATACATTCCATCGTACTTGATGACTGGCTGTGTGCGGGCTACCTTTACGTACAATGTCCAGCCACGAAAGTGCTCAGAAAGTGGCCAGGAACGACATGTCCGGTCCGAACGTTTACGCCGACGTTTGGCACAGACACGTAGAATTAGATGTCGTACCGACTTCTTCCTTTATCCAAATGGGTGTAGCAATAGATGAGGGGCAACCAGATTCTGATTCGGAACAGCACATTAGGAAAAAGCCCAGGATGTGAAAGAACTCCGACGAACACCCTCCCATGACGTCCTCCTTCAGATGGCCTCGCGGGATGATGACCGGTGGTCTTCCATATTGCGACCACTCCTGACACCCTTACTGTGATGGATCCTATCTCAATCTAGAACACGCACTCAATGCTGCCACTACATTAGGACGACAGATACCCCACAGCTTTTGTCAAAGCGCCTGCTTCCCCTGCTCCGGCAGTACACGACTGTCACATGTCTTCCATGTCAGCATGCTTGGCCGATGATGTTGCAGAAGGAGCGGATCAGACAAACAACGTTTCTGAGCGAAAGCGTCTCACCACCCTTTGCCGGCTCAGGCGCCCTGCTAGTAATCATGACCACTACGGTAGAGGCGGTGGTTCACACCCGCAGGAGGCTTCCATCGTGCATTTTGCATCTACTGGAAGGGACTGTACACAACAATACCGTGTTTCCACAATTAACTCTGCCACCATCTGAGCTCCTCACAAACTGACCATGTTCTGAGACACCATCTACTCTGTGGATGTTGATATTTCACTCCTACTTCAGGCATTCGTCTCTGACTTCCAAGTGCCTAATGGGTACATACGTCATAGCCTTTTCAAACAACGAAGCATACATGTGCGACGTCACTCTTGCCCGACAGCGTGTTTGGCATGGGCGTGGTCTGTGGAAATTCAATGTCGCCCCCCAGACCTCCCCACACTGTTGCCGTATGGATGCTTGGGCACGATGCTGGCGTCGTCGTGACGCCTATGACTCCATCTTATCTTGGCGGATCTCCTGTGCAAAGCCGACCCTCTGTACAACATTGATGAACTATAATAAGGAAGCCAAGGCACCGCATAGTATTATCTTTCACTGTTTTTATTCCTTTCCTCATGACTGGGCTACTGTGCATTTTTCGCCAGCCAGGCAGACAGTGGTACACCGAACGAAGTGGCAAATCTCGATCATGCGCCGTCACCAGGAAGGCACTGTAGTCCGATCTCGGACCTCTAATTGTATACCTCAAGAACGTCAGTCAATGTGCCACCTTCTCCAGGAAAGACAACGACGATGCAGGGCTCTGATCCACGTCCTCATTAATGCGGAAGGCCACAGGCGCGAGACCCAACAAACCATCGGCCATGCTCTCCACAATCATTTTGCCGGGTTGTATGCAGGTTTACCGCATTCTGTGGAACTGATCACAGAGGTCACACGACGTACTATTAACGCTCTCCTGGTGGAGGTAGCCAATGAACTGCAGGAAGACGTAAACACAGATTTGAGCCGTGTCTGCTTCCATCTTTCCACGGCTCGTTTCCTGAGCGTCGTGTGGAGCCAAGATTTCTGGTAATCGTCAGTGTTTGGGCGCGATCGGGCTCTAGCATCTGGTTGCTGTCTTTTATTGCTTCGCTTCTATTTCGTTTTTCCGCGGTTGTTCAGGGTTGGTCTTTTATGAAGCTCTTTCGTTTGAACTCCCGCCCGTAGTGTACCCACTGCCGATCGCGAGTTCTGTCTTTGGTGTACTTAGAAACCGTAGGTTGGTAACACGGCCGACTCACGTGTTTACCGCAGCAGACTCTTTGGCCCGTACTACACTCCTGGAAATGGAAAAAAGAACACATTGACACCGGTGTGTCAGACCCACCATACTTGCTCCGGTCACTGCGAGAGGGCTGTACAAGCAATGATCACACGCACGGCACAGCAGACACACCAGGAACCGCGGTGTTGGCCGTCGAATGGCGCAAGCTGCGCAGCATTCGTGCACCGCCGCCGTCAGTGTCAGCCAGTTTGCCGTGGCATACGGAGCTCCATCGCAGTCCTTAACACTGGTAGCATGCCGCGACAGCGTGGACGTGAACCGTATGTGCAGTTGACGGACTTTGAGCGAGGGCGTATAGTGGGCATGCGGAAGGCCGGGTGGACGTACCGCCGAATTGCTCAACACGTGGGGCGTGAGGTCTCCACAGTACATCGATGTTGTCGCCAGTGGTAAGCGGAAGGAGCACGTGCCCGTCGACCTGGGGCCGGACCGCAGCGACGCACGGATGCACGCCAAGACCGTAGGATCCTACGCAGTGCCGTAGGGGACCGCACCGCCACTTCCCAGCAAATTAGGGACACTGTTGCTCCTGGGGTATCGGCGAGGACCATTCGCAACCGTCTCCATGAAGCTGGGCTACGGTCCCGCACGCCGTTAGGCCGTCTTCCGCTCACGCCCCAACATCGTGCAGCCCGACTCCAGTGGTGTCGCGACAGGCGTGAATGGAGGGACGAATGGAGACGTGTCGTCTTCAGCGATGAGAGTCGCTTCTGCCTTGGTGCCAATGATGGTCGTATGCGTGTTTGGCGCTGTGCAGGTGAGCTCCACAATCAGGACTGCATAAGACCGAGGCACACAGGGCTAACACCCGGCATCATGGTGTGGGGAGCGATCTCCTACACTAGCCGTACACCTCTGGTGATCGTCAAGGGGACACTGAATAGTGCAAGGTACATCCAAACCGTCATCTAACCCATCGTTCTACCATTCCTAGACCGGCAAGGGAACTTGCTGTTCCAACAGGACAAAACACGTCCGCATGTATCCCGTGCCACCCAACGTGCTCTAGAAGGTGTAAGTCAACTACCCTGGCCAGCAAGATCTCCGGATCTGTCCCCCATTGAGCATGTTTGGGACTGGATGAAGCGTCGTCTCAAGCGGTCTGCACATCCAGCACGAACGCTGGTCCAACTGAGGCGCCAGGTGGAAATGGCATGGCAAGGCGTTCAACAGGACTACATCCAGCATCTCTACGATCGTCTCCATGGGAGAATAGCAGCCTGCATTGCTGCGAAAGGTGGATATAGACTGTACTAGTGCCGACATTGTCCATGCTCTGTTGCCTGTGTCTATGTGCCTGTGGTTCTGTCAGTGTGATCATGTGATGTATCTGACCCCAGGAATGTGTCAATAAAGTTTCCCCTTCCTGGGACAATGAATTTACGGTGTTCTTATTTCAGTTTCCAGAAGTGTATTTATAGGCGGGCGCTGTCACGCTGGTGGAAGTAGTCGCGCAGTGGCCTTCGTGTCTGCTCTGGTGACGTCGACATCCTGCCTTCCGCGTACGGATGTTGTTATCGAACCCGCACTTCTATCCGTGGAGGAACGCCGGCCTGGTTGGGTCCCTCTGTCCGCTCTTCTCTGGTTGTCCGCGGGAGGCGGATGGCAGTCTAATCATCGCCTGCGTCGACGAAGGCAAACAAACAGTAACCATCATGGGGCGGTGGAGCCGCCGTTCCGCGAGGGTTTGAGTCCGGCAGCAGTTCGGCTGGGTCGATGTCAGCCGGGACGACTGAGGACAGCTCAGAATCGTGCACAGCAGTCCCGGACGAAAGACGAAGTGCGCCGAGGGAAAGGAGAAAAGAAGTTGAGTGTGAATGTTTCAAGTTGGTCGTCCTTTGGGATTGAGTTCATCCAGTCGTCTTTCCCGCCTTGTGGCCACCGCTGTTGCAATCCTCTGTTCTGTTCACTGGTGCAATTCTGACAGTGTAGATTCCTCCACGCATCGTTGCTAACCGGTGTAGTGGTGTATTTTGGTAGTTATTTGTGTACGTCTGCACTTCTATGTTTTGGTAGTTCATCCTCCCGCCCTGTGGTTGCAGAATTTCGGGTGGGGAGTTAGTTCCTTGTCTCCCAAGATCTAGTGCTGTATTGTTAAGGTTAATTCTAGTTCAGTCTAGTGTTCTGTTACTCCCTGGGTATATGTGCTCGCCATAATATTTGCGCTGTATTTATTCTAAGTGAGTTGCACTGGCAGTAGTTGGGGGTTCGAGTCCTGTCACGGAGCTGATAAGGAATCACGTTGGTTACGGCTTGTCAGTTGGAGGGTGTTGCCTTAGAGGTTTGTTAACATAAGGCATGTCAGCGCTGTTTAGCGCTACCGGGACCTAAAGAAGAACATTGTGCTGATTAGGGAATGTTTTTACACGTTCTTGTTTTCATTTCGATATCTGTATTTGTGAAGGCAACCGCACGAAGTAAGATCTGTTCTGAAGCTATGCTGGATCTTGCGCTCTTGGGATTTTTTGTTTTATTTTGATCCCGGCTATTTTGGTGTCAGGAATATGGAACTGTGTTGTTAATGTTTGGCTTGAACAGCGGATACGCGGCTAGTTTAGTAAGTGTGTAGTGGCGTGGCGTCCTCGTGAAGGTGTGCCCGCTAGATTGCGTCTCCTCAAAGGGTAATTTCCACCTTACTAAAACCTCTTGTTAAAAGGGAGGAAGGAAATAAACTTTAGAAATACTTTCTGTTTGCATTAACTATCTTACCTGTCGCTTAAGTAAATATCTGCTCAGTGATTAAGCTAATGGTAGCACCTATCCTAAAAGCAAGTAGCGCACTTCTGTTATGGTAACCCTTGTGCCTGTTTTGGTCCGAAAGATTGTATAAACAGGCTTACATGCTCCGTATCGAACTTCTGATGTTGTCCTTTTAGTGATTGTGGATTATTAAAATTGATCATAGTGCAAACGTTTGTTTTACCAACCGTGTTTATAAGTTATTAATGTGATTGGCTGGAATATAATACGAAAGTTTTAGGACCATAGGTTGTCCAGGTAGAAATTTTGAAGCCGTGCTGTGTTGTGAATTCATGTATTTATGTTTTATATTGCAATGAGCATTTAAATGTGTTAAACCCACGCTTTGTGATTAATAATTAAAGATTTAAGAGTGCGTTCACTTAGCGCTTACTTATGTGTTGTGTTATTACTATTTTTAAAAATTATAATAGTCTTTTTAGTTTCTTAAATTACTTTCCAATTCGAAAGTGGTGGCCCTCTCATTTTGGACAATTGTAAGCATCGAAGCAGGATTTACGTAGTTGGTGTTATGTATTGTATATTATGAATAAATTATTTATGTGTTAAATCACGTCTGATATGTAAATTCCTTGGCTCCGTCCACACCTTGGTCGTAGTCTTTTAATATTAAATGATCAGACCACCGTTCCAAGATTAAGTTCAAAAAATGGTTCAAATGGCTCTGAGCACTATGGGACTTAACATTGGAGATCATAAGTCCCCTAGAACGTAGAACTGCTTAAACCTAACTAACCTAAGGACAGCACACACATACATGCCCGAGGCAGGATTCGAACCTGCGGCCATAGCCATCGCGCGGTTCCAGACTGAAGCGTCTAGAACCACTCGGCCACAACGGCCGGTACAAATTAAGTACTCGATGCTATCAAGGTGGGATCTGATAACAGATCCCTAGGGCCCGATGGTATCCCGATCGAATTTTACAAAAGCTTTAATTCTTCCAAGTGGACTACCATTGCGCAAGAGCTGATGTCCCCGATGACAGTGGTCCCTAACACTTTTCTCGATGGCATCTTTGTACCTGTTCACAAACCGCGCAGTCGATCGAGCTTCCATGATTATTGATGAGTCACGATGCTGAACAGCAATATGAAAATATTTACATGCCTGCTGGCATCGCGACTGAAGAAGGTCGCACGTTACGTCACTTCCTGCGACCAGACTTCCCTAAGAGGCGACAACAATATCCGTACGGCCTTTTGCCGTTAATGAGACATAATAGCATTTGCTCGTCACCAACGTCCAGCCTTGGCACCGCTGGACTTAAGCCAGGCCTTCGACCGTGTATACCACTCCTATATGCGGACAGTTCTTAAACATATGGATTTCCGTGGCAGTTTTGTCACGGTAATTTTGCGCCTTTATCCTTCAGATTCATGTACAACGGCCACCTTACGCCGCCCCTGGTCACACCACGATCTGTCCGGCAAAGCTGCCTCTTTCCCACGACTTTATTTGCTTTCGCCCTGAAGCCACTGCTCCAAGGATTGAACCAATGTGTGGAAGGTATGAGGTTACATTGGCACCTTTTTTGTTGCATGGCCTATGCAGATGACCTCACCCTTTATATGCGCAATGAGGATGAAGTTCGAGCAGCCCTGACATGGGTGGTGACTTATGGCGAAGCATCGGACAGCTCCCTCAATGTGTCCAAAATCCAAGGTCTTTCTCAATGGTGAGGGCCTACAAGAGAGAAGCGTTGCATCCCTTAACGTCGCCGCTATCGATGTCTTAGCACTGAATTCCCAGTCGACATCCGTCGCTCAGTGGCTATTAACGGTAGGCGTTTGTTACAGACGATCAGAGCTAGCTTTGTAGATCACCGGCTACCAGCCCTCAACGTTATCCAACATGCGCAATGTGTGAACATCTATCATGCCTCCCAAATACCACATATGGCTCGGGTACTACCGGTCCCAACTCTCTTGGCGCGACATCTTTTGATGGCATTAGGCTCTTTCGTCAGCTCAAGGACGTTATTCAAAGTGCACCATAACTCCCTCGCACTCCCACGGAAGGGACTAACATATGTGCCAAGCCAAAGTAATGACACTGTACAGCAGCTCCCAATCAAACTCTGGCATTGTTGCCCACAGAGCCTCACTGGACTCTTTATTTCAAGACTTTGCACCGGTCTCTTCGTCTGCTCATGTTTTGGTATCGACCACCACCACATCTCCCCTTTAAGAGGAGACGGTGGCAGTCTTGCACTGATATTTTTGTAAATCCATATATTTGCCATTTTTTGTTCAATCTCATTGAAATTTTGCGTACTTATGTAAAGAGATCTAATCTGATTTTTTTTTTAAAATAAGAATTTTTAATAAGAATCTACTGCAGTGAGGTAATTTTGAATTTTTTATTGCATTATTATTTTAAGGCACACTTTTTCATAATTTCGAGGCAAATTTCGCAAATTGTTTTAATGGTAAAATAATCTACATTAATAGGTGTACAATTAAGTGCAGAGCTTTTTGACAAATTAATGCTATTCTTTTCTGTGATATTTTGGAATCGAACATTTTTTGCAAGTAAACTTATCAATATATTATCAACCACAAAACTATGTAGAATATCTCGATTAAAATTTTGTTCCACTTAAATGTTGCTTCAAAGTAAAAGAATAGGTGTGTCAAATTTCATTGCAATCCTTTCACTAGTTTCTGATATATGTGATCCTGAAACCAGAAAACCTTAAGTTGCAAAAAAATCAGTTCTGGCCATAAATCTGCTAGGATATTGGAATATGCTCAACGAACGACACTGTATCCTAACACCCAACCCGCGCTATCAGCAGTACATCTTCAATTTCTTAGGGAGCACCTTCAATGATCCACCTCGCAACTGGAACGTCCAATACATGGGAAGCTGAAAACTGATCTGAACCTAGCCGTACCAAACAGACCCGATAACGGAATCTGCACCCACTCAACGAGAAGACACATTTGGACGTACCAGCGGACGCAGTACCCGCTACTCAAGACACTCATATGTAAAACAAAAATTAAAAAATAATAAAAAATAAAAAACGAATAAAAATATTAATTTTGTTTAATTTTCATGGCTCCCCTGCGATTTTCTTCCCTTTATCCTTTGTCGTCTCCTCAAAGCTGTAGGTTAGTCATACTGGGAGTAAGATTAGATAGGAGCCAACGCTTGAAGGGTTTGTTCGTTTTTTTTTTATTTACGGCAAAACAGTCGGTGGCAATTTCCCTTTATTTTATACACCCCGGGGAAAATTAAAAAAAAAAAAAAAGCTTCGTAAGATGATCGTGTATGAGGTTAGACTCCCGTTCAAAACAAAAAAAGGTGAGCATAGCGTCCTTGATTAGTAATCAAAACGTCCTCGGCACCGCGTTTGAGCCCCCCACCCCCACCACTTAAATTCTAATTAATAATCAGCAATGGGGACCAAAGACTTACAGCACAAGAAGTCACCCTCATTCTGCCAACGGACATGTCAAAGTGGGCGGAGCAGCGGACAGAGGTTCATGGCACTCTCTTGTCCTTGGGGTGGGAAACTGCCCCGAAAGGCAGAAGAATCTGCAGTGATCAACTGCATGAGGATGCAGAACGCAATGGAAACCACTGCGTTAAAGACACGTAACATGTATCCACAGGACAGATGGCCTGTAACTGAAAAATTGTCACGATGATCTCTCCATTGGCGAAAGATTCCGGAATAGTCTCCCATTTGGATCTCCGGGAGAGGACTTTCAATGGAGAGGTGGCCTTAGAAAAAGACTGAAAAGCAACGAAAGGATAACGTTCTCCGTGTCGGGGTGTGGAATCTCAGAAGCTTGACGTGGTAGGGAAACTAGAAAATCTGAAAAGGGAAATGCAAAGGCTCAATCTAAATATAGTAGAGGTCAGTGAAGTGAGATGGTAAGAAGATAAGGCTTTCTGATCAGATGGGTATGGTGTAGTATCAGCATCAGCATAAAATGTCATAACGGGAGTAGAATTTGTTATAAATAGGAAGGTAGGGCAGAGAGAGCGTTACTGTGAACAGTTCAATGATAGGGTTGTTCTTATCAGAATCGACAGCAAACCATCCTCGACAGCGATGGTTTAGGTATACATGCCGACGTCACAATCTGAAATGAAGAGGATACTGAAAATTTTGGAAATTTGTCGTACGTTCCTACGGGACCAAACTGCCGATGTCATCGGTCCCTAGGCTTACACACTACTCAGTATAACTTTAACTTACGCTAAGGATAACACACACAGTAGCAGCCGCATGGTTCCGGACTGAAGCGCCTAGAACCGCTCGGCCATCGCGGCCGGCAGAGGAAGACAGAGATTGGAATACATCCAGGAAAAAACCGAGGACGTAGGTTACAAGTGCTACTGTGATATGAAGTTTTTGGCACAGGAGAGGAATTTGTGGGGGTCTAACCAGTCTGAAGACTGATGATTTAAAAAAAGAAATTGACTTCATGTTAACAGTCTTTGCCAGATAAGGGCATGTTAAGGCATTAAGGGAAATAAAGTGATATACCTTATTGCTGAAATGGTTATTGACGGTGTCTCTATCGGTCATTGTACGTGCCAGTGACATGCTGTAAGTCTTTGGTCCCCAATGCTGATAATTAATCAGAATTTAAGTGGTGGGGGTGGGGGGTTCAAACGCGGTGCCGAGGACGTTTTGATTACTAAGTGTGTAACAAAGAATGGCACAAATACTCCAGAAACAGGAGTGGAGTTTAGCCCCATGGCACTGTTAAAGTGCCGACGTTCAAGAAGCTTCAGGGCCACAGTCGAGTCATAGTTACCGCTGCTTCAAGGAACAACTCGTGTTTGAATGCGAGCCACTACATGATGTAAGCTGCTGTAGTGAATACCAGTTTGTTTCTGAGTCAGTCATCCACAGGACATCTGAAACCAATTCATCATGCAGTTACTCCATTTAATCAGGTTGGAACTCTTACAGAGGTTTCCCACTCTACAGACAAGGATAAACGGATAACACTTTGTAATGGCTACCTTATTTTTAGTTCAACGACCGAGAATTCTTCCGGATTGTATGGCCGTAGTCTATGGAACTCTTCTATCCGTGACGTTTCGTCAAAAGCTACATTGGATTACTTCGGAGGTGCTCCTGGTTGTGCTGAGTCTTGCCGATTTACGAGTCGGACGTGTATCGTTGTAACCATGTGCCATCGTTCGTAGGACTCGCAAACATTATGCAACCACATATGGCGCCAATAGCAGGGGGCCAGTAGTCTTCTCAATATACAGTATGTCAACATGTATAAACCACGTACATTATCGTCTTTAAAAGTTCGGTCCCAAGATTCGTCTCATTCCTGGGACACCCCAGATGTCTGGTGGATTGTGTAATACGCTTCCTTAATAGTTGACAAAGTTAAGTTCTTTATTACGTATGACAACGCAGGAGTTCATGTTGTTTTTTTAGGCATATCGAATAATCCATCACAGACAATACATCTCGGGAAAACATGTATTGGATCGCAAGTCCAGCGTTATAGTTGACGAGATGTGTCTTTTGTGTGGAACAAAACGTCGTGTCCGGTAAATAAAGTGTATCTAACGTGACTTCTGTGTCGGTGATGCGCCGAAGGGAGGACAATTACACGATGCGTCAACCTTCTAACGTCCCTCGCCGCGCCGCAGGCTAAACCACATTCTTCCATGTCCAAAAATCACGGGTTATGTAAATCGGAGAGTCAGTCATATGAAAGGCGTACAACCGGTTCCCTGTGACAATTTTATGGTTGACGAGAATATACATCGTCGACCGCAATGCCGTTGACAGCAGCGGCGTATGCACTGTGCTCCAGATATGCTACGAGTGTCTCGCTGGGTGTTTAATTTCCACGACGTTGCGGCCGTGGTGACACATCCGGTGGCGGTAGATCTCTTGAGTCACGGATGTTCTCATGAAAGATACTTCAGGAAGAACATAACTATAATCCACGAAAAATGAGGCTACGTGTGCATCTGAAGGCGAGATATAGTCCGCGGCTATCGGAGTTTCGAACAACGGCAGAGGAAGTTTAACTATCAGAGCTGTTGTCGATTCAGAACCATTGCTCGCAGATAAAGTGCCAATGCTTTGACGCGCAAGTTCGTAAGTTAATACCCCTAGACCACGGGTGAATGTTAATATCCGTTAATGAGTGTCCACATACTTCTGACGAGACAATATCTATTTAGCTTGTAATGTCTCTTGCAGCGGTCTCTCCGCGATATTTACAGAAATTTTATAAATTAAATAACTCAGTATATATATCGAAATATCTCTTCTTATCTTACCGATTCCTAAACTTTACTGAACGATGATTATCAATGCAAAGTAGTTTCAAGCCCTATTATTCCTTGGAGCGTCCATTTACTCCATGGAATAGCTTCTCTGCTATCTGTTTTCTCTTATGAAAAGAATGAGGAATGATTGCCGATTAGCCGTGAAAGAAGGAGGATGTATTGTTGAGCTAGTCGCCATCTTGATGAGATTCTGTATGAGAAGGAATTTAATACATGAACTAAAGTAAAGTAAGTGTGTTCGCGTATTATTTTACTGATTATTATTGACAGTGTCTGCTTACTACGCTGTGTTGCACGGGATATGTGGGGAACGTCTGATTCACACTGGACGAACCTGCCGTTTTGTATGCTCAAGATATCCAGTTACTTCAAATAAATAGGCTAACACGGTCTGACCAGCAGATCTCCGGTCTTCCCCATGTGATCACCGAAAGTTAATAATTATTACAAATGTTTTCAGGAGATCGACTGACAATTTTCGTCGCAACAGGACTTCGAAATTGCTTCATTGCCGTATGGAATTTACGTTAAGCTCAATTTAATCAGGATAGGACAGTATTGAACTGTGTGAATGTGATAAGCCTGCTTTGTGAATGAAAATTCCCTTAATATACGCATGTTTTTACTATACTGATCAGTGAAGCTAAATCAGTTCCGGATACTACGTCTGTAGATGAAGCTGTGTCCAATACAACATTGGTTAAAATTCCTCCCACTTCTGTGATGATCTCAGACACAGAAACCCTTTTATCTTAGACTACACAGGCCTCTAAGTCTCTCGTCAATTTATCTGTCATTAATTCACCCTCATTATATCTCAACATTGAGGGGAATTAATTTCGTTTAAAACAGGTTTGCCACTTTTGTATTCCCCGGCCGACTTTACGGAGCATAAAGCGGCCCCCTTCAGTTTAAATGTCTAATATTATTTACTCTTGAATAATCTACTACTTCTGTTATGATTGGTTGTTGTTAGTGACTGATTGTGTTATTTGCTTCAAATCGAGGGTCAGAATTTCTGTACAAATTATTAATGTTTGAAAATTGCTGGTTCTGATAATGTCTTAATGTCTTGCATTCCCAAACATTGGGTTGTATCTGCGACCTGTTCGATTGTCTCTGAATCTGCCCCTCGCAGCACTGTAATTGAAATTTCTATTTTCGTTGCAATTGTTTCCACTGAATCTCTGACTATTCCTAGTATAATAATGATTAAATCCGTTTCCGTTCCGGTTTGCGTTTGGCGCCTCAATCGCTCTCCTCTGCATAACGGGTTGTCTTGGCCGATGTTCATCTTCCTCCATCATATCTATAGTGTCAAGCGTAGTCATGAAAGAGTCAAGGTCATGCTCATTAATGTACAGCTTTCTATTTCTGATGCTGGCCGGAAGTCGAGATTTTAATATGCCAATCACGTCTTATAGAAGCATAGGCTTATCCCAATACCGCGATTTTTTTATATATTTCTCAAAGTATTTCTTTAAAAACCCACGTGAAAAGGAAAAAGGTTCCGGGTATAATACCTCCTGCCTTAAACGTTCTTGTACTCCTTCGGGCCGGCCGCGATGGTCTCGCGGTTCTAGGCGCTCAGTCCGGAACCGCGCGACTGCTCCGGTCGCAGGTTCGAATCCTGGCTCGGGCATGGATGTGTGTGATGTCCTTAGGTTAGTTAGGTTTAAGTAGTTTTAAGTTGTAGGGGACTGATGACCTAAGATGTTAAGTCCCATAGTGCTCAGAGCCATTTGAACCATTTTTTTACTCCTTCGGACCAGTATTTGGATAAAAAATGCTCGTTAAAAATCTTCATATGTGTCCCAAGTTGATATCATATAAGATGCCCATATAGCTCCTGACCCCTGAATATAACCGGTCACGAAACTAACCTTTTGCCACTCACTCTAATTTTTTGGCAATACTCCCCTAAAACTTCTTATAAACACTACGGGATGAACATTTCTCTTGTCTCGGTTGTAGATCTGGAATTCTCGTTTTTCAGCATTTTCTCCTCAACCTTTTGCCACTCACTCTAATTTTTGGCAATACTTCCCTAAAACTTCTTATAAACACTACGGGATGAACATTTCTCTTGTCTCGGTTGTAAATCTGGAATTCTGGTTTTTTAGCATTTTCTCCTCAATATTGCGATTACAATTAGAGTCATTGTCTGAACAAATGCTTTGCCTTTCCAAACTTAACTGCGAGAATTTTCCCGCGAGAATGTTTACCTTATGATCAACCTTGTCTTGTCTCTCCTTTATGTTATTTATGGATTTATCCAAATTTTGGATGTCCTTCGGAATCTTGTCTTGTGATTGTCTCAAATCCTGCATATCTGCTGACATCTCATTTACTTGTTGCTTTAATTCATCTTGAACTTCAACTAATACCGGAATTACCGCCATAGAACATTGCATCTGTTCTTGTGCTTGAACTATCTGTGGGATTGAATCGACCTGCTCTTTAATAGTATCAAGCTTAGTAGCAACATACTCGGTTAGCTCTAGGCGTAACTTCTTCGCATTTTCATTTCACTGCTGAGTGACTTGCTCAATTTGAGCAGCTAATTTTAATTCTGTCTTTTCATTCTGAATTTTCAATTCTTCCGCAGTTTTATTTAATTTATCATCAAGTTTCTGAAAACGCTCTGCTAATTTATTATTTAATTCCGCTTGATTAGCTTCTAATTGCTCATTCGACTTTGTCTGATTAGCTAGTAATTGCTCCTGGACTTTCACTTGATTGGCTGCTAGTTGTTCCACTTTCACTTGATTGGCTGCTAATTGTTCATTCATTTCCCTTTTAGTCTCTATTTGCGCTTTAATTTAGTCTGTTACATTTTTGGCTAACAGTGATAACTGCTGCATAATTACAGTCAATGGGTTTATTTCGTCCTGCTCAGATGACATCGAAACACTTAAGCTTTGTTGTGGAGCCTGATTAATGCTGCCGCTAGGCATTACTTCAGTTAAGCTAGCGTCTAATCTTTCACTAACCTCAGAAACAGCTAGTAAGAACCATTAATACACAGAACAACAAATATATAAAGTCACTAGCATCTGAGTTAATAATGTCACTGACTTAAACTTTGCATAATACTCACTTATGATAAACACTTCCTATCTAAAGTTCAACCCAACAGTCACTCAATCAATCTGATTCAAACCGATAGACATTTAAATAGTTATTCTAAATTTCTATCTACAAAAATTTAATTGTATATTGTCTGTCCTGAACGACGTTCTCGTAGGTTGTGGCGAAACTGTGACTTCTGGAACAGGCCTCGTCTTCTTTTCTCTCGTGCACATGCAACATAAAATTCACACAATGTTTAAGTAATGTTCAAAAATGTTGTCCGATCTGCAGTTGTGATATTGTGCAACTACAGTATCGATTAAGACACATAGGTGGGGAAAGTATAAGACATAAGACGAATGGATTTTTCCATTCTTCAGATGGAAGATTGAATGGTTCAGGTCCATATTTGAGTTCAAAATGAATGTGGAGAAATTCGACTAATTCTTCTCTTCCAGGAATCTTTAATAGTTGACCATTCCTTAGACGAATTTCGATTGTTTCATGCCACAATCCTGAGTACCTGTTCCTGAGCTTCCTTCTGGTCTCTCAAATCCGTTACGTCTCCTGTCCGGTACGCCAATGCGACGCCTGTCCTCAGTGCCGTGTCCCATGTTCCTGTTCGATCAGTTTCACCGCAGTTCAGCAAGACATCGACGAGGAAAATTTTTCAGAAGATTGTAAAAATTTGCATGTGTAAAGATTTTTTTGGCTATGAGGCAGATTTTATCTTTCCTATGAATTCCAGAATATCTCTCAAATCTCTAAATTATTGTCTTTCCTATCATTTATGATACCTAGTTGGGGTCTAAGCCTCCAGGTTTTCCGAGGTTTCCCTGTGAAGGCCAGTTCCTGAATAGGTAGACCTGATTAACAACTATATAAGTCCATCTTCCCTGGTTGTATATGAGGGATGCGGGTATGCCCCAGTACACGTGAAAGCAACAACTAAGTATCTATGTAACGAAGAACGGTGTTACCTATACCAAATCTCTTTCAATTCTTGTAATCAAAAAATCTTAGTAACTTCTTAAAATTTATAGGAACATATGTTCAACAAATTCTAACGAGTTAGCTAAGCCAATAGCTAGCTCGCAAAGTGGATACATATCAACTTTGCTCACTGCGAGGGGCGACGTAATGTCTCTTGCAGCGGTCTCTCCGCGATATTTTCAGAAATTTTATAAATTGCATAACTCAGTACAAATGTCGAAATATCCCTTCTTATCTTACCGATTCCTAAACTTTACTGTACGATGATTATCAATGCAAAGTAGTTTCAAGCCCTATTATTCCTTGGAGCGTCCATTTACTCCATGGAATAGCTTCTCTGCTATCTGTTTTCTCTTATGAAAAGAATGAGGAATGCTTGCCGATTAGCCGTGAAAGAAGGAGGATGTATATGTATGTATTGTTGAGCTAGTCGCCATCTTGATGAGATTCGGTATGAGAAGGAATTTAATACATGAACTAAACTAAAGTAAGTGTGTTCGCGTGTTATTTTACTAATTATTATTGACAGTGTCTGCTTACTACGCTGTGTTGCACGGGATCTGTGGGGAACGTCTGATTCACACTTGACGAACCTACCGTTTTGTATGCTCAAGATATCCAGTTACTTCAAATAAATAGGCTAACACGGTCTGACCAGCAGATCTCCGGTCTTCCCCATGTGATCACCGAAAGTTAATAATTATTACAAATGTTTTCAGGAGATCGACTGACAATTTTCGTCGCAACGAGACTTCGAAATTGCTTCACTGCCTTATGGAATTTAAGTTAAGCTCAATTTAATCAGGGTAGAACAGTGTTGAACTGTGTGAATGTGATAAGCCTGCTTTGTGAATGAAAATTCCCTTAATATACGCTTGTTTTTACTATCCTGATCAGTGGAGCTAAATCAGGCCGGTGTGAGAGAGGTTTAGATCCCACAAAAAATATTAAAAGCTCTTCCAATCACAGCTCGGTATTTTACTGTCACATCAGCTTGTCCAGTAACATTTGTCAACCCCTTCTTAAGCAATGCCCTCTTTTTTGGAAACATGCCAGTATAAGAGAGCTTCCTTCCAAGCATGGTTGGGGTACGATATCATTCTCGTCCAGTGGCGTTAGAAATTGCGTAATGTTTTCATAGCGTCACACATGTCCTTGCCATTGCCAAACGTTAATTCATTTAACATACCGTGGAGACCTAAAAGGGTGTAAAATTATGCAATGAGCAGTTTTACAAGATATTATTGGCTTATTTTATTAGATTTCTTATTTTCGATATAGCAGTATGCGTCTAAACATGTGTGTGTTGATGTTATCGTGTCACAAATAGATGCTAGCATAATGCTTTAATAGTTTGTGATGAAAAAAGCTTTAAAGTTACAACCATTTCCACAACTAAATCAATAGCCATTTTTTGGCTATATTTTGAAGCATTTGCGAGTAAAATGTAAAACAGTCTGTAGTCTTACTATACACTACAGTTCTGCACTGTTAAGTCACTATATTCGAAGTAAATCATGATGAACTTTTATAATAGTGTTGTCTTCGTTGTAGAGTCAGCATCTCTTATTGCAAATAATGTTGAAAGAACGGTGGGTAAATAGACGAACAGTCGTTTCGTTACGTTTTTAGGGGAAAAGATGGTATGTTGTAAGTAGGCTGTTTAGGTTTTTTTATTGGTAACGCCGCCGCCACGTAGCGCTCTGTATAAAAATCACTGGCTGTGCCGTGTGCAGTCTGTGGCTGGTTTGCATTGTTGTCTGCCATTGTAGTGTTGGGCAGCGGCAGCTGTATGCTAACAGCGCGTAGCGTTGCGCAGTTGGAGGTGAGCCGCCAGCAGTGGTGGACGTGGGGAGAGAGATGGCGGAGTTTTGAAATTTGTAAGAATTGGTGTCATGAACTGCTATATATATTATGACTAGTGAGGTAAATACATTGTTTGTTCTCTATTAAAATCTTTCATTTGCTAACTATGCCTATCAGTAGTTAGTGCCTTCAGTAGTTTGAATCTTTTATTTAGCTGGCAGTAGTGGTGCTCGCTGTATTGCAGTAGCTTGAGTAACGAAAATTTTTGTGAGGTAAGTGATTTGTGAAATATATAGGTTAATGTTAGTCAGGGCCATTCTCTTGTAGAGATTATTGAAAGTCAGATTGCATTGCGCTAAAAATATTGTGTGTCAGTTTAAGCACATTCGTGTATAATTGTTCAAAGAGGACGTTTCACATAGACCAGTCGTGTATAATTGTTCTAAGGGGACGTTTCAATGTATACCGTTCTACTTTTAAAAATGTATAATTGATGTTATTTACTGACTAATAAAGCATTTTTAGTCGTTTAGATTTTTGATCTAGTTGAGGCTATGCTCTACTGGGGTCGATGATATTTGTTACGTCTATGTGAGAAATGTAGCTGTAGTAGCAGCTCGAGAAACATTGTTGCAAATATTCGAAATATGATTATTGCCTGTCAAGCACACTTCCAACACATTTAAGAAGAACTTCATCCAACTACACAGGACCAGAAACAATTTGAAAATTTACAAAATGTATAATCAATATCATGCAGGTGTAGTTTAAATAATCAACGTAAGCAACAACGCGGAAGAAAACCTTGAATTAAACAAAAAAACTATACAACTTAGAAATTCTTCAAATCCATATTTGGCATAACAGCAAACCAGTGCATAACACTATTGGTTAAAAACAGTCTTGGTTGCAATTTTATTTTTTTTTTAATTTTTCAACGACGCGTTTCGCCTTATTTAGGCATCTTCAGGTTATCTAAATAGAAAACAGAGAACAAATACATCTGTTTAAGAATCGCGATCGCGTTGTGCAGACTTGGATAACGTATAAGCATGTACAAACAGATCACCTATTGAAAATACGCACAACGCGATCGCGATTCTTAAATAGATGTATTTGTTCTCTGTTTTCTATTTAGACAACATGAAGATGCCTAAATAAGGCGAAACGCGTTGTTGAAAAATAAAAATAAAATTGCAACCAAGCCTGTTTTTAACCAATACTATACATCTTATCTGAACAGCCCTACAGTCATGTTGCACAATATAGTTTGGAGCGCCAGTTGAGCTGTTTCACGCACCGCTAAGACGCTGCAGTCTGATCTCTAGTGACCTACAGCGGAGAGAAGTGTCCCCTAAGATCATGCAAATTTTAAGGAAGTGTGGACATCTTATCGAATGATACAGGGTGACAACTTCTGGACAGTTTGCGATGGGACCTTCAGACAGCACGGTCTGATAGGAATTAGAATGCGCAGGCACGCTTTGTTTCAGCGATGAAGCTCACTTTCATTTGGATGGGTTCGTCAATAAGCAAAACTGTAGCATCTGGGAAACTGAGAAGCTGCATTTCGCGATCGACATGTCTCTTCACCCTCAACTGCTGACAGTGGTGTGCAGTATCCAGTCTTGGAATAATTGGTGCGATGTACCTTGATGGCAAGGTGACTACCGAACTGTACGTGAAGGTTTTGGCGGATGATTTCATCCCCATTATCCAAAGTGATCCTCATTTCGACAAGACGGAGCTCGACTCCAGCGAAGAAGGAGAGTGCTTTATGTCCTGGAGGAGCAGTTTTGAGACCGCATTCTGGGTCTGGGGTATCCAGAGGCCACTGGCATGGGCCTAGATTGGCCGCCATATTCTCCCGATCTGAATAGATGCGACTTATTTTTGTTGTTGTTGTGGTCTTCAGTCCTGAGACTGGTTTGATGCAGCTCTCCACGCTACTCTATCCTGTGCAAGCTTCTTCATCTCCCAGTACTTACTGCAACCTACGTCCTTCTGAATCTCCTTAGTGTATTCATCTCTTGGTCCCCCTCTATGATTTTTACCCTCCACACTGCCCTCCAATGCTAAATTGGTTATCCCTCGATGCCTCAGAACATGTCCTACAATCCGGTCCCTTCTTCTGGTCAAGTTGTGCTACAAACTCCTCTTCTCCCCAATTCTATTCGGTACCTCCTGATTAGTTATGTGATTTACCCATCTAATCTTCAGCATTCTTCTGTAGCACCACATTTCGAAAGCTTCTATTCTCTTCTTGTCCAAACTATTTATCGTCCATGTTTCACTTCCATACATGGCTACACTCCATACAAACACTTTCAGAAAAGACTTCCTGACACTTAAATCTGTACTCGATGTTAACAAATTTCTCTTCTTCAGAAACACTTTCCTTGCCATTGCCAGTCTACATTTTATATCCTCTCTACCTCGACCGTCATCAGTTATTTTGTTCCCCAAATAGCAAAACTCCTTTACCACTTTAAGTCTCTCATTTCCTAATCTAATTCCCTCAGCATCACTAGACTTAATTGGACTACATTACATTATCCTCGATTTGCTTTTGTTGATGTTCATCTTATATCCTCCTTTCAAGACACTGTCCATTCCGTTCAACTGCTCTTACAAGTCCTTTGGTGACACTGACAGAATTACAATGTCATCGGCGATCCTCAAAGTTTTTTCTTTCTTCTCCATGGATTTTAATACCTATTTTTGTGGGGCTATATTAAAGACAAGGTGTACAGCAGTAACCCCAAAACCATTGCTGAGCTGGAAACAGCGATTCCAAGAGGTCATCGACAGCATCGATGATCCGACACTTTAGCGGGTCATGAAGAATTTCGCTATTCGTCTGAGCCACATCATCACCAGTGATGGCAAGCATATCCAACATGTCATAACCTAAATTCGAATATCGGTAGTGGCGTTTACATGTTGAATAATGTGTGTGCATACCGTAGTTTGTAACTAATTTACGTTTTTTTTTCATATAGTTCAATAACTGTCACTTTGTAATTAATAGGGATGGGGCAAATAAAAATGAAAATACGGGTAGCACACCACACATGGCTATATTAATGAGAGGGGGGGGGGGGGGGGGGGGATCGTCTATCTGTGACGAAACAAGAGGTCGCTGTAACAATCAAGTTTATTATCACACTGCATCAACATAAATATTAGCCACTAAGATATTTAAATGAGCATTTAAAAATTCTCAATGGATTACAACAACAATATATAACCGTGGTGCACGAGGTTGAGCACAATAAAAGCATCGTTATCGGGATAAATTATGGATATTCCCAATGACTACAAAAGCGGTTAGTAGTTAAAGAAAGAACCTGGAAAGTCTGAACCTCAGTAAGATCGCAATAGTGCATTATGGAAGCAACAAGCTGGCTATGAAATGTTAAAACTATGCAGTTAGCTCCTGATGAAAGTTAACTAGCGTCTCGTCCCTACGTAGTCGAAGATTACGAAGCCAGCCCGTTTTTACCATACTCATACAACATGAATTTGGAAGGCGCCAGCAATAATTGCTGGAGATTCTGAGCCTCTATACTCAGTGTTAAAGTGGAGGCATCCTTCTGTGTGATGGCAAGTTTTATCTGGGAGCAAATCTTTATTCTTAGATCGTCAGCCCGCAGGTGTGCTTTGTTTTCGATCCACCAGTGTCAGGTGTTCTCTGCCGTTGGCTCTGAAACTTTGCTGTTTCTGTCAGAGTAGAAATCTCACTCGCCAGTAGCAGCAGACTTTGCGACTTCTGTCGACTAATAATTTTGTAAATAAATTAGACAAACTCCTAGTCCTGCAGGTCTTACTGTTATTAACCGGTGGTGTGCGGCGTGAGGAGGACGTCAGAAATCCTTATGGTCAAATTCTGGAACTGACGAATTTGAACAGTTACTCGTAGACACACACAAGAAACAGCATTTCCCACACCACTCTCTGTGAAGGGCTGCATCTGCCTTAGATTTTTATCTTTCCTAAAGGGACACTTCCCAGTGTCTCGAATAATACTGATCTTTGGCAGACGACTGGCATCCTGGGCTACTCGGAGTGCGAGAGTGGGCTTAGGATGGTGGTTATCGCTGAAACAACCAGTTTTCGGTTACACCTACTCTTTCCGTTTCCAGTTTAACCTGATTGTTAAAACCGATCAAAATAACTGGTTTCCGAAGTAACCGATTTTCCGAGTTTTATTAGTGTACTTCCAGTAATAAACATAAACGTGGGATAAAGACTGAAAAACTATAACAGAGGCGCGAACGAGTCGGAGATCACGATCGATATGTGGTTGAGGCTGCTGCAGAAGTCAGTCTCATCATCTCCAGCGAAGATTACGAAGGTGAGGGAGACGGGTGCAGCGACGGCAAGAGCGAAACGTCACAAGTTGATAATTGCCCTGTGTCGCCACTTTCGTATGGTTTCAGTTTTTCAGACTGAAGCAAACTATAATTAAGGTTTTAGCCACTGTGCCAATTTTGTAGCACATCGATAAAAATATAGCTATATCAGTCATGTTTACCTTCTTTTCCAAAGAGCATTTGAAATCTTCTCTCCTTATATGGCGTGACAAGTTGGCTGTGCGTCCTCCCGTTTTTAACCATTTAAAGCAAATAGAGCATTGTATTTCACTGCTACAGCACTTCGTTAATTGTTCAAATGCGTGTGAATTCCTAAAGGACCAAACTGGTGAGGTCATCAGTCCCTAGACTTACACACTACTTAAACTAACATGCTAAGAACAACATACAAAACCATGCCCGAGACAGGACTCGAACCTTTGGCGGGAGAGGAAGCGCAATCCGTGACATGGCGCCCCTAACCGCGCAGTCACACCGCGCGGCACTTCGTTAAATACTTTCGAACTGGGACTTGTACCAGTCTGCAGTACAACTTACGTCAGAGGATGATGGTGAGAACTGGATGGGGAAATGTCTTGCAAACTCCACTTTAGTGTGTACTGGCTGATAGATCACACCATGCAGCTACAGGAGCATTATTGTCCCCGCAATACGGTACCGATTCTTGTGCCATGCATTTGCTGTTAGTTCCTAACTGTAGGCGTTGTCATCAAAATAGTATTCATACCTTTTTCCAGTTTGTACAATAACGCTAGATTTTGAAGCAATAGAAATTTTACAAATAAACATTACTTGTTTTTGAAAAAAGTATTATTTACAAACAAAAAATTGCAACACTGTTGTTATGGTAAACTGATAGGCTGCTTTTTTTAATCAGTTATAAGAAAAAATTGAAAAACACTGTTATAATCGAAACCAAACAAATACTGAATGAGATTTTCACTCTGCAGCGGAGTGTGCGCTGTAAAGTTTGGAAGGTAGGAGACGGATACTGGCAGAAGTAAAGCTGTGTGAACCGGGCGTGAGTCGTGCTTCGGTAGCTCAGTTGGTAGAGCACTTTCCCGCGAAAGGCAAAGGTCCCGAGTTCGAGTCTCGGTCGGGCACGCAGTTTTAATCTGCCAGGAAGTTTCATATCAGCGCACACTCCGCTGCAGAGTGAAAATGTCATTCTGGAAACATCCCCCAGGCTGTGGCTAAGCCATGTCTCCACAGTATCCTTTCTTTCAGGAGTGCTAGTTCTGCATGTTTCGCAGAAGCGCTTCTGTAAAGTTTGGAAGGTAGGAGACGGATACTGGCAGAAGTAAAGCTGTGTGTACCGGGCGTGAGTCGTGCTTCGGTAGCTCAGTTGGTAGACCACTTGCCCGCGAAAGGCAAAGGTCCCGAGTTCGAGTCTCGGTCGGGCACACAGTTTTAATCTGCCAGGAAGTTTCAAACAAATACTGGTTACGCAGTATCCCAGTACCGGTACCGGTTGAACCAGTCGAGTTTTCCTGGGATGGGCAAAGCGAATTCCACCTTAGACTACCAGTAAGGAAAGTCAGACCTCAGCAATGAATACGTTTACCGCCTCTCCTGGCTCCTTTAAGTACCCTCTATGTCGCCTGAGCCAGCTTGGAACCTTTCAAGTCTGCAAAAGAATAACAAGACCATCACTGTATTAAAAGAAGGGACGAGAAGAAGCGATTAGCTGGGTAGTCACCGGTAGTACTAAATGTTGGCTGCAGTTATGATGCAGGAAAAGTGATTGACTACATTGACCAAAGGTGACGTGTATACAAATAATGTTGGGTGACAGTTTTGGGGGGAAACTGTGACGTAACAACTTTCAAAGCGGAACAGGTAGCTTTGAAAACATCAACAGAGCAGCAGAAGAAACAAAACAAAAAAAGGAAAGAAATTAAATACACTCATGAAAGAACAACTTCAAGAGAACACTATCTTTTCGTCCCTCGTTCTCTCTCTCTATTTCACAGAAATATGCATATAGTCAAGGCTTCCAACACGCTTTTTACTAGAGAATAATGAATCTATTTGACATGCAAACTGGGTGATGCAGGAAAGCAATTGTTAGAGAACAAACTTGAATATAACATCAACAATAACACATTAACAAATGCAGACATTAGAGATAGTTAACAGAAACAGAACATACTGTAGCACAAATAGGAAGAACAATGGTATAATTATAGACCAGTCAGGGAGTTGGTCTAAAGTTCAAATGTGTGTGAATACCTAAGGGACCAAACTGCTGAGGTCATCGGTCCCTAGTATTACAGACTACTTAAACTAACTTATGCTAAGAACAACACACACACACATGCCTGAGGGGGGACTCGAACTTCCGGCAGGAGGGGCCGCGCAGTCCGTGACATGGCGCCTCAAACCGCGCGTCCACTCCACGCGGCAGGAGTTGGTCTAGTAAGACCATAATTAACATGTAAGACAATAAACAAAAAGGTGCTACAGGATAGGACGGGGGGGGGGGTAAGAGCGACAATAGTAGTACTATAGTATTCATGGATATTCAGGAATGTACAAATTATGAAAAAAATATATATTGAAGAACTAAAGTGTGATCGCCGGACACTGTGGCCGAGCAGTTCTAGGCGTTTCAGTCCGGAACCGCGCTGCTGCTACGGTCGCAGGTTTGAATCCTGCCTCGGGCATGGATGTGTGTGATGTCCTAAGGTTAGTTAGGTTTAAGTGGTTCTAAGTTCAAGGGGATTGATGACGTCAGATGTTAAGTCCCATAGTTCTCAGAGCCATTTGAACCATTTTGAAAGTCTGATGCAATTACTAGATCCAAAATGATGCTGAAAACACATTAAAATGTAAAAACTTATTCACAAAAACATAGGAAATAAAAATAATACAAAAAGACTTGAACAGCATCAACGCTCAGAAGCCAGCCGAAAACACATAAAGACAATAGCCCTGTGAGGCTAGTTATTAATTTCAGGACTGCTCCCACATGCCGTATTGCCAAGTTTGTACACTAATACTTAGCTGAACGTTATAAACTACAGAATAATAGGAGTATATAAAGCCCCATAGGATTAATCCAAAGCACAAATGGTACACAAATCCCACTAACTGCAAAATATATTTCCTTTGATCTTCAACCTATGTACAACTTCAATCCCTCTTGTTATCACAATCACCATCGTAAAAAAAAACTGGCAGGGAACCGAGAAATCTCTACTACCACTAGAGAAGAACTGCTGAAAATCATAAAAGTAATCATTGAGCAAAATGGCATCCAGTTTAATAAGTCATCTATTTACAAAGGAACGTCTCCGAAATACTAGCAAATATCATAATGAATCACACTGAATCCAAATATTTTCAGAAACAACAGAAACTTTAAATACGATATTGTCGTGTCTGCGTTGTTCTGAATTGTGATGCTGTAATTCAGAATAACAAAAACACTGCAATATCATATTTATTCGCCGCCACCGAGCATGTGGCTTTCAAATAAAATGTCTCACTTGTACAGGAATACACATAATGGATGTACGAATACAAGTTGCAGACACATTGTTGACGATGTATCAAAGTTTGGGCATCGCTGTCGCTCGTGCATGGACAGCCAGATGGTAAGCAGTAAATCCTGGTTCGATTCCTGGTTCGGCCTAAGTTTTCATTTTCGTCATTCCATTCTACAGCTTATGGTTCTCGACATTCGCAACTGTGAACACATTTAATGTCAAAAATATAAAGTCTTATATTGGCACATGCTTGTAGATTTATATCATATACCCTATAGGTGAACCAAAAAACATATAAACAGTTTACACATGCAGGTGTATAACATGCACCACATCATTCAGTTCACTATGTAAATGGCAAAAAAAAAAAAAAATCAGAAAATCCAGTGACAGACAAAGTAAAGACAAATTCAGAAAAGAAACAGCTACAGACTTTATAACACACAAGAAATAAAATCACGCACGTTCTCAAAACGTAGCAGCAAACACGTATATGGGACACAGACAATGAAGACCACCTCTAAAAGTACGCAGAAATAACCGTCAACAAGAGCTAAACGGGATCATTAACTTAGCACAAAATACTGGATACGACAGCACGACACTACACAAGCTACGCAGAACCATTGAAACAATACACCAATAGCAAAAACAAGAACAGTGCAGATATACTGCCACACAACTGTAAGGCACGAAGCACAGGCACATCAAAAAACTCATCCCACAACGCAAACACGAAATGGCATACCACAACATACCACAACGAAGAAAGGAACAAAGGAAGATTGGGTTTAGTGTCCTCTCGACTTCGATGACGTTAGAGACGAACCACAAGCTCAGATGGTCTCAAAGATAGGAAAGGAAATCAGCCGTTACCTTTCAAAGGAACCATTCCGGCGTTTGCCTCGAGTCATTTAGGGAAAACCTATACCTGGACGGCCGGACACACGTTTGAATCATCGTCCTCCCAAACGCGAGTCCACTGTGTTAACCACTGCACCACCTCGTTCGGTCATAGCATAATGAGCCTGTATGCAAAATTAGTAAAGTTAATACAGTAGTTCAAGAATATATAAATTAGAATGTAGTAGCTACAGCTGCAAATGTATTAGAAAGAATGCAAGAAACTTTAATATTATGTACAAAAGACATATAATGATACTGAAGAGTGAATGTGTACCTTCCACATATATAGAACATTAAATAAAGGGAGCTCATCACCACGGTGAAATAAAAACAGACATAGCAGTTTTAGGCCATAATAACAAAAGAAAGCAAATGGTGACCCTCCAGGAAGAATATTTCATACAGAGGGTTATAAAAAAAATATAAATACACTCAATGAAGAATACGTCTTTTGAGATGGGCAGCCCACACACCAAAAAGATCCCAATGACTCCTTGAATATACATGTGCAGCCCATATCTCTGTAATATAAGACACGCACAAGTTTGAACACTCTCAACAAGTCTCGACTTGTCTGAGACTTCACTAAGCAAATATACCTGTCATAGCACTTTGTTCACACAGCAGTGAGGTAACTATAAGGGAGCGGAGTCCCAGTTGCATTCAGATAGAAGAGGCTCGAGTTCTCATATTTTCAGTAACCTGCTTACGGGGTCCTTCCAATAAGTCACGACTGAGCTATTTCCCCATTCTTCTTCAACTGAACGAGTGCTTCGTCCCTAACGACCACACCATCAAGGGCTCGTTTAACCACACTTCTTTCTCCTTCGATCTTCAAGACTGTAATATATGACTGTGAGGCCCCAACAGCAATTTGTTATCTTCAGATGATTCTTTCTCCTGGACGCTGCACCTGGATTTAAATGAGGCAATAAATGTTAGGTCGGTAGTCAACAGTAATTCTGGGATGCTACACCAAATTCTGCATAACATTCCGACTTTGGTTCCTCATAGCGTTGTGAGGGTTTTCAGGCTGTGAGAAACCGTTTTATCCGATTTGATGCCGGTTATAAGCCAACGAATGTGAAAGCAAGAAAGCTTGGTTATGGTGACAGACTAATCTGTGGGTTAGCACGGGGTCTAAGTTTTGTTGGAATTTGACAGGTTGGTTGTGAACTGGCCAAGCCAACAAATGTGAAAGCAAAAAACTTCGTGTAGTGTCTTGGGCTTGTGATAACGTTAGCATCGCTGGCCTGAGAAAACGACTCGCAAACTTTTCTGTGACGGTTAACGGTGGCAGTTCAATTATCTCTGTGATTCAAATGTGTTATGTCGTGTATTCTGTTATGTATCGAGTTTCTATAAAGTAAATTTTGGATTGTACTCGGTACCATTGTTTTGTGTATCATTCGCTGTCACTATGTACCAGAGTTCCATGGGCCAATGTCAACACATTCCATATTTTGTTGTTGTTGTTGTGGTCTTCAGTCCAGAGACTGGTTTGATGCAGCTCTCCTGCTACTCTATCCTGTGCAAGCTTCTTCATCTCCCAGTACCTACTGCAACCTACATCATCCTGAATCTACTTAGTGTATTCATATCTTGGTCTCCCTCTACGAATTTTACCCTCCACGCTGCCCTCCAATACTAAATTGGTGATCCCTTAATGCTTCAGAACATGTCCTACCAACCGATCCCTTCTTCTGGTCAAGTTGTGCCACAAACTTCTCTTCTCCCCAATCCTATTCAATACTTCCTCATTAGTTATGTGATCTACCCATCTAATTTTCAGCATTCTTCTGTAGCACACATTTCGAAAGCTTCTATTCTCTTCTTGTCCAAACTATTTATCGTCCATGTTTCACTTCCATACATGGCTACACTCCATACAAACACTTTCAGAAAAGACTTCCTGACACTTAAATCTGTACTCCATGTTAACAAATTTCTCTTCTTCAGAAACGCTTTCCTTGCCATTGCCAGTCTACATTTTATATCCTCACTACTTCGACCATCATTAGTTATTTTGCTCCCCAAATAGCAAAACACCTTTACTACTTTAAGTGTCTCATATCCTAATCTAATTCCCTCAGCATCACCCGACTTAATTCGACTACATTCCATTATCCTCGATTTGCTTTTGTTGATATTCATCTTATATCCTCCTTTCAAGAAACTGTCCATTCCATTCAACTGCTCTTCCAAGTCCTTTGCTGTTTTTGACAGAATTACAATGTCATCGGCGAGTTTCAAAGTTTTTATTTCTTCTCCATGGATTTTAATACTTACTCCGACTTTTCTTTAGCTTCCTTTACTGCTTGCTCAATATACAGATTGAATAACATCGGGGAGAGGCTACAACAGCGTCTTACTCCCTTCCCAACCACTGCTTCCCTCTCATGTCCCTCGACTCTATAACTGCCATCTGCTTTCTGTACAAATTGTAAATAGCCTTTCGCTCCCTGTATTTTACCCCTGCCACCTTCAGAATGTGAAAGAGAGTATTCTAGTCAACATTGTCAAAAGCTTTCTCTAAGTCTACAAATGCTAGAAACGTAGATTTTCCTTTCCTTAATCTATCTTCTAAGATAAGTGGTAGGGTCAGTATTGCCTCATGTGTCCCGATATTTCTACGGAATCCAAACTGATCTTCCACGAGGGCGGCTTCTACGAGTTTTTCCATTCGTCAGTAAAGAATTCGCGTTAGTATTTTGCAGCTATGACTTATTAAACAGATAGTTCGGTAATTTTCACATCTGTCAACACCTGCTTTCTTTGGGATTGGAATTATTATATTCGTCTTGAAGTCTGAGGGTATTTCGCTTGTCTCATACATCTTGCTCATCGGATGGTAGAGTTTTGTCAGGACTGCCTCTCCCAAGGCCGTCAGTAGTTCCAATGGTACACTCCTGGAAATTGAAATAAGAACACCGTGAATTCATTGTCCCAGGAAGGGGAAACTTTATTGACACATTCCTGGGGTCAGATACATCACATGATCACACTGACAGAACCACAGGCACATAGACACAGCAACAGAGCATGCACAATGTCGGCACTAGTACAGTGTATATCCACCTTTCGCAGCAATGCAGGCTGCTATTCTCCCATGGAGACGATCGTTGAGATGCTGGATGTAGTCCTGTGGAACGGCTTGCCATGCCATTTCCACCTGGCGCCTCAGTTGGACCAGCGTTCGTGCTGGACGTGCAGACCGCGTGAGACGACGCTTCATCCAGTCCCAAACATGCTCAATGGGGGACAGATCCGGAGATCTTGCTGGCCAGGGTAGTTGACTTACACCTTCTAGAGCACGTTGGGTGGCACGGGATACATGCGGACGTGCATTGTCCTGTTGGAACAGCAAGTTCCCTTGCCGGTCTAGGAATGGTAGAACGATGGGTTCGATGACGGTTTAGATGTACCGTGCACTATTCAGTGTCCCCTCGACGATCACCAGAGGTGTACGGCCAGTGTAGGAGATCGCTCCCCACACCATGATGCCGGGTGTTGGCCCTGTGTGCCTCGGTCGTATGTAGTTCTGATTGTGGCGCTCACCTGCACGGCGCCAAACACACATACGACCATCATTGGCACCAAGGCAGAAGCGAATCTCATCGCTGAAGACGACACGTCTCCATTCGTCCCTCCATTCACGCCTGTCGCGACACCACTGCAGGCGAGCTGCACGATGTTGGGGAGTGAGCGGAAGACGGCCTAACGGTGTGCGGGACCGTAGCCCAGCTTCATGGAGACGGTTGCGAATGGTCCTCGCCGATACCCCAGGAGCAACAGTGTCCCTAATTTGCTGGGAAGTGGCGGTGCTTTCCCCTACGGCACTGCGCAGGATCCTACGGTCTTGGCGTGCATCCGTGCGTCGCTGCGGTCCGGTCCCAGGTCGACGGGCACGTGCACCTTCCGCCGACCACTGGCGACAACATCGATGTACTGTGGAGACCTCACGCCCCACGTGTTGAGCAATTCGGCGGTACGTCCACCCGGCCTCCCGCATGCCCACTATACGCCCTCGCTGAAAGTCCGTCAACTGCACATACGGTTCACGTCCACGCTGTCGCGGCATGCTACCAGTGTTAAAGACTGCGATGGAGCTCCGTATGCCACGGCAAACTGGCTGACACTGACGGCGGCGGTGCACAAATGCTGCGCAGCTAGCGCCATTCGACGGCCAACACCGCGGTTCCTGGTGTGTCCGCTGTGCCGTGCGTGTGATCATTGCTTGTACAGCCCTCTCGCAGTGTCCGGAGCAAGTATGGTGGGTCTGACACACCGGTGTCAATGTGTTCTTTTTTCCATTTCCAGGAGTGTATGTTGTCTACTCCCGGGGCCTTGTTTCGACTTAGGTCTTTCAGTGCTCTGTCGAACTCTTCACGCAGTAACACATCTCCCATTTCATCTTCATCTACATCCTCTTCCATTTCCATAATATTGTACTCAGGTGCATCGCCCTTGCATAGATCCTCTATACACTCCCTCCACCTTTCTGCTTTCCCTTCTTTGCTTAGAACTGGTTTTCCATTTGAACTCTTGATATTCATGCAGGTGGTTCTCTTTTCTCCGAAGGTCTCTCTAATCTTGCTGTAGGCAGCATATATCTTACCCCTAGTGAGATAAACCTCTACATCCTTACATTTGTCCTCTAGCCATCCCTGCTTAGCCATTTTGCACTTCCTGTCGATCTCATTTTTAAGAAGTTTGTTATCGTTTTTGCTTGCTTCATTTACTGCGTTTTTATATTTTCTCCTTTCATCAATTAAATTCAATATTTCTTCTGTTACCCAAGGATTTCTAGTAGCCCTCGTCTTTTTACCTACTTGATCCTCTGCTGTCTTCACTACTTCACCCCTCAAAGCTACTCATTCTTCTTCTACTGTATTTCTTTTCCCGCATCCTGTCAAATGTTCCCTTATGCTCTCCCAGAAACTCTATACAACCTCTGGTTTAGTCAGTTTATCCAGCTCCCATCTCCTTAAATTCCCACCTTTTTGCAGTTTCTTCAGTTTTGATCTACAGTTCATATCCAATACATTGTGGTCAGAGTCCACATCTGCCCCTGGAAATTTCTTACAATTTAAAACCTGGTTCCTAAATCTCTGTCTTACTATTTTATAATCTATCTGATACCTTTTAGTATCTCCAGGTTTCTTGCATGTATACAACCTCTTTCATGATTCTTGAACCATATGCCATTCCGCAAACTCTTATAAAATGTGCCTAAAGTGTGGCTTTTAGGCGAATCTTAAGACTTTTTTCAGCAAGTACTGCGTTAGTCCCCAATTTATGCCTCAGAGGATAAGATAACATACAGAACAACGTTCACACGATTCGGAGACAGATAGCACACACGAATTCTCTCCAGGAGGACTACTCCCACAAATTTAGAATACAGTAAATGTACTAAGTCGTGAAAACGGCGAAATCTTTTCGACTGAATGAACACTAGGAGAGAGCTAAACAGCCACCAACAACTACAATGGCCGCGAAAGCCTGTAGACTGAATTCAGTATCTTCCCAATATAATGGTTCAAATATAATGACGAAATATGTGTATACTGATTTGTCACAGATTATAACGTATGGAGATGAAATGATATTAATGTAGGTCGCAGATTTAAGGGGCAATTTATTTCAGAGTGATTTACGGCGTCTTTTGCGCAAAAAATTTTAATAAGCATTTTTTCCAACTGCGAGATAGTCACAAGCAGCAATAACAGTATATAATTCTTACGAGTGTTGCATACTCGGGGGTTTTTAGGTTATCTCTGATTGTATGTAACGAGAAGACATACTTCAGATTTTACTTTCGTTCTCGATTGAGCTACGGCGTACTGTAGATGTGGAAGTGCTCATTAGCTGTCAAAAGATTTTCGTTGAATAAAGGCAAGATATTTGACAATGTGAATTACTTTTCTTCCATAAAATCAACTCAGACAATTATCGCTACAGATAGAAGACACTCAGACGTGTGGAATCAGCGAGGAATGATAGTGAGTTCGAGCCTGCTTGCGGTCCGGCTTTATATATTGTAGAATTTACTCCGTTAAAGTCGTTACATCAAATACAGGATGAGTCAGGAGGAAAGGTACGTGCTTCGAGGGGTGATAGTGTTAGTGATACTGAATAAAAAGCTTAGTATGGACTTATGCCCTACTCAGTACGGTTTCCGAGGTAGAACACTTGTAATATTCATTGTTAGGGCCTATCTATTTCCAGTAATATCAAACATTGTCGCTGGTTACAATGTACCACAGTAGTGTAGGGCAAGTTGAGACGAACAGTTTGATACGGGACACTTTTGGTCTATAAACTCGGGAAACGACCTCAAACTGGCCTACAAAAACTACGTAAGCTACAGAGCATGTTCATCGAGCGAGTTTTTCAACATTCTCACGTTCTCTTCGCACAAAACATTAGTTCTAGAGAAAAAAAATGAATATGACCTTTTTTGTAGGAAATTTAATATAGTTTAATTTTGTACTGTGACACATTTCGCTGGAGGGTGCGGTTTTCGAGTTATTCAAGAAAAACGTACAAAAGTGATATTAAATGTGTTCTATCTCGGAAACCATTCGGAATAAGGCATACGTCCTCCTTTCCTGTGTATAAATTATCTCCTTATGCAGACCAGCAATCGTTACTCTGTGGGGAGAGCTACATTGCATGGTACTCGGTAGTCTGCCTGAAGCAATCCGCTGAATCCTTTTTCAAGCTCCACCAACAAAAGCAATAGCAGCTGTAGCGGCGTGGAGAACACAGAAGTCCATGGCGAACGTATTGTTAATATTTTCAGCTCTACAAGATGCTAAGCAGCTTGTCCAACAAACGCGAACTGCTATCAGGGAAGATTTATTTCTTCAGTTCCTTTTTCACTCAGTTCACCATAGGAATGTGAACACATCTATACAAAGACTTCAATGAGCTGCAATTTAATAATCTTACAATTAGTCAGCATGTAATGAACTTCAGTGAGTTACACTTGAGAAGAGTAACTGGCTAGTGAACTAAATGTTGATAGCCATAAAATGAATTACCACAATTGTCTTAAGTAATTCAAATACAATTGTAGTTATTTTAATGGCTGCCACAGCATAGTCCTCAAAGAGGTGTAGGACTGATTTTATCTTGTATATATTTACGTCTTGTGTATTATTAGTGCAAGTAGTGTAAATAATTTATGTTTGTGTTCTTTCCCATACCACGCTGGGAGTGGGTGAGATCACGGGAAGCTGAGCAGCTGGATCGTCACCAACGAGTCGAGCCTACTACGGAATTTAAGGTGAAACAAAAACATTTTGTCATTCTCTCACTATATTCCGCTTGTACCCGCTTCTCAGTAAGTCTTCTATTTTTTGTAGGACAGATAATTCTATCATTTCGCTGGTAATTGGTGTAGTGTGCTGTGCACAATAAACAGTTTGTGTAGATTTGTACATCGGACTTTAATGTTAATCATCATTTACAGAACATCAGTGATTTAGACTTGACAAGAGTAATAGGGTAGTGAACTAAATGTCGGTAGCCATATAACTAATTACCAGAATTATGTCAAGTGAATCAAATTTAGAATACAATGAATATACGAAGTCATGAAAACAGCGAAATCTGTTCAACTGAATAAACACTAGGGAGAGATAAACACCAACCAACAATTACAACGGCTGTGAAATGTTTTCGATGTATGTAGCGACAACACGTTTCTTAGTGGACCGAAATCAGTACCTTCCCAAACAATGGATGCATACCTCAGTGTAAAGAATAATATTTTTTAACCAAAAAGAGTAAATTCATTCATTATAATGAATAGATTCCAGAATCAAAAGCTTAGACCGCACATTATTTAAAATCATGTCCAAGTAGTAGTTTACAAATAAATGTTGCCAATTTCAAATTATTTTAGGCATCTTCATCGCTACTTTTTTCGTTTTTAATAATGCCATGTAGGTGGCAAAAGGGACGTTTGCTCAACTTGGGTGGGGGGGGGGGGGGATTGGGGTGGTCAGTGGAGGAGGAGTCTTATAAAATCTCAGCAAATCTCATTAAATGGAGGGGACAATGAAAATCTCACGTCATCTTTTTAGTTAAGAGAAAATTCGTTATTATAACGGACAGTGTTAAAGTGCCATCCAGTCTCTGTGAACTGGAATGAATGCTTTAGACCTATGCATGTCCGGCATTTCCCAATTTCAAACAAGTGCTGCACAAGTGTCAGATTTGATTCGGTCGAAATCACTGCGTATCAGTCAGTGAGTCGGTCGTGAGATTGCGCAACGCGTATAAAGCTGATGTTATTGTGTTCAGGATGAACTTTTATCAAAGGTTTTCCAACATGTATGTTACGTGGCATTCCAGTAAGTCTAAACACACGTGTGAGCAAGAGATTAATGGTTTGTGGAAGGAAGCTAAGTTGAAGATTTCTCTTAGTGATCACATAAATCAAGAGATTGAAAAGCTACGTGCTGGTAAGTTAAAAGAAAGGTACAAAAAACGTTGTCCTTCATCTGGAAAGTAAGTAAACGTTCAAGGACATTTGATGTATATAATACACCAATAAAAGGTCAGTTTTGTAGACATCCGTCAAAACTGTTAATACTATTTTTGTGGACTTCTTTCTCCGACCGTCTCTCTGTCTGCACGAATACTTCTCAGGGTTGGCATGTTTAAAATAACGTTTTTAATCACGTGTTGAAAAGTGTTTAATACACGTTCTAAACTAAATGAAGTTTTATTAAAGCGTTTTAATCAATGTTTTAAACAAATTAAAAATATACATTTTAGCCGACTACAGGATAAACATCGCGTGAGGAGCAATTGGGTCTCACCACATCTCACCAGATCTCACCAAGGCGGAGAGCGGAGGGGTGGGGGGTGGGGGGGGGGGAGGGATCCAAATTTAAAAGAAAAATCCATCACGTACTTAAAGGACGTCCCCAGTGTAGTCATTGTCCAGTTACACAGGTCCAGCCTTCGGGAAGACTGAGGTTCAAGTCCTCGATCCAATATTCCGATTTAAATTTTCCGTGGTTTCTATAACTCGATTAATGCAACTCCTGGGACAATTTCTGGTCCATTTTGGGTATTACTATAGCTTGAGCTCCGTCTCTGAGGGCCTCGTTGTGGACTGTGTGAAATTCAAATCTTGCTTCTTCCTTTTTTCTGTCTACGATCGGACTCTAAATCGATTCGTTCTGAAATCTCTGCTCAGGTGTCATTGGAACTCAGGCTCAATGAATGTCAAACATATGCATAATTTACAAAATCTATGGCGTCAATAACAAGGCAAAGCCCTTCATGACAATTAAATTAACATCCAGACTCTTATTTCTAAACTGATATTTGGATGCATTTCTAATTGAACCTTTGGTTTAAATATAAACCATAGGTTGGAATAGATGCTCGTTGCTGTTATTAGATTCTTATTTCTCTAAAGATTGTAACTCTCGAGCGGGTTTAATGTGAAGCCATCTCGCAGACTTGTATTAATTTTATTTCTCCAGACTAAAAAGCAGGATTGGTAAAGTAGGCCAGCGCCACGGCGGCGGTGGCGGTCGGCAGAGGATGGCGCCAGTGAGCCGGCGACCCTAATCCACTAACGGCTGGTGAGGGAGACGCCTGTAATTGTGCGCGTGCTGCTGGCGCCAGTGGGCGGCCATTACAAATATTAGTTGGCGCCAGCCCGCCGCCGGTGCCAGTCACAGGCGTCGTGTACCTGCCGCCAGCGCACCGAGTCCCACACTCGCCTTGTTATACCACCCAGCTACCTACCCGTCTTCCCGGGATGTCACATTCTGTGTGTCATTTCCGGGGCATAAACGTGTCAGCTGCTGGGAGTAATAATGTATGCGCACCCTCCTGACGAGATGGAGTCAGCGAATTGCAGTTTACGTGTTGTTTTGTTACTCTACGGCCACATGCTGCCGGACTGTTTAGTGTACGTGATCACGACGATGAGGTGTTAGACTTTTGCAGCTTGAAGTCTAATTACATGACGTCCGCCGACGCTATTACAGAACGTTTAGCTGTCCGTGATAGACTTTTCGAATTAACAGTTGACCTTCAGATGAACTCGATGTATACATGTTTATTGCCATTTTCGAATTCACTTGTGAATCAATTACAAGGTAATATCCTGATCGCACGGTAGTGATGCTTGACTAGGCCCGTATACATTGTATACATTATCGGTGCTAAAGACGAATAGCCCTGCGAACTGTAATGAACGCGTCGTCAGAGAAGTAGGAGAACACTGGAGATGAGCCATCACCTTGCAAGAGTTTCATTGATTAGATCGGCCAGCTCAGATTTTCGAATGACTTTATCTAGGATTTGCTCATCAACGGATTTTTTTTTCAGAACTGCTATGCATTTTATATCGATTTTGGTGTAGAGAATACACTAAAGTAACAAAAGTCATGGGATACCTCCTAATATCGTGTCGGATCTCCTTTTGCTCGGCGTCCTGCAGCAACTCGACTTGGCATGGATACACCGGTTCCCGAGAGATCACCGAAGTTAAGCGCTGTCGGGCGTGGTCGGCACTTGGATGGGTGACCATCCAGGCCGCCATGCGCTGTTGCCATTTTTCGGGGTGCACTCAGCCTCGTGATGCCAATTGAGGAGCTACTCGACCGAATAGTAGCGGCGTCGGTCAAGAATACCATCGTAACCGTCGGGAGAGCGGTGTGCTGACCCCACGCCCCTCCTATCCGCATCCTCCACTGCGGATGACATGGCGGTCGGATAGCCCCGGTTGGCTACTCGTGGCCTGAAGACGGAGTGCTGCCTCTATAACCATTGAAAAAGTATTGTCAGTGAAGGATTTTGTGCCTGGACTGACCTCTCGATTATGTCCCATAAATGTTTCATCTGATTAATGTCTGAAGGTTTGAGTGGCCAAATCATTCGCTCAAATTTTCCAGAACGTTCTTCAAAACATTCGCGAACAATTGTGGCTCGGTGACATGGCGCATTGTCACCCATAAAAATCATTTCCACTCAATGATCCGTTTAGCTGGACCAGACGACACAGTTCATTCCACGCAAATACAGCCCACACCATTATGAAGCCACCACCAGCTTGCGCAGTGGCTTTTCGACAACTCAGATCCACAGCTGCTTGGGTTCTGCGCTGCATTCGAGCCCTACCATCAACTCTTACCAAATTAAATCGGTACTCGTCTGACCAGGCCATGCTTTTCCATTGGCCTAGAGTCCAACCGATACGGTGACGAGCCCATGAGAGATGCTGAAGGTGGTGTCGTCCTGTTAGCAAAGGCACTGAAGTCGGTCATTTGCTGCCATAGAACCTAAAACACCAAATTTCGCTCCACTGTCCTAAAACACATGTTCGTCGTACGTTCCACATTCATTCCTGAGGTTATTTCTCTCAGTGTTGTTTGTCTGTTAACACTGACAACTCTGCGCAAATGCTGCTGTTCTTTCTCGTTAAGTGAAGGCCATCAGTTACTACGTTGTCCGTGATGATAGGTACTGCCTGAAATCTCGTATTCTCGGGACACTCTTGAAGCTGTGGATCTCGGAACATTTCCGAAATAGAATGTCCCATGCGCCTAGCTCCAACCCTCATTCCACGTTCAAAGTCTGTTAATACCCGTCGTGCAGCCACAATCACGTTGGAAACATTTTCACATGAATCACCTGAGCACAAATGGCAGCTCCGCCAATGCACTACCCTTTTATACATTGCGTGCACGTTACTACAGCATATTGCTGTTCCGTGCTTTTGTCACTTCATTGTATAACTGTTTTAGAAATAAATTTAACATTTATAAAACTTTCATGGATCTTCCTCATCTAAAGAAGCATGTTGGATGCAAAATACACTAAAGTTTCAGTAGCGAACCAAACGAAACAGAATCGTAATCTTTTTATTGTCTTTTTCTTTAACATCTGACGGCTGGTGTGGTCGAGCGGTTCTAGGCGCTACAGACTGGAACCGCTCGACCGCTACGGTCGCAGGTTCGAGTCCTGCCTCGGGCATGGATGTGTGTGATGTCCTTAGGTTTGTTGGGTATAAGTAGTTCTAAGTTCTAGGGGACTGATGACCTCAAATGTTAAGTCCCATAGTGCTCAGAGCCATTTTTTTCCTTTGACATTTGAGCAGAACTGATACAGTCATCATATAACATACAAGGTTCCATGCTTTGTAGGGAAATGTACACATATGATATAATAAGTTGTACGTCGACATCAATAGTCGCCTGCATAACTGATGGTTCAGCGTGGCACTGCCATGTGGAGGACCCGAGTTCGATTCTCGATACCGTCAGAGATTTTCCTTGCTGGGAGGACTGGTATTGGGTGCATTCACCTCGTGAGGCCAACTGAGTAGCAACTCGACCCATCAGTAGCGGTTCCAAGGTCAAGAAAGCCGAAAACGACCGAAAAAGTGGCGTGCCTGCCACACGCCCTTCCATGCATCATCCGATGACGTCATTAGTTGAGGAACAAATGGCGGGCGCACGGGCCGACTGGCCCGTCTAGGTCCAGAACGCGGTGTTGTACCTTACCTACACTACATCGACATCAGTTTAAAAGTGCAGTAGAATCGTATTAAAAGTTGATTTGCTCTTTCAAAAAATGGAATATAAATTACAAAAAAGAAAGTTAAATTATAAAGAGAACTTTGGTCCTTGCACAAGACAGAAAATAATTGTAATCCGATAATATCTAAAGATAAATCTGAGTGATTTCTATAGTAAGGAGCATTTAAGAACAAAAATAATGTTGATGATGAACTGCTAGCCAGACGTAGTGGCCGCGCAGTTGGAGGCGCAATGTCACCGATTGTGTGGCCCTTGCCGCCGGAGGTCCGAGTCCTCTCTCGGGCATGGGTGTGTGTATTGTTCTTAGCATAGGTTAGTTTAAGTAGGGTGCAAGTCTAGGGACCGATGATCTTAGCAGATTGGACCCTTAGGAATTCACAAACATTTTTGATAAACTGCTAGGATAAATAAACAGTTCTAAATATCTTGGGTTCGAGATCCAGTAAGTTAGAATTCAAGGTACTAAAATTGCAACAGTTAGTAGCTACTATTAGCCAAGTCAGGGGATAGGCAGTTCTAAAATTCTACAACATGATGGCAGTACCAGTTCTGATTTATGGGGCAGAGACCTGGCCTCCAACCGTCAGTCATCGGATGAGGATTTAAGCAGCAGCGGCGAGACTCCTAAAACGACTAGGTGGTTACAAACTCCTAGATCGGAGGAAAAACAGTGAAATTAGAAACGAACTACGTGTCAAAATGGTACTTCATAAAATAGAAGAGTAGGGAAAAAGTTGGCATGAACACTCCGAGGATGTCAGTGGAACGAGTATCTATATTAATATACAAATATACACCTCAAAGGAAAATAAATGTTAGGCGTCATACTAAGAGATGGAAAGATCAGTTGTAGTGTACTTGAAACTGGAAAAGCAAGAATGCCTGAATAAAAAATGTATACAATAATGATTAACAAAACCTATATAAAAGTCTTTCAAGCATAGTACTACAGTTACACACTTTGATAATGAAACTTCTTGGTGTTTACTCAAACTTCTGAATGAAACTGCTGCTACTGTCTCTTTATTAATTTTTATCACTTCAACACTGACCTACAGAATTTTCCTTGACAAAGACAATTCAAACTTAACCTATTCATTTATTGCCCACAATATAAAAGCGCAACGCAGTCTGACTGTTATACAATGACAAAATGGCTTCAAACGCTTAACACAAAAGAATGGCCCTAAATTGGAAGAAACCCTACCAAAAACCCATAATTTTTCAAAAGTCACTTTCCTCACAGAAAATCCTCATAACACGAATTACAGCAAGCAGCAACTACAGCCAGCTAAATAAAAATATTCTAACTACTATAGGCTCCAACTACTAGGAGGCATATGGCTAACAAAAGAAAGGTTTTGTTGAAGAACAATGTATTTTGCAGATTTTACCTTATTTATGTGACATCCAGTTCCAAAAATTATATAGACGTCAATAATTCCTCTACCCAAACATCCATCCTCATTTTACATTGCATGTCCTACCAACACTGTGTCTCCATCCGCTCGCTAACTGCTAACTGCTAGTTCGTCCAACTACAGAGTCTCAGTGATATTAATACAGTCACTAGCGCTGCCAACATACAAACGTATAAACAGGCTACTTATAGTAAACAGCAACCAATAGTGACCAGACGTTGTAGAAGGTGACCCGTTGTGTTGTATCTGTACGTGCAGCCAAAAAAGATGTGGATGACAGCCTCTTCTTTGCCGCAGTCACACAGGGGGAATGCAAGCAGAGCAATATGATACAGACGCATGCTCATCGGCCGTGGTTGAAGATCAGGTATCTTGTAGTGCCCTAAAGCCTTCTGGAGCATCGATGTTTCTCTTACGAGAAGTCTTTAATCAGCAGCGCGTTCACTTCGGCAGCATAAAAAGCAAAACGACTTCGGTTTCCAGTTGTATTGGGGCCAAAAACAGCATAAAAAGCCAAATGAAAAGAGTTTCTAACTATCGTGCGACTGGTGCAAGAGATGTTCAATATGCTGTCCACCGTTTTCTGCCACGAGCTGCAATGGGGAAACAGCACTCTCCGCAACAGATCGGAGTGCCTCGGGGGTTATGTTTAGAAAGCGTTTCACAGTGCTTACTTTCAGTTCAGTCACATTCGTAATTGGAGCACTGAACACAACGCATTTCAGGCAAACCCACACAGATTAAGATCACGTAATCTGGACAAACAGGCTGTAGGGAAATGACGGCTGATAATTCTAGCATTTACGAAATGCCTCTGCAGTAGTCAGTTCACTGGTTGTGGACTCATCTCTTAGAAAAAATACAACCCTACGATAAGCGGTGCCGTCAACTTGCACTGCAGTCACTTTTGCAGAATGAAGTGGCACCATGTGATGTGCATGCGGATATCTCGTTGCCCATATTCTCCAATTCTGCGTATTGACGTGTCTCTGAAGATGTAAATGGGCTCCATCTGTTAACAGAACGTTCCACGGTCATTCATTGCTATCTTCCATGTGACCAAGAAATTGCAGAGTAAATGTTTGTCTTGCTGGCAGGTCAGCATGGAAGCAACTCCTCAAAATGAATGATTTTGTACGAATGGCAGTGCAGGGTGTTTTGTAGTATTTTATGCACCGTGCTCCAAGGCATGTCCAACGTCACGGCGATTCCCCATTAACTGCATATTTGCACACCACCACTCGCCTCCTCCTGCAATGCTGTGGTCACATGTTCGACAGATATCGGATCAAACGCTTTCCTCCAGCTGCCATATTGCACTTCAAAAGAACCTGTCTTTTTGAATTCTGTAATCGCATTTTGCAGATTCGTAGCAGACAATTCTTCTATGGCTTTCCTCATAACTTTGAGCGTCCGGAACTGCGGCAGGGCTACTGGCTCGGAGTTCCCGCTTTTATAAAACAGCTTTACAAGCAGTGCGCGATCTTTCATGGAAACGTTCACGATGAACGTCTTGGACGCAAAGTGAGTAACAGCCATGTGCTACGCGTCTGTTGGTTTGGATATTCTGACGCTTACAGTGCCATCTGTTGGTCAATTTTTCTTTAATTTTTCTTCTTAAAGTTCCCCCCTGCGTCACTTTATGCTGTTCAGTTTTGACATCATTCTCAGCAGCTGTTCTCGTTCTAAAGCGTTTTGAAACTGGGACTTTAATTATGGAGTGTCCAACGTCACGGCGATTCCCCATTAACTGCATATTTGCACACCACCACTCGCCTCCTCCTGCAATGCTGTGGTCACATGTTCGACAGATATCGGATCAAACGCTTTCCTCCAGCTGCCATATTGCACTTCAAAAGAACCTGTCTTTTTGAATTCTGTAATCGCATTTTGCAGATTCGTAGCAGACAATTCTTCTATGGCTTTCCTCATAACTTTGAGCGTCCGGAACTGCGGCAGGGCTACTGGCTCGGAGTTCCCGCTTTTATAAAACAGCTTTACAAGCAGTGCGCGATCTTTCATGGAAACGTTCACGATGAACGTCTTGGACGCAAAGTGAGTAACAGCCATGTGCTACGCGTCTGTTGGTTTGGATATTCTGACGCTTACAGTGCCATCTGTTGGTCAATTTTTCTTTAATTTTTCTTCTTAAAGTTCCCCCCTGCGTCACTTTATGCTGTTCAGTTTTGACATCATTCTCAGCAGCTGTTCTCGTTCTAAAGCGTTTTGAAACTGGGACTTTAATTATGGAGTTTGAGTAAGAAATTGCGCGTGTTTACAGCAAGACAGTTATTCACATGGATAGTACGACGAAGTCTGGGAGTACTATGGACCGCCAGCAAGGCGACCATTGTTGTAGTTTCCCTTTACGTACAAGCAGAGAGAAGCATGCCGACAGTGACACATCCAACGCCAACACTACGTGTAGGGATGACAGCCTGTCGCGTTTTCAGATGAGTCTCAGTTCTGCGTATAACGTCACGACGGACGTATCCCTCTGTGTCAGATTGTATTCATCATGGTCATTCGGAGCCAGCACATGGCGTGTGGTATGGCGTGCCATAGCTGGTACTTTGGAGAACAGGCTACGTTTTTGACATTATTATGCCGGTGGCTGTGTCCTACTTCTGAGGTCGCTGTCATGTTATCGATTAACAAGATAACGCGACACCACATGTTCGTGCTGTTCTGATTTGTCTCAATACTGAGGGTTTTCGAGTGTTATCCTGGTCCAGATCTTCCGGCTTAGCGCACGGCAGGGACAAATGCAGCGAGTTTAAAGTTGTTCACACACAGCTCCACTCTACGAATCAGCCACACTCAGCAACCAGCGACAGTGCAGCCACGGAAAGCCAGCGGCACACGGACCGTGCATTTTAACGTTGAGCGTCGACCATGTCGAGTTCCTGACGTCATACCGTGGAGAAAGCACGCTGGGAAGTGCAGAGTAATATCTAGCATGACACATAACTTGAACGTGTGGCTGAAGATTGACCAGTGAGTTGGAAGAACGCCGTCTGCTTCCCAAGGACGCTACCTCTCTTCAGTACATAATCACAAGACTCCTTATTGGCTTTCAGTTGAACCCCGTATGCATATATGCCGTTCTAAGCATCAGCAAACAGAAGATCTCTCAAAAACCTGTAGTTAACTATACGGTTGTTGTAACTTTCGTAGTAAGAAAGTATGCCGTTTGAAGGCAACGGAACATTAAGGATCCATGTGGAACGCGATGTTCTTAGTCCAGTTTGTTGTAATTAAGTATCAGTTAAAACGTATCTACGTTCAACGCTTTCAGGACACGATAAGATGCAAATTTTGGTCCTATAACATCCATGGTTGGTATAGAGTAATGAGAAACGTTTCGTGGGTCCAAAAGGTTTCTTTTTCTTTTTCATTTTTTCTGGGCTTTAGGTTTTCTAGCAGGTTATGATATTTTCTTACTAGTTTAATAAAAATGTATTCTATAACATTCGATGTAATGTAAATTTAAGTGCACTCCATCTCAGGAGCGAGTTTCTTCGACTGGTTTTGTCTACAAGACAGCTTGCACTACTTGCAGTAAGAGATTTTGCTATTTCTTGGTTTAAGTATATTTCACATAGTGCAAAGATTCTGCTGCTGAATAGGAACAGTGATCAAGTAAGAATGATGCTCGTATTTTACTAAAAAGTGAGAATAACTAAATAATTTTCATCGTATGTTGAGAACTATTGGCCGGCCGCGGTTTTCTCGCGGCTCTAGGCGCGCAGTCCGGAACCGTGCGACTGCTGCGGTCGCAGGTTCGAATCCTGCCTCGGGCATGGGTGTGTGTGCTGTTCTTAGGCTAGTTAGGTTTAAGTAGTTCTAAGTTCTAGGGGACTAATGACCACAGCAGTTGAGTCCCATAGTGCTCAGAGCCATTTGAACAATTTTTTTGAGAACTATTGCAAATTTGTATCGCACTATTTGTAATGGAACTTTTAAAAGACTGTGTTCTTACGTACTGAACATGGTACTTTCGCTTTTGCCTGACAATATGAACATTGATATTAAAGTGTTTACTTACACATACTACAGACAGGACAACATGACCAGGCTATGAACAAGGGAGCTAATATGCGTTTTAACAGAACTAACGTAGGAATTTTGCACCCGTCCGTTTCGTAAACAGCGTGATAAGCAAGCCACATTCGTCAGACAACATCCGCTAGAGCGCGCTGCGTTCGCATATGAAACGCTGAGGCACACGTGCCATACGCACAAATCGCATCGTTTCTCAGCGTTCAGCAGCACGTTGAACTCGTCTCACTCAACGTTAACATTCCAGAGCATGGTTCTTACACCTATGGCTTAAAGGACGCCAAAGGACTGCGTGCCTGGCAATTCTGTAGACGTGGCAGTGAAGTACGTGACATATCAGACCTTGATTAGCTTCATCATTTGAGTTTGCAGCTCTTATATTTTTCGTGTTTGCAGTTAAAGTTGTTGGATGTAAGGTCTGTCAGTTACGCAAAAGAAGTTGAAGAGAAAACGGTGTTTGCATAACTGGCGGACCTTACATCCAACAATTTTGATTAACTTCGACCTGCGTTTCAAATGCATTTGGCGTATGGCGCACACTCTCGCTTACTCGCCGTGTTTCTTTTCTGATATTGAGCACAACTTAGTGCTCAGAAATCACTCGAGTCTACGGATTTGTTTCCTGGTGAATACTCGTACATTCCTTTTTCCCTTTCCACTTGATAATTCTGTTGTGTACTCGCTCTTTCCAACGTTCTCCGTTTCATTATTGTTCATGGTATGATGATTGCATTCATATGATGTTTGTATGAATAGACACGGCGTCAATCGAAGTTTTTGCCGGCATCACGCTGATGGCAACCCTGATGAATAATCTAATATCTTTTGTGTGACATCATTGCAGTTTCTTAATACCCAGTTAGATTCATGCTCACTTGTACTTCTCATAAACTCCCTTTTCATATGAATAACTCTTGTATTTGTCATTTCAACATCTTTAATTTCGTGGTTAATAAGTTCCAATTTTCTTTACATATTGTGTGCCCAGGTACTTCTACCACGAACACTAGGCGAGGCCTCTCTGACATCAGGAGCTTCATTATATGTTCATTCAATGCGCAGAAGTTGAATTTTATCAAGTAGCCTAATTGTTTCATGGGGTAAACTATAATTTTTAGCTTATTTGGGGCGGTAATTTACAACTAAATTTACATCTGCTTACACAAGGAGTATTGGCATATCAGAGTCCATGCCAATCCATGTACAACTGTCATCTAATGCAAATAGTAAAATTTCACTGTTTGCTATCCTTCATAGTTTACAGTATATATGACGAGCAGTATACTTGTGTTCAGAAACTCTGTTAGTATTCTCTTAATGACTGATATTATCAACTTCCGACAGGAAGTAACAGTGAAAGAGCGTGTCTGAGTAAGTACTGACGAATACCAAATTGGAATAAGAGTGAAACAGTAGAGAGATCGAGTGAAGTGACGCAGTAATTAGCTCACGATCCACGATTTTGGGAGGACCACAATTCAAATCTGCGCTCGGCCATACAGATTTAAGTTTTCCGTGATTTCCCTAAACCGTTCCAGGCAAATGCTGGGAAGGGTGCTTTGAAAGGCACTTCCGATTCCCTTCCCCATCCTTGAAACAATCCGATGTTATGCTTCGTCTCCTCGTTGTTGCCTGGACGTTAAACTCTTCTTCTTTCCTTCCTTTTTACAGCAAACAGCTGACATCCTTGTGAATAGGCAACCCCCAAAACACAAACGTTTATCAGGGTGCAGCGTCATTGAAGGGGTTCTCCTAGCTTTGACAATGCTGAGGCATTGCTACATGTGTGGTTTGCCTATGGGCAGAGAGAACTAGCATATAGAGGGAATCTTTGCAGGTATGCTTTTGTATTTCTCTAACTTCTGTTTCGGTGTAACTTTCACTAGGAGCCTTAAAAACATATAAACTTAACAACTGTGGCACACTCCAGTGTAGCGTGAACATTTTTTCTGGAAATTTTGGTATTGTTATTTTAGAAACAACAATAATAATATCGTGTGGTTCTCATCGCGGTGCCTACTTCTCACAATATGCCCGTTTATGATTTTCTTTACATATTTTCTCTCTGGAAAAATTACCTCGGCTTATAAGTCAAGTAAGAACGTCGCCTTAGTGGTTCTTCTTGACTTGTTTTCTATTTTTCTCTTCTTCTGAAACGGTTGATTAGGAAACGTGTTGAAACGTTGCATATAAACGACTTCGCACTCAGCAATTAGTCGAGTAATTTTCGTGGGTGAAATTAGATGAGAAAGCTTGTGTTACCTAAAACACGACATCCTTAGATAAAGCGTTTCGTATTCATCGTTTTCCAGCATGCAGATGTGTACGATGCTGTTTTATGAGCCGTTTCATTTATTTTAGTTTCGTTCATTGTAACTGAAAATATGTCGACATTCGTCGTTGCTAAAGCTGTTTATCCACATTAATCTGTGGAGTTTCATTCATTGTACTTCATGACACATGCATTATATTTTACGATCTCTGGGAAGTTACACGAATGCGGAAAGAAATAAAATACAATGAAGAGCCAAAGAAACGGATACACCCGTCTAACATTATGTAGGCTCCCGCGAGCACGCGGAAGTGCCGCAACAGGACGTGGCATGGTCTCGACTAATGTCTGAAGTAGTGCTCGAGGGAACTAACACCATGAATCTGCAGGACTGTCCAGAAATCAGTAAGAGTACGAGGGCTGGAGGTCTCTTCTGAACAACACGTTGTAAGACTTCCCAGATTTGCTCAATAATGTTCATATCTGGGGAGTTTGTGGCTAGCGGAAGCGCCTAATCTTAGAAGAGTGTTATTGGAGCCACTCTGCAACAATTCTAGTAGTGTGGGGTGTCGCTTTGTCCTGATGGAATTGCCCATCGGAATGCACAATGGACATGAATGGATGCAGGTGATAAGACAGGATGCTTATGTACGTGTCACCTGTCAGAGCCGTATCCAGACGTATCGGGGGTCCCATATCACTCCAACTCAACACACCCCACACCATTACAGAGCCTCCATCACCTTGAACAGCCCCTGGTGACATGCAGGGTTCATGGATTCATGAGTTTGTCTCCATACCCCTACACGATCACCCGCTCGATACAATTTGAAACGAAACTCGTCCGATCAGTCGTCAACAGCCCAAAGTCGGTGTTGACGGGAACAGGCAAGGCTTAAAGCTTTGTGTCGTGCAGTAATCGAGGGTACGCGAATGGGCCTTCGGCTCCGAAAGTCCATATCGACGATGTTTCGTTGAATGGTTCACACGCTGACACTTATTGATGGCCCAGCATTGAAACCTGCAGCAATTCGCTGAAGGGTTGCACATCTGTCTCGTTGAGCGATTCTCTTCAATCGTTTTTGGTCCTGGTCTTGCACGATCTTTTTTCGGCCGCAGCCATGTCGGAGATTTGATGTTTCACCAAATTCCTGATATTCACGGTACACTCGTATAAGGGTCGTACGGGAAAATCCCAACTTCATCGCTAACTCGGAGACGCTGTATCCCATCACTCCTGCGCCGACTGTAACACTACGTTCAAGCTCGCTTGAATCTTGATAACCTGCCATTGTAGCAGCAGTAATCGATCTAACAACTGCACCAGACACTTACTGTCAGGCAACTTGCGTTGTGTGCCTAAGAACCACGTACATATCATAGTTCAGGAGATATGACGTCATAAACAATGATATACGTTACAAACCGCCGCGTCATGCGTGACTTTTAAATTTATTACTTTTGTGCTTTCAACTCTATTCGCAATGAATTACACACACAGAATCTAAATAAGCCGCTAAATGCACCTACAATCATACCACCTATAGTTTGGAGATGTGTCATCAGTGCTGATATGACTGAAAAACTAGCGCATTGTGCATGATGCTTAAATTTATTACTTATTGGCTACTAACTCTATTCGCAACACATTTTTTTAGACGGTATCCACATATACCGTTGAATGTAATTTAAAAATTGTATCACTGTATGACACAGACATCAGGAGATATAACATCGTAAACACTTAAATGTATGACAAAATGCTGCATCATGCATGATATTTTAATACGTCTACTCCTTACTCCTACAGATAGTCAGCTTAACGATATCCCTGACACATGGCAGCGTTTTTTATAGCTTTTAACTGCGAAGCGCAAGTGGCTGTAGGTAAAAACTATAACCGTCTCTAAAGGAAGAGACGTGGCCATAGAGACGTTTACAAAATCGCGTTGCAGACACGCGAAGCGGCTGTGCCTAGTACACAGCAAATTTTTCAGAGATGTTTTCGCGAATATATGGAAATGACTTTTTTAGATATTACACTACAACGCAGTTAGTTTTTTGTTTTGGTTTGTAATAGAAAATAGGCGGACAATGTCTCGTTTGTCAACCAGTATTTTACAAAATGAGACTCAAATTTTAAAAAATCCGGGTGAGAGTACTCTAGAATTCCGTTTTATGAGCCATACGATCTTTAATGTACGGTACTCTACAGTTGACTGAGTAGATGTATGCCACATATTTGCCATATTTCTCTAGAAATGTTAAACCACTGCATCTTCTACAAATTATCTTTGGTCCTAATATTAAAATCACACTTAAACTTATTTCTTTTAAAAAAGTAAAATATTGGTTTCGACCGCAATGAATATATGTACTGTGAAACGGTTGTCAAAACAGCAGTTCTCTGCAGAAAATTTCTTGACTAGGACGAAACAGAAATTGTTATAAAAGCCTTTTACATTGTGAAAATTTTGTCGCTGTAGGTCACTTTTACCCAAAAATGATACCATTACTCGTTAATGAATAAAAATTTTCAGAAGAAAGTAATTTATTGATTTTAAGTGACCTATAACCAACCGTGATACCTCTAAACGCAGTTGAGCTGAGGTTGTTTAGTAGTCTAGGCGGTCGGTTTTATATTTCAGATCGTTCTTTTCTGTTGTCCCAAAAGTCGTGCCAACGTGATCGGTTGTTGTACTGAATTAAAGGACTCTTATCTATGTTATAGATAGTTAATTCGTAAGGTGATATAATCTCCACTTTTGACGCGGGAATATCCGCAAAGTGTAGAGCGTTCCAGACGCTTACAAAATGTGTACTCTGATACTGCACAATGCTGTACAGCTGAATACCATTTCGCAAGATACTGAGAAACGAACTACAGACAAAATGGCTGGTTATTATGAAAAATAAGGAAAGGTTGTGTGGCTTAGGCGGAAAAGGATTTCTCCTTAGGTAACAAACAGCATAAATAACCTATCGTTTAGCGACAGTTATCAGAGGTAAACGCGAGCATTGAATGGCGATGTTATCGAGTCAACGGTGGTGTTCCAGGTGTCACGAGTGGATAAATATAGATTGGTAGCTAATTCCTTTTTCATTTACGGTTACTTCTCGTCTCTAATACATATACCGACAACGGTTAAGGTAGCACTTACGTTACCTATATTTTGCAATTTAATTACTCATGTTTAACATCAGCCACGTTTAAAGTGCTGCCTTATATTACGTTTAATGGCAAGGTAGTTGTCACTTCTTCACACGTAACCTCCAATGGAAACACACTTTACAACGGAACGGACACGTCCAGTATGTCCACCCATCTGATAAGAAAATGTGCTACCGTGGAATTTTCCCAATGCCACCTAACTTTTTTCACAAGTGTTGCTGATTATACGCTTATGTACTTGCAACATGCTTTCCTCAGACGTTCAAGGCGTTTTTCAACGTGAGTAATTGACTATTCAGTTTGCAGAGATTTGATGACAAGACCTGTCAACAGAGAACAGTTTACTTGTAGTTTTCCTGGAGTACTGAGTAGGCCCTAGTCAATGATGTTTGGAAATTGTAGAAGAATGACGTCGACATCTTGCCTTGATATTTCGGCTGCCAACCAAGTCGTTACTTCCATGCACATTTCTCCCGGTTCTGCGCTGCGACTGAGATTTTTTAATTCGAAGCTCTACAACACACAGCATACTTCACTACATGCAACTTGTAGACGTTTGCTTGTTTTCCAACAAAGACATCGTGGCAGGGTGTCGAAGTCATCTGGCAGTAATCACGAAACTTAATGAAATACTTGGAATTGTACACACTGGATAAAACAGGGGACTAGTCTTGATACATCCTGGTTCAAGGCTGTATGGGATAGTTAGCTTGCAGCCATTTAGAGCCACTAAAAGAAGAAAAAAATACGCACTGATGTAAAATTCATAGCTGTTGCACTGGGGATTGGATTGGATTGATTTGGGGTAGGAGACCACACAGCGAGGTCATCAGTCTCATTGGATTACGTAAGGTTGGGAAGGAAGTCAGCCGTGCCCTGGCAAAGGAACCATCCCGGCATTTGCCTCAAGTTATCACGGAAAACCTAAATTAGGATGGCCGGACGCGCGATTGAACCGTCGTCCTCCCAAATGAGAGTTCAGTGTGCTAACCTCGGCGCCTCCTCGCTCGGTTCACACTGGGGAGAAATCGAAAGCGGTAATTAAAAATGTCACGTGACTTGAATGGTGTCTTATTTTGTACTGAGCGTCAGCGTGATCATGGTACGATAACAGAAAATTTGATCACACATCCTGCCTTAGAGGTCCTGAATGAGTACCGTTGTAGTGTTTTGGTGGTGGGACACTCAGACACTGGGATTGCTCTCAGCGTTGACTAGCGTACGCCCGATTGCTTCTTAATCTTTGAGGAGGCATCTACCTTGTACCCGACAGTATTTTTGCCACTAAAAATATTGCTCACCAAATCAAGAAGCATTTTGCGGAACCATTACCAAGAACACAATACCGAGTTCTTTCTATACCATAGAAATCGTTGTTAAACCAGCAAAAGTTGCCCTCAGAAGACAATTAAACTTCAGAAAAGTTCGGTGCGATCAGTTTTTTCAGAACTTGGATGAATCATAAACACAGAGTACGCGAAGGAACTTGCCCCCCCCCCCCCCCTTCTTGCAGCGGTCTGCCGTAGGTCTCTAGAAGAGCGTAGCGTTCCAAAGGATTGGAAAAGGGCACTGGTCATCCCCGTTTTCAAGAATGGATGTCGAACAGATGTGCAGAACTATAGACCTATATCTCTAACGTCCATCAGTTGTAGAATTTTGGAACACGTATTATGTTCGAGTATAATGACTTTTCTGGACACTAGAAATCTACTCTGTAGGAATGAGCATGGGTTTCAAAAAAGACGGTAGTGTGAAACCCAGCTCGCGCTATTCGTCCACGAGACTCAGAAGGCCATAGACACGGGTTCACAGGTGGATGCCGTGTTTCTCGACTTCCGCAAGGCGTTCGATACAGTTCCCCACAGTCGTTTAATGAACAAAGTAAGAGCATATGGACTATCAGACCAATTGTGTGTTTGGATTGAAGAGTTCTTAGATAACAGAAAGCAGCATGTCATTCTCAATGGAGAGAAGTCTTCCGAAGTAAGAGTGATTTCAGGTGTGTTACAGTACGCTTGTTCGCCCACTGCTTGAATACTGCTCAACAGTGTGGAATCCGTACCAGATAGGGTTGATAGAAGAGATAGAGAAGATCCAACGGAGAGCAGTGCGCTTCGTTACAGGATCATTTAGTAATCGCGAAAGCGTTACGGAGATGATAGATAAACTCCAGTGGAAGACTTTGCTGGAGAGACGCTCAGTAGCTCGGTACGGGCTTTTGTTAAAGTTTCTAGAACATACCTTCACCGAGGAGTCAAGCAGTTTATTGCTCCCTCCTACGTATATCTCGCGAAGAGACCATGAGGATAAAATCAGAGAGATTAGAGCCCACACAGAAGCATACCGACAATCCTCCTTTCCACGAACAATATGACACTGGAATAGAAGGGAGAACCGATAGATGTACTCAGGGTACCCTCCGCCACACACGCGGAGTATGGATGTAGATGTAGATCCAGAAAATCATGCAAAACTGTGTGTACCTGATAAACAACATCTCTCTTAAATACATTCCAAGAGGCTATAGAGCAGTGTAATTATCTGGACTTGATAAAGACTCAAGAGGTATGAACAACTCTTCGAAATCAATTCACTCTCAGAAGAGAGAATACAAACACTTGAACATCTTATCCAATCCACATCAACGTCACGAATAGAAAAATGACGTAACCTCCTCGGAAGAATTACAGAGGTGCTTCGTGAACTCAAATATGAATCCCTGGAGGGAAGACGAAGCTCTTTTCGCGATGCACTATTGCGGAAGTTTAGAGAACCAGCATTTGAGGCCGACTGCAGATCAATTGTACTAATAAGAACGTACTTTTCGCGCAAGGACCACGAAGATAAGATGAGAGAAATCAGGGCTTATAGACAACCGTTTCTCCCTCACTATATACGAGAGCAGCGGGAGAGGAGACTAGTAGTGTTACGTGGTACCCTCCACTACGCACCGTACTGGTTTGCGGACTATGTATGTAGAGAACTTTGACATAAAACTTAGTAGCCGACAAATCCGGAAATTACTGAGAAACTTCAACGGTGATCGTACAGTTTCATCCCCAGGAGCGAGCAAGATCACCCTGACCAAATAGCACAACAACTTCTGCTGAATGGCACAACAACAAAAACAGCTGAAGTGAGAAAACCAGACTGATTTGAAGAGGTGAATGATAACCTTGTCATTCCATTCACAGATGAAGAACTGAGAACTGCTAGGTATCGGATGGAAGTAACAAAGTTGCAGACTTGGGTGAAATAAGATCATAGTAAATAAAGAACTTCGACCATGTAACTATCAAGTGGATCCTGAACATAATGAACACTGTGTGATAATCCCAAAGACTCGCACACGCTTAATGGACATTCGAGAGCCGGAGATCATCGCCATCAGGTTCTCGTGTGTGTGCCATCGTGTTTGTGTTTAGTGTTTTTCGCCGTCACGCTCCTTCGTTCGCCTGTACCGTCTGTCGTCTGTGTTTGTGTGTAGTGCAGACAGTTTTTAGTGTTTTTTTTTTCGTCGGGTGTGAACGGCTTCGTGTTTTTAAAATTTTTGTATCTACTTAGTTTTAAACCACCGATGTGTTACTTTCTGTCTTCTTTGTCTCATTTCTTGTATGCTTGTGGCTAAAGAGCGGAATAGATTTGTCCGCTGCCAGCCCACCTTTGTATAAGATAAAAAATCACAATTTAAAAAAATCCCAAAGATACGGAACAATGCAAAAGTCGTGGCACTGATTAAACCAGGTAAAGAACCGAATAACCCCAAGAACTTCAGACCTATATCGCTTCTGTCACATCTGCTTGAAGTTCTGAAGAGAATGATTTCTGAATCAGCCGACAGGAATATCATTAAACAACAGTGTTCCAAAGTAGGACAGTCAATTATTAGGCAGACGCTTAATTTAACTCAGCACCAGCACGTTGAGGAAGGATATGAAAGAAATCAAATAACGGAGTTTCCTTTATCGATCTTACAGCTTCTTGTGATGTGATTCATAAGAAACTACCACAGCAGCTGTACAAAACAAGTAAGGACTACCAACTCTCGTAGATTATTCAGGGTCTGTAGCAGAAAAGACGATTTTGTGTCGCTCTAACATACAAAAAGAGTCGATGGAGAATGCAGAAGAATGACTTTCCCCTGGGGAGCGCTATGACTGCAGTATTATATAACATATATGTCAGTGAAAATCCACTCAAAACTGGAACTCCTTATTTAATGTATGCAACGACGCTGCTGTCGCCACTCAAGGAACAGCGATTGAAGAAGTACAATACAAGCTAACATCTGCTCTCGAGAGACTTGCTATCTACGATGACGACAACCATTTGAAACACATTCCGAATAACGCTCAAATGTGTGCGTTTCAACTGTGCAATAAGGAGGGAAGAAGGAAACAGAACATCACGAGGAAAGGACGCAACCTGAATCACTGTGTCTACCCCCACAACTTTGGGCTAAAGCTGGATCTTGCCTTAACCTACTAACAACACTTTGTCGACACCAAACAGAAGGCGTGTACCGGGAACAATCTGATCCGCAAACTGACAAACATCATGTGGGGAGCGCAGGCCAGCGTCCTCGGCACGTCCCCACTTGCTGAGTGTTTCTCTGCTGCGGAGTAGGCGACACCAGCATGGAGGGAATCTGCACACGTTGATCAATTTGGCGATGCTCTTCATTAGACAGGTAGTGTAGCCACCGGGTGCCTAAGTCCAAGTAAAGTCAATAAGATCTTTTCACTTATGGGAGTAATACCTCCAGATCTAAGAAGACAGGTAGCAGCAGCGAAGAAGAATCAAGAAACAGATTCAAGGCATTCCTTGCAACAAACTCAAGTTTACCCATCACTACTGAAATACAAAGAAAGCTCCCTACTTAAAAAATCACCATCATCGTTTTCTAACTCCACTTTACCGGACGTGGTGTTCGGGATGGTTTTGTGTCTTCCAGTATCTTAGATGAGCGTCAGGGATTTGTTTGTCATTGCTTTGAGCAGTATTAGAAGGACTGTCATGTCTTGTGTTTAACTTACTCAACCACCCGAGACTTTGTCTGGATTAGAAAGTACACTACTGGCCATTAAAATTGCTACACCACGCAGATGACGTGCCACAGACGCGAAATTTAACCGACAGGAAGAAGATGCTGTGATATGGAAATGATTAGCTTTTCAGAGCATTCACACAAGGTTGACGCCGGTGGCGACACCTATAACGTGCTGACATGAAGAAAGTTTCCAACCGATTTCTCATATACAAACAGCAGTTGACCGGCGTTGCCTGGTGAAACGTTGTTGTGATGCCTCGTGTAAGGAGGAAAAATGCGTACCATCACGTTTCCGATTTTGATAAAGGTCGGATTGTAGCCTATCGCGATTGCGGTTTATCGTATCGCGACATTGCTGCTCGCGTTGGTCAACATCCAATGACTGTTAGCAGAATATGGAATCGGTCTGTTCAGGAGGGTAATACGGAACACCGTGCTGGATACCAACGGCCTCGTATCACTAGCAGTCAAGATAGCAGGCATCTTATCCACATGGCTGTAACGGATCGTGCAGCCACGTCTCGATCCCTGAGGCAACAGATGGGTACGTTTGCAAGACAACAACAACCTCTACGAACAGTTCGACGACGTTTGCATCTGCATGGACTATCAGCTCGGAGACCATGGCTGCGGTTACTCTTGACGCTGCATCACAGACAGGAGCGCCTGCGACGAAACTAGGTGCGCGAATGGCAAAACGTCATTTTTTTGGATGAATCCAGGTTCTGTTTACAGCATCATGATGGTCGCATCCGTGTTTGGCGACATCGTGGTGAACGAACATTGGAAGCGTGTATTCGACAGCGCCATACTGGCGTATCACCCGGCGTGATAGTATGGGGTGCCATTGGTTACACGTCAAGGTCACCCCCTGTTCGCATTGACGGTACTTTGAACAGTGGATGTTACATTTCAGATGTGTTTCGACCCGTGCCTCTACCCTTCATTCGATCCCTGAGAAACCTTACGTTTCAGCAGGATAATGCACGAACGCATGTTGAAGGTCCTGTACGGGCCTTTCTGGATACAGAAAATGTTCGACTGCTGCCCTGGCCAGCACATTCTCCGGATCTCTCACCAACTGAAAACGTCTGGTCAATGGCGGCCGACCAACTGGCTCGTCACAATACGCCAGTCACTACTCTTGATGAACTGTGTTGTCGTATTGAAGCTGCATGGGCAGCTGTACCTGTACACGCCATCCAAGCTCTGAGTCAGTAACCAGGCGTATCAAGGCCGTTATTACGGCCTGAGGTGGTTGTTCTAGGTACTGATTTCTCAGGATCTGTGCAACCAAATTGCGTGAAAATGTAATCACATGTCAATTCTAGTATAATATATTTGTCCAATGAATACCCGTTTATAAACTGTATTTCTTCTTGGTGTAGCAATTTTAATGGTCAGTAGTGTAGTAGGCAACTATGTTGTAGTAGTTACAGCTCTGTGCGAGAGGTAGCACTATCGAACAGGAGCGAAATTTTAAGCATAATATTATAAAATTAAATACAACATTTGGCATATACCAAGTGGAATAAAGCTTGACACTATAGTATCATACATCAATGATTGACAGCAGTGTTAATTTCAGCCTAATATTTGCCTCACTTTTGGAGATACGAAAAATCACTTACAACGCAGAATACATAAGCTTACATGAATCAGCTACTTCTTATCAAGTACATAACTACTAGACAGTCATCTGTAAAGAAGTAAGACGGTAGTTTCAGCATTTCAGTAATATGGGAAGGACACTTTTACGTAAATTACTTCATTTTTCGCAAACAATTTTTATTCTATGCTTATGTTTTCCGTTAAGTATTGTCAATTTCTTGTGGTTGATTGTTAGGGTGAATGAAGGGTTAAATGGGATATATGTGATAAATCAATATTTGTGTTAGTATTAACTACATATACGAATCTGAATCTGTTATGTGAGTCATATACGAGGGCGTGCTGAAAAGTAAAGTCTCAGAATTTTTAAGCGAATATTTTTTTGAAATAAAACACACGTTATTAATATGTTACTTCTTTATTCATCATGTCTACATATTTATTTCTGAACATAGTCACTGGCTACGAACATATTTCCCCTGACGTGGGACAAGTTTGTTGATACTGTAACTATAGAATATTTGACTCTACTAATGCGGCCATAATCTCACCTCTGCTTGCACGGCTTCATCACTATCAAAGTGAAGACCTCGAAGGTGTTGTCTAAGTTTTGCAAACAGATGAAAATGAGATGGGGCCATGTCGGGACTGTGTGCAGGATGAACGATGGCAGTGAACCCAAGGCGTCAAATTGTTGCAGATGTCGCAGCGCTCGTGTCTGGTCTGGCACTGTTGTGCTGAAGGAGAGGGTGCTCCATCTGTGGACGACATCTTCGAATTCGGAGCCTGTCGGAGTGGCCGAGCGGTTCTAAGGCGCTTCAGTCTGGAACCGCGCGACCGCAACGGTCGCAGGTTCGAAGCCTGCCTCGGGCATGGATGTGTGTGATGTCCTTAGGTTAGTTAGGTTTAAGTAGCTGATGACATCAGCAGTTAAGTCCCATAGTGCTCAGAGCTATTTTTCTTCGAATTCGAAACTCGATTACAGCTCGCTGTTTCTTAAGGACCGATGTTGTTACGTTGCACACCGCCATGTTACCAACTACAATTAGGAGGCCTCTTGCGGTAGAGGATTTTCAAATACACCGACTGAAGAAAACGCACATAATTACTGTAAAGTAATGAAATTTCGGGGATATATTTATTTAGGTAACATATGCATTTGATTAACATTGCAAGATCAAAGGTTCATGTAAGCGCGAGAAAAGCCACGGGAAATGTAAAATATGTGAAATGCTGGTACATTAATAACCAGTGTAACTGTCAAAATGTTGAATGCAAGCATGCAAACGTGCGTGAATTGTGTTGTACAGACGCCGGATTCTACGCCCGTGGCACTTGGTCGGTCAATACATGGACGGTTAGGATGACGCTGAAACTGTCGTCCGATGATGGCCTATATGCGTTCCTTGAGGGCAGATACAATAATCTAGAAGGCGCAGGCAACATGTCGACACTCTGTAGAGCATGTTGGATTACAACAGCGGTATGTACACGAGTGTTATCCTGTTGGAAAACATTCACTGGAATGCTGTTCATGAATGGCAGCACAACAGGTCGAATCTCCAGACTGACTTACCAGGGTACGTGGGATATCCATGGGATTGCTCCTGCTGTTATACGAAATCCGTCCCCAGACCACAACTCCAGGTGCAGTTCCAGTGTGTCTGGCACACAAGCTGTTTGCAGGCCCTCAAGTGGTTTTCTTCTAACCAACACACGGCCGTCACTGGCACCGAGCCAGAACCAGCTTTCATCAGAAAACACAACACACCTCCACCCTGTGAGCTGTCGCTTGGCACCACTGAAGCCGCAAATAGCGATAGTTTGAAGTCTGTGAAATGCACGCTACAGGACGTCTGGCTCGGAGTTGTCCTTGAAGTAACGCATTTCTAACAGTCCGTCATGTCACTGTTATGCCGACTTTTGCGAAAATTGTCGCTGCAGATGCGGTGTGATGAGTCAGAGCCAAACGTCGAACACGATGTTCTTCCGTCTCGGTAGTGCAACGTGGCCGTCCGGACATCAGCCTCCTTGCGGGCGTACTGAAAACTGCGCCCCCTGAAAATTGCGCCCAGTGAAATTTGCGCCCAGCAAGGGTCGACGAAGGGTCCACTAATCCCTTTGCCCGGCAGGTAGAAGAGCTCAAAGACACTACTTAGAGGTTTCCGAACTCGCATTTTCAAGCCATACTCTACAGAACGCTGCGAACTAAGAAGGTCAATATTAAGAAAGCATCGACAGTTTTCTACAAGAAATCGATACACGTTGCTAAACCGTAGAACGTATATGAGGTGCTGTTTCATGTAATAATCATTTGATTAAAAGTTCAGAAACGAAACTTCCCACGATAATACAACAATCAGTTGACAATTCTCATGAGATTCCTGAAGACGATATCCTAATACAAATTTGATGACTAAGAAGATTTTTTCCTAAACTGTTCCCACTTTTATTTTGGAGCTAAGATTTTTCTTAGCTTTGTGTCTTACGATAACCTTGTGTAAGAGAATTATTTTTTGTTTTTCAAAAGTAAAATTAATTCAGAATCATCTTGGGTCCACCGTGAGTAAAGCACAACTGCCCAAATCAGCAGTTAATAAGTAAAAATGGGCTAGCTAAAGATATCGATATTGACGAGACAGCTTCAAAATTTGCAGCCGAAAAATAAGGAAGAAGTTCTAAGCTACGTGCGAGTTATCTGTCACTAAGGAGATCTTCGATTACTTGTTCTGCTTGCTTAATAATCGGTAAAACTGTGTTTTTTAATGCGTTTTACATTCGTTTTCATAAAAAAAACTGTTTGTGAAGTAGTTAACATTATACTTTGATTACTTAATCACGCATGTGTGAAAAATTGCTCCACGTAAATGTTATATTTTTGTGAGATTGGCGATTTGGTGGTGGTGGGGTGGTGGTGGTGGTGGTGGTGGCGGGGGGGTTGACAAATAAAAAGTCTGCACCGGGTACCGAACTACCTGGCAAACGCCCTCGTCATCGTGTACTGAGACCAGCATCAAGTTTAGATACGGTGTTATTCAACATTAGCGTGATGTCTAAGACTTAATACTACTCCGGTCTTCTTTTCGTGAAAGAGAAATTATGAAGTAAACACAGTTATGCCCTGTGATGGTATTTTCCATTGGCCATAATATACAAAGACAAAAAGCAATATCATTTCTACCAGGCTATTGGTTTAACCGAGTACTGTATCAAGCCCTACTGGCAAGTCTCGAGCAAGTACTCACTTTCAAGGGCGCTAGTGGATGTGGACACATCATATTTATTAGCCGAGCGGTCTAAGGCGCTGCAGTCATGGACTGTTCGGCTGGTCTCAGCGGAGGTTCAAGTCCTCCCTCGGGCATTGGTGTGTGTGTTTGTTCTTAGGGTAATTTAGATTAAGTAGTGTGTAAGCTTAGGGACTGATGACCTTAGCAGTTAAATCCCATAAGATTTCACACACATTTTGAACATCATATTTGTTAGTATAAGGGACAATCAAATGAAAATACCGCACATGGAAAAATAGTAACTAAATTGGTTATTATTTCAAAAGTTATCACCGTAACTGTTAATACACTTATTCAACTGTGAGACAAAACAGTCAACGCCTTCACGAAAACAAATGTTTGCAGATGTCTACGCAACGTTGATGGTACACAGGCTTGCACCTCTTGGTCCGATGCAAATCGATGGCCACGAAGTCTTTCTTCGGGGGTCCAAAAACATGGAAATCGCTTGGAGAGAGATCGGGACTGTAGGGAAGATTTGTAAAGGCTTCCAGCGAAATTTCTGCATCGTAGTAGAAGCGGCATCATTCTGTTACGGGATAAATCCCGCCCACATGTTGCCAACGTTGTTTAGAATTCGCTGCAGAAGTTTCACCAGGAAACCCTCAGATGTCCTTCATTCTGTTTCAAACTCTATCCAAGCTATTTCCATATTTTTGGAGGTCTGGAGAAATACATTTGTGACCCTCGATTTGCGTCGGGCCAAGGTGTGAACATTTGTCCAACCGTGGTTCCATAAGGAACCATAAACATTTTTCCATGAAGCCACTGACCGTCTTGTCTCATATAGCGACACTCAGATTAACAGTAATGGTGATTAGTTTTGAAACCTGCCAGGTTAGCCGAGCGTGCAAACGCGCTGCTTCCTGGACGCGGGTAGGTGCGCCGGCCCAGGGTCGAATCCGCCCGGCGGATTAACGGCGAGGGCCGGTGTGCCGGCCAGCCTGGATGTGGTTTTTACTCGGTTTTCCACGTCCCCTAGGTGAATACCGGGCTGGTACCCACGTCCCTCCTCAGTTACACGGCTAGCCGACGACTCAACACTTTCGCACTATTCCATGGATTATGCTAGTCGCAGACGGTTGGGGTACACTAATTCCTTCCCGGGGGGGTACGGGGTAGCGGCACGAAGGGCATCCGGCCGCCCCTTCAACTAACATTGCCACGTCCGATTAACCATGCCGACCCTGCGTATCCGCGGGAAAAACGGCACAAGCAAAAGGAAGAAAGAAGAAAGAAGGTGATTAGTTTTGAAATAATAAAGATTTTTTTTTCCTGTGCCTCGTTTTCACTTGATTCCCCGTTACACATAAGGAAAATCAAATGCCATGCATGGTTTGACATACCAAAGTCGTCAGTGGATACAGTCATAGACACTGTTTGCAATGTACCCACATCTGTTTTGAAATAAATGCTCCCCGTCGCACATACCCTACTAACAAATAGAAAAACATTTCAGTATTACACCTGAGGCTGTGATCAGAACGGCTATCGTAACAGTACGCTATGTTAACCTCTGTGGCTCTTCTTCTTCATCTTTTTTTTTTTTTTTTTTTGAAGGTATGGTAGCAAACTAGAAACAATTTGAAACACTGAGTGGACCCGGGTTGTTTATTTTCCTTTATGCAGCTGCTTGTCAGGCCGTTAACTTTTTGCTGTTGCTGGATTTAGTAATGTTTACGTTTTAATGGCATATGAGGTCAACTACGGGGCGCGCTCAAAAGTAATGCCCCCGAATTTCTTATGTGAAAACTACTAAAGCTTTGTGCATAAAGCAAACGCTATTTAACATTCTACACCTCTGTTCTTGGTATCTACGTATTGTAGCTCTCTGCCGTGTGTAACATGTCGGTGTGTAACTGAACTACGTCGATGCCTGAGAACAAGAGCTTCAGTCAAGTGAATCCGAAGAGTTCGCCCATACATGAAGCACATTCTCCTTCAGCATGACAATGTCAGACCACACACGAACCCTATGACGTCTGCAATAATCCGACGCCTTGGGTTCAGCGTCATCGATCATCATCCACACAGTCCCGACTTGGCCTCATCCGATTTTCATCTGTTCCCAAAAGTTAAAGATCACCTTCGAGGACTTCAGTTTGATAGTGATGAAGCGGGGCAAGAAGAGGTGATGTCGTGTCTCCTTCAACGAAGTCGAACATTCTACAGTACCAACAAGCTGGTCTGTCGTGAGGAGAATTATACTGAGGTGAGAAAAATCATGGGATAGCGATATGCAAGTACAGATGGTGGTAGTAACGCGTGCACAAGTAATTAAAGGGCAGTGCATTGTCGGAGCTATCATTTGTACTCAGGTGATTCATGCGAAAAGGTTTCCCACGTGATTGTGGTTGCACGATGGGAATTAACAGACTTTCAAAGCGGGATGGTAATTGGAGTTTGACGTACAGGTCATTCCATTTCGGAAATGTTCAAAGAATTCAACATTCCGACATACATATCGACAAGAGGATGCCGAGAATACCACATTTCAGACATTGCCAAAAAATGGCTCAAATGGCTCTGAGCACTATGGGACTTAACATCTGAGGTCATCAGTCCCCTAGAACTTAGAACTACTTAAACCTAACTAACCTAAGGACATCACACACATCCATGCCCGAGAAAGGATTCGAACCTGCGACCGTAGCAGTCTCGCGGTTCCGGACTGAAGCGCCTAGAAGCGCTCGGCTACAGCCGCCGGCCAAAAATTACCTCTCACCATCGGCAACGCAGTGGCGGACGACCTTCACTTAACGACAAAGAACAGCAGCGTTTGCGTAGTGTTGTCAGTGGTAACAGACAAGCAACATTGCGTGGAATGTACCCCTAAAACAATGTGGGGCGTACGACGAACATATCCGTTACGACAGAGCGGCGAAATGTGGCGCTGACGGGCTACGCCAGCAGACAACCGATGCGAGTACCTTTGCCAGCAGCACGACATTGCCTGCAGAGCCTCTCCTGGGCTCGTGACCATATCGACTGGATCCTAGACGACTGGAAGACAGTGGTCTGGTAAAATCAGCCCCGATTCCAGTTGGTAAGAGGTGACGGTAGCGTTCGAGGGTGGCGCAGACCTCCCGAAGCGTGGACGCAAGTCATTAAGAAGGCACTGTGCAAGCTGGTGTTGGCTCCATTATGGTGTGGGCAGTGTTTACTTGGAATGGACTGAGTCTTCTGGTCCCACTGAATCGATCATTGGATTACATTAGACTCGATTAGATTTACGTACTTACAGGATGTAGAACATGTCGGAAAAACAACAATACATGATAAATATTTACAATTAAAACAAGTAAGGTAATGTACCATTCCACATGTCCCAAGTGGAATGACAGTAATTTTTTTAATGAACACTATATCAAAGAGTCATTTTAAAATACTAATGCACTGAATTTAAAATAAAAAAGTGTTTTTATTTATTTATATACAACTACTCTAATACTTATTTACAATGAACACATTATTGCACTGAAATGGTGCAGAAGTTAGATTTTACTTACACACACACACACACACACACACACACACACACACACACACACACACACTTATTTACCATGAACACATTACTGCACTGAAATTGTGCAGATGTCACACAAATCAGTTGGTTTTACTGAGAAATTCATCAATGGAGTAGGAGTTGACCACCAATAAACCCTTTAGGCTTCTCTTAAACTGAATTTTATTGGTTGTCAAGCTTGCTATGGCTGCTGGCAAGTTATTGAAAATGTGTGTTCCTGAATAATGCACACCTTTTTGTACAAGACTAAGTGATTTTAAATCCTTGTGAAGATTATTCTCATTTCTAGTATTGATTCCATGAATTGAGCTGTTGGTTTGAAAAAGTTATATATTTTTCATGACAAATTTCATTAAGGAATAAATATATTGGGAAGCAGTAGTTAGTATCCCTAGTTTTCTGAACAGGCTTCTGCAGGATGTTCTTGAGTTCACACCACATATAACTCTTACTGCACGTTTTTGTGCCTGGAAAACTTTGGCTTGGCTTGATGAATTACCCCAAAAAATAATCCCATATGACATTATGGAATGAAAGTAAGCAGAGTATGCCAGCTTTTTCATTTTTATATCCCCTATGTCTGACACAATTCGCATTGAAAAAATAGAGATTTGTTAAGACGCTTCAGCAGTTCTGTGGTGTGCTCGTCCCAGTTGAATTTATTATCAAGCTGTAATCCCAAAAATTTAACACTGTCCACTTCTTCTATCTGCTTGTCATCATATGTTAGGCATATACTCGTGGGACACCCCTTTACAAGTTCTGAACTGCATGTAGTGTGTTTTTTTCAAAGTTTAGTGACAAATAATTGACTAGGTACCAGTGATTAATGTCCACAAATATTTTATTAGTTGGTCTTTCTAAGGCGACACTTGCTTTGCTGTTTATTGCAATGTTTGTATCATCGGCAAACAATACGAATTTGGCATCTGGTAATGTTACTGATGAAAGATCATTGATATACACAAGAAAAAGTAAGGGCCACAAAATGGAACCTTGTGGGACCCCACATGTAATTAGTTCCCAGATGGATGATGCCTGATAGCCTGATACATGTCTCTTTCCTAATAACACCCTCTGTTTCCCGCCAGAGATATAAGATTTGAACCATTTTGCAGCATTTCCTGTAATATTCTAATTTATTTAAAAGGATATTGTGATTTACACAGTCAAATGCCTTTGACAGATCACAAAATATACCAGTTGCCGGCAATTTTTTGTCTAATGAATAAAAGCACATTTTCACTGTAAGTGTAGATAGCCTTCTCAATATCAGAACCCTTTAGAAATCCAAAGTGTGACTTTGACAGTATGTTATTTGAGATAAGATGGTTATAAAGCCGATTGTACATTACTTTTTCTAAAATTTTTGAGAATGCTGACAACAGTGAAATTGGACGGAAATTTGATGCTATATCTTTTATCTCCCTTCTGAAACAGTGGCTTAACTTCAGCATATTTAAACCATTCAGGAACTATTCCTCTGATAGGCGACTGGTTACACAGATAGATAAATATGTTACTTAGCTCAGAATCACATTCTTTAATTAACTTTCTTGATATTTCATCATACCCACTAGATGTTTTTGATTTTATGAAGGACATTATTTCAGCTGAGGTAGTGAGGGTCAAATTCATATTATGGAAGTAACTTGAAATGTCTGGTCTGAGGTATTCCATAGCAGCATCTACCGAACCTGACAACCGCATCTTTTCAGTAACAGTTATAAAATGTTTGTTAAAAAGTTCTGCAACACTATACACATCTGTCACCAATGTATCATTTAGTCTTAATGCTCTTTGTTCCCCTTCATGTCTGGTTTTCCCAGTCACCTCCTTCACTATATCCCATATTGTCTTTATTTTGTTATCTGATATGACTATCTTTTTCTTGTAATTTATTTGCTTTGATGTCCGTATTACAGTCTTTAATATTTTGCAGTATTTCTTGTAATGTGCTATAGTATCAACATGGGAACAGTTTCGGATAGACAGATACAGTTTTCTTTTTGTTTTACAAGATACCCATATTCCTTGAGTAATCCACAGCTTCTTTGTAGACTTTGCTCTAACCTTGGTAAGTCTTGAGGGAAAACAGTGTTCGAATAAGGTAAGCACTTTATTAGCAAAGGTGTTATATTTTTCATTCATGCCATGTGCACTGTAAAGAACAGTCCAGTGAATGTCTCTGAGGAGTGTCCTAAAATAATCAATTTGTGACTTATTGATTACCCTCTTGAGCTCAGATTTAACAGATCTTATATCCTTTTCAGTATTAACATTTAACAGAAGGAACTGCATGTCATGGTCTGAGAGGCCATTGACTATTGGTTTTGTAATATAATTTTGTTCATTGGACTTTTCTATAAAGATATTATCAATGGCTGATTGTGAGCAATTGGCTACCCTTGTGGGGACCTTTACATTGAAATCACCAGCAACCACTATTTTTGTTTTGTTTTTGGTTGTTAAATGGGCCAGTACAGCTTCAAGGTGGTTTACGAACAGATTAAAGTTACTTGCAGCTGCGCGATATACACTTAATATTATGAAGGATTTTTTGTGAAATTCTATTTCTGTTGGGTGGAAATGGTTATGTTCGGACCATTTACAGCCACTCACGGACTTCATGTTCCCAAACAATGATGTCATTTCTCCGCGCTACAATTATTCGTGGCTGTTTGACGAACATTGTGAACAATTCGAGACCACCCAGATCGCCCGACATGGAATCCATCGAACATTTGTGTGACATAATCGAGAGACCAGTCTGTGCACAAAATCCTTCGCCGTCATCACATTCACAGTTATGGACGGCTATAGAAGCAGCGTGGCTGAATATTTCTGCAGGAGGCTTTCAACGACTTGTTGAATCCATGCCAAGTCGCGTCGCTGCAGTGCGCCGGGCAAAGGAGGACCGATATCGTATTAGGTGGTATCCAGTGACGTTTGACACCTCTGGCTACGTTCATCGCCAGGATGACTATATTCAGAATCGATGTTTAAACATAGAGAACAAATATGCAGAATGTTAATAACGTCTGTTTATTAAAAAAATTAAGTTTTCACGTAAAAAATTTGGAGGCGTTGCTTTTCAGCACGCCATCGCACAAAGGCCCCTATAGAGTGTTATAACACGTCGTAAGCGCCGCCCTCTTTTAGCGTCAACGGCTTACTCAAATGTCCAAACGGGACGCCAGCGATTTTTGCGCCGGCTACTGCGACAGAAAGGAGGCTGCACCCCAGGGGCGTGGACGCATCTCCCGGTGACGGCCGGCGCCGGCTGTCGGCTGCCGTGTGATTACGGGGGGCGGGGGCGCCGCCCACTGCCGCCCCCGGCATTGTCCGGCCCCGCTTCCGGCGCCCAGCTGGCAGGAAGTCGCGTGCGCACGTGGTCGCCCTGCGGCCACGCCCACCGCGGGCTCTCGGCGGGCCTCCTGCAGAGAGGCTGAGGAACCGCCGCGGCCGCGCGCGCAGCAGCTGGCGCTGCCGGCGGAGGCGCGTGCGGCCAGGTGCAGCCCGCTGCGCACCACGGCGGGCAGGTGGGGGCGCCAGATACCATCTTTTTCTCGTGATATATTCGTATTCTATGAACAGTATACTTCAATGGAGATCAACGTGATCTGACAACTTCTTTCATCTGCATTTGCGTCTACAAATGTTCGAATGTGTGTCAAATCTTATGGGACTTAACTGCTAAGGTCATCAGTCCCGAACCTTACACACTACTTAACCTAAGGACAAACACACACACTCATGCCCAAGGGAGGATTCGAAACTCCGCCGGGACCAGCCGCTCAGTCCGTGACTGCAGCGCTCCTGACCGCTCGGATAATCCCGCGTGGCTTACGTCTACACATACACTGTTTGATCAAAAGCATCCAGATACCCTACGTAAAGCGAAATTGACCACTAGATGCCACGAGAGACGAAGCTGGCAGAGGAAATAGGGAGTATTATTTTGCCAGTAGCGAAATACTAACAGGAATGCACTTCGGCCAGGGGAACTGAGTGAACATGGACTGGTCATTGGATTTTACCTGAATCACAAATCCACCAGGGACATATCAGCCCTTCTAAAGTTGCCCACGTCGACTGCTGATGATGTCATATGATTGTGAAGTGGAAACGCTAAGGAACGACCACAGCCAAACCAAGGCCAGGCAATCCTTCTATACTGACGGACAGGGGCCATCGAGTATTCTGGAAGCTTGTTAGAAATCTCATGAAATCAGACAGAGAACAACTCATGAGTTGCAAAGTGCTACCAGCAGTCCAGACAGGACAATGACTGTGTGTAGTGAGTTGAAAACGAGGGGGTACAACTGTAGTGTAAATCCCAACAAGCTACATATTTCTCTGTGTTAGGCGACGCTTGAGGAGGTGTAAATATCGACGCCACTAGACAGTGGATGACTGGAAAAGAATGAGTTATAGTAATGAATTACACTATACTCTGTGGCAATCCGGTGGAAGGGTTTAGGATTGCCAGATGTTTGCAGAACGTTACCAGCTGACACATGTAGTGACAACAATGAAGTATGGAGGAGGTAGATTTATGATGTGGTACCTTTTTTCCCGATTAGGGTGTGGTACCCTTACTGCGCTTTCAAAAACGCTAACTTCGGAAGGATATGGACACATATTCCAGTATTTTGCAAAATGAAGAAACCGCACAATAGCTGCAGAGACAACAATATTTTATTGCATACACGGCCGGTTTCAGAACACTTAAATTCCCGTCATCTGGTCTAAAAAATAAAACCATTTAAACATCTGAGATCATCATCAACCCTTTGTTACCGCGGAACAAAAATTCCGTGTCAAAAGAATGAAGCAATGTGGACATAGATTCAACAGAAACTTTTTCCCCGAGGCCCCGACTGGAAACACAAACAGGAAGACTATGCAATAGTTGTTTTTATACAATTTATGTCCCCCCTCCGTGTTACTGGTTTGACACGGAACGTTTTTTCTATGACAACACTGGAGCGAGGATGGCCTCATATTGTGAAGTGATTTTTTCACACAACACGATAAAACTTTAATTTTTCCGAAACCGATCGTGTATATAATATAAGATTCTTGATTTAGCAACTATTGTGCGGTTTCTTCATTGTATAAAACTGACATGTACAGTTGCGGCTGCTCCACAAAAAGAATTCTTTGTACATTTTACAACACTGTGTACTGTGGACAATAGCGAAACAGTTCGGAGAGGATGATTGTGTCAGCAAGACAATGCTCCCTGTCATGGAGCAACATCTGTGAGGCAATGGTTTGTGTACAATAGCACTCCTGTAATTGACCGGAATGAAGAGGTACGCTGCTGCGATAATGAACAGTGAAGTATGCACTTCTATTGACGAGGAATGGACGTCTCTAAAATGGGCTATCACGCAAGACGGAAAGAAAAACAGGTACAAAAAAGGTACCTGCGAAGAAAGCATGAATAACAGTAGGAATACCTCAGTCGATCGTTGAAAGAAGGTAATATAAAAAAGTTCAGAGAATTTCAGGAATGCAGAAAAGCAGATCGCTTGGGAATAAAATAAAGAGGAAATGCAGGGAAGCTAAGGCGATGTGGCTGAATGAAAAATATGATGATATTGAGAAAGAAATATTTGTCAGAAGAACTGACTCAGGATACAGAAAAGTTAAAAGACCCTTTGGTGAAATTAAAAGCAATGGCGGCGACGTTGAGTCTGTAACGGGAATTCCACTGTTAAATGCAGAGAAGAGGAAAGGTGGATAAATTACTTGAAGGCCTCTATGAGGAGGAAGATTTTAATGATGTGACACAAGAAGAAAGAAGAGGCGATAGGGAAGAGACAGGGGGTACTCTATTAGAATCAGAATTTAAAAGAGCTTTTGAAGACTTAAGAACAAAAAAAAAGCAAACGTGATAGATATCATTCCACGATAATTTCTAAAATCATTGGGGGAAGTGGCAAAAACCGACTATTCACGTTGGTATGTAGAATGTATGAGTCTAGCGACATATTCTCTGACTTTTGGAAAAATATCATCCACACAATTCCGAAGACTGCAAGAGCTCACAAGTGCGAGAATTATCGCACAATCAGCCTAACAGCTCATGCATCCAAGTTGATGACGAGAACATTATACGGAAGAATGGAAAAGAAAATTGAGGATATGTTTGATGAGCACATTTTGGCTTTAGGAAAAGTAAAGGCACCAGAGAGGTAATTCTGACGCTTTGGTTGATAATGGAAATTAGATTACAGAAAAATAAAGACACTTTCATAGGATTTGTTGACCTGGAGAAAGCGTTCGACAATGTCAAGTGGTGCAAGGTATTCGAAATTCTGAGAAAAATAGGGGTAAGCTATAGGTTGAGCCGGGGAAACACAACATGCGTAAGAGCCAAGAGGGAATAATAAGAATGGAAGACCAAGAGTGAAGTGATCGGATTAAAAAGGTTGTAAGGCAAGGATGTAGTATTTCCCCGCTACTGTTCAATCTATACATCGAAGAAGCAATGATGGAAATAAAAGGAAGGTTCATAAGTGGAATTAAAATTCAAGGTGAAAGGATATGAATGATCAGATTCACTGGTGACATTCCTATCCTCCCCAGTGAAAGTAAAGTAGAATTATAGGATCTGCTGACTGGATAGAACATCCTAATGAGTACTGAATATAGAACATGGATTGTGAGCAAATCGAAGAAAGACAAAAGTAATGAGAAGTAGCAGAAGTGAGAACAGCGACAAACTTACCCTCGGGATTGATGATAACGAAGTAGATGAAGTTAAAGGACTTCTGCTGTCTAGGTAGCAAAATAACCCATGACGTATGGAGCAAAAAGGACATTGAAAGCAGACTAACACTGGCAAAAAGGACACTTCTGGCCAAGAGAAGTCTACTAGCATCAAACATAGGTCTTACTTTGAGGAAGACATTTGTGAGCATATACGTTTGGAGCACATCATTGTACGGTAGTGAAACATAGAATGTCGAAAAACCGGAACAAAAGCGAATCGAAGCATTTGAGCAGGCTACGGGCATTGTTTTATAACGTTCATGCCTCGATTAAGTGGCGAGCCAAACAAGATTCCCCTCGCCGAAAAACAGTAGTGTTAACCTTTTACTTCTTTTCTGAAAGCATTTTCGGACTGCAACAGCTGTATTTCATTTTCTATCGCCCACATTTTTCTTTCAGACTCAGTTAGAAATGTCGTAACAATAAGTCTCAGTCTTGTCGCTTCTGTAACTCTCGAATATAATCGACATAGGGAACTCTGACGAACTTCCACACTTACAAGTTCCGCCTGAGTGTAAATAAATTAAACGCAACTTCCCGAGTTATAGTTCGAAACCCGGACATATGAGCCACGGAAAGTTTTTGAACCACTGAGTGAAACAGAACTTTAAAATCAGTATACAAGGAACTTCTTCTTCCGTGTGCTATCCCACACTTGACGTGTGGTCGGCCCACCAATTCTTGTTAATCCGATCTGAATGTATCTGCCTCCATTTCAGATTGTAGTTCCGTTCTTTTCAGGTCGTTCTTTAGGTTCCTAATTCGTATATTCGGTGGACGTTCAGAGCCTCTCTTCTGTCTTCCATGTCAAGTACTGTTCTTGACATATGGCTGGGTTTGCGATCAGTCCTCTCCTTTTAAATGACCACCAACTCAATAAAACATCTCTTCGTATCAACGCTAATGATAGGTACGATACCGTCCATTTCATCAGATTCCTGATTTGCTGTTTGAATAGGACTAGAGGTCCTTACCAGCGTAGGCGATTCTCTTGAAGCTTTTCCACCATGTTTGGTACGTTAAGCGAGCCTCAGATGTTGTCGTTTCTTACTCTGTATTTTAGCATCATTTCTATAGACCAGCTTAGTAATCTTGTCTTTGTAACCTGGAGCATCCACTCGCCTTGTGCTCATGGCCCAACATTCTGAACTGTACGTTGGAGAGTTTTTTAACGCTCGTTTTTACATATTTACTTTGACTTCGAGAGACCTTTTCACATCGCAGAGATCTCCTCCATTTGAACGACATAATCTTTATACTTTTTTCAATATCTTCTTCTGCGGACGTTGTGGATGAAATTACGTAACCGACATACCTGATCCTATTGGTAGATGTTTAAAGGGCATTGTTTGGATGTAGTTGCGGTTTAGAACCGGTGAACGTTCTTGAGGCGTTGGAACGCTTCCACGGAGTACATTTGCCAAGGAGCGACACTTGCACGGAGGTTGGGCCTCTTGGCGGGCTAACAGGTGAAGGTGCACCAAGCAGTACAGCGGTTCAGCACAGCTGCTCGTGCAAGCTGGCTCGCGCTCACACCACAGCAGTGACCAACCATGTATCGCTTCAGTGTTTCATGGCATATTTACTCTTAAGGCTTTATTTATTATGACTGTTACTGCCGTTATAGCACGATATTTAAGCTGATAAATTTATATTTCGTTACCATTTTATTTAAACTTTAAATATAAAAACACAGAATGACAATGAATATTATTTAATTTGGTTTTCACTAAAGGATCAACGTCTGGTGCCAGTTTTCGAGTAATTCCAATTCGAAGTCAAGTTGAAGTCTGCCAGTGAGCTTCTGTGGGTGGAACAAAAGATAAGTGATCGGGATACAGGCTTTCAAGACGAAATTTCAAAGAATCGGGGTAGGAGTAACTAAACTGGATGTTTTAGGGAATGAGTGACAGAAATACTGAAACAAAAGCTCATGTAAGAGGCGACAGAATATACAAGATAGGATGGATATGTTAAAAGAATGGGAGTTGGCAGGATACAAAGACGGGCTCATTAAATGACCGTGGGAGGCGAGGCACCTAGAGGAAGGCCGATAGGCAGATGGATTGTTATGAGTGAAGAAATGTGTGAAGAAGAGAGAAGACTGGGATGGGATGAAGAGGGTAGCGTGGTGGGGAGCAGGAAAAGATGGAGAGGCTTATGTTCCAGGCAGATCCAGCCAGGGACTGCAAACTGCAGATGATGATAATGATGATCTAAAAAGTTTTTAGTACCGTTTCTACAAAACTCAGATTAACCCTAGCAATACCAAGGCATCATCCATAACAGGCATTACAAAAGGGGGGAGGTACTTCGTGCCCACCCCTCAAAAAATTGTTAATTGTTGTTGAGTAGCTGAATTATATTAATAACATACTTCTTTAAGAGGTACTGATGTGTAAGAACTGCGCAGAGCCTAAAAATACCGTTTAGCAAACTCTTTGAAACATCAACGCACTTTCAATAACGTGTGTTACTGACTTCATTATCACCACAAAAAGGAGTGCAAATTTCATTTATTGCTGTTGGCCTTTATGCTCAACATAGTTTTTAATGAGATATTGATGTATAAGTAAGGCCCTGAACCTGAAAACATTGAATACGACATTCACTGGGAAACCGAAATCTATTGACACTTAAAGTTTTCGGTTAATTTTAACAGAAAAATTTAAGAAATGCATGGAATCCCTGGGAGAAGAATTCATTACAAACAATTAATTTAAAAAAAATTAAAATGTAACTTAACTGACTGGATACCAATTTTTGAAAAATGTTGAAATTTGTGTGAAATCTTATGGGACTAAAACTGCTAATGTCATCAGTCCCTAAGCTTACACACTACTTAACCTAAATTATCCTAAGGACAAACACACACACCCATGCCCGAGGGAGGACTCGAACCTCCGCCGGGACCAGCCGCACAGTGCATGACTGTAGCGACCAAGACCGCTCGGCTAATCCCGCGCGTCACCATTTTTTTAAAAGGGAGCCATAATTTACCCCGTCCCCCCTTGCTATTGCGAGGGTTACAGCACAGTAGGTTCCACAGTGGATTCCAGTGGATCGCCACTATGACCGCCAAACCTGGCCTCCAGACTAGAACCGGCGATCTGCCTCTGCTGGAGACTCGGGTGACCGCTGGAGGTGCCGACGCAGCCTCGCCCTGCCCACAGATTACCAAATTACACCAGCGGCTCGGACTGGCCCCGGCTACCAGCTAGCTGACCGCGCCGACAGTAATGGCGGACCAAAAATTAGGCCCCTGGTCCCCGCGTGATATGGAAATGGCCGCCGCCGTACGAATTATGTAAATCGTTTAATGTCCGAGTTTTTAGTTTAGACCGGGACATACTCCTCGATACCGAGAGAATGTATTATTCATTCGGCTTGCGGAAAAGCGTCTAATTCGTATGCGCCGCTCACGATACGAAATTTCGTTCCTTTCGTGTCGACGTCGCCGGGGTACAGGCCGGTCCCGATAGAAACGGGTCCCCGTCTGCCCGCCGCTGGCGGTCTGTGATTTGTGCGCGGAATTATTCAGGCGGTATGCGGTCGCTCATGCATATTGCACTACACTGTGGCTCTGCCCTTTCTTCGAGGGAGGCTCACTGTCCGGCAGTAACAAAGAGACACAAGAGGCGCCGGTGAAATTTTAAAACTGTGTCTTCAACTTATAAATGAATACGGTTCAGGACTACAAACAACCTTACCCAAATCGTCTCTCATTAAATAATTGTCACCTATGCGTAATAAACGATCGTTTCAGGAATTCTTATTTCGTGAGATCATTCATCTTGGTTTGTGGTCAATGAATATTTGCTGGTTCAAGTCACTATTTACTGTCGAAATTAGCGGGTTCTAACACTAGTAATGTCAAAACTTGGCCAAAACTGTGAGAGTGAATGTTGTTATGTTGATGTAAAATATTAATGTGAGGCAAAAAGTCTCTCTTGATTGCTGCAGCATGCTACCGAAATGTGTCATGTAATACTAATTACTAAGTAGTATCTGAAATATTTGGCTATTATTAGTATAGAGCCACAAAAACTGTTTGGAACTATGTAAATTCCCGTAAGCATAATGAAAAGATATCTTCTTCTTCGCATACTCTAAGCTCTGACAAGATAAATGCAAGTCTGAGAACATATAATCACCATATATTTTTATTTCTTTGTTATTATGTACCAGCTACATGTTGTACAACAAAATATAATTTACAGATGCCTGTCACAACTGTCCTTTATTTTCTGCCCGACGCATTTCGAGAAATTCCCATTAACATGTGCGCTGAAAACAGAAATATACATGGAAGTTGTATTGTGGACTGTGGGAGATATATATCTGTACTAAATGTTTGTCAGTTTATTGCGTAGTGTAACTGTACAGGGTAAAATACATGAAAAATTTATAAAAGTTGGTATAGGTAAATGGTTGAACATAACGAACGAAACAAATAATTCAGTAGTTGAAAGGCAAACGCTCAAAACTCTTATTTAACGTTGCGCCGGGAAGTTAGTTTGAGAAACCGACGACAAGGGCACCAACGGCCTTAATTTCTGAAAATGACAGCCAGCCAGGCGGGGAAAGCATTTTCTTCTTCTTCCTCCGTATCGTTATCCCGTATGTGAGGCTGAACTTGGGACCATCTGATCAGCTGTGAGAAACCGCCTAAAAACCACATGCAGGCTGGCCAGGACACCAACGCTCGTGTCGTGTTAATCTGCTGGGTGTATTAGATCTGAGACAGGCGTGCCTTCCAGAAGCACGGAAGTAGCGAGCTAACGCGCGGTTATGAAGGAGCACCAGGGAAAGCGTTTTGTGTGTTAGAATTTGCCCTTTGCAAATCGGTGATGAGTCTGCAAAGAGCTTTCCGCGGCAACGTCCACAAGACACCATCAACTTACGGCAACACAGTGAACTGGTAGCAGAAATTCGAGGAGAATGGTTGTTTGTGAGATGCAAAACGTTCTGGCCTAACAGGCGTGTCAAAATAGACAGTGGATCGAGAAAGGGACGTGACGTTGCGAAGTCTCACAAAATCTACCTATTGAGCTGCACATACCTCAGCCAACCGTGTGGACAATCCTTCAAATTAGGCTAGGATTGAAAGCGTAGAAACAGCAGCTCCAGCAAGTCACATGCCACTGCAACAAATTGCGCGATGTGATGTTCTGCGTTGATATGCAGAACCGTCTCCAAAATGGTGTCTTATGTGGCGTGTGTGTGTGTGTGTGTGTGTGTGTGTGTGTGTGTGTGTGTGTGTGTGTGTGTGTGTTTGTGTGTGTGTCGGCTCGATGGGGATGGTGGTTCAAGTCTCGTTGACACAATTCGGCGTCCGTCGATCGCAACTCCGATCTGAATCAAACTCCTCGCTTAGTTTGGTTAGTTTCAGATACTATCTCCTTGCACGCATCTCGTGGTCGTGCGGTAGCATTCTCGCTTCCCGCGCCCGTGTTCCCGGGTTCGATTCCCGGCGGGATCAGGGATTTTCTGTGCCTCGTGATGGCTGGGTGTTGTGTGTTGTCCTTAGGTTAGTTAGGTTTAAGTAGTTCTAAGTTCTAGGGGATTGGTGACCATAGATGTTAAGTACCATAGTGCTCAGAGCCATTTGAACCATTTTTACTATCTCCTTTTAACAGATATCCGCGTAGCGATGGAACAGCACGCCGGAATGTATGAGGCCCTCGTTTAAAATTGAAGCAATGGTGTTCGAAGGATGTCTGTCTTCTCTCCTGACATACCCAGCAACTGCACCACTCGGTACCGCAACAACTCCCTTTTTATGAAACAATAAACCAAATATCCTTTACGTGTTCGCGACGGACTTATAAGCTTACGCGAAACTAGATAACAGTAGTTCTTTACGCCCAGTTTGCAAATGAATGTTCAAACGTAGATAATATGATATCTCGAATTATAAGTTCCACCATTCAGGCCGATGCTACATTACAGTCCTGCAAGGATGTTGTTTTGTGAAGTATTATAGCGTTATTGCGGTGTCGCTACGGTGCTAATTCAACAACTCCTACGTCGTAAATCCAGAGATAAGGTATTCTCTAAACAACGTACAGAAGGCGTCGTATTTCGATGTAAACTAACTGTTCCCTGATAATAATGTCACTAAATCACCCTTCAACGTCGGCGTTCTCTCAAGAAATAGTTATTTCACAGTTATAGAGAAAAGTACCATTAAATTATGTAGCCGACGCGAAGCATTAAAGTTATATCTGAGTTTATTTAACTTCTGTTATTTAAGCACTGCAATGGAAAGCACACCGATCTGTCATTCAGGAAATTGAAGCTATTTGCATCAGCAATTCTGGCATTGACTACAGCTTCCGAAAACACGGCATATCTGTGAATTCTTCATGATCGCGTGTAGATGTTTCCCACTCAAGGCTATTTGTAGAGTTTATGTCGGCGGTTGTTATGTTGCTGTATACTTCAATATTCGTGACTATCACAGATCACGACGATTAAGTCCCAGAATTGAATAAGTATCACACGACTTACTTTTCCTTCACGTATAATAACAGTCCCGTCGTCTGACTAACGGTAACTGTTATCTTACATCTGTTCAGAATTCTGACTAGTGCGTCAAGACGATACTGGAAAAGATTTAAAACTCCAGATCGGTCTGAAAGAATCTAGTAACGGTCAGTAGGCGTACTGTTGTAGTAACGTCTACAAGAGAGCGAATTAACGTCTCCACTGAAGTTCTACATTGTAGTCGTAGCGAACTTACAGCTCGATGCGGCTACAAATCTCTTCTTGGATAAATGTTATCTCTGATCACTTTATCTTCGTAAGGCGTATCTTTTGAATTCTTTATTTAAAGTTTCATGCTTCGCATCATCTGATAGTGAAAAAACCGTTGTTAGTTACATAGTATTTCTGTTAGCCAAACTTTCTATAGTGTTAATATTTTGTTGCCAGTACTCCTGCCAAGGTCAGAATATCTTTTTTTTTAAATCTTTTGCTACCAAAGGGATGTCGTTAGGGGCTCTAGATACTTGGGGTGTTAAACATAGCAAGCACATTAATCTTTCGTGACGAAGCCATTTTCCATCTTTCGGGAAAGATCAACTCACCTGTGGGGGACAGACAGTCCACATCCAGGATACACAGAAATTTAACGTGTTCTGGGCCGTGTCCTAAAAGACAGTCTGTGAACCCCTCTTCGCTGAGGGAACGAACAACGTTATCACCAATTCGACAAGCTGAAATTGTGGTTCATGCAACAGCTTGAAACTGATAGCAGAGGTTGCACCTTTTAACGAGATGGCACGCCTCCACGTGTCCATAGTTCTGTACGGTTACTTGGGGGAGACGCCCCAAGTCACCATATAGGCCGTGTTCCGATCATTGACTTGTCGCTACTTGAATGGCCACCACGACCGCCGGAATTGACGCTTTGTGATTTTTTCTTGTGATGTTACTTCAAGGATACCGTTTATGTTCTTCCTCTACCGCAGAGCCTCGAAGACTTGTGACACAGCACTGCAGCAGCTTTTCTTACAGTCACTGTGTCGGGTATTGGCAGAATTGGACTACCGGTTAAATACATCCGGCTGACAAAGGATAGATACTTGAAACATTTACAAATAATGTAAAAGCTTTGAGAGTTCATCTTTCACGTATTATATCATTAGTTACCTAGTTCTTGGCCATCTACCTGTACCAATTTTTTGAAACGTTTCATGGACTTTGTAATGACTCTGTATTTGTGAGATATTGATCAGTTTTCGTTTAACTTTAAGAGAACGTTAGTACACGCGGTATGAGAGAGACCTTTTCAGCTGCTGGATCCTTTTAATGGTAGTTTTTCACATGGTTTTAATCTACGAACAGGTAGGATGATAAAGTTAGCCATAAACACAACATTCCTGTCTTCTACGAAAAAGACTGCGGAAAGGAAAACAAAGTCGCACATTTTGAACAGCAAAGAGTAGAATATTGTAACTCGCAGCAGGTTCAACAGAATGTGTTCACCGTAAAACATTGTTTTAATGGACACGATTGTGTCTTGTCAATCAGTCAATGTGGCAGTGAGTTGGTCAAGAAGTGTTCATTCAATTGAACCTTTCATTGAATTTGTGTGAACAATTACATTTTTCGCTTAAACGCACGGCTTAATGGCACAATGTACATTGATTTTCGTCATTATAATATCAAAGGACAAAAATCTGAGGGAATCTCGCATCAGCATTTAAACGCGGCAAGAGAGCTCCTGCACGGTGATGAATTTGTCCTCCACTCTGTAAAAATGAAAATAAATATCTGATTTATGAGCCTTGGTGAAACTTTGTATATCGTTGATATTCGCTCATGTGATGTGTTTGAGTAGTAATGATGCAGATGAAAAAGAATTTACTTTAAAAGTTGGGTTAAATCCTAGTTCTTCTACAATATTCGCGCCTAATGTTGTCATTACCAAGAAACTGTTGCAATTTTGTATGTTGAGCAAGAAATGCTTCTATCGAGGTACTTGGCCAGAAAGCAGTGGTGCCTTTGGTTCTGGTGGCGGTGGTAATTTGACCTTTCCGTCCGCAGAACATAATCCTTGCGGTTCGTGTTGAAACCTCAAAACATTACACTGTTGACATTGTTCATTGTTCCGAAGTTGAGAAATACATCCGCAGATGTAATCGACTGTCGAATCGTATCTGAACGCCATATGTTGTATTCTAAGTGTCACGTTTAGCCGTCTGTGTGTAAGTCCCAACTGAACGAATCGAACTCGACTGTATCCGTTTTTCCGGAGTCATAGTAGATCGTGGTTGAGAAATTTTTATTTTTTTGCTTCCAGACGCTGTAAACTCTCTTCATTAGCCTTTTGATTCGACGATCGTGCAATTTGTTATCGTTAAAAAGTTAATAACTGTGGAAATGAGACGGAAAAGAGAAAAGAGAAAAAAAGTTGTATTTGTTCCGTATTTCACAACTCCTGCGTTAACCTGCGACCGGTAGAGGATGATATTAAAGTTTGTGAGCTCGCCCCCTATGTACTCTGCACTTAAGGAGGAGGAATAGAATTACTGGGCTCTTACTTTTCCAAGCTTTTACAGGTACAAATATGATTGATGGCGGGAATAGAACCGTAAAATCACTAAATTTGTATTTTGTGCTTCACAAATTTTCTATGGGTGCAGCTCTGATCACACGAGATACCTCAAAGCGGTAGTCAAATTCATTCCATGTCTTTAGTATCAATAACCTGTCAATGGTCACCACAGCAGCATTAATGCGTTCTATTAGCTGTTCCAGTGTTCTTGGCAGGGGGATGGGGGTACGTAAATACGGTCTTTAATGTACCACCAAAGGAAAAAGTTAAAGCGTTAGATCAGGCGAGCTGGGGGCTAAAGGAACAGAGCTACATAATCTTCACCAATACCCCCAATTCAGCATAGCGGAAGTTCATCGTTTAGGAGCGACGAACATCCAACGAGAGGCAGCCCCCTCCTGTTGGAAAATGAAATCTTAGGAATCAGCAATCAGCTGTGGAAACAACCACAACGGCAGCATATCAGGGGAAAAGGTACCCATCACAGTCTTCTCACAGAAGAAAAACCACTAAAGGTTTGGCTATGACACTGCACAGAAAATATTAAACTTCGGCGAATCTCCTTCATGAGCAACAATTTCATGTGGATTTTTAGTGCCTCACACTCTCACATTGTCGTGATCAACCTTTCTAGAATTCGAACCGAGAACAGCTGCCAACATGAGTAACGTAGAAGTAAATATCCTCGGAGTGGTGAAGCAACTTAAATCACTCAACAAAAACAAGTCTTCTGGTCCTGACTGTATACCTTTCAGAGTATGCTGATGTGTTAGATCCATGCTTAACAGTCATATACAACCGTTCGCTTGACGAAAAACTGGAAAATCGCACAGGTCACACCAATGTTCAAGAATGGTAGCAGCAGTAATCCACTAAATTACAGGCCCATATCGTTAACGTCGATATGCAGCAGGATTTTGGAACATATATTCTGTTCAAACATTATGAATTACCTCAAAGAAAACTGTTTATTGACACACAGTCAACATGGGTTTCGAAAACACAACTAGCTCTTTATTCACATGAAGTGTTGAGTGCTATTGACAAGGGATTTCAGATCGACTCCGTATTTCTGGATTTCCGGAAGGATTTAGACACTGTACCACACAAGCGGCTTGAAGTGAAATTACGTGCTTATGGAACATCGTCTCAGTTGTGTGACTGGATTCGTGATTTCCTGTCAGAGAGGTCACAGTTCGTAGTAATTGACGGAAAGTTATCGAGTAAAATGGAAGTGATTTCTGGCGTTCCCCGAGGTAGTGTTATAGGCCCTTTTCTGTTCCTTAAACGATTTGGGAGACAATCTGAGCAGCGGTTTTCGGTAGTTTGCAGGTGACGCTGTCGTTTATCGGCTAAAAAAGTCGTCATAAGATCAAAACAAATTGCAAAACGATTTAGTAAAGATATCTGAATGGTTCGAAAACGGGCAGTTGACCCTAAACAACGAAAAGTGTGAGGTCATCCACATGAGTGCTAAAAGGAATTCGTTAAACTTCAGTTACACGATAAATCATTCTAATTTAAAAGCCGTAAATTCAACTAAATCCCTAGGTATTACAAATACGAACAACTTACATTGGAAGGAACACATAGAAAATGTTGTGGGAAAGGCTAACCAAAGACTGCGTTTTGTTGGTAGGACACTTACAAAATGTAACAGACCTACTAAGGAGACTGCCTAAACTACGCTTGTCCGTCCTCTTTTAGAATCCTGCTGCGCGGCTTGGGATCCTTACCAGATAGGACTGACGGAGTACATCGAAAAAGTTCAAAGAAGGGCAGCACGTTTTGTATTATCGCGAAATATGGAAGAAAATGTCCCAGAAATGATACAAGATTTGGGCTGGACATCATTAAAAGAAAGGCGTTTTTCGTTTCTACGGAATCGTCTCACGAAATTCCAATCACCAACTTTCTCCTCCGGATGCGAAAATATTTTGTTGACACCGACCTACATAGGGAGAAACGATCACCACGATAAATAGGGGAAATTAGAACTCGTACGGAAAGATATAGGTGTTCGTTCTTGCCGCGCGCTATACGAGATTGGAATAATAGAGAATCGTGAAGATGATTCAATGAACCCTCAGCCAGGCATCTAAATGTGATTTTCAGAGTATCCATGTAGATGTAGATAAATGTAAGTTTGCGTCGTCACTCACCGTCGTGATTTGTGGCTTATGAGCAGCCGCTCGACCATGAAATCCAAGTTTTCTCACCTCCCGTCAAATTGTCATAGAACTTACAATGGATCCTGATGCACTTTGGAATTACTGTGTGGTGGTCTGGATTGTTGTCTGCCTATTACACATTACAACCCTCTTCAACTGTCGGCGGTCTCTGTCAGTCAATAGACGAGGTCGGTGTCTACGCTTTTTTGCTGTACGTGTCTCTTCATGTTTCCACTTCACTATCACATCGGTAACAGTGGTTCTAGGGATGTTTAGGAGTGTCGAAATATCGCGTACAGATGTATGACACAAGTTACATCCCGTAACCTGACCACATTCCAAGTATGTGAGTTTCACAGAGCGCTCCATTGTGCTTTCTCACGATGTCTAATGACTACTGATGTCGCTGATACGGAGTACCCGACAATAGGTGGCAGCACAATGCACCTAATATGAAAAACGTATGTTTTTGGGGGTGTCCGGATACTTTTGATCACATAGTGTATATTTTCTATTCAGTTTATATTCCAGAGCCAAGGAATTGTTTTTTCATTGTTTTGCAGGTGTAGCAATTGTTTCTTCTTGTAATGTTTCTCTGTGAGTATACATCTGTTTTTGGGTACATCAGTCTTGACCACAGCATTCGTATAGTCATTGTGTTTTCTACTCCAGTTTTCCGTGACCTATGGTTCACTTCAATATGGCACTGTGATGTAGTTCTGGTGCTTCAAGAAAATCTTTGGCACTTCTGTATTATCAATGTTGTTGAACTCTTTATCGCCTTCGCCATCTTGTGTAATCTTGTCACCTTGCAAACAGTTTTCTTTCGCTTATTCCATGATGTTATTCAGTTTACGGAAAGTTAACTCTTATTGAAGATATCGTAAACTCATAACATTAGAAGCGCCGTCACGCTGAATCCTGTCAAGTGGGAGATGGAAATCGACAGTGGTTTTTGCACTGTTATTTCACAGCAAGTAATCTCACCTCCGTAGTTTCTGTGGAACTGCTACGAGGCGGTACTGATATCTTCCACTGCTGACGTAAGGCATCACAGTGAAGTGACGTTATGTGCCAGTCGGTTGTGTGGAATCAGTCCAGAAATTTGTCAACGTATGTACATGACCTAATGGCAGAGGGTCTGACGTGTCTGGTCGTAAAAAGATATTAATTAAGAGGGCCGAGTGTCACGCGTTGTCAATGACAACCGGTTTCAAACTCAATAGCCCATCAGACGTAACACTGCATGCATAGCATATCTGAGTCGGGTACCTTATAACAGGCTACATATCAAAGCGGTTCATAAGCTGACAGTTGCTGACTGGAGGCGTGCAGTTTGGTCCGACGATTAGCGATTTGCCCTCTTTTAAAATGATGCAAGGAGCAGAGCTCTCCCACAGTCCAATTAACGGTCTAACCCACGACGTGAGGAGATGCACTTGTGGCCAAAGGCGTTTCTGTTATGTTCTGCGAGTGTTTTTCGTACCATGACCTAGGCATACTAATTCAGGTTAGCGTGATTATGAACCTGGGTTTTTATGCCAATAGTCTCGTTGACCAATGTTGCCTATGCTTGTCATGATGAGGAAGCAGTCCTTCTAGATGACAACAGCTATGTTCAGAAGAACTGCACTCATACGCTCCTGGTTCGACGAACACGGAGACACTCTGCCACACTTCGCTTGGTCAACTACACTTCTGGCCATTAAAATTGCTACAACAAGAAAAAATACAGATGACAAATGAGTATTCATTGGACAAATATATCATACTAGAACTGACATGTGATTACAAGTTCACGCAATTTGGGTGCATAGATCCTGAGAAATCAGTACCCAGAACAACCACCTCTGGTCGTAATAACGGCCTTCATACGCCTGGGCATTGAGTCAAACAGAGCTTGGATGGCGTGTACAGGTACAGCTGCCCATGCAGCTTTAACACGATAACACAGTTCATCAAGAGTAGTGACTGGCGTATTGTGACGAGCCAGTTGCTCGGCCACCATTGACCAGACGTTTTCAATTGGTGAGAGATCTGGAGAATGTGCTGCCCATGGCAGAATTCGAGCATTTTCTGTATCCAGAAAGGCCCCTAGAGGATCTGCAACATGCGGTCGTGCATTATCCTGCTGAAATGTAGCGTTTCGCAGGGATCGAATGCAGGATAGAGATACGGGTCGTAACACATCTGAAATGTAACGTCCACTGTTCAAAGTTCCGTCAATGCGAACAAGAGGTGACCGAGACATGGAACCAATGGCACCCTATACCATCACGCCGGGTGATACGTTTCCAATCTGTGTTCACCCCGATGTCGCCAAACATGGATCCGACCATCATGATGCTGTAAACAGACCGACGTTTTGCCATTCGTGCACCCAGGTTCGTCGTTGAGTACACCTTCGCAGGCGCTCCTGTCTTTGATGCAGTGTCAAGGGTAACTGTAGCCATGGTCTCCGAGCTGGTAGAACATGCTGCTGCAAACGTCGTCGAACTGTTCGTGCAGATGGTTGTTGTCTTGCAAACGTCCCCATCTGTTGACTCAGGGATTGAGACGTGGCTGTACGATCCGTTACAGCCATGTGGATAAGATGCCTGTCATCCCGACTGCTAGTGATACGAGGCCTTTGGGATCAAGCACGGCGTTCCGTATTACCCACCTGAACCCACCGATTCCATATGCTGCTAACAGTCATTGGATCTCGACCTTTATCAAAGTTTGAAACGTGATGGTATGCATTTCTCCTCCTTACACGGGCATCACAATAACGTTCCACCAGGCAACGCCGGTCTACTGCTGTTTGTGTATGAGAAATCAGTTGGAAACTTTCTTTATGTCAGCACGTTGTAGGTGTCGCCACCGGCGCCAACCTTGTGTGAATGCTCTGAAAAGCTAATCATTAGCATATCACAGCATCTTCTTCCTGTCGGTTAAATTTCGCGTCTGTAGCATGTCATCTTCGTGGTGAAGAAATTTTAATGGCCAGTAGTGTACATCGTCCGATCGTATGCCAAATGAAAAGTCAGGGATTATTTGGAACTGTGGGTAAAACGTAGTAGTCAACATCTTCCCAATTCGGCAGTTCTACTGGATCTAATGAACATCGCAAGGCATCAGCTGAATACGGCTTATCTGAAGAAACTTATGGAGTCGGTTTCTCACCGAATTGAGGCCGTTATCGAGACTGGAGGCAGTGTAGCTTGGTGCTAGCGTGATGTCTCCTGGAGGCGCGCTTATACTGGGTGTCCCGTGAGGAACAGTCAGTAATCGGGGATATGACAGGAACGATCGTTCGATGTAAAAAAATCAAGTAAGCAAGGACTCTAAAATACACAACCTGAGAATTATGAGCAGTTCTTCAATTTCGATACTGTGAAACAGATCTCTTCTACTGCAAGCTATTTGTTTTCCGTATTTTGAGAGTGAGCAGTATGAACCAAAACAAGAAAAAAAGTCCAGTAATCATGGGATTTCAAGTGCTTACATTAAAAGCTATCAGCACTTTTCCATCTTCGCTACTGTGAAATACATCTCTTGTACTGAATTCATAGCTCATAAGGTTTGAATTTTAGAGCCCATGTTTACTGGACTTTTCTTCTTATTTTGATCCGTACTACGATTTTTCAAAGTATGGAAAGCCTGCCGTAGAAGATACTTGTTTCACAGTATAGAAGATGAAGAGCTGCTCATATCTCTTAAGGTATGCCTCGTAGAGCCCATATTTACTGGACTTGATTCGAATATCATTCCTGGCATATCCCTGAATATTCATCATTTCACCAGAGATACCCTGTCTTGTCTACTATCGTTCGCACCCCCCTGCAAACCTAGCTACTAGTCACTTTTTGTCAATATTTTCTACTCTGTCTCAAACCAACATGGAAAATGTCTAACGTATTTTGCTCCCTGCAGATGTTACACACGAACTTTCGATCCTTTTTGTAGAATGGAGGAATGAGTGCTCTTTTGCAGTCTCTACGCATTTTATCTGCGGCTTATATTTCATACAACAGATGCATTACCTGTAGATGCAGCGTGTATTCTAATCCTTTTAGCAACTGTGCCCCTGTCTGTCTGCTGTTTAATTCGCTGATACATATCTCGACATCTTTCCTTTCCAGAAAATCCTGATGCTGAATTGGTTTTGAAGATTCTTCATTAATGAGAAGCTCGCCAAGGTTCTCTTCCCACCTTTTCTGTAGTATCTTGTTTTTAGTGGCTACCATTCTATCGCATCCATCAAGAGGGAAGCTGGTATCCGTCACATGTCCTGTTTTTGTTTTTTATTGCTTGAATTGCTTGCCTGGTGGAGCAGGCTAACCTTTCTTCTCTCGCCTACGTAAGTTTCCGGGAGCATTTCTATATTTGTCATTATTCCACCTTTCGCTCTTGCTTAATTTTCCATTTTTTCCCAGTTAACTTTGCTGTTGTAGCGCTACCTCCTTTATCCGGAGCAATACTACTATTCTTCTGCTGTGACTAGCATTTCATATCGATTTCCTATTTCCGCAGAGTAACTGGGTTTCTCTTTGCTACCTTACAGGCCCTTAGTGGACACCGACATTCCTCTGTTATTATTCCTTCCATTATCCAGGATAACGTTCGTATGCCGCACGGTCATTCCCTACGTCTGGAATCTCCTGGGAAAGAGCATGTGGTCTGTTTAATTAACTGATTGAGAAATTCCAGGTTATTATTTGTACTCTTGCGTGGTCCAACAATGTTGACTTTCCTTCTGTTGTAAAGCGGCTGCCAAACTAATAAATCGTATTGGATTATGGTGTACACTATTTCTTTCCATTTTGGATTTGAAGAGGGTTAGGTTGTTTGGGGAAGGAGACCAGACAGTGAGGTCATCGGTCTCATCGGATTAGGGAAGGACGGGAAAGGAAGTCGGCCGTGCCCTTTCAAAGGAACCATCCCGGCATTTGCCTGGAATGATTTAGGGAAATCACGAAAAACCTAAATCAGGATGGCTGGACGCGGGATTGAACCGTCGTCCTCCCGAATGCGAGTACAGTGTGCTAGCTACTGCACCACCTCGCTCGGTGATTTGAAGAATACTTCCTCCCCTATATAAGTATTAAGATCATCCAACATTCTTCTCACGTGATGATGATACCACACTTCCCACCCTTTTGGTAAAAAACATCCTTTTCATCATTGAGCTTATTACATGTTTTATTCATTTGGTGTTAACTATTTATGTTGTCAGGTTGTCACAAGCTTAAAGTCTATTTCATGGTATGAAACAAATTTCTTACTATACCCCATTAACGACTAACTTCACCGTTCCGTCTAACGGATACGTTAGTCGTAAGTCCCACATAGCTTTCTGTGGTTATTTCACGCAGGGTCGGTTATCTGTTAGCACTGACAACTCTACGCAAACGCCGCTGCTCTTGGTTTTAAGTGAAGGCCGTCGGCCACGTTTTCGGTGGTGAGATGTAATGCTTGAAATTTGATATTCTCGGCACACACTTGACACTATGGATCTTGGAATAGTGAATTCTCTAACGGTTTCCGAAATGGAATGTCCTATGTGTATAGCTCTAAGTACCCTCCCGCGTTCAGACGCTGTTAATTCGCGTCGTGCGAGCATAATCATGTCGGAAACCTTTTCACATGACTCGCATTCGGGAGGAGGACGCTTCAAACCGGCATTCGATCATCCTGATTTAGGTTTTCCGTGATTTTCCTAAATCGCTTCAGGCAAATGTTGGGATGCTTCCTTTGAAAGGACGCGGGCGATTTCCTTTCCCATTCTTCTCTAATCCAAGCTTGTGATCCGTCTCTAATGACATCGCTGTTGGCGGGATATTAATCAGTAATCTCTTCCTCTCTTCATTTGACATGAATCACCCGAGTACAGACGACAGGTCCGCCAGTGCGCTGGCCTTTTACTCCTTACTTACATGTTACTACCGCCATCTGTATGTGTACATGTCACTATCCTATTACTTTTCTCACTTCAGAGTATTTTCTTCAAATGAAAACACTAGCGTAAAGTGACGAGGGTGTTCGGTTGTTAGAAGATACTTGGAAAACAAATGGTTTAGTGTGTGTTCTTAAATGTTGAAGAGATATATTGATTCAAATGAAAGCTGGTTTCAAAAGGTAAAATAAATGACGCTGTGTCGCAAACATTTCTTACATCCTTAATAAGATATTTATTTACAATGAGATGCACTGTTAAATTCCCTCCACCTGCTCTCGGCTGTGGTATGTCATATTTGTGCCAACATTTTAGTGCAGTGTTTAAGAGAGTGTTCAGTGTTGTGCGTCTTTCCACAGTGTTGCGAACAGAAATCATGCTGTCGCTGGGTGTGCATTTTATATCTCTTGCTAACAGAAACCAGACTGTCGCCGTGTTTTTAATTGTCTATTATTTTTCTGCTTCCCGTGTATTTCATTAGCATCATCAACCCTGTGTTTTATGTTTTAAGTTCCAGAATTTTCTGCCATTTTACCTTTAAGTCACCGATTTTATCACCAACTGTTATTTTTTATTATCTTCATCTTTTTAAAACAAATTCTGTTGGCTGAAGAGCGGCGTAATAAGCTGCTGCCAGCCCGCCCCCTTCAGGGAGAATCGAAACTCAATAAAGGAAAAAAAAACTGTGTAAAGGCATTATAGAAGAGCAATTACGAAATTTCTTAATATATACTACAGCTGTGTATTCTCAACAATGCCTGTTCCTACAGACATGCATGTCTGAAGCAATATTCATTGTAAATTAAACAGGGAAAGTAGCCTGTCAGGAAGGGGGTGGTGGTGGTGGGGGGGGGGGGGGGGGGGAATAGGAAAGAAGTTTGCATTGCGAGGAAATGCAGAATTTTCATCAATTATCTCTATTTATTCTTTGATACCACGCCCTTATTGCAGTGAAACTGCAGTTGTATCGAATTAAGTTGTGAGATTAGTGTGGAAGATACTTTACAACGACTGAACGTTAATAGGCGAAGAATCGGCCCAAAAAAGATATCGTTAGTCTTTCTAAGAAGAATATGACTGAAGGTAAATGCAAATTAGCGAATAGAAGAAAGACGTCGCAATTTCCGACTATGAATCCTAACGATAATTGCTAAGTGACTGTAATCACAAAACACAAATCACCGATAATAGGAACACAAAGATCACCAAGGTAATACACAGAAATCTTTCTTTTTTTTCTTTTTGAGGATAAAGTCTGTGACGGTTAGTTCTCTACGAACGCACAAGATACTCATACAAATTGCGACACTGTTCCACATCAACAGATACATTTATACTGTACAAAATCACAGCTGCATCGCACATGTACGCTACTCATTATTGTACTACGTAACGAATGACACCCTCGTTTCATCCACAAAAGGAATGTGGAAAGTACAGCTGTTTATGTGTCTCTGAACGACTTCTCAGTAATCTTGTTATACCGATCGGCGTGGCAGCGTTGCGTATTGAAAAATATTCCTGGATAACGTATTAATCCAGCTAAATATTGATTCCACACAAAGGAATTGTCATACCTCAGCATTTTAGTAATGACGTAAATTTGGAAAACATGGTCCAGAGGAATAAAAGAGATCTGGTGATACAAATGGGTTAATAGCTTCAATTGTGAAAAGACATTTACACTTAATTTCAGTACTTTTATACATCTAAATACATCATTTTTCCATTAACGTTTGATGCGGTTCGCAAATAAAAACTCTTTCTTTCCAAGATCAACACAAATTTTGAGGGTTTTATCTATTTTACTTGCTCGCCTTCTTTCAGTCCCAAAGTAGGCTATTTACCATCTACTGCGACAAAAACTCTCCGGACTTTATATTTTTGTCTTTGTAGGTAAAAGACATATGTTTTACTTTAGTTAAAAATATTTCACGCTATGTGAAAAAACTGAGATATTTAAAGTGGAAGTTCGGAGAGTTTTTGTTGCAATAGATGGCCAATAGCATACTGTGGAACTGAAAGAAGGCGAGAAGGTAAAGTAGATGAAACCCTCAAAATCTGTGTTGATCTTGAAATAAGAGTTTTTAGTTGCGAAACGCATCAAACGTAAATGGAAAAGTGACATGTTTAGATGTATAAAAGTTCTGAAGATAAAAGTCTTTTTACATTCCATGAAGTACAGAACCTCACATTTTGCGGAGTGTAAGTTAAGACTAGTTACAGTTATAAAAGAAAGGCGATATCTTGCTATGAGCTGAATGGATATTAGTTAAGTTTGTACGGATACTTTTTCAAAAATCTGGGTGGTTTAAAACAATTTTAATTAATAGTGTTGATCGAAAAAATAACAGCAAACTGATGACATATATCGATTGTAAAATATCATTAAAAAGACAGAAACGAAAGAAAAATACTTAGTCTTTAATTAAAAGGCGAAATACTATTAATTGGATTAAACAAAGAGAGATAACCGAGAGAATACACCTACAAAGGTCATTAATATCGTAGTAAGATGTGGTAGAAAATGTTCGCACAGATAAGTTACGTCAATTGGACTGCTATAGCTGATTCTACTGTATCATATACTTAAAAAGGGAAATTTTGTTCCTTCACTATACATAAATCTTTTTCAGATGTTAGATAATTGTATCATTTTGAAAAACTCTGAGACGCTAACGGTGCTCGAGTATATTATAGTGGGGGTCGATATGTTATCTGCAGAGTAGCGATTCTATGATACTTCCCTGTCGAACTTCGAAATTACTGCCGCCTCTAGGATAGTATGATGTGCTGTGTGCAGCTCTTCGTTGGTAACGGTAGCTGGATAATTTCTGAGAAGTCCGTAACACCTTATGAATTTAGGCACGGCATTTGTGAATACAGGAGGGAGAAAATACTTCGTTTTGGAACCACCGTGATATTTCAGCGGTATCTTAGACCATTAATTGCGTACGAGGCACGCGTTTCGAGCCACCAGACGACGGTGGTGGCAAAATTTTGGGTTCCACGTCCCTTTATTAGCACGTGCAACGAAGCATACCAAGAAGTTAAGTGGCGCATTCACACACTCCTATCGCCGTAAGTAGATCTGGACCTACGGGAGCGACGTGCGTTACGGCAAATCGTGGCAGTCGTAATGGAGACCTGGAGAGGTGGCCCATACCGCGTTTGCGAGAGTTAACCACAGGAATTTGGCACAGTTTTCAAAAAGTGACCGTAGGGGGCTGATGAGAGCGGTACGGGGTCCACCTGCTCGCAGCTGCTTTTCGGGCTGCCAACATGTCCATTTTGCTTGAGGTACTGCTTGTACCGACGCACACATTCGGCGGCCGCGCGTTCGGATAACCACCATCTTCATGGAGGCTCAACGCGGACGTAGCTACCCATTTTTCCGTCGCACCCCCCCCCCCCCTCCCCTTTCCCGAGCCGATCCTCCGCTGACGAAAACGCCAGCTCCACCGGAATTACAGAGTGGGGCCGGCTGTGCATTTCACACGATTACCATATCGGGCGTAATTACCCTCACAGCGTCCCCTGTACTTAGTGACTCGGCTCGCCGGGCGGCGGCCCCGCCGCGGCTGCTGTTTTAAAAACAGATGGAATCTAAATACGCTCAAACGCGGGAGTGGGACCACGCCCGGGGGCGATCGCGCCGCAATCACGCCGTAATAAGTTGTCTCATTGAAATAAACAGAAAAAAAGGGCGGCGAGGAGGTAAAAGGGTGGGAGGAACGGAGGTGTGCGCGAGCTGGTTTCGTACGGCGCGGGAGAGAAATCGGGGAGTTTCCCGAAGGCGGTGATTGGACGCGGTTCGTGTCCACGCCCTATTGTAGTACGTTTAAGCAGGAAGCGGCCATAAAAAAATAATAGACGCGTCGTGAATGGGAGCGGTGGCCGGGCCGGCCCGGCTGTAATTGGAAGGCGGGGGGCGGGGGGCGTGGGGCGGCTACTTGCGACGCTAATGCCCGGGGGCGGGCGCCGCCACGGTCGCCTCTGCTCGCTGCTCGTCTTGCGCCGCCGCCGGCGCCGCCGCCGCACCAGGCACAGCCTACTCTGCGTGGAGACTGGTATGAGAAGTGTAGGGCGAGCGTCTAGACCGCTGCAGAAATTTTCTAGAAGCGACACAGCCTATGAAGATGATTTTTTAGTCCATTGAGAGAAAGTGAATTACTTAGCCAAGATCGCTTGTAAACAACCTTTATTGTAGATTAGTGGTTTCGGGAAGCATGGTTACCATCTTCAGATCCTTGAATGCATTCATACAATGTGAAATAACACAGAGGTAAAATTTAGTATAATAGCATATGCATTGTAATAGCAAAACCGACTACCAACATACATCAATAAATGATCATTACATAAAAGAAGAGTACCCAAAGACTGCAAAGTTGAACAGCTTACACCAGTAGTCAAGAAAGTAGTAATCCAATAAATTACAGCCCCACATCATTAATATCGATATGCAGCAGGGCTTTCGAACGTATATTGTGTTCGAACATTATGAATTTCCTCGAAGAGAACGGTCTACTGACACACAGTGAACACGGAGAGACGAAACATCGTTCTTGCGAAACACAACTAGCTCTTTACTCACACGAAGTGCTGAGTGCTATCGATAAGAGATTTAAAATTGATTCCGTATTTCTAGATTTCCAGAAGGCTTTTGACACTGCACCTGACAAGCGGTTTGCAAGAAAATTGCGTGCTTATGGAATATCGTCGCATTTACTGGACTGGATTCGTGATCTCCTGACAGAGAGGACACAGTCCGTAGTAAGTAAGTCATCGAGTAAAACAGAAGTGATTACTGGCATTCCTCAAGGTAGTGTTATAGGCCCTCTGCTGTTCCTTATCTATATTCACGTTTTAGGAGACAATATGAGCAGCCGTCTTAGGTTGTATGCAGATGATGCTATGGTGTATCGTCTAGTCAAATCATCAGAAGATCAAAACAAATTGCAAAACGATTTGAAATTGTTTAAATGGCTCTGAACACTGTGGGACTTAACATCTGAGGTCATCAGTCCCCTAGAACTTAGAACTACTTAAACCTAACTAACATAAGGAAATCACACACAACCATGCCCGAGGCAGGATTCAAACCCTGTGCCCGTAAGAGTCGCGCGGTTCCGTACTGAAGCGCCTAGAACCGCTCGGCCACCGCGGCTGGCCAAAACGATTTAGAAAAAGATACCTATATGGTGCGAAAATTGGCAGTTGACCTTAAATAATGAAGAATGTGAGATCATCCACATGAGTGGTAAAAGGAATCCGTTCAGCTTCGGTTACACAGTACATCAATCAAACTAAAGGCCGTAAATTCAACTAAATACGTAGGAATTGCTATTAAGAACAACGTAAATAGCAAACGAGACATGTTGTGGGGAAGGGCAATCAAAGAGCGTGTTTTATTAGCGGAACACTTGGGAGATCCAACAGATCTACTAGAGAGACTGCTTACACTACGCTTGCCCGTCGTCTTTTGGAGTACTGCTGCGCGGTGTGGGAACCTTACCACATAAGATCAACGGAGTAAGTCGAGAAAGTTCAGAGATGAGCAGCACTTTTCGTATTATCGAGAAATAACGGAGAGAGTGTCACTGACATTAAAACAATAGCGCTTATGTTCAATCTTATTATTTTATTTCTTTTTTATACAAGTAAGTTATATGTAAACTCAACGACTTACAGACCGCGACAAAGATAAATTAACGAGTCGTTTTGCGGCAAGGATAATGTTTTGATACATCTGCATGAATAAAAAGGAAGAAGAAATACGCTCTTGAATTTATTAATTCCTGTATCTTCACGTATTTGTTTCCACAGGTGGTAGCGGGCAGGCGTATGATTAGATCAGTATTGTTTAAAAATGTGTATTTCTACCGTACATTAAAAAGTGTTATAAAAAGTTATTACGAAAGCTAAGTTTATTCGTACATTCACGACGACCACACCTGTCTGTTCATCATATCGCTCGCCACGAGGTCCTGCATCAGGAGGTTCGGAGCAGACAAGAGGAATTTGCGCGAACAGCGCAGGATCGAATCTGCATCGGCATTGTTTTGATCAGGATTACGCACAATGGTATTAATGTGAAGCAATTCGTTACACAAATTATGAACATCGATCTTAAATGTATTGACACAGCAGGTCTGTTGGTACTGGTACCAGTTAAAGTTCACCCAGGATATGTGTACAGATTCATAAATTACGTCCAGTTTCTGTCAACTATTCTCTTCAACCAATTTTTTTAAAAATTATTCAAGCAACAATTATTAATCAGTTTCCATTATTTGCTCTCCCCCTACTTGATGACACTACTCACTTTTCTCTTTGTAGTGGGATCTGCTCACGAAATTTCAGTCAGCAATTGTTTCCTCCAAACGCGAAAATATTTTGCCGACACCGACCTTCATAGGGAGATACGATCATAATAATAAAATAAAGGAAATTAGAGCTCGCACGGAAAGTTATAGGTGTTCGTTGCTTCCTCACGTAGTTCGAGAGTGGAATAATAGAGAATTATTGTGAAGGTTGTTCAAAAAAATGGTTCAAATGGCTCTGAGCACTATGGGACTCAACTGCTGTGGTCATCAGTCCCCTAGAACTTAGAACTACTTAAACCTAACTAATCTAAGGACATCACACACATCCATGCCCGAGGCAGGATTCGAGCCTGCGACCGTAGCAGGCGAAGGTGGTTCGATGAACCCTCTGCCATGCACTCAAGTGTGATCTGCAGAGAAGTCGTGTAGATGTAAATGTAGATGTCTCCTATACCAGGTGTACAAGTACTCTTCTAACACATTGGCAGTTATGTGAGAGAGGAGATGAACGATGCATCGGCAAGTCGGGTTAAAACCACAGTGTGATTCTCCAGACGCTCGTGTCCTCGTACCACACACTGCTGTGTGCTTCACTGCAACTAGGCCACCGCTAGACAGGCTCGTGGCGGCCGCCACTGGCCGGAAATTTGACAGATGGCACCGACAGGTGTCGTTAGCGCACTCATGAACTCCTCACTTAAAATTATTCGTGTATTTTAATTACTGCACGGTTTCTTTTACGTGTCGATAAAATAGTCCTAAACACCTTTTTTAAATTATTGTAAAATAGTTATTAAAAAAGAAGCTACGATTGTTCTTATTATATTCATTTACACAAGTTCGCATGCGTAGAAGCTTCTTTACAACTTGGTGAAATTTCCACACAGTAATATACAATAAATTGCTAAGTGACAATGTTTTGTAATTTACAAAAATCTACAGACGTAAACACATTAAGATTATAAAAATAATAAAAATATGCAGAAGTAAAGTTATATGGTCCGCTTGTACTGTGTCATTTGGATAGGAATCTACGCTGCAGATGACAGCCTAAGTAATTATCACGTCTGCAAATAATAAAACAGCTACAGTGATAGTGGATAAGACACTTAATTCACGCAGTAACAACAGTCAAACGGTGTGACGGCCCTTATCAGAGTCGCGAACTGTTGCTGCAATGCGTTTCAGTGGTCTGCTACTGAAAAATTACAGACTCACCAGCGTGATATCAATGGGCAGGCTAAAGTCAATGACTTAACATTACTTTAAGCAAATATGAGAAACATATAAAACTCGACGTAGTGAAATAATTAAATTCTAGTGCAAGACGCATGGCAACCCCACAGAATGCTCATTTACTATGTCCTGTTAAGTGTACCTTATCGTGAGCTATATTTATCTTCACTGCCCGCAATTCCTACCATTATTGTTGCTACAGAACGAAAGGCAGTGTCCGAAAAATGTTCACTGTGGAAGGATGCGTCTGCTGATGTCTACGTATGTATGGGTACCACTGCGCGTCATTATGTCACGTTATCTTGATAGGCCAACAAATGACCAGAAATAAGTAGCAGTCGGAACACGTAACTAAACTGCATATGTCGTAGCCTGTAGGTATCAGGTGGAAAGAAGCTATCATTGTGCATTAAACAGCTCCAGGCAGAAAAATTTAATGTCGCGTTTTGTCTGGTTAACAAATGTGAAAGATGGTCTGCTGTATTAATCTACTAAGCAAGCCGTCCATACAACACTAATAAATACATTATGGGTCACTAGACACAATATAGATGGCCCTCTGATTTGAAAGAACGTGCAGTATGAGTAAGGAGCTGACAGTTACGTGTAACGTATTTCAGACATGAACTGGCTACCGTATGCACTGATAGATATTTAAATCAAAATATATGTAGAGTAGGGTAAAGCGTGGCTCGAAGTCTACGTGTCGCCGAAGTAGAATCCAACTGAGGTAAGTAAACGTTACAAGGCATTATCGGCTATTAAACGAACTATTTTTGTATGTGAATGTTACTAGGGGAGCCTAAACTGATCAGGCAGAATATTATAAACACCTACCTAATAGCCGGTATATCCACATTTGACACGGATAACAGCGGCGACACGTCTTCGCATGGAAGTCATGAGGCCTTGACCAGTCGCTGGAGAGGCCTGACACAAGACACCTAATCCCCGTAAATTCCGGGGAGGGAGGAGATGAGCTCTGACGCCACGTTCAATCACATCCCAGATGTGTTCGATCGGTTCACATATGGTGACTTGGGGGGGGGGGGGGGGCAGCACATCTATTGAAACTCGCCATTGCGTTCCTCGAACCACTGCATCTCACTCCTGGCATTGTGACAGCGCATGATCTTGTTGCAAAATGACACTGCCGTCGGGAGACATGAACGTCAGGAAGGGGTGTACGTGGTGTGCAGCCAGTGTACGATACTCCTTGGCCGTCACGCTGCTTTGCATGACCTCCACAAGACCTATGGATGCCCACGTGAATGTACCCCTGAACATAATGGAATCGCCGCCTGTTTGTCTCCGCCCCGTGGTATAAGTATGAAGCAGCTGTTCCCCTGCAAGCCGAAGGATTCTCGCCCTCTCATCGGCATGATGAAGTTGTCATGATTCATCAGACCGCGCAACGGTCTGCGACTGCGCCAACATCCAGTGCCGATGGTCACGTGCTCATTTCCGTCGTAGTGATTGATGTCGTGGTGTTACCTTTGGCACGTGCATGGGTTGTCAGCTGATGAGGCTCATCGTTAAGAGTGTTCGCTGCACTGTGTGTTCAGACACACTTGTACTGTGCCAGCACTAGTCTGTCGTTTGTTTCGGTACAGTTCGCCGCGTGTCCTGTTTTACCAGCTTGCCCAGATTACGACATCCGACATGTGCAATGAGATGTGACTGCCCAACCCCACGACGTCTGGACGTGGTTGCATCTTGGTTTCGCCATATATTGAAGATACTCTCCACAGCACTCTTAGCCGGCAGCGGTGACAGAGAGGTTCTAGGCGCTTCAGTCCGGACCCGCGCGACTGCTGCGGTCGCAGGTGAGAATCCTGCCTCGGGGATTTATGTGTGTGATGTCCTTAGATTAATTAGGCTTAAGTAGTTCTAAGTCTAGGGGACTGATGACCATTGTACCGTGGGATGAATCTGATGAGCCAAAATGGTCACAAAATCTTTGGCAGTACTGGGACTTTGCAGAGTAACCATGGAGCTCACGGATGATGATGTTTGGGTTGTGGGGCGCTCAACTGCGCGGTTATCAGCGTCCGCACAAATTCCAACCTTTGCTGAGCCCAATCTCGCCAATTTCAGGAATGATGATGAAGCCAGCACACACACCCAGTCATCTCGAGGCAGGAGAAAATCCCTAACCCCACCGAGAATCGAACCCGGGACCCTGTGCTCGGGAAGTGAGACCTCAACCGCAAGACCACGAGCTGCGGACTGGAGCTCATGCAAATGGTTCAAATGGTTCAAATGGCTTTGAGATTTGTGGGACTTAACATCTTAGGTCATCAGTCCCCTAGAACTTAGAACTACTTAAACCTAACTAACCTAAGGACATCACACACATCCATGCCCGAGGCAGGATTCGAACCTGCAACCTAGCAGTCCTGCGGTTCCGGACTGCAGCGCCTAGAACCGCACGGCCACCACGACCGGCCGAGATCATGCAATATCACGATACGGCCACCACAGTAATCACCGACACCACCCACGTTTCGCTTCTGGGACACTCGGCCAGAAGTTGGAAACAGTGTGGGACAAGAATCATCGGACGAAATACAATACTTCCACAGTATACAGTCCAGGTGTTACGGCATCCGCACCATGTTTTCGTTTTACGGGCACTTGCATCACCGATAAGTAGTTTCGTAATTCCAGCTAGATCTGTAATTCGCTACTTACGGCGCTTCCTTCCAGTTTTCTTGGTGTTGACAGGGTTCGATAGTGCGGCATTCAGACCTGCAGTGACTATTGCAGCTGTTGCCCTCTTGTTTTTCGTCGCAGTCCTGTTCAGTGACCCCGAGTCGCGATGTGTCAACAAACACTGACGTCCGCTTTATCTTTTTCCTCTTTTCCTGTATGTGGTATAAGCCTTCGATAAGGTGCCCCTTGACACACCAAACACCTCGGCTCCCTTGGTTATGGAAGCACCCACCACACGAGAACCAACAATTTGATCTCATTCGAATTCACTTAACTCCGATATAACGCACTTACAATTACACGTAACACTGATCTGGACATGTCTGACACATTGCTGCGTATTTAGAACACAGCGCAGATGCTGTTCGTGGACAAATACAACAGTGAAAACGTCTGGCTTGACTATTATCTGCATTTATGTTCAATCATGAATTTCTCGCTGTGTTAGCAATTTTTCGTCCAACCCCTATACCATGTTTGAATGAGATCAAGGTACTGAATATAGACAGGGAGTGGGTATGATTTCTGACAGGGCATTTACCATATATACCATAGTACGTGATGAAGAAAAGTAGCAACTGTCTCATGCTCCAACGAATAATATATCCAAAGTGAAGCTAGATGATTATCAAAACACAACAGGTCTCGAGCAAGAAAGTTAAATCAGTAGTAGTCAAAACAGTTCGTTAGGAAATTACAGACAAGCAAGTTCTAATGACCGCTGCATATGGAGAAAAATTACTGGGAATTATGACAAGATCGAGATCAGTATGTGAACTTTCTAGCGATGCGGATAACGAAACGTAAGAAATGGCATCCGGTACCGCGTTCTCCCGGTACGTTCCAGGAAAAATGGCTCCTGGTGAGTCCCCGATAGGGATGCCGTGTGGGATGCCGACACAGCACCCCTCTTAAGGTACAGAGCCACCGATGTAATGCCACAGCGACCTTACCTAATGACACGGTGGTCATCTTGCTCTCAGAGAAATAAAACAGTTTCGTGTCAGAAAGAACTACAGTGAACTCAAACAATGTTAACATTGGACAGAATAAGTCATTAGCACTCTGATTACAGTAACACAGTTTACAGCTATAGAGAGTAGTTTTACTAAATGCTTCTTGAGTGGTTCAATATAGATTCTGGGTGTCGGAGCACTAACTGCTCCAGGGATATCAGGTAATAATTCCTATGAACATCCACTTAGAGTGACACAATCCTGAGAGTTTTAAGAGGTTAAATAGTGGGTTCTTAGGTCAGATTATTCCAGCAGTAGGAAATTGATTTCATTACAGAATGGTTGTATGAATTCATGTTTTAGTATTTGTACAATTACAATTTCTGAGAACGGAGTCCTTCGCGACGGCAGTGTCGTTTAGAACATTCTCGGACTTCTTGCCGCGGCAGTTCAGGACAAAACCTCGAGCTTTGGACGATTACCTCCATCGTCATCATCAGGAGCAACTGATTGTCTAAACCGTTGCTGCATTGACCTTATATGGACTCTAAATGACTTGTGACTGATCAGTAATTACGTAATGCTATCACAGATGGTGTAAACGTCTGCGCTGGTGGCGCCACCGTTCCCGTAATGGTGTAAACAATGCGACGAATATCTCAGAATCTTCTCTGCATCGCTAAGATTATATCCGCTATCACGGTTGAAGTTCTTCTCACACATTTTTGTCTCTATAGCGTCTTTAATTACAGGATCTCAGTATGTAGGACCCTGGGTCAAACAATATCAGCGAGGCTGTGTTCAACTACTGCATATTTCCCCAATTCTCGAGTTTTAATATGGCGTTGATGTTCTGCTTAGAGGCCCGAAATGGGACGGATGGGCTGACCGATGTAGCTGCTTCCTCACTCTCAAGAGATGTTATAAATTCCAGGAATCCTGAAGCCGAGTCGATCCTTAGCAGGGCTTAGCATCTCTTTTACCTTCTCAGTAGATCGGAAAATAGGTCTCACATCTCGATTTCCCTTGACTTTCTTTTTTTCTGAACGTTGCGCCGCCGAAAGGGAGAAATGCAAACGGTGGTTCATCACTGAATGTTCAACGATTTCATGTTTCCTTTCCTTGGAGCACGCTGACCTCATATCACGTAATTCATAGCCGTTCTTTTGGAATACGTACCTCAGATGATTAATTTCGGAGTCCAAGTGATCCAGGTCCAGCCGGCTGGGATGGCCGACGGTTCTCGGCTCTACAGTCTGGAACTGCGCTACCACTACGGTCGCAGGTTCGAATCATGCCTCGGGCATGGATTGTGTGATGTCCGTAGGTTAGTTAGTTTTAAGTAGTTCTAAGTTCTAAACGACTGATGACCTCAGAAGTAAAGTCTCATAGTGCTCAGATCCATTTTTGATCAAGGTCAGAAACAGTTTTTGCTCTGTTTTCCAATGTATTTTAAACTGCTGTCTTTTGGACTGGATATTGGAAACTGTGGACGCTAAGATACGAATCAGTGTGCCTCGACTTACACTACACTGAGTGGCCGAGATGTCCATCCGACTTTTGTTGTACCAAACTTCTAAAGATGGCAGTCTTCCTTCTTTCTCTCTCTCGGCAGTGCAGGTTGTTCATATGCTCAAGAAAGTGCTGAAAGCCTTCTACCCTATGTGGCCAGATCATAAACGTGTCGAAACATAGCGATAAAATCAAGATGAAAAATTTGGGAGTCAAATTTAATGTACGAGGGTTGGCACTTTAATAGTGGCAACTATTTATTTACAGCTCGTATAAAATATATACACGTTTCAAAGTTTTGATGTCGCTCAAAGTCGTCACCAGAATTGTGTACAACCCTTTGCCAGCGATGTAGAAATCGTAGGATACTCTTAGCAGTGCCACTTGTGTTGACAGTTCGAGCGGCGCGGTCTATTGCCCGACGAATTTGAAGCAGTTTTAAAGTGAATACCGTGAAGTGTTTCCTTCAGTTTAGAAATCGAGTAGAACTCACGAGGGCTTAAGTGAGGGGAGTGCAGTAGCTGGTATAGCACTTAGCAGCCCCATCAGTCAAACAAATAAGTAACAGCTTGCACTGTATGTGCTTGAGCGTTGTCCTGCAAAATGATGGTCAGGTCCTGCAGAAAGTGTCATCTAAACTGGTCGTAGGCTGTGTTCCAAAAATGAAAACGTATCTATTTTGTACGAGCTGTAAATAAACAGTTGCCACTATTAAATATCCAACCCTCGTATGTTCTTCAAAATGTTCCATAAAAAAGTTGTGTACATCTGGTGAACCCATAGCCATTCTGTCCTTCATTTCGTAACATTTACCGCCATACAAGAAGTATGTCGTCGTTGTAAAATGTCAGAACAACTTTATTGTTTCAGGAGGAAAGTGATCTGCCATCAGTTTCAATGAGTCCTCCACAGGAACTTTTACAACTAGTGAGACAACATCCAAGCTGACTACAGTATCTTTTGGGCCAACTTTAATATGTTTAATTTTCTCAATAATCATTTGAGAGTTTTTCATGTGATGTTCTCAGTGACGAACTATCGGAGTCAACAACTTCGTCAAATATTTGGATAGCCTATAGGTAGGAGAGCCAATAGCGCAAACAATTGGTCTCAATAGATCATCTTCCTTGTGTATTTTAGGTCAGGGCACCACAGAAGCAGTTTAGACAGCTGCTGCTGTTGATGACGGTGGAGGTAATAGTCGGAAGCTCGGGGTTTTACCCTGAACTGACACGGCGAGAAGTACGAAAATGTTTTGTATATGTATAGTTTGTATTATACAACCAGAGCTAGGGACGAGACTGCAGGTATAGTTCGTTAGAAGAAATAGATTAATTCTCTCTCTCTCCTCTCTACGAGGCGGCGCAGTGATAAAACAATGGATTCGCTTCGTCGGTTGAAAAACGCACTCACCCATGCATGCGGAAAGTTCCAAACACATTAAATTGCTCACCGTTGGGGAAATACTCTCTTTCTATTTTCAGCTTTTTAGGCTTTAAATATGAGACGAAGGTTTGGAGAGAGCTGGCTAAAAAGTTGAAGGAATCTACAAAAGGAAATTTTATGTCACTATGATTGCCCACTACGATAGAGTTAGTGCATGTTTTATATTTTTTCATATCCGTCACAATCACAGATACATGAACTGGGCTTAATTTAGTCATTTCTTACATTCATTTGCTAAGATCTAATTATAAGATCCACATCGTAGTTTGTTAGATTGTGAAATACAACAGGCATCGTAAAATTAAGTCTGTAAGTTAAATTATATCTATCAAGTGTATCACCACGACATCTGCCTGTAAAATGGTAGTGATGTCTGTGTTTCACACGTGCTTGCTTATAGTAATCCTTACAGGTGGGTGAAATTTATGTTATTTGAAACGCTTCTTCCTCTTCCGCGCTGATAATCGTAAGCATGTTTTGTAACACACATTTTTACGTACTTTCAAATGTGATGCAACTGAAACCATTCCATGCTGTCTACACAATCTCGGTATAGCTGAAACTGAATATTCATCACTGTAACTGCAGTGCCCGTAGAATGCAATAGTATGTTGTTCATGCACGTTATTTTATATACTAATACCTGATTGCAGCAAACTTTCGATGACTGTGTATATGACGAATACTAACTTAATCTGTTTGTTATACGAGTAGAATTAAAATGTGCGGCTTACTTGTCTTTAGAATGGAAATAGCATGAATAGTGCCCACCTACTACAATATAAGATAAGAAGTAGTATGCTATTAGGTACTAGCCTCAAAAAGTTTTTTGAATAACAGCAATTGTGAATTTCTGTGTTTGCGACAGGTAGCATTAATAGAATCATATGTTCCTCACGTTTGTAATGTTTCAAGACCTACACTGGAACCACTTCAAACTATTTTGTTTCATGTTCCTTTGTTCCTCCTCTAACCATCCAGTCATGCTCACAGTACTAAATACCGTACACATAAACAGTTGCGTTTTCACTATTTTTCTCAAAAATTCCCATACGATTAAATTCAGTAGGAAATGAACTGTTGACAATATTTAAATTATCTGAGTAAGGACGATAGCTAGACGCTTGGTATATTACCCAAATTACCGTTTTATGGCTACAAATGGGCTATATCTGACCACTTGGAGCAATCATCATTGTGCATCTGGACTTTTACCGCGTTTCCTTTGTTAGCTATCACTTTTGGTAATTTTCTCTGTATTCTCCCGAAAGTTGTTTATTTATATTCGGTGCCTAAGCAAATCACGAACTTGGAAAGTTTCCCGATTTGTTAGAAGTCGGTCTGTGAGATTGGTTGAATACTATTCACCGATAGGAATTTACAAACCAGTGAGACGTTTGTCTTAAGTGGCCAATTCATTTCTCGCACTCTGCTGGTGAAAACCGTTAGATACGCTACAAGAAATACTTTGGTATCTTTGAACTTATTAGGGCTGGCTATTGTGCTAGCACATCTTCGATTTTAAAAACCTGAATCCACAAATGCCCATTCTTGACTTTCATGCCTGATTTTAATATTGTTTTTACATGTCTCACACGTCATTTATAATTGTATAAAGCACTACTCAGTTAGTCACAAAGTCTACAAGGGCCATAATGTTCAGCCTATCGAGATGGTCATCTTCGGTCTTCTCCAGTCGGGTGCTGTACCAACAGCTGCTGCAGTCCTGCGACTGCTCCTCTTGTCTATGACAGCCGTGATTGTGGATTCTCCAATATTGAATGAGAAATAGACTGAAATACTCTAAAAAGGAACACAGCTTAGACTCAGAAACATGCATGACAAGTGTTTGAACACTAGAGTGTGAGAGAAAAGAGGAGAATGGAAGAGGCTTTGTGAACGACCTGCATAAACAAGAATCCGTAGGCGAGAGATGAGTCGTTGTTAGTAGTATCGTACAGGATGTCCAGAAAAAAGGTTCCAATATCCCGTGAAATCAGCAGCAGATATCGCTCGAGAGTTTCAAAGCACAACTAGCAGTCCAGCTAGCACAAAAAGCACCTGTCGTGATTAAAAAGAACGGGCTAAAACGGTCGATCATCAATCCTAAGTAATGCTTGAGGTGGTGCAAAGAGCAACGCCACTGAGCAGCGGATGACTGGAAAGGAATGATTTGGAGTGATGATCTTGCCATATGCTGTGATATCTAATGGAATGATTTGGGCTTGTCAAATGCTTGGGGGACGTTAACTGCCATCATGTGTAGTGTCAACTGTGGGGTATGGAGGAGATGGCGTACGGCATGTGCGTGTTTTTCGTAGTTAAGGTGTGACCCCTTATTATGCTTTAGAAAACACTAAATCCAAAATTTTGTGAACATATTTTACAGCATCCTTTACTGCATATGATAGAGGAACAGTGTGGGGACTGTGACTCTCTGTATCACAATGACAATACACCGAGTAATAAAACAGCGTGACGGTGGGTCACAAAAGCACAAGTCCCACTGCGAGTAGCATGTCACTGTTGGTGAATCGTTACAAAAGCCATCGTCGTAATCATCGCAACCTTTAAATACTAACTTCTTTTTGGACACATAATATAAGTGTGGCAATCACTACATAATACTTCTTTAAATAAATTCATGTTTCGAATTTCATTTACTTCTTGTCATTAAAAACAAAAAAAGCTGTGATTCTTCTGCTTGCATGTTACAGAACTGGAAGCACCTAGATGTAGGCAGAAGCGCAGTATTTATTGAAAGACTACCGACCATTGGTAAAAGATGAGCTGCACCCAATTCTGAGAGCAAGATGTGTCAGCTTCATATCTGGAGTGACAGTGCTGGTTTACCTGAACGACTGCAAAATGTATACACCCTCAAAATTCTCAACTGCTGGTGGTGCTGAATTTGGCTGTCTCAACAGCGGTGCAGTGTGCATGATTCATAGTGGAAGACTGAAGATACTTGGACACATCATACAAAAAGACTTTCAAGGCCGGTATTTGCGATACCGCTGATATTTGATATATGGCCGTAAGCAGTTCGGATTGCTCAGTTTGTTTTGGCTCTGTAATAGCTTCCTGAATCGCTAAAGTGTCCAACGAAGTCTCTAGAGCCGGCAGCGGTGGCCGAGTGGTTCTAGGCTCTTCAGTCCGGAAACGCGCGACTGCTACGGTCGCAGGTTAGAATCCTGCCTCTAGCATGGATGTGTGTGATGTGCTTAGGTTAGTTAGGTTTAAGTAGTTCTAAGTTCTAGGGGACTAATGGCCTCAGATGTTAAGTCCCACAATGCTCAGAGCCATTTGAACCATTTTTTGAAGTCTCTAGTAGTAGAAGACGAAACGTTAAGCAGAGAATTACGCCTTCGACCACGGCCTTATGCCCATAAATCAATTATCAGCAATAACATACACACAACTGATTTCGAAAAGACTTTCCTAGTAGAAAAAATCTGTGCAAGGTTTCATAACTAATGTTACATTTTCAAAATAGTAGGACGAGAACAATTGCTCAGAAAGACGTCACATTTGAGCAGCATATTATTAAAGTAGGGGCAAATGTCATGAAGAAAAAACATTAAAAAAAACAGTCAACAGTCGTAGCACGCAAGTAGGAAAAATTGGTTTTTAGATGTCGCGAGGCCAAAAACCGAATGAAAAGCAAAGTTATATAGATTTTTTTATTGTCCGTGGTCCAACACAGCAAAAAAGCAAAATGACGTCAGTTTATAACTGTCATGAGACCGGCGCAAAACATGTCCAATATACCACAAGCTGAAATCGAGAAATAAGACGTTCCACAACACATCAGAGTGTGCCTTTAATTCACCTACTTTCGTAATTGAAGCACTGAAGACAACGTCTCTCAGATAACCCCACAGCCTAAAGTCCCACGAGGTGCTCTGTTCTACCAGGCTGTAGGGATATGACGGCTGCTTATTATAGCATTTCCGAAATGCTTCTGCATTAGGCGCTTCACTGGCTGGAGACAGTAGTGTTCGGCGTCCCGGGTGCAAACTGAGGAACAGCCGTGTGTCGCGAGTCTGTTGGTATTCTGACGCTTACAGTGCCATCGATTGCTCAGATTTTCGTTAAATTCTTCTTTCCGTGACATGGCCCCCTGAGTCATAAATAATTATGTTCAGATTTGACGTCACTCTGAGCTGTCGTTCTTTTTCTTCACCGTTCTGAAACTGGATCTTTAATTATGGAATTCTGAATATAAAATATCAGTTTCTATTCATAAGGTATGACAAAATCACGTGCGAGAAATTACTGTTTACCCTTCAAAAGAAGACTCTTGTGCCTCTATGTTTAAATAGGTGCGGTGTTTAGTTCTCAAAAAGTTTTAAGAAGTGAATGTGAAAATAATACAGTCGCTCAAAAAGGATTGCTTTACAGATTCTGAACTCTTCCTTGCTTTTGAAGTCTATGATAAATATGAATCTATTTATTACAGAGAACTATTTCTGTTTTGTTGAAACAGACTGGTTGTTCGTATTATATATAGTTTGCCCAAAGCTGGCACAATGTGATGGAGATGTCTCAAATAATTATTCAGTTTGTGGCAATTTACTGTTTACAATAGTTACAATAGATGATGTTGAAGACGAATTAGTATATGTACTAAATTCCTATGTTTTCAAAGTTTGACAATAAAACAGAGCAAACGATTTCACCTGCATGGGAAAATTAACTGTGATTTAGCAAATGTGTGAAAACGTCAGTTTTGTATGAAAATGTGAAATAATAATAATAATAAGACATATATCTATGGCTCTTTTTGGATTGTTTTTTCATTCTATCTGTCGTATATTATAATGTTGTTACCTCATTAAAATAAATATTACAGAGAGAGAGAGAGAGAGAAGGAGGTTCGAAATTTTATCACACAGTACAGTATCTCACACAAATGTTTATTTTTGTCTATAAGAAGGAGAGATGAAATTTTCTATTTATTATGGTGATGATGATGGTGATGAAGCAGGTGTGAAATACTGTACGTAGTTGTTTTATATTGTTTGTATACACTTGAAATGAAATTTAATGATGAGGCAGTGTAGTATTTGACATAAATAGAGAAAGAGGGATAGAGATGAAATACAGAGTTGAAACATCAGGCAAAATATTATGTATTTTTTATGTGGGAGTACCATATATAAAAATAACGCCATCTTTAGGCAATTTAAGTTCATCATATGTAATTGAACAGCTGCATTGTGGTTGGCCATCTCATCTTACAGCTCACTAAAATACTACACCCTAATTGGCTAGAGACTAGAGGGCCGGGGAGAAGAATTGTAAGGGGATGGTTGACATGATGATAATGATGATGCACTGATAAGTGTGGTTGGTTGGTTGATTTAGGGGAGGGGACCAAACAGTGAGGTCATTGATCCCATCGGATTTCAGAAGGAGGGGGGAGGAAGTCGGCCGTGCCCTTTCAAAGGAACCATGTGCCTGGACACAATAATCTTGTCTTTCATAGGTCCTAAATTACAAACAGATAAGATGCAATAGTGTATCTACAGAGTATCTCCAGAAATGAAAAATGATAATGTTAGAACTAGAAATTAAATAAGAGGGATTATTTCTGTATAAATGTGATTTAAGATTATTCAACTAAGATAAAATGTGTGACACATTAACTGATGAACTAAAGATAAATTACAACAGTTGTTCGTAGCAGAAAATGATTGAAAACAAATTTCGTTGACATTTTCCACACCATGGCTGAACAAAATACTTCTGTCTTTGGAAGACCCTAAATTATAAACAGATAAGATATAATAATGACGTTAGGCAGGTGAGTGAAGCACGTTTGATTATACAAGTAAAATGTTTTTAATAGAACGAGAGACATTATAGTAACAAAAATTTAAAAAGAAATGGAGCATATCTGATCATTCAGTTATAGACACGTGTTTATTAATTTACATTATTGCAAGACAGTTTATATTCCTTCCTTTATGATGTACTATTTCATGTTTCATCTTGTAACTATGGGCTTCTGTAAGCAGTTAGTCTGCAAATGTAGAATCTCTTTCTCTAAGTTTTCAACTTCCATGGTGTTCCTCTTAGTGGGTACATATTCCCCTGCCAAACAATTACAAGTGACCTTCTATATACCACTCTTTTGCAAAGCTGGATTGTGTTTTTGCCATTGGGCAAAAAGTGTTCAACAGTGTTGTGCATCTTGCTGAAATCTTTATATGCAATTCTGAAACACAGTTTTTGGATAGTAGTCCACTCTCTTACAAGGATGGATACTAGTTTAAGTATGGTGGTGATGTGTTGTGCTTATGGGCAGGTACTACCAGGCAACTTCAAAAATTCCTCAAGCAACTAAATTCTGAATACAACAATATAAAATTCACAGTGGAGTTTGGGGCTAACTTCATTAATTATTTAGATCAAACCATAGACATAAGTGACTGTATTCATACTTCCAAGATTTATTGGAAATCTGCCACCCCAGGTATGATAGTACTGACCAGTTCTCAACAGCCAGTAACCAATAAACATGCTGCCTTTCATTTCATGATAAGTCACCTAATATCCATCCCCAAGAGTTGAGATAACGTCCAAATGGATTTAAATGAAATCAAATGAATAGCATCAAACAATGGCCATCCCTCTAACTTAGTAACTCCATAATGCCAGAAAAGCAGAAACAACAACTGTACTCTCCCCTTGACCCTGTCCTTGACCCACCACCTCAAGAACGCACAATTCAATAGTTGGGAAAAGTCGCGTTGGATGCACCCAGGAAGCCTAGATCCAGGAACGTAAAAACATCATTTTATGTGCACAACATTGTTGGACACTTTGCTCAGTCGTAAGGATAACACTCCACCTTTGGAAAAGAGTGGAATACGTAAAATTACTTGTAATTGTGGCAAATTCTATATAGGTGAGTCTGCATGGCAATTAGTACCTGCTTTAAGGAACACCACAGAAGTTGGAAGCTTAGAAAAGGAGACCCCACTTTAGAAGACCACTTACTTAAGGAAGGCCATAGTTACAAGGTGAAACAAGAAATATTACATTTCATCCATAAAGGAAGGAAGATGAACTATACTGAAATAAAGGAAATTGATAAACACGTTTCCATCAACCCAAGCTTGGTACTGAATGACCAGACAATGTTTGCTTACTCGCCATTTCTAGAGGCAGATACTACTCATAACTCCATCCAGACCATGTTGAGAATTGCCCCCTTTACTCATAAGCCACAGCTTTCTTTATTTCGGTTCTATAATTTCTCTCGTTATGTTAAAAATATTTTATTTTGTATAATTACGGCTGCCTCACTCACCTGCTTAGTATCACTATTATATTTGATGTGTTTTTAATTTAGGACATATTGAAGGCAAGATTATTTCGTTCAGCCACATCTATGGAATATGTCACCGAACTTTATTGTTCATTCATTTTCTTCTATGTAGAACAGTTGCAAATTTTCTATAGTTCATTATTTAATGTATGACATATTTTATATAACTCAATAATGTTAAATCGCATTTACACTGAAACAATTCCCCTTGTTTTATATATGATTATAACATTAACTTTTTTCATATCTGGAAATGAAGATACTCTGCAGATGCACTAATTTAAAATCTTTGATTCAACAAAATTTCGCTGCACCATATAGTTATCTCTGTACCTGACGACTGCGTAACAGCCAAAAGCCGGCTCATGTAATAAATAACAAAAAACCTAGGATATTACACCAGTGTTGTGTGTATTTCATTCATAAAAGAACTACTTATAAAAGTCAGATTACGTTGAAGTCAAGACTGTTCGTTTCAGTATGAAAGCCATTTCGAATGTTACAGACCTTTACACTAAGGGGGGGGAAGAGTTCAATAAAACATCTTGAAACTAGAAGGGTCAGCGTCACCGCTGTAGCAGATGCTATGAGTATGTTACTACAACTAGAGGACACCGCAGAATACAAGTCGGACTCATCTATGTTGCGACATCAGAATATCTCTGCAGCAGTACGTCCAAGAAGAACAATGTGAAAACAAAATTCAAATAAATTATAGGGACCAACTAGACTGCAGTATCCTTCTTCTGCTAGATATAACTGTTAGTAACTCTATCTATTAATAGGGAGCCCCTAGGTTTTACTGCATATTGGTGTTTTACAAGGGAAAATGAATGACTTTGTACTAAAACAGATTTCCTTTCATTTATGCAACAAAAGTCCTAGAATGATAAGCTAGTTTATGTTTATCTGTGCAAAATGAAATAAGCGCCAACACGTTTGCCACCCATTCTTTCAAACTATGTGTTAATTGATCAATGACGGACTTCAGGCAACCGAAATAGCTATAGAGGCCTCTGGTGATATGTGTAGCGCGTATTGATGTCACTGTATTTCATGTAGCCTGACTTTCTGAGAAAAATACATAGCTGAACAATGTTTGTATTTATTTATAATTGATGGCAATCCTATGGGGAAAACATGTGATTACGAGAAACACCGTCACGAAATTCCTAATGTACAGAAATATAATAGGGTCGGAGAACACTACTTCGATATCTTATGCGAAGTTCACACAAACGACAGTGTTTAACACTGTAATCTCAATTTTACCACGTTAAAATTTTTCTACGTGTCTTTTTCATCAGTTATATGTTTGTATTAGCTGTATAGTGTGTCATAATTTGACAAAAGATAGCACGAGATGTTATTCTCGCCAGAAAACATCTATCATAACGGGTTATAGAGCTTGTGATTCTCCTTTAATGACCATAATTCCTGTTTCTCCTTCAACATAATACTTCGCTTCACTCAGTACTACGTATTCTCTCAAATGTATCTTTCATACCAAAAACAGCAGAAATAACAAGTGAAAGGCAACTGTACGAAGAGACTCTACACCATGGGTTGACGATAAAACAGAACGATGCTCTTCTGTTTTTGGCATTTACAACAGGAAGGCCCGTAGTGAAACTACATCTACAATATGATCCATTGCCTCAAGTCTGCATGAACACAAAGTCAACAGAACTAAGATGCAGTCACGCTCAGTTCCATATTAGCATTTATATAAAGAGAAATCCCTATTCGTTAGTGATGATGATGCAGCCACTGGAACCTCTGTTATAAAGTCGGTGTATGTAGTGGTGTCACACCGCATTTAAAAAAATATTACATGTCAGTGTCAGAGCTATTATTTTCTCCTAGAACACAGATAAGAAGCTAAAACCGGTGGTGGTGGTGGTGGAGGGGGGGGGGGGGGTCCCACATCAAAAAAGGGAGTTATCCTCTGTTTCAACAACAATAATGCTGCCTTTCATACAAATTTAGGATGTTTTCATGTAGGAGGCATTATTCTCAAGATGCTTTTACATCTTCATTGAAATGACTCACTCTGTAAACACTGGATGCATAAAATCAACTCGATTAGACAGGTCAGAGCAGTATAGCGGACCTTAAATCGAGCAAAATTTTCCAAGTAACAATAGGCCGTGAGTGTAACCTTGTGGAATTAGCGCCTAAAACGACACGCATTTTCCAAGTAACAACAGGCTGTGAATGTAACCTTGTGGAATTAGCGCGTAAAACGACACGCAATAAGGGAGAGCGGAAGTTTGTCTGGAATGCGAATGCGCAACTAGGAATTACAGAGAGGGGGCGTCCATCGTACTTCCGACGATGTCAACTTTCTAGCGATATTGGAGGTAGGAGTATCGAGCATTTGCTGTTAAATATCTGATTTGTGACAAAAAAGAACGTTGAAAATTTAATTTCTGTATTCTTTTTCGCCATTACCTTAGTTCACCCTCAGTGGCGTACTTTGCTTGTTACACTATAAGTCACTCCGCTTTACCAGTCCCAAGTCCGCGACCTCATTGTGCAAGTGATGAGGATGAAGGGGCTAACAAATCCTCCGCCATCAATGGAGTAACAAATCTATCGTATTCTGCAGAGACAGGGATGACACGTTTATCATAAATCAGAGAAAATCGGAGTCGTTTGGCCATCTCAAGCCAAAAATCAAAACTTTCTATGGCACCATCAATGTTAACTACCTCCTAGAGCAAGGAAACTTCTACAAATTAGGAAAACCATTTCCAGTAAAAATGTTAGGCATCTAAGAAACAAGACTGCCAGATGAGAACAAAATACATTTTGAAAATTACAGGCTGTTCAAAACTAAAACGGACAGAAGAATCTTTAAAAACACATCCCATCTGGGAGTTCCATTCGCACTTTCACGAGGGATTCTTAGTTCCGCAGTCGAACTAAACGCTGTGAATAACAGATTAACGACTGTTTGGTTGAAACGTGTAAATATAAATTACTTACTAATTAATGCATGTATGTCGATCTACCAAGACAATAAAACAAACCCCGAGAAGCTAAACAAGTCACGGGAAGTAAAACCAAACAGAATCTCTCCAATTCCACAAAATCTTGTGAGAATTCAAATGGGCGATTTCAGTGCGCCTTTTGAGACGGAGAGAAAATTCAAGGAAAACTACAGCTGATTTCCCTGTACACAAGTGGAGCAATCAACATGGAAGAAAGAGATTAGTAGAACTGTGTAGAAGCTTCATTCTCGAAATTACGTCAATCTATTTTAATATTTTAAGGAAAAAAATCCTCAAAAGAAAAAAAAATTCTGCCAGCCAACACGAATACAGGCGAATTCGAAACTGATCACATTACAATCTCGTATGCATATCACAAGGTGATCTTAAACGTTCAAATATGCAAATGAGCAAATATTGACACGGACCATTACCAAAATCCAACCACCGTTGTTAGCAAATGGACTTGACAAAATGCAATCACAAAATTTGAAATAACGTACTCACAAGCTGATCAAAACTATCCAAAAGCAAATTCCTTTGCATAGGCAGAAAAAACCATGCTTGATGGAATGAAGATTGTGAACAAGCAGTGAAATGTCGACACAAGGCATTCAAAACATATTGCAGAAACAAATCAGCAAATGGATATGTTATGTTCATCGCAACTACAAAAGAAGCTTCAAAATTAATTTTAAAAAAGAAAAGCAATATGAAGACAGTCAACTTTCTGATACTGAAGAACACTTAAAAAAAGAGACTAGGACTTATTATAAAACCTTTAAAACTAAGCTAAATGTGTAGCAACTCCAGACTCTCTGCTTCGAGAATGAAACTTTCTGATTTTGTGTGCGTACTGTGAAGAGGGAAGTTTGAAAGTGACCCATCTTCACACTTATTTTACATTTAAACGGTACATTGCCCCTCATGGTTTCCTTATCAAAACCGTTTACAGGTCTTAGAAGCCAGAATACAGAACGTGCAATTGAAATGTCTGAACAGATGAGTGACAGAACTGAAGGCCTGCTGTCAAACAAAACTGTTGGAACTCATTACGTCACTCTTAATGGGGAGGCACCGACTAGAACGAAGACAGCGTCCGACATACCTCACGACTGATTTAACAACTAAGAAAACTGCAAAGACGTTTAGCAAATGTTTTAAAAACTCATCAGATTGTCCTGGCCCTAAGAAAGATTTCCATCAGAAATTCACTCAAAGACCAATCCAGTTCAGAAGCACCAAAATGGAGAGGAAATTGCAAGGTAACTTAAAGCGGTAAAAAGTAAGAAAGCATCTTGTGAGGACAGAATTGTGCAGAGTTCCTGAAATCAGCTGGCCCAGAGACCTTTAGAAAACACATCGATCATGAAAGACATCTGGCAAGCTGAGAAAATGCCAGACGATTGGGAAACTGCATTGACATATCCACTGCATAAAGAGGGAAACAGAACAGAAGTTGATAACTATAGAAGGATTTTTCGTCTTCTTGCCCCATATAAAATTTTAGGTCATTGTCTCTTGGACCAATAACAACAATTTTAAAGCAAAACTGGCGAGTATCAATAGGAACTTAAATACAGATCTTGCCCAGAACAATTTTTAGTTCTGGCCCTCTTTTTCATTCTGATTATTTGGTTCAGAATTTCGTAGATTTTAAAAAGGTTAATAACTCAGTGGGTCATAAATCTCTCTTCCAGATTATAAAAAAACTAGGTCTGGACCCCAAAACCACTGAAAATTTTAGCGAAATATTACATAATGGTACAAAATCTAAGATAAAATTCAGGGGAGAAATTTCGAAAAATTTTGAAATTAAAAAAGGAATGTAAGAAAGTGTTGGAATTCTCAGTTGTTTTTCAACTGTGCCTTAAAAAGTATAACCAAAGACTGGCGGAAATTAAAATCAGAGCTTAAAATTGGAGGCCAATCAAATTACGAAGAACCAGTATACTGACAAGCTGCTTAGATTGTGAAGATGACCTATCGATTCTATGTCAGGACCCATAGACAGCAACAACACAAACAGAATTTATTGAAGAAGCATCAGAAAAAGTGGGGCTTCAAATAACGTTTGATAAACAGAAAATACACGTCGAGCAGCAACCTGGCACCAAAAATTCTAGAACCTAAATACGGAAAAATTGAGGAAGTTGCCAGTTCAGTTATTTAGGCAAAACCATTCGAAACAGGTCTCGGGAAGCGTGGTCCTGAAAGAATTAAAGTAATGAGAGAACACAGGAAAGCTAAAACAAAACTCTGAAAATTCCCCTTGTTGGGTATCGAGTGATCCAGTACAAGTCAAACGTCAAAAACAATAATAAAAACAAGAACGAAAATTCATTTTTTCTCTCTGTACGTTAGAAAAAGTTGAAACATGTGGCCTGTTTCTTTCATCATTAATAACATGGCACCGTACGTACCACTTGAAGAATATTTTGCTATAACGTTGTTTCTGCAGCCGAGCATTTCTTCTTCTTCTTCTTTTTCTTTTCCTTGGTCGTTACCCTAGCCTGTTAATTATTAGCTTTGGTAATGATTGTGACTGAGGGTGACTGGATGGCCCCTCTATCGCCTACACATTTGGTATCTGTCGTCGTCTCCTCTCTTTCCCCCACGATTTACTCTTTCTTATGTTGATGAATGAACCTGTAAAAGAATTTTGAAATTAATTTCCAGCGCAAAGAAGCGAGTTTGTACAAAAGCAGAGAGATTGTAGAAAATGATTTTTTTTTAACTTCCGTGACGACGAAGAGCACTGTTTTATGCAGTTTACAGCCATAAGGTCAGATAAATAATGAAATAAACAGAAAACCCAGTTGCATCGATAACAAAGTCATTCGAGACGGAGGACAAACTCGGATTAGAGAAGGATGAGGAAGAAGTTTACTCATGCTCTTTCCGAGGAACCATATCGGCGTCTGCCGGAAGTGATTCAGAGAAAATCTGAAAAATCCTTGATGTCAGGACCGGGATATGAACCTCTATCCTCCAGAATGTGAGTCGAGAGTCTTTAAGCCTCCTCTGCTACGGTGGGCCGTAAGCGACCCAGTTCAAAGTTATATTTCGCGTCATGGCTAACCTAAAGGGCGCTCCGTGGCGTCGTCCAAGGGCACCTCCTCCTCACTCGTGAGGAAGCCGTTGACCCGATCACATCGATAATGTACGTACACTGCTTCACTTATTCCCCCTTTTCGTCGGATCTGACCAGACGGCAGTACAAACGTATCAGGTCGGATGCGACCCCACTGTAGTATGTATTTGCGTTCGACAATTTTTATGTCTGTACCAGATTTTCGTTTGTGTGTGTAATGTCTATAGTAAAGTAGTTCATTTATGATTTCAGAAAAATTGCATTCAACACAATTTTTTCAACCCCTGAAGATATTTTGGGAGACTTCCAACGTCAATGCCTCGAAGATGATGACGACGTTGACGATGTTGCATCTGGAAACGACAATGAAGTCGCATCTGAAAATGAAGATGAGATCCTGCCCGAAATACAGGTTTCAGATGACTTTGATATGTACAATGATATCGCAAGCAGATCAAACGACGAACAAGAATATGACGCAGCCGACCGTCAATTTGAGTTGGGAAAAGATGGAGAAAGTATTTGGACGAACAAATCTGTTCGTTCTATGTTCGTCAGAGGTCCGCCTATAAATGTTATCAAAGGGAACCCTGGAGGTTGTTGGAAAAACTGATATCCTGGAATTGATTTCACTTTTCATCACTGAGGAAATGATACAAACAATTGTGATGCACACAAATGAAGAGTCAGATCGCGTATGTTGCAATTACAATAAAGACTATTCGTCAAATGGTAGCACGGATGACGTCGAATTTAGTGTTTACCGGCCTCCTATTTATGAGCGGAGCTTTGAAAAGAATGACACTGAATACAGTTGAAATATTCAGAAAATGCACGGGCCTCCGATTTTTCGCCCCTCTATGTGTCTCTCACGATTCCAGTTCGTTCTGCAACATTGACGCTCTGACGATGAAGACACAAGAGAAGAACGTAAACAAAATGACAAATATGCTGCCTTTCGGGAGATTTGGGATCTATTCAACGCCAACTTTGCCAGATATTTTGCTCCCACGTAATTCGTTATCGTCGATGAGACTGTAGTAGGGTTCCGACGACGCTGTCCTTTCAAAGTGCATCTCCCATCCAAACCGGATGAGTACGGTCTAAAAATAATATAACTTGTTGATGCGAAATGCTTTTATTTCTGTGGCGGAATACCATTCGTGGGTAAAGAAACCACAAAAATGGTGATTTGTCCTTACCAACGTAATATGTTGTGAAAATTAAAATTAGCGAACCACTTAGTGGCAGTGGTCGGAATACCACCGCTGATAATTGGTTTTTATCGATTAAGTTGGTTGAAGAGATGGGAAAAAAAGAAAAAAAAAGACTAACGTACGTCACTACTCTGCGAAAAAACAAGCAGCAGATTCCTCCATCGTTATTAACCAACGTCCCTGTCTCGACTTCAGCATTTGCTTACGATGATGAAAAAACGCTCATAGGAGACGATACCAAGATAAATAAAAAATTCGTCCTGATATTACCAATGCATTTCGATGAGAAGGTAGACAGTGTCTCGAAAGTACCAGAAATAATTCGATTTTACAAAATGACTAAAGGAGGAGTCGATGTGTTAGAGAAATTTTGCCGTTCTTCGTCCACGAAGAGGAAAAGCAATCCATGGCCGATGCGCTGCTTTCATGGTTCTTTGATATCGCTGGGGTAAGCAGCCTGATTCTTTACATATGGAAGCTGAACACGGAGCCATATCCCAATACAATCCATACGACTTTCCTCAAAAGCTTATCCACTGCGTTGGCTACTGCGTGGACGGAGAAGAGATTCGTTAACGAACGTCTTCCTAGGTATTTGAGAGCGAATATAGAACAACTGGGTAAAAAGCTCACCAGACCTGCTACTTCTTCGGCCGCCAGCACGACCAAAAAACGGAGACGGCGCGATTTCTGCGTCATCGACAGGAAAGGAAATTCGTATTGTACTTCCTGTGGGAAATCAATGTGTGGGGAACATAAAATTGTAATATGCCCCGACTGTTCCTCGATCTACGATGAAGAGTGTTTGTGGTAAACAATTCTGATTATTCTCTTGCCTTTTTTGGTTAGATTTATGTTGTTTTGTTTGTCGAATTCTATATTTTATTATGTGGCGTAAGAGTTGTGTATTTTGTGTAGTAGCTTGTCGATGTATTTTGAGCCTGCAACTGTAAGGGCTGAATTTACCGGACTGTCTGAAACTGTAACAACTGAATTTACTAGACTGAGGTTACCAGCAGGCCGGTGTGGTCGAGCCGTTCTAGGCGCTACAGTCTGGAACCGTGCGACCGCTACGGTCGCAGGTTCGAATCCTGCCTCGGGCATAGATGTGTGTGATGTCCTTGGGCTAGTTAGGTTTACGTACCGGGTGATCAAAAAGTCAGTATGAATTTGAAAACTTAATAAACCACGAAATAATGTAGATAGAGAGGTAAAAAATGACACACATGCTTGGAATGACATGGGGTTTTATTAGAACCAAAACAAAACACCTCATATGTGAAAGATCTCTTGCGCGCGTCGTTTTGTGATGATCTTGTGCTCAGCCGCCACTTTCTTCATACTTGGCCTCCCAGGTCCCAAGACCTCAGTCAGTGCGATTATTGGTTTTGGGGTTATCTGAAGTCGGAAGTGCATTGTGATCGACCGACATCTCTAGGAATGCTGAAAGACAACATCCAACGCCAATTCCTCACCATAATTCCGGACATGCTTTACAGTGCTGTTCAAAACATTATTTCTCGACTACAGCTATTGTTGAGGAATGATGGTGGATATATTGAGCATTTCCTGTAAAGAACATCATCTTTGCTTTGTCTTACTTTGTTATGCTAATTATTGCTATTCTGTTCAGATGAAGCGCCATCTGTCGGACATTATTGGAACGTTTGTATTTTTTTGGTTCTAGTAAAACCCCATGTCATTCCAAGCATGTGTGTCAATTTGCACCTCTCTAACTACATTATTCCGTGATTTATTCAGTTTTCAAATTTATACTGACTTTTTGATCACCCGGTAGTTCTAAGTTCTAGGGGACTGATGACCTCAGCAGTTAAGTTCCATATTGCTCAGAGCCATTTTTTGAGGTTACCACTTATATGTAAATAAAACTTTTATTTGATTTCGTTTCGGTCTAATTCATGTGCATCTTGTAGTATCATTACCGAGGTCATCAGTACCCCAGAACTTAGAACTACTTAAACCTAACTAAACTAAGGACATCACACACATCCATGCCCGAGATAGGATTCGAACCTGCGACCGTAGCGGTCGCGCGGTTCCAGACTGTAGCGCCTAGAACCGCTCGGCCAATCCTGCCGGCTCATTGGTCTCTATTTTCCACATGCTAAAGGTTTTTTTTAACACATAGCTCAATAAACACGTATGTCGGATTCGACCAAACAGTAGCGTATGTCTGATCTGAAACCACCGTAGTAGAGGAGGGTTAAAAAAGATGCATCATCTCGCTTAGCTGATATCATAGGCAGAGAAAATTTAAAAAAAGGTCGATGCTCGGAATCTTATTTTCTGGCATACCGATCTACTTGAAGACAATTCTTTTTTTATTTCTGTTTCTCGTATAAACAAAATGAAAATTAACATTAATAATATAAACATTTCGTAAATTAGAGTCATTATTTTGTTGAAGTCCCGTGTACTACAATCAACATTCATTAAAGTATTTTGACCATCTTGTTTAGGAAACAAGCCCGTACCGTTGTCGGTGGGAAACGAAGCACGTGCAGTTCCTACTTTTTTATGTTTTATTTCGCGTGTTACGCCGCGCTACTACAACTGCGCGTTACGCAATCGGGAGGCCGCCCACGCCACTTAGCCATGCCCTTTAAACCACATGGCGAAACAATTTGAGAGGAATGAACCATTCTGTTTGAATGTCTTCGCAAAGGTCTCCGTACTGCTCTCGCGTAATTCTAGGCCGCTGAGGATATCGCAGGACCAAATTAGGTCGGCCGAAGTGGAACCGGCCGCTGCCACCGGAAGCGAGCAGACGACGCTCGCAGACGAAACTGAGGAGACCGCGGCGCACGAAAGCCTCGCGGAGCGGACATGTGCCTTGAAATTACCGCGTCTCCACCGGGGAACGGGGTAGAGTCTGCCGGCGAGATTAGGGGGCCATCTCTCCATTATGCTGCCTCGCCTCCCGTATTACCGCCTGCATTAAACAGCAGCCGGGAATCCTGCCGACTTCCGCCGCCGTATTACAAGGCGATCCACGGGGCGAAACCGTCGTGGGGGGACCCTCGCCCTCTATTCAACTTTTATGTGTGCGTATTAAGTACGCACCATGATATTCTTTGAATTGTAATAACCTCGCTGTTGAAAGAGCTCACGGGCAAAATACCACAAATTTGTGAGCTCGGACAGCACTCATTTGCTTTTTTCTTCTTCTTTCCCTGTCTGAAGGAATGGACGGTGGCTGATACCAGGCTTGTCAAATTTTAATGCGACGTCACGTAAGACAACTGCACAGTAAAATGTAAGCCTATTACTCCCTTAAGTGCTGGAAATCATGGGTCTTGTGACGTCGATATCAGCGAGGGGGTGGCGGGTCGACTCCCCTTTGCCGGCGACACGTACTGATTCAGTACTGGCGCACGTCGGGAAAATGAAGAGAAGAATCTTTAATTTTCTGAATGGCCCTTTGATACCTGCAACTGTCAGTTTTTTTAAATATTTGCATAATGTTGCATAATTTCGGTCTTAGGTCATTTATTACAAAACAATGTTAATTCTTTTTACTTAGTAGTGGCTAAACAGAAAATAAGTTGCACCCGATATAGTGACTTATGGAAGGTAATTGTTAAGTCTTTGCTTAGGTAATATCTGCTATGGCACATATTGTCAAAAGTGTTAATACAAAGCGCTTAGCCTGTACCTAGAGTACACTGCATATTTAGAAACGTGATACACAGGTATCATAGCCTTACGTATCTATCTAATATCTTGCGTATAGGGGTCTGGAGCAATATGTAACCTTAATGACGTTTCGCCTATGCGAATGTGTAATCTACCGGTTGCAATAAAATACAGTAGTATTTTACACGTACATATTATTGTAAGATCACACCATCTTAAGGTAAAACTTTCAATGAACATCAAAACTTACGAAATAAGAAATTCCGAAACAATATTGTATTCGATCTACGACAAATATTAGTAGAGCCTTTGACTTCGTCAGTGTTGTCATTTTGACACAGAATGCAGCCTCAGTATTGACGAATTCAAAAAATTGGCTCTGAGCACTATGGGACGTAACTTCTGTGGTCATCAGTCCCATAGAACTTAGAACTACTTAAACCAAACTAATCTAAGGACATCACACACATCCATGCCCGAGGCAGGATTCGAACCTGCTACCGCAGGGGTCGCGCGGTTCCAGACTGTAGCGCCTAGAACCGCTCGGCCACTACGGCCGGCTGACGATTACAAAGATACCTTAATGCTAAGACGCGGTTTTAATAAACAGACGAAAATATTACCATATTTTATTATTCAATTATAACTGCTATAGTAGGCTTCTCCTAGCCCTATATGCACGCTAATAGACAGGACTAAGAAACAAAAGTTAATTATGACACACGATACACAACCGCTCGCCCGAAGAAAGATCCCTACCGAAGAACTGCAAAAGTTGTACAGACCACACGAACATACAACAAAGGAATGATGAGTAACCCGCTGAATTACAGATCCATATCATTGACTATTTTCAGTAGGTTTTTAGAACATATACTGAGTTCAAACGTTCTGGTTTACATCGAAGACAACAATCTATTGACACAGACTCAGCACGGATTCAGAAAATACCGATCTTGTGAAACAGAACTAGCTAATTATTCTCAAGAAGTAATGAGCGCTATCGACGTGGTATGTCAAACTTTTTCTATGTTTAAAGATTTCCAGAATGCTTTTGACACCGTTTCTCAGAAGCGACTTCTAATCAAACTGCGTGCCTATAGAGTGTCGTCTCAGTTGTGCGACTGGATTCGTGATTTCCTGACAGAAATGTCACATTTCGTAATAACCGACGGAAAATTATCGAGTAAAACAGAAGTGATATCTGGAGTTCCACACGGAAATGTTTTCGGCTCTCTGCCATTCCTAATTTATATTAACGATTTTGTTCGATGTAAGGTTCGTCAGTTATGCAAAACACCGTTTTTCCAAGTTCCCAAACACGTTTTCATCAGTGTGTTTCAGTTTTATTTAATCTTTACATTCGGTTTGCATGATTTTGCCGGACCACTTGCGTGCTGTTTCTTACTGGTAACTTGTCATGTTTTCGTGTGGCAAGCCCTTAAACATGACAAGCTAACAATAAGAAATAACACGCAAGTGGTTCTCCAAAACCATGTAAACCGAATATAAAGATTAAATAAAACAGAAACCCACTGATGATGGCACAGAGGTGCTGAAACATGTCTGGGAACTTGGAAAAACGACGTTTTCATAACAGGTGGAACATACATCCAACAATTTAACTGCAAACACGAAAAACACAAAGAGCTACAAATCCAAATGATGAATTAACAATTTTGGAAACAATCTGAGCAACCCTCTTAGATTTTTTTTACAGATGATGCTGTCATTTACCGCCCAATAAAGTCATCAGAAGAACAAAACCAATTACAAAAATATTTTGATCAAATATCCGTACGCCCCGAGACGTGGCAATTGACTAACAAATAAAATGTGTGAGGTTATGCACACGAGTACCACTAGAAATCCTCTAAATTTCGGTTACACGATACCTAGCATAAATTATAGGCCGTCAGTATAACTGAATACCTTGGAATTATAATTAGGAACATCTTAAACTAGAAAGATCACATAAATGTTGTTTTGGGGAAAGCGAAACAAGTAACGCGTTTTATTGGCCGAAAACTTAGGAGACGCAACCGGTCTATTGAAAGGACTGCTTACTCTATGCTTGTTCGGAGTAATCTAGAGTCATACGCTATCCTTACCAGGTAAGATTGGCGAAGGTCATCGAAAAAGTTCGAAGGAAAACTGCTCGTTTTGTATCACGAAATAAGGTAAGAGTGTCAGAGATATGATACGAGAATTTGGGTAGCAATCATAAAAAAAAGATATTTTTCGTTGTGGCGAGATATTTTCACGAAATTTCAACCACAAGGTTCCTGCTCCGAATGCTAAAATACTCTGTTTACGCCCAAATTCATAAAGAGAAATTGTATTTGTGATAAAATAAGAGAAATCAGAACTCATTCGAAAAGATTTGACTGTTCGTTCTTCGCGCTTACTGTTTAAGAATGGAATGATAGAGAAAGAGTCGTAAGATGGCTCGATAAACACTCTGCATGGTACTTAAGTGTGAATTGCTGAGTAATCATGTAGAAGCTAATTATGTACATATATATAATTTTCATAAATATTCAGTGTACCACAATTTCTTTCACTTTAATGGCAACATCTGCCATCGCTAATGTTTTTTGATAAAAGAGTTAACAAACGTATCTAATAAGTTATCTGACGTTACTTACGTTCTCTTTAGTAACTGATTTGAACATTAACTAGAAATGATGTATTGAAGAATTAATAGAAAGACCTTTTTCTCAGAGTATTTGAAAATGGTTCCAGACCTAACTTTTGCAACAGGACAAAAATGAAATAAAACTTAAGAATTGCAGACACCATGATGTCTTTCAAAATACCCATAGCAACTGTAAAATAGTATAAAAGGAAATCTACAATCTTTCAGATAGTCACATTTTTAGACATTCCAAAGTATCATGCGCTTAGCCTATTTATTTATATAGGGTGTTACAAAAAGGTACGGCCAAACTTTCAGGAAACATTTCTCACACAAAAGTAAAAAAAATGTTATGTGGACATGTGTCAGGAAACGCTTAATCTCCATGTTAGAGCTCATTTTAGTTTCGTCAGTTTGTACTGTAATTCCTCGATTCACCGCCATGATTTCATACGGGATACTCTACCTGTGCTGCTAGAACATGTGGCTTTACAAGTACGACAAAACGTGTGGTTTATGCACGATGGAGCTCCTGCACATGTCAGTCGAAGTGTTCGTACGTTTCTCAACAACAGATTCGGTGACCGATGGATTGGTAGAGGCGGACAAATTCCAAGGCCTCCACGCTCTCCTGACCTCAACCCTCTTGACATTCACTTCTGGGGACATTTCAAAGCTCTTGTCTACGCAACCCCGGTACCAAATGCAGAGACTCTTCGTGCTCGTATTGTGGACGGCTGTGATACAATACGAGATTCTCCAGGGTTGCATCAGCGCATCAGGGATTCCATGCGACGGAGGGTGGATGCATGTATCCTCGCTAACGGAGGACATTTTGAACATTTCCTGTAACAAAGTGTTTGAAGTCACGCTGGTACATTCTGTTGCTGTGTGTTTCCATTCCATGATTAATGTGATTTGAAGAGAAGTAATAAAACGAGCTGTAACATGGAAAGTAAGCGTTTCCGGACGCATGTCCACATAACAAAATTTCTTTCACTGTGTGTGAGGAATGTTTCCTGAAAGTTTGGCCGTATCTTTTTGTAACACCCTGTACAGAGCAGACTTTCTTGAACATAGGAGTTTACGAAACCGTTAGCATATTTTTTAGATATTCCTTTCTTTTTACGTCATTAGGAGCAAGCGAGAAGCGTGAATGAACTTAATTAGCTAATGCTTTTTCTTCCCTATTCTCTTACAATCACCTTCTTGTTGAATTTGCATCTACGTTTCTCTGTTCTTTATATCTGCAGGAACCGTAAATAGTCAATCAAAATTTTCAGTTTAGTTCCGAACCGTGTAATGTTCTATTGGATGACTTTTTCCTGAAAGTTTTTTTCAATTTCAAGCAGCAATTTCTATTAACTTGCATTTACAGTAAAAGATTAAAAATAATTTCATAATCATAAATCTGCAAAATCTATGTCGTCTCTTCGAAACTGAAGGACTTTTTTCTCAGAAAATGTAATTAATGACATCGTCTTTTCTTTCAGGTCCTTGTTTTGCAGAGTGGACTGAAAATCTGTCACAGGATTAATCTTTTTGTCTTTTCTTACATTTTTATTTAGAATTATAAAGTTTTCCATTGTGTATAACGTCGCATTATTAATTAAAGAGCTGCGATACCTTAGTTTTCTTTTCCATTACGCTGACTTACGTTTTGAGCTATTGTAGGTGATTCTATGAAATTGTTACTATTCTTATCTTATTCTTAACGCTGTCATATCTTAATGCGGAATTTTGTGGCAGAACACTGTAGTTTCTTCTCGAGTGACGTAATATTGCTGATCTTTCTCTGTTACGCTAATTGTTTTTAGTTGAGCACGAAAAAATAAAAAATTTGGTAACAGTACTGATCGCACTTCGAACTGTTGAATACTCACTCGTTTGGTAAATGCTTTGCGGGAAAGCAGGTCAAAGACAATGAAAAGGATTACTTATTTATTTGGTCCCAAATATCATGACAGGGAATATTTCTCTTTTTTATCACCAGGTCGATGTTACAGTTCGTATGTAGTTTCTGAAGTTAGACGGGTCTGTAGACGTTATACCACGAAGCAGTATAAAGTAGGATATCCGTTATAGGGAAGGCGAATGGAAAACTTCTTCATCGAGAGGGTTTGTGAAAGCACTGTGAATCTGTACGTGTAACTAAAATATACTTGTCTGGCCAATTCCGGAGTGGTCTTTGATAGTAAACTAACATTGTTCTCTTGATTTCATGTAGGGTAAATTTCCAGAATCAATATACGAAAAAGGTTATTTAGCAGTTCTACCGCCTTGTTATACATGTCCCCTGCAGATCACGAGAAAAAAAAGATCGCTCATGAAGTGTTTTTCACTACACTTGCAAACGGAAAATGACAGAGAGTCATTAATGCTGATACCAAGAAACCTCTTCGATGTACCGACAAAATGGCTTGCGCGGTTTATACGTAGATATTTTACATCCTGATGCAGTAGATGGTTGATTGTTACATGTAGCACATTATGGAACAATCGTTATGTTATCAACAGCTGACTGAGTTTGTATCAAATGTATACATGCACTGCCTGTTGTGTATTTTAGAACAAACTGTTATAAAAAATATGAATTTGACCTGGTTGTAGTGGCATGCTACTGGGAAATCCTTAGAAGCTCTATGGATACATCGCGTGTAAGGTGATTGGATGGCGCGCCTCTATCATGGTGAATGGTTTAGTAAGTTTTAACCATCACTTTGTCATTTTTGTTCTGTATTTAAATTGTTTCAGAAATTTTCCCATGACCATTGAAGACTTTAATTTATTCGTGTTGCGATTAGAACACAGTAAACATCACGACACCGCTGCAGGGAAGTGCATCGACCCTTCTAAAATAATGCTCGTAGAGTACGAACTCTCCTTATATTTGTTTGAGGGGAAAACGGATGCTACGAATTATCAAAACTTGTGATAGCTTCCTCGTTTACTTTCTTATTTCTACAATAGTAGTTTTGTAATTCACTTAAAAAAACAATTTGAATGCATGGTGCTCCGCACATTGCATAAATTTCTAACATTTGTTCTTAGCTCAACATAAAAGTAAGATACAGTTATTCACATCCGGTCTGTAATTGAAATAGTCCTAACAGGGTGTAGAAAACGTGCTGTATCTTTTGATGATGAAATGAGGCGACCGACTGGATTATAAACTAATTTTCACGTTACGTCGTTCATGGAACTTAAGAAAAAAATATATAATTCAATATCACCGAGCCCGACGTCCAAAATGGTAATGTGGCGTCGGTACTGCAGTGTGAATAAACGCCAAAAACAATGCGTTTCGTGGTAAGAATAAACTCAGCTAGTAACAAATGGACAAAAGTAAAGTGTACAGCAACAACAACAAAATAACAGCCGAAAGTGAACCTGTCGCTAAGTTCGTGAACATTATTTAACAGTAATCTGCATTTATACACACCTGATGAAAGTACTCAAATATATATCAGAGAGCACTCCACTTAAGATTAACAAATCCGTAAATTACTATTGTGTTGCAAGACTACTCACCGTTGCGACATTTCTCTAAGAAAATAACTTATCGCACCAAATTTTGATATTTCAACTTGAGTACTTCGGCCTTTGTGTTGATATCCACTCTGTCTCCAGATTTCAGTGTCCACAAAAGAGAGGAAAATTCTCTCCCGTGAAATTTCTATGTTTCACTCAACAAAAAGGCAATACTCACTGTCAACTTTGAAACTTCAAGCAGCGAAAACTCTTTCTCGTGTGACACAAAAATATGTAAGTAATTCCAACATTGCCTTGGTATCAGGACCAGCAACTAAATAAACTATTAATTTGTTGACTAAGGTTTCCGTCAGAATTACTTATAACATTTCTATTAGTAACTTTACCTTCAGTCTCCAGCCATTATCTACATTAGAACGTGCGATATTATTAAGAGAACATGAAATACCAATCTTCCAAACGATTTATCTGTACAGATTAACTTAGTGCAACAAATCTTTTATTACCTACCTGCATTTGTAATGTTTGGCGGTAAATAAAAAAATTGTTTTTCATCAGATCAATAAAACAAATGTTATTTGACGGAATGATGTCTTGGTACATTCGAAATTCGATAGCAGTCTTTAGTTGGTTATACATAAATGTATTATGTGTTCATATGCTGTGTCTCTTCAGAGATCATAACGCTACAACTAAATGCATAGATACTGTATTGATAAAAGTCTCAGACGTCTTCACACTATTTTGTAAATTATTGATATGTCATCACCTAACTGCTTTACTGAATCATGAATCATTTTTGAAAAGAGAAGGTAGCTGATGCTTATCAGCAATGTATAAAATAGTGTGATAATGTCTGTGGCCTATATTACTACAGTATATACGTATTTAGTTGTAGCATTACGATCTCTGAAGAGACGCAGCGTATGAACACATGATAAGCAACTGAGGCTCCCATTAAAATTTTATGTTTGAACAACTAATGCGTCAATCGAATTTTGATTGTATCCAAGACAATCGTAGAGTCAAATAAATTTTGTTTTATTGAACCGATGGAAAAAGAAATGCATTTAGTGCAGTAAAACATTAAAGAAGCAGTTATATCAGAAAAGCTTTGTTATACGTTGTACTGTAATACGTGCAGAGAAAATGTTTGAAAATTTTGTATTTGATGTTCTGTTAATAAAATAGAGCTAGTCACTAAAAGGGATATTGCATGCAGCTCTGGCAGAAACCTCAATTACCTAACTTCAAAAATGTGTCTCGGCACAGTGAGAGTTTTCTCCGCATAGTCTCCTTTTTGTTCTTCGATAACTATAACTCGCAGTTCTATCAGTTCGACCAACATGGAAAGTAAATTACGAAGAATAAACCTTACCCGCGCTGACTACAATTGCCATGCAGCAGCGCTGCTCAGTCGATGCTGGAATACTACTTATTCCTGTTTTAATGTACCTGTCAAAACATGTCGATAAACCGGATATCGCATGGGGGTACTTTTGGGACTGCTATTATAATTTTGCTTGTATTGGGAAAGAAATAGACGTTTTCCGTCGACAATGGCTGTCGGTAAAAGATGTTATGTGCAGCATTTGTTTATATTCATTTGTTCTAACGCCACGCACTTTAAAATGTAATCCGTAACCATCATCAATGATTTCAACAGAATTAATCTTTGTGAGTTCATCTTTTTGTAGACGTTTCGAGGTCAATGATTTCCACAGACGAATAACCTGTACTGGTTTGGTGACAATTAGGTTCTTAAAATGATTCACGACTATGTAACAGACATTGTCACAATGAATAAGATTTATCTATGCTTCATGTTTGTCGCGCATTACCAGATGTCAAACATTCTTTATTAAGTAACAGAATATCCATATTGGACTACAACAGGAAACAACCTAAAAAAATATTTTCGCTGACGTTCACATTTTGTAAGATGGAGAACGTAGGTAACAAGTTAAAACATCGATAAACATTCTTAAACTGTCTTGGAAAATGCTGAACGTACTATTGCTTGCTGAGTGTGATAGGAGAAAATTTCTGTAAGTAAATTTGTTGATTGTCGTGTCTTGCTCTGGTACATGTCAACTTCGGTAAATTCCTACATAGCCCCTGCCCACCGAATGATACGGCATCACTTCTTATGTCGTTTAGCCGTCAAAAGGTTTTCCGATCTCTGTCTACACTGTTGCATTTTATCGTTTGCAATGTGTAATATTTAGCGCTTGTCTTATGTTTATGTGCTTCTGTCTGCGCTTTAGAGAGCGATTTTAAACTTTCAGCAGGAATTTCTTTTTCGCTACTTATATAATATTTTATTTATTTGTTTATAAACCGTCCCGTCTCCATAGTTAAAGTAGTCTTTTAGAAGACATCCATTTTGGAATAATATTTTAGAAATGTGTCATTCTTGGTCTTATTATTTAGTGTTCCTTATTATGTGGCACACACACACACACACACACACTCACACACACACACACATCATATCACATCACAGTAGAAGCGCCTGCGAGGAAGGTAACAACGTCCATAGTAGTAAATTACGCCACGTTATTGGTATCATGTGTTTTCTATAACCACGAAGGGTAAAAATAGATTACAAGAAAATTTTAAATAATAAAAGACTGAGTTTTTTATTTTTTGTTCAGCCACATATATTTCAAAACCTTCTGTATGGCATGCATTTAATTACTACCTTACATAAAAATAATTTTTTGGCGATAATATCACAGTTTGTTAATGTTAAGAGTTTTCTGATTGTTTGTACTTGCAGTTAGTGTATTATAAAATTAAATAAATAAACTGTAGCTAAGTTTATTCTACGCAAGTAATATCGTTTCTTCAAACAACATACTTGGAATAGTTCATGCTCTGTGGAGAACGTTGCATGTTAATAACTGAATGTTTGTTAGCAAAACTGATTTCCTTTGTTTTTTCGTGAAACATTTTTTCAAAAACTTAACATAGACTCGTTAAGACATGTGATTTCAGTTGTTCATTTCTGGGGCGTTAGACATATCTGCTTGTAAAATATAAAGATTTACAGACTGTTTTGTTTAATGACTTTAATTTTCATTGTGGCCTAATATACGGATGCGCTCACTTGAATCAACACTTCGTTTTTGAAAATAAATTTGTGTATTGTGGTTTTCGGCTCTTTCTGTGACTGATGATGAAAGAAAACCCAAACTTTGCCAAGCATGGATCAAATTGAAAATCAACTGTTGAGGAAAATAACTGGGGCAGTAGTCAAAATAGTGCATGAAAACTGAACTAGCAGTCTGTGTGCAAATTCATAATGTTTTCTTATGTTTTATGTTTCAGTGGTAAAATAACTAAAATTTGTTTGTGTGAGCACGTTCGATTCTGAATGACATTACTAAAACTTCATGTTTGTTGGTGGTTCCAGCGGAAACATTATAACTGTCATCTACACCAGCAATTGATGTAACATAAGGAATCAGGAGGTACTCGATACAGTTGTCGCGGAACGGAATGCGTGGAAAACACTAAAAGGAACACGATTGTTGGGCGGATTATAAGAAATCAGGGAGTAACTTCCATGGTATTAGGACAGGGTCAAAGAGGGAAAAAATTGCAGGAAAAGACAGAAATTAGATTATAATTGCAACTTTGGGTGTCAGTGCAATTCTGAGGTAAAGAAATTGGCACAAGACAGGAAATATTGGCGGACCGCGTCAGATCAGTCAGAAGATTTAGAGTGTCTCTTTTTTAAATCACAAGCTAAAATTCGACACAGAATTAAATTTCTTTCTGTGGGCGATGCAAAGTTGTGAAAGATTTAAATGTCAATGTATAGTATTGAAGTTAGAAACTTGCGAGGGTAGATGTACTCGCATTGTTTTGCTAAAGTTAACGTCATTTGCCTTTTACTCACACGTTCACCCTTCTCTATCCGATCGTTGCAGAAGCAAGATTCGTAACTTCATTATTCTACATGCTTACGGGTTGTAAAATAAAACTAATTACTGAATGGTATCTTATTTCTTAAAATCAATCAGATACACTATCTGAAGCTATAATTTATAAATATAAAACGTATTTTTATGGTTCACAGAGGCAACAAAAGCCGTCAGATGGAGCCAGACTGTTCAATGACTAAATGATTCGAACTTCGTTTGTGCTCTTTTGTTAATCATTCTCGTAATAGAGAAAGAACATGTCTTCTTCACAACCTAAATCCGACTGTATTAACTTTACGTTAATACACTGTGCAAATCTTACGGTAAGAGTCGCTGAACAATGACGCCGGACAATTAAAACACGTTGTCCTGAGACTAAGAATATTTTTATGGGTGTCACTAATAGGTATTATTAATCATATTTGTTATTCATTTCAAATCATCAATAGCTGATTGTGAAATATATAAATGATGCTCATATATTCTGTACATAAGCCCATCGCTGTTGGAATGTGCTTTTTTGGCGCGTAAAAATAGACAAACGGAACTACGTATTATTCGGATTTTTTAATGTCCTTTGGTTGGAGAATCTTCCTCTGTAGACCTGTCTCTATCGAGAAGGTGCGTTTCAGACTAATGACCGAAAGTAAAAAGAAATCAGACAGTTGCTTAATTTCTGAAATATAACAATAGTGTCGTTTGCCTCTTAACCCCTTCAGACACACAGATGTATTTTGTTATTCCCATTCAATACGCATCCATTGGTATTTCTACTCATTTGACGTCACACTCCATTTTTATGCATCCCGCACAAATCTCTGATCTCTCTGTCCGCTGTATTATGATTAACAATACACTCTTACTGTGGAAGTCCCAAAAAGTATCTTCCTTTTACCTCTTTCCACTCATTAGTAATTTACTTCCTTACTAGTTTGGTCACACAAACCGCAGTCGGTCATTGGCCTCGTCAGTCAGCCTATTGCATCTTCATCTGTCGATGTTGTCTTCTTCAGCTACTCCCACCATCCACCTATCTTCTGTGACCCCGTCAATCCATGTGAGCCGTGGTCTCCCCCTCGATCCGTCACCTCTGATATCTTCTTCCACCATATGAAAGGTGATCTGGCCTTCTCTGTACATAACATGCCCGTACCACCACAGCCTCCTCTCTATAATCGCAACCACAATGTCTAGCGATTTGTACAAGTCCTGTTATTTGCGGTTTTGCATTTTTCTCCAGTCGTCTCCATGCTTCTCTGAACCAAATATCTGCCTCAGAAAAACATTTTCAAAAATTTGGAGTTTTCTTCCTATTTTTTGTGGCACAGGCCAGATCTCTGCTCCGTATACGACGACAGTTTGCGTTACTGTCCTGTAGATCCTAATATTCGTGAATCACGAGAGAAGCCGGGACTTAAGCAGCTTTCCGAGCTTGAATTCTTGCCATTATTTCCTTGACTCTGTCTTTCCTTTCACTAACTAATGCCTCAAGATATTTGAACTCTTTTACCCTTTCAACGATTTTACCATCCACAACTAAAGATCTGTCATCGTTCTCTCCGCCCACTAACAAATATTTGGTCTTATCCATGTTCATCTTCACTCTTCCCATTGTTTCTTCCATTAGAGCTCTTGCCATCCGAACCACATCTTGTTCATTCTGTGATATTTTAAAACTACATCATCCGCAAAGGACAGGGTGTTGATCCATCTACCAGCTGTATTTCTGTATGTACCTACGGCACACACAGAATGCGAATAAATATTATGTCTTCTTTTTAAAACGGTAGTGTTCGTTTACTAATTACCTATACCTTAATTTGCTGTTACGTCTCTTTTGTTAAATTTCCGTGAAATCTGTGTAGAAAATTTAATTATGGAAGTTTAATTTTTTTACAATATAGAAGACGCAGATGTTATAACATTGTAAGATGACATACTCTAATATAATTTTTGTACTTAACAACGTTACTCTTTTTGCAAACATGTGCATAAAATGTTTTGTTTACAGTTCCAGAGCAAGAAAGATAGAGCTTTTCCATTTTGAGTTCATATTCTCTCGAGTATCTATTTGAACTCTCTTGAGAACGAAATGTAAGAAAATTACAGAATCTGTTACACTCGACACTACGCTGTTACGACGTTTGTGCGGTAAGTTCTTCAATACAGCTTTCTTTGACAGCATGCAGAGACTAAAAATATACGAATTACTTTCAGGTAAATTACAGATGTACTTTTCAGTTGCTGTAACTCTTCACTTGGAATATGTATGGAATAGATAATTGCTATAGAGGTAGAATACCTACAGAAGAGTCGACCTTCATCGATTGTTTAAAGCACAGCGACTGTTCTGCCTTGCAGATAGATAATGACTGCTGTTGCCCAGTTAATGGATCTTCCAGCTTCACAAAAATGCTGACTTATTGTTTTGACCTGTAGCTGTGTAAACATAGTAACCAGTTATAATATGTTCAAAAAACAGTCTTAATTTTAATTCTTTACATTATCACTCGTTTCGGTCTTCCACCAGTCAGTTGATGCCTTGGTTCATTTATGTTGGCTATTATGTCGTAAACCATTAGGCTGAAGGATGAAAGGTCCAAATGCAAAGCAGAGAGTAAATTAAATGGATAACGGAAGAATTTTTTTAAAAAAATTGTGTGCATGTAAGTAACATACATGTGTCATTTTTTTTGTGATATGATCTTGGCGTTTACAGAAGCATCGTGAAATATGAAGCACGTAATTGCTTCAAAATACTCAAAATGCTCCTTCGCATAACAAAATCAGCTGCTAAATGCTATAGAGAAATACATAACTAGAGATATTTTTGTTTACGTTTGCAGCAACCATCACTTCTACCTTCTGTCAGGATAAGAAGGTAACACATTGAGCAAGAACCCGACGTATATTCTAATCAATGTACATCCAACTTCTAGTAACACAGTACTTGTACGTTTTTGTATCTTTTCAACTAAGGAAGATTGACAGCCCATTCTCTTGAAATTATTGACTTTAGGAACAGGAAAATCATTCTTACTTGTCGAACATGAATTTCGCAAACTTTTCGGAAGTAAGCTACAATAAACTGAGCTGTTTCAAGGTCTAGTTCTCTAATTTCGTTACTCAACGTGATTTTTTTATGTCATGGTCAAAATTAACACAATTTTCAAGAAAAGATTAGCTGTAGAATATTTCACTTTTAATTGGTTGTAATAAAACACTTATATGTAGTACTGTTTGGTGAACTACAAAAGAGTAATTTATGCTTTAGAACTCGGCTGCAGCTTTCGAATAAAACTAAACAGCGGTCTCCCAACGTCGAGCATGTTTCAGAAACTCATCCATAATTTCAAATCACTTTAGGCAGACTTTTTAGATATTACAGTATTACTGTCGGAATATGGAGACATTTAAGCAGTCAGATGGATTTCTGAATGAGAAAATTGACGTTAATGATAGGAAAGTACGGGCTACATGTCCTGCGGCTCACTCTGCCGCAGAGACCAACGAAATGACACTAATTACGAATCGTAATTGGCCCACTGGTTTAACTTCCACTCGCTGTCAACTTTCCGTGGAGCGGGCACCGACCGGGGGCTGTCTAATTAAAGAAGGAACATCACGAGATTAGTTTTTAATGGGACGCGTTGCGTAAGGAATTAAAGTGAGGGAGGACCTCTCAAACTCGTTTACTTTTTCCTAATTTTTGTTTCGTGAAGAGTCCACCTTGTCAGAGCTCCACTGCGAACGCAAATCCGGCAGACTGTAAAAGAGCAAGTGAAGGGGCGCCCCACTGGCTACGTGATGGGAGGGTTTAACGGCGGCGAGACGTGTACTTCCACAGTTTAGTCGCATCGTAGTTGTGAGGCCGCGGGAGGCTAATCACTGTTGTCTGGATAACGCGCCTCCCTTCCGTGCACCGTTTCACTCCTCTTCAATTGGTCCCTTTTCCCTGCTGTTCGGCGAAAGCACTGCTTTAAGGAGGAGTGACAGCACACGTCGTAAACATTGCTCGGCAAAAGTTTGATCGGCTGAGTCGTGATGAAGGGGTTGGCGGTGAAGACCCAGCACCTCCGAATACCACCTATCACTGGGCTGTGTCGCGCGGGTTGCGTACCTTGAAGGGGGCGCCTTTTGCGAAACATGTCTGCGAATATGTTCCGTGTTGTTGGTATCACATTATTGTGAGCGGGCAGGGGGCGGAGGGCACTTTCTGTACTAGAGTTACTTCCCCCTTTCTTACCTCAGCCAAGAACGCTGCACGGGAAGAGTGATTTTTGATAAGCCTCCGTAATCAATCTTATTTTGTCTTCAGTGTCTTTACGCTTGATATGCGCTATGTGATCAAAACTGTTAGGACGCTCTCACGTAATGCGGAATTGACCACTAGATATCACGAGTGGCGGACCCACCTATACAAAGGAGGCAGGGAGTACTGCGTTGTCAGAAGATAGGCAGAATAAGTCGTTCAGGAGAGCTCAATGTCTTCGAAGGTGGACAAGTCACTGGATGTCACCTTAATAACAAATCTGTCAGGCACGTTTCAACTCTCCTAAAGCGGCCACGTCTACTGGTGGTGACGTGACTGTGACGTAGAGACGCGAAGGAACGACTGCACCTATACTACGACCGGGCAGAACTCGTGTACTGACACCGAGCTTTGAGGAACGTCGTTGTACGAAATCGCATGAAATGGGCGGAAGGAGTCATTCGTTAACTCCAAAGTGCTACCAGAAGTTTAACTAGCTCAAATACTGTTGCTAAAGTGGTAAAACGAATGGGCTGCTAATGGTTGAGCTGATCCTTATAAGCCACGCATTTCTTTAGTAAATTCTAAGCGGCAGCGTAAAGAGCGACGCCTCTGGGCAGTGAATGACTTGAAGTGAGTGATTTGGAGTGATGAATCAAGCTATACTCTGTGGCAATCCCATTGACGGTTATGGATTTGGCGAGTGCTTGGAAAACGTTGCTTACCATTTTCTGTGTTGCCAACACTGGAGTATGGAGGAGTGGTCTTACGGTATGGAGGCGTTTTTAGTCTTCGGCGTCTGATTCCCTTACTTTACTTAAGAAAACGCTAACTGGGGAAGGATATAAACACATTTTACAGAATTGTGAACCACAGAAGAACAGTTTTGAAATGATGACAGTTTGTATCAGCATGAAAACGATCTGAATTCAGTGGAATATCTCTGAGAAGAGTCAGAACATCGATTTCGTACCACACCCAGTGTCCAACATTACTAACTTCAGTGGTATCGGCTCCACAGTAATTCGGACACTTTATTGAAATTGTCGTCAACAGAGATCAAGTCGTCATAAAGGTGGATCCACCCCTTGTTACTGTCCTAAAATAGGTGTCCGGCCGGGTTTGAACAGATAGTGTACGTAGGAGTAGGCAATAAGTTGTTTTTTTAAGTCATTTTGCCTATTTTTCGACCGTGACTGCCTCAAGAAATATGTAAAGGTGTTCTTAAATTATCGCTACCAGTCACAAACTTTGTCAACTATTGTATTACGTATTTATTTAGTGACATGTTTCGAGGGTTAAACCTCATCTTCAGTGATGTATTTTCATAAATGTTGTGGTCATCTTTGTTCTTCTGGCGTGGCAGTCTCGCTGTGATGTGTTACGGTGTTTCCATTTCCGTGGCTCTCTTGGTCATTGTTCACAAATTGTCACTAACATAGCAGTAACTTGGAAACACTATCACAATATGTTGGTTGTCTACCACTCTAGCAAGGTGGTCATCTACGCAATGCACGCTAAAAAAATAAAAAGCTGACGAAACGCGCTGCTCGTTTTTGTCGAACGAGAGTTTTGTAAGCAAGTTACTTCCATTGTGGGTGGACTAGAGGTCCAATGAATCTGTCTGCCATGTGCTTTTCCTATGATTAGTTTTATGTGGTCGTTCTAATTTAAACTGCTCCGTCCACATCGTCCCTGATTTTTAGTGGCCGTAACAGTTCCCCATGATTGTTCCGCACTCGTGTAATCAAATAATAATGAGTCTTACCAGTTATTAATGCGCAAAGCTTAACATTTATTTTCGTGATCTGATAGATAACTCACGCACATCTAATGATGAACCTTCTTCTGGAGGAAAATTGCTCTTGCTTTCCACAGAGTAAATTCTGCGACTGCTCCTGTTCTTGTTATATTCATATATAAATGACCTGCTTTAAACTGTTATGTCAGAAATATGGCCCCCCTAGTCATGATGAAAATTTCACACTCAAGCCCAATAAAACTGTAACAACGAAAGGAGTAAGAAATGAAATATTAAAAAATATTATTTATAGGTTCTCGGTAAACTATCTACACTTAATTTAGAAAAAAAATACCACAATTAATTCGTTTCTGTTCACGGAAAGATACATCACCGCCAATAATAACACAACACGGGGAAGAGGAAATGAATAAATATGATTGATTAACATTGCTGGGTGTGTATCAGAACGCGAAGGGTAAACCAGATGTTATTCATCTCTCACTTACGTATGTTTTTGGATAGGGCCCGCCTTTACCAAAACACTTTTTTTGTTTTTTAACCCAAACATGCTTCACTGCAGTTGCAGCATTTTCAGTGGGCTTTTATTTTCCAACTGTTAAATATAAGGAGTGTTCTTTGCTGTTTGTATACATGTAGCTATTAGTTTTTACGCCCTGTAGTCAGTTTCAGAAGTGCACCCACATACCACTTAGACAGAGAAATACACACACACTTACAGAAACAATTCATATACACAAATAACAGAAGCATACCCAACACTGAAAAGCTGATACAACAAATCAAAGACATCAACATACCCACAACAGATACACTCATATCATTTGACATCACATCCATGTACACCAATATCCCCACCACAGAAACCATCAACATCATCAGACAACAATCAGAAGAACACGCAGAAATTCCCAAACCCCACTTACAAGAAGTAGCTAGCATTCTAAAACTAGTCACAGAGCAAAACTATTTCTCATTTGACAATCAGTTCTACTCACAAGAAGACGGGCTTCCAATGGGGTTACCAGCACTGGACTCCTAGTAAAAAAAAAAAAAAAAAAAAAAAAAAAAAAAAAAAAAAAAAAAAAAAAAAATTAAAAAATAAAAAACAAATGGCTCTGAGCGCTATGGGACTCAACTGCTGTGGTCATTAGTCCCCCTATAACTTAGAACTACTTAAATCTAACTAACCTAAGGACATCAGACACATCCATGCCCGAGACAGGATTCGAACCTGCGACCGTAGCAGTCGCACGGTTCCGGACTGGACTCCTAGTCAACATTTTTGCCAATGACATTGAAAATAAAATATTTGAAACAATAGTAAGACCCAAACAGTACCAGATAATATATTGGTATCGTTATGTAGATGACATAATAAACCTTATAGATGAAACACCAATTCGCATCCAACAACTCCACAGAGATATAAACGAAGTGCACCCAAAAATAAAATTCACCATAGAAATAGAACACGAGAAAAGACTGAACTTCCTTGACCTCACAATATACAGATACAACAACCAACACCAATTCTCTACATTCAGGAAAGTGACCACCACCAGCACAACCATCCACAAAGACTCCTAATCGTCCGATCACACACAAACTAGCTGGCTTCCAATATTTGATACACAGACTGAACAAAACCCCACTCACTGAAAACAACTACAAGACAATCAGACAATCAGACAAATAGCAGCAGAGAAGGGATATGACACAAACACTATAGATAAACTGAATCACAAAATTAAAAAGGACACCCAACACAAAAACAAAAGCCACCTTATCAGCTTACAAACACACAGAACCCTCTCATGACCACACATGAACAGGAAACACCCACAATGACAAACAGATGGTTAGCTCTCACCTACAACAACAAAGCAGTCCACAGAGTAGGCAACATACTCTAAAAACAAGGGGTAAAAATAACCTACAGGACAGACAACTCAACACAGAGAAAACTAAGGACAACCAACACAAGCACAGACAAACACAACACATCTGGAATTTACCAACTAACATGGCAGGACTGCAAAGCGGTTTATATAGGACAGACAAGCAGAAACTTTAATACCAGATACACATAAGAGCATTAAAAAGTAACAACTGTCATTCCACATTTGCTGAACACCTCACGGTCATGAAACGTAACCCAACAAACATCAGTACAAATTTGAAAATTCTCAAATGCAGCAACAGCCCCCCACAAAAACTAATAATTGAAAAAATTATCAGATACAAAAAGCCATAGTGGAAAGCAAACAAGTGATAAGTGAATACACAGCTCTCTGCAATGGCACTCTGTTCATTGCCCTCAAGGAACTATTAGACAAGACCAACCAATATGGGTCTCAACCCCCCTCCCACCTTCACCCATCACCCCCCCCCCCCACACACACACACACACACAAACACACAAAATAAAAAACAAAATAAATTCCTAAACCTAATACCACCCTCTCTCTCTCTCTCTCTCTCTCTCTCTCCCTTTTCACACACACACACACACACACACACACAATAAAAATAAAATAAATCCCTAAACCTACTGTCATCCTCTCTCTCTCTCTCTCTCTCTCTCGCCCTCTCCCTTTTCACGCACTCACACACAAGACCGCGCGCGCTCGCACGCTAGGAACATCTTCATCTGTTCCACAGTCAGCCATCTTCTTTTTAGACCTTCAATTGTTCCACTGCCCGCCATGTTTGTTTTTAAGCTGGTAAAGCAGTGAAACAGTTACAGTTACATTGACAACTCAATATATAGTGTTCGACAGTGATGAAGATGATTAAAAGGAAAACGTAAGTGAAACATTATGTAAATAGACACACACATAGAATTAAATAATTTCAGACATAGAAATAACAAGATTTCAAATCGTAATTTTGATTTAAACAGTTAGTCTACTATAAGGTATAAGTGGTTGCAGATGACAAACTGTGCAAAAAAAGGTCACTGCAGAAACACAATACATTAGAAAACCACACCATGTGGTAAAAAGGTATGAATTCGTACTTTATGTGTTTTTTCAAATAACTGTAATTACGATTTAAAAACTAATAGCATAAAGAATACTCTTTATTTTTAACAGATGGAAAATAAAAAGCCCACGGAAAATACTGCAACTGCAGTGAAACATGTTTGGGTTAAAAAACAAAAAAAATGTGTTTTGCTGAAGGCGGACCCTATCCAGAAACATATATATTGTTAAAGTGAACACAGAAGAAAAGAGCTTCAACGCCAAGATGATTATCTTTCACTTACTTTGCATACATCCAGCCATCGAAGTCTTAGGGAATAATTTTCTGGAGCAATTACACATACACATAGGCGTTAGGTATTGATTGCAGAGAAACGTTGCGTATGGCTGACATCCTCTGTTTCAAAAATTAGCCACAGTAACAACTGCCGTACAATACTTTTACTGTCGTACGAATATTCTTTTGAAGCATCAGACACAATTTAAAACAATAGCTGTATTCATAAATAAAACAATGAGAATAAAAGTAGTGTCCAGATACAGGAATTAATTATAATCTTGCACAGGAAGGACCATAGCATGCTGCCATAAAAATATTTGGCCCCCCTCCTCCTCCCACGAACCATGGACCTGGCCGTTGGGGAAGCTTGCGTGCCTCAGCGATACAGATAGCTGTACCGTAGATGCATGCACAACGGAGGGTATCTGTTCAGAGGCCAGACAAAGGTGTGGTTCCTAAAGAGGGGCAGCAACCTTTTCTGTAATTTCAGGGGCAACAGTCTGGATGACTGACTGATCTGGCCTTGTAACATCAATCAAACCGGCCTTGCCGTGCAGGTACGGCGAACGGCTGAAAGCAAGGGGAAACTACAGCCGTAATTTTTCTCGAGGACATGCAGTTTCACTGTATGGTTAAATGATGATAGCTTCCTCTTGGGTAAAATATTCCGGAGGTAAAATAGTCCCCCATTCGGATCTCAGGGTGGGGACTACTCAAGAGCATGTCGTTATCAGGAGAAAGAAAACTGGCGTTCTACGGATCGGAGCGTGGAATGTCAGATCCCTGAATCGGGCAGGTAGGTTAGAAAATTTAAAAAGGGAAATGGATAGGTTAAAGTTAGTTATAGTGGGATTTAGTGAAGTTCCGTGTCAGGAGGAACGAGACTTCTGGTCAGATGAATACGGGGTTATAAACACAAAAATAAATAAGGGTAATGAAGGAGGAGGTTTAATAATGAAGAATAAAATAGGAACACGGATAAGCTACTACGAAAAGTATAGTGAACGTAATACTGCAACCAGCACGATGCCCACGCCTACCACAGTAGTACAATTTTATATGCCAACTAGCTTCACATATGATGAAGAGAACTGAAGAAATGTATGATGCGATAAAAGAAATTATTCAGATAGTTAGGGGCGACGAAAATTCAATAGTCATGGGACTAGAATTCGATAGTAGGAAAAGAAAGACAAGGAAATGTAGCAGGTGAATATGGAGTGGGTTCAAAAATGGTTCAAATGGCTCTGAGCACTATGGGACTCAACTGCTGTGGTCAGTAGTCCGCTAGAACTTAGAACTACTTAAACCTAACTAACCTAAGGACATCACACACATCCAGCCCGAGGCAGGATTCGAACCTGCGACCGTAGCAGTCGCACGGTTCCGGACTGCGCGCCTAGAACCGCGAGACCACCGCGGCCGGCTATGGAGTGGGGGGGTGGGGGGAGGTAAGGAATGAAAGAGGAAGCCGCCTGGTAGAATTCTACACAGGGCATAACTTAATCACGGCTGACGCTTGGTTTAAGAATCATGAAAGAAGGCTGTATACGTGGAAGAGGCCTGGAGACACTGGAAGGTTTCAGATATATTATATAATGGTAAGACAGAGATTTGTGAACCAGGTTTTAAACTGCAAGACATTTCCAAGGACTCTGACCACAATTTATTAGTTATGAACTGTAGACTAAAACTGAAGCAACTGCTAAAAGGTAGTAATTTAAGGAGATGAGACCTGGATAAACTGAAAGAACCAAAGGATGTAGACAGCTTCAGAGAGAGCATTAGAGAACGATTGACAAGAAAAGGGAAGAACGATTGACAAGAAGAGGGAAAGGAGATACCGTGGAAGAAGAACGGGTAGCTTTGACAGATGAAGTAGTGAAGGCAGTAGAGGATCAAGTAGATAAAAAAGACGAGGGCTGGTAGAAACCCATGGATAACAGAAGAGATATTGAATTTAACTGATGAAAGGAGGAAATGTAAAAATGTCGTAAATGAAGCAGGCGAAAATAAATACAAACGTCTCAATAATGGGATCGACAGGAAGTGCAAAATGGCTAAACAGGGACGGCTACAGCACGAATGAAAGGATGTAGAAGATACTGCCCCTACAGGAAAACTAAAGAGACTTTTGGAGAAAAGAGAACCACCTGTATGAATATCAGGAGTTCAGATGGAAAACCAGTCCTAAGCAAAGAAGGCAAAGCAGAAACATGGGAGGAGTTTATAGAGGGTCATACAAGGGCGATGTACTCGTACTTGGAAATGGAAGAGGACATAGATGCAGATGAAATGAGAGGTATGATACTGCCTGAGGAATTTGACAGAGCGCTGAAAGACCTAAGTCGAAACAAGGCCCAGGGAGTAGACAACATTCCATTACAACTACTGGTAGCTTTGGAAGAGCCAACCATGACAAAACGATTCCATCTGGTGAGCGACGTGTACGAGACAAACGAAATACCCTCAGACTTCAAGAAGAACATAATAATACAAATCCGAAAGAAAGCACGTGCTGACAAGTGTGAAACTAACGAACTATAAGTTTAATATGTCACGGTTGCAAAATATTAACACGAATTCGTTACAGACGAATGGTTACTGACCCTCAGACTTATCTTAGAAGACAGATTATGGAAAGGCAAACCAACGTTTCTAGCATTTGTATGCGTAGAGAAAGCTTTTGACGATGTTGACTGGAATACTCTGTTTCAATTTCTGAAGGTGTCATCGTTAAATACAGGGAGCGAAAAGCTATTTACGATTTGTAGAGAAACCAGATGGAAGTTATAAGAGTCAAGGGGTAAGAAAGGGAGGCAGTGATTGAGAAGGGAGTGAGACAGGGTTGTAGCCTGCAGTGATTGAGAAGGGAGTGAGACAGCCTATCTCCGATGCTATTCAATCTGTGTATTGAGCAAGCAGAAAAGAAACAAAAGAAAAATTTGGAGTAAGAATTAAAATCCATGGAGAAGAAATAAAAACTTTGAGGTTTGCCGATGACATTGTAATTCTGTCAGAGATAGCAAAAGACCTGGAAGAGCAGCTGAACGGAATGGACAGTGTCTCGAAAAAAGGGTTTCAGATGAACATGAACAGAAGCAAAATGAGGGTAATAGAAAGTGGTCGAATTAAATCAGGCATTGCTGAGGGAATTAGATTAGGAAATTAGACACTTAAAGTAGTAAATGAGTTTTGCTGTTTGTGAAGCAAAATAACTGATAATTGTCGAAGTAGGGAGGATATAAAATGTAGAGTGCCTATGGTAAGGAAAGCGTTTCTGAATAAGAGAAATTTGTTAACATCTAGTGTAGATTTAAGTGTCAGGAAATCTTTTCTGAAAGTATTTGTAGGGAGTGTAGCCATATATAGAAGTGAAACATGGATGTTATATAGTTTAGACAAGAAGAGAATTGAAGTTTGGGTAGATCACGTAACTAATGAGGAGGTACTGAGTAGAACTGCGGAGAAGAGGAATTTGTGGCACAACTTGACTAGAAGAAGGGATCGGTTGGTAGGACATGTTCTGAGGTATCAAGGGATCGCCAGTTAAGTATTGGAGGGAAACGTGAAGGGTAAAAATAATGGAGGGAGACCATGAGATGAATAGACTAAGTACAATGAGGCGGATGTAGGTTGCAGTAGTTACTCGGAGATGAAGAAGCTTGCGCAGGATAGAGTAGAATGGAGAGCTGTATCAAACCAGTCTCTGAACTAAAGACCACAACAACAACTACAACACCAAAAACATTTGACAGTCTCCCTTGCAGATTAAAAGTGCCGGAAGATAATGAAAGTTTAAAAAATAAATTCAAATAAGTTCTGTTCGACAACATATAGTACGTAGCTGGTGGTTTATATTTACCATACTTTGTTACAGATTAAAATTTTTAAGAAAATCCAGTTATATAAGTGGCCTGTTTGTTGCTATGATTTCACAGAGAAAATGCATCTAATTTATAAATCTAGTGATACGTTTCATATCAGCGCACACTCCGCTGCAGAGTGAAAATCTCATTCTGGAAACATCCCCCAGGCTGTGGCTAAGCCATGTCTCCGCAATATCCTTTCTTTCAGGAGTGCTAGTTCTGCATGTTTCGCAGGAGAGCTTCTGTAAAGTTTGGAAGGTAGGAGACGAGGTACTGGCAGAAGTAAAGCTGTGAGTCCCGGGCGTGAGTCGTGCTTCGGTAGCTCAGTTGGTAGAGCACTTGCCCGCGAAAGGCAAAGGTCCCGAGTTCGAGTCTCGGTCGGGCACACAGTTTTAATCTGCCAGGAAGTTTCATATCAGCGCACACTCCGCTGCAGAGTGAAAATCTCATTCTAGTGATACGTTGCAGATCATGGCGAGCTGCCAAAAACAACCAAACTTAACTAAACTTTTGCGGGTCAATTGCCAATCCTTGCACTAAGCTTCGATCCTCTACAGACATTTCTGCATTTCGATGTAATTTTCTAAAACTGTAATCTCTCTGCATACATCAGCATCATCCGGGAACAGCCTCATGGAGCATCGACATTATGCCATCACACATGAGCACGCATTTGTAATGCCGGACAAAAAGAGTGAAGCACCCAGAAGGAGAAAAGGAAACGAAATGAAACCTCACGAACTGATAGAATCTGTGACGTTATTTCAATGATTAGAAAATCGAGTCAAATTTTCAAGGAACTTGGCAATAAGACACCAATCGTCAGTATGACGTACCCCCCTCTTGGAAGCACGCTCTGACTCGGTTCGGAAGGGTGCCATAAAGCCGTTGTATTTCTTCTGCTCGTGGTCGTGCGGTAGCGTTCTCGCTTCCCGAGGCCGGGTTCCCGGGTTCGATTCCCGGCGGGGTCAAGGATTTTCTCTGCCTCGTGATGACTGGGCGTTGTGTGATGTCCTTAGGTGAGTTAGGTTTAAGTAGTTCTAAGTTCTAGGGGACCGATGACCGTAGATGTTAAGTCCCATAGTGCTGAGAGCCCAGCCAGTATCGCTTCTAAGGCAAGCTGTCCCACAACTGTTGTGACTTGTCCTTGATATCCTGGGTACTGGTACTGGGACGGAGTTCACATATTAGTTGCTCCCACAAATGTTCTGTCGGGACCACATCTGGGTATCTAGTTGTCTCTGGTAGTAACTCAACATCACGCAGACAGTTCATACGATTCATAGAGACAAAATCGCTGTGCCTGCGTTATTAAGAAATGCAACGGATTGCTCTGTACTTCTTAATAACACGAGCACAGCGTTTTGTATTTATTTCCAACCCCTAGACTTTCAATAAATTTGTCCTTCGTGGACGGGAATATATGGAACGTATGAGCGCAGGTAGTGGCAAAAGAACGTAAACATATGGAAGTTTGGGTGTGGCCGTGATTCGCACACGGTTAGGAAAAGCGGGTAGGCGACCGCCCGCGTAAAATTGGAAATCCGGATTCGAGTCGTGGTCTGGTACAAATTTCCATTGTCACCATTCTAATATACAGCCAAAGGTGGTTCATACTCGCAGCTGCGAATACATTTCGTGTAGTTCCTAGAGACACGTGCTGTATGTGGCAAGCATTGTCATGCTGAAAAATGGCAACACCCTACTGAAGCGTGAGTGGTAACGTGGTAACGTATTGTGATGCAGAATATCCTGCTGTGCAATAACACACAGAATGTTACAGAGAGTCCATTACTCGTCCTCGGATGGCAGACGCAAATGTGAAAGGCTTACTGTGTGATTTGTGCACAATACGGCGATAGTCCCTTGTGGCAGTCAGCCCTGGTCGGCTAGAACCTTGACGACGAGTATGCGTGCCCTCATGTTCTCAGACAGTCGAACATCTGGCGCATAAATACAGGCTGTACATAAACTCCGGGAACACTTTCAATTATTTATTGCACAAGAAACAAACAATGTACAGGTATCATACATATGCCATTTTGAAGAGAAACCCTGAAAGTTTTTTTCATGTATACCGCCACAGCGTAGTTTGGTAATTTGCCGATAGTTAGCGCTAGTCGCAAACATTCCGAGTTCAGGTGCGGAGCGAGCTTTCTGTGTGTTGGAGTTCGACAAAAACAAGTGTACTATAGCTGTTCAACGGATATTTAGAACGAAGTACGGTAAGAAGCCACCGACAAGGAAAGCAATTTTCCACTGGCGCAACAAATTCGTGACGACTGGTTGCTTGTGCCCGGCAAAGAGAAGCGGACGTCCCAGTGTGAATGAAGTGAATGTGGAGCGCGTACGACAGACATTCGTAAGAACTCCAAAGAAGTCGGTGCGTCGTGCATTCTATGATGCCTCAAATGCAATCGGACTCTCTGTTCATCTTTCAGCAGGATGGGACTCCACCCCATTTTCATTGTGAAATTCGTGCTTACCTGAACACGGAGCTGTCGCGTCGATGTATCGGCCTTACTACAGAAGGGGACAGCTGTTTCATGAAATGGCCTCCCCGATCACCAGATCACAGTCCGTGCGACTTTTTTCTGTGGACACATTAAAGATCTGGTGTATGTACCATCTCTACCACGTGATGTAGCAGAGCTCCGGAAGAGAATAAGGGAAGTGACCGCCACAGTCGACGATGCCATACTGGGACGGGTATGGCAAGAATTCGATTACCGTGTTGAAGGCTGCCGAGTGACTCATAGTTCGCATATCGAATGTTTGTAAAACTTTCACAGATTCTCTTCAAAATGCAATATGTATGACATCTGTACAATGTTTATTTCTTGTGCAATAAATAACTGAAAGTGTTCCCGGACTTGATGTACACCCTATAAATACTGGACGATTCGACCAGCCATCCTAAAGGAGACCAACAATATAGCCCCTTTCAAACTCTGTTAGGTGCTGGTAACGCTGTCTTACACGAGTGCGCGGCATCTCCTTATCCTTCACAGTAATCACTCAACATCTGACGCTCTTCATCCCCTAGTACACCCTCCTCGGCGTGGTAACAGTTCTAAACACGAACAAAACTAAAGCTGTTCTATTTGACACAGAGAATTTACGCATCTGCCGATGGTGTATATGTGTGCGAAGATACGTTGACTCCTGAGTGCATCACTTTTTATGTCAAGCAGTGTGTAAGCAAATATTGCAGATTGTTCGGTCATTATGGTAGCGAGACATGAAAGCTGCACACATCGAGTATTGTATTGTATGTTAACCGGGGACCTAGAAACGACGGAAAGGAACCGTCCCCTCCGCAGCCACAGTGGTCCACAACCCCACGACGACTACCGCAGTCCACTTCACCCCTCCGCCGCCCCACACCGAACCCAGGATTATTGTGCGGTTCAGTTCCCGATGGACCCCCAGGGAACGTCGCAAACCAGACGAGTGTAACCCCTATGTTTCCGTGGTAGAGTAATGGCGGTGTACTAGTACGTGGAGAACTTGTTTGCGCAGCAGTCGCCGACATAGTGTAACTGAGGCCGAATAAGGGGAACCAGCCCGCATTCGCCAAGGCAGATGGAAAACCGCCTAAAAAACATCCACAGACTGGCCGGTTCACTGGACCTCGACACAAATCCGCCATGCGGATTCCTGCCGGGTACCAGGCGCTCCTTCCCGCCCAGAAAGCCGTGCGTTACACCGCACGGCCAACCGGGCGGGCTCATATATCGAGTAAGTCATCGGCTTTATTCCGTACACACATAACAAATACACGTTTTGCATAGTGAAGACTCTCATTTTTTTCTTGGACGCATTGTGCCAGAACTAATTTAAAAGTCATTCAAAAACCTGATCTTGACCAAGGTTTTCGGGTGGTATCGTTGGTTGTAGTGCATTTGCCGGAACTGGGTATTTCTCTCGAACATAGCCCACTACCACATCTCCTGGTATTTGTCTGAAATTCCCCGGTTGTTTATGGCTCGCTTCTCGAACATCACCTTCTAACCAGAAAATGAATGTAGATAGTAATTAATTTTATTGTTGCGTCTTTTGCACTGTAGTACACCGTTAATGCTGTACAGCGAAAATTCTACTTGATAAAGTCGATCCGTTCAGTGATTGTGTACAGCTTAAAATTTGCTGTCGCAGGACTTAATATACTGAGAGGCTGTAGCGTCTGTTCGTCAGTCACATAGCTATACAACACAGGTATGCTGGGGTAAGCTGTCTTCAGCGCTCCGATCGGCAAAGACATTGCGACGAGATCGGTAGTAGGCACCAGAGCAAACAAGCCTATCAGGAGAGAGACCAAAGACAAATTCGCAAGAAACGCGCACCCAACGCCCTCTCGACAGCTAGCATACAGATCGCAGTCGCGGACCGCGGATCCAGTCAGTCACCCAGTGAGTCAATGAGTCGAGTCATGAGTCGCAATCCAATGGCAGTCGCAGTAGCAATTAGCTCAGTGCCCAGCGACCAGAGCAGTGTATATGCGGGACTTGTACTTCACCGGCACTGAGGCTAACGTGGACTATAACGGAAGAGCTTGTACCACAACTAGCTTAAGTTAAGTAGCTTTCTTATTCTTATGAATGAAGAACCTTGTTAATATATACGTGCACTTACGTTATAGAAAGAGGATACCGGCCACCAAACAACGTCCTCTCCTTGCTTTCCATTGTACAAGCCTATAGTGACAACGAGACGACACAAAAATAGGCAACATGAATGATTTGTTCTGACTTGAATTTGTTTGCATATGTTTGCACATTCCTATCAAACTGTTACATGTTACAAACATGAACCTTAATTTAACAAGACGCTATTGCTATCTTTCGTGCAGTTGTAACATGTAGTACTGTAATTACGCTATTTTTGAAATTGTCGGTTCATATTTCTGCAGCAATTAGTGCTGAATAACGATCTTGCTTCCAAAGTGTTGTCTTTACCAGAAAATCGGTGTTTAAAGAGATTTACAGAAAATTTAGCTCACACATTTATTTCTGGATTGGTGTAGTTAGTACTAATTCCTATCATCAGTATCCACCGGCAGACTCGTCAATTGTGCTAGTTGTCCCTGTGTTGAAAGCAAGATAGGAACAACAATTAGATTTGTGACTGTCATTAACAGTTCCTTTGTTGATCAATGAATGAGACTTCCTTGCAGAAACATATAAAGTTGTCATACAAACACTACAGAATGTAATGACGTTCATTAGTTTACTAACAAGCAAAATTTTTATTCTAAGATATCTTCACACAGAAGAATTCCACCATAATAAAGCTAACTATTTTCTTCGATGTCATCAGCAAACCCCGAGGTAAAAAATCAGGTAAACAGCTGTGAGAACACATTGCTACCAATATGAGCAGTCGTTGTGCTACTGGTAAAAGTTACGCAGTGCAGGCTCAAAATCGAAGCCTGCCATAAATATTACAAAATCCGGTATACAGTTATTTTTTGGTTGACATCATAGTGGCAATGTATCAAAAGCTTGAAAGCCGAACATTTTAGGCTAAGATTAACTATGATTTTTTTGAATATCAACGAAAAATTTAAATTATGGCAACTAGTCACTGCGCTGTGGGAAGATGAATAAATGTGACTGGTTACAGCGATTTTTTATTTTGAATTCATGAAAAAAAACTTGTCGAATGTCCGGTTGCACTGACTTCATCTGGCTTCCTCAATCGTTAAAGTATTGTGTGTGATGAATGCTAGTTGAGTTCCAGACGATCGACGTGTTTCGTAATCCGCGATGGTTTCGATGGAGAAGGTGATTTTATTCGAGTTTGGTTATAATCGATGGACGCAGTAAAATAAGACGGTAATTCAGTGGATCAACTTTGTTCTGTTTGTGATTATGAGCGTGATTTGGCTGTGTTCCAGTTTGATGCAGCTCTCTCGGCTAGTCTATCATGTACAAACCTTTTCATCTCTGAATGAATATAGCAACCTCTACATCCATTTGAACCAGCTTACTGTATTCAAGCCTAGGTCATCCTTCACCATTTTTATCCCCGCACTCCGCTTTATTAGCAAATAGACTGTTCTTTGATGCTTCAGGGTGTGTCTTATCAACCAACTCCCTCTTTTAGTCAAGTTGTGCCATATATTTCATAATTTCCTCAGTTCCATCCAGTACCTCCTCATTAGTTATACGACCGATCCACCTAAACTGGTTCAAGCTACCTTCGACAAATTATGGTCGATAATGGAGCTACAGGTTGATTATAATTAAACTTTCGCTACTTGAACCACTGTAGACGGAAAACTATTTACCGTATGGTAACACAACGCTAAAACAATGATGTTCAGACCGTGCGCTACAGGATTTGCCTTGATAGTGGTGATAGTGTCGCAACTTGCCGTTATAGGCCGGTGTTGGTTCGCGACGTAGGGTTGAATGTGCATCACAGATTCAGACATTCAACATGGGTCTGCACAAGGTGAGCAGGGCTTTACTCGTAAAGCTGTTTTATCAAAACAGTGGCAGAACTGCTGCTGAATTTCGCGAGTATCGACGAATTAAAGGAATAGGGCGAGGTCCTCTTTCCGCACCGCGGTTGAAGAACGTGATTCGTAAGTTCGAATCAGCTGGCGATTTGGGAATCGCTTCTGGGAGAGGCGGACGGCCAATTCCGTCACAAATTGTTGAAGAAGTTAATGTTGGAACTGCTGAGAATGCTGCACGAAATGTGCGAGCTTCAAGCACTGCGTGACAGCCGACATTCGGCAGTCCGCCATTCGAAAAGCGCTGACAACAACTGTGAAACTGTGTCTCTAGTGCGGTCCCAACCAGTCGTGGATACAAATGGTTGTCACAACGAGCAACGTTTCTAACGTGGAATGTAAACCTGGTACGCAATCAACAAATGTTACCCTCTCATGTGGAAATTAAAATCTGTTTCGTCCAATGGTTTCTTCGTTATTTCTCTTTCGCACGCCATGACAAATGTTTTCACAAAGCTTCATTGTCCTACGTTCACTTGTTTCTCATAGCGGCCCTCTCAAGCAGCGAATGTTTGATTATAACCACCCTGTATGTCACTCTCAAAATGTGTGTATTATCTAACACGGTTTTTCCTTATCATGATTTCAACCACTCATGTTCAAAATGTGTGTGTGAATTTCTACGGGACCAAACTGCTGAGGTCATCGATCCCTAGACTTATACACTACTTAAACTAACTTATGCTAAGAACAACACACACACCCATTCCCGAGGGAGGACTTAAACCTCCTGATGGGGGGGGGGGGGGGCGGGGGGGGGGGGGGGGGGGGGAGCCGCTCAACTACACATAAACAAAACTACTACTGATAACATTGTCATTCATCTTCACAATGGTAAGACGATACATTTTTTGGTAGTTTTGTCTCCTTGCTGACGCTACGCAGTCACTCTCAATGTACGGGGAAGAATGTCGCTTTCGTCATCCGTACGCAGATTAGACGAACTCTCATTGTGAGTTTTTGTGTTCGTGTATAGTGTTCCGGAAGTGGGGAACAAAGCTGGTAATTGTCATAAGTATCACACCCAGCCTGGTCTGTGCACAGAGCAACTGGCGCTAATCTGATGTACAGATTCAACTCATGACTATGAATAGCAAAAAACTCTGGACTCTGTACAATTTACTCATTAGTAGTGCCATTACTATTTCTACCACAGTTTTCAAACAATTCCCCCCCCCCCTCCTCCTCCCGTTTTACCACCTAGTTCTTGAGGGGAGTAATCAGGTGCTAGGTTCAGCGTCGAGCACGTATAAATTTAAAACTCGTGAACTACGACTGGCGATCACGTAAATCTTCTATGTTGCGTCTTTAGTGACATATCACCAGAGTTACGGCAGTGGCCCTGAGAATCATCTGCCGCGAAAGAGGATCGTCTTACAACCAGGTGGAGAAGGTATTCTGAATGGTTTCCACATTAATCAATGTACAGAGCCGAAGCTGTAGTTTCGTTTTGTAACTGAAGGAACTCCACCAGAAAAATGTCTTAAACAGTATGCAGATACGACAGAAAAAAATTGTACAGGATTATCTCCCTCTTCCTTGTACGCTAAAAAGTCATTGTTAAACAGACCAATTCTGCGTAGTCGGAGTAGCGTATCAAAACATCGCCACCTCAGTACCTTGACTACATATTCTCATATACTGGAATATGTGAAGCAACGTAGACAACATTTTTCTACTCTCTAATAGAGTATAGGCTGCCAGGAGGATCTGTAAGTTAAGACTCTACGCTGTACCTGGAGTCCAGCCTTCCTTTGGAGGGAATGGATGAAAAGAAACTCAAGGTTAGAGTCAGACCATGAGGCGTATATGGTTACAACAAATAGTAGCGCAAAAGGGTGAGATGCGGACCGTGATCCAGTTCATTACACTGTTGACATCAGTCACAATTGCTGAATTTCTTTCCACACAATTATTGTGTCACGTCTTCAACTGAGAAGTCTAAATATCAAGTCTTATTAAGATAAAATCACAGCATGTCAACAAGCTCAACAAAGAAATAGAGGAGAATGGTCTATTTGACGACGTTTGTTATTGGTTAACTAATTTTAATACACGCATCCTGTGAGGGTTGGGTTGTTTTGGGGAGAAGACCAAACAACGAGATCATCGGCCTCATCGGATTAGGGAAGTCGGCCGTGCCCTTTCAAAGGAACCATCCCGACATTTGCCTGGAGTGGTTTAGGGAAATCATGGAAAACCTAAATCAGGATGGCCGGACGCGGGATTGAACCGTCGTCCTCCCGAATGCAAGTCCACTGTGCTGCAACCTGCGAGTTTTTTTCTTAGCGATTATTAACACAACAGCCTTGTGTTGTATTATGCCTACAGCTACATCTACTTGACTACTCTGCAATTCACATTTAAGTGCTTGGCAGAGGGTTCATCGAACCACAATCATACTATCTCTCTACCATTCCAATCCCGAACAGCGCGCGGGAAAAACGAACACCTAAACCTTTCTGTTCGAGATCTGATTTCTCTTATTTTATTTTGGTGATCATTCCTACCTATGTAGGTTGGGCTCAACAAAATATTTTCGCATTCGGAAGAGAAAGTTGGTGACTGAAATTTCGTAAATAGATCTCGCCGCGACGAAAAACATCTTTGCTTTAATGACTTCCATCCCAACTCGCGTATCATATCTGCCACACTCTCTCCCCTATTACGTGATAATACAAAACGAGCTGCCCTTTTTTGCACCCTTTCGATGTCCTCCGTCAATCTCACCTGGTAAGGATCCCACACCGCCCAGCAATATTCTAACAGAGGACGAACGAGTGTAGTGTAAGCTGTCTCTTTAGTGGACTTGTTGCATCTCCTAAGTGTCCTGCCAATGAAACGCAACCTTTGGCTCGCCTTCCCCACAATATTATCTATGTGGTCTTTCCAACTGAAGTTATTCGTGATTTTAATACCCAGGTACATAGTTGAATTGACAGCCTTGAGGATTGTACTATTTATCGCGTAATCGAATTCCAACGGATTTCTTTTGGAACTCATGTGGATCTCCTCATACTTTTCGTTATTTAGCGTCAACTGGCAGCTGCCACACCATACAGTCATGCCTAGCTGTATAAGTTTTTATTTTGATACTCTCCAAGGCAAAAAAAAGAAGCACCAGGAAAGTATTATTTGAATGGGATCGAAAGCGGTAGATGTTATGTACATGAACAGAGAAACAAATGGCTACAATTTCGGAAATAACTGTATGATTCATTCAAGAAAAAGAGCTTCACAAACTAGCCCTTATGCGGCTTGCCATTGATTGATACAGTTGTTGAATGCCTTCCTGAAATAAGTCGTGCCAAATTGTGTCCAATTGACGCGTTAGATCTTCAAAATATCGAGTTGGTTTGAAGGCCTGCCCATTATGCTCCTAACGTTCTCAATTGGGGAGGGATCCGGCGACCTTGTTGGCCAAGGTAGGGTTTGGCAGGCACGAAGACAACCAGCTGACAATCTCGCAGCTTGCGGGTGGACATTATCTTAGCGAAGTGTAAGCCCAGGGTAGCTTGCAGTGAAGGGCAACAGAACGAGGATGCAGAATATCATCGACGTATCGTTCTGCTGTAAGGGTGCCACGGATGACAACCAAAGGGGTCCTACTGTGAAGAGAAATTGCACCATCACTCATGGTTGTCGGACCGGGACAGGCGAAAGTCACATTGGTAACACTCCATTATCCGCGGCGTGTCCATATACACTTTGGCGTGGAATCTCATCGACATGGAGTAGAAATTATTCCAATCCACTGTGGTGTTGTGACACACGAGGGCGAGACAAATGAAAACCTTAAATTTGTAATAGCAAATCGAAATTTCGCGCTGTTATCCTGTAAGTTGGTAAGCGTGCTACAAACAGCGTCCAGTATCAGTATATAGATGGCTTCCCCACTTACAACTTGCACCAGGGAAGAACAGCGTTCTGTTATTCGGTTTTTGCGTAGTGAAGATGTGAAACTTATTGAAATTCATCGTCGAATAAAGGTTCAGTACGGCGATGCATGTTAGTCACAGCAGCAAGTCTACGAATGGAGTAGGTAGTTCGCAAATGGTGTGACTTCAGTGGAAGATGCTCCTCGTGCAGGTCAGGTACAACGAGTTGTGACTCCACAGAACATTGCAGCAGTTGAAGCCAATGTGAAGGAAAACCGCCGAGTTACACTGAATGACATTGCAGCATGTTTACAGATTAGTCATGGGTCAGCACACCACATTGTGAATGATGTGCTCCAGTTTCACAAAGTGTTGCAAGATGGGTGCCACGGCAGCTGACTCCTGAAATGAGAGAACGACTTGTACAGGGTGTTTCAAAAATGACCGGTATATTTGAAACGGCAATACAAACTAAACGAGAAGCGATAGAAATACGCCGTTTGTTGCAATATGCTTGGGACAACAGTACATTTTCAGGCACACAAACTTTCGAAATTACAGTAGTTACAATTGTCAACAACAGATGGCGCTGCGGTCTGGGAAACTCTATATTACGATATTTTTCACATATCCACCATGCGTAGCAATAATATGGCTTAGGCTATGAATGAAATTACCCGAAACCTTTGACAACGTGTCTGGCGGAATGGCTTCACATGCAGATGAGATGTACTGCTTCAGCTGTTCAATTGTTTCTGGATTATGGCGGTACACCTGGTCTTTCAAGTGTCCCCACAGAAAGAAGTCACAGGGGTTCATGTCTGGCGAATAGGGAGGCCAATCCACGCGTCCTCCTGTATGTTTCGGATAGCCCAAAGCAATCACACGATCATCGAAATATTCATTCAGGAAATTAAAGACGTCGGCCGTGCGATGTGGCCGGGCACCATCTTGCATAAACCACGAGGTGTTCGCAGTGTCGTCTAAGGCAGTTTGTACCGCCACAAATTCACGAAGAATGTCAAGATAGCGTGATGCAGCAATCGTTTCGGATCTGAAAAATGGGCCAATGATTCCTTTGGAAGAAATGGCGGCCCAGACCAGTACTTTTTGAGGATGCAGGGACGATGGGACTGCAACATGGGGCTTTTCGGTTCCCCATATGCACCAGTTCTGTTTATTGACGAAGCCGTCCAGGTAAAAATAAGCTTCGTCAGTAAACCAAATGCTGCCCACATGCATATCGCTGTCATCAATCCTGTGCACTATATCGTTAGCGAATGTCTCTCGTGCAGCAATGGTAGCGGCGCTGAGGGGTTGCTGCGTTTGAATTTTGTATGGGTAGAGGTGTAAACTCTGGCGCATGAGACGATACGTGGACGTTGGCCTCATTTGGACCGCAGCTGCAACACGGCGAGCGGAAACCCGAGGCCGCTGTTGGATCACCTGCTGCACTAGCTGCGCGTTGCCCTCTGTGGTTGCCGTACGCGGTCGCCCTACCTTTCCAGCACGTTTATCCGTCACGTTCCCAGTCCGTTGAAAATTTTCGAACAGATCCTTTATTGTATCGCTTTACAGTACTTTGGTTACATTAAACCTCCGTTTAAAACTTCGTCTTGTTGCAACAACACTGTGTTCTAGGCGGTGGAATTCCAACACCAGAAAAGTCCTCTGTTCTAAGGAATAAACCATGTTGTCCACAGCACACTTGCACGTTGTGAACAGCACACGCTTACAGTAGAAAGACGACGTACAGAATGGGGCATCCCCAGACTGCGTTCTCTTTCACATCACTTGCAGCGCCGTCTGTTGTTGAAAATTATAACTACTGTAATTTCGAAAGTTTGTCCACCTGAAAATGTACTGTTGTCCCAAGCATATTGCAACAAACGGTGTATTTCTATCTCTGCTCGTTTAGTTTTTATTGCCGTTTCAAATATACCGGTCATTTTTGAAACACCCTGTAGATGCTTGTGAAGAACTTCTTCGGCTCTTTGAACGAGAAGGTACTGGCTTCCTTGCAAGAATCGCTACTGGGGACGAAACCTAGGTTCACTTCCACGAACCGGAAACGAAGAGAGCGAGCAAGGAATGGCGCCATTCCTCATCACCAAAACCAAAGAAGTTCGTACAGAACCATCAGCAGGGAAGGTTATGCTGACTCTCTTTTGGAACGAGAAATGCGTCATTTTGGAGCATTACATTCCTAGATGGACCACTGTCACCAGTGCATCATACACAGATCTCCTAAAAAATCATCTGCAGCCTGCAATCAAATCAAAGCGACGTGGATTGCTGTCAGCAGGTGTCCTTTTGAAACATGACAATGCAAGGCCCCAGCAGTTGCAAAAGTCACAGACCTGCATTTTGAGTGTCTTCCTCATCCACCATACTCACCAGACCTCTCCCTAAGTGATTTCCATATGTTTGGACCACTCAAAGACGCAATGGGAGGAATGAATATCCGTTCTGTTGAAGAGGTACGCCTCGCGGTGCACGAGTGGTTGCGCGGACTACCAAATGAATTTTTTTAAAGGAACTTATGCACTTTGTAAGCGCTGGAGGGCATGCATTGAGCGTGGGGGAGATTATTTTGAAAAATGATACAGCTTTGTACCATTTCTGCACAATAAATAATATTTAAAAACATACTTAAGGTTTTCATTTGACTGACCCTCGTACGAACCTTCTATTGTGATTAATATTGAAAGGCAGACCTGTGTTACAGAAAGCTCTTTACTGGCGCAGAAACGACGCGTTTTACCGGGTAGGACATCATCAGGTTATCTCGTCCAATGTGTGTTATCAGTCATAGCAGTGCAGAGTAAGGCCTGCTCACGAAACATGGCCCCTGAGCTAACTGCTGCCGGTCGATCCGCGATCACACAAAGTATAGAGCTGATGACCCACATCGCGAGATAAACTAACGCGGGTGAAACACGTCGTTTTTGAGCCAATAAAGAGCTTTCTGCAACCTAGAACTGTTTTTTAATGTTAATGGAATAGAACTGTCTTCAGTGATGAGTCCCGCTTCGAACCGAGCACCGAAGACCAATCTGACTGTCACCGGCAATGCGGTCGATTACCCGGACTGACGGTATGGGGTGCGATATCCTTTTACAGCAGTACCCCTTTGATCATCATCCAAGGTACACTTACAGCAGAGTCATTTGTCGACGGTATTCTATTTTACGTTTTGTTGTCTTTCATGGCACGCCTCTCGAGACAGATTTCAGCAAGATAATGCCCGTCCGCACATGGAGAGAGTTTTCTTGTCTTGGCGCCTGCCAAACACTACCTTCGCCAGTAAGGTAGCTGGATCTCTCACCAGCAACATTATGGGCATGATCCTCCAACCCTCTCGGGATTTTGATAATCTAACAGCAAATTGGACAGAAATTGGCACGATAGTCTTCAGGAGGGCAACCAGTAACTCCATCAATGACAAGCCGAGTAAGTGCTCATAAGGGGCAGAGGTGAACCAACGCAGAATTGATTTACTTAACCCACGCAGCCCCCCCCCCCCCCCCCCACACACACACAAGCAAATAAACATACAGAAGCCGGCCGCGGTGGTCTCGCGGTTCTAGGCGTGCAGTACGGAACCGCGCGACTGCTACGGTCGCAGGTTCGAATCCTGCCTCGGGCATGGATGTGTGTGATGTCCTTAGGTTAGTTAGGTTTAAGTAGTCCTAAGTTCTAGGGGACTGATGACCGCAGCTGTTAAGTCCCATAGTGCTCAGAGACATTAGAAAACATACAGAAAAACACACAACAACGACGCCTACGAAGCAATACTTTCCACGGGGGCAGCAAAAAACTTTATGGTAACCCTTCATTTAAACGACTATAATAAATCAGATTAACCAAAGAAACTGCAGAGACTTCCTTAACATACAAAGTCAGACAGCATAATATCCAAGAGAAAGCTAAAAGCTACAGTATCCCAATTTTTGGATGTCTTACACAATATTATTCACAAACAATTAAAGCATGTCTTGTGAAATAAGTAGGCAAGGACTTAAGACATGAGTAGAATCTTAACAACGTTACAGAACTAGAAATTTATTCCATCGTCCATTTGATTGTTCACTTTTTATTTTCTATGAAAAATGTTATGCTTCGATTAATACAGCCAGCACTACTGTTTTTTAATTTGTGCATAAAATATTCTATGATTAAGAAGTCAGTTATGTAACTTTTCCTACTCGTAAGTGATCCTATTTCCTCGTTTGCAGTGAATTCTAAAAGGCAGAAAGAAAACCAAGTATTGCAGTACGTTAGCATGTCTATGCGCCCACTATCAGCCCCAATAATTCTGAAACTTCTTTATTAACGACCCACTCGTTCAGAGACTTCGGTTCATTTTCAAAAACTGCGAGCATTAATTTAATCAAAAAGCTACCTACAGGGATGTCAGACCAAATATATGAATGATTTAGAACGGCGTTTCACTTGGTCATGCGGTATCCTAAATTCTGCCATAAATAAGGTTCATTACAAAATATAATTTTCAATGGCGATGGAATGAAGGGAAGGAATAAATGAACGAAGTTTTTAGATTTAGATAATTATGAACGTAATCAGTCATGGACGTATTCCAGCTTTCGTTGGCGTGTTTAAAGTAAACCATACAAAAAATAAGTCATTGTCCTCCCCATCAGACTCGGCAGAAGCCGAAAGTAATTCTTAAGTACAACTAAAGAGAAACCACGGACAAGAAATAAAGATTTAAGCTTTAAATTACGTCATAACTAAACCTCTATTATGATTCTGCTAATAGCTAATAATCACTGACTTTGTGAGAACATAACAAAAAAGCCAAGTAGTAACATATCTCTCTTATACCAGCTATGAGGGTTAAATAAGCTCTGCAGAAGAAATACTGCATTACTCCGTACAAAACTGAGAACAGTAACTAATTTTGTAGTTAGAAAGTCGTAACATCTTGAGGTATGCGCTATGACAGCAGTAAGGAAGCTGTATTATTTATGTGTTTACATGCGTGTAATATGGTGGGATAAGAGTAGTTTACCGCGTGAAACCACAGACAAAATATACAAAGTGCACAGTTAACCATTATCCTGTTTCCAAGGGCACAGAAATTTCCCGAGTGAATAATGCTGTGTTGCAAAGAGGAAAAAAAAATTCCCTGTGATAGGTGCCGTAACTTACGGCCTCGAGACACCCTGCTGCGACATTTTCGGTGTTCTTAGGTAGTGTTCTGGAATATACTATGGTAAATTGCTAACAGTGTAGGAGAGAGTGAATCGTTAGACTTTCATAAAGGACACTGTTTACCACCAATAACAATACTAAACAATTCTTTCGTCTCTAGTGGAATATGCCGCCTTCCTCCACTGGAATTACCTAGTTAGTGCTTCAACAACGAAATCGTACAAATGTTGGAGCAACACGATCTTCAAGAATTGTTTACGCTGTGTTCGATCGTTACTAGGGCTAGTTACGCTTAAAAAGGTCCGTTCGTAACATCATTTTTAGAGGTAGAGCACCAACACCACTAGGAACTTACACAACAAGCTGAAAAAAGAACCGAAAACTAGCGTGAAAAGCAACAAATGTGTTATCTGGACGTGAAGAGCTACCTGAAGATGAAATTGTCGGTTAGAAGCCGGAAACGGCGCAGTTTGTGTAAGTAAATAACATTGTAAATGGTGGCTCGTTGCTGTTTTCTTCTTGGCAAGAATCAACCTGTGTTTTATATACAATCAGTGTCTCAAAATGTCGGTTTCGACAAAATAGTAAAAATAGCTTTCTTGGTTTTCTTTTTTAAAAAAAGTCAGAAGCTGGACGCAGAAAGGTCAGAATTTTATGAGAATGGAAACTGCAGAATACCATTTGAGAATAACTTCAGTGTAATACTGCAGAAGAACGGTAGATCCTCAAATACAGAAATACTAGCAACAAACAAAAATCAAAAAAATACTAAGAATGAGGTCTGCTGGAATTACCCCCTATAATAAAATAGTAGCTAAGCCATTATCCAGGATATTATTTATCTGAGAACTACTAGTCCAGTAAGGTATACAGCAGAGCTGTCGGTAGAATGGAAAATATGAAATTTATGAGTCGTGCCTGGATAGCTCATCCAGTAAGGGCATGTCTGCAAAAGGTACAACTGGTGTGGCGTTACAGTTTTAACCTCGCAGCATTTATTGCAATAAGTGGTTTGAGAAGGTAGAGCTAACAGACGGAGGAATATAAGTGTAATTAATGTGAAGATATGAAGAGACAGGAACAGAGTAGAAAGAAGTGTGGGACGATACATAATAATAAGTGGAAAGACTGATGAGATCTGGCTAGTTGAAAATTTATTCAGTGTTCATAATACTACAGACCGCCCCCACAATGATGAGGTCAAAAGTGCATGCTGATGATAATGATAATCATTCTGGTTTACTGCGTTCGCACAGCCAGTAGACGCATTAAAGGAATCGTTAAGTGAAGTGGCGCAATATTGCCAACGTGAACGCAAAAAGTTAATTTTAGTGGGTGAACCTACCTTTCAGAGACACAGGCCAAATGCCATATGATTTTCGTTACTTATTTATTTAATTAGGCATGTAACTAAATGATAGCTACAGAGAAGAAAGAGTCAGACGGTGGTTTAATGTTATGCATAGAGATGACTTGGACTCTGGACAACCGAGTTATTGTAAGATACGAAGTTTATAGTTCCAGAAGGAAGGTCAGAACAAGGCAAGAATCAGAAGCAAGGTTGCGTGTTTAACTGGAACAATGCCACCTCAGCACAAAACATGCTGACAGTCTAATACCACAATGTTACGAACGTGGTTCAGTAAGTGAAGGATTAAGAAGCCACTTTTTAAAAATAAAATCGCTGTTTTTGAGCATAGTCTCCTTCTAGGGATGCAAACTCTTAACAACGACCCGGCCATTTTTGAACTTCTTTTAACCCTTCCAAAAGCATGAATATTCACATTCTTAAGACGTGCTAACTTGTCGACGATGACCTTTTTTTGTAGAAATGTATGGCAACAACAAGAAATCTCAGGGAGCCAGGTCGGATGAATACGGGCGATGTAGCAGCAATTCATAAATACATTTAAGAAGTTTTGTAGCGACACGTCCAAATGAATGTAATGGTGCTTTATCATGGTAAAACAGCACTTACTCCTTTTCCAAATGACTTCGTATTTTGTTGTATTTATTATCGTAGCGGTCCAATATTACACGCTACTGTTTTACAGACGTCGTTTTTTTTCTTAGAAAGAAAATGGTTGTAATAACTTTTCTTACCTTGCGCTCACCGAAAAAAAATGTTAGGCACTCGCTTAAAAGAACTCACTGATCGCCTTGCAGCGCTGTAAATGCTATAGAACTTGTAGCAGACTGGCATATGACCCTCCATCGTTGACATCTGTCGTGGCACTGAAATGGTGTGTTTGTGTCAGTCACCTGTATATGTAATGAACGCAGTGAGACTGTTCGACATGCAACCGTGGTAAAGTGGCCCTTAGTCACACAGTGATTGATGTGTCCCAATGTTTTGGTCTATCAACGTGAAATGTCCAACATTTCTGCACTGCCCAGTCACATTAATAAGACCACGAGTCAAAAGCCTCAATAACTACCCTCTGCAGCGGGGACGGCTGCGAGACGTGCAGGAAGAGGCTCAGTAATGTCCTGGAAGGTACCGACAGGAATGTGGAGCCATGCCTTGATCAGCTGCTACAGGTTGACAACCCATTGGGCGAGCAGCCCGATCGAGGTGGTGCTACAGACTCTCAGTTGGGTTCAAATCCAGGTTGTTTGGTGCCAAGTGGAGTACGGTACACTCATCCTGGTGTTCGTCGAACTACGCACATACACTGTGAGCTGTGTGACTCGTTCCATTGTCCTGCTAGTAGATGCCATCGCGCCGAGGAAAAACAAACTGCTTGTAGGGGTCGGCATGGTCCCCAAGGATTCTTGTGTTGATCCTCTGTCCCCTCGAGAAAGACGAGATCAACCATGGAATGCCACGAAAGCATTCCGCAGGCCATAACGCTTCCTCCTTGTTTGCTTCCAGACGCTTCACGCCGTACAGCCGACTGCCATCTGTCGGATGGAGCGTAAAGCGTGATTCATCTCAAAAGGCCACCTGTCACCATTCAGTGGATACCTATCTGCGGTATTGGCATGCATATTACAGCCTTCGTCGCCCATAAACAGCAGTCAGCATGGATGCATGAACCGGGCACCTGCTGCGAAGACCTATTCGCAGCACCATTCAATGAACGGTCGTTAAGGAGCTACTTGGCCCATTTGGGCAGTCAGCTGCTCGGAAGTTGCCCATCTATTCACCCGTTCACATCGCAGCAGCCGTCGTTCACTCCTGTCATCCATGGCCCAAGCTGCAACACAGTTGCCTCGGCACGAGTTTTGGATAGCGCCATTTTGCCATGCACAGTATACTTTAATCACGGCGGCACGCGAACAGTTTACAAACTTAACTGTTTAGAAAATGCTTTCACCTTTGGCCCGAATGCCCATGATCATGGCCATTTGGACGTCAGATAAATCGCTCCGTTCCGCGTTACAATAACGACTGCACTGTTTTCCGCGTCCTCTCGACACGCTTTATATACCCTCCACTCTAGTGCCACCTGCTGTCTGTGAGTGGTTAATGAACGATGACGTCGAACGAAGGCGGTGGTCACAATGATGTGACTGGACTGTGTTCAAGGAAAAGTAACGACACATAGCCGTGTAACACGTCGTAGGAACGGTGACTGTATATTCTAACCAAGATGGACTGGGGACGAGTGACACGACTTGGCAACGACAAATGGTATCAAATCTGGAAGCAGTTGCAGCTGCCAGTGAATGTTGCGAAATGAACTACAGGCAGTGGTCTGAAGTTGGCAGCCTCGCAGAAGAACATTACTCACAGTCACAAATAAAGCTGCATGTCTTCAGTGGGCTAAACAAAGCATCTGATGATGTAAGGTGTCAAGTGTACCAACGGGCCAATGACGCTCTTAAACCGCAGTGTATGGAGGACATTGTTCTCTGATGGTTTGCGGTGTTTCTGGCAGCATGAAAACATGTTCACATGTGTGTGAATTCCTGAGGGACCAAATTGCTGAGGTCATCGGTACCTAGATTTACGCACTACTTAAACTAACTTATGCTAAGAACAAAACACACACACAAACACACACACACGCACATACACACACACACACACACACACACACACACACACACACACACGCATACAGGTGCCCGAGGAGGACTCAGACCCCCGACGGGAGGGTGGCAGAATGACTTGAGCCCAGTTACAGATAATATGTTTGACCTGGGACCATTATACGAAAACTGAGTACATCCTTACCATTACAGATGTTATAGTAGGTATCACTTGACACGATACTCTGTTTTAAAATCTTTTATCTGAATTTCAGATGGCGGGTTAAGCTCGGAATGCGTTAATGAAAAAAAGTTTTAGGAAGTTGATTGTAGTTATCAGTGGCGTGCTAGGCACGTCTTCCAAATAAAAAAAAATAAAAAACTTTGTTTACAGGGACGTACGTAGACGTTCCTCGTTTGATGAATATTCGGACTGTAACTTATATTATTCGAGCATTATTTCCCCCTAAAAATATGTTGCATCATCGATACTAGGCGAGTCGGACCGCTGATATGTAAACATAAAAACAGATATGGATTAATAGTGAATAATTTAGCCGACATGTCCTTTTTGAGCTAAACAGGTTTTATTTGTTTCATCAGTGTCATATTCTCTGAAACGACAAATTAGTTTGTTTCGCTCAGCGGGAGAGAATGACGCCCTGATTTGTATTTTTGTCGTTCGCTTCGTCGGGAAAGCCAGTGACAACAGTTTCTCTGGATAGGAATTATGCAGATGATTAACCGATCAAATTTAACTTCTCAACGACAGCTAACGAATTACTGCCAAAAACAATAATCAATCGCTTTTTGTCTGTGCCTTAGATATTGCAAAGTACCCCATCGCATCCTGACTGGCCCCGTTAAATCTCCAGACATCAGTCTCAGAGAAAATGTTTGGCACTGAGTGGAAGAGGAGTAAAACGCAGGAATGGCCTTCCCTGTAATTTGGTAGCTCCGCAGTATCTAATTTAGAATGAGTTGCTCCAGCTGCGTATCGTGTACCTGAATTTATTAACTTCTCTGAGTCCATAAAACACAAATAATTCTAAAAGTGCAATCTAGTTTTAATGACTGAAAGAATTTCACGCTTTGTGAGTCCAGTATTTACCAGTGAGGAAGGCAAGGTCATTCACTGAAAAAAAAAAACGCTCCTGTTTTGAATCTGTATGTTCAAATGTGTGTGAAATCTTATGGGACTTAACTACTAAGGTCATCAGTCCCTAAGCTTACGCACTACTTAGCCTAAATTATCTTAAGGACAAACACACACACCCATGCCCGAGGGAGGACTCGAACCTCCGCCACGACCAGCCCCACAGTTGAATCTGTAAAGAGCCGTCACGTTTTGGAGATGGCAGCCGAATGGCAGCTTGCCTTAGGCTATCCATAATCCTCCTAGGGACTTCGTTCTCAATTTCTCCGTTTAGCAGACCTCTGCTGAAGTTGGTAGTGTTGCAAAAACGCTGTCCCGAAATCCCTCCCTGTCCTTCACGGCATTTATAAACTAAAACCTCCTAAAAGCGTTTGCCAAATTAATAAAAATGGGGTGTTCATTTTATCAGCTGGAGGCAATGCGAGAACGAGTATAAGAAACACTGAACTCTTTTTATCAGTTGGCAAACGTTTCTAGCGGTTTTTAATCTATCAATGACGCGAAGCCAGGTAGAGGCTTCCCGCAGCGGAAAATAAGGTTGCAGTCACAACACACACACACACACACACACACACATATATATATATATATTGAGTTTTGACAACGAATTAATCATTTATAGTAGTCAAATGAAAGCGTTGTCTGGTTTGGCTAGAACTTGATTGGGTGGCCGTCTGTGTCTGACAAGCACTCTGTTGGCAAGCGGGTTGCACTTAGTGCTTGTGAGGACAACTGAGGTGTTGCTTGATTGAGAAGTAATGACTCGGTCACGAAAACTGACAACAGTCGGGAGAGTGGTATGCTGATCACATATCTCTACATATCTGCAACCAGTGACACCTAACGCGGTCGGTCGGTACCGTTGAGCCTTTCGAGACCGGTTCGGACGGAGTGTAACACTTAGCGTTGTCGTACGTAGTTGTCACTATTCGTACCGTGTTGCTCCACAGCACAGTAGTCGAAAAACTCATGCTTCTCTGTTAGACACTCTAGTCCTGCCGCCATTCGGCGATGGCGAACAGCTGCCGCCCTGACAAAGCTGTATCGGCCGGGCAGCGACACCTCACACATCGCGTGCCGACCGGAAGTACCTCCAGTGCGGCCGTCAGAGCCCTGGAGAGCGGCGGCGCTCTTGAATGTCGCAACCGGACCCTGAATAATCCGCGGCGCCCTCTTTCCGCCCGTATTCGCCGCCCTAAATCACCCGCGATTCGCCTCCACCGCCCCCGCTCTGCCGCTCGTTTTTCACTGCGGAACGGCGCGTGTAACAAGAGCGAGGACGGGCGGACAATGGCGCAGCAGGAAGTGCGAGGGGCGCACAGGTAGCGAGTAAGGTGACACCCGAGGCCCGCTCTGGAGCGAAGAAACTGTTGCGCGCCGTCGAGAGGGATGACGTAAGGTTAAGGAGCAACCTCTGGGAAGCATTGCAGGTCAGCGCTTTCCGGACGCTTTCGAGACTCTTAGAATTTCAAAGGATAACTCTTCCTGTCACTATTCTCAAAATCCCTGGACACGGGATGTAAGCCACCTGATGTGACGGAACCGGTTTATAGTATTTCGTGACTTTAATTACTTATAAATGACATTTCAGGAAGATCAGAAAATATATAAACCAGTTACCTATTGGCAGCGTAACAATTCGTTTGATCTCAAAAATGATCATCCCGGCTAATATTTGTCACTCCTCTAAAGAAATCCCCACTTGACGTTGTGTAGAAACGTTGTCTGTAAAGTCGTGTGAATGGGACTAAATTGCATGTCAATTATCAGATTTTACACAACTGTTACTTAAGATGGAAGCACCTTTACCAGCAAAAGGAACATCTAGTCACAAAATACTACCCGCGCACAACACTGACGTATGTCTCATATTAAAAAATTTCATAAAAATCGTCTTATATAATTAGGCTTCATACATCAGCAAATAAGAAATTGATATTAGTAACGTGCTGTGAGCACTATTTTTAAAGATTCAATCTGAGTTGAATTCTGTCTTTTAAAGTAGATTCGGCACCACGGGTGCACATTTATTTCCATTCATTTATATCTAACAGCATTTATGTTTGTTAAAATTCTTGATTCAAAACTGCCGCGGAGATAATTTTGCTAAGATGGCGGCAGACAGAAGATAGTCAATTTGACTATTGTTATTCTCCATTCCTTTTATATCAAGTTAATATATTTAGATAAAATTCTTTAAGTCTTTTGCTTTCTATTCATTACCATTTAAAATTATTCACTAATAATTTTAAATGAAATTACTTCATATTTTTATACCAGCTACTAGTAAACCCCCGCTGTAAGTTACTAGCGCTAATGGCTGCGCTCCTAATTGCTGAGCGGAAAATTAACACCTAAAAACATTAATTACATTGGATTAAAATTGAAATAAATACAAATTCACGTACAGACAATAGCGACTCTATCTTAAAAATAATAATTAACAATATCGTTACAGATTTTCTCTTTACAGACTTCATACGTCTCACTTCCGAACAGTTCATCGGTTAGCACAGGAAGAACAACTGAACCACAATTATCACAGATAAAAAAGAAAGATTATAATTGTCGTTGTCCATGAATGTACTTTTCTGATACTAGTTTTAATTTACACAAAAATTAAATTATTACAGAAATAATGAAATAATTATCGTCATTTTTACACGATACAGTGTTTTTTAATCGTAGTATCGATAATATTTGTTGAAATTTGTACACCTAGTTCATTTTAGCATCTTGTGACTAGAACATAGTGCCGTGGATATTACACTGACAAACAAACTGAAGCACCCAGGAGACATTGTCCGATGTCAGTATAACCTTTTACACAAACACACCACGAGCAGGTATATAAATGATTAGAATTACAATTCTGTGGGACAAGTAGAACGGCAATCATGTTGCGTTAGTGCTGCTCATTTTTGGTTTTGTTACTCTGCCTTGTACGGTGTATAAGGTGTACGGACTGCGTCAGATGTTGAATGATAGCGTGAAGGACACGGAGATGCCGCGCACTCGTACGAGGCAATGTTATCAGCACGTGACAGAGTCCGAAGGAGGCCTCATTGTGGGACTCCATTTGGCCAGTTCGTCGAATCGTGCAATCTTCAGACTTGTAGAGCATTCAGGTTCGACACTATTGGACGTTGGACGGCATGGGATCGTGAGGACCCATCTCGTCAAGGTCTCAGCCGACCACGTTTGACCACCACAAGGGAGGATCGCCATATTGCGCGCCAAGAACATTGTAACCCCTCCACATCTGCGCCTGCCATTGTACGTCAAGTGGCGGACTCCCTACAATATTATGTGTCATTGGCACCATTGCTCGGAGACTAGAAGTAGCCAGAGTTGGGAATCATCGTCCCATGCGTAAGCCGACGTTACACCACAACACAAATTTATGTGTTTGGAGTGGTGCCACGGCTGCGAAGCATGGACTGCTGGTGAGTGGTGTCGCATTCTGTTCAGCGATAAATCGCGGTTCTGCACTACACCGGATGATCTTCGTCGGCGTGTAAGGCGGCGACCTGGGCAAGGGTTCCACTTTTCCAGTTTTTCGGAGACGCACAGCGGTGTTCCTCCTGCCGTCATGACGTGGCGAGCCATCGACAATGATTTCAGTCATGGCTGTTAGTGGTTCAGGGAATTCCGATTGCACAACGATGTGTCACACATGTCCAGCGTCCTCACGTGTTACCGCTCACACGACAGTATGGTGGTGTTATTTTTTATTTTTATTTTTTTTTCAGCAGGACAATGCTGGTCCGCACGTGGCAAGTGTTTCTGTGAACTATCTGCGTGATGTTGAGGCACTGCCATGGCCGGCAAGATCGCCATGTTTGTTCCCGATTCGACATGTGGGGGGCTAACTCTGACGTGAACTGCATCACAGAGGATCTGCGATACCAAAGATTAGTTATAAACAGTTACGGACCGACGGCTCCTGTGGCCGAGCGGTTCTAGGCGCTTCAGTCCGGAACCGCGCTGCTGCTACGGTCGCAGGTTCAAATCCTGCCCCGGGCATGAATGTGTGTGATGTCCTTAGGTTAGTTAGGTTTAAGTAGTTCTGAGTCTAGGAGACTGATGACATCAGATGTTAAGTCCCATAATGCTTAGAGCCATTTTTTGAGTTACGGACGGGATTGCGTCGGCTGAATGGGTGTGTGACGTGGACTGAGCGTTTTTCTTTACGTTTGAGGGTCTCGGGAAACAAAAAAGGGCTTCAGTCTCAAACGGTGCAGGCTGAACACAGGAAGAATGTAGATACACGAACCATCGGTATAACTGTCGTAGCTGTGTTGGGAAAGTACCAGAGCGCCAAGCGCTAATAGAAAGCACTGAATCTCAAATCGTTACAGACACTGAAAGCTGGCTAAAGCCGGATATAAGCTCAGCCGAAAATTTGCGAAGAACCAAACGGTGTTGCAAAAGATGGGCTAAACACAGTTGGCGATGTCATGTTTGTTGTTGTTAGAGGTAGTTTATCTTGTCGCGAAATTGCAGTAGATAGTTCCTGTGAGTTAGTATGGGCAAAGGTCATTGTTGGCAACCGGAATAAAATGACAACTATTTGTTTTTACCGACCTCCCAATTCAGATAAAACAATCGCTGAAAGGCTCAAAGAAAACTTGAGTTAATTTCAAACGCGTACCCGTCTCATTCAGTTATCGTTGATGGTGACTTTACTTTATCCTCGGTATGTTGGCGAAAATACGTGTTTAAATCAGAAGGTATGCATAAAACATAATCCGAAATTGCGCTAAATGCATTCCCTGAAAATTATTTCGAGCAAATCGTTCATGAGCCCACGCAAATAGAAAAAGGTTCTGAAAACACATTTTGGGTCTTAGCAACAAATAATCCTGAGGTAATAAGAAGCATCAAAGGGATACAGGGGCCGGCCAGAGTGGCCGAGCGGTTCTAGGCTCTTCAGTATGGAAGCGCGCGACCGCTACGGTCGCAGGTTCGAATCCTGCTTCGGGCATGGATGTATGTGCTGTCTTTAGGTTAGTTAGGTTTAAGTAGTTCTACGTTCTAGGGGAGTGATGACCTCAGATGTTAAGTCCCATAGTGCTCAGAGCCACTTGAACAATTTTTTAACAGATACAGGGATTAATAAACACAGGGTTGTCGTAGCGAGACAAATATTGTAACCTCCAAATCCTCCAAAATAAACGAAAAATATAGCTATGCCAAAAGGCAGATCAAAATTCGCTTGACGCGTCCCTGAGACACGATTTCCACACCTTCCAAATGAATAATATAAGTGTAGACCAGATGTGGCTTGTATTCAGAGAAATTGTATCGACAGCAGTTGAGAGATTTATACCAAATAAATTAACAAGCGACAGAGCGGATCATCCCTGGTACACAAAATGGGTCAGAACACTGTTGCAGAAACAACGAAACAAGCATGCCAAATTTAAACGAATGCGAAAACTCCAAGATCGGTGGTCTTTTACAGGAGCTCGAAATTTAGCGCCGATATCAGTGCGAGTTGCTTGTAACAGTTTCCACAGCGAAACTTTGTCTCAAAACCTGGTAGAAAATCCAAAGAGATTCTGGTCGTGTTTGAAGTACGCTAGCGGCAAGACACAATCAATGCCTTCTCTGCGCGATAACAAAGCAGAGTTACTAAACATAGACTTCCGAAATTCTTTCGCCAAAGAAGACGAAGTAAATATTCCAGAATTCGAATAAAGAACAGCTGCCAAAATGAGTAACGTAGAAGTAGATATCCTCGTCATGATTTCATGTCAGAAAGGTCACATTTCGTAGTAACTTACGGAAAGTCGTAGAATAAAACAGAAGAGATTTCTGGAGTTCCCCAAGATAGTGTTACAGACCTTTTGCTATTCCTTATCTATATAAACGATTTAGATGACAACCTGTTTAGTTGCCTTAGGTTGTTTGCAGATGATACTGTCGTTTAACGTCTAGTAAAGTCAGCAGAAGATGAAAACAAAGTGCAAAACGATTTAGAAAATATACCCGTATGGTGAAAAAATTGGCAATAGATGTTACACAACAGAAAGTGTGATGTCATCCACATGAATGCTAAAATGAGTCCGTTAAACTTCGGTTACACGAGAAATCAGTCAAATCTAAAGGCCGTACATTCAACTAAATACTTATGAATTTCAGTTACGAGCAACTTAAATTGGAAAGAACATACAGAAAATGTCGTGGGGAAGGCAAACCAAAGACAGCGTTTTATTGGCAAAAAACACCTAGAAAATGTGACAGATGTACTAAAGAGGCTGCCAACACTACGCTTGTCCATCCTCTTTTAGAATACTGCTACCAGGAGTGGGATCTTTACCAGATAGGATTGTCGGAGTACATTGGGAAAGTTCAAAGAAGGACAGCAGGTTTTGTATTATCGCTAAATAGGCGAGAGAGTGTTATTGAAATGATACAGGGTTTGGGGCGGACATAATTAAAACAAAGGCGTTTTGGGTTGCAGTGGAATCTTCTCACGAAATTTCCATTACCAAGTTTCTCCTCCGAATGCGCAAATATTTTGTTGACACCGACCTACACAGGGAGAAAAATGTTTCTATCTTGGGGCCTTTATCAAATGGTTCAAATGGCTCTGAGCACTATGGGACTTAACATCTATGGTCATCAGTCCCCTAGAACTTAGAACTACTTAAACCTAACTAAGCTAAGGACATCACACACATCCATGCCCGAGGCAGGATTCGAACTTGCGACCGTAGCAGTCCCGCGGTTCCGGACTGAGCGCCTTAACCGCGAGACCACCGCGGCTGGCTGGGGCCTTTATCCCGCTCCAGGAGTGGTTGGCTATGTGACTATTGACTTGGCAGTGTTAGTTACAAAGAGTGGTCGGATGCCTTTCCTGCCTCTACCTCCCCCCCCCCCTGCCCCTCATCCCCCCCCCCCCTGCCCCCTGGGACGGGAGTAGTGTACCCCAGCTGTTTGCATCTAGTGTGATTTATCTAGTTTGTGCGAATGTTTTCGAGCCGTGTAACTGAGGCGGAACGTGGGGACCAGCCCTATCTTCACCTAGAGGGATGTAGAAAACCGCCTAAAAACCACATCCAGGCTGGCCAGCAGACCGGCCCTCGTCGCTAATCAGCCGGGTGGATTCTGTTCGGGGCTGGCGCGCCTACCCGAGTCCAGGAAGCAGCGCATTAGCGCTCTCGGCCTCCCTTGCCGCGTCTCTTTATAGGGAGAAATGATCTTCAGAATGAAATTAGAGAAACGATAGATCCCATGGAAAGATATATGCGTTCGTTTTTAACGACCGCTGTTCCAGATTGGAATAATAGAAAATTAATGTAGAGGTGATTCCACGAACTTCAGTCAGGCACTTAAATATGATTTACAGAGTATCCATGTAGATGTAGAAGTAGGTATAGAAGAAAATACAACGGCTTTATTACACGCTTCCCAACCAAATCAGCGCATTCATCCAGACCAGAGGAGGTACAGCGTCATACCGAATCGAAATGGTCTTGCTGCTTCTTTTTTTCTGTCATGCAGTACATCTCATTTAGGGCGTTTAGGAGGACACCGTAAAACAATGTGAGCATCTTGATTCTAATTACTATCTTCTGAAAATTTCCGAAAATACCTACATTTACGCCCCACATGCCATCTTACGGTGTGCGGCAGTAAGTATTTGTGTACCACTGCCTCTGCCCCTGTTACCTTTTCGAGTAGTGCAAGATGCGCAGGAAGAAAGACTTTTGGTAATCCTTCTCGATTCAAATTTTACCTTCAAGGTCTTTAATTGACTACGCCCTCCGTCCAAAAAGTTCCGAGACTAATTTTATTCCCGGCATATAAGCGACGTCAGCTTTGGTGGCAGCTGGAACTAACAACTATAAACAACAGACTTGCATTCGACCACTGAGCTGTGAAGAGGCGCTGTAAAGTAGTAGTCGTGCGGCCGTAGTGTGTCACCGTTGTTATGTCACAATCGCAGCGGACCAGTATCTCCAAATCAGATGTCCAAGACATTCTCCAGAATGTTCTGAAGAAGAAAACTGAGCACAAAGATTGTCTTGCACACCTTGGCTGTGGAACGTGAATAGAGTGGACGCCCGCCGCAACGTGACTGTTGAAAGGTACATCGTAGGCAGTTCTCTACTGAAAAAAAAAAGAAACAAGAAGAAAACACCAAGGGCTGACGACAGTGTTATCAATACGAATCTACCACGGACAAAAAGTGTAGAATATAGATGAAAGATCAACACTTTGACGACGTAACCGACACTAAGGCGAGTTGAGCGATCTCAATGTACTTTCCTGACTGTTCCACATGGTTTTATGAACATTCAGTGCCTTGAGCTCAAGTGGGGGAAGACTATGTAGGATACCTGAAGCATTAAAAGCACCTTCTTGACTTTTATCAATTTCTTATTAATCCGGGCTCGAAACTTTTTGGACTGATGGGGTTGAAATGTATGCTCTCTAAATTTTAACAGTAAGTGACACCTGGTGTACAAATCTTGTCTCCCAGGATCTACTACTGTAGTTGGATGAACATTCGTAGCGCCGGCCGGAGTGGCCTTGCGGTTCTAGGCGCTACAGTCTGGAACCGCGAGACCGCTACGGCCGCAGGTTCGAATCCTGCCTCGGGCATGGATGTGTGTGATGTCCTTAGGTTAGTTAGGTTTAAGTAGTTCTAAGTTCTATGGAACTGATGACCTTTGAAGATGAGTCCCATAGTACTCAGAGCCATTTGAACATTCGTATTACGCTGTCGCGCTTCCTAAACTCACCTGTGACGAAACGCGCTGCACTACTTGGGATCTTCTCTGTTTCTGTCGGGACGCTTCCTTCGAAACTGGAAAACGCTGCTTCAAGATTCTGTCAGTCTCAGTCTGCAAGTACTGCGATTAGTCGGAGGAATTCAACTTTTAATCATTTCGTATGCATGCTCTCATATGTATAATGGATGAGACAGATTCTGGTGATTTTTCGGCAATAGTATAAGCAAACCTATGCAAACAATAACGGGTCTTTCGGCCTATTTATGTGTTGCGGGTCAACTGAACCGAGCGTCGACGCTTCGCAAGTCTTTTTGCATTTCGCAATAGTTTTCCAGCATTGTTACTTTGAGAGTTTCTTATATATTATTTAAACTCATGTTCTTAAGTGTTACGTTGGTTCCTGATAGATGTGTCAAACTTATTTTTGACATCGAGATATGTAGATCTCAGTGCAGGGCAACAGAGCTATATGAAAATTTGTTCTTGAGCGGAAATATGGGGAGCTCATGCTACATAACGCAAAATCCAGATTAGCCGTCACACCAAAAATTCGACTGCGACAATGCAGTCCATTTTCAATGAAATTTACATACGCCATCTGACTTCAAAACAAAATGACTCAGTTTAAAATGTAGACATTGAATATTCCTAATCTTTATCTTTAGTCTAGCAAATAATCACTGTACCTCATCTGTTATTGTAAATACACAGCAAGTGAACATAAAAATTAACGCTTCTAACTTTATGATGATATGAATATTGTTTTCACAAATACACTCCGCGACTCACTGTACCTTACGGTGGATATGAACTTCGATGGTAATTAAATTAATTGGTCTACCTGCGCGCACGGAACGCTCGATTTCCTTCAACCTATTGTTATTAGGAACAATGATGTGACTGTCAAAAATTAAATTTCATTTGTCGTACTTACGATGTGCAATGCAAGACGGTATCTTACCGACTTTCATAAATGTTTCTCAGTACACAGCCCGCCATGTGCAATGCGAGTGGGCAAACAAAGCCAAGAAAGTAAATGGAAATGGGGAACTAATCTTAACGACTGGTAAATGAGAAGAAAGACTCCAGGTTTAACTGCGCTTTATTAAGAAATAACAACAATACACCTTTTTCATAAAGTTCTCGCACCTAGACGAGTTAGCAAAATGTTTGTTAATAACTTTCCTGTGCACAACTGCGTCCACTGACACTTGTTTCAACTGTAAGACAAGACCACAAGCTTCCTTACAAAATTTCTAAAGCATACTTGAGCCATACGCAATGGTCTAACATTGAGAAGCTACTCACGTACAATATATAAAAAACAGGATCAGTTTAAAAGTTTGCTTTTATCATTCTTATGTTACTATAATCCCATTTTCTCAATATCTTTCCTCAAAACATATTACTGCAAAACTCTTTTTAAATAATGCTGCCTACACTACACATGAGGCCAGCTTCCAAACTTTTTAAATCAAGTACACTGTCAGACTGTCCAACACAGTCTGATTCTACTACTCTCTGATTTCCTCAGACAAAGCAAAGTTAACCTCTCTGACCAACATGTCTGGTCTCAGATGCAGTCTTGCAAAGAATGTGATTACAGAGGGATAGTACATTTATCAAACTCGAACTTAATTCACATTTTTGGCCAAAACTTCGTAAAAAATATCATGAAGAACAAGGCAGCCCCCTTTAAACTTATCTTAGATAACATCAATATCCCCGAACACCCGTATAGAGCTTCCGACATTATCCAGTAGATGTAACATCGCAACATCATTATTAGTGCAAGTGTTCACATTTTTAAGACTGAAATTTTAATCAGACGATGTTATTTTATCTTCAGTTGTGGGTGACATGCACGGTGACGCGATTTCACTTAAATATTAACCACAGTTTTTATATAAGAGGCTGTCTCTTATTTCTGACCAGAGAGAGAAGCTATGCGCTCTGTGGCGTACAGTGCTTCTGTCTGGACTTCATTAATAAGCGATTATCGAATTAGGAATTCAGGAAGTTTAATGATTTGCTTAAGTCGCAATGAGATAAATACGAACGAGATTTGTTGTTGTATAAGAAGAACTTAGCACTGAAAGACCTGAGTCGAAGCAAGGCCCCCGGAGTAGACAACATTCCATTAGAATTACTGACGGCCTTGGGAGAGCCAGTCATGACAAAACTCTACCAGCTGGTGAGCAAGATGTATGAGACAGGTGAAATACCCTCAGACTTCAAGAAGAATATAATAATTCCAATCCCAAAGAAAGCAGGTGCTGACAGATGTGAAAATTACCGAACTATCAGTTTAATAAGTCACAGCTGCAAAATACTAACGCGAATTCTTTACAGACGAATGGAAAAACTGGTAGATGCGGACCTTGGGGAGGATCAGTTTGGATTCCGTATAAATGTTGGAACACGTGAGGCAATACTGACCTTACGACTTATCTTAGAAGAAAGATTAAGAAAAGGCAAACCTACGTTTCTAGCATTTGTAGACTTAGAGAAAGCTTTTGACAATGTTGATTGGAATACTCTCTTTCAAATTCTGAAGGTGGCAGGAGTAAAATACAGGGAGCGAAAGGCTATTTACAATTTGTACAGAAACCAGATGGCAGTTATTAGAGTCGAGGGACATGAAAGGGAAGCAGCGGTTGGGAAAGGGGTGAGACAGGGTTGTAGCCTCTCCCCGATTTTATTCAATCTGTATATTGAGCAAGCAGTAAAGGAAACAAAAGAAAAATTCGGAGTAGGTATTAAAATTCATGGAGAAGAAGTAAAAACTTTGAGGTTCGCCGATGACATTGTAATTCTGTCAGAGACGGCAAAGGACTTGGAAGAGCACTTGAACGGAATGGACAGTGTCTTGAAAAGATGATATAAGATGAACATCAACAAAAGCAGAACGAGGATAATGGAATGTAGTCAAATTAAATCGGGTGATGCTGAGGAAATTAGATTAGGAAATGAGACACTTAAAGTAGTAGAGGAGTTTTGCTATTTAGGAAGTAATATAACTGATGATGGTCGAAGTAGAGAGGATATAAAATGTAGACTGGCAATTGCAAGGAAAGCGTTTCTGAAGAAGAGAAATTTGTTAACATCGAATATAGATTTATGTATCAGGAAGCCGTTTCTGAAAGTATTTGTTTGGAGTGTAGCCATGTATGGAAGTGAAACATAGACGATAAATAGTTTGGACAAGAAGAGAATAGAAGCTTTCGAAATGTGGTGCTACAGAATAATGCTGAAGATTAGATGGGTAGATCACGTAACTAATGAGGAGGTATTGAATAGGATTGGGGAGAAGAGAAGTTTGTGGCACAACTTGACTAGAAGAAGGGATCGGTTGGTAGGACATGTTTTGAGGCATCAAGGGATCACAAATTTAGCATTGGAGGGCAGCGTGGAGGGTAAAAATCGTAGAGGGAGACCAAGAGATGCTTACACTAAGCAGATTCAGAAGGATGTAGGTTGCAGTAGGTACTGGGAGATGAAGCAGCTTGCACAGGATAGAGTAGCATGGAGAGCTGCATCAAACCAGTCTCAGGACTGAACACAACAACAACAACAACAACAACAAGAACTTACAAAAATACACTATTTCCTAATGTGAAAAGGTGACTACGAAGATTATTTCAAGTGATGCAGCATATATGAGTCCCGACGTATTTCTGATCGGAATAGATCTTCTGACGGATGGCAATGCAAGAGCCTGCGCACGGTCAGAACTTTTCTAGTAGAGTTTTATTCACCGCAAAAGGGTTTTCGTCACTTTTTAAGGTTTTCCTTGGAAGGATAAGGCTTACCAGAATCCAGTCTAGAATCTTGTCACTGCTTGGTCAATTTCCGAACTGTCTGTTACGAGCAGTGCAATCTATTCCTGAATTGTAGCCCACGAACGACTAGGCAGTAGACGCCATCAGCAGAAGAGTCATTTCGCGGAGATGCAGAAATTTTGACAGTAACTTCCAAAAGCAGAAAGCAATGACACTTAATGAGCGAACTACTACATAACCTACAGAGCAGAAATACTGGAGGCAGTCAATAACCAGCAATCAGACGAGTTGGATGTATTACATAATTAAATTTAATGGTATCAAAGCCTGATATCTATAACAACCAGAAATAATTAGGTCCACGAAAAATATTGCAGCCATAACAGAAAGGTATGGATGGGAGAATCAATGAATTTATCTTGTAAAGTTCACCTATATCCAGATCAAGTGAGATATTTTGATCACAACGATGGTTATTGGATTTGTAACTGCAACTTCCTTGGTTGTTTCGTAGCGAGTCTAAAATAATGATCACAGTCGTGAATGAAATCCGGCAGTTGCGAAAAAATAGTTAACTTTAACCGATGGGGGAGATTATGACAGTCTTGATCTATTTATACGCAGTTAAGCTATAGTTTGCCATGTTCTTTTAATCTCGGATCTTCATACACTTTCACGCTGTTCCACAGAAGATTGGGAGTGAAGTTAAGTCATCAGTGTTGACCGTGTAGCCATACGAAATATTCGACTGTCACTTTGTGACTGCTTCTGAGCGTGGAATGCGTACCAGATAAGACTGATGTAAGAAATAGAGAAAATACGAAGAAGAGCAGCCCATTTCGTTACAAGTCTGAGCAAGCGTCAGGAGTCAACTATTAACTTAACTCGGCCCTACATTCTAAAATATTGATTATAAATACAGAGGTTGAAAGAGCAGAGAAAAAAGGTTGTAAACACTGACCAATCTGGACTGAAGTGTTTTGGATCTATCTTTCTTGGATGGAACAAATAAGAAAATAGCAATATTTCTTTAAAAATCATAGATGTTGTTAACAATTTTGAGATGATAGTCAGGTGTAGAATCTACAATGACCTGCAAACATTAAGAAAAGTATACAACAGATATACAGGATCTGGAAAAATGTTGGATTTATTTCGAATTTCAATAGAACATCGCCATCAACGTTACATTTGCAAACGAAGTCGCTGTCTCAGCTGAGGCGTTAACTGAAACGAGTACTTTCTTTGAGAATTTTACTTTTGACTTTCAACACCAGACAATTTCTAAATATGAGGCGCAGTAAAAATGAGGGGATAGCAAGGTAAACATCCAAGCGGGGTAGGATACAGTATAAGAAATAAAGCACTTCTACGACACACTGTGGACAAACCAGTATAAACATAAATATCTGACCAAACCAATGGGAATATGTTTCATCTATTTCTCAAAGAAAATACGAAATCAAAGAATAATTTTTCAAGAATATAGAGAGAAAGTCTTACAAGAGCCGTGTTAGATAACTTGCGTTTAGAGACAGAAGATTAAAAACCGCAAAAGCAGGTAAATATTTTTACATGATATGTTTCTCAGTGCTTTAATTAATATTCTGAGAAAATTCATTCCTTACTTGTCCGTAATTTTCAAATGAGAAACCAACATGACAGCTGCGTGTTTGGTCGTCTAAGTCTTAATAACGTAGTTATTTCCCATATGAAGTGAACTGTCTCACGTAGTCGGTTATCTATAACTATTCAGTAAGTTCCAGTCATGCAACCTTAGGACCTGTGTGTTGCTTCACAACGGGACTTCGAGGACAGATGTAAGATGGTACAAAAAATATCAAATTCGCTGCACAGACATCACCATAGAGCAGCTGTTAGTGATAGAAAAAAAAAAGAACTAAAATTTCCTGGTTTCTATTAATTTAATTCCCGAGAAGTGTAATTTCTTTATAAACTCTGAAAATACTTGTTTTAAGGACAACGAGCATTTTTATTCGACGACAGTTTCTTACCTCGAAGCAACTTCTTGAGGTGATGAAGCAGAATTACATCGCATGGGCCAATATCAGGAAGACATGTTCAGTCCGAAACCGCGTGACTGCTACGGTCGCAGGTTCGAATCCTGCCTCGGGCATGGATGTGTGTGATGTCCTTCATTTTTGGAACACAACCTACCACCAGCTTAGAGACAGAAGTGATGACACTTTCTGCAGGACCTGACCATCATTTTGTAGAACAATGCTCAAGAACGTACAGTGCAAGCTGTTACCGATTTGTCTGACTGAGGGGGATGCTAAGTGCTATACCACCTACTGTATTCCCCTGGCTTAAGCCCTCGTGAGTTGAACCCGATTTTTAAACTGACGGAAACACTTCACAGCATTCGCTTCAGAACCGCTACAAATTCGCTCAAACTGTCAACACAACTAGCACTGCTAAGAATATCCTACGACTTCCACGTTGCTGGCACCGGGTTATACACAATGCTGGTGACTGCTCTGAAGATCAGTAAAACTTTGAAAACACATATCTATTTTTACGAGCTGTAAATAAGTAGTTGTCACTATTAAAGTTCCAGCCCTCGTAGATTCCATACTGCCTCCAAAACTTTGTAAGCAGGCCGTTGCGAGATAGTTGGAGTCCATCTTCAGGGTTTGCCAGTTCATGTTCTTCAGATTTCTGTAAGGCTCTCCCGTGAGTCAAACACACCTTGTGACCATTCACACCGTTCTTCCCTGTATTCGTTCATTATCCCTTGTTAGTCCTACATGTTGTGATCCCACACACTTGAGCAATATTCTAATATGAGACATGAATGTTTTCCAAGCTATCTGCTTTGTAGACTGTATTTTCCCAATATCCTGCCAATGAACCGAAGTCTGGCACCGGCTTTGACTACGACTGAGCCGATACGATCATTCCTTTTCCTATCCTCCAAGACTGTTACTACCAGGTATTTATGTGAGTCGACTGAGTGTAATTGTGACTTGTTGACAATGCAGCCACCGAGTAACACTTTTTTTGATTTTTTTCTTGTCTTAAGTTTAATATTTGTCCACGTTTAAAGAAAACTGCTGATCTTTGTAGCACTTCAAAATCTGGTCGTGATCCGGCTGCATTTTTGCAACTTTTTTTTCACTTAGTACGTCTTTAACGATAAGATCATCTGCAAACATCCAGAGACTCCTATTAATATCGTTTGCGGCGTCGGACGTATATATGAACAACAAGGATCCCAACACATGTCCGGAGGAGCACGGCTAAAGCTGCTTCTACATCCGCCGATGACTCTCCATCCAAGATACATGCTGTCTTCTCCCTACCAAGAGGATGCGAGGCCAGTATTCATCTTGTAGGATGGAAAATCGCCCAGAACCTACACTATGCGATCAAAAGTATCCGGACACCCCCAAAAACAAACGTTTTTCATATTAGGGGCATTTTGCTGCCACCTACTGCCAGCGATCTCATTAGTCGTTAGACATCGTGAGAAAGCAGAACTCACGGACTTCAAACGTGGTCAGGTGACTGGGTGTCACTTAAGTGATACGTCTGTACGCAAGATTTACACACTCCTAAACATCCCTGGGTCCACTGTTTCCGATGTGATAGTGAAGTGGAAACATGAAGGGACACGTACAACACAAAAGCGTACACGCCGACCTCGTGTGTTGGCTGACAGAGACCACCGACAGTTGAAGAGGGCTGTAATGAATGTGTAATAGACAGACATCTGTCCAGATCGTCACTCAGGAATTTCAAACTGCATCAGGATCCACCGCAAGTACTATGACAGTTAGGCGGGAGGTGAGAAAACTTGGCTTTCGTGGTCGAGCGGCTGCACATAGGCCACACGTGTCGCCGGTAAATGCCAAACGACGCCTCGCTTGCTGTAATGAGTGTAAACATTGGACGACTGAACACTGGAAAAACGTTGTGTGGAGTGACGAATTACGGTGCACAATTTGCCCATCCGCTGGCAGGGTGTGGGCATGGCGAATGCCCGGTGAACGTCACCTGCCAGCGTGTCTAGTGCCAACAGTAAAATTCGGAGGCGGTGGTGTGGTCGTGTTTTTCATGGAGGTGGCTTGCACCCTTTGCTGTTTTGCGTGGCACTATCACAGTACAGGCCAACACTGATATTTCAAGCATCCTTGTTTCCCACTGTTGAAGAGCAATTCTGGGATTGCGATTGCATCTTTCAACACGATCGAGCACCTGTTCACAATGCACGGCCTGTGACGGACTGGTTACACGACAATAACATTCCTGTAATGTACTGGCCTGCACAGAGTCCTGACCTGAATCCTGTAGAACACCTTTGGGATAATTTGGAACGCCGACTTCGTGCCAGGCCTCATGGACCGACATCGATACGTCTCCTCAGTGCAGCACTCCGTGAAGAATGGGCTGCCATTCCCCCAGAAACTTTCCAGCACCTGACTGAACGTATGCCTGCGAGAGTGGAAGCTGTCATTGAGGCTAAGGGTGGGCCAACACCATACTGAATTCCAGGGTTACCGATGGAGGGCGGTGCGAACTTGTAAGTCATTTTGAGCCAGGTGTCCGAATACTTTTGATCACATAGTGTACATCCATGACGACTTGCGTACCAGCCCTCTTCGTTAATCCGCCAGGCGGATTCGAACGGGGGCTGCCGCGTCTCTCCGTACCGGAAGCGGGTGCTTAACATCCACGGATATCCAGACCGGTTCCAAAATGTTTCTTTTTAGCGATACATACGATAATATCTACACATTTTAATACGAAGTTTATTTTTAAAAAATTACAGGATATTGTTGATACGCTTGTTGATTATTTTGCCAAATATGTACCAACCCGTTCAGTGAGTGGCACGAGCTTCTTTATGCCCTCCACGAAGAATTCTCTCGTCAGCTCCTTCTACCACTTCAGAACCTGTTTCTGCAGCTGCTCGTCGGCTGCATTTTTAATTCCACTCAAGTATGCCTTCAGGGAGGTGAAAAGATGGTTATCTGAAGGCGCCTAGTCAGGAGAACACGGGATTGATTTAAAAAATCCTACCAAATAAGTCCAGGAGCGCCTTGTTGGCTACGGCTTAGGGAGGACGGGCTTTATCTGCAACAAGCACAGTCCTCTCGTCAGCTGTCCCCTGCTTTTGTTTTAAGAGCTCTTATTGAGGTTCAAAAATGGCTCTGAGCACTATGGGACTTAACTTCTGAGTTCATCAGTCCCCTAGAACTTAGAACTACTTAAACCTAACTAACCTAAGGACATCCCATACATCCATGCCCGAGGCAGGATTCGAAACTGCGACCGTAGCTGTCACGCGTTTCCAGACTGAAGCGCCTAGAACCACTCGGCCACTCCTGCCCGCTCTTATTGAGGTTTCTGGGATTTCACAACACCGTTGTGCATCGATAGCCTCCCCCTAAGGCCGAAATTCGACTAACGTGATGCCATTTGGTTCCCAAAACAATGAGACCATGACTTTCTTTTTTGCCCAAAATTGCGAGATTGGGAGTTGGTGTGACGCCACTATGACGACTCTCTTTTTGTCTCAGGCATCTAATGAGCGGTTCATGTTTCATTTCCAGTCACAATGGAGCTCGGAAAATCTCCACCTTCTAATTCAAGTCTCTCAAGAAAGTCACCGACGCCACTGACCCGGTTTTTCTTGTCCTGATTTGTTTGCTGTTTAGGGAACCATCTCCCTGAACGGCAGCGTTTCTGTGAGTGTCTCGTACGAGAGAGTTCTTGAGAGTCGAGAAATTCGAAGAACTTTCATCCACTATCAATCAGCAGCCTTCACGAATACTTTTATCGATTTTTAACTCCAATGCAACTGTCAAAATGGAAGGTCTTCCTGTTTCCTGTTCGTCATGAACGTTTCTTCTTCCTCAACTAAACTCCATATACCACTTAAACACACTCATTATGTTCGTAACACTTTCTCCGTAAACGCTTTTGATTTACGCCAAAATTTCGATAGGTGTTATTCTTTCCGCGAGTAGAAAGCCGATCACAGCACGTGGCTCGCACTTGGGATTTCTTACCGACATCTTTCGCGCAACTAGACGCTACAACGTGAGTGTACGTGCTAAGGTGTTCCTGCGATGCTCGCTGAGGTCAGGGAATCCCCATCTACCACTCAGTGTTGCCAATTCCCAAAAAGCAAAACACCAAAGCTCGCTAAGGTCACAGTATACTTACTTTCTGAACAGGGCTCGTACAAGATTTACCCAACCACTGTTGAAGAGAGGTCACCAGCAGGAAAGTTAGCCAAATCATAGTCCATTACTAGTAGAAAGGATGGAAGATTAATGTTTAACGTCCCATCGTCAGTGAGGTCAACAGAGTCGGAGCACAACGTGTGACTGGAGATGGGTCGGGAAGCAAATTGGCCGTTATCTTCGCAGATAGTTGTCCCGGCATCTGCCTCCAGGTATTCAGAGAAACCACGAAGGACCTGCAAATAGAATCAGTTACTGATACTTAGTCTTTCACTCAACAAGACCGTATAATGAGGTTTTTTTTAATATTTAGGTCGTTTATTTCGTGATGTATTTGCCGTTAGCAAGAGCTACACCTTCCAAAATCGAGCAACAAAATTGTAGAAGCGATTTGATTCAAATTTATAACAGTTAGGGATACATCTCGGTATTAAATTATTGTTTCCATTCCCTCACATTATTCAAATTCAGAGACTGCTTGTCTCCTTAGGAGTAAATGTATTCGTGCCAGCGTTAGGCTGCCGTCCCTGGAGGGGGAGCTGAGTTGTAATGTTGGAGTATGGCACTCCTATTTGGCGTTGCACCTCGTCGTTTGTGTTTCGTCTCGCTATTTGTTCGGTAAGCAAATGAAATTGTGGTTCAGCTCCTGGTGATGCTACCGGTGAGGCGCATGTGTGTGTGTGTGTGTGTGTGTGTGTGTGTATGTGTGTGTGTGTGCTTTTAGGTCAAAGCGAGGTGCCGTCATCTGACACGCACGGCCATCACGCGTGTCGAGGAAGAACTATGCGGACACGCCAGCTCCTGGCGTCACGCTGGATTCCGTCGGAGGCGGGAAACCACGTTGCAAATAATACACATGGGACGTTGTTACCGTGTAACGTGAATTTATAGTAAGTGCCGCTCGTTTATGTATAAAGCTCAGTCTCAAGCTGGGAAACGTTGTAATTTACGACGTATGGTGGATACAGGCGTGAATCGACTGTTGGCGTAATGAATAGACCTTATGCGCTATTAGGTACAGACACCCAGTTATTATGCAAGCAAGAAGTCGTCCCGAGCGGCTCTTCGTCCTTTGCTGATTTCTATCGTCAGCTCTTGCCGTACCATTACAGTAATCTGAATAAATGCCTGCTGAACCAAAAGAAGTCGCATATTGTGTGCTTCGAGAGAGCAAAAAGTCACAACTGGTACGCCAACAGCAAGTAAAGTTTTATAATGTCTGTTATACGCCATTTTCATCTTCAGAAATTCCGTGAGGCACCGTTGTACCAATTGGTTGAAGGTGTAGTGGAAGCTGTTGTCATTGTTTGTTGAAAATTTTACTGAGTTGCACAATTACACTCTCAGAAAAACAAAACTCGCTTCATGAATAAATTATCGCACTGGGACGGAAGCCGGTAGATGAGATGTACATGTGCACACAAACAGATGATTACAGTTATTTCAGGAAAATTGGATGCTTTATTCAAGAGAAAGAACTTCACAAATTGAGGAAGTCAACAACGCAGTGGTCCACCTCTGGCCCTTTCACAAGACGTCGTTCTGTTGAAAACATTTCCAGAGAAGAACATCTAGTCAATCGCCTTAAAAAACTTCATACAAAAGCGGATGGAACTATGAAGTTATAGAATCAGTTACTGATACTTAGTCTTTCACTCAACAAGATTTTATAATGACGGTTTTTATGCATATTTAGGTCGTTTATTTAGTGATGTATTTGCCGTTTCCAAAATCGAGCAACAAAACTGTAGAAACGATTTGATTCAAATTTATAACAGTTAGGGATACATCAGGGTATTAAATTATTGTTTCCATTCCTTCACATTATTCAAATTCAGAGACTGCTTTTCTCCTTAGGAGTAATTGATTCATGGAGTTCTTGGATGTTCTTCTGAGGGATGTCATGCCAAATTCTGTCCAAATGGAGGGTTTGATAGTCAAAATCCCGAGTTAGTAGGAGTTCCCTACCCCTAATGCTATAAATATTCTCAACTGAAGAGAGATCCAGCGACTCTGATGGACAAGGCAGGGTTTGGCAAGCACGAGGACAAGCAGTAAAAGCACTCGCAGCGTGCGGGTGGGCATTAGCTTGTTGGAATGCAAGCTCTGGATGGCTTGCCATGAAGGGCAAAGAAACGGAGCGTAGAAAATCGTCGACGTGCCGCTGCGCTGTAAGGGTGTCTCGGATGACAACCAAAAGATTCCTGCAGTGCAAAAAAAAGTGGCACCGCGGAACATCACTCCTTGTTGTGGAGCTATATGGCAGCCGACAGCCAGGTTGGCACCTCACCACTGTCCAGGCCGTCTCCAGCATGTCTTCGTTGGTCGTCGGGGCTCAGTTCGAAGCGGGACTCGTGACTGAAGATAATTCTGTTCCAATCATTGAGATTCCAGGAGAATGACGTGGATGGAGACGCCCCGAACAGAGGTGGCATTCGAGCCTGACTGTCGCGCGATAACCAAGAGTGATGGAATGGAGGACTCATTACTTTTCATTGCGTGACCCTTTGGTTGTCAGCCACGGCAACCTTACAGTGCGATATTCTGGGCCCCGTTTTGTTGCCCTTCATGGCAAGCTACCTGTGTTTGTACTATTACTTGCCAGACCCTATCCTGGCCAGCAGCGTCGCTGCATCGCTCCCCAGTTGAGAATGTTTCAAGCTTTATTGGCAGGACCCTCTAACGATCCCGGTATTTTGACGATCTAACGCGCCATTCGGACAGAATTTGGCACGATATTCCTCAAGTGGACATCTAACAATTCTCTCAATCAATTCCAAGCCGAATAACTGCTTGCGCAAGGGCCAGAGATGGACCAACATGTTACTGACTCGCACATTTTTTGAAGCTCTTTCTCTTGAATAAATCACCATTTTTTTAAAAAAAAATTGTAATCATTTGACTGTCTGTACATACATGTACTTTACATCCGTCGACTTTCGTTCCATCCGGATAAGTCCTTCATGGTGCGTCTTTTTTTTTTTTCATTGTCTTAGACCATATATTTGCGATACGACCAGTTTCGATAAAAAGTTTATCATCTTGTCGCGGAAACAGTTGCAAGTCACGAGGAATTCGTCAACAACGATAATGATCATCGTGTTTTATGGTTAAAAATTCGATTCAAACTTTTCAGTACTGGACAAGTTCATTTTAACACATCAGAAACTGTCGATGGTGCAAAGAAGTTGATTGATCTAATAATTCCAGAATGAATTTTCACTCTGCAGAGGGATGTGCGCGGATTTGAAACGTCCTGATAGATTGAAATTGTGCCCCGGACTGGAATTCGAAACTGGAACGTTAGTCTTTCACAGGGAAATGCTCTACCGGCTGAGCTATCCGGCTACCACGCACGAACCGCCTTCATAAATTTACTTTAGCCAGCAAGTCTTTCACTTTTGTCCTCTCCAAACTTGACAGAAATTCTCCTGCAGACCTTGCGCGACCAGCACTCTAGGACAAAGGATATTGGGAATAAATGGCTGCCGGCCGGAGTGGCCGAGAGGTTCTAGGAGCTACAATATACAATCTGGCAGCGCGCGACCGCTACGTACGCAGGTTCGAATCATGCCTCGGGCATGGATGTGAGTGATGTCCTTAGGTTAATTAGGTTTAAGTAGTTCTAAGTTCTAGGGGACTCATGACTTCGAAGTTAAGTCCCATAGTGCTCAGAGCCATTTGAACCATTTGAATAAATGGCATATTTTCAGTCTGTCAGAAATTCGTGGGATGTACGAAGCTACTTCCTCCCTTTCATGACAGTGCAAGTAGCTGACAGTGGTCGTTTCACATGTTACTTATATCCAACTGTAATCCAATTGGAACACCATAGGCCACGACCACAACTGAAACGATTGCGGACCACCCGGCGAAACAAAGTGTGGCTGATGACCAACCTTACTACATTTGCATCCACATACAGATTTTGTTGCTGGCGTAAAGACAGGAGTTCATCAAGAATGGTCACAGACTTGAGAGATCTCACTACAGTCCAAAGGAACACATTGTGCCGCAATACAGCCGAGTATTCCGCGGGAAACCTGGTTCTCCCAAATCAAGCTACCTAGACGTCAAACCACTACTATAATGCGTGTCCGGCTGGGTCACGGTTGTTATCCTTCATATCTTTATAGGGTGAAACTTCTGCTGTCTACGTACTGCGAACTCAACTCAGATTGCAGACCTCAACCATGTGAAACTAGGGCGTTCACGTTAAGACAGACAACGTCGCAAGTTTTTTAAGGTCTTGATTAGAACAGGAATGTACCAACCCATCTGAGACGGACTTGTTTCTATAGCTGTTCACAACGCACTATGACAGTATTTCCCGATTTCTGCAAGAAGCGGATATCCAGTTATAAGTCAGCCATAAAGGATCAAGGATTTGTAGTTGCGATATACGGACTGTGGTTAGTGTATGTGAATATACAAAGTATAACATGAAGTTTATCCGGAATTACTGTAATTTTAATGTCTAAGTTCTGCTGTTATTCACTTCTCAGGGTAAATGGTTAACGCAAAAAATAAATAAATAAATAAACACCGAAACAATTCCGCCAGAGTAGTTTAGGGTAACGTGGTAGCTTATCGTCGAGTCGATATAGGAAGCTAGAGTTTTAATCTACAAGGAGGATTCAAATCAAGAGTAATATTGCCAGCTTCCAAATGAAGATCGCAAACGTCTGCAGGTGAATACAATTGTCGTCTATAGAGCTATGACAATACTGAAGTAGTGCCATACAGACGTTTCCAGAATCGCATTGTATGACTGGCTGAGGCAGGTGCGCGAAGATGACGCGCCCAGTTCACTGCAACTATCAGAGATCTTCTGACGCCAACCCGACTGTAGGAATTGAATACGGTTGCTCTTGGTTACCAAGTCTGTTTTACCTCTGGGCCACCTGCATAGGTGACTCAAAGCGGACTTCAGCCGCGTTGAGGTACAGTCGCATATCCAATGCATATGCAGATTCATATTGGCAAGCACAGCACTACATCGGGTCTCCCCGTCGTTATCTCGATAATTGCGACTTGTGAATACGCCGAGCGGGACTCGGAATTGCTGAAGGACGAGCCCGCCTCCACTCCCGTATTACTCTTTCATTGCATCTCGGTGGCGTATCATTTGCGTCCATGCGGCCCGTATTAACGCCGCCTCGTAGTCCTACCTGCCGGAACCACCTGTGGTCATTAGGGTCCGCAGAATTGCGTCTGAAACGGCCGCGAAGCACGGAGCCCGTCTTTGCAGTTATTACGTGCACTCTGCTTTTTGCGTTCACTGTTTCATTATTAACGTTGGAGCGCCTAGCCGGAGAGACAGCTGTAGCAGAACATCGTCAAAGGCGGAACACACCCGAGGAAGCCGGCACGCTCTGCAGCCGAGCAGTGTCTCGCCGACAGCAAGGGCTCAATTCCAGGCGTAAATAAAAGGAATAAATAACGCTCGAAAAGTTGCAACTGTTTTTCAAATAACCCCGTTCCAATTAAGTTTGCATTAGAAACGGAAAATTTGCAATTGTCTTCATTATTTTCTCAATTGCGCTTACATTTCGCTACACTGACGTCATAGTACGTAAATGTCACGAACGTAAGAATTATCAGACCGCGATGTAAATTATGACTTCTCGGCGAGATGCAACATTGTATGACCGAGCTTCAGAGGTAGAGTGAGAAAAGTAACCGGTAAGAGTAACAACGTGATCACGGATCTCGCCCAACGTAACAGCTGCTTTGTCCTACCGATCGGGGGGACTGTGTTACCCGAACGTGATGCAGGTGTTACTGTTAACGGAACATTTCGCGAGCAGCAGTTGTCTCAAAAATGGTGTTACAGATTTTCCACAGTGATCTTACACCTCAGAAAATGCAAATATACTCCAGTAATACAGCTTATCTACATATATGGAAAACAAACATATAATTAATATGATTTTTCTTGAATGCATGTTATTTGGTTCAAATAATTATCCTTTTATAGCCATATAATCGGTGACACAGTAACAGTGCAAGTCTTAACATCTTTTTTTGTAGCAAAGAATTGTAATACCTATTGATGTTCTTTTCGCTGGCCTGTGTCCCGTGTCACCTCGAGGTCGGAATGGTGATGTCGAGGCCCGTATCTCGTGGTCGTGTGGTAGCGTTCTCGCTTCCCACGCTCAGGTTCCCGGGTTCGATTCCCGGCGGGGTCAGGGATTTTCTCCGCCTCTTGATGGTTGGGTGTTGTGTGATGTCCTTAGGTTATTTAGGTTTAAGTAGTTCTAAGTTCTAGGGGACTGATGACCGTAGATGTTAAGTCCCACAGTGCTCAGAGCCATTTTGCTAATGTCGATTCGTCAAGGTTGGTGACAGTGGATGGTCGGTTGCCCTTCTTCTCGCCACCCCTTAGCCCTCCAAACTGCAGCGGGATGTGGGCACCAGCCCAGTTTTCACCTAACCCGATTTGAGAAAACCGCCTAAAAGTCATACACAGGCTGGCCGCGAGTCAGCCCTCGCCATTAATCCCAGCGCGCCCCTCCCAATACCGGAAGCGGTGTGCTAACGCGCGCGGCCCTCCGCACGTGTTATTTTAATATTTATAGATTCGTAATACAGACATTTAAAATTACACTTGGACCAACATATGAGGTAAATTTCTGCCACTTCTTTGGTACTCCGTCGATAAAGCATTCAGTTTTCGAATTTAATGCCTGAATGGTCTTGGGCTGGTGGTGTAAATCCGATACTTCAGAAAACCCTTCAGAAAGAAGCCCTTTTGTGTTAAAATCACACGATCCTGGCGACCAATTATTGTTATAAAAACGGGAAATGACACGATCAGGAAAGGACTCGTGCAAGATGACCAATGTTTCATGGGTGATACGACAAGTGGCACAGTTCTGCTGAAACCACGTGTGTTCAACAGCAATATCTTCCAACTGAGACACAAAATACAGGCTATTATATCGCGATAATGTTCGTCATTTACCGTTAATTCATTAACTGCCTCGTTTTGAAAGAAAAATACTCCAGTGTTTCCGCCGGACCACAAAGCCCGCCAAACGAAACGATGACACGTTGGAGTTGCATTTTTTTTTCTCATAAAAAATCGTGAATTTTATGAAAGACAATTGTGGGAATTGCGAATATTAACGAAGCCACCGAGTTGAAAGTGGGACCAGTCGTTGAAGATGATTTTATCCACAAAAACGGCATTTACTTGTTTAACATCAAGGACGTGTACTAGTATTGTGTAGCACACTCTGTTTACTAACTGCTGTCTGTTTCCTATCGGGCTGTCGAATAATGACATGAAATGGCGCGCAGGTCAAAACTTGCACTCTTAACACACGTCGTGCGTTACACTTTGAATCTGGTAGGGTAATCGCTTCACCACACCCAAGGTTTTTCTATACATTTTCGCAACTTCCTTGAAGATTAAATGACGATAGGAAGGTAATGCTGTAACACTCATATTAGTAGGAGATGTATCCTCCAGCAACGGCAATGTAGGCGTTGACGCTGGCGTCCAGTCGATGGTACAGATGGCGAATACTGTCCTGTGGTATGTTATACCACGCTTGCTCGACCTGTTTCCGTACCTCTGAAAGAAGAGTTGTTGGTTGACGCGCCGCACTTCTCGTCCCATCGTCTACCTCACATACTAGATCTGATACAAGTCCCTAGATCGTGCTGGCCATGGATTTGTAACTTGCTGCACTTTGAGTTTCACGGGTAGTATGCGGGCGAGTTTTATCCTGTTGGAACAACACATCACCTTCTTGTTGCTAGAACGGCAAAAGAACCGGTTTAACAACATTCCGCATTTACCGAGCGCTCGTTACCGTACTCTCCAGGAACACCAAAGGTGAACGAGAATTGTAGCTTACCACACCGCAGATCATAAGGACTGATGCGGAGCCAGCTTTCCTTGGACAAATGCATTCAACGAGACAGCGCTCACCAATCAACGTTGTACGCGCATACGACCGTCACTTGCGTGCAGGCAAGACCTGCTTTCATCGGTGAAGACCACGGGGCGCCATTCCATCTTCCAAGAGCTCTTCTGACGGCACCAGTCTAGCCGTGCACGTAGATGGTGTGGCGTGAGTGGGAGATAGGCTAGAGGGGTGCGTGCCCGTAGTCCCAGTGCTAATAACCGGTTCGCAACAGTTCGTGTCGACAGGAGGTCTGGGCTCACAAGTCGTCTTTTCTGTTATGAAACGTCCCCTTAGAACAATTTATACACGACTGTGCTTAAACTGACACACAATATTTTTAGCGCAACGGAATCTGACTTTCAAAAATCCCTACGAAAGAATGGCCCTGACTAACAATAACCTTTACGTTTCACAAATCACTTACCTCACAAAAATCTTCGTTACTCAAGCTACTGCAATACAGCGAGCGCCACTACTGCCAGCTAAATAAAAGATTCAAACTACTAAAGGCACTACCTACTGATACGCATAGTTAGCAAATGAAAGATTTTAATACAGAACAAGCAATGTATTTACCTTAATAGTCATATATATCAGTTCGTGACACCAATTCTTACAAATTTCAAAACTCCGCCATCTCACTCCCCACGTCCACCACTGCTGGCGGGTCACCTCCAACTGCTCAACGCTACGCGCTGTTAGCATCCAGCTGCCGCTGCCCAACACTACAATGGCAGACAACAATGCATACCAGCCACAGACTGCACACAGCACAGCCAGTGATTTTCTTACAGAGCGCTACGTGGCGTTGGCGTTACCAATAAAAAAAACCTAAAGATCCTACTTACAATGTGCTGTGGTAGCTGTACGATCTGCCACTGCTTTCCTTACGGAATGACAGACCTGGAGGGCGTCTGTGCTGCTTCAACGTCCAGAACCTCGCCTACAGGTGTGACACTGTTCACGTGACCACTGAAACCAGCATCGTTGCTCCATGACTCTGCACGTCGAACGTGTGTTGTAATTATCCGAAAGGACTACCCCGCCACACCCTGGCCGCGTTCAAACTTACTCAGTTGCCTGTAGGAAGCACGAGTACCTCTCTGTGTCACTGTTGTCTGCTTGCTTCTCACGTTTGCACGAAACTGAGCCTTCTGGCTGTGTGCATTTCCTATTAAAGGACAGACACGAATGTCGCTCTGGTAGCCATGTTACTACGTTATCTGTTGGTGGAAGACTTTGAAATCACTATGGGGACATCTACTCTCCCCCAGGTGGCACACGCTGTCATCGGATCAAAAGCAACGTCGTATACCCAGGTGTACTAACTTTTTTCCGGCAGTGTATATATAATAGTACGTTCCTAATACTTGGGTATATTGGGTAACACAGAGATTCTGATACACTTTGACTAGTATTTGTTACATTTGTAAGCAGCGATATAATGCTGTAATCTAGTTTAACAAAACCCTTTCTCTAAGTTATAGAACAGGTTGCGTGACATCTCTCGAAGAAAAGTGGAGTGTCTAGTTGGATACATGAATACATTAGCATTGAGTATGGTTGATAAATAACATTTCTTACAGATACAGTAATTACCACTCACAGGTGTTTACCATTGCTATTTCGCATAGAACAGAAAAAGTGGCTCTGAGCACTGTGGGATTTAACATCTGAGGTCATCAGTCTCCTAGAACTTAGAAATATTTAAACCTAATTAACCAAAGGACATCACACACATCCATGCCCGAAGCAGGATTCGAACCTGCGACCGCAGCGGTTGCGCGGTTCCAGACTGAAGCGCCTAGAACCGCTCGGCCACATCGGCCGGCGCAAAGAACAGCAGAACACGCTATTATAAACATACGTTCTGGTGATATGATGACGTTTCGTCAACGGATGTACTTCTGTTTATTATCTTATAGTACGTAATACTATAGCTCAATGCCACACATACACTGCGTAGTATCTGGGCACCTGTTAAGGGGAGATATACTATCTTTTGGCTCAAAAAATCGATTTTTTTTTAAATCGCATTTTTGGATCCATAAAAGTGTTAGGAATCCACCCCTGAAACGGCTTTTCCGAATACGAAACAGAAATGTTTGTTATTCGGGGTTGAACAAAAAAGTGCACCTGCCTGAAATCGGTCTTTTTTCACTTACCAGTTTTTTTTCGGGAGTTTTGATTTTGTAGCCGCGAAAAATTATTCTACGTGCTTGCCCATGACTAAAGCTGATAAAGTGATCAAGGTACTTACGACGTACTACGACTTGGCAATCCGACGACATTCCAATTCGGTGAAACAGAAGAAGAAGGCAATTTGGGCAACGTATTTCCACAAGCGTTCGACGGATGACCACCCACAACACCAAAATTGTCCGGCTGGGGAAACTAGTTGGTGCAAGTGGCGCATTGCAGATGCTACCAAACATGTGGACGAATATCAACACTACCAACCACTCTCCAAAGAAGTTCAAATCATCCGATCTATGAGGCCCTTTCGGAGGGCGAGGTATTGTACCGGTACTTGGGAGGAAAGACACAAAATTCAAATGACTGTTTGAACGTGTGTCTTTGGAAGTTATCCCCCAAGCATTTGCATTCTGGTGCGAAGAGTGTAGAGACTGCGACATTCCTGGCAGTGAGCAGCTTCAACGAAGGGTATTCAGCAATTCTGAAGACCATGATAAGGATGCGCGTCACCCTGGGACTCTATTCGACGCAGTTCGCCAAGCATTCGGACGAGCACCGGATTCAAGCGGACGAAAACGGTTGTCACCGGCCGTACGAGCGGCTCTGGAGCAGCGCAGGATGGCCGAGATCAAGCAGAACGCCCTCTATGAGGCAGAGGAAGGACTAGTTTACGGACCCGGAATAGCAGATTGAATGTAAGTTGCATAATATTGCATTTATATGTTGTCAAAACTTCAAATGCGTTTTTCTCGTAATGACTGTTTTTTATCACACGGTATGTTAACTTCAAATCTACTGAACCGATTGGCATGGTTCTTTGTTTCCGATAAAGCTAACAAAATTGTCTAGGAGTTGTACCACTTTTATTCCTATCCATCAACTATAAATATTTTTACTTGGCGACGAAGTCGAAAAATCGATGACAAAACCCCTATTTATTTTCAAGTGGCTGCCATTGTATTTCCTATGGTCCAAATAACTTAAGCGAGGTACAACTCCTAAAGAATCATATATACTGTGCTAACGTGTAGTCGATTCTGATTTCAGACGAGGCGGCTGGCCTGTGACATACTGCACATGGAGGTGTACATCGAAATATTGTTTCGCTCCGACGGCACTTCCGCCTTTGCTCTTCGACATTTCCGCTCGAAAAAATCCAGTTTGTATAGGAAATATCAATAAACGTTTTGACCAAATTTGACACTGATATCTGTAACACATCCCGAGAAAAAAATTCTCAAAGATCATGCTTTTTCGGGCCAAAGATAGTAAACCTCCCCTTAATGAACATTAGTAAGGGCCCGTAGGACGACTTCAACAGTCTAGGGACAACTTTAGTGAGGTGCCTCGATGTCTGTGGTAGAATGGAACCCCATTCTTCCTCAAAAGTCAAAACCAGACAAGTTAGTGACGTTGGACACTGCGATCTAGAGGTAAGTTGACGTTCTAATTCACCTTTGAGTCGGTCAAGTGGGTTAAGGTCGGGAAGCTGGGCAGGCCAGTCCGTTTCAAGGGTGTTGTCCACAAACAGCTGCTTCATAAATGCAGCTTCATGACAGGGTGGACTATGATCCTATACAGTAATCGTCTCCGAACGGTTCATTTACATTACACAATACACGATGCAATAAACACGTCCTTCCGTATTTTGCCTTTTCTGAAGCGCAGTAAAGGAGAATATTCAAACCAAGAAAAGCATCCCCATACTTTATAACGCCACCACCTGTGTACTTCACGGTTGGCACTACACATGACGGTAACTAATGTGCTCCAGGCATCTCCCAAACCCAAACCGTTCCATCGGATTGCTACAGAGTACAGCGGTGATTCATCCCTCCAAATTACTCGTTTCCACTTGTCCACTATCCAGCGGCGTCATTATTTGCTTCACCTCAGTGTCGCTAAGCACTGACTGCAGAAATGTATGGCTTTATGTGAAGCTTCTCGAAAACTGCACCCCATTCTTTTTCAACGCCCTACGCCTTGCGCTAGCTGGATTAATGGAAGCACTTTGGAACTCACGATTGATTCCTTTCGATGATTTTACGAGATTTTTTTTTTACAACCACCCCCTGAAATTCTCGACGGTCCCTCTCCGTCAGTATATGAGGTCTGCCTGGTAGTGGTCTAGCTGCGGCTTCTTCTTCGCGTTTCCACTTGAGAGTCACATCATCAGCGACGACTTGAGCAGCTTTAGGTCACTGAGCTCTCCTGATCGACGCTTTCTGCAGTTACTGCTTCTCTGCTGACAATACAATACTCCTTGCCTCCTTTCATACTGGTGAGTCCACCTCTTTTGATGTCTTGTGGTCAATCCCACATTACTTTGTGGTGTCGGCATACTTTTTTTCAGATACTGTGCACGTTTGACACTTTCTTTTCCATTATTACAATTTTTTAAAGAATATCTTTTTCCTAGCATTTATTTTGTTGTTGTTTGGGAAATTTAATTCATTTTAGCTTTTTGTTTGGTTGCTCTTCTTATCACCTAAGTCGTAAGTTAACCAAAAGAGAGGAATGTCGTATGTGCCATGTGTCCGTGTATCGTGTAAGCTCTGTTCTGTGTGTTATCGTATTTTAACTATCTTTGTGTCGTATTTTCTGGGTACCAGTCCAGCATTTGGCAAAACGAGTGTGGAAAAATGCCTAAACAGCACTTGCAGGCTGGCCAGTATGTCAGACCAACTGCCTCTAATCCTCCAGACGGATTCGATACTGGTCTCGCGCACCTCCTTGTCCCGCAAGTTGGCGCACTGCGCATTAAATTACATAACCTGTTCTTTTTAATTGAATGTGTAAATAAATTTCGTTTTTTTTTGTCATCAATCTACTGACTTGTTTGATGCGGCCCGCCACGAATTCATTTCCTGTGCTAACCTCTTCATCTCAGAGTAGCACTTGCAACCTACGTCCTCAATTATTTGCTTGACGTATTGCAATCTCTGTCTTCCTCTACAGTTTTTTCCCTCTACAGCTCCCTCTAGTACCATGGAAGTCATCCCCTCATGTCTTAGCACATGTCCTATCATCCTGTCCCTTCTCCTTATCAGTGTTTTCCACATATTCCTTCCCTCTCCGATTCTGCGTAGAACCTCCTCATTCCTTACCTTATCAGTCCACCTAATTTTCAACATTCGTCTATAGCTCCACATCTCAAATGCTTCGATTCTCTTCTGTTCCGGTTTTCCCACAGTCCATGTTTCACTACCATACAATGCTGTACTCCAGACGTACATCCTCAGAAATTTCTTCCTCAAATTAAGGCAGGTATTTGATATTAGTAGACTTCTCTTGGCCAGAAATGCCTTTTTTGCCATAGCGAGTCTGCTTTTGATGTCCTCCTTGCTCCGTCCGTCATTGGTTATTTTACTGCCTAGGTAGCAGAATTCCTTAACTTCATTGACTTCGTGACCATCAATCCTGATGTTAAGTTTCTCGCTGTTCTCTTTTCTACTACTTCTCATTACCTTCGTCTTTCTCCGATTTACTCTCAAACCAAACTGTGTAGTCATTAGACTGTTCATTCCGTTCAGCAGATCATTTAATTCTTCTTCACTTTCACTCAGGATAGCAATGTCATCAGCGAATCGTATCATTGATATCCTTTCACCTTGTATTTTAATTCCACTCCTGAACCTTTCTTTTATTTCCATCATTGCTTCCTCGATGTACAGATTGAAGAGTAGGGGCGAAAGGCTACAGCCTTGTCTTACACCCTTCTTAATACGAGCACTTCGTTCTTGATCGTCCACTCTTATTATTCCCTCTTGGTTGTTGTACATATTGTTTATGACCCGTCTCTCCCTGTAGCTTACCCCTACTTTTTTCAGTATCTCGAACAGCTTGCACCATTTTATATTGTCGAACGCTTTTTCCAGGTCGACAAATCCTATGAACGTGTCTTGATTTTTCTTTAGCCTTGCTTCCATTATTAGCCGTAACGTCAGAATTGCCTCTCTCGTGCCTTTACTTTTCCTAAAGCCAAACTGGTCGTCACCTAGCGCATTCACAATTTTCTTTTCCATTCTTCTGTATATTATTCTTATAAGCACCTCCGATGCATGAGCTGTTAAGCTGACTGTGCGATAATTCTCGCACTTGTCAGCTCTTGCCGTCTTCGGAATTGTGTGGATGATGCTTTTCCGAAAGTCAGATAGTATGTCGCCAGACTCATATATTCTACACACCAACGTGAATAGTCGTTTTGTTGCCACTTCCCCTAATGATTTTAGAAATTCTGATGGAATGTTATCTATCCCTTCTGCCTCATTTGACCGTAAGTCCTCCAAAGCTCTTTTAAATTCCGATTCTAATACTGGATCCCCTATCTCTTCTAAATCGACTCCTGTTTTCCTGTTTCTTCTTCTATCACATCAGACAAATCTTCACCCTCATAGAGGCTTTCAATGTATTCTTTCCACCTATCTGCTCTCTCCTTTGCAGTTAACAGTGGAATTCCCGTTGCACTCTTAAGGTTACCACCGTTGCTTTTAATGTCACCAAAGGTTGTTTTGACTTTCCTGTATGCTGAGTCTGTCCTTCCGACAATCATATCTTTTTCGATGTCTTCACATTTTTCCTGCAGCCATTTCGTCTTAGCTTCCCCGCACTTCCTATTTATTTCATTCCTCAGCGACTTGTATTTCTGTATTCCTGATTTTCCCGGAACATGTTTGTACTTCCTCCTTTCATCAATCAGCTGAAGTATTTCTTCTGTTACCCATGGTTTCTTCACAGCTACCTTCTTTGTACCTATGTTTTCCTTCCCAGCTTCTGTGATGGCCTTTTTTTAGAGATGTCCATTCCTCTTCAACTGTGCTGCCTACTGCGCTATTCCTTATTGCTGTATCTATAGCGTTAGAGAACTTTAAACGTATCTCGTCATTCCTTAGAACTTCCGTATCCCACTTCTTTGCGTATTGATTCTTCCTGACTAATGTCTTGAACTTCAGCCTACTCTTCATCACTACTATATTGTTATCTGAGTCTATATCTGCTCCTGGGTACGCCTTACAATCCAGTATCTGATTTAGGAATCTCTATCTGACCATGATGTAATCTAATTGAAATCTTCCCGTATCTCTCGGCCTTTTCCAAGTATATCTCCTCCTCTTGTGATTCTTGAACAGGGTATTCGCTATTACTAGCTGAAACTTGTTACAGAACTCAATTACTCTTTCTCCTCTTTCATTCCTTGTCCCAAGCCCATATTCTACTGTAACCTTTTCTTCTACTCCTTCCCCTACAACTGCATTCCAGTCGCCCATGACTATTAGATTTTCGTCCACCTTTACATACTGCATTACCCTTTCAATATCCTCTTACACTTTCTCTATCTGTTCATCTTCAGCTTGCGACGTCGGCATGTATACCTGAACTATCGTTGTCGGTGTTGGTCTGCTGTCGATTCTGATTAGAACAACCCGGTCACTGAACTGTTCACAGTAACACACCCTCTGCCCTACCTTCCTATTCATAACGAATCTTACACCTGTTATACCATTTTCTGCTGCTGTTGATATTACCCGATACTCATCTGACCAGAAATCCTTGTCTTCCTTCCACTTCACTTCACTGACCCCTACTATATCTAGATTGAGCCTTTGCATTTCCCTTTTCAGGTTTTCTAGTTTCCCTACCACGTTCAAGCTTCTGACATTCCACGCCCCGACTCGTAGAACGTTACCCTTTCGTTGATTATTCAATCGTTTTCTCATGGTAACCTCCCCCTTGGCAGTCCCCTCACGGAGATCCGAATGGGAGACTATTCCGGAATCTTTTGCCAATGGAGAATCATCATGACACTTCTTCAACTACAGGCCACATGTCCTGTGGATACACGTTACGTGTCTTTAATGCAGCGGTTTCCATTGCCTTCTGCATCCTCATGTCGTTGATCAGTGCTGATTCTTCCGCCTTTAGGGGAAATTTCCCACCCCTAGGACAAGAGAGTGCCCTGAACCTCTATCTTCTCCTCCGCCCTCTTTGACAAGGCCATTGGCAGAATGAGGCTGACTTCTTATGCCGGAAGTCTTCGGGTGCCAATGCTTATTATTTATAAAAATTTAGGCAGTGGCGGGGATCGAACCCGGGACCGAAAACGTTTTGATTATGAATCAAAGACGCTATCACTAGACCACGGATTGTTTATAAACTTCGTAATAAACTGGTAATTTGAAGTAGATGTATTGTAATTGAATAACTCTGTAAAATAATTTAAATGTTCCATGTATATGAATAATCGGTAGGGAAGCAAATTTAAAGAGTGATAGGAAATACAGGTTCTAAGTCCCTCCGCAATAGAAAGGTATCGAGATGCCAAAGAATAAAACGGAAGGTGCGCACAATCAAGAACCACACACACCCTAGCTTAGAAGCGTAGCGTATGAACATTGTTAGGTCCAGAGCAAGTAAATGGGTTAAACAGCCTCGTATGTCGTTATTTGTGTGGAAAGATGGACGTAAGGCTACATAGAATATTACTAGGTACTGAAAGAAAAACCTAGTTCCGGTCAGGACTGCTGTGTGTGAGCCGTATGTAGAAAGAATTTACAGGGACAATGAGAACAAAGGTTTCCATTCCAACATACTACCCTGTCGCCTTCAGGGACAGTATCACGCATAAACCGTATGTATTTAAAAAATAGACGCATGTATATATGTATGTTCCACATTTCCTCTTAAAAAAGAACCAGACTTCGTACAAATATCACTCACTATGTGGAAAGAATCGCTGTGGTGGTACGAACCACTTGTCTATGAAAGGGTTGGGGGCGGAGGTGAAAACGAAGTGCAGGCTCAGGACGGCGAATAAGCACACTTTATTTATACAGATTTGAGAATGAGAGTACTTTGTGATTTCTAACAAATTTTACACATAATTTCAAATCTCTACGAAAGTACTTCTCACATACACCCCTCCTCCCCCCCCCCCCCCCCCCCCGCCCCCATAAAATGAGAGGTAACAAGTTATCTCTTGCTGCATTTTCGCTGTTTGTCCTTTAAAACTGCGGTATCAGGCATGACGTTTTAATTTATTACACTACTGGCCATTAAAATTGCTACACCAAGAAGATGATGTGCTACAGAGGCGAAATTTAACCGACAGGTAGAAGATGCTGTGATATGCAAATGATTAGCTTTTCAGAGCATTCACACAAGGTTGGCGCTGGTGGCGACACCTACAACGTGCTGACATGAGGAAAGTTTCCAACCGATTTCTCATACATACACAGCAGTTGAGCGGCGTTGCCTGGTGAAACGTTGTTGTGATGCCTCGTGTAAGGAGGACAAATGCGTATCATCACGTTTCCGACTTTGATAAAGGTCGGATTGTAGCTTATCGCCATTGGGGTTTATCGTATCGTGACATTGCTGCTCACGTTGGTCGAGATCCAATGGCTGTTAGTAGAATATGGAATCGGTGGGTTCAGGAGGGTAATAAGCAACGTCGTGCTGGATCCCAAAGGCCTCATATCACTAGCAGTCGAGATGACAGGCATCTTATCCGCATGGCTGTAACGGATCGTGCAGCCACGTCTCGATCCCTGAGTCAACAGATGGGGACGTTTGCAAGACAACAACCATCTGCACGAACGATTCGACGACGTTTGCAGCAGCATGGACTATCAGCTCGAAGACCATGGCTGTGGTTACCCTTGACGCTGCATCACAAGACAGGAGCGCCTGCGATGGTGTACTCAACGACGAACCTGGGTCCACGAATGGCAAAACGTCATTTTTTCCGATGAATCCAGGTTCTGTTTACAGCATCATGATGGTCGCATCCGTGTTTGGCGACATCGCGGTGAACGCACATTGGAAGCGTGTATTCGTCATCGCCATACTGACGTATCACCCGGCGTGATGGTATGGGGTGCCATTAGTTACACGTCTCGGTCACCTCTTGTTTGCATTGACGGCACTTTGAACAGTGGACGGTACATTTAAGATGTTTTACGATAAGTGGCTCTACCCTTCATTCGGTTCCTGCGAAACCCTACTGCGAAAACCTACATTTCAGGAGGATAATGCACGACCGCATGTTGCAGGTCCTGTACGGGCCTACCTGTATACAGAAAATGTTCGACTGCTGCCCTGGCCAGGACATTCTCCAGATCTCTCACCAACTGAAAACGTCTGGTCAATGGTGGCCGAGCAATTGGCTCGTCACAATACGCCAGTCACTACTCTTGATTAACTGTGGTATCGGGTTGAAGCTGCATCGGCAGCTGTACCTGTACACGCCATCCAAGCTCTTTTAGACTCAATGCCCAGGCGTATCAAGGCCGTTATTACGGCCAGAGGTGGTTGTTCTGGGACTGATTTATCAGGATCTGTGCACCCAAATTGCGTGAAAATGTAACCACATGTCAGTTCCAGTGTAATATATCTGACCAATGAATAGCCGTTTAGCATCTGCATTTTTTCTTGCTGGAGCAATTTTAATGGCCAGTAGTGTACTTCTTTATTGCTAAATCTATTCTCTATAAATTTTACAGATAGTATTCGTGTATACCAATGAATGTAGCTACAAAATTATATCGTTGTACCACACATAGTTCAGGAGATAAGACGCCATAATCACTGAGACGCACGAAAAACTGTCCCATAATGCATGTCGTTTAAAATTATCAATTTATTGTTACAAAATCTATTCGTAACACGTTTCGTAGATAGTATCAGAAGTATCCACATATTCCGCTGAATGTACCTACAAAATTATATCACTTTACGACACTTAGTTCGGGAGATGTGAAGTCATAAACGTTGAGATGCCATGAAAAAGAAACTGCAGGACGAAATTCGTTAGAGATACGAATGAACTGCGTACAAATATGTGTGAAATATGTTAAATATATGTGACATGTCCGTACGCGGTCAAAGCCACAGGTAGAAAGTCCTCCTAAAACAAAGGATCGGTTTTAACCACACTTGGTACACATACTACTTACTATCTGGAAAGAAACACTAGGAGGAAGAGAACCATAAACCTCCTACTGGGATAGGGGTGATAATATGGAGGGAGAAGAGGTTAGGACGAGATGAAAAAACAGAGAGGGGAACAAGGAAGGGTGCCATAGAGGGGGAGGAGGAAATGAACAGAGAGAGGGGGAGGGGAAATGGACAGAGAGTGGGGAAAAATGGAGTTGGACAGTGAATGGAAAGAGGAGGTGCTGGACAGAGAGAGGGGGAAAGAGGAAATGGACACAAAGATGGAAGGGGGGTACAAATGCACAAACAAAGGGGAGAGAAGGAGGTCGACACAGAGAGCGGAAGAGGAGGAACGGACAAATACAGGAAGCAGGAAGAGAGGGAGGGAGGAGGAGATGGAGAGAGAGAGAGAGAAGAGCAGTAGGAGATGGACAGATTGAGGGAAAGGAGGATACTGACCAATAGAAGACTGGAATAAACGCATACTTGGTCAACATCACTTAGTCAGGTTACGTCTTGTTGTGAACTGAACATACAAGATTATAAATTTGATTTATGTGCGTGTAGCTCCGCTTCGTAATACCTGTGATACATTCCTTTTCCAAATTCAATTAGTGAACCATCCTGTCAATAATGATGAAGATATAAAAGAATATATAGTACTGGAAGTAACAGTCAGTGTTCAAAAATAATTGCAATATTACCCACATATTTCAGTGAATGTTTTCAGCAATTGCAAAGTTATAAATGGTTTTTCAAGTTACTGTTTCAATTTCTAATAGAATTTTATGGCTTACTGAATTTTTACCAACAACAGTGAGTTGTGTTCTGATACTACGTACAAATGAAACACATTGCCAGAGCTATTGCTTGAGCTGAACTCAGCTCTTGCACTGAATAACTATTCCAAAATATGCGCTAATACTTTTTGAAATCTGTATTGTCTTTGAACTGTCTGTGTGCTGTCAATGTGTGTGTAAATTTCCGACGCTATCTGATCTATGTTGCAAGCACTTGGTTCTACTATGGACTATATATTAGTGCCTTCGAGGCCGACAAGTCGATCCGAAAGCAAAAATCTCGCAGATCCAAAAGTTTCATTTTGTGGCCCCGTCAGGAGTTCAGGAGTATTACCAAAGGTAAACCTCTTGACTTAACTAACCAAGCGATTTAATTAGTTTTCAAGTTTGAACTATGATTCCTAATAAATGGACTCTTATGCTACATAGTATCCACTGACTCATTACAGTGTTTGTTTGGAAGGATAAAATTTGAAGATGCACGGAACTGGCTCATTTTCCGACTGAAACATTTAGGAAAGTATTCGGCATAAAATATGTTATCAGTTTTGGGTCCAAATCGATATATATAGAAATATGTTCTTATTATATTAACATGCAGACCTTTTACGTCCTTAGTTTTCGTAGAAATGGTACTTAGAGAACCCGCAATATTATTACACTTGTCACAACTGCGTATAGAAGTATTTATTAACATGCTATTCATCGTCAACATCATTGTGCTAAGTTACATCACTAGAGAGTGGTTCAGCTGCATTGGAGTGGCTCTGAGGTGCGCGTGATGTGCAGATGGCATCACGGCAGTAGTGATTTCATATCGTAGTTCTTCAATTCATAGCGTATTTCTTCTGCATTCCCACTGGTGCATTGGTCCGACGAAGTGTATCTTTATGTGCGTTTGCTAGAGGTCATCCTTGTTCTTTCGTTTCCACATTAATCTCTCGAAATGAAGTACAGAATTCGTTAGAAATTCCTTTGAATTTAATCACTAAGCGCAAGACTTTTTCAAGTTTTAGCCACCGTATATTTATCCAGTCTATCCTTTTGTATCCATTGTCCTGTTAGCGATGGAGTTTTCCGAAGTTTTAGTACTTGGAAATTATTTCTGAACAGTGAAAGAACTTATTACTCTTTGCTAATTATATCATTTTAATCCAATCATTTGGCACGTTAATGTATTCTTTCTTTATACTGGATTCTTCCATTGTACTTCCTTTGCCCAGAATCGTTGGGCAAGGAGCCATGCTCCGACTCTAGGAACTTCAAATTTACAGGTTCTGTTTTCAGGCCAGAGGTCTGGACCTGTTTTAAGAGGGTTTGGGCTATTTTTATGTTTAGATTCTGTTCTGTGAAGCGCCAGAAAATAGGACTACGAACTTAAAATTTCGTGCAATGTCTCTTAACTGCTTGCCGATACAAGATGCTATTGCCATTTTGAGTGATCTGTGCCGGCCGTTGTGGCCGAGCGGTTCTAGGCGCTTCAGTCCAGAACCACGCGGCTGCTCCGCGGACTGGTTCGAATCCTGCCTCGGGCATGGATGTGTGTGATGTCCTTAGGTTAGTTAGGTTTAAGTAGTTCTAAGTTCTAGGGGACTGATGAACTCAGATGTTAAGTCCCATAGTGCTCAGAGCCATTTGAACCATTTGAAGGGTTCTGTATTTCGATTGGTGAAAACGGAATCCTTAGAGGATCACTTTTTTGTCCATCTGTCTGTCCGTCTGTTAAGGCCCCTTTCTACAGAACGGGTAGAGATATCAAGTTGCAATTTACGCGTAATACTAAGGCCTCTGGTCCCGTGGTGGTTTAAGAAAATTAAGCTTCTAAGCCAATGCAGTCAAAAAGAGGTCACATATTTTGATACTCGCAAACTCACTCACCAAAACTTATAGATGAACTATCTGCGTATGTAATTAATTTTCTACGGAACCCTCAAAGCGCAAATCCTAAACGCACTCCTGTCGTCTATTTGGCCGGCCGGTGTGGCCAAGCGGTTCTAGGCGCTCCAGTCTGGAACCGCGCGATTGCTACGGTCGCAGGTTCGAATCCTGCCTCTGGCATGGATGTGAGTGATGTCCTTAGATTAGTTAGGTTTAAGTAGTTCTAAGTTCTAGTGGGCTGATGACCTCAGATGTTAAGTCCCATAGTGCTCAGAGCCATTTGAACCATTTTTTTTTTTCGTCTATTGGATGAAAATTTTATTATGGACTCGGCTCAATGCTATACTGAAAAGTAATATGGTTTTGCGATCCAAGAGCAAGTTCTCTTAAAAAAGGACTTAAGAGGACTTGGCTCACTTTAACACCGAACCAGAGCGAAGTGGCGCAGTGCTTCGCACAATGGACTTGCATTCGGGAGGACGTCGGTTGAGTTTCTCGTCCGGCCGCCCACATTTAGACTTCCCGTCATTTCCCCAAGTCGCTCGAGGCAAACGCCGGGATGGTTCCTTAGAAAAGGTCACGGCCAATTTCCTTCCCCATCCTTGAAACATTCCTAACTTTTTGTCCGTCTCTAATAACCTCTACGTGGACGTCAAATCCCAATCTTCCTTCCTGCTCCTGTTTTACAGGCAGAGTAATTCATTGAGAGAGTTGCCACCTTGAGCTACTGTTTGCGACCTTCACAGCGGCCCGTATATTGCGTAGCTGAGATGCCCCGTTCCTGAAGCAGAGAGCGGAGTGATTTTTAGGATCCGCCTCGTGTGCGCCGGTCACTTCGTGAACGCCCGCAACTAGCCACACACCCCTGCAGCCTGCGCCGTGTCCCCGTCGGCGTCGGCGCCGGTCAAAGCGTCTGGGGGCGCGCCGCCGCTCATTCTCATGCTAATCGAATGTTGGCCCCTGGCAGCCCGGCAGCCCGACATCCAAAAGAGACCGCGCTACCGCCACCGGCAACTCCCATTACCGGACGAGGGCGGCCCTGATGAAGGAAAACCAACAACTTGTGACCCTCCCGCCCGCCTGATGGTGAGGACTCATCTCTAGGGGCGAAATTCGCAAACTTTTTTCGCCCCCCCCCCCCCCCTCAACTGCATCGCCTTCTAATTCCCAGCCTGCCTTCTCAAGTTCATTCTGTTGCTCCTCCTGTTCCATCATGGGGCGAGTGTTCCCTACAGGTGGGCTGGGCAAAGGACTCCCTAATCGCTTTGAGCTGCCGACGAAATGGCGATTCGATTATCTGGCTACTCACACTGTGTGTATAAATCATTAATCATACCAGTAAACGATGTGTAACTGGCAAAATCTTCATTCTGGTCTCTCCAAAAGCTGGCCGTTCGTCTATTCTGAAAGTGTGACATGCACGAACAAGTTTCGCTTCGTTCCATCCCAAATTTAATTACTAAAACAATTACTTGCTCTAATCAGGCGTGACCGCCTTTCTGTCTCTAGAACCTACCAGTAACCAAGTCGTTCTCTCTCCAGTTTGTACAGTGCTTCTGGCGAGGGGTGCGTTTTGTTTTAATCTAGCTGCCTTGTGTGATGGTTGCCTTTGCTCATAACACACTACAGCCTTTGGCTGCATGGCTTCTGTAGTACGGTCATTAATGACGGAGCGTAATAACGCTGCATGTATAGAGTGTGTACTTCACTTATACAGACTGTAATAGGTCAAAATATAGATATTTTCAATGTCGACAGAGGATAGCGTACTAAACAACATTAAATCAGTATTTACGTCATTTACAGAATAACAGTTATAGCCCTTACAAGTCGTATGCTGTTAGGCTGGTTAGTACCTGGAACTACATGTAGCGAGAGCAAGGTATTTCCTTCTGGGCAGGAGGTGAGGTGTTGAAATGTCGACTCCTGTATGCGAAACGGTTAGTCTATAGTGACTGGAATAGTCCAATTCCGGTGCAGCACGACTGTGCCGGAAACATCAGGTCATAAAGTTGGTGACGTGTTTGTGGAAAGACCGTTCAATGAAGAGAAAAGACGATCAACACACTGGTTTTCGTGCATATTAAGGTACCAAACATAAAAATACCTGCACTTACACCCATTAGCGGTGTACAGATTTGAGTATTTGTTAATTGGGAATAACTTAAGTGCATGTTATTCTCAAAGATGAGAAATTGGTTCAAATGGCTCTGAGCACTATGGGACTTAACATCTGTGGTCATCAGTCCCCTAGGACTTAGAACTACTTAAACCTAACTAACCTAAGGACATCACACACATCCATGCCCGAGGCAGGATTCGAACCTGCGGCCGTAGCGGTCACGCGGTTCCACACTGGAGCGCCTAGAACAGCACGGCCACGCCGGCCGGCGATGAGAAATTTTCAGATATAAACGTAACTTCAGTTATGGGCCATTGCTTTACACAATATATATAAATGACCTAGAAGATAATGACAGAAGATCCATGAGGCTTTTCGCGGATGATCCTATTGTATACAGAGAAGTCCAACGCTGTAAAACTGTAGCGAAATGCAGTAAGATCTGCAGAGGATCGTCACCTGGTGGAGGCAGCAGCAATTGACTCTCAACGTAAACACGTGTAACGCATTGCGCATACATAGACACGGAGACCCAGCATTGTACGGACACACGAAAAAAATGGTTCAAATGGCTCAATGCACTATGGGACTTAACGTCTGAGGTTATCAGTCCCCTAGACTTCATGATTTCATTGGAAAATTGGAAATGAGTAGTAAGTTCTATGGGACCAAACTGATAAGGTCATCGGTCCCTAGGCTTACACACTACTTAATCTAACATAGGCTAAGGACAACACATACACCCATGCCCGTGGGAGGACTCGAACCTCCGACGGGGGTATGATTTTATTCTTTTTGCGTGGGAGGGGAGGGGGGGCATGGGGGAGGGCGGGGATCGTTGTTTTAACGTGTAGCGCTCCATGTTTACTAATCCCTATCCGTCTACTACCGAACTTCCACAATTATCGACCTATCGAATCATGAGAGAAAGATATCGCTCGATTCATATCTTGCGCTCTTACTGTAACACCCGTGGAGAGTTGCACTGTAAATTTTGTAGAATATGGATTTGCTAGGTGCACACGCTGAAGGGACTGCATTTAGATGCAGTCTATGGAAAGTACTTTGTATCGTCCATTGTTCCTCGTAGCTGGTTTATTGTGCACGAGGTTTTCTACATGTATTTGCAAGTTCTTTGAAAGTGTAGAAGAAACTAGGTAGATAACGACTCAGTTAGAACCCCATTACAGAATACGTCGTTTTTAAATGGTTAAAGATCAAATGTGTACACTAGCATGTTCCTCATTTTCGTCTGTTGGATGAAAGAGAGAGACACTGATTCAGTGTGACAGGTAGTCGTTACGTTTGTTAGAAAGTAAGTACTCCGGTAATAATGTCCAACAAAACCTCTTTCAGAGTTGTAGAATGGGTTGCGTACCATCTTGGAAAGAAATGTATTGTGTTTAGTTCGTCACGTAAATACTTTAGCACAGAGCATTGTTCCCAAATACGATTTATTACAGATACAGTAATGACCAGTCACAGTACTACGCCATCGCTCTTCCACATAGGAGAACATGTCACAGAATTCTAAATGTTTATTCCGCTGGTGTAGGGGAGATTCGTCAACTGATACGGTTTCCTATGTCGATTTTTATCACAGAATTCTAAATGTTTTTTCCGCTGGTGTAGGGGAGATTCGTCAACTGATTCGGTTTCCTATGTCGATTTTTATCTTCAAGCTTGTAATATTACAACTCAATGTCTCATATGCAGTATCTGATGAAGAGTACCCGGACACCTTTATAGGTACTAATAAAATTAATATGGGGTGTGTCCACCCTTCATCCTACTGATGGTTTGAACTGTGCTCGGGACACTTTCAGTGAAGTGTCCGAATATCTGTGGAGGAATAGAAGCCCTTCATTCCTGAAGAACCGAAACCAGAGAAGATGGACGCCATGCTCTGGAGCGAATTCGACGTTTTAACTCATCCCAAAGGTATTCCATTCGGTTCATGTCGGGACTCTGGGCACATCTGTCCTTTTCGGGAATGTTAATAAGAGTTGCCTCACTGATAGAGAGTTACGACAGGCGGCATTGTCATGCTGACACAAACAGTAGTCGTCTCCGGACTGTTTACTGTATAAAACATTCTCGGAATCCTGACCGCGTCAGTTCAGGGGAAAACTTCAAGCTTTCGACTATCAACTCCATCGTCTTCCTCAGGGCCAGTTAATTGACTGTCAAAACTGCTGCTCTGGTAGCCGTATAGAACACATAGACAGCGTAATTACGCAATGCTGTCGCAGCACCGACCAATCAGAAGCCTCGATGGGCTATATAAGGCCATCACAGCAGCAGTTTTGACAGTCAATTGCTTCTGACGAAGACGATGGAGGTAATCGCCGAAAACTCATGGTTTCTCTCTGAATTGAAGCGACAAGAAGTCAAATTCAAATGGTTCAAATGGCTCTAAGCACTATGGGACTTAACATCTGAGGTCATCAGTCCCCTAGACTGACTTAAAACTAACTAAAATAATGACACCACACACATCCATGCCCGAGGCAAGATTCGAACCTGCAATCGGAGCAGCAGCGCGGTTCCGGACTGAAGCGCCTACAACCGCTCATCCACAGCGGCCGGCGACAAGAAGTCCGAGAATGTTTCATACAACAGTGCCGTCACGAAAGACTTCGCTTCACGTTGCTCCACTGTACACAGACTACAATGTTATAAAATGTGTTCGTATCCGTATGCATTTTGAGTTTTATTAAGCGTAAAAAGAGGAGCACATTCTAACCACAAAAAACAACCCCCTAACCGTAACACACCTCCTCCGTACTTTACTTTTGACACTACACATGTTGGCAGGTCACATTCTCCAAGCATTCGCCAAGTCCAAATACTTCCATCGGATTGCCACAGGGAATCGCGTGATATATCAGTCCAAACGACCCGTTTACAGTCGTCCAATGTCGGTGTTTATACCACGTCAAGCGTCGCTAGGCGCTGGCTACACAAATGTATGGGTTATGAGGAGCTGCAGGATCATTTTATCCCATTCTTTACACTGCTAATGAACAGTCATTACGCTAGCTGGATGTCGTGACTGTTTCCTTCCGCCGATTTAATGCAGTTTTCACTATACGTAAGTTAACACTCGGCATGGTGGCTGATGGATTGACCACAAAGGCGTTTCGCTTTTACAGTCGCTCCCATCAGCCACTGCGCCGAGTGTCAACTGTCACCAACCCTCCGCAGTGCTCGACGGTCTACGTTCATTAGATGAACTAGCCCTGCTCTTGGTTTGGCTGTTGTTTGTTTCTTAGCGGTTCCACTAAACAATCACGTCAAAACAGTCTACTTTGGCAGCTTTAGAAGGACTGAAATGTCCCTTTTGATTTGTTAGTCAAGTGACATCCAGTGACTAGCCTCTCCTGAGCGACCGAATCTGGTTTTACTGCTTCTCTGCCGCCAACACAATAGTGCCCACTCCTTTTATATTGCTGGGTCTGCTTCTCGGTTACATTTACCATCTACTACTCAGTTCCAGCAATTACATAGGGTTGTGCCGACATTTCTGGTTAGATACACTACTGGCCATTAAAACTGCTACACCACGAAGATGACGTGCTACAGAGGCGAAATTTAACCGACAGGAAGAAGACGCTGTGATATGCAAATGATTATCTTTTCAGAGCACTCACACAAGGTTGGCGCCGGTGGCGACACCTACAACGTGCTGACATGAGGAAAGTTTCCAACCGATTTCTCATACATACACAGCAGTTGACCGGCGTTGCCTGGTGAAACGTTGTTGTGATGCCTCGTGTAAGGAGGAGAAATGCGTACCATCACGTTTCCGACTTTGATAAAGGTCGGACTGTAGCCTATCGCGATTGCGGTTTATCGTATCGCGACATTACTGCTCGCGTTGATCGAGATCCAATCGCTGTTAGCAGAATGTGGAATCGGTGGGTTCAGGAGGGTAATACGGAACGCCGTGCTGGATCCCAACGGCCTAGTATCACTAGTAGTCGAGATGACAGGCATCTTATCCGCATGGCTGTGCGGATCGTGCAGCCACGTCTCGATCCCTGGGTCAACAGATGGGGACGTTAGCAAGACAAGAACCATCTGCACGAACGATTCGACGACGTTTGCAGAGACCATGGCTGCGGTTATTCTTGACGCTGCATCACACACAGGAGCGCCTGCGATGGTGTACTCAACGACGAACCTGGGTGCACGAATAGCAAAACGTCATTTTTTTCGGATGAATCCAGGTTCTGTTTACATGATCATGATGATCTCATCCGTGTATGGCGACATCGCAGAGAACGCACATTGGAGGCGTGGATTCGTCATCGCCATACTGGCGTATGATGGTATAGGGTGCCATTGGTTACACGTCTCGGTCACCTCTTGTTCGCATTGACGGCACTTTGAACAGTGGACGTTACAGTTCATATGTGTTACGACCCGGAGCTCTACCCTTCATTCGATCCCTGCGATACCGTAAATTTCAGCAGTAATGCACGACCGCATGTTGCAGGATTTTACGGGCCTCTCTGGATACAGAAAATGTCCGACTGCTGCCCTGGCCAGCACATTCTCCAGATCTCTCACCAATTGAAAAGTTCTGGTCAATGGTGGCCGAGCAACTGGCTCGTCACAATACGCCAGTCATAACTCTTGATGAACTGTGGCATCGTGTTGAAGTTGCATGGGCAGCTGTACCTGTACACACAATCCAAGCTCTGTTTGACTCAATGCCCAGGTGTATCAAGGCCGTTATTACGGCCAGAGCTGGTTGTTCTGGCTACTGATTTCTCAGGATGTATGCACGCAAATTGTGTGAAAATGTAATCTCATGTCAGTTCTATTATAATCTACGTGTCCAATGAATACCTGTTTAACATTTGCATTTTTTCTTGATATAGCAATTTTAATGGTCGGTAGTGTAGTTTCTTTTTTCTTTTAATCCCATCATTCCTGACGGCCAGACTTTCAGCAGCGTTAGCGCACGCTACTGGATCCAGAACTGAATAGTCGGAATGGTCTATCGAACGTTTTGCTGCAACATTGCTGTTATGCCTGGACGATGATTAAGAAATGCAGACGGAGAACGTGCAGCGGCTAGTCTGCGTGCATGTGTGTGTAAGTTGGTGTCTGTGTGAGTGTGTGCGGCACGGGGGGGAGGGGGGGGAGAGGTCTGTCGGTGGAGGCAGAGCTAATCGTCGGCTCCATTTGTGAGGAGCGCAGCGCTGGCGCCGTCTGGACCTCGGCTCGCCCGTCGTGGCCTTCCATTAGCCGCCGGAGCAGGTAGAGCGGCTGCGGCGGTGGCGGCGCGGCGCCGCTACAAAGGGAATCGCCGCTCGCTGCGGCGCGTCGCGCACCACCTGCGCACCTTTTGTGCTAACAGCGCGCACTTTCTGTCAAAGGTTTCAGTTCGTAGCCTCATCACTCGACTGCTCGGCCTAAGACAGGCGACAGCGGATGGGCACGTACGGTGAGGTGACAAAAGTCACGGAACGCCTTCTAATATCGTGACAGACCATATCTTGCCCGCCGCAGTGCAGCAATTCTACGCGACACGCACTGAACAGGTCGTTGTAAAGAGCCATGCAGAAACATTGAGCCATGCTGTCTCTATAGTCGTCCATAACAGCGAAGGTGTTGCCGGTGCAGGATTTTGGCCACGAACTCACCTATAGATTATGTTCCAAAAATTTTCGGTGGGATTCATTTCGGCAGTGTGGGCTGCCAGACCATTCGCTCGAACTGTTCAGAATGTTCTTAGAAGCAGTTGCGACCCGGTGACATCTTTGCGAACACGGACACCAAGAAAGGTTCCAAATAGTTTCCAGATAGCCTAATACAAATGATCGGTGTAGATGGACCAAAGGACCCAGCCCATTCCATGTAAACGCAGCCCATGCCATTATGGAGCCACAAACAGTTTGCACAGTGCCTTGTTGACAACCTGATCCAATGTTTCGTGGAGTCTGCGCCGCACTCGAACCCTAACATGATCTCTTAAAATGTTCAAATGTGTGTGAAATCTTATGGGACTTAACTCCTAAGGTCATCAGTCCCTAAGCTTACACACTACTTAACCTAAATTATCCTAAGGACAAACACACACACCCATGGCCGATGGAGGACTCGAACCTCCGCCAGGACCAGCCGCACAGTCCATCACTGCTGAGCTATTACCAACCGAAAAATTTGGAAATTTGTGATAACGTCTTATGGGACCAAACCACTGAGGTCATCAGTCCCTGAGCTTGCACACTACTTAAACTAACTTACGTTAAGGATGACACACACACCCATGTCCAACGGAGCACACGAACCTCCGATGGGGGAAGCCGCGCAGACCGTGACAAGACGGCTTAGACCTTCGGCTACCCCGCGCGGCTTACCAACCGAAATCGGGACTAACGTGAATAGGTCACGGCTTTCCAGACGTCTAGGGTCCAACCACTACGGTCATCAGCTGTTAGCAGAGGCCCGCGTGTCGGTCGGCTGCTGCCATAGCTCATCAACGCCAAATTTTGCGGCACTGTCGTAACGGCTTCATTCGTCGTACGTCCTGCATTGATTCCGCGGTTATTTCAAGCAGTGTTGCTTGTCTGTTAGCACTGACAACTCTACTGAAACTCCGCTGCTTTCGGCCGGCCGTAGTGGCCGAGCGGTTCTGGGCGCTACAGTCTGGAACCGCGCAACCGCTACGGTCGCAGGTTCGACTCCTGCCTCGGGCATGCATGTGTGTGATGTCCTTAGGTAAGTTAGGTTTAAGTAATTCTAAGTTCTAGGGGACTGATGACCTCAGAAGTTAAGTCGCATAGTGCTCAGAGCCATTTGAAGCATTCGGCTATTGTCTGCACTATTCACATAATGCATTAATGAAGTAATACATAAAAAAACTATAAACTCCTCCCGAACAGGCCACGAAGGCCCAAAGGTACCGACAGGCCGCCATATCATCCTCAGCCCACAGGCGTCACTGGAGGCGGATATGGAGGGGCATGTGGTCAGCACACCGCTCTCCCGGCCGCATGTCAGTTTCCGAGACCGGAGCCTCTACTTCTCAATCAGGTAGCTCCTCAGTTTGCCTCACAAAGGCTGAGTGCATCCCGCTTGCCAACAGCATTCGGCAGATCGGATGATCATTCATCCAAGTGCTAGCCCAGCCAGACAGCGCTTAACTTCCGTGATCTGACGGGAACGGTTGTTACCACTGCGGCAACGCCGTTGGCGAAGTAACACACAGGCGTGTTTGAATCATTTTTAATTTTAATTCTTGGTCTAATTAAAAGAAGAAATATTAAAGTGTTTTGAGCGAAACGAGTTGCAATGACAGTTGTTTCTTGTCAGAAATATTTAGCTGTTTTTTCCGGATTTGCCGTATTTTTCAAGGACGTGGTTAGACAGGAAAAAGTGTTGTGAGTGAAACGAACAATAATGACATTTGTAATTATGGTTTTTACATATATTTGGCTGGTTATTTCCGAATATGTCGCGATTTCCGAAGATGGAGTTAGGTAGGAACCTAAGAGCACACCTTAAATTGCTGTGAGTGAAAAGAACCGCATTGGTGATACGCCTCTCTATTGCTACTTCAAAGGATGTCGTAACAGTGAGGGAGGCACTGGCCGAAAACGCCACAGTTGGAAACTTGGTGCTACGAAGTGAGTGCACTGTACATGCAGCATATACAAAAGGGTCGGGAAAGGCCGTGGTCGGAAAGTCCACGTATTCGGAAGTGGTTCGGCAGCAATGAAGAAACTAATTTTACTCTAGTTTGGTGTTGCCGACGATTCCAGTGTGGTCAAACAAATCTGAATGAGGAGGAACGAAATGGCAGACCATTTCGATGCAAATAACCAGAAATCGCAAGAGGAAGCCCTAAGCCTCGTACACCGGGGCATCACAATCGAGACCACAGAAGGGAAGGTGAAGATCAGTAGTGGATGGGATTTCAGAATCTTGCTCGCCATTTAGAACATGACGAAGGTCGCGGCACGACTACCCACCGGCTTAATCTGCATCTTAATCTGCATCTTTCGGCTATATTCTCTTAAGATGACACCCAGTGTTCTTCCTCTTCGCTCAAGAGAAGAAACTGTTCCGTGACAGGCATCGCTGGCATGATGGCGAGGTAAGTTTCTGACGTAATGTGCCCTGAATAGCTAAATTGCAAACTTCTATGATGAGAGCTTCTACCGAGTTATCCATTGTTGGGAAAATGTGACGTAGTGAGGGATGAGTGTGTAGAGAAAGACCAACTTCACACCAATTTTCGCGGTCACCGCTTCACTACATAAAAGTCATAATTCAAATTTTATGACTAACCGCCGTGTTCACTACTGATCATTCGTGGTTCATCTCAAAATATTCAGGTCGGGATCCGTACACTTTCGACCATAAGGAACTGGAGCGTTCTTTACAGAAAGACACATAGTAACGTTAGGGCACTAGGAACCCTGAGGAGATTGTGACGGAACCGTGCATCTCGTTTTTAGGGTAAGATGGGAGGTCTGTGCCGACCAAGATAGTACATAACCGTCTTCACAAGACCAATTTGGCCTCTAGGAGCCCGTTGCGAACGCTATACTCAACGCCGCACAGCAGTCTGCGTAGGATACGGGCAAGGAAGCATCTGGAATGAAACTTGTATCAGTGGCTGCCAGTTCTCTTCACCAACGTGTGTAGGACTTTTTTCTGAGGTCTGATGGCCGCCGTAGTGGAATGTACAGCAGACCACGTCCTAATCCAAGTCTAAGGCATGCCACTACTGATTTTCTTATAAGCGAGAACAAAATCAAAAACGTTTGGAGAAAAAAAAAAACAACGTTGGCGATGTGACATGAAGAAATAGAAAAAATGTTCTGAAAGTTTCATTATTATTTCGTCGAGGACCTACATAACCCGTAATGCGAGGGGTCTTGTAGCCTGACAGGTGTACGGGCACGCCCTGGAACCAGTTTTCGCAGCTGGAAGCTGTCCACAGAGTCGCTTGAGGCCTGACGAACAGGAGACACGGTGGAAGTGGTTCGCTCCGCCCATAGCGACCGGTAGCAGCGCGCCGCGGCACTTGTCGTTAGCGGAAGTGTTTGTTTATTATTCAGGGCGGGGGCAGCCACGCCCTGGCGGCCATCTGGAGGCAGGGACGGCGCCTTTGAGGCGGGCGGCGGACACTTGACTGCGGCCCCCTGCGGCGCGGGGGTGGGTCGGACCCGGCGGCCGGCGGCGTCTTCTGAACCGACCAGCGCCGCCGCCCACAGAGGCGGCATAGGGTCTGAAACAACAGGGCTGACGCGAGCGAGATTTGTTGCCTTCCTGTTGTTGCTCTCGACGAAGAATAGCCTCCGTCCCAGCCGTTCCCTTTCTTGGGCTCTCCAAGGAAAAATATAGCAATGTAAAGGTTCTTGAACGACGTGACCGTTCTCGGCTCAAGAACATAAATCCTAAGAGGGGTAAAAATCGAGTTTTATTTTCGTCTCGAAAAAATAATGTTACGTAATAATTTCTGCAAGTACATGTCTGCAATCGTGGTACACACCCAAACATTAAGCCGAATGGGCTGTACCATTAAGTTTCGGCTGCTCTACCGGCATGCTACGGAACTGCGGTGCGGGGATTTTAAAGCGTACCTGGACTGCAGACATGTACCTGCAAAAAACATGTTTCAATATGGAACTTTATTTTTCAAGGTAATAATTAAAGGCTTATGACTAACCCTCGTATTACGGGTTATGTACGGTCCTCGACGAAATAATAATGAAACTTTCGGAAAATTTTTTGTGTTTCTCCATATCACATCGACAACGGTTTTTTCCTTCAAACGTCTTTGAATTTGTTCTCGCTTAGGAGAAAATCAGTGGTGGCATGCCTTAGACTTGGATTATGACGTGGTCTGCTGTACATTCTACTACGTCGGTCATCAGACCTCAGAAAAAAGTCCTACACACGTTGCTGAAGAGAACTGTCAGCCAGTGATACAAGTTTAATTCCAGATGCTTCCTTGTCCGTATCCTACGCAAACTGCCGTGCGGCGTGGAGTATAGCGTTCGCAACCGTCTCCTAGAGGTCAAATTGGTCGTGTGAAGACTGTCATGTACTATCTTGGTCAACATAGACCTCCCAGCTTACCCTAAAAAGGAAATGCAGGGTTCCGTTACAATATCCTCAGGGTTCCTGGTGCCGTAATTTTGTAGGTCGCAGTCATCAGCTAGTGGTGTTCACCACTGCCGGATATTGCGAGGTAGATATTAAAATAAAAAATGAAGTCGCTGTGTTATACACCAGGCTGAGGGGTGACATTTCATGTTGACTGTACTTCTAGCATGACAGTTAGCGCTCCTTATAAGCTTTACTACCACATAAGGTACCTAAATATTCTTTATGGCACTGGTATTAAACACCTCTCTCAATAATTAAACGGTAATTTTTAAGCATTTAAGTACATTTTGAACAACCAGTTTAATACCAAATTTTTCATGTAACAATGTTCACCTATATAAAATGGCGCTGAAACAGGGACGGTTAGTAAATGACTATTTTAAATTCGAAAAAGAAAGTAATCCGAAAAATGTTTATCTTTATTGACGAGAAACGATTAACTTTTTGTGGGCACAAAAGCGCGACTCATTGATAAACGCGAACAGTTGCGAAGAGTTTCGTCACTAATACTCGAAAGATTTATTCATTTTCATAATGGAGAAAAATCTTTCCCACATATAAGTAGATCTAAAAACGGAAACAACTTCAAATCATGGGCTCTAAGCACTATGGGACTTAACATCTGAGGTCATCAGTCCCTTAGATTTAGAACTAATTAAACCTAACTAACCTAAGGACATCACATACAACCATGCCAGAGACAGGATTCGAACTTGCGACCGTAGCAGCAGCGTCGTTCCGGACTGAAGTGCCTTGAACTGCTCGGCCACAGCGACCGGCTGGAAACAACTCTTGCAGCTGCATGACATAGGCGTGAAAATTCTTGCTGTGGAAACTTTCGTAGAATTCTTTTGTATTTCGTACTGGAATGAACGTATCCTTTTTCCGTGTATTGCAGTGCCGGTCTATCAGTTCCATCTGTAGATGATTCGGAACATCTTCAACCGACGCTGAAAACGGCCGTGCAAAGCAACGAATGCTAGGAGACATACTCGTAAATCTATAAATCGTGCTTGAAATTTCTCATTAACTTTTGCAATTCTTTGCACGTGTTCTTGAAATATAGCACTTCCGTGGAACAGATCAAGGACAGAGAAATTTGCAATGTTTTGAGACAATAATTGGTTCTCCAAAAGAACAAGCTTCCTCTCCAAAGCATCTGTTTTACGCAAAAGTCAGAAATTAAATTATTTTCACCTTTAAACTGACGTTCAGGCTTTTCATGTGAGACGCAATGTTCACGGAAATGCAAGGTCTGATATCCAGCAGCGTTCACTCTTTCCCTTCTAATGTAAGAAATGTACTACGTCCAAACGTAAATAAAAAATCCTTTTGAGCATTTTACCGCGACTGAGCCAGCGTACTTCGGTGTAGTAAGGTATGTCGCTGTACTCCTCTGTTAATTCCTCAGAGAACTGCTGAAACTGGCGATGTGTAAGCCCATCCTTCTTCAGATAGTTTACAGTACTCATAACAACTTACTTGATGTTCTTTAGCGTTACTGATTTTGCAAAAAGCGCCTCTTGACGTAGAATGCTGTGAGTTCCATAAAACGTCTCCTCTGTGCATCCCAGCTTTTTTCGCATCAGTGCTGTGAGATCTCCCTGATGGCCTCGCACTGCCGATGCTCCATCCGTAGTCACTGGAAGTAACCGATTCTAATCCATGCCGATACCATCAGTCGCTTGCTCGAATGCTTGGAGTGAGTCTATACCTATCGCAGTCCCTTTCAAAGGCACTAAGGCCAAAACGTCCTCTGTTACGCGCAGAGCGTTACAGACACTTCGTACCTGCATCTGTAAAATCTGTTGCTTCATCCAAAGCATCAGAGAAAGCAACAAAGTCCTTAGTGTTATTTGTTAACTGCCTGTGCACATCGCTGGCCATAAAACTTACACGTCGAGTCAATGTTTGTTTGGAAAGGCCGATTTATTGAAACCTGCCAACGTCCGTGGGACACAAAAGCAGCATTAATGAGACAGTCTAAAAACTCTCCTTCAGAAAGTGGATCTTGCTATTCTTAATGTAAATTTGAACCTTGCCCTCAGTGCAGATATACTGTGATCGTCATTCTGGGAAACTGAAAACAGTACTTTGTATAGTAAAATAGAGACGAATGTATCACAAGAAGTGAAGAGTTCAAGAGGTAAAAATTATTACGACTTAACATTAAAATCCTATTGATTTGTCTCATCCATATTTTTAAGAGCACGTAATTTGGCTTGCCGGTCTTCATTTTTCAGTTCACTACGTTCGTCTTCGTGAAATGAGCTGTAGGGTTTTTCAGTCATAAACTGGCACTGACCAGCCATTATTCGGTGGCACAGCAAACACTGCGAGTTTTCACCTGCTGCTGTAAAGAAGAGCTGCAGTTCCCAGACGTGTTCAAATGCAGAGAACATAGATCTCCAGTTCTTTGCTCTTTTGCAATACTCGTAATTTCTCAGTACGCCAGAGGGAAGCAAGACTGGGTGTGTTTGGGTCTTCCTGACACCGCGTGAACAAGGAAGCGTACCCGTCGTCGCTCATTTGGTGAAGTGTCTGATCACAGATGTTGCTGTTCCGCTTTGCCCAGTGGCTGAGATGTGCGCATCTGTGCCGCATTTCCGCACTTTTGCACAGTGTGCATCATTTACGTGGCCTTAACTCAAGGCACTCTATGTAGTGCTATTATACATCGTTGCACTATACCGGCCCTAACTATACGGCATGCACCAAAGTCTTGCATCCAACGTCTAAGGGTGATAGATTACATCACCGGTAACAGCTTTTGTTTCAAAGAAAATGTTCACTGGTGTCTCTCGGCGTCCTTTTGTACTGGTTATGCCCCTCAGAGGCGGCAGTGCGTAAGCGCTCTGCAGTCTGCGTATGTAGTGTGTGCTCCTACAACCTACTCATCTGCTCCGTCTGAAAGGGGGTACGCCGAGCAAACATAAACTTACTGGTTCGTTTCTAAAATATCCGTCTGCGCTTAGAGGCACTAATTTTTAAGGTTTTTATTGCTAAAAAACATTCTGCCAGTTTACTGTAGCGGATACAATGTAGCGCACTTGGTTAGTGGACACTGCTGGTTCGGTGAAATTTCATCATTCCACGGCCGGCGAATACTAAAGGAAGTTCGACCATAAATGTGAATGAAGTTACAAATGGTTTGAGGAAAGATATTGAGCAAATGATATTATATTTATAAAGGAATGTCAAAAGTCAACTTTTAAAGTAACCCAGTTTTTTTTATATCTGTAACTGTGTGGTTTATTATTGTTAGAACATTGCGCATGGTTGAAGTCTGCTGTAGAAATTTTGTAATGCAGCATATGAGAGACATGAAAGGGAAGCAGTGGTTGGGAAGGGAGTGAGACTGGGTTGTAGCCTCTCCCCGATGCTATTGAATCTGTGTATTGAGCAAGCAGTAAAGGAAACAAAAGAAAAGTTCGGAGTAGGTATTAAAATCCATGGAGAAGAAATAAAAACTTTGAGGTTATCCGATGACATTGTAATTCTGTCAGAAACAGCAAAGGACTTGGAAGAGCAGTTGAATGGAATGGACAGTGTCTTGAAAGGAGGGTATAAGATGACCATAAACAAAAACAAAACAAGAATAATGGAATGTAGTCGAATTAAGTCGGGTGATGCTGAGGGAATTAGGAAACGAGACACTTAAAGTAGTAAAGGAGTTTTGCTATTTAGGGAGCAAAATAACAGATGATGGTCGAAGTAGAGAGAATATAAAATCTAGACTGGCAATGGCAAGAAAAGCGTTTCAGAAGAAGAGAAATTTGTTAACATCGAGCATAGATTTAAGTGTCAGGAAGTCGTTCCTGAAAGCATTTGTGTGGAGTCTAGCCATGTATGGAAGTAAAACATGGACGATAAATATTTTAGACAAGAAGAAAATAGAAGCTTTAGAAATGTGGTGCTACAGAAGAATGCTGAAGATTACATGGGTAGATCACATAACTGATGAGGAGGTACTGAATAGAACTGGGGAGAAAATGAGTTTGTGGCACAACTTGACCAGAAGAAGGGATCGGTTGGTAGGACATGTTCTAAGGCATCAAGGGATCACCAATTTAGTACTGCAGGGCAGCGTCTCTCTCTCGTAGAGGGAGACCAAGAGATGAATACACTCAGCAGATTCAGAAGGATGTAGGCTGTAGTACGTACTGGGAGATGAAGAAGCTTGCACAGGACAGAGTAGCATAGAAAGATGCATTAAACCAGTCTTAGGACTGAAGACCACAACAACAACAATGGTTTTCTCTTATATTGGAAACGAATTTCAAGGAAGGCAGTTGTGTATAGGAAAGTTATTAAAAATTATTTTGGTAACTTGTCTATCTGTAAAAACCTTATGAAACGGTGTATTGTTGTCATGACCTTATGAAGCATAGTTAAACTTGGAGTCTTTGTTCTCATATATCAGTGGTTAAGGTTAGTTCTCCATTTTCACTTTTTGCTTTCAGGAGTCTGTTTGCACACTCGCATTGCACATGGCGCGCTGTGTACTGAGAAGCATTTTATGAAAAGTGGTAAGCTGCCACCTTGCATTGCACATCGCAAGTGCGGCAAATAAAGTTTGGTTTTTGTCAACTACATCATTATTCCTAACAGCAAAAAGCTGCAGAGCAGAAGAGTGTTCTGTGCGCATATGTAGGCCAACAAATTTAACTACCATCAAAGCTCACGTTCACTGTAATAATATTAAATCAGATCTGAGTTATAATTCCAGTAGAAGATTTCTGTAAAGTGCTACCTCATGAATTTTCAAGCAGTCTTAACACGAAGTCGGATACGTTAATTTGTGCGTTCACTTGTTGTGTAATTACAATATCAGTTCTGATACTGTGATTCTTTGCAAGACTAAAGATACAGATTAGCAATATCCAGGGGCAACAATTCAATCTGAGTCATTTTGTTTTGCAGCCAGATGGCATATATAAACTTCTTTGAAAACGGAATGCTTTCTCGCACACGAATTGTTGATGTACCTAGCTAGTCTGGATTTCACATCGTGTATTGTTAGCTCCACATATTTAGGTTCAAAATTAAATTTTCTCATACCTTTGATGCCTAGCATTGAGATTTACATATTTCGATATCAAAATAAGTTCTATACATTCCTCAGATACCAACGTTTCAAGTTCTCTGGAATAAAGCGGCTGAAAGTTGCATGCAGAGGAGGAGGAGACCCTGTCCGCGGAAATTAATTTCTTGTTGAATTAACTCTGCGGAAACGCTTTGTTTTCAGTTAGCTGTGCTAATCTACGAATGCGGATAAAGGATAAGTAAGCTCGTATAAAGGATAAATAAGCTCGTATCAACTGGGCACAAATGTCGTAAAATTTGTAAGTGTTTATGGTAGGAAAAAAATAAAAGACAACTTTGAAATTAATTCATGATATTACTCAAGAAGTCAGCATGAAAGATCAGAATTTCACCCACTAGACCATGTAGAAATGCAATACCATTTATTTCGAAAAACTGAAGAGGAATCCCATATGTTCCCAAATCTCCGTATTATTATTAAATGGGTGGGAAAGTAACCTGGATTGCTACCTTCATTCACGGCTGACCTAATGAAAATCGATAATGAGCCTTGTACTGTGGAAAAAGAGATCTAACCTTGTGTCCAATGAGAACACAACTGCAAAGCTGAAAAGCATGTAAAGTAGAATTACACCAATGCCGTGCTAGCAAGCAACGCTGTCGTCATAAATACTGAATAATGCCGCTTAGAAATGTCCATCTCCGTAAGGCACAAGACGCCAATGTTTGAATTTAACACATACATCAAATCAGCTGCTGCAGTCGCGAAGATACAGAGGTATGTGGAAGCGCAGCCATTCAGCGCGAAACAGAGACAAAAACGAAGAGTGTTCTTGCGCATTCACGTAAGCCATACGAACTCAAATCCTAACGGAGCCGCCGACTGATTGATCGGCAGCATTTTGCCTTCAAACTAAATCGCACATATTTGCATCACTACCCCAACACTGATGTGAGCCCCTAGCAGACGCAAGCAGTGAACAGGTAGTCTTTGAGCCATGCTAGTGACTTACACTCGCGTACTGATAAATCGTGTGCTGATTAATAATACGAAAGACGTTACTAATAGACGGTTTTCAATCTAATGCGTCGTTTTTTAACAAAATTTAGAAAAATGATGTTGAATGTTATCTGACAATATGACCTATTGGAAACCCCGAAACGTACAAAGTGAATTAGATTTGTATGAGATACTTGCGATTCTAAAGCATTCTGAGGCTCTGCATGGTGAATGATGCGGATTAGGCAAGATTCCGGAAATGAATCATTGGCTTGCGGCGCTTTCCGGTTAGAGTTTGGGGGCCAAGAGAAACTAGCAACCTTCTGGTTCTCGCTTTAAAGAACGTATGGCGCGAGTGCGACAACGGTCTACAGACCTTAGAGTATAAGGAAGTGTATCGTCTCAGTTCGTGTGTGATGAGAAGAGAAATGGTAAAATAGACTCCTTTCAGTATCTCTAATCAGTCTACCTTTCTCTCTATATACGTACTAGGAACAGTCAAATGAAAACGTGACCGATGGAAAAAAAATAAACTGTTTATAATTTCAAAAGTAATCACCATAACTATCACGCATTTATCCCAATGCCTAGTTCGAAAAATGTTTGCTTTTAACTAGGGAAAGATGATTGTATCCAGGCGTGCACTTCTTCTTCCGAAGGAAATATGCGGTCACGAGTGTATTTCTTCTGGGCTGCAAAAATGTGGAAATTTCGTAAGTAGAGATCGCGAGTGTATGAAGGATGTGTAAGGGCTTTCCACCGAAATTTTCTGCAGCGTAGTCGAATAAAAAGGCACACCAGTGGCGGGAAAATCTGGATGACTATTTCTTTGATGGCAAGGGCCCGCTGCTCATTGACGTTCTGTAACACGGTGGTACACTTAACGCACAGCGGTACGTAGACACTATGCAAAAATTGGAGCGAGTCGTCAAGTCCAAACACCCAGGACTGTTGATGGGTGGTATCATTCTGTTGCATGATAATGCCCGCCCACATGTTGCCAAGGTGGTTTCGAATAAGGTGAAAAGCTCCTTCACGTCCTCCATATACTCCCGATCTCTCCTCATTCGATTTCCATATTTTTAGAGCCCTGAAAAAAGACATTCGTGGCTGGCAATTTGCTTCGAACGAAGAGGTAGACGCCTTGGTACAACCAATCATCGTCCCGCAGGCAACTGCAAACATTTTCGTATGAGGGCATGGGCCGTCTTATCTCATAGTTACAGCGATTACTTTTGAAATAACAAACAGTTAACTTACATTTTTCCATCTGTCTAGTTTTCAGCTGAATGCCCCTTATGTACATTTAAGCTACTGTGCAGTGCGTGTCTGGGAGCATTTCACATCAGAGTAACCCATTTGCCTTCCTATTCCATTCTCGTAACGAGAATTTCTCGAAAACGACAGTCTATATGCCTCTGTACGCCCCCGAATCCTCCTGTATTTATGGGGCATGCAGGTTCTCTTGGCGAATTTCGCTCACGAAATTTTCTCATCATTTCAGCCGAGTGGCAGCGTCGTCTTGTAGCGGCGTTTCAAGTAGTTTCCTACCCTCCACATCCAGATAAATATGATCTCTATGCGAGGTATACGATGGTGGCAGAGTAATGGACACACAGTCTTCTTCGAATACAGGTCCTCTAAATACCTTATCAGTCAGTCTCTGAATTCTTTCAGTATCTGTTCTCATGCCCACTTAATAAGAACTCCAAACACTGGAACAATGGTCTGGAATTGATCGCACTAGTCTTTTGTGCACGATTTCCTTTGCAGGTGCACTGCATTATCCTAGAACCCTTCCAAAACAAATATATCTTTACATTATGTGATCGTCTCACTTCAGGTCGTTTCCTAGTGTCACCCCTAGATATGTATACGAATAGACATGCAGATGTTCAGGCTAAGTGCTTTTAATTAGATACTACGAAGTTCTTTCTCTTTATTATAGGCACTATATCACATTTAACAACATTTAAAGAGACCTATCATTCATTACACCAAACCGAAACTGTGTTCAAAACTTTCTGAAATCCCTTACGATATGTGAATATTTAGCCACCAACAATAGCATCCTGAGCGAACAATCTTATAGTGCTACTGATCCTGTCTAATAAATCGTTTACATACGAAGGGCGTTCAGTAAGTAATGCTACACATTTTTTCCTGTTGATTTCATTCATGACTGCTATGGACTATATTATACCCCACTCTTTTGGCTACAAAACCCTATTTTTCAAGATTATTTCCGTTCTATGTACGGCCTTACGTTATCTTACTGGGAGGGTCTGTGTGCCAGCATGCTACCACTCCGCTGGTCGACGTCGGAGCCAAAGTCTTTTTGCATCAATAAGTTCCTACAGAATGTGTGGTGTGCGTTCTGCAAGACCGTCAGTACACACACCATCAGATTATTTGACTTGTCGCTCTAACAAAGTAGGCGAGTGTCAGCAATATGTCTCGTGGTCTTATCGTGGCGTGTCTATCTTCTGCCATTAGGTCAGACGCTAGAAGTGCCACTTGCACGCTTAGAGTAGCAGATTGACGACGACCAACTTTGAACAGAACTTGATTAATTTTCACACACATTTATTAAAATAATAACAAGCATAAAAATTACTTAACTTACTTCTGGAAGCTATTTACAATTGACAATCTGAAGTTCCTTTGGTATTAGCACATTGATCTTGTTGTTGTTGTGGTCTTCAGTCCTGAGACTGGTTTGATGTAGCTCTCCATGCTACTCTATGCTGTGCAAGTTTCTTCATCTCCCAGTACCTACTGCAACGTACATCATCCTGAATCTGCTTAGTGTATTCATCTCCTGGTCTCCCTCTACGATTTTTACCCTCCACGCTGCCCTCCAATACTAAATTGGTGATCCCTTGATGCCTCAGAACATGTCCTACCAACTTCACTAATTCCCACTATATCTAACTTTAACCTATCCATTTCCCTTTTTAAATTTTCTAACCTACCAGCCCGATTAAGTGATCTGACATTTCACGCTCCGATCCGTAGAACGCTAGTTTTCTTTCTCCTGATAACGACATCCTCTTGAGTAGTCCTCTTTCAAAGTCGTTTCACTTCTTAGCTACCTAAAGACCGACTGTCCACTTTCGCGTCTCAATCCGAACTGTACCCTTTGGTGTCTCGACCAGAACTCCCCCTGCTAGGCCGGCCGTAGTGGCCGAGCGGTTCTAGGCGCTTCAGTCTGGAACCGCGCGACCGCTACGACCGCAGGTTCGAATCCTGCCTCGTGCGTGGATGTGCGTGATGTCCTTAGGTTAGTTAGGTTTAAGTGGTTCTAAGTTCTAGGGAATTGATGACCACAGCAGTTGAGTCCCATAGTGCTCAGAGCCATTTCCCTCTGTCCGTCCCCGGCCGCGTTTCCCGCACGCCGAATATCCTCGCTCAACTGACTAGGGCAGTTCCCTTTCCTGAAGCCGTCCATCTGATTGGCTACAGCTTGTTCTACCTTATTTTGCATTTTAACATATTTAAATAATCAAAGCTTGACCACTTTCACGTTCTTAATAAAGTAACAATAATATCCATTACATAATAAACATTAAACTCTTTTATATAAAACCAATACAGTTACCTTCTTAACTCTGAATGTCACGGCCAGTGGCCTTACACCATTGTGCTCTCTGATAAATAAACAATGACCAAAAGTAACTGTTATGCACTGAACTTTACAACAAATATTCTATTACCTAATGATTCAGTAAGCTGTCACGCTGTCATGGTTCAGTGCGTCTTGTGTGAAGGAAACGATGATCTGATGCTTAACTGTAAAATACTGATAATTTAGATTTACTATATATTTTAAGCAAATAAAGTTACAGAGTTGATATTTACAGTGTTTGTCATTTATTGATGAGCTTCTATATGAAATGTCGATCGTTAAGATCGACCAGAGCGTTCAGACTTTAGTATTCAGGTCTTTGTTACAAAACTTGTTAAATCCTGAACTATTGTAGATATGATCAATATTCAAGTTTTATTGGCACCACCATGAATATGTCACTGTGGCTTCAGTCCCTGCATTACTACTGAATTAAGTAGTTTCCATAAATGTTTCCCTTTGTAACCTATCTTAGGTCCGCCATATTTAACACTGCTACGTCTCCTCGGCCACCAACGGATTCTACTGGGTTTCCCTATATTGTAGGTTCTCGCCTGTCTCACTCGCACACTACAGCGCTTAGGCCTCAATAGACAATAGACGCCTGTGAGTTTCCCCATCTCGTGATGAATCTGCGCCCTTTGTGGCACACGGTCCTCGACGACAGGGTTCGTTTCACAATTCCTACAGGCTGACTCTTTAGGACATATACTTAAATGAGAGCGCAATGCTCGTTACCTCACACGTGGAACACACGCAATGTTACTTTCATTCCTTTGGAACTTTCGCCTTCCACTAATATGTATTAGTCCAATATTCCACTTTCGAATCACATTTTTAGGGTTCCGTTCTTAGATAGGTAAAAACGGAACATGTCTTTGTCATCCGTCTGTCTGTCTGTGTGTCTCATAAGGCACCAGTTCCTCAGAAACGGATATAGATACCAACTTGAAATTTATGTAAAATACTAAGGTATACTGTACTTTGATGTTGTAAAAAACCTAAGTTTCTAAGGGAGTGCAGTGCAATCGAATGATACGGCTCTCTGGTAAGGCCCCTTTTTCAAAGCAACGGGCAGACTTGTCAAGGAGAAATTTATGTCAAATACTAAGATCTACGATCTCTTGGTTGTGTAAAAAGCCTAAGCTTCTACGACAATCCAATAAGAAGATACCCGCAATTTATGTGACATCAGTTGATATTCGGAAACTCATTCATCAAAGCCTATAGATGAACTATCTGTACACACACTAAATTTATACGCAACCGTCAAAGCACGATTCGCACTCGCATTTGTCCGATCTTTTTTTGTGAAGATACTCCATATGACAATATCGTGATTAGTAGTTGACAACTTGGTACAGTGTCGAAAGCCTTTCGGAAATCTAGGAAGACGGAATCTACATGTTCACTTGCATTTGTTGTTTGCAAGATGTAGTGACTGAATAAGGCAAACTGTTGTTCACATGTGTAGTTTCTCCTGAATTCATGTTGATTCATTTAAGAAGAACTTGTTTTTCTCCGAAACGTCATTGTGCTTGAGCTCAGAATATGCGCTAGGATCCTATCACAAAGATACGTCAGAGATAATGGGCTAGTGCCCCAATTTTTACCTTCTTTTAAGCAGGAGTGAGATGAGATCGATTACTTTCGCACGCAACCGTTTGCTGCGCAAGAAAATCTCAATAAATACCAGCTAAGTAAGGACTAACTCTACGGTGTGTTCAGTGAGAAATCAAACTGGGATTGTAATTGGAAATCTGTGACACATACCGCACGGTCATCATGAGTAAAGCAGTGACGGAGGGCCATTTATGCAGTGACTTGCGTGTTGAGCACCTTGAGTCAACCACTAACTGATTCCAAGAAGAGTCTTTCACTCTGGGGAACCAAATGTGCTGCTTCCAAATTTTCTAGCAGGTTATAGTTGTTTGTCGGAAAGGAACTCTAGCCCAGAAACTTGTCTTTCACTAGCAATGCTCTTACCCCCTGAGCTATCCTAAAACGGCACACAATCGACCCTCACAGCTTAATTAGTGTTATTACCATCTAGTGAGTAAGATATATGAGACAGGCGAAATTCCCTCAGATTTCAAGAAGAATATAATTATTCCAATCCCAAAGAAAGCAGGTGTCGACAGATGTGAAAATTACCGAAGTATCAATTTAAGAAGCCACGGGTGCAAAATACTAACACGAATTCTCTACAGACGGATGGAAAAACTGGTAGAAGCCGACCTCGGGGAAGATCAGTTTGGATTCCGTAGAAATGTTGGAACACGTGAAGCAATACTGACCCTACATCTTATCTTATAAAATAGATTAAGAAAAGGCAAACCTACGTTTCTAGCATTTGTAGACTTAGAGAAAGCTTTTGACAATGTTGACTGGAATACTTAAATTACTGAAGTAGTAAACGAGTTTTGCTATTTGGGGAGCAAAATAACTGATGATTACTGAAGTAGTAAACGAGTTTTCCTATTTAGGGAGCAAAATAACTGATGATGGTCGAAGTAGAGAGGATATAAAATGTAGACTAGCTATGGCAAGGAAAGCGTTTCTGAAGAAGAGAAATTTGTTAACATCGAGTATAGATTTAAGTGTCAGGAAGTCGTTTCTGAAAGTATTTGTATGGAGTGTAGACATGTATGGAAGTGGAACGTGGACAATAAATAGTTTGGACAAGAAGAGAATAGAAGCTTTCGAAATGTGGTGCTACAGAAGAATGCTGAAGATCAGATGTACCAGATCACATAACTAATGAGGAGGTATTGAATAGAATTGGAGAGAAGAGAAATATGTGGCACAACTTGACTAGAAGAAGGAATCGGTTGGTAGGGCATATTCTGAGTCATCAAGAGATCACCAATTTAGTATTGGAGGGCAGCGTGGAGGGTAAAAATCGTAGAGGGAGACCAACAGATGAATACACTAAACATATTTAGAAGGATGTACGTTACAGTAGGCACTGGGCGATGAAGAAACTTGCACAGGAGAGAGTAGCTTGGAGAGCTGCATCAAACCAGTCTCAGGGCTGAATACCACAACAACAACCTCTCTCCTACTTTCAAACTACACAGACGTACTCCAGCATACTCGCCCTGCTGGGAGGAAAGATGCATCGGAGAAATGGCATAGTAGAAGTCGTAAGGGTGAGGCGTAAATGAACAGCTCAGTCGCAAAATTATTTACAAAACGCGTGGTCCCAAATAAGACTCCTGGCCCGGATCATAATTTTAATCTGTAAGGAACTTTCGAAACTGATTGACTGGTCATCACAAGAACATTTTCCTCAGAAACTAATCTTCCCCAACCCAGAGTTTATTATAAAGATGTTGCGGAGCCCCTGAAGTATCACCCACGTTAAATGAAATTATTCTTTGACCGCGGAAGAACAGACCGGCTACGGAGTCCTAATATCACAAGCAACAGGACCAGCTGGACGCGGTACGCTCTTGACGCTATGCTCTAATGGCTGGTAGCACAGCGGCGCCACTATCGGAAAACTACATCTGAGCGTATAATCGAAAAACTAAACCAGCGGTGGGTTCATGTTCTCGTCAGCAGTACCAGCATAGTATGTACCGAGGGTGGACAAAAATATGGAAACACCAAAAGCACAACACATTATCATGCCTAATACGATTTAGGAAAATCTATGGCGTTCAAAACAGCTTCAAGTCACCTCAGAATGAACAAATACATGTCCTCTATGGTTTTCAAGGGAATCTTATACAGTTCTTCCTGCAAAACAGCGTGAAGTTCAGGTAATGATGATGGAGGTGGGTACTGATAATACACCCTTCTTTTCATACTAGACCACGAAGACTCAGTAGTACTGAGATCTGGAGATTGTGGTGACCCGGGAAGATGCGACAGTTCATCCTTGTGCTCATAAAGCCAGTCCTGGATGGCGTGAGCTGTGTGAACAGGGGCCCTGTCGTCTTGGAACGCAATATTACCATTAGGAGACAAACGCAGTACCAAGGGATGGACCTGACCAGCCAAAAGAGTCACATAATCCTTGGCGATAACGTGACCTTACAGAATAACAATGGGGCCCGTGGAATATAACGATATTTGTTGTTGTTGTGGTCTTCAGTCCTGAGACTGGTTTGATGCAGCTACTCTATCCTGTGCAAGCTTCTTCATATCACAGTACCTACTGCAGCCTACATCCTTCTGAATCTGCTTAGTGTATTCATCTCTTGATCTCCCTCTACGATTTTTACCCTCCACGCTGCCCTCCAATATTAAATTGGTGATCCCCTGATGTCTCAGAACATGTCATACCAACCGATCCCTTCTTCTAGTCAAGTTGTGCCACAAACTCCTCTTCTCCCCAATTCTTTTCAATACCTCCTCATTAGTTATGTGATCTACCCATCTGATCTTCAGCGTTCTTCTGTAGCACCACATTTCGAAAGCTTCTATTCTCTTCTTGTCTAAACTATTTATCGTCCACGTTTCACTTCCATACATGGCTACACTCCATACAAATACTTTCAGGAACGACTTCCCAACATTTAAATCTATAGTCGATGTCAACAATTTTTTCTTCTTCAGAAACGCTTTCCTTGCCATTGCCAGTCGACATTTTATACCCTCTCTACCTCGACCATCATCAGTTATTTTGCTCCACAAATAGCAAAATTCCGTTACTACTTTATGTGTCTCATTTCCTAAGCTAATTCCCTCAGCATCACCCAACTTAATTCGACTACATTCCATTATCCATGTTGCTTTTGTTCGTGTTCATCTTATACCTTCCTTTAAAGACACTGACCATTCCGTTCAACTGCTCTTCCAATTCCTTTGCTGTCTCTGACAGAATTACAATGCCATCGGCGAACCTCAACGTTTTTGTTTCTTCTTCATGGATTTTAATACCTACTCCGAACTTTTCTTTTGTTTCCTTTATTGCTTGCTCAATATACAGATTGAATAACATCGGGGATATGCTACAACCCTGCGTCACTCCCTTCGCAACCACTGCTTCCCTTTTATGTCCCTCGACTCTTATAACTGCCATCTACTTTCTGTACAAATTGTAAATAGCCTTCCGCTCCCTGTATTTTACCCCTGCCACCTTCAGAATTTGAAAGAGAGTATTCCAGTCAACATTGTCAAAAGCTTTATCTAAGTCTACAAATGCTTGAAACGTAGGTTTGCCTTTTCTTGATCTTTCTTTTAAGATGAGTCGTAGGGTCAGTGTTCCAACATTTGTACGGAATCCAAACTGATCTTCCCCGAGGTCGGCTTCTATCAGTTTTTCCAATCGTCTGTAAAGAATTCGAGTTAGTATTTTGCAGCTGTTACTTATTAAACTGATAGTTCGGTAATTTTCACATCTGTCAACACCTGCTTTCTTTGGGATCGTAATTATTATATTCTTCTTGAAGTCTGAGGGTATTACGCCTGTCTCATACGATATGGCTGTCCAAATCATCACCGACCTCCCGCCATGTTTCACTCTTGGAAAGTAAACTCCACCAGAATTTGTTAACACTGTGAAACGAGAATGATCCGACCAAATGACTCTGTTCCATTGCTTCGTAGTTCAGGTTTTATGGCTTCGGTAGGTTCGGAATTACAGTTCGCCCAGCAATTCCCTACTTATGGGGCTCCCTACGTGTTGTTTTGGTGCTGACAGGGATTGCCAGTGTGGCATTAACTTCTGAGTCATGTTCCCTCTACAGCTGTCCATAACTGCGGAAATGTTCAGCTGCAGGATTTTGTGCATGATCTAACCTCTCGAGTACGTCCCACAAATGTCGGATGGGATTCAAGTAGGGCGATCTGAATGGCCAAATCATTGTCTCGAACTGTTCAGAATGTTCCTCAAACGAATAGCGAACAATTGTGGCCCCATGAGAAGCCGCATTTTCATCCGTAACATGAATCCCATAAATGGCTGCAAATGGTCTCCATGTAATCGAACATAATCATTTCCAGCCAACGATCGGTTCAGTTGGACCAGGGGACCCAGTGTATTCCGCCACCTACACCATCATGGAGCCACAACCAGCTTGCGCAGTACCTTGTCGGCAGCTTGGATCCGTGGCCACGGTTTTCCAGTAGTCCAGGGTCCAACCGATATCGTCACGAGCCCAGGAGAGAAGCTGTAGGTGGTGTCGTGCTGTTAGTAAAGAAATCCGCATCGTTCGTCAGCTGCCACAGCCCAGTAAGGCAAAATTTCACCACACTGTGCTGACGGATCGTCCTTTGTACGTCCCATATTGATTTCTGCGCTTATTCACGCAGTGTAGCTTGCCAGTTAGCACTGACAACTCTACGAAATCTCTGCTGCTCTCGGTCGTTAAGTGAAATCCATCGGCCACAGCGTTATCCGTGGTAAGAGGTAATGCCTGAAATTTGGTATTCTCGGTACGCTCTTGCACTGTAGGATCTCGGAATATTAACTTCGGAAATGGAATATCCCATGCGTCTAGCTCCAGTTACCGTACCGCGTTCAAAGTCTGTTAATTCCCGGCATGTAGCAATAATCACTTCGGAAACCTTTTCACATGGATCACCTGAGTAGAAACGACAGTTCAGCCAACGCAGGCTGTATACGCGACGCTACCTTCATCTGCATATGCGCATATCGCTATCCCATGACTTGTGTCACGTTAGTGTATTGCACTCACAAGTAACGTTTCCTGTCGGTCTTTACTCGATGTCTACTGTTCCCTGCAGCCTTATGGTGAAGGTGTGCAGTATTTTCGAGGGCAACAGTCAGTTAGACAGGGAATAAATAGTTCTGCCATCAACAGAAAGATGTACTGTCGTCTCCCTGACGCCTGCTGGCTCAGTGGCCGTTTCTGGCCTGCCAGAGTGATGTAATTCTCCCCTTAGCACTATAAACCAGGGAAGTAAATACACTACTGGCCATTAAAATTACTACACCAAGAAGATGACGTGCTACAGACACGAAATTTAACCGACAGGAAGAAGATGCTGTGATATGCAAATTATTAGCTTTTCAGAGCATTCACACAATGTTGGCGCTGGTGGCGACACCTACAACGTGCTGACATGAGGAAAGTTTACAGACGATTTCTCATACACAAACAGCAGTTTACCGGCGTTGCCTGGTGAAACGTTGTTGTGATGCCTCATGTAAGGAGGAGAAACGCGTACCATGGCGTTTCCGCCTTTGATAAAGGTCGGATTGTAGCCTATCTCGATTGCGGTTTATCGTATCGCGACATTACTGCTCGTGTTGATCGAGATCCAATGACTGTTAGCAGAATATGGGATCGGTGGGTTCGGAAGGGTAATACGGAACGCCGTGCTGGATCCCAACAACCTCGTATCACTAGCAGTCGAGATGACAGGCATCTTATCCGCATGGCTGTAACGGATCGTGCAGCCACATCTCGATGTCTGAGTAAACAGATGGGGACGTTTGGAAGGCAACAACCTTTTGCATGAACAGTTCGACGAAGTTTGCAGTAGCATGGACTATCAGCTCGGAGACCATGGCTGCGGTTACCCTTGACGCTACATCGCAGACAGGAGCACCGGCGATGGTGTACTCAATGACGAATCTGGGTGCACAATGGCAAAACGCCATTTTTTCGGATGAATCCAGGTTCTGTTTACAGCATCATGACGGTCACATCCGTGTGAACGCGGTGAACGCACATTGGAAGCGTGTATTCCTCATCGCCATACTGCCGTATCACTCGGCGTTATGGTATGGGGTGTCATTGGTTGCACGTCTCGGCCGCCTCTTGTTCGCACTGACGGCGCTTTAAACAGTGGACATTACATTTCTAGGCTTCATTCGATCTCTGCGAAACCCTCTATTTCAGCTGGATACAGAAAATGTCCGACTGCTGCCCTGGCCAGCACATTCTCCAGATCTCTCACCAATTGAAAACGTCTGGTCAATGGTGGCCGAGCAACTGGCTCGTCACAATACGCCAGTCGGTACTCCTGATGAACTGTAATATCGTGTTGAAGCTGCATGGGCAGCTGTACTTGTACACGCCTTCCGAGCTCTGTTTGTCTCAATACCCAGGCGTATCAAGGCCGTTATTACGGCCAGAGGTGGTTGTTCTGGGTACTGATTTCTCAGGATCTGTGCACCGAAGTTGCGTGAAAATATAATCACATGTGAGTTGCAGTATAACATATTTGTCCAATAAATACCCGTTTATCATTAGCATTTCTTCTTGGTGTAGCAATTTTAGTGGCCTGTAGTGTACATACTTTATGAAAACTGAAGGATTACGGTTGTAACGCACTGAGGACATCACACAGGTGTCGTTCGAGGTCAGATACAACAGATCAGCGTCCAGGCTTGGCTAGCATCTGCATTTATGTTCAAGCCTGCATTTGTCGCGGTGTAATTTTTTTGCTCAGCTCCTTATACTCTACTAGTTGCTTGGAAAGTTATGGGCGAGTTTCAGAGAGGATGCAGCTCTACTGCTGCCAGCAGGGCGCCTCAGCCTCAGTGGCAGCCAGAGACCCCGGCAGCCCCGCCTGGCCGCTACTTTATCGGCAGTACGGCGCCAGAGGGGCGGCCCTTTTGCCGGTAGCCGCGGCCTTTGTAGGGCCGCTGCCTCGTCACGCCGCCATTACGCGGCCGGTTAATGCCTAATTTGGGCCCGATACAGCCGTCCTCCGCGCGGTGCTCTATGCGCTGCCAATTAGCCGCATTCAGCGACGCCAGCGGCTGCCGTCCGGCGCTCGGCAGCAACGCCTCTGAGGCAACGCGCAAAGGCGCCCACTCTTGCGTAACATACTGCGGAATGTGTTTTTCAGCTCTAATGTTTACGGAAATGTAGTACTTTTCCTCAGAAAATGGCAAAGGCTCTGGAAGAGCATCTTAGCAGAATTGATAGTGTCTTCAAGAGTTCAGTCGCTTTCGTTGACTTCACGGAGGCATATCACTCCGTCGAAAGACGCTGAAGAACAGAGAAGTAGTCAGTAGAGAGCCTTACGCGATAACATATAACGGATATTCTGAAAGCCACGAAGGCAGGATTAATACACTACTGGCCACTAAAATTGCTACACCAAAATAAATGCAGATGATAAACGGGTATTTATTGGACAAATATATTATACTAAAACTGACATGTGATTACATTTTCACGCAGTTTGGATGCATAGATCCTGAGAAATCAGTACTCAGAACAACCACCTTTGGCCGTAATAACGGCCTTGATACGTCTGAGCATTGAGTCAAACAGAGCTTGGATGGCGTGTACAGGTACAGTTACCCATGCAGCTTCAACACGATACCACAGTTCATCAATAGTAGTGACTGGCGTATTGTCACAAGCCAGTTGCTTGGCCACCATTGACCAGACGTTTTCAGTTGGTGAGAGATGTGCTGGCCAGGGCACCAGTCGAACATTTTCTGCAATCAGAAAGGCCCGTACAGGACCTGCAACATGCGATAGTGCTTTATTCTGCTGAAATAGAGGGTTTCGCAGGGATCGAATGAAGGGTAGAGCCACGGGTCGTAACACATCTGAAATATAACGTCCACCGTTCAAAGTACCGTCAATGCCAACGAGAGGTGACCGAGACGTGTAACCAATGGCACCCTATACCATCACGGCGGCTGATACGCCAGTATGGCGATGACGAATACACGTTTCCAATGTGCGTTCACCGTGATGTCGCCAAACACGGATGCGACCATCGTGATGCTATAAACAGACCCTGGATTCATCCGAAAAAATGAAGTTTTCCTATTCGTGCACCCAGCTTCGTCGTTGAGTACATCATCGCAGACGCTCTTGTCTGTGATGCAGCGTCAAGAGTAACCGCACCCATGGTCTCCGAGCTGATGGTCCATGCCGCTGCAAACGTCGTCGAGCTGTTCGTGTAGATGGTTGTTGCCTTGCAAACGTCCCCGTCTGTTGACTCAGGGATCGAGACGTCGCTGCACGATCCGTTACAGCCATGCGGATAAGATGCCTGCCATCTCGACTGCTAGTGATACGAGGCCGTTGGGATCCAGCTCGGCGTTCCGTATTACCCTCCTGAAGCCACCGATTCCATATTTTGCTAACAGTTATTGGATCTCGACCAACGCGAGCAGCAATGTCGCGATACGATAAACTGCAATCGCGATAGGCTACAATCCGACCTTCATCAAAGTCGGAAACGTGATGGTACGCATTTCTTCTCCTTACATGAGGCATCACAACAACGTTTGACCAGGCAACGCTGGTCAACTACAGTTTGTGTATGAGAAATCGATTGGAAACATTGGTTCTAATCGCTCTGAGCACTGTGAGACTTCACAGCTGCGATCATCAGTCCCATAGAACTTAGAACCACTTAAACCTAACTAACCTAAGGACATCACATACATCCATGCCCGAGGCAGGTTTAGAACCTGAGATCGTAGCGGTCGCGAGGTTCCAGACTGAAGCGCCTAGAACCGCTCGGCCACTTCGGCCGCCTTGGAAACATTCCTCTTGTCAGCAAGTGGTAGGTATCGCCGCCGGCGCCAACCTTGTGTGAATGCTCTGAAAATCTAATCATTTGCATATCACAGCATCTTCATCCTGTCGGTTAGTTTCGCGTCTGTAGCACGTCATCTTCGCGGTGTAGCAATTTTAATGGTCAGTAGTGTATCTAGAGGAGCACATTCGGAAAAATTCGTAATCAAGGCCATTGTCAAACAGGGTGATGGACAGTCACCAATTCTGTCAACATAGCGCTAGACGAAGAGATCAGACAGTGAATAGCAATATCAAACGCACATCTGCGTAACAGAAGCAATAATAGGACCCAAGTGGCCTATCTAGGCCTATCGGACGATATGGTGACAGTAACTGGGACAGAAGAAGATGCAAAGGAACAAATCTACAACCGAAACGAGATTGCAAAAAGGGTGGAATTGTGAATCGCCTACAAAGTAAAGGCGCTGGTACCACTAGGTATGTGAAACATCGGAAGACACGGTGAAAAAGTCGTCCAGGTTTAAATACATGGGGTAATAATAAAAAAAGAGAAACAGGAGCAACGAGGGAATAATAGAGACGATGAAAATGATATGGTCGGCATTCTGTATGCCTAGAGATACATTATATACAGTAAAAAGAATATACACTGATCATCCAGAACATTATGATCAGCTACCTAATAACCGGTATGTCCAACTTTGGCATGGGTGACGCGTCACGTCATGGAAGTAACGGGGCCTTGCTAGGTCGCTGGAGGGTGTTCGCACCACATCCGTTTGCACAAGTTACCTGATTCCCGTAAATTCCACCCTACGTACTCATGGGTATGATTAAGCTATGTCTTCATCAGCATGACAAATACAAGACAAGTTTGTGGTTAGAGTTTGTTTTTACAGGGTCATATTATATAAAAAAAATGTTTTATCTTCACGTAACTTGTGAAGTTTGATGTGGTAAAGTTTTTACGCTTGTAAAAGGTCGGACATAATGAAGATTTTTAATCTCCAGTTGCTTTGGTTTCTGTTAATACTAATGTTATAGTTCACATTTGATGATTTTTACGTGGCATACAACTTTGTAATACGCGCCGTAGGTTGTGCTGCTGTGTTTTACTGTTCAGCAGTTTTAAACAGCTGACTGTTTTTGGTAAAGGATTTAAAAAATTATTTTATTGTTGTATTGTACAGCTTCTTATTTTATGATTTTTACTTGCGAATATGGCACATGACTTTGTAATACGCTGTGCTATGTATTACTGGTTAGTGATTTTAAATAGTTGACTGTTTTTGGTAAAGATTTTAAAAGTATCAATTTTATTGTTGACTTGTACTGCTAGTGTATGAACTGTTGTACTCTTGATCGTTGGAGAACAATTTAATTAGTAAAAAAGGTTTGCTATATCCTGACTGGGTGTCCCTTCCCGTGGTTTCCTTACCTCAACGGAAGAAGTAAACGGCCAGTTGCAGTGTAAATCTTCATTGCGTAGTTTTGACATATTCGGAAATGAGATTTTCGACTATGTTATGTATGTTTTGAAAAAATATGGTCTGTATCTTTGGCATATGTTTAAAAGTTTGGTAAAAACTTCGTTATACATGAGTCCAAATTTGATTTTCTGCTCTGTAGGATGATTTGAAAATTGGTCTCTGCCCGTAACTAGTCATCGAAAGAACAAAAAGTGAAAATTTGCAACTTGGACTTGTTCAAATATTCCAATTTGGTGGGAGTACGAGCATTCTAATTTCGATCAGTAAAAAGCTGTATCTCTCCGTTTATTTCGAAATGGATACATTTACGTTTGTAAAAGGTTGCGGAATTCACAGCCTATCTGCATGGCAGCACATGTCACACAAACTTCGGTGTCTCTCCGTGTTGCATATATTCATTGCTGCTGGTCTATTTCTGACCACTTCTCATTGATTATCCTCTTCTCTGCATCCCCTCGCCGCTCTGAAAGGGACCTGTGACTGCTACCTCACCCTAATGTTTCCTGTCCGTCTTTATTCGATGTCTGCTGTTCCATGCGGTACTTCCGAGGGCGTCGGTCAGTTAGACAGGGAATGAATAGTTCTGTCATCAACGGAAAGAGGAACTGTCGTCTCCCTGACGCTACCTGTCTAAATGACCTTTTCTGGTCTGCCGGATTCAAGTATTTCTGCCCTTAGCACTAAGAAACAGGTAAGTAAATAGATACTTCATGAAAACTGCACGGGTACGGTTCAGGTCTTCACTCATCCATGCTATCAATGATTTCTTGTAGTTTCTGTAATCTGTTCGGACGAAAACCGGAATGTTTCCTGTAACAAGAGAACAGCTCCAACTGCTGGATGTTGGTAGATCTCTAAACCACTTTAAGTACGATCATGTTGTAACACGACGGCGTCCTGCTTCCTCTCCCAACTTGAATGCAGCCGTTGACAAGCTGAGAGCAAGGATATGAAACGTGTCTCGATGAAGTAAATTTTGTAACCTTTACTTTAAGTGTTTAGTTACATCGAACGTAAATTAATATCCGTGCTGAAACTAGAAAAAAATTGTTTTGGTATTTATTTGGTTTTAAGTGAGAGGTTCATTATACAACAGCCATTCACACATATCTTAAGAGGAACAAAATTTTCCGTTTCAAAAATTCCTCCACATCGAGTCACAAAGGCAGCTGTAGGGCAACAGAGGTTAGATACCAGATCTAATGGTACATTTAGATTACGAATGTGTAAATAATATCAGCAGGAAGCTAAACTGCAGTAATTTTAACCTGGTAATAGCGACTATGGCTGGAGCTAAATTGTTCTTCTCGTTGTGGCGGAGTCATCGGTTGCAGTGTTACTGACAGCAACGCGTATGATGATCCCCTTGTGCAAAGGAGGTATAAGTGCACACTAAGTGAAAACTTTCTCTTTCTGTACCATGAAAAAAAAGCTACGTAACTATTGCAGATAGTTAGGAAGTGGTAAGACCAGGTCCGGAGATAGATACTAATAAGCGAAGTTGCTTGTTCCATTCTTGCTCTCTCGGAGAAACCGCTATTAGCTATTGAGTGATAAATCTTCAATGAACTGTGAAACGTTAGAAATAGGCATAGGTCGTCGAGCAGATGCGCAAAACTATAGGCCTATATCTCTGACATCGATCTGTTGTAGAATTTTAGAACATGCTTTTTACTCGCGTATCATGTCATTTCTGGAAACCCAGAATCTACTCTGTAGGAATCAACATGGATTCCGGAAACAGCGATCGTGTGAGTCCCAACTCGCTTTATTTGTTCATGAGACACAGAAAATATTAGATCAGGCTCCCAGGTAGATGCCATTTTCCTTGACTTCCGGAAGGCGTTCGATACAGTTGCGCACTGCCGCCTGAAAAACAAAGTAAGAGCCTACGGAATATCAGACCAGCTGTGTGGATGGATTGAAGAGTTTTTAGCAAACAGAACACAGCTTGTTGTTTTCAATGGACAGACGTCTACAGACGTTAAAGTAGCCTCAGGCGTGCCACAGGGGAGTGTTATGGGACCATTGCTTTTCACAATATATATAAATGACCTAGTAGATAGTGTCGGAAGTTCCATAAGTGTTTTCAAGGATGATGCTGTAGTATACAGAGAAGTTGCAGCATTAGAAAATTGCAGCGAAATACAGGAAGATCTGCAGCGGATAAGCACTTGGTGCAGGGAGTGGCAACTGACCCTTAACATAGACAAATGTAAGCTATTGTGAATACATAGAAAGAAGGATCATTTATTTTATGATTATATGATAGCGAAACAAACACTGGTAGTAGTTACTTCTGTAAAATATCTGGGAGTATGCGTGCGGAACGATTTGAAGTGGAATGATCATATAAAATTAATTGTTGGCAAGGCGGGTGCCAGGTCGAGATTCATTGGGAGAGTCCTTAGAAAATGTAGTCCATCAACAAAGGAGGTGGCTTACAAAACACTCGTTCGACCTATACTTGAGTATTGCTCATCAGTGTGGGATCGGTACCAGGTCGAGTTGACAGAGGAGATAGAGAAGATCCAAAGAAGAGCGGCGCGTTTCGTCGCAGGGTTATTTGGTAAGTGTGATAGCGTTACGGAGATGTTTAGCAAACTGAAGTGGCAGACTCTGCAAGAGAGGCGCTTTACATCGCGATGTAGCTTGCTGTTCAGGTTTCTGGATGAGGTATCGAATATATTGCTTCCTTCCACTTATACCTCCCGAGGAGATCACGAATGTAAAACTAGAGAGATTAGAGCGCGCACGGAGGCTTTCCGGCAGTCGTTCTTCCCGTGAACTATGCGCGACTGGAACAGGAAAGGGAGGTAATGACAGTGGCACGTAAAGTGCCCTCCGCCGTTGGGTGGCTTGCGGAGAGAAAATGTAGATGTAGATGTAGAAGCCAAGAGTTACAAAGTGCGGCGAAGCAAAAGTAGAACTGATACCCTTGCCAAAAAAAGAAACTGCCGAAATATTTTTCAGGTGATATTCGCTTCAAAATAACCAATTTTTCACGGAAGGCTTGGAGTGTGGCCTGGTTGTTTTACCTGGCTCATTTGATGTCCCTGCATCAGAAATGCCAGAGAAATGTTATTGTGTTACTGTGCGCGAGAGCAATATTATGCGGGTGTATTATGGTTTATAATGATATCCGATTTCAAGCAGAGTCCGATAGCGGCACACTGCAGCTTTGACGAAGCGAACCGGCAGTGCTCTTTTGTATATCGATATCATAAATATAGAGAAGCCGCGGGATCGATGGTGGGCTCGGCGCGTCGCGAACGGAGAAAGTAATGTGGGTCAACTAATGACATATTTGCCGGCGCCGTCTCCGGTTACAGGCGCCATTATCGGTGGCAGGCAGGGCAATAACGACGCAGCCCCCGCCGCCCTCGCCGCCCCCGCCGCCCTTTGTAAGAGTAGCCGAGGCGTCGGGTGGCGGCGCCCGGCTCACATCAAAGCCGGCGCGGTTCCCGTTTCCGGCTGCAATTATGTCATTACCCGGCGGGCTCTCAATTAACTCTCGTTAGACGCGGCGCGGTGTCGGCGGCAGCGCGGCGGCCGTCCGACGAGACGGTGGCGCCGCCTGTGGGGGCGGACACCCGAGGCCGGGCTAGGCGCCCCGCACTGTCCGCCGGCGCACCGCCTCGCCACTGCACGGCCCGCACTTACGCCGTATTCTCCTGTGGGGTCCTTCACTTTCATCTATATCCAACAACTACTCTGCAAGCCATCGTACGGTGCCTGGCGGAGGGGTTCCCTGTACCACAGCTAACCACCCCCTTTGCTGTTCCACTTGCGAACGGAGCGAGGGAAAACGACTATTTATATTTTTCAAACGAGAACATCGGATAAAAAGTTCTCGGTCTTCTCGCCGCGTCAAATTCGGATAACATCCGAAGCTTTCAATGACAGCCTCGATCACTCTTGTCAGGGGCTAAGTCTCACAGATGTGTCGGCACGTCACGTAAATATTGACATTATTATCGGTTGTAAACCGCAGTTACAGTATTCTATGAATTTAATTAGTGTAAAAGATATCGTTAATGTTCTTGAAACAACTGATATGCAGCGATAATTTAAGAGTAGCATCTTTATTTAAAAGATGTTTATCAAAATAAAAAAGGATCGAAAAGAGACGCGATTGTACGGCCGAGGAGGAAGGACGTACTTTATGGTACACACACTATTGTTTTTTCGCTATACGGAAGGCAGCCATTGAGCAGCTACACATATTTTATGTAAGTTATTCGTGTTTCTGATACAATACATTTGTTATTGTTATCACAAATTGAATTTCTTTGTAATAGTTGTCACCTCAAATGCTCGCAGTAACTAATTATTTTTAATAATCATTTTTTCAGTAATTTGCGCTGCGAGAAGCTCATCTTCCGATGCAGCCTCTGGTCGGCCATTACGCGCCGAAGTATTAATTTATTTGTCAATGTTAACAGTAACTGTAAATGCGCGAGACTTCGTTGTAAGAACCTTTTTAAATTGCAACAGATAATTTACGTTTTTTAAATTATATGGATTATACGGATTCCATGAGTTTTATCTTGACCGCTCCACGGAAACAATCAAAATTCTCTCGAGTCTTGCTTTGCAATCAATAAATAGAAATTAACAAAATTAGATTCAATTCCGTTAACGGCAACTATAATTCAGTCATCAGTTCAAAATCTAAAGTTGGTACATGAATAACAGCGGCCCTTTAACAACCCGTTTCATATTTACTTATGCACTTAAGTGAAAGTGATAAGAAAAGATAATATCCCTGAGAGAAAGAATCACGCTATATCAAAAAAAAAAAAAAAAAAAATTCATGCTAATAAATTATATATATAACGTAGCAAATGGCACCGACGTCACACAGACTACCAAGCGATCAAAACATGAGGGAGGATGAACACTAATTGAGTTCTGTAACAAATTTCAGCTCATAATAGCGAATACTCTGTTCATGAACCACAAGAGCAGGAGGTATACTTGGAAAATACAGGGAGGTACTGGAAGATTTCAGTTAGATTACATCGCGGTCAGGCAGATATTCCAAAATTAGGTACTGGATTGTAAGGAGTACGTAGGAACAGAAATAGACTCAGATAACAATGTAGTAGTGATGAAGAGTAGTCTGAAGTTTAAGAGATATGTCAGGAAGAATCAATACACAAATAAGAACTAAGAAATGACGAGATACGCTTGAAATTCCCTAATGCCATAGGTACAGAAATAAGGAAAAGCTCAGTAGGCAGTACAGTTGGAGAGGAATGGACGTCTCTGAAGAAGGCACAGAAGTTGGAATGCAGAAATACAAGTCGCTAAGGAATGAAATAAATAGGAAGTGCAGGGAAGCTAAGACGAAATGGCTGTATGAAAAATCTGAAGGAGTCGAAAAAGAAATGATTGTCGAAGAACTTACTCAGATATAGAAAAGTCAAAAAACCCTTCGGTGAAATTAAAAGCAAGTGTGGTAACGTTCAGATTGTAATGGGAATTCCGCTGTTAAATGCAGAGGAGAGAGCGGAAAGGTGGAAAGATGCTTGAAGGCCTCTATGAGCCGGGAGACTTGTCTGATATGATAGAACAACAAACAAGAATCGATGGGAAGAGATAGGGTATCCAGTATCAGAATCAGAATTTAAAAGAGCTTTGGAAGACTTAAGATCAAATAAGGCAGAAGAGATTGATAACATTCCATCAGAATTTCTAAAATCATTGGGGAAACAAAATTACTATTCACGTTGGTGTGTAGAATGTATGAGTCTGGCGATATACCATCTGACTTTAATTCCCAAGACTGCAAGCAAGAATTATCGCACAATCAACTTAATAGTTCATGCATCCAAGTTGCTGACAAGAATAATATACAGAAGAATCGAAAAGAAAATTGAGGATGGGTTACATGACGATCAGTTTGGCTTTAGCAAAGGCAAATTCGTCAGAGAGGCTATTCTGACGTTACGGTTGATAATGGAAGCAAGATTAAAGGTAAATCAATACACTTTCATAGGATTTTCCAACGTGGAAGAAGCGTTCGACAGTGTAAAATGGTGCAAGATGTTCGAAATTCTGAGAAAAATAGGGGTAAGCTACAGGAAGAGACGGTAATATATATGTACAAGAGACAAGAGAGAATAATAAGACTGGATAACGAAGAACGAAATGATCGGAATAAAAAAGGCTTTAAGACAGGGATGTGGTCTTTTGCCCTTACTGTTCAATCTGTTCATCGAAAAAGCAATGATGCAAATAAAAGAGATGTGCAGAAGTGGAATTAAAATTTAAGGTGAAAGGTGTCAATGACACGATTCGCTGATGACATTGCTATCCTCAGTGAAAGTGAAGAAGAATTTCATCATCTGATGAATGGATTGAACACTCTAATGAGTATAGAATATGAACTGAGAGTAAATCGAAGAAAGACGAAAGTAATGACAAATAGTAGAAATGAGAATGGCGAGGAATGTGATATCAGGATTGATGGTCACGAAGTAAATTAAGTTATGGAATTCTGCTATGTGGGCAGCAAAATAGCCGATGACGGACGGTGTAAGGAGGACATCAAAAGCAGACTATCACTCGCAAAAAAGGCATTCCTGACCATGAGAAGCCTACTAGTATAAAAAACAGGCCTTAATTCGAGCAAGAAATTTCGAGAATGTACGTTTGGAGCACAGAATTTGTGGTAGTGAAACATGGACTGTGGGCAACCGGAACAGAAGAGGACTGAAGCATTTGAGTTGTGATACTGCAGACGAATGTTGAAAATTTGGTGGACTGAGAAGGTAAGGAACGAGGAGGTTTTGCGCAGCATCGGAGAGGAAAGGAATATGTGGAAAACACTGACAAGGAGGAGGGACAGGATGATAGGACATCTCTTAAGACATGAGGGAATGACTTCCATGGTACTAGAGAGAGCTGCAGAGGGCAAAAGCTGTAGAGGAAGACAGGGATTGGAATGCACGCAGCAAATAATTGACGTCCGTTGGAAGTGGTACTCTGAGGTGAAGAGGTTGGCACAGGAGAGGAATTCGTGGCGGGCCGCATCAAACCGGTCTAAAAACGATTCCACACGAAAAAAGAAAAAAAACATTTCTTTTCCCAATTGCAATTCGGCCATAGGGACATTATCGAATGGTGTACTACACACAACTATACTTCAACAAGTGTCAAAATTTTCAAATCCTCCGACATGTACACATGTCATCGTGCTGTCTGAGTCTTAAATCTGTATGAATACAGCAACAGTAAAGGAGTGTGAATTTGCATGTATCGTGAAAATGATATAGATTACATAAACTATTTCCAATAATCATTCAAGCAACGAAACAGGTCTCAAATGATAAAGCTACACCCAGATTCACAGCTACATGATTACTTTAGTCTACAATTGAATTCCTGGAGGATTAATCGAACCACCTTCAAGTTATTTCTCTACTGTTCCACTCTCGAATAGTGTGCGGAAAAAACGATATCTTAATGGCGATCTCTGATTTCTCCTGTTTTATCACAATGATCATACCTCCCTATATAGATAGGCGCCAAAAAAAATATTTTTACATTCAGAGGAGAAAGCTGGTGATTAAAAATGCTTGAAAAGATCCTGCCGCAACGAAAACCGTCTTTTTATGATTTTCATCCCAACTCGGATCATATCCGTGACACGGTCACCCATATTTCTCTACAACACAAAACGACCTCCTTGATCGAGCTATTTCGATTACCTCCGTCAATCGTGTCTGAAGCTGATCCCACACCAAGCAGAAATACTCCATATGAGGGAGGATAAGCATAGTGCAAGCAGTCCCTGTTACATTTTCTAATCACTGTATTAATTTGCTTTCCTCACAACATTATCTATGTCATCGTTCCAGTTTAAGTAACTCGTAATTGTAATCTCTAATATTTAGTTGAATTTATACCTTTTAGATTTGTGTGATATATAGTGTAACCGAAATATAGCGGGGCTTCACATTTTTCGTTAATAAGAGTCAATTGCCACTTTTTGCACCATCACGTCATTTGTTATAAACAATTTTGCAATTCATTTTGAATCATCTGCAAACAAGCTGAGAACGCTGCTCAGATTGTCTCCTAAATCGTTTACGTAGATCGGGGAGAGCAGACGGTCTTAAGATTTCCTTAATGGGAACGACAGGGTGAAAGCCGAAAAAATTCGAAATTTTTTACTACGGAATACGAATGTGTATACGTTGAAGAATCATTCCCCAAAATACTATGCGCGAACTCCAGAAAGTAACGACTCTGTGAGCAATTGAAGCCGAGCGTGCACGCCACGCCGCGGCATTAGGGAACCGGTTCCGCGCTCACGTTCCCTTTGCAGCAATTGCTGATACCATGAGCCCTATTTATACCGATTTCTGTAAACTTGATTTGCTGGAGCTTTGTTTGGGCGGTTTTACTCAAAATGTGAACGAAAGTTTCAATAGTCTCATTTGTAGATACGCTCCAAAAAATAACATCCAGCCGAAGCGAAATTGTCAACATTGCTTCAAATTTGGCCGTAATGCATTAATGCACGTGGCAGATGCCTTTCAAATCAAAATCGGCAATGACATGCGCCGATTCTGTGAAGATAGAGACACAAGCGGTGATGCGCTCAGCGACGAAAAGGGCTTTGAGGACGAAAATGAGGGCTTAGCATAACAAAGTAATAGAAAGCGTCCATCCACCAGCCGGGGCGATAGTTGTTATGGACCAGGCATCGATGATATCCCATAAGTTTAAAGCTTTGTCCCTTTTTTAATATGAAAAATACTTGTCAAACTTTAAACGCGTTATTATCAGAACCATGTTTTTCGGCATGGCTGTCGTCGCCCACGCTGCAATTTTCATACGATTTTAATGACTTTTGGTCTCCTTTACAAACGTCCATCTATTTCGTTTCAGAGCTGCCTCGGGAAAAATCCAAATTACACAGTGAAGGTATTAACATTTTTCAATAAAAATACCAATAAAACTTCAATGTATGCTGTATTCATTGCAGTAAACCTCATTTATCTACTACTTTCCAGCACGGAGAAAAAAAAATCATGAGTTTGAGTAATATTTTCGTCCGCCTTTAATTTTTAGCTCGTTCGTACCTGGATCGAGACAATACAATGAATTATAGTAATGAATATTAAATATCATACAAACTCTCGGCGCTTGAGCATGGCTTTTTTGTTAACGGTCTCTCTGTGTTTTATTACAATCGGACTTCGTTTGAGACAGCACTCGAAGACGACGGTGGATCGAGCTGGACGACTTCTTGCTTAGGAATATGGAACCTTTTGCCATGCCAAGTGACCCAACAATCTTGCAGTGACTAAATATACAAAATAAAACGTACATAGATTAGCAATAAAAGTATATTCTGAAATAAAACACTATTAAATTAAGACACTTACTCTGACACTTGAATTATGCAACTGCGATTCCGTTTGGTTGCAACTCGTTCAAAAATGGCTCTGATCACTATGGGACTTAACATCTGAGGTCATCAGTCCCCTAGAACTTACAACTACTTAAATTTCACTAACCTAAGGACGTCACATACATCCATGCCCGAGGCAGGATTCGAACCTGCGACCGTAGCAGTAGCGCGGTTCCGGACTGAACCGCCTAGAACCTCTCGGCCACCGCGGCCGGCCGCAAATCGTGAATGTATTAATAAAGTAACGTAGTATTAATGGCGGTGTTCCAAAATACATCCGATCTGGACAAGAAAACAGAAGGTGTCTCTTATTCTGCTAATAATGTGACGATCAAAAATCTTCAAATGTATTCAGCGGTTGCATACAATATTTATACAGCCTTGAACTATATCTATGGCTCAAATTATTTCTTTATTTCATTACTTTCAATTACGTTTTCTGCTAATAAAAGCTCAGCATGCAAATGTGCCTTTAAACGTCACCCTCTAGTTCCTCCTTAATAAACCCCAGCCATTACTTCTGTTTTACTCGATGATCCGTCAGGTATTACGAACTGTGACGTTTCTGACGCGAAATCAAAATTCAGTCACACAACTGAGACATTACTCCACAGGCAAGCGATTTGATTAGAATTCACTTGTGAGTTGGGTTGGGTTGTTTTGGAGAAGAGAGCAAACAGCGAGGTCATCGGTCTCATCGGATTAGGGAAGGACTGGGAAGGAAGTCAGCCGTGTCCTTTCAGAGGAATTATCCCGGCATTTACCTGAAGCGATTTTAGGGAAATCACGGAAAACCTAAATCAGGATGGCCGGACGCGTGATTGAGCCGTTGTTCTCCCGAATGCGAGTCCAGTGTGCTAACTGCTGCGCCACCTCGCTCGGTGAAGTCACTTGTGAGGAACGGTGCCAAAGCCTTCTGGAAGTTTAAAAATGTGGAAACGCTTTACCGTTCTGTGTCGATAGTACTCATTCCTTCGTGAGAATAAAGCGCCACTTATGGTTCTCAAGAACGATTCTTTTCTGAATCCGTGTTGGCTATGTCCGCTGACGTAAGCGACTGTGACAAACAGAAGACCGTTAATGGCCGGTGCCTGGAAGCGAGCGTCTCGGAAACGGTGAACTTGGTCAGCTGTTCGACTGCTACTGCGTTGAGTATCTATGGAAAGAGGTTCAAGCGCGCTAAAACCACCAGTAGGAGACAAAGTGTTTGACGTCCACGCCTCGTCACAGACTTTGGAGATCGGAGACTTGCCCGCTCTGTAAAGCAGAGTAAGCGTCGATCTGTGGCAGATCTGACGACAAAGTAAAGTGCCGGTGGAGGCACAAGCGTTTCGGTGCACACAGTCCAGCTCACATTATCGGACATGGTGCTCCGCAGCCGACGACCCTTCCGTATTCCCGCGGTGACCCAACGACGCCGTCATCTGCGACCGCAGTGGGCTCAGGATCCTCGAGACCGTGGATCAGTGGGAAGGTGTCACCTGGTCGGACGAATCACGTCTGGTACTAGGCTACATCATCGTGTAGGAAGACGTTGTCATACGGATGAACTGGTGCTACAAACACGCAGCGTGCCAAGGAGCCTGTGGGGGCAATAATACGTTAGGGAGACTGATATGGTGCGCGCCGCTATCCTGTGATCTTGTTTAGAGCGCGCGCTATAATCGATTAGAGTTCGCTGTTCTGGTGCGGGCGGCTCTCTGGTGGTGTGTGTTTGCGATGGTCGGTGGAAAATGAGAGGGTAGTCGGTTTCCGTGTATTGCCTGACCTGCTGGTGGCTACCGCTAACGTTGTTGTGCCTCGCAACATGAGCAGAGTGGTCTGGGGCGGAGGCGACCCGCTGCTGTGCTGGCCACGCGGTGGTGATTAATTGGAGTCGGGGTACTTGTTCTGCCTGCCTGTCTGATGTGGAGGTCCGGTGGGGTCCTGTGATTCTGTGGCCCGGAGACAAATAGTTGCTGAATTTTGGAGTCGTCTACCAGGTTAGGGTGTGGGCTCGGTTGGCTCGTCAGATTTTCCGCTGGAAGCTCCAGCAGCGGTTTCTGAACTTCATTCTGATGTGGGATGGCGTTTTTGAAAGTTTTTGCTGTGTGTGTGTGTGTGGCACGTTACGATATTTGTTGGTACTAATTTATTTGCTCACCTAACTTTTGGTTATACCGCTGAGCGGCTCGTTGCCCACCCGGTCCGCTCAGCGTTATCTTTGGTGGTGCCTGTTTGTTCCTTTTTGCAGGAATTCACGTAGGTGGTTCCTGTTACCTGCCCGGAGTTGCGTTCATGTATGGTACAGGTATATTTGGCATTTGACGTGTTAGGTAAAGTCTGCCTAAGAAAGGCGATTTTGCACAGTATATGCATAGTGAATTACTGCTGCTTTGGATGTGTGGTCTTCTGGGACCTGAACAACACGATCTCGTTAATTTAGTTTGTATAACAGCATTTAGTGGTATGTTCTGCGTTTTTATCTCACTGTGTTATTATTAATTTCGTGGAATAGTCGCGTTTGGTGTCGTTAAGGCACTTCTAAGACTGTGGTTTGACTATTCATGTGCGCTTGGCTTTTATCGTTTTGTTTTAAGAAGCGAGAATTGTTTATTAAGATTTGTGTGTGTTGGCTTCCGGCACTTGTTAAGAGCGCCCGAGTTAACAGCGCCGTGGATATCATGTGCTGTCGGGATGTCATATTATTATTTGATTTTTGAATTTTATCGTGTGTTGATATTATCTGTCGTGTGTTACAGAACATAACCGAGGTGCGTAAGTGATGGGCAGTTGTAGGAGGCATGTCGGGGAGCTCTCAGCGGTTTATTTCGGGGACCGTTTCTAGTGGGAAGTCTCCGAAGTGTTGACAGCTCGCTCGTCTCTGATTGCGCCGGGAGTTGCCCTTGCCCTTTGGTTGTATCAAATTATTATTTTGTTATTATATTTATTGGTTATGTGTTGAGCGTCTTTGATTTTATGGTGCCAAGTTGCCATTATTATTATTATTTTTAGTTTATTACTGCTCTTAATGTTTTCCGATTTTATGGTGCCATGTGTCATTATCGTTCTTAAACGTTTTTATAAATGATCTTCAGTTGTAGTGGCAAGTTAACTTATTATTAGATTTTGTCTCTTGGGTAAACTCTAATAGCACTACTGTAAAAGGTTCTTTGATTTAATGGTGGCAAGCCGCCGTTATTGTTTTTGTAGCTCATTCTTTTAACCATTTGTTGAGTTCTGTATGTTATATGAATTTGTCGTTACTTAAAAGAGTGTAGTATTGGCAATTTAATAAATTGTGTACAGAGTCTGCTGTTTGGATATTTTTGGGTGGAAATCCTTGGATAGTTGTCCTATAAGAACACACATTCCAGAGAGATTCATCTGAACTTCTGCAGGACCTGTGATACTAATCGAAGGCACCAGGACAACAGGGGACTACGTTGTTGTTGGATACCTGCATATCTCCATGTCTATGATGCTTTTCCCGTTGGCGGTGACATTTTCTAATAGAATACTGTCCGCATCACAAGACCAAAACGGCGATACAATCGTTCGTGGTACATGACAGTGGGCTCTCGCTGATGTATTAGCCACCAAAAGTGACTGATCTGAACGTGATGGAACACATTTGCGACGCTACCGGGCACCCACAAAACACTGAGCGTAATTTCCGGGTTTCTGTGACTTGTGCATAGACGTCACATCACACCAGAGACCTACTGACGACTTCTTGTATTTATGTATTCATGCCTCGTACAATCGCTATTGAACTGCATTCCAAAGTGAACGAATACGCTGTGAAGCAGCTGGGGTTAATGTTCTTTCTATCAATTCACAGGACAAGAACGTGCCAAAAGTTGTCAGTGCTGACATCTAGTTGCCAACAGGGCTGAAGATAAACGTCATACTCGTATATTGATCAAAGAATACGAAAACTTTACCGAGCACTACCACGACACCCCGCTGAGTGCACCGAGCATCGTCGCCAATGTAATGCTAAAGTGGGGCCTCTGTACCGCCATGAAACACATGTACAAGTGAAATTTGGCGAAAGATGAAAACATATACTCTTGGTAAAGTGCGGCAGCAACTTAAATCGACTAATCTGTGGTTCATAACATGATTTATATCGCGAATTATGAGCCACAGTCGTAATAATTGGACTCGAGAATATGAATACGTGATTTGTAAGGTTGGTCAGAAATTTTTCCTGAGGCTTTCAAAGTTTCTGGAGACTCGTTGCATAATAATAACGTAATTATAATTTATTCTGTTTCACACCCATATTATTTTTTCTTCTTCTTTTAAAAGGATAACCCTTGTCTCTGCGGCCACAGCTCATCTCTGCTGCAGGTCCCTGCATTACCATGTATGAAGAACACTCCACCTCACTGATCATGATATTTTAAATAGGACGTTCTCTGTCGTCCTCTCGTTTCCTTCCCTACGACCTTGCCTTAAAAAAAAAAAAAAATGGTTCAAATGCCCCTGAGCACTATGGGACTTAACATCTGTGGTCATCAGTCCCCTAGAACTTAGAACTACTTAAACCTAACTAACCTAAGGACATCACACACATCCATGCCCGAGGCAGGATTCGAACCTGGGACCTTAGCAGTCGCGCGGTTCCGGACTGAACCTTGCCTTCGAAAATGCTTTAAAGAAGAATATAATGTCTAACTAAGCGTCCAACAAGCTTTGCTTTGCGCTGGCCTAACACTTTCACTAATTATGTCTTCCCTCCTATTTTCAGTAGAACAATCTCATATGCGAATCTCTTACTTCAGAAACACATTCATACAGTTACAAAGTGAGTTTTCTCCTGCTTTGCTAATTTTCAGATTTCGCATCCGTATGCCAGGATACTCCACGCAAAGGTCTGTACAAATTCTATTTAGTGTGGAAACTGATGTGCTTGTTCAATAGAAGGTTCTTATTTTGGAAGGCACTCTTGACCAGTGTTTTTCTTCTTTTAATTCCTTTCGGGCATCCATTGCCTCCCTTCACTCTACCACCGCCACTTTCGTGCCTATAACACTCACTTTTGTCTTCTCGATATTTATTTCTAGTGTTAATTTTTATTACCTCTTGATTTAAGACGGTAACCAATTTATTTAGTTCTTTCTGTGAGTCTATCATTATTGCCCTCTCATCGGCAAGTCCGATGCAGTGAAAATGGGTACCATTAATTATAATTCCAGTCGTCCTTTTTTTCATTGTTGTTACTGCCTCCTGGATGAACACATTAAATAAGTTAGCTGAAAGAGGGCACCCCTGTCTTACTCCCCTTCTGAATTTTGCTTCTTTCTTACTCCCATTAATATCTAGTTCAGCGCTGTGACTTCTGTATGTACTCAAACTTAATCACCTGTCCATCTCCCACTAGGTCATTAAGACTACACTGCGTTGTTTTGTGGATCTCTGTACATTTGTCGGTATACACAAACTCAGAATCATTTCGAAGAACAGGAATTTGAAGGTGATGGTGCAGCATTAGTTTCCCTACCGCACTCGTCACACTCACAACTAGGTGGGACAGGAACAAGCAGTCCGTGGCCGCGAGACACTAGTTGCATGGCCGGCGGTATGTTAGGATATTTCAAGGAAGGCTTTTCGTCTTGGAAATACCGTGCGTTATTGGAGTTGTCGTACAAAAGTAGCAATCATTCACATGGTTTGGTGGTTCCCGCCAGATCATGCACACAACACAGCCTGTTGTGGTTGGCAGGAGAGTCAACACCGTGTTACTAGAGGAGACCGAAATGCATGCGTTTTAGCTCACGCAGGCTGGCTTGAGGTCTGGAACAGGACAAGGAAATTAGAATTTAGAAACAACGGACGTAGCTGGTGGAATACTTAACTTTAATCCATTAATGACGAACGTCGCTCTTGACATTACATGATTCACAGTATCAATAGTAACTGATAATGGCGCCTTGCTAGGTCGTAGCAAGTGACGTAGCTGAAGGCTATGCTAACTATCGTCTCAGCAAATGAGAGCGTAGAAGCCAGTGAACCATCGCTAGCAAAGTCAGCTGTACAACTGGGGCGATTGCTAGGAAGTCTCTCTAGACCTGCCGTGTGGCGGCGCTCGGTCTGCAATCACTGATAGTGGCGACACGCGGGTCCGACGTATACTACCGGACCGCGGCCGATTTATAGGCTACCACCTAGCAAGTGTGGTGTCTGGGGGTGACACCACACAGCCCATGGGAGATATCTACTGTTCAGCTACGAATGATGACTGGAGATACAAGATATGCAACATATACGAGAGGCCCAGGGTTTGACGTGGTCCCCGATATCACAGCCAAAGAACCGTCTGTACTCCTTCCTAATACATGGCGTTATTAGCCTCCTTTGCGATTTCAATAATTTATAGCTAGTTCCCCCCCCCCCTCCCCCCATGAACCATGGACCTTGCCGTTGGTGGGGAGGCTTGCGTGCCTCAGCGATACAAATAGCCGTACCGTACGTGCAACCACAACGGAGAGGTATCTGTTGAGAGGCCTTAATCGGGCAGGTAGGTTAGAAAATTTAAAAAGGGAAATGGATAGGTTAAAGTTAGTTATGGTGGGAAATAGTGAAGTTCGGTGGCAGGAGGAACAAGACTTCTGGTCAGGTGACTACAAGGTTATAAACACAAAATCAAATAGGGGTAATGCATGAGTAGGTTTAATAATGAATAGGAAAATAGGAATGCGGTTAAGCTACTACAAACAGCATAGTGAACGCATTATTTTGGCCAAGATAGACACAAAGCCCACACCTACTACAGTAGTACAAGTTTATATGCCAACTAGCTCTGCAGATGACGAAGAAATTGAAGAAATGTATGATCAAATAAAAGAAATTATTCAGATAGTGAAGGGAGACGAAACTTTAATAGTCATGGGTGACTGGAATTCGATAGTAGGAAAAGGGAGAGAAGGAAACATAGTAGATGGATATGGATTGGGGCTAAGAAATGAAAGAGGAAGCCGCGTGGTAGAATTTTGCACAGAGCACAACTTAATCATAGGTAACACTTGGTTCAAGAATCATAAAAGAAGGCTGTATACATGGAAGAAGCCTGGAATACTAAAAGGTATCAGATAGATTATATAATGGTAAGACAGAGATTTAGGAACCAGGTTTTAAATTGTAAGACATTTCCAGGAGCAGATGTGGACTCTGGCCACAATCTATTGGTTATGACCTGTAGATGAAATGGAAGAAACTGCAAAAAGGTGGGAATTTAAGGAGATGGGACATGGATAAACTAAAAGACCCAGAGGTTGTAAGAGTTTCAGGGAGAGCATAAGGGAGAAAGTGACAGGAATGGGGGAAAGAAATACAGTAGAAGAAGAATGGGTAGCTTTGAGGGATGAAGTAGTGAAGGCAGGTAAAAAGACGAGGGCTAGTAGAAATCCTTGGGCAACAGAAGAAATATTGAATTTAATTGATGAAAGGAGAAAATATAAAAATGCAGTAAACGAAGCAGGCAAAAAGGAATACAGACGTCTCAAAAATGAGATCGACAGGAAGTGCAAAATGGCTAAGCTGGGATGGCTAGAGGACAAATGTAAGGATGTAGAGACTTATCTCACTAGGGGTAAGATAGATACTGCCTACAGGAAAATTAAAGAGACCTTTGGAGATAAAAGAACAACTTGTATGAACATCAAGAGCTCAGATGGAAACCCAGTTCTAACCAAAGAAGGGAAAGCACAAAGGCGGAAGGAGTATATAGAGGGTGTATACAAGGGAGACGTACTAGAGAGCAATGTTATGGAAATGGAAGAGGATGTAGATGAAGACAAAATGGGAGATACGATACTGCGTGAGGAGTTTGACAGAGCACTGAAAGACCTGAGTCGAAACAAGTCCCCGGGAGTAGACAACATTCCATTGGAACTACTGACGGCCTTGGGAGAGCCAGTCCTGACAAAACTCTACCATCTGGTGAGCAAGATGTATGAGACAGGCGAAATTCCCTCAGACTTCAAGAAGAATATAATAATTCCAATCCCAAAGAAAGCAGTTGTTCACAGATGTGAAAATTACCGAACTATCAGTTTAATAAGTCACAGCTGCAAAATACTAACACGAATTCTTAGAGACGAATGGAAAAACTAGTATAAGCCGACCTCGGGGAAGATCAGTTTGGATTCCGTAGAAATGTTGGAACACGTGAGGCAATACTGACCCTACGACTTATCTTCAAAGCTAGATTACGGAAGGGCAAACCTACGTTTCTAGCATTTGTAGACTTAGAGAAAGCTTCTGACAATGTTGACTGGAATACTCTCTTTCAAATTCTGTAGGTGGCAGGGGTAAAATATAGGGAGCGAAATGCTATTTACAGTTTGTACAGAAACCAGATGGCAGTTATAAGAGTCGAGGGGCATGAAAGGGAAGCACTGGTTGGGAAGGGAGTGAGACAGGGTTGTAGCCTCTCCCCGATGTTATTCAATCTGTACATTGAGCTAGCAGTAAAGGAAACAAAAGAAAAATTTGGAGTAGGTATTAAAATCCATGGAGAAGAAATAAAAACTTTAAGGTTCGCCGATGACATCGTAATTCTGTCAGAGACAGCAAAGGACTTGGAAGAGCAGTGGAACGGAATGGATAGTGTCTTGAAAGGAGGATATAAGATGAATGTCAACAAAAGCAAAACGAGGATAATGGAATGTAGTCGAATTAAGTCGGGTGATGCTGAGGGAATTAGATTAGGAAATGAGACACTTAAAGTAATAAAGGAATTTTGCTATTTGGGGAGCAAAATAACTGATGATGGTCGAAGTAGGGAGGATATAAAATGTAGACTGGCAATGGCAAGGAAAGCGTTTCTAAAGAAGAGAAATTTGTTAACATCGAGTATAGATTTAAGTGTCAGGAAGTCTTTTCTGAAAGTATTTGTATGGAGTGTAGCCATGTATGGAAGTGAAACATGGACGATAAATAGTTTGGACAAGTAGAGAATAGAAGCTTTCGAAATGTGGTGCTACAGAAGAATGCTGAAGATTAGATGGGTAGATCACATAACTAATGAGGAAGTAATGAATAAGATTGGGGAGAAGAGAAGTTTGTGGCACAACTTGACCAGAAGAAGGGATCGGTTGGTAGGACATGTTCTGAGGTATCAAGGGATCACCAATTTAGTACTTGAGGGCAGCGTAGAGGGTAAAAATCATAGAGGGAGACCAAGAGATGACTACACTAAGCAGATTCAGAAGGATGTGGGTCGCAGTGGGTTCTGGGAGATGAAGAAGCTTGCACAGGATAGAGTAGCATGGAGAGCTGCATCAAACCAGTCTCAGGACTGAAGACCACAACAACAACAACAACAACAACAACAACATAGCTTGTTCGCATATATAGCAAAAATTGTGAGTAGTGCTTACACATTTGCGAGGCATATTGAATCACAGGAATTACAATGACCACACGCACTAACTACACATCAGTAACACGTTCTTCCAAGACACGAACCCACACAGCTCGTAACAGACCGAAATTCCCTTCATCTTCCCTTTCGCCTTGCAGCCACGAGCCCGGGTATAAATGCCAACAAAATACACAAAGCTATTGTTTTATAGAACTTCATCACTCTACCATCAGCTACATTTCGAAGCCTTTAAAGGGAGGGATTCGCAATGAATGCTAATAAAAAATAATTGTAATTAAAAGCACCCCTCTTTTCACTTGGAAATTGGAGTTTTTCATTGTCGAAGCTGAAAGTGGGCACCTCCGTCTTACTACCCGTCTGAATTTTGCTTCTTTCTTACTACCGTTAATACCTAGTTCAGTAATGTGACTTCTGTATGTAGTAAGACTTGATCGCCTGTCCTTCGAGTCAGATACTACTTTGTATATTGCTGTAAATAATAATTTGCAGTCAAGCATGTCAAATGCTTTTTTTAAGTAAATATATGCTATGTATATTTTTCTGTTTACTTTTAATCTTTTCTCCAAAATATGAGGTATTGATAGTCTTGCTTCTCTCGTTCCTTTCTCTGATCTGAAGCCAAATTCATCATTGGCTACGATCCAGTCCATTATGTTTTTAATCCTCTCCTCTACTATTGATAGTAATATTATCGATGCTTGAGACAGAAGGACTACTGTTCTATAATTTGCATTTGGCCTGTTCGGTAATGTAGTGGTACTACTTCTTGTGAAGTCAGGTGGTATGATGCCCTCTTAATAGCATTTAGATACCACACTAAATAATTTACTCTATAACCGTCTAAACGTCCAATTTCAGCACCACTGTACAGCACTTCAGTATACGTTTTCTATTTGCACTTACACCTTCTGCGTCAAATAGCAGTTTCCCTTTTCATGCCTCACTATGTTACTCTTGTTCTCTGTCTGTGCGACACCACTTTGATCTTGAGCAAGAATCATTCTGTTTTCAGTATTTAAAATCACCTTCCACTTGTTTACTAATTTTTCCCAGCCACTTTTGCTTCTCTAAACGGCACAGCGTTGTTATCTGGTTTTTTATTGCTTTGTACTGATCAGGGCTTTTTATATGTAGTCTGTTCCGTCAATAAGTTCTAATATTTCGGGGATCATTCAAAGCTTCCCAGGCTGTAACTTCTTTTTCACTGCTTTTGTTATATTTGACTTGATAACATCCCAGCTGCTTTCTTCACTATCTGATTCCATTGTTGCAAGCTTGAATTCTTACTCAACTTCTGCATCCTTCTATTTATATAGAGTCCTTTACTTTGACAATTTCATCTGGCGTTTCTTAAATCTGATATTTTACTTTGCCATCACAAACTTGTGGCTACTACTTGTATTGGCACCTGGTTAACTATGACGAGAAATCACTTGGTTTCTCTTCGGACCGTGATAATATGTGTTTGTTATAACCATCTCATGTTGTTCATAAAATTCTAATAATTGCTCACCTCTTGAGGTCTTCCCAATCTGAACTTACCAGCACATTTGTGGTTCTTTTGTAAGGCTACTGACGAATTAAAATCTCCGATGAGAATAACGTTGTCTTTGGTGTTTACCATTTCCACTAATTTGTCGTTGGAGTCACAATTTTCTCATTTTCTTCATCTTTACTGTTTTTAGTTGGTAAATGTACTTGAATTACCGTCATGTCAACTTGTCTAGCTTTTAACTTTATCACACTCGCATGGCAGGTATTCCTTACACTATGCAACCATTTCTTTGTTAATACAATAGCTACTACATTCTTCCCTGACTGTTGGTTTTGACTATGAATTATGCTGAAATCTTCTGACATTAATTCACGATTTCCAGGCGCATCTTGTCTCATGGGTACTATAACATTCAACTGACACTCTGTCATAGTCTTCTACCAGTATTCCAAGATTTAAAAATGTTCGCATATTCCAAGTGCCAATGTTAAGTTTATATTTTCCTTCTTTTTCTGGTCTTCCTGGTAAAGCTGTGAGAGGATTTCGTGGAATGACGACCTTAGAAGTCTCGACACTTCTCGTGCTGGATCTTTGGCTCCGGTACCCATGTTCAGTAACGATACATACCTTATTAGATTCTGTCGTGGTTGCTACACATGGGATATGCAATGGATCTTTAATGTGTTAGTTTCTCGTTGCCTTCCACATCTCCATGCCATTGGCCTGAATGGCTCATCCTCCTACAGGGACTGTTCCTGATCCCAGGGACAACGGGGTACCCTAACTGTACCCTCTCCACCGCCCTCGAAAGAGACAGTTAGCACTTGATAGAGATTGACTCTTTATTCCAGGAGACATTCGGTCCCCACCTACATTGGCCGCCTGAAGCGATGCCCGCTCCCCACCACTAGGACGTGCAGGTTGGGTTTTTCCCTTCATTCACGATTAGGCCATAAGACATTCTCCATACATCTCCAAACTACTTTTATCTCTTCATCCAAACTACTTATGTCTCTGTGCAAATACCTTCACGGCAGTGAAAAAGCCTGTAATTAGCGATTCACCGAAAGATACAGCACGAAACACGGAGTAATATAACAACCTTCTGAAGAAAGACACACACTTTCATCACAGTATGTTCAATCCGTCCTGTCAGTGTACAGCACAGTACATTACAAACGCAGTACTGTTGCACGTCGTCCAACTCTTCTTCAGTGAGCCTTCCCATACTATGTATCGCTGTCAACTCACAACTGACACTACCGGAAAAACAAATCCGAGGCAGAAACGAGCAATACTGAATACTAGCTCGAAGGCGAAGAGTAAATTGGTCATTCCTTTTACCAACAGGAATATCGTGAATAAGTGAAACAAATTGTTTCCAAACAAGACATACCGCTTAAATTTGCACTGTTTTACACGTATTTTCAATGAAATACAGATACAAAGATATAAGGAATTAATAAATCAAACTAGTAAATGTAATTACCATCTAACGAACTACAGGTGGCCACGGGTCCCTTTCAAACTTAACGTGATTTATGCTTACGGTTTTACTTGATAGTAAGCCATCTTATTGATAAAACAAGCTGCTTCTAGTAGTGGGTGTAGTCCGAACCTAATGTACAATAACAATCCATCTCCTTGATCATAGATCTGAACTGAATCAAAACCATTAGTCAGTAACAATTGGCGCAACGGAATCTCTATGCACCTGTTCCGCATCGCATGGTCTCGTACAGTGACAAACCCACATCATACGCAAAAAGAAAGCATTTATGTACCGGTGTGTACGATGAACGTACCTCAGACTGTCACGAAAACGTGAGATAGCGACCTTTCGGAAAGATATGTCGATGATTACTGAATGTTATACAGATGATGCGTAGACTTAGCGGCAACAATTTAGAATAAATCTAAATTGAGTCGAGAATAGGAAAAAATGTGATGGATCCTATTAAATTCTTCGCCCACACACGATCAAATGTTAACGCAGACAATGTATGCTCACATCGTACCGAATATCCAAGCCTGGCGAATCTTACAATAAATCTGATTATAAAAAGCCATACTAAAACGCTTTAAGAATGGGCATAAGAAAATACAATGAAAGAATATTTGAAGCAAGAACGTCCATGTGGATCAGCGCAAGTGTCGTGTTACCGACTGACCGTTATGAACCTCAAGATTCGCGAAAACCAACTAATCGAAATTGTGAGACCATAACAGGACCAGAATTTTGATTGATAAAGCAAATAACACGAATTATCAAAAGCCCTTCACGAAAGATATATGACAATAAAGAATAACGGAGATTCGGTTAGCCATAGATCGCAGGGCAACGTGGCCGGGAAAAACTATCTCTGTCTCATTATCACCGGGAAAGTGGGGTCTCACACAGGCGGACAACCGGAAATTTTCATCACATTCTCTGATCAGTTTAACAACGACAGACGTATCCTCCGTGCCCCAAAGAGTTTTTTGCTTCATGAACAACGATAATGATAGACTATCTTTGCTTCAACAGATGTTTTGTCTGTTGACGAAGGCTGGTAAAGTACTAAAGCTTGATGAAAGTTAGTGTGATGACTGTTATTGCGGTACATACAGGCACCACAGCCAACATTCACCTAACACAAAAGAACTTTGAAATATTTGTGATCAACAGCGGAAATTTTGTCAGTGGAGTTCCTGTTCACACTACTTATGTGTAATACATTCAGCAGAATGGCGTGGGACCATAAAGGCTTTAGCCAAGTGCATACGTTTGAGCGCCAGTTGTCGCACCCTTCTTCACGGTGAATTATACACGTGAGGAACGGAATGCGTGACTCGAGAATTAGCCAACTAAGCTAAGTATTAGACCCACTGATGTTGTCTCATTGTGTTTAGACTGACCTAACTGTTCGCGTACTTTAGAATGTAGTAGCAACTGTGATTCCTATGCAGCACTATGTGAGAGTATTTGTCACTCCTGCAGAGTAGATGGCAATAGCGGAAGTAATTATGAATCGTGCGGCATTGGAGGTGTAGCTTAAGACATCCTCAGAGCAAAATGCGGAGCACTATTTGGGGGTAACTTTGACATCCGTGGGGCGCAGAAGCGGAGTAACTAGGACTGCAGCAGAGTTTACAGTGTCTGAAGAGCCGAGCTTCGAGCGGCGCCATTAGTATTCTGGGAGGCGCCACAGTAGCTTCTCGACCGGCTCGCTGCCTACCTGGCGCGGCTGGCGAAATGTAATAACCCGCACAAAAAACGATGACTGCCAGGGCAGGGCAACAAAAGAAACAGCTTCCATTTTGGTCTTCTTTTTTTTCGGCTGGAAAGCAGAATGGTCAGAATCAGCACCTGCCACTGTCTCGACGCCCTATTGCACTCACCTTTGTCTTACTTCGTGACACGGGCGGCGAAACAAAGGGGAAGTTATGGAGACACGCCGCTTTCATGTATCAGCGACAAAATCAGAGACGATATTGCCAATTACTGTTGAGCCGGTTCAGCTCCACACAACATCTGCCCAAGATGTGTGTGCAAGAGGAGGAAGTCTCGTTCGTCTGGTGACTTGCTATTGAGGCGCAGTCCGTTCCACAGAACTATTACATTGGATTTTAAGAAAGGCAGTGTGTAAATTGTCGTAACAAATGTAGCACTCTGTTTGCGACGATACACATCGTGAATAACAATTACAACCAATAGAACGCGTATGCTGCTCAAGATAGATATTCATCAACATGGCTTTAGTGTGAATCAGTACGACTGCATAGATAACGATAAACCTAACGTCTTCTTCAGACTACCGAGGAGTGAATGTTTCCTACCACTGTATAATAAGTGACGTACATGAAATAAATGGAAGGCTCATGACATCTTTTAGGCTAAACACATCACTTTTCCCACTGAATATGGCTATCATAAAATGGAGAACACCTTGAACATCAGAAGAAAAACAGTGATTTGTGAGAGCGGGATTATGCTGCCATTGTCGTCTCCGGTAAATTTTTTTCAGTCTTAATATTGTTTCGTCACCCGTATCTCACCAAATATTGCTAGCGACCAGACAACATGAAGGCGTGGTCACAAACGCGGAAAAGTTTGACAGAGATGTAGTCCGAATATGTCTGCAACGATTAACAATAAGGTGAATGAGTAAACAGAGACTTGGTCTTCCATAGCATTATAACTGGCTAAATATCTTATTTTACGTACTATAAGATGCACCTAAACTTTTAAGCATTTTTTTTAAAATTAACATTTTTAGTATTTTTATTATTAGATTGCAATGCCAGACTAAAAAAAAAATTCTTGGTTTATAAAATCGATCAGACCTTTAAAATCACTGAAAATCGGCACCTGACATTTCTTCCTCTTCTTCTCCCTCTTCTTCGTCATCTTTTTCCTCTTCATATACAGTCATGGGCTAGAGTGAGAAAAGACATTACTGTTAAATATTTCAAGAAGTACGGCATAAGTAACGCTCTCGATCTTATACAGGGTGTTACAAAAAGGTACGGCCAAACTTTCAGGGAACATTCCTCACACACAAATAAAGAAAAGATGTTATGTGGATATGTGTCCGGAAACCTTTAATTTCCATGTTAGATCTCATTTTAATTTCTTCTTCCACCTACGCTCAATGGAGCACGTTATCATGATTTCATACGGGATACTCTCTCTACCTGTGCTGCTAGAACATGTGCCCTTACAAGTACGACACCACATGTGTTTCATGCACGATGGAACTCCTGCACATTTCAGTCGAAGTGTTCGTACGCTTCTCAACAACAGATTCGGTGACCGATGGATTGGTAGAGGCGGACCAATTCCATGGCCTCCACGCTCTCCTGACCTCAACCCTCTTGACTTTAATTTATGGGGGCATTTGAAAGCTCTTGTCTACGCAACCCCGGTACCAAATGTAGAGACTCTTCGTGCAAGTATTGTGGACGGCTGTGATACAATACGCCATTCTCCAGGGCTGCATCAGCGCATCAAGGATTCCATGCGACGGAGGGCGGATGCATTTATCCTCGCTAACGGAGGACATTTTGAACATTTCCTGTAACAAAGTGTTTGAAGTCACGCTGGTACGTTCTGTTGCTGTGTGTTTCCATTCCATGATTAATGTGATTTGAAGAGAAGTAATAAAATGAGCTCTAACATGGAAAGTAAGCGTTTCCGGACACATGTCCATGTAACATATTTATTTTCTTTGTGTGTGAGGAATGTTCCATGAAAGTTTGGCCGTATCTTTTTGTAACACCCTGTATAAGATCGAGAGCGTCACTTATACTTCTTGAAATATTTAACAGTAATGTCTTTTCTCACTCTAGCCCATGACTGTTTTATTCACTGACACACTTGTTCGAGTGTGCATCGTTTTAATGTGAATTCGTGTTGGGTTCCATCCATCATCCATTTGCTCCGTTCCTCTCTTATACACACTTTAAATGGTTTATTTATCGAGACAGCAAGAGGTGGCAGTTGAGAAGTAAGTCTTCCCGGAATAACAGCAAGCTCTGTATTTCCCGCTCTAAATTTATCTTTCACAGAGTTTTTCAAATGACTGCTAAAGTGATCTACAACAAGAAGAGAACTCTTCTTCAATAAAGCACCTTTACTTCTCTCTCACACTGTGTTAAGCCACATTTGGCTGTATTTCAGAAGGTTTCGGCAATGTTTTGCGCTTGAAAATAATAACTGGATTAAGGTTAGTACCGTCAGCACAACATGAAAGGATAGTAATGCAGTGCACTTTTACATGTCCACTTGATTTTATAGTTGCCGTTTTAGGACCGTTCATGGAACAGTTCTGTTACACTGCACGTCAAATGTCAGAGGATTACGACCATAATCACTATTTTGCTTAGTTCCACACTGGTTTTGTTTCGATGTTTAATAATAAAAAGATGGAAAGATAATAATTTCTCTTCACACTCTTGTGACATTTCATGAGATATTTTAGTTTTCATGCTAAGTCCCTGACGCTTCATAAACTTGTAGCACCAACCAACTCCACCCTTAACGTCTGTAAGTTCGACTGTAGCGCTAGCTTACGATCGTGTGTTTGACTCATTGTTGTATTGATTCCTATGCCACTTTGACGATATCCTTGAGTCCATTTCAATACGTCGTCTTCTAGTTTTGCCCCTTTTTCATTCAGTTGTCTATTTGCGCATTTAGTCTTCGTGATTCTTGTCAGTTCTTCTTTACTAGCCCGCCAATCACAAATAGCTTTTACTTTTGGTGGAGTGCCGAAATGCCGCTCAGCTGCTCTGTTTCCATGTTCTTCTGCATGTGCTATTACTTTGAATTTATAGCTCACAGCATAAGAATACCTTTCCTTTTATCCATTGCGAAACTAGCATTTAACAGACTGTCGGTGTGGCCGAGCGGTTCTAGGAGCTTCAGTCTGGAACCACGCGACCGCTACAGTCGCAGGTTCGAATCCTGCCTCGGGCATGGATGTGTGTGATGTTCTTAGGTTAGTTAGGTTTAAGTAGTTCTAAGTTCTAGCGGACTGATGACCTCAGATGTTAAGTCCCATACTACTCAGAGCCATTTCAACCATTTGAAATAGCATTTAACAAAAATATTGTACAGTTAGCGACAACACAAATCACTTGCAATTCAAGTTCACTGGCACCGTAGAGTGCAGTGACGCATCATAAGCTAGACAGTGCTTTGGGTTTGTGATGACAGGGTGAGAGGGAGACTGTTGGCAAGTTTGTGAAGCCGCCCAACTCACGTTCGTCGCGTCCGTGTACTGCTGTTGCCAGTTGAATCCAGTGTTGCCAAACAGAGATAGATTCCCCGCGACATCGAAAAACGGTCTTTTTTAAGACTGGTGGGAATTTTAAAGCAAGTACTGGATATTTTTGTATTGATTTCGGGTACAACACGCACCTGAATTTTGAAGACAAGTTTTCGAACAAAAACACGTGGCTTGAAGTCCGCAAAATACGGCAAGATCACCGAAATTCAGTTTCTGATGAGACTGGCGTTAGCACTGTGATCCGGAATATCGAAGACAGTCCATGGAATAGTGACATCCCAACTCTCCAATAAGTCATACGCATCTGCAAGCAAAGTGATGTGCACAGATGTCACGGATACGTGCTGCGATCCTTTTCAATGTCTTGGATCCTAGAGCAGCTGCCGGTCAAGATCGCTGCAAGGCTGACTAGGCTGAAAGCCCGAATTTCCTAAGTCAGCGTCGAAAAGAAGAAACACCTCTGCTTGCACCCAGACAATGTCAGGTGCCGCAAAAGTTTTCCTACCATAGAACGCACTGTTAAATTGGGCTGGACTGCCTTATCACATGCACAGTTCCGTCTTGATTTAACGTCATCAGGATTCTATTCCTTTGCAGCAACATTTTCCAGACAGGGATGACGACATCAAAGATGTGGCTAGCCTCAGCCGGTTGACGTGTTTTCCGAGGGCGGCAGCCATGAGAATTACTGCGGTCAGGTGTAGACGAAGAGGAGTTCTTGTGAGAATGTAAGGGGCTCTCAGCATGCTACATGGTGCTGAGAATCTGCACCGTTGATATAATCGTTCAATACACAGCTGTAGATTGTTGGCTGAACGTGAGAAAAATGAACAAGGTGTTGGCTACAAGAAGAAGGGCAGATACGGGACACCAGGCGCAGCATGGGCCAGTTCTTGCCTCAACATGATTCTTGTCCAATATATCTGGAGCGTGTAAATCTCAGCTAAAGCCGAGAATGCAAAAGAGGATCCCCGGAATATACTGTACTACTCTACAAATGTAAGTAGGATGTTTAGGTTTTTTTATTGGTAACGCCAACGCCACGTAGCGCTCTGTAAGAAAATCACTGGCTGTGCTGTGTGCAGTCTGTGGCTGGTTTGCATTGTTGTCTGCCATTGTAGTGTTGGGCAGCGGCAGCTGGATGTTAACAGCGCGTAGCGTTGGGCAGTTGGAGGTGAGCCGCCAGCAGTGGTGGACGTGGGGAGAGAGATGGCGGAGTTTTGAAATTTGTAAGAATTGGTGTCATGAACTGATATATATATATTATGACTATTAAGGTAAATACATTGTTTGTTCTCTATTAAAATCTTTCATTTGCTAACTGTGCCTCAGTAGTTAGTGACTTCCGTAGTTTGAATCTTTTAGTTAGCTGGCGGTAGTGGCGCTCGCTGTATTGCAGTAGTTCGAGTAACGAAGATTTTTGTGAGGTAAGTGATTTGTGAAACGTATAGGTTAATGTTAGTGAGGGCCATTCTTTCGTGGGGATTTTTGGAAGTCAGATTGCGTTGCGCGAAAAATATTGTGTTTCAGTTTAAGCACAGTCTTGTATAAATTGTTCTAAGGGGACGTTTCACAAACTACTGTGACAAATGCAACGTCCTGTACAAACGCAAGACAACTTTATAACGCAGTCAGGGATCCAGCACAGTGTACATATTTACATAATTTAACAAATGCAGTCTCAAGCGTACTTCATAACGAGTATATGAGGGATGGCCCTACCCGAAAACGAAACAGAAGGGTGTGAATGAATGGCTCAGATGCTCAAACTGAGTTTATGCCACTTGCAATGTAAACAGTGTAGGTAAGCTAGGCCTCGGTCGTCTCTTAACCAATATCAGTCATTATTAGCTTTAAACTAATAGAATCATATCGTCAGCATTACGTATTCATTAGCAAATTAAAAGCAGCAGCTCCCTGGGCCACAAGTCTTGAATTTTTCTCAAGACCTGGTCGAGTTAGATGATGGGATATTTTTCTCTAATTTTTGTAACGTCTTTCTGATTCTCGTCAAAGAGTCATCCGTCTTTCTTTTCATTCTTCTTAAAGAATAATTCCGTATGAAATAGGTCAAGGTTAACTTTATTTAATTAAGTATTGTTAATGTTCCAGAAAGCAGGAACGATCATATAACCGACTGAATTAATTGATCGATTACTTATGTGCTGTTAACCAATAAATGCACGTATTGCACATAAAGATAAATCTGACATGTATTTGTTTCTATATGGTAAGTCATGTCCAAACAGAGTCGTATCTGTTCAGACATGACTTGCCATATAGAAACAAAGACATCTCTGATTTATCTTTATAAGATAAGAAAATGCAGGCGGATTATCATCGATAGAAAAAGTGTTTAACGAATGTTATACGAAAAAATGCATGTAGCTCAAATATTGCTCTTTTGTGTGTATCATTGGGCTCCCTGTATTTACTGTTGCCTCCGTGAAGATAAAATATGAGGCACTAGTTTTGGAAAGACCATCGTAGCGTTGGAGTTATGCTACAGAAACGAAGTTCGAATTTTACAGAATTTGACTGACGAAAATTTTTTTGCTGATATACGACGAAAACTCAGAAAGGTCCTGGGAGGATCTCTACACAAGGACTGGGTGGCAGTAAATGGGCGTCATAAATTCAGAGATGAGGCGACGGAGGCGGTACGATAAATCTCTCAGCGGACGAGGTCTGCGGCGCCTGAATGCAGGCTGCCCGCTCGCCGCTTCGTTTGCATGTACCATCGCGAAGGGCTCCACGCTTCTGAAAGAAGACCAGGCCGGGCTTTCTGCGCTTCCACCAGCGGGGCGTGGCCGCCTTTCTGCTGTCTCTGCACTTCTGCGCACCAAATGCCACGAGTTATTTATTATTCTCTGACCAAGAATTCGTCATCCAGCGAGGAACTTGCTGCAGGGGTCGGTGCCAAAAGTTGGTGCCAGAAATGAATAACCCAGTCGTCGGGAGTCGCTGATGCTTATTGCTCACTTAAAGTGATTGCTCTGAAGAGTAATATCAACAAGTTTGATGTTACTGGGCTTGACAGGTAGAGTCTGCATCAGTAATTTTCACAAAATATGGGCAGCGGTACAGCCAGCACCAATTGTGAATGTTATACATTATAGGAATTCAGGTCCGCCTGTTATACGAACAACTGTTATTTTCAATGTCAAAACACGTTGAAGCACCTTTGTGCCATCATCAGTGGATACTTTTATTCAGTTCCGTAAAATGGAAACAGTCAAAGTAGTGCATACATCCACTCTTTTTTCCAATAACATATAAACAGAACATTGACATAATGTTACAAACAACACATAGTGCATCAGGTCGTTAATAAATATCTCAACTGCGAACTATGAACAAATGATGTGTAATATTTTACAACAATTATTCATTCACAATTGTAAATATAATGTACCAAAAGTTTCGCTAAATGTTAATATGCAACAAGAATTTTACAGTTACACAATAAAAAATAACCCAATGAAGATAGCACAAAATGTGCTGAAATATGCCTGGGAGAAACAAAAAGGTGTCTTGCATAAGGCGGAATTCCACTTCCCAAATCTTCCAGGTTTACGCCCCGGTTATGCACACAGTAATCTGCCAGGAGTTCTCAATGTTTTCAGCAACAATTATTGTAAGAAAAATTAGGCCTAAATATTTCATGTCTGTTCTATCACTTTATTTTCTAGAATGTAGACGACCTCTTTAGAATATTGTATAACTTGTCATCTTCAAAGAAATAATGCTTTTGTGACTCTGGTTGAAGAGCCAACAGCTCATTTCATATATAAACATAATTTTGTCCCGTGCGTTTTTAGGCTAGTTTCCATTTCAAAAATTATTATTTAAAACATGGTTCGCATTTTGGACAATTCTCATTTGGACAATTGAATGAAAGTACTGATGATATCACAAAGGTGCTGAAAAGTTGTTGGGCATTAAAAAAAAATTGTTTTTTGCATAATAGGTGGATTTGAATTCCCAAAATCTGATCTATAAAAAAACACCTGCCATTAGAGCTTCAAAACCAAACGATGAATGTAGCAGAAGTTCTTGTTGTTGAACGGAGAGATTTCCACCTATATAAGAAGAGTTATATATAAAAAAATACAAGTAGTAAGCTCTTATATGCAATCAAAAGAAAATTCTTACCTATACGCGCTAATCTTTTCTCTTAGATATTCAGTGTTCCAATTTGTTAACTGATCCCTTCAGTGTCATGCTCTGCAGTCATTCCTCAATTTCCACATTAGTACAGGAAGGATGGTAGTTCAAATCCCGCTACGGGAATCCAGATTTAGTTTTCTGTGATTTCTCTAAATCATTTAAGGTTCAAGAGTGCTAATTAACATCTGAATATTCTTTATATAAATGAATTATTCCTCATACGCAATGAAAAGAAAATTCTTACTTATAGGCCCCATTATTTTCTCTTAGATATTCAGTGTTCCAGTTGGTTAACTGATTCCTTCAGTGTCATGCTCTGCAATCGTTTCTTTCTATTGTTTCCTCGACCTCTACATCAGTAACGGAAGGAGTCAGTTTAAATCCATCTACGCAATTCAAATTTAAGATTCTGTGATTTCCCTAAATCGTGTAAAGTTCAAGAGTGCTAATTAACACCTGAATAATGTTTATAAAAATGAATTATTCTCCAGAATAAAAGATTAGTGCCCATAATACGAAAAGGAGTTCACTCTAAGAACCTTGATCAGTTTGGCAGGCGTAACAGCAGCCAATTCACGAGCAGCAGAAGACTTCATTCAGCTATGCCACTAGTTCACTCCACATGAAATGAGAAACCATTACAGAAGATTAGATTCTTAGGATAATACTAATTAAATGCATCGACTTAATAACATGTTAAATTTCAAAACGTAATAAACTCGGCATTACCTGTGATTGTGCAAATGGCAGGAGCTCGAATTTCAGTGTCAATGATTTTGTGACACAACGAGAACTACTCATAAAATTTTATTTTTAATTTCGATAAAATCAAGCTACGGCCTTCGAGATGAATTAGTCTCTCTCTGTTGTTCACAGCTCAAGGATCCGCATTTTCCCCAAAGTGTTGTTAGGCTGTAGAAGTCTATTTTAATAGGTGTATGATCGTGAGGCCCCATCACTTCTCAATCCTAGGTTCTGCTCCATCTCTCACAACCTAGTCCTCGACAGGACGTTGAATCCTAAAGTATCATTTTTTTTCAAATTTATAAGATGAGGATTGTAGTATGTGATAGACCAATGACTCCAGTAACCTGGTAAAATTTTCCACAAAATTTGCTTCCTCATCTATTCAGTATAATATTATTTCTGCAGTTTTCTTATAATTGCTCCTTACTACAATACTTCCTTCGTTTCCTGTAGTTTGCCTTACTTTTAACCAGAAAACACATTTCATTTCTACACGGTATAGTATCCTAAATTAAAATTTTCTTAAATTTTATCTCGATTTTAACTCAGTATATACCACTTTAAGATTTATTTTGCTGAAGAATTCTTCTTCGTCTCTATTAGGTTTTTCTTGACATCTTTCTAACTTCGACTACCTTGATTAATCGCTTCTTCTACAGTTATGATGTTTCTTTTGTAGCTATTCTACTTTAACCCTTCAATACGGTGTATGATTACCAAGTAGGTGGATGTTTATTTCATTTAACAGTTCTTCTGTCATTCTCAGTTGGCGTAAGTGGAGTTAGTTATCTACACGTTCCATAAATAATTTGAACGATCCTTTTAACGAGTAAATTTACAGGAGAGGTCTCCCGCAAACTTTAACATTAAAATGAGTTCCCCTTGCAAATTTATTTTACTTCTGAATCATTTCTTCACTTATTTAGTACCTCTTCAACGACTCAAACGGCAGCGATGACAAAATAAAAGCTTATCTTAAAAACTTTTTTATTCAAGCAGTTCTCTGTAGGTATACATTTTTTGGTGATTCTGACGTAGGGTTTGTAACCTCCCCTTTATGTTTATTTCTGTCTTAAATTTATCCCAAATTTACCTCCCACTCTATAAAAGTCTACATGTTACCAAAACTATGTCCTGGCAAACTGTTATCCAAATTAAACTCTTGTGCTAACCTTTGAAGAACCAGAACCCATTTGAACTGAACTGTAATTGATGTGAATGCAGCTTGTCCTTATAGTAAATGCGCAACGGAAGTGCAACAATTATCTAGCCCCATCAAAATTTCCACTTACCTCCGGCCTTACAACATTGTTGCAGATTTCTCGAGAACACAACAACAAACGACAAGCAGATAGCGCTTAAGCTAGATTTCTATTTCTACACAAAATTTCCGAACTATATTCAAAATGTGAAATGTGATAATGCATAATGATAAACAATGGAATGGAGAGAGTAACTATTCCTGTGTTGTTGTGGTCTTCAGTCCAGAGACTGGTTTGATGCAGCTCTCCATGCTACTCTCTCCTGTGCAAGCTTCTTCATCTCCCAGTACTTACTGCAGCCTACATCCTTCTGAATCTGCTTAGTGTATTCATCTGTTGGTCTCCCTCTGCAATTTTTACCCTCCATGCTGCTCTCCAATGCTAAATTGGTGATCCCTTGATGCCTCAGAACATGCCCTACCAACCGATCCCTTCTTCTAGCCAAGTTGTGCCGCAAATTTCTCTACTCCCCAATTCTATTCAGTACTTCGTCATTAGTTATTTGATCTACCCACCTAATTTTCCGCATTCTTCTGTAGCACCACATTTCGAAAGCTTCTGTTCTCTTCCCGTCTAAACTATTTGTCAACCCTGTTTGACTTCCATACATGACTACACTCCGCACAAATTCTTTCAGAAACGACTTCCTGACACTTAAATTTATACTCAGTGTTAACAAATTTCTCTTTTTCAGAAACGCTTTTCTTGCCATTGCCTGTCTACATTTTACGCATATACATCTACATCTATACTCCGCAAGCCACCTGACGATGTGTGGCGGAGGGTACCCTGAGTACATCTATCGGTTCTCCCTTCTATTCCAATGTCATATTGTTCGTGGAAAGGAGGATTGTCGGTATGCCTTTGTGTGGGCTCTAATCTCTCTCATTTTATCCTCATGGTCTCTTCGCGAAATATATGTCGGAGGGAGCAATAAACTGCTGGACTCCTCGGTGAAGGTATGTTCTCGAAACTTCAACAAAAGCCCTTACCGAGCTAGTGAGCGTCTCTCCTGCAGAGTCTTCCACTGGAGTTTATCTATCATCTCCGTAACGCTTTCGCGATTACTAAATGATCCTGTAACGAAGCATGCTGCTCTCCGTTGGATCTTCTCTATCTCTTCCATCAACCCTATCTGGTACGGATGCCACAGTGTTGAGCAGTATTCAAGCAGTGGGCGAACAAGCGTGCTGTAACCTACTTCCTTTGTTTTCGGATTGCATTTCCTTAGGATTTTTCCAATGAATCTCAGTCTGCCATCTGCTTTACCGACGACCAACTTTATATGATCATTCCGTTTTAAATCACTCCTAATGCGTACTCCCTGATAATTTATGGAATTAACTGCTTCCAGTTGCTGACCTGCTATTTTGTAGCTAAATGATAAGGGATCTTTCTTTCTATGTATTCGCAGCACATAACACTTGTCTACATTGAGATTCAATTGCCATTCCCTGCACCATGCGTCAATTTGCTGCAGATCCTCCTGCATTTCAGTACAATTTGCCATTGTTACAACCTCTCAATATACCACAGCATCATCAGCAAAAAGCCTCAGTGAACTTCCGATGTCGCCGACAAGGACATTTATGTATGTTGTGAATAGCAACGGTCCTATGACACTCCCCTGCGGCACACCTGAAATTACTCTTATTTCGGAAGACTTCTCTCCATTGAGAATGACATGCTGCGTTCTGTTATCTAGGAACTCCTCAATCCAATCACACAATTGGTCTGATAGTCCGTATGCTCTTACTTTGTTCATTAAACGACTGTGGGGAACGGCATCGAGCGCCTTGCGGAAGTCAAGAAACAAGGCGTCTACCTGGGAACCCGAGTCTATGGCCCTTTGAGTTTCGTGGACGAATAGCGCGAGCTACGTTTCACACGATCGTCTTTTTCGAAACCCATGCTGATTCCTACAGAGTAGACTTCTAGTCTCCAGAAAAGTCATTATACTCGAACATAATACGTGTTCCAAAATTCTACAACTGATCGACGTTAGAGATATAGGTCTATAGTTCTGCACATCTGTTCGACGTCCCTTCTTGAAATCGGGGATGACCTGTGCCCTTCTCCAATCCTTTGGAACGCTACGCTCTTCTAGAGACCTATGGTACACCTGCAAGAAGAGGGGCAAGTTCCTTCGCGTACTCTGTGTAAAATCGAACTGGTATCCCATCAGGTCCAGAGGCCTTTCCTCTTTTGAGTGATTTTAATTGTTTCCCTACCCCTCTGTCGTCTATTTCGACAGCCTTTCTAATTCGACCATGATCAGTTATTTTGCTCCCGAGATAGCAAAACTCATCTACTACTATAAGTGCCTGATTTCCTAATCTAATTGCCTCAACATCACCCGAATTAATTTGACTACATTCCATTATCCTCGTTTTGCTTTTGTTGATGTCCATCTTATATCCTCCTTTCAAGACACTGTCTATTCCGTTCAAATGCTATTCCAGGTCCTTTGCTGTCTCTGACAGAATTACAATGTCATCGGCAAACCTCAAAGTTTTTATTTCTTCTCCATGGATTTTGATTCCTATATCGGATTTTTCTTTTGTTTCCATTACTGCTTGCTCAATACACAGATTGGATAACATCGGGGATAGGCTACAAACCTGTCTCACTCCCTTCCAAACCACCGCTTCCTGTTCATAATGTCCCTAGAGTCTTATAACTGCCATCTGGTTTCTGTACAAATTGTAAATAGCCTTTCGCTCCCTGTATTTTACCCCTGCCACCTTCAGAATTTGAAAGAGAGTTTTGCAGTCAATATTGTCAAAAGCGTTCTGTAAGTCTTTAAATGCTAGAAACATAGGTTTGCTTTTCCTATGAAATTATATTCCGAGACAACGATTTTGGAATCAAGTATGTATTCAAACAGACAGAGTAAAACTTCACGTGATCTTCACACAAAACATTGGTATGCATAACAAAGTCAGCAATGATTTAAAAAGGAAACAATGTTAACAGAGAATTTGTATAAAAACCAAAAACTTTAATCAGTTAATATGTTAATACGTGACTCAGGGACGTGCTGTGGTATTTCTCTCAGCTCTGAGCGGGTTAACTGGCTGAGAATAACCACTTCTAGTTGCGCAGTGCTGCAGTTTTACCTCAAACTTCTTCTCTTCGAAAATGATAATATGATTCAAAATTTATATTCTTTTCACCTTCCAGTATGTACATCATATTCTCCCTTGCTGTCTTTTACAATAAGTTTTTCTTCATCTAACAGACACCATTACAAGTCAACTCAGGACTACTGAAGACGTCGATCACCTACCACACTACAACTAATAATGTATCAGACTGGGCAGAGGCGAAGACGGCGCCACGACAAGACCAAAGATTGATTAACAGCAACAGAACTTGCTCTCTCTCTCTGACATGCACATCGACAACATACAAAAATCGAAATGACATGACCGTCTTGCAGACTGCCACCATTTTTGGCGTGATAGAATAAAATAACGACGGTGTTACGTCTAATGCAAGAGGCCATGGATGTATATCAGATTGGAGGCCACCAAACAGTGTTACTTCAGGGACGACCCGCTGATGTGACAGATACCGCCACCACGCCTTCGGGCGATTACCACATCGCCTGGGCAGCCGAGGGAGCGGTGCCCTAATTAAACAACGGCACAGCAGAAAGACTGAGCCACTGTGGCGCGGTGGCTTGATTGCTTCTCGCCTCAGTCGGAGACCCTGTTGGGGCTACTTGACGGGGATCGACGCCTTGACAAAATAAGCACGCATCAAGCTCGTCTAAGTGCCCTTCATTTTTGGATAGGTGGATCGGGTCTGGCAGCTGTAAGCTTTGAGGCGAGGTCCACGTTGGTCTACGAGTCGACATGGATCTATAGGCTACCACCGCGAGACTTGGTCTCCATTAACTACAGATGTACTGCTGGCTCTGAGTCCGATTTTGTGAAATTAGCGCCTCCCAAGCGGTGGGCCACGCCCGTCCCTGCTTCCAGTCGCTATTAGCCTCCTGCGCTGCAGGACAGTTGTTCGAGGCCAGGTCTGGGGTGCCGATCCGTCAGATAAGATACGAGAAATTAGGGCTCATGCGGAAACATATAGACAGTCGTCTTTTCCTCGCTCTGTTTGCGAGTGGAACAGGAAAGGAAACGACTAGTTGTGGTACAGCGTACCGTCAGCTTCGCACCGTGCGGTGGCTTCCTGGACCTCCATGGTACAGGAAGAGACTGAATCAATAGTTAAATCCGCGAAAACTAAGAGCTCTCGTGGGTATGATGAGATGTGTAACAGGATACTAATGCACTGAGATGCATGCATTAACCCCGTACTTAGCAACATTTGTAATTTTTATATAGGTAATGATCAGTTTCCTGAATGACCAAAGTACTCTATAGCAAAACCGGTTATAAAAATGATAAATGGATAGCGTAGTCAATATTAGACCTATTTATATGCCATCGATGTTTTCAAAAGTTGTTGAAAAAGGTGCATAGGTTATGACGAGGGAGTCTGCGAGTGTGTAAACACGTGACATGAAAGGGCCGTATCTTTTAACTACACTGACTTCGAAGCTTAAATTTTTTACAAGGTCAAGGGACCGTACATCTTAGTATCTGACATAAATTTAAACTTAAACGTCTATCCCTTCCTGAGGAAAAGGGGTCTTAATAGACGGACATATTGACGGAAAACAAAGTGGTCTTACAATTGATTTTTTACCGAGTGAGGAGCGGAACCCTAAAAAAACAACACATGCTATCCGTACAGTATTTCAGCTCACGACTGAGCGAAGGTGTTACGTTCACCTTGTAAACAGACAAGCTGACGCGCTGTAACGCACAAAGTAGCGGAGAAGGGCCACAGAGAGAAGGTTAATTATGAGCTGGAAATGGGATAGCGGCCGGTGTTGAGTCACCCGCGTTGCCCACGCCGGGGGCGGCGGCCGCGGCAGTGTAGAGCGGGCGCCGCCGGCCGGTGGCTGTCGGGTGCCCTTGGGACGGCCTTGCCTTAATGAAGCGCCGGCCGGACCCCGCGCCTGTCCCTATATTTCATCCGCGGCATAAATCTGGGCCGCGGGGTGGTCGCCGGCTCGCGGCGTTCCCACGTGGGCCGCCAGGTTACGCGCTCGCCGCCGACAGTCGCCGCCCAGCGGCTGGCGCTGTTTATTACCTCGAGCCTCAGCGGAAAACAGAGAACGAGCTCTCTCTGACCGCCACGATCACACCAGCGTAGGTGTGACGGGCTTCCGAAACTTAGAAGTATACTGTTGGAAGAAGATCTTAACTATTCTCGCGTGCGAAATTAAGGACGAAAGCAGCTTCCGCGTCATGTGTTACTGCCGAGTGGCATAGCTCCACGAAACTTCGACCACACATAGAAAGTACAGCACAGAAGTTAATTCAAAGAAATACAGAACGAGATTTACAGAGATGACAGCCTCATTCGAAGCTAATAATTACACTGAAACAAGGCCGGCCGCAGTGGCCATGCGGTTCTAGGCGCTGTAGTCCGGAACCGCGCGACTGCTGCGGTCGCAGGTTCGAATCCTGCCTCGGGCATGGATGTGTGTCACGTCCTTAGGTTAGTTAGGTTTAAGTAGTTCTAAGTTCTAGGGGACTGATGACCTCAGATGTTAAGTCCCACAGTGCTCAGAACCAACCACACTGAAACAACCTCAATTCGTGATGATTCCCTGCACATAACAAAAGATGGGACTTGGTGCTTAATAGGGTGCGTGATCACCACGGACAGCAATGCATTCTACAACGTGCTCCCATGCTGCTCACGAGATTCGCAAGCCGTTCTTGTGGTGGGGCGTACCGTTGCTCCACCAGCGCGATTGACAACTGCTGGACGGGCGTTGGTGCATGTAGGCGTGCTGCAGTACGTCCCGCCACACTTGTTCGATGGGAACGGTCAGGCCAGTGCATTCGCCGAATATCCTGCCGTACCAAGAGCTCCTCCGCCTGTGCTGCTCTATGCAATCGCGCAGTCTCATCCATAAATCTAAAGTCTGGGTCGAATGCACCTTTGAAAGCACATACATATGGAAGGGGTACAGTGCCACAATAACGCTGCGTGCTGAGTAGATGGTTGCCTATGCAACAGTATGCCTCTCCACTTCGTAACATATGATCCACCGAAACTGTCATGTCCGACAGAGCTGGGTGCCCCCGCCACCCTCCGTTGTCCACCCCTTCCCTTCCCTCCCCCCCTCCTCACCATATGGCGAGAGGTGGGAATATTTATGCAGCCAGGAACATTGTCGAATACGATTTAAGTGGTCCAGGTGTTATGGTGTAGGGAGGCATAATGTTGCGTCGGCGTACTGACATCCAGGTCTTTGAACAGGGTACACTCTTCGGTTAACGTTATTGTGACACTGCACTGCTTCCACACGTGCGCGCAGAGCGGCATTAGCCTAGCGGTCCAGGGCGCTGCAGTCATGGACAGTGCGGCTGGTCCCGGCGGAGGTTTGATCCCTCCTTCGGACATGGGTGTGTGTGTTTGTCCTCAGGATAGTTTAGGTTAAGTAGTGTGTAAGCTTAGGGACTGATGACCTTAGCAATTAAGTCCCATAAGATTTTACACACACACCACACGTGCGTCTTTTCAGCGGTGCATTCGACACTGACTTTACATTCATGTATGATAATGCGCGACTGCATCGAACAGCGCAGGTGCATGTGATCCTGGAAGGAGTGGATATTCGGAATATGGAACAGTCCGCCCGTTAACATAGAGTACGTGGCAGCGCGGTTGGGGAGACGTAAGGCGGCACGTCCACGCGAACCAATGACATCCAGCAGTTATCAACCACGCTGGTGGAGCAATGGAACGCGCTACCGTAAGAACTTCTTACCAGCATAGTAGCTCGTGTCTGTCGCCTGTCAGGGTATCATACCAAACGACTTGATGTAACGCCTAAGGGACTTAATTGCTAAGGTCATCAGTCCCTAAGCTTACACACTACTTAACCTAAATTACCCTGGGCCGGAACTCCCCATCCGATCCAACGATGACGATTTCTGTTATTCAGGTGTTCACGGACATTTTCACTATCTCCCATGAAAATTGAAAGCTATAAAGAAGGCTTCAGACAAACGTCAAAATGGTATGAAGTGTTCTGCGTGCTTGAATGTGCAAATTATGAACAACTCAGTAGCTACCAGGAATGGCACCTACACAGTGGCGTAGCTAGACACTATGAGTTTTAACGTGTCTCTTCCCCGCTCCCATCAAGCTGACCAAAACATTGTTTCCTTTCGAGGGTAGGGGAGGGGGTGGGTAACGACGACAATATTTTAATAGAAGTGGTTAGGTAGGCTAAGTATAATGTTAGCTATTTTGTTAACAGTTTTTATGAATGAAAACAAATGAGTGAGTAAAACAAATTTTACATTATAGCAGGAAAATGTTTATGTAACTGAAACTCTTTGTCCTTGTCCTGCCTGTAATCGAAGAAATGCAAGTCAAGTCTTTGATGTTCCTTCTAGCAACTGATGAGTCAGTATTTAGACATCATGTGCAGTCTGCCACCAACATTTGATCAGTTCAGTACGTATACTATTTATGTTTCATTACCACACATACATTTAACAAACGAAATTTCAATAACAGTTGAAAGTATCAAACCAAAATTGTATCCTTTTTGTGAAACTATCATTGATAACATTGTTCTAAATTTGTTATTGAACAAACCTGCATCTGACTGCGTCTGTGAACTTGTTTCTTGCACTCCTCCATTTTGCCAGAAATGCAACATGTATTTGACCCAGCAATCATACCTTTCACAGTAAGTGAAAAATGCATTTCCTTGTATAACTTCTCAAGTAACACAATATGGCAGCGTTTTCTTAAAGAAAATTTCACAGCTGACACTGTTGTTCTTGTTGCCGTTTTCAGTCCAAAGACTGGTTTGATGCAGCTCTCCACGCTATACTATCCTATGCAAGCCTCTTCATATCCGAGTAACTACTGCAGCCTACATCCTTCTGAATCTGCTTACTGTATTCATCCCTTGGCCTTCCTCTACGGTTTTTACCCATCACGCCTCCTTCCAGTATTAAATTGGCGATACCTTGATGCCTCAGAACGTGTCCTACCAACCAATGCCTTCCACTAGTCAGGTTTTGTCACAAACTTCTTCTCTTCCCAATTCTGTTCAGTACCTACTCATGAGTCACGTGATCTACCCAATAAATCTTGAGCATTCTTTTGTAGCACCACATCTCACAAGCCTCTTCTCTTCTCGTCTACGCTGTTTATCGCCATTTTTCATTCCCATACATAGCTACATTCCATACAAATACTTTCAGAAAAGAGTCCTGACGATTAAGTCTATGTTATTAAATCCCTGTTCTTCAGAAATGTTTTTCTTGGCATTGCTAATCTGCATTTTAAGTCCTTCTTACACCAACCATCATCAGTTATTTTGATTCCCAAATAGCATATCTCATCTACTACTTTAAGAGTCTCATATCCTAATCTAATTCCCTCAGCATCACCTGATTTAATTCTGTTACATTCCATTATCCCCATTTTGCTTTTTTTGATGTTCATCTTGTATCATCCTTTCAAGAAACCTTCCATTTCGTTCAACTTCTCTTCCACGTCCATTGCTGTCTCTGACAGAATTACAGTGCCATTAGCAAACCTCAACGTTCTTATTTCCGCTCGCTGGACTTTAATTCCTACTCGAAATTTTTCTTTTGCTTCCTGTACTGCTTGCTCAGTATACAGATTGAATAACATTGGGGATAGGCTACAACCCTGTCTCACTCCCTTCTTAACCAATGCTCCCCTTTCGTGCTCCTCGACTCTAACAACAGCCGGCCGCGGTGGTCTCGCGGTTCTAGGCGCGCAGTCCGGAACCGTGCGACTGCTACGGTCGCAGGTTCGAATCCTGCCTCGGGCATGGATGTGTGTGATGTCCTTAGGTTAGTTAGGTTTAATTAGTTCTAAGTTCTAGGGGACTGATGACCACAGCAGTTGAGTCCCATAGTGCTCAAAGCCATTTGAACCATTTTTGACTCTAACAACTGCCATCTGGTTTCTGTACAAATTGTAAATAGTATTTCGCTCTCTGTATTTTACCCCTGCCACCTTCAGTATTTGAAAGACAGTATTCCAGTCAACATTGTCAAAAGATATCTCTAAGTCTACAAATACTATAGGTATAGGTTTGCCTTTCCTTGACCTATATTCTAAGATAAGTTGTAGGGTCAGTATTGAATCGTGTGTTCCTTCACTTCTACGGAATCCAAACTGATCTCCCATGAAGTCGGCTTCTACCAGTTTTTCCATTCTTTTGTAAAGAATTCGTATTAGTATTTTGCGACGGTGACCTATTAAACTGATAGTTCGGAAATTTTCACATCTGTCGGCAACTCCTTTATTTGGAATTGGGATTATTATTTTCTTTACTATAGTGTGTGACATTCGATTAAAACATAATCGTTCTTGAGAACAGGAGTAATATCAGAACAAAGTACTTTATGGAATATCCATTCTCCATTATAACTGCTCTTCCTTGCTCTCACCAAATTTTGCGATGTAGTTAGCCCCAATCAGTTCCCACCCTTCCTGCGACTTGGTTTTCCTGTTTGGGTTAAGATCTGGTGAATGAGGTGTTGTCTCGACATCTTTGGGACGGTTATAAAGAAGCCATTGTTTTTTTTAAATAAATAAGCCACTGTGTTTTTATGGTGTGTGCTTCGGGTAACTATCATGAAAAAATTATAATACGTACTACCTGAAACGTTTCTTCAGTCCTGTACAAATCGTGCTGCAAGATGTAGATGCAACCCTCTTTACTTAACGTGCTGCCAGTAAAAAGTAATTTCTTGCACACGAGATGATGAAATACACACCCTACACCAATAAACTTTCCTCATTGCGTTTTACAGTAGGTTGCAATTTTTTTTCCCCCGGTTTGTAATTTGGTTCATCAGCAACTGGAACATCATGCCTTAACTTTGTCCCTTACGGACTAAACATTTTGCATCCTTTCAGTTTTTTTGCATACGGCTTTTTCCTTGCCATTCTTCGGTTGTACCTTTCTTCTCAAATAAGAGACCCGCAGATGATTTGCTTACTTGCATTACACATTATTTCATCAACTGGATAGTAGTTTTAGAAACACTTCGTGCAGGGTTACGGTTAATCCATCTTATAATTAATCGCCGTTCACTTTCTTTTAACTTTCTTCACTGCCCTTTTGGAAGGTCACAGCTATCTCCTCAAATAATCCCATAATTTCCACAGCTGCACTTCTGAGTATATTCACGTGCGACCGCGATGTTTCGCACGGTGGGAGATGACAAGTTATTGCTATTCGAACATGGTTCCATTGCGCCCTACTACAATCTTGTAGACAATATGACAGAAGGGAACAACGACAAGTTAATGGACAGGAAGAAACAAGCTGAAACATGCATCATAATTCAAGTCACGCCAATACTGTGGATCCAGATCTTTACGTCCCGTCTAAATTAATTATTGAAACATATGTGTAATTTACAGTAATTCTATGATGTTTTGTTAAGTAACAATTATATCTCTACTGATTTGGATCTTTCTTGAGTGAGTCTGATACGCAAAGACACAACTGGCATCGAATATTATTGAAAACGAATTCTCATGACAACCTCTCTAATTTGCTTTCCTTAACTTACACTATGTGATCAAAAGAATCCGGACACCTGGCTGAAAATGACTTACAAGTTCGTGGCCCCCTCTCCGTCGGCAATGCTGTGATTCAGCATGGTGTTAGCCCACCCTTAACCTTGATGACAGCTTCCACTCTCGCAGGCATACGTTCAGTCAGGTGCTGGAAGGTTTCTTGGGGAATGGCGGCCTGTTCTCCATGCAGTGCTGCAGTGAGGAGACGTATCGATGTCGGTCGGTGAGGCCTGGCACGAAGTTGGCGTTCCCAAACATCCCAAAGGTGTTCTCTACGATTCAGGTCAGGACTCTGTGCAGACCAGTACATTACAGGAATGTTATTGTCGTTTAACCACGGCGCCACAGGCCGTGCATTATGAACAGGTACTCGATCGTATTGAAAGATGCAATCGCCATGCCCGAATTACTCTTCAACAGTGGGAGGCAGGAAGGCTCTTAAAACATCAGTGTAGGCCTGTGCTTTGATAGTGCCACGCAAAACAAGAAGAGGTGCAAACCCCCTTTATGAAAAACATCACCACACCACAACACCACCGCCTCCGAATTTTACTGTTGGCACTACACACACTAGCAGATGACGTTCACCGGACATCCGCTATACCCGCACCCTGGCATTGGATCGCCAAATTGTGTACCGTGATTCGTCACTCCACACGACGTTTTTCCATTGTTCAATTGTCCAATGTTTACACTGCTTACACAAAGCGAGCCGTCGTTTGGCATTTACTGGCGCGATGTGCAGCTTATGAACAGCAACTCGACCATAAAATCCAAGTTTTCTCACCCCCCGCCGAACTGTCATGGTTCTTGCAGTGGATCCTGATGCAGTTCGGAATTCCTGTGTGATGGTCTGGGTAGATGACTGCCTATTCCACATTACGACCCTCTTCAACTGTCGGCGGTCTCTGTCAGTCAACAGGTCGGTGTGTACGCTTTTGTGCTGTACGTGTCCCCTCACGTTTCCACTTCACTATCACATCGGAAACAATGGACCTAGGAATACCCGGCCGGTGTGGCCGAGCGGTTCTAGGCGCTTCAGTCTGGAACCGCGCGACCGCAAAGGTCGCAGGTTCGAATCCTGCCTCGGGCGTGGATGTGGGTGATGTCCTTAGGTTAGTTATGTTTAAGTTGTTCTAAGTTCTAGGGGATTGATGGCCTAGATGTTAAGTCCCATAGTGCTCAAAGCCATTTGAACCACTTTGAACCTAGGGATGTTTAGGAGCGTGGAAATCTGGTATACAGATATATGACAGAAGTGACACCCTATCACCTGACCGCGTTCGAAGTCCGTGATTTCCGTGGAGCTCTCTCTCACAATGTCTCTTGACTACTGAGGTCGCTGATATGGAGTACCTAGCAGTAGGTGGCAGTACAATGCATCTAATATAAAAAACGTAAGTTTTTAGGGGTATCCGGATACTTTTGATCACATAGTGTAAGCATTAAGATGCAACAATCTAAATTTAGTATTGAAGGTGCTCAGCCCGAGAATCACAAAAGGGCCTCATTGTAGCTCTGAACGCTCCGACGGTCCAGTTGATCTGCCAGTCACATCAGCTTGTCAGCCTCAACAAAGGTTGCCCTTTCCTTAGCTTCATTCCCTAACTGACAAGGAAGCTGTATTCAGCTGCCAACTACAGCGCTCCCGGTTTTCATAATTCTCATTAGCGCATTTTCTTCCCTCGGAATGTGACACAGATCCCCTCATTTTCCCACTCAAAGGCTGCAGCGGTCGAGCGAGAGTACGCCCTGTTCCGTCGGCACTCGTAAATTCCAGGCTGGCAGCCGTCAAACTGGGAGAATGGGCCGCCCGCCGTGTGGGAATATTGGACAGAGCGGCGTTTACTCGTTTGCTCTTTTCAGCGAGCCGTAAACGGACCGCCGGAGGGCAGTGTAATGCAAAGCGGGGGCCGGTCGCCTCGCGGAACCAAACGCGGCGCCTTTGAGCCACTTGCTGGGCCCTCCAGGTGAGCACAGCGGCACGCTTTGGGCAGAGAACTGCTCCACGCTCAATGGGGAAACGCGCTAGCGTCATACGCCCGGCGTCAGCTGCTGCAGGTGTACTCAGCGCGAAAGCAAGTCGCCACTGTCGCGAAGGTGAATAACTGAATCTGCTAAATTTCGAAGACGTGGATTAGATTAGATTAGATTAGATGTTCCAATAGATTTACAGTGAGGAGATCGCCCGTGATGTAGAAAATGTCAGAAAAACAAGAATACACGATAAATATTTTTATGGAAAAAATTGGCCTAGTGTGACGGGCCACGCGCATTGAGGTTTCGGTACAAACCAAATTATTTTTGTAGACCTATGAAAAGGTTTTCAAATACCACAACCAGACACAAAATTTGTTGACCACAAAATTATTTGTTTATAGACATGTTATGAGGTGGTACTTCATCATCAGCCTGTAATAACATTACAAAAACATTTTACATAAGTGTATCCACATATTAAAGATTCTTTTTATGTCTGCTGTGATCATCCTGAAAGGGGAGAGAGAAGATAACCTAACAAGAGGCGATGTCACTTCGTATATATACTAGACTCATTAGTGGTTAAACTGGGAGTAGAAACAACGCAGCTCGTAGACAACATTCCCTCAGATACTTGCGAGCCGTGGCCAAACTGTTTCACCTGATGTGCAAATGATGTTCAAGACAATTGTAGTAATCTAGTTCGAATATAGGCAGGCGTTGACTGGTGCGAACACTACTGAACCATCAGCTTAGTAAGTCTTGGTTGCCAAAATACAGCTACGTCAAATCTAGAAAAAAATGGAAAAACTGGAAAAAGCGGAACTTGGGAAAACCAGTTTGGTTTCTGGAGAAATACAGGCTCAGGCGAGAAGCAGTATTGTCTCACTTACTCACCTTTCCAGGTAGGATTAATAAAAGCTAAGCTACGGTTGTAGCACTTGTAGATTGAGAAAAAGCTTTCAGAAATGTTGACTGGAATACTCTGTTTGAAATTCTGAAGGTATTATGAATAAAGTACAAGGAGGGAACGTTATCTCAACCTTTATAGAAGTCAGACCGCATTTTCAAGAAATGAAGGACATGATAGGCAAGCATCAGTTGACAAGGACGTGAAACAGGGTCGTAGCTAATCGCAGATGCCTTACAGTCTGTACACTGAGCAGTTGTCAATGAAGCCAGGGAGAAATTTGGGAAGGGAATTAAAGTCTAGGGAGAAGCAATAGAATCTTCAACGTTTGCCGATGCCATGGTAATTTTGCCAGTGACGGCAAAGGATTTGTAAGAATTAAGTTGAATGATAGTGTCTTGAAAATGGGCACCAAGTAAAACACCGTTAGTGGAATGTAGTCGAATTCTATCAGGTAATACTGAAGTAATTAGATTAGGAAATGAAACGCTAAAACTAGTAGATGCGTTTTGTTATTTGGGGTGCAAAATAACTAACGATGGAAGAAGTATAGACGATATAAAATACAACTGCAATAAAAAGAGGAGTGTTTCTCAAAACGAGAAATTTTTTAACATTAAAAACAAATTTAAATTTTATAGAGTTTTCTTTGAAAGTATTTTTAGTTTAGGTTGCAATAGGTATGCAGAGATGAAGAGGATTGCACAAGACAAACTAGCTTAGGGAGCTACAACATGCCAGTCTCCCAGCTTTGAACAACAAGAACAAGGACAACAGATTGAAATTTTCTTAAACGATGTGATTGTCCGCAAGTGAGATTTCAATCATCGACCTGTTCCAGCTTTGAGACACATGCAAGTCGAAGGTAACTTATCCCACAACTATAGATCATTTGCAGAAAGAAACTCTCATTCAACGGCAGTTTCTTTTCCCGAACGCATTGTCTTGGGTCTAGTAAACAGAAATACACGAATTTACACAGTTTGCGACGTGACAATGTTAGACTCAAATGGTTCAGATGGCTCTGAGCACTATGGGACTTAACATCTGAGGTCATCATTCCCCTAGAACTTAGAACTACTTAAACCTAACCAACCTAAGAACATCACACGCATCCATGCCCGAGGCAGGATTCGAAACTGCAACCGTGGCAGTCGCGAGGTTCCAGACTGAAGCGCCTAGAACCGATCGGTCACAACGGCCGACGACAATGTTAGGACAGTTGTCAAGATAACGCATCTCGTTCTGAGTAAGTGAAATAACTCTAAACACAACAATAGCAACTTTTATCTAGAAGTTTCTTTACAACACTATTCTTACTATTATGTCATGAGGTTCAGAAATACTACGATAAATCATCCGATTCTGTTTCTAAGTTCGGTGCTATTTAGGGTGACAATCAAGTCTACAGACGATGGTTAGTTTTTTGACAAGATTACTCAAGGTTGCTCGAGTTTACAGTGGTCGCAAGCTGGTGAACCAACAAGTTACGCCTCTGCCTGTGGTGTTTACCTTAACTGTGATGAGTTGTCGTCTGCATTGCTGCTCTCATCCTCTGGAATTCCTATAAAAGCTAATCAAATCCTTTCCCGATTTTGCCAGCAGAAACTCTCCTATGTTTCTCGTGAGGCGAGAAAACATGCACTCGTCCCTAGTCTTGGAATATGCCGATATACACGTAAATGGCTGGAGCAGCATGCATATTACAATGCATTCTCAGTTCTCGCAAGAACAGTTAACTAATTGGCTGGTTCGTTTCTCCGCAGTTGGAGCTCAACAATGCTACAGCTAATATGTAAATGAATGTCAGCCGCAGTGAACTCAGTTTTCACATATGTTTCTACTCTGCGTCGTACAGAGCATTATGTGCTCCATTCTACACTTCACGCCAGTTCAGAGAAGAGTCCCCGAAAATTTCGCTCTTGTCTTTCTCGTAGCCAGACTGTCTCCCCACATGGGTCCTTTCATGCTCCACGTCACGACTTTTTTCGACTAATAGGAGCTTTTCTCTTATTTTCTGGTAACTCTCTCAGCCAATCATAAAGGCCTTGCCATTAAACTGCGTCGAAATCTCGGCGCTTTACTCCTTCCTAGCTCGTTTCCGCTAATCGGACATTTTGTACCCGCTCCAGACGCCTAAAAGTTACATGCATCCAGCATGATTGTACCACACACTGTACACGTGATCAACTGCATCACCGGTTTGTTAGTATCCATTTGGAAATTCCGAAATGCAGTTTTCTCAAGCTTCTTTCCGTCCCATTCCAGTGGCCTGTTGCTTGTTCTCCTGTTAGTATCCATTTGGAAATTCCGAAATGCAGTTTTCTCAAGCTTCTTTCCGTCCCATTCCAGTGGCCTGTTGCTTGTTCTCCCGTATGAGTCACCTGGTGCCCGTTCGTTGACTCTCACTACGGGACGCCCCCTAAGAGCTTTCCGTTGAACTGCTCCTGGTGCGCATTTCGCGCCTGCTCATTCCTGCTTCCAAACAAACTTTTTGTCTAGCTGCTTGTTTCATCTCTTGCTCATTGACATGCAGTGTATAGGATTGGTGTGCTAATCCCGTCAGTTGAGTGTCATCCCTTTGCATTACATACTTGTAGGCAAATCTGCTCATTTTCGCCGAAGTAAGTTAGGTGTAATATTCACCTTCCCATTACAGTGTATAAAAACTCTCATGTAAGGTCCGAAATTGACCTTCACTTAATCTGCCACTTCCACAGTGTTTTCAAATTAGAACTTAATTATGAATATCCTGTATACTGTGAACAGTAATGGTCCTATAACAGTCTCTTGTAGTACTACCGGTGTTATATGAAGGGTTTATTTCACTAGTGGTACAAGTCCATTTTTGTTCATTCTGATATACAGAGTCCTAGAGTTAAATGAGCGCTGAAAAATCTGCAGTTGAAATACCAGAAATATTCAAGTAAAAATCTGCAGTTGAGATACCAGAAATGTTCCGGTATAGTTTCTAAATGGTTCAGCGTTACCGGTCTCCAGAGAACCTAGTAGGAGACTGACGGCATACGCAGACAAAGCGATCGAACTGATGTAGCACCTGATAGGGATGCAACACATCTAACGTACGTTACGATGTCAACTGACCTAAAGTACTAGGTAAACTACCAAAGTCTGCATTGAGTTACGATAGTCTACGTTAGCCTACGGTACATCTACAACTCCGTCTGTGTCGCAGGGTGCCGCGGACATCATTCGTGCGATAAGCACCACGCGCATCAGCTGTTGAGGTGGTGTCGGCCTGCGCCGTACCGCCGGCGACCCTAAACGTCGCCTGAGGGTGTGCCCGCAGTGTTAACAAGGTGTCGCGCCGACCCGCCCTCCCGGGACGCGCGTGTGGTCCCTTTGTCCGCGGGCCGCGCTCCGCCGCCTGATTAGAATTTATATTTCCTCCGTCCGTTTCGGCCGCGGCCTCTCCTCCCAAGGCCGTCCCGGAAAAGTAATTAAAAAGCCCGGCCTGACCGCAGAGCCCTCCGGTGGGAAGGGCGGCGGGCTACCGGCGGCCTGCCGAATTACCTGCTGGAAGCAATCAGCGCCGGCCCTTCCGCAGAAGCCGCTCCGACTGTTGTCGGCGACACGCCCTGCCCACATAATGGGCCTCGAGAAAGAGAGGAAGCTGCAGACAAGATACCTTTCTTGCGTAACTCCAGAACATTTTGCCAGTCAGTCCTCCAATGAAACTTAGTCAGTTAAATTCTTGGACAGAGAAAATCTGCACTAGAACAGTGCGACATTTTATCTGTATCGATAAACTGCAAACACTGTGAACAGCAAGGCTGAGGCTACCTACCATTGACCCATGTTCTGCAGTATCTCCCGGTTCTATTTGTGGGTGGTGCGTCGGTTTCTTTTTTTGTGGTTTTAGGGCGCACAACTACAGTGGTCATTAGCGCCCAGACTAAATTATGAATGCACTGCGAGGCACAAGGTTAAAACAGCAACTAAAAAGGACAACGCTATAAAAGGCACAATAACAGGCAAGGGATTAAAAGAAAACAGCATAATCAAATGTCCGTAGACAGGTTTGTCAAGTGAAAACGAAGAACGCGAGCAGCTGCTCCTGGGTCATCCCCTAAAATGTCATCCAGGGTACTTGGCAGGCCAAGATCAATGCGCAGTGTATTAAAAATCGCACAGGACGTTAAAATGTGGCGTACCGTCTGCAATTGCCCACATGGGCAGAACGGCGCCGGCACAGCCGTCAGCAGATGGCGATGGCTGAACCGGCAGTGTCCAATCCGTATAACTGTGCCAAACGACCTCCTCCCGCCGAGAAGGGCGTGAAGAGGTAGTCCAAGCCGTGGGGAGAGGTTTCAAAGCCCGGAGCTTGTTTTCAGTAAGTGTAGACCAATCGGCATGCCACAGCGATAAAATGCGCTGACAAATGACGCTGCTAAAATCAGATGAAGGCACACAACAAGAAGCTGTCCGAGCCTGGAGGACCGCGCAGTCTTGGCCGCGCCATCTGCAGCTTCGTTCCCAGGGATACCAACATGTCCAGAAACCCACATAAAGGTAACCGGAGAACCGTAGTCCGCCAGCTGCTGAAGAGAGCGTTGGATCCGGTGCACGAAAGGGTAAACCGGATACGGATCACTGAGGTTCTGGATGGCGCTCAGGGAATCAGAGCAGATCACATAAGCAGAATGTCGGTGGCGGCGGATGTAAAGAACAGCCTGATAGAGGGCAAATAGCTCAGCTGTGAAGACCGAACAATGGCCAAGGAGCCGGTGTAGAGATTGCGTGAATGCCTATGCAACGAGCTCCTCACCCGAGCCCTGAAACCCCAAAGAATGTCTGCCGACTGCCGTGTCACCCTCTGCCATGCGGCGTCACGAGGATGCGGTCCGTAGAGGCATGTGGTCAATACAACGCTCTACGTGCCGTTCTGCCAATTTTGCGGCCTATGGAAGCGCTACTTATCAAGCAGCTCCTCAGTTGATATGATGAGGCTGAATGCACCCTGTACCAGTGCTTCCATCAAGGGAACATCCACAGCAGTACCGTGAATCGAACCCGGGTCCTCTGCATGGCAGCCATCTACACTGACCCTTTAGCTATGGAGGCGGTCTAAATGCGTGTGTTGGTGTTCTAATTGAACGGCGGAAATGGAAAACATTCTAAGTTCTAAATCTCGCATTTTTCAGCAGAATCAAGAATCAGTGTATTCTCTTCGTACCGAACTTATTCCTGTCCAAAAATTGGCAAGTTATTCCGATACCACAGAATTGCGCTGCCCATCTCAGGGCTGTGAAACATAATGAGACAGATTATAAAGTAAATGATCCATCAAGAACGTCCTAACAGCGATAGCAAGTTGCTCTTGTTTCAAATGCCATTGAACAGAGAGGCTACGTCTTATTTGTGATAATACTTGTACAGAAATACAACCATTTTATTTTAAATAGTAGAACAGATAGCAAAAAAAAAAAAAAAAAAAAGCATTTCACATTCAATTTATTTATTTATTTTTACAAGAGAATGCTAAAATTAAATTTAAGAAAAAGTCGCTCATTATACACTTTTGTTTCTTACATACTTTATTGTTGGGATCAGATGTTGCAAAGTTTACTGTAAAATTTACTGTACTCTTGAGGAAGAAATGGAAACTACATCAACATGCCTTTTTGTTTTGCAGTTGATAAACATGGCTGATCCTTCAGATGAAGTAGCCATTGACGTTTTTGCCGACTTCTGTTTCAGAGTAAAGGCTTTTAATAGCTTTTTGAGAGTGATCAATATGAGACACTTTGATCATGCAGCATTTGGAGATCTTACACGCCTCCATTCGCAAAAGTGCATCGGCAGGAGCTATAAAATCAAAGAACGCATTGGAATCACATGCAGTGGGTGTCGTAGCTTTATCTGAATAAACAATTTTGTGTAAGTTTTGCGGAAAAGAGGCCCCGCTTACCTTTCTTCGATTCACTATTATTTTCAAAGCCACTGTCCAGTTCAAAAAATGGGTCAAATGGTTCTGAGCACTATGGGACTTCACATCTGAGGTCATCGGTCCCCTAGACTTAGAACTACACTCCTGGAAATGGAAAAAAGAACACATTGGCACCGGTGTGTCAGACCCACCATACTTGCTCCGGACACTGCGAGAGGGCTGTACAAGCAATGATCACACGCGCGGCACAGCGGACACACCAGGAACCGCGGTGTTGGCCGTCGAATGGCGCTAGCTGCGCATCATTTGTGCACCGCCGCCGTCAGTGTCAGCCAGTGTGCCGTAGCATACGGAGCTCCATCGCAGTCTTTAACACTGGTAGCATGTCGCGACAACGTGGACGTGAACCGTATGTGCAGCTGACGGACTTTGAGCGAGGGTGTATAGTGGGCATGCGGGAGGCCGGGTGGACGTACCGCCGAATTGCTCAACACGTGGGGCATGAGGTCTCCACAGTACATCGATGTTGTCGCCAGTGGTCGGCGGAAGGTGCACGTGCCCGTCGACCTGGGACCGGACCGCATCGACGCACGGATGCACGCCAAGACCGTAGGATCTTACGGAGTGCCGTAGGGGACCGCACCGCTACTTCCCAGCAAATTAGGGACACTGTTGCTCCTGGGGTATCGGCGAGGACCATTCGCAACCGTCTCCATGAAGCTGGGCTACGGTCCCGCACACCGTTAGGCCGTCTTCCGCTCACGCCCCAACATTGTGCAGCCCGCCTCCAGTGGTGTCGCGACAGGCGTGAATGGAGGGACGAATGGAGACGTGTCGTCTTCAGCGATGAGAGTCGCTTCTGCCTTGGTGCCAATGATGGTTGTATGCGTGTTTGGCGCCGTGCAGGTGAGCGCCACAATCAGGACTGCATATGACAGAGGCACACAGGGCCAACACCCGGCATCATGGTGTGGGAAGCGATCTCCTACACTGGCCGTACACCTCTGGTGATCGTCGAGGGGACACTGAATAGTGCACGGTACATCCAAACCGTCATCGAACCCATCGTTCTACCATTCCTAGACCAGCAAGGGAACTTGCTGTTTCAACAGGACAATGCACGTCCGCATGTATCCCGTGCCACCCAACGTGCTCTAGAAGGTGTAAGTCAACTACCCTGGCCAGCAAGATCTCCGGATCTGTCCCCCATTGAGCATGTTTGTGACTGGATGAAGCGTCGTCTTACGCGGTTTGCACGTCCAGCACGAACGCTAGTCCAACTGAGGCGCCAGGAGGAAATGGCATGGCAAGCCGTTCCACAGGACTACATCCAGCATCTCTACGATCGTCTCCATGGGAGAATAGCAGCCTGCATTGCTGCGAAAGGTGGATATACACTGTACTAGTGCCGACATTGTGCATGCTCTGTTGCCTGTGTCTATGTGCCTGTGGTTCTGTCAGTGTGATCATGTGATGTATCTGACCCCAGGAATGTGTCAATAAAGTTTTTCCCTTCCTGGGACAATGAATTCATGGTGTTCTTATTTCAATTTCCAGGAGTGTACTTAAACGTAACTAACCTAAGGACATCACACACATCCATGCCCGAGGCAGGATTCGAACCTGCGACCGTAGCAGCAGAGCGGTTCCGGACTGAAGCGCCTAGAACCACTCGACCACAGCGGCCGGCTAGCTCAAGAAAAAAATCTGCTCACTTATCGAAAACTTGTTTTATACCTTCGAATCATCTCAGACTAAATGGAAGAGATCTTGAGACCCCATACTTCGAACTCCATTCAGAAACACTGCTTGGCACAAAGACCATGTGCCAAAAGGTGAAATGATTGAAATATTTTCTAATGTTTGAAACAATGGAGCAAGTCTAGGTACGTACAAGAACACAATAGCACTGAAATCTTATCTTGTGGAAAAATGTCACTTAGAACGTGTTCCATTTCCACTCTTCAGTAGTCTAATTTTCACGTAGCGATTCCAAATGGAGCGATAGACAGAGGCAGTAGTATATCCGTAGATTCCTCAATACTGGGTCTTGGAACTTCGTAAGTAGGCTGTCTTCCAGGGGTCTGCTCTTCAGATTTTTCAGCGTCTCTCTGATGGTCTCCAATTAATCAAACAAGCGAGTGACTATTCATGCTACTCTCCTTTGTATACGTTGTACAACTACATCTATACTATGCAAGCTTATCCTGTGGTGTGTACGAAGGGTACATCTGTACTACTTTCACATTTCCCCCTGTCTGTTCCAGTCGTCAATGAACTATAGAAAGAATGATTGTTGGTAAGCCTCCACGTGACCTCGAATCTCCCTAATCTTACCTTCATGGTCTTCTAGCGAGTGATACGTAGCGGAAAGCAATAGGTTCGTCGAACCTTCTAGAAACGTACTCTCTCGGGATTTTAACATCGTGATGCATAACGTCTCTCTTGTACCGCCTGCCACTGGAGTTGGATGAACATCTGCGTGACGCTTTGGGCCTTAATGAATGTACGTATGCTCTTGTTTGGATGTTCTTCATTTCGTCTATCAGTTCTATATGACGTGGATTACACAGGGTCGAGCAATATTCAAGTACTGGTCATACAGCGGTTTTGTAAGGACTGTCCTTCCTACGTGGACTATATTTCCTAAGGAGTCTTACACTAATCTCAGTCGAGCGTCTGCGTCAGCTGCGATTAGTTTAACGTGGCCTTTCAACTTCAAATAGCACCGTATGAATACCTCTGGATATTTAACTGGTGAACTGCTTCCAGTGATTATTCCGCAATTGTTTAACCATATAAAAACGAGCCTTTATGCCTGTTTATGAACAATACTCTATGCTCGTTTATGCTGACATTAAACTGCTGATTTACCCACCAAGCGCCGCTCCTTTACAGGTCTTCATGCTTTTCGCTATAATTTTCTTGATATGCGCCAATGGCCTTGCGGCAGTGGCAATAGCAGTTTACTCAGCCCTTGTGAGGCCAATTGAGGAGCTACTTGACTGAGAAGTAGCGACTCTGGATACTGACGATGGGCGGAAAAGCAACGTGTTAACCACATGCCCTCTATATCCTCTTCCAGTGGCGCCTCTGGGCTGAGGACGAAACGGTAGTCGGTCGGTACCGTTCCTAATTCGAGACCTATTCGGATGGAGAATTTTGATTTCTTGACTGGCGACTACTCTTTATTCAAACAGCATCATCCTCATGTAGCTTGTGTACAAAATATGAGGGACTGTTAAATGGAAACCGAACAACTGCCAAAATGGGACCATGATTTGGTTTCATTCAAAAGTTATCACCATAAGCGTTAAGACATTTACCTTACCGGGAGACGACATAATTAATTTCTGTTTCTTAGAACGCATATCTTTCTTAAGGACGCTAAAGATGTGAACTTCACAGGCTGAAAGACTCGGACCGTGCGGAGAATGTTTCAGCGTTTCCCAACTAAAATTGCTCAAACATAGCGTTTACGTGATTGTCAGTGTGGGGGCAGGCGTTATCGTGCAACAGGATGATTCTGTCCGATAGCATTCCGACAGCCCGAGGGCAAACCTCAAAGCCAAGAAAGAAAACATCGCACATCTCACCTATCAAAAAAATCCAAAGCTATTCACACAAGTTCCAATGAGGTCATGGTGACTTTACTTTTCGAGTGCAAAGGCACTCTGACCATTAAGTTCTTCGAGAGTGGAACCACAATCGAAATGCAGCGCTTTGAAGACACTGAGCAGAAACTGCGGCGCGCTATGAAGTCAAAACGGCCAGGAACGCTGTCAGACAGAGTAATCTTGTTGCACGATAACGCCCGCCGCCACACTGCCAATTGGACGAAGGCTGTGCTTCAGCTATTTGATTGTGAAACACAGCCGCATACTCGAAACAGCCCGAATCTTTCAACGTGCTATTTTTCACATCTTTGGTGACCTGAAGAAAGACAAGAATCGACGTCGGTTTCACTCGGACGAGGCAGTGCAAGTGTGGGTACAGTTGTGGATCCGTCAGCGGCCGACCGCGTTCTATGAAACAGGAATGGATCGTCTCGTCACCCAGTGGGATAAATGCTTTAACGCGTGTGGTGATTACTTTTTAATGGAATCATTTCATATGCCAGGCGTTCGTTTTTCATTTGACTTCCACTTATGGTTCATTTTCATGTTTATTCGGATGGTTCAAATAGCTCTGAGCACTATGGGAATTAACATCCGAGATCATCAGTCCCCTAGAACTTGGAACTACTTAAACCTAACCAACCTAAGGACATCACACACATCCATGCCCGAGGCAGGATTCGAGCCTGAGGCCGTAGTGGTCGCACGGTTACAGACTGAAGCGCCGAGAACCGCTCAGCCACACCATCAGGCTTCATGTTTGTGAAAATTTATGGTCCTATAACAGTCCCAAAGAGTATGGCCTAAAGTAGTTTTTCATTTGAAAGGTTTTCTCCGTTAAGAATGACTTGCTGCGTTCAGTTTGGTAGTAACTCTTCATCCAATCTGAGACGACGGAGCGGTACTAAATCGAACGCCTTCTAGAAGTCAAGAAACCCGGTGTCAATCTGAGCCCCTTTATCTACTGCTTTCTGGGTCACGTGGACGAAGAGATCGAGTTAGATTTCACATGATCATTGTTCACGGAATGCATATCGATTCCTGCAGATAACATTTTCGATCTCCAGAAATGTCATAATACACCAGCATAAATCATTTTCCAGAATTCTACAGAGGACTGATATGTTCATATACACTCCACATCCCTAGTTAGACCAATTAGGTGTATGTCCCATACGACTGAGCAAAATTATGAAATGAGACGTACTAGTGATTGTTAAGGCTGCCTTTTAGACCGACTGCATTTTGAAGCCACTTTGACTACTTTTCGCCCGTTACTGTCTCAGGAAATAAGTAAAGTTTTTTTTATATTTTAAATTACCTTTATCATGTTTATGGAATTGACTACTCTTGGGAAAAATTTGTGGGAAGTCTGACTTTTGATGTTGTAAGTGGGGTAAGTGTTTGATTGTATGAGTTGACCTAGTTTCTTCATATGTGTTGCTTTGATTCTGTTGTAATTTTCGTTTAGACCCTCATTTATGACATCTTGGAAGAAAGGCACTTGAGATGGATGGCTGAGTAGTACTAATTCTAAGTGCAATTTATATGCTAACATATTTAAGTGGTTTTCCTTTTTGTACTGTTGTTTCACCTCAGTTTTCAACCATATTTTTTCACCTTTCTTTTGAGACCTCTTGGCTGAGAAAGAACAGTTGTTTGTTTTTACTTTTACACATTTGGGGATCAAGTCATCTTTCAAGAGAAGGGCTTATTTCAATAATCGTACAAGTCCATTACCTGCACTTTTTCTGCCTATAATGCTTCTGAAATTAATGATCCAAACAAACAGAAAGAAAGTGATCTCTAGCAAGGAGGCATATGCTTGAATATTTCTGGTATCTCATCTGCAGATTCTTCAGCGCTCATTTAACTTTAGGACTCTGTATCTCAAAATGTACGAAAATGAACTTGTACCGCTATTGAAATAAGCCCTTCAAATAGACTACGTTGAACTTCATGCTTAGGTTAACTTACAGTATTTTCATTTTCATGTTTTTGTATGCCAGTAGTACTCGAACAACTTGGCTTGTTGTTATAAAAGAATTTGAAGCCAGTTTGATTATTTTTTGACCCAACAGCCACAAAGTTAAGAACTCAGCCTAGGATCCATCAACCTAATATCCCTATTAGACCAATTGTCAATGCTATAAATCATCCAGGTTACAAAGTTATGCGCATGTGGCATTCGATTTTACAAAAACAATATAAATTTAAAATCTCCTTTTCAGTGAAAAATAACTACCAAGCAATTCAAAGTATTAAAGATCTTCATATCCCATCCAAAGTAAAGCTGATCTCCTTGACATAGTAAACTTATACAGCAGTATACCCATCAGTGAAGCCACAGGTATATTCAAAAACAATTTATTGAAAGCTCAGCCAAAGTAGTTGAATTAATAGAATTGCTAGGGATTGTCCTTTCACACAGTTATTTCACATTTAATGGTAAAATGTACAAACAAGATGTAGGCCTAGCAATGGGATGACCTCTAAGTGGAATCATTGCAGAAATTTTCATTAACCACCTTGAGAATAAACTTCTCAGCAACAAAGACATAATAACTCAGAAAATTGTACACTACTGCAGATATGCTGATTAAACATTCATTATATACAATGGGACTGATGAAGAAATAGAAACTCTATTAAACAGATTCAATAATTTACACAACAACATCCAGTTCACCATAGAACATGAGAAGCACAACAAAGTTAATTTTCTAGACATAACAACAACTCACAGAGACCAAACCCTAATTATCAATGTATACAGAAAACCAACATAAGCAGACACAGTCATTAATAAATCTCCCACACATCCCAGCTCACATAAACAAGCTGCATTCAGATCCTTCTTAAACATAACACACAAGTTCCCACTTAATGCTGCCGACTGTGAGGCAGAAATGAACCCTATCAAATACATTGCACATAATAACGGCTATCACGAACATGAAATAGACACACTATCACAATGCAAAACTAAAAAAAAAAACAAGAAACAATGTGACACAGCTTCCTCACACAACATCCAAAAACCCAAATATATAATGTTACCATATTTAAATGGCATTTGAGACAAAATAACCAAGCTGTTTGAAAAAAACAGACATCAGGATCACCTTGTCACCAACAACAACTTAAAAAAGAAACTGATTCATGACATCTCACATCCCACAGAGAAATTTAACAAATCAGGAATTTATAAAATTACATGCAGTCATTGAAACAAATATTACATTGGCCAAAGAAATTTTAAAACCCACTTTAAAGAACACATTGACTGTTTCAGACTTGGCAAACCGAATAAATCAGCTATAGCGAAACATATATATGAAACAGGACATATTGTTACAATAGACAATGATCTCAAGGTACTACACAATTTAAAAAAAGAGCTGGATAATGGACATCTTGGAAGAAATGGATATATTCATCCATGGCCACATGGGGAATAACGAGATCCCGAATGAAATGACAGGCTTCAAAAATTTACATTTCTTTTCCAATTTCACGACAGTACTCTTAGAATAAAAGCTACATAACATGACAGTCGTTTGACTCTAGCCCCAGTAGTAGATTAGAAATATGTAAAATAAATAGTTTACACTATGATCTGTACAATAATATTGTAGCAGGTGCTCAATTTGTAATGTATTTCGTCAACCTACATCTGTAATACTATAACAAGGCGTGCAAAAGACATGTAAACATCTGATACCACATAGGTAGACAGATCGATAGTCAAATCGAAACCAGCTGTATTTTGACTGCCATCTTGTTCACTGCACTACTGATTTGTGTTTGTGATCGTGTTTCCAAGTTATACTAGTGAAAATTTGTGAACAGTGACCAAGAAAGCCAAGAGAGCCACGGAAACGGAAACACCTCAGCGCCTCACAACGAGACTGCCACGCCAAGAGAACAAAGTGAGTGACTGTTACAAAACATGTTCATGCAAACATCAGTCCTGCTTCCAAAGTGACATCGCCTCTTACTAAGTTTTCTGTTCTTCCACAGGATAACCACAGCATTTATGAAAAGACTATGTAACATCAGTATGATTGTGAAATTGTTTTTGTAATGCCATATAGCCTGAAGATGAGGTATTCCCTCGAAACATGTCGCACAATAACTAAATAATACAATAGTTAACAAAGTTTGTGCCTGGAAGCGGTAACTAAGAAAAAGAACCTTTACGAATGCATTTTACTAGTATTTTACCAGTGGGCTGGAACCTGTTTTTTCAAACGACTGATCTTATGTTTTCATTCCGTTTCATATCTCTACAAATAGTCTAATTTCTGAACATTTGAAGAAAGCTGTGAATATTTTGACTAGTAGGATCTGCCTTAATATTTGTGCAGGTTTTTTCAGATAGTACTTTATCACAGATAAATTCAATATCTGCAGAAACTCGCAGGTTGTTGTTATTATTATCCGTCAGTACATTAATATACATGAACAGAAAGGGTTCCAACAGGCCTACTTAGAGCTCGCCGAAGTTACTTCTACATCTGTCAACGACTCTCCATTTAAAATAACACGCAGCATCCTCCCTGCTAAGAAATCATCAGTTCAGTTGCAGACTTCATTCGGTACGCCACATGATCATTCTATCGTTAATAATTCTTGGTATGACAATGATTAAAATGCTTTTCGGATACCAGGAAATAATGAATGTACCTGGTTTATGGCACATGTTACGTCTTGAAAATGTTCTATATTTACAAATGCTGACATTTTGGCAGCTCTATAAGAAACATCGTGGTTCCATCATGCAACGATCATCTGAAACCGTGGCTGACATTTTCTCTCATGGGATCGAGAATATCGTAGACTTGAATCATACACAGTTGCTTAATTTTTTCAATGTCCAGCGATACCAAGTAGGCTGAAGCATGATGAGAATTTGGAATGCGGTGTGGGGCATACTAGGGTACTCTGTGAAGATCTGCAAATATCGCAGAGTGGTTATCGCACCTGCCCAGTGAGGATGAGATCCAGGTTCGAAACCTGGCCTTGGTACAAATTTTCATTTGTGGACTCAGTCTGCATAGATACATGGCAATAATATTATTTAAGGATATTCTACACAGTGGCGTTGTTGGAAGGATGATAGGAGGATACGGTTTAAGGCCGCGTCGACGTCGGAGTCATTAGGGACGGAGCACAAGCTTATATTGGCGAAGATAGGGCAAGGAAATAAACCGTGTCCTTACTAACTGAGTGATTACAATATTTACCTTAACCAATTTGGGGAAATCTTGCAAAACCTAACTCGAGATGACTGGACGAAGATTTGGTCTCGTTGCCCTGAATGCGAGTGCTGTACTTGATCACTGCGTGGAGTTACACAGGTCGTCACCAGCTAGGCTAGTAAACAGCGACTGACGTACTTCCAGCATGTACACTAGGACTGTTAGGTTGGCTCTGTACTTGAACATATCTGAATAGCCTTTGTTTTATTGTGCCACTGAAGTGTATGCGTCCAGTACGATGTGTCTCAGAATTACGCAGCATGCACGGTGCTATGAATTTTTAGATTTATTTCGATGTGTGAAATTGTTTGTCGCGTTGGTGGTCATCACGTCTCATTCCGATATTATCTAAACATTAGAAGATGGACTGAGCACGTCTCACTGCTGTTTACAAACTGTAAATGTGTAATTAATTAATTCATTCATTTTTTCCATTTGAAATGTTTCACAACACCGCCCCATCGGAGCACTCTACATTGACCAGAATTATTCGACCCATTGGTGACGCAAAGCCTTAGGTGACCTTTTGAACAACGACCTTATGTGAGGTATCCTTCTCTAAATCTCCTCTGCAGGCAATTCCTGCGCAATATTAACTGGAAACAGGTTATGAACTTGCATTCACTGAAAACAGCAATTCCTGTCGGCTTTTAAACAGACTCATTGATAAGGCGAGACACTCATCTCCTCTCCCCTCGTTTACCATCTTTTTACGAACATTGGTTTTATACCGTGTTACCTGGCTGTGTGTGGTACAGCATTCCGTATAAACATTCTGGACAGTTGGTGTTGTATAACAAAAAAAAGGCAACTTCATTCATAATATGAGTATGTCCAAAGACGATAGCTGTTTTTGCCTTTCTGTGTCGTCTCCATGTCGAACCATCTCACTATAATGATTCCGCTGTGGCCGAACGGTTCTAGGCGCTTCAGTCCGGATCCGCGCTACTGCTACGGTCGCACGTTCGAACCCTGCCTCGGCATGATGTGCTTAGGTTAGTTAGGTTTAAGTCGTTATAAGTGTAGAGGACTGATGACCTCAGATGTTAAGTCCCATAGCGCTGGGCCATATGAACCATTTTCAACTGCCACATACTCAACACCTCACTCCATGATTTACTGAGCGGTGCAGGGTCACATGACCTCCTGGTACCATTTCCGAACCATCTATAGCGATCCAAAGTCACTGGCGTGTCTTAAAGGGCGTGACTAATAGTTTTACTCGTCAGCTTATTGAATGGGTTTAGCTCATTAATGTATACCCACTGCTGGAAAAAAATCACATCAAAATATATTTAACAGAGAGTAATAAAATTTCAGGAATCATTTGTCTAGGTCACATATTTAAGTGATTAACATTACAAGATGCACGAGATAAGCACTTGTAAATGTGAAATGATGGTACATTAATAAATGGTGTAGCCACCAGATTGTTGAATGGAAGCATGCAAACGTGCATGCGTTGTGATGTACAGTGCCAGTTGTCAGTTTGTAGAATGGCGTTCCATGCCTGTTGCACTTGGTCGGTCAATACAGGGATGTTTACTGCTGTTTGCAGATGAAGCTAGAGATGTCATGTGATGATATCCCATATGTTTTCAACTGGAGACAGATCTCGTGATCTAGCAAGCCAAGGTTACATGTCGATACTCTGTAGATCATGCTGGGTGACAACAGCGGCATGTCAGCAAACGTCATTCTGTTGGAAAACACCCCCTGGAATGCTGTTCTTAAATGTTAGCACAACAGGTCGGATCACTAGACTGATGTACAGATTTACAGATCAGGTGCGTAAGATAACCAAGAAATGTCGTACGAAATCGCACCCCAGACCATAGTTGCCGGTGTAGGTTTAGTGTGTCTAGCATGCAGACAGGTAGGTTGCAAACCCTTATAACCAAAACAGAGCCATCAATGTGTAAGTAGGCTGTTTAGGTTTTCTTATTGGTAACGCCACGTAGCGCTCTGTATGAAAATCACTGGCTGTGCTGTGTGCAGTCTGTGGCTAGTTTGCATTGTTGTCTGCCATTGTATTGTTGGGCAGCTGGATGTGAACAGCATGTAGCGTTGCGCCAGCAGTGGTGGATGTGGGGAGAGAGATGGCGGAGTTTTGAAATTTGTAAGATGGGATGCCATGAACTGCTATATACATTATGACTTTTGAACACTATTGAGGTACATTGTTTGTTCTCTATCAAAACCTTTCGTTTGCTAACTATACTTATCAGTAGTTAGTACCTTCAGTAGTTTGAATCTTTTATTTAGCTGGCAGTAGTGGCGCTCGCTGTATTGCAGTAGTTCGAGTAACGAAGATTTTTGGTGAGGTAAGTGATTTGTGAAAGGAATAGGTTAATGATAGTTAGGGCCATTCTTTTGTAGGGATTTTTGAAAGTCAGATTGTGTTGCGCTAAAAATATTGTTAGTCAGTTTAAGCACAGTCTTGTATAATAGTTCAAAGGGGACGTTTCAAATGGTATGGAGGCAGAATCATCCCTCATCACAAAACACAACCGACTTCCACTCCCCCCTCCAATGAGCTCTCGCTTGACACCACTAAAGTCGCACACGGTTGTGGTTTGGGGTCAGCGGAATGCACACTACATGACGTCTGGCTCGAAGCTGTCCTTGTAGAAACCGATCTGTAACAGTTCGTTGTGCCACTGTGGTGTCAACTGCTGCCCGAATTGCTGTGCAGACGCGGTACGAGGTGCCACAGCCACACGTCGAACATGACGGTCTTGCCTCTCGGTAGTGCCGTGTAGCCATTCGGAGCCGGTCTTCTTGCGACCGTACATTCTCGTGACAACTGCTGCTAGCAAATCAGCGCAGTGTCTACATTCCTGCCAAGTCTTTCTGCAATATCGGAGAAGGAACACCCAGTGTCTCGTACCCCTATTACACGACCTCGTTCAAAATCAGTGAGGTACTGATAACGCTGTCATTTGTCGCCTTCTAGTTATTCTTGACTAACTTCAACTCAATATGTCGAATCTCAAAGGTAACCAACGCTCACGCCCGTCACAGGACGTATTTAACGCAAACCTGTTTTGCATTCTCATCATGGCGCTACTAGCGCCCCCCGTATGCGGTGACTGGCGCAAAATTTGAACAGATGTCGTCTTTCAGGTGTATAAACACGCGTGCCAACCTTCATTATCTCCCACAATGCACAACTCCTTCTTCGTGTAGCGATTTTCTTTCTGTCAAGATGTCCCATTTATCTTGTTCACCCAAAATAACTTTTCCCTGATGTGTTAAGTGAAAAATTGCTTAAACCAGTGTTTTTTTACTATCGTTGGGTAGTTCTTGCATTTTTCATACTTCATACATTTTATGTATCCCCAAAGATGTATGAGATACGGCGTTGAGGTTAAAATTTTTAAATGGAACCATTCAAAATTACGGTATGTTGATTGTTTTTACTTTTGGACCGTCTAGAACAGAATGGAACACAATTTTCGTGCCATACGCGTTTCGCCTTTATTCTCTGCTCAACACACACACAGACAACACCACACAGAAAAGAAGCAGATAGTACACTATGACTTACATACATAAATTAACACACAGTGTGGCAAACATTGTAGAGAAACAGGGCTTCCGTATAGCATATAAAAATTGTCAAACGCTCCAATCAAACTTAAGACAACCAACAACCAAGAGGGATAAATTCCAGGGATCAGAAATACATACACTCCTGGAAATAGAAATAAGAACACCGTGAATTCATTGTCCCAGGAAGGGGAAACTTTATTGACACATTCCTGGGGTCAGATACATCACATGATCACACTGACAGAGCCACAGGCACATAGACACAGGCAACAGAGCATGCACAATGTCGGCGCTAGTACAGTGTATATCCACCTTTCGCAGCAATGCAGGCGGCTATTCTCCCATGGAGAAGATCGTTGAGATGCTGGATGTAGTCCTGTGGAACGCCTTGCCATGCCATTTCCACCTGGCGCCTCAGTTGGACCAGCGTTCGTGCTGGACGTGCAGACCGCGTGAGACGACGCTTCATCCAGTCCCAAACATGCTCAATGGGGGACAGATCCGGAGATCTTGCTGGCCAGGGTAGTTGACTTACACCTTCTAGAGCACGTTGGGTGGCACGGGATACATGCAGACGTGCATTGTCCTGTTGGAACAGCAAGTTCCCTTTCCGGTCTAGGAATGGTAGAACGATGGGTTCGATGACGGTTTGGATGTACCGTGCACTATTCAGTGTCCCCTCGACGATCACCAGAGGTGTACGGCCAGTGTAGGAGATCGCTCCCCACACCATGATGCCGGGTGTTGGCCCTGTGTGCCTCGGTCGTATGCAGTCCTGATTGTGGCGCTCACCTGCACGGCGCCAAACACGCATACGACCATCATTGGCACCAAGGCAGAAGCGACTCTCATCGCTGAAGACGACACGTCTCCATTCGTCCCTCCATTCACGCCTGTCGCGACACCACTGGAGGCGGGCTGCACGATGTTGGGGCGTGAGCGGAAGACGGCCTAACGGTGTGGGGGACCGTAGCCCAGCTTCATGGAGACGGTTGCGAATGGTCCTCGCCGATACCCCAGGAGCAACAGTGTCCCTAATTTGCTGGGAAGTGGCGGTGCGGTCCCCTACGGAACTGCTTAGAATCCTACGGTCTTGGCGTGCATCCGTGCGTCGCTGCGGTCCGGTCCCAGGTCCACGAGAACGTGCACCTTCCGCCGACCACTGGCGACAACATCGATGTACTGTGGAGACCTCACACCCCACGTGTTGAGCAATTCGGCAGTACGTCCACCCGGCCTCCCGCATGCCCACTATACGCCCTCGCTCAAAGTCCGTCAACTGCACATACGGTTCACGTCCACGCTGTCGCGGCATGCTACCAGTGTTAAAGACTGCGATGGAGCTCCGTATGCCACGGCACACTGGCTGACAGTGACGGCGGCGGTGCACAAATGCTGCGCAGCTAGCGCCATTCGACGGCCAACACCGCGGTTCCTGGTGTGTCCGCTGTGCCGTGCGTGTGATCATTGCTTGTACAGCCCTCTCGCAGTGTCCGGAGCAAGTATGGTGGGTCTGACACACCGGTGTCAATGTGTTCTTTTTTCCATTTCCAGGAATGTAAATTGAATATCAAAATTGTGATGCAACATACGTAGCCATCATATGTGGAAATTTTAAACACGGTAGAAAGAACGCATAAGGTGTAGGAAGTATGAAACAAATCATTCCAAATTTGCAGAGCACTTAAATCACCATAACCACCATCCCACAAACATTTAAGAAGATATGAAAATATTCAGAAGAAACAACCATGACTTATCCAAATTCGGCGGGGTCAGGGATTTTCTCTGCCTCGTGATTACTGGGTGTTGTGTGTTCTCCTTAGGTTAGTTAGGTTTAAGTAGTTCTAAGTTCTAGGGGACTGATGACCATAGATGTTAAGTCCCATAGTGCTCAGAGCCATTTATCCAAATGCAACAAAATTTCCACATCCAGAAAGCCATTGCAGAGAACAAACATGTGATAAATGAGCAACCACATATCAGTGCAGACTCCGTACTACACTTAATAAAATAAATGGTAATATAAAAATCATCCCTTTTTTTCTGTCGTGCAACACCAGCCGTCCAGAATGTATATGAGGAATGCTGTACCACTCACAGACAGGTAACACAGTATAAAACCAATTATCGTAAAAACATGTAAACGAGGGGAGCGGAGACGAGTGTCTCGTCTTATCAATGACAGTCTGTTTAGAAGCGGAGAGGAATTGCTGTTTTCAGTGAATGCAAGTTCATAACCTGTTTCCAGTTAATATTTCGCAGGAATTTCTTGCAGTGGACATTTAGAGAAGGATACCTCGCGAGAGGTCGTTGCATATGGAAACACATTAAAATAAATACATGTCTTCTTTCTCCCTCTCTCTCTCTGTCTGTCTCTCTCTCTCTCTCTCTCTCTCTCTCTCTCTCTCTCTCTCTCTCTTCCTACCTTTTGATCACACACAAACACACACACACACACACACACACACACACACACACACACACACACACACACACACACACACACACACACACACACACAAAGAAAGGTTAACAATATATATATACAGCTCTACTGTATGGTTAAATAATGATAGCATCCTCTTGCTCTTGGGAAAAATATTCCGGACGTAAAATAGCCCCCATTCGGATCTCCGGACGGAGACTACACAGGAGGACGTCGTTATCAGGAGAAGGAAAACTGGCGTTCTACGGATCGGAGCATGGAATAGCAGATCCTTTAATGGGCAGGCAGGTTAGAAAATTTCAAAAGGGAAATTGATAGGTTAAAGTTAGACATAGCGGGAAAGCTCCGCAGATGAGGAGGAGATTGAAGAAATTTATGATGAGATAAAAGAAATTATTCAGATAATTAAGGGAGACGAAATTTTACTAGGCATGGGGGGACTGGAATTCGATAGCAGGAAAATTAAGACAACGAAAAGTAGTAGGTGAATATGGACAGGGGGGGGTGGGACGAATAACAGAAGAAGCCACCTGGTAGAATTTTCCACAGAGTATTATTTAATCATAGCTAACACTTGGTTTCAAAATCATCAAAGAAGGTTATATACACGGAAGAGCCTTGGAGGCGCCGGAAGGTTTCAGTTTAGTTATGTAATCGTACAACAGAGATTTCAGAAACAGGTTTACATTGTAAGGCATTTCCGAGGGCAGATGTGCACTCTAACCACAATTTATTTGTTATGAGCTGTAGATTAAAACTGAAAAAACTGCAAGAAGATGGAAATTTAAGGAGATAGGACCTGGCTAAACTGAAAGAGTCACAGGTTGTAGAAAGTATCATAGGAAGCGGTAGGGAACGATTGACAGGAGCAGGGGAAAAGAACACAGCAGCAGAAGAAAGGATAGCTCTGAGAGATGAAATAGTAAATGCAGCAGTGGATCAAGTAGGTAAAGCGACGAGGGCTTAAGTTACATGAGAGATATTGAATTTAATCGATGGAAGGAGAAAAATGCAGTAAATGAAGCAGGCCAAAAGGAATACAAACGTCTCGAAAATGAGACAGACAGGAAGTGCAAAATGGATAAGGAGGAATGGCTAGAGAACAAATGTAAGGATGCAGAAGTATATATCATTAGCGGTAAGATAGATGCCGCCTACAGTAAAATTAAAGAGAGCCACCTCTGTGAATATCAAGTGCTCAGAGGGAAAAGCAGTCCTAAGCAAATAAGGGAAAGCAGAAAGGTGGAAGGAGTATTTAGAGGGTCTATACAAGGGCGATGAACTTGAGGGAAATATTATGGAAATGGAAGAGGACATACCTGAAGATCAGATGGGAGATATGATACTGCGTGAAGAGTTTGACAGAGCACTGAAAGACCTGAGTCGAAACAAGACCCCGGGAGTAGACAACATTCCATTAGATCTACTGACGGCCTTGGGAGAGCAAGCCATCACACAGCTATTCCATCTGGTGAACAGGATGTATGAGACAGGCGAAATACCCTCAGATATCAAGAAGAATGTAATAATTCCAATTCCAAGGAAAGCAGGGGCTGACAAGTGTGAGAATTACCGAATTATCAGTTTAATACTTCACCGCTGCAAAATACTAACGACTTTTATACAGACAAATGGAAAAACTGCTAGAAGCGGACCTCGGCGAAGATTCCTTACAAAAGCAGGAACACGCGAGGTGATACTGACCCTCCGAGTTATCTTAGAAGAGCAAAGACCAATCTACATTTATAGAATTTGTTGAGTTAGAGAAAGCGTTTGATAATCGTGACTGGATTACTCTCGTTCAAATTCTGAAGGTGTCAGGGGTAAAATACAGGGAGCGAAATCCTATTTATAATTTGTACAGAAACCAGATGGCAGTTATAAGAGTCGAAGAGCATGAAAGGTAAGCAGTGGTTGGGAAGAAAGTGAGACAGGATTGTAGCCTGCCTCCAATGTTATTTAATGTGTATATTGACTTAGCAATAAAGGAAAAAAAAAGAAAAATTTGGAGTAGGAATTAAAATCCAGGAAGAAGAAATAAAATCCTTGAGGTTTGCCGATGACATTGTTATTCCGTCAGAGACAGCAAAGGACTTGGAAAGGCAGTTTCCTGAAAGGAGGATATAAGATGAACACCACCAAAGCAAAACAAGGATAATGGAGTGTAGTCGAATTAAATCAGGCGATACTGAGGGAATTCAATTAGGAAATGAGATACTTAAAGTACTAGATAATTTTTGCTATTTTGGTAGCAAAATAACTAATGATGGTCGAAGTAGAGAGGATATAAAATGTAGACTGGCAAGCGTTTCTGAAGAACAGAAATTTGTTAACATCGAGTATAGATCTAAGTGTGATCAAGTCGTTTCTGAAAGTATTTGTATGGAGTGTAGCCATGTATGGAAGTGAAACGTGGACGATAAATAGTTTAGACAAGAAGAGAATAGAAGCTTTCGAAACGTAGTGCTACAAAAGAATGTTGAAGATTTGACCGGTAGATCACGTAACTAATATGGAGGTACTGAATTGGATTGGGGAGAAGTGGAATTTGTGGCACAACTTGTCTAGAAGAAGGGATCGGTTGAAGGACATCTTCTGTGGCATCAAGAGATTACCAATTTAGTACTGGAGGGAAGCGTGGAGGGTAAAAATCGTAGAGGGAGACCAAGAGATGAATACAGTAACCAGATTCATAAGAACGTAGGTTGCAGTAGTTAACATGGGGATGAAGAGGCTTGCACAGGATACAGTAGCATGGGATGTTGCTTCAAACCAGTATTTGGACTGAAGACCACAACAACGACAATATACACTGTGAATACAATTTTTGTCGTGTAAAGGTGTGTGATGTACATGGTGACGATAAGGCAGAAATGCTGCTGATCTACGGAGAAAGAACGTCGGCAGGAAATAATTTAATAACTTGCGTTTTTATGTTCAGAATTTTTTGAGACTCGAATTATGTCTATCTTTTACTCTACTGTACATACCTGCAGTTTAATTTGCTTCAGGCGGGAGAAATGCTGTTCAGGCACAATTACTGTACAGCAAATGATTCCCCGATAAGCTATCGCCTTTTCGCCGGATGTGTAGTTTTCTCATTTCTTGTATACGTGAAGCGGGATGTTTAAATGCAAGACCTCGAAATCGTCATAGAGCACGAACTGATTATCCTGCTGAGTTCGCTGCGCTCGTTGCGGCAGTCGTGAATCCTCTCAAGTCAGAACACGATGAACAGCAACTTTCTGTCTCGAAAAAAGTGCGCCTCGCATTCTGCAAGAAAATATCTTGTTATGTGGGTGGTGCTTCACTTACAAAAAGTGCATCACACATTCTTCGCTGCTGCATGATCACAGGCAGTCAGCACTGAAACGCAATGTCGTGGTGTTTTTAACGACACCACAACCCCAAGGAAATTTCATCATTTGAGAAAACAAAAGTGAAAGCTAATTTAAAATGTATCTTATCGTGAACTAGCCATCTGAAGATGAACCTTTCGGTCCGAAACCGGTAACGGCACTATTTAAATAGATAAACAGCACTGGAAAAAGTGGCTGGTTGCTGTTGGCCTCTCTGTAAGATTCAACCCTTATTTTATATGTATCCATGGGCCCAGAATGTCAGTTTTCCACAAAACAGCACAAAGTTCACACGTCACAAAACTTTATTGGAGTGATTCCGTTTACGATTGAGAATCGAGGACTTTGTGGAAACAGGAAGAGTTCATTGGTTACCGTAGTGCCCTAGGAGGTAATGAAGAAGCAGGCCTCGAATATCTATACTGCAGAGTGCTATCGACCGAATGTATTGAAATGGTTAGAACCGAGCGATAAAGATGAATAGAGATAGAGAAGAATGCATTTAGTGAATGATAATGACAGCTGTGTGAAGCGGAAAGGACGGAAGGAAGGGTCAGTGTTTAACGTTTGGTCGATGTCGCTGTGATTAAAGACGGAGCATAAGCTCGGATTTAGAAAGGGTAGGGAAATAAATCGGCGTTGCCCTTTCAATCTAACCATTCCGGCACTTGCCTTAAGCTATAGAATAGGTAAATCCAGGAAAACTCAAATCAGGGTGAGTTGAAGGTTATATGAACCTCTGTCTTTCCGAATGTTAGTCCAGTCTCACCCCGTGCCACCTATCAGGGTCATGAACCGAAAATTATTAACTGAATTGTAAGAGAGGTAACGGTAAAAAGTGCGCAAGTTTGTTCGTCAGGTATTGAAATAGTAAACGCAGAAATTGTTTGCAAACCAGAATCATCGTAAGGGTCCAGTGAAGGGCATCCCTCAATAAACTTGAATGGCACTATTAAAGCCGTGGTAAAGTCCACCTACAACATGTTATCTTGCACACTTCCTTGATTAGTAGGTGTCACTGACGTAATGACATGTTGTTGCTTGACGGCTGCGAATGTTGGTTTTACAATTTCCATCCTTGCTCATTGCTTTGTTTTGGCACTGTTCTTGCACCAAGTAGGTGTTTAAGCACTGTATTTCTAACAGGTGTGTACTTAGACACAACTGGCTTGCACTGCGAATAATTACGGCAATTAAAAGTGAAAGCTGCTCCCACCACTTAGTCTGGTAGAAACGCCTTCGTCCACAGAGCTGAGTCGCAAGATTCTTATCCTCGTTCTATTTGCGCTGATGTGTTGCTCTCCGTTCCGTGACTTTACTTTCCGTGGTTGTATCTTTTTCAGACGAATGTGAATACTTCAATTATTTCCTGTTCGTTTTCAGTCCTTTTATTTATTTATTTATTTTTGATTCTTTGGACGGTTCACTGTTGAAAGACAGTATGTATTTAAGTAAGGGTCACACAACTAAGAACGTTCTGTTGGTGGCTTATTCATGTTGCCCAGCGCTCTGAAGTGGATGTCAGAGTTAACTGCAGGGACCAAAGCTTTGCAGACATACAACCCGCCTTGTACAGTGTATGGTTTGGACAGCAACGATAAAGGAAGACATAGCGAGAGCGATGAAAAGTAATGTCAATCAGAATAGTGGCTTTTCTAGCATCAAAGAAACGATTCTATTTGATGTGCGTCTGAAATCTACCGAACTAGCACATTTTCTGGGAAACAACATTTGCTTGCATTTTTGGATAAAATGCGTTACAGGCTAACCTTTAACTGCAAAGTACGCAGCGGAACCGACATTTCCCGGAAACTGCTGTAATTTCAAGTTAGAAGACGGTACGAAATTAGTATCGTAAAAATAGTCATCTACATCTGTTGTCAAAATAGCTTTGTGGTGTACTGAAGCGATTACATTACAGCGTCTAAATTTTTTACTGGTACTGACAGGCTCAAAAACGGTTCAGGAAGTAACTCCTTCGAGACAATAAATTACTTTAAAATTATTTAAAAGTTTTACTGTTCTTGCATTTCCAGATATCACTAAATATTTCTGAACGTTTGGCTGTCTCTGAGCACCATGGGACTTAACTTATGAGGTCATTAGTCCCCTAGAACTTACAACTACTTAAACCTAACTAACCTAAGGACATCACACACACACATGCCCGAGGCAGGATTCGAACCTGCGACCGTAGCGGTCGCGCAGTTCCAGACTGTAGCGTCTAGAACCGCTCGGCTACATCGGCCGGCTCTGAACGTTTCAACAGAAAATTCATTTATTTTTAAATTATAAGTGATTAAAAATGCATCGTCCCCTTTTCTGTTTATAGTAACAGGTTGCAACCCTGTCAGAGTCATGTCTAGGGTCGCGCTCTTTGGTTCAAAAAAATTGTTCAAATGGTTCTGAGCACAATGGGACTTAACATCTTAGGTCATCAGTCCCCTAGAACTTAAAACTACTTAACCTAAGGACATCACACAAGACCCAGCCATCACGAGGCAGAGAAAATCCCTGACCCCGACGGGATTCGAACCCGGGACCCGGGCGTGGGAAGCGAGAACGCTACCGCATGACCTTGAGATGCGGGCGCTCTTTGGTGCTCAGTGGCTTGGTGGGTATTTGTCAAGCTACAAATTAAAAGGTCCCTGGTTCGACTCGACGTCGGTCTTAGGAATCTTTCTCACATTTAACGCTTTTAAACTCAATTATTACTCTATGTAAAAAATACTAAAACGATTCTAAGTCGACGTTATCTTTATGCCATACTATTACCGGCTGGGTGCGCTAGTTCAAAGGCCGGAGGTGCTAAAACAGAGGTTTAGGTTGACAAGCTTGCCTTCATCTGTTCGAAAAATTTCCTGACAAGCCACGATGACATCATGAAGCACTGTTCGTGCAAACAACTGATACTCAAGTAGGTCTTATTGACGGCTATACGAGGACGTATTATCCTTCCGACAATAGCCCAAAACATTGGACGCGAGGTCTCAGATGTTTGTTATTGTTGACGCAGGTAGTCCACGGAAAATTGTGAGTCCTCTGCCATCCCATATTACACGGTATTTCAACTTGCAATGTAGCGCGCGAGCGCTAGTAATTTGCGTTGAAACATTATCACCGTAGCTAGTCTTGGTTACCAGTACGAATGCGCGCCAGTCACAGTGGGTCTGTAGCAAAACGGTTTCGGATAGAAATGAAGAGTGTCAATGGAAAACGTTCTAAGTGTCAAATCTCACAACTGTCACGAGTATCAAAAAACGATGTATCTCGCTTCGTAAAAACATTCTTTGTACATAAAAAAAGAGAGATGTTCCAATACGTCAGAATCATGCTGACCATCTCATAATTGGCAAAAATAATGAGACAAATGAAAAAATATTTTATTAAGGGCGTTTTGAGTGTGTGTGTGTGTGTGTGTGTGAGAGAGAGAGAGAGAGAGAGAGAGAGAGAGAATTCCTAATGGACCGAACTGCTGAGGTCATCAGTCCCTAGACTTATACACTACCTAAACTAACTTATGCTAAGAACAAAACACACACACACACACACACACACACACACACACACACACACACATACTCGAGGGAGGACTCGAACCTCCTGCGGAAGGGACCGCGCAATCCGTGACATGGCGCCTTAAGCCGGGCGGCCACTCCAAAAGTTTTAAGTGAAACCCAGAAAATGAATATTTTCAAGTGCCAAGAAGAAAGTTTTTGTTTGAAGTACCATTAAAAAGGAGGCACTACGTTTTATTTGTGGTAACAAAAGTACGCGGATACAGCAGTAATATTCTAACTAGTAGAACTGTAGTAAACAAAAACCACATTACATTTCTTTTAAAGTTTTTACAAGAGAATGAAAAACTAAATTAAAGGAAAAGTATCTCTCAGTGTTGACGTTTGTTTCTTGCACAGCTCCACTCTTGAGATTAAATACCACAAAAATAAATATAAAACAACCTGTCTTTTTGAGGAAGAAACGACAACATCGTCAACAGATCTTTCTGTTTTGCAAATGACGAACATGGATTGTCTTTCAGAAGCAGTACGGCATGGCCTACATCAGCCGTGGTCTTTCCTCTTTGGAATACATTGACATTTTTCCATTCTCTGTTTCAAAGTAAGAATTTTTATACAACTATTTGAGATGGATGAGACATTTTAATCGTACTGGGTATAGTAATCTTACACACCTTCAATGACAAGTCTATCATCAGCAGCTTTAAAACCAAAGAATGCATTGGAATTAAATGGAATGGGTAACATAACTTTAGCTCACTCAGTAATCTTGTGTAAATCTTGTGGAACACAGGCCTTGCTTACCTTTCTTCACTTGTCTATAATTTCAAAATATTTGTCGCAGCTCAAAAATCTGTGCCCGCTCACCAAAACCTTGTGTGTTATCTCTTCAAACCATCCCAAGCTAAACGTAAGAGGTCTCGGGGATTGGTAGCTAGAACTCCATCGAGAAGCACTGCTTGGCACAAAGACCATGGACAATCTAGTAATGAATGTTTGAAACATTTTCTCCGTGATTTGACTTATGGAACAAGTTTAGGGACACAGCAGAACACATCAGCGCTGAAAACGCGTTTTGTGAAAAAATGGCACTTACGACGCTGTCTATCGCCATTATTCAAAAGTGCAAAGCGTCATGCAGAACCCCACAACCTCTATGCTAATACTGTAAGTTTTGTTGCTTAGCGCGGAAAGGAGAGTAAAGATACGTTTGAAAGACGAGGGTGTTTGCAAACAGTTCATTCATTTTCACAAAATTATATCTTCATGAATGAAGATGGAATTTTCGTGTAAATTTTAACTTAACGCGTAGAGCTACAAAGCTCTTTATTTTCAAAAGATCCAACCGGTTTCACAAGGGTGTATCGTTCACATTCATCCATGTAGATAGTGGGTTCAGCGGCGTAACTAAGCTGCGGCAACCGGGACATTACCCCGTGACCCCGAGGATGAAGGACCCCAGTCGCTCGAAATAAACAAAAAAAAGAAAAAAAAATCCGTAAAAATATGGAAAAATTCGTGAAATCTATCAGTCAGGTTAGGTCTTTCCATGTATTAAAATAATAAAAGTTCGTTTTGGAAATCATTCTGGGATAAATAAAATGAAAGTCGTTTAGTCAATTAACTAGCACACTGCCCTGTGTTCAGGACGTCTATGTACTAGTAAATGAAATAAGATGTAATACGCATAGTTAATAATCACAGACATGTTGTCGTGTACGCGAATTTGAAACGGTTTTTGAAGTTATTGATGCGTTCAATGAAGACTGTCCTTGCGCAAAATTTTAAAAGCTATGGTTGGTACCGCAGGGAAGAAATTAATAACAGTCCGAAGTTTTAGAGAGTCTTCCGACTTCTACCGAAAGAGCTAATCTCACTGCAATGGCGTAAGAGGACATATACAAAAGATATTTATCGCTAAAAATTACTGATCATCGAAATCAAACACAGCGTTAAACAATGACGGCTCTAGTGTCCGTATCATTAGATAGGCAAATATGGCGACGAGAAGACTAAGCAGCTCAAATTCCAGCAACCTCTACCGATTCAGCATTACGCAGACCAGAAGCAGACAAAATGTGGGTACACTGTACTAGGAATGAGAATACGAAATTCATTGACACAATTAGAGAAAGCTGCCTCACCCACCTCATTTAATTATACGTATGCAGAAAAAAAATTCCAAATCGCTCTTCGTTCCATTTACAAGACACTTAAGATTTAAACGACAAAATCAATATTAGGACAAAAATACAGATGTCATTATTCCTTAAGATAGGAGAATGGAGAACATGAAGACATCACAGAGGTCCATTCGTCTTGTCAGATATAGTCTGTGTGAACTGGGAGCACTTGGCACGGACATTTCGTACAAAATATGTAATTTGTAGCATTGCGTTTTACAAAATTTATACAACTCCAACAAAATCGCCTCCAGCAAACCATGAGAAACAGTTTAGATGACCGTTTTGCAATATCAGGTAACTCTGAATATAGCTGCAATGTAGAAGATCTCCATATTAATTAAAAATACGTGCCTGTGAGAATATGTATCACGCATCCGTAGAAAGGTGCAATCGATGTGACAGCTGTGGTTTGGGAGAGATGGGTTGGCAAAACTCATTTGTTTTTTGACGACTTACCTTCTGACTGCTAACCGTTGCTCCGCTCATTTACTGCGTTTCACGTGTTTCTTAAGGATTTGCTGACTGGGGATGGAACGTTCACGTTGCTTGCCGGTTGCCTCGTCTCGAACTATTGCTAAGCAACGGTGCGTCCCGCTGCAGAGACACGTGTATTGTTGAGAATGTGCCACGTCGCGATACGTTGCTTACTCTGAGAAGTTACGAGGAAAATAAAAAACAAAACATAATGAAGAAAATCATCCGTCGCTAATAACTCAGCTATAATTGCCTCGAGACGAGCGATGCAATGCACCCGAGGATACGGTATTCCCGGAAGGAAATAATAAGAAAAAAACAGAAGAAAACTAAAATGAGAGAGAAAACTGGAAAAATTAGTAAATCGATCAGTCAAGAGAAGTCTTCCGCTGTGCAAAAATAATGGAAGATAGTTTTGGAAATCATTCTGACAAATATATGGGAATCATTTACTTTCTGTAACCTGGTCGTAGGTCAATGTGCATTAGGATACGGCCATCAGTTAAGTGAATATATAGAACGGAAGGGACTAGACGTGAGCAAGTGTTTCGGCTGCAGCTATGACGAAGCAAACGTCATGAGCGTAATATACAATTGTGTGAAAAAATAATCGAATTACGATTTTCATTTAGTCCTAATTGGAGCTAAAGAGGCTATGAGGCTAATAAAGGAACAGCGCTGTATTTCGAGGCAGCTGAGAACATCAACAGATTTTATGGTCGCAGGTGTTAAGATTTAAAAACTTGTTCCGCGAGTTCCTCCGTAGGAACGTTAATGGTAACCACATAAAAATTATCACTCACTTCAGTTCACATATAAACCTTACCTTTGTTTATGTAAACTTGCAGCATTGTTTCACACACCAAGCAGTCAGTCGTTTTCAGTACAGCTGTTCACATTACAGGCTGATGTACAGGCTTCGGAATGGCGTGCAGGGTATGCTGACATCCACTGTAGCAAGCACAAACTGTACGGAACGAGACTTTTCTGTCCGTGGATGTAACAAGCGGTTGAGTTATATAATTCCACACATAATCTGTAGGGGCGCGTAAGCACCGCCAGCAAATAAAGGGTTAAATTGTGGCTGTTGGATTTTCCACTTAAATGAAACGCAGCATCATTATTGAACACTAATAGAGCAAATAAATTATTATTGCCTATGAATGAATTCACAAAACTCCTCTCTTTATTGTTTATCACTGTAGTGAAAGGCTTGTTGCAATTGAATGTACAGCGTGACAATTATTGAACTATGTGAAAAAAACGTAAATTAATTACAAACTACGGCGTGCACACATTTTATTCAACATGTAAACGTCACTACAGATATTTGGATTTAGGTTATGACACGTTAGCTATGCCTGCCATCATTGGCGATGATGTGGCGCAGACTAAGAGCAAAGTTGTGCATGACCCTATGAAGTGTCGGAACACCGAAGTTGGTAATGACCTCTTGAGTGGCAGTTTTCAGCTCAGCAATGGCTTAAGGGATATTGCTGTACACCTTGTCTCTAATACAGCCCCACAAAAAGGAGTCTCACGTGTTCAGGGTGGGGTCTTTCCCACTCATCTCGTATAGGGTGCCTAAGGGATGTTGTGTTCTCATAATACTTTACAACAATTCAAGCAAATAACATTAGTAGTTTTATTTCAATAAAGCAGATTGACAATACTTAACATTAATGTACAAATCTGTCGGAAGCCATGGGTGACATGCAACGTAAATCCGAGTCCTTGCTGCACACAATGTTCAAACTAGCAATGGATATGGATCACTACAATCTGATATCGTAGAACTTTCTGCTAGGCCGTGCTAATGCTGTCCACTAATGTCTGGCAGAGGCTAGCAGGAGCGGCGCTCATATTCACTTGTTGCAGAGGTCTCTCCTGGCTCGGCGCAGTCCTTGTGAGCGAGCTATTGGCTGACGTTTCTTCACCGCCTTCTCTGGTATTGCGTTCTTCTTCTTCGTTCCGGCATTTGTGGTTACGCCAGAACATCCCTCCCCCCCCCCCCCCCCCAACACCACCACCAAAGCGACGGACCATCGTTGTATTGGGAGTGCGACCACGGTGGGGGATGGGGAGACAGGAACGTGGCTGCAACGTCGGGTCGGAAGCTGCGGCTGCAGGGGACGTCAAGCGTCCAGCCATACCCCGCCATCCGGCTGGCGCTATGGCGAAAACGTTCCCCGGAAAGCGACTAGAAGAGTACGCGTCCACCTCCTGCTGCCATGAACCAGATGAAGATAGCAGCCACTGCTGCAGTGTGGGCTGGTCCAGCTCAATCGGGAGAATGAGAGGCAATGGAGGAGGCGAAGGCTCTGTCTCAATGGAGTCGTCCCACGGAGTCGTGATGACACCCTCTGGCACCTGCTGTGACCGCGCTGTCCTCTGGACCTGTGAATCTGGGGGAAGAGAGAGTGATAGATCATCGTGTACATGACAGAGGCGAAGTTGATTCTGATGGCAGCGGTGCTAACCATCGGGACCTGAAAGAAGATACATGCAAAGGCCAAGTCGACAGACGATCTCGCCTCGCGCCGTTGCCGCTAACCCTGTAAAAGACAATATCATGCGGCGCGAAGCGATACTTGCGAACTTCCTTCGGCGCCGGATGCTGAGGAGGTTGGAGCAGGTGGGGCAGTGTCCGATGGCGGCGGCCGTGAAGCAATTCCGCCGGCGATAGTCCATCTCGTGGGTGCGAACGATAGGAGGGGAGAAACAGTTGCAGTGCTTGATCCCTGCTTTGTGTGGAGCGAAGTTTGGCCACCTGCTGCTTGAAGATTCTGACTAAACGTTCCGCTTCGCCGTTTGACTGGCTGGAACGGTGCTCCAGTTAGATGCTGTATGCCATTGCGTTCACAGAATGTTTCAAATTCACGTGATGTGAATTGAGGTCAGTTGTCTGACACTATTACTTCAGGTAAACCTTCTGGAAAAATATCGATGACAACATCTGAATTGTGTTACGTGAAGGTGCCGAGTTCGTTGGCACAGCAAAAGGAAATTTGCTCCATGAGTCAGCCACAATCAACCAACGCGTGTTCCAAAAAGGTCCCACAAGGTCTATGTGCACACGTTGCCATGGCGATCGAGACTTAGGCCAAGCAGAGAATTTTTGTAGTGGAGCGGGCTTATATTCCTCACATGCGTGTCAGTGACATCATCTGTTCAATTTGGGCGTTCATACCCCGCCAAGTACAGTATCGAAGCGCTAACTGTTTCGTACTAACAATCCCCCGGTGTCCTTGGTGAAGTAACTGCAACACTTCTTTTTGCAAAGCTTTAGGGACCAACAAACGTGATTGTCCACTGTTATCTTGAACAAGAATCACACCTTCCTGTACAGCGAGGCTATGCTGACGTGCAAAGTATCAGCGCACTACAGAGTTCTTTATGCTACGCAAGGAATGAGGCCAAGATGTGCGAATGTATGTTAGCAAATTGTTCAAATCTGGATCAGTATCCGTCACTTGTACAATTTTCTTATAGTTAAGCGGAAAAGACTCAAGCAATTCAGAATCCTGAGTATCTATGTGACAACAAGATGCAGCAGAAGCCTCGAAGTCTGTATCAGGGCCAATCGCAAGACATGCATACGCATTACCATGTTTATCTATCGGACCACACTGGTATTGAGACAAAAACAAAACCCATGTTTCCAATTTTTGGGCTGTTTGTACAGGAACCGGTTTCGACGAATGAAACAAGGACTACAAACGCTTGTGATGCGTTACTAAGTAGAATTTTCTGCCACACAAATAGTGGTGAAACTTGGTGCCCCCATACACAATAGCCATAGCCCCTTTTTCAATTTGTGAATAGTTACACTGAGGTTTGGACAACACTTTTGATGCGAAGGCAATAGGTCTGTTTTATCACCAATTCTGTGCGAAAGCTTCCGTAAGAGGAAGCGTCAGCCTGCAATACAACTGGTTTGTGAGGATCAAAGTGAACTAGGCATCGATCACTGAGCAATGCATCTTTACGTGCTTACAAAGATACTTGGCACTCCTGTCCAAACAAAGGGGATATCCTTCATATGAAACTTCCGGGCTGAGAGGCAGTGGTCGATGTATAAAATTTCCACCTAACGTTTCGTCTCCATCTGCAGGAGACATCTTCTGAGGTCGTCCGGCTACTGCCACTGAGGCTCCAGGTATTCTCGCATTTATAGAGCGCATAGAGGGCACCACCATTCGTCAAGTGATGACGACGATATGCCTGTCTTTGGAAGGCATCATCGTTCTCGATTAAAAGTAATCGATTGTCTTTCTGCTGGTGCAACGTCAACGTCCATTTTTTGTCTAAATTTAAAACTTCCTCTTTTGTGTTGTTTGTGAATCTCTATTGCTTCTCTATACATGCGCTCATGATAACTGGATGTTTGTGCTAGAGCATCTGTCTCATTAAATTTAATTTCGTGGTTCCCATCTCGAAAAACGTGCTCAGCTACGGCCGATTTTTCGATATGTCCTAAGCGACAATTTCTTTTATGTTCGGCTAAGCGGGTGTTTACCCTTCTTTTTGTTGTTCCAATATATACTTGTCCACAACTACATGGAATTTTGTATACCTCAGGTGTTGCTAGGGGGTGTCGGGCGTCTTTTGCAGTTCTTAAGTTTTCCTTAATCTTCTTGGTGGGTCTGAAGATTGTTTCGATCCCATACTTGGCCAAAACTTTCCAGATACGGTCAGTGACTTTATTAATGAACGGTAGGAAAACTTTTCCAGTAGGTGACGGTTGTTGCTCTGGACTTGTGGCTTCTTTCCTTCTTTGATGGAGGGCTCGATCAATTTCCTTGCTGGTATATCCGTTTTCCATGAAGGCTGACCGTAAGTGATTTAGTTCATTTTGTAAGTAAGCCGGCTCGCAGATTTTGTTGGCTTTGTCCACCAAGGTTTTCATGACACCTCTTTTTTGCCTAGGATGATGGTTAGATTCCTTGTGGAGGTTCCGATCCGTATTAGTGTTCTTTCTATATACCTTGTGGCCCAGAGTCCCGTCCACCCGTTTAATAACTGACACATCCAGCAAATTTAGTTGACCATTGCTCTCTTTCTCCATCGTAAACTGTATCTTCGGGTTAAAGCCGTTCAGATATACCAAGAAGACATCCAGCTCTTCTTCACCATGCGTCCACACTACAAATGTGTCATCAACATAGCGGTACCATTTAACAGGCTTTTTTCTGGCAGTCTGCAGCGCTCGCTGTTCGAAGATCTCCATAAATAAATTGGCAACAGCTGGGCTGAGAGGGCTTCCCATCGCCACTCCGTCGATCAGTTCGCAAAACTCGTTGTTGTACTGGAAATAAGTTGTCGTCGGGCAGTGTTTAAATAAAGCCACTATGTTAGTCGGAAGCCACTCCATCAAAGAAGAAAAGAAGCCACAAGTCCAGAACAACAATGGTCACCTACTGGAAAAGTTTTCCTACCGTTCATTAATAAAGTCACGGACCGTATCTGGAAAGTTCTGGCCAAGTATGGGATCGAAACAATCTTCAGACCCACCAAGAAGATTAAGGAATATTTAAGAAGTGCAAAAGACGCCGGACACCCCCTAGTAACACCTGGGGTATACAAAATTCCATGCAGTTGTGGACAAGTATATATTGGAACAACAAAAAGAAGTGTAATCACCCACTTAACAGAACATAAAAGAAATTGTCCCTTAGGACACATAGAAAAATCGGCCGTAGCTGAGCATGTTTTTCGAGATGGGAACCACGAAATTAAATTTAATGAGTCAAGCGTTGTAGCACAAAAATCCAATTATCATGCGCGTATGTATAGAGAAGCAATAGAGATTCACAAACACCATAAAAATTTTAATAGAAAAGAGAAAGTTTTAAAGTTAGAGAAAATATGAATGTTGACGTTGCGCCAGCAGAATAACAATCGATTACTCTTAATCGATAGGCATACCGTCACCATCACGTGACGAATCGTGGGCCTCTCTATGCGCTCTATAAACACGAGAGTGCCTGGAGCCTCAGTGACAGTGGACGACCTCAGAAGATGTCTCCCGCAGATGGAGGCGAAGCGATAGGTGGAAATTTTATACATCGACCACGGGCTCTCAGCCCGGAATTTTCAACTGAAGATAACACCGGCCGTGAAAGCCAACATTGTATGATTAAAGGGGACATTCTTGCGATGCAAGCGCTGCAATGGAGCTGCAATTTGTGCAGCATTCCGTATGATCCGAATATAGTAGTTCATTTTCCCTAAAACTGACTGCAATTCTGCGATATTGCGAGGAACTGGTAGGTCTCGTACGGTTAACAAATGCCACTGAAGAGGATGTACACTGTACACCTTGACCGTTCATGACATGACCAAGATATTGCAACTCAGGTTTTAAAAAAACCACACTTTTCCAGTCTACACTTTCGTCCTGCCTCAGATAACACACAAAACAAAGCACGTAAATTTGCAATATGTCCTTCAGGTGTACGACCTGCTACTACAATATCGTTCAAAGTTTTACCAGTTTGGGACTTTTGCAGTGAGTTGTTCCAAATACCATTGGAAAATGGCGGGTGCGAAAGCACTGCCAAAAGGCAAACGCAAGTACTTAAACAAGCCCAAATGAGTATTTACTGTGCACACTTTTTGAGGTACTTCATCAAGCAGTATTTTAAGATAAGCGTTGCACAAATTTGTTTTTGAAAAATAGCGTCCAACACCTAATTTATCCATCGGATCCTCTCGATAAGCATCAATCACAGTTTGTGGGTTGACTGTAGACTTAAAGTTAACACAGAGGTCAACACAGAAGCGAATGCGGCCTGAAGGTTTGGGGAGCAAAACCGGTGGACTTTCCCACTGACTATCTGAGATGGACTCAGTAACTCCACTGTCCTGCAATTCTTTAAGTTTAGTGGCGACTTTGTCCCTTAATGCAATGGGGACACTTCTGACATGGCAAAATTTCGGCTGAGCATTGTCTTTCAGAGTCATATGTGTTAGCCTTGCCTAAACCTTCAAAAGAAAAAGAGTTCCGGGAATTCTTTTAGCAAGCTAGCTACACTGTGTTTTGAATTTAATGCAGACAATGACAAGAAACTGTCCGAAATATTAAAGCCAAACAAATCAAAAGAATCACGACCAAATATGTTCTCACACTCGCGTGACTGTAGCACTGTGAAAGTCACTGTTCAAGTATGCGTATGATACATAGCTGGCAAAGTATATGTTCTGACAACAGGAATGTCTTGTCCATTATAAGCCGTCAGTTGCGTGCTAGTTTTGGACAAGCGTGGGTAGCCTAACAATTCATATGTGTGGCGATTTAGCAATGTGACAGAATAACCCATCGCCCACTGAATTTCGCACACTTACCACAAATAAGTAAATGAATAAAAGGTTTGTTTGACTGGTGTATTATTGTAGAAGCTACACGCTTATCTGTTGCAAACTTGGAATATTGTGCACTAATGACATGGACCGTGTCCCTACATTTTTGTGAGTGGGCCGAAGTCTTATGTTTGTCCCGTTGCAAACATATGGATTGCACATGTCCTTTCCTCCCACGAGGGTAAACCTGAGCTTGTCGGGAGGGCCAGTCTTGGAGTTTGTGTCCTGTATAACGGAGAGGGCAAGACTTGATTCTGTTCGCCTGTGTAGCCGCCTGTTTAGCGAACTGCTCACGCGGTGTTGAAGGTTGTTTACTCGGTATGGCTAGCGCACGCCGCCGGTGCAGAATGGGGCGATCGCAACTAAGGGACTCAAGCCGGCAAATAACTGGCTGCTCAAATGTATGAGTCAACGAGGCACCAGAATCATACTGATCTAGCATTTGCACTACCTGCTGAAATGATGGATCAGACTGTTTCAAAATTTGTTTTGAGTTTGGCATCAGGCACATTGCACACTATCGCATCACGCAACATAATATCTGAATATAAAGCACCGTAAGCACATTTGAATTTGTATTTTCTTGTCATACCTTGCTAATCTGTTACCCATTCGAGATACGTTAGTTCTGACCGTTTTTGCAACTAAAGAATTCATACCTAGCTGCTACCACATACACTTGTTGGTCATAATAGTTTGTTAGTGAATCTACCACTGTGTCGTAAGCAAGTTCACTCGGAGTGGCGTTAGGAACAAGTTTTTTAATTAATCCGAACACTGCACTTCCTACCGCGGAGAATAGATAGTGAAGTTTCACAGTAGCTGCAACATTGTGGGCTATCGAACTGACGCACCCACTTGAGCCATTGTTCGTCTTGTTCACTAAGTTGTCGAAAAGGTGGTGCTCGTTCCGTCGGCTGCACAGCGTTGGCGAGTGGGTGCTGCACCGTGTTGAGTAGTGCTGACATCTTCTGCATCTGAAACTCAAAGATCTGCATTAATTGTCATTAATTGTGTGACATCTATCGCTTGCGGTGGTGGTGCCTGAGTAGGGGGTGTAACAGGTGATGTGGGCATGTTGTTAGACACAAATGCAACGAACATGCAAAAATATGTACAAAGAAATTTTCTGGAAAACCCACCTGAAAACACGAATTAGCAAAAACAAAGAGAAAATGTTAAAGCAATAAGTGCTCCTTGAATGTAAAGACAAGATAGAATTAAGGCGCCAGCAAAATATAAACAAAAAGTTCGTGGCCGTCGGGCACTGAGTTTGGAGGAGCCACGTCGCCAGTCGTCAGGTCTTGCTCACTCATCTGTTATAGGGTGCCAATAAGGGATGATGCGTTCTCGGAATTCTATACAGAAATTCAAGCCAATGACATTAGTAGTTTTATTTCAATAAAGCAGATTGACAATACTTAACTTTAATATATAAAGGTGTCGCAAGCGATGGGCTAAATGTAACATAAATCCGAGTTCTTGCTATACACAATGTTCAAACAAGCAATAGATACGAGTCACTACAATCTGATATCGTAGCACTCTCTGCTAGGCCATGCTAATGCTGTCCACTAATGTCTGGCCAAGGCTGGCAGGAGTGGCACTTACATTCACTTCTTGCAGAGGTCCCTCCTGGTGCGGCGCGGTGCTTGTCAGCGGGCTACTGGCTGACGTTTCCTCGCTGCCTCCTCTGGTATTGCGTTCTTCTTCTTCATTCCTGCGCTTGTGGTTACGCAAGAACATTCAGATCCGGAGAATGTGACGGCCAGTTGAGGCCCATGCCAACGGCCTTTGGGTCCCCAGAGCCAGAATGCGGTCTCCAAAGTGCTCCTCCGGGACGTCAAACGCGCTCCTGCTTCAGTGGAGGGTTACTTTGGAAAGTGGGGATGAAATCATTTTCCAAAACCTCCACCTACCGTTTGGTGGTCACTGTGCCATCAAGGAATATCGCACCAATTTTTTCGTGACTGGGCATTGCACACCGCACGGTCACAAGTTAAGGGTGAAGAGACTTGTCAATCGCGAAATGCCGTTTCTCAGTCCCCCAAATGCCTCATTTTTGCTTGTTGACGAAACATCCAATTGAAAGTGGGCATCGTCGCAAAACCAAACCATACATGCACATACTAATTCCCATCATGCCCTGCAGCCAACCGTGAAGTTTGAACGTCCTAACGCAAACCGTTCAAAAGTTATGACGATTTTATTTCATATAGTTCAATAATTGTCACCCTGTATTATGGTTCCACATATAAAAGTAGCCAGACAGACCCAAGAGGAATGGTTAACACCCAGTACACTTCTGTGGAGTATGTGCAAAACTCTTGAACCCGCTCTCCGTGTTGAACGAGCCCATGGTGCGACTTGTGTATTTTCCATTACATAAACTACCAGTGTCTTGAAGCTGCTGGTGCCATCGTGCAATGGTTCAAATGGCTCTGAGCACTATGGGACTTTACATCTGAGATCATCAGTCCCCTAGAACTGAGAACTACTTAAACCTAAAGAACCTAAGGACATCACGCACATCCATGCCCGAGGCAACGGCCGGCCACTTTGGGATGCCTTAAGCTGTAGGAACTGCAGCGCTGTATTATTCAAGAATATCTCGATGGACAGTTGTAACTTTATTGCACCCGTCGAAACGTAGAAGGCAGAATACCTCCTGTTGTTGTCGCCATCTCGGTTTGACGCACACAGGGTAATGCGTGAGATATGGAGCTAGCTGCAGCAGGCAGACCCATACCAGCCACCACATTAACAGGAAACTTACACCTGGCCCATAGTAAACTTCTTGCTTTGATGCGTAAGCAAAAATTCATCCCAGGTTTTTATTTTCACTCACGCAGTAAATACAGTCATGTGACACTGTCTGAATGATTTTGAAACACCCTGTGCTTTATAGAACGGTATCTGACCCGACAACAATTGGAAAGCACAATCGCATGACACGATAGTGGGGCGCAATTACAAATCTTTATCGAGCAGTGTAACGGTATTTTGATGATTTTGAGAAATGTTACGAGACTGAACCGTGTCTCTGATGTAAAAACGTGTTAACTAACAGTACCTCTGCGGTATTTATAAACTGTATTTCGGGACTACCTTGAAAAGTTTTCGGAACCATTGTATAATGAATGCTTAACGCACCCTGGCCACATGCGTATGATAAAGTGTCTACCGGAACCGTTACATTTTCATGTGTGATCTTCAGTTGGTTAATGTCGGTGAAGCGTTGTAACAATATATTCGAATATATTTCTGAACTATGCGCAACGTTTGTCGGAAACTCGCCGCGCTGGGTTTGCAGGTATCGTAGGAGGAATGATTAATATTAGGGGATATGACAGGAACGAATTTCCGGAGATAAAAACAAAAAAAAAGAGACCTACCAAACAAGAGCTCTAAAACGCATACCTTAATAGCAGTGAGCACTTCATCTTCGGCGCTGTGAAACAAATCTCTTCTATTGCAAGCTCATTGCTTCCCATACTTTGGGAGTAGTTAGTAAGGATCAGATCAAGAAAACATTGTCTGATGGTCGTGGGCTCTAAAATGCGTACCTTAAGAGCTATGAGACTTCTTTAGAAGAAGAGATGTGTTTCACAGTAACGGATATGTAAAGAAATTAAGCTACGTCGGGTCTGGTTAGTAGTTGGATGGGCGACCACCTCGGAATGCCAGGTGCCACTGGCTCAGGGACATGCAAATTCCCAATGTGGCATCCAGTGGAAAGACTTTCATCAAGCCGTTGAACCATATACTATTTGTAGCGAGGACGACGTAAATCACCGATTTCAGTTTGCAAAATGGCCGATACGCAAGATGAAAGAGAATCGTTGTTTCCACTACGACGGACTGTTTATGGACGAAGCTAATTTATATGCTAACGGAGAGTTATATAATCACAGATACTGATCAGGTCTCAACTCACACTGAAAATGGATCCATCGAAAGTAGTTGGCACATCGAAGATGATGGTTTAGTTTGAGATATAGGATTTTCGTATTGTTGGGCTCTTTTTCATTCAGCGTTCGCTGCCAGCAGCCTGTTATCTGTGGTTGTTGTTGTTGTGGTCTTCAGTCCTGAGACTGGTTTGATGCAGCTCTCCATGTTACTCTATCCTGTGCAAGCTTCTTCATCTCCCAGTACCTACTGCAGCCTACATCCTTCTGAATCTGCTTGGTGTATTCATCTCTTGGTCTCCCTCTACGATTTTTACCCTCCACGCTGCCCTCCAATACTAAATTGGCGATCCCTTGATGCCTCAGAACATGTCCTACCAACCGGTCCCTTATTCTTGTCAAGTTGTGCCACAAATTCCTCTTCTCCCCAATTCTATTCAATACCTCCTCATTAGTTATGTGATCTACCCATCTAATCTTCAGCATTCTTCTTCTTCTGTAGCACCACATTTCGAAAGCTTCTATTCTCTTCTTGTCCAAACTGTTTATCGTCCATGTGTTCCCTGCCGCCGTTGGATAAGCAGCTGCAGCAGCAAGTCGTAAACCCCTAGCTTACTTATTTGTTACATAGTTTAATTCTTAATTTCTTTGCATGTTTTTGGTACTTGCATTGTTTAATTTTTAAATTTCGGACGTATTATAGTATTTGAGAGTTGTAGCATCGCGCTTTAGTGTTTACTTCGTAGATTCTTACATAAATTGCTTGTGAGTTTCGTATAGGAGGTGTAATTTCGAGTTTTAGTTACTGTAATCGTAAATTCAGGCAGATTGTAGCGCAGTCGTTAGGCATTAGTACAGGTTAGTTAATACATTCTTTGCGTGTTTCGCTTGCGTTATCTAGGCACAGACTCGTGTTTCAGTAACTGTTGTTCAAACATCGATTAGAATGGACAGGGACTGCGATTGCTGTGTTCGGATGAAGGCTGAGTTGGCATCCCTTCGCTCACAGCTGCAAGCGGCGCTGACTTCGGTCGCGCAGCTGCAGGCTGTTGCCAATGGGCACCACTGTGGGGAGCCGGACTTGGGTATCACGGGGATGTCAACCTCGTCCCGTCTGTCCCCAGACCGGTCTGCCGCTGTGGTTGCCCCGGTTGCTGCCGGCAGTGGGGCTGAGCCCTCGCCTGCGGTTGATTGGGAGGACGTTCCAAGGCGTGGCAGGCAGCGAAAGACGTCCCCGGAGGCTGATCAGAAAGCCTCCCCGGTGCGTCTGACAAACCGGATTCAGGCACTGTCTCTGGCTGAGCCAGATGCAGCTGCCTGCCCTGTTTCAGAGGATCATTCTCAGCCTTCAAGGTCCGGGCAATCGCAGAGGGTGGGCTTGTTGGTATTTGGGAGCTCCTATGTTACTCGCGTAATGGGGCCCCTTAGTGATATGGCGGCTAAGGAGGGGAAGAAATCCAGTGTGCACTCTGCGTGCTATCTGGGAGGAGTCATTCCTGATGTGGAAAGGGTCCTTCCGGATGCCATGAAGAGCACAGGGTGCAGCCAGCTGCAGGTGGTGGCACATGTCGGAACTAATGACGTGTGTCGCTTTGGATCTGAGGAAATTCTCTCTGGATTCCAGCGGCTATCTGATTTGGTGAAGGCTGCCGGTCTTGATTACGAGATGAAGGCAGAGCTCAGCATCTGCAGCATCGTCGACAGAACCGACTGCGGACCTTTGGTGCAGGACCGGGTGGAGGGTCTGAATCAGAGGCTCAGACGGTTTTGCGACCGTGTTGGCTGCAGATTCCTTGACTTGCGCCATAGTGTGGTGGGGTTTCGGGTTCGGCTGAATAGATCAGGAGTTCACTACACTCAGCTGGCGGCTACACGGGTAGCGGAGGCTGTGTGGCGTGGACTGGGCGGTTTTTTAGGTTAGAAGGCCTCGGGAAAGTACGGGGTGGGCTGCAATCTCAAAGGGGGCATGGTAAATACAGGACGTGCATTGATCAAGGAACAGTCGGAATTGTAGTTGTAAATTGTTGTAGTTGTGCTGGGAAAGTCCCTGAGCTTCAAGCGCTAATAGAAAGCACAGAAGCTGAAATCGTTATAGGTACAGAAAGCTGGCTAAAGCCTGAAATAAGTTCTGCAGAAATTTTTACGAAGTCTCAGACGGTGTTCAGGAAAGGTAGATTAGGCAGGATTGGTGGTGGAATGTTTGTGTCTGTCAGTAGTGGTTTATCTTGTAGTGAAGTCGAAGTAGATACTCCGTGCGAATTGGTATGGGTGGAGGTTATACTTAACAGCCGAACTAAGTTAATAATTGGCTCCTTCTACCGACCCCCAGACTCCGATGATATAGGTGCGGAACAGTTCAGAGAAATTTTGAGTCTCGTAACAAATAAATACCCCACTCATACGGTTATAGTTGGTGGGGACTTCAACCTTCCCTCGATATGTTGGCAAAAATACTTGTTCATAAGCGGTGGTAGGCAGAAAATATCTTCCGAGATTGTCCTAAATGCTTTCTCCGAAAATTATTTTTAGCAATTAGTCCGCGAACCCACGCGAATTGTAAATGGTTGCGAAAATATACTTGACCTCTTAACCACAAACAATCCAGAGCTGATAGAGAGCATCATGACTGATACAGGGATTAGTGATCACAAGGTCGTTGTAGCTAGGCTCAATACCGTTTCTTCCAAATCCACCAGAAAAAAACGAAAAATAATTTTACTTAAAAAAGCGGATAAAGTGTCACTAGAAGCCTTCCTAAGAGACAATCTCCATTCCTTCGGAACTGACTATGCAAATATAGACGAGATGTGGCTCAAATTCAAAGATATAGTAGCAACAGCAATTGAGAGATTCACAGCTCATGAATTGGTAAGAGATGGAAAGGATCCCCCGTGGTACACAAAACAGGTCCGAACGCTGTTGCAGAAACAACGGAAAAAGCATGCGAAGTTCAGAAGAACGCGAAATCCCGAAGATCGGCTAAAATTTACAGACGCGCGAAATTTGGCACGCACTTCAATGCGAGATGCCTTTAATAGGTTCCACAACGAAACATTGTCTCGAAATTTGGTAGAAAATCCGAAGAAATTCTGGTCGTATGTAAAGTACAAAAGCGGCAAGACGCAGTCAATACCTTTGCTGCGCAGTGCCGATGGTACTGTTATCGACGACTGTGCCGCTAAAGAGGAGTTATTGAACGCAGTTTTCCGAAATTCCTTCACCAGGGAAGACGAATGGAATATTCCAGAATTTGAAACACGAACAGCTGCTGGCATGAGTTTCTTAGAAGTAGATACCTTAGGGGTTGCGAAGCAACTCAAATCGCTTGATACGGGCAAGTCCTCAGGTCCAGATTGTATACCGATTAGGTTCCTTTCAGATTACGCTGATACAATAGCTCCCTACTTAGCACTCATATACAACCGCTCGCTCACCGATAGAGTGATATCAGGTGTTCCCCAGGGAAGCGTTCTGGGACCTCTGCTGTTCCTGATCTATACAAATGACCTGGGTGACAATCTGAGCAGTTCTCTTAGGTTGTTAGCAGATTATGCTGTATTTTACCGTCTAGTAAGGTCATCCGAAAACCAGTATCAGTTGCAAAGTGATTTAGAAAAGATTGCTGTACGGTGTGTCAGGTGGCAGTTGACGCTAAATAACGAAAAGTGTGAGATGATCCACATGAGTTCCAAAAGAAATCCGTTGGAATTCGATTACTCGATAAATAGTACAATTCTCAAGGCTGTCAATTCAACTAAGTACCTGGGTGTTAAAATTACGAACAACTTCAGTTGGAAGGACCACATAGATAATATTGTCGGGAAGGCGAGCCAAAGGTTGCGTTTCATTGGCAGGACACTTAGAAGATGCAACAAGTCCACTAAAGAGACAGCTTACACTACACTCGTTCGTCCTCTGTTAGAATATTGCTGCGCAGTGTGGGATCCTTACCAGGTGGGATTGACGGAGGACATCGAAAGGGTGCAAAAAAGGGCAGCTCGTTTTGTATTATCACGTTATAGGGGAGAGAGTGTGGCAGATATGATACACAAGTTGGGATGGAAGTCATTACAGCATAGACGTTTTTCGTCGCGGCGAGACCTTTTTACGAAATTTCAGTCACCAACTTTCTCTTCCGAATGCGAAAATATTTTGTTGAGCCCAACCTACATAGGTAGGAATGATCATCAAAATAAAATACGAGAAGTCAGAGCTCGAATAGAAAGGTTCAGGTGTTCGTTTTTCCCGCGCGCTGTTAGGGAGTGGAATGGTAGAGAGATAGTAGGATTGTGGTTCGATGAACCCTCAGCCAAACACTTAAATGTGAATTACAAAGTAGTCATGTAGATGTAGATGTTTCACTTCCATACATGGCTACACACCATATAAAACTTTCAGAAACAACTTCCTGACGCTTAAATCTATACTCGATGTTAACAATTTCTCTTCTCCAGAAATGCTTTCCTTGCCATTGCTAGTCTACATTTTATATCCTCTCTACTTCGAACATCATCAATTATTTTGCCCCCCAAATAGCAAAACTCCTTTACTACTTTAAGTGTCTCATTTCCTCATCTAATTCCCTCAGCATCACCCGACTTAATTCGACTACATTCCATTATCCTCCTTTTGCTTTTGCCGATGTTCATCTTATATCTTCCTTTCAAGACACTATCCTTTCCGTTCAACTCCTCTTCCAAGTCCTTTGCTGTCACTGACAGAATTACAATGTCATCGGCGAACCTCAAAGTTTTTATTTCGTCACCAAGGAATTTAATACCTACTCCGAATTTTTCTTTTGTTTCCTTCACTGCTTGCTCAATATACAGATTGAATAACATCGGGGAGAGGCTACAACCCTGTCTCACGCCCTTCTCAACCACTGCTTCCCTCTGATGTCCCTCGACTCTTATAACTGCCATCTGGTTTTTGTACAAATTGTAAATATCTTTTCGCTCCCTGTATTTTACCCCTGCCACCTTTAGAATTTGAAAGAGAGTATTCCAGTCAACACTGTCAAGAGCTTTCTCTAAGTCTACAAATGCTAGAAACGTAGGTTTGCCTTTCCTTAATCTAGCTTCTAATATAAGTCATAAGGTCAGTGTTGCCTCACGTCTTCCAGTATTTCTACAGAATCCAGACTGATGGTCCTCGAGGTTGGCTTCTGCTAGTTTTTCCATGCGTCTGTAAAGAATTCGTGTTAGTATTTTGCAGCCGTGACTTATTAAACTGATGTGTAGTCAAACAAAAATGCGCTGTCGATGCCGCTGTCTGAAGACTGTACATTTCCAACCTTCTTTCAGCGGGAGTGCCACCTCGTTACAAGCTAAGCGTCCGGGCATACAGAGATACAATTTTCAACGGCGATGGATAGGTCGTGGAGCCGGCCGCGGTGGTCTCGCGGTTCTAGGCGCGCAGTCCGGACCCGTGGGACTGCTACTGTCGCAGGTTCGAATCCTGCCTCGGGCATGGATGTGTGTGATGTCCTTAGGTTAGTTAGGTTTAAGTAGTTCTCAGTTCTAGGGGACTAATGGCCACAGCAGTTGAGTCCCATAGTGCTCAGAGCCATTTGAACCATTTGAGAGGTCGTGGAGGTCCGGTGAAGCGATCACAATGTTTCCGGACTTACGTTCATTATATTCCTATCTGTGGGGACATACTGTGTATTCTGTGAAGATCAGAAGCCTTGTTCGCCTCAGGAAGTGGATTTCTGATACTTGGACTAACATTCCTTTTCATCTACTTAAAGTTGGTAGATGGTAGATATCGAAATAAAGGACAGAGGGATAGAGAGGCAATTAAAATCGCTCAAAAGAGGAAAGGCCGCTGGACCTGATGGGATACCAGTTCGATTTCACACAGAGTACGCGAAGGAACTTGCCCCCTTTCTTGCAGCGGTGTACCGTAGGTCTCCAGAAGAGCGAAGCGTTCCAAAAGATTGGAAAAGGGCACAGGTCATCCCCGTTTTCAAGAAGGGACGTCGAACAGATGCGCAGAACTATAGACCTATATCTCTAACGTCAATCAGTTGTAGAATTTTGGAACACGTATTATGTTCGACTATAATGACTTTTCTGGGGACTGGGAATCTACTCTGTAGGAATCAGCATGGGTTTCGAAAAAGACGGTCGTGTGAAACCCAGCTCGGGCTATTCGTCCACGAGACTCAGAGGGCCATAGACACGGGTTCACAGGTAGATGCCGTGTTTCTTGACTTCTGCAAGACGTCTGACACAGTTCCCCACAGTCGTTTAATGAACAAAGTAAGAGCATACGGACTATCAGACCAATTGTGTGATTGGATTGAGGAGTTCCTAGATAACAGAACGCAGCATGTCATTCTCAATGGAGAGAAGTCTTCCGAAGTAAGAGTGATTTCAGGTGTGCCGCAGGGGAGTGTCATACGACCGTTGCTATTCACAATATACATAAATGACCTGGTGGATGACATCGGAAGTTCACTGAGGCTTTTTGATGATGATGCTGTGGTGTATCGAGAGGTTGCAACAATGAAAAATTGTACTGAAATGCAGGAGGATCTGCAGCGAATTGACGAATGGTGCAGGGAATGGCAATTGAATCTCAATGTAGACAAGTGTAATGTGCTGCGAATACACAGAAAGATAGATCCCTTATCATTTAGCTACAAAATAGCAGGTCAGCAACTGGAAGCAGTTAATTCATAAATTATCTGGGAGTACGCATTAGGAGTGATTTAAAATGGAATGATCATATAAAGTTGGTCGTCGGTAAAGCAGATGCCAGACTGAGATTCATTGGAAGAGTCCTAAGGAAATGCAATCCGAAAACAAAGGAAGTAGGTTACAGCACGCTTGTTCGCCCACTGCTTGAATACTGCTCAACAGTGTTTTTTCCACCATATTTCTCGATCTGTACAAAATGCGATATAACTCGAGGACGAATAAAGCCATGCTCAATAGAAAGGTACCCTTGTTTTTCTCGTGTAATGCCCTATCTGTTTGATGTGTCACATGACGATATTCCAATTCGAAAATTGCGAGTTTCATCCAAAATCGCACCTTCCAAAATGACCGCCATGTCTCACAAATTACCCCCTCGCCGATCTCATACTACTTCACATTAATTTTTTTATTCATTCGTCTGTTTTTTTTCTGGAGGTGTGGTTCCATGGCTATGCATTACAAGGTACAGCGATTTATAGAAACACTTCTGGCCACCAAGGTGGAGGGACCATAACTTATAACAACCGTACGGCTCCGACGTTTATAAAGGTGACACTAATCTCCGCAGAATACATACAGAAAATCAACCCACTGTATTGGAATGCTTACAACATCTGTGTAAGGTACACTGCCAATGGGACAGTCTCCCACTGCACAATTACCTGAATACCCGATTGGCCTTCAAGCTCTTCACCAACTATCTTGGTCAGCTATTCACCTGTCCGTCTTTGTGTATTTGTGCAACATAATAGGTCTATTGTGTTCTGCACTGTCACCATCAGACCTTGGCCGATTGCAGCGTTAGGTACAAGAGTCGTGGAACACTGTTTCTGAAGATTGGACCCCACACTTCTGTCCTCCACTTCTTTCTAGATTGATGGGTTGTATACTTGGTATTGCGTTCTACTGAACATCACTTAAGCTGTTAACCTTAAGTATTTCCGAAATCATTTAAGATTATCGTGATACAGCTTTCAGCCAAGTGAATTCTAAATAAGTCTTAAATAAAAACGTTTCATGTTACATACGTTTATCATTAAAGAGATATCAGTACCAACTTACATTTTTAAAGGAACTTCTGCTACAATTTTACATTTGAATAATTAAATATTTTACACTCTTCAAAACAATGGGCTAAAACTGGCAAAGAACGTGCCTGTACCTTACGCTATACAGATTTTCGAAACGGTGTGCAGTTAATAACATTGAAACATTCACAGTTGACATTGCTAAATTGTATTGTGAGAATGATCACCTCGAAGATAAATCTTGTGGCGATGTTATGCTGGATGATAATATTGGTACTTCTGCATGTTTTCTGGAATATGAGGTTCGGAGGCTTAATGACCATCTCCAAGTGGATAGAATGAAAGGGTTAAATCATGAGGAGCATCTTAGTAATTGTACACAGGTGGGGATCAGATACTGAAGAGTTGATGCAAATAGATTATAGATGCTGCAATAATACGGCTCGAGTAGGATAAAACAAGGCTATTTACCTGGTAGAAAGTGAAATGGAAGTGCTTACAAAAGCATATGGAAGTGGCATTCAGCTGAAATACGCCACGGGCAGCCAGTGTTATTTGTTGATGGATGTACAGTCGCTCAAACGAACTGATATTTTGAAGGATAGTCGTAAAAGAGCGGATTATGTCTCCAATGGTGGGGTTGGAACATACCGAATTCGTTGGATGGTGTGGCGTATTGGTGTGGAGGACAGGGAAAACCATTTGATGTTGTGTTACACTTATTAGAATAGATCGGTTGAGGCAAGTTAAGAGAGATTTCTTTGGTTGGACGAGGCGTTCAGAGGATGTTGTTGTAGGAAACTACTGAATTTGCAAAGGGGTCGGGAAGACAGGTTTTTTATTTCTCACTGCCTATAGAGATCAAAAGCAAAACTTTATTTCCTTTCAGCACTTTTACGACAAAGTCACTGAGGTTCAACATTTTGAACATTTTCTGTCCTCCTTATATGACGTGACGTATTTCTTATTTTCGTATGAAGGCATGAACATCCGCTAAAGTTAAAGATGAATTTGATTTTCGAAAAAAAGAAGTCGTAATTTCAAATTACTTTGGTGAAACAAAGTGGAATCTCTCTCATTCCCATCTACGAGCAGCAGAAATTATTAAAACTATGTTCCGAAAACGACGCTGTTACCGATATCTCTGTAACTTATGTAACTACAACGAGAGAGTGCACGTCATTTAGTAGAGGAGTTTTTATAATTCGTATGGCTGTACGGAGGGTTAATGTATCTTAAACGCCAAGTTTGTCACATTGTCAACAAGGGACTGAAACACATGAAGTCAATATCACACGTGAAATCTTCTTTATTTGAATTAATAACTATTTACGGCATGCAGTCTGGCAATCTTCAGATCATAAAACATTCTTGATTAATGTTAATACCATTATGGCTTCACACACCGTGAAAATCATTTTTAAAATCAAATATCGTGGGCTAGGGCCTCCCGTCGGGTAAACCGGTCCCCTGGTACAAGTTCTTTTTAGTTGACGCCACTTCGGCGACTTGCGTGTCGAGGGGGATGAGATGATAAGGACAACAGAACATCCAGCCCTTGAGCTGAGAAAATCTCCGACCCAGCAGGGAATCGAACCCGGGAGTCTTTGCATAGCATTCCGTCCCGCTAACGACTCAGCTAGAGGGGCGGACCTTGAAATGATAGAATCCATAATGACACATTTGAAATAACGAAGTAATGACGATACTGACTGTCTCAGTTACTATGTGGTAACGGCATGACGCTTGTTTTATGACCAAGAACGATAAGAAGATGTTTTTAATTGCATCATGTATGGATGCTGTTATATTAAATAATATTTTAACTAGGTTTGAAGCCATAATGGCATGAACACTTATAACGATTGTTAGCCGAAACTATTAATCAATCCAAATGAAGAAGATTTCATTTGCGATCTTGACTTCATGGGTTTCAATATCTAACATTAAAAAAAAGTATCTTGAACGGTTACGGAAATAAGCTCGCAGAAAAAATATGTCATAACATTAAAGGAGCACTTTTTTTTGCTTTGAAGCGCTATAGATGGTGAAGACCTGGTGCATGGCGGTCATCTGGCTGTCCAACGAAGTGGTGTGTACGATGTGCGAATCGGATAAGCCGAATCAGTGCAGTAAGATAGGTGACGGAGGCGTTACACAACGGCAAAACGAACAACCCCAGATGGGTGTCCTCGCCAACAATGCCATACCATAATTTCAGTTTTTCACAACGGCAGAAGAAAGTTATCGTGTTTGGACGTACTCCCGAGCACAGCGACACTAAAATTGCCAGAGTTGGCGTATGAAGGCCCATTGTGCAAAGTATCTTTAAGGAATGGCGTACCACTTACAGCCAAGTGAAACAGCGTAATAACAATGACAGTAAAAAGATACTTTCCTCTAGGGAACGGAGATGGGTTTCACTCACTGTGATAGTCGGTTTCTGTTATGTCCGCACTATAACACAACAAATATTCCGTGATAACCAAATTTATTTGACCTTCTGTCGATCAAAACAAAACTTAAGTTCGACTACACAACACTTGGCTGGCTGTAGCGCCAAGGAGAAACCAGAATCACTAGTAGAGAATACAAGTCCAAACCACTGCCAACCAGTCGACACCGACGCGTCGCAAGTTTCCAGCCAGGGAGGCCACAGTACGGTTAGGTTGTCGTGAATCCAGCAGCCTGGTAGTAACACAGTCATCGGCGAAGATTGAACCGGTTAAAGGGGCAGAGGGAGCTCGCTTAAATCCGCAGGTGCGGCCAATCAGAGTGTTGGTAGATGGCGCCCTTGTACGGTTGCTCACTCTGGTGGCAAGGGCAGCGCCGCCAGGATAATCCGTATGGATAGTGGTGTGTACGCTGCGGCTAACCCCACGACGACGCGTTCACTTGCGCCAGTGGTTGACATCGTGTGTGGCGCCAGCGGTACTCGCTGTATGCCGCGCGTGTTGTATCACACCGCGCCGAGTTGACGCCTGCTGTGCGCCGGCCGATACGACAGTTTCCAACTTGCCAGGAATTGCAGATATCAGAGAATGCAGGTCCATCTCAATCAATTTCTGAGCGGCAAATGAGGACGGAACTGCATGAAAAGGGCAGAACCACTTCTCACAGAGGCACATAAAGATACAAGTCTACAGTGGGCCAAACAGGACACAAACTGCGCGACAGCTGGTTGGCGGCTTGTAGTGAGTTCGGATGAGTATGGTGGAAATTGTGAAGTGTTCCGAAGACTCAATGACGCCTTTAATCTGCGCTGTGTGAATGATGTGCTTTAGATCGGAATTGGTTCTGTCATGTTTTGGTGGTGTTTTTCGTACTACTGTGACTTGGGACCACTAGTTCAGATTCCCGTGAGTGTGTAGCAGAATGTTCATTTCAACATTCTCGGTGGCCAAGTGTTGCCGTTTTCCGTACATCTTCGTGATGAATATGCTGCGCACTCTCTCCTCTTCGAAGATAATACAGATATGGTATACTTGCAGAAACCTGTTGTCTCTCTTCCTTGCCGATTCGAGGAGACTATTATCTTGGCTGCATGCTGCCTTAGATGGTATTAGCGCATTGTCTCCGGGGTGACAATCTTCTTGCCTGGTGAGATTATTTGCGTTTAAAAGCTTGGTGGCTCCCTCTACATATAAGATAGGCTATCTATTGCCAAGGTCGCTAACGCACGCCTGTTCGTGACCCTTGGTTCGGAGGTAGCCGGTTCCAGTACAGATGGTAAAAAAAAAAAAAAAAATTCGCCGCAGACATTTCGCCAACAAGGCGAGTAAAGCAGGTAACCAGACTTTGCGTGAATGACCTGTGTTAATCTCCAAAACCTCTCTGCTGCGTCTCGTGGAATAAGAGGATATGACGCTGTTGATGGTGAATCGTCGGTCGAATGGGGACTTTAAGCGTGGAGGTATAATGTGCTGCTATTCGAGAGGAGCACAGGATGTGCCGACGCCGGGTTGCACCACCGGCTAATTTTCACCATCATACAACACAAACATGAATCACTATATGCGCAATCCATTACAATCATCTACACTTGACAGATACACAGAAGACATAACATACAATTGTCGTTTGTGTTTTTATGGTCTTCAGACCGAAGACTAGTTTGATGAAGGTCATCACGCTATTGCATCCTATGCGAGACTTATCTCAAAATATCTACTGAACTGCCACGGTCGCTAACGCATGTTTGTTTGGGACCCTTGGTTTGGAGGTAGCCCGTACCAGTTCAGATGGTGGAAAAAATTTTCGCCGCAAATATTTCGACAACTAGGTGGGTAAAGGAGGTAACATAAAGTTCCTCAAAACCAGTCTTTGCGTCAATGCCATGTATTAATCTCCAGAACCTCACCGCTGTGTCTCATGGAATTATACCATATGACGATGTTAATGGTGATCTGTCGGTCGAATGAGGACGTTAAGTGTGGACATCTCATGTGCTGCTATACGAGAGGAGTAGACGATGTGCCGACACCAGGTTTCACCACCTGCTAATTTTCACCATCATACAACAAAAACACGAATCACTCTATGGACAATTCCTTACAATTATCTACACTCGACAGATACACAGGAGACATAACATACACTTGTCGTTTGTGTTTTAATGGTCTTCAGTAAGAAGACTAGTTTGATGCAGCTCTCCAAGCTATTGTATCCTGTACGAGACTGATCTCAAAATAACTACTGTAACCTGCATCCATTTGACGTACATACTGTATTCATCTCTTGGTCTCCCTCTACAAATTTCAGACCGCACGCTTCCCTCCAACACTAAATTGAGGTTTTATGTATGCAGACTGAAGCGGTGATTCAAAATTTTTACCAATTCCGTGAATCGAACCTGTGCCTCCTGCTTACTAAACAGGTGCATTAGGTACTAAGTCTCCTTGGCACAGCGGTTCACACAACTGCACGGATTACACTTGCCCGCCTCCCTCGACGATCCATATTTTGACGGCCATCCCAGTCTACTTTAAACTCAGCTAGTATGGTTTATAAGGAAAGATTAAGTTGTGTGTTTCTCATTCAGATATCCCATTTGAATATTAGCTATGTGTCATAATTTTTGATGGCTTGTGCAACAAGGGGAAGCGTCTACCATCAAGTGTCGGAATTCCATAGCAGCAGGGCCGGACCTTATCGCTCCATTACATTGCTACTATCGTTGGTTCTGTGCTCACAACTGTTATGAGAACATGAAATCGTTATGTTCAGGAGAATCACATCCAACGCCATGCAAGGCTGCACGCGACTAGAACACGTGAGGTGAGGATAGACTTTTGTTCATTCGACCATGGAGAATGGTACCTTGTGTCAAGAAGTGGGCTTGTTTGCTGTAAGACAAGTATCCACTTGGACTGTGCGACGACATGTGGAGCGCCTTGGCGTGTTAACACTGTGACCATTGTTGTGGCTTCCCTTGATGTGGCAACAGAAAGAGGTGCGCCGACAGTGGTGGGCTCAGGGACGACACTGGACACAAAAGATGCCCAACGTCGTCTTTTCGAAAAGAATCCCAATGCCTCGTACAGCATCTCGATGGGCAGACGTAGAGAGTCAGCTAAAAGAGTTGAAACAAAATAAATCGGCAGGTTCAGATGGAAGCCCAATTCGGTTTTACGAAGAGGCGTCACTGGCTCCTTACTTAGCATGTATTGCAAATGTCTCGACCAATGCAAAGTGCCAAGCGACTGAAAAAAAGCGCAGGTGACGCATATATATAAGAAGGGTAAAAGAACAGACTCGCAAAATTACAGACCAATATCCCTAACTTCTGGTTGCTGGATATCCTTGAACACATTCTCTGTTCGAATATATTAAATTTTCTTGCGAGTGAGAAGTTTATGTCCACGATTCAGCGTGGTTTTATAAAGCATCGCTCGGGGGAATGCAGCTTGCCCTTTTCTCACATAATATACTGAGAACTATGGATGGAGGGCAACAAGCAGATTCCATATTTCTGGATTCCCGTAAAGCACTTGACAAAGCGCCCCACTGCAGACTGTTAACGAAGGGGCGAGCATATGGGATACGTTCACATGTATGAGAAACACTCGAAGAAATCTTAAATAATAGAACCCGTATATTGTCCTTGACGGCAAGTGTTCATCAGAGGCAAGGGTATCGTCGAGAGTGTCCTATGGAAGTGTTACGGGACCGCTGTTGTTCTCTATATACGCAACTGATTTGGTGAACAGAGTGAGCAGCAATCTGCAGTTGTTTGCTGATAATGCCGTGGTGTTGGATAAAGTGTCGCAGTTGAGGGCTCTAGGAAGATACAAGACGACTTAAACAAAATTTACAATTGAGGTAATGAATGACAGCTAGCTCTGAATGTGGGAAAATTGAAGTTAATGCGGACGATTGTCATTTCGTTGGTACAAATCAGCTGTAGCGGAACACGTTTTCAGAGACGGTGATCACGAAATAAAATTTAGTGAGACAAACGTGATAGATAGGACCTCACATTATTAAACCCGCATGTATAGAGAAGCTATAGAGATCTCCAAGCACGAAAATAATTTTAACAAAAAAGAAGAAGGATTAAAACTAGACAAGATATGGCGGTCGACTTTGTACCAACGAAGTGTCAATCGATTACCTGTAATCGAGGAAGATGGCACTATCCAGTGATAGTTTTAAAGTCGAAAGCATGTGATGAGTGGTGGCGCCATCTAAGCGCTCTATATAAGCGGGACCTCTAGCGCCTAGCAGCCAGTCGGCGACTCATCTCAAAAGATGTTGCACGCAGTAGGCAACGAAACATCAGGAAGGAGAAGAAGTGTTATGTATGGACCACGGCAATTCAGCCCGGAAGTTTTAATTAATGAAGTGAGATGTTCCTCGCATAAGACTGTCCGAATAAAATGGGGAGTCTTGAGCAGGTTGTCCCTATACGAATCGCCCCTACGTCCTATCCATTTATTTCCATTTCTTCCTCTTTCCCTGTGGGATATAATTTGGCTTTTTTCTGAGCATTGTAAAACTAAAACGGCACAGGATTGTCATACTGACAAAGTGGTGCCAATTCAGCCAGAATTTAGACTGTATGTAATACCCTGAACTTAGACCATTACTGCTACGTAATGTTTAGTTTGATTACAAGACAACGAAAGATAGTTATGGTGAAAACTAAAGGTAGTTTGAAAGCTGAGATTATCATTGACACGACATACTAGAAAGAAGAACTGTATGCAGGAACTGTGGGAAACAAACAATTAATGAATACCTCCAAAAGTTCATGACGAAGCGGTGTTTTACATTGTTTTCGCTGGGATGCAGCATATCCCAGTAGCAAATATCTAAACTACTGGTCATTAAAATTGCCACACCAAGAAGAAATGCAGATGATAAACCGGTATTCATAGGACAAACATATTATACTATAATTGACATGTGATTACATTTTCACTTAATTTGGGAGCATAGATCCGGAGAAATCTGTACCCAGAACAACAACCTCTGGCTCTAATAACGGCCTTGATACGCCTGGAGATTGAGTCAAACAGAGCTTGGATGGCGTTACAGGTACAACTGCCCAAGCAGCTTCAACACGATACCACAGTTCATCAAGAGTAGTGACTGACGGGCCAGTTGCTCGGCCACCATTGACCAGACCTTTTCAGTTGGTGAGAGATCTGGAGAATGTGCTGGGCAGGGCAGCAGTCGAACATTTTCTGTATGCAGAAAGGCCCGTACAGGACCTGCAAGATGCGGTTGTGCATTATCCCGCTGAAATGTAGAGTTTCGCAGGGATCGAATGAAGGGTAGAGCCACGGGTCGTAACACATCTGAAATGTAACGTCCACTGCTCAAAGTGCTGTCAATGCGAACAAGAGGTGACCGAGACGTGTAACCAACGGCACCCCATACCACCACGCCGGGTGATACGCCAGTATGGCGATGACGAATACACGCTTCCAATGTGCGTTCACCGCAATGTCGCCAAAGACGGATGCGACCATCATGATGCTGTAAACAGAACCTGGATTCATCCGAAAAAAAATAACGTTTCGCCATTCGTGCACCCAGGTTCGTCGTTGAGTACACCATCGCAGGCGCTCCTGACTGTGATGCAGCGTCAAGTGTAACCGCAGCCATGGGTTCCGAGCTGATAGTCCATGCTGCTGCAAACGTCGTCGAACTGTTCGTGCAGATGGTTGTTGTCTTGCAAACGCCCCCATGTGTTGACCCAGGGATCGAGACGTGGCTGCACGATCCGTTACAGCCATGCGGATAAGATGCCTGTCATCTCGACTGCTAGTGATACGAGGCCCTTGGGACCCAGCACGGCGTTCCGTATTACGCTCCAGAACCCACCGATTCCATATTCTGCTAACAGTCATTGGATCTCGATCAACGCGAGCAGCAATGTCGCGATACCATAAACCGCAATCGCGATAGGCTACAATCCGACCTTTATCAAAGTCGGAAATGCGCTCCTCCTTACACAAGGCATCACAACAACGTTTCACCAGGCAACGCCTGTCAACTGCTGTTTGGGTATGAGAAATCGGTTGAAAACTTTCCTCATGTTAGCAAGTTGTAGGTGTCGCCTCCGACGCCAACCTTGTGTGAATGCTTTGAAAAGCTAATCATCTGCATATCACAGCATCTTCTTCCTGTCGGTTAAATTTCGCGTCTGTAGCACGTCATTTTCGTGGTGTAGCAATTTTAATGACCAGTAATGTAACTATCCAATGTTTATATCTTACTTGTCTCCCCTGTCCCGTTACTATGATATGCATAATGCCAACTTGACTTACGTTGGAGAGTATTTTTGCAGGGAATAAAAAAGGTTTGTAAATGTAAAAAAAATAATGTTACTGAGAGCGTGAGACCATTTCGCAGAAAGATACACATACGTACTTTCTTGTACTCTGGCTATTTCTCTACGTCGACCGTAAACCGCGGTGCCCAGTGTTTCCCTTCGGAAGACGAGGAGAGGGGTCTAGTCTTAACGTAGTTAAGAGATCGTTCGTACCGGTCGCACCGGAACAATAGCCGAACAATTACGACGACCGGTTTCTCATTAGGCGAGGCCTTGGCGCACGCCACTTCACAAATTGGCGTCTCGGCGGGGCTCGCTTGCTCGCTGATAAGCTGCAACGGAGCCGCCTGCCCAAGGGCCGCATGCATACAGATGGCACGGAAGCGCGCAGACACACACGGCTCGCTCGGCCGGGCCGTCCGCACTCGCAGTGAGCCGGTAATTGGTGCGCTTCTACACGCATAGGCCCGGGAGTCTCCTGTCCCGGTCTTAGGCGCCTACCTCAGTTGCTGTTTAATGTTTAGTGCTCCACTCCCGACGTTTCTGTCGGTTCGTATGGTGAATTGCAGAGTACGGCTCCGGGGCAGTCACACCAGCGTAACGTATACCAGTAAGACTGACGAAATGCGATGGTCTTCAGATGACTTTCTTCGCCTCAATATTTCACTACCTGTACGCTGTGCAGAGTACTTATGTCAGAAATACACTGTGGAGGATTAAGAATTTATAACGCAAAGCTAGAGTCCCAATAAATGAAGGTTTGTGCACCTATTCCGCGGACTGTATGGCACTGTCGGCTGAGACACCTCGAGAAGGAGGATCAACCGCCTAATCGGAAAGGTTTTCTTTCTCCACACACAATGGCCGTTTTCCTCGAAGTGAGTGTGACTGGAGAAGAATGCTGAAGATTATAAGGGTAGATAGCGTAATCAATGAGGAGCTACTGAAAAGAGGTGGAGAGAAAAGAAAATTGTGGCACAACGTGACCAAAAGAAGGGAATTGGTTGATGGGCACAATCTGAAACATCAAGGAAATGTTCAGTTTAGTACCAATGAAATGACACAATTTCAGGGGTTCCACTGGTCGCATGCAGATATGGTTTTGTGTGTCAATGCGTCATATCCTACTCCCTCAAATCTGTATCCATGTCCTCCTTCTGCCCCTCTGACTGTCCATCTCTTCTTCCCCCTTTTCACTCCACATTGTCACCTCCAGCCCAACAGAAGGTTGCTCGTTCTTATCAATAGAGTACTTCTTTCCAAAAAAAATTGGTTCAGATGGCTCTGAGAACTATGGACTTCTCATCGGAGGTCATCAGTCGCCTAGAACTTAGGACTACTTAAACCTAACTAACCTAAGGACATCACACGCATCCATACCCGAGGCAGGATTCGAACCTGCGACCGTAGCGGTCCGCGGTTCCAGACTGAAGCGTCTAGAACCACTCGGTCATAACGGTCGACTACTTTTTTCCAGATAGTAACATGTGGACGACGTGTGGTGGAAATCGATCCACAGTTTTAAGAGGAGCTTTCAAGCCACGTGTTTTCCAAAGTAAGTACGTGTCACATTTTTTTCACATATATTTAACGTATTTCACTGATACTTCTCCACATATTCCACCTCTAACTGTAGCGAATTTCGTTCTGCAGATTCGATTTAATATTGCTCAGTCTCTATTACGTCATGTCTCTTATGTGTCACTCAATGAAATAATTTTGTACGTACATTCAACTGCTTATGTCGATACTGTCTGTACAATGTGTTGCGAACAGAGTTAGCAGCAAAGAAGTAATGAATTTAAACGTCTTGCATGATAAGTCACTTTTTGATGTATCTCATTCCTTATGACCTCATAACACCTGACTTGCGTGTCGTGCAACGATATAATTCTACAGGTACATTCAGTGGTATATGAGAATACTGTTTGCAAAATGTGTCGTGAATACAGTTAGTATGTAAAGTAGTAATAAACTAAAATGTCACGCCTTATGCGGCGTATTTACGGCATGAACAACGAGAATAGACTAATCGATGAAGTTTCTTCCTTTCATAATTTCGTGGGAGTTGTTAGCGGGAAGAAGTTTCGTACAGGTTTGAAATTATTTATAAAACTTGTTGGAGGTCACCAAGTACCCTCCAGCGGCAGAGGGCTGCGACTTGCACCAATGAAGCGGGAAAGTCGACAGAGCTATACCCAACACATGTAATACTAAGTGCTTGCTCACTGACAGCGCTAAGTGCTACGATACTGGATGATAAAATCTGAGAACACGCGCATCATGAGCTACACTAATTTTCACCCCCACTCTCACCTCTTTCATAGACAGGTGGTTCCTACAACCACAGCGATTGTATCCCGACAGTAAGTGATATGTCTACAGAGTTTTGATTAAATCGGTCCAGTGGTTTAGGAGAACATGTGCAAAACATATACAGACATACAATGAAGTGACAAAAGTCATAAGGTACCTCCTAATATCGTGTAGGCCTCATTTTGCCCGGTGTAGTTCAGCAACTTGACGTGGCAAGCAGTCCAGAAGTCGTTTGAAGTCCCTGCAGAAATTTTGAGCCACGCTCCCTCTATATCCGTCCACAAATAGGGAAGGGTTGCCGGTGCAGGATTCTGTGCACGAACTGACCTCTCGATTATATCCCATAAATGATGAATGGGATTCACTCGGGCGATATGGGTGGCCAAACCATTCGCTCGAATTGCCCAAAATGTTCTTCGCGCCAATAGCGAACAACTGTAGTCCGGTGACATAGTGCAGTCATCCATAAAAATTCCATTGTTGTTTGGGAAAATGGAGCCCACATCAAAGTAAATAGCGAGGCATTCTGATAATTACAATGACCCCCCTCCCGCCATGCCACCCTTCCCCCTTCCTCCGCTGTTGATCCCCGAAGCTTAATCCTTCAATAACGGATACCAAAGCATCTAATTCAACAAAAGTAGAATGTGTATCGAAGAATGTAGTACACGAACGGTCCTCCAGCCTCATTTCTTCCGGTATGTTGTCAACTACTTGCAGCTCCGTAACCTACAATTCCAAGATTAAGGCTTAGTCATATTTCCTCAATATACCTGGCTAAGATCTCGACAGAGGCCTGCACCCGCCTAAGATGTTTCCACTTTAATTCCCTCTTAATGCGGGGTGATAATTTCAAGCTGATAACACGTTTTTTTCAGATCCTTCAAAACCCCATGTTCTTGCAAAATTTCAGAGAATTTGCGGATCAATACCCCACACGTTAATGTGTACGATAACCGGAGCACAATATTGTGGGAGATTCATAAGGAATCGGCGTGAAATTCAAATCTGACTGTCAGATCTGGAATCCGAAGACCAGTATCAGTTGCAAAGCGATTTAGAAAAGATTGCTGTATGGTGTGTCAGGTGGCAGTTGACGCTAAATAGCGAAAAGTGTGAGATGATCCACATGAGTTCCAAAAGAAATCCGTTGGAATTCGATTACTCGATAAATAGTACAATTCTCAAGGCTGTCAATTCAACTAAGTACCTGGGTGTTAAAATTACGAACAACTTCAGTTGGAAGGACCACATAGATAATATTGTCGGGAAGGCGAGCCAAAGGTTGCGTTTCATTGGCAGGACACTTAGAAGATGCAACAAGTCCACTAAAGAGACAGCTTACACTACACTCGTTCGTCCTCTGTTAGAATATTGCTGCGCAGTGTGGGATCCTTACCAGGTGGGATTGACGGAGGACATCGAAAGGGTGCAAAAAAGGGCAGCTCGTTTTGTATTATCACGTTATAGGGGAGAGAGTGTGGCAGATATGATACACAAGTTGGGATGGAAGTCATTACAGCATAGACGTTTTTCGTCGCGGCGAGACCTTTTTACGAAATTTCAGTCACCAACTTTCTCTTCCGAATGCGAAAATATTTTGTTGAGCCCAACCTACATAGGTAGGAATGATCATCAAAATAAAATAAGAGAATTCAGAGCACGAACAGAAAGGTTTAGGTGTTCGTTTTTCCCGCTCGCTGTTCGGGAGTGGAATAGTAGAGAGATAGTATGATTGTGGTTCGATGAACCCTCTGCCAAGCACTTAAATGTGAATTACAATGTAGTCATGTAGATGTAGATGTAGATGTAGATGTAGACTCAAGATGGATTCTCGCTGGCTCACGCTTTCAACAGAAAGTTGCCCTGAATCAAAAACATCAGTGAGTTACACAATTCACCGAAGGAATCCCCAGCTGGCCCCCTCACTGCGCCTGGGAGAAGACTCCTGCTCCGCAGTCATTTCCCTAAAATCAGCTAATCCGAGGCGGCTTACGTTAGCTTGAAAATCTCGCACTTGCTTACACATGTACTGGGCTAATTTAACCTGCCCAGCGCTAAGGTCAAACTGCTAAATACCACGTAAACGGTTACCCCATTGCGCCTGGAGCCAGTAAATTTGCTTACGTGTAGGTTGGCTAGTTTCTAGGAATTACGAGTTGTGACATAAGGCCGATACTGCAGCGACGCAGTCAGCTAGCACAGTATCTACTTCGCCAACGCTGTCACTACTGACACTCAAGAGCCTGTCCAAACTGGCGCCGCCAATTCAATAATCCTTCCGTCACACGGAAGGCGGCGTATCCCAAATGTTTGTTTTTCAAAAATGGTTCAAATGGCTCTGAGCACTATGGGACTTAACATCTGAGGTCATCAGTCCCCTAGAACTTAGAACCACAGTCGCTCGGTTCCGGACTGAAGTATCAATATACAAGACAAAATGCCAAATTAAAATACAAACAGGAAAGTAACCAGTGGTGCATGACCGCGCCTTGTCACCGGAAGAACCACGGTCTGAACGACAGTTCAAAATGCGCCCAGCACTCAGGATAAATTACGTGGAATGTCTTGACCGGGGTTCGTGTAAACCTCATTCACTAGCCCACAGTGCACTGAAATAAAACCGAATAAGAAATAAAGGAAAAAAGGGAAAAACTGTCAGTGCCAATGTACGGCTTAATTATTCTGATGAAGAGTACCTGCTAGAATATTACGAGTATATCACAAATCACATCTACAAACGCGATTCCGACTAATATGAAACCTCGAATTTTGTAGGTAATAAGGACACTTACTTATAAATGCATTCCATTAACATATTGCTTCTACATCTAAAAGCCTAAGAAAACTTGGTCAGTGTCAGATAATAAAACCTAAAAAAAGATTTATAAAATTAAGAAGCGGCCAATCATGGCTTTTAAAAAATTGAAACCTGGTCAGCGCTAAATAATAAATTTAGCAACCTGGGCAACGGCCATTCATGGCCCTGCAAAATATTAACAGAACAGAGTGAAATTATTTAAATCACGTTAATTAAAAGACTAAAAAGGATATCATCTCTTTTTAAAACAGGAAAATAAAACAAATGAATTACAATTACTGTGGCAGAAGCCCGTAACAAGGTTAACTAAGTTAATTTCCTGCGGCGTGAGGTGATGCAGGAGGAGGCAGGTTCGGCGAAGACGATGTCGGCAGTCGATACACGCAGGTGGGTGGTCCACAAGAGAACTATGGGGCTGACAGGTTCGATGTCCTCTGCGTGCGTCACAAGACTGGAACAAACTAAGGCAGCGTCTCAGTTGCGGCACCACTAGCCTCTTTCACCAACTCCTGTAATCGGGTGTTCAGTCAGGAAAAGATCTCCTTAGTAGCCACCACTTCCACAAAAGCCCACAGTTCTCCGCACAAGGAGTCACCAGTCATTAATACAATTTTAAATATTCTCACCCTTTCAGAATTACTGCTGAGCGTAAGAACCAACAATACGATTACTAGAATTACATCTCAGGCATTGCAGCCCCTTTATTCTGTCCAGCACCGGGCGACCAGATGCCGGAACAGGGAAAAATGGTTCTGAGCACTACGGGACTTAACATCTGAGGTCATCAGTCCCCTAGAAATTAGAACTACTTAAACCTAACTAACCTAAGGGCATCACACACATGCATGACCGAGGCAGGATTCGAACCTGCGACCGTAGCGGTCGCGCGGTTCCAAACTGTAGCGCCTAGAACCGCTCGGCCACACTGGCCGGCGGGACAGGGAACAAACCCAGACACCGCCAAAACAGCCTTCTGCTGACATAGCCCGTCTAATGTGCATAATCAGCTCCAAGGACATTGGGCCGACAGACAGCACTGTAATCTCATAATCCAAAGGCCAAATCACCTAATGAATCAGAGTCTCCAAAACACGAGATTCTCTGTACGTTAGTTCATACAAACTGAATCCTCAAATGAAAGGGAAATGGCTTGAACGTAGAAATGAATTGTATTTTGCGCTCAAGAAATACACACAGACAAGACCGCTTACGGTCGGTTACACTCGGGAATAACGTAGCAGAACCGCAGTGTCAACAGGCCTCGTACCAAACACTAACGGCCAGCGTGACCAAACCCAGGCCCCACACAGCGCACCACTCCCAGCCGAACCCGGGTCCGACTTGATGCTGCAGACCACTCTGCCGCTTAGGGTAGTAACTTTTTTTTTACAAGAAAATAAGGTAGATACTTATATCCTTGATAAAAAAAGGGAAATTAGGAGCACGACGAAATTTCACCAAAAGTCAAAGTAGTACTTGTAAAAGATAACTATTTAGTTACACATGGCAAATACTTACACATATTTTGCAACAGGTTTTGCGTCAGTCAGTAGTTTTATATCACTTTTAGCAAATTCAAAGAATTCACTACACAAATAAGGGAAATTTATGGTGAATTGCAGTTCACATTTAATTAGATTTGTACTAGTTCTGTTTCTGACATCTGTCCACTAATTATGCATAACAGAAAATTTTCAATTACTAATTACTGAGTGTTAAATAGTAAGATATATTTTTTTTAGAATACATAGTAATGAAACGTCCTGGCAGATTAAAACTTTGTGCTGGACCGAGATTCGAATTCGGCACCTTTCCCCGGCAAGTGCACTACCAACTGACCTACTCAAGCACGACTCAGACCCCCTCCTCACAGCTTTAATTCCGCCAGTACCTCGAATCAAAAATGGTTCAAATGGCTCTGAGCACTATGGGACTCAACTTCTGAGGTCATTAGTCCCCTAGAACTTTGAACTAGTTAAACCTAACTAACCTGAGGACATCACACACATCCATTCCCGAGGCAGAATTCGAATCTGCGACCGTAGCAGTCGCACGGTTTCGGACTGAGCGCCTAGAACCGCTAGACCACCCCGGCCGGCGTACCTCGAATCCTACTTCAAGGAGGGCTAGTTCTGCTAGTTTCGCAGAAGAGCTTCTGTGAAGTTTGCAAGGTAGGAGTCGAGGTAATGGTGGAATTAAAGCTGAGAGGAGGGGTCCTGAATCGTCCTTGGGTAGCTTAGTTGGCAGTCTGCATTCGGTAGGGCAGCAGTGCGGAGTGTGTACTTCCCCGTCACCGCACTTCTCAGTAGAACAAGCTACAATGGCCAACTCTTACAGGAAGAACAGTCTTTAGTTCACCTTCTCAAATGAAGACGCTCGACCCAAAGCACTGGCCGTCGAACGCTTCCTACGCGAAGATGTGAAGATCCCCCGTGACGATCTCATCGGCATACATAAACTGACATGAAACAATTTACGTACGTCGGCACACGTAAGTGAATCGTTACAAGGAGAGGTTTTTGAAAAAGGTAGACATGAGTGTTGGAACGCGTGTCATACATTTAACACATTTCACACATAATTTGGCTGTCGTGTCATGTGACTCCTGTGGAAGCGCGTAATTCTGTTTGAGTAAGGAGGACAAATGTAAGGATGTAGAGGCTTATCTCACTAGGAGTAAGATAGATACTGCCTACAGGAAAATTAAAGAGACTTTTGGAGAAAAGAGAACCATTTGTATGAATATCAAGAGTTCTAAGCAAAGAAGGGAAAGCACAAAGGTGGAAGGAGTATATAGAGGGTCTACACAAGGGCGATGTACTTGAGGACAATACTATGGAAATGAAAGAGGATATAGGTGAAGATGAAAGGGGAGATACGATACTGCGTGAAGAGTTTGACAGAGCACTGAAAGACCTGATTCGAAACAAGGCCCCGGGAGTAGACAACATTCCATTAGAACTACTGACGGCCTTGGGAATGCCAGTCATAACAAACCTCTACCATCTGGTGAGCAAGACGTATGAGACAGATGATATACTCTCAGACTTCAAGAAGAATATAATAATTCCAATCCCAAAGAGAGCAGGTGTTGACAGATATGAAAATTACCGAACTATCAGTTCAATGAGTCACAGCTGCAAAATACTAACACGAATTCCTTACAGGCGAATGGAAAAACTGGTAGAAGCCGACCTCGGGGAAGCTCAGTTTGAATTCCGCAGAAATATTGGAACACGTGAGGCAATACTGACCCTACGACTTATCTCAGAAAATAGATTAAGGAAAGGCAAACCTAGCATTTGTAGACTTAGAGAAAGCCTTGGACAATGTTGAGTGGAATACTCTCTTTCAAATTCTGAAGGTGGCAGGAGTAAAATACAGGAAGCGAAAGGCTATTTATAATTTGTACATAAACCAGATGGCAGTTATAAGAGTCGAGGGGCATGAAAGCGGAGCAGTGGTTGGGAAGGGGGTGAGACAGGGGTGTAGCCCCTCCCCTATGTTATTCAATCTGTATATTGAGCAAGCAGTAAAGGAAACGAAGGAAAAATTCCGAGTAGGTATTAAAATCTATGGTGAATAAATAAAAACTTTGAGGTTCCCCGATGACATTGTAATTCTGTCAGAGACACCAAAGGACCCGGAAGAGCAGCTGAACTGAATGGACAGTGTCTTGAAAGGAGGATATAAGATGAACATCAACAAAAGCAAAACGAGGGTAGTGGAATTTAGTCGAATCAAATCGGGTGATGATGATTGTATTAGATTGATAGAGTAGATTAGGAAATGAGACACTTAAAGTAGTAAAGTTGTTTTGCTATTTGGGGAGCAAAATAACTGATAATGGTCGAAGTAGAGAGAATATAAAATGTACACTGGCAATGGCAAGGAAAGCGTTTCTGAAGAGAAATTTGTTAACATAGAGTATAGATTTAAGGGCCAGGAAGTCGTTTCTGAAAGCATTTGTAGAGAGTGTATCCATGTATGGATGTGACACATGGACGATAAATAGTTTGGAAAAGAAGAGAATATCAGCTTTCGAAATGTGGGGCTACAGAAGAATGCTGAAGATTAGATGCGTAGATCACATAAATAATGAGGAGGTATTGAATAGAATTGGGGAGAAGAGGATTTGTGGCACAGGTTGACAAGAAGAAGATACCGGTTGGTAGGACATTTTATGAGGCATCAAAGGATCACAAATTTATCATTGGAGGGCAGCGTGTAGGGTAAAAATCGTAGAGGGAGACCAAGAGATGAATACACTAAGCAGATTCAGAAGGATGTAGGTTGCAGTAAGTACTGGGAGATGAAGAAGCTTGCACGGGATAGAGTAGCATGGAGAGCTGCATCAAACCAAGTCTCAGGACTGAAGACCACAATAACAAGAAGTATAGAAAAAGTTGTGAACAATTGTTCAGCATCTTAAGTGTAAGAATGGGACAAATATGTTTTAGATTTGCTATAGTGTTTTATCTCATTTCTTCACATTCATTCACATTCCGTCATTTATTTTTTTTTTTTAGTAATTCTATAGAACACAACTAAAAGACAGACAACAGTTGTTACTTTTAATGTATTCCAAGTCAACTAAATACAGAAAAGATATAACAACAAGTCAATTTACGAATATTTGTACTTGTCACAAATAATTAGTTTTGAATATTTGATTGTAAGTCTGGAATTTAGTTATATTTTTGTTTATTTTGGTAGCACTGTCGTTTTACGTTGATGACGCATACTTTGTTAATTTGTTGTCATATCTTTGCAATTTTCATGTTCTATGTTAGTTTAGTTTTCGCTGCCGTGCTGCTTATCATGGCTGCGCCGCTGTATATTTGCACCAAAGAAGAGCAACGTTCAGTGATCTGTTTTTTGTGGTCGGTGTGTGTATCAGGGGCCGAAATTCATCGAAGACTTTCGGTACAGTACGAGAACAGTATTTAGCCACAACGGAGTGTCTACGAATGATTGAAAAGTTCCGAAATGGTCGCACAAGTGTTACGCACGATGAAGGAGCCGGACGACCGTTTACAGTTACAAATGAAGGAACCATTGAGCGTACTCATGAAATGATTCTCTTAGACAGACGATTAATTATTGTTGAAGTGGCACATCGTCTGCAAATTAGTCACGGTTCTGCCTACGAAATCATCCACAATAGACTTGGGTTTCATAAAGTTTGTGCAATATGGGTCCCAAACCAACCCACACAGTTGCATAAACAAACGCGTTTGGACATCTGCCCAAAACATGTGGATCGCTATGTTAACGAAGGGGACAACTTCTTAGACAGGATCATTACTGGTGACGAGACATGGATCCTGCATTACGAGCCGGATTGTAAACGAAAGAGTATGGAATGGAAACATCCAAATTCGCCTTGCAAGATAAAGTTCAAGACCCAACCTTCCGCAGGAAAACTGATGCTTACGGTTTTTTGGGACGCACAAGGTCCAGTACTGGAACATTATGGGGCACAACTATACACAGTGTGCGTTACAGTGAGATGCTTACTGCCGGGCTAAAGCCTGCATTTCGCAGCAAACGCCAAAAATTGCTGTCAAAAGGTGTTATGTTGTTCCACAAAATGCCCACTGCTGCCCACACTGCTGAAACGCTCCAAAAACTCAAATTTGAAGTACTGGCTCATCCTCCATATAGTCCCGATCTTGCCTCTTCTAACTAACACTTGTTTGGTCCACTCAAACAGGCATTAAGGAGCCATCGATTTGCCTCGGACGAAGCAGTGAAAGAAACGGTGTACTCTTGGCTCGCAGATCAATCGAGAACCTTCTTTTATGAGGGCATCAGGAAGCTTGTACAACGATGGACCAAGTGCGTTGAAACGCAAGGAGACAATGTCGAAAAATGATTATCTTGTACGTTTTCTGTTTGATGACAATAAAATTTTATAACTACTTTGCTCATAATAATTGACTTACCTTCGTAATATAAATTGAACCATCATAAAAAAGGCGACTTGCTGCAGTTTATTTCTGAAAATCTTTGTTCATCACAGTCACACTGTTCCATATCCATCGTGGATAAATGTATTAGGTTATTACGTTAGCTGAAAAAAAATAAATGAAGCAACCCGAAGGGCAGGAAACGAAATGATACATCACGGCGATGAGAGGGTATGAGATTACAAAATATAGTGCTATTTACAAAGAATGATCCCATTTATCAGTATGACGTTGCACTCCCTTTGGTCTGGATGCATGCACTGATTAGACTGGAAAAGGTGTCGGAAAGCCATTGTATCTTCTTTTGTAGCCATCTGGTCAACGACTGTTTTAATTGATCCTCGATATCATGGATCCTGTCACTGGGATGGGGTTGACATCCGAGCTGGTTCCACACGTTTTCTATTGAGGAAACATCTTGGAATCTTGTTGACCATGAAATTACCTCATCACGACGCAGACAATTCCCAGAGACCCATGCCATGTGTTGGCGGGACTGTCTTGCTGGGAAATGGCACCACGGTACTGCCACTTGAGAGGCAACACATGAAGACGCCGGATGTCTTTGACACACCGCTGCGCCGTCAAAGTTTCCTCAGTCATTACTGGGCACCGCACTTGCTGGCGACGGTCATCAGTGTAGTGTAGAAGCACGGCTGACGGCTGAACACAATACGACGCCATGCATCAGTAGTCCATGCGCCCCGGTCACAGCACCAAACCCAAAGGCAGCTGTTCGTATTGTGATGAAAACGGGAGGCTACACTTGGGGCGGTAATTCCCTAATCCGGCTACTGTGAGGCTATGACCAATGGCGTGGGATGAAACCAAGTCTATCATAGAGTCTCGGACATCAGGCGCACTTGTAGAGGGGTTACGGTTATCGGTTGTCCGATGTGGTCCACAACAAACTTGACCACGAATATGCTTTCCCATACGTTCCTGTAGAGTCCAACATCGGACGACTGTTACCTCCAAAATTCCCACAGATCAGGATATTGCACAATTTGACCAGGCGGCCAAATGGAGATCCACAGTGACCAACTTTCAGACTGTGTCAGTTGCTGATAACGCGGTCTCAAATGATTACATGGCATCTCCGTGTCTTTCACAGTGATCACTCAGCATCGGACGCTGTTCACGCCCCTTATACACTCTACCAGGCCTGGTAACACTGAACACGAACAATACTACTGCGTTCTGGTGGTCGTTCTATCTGTCAGAGAGAATTATAACACCAATGTACCAAGTTTTGACATCCGATCTTGTCTTCTGGGTACTTAACATTTCTTGTCAGGCAGTTTACTTGCTTTCTACGGAGTCAACTCATTATGTACTTGACTCACAATGATTTTATTTGCGATGTATACCGATTGCGATTTATATATGTCAAATTCATGCCCCTTCATGTCATGTATATTTCCTTAGTGTTAGTTTCTCTAACACACTATTTTAGGCGATACGTTACGCAAAGGTAATAACGTTTGATATAAATTTATCTTCTTAATTCAATCAGAGTTTTGTAACTATTCCAGTTCATGGTATTTGTTTCGAATATACCGTTACCAACATCATAAAATTTTGGTGTTATCTCGTCTCTGGCGAGTTCGCCTACAACTCATTGTGATGCAAGAAACTCTGCCTAATCTGCTAACCACTTCATTTATATTCATCCATGGATAATACTTGTTTCATATTACTGTAGAATGCTTGTGTGAGGCTTAAGCTCACATTGTTACTGAGACAGGTCATGAACAATTGTGTGCCTCATTAACGTGCCTTGTCAGCTATTGGCCTTGCGCATTTTTTCGTTTCTGCTATGTTCGTTCAGGATCACAATGTATCAGCGCTTTAAATTTGACGTATAACTCAGTAGAATAATTTTCGATACGATCTTGGCCACAAGATACCGTCTTTCCAAATGTCCAAAGATCCTGTGTCCATTAGTTTGTAATCCATCTTTAGTCTAATACGATATCTTCGATTCTTACGTATATGCAAGGATTTCGGCTAAGACGGAAATACCGAATACTACATAAAACGCAACTAACGCAACTGTTGCCTAAATTTTGGGTGCAATCGATTCACCAGTCCACGAATTGTACTGTGAGATATATATGTTGATCTTACTTCACTATTTCATGGACCTCAGCCTGTGTCATGACAGATTGCTTTCTGTAAACTGAAGGAATTTCACACAGATACTTTAGCATAGTATTATGAGGAAATACAGAGAAAATAAAGACAAGCATCATACAAACTGATACACCATGTGCGTGGGAAACTCATGGTACTCAAAACATACGTCTGTGCTTGGCCTTCGCTGCAACCTCCATGCGATGCAAAATTTAAGAACTCGAGTTTCCAGACAAAAGGAGTGGGAAATGACGGCGCGCTGCTGTCGCGTGTCTTATCAATCATGGATCCTCCACTTTCTGTCGCTCCGATTCACGGCTGGTCACCGAGTCAGCCGCACCCATAACAACGTTTTGAATAAGTGAGGAACCAACTTCGCGTCCCCGTAACGATCAAGGCTGAGTAATTTATCGACGCAAATACGTCTCGTTGCAGGCTACTTTACATAATGCTATCGCGGAACGATTCCGGCCTTCTCTAATAGAATACTTTTAGCGTACGGTGAACACCAGGTTCGGATGTAATCACATTTCTGTTGTTAGCTGGTTTGCGTCTGGCGAAAATATGACGCTCTAACACTGCTATCGTCATCCAAATGAAATACTCTTTTTTATATTTCCAGAACATATTAACTACGACAGTGAAACAAAGATGCCTCTCACATCACCCTCCTCGAAAAAAATATCTCTAAATTACAAGCACATATTGATTGGATCAATAATTAAATCAACAGGTTCCATGAATCAAAAACTGGTTTGGTAACTGGTTATGGGGTTTAATATAATATAGGATTGTAGATGGACATCAAATTAATAAAATATTGGTATTATGACAAGTAAAGACACATTAACACAGATACCATCTTCATACAGTTAAGGCTAACCGGCCATTGGCCTTCTTCTTCTGTGCGGATGCAGACGTATTGCTCGAACTCTTATGGGACTCGGTAAGATTGTCTGCAGCGAGTAATGAGTGTGATGGGCAGGGACACTAGAATGTAGTGTGTGGACATTAAGTTGGGAATGTGGGTCTCACGGGGAGCGTGCAAGGGATAAGTCCCTGCATTCGCACTGTGCTCTGTGCCCTCGGTGGCTCAGATGGATAGAGCGTCTGCCATGTAAGCATGAGATCCTGGGTTTGAGTCCCGGTCGGGGCACACATTTTCAACTGTCCCCGTCTAAATATATCAACGCCAGTCGACAGCGTAGAGTCTTGATATAACTATCATTTCTTTAAAACAGAGGTTAACTGGACCTAGGGCGACGTGTGAAATTGCAGTGATCAGTTTTTCGACAATTTTATTTTCATACCCTGCCAGTAAAACCAACTTCGGCACTGAACCCGAGGTTAAAGTGCTTTCTGGAATACATTAAAAATATGCTATAATTGATTTAGCGGCTGTGCTTTGTTTTTTTTTAAGTGACCTTTGAAGTTCTCATCCACTGTAATCTTGCAATTACTAATTAGGTTTGAACAGGGCCCACTCTACATTTTCTGACGCCTATGACAGTATTTTCTTGTTTACACATATAATACAAGAATTTTAGTACAGCACAATTTGCAAACTTCATTACAAAACAAGGGCCAACAGCAAACAAATAGTAAATTATCCAACGATCGTTATTGTGGATAGTCCAGAAACAATGAAAGTGGTAATACTGAAGGCCAATGTGTAACAGAACAGCAATCACTGTTCCACCAATTTTACAATCAATAACGCTTAGCTAGCTAAATCTGAGAAGTTAATTTTACTGGGAGCACATAAAAGATGGTCGAAGACTCTTTTAAAGGCTGCATCCTCGTCCATTTTGATGTCAAATGTAGTTTTCAGACGAAAAATATGTGGACCGTTTCAGAAGTACAACGGCAGATTTCTCCCCTAGAATTTAGAGCTGTGTTATCTGTCGGAAGTGACAGTAACTTGATACGCTCTCTCAGGAGACTCTGAATAATACATACGTAACGTTTCGTATTCGTAGCGTTGCTTTCGGCCGAGAAAAAAAAAATGCGGTGCATTACTTTCTGGGCATCCCTCGTAATCAAAAGGGAACCAGTTAAGGTTTTTATGATTATTTTTTGAATATTTAGTGACTTTATGACGCGGTTTTTGTGTGGTATTCGTTCTGACATAAATCTTTTTGGTATTGCTTCACTTGATACTTGCTTAGGTAATACAGTTGGTTAGGTAATACAGTATGTTACCAAAATACATTTGCGCACCCACAACCCACAGTAACTTCTATTTCTCAGCTTACTGCTGCTGATAAACCTACGTTTCACAATACAACAAAATTCAAGCCGTATGACACAGCTGTCATTCACGAAGATGCCCTCGCCATCGGGAAAGCCATCAATGGACACCAGGGTGTCCGCAATAATGTTCATTTAGTCTTCAGCTGTCATGATGCCTTTGTTTACCGCCTTGTTACATAAAAGCCCAGATGAATGTCCCGCAAAGTTTAGTACAGCCTTCACCAAGCTTCGCCCGTGGTCTAGTGTGTCTTTTAAGCAGCCGTTCGCCATGATGAAATTGTATCCGGACACGAACATCAACCTACTGTAAGAAGAAACATAATCCTCTCGACCACGAGCCACATTTTCAATTATCCAAAATCCATTCTCAATAACCCATAGCAGCAGTAATGACGATGTTCAAATGGTTCTGAGCATCTGAGGTCATCAGTTCCGTAGAACTTAGAACTACTTAAACCTAACTAACCTAAAGACATCCCACACATCCATGCCCGAGCCAGGATTCGAACCTGCGACCGTAGCGGTCGCGCGGTTCCAGACTGAAGCGCCTAGGACCGCTCGGTCACAACGGCCGGCTCAACTGACGATGTCGTGGGTCCAAAAAAGTAGGGGTCGACTGGTGTGGTCCTTCATGTTCAACAAGGCCCCTGGACGGTGTTGTCGGAAACATGTGCTCGGAAACAGTCGTCCTTGCATCCCCACTGAACTCTCGCCAGGTCTGCAACAGAAAGCTGCCAGTCCTGCATTATAGCGTGGGTAAGTCTCCGTTGTGTGATGAGGCGTGGACGTCCAACACGTGCTCACCTACTCGTCGTTTCATCGTCCTTCAACCACTTTGCATACAAGTTCACCCAGTAACATACGAGAAACTGGCCAGCTTCGTAGCTTACGACAAGTTCGTCCCCAGGAGTCAGGCCATAAAAATCTGCTCTTTGTGAAAGTCGCATATGTCAATGGATTTCTCCATTTGTGATCCTTGTTGTTGCTGGAATGAATCCCCATTCGTCCCTACTCCACTTATAGAGGGCGTTCCAGGAGGAGTGGTCAGTACTCAGGGATATGACAGGGGCCATAATTTGATGGAGAAAAATCCAATAAACATAGTCCTTAAGAGCTAGGAGGACTTCATCTTTCAAAATGTGAAACAAATCTCTTCTACTCCAAGCTGTTTGCCTGAGGTTTAAAGTGCACATCTTATATCTACTGGGTGATCAAAAAGTCAGTATAAATTTGAAAACTTAATAAACCACGGTATTCTGTAGATAGAGAGGTAAAAATTGACACACATGCTTGGAATGACATGGGGTTTTATTAGCACAAAAAAAAACCTTTGCTAGACGCGTGAAAAATCTCTTGCGCTTATCGTTTGGTTATGATCGTCTGCTCAGCCGCCACTTTCGTCATGCTTGGCCTCCCAGGTCCCCAGATTATTGGCTTTGGGGTTACCTGAAGGCGCAAGTGTATCGTGATCGACCGACATCTCTAGGGATGCTGAAAGACAACATCCGACGCCAATGCCTCACCATAACTCCGGACATGCTTTACAGTGCTGTTCACAACATTATTCCTCGACTACAGCTATTGTTGAGGGATGATGGTGGACAGATTGAGCATTTCCTGTAAAGAACATCATCTTTGCTTTGTCTTACTTTGTTATGCTAATTATTGCTATTCTGATCAGATGAAGTGCCATCTGTCGGACATTTTTTTGAACTTTAGCATTTTTTTTGGTTCTAATAAAACCCTATGTTATTCCAAGCATGTGTGTCAATTTTTACCCCTCTATCTACATTATTCCGTGATTTATTTGATTTATTCAGTTTTCAAATCTGTACTGACTTTTTGATCACCCGGTATTTTGAACCCCGTATGAACTTGACAATTCTTTATTGTTTTGCGACACCAGAGTGGAGCAATTCTACACTACTGGCCATTAAAATTGCTACACCATGAAGATAACATGCTACAGACGCGAAATTTAGCCGACAGGAATAAGATGCCGTGATATGCAAATGATTAGCTTTTCAGAGGATTCACACAAGGTTGGCGCCGGTGGCGACACCTACAACGTGCTGACAGCCGGTCTCCATCCTCTAGTTCCGCGTCTGTGCCGGCGAGCTCGGATTCGAGGTGATCATAGTACAAATCAACTACAAATCTGATCGTATTTTTTTCTACTTTAGGTAAAATTTCGTCACTTGCTGTCATTTCCGACGTTAAATTTCAATGGCCGACGATGAAGTTTGTCGGAAATACTGACTACGTGCTGTGTGCAGCAGAAAACTTTCTGCGGTGCAGGTGATTATTTAGTTGCTGCAAAACATCTGCCTTTCCCGTTCGGACATCTTTAGTGTTCGGGCACATTCAGATCACTGCTGTAACCTTTTTTTTTTAGGCTTTGCGTATCGTGACACGGACAGTTGACTGATGGAAGACTGGAATCGAATTACACGGCCAAAAGAACAACATTTCTGACTGTTCGTGAGTCGTATGTTAGTTCGCGTTCATTAGGAAGCTTTAAAGCAGGACTGCATACAAAGATGGTCCGGGATTACCGACTGTCTTAAGGGACGAAATTTTGTCGTTTGCTTGACAACCTGACATATAACTCACTCGCTTCCAGAGTGTCAACTTCCATCGTTCGTCACTTACAACCGTCATTACATACCACGAGTAACGTTTAGGGGGAATCTCAATCTTACTTAACAGTCCGCAATATTCCCTGTTTCGATCTCCACTAAAATGGCTCTGAGCACTATGGGACTTAACTTCTGAAGTCATCAATTCCTTAGAACGTAGAACTACTTAAACCTACCTAACCTAAGTACATCACACACATCCATGCCCGAGGCAGGATTCGAACCTGCGACCGGAGCAGTCACGCGGTTCGAGACTGTAGCGCCTAGAACCACTCGGCCATACCGGCCGGCTCCTCTAAAATCCTTAGCGTTCCGGCGTAACGACAATCGCTGCCACGAAGATGAAGAGCAATACAACAGAGAGGGCTGTGAGACGACGTCAGCCAACAGCACGCTGACTAGGACGCCAGCACAGCAGTAGCAGCCTCTGCGCGAAGAGAATAAAAGCGCCACTCATGCCAGCCTTCGGCTGCACTAGAAGAGAGGGCTAGAAGAGCCGCAGTGATATTAACGATAGCAGTGACTTACGAACTTGTGTAGTTAACTTGCATGGAAATTGTATCTATAAAATGATATTGATTATTGTCAACGATTGCTTGCGGCCCATCATGTAGAAACGAAAGTTAAATATTGCCAATTTAATTACTTTAATTAACTCCATTAATATGGTTTGCTTGTGTGCTGTCTAGTTATTCGAGATAACAGCTTCCTAGGCGCCCTATAAGAGACGAGTGGACAGGATCACACACTTAGGACTGTTTGGAACAATGGGTCAAACTCTGTGGAAGGATGTGGATAAAGTCTGGCCTACCTGGCAAAAATTGTTGACGCCTCCTACGTCTGGAGCCCTTTGCCAGATCTCAGCAATCTGCTGCGATTATAAGATTTGTAGAGGTTAAACGCTGGCCTCACGCTGGACGCCAATAGTGCGTTGGAATTTGCTTCCACTATCCCAGCTGCCCCGAGAACCGCTCTGTTATTCTCAGCGAAATAAGACTGCTGTTCGGTCGCTCGACATTCCTGTTAAGAGCCTGGAAATAGGCCAGGCTGGGACAAGCGGAGTGAGTATGTTCCCGGCCGGGCAGAAGGAGCGCGAGCACACGCTGCTAACGACCGCGGCCCGCTCATTAGGGCAGTAGCCCGGCTAATGAAGTGCCGCCGCCGTAAATATTGGTAGTGGCGGAGGCGGATCCGTCGGGAGGCGCTGCCGTCGCCCTGCTAACGACGCAGCATCAGCCATCACGACTGTTTCCACCAGTCCCAAGTAAAATATACAGCGATAGCAAATGATCCATCATGGTGGAAGTACAGTGCGATCTACACTACTGCCCATTAAAATTGCTACACCACGAAGATGACGTGCTACAGACGGGAAATTTAACGGACAGGAAGAAGATGCTGTGATATGCAAATGATTAGCTTTGCAGAGCATTCAAGCATGGTTGCCGCCGGTGGCGACACCTACAACGTGCTGAGATGCGGAAAGTTTCCATCCGATTTCTCATACACAAACAGCAATTGACCAGCGTTGCCTGGTGAAACGTTGTTGTGATGCCTCGTGTAAGGAGCAAGTCTCTCCACAGCACTCTGTTCCCAAGCGAAAAAAGTTTCCGACCAGGACGGTAATCGAACCCGAGCCCACTGCATGGCAGTCAGAAGCACTGACCACCTTTTTGTGCCAGTGTTGCAGAAAATGCAATCAAAAAAGGGTGAGTGAGACTCGATTTAGCGACATAGGGATTATTGAGCATTTTTATTTTCTATTTCATTTACTTTATTACATGTTTTCACAAGTAACTACGCAAAAAACCATTACAAAATTCTATAAAAAGCAGAAAATTGTATGACAAATATGGTGCTGTTTTAATTTTTTTACTAAGAGAAAATGTGTTTAAAGTATATTTCATACTATTCACAAGCAATAACGTGAAAAATTTAGAAAATGCCAGAAAACTGTAACAAGAATCTTCTGTAATGGAAAATAGCTAACTTGCAACATAATGTCAAATGAAGAACACCCGAATCTTCAACTCTCTAACAGAGGAGGGCCTGTCGAGTTCTCACAATCCACAGTTCATAATAGTTCGTTCGTGTAACCACTCAAAACTAACTACGCAATAAAATTTCTGAGAACTGGAACATCCAGTTGTTTGGAGGATCCATGTATACTCTGCTCTAGAAATTGGCCTGGCGTGTTCCATATTTCGTTCGGCGCTGTATGTTCTCACGTTGTTCGTATAAGTATATCCAAAATGGTCAGCTAAATGGCGCTGCCATAGGTCACACGGATATCAATCGCGTTTTTCTAAATAGGAACCCCCATTTTTTATTACATACTCGTCTATTACGTAAAGAAATATGGATGTTTTAGTTGGACCACTGTTTTCGTTTTGTGATAGATGGCGCTGTAATAGTCACAAACGTATAAGTACGTGGTATCACGCCAGTGCGGACGGTATTTGCTTCGTGATACATTACCCTTGTTAAAATGGACCGTTTACCAATTGCGGAAGAGGTCGATATCGTGTTGATGTATGGCTATTGTGATCAAAATGCCCAATGGGCGTGTGCTATGTATGCTGCTCGGTATCCTGGACGACATCATCCAAGTGTCCGGACAGTTCGCCGGATAGCTACGTTACTTAAGGAAACAGGAAGTGTTCAGCAACATGTGAAACGTCAACCACGACCTGCAACAAATGATGATGCCGAAGTAGGTGTTTTAGCTGTTGTCAGGGATAATCCGCACAGCAGTAGAAGACAAATTGCGCGAGACTCGGGTATGTCAAAAACGTCGCTGTTGAGAATGCTACATCAACATCGATTGCACCCGTACCACATTTCTATGCACCAGGAATTGCATGTTGACGACTTTGAACGTCGTGTACAGTTCTGCCACTGGGCACAAGAGAAATTACGGGACGATGACAGATTTTTTACACGTGTTCTATTTAGCGACGAAGCGTCATCCACCAAGAGCGGTAACGTAAACCGGAATAATATGCACTATTGGGCAACGGAAGATCCACGATGGCTGCGACAAGTGAAACATCAGCGGCCTTGGCGGGTTAATGTATGGTGCGGCATTATGGGAGGAAGGATAATTGGCTCCCATTTTATCGATGGGAATCTAAATGGTGCAGTGTATGCTGATTTCCTACGTAATGTTCTACCGATGTTACTACAAGATGTTTCAATGCCTGACAGAATGGCGATGTGCTTCCAACATGATTGATGTCCGGCACATAGCTCGCCTGCTGTTGAAGCGGTATTGAATAGCATATTTCATGACAGGTGGATTGGTCGTCGAAGCACCGTATCATGGCACGCACGTTCACCGTATCTGACGTCCCCGGATTTCTTTCTGTGGGGAAAGTTGAAGGATATTTGCTATCGTGATCCCCCGACAACGCCTGACAACATGCGTCAGCGCATTGTGAATGCATGTGCGAACATTACGGAGGGCGAACTAATTGCTGTTGAGAGGAATGTCGTTACACGTATTGCCAAATGCATTGAGGTTGACGGTCATCATTTTGAGCATTTATTGCATTAATGTGGTATTTACAGGTAATCAAGCTACAACAGCTTACGTTCTCAGATATGATAAGTTCACAAAGGTACATGTATCAAGCTGGAACAACCGAAATAAAATGTTCAAACGTACCTACGTTCTGTATTTAAATTTATAAAACCTACCTGTTACAACTGTTCGTATAAAATTGTGAGCAATATGTTTGTGACTATTACAGCGACATCTATCAAAAAGCGAAAAAAGTGGTCCAACTAAAACATTCATATTTCTTTACGTACTACACGAATATGTAATAATAAGTGGGGTTTCCTATATTAAAAAAACTCAGTTGTTATCGGTTGACCTATGGTAGCGCCATCTAGCGGGCCAACCATAGCGCCATCTTGTTTCCCCCTTCAACCTAGACAAGTTTCGTTCTTTGTAGTTTTTTCGTTTGACGCTTATTTCGTGGGATATTTGGCCCGGTCACGATCTGTGCACCGCCCTGTATATATACCTATAAACTGAACATCGCAACAGGCTAATTTGGTTCCCCTCTACTGAATGGGCACGTAAAATTTCGCCTTAAAAATGAATGTGTTGGTAAGGGAAAAAGAAGCGGAGACATTCCTTCGACATAGGGTGTCGCAAGACGTGACGAGAAGTATTTGTTTGGGCTGACCCGAGCTACACATCGCAAAAACGAAATTCCAGGTATCTGCCAAAACACCAGGATTTTAGGAGGGACGCCGTTTAAAAGACCTACCAGCAGCGGGTTAGTAGTCATTACACCTGACAATGGCCAGGGAGTACTTAGTCGAAATTTCGTGGGATTTTTAACCATGTGACTCGGCCCAAGAACATTTTAGTCAGAGTTACCGCCGCGAAACTCTGCATTCTTACATGTACGCTATGCTGGAGTTGCAGCAACACGTTTTCACTTAAGCAGCGGCGTGTCACTACTTGCCCGACTTGCAGAGCACCCTGTTATATATGCCTGCTTGGGAAGTACCGTCGGTAATGAAGCTGTCCAGTGCGCATCTGGCGGCATCGACCCCCAGCCCACGGCGGGCCTCCACCGGTTCTCCTCCCAGGTGTCACGGTTATGCGGAACATCCCTCCGCTGCAGAGGTTTGTGTGTAGGCCGCCCCTCCGTACCGAACGTTAGCTGCCAGTCAGCCGCGCGCTCGGCCCGGACAGCCCCTTATTACGGAGATGGCGGCGCGGGTCCGCATCCTGTGTCGCTATTCAGGCGCCGGGAGGCGATAGCCTGCGAAACCCGTTCGCTTCCGGGGTAACCGGGCTGAATTACTGTGGGCGCGGCGCGGCGGCCCCACAAAGCGGCGCCCGTGCCGACCCCCGCCGGCAAGCAAACGCCTCGCTATCGCCGCCCTCCGGCCACGCTCTGCCTGCCTGCGGGGCGTCCCACGGCTCCACGCCACCCAGCGGCCGCAGCCAGATCGCTCGCAAACATCCCTCCGCCGAGCGCGCTGTACGTTGGAGGACGTGCCTGGCGTCACAAAGGGCGTACTGAAGAGGCCGTTTGTAGAGCTTACTTACAACCATTTGCGAGTTGAGGCCAAGAGTATGTGTGCGTGCGTATGTAAGTGTGTGTGTGTTTGTAGGTGTGTCTGTGTGTGTGTAAGACAACTAGTCTGAAAGCCAAGTGTTCAATAAGTCTTAAATAGTCTGGCTGACTCAGTGTCAACGACACTGCTTGGCATATACAAAAATCAACATCGTACTGCCAGAACAAGAACACAGACAGTAACAGAACCACAACACAATACTTGGGAAAATACAAGCTCCGACACTGACACAGACACTAGAACAGATAGTGATTAATATTGACAGAAGGTGTAGAAGGGCAGCGAAATAGATACCGATTAATACTATATGGATGTAGATGGGCCAAACTCACAATGACTGTGTCACACAACTGATGATGTACTTCATTAGACATATAATGTGAGCTCCCAGTTTTAGCTTACAGAATATCAGAGATTTCATTGGATATTCATTCAGATTCCCCTTCGTGGCTCACAACCATGTCACTCGTCTTGCCACATGTACTGGATTTAGTTGTAATCAATTTAAGTAATCTCACACTTGAATTATCACATTTTAGACTTCTATATAACTTAGTTTTTGATTTGTCTACTATAGACACTTTTAGCTTTTATGATATATTAACATTGTTTCTGCTTTAATAATCTACTGCCCCAAATAAAATGTTGTATAGCGAAATTGATCATGTATAACCTTCAGCTATCTGAATATTTTTGTATTTTCATTTGTGTTGGGGATAACTTTGGTAACAATTATGATTAATAGCCTGCAAGGTATTGTATACCTATATGTTAATATTCATATTGTTTTATTGTTCACGCGAAATTTGAAACCTTATGTACAATGTCATATAGAGGAATCTAGATATGTTCAATCTAGAGGCACATACATAGCCTACATAGCCTACTCACTCAGGAATTGCATGTGTGAGAATCAGGCTTTAGAAGACACCCTGTTTTTCTTTTTTTCTTTTTTTTAAAAAAAGAAACCTCACTATTTATACTCACTTTCTTTTATTCTAGATATAATTATATTCTTTTTATTAATTATATTAACTTTGGTAACCACTTATCTCTATCAATTGATGATTTGTATGTTATCTCATACTTAAATTTAATTTTTAAATTTTGAATAGAGGAATCCTATTATGTTTAAACATAGCTATCTGAATACTTCCTGTGTCTAAGATTGTTTATGCAAGAATTTACCAACACCATTATATTTTAATATTCGTTATGCTCTTATGTTTTACTTGAAATTCTAACATCATTTATAATCTCACATAGAGAAATATAGCTCATTTCAATATTTGGGGCACATGTATAGCCTTACACTCTAAAATTACATCAGGGAGAACTCGGTTCTTGGTAGATACCATATAGTTTTGAATTATTTTTCTTTGTCTTCTTTTGTGGATAAATTCTTATATCTATTTTGTTTTACTTTATACTTAATTAATTATATTAGTTTTATTAATTATTTTGCATATAAACATCACTCACTGTATCAAAGCGTGTATCAGCACACGACGCAACAGCCAGGGCAGAAACATTAGAAAAAGGTCCGCCTCCACGTGGCAGGGACGGTAACGGAATGGGGGCTTGTCAAGCTAACCTAACTTGCAAGCAGCCATTACGGCTAAGAGACCTAAGGCTGCCTGGCTTGTCACTTGTCTTAAGTAGCACACGGTCCTCCTTAGTAACCCAGGTGGTGGGCTACTCTGTAGTGTTTAAATGAAAAAAAAATGTTTAATAAGCGCTGAGTCACAAGGTGTTTTTATCTTTCACTGATCACTGCTGCATTCTCTGTTAATCATCCGAACTTGTGAAAACTGCAAAGAAAAATTTTAAAAAAATTGTGTCCGTCCAAAATAAAAGAAAGAAAAAAACTTGGCCAATCAATCGTTCGTTCCGCACAATCTTTGCTTCTGTGAAGTTAATTAAGAAAAGAAACCAAAAAAAAGTGGAAGCACCATACAACTCGAGCTAGTCACGAATACTTGCGTAGGATATGTGTGTAACATACGATTGTTTGATCTCGTCAGTCGTTCCTATGCTCATATAGACTGGATGCGACCTCACAGCTGACATGATTCTCATACGCTCTCTTTCCTTGATCAGGTTTCTTATATCTGTATTAGATTAACAAAGTGACTGACAGGCAGTGGTTAGCAGGAAAGCTAATATAGCAACAACCTATAGCCACTGCAAGTTTTGATCTTGGGTCGCTTTTTTGCTTTTCTAGTGTGTGGATGACTTTCCATTCACCATACAGAAGGCAGAATGAGTTGTCTATTATTACAGCACACCAAAAAGGAACTACTAACAGATAGCAACCTTCAAAAACAAAAACAAAAATGTTCAAATGTGTGCGAAATCTTATGGGTCTTAACTGCTACGGTCATCAGTCCCTAAGCTTACACACAACTTAACATAAATTATCCTAAGAACAAAAACACACACCCATGCCCGAGGGAGAACTCGAACCTCCACCGGGACCAGCCGCACAGTCCATGACTACAGCGCCTTAGACCGCTCGGCTAATCCCGTGCGGCCCTTCAGAAACCTTTAAATCAGAGAACACCCGTGGCGCCAGAAACATCAGACTTTCGACGTCAGAACTGTTTTTGGAGATGTTCTTATCAGTTAGTAGAGTTACGCGAGGTTTGATACTGGTTCTGCTATTGCTCCTCTTCTGCGAGGGCTATTCGGAAAGCAAGGTCCGATCGGGTGCGAAATGGAAACCACACTGAAAATCCGTTGAATCTTTCCACAGACGTGTTATGCAAAGTCTCTAGTATGCCCGTCGATGGCGTCATGTCGCTCTTTTCAGTTCTGAGCGCACACTGAGCACATAAAGAGACCTACAAAATGGTGTCTCCCGGCAAGTATGATGGCCTGGTGAGAGATTGCGCATTAAGTCACGCAGCCCACTAACATAACTGTCTTCATGAAAATTCTCGGCCGCCCACTGCTGGGGCAATGAAGATACTCCTGCAGCGTTTTCGATGGGATGTGTTTAATCACCCACCATAAAGACCGAAACTGGCGCCATCTGAGTTTTACCTCCGCTCGCATGAACCACTGGCTATGAATACACCATTTTGACAAAGACAAGGTGCTGTAGAGTGGCATGGAGAATTGCTGGAAAGCACGGGCGGCTGGTTTTTATGACGAGGGTGTTGGAATAGTGGCATAACGCCTCTCGACAGATGTCTAAGTCGGAACGGTGGCTATGTGGAGAAGTATCTGGAACGTATAGCTAATTAATGAAAATAAAACATTTTTGATTTTCACAATGGTTTCCGTTTCGCGAATAATCGGATCTTACTTTCCGAATAGCCCTCGCACATTAATTCCATCCGTTTATTATACAATAACCAGAACTAATTGCCGATTTCGCACAATTTTATCCCGCTAGCAATGAGCTCTGCTGTTCCGTCATCGCTTAATGTTGATGTTAAAATCACGTGCAGTGTTTTTGAAGCTACTTTGTGGTGTTTCAGCGCACGTGATTATTGTTTATGATTGTACGTGCGGGATTCGCGACCTGCTGAAATCAGATATGGTTTAGATTGCAAAGAAACAAGCATCTCCCGCCTGTACCTTCACATCTGGGCCCTATGGTGCACGAGATTAGCCAACCAGATGAAACAAATTCAGAAAGGGATAGGAAGAACACCGAGATGACCACCCTCCGCCACACACCGTCAGGTGGCTTGCGGAGTATGGATGTAGATGTAGATGTAGCCTACAGTCACGGAATAGCACGAGCTGGATTAAAAGAACAGTGCGTGCTAAAATTCTTATCTTTTATATCGCTAAATTTAGTGTTCATAAACTCTAGTAATTTCACTTGGAATAATTAATGGGCACCTGCTATTCTACCATTAATTCACAAGGCCGGAAGGCCAACATAGCAAGAGCAATAGTTACACACTACATTTCACCAAGTCTCGTATAAAATCTATAAGTTAATCGGCGGCAAACCTATGCTACGTCCATCGGCTGCCAACGCCTGTGAAGAAGTGCTTCTTTACATGGATGCAGCGTCGACCTTCGACGAACTCGCACAATGGGTCGGCACAAGACTCCACGTCATTCATGATTTTATTGCGTTTTTTGATCTACGAAAATGTTTCGAATTTATTTGGATAGAGACAGCTATGTGCATACGGTGAGCATTTTGCAGCAGTGGTATGAGGAATTTTTGAAGTGAATTTTACCAACTGCAGCATCCTCTTCCAGTAGCAGCAGTCACTGTCCAAGTTAAGCACATTGCGGAAGATTTACAATCAGCAGTTCACAATCGCTGTCGAACGAATTAGTTACAATCAGGTTGTGTTATCCATAATTAAAGTCACAGTTAGGGCAATTCTCCACCCTCTTTCCAACTTTGTCAACCGAACATCAGTACACACTTCATTTTGTTAAAAAGGAGCATGAATATAATCGATGTGTTGTACTGATCTACGTCCCATGTCATTCATGTCTTTTTGAAAAAAAAAACAGTATCTTGAATGTCATCTGTTATTCAATTAAACAGCATTCATTTGCTCACTTTTCTCAATTTCATTAATCTATGTGGGAAATAATGGGAATAATCTTGGAATAGAATACGTCATGTCAACTGCAGTTTTTTTCATTCGTGATTCAAGTCCATTGCGTTTAATTTTGTAACTGATGGGTGGTTCTGTGACGTTGTAATATTCATATGCACAAGTTCATTACAGGTACCCACATACCATCCCCCAAATGGGACGTTTTGTAATCTGACTAAAGCTCAGTCCAGACCCAGAGTCCAGCCCGTATCTTCTTTCAGTCCGAAAATATGAGTACCAACGAAACAAGGTGTAGTCTTTACAAAAGCGGCTTGAAGACCTTATACAACTTCATTTAAAATCATGGTGCTTCAGCAGGAGAGTGCTTAAACGCAATATGCGTCTGATTTCTTCTGTTCTGACACGACGTGCCCTGATCATTCCCAAGTTAGCATGCGTGTCATGTTTGGTTGTCAAGTTTAACAGAAAATTCGACTGACTACAGCTTTTGTTGTAGTGTGACAAATTGGAAACAAGAAAATAGAAAAAGTGAACCAGCTTCCTCCACGACACTTGCCCGTCCGCAGCGCTCTTTTGGCGCGCATGCTGGGCAATGAGTACGCTTCAGACCTCTAGAATACGAACGCCAACGTGCCACGCTTAATGCGTCGAATTTAAATTCGTGCATAATGCAAGGATCTTTGCGATAGTGAAAGAAGGGAAGACAAAATAAACTACTTGCAAATAGCTATGAAAAATACAGTAGGAAAAGCAACTCCACAATGAGGCCCAGAGGTGATGATCGTCCGCTGTGTTATCCTCTGCCTACGGCATCATCTGGATGCGGTGTGGGGAGCACGAGGCCAGCACACCACTCTCCCGTGCGTCGTCAGCTTTCGAGAACTCATACACGATCAAAACACTGTTGGTGTTAGAAATTTTTACCCTGATTCAGGAAGTTAACCAAGAGCTGGACACGCTTTTAAGCAGCTGAAGTTACTGTGCGTAACGGAATGACTATCTCGAAGAAATTATGGTACCAGCTGTGTATCCTAAAGTGGAGGATTGCATAGTATTAAGTTTGATATTAATGATAGGTGTTAACAGGAGCAAGGTTTAAATGAACGTGCATCTCTGAAAGGACTTAAACTGATATTACAAAATGTGCCATATGTAAATTATACCCAGTAAACCTACTGGTTTCTAGCATTACTTGAAGGTAAATAAGATTGTGCCCCTTTAGCCGCAACTGACGCTGTAGAATTACTCACGAGCTCTTATTCCAAAAAACACACAATGACAACTGGCCTGACAGTTAGATTGAGAAACGCGTGCATCTTGTAATGCGACACATTTAAAGTGCATTAGCGGATGCTATGGGAGTTGATAGCTTTTTTGGAAGAATCGGAAGTTTATTTATGAGTTTGTAAAACTTTATTATTTGTGAGTGTGTTACAATGTTGTCGTGTTTGTCGCCTGATGTTCGTGAAAGCAGATTCCAGTGAAGTCAGCGAGTTTACTGCGCCCAGCCGATAGCAGAATCACGGCGTGCAACAAAGATTACATCTACATCAACAAGGATACTCTGCAAATCACATTACGTGCCTGGCCGAGGGTTCATCGAACCGCCTTCACAATTCTCTATTATTCCAATCTCGTATAGCGGGCGGAAAGAATGAATACCTATATCTTTCCGTACGAGTTGGGATTTCCCTTATTTTATCGTGGTGATCGTTTCCCCCTATGTAGGTCGGTGTCAACGAAATATTTTCGCCTTGGCAGGAGAAAGTTGATGATTGGAATTTCGTGAGAAGATTCCGTCGCAACGAAAAACGCCTTTCTTTTAATGATTTCCAGCCCATATACTGTATCCTTTCTGTGACACTCTCTCGCATATTTCGCGATAATACCAAACGTGCTTCCATTCTTTGAACTTTTTCGATGTACTCCGTCAGCCCTATCTGGTAAGGATCCCACACCGCGCAGCAGTATTCTAAAAGAGGAAGGACAAGCGTAGTGTAGGCAATCTCCTTAGTAGGTCTGTTACATTTTCTAGGTGTCCTGCCAATAAAACGCAGTCTTTGGCTAGCCTTTCCCACAATATTTTCTATGTGCTATTTCCAATTTAGGTTGTTCGTAACAGTTAGAGTTACAGAATAGCTGGCCTCTACAAGTTCACGTCGGCAGCTGCTAAGAAGAAACACCTATTGTTAAAGAGAGAATTAGCGTGATATGAGTGTTCGCAGTAAATGGTTCTTGACTTGTCCCTTAAGAATTTTAGTTAGCCTCTCCAGAGTTAGTCTCACGAGATAGTCTCAAGTATTAGTCTGGAGGAGCGAGTTGCAATGAGAGGGTCGCAATAAGTTAGTCTACTACGGGGTTTAGACCCGGGAGAGTTCAAAGCAGTAGTTTAGGCAGAAACTCTGAAAATGTTATCGGTTGGTTGGAGAAAGTAACTGTTTCGCGGATTTGGGTGAAGTTTAACCTCACTGTGTGGAGGGGAAAGCAGAAGACAAATTTGTGGTGTGGTGAAACGTAGAATTTTGTGTTTAGTTGCAGTTGAGGTCACGATTAATTGAATTCTGAGATTTGTTTCTCCTGTTTGTTAATTTTGTGCGGACACACAGGGCCGAACGTTGGGTTGCTTGATAACCAGACGTCTGTAGGCGTACCATGTCTCAATTAGTTGAAGATTTTCCGTTGGTTTTGGAAGAGGAGAGACGTAAGAATTTGATTTTGTGAGGTGGATTATAGAACGCACTGAGGGAATAGTGGCGTTGCATTAGTGTATTGTGGTTGTGGACTATAAAGCAAGCACTTAGATATAGTGCCTCTGTGATTTTGCTTGAGAGTGTATTTTGTGAATTCAGCGTGAGCGCCATTCATTGTGATAAATATTGGAATATCTCTAGGGATGCTCTGAAAGCGTAATTGTTTTGAGGAGAAGGTCCTAAGATGTTAATTTAGTATTAAGAACCATTCTGAAGTTTACGGAGATTTGCATATGCGATAACGATTTATGATAAAGCTTCACCCAAGGTCCCGAAACGACAAAGCAAGAACCATTTTTTCGCGGACACACTAATTGTCTCTTTACATAAAGTTCACATTGTTTAAAACTGGCTGTGACACTCGGGTTTTTTGTTTGATATTTTTCTATCATCTTCTTTTCGCTTAGTGGAATCTTGTGTAGTTAATCAGCATTCGTAACAAAATATACTGGCTTGTACCTGTAAACGAATTAAGAGCAGCCAATAAAGACAGAGAATTTCTGTTTTAAACTACAAAAACGAGTTCCCGAGTATCATTTATCCCCGAATTATTAGTGGAGAGATATTTGATAGCAAAGTTCGATCTTCAAGCAAACGGTTAATTTGCTTATATTGCAAAGTATTTAAGAGAAGTCACAGACAGGTAAAGAAAGGTTGACATTGAGTCGAAGTAAAGTTCAGAGATATTAACCATCAAAGAAGCTGAAATAATAATTTGTATTTATCAGTTTGCAACGAGAGAAATGGTATTAGTGAACTGAACAAAGGGGAAAAGTCTATGCTTTATGAAAGATAATTACTTTTAAAAGAAGAAATTTCATTTAGTTCAGATACGTTGAGATTTCTGAGAGAGTTAAGACGTCCTAATTCTATTTAACCAACGACCTTGCTATAGCGAAACGCTACGTATAGATCTTATCGTCGACTAGCAACGACTTATTGTTAAAGATAAAATTACCTCTCTGGAATTTGAACGTCTACTTAATTTTAAGTAAAAGTACTTAAAGTCCACACTGACTGCCGCGCGGTATTAGCCGAACGGTCTAGGGCGCTGCAGTCGGGGACTGTGCGGCTGGTCCCGGCGGAGGTTCGAGTCCTCCTTCGGGCATGGGTGTGTGTGTTCGTCCTTAGGATAATTTAGGTTAAGTAGAGTGTAAGCTTAGGGACTGATGACCTTAGCAGTTAAGTCCCATAAGACTTCACACACATTTTAACATTTGAACACTGACTGAATGAGTTTACGTGATACTTTGAAGCTTTGGAAGGAAAAGCATTTAAGTGGAATCTGCTGAACAGACAGCCCATATATATTAATTTTATACGCTGGTGGCATATTTTGGTTACGCCTTTGCTTTGCAAAGTGCGTCGTCGTATTGTCATTCATACACTGAACACTTTAGTCTGTTGCTGCAAGTGTTAAAGTGGAAAATTTGATTTTTATCCATCGTAAACTCGTGTGCATAGTTTTTTACATTGTGACTGATATTAGCTTTAGTTGAAGTTAACGTCACGAAATTAGTGATATTCTGTGACTCAGACGCGCTGTTAAGATCAGTGTTAACATATCCCAGTGGCTACTACTAGCCCCAATGCACCACGAAAATGGTAACTATGACTATCCTTCAATAGATAGCGTCGTTGTAGTGAAACAAAATGTGATCTGTAGCGAGAGAAAATTAACATCTAAGCTTACCTGCCTTCGTTGTGTGTGGATAGACGGTCATTTCTGAATTCACAGATTACGTCATTGGTCTTAGGCACTGTCTTGTCTGCATAGTTAAGTGAAGTATGCCAAGGTAGAGCGTATACTGTACGGCGTTGTTTTCTCTCCTACGTGTTCCAGTGTAGCTAGTGTCTGCTCTACGAGTGGTCTATTTCTAAAGGGTGGCGCACTACAATCTACTAAAGCAATGCTGGACTTAAGACAGATAACCACGACGATGTGAGCAAACGCGGACCAAGGGTTGTCCTACGATGCCGGTGCTGCCAATAATGAGCACCATGAACTTTCAGAACAAGACGTGCAGGAAGATACCGTCCTCCCTGCGTCTCTGAGCTTCTGGGCGAGGGTCGTGCTTCGGCCTAAACCAACTCTGGGTACCGACTGGCTACTACGCTGCGCACCAGATCTGCTCCTCCCTGCCTCTGGATCAACTCTTCGATCTGTCTGCGGCTCTCTCCCACAGCCAAATCTCCACTCCAGCCTGCCTTTTCCTCCCACCTAACACGACATGCTCACCAGACGCTGAATAAGAACACTCAGCCGGCCAGTGGCATGATTCCTTCTCGCGCAAAACTCCTTCCGAGAAAGCGTGTAGCGTGAAATTGCCATTGACTTCCTGACTCACCCTCCTTTCTCAAAAAAGCTATTGCTTCTGCTTGCCTTATTTCTCGCTGGAGGAAGGCCAATAAAATGGGATAGAGATTACGTGGAAAAGTAGGATGTATAGATAAAACATTACTCTTTCGTATTTGTAAGTCTCATTGCGTTCAAAAAGAATTGTTGAAGAAAAAATGCGGTGTGTTACTTTCTGGGCAACCCTCGTAAAATGTGTGTGTGGAATAAAGTTGCCCGCAAGCTTACTAACACCACCCTGCTGTTCTGCGTGCGTCAGCCCATCCACTCAGTTTCGCCACAGGAAACTATGTAGCATATACCTGGAGGAATTCTTCACGTATAAAAGAGGCGTGGACATTCTACACAAGTTGTCCGCGATCAACTCCAGTCTCACATCTACATCTACATCTACATGGTTATTCTGCACTTCACACTTAAGTGCCTGCAGAGGGCTCATCGAAACAATTTCATACTACTTCTCTACCATTCCACTCTGGAATGGCGCGTGGGAAAAAGGAACACCTAAATCTTTCCTTTCGAGCTCTGATTCCTCTTATTTTAACATGATGATCCTTTCTCCCTACGTAGGCGGGTGTCAACAAAATATTTTCGCATTCGGAAGAGAAAGTTGGTGATTGAAATTTCGTAAATAGATCCCGCCGCAAAGAAAACCGCCTTTGTTTCACTGACTGCCACGCCAGCTCGCGTATCAGATCAGTGACACTCTCACCCCTATTACGCGATAACACGAAACGAGGTGCCCTTCCTTGCACTTTTTCGATGTCCTCCGTCAATCCTACTTGCTAAGGATCCCACACCGTGCAGCAATATTCCAGCAGAGGATGGACAAGTGTAATGTAGGCTGCCTCTTTAGTGGGTTTGCCGCATCTTCTAAGTGTTCTGCCAACAAAGCGTAGTCTTTGTTTCTCCTTCCCCACAATATTATCTCTGTGGTCTTTCCAATTTAAGTTGCTCGTAATTGTAATTCCTAGGTATTTAGTCAAATTGACAGTCCTTAGATTTTGCGATAAACGATCTCACGAACACAGCACCTCCAGACATTCAACGATAAACACCCGCTAAAAGAAGAAGACGCAGGAAAATGACACTAGCGATGTTTTCTATGACCATGAAACCCAGACGCCTAGACTCAGACCGAGGACAAACTTATAGCGCACGTTGGAACCTGTTCAGTCATCTCTTAGGTCCAGTCGAGAACAAAACCCCGAGCTCAGTCAGAGGATACCAAAAGGAACAGCTGATAAGACGCCTCACACGACATGGAAGACACGGAACAGACGGAGGGCTTGAGCGAAGCGCTGGAGGGAGAACGAGAACGTGAACCAGTCGGGACACATCAGCGGTGTGGCACTCCGTGAAAGTGGAGAACTGCATACCAGAATGATGCTCTGCAAAACTTGCACAGTGAATTATCTATTGAAAACAAATGAAAGCTACTTACACAATAGAATTTTTGCCCATGTGGGTAATTTGATCTCTTTTTAGGGTTCTGTTCCTCAGTCGGTAAAAATGGAATCCATATAGAGTCACTATGGCAAAGGTATCAAGTTGAAACTTACGTTACGATCTACAGTCTACAACTAAAGCTTATAAATCAGTGCAATAAAAAGATACGACCATTTATGTCACGTATTTGGAAACTCGCAAACTAAAAAAAAAAAAAAAAAAAATGGCTCAAATGGCTCTGAGCACTATGGGACTTAACTTCTGAGGTCATCAGTCCCCTATAACTTAGAACTACTTAAACCTAACTTACCTAAGAACATCACACACATCCATGCCCGAGGCACGATTCGAACCTGCGACCGTAGCGGTCGCGCGGTTCCAAACTCTAGCGCCTAGAATCGCTCGGCCACTCCGGCCGGCTCTCGCAAACTAATTCTACAAAACCTATAGGTTACATCCTGTGGCCCTAGAACCATGAAATTTGACAAGAATCAAGTTTCCACAGTACAAGTGGAGGATAAAAGGCGAAACTGGTTAATTTATAGTAACATCACACTTTTTTTTGCATTTATTCTCCGTCTGTCTGTCCGTCTGTGAAGACCCTCTGTCTAACGTACGCTTACAGGTTTCAAGTCGGAATTCATGTCAAATATTATAAAGTCTACGGTCCCCTGGCGTTGCAATAATTTTAAGCTTCCAAGTTAAGACACAGCTCAGAAGAGTGAAAATTCAGTTTTGATATTAATATGGGCTTTAATGAAATTTAGGCTTCTGCCTGCTACTAGTTTCGCTACTTCCAGGAACGTGACATTTGTTCTGAAATTCAGAACTTTTGTTGCAGGGACAGAAGAGAAATGAAAAATCAAACTGTATGGAAGGCACGAAGAGTCCTGGGCCAAACATCAAACATTCAAATTCATAATTGGAATCGTACGCACAGCTAAGGAAGAAACTGTGAAATGTCTTACACTTTAACAGTACTAAGGGTAGCTTCTAGTTTTCTGGACGTCGAAAACTTTATTTATTATAGGATATTGGTACTAAGAAATGCTGCAATGTGTGAAACTCAAACGTTGGAGTGTTATCCCATTGATATAGCTTTATCGTTTCAGTAAGAACTTCATAGTTCGAAGGAGCTGTGACTGAAGCATTGAAGAAACGTATGATTGCAGGTGAGATTTATTCTTCTACAATAACTCATTGTGTAACCCTAACGCAGTAACATGTTTGTATTACACGGATTCCAAGAGTTACACGTACTTACCCCTTTTTTACGTTTTTAATCGTTTCATCGGCAGCCATTAATGGCTCATTTCGCCTTCAACCCGCATGCCTACCAGTTGCATCTGGTAGTATTTCCGTCACAGCTTTTAAGCCATATTTCAGGCATCGCAGTTATGGACTATCCATGTTAAAGAAATACGCTATCAGTCTTAACAGTGTTTTTGGTATTATCTGGATGTCTTGGCTATCCTTTAATCTTTTGCGAAACTCAAGAGACGAATTGCTTCACCGCTAAGTTTATAGTTTCTGATCTTTGTGCAGCACCACGCCAGGATTTCTGCGAATTGAGGAATACGCCAGCGAAGTTAAATCGCACAATGCAGCCTTTTTTTAACGTATTCGCCTCATACGACCCGCGCCTGAGAACCATTCCTGCAACGTCGACTCGCGATGTGTGGCAAGACCACCAGCACCGCTGTTACTTCACACTCGACAAAGTGGTCTGCCCGCCCTTGGCATTTCCTATTTCGATTTAATCGCGAGTGTAAGCGTGTGGCTTCCATTTCACGCCAACCCTTCATTAGTCTACTATCTGCCACGTCATAAAATGCTTGCCAGTACGTGTAGAAATTTAGTAGCAGCAATACCGTGGAACAGATTAAATCAGTGTGTTTCGAAAGTGCCCTTGGCATCAAGATACGTAATGGATATAATAAACGACATGCGTTACGAAAGACAGATTTGTTCATATTACCAGTTTCAATGTAGATTCGTGATTCACCGTATATCCAAAAGATGGAATAGCAGTCCTTTTGTTTAAAAGACGGCAAAGCTAAGCTATCGGTGTGCAACATAAGATACACATTTCTAACAACTTTGCACTAGAAATAAAGGCAAAACCGTGATCTATTTTCTAGAAATTTCATAGCGGGCAATACTACAGGTGCATTCTCGTACAAAACTGATTACATCCCAATGAATAAACGACTTGAAACCGAAGAATTATAACTAGAAAGATATTTAAGTACTTTAAGCTTGACTCATTACCGTTTAGAAAATGAAAATTTCCAAGACCAATGTACAGTAAAGTACCTGGGACGTCCAGTTACAAACCAGATTCCCTGGCATTATTCAACGCCCAATTCGTAGGGTGTGGGACGTGTGATTCTTTTTCCCGTGTTTCTTTTACGTTTACTCTGTCTCGGCTTGCTTTAGCCAATATTATGCTTCTCTTTATCCTGTACCTATAGCAGCTGGGAAAACAGCAATAATAACAAATGAAGTTTTCTTAAGTCGTTATATTTGTTCCGCCGTCTCCCTAACTGAGCGGTGAAAATTTCTGTCTTCCATATATAAGAATCGGATTCAGTTCCCATTACCCTTGTGGCCTTCAGCCCGAAGACTGCAGCTCTCCAAGACAATCTGTTCCGCGTAGCCCTATTCGTCTCTACATGTCTACTGCAACCTATACCCTTTTGACAACTGTGCTAAAGCATTGGAATCCGTCCACAATTTTAAACCCGTCCTCAACCTCACGAAACTTCCTGACCTTCGCCAAATTAACCAAGCCCTGATGCGCCAGAATGTGTCAACAGATCTTCTCTTTCAGTCAGGTTGAGCCAAAAGTGCTCCGAAATTAAATTCAGTACCTCCAGATTACTTATTCGATCTACTCATCTAACCTACAGCATTGCACTGCAGCACATTTCGAAAGCTTCTATTCCTTTCTTGTCTGAATTGCTCATCGTCGACCTTTCATTTCTGCTCAAGGCTACTCTTCGTACAAATCTCAACTGTGTACCAGATAGTAAAGTTTTCTTTCATAGCTGGGTCCCCCAGGGATACATTTCAAGGGAGACACTGCGGCCGGTCAGCCTCGCTTGATTCTCAGGTCCGGAAAATGAAGTTTGTAAAATACCTTCCAGAGAGCCATATAAGCTCTTGTTTCTTCCATTGTAATTACTGAGCTTGCTCAATCTTTCACTTACTGTAGGCAAGAAATCTAGTGGAAAAAGTTACACTCTACGTCAGTAGAAGTGAGTGGTGTATTTTAAAAAACCATTACAGTGGAATTATAGAGATGTTAGGGCCCATCCCGACGTTCCTTGTCATCGGCGCGCACGCATGCGGCAGTTATTTTTTTGTATCACTGATGTAAATGTTCCTCCAATGTCTAAATCATAAAGTAACGATTTGTTTTGCTGTCTCAGAACTGAAGCCCCTTTACATTTCATCATTGCTCTGCGTGTTGTAGACTATTCAACCTTGGATATTAAGAACGTTGTTTTGCCGGCAAAGAGCTATAATTTTCTTCGAGGGATAATGATTTTGCGGTGTAGGTTTTGCAGGCCAACGAATTAAAGAATGATGTTCACTACAAAAATAACCAAAGAAATCAGTGCAAAAATCCTTCTACATAACCAGATATATGGACGGAGCTGGTTTTATGAAGCAACAGAGATTAACTAATTTGTTAATAATGGAGAAGTGGAAAGAAAAAATATTGTGTACAAGACAGGAATGTTCAAGACATGTTAGTGATGATTCATTCCAGGATGCGTTTTCCGCAAATAATTGATGCAGAACAGGAAAGAAGTGAAGGAGCGCAGTAAGTCAGTACATGATAAATTATTTATAATACTAATATTAGGTATATTTACTGGGTAAAATACTATAACGTAAGTACTACTAAGGAGTACGTAATAAATGAAACACATTTCTGAATTTTTGTGAGACTGTAAAGCGAAAAATGTAAAATAAGACAGATGCATAAAAAAATCCAAATTGTCTCAAACTATTGTCCTTATGATCTTACTGTATGGAACTGAGACACTGGTATTGGATGGAAGGAATACGGTAGAACAGAAGTGACACACATGTTCTTACAGATATTCGTAAATGGGTGCACAATGTGTGACTATGCCATAAAGGTCTACGACTATATTCTGCAACTCAATAATGTTTATTCTACCATATACTAAGGTTTCTTTACATTCCTTCCCTAGATGCTGTGTGGAAAGAATGGTTGCTTGTATGCCTCGGCGCAAGCTGTTATGAGTTGTAAGGAACTGAAAACAAAACGATACAAACATTAAGCAAATGAAGCAGGTAATGGCGTATACAGACGTCGTAAACGATGTCTAAAAAGGAGTTTGATAGGAAGTGCAAAACTGTACAGCAGAAATGGCTAGAGGAGAAACGCCAAGCCTTAGAAGTATGCATGTCTATAGGAAATATATATGATGCGCATAGAAAAATTACTGATACATCTGGATAAAGAGTATCAACTGTGTGAATATCAATCGCTCAGATGACACGTCATACCAAGCAAAAAAAGGAAGTCCTGAAAGTGGACAGATTACTGGTTGAAATACAGATCGAAGCTATATAAAAGAAGAAACTTGAATGTTATGGACAGCGAAGAGAACGTGAATGAAGATAATATGGGGGGCGCAATACTTCGAGAAGACTAAATTGAATCTAGACACCTGTGATCGACGACATTCCTTCATCATTGTTACTATCTCTGGGACAAGCACCCGTCACAAACTTGTCACGGATTACGTAGAAAGAATGCTCCTGTGATTTGAACGGGGAATAGAACAGAAATGCTGCAGGTAGTTTACAATTTAAATGCACTACTAAAAAAAAAAAAAAAAAAAAAAAAAAAAAAAAAAAAAAAAAAAAGATTGTGTAAAGTATCGTAAAAGAGTGCTTTGATGTTACTGTTTTGTGTTTCTAGGCACTGTCTACCACTGTCCTGTAGTGTAGTTCTGGATTCAGAGAACAGTTACGATTCGTGTGATGTCTTCTTCAGTTAAGCTGACCTAGTTGAGTAGACCGCATGTAAGGAGAAGAGGGGGGAAAGAGATAGCGGAGTACCAAATCCTCCTGATTGCTGTCTATAGAGGTGGCGGCTGAATTACTAGGGTAATCACAGGAAGGTTTTCAGGATATTCGTTCCGCAGGCCGCGTTGCACACGCGATGCCGGTGATTACTTCCGGAGGAATGTGCAAATTCTCAGAAAAGGGTGTGTTTCGTATACGCAGTGAGACAAGTCCACAATTCGTAGAATCTGCACCACGTTGGCGAACATACATTATTTGCTAGGCTGTAGAATCCACGTAGTTCCCCAGCCGTTCGCTCCTAGTGAAGTTCTTTCTGTCGGAACATAATTTTCAGCTCCATCACGTAAATAAGGTCTGGAAACGTGTAATACGAAACTGAGCCAGGTGAGGTATACACAGCCATTCTTGTATTCACCAAAATGGGTTTCAGAGCGTCAGATGCGATAGTTTCTAATACAGAGTGTCCCACTCGAAAGAGGTCCCACAAATATATCACAGAGCTGGGAAGAAAGCCGGCATGTATCCACATAGGTTTACAGTTGTGCAGGAACTGAAAGTCTATGACAAAGACAAACGCACTACATTTTGCCGATGGTTTCAGCAATTTATTGCTCAGACGCCAGGACTATTGCAGTACAGATAATTCAGTGTGAGGTGTGGTTCCACCTCTCTGGCTATATAAACTCTCAGAATACACGTTTTTGATGTAATGAAAATCTTCACGCACTTGTCGAGCAACACATGCTTTCACGAAATATTGGCGTGTTCTGTGCAATATCACAACGTCGCACTATCGGAACAATTTTTTTCGAGACTGCTGTGGCAAATGCAGTTTACATCGAAATGTTTGGGGAATTTGTGAACCAGTTGGACAATGAATAACTTACGCTAGGCTGGTAACAACAGGATGGCGCTGCATGCCACATGTCTCGAGTGACCATGGGTGAGGCCGAATCGTTTACCCCTGGCACAGTGATTTCGAGGGAAATGTTGCCACCAAGGTCATCTGACTTAACATCACCTGACTGTATCTTCTCGGCTGGCCTAAAAGGCAAGATGTACAGGAACAAACCACACAACTTGGAAGATTTGCGAGAGAACGTCATCCTTGAAATCCAGCCAGTGACTGCAGAGGTTAAGGCAGCAATATTGCAGAATCTGCAACGTCGTGTTCAGTTGAGTTTACAAGTCGAGGGTGGTCAACTCCAGCACCTTTTGTGATCCACCTTTATTTCCCAGTGATCAGTTCATTTCATTTCCTGATTTTTGTGCAAAGCCTTTAAGTGTAATTTAAGAAAATATTTTGTTTGTGGGGCCTCTTTCGAGTGTGAAACCCTGTATAACGATTGGTCGAAATTAATCCGTACGATAGATTCACATAGTGATAAAAACTTTCAGTGTAGGAACATTTGCAGAGCAAAAAAAGACATATCCTTTGAATACAGAAGAAGGAACTGGTGTAGAAGGAAATTCTTACGGTGCCATGCCAATACTTTTCTTTCTTTTCGCCTGCATTTTTACTGGTATTGTCAAGAGCACACTTTCTATTTGCCGTGAAAGAAGGGCCTAGGGAATGGGATTCGAAAAGAACGTGTTTGGTCCACTTGGAATGTACTCATCAGTTCAGAAATGCCGTAAGCAATATGGCTATTTTCGATGACAGCAAAGGCTTCTCGATAAGAACAAAACAGTATCATAGACAGAAGTTCCGAAATACACTGAAGCGCCAAAGAAACTGGTATAGGCATGCGTATTGAAATACCTAGATATTTAAACACGCAGAATACCAATCTGCGGTCGGCAAAGCCTGTATAAAATTACAAGTGTCTAGCGCACTAGTTAAATTGGTTGCTGCCCTTCAATGGCAGGTTATCAAGATTTAAGTGAGTTTGAACGTGGTGTTATAGTCGGTGGACGAGCGATGGGACACATTATTTTCGAGGTAACGATGAAGTGGGCATTTTCCCATACGACCATTTCACGAATGTAATGTGAACATCAGGAATCGGGTAAAACATCAAATCTCCGAAATCGGTGAGGCCGCAAAAAGATCCTGCAAGAACGGGACAAACTACCACGGAAAAGAATCGTTCAGTGTGAGAGAAGTGCAAACCTTCCGCAAATTGCAGCGGATTTCAATTCTGGGTCATCAACAAGTGTCAGCGTGCGAAACATTCAACGAAACATCATCCATATGGGCTTCCGGGCCCGAACGTCAACTCGCGAACCATTGATGACAACTCTTTCATAACCTGCCTCATCTCCCTCCCGCCCGGCTGTTGTTGCTCTAGTGTTTTGGATGTTCGATCTCGTAATTTCAACGCAAATGCTTCAGTGTTTCTGTACGTACCTAGTAAGTAAACACACACATACACACAAAAACATTGCGTCATGTACTAAAACGACAGGCTCTTATGTCATAAATATGCTTCACTCAAAATAGTACCACACTGACAGCCCACACAGATGAGATCTCACGCAGTAGCATGAAGTAATGGCTCAATGTTTAGTCAGTACGTAGACATCTGAGAACAACTTCGCGCCGGCCGCGGTGGCCAAGCGATTCTAGGCGCTTCAGTCCGTAACCGCGCGATTGCTACGGTCGTAGGTTCGAATGCTGTGTCGGGCATGGATGTGTATGACGTCCTTAGGTTTAAGTAGTTCTAAGTTCTAGGGGACTGATGACCTCAGATGTTAAGTCCCATAGTGCTCAGAGCCAGTTTTTTGAACAACTTCGCCTCTCCTTCTCTGCTGGGTGAAGGTAGCCCGTGGTCTGAGTTTATTGTAACTCATAACATGTCATGTACTTTGCCATTGGCTCAACATCGTGGTACATCTGCACAAGGGGACGGCGCACTTCTTCAGTAGTTCTAGCTACCAAACAGAGTGACACCACATCTACTTGCTGCTATCATTATGAAGATTTGTAGGGATTTTTCGAGCTGTTCTGGACTGGATACACTGGTTGTCACGCCTTAACTGTGAAGTGTGATAATGCAGCCTCCTACGATTGCATTATCTCGTGAGTCAATTGGTAAGTTCCTGGACTAGCAACCAAGTACGGCTATTCTGATGAGATGTATGTATGTCTACATTTACAGAATGCTTCACAGTCAAAACAGTATAGTAATGAAAAGAACATAGGGACGTTTTACATAGCAATGTGAAGGACAGTCAGTATAGTATTACCGTTCAGGTAAGTCAAAAAGTGCATCCACTGGCGGTTCTAGATTATTGCAGTGCTACGCAAAGTTTACAGACCTTGGTAACTGTTCAAAGAGCACAGGAAATAAATATGTTATAAATAAAGAGAAGTGACGGAAAGTCAAAGAGGAAAAAGAGAAAAGGGGTCTGGGAATGTCATATTGACAGCAGCTGTTCTTTTTTGGTTTTCTTTTCCTGTTTCGACGTATTGGGTAATGCAGCTTGTTCTGGTTTCAACGCTTTGTCATCGATTCTCCTAGAAGTGTTTTTTCCAGAAAGGTAATCATGCAGAAGTCAGTTCCTTTTACGACTGAAGTACTGTCCACTAAATGATGCAAAGAAACACTGAAGTTTATTTTTAGTCAGAATTGCATGAGATTAATGAAGGATGGCTGTTTCCGGTTCTTAAAACCTAAAAATTGAAATAACAATAAGTAACTGTTCAGATAAATGAAAGAAGAACCTGATTACAGAATTCTGACAGTCTAATAAGACCTGATTGTGCACAACTTTTGTACGATCAAAATCCTTCAGATAAAATTAATCAAGAGATTCTAACACATTAGCATCAAACCTCTTATGTATGTATTGGCACACAAAATATAATTAAAATCAGTTCGTATTGCAGACATTAATGCAGGAATCACGGGTAGATTGGTAGGAAGTGGATGGAGGGGGGGGGGGGGGGGGAGATTAGAAAACTAAGACGTGAGCGGCAAAAAGTGGGTGGTATTAAAGGGCCAGAAAAGTAGATAATCTTTCAATGGAAGTCATACATTAACACTGGCTTTAATTTTGAATACCTAATTTTGATAAATATGTCATTTACAGGTAACACTTCTTGTTAATGAATTAATACGTTGTTGTTGAACTCTTTAAATTACGCGTGCTTCCCTGAGGAGAAGTCTGACTAGTGCTTTTCTGCAGTTGTACGATTGTGTTGGTTACACTGTCTGGAAGAGGGGCGAGCGTTGCTGAACTGCTCTTTGGCGGAGTGGACCAGTCGCTATGTTGGAGAGCCACTGGTGAGTATCCCGCCTAACTATATCGTCAGTTTCTTTTTAAAAAAGAAAAGGTTCTTAAAATCATACCGGAGATGAAGTATTTTAGCGGGCTGTTGCAAGTTATCTAAGTAAATCTCAAGTTCTTCAAAAAATAACCTTTGGGCGCCGAGTGTCAAATTTTACGATGGCCTTGTGCACTGAAAGAAAAAAAAAAGTCGCAGCGCCAACATGGAGTTGTGCAACATAAACGAAAATTGGTAGGTGTGTTTCTACATCTGAAAGATGATGTCTATTCAAAAGTCGAGCGAGTCGCTTAAGTTCAAATGGTTCAAATGGTTCAAATGGTTCTGAGCACTATGGGACTTAACATCTCTGGTCATCAGTCCCCTAGAACTTAGAACTATGTAAACCTAACTAACCTAAGGACATCACACACATCCATGCCCGAGGCAGGATTCGAACCTGCGACCGAACTGAGCGCCTAGAACCGCGAGACCACCGCGGCCGTCAGTCGCATAAGTGAGGCGCCAGTAGCGCAACGATGAGGATGCAAATCAGGCTTCTTTTAAATATGCGCTACCACGATCGTGAGCGTTAGGTATCTTTGAGATTGGACTTGGTGAGTTGATGTTAGTTAAGAATGCCTTTAAAGACGACAAAGAAGCCGTCATCAATACCGAACAGAGCTTGAACGAAGTCGTGTAATTGGGATACGAGAAGCTGGACGTTCCTTTTGCAGGATGACTTGGCAGGAATGTAGTCACTGAACAAGATTGCTGGCAGCGGTGCTCGTGAGAATGTACGGCGGCGAGAAACAGGGCGCAGGACGACCACGTGGCACTGCCGAGAGGGAAGACCATCGTGTCCGGCGTGCCGCTGTGGAGCATCGTACTGCATCCGCAGCGGCAATTTGAGCAGCTGTAGGCACCGTAGTGACACAATGAACTGTTACACTGTTACAAATAGGTTACTACAAGAGCAGCTCCGAGCCAGACGCCCTCTAGCGTGCATTCCACAGGCTCCAAGCTACCGTCATTTGCGACTTGTCTCAAGCGAGAGCTCTTGGAGGGCGGGGTGGAGGTCTGCTATGTTTTCTAACGAAAAGTAGTGCCTCGGTGCCAGTGACAGCCGTGTGTTGATTAGTAGAAGCCAGTTGAGGGCTAGACACACTGGACCTACAACTGGAGTTATGGACTGAGGTGTGATTTCGTATGACGGAAGGAGCGCTCTCGTGGTTATCCCACGCACCCTCACAGCAAATTTGCACTTCAGTTTGGTGATTCGACTTGGTGTGCTGCCATTCATGAGCAGCACTCCTGGGGATGTTTTCCAAAAGGATAACGCTCCCTCACATACCGCTGTTGTAACCCAACATGCTTTACAGCGTGTCGACATATTGCCTGGGCTTCCTCAATCTCGAGATCTGTTTCCAATCGACCACATAAGCAACATCATCGGATGACAACTCCAGCGTCATCCAGAAACAGTATTAACCGTCCCTGTATTGACAGACAAAGTGAAATACGTATGGTATTCCGTCTCACAAACTGACATCGCGCACCTGTATAATGCAAAGCATACCCTTTTGAAAGTTTGCTTTCAGCAGTCTGGTGTTTACAATAACGTACCAACATTTCACATCTCGCACCTACAATGGCCTGTGATCTTGCAATGTTAATCATTTAAATATGTTACCTAGACAAATGTATTCACTAAGTCTCATTACTCGTCATTAATAGTTTTTTAGTATTGTGACCTTTTTCCGTGGTTGTATTTCGACTACTGAGTGTTTAATTGCACTTAAATGATTATTACGTGCTGTCTTATTGTTAAATAGGGCAGTATGATCGTTAAATGGATTTCTAAATTTCTGTTGGTTTGGCGTGTACAGTATACTACACTACTGGCCATTAAAATTGCTATACCAAAAATAAATGCGGATGATAAACGGATATTCATTGCACAAATATATTATACTAGAACTGACATGTGATTACATTTTCACGCAACTTGGGTGCATAGATCCTGAGAAATCAGTACCCAGAACAACCACCTTCGGTTGTAATAACGGCCTTGATACGCCTGGGCCTTGAGTCAATCAGAGCTTGGATAGCGTGTACAGGTAAAGCTGCCCATGCAGCTTCAACACTATACCACAGTTCATCAAGAGTAGTGACTGGCGTATTGTGACGAGCCACTTCCTCGGCCACTATTGACCAGACGTTTTCAGTTGGTGAGGGATTTGGAGAACATGCTGACGAGGGCAGCAGACGAAAATATTCTGTATCCAGAAAGGCCCGTGCAGGACCTGCAACATGCGGTCGTGCATTATCCTGCTGAAATGTAGCGTTTCGCAGGGATCGAATGAAGGGTAGAGCCACGGGTCGTAACACATCTGAAATGTAACGTCCACTGTTCAAAGTGCCGTCAATGCGAACAAGAGGTGACCGAGAGGTGTAACCAATGGCACCCCATACCATCACACCGGGTGATACGCCAGTATGGCGATGACGAATACACGCTTCCAAAGTCCGTTCCCCACGATGTCGCCAAACACGGATGCGACCATCGCGATGCTGTAAACAGAACCTGGATTCATCAGAAAAATGACGTTTTGCCATTCGTGCACCCAGGTTCGTCGTTGAGTACACCATCGCAGGCGCTCTTGTCTATGATGCAGCGTCAAGGGTTACCGCAGCCATGGTCTCCGAGCTGATAGTTCATGCTGCTGCAAACGTTGTCGAATTGTTCGTGCTGTTGACTCAGGCACCGAGACATGGCTGCACGATCCGATACAGCCTTGCGGATAAGATGTCTGTCATCTCGACTGCTAGTGATACGAGGCCGTTGGGATCCAGTATAGCGTTCCTTATTACTCTCCTGAACCCACCGATTCCATATTCTGCTAACAGTCGTTGGATCTAAACCAACGCGAGTAGCAATGTCGCGATACGATAATCCGCAATCGCGATAGGCTACAATCCGACCTTTATCAAAGTCGGAAACGTGATGGTACGCATTTCTCCTCCTTACACGAGGCATGACAACAACGTTTCACCAGGCAACGCCGGTCAACTGAATGTAATGCTATTAAACAAGACACTTGATGCGCTGAAGTTATATGTTTTAAGATTCACACTATGTAGGGAAAACGGTTAGAACTAATGCTTATACGTTACTAGTTTGCTTTTAGCGGTAAAATTTGGAAGCAACTTCCACTTAATGCGGAACAAAGGGCAATACGAGGATTCCATATTCGTAGATTTCCGAAAAATGTTCGACATGGCCCCCCACTGCAGACTCTTAACGATGGTCCGAGCATACGTATTAGGTTCCCGGGTACGTGAGTGCCTTGAAGACTTCTTAAGTAATAGAACACAGTAAGTTGTCATCGATAGCGACTGTTCAGCACAGACAAGGATATCGTCAGGAGTGCCCTAAGGAGGTGTGATAGGACCACCTTTATTCTCTGTATACAGTACGTAAACGGTCTGACTGGTAGGGCAAGTAGCAATTAAAGGCTGTTTGCTGATGACACTGTGGCGTACAGGAGGTTATCGTCGTTGAGTGGCTGTAGGAGGATGCAAGGCGACGTGGACAGAATTTCTAGTTCGTGTGACGAATGGCAGCTAGCTCTAATTATAGAAACATGTAAGTTAATGCAGAAGAGTAACAAAAACAATTCCGTAACGTTCGAATACAGTATTATTAAAGTATTACTTTAAGGAGACGGCGAACAGAACACTAGTGCAACCCATTCTTGAGTACTCCTCAAATGTTTATCTCCCCACCAGATCAGATGGAAGAAAGACATCGAAGTAATTCAGACCGAGGCATGCTGCTAGATTTGTTACCGGTAGGTTCGATCAGGACACAATTATTGTGGAAATGCTTCGTGGACTCAAATGGGAGTCCGGGAAGGGAAGACGACTTTCTTTTCGCTAGGCACGGTTGACAAAATTTAAACAACAGGCATTTGAGACCTATTGCAGGACAACTCAACTGCCGCCAACGAACATTTCGCGTAAGAATCGCGAAGATAATGGAATAGGAAACGAAATGGCTAGTAGTTCTACCCCTCCGCCCTGCACAATCCAGTGACTTGCATGTCCGTAGATGTAGACGCAAAATACACCAGTCCATAAGCGTGCCGTATGGGCCGTACGGAGTGTTCATCTACGACGAAATTGAACAAGTTTGAGACGAAGTGCCGTTTCCAGTCATTGAAAGCATGACAGAAGAATTTGGTGCGGCACCAAGGAACAAACGACCCCAACAGGTTTCCGCACGACTCGAAAGCTATTAGTGACAAATATACGAGAGCTATTCGGAAAGTAAGGAACGATAGATCGCGAAATGGAAACCACAGTAAAAATCAGAACTGTTTTATTTGCAACAGTTAGCTACAACTTTCAGCTACTTATCTCCATAGTCGCCGATTCTCTGCACTGGCCTACAGCTCGTTGTCTGTGGCAAAATGTCTTCATAGCCAGCGGTTCATGTGAGCAGACACGAAACTCAGAGGGAGACAATTACGGGCTGTATTGTGGGCAATCAACCATTTCCAATTGAAAACGAGACAGAAGCATCTTCATTGACCCTGCAGAATGCGGCTGAGAATTGTCTTGAAGAAGAAAGCACACGTCCCGGGTTCGATTCCCGGCGGGGTCAGGGATTTTCTCTGCCTCGTGATGGCTGGGTGTTGTGTGTTGTCCTTAGGTTAGTTAGGTTTAAGTAGTTCTAAGTTCTAGGGGACTGATAACCATAGCTGTTAAGTCCCAAAGTGCTCAGAGCCAAGAAAGCACACGACAGTTATGTAATGTTGGCTGCATAGCTTCAGGCGAAATTTCTCAGCAGGCCCTCGCACTTGGCAGGGGATACTATTGTTCTAAGTATCTTCATGTGCTCCCTGCGTGCTCAGAACTAAAAAGAACGACATAACGCGATCGGCGGACATATTACCGATACTGCACAACACACCTGTGCAAAACTTCATCAGATTTTAACTGTGGTTTCCATTTCGCGACCGATCGTTCCTTACTTTCTGAATAACCCTCATAGGTTCCCGAACCTATGACGGAGGCTTCGTGCCATCAGAAATGCTGTATGTTAATCGAAATGAATGGAATAACAGCCATCACAAGTAAGTTAGGTCTGCTTGACTTTTGTTATCCCTATTGTTGTCCCGAACTATTCCTTACTAACCGATGCAAAATAAAATTCATTCTTACTCGAGCTACTATGATAATAGTTATTTTCATTCTGCAATTTCATAATTAAGTGATTCAACAGTCTGTTAACTTTTTATCGATGTGGTGTCTGTTACTTTATTTACACAGACATCTATCAAATAAAAGATACACAGAACACAGGCAAATAAAAATTCTTTTGTATCCTTTATTCACGGACTAAACGTTTTTCATTTTATTTGGTTACGAATATTTTTCTCTGTTAATCGTAGCGCAGCTATTTCTTTGCTAATGTACTAATACCTGAAATTATTCGGCGTGCTGCATCATTTTACTGACCACACATTCTTCATTTCAAGCTATACAGAAAGGGTAGTTTTTTTTTAATTAAAACTGCCATCATCTCGTAGAATTTTAGATCCGTTTCTTTCTCATTTTGCCTTTGCCGGAATTGCAAATCTCCAGATAAACGAAACTAGAAAAAAGAATTTTATTTATCTCACATCACACCCAAGATTATGGAAAAATAACCGTTTTCTTTCATGTTAATGTATTTATGACGATCTTTAATCCAGGTCGATAGTTTCCCAAGATTGTCATTTAATGCCTGGAATATTTTACGTTATGATTGCTGCTTAAGTAAGAAGCTCATGCGCTGTCATTTTCAATTGAACCTCACTCAGTGCCTTAGATTATTCATATTGCACGTTGCACAGAATGGTGTATAAAGGTATCCCCGGTTTCAAATATTTATGTCGAAATAGATACAACTTCTCTGGTTCCTCCTGTGTCATCGATGTAGATGTAGATGTAGATGAAAAACGTTGGGGATACACTACGCCAACGTTGTTTACCTTCTCTGTCAATGATGTAGTAAGAAGGAAGGATGCGCCCCCACCCCATCTTCCCTCAGGGTATAAAAACTGGATAGGAGAGACACCCGAAATGTGAAATCTATGGTGAATCCTTCGATAAACCGAAAAACGCAGTTAAGTAGCTGCAAGAGCATTCCGACTTTTCCACGTTGCTAGCAATTCCGGTACGACGGGCCGATTGTGATCACAGGGCGGTCACCTCGCCGACACCGCCGTGGCAGGCAACACACAGCCCACGTGTAACTGGCGTCGATTTTCTGCAGCTGATAGCAAGAAAACACGGCACACACAAGCTTGTAGTCGATTCGCGGTGGGCAATCTGTTATTCGCAAGCCATGTAACCAACAAATAATCTTCCACTTATTCCTTGTGATCAGTGGTACTTTACGGCCAATTAAATCTAAGAAATTTGACGTCACTAGTCTGACGATACCGTTGGAAACGCATTACATTGAAGATTTAGTTTCAAAATTCATTTAAGTTACTCCACATCCTGAAAAAGGCCACTAAACATGACCGAAATGTCGGTTATGGTAATATTTTAACATCTTACCTTCTTTGTTAGATGACGCTGCAATATTCTATACCCAGCAGTACTTTAAAGTGTTTGGCATTGACCACAGGAGCCTAAGTACTTGGTAATTTTGTTAATCTGGAATAGAATTGGTCGTGATACAAGGCAAGACAACTTGTTGGAAGACACAAGAAATTAGTTGGATTGCACGTTGTAACAAATGACGTAGACGAAGAAGAATAGGTGGTATCAGGGGAAAGACAGAAAAATATTTTGAAATTTTTTGTTTGATGTACCGTCGCCCGATGACATCATAAACGAAGAGTACGCCCAGCTAAATGAATTGCGCTGAAGGAAATGGGCCTCGATCTTATTGAAGGGACCATCCTGACAGCCACCTCACGACGTCTAAGATAACCGAGGAAAACCTAAATCATCTGAATCACAGTGTTAAAAGCTTTTTTCAACATCTCATTCGGAAAGTACTGCGCTTTTCCGCATGGCGAGGCCTTATGTTGGGAAGTGAACGATTCACCTCTGATATTGATCATTTACTCTGACATCTAGTATCTGCGAATGAGTGAAAAAGTAATTACCAAAAAAGGTGTTTTACTAAGGACCTTAAAGGACATAGGTAATGCTTCCGGCTTCTGAATGCAATGGAAAAGAGTCATTCAAAGAAAAAAAACACACAAATTTTTTAGCGATATAGGCGGACCCTAACTGTCATCCCTTGTACGGAAGACTTTTCGTGAACGTTAAATATCTTAAAAAAATAAAGGGAAGAAAACTGCGGCAATTTTCTCTTCGTTTCGTTAAAAGGAAGGAAGTTAGGGTTTAACATCCCGTCGACATCGATGTCATTAGTGACGGAACGCAAGCTCGGAACGTTGCAAGGATAGGCAAGAAATCGGCCAAACCCTTTCAAAGGAACCATGCCTGAATTCGCGTAGAGCGATTTACGAAAACCTTAAACTGGATGGCCGAATGAGGATTTGAACTGTCGTCCACCAGAATGCGCGTCCAGTGGGCTAAACACTTCGCCACCCGTTAAAGATTGAGTGTGTGTGTTCAAAATTCACGTTTTTGACACACAAGCACTGCCTCGAATTTCACAACGTATTGAACTGCCGTGTGTAAGGAGCACTGGTGGTGGCGCCATACGCCTCAAGCTGCAGTTTTTCAAGGAAATTTTTGTGTTTTGCTTTTCGCTAACTGAGTCAGTACCCTGCTGGAATAAACTGCCGGAACCATTTTACCGGTATGAAAATCATGAATGAAATACTGCATATTTATGCGTCATCGCAGATTCCCATACCTGCTATGCACATTGTTACAGTTATTAAAACGTGGCAGGAATAAAACTGCTTGCTTAAATTAATAACTGTCTCTTGCCGTAGGCTCCTACCAAACGAGAATACGCGCGCAGAAATAACAGATACAACGCCACAGGTTAAACGTTAATTAGTGTAATAATGTAAAGAACTGCTTGTCATTCAGCCCACGAAGCTCAATAATGAGACAGCTCTTAAACGCTGCACTCTGTTCCCCACAAAGGAGTAGACAAAAAGTAATTGCATCTTTCCAGCACTCGTTTTCCCTTAAGTGATCGCTTCTTGCGGTCCTGTCAGAAATAACTGTCATTCTTCTCATCAACCTGTTGTATTATCCCCCAATTATCAGAATTGCCGCCTTATACCACTGTGCTTATCCGCAAGGGACTATTTCGCGTGCCAAGAGGCGTTAGCAGAGTCAAGATCGACGAGCGGCTGTATATTGACGCCGCTGTGTGATCCACTGCGTTGGACGCAAACCGTGGATGGAGAAGGTGATTGTAGGGAGGGGGGCGTGGAGGGGAGGGGAGAACAATTTTTAATGTCTGCTCTGGACGGCCAGAGGAAGTGACGTAAGACTGTCGGCCGCTGGTTAGCCGAAAGGGGCGGGGAGAGAGGTCGAGTATCGAGCGCGGGTGGGGGTACGGCCACGAAAGGGGAGGGGGCAGTTCCTCGGCTAACGTAACCGGCGGCGCATGCACTTAATAGTGTAGCCGCCGCTCGCCGGCGGGTAATGATATAAAAAGGGTGAGGGGCGGGGTCCGCCCCCCGCTGGCCCGCCATTGGTCGGGCGGGCGCGCCAGCCACGCCCCTCAGCCGGCCAGGTGGAGCCATTGACGTCATGTGTGCCCAGCAGCGGGCACGCTGCTGCAGCGCAACCGACACGAGGCAGAGTTACGACTACAGTACGACGGACGTCATACAAAGATTACTCTGAGCTGGCGACTAGATTAGCATTCGCATTTGAACTCGGACCGGTCATGCAGTGGCAAATGGAATTCGTAAATTAAACCACAGTTCCTTGCTCTCCAGTCAAATAACAACCTTATTTCTAGATGTTGGACTGAACTCGCAATTTCTCTTAACTTATCGATGTTGATGGCAAACGTTACGGAAATACTACATAAACACCGTAGAGCTCTTGGACCTCTTGGGTATAAATAGTGGGTACAATGTGGAACAGTGGATAAAGTGAAAAATGGTCGTTAAGAAATTCCATGAACTTGACTTTTCAACGTTCCCAGAAATACCGTTACGACGGGCCGAGAGTGATCGCTGGACAGCCGCCTCATTCGACACTACGTGCTAAACAAATAGCGCATACACAACTTCCTTGGTTTATCCGCACTTAAGAGGAGGGAAACATGGTCTCCAGAAGTTTGCTCTCCGATTCGCCGTGGGGTAAAAATTACCAGCAAGCTGTGCTACTCATATATAGTGCTCGGCAGAGAGTGTCCTTTTGGTACCGTACATACATGTATTTTTTCTTTGCATTTGGAGATGGGTACGTTTAAAGAACTATTTGCATATGCCTAAGTACGTACACTTTTTACCCTAATTTTATATTTAGGATTCAAATAAGCTATAAGTAGAGGGTTCGAAGAATGTTCATGGAGTCTTAGATCAACTTACCAATCTTCTAGTTACGAAACTAGAGGACGCTCGAGTACATTAACAGGAATTAGTTGCCGTGGTATGCTACATCGATAACAGTGCTAAAATGCCTGAGGATGAAGCCGCAGATGCTTCGATATCGACAGCAAGTAAATTAAAACAATACACACAGCAGAGTATAAAGAAAGTACTAAGAAAATTTTCTTTCCTCTGCGCAACAAAACTCTCACAGCGTCCGCAACTTCCAGTGATACCTAAGGTAAGTTCGTAGGGTTCATGATGAATGCTGTCTGTTGAAATTTGCCACGGAGATATTCGCGACGTGTTAGGTGTTTATCACCGAATGTTAGCCAGATGAAGATCTTCTATATTCCCACTAAATTCCTTACCAGGAAAACAAGCCCATAGTCATTGGAGCTATCCACTTCATTTTTTTTTTACCCCGTGTGTCTTGCTAGTCAGCCCTGATAAGAGATTTCGCTTTCCGTTTCAGCCTCCTCCCAGTTTCCGGTAGAAGGTGACAAGCGACATCCTTTTGGAAATGTAGCGATTTATCAATTTGTAGCGCAGCATGGAATCAATAAATATTTACCATTTCTATAAATTATGGGAGAATGTAAGAATCACTATGAAGCCGATCTCGTGCCCCATGATATATTCAAGACCAATATATTATGTACAAATGGTGTTCCACAATGCTAAGTATTTGGTACATCGAAACATACGCAGTATGACTAGGTTCTATAGCATTATCATATGGTCACTGTAACTGAGGCAAACTATTACGGGAAATTACCGTAGCGTGCAATGAGTTATTAAACATTGTAAGGAATTTGAATTAATTACAGTTTTTTGAAAGACCTTGAATCTAGTACTGGGTAATATTGTTTTCTGGTGCACTCTTTTCATCTGTGACACATTAAAGCTCTTCGGTTTGTAGTAGTGTCACAAGTCTTTTTATAGAAGTGGACTAGTTCCGCAACGTCACTGTTTATCCTACATGACCTCTTCGCATTACGATAATACGCGAAAAACCCGTGTGACAGGAATCTCTGCTCCACAGTGTACAGTGGAAGACGATCAGCAGCAGATTCTTCGTAACAGAATGATAAGCGGATTTGGGTTTAAAAAACTGTCAACGACGAGGTGCTTTTTACTGATAAAGCGGTGTAGATAGCGCAAAGCATTTTCTTTTGTTACGACATTTTGGCTACTACTGCCTGTAATTATTGGATTATTTAGGGTATTTATTTCCTTATTAACAGCGACGATGATGTTATAGCGGACAAAATAACACTTATCGGCACAGTGGTGGCTTCTTAGCTTTAGTTCTGGATGGGGTCGACACGATATTAAGACAAGTAAAATATTAGATCTTTTATTATAACATGAACAAGACGAAATATTTAGCTTTGTAACATCCCGTCCGTCTGCTTAGTTGGTGGTAATGTGCTCGCCTCCCATGTAAGCAGGCCCGGGTTCGATTCACGGCCGGGTTGGAGATTTTCTCCGCTCATGGACTGGGTGTTGTGTTGTGCGCAACATTATTTCATCGTATCACCGGTACACAAGTCGCCAAATGTGGTGTCGACCGAATAAGACATGCACTCAGCGGCCGAACTTCCAAGGATGGGGCCTTCCGGCCAACAATGCCAAATGCTCATTTCATTTCATTACCACGTAACATTCCATGTGCGCAGGAATGTCATGAGTATTTATTACTGCCACCGAACGTCAATGTGTCACTTGATACAGGCAAGATATTAGTCTCTTCGCACAAACTGATTGAAATTCTCATAATTAGAGAGAAAATTTGCTTTGAAGAGACTTTTAATAGCCAAGATGGCATTCAATGCTATTTACTCCTGATGACTGGTTTCACAGCAAATACTATCTTCTGATCTTACAAATAAAGCCTGCCGCTGTGGCCGAGCGGTTCTATGCGCTTTAGTCGGCAACGACGCTGATGCTACGGTCGCAGGCATGGATGTGTGTGATGTCCTTAGGTTAGTTGGGTATGAGTAGTTCTAAGTCTAGGGAACTGATGACCTCAGATGTTAAGTCCCATAGTGCTTAGAGCCATTTGAACCATTTTTAAAAAGAAATCTTGTTGTTACACATCCTGTTTCGTTATGACTGTATCACATATACCATTCTGACACTACAGTAGATAGTATGTAGAACATTCCATACAGGTTTGTTAATAATAAAAACAGGTTTGTCACAAATAAAAGAAATACAGTTAAAAATCACCTCGACTAACTAGGGATGTTCACGGACATAACATTCCACAAAATCTAACAAGCATCAGTGGAATGTTATGAAGGTTGTTTGGACATCTCTATTTAGACATGGTGCTTTATTAACTGTGTTGTTTTTATTTGTGACAAACCTGCTTTTATTTTTAACAAACATGTGTGTGATGTGCTACAAATTATCCACTCTAACGTCAGCATGGCATGTGCTTACAATCATAATGGATTCTGCCAACACAAGAGATTGCTGACTGGGCTGAGCGGCAATGTGTCCAGACGCAAGTACGCGAGCTGATGCGATGGCGTGAAACTTGTCTGGGAGTGTCTCCGTCACCGCCTCTCATTTGTTGTTGCATCCGGTGGCGACCATGTTCACTTGAGGGTTCGGTACTAGGTACCAATCTCGCTCTGGCACCTCGCTCTTCGGATGATACCACAGAGGACATTTGTGACGAAGCAAGCGATCGTTCTGGATGGTCGTCGGGTTAGAAATCGCTGCGGTCTTTTTAAAGGAATTAGGTTCAAGTAATGTACAGAGGTAAAATCTGTGGCGCTGAGCCATTGACTGGGCTGTCGCCCTGACTTCTTCCTTTCTTCGCAGCAGCCTTAGGAGTGGGAGAGCGGCGGGCCCATCGTTCCGGCCGCCTCCTTCTACCTGGAAAGAGCTCTGGTACTCGGTTGACAGCAGGATGAGTGGAACTGGGATCAGCTTACTGAGACTGAAGCGAGAAAAGTCCCCACCCACATCCGGGGTCTGGTACTCTACCAGCTAGCCCACCACTGCCACCTGTAAATGTGTGCAAAAACAAAAATCTAAATCGTGAAGACTGGACAGGAGGTTGACCCCTCCCTCTCCCCCCCTCACCTCCATTATAAGTCTTCACAAATTAGCCCCCTCAGGGGCATAAGCGCCGAGGTAACTTCCAGGCCATCTTCTGGTAGGCAAAAGCAACATAACGCTGTATGTAATCCTATTCTCAATGGTGGAATTTACAATTACAGTGCTGCCATATCGACTTAGGTTTCAACTGAAACTAAAAGTTTTGAGTTACTAGTCACTTTTTATTTTATTTTCGACGGGCCTTCCTGATGTTTAAATCTCCTCCACTTCTATAAATTAATGCGACGTGCATGTTTTTTGCGTATGACTTTGGGGCAACTTGTGGCACGGTCTCCAGTAATCACAGGCTCTTTCTCCGTCACGTTACATCACACACACTTTGCAAGCACTGTATGTATGTCGTTGCATGGGACGTAACGCAGCATAAAAGGAACCTGAGACCACTGGAGACAGTGCCAGTGATTTCCCAAACTCGTCTACACCACAAATACATAAATCCACCTGACGGTGGATGTTGAAACCTCTGAAATGCCTAGTGCCAATAATATTACTGTGACTGGTAACAGCAAACTTTTAGTTTCAGTCGATATCAGTAACAGTCACGGTAAAGCGGAACCTAAAATGATTTCTGTTTCCTGTGGCTTTCCTTCTGAGCCGGAAGCTGGGTTAATTTATTCGGTGAGATCGAGTGCTACATTTTCATTTTTACCCAGGAGATACAAACATGGAGTTTGACTTTCGGTTACATTGTATGATTACGAGTCTTTGTGTTCAGCATTATTCGAATACATTTGGAGATGAAACAGAGCAGTGGTTTTAGATGTAACAGAAAGCATTATATTTCCCACTTCTGAAAGAATCAGTCCTTGGAACAGACCACTGATGCACATAGCTGCTGTTTAGGTACCTAAGATTTTTAAATAGTTTACAAAAAATGGTTCAAATGGCTCTGAGCACTATGGGACTCAACTGCTGTGGTCATTAGTCCCCTAGAACTTAGAACTACTTAAACCTAACTAACCTAAGGACATCACACACATCCATGCCCGAGGCAGGATTCGAACCTGCGACCGTAGCAGTCGCACGGTTCCGGGCTGCGCGCCTAGAACCGTGAGGCCACCGCGGCCGGCTAAATAGTTTACAGACAGCTTTGGAGAGGATTCTCATAGTGAATTAATAACGTATTTCGAGAACATTCGATCCCAGGGTTTACAATTTAAAATAATACGACAAGTTTTAGACTTACTGAAACTACACTGCTCTAGTGTCCCTGCTTTAAACTCTACCCGTCTTCTCATTCTTCATTGTTTTCTTGACTGAGTTGGTTGGTTGGTTGTTTTGGGGGAGTAGACCAGACAGCGAGGTCATCGGTCTCATCGGATTAGGGAAGGGTGGGAAAGGAAATCGGCCGTGCCCTTTGAAAGGAACCATCCCGGCATTTGCCTGGAGCGATTTGGGGAAATCACGGAAATCCTAAATCAGGATGGCCGGTCCCGGGATTGAACCGTCGCACTCCCGAATGCGAGTCCAGTGTGCTAACCACTGCGCCACCTCGCTCGGTTCTCGACAGTGTTGTGTGCACTTCCGAAGTACACTAGCTTGACGAACATATAGGCTTATAAATTACGTTCTAATAAATTCAGTTATTGTGTTCATTTCCTGGAATTCTCAAATTGCCCACAAATTACGGTCAAATAAAGAGAGTTCAGCCGGCCGGATTGCCCAAGCGGTTCTAGGCGCTACAGTCTGGAACCGAGCGACTGCTACGGTCACAGGTTTGAATCCAGCCTCGGGCATGGATGCGTGTGATTTCCTTAGGTTAGTTAGGTTTAAGTAGTTCTAAGTTCTAGGGGACTCATGACCTCAGCAGTTAGGTCCCATAGTGCTCAGAGCCATTTGAACCATTTTTGAAAGAGAGTTCCGTAGTTCAAGTGCCTAGGCGAGTTCCTTCAACGTAACTGGAGACATGAAGTACGACAAAATTCACCTACAAAAACTCAACAGGACCTATTGGAGAACTCACGACATCTATAACAATCGACGTATTTCCATACGTAAAAAGTTAACCATTATAACACAATTATCAAACCTGAAACTCTATACCCTAGAGAAGATCTCACACTTCACGTGAAAGGAAACACGAGAAACGTCCTGAAAAACACAAAATTACGAGAGAGACTGTCGCGCCCAACTGAACGAAAAGTGGCTACAGACTAAAAGCTCGGAAAATAATAGAGTAATTATCTATCCTCGCAGCAGACACGCGAAAAAGAAGATTAAAATTTAGTGGACATCTTCAGGCAACCAGTAACAAGACCAACACACAAAATTTTAACATAAAAGATTCACCATATCAGAAAGGTCTAGAAATGGCCAAATAAATTCCCATGAAGCTTTGGACACAAACTCATACAGCCTAAACATTGACTTTTGCAAATCAAGTCGGAGAACGGAGCATTCAAAGAAAAAGGAACAAAACCAACCGAAGAAAAATATGAGAGCTTCCTAGAAAACTGAATCACAGAGCTTCGAGGGTTCCAATAGGGTCCAACCAAACATGATAATATATGTGGACTGAGAGGTGCATATTTGCCTCGCGCTTTGGAAAAGCTCGGTCGTACACAAAAACATTTTGATTATCTTTGTAAGGGGCTTAGATTCCTGTGTATGGCATCGACACAGTTAAAATACTGTAGGCGCTAGTTTGGGGAAATTTCAAAAGTGCTGTTGTTGGGAAAAGCATTCCATCATACACTGGGCAATTGTAAGTCCCTGAAAAACAGTGCAGAGGTGAATAGTGATATGCCATGACGTCATTTCTCTCGAGCTTCTTGTTAAACGCGTTCCTGGCACACAACTGAAGACCTCATTACCTTACCCATATGTCCTTGCTGTGCAAACTACACCATATCTGAAAAATTTCTAACGTACGCTATCGTAGCAGTTTAGAACCAAATTCAACATCTTAACCTTGCCGTGCGATTAAATGATGATTTCACGTTACCGATACGAAATTACAGGAAAATTCTCTCTAGGTCTTATCGCTCTACGGATGAATTATCAATTTTGTGGAGATGACCGTAACAAGAAATGATTATATAGTGACCTCGCGTGCGTAGTGGGTCAGATGTGCGGTTTCTACTGACGTCGGGAGCAACGGGAAACGTTATTAAGTCGTAACATCCACCTGAAAACTTTAATGAGTTGAATCTTAATGGCTAAAAACATTATAATGTGGCACGAGTAATGATATCAGTTGATCATCTCAGCTGGTGATCATCGACGAAAGTTTCATGCGGAAAGCTGCTGGTCTACCTGTCTTCTCTTCCGCATTCGTGATTTCTGATACGCTTTCGAAGCTTTTACTTGTGTAATGAAGGGAAATTAATTCGAAAATCAGGTGAAACACTTTTGAAATATTAATCCCAATCGTTCAGTCCGTTTTCTGATAACAAAAAATTCTAACCATGAAAGAGGCAGGTAGAACATGAGGTAGCAACAAAATCAACAGCGTATGCAAAATAACGTAATAAATAACCGAGCTAGGTGTTGCAGCAGAAAGCACATTCAAAAGAATGATGGTTCAAAAACCATTGAATCATGGAGGTTTAGGTTTCCTATGGTTTCTCTAAATCCCATGGGGCCAACGTCGAGATGATTCCCTGAAAATCGGTGATATCCGAATTCCTCTCCCAGTCTTTCTCAATTCGAACTTTTTTCATGTCTCTAATGACTTCTACTCTATCTCCTTGCCAAAGTAATATATTTCGCAAGTGACAGAACAGATTTCCTACGCATGTTTAACCTCTGGCTTACCCTGTAATACTTCTTTTTCTGACCGTATCCCGTATCTTCAACGGGTCGCCATGTTAATCTGGATTTGGCAGTGTTAATGGTAGAAGGTAGCCAGATGCATTTCACGCCGTACCTCCCCCTTCCCAGGACGGAAACTGTGTGGCAAGCCGGATGTGGGAAACCGCATATAAACCGCATCCAGGCTGCCCGGTATACCGGCCCTCGCTGTTAATCACCCGGGCGAATTCTATCCGGGCTAGCGCTCCTCCCTGGATCCCGGAAACGGAGAACCAACGTGCGCGGCTTTCTGGTGCGGTCATGGCTAACTTATAATTGACGAAAATGATTAGGAAGTGCATTTTAACTCCCAATGTAAGGTGGTTAAAATTCAAAGGAAGTTACTTCGATAGTTCTGTAACATACCACAATTCATTTCACTTTCCCATTTTATTTTCACTACCGTCAGAGGATTTTTGATCGACACTATCTTGTATGACGGAAAACCGCAGCCACAGTCACACATCTTGTATAATAACCGCTTGGCTACTCTTATAAATGATGTATTTAACGACCGTTTCGTATCCTAGAAGTCACATCATCAGGTTAAATGTGATGAATCATGACATTAAAGTTGCACCGTGGACGCGATCGAACATTCCTTGCATATTAATGAACGACGCAATTAGCGGGTCGTCAGGTAAGCAAAAGTATGGCTCCACGATTCCTCAACCGTTCCATGAATCCAAGTGGACACGAATAGACGGAACAAAACATACGGACACAATCCATCGAGAGTGTCATAAATACAGAAGAGCACAGAGCACGGAGATGCAGGCGGGAAAGTGGCCAGCTATGAACTGCAACGAACAGTAGCATGATCGCTAATTACACAGGAATAAGTCCTGTTTGTTTAATAAGTAGCCAATAACATTCATCAGTGAAATAGTTGAAACCAAAGATTTTTAGTCATGACCAACGTACAAGATACGTTTATAGACGAATAAAAGTAATTAATGAACTACTTTTCAGCAATACTATCGTATGAAAATTATAGGAAATCAACGGACGAAAAACATTCGCGAGCAACTGTTGACGAAATGGGCTAACAGGTAAAATCTTTGGTGGTAATTATGAAGGTTACTTTTCGTGAATAAAACAAATGTCCGTGCTTCCTAGTAGTGTACTTATTATGGCTACTGAAGTTCCGGAGAACTGCTGGGCTACTAGGGTATCATTTGGCATATGAGACTGTTTTTCAACTCGCACGACAACGATGAAAAATCCAAACAATTGTGATTCGGCTGTACTCGTACTTGCTGTGCTACCTTAGCAACAAACATGTTGCAGAATACTTCAATTAGAACAAATCAAAGAGAGCTGTAAAGGAGATGCAACAAATCTAGCAGTTATTTAGTGTCTACCTCTAAAACAAGCTCTAGAATCTTAGATGTATCTCTTAACGAATTAACGGGAAAACCTCGTTTTTAGTTTATTTTGTGACACAGAAGTTGAGCATGACTACATATCCATTATATTTTTTGTAGAAAATTTGATGACGGTTGTCTCATTCCCTGTGTAAATTCACAAAATAGTATAGGGAAACTGTGTAGTATTATCAATTCTAAGAGCTTGGTTAATTAGTATTCTAAATATACGAGTACCATAAAAAATATTTTCGGCTTCCTATACGTTTCGTTTCTTGATTTCATTCACGCAGTTATTCTATCAAAGATTCTACAGTTACTAATGATGAAATTTTGTATTTTATATCTATTAAGGCCTTCCTGAGATAGTCTTTTTGGACTTTAGATGATAACGTGATTTCCGAAATGGGACAAATATTTTTTTTTAAATGTAGAATCTCTGGCATTAGTTCTGTACGGTGTGTTGCGAGACTGAAATGATTATTCACCGCAGTATAATAATTTTCACAGAATGGACAGCAAGTGGATATTCAAACCACGTCTCTGATAACTGCTGCGTTCACATCGAACTTGGATCAGGTTCTTTCAGTCATAGCGTTTAGATATTATATAGTATTGAGAGCTGCACAGCACTTTAACGCAGCATTTTAACACAGAGTGGAAAATGATCTTCACAAATGCAGTATAGGCAAAATTCTCCTTAGCGTCTCCGACATTTCCGTGGCAACAAAAACCTAAATCTTCTTGCAGAAGAGAACTGAGCTGGCTAGTGGTGCTGTTACACTACTTCTGCCCTCTACTTCTTTCTCTTTTATTAGTATTGAGTGGTGGAAATGTAGTTAAAATCTCTTTCATAGACAAAGTTGTCCTAAGCGGGTTATAAGCGAACAAGAGTCCTAAACGTTAAAGAGACAAACGTTAAAGAAAAGGGTATATAATTAATGAGACTGAACAGCTCAAATTTCTAGGTGTTCAGATAGTAAATTGTCGTGAAAAGCCCAGGTTCAGGATCTTGTTCAAAGATTGAATGTTGCTATTTTTACTGTTAGGATCTGAAGTAAGTGATAATTCTACAGGAAAAGTAGTCTACTTTGCTTATTTTCGTTCGATTATGACGTACGGTATTATATTTTGGGGGAATGCTTCCTATTCTCATAGGAAAAGGGCGGTTCGGGCAAAGTGGTGTAATGTCGCGAACCTATTGTCAACCCGTGTTCATTAATCTGAGTATTCTGACATAGGCCTCTCAATACATATATCCTTAAATGTCGTTTCTTGTTAACAATATAAGCTTATTCCCAAGAATTAGCAGCTTTCAATCAGTTAATACTAGACAGAAATCTAATCTCCATCTGGCTCGCACCTCCTTGACTCCTGCGCAGAAAGGCGTGCATCCATTTTCAGTAACATACCACAAGAATCCAAAAATCTTTGCAGTAATCCACGCACTTTCAAATTTAAATGGAAGGATTTCTTTATGGGTCACTTCTTCTATTCTGTCGAGGATTTTCTTGAAAAAGTAAACTGTTCCTGTATTATATCATTGATTGTGTTTATATAAACTTATAGCTTTTCGTCTTCCTATTATTTATTTTAACTATTATTACTGTTATGTTGTAATTTTTTACACACGTTCCATGATCGTGGAGATTTGCTCCTCAGTCTTGTCCTACGGAACTAGACGTGTAAAATAAAAATAAAATAAAAAGCAAACAGTGTTTACTCATAGCACTAAAAATCCGGAAAAAGTGTGAGTAGTTGCTTCGTGATCAGAAAGTATATATTATGATAAGTCATTCTATACCAAGAGAACATTTACTGTCTTCTTTAGTAAGTGGTTTATTGTGGTCTGTCAGGGAGGGTGTTATGTTTTATTGCAGACCTTAAATCATAATGCCACACCATCGTGCCACTAAAGGAGTAGTTACATTTACTGCTAAAAACAGAATTATAAATTTTTCTCTGTTGCACATTTATATTCAGATTTAAAGCGTAACTGTAGCTGTAAAAATTGACATATTGTTTAGTTACATAATACATTTTAAAGGATATTGCCAAAAATAAGACTGGTTTTGACCTGCTTCTTTATGTTAACAACGCCTGCAAACTGTCCCAGTGAGATAGTTTGAGTATAAGTCTTGAAAATACTTTTAAGTGGTGCTGTATTTAGCGGCTATGGAAATATCTAATATCATTAGCAACTAGATGAAAGTCTTTCCGCATGTTAGTTATTACGTGCACACCAACTGCAGAAAAAGTACAATAAAAATAAAGACAATAATGCAACATGCATGTAAAACAAAGCGAAAGAGAAATTAAAACTCTTATGTGGAACTATGGGAAAGCGTGTCATCTAACGATATGCACTTAACACAAAACTGTGCAGACTCTAGCGAATTAATCGAAATAAAACAGAGAGTAGGTTCTAATTATTTTCGATCCAATTTTAACCCTATGGTGATTCAATGTTTCAATCCATTCTAATTTGAAAAATAAACCTGCTAAGCCATTATTTCATCACACTACACAGTATTTTCGAAATTATAATATATATAACATTTTTCTCTTGCTATGAAGGGCGTTCCTTTCATTACTACAAGTCACTGACACTAGCAATAATTCGTTTATTTTTGCTCTGAGTCAACATACAGATTAAATGAGGACTGTTTTTTCAAATTTTTCTCCGCTTTGTCTCCTGTTATGGGATTTAAATGTGTATATAGATAAATGATCTACAGATTTGGATGAGTGAATTTGCGAATATGAAAATGTATCACATAAACGGTCGTATATTTTGATTGTATTGACTTAGAAACTTAAAGTTTTTACACCGACAAGGGACAGTAGACCTCAGTTAATGACGTAAATTTCAACTTCATAGCTCGACCCGTTCCGGAGAAAAGGAGGTCTTAACAGATGGTCAGACCAACAGACAGACAACACAGTATCTTATTAGGGTTCTTTTTTACCGACTGAGGTAAGATACTCTAAAAATCGCGATTTGTTAAGTGTTCTGCAGTGTATACACAGTGAGGCAAACACCACAGGCGAAGTACTTCCTTGCAGCAGATATCAGTTATGCCGGCTGTACAACATTTCGTTACTTACTGAAAGGAGTATTACCAATGGCAATAAATTCCGTAACTGATTATGTGGTCACTATGAATATTTTGCGCGTAATACCGTCCAGATCGCTTAACGTAATTTTTGTTGCGTTAGTGACATTTATCAGCTACTGAAACTATCAGACCCAAAATTTAGGACTTCGGAAAGAATGTTCAGTGATTGCTGTGATAAAATGTAAGCCGAAGAGTGACAAAAAAAAGAAACAAAATAAGAGACGGTGTAATTCGCAAAAATGTTTCTGCCTAACTGTGGATTATAAATTGAAATCAGGATGGATGTACGACTACAAAAAATTGCAAAATGCAAATGAAGTGGTTAGAACTGCTTCAACATCTCTCTTGATAATCAGCCACTACTGTTACTTGAAAAATATATCACAAATTGTTCATAACATATGAGTCTGCGTATCGGATAGAAACACATTTTATTGTATTAGTGGTTCCGATAGCAACAACACATGTCAGACATAAATGAATATAGCGTGTTGCATTCACAGTGCTTTGAATGCACGAATTGTTTTGAAATATGAAGGAAAATTCAAATATTGTTTGAGTATAAAATTAATGGCAATAACAAAAGAAAATTTGAAATTGTTTAGTAGGATTTGTAAAAAGGAATAGAACGCAAATTAAACTTAACGGGAAATAACTGTTTAGATAATAAAGTTGAGATGAACTAGGCGCAAGGTCAAACAAAGTGGCAGAAAACGAACTAAGAAAATACTGTACTTTTCATGACAGCAGAGTCTACAATGCGTTGTAACGTTTGACTGGCACACAACAGCAGACAAAACACAAGGCAGACTTGGATGAGAAACTTTAAATCCCATAAATTGTAAGGATGTATTTATCTGTATCTGATTTCCATTGATTAATACTGCACGTGAGTTTCCGGAATAGAGAACAATCTTTTATTATTTATGATCGCGATAATCGAAGAAGTACGTGAGCTGTCTGCATACGCTGATACAATATGCAATAACTCGCTGCTGTCTGGCGATGCGGTGTTCAATAATTTTTGACGTAGTAATGATCATTATCCTAATACTTTTCCTTAAAGAATTCTTATGCGTCCCATGTATGGCCATTTGCTGACGATGTGAACGTTTTTTGACAATGAATCTGTTCAGTCGGTTAACTGAAAGGTTATAGTAATACCATATAACCATCAAGGATAGAAAACGCTGACGATTATGACGTAGGGAACAGGCACCTACAAAGACTTTGAATTATTTTGATGCCGTCTTGACTTCTTACATTGCGATATTTACAGATGCGAAATGAAAAGCGTGTTTCTTCCACGACAATAACAAAGAGAGATCTTGTGTTTGTTGAATCACACTTGAGATTTTGTATACATTCTACACATCTGAGGAAGGACAACTACAGAAGGACATCACGAAAGTTATTCGACACAAAATGGCTCAAGAACGGGGTAAAGTTTAAAATGGAGTTTCGTCGGCAACTCCATCACGTGAAGCTGAAACTTACATCCTGTAAATGCAGCAGATGATTCGATAGCTTACAGTACCCTACTTCAAGTTTCTGAGTAGGTTTCTAATGCAGTCGATGATGTAGAGTATCGCAGCGGTGAAGAACGTGATTCGAAACGGTCGCTAAAGAGCGCCTTCTCGACGATAGCCACACGGCAAGAAGCGCCCTCCGGAGACCTTAATAGACGCAGCCACTAGTTATTACCGCAATTGCAACCATTTTAATGAGCAGGTAGCGCAGAGTAGGAGAGGGAGATAGAATCGGACGCTTGCTTTCGCCGGCAGCGGGCAGAAACAGCAGACGAGGAGCCGCAAAATTACAGCTCAACACACCCTGAGCCGGCACCTACAGTATCATTCAGTAAGGGTGGCTCTCAATGGAGCGCCCGCAGCCATTCAGGAGCACGGAGGGAGGACTTTGTTGATAACGGTTCCCAGGGGCTGCGGAGGGAGTCATGAATTACAGGACGTTGCAGCGGACGCTGGTGAGCAGCCTGTGTGTGTGTGTGTGTGTGTGTGTGTGTGTGTGTGTGTGTGTATGTGCAGCCGCGCGCTCGCGCCGGCCCAGAGTAGGAGCGGTTGGGGTAGGCGATGGTTGTACACATGAGTGAAACAATGTGTTTATATTTTATTTATTTACCCGTCAGGTTCTGTGGGTCCGTGGGGGCCACTGCTACTTGGTCGCCGAGCGAATGAATACTCAATTTGTGAACAAAACCGTATAGATCGGTTACTAAATTTCGTCACTTTTTACACTTTTCGACGTCTGCCATCATTAGATGTCTAGAATTAAAATTAAAGGGAAATGTAGAGCGACAGGTGATTGTTGTAAAACATCAAACTACAAAAGATTAAAAATTGAAAAGTAAAAAAAAAGATTTTCAAAAACTTTTGTATTGTCGGTTTTCCATCTGGTTTGATACGGCCCGCCATGAATCCCTCTTCTCTATTAAACTTTTCGCCTCAAAGTTGCACTCGCAACTACGCCCTCAGTGACTTGTTAAATGTATTCCGGTCTGTCTTCCACTAAAGTTTTTACCCTCTACAGCTACCTCCAGCGCCACAGAAGTTAATTCCCTGATGTCCTGATAGATGTCTCTTCTTGTCAGTGTTTTCCGTATTCCTCGTCGATTCTACGGACAACTTCCTCATTCCTTACCTTATCAATCCACAAAATTTTCAACATGCTTTTGTAGCATCACATCTCAAAGGCCCCGATTCTCTTCTGTTCCGGTTTTCCCATAGTCCATGTGTCATGACCAAATGCTGTGCTCCAGATGTACATTTTCACAAATTTCTTCGTCCAATTAAGATCTATGTTTGATACTAACATACTTCTCTTGTCCAGCAACGCCCTTTCTTGCCAGTGCTAGTCTGCTTTTTATGTCATCCGTGTTCCTTCCGTCATCGGTTATTTTGTTGGCTAAGCAGTAGAATTCCTTAAATTCGTTTACTCCGTTATCCCCAATTCTGATGATAAGTTTCTCGCTGGTCTCCTTCCTGCTAGTTCTTATTACTTTCGTCCCTCTTCAGTTTACTCTCAATCCACATTCGGTACTCACCAGACTTTTTATTACATTCAACACTTCCTGTAATTCTTCTTCACTTTCACTGAGGATAGCAATATCATCAGCAAATCTTATCATTGATATCATTTCACCGCGAATTTTAATCCCACTCTTGAACCTTCAAAAACTTCAAACTTTAAAAGCAAGGTTCAGTGCTAGTATTGCAAACCTGCACTTAATCTGTGGGTCAGTTTGTTACTTGGATTACAAAATTATACAAAGATGTAAGTTGTAGCCGACCGATAAAGCTGGTCTGGAGGATCGTTGCCTTCAAATTTTATTGATTTTATTTGTCTCGCTTCATACTTATTAAAAGAAAGACCGTCTTTCAGTTGCAAACCTTCAAGGTCGAATAATAAAGCACGATTTACTTGAGTATAGTTATATGGTCATAAGATTATCGTTTTCAGACGGTGACGTATAATCCATTTAGAGATCACCTGAACTTGACAATAACTGTTCACTGAGTCTGATAGGCTACGATGTCTATATAACAGTCGCATGAAATTTAATATTAAATACATTTTGCATTAATTTCATCTTAACCGCGCGGTCTGAGGCCTCTTGTCACGGTTCGGGCGGTTCTCCCCGTCAGAAGTTCGAGTCCTCCCTCAGCAGTTTGGTCCCATAAGACCTAACCACAAATTTCCGAAACACCACGTTGCGAATATGAAAGGCTTACTGGTCGTTATGATTGATTAATTAACAGACACGTGTAATTACAACATCAAGTAATTATTTTATGTTCCCAACATCACGTTAATACATAATGTATTTATTACTGAAGTTCTTGCAGCTGTTGTATAGATACTGTGTACCAGATCCAGTAAATCCTTGTCACGTATTGCCACCATCTAAAAAGGCTAATTTTATGAGTATACATCTATACTCATTAAAATGTGTTTTATTATTTGACCTTGCAGTTGAGAGACTGTTTGTCTTTTTGTAAGTATATAGCGAAAAAATAAAACTTTCAGAAAAGATAAGCAGTGTGCTACAAGGAAATGTTTCAACTTGGATCTGAATACTTGGAGTTTGTCACTCAGTTTTTACAGTTCCGCTGGAGGCCTGTTGAGAATGATACATGTTCAGTAGCGCACACTTTTCTGTACAGTGATTAAGGAATTGTTCTGCAAATACGTACCATTTGTCCGTCTAATGTTGGTCGAATGAGTGTTGCCGTTTCTTCTGAATAAATGAAAGCTACCACTAACAGATGACATGATGGAACATACGTGCAGGAGTGGCGAAATTATAATCCTGAGACACTTTAACAACAGGCTAAACGAAGTTTGCGAAATAACACAGCGTACCAGCCTGATTGCCCTCCTGTAAGCATAGAATATTGTTGATAAAGGTTTCTCGGGTCTCCAACCGGGTGGTAGCGTTGATATCTCGCGACATTTCGGAAACTGTCATACTACCCATCTTCTGGCGAAGATGGGTGGTATGACACTTCCCGAAACGTCGCGAGATATCAACGCTACCACCCGGCTGGAGACCCGAAAAACCTTCATCAATAGTTTACGCCCGGAAGGTCTACAGTCACAATAGAATATTCTTGTTAAGGGAATAGTGCTCCCCCAGGGTCAGCTGTAGGTGGCGGGGGTCGAACCGCGCCACTGCCCAGGGCGGCAAATTTGCGGGAGTGGAAAAATCTTAAATTTTAATATGGTTCCAAAAAGATGAGTTAAATAAGCTTGTCCAGTTTTGCTTGGATGTAATATAAGAATACGTTGGAAATACAAATGATTCTTATAGAAAACAAGACCATAAGTCTCACAACGCAGACACGAAATAGCAGAAAAAAGAATTACAGAATGAGGGAGGAGGTGAGAAAATTGAACATCCGTAAATGCGTACAAAAAGGATTTTTACTTTAAAGTATGAGATACAATAATATAAGCTTTCGGTCTGAGATTTCCATAGTTGAAAAACCACAGTGAGCTTTTCGACTTTTTTTTTATATACGACGTTACCTGACATTCCAGACAGTGTGACAGTTTTAATCATGGACAAGCTAAATACATCAGTTTCTTCGACATTACAGATGAGCTTAAAATGTTCTCAAGGTTGATAAGGCCCGGAAGCAGACCAACTGAAACTCTGTAACTCATACAAGAGGATGGCCTTACACACAACGTAGGTGTAGCCTTAAGAATTTTGGTAACGCAACCGGAGACAGTGGCAAGTGGAGAAAGATAACTTTCGAAGCTCAAACTGAATGAAATGTAACTGAGGTTAACAATGGGGAACAGAAGGGAACGACAGCGTGGGCTGGAGGTGTCGACTGAACATGACAGCTGAGCGACTGGACCTCAACCAAATCCTACAGGAGTCTGCTGATACCAAAGCAACAATAATACCTGTAATATAAGGCTGTAAACATAAGTATAATTTAAGTTTTGATTTATGTATATGTTGTTGTTGTTGTGGTCTTCAGTCCTCAAACTGGTTTGATGCAGCTCTCCATGCTACTCTATCCTGTGCAAGCTTCTTCATCTCCCAGTACCTACTGCAACCTACATCCTTCGGAATCTGCTTAGTGTAGTCATCTCTTGGTCTCCCTCTACGATTTTTACCCTCCACGCTGCCCTCCAATACTAAATTGGTGATCCCTTGATGCCTCAGAACATGTCCTACCAACTGATCCCTGGTTAAGTTGTACCACAAACTTCTCTTCTCCCCAATCCGATTCAGTACTTCCTCATTAGTTATGTGTACACATAGTGCTTTTTCATTCATTCACTTAATAAGGATTTGTTGTAGCGTAGGCTTCCATTTGAGATAAGTCGCCCATCTTCTAATAATTTTCGAGTGCGCAGCTGGATGTCTGGCCGTCTTCAGGTGAGTAGACAACACTACTGAAGAGCCTTTTTTATTCTTTTTTTTATTTTGGTAGGTTGTGGTACAGCGCCGCTGTGGATGGTGGTCTTACTGCCTTGCCTTCTTTCGAATGGAAGTCTTTACAGTTATTATATTTGTCTCCTCAGGGATGTTGACAACCCTCGTGAGTGAGGGGCGTGCAGGCTCCACAGAAGAACTTTATTTTGCATGTGTTGGAGGGTCTGCATCCGGGAGGCACTAATCGTGACCGACGGAAAGGAGTCATAGATGGCTAAGTAGCAGAATTCCTTAAATTCGGCTGCTTCGTTATCCGAAATTCTGATGAAAAGTTTCTCGCTGTTCTCCTTTCTGAGGCCGGGAGTTTGTATTCATCCAACTCATGTGAGCCAGCGCATTTGGCACACCGAAAAGGTAGTGAGCAGTAATTGCTGGCGCATCGCAAACGCTAACACCTGTCGTAGGTGGAGGTGACATTGTGGCCTTCATTTGATTCAATACGCACTTTGGTGCTTAGGAGGTACCTGATTAGGCAAACGCATTCGACGTCCTCTCTCCAAATAAGAAAGAGAACATGGGAGACCGTAGGGTCCCTCTTGTTGTATTGGTAACCAAAATTCTAGGAACTTGAGACGGAGTAATTCATACCTGATGTCTGTTTCTGTAATTTTGCAGGTGGGTCTTTGAGATTTTTGTTCTCCTGTCGCCAGAAACCTGATGAGTATGGTAGCCTGTAGCCCTCTATTCCACGGAGTTGAGTTCTTGAAGATAATCGTCCTTTGTGTCGAGCAATTACTTGACATGGTCGCGCTGTTAAACTACCCCCAGTTGACCAGTAATAAGGTGCTGCAATCAGGTGTTCAATTCAATTTAGTTTATGGGAATGTAAACCATGGTAGAAGGGATCTTCTCTCCTTTCTTTGGTGGTGGTGGCGGTAGATTCTGAGAAGTGGGGTCGGGAAGAGGACCCATGTCCTGTCCCAAGCTACCAACAGGTGCGGGAGTCTCCCGAAAGCCCGCTGGGCCGTCGAGATGATGTAGACGCAACAGCACTCGACAGGACGTCCATGTAGTGGAAGGTTGTATTACTATTCGGGGCTCACATGGTGTGGCCGTCACAGGTTGAGTGGTCTAGGATGACAAGGAGGAAGTTCAGTTACTGACGCGAGGCTGTGGGCAGGGCTGTCGTCAATAGGCATCACTGTCAGTGGTTACTGGTGACTTGTGGAGGGAGGCAGGGTGCGCCTGTTGGGTGGCGTCAGTACCGACGCCTCCAGCAGCTTGCCGGGATGAACGTCGATCGGCCGGTGTCAGATTGGCGAGCGAAAGCGCGGCGGAAAAATCGCCTACCCACGGATTCCTGTCCTTGGCCCTACTCACGGTTTGCCTCGGCCGGACTGACTTAGCCAGGACCCTGGCAGACAAAATAGATTACCTCATGTCCCCTATAAATCCCTGGTAGAGCGGGACACCTACGAAAAACGATTGTGCCATAGAAGGTGAACGACAAATCAGAGTCGACTCAGACACTACCACTAAACAACACTGAGCAGAACTCGTGACCGTAACAAACGACGAGCACGTATTCGCAAATAAACACCGTCAGGGCTCCATCCTGACTGACCGGCATTTATGTCAAATTCCGCGCATGCGAAATGTGCTGTCGTCTTTCTGCTCATGCGTCGGGTGATTACATATGCGGGGCAGACGAGTGTGCGCTGCCCTCCGTGGTGGGTGTGAGAGACGATCTAATAATTGGTATCGAAACACCCTAGCGATTCGGCTGTGACTGGATTATTTTAACTACAGGATTCCAATTTTTATCCAGCTGAAAGCCGTTTTCAATAATTATAAGATTATTGGCAAGACGTATTTCCACATAATCATTGATTACTGAATCCCAAAAACTGGAAACCGTAGCTAAAATTTTTGCGCTATTGTATTCCATTGAGTGTCACATGGAAATACAGTTTTCTGCTAATGCTGGTTTTAAAGGTTGCCAAAGACTGTGCATCTTCTTTGTTCTATACAATGCTGCTGGACAATTCGTGTCAACTGGCCTGTATGTGTAGCACCATCTTCGTGGCACGGTGGCTCAGATGGCACCTTTTCTGGAAGCCTTCCTCACAGGCTGCAACCTGCGTGTATCACCGGATGAAGCGGTGGCCGACTGGGAGATGTAGTCGTCCTTTTCAGCAGCGGCATGATGCTTATGGAAGGCCTACACCACACTCATTTGTTCTCACTGGCCCCCACCCTCAGAGACGGGTCACATGGGGAAAGCGAGATTCGCTTCAGGAGTGTCGCCTACAATAGTGTTGTAGTCCACGATAGGTGTGGTGGCGGCAGACGTCATTGCAGGGTCGCTGGCAACACATGCGGGAGCCGGCTCTTGCGAACAGCTGCTCACAGGAGGTAGTATGCACGGAACGGAAGTCCTGGCTAAACTGGGGCGGTTTTGTTGTCTGCTAATGGCGAAGCAGTGCCCGGCTGTGTACATAATTTGCGACGAGCGCCCAGAACCCTCCACGTGCGCGACTGCGTTGGCGACCTGATTGTCGAGCAGGAGCTTCGTCTGCAGCCGGCAGTGAGAATACAAATATGAATGTAAATCTTCATCCTTGTCCTAGAGCATGTGATTGGAGCAAGGGGCACCTGTGAAGCGAGCCCAACCGGACAGCGGTTTGCTTCTGGCATCAGATCCGTACACTGCCGATCGTAACTCCAAATGGCGAGCGAGCAAGCCGAGGGGACTGTTAACACATCACCTGCGTCTTCTTATACTAGTGGTCTATTGTGCATTACATAGAAGTATACAGATTCTTTTGATCAGCTAGTACAAGCAATGGGGCTAAATGACTGTGAATAGAGTTAATTTTTTTAAGTGGGTTATGAAGCGATGTATGCACTAAGACTGGCAGTCGTCACTTGAAACATATAGACTGTCAGTAATATTAATATGACCACCTTTCAAAAACCTGAATAACCTTTTGCTGCACAGGCCGCTCGGAGAAGAGTGGAGGAGAGTCCGTGAGGTTCTGAAAGGTACCGACAGAGATTTGGACCTGTGGCCCACATCTCCGCAGCCGACGACAGCCCCTATCATCTATGGCCTGTGGTGAACCACAAGTGTCTTGGCGCTGGTTTTTGATGCCATACACAGTATACTTTAACTACGGTGGCACTCGAAAATTAGTTTCTGAAATGCTGCCACCCTTGGTCCAAAGGCTAATGACCTTCCCCGTTTGGATGTCAGATAAATCGCAACATTTCCGCATTACGACAACGGCGGCTCCGTTTCCGTGATCCCCTCCCTTCCCCCCCGCCCCGCTCCTCCGACTTGCTTTGCATATCCTCCATTGCAAGTGCTGCTACCTGCCGTCTGTGAGTGCTTATTGAATTTCGATATCGAACATAGGTGGCGGTCACATTAATCTGACTGGACCGTGCAGTATGCGTTTCAGTTATTATAAGGCGTCCATTGTTCATGTCAATGACTATGTAAATGTTAATTTCCGACTATTAGCTACATATCTTACACAATTTAGTTTACGGTACTGTAAGTCTGCCTGTATGTGGCGCAAACCTGTGACTGGTCCATTGGCCTCACTGCGGGCAGAGACAGCCTTCCTTCGCCGCGTCGCTATCACGGGGAGGCCCATCGCCTCGGCCTTCTTTTACCTCTGGAAATGTGGGAAATACCTCCGGTGCTCATTTGATAGCAGGCTGACTGGACGTGGAGACGTCCTGGAAGAACTGGAACGAGGAAAATTCCCGCCCGTATCTGGGATTGAACCTGGGACCTCCATGCCCAAAATATAGTGCTTTAACCGCTGGACCACTAAAGCCACCCCACGATAGTGTAACACTTGATAATTTTGATGTTGATCTTTGGAACGTAAGAAAGGCAGCGTGAAAATGGCGTAAAGAAAAGTCCGTTCGTTTATTATTGTTGCATTTAATTGAATTCACCACGTTCCAAACATTGTGAAAAACGTGAATCTGGGAACCTGGAAGTAATTATGGAATATCCATACATATTATAAAAATGCATGTTTTTATTTATGTACCTGTGCATGTATGTATGTATGTTCCACATCTCCTTTTAAACCACTGGCTGATTTCCACCAGACTCGCGACACATATCACTTACTTCTGGAGATAATCACAGTAAAGGCAGGAACCAGCTAGTTATCAGAGTAGTGGGGATAGCAGGGGAAAAGAAGTGTAGTCTTCGACTCGCGAATACCCGTACGTAATTCAGAGAATGAAGTCACTTAGCGACTTTCAACAAACTTTACACATAACTTCAAACCTTTACGAAACTCTTTGTCGCTGACGACCCCCAGAAAATGATGAAAGGAAAAAGTTTATCACTTACTTTATTTTCACAGTTCACGCAGTAAAACTGTCGCATGGAGCATAACGTTTTAATGTACTTCTTCTTTACTAGTAAACGTATACGCGACACATTTTGCTGATAGTATCCACGTATTCCGCTAAATTTACTTACATTGTACTATACCTAGTTCAGGAGATGTGACGTCAAATACTCAGATGAGAACCACCTGCCTCCTGATAGGGTGCGGTGATAACGCGTAAAAAAAAGAAGAGGGAGGAGATGGATAGACAAAGACGGAAAAAGAGGAGATTGACATAGTTACGGGGAAGAGGAGATGGACAGATTGAAGGAAAGGTGGAAATGAATAGAGAGGGGAGAGAAGGAGATGGAAAGAGACACGGAGAGCAAGATATGGAAGCCTAGAAGACAGACAAAAAGGAAGGAAGAGCAAATAGACCGAGAGAAGGAGAGGAGGAGATGTATGGAGAGTGGGGGAGGGGGCGGTGGAGGTGGACAGAGAGACGTTAAGATGAACAGAGAGAGGAGGGAGGAGGGGATGAACCAATAGAAGACTGGAATAAATAAATACATACCTGAGTAAGTAGGGTACTCAGTTTTGTAAAATGCTAAAGAATTAGCTAATTCGAATTACGTCAGCACATTAGTCGACGGACATCGGTATGTAAGCCGAACAAGATACCTATACGCACGCCTGAACTGTTCTAAAACATACAGCGAAAAGAACTGATGCGTTGTGTAAAGAGAGACAGGTTTACCATATCAAGTGTTGTGTGCAGTAGGAAGAGCAAAGTTCATTCATGAAATGAATTAAATGTACTGAAATGAATGGACGGATGGAGCTGAAATCAATGAAGAGACAATGACATCAGCGCAACGTTGTTCTGAAGTGCTGAACTTTCCATGTACCGGTAACGAATGAATATGTAACGACAACTGAAAATTTTACCAGTCCAGGATTCAAACCTGGATTTTCTGCGCATAGCGAGCAGTCGCTTTAACTATTACGTTACCTGAGCACGTCTCCAGCACTGACTCAAACTTTTATTAACACTGGTGTTTCCACCTATGACTTCTGAACGAACCCATCAACTACGCAACGATACACGAAAACAGAAACTTCTTTAACAACAGAACGCTGCTTAACCTGTACATTTAAAACTAGTGATTTCAATCATGCGTTATTTTAAATATATTTAATTGCAAGGAGGATGCATTGACAATATAAAAACGTCACACATCCTGTACAACACTGGGCGTTCACAACGAGTCGGAAAAAATACGATCCCTGGAAGTATAGCATCACTCTTAAAGTAAGTGGGAGACCTACAGATTAGGTCAGCAAATTTGTAGTGGTAGAATTTTCGCGAATCGTAGCACTGAAAATTTTCTCAGTGCATACAAAGAGTGTTCGGTAAGAAATATATGTTTTGAGGTAAAAAACGAAATTTTAACTAGTCTTACCTTCCATTTTACGAATTCTGGACGTGTTTTACATTTTCCTTTAATTCTCTTGTAATTAATTTTACAGCTACGTATTGTCTAGCAGAATTCATTAATTGCAACGAGACGATAAATGGTGTAGGATCTAGTCTGTGTAATTCTTCTTTTATGTGCATAGCTCGTTATTGGAAATCACTTTCACTCTTTAGTAGCTAATAGATTTAGTGGCATTTAATGAATTTAGTGCATTATCCAAACACGCATAAGCTTCCGCATGGTCATTTAAAAAAATGGCTCTGAGCACTATGGGACTTAACATCTGTGGTCATTAGTCCCCTAGAACTTAGAACTACTTAAACCTAACCTAAGGACATCACACACATCCATGCCCGAGGCAGGATTCGAACCTGCGACGTAGGAGTCGCGTGGTTCCTGACTCAGCGCCTAGAACCGCTAGACCACCGCGGCCGGCCGCATTGTCATTTCCAGTAGTGCTTACAAGACCACATTATTTCAAGTCTGTGTTCAAAACTCCATTTGATACTTCACAGACGAGTCAGAGATTCTCCGCTCTTTGCATGGAGTGGAATATCTTCCGGCATACGCTGGAGGACGTGTATTATTGCTACGAACGGCTGTCCAATGAGAAACAAATTGGATACAATTCATTTCAGAAGTCTTCGGAATTACGTAAGTCTGTATTATATTTCAGAATATAATACGTCCCTTACTGGTTAAACCTTAGGCATCGTCATTCATAGTTGCAGTAATCTGAGTACATTAGCTTTTTTTTGTTACTGGGTTGTGATTAATTAACCAATGGTGACGTTCGAGCTGAAGAGAACGAGCCTTTTCTAAAATACATTTAGATTAACTACGTTACCTTGAAGAGATAATGTTAAGCAATTTAAAATTTGCCACGAATCATTTTGCTTGAAGCAATAAAATTGCAAAGTCTCTAAAAACGCCTTAGGCTATCACATTAGATAAACTTGCTACAAAGTGAAGAATCCATTTAGCTTCCGGCTTCTCTCTTGCATAAAACTTAACGATATTAATTTTAGTCTTAGAGTCACTGTGAAAGTGATTGTCCAAGTAGTAACATCCTTATTTAACTGACATGGTGAGTATCTTAAGCCTGAACGTTGCATTACGCCTGACTCAGGTTTGCTTATAGATGTATAAATTCGGTACTGTACAAGGTGGATGAATTGCACTTAGCGCTGTCGTTTTATGCAGCCGGCAGTGTTATAGCAGACCTTCATAAACGTTCGTATTTACTCGCACACTACCCGCAAACTGTTCGTCTTACAGAAAAAAGAACGGGACCATTCTGTAGAAAATTTAATGAGGTTAAATTTTGTGCTACGATACGTTTCCGCTGGAGGCTATAGTTTTCGAATTATTCAAGAAAAACGCACAAAAGTGTTCTTCAAACGCACTCCTACTCCCACACTTAGGGTCCAACGTCAGGATTTCTGGTATTTGATTCATGGCACTCCCTCCTACCACTGAACAAATATTTGCGACTGCACGAATTCTTTGCCACACTCGACCTTTTTCGATAAGCATTGACTGTCCTTATTATACTAAGGTCTTAGTAGAGCACTTAAAAATTGTAAAATATACGTTTGTGTAAATGTTACCTAACAATACAGCCAATTTTAACAGCGTAAAATATAGAATTTCATCGTTGTATCCGTCAGGCCTTCTGGCTAAGAAACTACTGCGCTTGTAAGGATAAATTTGCAACGAATTGCCAATGTAATTAATTTTATAGTAATGTTTACAAGTAAATACCATAAATGTTTTGCGCTCCGAAAGATTACGTGTGCAGATACGACTTGTTGTCCACAGTTCCTCTACTTCACTCCCGACGTATTAGATGGATGATTGTGGGGTGGAGGTACATTTGAAGATCGCTTTTACACGTTTTTCTTGAATATGTCGAAACCTATGGCCTCCAGTGGAAACATATACCAGTACAAAATTTAACTACATTAAATTTCCTACTGAAGGATCCTGATGGACTAATAGTTAACACGTAGCGAGCGGGATAATATGAGCATCTAACTCGTGTCCTATGAAAGCCAGTTATAACATTGTGGGCTGTATAAAACGACCGCGATAAGGACAGCTGAATCACCCATACGTACCTGCTTTGTTTGTTCTACCAGAGGGAAATAAAATGTGCCCTTTTTACTTGTAGAAGCAAAAAATAGAGAGTCACCTGATATCAGTCCTGTAGTGATGATCTGAGGCACTTAAAAGTTGATATTTAGAGTGGGGTATTCTGGTAGTTCGGAGTTACGTACTATAATGATCTATGTCGCTAAAATAGTTGCTGTAAGAGTTTATAGCAGCAAGACCCCTTGTTAATATAATCGTGAATATCAATAAGGTACGTCCTTATAGTTGGGAGCCTGTGGCTTCAACTATGTGTATTCGGATTGTTATCGAAAGAGACGGAAACTTCAACAAAGTTGTTGAACATTCAAAGTCTGTAGGCTAAAGTGCACTATTTACACTACTCACTCATAATTTACGTTCGTGTGCAATAGTGGCACCTAAGCAACGGAACAGGAGATGATCACCATTGGAAAAATACTAAATTTTATCACTATGCATTCATTTATAAATGAAGGGAAAGATTATATTTATTCCTGTTATTTCTTATACTGTAACAGCCTCCAATTTCCTTCGTTGATGTAGAATTGTATTTAGTTTAAGATTATCTAAAAAGTTAGCTATCACTTTGAAGTAATTGTGTTATTAGCTAGTAAATCACTTATAATTGTAATAAAGATAATCAAAGTAACATGAAACAACTTCAGGTGATGAGAAAGTGTAGATGAAATAAAGTTTAGCAATAAACAAGTCCGTCAAAATTTTAATGATCTATGAAGTTGCTGAACCCTTCAGTTGAAACAGTTTGAAGGAGATAACTGGTAATTTCATACCTTACGATTTTTCACCAAGGGTATTACAACAATTATGTTTACTGACATTGACATGATTTAATGAAACGTTGCCCGACTTATCATACTGCCATAGCGTATTGTGATTTGAAGTGTCGCAGCAAGCACTGTTCCACATTTCAGTGCGATCTGTGGATTGCGATCACTTGGTCCCACATGGAAACCAATTTACGATTCTTAGACCAGTCATGGTGCTAAAAACAGATAAAAATACAATTTCGTGTTGATAATAGTGACATTGGAAACTTGGCGGATTCTTACAGCGCTGTTTCCATTTCGCGACAGCTGAATCATATAATTAACTATAAGGTTCATATAATTATTGCCTCATAAAACGAAACGATTGGCATCGTTCTACTTTGTTGTGAATGCCAAAACCATCCACTGTGCCTCTTATTATAATTGCTCCACTCTGGTGACGCAGCTGTATTTACAAAAATACAGTAGAAGATCCACCATTGTTGTTTTCATTAATTAAACTCGTTCAAAATAGTTAGGTAAATATCTTTAGTCAGACTGTTGTCAATTGATGCAAGTTCACATACTACAGCAAAGGAGGTACACAGTAATAAAACTACACTAACTCTAATGTTCTTTACAGTAGTGGGAAGAATTCATCAGTGGAATACGCCGAGAAAGACTGAAATCGCATATTGTTTCCTTTTGTTTCGCAGGCCTAAAACTACTGTACGTCCAAAGTCAGGATAGGTCTGCAAATATAACCGTCCCTTACTAACGTAACTTCTGGCTAATTCCAACGATTTACGGCGGTTGATATAGGTAGCAAAGAGTCCCTTTTCTGCTGCTTTCCATTTGTTGCTGTCCTCAAGTAGAACTATTTACATCCTCCTGAGAGAATCCGGGTGCTATTTTAGATACTCCCAGACGACATTTTTTTTGCGTTAGTATGATGAGACGTCTTCTACGATCATTATGCTTCCGTTGCTGATCTCCTTATTGGAATAAGGTGGATATGCCTCCATTCAGTAAGGCCATAGGATGTTGCCAGAGGTAGAGCAGGGTGTGTTGAAGAAACTCATATTTATCTGTTGGATTCTCATTTTCACGACAATCGATTAGCAGTTGTCGTTGACTACGTTAATGTTCGAACATTTTCGCTTCGTCACACGTCTACCCCTGGTGCGGGGATAAAAGTTAACTTTTGGGCAACAGGCCCAAAAGTGAAATATGCTCGTGACGTCGAATAGTAATGTTTGTGGTGGACGAATATAGAACTTAGGTGACACTATCAAACCGACAAAAAGAAAATATTATATGGTGCTATAAGTCAGGAATTTGAAACAGTTAAATTATGAATTGCGCTTTCTTTCGTTACGTGCTTTCTGTATGGTCTGTTAATTTTTCGAAATATTCGAATGAAATACTGACAGTAGGATGGAAAATGGTTCAAATGGCTCTGAGCACTATGGGACTTAACATTTGAGGTCATCAGTCCCCTACAACGTAGAACTACTTAAACCTAACTAATCTAAGGCAATCACACACATCCATGCCCGAGGCAGTCGCGCGTTTCCGGACTGAAGCACCTAGAACCGCTCGGTCACCACTGCCGGATAGGATGGAAAAATACCGAAGTGAAACACTGTGTATGACCCAACCTATGAATGATGCTCGCACTACGCAGTGTGACGTTCGCGTACTGTGGACAATCTTAACAAATTGGTCACAATCTGTCTTGCAGAAAGTATGCTGTCCAAGCCTAATGTTGGATCATGTTCCATGATCGTATAAGGCAACGCGGAAGTTACGCTTGTCACAGTACTTCAGATATAACACACGGGGTGTAAAGTTAGGTAGTAACACAATGTCGTGTTTAGCTACGGCCTCGAGGACGTACAATGGCTGTAGAGCGCGCCGCCGTGTGTGACTAATTCGAGTGGTGCTAATGCGGCACGTGGCGGTCCCAGCAAGGGGCAGTCCACACGTGGGAACCCAGCGGCGGCCGGCGCCCCTCCTTCCAGCGGCAAGCGCAGGTACCGCGCACAGATGACGACACCACACGATCTTCACTCCCCGGTCATTCTGGCCACACTGGATTTGTGACTACCTTAATGTATACCGGAATAAATGTTCCCAATAGTACGCCTCCTTACCTGAGTGGTCTGCACGTATATATATATATATATATATATATATATATATATATATATATATATATGTGTGTGTGTGTGTGTGTGTGTGTGTGTGTATTCCACATCTCCTAAACCACAGGAAAAATTTCTACCAAACCTGGTACACATATACGTTACTCCCAGGCAACAATCGCTGTCGAAGTGTGAATCATCTACCTATCACAGATCAGCAGTGATGGCATTATAAAGAGTGAGAAGCATGAAACACTGCCGCATCTTGCACTACGTTTAAATTTATTACTTCTGTGCTACTGACTATGTTTGCAATACATTTCTTAAACAGTATCTACATACGATACTAAACGCACCTACAAAATTATATCATGATACCGCACATAGTTGAAGACGTATGAAGTTATAAACACTGAGATGCGTGACAAAATGCCGCATTATGCATGAAGTTTTAAGACACTTACTCTTTACTACTCAGACACTCCTGCAGGGGGTCACCTTAAGAAAATCCCTGACATCTGGCAGCGCTTATGACAGCTTCAACTGCGAAACCGAAACAGCGGTAGGCGAAAATAATGGCCGTCTCTAGAGCTAAGAACAGGCGTTGCCATAGAAACGTTTGCATAATCGCGTTCTAGAGAGGCGAACCCGGTGTAGTCATCACATATCTGTACATTATGCATCACTGATGTGATTTGTATGCCTGATTCACACTTTCGACGGTGTTCTTACGAATATATGGAAATGATGTTTTTCGATATTACACTACCTTTGTTTTCGTTTCTGATATAAAATTTACAAAGCGAATAAACGGGCAATGCCGGGTTTGTCAGCTAGTGGAATAATAAAATGTGAGCAGTCCTTGTGTAAAGTCTTCAAGGTTTTTCCACGAAATTTAATTCAATTAATACTGTGCTATCTGTACGAAAAAGCAATACTTTCTTTGCTATTTTGCCTAAGACTGACATGGTGAGACCTTGGCCGTATACAGTTAATGTAGATTGATTCTCACAAAGAAAAAGACAGCAACCAGCCCCTATTAATAAAGCTATTTATTTAAGAAAATAGCGCCGTAACCGGTTTCGAACTGACAAGTTCATCACCAGACGGCTGTTCACAAGATGCACAAAATCCACCTTACATAATCGTCAGTTTACGGTTTTTATTCTCCTACTACAGCGAAATATTCTTGGTGTGTACTTCCTTTTAATTAAAAGATAACGTAAATCATTTTGTTAGCCACGTATTCTCTTACACAGAACGTATAGACCCAAAGAGTCACTGGCTGCACTACACACCGGAGAAACAGGCGTTCAATGTTTTGTGATGTTGCTGAATACGATACTGGAGCGTCAGGCGTTGAACAGCTCCTATGCACAACCGGTTGCAGCGGCAGATTAGACGGCTGCCCGTGATGTGTTCGAGTCACGTCACTTTTTTTCTAATCTAGGCCTGCAGTCACTGACAGTAGCAATTATTGTCGGCTTTGAAATCGATTGTCCGTTTCCTGTCTGTTAGGGACCTCTTACGACTATTGTTAAGTACGCCGTGTTTCGAGGCCGCGAAAGGTACATAGTTTCTCGTAGACAACGTTGGACAGCCCGCATTGATGCACCAACAAATCAGGGAGCTCCGTTCGCGGTGTGAACAGTCAGCATTCAAGCATGAGAGGTCCTCTCTGCTATTCTGTCAGTTCTACACGTCGAACCAGCTTACAGCGCAGATTTCATATAGCCGACAGGCAAATACACACCTCATCACTGACATGGCTCACGTCAGCGTTGTACGGTCAGATGGCCACTACCAATGACGACGAAGAGCAGAGCCTCCTTTCGGCGAGATAAACACTGCATCCCTGCTAGATTCTGGTAACTGATCAGCAGGACCGATCGCGTTCATGTCGTTCGAACTTCGTTCTGTAGTTAGTGTAGTTAGTGTGAGACTGTTCTAGCTGTGTTCTTGCGCCTATTGCCTTAAGAGACTACCAGCGATTCGCAGCCACGGATAATAAAATATAGCATCCAGTACTGACGTCAGCACAGCAGCCACCAACGACTCCGATCCAACGCTGAATGTGTCCTGAACTCCAGCGTCTCAAGGGTATGAGCGTCTACAGTACCAGCGGGCCAGGTTCAGCATTCACATCGAATACGTGACATCCGACATCGCGGTGCACCTGAAGGGACAACGCGGGCAGTGATCTGCAAGGGATTGTGTTCTACACGTAACGGCTTGTGAATCAAAACACACACTTCGTGGTTACCGCCAGCTCCAAGCAAAAAAAAGGCTCCAAACACTATGGGACTTAACATCTAAGGTCATCAGTCCCCTAGACGTAGGACTACTTTAACCTAACTAACCTAAGGAAATCACACACATCCATGCCCGAGGCAGGATTCGAACCTGTGACATGGAAGCCGGCGTGGTTCCGGACTGAAGCACCTAGAACCGCTCGGTCACAGCTGCCGGGCGGGCGGCAGAACCGCCGTATCAGAGTGTAATTGACTTCCACTCCGTAAGGACGCAACGTCATCAGCAGCAGCGAGTCCACTATCAGATTCAGTTGATTCTTCTCCGGATTACATAGGCGCCAGCCGACGCAGAAGAAGCAGCAGCGACTTGTATTTTCTATAATAAATGCAATAATTTTGAAAATTGTATCAATGCGTCTAACGACGACGCATAGGACCTCGGTCTGCATGCTGAAGAATTAGTAGCGGCTTCCAGCCCGACAGAGGGCGATCCCTACAGCTTCATCGATTTTGTATTCAGTGTCAGCCCATACAGATTTTAGCTCTTAAGAGTCTCTAAACGGGATGCAGTGATGTTTCCTAAGAAAAGTTATGGCCTTTCGAGACAGTCTTTCACGAGGTGGTAGTGCCTGTTCGTCTCCCGTTAAACTTATTTACAAGATTGCTGATGTGTATGACATAGGCTTACATTAAACTTCTTTTCAGTATTTATGCAATCTACAGTGTCTGTGTCGTTTTTCTCTGCACTGTAATTTCTGTGCGTAGGCCACATAAGTTAGGAATGATTTTAAATTTCCGTGAATTTTGAGTCTTTCTGGAGCCTTTTCAGCAGCCTCGTCACTCTTATTTGCTGACGTCTTTCTTCTTTCCCTATCGTAAATGAAAATTGATCTGTCGATCTGATGGCTGTGGCACAATGTGTTTTCACGAAGACTTCTTACTAATGAATAAACACTTGCATGCCCAAAGGAACATACACCACCATTCATATAATACCTTGGTTACGGAAGCGTCGGCCACAAGAACAGCAACAATTTGCTACGTTCAAATTCACTTAGCTTGGACATGATGCACTCACAAACACACCGAACGCTACTTTTGACTACAACTGAAGCTTGCAACTTGTTGAGGACATTACGTAGGCGCTGTTCGTGGTGAAATACAAGAGCGCAATCTGCAGGCTGGTTTGGCATCTGCATTTAGTTTCAAGCGTGCATTTCTTGCGGTGTTTCCATATTTCTGTCTAACCCCTGTATAGCAGCATACAGCGCCCACCTGGTGAACACAGCAAAGAATGGGCTGCGCTGTCTGCTGGCATGAATCTGGTGAGTGGGCATACATGCTTGGGACCAACTTAGACTTGCAGTGTGACATAGCAGGAAACCTCCTCACATCCTGGATGAAGTCAGGAGGGCCGCTGGGACGGAAGATCCGTACCCAAAGATTGGAAAGTTGCACAGGTCACTCTAATATTCAAGAAAGGCAACAGGAGTAATTTACTAAATAACAGGACCATATCATTAACGTCGAAGTGCAGCAGGATTTTGGAACATGTATTGTCTTCGAACATTATCAATTACCTCAAAAAGAACGGCCTGTTGACACACAGACAACACGGAAATAGGAAACATCGTTCTTATGAAATACGACCAGCTCTACTTATACGAACTGTTGAGTGCTATCGACAAGGGATTTCAAATTGATTTTGTATTTCTAGATTTCCAGAAGGCTTTTGATACAGTACCTCACAAGCGGCTTGTAATCAAATTGAATGCTTATGGAATATCGTCTCAGTTATGCGACTCGATTCGTGGTTTTCTGTCAGAGAGGTTACAATTCCTAGTAATTGACGGGAAGTTATCGAGTAAAACAGGAGTGATTTCTGGCGTTCTCCAAGGCACTGTTATAGGCGCTCTTTGTTCCTTATCTGTATAAACCATTCCGATATAATATGCGCATCTGTCTCAGACTGTTTGCAGATGATGCTGTCATTTCTCGTATAGCAACGTCAGCAGAGGATCAAAAGAAATTGCAAAACGATTTAGAAAAGACGTCTGTACTGCGCGAAAATTGGTAATTGACGCTAAATAATGAAAAGTGTAAGGTCATTCACATGAGTGCTAAAAGTAATCCGTTGAACTTCGGTTACACGAAAAATCAGTCAAATCTAAAGGCCATAAATTCAGCTAAATACCTAGGAATTACATTAACGAAAGATTTAAATTGAAAAGAATGGAAACAACGCGTAGAAAATGCTGTGGGGAAGGCGAACCAAAGACTGAATTTTACTGACAGAACACTCAGAAGATGCAACACATCTACTAAAGAGACTGCCTACACTACGTTTGTCCGTCCTCTTTTGGAGTACTGCTGCGCGGTGTGGGATCCTTACCAATAGGGTTAACAGAGTGCAACAAGGAAGTTCAAAGAAGCGCAGCACGTTTTATACTGCAGGGAAGTATGGGAGAGAGTGTCACGGGCACGATACAGGATTAGGGGTGAACATCAATAAAATGAAGTGATTACTCTTTGCAGCGGAATCTTCTCACGAAAGTTCGATTACTATTTGTTTCCTGCGAATACGAAAATATTTTTCTGACACCTACCTTCGAAGAGAGAAACGATGAACATAATAAAATAGGTGAAATCAGTGCTCGCACGGAAAGATGTAGGTGTTGTGCCGGGCACTAAAGTGTGATCTGCAGAGTAGTCATGTAGATGCCAGTACCCTGCTTACCCCTCTAAAACAGGACCAGGCGGGCAGATAAATAAAAGGTCCCCATCCGACGTACATCAAGTGTGACTTGATCTCTTTGCGTGTGCGGATAAATAGTGGTTGGTATCTCTTCATCTTACTTTTCCAGACAAATTACGGTGATGGAAATAGGTTTCATGATCAACATTCAAACACGTCGCTTCGTGTCACTGATGTAGTGTGTATTACCTCTCTGACTGCAAGGGTGGTTGATACACAAACAAGCCTAAGTATATTTCTTTCTAATACCTACTTCAATTCCTCACTAAGTTTAGGAGTCTCTGGCTGTTCAGAGGCTACATTGCAAAACAAAAAAAAGTTCTTTAAGCGTAGATGGAGATAAGCGCGAAATTTTCGGAAACAGTGCTATGTTTTAATGTGTATCATCGGATAATTGTATAACATTTACAAGGCAACGGGAGACTGGTGTACTATAAACAAAGTGTGAGTATACCGCAGTACAGACCCCTTTCACCGTTGTTTTATCAAGGTGATCTCCCAAAATCGCAGTTCTAAAATTTTTCTTTACGTGGAGCATTTCATTAGACAGAAAATTCGACGCAAAACTACTAAGTAAGGTATGTTACAAACAACAGGCCATCCAACACAATTAATAATATTCAAGAAATGAGACAGCGAAGAACTCAAATTCAGTTCCGATGTTGGCGTCCAAAGTAAGAGAACGGTAGTTCTGGAGTTAAACCATATAGCTAAATGTTAATATCAGAAGAAAAGTACTGTAATAAACATTTATCGTGTTTTTACGAGAACGCGGGATACTTTACTACAGGCAATGTGTAACGTAGCTCTTCCAGGGCAGTAGGTATGAGTTGTCGGAATGGGATTCTGAGGAGGTGTTCTGAACTGGTGGCAGTTCAAATGCTCCATTTGTTAGCAGCCTGAATGGTATGGGAGCATTTTCCCCGAATCTGAACAAAGCGTGGCACTCGGAAATACTTTCACTTCACGAGAAATTCATAGTGTTTCCCAAGACGCTATAGGAAATTTTCTCTACAGAATCTTTTCTGGCCGTTATTTTGGCAAGCTCGTCACAAGTGTATTGTCGTTATTAGTTGTGTAGGAGGCTGAACCAATGAGAATCATCTACGCAGGTGTGATTTTACGGTTGTAAATTTTGCAGTAGTAATAAATGACCGACAGATGTTGCATTCAAAATGAAGTGTACGGCGATGTGTCACAAGTTGGCGTTATTATTTTTTTAAAATGGTTCAAATGGCTCTGAGCACTATGAGACTTAACATCTGAGGTCATGAGTTCCCTAGAACTTAGAACTTCTTAAACCTAACTAACCTAAGGACATCACACACATCCATGCCCGAGGCAGGATTAGAACCTGCGGCCGTAGCGGTCGCGCGGTTCCAGACTGAAACGCCTAGAACCGTTCGGCCACAGCTGCCGGCTAATTATTCGGTGGCAGTTTTGCTTTAGATCAGGGAGCAGATAACTAGCTGGAGCCAATTTTGGTCGAAGAAACACCTCGTGAGATTTCTTAAACTGGGAATACATCGCATTGTGTCTTGTGGAATACATGTCAACTTAGTCTCTTGAGCTGCTCGTACAGGATAAGGCGATGCTCGCTGACTGGTAATTCGGACAGTCTAGTCATTCTCAGATCGCATAGATGCGGCGGATCAGCGAACGTTTTCCTGGTAAGGCAGTCATTCTGAGAGTGAGTTTTAGACGGTTTGTCGCACTACTCAAAGAAAATGCCAAACTGTTCCACAATTTCCGCCTCGGAAATGTAACACATAATCAGCTAAAACACAAGTGCGTTCAGAAAAAGCCTGCATGAATCATAGGCTGATTACAAATAAAACTTTCCTTCTGCTCTGTAGCTGGCAACAAAAATGATATCAGATGCGACAGTTTAAAAAAAATCATTATCAAATAAAGAATGAGTGAATTACTTTCATCTGCGCATCATGCAATGGTGGTAAAGCTCTGAAGGAACAGAGCCAGTGACAACTTCCTTTTTTAAATATTTACTGTCAAAAACAGCTTGATCACAATTTATTTATTACGGTGACCGGTTTCGACCACTACTGTGGTCATCTTCAGACCAATGAGTAAGAACCTCCTTCTGGTGGTAAATCACCAAAAGGAGGTTCTTACTCATTGGTCTGAAGATGACCACAGGAGTGGTCGAAACCGGTCACCGTAATAAATAAATTGTGATCAAGGCTGTACTTGATAGTAAATATTTGTAACACATTGATCACTGCTCACTTCCACAATGTGTTCGAAAGTAAAATTCCTTTTTTAAAGTTTATCTCTATAATGAATCTTAAATAGATATTAAATACACTGCTGTAACCTAAGGTAACTGTCGTTATCAAAGCTGACAATATTTTTCTCAGAGGAAAAATCACAGCTATTTTCCGTTTATGTATTAGCCCCAACGTTATGAAAAAGAAAAAAAAAAGTAGACAATAACATCACATCGCAACTCCTCTCATACTTTCTATCTACTAGCGCTTCAGAGCAGCGAAGATGGATGTTTCGCGATCGATGCTGCCTTTTATTTCTGCGTCCTTCGGAACAGGATTATCTTTCCGTGCTCGCTACCAACCTGAAAAACCGAATAGTTCTTTTACGGAGGGCATTACCATAAAAAAGCCGTTGCTCGGGTCATTCGTGCCCAGAACGTACGCATTCGGCGGCTGGGAGAAGGCGGGTTAATCATCTAATGTTCCATGACAAGCGACCGTTACAGCCGATGGCAGTCGGACTAATTAGATTCTGGTCTCCCTGCGATATCCCGCGGCCACGCACAGCTCGCTGAGAACGCAAGCAGCGCTCCATGCAGGCTACCCCAAAACACTCTGCTCGCCACACGAAACGGGCAATGCACCTAACGTAGAAATAAAGCAGAAATGCTGAGTCTGGTTCCGCCTGAAGGACGTTTCGCCAGGCGCCAGGTGGCACTAAATACATTGATTTTTCACAAACCGTTCTGTTAGAAATCAGTCACACAGTTCTTCAATTACTCACTGGTAATACCGGGAAACGTGGCAACCAGCCTGAGTATTATGCAGAGAGTCAACAATGTGTGCTGCGTGCGTGTGGTGCAGAAAATAGAAATTTGAGTATATTGGACAAAATAACAGGTATTCGTGAGACGAGCAAACTCGTCGGTTTAGCCCACTGTAGGCGTTGTAAAACTGTTACCAGGTGGCCATGTAACCTTCCACCACTGAGACAGAGCTCATCAGTGACGTAATGTGTATGTCAATAAATAACATAGAATCACTGTACGAGTCTGCAGTCGTTATCATTGGTTCGTCTGGATCACTGTTTATATTTTTACTTCTTGAAGATATTCATCTTAATGCCTTTTGACCTCAGCCACAGCATCAGAAATCAGAATCCGTCAGATGAACGGAACAAGTGCCAAGTTTTTTTTTTCTTTTTTACAATATTACATTTATAGAACTAAATGATGACAAACCACATTTAAATCTCAAAGCACTGTATCTTGTCGGTTCGCATGTACACTTGTACCATAAATAGTACTGTTTAGCGAGGTTGCTTATCTGTGGCTGTTATGAGGCGTTAATGCAACAGGATCTGTCACGTTAAAATTCAAATCACCTTCTACAAACTGAGCATACAGTCATTTCATGAAAAATAATCTATATTCGACTTCTCATATTAACAATTCGAAATGACATCTACATGAAACGTACAGTGTGTCGTAAACCATATTCTATAAATATAAAAAACTGAACAGTTACACTGCTTAACTTTCCACCTACTGTAAACTCTTTTTCTTTGTGTAACACGACGATATCAAACGTAATGACTTTATTATTAAAATACTTAGCAAGGGCACTAAAATGTTAAGAAAAAGAGAACTGTGACTCTTGTATCGTCACTGTGTTGCCACAGAGAGAAACATCATAAATTTATTGATTTGTGTGTTTATAAAGTAAACTGCCAAGCGTGTCATAAATTTTGTGTTGGACAAACGAAAAGGAACTTCGCAGTTGGGTTTAGAGATCGCACATATAATCAGAACAAGAGTGCCCTCGGTAATCATCTGATCATTGATACACATAAAGTTCAACGTGAATTAGAAATTTTACGCAAGGCTTCAAAAACCTACATCCTGAAGAAATGAAAACATTTGTTCACGTCGGAAGAGAACGATAGCGCCGGTTAATGAACAAAATGATGTCAGATTAGGTTAGTACTTTGACATATTGCAAGACTTACTAATGTAGCAGTGCGACGAGGTGGGCAGACTGGGCAAGAATGTGCTTGGCTGTCGTCCATGGTGTGTGCACCGGGTGGGGGTCGCGACTGATAGGGCCACACTTGCAGCCGCAACGGCAGAAATAAACGCAACAGCCGCGAGATTGTGGTGGTACTAGTGTATACATTTTTTTGTGTTAACATCTTTGCTATGTATATTAATAACAAAATCATTACATTATCTATCATGTAATGTTAAAACAACAGCTGATTCCTCAAACTGGGGAGGCGGGGGGGGGGGGGGGGGGGGGGCTATCAAGTAGAGGGTCCCACAGGGTTCGGTCTTAAGTCCTTTACTGTTCTAGATATACATTAATGACTAACCATTCCATATTGATGACGATGCAAAGTTAGTTCTTTTTGCTGATGATACAAGTATAGTAATAACATCCAAAAACTAAAAAATTATTAAGTGGTTCTCAGCAAACGGACTCTCTGTAAATTTTGATAAAACACAGTATATACAGTTCCGTACAGTAAATGGCACAACTCCAGTAATAAATATAGACAGAAGTCTGTAGCTAAGGTAGAATTTTCAAAACTTTTAGGTGTGTTCATTGATGAGAGGTTAAACTGGAAGCAACACATTGATGGTCTTCTGAAATGTCTGAGTTCAGCTACGTCTGCTATTAGGGTTGTTGCAAATTTTGGTGATAAGAATCTCAGTAAATTAGCTTACTATGCCTGCTTTCATTCACTGCTTTCGTATGGCATCATATTCTGGGGTAATTCATCGTTGAGTAGAAAAGTATTCGTTCCCCAAAAACGTGTAATCAGAATAGTTGCTGGAGCCCACCCACGGTCATCCTGCAGACATCTATTGAAGGATCTAGGGATCCTTACAGTAACCTCACAGTATATATATTCACTTATGAAATTTGTTGTTAATAATCCAACCCAGTTCAAAAGTAATAGCAGTGTGCATAGCTATAACACCAGGAGAAAGGATGATCTTCACTATGCAGGGTTAAATCTGACTTTGGCACAGAAAGGGGTAAATTATGCTGCCACAAAAGTCTTTGGTCACCTACCAAACAGCATCAAAAGCCTGACAGATAGTCAACCAACATTTAAAAATAAATTATAAGAATTTCTAATTGACAACTCCTTCTACTCATTGGCTGAATTTTTAGATATAAATTAAGGGAGGGAAAAAAACTAACTTAAACATTAGTGTCATGCAATATTTTGTGTAATGTAATATCGTGTACAGATATCTGTCATTAACCTGACACGTTCCACATCAAAACGAAGTGTCGTATTCATGATCCATGGAACAAGTATTAATCTAATCTAATCAGTCTACAAAAAGAAAAAGAGGTTCCAGTACAGCGTTACATATCTTCCAGTAGAGGTAAACTTTCGTTAAGCTGTACCTTGTGTAATTTTAAAGTAATATGTTAAACTGATTTTATCAACAGAATTGTCCATTTTTATCATTTTTGCACATTACTTTTTCCAAAATTACTGTATGCTTTATGTTGACTTCAGTTGAATGACAAGTCCAGTTCATTAATTATATATTATATTTTTTGTGAAATGACTGTCTGCTCAATTCGTAGACGTTAGTTCAAATTGTAAGGTGACAAGTCTAGTTGCATTAACACCAGCTAACGGCCTCAGATGTGAGATAAGCTGCCTCATTAAAGAGCACTAGTTGTAGTATAAGTTTACATGTGAGCCGACATATTCAATGTATAATTTGTTCTATAAATTTGTTATTATATTAGTTTTGGAAATAACTTCTCATTTACAGAATGAAACTTTCACTCTACAGCGGAGTGTGCGAGGATATGAAATTTCCTGACAGATTAAAACTGTGTACGGACCGAGACGCGAACTCGGGGCCTTTATCTTCTGCGGGTAAGTGCTCTGCCATCTGAGCTACCCAGGCAGAAAAGCTTCTGTGGAGTTTGGAAGGTAGGAGACGAGATTATTGCTGAATTAAAGCTGTAAGGACGGGTCGTGAGTCGCGCTTGGGTAGCACAGATGATAGAGCACTCGCCCGCGAAAAAGCAACAAAACGCAGACGACGAACAGACACGAACGACGAAAATGGTGAACAAAACCGCAAAGAAAAACAAGAAAAGACGCAGCTCCAACTCGTCACAGGACCGGAGAGAAAATAGCCAGACTACAGCATCGACTGATAAACTAAGTGAGCAGGCAGGCAAATACAATTTATAAAGCTGTCACGGTTAATATAAATAAAATCAGCAACCATTAAAAATTCCAGCCCTCACGGACTTCTTACACCAGAGGAGAACGGACGTTGCACTATTGGAAGAAGTGGTTACGACTAAAATAAACCAGATACTAGGATATGCGACAATCACAAACATAGACCCAAAATCCCAACGCGGCACGGCAATAATGGTACGGAACGGGATCGACTTTGGCGGGACTAAAAAGTTGTCAAGCAGTCGAGGAATAGCGCTAAACATAGAAGAGACGCTCTTTGTCAACATACACGCACCGTCTGGCACAGACGACAAGCAATCAAGAAGCAGTTTCTATGATGAAGAAATAGCCGAATTGCTGATACAGACCAACAACATCCCCATTGGAGGAGATTTTAACTATGTCGCCGCAGCTGAAGACCAAAAGCCCGTACCACACATATTCCCAGAGCTGCAAGAACTAATCCTGCGACTGAAAATTGAAGATTCGTGGAGCCCTCTCCATCCAACACACACCGAATTTACATACAACCACAAAAATGGTAAAAGCGGACTGGACCGTATATATGTCAGCTGAGCAGCAACTGAAAATGTAGTGCACGTCGAAGTCTGTCCTGTCATCTTGTCTGACCACTGCAGTTACGAATGCAGCTTGCGTCCCCAGAAAGGAAAGACCGCGGGCACAAGAAGCACGTGGGACCTAATTACAGAACACCTGAAGGATGTAGAACTGCGCAAGCAAGTAGCGGAATCGTGGCAAGAATGTCTGGCGCAGCGCGCACACTTCAGCAGAACGACCGAGTGGTGACTGTCACGAGCGAAGGCGACAATGCGCAGCCTGTTGATAAGATACGGCGCGGAAAAGTCATTCTGGAGGCGACCCACGGCCGAGTTCTCCAGCAGTGCCTGGAAGACGCACGCGACGCACCAGCAGACGACCAGCTATACCTGTCGCGAGTGAGGAGAATCAAGGCAAAACTCCTGCAAATAAAGAAACATCAGATAAGAAGCGTCATCACCAGCAGCAAAACATATGGCGAAGTGGAAGAAGAGCCACTCACCATGCATCACTTTCACAGGGAAAGGAAGAGAGCCGTAGGAAAGTGCGTAAGTGAGTTGCAGGACAAGGAGGGGAATACGTTTACGATTAAAACGGGATTAACAAAAAACGTCGATGACTGTTTCCGAGACATGTTCCGTCTTGAAGAGACAGACGACGGTGCAACTGCTGAAATTCTGCTGCAGACAGGGCATTGCTGAGAGAAAATGTCGACGAGGACGACGTCAAAGAAACGACGAAGACCAGCGGCAGAGGAAGAGCACCGGGCGCCGATGGCATCTCGCTCGAGTTCCACCTCGCGCACTGTGACGTGCTAGCAGTGCAATTCACGGAGGTGGTGAACGAGATACTCAATGAGGCGGAAAGTCCACCTGGGCTGACCGAAAGGACAATAACCCTCATCCCTGAAAGAAAGCCGCCCTCGGAAAAAGTGTTACCTAAAGATGGAAAGGAGATATGGTACAAAATAGTAAACAGAACGGTAAGAACCAACCAACGATTGGAGGAGATGAAACCCGTCGCAAGTGACAAGTGTCACGTATATGCCATGACCGACAGCCTCGAGCACCGCTTCACCCGCGGGAATGCCACCAACATATGGGAAGCGTGCCAGCAGATGGTGGCCCACATCAACAGAACGGCACTGGGATGCATCACAGTAGAAGCAATCAGCTGCCCCATTTTCACGATCCAAGCGGCTGGCGACTCTCTTGATCCTCGCCATGACGGCACACTCCATCGTAGCGAGGAGGCAGACCGACCAGCTGGCCTTCCTGATGGACCTCTGGGAGGAGAACAAGACGGTCCGGCAGCACAGGCGCTACCGCGAGAACTTCAGAAACTTCTTGCAGATTCCACTGCAGACAGCGATGTCAGAGTCCTCTCCAGCCTGTGACCCTCAGCACCGCCACCAGCCACCCCACCACACTCACCACAAGAAGAACGTGTGAAGTGAAAGTGAATACTTGCGACCGAAAAGATAAAGTGTTTCTCCTCTCGCCTCTCACTACTCGATGAAATCAGTGGTACGAAGTGCTCTCCACTAAACGTCTGTCATGCTTACATTCAAATCAGAGTCAAAAGTACGTCCAATAGTACTACAATAGTTTTCTAAACATGTGTTTGTTAAAAAAGACAAGTTACTTCCTGTCATGTGGTGTTGCTTAGCATCCAGGTGTACTTCATTATTTGTGCTATATTGTTTAGGATAGAAGCATTACTTAGTGAAAAGTGCCGATCACTCATAAAATTGAATGGTTTCCTTTATTATGTGTTTTATAAAATTTATATTGTTTACTCACACTCCCCTCTCTGCCTCTGTTATAAAATATGGCATTGTTTTTCTTTTTTCTTCAATTTACCTTTTAGTTTGTAGCATACGTAAACTGTTTTTCCACTTCAGCTCCATCTGTTATGCTGATGTTTTCTCTCAAACTGTCCCACTTAACAGTGCTGACTAAAGAAAGACATCAAACCAGCATGCACAATATGCCTGTAGCACCATAAAGTGCATCACATACACAAATATTAACTCACAATCAATGATGTGTTGACGCTAGATATAAATTATTATGCCTGTCCTGCAGTGGTCTATCCACAAAACGGACGACAAATGGCCATGGAAGCTGGTTCAAGGAACAACAATAAGGGAAAAATCCAAAAAGCAAAGAATGTACAAACTAAAAACTATAAAAATGACAGTAATGTTAACCAACAGTACGAATATAATAGAGTAATAGAAAGAAATGTTTACAAATGTATAGTTGTTAATAATTTAAATAAATATATATGGTTACAAAAAAAATTATAGTCTCGGTCCGGCACACAGTTTTAGTCTGCCAGGAAGTTTCAACCTCTCATTTATTCTGTGTTTCTGACAGTTTTTGATGATGGCTGTGGCCAAATCGCCTTAAGGTGATAAGTACCGACCAAGATGGATAGTTATACTGGGAAGTGTATATCTACCAGTCGGTTGCATGGAATCAGTATATTAAAAAGGGGTGAAGTGCAAATGTGACAGAATGACTGAAAGGAGCTATTGTGCCCACGACCACACTGTGGATAAAGCTGCCCCATTTGTTAGTGAATCAACGCGAACTGGCCAATGCGTCTACAAGAAATAGTATATCTGTCGTAGCCATGTTACACGACGTAAGAAGACTGATGGTAAAAAGATCGTCAGAGACTAAAGACTAGTGCCACAACCTCTCATTAGCTGTCGGTTTCAAACCCGACAGGGATGGCTTCCGTCAGAGAATGCAGGTCCACAGCAACCAGTATCCAAGAAAGGACGCTGCATGCATGGAGATTTGGAGCGGGCGTTTCGCAAATAACCATTGCTCACAGCAACACATACAACTACGTGTCATCAGCGGGCCGTACAACACAGAAACTGGATGGTAGGTGGCTGAAGACTTGTGGTCCGGAGAGTTGCGACTGTGATTCTTTTTAAATTACACAAAGCATTGAGGACCCAGTTAGGTGTTTTACCGTATTCAGAGAGTTCTTCAGGCCCAGGTGGATCTTTGATGTTTACGAGGTGTTTCTCAATGCATGACTTGTGGCCATTGATTCAGGTTTCCGTGAGCGTGGGCCAGGACGCTTTTTTTCGACATTCTTTGCCACCAGATGTTGCCCTTTCTTCTACCTATTCATGATTAATATCCGGCGGGCAATCCATTCTTCGAAGACGACAACAGCCGTGTTCACAGGACTGCACGCATACGTTCCTTGTTTGACACACTTTCAGGCATCCGATGGTCCGCTAAACTACCGATGTTAATCCCAAAGAAGATGCCTTGGGCTGTTTGGAACATCAGGTGAAACATAAGAATCAGCAGTACCGAAATTTGCTACGTAAACGGGATCTAATCAAGAATGAGTGACTTCAGTTGGAGATAGTGTATTTAAAGAGACGTATAGTCTCCCATCCTCCCCGAATTCAGTCCACTATCTAGACCAGAGACGATGTATCACGATACTGGCGTAAAGTCTCCTGGTGGATACCAATTTTGTGTCCTCTGTGCTCATTGTGCCACGAGGAAGGGACCAGACAAGATTTTGAATGAAGAAAATAAGTTTCCTCGGCATGCCTATTCTAACCTTTCCTACGACGTTCTTTGCTATATCCAGGAAGCCAGATGTCTTCAAAATTCTGTAATCGCGAAAATATTGTATGTTACGTGATTAACGTTGGCTGACTATTGGCGTACGCGACCGGTTGCCTGCTGCGTGCTTAAACAGATAACGCCGCGACGTTCTACGCTCAGTCTACTGCAGGTGTCACACTGTTGTATTTGTCTTCTTCTGTCTTAGGCAAACTTTACGATCTTTGTTCTTGCTGTGTAGTAATCAACGTGCATTAATTGCCATATTTTATGTAAACGTATTTTTAGTCGTTGTTCTGCTGGCATATTACTTTAAAATATTAACTTAAAATAACGGTAGTTTTTATATATGTGCACAAATAGTAACGTGATGGAAAACATAAGTGTCCTTATAATTTCATTTATACAATTTCTGCTGACAAGAGACGCATTGCAGTAAAAAGTACTAATTACGTGATGCTTTTTTTATTTTTATAGTATCACTGTTTTTATCCTTTTAATGCCATATTACTATCAGTGTTTTACTGTCGTACTCCATCTTTTCTTTTATTAGCTACGTTGATCAGAAGATGACGTAAGAGTCCATTATGGATCGAAACAAACAAAAAATAAAACGCAGCACATGTGTCTTTTCTCATTGTAAGTACAGTGGCCATACTTCCCAGGTGCATCCTGTGTTCAGTTGTGAAATCACTATCGTTTTAGGCCATTGAAACGCAGTACTGACAGCTCCGTCTTCTATCCTATAAATTCTAGAATTTTAACAAACCCTGATGCTGCAAAATTTAATAAATTATTTACTATAATACTCTCCCTTTCGGGAGCACACTATCACTTGTTCGAAACCGGTTGCAAGTAATGTAGACTTTTCTTTTTTTACTAAAATGAAAGTCTGCATTTTATTAGGCGCAATATCTTCCCAGGAATAATTTAAAAAAATAGCTTTGCTGTTGTGCACCCTAAATCCACAATAATCGTCAGATGTGCTTCCTCTGGCCTCTCTGATGACGTCTTCAGTTTCGTTTTCTAATGTGCAAGCGGCGTCAAACCAAACAGGAAACGTTCGTGGGGTATTTCTTGCTTAGCCCTATGTTTCAACAGAGAGTCCACTGGACCTGACGGGATACCAGTTCGATTCTACACAGAGTACGCGAAAGAACTTGCCCCTTTCTAACAGCCGTGTACCGCAAGTCTCTAGAGGAACGGAAGGTTCCAAGGGTCGTCGAGCAGCTATTTTCCTAGACTTCCGGAAGGCGTTCGATACAGTTCCGCACTGTCGCCTGATAAACAAAGTAAGAGCCTACGGAATATCAAACACGCTGTGTAGCTGGATTGAAGAGTTTTTAGCAAACAGAACACAGCATGTTTTTATCAACGGAGAGACGTCTACAGACGTTAAAGTAACCTCTGGCGTGCCCACAGGGGAGTGTTATGGGACCATTGCTTTTCACAATATATATAAATGACCTAGTAGATAATGTCGGAAGTTCCATGCGGCTTTTCGTGGATGATGCTGTAGTATACAGAGAAGTTGCAGCATTAGAAAATTGTAGCGAAATGCAGAAAGATCTGCAGCGGATAGGCACTTGGTGCAGGGAGTGGCAACTGACCCTTAACATAAACAAATGTAATGTATTGCGAATACATAGAAAGAAGGATCCTTTATTGTATGATTATATGATAGCGGAACAAACACTGGTAGCAGTTACTTTTGTAAAATATCTGGTAGTATGCGTGCGGAACGATTTGAAGTGGAATGATCATATAAAATTAATTGTTGGTAAGGCGGGTGGCAGGTTAAGATTCATTGGGAGAGTCCTTAGAAAATGTAGTCCATCAACAAAGGAGGTGGCTTGAAAATGGTTCAAATTGCTCTGAACACTATGGGACTCAACTGCTGAGGTCATAAGTCCGCTAGGAGGTGGCTTACAAAACACTCGTTCGACCTATACTTGAGTATTGTTCATCAGTGTGGGATCCGTACCAGATCGGGTTGACGGAGGAGATAGGGCAAAGAAGAGCGGCGCGTTTCGACACAGGGTTATTTGGTAACCGTGATAGCGTTACGGAGATGTTTATCAAGCTCAAGTGGCAGACCCTGTAAGAGAGGCGCTCTGCATCGCAGAGTAGCTTGCTCGCCAGGTTTCGAGAGGGTGAGTTTGTGGATGAGGTATCGAATATATTGCTTCCCCCTACTTATACCTCCCGAGGAGATCACGAATGTAAAATTAGAGAGATTCGAGCGCGTACGGAGGCTTTCAGACAGTCGTTCTTCCCGCGAACCATATGCGACTGGAACAGAAAATGGAGGTAATGACAGTGGCACGTAAAGTGCCCTCCGCCACACACCGTTGGGTAGCTTGCGGAATATAAATATAGATGTAGATGTTCTCCTTTGTAAAAATCAACATAGATTTGACAAACAGAGAGACCTCGCGAAACTCAGCTCTCGCTCTGTCCGTCCATGAGGCGGACCTTTTATTTCCCATTACAAGAAATTTTACCTAAAGTGTAATTTCAGATGCCTGATTGGTAGAGCGGCTCCGAATTAATGTACCCGGATATTCAATCGATAAATACTTAATGACAGCGATAGTCTATTTGTATACTTATTATTATTATTGTTACTGAAGTACCGTATTTTATAAACCACACTGTTATGGGGCATATCTTATGTTAGTTTTCAGTCTAGATCTGCTAAATGTGTCTGTTTTCAACACCTCTTAACTTCTAGTTTTTAGGAAGTAATTCTCTTGGGCTCATAGGACTTGTGGGCTATTTCTGATAGTTAATAAGTCAGCAAATCTAAGAAAAATAATAAAATTAAGTGAAATAGTTAAATAAATTAAACGAGGGAAAATTGGAGAGGTGGGAGTAGGACTCACACACTGAGGCTTCCGTACAAACTTAATAATTTACACAGGCAGTTGTTCATCGTTTCCCGGAGTCAAGGATCTCGACGACTTTGGGCTGTTATCGACTTTGATACTGGGAAGAAATCGATCCCGTGGATTCCAGAATCACATATTAACAATCTTCTGATTTTTTCCTTTATTTGCACCGTGAAGCCTTTCTTCTTGCCAAATTTAATGATTTTACGTCAAAGGGGAAGTATTCTATAGGTTTTAATGAGTGAATTTGCTACTATCAAAACATGTGATGTAAATAGCTCTATCTTTTGATTGCAGTTTAGTATTTGAAACGTCCCCTTAGAAAAATTTATACAAGACTGTGCTTAAACTAACACACAATATTTTTGGCGCAACGCAATCCGACTTCCAAAAATCCCTACGAAAGAATGGCCCTGACTAACATTAACCTATACGTTTCACAAATCACTTACCTCACAAAAATCTTCGTTACTCAAGCTACTGCAATACAGCGAGCGCCACTACTGCCAGCTAAATAAAAGATTCAAACTACTGAAGGCACTAACTACTGATAGGCATAGTTAGCAAATGAAAGATTTTAATACAGAACAAACAATGTATTTACCTTAATAGTCATAATATATATATCAGTTCGTGACACCAATTCTTACAAATTTCAAAACTCCGCCATCTCTCTCCCCACGTCCACCACTGCTGGCGGCTCGCCTCCAACTGCGCAACGCTACGCGCTGTTAGCATCCAGCTGCCGCTGCCCGACACTACAATGGCAGACAACAATGCAAACCAGCCACAGACCGCACACGGCACAGCCAGTGATTTTCATACAGAGCGCTACGTGGCGGCGGCGTTACCAATAAAAAAACCTAAACAGCCTACTTACATATTTTTACACCACGTAAGAACTACAGACCTCAGAGTGTGACATATTTCAACTTGACATGTCTACCAGTTTCTTAGAAAAAGAAGGCTTAACAGACAGACTGACAGACACATAGTCTGACAACAAATGACAAATTTTTTTTCGTGTGACATAATTCTAAATTAACTATTTTCGGATTTTTTCCTCCGGTTATAGTGTGAGATTTGCTTATTGCTAAACTGAATTGTTCTAGGGCAACGGAAAGAACTCTGTAGGTTTTGATGAGTGAGTTGACAAGATTCAATTTTATGACATGAATTGCCGTATCTTTTAAAAGCGTTGACTTAGAAGCTTCATTTTTATACATCACCAAGGGACTGTAGACCTTAATATATGACATAAATTTCAACTTGATATGGTTACTAGTTCCTGAGAAAAAGGCCGACCGCTGTGGTCACAGGTTCGAATCTTACCTCGGGTATGGATGTGTTTGATATCCTTAGGTTAGATAGGTTTAAGTAGTTCTAAGTTCTAGGGGACTGATGACCTCAGATGTAAAGTCCCATAGTGCTCAGAGCTATTTGAACCATTTTTTTTTTTTTTTTTGAGAAAAAGGATATATATAGTCGCACAGACAGACACACAGACAGACGAATGGACAACGAAGTGAACCTGCAAGGGTTCCTTCTCTACCGACTGGGGTACGGAACCGTAAAGAGAACCTGAAACACTGCCACTCCTAAAGTACAAACACCTTTCTAATGTGTCACTGTTGAGAGAAAAGAAATATCTTTTCCACACTTTCTTTGCACTTGTGGCGGCCGGTGTGGCCGTGCGGTTTAGGCGCTTCAGTCTGGAACCGCCTGACCGCTCCGGTGGCAGGTTCGAATCCTGCCTCGGGCATGGATGTGTGTGATGTTCTTAGGTTAGTTAGGTTTAAGTAGTTCTAAGTTCTAGGGGACTGATGGCCACAGATGTTAAGTCCCATAGTGCTCAGAGCCATTTGAACCATTTTTTTGCACGTGTACTCTATCCTGCAGCTTGTGTTCGTGTCCAGCACACGGAAAGTGGATTTCAGTAGACAGTCAGCCTTGTGCAGCTGAGCTGGTGTTCTTCCTGACAACGTATGTGGCTGGTAAGGTCTTCAGTTTCTTCAGCTACTGCACGTAGGATTCCAGGGCATGTGCCAAGACCGTATCAGCCGAAGCCGCCCTTATTACCAACATCCGGTTGTAGCTAGCCAGGAGTACTGGGTCCACATCTTGATGGCGATCCTCTGTTGGACGCTTCATCTCCATTGGTCTTTCATCTCCTGCTTCATTTTCCCAAGGTCTTGTCCGCGATGATGTGATCACTTCCTGCAAGACGGCTGCCTCGGTTTCTGCTGTGACTGATCCTAATTTTCTTTCCTCTTGACAAGTTTATGATTACACTATATTTTTTATTCAGTTAAGTTTGTGCCACAGCCTTTCTGCTCTCAGAATTACTGTCATTGTTTTATTTGGAAAGAAATACCTATCATCATGCGTCGCTACTGACTGTCTATTGTCCTCACAGTGACAGAATAATCTGAGTTCATATTTCCGGCGATTGAGTGAGACGTGAGTGATGTCAAGCGGTCTTTACACTTTCGTCGCGGAGCATCCTTACCGCTGGAAATACTGATTGATTTTCATACGTAAACTCATTTTTTGTTACCAATACTACTAATTAGATTCCACTACCGATTAGGTAAACGTGAACGTTTTCATATGGAAGCATACGTCGTAATATTACATGAAGTAACAAGGAGACATTATACTTTTACACAGCATTCACTATGACACCTTGACAGAGTTTCATCTCATCAGAACGATATCTACGTGTTTTTTGGGCCATAGTAATGAAGATACTTTAGCTGAAAACCATATCAGACTAATATGGGGCCCTTCCCCAAAGAGCCGGACGGTGTGACCGAGCGGTTCTAGGCGCTTCAGTCTGGAACCGCACGACCACTAAGGTCGCAGTTTCGAATCCTGCCTCGGGCATGGATGTGTGTGCTGTCCTTAGGTTAGTTAGGTTTAAGTAGTTCTAGGGGACTTATGACCTCACAGAAGATAAGGAGATATTAGCATCTCACTTATGCAGTGAACTGGCATCACGTAATTCCAGTTGGATGGATGTAGAGGAATTCTGGGCAAAGATATGGAGATTGTAAATCGTGGTCCCAAGTAAGTGGATAAAGGTTGGAAAATACCCACTATGGTTTCATAACGAAATCGGAAGATGCTGAGGAAGCGCGGCCTGCCCAGGGCCATTTGAACCATTTGGAGCTTCCACAAACTGAACATATAAAACAGATTTTTTTTCATTATCACTGGGTGTCTCAAGGCACACCACATGAGCATGAAATGTTCAGTGTGATCGCACCTTGGAATCTTAAAAGGAAGCTGAAGATATCTTTCGAAGCCGGCCGGAGTGGCCGAGCGGTTCTAGGCGCTACAGTCTGGAACAGCGCGACGGCTACGGTCGCAGGTTCGAATCCTGCCTCGGGCATGGATGTGTGCGATGTCCTTAGGTTAGTTAGGTTTAAGTAGTTCTAAATTCTAGGGGACTGGTGACCTCAGAAGTTGAGTTCCATAGTGCTCAGAGCCATTTGAACCATTTTTTGTCATTCGGAGGAGTGTCTGATGGTCCTCAGAAGAGACATCTGGAACACAAGGTCTTCCAAATTTTAAAAATAATAGTGATACAGGATCCTAAACAGAGTAATTTGAGATGAGGAGCTAATGGTCCGAAATGAACATATAGTTTGACATAAACAAACTCATTTCTTACAATCACTACTTCTGGTCCTAAAACAGTTAAAATCACCGACCGCCAGTCTGAATGCATGAAATGTATTGTGATCAGATGGCAAAACCGAACACTTGGTTCAAGATCCTTAGCAGCTTGCTTGTACAGGTAGTTTATGATAGGAGTATTGTTGATTTATCAGTATTTACCCTATATTCTTATGAGTGAAGCAATTTGGTGGGTACTTATCGATGAATCTTCAGCCTCACAATGGAACGATATCTCAAATTCTACTGTGCGAACAATTCTTTGCCGAGAACCTTGAGCATCTCAGTGGATGGCGCAGATTAAATTTCTACCCACTTACACAAATTTCTTCCAATTGCGATGACACCTATCGCGAAACTATTCTCTGTACAGTTTTTCGTATTTATGATCACGATCCCATGCTACGTCATACACTGGATGCATGTCTGCAATCTCTGTAACGAGTAATGATCCATTTTCGATAACTAGTCACGAACCGGTAACAGTCCATCGCCAGTACATCAAAAGCTATTGCATATTGCCACGTTGCAAAAGGGGAGGAGGAGGAGAGAGGTAATTTTTCGTTATGAAACATCAGCATTTTACAGAAGTGTGTGGCAGATGCATTGCTAACTCAAGGGTTTGCATTCGTTTCTTACATGAAAGCATAGGTCACACACATGTGATTTTTCACCTCTGGCAGAACTTGCCAAAGCTTACCTTCCCGCTCCCCCCCCCCCCCTTCTTTTTCAGTAAACCTTTTCGAAATTTTTTGTGCATATACATTATATTATTTAAATGAATATTGATGAGAAATTTTGAAAACAACAAATTAAATAAGTTATAAGCAGAAGAAATCGTCACCCGTCGTCCGCAGCTCGTGGTCGTGCGGTAGCGCTCTCGCTTCCCGCGCCGGGGTTCCCGGGTTCGATTCACGGCGTGGTCACGGATTTTTTCTGCCTCTGGATGACTGAGTGTTGTGTGGCGTCCTTAGGTTAGTTAGGTTTAAGTAGTTCGAAGTTCTAGGGGACTGATGACCATAGATGTTAAGTCCCATAGTGCTCAGAGCCATTTGAACCATTTTTTTCGTTACCCGCCGAAACGTTGAACGACTGAAGCGCCTAGAACCGCTCGGCCACTCCGGCCGGCGTGGAGAATTTGTAGCGACTCCAAAATTCATCCTTGATATGCAAGGAACAAAGTTAACTAATGAGATAGTTATTTTTAAATCACCGTTGTATGATCTATGATCCGATTTCGTTACTTATTGCGAGTTAAGTCGTGAATTTAATCGCACTGGTACTGTACAGATGTTATAAATTCAGATTCAGCATAAACAACAAGCTGCAATGAGTACCACAACCTGCTTGATTGTCTTTCTACTCAATTACGTCGACAATTGTCGTGTGTCCATTCTGCATTCGTCTAGTGTTCTTGCATGTGAAAGTGTGAGAACGGTTCGAAATGTTGCCGAATCCAATAACTGAGGCCGGAATTGGAACCAGGACGATATTCATCCAACTGGACTGGCCTTCATCGGTAGTCCGCCCGGTGAAATGGATCCAAAGCCTGTCTGACTGTCTGACTGAAGCCCGGAAGCGGCGGGCTAACTCACGCTGCTATCCGGCAGGTCAGGCCACGAACTACACATCTTCCAAAAACACACGGTCTGGCTTCGAAATCCTGCATCCAGCATGAGCTCCTAGCTTTTAGTTTGTTTCAACAGCGTCTGCTGTGCCATCCACTTATTTATTTCCATCCGACTGATTGTGCTTCATTAAGCAAGTTTTCACAAGATTGTCACGGCTGGAACATGCATTGTCGTCCACCAACGTGACTCCCACTCCAATGTGTCCACCAGTTGGAGCCACAGAGGGTTGGAAGGGTGTCGTCCTGAGACTGGCACAAGGGGCGTTCTGTCTCCATGCATGAGTCCACCCCAAAAACATGAGTGAACTGCCTCGATAGCGATGACGGTAAATAATACAGTTAGTGCTGGTAAACGTTGCCCTCCTAGCTTCCAGACGCAAATGTCAGTGTTTTCAAGGTGGTGGCCGATATGGATCTTATCAGAAGAGAGCGTTGTGTCTCACTGCTCCCTAGGCCACAAAGAATGGTCCCCTGCCCGTGCGACACGAGCCCTTCTCCGAACCCGATTTAGAGGAGCCGCCATCAGATGTCTTCTGGCACGTTATCCCTGCTTATGGAGTCTATTTTATGAGCGTTTCTACAAGCTGTTTTTTGCAGATACCAGTCCTGCACACCTATCGTGTTTCTTCCACCGCAGTTAATCCTGTCGCTAAAATCTCGTTCCAGATTATCATTTTGACTCACAGCGACATTCGCTGCGACATCCACCTGCCTCATTCCCTGCTCCGTTTTATTGACTATACAGAGCCGCTAACTATCCTTTATTGTTGTCAGAGAAATTCTGAAGCAAAATAGCTCTCGAAATGGCATACAGCACAAGTACTGCAGTGGTTACAGGTGACATGGTTGCCACAGACTGCACATACTCCCGCCTCGTTGTAGAAACATGGAATGTTTTCGTCAGAATTTCGTTCCAATCAAAACACAATGAAACTGGAGATATTAGTTGCTAGTGGGCACAGACTTATATCAATGGGGCAAATTGAAAATTTGTACCGGACTGTAATTCGAACCCGTGTCTCCTGCTTTCTAGGCAGACTCATTGACCACTACACCATTTCGACACAGTGGTCACCACGACGGCACAGACTCCCCGAAAACGCCCCGTGGCAGACCCAAATTCTCAATTTATACTACTCACTACTGATGTAATACCCCTCATTACTCGCCCCATCTCGCCGATCCCCGTAGGAGTTCGAGCACGATGTGCATCTGCATTGAAGGGATCATTGGCCGTTATCGCCCTCATTATACATATATGCGGTGTATATAAACCAAACATTCTCGGCCTTCTTGTCGCGTCAATTCAGGAAAAAACCTGTCCGCCCCCGGTAGCTGAGTGGCTAGCCGGCACGATAGCTCAGCGTGTTCGGTCAGAGGGTTAGCTGACCTCTGTAACAAAAAAGACTGAGTTAGTGGATCAACAACGAACTTAAACGGATGTCTTACGACGTCTGCCCCGAGCAGATGCAACGAAAAAAGGTGGTCAATGCGACAGAATGTTAATCCTAAGGGCCCGGGTTCGAGTTCCGGGGCTGCGTCGGAGATTTTCTCCGCTCGGGGACTTGGTGTTGTGATGTCCTAATCATCATCATTTCATCCCCATCGACGCGCAAGTCGCCGAAGTGGCGTCCAATCGAAAGATTTGCACCAGGCGCACGGTCTACCCGACGGGAGACCGTCGTCACACGACATTATATATTAGGGTAAACCCTAGAGCTTTCGACGATTACCTCCATCATCTTCGTCAGGAGTAACTGACTGTGTAAATGAGAATGTGGGAGAACTTAACGATGACAGCAGGTATACTCTTAGCGACGGATGGGAGCAAGCTCTCGATGCAGAGAAGAAGCAGAGATATTCGTCGCTATGTTTGTGCTACTATGGGACCGATGGCTCCACCAGCGCAGGCTGGACACCATCTATGACAGCATTATCTTCACCGCTGACGGATATGTTCCACACCAGCGGTTCCTACTATTACCAAGGAATGCAGATCTGATGATGATCTCTGTAGCACATCAAAACCGATCACCTAAAAATGAAGAGTAACAGCTTATACGCGACCTCGAATGTGTTTACTAAAGAAACTATAATACGAGGGTCGTCCAATATGTAATGCCCCACATTTTTTTTATCAGAATATATTTATTGTTAAGAGTAAGAATTTTGTGACAATATACATCAACGTAAGGCGTAACCACGTTTTCACTGCATGACTGACACTCTCGTCATCTTCAAAGTGTGTTCCCCGTAGAGAATCTTTAAGCGCCCCAAAGAAATGGAAGTCCGAGGATGCCAGGTCTGGACTGTAGTGTGGATGAGGCAGTGTCTGGAACAGTGGCTGTGACAAGACGTCCCGAGCGTGGCTGATCATGGAGCTCTGTTTCTGCATTTCGTGAGGCTGTAACTTTCTTTACCCATCGCACATCTCTACTCCTATCAGCTGCACCATCGCCATACACTGCACACAAACGTTTATGGATGTCCACCACGGTTTCTTCTGCACATAAGAATTCAATAACATCACACTGCTTGGAACATGAGTCGTATGTAGACGCCATTTTGACGCTGTACTACGGCTCTACCATCTGCCATAACGGTTTGAAACTTCACCGGCGCACAGAACAAACATCAAATGTGAAGCACCGACAAGGACGTTTGTCTACGTGTATTAATGGCTTTAAAAAAAAGTTGGGCGTTACTTATTGAAGGACCCTCGCATTATTATATAGCTGTCTTCCTCCAACACTAGTCCAAAGAATGTTTATTATTTATTTACTGACCAACCAGAAGTCGTTTATGGGCTTTATATGACCACCACAGCAAAAGTTTAAACAGTCAGTTGCTCCTGACGTAGATGACGGAGGTAATCGTCGAAAGCTCGAGGTTTTACCCTGAATTGATTTTTTGTTATAACTTTTTTGCGTTATCAGTCTTTCGTCCGGTTTGATGTGTCCCGTCACGAATTCCTTCCCTGTGCCAACCTTTTCATCTCAGAGTTGCAATTGCAACCTAAGTCCTCAATTATTTGTTGAATGTATTCCCATCTCTGTCTTTCTCTATAGTTTTTTTTTTCTCTCTACAGCTCCCTCTAGCACCATGGATGTTATTCCGCGATGTTTTAACAGATGTCCTATCATCCTGTCCCTTCTTCTTGTCAGTGTTTTCCATACAGTCCTTTCCTCGCCGATTCTGAGGAGAACCTCCTCATTCCTCACCTTAATAGCCCACATAATTTTCGACATTTTTCGATAGGAAACACAGGTCATATGTTTCGATTCTCCTCTGTTTTGGTTTTCCCACAGCTCATATTTCACTGACGTATAATGCAGTTCTCCAAACGTACATTCTTAGAAATTTCTGCCTACAATTAAGGCCTATGTTTGATACTGGTAGACTTCTCGCAGCCAGGAATGCCCTTTTTGTCAGTGGTAGCCTGCTTTTTGTGTCCTCCTTGCTCCGTATGTCGCGGATTATTTTGCTGCAGAATTCGTTAACTTCATCTACTCCTTGAACCCCAAATCTGATGTTAAGCTTCTGGCTGTTTTCATTTCTGCTACTTATCATTCCTTTCATCTTTCAGGCTGTCCATTCCATTCAGCAGCTACTGTAATCCTTTCACCCCCAATTTTAATCCCACTGTTGAACCTTTCTTTTGTTTCCGTCATTGCTTCTCCGACGTATAGATCGAACGTAAGACAACTTCCCTGCCTCTTCGTTCTTTGTATTCCAGTATTATTATTCCCTCTTTGTTCTTGTACATACTGTACAGGGTGATTTATTTCCACCGTGTATAAACTCTATAGCGATTGATTGACGAGAGGATACGGAACAAACAGAGTCTAGTGAACTTATGTGCGGAAATGCATGGTCTCCACGGTAGAGACCATTTATTCAATCATACTTTTTTACAGAGACTGCGGTCTAGTACGGGCTGTGCCATGCAGCCACAGTTACAGTATGCATGGTTTCCTCCTAGAGAGTAGTACTGTTCCTCATACGTAACGCCCTAGAGCCCTATCCTCCCATAGTAACTGGTAATGTTGTGTCCTATTCGCTTCTCTTGCTGACTCACTTTGTAGTGTACGTTCAAATGGCTCTGAGCTCTATGGGACTTAAGTGCTGAGGTCATCAGTCTCATAGAACTTAGAACTACTTAAACCTAACCAACCTAAGGACATCACACACATCCATGCCCGAGGCAGGATTCGAACCTGCGACCTTAGCGGTCGGGCGGTTCCAGACGGCAGCGCCTAGAACCGCTCGGCCACCATGGCCGGCCTGTAGTGGATGTGATACAGCGTTGTACACGATGGTTCCGTATTCAATCGAGACCTTGCCGAAAAAGCGTTTACTTGAAGGCAAATGGCAACGGGCGGGCAGGCAGCGAGGGTTTATGAGGAGACCTATCCCCGCCCACTATAAACACAGCATTCAATGTTTGCAACAATATTTCGCCGTTTGTCTGAGACAGGGTCGTTTCAGGAAGCAGGAAATCATGGAGTACATACCCGAAATGTTCGGTCACCAGACTTGGAGGAAAATGTGAACACTGTGGAAGGCGACGACCATGGCAGTACCCGGTAGTTGACCTGCCACTAAACGGTAAGCCGGACGACCGTGGGGAACATTCTCCGAAACAACTTATCACTTACAGCGTGTGCAGGGCTTACTAGCGACAGGCTTTCGACATCGGGAGCAGTTTTGTCACTGGTTTCTTCGCCAGTGGAACCACGATTCTGGGATTTGTCTCATCCATCCTATTCACAGATGAGGCCACATTTACGCGGAGTGATATCTTCAACAGTCATCTGTGGGATAGTGTGCAGAAACCTCATGGTATGGTGACAGCAAATCAGCAGCATTGGTGCAGCCGGAATGTGTGGGCTCTGATAATTCGCCACCCTATTTAGGAACCAGTTTTTCTTGCACTTCACCTAACAGGTCGGAACTATCGACGTTCCTTGCGGATGGTTTTTGTCTCACCTGCTGAAAGAAGTGCCACTGATGATGGCTGCTACATGATGGTGCTACAGCCCAATTCATCGTTAACGTCCGGACGCGTCTGAATCGTGTCTTCCCTGGTCATTGGATCGGACGAGAGGGTTCAGTTGCATGGCCTGCTCGTTCACCGGGCCTCAACCCGTGCTATTTGTAGTTACGGGGCCATCTCCAAAGCATTGTGTACGCATGCTGCCTTTGACACTGTTCGGATTCAGCCTGGCTGATGTGAACGTGTGAGACAGAACATAGTACGGCTCGTACACGCATACATTGAGACACATGGAAACCATTTTCAACACATGCTGTAAGTGTGACTGCATGGTACCGCAGTACCTGTTACAATGTATGACAGAATAAATGATCTCTAGCAAGAAAACCACGCATTTCCGAACATAAGTCGAATAGACCTTTTTTGTTCTGTATCCTCTCATCAATCGATACCTAGAGTTTGTACATGGTGGAAAAAATCACGCTGTACATTACCCATCTTTCCGTGTAGTTGTGTTGATGTCATTACAAGTTTCTGGATCACAACATCTTGTATTCAAGGTCGACAATAAGCAACATTTGTCTTGACCACTGTTGTTTGGCGGTGAAATTCAGTTTCACTCTGTTTATGATTATTTCTGCACCAAATGTACATCATCATTCATTTTTTGGAGCCTCTGTGTTAATATAAGCGTTGGGCTCGTCTAACGAAGCTCTTTGGTTCTGTAATCGTAGGTGCATTTATGGTTTCCTACTGCGCCCCCACCTCGTCTTATGTGTGGCACGAGGCTTGTTAATGCTGCAGCTCGCTGGAGCAGGCCTAAAGAGGCGATCACCGCAGTATTGTGTGGGGTCCTTTGACTGCGGCCGGCCTACCCTCGCTCCCCGTGGCCTCATATTAGCCCGCTCACTGCTGCACCCCGCCTGGGGACGGCGGCAGCTCCCCCGAACGCAAAGTGTGAAACTGCGCCGGGATCGCAAATAATTTGCAGCGAAAACAGATCGCCGGCGGGGATGAAAGCGCGCGCCGGAGCGTGCCGGGATTAGCCGGCCATTAGGCGAGCTGCGGACCACTGGGTCGGCAAACATTGTTTTTATTTGGGCGCGCGCGACAATAGGACGCCCCGCCTGGGGTGGCGCCGCACGCGTGGCCACGCGTCCCGCTGGTGGGAAACCCGGCCCCCTGTGCGACGTGCAGCCGGGGCCGCTTTCCCTGTGTCAGTCTCAAGTTAAACACGGAGCACTCTAAAGCCGCCAGTCCTTCATTCTGCCTACTCTGCAATAAGAATATTGATTACGACACCCTGTGTTCAATGGAATAAGTGTACCTTGTGAGGGTCCAACACCCACGTAACGAATAACACGGCGTAGGAAGTGCCAGACACGCGGAGGAGATGACTACATTTCAAAAGTGCTGGAGCTACGAGACTTGTTGTAGAAGTAAATAAGGAAAGTTGGAGGCATAGTACGGTAGCTAAGGAGAAAGCTAGAGAAAATTGACAGTTCTCAGTGCTGGGACTTCAAATTTATTTCGAGATAAACAAAGCATGGACAACATGTATGAGGACTTATTTTTGATGATTTAAATTGTATTTGATACTAGGGATACCGGCAATACTTCGCAGTCGGTAAATATGTATGGAAATTTCATGTAAATGCTAAATTCTTTGACCCCCTCTCTATGCTCATCTTATAGGATGCGTCAAAAAATGTATATGCACTTTGAAGCGTCATAGAAAATTTATTTTCCGTTCTACAATGTTAAATTTCTGTAAATGCAAAGCTTACCAAAGTGTCCAATGAGATTTCTGCGCACACCGCCTGAATCTCATTCCAAAGTGTGTTCAGGTTACGAGGTATACGTTTGTACACCTCATCTTTTACTGTGCCCCATACGAAGATATCCAGCGGCGTGAGGTCTGGAGAGCGTGCAGGAAACTCGATTGGTCCCCTGCGTGTGGACTGGCACATAGTGATCCTGGTATGCTCGTACGTCCCTATGATAGTTCGGCGGGGCGCCATCTTGTTGGAAATAAAACTCATCATTACCGTATAATGCACGAATGGCAGGGAATATGGAGTCAGCAAGCATTGTTAGGTACGTTTCTCCAGTAACAGTACCTTCAAAGCGGAAAGGCCCAATGAGTCCTCTTGCAGACAAACCACACCACACATTTACACAAGCAAATTCACAGCGTTTTCAACTGTAATGTGAGAATTATCTAAAGCCCAGTACACACAATTGTGCCTATTGACAGTTCCATTGAGTTTGAATTGGGCTTCATCCGACCAAGTTATGCTACCCATAAATCTCGGTTCACGTCTCACCATTTCCTGAATCCATTCACAAAATTCTAACCTTCGATCTGGATCGTCGTCACTTATCTGTTGCACCAGCCTTGGAATGTACACACGAAACTTGCCTTTCTTCAGAATGCGTAGCACACTGCTAGCTCTTACATTACTCTCACGTGTCGCTTGCCTGGAAGATTTTTGAGGCGAACGCTGAAACAGTTCCGAGACCGTAGTTGTGGAATCATCACTTGTAGCTGTACGAGGTCGCCCTGACGACCTTTATGCACATCACACACTGCTCCATGAATTTCGAATTTGTCTCGTAGACGTGTAATTGTTAACCTTAAAGGTGGTTCTGTACCATACTACATTCTCAAACATCCAGTACCACTTCATTATCTGCTTCCGCCCTTCAAAGCTCAAATGCACGTCCGCCATGTTGCAGTTACTTCCTTGCCACTGTTGCCACCTGTTGAAGAAACATAACATTCGAATCTTGGTGAGAATATCATGTAAGAATTTTGAGAAGATTCTCGAGATTTGTGGTCCTACACTTCCTCTTTACATATTACATATGTATGTGTACATTATATATGTTGCAAAATTATATAGTGTGTGTCCGTCCGGACGTTCATTAGAGTGTCGCGTAAAACGTGTATTAAATCGATCAACAACTTTTCGAGATTTTCGGTAACAACGTTTCCCCTTATTCTACACATGAACTTATGTGTTATTTTGTTACCAGTCAAACCAATTTTTTTTCTTATGAAAGCATGTGACAGCAGAACTGTCTTTTTCGTATCAAAAATATCATTATCGCCCACAATTACGAACACAACAAAAAATCATACAAATAGGTCTGTTCGTTCACAAGTGATGATCTTTCATAACTGATTTTAATTTCCGACTTGTTCTGTGGATTTTGCGAAAAAATTTCTCACTCAAACCTCGTTCTGACAATTATTAACACAACAAAGACAAAAATCAACGGAATCTGTCGTGCCGTTCTTAAATGATGATATTTCATACATGCGGCAATTGATTTTTATTTATATCGATAACTCAGCATTCTGCTATATATGGCAGTACACCATGCCTTGGAGTAAAAGCAGGTACTTTGTGGGGTACAAACCGGCAATGTTATAATTTCCATTTGCGTCATGGGAGACACCGATACTCATGCAAGTCATATTCAGTCAACCCTCTACAGTCTTCAAGGGCCCACTTCCATCATTTTAAATACTTTGCCCACTCATCTCATTTTCTTGTTGACGAGTTGATCTCCTTGCAAAGAAGACAAGGTATGTCATTCACATCTTCAGAACAGCTGTATACCTCTCACTTCGTCAGAATCTTGGCTCTTTTTTTATGATCTGGATCCGGAGTCCTTCAACAAGATTTTTTAACTTGTCGGGAAGATGCTTTTGTTGCTTTGAGTTTATTTTAGTAGGGAGACTCAATGACAACGCGCATTCCCCTCTTCACCTAGCTGACGACGGTCTCTTTGGCATTACCTCTCCGGTAATTTAGTGAATGAAGACTGTTTGCACATCAGTCGACGGACCACGAAGCAGAGGAGAAGCACTAATTGACTCTCTTGCGTTCTGGGAATGTGGCATTATTCTTTCTGTTGTATCTGACGGTGCAAATTCCTCTTCGTCAAATTCGGTTGCATTAAGCGGGAAAAAAACTCTGATAGGTAATTGTGCATTGTTGCTGTTCTGCTACTTACAAGTTCGAACAGCAGAGCTATTTGGTACTCGGTTGCCACTCTTCCCGGAGGGCAGGCTGTTAAGCCATGTCTTAATTTCCTGACAGTGTAAAGTGTCCCATCTCAAATAAAAATTTAGTTCTTCATTAAGGGATAATTAATTAAATTATTAGTGACAGAAATAACCTAAAAACAGTCTCAAAATAATTGTAAATTATGTACATAATTAGAAATTGGAGTTATTAAAACGTGTTTACACAAGTAGCGTAAAGTTAAAAGCATAGTCTTCTTATGTTCCTCATATGAGCTATACGTAACGAAGTCATGTGTAAATATCACGTGGTCCCGGTTTTACCCCACTGCTTCTGCCCGATTTTACCCCAACCGTACCTTACCTGAAAAATTTCTTCCGCACAAGAAAGAAGGAGCAGAATCGTTTAACAAGGCATATGCCCATAAAGCCTGTTAACAGTGTTATTCACTGCATTACTAGTTTCAAATAGTAATACGAGTGTTAAAATCCTTATTTAACACAAAATATCACAGAGTAAGATACACAATCACAAAATTCTAACAATTGTTTCTTTGTTCAGCAACAACGCGTCTGACACTACCAAATCTCATGGCGGTACTGAAGTTGCCGACTGTCTTCACGGTCTAACGGCCAAAATATAACGTGTACAGGAACATGAGGGTCCCTGGTCTCAGCTCTATACCCGATTATGCCCCAACTTCCCATACACAGCCTGACAAAACAGCGAGGTACCCAGAAGGGGAAGAGGAAACGAAGTAGACCTCCACAGGTTGAGAGGGAATCTGATGTTATTTCAGTGATTACATCGTATCAGATTTACAAAGAACATGTGACCATGAGCCCACGGATATGACGTCCATTCTGGTCTCATGCATGTTTCATTGAGGGTGGATCTGTGATCTTGCTCGACACGAGAGTTCCTCTACATCACGTAGATAGTTCATACAGTGTGGTGCAGCACTGTCTGTTAAAAAATGACACGATGATATTGTCATGTGGGAGGCAACACACGAGGCCACATCTGTGACGTACTGGTGCATTAGAGTTCCCTCAATCACTATCAGCTGTGATATGAAATCATACCCGACGGCTCCCCACACTGCAGCCACGGGAGTAACACTGCTGAGCCTCTCCAAACGCTGGAGGGTCGCCGCCATACACATCTATAATGGTCATCCGGGCTACTGCAGAGCCGTGAACAATCGCTGAATATGATGTGGTGTCATTCATGAGCAGTCCACGCTTCCCAGCCAGGGCACCACTCTAAACACAACCGTTCGAGTTGTGATATTAATGGCAGTTTTCGCAAGGGGCGGCAGTTGTCTAGCCCGGATGCTGCAGGGTGACATATGATGTTGCAGAGATACCATTGTTTTCTCGGATGACAGGCGCAAATGAAGGCGCTACGCAGTATTTGGTGCTCGTACAATGAGAGGCTTTTCAAATTCTATCATGTGTTGTTGACGCTGTCTCACACGAGTAACGATATCTCCGTGTCATTCGCAGTGATCATTCAACATCTGACGCTGCTCACGCCTCTTATATACACTAGCAGGCTTTATAACAACGCCGAGCATGAACACTAGTGCAGTGTGATAGCTCTTCTACCTGTCACAAAGAATTGCATCTATATTCATGTACACACCCACCAATGATGTGTACGTTTATAAATTTCATTTCAGATCCCCCATATCTTCTGGGCGCTTCACTTTCTTTGTTAGATAGTGTACACTGATCAGCCAGATCATTATGACCACCTACCTAATAGCCGGTATGTCCACCTTTGGCACAGATAACAGCGGTGACGCGTCGTGGCGTGGAAGCAACGAGATCTTGGTAGGTCGCAGACGGAGCTCGCAACACGTCTGGACACACAAGTCACATAATTCCCGCAAATTCCGAGGAAGGGGGCGATGAACTCAGGCGCCATGTGTTCGATCGGGCTCAGACCTGGTGAATTGGGCACCAGCACATCCACCAGAACTCGCCACTGTATTCCTCGAACCACTCAGTCACACTCCTGTTCTTGTTACATGGCGGATTACCTTGCTGAAAAATGCCATTGTAAGACGACGGATTCGCGTCCTCCCATCGGCATGATGAAGAAGGTATCGGGTTTCATTAGACCATGCAACACTCTGCCACTGCGCCAACATCCAGCGCCGATGGTCACGTGGCCATTTCAGTCGTGGTTGCCGGTGTCATGGTGTTAACATTGGCACATGTAAGGGTCATCAGCTGCGGAGGCGCATCGTTAGGAGTCTTCGTTACACTGTGTTCAGACACACTTATACTCTGCCCAGCATTAAAGTCTGATATTAGTTCCGCCACAGTTCGCGGGCGCTTTTGTTTTACCAGTCAGTCCAGCCTACGACGTCCGACATGTGCAATGAGGGATAACCGCCCAACCCCACGATGTCTGGAGCTTCACCTCGGTTACACCACGTGTTGAAGACACTCACCGCAGCACTCCTGAAACACCCAACAAGTGGCACAGTTTCCGGAATGCTCGTGCTGAGCCTCCGGACCATTACAATCTGACCGTCAAACTGAGATAGATCGCACTCCTTCCCCAATCTATACACGGACAGCATGCTCACTAATACTACATACACCGTGCGCGCGTCTGGCCAGCAGTCATTCCCCATCAGTTAAAGCCGCTATCGCCTGGGCAGGTTTATATCGATAGTAGGTCGGTGGTCATAATGTTCTACCTAATCAGTGTATAAAATGTTCGGTCGATGAACAAATAACGCAGTATAGTTCACTTTTCGTTGTTCTTTGTGTGTGTGTTTCTGTGGGGTAGTTTCGAGTTCATACTGAGCACATCAACTAAAATATTAGTTACTGCAGGAGACATAAATCATTTACCGTTCAACGCCCACTTTAGCATCGATAGTGAATCTAATTCGGCAAGAGCGGCAGTCCGTAAGTTTCCTCAGGATGCCATATACCTCTGAAGCCGGTCATCAATGACTGAATCCCTCAAATTGCAGTAATGTTAAAGTTTCAACTCTTCCAAATAAATCCAGATATTTCCTGTGGAATTAATTCAGCTGGCCTGCCGAGTTTTTGTAGAGTGTCTGCATGTTCGTCAAAGTAGGAAGTATGTGTACAGCGCTATGAACATGGCTGTTCTCATTTGAGAAGACGGGCGCGTCTACAGCATACTCGTAACGAAGATGCGGAAGAAAGGGCAGTACTTGGTAACTGAGCTTGTTGAAATAAACACCCCGGTTCATGTTCGCGGGCACCTCCGCAAGTGGGTTCACAAATCAGCACGGTTTTAGAAAGCATGGCTCGTTCGAAACTCAAGCTGCCCTTTTCTCACATGAGACCCTGCGACCCATGGATGAAGGGCAACAGGCGGATTACATATTCCTAGATTTCCGGAAATCACTTGACACGGTGCCACACTGCCGACTCTTAGCGAAGATACAAGTATACAGAATAGGTTCCCAGAGCGACTCGAAGATATCCTAAGTAACAGAACCCAGTACGCCCAGACGGCGAGTGTTCTTCAGAGACGAGGGTATCGCCAGGAGTGCCCCACGGAAGTGTTGTACGACCGCTGTTTATTTCCTGTATATATAAATGATCTAGCGGGAAGGGTAATCAGCTGATTATGCCTTGGTGTATGGGAAGGTGCCGTCGTTGTTTGATTGTAGAAGGACGCAAGATGACTTACACAAAATTTTTAGTTAGAGTAATGAACGACAGCTAGCTCTAAATGTAAAAAAAACTGTAGATTGACTGTAGATTAGTAGCAAAAACAAACTAGAAGTTTCAGATACAGTATTAGTAGTGTGCTGCTTGAAACAATCAAGTCGATCAAATATCTAGGTCCACTATGAAATGGAATGAGTGTTTAAGGACTTAGTAGGGGAGGCGAATGGTCGACTTCGGTTTATCTGGAAATTTTAGGAAAGTGAGGTTCATCTGTAAAGGAGACCGCATATAGGACACTAGTGCGAACCACTGTTGAGTACTGTTCGAGTGTTTGGTACCCGGATCAGGTCGGATTAAAGGAAGATATCGAAGCAGTTCATTGACGGTCTGCTAGGTTTGTTACCGGTAGGTTAGAACAACAAGCAGCTAATACGGAAGTGCTTCGTAAATTCAAATGGATATCACTGGAGGGATTCTTTTAGAAGAGCAAAATTAAGAAAATGTAGAAAACTGGCATTTGAGGCCGACTGCAGAACGATTCTACTGCTGCCGCCAACGTACATCTCACTTGCGGACCATTAAGATAAGATTAGAGACATAAGGGCTTGTACGGAGGTATATTGACAGTTGTTTCTCCCCCGCTCTATCTGCATGATGTGTCATTTCCTGTTACTACCTTGTTGATATAATACCTCTGAAACAGTGAAAGGGTCCTATATTCCCATTTCATTATCATTTTATTTGCTTTCCGGTGCACTTTGCAACCTACAGAACAATTCAAGTGTTTTCGTTGCTAAATATCGTATCAGAGAAGACTGAGCTATGATTCAATCTAGCAGTAGCCTATTTCATTCTACGCTATGCAAGCATTATATGGCTGTTATGTTGGCTCTTTTCAGACTTGGAAATGTGTCTATAACGCCATTATAAGGCTTCCATGTTTTTATATTTAACCCAACTCACGACTATGATTCCATAAAATGTTTATCCCTTATTCTCCTATCCAAAACTCTCTGGCATGCGTGAGTGAATGAATGTGTGTGCGTTTCGTTTTACTGTACAGTGGTTCAGTCTCCTGCAGGGAATCAGCGGTAGTGCTACAGAATGGCCAACCCTTGTAGTTTTCAGGTTGGTTCCCTTTGTGTGACAGCTACTGGTGTTAGGTTGGTGGAGGAAGCCTCATCTCTGGGTTTTCCTGGCCACGGTGTTGTGTGGGAGAAGTTTTATTGTGAGACGGGCAGTCGGCTTCAAGCTTTCCGATGGTCTGCAGCCGTGGAGTTGATTTGACCGCTTGGCACTTTGTCTCATAGCGAGAGGGGAGCTTTTTGTAATTCAGTCTCACCGAACTTGCACCTCGTGCAGCTTTAGGCCTCGCATTTTGTCTTTGAAAGATTGTTTTGCTGGGTCGCAGCAAGGAATTCAAGGCTTTTGCAGACTTTCAGTTTGATTCCTAATCCAGACTTTAATCCGTTCAAATGGTTCAAATGGCTCTGAGCACTATGGGACTTAACATCTGAGGTCATCAGTCCCCTAGAACTTAGAACTACTTAAACCTAACTAACCTAAGGACATCACACAACAACCAGTCATCACGAGGCAGAGAAATTCCCTGACCCCGCCGGGAATCGAACCCGGGAACCTGGGCGTGGGAAGCGAGAACGTTACCCTATAATCCGTAAGATGAACGTAGCACAAAGGTGTTACATATGTTGAAGCAATCTCACGTAGGAAGTGCGCCCTCGGTTCAGTGTGAATGTTTATGTGCCAGTGAGTGCGTGTGTATACATTCTAATCTTTTCCGAATCTTGATAATTTTTGCCTCTTTGTTTTCTTTGTTTCATTACTATATATCAGTTGGAAACCATCCAAGTGGGTTAAAATTAGAATTTGTTATCCCTCCGCCATTACCCTTTGCCTATTAAAATGTGTCCTCTGTGAGATTTTAACTGTTCGCGGCTGCGTGGTTTAATGTTGCTAAAATTTGGCCACGGCACGTAGAAGTTGTGTTTCCGTCACTTATAACAGGTAGGCCTTTGGCAATCACAGTTTCATCATTTGCAGCACACACTGAGTAAGATATCAGATCTCTACAATAGGGCAATAAAAACAGGTAGGCCTCGATGGTAACAGGTTCAGTTAAGTAGAATTGCCAAATAGAAAATAGTCAGACCTTCTTTAATAACAGCTTATGTTAACTAAAATTACCAAATGGAAAACAGATAGGCATTCTTTTCTCGAAAGAGTAATCATGTGATAGCACATATGCAATTTAATAAATAATATCCAAACTTGTTTTTTTTTTCGCAGGTTTCCACCGTAAAACACTCAACTTCCAATTTTAATCAGTTCATTCTCGTCGACGAGAACTACACCACAATAACAGTTTACACCACATCTGGCAGCTAAGATGCTTTCGTCGCCAATCACCAGAGGACAACACAACACGTAGTTACTGGTGCCCAATGCACCGCTTTAACGGCACACCATTACGCGCTATGTTCTATGTACACCAAATCATCAGCTCAAACTAGTTATCTTTCTCGAAGCAAAGCTTAAATAGCTTATCACGCCTCAAGATAGATACATTCTGTAGTAAGCCAACTCAACAGCGCTAAATCTGCATAGGCACCGCTTATGCTAGGTGCCTAATCAGTACACTATCCTTAAGAGACCGTGGTGTGCTCACAGCTAACTTAGTATTAGGAGGCAGCTCTATTGGGCGCAATAAAATTTCTTACACGTACTTTTAATTTAATTAAACACAACACTGGCAAACAGTATCAAAGGCCACGCCAATTGCGCTTTATCAGATTACAAATCACCAGTTTTTTGCTCACACTGAATGTGGCAAACACACTTCCTGGTATATTTCACGAGGATACATGTGCCGAGTAACTGTTTCTCAGGCACTGTCGCTAATGGAGCAACCCTCCGTATTTAACGCCGTGGCGCCGAAAAAGCAAGGATATCAAATACAATCTTCCACGACCAGCACACATGCGTAAAATCAGTAATTACTTTCCTCCAGCGGAGCATAAAACGTAACTGTAGGACAATTATAGCAATTAACAGAGAGAGAGAGAGAGAGAGAGAGGACGACCCACGGTTTGCTTTTAGCCTCAAGCCATACAACGAATAAAAACAATAGCATGCGAGAACGCCGGAACAACTGACGTGTGTTGCGCTCCGTGCTAGGACGTGGCATCAGACACAGACAACATTGACCTCGTTTGGCGCCTGTTGATGGTACGCGAGACCCACCACACAAAGTCCGTAGGTAATTTGTAGCGTCTCCTGCCCAACTGCTTCCACAGAACTCGTCTTGATCTCTGCACACGCAATAGCACCTCCTTTCACCATAAAACGACTTCTCTAATCAGTAGTGAACATTCGGCAAAACAACAAGGCCAAGGAGATTGCAGTGACAGCAACGATGCAACAAAATGCAAACCCTACACCACTCACAATTTCGCCGACCGGAGAGCGTCTACGGAAAACTCCCTCGAACTATGGCGACAACACTGCACTAAACACTTAATAGCAGACCTGGGGTGCGACACCAAACCAATCATCTCAACATAAATGAGTGGTCTCCACTCACCAGCGACCCCGCACTTTATTGTAATATCCTCCGATCAAACAGACAATTCAACAAATCAGGGCAAAAGCCGCACAGTTACGATATGGCTACGGACACCAGCCATTAACACCTGGCTGGCCGGACTAGGCACGAAGACGGCTTGAAATCGGCCCACAAACATGCCCAGCAACCACTCGCCGGACTCAGTGCCCAAGGCGCTGGGCAGACCGCTCACTCCGTCTTCGCCGCTCGGAGTGGCCGAGCGGTTCTAGGCGCTACAGTCTGGAACTGCGCGACCGCTACGGTCGCAGGTTCGAATCCTGCCTCGGCATGGATGTGTGTGATGTCCTTAGGTTAGTTAGGTTTAAGTAGTTCTAAGTTCTAGTGGACTGATGCCCTCAGAAGTTAAGTCCCACAGCACTCAGCCATTTTTTGAACTCCGTCTTCCTCGTTCCGTTACCACTTCCCAACTCGCCACGCCACAACACACCCCGTTCCCATCATCCTCAACCCTTGAATTCTCTATATTGATTCTGAGAGGTTTGTAATTCCTCTTGTTATTAATGCCTCAATGTTATCCGTGAGAATAAAATTAAAAGCAGTGGGATTAGGTTCCTGATCTATTTACTGTGTATTAATATTCTGCGCTGCTACGTAAATGTTAAAGGTTATATTCCTTATGTAAAACAGAGTATCGGTTTCAGTCCTAGGATCGACGATAATCTTCTGAAATACAATTACAGAATAGTCGATATCGACTATGGCCCCTCAACATCAACAATAGTTGTTACCCATAGTTTCTTATTTGCTATTTGACAGTCGTCACCGTTTAGAGACCAACGTGATCTTTCCACAATGCCATTTTTGACTTCCTTCGTCATATATCCTACAACTACAGATTTGTTGAAAATATTAACTGTTAAATACGCTATTCCACAAATTAAAATTAAAATGGTTCAAATGGCTCTGAGCACTATGGGACGTAACATCTGAGGTCATCAGTTCCATAGACTTACAACTACTTAAACTTAACTAACCTGCCCGAGGCAGGATTCGAACCTACGACCGTAGTGGTCGCGCGGTTCCAGAATGAAGCGCCTAGAACCGCTCGGCCACAAGGCCGGCACAAATTAAAAACTTCCATTTATTCTTTATATCTTGAAATTTACTACCGTTCACTTTGAAACGTCCCCTTAGAAAAATTAATGAATTACTGTGCTCGTATGCCCCAACGTTATTTAATTTTCAAACAGCTGAGCAGAACTGAACGTAATCAGACATTTCGCTCTTTACTTATTCTGATCAACACTAAAATGACACACAATATTTTTAGCGCAACGCAATCTGACTTTCAATAATCCCTACAAGAGAATGACCCTGACTAAATTAACCTATACGTTTCACAAATCACTTCCCTCGCAAAAATCTTCGTTACTCGAACTACTGCAGTACAGCGAGTGCCACTATTGCCAGCTAAATAAAAGATTCAAACTACGGAAGGCACTAACTACTGATAGGCATAGTTAGCAAATGAAAGATTTCGATAGAGAAAAAACAATGTATTTACCTTAATATTACTCAAAAGTCATATTATATATATATATATATATATATATATATATATATATATATATATATATCAGTTCATGACATACAGTCTTCCAAATTTACTGTCTCTGTCCAGATCATCCGCTCTCAAAACTCCGCCATCTCACTCCCCACATCCTCCACTGCTGGCGGCTCACCTCCAACTGCGCAACGCTACGCGCTGTTAACATCCAGCTGCCCAACACTACAATGGCAGACAACAATGCAAAATAGCCACAGACTGCACACAGCACAGCCAGTGATTTTCATACAGAGCGCTACGTGGCGTTACCAATAAGAAAACCTAAAAGCCTGCTTACAACTTTCACTGAAGAAAAGATACATAATAATAAAATGAAATCATGGATTAGGATCTCAAAGCGTACTGTGAATGGTTAAAATGAAATGAACTAAAAATCATCTTCTTGTCTAAAACACGTTACTGTTCCTCAGAACATCGGCACCTCTGAAAATTTTTTACACCTCTTATATTTAGCCACATGTGGACAAATAGTGGGTCTCATGAAGCAGCACTGTTTAGCCGTCACAAAATAAAGCCTCAAAAATCAGTAAATAAAACCATTCTTCTGCTGTTGTTCCGAAACACATATACCATCCGCCCTCCGCTGGGACGACGACTCGAAGTCTGTTGGGTATTTGATTTTTCTCTTCTTTTTCGGGCCTCCTTAACCTCCTCTTGTAGCCCAACCTTCGCTCTCCACTAGTGCTGAATTGCTTTTTACCCTTCTTGCATATACACGTGTGTCATGCATTTTTAGAGACTGTGTGAATATATAACGTATTTCTTCTCTTAGCAAATGAAATATTACGTATCTTGTTGTGAATTAATTTGTTTCTCCAGATTCCACTTACTGCGTTTCCTTAAAATTATATAAAATATACGTCTGTAAAAAAAAAAAAAAAAACTTGAAACATTTGTTGCAGCTGATTGGTTGAGGTGATGCTGCTTAGTACCGCATACAGTCTCCTCCGGCTTCCACAACGGCTCGAAGTCTGTTGGGCATTGAGCCCACAACTCTTGCCACATAACTAAGAGATTCAAGTAACTCATTCCAAGCGTCATGAATCACATCAGAAAGCTGTCGCCGAGTCGACGGTGACTGATCCTTTTCCCGTGTTACTCTGACCTTTTCTTCCCAAATATTCTCAATGACATTCATGTCAGTTCCTTTAGGTGGCCATTCCATTACAGTAGTATTACTATGGTCTTCGAACCACCTGTTAACTACACACCCTTTTCCTTTCGTCTAACCCACCTGGCTACCGTCGACTTGTGAAGACCCATAGTTCTTGCTATATACCCATTTGAAAATCCCAGAGTGCATGGAGTGCTGTTATAGCGCCCTTTTCTGCCTCAGCTAGATGGGCCATTTAGCGTTGACTGAATGATTCGTCGCGGTAAATATCTGCTGCGAAAACAGCGCTAGTAGGGAACATACTGCCTCCTCCACGACTGCAAAATGGTTCAAATGGCTCTGAGCACTATGGGACTTAACTTCTAAGGTCATCAGTCCCCTATAACTTAGAACTACTTAAACCTAACTAACCTAAGGACATCACATACATCCATGCCCGAGGCAGGATTCGAACCTGCGACCGTAGCGGTCTCACGGTTCCTGACTGTAGGGCCTAGAACCGCTCGGCCACCCCGGCCGGCTACACGACTGCAACCACAACACAATGGCCAAGTATGTGTAACACGGAAATCGATGGCATAAACGAGAGATCGCAAGCCCGTACCCGTGCCATTACATAATGGAGCAACTTAGAATCTGTAATTTTTCTCAGAAGGGACTGGTCCGCCCTTGTCATGTCTTATCCTGCTAAGTATTACATGAAATCAAATGTTTACGTTTTGCGTATATGACAGGCCTAACGCAAGAAACATTTCTAAAATATCTGAGGCAACCTGAGGAACACTCCGAGAATTTTAGCTGTAGAAGGTTGCATTGTAAGAAAGAAAAATGTTTATCCTCGCTCGCCGTGTTTCCAAGTGGCGCAGTTTACTCTGAGGCATCAGAAGCGACTCGACTAACGAGGGGAACTCGCCAAGTGCCATACGCTGATTGTCCGGGAACTTTGCTCAGTGAAGGAGAGGACAAAATAAGCGAACACGTCTCTCGGAGTATCTGCTCATACAACTCCACCGTTTCCGACAAAACGACGGCAAAAGTTATCAATTCGCTGTCGCTATAGTATAGATACATTTTGCGTCCAAGAATGCAATTGAAGCGGTGACTCAGTGGCTACCATCGTTTCTTATTAACTTTGATGTCCCAGTTCGAGGCCATATTGTTTTTTTAATTATTTGTTTCCTCTCCCTCTATCAGAATAATCTACGAATGTTTATTCCAAATTTATGTTGAAATAATATTGTCGTTATTCGTCAATTAACTTTCTGTGTAATTAATGAATTAAAAAGAGTAATAAACGAATGAGTAAATAATGTGAAATATTTTTGAACCTCCTTACAACCTGTCAGGTTGCAAGGACATTCACAAATTTTTTACATCATTTTCTCATTCGTTTATTTTCTTAACTTCTTTCATTACACAGTAAATTACTTGAGGAATAACAACAACATTGTTTCAACATAAATTGGAATAAACATTCGTAGATGATTCAGAGAGAGAGGGGAAAAGAAAGAAACAAGCGGGTTTCGAAATCGCAGCGCAAAATTCTGAAGTCGCGACGGTAGCCGCTGAGCCACCGCTTCAATTGAATCCTTACATGCTAAAAGTTATCTACACTAGAGCAACAGCGCATTGAAAACTTTGACCGTCGTTTTCTCAGAAGCGGTCGAGTGTATGTAGATAAGCCGAGACACGTGTTCGCTTATTTTGTCCCCTCTTTCACTGAGAGGAGTTTCTGCAAGATCGGGGTATGAAACTTGCGAGGGTCGCCTAGTGTGGCGTGCGTTGCGGTTCAGTAGACAGAATGCGTCCACTTTCCTCGACTACTCATTGACATGTTTGGAAACTTTCGCTCTTGTCATGGGAGCTTGCACCATGAGGGCTGGTTTTCCTGATAACGATCTGCTAATGGACTTTGCTCTTAATTTACGTTACTGTGTAGAAGTCCTACTGCAACGACTTGAACCGGAATTGTTTGTTTATTTTGATAGTCCGCTTCGTAGTTTCCATATTTCGCTATAAAATTTTCCTTTGTTTCAAAACGGCAAGTTAAGATGACCACTGCAACTTGGTAACATCAGTAACAATTTAATACTTGGAAACAGCTACGTGTGGTGTACGAGGAGTGTACTCTGTTGAATGAGGAATACATTTAAACACGAAAGCTGCATCCGGTAACAACAATTAACTTTCGGTTACATGGCAAAACACAAGTCGAAATACTGTCAATTCATCTCAGTACCCATTAAAATTTAAACTAGAACAATCGCAAACATACTTTCCTCTGGAAGGCAAACGAAAGACTGCGTTTTATTGGCCGCACACTAAGAATACACAACAGCCCTACTGAAAACACTGCCTTCACTACGTTTGTCTGTCAGCTGCTATAGTATTCCTGCGCGGTATGGGATCCTTGACAGACATGAATGAAGGAACACGCCAAAAACGTCCAAGGAACGGTAGCACGATTTGTAATGTCACGAAATGGGGGGGTAGAGAGTTCCAGATTTGATATGCGAGTTGTGGTGACATTCCTGAAAACAAATGCGTTTCTCGTTACCGCGAGATCTTTTCACGAAATTTCAATCACCAACATCTGTTCTGAATGCAAAAACGTTATTTCCTCGGGAACTTACACAGGAAGAAATGACCATAGTAATAATGTAATGAACGGCCCGTAAGAAAGGCTTAAATGATCCTTCTTCTCGCACGTTGTTAAAGAGTGGGACAGTAGAGAAAGAGTCCGAAGATGTTTTGATGAACCTTTTGCCAGGCACGTAAGTCTGGATTGCACAGAAATCCTGTGGATGTAGTCATGTACATCTAACAACGAAATTATGTTGTAATTGCGCCATGTGAGTTACATTTGATTTGAACATCGAAGTTGTTTGCTGTTTATTTATTTTTTGTTCATTATTTTCTGCCATAGACAAACACCAAGATGCGTTAAACTGATACTGAAATAAAGTCTCATGCGTGGGCAATATAACAATAAATTCTTAACTACTTGTTATAGTACTGCAATATCTGCCAGTCTTCAGAAGTGGATATCGCATACGACGTTCCTAGGGTGTTTATAAGTGGCTATTGCAGACAACTTCGAACAAAACTTGAATGTAGCTTCCTAAAAGTTCCGCGATCAAACGATCTGAGTTGCTGGTGAATACAGTTTATCCTCAATAGACAGTATATATTGTCATTATACATGAGGTGAAAAGGGTTTCGCCGGGTTCGGTGGCCGAGCAGTTCTAGGCGCTTCAGTCATTAACCGCGCGGCTGCTTCAGACGCAGATTGAAATCCTACGTCGGGCATGGATGTGTGTGATGTCCTTAGGCTAAGTAAGATGAAGTAGTTCTAGGTCTAGGGGACTGATGACCTAAGCAGTTTGGTCACATAGTTCTTAGAGCTATTTTTTGACCTTCAGCGTAAATTTTCTTTACATAAACGGCCGTATCTTTAGATTTCGTTGACACAGAAGCTCACTTTTTTATACCACCAAGCGACCGTATACTGCAGGAAGTGAGATACATTTCCGCTTATTATGTCCACCCGTCCTGGAGGTAAACGGGTTTTAAGGGTGGGGTGACAGATAGCTAGTAGGGTTCCATTTTCGACCGATTTAGGTGACGAAATCCTAACAACGAAAATAGCTACGACAGTTACTGAAGATGAGGGGCGCATAAATAATTCCCCCTACTCTTTATTCGAAATGTTCTAGTTGCAGTCGATACATCAGCACATTACTCATAGCTACGCTTTCGATCCAAATCACGTTTACAGGAATGCAAATAAAATCAATTTGCCTATACATGTGGTAATTCAGATCGAAGTATTAGTGCCACCGCGTTTTAGAAGTGCGAGCATTCCCATTGCTAGCTAGCTTAAGAAACACTTTGGCTAATTAACGTTTTCTGGCTGTGGCGAGTCTAATAGAGAATTCAAAACATTGTAGAATACGTTTGGCAGCTATGTAGCCGTTTATTACCTCGGGCGGTGCAGAATTACCCTACCAAATTTAATTGCTAATAACAGTATTTTGTTATTTCGATAAACATACCGAATGATTGTCACATAAGCGGTGACATAAAGGTAGAAAATTCATGTTTTTGAGTCCAGAAAGCTATATGCGACAGAAACTGCAGATCATTTTGCCATTTTCATTGCGAAATTGCCGGCTTGTTCGTGTCTGGGGTAGTAATAGAGGGCTGTTTGCCTGGGTTGTCTGCTAGCGTAACTAAAGGTGTTTACTACTGCAAGGGAGGTGTGGTTTGTTTTCAGAACTAATCTCGATGGAGGCAGATAGACTATCAGTAAAGCAATTTTAAGAAATTCTCGGGCCCCAATGCGTTTTATTGCTACCTTTATTCTGTACCGGAGCCCTGTGGTTGTAAATATGGAACTCTTGTAGAATTTCATACTTGTTACTGCCAACTTTTTTCGCTTCTGTCAATAACTGAATTGACTTAAGTGTGGCACTGAAAGATTTTTAACTATTTCATTATGAATCTTAACGAATTGCTAAATTTGTACACTTTCATGGTAGGTCAGCAGCGGTAATGCAGAATGACTGGTCTGAAAGTTGACACAGACCTTTTCGCGGCCGAATGCGCATAATATTTTGCTAATTCGTATCTTGTCTTACTAAAACAGTTATGTTATCTCGATAAGCTGAAATTCATTTTTATTAGTACAGTTCATACTAATTAGCGTTTCTTACTTCATTTATATCTTATATTTACGTGTTGTGTTTAATACACTAATCAGCATTAATATAGTCTTACCCATGATTGAAAACAGTCTGAGAAAGTTCGGATAGTTTGTCAATTTCACGCCTGCGTATAGTATGTTGGTAGCAGGGCGTCGCCTTGTCTGTTATGCTGTGTAGCAGACTTTAAGGCTGTGCGGATCAGCATGACGAAAAGGCGAGGAGTCTCGCTCATTTTGTCCATGACTGTACATTATTCTGATAAGAATATCGGTTGCGTAGCTTATTATACTAATCGTCCGATACTTTTCATATTTATCTGTAGTGCCTTCTTTGGTAATGTGAATATACTCTAATATGTGATTCTTGTCTGAAAGTCAGCTGGCTAGTGATACGTATGATAGATTTTTGACACCAGCAAAAATAACCTAGTTCTTACTCCAGTGACTCCAATCGCACATTATCGACTCCTACTTAGTTTCACTGATGTTAGTTGGTTTTAGAATCACGGAACACGACTAAAAGTCTCTTTTATAAGAAACAACGGGGATTCAACCGCAAACTGCGATCTTGTGAATTCGTCCATAAAATATACAAAGCAATAGCTACTGATTTCCAGGGTGATAACGTTTTCAGTGACTTTCGCACTGTCACCTAGTAGAAAAAAATACGAGTTTACGGAATATCGGTCCAGCATTATCACCTGATTCAGTACGGTCTAGCGGATAGGACTCAATACCTCCTAGTTAACAGCGCTAAACGGTCAGATGTATATGTGAGCCCTCATCTCCAACAGTTGATCGTCAACATAAACGAATGTAGCATACTGCGCTAAAAAAGTAGGGGGTGGCGCTGAGAGTCTTATTCTTCGATTACACAGTTGGGTCAATCGCTGGAAAGTCACAATCTGTCTTTGACTCAAAGTACTGTCAACACAAAATAAAGAAATGGCTGAGTAACAGTTGAAATGAGAAACTGAAAAGTGGAAGACTGAGATTAAGTTCATGTTTGGGACGCATGTAAGTCTATCTTAACGCGCTTACTGATTGTTAAGCGGAAGTTGCACATAACAGCTTTGTATACAAAAAGTGAATTGTTCAAATTATCTGTTTCATTAACTAAAAATTTAAAATTCGCTTCCTATCTCTGACATGCTACTAAACTGAGGAACCAAATTCGCCACTGGACCTCTGTAGCCTGTAGGCTGCATTACTGGGTCATTAAGCTGAACGGTCCCCATAGTACCGTTGGAGAGGTTTTGGCGACGTACCACCACCACGTTTCTTTCTCTCTCTTCGTCGTCAATAACGAAAATACAACACCGCACTATACAAGCGATTACCAAAACAAAAATACGTAAGAACCAACGCTGAAACGCAAATGAATAATGGCAATGTGAGTGAAGGTAGAAACCCTTTCCAAATTAAAACGCTCAACAGTTCCTCAGGATCTCCTAGCCGATAATGGCGGCATTTTTTTACTAAAAGCTTGAGTCGGCTTGTCTAGTATACGTCGACTGTCAAGAGGGTATTGGGATAACATCTTCAAAATACAAATCTGGAGGCTTCAGTGGCCGTTGTCATTGATAGTAATAAACCTTCTGAGTCGTTACGCTGCGTCATATTCCTCTTCAAACTTCTTCATTGTACGACGTTTCTATTCATGTGTTTCAGGATACCACCGGTGTCACTGGGTGGCAGAACACTGTACAAAGACGGTGTCGCGTACGCGTTCACTTGTAACAGGCGTTTTTCGCGCACTTTTCCGTAAAAGTGGAGTCACTGGCTGAAAATCTTCAAGTTTCCGCAGGATGACAGTCGTCACTGTGTAAAAACTGAAAATAGACGTTCAAAGAGAAGAGAAATCCAAAATATTATTGTTGTTGTGTCGGATGTTACCTGGTAATTGTTTATGTTCCCCGTTCGCATGTGGCTAGGTGTTTACTTCTTTGGCAACGGGAAGCAAGATTCTACATATGTTCGATATTGCAACTACTTCACGGACTTTCCCTTTGTAAATATCTCTTTCCGTGGCTAGCAGTCTTATAAACCGGAAATAGTTCAGTTTACTGCTGCTAATCCGCCACCGCTAACTTTACGTTCTATCTCAAACGTGTGTGGCGTTCAGGCTCTTTAAGACGTTTTGTTATTGTCCTTCTAGCTTCGCCGAAACATATTTTGCCACAGCCGCACTTCACAGGTTTCCAGAGCGTGAAGGCAGTCGGTCACGACCGTTGTAGGTCGATAAAAGTCTTTTATCTTGTGCTGTCTAAAAAATGTAGTGCTTATGGTATTCTTCCGAAGGTTTCTTCCTGTGGGGTCGGTTACTCTAGCGACGAACGGTAACCTTACACCATCTGCGAGAAGTTCCTCGTTCTCAACCAGTAAGTCCACTTCTCCCGAACGGCGCGAGAAAACAGACTTTTAAAAGAGAACGTGACACTGTGTTTAGTTATTGATCAGCCGTCCAGGGACATTCTGAAGATCTTAACACAGGGGTGGAAACGTCGAGCCTTGAAGAAGTTTGAAGAGGAGTAAGACGCAGCCTAACGACTCAGAAGATTTTACCATCTTTCAAGATGTTAGTGACTACCCTGCTACTCTTTCCCTTGTAAATACGCTGTGCCACACTGCCCTTCTCCTGGATGTCCTGTATTACAGCACGGGTAGCAGGTGCGTAATTTCAGGTTAAATGAACACCAGAAGCTCGTTCGCTGATAATGGCTTCGCAGAAGCGACCGACTTGGGCCCCTCAGCTCCTCCGGCGCTACCCTGGAACTGTTGCTCTCCGAAAACAGAGCGCTCGGTCGGCCGAGTTGCCGGGGGCGACGCGCGGCCAGTGCAAGACGCTGCCACGCAGGCGCTTATGTAAATCACGAACCTCGACAGTAATGACAGCGGCGCCGGCCAGGTGGGCGGCGGTGCCACAAAGGAGACGGCCCTGCGGTCGGCGGCCACCAGCGGCCGATGACTCGCCTTGACAGCTGCCCTTCTCTGGGGCAAAGACCTGCCTCAAAGGGCCCCGCAAGTGTCTGGCCCTGGCTCAGCACTCCACTATCATGCCTATGGAGTATCGTCTCAGTCGTGTCACCAGATTCCTGATTTCCTGTCAGAATGATCACATTGACGGAAAGTCATAGAGCAGACTTGTGTAAAACCTTGCGTTCCCGAAGGAAATGTTATAGCCCCTCTACTATTCCCGATCTACAATGACGGAAAATAAAAGTCGCTGCACCATGGAGTTGCGAGACATAAGCGAAAGTTGGTAGGAGTATTTCTATATCTGAAAGATGACGTCCATTCAAATTTCACGCAAGTCACGTAAGAGTGGCACTAGTAGCGTCACTGTAAGGATGCAAATCAGGTACGCTTTAAATACACTCTGTTATGACCGTGACTGTTATTTCCCTTTAAGACTGGACGTGGTGAGTCGATGTTAGTCAAGAACGCATTTAAGACGACAAAGCCGCCGTTATCAATATCTTACTTTCAACGAGGTCGTGTAATAAGGCTATGAGAAGCTCGACACTGCAGAAAGACCTGGCAATAATGTAGCAACTGTACATGAGTGCTGGGAGCGGTGATCGATAGAATGTACGATCACAAGAAGACCCGGCTTCCGACTGCGACGTTCGACTTATCGCTCTGGCGCGTGGTACTGCATCTGCAGCAGCAATTTGAGCAGCAATTGACAACACAGTGACACAACGAACTGTTACAAATCGGTTGCTTCAAGGACAGCTCCGAGCCAGCCACAATGTAGTGTGTATTCCAAAAAATGGTTCAAATGGCTCTGAGCACTATGGGACTTAACTTCTGAGATCATCAATCCTCTAGAGCTTAGAACTACTTAAAGCTAAGGACATCACACACATCCATGCCCGAGGCAGGATTCGAACCTGCGTTCGTAGCGGTCGCGCGATTCCAGACGGTAGCGCCTAGAACCGCTCGGTCACTCCGGCCGGCTGTGCATTCCACCGAACTCAAACCACTGACACTTGGACTTCAGTGGTGTCACTCGAGAGCTCATTGGTTGGGGAGAATGGAGGGAGGGGGGCAGGGTGTAGGTCTGTTGCGTTTCTGATGAAAGCTGGTTCTGGCTCGGTGCCAGTGATGGCCGAGTATTGGTTAGAGGGAAGCCGGTTCAGGGCCGGCAACAAACCTGCCTGCGTGCTCGACACATTGGATAGCTGGGGGCTACGGCCGGGGGTGCCAGTTCGTAAGACGACAGGAGCAGTCTCACGATTATCCTACGCACCTGCAAATCTGAACATAAATGTGATAATTCGACTTGTTGTGCTGCCATTCATGAACAACATTACAGAAGGAGGGGGGGGGGCAGTTCCAACAGGATAACGCTTGCCCACATACCGTTGTTGTAACCCAACATGCTCTACAGAGTGTCGACAATTTGCCTTGGCCTGCTCGATCACCAGATCTGCCTCCAATCAAGAACAATGTCACATCATCGGACGACAACTCTAGCGTCACGCACATCCGGCACTAATCGTCCCTGTATTGACCAAGGAAGTGCAACAATCATGCAACTTCATTCCACAAACTGACATCTCGCACCTATGCAACACAATCCAGTCAGTTTGCATGCTTGCATTCAACATTAATGCGGTTACACCAATGATTTATGAACCAGCATTTCTCATTTGCAATGGCTAGTCTCGCACTTACTTTAACACGTGAACTTGCAATGTTTATCGCTTAAATATGTTACCTAGACAAATGTATTCCCGAAAATTCACTACTCTACATTATTTACTTTTTGGTGTTGCTATTTTTCCCATCTGTGTATGAAAAACATCTAGGACATTGTCTTAGCAGCCCTCTTAGATTGTTTGTTGATAAAGCTGTCATTTAGCTTCTAGTTAAGTCATCGAAGGTCAAAACCAATTGCAAAATGATTTAGACAAAATATCTGTATGATATCTTGAGGCGATTTAAATAGTGAAAAGTGTGAATTCTTTCACATCAATACTAAAAGAAATCGGTTAAATTTATGTTATACGATAAATCACACAAATCTAACGTCAGTAAACTCAACTAAATACCCAGGAATTACAATTTTGAACAACTTTAGTTGTCCGCATAGATAATGTTCTGGGGAAGGGAAGCCGAAGACTGCGTTTTATGGACAGAATGCTTAGAAGATACAACAGATCTGTTAAATAGAGTGCATACACTTGTCCGTGCTTTGCTAGAGTACTGCTGTGCAGTATGGCATTGTTAACAGATAGGACTGACGGAAAGAACTAACACCGTCCGAACAGGCCTTGAAGCCCGAACGATACCCAACGTCCCCCGTGTCATCCTCAACCTTTATGCGTCACCGGATGCGGACATTGAGGGGCATGTTGTCAGCACACCGTTGTCAGTTTTCGTGAGTGTTGCCGTTACTTCTCAATCCAGTAGCTTCCCGGTTGGCCTCGCAAAGGCTGAACGCACCCCGCAGACCGGAACGGTGACCCATCCAACTGCTAGCCAAGCCCGACAGGGCTTAACTTCCGTGATCTGACGGGAACCGGTGTTACTATTGCGACAAGGCCAGTGGAAAGATTGACGGAGGACAATGAAAAGATTCAAACAAGCTCCTTTTGTATTATCGCGAAATAGGGGAGAGACGGATATGACAAGCGAGTTGGGGTGTCAGCCATAAAAAAAAAAAAAAAAAAAAAAATAAAAAAAAAACTTTTTTCGTTTCGGTGAAATCTTTGCACGAAATTTCAGTCATTAACGTTCTCCTCACAATGCGAAAATGTTTTTTAGCACCAACCTACATAGGAGGAAATGATCATCTTAATAAGATAAGAGAAATCAGAGCTTGCGCGGAGAGATTTAGGTGTTCATTTTTCCCGCATGCTTCTAGACGGTGAAACCGTTGAGAAATATTGTGAAAGTGGTTCGATGAACCCTCTGGTAGAGAGAGTGGACAAGTCAATGTTGTTAAAGCTGAGAAATGTAGAAATTTGCCGCTAATAACCTGTTCGTTGCAGATCTAGATTTCAGTTGCCAGTCAGATCATCATTTTTGTTTCTCTATACAAATACCCCCTCTACACTATCCTGTCAGTATTTTGGTTCAAAGTGAACTGGACTCAAACACCAACACTCTGGTCTAGTAAGTCCCGTTTTTCGAAATAAATAATAATGATGATTTGATCTGCGCCTTACCGCCCTGATGATAGCCAAACAATGATTGAAATCTAGATCTGCAGTTAACAGATTAGTAGCGACAGATTGCTGCACATTTCTCAACTTTAAATAAACACACTCGCTAAGCACATAGTTTCCATGGGGAATCGAACCTGATGAACGTGTAGATGCTGATCGTCTTAGCAGACAGGCAGCTCGTGAGTTGGAGCTCCCTTCTTGGTCACGAACCATGGTATTCCGACAGATGCCCTGCCTCTATGTGTAGAGTGGTTGGGACGTATTGTTAGCATTAGAGGAAGCCAAATTCCGCTTTTCATCAGTATTATGAGGTGTCATTCGAGAAGTAAAAAACGTTTTGATCTGACAAGCCGTGCGTTCTTCCCAATCTCCCCCACAGTGTCAAAGACCTTCCCAGTCTAGAAAATAACGGCGAGCAGGAGCGGTCGTTTGTTGGTTATTTGTACGGTTTTAAATCGTGTGGCGAAATTAACAATCCTACCAAGTGTGAGGTCCGTTGTGTAATATGTTATCTAATAACACAGTTTAGGGGCATTTGATGAATTGAGCTTCAGTTCGGAAATAACGGATCATGTTTAATGACGGACGGACGAACATTCAAGATGAAGAACAATCAGGCCGATCTTCAGTCGTGACTGACGAACTCAAAGCAAGGACTGACGAAACAGTTCAACAAGGCAAACGTTTCACTGTTGATGAAATGAGTCTTTTTTTTAATTTCAAGATCTGTTGTTTATCAAATTGTTACTGTCGATTTCACCTATAGAAAAGTGTGTGACAGGTGCGCTCTTCTACTTCTGATGGATGAACAGAAAAAACAATGACAGGGACTTGCACTGTGTATACTCTCTCGATACGACAAGGGTGGCGAGAAGATTGTGTACCACCTGGTCCCAGAATAAAGTGCCTATCAACTGAGTGGCATCAGCACAATATAAAAAAGAAATAAAAAACAAACAAATTCTGAGCACCAAATGTCTTATAACAACAGTGTATGGGGAACGTAAAGGCAACTTTATGCTCAGAGAAGAGATCATAATTGAAATGGCCTACTGTCATACAGTTCACCGACTCCTCGCGCCATTCAAAGCAAATGACGTGGGTTGATCCGCCGCGGTATTATGCTTCTTCACGATAACGATCACCTACATTCTGATGCGCAGACGAAGGATTTGCCCTTCCCTTTCCTGTGGTCCTTTGAGCGAGATTAGCTCAGCCAATAAACAGAGATGGTGAGGTCGCCTTAATCCTCTGAGGCCCAACAATATGAGAAACTGTAAAAGTCTAAAAATTTTCATATTAGTAACCTTTATTATCATTGTGAGCAACGAATACAAGAAGAAATGTAAACAATCAATTGAATTAAGAGATGGTTCCATTTTGGAATAAAAAGACAAAAAATTTCGCAAAATTAATCTTTATTACCATACTAAGCAACGAATATACAATGACATTCGGAAAAGGCAAAAAAGTCAGTTTTTTGAGTGGGTGGCTTCACCTCTGAACCACTGCAACGTACATTTATCAACCAGCCATTAGTTCATGTGATATATTTGAAAGCAAATTCGCATCTTTCCTAGACAAAATCACACATATCGGAACTGACATGAACGCATAACGCACAAACCAAATTATAGTTCTAAATAATAAGCAAAAATGGGTCTAAAAATTAACAAATTTTGAATGACAACAACATATTCTCCCAGCAGTTTCATTTCGATAACACTCATTAAAGCAGTAGTACAAACTCAGATATACGTTACGATATCTTACGTACACTTACTTTTCACTGCAAAAGATCCCTTCAATATAGTCATTACAAGAAGACCGCATGTTAGAATCTCCTCCAATAACATAGCACAATCTCCGCGCCGACTGTCACTTTGAGTGTTATAAGTGGCTACTACAGTCCACTAAATTCTTAGAGGTACCTCAGTGTAGAAGTCTCTGGCTCGCAATAACATCGGTGATTTCGTGCGAAGGCACTGGGGCTTCAAAAATAGATTACAGAATTAAAAAGAATTAATAAAGTTATGGTTTCAGGCAGCTGATTACTTTTCGAAATGAGGAAGAAACATTACGAGTACAGAAGTCAATTGGAGTGTATCGGTTGTTGTAGTTGAGAGCAGGCACGCAGCGCTGGCCAGGAAATGGTCGCTAGAGGTTGTGTGCCATGTTCAGATATAGTTTGTTTAGGCTGTGGTGTGGTTGTGTATTGTGTATTAAACCGTGGACCTAGAAACGACGGAGAGGCTTCTTCCCACAGTAGAGTCCTCAGCGGTTCACAAAAGGGCCAAAGCAGTCCACCCATCGCACCGCCGCCCCACAACGAAATGCAAACAATTGCCCACACATCCGCTGCTTAAGGTTAAATTACAAGGTGTAACCTTCGGAAAAATTGTAGATGAACGCTAACAAACCAACTTAGAATTCTTTTGTCAAAATCACAGATTCACTATAAACGTTCATATTGTTCCATTATTGTAGACAGAAATTATATTGGGAGTAGACTTTTTGAATGAATACAAAGCGATCTTAAACTTCCACGATGCTGAAATAAATTTAGAGAAAGAAGGTAAGCCAATAGCTTCGAAATTTGAAGATTGGCGCTCAAACCATGACGAGGAAATTAATCGGCTTTACCTCTTGTTAGACAACAGTTCGGAACTTTCGACGGAACTTGATACTAACTATCACTCTGCAAGTACTGACTCTGAAAGTATTGACAGGGATTTTACCGACGACGCATTTGATACTAATGACTTAATTCAGACTAAAATCCAAACAATTGGCAACTGTAATGACACTGATAAGCAGGACCTTTTTGACATATTACAAGGACAGTTTTTACTCACAAAACAGGAACAATCGAGGGATTTCAATTCGTTTCGTGTTCGTGAGCATCCTAAATTTTATTTTAGCCCATACGTAATTCTGGTCCATTAGAGGGACCGTGTTAGGACAGAAATGCCTTTATGAGGGCATTATAGAGCCCGCAGTAAGCTCATACAACAGTCCTTTGCATGCTGTTGAGGAGAAAAATGGATCGATCAGGCTTGTATTAGATTCGAGACAAATCAATACTATCATTATTCCTGAAACAGACAGGCCGCAAACGTTGGAAGAACTCCTTCAAAATTTTAATGGTGTGAAAGTGTTGTCTCCCATTGATCTCAGATCCAGCTTTTATCAGATCGAACATCATCCAGAATGTAGAAAATACACAGCTTTTCTTTTTTTCGGCGTTTGTTATCAATTTCGGAAACTTCCAGCATTCATACGTGGGCTAAATTCCATATTACTTGAGTTCTTAAAACGTCATATCACCTTATATGTGGACGATATTCTAATAGCAGAAGCCTCATGGGAACAATATAATCGCATCCTCAACAGTTTGTTACTTATTTTTGCAGAATCTGGAATTATAGTTAACTTGGAAAAGTCTGAATTCGGTAGGACAAAGGTGAAGTTTTTGGGACACATTATTTCTTCTGAAGGCATTCAGCCGGATCCTGAAAAGTTAGAAGCAATCAGAGCCATTTCAGTTCCGTCCACAAAAAACAAGTCCGCAGTTTTCTACGTCTCGTAAATTTTTACCGTCGTTTTCTGAATATGCAAATTCTAGTAACACCAAAACTTTGTGCTCTCACTGGAAAAAATATTATTCAGAACTGGGACGAACAGGCACAAGTCGGTCTTGGTGCCCATTTATTTCAAGAAGCCATGGAAAATAACAATACCGTTCAGAAAACCATCGCTTTTAGCTATCGTTTGAGCATTTAACTAATTCCGTTTCCTTCTTTCTGGTAAGCACGCAAAAGTATACAGTGATCATCGTGCATTACAATTTCTTATGTATTCAAAATTAAATCATGACAGGTTAAAACGTTGGGCATTGTTTCTGCAAGAATTCCACTTCACAATAGTCTACATTCCCTGCAAAGAGAACATTGTAGCGGACGCACTGTCACGTGCACCGGCTGGGCTTGTGGAAAGTAACACAGAAGACAACCTCGAGGAAAATTTCAGTATTCTTTACATTCAGAAAGTCGCCTTGGAAAACTTCATTACTACATCTTTAAAAGACATTGCTTATGAACAAGATAAGGATCCGATTTGAAAAGACATCAAAAGTAAATGGCATGAAAGGACAAACACGCAGATTCGGCATACTTATCTGGTCAGAAACAACATACTCTTCAAACGTTGCACTGTTGATGACAAACTATGGGTACTTTGCATTCCTGACGATTTTGTTAATAAGCTCATCTGGTACATTCATTTCAGCTACGCCATTTTGGCCCACGAAAATGTTATCATATTCTTCGAACGACTTGTTATTTTAACAATATCGAAAAGAGAATTCGGAGAGTATTGTCTATTTGTAAACTTTGTCAAAAACCTAAACCATCTACCATCTCACATCGTGCTCCGTTGTTTCCTATTACGCCTTCTAAATTAAAAGATTTTGAGGCTGTTGATCTCTTGGGGCCCCTTGTCAGAACATCGCATAGATTTTCGTACGTTATAGTCGCTGTTGAACTTACTGCAAAATTTGTTTCTTTCACTCCGTTACCTAAAGCCACTGGACGGTCTGTATCCAACGCCTTTGTTAAAAATTTCTTACGTGAAGTTGGACATGTTGCTAAAGTCATCTCAGATAACGGACCGCAATTCAGATCTGCTGTTTGGTCACGCATTTTCGGAATCATAAAATCAAACCTGTTTTTATTTCATTGTACTCATCATATTGTAATCCGTCTGAAGGATTATGAAAGAAATCAGTAAGCTTTCCAGACTTTAATGCCACAGAAAACATCAGTATTGGGACAGATATTTACACGTATTTCAAAACGTGCTGAATGGAATGCTTCAGGACTCCACTGATTTACGACCTATTCTTGTACTGAAGAATGAAGAACCACGAAACAGAATCAGAGAGCTTGTACCTTTTCCGAATACACTTAAACTTCGACAAAAAGACATAATTGATTTGCCTATTAAAAATATAAATTCTGCTGCAGACAAAAGGAGAAAACTACACAGTAAAGCAAATTCAAAGAAAATATATATTGGTTAGAAAGTTCTCATTAAAGCTCATTCATTGTCACATAACAAGAAACACTTGAGTCACAAATTCTTTCTGATTTACAATGGACCTTACAGAATCTGGCGTATAAAACATGATAATTGCGTTGCAATTGAAAATCTGCGTACTATGAAGAGTAAAGGTTTACACGACATTTCACATGTAAAACCGTTTCTTGAGAGATAATTTGCTTTTTAACTTAGTCTTTGCCATAATAGTTTTCACTTCTCATTACTAGTACGCTTTGTCACACTTAGAAACTGTTAACATGCAACAACGTTTTGAAGTTAAGTATCCAGTCAAGAACCTAGGGAACTTATTTAGACAGTAATTACGAATGCATTGTGATAGTGAACAGACGACACAGTGTTATTGTGTGTACATTCTTGTTTGTTAGTTGCACGATTATGTAAAGGCTATAAGGCTTAAATACTTAGAAGATATACTACTCATGAGATTTTAATGCAACATTTTGGTTTACTTGAAAAGACATTCTTTATTTAAAGTGCTTTCTGTGAAATTACGAATTAGTTAGTATTTGGTTTGTTTGGCACCTACACGATTATATCACAAAACTATTAATGAGTGACATAATTTATATTATTGCTTTTGCGCTGTATCTGTTTAATATCGGCACAGTTTTTTCTAAATTCTTATGAAAAGAAAAACATGTTTTAGTAGTAACTTTTAATGTATAGCTAAAATTAGATGGCCTTTTCCGTAGAACAACAATACATTACTGTATAGTACTTTCTCGATCACGGCAATGAGCGTAATAACTACAGTCTCTATACGCATAGCATTTCACTTTTGTTTTTGATGAGGTAACTACATTGACTTCTGCAGAACTTTACATACGGACGACGATAATTACGACACTTGGCACATTTTTACCGTTAAGTGATAACAGAAATTATCTTACAGCAAGATGCACAGTTTAGTGCTACAGGAAACGCATTTGAGTGATTAATTTTTGTACTTGGAAAATTTGTTTCGAAAGTTTCTTGAATTACAAAGATACAAAGAAGGTTTGCAGTGAGATATTTCATTCCATTGCTATAATCTGTAACACCTTAGGGTATAATTACATTAATTCTCATGAGATACACGTTTACTTGGTGTACTAAGCGTGTGGCAAGCGCTAGGAGCCCTAGCTAATATGGTATTTGCTTACACAGCTTTATACATCGGTACCATATTTCTCTAACACAGAATTACACAGCTATCTGATCATTTAAGAGAGACAAACATTTTTTTACTATGCCAGCAATACATATTTAACTAATTACACAGTTAAATTAATTCACACTTATGAAATTTTATTTTGTCTGTACTTTATGAACTGTAAATATTGTTTTGGAACCATTGTGGTACTATGAGAGATTTTAATGATGTGTTTGCTAAGGGATCACGATTTTTGAAGTACATTTGAGGTAGATGACTTTACTGAAACGAGCAGAAACATTTTTTGAAGCTTTTAAGATTATTGAAGAAAGCTACGACGTTTTTGAGATTTGACCGAGGTGTTATGGTTTTTATTATTGCAACGACAATGTGTATTGTGATGGTGAGGTGTGGTTGTGATCATTATAACGGGTGAGTGCATGCGTGAATGTGAGTACCACTATACTAACAGAAATTTTGGACACTGTTATACATGAGATTTTGTTTCCACACAATCCTAACGTAAATTTTGAACCTGTGAAATTTTTTATATGAGACTGTCACTGTAGCGGAAACTGCTGTCATAAATATTTCGGTAAGGAAGGTAGAAGACCTTGATTTAATGTGCTGATGGGACCCACCTGCGGGACAGTCGCTTGAAGAAAAAAGCCAATAGTGTTCAGAGGCACATGGGGAGGAAAAAAAGTGGTCACTACCGTCACCATTGACATTTCTTTGTAGAAAGCATGGAAAATATGACACGCTCATACTTGAAAACATATGATTACAGTTTGGAGCTCGTAGATTTTGATATTTATTAAAATGTCTAATGAAGTGATGAGAAATATTTTATGTCTATACACCTGATCATAACTAGTCTCTCTGGTTGAGAGATTTTTTACTGCCTTAGGAGATGCCATATGGCTAGTGAATGATGTTTCATGCTTTCCTTTATGTATATATTTGCTCATTTTGTTTAATATTTAGTTTCTAGCTGCACTGCAGCATTGGTTAAAATAAAATTTAGTAGATGTACCAATAGAAATGTTTTCCGTTTACACATGCATTAAATAATAATTTTATGATATACCCATTCACGCATGCACTCACCCTTTAAAATGATCACAACCACACCTCAACATCACAATACACATTGTCGTTGCAGTAATAATAACCATAACACCTCAGTCAAAACGAAATAAAAGTTTCTTCCCGTTCCAATCAAGAAGGAAGAGTGGGAAGAATGCTTACATACATTTGTGCACGCTGCAACTAATGTAAAGTTTTCTTCGTGGTATTTTCTGGAGCGGTACATACCGGGCTGAAGTACACCTCTAGATTCTGCACTTAATACTGTTTCTTGGAAGTTTGTACGTATGCTTTCGATGTACGATTGGCGTCTGTTTTCAAGTGTCTGATAGTTTGGTTTCTTCACCCCCGCGACACTCTCCTGTGGATCAAAGAAACATGTGATCCTCCGTGCTGCCATTCTCTGTGTACGTTCAGCATGATGTTAGACCTGTTTGGTATGTGTCCCACACACTTGAGTAACATGCTTAGACTGGACGCACCAATGTTTTGTAAGCAGCCTCCTTTGAAGACGACTGTATTTTCCAAGCATCCTGCCAGTCAACCGAAATCTGCTGCCAGCCTTACCAATGTCTGAGCCAGTGAATATTTTATTTCATCCCCTTGTAAACTGCCACAGCCGGCTATTTATACGAGTTCGCTGATTCCTGTTGTGACTCACTGATACTAGTCATACAATACTGCTTTTCTTTGTTTTTTCAAGTGCACAGTTTTACATTTATATACATTTAAAGCAGGGGAGAGAATGAATTAAAGTTCAGGGAGAAAAAAATATTCTGATGACATTGTAATTATGCCAGAGTCAGGAAATGACTCGGATAGTTCGATGGAAGGGATACTGTGTTGAAAGGAGATTATAAGACTAAGACCAACAAAAGCAAAACGAGGGTAACAGAAGGTAGTCGAATTAAATCAAGTGACGCTGAGGGGAGTCGATTAGGAATCAAGACATTAAGAGTAATAAGAGAGTTTTGCTATTCGGGCAGTAAAATAACTGATGTTAGGCAAAGTAGAGAGAAGTGTAGACCGGCAATGGCAAGAAAAGGAAATTTTTAAACATCGAATATAGCTTTAAGCGTTAGGAAATCTTTTCTGAAGGTGTTTGTATCGAACGTAGTCTTATATGGAACTGAAATGTGGACGATAACCAGTTCGGACTAGAAAAGAAAGAAACTTTTGAAATGTGGTGCTATAGAAGAATGGCGAAGATTAGATGAGTGGATCACGCAACTTTTGATGAGGTATTGAATAGAATGGATCAGAAATCTGTGGCACAACTTGACTAAAAGATAAGATCTGATATAGGCCACGTTTTGAGAGATCGAAGGATCACCGGTTTCGTATTAGAGGGAAGTTGGTTCAAATGGCTCTGAGCACTATGGGACTCAACTGCTGTGGTCATTAGTCCCCTAGAACTTAGAACTACTTAAACCTAACTAACCTAAGGACATCACACACATCCATGCCCGAGGCAGGATTCGAACCTGCGACCGTAGCAGTCGCACGGTTCCTGACTGCGCGCCTAGAACCGCGAGACCACCGCGGCCGGCTAGAGGGAAGTGCAGGGATACAAATTGTAGAGGGAGACCAAGAGATGAATGCAGTAAACAGGTTCAAAAGGATGTACGTTGCAGTAGTCATTCGGAGATGCAGGATAAAGTAGCATGGAGATCTGCATCTAACGAGTCTTCGGATAAGATCACAACAGCGACATACCTATAAAGCTACGGATCAGTTTGAAATTTTATCAAGTTACGGTAGGATGTATGCGCAGATTCACTTTAACGTATTGAAAAAGTGAGAGGTAATACGGTCTGCTAGGTGATTAATATAAAACCCGAACAAAAAGTCACAACGCACTTCCGTAAGTTGAATCTGAAGTTACGTCTGCGAGGGTTAGCTGAACATTAATGTCTCCGACTTTTTATATGTGAAAACTGTTAAGGCTTTTAAATAAAAGAAACATTATTGACATTCTGCATCCATTTTCTTCACATCTACATATTTGTTTCGATAGCATAGTCACCCTGGCGACGAACACACTTCTTCCAACGGGAGACCAGTTTGTCGATACCGACACTGTAGAATGTTTGACTTTGTTGACGGAACCAGACACTCACCTCTGCTTCAACCGCTTCATCACTGTCTAAGTGAAATCCTCAAAGGTCTCCTTTAAATTTTAGAAACACTCCAAGCTCTGTCACCCACGTTGAGTTAGCACCACAGTTTCTTTAATTATGAATACAAACAACCACACGGTGCACGTTACTGACGTCGACACAATCATCAGTATATATAGCTTTCGTTCTTCTATGGACCTGAATTGCAGGCACGTTGGTTGGTTGATTTTGGGAGGGGATGGCTCTGAGCTCTATGGGACTTAACGTCTATGGTCATGAGTCCTCTAGAACTTAGAACTACTTAATCCTAGCTGACCTAAGGACATCACACAACACCCAGTCATCACGAGGCAGAGAAAATCGCTGACCCCTGGGGAGGCGATCAAACAGCGGGGACATCGGTCCCATCTGATTAAGGAAGGATGGGGAAGGAAGTCGGTCGCGTCCTTTCAAAGGAACCATCCCGGAATTTCCAGAAGCGATTTAGAGAAATCACGGAAAACCTAAATCAGGATGGCTGGACCCGGGTTTGAGCCGTCTTCCTCCCGAATGCGAGTCCAGTGTGCTAACCATTGCACCACCTCGCTCGGTTGGAGGCAAGTTCTTTGCGGTTAGAAACTTGATTACAGCAAGCTCTTTCTCATCTACCGACACAGTTACGTTACACACCGCCATGTTAGACTGTACAGTTCGATGCCTACTAGAGGAAGAGTGTTGCAACTTGCGTCAGCGAAGCCGGTAAATCGACAGAGTAGTATGCACGACACGTAACACCTCGACCAAATACTAAGAACAGAATAAAGACTACGGTGGCATTACTTTTCAGCACACCCGCGTACTTCTGTCAACGAATTTCATCCCAAGATTACATAGTGCGTCCTTCCTACCACGAATTCCAGTGACAAATTTCGTTTGATATCCTACATAGTGGACGGTTGTTTGTTACTGTTAGTGTGGTACTAGTCAGAAGTTTTTCGGAAATCAAGAAATGCTGCTTCGATCTGATCCATGGCTTTCAGGATGTCATTTGAGAAGTGCTGTTTGGGATGACCACTGATTAAGAACCTATGGTGGTTGGCATGGATTAGATTATTACGTTAGAGATAAGGCCTTAAGTTTGCGCTCAGAATCTGTTCCAGTGCTCTACAACAGATGTACTGTAATGAAACTTGATGGCAGTTTTGTGCAACAATTATCAACGCTTGATGGATGTGATCTATGCTTTCTTGGAACCACTGAGTACAGTGTATTATTCGAGGGATCTGCGGTCTATTATTGTCCAAGATGCTACTCTAAGCGCCTGTAAAATGAATGCGTGCAACGGAAAATACTGAAAGCGTAAATCAAGATTTGGCCCTGACTGACTACCCCCTGAAGCAGATCTTGGGATCTGATAATTGTGATATTATTTCCTCCTTCTTGCTCTTTAACATATAAATTACAACCTAAGCATAAATGTCGATTACGAGAACTAGTAACTGCTAAATATAAATGTTGTTCTGATTAAACATTTATTGTAGATTAAAAACCCCTTTATATTATAAATATTACTGATCAATTGGGCAAATTTGCCCCTTTTTATGTCTACGTGATCTAATATAAATAACGCGATATGACTGATATCATCTACGTACTAAACAGTAGAAGACACTAGTTTCAAAGATGATCTACAGTGGCGTGCTATCTCAGTAGAAATAAAACTTACGTGATCACAGCAGTTTAGCATTATAGGCCTAATAAGCCGAAGCAGTCAGCAATGTCAGTGTATGTACTGAATCCGGTGAGTCGGAGTGGTGGTTCTCGTGCACATCTGCAATGATGGAAGAACTCCAGTCACAAAATAAACTCTTTCAAACACTAGGACGGCAGAAGGCGGTTCTCTCACTAGTATAATCTAATACTACCTTCTTCTCTCTGTGTTCTACAGACAAGAAACGCGAACACCCAGCCACAACGACAGAATTCAGATAATGTCTCTACGTGAGCAAAAGCAGAAGAAGTGCTCTCAATCACTTAATGCTGCGTGCTCTACGACGACTCCCTACCCGGAGGCGAAGCCCAGAATCGTATAAATTCGCAGCAGTACAGTGCCTAACCATTCTCACTATAAAATCTCCTGAGAGCAAAGACAGCAAGTCCGTCTGCACCAACAAAAGCTGATACTGAGCGACTGTCAAACTCGGGCGCTCAAAGCGAAAGACCGCTTTCTCTCCACCACTGGCTTCCCAGCAAAGCTCGGCACCCATCAGTCGTAACTGCAGAAGGAGAATCATATTCTCGAAACCACGGAATGTTCTGCCTCTCTACAATTCTTCCGAACGCCGACCAACCGTATTTTAGTCTTTTGTTGTCCAGCGCAGAGAGTTTGCGAGGAAATACCTATCATCATTAATTAGGAATTCATTCAATGGCACGCTTCTCAGAGTAAAAATCCTGAGAAATAACCCAGCCTGCATGATTTCCGGAGTAACGCTTCCTTGTTCCTCTCTATTCTAATCTTGGCTGCTGTTACTATTTTCCCCTCGACTCCCCATTCTGCCCCTTCTAGCGCCAGGTTGATTACTGCTGATTATTGTAGCAGACCTACCTGTAAACTGTCTCTTATTCATTTCTCAGCTTCTCTCTTTAACACTTATTCATTTCGTGCTTTTTGTGTCCAACTTATTGTTAGTGTTTTTGTACAGAACCACAATTCAAATGATTCACAGTTTTTATTCCCTGGAATTCTACTGATCCAAGTTTTTTTTTCCTTGCAACATACAGATTCATTAACTTGTTCCTTACAAATATATAATATCTGTAGAGTTTTTTCATTGAAGAAAGCTTTCATCGCCTATGCCACTCTCCTTCAGAGATCTTTTTTGGTTCAGCGATCCTGTGTGATCTTGCATCTTAGACAGAAGAATTTTTTCACTCTTCAGTGCTGATTTTTAATATTTCATTATGTTACGTTACATGTCCTTATCAAAAATTACGATTTCCGAGAGAAAGGTCATTGTCAGTATACTCTAAAGCCTACGCCAAAGCAAGATGTCCTCCACACATCTTACTTTAGCTTTTGATTATATGTACACCTGCAATGAAATATATTTCCGAAATTCAGATTTCTCGGTCCAAGGATGGCAGGAAACGAAATATGATACATAAAATATTGTAATATACAGGATGGCACACAAGAAGTAATACGTTTTCATTTGGTTATTTTGAAGTTTTACATATATTTTCACCAATGTAACTTATAGAAGAAGAACGCGAAATCCCGAAGATGGGCTAAAACTTACAGACGCGCGAAATTTGGCACGTACTTCGATGCGAGATGCCTTTAATAGGTTCCACAACGAAACATTGTCTCGAAATTTGGTAGAAAATCCGAAGAAATTCTGGTCGTACGAAAAGTACACAAGCGGCAAGACGCAGTCAATACCTTCGCTGCGCAGTGCCGATGGTACTGTTATCGACGACTGTGCCGCTAAAGCGGAGTTATTGAACGCAGTTTTCCTAAATTCCTTCACCAGGGAAGACGAATGGAATATTCCAGAATTTGAAACACGAACATCTGCTAGAATGAGTTTCTTAGAAGTAGATACCTTAGGGGTTGCGAAGCAACTCAAATCACTTGATACGGGCAAGTCTTCAGGTCTAGATTGTATACCGATTAGGTTCCTTTCAGATTACGCTGATACTATAGCTCCCTACTTAGCACTCATATACTACCGCTCGCTCACCGATAGATCTGTACCTACAGATTGGAAAATTGCGCAGGTCGCACCAGTGTTCAAGAAGGGTAGTAGGAGTAATCCATTTAACTACAAACCTATATCATTGACGTCGGTCTGCAGTAGGGTTTTGGAGCATATACTGTATTCAAACATTATGAATCACCTGGAAGGGAACGATCTATTGACACGTAATCAGCATGGCTTCAGAAAACATCGCTCTTGTGCAGGGATCTCAAGTAGATTCCGTATTTCTAGATTTCCGGAAAGCTTTTGACACCGTTCCTCACAAGCGACTTCTAATCAAGCTGCGGAGCTATGGGGTATCGTCTCAGTTGTGCGACTGGATTCGTGATTTCCTGTCAGGAAGGTCGCAGTTCGTAGTAATAGACGGCAAATCATCGAGTAAAACTGAAGTGATATCAGGTGTTCCCCAGGGAAGCGTCCTGGGACCTCTGCTGTTCCTGAACTATATAAATGACCTGGGTGACAATCTGAGCAGTTCTCTTAAATTGTTCGCAGATGATGCTGTAATTTACCGTGTAGTAAGGTCATCCGAAGACCAGTATCAGTTGCAAAGCGATTTAGAAAAGATTGCTGTATGGTGTGTCAGGTGGCAGTTGACGCTAAATAACGAAAAGTGTGAGATGATCCACATGAGTTCCAAAAGAAATCCGTTGGAATTCGATTACTCGATAAATAGTACAATTCTCAAGGCTGTCAATTCAACTAAGTACCTGGGTGTTAAAATTACGAACAAATTCAGTTGGAAGGACCACATAGATAATATTGTCGGGAAGGCGAGCCAAAGGTTGCGTTTCATTGGCAGGACACTTAGAAGATGCAACAAGTCCATTAAAGAGACAGCTTACACTCAACTCGTTCGTCCTCTGTTAGAATATTGCTGTGCGGTGTGGGATCCTTACCAGGTGGGATTGACGGAGGACATCGAAAGGGTGCAAAAAAGGGCAGCTCGTTTTGTATTATCGCGTTATAGGGGAGAGAGTGTGGCAGATATGATACACGAGTTGGGATGGAAGTCATTACAGCATAGACGTTTTTCGTCGCGGCGAGACCTTTTTACGAAATTTCAGTCACCAACTTTCTCTTCCGAATGCGAAAATATTTTGTTGAGCCCAACCTACATAGGTAGGAATGATCATCAAAATAAAATAAGAGAAATCAGAGCTCGAACAGAAAGGTTTAGGTGTTCGTTTTTCCCGCTCGCTGTTCGGGAGTGGAATAGTAGAGAGATAGTATGATTGTGGTTCGATGAACCCTCTGCCAAGCACTTAAATGTGAATTGCAGAGTAGTCATGTAGATGTAGATGTAGATAACCGCTCTACAAGCATAGTCATTACTGAAAAGCTAAACAGAGGATTGGTTACCGAAACATGCATCACACAAGTGACTTCCACCATTGGCGATGCACAGCTGAAAACGTTTGCCTGAGCTGCTCATTACATTCTCAATCATTCCTTGAGAAATAGCCTCTATCTGTTCCCGGATTAAGGGTTTCAACACGTCAGTATTGTGAACTCGGCGTGAAAACTACTTTGTTCAATGAAGGCTTTCAACGTGCCAGTATTGTGAAGGCGGCGTGAAAAAACACATTGTTTTTGTGTAGTGACCGCACAAAAATAGCAGGGACTGAAAGTTCTGATGATCCCACCGGCCAGGTTTGTTTCTGTCGAATTCATTTAGGTCAAAGTTTAGCTCATAAGACACCACAAGATTTGTGAGAAATCCGTCATTCTGTTGGATTCTGACCAGTATTGTTGAACATAAATTGCACCTACTCAATTTATCTCTCGGTGTTGTTGAGCTACTTGCAGCTTAGGAGGAGGAAACTTTAAAAGATATTTCACAGTTCCTGCAAATACATAAGAGTGATTTGTAATGACCTGGGTATAGTCCATTATTGTAGAACACAGGAATAGCGGTTGCTCATCAGACTTCTGACTGGTTTGATGTGGCTTGCCAAGAATTCCTCTTCTGTCCCAACATCTTCATCTCAGAGGAGCACTTACAACCTACATCCTCAATCATTTGTTGTATGTATTTCAGTCTCCGTCTTCCTTTATAGTTTTTACTATACACAGTTACCTTGATGTTTCAACACATGTCCTGACATCCTGACTCTTCTTCTCCTACTTTCTTTCACAATCGTACTGACCAACTAGGATCACTATAACAACTTCAGTTCCTCTATTTCGTTTGTTGTTCTCTTCTGTTTTTCCATTTTTCCCTCGTTTTCTCCCCATGATGTCTCTTCATTTCTTCTGTCCTTGTTGTTCCAGATTGTTCATTTCTTCTGCCTGGAAATCTTTCCAAATTTAGTATTTTATTTTTAAAACGGTTTATTTATGCTATTTCTGATTCTATGATGTTGTTTCTTTCTAGATCTTACCTTACTTCTGTAATCCATACTAATGTCGATTTCTTCTTCCAGAAATATAGGAGTATTTGTTTTGTTAGTCTATTTCCATCCATTCGGTAGAGGTGTTCGAAAAAGGTTAATCTTCCTTTGGCCATTACTTCACATATTTTCTCTACATTTTTGTAGGTCTCCTCATTACCTATTATTTTCACCCCTCTGCAGTTTTTATTGCACCCATTATTTTTATAATAATCCTTCTTCCCAGTACCTCTCGTTTGTCCATCTTATAGTTCATCGTTAGGCATTCAGATCCATATAAACATTCTGGTCGTACCACTGTCATGTAAAGTTTTTGTTTTGTTTTTCTAGACATACGTTTCTTGTTGTAAATATTTTTGGTCAAACCGTATGCTCTTTGTTAATTCTTACATTTACTGCAGATTTTTCTAGTCTATTCTGTTGTATAGTTTCTCCAAGATATTTGAATTTATTTACTTACTCTATTTTATCTATTTGTGTTCTATGAATTTTGGCACATTTTTTATAGTTGTCATGAATTTTTTTTCAGCTGAAATTTTGAGACCATTTCTGTTTGCTATTTTTTTTTCCCGAGGGTTTACCTGAATAACTGCTTCTGTTAGGTATTCTGAAAGTATTGCAAAATCATGCGCAAAAGCCAACAGTTTACCTTAATTCCATTTATTTTCCTTCCCAGAGTTATTGGTTCAATTTTGTGATTTTTTAGTCCGAATTCCAGATCCTTACAATTTTTTCTAGAATATAGTTAAACAGAAAAGATGATAATCCTTCATCTTGTCTAACACTAGTTTTTATTTCAAATGGCTGAGATACTTCTCCCATAAATTTGACTTTAGATATTGTCCCTGTTAGCGTTTCGCGAATTATATGTGATAATTTTGATTTAACAACTGATTAACATTCTATTGCGAATTATTGACTGTAAGTTAAAAATTTGTTCTACCACTCTGTTTACGAGAATTTTTGATAGTATTGTGTATGCCACTGGCAGAAGTGACACTCCTTTATAATTACTGACATTTTGTTTGTCTCCCTTTTTATGTAGCGGGTGGATTAATGCTGTTTTCCTTTCAACTGGAACCTTTTCAGTTTTCCAAATGTTCTCAAAAAGGAGCAGTAAATCTTTTATGATTTTTAGTTCTGACCGCTTCAATAATTATGCTGTAATGGACTCTTCATCACTTGCTTTATTGTTTTTGAGTGTTTTTATGGCATCATGCATTTCTAACGCTGTTGGTGGAAAATCTTCCTCAAGATTTTGATAATTCTAATTTATCTATTGTAACTGGCCAGTTTAACATATTTTCAAAAAAAAATTTGCTAAAATTTCACAATTTTCTTTGTTACTTAATCCCATTTTGCCATTTTCATCTTTGAAACAAATACTTGGTGCCTGATATCTTTTAAGTGTGTTTTTAAAAGTTTGGTAAGAATTCCTAGTATTATTATTGGTGATATTTTCTTCTATTTCATTAAACAGAGAATTTTCAGAGTTTCTTTTGATCTTCCGGATTATTTTTTATGTTTCTTTTCTATGTTGTCTGAATTGTTCAAGATCTTCCTATTTTTTCGAACATCTCCATTTTCTCCATTTTTGAGCTCTCTGTATTAGTGCTTCTTCACACTCCCTTTTCCACCATGTCTTCTTTTTATTCTTGACTAATCCTAAAGTTTTCTCTGCTGCTTGCGCTATTTGCAGCTGGAGTTCACGACAATCACCTTCCTTACTTGTCTCAATTTCTTCTTTTGTAATACTGGGTTGCAGTGGTGTTGTATCTGATCACATTTTTGGTCGCCTTTTTTTGTTTTAGATGGGAGAAATTTTATTTTAATCATAGAGAGATAATAATATGCATAGAATTCCCCATTTCTATTTTAACACTCATAATTTATGTGATATACATATTAGATACGGCTACGTGATCCAAATGAAATTCTCATAGGTTTGGATATGGATGTCTCCAAGTTTTGGCTTTTATTGGTAGTTTGCGGAAGTGTGTGGACATGAGTTTTAGCTGGAACATTTTGCGGATATTGATCAGTCTTTCACCATTTCTTTTTTTAGTGTTTCCCATGTGTTCCATTTCTCTGCAGTTCTGCGGAGAACGCCCTCATTATATACCTTTTCAAGCAACATAACTTTCAACACTCTTCTGTAGCACCACATCTCAAGTGGTTCAATTCTCTTTTGTTCCAGTTTTCACACAGTCCATGATTTAGTACCATTCAACGCTGTGCTCCAAAGGTACATTCTCAGCGATTTCTTCCTCAAATTAAGGCCTATGTTTGGTTTCAGCAAACTTCTTTGGCTAGGAGTATCCTTTTTGCCTATAACAGTCAGCTTTTTATGTCCTCCTTGCTTCGTCCGTCATGACTTATTTTACTTTCAAGCTGGAAGAACTGCTCAACTTCTTCTACTTCGCTATCACCAATTTTGACGTTAAGTTTCTCGCTATTTTCATTGCTGCTATTTCTCAGTACTTTCATCTTTCTTCGATTTACTTCAGTTCATATTCTACGCTCTTTATACAGTTCTTACCATTCAACAGATCCTGTAATTATTCTTCACACCACCAGCGTATCTGATCATTGACATCCTTTCATCCTAAATTTTAATCCCACTCTTGAACTTCTGTTATTTCCCTGTCTTTAACCGATTTTAATCTGAGCACATCGTTCTTGGTCTTCTAACCTCATTGTTCACTATCGGTTCTTGTATAGCTTACTCCTATTTTTCTTACAACTTTGAGCACTTGTCACTATTTTACATTGCCGGACTCATTTTTAGGTTGGCAGTTGAATGTGTCTCGACTTTTCTTCAGTCTTTCTTCCATTATTAAGTGTAACGTTGCATACTCAACTGGACTGCATACTATGTGAGTCTGACCAGATGTGACAGATGGCGCGACCACATGTACATCTTCGCAGGGTGGAAAATTGAAAATGTACTATTTCCCTTGGATCATTCTATGTACACTCCTGGAAATGGAAAAAAGAACACATTGACACCGGTGTGTCAGACCCACCATACTTGCTCCGGACACTGCGAGAGGGCTGTACAAGCAATGATCACAAGCACGGCACAGCGGACACACCAGGAACCGCGGTGTTGGCCGTCGAATGGCGCTAGCTGCGCAGCATTTGTGCACCGCCGCCGTCAGTGTCAGCCAGTTTGCCGTGGCATACGGCGCTCCATCGCAGTCTTTAACACTGGTAGCATGCTGCGACAGCGTGGACGTGAACCGTATGTGCAGTTGACGGACTTTGAGCGAGGGCGTATAGTGGGCATGCGGGAGGCCGGATGGACGTACCGCCGAATTGCTCAACACGTGGGGCGTGAGGTCTCCACAGTACATCGATGTTGTCGCCAGTGGTCGGCGGAAGGTGCACGTGCCCGTCGACCTGGGACCGGACCGCAGCGACGCACGGATGCACGCCAAGACCGTAGGATCCTACGCAGTGCCGTAGGGGACCGCATCGCCACTTCCCAGCAAATTAGGGACGCTGTTGCTCCTGGGGTATCGGCGAGGACCATTCGCAACCGTCTCCATGAAGCTGGGCTACGGTCCCGCACACCGTTAGGCCGTCTTCCGCTCACGCCCCAACATCGTGCAGCCCGCCTCCAGTGGTGTCGCGACAGGCGTGAATGGAGGGACGAATGGAGACGTGTCGTCTTCAGCGATGAGAGTCGCTTCTGCCTTGGTGCCAATGATGGTCGTATGCGTGTTTGGCGCCGTGCAGGTGAGCGCCACAATCAGGACTGCATACGACCGAGGCACACAGGGCCAACACCCATCATCATGGTGTGGGGAGCGATCTCCTACACTGGCCGTACACCTCTGGTGATCGTCGAGGGGACACTGAATAGTGCACGGTACATCCAAACCGTCTTCGAACCCATCGTTCTACCATTCCTAGACCGGCAAGGGAACTTGCTGTTCCAACAGGACAATGCACGTCCGCATGTATCCCGTGCCACCCAACGTGCTCTAGAAGGTGTAAGTCAATTACCCTGGCCAGCAAGATCTTCGGATCTGTTCCCCATTGAGCATATTTGGGACTGGATGAAGCGTCGTCTCACGCGGTCTGCACGTCGAGCACGAAAGCTGGTCCAACTGAGGCGCCAGGTGGAAATGGCATGGCAAGCCGTTCCACAGGATACATCCAGCATCTCTACGATCGTCTCCATGGGAGAATAGCAGCCTGCATTGCTGCGAAAGGTGGATGTACACTGTACTAGTGCCGACATTGTGCATGCTCTGTTGCCTGTGTCTATGTGCCTGTGGTTCTGTCAGTGTGATCATGTGATGTATCTGACCCCAGGAATGTGTCAATAAAGTTTCCCCTTTCTGGGACAATGAATTCACGGTGTTCTTATTTCAATTTCCAGGAGTGTATATGGTCCTAGACGTATCATTAAATTAAATCTTCTCTAATTACGTTTCTCATCCAATTTCCTTACCTTTCCCATGATCCCCCATCATCATTATCGCCACAAAGCAGAAGAACACTTATCATCCTTACATGATATCATCGTTGTTCTATTTTTGTATAACTTAATTTTTAAAACCACATAACGAAAAGCGGCGATCACTGTCAGCTCGCTCTCTTACAGGAGGGGTGCAATTAACGATTTAAGAACAATAACTCTGTAATGTTGTTGCATTAACTTGAGGGGTAAGCGGTGCTGATATTCAAGACCATAAAAGTGGGTTAAAAGCTGTGAGCTATGTGGGGAAGTTAATCTTGCATTACTGCGCAACTGTTTCACCAGGTATCCAGCCTAGCTTACCAAATTCCCAACCAGACTAACATTAATTATAATCTTTTAATCGTCATACGACAACCGGTGATATATTGATCATTGGAATTACAGCATATTAAACTTGATTCATAACTGAACTGGTGCCGTATTTAGGATTGTGAAAATGTGAGTTTGTAATCTTACAGAACACATCAAATAGGGAGCCAAGTTTGGGAGACTGCATACAACAGTGCATTTATAAAATAACATACGAAGAACGTTGAAACATATGCAAGAGGAAATTAACCACAACCAACCGATTCAATTTTCACCCAAAGAAGTTACATTCGTAGCGCAATCCTCTCCGTCATGTATTTACCACACACTGATATACTTAATTCACACTAACTCTCTGTGAAATCTTCCCGAAAAGAATAGCTGAGGGCTACTTTGATGATTACACCACATGCTTCACATGGTTAACTTGTTTTACACAAAGAGTGTAACTCTACAATAATTTTGATAATTAAAATAAATTAAATCGAAAAGCAATTTACAAAAGAAAAACCTCGAACTGCTTACTATCGTCTTACTATTAACCTGATGGGTCAAACAATTGTATAAGCACGTGGTAGTGGTCTCACAAAGTACTCCCCACGAGGGTTGAACATAAAGAAAAGTTGCTATATTGAAAAATATTGTCAAGACGAGACGTTATAATCTCACACACATTCGCATTTAAGATTGATGACCTTAGTTAGAGTTACTGATCAACACGTGGTTCCACTTTACTCACAAAATAGTGACAAAGCATCTATTGGAAGATATTCTAAACTTCACACTCGAAATACACTGCGTTGCAATTTAAGATAACATTAGATATTTTAGAGCTAAACCTGAAATAAAGGTGATTAAATTATCAGTTAGGCTGAACTTAAGAAATTCATTGTCCTACGGACTTAGCAGACACGCGCTTAGCCGGAGATCTTACCACTTCCGACGCTCGCCACGGACAGACTGACCTGGGATACTACCGAGCGTGCTTAACAGATACAAACGGATGTTACCACAGAGGCAGCTTCCTATACCAACATGACAAGCGACGGACAGGACCATACTATGAATAGAAACCTTTCTGCTTTTAGAAAGTGTAGCTACCTGTTCCGACGTTGGTCCTACTGTTCTCTAGCAGAGAGGCTTGTCTGCTACTAATGCAGCATGCAACTAGAAATACATTTTCTCATTCATCCTCTCACACAGAAGGGAAAGGGGATGACAGTATCTTATCATATACAGTATATAAAAGAAAGCGGATGTAGGTTACATATGAGACTGTGTGACGTGAATTACATATAAACTGTATTTTAAAGTTTAGTAGTGTGACAGATCGTTCTTGTTTATGTGTAAAAGTAACACATTTCACTGCTCAGTCTCCTCCCAGATAGTCAGAAACACCACAGTAAATTTAGAAGAGGAATTTATGCCGTAAATGACAACAGATTTAAGAAATTAACATGAAAGGAATCCAACAGAGACCTTTCAGCTCTTTCAAGATATTCTTTTAACGAGAGGTAGTCATAATGTTTTAATTAGTACTGGAAAAAAATTAAACTCCGACCATGAAACTTGGCTATGAAGTTAGAGCTTCTCTGCATTTCACGGTTTGATGCAAAATATTTTTCGAAACGATCACTTGACTGAGCCCTTGGTTGTACAGGGTGTCTCAAAAAGAACGCTGGATTGGAGACTGCTATAAATCAAATTTATTTATTTGAATGGAGCAAAGCAAGCACACAGTTCTCTTCAGGAGATGTTGAGGCTTAAACTTGAAACAAAATATCGGTCGTATGACTCCTTCCACTAGCCCTGAACGTGATCATTCGGTTCATGAAATTAACTATCACACACTCACACATTTCCCCATCAACATCGTCGAGGACACGTCGAATTTCTTGTTTGAGTTCCAACAGATTATGATGTTCCTCTGGTAAAGTAATGACTTACCTTACCCCTATAATAAGTCGCAATCTGTCACATCGCAATATCGATGTGGCTAGGTTTGGTCTCCTCGTAACGAGATTAGTCTCTCTCGGAAATTTTCACACTACGCAGCTACTGCGTCATCTGAAGTGTGGTAAGTTGCGCCGTTTTGTTGGAACGATGAATTCTCGATGTTCATTTGATCTAGTTTGGGCCAAAGCAAAGCAGTGAGCATCGCACGATGACGAATTCCATTCACCGTTACAGCTCTTACTTGTTTATCTTCAAAAAAGTGAGGACGGGTTAAGCACCACCCCATTACCACACCAAACCGTCACTCGCTGAGGACTTTAACTTTTCTCGTGAATTACTCTTGTGTTCTCTGATCCCCATATCCGCCAGTTATGCTTGTCCAGAAAGATATTTAAATGGAAGTGAGCTACATTTTAGAAAATTATGCTCTTTGTGAAACCATGGCTCTCCCGTTCCTTTTATCAGTATCCATTGCACAAACCACCTGAGTTTAGTATGATCTGCCGGTTCATGTTACTGTGTTAACTGAACTGTGTACGGCTGTAAGTGCAAATCTTTTGTTAAGATCCTGTGCACTGTTGCTGGGTACATGATCATTTCTTGAGCACGACGGTGACATGATTTTCCCGCACCCACAGTTAAAGGATCACGCACAGCAAAACACTTGCCTCATCCCGGCCACTTTCAGGGAGTTTGATGTCTGCTGCTGAACAGGTTTTTTCAGATTTCTTGATCAGCCTACGGACAGTGAATTCATTTGATGCACTGTTGTGCCCAAGAACAATAAGGGATTTCCGAACAGTTTCCGCGAAACTTTCACCATTATTGTAGTGAGTTTCTTTTGTTTGTTTTGTACACTGAATTTCACATCATTCAGTGTTAGCCCTTTGTGCATTTTACATCCTTATAGAATATAAATTGCATTTTATAAGTAATAAAATAGCTGATCGCGTGACTTCAGCACTTTTGTATAACAAAAGCAATTACTTTTGAAGCAAATATACTTTGCAGGCGTAAACATAAAAATATATGTAATTATTGCTGTTATTTTGCACTCAATAGAACGTTCTCCATCATTATAAAAGACAAGAGTTTCCAGTTATTACTGATAAATGTGGAAGTTGTTTATGAATAACAGAAATTCGAAATAAGCATTGAAGCGATGTTTGACTTATTTCTGTTTTGCACTTTTTTTATTTAACTTTTCGTTGAGGAATATGCATTTTCTAATGCTGTATTCTAAATTTGTATTGTTTTTTTTATTTTTACAGTCCTCTGTTTTATGTTACAGATCAACAATTTTCGAATGATACCGGAATTAAGCATTGACAGTTTCAGTTTTGTTATAAATGCAGTTTACTTTTAAGTAACAGGAAGCAGGTTAACTAAGTAGAACGAAAATGTTCCGTATGTTAGCCGGTCCTTTACGCATCTTCGCTCTGTTTCTAGACGGTTTACCGCTTCCGGTGTTTAGGGGAATCTGGTAAGATATTGACTTGACACGTCAAGAGAGCCATGGTTATGAGGTAAGGTATGCAACACACCTGAAGTACTGATAATGTAAGTACGACCTTAACTGACGGAACTCACCAAACCTACTAGGTGAACTATCGTAGTCTCCGCTTACATGCGACACACCTAGTGTACAGTAGCCAGCGGTAGTTTAACAACTCTACATATGACTTACAAATAACGCCATCGTATGAAAGTACATACGACTTACAAACAGCAAAATGATATTCAGCGCAGTGTACGTAAAATATACAGCATTTTCATTGTGAGTATTGAGGAGGATACAAAGTATTCGACACCATGTGACGTTGCCTTTGCAAATATGACACTACATAATGACTTAGTTGTAACTGGTGGTTGTTTTGTGGTCTTCAGTCCTGAGACTGATTTGATGCAGCTCTCCATGCTACTCTATCCTGTGCAAGTTTCTTCATCTCCCAGTACCTACTGCAGCCTACATCCTTCTGAATCTGCTTAGTGTATTCATCTCTTGGTCTCCTTCTACGATTTTTACCCTCCACGCTGCCTAAGTACTAAATTGGTGATCCCTTCATGCCTCACAACATGTCCTACCAACTGGTCCATTTCTAGTCACGTTGTGCCACAAACTCCTCTTCTCCCCAATTCTGTTCAATAACTCCTCATTAGTTATGTGATCTACCTATCTAATCTTCAGCATTCTTCTGTAGCACCACATTTCGAAAGCTTCTATTCTCTTCTTGTCTTCACTTCCATACATGGCTACACTCCATACAAATACTTTCAGAAAAGACTTCCTGACACTTAAATATATACTCGATGTTAACAAATTTCTCTTCTTCAGAAACGCTTTCCTTGCCATTGCCAGTCTACATTTTATATCCTCTCTACTTCGACCATCATCAGTTATTTTGCTCCCCAAATAGCAAAACTCCCTTACTACTTTAAGTGTCTCATTTCCTAATCTAATTCCCTCAGCATCACCCGAATTAATTCGACTACATTCCGTTATCCTCGTTTTGCTTTTGTTGATGATCATCTTATATCCTCCTTTCAAGACACTGTCCATTCCGTTCAACAGCTCTTCCAAGTCCTTTGCTGTCTCTGACAGAATCACAATGTCATCGGCGAAGCTCAAAGTTTTTATTTCTTCTCCATGATTTTAATACCTACTCCGAACTTTTCTTTTGTTTCTTTCACTGCTTGCTCAATATACAGAGTGAATAGCATCAGGGAGAGGCTACAGCCATGTCTCACTCCTATCCCAAACACTACTTCCCTTTCATGTTCCTCGACTCTTATAACCGCCACCTGATGTCTGTACAAATTGTAAATAGCCTTTCACTCCCTGAATTTAGCCTCTGCCAACTTCACAATTTGAAAGAGAGTATTCCAGTCAACATTGTCGAAAGCTTTCTCTAAGTCTACAAATTCTAGAAATGTAGATTTACCTTTCCTTACCCTTTCTTCTAAGATAAGTCGTAGAGTCAGTATTGCCTCACGTGTTCCAAAATTTCTACGGAATCCAAACTGATCTTCCCCGAGGTCGGCTTCTACCAGTTTTTCCATTCGTCTGTAAAGAATTCGCTGTAGTATTTTGCAGTTGTGACTTATTAAACTGATAGTTCGGTAATTTTCACATCTGTCAACACCTGCTTTCTTTGGGATTGGAATTATTATTTTCTTCTTGAAGTCTGTGGGAAGTTCGCCTGTTTCATACATCTTGCTCACCAGATGGTAGAGTTTTGTCAGGACTGGCTCTCCCAAGGCTATCAGTAGTTATAATGGAATATAGTCTACTCCCGGGACCTTGTTTCGACTCAGGTCTTTCAGTGCTCTGCCGAACTCTTCACGCAGTATCGTTTCTCCCATTTCATCCTCATCTACATCCTCTTCCATTTCCATAATACTGTCCTCAAGAACATCGCCCCTGTATAAAACTTCTATATACTCCTTCCGCTTTTCTGCTTTCCCTTCTTTGCTTAGAACTGGGTTCCTATCTGAGCTCTTGATATTAATGCAAGTGGTTCTCTTTTCTCCAAAGGTCTCTTTAATTTTCCTGTAGCCAGTATCTATCTTATCCCTAGTGAGATAAGCCTTTATATCATTACATTTGTCCTCTAGCCATCCCTGCCCAACCATTTTGCACTTCCTGGCGATCTCATTTTTGAGACGTTTGTATGCCTGCGTTCATTTACTGAATTTTTGGGTTTCTCCTTTCATCAATTAAATTCAGTTTCTCTTCTGTTACCTATGGATTTCTGCCGGCACTCGTCTTTTTATCTACTTGATCCTCTGCTGCCTTCACTATTTCATCCCTCAAAGTTACCCATTCTTCTTCTACTGTATTTCTTTCCCCCATTCCCGTCAATTGTTTCCTTATGCTCTCCCTGAAAGTCTGTTCAGCCTCTGATTCTTTTAGTTTATCCAGGTCCCATTTCCACCTTTTAGCAGTTTCTTCAGTTTTAATCTACAGTACATGACCAGAGTCTACATCTCCCCTGGAAATGTCTTACAATTTAAAACCTGGTTCCTAAATCTCTGTCTTACCATTATATAATCTATCTGAAACCTTCTAGTATCTCCAGGGTTCTTCCATGTAAACGACCTTCTTTCATGATTCTTAAACCAAGTGTTAGCTATCATTAAGTTATGCTCTATGCAAAATTCTACCAGTCGGCTTCCTCTTTCATTTCTTAGCCCCAATCCATATTCACCTACCACGTTTCCCTCTCTTCCATTTCCTACTGTCGAATTCCAGTCACCTACGACTATTAAATTTTCGTCTCCCTTCACTACCTGAACAATTTCTTTTATCTCATCTTACGTTTCTTCAATTTCTTCATCATCTGCAGACCTAGTTGGCATATAAACTTGTACTACTGTAGTAGGTGTGGGCTTCGTATCTATCTTGGCCACAATAATGCGTTCACTATGCTGTTTGTACCCGCAAGAGGACGCCATCATCATGTAATCATACAGTAAAGCTGCATGCCCACGGGAAAAATGACGGCTGTAGTTTCCCCTTGGTTTCAGCCGTTCGCAGTACCACAATAGCAAGGCCGTCTTGGTTAGTGTTACAAGGCCAGATCAGTCAATCATCCGACTGTTGCCCTTGCAACTACTGAAAAGGCTGCAGCCCCTCTTCAGGAACCACACGTTTCTCTGGCCTCTCAACAGATATCCCTCCGTTGTCGTTGCACCTACGGTACCGCTATCTGTATCGCTGAGGCACGCAAGCCTCTCCACCAACGGCAAGGTCCATGGTTCATGAGGGGGAACTGGTGGTATATACAAATACAGTACCTAAAACTGACAACGGTCACAATAAAAGCAAACTTAACTGTGGATTCAAGCGCAAAACAAGTAACCTGAAGAGCACACATCCCTGCCTGTACCAAATGAAAGTAGCGTTCGTAAGTGCTAAAAAGGTTGTATGCACTGTATGGCGTAAATGGTACTAGGTATTAAACACTTATTGCCGCCATGTAAACACAATGAAACAGTAGAAGTCTCACCAGTTTCGAATTATGAGATGCTTGTATAAGCGCTAAAATACATGCGTTACATAGCGTAAGCAGGTGCCGACTTACTAGCATAAAACAAAATGGTGTAGTATTCTGCCTGCTCAAAATGAATAGTAGCGTACATAACCGTTGAAACAGCTACGTGTATTGCTTGGCATAAATAGTAACAAGGAAATAAACATTTAGTCTGACATATTGGCATAACAAAACAATACGCTTCCTTGCCGGTTCAAAACCAAAAAGAGGGAATTTAAGCTCTAAAAAGCAACATGAACTACATGGCGTGCATATTTATATACAATTAAAAATATTTATATACAATTACACATTAAGAGCCGACACAATGAAACACTGCAACTCTCTGTCAGTTCTGAATATCACAAATTGCTATAATAGCTACATATGCATTGTATGGCGTAAATGGCCATAAGAAATTAAACAGTTAGCGCCGAATTATTAATACAAAACTAAATCCTTTAGTATTCTTCCCGTTCAAGTGCCTTACATGAGCGTTACAATAGCTTCATGCACTGCATGGCGTAAATAGTTACAAGGAATAAACATTAAGTGTCGACATACCGGCAGAACAAACAATACATTTATCTGCCTGTTCAAAGTGAATATGTGCAAAGTGGAAAATTGATTCTTCATTGATTTTCACTTTTTCCACCACCGACTTCGATAAGTCGATCTTCGAGCACGAAATCCTCCACTTCCCGTGCTCCACATGAATGGTTGCCATTTTGTTGTTCCCATCCAGACTTGGCTGACGACAAAGGGAGCGCCTTTGCCACCTTAACACTGTGCCCTGTTGTCGTACACTTCCTCTAGCTCATCATGGTTTGTCACACGATTGTCCTCCTACAGATATACACTCCTGGAAATGGAAAAAAGAACACATTGACACCGGTGTGTTAGACCCACCATACTTGCTCCGGACACTGCGAGAGGGCTGTACAAGCAATGATCACAAGCACGGCACAGCGGACACACCAGGAACCGCGGTGTTGGCTGTCGAATGGCGCTAGCTGCGCAGCATTTGTGCACCGCCGCCGTCAGTGTCAGCCAGTTTGCCGTGGCATACGGAGCTCCATCGCAGTCTTTAACACTGGTAGCATGCCGCGACAGCGTGGACGTGAACCGTATGTGCAGTTGACGGACTTTGAGCGAGGGCGTATAGTGGACATGCGGGAGGCCGGGTGGACGTACCGCCGAATTGCTCAACACGTGAGGCGTGAGGTCTCCACAGTACATCGATGTTGTCGCCAGTGGTCGGCGGAAGGTGCACGTGCCCGTCGACCTGGGACCGGACCGCAGCGACGCACGGATGCACGCCAAGACCGTAGGATCCTACGCAGTGCCGTAGGGGACCGCACCGCCACTTCCCAGCAAATTAGGGACACTGTTGCTCCTGGGGTATCGGCGAGGACCATTCGCAACCGTCTCCATGAAGCTGGGCTACGGTCCCGCACACCGTTAGGCCGTCTTCCGCTCACGCCCCAACATCGTGCAGCCCGCCTCCAGTGGTGTCGCGACAGGCGTGAATGGAGGGACGAATGGAGACGTGTCGTCTTCAGCGATGAGAGTCGCTTCTGCCTTGGTGCCAATGATGGTCGTATGCGTGTTTGGCGCCGTGCAGGTGAGCGCCACAATCAGGACTGCATACGACCGAGTCACACAGGGCCAACACCCGGCATCATGGTGTGGGGAGCGATCTCCTACACTGGCCGTACACCCCTGGTGATCGTCGAGGGGACACTGAATAGTGCACGGTACATCCAAACCGTAATCGAACCCATCGTTCTACCATTCCTAGACCGGCAAGGGAACTTGCTGTTCCAACAGGACAATGCACGTCCGAATGTATCCCGTGCCACCCAACGTGCTCTAGAAGGTGTAAGTCAACTACCCTGACTAGCAAGATCTCCGGATCTGTCCCCCATTGAGCATGTTTGGGACTGGATGAAGCGTCGTCTCACGCGGTCTGCACGTCGAGCACGAACGCTGGTCCAACTGAGGCCCCAGGTGGAAATGGCATAGCAAGCCGTTCCACAGGACTACATCCAGCATCTCTACGATCGTCTCCATGGGAGAATAGCAGCGTGCATTGCTGCGAAAGGTGGATATACACTGTACTAGTGCCGACATTGTGCATGCTCTGTTGCCTGTGTCTATGTGCCTGTGGTTCTGTCAGTGTGATCATGTGATGTATCTGACCCCAGGAATGTGTCAATAAAGTTTCCCCTTCCTGGGACAATGAATTCACGGTGTTCTTATTTCAATTTCCAGGAGTGTAGAAAATCGAATTAGCGCATTATGTTCCACTTTATAAATGGACCACATTTTGTTTTGGCTCATATACAACCATCCAGTGGCTCTGCGGTGAGGAAATTTCAATGTGTATCGCGACAAAAAGGAATTACACAATTTAATTTTTTCGAAGAGATAATTAAAACTGTACGGCTAAGGCTCGTACAAACTGTGGTAACATACATTTAAATACTAATTCAAACTCAGAACCGTGACCTTATTTGAGGGACGTTCATTACGTAGTGCAACACATTTTTTTCTCGGCCAGTATCGTTTCAAAAATGCGGAAATTGTTGTGGGACATTGTGGAATAATCCCGCTTCAAACTCTACAGTTTCAAACGCTGCACGTGGCCTTCACAATGGCTTCTGTAACGGAGATAGATTCCAAGATTCTCTTTTGACGCAAAACCAGAATATCCCAGATATTCATAGGCGCTTTCACAATGTCTACGGAGACCTGACCTTGAACAAAAGCACGGTGCGATTTTGGGCGAGGCGTCTGTCATCATCGCAAGAAGGTCGTGCACCTATACGATCTCCGGCGTTTCGGCCGTACACAGCTATGACTCCTACGTTGGAACGTGCGGAATCTCTCATTCGAGATGATCGACGGATCACAATCAAACACCTCTCTGCACAAGTGATCGTCTCAACTGGTAGGGCTGCCACACTCGTCCACCAGTTATGTTGCTCAAAGGTGTGTGCTGTCTGGCTTTCTCGCCACCTAACAGAAGGCCATAAAGAGCAACCAAGGACCATCTGTGCGGAATTGCTTGCACGTTAGGGGGCTGACCGTGACGATCTTATGTCGAACATCGTGACAGACGATGAAACATGGCTTCGTCACTTCGAACCTGAATCAGAGCGGCAATCCATGGAGTTGTGCCACACAACCTCTCCTCTTATCCTCAACTTGTAGAGTCATGGCGACGTTCTGCTAGTACTCTGAAGGGGTTATTGTGTTTGATGTCCTCCCTCATGGTGCAACGATCAGCTCTGAATTGTATTGTTCTACACCCAGGAAATTCCAGAAACATCTACAGCGTGTTCGTCGCCACACAAGTGCAAGCGAACGTGTTCTTCTCCATGACAATGAAAGGTCACTCAAAAGTTTGCGCACCAGAGAGGAACTCACAAAATCTCATTGGACTTTCTTCCTCATCTATCCCAGAGCCTGCATCACACATATTCCGACTTCCATCTGTTTGGGAAGATGCACTCTACGGGAGGCAGTACGTGGACGATGTGCAGGTTACTGATACACAAAGACTTTGGCTCCGACATCGACCAGTCGAGTAGTACCATACGGACATACAAGCCCTCCCATTATGGTGGCGTAAAGCCGTTGCATTAAACGAGATTATGATGAGTTTTGTAGGGAAAGGAGTGGTTAATAATAGACTACTGGCCATTAAATTGCGACACCAACAAGAAATGCAGATTATAAACGGGTATTCATTGGACAAATATATTATACTAGAACTGACATGTGATTACATTTTCACGCAATTTGGGTGCATAATCCTGAGAAATCAGTATCCAGAAAAACCACCTCTGGTCGCAATAACGGCCTTAATACACCTGACCATTGAGTCAAACAGAGCTTGGATGGCGTGCACACGTACATCTACATCTACATCTACATCTAGATGACTACTCTGCAATTCACATTTAAGTGCTTGGCAGAGGGTTCATCGAACCACAATCATACTATCTCTCTACTATTCCACTCCCGAACAGCGAGCGGGAAAAACGAACACCTAAACCTTTCTGTTCGAACTCTGATTTCTCTTATTTTATTTTGATGATCATTCCTACCTATGTAGGTTGGGCTCAACAAAATATTTTCGCATTCGGAAGAGAAAGTTGGTGACTGAAATTTCGTAAAAAGGTCTCGCCGCGACGAAAAACGTCTATGCTGTAATGACTTCCATCTCAACTCGTGTATCATATCTGCCACACTCTCTCCCCTATAACGCGATAATACAAAACGAGCTGCCCTTCTTTGCACCCTCTCGATGTCCTCCGTCAATCCCACCTGGTAAGGATCCCACACCGCGCAGCAATATTCTAACAGAGGACGAACGAGTGTAGTGTAAGCTGTCTCTTTAGTGGACTTGTTGCATCTTCTAAGTGTCCTGCCAATGAAACGCAACCTTTGGCTCGCCTTCCCGACAATATTATCTATGTGGTCCTTCCAACTGAAGTTGTTCGTAATTTTAACACCCAGGTACTTAGTTGAATTGACAGCCTTGAGAATTGTACTATTTATCGAGTAATCGAATTCCAACGGATTTCTTTTGGAACTCATGTGGATCATCTCACACTTTTCGTTATTTAGCGTCAACTGCCACCTGACACACCATACAGCAATCTTTTCTAAATCGCTTTGCAGCTGATACAGCTACCCATGCAGCTTCAACACGATACCACAGTTCATCAAGAGTAGTGACTGGCGTATTGCGACGAGCCAGTTGCTCGGCCACCATTGACCAGACGTTTTCAATTGAAAATGAATGAAGGGTAGAGACACGGGTCGTAACACATCTGAAATGTAACGTCCTGTGTTAAAAGCGCCGTCAATGCGGACAAGAGGTGACCGAGACGTGTAAGCAATGGCATCCCATACCATCAGACCTGGTGATACGCCAGTATGGCGATGACGAATACATTCTTCCAATGTGCGTTCACCGTGATGTCGCCAAACACGGATGAGACCATCATGATGCTGTAAACAGAACCTGGATACATCCGAAAAAATGACGTTTTGCCTTTCGTGCACCCAGGTTCGTCGTTGAGTACACCATCGCAGGCGCTCCTGGCTGTGATGCAGCGTCAAGCGTAACCGCAGCCATGGTCTACTGCAAACGTCGTCGAACTGTCCGTGCAGATGGTTGTTGTCTTGCAAACTTCTCCAACTGTTGACTCAGGGAGCGAGACATGGCTGCACGATCTGTTACAGCCATGCTGGTAAGATGCCTGTCACCTCGACTACTAGTGATACGAGGTCGTTGGGATCCAGAACGGCGTTCCGTATTACCCTCCTGACCCACCGATTCCATATTCTGCTAACAGTCATTGGTTGTCGACCAACGCGAGCAGCAATGTCGCGATAGGGTAAACGGCAATCGCGATAGGCTACAATTCGACTTTTATCAAAGTCGGAAACGTGATGGTACGCATTTCTCCTCCTTACACGAGGCATCACAACAACGTTTCACCAGGCTTCGCCGGTCAACTGCAGTTTTTGTATGATAAATCGATTGGAAGCTTTTCTCATGTCAGCAGTGTCGCTCTGAAAAGCTAATCATTTGCATATCACAGCATCTTCTTCCTGTCGGTTAAATTTGGCGTCTGTAGCACGTCATCTTCGTGGTGTAGCAATTTTAATGGCCAGTAGTGATGTACTGGAATCCTGAATAAAACCAACCTGCTTTCAAATTTAAAAAGTGTTGCATTAGTTATTGACCGCCCCTCGCAGTTAGGTCTGAAGCGATATCGCTCCGTGAAAACCTGTAGGGCGGTACCGAGAGAAACCGTTCTCAAGTGGCGCGGCTTTGCGCGAGGGCCGGTGGCTCAGCGGGCGGCAGGTGCCCTGATTGACAAAGCCTTTGTACCGCAACTGCCTACCGCCGACTACCGGCCACGCGATACCCACAAAGAGAAAGCCTCGCGGGAATTAATACCAATAATTACCACGGCCGCGTGTATACTTAGCAGGCTCCATTGTGCGGTCGCCGTGGCAGATGTCCGCCGTAACATGCCGGCGGATAAGTTAATGCGCACTTGGTACGAAAACACGGCGGGCCCGCCCCGCGCGCCCAAATGACTGTCATTTGCCTCCCGCCGCGGGCGGGGCCGCGCTCGCCGGGAAAAATTGAATGAAATGCACGTATTCTGCCCCGGCTCCCACTGCAACATTCTAATTTGGGTTTGCGCTGGGAGTTTCCGGCTCTTTTGAATTACTCGCTCTTAATTAGCGTTGCGCATGTGTGTCTGTGTGTGTGTGGGATTGTAGGCGGGTGGGTGGGCACGTCAGTGGTCATGTTACAACTCGGGACGTCCTTCGCACACATGTTACGCGTGCCACATACTGGCCGAGAGAGCGCGTGCGCCCGCCGTAAGCGGAAGCTACGCCGTCCCTCCCAGCTAATTTGCTAGCCTGCCATCATACACGGCAAGATTCCCAAGCGCAGCGCCACAAGCTTATTATCGGGAATTGCAGGGAACAAGCCACCTGTATTGAGGCTTCCTTGCCAAGTTGCGCAGAATAACAGAAACGCGTTATGCCATGAAGCGCGCGCCCTTACGTACGATGAACCTCTCGTAAACACCCCAACACAGCGTGAGACTACAGTTGAGTATTTTGCGTGCCCCTGATATGGTAACAAGATACGAACCCGGTGGCCTACCCAATGAACAGAGTACTCCCGGTATGATCATGTGCAACGTTAAGAGAAATCCCCACAACGGAAACTAATTAATATCTAAATTTAAACTGGGATGACTCAATTAAGCATAAAATATGGGTAATGTAGCTCTCACAAAAGTAATGAAAAACGGGTTCAGCAAACTATGGAACGAAACTGAAGAACACAATAAAATCCTGTTACTACGCTGCATTAACTTGATTTCACTACGATGTAAGAATAAGTATTAAGTGCACAATGGTTCAGACGAGTTATAAAAGGTACACGATAATACCTTGGAATAGGTCGGTCGACTTGCAAATGAAATGACAGTAATAGCTGTGTCTACGTAAGCGACCACAGATTTCTGAATTAATTTATAGATTAAAGCCCCGACATCTGTGATCAGCTCTAGGACGAGGTAGTAGTGAGGTGAAGACATCTCTCCCTCTGACGGTCCGCGACAGAATGTCTGTCTGCTCTTCTCCTCAAAATCTTGCTGGTTCTACCAGCACCAGATTCTCATTAGCCAGTAAATGTAGACCCTCCGAGTTCCGGCTGATGAAAAATCTATAACAATAGCAAAAATCCCTCTTCTCCTAAAGAATCTGCCGTGACTAACTAGCAATACACATTTCTCTCTTAGACTGGGACAGAAAGCAGACACTCCTCCTCTTTTATGAGAGTGGTCTCATATTTAGCCAGTGGCACTCGTGAGCCTTGATCCTCGCTATAAATATAATGTTCGTGAACCAATCCAAAGCTCCATAATTACTACTGGCCTTCTTTAGTTCCATCCTTTCCCATCCCTACGCGGTTCGCTATTTTTTTACGAAGCAGTCTTTTCTCACAGTGGAAGTTCACAGCCTGGCTAATCACAACTCCTGCCATCTGCGAAACTCTTATCGGAACACGAAGACTGTTTCTGACAGCGCCGGCCCGTTCATTGTGTATGTGGCCCGGACTCTGTCTTTCAGCGAGAAACAGTTTCACGACTCGCTTCCAGTTACGCCTGCTCCCACAGTCAGCCAGTGGATCAGCTTACAGGTAAAACATTACACGTGTGCTTCAGCGAATAGAAATGAAACAAATAATTACTTATCAGATACAAGTCATTGGTGTTTGCTTCGGCTAATTCCGTAGTTTCGTGCGCTGCTAGTTATTTGAATTTATTTGTTGGTTTAAGTTGAACAGAGGGCTATTAATTAGGTCACGAAGCAGTTTTGGAAGACTGTCGCATAATAACAGAAACGAATCGTTCTCGAGCCGTATAACAGCTAGCCTAAAATATTGCCAACCAGAAAAAACTGTGCGTACACAGTGTAGTAGTATACAATGATGAAATGTACAGGTGACTTTGGGGTATTCTAAGTGCTACTTTAAGCACACTGAGCTACTACCTCAGGGAGCATCAATGATTCTAACCCTTAGATGCAGATACGGGTACGTAATTTCAGCTGCGTGAACCGTATCCCATATTTCATCAATCCTGGTGAGTGGTAGCACGTATCTCCGGCACCCCGTGACAAGGTGTTTTCAATGGGCAAGAGATCTGGTAAACTAGCTGGTTAGTGTTACAGATGAACACTTCTGTTTCTAGGCAGGTCAGTTCAGTACGACCGAGCTAGGTGGTGCAGTGGTTAGCACACTGGACTCGCATTCGGGAGGACGACGGTTCAATCCCGTCTCCAGCCATCCTGATTATGGTTTTACGTGATTTCCCTAAATCGTTTCAGGCAAATTCCGGGATGGTTCCTCTGGAAGGGCACGGCCGATTTCCTTTCTAATCCTTCCCTAACCCGAGCTTGCGCTCCGTCTCTAATGACCTCGTTGTCGACGGGACGTTAAACACTAACCACCACCACCAGCTCAGTACGGGCGCTATGCGACTCTGCGTTCAGACGTGTCAGAAATGTAATGGCATCTGTCCAAATTACCAGCTGTGCTAACCAGACATGGGTACCCAACAGCACCTAATACCATCACGTCATGTGCTGGGCTATTATGACGATGACGATGCTGTCTATCGTTCTCCTCAGATCTTCCACACACGGACTCGTCCATCACGATGCTGTCGACATAACCAGGACTTGTCTGAAAAGACGACGTGTGCCACTCGTGTGTCCGGTGTTGTTTCTGGGCACAAGGCACTCGGCGCGCCTCGTCCGCTGCCACGCCAAGAGGAACTGCGACAATGGCCGCCATGTTGAAAGTCCGTGGCTCTGTTCGTCTGGACACTTGTCTTGCCGCATACAAGGCAGTCTCCTAACTCAAGGTATGTGATGTGGCTGTACGGCGCTGTACGGTCGAGCAAACAATACGTCTGTTCTCTGTTCACTAGGAGCCACTGAGATCTTGTATGACGTTGGTATGGCATCCTGAAGTCATACACTGTTAAGTAATGGCTCTGAGCAGTATGGGACTTAACATCTGAGGTCATCAGTCCCCTAGAACTTAGAACTACTTAAACCTAACTAATACACTCCTGGAAATTGAAATAAGAACACCGTGAATTCATTGTCCCAGGAAGGGGAAACTTTATTGACACATTCCTGGGGTCAGATACATCACATGATCACACTGACAGAACCACAGGCACATAGACACAGGCAACAGAGTATGCACAATGTCGGCACTAGTACACTGTATATCCACCTTTCGCAGCAATGCAGGCTGCTATTCTCCCATGGAGACGATCGTAGAGATGCTGGATATAGTCCTGTGGAACGGCTTGCCATGCCATTTCCACCTGGCGCCTCAGTTGGACCAGCGTTCATGCTGGACATGCAGACCGCGTGAGACGACGCTTCATCCAGTCCCAAACATGCTCAATGGGGGACAGATCCGGAGATCTTGCTGGCCAAGGTGGTTGACTTACACCTTCTAGAGCACTTTGGGTGGCACGGGATACATGCGGACGTGCATTGTCCTGTTGGAACAGCAAGTTCCCTTGCCGGTCTAGGAATGGTAGAACGATGGGTTCGATGACGGTTTGGATGTACCGTGCACTATTCAGTGTCTCCTCGACGATCACCAGAGGTGTACGGCCAGTGTAGGAGATCGCTCCCCACACCATGATGCCGGGTGTTGGCCCTGTGTGCCTCGGTCGTATGCAGTCCTGATTGTGGTGCTCACCTGCACGGCGCCAAACACGCATACGACCATCATTGGCACCAAGGCAGAAGCGGCTCTCATCGCTGAAGACGACATGTCTCCATTCGTCCCTCCATTCACGCCTGTCGCGACACCACTGGAGGCGGGCTGCACGATGTTGGAGCGTGAGCGGAAGACGGCCTAACGGTGTGCGGGACCGTAGCCCAGCTTCATGGAGACGGTTGCGAATGTTCCTCGCCGATACCCCAGGAGCAACAGTGTCCCTAATTTGCTGGGAAGTGGCGGTGCGGTCCCCTACGGCACTGCGTAGGATCCTACGGTCTTGGCGTGCATCCGTGCGTCGCTGCGGTCCGGTCCCAGGTCGACGGGCACGTGCACCTTCCGCCGACCACTGGCGACAACATCGATGTACTGTGGCGACCTCACGCCCCACGTGTTGAGCAATTCGGCGGTACGTCCACCCGGCCTCTCGCATGCCCACTATACACCCTCGCTCAAAGTCCGTCAACTGCACATACGGTTCACGTCCACACTGTCGCGGCATGCTACCAGTGTTAAAGACTGCGATGGAGCTCCGTATGCCACGGCAAACTGGCTGACACTGACGGCGGCGGTGCACAAATGTTGCGCAGCTAGCGCCATTCGACGGCCAACACCGCGGTTCCTGGTGTGTCCGCTGTGCCGTGCGTGTGATCATTGCTTGTACAGCCCTCTCGCAGTGTCCGGAGCAAGTATGGTGGGTCTGACACACCGGTGTCAATGTGTTCTTTTTTCCATTTCCAGGAGTGTATAAGGACATCACGCACCTCCATTTCGGAGGCTGGATTCGAACCTGCGACCGTAGCAGTCGCGCGTTTCAGGACTGAAGCGACTGTTAAGTCAAAACGTTACGCCTACCGCGACGTTGAATGCCTCCTGGTGACGTGGCGGTATCGTGACTCTGGACCAAAAGTATATAAGCGGTGCAGACACGGACAGGGGATCATCCTATCCAAGATATGGTCTGCAAATAGAGAAATCCATTGAGATAAGCGACTTTTACAAAGGGCCGATTATTGTTACGCAGAGATTGTGAACGAGTATCTCGAAAACGTCCAAACTGGTCCAATATTCACGTGCTACTGTCGTGAGCATCTATGGAAAGAGGTAGAAGGACAATGGAACTACTACTAAAAGATTGGACGTCCACGACTCTTCACAGAACGTGGCGTTCGGAGGCTTGCCTGTTCTGTAACGTAGAATAGATGGTCTGTATCATCTCTGCTGAAAGAGCACAGAGCTGGTTTAGGCGCAAGTGCTTCGGAGCACACGGTTCATCATACATTTTTGAACATAGAGCTTCACAGCAGACCACCCCTACGTGTTCACACGTTGACCCAACGACGTCACCAATTATGACTACAATAGGCAAGGGACCATTGGGAGTGGACCGTCGATCAATGGAAACATGTTAACTTGTCGGGTGAATCACATTTATGCTACACTAGGTCGAAGCTCATCTCCAAAAATGTTGTCATCGAGGTGAACGGCGTCTTGAAACGTGCAGCGCGCCATAGACGCTGTCTGGTGGGAGCAGTGTTAAACTGTGAGAGACATTCTCCTGCGCTAGCAAGGGACCTGTGGCAATAATGAAAGACACGCTGACAACTGCGAAGCACCTGCATCCCTTATGCTTGATGTCTTCGCTGATGGCGATGTCGTCGTCTTTCAGCAGTATAATTGCCTGCTACAGTGGTTTCAGGAGCATTGTAGTGAATTCACTGCAGCTAAATTTGCCTGATCTAAATGCTATGGAACCCATCTGTATCACTATGGGGTGCCATCACCACGCACGCGAATCACCGGACCTTTATTTACGCGAATTACATCTGATGCCACATACCTCGACAAACACCGCGCGGCGCCTTATAACTGCCTAGGGCGTCTGGCCACAGTTCGCGCGGCTCCCCCGTCTGAGGTTCGAGTCCTCCCTCGGGCATGGGTGTGTATGTGTTGTCCTTAAAGTAAGTTAGTTTAAGTTAGATTAAGTAGTGTGTAAGCCTAGGGACCGATGACCTCAGCAGTTTGGTCCCATAGGAACTTGCACCGCCACCTCCACAAATTTATCAACAATCTGTTGGATACCTGATAAGCAGAATCAGTGATGTATTTCGTTCCAAAGAAGGAAAAAGAGGCTGTTAAGCAGGTGGTCGTAATGTTTTGGATCATCAGTATAGATTCCACATTCGCACAGCAGTCGTAAGATCCTGACCAACGCGAGGCGGAATACCGCACAACGCACTGTCTCCATAGACAGACGGGCTCAGTAGACGTTTCTCATTAACGTGACATTATCACAAACAACCAACATTCAAATGTGACTTCTGAATGAAAAATCCGTTGCGCTGTATTGCAGTATCTGCAGAATGTGAATGGTACTATTCCTACCTACTTTGCGTGGTTGCTCTGAAATGCTAATCATTTGAATATTTAAGCACGTATTACACATAATACCAGTTTGAGGTTCGCAGCATACCATCTACATGATGTTGCTACTTTAGTAGCCAACATCGTATATTCATTTATTAGAAGATGAATCATATTTTATATGAATTTGTTCTATTTAATCAGGCAAATGGTACAGCGACATGAAATATGGAAATCAGATTATAGAGCGAGTGAAGAAGGGAGATAGCTATACACGATGTTTCAGCTGCCCCTGCATGTGGGTTTTATGCAACCCCTCAATGCCCCCAAAAAAGTTTTTGATATTCTCTGGCTCACTATATGTAAACTATTAGCCCTACAGAAAAAAATGAACAGGATCTTTTTGAAGGCAGTTTAATGTAGTTAAATTTTGAATTGGGATACGTTTTCATTGTAGGCCCCGGTTTTCGAGTTATTCAAGAAAAACTTATCTGAAGGTCATTTTGATCATTTTTCGTAAATAATTCGTAAAGTAGTTCCTCCAGCGAACACCTACCCCAGTACAAAATTTAACTTCATTAAATTTACTACAAAAAGGTGCTGCTCATTTTCTCTGTAGGCAAAATAGTTTTCACATAGTGCATGAGAGAATATGAAAATATCACATATGGCTCCTGAAGCTAATGTCAGTTGTATAAAACCCACAGGTAGGGGCAGCTGAATTACCCTGTGTGGTGGAGATCGGAAGAAACACTCATTAAAAACTAAAATAAAAAAAGGTTAGCATATGCGTAACGTTTTCTTAACTGTTCTAGAGAAAGGCGTACAACACATCTAACGCATGAGATTTCGCCGGGGAAAAGGTGAGGGACCCAAACTTCGAAGAAGTGGTCTTCAAAACTCAGTCCGGCCTTTCAGTTGTACGTCTTCCCTTACTCGATTTAAGTGAATGCGAAGAGGGATTAATCGTCAATGACACGGCCATATTGTCTCTGCTTCCTAGTCCAATAGAGCGCCTGTTCTGTCGTTGATTAACTCATCTTCGTTGAGGCAACTGGAATCACCCAAAAGAGGAAAGTACACTGGACCTGACGGGATACTTCGATTCTACACAGACTACGCGAAAGGACTTGCGCCTCCTTCTAACAGCCGTGTACCGCAAGTCTCTAGACGAGCGGAAGGTTCCAAATGATTGGAAAAGAGCACAGGTAGTCCCAGTCTTCAAGAAGGGTCGTCGAGCAGATGCGCAAAACTATAGACCTATATCTCTGACGTCGATCTGTTGTAGAATTTTAGAACATGTTTTTTGCTCGAGTATCTTGTCGTTTTTGGAAAACCAAAATCTACTCTGTAGGAATCAACATGGATTCCGGAAACAGCGATCGTGTGAGACCCAACTCGCTTTATTTGTTCATGAGACCCAGAAAATATTAGATACAGGCTCCCAGGTAGATGCTATTTTTCTTGACTTCCGGAAGGAGTTCGATACAGTTCCACACTGTCGCCTGATAAACAAAGTAAGAGCCTACGGAATATCAGACCAGCTGTGTGGCTGGATTGAAGAGTTTTAGCAAACAGAACACAGCATGTTGTTATCAATGGAGAGACGTCTACAGACGTTAAAGTAACCTCTGGTGTGCCAGAGGGGAGTGTTATGGGACCATTGCTTTTCACAATATATATAAATGACCTAGTAGATAGTGTTGGAAGTTCCATGCGGCTTTTCGCGGATGATGCTGTAGTATACAGAGACGTTGCAGCATTAGAAAATTGTAGCGAAATGCAGGAAGATCTGCAGCGGATAGGCACTTCGTGCAGGGAGTGGCAACTGACCCTTAACATAGACAAATGTAATGTATTGCGGTTACACAGAAAGAAGGATCCTTTATTGTATGATTATATGATAGCGGAACAAACACTGGTAGCAGTTACTTTTGTAAAATATCTGGTAGTATGCGTGCGGAACGATTTGAAGTGGAATGATCATATAAAATTAATTGTTGGTAAGGCGGGTACCAGGTTGAGATTCATTGGGAGATTCCTTAGAAAATGTAGTCCATCAACAAAGGAGGTGGCTTACAAAACACTCGTTCGACCTGTACTTGAGTATTACTCATCAGTGTGGGATCCGTGCCAGGTCGAGTTGACAGAGGAGATAGAGAGGATCCAAAGAAGAGAGGCGCGTTTCGTCAAAGGGTTATTTGGTAACCGTGATAGCGTTACGGAGATGTTTAACAAACTCAAGTGGCAAACTCTGCAAAAGAGGCGCTCTGCATCGCGGTGTAGCTGGCTCGCCAGGTTTCGAAAGGGTGCTTTTCTGGATGAGGTATCGAATATATTGCTTCCCCCTACTTATACCTCCCGAGGAGATCACGAATGTAAAATTAGAGGGATTCGAGCGCGCAAGGAGGCTTTCAGACAGTCGTTCTTCCCGCGAACCATACGAGACTGGAACAGGAAAGAGAGGTAATGACAGTGGCACGTAAAGTGCCCTCCGCCACACACCGTTGGGTGGCTTGCGGAGTATAAGTGTAGATGTGGATGTAGAATCCTATTTCTTAACTGTAAAGCACCTGAAACGCACTGGTGGTAATTAACAGACTGTTTTAATCTATGTCACATTTTTTGCTCTATGTAAACACACTCCTTATGAGTTTCTTGCAGTAGTTTAGTCTTTCGCTGTGTCATGCTGGTTTTGTGAATAAACGCCAAAGGTCTTTTCATCCTGCAGCAAGGTGACACGGCTTCTTTCCCCTCGCCTACTCTTTCGTCTCAGGGTACCCCCATGCCCAACGTCCTCCATTATATGTTGAATGTATTCGAATGTTTACCTCCCTCTACAGTTTTTGCCCTCTTCTGCGTTCTGTAGTATCCTGAATTTTACTCTATAATGTTTTAACACATGCAATCACACTTTCTCCCTCTTCTAGGCGGTACTTTCCATATATTCTTTCCCCTACCTACTCTGGGTGCGGAGGCTGTCCTCATTCTTGCCACTCCATTTTCAGCATCTCAAGAAACTGGGTTATAACTAGTTATAATAGAAGGTACTCTTAAACGTGGTCTCTCAGCTGCAGCGCAGCTTCGCATTGATTATATACGCAAATTATATTCCAGAGGTGAAAGAAAATATAATTTACAGAAAAGACCGATAACCGATTGAGGGTTGAACCCCACTGAAATTATTATCCTACGCTAATTTACTTACTCACCGATCCTTTAATCTCCATTCTGTGAATAAGGTATATTCTGACCGATCCCCTCGTCGAGTTCCCACGGAACATGGAAAAAAGTACAAGGAATTATATGTCGACTGATCCGAAAACTGCAGAAGAAAAACGAAAGTTTTGGAGTATTACTCACGATTTTAAAACTAAAATTGGATCCCCGAGGGGTACTGAGGAAGCAAATATTGAAAGATCTTCGATAGAAGATGGAGTCAGGAGAAGGAATATTAAGCCAGTGGCTTGAAGAAGAGAATGGGGGATCTCTACAAGAGTGGTTATAGGATATACGCTCGTGATAAGGAAGTAGAAAGGACAGATTTTTGGCAGTTTATTGAAGAAGTCGATCGCGTAACATTCCTGTAAAATTTGTTACCGGACTTTAATAGGGAAATTGTGGCTCTTCAGTGGAGTATGAACAGAAATGTAACCTACTGACAGATTAAAGCAATGTATCACCAAGTCCTGTGTTGCGGTTTACCTATTCCTCGCTATATCGTTCGGCCCAGAGGAAAGTTCTCTAGCAAGGAATGGAAGAGAGACTCTATGGTACTGAGAAATTGGAGGGTACGAATCTCCACATGGAAAGTCATAAGGTATGTAGCAGACTGTAAGGAATCGTTTATTCTGCTTTCCCGTTGTTGAGGCGGATGGTGTGCTAGAGTAACAAGGTCAGTATTCATTTGTACATACGCTAATTTCTCGTCCTTTTCGTTGTGTTCATCACGCGAGATATAAATTGGAAGAAGGTGCCCAATATTACAAAATGGAAACTAGGAATTGTTACAGTAAAGATTTCCGCAGTGTGCAATGCCTTCTCGTAGCGCCTGCTATTGGAGCTTGTTGAGTGTTTCTGTGAGCGTCTCAAATTGAGTAAACAAAAGCGACACGAAGCGTGAAGCGATTTTATGAATCCTCTCTGCCAACACCACTTGGTAAAATACCCAATCCTACGAACAACAGTTAATAATTGGTCTTTTGTCTACTTTACATTCTTCATGAGTGGTACATTTCCTTGGGATATATCTGATAAATATGAATCTGGCGTCTACGAGGTGACTTACAAAAGTAAGTTACACATCATTATGGTGGGCCAAGTAACTTTCATTAAACGCTGCACTACACTTCGGAGTGACACAGATACCTGACACTGTTTAGCAACGTAGGCACCAAGCCTCTGTAAACAGCGATCGGAACGTTCCACCATTCATTTTATTCGTCGATGGATAGAAACCCACTACTTAGTCACTGGGCCTTTTTTAAAACTGCTGTGTGACGACCTTATCGTTAAAAGGTATTTTTCCGCTGATGTTCTTCCAGCTTTCTGAAAAAATGGAAATCGCATGGTGTAAGATCTGGACTCCATGGCGTATCAGTTCACTGACATCTACACGGTCTTGGTCAGAATGTTGGCTCCATCTGGCTGAGACTGGACGCGGCAATGCATTTGGTTCGGATACCGCCAGAATGTGACGGTGGACCTGTGTGCAGAGCAGACGTAGACGTTTTGTCCACAAGAAATGCACTGCCCCCGTACTTCAACTCTCAAGTATGCTTTTCAAGTTCCTGCGCTACCTCACTCGCACACAGTGATGCGCCTATTATCCGTATCGCAGCGGAACTGTCTGTAGGAAATCCGGAACAATTACCCTCTACTGCCAATGTGCCACTTTTATTATGCAGCCGGCCGGAGTGGCCGAGCGGTTCTAGGCGCTAAAGTCTGGAACCGCGCAACCGCTACGGTCGCAGGTTCGCATCCTGCCTCAGGTATGGATAGGTGTGATATCCTTAGGTTAGTTAGGTTTACGTAGTTCTAAGTTCTAGGGGACTGATGACCTCAGATGTTAAGTCCCATAGTGCTCAGAGCCATTTGAACCATTTTTTTTATTGTGCAGTGAACTTAGCGTGGGGTGACATGTGTGACTTACATTCTGAAGTCCGCACGTACTTCTTAGGAGAAGATTTATGTCATCATTAAAGCACTCTGAACAGGTAGTTCTAGATCCCAGACGATTTTGAATGATTACTGACTGCTTGTCGGCCCTGTAGCTGACGCTTGTGTGCACACGTTAAACACACACATTTAAATTTTTGTTGCAATAGATTGATATAAATTGAATAATTAACGCTGAAATGAGTAATATTTACATTAGAATAAATGTTGTAGCGTTTTCCAAAATCATTAGTGGTGCGTAATCTGTTTCACCATACTTCAACAGTAATGGAAATTTAAAGAACAGGATTTGCTCCTACGTAAAAAAATGGCTCTGAGCACTATGGGACTTAACTACTTACGTCATCAGTCCCCTAGAACTTAGAACTACTTAAACCTAACAAACCTAAAGACATCACACACATCCATGCCCGAGGCAGGATTCGAACCTGCGACCGTAGCGGTCGCGCGGTTCCAGACTTTAGCGTCTAGAACAGCTCGGCAACTCCGGCCGGCGATCCTACGTAAGTAAAAAGCTCCTGACACACGCAGCTCTTCACGAAGCATGTTAATCTTGGAAGCAAGACTTTGTTTTTACCTCTCCAGCGAGAAACGTGCTACTCAAATTACAAGCACTCAGTTTTCAAACTTTTAAGATCACTGGGTTTCTTTCGTATAATCTGCAGTGTACTGATCTGTCATATTGCTCTTTCCATTGAAGCAGCTTGTGCAGTGTTCACAACGATTCTGGAACATTGTTTCCACAATTCCTTCATTGTAATTCTCTCTAGCTTCAATTCCTTTGGAAGCATAAAAGCATTCATGTTGATTTCGTCAATAAAATACCGGTGGATACGAGTTCACCATTTTCAACTCTTCTTGTCAACTTCATACTTTGAGTAACTTATGGTGCTAGAAATCCACAGCCGAAATGAAATGTCTTTTTGAAAGGCGTTACCTTTCCTCCGTTGACTGTAATGTTTTGTATTTCAAGACACGATTCCACTGTCTGCACTTAGGACATTGCCAAGTGCAACTGCAACATAACCACAGTTGGTAAATGTTTCAGAACATGTAACATTGGAAATATTATATAATTATAACGCTTGGACTAATTTGTTAGTCCTTGCAAACCGTATGATACCTGAAATGCGCGTTGTAGCTGCATGCCGAGAAGTGTTGCGCAGCGTTGAGCTCATTGAGCCCCTGCAGATTTTTCTGCTGTCATCAGACGAACATAGTACGGTAATGATAACAACGTCAGCGGTATTTACTGGTTTGATTTATATGCAGCCGCTTCGGAAGTTGCAATGTACGATCTTCAGATTCCTCTAGGATGCTAGGTGATGAGTGGCCTGAAAATGGCGTATTGCAGCACCGAGTACTGTTTCATGTAAATAAAACCCATATATACAGTTGATGTTGTTTTCGTTACTAAACATCAATTAACAGCTATGAAGATGGCTGTACGGAAAATAACTCTGGGTCATAGTTCCACGTAACATGCGTTAGCATCAACTTTTGTTGCAGACCGCGAAGAACCGTGACAGATACACATGTCTTTACGGTGAAAGCTTACCGTACAGAACCAGTGACCAGAAAATGTGAAAACGACCGATTCAAAGGCTTCCAGGACGGAACCAAAATTTTATGCCCACACAACGTGAAACTAGAAATGGTTGTTAACAAGACATCTGGCGTCACAATTTATTGCAAATTATTCTTGCACTAAATGCCAAGTATCATTTAAATACGTTGATTGCACTACGTGAGCGGTGCTGAGACAAAGCGACAGAAATAACAGTTCACCCACGCAGAGATCAGGCTAGGAACCATAAAGTGAAATGACAATAAGACATTCCATAGTATCTAAAACAAACAACAGTTGTGCCTTTGCTAAAGAAAGGTAATATAGAAGACATAGACGACTACCATGCCATTTTCTTGGCGTCACCTGCTCTAAAATTAAGGAATCAATCATGAAAGACAGAGTAATCATTTAACTGAATAAACGTAAACTTCTAAATGAATAATAGTTCCGGGTCTGAAATGGTAGAAATACAGATCCAGTCACAGCAGAACTAGAAAAAGTACCACTTAATGCTCTTAACCCAATGACGAGTGTTTCACGGGCACTTTCTCACATCTGTCCTGAGTTTCTGAAATTGTTGATCATAAGATTGTACTAACTGAGCTAGAATCATTTACCATAAGAGACGTAGCTATTGATAACTCGGTATGATCGTTCCTAGCAGCTTGGGTACAATGAACAGAGATGCCACAAACCTTACTACGAGTAAACTTTTAGTGGAACACTTCTCGGAACCAAAATACATGAATTTAAAATGCTTTCAGGGTGGCACATTGCATCCGATATTGATTGTTGCAGTTCATAGATGACTTTCACAATAGTGTTAGTCATAATGAAAAAATTTTCATTGTTGGTAACAGCAGCATTATACAGTCACTAAAAAAACCGCAGATCTTGCGCACGAAAACCTCAACGAAGTTTAAAATTTGTCAACATGCAACAAAGTTACACTGAACATGAAGAATACATATGCCATTAATTTCACTTCGAAGAGGGAAAACGATATTGTTATATTAAATGTGGGTGACACTTGTATAGACTACGTAACAAGCACAAAATTTCTAAGGATGAATACTGGTTCTCAGCTGAAGAGGTGTGAACACAAAAGATACTTGCATACAGACAGTCATCGGCGTGTTATGCCGTTAGAGCCCCGTCATAAGACTGCAACAGCCATCGTCTCTCAGTTACATGTTACTTATATGTACAATCAGTTCGTAGCTATGAAATTATTTTTTTTTTGGGGGGGGGGGGCAAATGCACAAAATACGATCACAGTTTACAAACTACAGAAGTGCTCCATAAAAATAATAACAAAAAAGAGGAGTCGATCTCGTTGTAAAGATCTGTTCAAAACACTGGGAATTATAACTACACCATGTGAGCACATGTTTAATTCAGTTGTGCACATTAAAAATCACACTGAAAATAACTACAACAACCATTAACACTCCATTGCCATCGAGCAAGAACTAGACTGAAATAACGTTTACCAAGAAAGAATAAATATTAAACTCAAAAAAGAATTTTCTACCAAGGAATAAAAATCTATAATAATCTGCCCAAAGAGATTAAAAATATTAATAAAACGAACTTATTTCAAATAGAAGTTTAAAAAATTCCTGCTATGCTATATATTCTATAGAGTGAAAGATTGCTTGGATTACATAGAATAGATATTTGTTAAAATGTAATACACGTAAATAATAATAACGATGATAATTGCAATACATCTATCAATTTAAATTACTCTGTCATACTACGTTTTTTTCTGCCTTTTCTTTAAGTATTTTTCTTTCCTGGAAAATATTACTCCCAATGGTACGCAACGAATAGTACTAGGACTTTATCTTCTTTCTGAGGTCAACAACAGTGGGATGATGGCTCAGTTCTGCAGGCAAACAAATAGGAAGTTACAAAAGAGAAACCAAATATTGACGCTACGGTCCTGATGCCAGCCGCCGGTCTGTGTAGTGTTATATTATGAAGGAAAGTGTTTATGGCGTGTCTAGTGTGTGCAGTGACTGGGAATGAGAAATGAATGAACAGGGTAGCATCGGCCTCTTACGTTATTGTACCAGTTCTTTGTAAAAAAAAAAAATGATGAGGAGTGTAGACTAGGAATAAACTGAAAGACATAACACTTTTGCAGACTGATCTTGTGATCGGGAGGTCGAAGTTTCCAATCTTCATCTGTCCATCATGATTTCCTTTTTTACGCGTTCCCCAAATTTCTTCAGGAAAATGCTGACTTGGCTGCTACTGTGCCACTTCAGATATATATATATATATATATATATATATATATATATATATATATATATATATATATATATATATAGTTGTCACCTAAAGATAGCCTGAAAAACCGAAAGCCGGTTGGTGACCAAACAAACAAAATTTTGTAGAAAGTTAGGAAGTGTTTTTCGTTTTTAATTTTATTATTGCGTTATGCCAATGAATAACATTAAATGGTAACTAGTTTCAGCAGACTATATAGCCAGCTTCAGATCTGGAATAATATTAGAAAATTGCACAGTAGTGGGGTATCTGATGAGAGAACACAAACCGGAATAATACAAGAAAAGGTACATGACATACCGATTATAAAAACGGTGTGAAGTGTATGCTCATAAAAGTACGGTAGAACACAACGCCTGCACCATAGTGGATGTTCATGTAAGAGGAAAAACTCAATAAAATAACGACGTATACCACTGGGAAAGATATTACTTATTCAAGAGCTAAAAAATAAACAGAAATGTCAATATAGAACAAAACATAGAAATGCAAAATTCCAAGCGAAAATACGCAGAATACACACTCATAACCCGAAAAGGTATACAGCACAGTTTTCAGTACTGCCAATTGTGAACTACATCACTTCATCGATGTATGTGCTCAACAAAGTTTTATACAAGAAATTAAAAGATTCGTACAGCTTTATATACTCTGTCAGTGTTAAAAACAATTTGAACTAGCATAATCTTTGACCGTCATTAAAATACCAGATGATGTCAAGTTCGCATTTTTAGGTATGGCAAATTGTAATACCATTGGGCCTATTAAAGAATGCTTACAGGAAATTAAAGAGAATTTATTGTTGTCCAAGAAAAGCCCAGGCAAAATTATAGACTACAGGGTGTCCATAACTTGATCTTTCAACTTAACACTTTAATAACTTTAAAACTATACTAGAGATTAACAAATGGTTTCCAACGCCTGGTAAGGTAACTCATAAACTTATTTTACCTTCCTGGTGATGATACCAAGCAGCAACGAAACTTTCAAACACTGTATGGCAGGCAACTTGGCACACGTCATTAATGGGTACATGTAGTGTTCTTCATACAGAGGGGGAGGGGACAGGGTTGGAGGAGGGGGTGCTCCATCTATTTCAGACGCCAACGTGGGCAAGGTACGGCAGGCGTTTGCAAGGAGTCCGACAAACATGGTTTGTACGATGGCCAGAGAGTTGGAACTGAGACGAACAACAGCGCACAATGTCTTGAATAGAAGGTCACGGCTATCTCTAAAAAGTAAAGATGGATAAAACAGACCAGTTAAAACCGATACCGTTATTTTAGTTCTGAATAACCTCCGTTCTTGGATATTTCTTTGCTTTCAGTTGTAACAGGTTTTTCTAGTTTTTGCTAATAACCGGGTAAAAAAACGAAATATCAATTACCCATAGTGGCAGTGCTAAAATTTTTCTTTTTTACGTAAACTTTTTTAAAGAAAGTGTAATTTTCATTCGTAAAATTGCATTGCTTCTTAACACTGAGTTATTATAGGAAACGGGAAAAGCAATTAGTGTTATTTTAACAGGTCTTAGTACCGACAGAAATGAGCAACAAACACATGGTATAAGAATTGGCGCAGCACTGACGAGACAACAGTGTGTGCAGAGTGCGAGACCTGTCCCATCTGCAGTGTGCGGTAGTTTCTCGCTGTCGTCGTTAGACATCGGCTGCATTACAGAATGATACCATCCCTAGTCTGGAAGTATTTTATCAAGTTTCAGTGCTCTTTTTGCTTTAAAAGATTGAAAACTAGAAAAACCACCACGAACTTGCGACATGATTAAGGAGAAAACTTGAAACCTGACATTTCATTCATAGTTCACAACATAAATATTTTTGGAGGAGATCTCCTACTTATGTCTACATAACAATCCTTTATCTGTTTGTAGCCCTCGTCAATGGACAAATTAACACGAAAAATGGAGTTCTTCAACCCCAGCTTTCACCCTTTAGCACTGACTGCTCGTGATCTCCAAATACATCTACATCTACATCTTCATAGTAATATGATCCACGATTAAAAAATGTTTTTTAATCAAAGTTTCAAAAATACAACCATAAGAGAATACACGTGATTTTTGTAGTAGTCAACCACTTATGAGGACCGATGACCGTAGTAGTCTGGTCCCTTTAATCCCACAAACCAACCAACCACTTATGATTTTTTTAGAAAAGCAGAGCACGGTGGACGGAGTAAGTTTTCTTTTATTTGCCTATTTACTTTAATATTCTTATCTATATACCTTGATACTGAAGCAGTCAAAATTGTTGAATCTTTGTTCATTTTCTATGTTTACTGTAGGAAACAATAGGAATAAAAAAATCGAAATTCATTTATTCCAGGAGCCAGTTACTCTGAGCGATTCTAACAGTGCGATTAACCTGCCGTTGAATAAAACCAATAAAACAGAAAACCGGTTGTTTCAGCGATAAACACCATCCCTGCTACAAGGTTCCGGTGCTTCAGGTATTAAAGCCTACGGACAAACGTCAGCGTTAATAATTAGCAGTGGACATGCTAGGCAAGATGACTTCTAGGAAAAGATTTGTTTCTCCAATGAGTCAACGTTTCGTGTACCTGCGAAACTGAATCGTCACAACGTTCGTGTATGGGGTTCGTAGCAGCCTCATGTTATACGTGAAATGGAGACGGACAGTCCCATTATCAGTTTTTGGTGCAGACTGATGCCAACTGCATCAATGGTCAATTGTTTTTAATCGAATATGCCGTCAACGGTGGTGTTTACGCGGACGTGTTACAAGACTCTGCTGTGCCGCAATTGGAACACCTGCAACCTGGTGTCATATTCGGACACGTGGGGCGCCACACTACGGATCCCTCAAGGTCTGTCAGTTTCTAAATAAAACGTTTCCGGGTAGGTGGACTGGACGAGATAGTCCAATTCGCTTGATTGTCACGATCCCCTGACCTCACACCACTAGACTCCTGCGGAATTTTGTAAAGAATCTGGTGTTCCGAATCAAGGTTAGAGACATACTGTATTTGAAGGCAAGCATTTGCAATGCATTTGAATGTGTCACCGTGAAAATTTTGAATTGTACGTGGAGAAAAATAGAATTTCGACTGGACATTATCCATGGCACTACAGGTGCACTCATTGATGTGTATTAATGAGGAAACAAATCTTAACGAGTTATCACATGTTAAAAACCGTTTGTTAATATCTATCATAGTTTTAAAGACATTAAAATCTAAAGTTGTGAAGATGATTTATGGACACCGTGTAATTAGGTACTTGCGCTATCATCAAGCTACGAGTACTTTGAATTCAATGCGTAATTTTATTACCAATGGTAACGGCTGTCCTAATAGCTTAGCCGAAATTTTTATTAACAATACAGAAAGCTTTTTTATATAAAATTGGGAAACTGAAGGATAAATTTTTTACTATAAGCGATATGTCGATGATATCCTAATACCGCCCAAAAGTAGTGAACATGGTATGCATAATATTGCTGCTTTGTTAAATGACATGCACCCTAAGATTTAGCTCACCTTAGAACTCCAGGACAGCTGTACCATTAACTTCCTAGATTTGTCTGTCACTAAAAAAGACGATAGTCACATATTTGGAATTTTCACGAGACCTATTAGCTAGGATGTCATTATTAATTCACAGTCTTATCCCCCTCAGCGATACAGGAAATAGTACTTTTATTCGTTCGCCTTTGGAACAAAATGAAATCGACAAAAGAGATCACTATCTTAAAACCGATTGCCGTTACTGATGGCTACAGGGCTATTGACGTTTCCATAATCTATAATAAACTTACTAAACGGAAAGTCAAGTAATAAGAAATAACGCTTTACCCTTCATAGCAGCCACTAGACTAAAACCAGATTTGGTGCTAGGGCTAATGACGTTTCCATAATCTATAATAAACTTACTAAACGGAAAGTCAAGTAATAAGAAATAACGCTTTACCCTCCATAGCAGCCAATAGACTAAAACCAGATTTGTTGCTATGGCATATAATGGTCACGTATCAGATAAAACTGAACAGAGTTTTCGAAATTCGTTTACAACTACATACTGTGTGTCTGGTCACTATGCGTACTTTTGAATCTGCTGTTATTCTGCTATCTGGAAATATGACCCATGCCGGCTGGACATCTGTAGCCGTCGCCCCATCTTTTCTGCTCGCCCAGCACATGAGCTCAGCCGTTGGGCTACGACTGGCTTACCTGTGGAGTGATAGGGCTGCACTCATTTTGCAGCGTAGTCAGTGTTTTTTATGTAATTATTTATTGTGTTATTTATTGTATCAAAATATTCATTCTTCTGGCGGTACGTATGACGAGTGTTGGCTACACGTTTGCGACCATTACGGAACACACAACCCGTCAGCATAGACGTCGGGCTATGAAACGCTACCTTTTGAATGTTTGCGCTGCTCTCATTTTGCAGTGTAGTTTAAGTTGTCTTTTATTTAATTCTTTACTGTATATCCCTTCCCTTGTATCTCGACTTCAAGTATTTGTATATATATCAATAATTTTTTTTTTTTCGTATTCATCTTGCATGCGTATATTTTTACGCGCACGTTTTCTCAACTTTTATATTGTGCTATGATGTTGGGTAGATACAGGGTGTACATAAAGTCCGGGAACACTTTCAATTATTTATTGCACAAGAACTAAACATTGTACAGATATCATACTGCATTTTCAAACGAAACTCTGAAAGTTTTTTTAAAAAAACATTCGATATGCGAACCATGAGCGACCCGGCAGATGTCGATACGGTAATCGAATTCTTGCCATACCCATCCCAGCATAGCATCGTCGACTGTGGCAGTCGCTTCCCGTGTTCTCTCCCGGAGTTCTGCTACATCACGTGGTAGAGGTGGTACATACACCAGATCTTTATTGTGTCCCCACAGAAAACAGTGAAACGGAGTGAGATCTGGTGATCGGGGAGGCCATTCCGAACACCGCACTCGAACTCGCCATGTTTGCGACTACCGCTGACTATCGGCAAATTACCAAACTACGCTGTGGCGGTATACATAAAAAAACTTTCAGGGTTTCTCTTCAAAATGACATACCTATGACATCTGTGCAATGTTCGGTTCCTGTGCAACAAATAATTGAAAGTGTTCCCGGATTTTTGTACACCCTGTATTCTTTAATTAACTCTTTTATCCATTGTTTACTTGTTGTATCCTGTTCCAAATATTACGTGTTTTTATTTCTTTTAACTATAAGGAGCTGTCAAATGTACAAGCGACAAATAGAAAAAAGTTAAGTAAACTGTTCACTATTTCAAAAATAGCTGGTAATACATTTATCCCACTGTGACACAAGACAGTGAATGTAAATTTTTACAATAAATAATTTCGGTGCCAAATGGAATATCGTGATCTCTATAGAAAAAACAGTAGATACGCTGAAGTTGATCTTGTTTTGTCACATTCTGGTATCTTTATATTTTTAGCTCTGAACAGAGTTTGGTCAGGTGGCAGTATGTGCATTCTCTATTTAATAATAACCATTCAGATCAAGAAATCTGTGTACGAAACTGTTGTTATCCTATGGTACTTTTACTGTAGAGAAGGTGAAGGAGACTAGCGGTTCTTTCGGTCTCTAAAGGGAGGTAAGTGAAAACGGATTAATTCCTGACTGGCATGGAATTTGTCAAAATGGTCGATTGCGCGGTAGGTAAAAATTAAGATTGTAATTCTCATCCTTCTAAAGAACTTTCAGTTTTTAACTTTCCGATTTCACGGTCGAAACATAAAAGGAAAAATAGTTTTCTCCGGATCAGCTCATCAGACAAGCCTGATCTAAATCGAGAGGGATTTTTGTTTTTCTAGATCGGAAATAACCTAACCATAATCATGCAACACGACACTAGGAAATAACCCCTTCGTATCTCTCTCGCTAATGTAAATCCTTCTTTTGTGCTTCGACCAACGATTCCATCGAGAATCGTCCTCAAATTACAGGCATATCTGATTTTCAAGATTTTTAAATTATTTTTCTCTCACTAAGCAGTCATCAATTTTTCTATTCTCGTCAGGAAGTCCAAGTCACACTGAAGGTGATTTGACACTGGCGACCGTTCAAGCGACGTAGATGTATACATATTTATCATATACATACTGTACATGAAAAGCAACAATACTATTGCTACATAAGTGTTTGTTTGCACATGGTATATGCGCATGACGCCGAGCAAACTACAGTTATAAGGACATACATGGTGACAGTTATTGAGTATATGAAAGACAATGAAGAACCAAAGAAACTGGTACCCCTACCTAATATCGTGTAGGGCCCCCGGGAGCACGTAGAAATGCCACAACACGACGTGGCATAGACTCGACTAATGTCTGAATGTTAAAATGAGTGTCAGTTCCTATGGTACCAAACTGTTGAGGTCATCGGTCCCTAGACTTACGCACTACCTAAACTGACTTATTCTAAGCAACACAGACACACCCATGCTCGAGGGAGGACTCGAACCTCCGGCAGGAGGGGCTGTGCCGTCCGTGACATGGCGCCCTGAACCGCGCTGCCACTCCGGGCGGCGACTAATGTCTGAAGCAACGCTGGAAGGAACTGACACCACGAATGCTGCAGGGCTGTCCATAAATCCGTAAGAGTACGAGAGTGTGGAGATCTCTCCTGAACAGCACGTTGAAAGGCATCCCAGATGTGCTCAAAAACGTTCATGTCTGGGGAGTTTGGTGGCCACCGGAAGTGATTAAACTCACAAGAGTGTTCCTGGAGACGCTCTGTAGCAATTCTGGACGTCTGGGGTGTTGCTTTGCCCTGCTGGAATTGCCCAAGTACGTCGAAATGCACAATGGACACGAATGGATGCAGATCATCAGGCAGGATGCTTACGTACGTGTCACCCGTCAGTCATATCTAGACGTATCACTCCAGCTGCACACGGCACACTCCATTACAGAGTCTCCACCAGCATGAAGAGTCCCCTGCTGACATGCAGGGCCCATGGATTCATGAAGGTGTCTCCATACTCGTACACGTCCTCCCACTCGATATAATTTTAAACGAGACTAGACCGACCCTGCAACATGTTTCCCGTCATCTAAAGTCCAATGTTGCGTTGACGGGCCCAGGCGAGGAGGCGTAAAGCTTTGTGTCACGCAGTCATTTGGGGTACATGAGTGGTCCTTCGGCTCCAAAAGCCCACATCGATGCTGTTTCTTTGAATGGTTCGCACGCTGACACTTGTTGATGGCCCACCGTTGAAAGCTGCCGCAATTTGTGTTCTTGCAGGATCTTTCTCCAGCCGCAGCGATGTTGGAGATTTGATGTTTTACCGGATTCTTAATATTCACGGTGCACTCGTGAAATGGTCATACGGGAAAATCTTCACTTCATCGCTACCTTGGAGATGCTGCGTCCCATCGCTCGTGCGCCGACTACAACAGTACGTTCAAACTCACTTAAATGTTGATAACATGTCATTGTAGCAGCAGTAACCGATCTAACAACTGCGCCAGACACTTGTCTTATACAGGGTGTCACAAAAAGGTACGGCCAAATTTCAGGAAACATTCCTCACGCACAAATAAAGAAAAGATGTTATGTGAACGTGTGTCCGGAAACGATTAATTGCCATGTTAGAGCTCATTTTAGTTTCGTCAGTATGTACTGTACTTCCTCGATTCACCGCCAGTTGGCCCAATTGAAGGAAGGTAATGTTGACTTCGGTGCTTGTGTTGACATGCGACTTATTGCTCTACAGTACTGGCATCAAGCACATCAGTACGTAACATGAACAGGTTAGTGTTCATCACGAACGTGGTTTTGCAGTCAGTGCAATGTTTACAAATGCGGGGTTGACAGATGCCCATTTGATGTATGGATTAGCACGGGGCAATAGCCGTGGCGCGGTACGTTTGTATCGAGACAGATTTCCGGAAAGAAGATGTCCCGACAGGAAGACGTTCGAAGCAATTGATCGGCGTCATAGGGAGCACGGAACATTCCAGCCTATGACTTGCTACTGGGGAAGACCTAGAAGTACGAGGACACCTGCAATGGACGAGGCAATTCTTCGTGCAGTTGACGATAACCCTAACGTAAGCGTCAGAGAAGTTGCTGCTGTACAAGGTAACGTTGACCACGTCACTGTATGGAGAGTGCTACGGTAGAACCAGTTGCTTCCGTACCATGTACAGCGTGTGCAGGCACTATCAGCAGCTGATTGGCCTCCACGGGTACACTTCTGCGAATGGTTCATCGAACAACGTGTCAATTCTCATTTCCGTGCAAATATTCTCTTTACGGATGGGGCTTCATTCCAACGTGATCAAATTGTAAATTTTCACAATTAACATGTGTGGGCTGACGAGAATCCGCACGCAATTGTGCAATCACGTCATCAACACAGATTTTCTGTGAACGTTTGGGCAGGCATTGTTGGCGATGTCTTGATTGGGTCCCATGTTCTTCCACCTACGCTCAATGGAGCACGTTATCATGATTTCATACGGGATGCTCTACCTGTACTGCTAGAACATGTGCCTTTACAAGTACGACACAACATGTGGTTCATGCACGATGGATCTCCTGCACATTTCAGTCGAAGTGTTCGTACGCTCCTCAACAACAGATTCGGTGACCGATGGATTGGTAGAGGCGGACCAATTCCATGGCGTCCACGCTCTCCTGACCTCAATCCTCTTGGCTTTCATTTATGGGGCATTTGAAAGCTCTTGTCTACGCAACCCCGGTACCAAATGTAGAGACTCTTCGTGCTCGTATTGTGGACGGCTGTGATACAATACGACATTCTCCAGAGCTGCATCAGCGCATCAGGGATTCGATGCGGCGGACGGTGGATGCATGTATCTTCGCTAACGGAGGACATTTTGAACATTTCCTGTAATAAAGTGTCACGCTGGTACGTTCTGTGTGTTTCCATTCCATGATTAATTTAATTTGAAGAGAAGTAATAAAATGAGCTCTAACATGGAAAGTAAGCGTTTCCGGACACATGTCCACATAACATATTTTCTTTCTTTGTGTGTGAGGAATGTTTCCTGAAAGTTTGGCCGTACATTTTTGTAACACTCTGTGTAGGCGTTGCCGACCGCAGCGTCGTATTCTGCCTGTTTACATATCTCTGTATTTGAATATGCATTCCTACACCAGTTGCTTTGGGGATTCAGTGTAGGCTCGTCATAACTTCTGAATGGTTTTCGTTATGACGTTCAAACTGCACTGTTGGCCGCGGGGCATGATGGGAATTAGAACGCGCATGCACGCATGTATGGTTTAGCGACTTTCATTTGGATTTCATCAGTAAGCAAAACTGGCGCATTTGGGGATCTGAGAATCCGAACTTCGCGATCAAGAAGTTTCTTCATCCTCAACGTGTGACAGTGTGGTGTCCAATGTCCAGTCACGGAATAATCGGTGCGATATTCCTTGATGGCACAGTGGATACCGAACCTTACGTGAAGGCTTTGGAAGATGATTTCATCCCCATTATCCAAAGTGACCCTGATTTCGACAAGACGTGGTTCATGCAAGGTGCAACTCGACCCCATTGAAGCAGAAGAGTATTTGAGGTACTGGAGGAGCACTTGGGGGACTGCATTCCGGCTATGAGGAACCAAGAGGCCACTTGCATGGTCGTCGATTGGCCGCCATAGTCTCCGGATATCAACACATGCGACTCCTCTTCGTGGGGCTATTAAAAACAACGTGCGCAGCAATAATCCCAAAACCATTACTGAGCTGTAAACAGCATTTCATGAGGTCATCGACAGCGTCAACGTTCCGACACTTTCGTGGAGCATGCAGAATTTCGCTATTTGTCTGTGCCATATGATCGCCATCGCAAATCTGAATATCTGTAGTGGCGTTTACATATTGAATTAAGTATGTGCACGCCGTAGTTGTTAACTAATTTATGTTTTTTCCATGTAGTTCAATAATTGTCACCTGGTACTGTCCAATATTGTGAGACATTAAAACAAGAACAGAAAAAGCTGGAGAAAGGCCGATTCTGAAATATTTTCCCGACTTCCAAGAATATCAGTACTCCTTCTTGGCTCATTTTGAAGTTAAATGTGAGAGTGGAACTGATTTTTTACAGACCCGCTGCCTGCTACGCATAGAATTTCGTTTCGTTTCTAGTAGTTTCAAAATTTATTATTTTTGTAATAGTTTTTCATTACTTAGATGTTTCATAAGATGGCGGAAACAGTCTTGCTATATCGCGCAAACACTATTAGAATGAGGCAATTGTTTTACAAAGAAATATTTTTCAGTAGCAGAGGTAATTTACAGCTAAGCAACACCTGTGAACTGTTTACGTAGTGAACATTAGATGAATTAGAAAGAAAATGTTACTTAATTTCGGAAATTCATACACTTTGTTACGGGTGAAACTAAGCCTCAAACAACAACCCGGGGCCGGCCGCGGTGGCCGTGCGGTTCTAGGCGCTGCAGTCCGGAACCGCGGGACTGCTACGGTCACAGGTTCGAGTACTGCCTCGGGCATGGATGTGTGTGATGTCCTTGGGTTAGTTAGGTTTAAGTAGTTCTAAGTTCTAGGGGACTGGTGACCTAAGATGTTAAGTCCCATAGTGCTCAGAGCCATTTGAACCATTTTGAAAAACAACCGGGTGGAGTTCTGAGCACGAGAACACATTAGATACTACACTCCTGGAAATGGAAAAAAGAACACATTGACGCCGGTGTGTCAGACCCACCATACTTGCTCCGGACACTGCGAGAGGGCAGTACAAGCAATGATCACACGCACGGCACAGCGGACACACCAGGAACCGCGGTGTTGGCCGTCGAATGGCGCTAGCTGCGCAGCATTTGTGCACCGCCGCCGTCAGTGTCAGCCAGTTTGCCGTGGCATACGGAGCTCCATCGCAGTCTTTAACACTGGTAGCATGCCGCGACAGCGTGGACGTGAACCGTATGTGCAGTTGACGGACTTTGAGCGAGGGCGTATAGTGGGCATGCGGGAGGCCGGATGGACGTACCGCCGAATTGCTCAACACGTGGGGCGTGAGGTCTCCACAGTACATCGATGTTGTCGCCAGTGGTCGGCGGAAGGTGCACGTGCCCGTCGACCTGGGACCGGACCGCAGCGACGCACGGATGCACGCCAAGACCGTAGGATCCTACGCAGTGCCGTAGGGGACCGCACCGCCACTTCCCAGCAAATTAGGGACACTGTTGCTCCTGGGGTACCGGCGAGGACCATTCGCAACCGTCTCCATGAAGCTGGGCTACGGTCCCGCACACCGTTAGGCCGTCTTCCGCTCACGCCCCAACATCGTGCAGCCCGCCTCCAGTGGTGTCGCGACAGGCGTGAATGGAGGGACGAATGGAGACGTGTCGTCTTCAGCGATGAGAGTCGCTTCTGCCTTGGTGCTAGTGATGGTCGTATGCGTGTTTGGCGCCGTGCAGGTGAGCGCCACAATCAGGACTGCATACGACCGAGGCACACAGGGCCAACACCCGGCATCATTGTGTGGGGAGCGATCTCCTACACTGGCCGTACACCTCTGGTGATCGTCGAGGAGACACTGAATAGTGCGCGGTACATCCAAACCGTCATCGAACCCATCGTTCTACCATTCCTAGACCGGCAAGGGAACTTGCTGTTCCAACAGGACAATGCACGTCCGCATGTATCCCGTGCCACCCAACGTGCTCTAGAAGGTGTAAGTTAACTACACTGGCCAGCAAGATCTCCGGATCTGTCCCCCATTGAGCATGTTTGGGACTGGATGAAGCGTCGTCTCACGCGGTCTGCACGTCCAGCACGAACGCTGGTCCAACTGAGGCGCCAGGTGGAAATGGCATGGCAAGCCGTTCCACAGGACTACATCCAGCATCTCTACGATCGTCTCCATGGGAGAATAGCAGCCTGCATTGCTGCGAAAGGTGGATATTCACTGTACTAGTGCCGACATTGTGCATGCTCTGTTGCCTGTGTCTATGTGCCTGTGGTTCTGTCAGTGTGAACATGTGATGTATCTGACCCCAGGAATGTGTCAATAAAGTTTCCCCTTCCTGGGACAATGAATTCACGGTGTTCTTATTTCAATTTCCAGGAGTGTATACACGAGACTAACGTAGAATATTCAGGGTAACGATAGCGATATTGTCGCGCCATCAAGTGACGCAACGTCACAGCCGGTGAGCAATACTGTACCGTACTAGTTCCGGAGCTGCAAAACCTTGTGCTAACCCATTTGTACAACTACAACAAAGGATAGAAACTTTACTCTCTCAAGCCTTGACGAAAACAATCAAAAAGTTGATAAAAGATTTGACGAAAGCAATGAAAAATTTCAGAACACTTTTGCAACATTAAAGGCTTTCTCTAACGATGTTAGTAACCTTGCTCAGATACAGAATACTTTGAGAACAGACGTTATGAATAACGTCATTGAACTGGCATGCGCTGACTCAAGCTATAACTAAGGACATTTCAACACTGAAAACTACAGTAAAGGACATGCCAAAACAGATTAAAAAACTAATAAATGATTTTGATACAATACGATTAGAACACACAACACTACAGTACAAAATTCATCTGTCAGTCATACAAGTAAACGACACTGCAAGTCACGTTGACGAGAGAGATTTTAACTGGCAACAGATTAGAGACAGAACTGTAGAAGGCTGTTGAGTAAACGATTACCGATGTGTACACAGACTAGAATATGCCAGTATCAAAATATACCTCAGTGGGAAGACCACGTGAAAACAAAAACAGGAATACAACGGGAGAAATTAGAAGAAGAACGGAATAACTTTAACGAGCAAGCAAGGAATAATAGTTGCTACACAGGTAAGAGTAATGATGAACGTTATAGTGCAGTTTGTCATGCAAATGTATGTGCACAAGGAACAGTAGATAGGAAAACATAGTACCACAGAATGCTGTTACACGAAATGTGGAGGCAGACACTACACTTCCATCTTTATAATAGAAGAAAGTCTTCTAAAAAACTTCTAGGTGTTCATCTCACAAAAGAAATCTGGTCAAATCAGCTATTTTCATAAAAGCTTTTCGAAGCTTATTGCCTACAGCTTGGTCTGATCAACAAAAGATCCAGTATGTGTTGGATTATATACAAGATGAGGCCGTGCTTTGGGCATACGAGACGCTGAAAAGCTGTCGCACATTAGTTCTATAAGAAAATGCATTTATGCGGAATATTGGTCGCTGGTGTGTAGGAAAGATTAAGAAAACAAGTATTTAGTCCAGAGTAATTGAACATCAAGCAGAAGTAAATAAATAAGACTCGTTTCTGGAATGACGGTCTACACATTTTGAAAGAAAACTTTTGTTTCACATTAGAGAGAAACTGGTACAGGTCCTAGAAAATAATCTAGAACACTTTTTGTCTGTTCTTGATTCTATTGACCTTATGAACGAATATATGAGGGCTAGAAATAATAACAACCAGAATGAGTACCGTAATGTTGATGGTGGAACACAGCCTACGCCCAACCGGCCACAGTGTAACGGCAACAATCACGGGCGAGCCCTGCGCAGGCTGCACCATGTGAGTGCCTGGACCGGCAGGTAGCAGCTCTCCGAATCATACATAAAAGGAGACGTAAGAATGACGAATGTTATCACCCTGGTTATTCGAACGACGGTAACGGCAACTGGAACGAGTGGGTTTCACCGATTCCGCCTATGTCTAGGGAGGCAGTCTCCCTCGAATAAAGGTAAGATAAGTTTTAATATCTTTAACAGAAAATGTAAAGGTATGAAACATTATGACAAGCAGCACAACCACTGAAGAAGTACATCCACTAGGAAAATGTAAAGAAAACTTACAGCGGAGACAGTGCTTGTGTAGGAAATTCCAAATCCAAGCCGTGCGGTTTGAGGCGCCATGTCACGGACTACGCCCCCCCCCCCCCCCCTTCCCCCCACCCCACCCGCCGGAGGTTCGAGTCCTTCCTCGGGCATGCGTGTGTGTGTTCTTCTTAGATTAAGTTGGTTTAAGTAGTGTGTAAGTCTAGGGACCGATGACCTAAGCAGTTTAGTCCCTTGAGAATTCACACACACACACTAAATCCAAAACATAGTCTGAAGAAAGTAACGTCGGATCATAAGATTAAGGAACAGAATCAAAACAACACTAACATATTGGTACTATTCTACCTTTTTCACATTAAGTAAGTGAAACAAAAACTAGCACAATTAGTGTTACAAATTACGCTGGATTATAAAAAGAGAATTAGAGTAGGATACATTTGTGACTAGCAGATAAGAAGCGAGGAAATGTACTTATAACTGTCAGGCAAGACAGAATAATGATCAATGTAGAATGGATTACTGATAGAGGAATCCGGAGACTATGGTCAAGGACCTGGCGAAGCATTTTACTACTGCTTGACCAAGATGAGTGGACAGAGGATGGAGAGAAAATTGACCTCTTTAAGGGAGTGGAATATAGGAATGAATAGATACAAGTAGAGTTTTCTTTATCTTTGCATAAATAAATCCTCAGCTCGTGGTCTCCAGTTAGCGTTCTCGCTTCCCGATCACGGGCTCCCGGGTTCGAGTCCCGGCGGGGTGGGGGATTTTCGCCTGCCCCGAGAGGACTTAATGTTGTGGTGTCGTCTTCATCATCATCATTCATTCCCATTACGATCGGAGGAAGGCAACGGCAAACCACCTCCATTAGGACCTTGCCTAGTACAGCAGTGCGGGTCTCCCGAATCGTTCCCTATGATCTGTCAAGAAGCATGGGACTTTATTTCCATTGCATAAATGTACGTAATCCTCGCAACTTCAATGTTTATATTACTCTTCATGCCAAACAACAATGGCTGACTATTCGGAACACAGAGAAAAGTACGAATACTATTAAAAGCAATAGTTTAATTTTACCTTTATTTTTCAGAGAAACATATAAGCGCTCAGGTTAAATTTTGAAACTGCAAGGAAAAACCACTTCTAATCTACAGTAGAGCAGAAGTAAAAACGACTTGAGATGAACCAGCAAAGGAACTTTGTTTTGTAGTGAGTGACAGGACCCAAACGCTTACCAAAAAAATGACTCCAAGTACTATAGGACTTAACATCTGAGGTCATCAATCCCCTAGACTTAGAACTACTTAAGCCTAACTAACCTAAGGACACCACACACATTCATGCCCGACGCAGGATTCGAACCTGCGACCGTAGCAGCATTGCGGTTCCGGACTGAAGCGCCTAGAACCGCTCAGCCACACCGGCCGGCCCCAAACGCTTACACATTTTTAGCATATACTGGTGGTCTGACAGAAGCATAGAAAGAAAATGGAAATGAGCGTATGGCAACGTTGGAGGGGAAGCTCCATCCGGCGAAGTTCGGCCGCCAGATGCATTTTATTTCCATCGACGCCACATTAGGCGACTTATGCGCCGGTGACTAGGATGAAATGATGAGGAGAGAACAACACTCAGTTCCCGGGCGCAGAAACTCTCCAACTCGGCCGGTAATCGAACCCGGGCCCGTTTGCACGCTAGGCAAACGCGTTACCATTCAGCTAAGCAGGCGGACAGAAGCATAGAAACGAACGACAAGACATAAATGTATGTAACAGACGACAATATCTCTGTTTTAGCACACACTATTTTTATTTAATCGTTGTGATGTACGCAGCAAGGCGCGGAAGGCAAGTTATCATAAAAGTAAGTAGAGGACACAATCAAGTGAACATGAAAGACACACACAACTGGCATAACCAGATCAATGGATGGTGAACCTATTAGGTGAATAACAAACGGTATACATATGTTAAGACGTCACTAACTAAGAATGAATAAGGAAAGAAAAGTTACATAATTTCTCTGTTCTAGATATGTATATGGTAGATATTTTCTTGTTATTTTTAGTGTTTGTATTAAAAGTTGAAACTGTTAGTTGGTAATTACCTTGAAGCTCAGCTCTGGTTCTCGTGCAAATAAAATTCCCAACCCCTCCTCCGTATACACACGATAAGCTTGAGACGGTCCAGAACGCTTGATGGTGCTCCGAAATTTTAATGCGAAAATAATCAAACAATTAAGCAAAGCGTATTTACGATAAGGAAAATGAATACTGTAGCTTTACAAGGCGGACTTTCCAGACGACCCTGCGAATACACACGGATCCCGCTTCGGTATGCTGGAAGCACAAGGCAGTATGACGTAATCCGCTTTTGCCTACGCCCTGAATAATAGTCAGAGGAAGTAATACCTCAAATAATTGTCTTGTAAATATTAAATAAGTGCGTGAGCGGCTCATGATATTCTCAAAAAAGAAAGGGTTGTGCTCATGAGCGAGGAAGGTATGAAGGAAGATTGTTATGAAGTTAAATCAAAGAATGACTATTAAATGAGTGACTATATTCGAGTAGCGCAAATATAGTGAAGAGAAAAAGAGGTTTAAGGAAATTTGGTTCCCGATGTGGAGAAAACTTGTTCCGGACTTGCAACGGTGGATAGTAAAAGTATCTCAATGCAGAATGACGCATGCATTTAAACATTAATATGTGTTACTTACCAGGATCTTGTCGTAAGGAAGGGACACTCGACTTCTTGAAGAACCTTTCTACTCTTCTCTGGGTGTAGTGGAGCCCGGTGCATGTAAAACGACGATGGAAGAAAGCAATCCCTTCTCGTAACACACATAGGCTGTAAAGCACGCCGCACTGCCCATCTGTGTTCGATAAGAAGCCCAGTTGCCGCGCTGTGGTAGCTTACTGATTGTTGCCTGTGTACTCATGTAGGCGCCAGCATTCTTGCCGCCCTGTAGGGACAATGTGAATTTAAAAATTGGAAATGAATCTCACAAAGACACACATGCAAGAGGAAATTGAGGGAATTTGTAGAGAAAAGAATAAATGTGTCTGCACTAAAATTTCATGTGTTAACCTAAAAGGACACCCTCAGACCTAAGATTAACGAGATATGATAAAGTAGAATTTAGTATTTTAATGTATATGTATACATCTATAAGATATTATCTAATTTCTGCTGAAACATTTGTCTCATGTGCACTATCATTTGAGAAAGAGACGGACATTCTTCAAAAGCATGGGGTACCATAGGCAGTCTGTGGTCCAAAAAACTACACCTTGAAGGCCTCTTCACAAATGGATCAAGGGCAGTCCAATTACCCAACCAATTCCTTGCTCCTCCTACGATTTTTAGCACCTAATAAGTCACCACTAAGAGAGTATGTACCTACGTAGGAATCTTATTTTTTTACTTGTATCTGTTTTATTGAAAGACATTTGTTTTATTGTATTCTCGAAATATGAATGTATAAAATATGTACAAAGAGAGAAATCACCTTGTATGAAGCTAATGTGATACGAGAGAAGTTACGCGATATAATTAGATAAATTAGAATGATTTTTGTGTGTAAAGACAATATTGTTTATGTTACTATAGATCAAGAAGCAGAACGAAAGACCATTTCATATTACCGTAAAAACTGATGGAAAATACCGTCATGAATACTGAGATTTTAAAATATCTGACAACACTCTGGCACAAATGAAGGATAGTATGTAACAAACATTTTGTGAAGTGAATCAGTGGGCTCAGCCGTGTGGCGATGGAGCTTAATGTTTCTTCGAGACTGTAAAAGGTGGTAAGTGAAAACGTATTAATTCCCGACTGGCTCTGACTTGGTCAAAATGGCCGCTTGCGCGGTACATAAGAATTAAGAGTGTAATTGTTACCGTAGTCAAGAGCTTGCAGTCCTTAACTTCCCGATTTCACGGTCAAAACATGAAAAGAATAGTAGTTTCTCTAGCACATCTCATCAGAGAATCTCTCTGCCTCCTGCATACCTATCTAAATCGAAAAGGGTATTTTTCTGTCTAGATCTAGATTTTTCTGTCTAGCTTACCGACTCGGTTGTAAGCTGTGCAAGATCCATGAGCTATTTTATATTAACGTGACAAACCCTCATTCTAGGGCTATATTTTATTTTTGACACATGGATCTTTGCTGACAATTGTAAAAACGGCGATGGTACATTAGTAAGGACTAATGTGAAATTGTTACCTTCTGAAGAAGACAAATTTATATTTGTCGAAACCTAGGTAAAGAATTTCTTTATCTATTGCAACTGGTCGGCTGTTTATAATTTTATTAGTAAGGTAAATTATAATGTCAGTGGTGTCTGTTGCAGGATTTCAGTTCTATTCGTTTACGAGATATCATATTTTGAAGAGTTCCCACACCGACACTTGCAAAATACTTGTGGTAGCACACGCTAAAGAATAACGCAAGTGCAATCCCTAGTTATGTGGATTCTGACCAGTAACGAGACAACTGACCATAACAGGTTGTGTTCAAAATGACCACCGGTAGCGGCAACACATACTTCCAGTCCGGTATGGAACGACTGCTGCACATGTGCTAGCATTTCAGTGAAGATCTTCGAGCAGGCCGCAGTAATATGTCCTTGTATATCATCGGTTACAGCTGGTACGTCTCTGCGAACAGCGTCTTTCAGCTGTCCAGACAGAAAAAAAGGCTACAGACGTAAAATCTGAGGAACAGGCCGGCCAAGGTATAGGTTCTCTGCGTAGAATCCAACGATTTGAAAACAGTTCATGAAGACGTGCTGGAGTACTTCGTGCACTGTACACTGGACAGCCACCATGTTGGCACAACAGGTTCCTCCTAGTCTGCAGAGGAACGTCTTCCAGCATCCGTGGAACATGGTCTGCTAGGAAGCTGCAGTACTTATGGGCGTTCAGTGTTCCATCTATGAAAAATGGAATTATGAACTGATGATTCACTATCCCACACCACACGATCACACTCTATGGACGCTGACGTTCCCCCTCACGGAGACAACGGGAATAGTCAACAGACCAATAGTGCATGTCTCGGCGGTTTGCCTGGCCATGATTGGTAAACGTAGCTTCATCACTAAACAAGATACATGATGCATCTGGAGTATCCTATCTTCATACCCGTGTACAGAAGTTAACGGGATTCTCATAATCGTTACCATGCACCTCTTGATGGAGAGAGAAGTGATATGGATGGAACGTATGTCGACGTAGAATGCATGGAACACTTGCGTGCCCCATGCCATTACCTCGTGCAATTGCGCGGGAGCAAACATGCGGATCAACTCCAACAGCAGCAAGAACAATTTCCAACTCTTCTATCGTCACTTATTCCTTCTGTTACGTTGGCTAGATACTACACTGCCCCTTTCACGTAACTGTCTGAATAGGTTGATAAATAATTGCTGAGATGGTTCACATTTATTGCCACATACACCACACAAGATCGAACTGCATTTTTCCTACACTCCATACACCATGAGCATGCCGGCTTTTTCTGTCCATCGTCCACGCAAGACGTACTTCTTGGACTGTCACACACTAACTGACTAGCAAGTGGCAATGTACTCAACGAACTCACTGTAAACAAATATAAAAACATTGTATCTAGTAACTACGCAGGTTGAAGGGCACAAGCAAGTGCTGGTTGAGAACTTTTCAAAATACGATCTCGTAAACGACTTGCACTAGACGCCTGCTACAAACACCACTTACATTCTAATTTACCCTACTTTTAGTTTATTATTGTCAATAGGCATTGCACCATTTTAAAAAGGATAGGTTTACACAATCTGTTTATTGGCTAACAGTACGAGCCCCTGACTACCAGTCCATTCTGTGAAAACCACACATTAGTAGCACTTCCATTTCCGCAATATCCGCGGTGCAAGTCTTAAGTGATTCACACAGTATACTTTCTTTACAGAGTCACGTGACCGTAATGCTACCCGGCGACATTCGGTCTGTAGGTCATAATGGTCTAACTCGCCACCAGCTCCTTCGGCGTGCAAAAATCGAGGTTTAAGGGGTCGTACAGCTTTAGCAGCGCTCTGTACTCTTACGGCGCCGTGAACATATCCTTCAGTTCTATCGTTTATGCACGGTAATTTACGCAAAATATCAGTGTGCTTTTAAAAGGTTTCCCTCGTTCTAGGCCACTGTCGCACTTCGTTGGTTTAACAGCTACCAATAACACCTTTGATGCCCTATTATCGGTGCTTACCCGTGCTGTGTTTTAATTTGAGCTGCTGTTCGTATGGCATCCAGTTTAGTCACTCCTAAGTTGAAAGATCTGCTGACACAGGCTACACCGAACTAAGGAAAGCACTCCGACACATGAACGTGTTCACCTTTGAAAGTAGATGCATGATGACCACCTGATCCTCCGATGATACGACTTCTACTTTCCACTGCTTTTTGAAGCTCAAAGTTTTATGATGATGGCTTCACATTACAACTATTGTACTGAAGAGCATTAGAGTGAGGCCTTTCATCTGTAAACTAGTCCAGCAGGTGAGTGGCGCAGTCATTAGTACACTGGACTCGCATTCTGGAGGACAACGGTTCAATTTTTCGCCTTCCAGAATTGGGTTCTCGGAATTTTCCATAAACTGCCAAAGAGAAAAAATGAGGTGATTTCGTTCAAGAGGACACAGATGATTTTCTTCTTCCACCTTTCCCATTTCGAGCTTGTACTCTGTCCCTAAAGAAATCATCGTCTGCGATGTGTTGAAGCCCAGTCTACTGATCTTTCTTTTTTCGAAACTTTTTATGACATAATAAAGAATAACACAGTAGTTGGAAAGAGTTCCACATTCGTAAGTAGAGCCTATTATTACTGTATTCACAAACAACTTTCTGGGGAAGCGGCCACAGCTCAGGGGCAGTGTGAATAACAGTAAGAAACACTCAGCACTCAACAACCACTCAAATTATCATAAAAATTATAACAATTAAAGAAGTCAAGTATGATGAGGTGTTTCCAAATGTCGCATCATAGCTGTATGAATGTGCTTCATTTGCAACTTCTGGCTTCAAGTCAGTATAGACGCACTTCATGCTTATAATGGTTATACTTTCATATAATTATGTAGATGGACAATTAGAGTCAGAGCATCTGGGAATTTATTCACGAAGTCAAACAACATTGGTGGTTGTCATAATAAAGTATAACCACCATAAACCTGAGGATGCGTCTATACCGACGTGAAACGGGCAGTTCCGAATAAAGCATCTTCATACAGCCTTGCAGCTTTTGGCAACACATCTTTATTCTTGACTTTCTTAATTGTTATAATTTCTGTGATAATTTTAATGGTTGCTGCGCGTTGTGTTTTCTTTTGTTGTCTTTCATATTGTATTCACAACAGAAACGCTCCGTTAAATAACGTTGTATTACCCTTAAGCGCGAAAATTAACTTTTAAACACAAAAGTTTAAGCAAATAATTGCTTCTTACTGAGGTCGTTAGTATGGCGCGAACAATCACAATATCCACCCACCTGCAATGCTCATAGAAATTTGATACGCTACTTCCTTCGAGCAAGAAGAAAGAAATGTTTACTTCTAATGGTGTGTGTGTGTTGTGGAAATAGAACGGAAGAAGGACACAGTAGTAGATACGGCTAAGACGACCAAGACGATAACAGCTCACTGTTTACATTAAAAGGAGCTCGGATAGGTGCATGGCGTGAGTGAATGCTCGTGGCTCAATGACAACTGGAGCAGTGTCGGTCAACGTATTGGATCTGTGAAGGACGTCATGGCCGCATTATACTGTGAAATTCTTTATCTGAACAATCCACTATTACAATTTTGATCGTTCGACTATTATCAAGGGGAAATCACAGTGCTTTAGCATATGTCTTAAGAGTGAAGCTAGATATCGTAAGAATGGTGTAAGTCACACATAACATTAACGTTACTAATGAACACTAAATGCATGTGTCTAAATAGAAGAGTGATAGATCGGCTCGGTGGACGTTCACAATGAACCATGAATGAAGAAAAATGATACACGGTTCGGTCATGAGAGCTACTCGGATATGTGTGAAATCTTATGGGACTTAGAGCTACTAGGATAACGCACTTGGAAAGAGTAAAGGTCACAAAAGGCAAGGCCTTGGGAAACAGTTCCAGCCAAGCACACTGTTTGAATCAGTTTTGGTACATTTGAGAACTTGAATAGGACTGTTCATAGCACGTAAGTAATTTACACTGTAGGACCTCCTCTTGCTCGGCGTCCTGCAGCAACTCGACTTGGCAAGGACCCAACAAGTCGTTGGAAGTCCCTCGCAGAAATATTGAATCACACAGCCTCTAAAGCCATCCATAGCTGTGAAGGTGTTGCCAGTGCAGCATTTTGTGCACGAACTGACCTCTAAATTACGTCCAATAAATGTTCGATGATACTCGTGTCGGTCGATCTGTGTGGCCAAATCATTCGCTCTAATTGTCCAGAGTGCTCCTCAAACTAGACGCAAGCAATTGTGCCTTGGCTCACTTGCATAGTTATTTGGGAAGATGAAGTCCACGAATGGCTGCAGATGGTATCTAAGTAGCGGAACGTTACCATTTTCAGTCAATGATCGTTTCAGCTCGACTCGGGGAACCAGTCAATTCCATTATGGAGCCTCCACCAGCTTGCACAATGTCTTATTGACAACTTGGGTCTGAATCACTTTCTAATCCTATCACCAGGTCTTAGCAACTAAAATAGGGACTTCTCTGACCAGGCCACGGTTTTCCAGTCGTCTAGGATCCAACCGTTATAGTCACGAGTCCAGGAGAGGCCCTGCAGGCGATGTCGAGCTGTTTTAAGGCGCATTCGCGTTGGTCGTCTGCAGCCAAAATCCATCAACGCCAAATTTAGCCGCACTGTCCTAACGGATACGTTAGTTGTACGTTTCACATTGATTGGCTATGTCACAGAGTATTGCTTGTCTGCTACCACTGACAAATCTACACAAATGCCGCTGATTTCGGTCGTTATGTGAAAGCCGTCGTCCACTGCGTCGTCCGTGGTGAGAGGTAGTACCTGAAATGTGGTATTCTCAGCACATTTCTGACTCTGTGGATCTCGGAATATTGAATTCCTTAATGATTTCCGAAATGAAATGTCCCATGCGCCTGGCTGCAACTACCACTCTGCGTTCAAAGTTTATTAATTCCCGTCGTGCGGCCAGAATCACTTCGGAAACTTCTTAACACAGATCACATGACAACTCCGCCAGTGCACTGCCATCTTATACCTTGTTTACGCGATACTAGCGCAATCTGTGTATGTTTATAACGCTATCCCATCACTTTTGTCACCCCAGATTTGCTATCTTATGACTGACTTATAGCAGCGAACTAGTTAAGCATACTTCACATAGCCTAGTACAATCCAGCATTTTCAGAATCTAATGCCAACTGAAAGACTTCAGGAAGCTTCGATAACGCAGTATGTATTTACACTGTAAAGTGGTTTATTTCCTGAAACCTGCTCAATGAGGTGTCCTTTGCGGTGTTCTGATACAAGTGATACCAGATATCAAGCAGCTGGATCAAAGTACTGCATGCTGACCAGAAGGACACATTAGTGCTCGGGGGAACTGAAAGATTATTACGGAATTAAAGTAGAAAAGAATGTACAAGCAATACGACTTCAATACCAAGGAAAGGGGTTAAGACAGAAAGAGAAACAAAATCGTGGTCAGACGCCAGTATCTCTTTGTGCGGTATATGTGGAGGTTAACACATCCACAGAAATTGTGACTTACTTATCTAACATACCCCTGATTTGTCAGTAAAATTTTTAAAAGGTCAATATTTTGATTTAAATGTACAAGGTGTTTAGGATAGAATTTTGGGTTAAGGAAGCACACGGTAAAGAATAAGAAATCAAAATTGAAAGAAACATAGTGAAAGTAACTCTGTATCACTTACCCTAAACAGAACTAAAATGGTTTTTCAGAAGCACTAGGACACTGTAAACGCTTGTGGAACATACTGTTGAATGACGAAGAAGACGTTAGGAAAATACTACCTTGATGTTGCGGGTGGATGGTAAAATTTAAAAGGATTGTCAAGCAGAGAATGAAAAGCTAACGAAAAATTGCTTATAAGAAGAAGAAGCGGCTCGGTTTCTAAGGCTTCGACCAGTTGTTACCTTGGGTTGGAATGAGCAGTCGAGCCCAGTCGCAGGAACAAACAGTGGTGAGTTGGTTCGACAGATGCTCTGGTTTAAATGAGGGGAGTTTGGTGGACAGCGGCGTACGGTAAACCCATTCTGGCGCTCTTCTAATCGCTTACTACTGTGAACTGTCGACACATTACATTGTCCAGCTGGTAGATGCCATCGTGCCGAGGAAAAACAAACTGCATGTAGAGGCAGGCTCTGTTCCCCAAAGATGGGTGAATACTTGTGTTGATCCATTTTCACTTCCAGAATGACGAGATCACTCTGAGAATGCGATGAAAACATTCCGCAGGCTATAACGCTCCCTCTTGCAGCCTTCTATGATTGCCGCGGGGTGTTCACGTTCAGACGTTTAACACCGATGGAGCAAAAAACGTGACTCCTCTGAAAGATTCCATATTTCACCACTCAATGGACGTCCAGTTGCGGTATTACCAGGCAACATTCCAGCCTTCGTCATCCATGAACGCTGTATATTTTAACTACGGCTGCACGCGAACAGTTTAGGTGGTGGTGGTGGTTAGTGTTTAACGTCTCGTCGACAACGAGGTCATTAGAGACGGAGCGCAAGCTCGGGTTAGGGAAGGATTGGGAAGGAAATCGGGCGTGCCCTTTCAAAGGAACCATCCCGGCATTTGCCTGAAACGATTTAGGGAAATCACGGAAAACCTAAATCAGGATGGCCGGAGACGGGATTGAACCGTCGTCCTCCCGAATGCGAGTCCAGTGTGCTAACCACTGCGCCACCTCACTCGTTTGAACAGTTTAAAAAATTAGTTGTTTCCAAAGTACTTCCACCTTGGCCCAAAAGCCAATGATCATGCCCTTTCGAATGCCAGATAGACAGTTCCGTTTCCGCAGTAAGTCAACGACAGCGCTGTTTTCCGTGTGTCTATGCCCTCCCCCCTTCCCCTACACCCTTCACACTGGGTGACAAAAGACATGGGATACCTGCTGATGTCGTGTCGGAACTCCTCTTTCCCGGTGTTGTGCAGGAACACGCCGTGGCATGGACTCAACAAATCGTTCGAAGTCTCCTGCAGAAATGTTGAGCCATGTTGCCTCTGTGCCATCACAGTTGCGAAGTTGTTGCCGGTGCAGGATTTTATGCAGTGACTGATTTCTCGATTATGTCCCACAGATGTTCAACAGCTTTCATGTTGGTGGGGGCAAAATCATTCGTTCGAATTGTCCAGAACGTCTCTCAAACCAATGGCGAGCGATTGTGGCCTTATGACATAGAGCATTGTCATCTATAAAAATTTCATGGTTGTTTGCAAACATGAAGTCCATGAATACCTCAAAATGGTCTGCAAGTTGCCGAAAATAACTAGGAGACAGTCCATTCTACGTAAACGCCAAAGGACAAGGATGGTACGCAACAATGGAAGAACACGGTGTCTTTACCTTTCATTAGTAAGGTTACAAATCGAACAGGCAAAATTTTGCTGAAACATAAAATGAAACCGGTATTCAAACCTACCAGAAAAATAGGACAAGTACTTCGTTCTGTTAAAGATAGAAGGCCGCCATTATCATCTAGCGGTGTGTATAAAATTCCGTGTACCTGTGGCAAGATCTATATTGGTACTACGAAAAGAGGTGTGAATACGAGGGTCAAAGAGCACAAAAGGCTTTGCCGTCTGGGAAAAATAGATAAATCGGCCGTTGCCGAACATGCAGTTCAGTCCGGTGACCATGTAGTTAAGTTTTCTGAAACTACAGTTTTAAGTGCTACCACGAACTATTATCCACGACTGTATAGGGAGGCTATCGAAATTTATAAACATGAAGATAATTTGAATAGAAAAGAAGAAGCCTTGAAATTTAGCGAGATACGGACAGTGGCGTTACAGAATCGATGAGTGATTTTTATCTATGACGGACTATTATCGATAGTTACATTTTATCTTTGACTAGTTTTCTCTCTGCTACTATGTGCAAGCTAGACCACGCCCACTTTCCTCAGTATTTAGGCCGCTCTCCGACTTCCGACTCGTCAGTCGGCAGGACTCAACAGGACCAGCCATACCTCAGAGGATGTCCAACGTAGTATTGGACGAAACGTTAGGAATAGAAGTATTCCATGGACCACGGCCATATAACCCGGAAGAATTATCAACAACAGTACCACCCGGTCGTGAAAGCCTTCATTGTGTGACCAGATCTGATTGACTTGGTGAAAGAACACCACATTACTATCATCTCACTTCCTACACACTGCACCCACAAACAGCCGCTTCTAGATAAGACATTCATGGGACCTCTGAAAACATACTACAGCGAGACAATAAGAGTATTGTTGCATCACAATGGGCGTCCTCTCACACCTTACGACGTTATGGAGGTTTTTGGCTAAGCCTACTTTCGTACCCAATCAGCTGAGAGATCAATAAACGAATTCAATGTAACTGGATTATACCCTATGAACCGTTTCATCTTCACCGACGCTGATTTCATAGCTGTTGAGTTGATTGCAGTAAAATCTGGCTCCACAGTGGAACGTAGACCTAATGTTTCTGTATCAAATGCTCCTCTACTTGCTATCTCTGGACCATCGCCATTATCTGCTTCTTCTCCGAGTTATCCTGATGCACAGTCACAAAAGGCTCTACCTATGCCAGTTGATAAAGCCACTGAAATACCGAGAAGTTCTCCAGGGATTTCGACAAATGCATTTTCCCATCCGACATATCTCCTGTTCCCAACATTAAGGATGGAACCACTTTGCGGGGACGAAAAGCAGCAACTGCCACATCACTGGAACGCAATACAAAGATCAGTTGATAAAGTTGCTTGACAAAAGTGCTGTCAAGAAGAGGTCACTGAGATCCTCTGGGTTCAGAGGTGCAAAATCCAAAGACATAAAAAAAAAATTGTTCCACGAAACTATCTGATTCATCATCGGACTCTTCCGGCTCCTGGAGCCCTCATCTTGTGGACAACGATAATGACCTTGACGTGAACGATGGGGATACACCGGACTCAAGCGACGCAAGTTGCATGTTTTGTGATGAAAAGTTCTCTCAAGACAGGCGATGAGAGGTGTGGATTAAATGCGATATGTGTGAAATGTGGGCAAACGTAGACTGTGTTGGCCCTGAAGGAGCCACTTACGTTTGTGTTTGCGATTATTGTAAACAATTAAAGATTTCATGCATAAATATACGAAAGCTGCTTTTTGTATTGTTTTAACCCATTTCACTAAAATATTTCAAAAGATGTCTCTCACCTTTTTGTGGATTCCAGATTTGCACCCCCTTTTTAAAGTTCCATTTTACAAGCTTTTTGTAAATCTTGGTTTTCGAATAGAAATAACGGATACTAATCATTGTAATATATAAGAAACTATTAGCCTCGACTGCGGTAATGAAACCAACCTTTACCTAGGTTTCAGCCCAAATAATTGAGCCTTCTTCAGAAGATATACCTGAAGCTATAATTTGTCTAAGAGACCATGGTCTAGAAATAAAACTAAAACATTTCTAGACCATTCCCTCTTAAACAAATTATAGACTCAGGTATATCTTCTGAAGAAGGCTCAATTATTTGGGCTGAAACCTAGGCAAAGGATGATTTCATTACTGCAATCGAGGCTGATAGTTTCTTATACATTAGATTATCACGATTGCTGACTGGGCCGCAATGTTGAAAGTACTAATCATTGTTTCGCCTCTCGTCATTTCTTAAAAGTCGTTATAGTTGTTAAGAGTATAAAATCTAGAATGTTTACAAAAGAAGGTACCTTTAAGTTGAAAGCAAAAAAGAGGGTGTCCATATTTACACCTTTCCCTCTACTATACGGTGACATTCTTTGCCGTAAATCCCATTTACGTTAGGGAGCTGACGTTTCTTGAAAACAAGAAGTGATCGAGCTTCTAAAGCAACTGGCAGGTGTCTGTGCAAGGTAGAATTATATCTTCCCTTGAAAGGAGTTGGTAAGAGGTGCATATTTTCTAAATAAGTAGTAGGTAAGAGAGACGATCTCTCACTTGCAGTGATTCCCTACTCGACGACAGTGCAATCAAAGGCCCCGATATTTTCCTGTCTGCGCGGCCAGGCGCTCAACAAACCATTGTTCTGCTACTACTGCGGAGTGGGAGAAACGCTTCATTTACGAACGACCTTGGGCGATCGAGAAAGGCACGACTCTGTTTCGCCGCCCAAAATTATAGTCCGACCGGTCAAAGAGATCCGCAGGTGGTGGAGACACGGCTCGGCAATTTGGAGCGCAGAAATAACAACTGTCATCAGGGCTGGCCTCATCTTTAGCGACGTAAGTGGCGGTCACACACAATCCTTTTATTAGCAGCGTGAACGCGGCCGATGACTGGTCGCTGAGCTTCGCTGTACCTGCCGTTAAGTCGAGTACCCTGCCACTCACCACTACCCAGCGTCGGAGGCCCCTGTCCACTAAATCATAAATCTAATATGGTGGATCAACTAACCGTGACTAACGCCATATTTATGTCCCGCAACAGCTCTGTACAGGGGAATGTCCAGGAACTGTTACCGATGAAATTAGTTTCACCTAGCCCGGAATTGTGTCTTGCGTAGCAAGTGAAGTGGTGTTGCGGTGAGGAATTGAACCCGTATTCGGGCTAACTAGATTTAGCTTTTACATAATTTCTTCACATTGCTTGTGATGAGTGACGGGTTGATCCCACTGAAGGGGCACCACTGATTTCCTCCCTAACCTTTCCTAATCCGAGCTTGTGCTCCGTCTCTAATGACATGTTAAGCACTAATTTTCCTTCCTTCCTCCTGGCGTATCGTCTACGGCAGTGTGAAGTGAAAATGTGAAGATACGACACAAATAAGCAATTATGGCAGTTAAAGATAAATGTTAAACCATTGTAGTGATTTACAATACAATGATTCTTTAAACTGATCACGATCTCCCAAATCACACGAATCCTACAATTCTAGTGTCAGGCAGTTAAAACCAAGATTTGATTGGTCGCAATAATTATTTACCTATGGCTCTTACCGATACTAACAACGCACTAGTAAACGTGGAACAGTGTAGTTCAAAAATGGTTCAAATGGCTCTAAGCACTATGGGTCTTAACATATGAGGTCATCAGTCCCCTACAACTTAGAACTATTTAAACCTAACTAACTTAAGGACATCACACAAATCCATGTCCGAGGCAGGATTCGGACGTGTGACCGTAGCGGTCGCGCGGTTCCAGGCTGTAGCGCCTAGAATCGCTCGGCCACTCCGACCGGCAGTTGCTCTGTAATTTTTAATCTCTTAACTGACCAAGGAATTTCTTCTTCATTTGCTGCTTTTGAAGCCATATGGATCTTGCGGGAATTTATGGTGTAAATCTTTCTGTAGACTCAGGCAGTTCTGAAGTTGTTTTTTTTTTTTAATTTGTAAAGTTCTTTGCAGATTCCTTTGTTTTGAAGTGCTAAGCGACTGTTAATCTTCTGGAAGCAGAGATTTTTGGTATGGTACTCATTTGGCTTTGTTTTAGAAGTTTTCCAAAAAATGGTCCTAGTATTACTTATTGGAAGTCCTCTTCAAGTACATGGAGTTGATTGTTCTCACCTTATTTCATTATCTCTGCGATGCCTTTTGAAGTTTCTGTTGTAGTTACCAGGAACCAATCATATGCATTTTCTAATTTGTTACTATTCCATGTTCTGAATTACTTTCGTCGAGACTTTGCTACCTGTCTTCAGGGCATCAAAAACATGGAAATCGCATTCGGAGAGGTCTAGACTGTATGGAGAATGTGTAAGGGCTTTACAGCGAAACTTATGTATCGTACTCGAACTAACCTTGGCAGCACACTGAAGCCGTCCGTCAACATTCCGGTCCCACTGTAAGCTCATTCATTTAGGCAGACACTCACACATTCATATGCCCAAGTTACTTCAACTAAATTGCTGAGGTTTCACTGGGAAGCCCTTACACATTCTCCATACTGTCCCAGTCTCTCACCATGCGATTTCCGGGTTTTTCGAGTCCCCAAAAAAGACACGTGGTTGTCGATTTGCTTCGGACGAAGAGAGGTATACCAGGGTACAATCATGTTTCCGCAGGCAACCGAAAACATTTATCCATGAAATCAATGAGCGTCTCGTCTCACATTTTGAAAACTGTACTAACTGGCAATTACTTTCGAATTACTTATTAGTTTACTTACTTTTTTCCATCTGTCTCATTTTCATTTGACTGCTCCTTGTACGTAGGAATTTCAGAAAATAACATTCGCATGACATCCTAGGCTAAAAGCATTACTCAACGAGAGTGGCACATTGTCACAAAGGAGTAAATTTACGATTTTCCTGTAGACACAACCCAGCTGCGGTGTGGATAACAAGTGTTCAAAGTGTGAGAGTGCAGTGGCTCGGCAAGTGGAAACGTGCCCCAAAGTTGAAGTAGGCGGACTGTACGATTTGTTTGGAAAAAGTAGTTAGTCACGTTCAGACGGAGGTCGATCTACGACTGAGTCGATGACGAAAATCAGTTTGCATCAATTCAGATATTCGTCACCTACGTTAAGATGTAAATGATCGTCGAATCACATCATAAGCATACAGTGACTTCTACAGGACAAGCTCTGAATGTTAACACAGGTAATATCGTACACTGAAAGCAATGACCACTCAAAACAAAATAAGAATTACACATGTGCGGCTACTGTATGACGTCTGGTTAATTAGGCAATCTGTCTGGATTATCTGGTCTATTACCGGCCCGCGTTTGTCTGCGCTCAGCCCTGTCATTTCCTCTCTGTATGATTGTCTGCTGGAAACTCTTCGTGGGTCGCTGCAGCAGTTGGGAGCTCTCCGTGGTAGGCCCTCTGAGCAACGTAATTATCTACAAAGTTTTATTGTCGAGACCACACTGCTGTCAGATGAATCTCCACAGTAAACGTATACATGCATTTCTTCATCTTGATGCCGCCATCTTACGACAGGAATAAAGTTAATGAAGGCTCTATTTAAGTTGTTCCCCCCTCCCCCACTCCCGCCTTCATCCAATGTTTCATGCCATTTTAGATGCTCGCAACGGTCGCTCTCATACAGTAATGTTGCTCCGTCCGTCCGCTTTCCTCCTAATTTCCGCTGGGCATAGGCAGTAGGCACCAGAATTTAATTTCTTTCTCAGTTTCTTCCGTGCCGAACTATCTGTTTCGTGCCTACTTGCAGAGGGGTCCCAATAAAGCTACCCAGGAGACTGGGGAGGGAGGACAATGTCGAATATTGATTACTGTAATTAATTAACAGACAGAGAAATAAAAGCAATTCACGTACCCGAGAGCAGCCATCATAAATGCACTGATCCTGCAATAGCAAAATAGAGAAACTAACACTTGAATGTTGTTTGTCACAATTGCAACTTTTAATATTGATTTCTCTTTTGCGTATTCTGCAGTGCAGACGTTGTGCGAATTGTTTTCTGTTCAGAGCAGTCGACATAACTGTCTTTGACACATTCACAAGGAACCCCATGTGAGCGAGGCCGCGAATCTAATTTTTAGAAAGGATCATTTGAAACCGTTGCATCAAAAATTACGACAGGAAAAAATATTAGCTGTTAATGACTCACTATGTACATTAGGAGGGCTACAGAAAGTGTGTGTAGAGATCAACATTCTATGGGGTGTATGTATTACACTTCAGGGAATGGGCGTCGTCGACATTCAAGAAATGTCCAAACAAACCATTAACCTGCACGATGGACACCGAACTAAAAACGGCGCTCCACATCGAACATAGAGGTTCGCACCTTCAAGATTGACGGCGATCTCCTTGGGAATTACAATCCGTCCGGAACGTTCAGCTAGATACCCACTCTTAAAGAATGCATGTAGAGTCATATTGGTTTAACCAGGTGATGACAGCTGACAGAAGGTGATGGTATGCAACCGAATGCGAAACAGTATGTCGTGGTGCTTATTGTGAAACTAGCTAGCCTTTAAGGTGAAGCTGCAGATAGTGCGATAATATGTGTTACAGGCACAGAAAAAACGAACATCCAGAGGCTTAATTTGTCCAGCGGTTCCAGGCTGTATGTATTGTAATGTCACATTCTTTTCACGAGCGACAGTCTGTTCTAAAGGAGTGTAATTTTTATTACCAGACCAGAAATGAAGTAAAGGCAAGTTATTTTGACCAGCTATTGATCAAAAGCAGTTCTCATACCACAGCTGTAATTCTCTTACTCCCACTTTTCCACACTTGCTTGCTGTTACTTAAATATTCCGTAATGCTCTTGTAAGATTACGCGTACGTGAAAGAATGGGGACAGAGCACCTCTAACTTCTCGCAGCGCTGTAAATAATTTTCCAGCTAATTTACCATCCAGATTAACAGTCAGCATAATTGTATACGAATCAATTAAGGCATTGATATTAGTTGATCTTGATACAACTCTTTTGGTACCACTAATTTCCAGGGTTCCTTTTGTATACACTTCCTCTTCAAATCTCGATTGGTCATAGTTGAAAACAAGTTCCGTACTGAACGATGGGATACGTTTGTTAACCTCATCTACATATTTTTGGGCCGGTACCGCAGTTTCCTGAACAGCTTTAAGTTGAAGCGTTGGTTGAAGTTTCGTTATCCAACGTCTTCCAATTCTGGTAACACTGTTTGAACTCATGCAACCATCCACTGATTCTCTTGAAATTACTGCGATCTATTTCGCATGCAGTTTCATGCGCATAACGTATTATCATGCACATCCCGTAAACTGTATCGAGCATTCTTGAAACGCACAAATACCAGTTTTTGTAACAAGTGCGCCTTGTCTTCCCTTGATTGTCCGTAGTTTTTTATACACGGTCGTACTGCTGGGGACTTATTCTAAATCTGTTCGTAATTGATTTTTTCCAATGCTGCGAATGATTTTCCAAATACCTAGGGAACAGGTGATAGACACTGGGTGCCAAGTCAGGACTATAGGGTGGGTGAGTGATTATGTTCCACTGAAACTGTTGCAGGAGAGCAACGGTTTGCCGAGCGATGTGTGGACGAGCGTTGTCATGCAGAATGTGTACGCCCTTGCTCAACATTACTCTTCTCCGGTTCTGAATTGCCCGTTTGAGTTTTTTCAGAGTCTCATAGTACCTGTCAGCGTTAATTGTGGTCCCAGTGGACATTAAGTCGACCAACAATACCCCTTTCCGATCCCAAAAAACGGTTGTCACGACTTTACCGGCAGATTTTGTTTGTTTGAATTTCCGCGGCTTTGGCGAAGAAGGATGCTGCCACTGGGGTGATTGTTGCTTGGTGTCAGATGTAAAGTGGTATGCCCAGGTTTCGTCACCCGTCACAATTGAGTCCAGAAAGTTGTCCTGTTCGGCTGCAAGGCGGCGAAGAAACGCGCGGGAAGCGTCAACTCGTTGCCGCATGTGCTCCTTAGTCAGCATGCGTGGCACCCATCTTGCGCACACCTTCCGGTAATTCAATGTTTCCGTTAAAATTCTGTGAGAGGTGCTTAGGGAAACTTCAGGAACCAACGTGCAGAGATCATCCAGGGTGATCCGCCGATCTTCACGCATGCTTTCATCAACCTTCAACACTGCCTCCTCAGAAAGTGACGGTCTCCCGCTCCTTCGTTCGTTGTGAATTTCGGTCCGACCAGCTATAAACTCTCTACACTACTAACGTACATTTTTGACATCCATACACGACTCACCATAAACTTCCGTCAATTGGCAATAGATTTCAATCGGCGCAGTGCTCTTTGCGTTCACAAACCGAATAACTGAGCGCAATTCGCACTTGGCTGTAATATCCAACGGGAGCTCCAGTCTCAACGGCTGCCAAGCCTAGACTGAGCGCCTCAGTGCGGCGTGCGCATGCTTACACACAGCGCGTGAAACACTCTTCATAACACTGTAACCAACTGCCACACAAACAGAGTTCTGTACTTATAAAGAAATAGGAGACCTTACTTTTGGGATTACCCTCGTACGTTAATACGACACGATCACTGTTCGTTGAGATGGGCAGAATCACGATTCAGAATTGAGTTTACAGTAGTCCATCCAACTATTAGGACGGTGAATTCACCACTCCCTAGACGAGCCTTTTTGGATGCTTTCTGTAGGAGCCTGCCAGATGCGGCATCCTACGTGGGTGTAGGACAGTCGAGCACAGATGCGGAAGAGTGGTGCGCCAAGGCGCAAATAAGACAACATACAATTACCAGTCATTTATTTCGCAGACTTCTTCTTCCACTGCAGCCTAGCAACGGCCGTGCTGTGTCTACGTTGCACAGAGGCTCTGGATATCGTGTTGATGCCTGGCGAGGAGTCTGTTGGCAGAGACCCTGGCAGGAGGGTCCGGCGAGTGGCGGCGCTCTGCAGGCTGGAGTGGCTCCGGATGTCTGTTGGAGCCTCCGTACTCTCGATGAGTGCAATGGGACTTAGGCTTGGCCCCATAAATCTGCATGCCCCTGTTGTCGGTTGTCATTATGTGTAGGCGGAAGACCCAACAGAGACTTGGACTGCCCAAGACGTGGTCCCAGCTTACAGCCAGGAGCGGCGGCACGTTCGCCCTGCTCCCAACTGGAACAGCCTCCAGAAAGCCAGACTGGTTTTTCATTCCTGGAAGATTGGTCATCGCTCATCTCTGGGCAGTTACGAGTGTGACCGGCAAGAATGCAGCTCACAGAGTTGAAGTTCCCTCCACAGGCAGATAGCTGCACTCCAGGATGGCGACGGCTGTATTAATCAGAGTCATCTCACAACTAGTGGAGCTGATCTTGGTATCAGTGATGTTGATGGAGAGGCCACAGTCTGAGAAGGAGTGGAAGGAAGACGAGGGTTTTATATCAGTCGATGACGTAATGCCCCTGTACTGGTGACCAAATTGCTCCCGTTTTCCTAGCTTGTCAGTGTTCTGGGACAATCTAATGTTTAGTTGCAGAGCTTCAGAACGTCTATTATTCGAAGTTTCCAGACTGAAAGGTGTTCTTGCCCCGTTGACGGAACAGAATTGTCAGTTGTGAACTGTCGTCAAGGTGGTGAATTAAGTATCCCTGACGCTCTCTCACTCAAAGTCTGAGGCAATGAACTCGCTCCTTGTTTGTACTTTCCCTCTTGGCTCTTCCAAGTGTTGACAATGATAACGCCATCGTTCCATACTCGACGGGCGGGCTACTCGTAGCATTGTCCCAATCGGTTTCAGCAAAATATTTATTCCTCGCTTAATTACTATAATGCTCAACAACATTTAGAATACATACGGACATCATTTTGAACACATCTTTCACTTGAGGTGATTTAATGTACCACGTGTTCCACAAACAGTCGTTTACTGTATCATAGTGGCCATAATTACGCTTTGAATGCAATTATATTTTCTTGTTCAAAGATTGTGAGGTTTGTGCGTGATCCTTCGCTGCTATTTTAAAATCTGAAATATCTTTACGACTGAGTATGCACTCTGCAATCGGCACCGTGTTGTCTCGCGTGGTGTCATAGATTACTGCCTACATCAGAGATACTAACTTTCCTAAACTATTTTTACAATTTCAAAAATTGCAGACGGTAGTACGCATCGTCTTTTTCTTTGCTGTTTTGCAGAACAAACGGTACGTCAGCAGCTGCAGGTGTACAGAGAGAACTGGTAGTTCATTACTTTATAACCCACGTGATTGCCTCGTGTCTTTCCATTTCATACTTCTCAACAGAAAAGCCGGGTCACTTCCACGTTACTGATACTAGTCTGTATGCTTACCTCGACCTACTATGTTCGTAGAAATTACTTAAGTTTCCATTTATGCCCATATTATTATGTTGCGTTGAGTGAGCGACTCGTATTTTTCCCTTGCTCCCTTCCTTTAAAAATATTATAGCCAGACAGTGTTACCATTTTGTGTTAAGTGTAAGGGATCCGTGATCCCACGAACATACATATTATTATTCGACACCCACGTCCATAGCAGACCGGAGTCGATGGTCGAACGCTGCAGGAAGCAGTGAGATTAGTGTAGAATGAAAGCAGTACTAGTAAGACTGGCAAAAAAAATAAAAAAATGGCGGTCGAGCTGAGTACGGTGTTCAAAAATGGTTCAAATGGCTCTAAGCACTATGGAACTTAACATCTGAGGTCATCAGTCCCCTAGACTTAGCACTACTTAAACCTAACTAACCTAAGGACATCACACACTCACACACATCCACGCCCGAAGCAGGATTCGTACCTGTGACCGTAACAACAGCGCTGTTCCGGACTGAAGTGCCTAGAACCGCTCGGTCACAACGGCCGGCTGAGTACGGTGACAATGGCGGATGTGCCAAGTGAGGAGTAAATTGTAAATTCACCGGAGTGTGACAATTAAGAGCGTCCCCTGATCGTCGTGTGGTTGACCCTCATCAGTACCGATTGCTAGTGATATAAAACCAAAAGTGACAAGTGCCGAATTACGTGTTTCGCGTCAACCGCGTCGGCCAGCATCAACCATGGATATCAGTGAGGATTGTTGTGAATGTTAACCATCATCATTGCTCATGATGAACTACTTAAAATCAGCAACCAATAAAAGATATAACCGTAACTAAACGTGTAAGGCGAAGGTAGCAACTGCCTCAGAATTTGTGCATTAACAGAAAATACATATCACAACCTTTGTGGTCTTTAATAACAGAAAAACTTTCAATCATTAATTATTCCATCTCAGAACAGCCGCACTCTGTTGAAATACCCCCGAAACCACAACAGAAAAACCGATGGCCTTTCATCCATTAAGCACACTGCCACACATTCATAATATCGTAATTAGCCGGCCGGAGTGGTCGAGCGGTTCCAGGCGCTACAGTCTGGAACCACGCAACCGTTACGGTCGCAGGTTCGAATCATGCCTCGGGCATGGATGTGTGTGTTGTCCTTAGGTTAGTTAGATTTAAGTAGTTCTAAGTTCTAGGGGACTGATGACCTCAGCAGTTAAGTCCCATAGTGCTCAGAGCCATCATAATTAACTGTTTGGCGGGCTTCGGTAAATCACACAAAACCCAATAAAGGGATATAGGATAAAGAAGAGGGATTTTGTAGGACGTGTTCCAGGATGCGTATATTATCTGATACGAATGTAACATGGGAGTAAGTGCTTTACGCAATGATATCAGGAATTCGCACAGTATTAAAATACACACATCAAACAAAAGAAAAAAAAATGTTTTGCATCACCCCGGTTCCCAGAAGTCCTAAAGATAGATGTTGAATGAGGATATTGCATCACAGACACAGTCCCTTTGAGTCTTCAGAGATGTCATACAAAGACGTAAACAGCCATGCATGAGCAACACCTATTAGACGGAGCGGTCCGGCAGCCGATCAGTTACAGTCATTCCACCAGGAAGGAGGTACGCGGCTCGTGCTGTTTGTAGTTCAACCATCCGTAGACGGTCAATCCCGCTGTTCGATCAAGTCCGCATTGTTACTTTGTGCCAGGAAGGGCTCTCAACAAGGGAAGTGTCCAGGCGTCTCGGAGTGAACCAAATCGATGTTGTTCGGACATGGGGGAGACACAGAGAGACAGGAACTGTCAATGACATGCCTCGCTCAGGCCGCCCTAGGGCTACTACGGCAGTAGATGACCGCTATCTAAGGATTATGGGTCGGAGGAACCCTGACACAACGCCACCATGTTGAATAATGCTTTCGTGCAGCTACAGGACGTCGTGCTACGACTCTATTCTGCATGACACGCAACTTCGCTCCCGACGTCCATGACGAATACAGGCAAGTATCAATGAAAGAGGATGTGCTACTGGGTATTAGAGGTACCGGTGTGTATAGCAACCATGACACCATGCAACGCGGTACAGATGGGCCTAAAAACATGTCGAATGGACCACTCAGGATTGGCACCACGTTCCCTTTACTGATGAGCGTCGCATATGTCTTCAACCAGACAATCATCAGAGACTTGTTTGGAGGCAGCCTGGTCAGGCTGAACGCCTTAGACACACTGTCCAGCGACTGCAGCAAGGTGGAGGTTCCCTGCTGTTTTGGGGTGGCACTTTGTGGGACCGACATACCACGCTGGCCGTCATGGAAGGCAGCGTAACGGCTGTACGATACGTGAATGCCATCCTCCGACCGATACTGCAACTATATCGGCAGCATATTGGCGAGGCGTCCGTCTTCATGGACGAAAATTCGCGCCCCCATCGTGCACATCTTATGAATGACTTCCTTCGGGATAACGACATCGCTCGACTAGAGTGGTCAGCATGTTCTCCAAGCATGAACCCTATCGAACATGCCTGGGATAGATTGAACAGGGCTGTTTGTGGATGACGTGACCCACCAACCACTCTGAGGGATCTACGCCGAATCGCCATTGAGGAGCGGCACAATCTGGACCAACAGTGCCTTGATGAACTTGTAGATAGTATGCCACGACGAATACAAGCATGCATCAATGAAAGAGGATGCGCTACTGGGTATTAGAGGTACCGGTGTGTACAGCAATATCGACCACCACCTTTGAAGGTCTCGCTGTATGTCGATACAACATGCAATGTGTGGTTTTCGTGAGCAATAAAAAGGTCGGAAATGATGTTTTATGTTGATGTCTATTCCAGTTTTCTGTACAGGTTCCGGAACTCACGGAACTGAGCTGATGCAGAACTTTTTTTGATATGTGTACATCGATAATTACGTTAAATGCACAGCCTGATTAGTAATATCGGACAGTAGTGAGATGGTGAACAACATGGCGTTAGACTGGCCGCTAAATTCAACTCCCAAACTCCTTAAAGGTCGTACTGCGGGTTGATAATCTCTTGAAGATTAAAGAGACTAGAGAGAGGAATTTGTGGGAAAATTATAGGGGCAACAAGGGACAGGGGCGCTTCGGTGACCTCTTACTTCATGGCGATGCTTATGTCGATTTGCTACGTCTTGTAGGCTGCTTCATTGCTCCTCACGGATGTAGTTGTGCTCTCTGTTCCAGAACGGTGGCGTTCAACTGTGGTCGACATAAGGGAGCTTCTGTCCATTGTAATGGACAGCAAAAGTTATCATGGTTCAAAGTGGCAAGTGCCAAGAGCCGACCACGATCTCCGTTGTGTTCCAACTGCTCCATCTAATTTTAACCCTGAAGTTCGGGGATGTGAGCTGACGCACCTGTGCACAGGGATTTTATGACCTCACAGTGATCACACTTAAGTAAGCTCTCAATCTCAATATACTGCTCTTACATCAGTTGTTGCGAAGGGCATGGCCTATTTCTGTCTACCAAGACACACAGTACAGACATACCTTCTGTCTACGCAGGTTCCTCATCCTTCCTTGGCGCCAACCAACAAAAGAGCGATAGATTTTCATGTCAGTGTGTTTTCTTGAGGAAGAAGACGTCGTTCAAATTTCAAACGGTTATTATTAGGTTGTCACCATTTTGGGGGAAATAAGTAAATCCTCTCATAGTGTTCTCATGAGATATCACATTCTTAAATATTGCTCTTCAGTGCGTAAGATACGTAAGATCCCTTTCTTTCCGATTTTTTTCTGTTGGTATAATTCGCGTATGGGTTTTTACATACTTCGAAATAAAATCAGCACCAAAATTTTAAGTTCAGCAGCGTTTTAGTCGTAAATATTGGGTCGAGACTCTGTAGGATTTTTAATTCATACGAGGTGCGACAATAAAGTAATGAGATTGATGTGAAAAAAAATGTTGCTTACCATTTATAATCAAGTTTAGTGTTGTCTCCTTCAAAGTAGTTTCCTACTGATTGCACAAACTTTTTCCATCGCTTGTGCCATTGATGGTAACATTTCTGGAACTCATCTTCTGTAATATCCTCCAAGACCCTCGTCACAGCTTTTTGGACATCTTGTGTTGTTTGAAAATGGTGTCCCTTGACCGCCGTTTTGACTCTTGGAAGTAGAAAAAAGTCGCACGGAGCGATATCTGGTGAATAAGGTTGCTGTGGTAGTACGGAAATTTTTTTAGGTTAAAAATTGCTGTACTGACAGAGCAGTATGGGATGGTGCATTATCGTGATGCGGAATCCAGTTATCGGCAATGTTAGCATGGACACGAATAACTCTTTCATGGAGTCTTTCTAAAATTTCTTTGTAGTAAGATTGGTTAATTGTTTGTCCAGGAGGTACCCACTCTTTATGAACAATTCCCTTGGAATCAAACAAGCACACAAGCATGCATTTCACTTTTGACTTTGACATGCGAGCTTTCTTTGGTCTGGGTGATTCCTTTGAGCACCATGATTGATTTCTGTTTGCTCTAACAGATCGGCTGCCACATTTTTCCGTGTTTCTCGCTGTGTAAGATTTTTGGGACCATTGTTGCACAAATCTTTCTCATACCAAGATCTTCAATTATTATTAGACGAACCGTTTCTCGATTGATGTTCAGTTCTTCTGCAATCATTTTCACGGATAATCTTCGATCACATCGTATGAGTTCACGCACCCTGGCCAAGTTGACATCCGTCCGCGAGGTTGATGGTCGGCCACTGCGCTCTTCATCTCCAACATTCGTTCTGCCTTCACTAAACGTTTTATGATAACGAAAAACTTGAGATCTTGACATAACCTCCTCTCCAAAAGCCTTCTGAAGCTTACCGTAAGTTGTCGTCTCGTTTCCACCCAATTTAACGCAAAAAGAAATGGCATAACGTTCCACAATATTATGCGATTCCATTTCCGTGACGAGAGACACAAACACATGTTAACTTATTACAGCACAACTGAGCAGTTGTATCGATGTGCCGCTTGGACTAGAAGAAGCCAGCAGGGTTGCCACATCTTGCAAGGAAAATGAGTCTCATTATTTTATACCTCGTATACAGCATAAAATGGCCAAAACTTAAATTACGTGTAATTCGAGAAATGAAGTGTCTTTACAATACAGACTCCTCTTCAACAAACTGACATTGTTTATTCGAACATGTCGTTGCTGACAATCTTCAACTCTGAGTGAGTACAAAATGACAGTAAAATGTGCAGGGGTACTTACTTCTCAGGGTAGAGAGATATATAGTTCGGTTTTCTGGCAACAGAGCTCAAGTGACCATAAGCAGTACATCCCGTCTCAAGGTCTCAACTACACAAAAATGGGCCAGCTGTGATTAGGACTCGCGTACTGAGGACAGTGTGTAGACAGTTCACCCATTCAGGGAATCGAGAATTTCGACCATATTTGCCGGCCGCTGTGGCAGAGCCGTTTTAGGCGCTTCAGTCTGGAACCGCGCGACTGCTACGGTCGCAGGTTCGAATCCTGCTTCGGGCATGGCTGTGTGTGATGTCCTTCAGTTAGTTAGGTTTAGGTAGTTCTAAGTTGTAAGGTACAGATGACCTCAGATGTTAAGTCCCACAGTGCTCAGAGCCATTTGAACCATTTTTTCGACCATGTTTGCCTGTTATCGACATTAATACTGTCGAGTTATGGTCCCAAGGACTCCAAATTTTTCGAGAATGTTTTAATTTAAATAATATAAAAGTGACATGAAGTCATACAGGAGGCAGGCGACCATTACTATAATAATCAGCTGTTCTCCATTCAAGCTGACTTGATCACAGTGGTAAAAGTCAAACACCAGGCAGCGAATGACTTTATTGCTCATATGACGCGTTTCGGAATTTATTCGTCATCAGAAGACAGCAAAAGCATTCTTGTGCACACGTTTTCAATAACACTATTTTATAATTTCAATTTTGATTTGACATATTTTTATCTGCTACTGTAATTGATCGTTTTGACTTGAGTGTTAATGCCCATTTCATAAAGCACAATCTCCATTCTCCCTCAAATATTTTCTTTTTTTCTCCTCCTCCGTTCATCTTTTCGACCAGTTGCAATGAGAACACGCTCCAGTGATCTAGCTCTAGTTCCAAATTAGTGTACATCTTTTCATAGCATAAATATTTTAGCTCTTTACTGCGATTTGTCAGTGTCATCTCCCCAGCAGACATGCAACAGACGACAGCCGTTCCGTAACCTTTTGGCTCGTTAGAGCAGGCTGTCCTCGCAGGAACCTCGCGTGACTGATCGCAGGTCAGTGTCCACACACAAACACACACACACACACACAAACACACACACACACACACACACACGCGCGCAGAGGTAGGTAAAAATAAAAATACTCTGGTTTTTCAGCTGCCGAACTCGTCACGAAATACCGCTCTGTCTGTCCCTCCCCGCGTGTGAGTCTTTCCCTTTCAAATTAAATGAGGGTAGCGATTACCTGTCATCTCCTGAGGCAGTGCGCTCAACACCAGCTGACTTAGCCCAGACAACTAAGTCCTCATTACCAATGCACTGGATAGAATTGAAGTATACAATGTGTGTGTGTGTGTGTTGTGTATATGGAGGAGGATGAGTTGAGGTGAGGGTGGAGCAGGTTGTTAGAAACGTATAGGTCCTCGTTTGCATTTATTCGAACCACAGGAACTGAAGTTCTTAGCAATTTCTTAAGATATTTCGACGTCTGTATCCTTCCCTTGTATTCTTTCTTCTTTTATCGTACTTGTCAGTTACTGCTTTCATAGTTACAATGATTTATTTCATATGTGATATGCAGATAACTACAAATCAGCTGTTGCAGCCTAAAATGACCCGTAATGTAAGAGTGCATGCATTGTCACACTGCTTGACTTAACGAAGTATTTTTTCCAGTAATTTTCTATGTGATGGGCTCGAAGAACTGAAGATACCTCTTACAGGTATTATGTAATAAAGCCCAGATCGCTGCTGGAGTAGTTTAATGATGTATTTATTATGATGAGTGCATTTCGATTCGAATGCTATCTTCATACCATCTGCCAAAGTTACGTTTTTTTATTATAATGTTCGTTAATCGAATTTCCAATTATACAAATTTGGTACGCCCCTTATGTCATCAGGGGTGTTGTCATTCCGTATCATTTTACAGCGTGGTGTAAATTGAGGACTGTTATGCCGTAAGCTGTTTTCTGGTTTGCTCCTGTTCCCTGTTACTCGCCCTTTTTTGAAATTTTCGTAATTCGACCTTTTACCGCCAGACATGACAGACTGACAGTTGGCCAAAGTTGTTGCATGGTTACAGTTGCTGTGGAGACGAATCCAATGATGTGTAACAGTAAAGTCCTTGAAGGTCAACGAAGGTCACAAAGGTCGCATGAATGTCCATTTAAAGATGGTGTTCGAAGTGAAGGCCATTGGTATCAATGCAGTGCTGCACTCTTCTTATCATGCACTGAGTGGTATTCCTTACCACATCGGCACTTATCGAAGCACATGCTCTGTTAATTCTCTCTCACACATCTTCAGACGTATTTGGAACGTCTTTATAAATAATGTCTTTTACGAACCTCCACAAGAAAAAATTCAGAAGCGTCAAGTCTGGCGAACGAGCCGGCCACGACACATCTCCGCGTGCAATCCAACGACTTCGGAATTGTGTCTGCAACTCAGTACTAGCCATCAGCGAAAAATGTGCCGGACACCCATCGTGTTGATACCACATTCTGTTCCCTGCACCTACAGGTATTTCTTCCAATAACAGACCTAATGTTTCTTTCAGGAATGTGGTGTACTTCCTACCATTAAGATTTCCTTCGATGAAATAGGGGCCTATAATTCTATCCTCCAGAATCCCACATTCACCGACCACGGTTTTTAGTGTGCAACTTGCCGCAGCCAACATGGATTTTCAGTTGTCCAATAATGCATGTTACGCAAATTAACATTTCCATGGTTTGTGAATGTAGCTTCGTCAGTAAATAAAATCATTTTAATAAATGTGTCTTCCCTCTGAATCTGAAGTTGAGCCCATCGGCAGAATTCAATGCGACGCATACAATCCGTACCAGTTAATTCTTGGTGGAGACTGATATGGTAAGGATGATATTTATGGCGATGCAGAACACGAACAACACTACTCTGTCTCATGCCGGATTCCCTTGCGATTTGACGCGAACGAACACAAGGATCTCGAACCACAGCGGCATGAGTACCACTTTCAGTTTCCTCGTTAGTAACTTTCCTTTGTCGGATATGTTTCCGATGCGTTACAGATCCAGTTGTTTTCAATTTATCATAAACATATTTAAATGCACGAATTGTAGGGTGAGTACGCTGAGGATACATTTCAGGGTATAAGTCCCTAGCTCTCTCTGAATTTCGTTGGCATTCTCCGTAAATGAGGAGCATACCGACTTCTTCTTCGAAGGTATACACTATTCACATTCTCTTGATTCGACAACACTAGTCTTACCGTTCCTATTAGTGTTGTATGGCGAAACCGTTGAATGGTGTTTACATGTCAATGGCACATTAGATGGATATGCCGTATTCAGCGAATATTAACTATTTGCACAATAAAGGAGAGAGAATTGTCAGAGCATGTGCTTCGATGAGTACCGAAGTGATAATGAATACCACTCAATCCATGATAAGAAGATTGCAGCATTGCATTGATACCAATGGTCATCACTTCGAATACCTTCTGTAAATGGACGTTCATGCCACCTTTGTGACCTTCGTTGACCTTCAAGGACTTTACTGTTACACATCATTGGATTCGTCTCGACAGCCACTATCTGAAAATAAAGTACCAAACCATAACATCCCATTTAAAGAAACAAGGTTTATCGTCATATCTCTGAAGCGACCCAGCTAGCAACAAAAAACCAGCATCATATTATGGCCCCAGTTGTCCCGAGTAATTTTTGTCCGACAAACTTTTCAGCTCCTATCAAGGATACCTCCCTAAAACCTTGATCAGAGCCTGGGAATTGGAACCATGTTTAACTTGTGACAGACAAACACATGAAGGCCTAATGCAGTTTCAGGTTTCTGGTTATGTGTTAACGCTTGGGATCTGCGTGAGACATCTAATTATTGGCTAGTTTGCAAGTATTTATAAATAAATATGGACAGTAATATCTAGTACCTATCTTTACGAGCATAAAAACACACATAACACTAAGACAAGAACACGTCATTCGAATGTTTGTATGTTTACATGAAAATGCAGTTTCCTTAATGCGCAAATCAAAGATTACAAACCTTCTAAATATATTACAGACGTTGTGCAAAAATATATTTAGGATCTAGCTACATGAAATTCAGATAAAATTTCATGGGAACTCATTTGGAATTGAGCATTAATTTACATAAATATTTATAAATATTTTCTAATTTGTCACTCAGAGTATGGTTTGTACTTAACATTTTTCTGAAAATTTCGATTCTCAACCAAATTAACTTCATATAATTTACTAAATGTTTTGTGTATCATCAGGACGCTATGTATACAGCTGAATGAAACGCTTATTTATTTTCATGCTGAGCAATTATTGTTGTTTATGCGGTATGAGTTACTAAACTTTGAGCATGTAATTTCTGTAATTTTCCCCTGTTTGGTCTGTGCACCAAATGTGCAAACGTGGCATCGTTGTGTATATATATTGTGCGAAAGTTTATGTCTTATTTTTTTGGCTATGGAAATTTATTACTGATGTGAGAATGCTGAAGTTTTTTGGTATGTTCTGGAACATCTTTCCAACATTAAGCATTCAGGTTGTTAACCATTCTCTTTATTTACTTCCGGAGGACTGTTCCTATATATCTTATTTTTCTCGATGAGGTGATCCTGTTAAGCGTTGAATGCTTTCATTTCTCTGTTCATGCCAAGCTCACGGGGTAGTAATTTTATACTTAAGAGAGTCAGACTGTTCTGTTGTATGAAGTTTTCAGTATGTATAAAAAGTTTTCAACTTATAAGTTGACTAAATCAGTGAAATTTTACTCAATAATAAACTATTACAACCGAATTAATTGCTGTTCATATAATTATGTACATTGCATGGAGTATGCTGCAATACAATTTACATTTACGCATATAGTTCAAAGATTTTTAGTGATTATGGGACTGTATCATGTTCTTTAGTTGTTAGCAAAGAAAGACCATCTGGGGCAAGTTCTTGCCCGATTTACTTCAACATAAGTTTCAATCAGTAACGCACTTGCTGCGCTGTTTTACTTCTGCTTTTATTTTGTAAACTAAGGTACATAAACTCATTTATCCCAAAGCCATTATAGCGTAAAAGTTTTCTCCTTCACCTTCCTTATCGCGCTAGTCTGTTGTATAAGAAACTGTTCTTATTTTTTCTGTAAAGCTATACAGAAATGTTGTTGTAATTCATCAGAAAATTCCAATTTATTCTGGGCAATCTTCTAAACTGTTCCTGAAGGGAATCTTTTCCATTCTTCGTTCAAGAATCCGTTACACAGTTCAAGGTACAATAAAATACTCTCAGCCTGATGCCATGAATGTTATGCTTTTGTCCCTACCGTTGTAATGAGATGTATCTGTGTAAATGTGACATATAAACGTTTATGTTGCTAAAAACAGTAGAAAGATTTCCTAGGGAAAAGGCTCCTTCCCGTTTAACGTTACTTTCGTTTTTCCTTCTGCTGAGACATATACAGGGACATGTGCCATTCTCGTAATCTGATTTATGATGAATTACAATCAATTATTTGAAAACACCTTTACAGCCATTGGAGTCTCCTAAAGATTTCTGACACTTATTTTCATGTTACGTGTTTTGTGTTCTAGAAAACAATGTTTCAGGAAGGGTAATGCGCATTGTTAGAAAATCATCTCACCAATCACATATCGCGTCTTGCTGATTAATTCTTTTTTTTTTCGAACAGAATTTGCATCTTTTTGATTCGAAGACCGAATCAGTATTAGTACCACTAATTAAGATGGAATCTAAATGAATATTTTTCACTGTCAGTTCGCCTATCGAACAATGCTACGTGCAGCAACACCCACTGCATGATAACACTCATCGATCAGACAAGCGGTGGCTATTTTATTTTCCAGGAAAGCATGTCAGTAATTAACAGAATAATTAAATAGCTGTTGTGTGACTTTAAGTTTAATATATCACGCCATCGCTTTTGTGACGTATCCTTTAGATGGCAAACCTTTGCTTCCGCACTACATACCGCTGAGCAGAAGTAATTAACTTTATCATTTTCATTTGCTCTTTGCTGCCATGCAAAGGATACAATACAGAAAACTGGGTTGTTTTATCCTCTGTTCGTTATTAAGAACAGATTAGTATATCATACAGCTTTTTCTTGGAGTTAACAATAAAACAAAACGGCTGTACTGTTAACTGTTATTATTTCAATAGTTCGTTGTAGGGGGTGGAGGGCGAGGGAGAGGGGGAGGGGGTGTGAAGAAGCATTCATATAATTCAGAATTTGAGTTCTTAAAAAATAATGCAAATAGTAATTCTTCAAACGGAACTTTTATAAAGACCAAACGTTAATTCATGCCAAACTTTTGGTTGCTCTTCTACTACCTTTGACCATAAATTTAGGATATTACATCATAATTTAAATTAATTTTCTATATAATCTTCTTCTGCAGATGTTTAGTCAGGCAGTAGCTGCAACAACTGGTCAAGTAGGCTGTTCCTTAGCCGATTAGTAACTAACGGGGCATGAAGTAATATGAAAGTTATTGAATATCCGGGGTACATTCATAAAAATAATAGAAATGTTTATCAAAACATGCTCCTTTCCTAGAAACGCATGTTCTCGCGTCTTTTTTTTGCATTTCAACACACATATAAGTGGCTAAAATGCAAATCGAATATTGATTAAAACACGGAGCCACAAAGACGCTCTTACAATTGTGTGAAGTTCATAACTAATTATAAAAATGAAGGAAGGAGCGATGATTTTTAGTCAGATCAAAGGGAGGAGTAATTGTGTTCTGTATTCTGGCTTTGTTCTACATATTTATTTAAACCCACATTTTTTCGTATACTTTTCAGACACAACGCAACTATTTTCTCCCACAGAAATTTACTCCGCAGTTATAGGAATATTTCTAAATACAAAGTCTCTAGATAGGAGCGCTTTCTGAAAAGTAATGCCTCCGAATGTTTTACTGTATGTGAAAACTCTTAAAGCATTTTAAATAAAACAAACATTATTAACACTCAGCATCTTTATTCTTAATGTCTACATATTTATTTCTCAACAGTCGCCCTGGCGTCGAACACACGTCTCCTAAGGAGAGACCATTTCATTGACACCGTCACTGTAGAATGTTTGACATTGTTGACAGAGCCACAGCTTCTCGTCTGCTTGCACCGCTTCGTCACTACCAAATTGAAGTCCTCGATTGTGTTCTTCAATCTTTGGAAACAGATCTACATCTACATCTACATGACTACTCCGCAATTCACATTTAAGTGCTTGGCAGAGAGTTCATCGAATCTCCAATCATACTATCTCTCTACCATTCCACTCCCTAACACCGCACGGGAAAAATGAACACATAAACCTTTCTGTTCGAGCTCTGATTTTTCGTATTTCATTTTGATGATCATTCCTACCTATGTAGGTTGGGCTCAAAAAAAATATTTTCGCATTCGGAAGAGAAAGTTGGTGACTGAAATTTCGTAAAAAGATCTCGCCGCGACGAAAAGCGCCTTTGCTGTAATGACTTCCATCCCAATTCGCGTATCATATCTGCCACACTCTCTCCCCTATTACGTGATAATACAAAACGAGCTGCCCTTTTTTGCACCCTTTCGATGTCCTCCGTCAATCCCACCTGGTAAGGAGCCCACACCGCGCAGCAATATCCTAACAGAGGACGAACGAGTGTAGTGTAAGCTGTCTCTTTAATGGACTTGTTGCATCTTCTAAGTGTCCTGCCAATGAAACGCAACCTTTGGCTCGCCTTCCCCACAATATTATCTATGTGGTCTTTCCAACTGAAGTTGTTCGTAACCTTAACACCGAGTTACTTAGTTGAATTGACAGCATTGAGAATTGTACTATTTATCGAGTAATCGAATTCCAACAGATTTCTTTTGGAACTCATGTGGATCACCTCACACTTTTCGTTATTTAGCGTCAACTGCCACCTGCCACACCATACAGCAATCTTTTCTAAATCGCTTTGCAACTGATACTGGTCTTCGGATGACCTTACTAGACGGTAAATTACAGCATCATCTGCGAACAACCTCAGATTGTCACCCAGGTCATTTATATAGATCAGGAACAGCAGAGGTCCCAGGACGCTTCCCTGGGGAACACCTGATATCACTTCAGTTTTACTCGATGATTTGCCGTCTGTTACTACGAACTGCGACCTTCCCGATAGGAAATCACGAATCCAGTCGCACAACTGAGACGATACCCCATAGGCCCGCAGCTTGATTAGAAGTCGCTTGTGAGGAATGGTGTCAAAAGCTTTCCGGAAATCTAGAAATACGGAATCAACTTGAGATCCCCTGTCGATAGCGGCCATTACTTCGTGCGAATAAAGAGCTAGCTGCGTTGCACAAGAGCGATGTTTTCTGAAAAGATGCTGATTACGTATCAATAGATCGTTTCCTTCGAGGTGGTTCATAATGTTTGAATACGGTATATGCTCCAAAACCCTACTGCACACCGACGTCAATGATATAGGTCTGTAGTTAGATGGATTACTCCTACTACCCTTCTTAAACACTGGTGCGACCTGCGCAATTTTCCAATAAGTAGGTACAGATATATCGGTGAGCGAGTGGTTGTATATCAGTGCTAAGTAGGGAGCTATTGTATCAGCGTAATCTGAAAGGAACCTAGTCGGTATACAATCTGGACCTGAAGACTTGCCTGTATCAAGCGATTTGAGTTGCTTCGTAACCCCTAAGGTATCTACTTCTAAGAAACTCATGCTAGCAGCTGTTCGTGTTTCAAATTCTGGAATATTCCATTGGTCTTCCTTGGTGAAGGAATTTCGGAAAACTGCGTTCAATAACTCCGCTTTAGCGGCACAGTCGTCGATAACAGTACCATCGGCACTGCGCAGCGAAGGTATTGACTGCGTCTTGCCGCTTGTGTACTTTACATACGACCAGAATTTATTCGGATTTTCTACCAAATTTCGAGACAATGTTTCGTTGTGGAACCTATTAAAGGCATCTCGCATCGAAGTACGTGCCAAATTTCGCGCGTCTGTAAATTTTAGCCACTCCTCGTGATTTCGCGTTCTTCTGAACTTCGCATGCTTTTTCCGTTGCCTCTACAACAGCGTTCGGATCTGTTTTGTGTACCACTGGGGATCCGTTCCATCTCTTACCAATTTATGAGGTATGAATCTCTCAATTGCTGTTGCTACTATATCTTTGAATTTTAGCAACATCTCGTCTACATTTGCATAGTCAGTTCGGAAGGAATGGAGATTGTCTCTTAGGAAGGCTTCTAGTGACACTTTATCCGCTTTTTTAAATAAAATTATTTTGCATTTGTTTCTGGTGGATTTGGAAGAAACGGTTTTGAGCCTATCTACAACGACCTTGTGATCACTAATCCCTGTATCAGTCATGATGCTCTCTATCAGATCTGGATTGTTTGTGGCTAAGAGGTCAAGTATGTTTTCGCAACCATTTACAATTCGCGGGTTCGTGGACTAACTGCTCGAAATAATTTTCGGAGAAAGCATTTAGGACAATCTCGGAAGATGTTTTCTGCCTACCACCGGTTATGAACAAGTATTTTTGCCAACATATCGAGGGAAGGTTGAAGTCCCCACCAACTATAACCGTATGAGTGGGGTATTTATTTGTTACGAGACTCAAATTTTCTCTGGGATGGATCCAGGTCGGGATTTTGCGGAGGATGATCGATGACAGTAAACAAATTGTTGCAGATGTCACAGTGCTCGCGTATGGTCTGGTATTGTCTATGCAAAAGGAGAGTGTGCTCCACCTGTGGACGAATTCTTCGAAACCGAAACTCGATTACAGCACGCTGTTCCGCACGCACCGACGTCGTTACGTTACATTCCGCCATGTTACACGCTACAAGTCGGAGCCTTTTAGCGGCTGAAGGCTGGAAATACGCAGACATGAAGCATAAGGATGTGGGATGTTAATACAGTTTGTTTTATTTAAAAAGCTTTAAGAATTTTCAAATAAAAAATTCAGAGGTTTTGTTTTCCAGCACGGCCTCTTTCCAAGAAATTAAATTCTGAGGTGTGGTTTTTTGTTTTGAATTAGTGTTAGTTATCTCTTTGATTGGGGATCCTATTTGAAACTGCTTACATTCTACGAGAAATTTCTATGGAAATTACGTGTTATTCAAGGCATTGTGGATTTTTTTTTTCAGTAAAATCTCACACTGTCAAACTGTAACCCGCGCTCTATTTGAAATACATCGTTTCATTCGCAAATGTATTTATCGAATATTACTAACAATCAGGGTCAACATATTTGTGAATAAATTAGTGATTTATGTTCCTTTTGTTAATACTTGTTTCAGGAGATTATCTAATGTATTTAACTAGTTTGAGTATTGTTTAAGGTAAAGTCGTCTTGAACATGAAGCTTAGTGTGAACGCCGCCGTACTGTATTACACGTAGTTTTATTGGAGGTGATGTGCCTTCTCTTGCCCGATCTTCGTACTGACGTGATTAGCTATTTATAGGACGATATACAGTTTAAGATGGAACCCAAACTATGGTGTAACTACGCATTTCTCCCATGTACGAATTACCTTAGGGACAAAGAAGCGTTAAATCCTAGAGCCGACCGAGGATTGACCTCAGAATCTACGAATTACTTACTGTCACCTACGCTTATAAAAAAGCAGATGGAGGTTGTGACACACATACATTACTAAAAATTGGGCTATGAAGTTATTTCGGTAAACTTATTGTCAGGGTAAGTGAAGTGTTGCTTTGTTGCGCATACTGAAGACGAAACGCACGCCGACGCTGTTCACATATTTCAAAGAGTAGAGCAGCGCTCGCTACCAGAGATCATAAATAAGCTCCGTATACTAGTTTTGAACTCGTGAGTGAGTGCTGTGACATCAGCCCCCACATCGTCGCCTTCGTAAGATCGGAGACTTGACTCGCGAATCTCCGCCAATGTCGGTTCAACTGAAACCTCGTCAGTTGAGTCTACTGTCAGTTACAAGTGGAAATGAGGAAATGCACACTAGTTTGCAAGTGCAACGGACTACTCGTGGAATTGCCGTACGCACGTACAACAGAGGAATCGCGGTATTGCCGCTACGTACTTGACTGTTAGGCAAGACGGTTATTATATTCCAACGCACCCAGCGCGTATGATTTATTCCAGTCTTCTATTAGTCCATCTCCTCCTTCTCCCTTCTCTCTGTCCTCTTCCTTCCGCCTCTCTCTGCCTATTGTCCATCTCCCCCCTCCAGTCCCTCTCTCTCTCTGTCCACTTCCTCCTCCTCTTCTCTATAAATTTCTTCCTCCCCCTGTCTCCGTCCATCTCCTCCTCTCCCCTCTCTCTGTTCATCTCCCTACATTTCTCTGTCCATTGGCCGTACCACGATATATGATGGGTGATTCATACCCCTCACAGCATTTCTTTCCAGATAATAAATAATATGTGTATCAAGTTTGGTTCAAATCGACCATGAGGTTTAGCAGCTGTTTATCCTTGGAATCACACGTGTATGCACGTGTCACAGATATTTCACATATATGTAACATATAGATATTTCATGTGTAGCTCTGGCGAATTTGGCCCTGCAGTTTCGTTTTCCCGCAACTCAACACTCAAGACGTCTTGTATACTGAACTACTAACCGTACAATGATACAATTTTGCAGGTTCATTTAGCGGCGTATATGGATACTGTCTCAAATGTTTCGCGTGTAGTGTTAATAGTAAAGAAGTAATAAATTAGCACGAATAAATTGCGTGGAGGTTTTTACACAGTTGAGTGTTTAGATAGATCTCCTGAACTATGCATTTTACAAGCACATAATTTTACACGTACATTCAGTGGTATATGCTAATACCGCCAGCAAAATGTGTGGGGAACAGAGTTTGTAGGAAAGAAGTAATAAATTGAAACGTCATGTGTGTTGCGGCAGTTCTACTGAGTGAACAGTGCAATCATAATAAGCGATAAACTTTTTTCCTTTCAAAATTTTGCTGGCGCTGTCAACTAAACAGGGCTTCATAAGGATTGTAAATTATGTGTAAAGTATGTTGCAAGTGACTATACGCTCTCATTCTGAAATAAAAGATGAATAAAATCTGGATATTGGTGCGTCGCGTACTACACTTTTTTCTCCCCACAGTTCCACTCCTTTGATGAGTAGGTGGTTCTTACTCTCTCAGAGCTTCTTTCCAGACAGTAAGTGACGTGTGTAGCAAGTTTTGTTGAAATCTGTTCAGTCGTTTAGGAGGAGATGTGGAACATACTCGTGTGTACACATATTTTTATAAAATGTATGGATATATTGCCTGATCGATTAGCAGCGAATATTGTTCTGTTTACACACACACGTATGTGTATGTGTGTGTATGTGTGTGTGTGTAAACAGAACAATATTCGCTGCTAACCGATCAGTCAATGTATCCATACATATTATAAAAATGTGTGTACAACACACGAGTATGTTCCACTTATATATATATATATATATATATATATATATATATATATATATATATATATATATATATATATATATATATATATATTGAAATACACGTACTTGGGAGGTGTTATCCAGGCTCTGGCGACTATACAAGATGACAGAACATTTGAATGAAGCTAATTCTCTAAATGGTGAGAGCAATTATTGTAATAAATTTACAGCAGTCTTTGAAGTAGTTACAGAAATTTGTGATGAGCTACATAACTCATTATAAGCATGTAAACGCTCTGTGTCGACTTTTCGTTTGATTAAGCAAATATTTTCTTATGGTGGGGGTGGAATAAACGAGAAAAAAACCATTTTATTTGCATTGGATGAACTTCGTGTACTTTTCATCTGAAGTGTGGACTATGGCATCGAGGTTTTTCCAGACACCAGTCTTCCTTTAATAGAGCACATCTGCAACTGTATACACTGCGTCGCTAAATTTTCGTCTTACACCCTCCACAGGCTCACAAAGCCCAGCTTCCTTAGCGGCTATCCGATCCTGACAAACGGTCATTTCACCCTGCCAGTGCACTCAGCTTCCTTACTAAGTCATGACCAGCCTCATTCAGCAAGGGAGAATGATTCGACTCCTAGGGAGCGGCCGCAGCATCGTCATTCTCCGGCTCATAATACTCGCAGAAGTACAGCAGGAGCGGACGATGCTCGTGTAGCACTGTCACAACAGTGGCGCCTTCATTTCAAGAGTGTGTAAAGCTCGTCATTAGACTCATACTCGCTCCATTTCTTATCTCTGTGCGCTAAGCGATGTATTTCCACCACTGTCGGTAAAAAAATTTAAAAAAAATTGTAAAAAATTAATTGGTGTAGATGGACAGCTTCCTTGATCAGTATGCTTGTGTAAGCGGCACCGGTCCCTCTTTTACCTGTCAGTGTGACAATTAATGCTTCACTCTATACGCAAACCTGTCGATTCCTCTGCACCATGAATACTGATTACAATTTAAACAACTGTTAAAAATCACTATCGTCTGGAACCGTGCGACCGCTACGGTCTCAGGTTCGAATCCTGCCTCGGGCATGGATGTGTGTGATGCCCTTAGGTTAGTTAGGTTTAAGTAGCTCTAAGTTCTAGGGGACTGATGACCTTAGAAGTTAAGTCCCATAGGGCTCAGAGCCAAATCACTATTCTCCCTCCTCTGCAACTTGCAGAGCGCGTAAAATCTAATAGTTTCACTCTGTAAGAACCTGCACTCTAGAGATAACAGCAAGGCAGATGACTGACGATGATGATGCTGCTGCTATTTGGTTTGTGGAGCGCTCAACTGACGGTCATCAGCGCCCGTACAAAGTCCCAATTTTTTCAGACACCAATTTTCATACCCTGTCCAATCGAGCCATTGTCACGAATGATGATGATGAGGATTAAATGACGCGGATAACACAGAGACCCAGTCCCCGGGCAGAGAAAACCCCCAATCATGCCGGGAATCGAACCCGGGACCCTGTGATCCAGCGGCAGCAACGTTAGCCTCTAGACCACAAGCTGCGGACGTGCCTGACGATGTGTTGTGTTAATGTTTATAAAAATCGATATGAACACCACGAGTATGTGTTATGTGTGGTCTTTGACGTGCCTCCCCCCCCCCCCCCCCCCCCAGGCCACGTAAATCATCAGTAGCTGACAAACACTATCTACGTAAGTACACGCGACACTCGTCTCTGACAGTGTTCTAGCAGTAGTGAACACCAAAAGATCCTGAGGAAATCCCAGCAGAGTGGTCGAAACGTCAAACATTTTAGAAGAAACATGACGCGGCCTATTAACCCAGAAGATTTTAACTTCATTAACTTCACTATCTGTGTGTTTCTAATGTGGTAAACAGATTTTTAGCGTATCAGTGTTTTGAAAATAGATGCGGCCGAGGAAACTGTGTGTGCCATGCGAACACGATGGTTGGCCGTCCTTGGTGACCGATTACTGAGTCGTTGAGTAGGAAACGTGAATTAAAGATAACCCCTGACTGAACGTAGAAAATCTGGTTTAAAATTTTGCACTGAACTAGTGAATAAAAGGTGTGGAGCAAAACTAAACAGATCTTATTTAGAAGGGGTTGTCAACTGTAATGAACTAGGTATCGGTAGAATTCATTTCAATGAATTTGACTGTGGATGTCACAATTGTGAGCTTTTCATCCAGTCTTCAAACACAGGAAGTCAGTAAATACAGTTACTGTTTCAAAACGCTTTAAAAAGAGAACCACTGCTTAGAATAACGTCAAATTTGAACAGAATATTATTGATGCAGGGAGAAACGTCATGGAAAAAATATTTTACCAATAAATGGCGCCGTAAGCGTCACAATATGCGCGCCAATAGATGCGAGGCACATTGCTGTTCCTCAGATTGCGTCCGAGACGCCAAGCGTGATTGTGCCCATGAAGGATCGTTCGCTGCTGCTAAAGGTCATTTAAGAGAACGGTGACCACGCGCCAATAGCCCTGCAGAGGTTACGGACACTAAATGGGAAGAAACATAGCACTGATCCGATGCCGGCTAACGATCTGGAGAAAATGACTACAAAATTCGAGAGACAGGTTCTTTTGAAGTGCATCGTGTTAGAGAGAGGAAATCAGTTGGTCTGACGCCTGTCGAAGATGTGGTCACAGCATTGCAAGAGGGTTTGAACGGTGGCGTGCGAACATGGTTTGCACGGGGAACTGCCTGCCTGCGAGCACGTTGCATACAATCTTGCGAAACTATGTGCATTGTTGCCTATACAAAATCACGCATGTTCAGGAGCTGCTTCCTGCTGACGTGCCAGCAAGATAAGCTTTTGTTCTGAAATTTCTTGCTCGCATCGATGTGGACAATGAATGGCTATGGAACATTCTGTGGACAGACTATGCCCATTTCCATCTCGAAGGTCATGTCATTACACAGAATAACATAATATCAGCAACGGAAAATCCGTGCGCACGTCAATCTGTACCACTTCATTCTGCAAAGGTAACTGGTTGGTGCGGCATCGTTTGCCTTATGGCCGTACTTTACTGACGAAATGAGTCCTGCGAGACCTGTTATCTTTACCGTCACTGGTAAACGCGATGAGTCTTTTTCACGCCAACGTCACTCCGACTCCTCAACGTTGTCTATGTGTGGGTTGGATGGAGCTCCTCAGAGTATTACACAGCCAGTGAAGTTGTTGCTGAAGAGGCATTTCGGAAATGCTAGAATTATCAGCGGTCCAAATCACCTGTTCTTAATGCGCTTGACTTCTGTTTCTACAGTTAAGAACGTAGCTGAACTGAAGGTACCCATTTCGTAACGCATTCTGAACGTGACCCCCGAACACCCCGATCTTCTGTGGAACGTCCTGTTTCTCGATTTAAACTTGTGGCCGTAAATCGTGGACTACATCCGCCATTTTGTTTTTTATTTGGTTTTTGGTCCCAGCACAATTAAAAACTGATTTTTCCCATCCCTTGTGGTACCATCTTGCCATAGTGAATGAACTTACCTATCAGTGCCACAACTGTTGACTAACGAAGTTTGCAGTCCTGCACACTGAACAGTAAGGACGGTGTAATGTGCAGTTCAAACCATAGCCGTCGCATTCCGCTTATCTGCCATGTGTAGCCGACCCCCATCTACGTTGAGATGTTTACAGTGCGATGTATTGGTATAATTTTCGTTATATTTATTTTTGTTCCATGGCGTTTCCCTCTGCGTGCTGTGCAAATTGGACGTCATTCTGAGCTTATGGTTCTCCTTCTACAGCATTTTCAAACTGGAACATAAAGTATGGTCACCCAGTATATAACGTTTATCCTTCAAATGGTATTAGTTTTTTTATTTATAAGCCTTCTGCGCTATTTCTCCATACACTCAAATTACTCAATTGTCATGTTAGATATATTATAATGTTGTCTCACAGGACCGAAACAAGTAACTCCTGACGTACTGTAATTACTACAACAACAGAGACAGGTGTTGCAGATTCAGATATCTACGTATATGGAAGAAGTTGGCTTTCGAACTGTATGAAGGACGTACAGGTACTCGTTAGCGGCAACTAGAGCAACAAAGGGGTCGGCCTTCATAACTCGTGCCCTGATTACAGACAATGGTTAACAGTACGCGACTAATTAATATTCCACGCCATTCTAGAACTTCACGTTGGTTGTCAGTTATTTATTTCTGTGAAAAAAAAAGTGCACCCACTGTTTTGAAAACTGAATTTACTTGTTCTCCTGAGAGGCCTTAAATCATTTCGAACATTCGGTGTTATTGATCGCTGTTGAGTGAAGCACTTTGCACGTGATATAGGAATGTTATCATATTTATTATAATAAAATTTATTATAATTATCATTCTTTATAGTTTCGTTCAATGCTAAATGTGCCTGGCTTGTTCTACACTGCGTGTAAAATGCCTAAATCAGCAGGAAAGACTGAGCAGTTGAAGCAAATTGTCTGCTATTTGAAGGTGACGTTATCATAATGTTCAAAAACTAAGAGATGCGTTTATTTAAATCAGTCATCAGAAATAGATAGGCAACATGGAAAGTTTGAGGATATGTGCACCAAAATACCAATTTATTGCTTAGATAAAGCGTGCCCTAAATTTTTTGAACACAAAAGTGTCGCACAGAAAAGTAAAAAAAGTAAATACTTATAACAAATAATTTAATGGAGAGGTTTAGAATACATTCGACATAGATAAAACGATACACGAGGCATGGCCACTGGCAGAATATTTTCATTTAAAATTCTTTAATTAAAATATTACAGTCGAGTAGTGGAACTAGAGTGGAGCAAACGTCGAGTAACTGAACTAAAAATCAGATTTATCTACAATTTTTCTGACTTTAAGTTCAGTACTCGGCGTTTGCAAATGAGAACGACTAGCAAGACCCACGAGTAACAAAAATCTGTAAATTAATGAGTAACTAGCCACCTGTCCCGGCTTTTCACTCCTGGCACTAAGCACCTACTGCCGGGCAACCTGACTGGTGTAACGAAATATAATAGACACACAAATTTTCCTTCTGAATCAAAATAATTACAATAGTTCCTGAGATAAGATTTCACATACGGAGAGAAAAACGCGGCGGGAGATAAATTTAACAACATGTGTATATTTTGCATTATATCAGAAAATAGAAAATTTAGCAAAAACAATACGGAAGAGACTGTAGAAGTTCTTTGGAGATTAATCAAGCAGATTTTCTAACACATTTGGCGGAACAAGGGAATAACATACTATATAAGAAGTAAAGGAGATTTGGAAAAAAATAGCGCAAGAGATAAAATTGTTGCAGAAATAGATATTCTTAGGACCCAAATACTAAAACTGACAGAACTGCAGTGTAAGAAGTAGAAATCCGGCAAAAATGATATAAAAAGAGGAGAGTCGGAAGATATATGCGTTACTGCAGACGGCGTAAAAGTATATATATTTAGGAAACCAGAGAGAGAGAGAGACAGAGATTCAAAATCTTGCTGACTTATTCTGGTCCATAGTGGCGTATCCAAACGGTGAGCTTTTGCGGCGAATTAAAAGTGCATGCTGGTTCAGGTGTTAAATAGCAGATAGCGTTTCATGCCCAGCCAACACGCCTCACTACGGATCGATTCGCAGCCACTTAAGAGGATCACCTACTGGCATATAAAGCTCTGAGCCTGTGTATGAGGATATGTGTGTCATTTGTCGGCTATCTAACTCATAACATATGACTCGTTAGTTTTCATAATATTTTGCTCCTTTTTCAACACGTAGTGCCTATTTATTAGTCACCTCTAGCTGCAGTACTATACTCAATACTCAGTTCCTCGATGAAATTTCCGACAGAGATTCCTATCGGAAAGAGTTCCGATAGCGTTAACTGACGAACAGTGTTCCCTACACAATGAGATGGCTGCTTTGCTTTGGTCAGTAAAAGTATTCTAGTGACTTTTAGTGCGGATTGTGTTATGCAGTTTCATAATTTTCTGTGAGATACATGTTTACAGCTGTTTAATTTTGGCGGCGATAGGGCAACCTGCGGGTGCTGCCGGGTGCTGCGCTCTAGCGCCTGCGTTGGTACTACAGCGCAGACCCGGTGGCCTTGGCCGGTGCCACACACAACTCCGGTATCTAAAACTTTCCTGTCGTATTGTTAGTAACAACCACATTTTGCTGAAAGTTTCCTATGACAGTAATTATCGTAATCAAGTACAGGTTGATGGTGCAACAGAACGAAACTGGACGTCCGAAAAAAAAACGACCATGACAATAAATTATACGTAACTGCTTTCAATGGAAACATACACCTCTTCTTGCTCTTCAACAGTCTTTTAGAAAAACTTGACTCCAACTTCTTGCGACATTCACACTTTTAGTTCTGAGATTTATTTGTGCTCAACCACAAAGCAATTAAACGGATTATTTAAGCGAGCAGTATCGAAACTAACGTGATTATATGTTCGCAAGAGTGGTATAAAAGCGCTAATGACTCGTCTTCGTCTTCTTGTTACCAACTAAAGCGAATATGATAGTACCCGAACATTTTCGAAGAACTATATACGCTTGGAAACTGGAAAGCCATTTTCATGCAACACAAGTTCTGATCACTATTCACACTATTTGTAGTTCACTCGCAGAATTATGTTGAAAGCATTCTGATGTCTCACAACAAAGTAGTAGCTCTTCATTGGATCTTCTCTACTTCCTCTACCAATCCTACCTGGCAATGGTTCAAGATTGACAAGCTACATTAAAGAATCAGCCGAATGACAGAGCTACAATCTAACTTTTTTCGGGTCCAATATATTTCCTTATTCTTCCAACGAATCTCGCAGCGTAGTATTAGGCTACCACATAAGATGTACAAACTTCATGAATTCCTACACTCAACTCGAGCCTTGCGACTGTCAAATTGATTCTTGCGACTGTCAAATTAACGATGTAAACAGAACTAAAGCGACAGCTGCTTTTCCTGACGTTTTAGTTGATAGAAGAGGGGCGGATCCTTGCGACAGGTGTCAACAGGAAGTCTACCCATACCATCCTCTTATCTACATGCCACGAGCTATCACCATCCATTATAAACAAGCTCCGTACTTGGGACAATGGTCCACAGATCACGTACACTGTTTGTCGAAAAAATCTGCGTCGAATGACCCTCATGCTTGAAGGAAGGTTTTTGTTTACTTATTTTGAAAAATAAAAGTGCCGGCGCTCAGAATAACAACAGATCGAGCGTGCCCCCCAACGCAGATCTGCATCGCCTGAAGAGGGAATCTACTCCAATAAAGAAGAAATCAGGGTCAAATACCCAACAAGCTCTGGTGCCATTTCTGGGAATGTCGCGAGAATTTTTAGAAAAATGGTTCTCCATTTATAGTGACTCGTCCAAATAAATTAGTTCTACCGGTTATTTGAAAGATAATCTACCTCTCCGGAAACAAGGTTTATACCATACACCGTGTGTGTGTCGTATGCTCTACAAACTATAAGGACTGTAGAAATAAATAAACAAAATAAAATAAAAATCTGTAAAGAACACAAGAGTTACTCCCGACCCAACCAGTTGTCGCCGAGCTGTCTCACCTGAGAGTATGAAATCAAATACGAAGAATCCAGAATCTTGGTATTGACGACGAATTTCTATAACAGTTTAATAAAGGAGGAAGCTGGAAATGGAGCGGCGGTTCGTGTGATAAACAAAGACAACGGCGTTAGCTTCATTAAAATGTGCGCAAATCGGAAGACGTCTCAGTTCTCGCTCTCTCTCACTGTGCTCATTCTAAGTCTCTATCTGGACGTTTTCTGTTAATGGGTGTTCTCTTATGAAACTCCCCTTGAGTATAACTTATTTAAATTTTAGAGTAGCTTCATTATTGGTTTCGAATCCCTGTAGACTTTTACATTGCTTAACGGTATAAAGCTGCTAGGGTGTTGCATAGAGTACACCATTCACAGTTTGGTCGGAGTCCAAACTTGCAACGAAATCTGCTCTCGACATTTAATAAAGACAACAAGGGAAATTGTCGAAATATCGTGGAAAGATTAAAGGATAACTCGGCTGGACGACCAGAAAACTGCAAACCAGGGCGTGACTTGTTATGTGACATTTGATGACGCCATGCTTGAAATGTCCAATCTTCCATGCAAGACTGTTGGGTGAGTATTCCGTAATTTTGCTAAAATCGACAGAAAATACTGCGGACTAATTTATTTATGCACAGAGTATATTCCTTTCGACCTTCAGTTTGGATTAGATTTGTTATCAGTGGTCTGCTTATGGAACACACGACTCGAGCTTTCCAAACTGCACTTTCTTTATCTCTCACGTATGGCACTTTGAAGACTACATTACCATCTTCGCAAAATAAGATTGCTCTTTTACATACATCTTGGTAATAAAAGATTCGAGATAGAGACACGAACTCTGTCCTGTTTACTACGATTAGACCACCGGAAGTGTTTAGCTGCTTCTGGGTATCAATAGAAAATTACAGAAATGCACAAACTAATAGGTGGCTATATACACATATAGTTTTTAATATATCCTGTCACGTATTATTTCCTGTATCTCTAGCAATGATGTGTGTAATGAAAACAGGTTAATTTAGGTTAAGTAGTGTGTAAGCTTAGGAACTGATGACCTTACTAGTTAAGTCCCATAAGATTTCACACACATTTGATTTTTTTTTTTTTTTAAGTCCATGTTGAACTCCAGGCTCCTCTGTATCACCCTGATAATTAACTTCGAAAGTCGTCGGTGGACGATACCATCTCCAACAGCATGAAGGTCAATAATACCCTGCTATGATCACACCAATCTTCCACTTAAGGAAGCTCTCGTAATATAGTTTCTGTGGACTGTACGTTTAATTGTTGTTTTGTATTAATATACAACAAACGAGGAAAAAAGGTTATTTCTGGTTATTCATTCTTGCTATTTTAATTTTCACAAGTACTTGTGTACCTCTTTTACCAATGTGAAAAATAAAGTGAGGTGAAGACTCCACAACCAGTCCAGTGCAGATTACATTTATCATCCGAGGGCGACATGCAAATCTCGGATAGTAGGTGTAATAATTCTAATAAACTTAATCATCTTTCGGGGAAACACTCTTTCGAGGAATATTTCTCACATTTGTTTAACGCGTAGCAGTAACAGAATGAAGGAAATACGTTAGAAGGAAGCTCGTTTCGAATTCCGGTGGTCTATTTTTACGAACGAACTCCTGCCTTCATAGCACAATGTTCGCTGCAGAAGCAGCTTTGTGGTATATGTATAAAAGTTTTTGCCGAGCAGGGAACATGTTCTGACAACAGAGCACGACCAGCGCAACATTTAGGCCTTCCGACACTCGGCTGTGAAGGATATTTCGATTGGAATCCAACCTTAAATTGTGACTAATTTACTCTTCGTTGCTGGAATGACTTGTTCTGCAGCATTGTCGAAGAATTTCAGTAAAAGCATAGACAGGTACTATCCGTCGATTAATCACGTGGCCTAAGATATCGTGATTGGTGGAAAACTGAGGCAGTATTCGGAAGCTGTCTGAACAGCCTCACGAGACCGCGGAGTTCTAGAATGTGTACTGTGAAAATTATCAATTGCAATATAACAATATTATTGCTCGAAGAAGACAACACCTGGCAGTTTCCTTGGTTATTGTCAAACACTAATGAGTTGGATTACTGAAGTACATCTGTAGATGTAAGACAAATATAAAGAGATGTTTCACAAATTCTCCTTGATTACTGATGTTTCTTTGTAAATATTTCAGATCATTTTTGGTGTATTTTCGACCAAATAAATGAACGAAGAAATATTTTCGGCATAAATATCTCAAAAGCTAGAAATTTCGGGGTGATAACAGTTGCAACGTTCTCACTAAATGTGAGTAGTATACTCGTTGATGTTTCAGAGTTGTTTCCTTTCTTGGGATGGTTCCAATATGTCAAAGATTGTCGGTCAAGTACCTCGTGTTCAATGAAGCTTACAAATAAATTTCAAGGTAAGACCTCAAAACCATAATATTTCAATGGCAAGTGACGTTGGTCTTTCAAAAGAAGGATATTTAAACCTTTTGGTCTGTTCTGACGTAATGCAAAGTTCATTTAATTAATTATTTCATTTTCTTGGCTTCATTGTGGTCTGTGGTGTGCAAATTACTCTCACCAGCAGATCAGTTCTCCACGAATCCTGTGGAATCCCTACCCGGACGAAGCTGAATGAGCCATCCTAATAGTCACATGCAAAGGTTTAGAAAAGTATAGACTCGTTTAATTATTTCTAATTTTTTCCTTCGTGGAAATGTAATGCAATGGTGGATGGACAGATATATCTTTTACAATCAGATATCATGCCGTGAAGGAAAATGAAACTTGCAAGTGTCAGACAGGATACGGTCTACACGTTTCTGCAAAGAAATACTAGTTAAGGACATTACGTTCTTGTGCCTGACAATCAGATGCAGTGATTTCAGAGGTAAAACGACTTGGCGTGAAATTCTCAAACATTCTAAAGCAAATAGTCTAACATACACTGAATTAAACTCCGTCCGATCTCGGAAGGCCCAACGGTACCGACCGACCGCCATATCCTCAGCCGACAGACGTCACTGGACGCAGGTATGAAGGAGCACGTGGTCAGCACATCGGTTTACCAGCTGTTGTCATTTTTCATGACCGGAGTCTCAACTTCTCAGTCAAGTAGCTGCTCAGTTGGTCTCACAAGACCGAGTGCAGCTCACTTGCCAAGAGCACTCGGGAGACGCGGGTAGTCCGTCATCCAAGCGCTAGCCAACTTTGGTGTTAACACTACGGCAAGGCCGATGGCTTGATGTAATCGATGCCCCCATTGTAAATCTCTCTTTTATTGTAAATATGCTGCATGATTCAGTATTGCGTAGCTGTTCATGTTTGACTAATCGTTAATCGTTCCCCGCGATTTCACTCCTTGAACTATCGAGTGGGATATTGCAGCAGATGACGAAACCGTTGCGCTTTTGTGTGGTTTAAGAGCATAAAAAATGTAAAATTTGCTTCAGAAAGTTTTACTTAGAAAGGATTACCCTGTTAACGATCATCGACGGACGTGTTTGAACCAGTGCAGTTAGCAGACAGGAACATTACTGGAACCGCAATCCCTAAACTGCGGCATCCACTTGTAATCGGAATCGAAAGTTCGATTTCCTCGTCTTCGGTCCTTGGAGATACTCGATAAATTATTTCTTGTGCTGGACTGTCAGTCGATCACTGTAATTCTAGCATATTGCTGAACCCGTTGTCTACTTTTAGACCGCCATAGCGCTTTGTTAGCACCACAGCACCGTTTTCTAAAAAATCGCTCAGGAACAATATGTGACAAGCATTGGACCTCGTCAGTGACTAGTAAATGTGTTAACGAGCGTGCAAGTCAAACACTCAGTATCAGTGCGTGGTACTCTGAGGTGCAAAGACAATGCTACGGTCGCAGGTTCGAATCCTGCCTCGGGCATGGATGTGTGTGATGTCCTTAGGTTAGTTAGGTTTAAGTAGTTCTAAGTTCTAGGGGACTGATGACCACAGCAGTTGAGTCCCATAGTGCTCAGAGCCATTTGAACCATTTTTTGCAAAGACAAATCTTCAGAGCATAGTTACTAGAAAAAGTTATCTAAAAGCTGTTCTTCTATAAAGCTTCTCTACAGATCACGTAAGTACCATTAATCCAACATAAATAGGCGCTACTGAACGAATGATTACGTTGCAGCTATTCAATTTCTGTCGTGCATGAACGGAAAAGCGTGAGGTATCCTTTATCATTCTTTGATCAGTGACATACGTACGCAGTATATGCATTTCATGTACATCTATATTCTGATATCAGCGAACTTCGAGAGGGGGTGTATTTATTGTGAGCAGAAATCAGCGCTGAGACAAACGTTCTTGAGCAGGAGAGACGTAGTGTGTACTGTGCCCGATTGGCCCTAGTAGGAAAAAATTGCATATTTTGTACAGCTAACTGTTGCAGCTTGGAAACCACCAGAAATAATTAAGACTTGCGAAATTACTGCGCTCCAATCCTAAAAAGATTCGGAGGCACTTTAGGACGAACTGAATTTTCGTACCGTGAGACCTATTTTCGGGGATAACAGTGGTAGTTTGTTGTACTGGAAGCTTCAGTATCATGCTGTTCTTTTGTATGCACATACCGACACGTGTGGCATAATTGACAGATTTATCAAAAGTAAGTAGATTGTGGAGCGGTTCCAGGCGCCCAAAATCTGGAAGCGCGACCGTTACGGTCGCAGGTTCGAATCCTGCCTCGGCCATGTGATGTGTGTGATGTCCTTATGTTAGTTAGGTTTAAGTAGTACTAAGTTCTAGGGGCTGATGACCTCAGAAGCTAAGTCCCATAGTGCTCAGAGCCATTTGAACCATTTTTTTGGTGTTGATTTTTTACCACTATTTCTTTCTCTTCCACGTTGTTAGTACTCTGAAATGAAATTCGCAGACAGAATTATATGTTAAGCGGTCCTGCGTTAGTAGATGACACGTACTTCGTATATACATACCTGGAATTTCGCAAATATTTCCCATGCAGATAGTTTGATGTCTTTTGGAGATAGGTAGTCTATCACAACCCAGGCAATACTCACTCAGAAACAACGCACATGCATATACAAACATAAATAAAAAATTAAGTTTTGTTTGATAAAATAGACAACATTGCCCCAGAAAGAAAACAGTTCCAATCCGCCAGTCCTACCAAGGTTGTCGGGAGGTTTCACTTGATCATCAGGCGAGTATGGGAACTGGAAATCCTCTCCAGTATATTCCTGTTGGGATTGAATCTGCCCCATTCCCAGTCTGGAGCTATATATGACTGTAAAGAACAAAGCCCTCCTGCCCTCGCGATTTGAGATTAAAAGAAAAATGAAAAAAAGGCAGTCTAATTTGAGGCATGTATGTGTTCTTTTTGCGTACTTTGCCTCATGTATAATACCATACAAGTGTATGAAAGCACACACTTGTTCGACTAGACGCAGATGACAGGGATAAGTGTACAAACTTAAAAACCAACCGAAAGTTTACTTCCTTCTCATACACTACAAAAAAAAAAAGCTCCAATAAAGGAAGTAACATATTGTGAACGGGAGATATCGTCAGCGATTACCATTTAATAAATGGTGAGGTGAAGAAGGTGGGGTTAAAATATTACTTATACTCGTTGATTTATGGTAAGTCTGCGGCCTAATATATTTTGTAATCAGGGCTATGTTGGTAGGAAATCCTGCTATGTTCTTCATGAAATAACTACCAAGTAAATAATATTAACGAGTAGTCAGTAATGTTAGTATACACAGTGTTAATCTACGAAATATTTTTCAGTTATGTACTTCAGGCGGCTGCGCCATTATTCAGTCCTCAGATACTCATCATCGGATTTTATGATAACAAACCCATACACAATGTGTAATCTCTAAACATAAAAGGAAATGTCCTAACTGACTCATCATCGCTCAGCCCAAACCGCTAAGGATTTGGAGGAGGTGTTGACCTTATACTGTAGGCATCGTTTACGAAAGGATTGTTCGAAGTTCCAACACCAAGGGCGTGACATGGTGGATGAAAGGTGGTTTTGAAAATATGTTACTATTAACGCAATTTTGAAGGTAGAACTACGAAAATCGATATTGGCTCTTCGGTTAGAAATAAAAAGTGTTTAGTGTTCCTGGAAATTCCATCTTTTAGGTTGTGAAATAGGGGATGAAAACTTTTATGAAAATATTTTACTAGAAAAGCATTTTTAAAGCTAAATCTAAGAAAATTTGTGTTTGGCTTCTCGGTCAGAAGTAAAACAACACGTGCTTTTTTTTGTTTTTGGAAATTCAACCTCTAAGGCTTTAAAATATGGATTGCAAGTTTTGCGAAAATGTTTCATTACGAAAGCATTTTTGAAACTAAATTCTTTTAAGTTTGTATTTTGCTTCTCGGCCAGCAATAAAAAATTTTCAGTATTTTTTGGAAATTCAAACCTTTACGGGGCAATATACGAGCTTGATACTATCGAAGCAGGACCGTATTTGATGTCCTGGAGGAGCATTTTCGGGCCCGCAATCTGCCTCTGGGGTATCCAGAGGTCGCTGGCATAGGCCTCGATTGGCCTCCATATTCTCCGGATCTGAGCCGACTCTTTTTGTGGGGCTGTATTAAAAACACGCTTACAGCAATAGGCCCAAAACCATTATTGAGCTGAAAGCAGTCATTCAGGAGGTCATCGACAGCATCGCTGTTCCGCCACTTCAGCGGGCCATACAGAATTTCGCTATTCGTCTCCACCACATCATCGCCAATGACGGCAGCCAGATCGAACATGTCATAAATTAAATTCGAATATCTGTAGTGACGTTTACATGTCGAATAAAGTGTGTGCTCGTCATCCTTTGTAACTAATTTACATCGACGGAGTAATATGCATGACGTGTAAAAGATCGACCGATATTGAGAACGGAATAAAAAATTCGCGCGCCTCCGTAGTAACTGAGCCTTTTGGAATGAAATATGGGCTATTTCACGTAAAACGCAAGCGCTATGTCCGGTAATGCGCTGCAGCCGACGCCGAAGCGATTCGTATGTGGTGCTACAGAAAGATGCTGACATTTGGGGGGGGGGGGGGGGGGGGAGTAATAAGATAAGGTATGAGAAGGTTCTCCACGTAATCAGCGAACAATGGAACATATGAGAAACACTGACAAGAAGGGACAGAATGACATGATATGTATTAAGAGATCAGGGAATAACTTTCATGGTACTAAGTGGGGCAGTAGAGGATAAAAAACAGTGGGGAAGACATAGAGTGGAATATGTCCAATAAATAACTGAAAAATAGGGTACAAAAGCTGGACTGAGATGAAGAGGTCGGCACAGAATTCGTGGTGGGCCGTATGAAACCACTAAGTAGACTGATGACTCCAACAGAGGGCCTTGATAAGAAGTCCGTGAAATCGTTGCCCCGTGTAGCACTTCAGTGGCATCGGATGACAGAACTGCGGACAAAGGTAAGTTGCGGTAGTGCATAGACTGTTCCGATACTGTTTCTCGATGTCATTATTGCAACTGGCTATTACAATCCGTTCATGATGGACAAACTTAGTTTGAAATGCTTCCTTCTCTGATGAAGTACTGCCACATTCATTGTGGTAAGTGAACTAGCAAACCAAATAACACTGGCGATTGGAAAATAATTCTCAGTAGCATCAAGAGCATCTACATGGTATGAAAACAAAACTATGGTTTGCAGTTAGTACAGCAAGAATTTTCAGCTGAATTCTTTCCACCAAACCATGACTTCTTACAGACATGTTAACTTAGTACTGCAATATTTTCGCAGAGAATAAAGAGCTAACGAAAAGACGTATGCCTATTTCAGGCAGGACAGTGAAAGAGAATGTACTACCAACGCGTCTGCGACAACGTTACGAAACATTTATGGTCGTACGTTATTGCCTGTCTGTGAGCAGACGCTAATCACACACCGGATCGGTACTAAAATGACGAAGATTTCTTCAAATTCTTTTCAGTATAATTCTTTTGCGTTTAAAATCATGTCATGTCGTGAAATACTCCAATGTTACCTGCACGGGTAGCTGCATACGTTGACATGATTGCTTCCAGGACTGAGAGATATGCTGGCCCCGGATCGAATCCGGCTGGCAGATTAACGAGGAGGGTCGGTCTGGCAGCCAGCCAGGACGTGGTTTTTTGGCGGTTTTCCACATCCCACTGGGTAAATACCAGGCTGGTTCCCATGTTATGCCTCAGATACACGTTACACAAACATTTAGGACACTTTTTTCACACTAGCGCACAAAATTTACTCTATACACCAACAGATTGGGTACACTGTTTCTGCCCTGTGGGTGAGTAGGAGACTGGTGACCTTTGCTGTTTGGTCCCTTTAAACGCTTACACTGTTGTAAGTGACTTTCTTCAGCGTGTATGGTGGTACGGTTTTCCATAAAACATTTAACGTTCTTTTAGATTTATTTTTATTTTAGATCACTATGTATGATTCATTCACTGGCTGATACCCGCCAGTACTACGTAGTACCAATTTCTGAAGTACTGCATGTCTGGGAGTCAGTTGCGGCTGAGCCCTGACAGAAAGGACGTCGTGGGCCACGCATTCCCTAGAAGCTGTTATCGGCTGAAGAAGGGCTGCGTAGAGGCTTGTCTTGTTTTGCTGGGGTGGATATTCACTGCCCTGAGAAAGAGCAGAGCATGGAGGCAGCTGTTTATAATGCTGGAGGTCGCAGAACTCCAGTATCAGAGTGGGAGGGAGGTTGCTCTTTGATTGGCCAAAAAAGAATTCAGAACAGTACAGGTGTATCTGGAGAAAGAGCGTTGAGGGCAAAATGAGGCAAAAAGACATTCTTTTAGAGAGAAAGAATGCGCAGTCTCACAAACAATGGTCACAAAATCTCAGTGAATATACCGGAACACGCCTCCCATCAAATAGCAGACATACATTTTTGATTGGCAGAGTGCTGAGAGATACGGAAACTTTCAAAAAATCTTCTGAAAGGAGGATGAGCTTCCGGTGATTGGCTGGCAAATTCATGACCCATGAAGTGGGAGGTAGGTTTTTTTTTTTTTTTTTTTTTTTTTTTTTTTTTTTTTTTTTTTTTTGAATGGCCAATGGGATTCGCTGTCTGAGTTCAAACGTAGACACACCGCATGTTCAGAAGGGAGAGGGGTATGCAGAGGACACTTTCGGGATCGATCAAAGACAGTTCCTTCAGCGGATCGACGAAGAGAGTCTGCTGGTAAGAGCTACATTGGAGAAGCTGTGGTAAAATTCTGGGAAGTGTTGCTTTCGATACAGGGAGGGGGTGAAGTCGTTTCTCTGAGACAGAGCTGTTATTCTGTTTACTCAAATGACGATTCCTTAGCTCTCTGTTCATCTTAACCGCTTATGGACATGAAAATTCTATTGATTGACAACATTAGGCAACGACACAGACACATGCTATATGTTACAAACATCAAGAGGGTTTACCAGAGAGATTGTGTAAAATACACTCCTGGAAAATGAAATAAGAACACCGTGAATTCATTGTCCCAGGAAGGGGAAACTTTATTGACACATTCCTGGGGTTAGATACATCACATGATCACACTGACAGAACCACAGGCACATAAACACAGGCAACAGAGCATGCACAATGTCGGCACTAGTACAGTGTATATCCACCTTTCGCAGCAATGCAGGCTGCTATTCTCCCATGGAGACGATCGTAGATATGCTGGATGTAGTCCTGTGGAACGGCTTGCCATGCCTTTTCCACCTGGCGCCTTAGTTGGACCAGCGTTCGTGCTGGACGTGCAGACCGCGTGAGACGACGCTTCATCCAGTCCCAAACATGCTCAATGGGGGACAGATCCGGAGATCTTGCTGGCCAGGGTAGTTGACTTACACCTTCTAGAGCACGTTGGGTGGCACGGGATACATGAGGACGTGCATTGTCCTGTTGGAACAGCAAGTTCCCTTGCCGGTCTAGGAATGGTAGAACGATGGGTTCGATGACGGTTTGGATGTACCGTGCACTATTCAGTGTCCCCTCGACGATCACCAGAGGTGTACGGCCAGTGTAGGAGATCGCTCCTCACACCATGATGACGGGTGTTGGCCCTGTGTGCCTCGGTCGTATGCAGTCCTGATTGTGGCGCCAACCTGCACCGCGCCAAACACGCATACGACCATCATTGGCACCAAGGTAGAAGCGACTCTCATCGCTGAAGACGACACGTCTCCATTCGTCCCTCCATTCACGCCTGTCGCGACACCACTGGAGGCGGGCTGCACGATGTTGGAGCGTGAGCGGAAGACGGCCTAACGGTGTGCGGGACCGTAGCCCAGCTTCATGGAGACGGTTGCGAATGGTCCTCGCCGATACCCCAGGAGCAACAGTGTCCCTAATTTGCTGGGAAGTGGCGGTGCGGTCCCCTACGGCACTGCGTAGGATCCTACGGTCTTGGCGTGCATCCGTGCGTCGCTGATGTCCGGTCCCAGGTCGACGGGCACGTGCACCTTCCGCCGACCACTGGCGACAACATCGATGTACTGTGGAGACCTCACGCCCCACGTGTTGAGCAATTCGGCGGTACGTCCACCCGGCCTCCCGCATGCCCACTACACGCCCTCGCTCAAAGTCCGTCAACTGCACATACGGTTCACGTCCACGCTATCGCGGCATGCTACCAGTGTTAAAGACTGCGATGGAGCTCCGTATGCCACGGCAAACTGGCTGACACTGACGGCGGCGGTGCACAAATGCTGCGCAGCTAGCGCCATTCGACGGCCAACACCGCGGTTCCTGGTGTGTCCGCTGTGCCGTGCGTGTGATCATTGCTTGTACAGCCCTCTCGCAGTGTTCGGAGCAAGTATGGTGGGTCTGACACACCGGTGTCAATGTGTTCTTTTTTCCATTTCCAGGAGTGTACTTTTTATCTCGAGTCAGTTCGGCCCTCTGTATGTTGCTGCATTTGTCTAGCCCTGTCAGAACATAAAAACATTGTTCTAGTATTAGTTTTGTGACTGATTGATGGTGGTAGAACGGAAAATCCTTATTAATAGCATAGTAAGCCCGCCCGGTTAGCCGTGCGGTCTAACGCACTGCTTCCCGAGCAGGAAGGCGTGTCAGTCCCCGGCACGAATCCGCCCGGTGGATGTGTCGACGTCCAGGGTGCCGCCCAGCCTGCGGATGGTTTTTAAGGCGGTTCTCCATCTGCCTCCGCAAATGCTGGCTGGTTTCCCTTATTCCGCCTGAGTTACACTATGTCGGCGACTGCTGCGCAAACACTGTCTCCAAACACGCGCACACTATAATTACTCTACCATGCGAACAGCCTGTTGTGGGGTTGTGAACCACTGAGGGCTATGGCGGGGACGAAGCGTCTCCGTCGTTCCTAGGTCCCCAGTTCAAAACACAATACACGCACAGTAGCAAAGTTAATGTGAATCAGGTAGACGTCGACGTCATGATATAGGTTTGTTTTCCAATGCCCAGTGGCACTGACAACTGTCAGCAGGAGACGCGCCCTCAGCTGATTATTTTCACTGACAATTGATGGGTGAGCCTTGTGAACATTATCGGCTCGTAAGCAGCTGTAATGCTGTGCAAGTAAGAAACTGGGTCGTGCGACGACGAGCAGTGGCGAGGCAAAGCGTACCACGTGATGCTCCAAGTAATAGCGTCTTTCCGCCACGTCTCTCTGTAGCGTAAGCTTCGGTGTGAGTGCAGAATATTTAGTATCGAATTTAATAACACAAGTATGTATGCAGGAGCCACTGCAGTATAACAAGGTGTCTAGGATAGAGATGGGTCGTTCGTGAAATAAAGAATCCAAAGGAACCGTTCACCAAGATGGAGGGAAGGAGCGAGGAACGAATTCTAAGGAACAATCTTTCATAGTTCACTTCGGTCGCGGATTTCTACTTCCAGTTCCCGGGAAGGGGACACGGTCCGTCTCGTTCACGCAACGGCACGTCGGTCGGTCTCGTTCCATCCTCGGTCCCGTTCCCGTCTCTGTCTCGATCTTCCTCAGCCGGACTCGTCCCTCTTCACGTGGCCACTCGTCGCAGTTCCGCTGCCGACTGCTCCTAGTTAGTTCAGTATCGAGCTGTTGTTCGTTTAGCCGAGCGGTTCTAGGTGCTACAGTCTGGAACCGCGCGACCGCTACGGCCGCAGGGTCGAATCCTACCTCGGGCATGGATGTGTATGGTGTCCTTAGGTTAGTTAGGTTTAAGTAGTTCTAAGTTCTAGGGGACTGATGACCTCAGAAGTTAAGTCCCATAGTGCTCAGAGTCATTTTTGTTGTTGTTCGTTTCATTCGCTGTGCACGCCCATTGTAGATCTCCTTCAAACCCTTATTGAACTCTGGACTTCTGGTTCCTTCCGTATTCTATTCAGCTTCCACGACCGATAATCAAAATATATTTTATAATTAAGTAAATTATATAAAAATTATGTTGTATGTAATACATACATCTATTCAGGTAAAGAAAGGGCATATCAGCTTACTCCATTATTTCGATAAACAACAGAAGACATAGTGATAAAAAGCCAAGTTTTTTCCTTATTACACCTGACTTCCATCCTTCAGTCACCTACGTTAGTAATTTTCAATTTTTAAGAACCATATACCATGCACAAATGAACGTTGAACGAGTAAAAATAAACGGTTCCCAAAAAAGAGCGATCACTAGTGAATTACTTCCCAAGGATGAACGAGTTAGGCCATCTCTAGCCTAGGATGGCTTGGTGAGGATTGGTATTTTCTGCTTTAAAAGGGTGTTGTGTGGAGCAAAGAAGCTCCAGCTAGGGTTACAGTACCTTCTTCATGGCAGCTTGTTTACAACCATTTGTTGGGAGCTGCAAGTAATGTAGGCGGGCCTGGTGAAAATCATCACATCTCCCTGCATGTTGGCCCACAGCTGCGGATACTGTGTCCTGTCCTCTCTGCTGCTTGTGCATCACCAGGTTTTCGTGTTTATTGGCCGAATAGGTGTGGGAACATGTGGCTGTGTCACGCTCCTCTACTCCCAGCGTAGTCCTCTGCCGATACCTTGGCGAGAGCTGAAATAGCTGGTTCCTGACGCCGTGTCCCGGTGACAGTGGCAAAGTGCTGGGTTGTCCGAGGGTTCTGATGCTTAGGCGAAGGACAGGGATTCTTAACCCGGCAGAGATAGAAGCGTCTGTGTCACTGACAAGGCGCTGCGCAGCACAGGGTCGATGTCATGTAACTGCCCAGCTGCTTGATGATGATGGATGGTCCGAGAGGGGCTACAACCACAAAAGTAGACTAACTGTTTTTGTTGCAACGGAGGCCACAGCCACCACAAATTGTCAGGATAATAATCTTTTACCAAATTTGCTGTCACTGTCAGTTGAACTAAGATCTTCTCCTGATTCTTTGAAGATATGATTTTGATTACATGCTCCGATATCAATCTGTCATACACGTACATTTCTTGATGTTTCGTGATTCTCGCGAATCACTTGGACCTTAGAAACAATGAAATAAAATACGTACGTTCAATATTTGCCCCTATTATTCCACTCGCGAACAGCTCGCGGAAGAAACGAACACCTACATATTTCCGTGCAAGCTTTGATATCCCTTATTTTATTATGATGATCGTTTCTCCCCATGTATGTCGCCGTCAACAAAATATTTTCGCATTTGGAGGAGAAAGTTGGTGACTGAAATTTCGTGAAGAGTTCCCGTCGCAATGTGAACAATGTGAAATTCCATTGTTTTAATGATGTCCACCCCAAATGCTGTATCATGTCTGTGACGCGCTGTCCCCTATTTCTTGATAATCCTAAACGTGCAGCTCCTCTTTGAACTTGCCGGCCAGAGTGGCCGTGCGGTTCTAGGCGCTACAGTCTGGAACCGAGCGACCGCTACGGTCGCAGGTTCGAATCCTGCCTCGGGCATGGATGCGTGTGATGTCCTTATGTTAGTTAGGTTTAATTAGTTCTAAGTTCTAGGCGACTGATGACCTCAGCAGTTATGTCGCATAGTGCTCAGAGACATTTGAACCATTTTGAACCTCTTTGAACTTTCTCGGTGAACTCCGTTAATCCTATCTGGTAAGGATCCCAGACCGCCCAGCAGTACTCCAAAAGAAGACGGTCAAGCTTTGTGTAGGCAATCTCCTCAGTAGATCTGGTGCTTCTTCTAAATGCTCTACCAATAAATTACAGTCTTTGATGCACCTTCCCCCACAACATTTTTATGTGTTCTTCACAATTTAAGTCGATCGTAATTGTAATTCCTAGGTGTTTAGTTAGATCCTTTATATTTGACTGATTTATCGTGTAACAGAAATTTAACGGATTATTTTTAGCAGTCATGTGGACGACGTCACACTATTCATTATTTAGGGTCAATTGCCAATTCTTGCACCATACAGGTATCCTTTTACATCGTTTTGCAATTTGTTTTGATCTTTTGATGACTTCACTAGTCAATAAACGAGCCGGCCGGAATGGCCGAGCGGTTCTAGGCGCTACAGCCTGAAGCTGCGCGACCGCTACGGTCGCAGATTCGAATCCTGCCTCGGGCATGGATGTGTGTGATGTCCTTAGGTTAGTTAGGTATAAGTAGTTCTAAGTTCTAGGGGACTGATGACCATAGTAGTTAAGTCCCATAGTGCTCAGAGCCATTTGAACTATTTTGAATCAATAACGATAGCATAATCCGCAAACAACCTAAGCGGCTGATCATATTGTCTCCCAAATCGTTTATATAGATAAGGAATAGCAGAGGGCCTGTAACACCACCTTTGGGAACGCCAGAAATCACTTCTATTTCACTCGATGAATTCCGCCAATTGCTATGAACTGTGAGTTCCCTGACAGGAAATCACGAATTCAGTCACATAACTGAAATGATATTCCATAAGCAGGACACATTAAAAATATAAACTTAAATTTAGTGAAAGAAATCAAGCAACCAGAGGGAACAGTTACACACACTGTGGCAATGTGTCACTTCGCAACTGTCAGTTGACGATCTCTAGTCGCATTTCTAATTTCATGCTTGTCCAAGCAGCGTCCATGTATACGACTGGGCTCTCAGCAGAGCTGCATCGTACCTTCCCCACGCCGTGTCGCAGCTCAGCGACCAGCCGCGGTCGGGGTAACGACTCCACGTAGGTAGCGTGCAGTTGTGAAAGGCTGCATCGAAGGGCTTTATAGCACAAAGTCTCTTAATGGGAGCAAACGGAATGTCTAACGTAACTGCAGCTGTATCCATATGATGGTAGTCATATAGTTGTATTCATCACTCCAAAAAACCAAGTTACGAAGTCAGTTTTTGTTCGTTTACAGGTAGATGTCTCCAGTCCTTATGCGCATCTAAATCCTCAAGCCACAGTACCGTAGCTAGCCTCTCGAGGAGCCAAAACTAAATGTTTCAGCTGATTTTCATTTTATCGACGTAACTTCAGTTTTTTTACGGCCACCGCTCTTACGAATAGTTTAATACTGTACAAAATAACGTTGAGTCAAGACGTAAACCAGTTGTAAATTTTAATTTATGTTTAATAACATTAATGTTTACAGTTATGTAAACATTGCTTAGTTATTCCTTGTTGCTCTTTATTGCACTAAATATAGCCTGCAGTATTTTACTATTTATCAGCAAAATCACATACTTTTCAGCAGCTTTTTGATTAGCACCCATGAAGGGAAGGTTTGATAACTGAATTTAACGTTCTGAAATATTATAGTATCTTTGTGGCAAGTAAATTTCTACATGTTACTAAATTCCGATGTTTCAACTTGCATATAAAAACTGATGTGTGTGATGTCCTTAGGTTAGTTAGGTTTAAGTAGTTCTAGTTGTAGGGGAGTGATGACCTTAGAAGTTAAGTCCCATAGCGCTCAAGGCCATTTGAAAAACTGAACTCGACAGCCACAAAAACAAAGTCTACAAAATTAACATTCAGGGCTGGGATCTACATTTTCCTTTACAGCCATTCAGAACGCATTGGATGTTAGCTACTACTTCGAGTATTCTATTGGGGAAACATAAAGATCCGCATCACCATTGTCCTGAAGTTCTTTCACTGAACGATCCTCTTGTTCGCTACCAGAACTGTGATCGCTGGCTCTCGTCAAATCGTAGTCTGTTTCGTCTATTTCTCTTTCTGTATCACTGACATCATCCTGTACCCATCTACCAACAATTTCATCTGCCGCAAGATGCGTAAAACTGACACGTTCCTACGAACGAATTTTATTCTATAATGACAAGAGCAGGTACGTAATTCACGAGGTGCCGCTTAGGGGAATCCAACAGATCAACAACACGCGTTATCAACAAACAAATAGGGCGATGATGCAATTGACAACAAAACATTGTAGGGTTGGCGATTTACGGAGGGTATGGGGAATATAAAGCATGCTTATAGAATTGACCGTGGAGAGCGAGTTCGAAAATTCTCCGCGCAATCTGAGAAGACCACAACTCGTGAATAAGGAGTAGTTTAAAAAAAAAAAATCATCCAATCACAGGGAGTGTAAAATGCTCTGATTTAGACGGAACAAGTTCATTAATTTTGCAGTAAACACACAGTGTGTAGTGGGGCGATCACTCTGTTGTAGAAATAATTCAAAAACCAAGATCGCTTAAATACTGTTTACCGGATAACCGGTTTCAGCACACTAAACGTTGCCATCATCGGATCTGAATGTAGATTAACATTTATAAAACATTTGGATATAACGATATATGAGGCAGACCAGCAGATATAAAATCACTATCAAAAAAAAAAAAACCAAAAAAAAGGGAAAAAAAGAAAAAAAGAAAAAAACTGCTCTCATGGTCATTCTTTTCCATAAAATATGTGAAACCGAAGTCACAAGATAAAACTATTTGGTACATGACCGCTGCTCGACTAACAACGGTCGGCGTCACACTAGTGTGCAATCTTGGCGTTTGAATTATTTCTAAGTTCATTATGTTGACTGGAACCGTGAAATCTTCGTGCACACGCTGGTATGAAGTTTTGTTCCAACTATGTATTCGTAGAGTCCCAAATAACTGTCGCCAGCAAAGAGCCACGCTCGAGTGCGCGTCAGAGGAAGAAGGGCAGGCGCTGCTCCTCCACTCTGAGGGCAGGGGACAGGCCGGCATTAGCGAGCAGATTTCACGCGGCAGCTGTACCACTTGACTGGGGCCGCGGCGCGCTCGCCCCGGCGACACACAATGCGGGGACCCCCCGCTGGGCACGCATTACCAGCGCGCTAAGCCGCTAAATGTTTCTTTAATCCGGACTGTGAGAGCTCGGAAATATGGACAGTGAATATTCCGACGAGTTATCCGCTCGTGCGGTGTGCCGCTGCGAGACGGGCCGCTTTGTGTAATCGGGGGCTCTGAGCAGCTCAGCCCTTGTTGACGGCTGCGGTTTGTAGCGATACTGGATGCGGTGGAGAGAGCACAACTGCCCAAACTGGAACGGCTGAGCCTCCATAAACTTGTTTGTGTGAGGAAATTGTAGCAAAAGCGTGAGCGCATATAGCAGAATACTTCAGAAACAGCGACAGAAGACGTCTCCATTCAAGCGCCCGGGCAGATTGCGTATTCGGTAATCTTGCAGAGAAATCTTCGTGGCGTGTCATAAATATTGTAAGATGGTACCATTTACTTGCGTTGGAGGCTGTAATTTTTGAGTACATCAAGTGCTGTATGGATCGTGGACGCAGCATAGGTGCTATACATTTCTGTAACAGACCAATAAAAAATACGAAAAAAAATGAACTCCGGATTCAGGCTCAGAGGACCACGCAATGCAGACCGGCTGCCGTGTCAGCCTGTGCCATTAGCCTGTGCCATCAGTCTTCTGACTGGTTTGATGTAGCCCGCCACGAATTCGTTTCTTGTGCCATCCCATTCATTTCAGAGTAGCACTTACAAACTACGTCCTACGTCTGCAGTTATTTGCTGAATGTATTCCAGTCTCTATCTTGCTCTACAGTTCTACCTTATGCAACTCCCTCTAGTACCATGGATGTTTTCCCTGATGTCTTAGCGTATGTCTTGTCATCCCGTCCTTATTGGCTTTGCAGCCTTTGGAGCAGCTAGCGCTCATTCGTCATCCCAAGGCTTGTCCCAGTCCACCCACCAAGAAAAATTTGATTCGGGTGGTCCTCATAGCAGACATGCAATATGTGATCAAAAGTACCCGGACACCTAGCTGAAAATGAATTACAAGTTCGTGGAACCCTCCATCGCTAATGCTTGAATTCAGTGTGATGTTTGGCCCACTCTTAGCCTTGATGACAGCTTCCCCCCCAGCAGCCAAACGTTCAATCAGGTGCTGAAAGGTTTCTTGGGGAATGACAGCCCATTCTTCACGGAGCGCTGCACTGAGAAGAGGAATCGACATCGGTCGGTGAGGCGTGACACGAAGTCACCGTTCCAAAACATCCCAAAGCTGTTCTATAGCCTTCAGGTCAGGACTCTGTGCACGCCAGTCCATTACAGGAACGTTATTGTCGTGCAACCATGCAAGCTTGCTACTCTACTTTAGAATCTGGACTGTAATGAAAATGGCAAGGTAATGTTAATCAGAACACAAGGAGAAGTTGTGATCTAAACGACAATATATTTATTCATCCATTACATCACAAGACAACAAAAATGACTAAAGAAATGTCACATAAACATTTTCATTTTACAAACGCTTTCATTAACGTGGGGTCTATGGTGGACAAAGTGATTAGCTGGGGATTGACACACGACGCTAACCTGAACACTAATCGCTTTATCTGACTTCATACATGTGAATCCGGGTTATGGCACAAAACCTACGCCACCATTAAGTATCTATACTCTACTATTCCAAAAAAGAAAAATATGGTTCGAAAGAATGGGGCGCTGAGCAACATATATTGGAGTGCTACGCCGTAGCAGCGAATACTTTACCCTTCTGCTGGTGAGGGCGGCACACCACGATGCATTCGGTGACAGAAGTCATGGACGACAGCAATCTGTTATTAATGGCGCGAATGAAAAATGCAAGTACGCGGTATCGCATTCGGTTAATTCGGAACGCAGGTACTTTCCTATGATCCTCTGAAACCACGGTGGATTCCAGTGCGTAGGTGAACCCGTTTGCTGGTCTTCCAAACCAATTTGACTCCGTGCCACGACAATGCGTGACAGAATATGTCAAATGTTAGACGGCCTACTCAAGACAAATAAGTACACCCACGCACCACTCGTTGTGTGTGTGTTGCTAGAAGCAGTACCTCTGACGGTTCAGAAGGTGACTGGCACAGGCTCTAAGTGGCACACTGGCAAAGGACACAGGTCTCACCGTGTAGGTAGAGACCTGCAGTTCTTTACTTACTAAGCGCCAGTACAAAAGCGGTCTTCTCTTTCTATTCACTTTCCTCTTCAGCTCGGTAGCAAAAGCCCATTTACATCTTAGACTTCTCCCACTTTAGCACAAGCTGGAGCCACTCCGCTACAGGCTGTGCGGCTGTGCATTATGAACAGGAGCTCGATCGCGTTGAAAGATACAATTGCCATCCCGGAATTGCTCTTCAACAGTGGGAAGCGAGAAGGTGCTTAAAAAATCAGTGTATGCCTGTGGTGTGATAGTGCCACGCAAAACAACAAGGTGTGCAAGCCCCCTCCAGCCGGCCGCGGTGGTCTAACGGTTCTAGGCGCTCAGTCCGGAACCGCGCGACTGCTACGGTCGCACGTTCGAATCCTGCCTCGGGCATGGATGTGTGTGATGTCCTTAGGTTAGTTAGGTTTAAGTAGTTCTAAGTTCTAGGGACTGATGACCACAGATATTAAGTCCCATAGTGCTCAGAGCCATTTGAACCATTTTGAAGCCCCCTCCATGAAAAACACGATCACACTAAAACACCACTGCCTCCTAATTTCACTATTGGCACTACACACGCTGGCAGATGACGTTCACCAGACATCCGCCATACCCACACCCTGCCATCGGATGGCCACAGTGTGTACCGTGATTCATCACTCCACACAATGTTTTTCCACTGTTCAGTCGTCCAAAGTTTACACTCCATATACAAAGCGAGGCGTCGTTTGGCATTTACGGGCGTGACGTGTAGATTATGAGCAGTCATGATATTCAAGTTTTCTCACCTTCCGCCTGCATAGTACTTGCAGTGGATCCTGATGCAGTTTGGAATTCCTGTGAGATGGTCTGGATAGATGTCTGCCTATTACACGTTACGACTCTCTACAAATGTCGGCGGTCTCTGTCAGTCAACAGACAACTCTGTACGTTTTTGTGCTGTTCGTGTTCCTTCACGTTTCCACTTCACTATCACATCGGAAACAGTGGACCTAGGGATGTTTAGGAGTGTCTCACGTACAGATGTATGGCACAAGTAACACCCGATCACTTGACCACGTTCGAAGCCCGTGATTTTCGCGGAGCGTCCCATTCTGACCTCTCACAATGTCTAATGACTACTGATGTCGCTGATATGGAGTACCTGGCAGTAGGTGGCAGCACAATGCACCTAATATGAAAACGTATGTTGTGGGGATGTCTGAATACTTTTGATCGCATAGTATACGAGCTGACCACTCAGCTATGAAAACGGACAATACGTGATACACTGCTGGCCGTTAAAATTGTAGCACCAGAAATGAAACATACGAATGCATGGTTTCGCGGCGATATGTACTGATAAAATTCTCTCTGACATCCAGCTTTGTCATGTGGCTTACAGTCCACGAGCTTTCGGCCCAGTTCATTCTGCATGTTGAGTCCCTTGATAATTTTTGATATATCTCCTCCTCCAGCATCAGTCGAATCTTCGCGTCGGGGGAAGGCGTCGGAGCTCCTCAAGAGGTCTTCACTGGAAGAGAATTCATTGAAGATCTCCTCTTTCGGGCACCTCGACCAGCATTGTATGGTCTTCCAAAGATTCACAAGAAGAACACACGTCTACGTCCATTGTGAGCACCACTGTATCACCGACTAAAGACTCACGAAGCATCTGGCCAGCCTCCTTACTCTGCACGTTGGTCACTGTGTGCACCACATCTAGGATACGAATGACTTCATCAGTCGAATTAAATGCGTGTCTGTTGAAGAAGGAGATACTATGGTCAGCTTTGGTGTGGCATCATTATTCACGAGCGTTTCTGTCAAAGGTAATATAGATTTGCCCTCCCGGTTGTTTGACAACACAGTTGTGTATTTATTTAAGCACACTCTCACGTCATTGTGTTCTTTGTATGATTAAGAATATTTTAACCACATGGAAGTCGTAGTTATGAGGAGCCCAATAGCTTCATTTATAGCCAAACTGTTTATGGGATACTTTTGAGCACATGGCCGTGGAGATAGTACCACAGACATGATACGTGAAATGGAGCTGCAATCATTAAAACAAAGGCGTTTTTCGTTCCGACGGGATCTTCTCGTGAAATTTCAATCACCAGTTTTCTCCTCTGATGGCGAAAACATTGTTTTGGCACCCACCTACATATGGAGAAATGATCATCACAATAAAATAAGCGACTTTCTCTCCCTCGTGATGACTGGTTGTTGTGTGATGTCCTTAAGTTAGTTGGGTTTAAGTAGTTCTAAGTTCTAGGGAACTGATACCCATAGATGTAAAGTCCCATACTGCTCAGAGCCATTTGAACCATTTGATAAAATAAGAGAAATCAGGGCTCGCGCAGAAAAATTTAAGTGCTCCTTTTGCCGCACGCCGTTCAAGGGTGGAACGGTAGAGAGACAGCTTGAAGGTGGTTCATTGAACCCTCTGCCAGGCACTTTATTGTGAACAGCAGAGTAGTCATGTAGATGTAGATGAACCATGCCCTGGTATTGTTAGTGCTCTTCTCTTGTTTTCTGCGCTCTGAATAAGTCTACGTAGCTGCGGCGTGCGATAGAGCGGACATTTCCTAGTGATATGCTATAGAAGGGGTCAGGGCACTAATGTTCAACTGCAAGAAAACTGACTGTAGTTAATTTATACGGGGCAGACTTTCTGAGTGTGTGGGTTTTATTCTGTCAAGTTGCGCAATGGACTGATCCAACAAGTGCCCTTTGGCTCCTGCAAGAAACAATTTCCACCTCACACTACTATAGAAGTCAGACAGACGCTCCTAATGTACCAGCAAGAACTGCTTGAAAAACATTCAGCAACAAATATCTTCTGGAGTCGTCCTCTGTATGGAAAAGACAGAAAAATATTATATATTCTTACATAACTAGTGGGATACTTGGGTACAGGAGTACTGCTAGTTAATGTACGAAAAACACTAAACGAACGAAAAATATTATTTATTAAAAAAATTCTGAGAACTCAAGTGAAACTTTTTCTTATAAAAAATTAATAAATTTCCGGGTTCTTTTCGGAACAGTAGATTGCCTCTTATGGATAGGAATGCTATTATTTTACAAAGTATGGAAAGGTTCGTTTCCCCCTTTTCTTTAAGAGTGTTATTTACTCGGCAGAATGCCTGACAGGCGTGCCTACACACCTTGAATAATTTTTGTAGGTATGGTCAAGTCTGTCGCGTGAGAAATGTAATGGAGTGAACTGTTATGGACTATGTAAGTTCATGGACTAACAATATCTGAGGAACTGTGTGCGCGAGAAAAAGTAGCGCTCAGTATTACATTCTATTACGTGCGGAATAACTGTGGACTATACAAAGGGACGTTAAATTGAGTATAAGAAAGGAACTGGACACTTACCTCTGTGAAAGTAAAAGTGTATGAAGTTTGGATAACTGTATAGATGTATATTTATGGACCATGAACCATGGACCTTGCCTTTGGTGGGGAGGCTTGCGTGCCTCAGCGATACAGATAGCCGTACTGTAGGTACAACCACAACAGAGGGGTATCTGTTGAGAGGCCAGACAAACGTGTCGTTCCTGAAGAGGGGCAGCAGCCTTTACAGTAGTTTCAAGGGCAACAGTCTGGATGATTGACCTTATCTGGCATTGTAACAATAACCAAAACGACCTTGCTGTGTTGGTACTGCGAACGGCTGAAAGCAAGGGGAAACTACGGCCGTAATTTTTCCCGAGGGCATGCAGTTTTACTGTATGATTAAATGATGATGGCGTCCTCTTGGGTAAAATATTCCGGAGGTAAAATAGTCCCCCATTCGGATCTCCGGGCGGGGACTACTCAAGAGGATGTCGTTATCAGGAGAAAGAAAACTGGCGTTCTACGGATCGGAGCGTGGAATGTCAGATCCCTTAAACGTGCAGGTAGGTTAGAAAATTTAAAAAGGGAAATTGATAGGTTAAAGTTAGATATAGTGGGAATTAGTGAAATTTGGTGGCAGGAGGAACAAGACTTTTGGTCAGGTGAATACAGGGTTATAAACACAATATCAAATAGGGGTAATGCAGGAGTAGGTTTAATAATGAATAGGAAAATAGGAATGCGGGTAAGCTGCTACAAACAGCACAGTGAACGCATTACTGTGGCCAAGATAGATACGAAGCCCACACCTACTACAGTAGTACAAGTTTATATGCCAACTAGCTCTGCAGATGACGAAGAAATTGAAGAAATGTATGCTGAAATAAAAGAAATTATTCAGATAGTGAAGGGAGACGAAAATTTAATAGTCATGGGCGACTGGAATTCGAGTGTAGGAAAAGGGAGAGAAGGAAACGTAATAGGTGAATATCGATTGGGGCTAAGAAATGAAAGAGGAAGCCGCCTCGTAGAGTTTTGCACAGAGCACAACTTAGTCATACCTAACACTTGGTTTAAGAACCATGAAAGAAGGTTGTATACATGGAAGAACCATGGACATACTAAAAGGTGTCAGACAGATTATATAATGGCAAGGCAGAGATTTAGGAACCAGGTTTTAAATTGTAAGACATTTCCAGGGGCAGACGTGGACTCTGACCACAATCTATTGGTTATGAACTGTAGATTAAAACTGAAGAAACTGCAAAAATGGGGCAATTTAAGGAGATGGGACCTGGACAAACTGAAAGAACCAGTGGTTGTACAGAGTTTCACGGAGAGCATAAGGGAACATTTGACAGGAATGGGGGAAAGAAATACAGTAGAAGAAGAATGGGTAGCTCTGAGGGATGAAGTAGTGAAGGCAGCAGAGGATCAAGTAGGTAAAAAGACGAGGGCTAGTAGAAATCCTTGGGTAACAGAAGAAATATTGAATTTAATTGATGAAAGGAGAAAATATAAAAATGCAGTAAATGAAGCAGGCAAAAAGGAATACAAACGTCTCAAAAATGAGATCGACAGGAAATGCAAAATGGCTAAGCAGGGATTTGTAGAGGACAAATGTAAGGATGTAGAGGCTTATCTCACTAGGGGTAAGATAGATACTGCCTACAGGAAAATTAAAGAGACCTTTGGAGATAAGAGAACCACTTGTATGAACATCAAGAGCTCAGATGGAAACCCAGTTCTAAGCAAAGAAGGGAAAGCAGAAAGGTGGACGGTATATATAGAGGGTCTATATAAGCAAAGAAAGCAGGTGTTGACGGATGTGAAAATTGCCGAACTATCAGTTTAATAAGTCACAGCTGCAAAATACTAACACGAATTCTTTACAGACGAATGGAAAAACTAGTAGACGCAAACCTCGGGGAAGATCAGTTTGGATTCCGTAGAAATGTTGGAACACGTGAGGCAATACTGACCTTACGACTTATCTTAGAGGAAAGATTAAGGAAAGGCAAACGTACGTTCCTAGCATTTGTAGACTTAGAGAAAGCTTTTGACAATGTTGACTGGAATACTCTCTTTCAAATTCTGTATGTGGCAGGGGTAAAATACAGGGAGCGAAAAGCTATTTACAATTTGTACAGAAACCAGATGGCAGTTATAAGAGTCGAGGGACATGAAAGAGAAGCAGCGGTTGGGAAGGGAGTAAGACAGGGTTGTAGCCTCTCCCCGATGTTATTTAATCTGTATATTGAGCAAGCGGTAAAGGAAACAAAAGAAAAATTTGGAGTAGGTATTAAAATCCATGGAGAAGAAATAAAAACTTTGAGCTTCGCCGATGACATTGTAATTCTGTCAGAGACAGCAAATGACTTGGAAGAGCAGTTGAATGGAATGGAAAGTGTCTTGAAAGGAGGATATAAGATGAACATCAACAAAAGCAAAACGAGGATAATCGAATGTAGTCAAATTAAGTCATGTGATGCTGAGGGAATTACATTAGGAAATGAGACACTTAAATGTGGTGCTACAGAAGAACGCTGAAGATTAGAGGGGTAGATCACATAACTAATGAGGAAGTGTTGAATAGGGTTGGGGAGAAGAGAAGTTTGTGGCACAACTTGACCAGAAGAAGGAGTCGGTTGGTAGGACATGTTCTGAGGCATCAAGGGATCACCAATTTAGTATTGGAGGGCAGTGTGGAGGGTAAAAATCGTAGAGGGAGACCAAGAGTTGAATACACTAAGCAGATTCAGAAGGATGCAGGTTGCATTAGGTACTGGGAGATGAAGAAGCTTGCACAGTACAGAGTAGCATGGAGAGCTGCATCAAACCAGTCTCTGGACTGAAGACCACAACAACAGTCATTGCTATAACACCTTTGAGTGACCAACTATATAAATCACAGACATTTTAGTTGCCGTTATTACTGACAGTTATTGTAGGATCAACTCACCTTGTCTCTCTATATAAAACGCAATCATTCATGATCATTTAATTATTATTGAATGTTGTCTATAAAAACCTAAAGTGATTTCCAGAATTACGTGTGTATTATTAAATAATATCTAATATTCAAAGACTTTACTAACTACTTTGTCTTCGGTAACGCAGCAACAAATGAGGGGTGATCGACTGTGCAAAAAGTCAACATTAATTATCATGAAAACCCAAAATTTAGTCGCCGTTACAGAGAAGATGTTTGTGGCTGCTCCATCTGATGTATAGATATAACTAAAAGTCGTGCATTTACAGTAAATAGCAACATAAATAGCTTACGTCAGAGAAGTCGACGACTGTAGATCCACGAGGAGTGCTACAACCCGCAAAGAATAAGCCAGACTTTGTGTTCAGAACTTCCCTTCTTTGTATTCAGAATATTTTCTGTCGTGGAAGAGATACTCATCAGTATCCTCTGGTACAGCAGATGGCCGAAGTCCTTTTCAGGCGACACAGCGTAGTGGAAAACTTCATCATCGCCACTTGATTCATCCTTTGAATTGTAGCTTCTTGAAGACTTCCTGTTTCTTCTTTTGTTGAGAGGTTCCTAGTTTTACTTTTTCACCATTAGAACGTTCGGCCTCTAATGGACTTCTTTATGAAGAGTATGAAATGATCGTATGGCATTGACGGTCGGGAGGCCCCCTTCGGTGAAAGGGGGCATTCGGCCGCCGGGATGCAAGTCTCATTTCAGGTGACGCCACTTTGGGAAACTAGCGCGTCGGTGGACAGGAAATGGTCATTAGGACAGCACAACACTCAGTCCACGAGCGGAGAAAATCTCCATCCCAGCCCGGAATCGGACCTTGGCCAGCTGCATGCGGTAGGCAAACACGTTACCACTGTACTGAACAGGCGCACTATGAAGAATATGCTAGTATAGATGATATAACTGGTTCCTCCCTCCGTTAGATGGCTTGTTTTTCGGTGGTGACGATATCTCCAATGAAACAACCGAAGTTTTCTAAAACTGAGGAGGGGGTGTATAAGAACATTAGATAGACAAGGAACAATTCTATCAGAATGCTTATATGTTACATACAACCCAATAAGTTGTCGCTAAAGGAACACATGACAACTAAAAAATTTCCAGTTCATAATAAATAAAAAAATGGTTCAAATGGCTCTGAGCACTATGGGACTTAACATCTGAGGTCATCAGTCCCCTAGATCTTAGAACTACTTAAACCTAACTAACCTAAGGACATCACACACATTCATGCCCGAGGCAGGATTCGAACCTCCGACCGTAGCGCGCGCGCGGTTCCTGACTGAAGCGCCTAGGACCGAATAAATAACACTCTTTGGAATTTCATTAAACTTACTATCAGTGTCTATGGCACCGATCTAATACCTATTAAAATATTTGGACACTTGTCTGCAAAAATATAAAAGAAAATGAAAAAACCTTTCTTGAACAGCGAAGAAAAATATGCTGGAAAGTTTCCAGAATGAGATTTTCACTCTGCGGCGGAGTGTGCGCTGATATGAAACTTCCTGGCAGATTAAAACTGTGTGCCCGACCGAGACTCGAACTCGGGACTCGAGTTCGAGTCTCGGTCGGGCACACAGTTTTAATCTGGCAGGTAGTTTCATGCTGGAAAGTGTTCGGTACTCACTGCAAACGACCATGGGAGCCCTCAGAAGTACGTAATGTAATCGAAAGTATCTGGATACCCGTATGTAATGCGTAATTGACCACTAGATATCACGAGAAGCGGACCCGGCAGTATAAAATGAGGCAGTGAGTACGGTGTTGCCCGTAGAGGAACAGTGACAGCTGCAGAATGGCTCGGCCAGGGTAGCTGAGGGACTTCCAACGTGGACTAGTCACTAGATGTCCCATCAGGGACATTTCAACCCTGTTAAAACTGACCCAGTAAACTGTTGATGATGCCATTGTGAGATGGAAACGCGAAAGACTATCCACACCTGAAAGAAGACCAAACAGACCTCATGTACAGACGGATCAAGTGAAATCATAGGAAAGAATCACTCGCGATTTCCAAAGTGCTACCAGTACTCTAACTGGCACAGTGACTGCACATGGAGTTACACAGAATGGGGTTCAGTGGTTGAGCAACTTTTCACAGGCGACACATTGCTGTAGTCTGCGCCAAGCAACGCTTGAGATGGAGTGAAGAGCAATACCACCGCTCAGTGGATGATGGTAGCAAGTGATTTGGAGTGATAAATCACACCAAACTCCGTGGCACTCCCATGGAAGGATTTGGGTTTCGCAAATACCTGCAGAACGTTACATAACATTGTGTACCGTGCGAACAGTGAAGTACAGAGGAGGTGGCGAGAGTATGTTTGGTGGTTAGGGCGTGGTCCTCTTATTTCGCTTAAGAAGCCTCTGTGAAGCAGTGGTTTGTAGACAGTAACATTCCTGAAATTGACTGGCTCAAAAGAACCTCTTTGGGATGAGTTAGAATGCCGACTTCGTTGCAGATCGCAGCGTTCAGTGTCACTACGTTCTCTGATTTTTGCTCTTGAGGAAAGATGGGCAGCCGTTCGCCCATATACGTTCCGACATCACATTAAAAGTGTCCCCAGCAGAGTTCAAGCCGTCATAAAGGTCAGGTCCAGAATAGTTCCAGTCTTCTGCGAGGCTGGAGGTAGGATACAAGTGATTAACAAACGAAGCAGTTGTAAGATTTCCTCAACCTTCAGCGAACCGTGAAACAACGTAGGCTCCCTTTCCATTCGTGTTTGGGAGATGTTCAATGCACGCTATGCAGGGTGATTTTTTCCACTGCTTACAATCCCTAGAGATTGATCAATGAGAGGATAAAGAACAAAAAAGTTCGAATGAACTTATGTCCGGAAATGCCTGGTTTCCATGCTACAGACCATTTATTCAGTCACACTTTGTTACAGAGACTACGGTCTAATACGAGCTGTACCATGCAGCCACAGTTACAGTATGTGGTGAAAATGGTTTCCATGTGCCTCAACACATGCGTGTATGCTCCGTAGCGTGTTCTGTCTCACACGTTCACATCTGCTAAGCTACATCCGAACAGTGTCAAAGGCAGCATGCATACGCTTCCCCAGTATCTCCACATCTGGAATGGGCTCTGCATACACAATACTGTTGAGGTGGCCCCACACCCAGAAATCGCTCGGGTTGAGATCCGGTGAACGAGTAGGCCACGCAACTGGACCTCGTCGCCCGATCCATCCACCACGCAAGACACGATTCAGATGCATCCGGACGTTAATGGCGAAGTGAGCTGGAGAACCATCAGCCACATAACCCTTCAAATAGTTAGTGGCACTTCTTCACCAGGAAGGCAAAGTCACCCGCAGGAAACACCGATAGTTCCGGCCTCTTAGGTGGCGTGGAAGGAAGACTGGTCCCAAAATACGGTCACCAGTTATAACGCTGCTGTCGACTCGCTGTTACTATACCGTAGGGGTTCTGCATACTATCCCACAGACTGTTATGAATTTTAAAGATACCACTCCACATAAAAGTAACCTCATCTCTGAATAGGATGGATGGCACAAAACCCGGAACCTTGGTTGTCTTGTGAAGAAACGAGTGACAAAACTGCTCCCGATATGGAAAGTCTGTCGCTAGTAAGCTCTGCACACGGTGTAAGTGATAAGGGTGGTAACAATTGTCGTGGAGAATGTTCCACACGGTCGTCTGGCTTGCCCTGTACTGGCGGGCCAACTGCTTGGTTCTGACAAGGCGGTCGCTTCCACAGTGTTAATCACACTCTCCTCCAAGTCTGGTGTTCGAACATTTCGCGTATGTCCTTCGTGACTTCCTGCTTCCACAGATGACCCTGTCTCAGAAAAACGGCGAAACACTGTTGCAAACATTGAATAACGTGGTTGTTGTCGGCGTGGATAGGTCTCCTGATACAACCTTGCTGCCCGCCGCCCGTTGCCATTTGCCTTTCCGTAAGTAAACACCCTGTCGGCAAGCTCTCGATTCGAATACGGAACCATTTTTTGCAGTGCTGTATCACATCCGCCACAAGGTGAACAACCTAAAGAAGTGAATCAGGCACAACAGAGGGCGCTACGTCGTGACGTATGAGGAAGAGTAACAACCTCTAGGAGGAAGCCGTGCATACTGTAACTGTGGTCGCAGGTTAAATCCTGCCTCGGGCATGGATGTGTGTGATATCCTTAGGTTAGTTAGGTTTAATTAGTTCTAAGTTCTAGATGACTGATGACCTCAGAAGTTAAGTCGCATAGCGCTCAGAGCCATTTGAACCGCTAGTAACTGTGGCTGCATGGTACAGCGCGTATTAGACCGCAATCTCTGTATCAAAGCATGATTGAGTAAATGGTCCCTATCACGAAGACCATGAATTTCCGGATAGGTTCATTAGACTTTTTTCGTTATGTATTCTCTCATCGATCAATCCCCAGAGTTTATACACAGTGAAAAACTTACCCTATATGATAACTTCACAATCGGTTACAGAAACGTTTTATCGGTTCGCCCAAATTGACTTTCAGCACTTGTTTGTCAGTAAAGTTAATGTTGTATTTTTCCCTGTCCTCTGGTTTTGACCAGCGAGACAATACTTACACCGATGGTTTCATTCCTGTTGCTCACAGGCTGCACCCACAGAAATTCCAGATTCTTCCATCAAGCAACGTTATTATAATCATTAATAGTCTTAAATTCATGCCTCGTTTCTTGCAACGGTTTTTTGAATCTCAGATGAGTTGAAAGGTGACCGCTGGTTAGGAAAACAGTAAACAGTCGCTCAAAACAAATACGCTAGATTTCTCAGAAGTAATGCAGTTCATTTACGCTATAATAGACCAAGTCACGTCTGCTGCTTCGTCCAAATCTGTCTCCAGCTTCCCACTAGCCCAACAATCTAATACAGGGTAACTGATGGAAACTGAAACATTATTCGGCTCTATCACGACATCATGCAAGGAAACATATGTTCTTGAGTCTTACGCTTTTACCTCTTTTCCTTTGTCCTTTCAGCTGAATTTATTTTTGATGCTATCGATATCAAGGATACGTGGCTACGTCTTCACACCGTTGTGTATCAACACCAATTTAGTTGCAAGCAGCCAAATGTATGAATAAAATTTATGCTAGAAGCTTGTTTGGAAAATTTATGTGTACAATCTAGTTTGGTATATTTATGAATAAAATTTACTTATTAGTTATTTACATCCTAACAGACTGTTTCGCAAATGTGTGTGTGCAGGCTTGTTTGATATAGGTACACTATTTGATCAAAACTATCCGGACACCCATTTGTGGACATAAATAAGCTGTGTGTCCACCCTTCGTCTTTATTACAGCTTGAACTCTGCTGCAAATACCATGCATACAGTGCCTGAACGTCTGTGAAGGTATAACAACTCACTCCACCTGGGAAGCAAAGCCAGAGAATGTAGTGATATCGGACGCTTTTTGGAACAGCTACGTTCGTTCATGCTCAGAGGCAAGGTAGACTTCATTGTTCAGATATTGAGTTCCTGTGTCTCGTTCGCAGCAGAATCGAAAAACATTTTGAAATTGTCATGAGAGAGACACATATATAGTAAAAGTCAACAAACAAGAAAAATAAAAACCAAAGAACGCTGCAAACGTGAGTAAACGCGATAAGGAAAGGTTACGTTCAGTCGTGACTGTGAAGTCGGAAGTTGATGTCTTAGAAATGCCAGACCATTATTCCGCAGTTTCGTTAACGTGATGTGACGTTGCGTTTTATATCTACATCCACATCTACATGGATACTCTGAAAATCACATTTAAGTGCCTGGCAGAGGGTTCATCGAACCACCTTCACAATTCTCTATTATTCCAATCTCGTATAGCGCGCGGAAAGGATGAACACCTATATCTTTCCGTACGAGCTCTGATTTCCTTTATTTTATCTTTGTGATCGTTGCTCCCTATGTAAGTCGGTGTCAACAAAATATTTTCGCATTCGGAGGAGAAAGTTGGTGATTGTAATTTCGTGAGAAGATTCCGTCGCAACGAAAAACGCCTTTCTTTTAATGATGTCCATCCCTACTCCTGTATCATTTCTGTGACTCTCTCCCCCGTATTTCGCGATAATGTGAAACGAGCTGTCTTTCTTTGAACTTTTTCGATGTACTCAGTCGGTCCTATCTGTTAAGGATGCCACACCGCGCAACAGCATTCTAAAAGAGGACGGACAAGCGTAGTGTAGGCAGTCTCCTTAGTAGGTCTGTTACATTTTCTAAGTGTCCTGCCAATGAAACGCAAGTCTTTGGTTAGCCTTCCCACAACATTTTTTATGTGCTCCTTGCTATTTAAATTGTTCGTAATTATAATACCTATGTATTTAGTTGAATTTACGGCTTTTTGATTAGACTGATTTATCGTGTAACCGAAGTTAAACGCGTTCCTTTTAGCACTCATGTGGATGACCTCACAGGTTTCGGTATTTAAGGTCAACTGCCACTTTTCGTACCATTCCGATATTTCTTCTACATCGTTTTGCAGTTTGTTTTGATCTTCTGATGACTTTATTAGTTCCATAAACGACAGCGTCATTTGCAAACAACCGAGGCCAGCTGCTCAAATTGTCTCCCAAATCGTTTATATAGATAAGGAACAGCAAAGGGCCTATAACACTATCTTGGGGAACGCCAGAAATCACTTCTGTTTCACCCGATGACTTTCCGTCAATTACAACGAACTGTGACCTCTCTGACAGGAAAGCACAGATCCAGTCAAACAATTGAGACGATATTCCATAAGCACGCAATTTCACTACGAGCCTCTTGTGTGTTACAGTGTCAAAAGCCTTCCGGAAATCCAGAAATACGGAATCGATCTGAAATCCCTTGTCAATAGCACTCCGCACTTTTTGTGAATAAAGCGCTAGTTATGTTTCACAGGAACGATGTTTTCTAAACCCATGCTGACTGCGTGTCAAGAGACCGGTCTGCGTGGTCCCGTTCCTTCGACGGATACGGTCTGGGGCGTTTAGGCGTAATAATTTGTGACGTAACATGATCAGCCTTTACACGACGAAATGAACCAGTGAACCATCAAGGAAGTTACGAGGGTCGTTCAATAAGTGAAGCAAAACTTTTTTCTCGGCTAATTTCGGTTGAAAAAATTAGGCATTTGTTGTGGGATGTCGTGCAATAATCCGGCTTCAGCCCCAGCAAGTTCATGACGTTCCGACAGATGGTGGCGCTAGACGTAGCCTTTAAAATGATGCGTTCCCAGCAGAGAGCTGTCACTGAGGACTTTTTTTTTTTTTTTTTTTGCTGGAAATCAGAGAATAGGCGCTTGCAGAATGTCTAATGTCTACGGATACCTGGCACCGAATAAAGGCACAGTGAACCGTTGCGCGAGTCGTCTGTCACCGTCGCAACAAGAGGGCGCTAACATGTCCAATCTCCCGCGTACCGAGCAGCCACACCGTTGTGACTCCTGCAATGTTGGAACGTGAGGACACTCTCATTTGGGGTTATCGACTGACCGTAATGAAACACCGCGCTGTATTATCGGACGTCTGTGTTGGTAGTGGTGACGCACTCCTTTACACCTTCAGCAGGTAAAGTCATGGCGACGGTCTTCTGGGACTCTGAAGGCGTTATTCCGTTTGAAGTCCTCCCCCAAGGTGCAGCAGTCAACTCTGAAGTGTATTGCACAACCCACAGAAATTGGAGAAAGGACTTCAGTGTGTTACTCGCTACAAAAACGCAAATGAATTTCTCCTTTTCCATCACAACTCAAGGCCTCATACAAGTCTGCGTACCCAAGAGGAACTCATGAAACGTCACTGGGACTTTCTTCCTGACACACCCTAGACCCCGGATGTCGCACCTTCCGACTTCCATCTGTTCGGCCCAATGAAGGATGATGCACTCTGCGGGAAGCTGAACTTAGTGATGAATCAAGGCGTTGGCTCCGACGTCGACCAGTAGAGTGGTGCCAACCGGGAATAGAGGTCTTCACAGTAAGTTGGCGTAAGGCCTTTGCAGTAAACGGAGTTTATATTGAAAAATAGAGTTTTGCATTGGAATCCTGAATAGAGCGAAATTGCTTTCAGTGAAAAGCGTTGCATTACTTACTGAACTTCCTTAGTACTTTTACTGGCGTGTAACAGTAGACTGTAATTATCATATCGAAACTAAAGGAAGAGCTTTCCTAACAGAAAATTGTTCTATCTAGTATCGCGCTATCTCTCTAGCAGTAAGCACCAGCAACCATCGCAACAGTTAAACCGGTCGCCGTACTAGCCAATTCCGCGTATCTCAGTCTGCTGCGTGCTTCCGTATGGAAATAAGCAGAAACTAGTTTTTGTGTTTAATGGATTTAATTTACTTGTTTCTGTATCTGCAAGAACAAGGTTCACGTGTAAACGCGACAAGTAGATATGACTACAAGTTCTGGCCGTTGCGGGAACTAGGCGGAAGAAGTGACTGGTATCCACGAACATCGGAAAGCGTCTTTGGTCAACCGGTTTTGGCGCCCTGTTCTCTGAATTATTACCGTCTCTAGTGTTTTCGGGCATTCTAAATAATTACGCACCCTCTACTCAGCGTTGCAATATTAAAAGTTTTGCCTGGTTTCATTGTCTAGGGGCTGGGATACGTAGTTGCCGCATCACAGGCCAAATAATGCTGAGTCTACAGTGTAGGATAAGGATACACACATGAAACGAATGGTCGAAGGTTTCTGTCACTCGGCAATTGCGAATTATGAATTTAACATATAAATTTATACATGAAAGATTGCAATTAAATATAATCTGCAAGTACTATCTTAACGACTTTAAATGATGAGTAGATAGCAGAAGTACTTTTGAGAATGCGGTATATTTCTGCAAAGCACTTATTGGTTTCGATGGTCCAGCAATTAAATAAAATACAAGTTTAATAACGGGGAAACAATAGATTCCTACAGTACGTAATTAGTTATGAACGACAACACAGCTCGCGAGATATTCACTTCTAAACGCACACTACGTCTTCACTGTAGAAGTCGCGGAAATCTCACAAGTTCACAAGTCCGCACTCCGAAGTCTTGCTATCTCTCGCGACCACGCGCAAACCGCTCCACTCTCCAAGTCTTTCCGCGCGTCCGACGCGCCGTCGCGTCCAGAACCTCCCGTGTCCAGTGCGGTACCCTCCAGAACTGCCCTTTCCTCCCCGGAAACGATGCTCCTCCCCACTTCATTACAGTCTCTCCACTTAACGAGTGCTGTGATTGGCTAGAGCGCTCCCGCCCTGTCTTCAAGCCAACGCGTACGCAGAAACATATTGACACACATACGAGACAGTGGATTTACATTTAAATAACTTTAAAGTAAATAAATTTTCCTACGGCTGGATCATAAACACGCTCCAACACACATTATTAAATACATAAACAAATTAAACAAACATATATCAAAGGAATAGAACGAAAGGTAGGCCAGTAGCCTAATGTCTCTGCGCTTTCTAAAACTCAGTAAATATTTAACCAATTTTTTCATGAATAGTATATATCACATATAAAAAAAGTCACAGATGAATAAATATATTTATAAGCTTGCTGCTACCGTTTTTTCGCGTAACTGTGGAGTACTTATGGCCTGACGCGATCGATACTAATCGGCGACTTTGACCTCCAATAAATCATGTACTATTCAAGTTGCAAGCGTGTAAATCATACCAACTTAGGTTTCTAAAGACACGGCGATCGATTAAATAGGATGAAGCGTTTATATTTTGAAAATTCGTTACTGGGTGTTACACTATAGCCATTAAAATTAATACACCACGAAGATGCCGTGCTGCAGGCGTGAAATTTAACCGACGGGAAGAAGATGCTCGGATGCGCAAATGATAAGCTTTTCAGAGCATTCACACAAGGTTGGCACCGGTGGCGAGACCTACAAGGTGCTGACATGATTTCTCATACACAAACAGTAGTTGACTGGCGTCGCCTGGTGAAACGTTGTTGTGATGCCTCGAGTAAGGAGGACAAATGCCTATCATCACGTTTCCGACTTTGATAAAGGTCGGATTGTAGCCTATCGCGAATGTGGTTTATCGTATCGCGACATTGCTGCTCGCGTTGGTCGAGATCCAATGACTGTTAGCAGAATATGAAATCGGTGGGTTCAGGAGGGTAATACGGAACGCGGTGATGGATCCCAACGCCCTCGTATCACTAGCAGTCGAGATGACAGGCATCTTATCCGCATGGCTGTAACGGATCGTGCAGCCACGTCTCTATCCCTGGGTCAACGGATGGGGACGTTTGCAAGACAACAACCATCTACACGAACAGTTCGACGACGTTTGCAGCAGCATGGACTATCAGCTCGGAGACCATGGCTGCGGTTACCCTTGATGCTGCATCACAGACAGGAGCGCCAGCGATGGCGTACTCAACGACGAAACTGGGTACACGAATGGCAAAACATCATTTTTCGGATGAATCCAGGTTCTGTTTACAGCATCATGATGGTCGTATCCGTGTTTGGCGACATCGCGTTGAACGCACATTGGAAGCGTGTATTCGTCATCGCCATACTGGCGTATCAACCGGTGTGATGGTATCAGGTGCCATTGGTTACACGTCTCGGTCACCTCTTGTTCGCATTGACGTCACTTTGAACAGTGGACGTTACATTTCAGATGTTTTACGACCCGTGGCTGTACCCTTCATTCGATCCCTGCGAAACCCTGCATTTCAGCAGTATCATTCACGACGGCATGTTTCAGGTCCTGTACGGGCCTTTCTGGATACAGAAAATGTTCGACTGCTGTCCTGGCCAGCACATTCTCCAGATCTCTCTCGAACGGAAAACGTCTGGTCAATGGTGGCCGAGCAACTGTCTTGTCACAATACGCCAGTCACTACTCTTGACGAACTGTGGCATCGCGTTGAAGCTGCATGGGCAGCTGTATCTTTACACGCCATCCAAGCTCTGTTTGACTCAATGCCCAGGCGTATCAAGGCCGTTATTACGGCCAGCGGTGGTTGTTCTCGGTACTGATTTCTCAGGATCTATGCACCCAGTCCGCAGCTCGTGGTCGTGCCGTAGCGTTCTCGCTTCCCGCGCCCGGGTTCCCGGGTTCGATTTCCGGCGGGGTCAGGGATTTTCTCTGCCTCGTGATGACTGGGTGTTGTGTGATGTCCTTAGGTTAGTTCGGTTTATGTAGTTCTAAGCTCTAGGGGACTGATGACGATAGACGTTAAGTCCCATAGTGCTCAGAGCCATTTTTATGCACCCATATTACGTGAAAATGTAATCACATGTCAGTTCTAGAATAATATATTTGTCCAATGAATATCCGTTTATCATCTGCATTTCTTCTTGGTGTAGCAATTTTAATGGCCAGTAGTGTAGTTGTACAATTTACCGTCACATATTAAACTTTGAACTAGTAACGATATTGAAAATCTGATTACACCATCAGAATCGTTGCGCAAATAATAGTGATGTACATGTTTCTTTTTTAGGTATCATCATTCATCTGGCTACTGTTAATTTCTGTATGAACTGTGAAATGTCCACCATTAAGGTTTCACAAAGTCTGCCATCTTTAGCACTCCCGGCATACAAATCTCCTTCTTCGACACAAAGCACCGTCCTCGTCACAGTGTCTACATGGAATTCCCAGCCACGTGGCCGCTGGGCCCGTTTGGTTCGGCCAGCATCTGGCACCACGTGGGCTGCCTGCCGAGCGGCCCGCCCCCGCCAAGCGGCCCGTGCGACCACTGCTTCCTCCGAACTTGGAATATTCTCAGGGCGCAACGACTCGCCCGTTATCTCACATGTGGTTGTTACGGAACCCCGGTCTGGCACGAAGCAACCACTTGTTGGCGGAAGGCAGGTCCTGCCCAAATCTGTAGCTGTTTCACAGGAAAAAACTGTAAGTGATAAACAGCAAAAAATCTACCCTCATGCATCTAAGAAATATATTTGAGGCACTTATTTCAGATGAACGTGATGCAGAACTAAATGTCCTTACCTCTTCTGTTCTGAGGAACAAAAAATAGTTCAAATGGCTCTGAGCACTATGGGACTCAACTGCTGTGGTCATCAGTCCCCTAGAACTTAGAACTACTTACACCTAACTAACCTAAGGACATCACACACATCCATGCCCGAGGCAGGATTCGAACCTGCGACCGTAGCAGTCGCACGGTTCCGGACTGCGCGCCTAGAACCGCGAGACCACCGCGGCCGGCTCCGAGGAACAGTCTCTTCTATGTCTACACGGACAGAGAAAAGGAAGGAGGCACTGGATGTTGACTGCAGGCCGTTTAATGGCGTCTCTTAAGGAAATAGCGTCACTAGAGGGGTACGGAGCCAATATGCTCTCGGTGTGTATCCTGGGAACAATCGCCTTCTGCATTAGAGTTTTCGTATCGGAAGCAACCGAAAGGATGGATTGCTGTCAGCAAAAGGACCTCGCTCACGTCGGCACCACTTACGACAGATTCCGTAATATGGTACTATTTTTATTTATTTCCGGAGACTTGTGGAACTGGCGAAGATGTGTAGCCTCACTTGTATGACCTCAGGTCACGTGTCTAATTTTCAGCGAGTCCACTTGACGATGCAAGAAAGACACGTCGTCGGTTCTCTAACTGACTCAGTTGCAAATATGTCGCTCTCTCGGCGCTACAGGATGGAAAGAAGACTGGGTTAGGATTTAACGTCCCATCGACTACGAGGTCGCAAGCGACGAAGCACAAACTCGGACTCGGGAAGGATGGAGGAGAAAATTGACCATGCCCTTTCAAAGGAACCCTGCTGGCATTTGCCTTGAACTATTATGGCAAATCACACAAAACCTACACCTGGATGGACCGACGAGTGTAAGAATCGCCCCCCTTCCGAATACCGGTCCACCGTTTCGTCACTGCACCACCGCCCTCGGTCTGCAGGTGGAGACTCTTAAGGAGGTCATGCGTGAGCTATCAGCTGAAGTGATCATATAGATTCCAGAGTAAGTGTGGCACACACATTGCTGTAATTTACGTTATACGTATCTCCGAGATCCACGTATAAATAAACCACTGTCTGTGGCTTCAGATACTATGAGATCGTATGTCAGATATTGAAACTGAGAATGTTAAAATACTAGTTGTTAACTGAAAGGTAGAGTAGCAAACCTTCCATAAGACAGAAAGTTTCTCCATAAAAAGTAAATAGTTGTCGGCATGCAAAAAAGTACAAGCTTTCATATGTTTGGATCACAGATCTACATGGGTGGAAGATGGACAATAAAGAAGACAGGAACTTAAAGATTAGAAGCCTCTGTCATGCTTTTTTTCTTTCTTTCTTTTTTTTCGGGAGACTGTTGATGACCAGCTGGATTGAATGAGTGCGGAATGAAGACACAGTAAGACAAGTCAACGAGTAAAATGAGTATAAGAAACAGCAGAATGAATCCAAAAGACAGATTGGGTTGCATATATTACTTCAAGATCCTTTGTAGGAAACTGTAGTTCAAGGATCGATTGAAGGGAAACAATTTCAGGGATAGGCCAAGATACTGTAGACACGAGATGCAAAGATGACGCCTAACTAGAGAAGTTAGCTGCCAAGCGAGAAGACTGAAGAACTATATCACGAACTACAACGTCTCGTGGTAAATGCTTCAATTTTTTGTGCATTATTCAGTGGCCTCACCATGTCCAAAGCATCCGGTGACACTTTTCCGTAGCATATCTCCCGCAGTTAAATATTATTACCGTTGAACAGTCTGTTATTGTGTTGGCTATTAAAGGAATAATGGTCACCCTGTGCTTCGTGCACTTGTGAGCAGTCCACGTGTACTTCTCGTATGTGGCTGTTGAACCAAAGTATGTCGTCACACTCTTACAATGAGCACTAATGACGAAAAGCTAAATTTTGCGTAATACAATGGCGACGATATAGACCTGCGCTGAAAGCAATACTCATATGTAACAGACATTTATTGTACAGTTTATTACTGAACTGTAATAATTTTTTCGTAATTAAATAACTGAAACTACATTACATTTGCGTCTGTTCGTGATTGAGTTGAACAATCCTCTTGTTTCAGAGCAAATAACGCCTTTATTTAATTTACAAATACCATATTTTCAAATGATAAGGTTCAAAACTAGCTGTTCAAAATCCATTGCTTTTTACTTTTTCTAACGATTCTGTGTTTAAATTACGAAAGTTCATTGCAGTCCTCCGTAAAACACATTGTCACAGCTTATAAGATCTCAGAGTTCTTTTTATTAATCCGTGTTATTATGTCCAGCCTTGTCGACAAATATGAGGTGTCTAGGAAGCCTGCATAAAACATTCAAACAAATCGTATTCATGAGTTTTATTACAAAATGAAAAGAGACAATACTTAACTTTGACAATTACACAGATGTGTCGCAAGCGAAGGGTGACATACGAAATAATGAATCTTCTTTAGTATAAACGATCACATGTTTGCGCTACATAGAATGTACAAGCAAAGTAACTAGAGTTGACAATTCCATACAAGTGCCTAGTCTTGAAGCTACTACTGAACTGGGCCGCGATCACTCGGGCCGGCGCTTATGTCCTTTTCGCACAGGGGCCGCTGCTATCGCGTTGTCGTGCTGGAGAGGGGTCGGTCAGCGTGTGATTGGCTGACGTCTTCTCACAGCCATCTCTGCTCTATCGTTCCCGACTGGGCGGCCCTAGGCGCTTCAGTCCGGAACCGCGCTGCTGCTACGGTCCTGCCTCTGGCATGGCAGTGTGTGATGATCTTTAGGTTAGTTAGGTTTAAGTAGTTTTAAGTCTAGGGGACGCTGACCTCCGATGTTAAGTCCCGTACTGCTTAGAACCATTTGAACCATTTTTTTGAACTTAGCACATATCGTCCGCAGATCGGGATATGAATGTAGCATTTATCGTCTCTGGATCAGGAATTGCGCTCTGTCGGCAAACTGTAACTGGTCCTTGCGCTGTGTTTCGTCTCAGAGTACACTGAGCTCGCTTTACCTCGCGTCATTCATATCACGAAGAAAACAACAATAAAATGGAATCTTATTTCGTGCACGGATATAGATTCGCATTCATTCCCTTCACTTTACTAATAACACGGTAGAGAGAAAAAAGAAAGAGAAAAAAAATGGACCACTTCGCACATATCTGACCTAAGCCTGACCCGACAGTAGGGCCTATCTTGGCGTCGATGGCCAAAATAACATTTGTTAATTGTTTGAGTATATGGATCAGAATTATAGAAATCAGCTCTCTCTAAAAAAGCAGTTACTCTTACTAAACACAACCGAGAGATGGTTGAAAAAAACAGTTAGAAAGTAACGACATTTTAACAACAGATGGTACTATATATCAGAGGTTTTGCAATGTTTTCAATAAGAAGCAGAAGGATTCGGTGTAGCGAGAAGAAAAATGAACTCGACTGTGCAGCGCCTGGAACGCCGCCATTCAACGATAGCATTACTAAAAACCTTGGAAAGGCTAGGCGGATTCGTTTACGAATCGGCACATGGTACGTTACACGTCTATGTTGCCCAGGAGCTGCCGAAATTGTAACATCAGAGATGGAGGAATGTGAAGTTTGTGTCACTGCATTACAAGAAACTAGAGGCTGTAGAGAAGGTAGTTTGTGGGAGAATAAATAGGTGATCTTTTATGGAGGCTCCGAAGAGAATGGAAGGCCTGAACATGGAACAGGATTTGTGATAAGTGGCTGTTTGACAAGTCTTGTGAAGAGCTTCAGTGCAAACAACAAGAGGATATCATGTCTCACTATTAAGCATAAGTATGGGGATGTAACACACGAGGAAGATAAAAGTGAGTTTTATGAAGAACTAGAAAGAACAGTGGTAATCATTGGTGCCAGAAATACAGTGTTTAGATCGTTTTGGGAAATATCAGTGCCGATGTGGAAGAGGCAGACATGTATAGGCCAACATTCGGGAAGGAGAATGGACATGCGAAGACAAATGACAATGGACTGCGTGTCGTCAGTTCCGCGCTAAGCCAGAACTTGTGGTGAGCTCGACGGTGTTCTTCCCAAACGGTCCACATAGGGACCTGGACTTCCCTAGTGGTAACGCAATCAATCAGATTACTCATATGCTTTCGGAGTGGCTGACGCGACCACGGGCAATTACCTAGTAATTGGCAAACTACAATTACAGTTGTAAAGGAAAGAGGAATTATATTGTCAAGAGAAAGTTTAATGCTGAGAAGCTTAAGGATCCAGAATTGTGTACCAATATTATACCAGAGTGCGTATACCAAATTTTAAGTCTTGGCATTAAACCACAGTAATGAAAGAAGTGTCAGTGGTGACCGGTGGGAAGGTATAAAGACCATTGTAACTCGAGTAGCAAAGAAAATGCTACGAGAAATAAAGCCAACAACCAAGAAGAATGGTTCAGTGATTTATGTGAACAAGCTGTGAAGACCAGGAAGATAGCAAGGATACACTCATGCCGGACAGAAATTATGCAGAAAAGTAGGAAGCAGCCGAGAACATCAAAAGAGCAACAAATGGGGTTCTGAAGAGAGAGAAAAGTAAATCCATGCCCTACATGATTAATTAAATAATTAATATGTGACAGCAAAACAATGTCTCGCATGATGAAACATGTGAGGAATGTTCAAATGAATGAGGCTTTAGTTATTAATGATAAGGATAGAAACATGCTAACGGGCTAGGAAAAGATAATGGACAGATGGTGAGAAAATTTTGAGGAGTCGCTGGATGATGAAGATCCTGAAACTATCTTTGCTGAAGGAAGAATTGCTGAGGGAGTATAGGAAGAGGAAATTAAAGTAACACAGCAGGATGTAGGCACACATTTAAGAAACTGAAGAATAGTAGGGCACCAGGAGAAGAGAGGGTAAGCGGCAGACATGTTGAAGGCAGGATGTGGAACACTTCAGAAGGCGATATAGTCTCAGAAGTGAAGTACGGAGGGAAGAGTATAGCCCAAAAGAGTGGAAGTCAGCTACTACTTGTCCGCAGTACAAAAAGAACAGTAAAAGGAATTGTAATAATTGTAGAGGTATTTCTCTGCTTAGTGTACCGTACAAAGTGTTAACATTAATAATTCTTGAAAAACTGAAGCCTTTTGCTGAAGACATTGTCAGGGAGTACCAGGCAAATATTCGGCAGTAGTGGGCAATAGTGGGTCAAATTATGACCCTAGAAACAAAACTGATAGAAGTGCCGGGAAATCAACCATCGATTCCTGGTGTCATTTGTAGATTCCTCGAAGGCTTGTGATAGTATATACAGATTTTTAGAATATCCTGAGGGTGCTCGGTATACCAAGGAAGTTAATTAACTTCGTGAAGGTATGTATAGCGGAGACAAAAACCAAGGTATACCAGAAGAAAGTATGAAAGGTCTCTGTTGGATTCCTTTCATGTTAATTTCTTTAATGTGTTGTCATTACTGCATAAATTCCTCTTCCAAATTTACTGTGGTGTTTCTATCTGGGAGGAGACTGAGCAGTGGAACGTGTTACTTTTTACACATAAACAAGAACTATCTGTCACACTACTACACTTTAAAACATAGTTTATATGTAATTCATGTCACACAGTCTCATACGGAACCTACATCCGCTTCCTTTTATATACTGTATATGATAAAATACTGTCATCCACCTTCCCTTCTGTGTGAGAGGATGAATGAGCAAATGTATTTCTAGTTCATGCTTGAAGGTAGCAGACAAGCCTCTCTGCTAGAGAACAGTAGGACCAACGTCGGAACAGGTAGCTACGCTTTCTAAAAGCAGAGAGGTTTCTATTCTTAGTATGGTCCTGTCTGTCCCTTGTCATGTTGGTATAGGGCGCTGCCTCTCTGGTCACTTCCGTTTGTATTTGTTAAGCACGCTCGGTAGGATCCCAGTGCAGTCTGTCCGCGGCGAGCGTCTGAAGTGGTAAATCTCCGGCTAAGCGCGTGTCTGCTAAGTCCGTAAGACAATGAATTTCTTAAGTTCAGCCTAACTGAAAATTTAATCACCTTTATTTCAGGTTTAGCTCTAAAATACCTAATGTTATCTTAAATTGCAACGCAGTGTAATTCGAGTGTGAAGTTCAGAATATCTTCCGGGAGTTGCTTTGTCACTACTTTGTGAGTAAAGTGGAACCACGTGTTGACCAGTAACTCTAACTAAGATCATCAATCTTAAATGCGAATGTACGTGAGATTATAACGTCTCGTCTTGACAATATTTTTCAATATAGTAACGTTTCTTTATGTTCAACCCACGTGGGGTGTACTTTGTGAGACCAGTACCACGTGCTTATACAATTGTTTGACCCATCAGGTTAATAGTAAGACGATAGTAACCAGTTCGAGGTTTTTCTTTTGTAAATTGCTTTTCGATCTAATTTATTTTAACTATCAAAATTATTGTGGAGTTACACTCTTTGTGTAAACCAAGTTGACCACGTGAAGCATGTGGTGTAAGCATCATAGTAGCCTTCAGCTATTCTTTTCGGGAAGATTTCACAGAGAGTTAGTATGAATTTAGTATACCAGTGTGTGGTAATTTCATGACGGACAGGATTGCGCTACCAACGTAACTGCTTTGGGTGAAAATTGAATAGGTTGGTTGTGGTTAATTTCCTCTTGGATATGTTTCAACGTTCTTCTTGTGTTATTTTATGAATGCTGTGTTGTATGTAGTCTCCCAATCTTGGCTCCCTATTTGATGTGTTCCGTAAGATTACAAACTCACATTTTCACAATACTAAATAAGGCACCAGTTTAGTCATGAATCATGTTTGATATGCTGCAATTTTAACGGAACAGTCATCAATGTTAAAATAAATGTCCAAATATAAACTGATTTATTTCTTTTTATTTAAATTGTCTTTATATATATATATATATATATATATATATATATATATATATATATATATATATATATATCACCGGTTATCGTAAGATGAGTACTAAAAGATTATAATTAATGTTAGTTTGCTTGGGAATTTGGTAAGCTAGACTGGATACCTGTTGAAACAGTTGCGCAATAATGCAAGGTTAACTTCCTCAGATAGCTCATAGCTTTTAACCCACTTTTATGGTAATGAATATAAGCACCGCTTTCAGAACAAATTAAAGCAACAACATTACAAGTATCAAAGGAATTTATTACTATAACAGATGTGAGACAAGAGTATGACATTTCACTATTGCTTTTTATTTTGGTGATGGAGAAAGTAATTCGGGAAAAGTGAAGGCAAAGGGGTGAGGTTAAGTGGAAGAATACAGTTGTTGGGATATGCAGACGACATTGCAGCCATAGCAGAGTCAGAGGAAGAGATACCAGGAACCGTATAGGACTTAGCGAAGAATTCAAGTAAGACAGGCCTGAGGATTAATGCGGAGAAAACTAGCACGTTAGAAGTATCCAGAATATCCCCTAATAACGCCTCAATACATGGTGGAATATGGGACACAGCCAAAGTGAAAAATTTAAATACCTTGGCACCCAGTCAAACTAACCCAAAACAAGAAATTAATCAGTGTAGTGTCAATGGATATCAAACTTATTTCAGTCTGAAGCAGATAACGTCATTAAAATATATCAATTGAGACCAAACTTAAAACTTATAATGCAGTGATACCATCGATGTTATTAAATTGGCCAAGAACCTTAAAGAACACAGAAAAAATGAAGATGTTTGAACGGAAAATCATGAGAAGGGTCTTTGGATCAGTCCACGAGGAGATCATCTGGAAACGTAGAAAGGAGTAGGAGCTTTATGATCTGATGAAACAACCGAACATCACGCAGAAAATGAAATCGCAGAAAATGAAATCGCCTGTCAAAGAACGTTGGCAGGAGGGCAGACACGTGCCTGGCCAAAGCTGTGCTTATGAGAAAACACGATGGAACTCGTCCAATTGGAGGGCCAAGGAAGCGATGGAAGGCTGAACTACAGAAGGACCCTCAGCAGCTGAGTGTCCATGAGAACTGGGTCCAAAGTGAACAAGATCGCCCTGTGTGTACGAACGTAAGGTCGGCGCATGATCTTCAGGGTCCGTGATCGCCGATATGGTATGCTGCTGCTGATGATGATGATGATCTGTATTGGCATATGAACAGTCTCGATTTGTGACGCTGGAATGTCAAATAGGACGTCTTTACACTTTGCTAGATTCATACGACGGATAGGCATGAAGTTACAGTTATCATCTCAAAAAAATTAAACTGCTACCACAAAACTTAATGATAGTGTTAGTCATTCTCTATATATTTACTATCCTCAACGATAGATGACTCGACGGAGATCTTGGTTATAGAAGTTTGCATTCTGACTGATGGAGGAATGTCCCACCTCAAATCATACCGAGTCCAGTGCTTAGCACACTTGACTCTCATGGCAGGAATCAGCGTCCGACTATTCAGATGTAGGTTTTCCGTTTGTTGTTTGTCCGATGTAAGTCTTCGCACACTCACAAGGAATTTGGCATATACGCACCATCGAAGATCGTTGCCGAGAACATCATAGGAACATTCGACTGAAATATCCAAATAAGTCGGCTGTAGCAGAGCACTGTTTGTCCGAGAAACACGAGATGGATTATGAGCGTACCAAGATCCTGGTTCAGGCCTCTAAATATGGGGCAGTGTTATAAGGGAGGCTATCGAAATTCGCCACCAGGGAAGATCTTATCAACCGAGATTGCGGCTGCAATCCCAGCAAGGTTTGGGACCCGGCATTGAATGTAATTAAGAAGACTCTCAGCAAGAAGTACGAACTGGTGACCAGGGCGGACGTAGCAAACACATCGACGCCACGACAGATTCCAACGCTCACGTCTTCGCGACCGCCGGCCCGCGGGCGCCGACGGCGGAGAGAGCGGCCCGCAGGGGGAGGGTATTTAAATCATCCGCCCGCCCTCAGGAGCTCAGTTCGTCTGCGCACCTGACGAGGGCGACATGTCTGATCGCCGAAATATTGTGCCCGTTGGACACTATGAACCGGCAGTATACCCGTGGCCGTTCGAGCAACAAATACGCCGGGAGAAACTGAAGAATCACACCGGAAATGGTTGCAGAAGTCAATGCTTTAGTCTTGCATAGACACAGAATCGCCGTGGACCTCTAAAACAAGTTATTCGCGCGGCTTGTGTCGCAATGGGATAAATGTGCAAACAGTTTTGGCGACTATTTTTGAGCATTGGTACTGTGTACAACTACATTTTTGAGTTAATAAAATCGTTGCCGTTACTTTACACAAGTGACCGGGTTTCATTTGAATGTCCCTTATAGATTGGCAATGACAAGAAAAGCGTTTCTGAAGAAGAGAAATTCGTTAACATGGAATATAGATGTAGGTGTTAGGAAGCCTTTCCTGAAGATATTTGTCTGGAGTGCAGCCTTGTTGTTTTTGTTGTGGTCTTCAGTCCAGAGACTGGTTTGATGCAGCTCTACATGCAACTCTATCTTGTGCAAGCTTCTTCTACTCCCAGTACCCACTGCAACCTACATCCTTCTGAATCTGTTTAGTTTATTCATCTCTTGGTCTCCCTCTACGATTTTTACCCTCCACGCTGCCCTCCAACACTAAATTTGTGATCCCTTGGTGCCTCAGAATATGTCCTACCAACCGACCCCTTCTTCTAGTTAAGTTGTGTCACAAACTCCTCTTCTGCCCAATTCTATTCAATACCTCCTCATTAGTTATCTCATCTACCCACCTAATCTTCAGCATTCTTCTGTAGCGCCACATTTCGAAAGCTTCTATTCTCTTCTTGTCCAAAGTATTTGTCATTCACGTTTCACTTCCATACATGACTACACTCCGTACAAATACTTTCAGAAACGACTTCATGGCGCTTAAATCTATACTCGATGTTTACAAATTTCTCTACTTCAGAAACGCTTTCCTTGCCATTGCCAGTCTACATTTTATATCCTCTCTACTTCGACTATCATCAGTTATTTTGCTCCCCAAGTAGCAAAACTACTTTAAGCGTCTCATTTCCTAATCTAATTCCCGCAGCATCACCCTATTTAATTGGACTACATTCCATTATCCTCCTTTTGCGTTTGTTGATGTTCATCTTATATCCCCCTTTCAGGACACTGTCCATTCCATGTATGGAAATGAAATATGGACTAGGGCGTCTTGTCACGGTTCGCGCGGCTCCCCCCGTCGGAAGTTTGAGTCCTTCCAGGATCATGGGTGTGTGTGTTGTCCTTAGCATAAGATAGTTTAAGTTACATTAAGTAGTGAGTAAGCCTAGGGACCGATGACCTGAGCAGTTTGGTCCCATAATACCTTACCACAAATTTCCAAACTATGAACTATAAACAGTTTAGGCAAAAGAAAATATAAGCTTTCGAAAAGTGGTGCTCCAGAAGAATTCTGAAGTTGAAATGGGTACATCAAGTAACTAACGAGGAGGTACTGCATAGAAATGGACAGAAAAGAAATTAGTGGGACAAACTTACTGCCGGCCGCGGTGGTCTCGCGGTTCTAGGCGCGCAGTCCGGAACCGTGCGACTGCTACGGTCGCAGGTTCGAATCCTGCCTCGGGCATGGATGTGTGTGATGTCCTTGGGTTAGTTAAGTTTAAGTAGTTCTAAGTTCTAGGGGACTAATGACCACAGCAGTTGAGTCCCATAGCGCTCAGAGCCATTTGAACCCATAGTGTTCAGAGCCATTTGAACTATATGAACAAACTTACTAGAAGCAGGGATCGGTTGATACGATACATTCTCTTATATGAAGGGCGCACAAGTTTATTAGTGGCTGGAAGTGTGTGTGGGGGGGGGGGGGGAGACTTGTAGAGGGGGACCAAGAGATGAATGCAGTAAGGAGATTCGGAAGGATAAAAATGGTTCAAATGGCTCTGAGCACTATGGGACTTAACACCTGACGTCATCAGTCCCCTAGAACTTAGAACTACTTAAACCTAACTAACCTAAAGACATCACACACACCCATGACCGAGGCAGGATTCGAACCTGCGACCGTAGCGGTCGCGCGGTTCCGGACTGTAGCGCCTAGAACCGCTCGGTCACATCGGCCGTCTCGGAAGGATTTAACTTGCAGTATCTGTTCGGAGATGAGGAGGTTTGCACAGGATAGAGTACCGTGGAGAGGTGCACCGAACCAGTCTTTGCACTGAAGACCACGACAACTACATTATCGATTTGGACAGCTACTCGTTCATTGCTGTCATTCCTCGCAGCTGAAGAGGTGCGTGCGGCCGCAACGCTGTGCGGACGGCGGTCGGCTCGGTCGGCGTGGGGCGGCCCAAGGCCCCTGGTTAATTGCAGTCGTAACCGCTGCGCCGGCGCCTCTGCCCTCTCCTACCACCCTCCCCCCCCCCTTCCCCCGCCCCACGCTACGGCTGCAGCCACGCACTGCAAAAACCTAATTGACAATACTTAAAACCGCCGGCCGAATAATTACTTTTCCGAATGTAATTTCGGCAGACAGGTTCTCGGCGCCCGGTCTGCGAAATGAGCCTGCCCCTTCCTTCACGGCCTTGTCGTGCGCTGCGCTTTTTCGGACGCCGACCGCTTGTTTTCCACGTATCCATTCCTCGGGAGTGCCAGACGTCCGCTTGGTTACTGTCTGTCCTATTAATGAACGCTTTTACTTTTGAACACTAGTGACCACTTCAATGTCGCAGAAAAGTATTCGCTTTCTACATGGTTGCTTTTGTGAGACGACTTGTCATCTGTACTCGCTCACGTATCCACCAGAGCGACACGATCGTAAACTGCTTCAAATCCCGATAAAGCAAGAATTTTTCGTTACTTCTGTTTGGCTGACAAGGGAAGAAGATACAGTGGCAGACCGTGAGAGATAACCAAGCGTTCTTCAGCGTCCTGGATAAACTTATGAAGGTTGGGGCTGCTCTCTTTCTTTAAAATGAGGCTTCGATTAATTTAAAAATATTTAAGATTGTCTCTAATTCCAAGCACATCATTCAGTGATAATATAATTTTTTTCTTCTTCTCTGATGAATCACCATAATAAGGTGCCTAAAATAAAAATCCCCTGCCAAATCAGTTACCAGTTTAAGAACCATAAATCTAGCCCCGTATGTAGCATCTAACGACATTAAAAAATATTCCGACGCTCCAGGTATCGCCAAAAAAAAGTGTTAAAACAAAAATAAATGTTGTCTTAGCTTCAAGCTTCGATTTAAAGACAGCACACAGCGGAAAGCTACTGAAAGTAAGTAACTACGCTTTATTGATTGGCGACTCCATGCCGTGTTGTGTGCACCACGACCAAATAGTGGATAGAATTGGAAGGAAAATCAGCATTGGCCGTATTTTTTTGTTTTATTATCAGCAAAGTCGATTTTCGGTCACTTAGTGACCATCCTCAGTGATGTAATACACAATTAAAATTGGTAGGCACTGGTATCAAGCTATAACCACGAGCTTAGAGCGATCACATGTCATAAGCTTTATGTGATCGCTCTAAGCTTGTGGCTATGTGGCAGGATGCGGTCTCCACAGACCACTATCCATCTAAGGTGTACTAACATGACGAACACGGTCATGTTAACGGATCGAGGGAGCACGTCGGGTGTTGTATATTTTTCGAAAACGATAATCATAAGTAGTAAAATAAGAGTAGTGGGAAAATTATTTTTACTAATTAAGTTCCTTCTCAGGTCACTTTTCTGGTAGTATAAATTTCAAGCTCTTCGGTCACAAAAGGATAGCGCCCCTTTTGGCCTTAAGCAAATTTTTGCGTGTTAATGTCGATACCAGTGACTTTATGGTTACGTGTTCAGAAGTGTGTACTTAGTACAGTTTTACTTTGTGTGAGAGTACATTCATTGAAGCGAGTTTTAAGTGTTTGATCCGTCTGCCCAATATAGTTTTTGTATAGTGTTCGATAACGCAACCGGTAACAAACACAAAAAATTTAAACAGCAACAGAGGTGGTGAACTACAGTTCCCTTAAAGAAATTTTTTTTATTACAGTACATGTAAGCGAAATATTCGTAAAACTGTTTGTTTTCCGGTCGCCTTCTTCTCGGCTACGAAACACGAGTCTGCGCACATCGTTTTCTTTCACGGAAGTCGCAACAATACGGGCGCTTGTCGAGACTAGGATCGCGTGTTTAATACGCGCATAGTGATACCGGCAAAACACCCGCGGTGTCCTTCGTTACCTTCGTTAGACTATCGGGTACCTGGCAGTTGTCTTATAAGAAGGAAATTGTACCTATTACAGCCGTCCATCCAATTTGCTCGATCACAGTCGTTAACCGGCCGGCGTCGTATTACCACTTAATAATGCCGGAATTACTCCGGCCGCCATTTGTTCCGGGAGGGGAGATAAGGGGGAAAAAAGGAAAGTAGGAGGGAGAGGAGGGAAAACGATACCAGGCGACTCTGTCAAGGTAGCAACCATCAACCCCCCCCCCCCCCCCCCCTCACCGTCCTAACAGATGCCGGCGCCTTTGAGCATTACTGCGCTCGTCAGAGTTAATGTTATGTACAGTCCTTGCCAAATCAATTCCTTGGCCGCAAGCAGATAGGCCAATATCGTCTGCAGTAATGTAGCATCCGGGTATGCAGGAACATACTGGAGCATGGCTGATTACTTCTCGGTGCAGCTAAGCCCACGCCGTTGACGGCAAGGTGTAACACAAGACCCTTTTAGAGCTCACCTGTGTTCGTTGCAAGGTAGACGCTGCTTGGGCAGTCATTTAAGGCATCTCAAACGCTAGCGCACTTACCTATGAGTTGACCTAGAAGAACAAGACTACGAACAATGTTTAGAAAGGTACTATTACTTTTAGACAAAATTCTTGTTAGGTGTACTTGGATCAATGACGTCCCTTCTGCGTGGATGGAATATTACCTTCATAACAGAAGGCAGAGGGTCTCACTAACAGGCTATATTTCAGGCATGAAAAATGCCTGAGAATAGGAGAACATGATGTGTCGAATGTCACAGGAATCGGTATTGGGCTCGCTCTTGTTCATAAGCAACATACATGATCTTCCAATGATTCCGGAGACCAATTTAAAATCTATGCCATTTGCTGATGATATAAGCACACTAAACAAGGTTCAAATGGCTCTGAGCACTATGGGACTTAACATCTCAGGTCATCAGTCCCCTAGACTTACAACTACTTAAACCTGACTAACCTAAGGACATCACACACATCCATGCACGAGGCAGGATTCGAACCTGCGACCGTAGCAGCAGCGCGGTCCCGGATTGAAGCGCCTAGAACCGCTCGGCCACAGCGGCCGGCACTAAACAAGGATCTGTAGCGTATCTTTCCTTACTGGCAGATACAGATTTAATATAAAATATGCTGTACATGAAAATAAGTTTGCCTGGAGAAAGACGCATTACAAATGCGATGGCATGGTGTGGTTAGTAACTTAACCCACAGATTATGGGAGCAGTAATGTTTCAGACCTTTTTATTCTCACCTGTTTTATTCTTTCGATGTATCATGCCCTGGTAGATATTCAGCATCATTATTGTTTAAAGATTCGTTTGGAGTGAAAATACTATTGTGATATCCACTTAAAAACTGGTAAAGAGCATTCAGTGGGACTTATTAAAAAACAGATCTGCATGTTCTGCTCTTGAAGAACGAAACAAAACACGTAAACGCCACGACGGAATGAGCATTTCGTTGCTTAGACTTCATAATGTAAGCATAGTTTTCCTATGGAGCTGTCTGAAACAGATAAATTCATTAAAGAAGTTCATTATGATGATATCAAAAGGTTCGCTACAATACTGGCAGACACCGATATTCGTGAATGAAAGTATTATTATTCCGTATGACTACACAACACAGGATTTCAGCAACATTGCTGGGAAGGCTAAAGCAGAAATAAAACATAAGAGACGAAGTCTCAACTTTCTTCAAAAATCAATTGTGCCTTTCAGAAAAGTAAATGTAGTTTTCTTACAGAGATTTCCTTTTACGTTTAATTTACAAAGTCTCTGAATTTCCATGAACATTTGATAGTTAATGATTGATATTATCCACTATTCTTGGTATAATAATCATTAATTGATTCAAATTTCCCCTCGTAGTAAAAATCTTTTTATAAGATAAATTTTAAGTAGAGGGTCTCACTAAGAGACTATATTTTAGGCAAGAGAAATATCTTAGAATGAGACAACATAATATGTCGAGTGCCACAGTGCTCGGTAGTGCGCGATCTTGTTCCTAAGCTACATAAACGATCTCCCAGAGACTTTAGAGAGGAATTAAGAAACTATAATGTATTTTAATGATACAAGTATACTAATCAAGGCTCCAAACTCAATCCTAGGAGACACTCAGATAAAGTCTGGACAATAGTACAAGTAGTTAAGTCTTACTCTCACTCAGACTCATATCAAACCAATTCAAACAAGCAATAAAGACCTTTTAGTGCCAGAAGTGGACATTAATGGTCATAGCTGGATAACACGTTAACATGGAGTCAACAGGTGGATAAACAAATCAAAAAGCTCAACCGACCTTAAAGACAAAAGTGTTGGCATATTATGTATATTTTCACTCACTGTTTACGTATGGAATTATTTTGGGGTAGTGCACCTGAAGGTAAATATATTGAGGTGATATCTCGTAATACCATGTCGGACCGCCTTTTGCACGGCGTAGTGCAACAACTTGATGGGGAATGGACTCAACAAGTTGGAAGTTCCTTGCACAAATATTGAGCTATGCTGTGTCTACAGCGGTCCATAACTGCGAAAGTGTTGCCGGTGCAGCAGTTTTTTCACAAACGTATCTCTCTATTATGTCCCATAAGTGTTCGATGGAATTCATGTCGGGCGACCAGGGTGAGCAGCTCATTCGGTCGAACTGTCCAGAATGTTCTTCAAACCAATCAACAACAACTGTGCGGCCTGGTGACATGGCCCATAGTCATCCACAAAAATTCTATCGTTTTCTAGGAACATGATAATGGTCTCCAAGTCGTGTAACATAACAATCTCTAGTTAATGATGGGTTTAGTTGGACCAGGAACCCAGTCCGTTCATGTAAACACAACCCGTACCATTATGAAGCCACCAGCAGCTTGCACAGTGACTTGATGGCAACTTCGGTCCGTTGATTCGTGGGATTCTGCGCCACACTCCAACCCTACCTTCAGCTCTTGCCAACGGAAATCGGGACTCGTCTCACTGGGTCACGGTTTTCCAGTCATCTAGAGTCCAACCGACGTGGTCACGAGGTCCAGTCATCAAGAGTCCAACCGACGTAGTCACGAGGTCCAGTCATCAAGAGTCCAACCGACGTGGTCACGAGGTCCAGTCATCTAGAGTCCAACCGACGTGGTCACGAGGTCAAGAGAGGCTCTGCGGGCGATGTCATGCTGTCAGCAAAGCACTCGAGTCGGTCGTCTGCTGCCATAGCCTATTAACGCCAATTTTCACCACTCTGTCCTCATGGATAAGTTCGTCGTACGTCCCGGATTGATTTCTGCTGTTATTTCATGCAATGTTGCTTGTCTGTTAGCACTGACAACTCTACGCAAACACCGCTGCTCTCGGACGTTAAGTGAAAGCCGTCGGCCAACTCGCTATCCATGTTGAGAGGTAACGCCTGAAATTTGGCATTCTCGGCACACTTTCGATATTGTGGAACTCGAAATATTGAATTCCCTAACGATTCCTGAAATACAACGTTCCACGCGTCTATCTCGCACTATCATTCCGCTTCAAAGTCTGTTAATTCTCGTCATGCGTACATAATCACGTCGGAAACTTTTCCGCATGACTCACCTGAGTACAGATGATTACAGCTCCGCCAGCACACTGCTCTTTTATACCTTGTGTACGCGATATTACCGCCATCCGTATAAGTGCATACCCCTATCCCATGTCTTTTGTCCCCTCAATGTGAAGTGTTTATTCAGTAGAAATGAGCAAAAGTATATTGCGTGAAGTATATAACTGCACATCTTGCAGAAGCCTCTTATAAGGATCTTAGAATTCTTATATTCATTTTCCAGTACATTTACTTGCTAATCATTTCTTTTTTTCGCCGATAATGAAAATGAATTGCAGCTGAACTGCGATGTACACAGCCACAACGCAAGACAGAAAAAGAATTTTCATGTACAGTTTTCCTCCTTGTCCAGTATTCAGAACGGAGTTACGTAGTCTGGACTATACACCTACATCTGTATTTTGCAAACCAGTGAGAAGTTTATAGCAGAAGGTACATCACACTGTACCAGTTACTGGGCTTTTTCCCGATCTGTTCTCGTATGGAGCGCATAGGAAATGATTGCTTAAAGGCGTCTGTGCGTGTTTTAATGATTCTTGCCCTAACGATCACTACGAGAAAGATATGTAGAGGGATGTAGTATATTCCCAGAATCGTTGTTTACCGCCAGTTCTTGAAACTTTGCAAGCAGGCTTTCTGGGGATAGTTTACCTCCAGTTCAGTTCCTCCAGCATCTCTGCGACATGGATCAAATAAACCAGTAACAATTCGTGCTGCTCTTTTCTGTATACCCACTATCCCTGTTAGTCATATTCCGTACAGGTCCCACACACGAGAGCAAAATTCTAGGATGGGCCCAACGTGTGATTTGTAAGTAATCTCCTTTATGTACTGATTGTATTTCCCCAATATTCTACCAATGAACCCTATGAATGAACGGAAGTCTGCCAACTGCTTTTCCCTCCACTGAGTCGTTGTGCTAATTCCATGTCATATCCCTACAGTGTGTCTCACCCACGTTTTTGTGTGAGTTAACGGATTCCAACGGTGTCTCATTGAAACTACAGTCATAGGATACTACGTTCTTTCGTTTAGTGAAGTTCACAGTTTTAAATTTCTGAATGTTTATAGTAAGTCGCTAATCTTTGCACCACTTAGAGATCTTACCAAAATATGAAGAATATTTTTGCACCTTCTTTCAGACAGTACTCCGTTATAGGTAACTGGTGGTAAGATATACAAAGAGCTACCGCCCAAAAAAAAAAAAAAAAAAAAAAAAAAAAAAAAAAAAAAAAAAAAAAAAAAAAAACTAGACACTGGGAATATTTACCAGTTCAAAAGAAAATTAATAGTATCCCTCGTTAGAGACTCTTTCTAAAAATTATCAGAGTGTCTAGATTCAGGGACCCAAAACTTCTGTTTACTTGACAAGAAGAAGTATCTTTATAAAGCTGTATGGCCGTTAATCAAGGGCTACAAATAGAACTCGCTATGGATGCACGTAGGCCTAAACTTTCGTTGTTTGGAAACAAGAATGTAATCAAGTAAATCTTATAGCAGTTAAACAACAGACATTTATTAAATCTGTGGATGCAGCAGCTGTTTCCAGAGTAGCATCTTTCTTACTAATCACCTCGATTAAATCTCATAACGTTCCTCTATGGTGACTTCCTATTTACGCTTAAGAAACCTATAGTACTAATGCGTGAGGGAAACAAACACTTCTGATCATTTATCGTCAATGTCAGCCACTATCACTTCAGTACTTCTTTTTAAGAAGTTTACCCATCTCTGATTGTGGTAAGCAAACGTCTGACATTTTAAGTGTTAATTCTACTATCCGCCATATTGCCACATTGTACGGAGATCCTACACCGCGGGGGGACGCCGCTCGCTCAGGGGCGCCTTGTCCCTGGAGCATGGGTGTGTGTGTTGTCCTTAGCGTAAGTTAGTTCAAGTTTGATTAAGTAGTGCGTAAGCTTAGTGACCGATGACCTCAGCAGTTTGGTCCCATAAGACCTCAACCACAATTGTTCCTAGACTATCAGCTTGTGCTCTCCTGTACGTATGACACCACCTGTTGAAAACATCTCTCTCCTCATCAGTGTCGTATAATGAACACAAAGGTACTGTCTGAAGACAGTAATTTAAATTATTGTACACTATGCTGTATTAACTATACGTTTTGATGATGGACAGTTATGTGCGTGTAAGTATTTCACTGCTACTTATCTCCTTGAAGTTTTCCTTCAGATATCTGTAGTGTTCTTCCTGGAGAATTACTAAACTGATGGATCTTTTTATTTTTATTTTAACAGAGACTCTTGTTTCTGGATTCTTCCTCAACTGGCCCGGTTCTCCTGGCCGAGGACCCATGACAACAGCTCCCTGACCAAGTGTGACTTGAGCCCATATTCCTGCCCCGTACTTTGTAGCTCAGCTAGTCTTCATTTCCTAGGCGCGTTCAGACGGAGTTCCTAAATCGCAAAATCGTTTTGGTTGCCCTACTGGTACCAGTGGGATCTGCTCCAAACGAAAAGTCATCAAGTGCCATCTCCAATTTCCCATTAATCCTCTTTAAGCAACCACTACGGCGTTCCTGGTCATGACGCTACAACAGCTCAGCAAAGTGGCCAATCGTATCATAAGTTAGGAGATCATCTTTTCGAGTCCAATACCTAAGTCTGTTACTGTAGCCCGCTCCTCGGATGTGATTTTCTCATCCTTCTTTGTGGAATGCCTAAATAAAGCCCTAAGCCTTCTGTCGGTGAAGTATTTTATATGAAACGCTAGTGGCCTTGTCTCTGTTCCAAGCATTTCCTGCAACCGAGGATCTGTACTTATCTCATGGAAAGAAGGCTAGGGCTTCATCCTCACATCAATCGTTGAGACAGCTAGTACACTACTAGCCATTAAAATTGCTACACCACGAAGATGACGTGCTACAGACGCGAAATTTAACCGACAGGAAGAAGATGCTGTGATATCCAAATGCTTAGCTTTTCAGAGCATTCACACAAGGTTGGCGCTGGTGGCCACACCTACAACGTGCTGATATGAGGAAAGTCTCCAACCAATTTCTCATACACAAACAGCAGTTGACCGTCGTTGCCTGGTGAAACGTACTTGTGAGGTCTCGTGTAAGGAGGAGAAACACGTACCATCGCGTTTCCGACTTTGATAAAGGTCGGATTGTACCTTATCGCGATTACGGTTTATCGTATCGCGACATTGCTGCTCGGGTTGGTCGACATCCGATGACTGTTAGCAGAATATGGAGTCGGTGGGTTCAGGAGTGTAATACGAAACGCCGTGCTGGATCCCAACGGCCTCGTATCACTAGCAGATGACAGGCATCTTATCCGCATGGATGTAACGGATCGTGCAGCCACGTCTCGATCCGTGAGTCAAGAGATGGGGAAGTTTGCAAGACAACAACCATCTGCATGAACAGTTCGACGATGTTTGCAGCAGCATGGACTATCAGCTCGGAGACCATGGCTGTGGTTACCCTTGAGGTTGCATCACAGACAAGAGCGCCTGCGATGGTGTACTCAACGGCGAACATGGGTGCAGGAATGGCAAAACGTCATTTTTTCGGATGAATCCTGGTTCTGTTTACAGCTTAATGATGGTCGCATCCATGTTTGGCGACATCGCGATGAACGCACATTGGAAGCGTGTACTCGTCATCGCCATACTGGCGTATCCCCCGGCGTGGTGGTATATGGTGCCATTGGTTACACGTTTCGATCACCTCTTGTTGGCATTGACGGCACTCTGAACAGTGGACGTTACATTTCAGATTTGTTACGACCCGTGGCTCTGCCCCTCATTAGATCCCTGCGAAACCCTACATTTCAGCAGGATAATGCACGAACGCATGTTTCAGGTCCTGTACGGGCCTTTCTGGATACAGAAAATGTTCGACTGCTGCTCTGGACAGCACATTCTCCAGATCTCTCACCAATTGAAAACGTCTGGTCAATGGTGGCCGAGCAACTGGCTCGTCACAATACGCCAGTCACTACTCTTGATGAACTGTGGTATCGTGTTGAAGCTGCATTGGCAGTTTTACCTGAACACGCCATCCAAGCTCTGTTTGATTCAATGCCCAGGCGTATCAATGCCGTTATTACGATCAGAGGTGGTTGTTCTGGGTACTGATTTCTAAGGATCTATGCACCCAAATTGCGTGAAAATGTAATCACATTTCAGTTCTAGAATAATATATTTGTCCAATGAATACCCGTTGATAATCTTTACTTCTTCTTGGTGCAGCGATTTTAATGGTCAGTAGTGTATAATAGCAAAAAGTTGAAGGAAATACTTAGAAGTGACCTTGTCGAAAAAACAGTCTTTACATTTGCCAAAAGTAAACAAAGAGAAAGAAGGCGGCAGTGCTCACTAGGGACTACCGAGAGATAGTTTCAGTCGCTTAAACAGAAAGGAGTTTCTTACTCCCCTTTTCTCACGGTGTTTCAGAGTTGTGTTTTATGTATATCTATTGTGTGTATCTAACTGATGTATTCGTGTATAGTGTGGTGTCTTCTCTCAATGTATCAAGGAGGTGACCAGGCGTAATGTTCCCATAAAACGTACGGATTATACACGTTACCACCAAAAGTGTCTCATGCCCTCAGTTCATGAGACGCTTGAGACAAGTTTGTAATATAATGTAGGGCATTGGTACGAAGTTTGACGGTTAGGAACGTTACGCCAACACTTCTCCGCCAGTTGGCAGCCAAGCAGTGGCGGTAAAAATTTATTCCATCTCCAGGATTCGAACAGGCTACCTCATCATAATAGTCGTTGTTCCCTACAACTATCACCAAAGAAAGAAAGTGATCTCAGGCAAGAATCACAGTAAAACCACCCATGCGGACCGGGATATGAGGTTTCCATTTTTGCTCTTCTGTGGCTCCGTATCGGCTAACATAGCCACCTGCTGAAGAGATTAAAAATCAAATTTATCTTCAGACCTATCGAAAGTCCGGCAGGTATTTAGACTAGTTAGAGACGCGGCAGGCCTTAGAACCGCCGATGTTGGCAAAATATCCTGCCAGTGCTGCCAGTCTACGCTGGAGAAGCAGTGTACTCTCTAGAACAACGCACGAAGGAGCATGAGAGTTCTTACCGCCTGCGTTACCCCGGAAAGTCTGCTTTAGCCGAGCATGCTCTTGAACATATAAAAGGTCACCAGATGCTTCTGTCGAAACAACGGCTTCTGGGCCGTTATGATTAAAGAAGCAAAATCAGTGACAACATTCTTAATAGAAACGGCAGCTTACAGCTTGGCGAGGCATGGGTTGCTTGTGTTGCGAGGGATCAACATATGCCCATATGTGGCGATTACGTGGGCACCAGTCGCACCACACCCGGCTGTTAAGGCATATCATGACGTATTAGAAGACTATCATCAGCAGTCAGTCCACGTGACGATAGCCAAGCACCATTTGGTCGAAAGCTCGTGGCATTTTAATCACTTGCGGTGACTGGAAGCTCGAAGACATTATGTTAAATGTTACTACCGCGAAGCTATGCATTGTTTACTATATAAATGCATATGGATGTCTTACAGTTTTTTTAGTGTTGATAACCAGGTTCCATATTTAAAGAAAAGTAATCACAAATTAACTGAGAATCATTGTCTAAACTTACTGTCTTCGGTGAACAAATATGGAAAATACATGTTACTACCTTCAAAAACGCCGTTAGAGCAGCAAAATAAATGTTCTACTTGAAATTACGACCATAACACCATCACAGTCATCGAAAGTAAGTCATGAATGAAATATAGCGATGAAATATATTAGATTTTGTGGTTAAAAACAACTATAAAACTATTCTGCGTTGTTAGTTATTGGCTTGGACAACAACTCGATGAACGCAAGGTAAGTATGTCTCAAAATAGCGTACTCCTTACAAATGGAGAGACTGTTCGTGGCATATAAAGTAGTCCAATACAGTAACTAGTAGAATTACAACGAAACGTGGAAGGTGACAGATAATGGAGGCAATCGACGATCTCACGCACAAGTTCTCAAGGAAATCAGCAATTAAACCAAATCATCCTCTCATGAGATTACTGCGAAGTATACGGAAGAACACGTTGCTTGCTTCAGAAAATGTCTGAGAGATGGATCTCACGTTCGTTTTAAGACTGAAATGTGTAGTTTCAGGAAGTAAGGGAACGGGAATTGAGGCCAAGTGCATATGAACACTAAAGTACTGATTATTCAGGGCCATATAGTACGAATGATACATTTTTCAAGAATTTGTAGTACGTACAGTTTTGTTTTAAAACTTCCCTGTAAATAAGCATATAGTTTTACCTAAGTGTAGAATTACAAATAATTAGGCGTCACGTATAAAAGAATCCACACAACAATAAGCTAGAGTTTATGAATAAATTGATGGAACAGTTCATTAGCACAAAAAAACATGCGTAATTTTCAGTAACCTAAATTACCTCTTTGAAAACACTAGCTCCTCAATTCATGTTTCAGGTGCTTTTCTAGTATCATTTGTAGCTCTACAGTAGAAGGAGTAGTGAGCTATCATGATGATAACATGTTGTTATTGCAGGATATTTATACACCTCCTCTACAAAATCTACTTTTTAACCATATCCATAGACAGATCTTCTGGTGTGATCCATCTTATTCGAACGCATTTTATCGAAGGTTCTCTGTGAGCAAACAAATTTAACAAGGGTATTCACATTTTTGTAAGTAGTTTCTATTACCAGAGTAATCTCAGAACTCTCTCCAGCAGTACGGTGCCATAATATTCAATTTTCAGTCATATACGTTGAGTGACTGTAGGATGATACAAGATGACTTAGACAGTATACTGGGAGAATTTTAGGTAAGTGTGGTTCATCTGTAAAGAAGACCACACATATTACGGTTGTGTGGTACATTCTTGATGACTGCTCGAGTGTTTGGGATCCGCACTACGTCGGGTTAAAGGAAGACATTGAAGTAATTCCGAGGCGGGCTTCTAGATGTGGGGATGAGTACATCAAGGATTTCGAATTAGTGATGGATCAGCTCCATCGCCACTTAATGAAGATAGCACCAACAAAATGTTCAATGAATTATGAACCAGAGGAGTGGTTGTGTTTCCATTGCATCAGTCGGTAAGGCATAGATAGGTGACTGCGGAAGCAGCTGCCAACTTCAGGAAAGTGGCGCTGTAACAACAGAGGAGGAAAGCTATGAACAAGAAGCAGCTTTTCTCCTACCCAGGAGAGAAGGTACTGGTCAGCAACGACCACCTCTCCATCAAAGCACAGAATAATTTGCACGTGTTATTCTGCCTGTACGTTGGCCGAAGTGGGTAAAACGCTCGGTTTTCGCAAATGCGGCGGTTCCATAGACGTTGCGACTGAAGAAAATATTTGCAACAAACCACTTCTCAAACCTGAAAGCATTTGTACAGTAGGGTTGCTTGATTTTACGTCTTTTAACTAATGTTAATTCTGTAATTTGCTTAGTTATGTGGGTCTTAGCCGTAAGTTCTTATTTGTGTTTAGGAGAAACATTTTGTTTGGTATACCTTTGATACACCTGGTTCCAATAGTTTGTACATAAATGTCCCTTTCCGGGGGTAGATTACGTTGTTACTGGAACACTCCTGCAGCCAGCAGGCAGGCATAATAATAACTGAAACAAAGTCAGTAGCAGAATTATGTGTAGGGTCTTGGAACTACAAGTGCCACACGGCCATTTTGTGGGTGTGAGTGTTTGTGTGCCAACATTTTCCTGTCTAGCAATAGCAAGCTGTTGTAATCCCGCATTGCATGAGCCTAATGCCTGATTTACAGATGTTGTGGATGTTGAAGTGCAGCTTCAATCAGCGGTAATCTTCGACGGGTCGGATAAAACGTACCTTTATTCTCTTTAAGGAGCGTCAGGGGAGCAATGTATAAGGTGACAAAGTGATATCTATCGTTCCAATAAAATCGTATTTCACCCACACTATCTCAACTCTTTTTCTTTTGATGTCTTATCTATAAGTTCCGCAAAACAGGTACTTTTATTGTAAGAAGACAAACTTCTTCTTGGGAAAACCGTAAGTTTCTGCCTCATGTGATAGTTTCTAATTGGTCGTGCGGTAGCGTTCTCGCTGCCCGGGTTCTCGGGTTCGATTCCCGGCGGAGTCAGGGATTTTCTCTGCCTCGTGATGACTGGGTGTTTTGTGATGTCCTTAGGTTAGTTAGGTTTAAGTAGTTCTAAGTTCTTGGGAACTGATGACCATAGATGTTAAGTCCCATAGTGCTAAGAGCCATTTGATTTGATAGTTTCTAATTGTATTGTGACGTGAGAGGTAACTTTATGTGTGTGGGATGAGAAGGATGTACGGATTTTATGTTTTGTGTTCTCACAGAACGCCCTGCAGACTATTTTGTGGGGTTTTTGTCGTACTGTCATCTGCAGATTATGTCCACGGTACCAAGATATTTAGAGGGTCTGTTACACGCCAGATTTTGCCAATAGTGCATTGAGCAATCTTGGTCATATTTATGTCAGGAATTTTGGTTTCCTCTACATCACTCTTGAACATTCACCAGCCTGTGTTGCTAGAACGTGTTGTCTAATTTGGAGTACACCACCCTTTTTCAGCTTGCTATGAATAGTGAACAACTGACTTAAATCACTGCATGGACATACCCAAGATGGATCACCGGAAAACTGTTAAACATCAGATTTTTTCGGCATAACGGGATTTGTTTAAGGTATGAGTGAAGAGATGCCCGGTGCCAGTGTTTGCACTTAATGTTTCCTGTAGAAACCATGTTTTGCTTTGCTTTGATTTGTGGTCAAGTAAATTAACGAAAGACATCAAGCTAAAGTCCTGTTTTACTAAATTTTTCACAGCTGCAAATTCACATTTATTCTAATGTTCACTCGTGAGGACGATTTCATGTCAGGATTATCATGTGCTGTTGTGATATTGAGTACAGGAGTAAAATTTGGTAATTAAATCTTATAACTCGTGCAGAAGCAGATGGGTCGTGGAGCAGACGAGAGAAAAGGCTCACCCAGCAGCTAGAGTGACAGGTTCGCTCGCCTTTGGGAGCAGGCCAGTGACCGATCCGCGTGCTAAGCCCCAAATGAGTCACTAGCACACGCTTTATGTTGTCGACACGCCAACCAGCACAATACTTGTGTTGACAGGCACCGGCCATTGGTGAACTTTAAGCCACAGAAGAGGCCACCTTTTAAAATGATTGTAGTTTTGTGTAAATGTATATTGTAACTGGGATAAGACCTAGAGGAAAAAATTACTCTTATTCTACGTATTAGATCCACGTAAAAACACTCCATTTCTCTTAAGAACAATTTTATGTAGAAACGCGAGTAATTTATTTTTCAAAACTTAGGTACCACAAGAACTGTAAGTAATTTTTCACACCCATTTATTTTCCTATGTAAGCGTGTGGCTGATTCCACCATTGGGTGATGCATAATAGTCACGTCTAATGCTCACTAAATCATAGTTACTAGATAAGAATTGAATCTGGGCAATTGAGGCGCTACAAGATTTCATGTTGAGATTAATTTTTTGTGTCATTTTGCAATCAGATTAGTATGTTATATAGCTTACGAATAGTAACGACAAATTAATAGAATTTTTCTACCGTAATGGACATTACGTACTACTTCGGACTATGTTAATTGATATGTTCACATGTAGTTCACATGCCCTTCTGAAGCAAATTGACAGGAGACAAGTATTTCTTGTGACACGTTTATGAAAAGAGCCAACAGTATTACTGCAGTCACGACACCCCGATGTGAGTAAACATTATTTCAGGACATCTCATGATTTTTTTTAAAAAAACAACAGTTCCACTTAACAATTTCGCTTGCATAAAAAAAAGAAATGAATGTAGTGATAATGACGTAGCATAAGTTTGACATTGGTTGGGACAGGTCCACACAAGATGTGTATTTCACAGAGATTTTGTATAATGTAACACAAAAATTTGATTAATGAATTTGATGAAGACCATTCTCTTAATAGAAAGCCGGCAGTGTGAGACCAATCGAAGAGATAATTTTAAAGATTCTATGATTTATACTATGTGGAACAGAGATTCCTGATATTATGTTCTGATATTCCTAACACATTTTGTCCATTATGTAAAAGCTTTAGGGACCAAGTTTATCCTGACAGCATATTATTAAGAAGGTAATGTGAAGCTTGTCGTCTTCTGTATCCGGATGGGAGACTGATATGAGCCCTTTTCTGATTCCATTGGTTGTTTGAGCTAGTTAATTTCTGGGGAGCCTAAACAAGATGATATATATATATATATATATATATATATATATATATATATATATACTATTCTTTTTTGGAAAAGGGTCGATGTGACAAGACTATCATATATCGATATGAGTCATTCTTTCATTTTTTTTTTTGCCACTATTTCATCCTTTTTATATTGGAAGTACTGAGCATTTCTCATTGTGTGGGAAGATTTGCATGTTTTTCGCTGGAAAGGTGCGCTGTTGGTGTGATCCCTACTTCCCCTTTGCCGGCAGAAGACCATCAGTGAATATTATTAGGAGAATCAAACGTCCACAGTCGGTCCAGCAGTTTCGCAGGAGTGGGGTGTGAGCTGCATCTGTCCCCACCGAGGCCAGAGACCGTCCTGTTGCCACTACTGCGTATAGAGAGTAATTGAACATGCCTTTTTTGTGTGGACATCAGATGACGTCACACCCTGGCACCACCTGAGCAACATGCAAAAGTCATTTCCTTTGCTCCATAGTTTTGGATTTTCCCTGTCACCATGCTTGGCACGAAGAATTTGACCAATGGGTGGGACACTGCTCCAGGCCATTTACCAGACTCTTGTTTGTTAATGTGTGTTTTGTACTCCAAGAGTGGGAAGTGTTTGCAGCATTCCCCTGTTTTTTTTCATGACATACGCGATATTCTGCATTTCTTTTATTTATTGTTGTTATTGCACAGAGTGTTGCCCTCCATGTGAAGTGTTTTGAAAGTTGGGAGTTGAGGGAGGAGAAGGAAGCTTCTGGGATGTTTGTCCACTAATCGCTGCTTAGTGCTGATTGGTGCTCTCTAGCTGATTTTTGGGGAAACGTATCACAATTGAGGTAACGCAATCTATACTTAGTTGTTCTGCTGGTCAACTTGTGTTGCCTATTCGAGTATATTTTTTGGACTCTTTTTGCCTCATTAATTTTGAATACACGATCTGCCCAGATGAAGAAATCATGCTGCACTTTCTCCGTAAAGACTTCCTTATAATTTACTTTCATTCCATATGGCTTAGTTTTCAGTATCCCTTAGTTGAGGACCATTTTTGCAAAACTCGCTTTATGATTTTTTTTTGAAAATAGTTTCTTTTTCGTAACACATACTATTCAGCTTCTTCTACAAGCCTTTGCAGCTAGCTTTAGCAAAGATTGCTTTACTCCGTAACTGCAGCACAGAGAATACAGCCCGTTTTTGCTAAACTCGCCTCTTGCAAATGTAAAGGTCATTTAAATCACGCTTTATGCTACTTAGTTGTTCAAAGGCATTAGAGGCATTGCTGGGTTGTCTTATAATTTGTTTAATGTGCGACAGATGTCAGAACAAGTATTTTTCTGACTGTTATTGCACTCCTAGAATAATTCTTTTGCTTGGCACTAGATGGTAGGGTGATTACTGTGCTGAAAGTCGGTGCGGTGGCTGATGGGAGCTCCTACTAGCTACCCCACTAGGTGTCAAAGGGTTTGCGTGTGTAGTTTTAAAACTACGTTTGTTGACGATAGCTGTTGTGTGAGTTGGTTGCCAGTTTCCGTCATATTGTGGAAGTTAAGTGTCAGGATTACACTTGTGTTATATAGTGAATGTGGAAGATGATGGTGAATAAAAAATTCCTGTGAGTGAAACACGTGGTGGGCCTGAAAGAAGAGAAGCGGAGCGTTCATATATCTCCAAAGCAAAATGCTGTGCCTGATATTGACTGCCGGCATTCTGGAAGCAGAGAGAAGCAAGCAACAGTGGACGGAAAGACTGCCAAGCAGGCAAAATCTCCTTATGCTGACTTATCACAGTTGAATAATCTACTATATTCTTCAGGATATAAGAGGAAGCAAGATGCAATCCTTCTGTCATGCATGGACATCTCAGATATGTTGTAGATCCCACTGAAGAAAGCTTCTAAATCATTGTCTATCAAATATAAGATGAACCTTCGAGATGGATCCCAAGTGCCAGTTTACGCTGCTACATTTCAAAAATAGCAGGTGTATCGCGGGATAGGTCAGCCCAGATTGTTCAGCGCTATCAAGTAATTGGGGGTGCACTACAGGAACGAAAAGGTGACTCAGCAGCATCTCAAGCAGACATAATTATCATCCAACAGCTGCAATAGCATATTTTGAAGTGTAATTGTAGACAGTGCTTATATTGCAGAGGGAAAATGAGTAGGTCATATTTGCCCCAACATTAGACGTAAATACACTGTGGGAAATTTTTTTGCAAAGAACCAAGACAAGCAGGCAATAAAAGCTGTTGTTTGTCGAAATTTAAGACAGTGTTTTACAACAATTTTAATACCGGCTTTGAAAAACCTTACAGTGACACTTGTTCAACATGCAAGGAAACACTGAAACACTGAAAATAAAGGCCACATAAACGGAAGAACAACAGGAAGTGTGTAAAATTTTCCTGCGGTTGTGTTGCGTTAAGCAGCATCATGAACAAATACTCTGAAGACCGTGTAAGAGTTGTCTCTGACATACAAATATAATGAACCTACGTGGAACCTCTAATGCAGAATCTTTTCTGCACGACAGGTATGGTTCTATAATTCGACTGTGGTGATACATGAACCACAACAGGGCACTGGCAGTGGTTTCAATAGTGTGTGTATGGATCGGAAGCAGGAAGAGTGTAAATTGAATCACATCTGCACAACATCATTTTCTCCTACACTCTTTGGAAGAGTTGACTAGAGTTATTGATTTCAGACTCGAGCACTAGACAGTTATAAGAATTCCATAATGTTCTGTTTGCTGACATGTTTTACAGTAGTCTCTGAACTTCGTGGACATAGTTTCATGCCACCATATCGTGCATGTGGTAGCGCTGAGAAGGAATATCGGAAGGAAGAGGAGATTATATCACATTGCGATTACAAGAATGTTCTAGCGAAAGTTGGAAAGGTGCTGGTGTGGGGTAAGGCTGGTTTTCCTTCGACTTCAAATGGATTTCTAAGCAAATATAGAAGTCTACTTTGCCTTTCTCGATGATGAATGCACGAGCATAACTTACAGAAAACCCAGTGGTAAGATTCAATGTGCTGTTAGAACGACATATTTCTCTGGATCAGAAATATTTTGAGATGTTTTGCAGAATGACCTTCTTCGTTCAAAGCCATGAAAAGCGCTGCGATTATTCCCAAGACAAAACATATGAGTGCAGAAAAGAAAAAGGGTGTAATGAAGCTAACGTGTTTCCTCACCACTGCTATGGAAGTGGCAAGTTTCTGCAATGACATACTCCCTGCAAGTGCTGAGGAATATGACGATCAACAAAGCTAACGGACAGTTTATAGGGATGGAGAATCCCGTGAAGTTATGTTGACGGAAAAAAGAAATATTATTTTAAAACTTTAACATAAAAACCAAGCGTTTAATATCCAGGCGTCTCTGAACTAGTTTGAGCATAAAGCGAGTTTCAAAAAAGAAAAGAATTTTTCTATTCCCACTAGTTGCTGAACTATCAAAAGTTTTATGTATATGCGAAGACTATCTTAACATTTTCGGAACTGTATGGCATATGTTAACTTTAAAAAAAGTTTGCTCTAAACTTGCTTGTTAATTAAATTTTTGTATTTCCTGTAAAATATTTTTTTTTGCATAAAGAGAGTTTTGCAAGCACGGGCCTCAATTGTCGAAAAATTTTTTATTGTTAGACGATCCACAAGTAGCAGACATGTTGTATACCCAAGTTGTTCTCACTGTGACAGTGTTTTCGTTGTGGACAAACACGAGCAACTGCTTGCTGTCAGGAGGTAAAGAGACAGCATCGAGTTTCATATCTCAACGGACTAAACGCCGCACACAAGCATTACCCTCAGTAATGGAAACTGGAAGCAGTAAAAAGAACAGCTGCATCAGATACTGCCAACTGTTTATTTGATTACTAATTATTTCATACATAACTGCCTCATTGTGAAAATGTACTGCTGGCTCGGAATCTGGCTCAATTTCTTCCACAGTTCGTAAATATTTTCTCATCTAGCTTGCTGTTTATTTTATGTTACTGCTGCTGATATGGACGTATGATAATCAAATTATTACTGTATTAGCTGAAGCAATAATTAAAGAGTAGGTATGGGCTCACAATTGTAAAACAACAGTGGAATGGGACGACGCAGTGTTGTTAGTGATTGGCTCAAGGTTTAAGAAAGAATAGTTTGTACGTGTGTTGTACTTATTAGGCGGTTAATGTTCAGAATACTTTCTATGTTTAATCTGCACGGTAGCCCTGCGTGCTAAAGCGGGGTTTCCGGGACGGTGAGATGTGCCGGCCCGATCGAATCCTCCCGGCAGATTATTACAAGGGTCGGTGTGCCGTCCAGCCTGGATGTGATTTTTGTGTGGGTTCTCACATCAAACTAGATGGACATTGGTCTGGTACCCAAGTCTCGCCTGTTGCACAATTCTAAAACATTAGGAAACTTTCGCCCGTGTGAATAACACTGCACACAGACAAGTCTCTATACACATATTCTGGCTCAGTGGGCAGCGGAATGGCGGATGAAAGAGCAACCCCTTTAAATTTACCATGCCCAATCCTTTAATAAACATGCCGACCCGTCACCGATACGGAACAAAGGCACAAGAAAAAGAAGAATACTTTCTATAGCCACATTTTAGTAGATTTTAACGCTGGGAATACGAGAAAGAGCATCGACAATTGACGGTATAGTGTATAGGAGGCTTTGAGAATCAAGAGAAATATCGCATTTTCAGTTGCCAGCAGAATAGCGACGAATGGTAAACAGTTATGACAAAATGGTTCAAATGGCTCTGAGCACTATGGGACTTCACATCTCAGGTCATCAGTCTCCTAGAACTTAGAACTACTTAAACCTAACTAACCTAAGGACATCACACATATGCATGTTCGAGGCAGGATTCGAACCTGCGGCCTTAGCTGTGACGCGGTTCCAGACTGAAGCGCCTAGAACCGCTCGGCCACACTGGCCGGCCACTTATGACAATTGCAACAAGTGGCTCATGGTGCAATTATTTCTGTTCAATATGCACTACACTTTCTGGCTGCCTTCAAACTGAACTTTTGTTAATGGCGAGACAGTAAACGAATTTGGTTTGCGAAGATCATGGTTTTTTTTTTTTTTTTTTTTTTTTTTTTTTTTTTTTTTTTTTTTTTTTTTTTTAGGTTATGAGGCAGGGATGACGGGAAGCGGAGGACGAACAGATGTCACTCTGGGTGCGCCTTCGACATTGGCCAAATACCGAGGTACCGTCCGTAAAGAATGTTTAACATCAGTTCTCAGTGGTCTAACCGAAATAAAAAAGGAAATATACACACGAGTCGTATGGTTAGTAACAGTCTCCAACAAAGCAGCAAGACAGTTATTGTGTGAAATCACCCTGACGTACCACAATCGTGTATTTCAAAGAGAGAAAAAAAAGTTAATGTTGTACGTAATTCGGTTAGTAGTGAATAAAGCTTGACACCTGGGATTACGAGGGCTTAGTTGAGAGCCCCAAGAATTCTTTGGGAAACAGGATGGTCGAGCGGTTATTTGCCTGTAATTCTTGGCGGCGGAGGGACAGCGATAGGTGGTTTTGCGAGCTGCAGATCACTACTCGAGACAGCCACTTACAACGCAGTCACAGCGGGAAGGCTACCAACGCAAATTACCTCCACGCGTCTCCTGCACAGCAGCCAGAGGCGGTGCGTGCGCGCAGACGTCCACTGACGCGATCGCAGGGAGCTGGAGGGGAATCCCCTATTTCCCAGGCCGAGGGCATTGTGGAGTACAAGCCAGCCGCGATATTGTTGCCTTTGTAAGGCCGCCGCGAGCGCGGCCGCCTGCCTACCGGGGTGGTGAATGGCTGCGCCAGGCCACGGATGTTAATAGCGCATAATGGCTCCATCTGTATGACTTATGGTCGCTGAATAATGCCCTCGCCTCGGGAGGGATGCCTTGGGCAAACATCGCCCTTTTCTCCCCCGTCCCGGTTTCTGCCCATTCCTGCTATCGGAGCAAAAGCAGCCAAATAAAATGGGCAGTTGTGTATTTAAGGCCGCACGGCACACAATAAACGCCGTGACGCGACACGCAAAATAGTGATGCGAATAGCAGTGTGTCGGAAGCGTGAAGGCTCTCTGAAGAGCACCCAGCCGCTAAGCAGGCTGTGGTGTAAGTAGTGCTACATGTTATTTCCTGTACAAACAAGGCGAACGGTTCCGCCTGTATCTACTGGCTTGTTGAGAGCTGAAGTGCTGAACAAACAGCTCGCGCGGCGTGTGTAAACAGAGGTACGGGAAGCGAGGAAGACGACCAATAACAGCGCTCGTGCAACCACTTCTGGACTCGAATGTGTAAACAGTCGCGACAGACGTCGCAGCTATGTGAAGGTCCTTGCTGAAGCAGTCGTAAACATTTTAGAAGACTTTTGTTGTTTGGGCAATTTTGAGATACGCAGTTCAAATAGCCACTTGTCAGGTTTTTCAACGGGCGAGGGGATGAAGATGACTTAAGTTTACATGTCGCGTTACTGAAACACATGACTAAACTAGCGGTTGCAGAGTGCAACGAGGATGCAGTTTGTAAAGCTGCTATGCGTTTAGGTCGCCGGAATGTAGTGGGAGTAGACTGCAAACCCTTGTAGCGTTTTCATTACGTTGGTTCAGAGATATCTTTCTGTAAGCGTCCAGCATAATTATACAGGGTGTAAAGGGTATAAGTCCAGATATTTCTATTGGTGACTGAGGACTATATACTGAACAACTTTAAACCAGTATTTAGTATATTTGCAGACTAATAATTATAGCTACTAAGAGTAGTATGTTTTTAGGTTGGTTAGTACCTCAACGTGTATGATTGAGGCAAGAACAAGACATTACTGTTATTTTCTCTGGGTAGCGCATCAGGTGTTGGAAATGTGGACACGTGGACGCAGAATGGTTAGTCTACAGTGACACGCGTAGTTCATGTAGTAATGCGGTTACGGCCTTGCAGAAGACATCTGTTGTAGACTTTGCCACGTGACTGTGTAAACACTTTCCGGTGCAGAGCAAAAACATCCAACTCACTGAAAGGGATACGCATTAAGGTACCATATATAAGAATATTTCTGAGTCTATTCGTTACATCCTCTATTTGTCACCTACTCGCTGCACTCTTCATTAGGCTTGCACAGAACTGAGTGGAAAGAAAAAAACTTTCTGTCGTTGAAAACAAAAATTGTTTTTGTAGTATTCCGTTTGTTGTAGCTGTTCTATGGCCTTCTGCTCCAAATATATTCAATAAATCATGTATTGCAGCCCAGGTGATATTAATGATTGTTCGTATATAAAACTTTTATTACTGACTGTGTTCTTTCTTAGTACCTTCATAAAACTGAAAATTTACGTGCTCACTTACTCCTTGGCGGTACAGCCTCTGTAGGGCCTTGGTCTCCTGGACAGTCTCCTCCCGCTCTTCTCCGTTGGCTGGCTTGGCTCTCCATCTTCTAACTACCATTTTTATCAAGTCCTCCTCCACATTGTCTAGCCATCTGGCCTTTGGTCTGTCCCTTATATGGCGTCCACATGGTTTTCCTTTGGTAACTTCCTTGGTTGTGCTGCTCTCCAGCATTCTTTATAGATGTTCCAACCAACGTAGTCTATTGCTCTTTATTTCTCTCACGATATCTAGTTTGTTGTACAACTCTCTGATCTTATTATTTCTGATTCGCCAAAACCCCTATCATTCACTGACCCGAAGATTTTCCTAAATATCTTCCTTTCCCATATCTGCAACAACTGCTCAACATTTTGCGTCTTTTTCCAAGTCTCCGAACCATACATGACCACATGTCTCACCACTATACCATACACTGTCAGCTTCAGATTCCTATCAAGGCTTCTTGATTTAAATACTTCAATTAGTTGTTCCTGTTACCAGCTGTAATCCTTGTATGTCTTCTCTCATATCATTACCCACAGTTACCAGTGAACCGAGATATATAAAGCCCTCACAGCGTTCATATTCTTTCCTGTTAAAAGACAGCTTTTTTCTCCTTCGCTACACCTTTTCCTAGATGTTAATATATACTTCATCTTTGACTGATAAGTTGTCAGTCCCATCTCCGCTCCATATCTTTCGAATTTTTCAAGCTTTTCTTCTAGGTCCTGTTTCCTCCTGAATAACGAATCAGTATCATCTGTATATGGAAGATTTTGCATCATTCTGTTAAACAATGTTCCCCCAGGGTTATCGCTTTGAGTTCTTCACATTACTCCCTCCAAGGCGACATTAAACGGAATAGCAGAGAGCACATAACTCTGGCGCAATCTTTGGTTAACTTCAAAAGCCTTTGGTAAATTGCCCTCAACCTTTACTTTACGTACAGTTTTTCTCAAAGTCATTTGAACCAGTCTTATTAGTTTGTTGGCTACATCTGCCCCTTGCTTTGCCTTCAAGGTTGATCCCTTTTGATACTATCAGAAGTTTGTTTGAAATCAACGAACAGCTGGGGGACATCAGTGCTATAACATTTTTCAGCGATCTGTCTGATAGTAAAACCCTGATCCGTAATGGATGTGTTAGTGCTGGTAGCCTGCTAGATACTCGTCTACATATGTTCTGAGTCGCCCCGCCCTGATTTTTTCTAATACCTTATAGACTCTACAGAACATTGCAATTCCTCTATAATTCGCACAGTCGGCTTTGTCATGTTTCCTATGTATAGGGCAGAGTAATTCTGTATTCCGCTGTTCAGGCATATTTTATTTCCACTATAATCTCATGCAAAACCATTATTAGTTTTTCTACGCCATATTTTATCATTTCTGTTGTAATATTGTCGTCTCCCGGAGCTTTACTGTTTTTAAGAGTCTTGATACTAGCCTTAACTTCTTCCAGTGTAAGTTACTCGACAGATTCCTGGAACTCTTCTTCTCAGTTTACTTCCTGCTCCATCTCTTCTACCATAGCAGCATCTCCTTCACCTTTCTTTTTCCGATTCTGTATTCAATAGTTCACTAAAATACTCCATCCATTTGTCTAACATCTGATTTTTCCCTCCAATCAGATATCTTTACAGAAAACTGCTCTCGGTTGGAATCCTTTCTTTATATCTTTCACCCTCATATCGAATTTTCCTGAGCAGTCTTCCTCTCCCTCGTAATTCATCAAATAACCGATTTTCAAATTCCTTCTTTTTCCTCCTACATTTTTTATCTGCTTGCTTTCTCTTCTCCTGGTATTCTCGTTCTCCTCTACAGCATTCGTTTTCTTGCCTCATTCCTTTCTTCTATCTTTCTCCTACAGTCTTCATCAAACCAGACCTGGGTTCTCATTTTTTTGTTCTTCCCGGTATAGTTTCAGCTGTCTCCTGTATTATAGCTTCGACTCTTTCCCATCTTTCTTCAATACCCTCTCCTTCCAGATCTTCAGCTTCGTTAAGTCTATTCGTCAAAATAGATTTACACTGTTGTACAGTATTTTCATCATTTCTTAACGTAGAATCATCAAACCATGGCACAATAGTTTTCTTGGCCTGTCTGTAGTTGACTATCCTCTGCCTGTATTTGATTCTTACCAATCAGTGATCACTATCTCCATCTGCACTACGACAACCATCCGCTTCTAGTACATCTTAAGCATCTCGCCTATCTATGAATAGGCGATCATCTGATTTTTTTTTTTGTGATCTCATCGGGGGAGCACCATGTAACTTTTCTGATATACTTCCTTTTCATCCACGTGCCTTTAAAAATCATGTTATTGCCCGTAGCAAAGTCAATTAGTCTGACACATCAGAAGTGATATCTGGCGTTCCGCAAGGTAGTGTCATAGGCCCTCTGCTGTTCCTGATTTACATAAATGATCTAGGTGATAATCTGACCAGCCCCCTCACACTGTTTGCAGATGATGCTGTAATTTACCGTCTAGTAAATTCATCAGACGATCAATTCCGATTACAAAATGATCTAGAGAGAATTTCTGTATGGTGCGAAAAGTGGCAATTGGCACTAAACAAAGAAAAGTGCGAGGTCATCCACGTGGGTACTACAAGGAATCCGATAAATTTTGGGTATACGATAAATCGCACAAATCTAAGGGCTCTCAATTCGACTAAAACCTGGGAATTACAATTACGAACAACTTAAATTGGAAAGACCACATAGATAATATTGTGAGGAAGGCGAAACAAAGACTGCGCTTTTTGTTGGCAGAACACTTAGACTACGCGACAAACCCACTACAGAGACAGCCTACAATGTACTTGTCCATCCTCTGCTGGAATACTGCTGCACGGTATGGGATCCCTACCAGGTAGGATTGACGGAGGACACCGAAAAAGTGCACAGAAGAAGGGCAGCACGTTTCGTGTTATCGCGCAATAGGGGTGAGAGTTTCACTGATATGATACGCGAGTTGGGGTGGCAGTCACTGAAACAAAGGCGGTTTTATTTGCGGCGAGATCTATTTACGAAATTTCAGTCAGAAACTTGCGAAAATATTTTGTTGACACCCACCTACGTGGGGAGAAATAATCATCATAATAAAATAAGAGAAATCAGAGCTCGAACGGAAAGATTCTGGAGTATTGCTGTGCGGTGTGGGATCCGCATCAGGTGGGACAGACGGATGACATCGAAAAAGTACAAAGAAGGGCAGCTCGTTTTGTATTATCGCGAAATTGGGGAGATAGTGTCACAGACATGATACGTGAACGGGAGTGTTGTTGTGGTTTTCAGTCCTGAGACTGGTTCGATGCAGCTCTCCATGCTACTCTATACTGTGCAAGCTTCTTCATCTCCCAGTACCTACTGCAACCTACGTCCTTCTGAATCTGCTTACTGTGTTCATCTCTTGGTCTCCCTCTACGATTTTTACCCTCCACGGTGCCCTCCAATACTAAATTGGTGATCCCTTGATGCCTCAAAACATGTCCTACCAACCGATCCCTTCTTCTGGTCAAGTTGTGCCACAAACTTCTCTTCTCCCCAATCCTATTCAATACTTCCTCATTAGTTATGTGATCTACCCATTTAATCTTCAGCATTCTTCTGTAGCACCACATTTGGAAAGCTTCTATTCTCTTCTTGTCCAAACTATTTATCGTCCATGTTTCACTTCCATACATGGCTACACTCCATACAAATACTTTCAGAAATGACTTCCTGACACTTAAATCTATACTCGATGTTAACAAATTTCTCTTTTTCAGAAACACTTTCCTTGCCATTGCCAGTCTACATTTTATATCCTCTCTACTTCGACCATCATCAGTTATTTTGCTCCCCAAATAGCAAAGCTCCTTTACTACTTTAAGTGTCTCATTTCCTAATCTAATTCCTTCAGCATCACCCGACTTAATTCGACTAAATTCCATTATCCTCGTTTTGCTTTTGTTGATGTTCATTTTATATCCTTCTTTCAAGACACTATCCATTCCTTTCAACTGCTCTTCCAAGTCCTTTGCTGTCTCTGACAGAATTACGATGTCATCGGCGAACCTCAATGTTTTTATTTCTTCTCCATGGATTTTAATACCTACTCCAAATTTTTCTTTTGTTTCCTTTACTGCTTGCTCAATATACAGATTGAATAACATCGGGGAGAGACTAAAAGCCTGTCTCACTCCCTTCGCAACCACTGCTTCCCTTTCATGCCCCTCGACTCTTATAACTGCCATCGGGTTTCTGTATAAATTGTAAATAGCCCTTCACTCCCTGTATTTTACCCCTGCCACCTTCAGAATCTGAAAGAGAGTATTCCAGTCAACATTGTCAAAAGCTTTCTCTAAGTCTACAAATGCTAGAACCGTAGGTTTGCCTTTCCTTAATCTTTCTTCTAAGGTAAGTCGTAGGGTCAATATTGCCTAACGTGTTCCGACATTTCTACGGAAGCCAAACTGGTCTTCCCCGAGGTCGGCTTCTACTAGTTTTTCCATTCGTCTGTAAAGAATTCGTGTTAGTATTTTGCAGCTGTGACTTATTAAACTGATAGTTCAGTAATTTTCACATCTGTCAACACCTGCTTTCTTTGGGATTGGAATTATTATATTCTTCTTGAAGTCTGAGGGTATTTCGCCTGTCTGATACATCTCGCTCACCAGATGGTAGAGTTTTGTAAGGACTGGCTCTCCCGAGGCCGTCAGTAGTTCCAATGGAATGTTGTCTACTCCGGGGGCCTTGTTTCGACTCAGGTTTTTCAGTGCTCTGTCAAACTCTTCACGCAGTATCGTATCTCCCATTTCATCTTCATCTACATCCTCTTCCAATTCCATAATATTGTCCTCAAGTACATCGCCCTTGTATAGACCCTCTATATACTCCTTCCACCTTTCTGCTTTCTCTTCTTTGCTTAGAACTGGGTTTCCATCTGAGCTCTTGATGTTCATACAAGTGGTTATCTTATCTCCAAAGGTCTCTTTAATTTTCCTGTAGGCAGTATCTATCTTACCCCTAGTGAGATAAGCCTCTACATCCTTATATTTGTCCTCTAGCCATCCCTGCTTAGCCATTTTGCACTTCCTGTCGATCTCATTTTTGAGACGTTTGTATTCCTTTTTGCCTGCTTCATTTACGGCATTTTTATATTTTCTCCTTTCATTAATTAAATTCAATATTTCTTCTGTCACCCAAGGATTTCTACTAGCCCTCATCTTTTTACCTACTTGATCCTCGGCTGCCTTCACTACTTCATCCCTCAAAGCTATCCATTCTTCTTCTACTGTATTTCTTTCCCCCATTCCTGTCAATTGCTCCCTTATGCTCTCCCTGAAACTCTGTACAACCTCTGGTTGTTTCAATTTATCCAGGTCCCATCTCCTTAAATTGCCCCATTTTTGCAGTTTCTTCAGTTTTAATCTACAGATCATAACCAATAGATTGTGGTCAGAGTCCACATCTGCCCCTGGAAATGTCTTACAATTTAAAACCTGGTTCCTAAATCTCTGTCTTACCATTATATAATCTATCTGATACCTTTTAGTATCTCCAGGGTTCTTCCAAGTATACAGCCTTCTTTTATGATTCTTGAACCAAGTGTTACCTATGATGAAGTTGTGCTCTGTGCAAAATTCTACCAGGCGGCTTCCTCTTTCATTTCTTTGCCCCAGTCCATATTCACCTTCTACGTTTCCTTCTCTCCCTTTCCCTACTACCGAATTCCAGTCACCCATGACTATTAAATTTTCAACTCCCTTCACTATCTGAATAATGTCTTTTATTTGACCATACATTTCTTCAATTTTTTCGTCATCTGCAGAGCTAGTTGGCATATAAACTTGTACTACTGTAGTAGGTGTGGGCTTCGTATCTATCTTGGCCACAATAATGCGTTCACTATGCTGTTTGTAGTAGCTTACCCGCATTCCTATTTTCCTATTCATTATTAAAGCTACTCCTGCATTACCCCTATTTGATTTTGTGTTTATAACCCTGTAGTCACCTGACCAGAAGTCTTGTTCCTCCTGCCACCGAACTTCACTAATTCCCACTATATTTAACTTTAATCTATCCATTTCCCTTTTTAAATTTTCTAACCTACCTGCCCGATTAAGGGATCTGACATTCCACGCTCCGATCCGTAGAACACCAGTTTTCTTTCTCCTGATAACGACATCCTCTTGAGTAGTCCTCGCCCGGAGATCCGAATGGGGGACTATTTTACCTCCGGAATATTTTACCCAAGAGGACGCCATCATCATATAATCATACAGTAAAGCTGCATGCCCTCGGAAAAGATTACGGCCGTAGTTTCCCTTTGCATTCAGCCGTTCGCAGTACCAGCACAGCAAGGCCGTTTTGGTAATGGTTACAAGGCCAGATCAGTCAGTCATCCAGACTGTTGCCCCTGCAACTACTGAAAAGTGTGCTGCCCCTCTTCAGGAACGACACGTTTGTCTGGCCTCTCAACAGATACCCCTCTGTTGTGGTTGCACCTACGGTACGGCTATCTGTATCGCTGAGGCACGCAAGCCTCCCCACCAACGGCAAGGTCCATGGTTCATGGGGGGCAATCATTAAAACAAAGGCTTTTTTGCTGCGACGGGATCTTCTCATGAAATTTCAGTCACCAGTTTTCTCTTCCGATTGCGAAAACATTCTGTTGGCACCCACCTTCATAGGGAGAAATGATCATCACGATAAAATAAGAGAAATCAGGGCTCGCAATGAAAAATTTAAGTGCTCGTTTTTTCCGCGTGCTGTTCGAGAGTGGAACGGTAGAGAGACAGAATGAAGGCGGTTCATTGAACCCTCTGCCAAGCACTTTATTGTGAATAGCAGAGTAATCAGGTAGATGTAGATAGATTTAGGTTTTCCTTTTCTTATGCGCCATTCGAAAGTGGAATGGTAGAGAATTAGTATGAAAACGGTTTGATGAACCCTCTGCCAGGCACTTAAGTGTGAATTGCATAGAAACAATGTAGATGTAGAAGCTTCGTGCAGACTCTCCTTATCAGCTGCTTTCCCATATGCAATTTCTCTTCCTACTTGAGTGCTGAAGTCCCCCATAACCACCTTAGCATCACGCGTTGCCACCCTTGCTATTCTCTGTTTCAGTTGCTTATAGAATATATCTTTTCCCACCGGCTCTCCATCTTCTGTTGGAGCATAGGTACATATGAAGGATTTACTGAAGAAGAGGACTTTCATTCGTAATACGCAGATTCTTTCACCAACAGGCTTAAATTTTAATACTCCAGACAGACCAAAAAAACTATTGTGCCAAGGTTTGATGATGCCATGATAAGAAATGATGAAAATACTGTACAAATAGACTTAACGAAGCTGAAGATCGGGCAGGAGAGGGTACCGAAGGAAGATGGGAAACGGTCAAAGCTATAATACGGGAGACAGCCTATGTAAAATCAATTCTTCAGAGATACTCATTTATAGTTCCATGTTACCTTTTCTAATAAAATCGTACATAGTAAAAAAAAAATCTTGAGTTTCAACTTTATGGTAGTCTTCACAGTAAATCACAAAAACAAATGACACAACTTGCTGTCCTAAACAAAGCTGTTCAAAATTGGGAACAAAGCGCTAGATAGACGTAGACTGACGCACGACATACTATGACACAGTTAAAATTAAATATTTCATTATTTTTCTCAACATTGTACAATAATTAAATATCGGCGACAAAGGTGAGGCCAAAAGTAACTTCTCTTGTGGGCTCGCTGTCGTGTCGTAGGTTGACCATTACATCATATATTTACATATACATGACTACGTTGTGATACAAAATTAAGGGCCTAACAGTCATCTTCAGACTATCTCTCTACCGTTCCAACAAGAAAAATTCGAGTTGGGGGGGAGAAAGTTTGAGACCGGATTTCCGTGAAAAGTCCCTGCCCCAACGTGTCATGTTCGTGACCCTCTCTCCCCTATATACAAAACGAGCTGTCTTTCATTGAACTTTCTCGGTGTTCTCCATCAGTTCTATCTGATACAGGTCTCGCACTGCGATGCAATACACAAAAAGAGGACGGACAAGTGTAATTTAAGCAGTCTCTTTAATAGAACTGTTGCATCTTCTAAGTGTTTTACCAACAAAACTCATTATTTGGTTAGTTTTCCCCACAACATTTTCTATATAATGGTTTCAGTTTAAGTTATTCCTTATAATAATCCCTATTGTCTGATGTATCCTGCAACGACCGGCGCTAATCAAACCCGTCACAAGAGGAACTATACGACGCTGGTCTCCTCTGTAGTCGCTCGACGGCCGCGGTGGTCTCGCGGTTCTAGGCGCGCAGTCCGGAACCGTGCGACTGCTACGGTCGCAGGTTCGAATCCTGCCTCGGGCATGGATGTGTGTGATGTCCTTAGGTTAGTTAGGTTTAAGTAGTTCTAAGTTGTAGGGGACTAATGACCACAGCAGGTGAGTCCCATAGTGCTCAGAGCCATTTGAACCATTTTTTCAGTCGCTCGGTGATGGTTCAAATGGCTCTGAGCACTATGGGACTCAACTGCTGTGATCATTAGTCCCCTAGAACTTAGAACTACTTAAACCTAAGGACATCACACACATCCATGCCCGAGGCAGGATTCGAACCTGCGACCGTAGCAGTCGCACGGTTCCGGAATGCGCGCCTAGAACCATGGGACCACCGTGGCCGGCTCTCGCTCGGTGACATGAAACAGAAAACATGAACGCAATTACGTAGATTCATTTACTCTCTTGAAGTGAATACATTAAAGAAGTCGCTTGGAAAAAAGTAACACTCCTAACGTCATTGAGCTCCCTCAGCCGGTTTACGTCGAAACGTTTCGGCACACTACAAGTTTCAAGCTGACAGCCCGCCTTCGTAGGAGTATTAAAACTATGCTTCGCACTTTTATACATAGAGGATATACAAATACCAAATTAGTTTACAGGTTTTGCAGTATAAACCTCTTCTTATTTGTGAAGAACATTATAGATGATTTCCTAATCGCGTAATAATGAATTCAAGAGCAATTATTTTTGTTTTCATGGCACGTGAGAAAAATAAAGTTCCAAGTACATAAACTTATTTTAGACACCCACCTGAACGAAATATGAGTCAACAGAAAACATGTTTACGTAGACAGAACGTAGACCTTCAACAGTTGGCAAAGAATATCGTCGTTTCAGGTGAAATACGTTCTCCCCCCACCCCTCCCCAACCCACCCTTTCACCTCTTGAACTTATAGCTACAGTTCAAACTTTTTTATTTTCGAATGACTATTTCTACCATCTCTTTGGTTGGCCACTGCAACAGTAGACAAAGACCCGTAGTTCCCCTAATACACGAGATGCATTCAATAAGCCATACAACAGTTTTTTTAAGCAGTTTGCATTTATTCAGGACTCCAATATACCACATTTTTACGTATCCTTTTGGATAAAAAACACGAAGATCTTACGCCACTTCACTGGGAGGACCTGTATGCCAGCAAGGCAACACTGTATTGGTCGACGTCGGAGCCAACGTATTACTGCGTCAATAACTTCCCCATCAAGCTCGTGATACTTCCGTGGAGTGCATCCTTCATTGGGCCAAGCATATGGAAGTGGAAAGGTGCGAGATCCGGGCAACACGCTACAGGGTGGATGAAGAATGAAGTTTCGTGAGCTCCTCTCGGGGTACGCACTCTTTTGTGAGGCTTTGCGTTGTCAGAGAGAAGTTCGTTCGCATACGTCGATCACCTCGAGTGCCCGCTCGTTCCAACATTGTAGAAATCAGAGCTGTGTGCGGCAGGACGGCAAACGGGAGATCGGGCAGGATTACGCGGCTTTGTTGCGTGACGTCACACACCTCTCCCAAGGGACTCACTGTGCTTGTGTTTACTGGGAGGCGCGTATGAATATCTGCCGTACTCTGGTTTCCCGCCAAAAGAAACTAAGTGACAGTTCTCTACTTGACACGCACCTCCGTTACAGATGCCACTTTGAAGGAACTTCACGAAATATAAATCGAATTTTCTCACTTTGAGAAGACTGAAGGGCGATCTGTTTTAATGATAAAAAGCCGTTCAACAGCCAAGGTAGCATAAAATATTTCTTTATTCAAGGCAATTAGTGTTAACAGACTATGCTATCATCTTTAGGTCTTAAAATCCTTTGCTGTAAAACATGTTCATTTTACGCTAAACGTCACGCGCAAGATGCCGAATGGATAGAAATTATGTGCTGACTTTGCTGGTTTCTATCCACTTGACATCTTGTGCGTGAGGTCCAGCGTAAAATTAACGATTTTAAGATGACAGCACAGTCTGTTGAAACTGGTAGTCTTGCATAAAGTAATATTTCATGCAATTGTGGCTATTGAATGTTCTTCTCTTCCTTTTTTTTTTTACGAAATATGGATGCTGAAGGGGGAATATTTTACGATGTCCTACAACAATTTTTCAACCGAAATTAGCCGAGAAAAAAAGTGTTGCATTACTTCTTGAACGGTACTCGTACTTACTCCCGTCGGTGCACATTCGATATATCAAAGAGTTACGCCGTGTACCCCTCACATCGGAGGGGGGTGGCAGGTACGTGACCCGACGTCGTGCGTCGAGAGGAAGAGCGGCCCCGTCAGTGGGCGGCGGCGCCAGGATTGTCTCCGCGCCCCGCTTGTGCCGCCCGCCGGTGCCGGGTCGGCTCATTCAGACAGCGGCGGCCGCCTCCGCCGGCGCGTCGCGGCGTTCCTTTTCTGCCTCGCGACCACCGGAGCGCTGCCGGTTTATTGCTCGGGTCGCGCTCAGCGCCAGCAGGCGGGGGTAAAAAAGGTCGTTAGCCGCAGTTACCAGGGTCGCACGACGCGCCAGCGACGGCAGCTCCTGGCGCCTCGCCGCCAGCAAATTGGTTCGCCGAGAGAAAATTGGGGGAGGCTAGGGACGGAAAAAATTACGAAATTTGAGGCGGTTAATAGCCTTTCTCCGACCGTTTTTAATTTCCAGCAGGTAGTACTTAGGCCAGCGACCTACGTAATGAGGTGGAAGGATTTCGCAAGTTGTTTCGCCCTATCGGTCCCGCCACCCGTTCAATCTGCAGACCTGAGACAAAATTCAAACTCTCACCTTCATACGCTGAGACGTGTATCGACAAATGAGACACATTCCGAAAAACTGCATAATATAAGGGGCCATCAAAAAGTTTCCGTTCGAAGACCGTACAGTCCACAATCGGTATGCCAGTTCGACAAAATCGCTTTGGGCATTCACGCAATCATCCTACCGGAGCACCAGGTTGAAGACACCCATCTGGTAAAACACCGTCTCCTACGGCGTGAGCCGGCCATTGTGGCCGAGCGGTTCTAGGCGCTTCAGTCTGGAACTGCGTGACCACTACGGTCGCAGGTTCGAATCCTGCCTCGGGCATGGATGTGTGTGATGTCCTTAGGTTAGTTAGGTTTAAGTAGTTCTGAGTCTACGGAACTGATGACCTCAGATGTTAAGTCCCATAGTGCTCAGAGCCATGTGAACCATTTTTGCTGCGGGGAGGAGTCCATAACTGCGTGCTGCACGTCCAAGGCCGACATGACTCGTCCACCCTTCAAGACCTTTAAGGGACCGAAAGTGTGGTAAAGCATAGGGAGAGATCTGGACAAGAGGACAGGTGCTCGAGTGCCTCCCACGCTATTGAATCTGGCCTCCCAGATCGACCGGCGCCTCGTGTCGAAGCGCAACAAGCACGGAACTTGGAGCACCATTCCACAACGGTGATTTCCGACAGGCATGCTGCATTGTACACATTCTCCATTCTCCGATGGATGTCTAACGTTAGATGCCAAGAAATGAATGACAGCACGTTGGTATTGTCTGGACGCATTTGGTAAAAACGTCGCCACGGTTCATGTTTCTGCTCACGTCGGAAAAACACGAGTGTCACAGTAAACCCTTGTCTACACGTCAGTGCTTTTATACAAGCATCGGAGTCGCGGTACGTTGCATACGCGCTGTCTGAAAGCCGCTTAAAGTAAGACGGTAATAAGCCGATCTGTTAGTGAAACAAGTAGGTGGACTTGGGTCACTTACGCGGGTATTCTGAAGTCAATAGTGGAAGCACATAAAAAAAATAAAATGGACTTAACATCTGAGGTCATCAGTCCCCTAGAACTTAGAACTACTTAAACCTAACTAACCTAAGGACATCACTCACATCCATGCCCGAGGCAGGATTCGAACCTTCGACCGTAGCGGTCGCGCGGTTCTAGACTGAAGCGCCTAGAACCGCTCGGCCACAGCGGTTAGCGGAAGCACATCGTTTGTGATTTTTCTTTGATGGACATTCGGTCATGGTACAATGTGTATTTCTTCTCCTAATGCCGATGACATCGTCAGAGCTTATAAAGACTCAGGTAGGAGTTTTACGCTAAAACAAACTCAGCAATCGAAACTGCTCTACAGGAGTGCACAAAAAATATGGAAACAAAGCGAGAAATGCATGCTTGAACATAAATGCAAGTACTAGCCAAGCCTGCAGGTTATACTGTTGTATTTAACCACGACGGCACTTGTGCGATGTCCTCATTACGTTGCAAGTGTCAGTGATGATCAGGACAGTGCCCTTTGTTGTTGTAAGTGCATTCTGTCGAAGGTACGGGAATTCGAACTTGGAAAAATACTGATGCTTATATGCTGGGTGATTCAGTAACCAAGGTATTCGACGTACTTGGCAGAGGCACCGTATCGTACTTCCACGCCGCTTACAGGGGTATCATCCGCTATGTCACAACGCGGACGAAATTGCATGTTGAGTAATCGTGACGCACTGTCATTAAAGAGGTTTCTGACGAAAAATAAGATGGCCACAGCTGCACAATTCACTGTAGAACTGAGTGTCGAAGTCAAGAACGATGGCAGCACCAAAACAACACGAAGAGAGCTACACTATGTGATCAAAAGTAACCGGACACCTGGCTTACAAGTTCGTGGCGCCCTCCATCGATAATGCTGGAAATCAATATGGTGTTGGCGCACTCTCGCAGGCGTACATTCGGTCAGGTGCTGGAAGGTTTCTTGGGGAATGGCAGCCACGGAGTGCTGCACTGAGGAGAGGTATCGATGTCCAACACATCCCAAAGCTATTTAATATGATTCAGGTCAGGACTCTGTGCAGGTCAGTCCATTACAGGTAGGTTATTGTCGTGTAACCACTCCGCCATAGGCCGTGCATTATGAACAGGTGCTCGATCGTGTTGAAAGATGCAATTGCCATCCCGGAATTGCTTTTCAACAGTGGAAAGCAAGAAGGTGCTTAACACATCAATATAGGCCTGTGCTGTGATAGCGCCTCGCAAGACAAGAGGTGCAAGCCCCGTCCATCAGAAACACGTCCACACAATAACATCACCGCCTCTCAATTTTACTGTTGGCACTATACACGCTCGCAGATGACTTTCACTAAGCATTCGCCATCGGATCGCCACATTGCGTACTGTAATTAGTCACTCCACACATCTTTTTTCCACTGTTCAATCATCCAATGTTTACGCTGGTTGCACCAAGCGTGGCGTCGTATGGCATTTATCGGCGTGATGTGTGGCTTATGAGCAGCCGTTCGTCCACGAAATCCAAGTCTTCTCACCTTCCACCTAACTGTCATACTACTTGCAGTGGATCCTGATGCAGTTTGGAATTCCTGTGTGATGATCTGGATAGATGTCTGCCTACCACACATTGCGACCCTCTTCAACTGTCGGCGGTCTCTGTCAGTCTACAGATGAGGTCGGCCTGAACGCTTTTATGTTGTACGTGTCCGTTCACGTTTCCACTTCACTATCACATCGGAAACAGTGGAGCTAGGGATGTTTAGGAGAGTGGAAATCTCGCGTACAGACGTAAGACACAAGTGATACCCAATAACATGATCACGTTCGAAGTCCGTGAGTTCTGCGGAGCGCCCCAGTGTGCTCTCACGATGTCTAATGACTACTGAGCCGCTGATATGGAGTACCTGGCAGTAGGTGGCAGCTCAATGCACCTAATATGAAAAACGTAGGTTTTTGTGGTTGTCTGGATATTTTTATCGCATAGTGTACATCAGTAGGGAATTGCAAGACGAGCTGCATTTCAAAAACCACTCAACCCTGACCCCTATATCTGTAACCCGAAAGCGCAGAGCCGAAGCCACAAATTCTAATCTGTGGAGCAATCAAAAACTGTCGTTTTGTCGAATGGTTCTTCTTTTCCAGTTTCCAGCTACTGCTCGAGTTTAAGACCCAAGAGTGAAACATGCCAGGGGTTCGGTGATTATTTGTGCAGCCATATCTGATATTTCATAGGCCCTATAGTTACTATATGAGATCGCATTATTGCCAAGGATTATATGACCATTTTGGCTGATATTGCCCACCTCATGGTACTGTGTTTACTCCCCAATGGTGATACTGCGTTTCAGGACGACAGGGTCCGTGTTCACAAAGCTCGCATAGTACAGCACTGGTTTGTTGAGCACCAGGATGAATTGGCGCATCCCGCCTAGCCACCAGGGTCACCACATCTCAATATTATTGAGCCTTTGTGGTCTACTTTGGAGAGAAGGGTGCGCAATAGCTGTACACCTCCAATATTGTTACTTGCACTTGCCACTATTTTGGAGGAACAGTGGTATAGGATTCCCTTGGAAACCCTACAGAACCTGTATTATCCATCCTGAGACCGCTGGAAGCTGCCCTCCTGTAATTACCCAAGCAACAATGGAGTCGTTGTGTCATCAGATGGTTACCTGAGATCGCGGAGGCTAGAGGATGTGTATTATGGAGCCTTAGTGGGGAGGTTAAGCCGTTTGCTTTATTCTGCACTAAGAGCTAAAACTCATCTAATTTCAATCTTCCTTCTTCTTTTTTAATGTTGTATTTGTGCTTTTGAGTGTCTTTGACTTGTCTACAAATCCTAGCATAGTAATGATTGGATTCTGAAAACAGCCATGATGATGGTCATGCTCCGGGACTGGCAAATTACTTTCTTCGGCACTACGGTTTCATCAAGGTCCCGTTGCTATTGTGCTAGAATATTTCAGTAAGGTAATGCAGGACCTCATGTTGTCCGCTTTGTTGCCCGCTCAGCACGATCTCTAGATCTCTCACCCGCTGATACCATCTGATCATTGGTTCCTGGGAGACTGGCTTGTTGGCAGTCACTGCCCAATATGATTGATGACTACAGCAGAGAGCTGAAGCAGCATAAAATGACGTATCTGGATTTGTCAGCCAACATCACTTCTATTCGATGTGCAGCCGTGTTGGAGCCGTTGTTGCTACCACAGATGGGAAGTTTGTGCACTAATTTTCGAGCCATGTATAACCCGAAATCAACTACGAAATTAAAAATGAGTTGTTCCTACTATACTCTAAAGGCAAATGAGGTGAAATTTCATTATCTTCTATTCATCCCATTTTGCGACTTTAATGTTTAGTAGTGTAGACGCAGGTAACACAGCACATATAGAGGTGTATGTTTATGAAAACGGTTTGGGGAGTATTGATGTAGAACTGCAGATTACACACGTAGACCACCGGCCTACCTTAGCAAAGGATCTAGTCGAGAACGAAAGGAAATGCTGGACCCACATATAAATAGCTAAGCTCAAATGGCTCTGAGCACTACGGGACTTAAAATCTGAGGTCATCAGTCCCCTAGAACTTAGAACTACTTAAACCTCACTATCCTAAGGACATCACACACGTCCATGCACAAGGTAGGATTCGAATCTGCGACCGTAACAGTCGCGCGATTCCGGAATGAAGCGCCTAGAACCGCTCGGCCACCACGGCCGGCTAAATAGCTAAGCGTGTCGAAGGTTTCTTTCCAGTTAGTGAAGATCAGATAAACTAGGGTTCGGACGAATAGTCATTTTTCCCTCGCTCTATTTCCGAATGGAACAGGAAGGGAAATGAGCAGCAGTGGTAGGACGTACCCTACAGGACGCACTGTACTGTGGTTTGCGGAGTACGTGTGGAGATGTAGATGCACTTGCAGATGTATACGTGTGCGACGTTTTCAGTCCTAATTGTTATTCCTGGTCTCATTCGAGTGAACTCTGCTTGCAGGGACGGCGCCGAGTCCGGGATCTCGGCTCTGACTTGTAGCTGAGAGGGCTGGCAGAGAGGCGTGTAAGCTTTGTCCGACTGCAAGAGGCGGCCCCGCACAAGCACGAGCGGCCGGCGTTTTCGCCGCCCACAAAGGCAGACAAAGTGGGCGGCCGCGGGGCAGCGAGGAGCAGCCCTTTGTGCCGCCAGGTGGCGACTCGCCATTGACTGCGTCGCCGCCGCGCGATCGATCCGGCCGGCCCGCACTGACAGGGGGCAGGCAGCGAGTCAGCGGGCGGCGACGCGACGAATCGCGACAAGGAGCGCCCCGAGAGGCGAGGGGCCGCCGGCGCGTGGCCGTCCGACTACCTGCTCCGTGCCGAGCTCTGCTCTGCCCCGCCGCCTTGTCGGAACAGCAATGCGACTGTGCCCAGTGGAGTACTGATGGACACCAACATCCACAGAGACAATATACAGATAACTGGGCACTTCCCTAGCGCCGCTGTTTAGCCGCTAGTAACAAGAGTACGCTTGTGTTAGAATACTTCTTTTTTTTTGATTTGAACACCAGTGGTTCGATAGATATCGCGTGACACAAAACTCTGTATTAGGCTTTCTTTCTCTCTCTCATTTTCTGATGATGGGTAATGCTCGAAATGCGTCAGTAAAATAATTAAAAAATAAGAAATGTTTAACAAGAAGTAGAAATTTATATATATGTTGTATCTTTCTTTTCGGACATGTTCGAAAGAACAGATACCATTTGGATCCAGCAGCCACTGAGAATTAAGACGCAAAGGAGTTACAGATACTGGTTGCGAGCGGGAACTGACTGAAATCAATGGAGAAGGTTGAAAATTTCTACCAGATTAGGGTTCGAAGTCTTCCTCTTACTAGCGAGATAAGCTCACCACTGCACCATCCGGACACAGTGGCCATTATAACTGCATGGATTATCCTAGCTAGCTTCCAATGAGACCCTAACCCTCAACTTATTCATACATTACATACCCTCGTTAGTCGCGGCTTGTCGTCGATTACCGTAAGAGTTCGAACCTGGTGTGCATCTGCTGTGCAGTTGCAGTGTCCTGATTGCGCCTAATAAGCAACATCCCCATTGCTTTCAATCAATGCTCGCTCACAGCCAATTTCTGTAATTCTTTTGTGTCTTAATCAGAATTTTGTTATATCTGTCAAAAAGTGGTGATTAGGAAGTGCTCAGTTACTGATATACACTATCTGATTAAAACAACACTGACATCTATTAGTAGACATTAATATGAGGTATGTCAACCCTTCGACGTTATGACGCCTGAGCTCTCATGGGGACACTTTCACTGAGGTGCGGGAATGTCGGTGGAGAAATGACAGCCCATTCATCCTCAAGAGCCAAAACCATAAGCGGTACCGATATTGGACGCTGGGGTCTGGTGCGAGATCAACGATCAAGCTAAACTCATAGGCATTGCGTTATGCTGAGGTCAGGACCCGGGACAAAAAAATGGTTCAAATGGCTCTGAGCACTATGGGACTTAACATCTGAGGTCATCAGTCCCCTAGTACTTAGAACTACTTAAACCTAACTGACCTAAGGACATCACACACATCCATGCCCGAGGCAGGATTCGAACCTGCGACCGTAGCAGTCGCGCGTTTCCGGACTGAGCGCCTAGAACTGCTCGGCCACAACGGTCGGCAACCCGTGGCAAGTCAGTTCATTTCACGAATGTTATTGTCCATAAACTGTTACCTCCCAGATGCTGCTTTATGAGAGGGTGCATTGTTATACCGATGCAGTCATCATCTCGAAGTGTTCCTCTACTTTGTGTGGTAAACAATGCCGTAAAATGTGTTCATATCCTTCCGCATTTAGTGTTTCCGTAAGCGCGATAAAGTGGCCACACCCAAACCATGAAAAATATCACCATACAGTAACACCACCTGCCCCGTACTTCACTGTCGGTTCTACAGGTGATGACAAGCAACGTTCTCCAGACAGTCGCCAAATCCAAACCCCTCAATTGATTTACCACAATGAACAGCGTGATTCATCACTTCAAACCACACTCTCCTAGAGTCATGCACTGTCCAGTCACATCTCTCTTTACACCACATCAAGGCGTTTAATACTGACTGCAGAAATATGTGGCTTACGAGGAATTGTTCGACCATAGTATTGCATTCTTTTTAATTCCTTACGCACAGTCATTGTGCAGCTACACTGCTGGTAGTAAAATGGAACTCACGTGTGTCCCCTCCTGCTGATTTCATGCCATCTTTTACAAATACCTTTGGCAATTGTCGATGGTCACTTCTGTCACTACACGAGGTCTGTCTGGTCTTGATTTAGCTATCGTTGTTCCTTCGCGTTTCCATTGCAAAGCCACACAGTGACTTGGGCTGTTTCAGAAGGGTTGAATTACCCTCATGAACTGTTTACTCAGATGACATGAAATGACTTGTCCCCTGACCGACATTCTGCTGTCACTGGTTCTCTACTGACAAAACTATATGCCCCACCTCCTTTTATACTGGCGGGTCTACATTTCGTGACACCTAGTGGTCAACTCCGTATTACTTGGAGGTGACGGGAAACTTTAGATCACGTAGTGTAATGGTCACTGGCCAGGATACAAGCACCATCGACTTTCTGTGTGACAGGGCTACTCATACAGTTTTAGTTATCGTCACAACAAAATAAAGTTGTAGAATTCTTTTTTATTTCTTTACTGGTTCACGTCGGCAGTCCTGCTACAAACAGAAATCCCCGCGCCTCAGTATCGTAGATCGCTGAGAGAGGAGCCAAAGAAAATTAGGCAATCCATCTCCACTTTATCGCCGAAAAAGAGAAAAAAACGGAGGCCTCCCTTTCTTCGATGTCACAGTTCATCACAAAACCGACGGCATCCCATCATTCTAAGACATGGCGTCTTTCGCCGACGCCGGCCGGATTGGCCGTGCAGTTCTAGGCGCTACAGTCTGGAGCCCAGCGACCGCTACGGTCGCTGGTTCGAATCCTGCCTCGGGCATGGATGTGTGTGAAGTCCTTAGGTTAGTTAGGTTTAATTAGTTCTAAGTTCTAGGCGACCGATGACCTCAGAAGTTAAGTCGCATAGTGCTCAGAGCCATTTGAACCAGCCTTTCGCCGACACATGCAGATCAGTATCTGCGAATGGACATCTGACATCACACTGCACACAGTAATGGTGTCCTGAATACCCTTGTACATAGGGCACATATTATTGCTGTTAAGGACTGTCTATAGCAAGAACTTGAGCCTCTCAAGAAAGTTTTTGTAGCTAATAGATAGGCACCGTGAAAAGATCCGTAAGGCTTTGCAGTTGAAACCAAAGGTGAGTGTCCCCCATCAAGAAGCTGAAGAGGAAGCATTCAAATCCACGGCCTTCCTACCGTTACTTCTAAAATATCTCGTATCCTTTCTGAACATAACATCAAGATTATTTTTCTGTCAGCGCCAAAAATAACTAGGCACGTTGGCTTTGTAAGGGATGACTCGATTCTACGGAAAGCAGGGCGTGTATGAGATTCCCTGCCAGCATAGTTTATCGTCTATCGGACGTACTTCACTTGTCAAGAAAGCTGGAGATAATTCGACGCTACAGCATGATGAATCCGCCGTGGATGATCACTGTACGCGGAAAGACACTCTATTTATAACGATAACGTCCGTAGTTTAACATCTGTTTCATCTTTTCAGGGAAGCTACTGAAGGACGTTTGAGGAACTATTTAACTAATGATAACGATGGTTTTAACGTTGACAAAATGCGGAACTCGCCAATGTCAATAGTGAAATCTCATACACAACGTGAATGTGCCGCTGTCTATCAGAATTTTGAAACAGCATCATTCACAAAGCTTTCGCGGCAGCATCTATCTCTGCCGCCTGTGTGACATTTCTTCCACTGTACTTATAAGCACTTGATTTGTCCTATCAATATTTAGCGTGTGCGGGAGCGCTTTATCGTCATCATCCGTTTTATAACCTTAAGCCTCCAAATTATCTACTACTTTCAAAAGAAAAGAAAAATTTCTCACCACCTACACCGTCTTCCATCTCGGTACATTTTTTTTTTTTTTTGGTCACCAGTCTTATGACTGGTTTGATACGGCCTGTCACGAATTCCCTACTGTGCTATGCTCTTCATCTCGGAGTAGCACTTGCAACCTACGTCATCAAGTATTTGCTAGATGTATTCAAATCTCTGTCTTCCCCTACGCTTTTGCCCTCTACGGCCTCCTCCAGTACCATAGAAATCATTCCTTGATGTCTTAACAGAAAATCATCTTGTCCCTTCTCCTTGTCAGTGTTTTCCACATATTCCTTTCCTCGCCAGTCTGCGCAGAACCTTCTCATTCCTTACCTCAGCAGCCCACCTAATTTTCAACATTCGTCCGCAGCACTTCATCTCAAATGCTTCGGTTCTCTTCTGTTCCGGTTTCCCCACAGTCCATGTTTCACTATCATACAAAGCTGTGCTCCAAACGTACATTCTCAGAAATGTCGTCCTCAAATTAAGGCCTTTGTTCGATATTCATGGACTTCTCTTTGTCAGGAATGCCCTTTTTGCCCATAGCAGTCTGCTTTTGACATCCTCCTTGCACCGTTCGCCGTTGGATATTTTGCTGCCTAGGTAGCAGAATTCCTTAACTTTATCTACTTTTTTCCATCAGTCCTGATAGGTTCTCGCCTTTCTCATTTCTGCTACTTCTCATTAGTTTCACCTTTCTTCGATTCACTCTCAATCCATATTCAGTACTCATTAGGCTGCTCACTCCATTCAGCAGATCATGTAATTCTTCTTTAGTTTCTTTAGTGTAGCAGTGTCATCAGCGAATCGCATAATTGATATCCTTTCACCTACATCGTACTTCCACTCCTGAACCCTTCTTTTATTTCCATCACTGCTGTTTCGATGTACAGATTGAGCAGTAGGTGCTAAACACTACATCCCTGTCCTACACCCTTCTTAATCCGAGCGCTTCGTTCTTGGTGGTCCATTCTTATTATTCCCTCTCGGCTCTTGTACGTATTGCATATTACCCGTCTCTCCCTATAGCTTACCCCTATTTTTCTCAGAATTTCGAACATCTTGCACCATTTTACATTGTCGAATACCTTTTCCAAGTTGTAATATCCTATGAAAGTGACTTGATTTTTCTTTAGTCTTGCTTCCATTATCAACCGCAAAGCCAGAATTGCCTCTCTGGTGCCTTACCCTTTTCTAAATCCAAACTGATCGTCACCTATCACATTCTCAATTTCCTTTTTCATTTTTCTGTATATTATTCTTGTCAGCAATTTGGATGCATTAACTGTTAAGCTGATTGTGAGATAATTTTCGCACTGTCAGCCCTTGCAGCCTTCGGAATAGTGTGGATGATATTTTTGTGGAAGTCACAGGGTACGTCGCCAGCCCATACATTCTACACACCGACTAGAATAGTAGTTTTGTTGCCACGACCCTCAATGATTTTAGAAATTATGATTGAATCTTATCTATTCCTTCCGTCTTATTTGATCTTAAGTCCCCCAAAGCTCTCCTAAATTCTAATACTGGATCCCTTGTCTCTTCCCCTACCGTATCTGTCACATCTTCCCCATCAAAGAGGTCTTCAATGTTCTCTTTCCATCTAGCCGCTCTCACCTCTGCATTTAACAGCATTTGTGTGCTGTTTTGAGTCAGATGCTGTGACTACATATTTTAAATACACTCCTGGAAATTGAAATAAGAACACCGTGAATTCATTGTCCCAGGAAGGGGAAACTTTATTGACACATTCCTGGGGTCAGATACATCACATGATCACACTGACAGAACCACAGGCACATAGACACAGGCAACAGAGCATGCACAATGTCGGCACTAGTACAGTGTATATCCACCTTTCGCAGCAATGCAGGCTGCTATTCTCCCATGGAGACGATCGTGGAGATGCTGGATGTAGTCCTGTGGAACGGCTTGCCATGCCATTTCCACCTGGCGCCTCAGTTGGACCAGCGTTCGTGCTGGACGTGCAGACCGCGTGAGACGACGCTTCATCCAGTCCCAAACATGCTCAATGGGGGACAGATCCGGAGATCTTGCTGGCCAGGGTAGTTGACTTACACCTTCTAGAGCACGTTGGGTGGCACGGGGTACATGCGGACGTGCATTGTCCTGTTGGAACAGCAAGTTCTCTTGCCGGTCTAGGAATGGTAGAACGATGGGTTCGATGACGGTTTGGATGTGCGTCGCTGCGGTCCGGTCCCAGGTCGACGGGCGCGTGCACCTTCCGCCGACCACTGGCGACAACATCGATGTACTGTGGAGACCTCATGCCCCACGTGTTGAGCAATTCGGCGGTACGTCGACCCGGCCTCCCGCATGTCCACTATACGCCCTCGCTCAAAGTCTGTCAACTGCACATACGGTTCACGTCCACGCTGTCGCGGCATGCTACCAGTGTTAAAGACTGCGATGGAGCTCCGTATGCCACGGCAAACTGGCTGACACTGACGGCGGCGGTGCACAAATGCTGCGCAGCTAGCGCCATTCGACGGCCAACACCGCGGTTCCTGGTGTGTCCGCTGTGCCGTGCGTGTGATCATTGCTTGTACAGCCCTCTCGCAGTGTCCGGAGCAAGTATGGTGGGTCTGACACACCGGTGTCAATGTGTTCTTTTTTCCATTTCCAGGAGTGCAGATGTCGCAATTGTCGTGGTGTGTGGTACACAGGTATTGCCTGGAGCTCTCTAGGAGGGGGAGGACTAGGCGCCAGTAAGGACTGAACATCATTCGTGACCAAAATATTTATTGAACAACTTGTGCTTGAAAGATCAATCACAGGAATTAAGAAGAATTTACTTGTAAACTTTCAACAATTAATGAAAATACACGTTAAGAACAACAACATCAAGTCTCAAAAGTGATTAAATTTCATAAATGTACACATCCCCGAACACGTGCTGCAGTGTTTACTTTTCACTGAAGTAAGACTTTAATACATCATCATACATAAGAAACCCGAAATGTTATATGTGATAATGAAAGTATCTATGTTCAAAGACAACAAATGAGCTTTGCACTTAACTATCGCAATTATGAAAGCAAATATTATCAACAACCTCATCACAGAGGCAAAGAAATTTGTTGCAGTTCCTTGAGAATAACTCATTTTTATTACTAAGTTTCAGTTGTTATAATGAGATACCACGTAAGTATTAGGACACAGAAAAAATTTAGTACAAGCTTTTTTGAACGTAATACAATATCCATGCTTCAAAACAAGAAGAATTTGTGTCATAAACAATTTAGCAGTTCACCTTACCGTATTTTCAGACAGCCTCTTTACTGATTTACAACTGTTTGACATCACAGAATGTTTCACAACACTGCTGACAAACTTACTGAAACATTGACCTTGAAATTTACATTCAGTTGCCCAAAAAGAAACACACACATTTCAAAAAATACATAATTTTAAAAATTACTCAGTGTAAATCAGATGTAGACACCTCCCGCACAATTCTTCGAAAGGAGCTAGTAACTGCTAGTGTTATCTGGCAATAAAAAGGATCTTTAAGTTCAAAAAATAATCAAATCATGAATGAATTTTAACCCCTCAATCATAGAACTGAACACAATGTGGTTATGAGAATAATTACACACCCACATACCGATAAAGGAACAGTTACCAATCCCTCCCCTATTAACAGCAAAAAAGTCGGGGTCAAATTACTGATCACACAACAAAATCTCAACAAGGAGATATGAAGATTCGACTGCCAACCGCAACTGGCGTAACGGCGTAACGGCAGCAAGGGGCCGCTATGCGGGTTGGAAAATCAACAATATTTGAATGGATGCTCACTGTTGACAAACGAACTTCGATCACATTAGCACACAGTACTTAAAATATCATGCAATTGGCTCGAATCATTTCTCTCAGATTTAACAAGTTAATTATCAAGCATCAGAGGCACTCACAGCAATAAACGAAGTAACTTAAACCAAATTCCACAAAGCTGTCATACATAAAAGGATAAAAACGTAGTATGGCCTACTTGCAGAAAATCATACATTTACACTGGTTTAATAAGCAGTTGGTACAAACACTTGTAGCCTCTTGAATCTCGTACCCACGGCCGGCAGCAATGGCTGAACGGTTCTAGGCGCTTCACTCTAGAACCCCGCGACCGCTACGGTCGCAGGTTCGAATCCTGCCTCGGGCATGAATGTGTGTGATGTCCTTAGGTTAGCTAAGTTTAAGTAGTTCTGAGTTCTAGGGGACTGATGACGTCAGATGTCCCATAGTGCTCAGAGCCATTTGAACCATTTTTTTCGTACCCATGACCGTGGTTTATGCAAGCAGGAAGACTGAGCCAGCATATTGAGAGTTCTATTTGCTGTGAAAGCAGGTAAGGTCCATAAACAGACAGCTACGCACTGGGAAAGACAACAGAAAGAAACATTTTGCGGAACCTTGCGCTGTCTCCAAATTCACTCAACAAAAGTAAGATACTTCACCACAGTTGTAAGATAGCACGCTTCCCTCTTAACCAGGGCGGCGTAACCACAGACTTCCGCGGTAGGAATTGCTTCGGCCGCCTCTTGTCCTCCAGAGCCACCAGGATGAGAACTTTTTCTCAGATGCTCGGCTCCAAGTGAAATACCGAAATCCAAACGCCCGACAAAGAAATGGCACGGCTCAAATCACAACACGGCGCACATGAAGAGCTCTGCCTTCCCCTCCTCCTGCCGCCGCCCAACTCGCTCCTCAGACTGCCACTTGCTTACGTCAAAACTGCTCGCCCTCCGCTAAAGGCGGTACTGCTCAGTATGCATCGACTTTGTATCCTTACATCATCCTTATCCTTCTATGGATCCTCTTCGTTCTTACATTAGCTTGTCGATATAGGGGACTAGTTCTTAATTTCTATACACACAGCAGTTGACACAATTAATTCAACAAAACTGACATAAAGTTGGTTCCCTAATTAGTCACTATCATCTTAGGTACTCTAACATTTGGTACTCATTTGTTAACTAGTACTTATACTACCGTCACTGCCTCTTACTTTGGTGTAGTGGCCATATTTATATGTATCGCGAAAATTGGTCTTTAAGTGTGAGCACGTAATTGTTTCATGCAGTTTTTTGATGAACAGACTTGAAATGGTTCTAATACTTCAGATAATCTTTGCAATAGTACTCTTTTTCAACACAAATCCGCACTCTACACTCAATGTGCACAATTCCATTCATATTAACCCATGTCTACCTTTCTATTCCTCCAGCATCACCTCTCTGCTACTTCTCTATGCAACAATCCATCATGTACAAAATTCTGATTGCTTAAAAAACTGTTTACATTTATCATTTGTCCTCTGTGCTTCTTGCCACTCCCTATGTTCGTTAGCTCCTATTTGGAACACCACCACTTTTCTACTTTACTTATCCACATTTCCATTCTTTTTTCCAGGTCTGTGTATCATCTCATAATCGAAGTCACTCAACCATATACCCATAGTGTCAACGTGCAATGGATCCTTCAACCCCAACAAGCATTACAAAGCTGCACAATCCGTGATGACTTGAACCTTTCTCCCATTAAGATAACACTTAAAGTAATTCCATAAATAAGACTCAACACTTTTTCTGTCATCAAGTAATTCTTTTCTGCTGAATTCATCTGTCTTGATGCATACACTACTGGATATTACACGCCCTCAAGTTCTTGATTTGATACAAAACCAAGTGGATGGTTGTACACATCCCTTGGAAAAATATACTGCTTGTTGAAATTAGGGAATACCAAAACTGGACTTGCTACCAAAACTTTTTCAGTTTCTCAAATGCATGCTGACAATATCCCATCCACACAAACTTCGAACCTTTCTTCATAGGTGCGTTAATTGTGTGGAAATATCTGCAAATCCTTTCACGAACCTTCTATACTAATTTGTGACTTGGAGAAATGATTGCAGTTCCTTCATCGTTCACGTACAGGAAATTCACACATGGCCTTCACTAACCTTGGGTCCATCTTAACCCCATATTTACTAATTATGTCGCCCAGATACACTACCTCCTCTAACACAAAATTACATTTCTCTGTGCTCAATGTCAAATTAGTGGGTCTTACACTCAAGAATATCTCCCTTAAGCACTGTCTGTGATGCTGCATCTGACTTGCAAAAACAATAATATCACATGTATATACCATACAGTGACATTGTTTAAAACCTCTTAGAACCCCATCCAACAATCTTTAAAACTTGCAGGTACGTTTTTAAGGCCAAAAGGCACCCTCCTGACGGTGGAGAAAACGCTGTTTTCTGCTGGTCTTTTGAAACTACTTCTAGTTGAAAATAATTAATTTTCAAGTCATATACATCTTTTCGACTTGCAATTCTTGATTTTTCCCATGTTTGAAGTTAAAATTATTGGACACAGGGTCCCACCAGTTTTGAGAAACAATGTTTTTCTTACATGTGACACAAACATGTTTCAGCACCTCTCTGTCATCGTCAGTGAGTTCACTTTATTCAAAAATGTGAAACGTGAACATATTTTAAGAGATTACTAATGTAAGAAAATTAAGCCTAAACGCAGTTTTTGTTTCACCTAAGTTTTATATTATATGATTTTGCAGGACCATTTGCACACTTTCTTGAACTGATAGCTTTTCATCTGCAACCAAACAATGTTAAGTGAATTTTATTGACAAGTTAACACGTTCCTTTATGTTTAAGCGTGGTTTTGTTGTGGCAAGATATTTAGTGCATATATTTGCTATTACTTACGATCTGCTGTGGCAGAACATTTTTCTTTTGCATTCTATTGAATACACTATACATATTTTGCAGAATTTCGATTGTAATGAAAACTTCTCACTTCATCAAAACACAGTGTAATTGTTGTCATTGGTGCCCTAAACTAGTTGGTGTTCATTTGTTCTCAAGAGAATCCGGCGGCGATTCTGAATAAACAAAACCTACTGATGATGGCACAGAGGTTCTGAGACATGTTTGGGTCACATGAAAGGAAAATTTTTTGCATACTTTTCAAGGCCAGTGTCGATAAATATTAGCACTGTCCTGCACAGTCTATACTTTCTGTAATGGTTGGCGAAAGGTAGGCGTCTATTACAGTCTTGGTATTCAGATGTCGATAATCGCAACAAAACCTGTATTTTTCTGACCCATACGCTGATTTTCTGGGGACAATGACCATTCCTGCAGCCCGTGGTCTATTACTTTACTCAATAATTAGCTCCTCCACAACTGGCTGTAAGTACCTTGGTGGTCTATACGGTTTGTGATCACTGGTGATTTCCTTCCCGTCAGTATCTGGTGCTGCACAGTATGCATCGTTCTGCAATGCCATTTCGTGGGCGCGGATCTTTCCCATATCTGACAATACTTGTGGAGAGTGCTAATTACTGTCACCCCCTTGTAGATGGCACCATGGGTGTCAGTAGTTGGGTGTGGTTGGAATGACTCCTTAAGGTGCCAGAGAAACGGCCTAGAAGTACTCAGTGCTCTTTATTATCTCATCTTGGCCCAGTCCAGTACAGGATGGTGGCGACTTATCTGAGGAATTCCATGGATTGTACACTGTTGACGGCCAGGATAGCCGACAGAGTACAGCATCAGCCAGCTGTGGCCACTTTGTCACAACCTCATCCACCAGCAGCGCTTCTCCATGTTCAGCGGTCGCTGCAAGCCCCAACTGATGCGGTAGTACACTGCTTGCTCTGCCTCACGCGTCAGTAGTCCGGTGGCATAACACGCAGTGATCCACCGTCCATGCGCTGTTGGTCGGCGAGATACTACCCTGGAACATCGGAGACCCATTACAGCGGCAGCTCCTGGACCGAATCGCTTCAGGCCGGGCTGCCCTAGCATAGGTGCGAACAGCAGTCCTCTATCAGCTTCCACGATACGTTGTAGACCCATGGCGTTAGAGCTGTGGTGCTGACAGAATTGATTTTAGTACAAATGGTTTGGTTATATAGAGGGTGGTCCATTGATCGTGACCGGGCCAAATACCTCACGAAACAAGCGTCAAACGAAAAAACTACAAAGAACGAAACTTGTCTAGCTTCAATGGGGAAACCAGATGGCGCTATGGTTGGCCCGCTAGGTGGTGCTGGCGCTGCTATAGGTCAAACGGATATCAACTGCGTTATTTTAATTAGGAACACCCATTTTTTATTACACATTCGTGTAGTACGCAAATAAATATGAATGTTTTAGTTGGAACACTATTTTCGCTTTGTGATAGATGGCGCTGTAATAGTCACAGACATATGGCTCACAATTTTAGACGAACAGTTGGTAACAGGTAGTTTTTTTAAAATTAAAATACAGAACGTAGGTACATTTGAACATTTTATTTCGGTTGTTCCAATGTGATACATGTACCTTTGTGGACTTATCATTTCGGAGAACGCATGCTGTTACAGCGTGATTACCTGTAAATACCGCATTAATGCAATAAATACTCAAAATGGTGTCCGCCAACCTCAATGCATTTGGCAATACGTGTAACGACATTCCTCTCAACAGCGAGTAGTTCGCCTTCTGTAATGTTCGGACACTCATTGACAATGCCCTGGGGCTTGTTGTCAGGCGTTTTCGGTGGATCACGATAGCAAACATCCTTCAACATTACCCACAGAAAGAAATTCGGGGACGTCAGATCCGGTGAACGTGCGGGCCATTGTATGGTGCTTCGACGACCAATCCACCTGTCAATAAATATGCTGTTCAATACCGCTTCAACCGCACGAGAGCTATGTGCCAGACATCCATCATGTTGGAAGTACATCGCCATTCTGTCATGCAATGAAACATCTTGTAGTAACATCGGTAGGACATTACGTAGGAAATCAGCATACACTGCACCATTTACATAGCCATCGATAAAATGGGGGCCAATTATCCTTCCTCCAATAAAGCCGCACCATACATTAACCCGACAAGGTCGCTGATGGTCCACTTGTCGCAGTCATCGTGGATTTTCCGTTGCCAATTAGTGAATATTATGCCGGTTTACGTTACCACTGATGGTGAATGACGCTTCGTCGCTAATCAGAACGCGTGCAAATATCTGTCATCGTCCCGTAATTTCTCTTGTGCCTAGTGGCAGAACGGCACACGACGTTCAAAGTCGTCGCCATGCAATTCCTGGTGCATAGAAATATGGTACGGGTGCAATCGATGTTGATGTAGCATTCTCAACAGCGACGTTTTTGAGATACCCGAGTCTCGCGCAATTTGTCTTCTACTGATGTGCGGATTAGCCGCGACAGCAGCCAAAACACCTACCTGGGCATCATCATTTGTTGCAGGTCGTGGTTGACCTTTCACATGTGGCTGAACACTTCTTGTTTCCTTAAATAACGTAGCTATCCGGCGAACGGTCTGAATACTTGGATGATGTCGTCCAGGATACCGAGCAGCATACATACCACACGCCCGTTGGGCATTTTGATCACAATAGCCATACATCAACACGATATTGACCTTTTCCGCAATTGGTAAACGGTTCATTTTCACACGGGAAATGTGTCACGAAGCAAATACCGTCCGCACTGGCGGAATGTTACGTGATACCACGTACTTATATGTTTGTGACTATTTCAGCCCTATCTATAAGAAAGCAAAAAAAGTGGTCCAACTAAAACATTTATATTTCTTTACGTACTACACGATTTTGTAATAAAAATGGGGGTTCCTATTTAAAAAAACGCAGTTGATATTCGTTTGACCTATGGCAGCGCCATGTAGCGGGTCAACCATAGCGCCATCTGGTTTTCCCGTTCAAGCTAGAAGAGTTTGGTTCTTTGTTGTTTTTTCGTTTGACACTTATTTGGTGTGATATTTGGCCCGGTCACTATGAATGGACCACCCTGTTTAGTCTTGTGAGTTGTGCACGTACAGCCTGTGCTATGTCTTTTGTCACGTGCATTAAACATTTCGTGAGCCACTGGTGTGGAATGACTTGTGATACCGTGTTGCTCGAGTACTGCTGCATTAACTCTTTACACACAGTACCAGGCTGGTCCACCTCACAGCAGTGGGACAGCTGTGTTACAGTTCTCAAAACATAACACCTTGTTCTTGCATGCAATTGGCACTGCTGCTATTCCCCTTTTAACTCCATGCATTTATTACTAAATGTAGTTTGTGCACTACAAAATCTAACCCTCATACATTCCCCTGTTTGACTGAAAACGGCACTGTTCATGTATCCTGTCATTTATAAACTGTGTTAATAAAAAATAAAGATAACGTACACTAGTGGTTTTAATGGTTTAAGTGTTCTGCATAATTTCCATCATTTGAGTACCACACACACAACGTTTATACAATCATGTGAAACTGTCTCAAAAGTCCTTCTTGTGATCCTGTTCAACTCACGTGTCACATTGGCTTGAATGTCAGTTAAGTCAGCAGGATATGTTCTTTCATGTGAATTTCTACGCTGTGTCATTGTGTGGTAGGTTCTATCTCGTTACACAGGATGATTTTTTCCAGAAATTAACTGTCCAAGTGCTTCATTTCTGTGTATTGGTGAGGGGGATTCATTCGAAGCCCAGTGAGCATGTAAGTGCGACCAACTACTTCTGACAGTGGACAGGTAGCCCCATGGCCATTGGCAAGAACTGTTCTCTATGTGCTTACGTCTCTTGCCCACCATTAGACACAACTTTTTGCACTACGATCGATAGAAGCCATTGCCATTATTGTTAACACATCTCGTGGTTGTATCAGGTTTCTAGCACCATATCACCCACCAAAAGGCATACTGGGGCCCTTTGACAAGTAATTCGTTCTTCTGCCCGCTGGGAAAATCTTCATCAGGAAGCGCGTTACTTGGAATACTTGTCTCACTAATGATTGCGAAACATAACTGCTCCAATACATCAAAAACGTAGACGCTTTTTATCGCGTCCCCCACAACCCCACGACATATTCAACAACTCGCTTCCAACCAGACATCCTTGGATTGGCCCTTATAAAAGGGCTGCCTCATATTGTCTTGACGAGCACAGATGATGCCTTAGACCAGGCCAAGTGCCCATCATTTTCAGTCTCGACATTGATGGCAGAGCACTACCACACCCTGGTCTAAACATCTGTCACACAAGGTGGGCTTCAGTACTTGCGCCTGAAGTGGTGGGCACACAGTTTGTCATCTCACAGAGCAGGCACTGAAGGCTGACATAACTCAACACCAGCACAACGACAGGAATCGCCAGACTGTTCCTGGCCTTTGCCTTTATATAAATTGTCGGCAATAACTGAGAAAAATAAAATTTTCTGGGAGTGGCGGCAAATGCAACAATGGTTAACTAATTTGCTCCTGAGTAATTGGTGGCTATTGGAAGCATCTAACGTTACTGAAAAATTTCAGGTGAACAGTGAAACACAACAGGGTCAGATAATGTGCACACGCAGTTTATCACCACCTTTTGGACTGTGAATATGCTCGGATCTTTGGCATGAGGGACATGGGAGCATCGTACCCACGGATCGCACTGGCTGCGGAACAAGGGGTGCTTATGACAAACCGCACATTAAAAACTCCATAATAACATTTACTTCATAGCTCTACAAAGATTAATTGTCAAAGGCATATGACAGCTTATGGTTATACACCTATACAAAAATACAAGCATAATTTAATTTCACGAGAATCTCTGAACAAATAAAGTTTTTATTACTTTATACTTAAAGATTAAAACTATGGGAACGTACACTGAAGAGTTTAAGAAACTGATACACCTGACTAATTTCGTGCATGGCCCCCGCGGGCACGCAGAAGAACCGCAACACGACGTGGCATGGACTCGACTAATGTCTGAAGTATTGCTAGAAGGAACTGACACCATGAATCCTCCAATACTGTCCATAAATCCGTAAGAGTACGAATGGTGGAGATCTCTTCTCAACAGCACGTTGTAAGCCATCTTGTAAATGTAAAATCTTTAAGAATGTTTGTCGCTGACAACCCCAACAAAAGATGAAAGGAAAAAAGGTTATTGCTTACTACATTTGCACAGTTCGTGCAGTGAAACTGCTGCATGGAGCCTAGAGTTTCAATACATTATTTCTTTACCACTAACTGCTTTTGAGATACATTTTTCAGAAGTTATTGACATATGCCACTGAACATACCAGGAAAATGAGATCTTTTTGTGTCTCATACTTCGAGAGATATGACGTCGTAAACACTGAGATGCGAGAAAAACTGGCGCATCATACATGACGTTTAAATTTGTTACTTCTTTGCTACTAACTCTATTCGCAACAATTTTCGAAGACAGTACCCACATCTGTTACGGAATGTATCTACAAAAATATATCATTGAATGACACATAGTTCAGGAGACGTGATGTGAAATACAGAGGCGCATGAAAATTGTCGCATCATGCTTGAAGTTTTAATTTATTACCTCGTTACTACTAATTCTATTCACAATACATTTCGCAGACAGTAGCCACATATACCACAGAATGCACATGTAAAATTAATGCCATTGTACAGCTCACAGTTCACTAAATATGAAGTCATAAAGTTTGAGCTCTTCGAAAATGAAACTGCAAGGCGAACTTTGCTAGAGATACATGCGAAATATGTGTACAAATATGTGTTAAATATGTTCAGTTACTTTGATATATATTTGAATTATGCATATGTAGTCAATGGCACGGGTGTAAAGTTCATCCTAAACGCCGGGGTGGCCGAGCGGTTCTAGACGCTACAGTCTGGAACCGCGCGACCGCTACGGTAAAGTCAAGGGCCGGCACGCCAGTCGGGAACGATGGAGAAGAGAAGGCTGTGAGAAGAAGTCAGGCAATCGCACGCTGACTAGCCCTCCCTCCATGCGGACAACGCGACAGCAGCGGCCCCTATGTGAAGAGGACATAAGCGCCGCGACCGACCGGTGACAGCCCCAGTTCAATCGCAGCATCAAGATTACCCAGTTCTATAGCAGCGTCACCTCTAGTTACTTCGCTTGTACTCTCTATGTATCACAGGCTCGGGAAATGTCAGTACTGAAGAAGATTGCTTATTTCGTAAGTCGCCTTTGCTTGCGACACATCAGTGTAATTGCAAAAGTTAAGTATTGCAATGTTCTGTTTGTAATAAAACTCATTAATACGATTTGTTTGTATGTTTGTCCAGGGAATCGAGAACGCAGACCTTCTAGACATCACACAGGTCGATGGTCGTGTCACCGTATGCCGCCATCCAAGCGGACTGCTGCTCAAAACATGCACTGCACCAAGGACGTAGACCGGTGGGGACAGTATTACCCTATGAAGGAGATCCACTGTGTATCCATGCGACCTATGGTAGTAATTAAACGATCCGTGATGTCTGTGGACTAGGTGAGCATTGTTGCGGATCACTTTCACTCCTCCATCCTTGATTTTTTTCTTGTTGACGATGACTTTTGCAGTAGCATAAATGTACATGTCACAGGGCCATTAATATGCTGCAGTGGTTTGAAGGTTGTAGTGAACTCACTTTGATATCAATGATACCAAATTCGTCTGATATTAACCCAATGAAACACATCTCTCATGCTATTGAGCTCTAGCTCCGCGCCAACAAACCAACAGCCGGTAATTTACAGGAATGACGTGACCTGCGCTAAGGTATCCGGAAATGTACCAAGAACTTGTCGAATCCATCACGCACAGAACTAAGGTTGGACCGACGTCTTTTCGCTGCTACAGGTGTGCTCTCCGCATTCCGTGCTGTGGGTGGCTTTTGTTATGGTTGTACTGCTAGCCGACTGCTGGCTCCTGTGCTGAGGGAAGGAATTCTAGTCGATATGAAACACTCAGCCTCCAATGTTTGGAAAATTATTGGCTGAAAAAAATTAGATTTTTACACTTTCACAGTCTGATATCTTCGATCGACAAAGGACTGACTTTTTTCTATTATATTTCATGGGTACTGCACTGCATCAAATTAAGTAAAACATTTGCAAAGTTTTAAAGATTTTGAAGAGGTAAAAACACTTTGCGTAAACTTAGTGTATGTTTGATTTTAGCTCATATCTTACCATGAAGGAAATGTAAATACGACATCGAAATTTTATTAAAAATTGAGAACAGAACCACCGGCCGCGATGGCCAAGCGGTTCTCGGCGCTTCAGTCCGGAACCGCGCGACTGCTACGGTCGCAGGTTCGAATCCTGCCTCAGGCATGGATGTGAGTGATGTCTTTAGGGTGGTTAGGTTTAAGCAGTTCTAAGTTCTATGGGCTGATGACCTCAGATGTTAAGTCCCATAGTGCTCAGAGCCATTTGAACTATTTTTGAGAACAGAATGATACCTAATTCCGTTCTCGAATTATTGAGTTTTGCATCTGACAGAAAGTCACCAACAATGCTTCAATTAACATCATTCTGCATCCTGAATCATGTGGTCATAACAATCGTCACATATTGTAAGATGGCAAGAACCATGCACCTTACATGAAGTCATTAAAGATCACCGAACTTACGTTGAGCGAACAGTAGGGCTGAATAAAAATGACTGACAAGGCACAATGCATCTTGTAGAGGGTATAGTATGGATGTATTGTAATAATTTATGTTGGGTGATGGTTTTAAAGTATTTCACACGACGTCAAAACTTGGAAACGCGTCAATTTACGGGAGGTTAGTTTATCCCAGGGAAGTATTCAGAGTTGACCACAGCAGGGTGGCGGCGCGTGGCTGGGGAGCGGTGAAGGGAAGTGACAATAGGCAGCTTAGGGCTGCTCAAACTCTGAGAAAGCGGTAACGGGGCGCGGCCTCCAGCTGCCTTAAGATGAGTGACAGTGAGGGTGTGGTTGACCCCATGCTGGTGTACTGGGAAGCAGACGGAGAACTTGTACACCTGTTGATAAATGTCCGTCATCCCATTTTCAGTGAAACATGCATGAAAGCCCCGCAAAGCTGAAATATGCATGTTCATGGCTATAGCAACTTCATGCTGAATTCACGGTCTGCAGAGTCTTAAGTAAATCAGGTGAAGAGCGACAGAATGAAATATGCCAGCCTCCAACGGGAATGTAGGACCAAGGAATTTGAAGTACTCTCCTGGGAGTCAGAATTTCGGAAAAATTGTTGTTTTATGCAGATGCTAATCTTGATGGGTTGCCTGGGAGGAGCTAAATAGCAAAAGTTCAGAGGAAGGGAAATTTTGTGGCATTTGTTCACTTCCCGGAGGAGGCATCAGTCAGCGCTGGGAAGCGACGCATAATTAACGCGACTTGCGCTGCAATTGGCGTAAGTGATTTTGCTGGAGGGGAAACCGAGGTGAAAAGCGGACTGGCAGAAGCCTTGGGAGAGGTTTTTTTCTGTTCCTAGCTTGCCTAGAGTGCAGACGTGGCGTTCTTTACTCAGCTTGCTGATAGAGAGTGAGCATCTCTGCAGTTTAGGACTTAGCAAATGGAACGATTGAGCTTGGAGACAGAAAGTTTTCGTTCAGCTATGTACTGAACAAGATAGCTAGGAGCCTTGCAGCACCACGAGGTCGGCCGACGTCCGCACAACGGTGACGCCCCGCCATGCTGAATTCGGCGATATTGCGCCTGCTCTGGCTTGAGCTAGGCCACTGATTAATTTCTTGGTTCATGTCAGCAAAGTTTCCATGAGGGCTTCATGAGCCGAGTATTGTAGAATTCTTCTCGCACTTCACATTACTCCTGGGTCAGTTGATAGGAATTAATTTTGATTTATTGCACTTTATTCCACGTAAACGCAATTTAATCCCACTGCATCTTAGGAGAGTCATGTAATGTGATGATTGAAGGCCGTGAGTTAAAATAAATTTGTGGTAATCGACTGCATCTGTTTTCAATCAAGTAGTTGAAATCCCAAGTCACTTTCTTAAGTAATTTTATGTTCAACATTTGCATCTGGTGTTCAATAGCTGAATATAACATCAATGTGCATCTATTTTGAATAAAAGAGATCAATTCTGTATCAATTAATGTCAACACTGCCACCGCACTTCAATCAGGAGTCACGGGGCTGTATTACTTTCTTTGCGTTATCCGATATTGCGGCAGTTTAGCACTCTCTGTTGATCTGTTAGTCAGTTAGCTGGGGTGAACACACGCCAAAACCAGATAAGTGATGGGTGGGGTGTTACAATATCATAAACGATTCAACATATCGAAAAGATATTTTGGCAAATGACAGCACGCGATGAGGCACATATGTTGTATAAAAAATGCTTGAAACTTTTACTATCGCTGTAGGAAAACCCAAGCGGCGCCCGTATACACGTCAACAGCACCATGGGAACCGGCTAACAGAACGTGTATACACATCAACAGCAGGGAGAGGGTTTCATGTTTCTAAAATGTTTCGCCTCATCAGTGTACGAAAGCTTTTAGTTAAATGTTCTTAGAAGGTGGTGAGGTCATGACCCCCGTGACACCCCGCCTCCCGCCACAGACTCCCTTCTCTGGTCGGATCAGCGCCTGCGTCTTTACGGCTGGACCTTTGGAAGGAAGTCTGTGTCGGCGACTGGAGGTGTAAGGGGAGAGAGGTACAGAGTAGTCGGTGAAGTGCCCTCGGCGCGCGTCCGTAAGCCCGGCAGCTGCCGAAGGCCGCGTAAATCAGCGGGAGGAACGCGACAAACGGCCCAAATTCAATTAGCGGCGAGACAAAGGCGCCAGGTGGCGCGCGCCACAGCTGAGGTGTCGCGCCCGTCGCCGCGATTACTTCACGCGCTTCTTCCTCGCGGCCGCCGAGCCGATTGTTTTAATTGAAAACGCGCGCGTCCGCGCCTGCGCCCGCGCCGATTGTAATTTAACGCTTCGCCACCTCGCATCAGGCGGCGCTGGCGACGCCCCCGTATTGTGCCGTAATTAGGACACGCCCTGGCCGCGGGCGCGTGACTCGCGCCGATATTTATTTATTATTCCCGCTCGTCGGTCACCCTCCGGCCGCGATCTCTCTTATTCGGCGGCGAGTTCCGCGCGCCTAGGAGGGAGCGACGATTTTTGTTTATTAAAGGCTCGCGTCCTATTCCGCACGCCTATTTAACACGTACGGCGCGGCGCGGGGCATAATGCAAGATAAATGGATTTTTTCCGGCACTCTGTGCCCCGCCCGCGGTACAATGGCGACCCTCCGCGCCGCCTGTTGTGTTCTGCTGCTCTGTGTTCTCCGCGAGCGCGAGGAGCCGCCGATTCCTGGGCGTTCCGCGTGCGAAAACCGGCGCGCCGAGCCAGCGTTCGGTGGGCGGGGCCGCAAGGTGTACTCGCTGCCGTGTTAACGGATCCCAGCCTGCTGTTCGGCCGCATGCTGCTGTTTAGAATAGGCTGGCCTAATATTGTTCGCGCTAACCGCGGAATCTCGTCACCACAGCCGGGATTCCTTTGGGATGTTTCTATGGTGGAGCCCGATTAGGAGGTATCTCGTTCGACGAAAATATACCACCTGTTTTACAGGTCAAAGCTAGGAAAGGTCCTCTAAGCACACTCCGGAAAGAAATACCTGTTGAGATATGGGCCACTTTACTTGTCTCTAGAATGTTTAGTAATCAGTGGCGTAACCTGTTTTCCTAAAGTCGGCAATTCCTCATCTATTACTGATTTAGCTTGTCTCTGTACTTAGTTCTTTAAATATTATGCTGTTGTTAAATATAGGACTTAAAACGGACTCCTCTCAAAAACAACGGTTGTATTCTAGACCCTGATTGCAGGTTTGCTAGATTAAGTCATGCTGAAGCTAATAAAAAGATTCCCTGTTTATAGCTTAGTATACTCAAAGTGAAAGTGATAAAAAATCACAGCACAAAAGCTACTAAGTTATTCTGTTACCCTAAGACTCAGTATTCGCTCCTCTTCTGCTCAAGCTTCATGTGTATGTCATGGTGCTAACGTCTTCATTCCATGATGACGACATGGGAGTAACAGTAAAAACCGAACATCTACAGGAATAAGAATGCATTCTGACGACGGACTTGGTACAGTTGAACGATTATAATAACAAATGGCGACTATGCTCAGATTTTACCAAAACAGAATGTTGCGCGCTTCACCTTAGTAACTATAGTAGTAAAAAAAAAGAACCCAAATGCAGAGTACAGTGAACCAGTAACGCACTGGAATAAGCACATCAACAAAATAGGAATCCATCTACGTAAGTCAACGCACATTATACACTAAAGATCTAAATAAACTGATACACCTACTTAATATAGTGTAGGGCCTCCGCGAAAACGCAGCACCACGTGGCATCGACTCGACTAACGTCTGAAGTAGTGCTGGACACCATGAATCCTGCAGGTCAGTCCATAAATTCCTAAGACTACGAAGGGGTGGGGATCTCTTCTGAATAGCAGATTTCAAGGCATCCCAGATATGCTCAATAATGTTCATGTCTGGAGAATTTGGTGGCCAGCGGAGGTGTTTAAACCCAAAAGGAGTGTTCCTGGAGCCACTCTGTAGCAATTCTGGACGTGTGGGGTGTCGCATTGTCCTGCTGGAATTGCCTAAGCCCGTCGGAATGCACAATGGACATAAATGGATGCAGATGATCAGACAGAATGCTTACGTACGTGTCACCTGTCAGAGTCGTATCTAGACGTATCAGGAGTCACATATCACTCCAACTGCACATTTCCCACACCACTGCAGAGCCTCCACCAGCTTGAACAGTCCCCTGCTGACATGCAGGGTCTATGGACTCATGAGCTTGTCTCCATACCCGTACACATCCACCAGCTCGATACAAATTGAAACGAGCCTCTTCCGACCAGGCAACATGTTTCCCGTCATCAACAGTCCAATATCGGTGTTGACGGACCCAGGTGAAGCGTAAAGCTTTCTGTCGTGCCGTCATCAAGGGTACACGTACGGGCTTTCCGCTCCGAAAGCCCATATCGATGATGTTTTGGTTAATGGTTCGTACACTGACGTTAATGGCTAGCATTGAAATCTACAACAGTTTGCGGAAGGGTCGCACTTCTGTCACGTTGAACGATGCTCTTCAGTCGTCGTTGGTCCCGTTCTTGCGGGATCTTTTTTCCGGTCACAGCGATGTCGGAGATTTGATGTTCTATCGGATCCTGATATTCACAGTACACTCGTGAAATGGTCTTACAGAAAAATCCCCACTTCATATCTGAGATGCCGTGTCCCATCGCTCGTGCGCCGACTAAAACACCACGTTCAAACTCATTTAAATCTTGATAACCTGCCATTGTAGCAGCAGTAACCGATCTAACAACTGCGCCAGACACTTGTTTTCTTATACAGGCGTTTGCGACCGAAGCGCTGTATTCTGACTGATTACATATCTCGGTATTTAAATACGCATGCCTATACCTGTTTATTTGGCGCTTCAGTGTAGATAGAACGTTCGAACTCGCAGAGACAACTTGCTCCATGCACTTGGATATTGCTATGCGAAAATTTAATCCTACCTGTAATGAAGATTCAAGAAATAGAAACTAATATATCGTTAATAGAAACTCCAATTAATATACTACATGGAGGGTACATCAGTGACTTCAGTGAGCATAATTACAAATGTAAGAAATTGCTGGTGCCAGCTGAAGTCAGTTTTCCTTCATTTCGCTTCAATAACGAGACTATAGTCTACAGTCTCACACAATATACTGATTTCAGCCTCAGTGACAATGTTCATGTCAGCGATACTTGCAGATATCTGAGAAATATATGGTTAATGTTTAGATAGCGAAATGTTTGCTTTGCCAACATAGTTCTGAGTAATTGAATAAAAATGTAAAATATACCGGAAACAAGCGAGATTAATGCTCATTAATCCTATAAAACCGCTTATTTCTGTGTGCTATTTTTGATATTTATCCTTTTTTGTCTTTAACGAAAATGATTTTCAACACTAATTATTTGCACAGCATCCCGTCAAAGTCCGTTCAATTAGATTAGATTAGATTAGATTAATACTTGTTCCATAGCTCATGAATACGACACTTCGTAATGATGTGGAACGTGTCAGGTTAATAAAAGATGTCTGTACAAGAAATTACATTACACAAAATATTGCATGACACTAATGATTAAGATTTTTTTTTGTTTTTTTTTGTTTTTTTTTTTACTTAGTTTATATCTAAAAATTCTGCCAATGAGTAGAAGGAGTTGTCATCTAGAAATTCTTTTAATTTATTTTTAAATGTTAGTTGGCTATCTGTCAGGCTTTTGATGCTGTTTGGTAGGTGCCCAAAGACTTTTGTGGCAGCATAATTTACCCCTTTCTGTGCCAAAGTCAGATTTAACCCTGCATAGTGAAGATCATCCTTTCTCCTGGTGTTATAGGTATGCACACTGCTATTACTTTTGAATTGGGTTGGATTATTATCAACAAATTTCATGAGGGAATATATATACTGTGAGGTTACTGTGAGGATCCCTAGATCCTTAAATAGATGTCTGCAGGATGACCGTGGGTGGGCTCCAGCAATTATTCTGATTACACGTTTTTGTGCAATGAATACTTTTCTACTCAACGATGAATTACCCCAGAATATGATGCCATACGAAAGCAGTGAATGAAAGTAGGCATAGTAAGCTAATTTACTGAGATTCTTATCACCAAAATTTGCAATAACCCTAATAGCATACGTAGCTGAACTCAGACGTTTCAGCAGACCATCAATGTGTTGCTTCCAGTTTAACCTCTCATCAATGGACACACCTAAAAATTTTGAAAATTCTACCTTAGCTACAGACTTCTGTTCAAATTCTATATTTATTACTGGAGTTGTGCCATTTACTGTGCGGAACTGTATATACTGTGTTTTATCAAAATTTAAAGAGAGTCCGTTTGCTGAGAACCACTTAATAATTTTGTGAAAAACATCATTTACAATTACATCACTTAGTTCTTGGTTTTTGGATGTTATTACTATACTTGTATCATCAGCAAAAAGAACTAACTTTGCATCTTCATCAATGTGGAATGGTAAGTCATTAATGTATATCAAGAACAGTAAAGGACCTAAGACCGAACCCTGTGGGACCCCGTGCTTGATAGCACCCCAGTTTGAGGAATCAGCTGTTGTTTTAACATTACACGAACCACTTATTTCAACTTTCTGCATTCTTCCAGTTAAGTATGAATTAAACCATTTGTGCACTGCCCCACTCAAACCATAATGATTTAGCTTATCTAAAAGAATTCCATGATTTACACAATCAAAGGCCTTTGAGAGATCACAAAAAATACCAATGGGTGATGTCCGGTTATTCAGAGCATTTAATATTTGATCAGTAAAAGCATATATAGCATTTTCTGTTGAAAAGCCTTTCTGAAAACCAAACTGACATTTTGTTAGTACTTTATTTTTACAAATATGGGAGGCTACTCTTGAATACATTACTTTCTCAAAAATTTTTGATAGAGCTGTCAGAAGAGAGATTGGGCGGTAGTTGTTGACATCCGACGTATCCCCCTTTTTATGCAATGGTTTTACAATGGCATATTTCAGTCTATCAGGGAAAACACCCTGCTCCAAAGAGCTATTACATACGTGGCTGAGAATCCTACTTATCTGTGGGGAACAAGCTTTAAGTACTTTGCTGGAAATGCCATCAATTCCGTAAGAGCTTTTACTTTTCAGTGAGTTTATTATTTTACTGATTTCAGAGGGAGAGGTTGGTGGAATTACAGTTGTTTCAAACTGCGCAGGTATGGCCTCTTCTATTAATAGCCTTGCCTCTTCTAGTGAAGATCTAGATCCTATTTTCTCCACAACATTTAAAAAATGATTATTCAAAATATTTTCAATTTCTGATTATTTGTTAGTGCACTTGTCATTCAGTTTTATTGCACTAAAGTCTTCCTGTGCTCTTGGTTGCCCTGTTTCCCTTTCAATAATATTCCAAATTGCTTTAATTTTATTATCAGAGTTACTGATCTCAGACATGATACACATGCTTCTGGACTTTTTAATAACTTTTCTTAGTACCGCACAATAGTTTTTATAATATTGAACGATTTCGGGGTCAGTACTCCCTCTTGCTGTTAGATACAGTTCTCTTTTACGGTTGCAAGATATTCTTATTCCTTTAGTTAGCCAAGGTTTTTTATATGTTTTCTTGGAATTATGTTTAACTATTTTCTTGGGAAAACAATTTTCAAATACCCTTAAAAATGTATTGTGAAATAAGTTATATTTCAAGTTTGCATCGGGTTCCTTATACACTTCATCCCAGTCTAGCTGCTGTAGGCTTTCCCTAAAGTTTGCAATATTTATATTGTTAATTGAACGCACTGCTTTGAAAGTCTGATTTATTATACTGCATGGAGCTATGTCATGTACTGTAACAAGCTGTGCACTATGATCTGAAAGACCATTCTCAACAGGTTAAGCATTTATGTCCTTAAACTTATCTTGGTCTATAAAAAAGTTATCTATCAATGTACTGCTGTTCTTTGTTATCCGAGTAGGAAAATCAATGACGGAGCTCAAATTGAAAGAACTGAGTAATACTAAAAGGTCATTCTTCCTATTACACTCTTTCAGGGAATCAACATTGAAATCCCCACAAATGATAATTTGCTTCCCCCTGTCTGAAAGATAGCACAACAAAGCATCCAAGTTTTCTAGAAATAGCTGGAAATTCCCTGAGGGGGACCTATACACTGTTACAATTATGAAAGTGCCATCATTTAGTTTAAGTTCAGTGGCACATGCTTCCATATGTTGCTCTACACAAAATTTTTTAGTTTCTAAATTTTTTGCACTGTGGAAGCTTTTGACATATATGGCAACTCCTCCTCTCATCATATTATCTCTACTTACATGTGCAGCTAATTTGTACCCATTGATGCTAACCTTTTGCATATCAGTGACAATGTGATGCTCAGACAGGAATAGTATATCTATTACATTCTTGGTTTCTATATCTTCTAAACAAAGCAGAAGCTCATCAGTTTTATTCTTCAATCCCCCAATATTTTGATGAAATATACTAACAGTATTTTTCACTTTACTTTTGTGAGTATCTTGAACTTTTTTAACATCTTTAGTACTTTTATTCTTCAATCCCCCAATATTTTGATGAAATATACTAACATTATTTTTCACTTTACTTTTGTGAGTATCTTGAACTTTTTTATCATCTTTAGTACTTGCCTGGCTGAGTTTCCCACTGGACACTGATCTTACACTAAAAAAGAGTTTTCCAATGTCTCCACATGCCTTCGAGGAAGCTAATCAGAAGTTACATGCTATTTAATGGGTATCGTATAGTCGTACTCCGCAAGGCTACTAACGAAAAGGTCGGACATACAACCACAACAATTTACACGAGTAAATTTTAAGCTGCTCACATTGATTTGGTTCTCGATAATGTTTCTGAGAAGTTGTTATTGCTGTTGCCACGGTCTTCAGTGCGAAAACTGGGTTGGTGCGGCTCTACACGCGTCTCTACCCTGTGTCCCTCTGCATAACTACTGAAACCTACATCCACTTGAACTTACTTACTACAGTGAAGCCGTGCTCTCCCTCTACAATTTTTGCTTCTCATATTTACCTCTATTAGCAGATTTACGATTGTTCGTGCACATGATTGTTGTCTTGCAAACGTCCCCATCTGTTGACTCAGGGATCGAGACGTGGCTGCACGATCCGTTACAGCCATGCGGATAAGATGCCTGTCGGCAGTTCCTCATCTATTACTGATTCAGCTTGTCTCTGTACTTGGTTCTTTAAATCTTATACTGTTGTTAAATATAGGACTTAAAACGGTCTCCTCTCAAAAACAACGGTTGTATTCAAGACCCTGACTGCAGGTTTGCTAGATTAAGTCATGCTGAAGCTACGAAAAAGATTCCCTGTTTATAGCTTAGTATACTCAAAGTGAAAGTGTTAAAAAAATCACAGCACAAAAGCTAGTAAGTTATTCTGTGTAAAAAAAAAAAAAAAAAAGAGAGAAGAGTTACCCTAAGACTCAGTATTCGCTCCTCTTCTGCTCAAGCTTCATGTGTATGTCATGGTGTTAACGTCTTCATTCCATGATGACGACATGGGAGTAACAGTAAAAACCGAACATCTACAGGAAGAAGAATGCATTCTGACGACGGACTTGGGACATTTGAACGATTATAATAACAAATGGCGACTATGCTCAGATCCAACCAAAACAGAATGTTGACGGGAAACTTTGCGTGCGCTTCGATTGTATGTATGTGACGTGAAAGTATCTAAAGAAAGGACAGGTATGGTATTGTGCTATTGGTAATATGATAACTGAAACCAGTTCAGGGAAAAGAAGATATCTATGAATGTATGGCACATGAAGCATCTTGAGCGCTTGGTAACATTCGTGGAGAATGAGCTCTTTATTCGCGTGGAAAACGAATAAACGATGAAACAAAGAGAATGAGTGATAAAAATTCTGTTCACCACCGAGATTTATCCCGGAAATCGTCTGGTGAAGAGCTACACTGTCCGGTAAAAAGGTCTCCCATGTTTCAAAAAGTAGTTACAAACTTTAATTTGTGAACAACAAATATTAAGTCAATTTACATTATTTGCTTTTGAAAATTATATCCAGTAAATGGCTTCCTCCATTAACGAAGTTGTTTATAGTTGTTCACGTCGTTTCTGGTGGAATGACAGCCACTTCCTGGGTGACTGCCTTAAGCGCTTGCAGGGCTGCGGGGCTGTGTTTGTGTGCTTGAACCTTTAAGTGTCCCCAGGGAAAAACTGACAAGATGGTAAATTGACCTTGGAGGCCAGGTGATGTTGCCTCGCGAAGGGAGAAGACTTCCAGGAAACAACTCTCTAAAAATTTCTAGAGAACACCTGAGAAATGTGAGCTATGGCTCCGTATTGTTGAAACCAAACCTCTCTCTCTTCATGGTCTCCAACAAACTGGCTTAACGTACGCCGGAGAAAGGTCTCTATCATATGACAGTAGTGATATGAATTAAGCGTTACCCTTACGCCATCTTCGAAAAAATGCGGACTGCACACACTAAATTCAACTACATCGCACCAAACTGCCATACGATGGCTGTGAAGTGGTTGAAGCTCCTAGGAGTTCTCAGCTGCCCAGTAGAGGAAATTTTATTTAAACGGTATCTGATGAGTGGAAATGGGTCTCAGCTGAAGAAATCAAAATAATGCCAGACAGACCGTCCTGAACAATTTTCTCAGACACAGCTCTGTGACTTTCGAAATCTTTCTGTCAATTCTTGGGTAATAATCAGTTTGTATGGGTTCACGAGATATCTGAGCGGGATTGTGATTACACTCCTTTCAGACAATTCCACAGCAGCTGCATGCTAAATGCCGAACGCTTTGGAGATTACTGCACGGACGCCGTCAGACACAGACCACATTTTCCGGCGTTGCTACAGTGCGAGATCGGCCAGTAGATTTTCTTCTCAGTGCAGAAGCTATTGCTGTTAGATTTGATATCCCAGCTTGAACGGTTTTTCATGTTGGTCAAGTTCTAACCGAAAGCGAGATGCTCGCTTAATAGTAATCCCAAAACCACATTTACGAATACACTCTGCCACAACAAACTCACGATGCTCATCTACCGAAGCTATTGCGTCTGCTGAAGACGGCACGTACACCACTATCCATCGATACCCCCCTCTACATTAGTGTCACCACCACAACTCACGTAGTGACCTGTCCAACTACGGGAGATCTTTTTGCCCGGACCTGTTGTTCGCGGAGGAAGGATGTCCAACGTTCAGATTTCAATAGACAACAAGTCTGCATCGCGGACAAGTTATCGCGGAAAATCCACAAGGGAACTAGAAAACTGCAAGTTTCTGGTGATTGTTAGACACCTTGGAGACGTTGCCCGTTAAGGCATTCCGTTGTGTGGCTAAATTTATCACGTTTCGAGCCTCCGGTGTTTGTCAATGGCGGCGGCTCGGCGCTTTATTGCGGTTTCTCTGCCGGCCTACCTCTACACAGACAGGTAACGGCGCGATCCGTGAGTTAACAAATCATCGCGACTGTTCAATCGTCGCCCGCCCCCTGCTGGTACACAGAGAGCGACGGCTGCGCAGGGTACGGCAGAGGCGCTACTTCTGTTGCGGGGCTGAAGAAAAGGGCGGTAGCGCAACCTTCCACGCACAAAGAGCAGATCGTATTCACTTGGCCCCGCGTATATTTCTTACGGCCAATTGGCTCCCTGTCGGGGTCCTAATGGTTGCCAGCTACCTACACCACCGTCGCCGCGGGGAGCCGCAGACGGAGGAAGACAGTCGGCAGATGAAATACGCGGCACTCGCGGTCGCCAGATAATGGCCGATGTCGCGAGCCCGCGGGCGCGTTGTGGGCGCCACCTGGCAGGCACCGCACCGTGGGAAGCGAGAGCCACAGGTGCTGCCCGCTCTTTGTGGGGCTTGACCGCTCACCGCAGAGACAGCCCTGGGCGCACGCAGTCATCTGCACTCGCTGCTCCTGTGCTCGTCAACCGACACACTCATGCAAATACACTTCGTGGGTTTGCACCGGATCGTACTGTGCAGATTCCAGAATTTTTGATCGATACGATTTTTCGACATCTTCAGGGTGATGGTGGTTCCTACTGGAACCGCTGGAAGATGTCACTTCTTTGACAATCGCACCGCGGCGTCGAAAGTTATTAGGCCAGGAACAGGAAATATGCGTGCGGGAGAAGGAGCCCACAGTTGCATGAAAGCGGCGCTGATTGTGTCCCCTGCCGGATGTCGCAGATCAACCTTCCACGCATGCGCTGTGGGCAATAAGTCTGCTGCCGGACGCTCCTCTGTTTAAAAGCCATGCTACTGGCCATTAAAACTGCTTCACCATGAAGATGACGTGCTACAGACACCAAATTTAACCGACAGGAAGAGGATGCTGTGATATGCAAATGATTAGCTTTTCAGAGCATTCACACAAGGTTGGCGCTGGTGGCGACACCTACAACGTGATGACATTAGGAAAGTTTCCAACCGATTTCTCATACACAAAAAGCAGTTGACCGGCGTTGGCTGGTGAAACGTTGTTGTGATGCCTCGTGTAAGGAGGAGAAATGCGTACCATCACGTTTCCGACTTTGATAAAGGTCTGATTGTAGCCTATCGCGACATTCCTGCTCGCGTTGGCCGAGATCCAATGACTTTTAGCAGAATATGGAATCGGTAGGTACAGGAGCGTAATACGGAATGCCGTGCTGGATCCCAAAGGCCTCGTATCACTAGCAGTCGAGATGACAGGCATCTTATCTGCATTGTTGTAACGGATCGTGCAGCCACGTCTCGATCCCTAAGTCAACAGATGAGGACGTTTGCAAGACAACAACCAACTGCACGAACAGTTTGACGACGTTTGCAGCAGAATGGACTATCAGCTCGGAGACCATGGCTGCGGTTACCCTTGACACTGCATCACAGACAGGAGCGCCTGCGATGGTGTACTCAACGACGAACCTGGGTGCACGAATGGAAAAGCGTAATTTTTTTTCGGATGAATCCAGGTTCTGTTTACAGCATCATGACGGTCGCATCCGTGTTCGGCGACATCGCGGTGGACGTACGTTGGAAGCGTGTATTCGTCATCGCCATACTGGCGTATCACCCGGCGTAATGGTATGGGGTGCCATTGGTTACACGTCTCGGTCGCCTCTTGCTCGCACTGACGGCACTTTGAACAGTGGACGTTACATTTCAGATGTGTTACGACCCGTGGCTCTACCCTTCATTCGATCCCTGCGAAACCCTATATTTCAGCAGGATAATGCACGACTGTATGTTGCAGGTCCTTCACTGGCCTTTCTGGATACAGAAAATGTTCGATTGCTGCCCTGGCCGACACATTCTCCAAATCTCTCACCAACTGAAAACGTTTGGTCAATAGTGGCCGAGCAACTGGCTCGTCACAATACGCCATTCACTACTCATGATGGACTGTGGTATCGTGTTGAAGCTGCATGAGCAGCTGTACCTACACACGCCATCCAAGCTCTGTTTGACTCAATGCCGAGGCGTATTAAGGCCGTTATTACGGCCAGAGGTGGTTGTTCTGGGTACTGATTTCTCAGGATCTATGCACCCAAACTGCATGAAAATGTAATCACATGTCAGTTCTAGTATAATATATTTGTCTAATGAATACCCGTTTATCATCTGCATTTCTTCTTGGTGTACCAGTTTTAATGGGCAGTGGTGTAAATAATCTGCAGTGCAGTGCGTCGGGTCGTAAATCTCAAGTTCTTTTTTCTCCTGCTTTAACTTAGTGGCAGCTGGAATTGGATTGCAGGCGGCTCTTATATGTAAGCGTGCATCCCTAAGATTGTCCGCTGTACGGATATGTATGGATTCTTTAAAAACACAGTCCAGGAATTATGTCGCTGAGGATAAAACTTGACTCACCTTGTAAAACATCCGATGCCACGTATTCAGGCAACGCTCTACCGCCGTTCATTTATCAGGGTCGCCCAGGCGTGTATGATGATAGTGTTCAAAAGAACGTTCTTCCCGGTTTGACATGTCTGCCCAATTTAAGATTTCCCACATTGGCATGGGATCTTATATACCTCACGTTTCCTAAACCCAAGATCGTCTTTGACCAAACACAACAAATTTCTCTGGTGGACAAAAAACACGCCTGATGTAGTGTGTCTCGAGGATTATTTCTATTCTTGAAGATATGCCACCAAATACGACAAGAACGCCGTTGCTGTGGGTGCCACCGCATCTTCAATATTCTGGGATTTGCACTATAGGATTCGGCGGCTAACTCTGGACGTATATTTACAACAGATACATCGAGAAAGCCTGAAAATCAAACACACTCTTACCTATTCTCATCTGATGCAATATTATGTTTCTATCTATAAGGGTTGGTCAAGAACCTTTAGACACCACCACGAAGGTCGGACTGGTGCTCTAGTGGTAAAGTGCGTGCCTAGAAACTGACAGGTTGTGGGATCGAATCGCTGCCGGACCACAGAATTTCTAGTATGTCTGTAATCTACCGTTACCTCTCACAAGGGACCCCCCATACTGTAAATCACGGATTATGATGAGCTTCATATATGTTGTAGAGGCACTTACTCTGAGTACCTGGCTATCCGCTTTTTTAGCGAAAGGCCTTGGTTTTAGATAAAATCGATTTTGAAGTTCAGATATACAAAGCGCGCAGTGAACGTCAAAATCGATTTTCTCAAAAACCAAGGCCTGTCGCTAAAATACCGGATAGCCAGGTACTCAGGGTAAGTTCCTCTACAACATGTTTGAAGCGCCTCTAAATCCGTGATTTACAGTATGGAGGGTCCCCTTGTCAGTGATGTGAAGGTTCGCCGCAAACGATACGAGGATCGGATTCCACGATGGGTTGTAGGTCCGCTTTGCCCAGAAGGATTAATAGGATAGGCTAGGGTTCGCGCAAGTCTCTGAAGTGGCGTCCAATTAAAATACTGGAGCCACAACGTTGAGACTCTTGGAATCATAGTTATTATCAGCTCAAAAAAAGTTACGTAATTCTCCACAGGCGCATCTCAGCAGTCCTGGTAGACATTGATATAACCACGTGCCACATTACCTTAACACGCCTCTCGAGGACAAAACGACATGGCACGGTCCACCTACACTTTACACTGATGAGGAAAAGCATTATTACCCGTGCCCACAGAGAGAGTGAATTCCATCTGGCGGCCTTTGCGGACACGGTAAAGAAAGTATGAGGGAGCTTTCAATAAGTAATGCAACACGTTTTTTTCTGAAAGCAGACTAGTTTTATTCAGGATTCCTATATACCATATTACCCATCACTCTTTTGATTACAAAACCCTATTTTTCAACATCATCTCCATTCAATGGGATGGCTTTCCGTCACCTTACTGGGACTGGCTGTATGCCCGCACGGTATCACTCTAGTGGTCGACGTCGCTGCATCAATAACCTTCCCGTCATCCGAGTACTGCTTCTCACGATGTGCTTGCTTCATCGGGCTAACCAGGTGGAATTCGGAACGTGCGAGGTTTTGGCTGTAGGGTGGAAGAGGAGCTCCGCGGGCAGACACCTTTGAGTACGTCAATTGGTGAACGAGTGTGTCAGTACTACCAACAAATACGTCCAGCTGAGCAGCGAAGCGTTTGATTGTGATCATTCGATCACCTCGAATGAGAGTGTCCGCACGTTCCAATGTTTTAAGCGTGACAGCTGTGTGCGACCAGCCGGTACGCGGGAGATAGGACAGGTTAGCGACACCTTGTTGCGACGATGAAAGACACATTGCCCAATGACTCCCAATGACTCATTGTGCTTCTGTTCACCGTCAGATCTCTGTAGGTATTCTGGAAGAGTCTATGAAGATCTGTAATGCTTTGGTTTTGCACCAATGACAGCTCTGTGCTTGGAACGCGGCTCTGTTACGGACGCCGTTTTGAACGCTATTTCATGAAACTACACAGGCCAAAACAGGAATAATCCTAAATGTCCCGCAACAAATTACACATTTTTTGAACCAAAACTGGCCGAAAAAAATGTGCTTCATTATTTATTGAACGCCCCTCATATATTCACTGAGCAGAGGCGAAAATCGAACCATTCTCACAATGATACAAGGAGCAAACGGAAACCCACTACCATAAGTGACTTTGACAAAGGGTAGTTTGTTACAGCAGGGCGCCTGGGCATGAAAACCTCGTAAACGGTGAACTTGTTTTGCAGTTCAAATTCTACTACCGTGACCACCTTCGAAAAGTGGCTGATGGACGCTGAAATCTCGAATAGGTGACAAGGTTTCCTCGCCTCGTCACTGAACGTCGAGGTTGGAGGAATTACCACTCTCTCTCAAGTAGGACAGGCAGTGATCTGTGATAGATCTGGCGACACAGCACAATGCTGGTGCAGGCACAAGTGTTTCGGAACACGTCGTTCAGGGTACTAGAAATGCCCCTCGAAACTACCGTCTAATATCCTTGACATCGAATTGCTGTAGAATCTTAGCACAAAGTCTGAGCTCAAACATAATGAGACACCCCGAACAGAGTGACCAACTCCATGCCAAGCAGCGTGGATTCCGGAAACAACGTTCATCTGATACCCAACTCTCACTTTTCTCACACATCATACTGAAAGTTTCGGACCAAGGGAGTCCAGTAGATGCAATATTTCATAATTTCCGAAAAGCATTTGACTCACTACCTCATCTACGCTTGTAATCAAAAGTGCTATCGAAAGGGGTAACAAGCGATATTTGTGACTTTATGGAGGACTTTGGGGTAGAGAGGATGCTGTAAATTATCTTGGCTGGAGAGTTATGGAAAGATGTAGAAGTAACGTCGCGTGTTCCAAGGACTCGTGCTGGGAGCGTTGCTAACTCATGTTGTCTATTAATGACTTTGAGGACAATGTTAATAGCAAACTCAGACTTTTTGTAGATGATGCAGTCATCTATCATGAAGTTTCAAGAACCATATTTAACCGATGAAGGAAAGAATATTCTACAAGCCCCTAAGTATCGCTCACTTGCGGATCATGACGACAAGATTAGATTAATTACAGCACGCACAGATGCATTTAAACGTCATTCTTCCCCGCGCTCCATACGTGAATGGACCGGCAAGAAACCCTAGTAAGTGGTACAATGGGACGTAGCCTCCGCCATGCAAATCACAGTGGTTTGCAGAGTATAGACTCTGATGTAGATGTAGATGCATGTTATTTACCAAGCAGGTCTGCATCAGACGACCACTACTTGTTCCAATATTGCCCCAACGATATCATTTTATGATTGCAGCGGACACTGGAATTCTAGCGTTTATCCGCTATTGTTATCTTTGCGATTGTATGGATTATATTTTTCCGAAAGTCCTCGGCCTCATACATTCTACACAGTAACGTGAATAGTCGTTTGATTGCAACTTCCCCCAATAATTTTTATTAATTCCAGTGAAGATTTATCCATCCCTTCCAAGAACTTTCGTGGGACTCGGTCAAATGCGTTTCGCAAAAGAAGAATTACAGCATCTACCTGAGTGCCTTGATCCTCGGATTTCAGGATAACCCTGCGAGATTAGTACGAGTTAGTTTCTCATGGTTTTCGGAATACATGCTGCTTGATATAGAGCTGGCCATCCTGTTCGAGCTACCTCATTAAATTTGAACTCAGGATATAATGTAAGATTACACATGATACTAGGTACGTAAACCCAACTCTGTATTGGTACAAGGTTCAGTAATTTATGAAATAGTGCGATAATGTCTAAGACCTTTATCAATACAGCATCTATCTCTTTACTTGTAACATTATGATCTGCAAGAGAAAGAGCATATGAATACATAATAAACAACAAAAGGAGCCTGTCATTTTTCATGTATAAATAACTAAAGACGCCTATCGATTTTTGAATGTATCAAGACAGTTGTAATACAATGAAGCAACATTATTTATATTGATATGGAATAAAAACAAATGTATTATAAACAGTGAAATGTTACAAACGTATGTCATAAAAGATTTATTGCACTGTTATGATCGGTCGACACAAAATGTTCGAAAAAGTTGTATTTCATGTTTTGTACATTCTAACACAGATAATGCTCTGAGAATGAACGAAACTGTTCGAAACTATTCATTACAAAAAACATTATTTGCGACTCTGACGGAAAGCTTAATTAATAAATTACAAATATATTATAAATGTCAGTGATATTGGATGCTAGTTAATAAAGGATGTGAGACACGGAAGCAGACTTTCTTCCATATCATTCAATCTGTACGACTAGAAAGCAATTACGGAAATGAAAGAAAGATTAAAGAGTGGGATTAAAATTCAGAGTGAAAGGCTATCAACGTAAGATTCGCTGATGAAATTACTATTTTCAGTAAAAGCGAGGAATCAGGACTTGTTAAATACAATGATCAGTCTAATAAGCACAGAATAGGGACTGAGGGTAAACATGGAGAAGAGGAAAGAAATTAGAAGCAGAAGAAATTATATTATCTTAGCAACAAACCATATGTAATCACTGGGGACCACGAAGTACATGAAGTGAAGCAGTTCTGGTGCCTTGGAGGCAAAATAACGCATCGCGGGAGAAACAAAGAGGATATAAAAAGAAGACTGACATACGCAAAGAAGCCATTCCTGACCAAGAGAAGCCTAATGATGTCCGACATAAACTTCGAGTTTACGATGGTGCGTTGTATTGTACCGAAATGAATCGCAGACAGTGTAAAAAACAGAAAAGAAGAGAATCGACTCGTCTGAAATTTGTCGCTGTAAAAAGTTGACCTATAATATAATAAATAAGGTGGTTACCTGTAGAATCAGTAAGAATGGGAATGTTTGGAAAACATTCAAGGGAAGCAGTACACGATGACAGGAGATGTGTTTGGGTATTAAGGAATAACTTCCATGGCACTAGAGGAATTTTTAGAGGGTAACAACTGTAAGGGAAGACAGAGACAGAAACATGTCCAATAAATAATTGAGAGCGAGGGCTACATCAGCACAGCCAAAATGAAATTTGAACCCTGTTCGTCTCAAATATCATATATGATAAGCAACCTGTCTACTCCATTTAATAATACTTAACAAAGTCTTCTTTAAGGTTTACCACGATCTCATCCGTAAATCTATGTGCTGAATTTTTCTCCTTCATTTTTATGCTTGGCGTAAACAATTTTTCATATCATTTTTCAGTTTCTCGACATATAATTAAAACGCAGAGCTTATAAGCAGTCAAGCAACATCATCCATATCAACTTCCTACTTTCAGCATTTCGAGCTGCTTCGTGTATAAATATAGTGTTGAAATGAGACCACCATTCCGTCATCTCGCTGTTGTTGAAACTTTAGTACTGTAGAACTTCCACTCACTCGAGGAGGCCTTTATTCTTCAGTGGGTCTGGTTTCTGATGATGTTGTTTACGACGATAACGATGATGATGAAGTAGGGGAAGGAAACAACATTCAAATTGTTCAACTCTGAGGCAGCACTAATAAATAAAAGTGCTGTTCAAAAAGAGATCCTTAACAACAAACTGAAAGATAGAATACACCCTTCGAGGATGCAGTGTCTTTGATCTATTAATGTTGTAAATGAGAATGGATGGATTACAAACGAAATTACTCTCCAATCGCTTAACATTTACAAATTGAATACTAAAATCGTGGAACGGAGATCTCAGAGCAGTTGAACGTCACCCTACCATACGCTGGACGCAGAACCTGTTGTTTTTGTTGTGGGGCCCGCCCCAACTGGCCTGTTGCAACGCCGCCATTCACTCCTGCGCATAAGCAAAGCTAGATCAGTCGCGCTTTGAATACTAAATACTCGTTGTATTGACATCAAATGAAATAGTTTCCGGTATACACAACACTGTCAGTGACACATAACACAAATTATCCTTTTACTACATTCTTTCCTCCTCACATGGTTCAAATGGCCCTGAGCACTATGGGACTTAACATCTTAGGTCATCAGTCCCCTAGAACTTAGAACTACTTAAACCTAACTAACCTAAGGACATCACACAACACCCAGCCATCACGAGGCAGAGAAAATCCCTGACCCCGCCGGGAATCGAACCCAGGAACCCTGGCGTGGGAAGCGAGAACGCTACCGCACGACCACGAGATGCGGGCCTCCTCACATTTCTGATCATCTTATTTCAGCTAGCATCATCGTATCTTGGAGCGAAATTAAAAACTGCATATTTAGTCTATCTTGAAAAATTAATTTTTTTGCTTTCTTTAGACATGTGACAGTAACTCGAGTGCTAACTCAGCTAACACATGTAGAGATGTGTCTTAATGGGAACGGTCAATATTCAGGGATATGAGTGGAACAACCATTCGAAGCAAAAGGATACTGTAAACTTGGGCTCAAAAAGGTATACCTTAAGAGATACGAACACTTCTTCATCTTCGATATTGTGAAACAAGTCTCTTCTACAGCAAGATTTCTTCTTTCCATATTTTGGGAGGAAATAGTACGGACAAAACAAAAAAAAAGTCTAGTAAACTAGGACCTTAAAATACGTACGTCAAGAGCTGTGGGCACTTGTTCAGTAGGTGAGATGTACTGCACATTGGCAACGATTATATCTCCAAGAATATGAAAAGCGAAGAGCTTACAGTAGAAGAGATTTGTTTCACAGTATCAAAGATGATGAGGTGTTTCTAGTTCTTAAGCGATATGCTTTAGAGCCCATGTTTACTAGACTTCGAACGGTCGTTCCTGTCATACCCCTGAATACTGACCAGTCCTCATGGGACACCCTGTGTAAAAGTATTTTAAAATTTGTGACTTCTTTACGAACAAAAGTAGTGTATCTTCCTAAACAGTGATAGAAAAATTTACGATAGTCATATAATATACTCGGTTCACACGAGATGTTTCCGAAGTTCACCCTCAGTAGGTAATAGTAATTTGACTGTGGTTTCATACATCTGATCAAAATTCCAGAGATGATTACGAATTAGATAATAAACTAAGACAGTTATTCTCTAAGTTATAATCTAGGAGTTATATTAATAACCTAGCACTAGTTTTTGTAGAACCCTAATGCGCCAGTTCAACATGAACTTAGTACATATCATGTAGGTCTTCATATTGAAATGGTATTGAAACCTTTTCGACGTTGACAAAAAAATTTCAAGCAATATCACTGTCATATTCGCTTTAATTGAGTCTTCTTATACATCTCTTTGCATAGAAAAGAGATCGGATCTGCAGTCACATGACACTGGCGGTGAGTGTTTTAGAGAGACAAAGGGAGAGTAGTCTAGGATGCACAAAACATGAGCTCTACTGCGACGTGAATGTTTCATGTTAGAAGATGGCATCGGCTTAATAAAATTATGGGACATAGATTTTCCATTATGATAAGAGTATAGTAATAACTCAAAAAGAATCTTAATTAATTTTAGCAACGGATAAATCTGTCCAACTGAATTAATTGAATTCAAAAACGTTGTTCGTGAGAAGAAGCATGGAATGAATTTAATTTTCGACACTTCTTCCTCGGGCGCCACCCCAGATGGCGGATAGGGGAATGCTCACCAGATATGGTGGGTACCGGGAAAATAAAATACCCGGAGTGGATCAAAACCACTGAAGAGGAAGTCAACGGCTCGGATGCCGGAAGATGTTTTTTTTTTTTTTTTTTTTTTTTTTTTTTTTTTTTTTTTTTTTTTTGTAGCATTCCAACGGCAGAAGAGGCGGAAGGCATCTCTACGGGGCAGGCAGAGCTCATAGCCTGGGAAAGGCAATCTGCCTAGGAAATGGTAATCCAAAATATTACTCAGCGAGCTTGGAAGCTGTGAGGTGGCAGCCCCATCACCAAGCTTAACCTGGGCAGCGGTCGTACGCGTCCAGGTTATTCTGTACCTACTGGTTCACATCAACGATTTGCCTCGTATAATGGATTCAAAGGAAACGTACATGGGCTATGGAACAGCAATTCGCGAGATGGAAACAAAAAACACTGCTTCACGTTTGGGACGTGGAACGTTCGTAGTCTTAATAAACCAGCTGCGGCAGCGACTTTCATATCTGAATTAAAAACATACAAGACAGACATTGTGCTCTACAGGAAGTTAGATGGCTTGGAGAAGGGCCACACACGCAGGATAATTGAGTCATTTTTTATGGGAGAGATGAAAAACATCATGAATTTGGTACTGGTTTTGCTGTCAAGAACAGAGTTGTTAAGCGGGTTAAGGAATTCCATCCCATTAACAAAAAAATGTCTTACATAAGAATCAAACACCAGTGGTATGATATAACATCCTTAAATGTCGATGCACTGACTGAAGATTCTGCTGAGGATGAGAAAGATGAATACTATGAAGAATTAGAGAGAGTAGTCGAAAGTATTCCAACAAGAAATATGAGAATTATCATAGGGGGCTTTAATGGAAAAATAGGTAAATAGGATATGTTCATCCCCACAATAAGAAAACATAGAAAGCACTCGACCACAAACGAAAATGGATTAAAATTGATCAACTTTGCACTGTCAAAGAATACGAGAATTTGCTCGACGATGTTCCCTCGCAGAGAAATACACAAAGGTATATGGTGCTTTCCAGATGAGAAAACAGTAAATCAGATTGACCATGTTATGACGTGATCAACATTGCATTTCATTTATAAGAGATATCAGAACGTACAGAGGAGCTGAAACTGGCTCAAATCGTTTCCTAGTAGTAGGAAAGACGAAAATCAAGATGATTTGGAGTCAACAACCAAAAGCCACACCAAAACCTAATTTAGACATCGAACGACTGAAGGAACTGTCTGTTACAGGAACCTATGCGATTGAAAAAAAAATAGATGATTTACAGCATTGCACGAAGATGAGAAGGAAAATAGTGTCGAGAAGGCTTTGGAAAGAATAAAGACTGTATTAACAGATGCAGCAGAAAAAAACACTGGTGAGGAAAAAGAAAACGAAGAAACAGAAATGGTTCAACGAAAAGTGTCAGAGAGCAGTGGAACAGAGGAAAGAAGCCAGGATGCTGTGGCTGCATAATAAGGAGAGTGAGGACATGAGGGAGACCTTCAAGGTGGTTAGAAGAGAAACAGCAAGAGTTCTACGAACAGAGAAAAGGAAGTATCTAACGGAAGTCCTAAAATGTATAGAAGTGGAAAACAGGAATGGAAACTCAAAGAGGTTGATTTAGTATACAAAGAAAAGTAAGAGAGGTTATCAGAGTGAAAACCTATTCATAAAAGATAAAAATCAAAATATTCTAACACAGCTGGAAGATATCCTAGAAAGATGGAACGAGTATTTTTCGGAAATGTTAAATTGCGCTGATCCGAACAAAACTTTCGATTACGCAATGTCTGAGAGTGACAGCATTAATAATGGCGAATGCAGAATCACAGAATAGAAAGTGATCCACACCATTCAAAAGCTGGAAAACAACAAGGCAGCAGATATCAGCAGAGATGTTAAAAGAGGGCGGAAACAAACTACACAAAGGAATTTATAACCTTATCACAATGATATGGAAAACTGAAACACTGGCTGAAGATCGCGAAACTCCAATAATTTGTCACATACACAAGAAAGGGAACAGAATGAAATGTGGAAATTACAGAGGAATCAGTTTGCTGAACATAACATACAAAATCCTGCCAATGATCAATGTGGAAAAACTTAAACCTTACGCAGAAACTATTATTCAAGATTACTAGGTTGGATTTAGAACAAACCGTTCCACAACTGATAATGTGTTGACTATACGACAGATCTTTGAGAAATACTGGGAATTTAACAAAAACAATCACTGTCTCTTCATTGACTTCCAGCGAGCCTATGACAGTATCCACAGAAGTTACCGGTACAACACATTACGAGAATTTATTATACCCAGTAAAATCATTAGCATAATACAACTGTGCATGGATGGCTCCCAGGCAGCAGTGAAGTTCAGAGGATCCATATCCCCCACCTTTCCAATTAAAACAGGATTACAACAAGGAGACGCTCTTTCATGTGTTCTCTTCAACCTTGCATTAGGGAAAATGGTTCGGGAGAGTAGTTTACATCTATACAATGGTCTCCGATTCGAACACAGTGAAGTGAAACTCCTAGCTCATGCAGATGATATAGTGTTGCTGAGTGAAACTGAAGAAGAACTGAAAGACATGTACAGACCTCTCAGACACAGTGCCAGCAAAATGGGGTTTTTGGTTAACCAAGACGAAACAGAATATATAGAAATAGGTCGAGTCATAAACCGAAACCGAAATCTTTATTTTGAAATTGACCAAAATTCTAAATTTAGAAAAGTTCTTCAGTTTAAATACCTTGGATCAAGTTTCAACAGTAAAAATATCATAATAATGGATATAAACGAAAGAATAGCCTCAGGGTCAAGATGTCTGTACTCACTAGCAACCCACTCAAAAATAAAGCTTTGTCAATCACCACAAAGTGAAGATATACAACACTATCATCTGCCCCATAGTACTGTACGGTTCAGAAGTTTGGACACTTACAAACAATGAAAGAGAAAAACTGAATGTTTTCGAAAGAAAAGTAACGAGAAAATTCTGAGTTGGGGAATGGCCTATGTAGAATTTCAAAGAACAGTCAAATATATCAGTTAATGAAGCAACCCACAATCATCCAGAAATTAAAAAGTAGAAGAGTGCAATGGGCTGGACGTGTGGCTAGAATGGAAAACAACAGAATCACCAAGAAAGCATTTGAAGGAACTCTCCAGGCAACAAGACCATTGGGCCGACCTCGTACAAGGTGGAAAGATGACACAGAGAAGGACATCGCAGCATTAGGAACTTCTTCAGGGAGGAGAGAGACTGCGAGAGATAGAAGGCGATGGAAGCAGATCGTTGATGCAGCGCGTGGTCTGCAGGGCCTGTGTTTGCTGAGAAGAAGAAGAAGAAAAGTCTGAGACATCTAAACTGAGAAAACATGAATGTTGTAAAATGTATGAGTATGTGAGATGTACTGGGGAACCTCTCTCAAGAGACGTCAGGAGCAACGGTGTCTTGCAAGTTGCAAAGCTGCACGTGTGATTTGTCATATGACACAGAATATCAATGGAAATTCTAGTTTTTATTCGTATTACAAACCTAATAATCTTGAAGACAGCCGAGGTAGACCTTCCATCACAACATGTCCTTCGCTCATGGTTTTTCCTACGTTTTTTTTTTTTTTTTTTTTTTTTTTTTTTGAAGAAAGATTATGTAAGATGTTTTATTTTGTAGTACTTAACTAATAAGTTTGTTCTTCTATATAGAGTACATGTTATACTACGTGCGAGTCGACTGGCGGAAGAAATCGTTTGTGGAAGCTGCCTCCACACTCGAGAAATAAACACACAAACGACCAAACAAGCGATTCAGTGCTCAGACAGAATCCAGCGAAACCGTGCAAATGCTAAATTGGTAGTTATTGACGCTGATAAGTGCTAATGCAGCTGAAGTTTCATTATCCACAAAATAAAATTTAATTCAATATGTATAATTTAAAAAGTTCTAGTTAACCTTTAAGACTAAAAGAAAAGATTAGGATTATCATAATGGCACCTGTGTTACATTGGAAACACCATGACATAGTGCAGTTCAGTCTAATCTATTCCACGTAAGCTTTAAATCAAGTAACTCGGTACTAAATATTTTAATTAGTCTTAAGCAAACTATCGGTAACTATGAACAACTCAATCACGCAATCAAGCAAATTCAGTTACCTAATACTCACCATAATGCAAAACTACACACGATTAAAATCCTACCTCAGTACTTAAGATAAAATTATGTTTTACACTCGTGAGTCTTTCAGCAGCATCCCCAGCCCCCCCCCCCCCCCCCCCAGCTCATTGCTTAGACCGTTGCGGTGTCTCGACCGAGCTTGAGCGTGCTCCTGTCTCATTGTTCAGATCATTCAGACCGTAGGTCTGTGTGCTTAAGAAGTTCACTACTGTTTAGGACTGACAGTAACCTGGACTGACTTACACAGTACCTCTAAACAACAGTTTGACTGACTGATAAACTAACAATCAATTAACTCCATCAACTATCTACCTATTAATAGACAAAGTTCACTTCTCAGAATGTAATCTCATCCGAACGCATCACACTGAGTCATCAAGTTTTGTGTTTGATGACGCACTACATCCTGGACATACATGGTCGACAATTTATTTTACGTTGTACCACCATGTAAGCAAGCACCACATAACCTCGAATGCCACTATCTAGTAGACACTTCATGTGTCTGTTAGCGTTACCCTGTAATGGAATCGATCCCTGTTGCGATCGTGTCTCAGTACAGGTTTTTCAATACAAAATCATTAGTTAACTTACAAATAATTATAGTTTCAACGCGTCTGACTTATTACACGCTCATAGAGATTCTTTAGTTCTTGAGTGGTGGTTTTAACAAGGTGCTGAGTCCTTTGAAAGTAATGATAGTTTTCAGCAATAACAAAAGCTAATTCTTTCTTACGTAGATACCTACTAGGAAAATTATCTGTCTATAAATTCTTTACAGGTGTATCTAGGTTTCTTTTACCATGAAAAGTTAGTTAAAGGCTGTTGAACATAGACTACAGAGCGAACTATGTATCTCAGACTTGTAGTAATTTACTATCGAAAAACCTATTCCTACTACTCCTGTTCAAAATTAAGAAAAATGAATATTAACAGTAACATCTTTCTCTCTATGATTTTAAATCAGTAGCAGTAGAGATAACTACTTACATAAACTGTTATCCATAATATTTCTGTCAAACAAAATTTACTTTCTTTTGTTCGGCAAAATTTGTCACTGCCTCACAGAGGTTAAGCTATGAGCCAAGTCAGCGATATATTTTACTACGCCCAGTGGGTTTCTTTTATGAAAAAATTTGATTTCTTTTTGCTTCTTATCTCTTGCAAAATTCAGTTAACTTTGTGTATTTATAGCCTTACTAGAATACATATTTGAATTCCAAGTAATTCTCTTTTAAATATCTTTTTCTTCCTTGTTTAAACTAGATACTCGTAATGTAACGAAGAAATGTTTGCGTGATATTTAAGGCATTTATGACTACCTATAGAATGTTAAAAATCTTTGGTTTCTTTTAAAAACACCGTTCAGAGTTTTATTTCTTATTCATCTGTAGTCTTGGATTGACAGAAGTCAATGAAGGGTAATTTATTTTAATTGTAAGTCGGGAAACCCATATTAATTTAAGTACCAAATCTCTATCGCTTTACTTTTATCCTTAATGTCATATGTAACTAATAGGTCGCAAGCGTACGGCGAGCAGAAAGTTCTCTTGGTCTTCACTACAGGACTGCAATAAAATAAACTATATGGCTTAAATACTTTGGTCCACACAATTAAACAATTTAAACAAAAAGTTCAATCTTCTTCGGTTATTGGTGTACGTGACCTACTAAAATCGCTAATTGGCAACGTCACTCCACACTGGTCAGTCATAAACAATAGTTTTGAAGGAAAAAACCCTTCTATACTGGTTCCTTAAAACGAATAGTCCTCTTTTACTATTTCAGGGCAGATCTTCTCAAAATCGCGGTTGAATTTTCACTAAAGTGCAAGATAAGTTTCAGGTATCCAGTGCTACTTCCTGTCACCGTAAATACAGTGCACTAGAGATATTATATCGCTCAAGACCAAAATTACACCTACATTACCTTCCAGTGTGTTACGAAAACCTCTAGCAATACGGATACCAGTCTGCTATCATAAAACAACGACGCAGAATCGCAATCATCATCACTTGTTCCTTACATGCCTTAAACGTGGTAATGTAACAATAAAGACTTACTCAGGCCCGTTAAACATTAACTCGTTAGAAAATATTTCGCTTTCGAATAGTGAGGTGAATCCTGACTCTGTTAACCACGAAATTAGAAACTTATTCCTTCAAAAATTTATCTTGGGAGGATGTGCGAAGCTATAAATTTCGTCGGTAGTCTCTTCCTATTGTGACTTCGCGCAGTCAGTGTCTCGCGGCCGACAACGATCTTTACAAAGACTATCTCAGTATTCGAACCGAATACTGGTTTGGCTTAAATGGTACTGCTTATCTGAACCATGTTAAAACATTAATTTAGACAAACGTACAGCTCCACTATTCTTTTTAATAAGTTAAGGCGACGCGGAGGATCAGCGCTACGTCAATACTTTTTTTTTTTTTTTTGCGTTCACTTATATTTTCAGCACCTAGAAATGTTTCATGGCCAAGGACCTGTGAAAAAATTCTTGTAAAAGTTCTGTGATATATGTGTCGTATTGTTGATGCCACATCAGCGCGCAACCCAGAGCAGTTACAGCGTACCGTCAGAGTTGGCCATCGAGAATGCCGCTGACGGTCGTTATCAACGATGTTAAGATTGCTAAAAGACGTAGTGGCGATTTACTTTTATCCAAAGAAGTGGTCTCATTCAGTTTTAATATCGCCCACATACGACCAGTTGTACAATCTCCGGTTAGCAACCTGTTAAGCTCTATTCTCGGAATAGCGCGAGAAACGCCTTATACGAACCCGGAATAACACCTAACCGGAGAATAAACTCGAGATAACTTAACTGGCGATTTCTGGCCGGCTAGCGAGCATTACTGGGGATAACTTTTCAAGATGGCAGCGATAGTGACAGATACAGCCAGCAATGATTAGATTTTGGCTAAACTGTTCATGGGAATGAGGAAGGAAAAGAAAGAGTGACAACGCCGATTCAGAATTTATATCCACATTTTGCGCATCAGAGGAAGCCGTACTTCGTCTTCTCAGTCTTGCACGTGAGAAACTGGAGCATATGACGAACAGATGAGTATATTTCTCTGTTTCCTTAAATATTACTGTTTATTCGTAGTAATATGCATTCGATTTCAGTACCTCGTAAATTCCGTAGTGTTATTTATGTAAATCAGGCACATTAAAATGACAATTCGTAGAAAAATAGTCTTCTTTATTTGCGCGTGTGTTACAACTGCTGCATTAGCGAAAAGGGCTACTTCGTTTTATACCAGAAAATGACGATTCGTAGAAAATAGCCTTGTTTATCTGCGCGTGTGTTACAACTGCTGCATTAGCGAAAAGGACTACTTCGTTTTATTTAGTAGACAGTGCCATAATAGACTCAACCAAATCGAAAAACCACACAGATTCTACGTACAATTTGCATGAACAGTTTTTTCTGTTATTGACGAAACATCGATTTTTCGTGTAGCATAAACGTTTTGACAAAAGAGTATTGTCCCAATCTCATCAATGGTAGAAAATATTGTTCCACTTGCTTTTCTATAGGGAATGCCCCCTTTTTGTAAACAGCACAGCAGTGTCAAATCAACTTTCCGTCTTTTATTGAAAATATTAGCAGTACAGGTCTATTAATGCTTCAGAGCAAGAAGATTGTCTCCCACTTACCATTATTCACTGAAACACTTTTTACTTAGGCTAAGTTCAGCACAGTAAGATTAAGAGGAAACTAAGAATTTTTCCTTAAAAAATAGTGATGTTTCTCGAGCTACAGACCGTAGCTGTTGTTTCTTTGTTATTAGTATTATCCACATAAGCCCACCCATATTTATCATAAAATAACAGCTGTATTTGTATGTTGTAAGATCATAACAGGGATCTAGCTATCTGCATAGTTGTAGCATGTGGAAGGAGTGCCTGAAACGGTATGTTTTTAAATTTCCTCGAATATCAAGTTATTTTCAGTGTTCTCCTTTATGTCAAGCTCTAGCTAGTTGAAGATAACTTAAACTGAAATATCTTATACTGCACTTGTGTGAATCACATTTTTCTAAAATTGATGGCTTATTGTGATTGTTTATTGTAACAAAAAGCTTGAAAGCACTCTAATGTCTCTGGTTCACTCAGCCAAGTCTATAGCAGAAAATATTGCTCACTCTCATATCCATTTGGGACAACAGCTTTCCATCTTTTAGTGAATGCTTCAGAGTAACAAAATAGTCCAACACTTAGCATGTAAATTATTTGTGTTTATTCAAGCTAAATTTAACACAGTAAAATTAATAGGAAAATATCTTTTTCTTAAAAAAAAGAAAGCTATAGCATATATCTGTTGTATTTCTCGTATTTGTCGCAAAATAATTATCTTTGTATGACAAGAACACAGATACTTTTCATTCAGTTAACAGGAACTTTAAGTTATTGGATTCACATAATCACAATAGCGGAAGGAGTGGTTGTAAATTTTGTTTTTAAATTTCTCTTGAATTGTCTCATGTCATTCTTTTCTGTCTTTCAGCAATGTTTCTGTCCTACCAATGAACCAGCCTTAATTGGTATTGGCAAAGGGCCAGCCAGCATTATTACTAAGCGGGTGTGTATGACAATAGACAACATGCATGAGAGACAGTTTTTTTATTATTTCAGTTCTCTGATGTAGTTAAAAGAAAAGAAAAGAAAATAAACAAATGTATCTGTATTAATATATTTTTATTCTGAAATCATTCGTCTAAGTTTTTATTTTCCTATCTTAATTTTAAGCTTCATGATGATTTTTTAACTAATACAGTTCTTTCTCGCATCTCTGGTTCTTGTCAGGGTACTGTTGAAGCAGCATCATCTGCAACTCTGCTAATTCTTTCACATTTGAGAACAGGTATTGTAATTCTGAAAACGAAACTGACAGTTCTAAGCCGAGGTGACAAGAAAAGAAGGACGACACCATGAAGGTACCAGACCTCTGGTCACTTCCCCCTCCCCTCCTAGATTACATACAGGTAATAGAGATGACTGCACAATCCAAAACTATGTATGAAACAGTTTATCAACTACTTATGGTGAGATACAATAACAGCAGCCCCCAGTTTGGTATGTACCATAGGTAGATTGTCACACAAAGGTTATAGAGCAGATAATGGATGCTTATTGTAAATGTTAACATATTGTTCCTTATATATACCCTCAATATTTTTAATAATCATCACATCACAGAAACATGATTTATATACGCCCAAGAATTGCAAACGTGGGTGCACAAATAGTGTTCAGTAATTTAGCAAGGATTTTTTTTGTATAACAGCCGTTGCAGTTTTAAAGAATGAATCATACTAAGACGCAAATACAATAGCAAGCTAGTAAGTAACACCTTTCAGCATTTTCAGTCAAATCAATCTCCATAATGCCCATGTTGTCACAGTTTGTTGGAGACGCTGTAAAGACCAATTATTTCACAAAGCAGACCACATTTCACAGTTGCTTCTATTAATATGTTTACTTACAATTCAATTCACCATCTACCCTACAGCTACATCTGAAGGAATACTATCGTATAGAAAAGTTGCATCTGAATCGAACTGACTTTGGCGTCCTTCTGCGACCACTTTATCAAATCGATTATTTTTGAAATTTACAGTACACATATGTGTGCCGCCAATCTACAGCCTCTATTTCCTTTTCTTGCTTAATATTTACGTGTTTCTTTCTCTTAATAATAATAATAAAAATAATATTAACAATAATAGTTGGACGTCAATTGTAGCTGCTCTGTCGAGCTATGTGAAGTTATTTGTGAATGTAAACTGTTGCAAATTTTTTTCGTGTATTTTATTCGGAAATCTAAAAAGATGTCTTACTGGCCAAATAACAAATATCTGATCATTTACCTACATTCAAAGATAGGAAGTTATACATATATCTACCCTAACAATTTAGTTAAATGTTTTTCACTAATATTTTCAGTAAATGAGACTGCAACAGTTTCCGTGTTTTTTACTATACTTTCGAACTCACTCACAGTATCTACCAGCCTCAAGATACCCCAAGCAAAAAGTTTTGCGATCAGGAACGTTTATCACTCATGTTAGACACACTGTTTCTTCAGATGACGACTACGTAATATGAAATGACGTACGCGAAAATACCCAGAGTATCCTTCACTTGTTGCCAACTTAACTCGACATGAACGCTGTTCCGGAAATAATTAACCGAGGAATAAAATGACGACATACAACGTGCACTCCAAGTGAATCAGTGGTTATCCTATTCCTCGGTTAGGTAGTCCTGGATTTATCCCGAGATTGTACAACTGGCCCATAGGCGGTACCATTGAATCACTTGACAGTACACGTATTTTACTCAATAAAAATCATCTGGGAACAAGATACTCTTCCATGAAACTAAACTGCTACGGTCACAGGTTCGAATCCTGCCTCGGGCATGGATGTGTGTGATGTCTTTAGGTTAGTTAGGTTTAAGTAGTTCTAAGTTCAAGGGGACTGATGACCTCAGATGTTAAATCCAATAGTGCTCAGAGCCATTTGAACCATTTTTGTTTGAAACTAAACGAAAATACTACTGCCGCTGATGGGGGATGTGTATGCATTATCTGACGAAAGATTAATGTGCGAATACCTGTTAGTGGACATTAATATGTGGTGTGTCCACCCTGTGCCTTTACGGCGGCTTGAACTTTGTATAGTAAATAAGGTATCTGAATATCTGTGGAGGAATGACAGCACATTATTCTTCAGGAGGCGATACTAGAGAATATAGTGACGTTGGACGGTGGGGTGTGTAGCGAAGTATACATTGTCACTCATCTCAAAGGTTTGCCACTGAGTTCACCTCGAGATTTTAGTCGAAATGAAATGTTGAAATGTGTGTGAATTCCTAAGAGACCAAACTGTTAAGGTCATAGATCTCTAGATTTACACACTACTTAAACTAACTAATGCTAAGGACAACACACACACCCATGCCTGAGGGAGGACTCGGACCTCCGGCGGGAAGGGCCGAGCGATTCATGACATGGCGCCTCTAACCGCGCGGCCACTCAGCACAGAGACATTTTAGTTGGACGAGTCCATTTTGGGAATTGCCTGCCTCACAGATGCTGCTTTATGACAGATTCACGCAAACAACGTATCCGAACTGTTTCTCTACTGCACGCAGTACACAATGTCGTAAATTGAGTTCATATCGTTCCACATTTACGGTTTTGTTAAGCGCAATAAGCTGCCCACATCCTGACCACGAGATACACTCACACATCGTAACAATACCTCCTTCGTACTTCACAGTTGGCACTAAATAAGATGACAGGTAACGTTGTACAGGCATTAGCCGAACCCAAATCCTTTCATCGGATTGCCACGGGGTTTAGCGTGACATCATTTCAAACGAGTAGTTTCCATTCAGCTTTCGTCCAGTGGCGCCGTGCTTTACATCATTTCAAGTGCTAATTAGCACTGAAAACAGAAATGTGTGACTTATGATGAGCTGCTCGACCACTGTATCCCATTGTTTTTTACTCCCTGCGCACAGTCATTGAACTAACTGGATTTCCCATAGTACTTTGAAACTCACAATTGATTCCTTCCACTGCTTGCATGCGAGTTTTAGGAATCGCGCTCTGAAATGACCGACGGTCCCTATCGGTCAGTAGTGAGGTCTACTTGGTCGTTATTTGCCTTCCGTTGTTCCTTCGCGTTTCCGTAAAGTCAACCAAAACAATTAAATTGTCGTTAATGATTTGCTGTATAGACTCCAGACCCGTCTATTTCTCTGTGAATACGTACCAACATACATTATCTCGGAGGAAACAATTTTATTAACGCTAGTCAGCCCGGATTCAGAAAATATCGCTCTTGTCAAACACAGTTAGTTCTTTATTCACACGAAGAAATTACTGCTATCGACAGGGAATCTCAGATTGATTCCATATTCCTAGATTTTCAGGAGGCTTTTGACACCATCCCTCACAAGCGACTTCTAATCAAATTGTGTGTCTACGGAGTAACGTCTCAGGTGTGCGACTGGATTCGCGATTTCTGGTCAGAAGTCACAGTTCGTAGCAATCAACGGAAAGTGATCGAGTAAAATGGAGTCGATATCTGGTGTCCCACAAGGAACGATTAAAGAGGCAATGTGTTCAGCCGTCTTAGATTATTTGCTGTCATTTACCGTTTAGGCCTGCCGCTGTGAGTGATCGGTTCTAGGCGCTTCAGTCCGGAACCGCGCGACCGCTACGGTCGCAGGTTCGAATCCTGACTCGGACATGGATGTCTGTGATGTCCTTAGGTTAGTTAGGTTTAAGTAGTTCTAAGTCTAGGAGAGAACCATTTTTTACCGTCTAGTAAACTCATCAGAAGATTAAAACCAACTGCAAAAAGTATTTATTTATTTATCTCTCGTATGGTTTCAAGGACAATATTAAATATAATACAAACACTAAGACATGTAGATTACGAACAAATATTTTAATTTCTAATATAATCAGATGCGTCGTTCGTTGCCATCAGGAAATCTTCGAAATTTCCACGATAGGCCCTGTTGGGACATTCTGTAACAAGGAGACGAACGTTGTCCGTGTTCCGAGCGATTGCTCAAAGGAAGAAGGAGTTTTTTTTCTTATGCAGGGAGGTTCTGGCAATGTGGAGAGCAAGCCTCCGTTCTCATGAGTCAGCTGAGTTGAAGTGAGACGTCTAGACATCCATGGCTGCTTTCATGGATGGTTTTCTTGATCGAAGCCGTTTTCTTTCTAGGATAACTGCGACAGTTGGGGTTCGTGGTATGCGTTTAAATTCATGGAGTAGAGCTGCTTTCCATGGAAGTCCAGGGAGCAGAATGCGGCTCAGTATGGACGCCCATTCGACGGGGTTGGTCTTAGTGTACCAATGATAATTCTCATTGTGTTGTTCAGCTGTGCATCGAGAGTTTGTGTGTGCGCTACTGAGCAATACTGAAGCGCCGTGTTCCACATAGAGTAGGCAAGTCCTAGCACTGATGTAGGAGTTTCAACAGTGGAGACCCTAGTTCGCATCTTCGGTGCAGAGTTTTCCAGATGCTTCTTGTGGGATAGTGTCCTGTCCAATGTAACCTCTAGATATTGTGGATGCTGATTGTTGCGCAGTAGTCTGTCACCAATATGGACCTGGTCGAGTAAATGTAAGCAGGCCGTCTTTCTCTTGGTGGGGTTTGATTTCAGTCTCCATCTCCGAAACTATGTTCCAATTATCGCCAGATCAGATGTTAATATTGCTTCCGTTTCTTCAAAATTTCGATGTCCCACTGCCAGCACCCAGTCGTCGGCGTATCGAAACATACGAGACGTAGTTTCAGGCATACCGGAGATGTAAAGACTAAGCCGGAGAGGGGAAAGGGGGGGGGGGGAGATACCTCTGAGGTTACCCATTGTAAGAGGTCCGTAATTAAAGAATTTGTTGCTAGCGCACTCGAGCTGATGTAATTTCGATGTATTGCTCACGCGCAGCCTGCGATATGTAAGCTAGAAGAGAATCTGAGACCAAAGAGTAGTATTGACTGCAGTAGGAACTGTGTAGCAGTAGCAGTTTGTTGTTGGTAGCGAGCAGTCTGGTCTGGTGTATCGTGTTGGCTGGGCCTGTCGCGTGCAGCGGTGGCAGAGCCTGAGCGTTATAGGATAAGGTAAAAGCAGCCTCGCGCATATGTAGTATTGTTACATCAAGTCCCATGTAAATGTTTAAAAAATCTGTTAATAATAATCTTTCTCATAAAATGTAACTTTTGACAGTTATCGCAATTTAAAGAATTCACTAATTTCTCCAATCCTTGGCAATCCCGATTATTGAAAAGAAAAGTCAGTTCTTTCCTTTTTTATAAGACAAATCTATCGGCCAGCATTGCACTTAGCTGCGCCAGGAAAATTTCTTATAGGAGCAGATATATACGCGTTTTCCGGCGATCTAGTTAAGGTAAGATTTTTCAGTTTATTCAGAATGATGTATCAGGGCCATGACGCAGCATTGCTGACGTCCAAAATTTACCAGGTTAACTTGACTGTCAATTATTGAAAGGTTATAGGTTTGTCACATTGTATTATATTTTCACTGTTGGGTAGTTACGCTAAATGAGATTATTATTCATATTATTATTTTATAATTTGTGGGGAGGTTACACTTGGCGACAACCTACCAGGATCGTATTTTTGTGAATTTCTGAGAAGTGGTCAGCTATATATCTGCTCTTATTTACTTAAAATTAAAAGTATTTTGCATCTGGCGCAACGCATTTATTAATTTGTCACTTTTTCTTTCACAGATCATCGGCAATTTATTGCTCTTTGTTGTAACTGTATTTATTCCATTTTTGCTTTGTCTTTGTTTGATTTTGTGCTTAACTTCGAGTTGTGAAAATGCCGCGCAAAACTGCTAACAGTGCATCGCGATGTGCAAGGAGTGAAAAAGCTGACTCGAATAATTTGACCGATAATACTAGTGACACTCAGTGTAATAGTGATAATCCTCTAATTACAGATAATCAGTGTGTGCCGATCACTAGTAATGATTTTGATGCTAATGATGAGCAAACAAATTCAATTGTGTCCTCTGTTAATTTAATGACAATTGATGACGCGGCACTTTCCGTTACAATGAACGCTGTCCAGTTTGACACGCCTGATTTGTAAAATTTACGTAGCGAACAGATAATTGTTTGTAACGAAGGTGAACAACATACACAAAACACGTCAGATTTATTTGATTCCGCTCTAGTGGCCAACAGTGCACTTCCGATTAGCGAACCTTTTCGTGAATCAGGCAATGACCAAATGGTTATTCAAAACGTGTCACATGCAGATACACCATCACACATCATAGAAAATAGAGTCGCTACTTTTGGCATGGATCAAGTTATGGCAGTATTGCTACAACTTGATGAAAAACTCAGACAGTCGAATGAAAAACAAGACGACAATTTCAAACGACTTAATGAATCGAACAAACAACTTAGTGAAAAACTAGACAACAATTCCAAACAGATTAACGAAAAACTTGACACCTCTACTGAACAGCTTACTGAACGGATTACAGCCGTTGCCGAGCAGTGTAATGAAACTAAAAAACAATTACGTGAGGAAATTAAGGCTTGTGCTAGGAATAGTAGTGAAGAAATTAGATCTGTGGCACAAGAATTAAGTAATACACATGCAGCCACAACTAAATTACTTAGAGATGAAATTAGTGCAGTCGCTAAACAATGTTCTGAAAACGCAAAACAGTTACGCGACGAGTTTAAATTAATGTCAGCAGAACTTTCACGCACACTGGATGCGAGAGTAGACAAGAAATTCGAACAACAGAACAGCCTAATTGACGAACGTTTTAATCACCACTTACAAAACAGTGAAACGCGTTACCGTAAATTCATACAGGAACAGAACAGAGTAAAGAAACAAGTCATGGAAACAATTACTGCACAGAGACAGGAAGCTAAGCGTAAATTATTTACGAAAGCAAAAACATACGTAGACAATAACATTGCTACAGTATCAGACGAAATCAATACTATTAAACAGTTGAACACTGAAGTGCATGATGAAATCTCCGATCTTAAAACAAAAACAGACACACACACAGTAGACTTTCAGACAGTGACGAACAGACTTGAACAATTAGAATTAATACAAGATCCCGATGCCATTAAAGCAGACGTTAAGAAATTGAACAAAACTACCCGTAAAATCCAAAAACAAATTAATGCTTGTGACACTAAAAATGATGATCAGGTTAAATCATTGACTGAAAAATTTGATGAATTGGCCAGCCGTATTGACGTTATAGAAAATAACAATGACACCAAATCGGACGATATGTTACCAGTTTCGTTTAATCAAACACCCGAATTCCAAAATTTACAGCAGACGGTTAGTGAGATAGGTTCGTCCAATAATACATTACGTATAAAATTGTCATCTTTACAGCATGAATTGACGGAGATGAAAAATATTTCAGCCTTTAACACATCACAGCATGCGCCACTTTCCGAACATTTCTCACACTCACACAGCCAGTACAATTTAGGTAATTTACAGAGAGTACGTGACTTAGATTCCGAACAGTCTCAGACAAACAGATTATCATACAGTCCTGAACCTGTTCAGACATTCAGAGACGAAAATTTTGATTACAAGCACATTCTGTCCGTTAGGAATTTAAGGTATTTAAAAATGATAGAACACAGATTCACCCTTTGGACTGCATACGACAATTTGCTTTTGTATTTTCACCAGCTTGGGCTGTAATGCAGAAACTAGAATTGGACTGGATGCAACCACTTCTTTTTGACTTTTCACTGGCATTATCTGCAGCGCGTAAGAGACCTCAGAGGATTCATTACGCTTCGATGAATATGTGCCGTAGCGTGCACAGGGCCCCGAGCCGTAGTAGTGCTATTTCACCTTTAGTTTTCTTCACTGCTGCCTTCTCTTTTACTATCCTTTATATCTATCGAAAAAACTCTTCAACTATTGATCTATCTAGTGTTAAGAATAAGTAAAGACAACCTGATACGACGAGTTTTACCTGAAAGTGACAGTCATCATTATACGCTCCAGAAATGACAACCACAAGAACTTTGTTGCCAGAGAAAAGTTTAATCATCAGTATGTACAAAATTTTCAGCTATCGCAAACACATTGTGGGAACAATAGAGGGTTTTCACCGCAACAGCATGAAAAGCGGCCGGTTAGCATACCTAACCAACAATGTAGTCTGCAAGGTCAACCAAGCTTTAATGTTTCGCCGCCTACACGTATAGCGTCGGCTCCACCAAATAGTAACGCACAGCAACAAGGAAATCACTACGTACAGAAAACACATCATTTCAACTCATATCGCAACGCGCCGTATAGCAATGATTATCATGACAGACGTAAAAGTAATGAGCACAATTTTCAGCGTACATTTAATAACAGTAGGTCTTACCAGCAACAGAATCATCCGCAACAACAGATTATCATGAATGAACCAGACAATCAGTATCATCACGCACCTAATACGTCAGTAAGAAATAACAGAACCGTACAAATAATCGAAATGCCACAGCATCCTCCCGCAAATAACAGCACGTCGCAAATAATTTGACTAGATACAGTACAGGTTGCATCTTTCAGCAACGTAAGCAATACTTTTGACACGCAGAATCTTGTTCACGAAAATGTCATTACTTTTGACGACATGCGAGACACACTTTTGCATGAAAAGCCAGTTATTCAAAAAACCATTTACCACCCTGTCATTGAAGTAAAGATCGGATCATCCACATTTTCGGCAGTAATCGACTCTGGATCACCTATGTCAGTTATAAATGAGGAAACTTTCAACGCTTGTAACAAAGAGAATACTTATCCTACATTACCATTAGGCAAAAATAAAGTAAAAGGAGCAGTATCTGGTAAAGGAGTAGATGTAAAATTACAGACACACTTATCATTTTGTATTGCAGGTCATACGTTCCACTCAAATTTTTGGATTGTTCCCTTATTGACAACAGACGTTATTTTAGGTACGAATTTTTTGGTACAACACGACGCAATTATTGACTTTCAGAATTCCTATTTAATGTTAAAGGATGAAAATGTACAACTGGCATTAGATTTTCAGCTCTCTTTATCTGCAGAAGAACAAACAATTAATCGGACAGATGTCATTTCTGCATCACGTAACATAAACTGTCATTCCACATTGTTCACAGATACGTATGTTCACAACTACAATACACCAGACGAAGCCGACTATGACGTTATACAAATGATTTCGGATAAGGTTGAACAGAGCAGTGTAAATACAGACGACGAACGTACGCAACTACGCAAAATTCTTTTACAGCAAGCTCCAGTTTTTGACAACATCCCTGGTACTATATCCGGTTTTATGTATGAATTTCAAGTTAAACAGCACGACACGTTTAAAGCCAAACATTATCCCATTCCGTATATTCACAGAGAACAAGTTAAGAGAGAATTGCAAGCTATGCTTGACCAAGGTATTATTGAACCAGCAGTTAGTCCGTACATAAACCCGCTCCATATTGTTAAGAAAAAGGATGGCTCACCTCGCCTCGTACTTGATTCGCGTCACATCAATGACATTATTATTAATGAAACAGATTGCCCACAAACACTAGACAGAAATTTCATGGTACTGCTATTTATTCCACATTAGATTTGAGATCGGGATTTTGACAAATTCAGCTCCATCCGAACTGCAGGAAGTACACAGCATTTCTTTGTTTTGGTGACTGTTATCAATTTTGCAAATTACCGTTCGTTTTAACAATTTCTTCAGCAGCATTTATTCGCGGTTTGAATGCTATACTTCCGACAGAACTTAAAGACAGAATCACAACGTATGTAGACGACATTCTTATTGCAGAAGCTAACTGGTCTGAACACAATTTGATTCTGGAACAACTGTTGCAAACTTTTCGTGCACGATGACTGCCAGTTAATCTTAACAAATCATACTTTGGCAAAACTTCTATAAATTTTCTTGGACATGTAATTTCAGCAGAAGGCATTGCGCCTGACCCAGAAAAACTTCAAGCTTTACGTGACATTACTGTTCCAACGACGAAGAAACAATTACGCAGCTTTCTGGGTTTAATTAACTTTTTTCGTAAATTTATTCGTTACTCTGCTTTAGACACCCCTAGATTATGCCAACTGACGGGTAAGAACACTATTTGGTCCTGGGATAGCCAAGCGCAGTCTGAATTTGTCAATCTGAAACAAGCTTTGTTGAATGCACCACTTTTATCACACCCAGATCTCACTAGAAATTTTTCCATTGCCACCGACAGTTCTAACACAGCTTTAGGCGTACACATTTTTCAGGAAATTGAAGAAGACGGTAATACAGTAATTAAAAACATCGCTTTTGCAAGTCGCGTTCTGTCACCTTCTGAACGCAATTATTCTGTTACAGAACTTGAAACATTATGTGTTGTATGGGCATTTACCCGATTTAGGCATTTTCTTTATGGAAGACATACTACCGTTTACACAGACCACAGAGCTATCCAGTTTTTACTTTCCGCTAAATTTACACATGACAGATTAAGCAGATGGAAACTGTATTTACAGGAATTTAATTTTACAATTGTTCACATTCCCGGTACACAAAATATTGTAGCAGACGCACTATCCCGTTCTCTCAGCAACAATCAGCAAGACATCGCAACCAACTTCTGCCAAGCAAATTCTAGCCTTATGTATATTCAACAAGTCGCATTTTGAAAACTTCATTTCATCGTCATTACGAGACATAGCACAAGAGCAGAGTAAAGACAACGTATGGAAAGAAATTAAACACCTTTGGCAAGATAAGAATAACGTTACTATTAGAAACCATTACACGGTACGCAATAACATTCTGTTCCGCCGCTCTCACCCAGACGGCAACAACTGGTTATTATGCATTCCTGACGAACTTGTTAAAAAATTACTTGGTATACTCATTTAAGTTACGCACATTATGGAGCGAGAAAATGTTTTCTTATACTGAGACAGAACTGTTATTTTGCCAACATGGAGAAACATATTCGACGAGTTTTAGCGTCATGTAAAATCTGCCAGAAAGCTAAATCAGACACGACTTCACATATTCCTCCGTTACATCCCATTGTACCTGTTAAATTGAGACACATGGCCGCTGTAGACAATTTTGGTCCGATTCCCAGAACTAATAGAGGTTTTTGCTACATCTTTGTCGCTGTTGAACTCACTTCGAAATTTGTTACCTTCACTCCGTTGCGCAAAGCTACTGCCAAATCTATTTCGAATGCATTTGTAAAACATTTTTTATTTCATGTAGGGCATGTATTGAAAGTAATTTCCGACAATGGACCACAATGTCGATCTGCGATATGGACACGTATGTTACGAGCTAGAAACATTTCTCCGATCTATATATCCAAGTATCACGCTTCTTCCAACCCTTGTGAACGACTGATGAAAGAAATTGGTAAACTGTGTAGAATGTACTGCCATAAAAGACATATTGATTGGGATACACCCATACACGCATTCTAGGATGTAATTAACTCCATACCAAATTAATCCACTATGCTATCTCCGACTGTTATATTGAAAAATGTTGAACCACCTAACAAAATTAAAGAATTAGTATCCTTTCCTACATCTCGTCGACTATGCCACCATGAAATAATTGAGATTGCGCTCAACAACGTCAAACGTGCCGCAGAGCGCCGGAGAAGACAGCAAAAACAGGTTTGTACACGCCGTGAATTTCACATAGGACAGAAGATATTAGTACGCACACACTATTTATCCAACAGAGAAAAGAGTAGATGCAGTAAATTTGAACTTCTATACGCAGGTCCATACAGAATTCGCAGCATTCCTCATCCCAATGTGGTACATGTTGAAACTTTGAGAAACAGAAAAAGCAAAGGCAGTCACCATATTTCCAATATTAAACCCTTTATTGAATGAACATACTTTACGATTTGTCACACTGTACCGCCATTTCCTGATATTTATATGACCACTCACGCAATTATATTTATGTGACTATTTACTGATGATTATCATAGTTTTCCTGGCAAGTGCCCGGCACGGTAAGGTTAGCAGGTCGCTTTTCTTGTCGTTATATATCAGACCGTGCACATTTTCGATTTTTTGTGTATGTATGATTGTTTTCCTGTCGAAAGTAGAATTTTTGTCTGTATGCACTATGAAATCTTTAAGATGTAACAAACAACAGTTGACTTTGATATTTTTCCTTATGATATCTCAACATCTTGACTATTTTACATTTTTTGCTGCTACATTATGATACTGTGTGTCCATTTTTTGCACTTGAAAACTGTCTATGTTTTTGACATAATACGTTTTCTGTCATGCTATGCTGTATGCTTAATTATGTTACTAGAAACAAGTTTTTATTTAATGGGTATATGAATTAAATGCAAGATATTAATCCATATTCATCATTTTTCAGAAAGCAAAACCGTGTAAAAGAAATTAATTAAACAACCACAGTGGTTTACTATGAAATGGAAATTTTACCATCAGAATGAAGGAAAGAAAATGCAATATCTTGTTATGAAGAGTAAATGGATCAGAATTAACAAGCATTAACCAGAATATACTGTACACATCGTATGACAGCAGTCTTGACTAATTATTTTTCTTTCAGAATACAAGGCGATTGATGCAGACTGTCAGACAGAACTACACATGTTAATATTAGTGATGAAAAATGCTAGAAGTAAGAAACTCTATACTATATGAAGTAATGAATGATAATGAATAGTTGTATGAAGAAAATGGTAATATGAATATGAATAATGAAGTTTCTATTTTTTTGCAGATGATGATAAATGATGATGAATAGTTATATGAAGAATATGGTAATATGAACAATAAAGTTTTTCTTTACAGATGATGATAATATTTACTGTTAGTTAAGAAATGCTATATAGTTATTTAAGTATTTGTTGCAGTTCCTTTTGACAGTATGTCTTATGTCGCATAGTATAATGACTGAATGTTTTGGGAAAGACAGCTAGAGTACATACATATTAAGTACACGTTTCATTACCTGTTAATTCGAAGTTCACTACTTTTCAGCATAATATGCATTTCTTCTTTCAGCTCAATAATCCTTTTTGTATTTTTTCCAGGAGAAGCTTTTCATGATACTTACTAAACCTGTTACTTATTAAACCTGTTCTAGTGCTTGCATTGTTTTACCCAGTTGTGTCTATCATTTATGAATGTGATCACATATACTGTACTTGTTTCATAACCTTGCTACAGCTGACTCATGACGAATGACGTTAATAATCCTTATTTCCAGCAATAAGTCAAAAGCAAATATTTTCATGCCCCAGCAATTAATTATCGATCCCAGTGCAATGCATTGCTAAAAAAAAAAAAAAAATACGAGTCTCAACTATTACCAGTATACAACTAAATAATGCTACCAGTTAAGATATATTTTAGTCCTAAAGATAATGCAAATTTCCTGTGTATTGATTCCATTATGTCTATGTATTATTGGACTACCGACCTTGAGTAATAGTTCCAATGTCTTACATTTTAAATATGTATTATGTCACTTACATGATATCTTATATGAACACCACTAACTTGATGCTACACTCAATAACTCCTGTTTTAAATGATGACTTGTGAATAACACTGAATAATGTTTTGTAACTAGCCAATGAATGTCAGTAACTCAATAGCTCCTGTTTTAAATGATGACTTGTGTATAACACTGAATAATGTTTTGTAACACTATATGAATACTTTGTAAGTGGCCAATGAGTGCCAATACACTATATGAATACTTTGTAACTAGCCAATGAATGTCAATAATTCAATAGCTCCTGTTTTAAATGATGACTTGGGAATAACACTGAATAATGTTTTGTAACACTATATGAATACTTTGTAACTGGCCAATGAATGCTACTGATTCAGTTAGATGAGTTATGAATAGTGTTTCGTAATACTCAATATTGTTCATATCGGTTAATACACTAGTGTAATTCTATGATGACTAGCATAAGACTTAATGTGTCCTTCACCTTCTGACCTAATTACTGCAATATCCGTTTATCCTGTCCATCCTCATGATCATGGAGCACTATATTGGTTTTTGCACTAATTCTACGTTGCTGTAAGAGTATGGATTCTACAAGAATATGGTGTTGACATATCAAGCTATCCACCACCTTGAACGATGGAGATGTTATTATGGTCCCACTGTTTGGTGTACCTAATGTACTACCAAAATGATAACATTGAATATTAATATAACATTTCAGTGTCTTGGCTACACTAATAAATACTTCAGGAAAGAGAAGTTCAGATTGTCTCACTTGGTGTTGTGCTTCTGTAGAAAGATATGGACTTTCAGTGGAGCTACGTGCAACCTACTGTGCTACAACCAAGATGCAATCCTTCCCATTCCTTTCCTAGTTCCTGTAAAATAGCAAAGGCTTATACAGTGCATTTAAATTCTTGTAAAATGATGTTTTGTACTCAGTGCGTGTGCACTCTATTTTGTTAATATATTTTGTACTCATTGAGTATATACTTTGTCATTTCTGAATATGTTTTGTACTCAGTGCATGTGCACTTTGTTTAATTTCTTAGTATGTTCTCCACTTATCAATGATGTATATACTCTGTGATTGTAGCCTTAGTAAACTAAATAGATTATAGAAAAATTTGTTGCTCATGGCAAGTCCAATTGACTCACCATCGCTGCCAAATTTTTGCCCCCCAGTGGAGGGTTATGTAAGAGGTCAGTAATTAAAGAATTTGTTGCTAGCGCACTCGAGCTGATGTAATTTCGATGTATTGCTCACGCGCAGCCTGCGATATGTAAGCTAGAAGAGAATCTGAGACCACAGAGTAGTATTGACTGCAGTGGGAACTGTGTAGCAGTAGCAGTTAGTTGTTGGTAGCGAGCAGTCTGGTCTGGTGTATCGTGTTGGCTGGGCCGGTCGTGTGCAGCGATGGCAGAGCCTGAGCGTTATAGGATAAGGTAAAAGCAGCCTCGCGCATCACCATTTAGCTTCGTTATGAAAAGTGTGAAGTCACGCAGCAGAGAACTGAAAGGGATCAATTAAATTTCGGTTACACGATACATCACACAACTCTAAAGTTGTTATTTCAACTAAATACCAACGTATTCCAACTACGAACACTTTAACTTGTAACGATCACACAGAAAATGCTGTGGGGAAGGAGAAGCAGAGGCTACGTTTTATTAGCAAAACACTTAGCAGATGCAACAGATCTAGTAAGGAGACTGTCTACACTGAGCTTCTTCTCCGTCTTCTGGAATAGTGCTACGCGGAATGGTATCCGTACGAGATACGACTGACGGAGGACATCGAAAACGTTCAAATAAGGACAGTTAGTTTAGTATTATGGCGAAAGAAAGGAGAAAGTGTCACGGACATGATACGCAAGTTGGGTGGCAACCAGAAAATCAAGGGCGTTTTCCGTTATGGCGAAGATTCTTCACGAAATTTCAATCACCAATTTTCTCCTCTAAATGCGAAAATATTCTGTTAACGATACCCCACATAGGGAGAAATGATAATCGTAAAAAGAAATAAGAAAAATTGTAGCTCGGACGGAAAGACTTCAGTGATCGTTTCTCCTGAGCACTATTCGAGAAAGAGATTGTAGAGATATAGTCATAGTGATTCGATAAACCACCTGCCAGGCACATAAATGTTGCTATAGACTTGTAGCTGCAGATGTAGATATAGATTTAGACGTAACATTTCTTACTGCGGACAGTTTAGTTTTGAAGAACTGTGAGAACAGATTGAAACTTTGTGCCGGCCAGAGACTCGAACGCGGGACCTTGCCTCTGGCAGGCAACGTTCTCACTATAGTATCCACGAAAGTCAACGTTAAGTAAAGGGTGATCAAAAAGTCAGTAAAAATTTGAAAACTGAATAAATCACTGAATAAAGTAGATAGAGAGGTACAAATTGAGACACACGCTTGGAATGACATGGGGTTTTTTTATAACCAAAAAAATACAAAAGTTCAAAAAATGACCCACAGATGACGCTTCATCCGATCAGAATAGGAATAATTAGCATAACAAAGTCAGATAAAGCAAAGATGATGTTCTTTACAGGAAATGCTCAATATGTCCTCCATCATTCCTCAACAATAGCTGTAGTCGGGGAATAATGTTGTGAACAGCACTGTAATGGATATCTAGAGTTATGGTGAGGCATTGGCGCCGGATGTTGTCTTTCAGCATCCCTAGAGATGTCGGTCGATCACGATACACTGGCGACTTCAGATAACCCCAAAGCCAATAATCGCACGGACTGAGGTCTGCAAATATGGGAGGCCAAGCGTGACGAAAGTGGCGGCTGAGCACACGATCATCACCAAACGACGCGCGCAAGAGATCTTTCACGCGTCTAGCAATATGAGATGGAGCACCATTCTGCATAAACATCGTACGTTCCAGCAGGTGTTTATCAGCCAGGCAGGGGATGATGCGATTCTGTAACATATCGGCGTACCTCTCATCCGTCACGGTAGCAGTTACAAAACCAGAATCACGCATTTCCTCGAAGAAAAAAGGCCCGATTTTCTCGTCATGCAATGGAGTTTTCAAGACAGTTCTCGGATTTTCGGTAGCCCAAATTCTGCAGTTGTGGGCGTTGACAGACCCTCGGAGCGTGAAATGAGCTTCGTCGGTCCACAACACGTTACTCAACCAATCGTCATTTTCCACCATATTTTGAAACGCCCACGCCGCAAATGCCCTCCGCTTCACCAAATCGTCAGGTAACAGTTCATGATGCCGATGGATTTTGTACGGATAGCATCGGAGGCTACGTCCAAGTGCCAACCAAACAGTAGTGAATGGAATGCCGGTGCGATGTGCGACTGCACGAGCGCTGACTTCCCCGTGCATAGACGAACCCGCTACAGCCTCCATATCTTCCGGAACTGTCTCAGCAGCATTACGCCTTGTGCTCGGTCGACCACTACGGGGTCTATCGTCTAAACAACCCGTGGCTTCGAACTTTGAAATCATTCTCGCCACAGCTGTATTTGTCAACGGACCTTTACCCGTTCGAATCCCCTTCCTTTGGCGATAGGATCATAACGCTGAACTAGCACATTCCCCATTCTGATAATACAGCTTCATTAAAAGCGCCTTCTCAGGTAACGTCAAGATGCTGCGACTGCTGGCGCATCTGATTCTCTCTCTCATTACAGCTCCTTTTATACACGATTCTCATGCGCAGTCACTGATGTTGTGCTGTCCAGCGCCATCTGTCGGAAATTTTGTTATCTTTGTTTTTTTCTTTCTAATAAAACTCCATGTCATTCCAAGCATGTGTGTCAATTTTTACCTCTCTATCTACATTATTCCTTGGTTTATTAAGTTTTCAAACTTATACTGACTTTTTGATCACCCGGTATTTAACACACGATGTTGTTCATTGTTTCAATCTATCAGAAAAATTCGAAACAGTGTACACTCTTCTACAGAATAATAGAACTAGTCGGAAAACAGTGCTGTGCCTCAAGTATTCCGGGCTGCAGTCACTGTGGTCTCCAAGTGTGACGTGGGAGTTGCGCCTCACAGATCACGCGGAATTCCGAGTGTTGTGAGATAGGAGGGGAAAAAATGGAGATGGGCTATTGCTAGAACGAGAGGGAGGGCCAGAGCGGCAGAGGGAGGCCACCAGACACCAGACACCGACCACGTGTGCCGGCGGAGCTACCTGCAGCCGCCAGGAATGCCGCAGACGGAGCGGCGCCTCGTCCCAGCTGCGAGTGCTCTCTGCCTCTCCCGTTCGTAAATATGACACTGCTCTCATACGGATTATTGTATCAACAAGAAGTTTTTCAACAGGACAGTGTTATTTACAAAAGACTGGAGAAACATACACTCAACATCTTCGTAGCTATTGTAGAGGATACTAAAGAGTAGTGTCGAACGTTTTGAGACAAAAGTAAGTCCAGAAAACTTGGGTATCAGAAACGCGCTTCTAAGATCTGAAGACTTGTTCACTGGGACGGCCCAACTTAACGTCCATTCATGGCACAAGTTCGTTAAGGGATGATCAAAAATAGCGATTGTTTCAAAATACATTACTGGCCATTAAAATTGCTACACCATGAAGATGACGTCCTACAGACGCGGAATTTAATCGAAAGGAAGAAGATGCTGTGATATGCAGATGATTAGCTTTTCGAAGCATTCACACAAGGTTGACGCCGGTGGCCACCTACAACGTGCTGGCATGAGGAAAGTTTCCAACAGATTTCTCATACACAAACAGCAGGTGACTGGCGTTGCCTGGTGAAACGTTGTTGTGATGCCTCGTGTAAGGAGGAGAAATGCGTACCATCACGTTTCCGACTTTGATAAAGGTCGGATTGTAGTCTATTGCGATTGCGGTTTATCGTATCGCGACATTGCTGCTTGCGTTGGTCGACACCCAATGACTGTTAGCAGAATATGGAATCGGTGGGTTCAGTAGGGTAATACGGAACGCCGTGCTGGATGCCAACGGCCTCGTATCACTAGCAGTCGAGATGACATGCATCTTATCCGCATGGCTGAAACGGATCGTACAGCCACGTCTCGAACCCTGAGTCAGCAGATGGGGACGTTTGCAAGACAACAACCATCTGCACGAACAGTTCGACGACGTTTGCACCAGCATGGACTATCGGCTCGGAGACCATGGCTGCGGTTACCCGTGACGCTGCATCACAGACAGGAGCGCCTGCGATGGTGTACTCAACGACGAACATGGGTGCAGGAATGGCAAAACGTCATTTTTTCGGATGAAACCAGGTTCTGTTTACAGCATCATGATAGTCACATCCGTGTTTGACGACATCGCGGTGAACTCACATTGGAAGCGTGTATTCGTCATAGCCATACTGGCGTATCACTCGGTGTGATGGTGTGGGGTGCCATTGGTTACATGTGTCGGTCACCTCTTGTTCGCATTGACGGGACTTTGAACAGTGGACATTACATTTCAGATTTGTTACGACCCGTGGCTCTACTCTTCATTCGATACCTGCGAAACCCTACATTTGAGCAGGATAATGCACGACCGCATGTTGCAGGTTCTGTACGGGCCTTTCTGGATACAGATAATGTTCGACTGCTGCCCTGGCCAGCACATGCTCCAGATCTCTCACAAATTGGAAATGTCTGGTCATTGGTGGCGGAGCAACTGTCTTGTCACAATACGCCAGTCACTACTCTTGATGGACTGTGGTATCGTGTTGAAGTTGCATGGGCAGCTATACCTGCACACGTCATCCAAGCTCTGTTTGACTCAATGCCCAGGCGTATCAAGGCCGTTATTACAGTCAGAGGTGGTTGTTCTGGGTACTAATTTCTCAGGATCTATGCACCCAAATTGCGTGAAAATGTCATCACATGTCAGTTCTAATATAATATATTTGTACATTGAATACCCGTTTATCATCTGCTTCTCTTATAGGTGTAGCAATATTAATGACCAGTAGTGTAATAGTAATGCTCTTTTAAAAATAATTTAGTTTTGTGATTGAAACACAGTCAAACCCTTTTGTTTTTACCCTTCAGGAAATTTCATTTTACCTCTCGGTGATAATTTACGTCAGGTTGAGGATCACTGGTCCAGAGCTGCCCTATCCAATGGAAGTTACCGAGTCGTGAAAATCGAGACAATGGAGATTATTTTTAAATATACTTTCTAGTCCTCTCGTATCCTTTCTGTTTCTTCTCCTCAAAAAAATTCACAAATGTTGCGACGGTGTTCTGCCTGCTTCAAGTCACGAAACCGCAGAAGGCATTGGAAGATTTTGGGCGTCATAGAAATTGTTGTGCAACATCCACGTGGCTGCGCTAGCCGGCCGACCAACAATGCGGTGTTCGCCTGGGTGGCGCCTGAGTCGGTGAGGCGGTCGAAGGCTGGGATGGGCGTCTCGGGAATCCGCCGGGCAAACGGAGCGTGGCTGGGCTCGGCGTGTGCGCGAGGCGTTACAAACGGCGCGAGGTGGGCGGCCGGGCACGCCAACAATTGGACAATGGCGGGCGGCAGCGGCTGCGGCACGGGACAGGGAGGCGCTGTGCTCTGACAGGCTGGCTTGCCGCTGCACAAGGCGGATCTCGGCGCAGTAGGCGACCGTGTCGAGCCGTGACGGTATGCGGCATGCGGCCAGGCGCTCGCTCACTGCCACAGGTCTGCTGGCGCGTCCCTGTTCCACTGGAGGTACTGCAGGGCGCTGCCGACCTTTCTTTGCCGTACTGGGACTCGAAAATGGTTCTGAGCACTGTGGGACTTAACATCTCAGGTCATCAGTCCCCTAGAACTTAGAACTACTTAAACCTAAGGACATCACACACATCCATTGCCGAGGCAGGATTCGAACGTGCGACCGTAGCGGTCGCGCAGTTGCAGTCTGAAGCGCCTAGAACCTCTCGGCCACAGCGGCCGGCGTACTGGGACTGTCCCACATCTGTGGTTACAGGAGTTCGACAAAAATATGTAAACATCGCGAGAAATGCATGCTTGAACGTGAACGTTCATTTATGTCGATGATGTAGCAGTGGCCACACAGGATAAAACCTTTGAACAAGGGAGAATATCACAGGAGCCTTAACAGAGCTTCCTACCTATTACGAAGGCAATAATCTCAAACCAAACCCTAGTAAATCTTAAGTATCCGCCTTCCATCTTAGGACCAAAGAAGCCAAACTGAAACTCTAAGTCATGTGGCAAGGGGAAGACCTGAAGCATACAAACAGCCCAAAATACCTGGGAGTAACATTGGACAGAGCGCTCACTTTAAAGCAGCACTATCACAACATTAAAAAAAAAAAAAAGGTCTGTGCCAGGAACAACCTACTGCGGAAGCTTCGTGAAGGTTCATTGTGGGGAGCTCAACCACACGTTTTGCGCACCACGGCTCTGGCGCTGAGTATCTCAGCAGCGGAATTCGCGGCACCAGTTTGGAGGAGCTCTGCTCACACTAAGCAAGTTGACGTCGCCGTAAACGAAACTGTACGTATTGCCACAGGATGCCTCAAACCAACTCCCAAAGACAAAATTTATCCCATCATAGGCAAAGCACCACCCACTATCCGCAGACAAGTAGCCGCCGAGACGGAAAGATCAAAACAAAAGAAAGATCCTCGACACTCGATGCATATGCACCGAAAACAACGTGTCCGGCTGAAATCCCGCAGGAGTTTCATTGAAACTACTGAAGAGCTCGCCACCAAACCCGCTGCAAGGCGGCTATCTCTTTGGGAAGAAATGATGCCACACTCTAAAATGGAACTACTTGAGGAGGGATCTGCAGGATTTCAACTACCTTTTACAACTTGGAGCTCATTAAACCGGCTGCGCACTAGAGTAACTGGGTGCAAATCAAACCTATTTAAATGGGGCTAAAGTGATAGCGATAGGTGTGAATGCGGAGCAATACAGGACTTGGACCACCTACTGATTTGCCCAGATAGGTCTATAACATGCACTAAAGACGATATTTTGAAAGTCAACGACAAATCAACCTACGTTGCTAATTACTGGAAAGCGAAGATATAGTTGGTGCATCCGGGTACGGAAGCAGGAGAAGAAGAAGAAGAACGTGAATGCGGGTGCTAGCCATGCCTATATGACCACGACAGGCAGCTGTGCGATCTTCTCAGTATGTCGCAAGTGTCATTCGTGATGAGAACACTTTTCCGTGTAGTTGTGACTGCAGTCTGCCGGAGTAAATTCGAACGTGGGCAAATTTTGCATCCACACTGAGGTGATAAGAGTTATGAGATACCGTTACACACAGATGGCGGTAGTATCGTGTACATAAGGTATAAAAGGGCAGTACCGTTGACGGAACTGTCATTTGTGCTCAGGTGATTCACGTGAAAACGTCGCCGACGGGATTACGGCCACACGACGGGAATTAACAGGCTCTGAAAGCGAAATGGTAGTTGGAGCTGGACGTATGGAACATTCCATTCGGTATTCGTTAGGAAATTCAGTAATCCGAAATCCACAGTGTCAATTGTGTGCCTAGAATAATTTCAGACATTACATCTCATCACGGACAGCCTCGTGGCCTACAGTCTTCACTTAGAGACCGAGAGCAGCGATGTTTGCGTAGAGTTGTCAGTGCTAACAGACAAGCAATACTGACAAAATTAACGGCACAAATCAATGTCAGAACGTATTCGATAGGACATTCTGGTAAAACTCGGCGTTGATGGCCTATGGCAGCAGACGACCGAGGGGAGTGTCTTCGCTAACATCGTGTGCAGCGCCTCTCCTGGGCTCGTGACCTTAACCCTAGACGACTGAAAAACCTTGCCCTGGTCAAATGAATCCGGATTTCTGTTTATAAGTGCTGATGGTAGGGTTCGGGCATGGCCCAGACTCCTCGAGGCCATGGAGCCAAGTTGTCAACAAGGCACCGTTCAAGCTGTTCGTCCGCGGTAGTTGAGTGGTCAGCGTGAGAGAATGTCAATCCTAAGTTCCCGGGTTCGATTCCTTGCTGGGTCAGAGATTTTCTCCGCTCAGAGTCTGGGTGTTGTGTTGTCCTAATCATCATCATTTCATCCCCATCGACGCGCAAGGCGCCGAAGTGACATCAGATCGAAAGACTTGCCCCCGGCGAACGATCTACCCGACTGGACGCCCTGGTCACACGACCGTGCAAACTGGTGCTGACTCCATAGTGGTGTAGGCTGCGTTTACATGGATTAGACTGAGTCCTCTGGTCCATCTGAACCGGTCATTGACTGGAAAGAGCTTTGTTCGGCTGCTTGGGACCTTTTACAGACGAACTATTATGGAATTCTCGTGAATGACAGTGCGCCATGCCACGGAGCCACAGTTGCTCGCGAGCGGTTGGAAGAACATTCTGGACAGTTCGAGCGAATGTTTGGGACACCCAGATCGCCCGACATGAATCCCACCGAACATTTGTGGGACATAATCAAAAGGACAGTTCGTGCACAACATCCTGCACCGGCAACACTTTCGCAGTTATGAACTGCTATATAGGAAGCATGGCCAGGTACGAGGGCTGTTCAATAAAGAATGATCATAACTTTTTTCACAACATACCTTTACTCATCCTCATAATTTCGATGCTCTTTCCCAAAGTAGTCTCACATGAATGCGATGCACTTGTCCCAAGGTTTCTACCAGTCTACAAATACATGCTGGGAATCATTTCTTGAGAGGTCCTTTGAAATCGTCTCCACAGCCTTCACCACTCCTTCTCATGATTGATAGTGCCCACCACGGAGGCATTTCTTCATGTTATAGAATAGAAAAACGTCACATGAGGCTAAATCCGGACTATATGGAGGATGAGGGATGCACTTTAGGTTGACTTTTCTAAGATATTCAGCAACAACATTGGCAATATGGGGCCGCGCATTATCGTGGTGAAGCATCCAGCATGCTTCACGGAAATGTGGTCTTTTCCGCCTGATATGGACTTTTGGTGTTTTCAGGACATCCCCGTAGTATTGTCTAGTTACTCATGTGTGTGCAAGTACAACATGCTGATAAACCATTCCATGAATATCAAAGAATGAGATGACCATAACTTTCCCAGCAGAAGCAACCACTTTTGCTTTTTGGGGGGTTGGTGATGAAGGAGATTTCCACACTGAGCTTTACTATTTGCTCTCAGGATCAAAATGATGTGGCCAAGTTTCATCAGCAGTGATTACACTTGAAAGAAACTCCGGTTCTTCCTCTATTACTGCATGCAGACCTGCACGCGAACTTTCTTTTGTTCGAGAATCAACGGTCTTGGAACCCATCGCTCACAAACACGTGTCATGTGTAATTTACATGTTACCAACGAGTGGGTGGCACCCAATGAAATGTTCAGTATTTCAGAAAGTAACCTTAAGATAATTCGTCGATCATCTCTCACAACGACAGCAGCAGTGTCGATGTTTTCTTCCGCGAGAGCAGTATATGGACCACCGGGTCGACCTTCCATTGAAACTGATTGTCTCCCCTCTTCAAACGTTTTAAACGACCTTCGAAATGTGCTGTCGAGAAGAACAGACTCTCCACAGACCTCCTGTAAGATTGTACAGGCCTCACGTGAAGATCTGTGGAGACGAAATCAGAATTTTAAAGCCACATATTATTCCTCGCGTGTTTCCTCCATTGCAGAAGTAGGCGATACTGAACATATCTGAACTTTCCAGCCTCTCACAGGCAGGAAACAAGAGTCCCAACGATGAAACTACTACGGCGTGTTTGTTACACCTTAAGCTAACAGAATATCATAAGATTAACTTTCAGCTCGAGAAATTATGACTATAAAAAAATTATAATCATTCATTATTGAACAACCCTCCTATTTCTGCAGAGGCCTTAGAACGACTTGTTGAGTACACGCCACGTCCAGTTGCTGCAATACGCCGATCGAAAGGAGGTCCGACACGATATTGGTCACCTTAGCGTACTTCTAAATCTCTACTGTGCAAGCGACCTTGAGGTGTATGGTGAGGGGTACTTTTATACATCCGTCAACCTTTCTTGTTGCAGTCGCGAATAGTTCACGGGAAGAACGATTGCCGGTAAGCATCCGTATGGGTTGGAATCTGTGTAATTTTATCTTGATTGTCTTTCAGCGAGAGATACGTAGGAGGAAGCAATATATTCGTTGACTATTCTACGAACGTATGCCTTCGGAGCTTTAACAATAAATCAATCAGTGATGCAAAACGGCTCTGCTGCAGCGTATGCCACTGCAGTTGGTTGATCATTTCTGTGACGCTTTCGTGATTACTGAATGAACCTGTTACGAAACGCCCCGCTCTTGTTTCGAGCTACTCTATTTAAGTATAGAACATTAAAACAAACCACTTTTTTAAGCTTATTATTTATTCCATGAACCATTTTTCGAAACTTTTTAGACTCATCTTCAGATGGTGTACGGGAGGTTACATGACTATTTCAAAGGGTAATGCTGGGTGCTGGCTTGCGAAAGCATGGGTAGCTTTGTAACCTCCTGCTCACTATCTGAAGATGAGCCAGTAAAGATTTAAAAACAAGATTATGGAATACATAACTGCTTTGAAAAGTGACTGGTTGCAGTTTTCTGCATGCAGGGTGGTCCATTGATAGTGACTAGCCAAATATCTCACGAAATAAGCGTCACACGAAAAAACTACAAAGAACGAAACTTGTCTAGCTTGAAGGAGGAAACCAGATGGCTCTATGGTTGGCCCGCTAGATGGCGCTGCCATAGGTCAAACGGATATCAACTGCATTTCTTTAAATAGGAACTCCCATTTTTTATTACATATTCGTGTAGCACGTAAAGAAAAATGAATGTTTTAGTTGGATAACTTTTTTCGCTTTGTGATAGATGGCGCTGTAATAGCCGTGTTCTGGGTGATTGTTGCCATTTAATGAGGGTGCACACAGTCACATAAAGTTGCGAACCGGAGTACCTAGCTGGACTGTGGTGTTCAACGGACGAGTCGAACTTGCCAAGATTTTTATTAGCCGCGCGGTCAGGGACGCCATGGTTGGTTGGTTTTGTGGGGGTTGAAGGGACCAGACTACAAAAGCCATCGGTCCCTGAGACTCCATCCCATGGATTGAGCGGCCCCTCTTGTCAGAGGTTCGAGTCCTTCCTCGCGCATGGGTATGTGTGTGTTGATATTCCAGAACAGTGGCCGAATACCGGAATCTTTCCCGATTCCAGATAGCTACAATGCTTTTAATTGTTGGTTTTCTATGGTGAGTAATTCGAGCTTGTCTCGCAGTTCTAAGCGACGTTGACGATGGTTATCCAGACTGGATTTACGTGTATAGCAGTGCAGGGAATTACCGTGTCAGCCAACAACCGTTTCCTACTATATTTGTGGAGCAACACGCCGTGTAATTTGTCTTACGCTCCGCACGCTTCCCTGAGTGCGAGTATTCAGATAGCGTCCTTTTTGAAAATTAAAAAAAAATTTTTGCCTTAAGATGTCCTGTGGGACATGTACTTAGTGTGCATCCCCAGTTCGCCACTTAAAGGCAATTCGTGAAAAAGACACTGAACATCGCGACCAATGTGGCAGCATGTAATTTCAACGACGACGGCCTAGCAGCCATTACGGAAATTATGAAAGTGATCGAACTTGACACAGGGCCAGCCTGTTACAACTTCCGCACAAAAGCGGGCGAAAGGCGTATCCAGCGAGCAGAGCAGCAGATGACAGGTGCTGCCAGAGAGACTCGCAAGGCTACCATGGCAACGAAGAAGATTTAGGAGGATACCTTGAGGTATCTTTAACATACTACAAAAAATGTAACCCAAACCTTTAAACGTGTTTCTCTATAAACCGTAGTTTTCATATTGGCGGGAAACGTTCTTGAGAACGGTACATACGATTTTGATTGGAATTTGATGCCGACATTCTAAATTGAATTCCTTATCAGCATACGTAGCCGTTTAGCGATACCTTCAAATCTGTATTTTTCAGTGCACGCTTTTTTCTCGATTTATTGCGAGAAGAAAAATGGCATTTTTTCAATAGGTCACCATTTTTTAGATATTCATATTTACCGGTTTTCCTAAGAATGCTAATACAAAATGTACTGAAGGTGATCAACACAAAATTATTTTGTTACAAGTCCAATAGGATCGCTGATGACCAACGTTCCGTCGGGAAGTGTTGCTTCAGTCTAGTGCAGCGGTTAGAGTGAACGACCGATATGGACACAAACTTATATCCTAACTCTCCTAATACTAGGTGGGTCAATATTACTCCGTAAGGACTTTAGAAATAAGTGTCTGCCTAGTTTTCTAAACTATATTTTCAAAATATATGACTTCCTCTCTCCGCGTCGACTGTATCCAATGAAGTTTCATTCATTTTTATATTTACAACATATTAATTTATTCGTGGTTTTCGCACTGAGTGTCACTGGGGCAAATATGACCCCAACTTAAATTGTTTATTTATTTCTTGAAGGTAACATTTATGAAAACAGAATAATGGATAGTATGTTGAACGGTAGTCATACGGTCCTATTTTAGCTTCCGTTGTTGTGGTTTCTTGCGTCAGCTGTTGTTGTACACTTCGTAGAACCACTGTTGTCAATATGGCCCCATAAGCAAATTGGAAAATCGTATCTCCCTTTTTCCAAAGCTACTTTTTTATTTGAGAACCTATGGCTTTCTTTCCCTGAGCCAACTGTATTCAACGATGTTTGTTCAGTTTTATGTTTACAACACATTAAACTTTATACAATTTTTTTTTTTTTTTTTTTTTTTTTTTTTGCGCTGGGTACCACTGGGGTCGTGTGAGCCCAAATAAAATTTCATTTTACTTATTGAATGTAATATTTATGAAAATAGGATCATTACCTTTACTTTGAACAATTGTATTGTATGTTTATATGTACGTTCATTAAAGTAGTGCCAATATAATGCGTGTAAATTACTTGGGTTTTATATGATCCCAGTGATGCGTAATGACACAAAAATCCTGGTAATAGAAGGGTTATAGACAAAACCCTATGGAATAAAACATCAAGCATCCCCAACTCTCTTGTGGTTCCCTTTTTAGACACTCCATGTCGACGTCTGCTCGTAGATACATATCGTCGGTAGGTTTTCCGGCTTCACTTCCCGACGTGACAGCGACGACTCTCTGATGAGGTGCGGGCCTTGTGTTTTGCTGTTACTGCTTGTCTTGTAAATATCGCTTTTATTTAGTAATTTTCCCGGCTAAAACTCTCCCCTTTTATGATTAAGACAGCCTGCGCCACCTTTCGGAGGGAGTGGGGACGTCAAAGAGTCACAAAAGTTCATATTAAGCAGTGCGCAAAACACGTAAACGTTCACTTCAGTTAGCGTGTTAGTTAATGCCTACGCTTTCCGCTAGATGGTGCTGACTTACTGATGAATAGCTTAGGTTCCGTAAAAGCTTCACTCATTAGTACTAGGTAAATGAAATAAGTACAACAGCCTTGTATTTCACATTCACTCTATATTCAAGGATTAAAATGGTGATGGATGATGGCCTACTTAAAAGGTTCCTAGCCTGGAGGAATCTAAATAGTCCGCGAATGCCGATACGCACGCGCTCTACTTCCAGATTCGCAACTAACGGCACTTTCAAAAGTCCACACTTTAATACCTGTATACCGGTACCTCTGAATTCACTCGTATCAGCAGATAATTTGAGTCTGTCGTCTATGTGTCCGTAAAGTTCCAATCTAGTTCTAAAGACCTAAAATCCCCTTAATACTCCGTTGCTACCAACAGTCAGAGATCGTACACTACATCGCTTTTAATCTCCGTAATATTCTTACAGTTTATCGTGAATCTTAACACGATTAAGTCTCTGACTGACACGGGTTCCACACCCTTTAACGAAACAATAGAGGAAAAAAGGCGGCAATAATGACGATCAGGCCTTTTTATAGGTTTTTTATCACAAGAGTTTAACGTCACTGCCGTCTCCATGCCGGAGCTTCCGTGGCTTTGCTGTACTTAGACGTTAAACTAGTTGCTGATCCACTATAATTTTGATCTGCAATTACCGAACTCTGATTCTAAACTATTTTCCCCTTTAAAAATTCTATTCTTAATTGTAGATTTTTCTTTCTATAGCTTTTATCACTGTAAACTGAACCGAGGTGTTACAAACTGTATCATCAGATTACCATTTCTTTGCATTTGACGTAAAAAAATCACGAAAATCATCTATTTTCCGTGTGTTTAAAGAAGACTACTGCTTTTAAGCGGCTGACAATATTCTTTCTTTGAGGTCGTGTGGGTAGTGGTGATCGGGACCCGCGTAAGGGGACCTGAGTTGTTATAGAGTCAGGGCGGCAGGCCTTGCGATTGGGTGACGCGTCACAACAAGCAGCGGCGGCGCGCTGGCTCAGCTTTCAGCCTGCGATGCGGGGGCCGGTGAGAGGACCTGTGCCGCTGCCCGGGCTGAAGCGGCCTTCCGGTGTGCGGTGCCAGGACCGGAGCGCACACGTGCCGGCGGTCGGCACGTCGTTAGCCGCGGCGCTCTTGCCGCCTCATTTGGCGGTGGCCGGCGCTAACGAGGGTCACGGGGCACATGTCTCGCAAGCCGACACCGCGGGGCGCGGCGCCCACCCCGGTGCCCTTTGAAATGCCGCGAACGGCGCCCTGGCTTCCCTCACCCTGTCCGAACTTTTCGGACTGGGTGTCCCGAAACTATTAAGGTCAGAATTTGTAACGCCGGAAATGCATATCCTCCTATTTCCATCAATTTTCCTTCTGAGGCCTCCGATTTTTTTTCTAATTAACTACTCACCCGAAATCGATGAAACTGGCGTTACTTCTCGACCTAATCGCCCTGCAGACGTACACATTTTTCACAACGCTGACGCCATGATTCCATGGCAGCGGCGAAGGCTTCTTTAGGAGTCTGTTTTGACCACTGGAAAATCGCTGAGGCAATAGCAGCACGGATGGTGAATGTACGGCCACGGAGAGTGTCTTTCATTGTTGAAAAAAGCCAAAAGTCTTAGGAGCCATATCAGGTGAGTAGGGACATGAGGAATCACTTCAAAGTTGTTATCACGAAGAAACTGTTGCGTAACGTTAGCTCGATGTGCGGGTGCGTTGTCTTGGTGAAACAGCACACGCGCAGCACTTCCCGGGCGTTTTCGTTGCAGTGCAGGAAGAAATTTGTTCTTCAAAACATTTTCGTAGGATGCACCTGTTACCGTAGTGCCCTTTGGAACGTTTGGAACGCAATGGGGAAGGATTACGCCCTCGCTGTCCCAGAACATGGATACCATAATTTTTTCAGCACTGGCAGTTACCCGAAATTTTTTTGGTCGCGGTGAATCTGTGAGCTTCCATTGAGCAGCCTGGCGCTTTGTTTCTGGATTGAAAAATGGCATCCACGTCTCATCCATTGTGACAGCCGACGAAAAGAAAGTCCCATGCATGCTGTCGTTGCTCGTCAACGTTGCTTTGGAAACATGCCACATGGGCAGCCATGTGGTCGTCCGTCAGCATTCGTGGCACCCACCTGGATGGCACTTTTCGCATTTTCAGGTCGTCATGCAGGATTGTGTGCACAGAACCCACAGAAATGTCAACTTCTGGAGGCGATCTGTTCAACAGTCATTCGGCGATCCCCCAAAACAATTCTCTCCACTTTCTCGATCATGTCGTCAGACAGGCTTGTCCGAGCCCGAGGTTGTTTCGGTTTGTTGTCACACGATGTTCTGCCTTCATTAAACTGTCGCACCCACGAACGCATTATCGACACAGCCAAAACTCCATCACCACATGTCTCCTTCAACTGTCGATGAATTTCAATTGGTTTCACACCACGTAAATTCAGAAAACGAATGATTGCACACTGTTCAAGTAAGGAAAACGTCGCCATTTTAAGTATTTAAAACAGTTCTCATTCTCGCCGCTGGCGGTAATATTCCATCTGCCGTACGGTGCTGCCATCTCTGGGACGTGTTGACAATGAACGCGGCCTCACTTTAAAACAATGCGTATGTTTCTATCTCTTTCTAGTCCGGAGAAAAAAATTCGGAGGCCTTAGAACTTGAATGCACCTCGTATATATATGCATTTTTACGTTGGGTCTGGCCTAGGGAAAACTGTGCTATCGAACGATTACATCGATAGGTCGTTTGGAGAACCAAACTGTTTAGCATCTTCGGTAGTGTTAACTCTGCCGTTTGGAGCGCGGGTAGAGCAGGATCTGGCTGGAGTAGGGCGGTGGAGTGGGTGTAATGATTGACGCTCCCGCGAGTTGCAGCGAATTCGGGATTTGGCAGCACGTAATTGCGGTCGACGTGCTATGATAGTTTCTGGCACGGTGTCGCGGACGGGAAGCACTAGCTGGCACACATCAAGAGCCCGTTTCGCCTGGTGGGCGTGTCGAGAAGAAGGCGCGCCAACGTCCAGCTTCTGCAACAGTGACGACCGACAATAAGTCATTGTCGCCACCTCCTCGATCGACGATTTCAAACCTTTAATCAACCAGCGAGGAAGACTGAAAGCACGTAAAGTTTTAGAACTGTATGGCAGACCTCAGATTTTCAAACTGTTCCATTTGCATCACTAAAAATACAGCAACTTAGCATCAACCTTTGTTGCTCATTGTCCCAATTGCATTACCAAGCAGGGTCCCGTCCGTTTCCGGAATGAAACCGAGTGTCGTTGAAATTCAAACGCTAGCATTAACTTAATATCATTCCATTTCACTGCTTTAATTTCAAAGTTCAGTTAAAGTATTCATAGTTGGCGACCATAACCAAACAGAATTATATTTGGATTACACAAGCACAAATTAAGAGTGCGAGTTTTGTTACCATATTTTAGCTTACCAGTGACTGCAGCTCAGGTAGGTACGTACTAAATTTTACTTATTTCTAAATTGCGATGAGTGAAGTTGCTTTTGAGATGATTGTTGAGGTAGCCCAAGAGTAACCTTATTTTACTCAGTTTCGTAGTGCTTCAGAAACAATGTTCACTATTAATTACAGTCACTAAATTAACTTTCAGTTTTCCAGTTTTATTAATTCTTTTGCTAAATTAAGTCAGAGTGTAGCGAAATTTATTACTTCAGACGCACATTCAGTTTTCACACAACATGTGTCAACCTTCAGTTGCCACGCTTTTAGTGCTAATTATATGTGCATTTACCTTTCCTTTTCAGTTATTTTCCTTTCCTTTTCAGTTATTATAGTAGGTGTAAATAGGACTGGCGATCGTAACTTTCCCCAAATCTCAAATATCTAATTAACGGCAGTTAATAGTTAATGTAACGAGCGCACATTTACTTTATTTATTAACTTTACCCTTTTTCAAAATTAATTTCCACCAATTTCATTTGCATTTTTCCTTTCACTTAGATGTAACTCTTCCTCCCTCTTTACCGACAGATTAACTTCGGTGACGATTGCTTTTCCCAGATTTCCATTAGGTACACGCAGTTTAATTTTTTACAGTCATTAAGGTCGATAAGTGAGGGGAAGGTTATAAATTGTACAGGCGGTACAACTTCCTGAATTGTATAATTTAAGGCAAGGAATCAACGACCGGGTATAAATATACTCTAAGACAAATTTATAAGTAAATAAATACGACGCACCACGAAGGAATTATTCGAGTGGGACGGAAATCTGTAGATGTGATGTACATGTACAGACAAATAAATGCTTACAGTTTCAGAAAAACTGGATAAGTTATTCAACAGAAGGAGCTTCACAAATCGGGCAAGTGAATAAAGCGCTGGTCCGGCCCTGGAACTTATGCAACCAGTCATTCAGCTTGGCATAGGCTGATGAAGTTGTTCGATGCCCTATTGAGCGATATCGTACCAGATTCATTTCTTTAAGAAATGAGTTCGAATGGACATTACATTCTCCATCGAAAATATTATCTTTTGCCGGTATAAACAGCACTAGGAAGAGATAGGTCGTGATTTTATTTACCATTTAAGTTTCGGCGTAGAAGTATACCGTCATAAGTCGATCAGTCAGCTGTTGCAACGAAAAAATCAGCTATGTCATCTGCATTATAGTAGATAGCAGTGCGATCGCTGCAAATTAAGAAAAAAATCAAGAATCAAACCACTGCCTGTCCCTGAGGAAAGAGTCTGGCAGAAAATGGTGTACGATTACAAATACTTTTTAAATCAGAAATTTTTACTGGTATGTCAGGTTAAAGCTCAGCCTGTACAGGAAATTGAGGCCTTATTCGTTCATCATCGTGTACTGAACTGGTGAGATAGAAATAGCAGAGTCGTGCTGTTTAGAACCACAAAAAGCCAGCCATGGTACTTCAACATAAAAGACAGGAGAATTCGAGATACCTAATTGTCTTATTAAACGAGCATTAATGCCATCTTTGAAATTTTACGTTGTAGTTTCAAGAACATACCTTCACCGAGAAGTCAAGCAGTGTATTGCTCCTTCCTACGTATATCTCGCGAAGAGACCATGAAGATAAAATCAGAGAGATTAGGGACCACACAGAGGCATACCGACAATCTTTCTTTCCACGAACAATACGAGACTGGATTAGAAGGGAGAACCAATAGATGTACTCAAGGTACCCTCCGCCACACGCTGTCAGGTGGCTTGCGGAGTATGGATGTAGACGTAGAAAATTAGCCATCTGCAAAAATATGTTATGGTTCCCTCTATTGCTCCCAGGTCGCCTAAGTAGCTGCAAACCAGTGTATCAGGATTTGAGTCTAAAGGAGTTTTGTGATCAGTCAGCAGTGAAATTTTTGCATGAATTGCCACATTAGTGATAACCTGTGAGACAATTTTTAGCTACCTTCTGTTGTAATAATAATTATATTAAAAGATAATAATCTGATCTTACAATTTTCAGGGATCACTTTTCCACTGTGTTGTGGGTATTTTTATTGGTATGGTTTTTTTCTGGCTTGCTATGATCTTCGTTTTCGTCGGAAGATTATGCATCTGGATAGAAAAGGAAGTATACTATTGAAGCATCGATATAAAGCAGATATCTACACTCCTGGAAATGGAAAAAAGAACACATTGAGACCGGTGTGTCAGACCCACCATACTTGCTCCGGACACTGCGAGAGGGCTGTACAAGCAATGATCACACGCACGGCACAGCGGACACACCAGGAACCGCGGTGTTGGCCGTCGAATGGCGCTAGCTGCGCAGCATTTGTGCACCGCCGCCGTCAGTGTCAGCCAGTTTGCCGTGGCATACGGAGCTCCATCGCAGTCTTTAACACTGGTAGCATGCCGCGACAGCGTGGACGTGAAACGTATGTGCAGTAGACGGACTTTGAGCGAGGGCGTATAGTGGGCATGCGGGAGGCCGGGTGGACGTACCGCCGAATTGCTCAACACGTGGGGATTGAGGTCTGCACAGTACATCGATGTTGTCGCCAGTGGTCGGCGGAAGGTGCACGTGCCCGTCGACCTGGGACCGGACCGCAGCGACGCACGGATGCACGCCAAGACCGTAGGATCCTACGCAGTGCCGTAGGGGACCGCACCGCCACTTCCCAGCAAATTAGGGACACTGTTGCTCCTGGGGTATCGGCGAGGACCATTCGCAGCCGTCTCCATGAAGCTGGGCTACGGTCCCGCACACCGTTAGGCCGTCTTCCGCTCACGCCCCAACATCGTGCAGCCCGCCTCCAGTGGTGTCGCGACAGGCGTGAATGGAGGGACGAATGGAGACGCGTCGTCTTCAGCGATGAGAGTCGCTTCTGCCTTGGTGCCAATGATGGTCGTATGCGTGTTTGGCGCCGTGCAGGTGAGCGCCACAATCAGGACTGCATACGACCGAGGCACACAGGGCCAACACCCGGCATCATGGTGTGGGGAGCGATCTCCTACACTGGCCGTACACGTCTGGTGATCGTCGAGGGGACACTGAATAGTGCACGGTACATCGAAACCGTCATCGAACCCATCGTTCTACCATTCCTAGACCGGCAAGGGAACTTGCTGTTCCAACAGGACAATGCACGTCCGCATGTATCCCGTGCCAACAACGTGCTCTAGAAGGTGTAAGTCAACTACCCTGGCCAGCAAGATCTCCGGATCTGTCCCCCATTGAGCATGTTTGGGACTGGATGAAGCGTCGTCTCACGCGGTCTGCACGTCCAGCACGAACGCTGGTCCAACTGAGGCGCCAGGTGGAAATGGCATGGCAAGCCGTTCCACAGGACTACATCCAGAATCTCTACGATCGTCTCCATGGGAGAATAGCAGCCTGCATTGCTGAGAAAGGTGGATATACACTGTACTAGTGCCGACATTGTGCATGCTCTGTTGCCTGTGTCTATGTGCCTGTGGTTCTGTCAGTGTGATCATGTGATGTATCTGACCCCAGGAATGTGTCAATAAAGTTTCCCCTTCCTGGGAAAATGAATTCATGGTGTTCTTATTTCAATTTCCAGGAGTGTATATAAAAATCAGTTCCATGCATAAAATTCCCAAAATAATCTCGTCGTTTTGGTGAATGTAATTGTGTTAAAGGAATGCCAACGTACCTCAAAGATGTTAAGCATTTCAGTGACGTAACGCTACAAGTGGCAATATTTTCGTGACAGTATTTTTATGTGCATGATAATTATTTTGAGAGTAAGGTGAAGTTATTTTGCTAGTTTGTTGTGTGATTATATAATAAAAAATAGTCTGCGACATTTCTAATGGCCACAAAAGTCATTGAAAATTTCAAAACAAAACCTTAAGTAGTCACTAAAATATTATGTAAAATCCTTTAATTTCGGCTACCTTAAACAGGAACATAATCTTCGTCTGCGACTGAATCATCATCTAATAAATCTTCATCAGTCGTTTCTGAACGACACTGAATACCTTGAAATGTAGAACTACTGATTTATGATCGAGATTTCGTAAGTAATTGAGAGCCTAAATCGCGAGTCTTTGGAGCGCCCGCTATGTTGTTGCTTGTACCGTGCTGACACTGCCTATCGATTGTGATTTGATAAATGTAGTTATACCACATGCCGATAGATGGACGACTTTAGTAGTAGGGACCTGGATCTTTGTGCCATTTACAAGTAGCTCTTGTTTCGTGGTCGACAGTGCACTTAACTCAAGTTTGTCAAAAAATTTCACTCATACGGTTATGGTTTTCACCCATTCACCTAATACTAGACCTGGTAACAACACAACACCAACAACGCTAATGCATTCCTGTGGCCATTCTACCTGTCCTAGAGAACTGCAACATCTGGCCTATATTTGCATCGAAGTTATGCTGAGATCCAAACATCTCTTCTGGGTGCTTCAATATTTTCTGATTACTTTGTATGGGCTTAGTCAAATGGATTTTTGGGTCGGCAGCTGATGTAAATGAAGTCAGCAGTCACCTCACAAACTCTGTGCTCCCTCGCATAAAATTCACAGTGACCGTCGGAAGTGGAAAGGCGATTTCTTCTCTACATAATTTCATCGAACTCAGAGACCAGATTTTTCTATGTTGACTCGGCGTGACTCGTTCTGATGAGCTCTAGAAGCTGGAGAAAACTTCATTCCTTCGTGAGACACTGCGAGAAAGATATAAAATCTCTTACGACCAATAGCATCTAACCGACAGTTGGCTGAGTCGTGACTTAATAAAAGGATTACGTGACAACTGTTAGTATATTAGCTAGAAATTTGTAAGTGAAATAAACAAATGCAATTAAAACGGATAGAAGCGTGTTTTACACAAAAATAATATTGTGCTGAGACTAACTGAAAACAATTCCAAAAATTTGACAACAACCAACTTGCAGAATTGTGATGCCTGGATCGTTTATGAAGAAATTAGCTGTGGAAAGGTGGCAGGGGTAAAATACAGGGAGTGAAATGCCATTTACAATTTGTACGGAAACCAGATGGCAGTTATAAAAGTCTAGGAGCGCGAAGGGAAGCAGTGGTTGAGAAGGACGTCAGACAAGGCTGTAGCCTATCGCCAACGTTATCCAACCCGTATATTGCGCAAGCAGTAAGGGAAACAAAAGAAAAATTTGGAGTAGGAATTAAAACCGAGGGAGAAGGCATAAAAACTTGGAGGTTTGCCGATGACACTGTAATTCTGTCAGAGACAGCAAAGGACTTGGAAGACAATTTAATGAAATGAATAGTGTCTTGAAAAGAGGATATAAGATGACCATCATCAAACGAAAAACGAGGATAATGGAATGTAGTCGAATTAAGTAGGGTGATGCTGAGGGAATTAAATTAGGTAATGAGACAAAGTAGTAGATGAGTTTTTCTATCTGGGAAGCAAAATAACTAATGAGGGTCGAAGAAGGGAGGATATAAAACATAGACTGCCAGTGGCAATAAAAGCTTTCCTGAAGAAGATAAATTTGTTAACATAGAGTATAGAGCTAAGTGTCAGGAAGTCTTTTCTGAAAGTATCTGCATGGGGTGCAGTCATGTGTGGACCATAAACAGTTTAGACAAGAAGAGAATAGAAGCTTTTGAAATGTAGTGTTACAGAAGAATGCTCAAAATTAGATGGCTAGATCACGTAGCTAATGAGGAGGTACCGATTAGAATTGGGGAGAAGAGAAATTTATAGCTGAACCTGACTATAAGAAGGGATCAGTTGGTTGGACACATTCTGAGGCACCAAGGGATCACCAGTTTGGTACTAGGGGGGAAGCGTGGGGGTAAAAATCGTAAAGGGTTGAATACACTAAGCAGATTGAGAAGTATGTAAGTTGCAGCAGTTACTCGGAGATGAAGAGGCTTGCACGGGATAGAGTAGCATGTAGAGTCGCATCACAATAGTCTTTGGACGGAATACCACAACGACAACAGCTGTTATGCGTTGCTGCGCTCATACTTCAGTAGTTTTGGCATGTTGAGCAATGGTGAGTAAGTACAATAACGTCAGCTGCCGTAAGTGTCTGGTTGTGCACTTAAGCGTAGCTCATGTGGTCCCCATCCCCGTCTATCAAGTGCACTAGCGCACGATGTCGCAGCATGACGTGGCACCATGCGTAGCGTCACAGCCGAACAACGCATGCAGAGGTGCGCGGGCAGGAGTGCACGTCTGTGCATCGTACTGTTAAAGTAGCTATACCTTATACAAAGTGTACATTATGCAGGAAATTCAATAATTTTTAGCATTGTGTATGTACCTTTTGTTCTTCCTCAGGGTTAAGGTAATCTCCATACAAAATCGGTTCAGTAATTTAGTCGTGAAAACACGAGAGACAGAGTTAGTTTCGTATTTATAATAACACTACAGAATTTAAGTAGCTTCAATAGTATGAAGTGTAGGAGCTAATCAAATGGCAAAAAAGATTATTTGAAACTTTTAGCTTTAGGCTGATTTTTTAAGAATGTATTGTGAAAAAGTAATGGCGGTGGCCCATGATTGCAGGTATCATACAGCCTTTCTTCACCAACTTTTACCCCCAGGAAAGAGCCTCGATAATCGCTCTATAACAGACTAAATGGGTCTGAAGACGTCATGGTGGCACTGGAAAGAAGAAGAATCCCTGCCTCTACCCGAGATTGAATCCGGGACCTCAAGGACCAAAGTCTGGCGGTATGCCGGTTATACCGCTATCACTATAAAAATGCAGTGTATTTGAATTTAATACGTAAATTTTTATGGCTATTACATTCCTCTTACTGTCTCAAATTTGCCAAACACATGTTTGCTCATAGTTAAATTGTAATTTGTAATGTTACAGTACCGAAGTTTGCAATGACATTAATCCCACTGTTTTGTTATTTTTTAATAATTGCTTTATAGCAATGTTAATAAATGACACTTACTACTTTTATAATTTCAGTTCTTTTCATTTTTAAGCAAGTTAATTCATCATTTCAGAAGTCTTACACAGTTAATTAATAAACCTTTAATATTGCATTATAAATTTTTAACAGGAACATTTCCTTAAAATGGTGTTTCTGTACATTATTTACCATATAATTTAACGTAATCGTGCCTGTACCACAGATTCAGCCTAGCGATGAATTGATCCTAAACATGGCGCCCCTGCAACATTGTACAGACTGCTTTTGGTTCATAACATACAACTGTCGGTCGCCGTGACGTTCGTGACTCTCCATTAAAAACCAACACACAGTCGTCTGAGATGTGAGTGCGGTGGAGTTTAGCACAGTTTACGTTTCATTACTGGTTGCAGAAGAAACTCGTTACAGGAATTGACAGGCATGCATTTAGTGTATGGTGCAGACGGATGTAATGACCGGAAATAGCAAAGGATGTACTTAATATATGTATATTTCGTGAATAAAGGTCTGTCTGTATTTCGGTTTTCAAGCGAAAACCTCATCCCCAGGGACTTGAAGATTAGCTCTACGCTTTTCATCGTGACCTGTGGAAGTTTTGTTCTGAAATATATATCGCTAGGAAATAGTCTGGAAACCGAAATACAGGATGTTGACTGACTTTTAATCATAATATATAATGCAATGGACTGAAACATTAAGACTACTTCATTAATACATTGCTCAAAAGAAATGGGGGAAGATGAGTTTGGGCCTCTGCCACATTCCATTGAGAAATAATTGAAGACTGGGCATGTTACCAAATTATACCTATATCTTTCGTCAGTGTACACAACAAAACATCATTACATCCTCGATCGTTTACAGAAAAAAACTGAAATGTCCGACAGGTGTCGAAAACAACATCGAAGCAATCATTCACCCCCGTCATCCTGGGCAGCTTTTCATTGGTCTTTGAGAGCTTGATTAACGTGTATGCCTTCCGTGGGCATTTATCACTGCCAAACACCTACGAGGTATGTTCCGTACAACACTACGGGGGTCACCGTGTGGTATTTATTCCCATACCTCAATGGGAACCAATGAGAGTTCTTGGAGACTCTGTGATGGAACAGGGCGACTGCGAAAACGCCTTCCAAACATGCCCCACATACGGACGATAGGGTTTAGGTCGCGACTCACCACCAGTCATTTTTAGTGTCCAGGCTTTGCAAGACATTCCTGCTGAAGCCTGTCACATAGGCCCTGGGAATAGAGGGCCACTACCATATGCAGCAACTACAACATCGCCCGACAGAATTTGTTCGATGCACTGGCTGGCGGTAAGGCGACCGTGGACAACGACAAGATGCATATAGCTGTCAACGCTGAAGCACCGTAACATCACAGACCCTTGGAAATCTACCGATAATATCTGTCAGGCACCGCTCACCACTGGTCTGCGCACACGAACGCGGCCGTCACCTTGCGTCGGATGACATCTGGACTGGTCTGTGAATAATACGTTTCGCCAGAGACGAAGTTGCCAGCCGACGTGGAACGGAAGAACAGAAGGCGAGGTGCAAGATGTTGATATGTTAAGTGGGGTGTTCTAACAGGACGACTTATTACATTCTTATCGGACACAGTGGTTTCTGAGACCGTCCTGCACTGCTCTGGCGGTATCTGTACGACGCCGCAACGCGGAGGTGGTCAGATACCGGTCTTCACGTGGGGTTTGTAATGCATCGGTGACATTATCCAACTCGTCTTGTATACTGACCTGTCTCCATGGATGACACATGGAGAGGCATTTGCATCTGCAGTAACACGACCGAAAGTCCATCCCTGGTTTCCTTTTTCTTTATCACACTGCCCTTGCAGCTAGTGCTACGTCAACATGTCCCATTGCGTATGCTTGGTTGAGTGCAACGTGCACAGGTAACATCTATCTTCTGTACACCTCACTGGAAAATACTGAGACTCTGGTGGCCACTTCCATCCGGGAGTTATCTGAGACTGTAATGCACAACACAGTCAATGGGTGGTGAATGGTCTTAATTGTTGCCTACTCTGAAAGCGAGGATCTAAAGTCATGCGTTAATACCACAAGCACTGCTTTTACCAAAAAATATTTAACGTAGCGAACGCTGATACACGTGTTGCCCCAAAACTTTTGAACAATGTAGTTTCTTGGTCCGTCTTCGGAAGGCAACTCAGCAACGATTTTGCTTGCCATAGATTGAAGGAACCTTATGTACGTTTCTGTAGTAGCTGGCGCCAGATACCTACTCATAATTCACTCAGTCTACGAAAGTTATGTGCCCGTGGATTGTGGGGATAGATTTGAAGCCCGATAACGCTTGAGATGTGTTTCAACGGGTTCACGACGGAAGAATTTAGTGGCTAAGACATCAACGTGACTTCAGTATCAGGCAATTAAAACCACTGAAGCACGATTCTGCACGTCGTGCGGTAGCGTTCTCGCTTCCCACGCCCGGGTTCCCGGGTTCGATTCCCGGCGGGGTCAGGGATTTTCTCTGCCTCGTGATGGCTGGGTGTTGTGTGCTGTCCTTAGGTTAGTTAGGTTTAAGTAGTTCTAAGTTCTAGGGGACTGATGACCATAGATGTTAAGTCCCATAGTGCTCAGAGCCATTTGAACCATTTGAACCACGATTCTGCCTTTGTGACACAGACAGTTATTGTCCTAGAAGTTGCTGTCATCGGCAGGGAAGAAGTTAGGCACAAGTGGATGCGGTGGGCCACAGTAATGTTCAGTCAGTTTACAGCTGTTACGGTGTGTGAGATTACTAACACAGGTCCCATGTAACAACATATGAAAGCCCCCCCCCCCCCCCATATCACAATAGAGAGTCAACATTGGAAGTCGCGGGGGTTACCTGCTGCGGAGCACCATCTCTGAAAATGTGAGCTGAACGGTGTCTACCGAAACACTTCTGCCTGCACCCGCACTGTACTCGGACTTCAGATCTACCACAGACGCCCCTTATCCTGCTTTACAGAGCGGGCAAATATCTGGCTCTAACGCCCTGCAATGAGTCGAGGTCGTTTCACACTTTGTTGCCTAGTAGTGCGTTCACCGTCCTTCAATCACTTTCTGCATGTGCCCGAAATGTGGCCCATTATACTGCTGAGGGAAGAAATTATCAGTGCAATGAAACTTCCTGGCAGACTAAAACTGTGTGCCGGACCGATACTCGAACTCGGGACCTTCGCCTTTCACGGGCAAGCGCTCTACCGTCTGAGCTACCCAACCACGACTCACGCGCCGTCCTCACAGTTGTACTTCTGCCAGCACCTCGTCTCCAACCTTCCAAACTTCACAAAAACTCTCCTGCAAACCTCGCAGAACTAAGACTCTTAGGAAGTTTCATATCAGCACACACTCCTCTGTAGAGTGAAAATCTCATTCTGGAAACATCCCCCAGTCTATGGCTATGTCATGTCTCCGCAATATCCTTTCTTCTAGGAGAGCTAGTTCTGCGAGATCCGCAGGAGAACTTCTGTAAAGCCGGCCGCTGTGGCCGAGCGGTTCTAGGCGCTTCAGTCTGGAACCGCAAGACCGCTATGGTCGCAGTTTCGAATCCTGCCTCGGGCATGGATGTGTGTGATGTCCTTAGGTAAAGTATATCTAAGTTCTAGGGGACTTATGACCTCAGATGTTAAGTCCCATAGTGCTCAGAGCCATTTGAGCCATTTGAACTTCTGTAAAGTTTGGAAGGTAGGAGACAAGGTAGTGCCAGAAGCCAGGCTGTGAGGACAGGTCGTGAGTCGTGCTTGAGTATCCCAGACCCTGCGAGCACTGCAGCTCAGCGTGTTCGGTCAGCGGGTTAGCCGCTCTCTGAAATAATAAAAAAAACAGTTCATGGAACTACGATGAATTTGAACACGTGTAATGGGACGCCCGCCCTGAACAAATAGAAAAAACAATCACGAACAAAATGAGATAAAAAAAAAGAAGACGGTAGAGCACTTGCCTAAGAAAGGCGGAAGTCACGAGTTCGAGTCTCGGTCTGACACACGTTTTTAATCTGCCAGGAAGTTTTTCATATCAGCGTACACTCCGCTATAGAGTGAAGATCTCATTCTAGTGTCAATACAGTGTCGACTCCTCTCATCACCATCAGTAAAAAATTCAAAGTTGTTTCGGCCCGGAAAATCACGGCTCTTGTCTTTTGCGACCGCAAAGTGATTCTCCTCATTGACCACCAAAGGCGGAAACAATCAGAGCTGCGCGGTGCTGCGAAACCCCAAAAAACTACGGAGGGCGGTACAGAACAAAAGAGAGGGAATGTTAAAGAAAAAAGGTGAATTTGTTTAATGTCAATATACGTCCCCACAAAGCCAAAGACACAACGTAGCTGTTGGATCCATTTGGTCATGACATCAGCCACCACCCCGTCCACAGCCCATATCTGTCATCTTCTTATATTTATTTTTTTCACCTGCCTAAAATTGTGTATGGGTGAAAGAGCTCAGTGATTGGCTGACGAGATCTAGTATTCTGTGCTGTGTTTGCCTGATAGACAACCCGAGCAACCAGCTGTCATTATGAGTTTGATGCTTGCGAAACTATCGTGCCGATTTGGTGGCTATCGTATTTATACTTGTGTATTTCGAAAATATGAAATTTCACTCATACCGCATTACAGATCTCTCAAAAACACGTCATTTTTTATACTGTTTGTTGTGATAAAGTGTTGGGAAATGTGAAGTCGATCTGTAAAACCTTTGACGGTTTTCCTCAAGGTTTTCTGGTAAATTTCCGGTGAGATCCAACTCTCTTGACTATCAGCTCATCAGGTATTTGAAAGAAAAGAGCTGGGCTCTTCGAGAATGTGGCTCTCCAAAAGCACTCTCCGTCCTTCGATAAGTAAGTGGAGCACCGATTATTGACTACTTTCTTAATTTATCATTACTTACGAAGGTATCTGGAGAGGGACACAGTACGACCACAAACGATTCCAAAGCTAAATTCAGAAAAGGATAAGGGACCAAAATACTGAGCTTTGTCCTTAACAGATTCATTCAATAACTGAAGATACATCGTCAGCAATTAACAAATCACATTTTACGAATTCTTATTATTGTGTCTTGATGTATAACATTCGTCGGTAATTTCATAACACAAACTAGTGCACAAGGGAAACTCCTTTCTCCCTCATCGAAATCACAGTTGCATGCATACTTCTCTCTCTGTGTCTCTCTCCCTTACACACACACACACACACACACACACACACACACGCATACGCACACACACACATACTCTCTCTCTCACTCTGTCTCCCTCACGCATGCACACACACGCGCGGTCACGCGCGCAGGCGCACACACACACACACACACACACACACACACACACACACACACACACACAAAGTACGCATACACTACTTTTGTCCGTTGGGGAGAACAGATATGTCAGCAGCCAGCAGAAGAAAAGAAGATGGATGTTTCCAACGGATTCGTAGGGGGCACAGCGAACCATTCAGACGAATAATACCGCAAACGGGATGAAATAATAGCAACCGCCGTGTTTCTGCCACGGGGCAATAACTGTTACACGGGTGATAAAACTTTCATTGTGCCATTTACTGATTCGTCATCACATCTGCAATTCCATTCCTTTCCTATTCAATATAGCTCCTCAAAATTATTATGAAGGCAAACTTTTTTTTCAGAGCACGCATTGTTAAACTGATTTCCACCGAAAAGTTTAAGAGAACTGGTCATAGGTGTTTTAAATGATATTCAGTACGTCTCCATCACATTATGTAACTGTATGCTGCGGTTTCTGCACCTCACTTTAGACAAATACCGAGGTAATTTTGTGACGAGGGCTGTGACGCACATTATCTGAACAAAAGTGTCCGGACACCCATATTTGATGAGGACTAAATATCGCGGGAGGTGGACCAGCATGCACGAAAGCACGCGGGAAGTAGTGTGTTGTCAGTAGCGAAGGCTTGACATCAGAGTTGGTTAGTCAGGGGAGCTCAGTAACTTTGAACGTGGGTTAGTCATTGGATGTCTCCTGAGAAACAAATCCACCAGGGACACTTCAACCCTTCTACAATAGCCCTTGGGCGGGCTGAGCGAGGCTTATCATCGACAGTTCCTGTCTCTCTGTATCTCCTCCATGTCCGAACAACATCGCTTTGATTCACTCCGTGATACCTGGACACTTCCTTGTTGAGAGCCCTTCCTAGCGCGAAGTAACACTGCGGACGCGATCGAACCGCGGTACTGACAGTCTAGGCATGGTTGAACTACAGACAACACGAGCCGTGTACCTTCTTCCTGGTGGAATGCCTGGAACTGATCTGCCGTCGGACACCTCCGTCTAATACGCACTGCTCATGCATGGTTGTTTGTATCTTTGGGCGGGTTTAGTGACATCTCTGAACCGCGTCTGTAATACAATTCCCACAGTCGACGTCTATCTTCCGGAGATATGGGAACCGGAGCAATGCAAAACTTTTTTTGATGTGTGTACTATGATGGTATCTCCTGTTAACTCTCCTGATACTGAATGCTAACCTCTTCTTGAAGCGTATTCCTCCTCAGAAGTTAAGGAATGTCATCAAAACGGGGAATAGTGGTGCACTCACCAAATACATCTGCCTCTCGTAAGCCAAGTATGTTACTAATGTGAAACTGCTCTCAGTCTTGAAACATACCACTGTTATACATTCTTTCCACTGCAACGTTAGTCTGAATCCAAAAACGTTCCAACTCTGAAACTTAGATTTTTATTAATAAATTGTGACAGTAGATAGATTATATTTTCCTGTGGAGATGAGATCTTCACAGCCATGGAAAAAGTATGTAAACGTCAGTGTTGCCTACGGAGAGAATGACTAATAACGGTGCCGGAGAACGAAATGAATTCCACTGCAGATGAACCGGCTCGCATGACATTGTTTTCTCAGGAGCGGTGTAAGTTACACTGGTCGGTCACCACTGTTTCGCATTCCAGCGGTGGCGGGGCCACCCCGGTGTCACTGACTTATGTGGGGCTGTAGGGCAGAGGCTAGCAGCTGGCGCACACTTGCCGCCACCCTACACCCACCACACACACACACGCACACACACACACACACACACACACACACACACACACACACACAGATTCGCTGCAAAGCTGGCCACCGCCTTTTCCGCGTGCCGAAAGCGTGCACCGCCTCTCGAAACACTTTCTACCGTAACATGTGGCAGACAGCCGACAATCGGAGAGCTCCCGAAAAACAAATTCTGTGGTACGGGGTGATGTGGAAGAACAGTTCTCAAAATACCAATTTAAGATCCAACTCTTGACTAGACTCCCTAGTTTCCATTCCTCTTTCAGAATGGAATAATAATGTGACGCCAAGCGGGGACATGCATTTATTCTTCTTTCAGGTTAATCCTACTACGTATAGAAGTAAACGCGTCTGAAACATTCCTGCCTAAGCCAAGGATTTATTCCTAGAACGAATCTTTCACTGCGAGTTAAGTTTTCTGTTAGATGTAATAGTCCAGTATCGTATGCAGGAAAGCTTTCGGGCTAAGAGGGAGGTAAGACAGTAACTGGTGCTGACAGACGGAATCCGCGAAGGCGTCTGAGCAGGGACATCGGTAGTATCTGGCAAGCGCTGTCTACGAAAGGCAAGTGCCTTGTTGCCAGTTTGAGTTCACCAAAGGTTTTCTTCTCTCTCCTTTGCTTGAATACTTGGATATACGCCCCAGTCTTGATAATGTCATTCATCATGAAATGTAATGAAGATTGAGACAATAAAACACTCGATATGAGCATTTGCACACATTCGCTCCAACGAGTCATTCCAACCTACTATAATGGCCTGAGCGTTATTATTTTCATTATCTTAATGTCTCTTTGTTATGTGATGAAGTGTCTTGGGTTTAAACATAGATCATAATTTCTACTTGTAACACGACGTAACGTAATCAGACTTGGATCCAGAGTGATGGGTGCGGGATTGTCATGCGGTCCCACCATCAAAATAAAGGCGTTTATTTTTGACCGTACATCGGATTCCAAATATAACAGAAGGCTTTAGAGGAATCAAATAACACAAAAACCAAGAGCTTCTGTAAAGCACATGCTGTGAGAGCTAGACACTGTTACAGTGAAGAAAATTCTGCGACAACTGAATTATTATTCCAATACACTACTGGCCATTAAAACTGCTACACCAAGAAGAAATGCAGATGATAAACGGGTATTCATTGGACAAATATATTATTCTAGAACTGACATGTGATTACAATTTCACACAATTTGGGTGCACAGATCCTGAGAAATCAGTACGCAGAACAACCACCTCTGGCCGTAATAACGGCCTTGATAAGCCTAGGCATTGAGTCAAACAGAGCTTGGATGGCGAGTACAGGTACAGCTGCCCATGCACATTCAACACGATATCACAGTACATCAAGAGTAGTGACTGGCGTATTGTGACGTACCAGTTGCTCTGCCACAATTGACCAGACGTTTTCAATTGGTGAGAGATGTGGAGAATGTGCTGGCCAGGGCAGCAGTCGAACATTTTCTGTATCCAGAAAGGCCCGTACAGGACCTGCAACATGCGGTCGTGCATTATCCTGCTGAAATGCAGGGTTTCGCAGGGATCGAGCTACGACTCACGCCCCGTCCTCACAGCTTTGCTTCTGCCAGTACCTCGTCTCCTACCTCTCGCAGGACAGCTTCTGTAAAGTTTGGAAGGTAGGAGACGAGGTACTGGCAGAAGTAAAGCTGTGAGGACGGGGCGTGAGTCGTGCTTGGGTAGCTCAGGTGGTAGAGCACTTGCCCCCGAAAGGCAAAGGTCCCGACTTCGAGTCTTGGTCCGGCACACAGTTTTAATCCGCCAGGAAATTTCAGGAATTACATATTTCAGAGGACACTCGCGCTCCAACATGGGAAGAGGGACTCAGAAATAAGGAAAAGCTACAAAATAATAACACGGCATTTCGGAAATTATGAAAGAAATTGGCAAGGTGCACCGAATTTTGAGAGGGAACCGCCGACACGACGTAACAACGACCGATATGCGACTCGCCGACACGATGACTTTGACTATAAGCTGTTCATTAGTACACGTAAATTCAAAACATGTAAGAATTCAGGCAACAACATTCATCCATCAATTTTCTCATTGTTTTATTCCCAACAGGTCATTAGAGCACGGACTGAGGTCTGGGGACCTGGGAGGCCAAGCATGATGAAAGTGGCAAGTAGCGACTGAGCACACGATCATCATCAAACGACGCGCGCAAGATATCTTTCACGCGTCTAGCAATATCGGGTGGAGCGCCCGGTTCTAATAAAACCCCATCTCATTTCAAGCTTGTGTGTCAATTTGTACCGCTCTCTCTATATTATTCCGTAATTTATTCAGTTTTCAAATTTATACTGACTTTTTGATCACCCAGTATTTTAAAATGTTGCATAAGAATCAGGATCTGTCAAACCCATACAGCCCCTCGGAACTCATCCGCATTTGGTTAATCAAATTTCCTGAACATTTAAGACTTATTATTTTGGCAGGACGTTGCAAAGACGGCATTGAAGCTTTTCAGGGGCTGTTACAGGAATTGGAAATTGACACTGACAATCGCGTGACGCGAAAACAGGAACATAACAATTACAGGTCACATCCATCACAATTCCGCGATGAAGGAAATAATAACTGAACAAGACAAGGCTATTCTTTACAACGCAAATCGTGACCAACACAGACACCACACATATGGCAATCTCTGGCAGAGTAATAATAATTACAGAGAAAGATCGCATTTCCGCAGTAATGACTATGACAGAGACAATCAGAGAAACAGACAATATGGAAACCAAAATAGTTATTATCAAGGGAGACAGAACAATTTCAGACGCAACGGTCCACCGCGCAGTTACGATTCCGGGAGAAATTCTCCATCACATGACCGACAAAAAAGAAACTATGGAAACTACCGACATAACGACAGACCTGAATGTCATCAAAACTGGCGGGATTCAAACAGGGCAGGGCCCTCTCGACAAGGTGAATTTGTGGAAGTTAGATCTCCAAATCCCAATAACGACGCTTGCCAACAAAGAGACAGTAGGCAATGACTCACACCGCTGGCAGACACAAAACGTACTTATGAAGCAGACGACGTAGCTGCCATGACTAGTATGGAAGACATTAGGGACATCTTACTCCAGCAACACGACGTGAAACATAACAACATTGCATATTCTGTAATTCACATTACAGTAAATGACGTAAAATGTACGGCAGTACTTGACTCTGGCAGTCCCATTTCACTAATTAGTGAAACAGCTTTTAGCAAATGCAACAAATCGAAGGATTGCCCCACACTCCTGTTACGTAAGATTAAATTACAAGATGCAATCGTTGTAAAAAGTGTATATGTACGCCAACAAACCAACTTAGAATTCTTTTGTCTAAGCCACAGTTTCTCTATGAACTTCCTTGTTGTTCCATTACTGTCGACGGAAATTATATTGGGAGTAGACTTTTTGAATGAATACAAAGCAATCTTAAGCTTTCACAATGCTGAAATAAGTGTAGAGAAAGAAGGTAAGTCAATAGCTTTGAAATTTGAAGATTGACTCTCAAAACTCTGCCATCTCTCTTACCACATCTACCACTGCTGGCGGCCCCCCTCCAACTGCGCAATGCTACGCGCTGCTCACATCCAACTGCCCAACACTAGAATAGCGAATATTCCAACAATGCCAAACAGAAGCAGACTGCACACAGTACAGCCAGTGATTTTCATACAGAGTGCTGCGTGGCGTTACCAACATAAAAACCTAAACTACCTACTTACAAATGATGTAGCAGTGGGAGGGGTGAAGTTGTATTTCACAACTGGTACAAACTGCTGCTGGTGCTCGAACTGCCAAGCTCCTCCTTTGAAATGTCTCATTAATTTTCCTCTTTCACCACACAACAGGCGATTGCCACCAATCTAGCAGGTAAGTTATGTTATTCCTACGTGCTACGTTTTTGTGGTGTTCAGCATGCTGGTAGTAGTAACCTGCTGAACTAATAATGGTTCCCCTGCAGCCAAACAGACAGGTTGCAGTGAACCATCGTCTTCATCAGCCCAGGTTACCTGGCCCAGCTGACAATTTCGTCACTCCAAGGCATTTGAAAATGTGACATCATGGACGAAATATTGGTATGAACCAATAGGAACACAGTGTTCCCGCCTTCCCCACCTGGAAATTGGAGGGGGCAGTAGGAATTCAGGAATGCTAAACCTGGTCACATGATCGCGACACAGGTGGTTATAAGGCAGATACAGTCTCAGACGTAGTCCGTCAGTAGAAGAACCGTGGAGTGCCAACACCAACCGAGATGGTCCTCTACGTCCACCTTGCAGAAGAATCGTAAAAGTAGACGTATGTCGCCCAATTCCATGTCTTTGTTCAACTCCATGTTTTTGTCTGTGGGTGCTCATTGTTTCTTCTTCTTTGTTCAGCGACCTCAGGCATGTAGAGACCGGCAACAGCCTCCAGCATGTCTAGGTCTGCGGCAACCTCCAGCATTTCCAGACCAGCAGCAGTCACCACCAGCTCATTGGGACCTGCAGCAACGACTGGCCTTGCAGGACTGGCAGCAGCACCGTTGGATCCTGTAGTGAACTTGACCAGGACGTTGGAGCAGGACAATGAGCTGCTGTTATCCATCCTGCTTGTCAAGTTGTTTAACGAAGACACCCAACCATACCCTGACTCCCAGGAAAAGTGGGGGGGGGGGGGGGGTCCTACTCCACAGGTGCATATCAGTACTGGTCTCTGACATATGCACCATCCCAGAACGTCCTGGTATTACTGCAATGACAGAGTGTAGAAATGGTGGATGATAAGGTGCTGATACCTCCCAGTTCTCTAATGCTATTCACTTCAAGTTATAATTTAACAGCTAGCGCTCCAAAGCGTTTAAATATCACTATAGAAGCATCGGTGTACAGTGACGGGTAGGTTTTTTTAGAGATTGAAAATGCATCGAGACGTGCCTAAGTGTGGTTTACGAAGTTGGAATGGTATGAACTGAGTAACGCAGATCAACAGATGACCACCAGGTATTATTCACTAAGTTGTCTCACAGAACTTTTCTGTACTGGGCCTACACTATTTATCACCTCACCATAGGACAGCACTCTACTCATGCTGAGATAGTGAGGTTGGTCCACTTATTTACAGCACTCCACTGATACAGACTTGTTCAGCTAACCGATGGCGCTATCCCTTTTGTTGGAAAGACTCAACAGGTAGTTACCTTACGTTCAGACTGTGTATAAAGACAGTTTGAATTACCTCTTCTGTAAACCCTCGTAGCCAGTGTTATAAAGTCCTCGTCGCTACTGCTGAGGAGGCCGAGTTGCCACAGTTTGTGAAATGGCTTCTGGTTAAGACAATTTCTCGATGCCACTGTTACACAGCTATTCCCCAGATTCAGGTAACAGGATAGGAGAACGAAGGCTTCACACCACTCCAACAAATTAGTAACCAAGTCACATAAATGTTTTCTGATCTTTGTGACATGTTGAATAATGAACACTGCTTGTAATATAACACAAAAAAGCCCTCAACGGCTAAGTGCAAATAATCGTTGTAATATTCACACTGAGCGGCTGGTCCCGGCGGAGGTTGGAGTCCTCCCTCGGGCATGGGCGTGTGTGTTTGTCCTTAGGATAATTTAGGTTAAATAGTGTGTAAGCCTAGGGGCTGATGACCTTAGCAGTTAAGTCCCATAAGATTTCACACACATTTGAACATTTTTTAAACTTCACAGTATACAGCAGATACAATTTACAACATCTGTCTGTTTACTTCTAAGAGTTCACTAAGCGATGTTGTCTGTCTAAGTCAGCCCTGGATGATGACCTATAACCTAATGGGCGAGAGCTGCTCTTCCATCTTCCGAGTAGGCTTCTATCCGTTGTCGTCCGGTCAATCGCGCATTGTACTCGGCCGGCAGTTGGCCGAGACGAAGCCAGTATCTTCATCCTCAGCGCGGCCCTTGGCGCTGATGGAAGTCAAAAAATGGCTCTGAGCACTATGGGACTTAACATCTGAGGTCATCAGTCCCCTAGAACTTAGAACTACTTAAACCTAACTAACCTAAGGACATTACACACATCCATGCCCGAGGCAGGATTCGAACGTGCGATCGTAGCGGTCGCGCGGTTCCAGACTGAAGCGCCTAGAACCGCTCGGCCACCACGGCCGGCTGTTGGAAGTCGTGCAAGTGCCAAGTCTCTATGGCAGTGGCACCAGTTCGCATCTTGGCGCCTGTGGTCCGTTGCCCTGGCTGTGTCTTTTTCGGACGACACAACAGCCTCCATACACATAACGTGCATGTTGCATCAACACTATGCCAAAAGAATAAGTTACAGAAATACCTATCACTTTGAGGGAAATACACACTGAATTCTATGCATATAAGAAAATTTTATTTTCCAAATTCTGTGTAGGAGTAAAGATGAATGAAAGAAGCAGTTGATTTTGTTGATTTTGTGCATCCTGTATACAACTACTGAAGAAACACAATATGTACAGTACGGAACTGTGTTTTATTTTTTTCTGTGTCTCTCATACCAATAATAACAACAATAATGGTACTGTTCTCTATATTTTCAACGCAATTTCTAGAATACTGCAGCAGTAGCAACTTGTCTCAATCATGTCGTCACCACAGTCAATGTCTTCAGTTGTTGTTAAACTGAATGACAGACGAAGCTTCTCAAGTGTTATATATACTCAGGCGCGAAAGAAACTGGTGTAGGCGTACGTATTCAAATACAGAGATAAGTAAACAGGCAGAATCGGTGCTGCTGTCGGCAACGGCTAAATAAGACAGCAACAGACTGGTGCACTTATTAGATCGACTACCGCTGCTTCTCAGGATTTAAGTGAATTTGAACGTGGTGTTTCAGTCGGGTCACGAGCGATGGGACGCAGCATCTCCGAGGTAGTGATGAAGTGGGGATTTTCCCGTACGACCATTTCATGAGTGTACCGTGAAGATCAGGAATATGGTAAAACATCACATTTCCGACATCGCTGTGACAGGAAAAAGATCCTGTAAGAACGGGGCCAACGACGACTGAAGAAAATCGTTCAACGTGACAGAAGTGCAATCCTACCTCGAATTACTGCAGGTTTCAATGCTGCGCTACCAACTAGAGTCAGTGTGATTGTGGTTTTTTATGTGTCCCATCCCAGTCAGTGTTCTGGGTAGTGAAAAAGGTTATACTACGTTATTTGTGGAAAATACTTGTTATAGCTACGTATGCATCACAACATCTTAGCATGATGCGGAGAATGGGAGTTCAAAAATGGTTCAAATGGCTCTGGGCACTATGAGACTTAACTTCTGAGGTCATCAGTCCCCTAGAACTTAGGACTAAACCTAACTAACCTAAGGACATCACACACATCCATGCCCGAGGCAGGATTCGAACCTGCGACTGTAGCGGTCGCGCGGTTCCAGACTGAAGCGCCTAGAAACGTTCGGCCACTCTGACCGGCAGAATGAAAGTGCTTGCCACACCAAAACGTAAGTAAATACGAAAATAGGTGCGAAAACATTACGAAAAACTAAATTGCATTCTAGAAGATAGGTTAACTCCCAGCAAAAAACTTTCTCATCAACATCGTTTGGTTGCAGATGACAACACTACCTGTAGTAATTGACACGAACGTGATCCAGAAGATTCATGCACACCAAATGTAAAGGTATTTACAAAAGGAAATGATCTGTTGTTTGGAGTAGCCGACCGGTCTAAGACGCTGCAGTCATGGACTGTCCAGCTGGTCCCGGCGGAGGTTCGACTCCTCCCTCTGCCATGGGTGTGTGTGTTTGTCCTTAGGATAATTTAGGTTAAATAGTGTGTAAGCCTAGGGGCTGATGACCTTAGCAGTTAAGTCCCATAACATTTCACACACATTTGAGCATTTTTGATCTGTTGTTTTAACTATAAATTCACATAATCTTATAATCATTTAACAAAAATGTTCACACTGCAGAATAAATAAAAACGAAAGCCCACTGATGATGGCATAGTGGTGCCGAAACGTAATTGTCTACTGAGAAAAACGGTTTTTTGCATAGCTGGCGGACCTCACATCCAAAGATTTTAACTGCAAACACGGCCAAGAAAAGGAGCTTCAAATCAAAAAGATGGAGTTACTAGGACGTAGGACCGTACCCTAATCGCCCGTGTGACAAACAAGTTCCTTATAGTTGCAGCCATTTCGCTGTGCTGCGATAGCTGACGCACTGACTGGTATATGAACTGCGCGTAAAACTTTCGAGCCTTTTTCTCGGCATCTTCCGCATAATACGCTTTAACTAACCTGCGGAGGCTCATCCCTGATTGAATTTCCGAGACCGTAAGGTCACCTTGTAAATATGATAGACACCCGCTACGCATTTCTTCAACAAAAGCAATTATCGTACATACGTTTAAAGTCGCAACAGGTCACGGAAGTACGAGACAAACGTCAACGGTTGCTGCATGTGTCGGCAGGTGCCAGTATATGAAATAACATATACTGCTCTATTGTCGCTTTCGTCGTTCGGCGGACTAAGAGTAAATCGGAGACATAGGTAGCTGTTTACGGACGAATGGAAAAACTGGTAGAAGCTAACCTCGGGGATGATAAGTTTGGATTCCGTAGAAATGTTGGAACACGTGAGGCAGTACCGACCCAACGACTTATCTTAGAAAATAGATTAACGATAGGCAAACCTACGTATCTAGCATTTGTAGACTTAGAGAAAGCTTTTGACAATGTTGAGTGCAATACCCTCTTTCAAATTCTAAAGGTGGCAGGGTTAAAATACAGGGAGCGAAAGACTGTTTACAATTTGTACAAAACCCAGATGAAATTATAAGAGTCGAGGGGCATGAAAGGGAAGCAGTGATTGGGAAGGGGGTGAGACAGGGTTGTATCATATCCCAGACGTTATTCAGTCTGTATATTCAGCAAGCAGTAAGGGAAACGAAAGAAAAATTCGGAGTAGGAATTAAAATCCATAGAGAAGAAATAAAAACTTTGAGGTTCGCCGATGGCATTGTGATTCTGTCAGAGACAGCAAAGGACCAGGAAGAGCAGCTGAACGGAATGGACAGTGTCTTGAAAGAAGGATATGAGATGAACAACAACAAAAGCAAAATTAGATTAGGAAATGAGATGCTTAAAGTAGTAAATGGGTTTTGCTATTTGGGGAGGAAAATAACTGGTGATGGTCGAATTAGAGGGGTTATAAAATGTAGACTGGCAATGGCAAGGAAAACGTTTCTGAAGAAGAGAAATTTGTTAACATCGAGTATAGATTTAAGTGTCAGGAAGTCGATTCTGAAAGTATTTGTATGGAGTGTAGCCATGTATGGAAGTGAAACGTGGACGATAAATAGTTTAGACAAGAAGTGAATTGAAGCTTTCGAAATGTGGTGCTACAGAAGAGTGCTGAAGACTAGATGGGTGGATCACATAACTAACGAGGAGGTATTGAATAGAACTGGAGAGAAGAGAAATTTGAGGCACAACTTGACTAGAAGAAGGGATAGGTTGGGAGGGCATATTCTGAAACATCAAGGGATCACCAATTTAGTATTGGAGGGCAGCGTGGAGGGTAAAAATCGTAGAGGGAGACCAAGAGATGAATACAGTAAACAGATTCAGAAGTATGTAGGTCGCAGCAGGTGCTGGGAGATGAAGAAGCTTGCACAGGATAGAGTAGCATGGAGAGCTGCATCAAACCAGTCTCTGGACTGAAGACCACAACAACAGGTAGCTTTTGCATAAAGGAATGATAGAATTGGCGTGTAACCTTGGGAGGTACTAGGGACTTTAGATGTGACGTCCAACAGGCAGTGACCGTTCAGCTCCTGCGGGTAGTGTTACGAGCTCTCGGCATCAGTATGCCCGTCCTCACGCGTGAAAGAGCTGTAAAGGTTAGAGGCAGTCTGTACGGCGAACGCAGGCACGGGTCAGAAGCCCCCGCGACAGCCATAGGGGCCGGCGTCAAAGGAGTCGGCGGCTTTGCGACACGCCGTCGCTATTGACGGACGGATTAGAGCGGCGCAACTCGCGAAATGAAACCGGCGCCGGCGCAGCGTTCATTTCCAAGGCAGAGCAGCCGCGCCGCGCCGGCAATCACATTGTAAATTCGCAGCTACAAAGGAGCCGCCCACGCTTCTGATGAGGCTCGCCCCAACACGACTGTAGGGTGTGCTTTGACGACGGCCCAGTGCGAGCACACTGCGCCCGCGCGTTTGTGTGTATGTGTGTGCTCTCTGGCGGAGTCTCCGACACGGCTCGCCCCTCCGAAATTCTCCGCTATTACGGGTCTCTGAGTGACACAGACATTTCATTGCCTCATTTCTGACGAACTGCGAGCTTCTAATATGCAAATTCTCTGCCTGGAGCCATGTTTACTCTAACGCTGACTCATGAATTTCTTCCTAGAATATCGGTGCTCGTAAGAGGAACTTCGAGTATCTTATTACTAATCATATTTTGTTTCATTTCGAGCATTGTATAATAAAGTGACTGAGATCGGAAGTGGTAAGTAAGGAACAATATTAAACATCAGCGGTACATAGTTCGCTCGCCTCATAGCTGAGTGGGCTACGCGCGTGACTGTTATGCGAAGGAAGTACCAGTGATTTTTCCCTGGTGGCAGGAGTGGAATGGGGTGCACTCAACTTCATGATGCTAACTGAGGACCTACTTGACTTAGTAGTAGCGGCTCAAGGTCAGGAAAACTGGCAAGAGCACCGCGCTGAAGCTACCACCCTCCGTACCCCATCGACGGACGTCTTGGCGGAAGATGAGACGGCGGTCGGTCGGTACCGATGGCCCCACCAGGACCTGTGGAAGGAGTTCTATATAGTTTAGGCAACTACACGTACTGTTCGATCTTTACGTTAGTTAGTTGTTGCAGTATGTTGTCCTCGACGGAGAGTGTTTATCAGAGAGAAGGAAATTTTTCGAAATTTGTGGTAAGGTCATTGGTCCCTAAGTCTACAAACTATTTAATCTAACTTAAAATAACTTACGCTACGGATAACACACACACTGTGACGTCCCTTCCCTCCTTCTGCACTCGTCGGGAGGAGACGAAACTCGTAATGATGTTCGTCCCCGTCAGTATGACGTGGGACAGCACCTGTAACTCTCGCAAAACACAGCTCCTCGCGTAGTTATGAAATATTCTATTGTTCGTCCGCAACAGTCTTATCAGTTTGTGTTAACTGATCAATTGTTTATCTTTTATCTTATGCCCGATTATTTTCGTTGAGCAGTGAAATCTTGGTTCTTAATCCTATCAATACGGTCGTTTTTCACATCGTCCTTAGGGAGGATTAATAATTGCTGTTCGTAGTTCCGTTGCTACGTCAAATTATTAGCAACGGTCCAACGTAATTCCAGAAATCAGTTATGGTGAGGTAACGTCCTTGTAACACGCCGTAATGCTGATTTTTATGTTATTCACCTTTCACTGTCTGTTATTCCTGTCTTCACACAGTCACTTAAAATGTTTGAAAGACTCAATCACTAGTATGAACATACGTTATATCTCTCCTTGAATCATGTAGGCGACACATGTTATTTATCTCTTGACTAATAGTTTATTAATCTTTTTGTAATTAATTTTTGTCCCTATCACGCACACACACCGATACGTCATTCGAGATCAACTTCTCGTCAGTCCAGTAATCGTGACGTTGACAACAACTTTTGATTGAACAGCGTATTGGTTTTTCTTCATGACTTTGTATTATTGTGTCCTACTCAAGACTACGAACCCCGAACTGTCGAACTTTCACAATTGAAACAATCTTATAGTGTTTGATTCCAGAAGACTATCGCAATAGTAATCTAGAGAAACGCAAGAGCAACTAACTAAATATTTCCATATCCGAGTTGCGTTGTAGGTGCATTGAATTTCCTTTTCGATGCGGCTACAACTCTTTTCCATGGTAAATGTTATCTTTGAGCGAATTGTCTCCTTGGATTTAACCTTCGTTCACACGAGTTTAAATTTATTCTATAGAAGTTTAAAAGATAATTCATAACAACCCTTTCCTTTTATCTCCTCTTTTGTATGTTACTCTCAGTATTTCAGTGTTATAGTTGTTAATCAATTCATTATCAGTGTAATTAAGTTTTTTATCACCAGTAGTTGTTGTCACTGTCAAGATGACTCACTTCCCTACTTTAAGTTTGCACAAAGTTGGTTAATTGGGGTTTTCTGTCCTTGGGGCATTACAACACTCATGCCTGAGGGAGGACTCCAACTTCCGACGGAGGAAGCCGCACTGAACGTGACAAGGCGCCCTAGACCGCGCGGCTACCCCTCGCGGCAGAGACAAGGGTATCGTCAGGAGTGCACCAGGGGAGTGTGATAAGACCACTCTTGTTCTCTATATACATAAATGATTTGGCGGATAGGTTGGGCAGCAATCTGCGGTGGTTTGCTCATAATGCCTTGGTGTACGGTAAGGTGCCGAAGTTGAGTGACTGTAGAAAGATGCAAGACTACTAGGACAAAATTTCCAGTTGGTAAGATAAATGGCACGTAGCTGGCAGGTAGCCCTAAATGTGGAAAACTGTAAGTCAATGCGGATGAGTAGGAAGATCAAACATGTAATGTTCGGCTACAATACTGCTAGTGTCCTGCTTGACACAGTGAAGTCGTTTAAATATCTAGGCGTAACATTGCAATGCGATCTGCGGTGGAACAAACATGAGAGAATTACAGTAAGGAAGACGAATGGTCGACTTCGGTTTACAAGGTAAATTTTAGGAAAGAGTGGTTCGCCTATAGAGGAGACTGCAAATAGGACGCTGATGCGACCTATTCTTCAGTACTGCTCGAGTGTTTGGGATCTGTACTAGGTCAGATTGAAGGAGGACATCGAAGCAATTCAGAGGGGGGTTGCTATATTTGTTACCGGCAAATTCGAGCAACACAAAGTGTTACGCAGATGCTACGGGAACTCAAATGGGAATCCCTGGAGAGAAGGCGACGTCCTTTTCGAGAAACACTATTTAGGAAATTTAGAGAATCGGTATTTGAAACTGACTGCCGAGCGGTTCTGCTGCCGCCGACATACATTGCTCATAAGGATCACGAAGATAAGATACGAGAAATTAGGGCTCATGCGGAGGCATATTTTCGCTCTATTTTCGAGTGGAACAGGAAGGAAAGTGAGAAGTAGTGATACAGTGTGCCCTCCGCCACGCACCGTACTGCGGCTTGCAGTGTATCTGTGTATATGTAGACATAGATGTAGATGTACATGCTCCTTAGAACATTAAAATGACTTTCTTTATCGAAATGAAGCCGAATGAGACAGCTTTCTTGATATGTATGCCTGAATAGACTCAACATTATTGGTTTTAATATTAAAGACGTATTATTGTCAGTCATATTCACGCACATTCGCTTAAAACTAGAATTATGTTATTTACAGTATGCCATTTTTAAATAAAAATATGACTGTTGAATAGAAGGAGAAATATTGGTTAGACACAAAACTTGATTTTGCTAGTACTCAGACATTTTATCTTATTGGGAACATGGGCAAAAATTAATGTTGGTGGATACTAAACTCCTTTGTAAGGAACTGAGAGCTTTAATAATGATTTGTCTTCGAGATTTGTAGGTTGTTCTCAAATTGCCATGGATTATTGATGACAAGGTTTCATTTCGTAATCACCTCCCCTTCTTGGCGTATAATTTTTTGTCAGACCGTGCACATATTACATTCGATCTGGGTCTGGTCCACTTTCCTGTCTCGCAAGCTAGGGGTTAAGTTACACTTACAAATCAGTCGACAACGACTCTATTTTTGGTAAACAGACCAATTACCAGTGCTAATCAATTTTGTGACGACATCTGCTAATAAAGCCATGTACGTCGCAACCTAAACACAGAGTGGGCTAAACTAGTTGCACGAACGTAGCACATATTTTTGTCCTGTCGCAAGCTATTACGTGTTACAGCGCTCGCCTGTTGATAACGGTTTATCGTTTGACAAAAGCTGCACAGAGGTGACAGGCGTCCCCCTGAAAATTATCATAAGTTTCTGCTATTCTTTACCGACTTGATTAGTTGCTTGCGAGGTCTTAGCCGTAGCTAAGTGGTAAAAGACGTTCGTTACTTGGCACGCCTTGGGCTATTAAGTGAACGCGGCTTCCTCCGAGGTTCACCAAAAGAGTGGAATTCTTCATGTCTCATTCAGGGCATATTTCGTCTTCTGCAAATTAACTGATTGTTTTTTTCAGTCAAAGTAGTTACAATAAAATCAAAGGCCTTAATTTAGACACGGAACACTCAGTGACTTCCTACCTAAGTTGATGGAGAATGTCCTCATTTGACACCAGAAGAGTAAAAGATGGCTGTAATTAAACTTTAGCTATTTGAGCAAGTGCAGTTAGAAAATTATTTACCGTATGAGTACCCACGTTTAGAGGAATGATGCTCAGTTTCTGAGCTGCAGGATTTCCGTTGTTAGTAGTGTTACTGTATGACCTGGCGTTTGGTGCCGGTACTGGCACGGCAACATAGGGTTTAAACACAAACACTAGTGCGCATTACAACTGCAGACAGTCAACATGGGTCTAGTCAAGTATTCTACCTCAAAGCTTCACACAGTGCACTAACTGGGCGACACCCCTGCGGAGCATCGAGTTTAAGACGTTGGTACAATGTGGTCAAACTGCCTCTCTGTGACGTCCGCTCTCTACCAGAAATACATGCTGGACGAAATTTTGTTAGGATGTAAGGAACCGCGCTGTGGCGTCCGTGTGCGCGAATTTCGCTTTATCCTGTGTGGATGGTTCGACTCAAGTCAATATACATAGCAAGATCAGTACAGCACAACAAGATAACGATGTCCATTTCATATTGTGGAGCAACACCCAGTGAAACTAGGTGGAGCTGCTTATTTGATCCGGTTCCCAGCAGTGTGTCTAACGTCAGTGGAACATAATGTACCGAAATCTAGAATTGGCTGCTATTACCGAGAACAGCCTTAAGCCGCCCTCTTACGGTATGTGAAAACGCATGTGGGCGAGAAGCTAATGATGTCACAACATGGAATTCCACTTTCCACTACACAGCGGAGCATGAAATAAAGAATCATGTTTGTCAGATTTTCGCCTCGTGGAGAGGAACTAGCCAATGAGATGAGACATCGGTTTACGTCACAAGCAGCAGATAGGTGAAGCCGTATCTATGGCGTTAAACATCGTATTTCAGTGGTTTTCTTTATCATAGAGTACATGGTACGCAGTTAAGCTATCTCACAGCATTAGAAAACTGAGGATCTATCGAAAACGCTTCGTTTTAACTACTATTTGTTATAATGAATTGACAGGGAACTACATATCCGTATATAAAGGCTTCCTGCACTTGATGTTTTTACTGTTACAACTTGTGTGTTACGACAGTATAGGTTCCAATGCTACAACACAAAGATCATACACTGAACAGAAAAAGGAACTGATACAGCTGCCTAATATCGTGTAGGACCCCCGTGAGCACGCAAAAGTGCCACAACACGACGCTGAATGGTCTCGACTAGTATCTGAAGTATTTCTGGAGGGAAATTAACACCATGAATCCTGCAGGGCCGTTCATAAATCCGTAAAAGTACGAGGGGGTGGAGATCTCGTCGGAAGAGCACGTTGCAAGGCATCCCAGACACGCTCAGTAATATTCATGTATTGGGAATTTGGAGGCCAGTGGAAGTGTTTAAATTTAGAAGAGCGTTCCTGTAGCCACTCTGTAGGAATTCTGGACATATGGGGTGTCACATTGTCCTGCTGGAATTGCCCGACTCCGTTGGAATGAACAGTGGATATGAATGGATGCAGGTCATCGGACAGGATACTTACTCACATGTCACCTGCCAGAGTCGTATCTAGACGTATCAGGGATCCCATATCGGTACAACTGCAGACGTCCCACACCATTAAAGAGAGTCCATCATCTTGAACAGTCCTCTGCAGACATGCAGGGTCCATGGATTCATGAGGTCGTCTGCATACCCGTACATGTCCATCCGCTCGATACAATTTGAAACGAGACTCGTCCGCCCGAACAACATGTTTCCAGTCATGAAGAATCTAATATCGATTTTGTATATACGGGTCACTGTTTTATTCGTGACAGTATCGCAGCTTGTGAAGCGATGAAGAGTAATACATCTCGGCGTTTTGGCCACACAACAGTGGGTCACGACTAATGCACTTGAGGGCGACTACCCGTCTCTAGTTACATGCGTCAACTGCTGTGAGAACTGCCCAGCGCGGAGGCGAGACTGCCCAATATTCACAATAAAACAGATTATCAAAGAAACAAAAGTGGCAAAACGGTTCTTTAATGCTTAAGCCAAGAAAAACATATGAGATGATAAAATCTCCGGTCTTTGGCACCTCTCCGCTTCCTTGATGAATAGAAGTGTTACTAATGTTAATATTGAGAATCAAACCACGTCCAGTGAAACAAGCAACAAGCACCAATATTAACACCAGTAACACCAATTAAACCTGGAAAAGCAAACACGACAAAAATGCATAAAACCAAGCAGTCACAAGACAAACATTAATTGTATTTACAGGGGAGGCAACCCCAAAACGAAGTGGTTCTCGACCAATCCTTTCCTCAACAATCACCAAGAGAAAAGGGCCGGGAAAAGAACACGATTTTGTGATGAAAAGCTGTCCCAGGCGCCATCAGATGTAATATTCACACGTCACACTGACGAGGGCATCATATTGCTTACAAGGAACCCCTTGAGTGAGAGGTCGCAAAACATCAATGATGTTTATGGCGTTCGACGCCACGAATTCTGCCTACTATGCAACCTTAAAATTGCCCGCTAATGGCAACAGGGGGCGGGTCTGGAGGAATCCAATGGTGACCACAGCATGAGGGTATGGAGCGTAGCTGAAATGCTTAGTCGACTAGAAGCTCACAGCAGTGCTACAGTGGCAGTGGTGTTGATACAAACCAGGGCAATGGCAACAATACACAAAACAAACACTGCATCATATCTACAACAGCAGTTGGCGAAGTTGACATTTCGTCACAAAGGAATCCATGTAATTTCACAGGGTGAGAAGGAAGTGTCAGATGAAATATTCGCATTTCTGCAAAAAGAATCTGTGGACTACATGGTGTCGTATACTCTCGACTGTGCGGACAATATTTATGAGGAGTACAGTGATGACAGTACATGCCTAACAAGTGAAAGTGATACTGAAACAGGTGTAAAGCCTTGTAACTAATCGTCCTTCTTGGACGGAGAGCGGGTACTAAACATAATTACGTGCTTGGAGGACCATCCAAAGCATAGTAAAAAAAAAAATTACGAACAGATTTCGAATAAGACAGCAAAAATATGACCAAGCAGTGCACAATAGAAACTACGGATAATGTAGGAGAAGGCGCACTTGTTGCAAAAACTGGTGTTTGCGTGTTTGATGATGCTCGATACAATTAAGAGGATATGCGTAGTAATGACCTACTACGTTATCCATATCAAACTGCGCGCGACATGGATTACAGTGATTTCAATGGAAGCAGTGGATGGTTGCATAACTTCAAACAGTGCTTCAGAATCGGAAGACATAAGCGTCAACTTAACAAAGCACAGTGAACAGTAGAACAGGCCCGAAAATTTGTAGGTAAGATAAACAAAGTTGTATCAAGATCAACCACCATCGATACCTTAACTCAATCGTACACAATTATGCCGACTGCTAATATGGATGGTAAATTGGCTGGAAAGCTATTTTTGTGCTGCAAGAAGTTGGAAGTGCTCGGCCCCCTACAATTCTTTCTCGTGCGTGTGATCTTGCAAGGGAGTAGGGATTACTTACGTCAAAGCAAGCAACGGTGCAAAAATTGGCGTAAGGGAACTAAAACTGTGGTAAGAGCACTGGTTTTGGCCAATATCTGGTAAAAATAACTTGCTTTTGCTCGATTCCTTGTCTGCATATGAAAATCATATTCCTTTAGATCAACCTACCCCTTCTGAAAAATGGGTGACATTGCAGTTTATACCATCTGGAATCATTGGACAAATTGAGCCCCTGTATGTTCGTTTCTGCCGTGCCTACAACACATATTAAGGCACTCTCTGCAGCTACGCCTTAAAAGATAGACAGTCTCACAATAAGCTGGATGACAGACTGTTTCGCTTTCGGTTGCATGCCATCGTGTTCTATCAGTTCTCGTCACCCCTTTACACTATATGCATTGTCCGCCTGCTTAGCTGGGTGGTAACGTGCTTGCCTCCCAGGCTCTGGGCCAGATTCGATTTCCGGAGATTTTCTCCGCTCGTGGACTGGGTGTTGTGTTGTCCTCATCACCGTTCCATCCTCATCATCGGCCACAAATCGCCCGGTGTGGTGCCGACTGAAATAAGGCTTACACTTGGCGGGCGAACCCAAATGGGATTTCCTGGCCAACAATGTCATACGATCATACGATCATTTCATTTTACTATATACATTCGTTAAGAGCGGATACCTATCAGAACGTCCTGTGCAATTTGTGGCCCCCAAGGTGTCCGCCTTCGATCTTGGTGGCACGGTCTCAATTGATCACTGTGGCGCGCCATTTTTGATTCGGTGCTCATGGTGCAAGTTAGTGTTTTGAACATTTCTTGAATTTCGACGACGAACGTTTTGTTAAGTGTAATATATACATCCCATAGAAGGTTCATCTTTGCACCTCCCAGGCACTCATTTGCTCTCGCTCTCCTAATGCACATCTACATCTACATCAACTCCGCAAGCCACCAAATGGTGTGTGATGGAGGATACTTTTCGTACCACTGTCTAGTCCCAAGAAAAAAAATAGTAAGCAATACTTGTCAGATCAAATGAAAGGAGACTGCGCCAAGAGTCACAAGCCCTGACGCTAAAGGAAGTTTTCCAGTATACGTAAGTGGTAACATCGAGTGGAAACCTATAAGAGAAATCGAATATTAAAGTGTATTCGTGTCGAAGGTGGCAGCCAATGGAAATATCCCGAACGGATCTTATAGAAGATCAGCAGCGACCTAGAACGGTAAAGAAGCAAGAGATTCTGAGAGAGGATTGAGAGAGAGAGCAGTAGTGGCTTCTTTGAGGAGCCACCGTGTAGCTATCCCAGGCAGCACAAGTATGTAGAAGTAAGATTCTCAGCGAGAAGTCGGCGATCAGATCTGGTGACACCCACGTCAACTGCAAGATAAGTAATCATTATCTATTTTGAGGAATAGCTTTGAACATAGACGATCTGTCTTTGTCTCAAGGAATAGATAGTATTTTTAGTTTCGTAATGAACAAGAACAAGTTATGGAATAGTAATTGTCTCTTCTAAGCTTACGCGAGTGGCCTGTTGATAAGAATAAATTGAGTCTGCCATCTATTAAAGAAGGGGTTAGGTACTGGCACCTCTTTTATAAGTTATCAACGAGATAATAAATGAACTACTTAAATATATACTGAACTCTTCAGCGTACCCATCCTGCCATTAATTCTAACAGATTACAAATGCAACAAATAACCACAGTTCTACCACGGAGAGCTTTCTCCTTCTCCTCTCCGACAACAAAGGTGTACACCACAACAACCTTCAGATTGTCGTCAACGTTCCTATTGCACTATAAAAGTGTACTGGGACGCGACACCACTAACTGAGCCGTCCAACTCTGTTCCACTCGCGAATAGCTCGTGGGAAGGATTATTCTCGGTAAGCCTGTATATTGGCTCTAACGTCTCGAATTTTCTCCTCGTGGTCATTAATCGAGACAAATGTGAGGGAGAAGCAATATACCGACCGACTCTTCTCAGCCTGCTGGAGTGGCCGAGCGGTTCTAGGCGCTACAGTCTGGAGCTGCGCGACCGCTACGGTCGCAGGTTCGGGTCCTGCCTCGGGCATGGATGTGTGTGATGTCCTTAGGTTAGTTATGTTTAAGTAGTTCTAAGTTTCAGGGGACTTATGAGCTAAGAAGTTAAGTCCCATTGTGCTCAGCTCAATTTTGGACTCTTCTCGGAAAGTGCTCTCTAGAAATTTCGATAGTAAATCTCTTCGTAATGGACGACGCCTTTCTTGTTGAGCATCTCCGTAACCCTCTCGCGACCGCCAAACTATTCCGTGACGAAATGCACCGCTCTTCATTGGCTCTCCTCTATCTTTCTATCAGTCCTACCTGGTAGGGATCCCAGATAGATGAGTCATACTCAAGAATAAGCGCCTTATAAGCCTCTTCTTTCGTGGATAAGTTCCATTTCCTTAAGATTCTTCCTATGAATCTGAGTCTGCCATCTGCTTTTCCCACTATTTGTTTTATGTGGTCATTCCCTTTAAGGTCTCTCTGGATAGTTATTCCTAGTTATTTTACGGTGGAGACTGTTTCCAGCGGTTTGTCATCAATGGTGTAGCTGTATAGTAGTGTATTTCGTTTTCTGTGTACAACCAATATGTTACATTCATTTATGTTCAGTGTCAACTGTCAGAACCTCCACTGTTTATCAATTCTCTGGAGGTCATTCTGCATATCATTACTATCTTCTGGCGTTGTCACTCTGTTATAGACAACCGCATCACCTGCGAATCGCCTTAAAGAGCATCCGACGATTTCCACTAAATCATTTATGTATACTGTAACCAGTAACGTTTCTATCAGGCTTCCTTGGCGTACTCCGGAAATTTACCTTTACATTTGTCGATTTTTTTCCGTTAAGGGCGACGTCATCTGCAAGGAAGTGTTGAATCCAGTCGAAAAAACGGCCTTGATACTGGCTAAGCTAGTATTTTTTTCACTAAACAGCAATCCGGAACGCTGTCAAATGCCTTCCTAAAGTCAAGGAACACGTCATCATGAGTGCGACTGCCAACGACCTGTGGGTCTCATGGAGGAAAATAGGAAGCTGAGTTTCTCAGGACCTCTGTTTGCGAAATCCATGTTGATTTTTATAGAGCACATTTTCAGTCTCCAAAAACGTCACCTGACGTCGTTGATGTAGGTCTATAATTGTGTGCATCTGTTCTACGGCCCTTATTAGAAATGGGAATGATCTGCGATTTCTTCCAGTAGCTAGGTAGTCTTCGTTGCTCAAGCGATCTACGATAAATTACGAATAGAAGTGGAGCAAGTTCTGTGGTATAATCTTTGTAAAATATTATAGGTATCTCATCTAGTCTCGACATATTTCCACTACTAAGCTAATGTAATTGTTTTTCTGTTCCTCGATCGATTATCTCAGTATTTGTCATTTGGACGTTCGTGCGACGATTGAAAGAAGGAACAGTTTTAGGATCTTGCAAGGTGAAACGATTTCGAAAGACCGAATTCAGTATTTCGGCCTTCTCTTTGTTATCTTCCGTTTCGGTGCCAGGGTGGTCGCTAAGTGAATTAATAGATGATTTTGACCCACATACTGATTTTACTTACGACCATAACTTTTATGGTTTTTTCTCAATTCGGTCGACAAAGTTCTCCTTTCAAAGTCATTGTACGCTTCTGTCATTGCTCACCTTAGGCTGATTTTCGCTTCGTTCAGCTCTTGTTTGTCAGCTAGGTTTTTACTTCTCTTGAATCTGAAAAGACGTTCTCTTCGCTTCTAATACGGCTATTAAACCTATCTGTGTCTTCCTCGTCCCTTAAGACATTACTCAGAACATACTTGTCAAGGGCATATTGCACGTTGCCTTTGAATTTTTTCCACTTGTTCTCCACACCTTCGTCCTCATCACCGAATATTTGGTGCTGACTGCTGAGGTATTCTGAAATTTGTATCCTGTCACTCTTGCTAAACAAAAATAAGTTCCTACCTTACTTAACATTCTTTGCAAGATCCGTTGTCATACCTGATATCACAGCCTTATCATCACTGGTACCTTCCTCTACATTAAGTGGTTCGATAAGTTCAGGCCTGTTTGTTTCCAGGAGGTCTAAGATGCTACCCTCTCTAACTATCTGCTCAAAATAATTTTCGTACGAGATATCCAGAGCAATGTCGCACGGATCTCTGTCACTGGCACCAGTTGTGATAGCATCACACTCCCGATCGCTACCTGGCAGGTTGAACTTACCCCCTACTACAACGACATGATCAGGAAAATTACTAACGATATTCTGAAAGTCTTATCTGAAGCGCTCTATCAATAGAGCTCCTGATCCAAGCGATCTATAAAGGCATCAGATTACCATTTTTGGCCGACCGTTTATGCTTAACTTCTCCCAGATTAATTCACAATCTTAATCCGTGATAACCTCGCTATATTTTATCGAACTCTTTTTGCAGTAAACACGCCGCCACCATTGACGACATTCCAGTCTAAAATTTGGATTTAAATCTCATTCACGTCCAGTTTGAACCAGTTTCCTGTTCCTAATTCTATCTGAGCATCATAACCTTCAGTAAGCGATATTAATTCTGGAAGCTTTCCTTGGATGCTCTCGCAGTTTACTATCTCTGACCTGCGACAACGAACATTTTATGAGGACATTGTAGCTAATTTATCACACAAAACGTCTTTTATCCCAAGGGGGGATTCCTCTAACCTAACGTCCGGTCATCCTGATTTAGGTTTTCCGTGATTTCCCAAAATCACTCTAGGCAAATGCCGGGATGGTTCCTTTGAAAGGACACGGCCGACTTCCTTCCCCGTCCTTCCCCAATCCGATGAGACTGAAGACCTCACTGTCTGGTCTCCTCCTCCAAACAACCCTATCCTCCAACCTAAAACATGGTGAGTCATTAGCAGATAATATTTTTCCTGTCATAATTGTTAACACAACGCTTTCAAATGCGCGTTAGTAAAGATTGTAATTGCGGCCTCGCACTCAAGGGTTTCCTTGTTAGCCAGAAACCCCTCCACTCCCCATCTCTATCAGTGATTCATCGTCCCAGCTCAAAGACAGAAAAAATTTAAAGAACAATGCTAATATGACTCCCATACCTCAAAAGAATCTCAATGCACATGTGATACAATTAAGATTCCTTGTACAGGTTTAAGGTGTCAGGCAAATCCAACACCTTCCATGAAAACACTGACATGATAAGCAAATCCAGTAGTATGTCACATAGCTCCGAATAAATCGTGACGTTAAATTAACCAAAGTAATACGAGTAACGAGTGAGCAAATGGAATACCACAGACTAGAGTGACTTAACGCATGTCATACCTTCCCACCGTGCGACAGACGCAGTTCCGAGGGGAGAAACGAGAACAGAAGCCGAGAGCAGAACCGTGTTAAGCTAGAAGGCCCTACGATAAGGAACGGACACCCATGTCTCCAGCTAACCGCTAGGACCACCACCCCCAGCCTGTGTTAAAAGCTAGAGCCTTCCAGAAGAACAGTATAGGTATTGCGATAACACTAAAAGGACCACACCAGCTGCAGGTTTTAGCGTGAGACTTTTTCGCGTCTCTATTACGTTGCAAACTTTAAAAACATTGCCTCACCACGAAAAGTATAACGTTTCTCATTGGATAGACAGAATTTTGTAGGCGGAGCTTAAGGTTAACATTGAGACCGTGATTGGTCAGATGAAAACACGGCCAGGTAGTTTTTTTAAACCAACTTCGGTAAATTGTAGTAAGGAGAAGTTAGGAGAGAGTTGCTTACGAGACGGCGAGGTGAGCGGAGCTGTGCTGCCCGCCGCCCCCTGACGAACACCGACAAGGTAATGAACGCATGTGATGCCGCTTAACAGCGCATAAAGCTTCACTCAGAACTGCAGAAGTCTCATCTGTTACACCCCCTTTTTGCGTAATACTAGTGTCTATCGTCAATTCAAGCTCACGGTGTTCACATTTGCCACTTGAAGTAAAAATCTGAAACGCGATGATTTTTCTGTTATAAAGTTATTGAGAAGCCACATCAGCCACTGTAATTTACGACAAGTTAGATAAGTAATTAAAGATAATTGATAGTTTTCTCTTTTGTGAAACTTTATTTAAACCTACATTATAGATGTGATATGGCATAGGTCATGCTTTGATCCATTGTAGAACCTGGAAACCCATCCAGGGGATATTCGTTCACATTTTTGTTGAACACAGTTGGTTTTTACCACCCTGTATTAAAACATTTCCTTTTATCAATAGTGTAATTTATAAACAATGTTTTGTGAGCAGAATAAAATTTCCAATGGTAAACTTAACTGCCTTTTCGACGTTATTGTACCAGCTAACTAAAAATAGGAAAGCCTTGAACCCCTTCCACTAAATTTAGTTAGTATTTAGATTCTTTTACAGGGAGTGCAGTGGAGCTGACGCTGAAATCATTAAGTATTTGGTTATATCATCGCTAGTCTCACTGAACTCTTCTGAACTCTACATGTCATGTGTGGTCTGACGTCTCCTTACCAGCAACAGGTCCCAGGTTCAGACTAGTCAATTCCCTAAAAAACACGCTCAGAGCGTCGTTGCGCGAAAGTGGTAGGGAGACACGATATAGGACAACCAGACACCACGCAGAATGTTAGACAGGGTACGTCTATGTCTGCGAATAGACTGCAAAATTAAAAAATGGTCGCACAAGTGTAAGGCAAGAGGAAGGAGCCGGACGATCGTCCACGGTCACAAATGCTGACAAAATTGACTCTGCAAGTGACATAATTCTCGTAGAAAGTCAAATGAATGTTGATGAAGTGGCACATAATCTGCAAATTAGTCATCATTATATCTACGGAATCGTCTGCACCCTACTTGGGTTTCCTAAAGTCTGTGCAACGTGGGTCCCGAAACAATTCACGCGCTTTGACATCTACCAAGAACATTTAATCGCTATGGTAACGAACGTGACTGCTTCTTAGACAGAACGATCACGGTGACGAAACATGGACCCACTAGAGAGTAAACAGCAGAATATGGAATGGAGACATCTACAATCGTCCATCAACAAACCCCAACCATCCTCAGGAAAACTGATGCTTACTGGTTTTTAGGACGCACAATCTCCAGTACTGGAACATAACCAGGAGAGTGGCACGACAATAAACAGAGCCTGCTACAGTGAGATGCTCACTGAGAGGCTAAAGCTTGCAATTGATAACAGACGCCGATGACTATTGTCGAAGGGTGTTATGTTGTCACATACAGCTGCTGAAGCTCTTTGAAAAATTTAGTTTGAAGTAATGGCTCATCCTCCGTTTTTCCTGATCTTGCCTCTTCGAATACCACTTGTTTGGTACACTCATAGAGGCATAAAAGGGACGTCGATTCACTTCGGACCAAGAAGTAAAGGACGCACTTTCGTATAGTCCATCCTGTCAGAAGGGTTTTTTTAGGTACAGAGTCCGGAATGTTCTGTCTGAACGTTTTAAACAGGGGAGCGTCGTCGTCTAAGGGAGTGCTTTTAAATGGAGCGGCGTTCACCATAACGATAAACAGTATTACGTCAATGGTAAGGCATCTCCTTTAGCGCTCCTTACTCGTGGATGGCTTCTCTGTCTTCTGGAAGTCATCATACCTTACAGCAACCACTGGTCAATTGCATTTGATGATCTGACGGTAAGGAGGAATTGGTGAACCCTACAGGTTTTAAGTTATCTTCGGAGAAAAGAGTTTGTGTTGATTTTAATCAGCCCCACTCTTGTTTCTACTTACCTGTTTTAGACCTGAGGGATAAGTTTTGCACTTTTAACGAAAACGTGAAATGTCTAGGTTTTATGGAAGACCAACGTGGCTGCCAAACGTTAGAGACCTGAAATTCAGATGATTTAAGATTTTGAAACGCCTCAGTTATAGGTCTCGTGGGACAGATGAATTTTGTAAAGCCTTCATGTGAACCCGGCTTGAAAGGCATGCAAGATCTTTGGATGAGCTAGGCCTGGATGCTGTACACTATGATTGTATTAGGGTGCCAAAATGGCGTATCGCACAGATCCAGTTTCTTGTCTGAGTGCGGACGCTGGTGAGCCCCCACTGTCCATTCGACGTCTTCTCCTCATTGTATGCCGAGCATTCAAGACGTTATCCGTTCCGAAATCGCTAGCATCCACCTCCGTTGCCTTTCCACCGCTTGAAAATCAGTTCAGTAACCGTTTCTGCGTGACGAGGCCATTTGGGATCTGTATGAGAGAGAGCACCTTCAACTGTTGTTATAAGTGGGTGGTATTAGGATCCGTAGCCAGGGAGGAAAGTGGCAGTATGGGGGCAGGGTTGGGGGCGGGAGAGGGGGCGGTCGGGAGTGGGATGGGGAACCTTCTGGCGCCTAAAGAAGTCAAGATTAATTACGGGGCTGAGGGGATACAGGAAGAATTGTACCCTATATTACATTACTCGCATTCGGGAGGGTGACGGTTCAAGTCCCTGTCTGGCCAATCACATTTCCCCAGCAGCACCATGCAAGTGCCGGGATGGTTCCTTTGAAAAGGGCACGACCGCTTTCCTTCCAAATTCTTTCGTGGTCTGTGTGCTCCATGTCCAATTTCACAAGATTTTAGGCCACCATCCAGACTTTATTAATGTTTGCACTGATGGGCCTAAGAAAGGGGACTTCACCTGCTACACAGGTGTGTTACCAAATGTGGCACCCGGATAGGGCTCCTACAACAGTATTCAGTTTAGTCTGTAGAACTGTTTGCTATCGTGAGATCAATGGAACAGATGAGACGACAGTGGTAAAAAATACATCATTTGCTCTGATTCACAAGGTGTCTTCCTTATTATTGGACAGGTGCATCTAGCGGACAGGATAGTACAAAATATCCAAAACGCTCCTCTCCTCTTGCAGAGGCAGGGAGGGGAAGTAATTTTCTGCTGGGTTCTGGAGCACATAGCGATCCGAGAAAATCAACAAATCAACTTACTGATGCAGCTGCCATGGAGGTTTGCTCCCTGCAATCTTTTACCCGCTGTTCAGTCCCCCTGTGGTCTATCACCACTTAAGTGACCCGGAAGGTCTTTTGTTGGTGGGAGACTCAGTAACTGGATCTCAGGAACAATAAGCTGGTGTTAGTGAAACCTGCAGTGCGGTCCTTTCCACCAGGACGACATGTAGAAGTAGTTCTTATACGGCTAACAATGGGACTTGGCCCCTTGTTACATCGCCTTCTCTTACAGCGGAAGGACCCACCAGAGCGTCAAAGATGGGGAACGCGACTGTCGATAAGACATCGTGTTCTATTTTATGATTTAAGGGCACATCTGCCTCTCCCACAGGATCCGTCGTCTATTTCAAATGACAATGACACAAGTGTGGGACTTGTTTTAAGGCTGTGTCTGTTGTCAGGGCTCCCTTCCAAAATACTGGGTCTCACATTTTAGCGCGTTGCAGAGTAGCTGGCTCACTGAGCATTTTTAAGTAGTCAAATAGCCATAATACTCTGGCCACTTCCCGGTATTTTATAATTGATCTTACTTACAGTTATGCCGCTGTATTTTTTATTTGAATTTCATGGATTGTCTTGCATCATACTCCATTTGTAGATGCATTTTAAATTCCAGTTTATTGTGCTGTCTTTGTTGACGCAGCTTGGTTTTAGAATTTATCGTTGTTTTAATAGATTTTAAATGAAATTCATCTCTCTGTATCTCATGCTACCTCTCTTTGCACTTTTTTCAAATAACTGAAACCGAAGAGCACACATATGATGTTAGCATGAAATAGTCAGTGTATCACCCCTGTTCAGCCTTCTCCGTTTGGCTTGGACGCGCTCGGCCAACCTCCTGACATTAAGACAGTAGACTAAATTTCACTACCTGATTGAAGAATCCGGACACACCTGTGTCACTATATATCACGAACAGCGGGATTCTATGTTAGCAGAGAAGCAGTCAAGGCAGAACAGGTCGATCAGGAGAGCGTAGTGAATTCGAGCGAGTATTAGACACTGTGTAAGTAGGCTGTTTAGGTTTTCTTATTGGTAACGCCACGTATCGCTCTGTATGAAAATCACTGCCTGTGCTGTGCTGTGGCTATTTTGCATTGTTGTCTGCCATTGTAGTGTTGGGCAACTGGATGTTAACAGTGCGTAGCATTGTGCAGTTGGAGGTGAGCCGCCAGCAGTGGTGGATGAGGGGAAGTGAGATGGCGGGTTTTTGAGATTGGATAATCTGGAGGTGTGTCCATCAGAAACAGTACATTTGTAAGAATGGATGTCATGAACTGCTATATATATATTATGACTATTAAGGTAAATACATTGTTTCTTCTCTATTAAAATCTTTCATTTGGTAACTATGCCTATCAGTAGTTAGTGCCTTCCGTAGTTTGAATCTTTTATTTAGCTGGCAGTAGTGGTGCTCGTTGTATTGCAGTAGTTCGAGTAACGAAGATTTTTGTGAGGTAAGTGATTTGTGAAATGTATAGGTTAACTTAGTCAGGGCCATTCTCTTGTAGGGATTACTGAAATTCAGACTGTGTTGCGCTAAAAAAATATTGTGTGTCAGTTTAAGCACAGTCATGTATAATTTTTCTAAGGGGATGTTTCATATGGCGACCCTGCCAGGATTCGAACCTGGAATCTTCTGATTTTTTCTTGTAGTTTGTGTAATTAGTGTAGTTTTTGCTTCTTGCTAGCACATAACTATAGGGAGAATTTCCTTTGTAATTTTAGTTTTTCATTGTTGTACAGTAAAACAGTTGTGGCATGCATGCAAATTTGCACCAAGCATTTTGCAGCTGATCTTGCAATTAACTAGGTGTTATTTTCAGTGGTATGTTAATGCGTTTTGTTATTTTACTCTTCAAATTGTGCTTTCCTGTGTTGTTGTGTCAAATATTGTGACAATAATGGCGTGTGAAAAACCTAATACTAGGCTTCAAAGTAAACAGAGAAATGACAGTGAAGGCGAAAGCAGTGTGTTAGCGCCGCTGAGTAATGAATTAACTAATGTTCAAAGTAGTAATTTGGTAATTGTGCATAGGGAAATGGAGCGGACTGCAAATAATGGTGTAGGCAGTGAAACAATTAGTGAACAGGGAAGCATTATCGATCTATCGGTTGGCAACAGCTCGACTCCGGAATCCGAAATGACAGGACACAATCTTGCAAATACTGTAGATTCAGGTTTTGCGTCCTCATCGTTTTCCCAAATAAGTCAAGACACATTTTCTGCTTGTCAAAATGTGAATATTGCCAGTACAAATGCACTGCCGAAAAGCATAGAGGAACGGATTCCAGACACTAATACGTTATTATTGCAATTAATGCAACAAATGAAACAAAATCAGAGACAAACACAGCAACAGTTAGACACAATGGAACAAAATCAGAGACAAATACAGCAAAAGATTCAAACGTTAGACTCAATGGAACAAAAGCTTCAAAAGTTAGAACATACGCTTGAACAAACACGTGAATATTTAACTACATAAAATCGAACCGAAATGTCAAAAAGTCTGTAATGACGTAAAAACACAAATTTGTGTGCATTTACAACCTATTTTTTCGCGACATGAAAATACATTACAGAATCACGAAATAGCCATAAAAGAAATGCAAACTAATGTTCATGAAAATCATGAGACCTTGCAAGCTAAAATTTACTCCCGATTCGGTTACACAACTTGCAAAAACTCAGGAAAACTTAAAGGACACAGTAGATACTCTGAAAATTGGTTCAGAAAGACACATGGAGGAAATTAGTTCATTATCAGAGAAAGTAGTTGAACTTTCGGATCAGGTAAATAATTTATCTACGAAGGTAGATGATAATCTGAATGACACAAAACCGGTAGTCTTAAATGACACAGAAGAGCGGGGAACAAATTAGGAAATTCAAATAAAATCAGAATCAAATTAATACGCAACACCAAAGAGAAATCTGGGAAGTACAAGATCAGCTGACACAGGCAATACAAGAATTACACATTTCAGAGGACACTAGCGCCCCAATACGGGAAAAGGGACATAGAAATACGGAACAGCCAACAAAATAATAACACAGGGCACTTGGGAAATTAATAAAGAAATTGGCAAGGTACACCGAATTTTGAGATGGAACCGCCGAAACGACGTAACAATGATCGACATGCGACTCGCCGACACGATGATTTTGACTATAAGCTGTTCGTTACGACACGTAAATTTTACCATGCTTTCCTCTCAGCATATTGGTCTCAAGCTACACAAGACCGAGTAAAACATAGCATCATAATGATGAAACATTTCGAGCAATCTGAACTTTCCAGTCTTGTGAAATATTTTGAAGAGATGTTGCACAAGAATTAGTACTTGTCAAACCCATGCAGCCCCTCAGAACTCATCCGCATTTGCTTAATCAAATTACCTGAACATTTACGACATATTATTTTGGCAGGATGTTGCAAAGACGACATTGAAGCTTTTCAGGGACACTTACAAGAATTAGAAATTGACACTGACAATCGCAGAACGCGAAAACAGGAACACAACAATTACATGTCACATCCGTCACAATTCCGCGATGACAGAAATAATAAATGGACACGAGAAGTATATTCTTACAACGTAAATCGTGACCAAAACAGACCCCACCCATATGACAACCGTTGACAGATTAGTAATAATTACAGGGAAAGATCACCTCTCCGCAGTAATGACGATCACACAGACAATCAGAGAACCACACAATATGGGAACCAAAATAATTATTATCAAGGGAGACAGAATAACTTCAGACAAAACGATCCAGCGCGCATTTACGATTCCGGGAGAAATTCTCCACCACATGATAGACAAGAAAGAAACTACGCAATCTACCTACATGACGACGGACGATATAATCGTAACGACAGACCTGAATTGCATCAGAACTGGCGGGATTCAAACAGAGCAGAGCACTCTCGACAAGGTGAATTTGTAGCAGTTAGATCTCCAAATCCCAATAACGGCGCTCGCCAACAAAGAGACAGACAATGACTTGCACTGCAGGCAGCCACGTGCGCCGACTGGCTCAGCGAAAAATAACATAGACGCTAACCTTGAGAAAAACTTTAGTATTACTTACCGACGTATACAACATGATAATTACTTTGAAGTTGAAACTCTGAGCACTAGAAAGGGTAAATGATTGCACCACATTTCACATGTAAAACCTTTTATTGAGAGATAATCTGCTTTTTAACTTTGTCTTTGCCATAAAACTTTTCACTTCACGTTACTAGTATGCGTTGTCATACTTTGAAACTGTTATCATGCAACTATATTTTGAAGTTAACTATCCAGTCTAGAACCTAGGGAACATATTGAGACAGTAATTACCACTGCATTGTGATAGTAAGCAGAGGACACAGTGATACTGTGTGTGTACATTCTTGCTTGTTAGTTTCACGATTACGTAACGACTATAAGGCTTACATACTTAGAACATATACTGCTAATGAGATTTTAATGCAACATTTTGGTTTAGTTGAAAAGACATTCTTTATTTGAAGTAGTTTTTGTGAGATTAAAGATGACTTAGTATTTGGTTTCTTTGACAGCTACACGATTATATCACGACGCTACTAATGTGTGACACAATCTATATTGTTGCTTTTGCAGTGTATCTGTTTTATATCTGCACAGTTTTCCTGTATTATTCTGGAAAGTAAAACATCTTTTAGTAACTTTCGTGGTATAGCTACAATGAGACAGCCTTTTCCGTAGCACAACAATACATTACAGTACAGTATTTTCTTCATCATGGTAACAAGCATAATAACCACGATATCTATACTCAAAGCATTTCACTTTTGTTTATGATGAGGTGAGTCCATTGACTTCAGCAGAACTTTGCTTACAGAGGACGACAACTACGACACTTCCACAAAATTATCTTACAGCAAGACGCACATTTAGCGCTACAGGACATGCATTTGAGTGATTAATTCTGTACTTAAACCATTTATTTTTCAAGATTTTTGAATTACAAAGAAAGTTTTCCGTGATACATTTCATTCCACTGCTGTAATCTGTAACACCTGAGGGTATAATTACATTAATCCTGAGGGGGTACACGCCTACATTGTGTACTATGTGTCTGGCAAGCACAAGTAGCCCTAGCTAATATGGTATTTGCTTATACCACTTTACACATCGGTACCATATTTCTCTAACACAGAATTAGACAGCTATCTAATTATTTAACAGAGAAACAAACATTTTTTTTACTACATCAGTGACACATGTTTACGCAATTATGCAGTTGGATAGTTTCACACTTATGAAATTGTATTTTGTCTGTACTTTGTCAACTGTTCTTTTTTGTTTTGTTTTTGGAACCATTGTGATACTATGAGAGCTTTGAATGACGTATTTGGTATGGTTCAAATGGCTCTGAGCACTATGGGACTCAACTGCTGTGGTCATCAGTCCCCTAGAACTTAGAACTACTTAAACCTAACTAACCTAACGAAATCACACACATCCATGCCCAAGGCAGGATTCGAACCTGCGACCGTAGCAGTCGCACGGTTCCGGACTGCGCGCCTAGAACCGATTTGGTATGGGATCATGATTTTTAAAGTACGTTTGAGGTAGATGACAATATTGAAATGAGCAGACAATTTTCTTTAGGTTTTGAAATTATTGGAGGAAGCTACAACGATTTTGAGAATTGACTGATATGTTATGATATTATTACGGTGACAATGTGAATTATACTGTTGAGTTATGTTTATGATCAATAAGCTGATGCTATATGAGGGATTTGATTATGCTACGTATTTATTATGATGAAATATTGAAGAAGTGTCGATGAATATGTATGTGTGCAATAAGGTAAGGAATAATCAGTAGTGGTTAGGGACTCTGACTTGTGAAAAAGGATGTTGGAAACCAAGAATCGTACTTTAAGAGTTATGAAATGTGTGTAAATGCGTGAATGTATCACAGTGCCGGCGAAAACTTTTTGGACACTGTTATTTTATAGGATTTTGTTTCTACACATTTGTAACGCAAATTCTCGACCTGTGAAATTTTTATATGAGACTGTCGCTTTAGTGGTAAGTGCTGTCGTAAATATATCGGTAAGAAAGTGACCTTGATGTAATGCGTTTTGGGCACCCAGCTGAGAGATAACCGTCTGACAAAAGAAAGCCATTAGGTGGAGAAAAAAAAAAAGAGGCCATTATCCTCGCTATTGACATTCCTTTGTAGAAAGCATCGCAAATACGACACGTTCATTACTTGGAAAGATACTTACATCTGCACACCTGATTATGACAAGCGTCTTTCTACGAGAGTTGAGAGAATTTCTACTAACTTATGAAATGTCACATGACTATTGAATGATATTTTTATGCTTTGTTTTTCATAGTTGCTTATTTCATTTGATATCTGGTTTCCAGCTGTGTTGCAGCATTGGTTTTATAAAATAAAATTAAATGCATTTGTATAATGTTAACACTTTCTGTCAACGGATCTATTAAACAATAATTTTATGATCCACGTTCTTCGAAAAAGGAGCACTTGGAAAGGAAAGAACAATAAGAAGGGATAAATAACAGTTACTACATACATAATTTTCTTTTCAACTACTTGGTATTTTTTTTGGTTCAAATGGCTCTGAGCACTATGCGACTTAACATCGATGGTCCCCCAGAACTTAGAACTACTTAAACCTAACTAACCTATGGACATCACACAACACACAGCCATCACGAGGCAGAGAAAATCCCTGACCCCGCCGGGAATCGAACCCGGGAACCCGGGCGTGGGAAGCGAGAACGCTACCGCACGACCACGAGATGCGGGCAAATTTTTTTTTTTTGGTAGAATAACTTCTTGTGGTGCACCACTTTATTTATAAGACATTAAGATGTGAATAGACATTTCCCTTATCTGCATTGTTGTTTTTACTATAATATTTTTTCTGCTCGAGCTTTGTCATGTTTAGGTATAAGGTATTGCATTTGCTGCTGCTGTTTGCCAGGCATAGTGCTACTAAATTTCATTTTGTATTACTCTGCATTGCCTCGTCCCTTAGTTTAGCATCTGAGCTCAGTAGAGCTTAAGATGGGGTAGGCTATATGTGAGAACGAGTTATGATGAATTGGAAGAAATGCATTGAGAAGCTATAAGAAAATGGTTTGGCAAAAAAAGAATTTTGAAGGAGGGTGTGAACAGAAAACAGAAAGCATACTTGGATAGGATTTTTTTGGTGGAAACAAATGTTGAAATAAGGGGAAAGATCTACAGAACAAAGTTTTGGGTTGGACTGCAGGACCAAATGTTACGCTCAAAACAAACCCTGCCTTTTCCTCTTGTGTTAACCCACTATGTGTTTTTGTACCCTTGGGTATTTGTGTTCTTCCTGTCTTTATATGTTTATCTGATGAGAGTTACGTTGTAGAATTTTTCTGATAATATGTTATTTACTTTGTAAAGATGTTTAGACATTATTTATTCTGTTTCGTTTTAATGCTCATGTGTGAAGTTGATGTTTCAAAAGTTATTCTGATCTTTTATGTATGTACTTATGTCATAATTCCTGTAACACTGATGTATGTGTTATTTCGATTCTTCTGTAAAGCCTGTTTTAGTACAAATGTTATCTGTATTCTTATGTTATTTAATGATGTATTTGTATCTTTATTATTGTATTCTTATGTTATAAAATTGTAATTGACACCAGTTCATCAAATTAAGTAACTTGTAAGCATTCATTTCAGTGCACATGTTTCTGTTGGTCATAGTAATGCACAATATGTGAGAAGTTGGGACTGTTAGTGTTTGCACGTGTGTTAATAATTCAGGAAGGGACTGATTAACAGCATTGCTAGTTCTAAGGACAATTCTAAAAACTTTGTGAGTGGTTTGTGAGTGGTTTATGGACTTGCTATATTCTCCGCAAGACTCTTCGGTGGTAATTGTGCACCTGCACAGTCGCAACAGATGGCGGCTGGTCGTCTCTACAAGAACTACAGTGGGTCTGCATCTTTGATGGCCCACCAATACCATTATTTCTACAAGGACTGCAGTGGGTCTGCACCTCTGGTGGTCCACCAATACCATACACTCTACCAGGACTACAGTCGGTCTGCTCTGTGATGTCCTACCTACCAATATTCTTCAACTTCGACTGATTCTTCTGTGGGTTTGCTCTGTTGTGGCCCATTAGCTGTTTGCATGTCAAGAGTCAGCACTGTCTTTCCGTTGGAAGGACAACACTACTTCTTCAGGACTGCATGGAAATCCGCTACTTCCGTGTGCATTCTCTTTTACAGCTCAGACTTCGAGAAAAAAAAAAAACTGCAATTTTACTGTGATGATCGATCGGGACTGTCTTTATGGACTGTGAGAAAATTTTAGCTTTTGACCAACATTGTGTCAATAAGTATGTGTATTTGATTTCTTTGTTATTGTAATTGTGGAAAAATTTTAACAAATATGTATTGACCAGTGCCCAAAACAATTTGTAAACTTTTTGTGGGGAGCATGGGGGCTATGTAAGTAGGTTGTTCAGGTTTTCTTATTGGTAACGCCACGTAGCACTCTGTATGAAAATCACTGGCTGTGCTGTGTGCAGTCTGTGGCTAGTTGGCATTGTTGTCTGCCATTGTAGTGTTGGGCAACTGGATGTTGTTAACAGCGCATAGCGTTGCGCAGTTGGAGGCGAGCCGCCAGCACTGGTGGATGTGGGGAAGTGAGATGGCGGATTTTTGAGGATGGATAATCTGGAGGTGCGTCCATCAGAAACAGTACACTTGTAAGATGTCATGAACTGCTATATATATTATGACTATTAAGGTAAATACTTTGTTTGTTCTCTATTAAAATCTTTGATTTGCTAAATATGCCTATCAGTAGTTAGTGCCTTCTGTAGTTTGAAACTTTTATTTAGCTGGCAGTAGTTGCGCTCGCTGTATTGCAGTAGTTCGAGTAACGAAGATTTTTGTGAGGTAAGTGATTTGTAAAAGGTATAGGTTAATTTAGTCAGGCCCATTATGTTGTAGGGATTAGTGAAAGTCAGACTGCGTTGCGTTAAAAAAATATTGTGTGTCAGTTTAAGCACAGTCATGTATAATTTTTCTAAGGGGACGTTTCAACTGGATGACTGCTGAGTAACAGATTCACAAAGGATATTTTAACCCTTATAATGCAGCTCAAACTGGCTGTTGATAATGTGACAGTGAAGTGGAAACACGGAGGGACAACCACTCCTAAATCAAGAGCAAGTAGACTTCATGAGCTCACGGACATTGGCCGTCAACATTACAGAAGGTGGTTCGTACAAAATCGCATAAGATCAGGGGAAGGAACCACTCTTGAGCTCCAAAGTGCTACCAGCAATCCAACTAGCATGATTACTGAGCGTAGGCGTTTACAAAAGGGAAACAATGGTCAAGCAACTCCTTATAAGCTGCAGATTGCTGTAGTCACTGCTGAGCGACTCTAGAAGTAGTGTGAAGAGCGACGCCATGGACAGTGGATGACCGGAAAGAAGTGACGTGGAGTCGTGGATTGCGCTGTATTCTGTGACAATCCGATGGAAGGGTTTGTTTGAATTCGGCGAATGTCTGAGTCGTTATCTGCCGTCATGCATTGTGCCAATACTGATGTTCACAGGAGGTGGTCTTATGGTGTGGGGTGTTTTCCGCGGTTAGGGTGTAGTCCGTTACTGCGCTTAAGGGTAGCCGGAACGATGAAAATGACAAAATTAACGTTTTTGTTTTTTTTTAATTATAGAACTATTTGGAGTTTTCTGAATAAAACAAATCAAGTTTCACCCTTCTAAGTGTGTTTTTTATCGCTGAAAAGTTGAAGCGCCGCGCGAACGGTTGTAGCGACTTGGTGTGTCACCTCTGACAGCGCCGCTCGCTGGCTGCAAGCAGGGTATCTTTGCGGAATTAGACAGTGTTTTGTTTTCCAGCGTTGTATGGCTTCATCTCTGTGACAAGAGACTGTTCATATCGATAAACATAAACGCTGTACCGCGCGTGTTGACTTGTGTAGTTTGCTTTGTGTTGCTTAGCTGTTCAATTTTGCGTATTTGACGAATTTTGCTCACACCTGTTTTACGTATTTGGTTTGTGGATATCAATATGCCCCGTTTCAGCAATCGACTGTTTAAGAAAAGACACAATGAGTGAAAGAAGAAATCTTTTGTTGTTTCGAAGAGAGATGATGCTCAGACTGCTTGAGCGATTACTCCAAATGAATGAGATAGAACTTCTTCCTGTAAGAAACTTTGTGACAGCAAAGAAAAATTTGAAAACTATGAAAGTGACAGTAATGATGTGAATGAAGTAATTAACATTTCCTTGCTCTCTAATATTTTGAAATATTACGTATTATGCCAAGTTTGCAAAGAAAGAGGACTGGGATTGAAAATAACTTCACACATTCGTTTGGCATGTAAAATGTTATTGAAGTGTAACAAATGTGCTGCAAAAGTTTCGTTTTCTAATTGTAACAGCATGCCTCGTAGTGGTAATAGTTGAAAGAAGGTGTTTGATATAAACGTTGGGCTAGTATATGGCTTGCGTTGCATCGGCAAGGGCAGTTCTGCAGGGACAATGTTATGTGCAATTATGAACTTGCCAAAACCACCAACAAGTTGGGATTATATAATGAATTAGTGGTATCTTATGCTGAAGATATTGCTCAAGCAACAATCTAGAAAGCAGTTGAAGAAGCTGTGACAGATAATGGGAATTGTAGACATTTAACTGTTGCTTTAGATGGATCATGGCAACATAGAGGTCATAAATCTCTAAATGGAGTTGTGACAGCTATCAGGGGTTGCAAAGTAATTGATTTTGCTATTCTCTCAAAACATTGGAGATGTAAGGGCAATGCCACACAGTGAAAGTTGTGAAGCAAATTTTCACGGCACGAGTGGAGCGATGGAAGTAGAGGCAGTTAAAGCAACTTTTTTCACATCACAGGAGCGCTATAATGTAGGATACACTAACTATCTACGAGATGGTGCTTCTAAGGGATATAAGGTTGTAGAGGAACTCAAACCCTATGGAAATGAAATGGCATTAAAAAAAACAGGAGTGCATTGGACATGTGCAGAAGCGCATATGGGCTCGCTTGCGCAAGCTAAAACTAAAGTAGACATTAGGATCCCAGAAGCTTAGTGATGGTAAAACCCTTGAAGGAAGGCCGGCCGTGGTGGCCGAGCGGTTCTAAGCGCTACAGTTTGGAACCGCGCGACCGCTACTGTCGCAGGTTCGAATCCTGCCTCGGGCATGGATGTCTGTGATGTCCTTAGGTTAGTTAGGTTTAAGTTGTTCTGAGTTCTAGGGGACTGATGACCTCAGATGTTAAGTCCCATAGTGCTCAGAACCATTTTGAACCTTGAAGGAAGAGGAAGATTGACAGATAAAGCAATTGATAGATTGCAGAGGTATTATGGGTGTGCAATTAGGCAAAATACAAGAAGCATTGAACATATGAGGAGAGCAGTATGGGCGTTATTTTTTCATACTGCATCAACAAATGAGCACCCACAACGTGCAATGTGCCCCACAGGTGATGAATCATGGTGTAAGTACCAATCAGGAAAGGAATACGCCCACAAAAAAGTTTGCCAAATGCTATAATTTATTCAATTTATTCAATTTAGCAATATTCAGAGATTTATCACAGCCAAGTTTTTGGAAAATTGTTTACATGTGAAAACACAAAATTCAAATGAAAGTGTAAATAATTTAATTTTGATTAGGATTCCCAAAAGAGTGTTTGTACAGATAAAAACATTGCATTTTGGAGTGTATGATGCAGTGGCAACGTACAATGAAGGAAAGATTATCAAATGTGATGTGCTGAAACGTTTAGGTTTCCAACCAGGACACAACTCCATTTCCACAATGCGCCTAATTGATGAAGAAAGACTAAGAGGTGCGGGAAGAAGAGACAAAAGCCTAAAACATGCAGAAAAAGCGAAGAAAAGACCAATGGAAAGGAAACTAACACTGGAAAAAGAAGAGGATGCTGATAATCCATCATATGGGCAGGAATGTATTGAAAAACTTTGGAAGCCATTTTCCGTAACTTTCAAATTTTCATCTTTGAGGAACATTTTCTCAAATACTGCCAACAGTATACCAATGGAATTTATACACAGTATTGTTTTCTTCTTTTCCTTCATTTTTATAACAAATTGTAAAAGTATTGTATAATTCAAGAGTTATAGAAAAAAAGTGCATAATTTTAGAGAAAAAAATAAGCATGTTTAAAGAAATTGCAAAACAAAAACCATTAAATATTTCTTAACAAGGCTTTATAGCTTTGTAGAGAAATATTCACTGAACATGTAACCCAAATTTCAGAGCAATATGTTTAATCGTTTTAGAAAAAATGTTCCTTCTATTTTCTAAAATTAACATGGAGGAAATGGATCGTTCTGACTTCCCTTACGGAAACGATAAATGTGGAAGGCTGTAGACACTTTTAACGGCGTTGTGTATTGCAAACGGAAGAGGAACAATTTGGAGACGATGGTTGTTTGTATCATCTTGACATACCAGCCCTATCATAAGTCAGCAGGTGTTAGGTAATGGATTGGGACGATAACATTCTTGAAATGGGCTGTCCTTCTCCTGAATATCACCTGAACCCAGCGGAACACCTCTTGGTTTGGTCAGAACGTCGACTTCGCTCCGGACTATAGCGTCCGACATTACAATCTTCTCAGGTTTTGGGTTTTGAGAAAGAATTGGCTAACCATTCCTTCACATGGAGACACCTCATTGAAAGTGTTTCCAGCAGAGGTCAAACCGTGATAAAGGCGGAGAAAGGGTGGTTACAGTTCATATTAATGTCCACTAATTGATGTCCGGTCACTTCTGACTAGATAGTGTACCGAGAATCAGCCGATGCTTCCCTTTCATTTCTGTAATATTCACTACGACACAAACTGAACACAATACAAGACTACACTGTACAAACAATAATTACAGTCATGTCCTTGACGCAGGTGCATATTTGACGAATTTTCCTCAACAAATAACAGACTATTTACGTTAGCAGACGTAATTACGTTTCTCCTTCGCACAGTCTTGAAAATGGGTCGGCGCGTTCTGGTACGAGCTGGTGGCTAGACACTAAATACACCTTATGACAGAATAAATCAATCAGGCAGTAGTATCTCTGGCAGTTAGTGAGCTCCCTGATTAGCCTTGTGAACGACGAGTGGTGCGGTCTCTCCTCCAGAGACCCGCAGTATGCCGCCACAGGTTGCCGTTAGCCATGGCTACAAGAGATAACGATTTCGTATCTGACATCGTTTGACAAGAGGCCTATCTCTGTGTTATTATCACCATGCATCCATCCAATTAATTTAATATGGGAAGGGTATGCTGCATTGGACTGCACGAAAATGACTGGTCGTTCCGCCATTTCGTTGACTCCGTAGAGGCCTTGTCCCGTCGGCCAATGTTTTTTATTCTAGCGATAGGACCCAAATGATAGCGGAGCTTGGGAAGTATGTATTTCAATACAACACGTTTTAAACTAAGCGTATGTTATGATCTGACAGGATAGCAACGAATTTACGTGGGGACCTGACCTCTATTTTGGATAATGGCAAGATGTGTGTGACACGCGTTTTAATATTTTATGGGTTCTCCAGACTGCACCTTAAACTATTAGGTTGAAGGTTTCGGTGTATTACGGAGTGGCTGACGTATCTGTTTTTTGTTCAGCAATTCGACAGCCACAAACATTTGTTGTAGTACCTCTTTTTATTTCCATGTCAAGAAGTGTGTGTGTGAGCTCGTGCACGCGTTTGTATGTGTGTTTGTTTGACAAGAGGAAGTAACACTCTCGTAGGCAGATCTTTCTAAATTTTGCTATTATTTTCTGGCGTTGCGACATCTTGGGCTTCACCATAGTCGCATTTATCTTCTAATTCGTCTTTGAACCCTCATTTAGTTAGATCTGTTGTGGCTGGCGCTGCCCCCATTCTGATCAGAATTAGTGTTCTTCACATCGGCCAGCTTGTTCTATTGCCATCTTTTGTGAGGCAGTGTAGTCGTTTGGGGCCTCATTTAGCTCAGTCCTATAGAATCTCTTGCGGAGCTGAAGTCTGCCAGGCCCGCAGGAAGCAGTGTTAGGGGGTAGCGCTCATCGAAAGTGTGTTTAAGTTCTTCTGTGTGGTCGTGTGGAATACTGCGGGATTTAGGACCTGAGAATTTGGCCGCTTATGTAACTTCCCAAGAGGTGAGTTTTATGCATGTTCCTGTTAATATGCATCTGTCATTTAGGCTTGTATTTACTTTTTTGTCACATGCTGATCTGGACCGTAAGGGATGTGGATATTCCGTCGTAGAAAAGCAAAATGGTCTGCCACCCCATTTACTATTCACTAGTTTCCTCAAGGTGTTATTCTTGGCCGGAATCTCCTGGCTGGTCTTCTTGCAATAATATTTGTTTGTTTGTGGTCTGTCCAACAAGACACTCAAGTATATTGGTTGTTCTGTATGTTCCAGGTCACAACCATTCCAGGTGAGGATCCACTTTCTGTTTGTCAGCTTTGAGAGAAGATATAAGGTACTAACTTTAGTCCTCGAGTTGTTTTATTTTAGGGAATTCTCTTGTAATATTCAGACACGATGTTTAATGAATTTTCCAGTTTCCTTTCTACTTCTTCAAAGCTCTTTCCTTGTGCGTTAACAATCAGATCACCGTCATACAAGAAAGTATAGCAATATGGTCTGGTGTTGGTCATTTGCGTACAGACTAAATGGAAGGTGGGCCAGGACAGTACCTTGCGTGAGACCATTCTTTGTCGACGCCATCGATTTTTTCCTGCTCTACAGCATGCTGCAGAGAGGGTTGTTCTCTCACTACCATTTAATGCAGTGGGAGAATAGGTTTAGCCAACTAAAGCAGCACTGGCGAAAATTCGACTAATGTCTGCCATGCCAAGCCTATATAACTTCAGTCCATGGGCAGTAGCTGAAAGTTGGTTAACTATCAGGCTTCGGGATTTCTGCATTCCACGTTTGGAAAAAGGTCAAAAATTTTTTAGTTGGTTTATTGTCGTTAAAACAAGTTCGTATTTAATATTCCGACATCAATTATGCAATATTATAGACTGTCTCTGTTATCAAGTTCACACCCAAAAGCAGCCAGAAGATAGTTAGTCCGACCCAATATATTAAACGTCCTAGACAGTCACTTAGCCACGACAACTTGCGAGGTAACACATTCAGTCATTCAGTAGGTTTCACGTAAAGAAGAGCTCGCCATAATGTCTCGTTATCAGCACGAAACACGCCACATGAATGTTATGGAAGCCTTGAAATGTTCACACGTAAATATCTCCTTAAGCAAACCACTCACAAGGCTCAAACTTTCACAAATACTCCTCACTGTAGTCGCATATTGTCCGCGACGCAAGAACCAATCAAACGAGCGAATTCCGTCATTTTGGTACAAATTTGATGAGCGCGGTTTAACATGGGTGTTTACTAGGAGCCGACTCCCTCTCACCCATCTCGACTCATGAAGCTGAGGCACAAAGTGGTACCCCACGCACGGCAAATCCTGACTTCCTTTTGGTTTGTGTGTTAAGGAGCCAATCAGATCATCTCGAGCAGTTCCATACTCTCGGAGTTTCTAGCGTCAGCCAATGAAATTACCACAAGTAATTTAGACTAGAAATCTCGTCATTCCAAACCAAATAAATGAAAAAATACGATCCTGTCCACAAAATAAATTAATAACAAATTTAATACTCAGGGCCCTCTCGGGCTGCCTTTTACACAATCAATCTCCCTCGTTCACACGTCACACATTGGCCTACTGCACAACTTTTTCACGCACACATTTACGTAGTTTTACATAAAATATTATTTTCTCACTTTACGTATGTCCTCTCCACATCACTCGCAAAACCAAAACACGATGAAATAATAATTTTCCAAAGTACTTTTAATTACCTCAGAAATCTGTGGTAACGAAACTAAAGATAATTTCAGAAAATTAGATTATATGGACCTATCCTCTTAGTTGTAGTTTCGGTTTTTTTCCATAACTGTCCTTTAACCTATTTAATAATCCACTATGCAGACGAAACTAGCAAAACAGATCAATCACTAACACCACATGAAATTTTCAAGCAATGACAACCAATGCCAATAATTACAACTCTAATGAAGTCTGTCTCTTTTCCTTTCGGTATGACGAAGGAGTCTTGTAATGTACTGCAGACTGGGGCTTTCGCGTGTCTGGCGAAAGGAGAGACACACCAGGGACCATAACTGGTTGTAAACACTTTTTCTGTTGAAAGCCAAAGCCCCAGCCAAGTAGTAGAAGAGAAGAGTCGTCTGGCATCGAAATGCAGCAGGAAGGACTAACGAGGCTGGCCAGCTCACCATAAAGCTAAGAAAAATGAATCCCTTTTAGCGAAGATAAAGCTCTGAAAGACAGGAGAAATCATAACGCTGCTAGCTTGGGACCATCCATTACACCTACAAGAAGGCCAGTTGAAATCTTGTAAGGAGATCTGTAATTGGCTAAGAATAATTACTTTGGCACCATGGAAGAGTTCCCAGTGCCTGTGTGTGTGGATTCATTCTCGTTGGCCTTAATGAGAAATCTCTTGCATAGTGAGGGAGATCTTCTGCCTTCTACCCCACATCAAGGAAGAAATGTACTTCATTGACTAACGAAGCAGATTCCGTATGAGTGGGAAATCTGTTAGTATCTTAACAAAATTATAGTTGGTCGGAATTCGTAAGGTCTGTTGCAGTTTGCCAGCAAGATTCTCGTGCTCTCAGGATCAGTTAAGATTTTTAGAAGCGAGTCAGCTAATACTGTATCTCTAGAGGTCACAGAGAACACTTGTGGCGAACATTTTTTTCCGGGACATTGGAGAGCTACAGAGTGAGATGTCTCCAACTTACAACAGATCCTAGATGCCGGAGTTAAGCTTAGAACTGGTAGCTATTACTGCAGCCGTCTTCCACTCTCATACATCATTAGACTGCTAAGAATAGGCGGTATTTGCATTCATCGAGACGAGGTGTTAGTAAAGTCACTTATTTTGCATCAAAGTATCGTTTCGCTGATTTAGTTTTCAGGAACAGCTAGCTGCCATCGCTATGTCCTTAAGCAAGCGTATTGGCATATGTTTATGCTTTTACAGGTTCTGTCTGTAACTCATTAGCTTATTCCACAGTCATTGAACATACACTACTGGAAATTGAAATAAGAACACCGTGAATTCATTGTCCCAGGAAGGGGAAACTTTATTGACACATTCCTGGGGTCAGATACATCACATGATCACACTGACAGAACCACAGGCACATAGACACAGGCAACAGAGCATGCACAATGTCGGCACTAGTACAGTGTATATCCACCTTTCGCAGCAATGCAGGCTGCTATTCTCTCATGTAGACGATCGTAGACATGCCGGATGTAGTCCTGTGGAACGGCTTGCCATGCCATTTCCACCTGGACCCTCAGTTGGACCAGCGTTCGTGCTGGACGTGCAGACCGCGTGAGACGACCCTTCATCCAGTCCCAAACATGCTCAATGGGGGACAGATCTGGAGATCTTGCTGGCCAGGGTAGTTGACTTACACCTTCTAGAGCACGTTGGGTGGCACGGGATACATGCGGACGTGCATTGTCCTGTTGGAACAGCAAGTTCCCTTGCCGGTCTAGGAATGGTAGAACGATGGATTCGATGACGGTTTGGATGTACCGTGCACTGTTCAGTGTCCCCTCGACGATCACCAGAGGTGTACGGCCAGTGTAGGAGATCGCTCGCCACACCATGATGCCGGGTGTTGGCCCTGTGTGCCTCGGTCGTATGCAGTCCTGATTGTGGCGCTCACCTGCACGGCGCCAAACACGCATACGACCATCATTGGCACCAAGGCAGAAGCGACTCTCATCGCTGAAGCCGACACGTCTCCATTCGTCCCTCCATTCACGCCTGTCGCGACTCCACTGGAGGCGGGCTGCACGATGTTGGGGCGTGAGCGAAAGACGGCCTAACGGTATGCGGGACCGTAGCCCAGCTTCATGGAGACGGTTGCGAATGGTCCTCGCCGATACCCCAGGAGCAACAGTGTCCCTAATTTGCTGGGAAGTGGCGGTGCGGTCCCCTACGGCACTGCGTAGGATCCTACGGTCTTGGCGTGCATCCGTGCGTCGCTGCGGTCCGGTCCCAGGTCGACGGGCACGTGCACCTTCCGACGACCACTGGCGACAACATCGATGTACTGTGGAGACCACACGCCCCACGTGATGAGCAATTCGGCGGTACGTCCACCTGGCCTCCCGCATGTCCACTATACGCCCTCGCTCAAAGTCCGTCAACTGCACATACGGTTCACGTCCACGCTGTCGCGGCATGCTACCAGTGTTAAAACTGCGATGGAGCTCCGTATGCCACGGCAAACTGGCTGACACTGACGGTGCGGTGCACAAATGCTGCGCAGCTAGTGCCATTCGACAACACCGCGGTTCCTGGTGTGTCCGCTGTGCCGTGCGTGTGATCATTGCTTGTACAGCCCTCTCGCAGTGTCCGGAGCAAGTATGGTGGGTCTGACACACCGGTGTCAATGTGTTCTTTTTTCCATTTCCAGGAGTGTATATGCAGCCATCGTTTTATGTCTTTTTTACCATGTAGCGACCCATCTTTGCCAATGCTATTGTATGTATATTCTTTATTTTGTTTATTTGATAATTGATTATATTTTTGATTCAGTGGAGAAAACATTTTTGATCTCTCTTAGCAATAAATTAGACTCTTATATTGATCCTTAGTTTATTTTTGTACATTGATGGATAACATTATCACTGTATCAGTGTGAGATGTGGCACCGATATTTTCATCCTTATCGGGCTATCCCTGGTAACTTATTAGATAAGGCATTCTTCATTGTACTATCTTGTATTTTTTTTAATATGCATTATCTCATGAGGAATATGGTAACCAGAATCGGACACGACAAAGAGACACTGGCCAGCCGGCCGAGGTCATCGACAGTGACCTGCCAAAAACAACGGAAAGACAACAACAGCGATGGACGGACAATAAAGACAACATGGCAGAATGACAAAACTGGAGAATGAGCCAGATCTAGAGCCTAGACGTAGCAATATGAGGACACACACAACTACGAGTACAATGAACGATACGAGAGCACAGTCGGAACACGACTGAGGTCAAGGTCCCTGCGCTGCTAGCTTTAAGCATGACCGTGAGCGCCGACAGGTTAGCGTGGGGGGCGTGGCCCTCACATAGCGATGAAGCGGCGACAGCAGCGCTCACAAATTTTAGGAGAGCTGCCTAGCATCTGTCATCTAGGTCCACGCATTCTGGCAGGCTTTCAAGCTTGTTGGGCCGGAATACCAGCGGGAGTTATCTATCACAGTAGGTCACTGCGGACGGATTCTGTAGCATCTCAGGAGTACGCTAGATTTTTCAGCCGGCACAGGTTAACACTGACGGCATAGGAGCGCTACTGGGCAGTAGACTTTTCCAGTTTTCAATAGTTCTACTTTCGTTGATTCCCTTCACACCTTTGAGATTTTGTACGTATATACACTCCTGGAAATTGAAATAAGAACACCGTGAATTCATTGTCCCAGGAAGGGGAAACTTTATTGACACATTCGTGGGGTCAGATACATCACATGATCACACTGACAGAACCACAGGCACATAGACACAGGCAACAGAGCATGCGCAATGTCGGCACTAGTACAGTGTATATCCACCTTTCGCAGCAATGCAGGCTGCTATTCTCCCATGGAGACGATCGTAGAGATGCTGGATGTAGTCCTGTGGAACGGCTTGCCATGCCATTTCCACCTGGAGCCTCAGTTGGACCAAAGTTCCTGCTGGACGTGCAGACCGCGTGAGACGACGCTTCATCCAGTCCCAAACATGCTCAATGGGGGACAGATCCGGAGATCTTGCTGGCCAGGGTAGTTGACTTACACCTTCTAGAGCACGTTGGGTGGCACGGGATACATGCGGACGTGCATTGTCCTGTTGGAACAGCAAGTTCCCTTGCCGGTCTAGGAATGGTAGAACGATGGGTTCGATGACGGTTTGGATGTACCGTGCACTGTTCAGTGTCCCCTCGACGATCACCAGAGGTGTACGGCCAGTGTAGGAGATCGCTCGCCACACCATGATGCCGGGTGTTGGCCCTGTGTGCCTCGGTCGTATGCAGTCCTGATTGTGGCGCTCACCTGCACGGCGCCAAACACGCATACGACCATCATTGGCACCAAGGCAGAAGCGACTCTCATCGCTGAAGACGACACGTCTCCATTCGTCCCTCCATTCACGCCTGTCGCGACACCACTAGAGGCGGGCTGCACGATGTTGGGGCGTGAGCGGAAGACGGCCTAACGGTGTGCGGGACCGTAGCCCAGCTTCATGGAGACGGTTGCGAATGGTCCTCGCCGATACCCCTGGAGCAACATTGTCCGTAATTTGCTGGGAAGTGGCGGTGCGATCCCCTACGGCACTGCGTAGGATCCTACGGTCTTGGCGTACATCCGTGCGTCGCTGCGGTCCGGTCCCAGGTCGACGGGCACGTGCACCTTCCGACGACCACTGGCGACAACATCGATGTACTGTGGAGACCACACGCCCCACGTGTTGAGCAATTCGGCGGTACGTCCATCCGGCCTCCCGCATGCCCACTATACGCCCTCGCTCAAAGTCCGTCAACTGCACATACGGTTCACGTCCACGCTGTCGCGGCATGCTACCAGTGTTAAAGACTGCGATGGAGCTCCGTATGCCACGGCAAACTAGCTGACACTGACGGCGGCAGTGCACAAATGCTGCGCAGCTAGCGCCATTCGACGGCCAACACCGCGGTTCCTGGTGTGTCCGCTGTGCCGTGCACAGCCCTCTCACAGTGTCCGGAACAAGTATGGTGGGTCTGACACACCGGTGTCAATGTGTTCTTTTTTCCATTTCCAGGAGTGTAGATAGCGGTTAACTAGTTGCAAAATCGATTGTTTGTGAACATATTCTGTCTATCGAAAAGCTATACTTGGTCGATGACGTCAATCTACACTTCAAAATATCACTTTTCACACCATCACGAGAGCAGCTACAACATTCTATATTATAGACTGTTATTCGCTTAGTGTCCTGCATTCAATTAGAATATAAATATCAGATTTGCTTATCTATAGCATTACTTTTTTCTGGAGCTCAATATTATCTGCTTCCAGCTAAAGATGGCGTAGTTGGAGACTTAATAGCCTCATGCCACGTGGAGCTGCGTCATTCACGTGTATTCAGGGGATTCTTTGATGGCACTGATCATTATTTAATCTGCAGTAAAATTGGGATTGTGAGGCTGAAAGTGAAGGAGGTCAGGTCCATAGGTAGGAGGATAAGAGTGGAGAAACTTCAGGATAAGGAAATTAGGCACAAGTACATAACAGCGATCTCAGAAAGGTACCAATTAGTTGAATGTAGTCAATTACAGTACTCAACTACAGGTCGAAGAAGCGTATTGTGAAGCACTTATTTCATAGATGCATTACATCTTCTTAATATTGTCCTTATAAGTCTCAGTCTAGCATCTGATTTTCTTACAATTTATTTTATGCTGTCATTCCACTCTAGATCGCTCCGGATGTTTACTTCTGGATATTTTACCTGCGGCAGTTACTGTTTCCAGCGATTTATTGCCTCTAGCGTAGTCGAACAGAAGTGAATCTCTTCGACTAATTTCGAGCTTAGTGCCTGTTCCTTCCCTCACATAGACTGAACGGTCTCCAGAGATTAATTTTAACTTTTGTGTAATAGAATTTTTATGTTCTTCACAAACTTGAACGCCCTATAAACTTTTTCACACCAATTAAGACCAAAGAAGCGTAGTGTTTTCCTAATGTACTTCTGACCAAAAAGCGATACTGGTAGCTGGAGTCCAAGGTTTGGGGATATTTCCATAGAAATTTTGATCCCCTGACACATATTTCTTTACATTTAACTGAGAAGTGAAATATCAGATTTCACAGATTTAACTTTAAAATTTTTTTGATACAACGAAATATCCACTGCAGTTCTTCACGCATTTCGCTGCAGACTTCTGCTGTTGCAGCTACCTACAGACAACAGCATCGTCTACGAATAGCCGGCCGGCCGCTGGGGCCGAGCGGTTCAAGGCGCTTCAGTCCGGAACCGCGCTGCTGCTACTGTTGCAGGTTCGAATCCTGCCTCGAGTATGGATGAGTGTTATGTCCTTAGGTTAGTTCAAAGTCTATGTTAAGCCGCATGGTGCTTGGAGCCATTTTGAATGAATAGTCTCGCGGGGCCTCGAACTTTACCTACTAGATCATTAATATAAACTGTAAATAGTAGCGGCTCCAAAAAGCTCCCTGTGGATTCTTCCGAGTTTACATTTGTGTATTTTGTTCCACTGAGAGCGTCGTACTGAGTTCTATCTGCAAGGGAGTCGTATCTAACCTCAAATCTGGCCCGATACTCGATACTCTCATATTTGATTTGCTAACGAGAGTGTGAAACTGTGTCGAAAACTTCCGGAAGTCAAAAACCACGGTATCAACTTGTGCACTTTTGTCTGCGGTGCTCTGGGCCTCATGGACGGACAGAACGAGAGCTGAGTTTCGCGAGATCTCTCTGTTTGTCAAATCTATGTTGATTTTTTACAAAGGAGAACATCTACATCTACATTTATACTCCGCAAGCCACCCAACGGTGTGTGGCAAAGGGCACTTTACGTGCCACTCTCATTACCTCCCTTTCCTGTTCCAGTCGCGTATGTTTCGCGGGAAGAACGATAGTCTGAAAGCCTCCGTGCGCGCTCTAATCTATCTAATTTTACATTCGTGATCTCCTTGGGAGGTGTAAGTAGGGGGAAGCAATATATTCGATACCTCATCCAGAAACGCACCCTCTCGAATCCTGGCGAGCAAGCTACACCGATATGCAGAGCGCCTCTCTTACAGAGTCTGCCATTTTAGTTTGCTAAACATCTCCGTAACGCTTTCACGGTTACCAAATAACCCTGTGACAAAACGCGCCGCTCTTCTTTGGATCTTCTCTATCTCCTCCGTCAACCCGATCTGGTACGGATCCCACACTGATGAGCAATACTCAAGTATAGGTCGAACGAGTGTTTTGTAAGCCACCTCCTTTGTTGATGGACTACATTTTCTAAGGACTCTCCCAATGAATCTCAACCTGGTACCCGCTGTACCAACAATTAATTTTATATGATCATTCCACTTCAAATCGTTCCGCACTCATACTAACAGATATTTTACAGAAGTAACTGCTACCAGTGTTTGTTCCGCTATCATATAATCATACAATAAAGGATCCTTCTTTCTATGTATTCGCAATACATTACATTTGTCTATGTTAAGGGTCAGTTGCCACTCCCTGCACCAGGTGCCTATCCGCTGCAGATCTTCCTGCATTTCGCTACAATTTTCTAATGCTGCATCATCCGTGAAAAGCCGCATGGAACTTCCGACACTATCTACTAGGTCATTTATATATATATATATATATATATATATATATATATATATATATATATATATATATATATTGTGAAAAGCAATGGTCCCATAACACTCCCCTGTGGCACGCCAGAGGTTACTTTAACGTCTGTAGACGTCTCTCCATTGATAACAACATGCTGTGTTCTGTTTGCTAATAACTCTGCAATCCAGCCACACAGCTGGCCTGATATTCCGTAGGCTCTTACTTTGTTTATCAGGCGACAGTGCGGAACTGTATCGAACGCCTTCCGGAAGTCAAGGAAAATAGCATCTACCTGGGAGCCTGTATCTAATATTTTCTGGGTCTCATGAACAAATAAAGCGAGTTGGGTCTCACACGATCGCTGTTTCAGGAATCCATGCTGAATCCTACAGAGTAGATTCCGGGTTTCCAAAAACGACATGATACTCGAGCAAAAAACATGTTCTAAAATTCAGATCGACGTCAGAGATATAGGTCTATAGTTTCACGCATCTGCTCCACGACCCTTCTTGAAGACTGGGACTACCTGTGCTCTTTTCCAAACATTTGGAACCTTCCGTTTCTCTAGAGACTTGCTGTTAGTAGGGGGGCAAGTTCTTTCGCGTACTCTGTGTAGAATCGAATTGGTATCCTGTCAGGTCCAGTGGACTTTCCTCTGTTGAGTGATTCCCGTTGCTTTTCTATTCCTTGGACACTTATTGATGTTAGCCATTTTTCGTTTGTGCGAGGATTTAGAGAAGGAACTGCAGTGCGGTCTTCCTCTGTAAAACAGCTTTGGAAAAAGGTGTTTAGTATTTCAAATTTACGCGTATCATCCTCTGTTTAAATGCCATCATCATCCCGGAGTGTCTGGATATGCTGTTTCGAGCCACTTACTGATTTAACGTAAGACCAGAACTTCCGAGGATTTTCTGTCAAGTCGGTACATAGAATTTTACTTTCGAATTCACTGAACGCTTCACGCACAGCCCTCCTTACGCTAACTTTGACATCGTTTAGCTTCTGTTTGTCTGAGAGGTTTTGGCTGCGTTTACACTTGGAGTGAAGGTCTCTTTGCTTTCGCAGTAGTTTCCTAACTTAGTTGTTGAACCACGGTGGGTTTTCCCGTCCCTCACAGTTTTACTCGGCACGTACCTGTCTAAAACGCATTTTACGATTGCCTTTAACTTTTTCCATAAACACTCATTATTGTCAGTGTCGGAACAGAAATTTTCGTTTTGATCTGTTAGGTAGTCTGAAATCTGCCTTCTATTACTCTTGCTAAACAGATAAACCTTCCTCCCTTTTTTTTATATTCCTATTAACTTCCATATTCAGGGATGCTGCAACGGCCGTATGATCACTTATTCCTTGTTCTGCACATACAGAGTCGAAAAGTTCGGGTCTGTTTGTTATCAGTAGGTCCAAGATGTTATCTCCACGAGTCGGTTCTCTGTTTAATTGCTCGACGTAATTTTCGGATAGTGCACTCAGTATAATGTCACTCGATGCTCTGTCCCTACCACCCGTCCTAAACATCTGAGTGTCCCACTCTACATCTGGTAAATTGAAATCTCCACCTAAGACTATAACATGCTGAGGAAATTTATGTGAAATGTATTGCAGATTCTTTCTCAGTTGTTCTGCCACTAATGCTGCTGAAACGGGAGGTCGGTAAAAGGAGCCAATTATTAACCTAGCTCGGTTGTTGAGTGTAACCTCCACCCATAATAATTCACAGGAACTGTCCACTTCTACTTCACTACAGGATAAACTACTACTAACAGCGACGAACACTCCACCACCGGTTGCATGCAATCTATCCTTTCTAAACACCTTCTCTGCCTTTGTAAAAATTTCCGCAGAATTTATCTCTGGCTTCAGCCAGCTTTCTGTACCTATAACGATTTCAGCTTCGGTGATTTCTACCAGCGCTTGAAGTTCCGGTATTTTACCAATGCGTGAGCGTACAACATGTTACGTAATTCCACAACAGAACGACTTCAACGATGTTGTTGCTGTTGTTGTGGTCTTCAGTCCAGAGACTGGTTTGATGCTGCTCTCAATGCTAATCTATCCTGTGGAAGCTCCTTCATCTCCCAGAACCCACTGCAACCCACATCCTTCCGAATCTGCTTAGTGTATTCATCTCTTGGTCCCCCTCTACGATTTTTACCCTCCACGCTGCCCTCCAATGCTAAATTTGTGATCCCTACCAACCGATCCCTTCTTCTAGTCAAGTTGTGCCACAAACTTCTCTTCTCCCCAATCCTATTCAAAACCTCCTCATTACATACGTGATCTACCCACCTAATCTTCAACATTCTTCTGTAGCACCTCATTTCGAAAGCTTCTATTCTCTTCTTGTCTAAGCTATTTATCGTCCACGTTTCATTTCCATACATGGCTACACTCCATTTAAATGTTTTGAGAAACGACTTCCTGACACTTACATCAATACTCGATGTTAACAAATTTCGCATTACTTGCCATTGCCAGTCTTCATTTTATATCCTCTCTACTTCGACAATCTTCAGTTATTTTGCTCCCCAAATAGCAAAACTCCTTTACTACTTTAAGTGTCTCATTTCCGAATCTAATTCCCAAGCATCACCAGACTTAATTCGACTACATTCCATTATCCTTGTTTTGCTTTTGTTGATGTTCTTCTTATATCCTCCTTTCAAGACACTAACCATTCCATTCAACTGCTCTTCCAAGTCCTTTGCTGTCTCTGACGGAATTACAATGTCATCGGCGAACCTCAAAGTTTTTATTTCTTCTCCATGGATTCTAATACCTACTCCAAATTTTTCTTTTGTTTCCTTTACTGCTTGCTCAATACACAGATTGAATAACATCAGGGATATGCTACAACCCTGTCTCACTCCCTTCCCACCCACTGCGTCCCTTTCATGCTCCTCGACTCTTATAATTGCCATCTGGTTTCTGTACAAATTGTAAATAGCCCTTCGCTCCCTGTATTTTACCCCAGCCACCTTTAGATATTGAAAGAGAGTATTCCAGTCAACATTGTCAAAAGTCTACAAATGCTAGAAAAGTAGGTTTGCCTTTCCTTAATCTTTCTTCTAAGATAAGTCGTAAGGTCAGTATTGCCTCAAGTGTTCCAACATTCCTACGGAATCCAAACTGATCTTCCCCGAGGTCGGCTTCTACCAGTTTTTCCATTCGTTTGTAAAGAATTCGTGTTAGTATTCTGCACCTGTGACTTATTAAACTGATAGTTCGGTAATTTTCACATCTGTCAACACCTGCTTTCTTTGGTATTGGAATTATTATATTCTTCTTGAAGTCTGAGGGTATTTCGTCTGTCTGGTACATATTGCTTACCAGATGGTAGAGTTTTGTCAGGACTGGCACTCCCAAGGCCGTCAGTAGTTCCAATGGAATGTTGTCTACTCCTGGGCCCTTATTTCGACTCAGGTCTTTCAGTTCTCTGCCAAACTCTTCACGTAGTAACGTATCTCCCATTTCATCTTCATCTACATCCTCTTCCATTTCCATAATATTGTCCTCAAGTACATCGCCCTTGTATAGACGCTCTATATACTCCTTCCACCTTTCTGCCTTCCCTTCTTTGCTTAGAACTGGGTTTCCATCTGAGCTCTTGATATTCATGCAGGTGGCTCTCTTTTCTCCAAAGGTCTCTTTAATTTTCCTGTAGGCAGTATCTATCTTACCCCTAGTGAGATAAGCCTCCACGTCCTTACATTTGTCCTCTAGCCATGCCTGCTTAGCCATTTAGCACTTCCTGTCGATCTCATTTTTGAGACATTTGTGTTCCTTTTTGCCTGCTTCATTTACTGCATTTTTATATTTTTCCTTTCATCAATTAAATTCAATATTTCTTCTGTTACCCAAGGATTTATATTAGCCCTAATTTTTACATACTTGATCTTCTGCTGCCTTCACTACTTGATCCCTCAGAGCTACCCATTCGTCTTCTACTGTATTTCTTTCCCCCATTCCTGTCAATTGTTCCCTTATGCTCCCCCTGAAACTCTATACGACCTTTGGTTTAGTCAGTTTATCCAGGTCCCATCTCCTTAAAGTCCCACCTTTTTGCAATTTCTTAAGTTTTAATCTAAAGTTCATAACCAATAGATTGTGGTCAGAGTCCACATCTGCCCCTGGAAATTTCTTACAATTTAAAACCTGGTTCCTAAATCTCTTTCTTACCATTATATAGTCTATCTGATATCATTTAGTATCTCCAGGATTCTTCCATGTATACAACCTTCTTTTATGATTCTTGAACCAAGTGTTAGCTATGATTAGGTTATGCTCTGTGCAAAATTCTGAGAGACGGCTTCCTCTTTCATTTCTTAGCCCCAATCCATATTCATCTACTATGTTTCCTTCTCTCCCTTTCCCTACTGTCGAATTTCAGTCACCCATGACTATTAAATTTTCGTCTCCCTTCACTACCTGAATAATTTATTTTATCGCATCATACATTTCTTCAATTTCTTCGTCATGTGCAGAGCTAGTTGGCATATAAACTTGTACTACTGTTGTAGGCATGGCCTTCGTGTCTGTTTTGGCCACTATAATACGTTCACTATGCTGTTTGTAGTAGCTTACCAGCACTCCTATTTTCTATTCTTTATTAAACCTACTCCTGCATTATCCCTATTTTATTTTGTATTTATAACCCTGTATTCACCTGACCAAAACTCTTGTTCCTCCTGCCACCGAACTTCACTAATTCCCACTATATCTAACTTTAACCTATCCATTTCCCTTTTTAAATTTTCTAACCTACCTGTCCAATTAAGGGATCTCACATACCACGCTCCTATCCGTAGAACACCAGTTTTCTTTCTCCTGATAACGATGTCCTCTTGAGTAGTCCCCGCCCGGAGATCCGAATGGGGACTATTTTACCTCTGGAATATTTTACCCAAGAGGACGCCATCATCATTTAATCATACAGTAAAGCTGCATGCCCTCGGGAAAAATTACGGCTGTAGTTTCCCCTTGCTTTCAGCCGTTCGCAGTACCACAACAGCAAGGCCGTTTTCGTTAATGTTACAAGGCCAGATCAGTCAATCATCCAGACTGTTGCCCCTGCAACTACTGAAAAGGCTGCTGCCCCTCTTCAGGAACCACACGTTTGTCTGGCCTGTCAACAGATACCCCTCCGTTGTGGTTGCACCTACGGTACGGCTATCTGTATCGTTGAGGCACGCAAGCCTCCCCACCAATGGTAAGGTCCATGGTTCATGGGGGGAGGACTTCAGCGATATAGGCCTATAATTATTAGTGTCTTTCTTGTACAATGGGAATGACCGGGACTTTTCCCAGTTGCTAGGTATCTTTCGTTGCTCCTGTGACCTAAGATAAACTAGTGGGAATTTGGGGTATAATCGGGTATGCGATGAAAAGGTGATCCTTCATATTTCTGTTAACGAGTTGAATACATTATTTTTTCGCTGTTAGACCACGAAGACAGCAGTCATCATTAGTACCGGCATGAGGCTTGGTAGTGTCAAACGCGCTGTTGTTTGTTGTTTAGCAAAACAATGGTTCCCATGTCTCTGAGCACCATGGGACTTAACTTCTGAGGTCAGCAGTCCACTAGAACTTGGAACTACTTAAACCTAACGACATCACACACATCCATTCCCGAGGCAGGATTCGAACCTGCGACCGTAGCGGTCGCTCGGTTCCAGACTGTAGCGCTTAGAATCACTCGACCACTCCGGCCGGCTGTCGTTCAACAAAATAATTTGTTAGATTTCTGTGCTTGTGTATCTTACTCTGTGATATTTTGTGTTCAACAAGGAACTTATTACAAGTTATTTTATTACAAGGTGAAACATGTAATACAATGAATAACACTTTTAACAGGCTTTATGAAAATATGCCATAATAAACAATTCGTTTGTGATGGGACCTTCAAACGCTTTATACGGTCATGAAATAAAAGCATATCTTAACAGCCACCCAGAAAGAGCGGCGACCAAGTACCACATAGCTCAGTTGCTCGGACTTGCATATAATGGAACAGCAACAATTCAAAATGACCTACCTTGGTTTAAAAAACAAAAGACAGACATTTTACAGCTTATGCAACTGCGTTAGGTGAATAGGAGTTTCATCATCAGGTACGTCAAAAAATATAATACCAGATTCCCAGAACACAACAGAATCAGTTACTGCTTCTTCTCCACTTCCTGGTCCCTTGGTCCGTCGAATGAAGTGCAGACACTGTCTTGATTCGCTGTATCGCCGAAGAGTAAATAGCCAGTTCCTCATTGCGAGAGACCATCATGAACGTGGTGAGGAGGAAAATGGGCCATGATCACGGAGTCTCCCTGCAGAAATGAACTGAATTTAACAAAACCATCCTCCCGGCAGTTTTTTTCCTTTTTTTTTTTAAAAAAAAGATTCGAGTCTGGGCCTAAATTATTAGTGTCTTTCTTGTACAATGGGAATGACCGGGACTTTTCCCAGTTGCTAGGTATCTTTCGTTGCTCCTGTGACCTAAGATAAACTAGTGGGAATTTGGGGTATAATCGGGTATGCGATGAAAAGGTGATCCTTCATATTTCTGTTAACGAGTTGAATACATTATTTTTTCGCTGTTAGACCACGAAGACAGCAGTCATCATTAGTACCGGCATGAGGCTTGGTAGTGTCAAACGCGCTGTTGTTTGTTGTTTAGCAAAACAATGGTTCCCATGTCTCTGAGCACCATGGGACTTAACTTCTGAGGTCAGCAGTCCACTAGAACTTGGAACTACTTAAACCTAACGACATCACACACATCCATTCCCGAGGCAGGATTCGAACCTGCGACCGTAGCGGTCGCTCGGTTCCAGACTGTAGCGCTTAGAATCACTCGACCACTCCGGCCGGCTGTCGTTCAACAAAATAATTTGTTAGATTTCTGTGCTTGTGTATCTTACTCTGTGATATTTTGTGTTCAACAAGGAACTTATTACAAGTTATTTTATTACAAGGTGAAACATGTAATACAATGAATAACACTTTTAACAGGCTTTATGAAAATATGCCATAATAAACAATTCCTCACATTCATTCTTTACAGATGAGGTACAGTTGGGGTAAACCGGGTAGAAAGAAAAGAATAGGGTAGAACCGAAACTTTCTAATGTTACCTCATGTCTTCATTACACGTAATTTATATGTGTGATAGGGAAGAAGTATATGCTTTTAACGGTACGCTACTTTTGCATACATATTTTAATAAAAGTTTAATAATTACACACAAAAATTACTATTATTTTGCGAGAATGTCTAGATTATTTTTGTCACAAATAATTGGACTAATTATCTCTTACCGATTTTCGTTTGTGATGGGACCTTCAAACGCTTTATACGGTCATGAAATAAAAGCATATCTTAACAGCCACCCAGAAAGAGCGGCGACCAAGTACCACATAGCTCAGTTGCTCGGACTTGCATATAATGGAACAGCAACAATTCAAAATGACCTACCTTGGTTTAAAAAACAAAAGACAGACATTTTACAGCTTATGCAACTGCGTTAGGTGAATAGGAGTTTCATCATCAGGTACGTCAAAAAATATAATACCAGATTCCCAGAACACAACAGAATCAGTTACTGCTTCTTCTCCACTTCCTGGTCCCTTGGTCCGTCGAATGAAGTGCAGACACTGTCTTGATTCGCTGTATCGCCGAAGAGTAAATAGCCAGTTCCTCATTGCGAGAGACCATCATGAACGTGGTGAGGAGGAAAATGGGCCATGATCACGGAGTCTCCCTGCAGAAATGAACTGAATTTAACAAAACCATCCTCCCGGCAGTTTTTTTCCTTTTTTTTTTTTAAAAAAAGATTCGAGTCTGGGCCTAAACCATAGAAACAGTCAGCAGAATTTGAAGACCAATGAAGCAAACAGCTCTTCTGATGATAAAAATAAAGTGCCTTGTCTTCTTTGCAAAGAGACCTACCCCACAAGGACATCAGGTGATTGGGTAAAGTATTTTAAATGTCTGGAGTGGACTCATGAGCATTGTACAGGGTAGATTTAATATTACTTGCATGAGTATCGATGTGTTCCATGCCCCAGACGGAAAATGTAACATTGCCCCTCTGTACCCCACAGAGTACCTGCTTTTACCCCAAATTATAGGGTACAACCAGTGCTGAGTGATATTAAATGTAACGTAAATTATCAAAAAGAAGTCCTCACAGTTAAAATATGTTATTTATGCCTTGTTTATATTTTTCCAAAAATGAAAATTGTCATCATTATCTAGCTTTCTCCTTAACTACACGATTATACCACAACTTTCTCCACTGTTAAAGGAGAGCAAGCCCTTTCGCACATCTCTGTAGAACCTTACAGGCATCTCATCTAGTCTAGTTGCCTGTCCACTGTTGAGCGTTTTCAGTTCATTTTCGTTGCCGCGATCTCTTATCTCAACAACTACAATTCGTGCGACGACTGAGAAAAGGAACAATATTACGGTCTTCCGCCGAGAAACAATGTCGAATGAGAGAATTCAGTATTTCGGCCTTTTCTCGGTCATCTTCTTTTTCGGTGTCCGTGTCGTCATTTTTTCGTAACACTTTCAACTATGCAGTTCGCTGTACACTTCCGTGACAGTCTCACGCTGACTACAAAACGAATCGTGCAGCTCGGGTGCGATTAACTGTAACGATCATTCGGCGGATGGACGATTCGCTCACACGGGTGGGAATTCGGATGTAAAATGGCACCCCGCCCAATTTGCGTCACTGGCTCCTGCAATCGGACAGGAGCACCCGGCGCAGAGCTTTTGGACGTTCGCGCAAAGGGTCGAGTCGGGAGCACCGTGGCACAGTGTCGTGTAACGTCAGCGCGCGGGCTGCCCTGTAATTGAAGCGGACGCCACGGCTCGCGGGCTCCGGTCGCGGCGGCCTCTAATCAAGCGCTGCTGATGAAGTGAACTGTTGCCGCGGATTAATTTGAGGCCGCCACAAGCAGCCGATTGATTGAGTCAATTAGCTGCCTTCTTCGCGGATAGAGACAGCTCGCTGCCCCCGCAATCAGGCCCGTCATTGAGGCAAGATGCGCTGCTGCCTGCACCCACCGAGCCGCCACCTATTAGTTTTACGCGCCTGTGGCCGCCTTTGGGCGCAGCCGACCGGCGCTGATGGCGTTGAGCTGCTGATTAATGGCGCTGCGAGAGAGCCGAGCTGCGAGAGGCGCCCTCCGTGGTTTGCGGATTACAGCGCACGTGTTGCTGCCCGCGCTCGTAACCGACGAATACAGGGATGAGTTTCCCGGAAAGCTACTGCCGTCACTTTGATGTTTGGGTTAGAAGCTGATCTGCCACCTCAATGTACATGACGTTTTTAAAATCTTCATATTGACCAACTGGGATCATGTAACAATCTGACCTTCTTATCTTTCGTTATAGTTTCGTATTTTTCCGTACTCCCTCATATTCTCCCCATGTAGTCTTTTCCTTTTTTCTGCCCAAGTTGTTAGTCATTTTATATTTTTTGTGCCAGGAAAGAACTCAAAATTCAATAGCGTATACTTGCAAATGCTTCTGTAAGTTATTTCACTTTCTTTGATGTTGTTTACTTCTAGTTCTTTTCTTACTTACATTCAGGTGGCAGACGTCACGTGATACCTCCTAATATCGTGTCGGACCTACTTTTGCCAGCCATAGTGCAACAACTCGACGTGGCGTAGACTCAACAATATTCAGTAATGCTGCCACTACTATTTTTTAATTTTTTTTAATAATCAGTCTTCTGGCCAGTATGATACAGCCCGCCACGAGTTCCTCTCCTGTGCTAATCTTTTCATCTCAGAATAGGTCTTGCAACCTACGTCCTAGATTATTTGCTGGTTGTCTTCCAATCTCTGTCTTCCTCTACAGTTTTTGCTCTCTACAGCTATCTCGAGTCATTCCCTGATGTCTCAACAGATGTGTTATCATTCTGTCAATTCTACTTGTCAGTGTTTTTGACATATTCCTTCACTCTCCGACTCTGCGCAGAACATCCTCATTCCTTACTTTATCAGTACACCTAATTTTCAAAATACGTCGATTCTCTTCTGTTCTGGTTTCCCAAGAGTCCGTGTTTCACATCCATACAATGCTGTGATCTGAACGTGCATTCTCAAAAAGTTCTTCCTCAAATCAAGGCCTATGTTTGATACTAGTAGACTACTCCTGGCCAGGAACGCCCTTTTTGCCAGTGCTATTCGGAGTTTGATGTCCTCCTTCCTCCGTCCGCCACCGGTTATTTTGCTGCCTAGGAAGCAGAATTCCTTAACTTCATTTACATCGTGTCTACCAATCCTGATGTTAAGTTTCCCGCTGTTCACAGTTCTGCTACTCATCATTACTTTCTCTTTCTTCGATTTACTCTCAGTCCATATTCTGTACTGGCTAGGTCCGTTCATTACATTCATCAGATCCTGCAATTTCTCTTCACTTTCACCCAGGATAGCAATGTCATCAGCGAATCGTATCATTGATAATCTTTCACACTGAATTTTAGTTTCACTCCTGAACCCTTCTTCTTTCTCCATCGTTGCTTCTTCGATGTAGAGATGAACGGTAGGGACGAAAGACTACATCCCTGTTTTACACCCTTTTTAATATGAGCACTTTGTTCTTGGTCATCCAATCTTATTATTCCCTCTTAACTCTTGCAAATATTACATATTCCCCGTCTCTCCCTACAGCTTACCCATATTTTTCTCAGAATTTCAAAAATCTTGCACCATTTTACATTGTCGAACGTTTTCCTAGGTCGACAAACCCTGTGAATGTGTCTTGATTTGTATTTAGTCTTGCTTCGACTATCAACCGCAGAGTCAGAAATACTTCTCTGGTGCCGTTACCTTTCTTAAAGCGAAACTGATAGTCATCTAACACACTTTCAATTTTCTTTTCCATTCTTCTGTATATTATTCTTGTAAGTAGCTTGGATGCATGAGCTGTTAAGTTGATTGTGCGATACCTGTCGCACTTGTCAGCTCTTGCTGTCTTCGGAATGGTGTGGATGATACTTTTCCGAAAGTCATCTGGCATCTCGCCAGACTCATACATTCTACACACCATCGTGAATAGTCGTTTTGTTGCCATTTCCTCCAATGGTTTTAGGAATTCTCATGGAATGTTATATATCCTTTTTGCCTTATTTGATCTGAAGTCCTCCATAGTTCTCTTAAATTCTGATGTTAATACTGGATTCCCTATCTGTTCTATTTCTAATCCCGTTTCTTCTTCTGTAACACTAGACATATCTTCCCTCTCACAGAGGCCTTCGATGTACTCTTTCCACCTAGCCGCTCTCTACTCTGCAGTTAACAGTGGAATTCCCTTTGCACAAGTAATGTTACCACTCATGCTTACAATTTCATCGAAGAGTGTTTTGACTCTCCTATATGCTGAGTCAGTCCTTCCGACAATCGTTTATTTTTCGATTTCTTCACGTTTTTCTCGCAGCCACTTCGTCTTTGCTTCCGCACACTTCCTATATATTTGATACCTCACTGACTTGTATTTCTGTATTTCTGAATTTCCTTGAACATTTTTGTAATTCCTTCTTTCATCGTTCAACTGAAGTAATGCTTCTGTTAACCATGGTTTCCTCGTAGTTACCTTCTTTGTACCTATGTTTTTATTTCCAGCTTCTGTGGTTACCCTTTCTAGAGATGTCCATTCCTCTTCAAGTGCCGGCTGAGGTGGCCGAGCGGTTCTATGCGCTACAGTCTGGAACCGCGCGACCGCTACTGTAGCAGGTTCGAATCCTGCCTCGGGTATGGATGTGTGTGATGTCCTTAGGTTAGTTAGGTTTAAGAAGTTCTAAGTTCTAGGGGACTGATGACCTCAGATGTTAAGTCCATAGTGATAAGAGCCATTTCTTCAAGTGTAATGCCTACTGAGCTATTCCTTATGGTGGTATCTATAGCCTTACTGAACTTCAAGCGTATCTCATTATTTCTTAGTACTTCCGTATCCCTTTCTTTGCCTACTGATTCTTCCTGATTAATCTCTTAAACTTCAACCTGCTCTTCATCACTACTACATTGTGATGTAAGTCTATATCTGCTCCTAAGCAAGCCTTGCAATCCAGTATCTGATTTTTGAATTTCTGCCGGACCGTGATGTAACCTAACTTAAATCTTCCCTTATAACCCGGCCTTTTCCAAGTATACTTCCTCCTCTTTTGATTCTTCAAAGGCGTATTCGCTATTACGAGCTGAAACTTGTTATAGAACTCAATTAGCCTTTCTCCTCTCTCCTTCCTTGTCCAAATCCCATATTCTTCTGTATCTCTTTCCTCTAAAATTGCATTCCAGTCCTCCATGACTATTAGATTTTCATTTTCCCTTAAATACCATATTACCCTTCCAATATCATCATATACTTTTTCTGTCTTTTCATCTTCAGTTGCGACGTTGGCATCTATATCTGAACTATCGTTGTCGGTGTTGGTTTGCTGTCAATTCTGATAAAAACGATCTCATCACTGAACTGTCGGCCGGCCGGAGTGGCCGAGCGGTTCTAGGCGCTACAGTCTGGAACAGCGCGACCGCTACGGTCGCAAGTTCGAATCCTGCCTCGGGCATGGATGTGTGTGATGTCCTTAGGTTAGTTAGGTTTAAGTAGTTCTAAGTTCTAGGGGACTGATGACCTCACAAGTTAAGTCCCATAGTGCTCAGAGCCATTTTGCAAACAGAGATATATTATTTGCGACAAATTTCAAATAGTTCAAATGGCTCTGAGTACTATGGAACTTAACATCTGAGGTCATCAGTCCCCTAGAACTTAGAACTACTTAAACCGAACTAACCTAAGGACATCACACACATCCATTCCCGAGGCAGGATTCGAAACTGCGACCGTCGCGGTCGCGCGGTTCCAAACTGTAGCGCTTAGAACCGCTCGGCCACTCCGGCCGGCAACAAATTTCGTTAGGGAATAAATATACTGAGAAACAGTGGTTAGAATACCCAGCTCATTGAGCTGGTTTCTACGTAACATTCTTGTGTTTACACCACACATGAGTCTTATTACACGATTTTGCGCTATAAAAGCTTTTGCTCGGTTTGACGAGTTACCTCATAATATGATTCCGCCTTTAGGAACAGTTTCCCGCCCCAACGTCAAGAAAGTGCTCTGAACGTCTGTTCTCTCTTCCACCCTCTTTGACAAAGCCATTTCCAGAATGAGAGAGACTTCTTATGTTGGAAGTCTTCGGCCGCCAGTTTTGATTATCAATCAAAATTTAAGCGGTGGCGGGTTTCGAGAACGTTTTTTATTACTAATCAAAGACGCTATCCCTAGACCACGATAAACGCCTTTAACTAAGTAAGTGTTGTCAGTGAAGGATTTCGCGCACGAACTGACATACCGATTACGTCTCAAAATTGTACACTGTCGGACAATGTGGATAGCCAGATTATTCTCTCGAATTGTTCAGAATGTTCCTGAAAATAATGACGAACAATTGCGGCCCGATGACATGTTTGGGAACATGAAGTCCATGAATTTCGCCAAATGCGCTCCAAGTAGCCGAACATAACCTTTTCCAGTCATTGATTGGTTCAGTTGGGCCATAGAACCCTGTCCATTCCATGTAAACACAACCCACACCATTATGGAGCCACCACAAGCTTGCGCAGTGCGTTGTTGACAACATCGGTCCATGGTTTCGTGATGTCTGCATCACACCCGCGTCCTACCATCAGCTCTTAGCAACTGAAACCGGTACTCAGCTGACCAGGCCACTGTTTTCCAGTCGACTATGATCGAAGTTGGAAAGAAAAACATAGGCACAATGAATGTAGCTGCGAAGAGACCATTTGTAATAGAAGAAATACTTCAGCTGAGACATGGAAGAAGGAAGTACAAAAATGTTCAGGGAAATTCAGGAATACAGAAGTACAAGTCCCTGAGGAATGAAATAAATAGGAAGTGCAGCGAAACTAATATGAAACGACTGCATGAAAAATGTGAAGAAATCGAAAACGAATATGATTGTTGGAAGGGCTGACTTAGCGTATAGGAAAGTCAATACAAACTTCGGTAAAATTAAAAGCAAGGCTGGTGAAACTTCTTTTCCTTTGAATGTAAAGAACGACAGTGCTGGATAAACTCTTACGTTATTTGATTTTCAAACAACTGAGCAAAACTCAACGTACTCAGACAATTTTCTCTTTATTTATTCAGATCATCACTAAAATGACACACAATATATTAGCGCAACGCAATCTGACTTTCAATAGCCCCTACAAAAGAATAGCCCTAACAGTAACTTATACCTTTCATGGATCACTTACCCCACAAAAATCTTCGTTACTCGAACTACTGCAATACAGCGAGCGTCAGTACTGCCAGGTAAATAAAACATTCTAACTACTGAAGGCATTAACTAGTGATAGGCATAGCTTGCAAATGATAGTATATATCATGACATCCAGTCTTACAAATTACCGTTTTATGACGGACACACGTCCAGATCGTCCGCTCATAGTTACCTCTCAAAACTCTGGCATCTCTCTCCCCACATCTACCCCTGCTGGCGGCTCACCTCCAGCTGCCCAACGCTACGCGCTGCTCACATCCAACTGCCCAAACTACACTAGCGCATAATCCAACAATGAGTCCAACCAGCCACAGACTGCGCACAACGCAGTCAGCGGTTTTCATACAGAGCGCTGCGTGGATCTGCTCTGTGATGACCTACCTACCAATATTCTTCAAAACTTCGACTGACTCTGCTGTGGGTTTGCTCTGTTGTGGCTCCTTACCTTTCTGCAAGTCAAGAGTCAGCACTGTCTTCCCATTGGAAGCACAACACTACTTCTTCAAGACTCCTTGTAAATCCACTACTTCCGTTTGCATTTTCTTTTATTGCTCAGACTTTGTGCATGTTGTTGTTGTTGTTGTTGTTGTTGTTGTTGTGGTCTACAGTCCTGAAGATGGTTTGATGGAGCTCTCCATGCTACTCTATCCTGTGCAAGCTTCTTCGTCTCCCAGAATCCACGGCAACCCACATCATTCTGAATATGCTTAGTGTAGTCATCTCTTGTTCTCCCTCTACGATTTTTCCCCTCTACGCTGCCCTCCAGCACTAAATTGGTGATCCCTTGATGCCTCAGAACATGTCCTGCCTACCGATCCCTCCTTCTGGTCAAGTTGTGGCACAAACTTCTCTTCTCCCCAATCCTATTCAGTACTTCCTCATTAGTTATGTGATCTACCCATCTAATCTTGAGCATTCTTCTGTAGCACCACATTTCGAAAGCTTCTATTCTCTTCTTGTCCAGTCTATTTATCGTCCATGTTTCACTTCCATACATGGCTACACTCCATACAAATACTTTCAGAAATGACTTCCTGACACTTAAATCTATACTCGATGTTAACAAATTTCTCTTCTTCAGAAACACTTTCCTTGCCATTGCAAGTCTACATTTTATATCCTCTCTACTTCGACCATCATAAGTTATTTTGCTCCCCAAATAGCAAAACTCCTTTACTACTTTAATCGTCTCATTTCCTAATCTAATTCCCTCAGCATCACCAGACTTAATTCGACTACATTCCATTATCCTCGTTTTGCTCTTGTTGATGTTCATCTTATATCCTCCTTTCAAGACACTATCCATTTCGTTCAACTGCTGTTCCAAGTCCTTTGCTGTCTCTGACAGAATTACGAGGTCATCGGCGAACCTCAAAGCTTTTATTTCTTCTCCATGGATTTTAATACCTACTCAAAATTTTTTTTTTGTTTCCTTTACTGCTTGCTCAATACACAGATTGAAGAACATCGGGGATATGCTACAACCCTGTCTCACTCCCTTCCCACCCACTGCGTCCCTTTCATGCTCCTCGACTCTTATAACTGCCATCTGGTTTCTGTACAAATTGTAAATAGCCTTTCGCTCCCTGTATTTTACCCCAGCCACCTTTAGAATTTGAAAGAGAGTATTCCAGTCAACATTGTCAAAAGCTTTCTCTAAGTCTACAAATGCTAGAAACATAGGTTCGCCTTTCCTTAATCTTTCTTCTAAGATAAGTCGTAAGGTCAGTATTGCCTCACGTGTTCCAACATTCCTACGGAATCCAAACTAATCTTCCCCGAGGTCGGCTTCTACCAGTTTTTCCATTCGTCTGTAAAGAATTCGTGTTAGTATTCTGCACCTGTGACTTATTAAACTGATAGTTCTGTAATTTTCACATCTGTCAACACCTGCTTTCTTTGGTATTGGAATTATTATATTCTTCTTGACGTCTGAGGTTATTTCGCCTGTATCATATACACTCCTGGAAATGGAAAAAAAGAACACATTGACACCGGTGTGTCAGACCCACCATACTTGCTCCGGACACTGCGAGAGGGCTGTACAAGCAATGATCACACGCACGGCACAGCGGACACACCAGGAACCGCGGTGTTGGCCGTCGAATGGCGCTAGCTGCGCAGCATTTGTGCACCGCCGCCGTCAGTGTCAGCCAGTTTGCCGTGACATACGGAGCTCCATCGCAGTCTTTAACACTGGTAGCATGCCGCGACAGCGTGGACGTGACCCGTATGTGCAGTTGACGGACTTTGAGCGAGGCGTATAGTGGGCATGCGGGAGGCCGGGTGGACGTACCGCCGAATTGCTCAACACGTGGGGCGTGAGGTCTCCACAGTACATCGATGTTGTCGCCAGTGGTCGGCGGAAGGTGCACGTGCCCGTCGACCTGGGACCGGACCGCAGCGACGCACGGATGCACGCCAAGACCGTAGGATCCTACGCAGTGCCGTAGGGGACCGCACCGCCACTTCCCAGCAAATTAGGGACACTGTTGCTCCTGGAGTATCGGCGAGGACCATTCGCAACCGTCTCCATGAAGCTGGGCTACGGTCCCGCACAACGTTACGCCGTCTTCCGCTCACGTCCCAACATCGTGCAGCCCGCCTCTAGTGGTGTCGCGACAGGCGTGAATGGAGGGACGAATGGAGACGTGTCGTCTTCAGCGATGAGAGTCGCTTCTGCCTTGGTGCCAATGATGGTCGTATGCGTGTTTGGCGCCGTGCAGGTGAGCGCCACAGTCAGGACTGCATACGACCGAGGCACACAGGGCCAACACCCGGCATCATGATGTGTTGAGCGATCTCCTACACTGGCCGTACACCTCTGGTGATCGTCGAGGGGACACTGAACAGTGCACGGTACATCCAAACCGTCATCGAACCCATCGTTCTACCATTCCTAGACCGGCAAGGGAACTTTATGTTCCAACAGGACAATGCACGTCCGCATGTATCCCGTGCCACCCAACGTGCTCTAGAAGGTGTAAGTCAACTACCCTGGCCAGCAAGATCTCCGGATCTGTCCCCCATTGAGCATGTTTGGGACTGGATGAAGCGTCGTCTCACGCGGTCTGCCGTCCAGCACGAACGCTGGTCCAACTGAGGCGCCAGGTGGAAATGGCATGGCAAGCCGTTCCACAGGACTACATCCAGCATCTCTACGATCGTCTCCATGGGAGAATAGCAGCCTGCATTGCTGCGATAGGTGGATATACACTGTACTAGTGCCGACATTGTGCATGCTCTGTTGCCTGTGTCTATGTGCCTGTGGTTCTGTCAGTGTGATCATGTGATGTATCTGACCCCAGGAATGTGTCAATAAAGTTTCCCCTTCCTGGGACAATGAATTCACGGTGTTCTTATTTCATTTTCCAGGAGTGTATCTTGCTCACCAGATGGTAGAGTTTTGTCAGGACTGGCTCTCCCAAGGCCGTCAGTAGTTCCAATGGAATGTGGTCTACTCTGGGGGCCTTGTTTCGACTTAGATCTTTCAGTGCTCTGTCATACTCTACACGCAGTATCGTGTCTCCCATTTCGTCTTCATCTACATCCTCTTACATTTCCATAGTATTGTCCTCAAGTACATCGCCCTTCTATAGACCCTCTATATACTCCTTCCACCCTTCTGCTTTCCCTTCTTTGCTTAGAACTGGGTTGCCATCTGAGCTCTTGATGTTCATACAAGTGGTTCTCTTATCTCCAAAGGTCTCTTTAATTTTCCTGTAGGCAGTATCTATCTTACCCCTAGTGAGATAAGCCGCTACATCCTTACATTTGTCTTCTAGCCGTCCCTGCTTAGCCATTTTGCACGTCCTGTCGATCTCATTTTTGAGACGTTTGTATTCCCTTTTGCCTGCTTCATTTACTGCATTTTTATATTTTCTCCTTTTATCAATTTAATTCAATATTTCTTCTGTTACCCTAGGATTTCTACTAGCCCTCGTCTTTTTACCTACTTGATCCTCTGCTGCCTTCACTACTTCATCCCTCAAAGCTACACATTCTTCTTCTACTGTATTTCTCCCCCCCCCCCCATTCCTGTCAATTGATTCCTTATGCTCTCCCCGAAACTCTGTACAACCTCTGGTTCTTTCAGTTTATCCAGGTCCCATCTCCTTAAATTCCCTCCTTTTCGCAGTTTCTTCAGTTTTAATGTTTTAATCTACACGTCATAACCAATAGATTGTGGTCAGAGTCCACATCTGCACCTGGAAATGTCTTACAATTTAGAACCTGGTTCCTAAATTTTTGTCTTACCATTATATAATCTATCTGAAACCTGTCAGTATGTTGTGCATAAAACTGTAATTACTACTGTGATGAATGATCAGGACTGTCTTTGTGGACTGTGAGGATAATTTTTGCTTTTGACCAACAGTGTATCAATAAGTGTGTGCATTTGATATATTTGTTATCGTTACTATAAAAAAAAATTTGCAGATAAGTATTGGCCACTGCTCAAAACAATTTGTAAAATTTTTGTGGGGGTTGATGGTGGCTATGTAAGTAGGCTGTTTGGATTTTTATGTTGTTAACGCCACGTAGCGCTCTGTATGAAAATCGCTGACTGCACTGTGTGCAGTCTGTGGCTGATTGGACTCATTGTTGGATTATTCGCTGGTGTAGTGTTGGGCAGTTGGATGCGAACAGCACATAGCGTTGGGCAGTTGGAAGTGAGCAGCCAGCAGTGGTGGATGTGGGGAGAGAGATGCCAGAGATTTGAGAGGTTACTATGAGCGGACGATCTGGACGTGTGTCTGTCAGAAAAAGGACATTTGTAAGACTGGATGTCATGAACAGATACATATATTATGACTTTTGAACGCTATTAAGGTAAATACATTGTTTGTTCTGTATCAGAATCTTTTATTTGCAAACTTTACGTTTCAGTAGTTACTGCCTTCAGTAGTTAGAAACTTTTATTTAGCTGGCAGTATTGGCGCTCGCTCTATTGCAGTAGTTCGAGTTACGAAGATTTTTGTGAGGTAAGTGATTCATGAAAGGTGTAGGTTATTGTTAGTCAGGGCTATTCCTTTGTAGGGATTATTGAAAGTCAGATTGCGTTGCGCTAAAATATTGTGTCATTTTAGTGATGATCAGAATAAGTAAAGGAAAACTTTCTGAGTATGTTGAGTTTTGCTCAGTTGTTTGAAAATCAAATAATGTAAGCGTTTATCCAGCACTGTCGTTCTTTACATTCAAAGGAGAAGTTTCGCTGGTAACATTAGGAGTGCAACGGGAACTTCACTGTCAAATGCTGAGGAGAGAGCGGATAGGTGCAAAGAGTACATTGGAGGCCTCTAAGAGGGGGAAGATTTGTGTAATGTGAAAGAAAAAGGAAAGGGAGCCGATATGGAAAAAATAGGGAATCTAGTATTAGAATGAGAATTTAAGAATGGTTTCGAGGACTTCATATCAAAGAAGGCAGAAGGGATAAATAACATTCCATCAGAATTTCTAAAATCTTTAGGAGAAGTGGCAACAAAACTATTGATGATGGTGTGTAGAATGTATGTGTCTGGTGACATGGCATCTGTCTTCCACAAAAATATCATCCACGCAATTTAGAAGACTGCAGAAGCTGATAGGTGCGAGAATTATCGAACAATCAGCTCAACAACTCATACATCCAAGCTGCTGACAATATGTAGAAGAACCAAGACGGGCCAATAACAGTGCACGACCAAGGACGAAGCGCTCGGATTAAAAATGGTGTAACACAGGGATGTAGTATTTCGCCCTATTGTTGAACCTGTACATCGTAGAAGCAATGATGGAGAGAAAAGAAAGGGTCAGGAGTGGATTGAAAATTCAAGGTGAGAGGATATCAATGATACGATTCGCTGATGACATTGCTATTTTGAATGAAAGTGAAGAAAAATTACATGGTATGCTAAATGGATACAAAATACGGATTGAGAGTAAATCGAAGAAAGACCAAAGTAATAAGAAGTAACAGAAATGAGAATAGTGAGAATCTTAAAATCAGGGTTGATGGTGACGAAGTAGATGAATTTAAGAAATTCTGCTGCCAAGGTAGCAAAATAATGAATGACGGACGGAGCAAGGAGGACATCAAGAAGAGACTACCCCTGGCGAAAAGAGAATTTATGGGCAGGGGAAGTTTACTAGTATCAAACATAGGCCTTAATTTGAGGAATAAATTTCTGAGAATGTACGTCTGGAGCACTGCAGTGTCTGTTAGTGAAACATGGATTAGGGGAAAACCGGAATAGAAGAGAATCGAGTAGTTTGAGATGTGGTGCTACAGACGAATGTTGAAAATTAGGTGGACTGATAAGGTAAGGAATGAAGATGTTCTGAGCAGAGTGGGAGAGGAAAGGAATACGTGGTAAATACTGACAAGGCGAAGGGACAGAATGATAACACATCTCTTAAGAGATCAGGGAATGACTTTCACCGTACTCGAGAGAGCCGTAGAGAGCAAAAACTGTAGAGGAAGACAGAGATTGGAATACAACCAGCAAATAATCTAGGACGTAGGTTGCAATAGACCTACTCTGAGATAAAGACGTTGGTAGAGGAGAGGAACTCGTGGCGGGCCACTTGAAACCAGTCAGAAGACGGATGACCAAAAAAGTCCAGTCGATATGGTCACGAGCCCATGAGTCGCGCTTCAAGCGAGGTCGTTCTGTTAGCAAAGGCACCCGCGTCGGTTGTCTGCTGTCATAGCCCATTAACGCAAAATTACGTCGCATTGCTCTAACGGATACGTTCTTCATACGTATCACAATGAGTTTCGTAGTTATTTCACGCATTGTTGTTTGTCTTTTAGCACTGACAACTCTACTCAAGCGCTGTTGATCTCGGTCGTTAAGTGAAGGTCGTCAGCCAGTGCATTGATGGTGAGACGTAATGCCTGAAATTTGGAATTCTTCTCACAGTCTTGACACTGCAGATCTCGGAATATTGAATTACCTAACGATTTCTGAAATGAAATGTCCCGTGTGTCTATCTCCAATTATCGTTCCGCGTTAAAAGTCTGTTAATTATAGTCGTGCAACCAGAATGACGTCGGAAACTTTTTCGCGTGGATCAACTGAGTGCAAATGACAGCTCCGCCAACTCACTGCCCTTTTATACCTTGTGTACGCCATAATACCGCCATCTCTATGTGTGCATATCGCTATCCCTTGATTTTTGTCACCTCATTGTATTTAGTTCGTGCTTTTAGTGACGACTTTTACTAGAAATACAGGAATATTTTTGTTTCTTTAGCCTGTTCTCAGTCATTCCTTATGAGTGTCCGGAGAGGATTAACCTTCTCTTTGCCATTACTTCTGATATTTTCCGTATTTTTTGGCAGATGTCTTCATTCCTTCCACCAGCCCAGATAGCCGTGTGCCTTACCTCATTGTTATCAGTTACTATTTCTTTCAGGCAATCTGGCCGCAACCTTTTACTGCTCACAAATCGTAATAAGTTAAATTTTCAGGAAATTTCCTCGTGCTCAGTCCTTTGCTTTACAGTGGTCGAAACAAAGTGACAGACCTGCGAAGTAGGGTGTCAAGAGGAGTAGCAGGAACTAGGACAATTCACCTTAGAAGATTCGTAGCCGTGCATTGACAGATTAAAAATGTACCCTGTAGTCCAGAATCTTTCGAGACTGATTAATCAAAAATTGAGAAACGTTAAGAAGGTGGCTTTAGTGCTTTAGTTGTTCTAGATAGTCTATCCTCAGTTGAATACAACGCACATAGTGTTCATACAACCAAGTGAAACTGTCAGAAATGTCCTTCTTCGGGTTGTTGTTCAAAGCTCTCGTCAGGTTGGCTAGAATGACAGTTATGTAGTCAAAGCATTGACCTTTCAAGTGAATTTCTGTACTTTTGTCGCTTTGTGATAGGGGCGTGTTGATAACACCAAGTCTCGCCATCTGTGATGAATTTTCCTGAAAGTAATTGTCTGCCTTGTGCATTTGGATCACTTAGAGGCAGGCGACCACGCAATGCAGGCGTCCACGCGATGTTGTTTTATGTCGAGAGTCAACATGTGCGGCAGAATCTTTGTACAGACTTCCCTGTCCTTCAAAACATTCTGGAGAATGTCTTGAACACTTGAGTTAGAGACATTGCTCCATTGCGGTTTGTAGCGCAACAAAGCTGAGACACTACGGCCCCACGTCTGCTACTTAACACAGTTTCCTCACAACCGATTGGTTGAATGCACACCTGTTATTTACAGTTATTAGTTCAAACTACCATCATAGTTTCTGCACTGACGTCGCCAATGTGCAAAGAATAAAATCAGTCTCGGAACTTTTTGGACGGACAGTGTATGCTGAAGCTCTGTAAATTCTTGCCACATTAAAATTTTATGCTGCAGCAGGAACCTTGCCCTCCTTTTCTATGCACGTCAAGTAATGCTAAATTTTGAAAGAAACAGGCAAGGACTGTGAGAAGGGAAGCTGTTGCCGCGGGCTAAAACTCGTTCTCAGATGCCTAAGTAGATGAATCTACTGCCTGTGAACAGTAAGTTTAGAGGCTCGCCTTACCGTTACATGCCAGTGCAGGACACATCTTAAATGTGCCAGTATGTTTCATAACAGCAAAAACTACTTTCCAGAGTATAATTATTCATCCGGAAAATAATCCCTTAGGCTGTCCCTAAGCCATTCCTTCTCAGTACCTTGTCTTGCAGCATTACCATGTACGCTAGCTAAGCAGGATGGCTACCTGTGAAGTTTCGTTTCGCAGCGCGGATTTAATTTGCCAAGAACTTTCAAACACTTTATTTGTGTGAGAAATGCACGCATTCGCCTGAGGGGATTCGTGGAGGAGCACAATGTAGCATCGGAAACATTATTCTGCAACACATTTTCTGCTGTGGCCAGTCGATTGTAGCGAAGAGTGAAGATTCGTGTCGTAGTGCAGTTGGTCAATGTAGAGAGGAACGAGTTTTAGGCTTCGAGATTCCGCTGATGACCAGGTACTTAAAGAATAATGGCGAAAGATGTCGGCTGCCGTATTTCAAAAGATACATCCCGGCATTGCGTTAACGAACCTTTACATCCACAACTGTGCCTAAGGTTTTCGAACCACTGTGTAGTGTGTTTGGTTCCCCAACTTCATTTGTTCAGTACACCACTTCTGCCCGTAAACACCACTACTTAACATTCGCGAGGTGATATTGCTAGCCAGGATTTTTTATCAGCCGACCGGTGAGTAATATGGCAGCAAAAGCTTATCTACAACAGTTATCCTGGATAGTTGTGGCCCCGACGTACAAGCTTTTATCGTTTACATGTTATACTAATTTAAAACCGAGTGTAAGAGAAGTTTCGTTAGCAGCGCTGTATGTGGTACATAATATTCGGTTGAGGACCGCCGCTTCAGAGAGATCTAACGGTATTCTACGTGAATCAAGCGTCTCATTGCTTAACGGAATGTGTGGCCGTCTAGTGTGAAGAATCCAATATTTACCTCTAAATGATATATCTCGGATTCTACATATGTGGTGGTATACTCATATAGAAATTTGTACTTTTTCAAGTGCCTCTGAGATGTCGAAGAAAACTGCCTCGAGTAAAGTACACCGAACTACCCGGGCCGGCCGGGGTGGCCGAGAGATTCTAGGCGCTTCAGTCTGGAACCGCGCGACCGCTCCGGTCGCAGGTTGGAATCCTGCCTCGGGCATGGATGTGTGTGATGTCCTTAGGTTAGTTAGGTTTAAGTAATTCTAAGTTCTAGAGGACTGATGACCTCAGATGTTAAGTCCCATAGTGCTCATAGCGATTTGAACAATTTTTTTGAACTACCCCGTCAGTATGTTAGCAGTTAACATTGCATAATTGTCATCTCTTCCCTTCCATTCCTGATGTCAGTCTGGATGCTTGACAGTAAGTAATGGTTTGACAGCTACCATTCCCGTCTTGTTTTAACGACCCACTGCAGTGTTTTGCTGACGCATCCGTTGAGCACGACTGAGCTTTCTGAGCCAGCGAGCCGGACTTTTTCTTCGCTTCAGAATAAGCTCAGTTTTCTATGAGAGCAACGCTGTTGGGAGACATGTCATAAGCCACTCTTCAATGAAGATTCGTAGATGACTTTGTAACATCTGCATGGCAGATAAGTAGGCAGCTGACAATTGAAGCTGGCAGCCTCGCGGTCGGTATTGTAGTGTAGCTCGACTGCCACTCGCTCATTGTACGTTAGATTGGATTACATTAGATTAGATTAGATCCAGTTTTCGGTCCGTATTGACGAACGAGTTGATTCTTGTGGCGTAGAATGTGTCAGAAAATATAACACAAAAAAGTAGAACATCTGAATGTAATACTCACCTCCTTGGTCATTTGTCAGGAGATTATCAGTGTGTTGTTTGTTGTTGTTGTGGTCTTCAGTCCTGAGACTGGTTTGAGGCAGCTCTCCATGCTACTCTATCCTGTGCAAGCTTCTTCATCTCCCAGAACCCACTGCAACCCACATCCTTCTGAATATGCTTAGTGTAGTCATCTCTTGTTCTCCCTCTACGATTTTTCCCCTCTACGCTGCCCTCCAATACTAAATTGGTGATCCCTTGATGCCTCAGAACATATCCTACCTGCCGATCCCTCCTTCTGGTCAAGTTGTGGCACAAACTTCTCTTCTCCCCAATCCTATTCAATACTTCCTCATTAGTTATGTGATCTACCCATCTAATCTTCAGCATTCTTCTGTAGCACCACATTTCGAAAGCTTCTATTCTCTTCTTGTCCAGTCTATTTATCGTCCATGTTTCACTTCCATACATGGCTACACTCCATACAAATACTTTCAGAAATGACTCCCTGACACTTAAATCTATACTCGATGTTAACAAATTTCTCTTCTTCAGAAACACTTTCCTTGCCATTGCAAGTCTACATTTTATATCCTCTCTACTTCGACCATCATAAGTTATTTTGCTCCCCAAATAGCAAAACTCCTTTACTACTTTAATCGTCTCATTTCCTAATCTAATTCCCTCAGCATCACCAGACTTAATTCGACTACATTCCATTATCCTCGTTTTGCTCTTGTTGATGTTCATCCTATATCCTCCTTTCAAGACACTATCTATTCCGTTCAACTGCTGTTCCAAGTCCTTTGCTGTCTCTCACAGAATTACGATGTCGTCGGGGAACCTCAAAGCTTTTATTTCTTCTCCATGGATTTTAATACCTACTCAAAATTTTTTTTTTGTTTCCTTTACTGCTTGCTCAATACACAGATTGAAGAACATCGGGGATATGCTACAACCCTGTCTCACTCCCTTCCCACCCACTGCGTCCCTTTCATGCTCCTCGACTCTTATAACTGCCATCTGGTTTCTGTACAAATTGTAAATAGCCTTTCGCTCCCTATATTTTACCCCTGCCACCTCCAGAATTTATCAGTGTATGAGAGTACATTATAGTAAACTGGAACTGCTAATACACTCCTGGAAATTGAAATAAGAACATCGTGAATTCATTGTCCCAGGAAGGGGAAACTTTATTGACACATTCCTGGGGTCAGATACATCACATGATCACACTGACAGAACCACAGGCACATAGACACAGGCAACAGAGCATGCACAATGTCGGCACTAGTACAGTGTATATCCACCTTTCGCAGCAATGCAGGCTACTATTCTCCCATGGAGACGATCGTAGAGATGCTGGATGTAGTCCTGTGGAACGGCTTGCCATGCCATTTCCACCTGGCGCCTCAGTTGGACCAGCGTTCGTGCTGGACGTGCAGACCGCATGAGACGACGCTTCATCCAGTCCCAAACATGCTCAATGGGGGACAGATCTGGAGATCTTGCTGGCCAGGGTAGTTGACTTATACCTTCTAGAGCACGTTGGATGGCACGGGATACATGCGGACGTGCATTGTCCTGTTGGAACAGCAAGTTCCCTTGCCGGTCTAGGAATGGTAGAACGATGGGTTCGATGACGGTTTGGATGTACCATGCACTATTCAGTGTCCCCTCGACGATCACCAGAGGTGTTCGGCCAGTGTAGGTGATCGCTCCTCACATCATGATGCCGGGTGTTAGCCCTGTGTGCCTCGATCGTATGCAGTCCTGATTGTGGCGCTCACCTGCACGGCGCCAAACACGCATACGACCATCATTGGCACCAAGGCAGAAGCGACTCTCATCGCTGAAGACGACACGTCTCCATTCGTCCCTCCATTCACGCCTGTCGCGACTCCACTGGAGGCGGGCTGCACGATGTTGGGGCGTGAGCGGAAGACGGCCTAACGGTGTGCGGGACCGTAGCCCAGCTTCATGGAGACGGTTGCGAATGGTCCTCGCCGATACCCCAGGAGCAACAGTGTCCCTAATTTGCTGGGAAGTGGTGGTGCAGTCCCCTACGGCACTGCGTAGGATCCTACGGTCTTGGCGTGCATCCGTGCGTCGCTGCGGTCCGGTCCCAGGTCGACGGGCACGTGCACCTTCCGCCGACCACTGGCGACAACATCGATGTACTGTGGAGACCTCACGCCCCACGTGTTGAGCAATTCGGCGGTACGTCCACCCGGCCTCCCGCATGCCCACTATACGCCCTCGCTCAAAGTCCGTCAACTGCACATACGGTTCACGTCCACGCTGTCGCGGCATGCTACCAGTGTTAAAGACTGCGATGGAGCTCCGTATGTCACGGCAAACTGGCTGACACTGACGGCGGCGGTGCACAAATGCTGCGCAGCTAGCGCCATTCGACGGCCAACAGCGCGGTTCCTGGTGTGTCCGCTGTGCCGTGCGTGTGATCATTGCTTGTACAGCCCTCTCGCAGTGTCCGGAGCAAGTATGGTGGGTCTGACACACCGGTGTCAATGTGTTCTTTTTTCCATTTCCAGGAGTGTATTTACGAAATTAGTACAGTCTCTGAATGAAACGAAATTACGCACTTTTAATAAATTTACCATATACAAAATACTGTGTCTTGACTGTTGTGCCTAAATACTGTCAACACTGAAAAAATACGGCAACCAGTCACTTTTTAATGAACAACTGATAGTGTGTGACTTTCAACTCGCGAAATTGAAGTAAATGATTGGAATCGTTGTTTTTCACAGGCCTGCTGCAGCATCCAAACTGATGTCGAGATTGTGCTACTGTAGTAACTGAAGAGCCATGTAATTTGCCAGCTGAAGATGGGTGCAAACCCGAAATGCATATTGGCGTAAATAAAAACGCATTAAAAAGTGGCTGGTTGCCGAATTTTTTCAGTGAAATATCATTATCCACGGCCACGGAGCTCAACAGGCCAAATAAAATGGACAAATTGTTAACGTCAACACTGAAATTTAGCAGACATTTTTACTTAAGCTGGTCTAACGGTCCCTGTAAACACATTTACGTATAGAGTAGGAGGAGTTCCCTACCAAAAAGTCTTTTAGAATTTGTTCAATCCGTGCCTTATCTCAAATCTAGTTTTTAGTGGATTCCAGAAATTTATTGAGAACGTGTATTCCTGAATATTGGGCAGGGGTTTGGGCCAAGGTAAGTGATTTTAGATCTTTAAGTAGATTGTTATTCTCATTGTCGGTGCTATATATTGAGTTATTGTTTGCAAACAGAGGCGCCGGCCGGTGTGGCCGAGCGGTTCTAGGCGCTACAGTCTGGAGCAGTGCGACCGCTACTTTCGAATCCTGCCTCGGGCATGGATGTGTCTGATGTCCTTAGGTTAGTTAGGTTTAAGTAGTTCTAAGTTCTAGGGGACTGATGACCTCACAAGTTAAGTCCCATAGTGCTCCGAGCCATTTTGCAAACAGAGATATATTATTTGCAACAAATTTCAAATGGTTCAAATCGCTCTAAGTACTATGGAACTTAACATCTGAGGTCATCAGTCCCCTAGAACTTAGAACTACTTAAACCTAACTAACCTAAGGACATCACACACATCCATGCCGGAGGCACGATTCGATACTGCGACCGTCGCGGTCGCGCGGTTCCAAACTGTAGCGCTTAGAACCGCTCGGCCACCCCGGCCGGCAACAAATTTCGTTAAGGAATAAATATACTGAGAAACAGTGGTTAGAATACCCAGCTCCTTGAGCTGGTTTCTACGTAACATTCTTGTGTTTACACCACAAATGAGTCTTATTAAACGCTTTTCCACTATAAAAGCTTTTGCTCGGTTTGACGAATTACCTCATAATATGATTCGAATGACGTAATAGAATTAAGTAAGCAAAACATGCAAGTTTATTATATTTGTATCTCCAACATCTGACATCATTCGCATTACAAATACACACTTGTTTAAGCACTTCAACAATTCTGTGGAGCTCCATCCCATTGAATTTATTATCGAGTTGTGTCGCAAAAATTTAATTCTGTCAACCTTTTCCATCTTCATGTTTTCACATGTTATACACATACTGGAAGGAAATGTCTTACAAGTTCTGAACTCCATGCAGCTGGTCTTTTTAAAGTGTGATGATAATGAATTAGCTTTAAGTCATTTATTAATGTCAGTGAAAATTTGATTAGCAGCCATTTTTAATATGTAGTTGACTGAAAAATTGCCTCTTGAGAAAAAAATGAGAGATTTGATTTAAACGGTTGTGTAATTCAAAACTGATGAAAATTTGTACAAATGTCTTCCTACCGACCACGTGGTCTTACAAAACAATGCATTTACAAATGACAGAGATAAAGCTATATTCATAAGAGTTCAATTAACATTATTTAATGAGAGGTGAAAGAATGTGGTAAGCGACTGGTACGCCTGGATGACTCACTGAAAAGACTGATGACCATAGATGTAAGTCCCATAGTGCTCAGAAGCAACTCACTGAAAAGCAGATATATATCTCACGCATTATAAGAAAGAGCAACGCTGGTTTTGCACTAAATGAACGATGGCAAATACCTGATAAAACGTTGTATGCACAGTGACTTAACAGAGGCAAATAACGTTCATAAGTACTCTGTATGCCTGTTGGTACAAGAAAGCGTGAAAATGAGGTAGTTAGTTCAAGTTATATTGGAGATTGCAATTACTAAAGTGCAAGCTAGTTGAAGGAAAACCACAAAGAAATTGTAAAAAGGAAGGTACTCTTAGATAAAATGATGTCATACAAAAGTAAATTAAATGCTGAAACATAAGCGCAAAAGACAGGAGCAAAGTATGTGCCAGGAAATATTAAACAGGAACCGAAAGTGAAGAACTTAGTGAATCATAAAACAATCTGACAGCCTGCTATTTCGTAAGTTCCGTGCAACTATCTTGAATCGATAACCTGTCACATTTTCGCTCATATTTGTAAGCAATGAACCCTACTTTCTTGATTAGATATCTATTACTTCCCGTGTTTTGATGGAGATCTAATGCAGAAAACTAGGAAACTACATTACTTTAAGACAGACTTTATTACTCAGAAGCAATTCTGAAGTAAACATATTTTTATTTTGTTCTCTGGTTTCCTTCATTTGTCTCTCTTATCCCGTAAATCACTGTCCAGTATGCATATTTATCCCCGCAAATAGGCGGCCTTCAGTTGCCTCATTTCTCCGTAGTGTCGTGGTAGGGGGTTGGTAAAGACGTACTTTGCTGTACCCAACAAAAGATGGTGCTATTCCCGCAGATTGAAATATTTACTAAGAGGTCTTTGAATCACATCAGTGCTCATCAGCTCGTGAATGAGTATGTGACGTGGATGTCGTTAATAGCAGGTGGCTTTCACACCACCGCTGGTAACACCACGTTCGGCATAGGAAATATTGTATTTCTACGATGTTAGGAAGAATTCCGCTTACTATTTTCTAACATTACGCCTTTCAACAGCTCCGGTTGAACGGAATATAAAATATTTTGTGATAATTTTTATAATTTTCTTTAGCGACTAGCCTTTGTCTAATAAAATTTGGAGTGCTTCTAAATTGATTAGCAGTAGCCACTTTCTTGTCTTTGGGACATTTCGAGATGATTGTTAGGGAAGAAAGTTGTGTTATGTTACGGGTACGCAGGAAAGAGGGTGGGGGGGGGTGGTCGGTGTGTGCGGAGTGGGTTTATCATTCTGTAGAACGTGTGTTTACCGGAGGCTGTTGGTCAAAGGGCCGCTGCTTACCACTGATCCCGGCCATCAGCTTCTCAAAGGAGCGGCATTAGCAGTCCTGGCTCGCGCCCACTTCCAAGTTATTCCGCCGCAGCTGTCCCTTCGTCGCGTGGCGTGTGCTTTGCTGGTCACGTCGGTAGGATTACAGTCTGAAAAGCAGATGAAAGTCAGCTACTGGGCAAGTGGCGGTGGGGTTCAAACACGGCTCCCTTTGCCGATCCACATTTAACAGCATAAAGGAGGACTTGTGACTCCTTATATCCAGCTGAAAACATCTTTGGAGTGTTCTGGTAGTACTAAAGTAACTGGTTACTCTAGCAGATACTGGGACCCAAGGCTCTAGCAGTGACGAACAAGTATAAAAGAGAAATTTGTAAAAGACACATGTTGACGTAAATATTCTCGTAGACAATAGTCACACCACTTTCTCCCCCCGTCCCCCTTCCCTCTTCATTCCTTGTGTTTCCATAAGATTCCTCTTTCCCTCCATCTGCCAACACACCTCTCACCCTCTTTGCAGCCAGAGAATTCAGTGCAAATGTAGAAGAGTGTAATCTCCATTATTGTTCTACTTTTCATGAATAATATAAAATCTACCTCTTCTCTAGCATAGCTACTACTGCTTTTCACTATTTATGCTATAGTTTATTTGTGCTGTATTTCATATTAAGTCTATGTTTTTTGGCATTATCTGTACATAAAGTAAAACAAGGGGTCTGCGCCTAATGGCTTTCATCTTGACAGAATAAATAGTTCAATAGACAAAAAAATAAGTGTTTCGTGGACTGCATCTGAACTTTACCTGTGATGTACAGGCAGTGTTTGGAGGTAGTACTTGGCTCACACTTGCTGTTGTGTGGGGCAATCAAGCAGATTATGGTGGCCTTGAAGCTTTTCCTGATGCTAATATTCTCACTTGGAAGACATGGAGTGTTTCGGAAACTGCAGGACTGTTGGCTAAACAGCCTTATGGTACTCTAGTTCCAAGCATGCCATTTGTTTTGAGTACTAGGAAGAAGAAGAAATTAAATGCTGATGAGTACTTGTTTATATGGGCCAAAGTTGGTAATGGCAATTGTAAAATAAAGATTAACGGCGATTGTATGATATATTATAGACGCTTCAGTCGGGAACCGCGCGACCGCTACGGTCGCAGGTTCGAATCCTGCCTCGGGCATAGGTGTGTGTGATGCCCTTAGGTTAGTTAGGTTTAAGTAGTTGTAAGTTGTAGGGGACTGATGACCTCAGATGTTAAGTCCCATAGTGCTCAGAGCCATTTGAACCAGGGGTTGGCCAAAAATATAGAAACACTAAGGGAAATGCATGATTGAACATAATTGCGGGTGTTAGCCAAGCCTGCAGATTTCGCTGTCGTGTTTGACCACGAATGGCGTCCGTGCGATGTCTTCAATACACTGCAAGTGTCAGTTGCGGTCAGAACATCGTCCTGTGTAGCTCTGAGTGCATTATGACGAGCTAAGCGAATTCGAACTTGGGAAAGCAGTCGGTTCTCTTATGGTGGCTAGTTCCGTATCCAAGGAAGACGGTGCGTCTGGTGCTTCAAGTGGCACCGTACCGAAGATTTATACCGCAGACAGTGAAAACGGAAAAACATCATCCTTTAAGTTACAACGTGGGCGAAACAGTATGTTCAGTGATAGTGAAAAAGTCACTGCACAACCGAATGTCGCTCTCGTTAGCATTGTCGGCTCCAAAACAACACCAAGGGAGCTCCATAAGCAAGAAATTGTAGGGTGAGCCGGGATTCGAAGACTACTTATCAGTGATTCGAATGCCCGTAACGTGGAAAAGTGATGCCGGAGCCATAAAACTTGGACTGTGGAGCAACGGAAGGAAGCCATAGCGGATGAGACTTGTTCCAACTTCCTGGCAGTGTTTACACCCCAAGAGTAAAACATAGCAGGGGGTTCAGTGATAATCCCAGCAGCCATATCATGCTATTGCATGGGCCCCATGTCTGCTCTGCATTGTCTCATTACTGCCGAGGAAGATGTCCTTTTGATGTCCATTTTTTTTTCCAAAACCTACAATTTCACATTAACTACAATAAAATTAGAAAAATATTCTGATAACTTGTATGATCACGTAAACGCGTTAACGATAGAGAAGCCGTGCTCAAATTTTTTTAATGGCCTACGCTCTTCTTTGGTTTTAATATATCAGTAGTTGTTATCGATGAGACGAAAGCTTGCGCTGTTAAGAACTCCCAGCGTGAATGCTAATTTTAGGTGTCATACCGATAAATTTGTTAGTACCCGCCAGGGTACCAGAGAGCGATAACGAGCTGCTTCCTGGACTCGGGTAGGCGCGTTGGCCCCGGATCGAATCCGCCTGGCGGATTAACGACGAGGCGAGATGTGCCGGCCAACCTGGATGTGGTTTTTAGGCGGTTTTCCACATCCCGCTAGGTTAATACCGGGCTGGTCCCCATGTTCCGCCTCAGGTACACGGCTCGCAGACATCTGAACACTTTCGCGCTATTCCATAGATTACACTCGACGCAGACATTTGGGGTACACTAATTGCGTCCCGGGGGATACGGGTTGGCGGCAGGATGGGCATCCGGCCACCCCTTAAACATTAACCAAATCCGATTAAAGATGGCTGACCATGCGTAACTGTGGGACAAGGCTCAAGCGATAGATAGATGGATAGATAGATAGATAGATAGATAGATAGATAGATAGATAGATAGACAGATAGAATGATAAATCTGTTAGTAGTCTGGAACAAAGATTGTCGACTCGCTTATACAAACATCAATCTCTTGTTTACACCCATACCACGATACAACAGTCTACTCGCACAAGTACTTCAGAGTAATTGCCTTCCCCTTACGCATATTCGTCGAAGAAAGGCAATATTCACATATTCTACCATTAGTTAGATAGTACTCTACATTTGCATCGAAACTCTGTAATCCACTATGAAGTGCATGGCAAAAGGTTCCTTCTGTCGTACTACGTATTAGGGTTTGCTCCTGTTCTATTCGCGTGTAAAGTGCATCGAGAATTTCTCTCGCTCACTGCTAAGTCATAGGCGACTGGAAAAAAGCACAGGAGATTCCTGTATATAAGAAGAGTAAAAAACCGGCCCAGTGAAGTTATAGACCAGTATACTTGAGACACAGATTTGTTGCGGAATTCTTGAAATCATTCTCAGTCCGAATATAATAAATTTTCTTGAGACGCAAAAGCTTCTGTCCGCAAATCAGCACGGTTTCAGAAAGCACTGCTCGTGCGAAACTCAGCTTGTTCTTTTGCCACATGATGTACTGCGAACCATGGATGTAGGGCAACAGGTACATTCCATAGTCTTAGATTTCCGAAAAGTGTTTGACATGGTGCCCCACAGCAGCCTGTTAACGAAGATACGAGCACTCGGAATAGGTGACACACAGTCAACATGGGTTTAGAAAACACCGTTCTTGTGAAACACAACTAGCTCTTTACTCGCATGAAGTGTTGAGCCCTATTGACAAGGGATTTCTTATCGATTCAGTATTTCTGGATTTCCGGAAGGATTTTGACACCGTACCACACAAGAGGCCTGTAGTGAAATTGCGTGCTTATGGAATATCGTCTCAGTTGTGTGACAGGATTTTTGATTTCCTGTCAGAGAGGTTACAGTAGATAGTAATTGACGGTAACTCATCGAGTAAAAGAGAAGTGATTTGTGGTGTTATAGGCCCTTTGCTGTTCCTTATCTATATAAACGACATGGGAGACAATCTGAAAAGCGGTCTCAGATTGATTGCAGATGACATTGTCTTTTATCGACTAATAAAGTCATCAGAAAATCAAAAGAAATTGCAAAAAGATTTAGGAAAGATATTGAATGGTGATAAAATTGGCGCTTGGCCCTAAATAAAGAAAAGTATGAGATCTTCCACATGAGAGCTAAAAGGAATTCGTTAAACTTAGGTTACACGATAAATCATTCAAATCTGAAGGCCGTAAATTCTACTAAATGCCTAGGAATTACAATTACGATCAACTTAAATTGAAAGCAACACATACAAAATGCTGTGGGGAAGACTAACCAAAGACTATGTATTATTGGCAGGACACTTGGAAAACCTACAACACGCTTGTCCGCCCTCTTTTACAATACTGCTGCGCGGTGTGGGTTCCTTGCAAGATAGGACTGACGGAGTACATCGAAAAAGTTCAAAGAAGGGCGGCACGTTTTGTATTATGGCAAAATATGGGAGTGAGCGTCACTGAAATGATAGAGGATTTGTGCTGAGCATCGTTAAAAGAAAGGCGTTTTTCGTTGCGACGGAATCTTCTCATGAAATTCCAATCACCAACTTTCTCCTCCGAATGCGAAAATATTTTGTTGACACCAACTTACATAGGGAGAAACGATCACCAAGATAAAATGAGAGAAATCAGAGCTCGTACGGAAAGATGTAGGTGTTCGTTCTTTCCGCGCGCTGTACGAGATTGGAATAACAGAGAATTGCGAAGATGGTTCGATAAACCCTCTGCCAGGCACTTAATTGCGATTTGCAGAGTATCCATGGACACTACTGGCCATTAAAATTGCTACACCAAGAAGTAATGAAGATGATAAATGGGTATTCATTGGACAAATATATAATACTAGAACTGACATGTGGTTACATTGTCACGCAGTTTGGTTGCATAGATCCTGAGAAATCAGTACCCAGAACAACCACCTCTGCCGGCGGGAGTGGCCGTTCGGATCTAGGCGCTACAGTCTGGAACCGAGCGACCGCTACGGTCGCAGGTTCGAATCCTGCCTCGGGTATGGATGTGTGTGATGTCTTTTGGTTTAATTAGTTCTAAGTTCTAGGCGACTGATGACCTCAGAAGTTAAGTCGCATAGTGCTCAGAGCCAACAACCACCTCTCTCCGTAATAAAGGCCTTGATACGCCTGGGCATTGAGACAAACAGAGCTTGGATGGCGTGTACAGGTACAGGTGCCCATACAGCTTTAACACGATACCACAGTTCATCAAGAGTTGTGACTGGCGTATAGTGACGAGCCAGTTGCTCGGCCACCATTGACTACACGTTTTCAATTGGTGAGAGGCATCACAACAACGTTTCACCAGGCAACGCCGGTCAACTGCTGTTTGTGTATGGAAAATCGGTTGGAAACTTTCCTCATGTCAGCACATTGTAAGTGTCGCCACCGACGCCAACCTTGTGTGAATGCTCTGAAAAGCTAATCATTTGCATATCACAGCATCTTCTTCCTGTTTGCTACATTTCGCGTCTGTAGCATATCAACTTCGTGGTGTAGCAATTTTAATGGCCAGTAGTGTAGAAAAATGTAAGTTGATGCAGACGGGCAACAAAAACAATCCCGTAGCGTTCGACTACAGCATTAGCAGCGTGCTGCTTGACGTACTCAGGTCGATTAAATACCTAGGCGTAACGTTGGAGAACGATACGAAATGGGACAAGGATTGTTGTAGGGAAGGCTAATGGTCAACTTCGGCGGCCGTTGTAGCCGAGAGGTTCTAGGCGCTCTACTCTGGAACCGCGTGTCCGCTACGGTCGCAGGTTCGAATCCTGTCTCGGACGTGTATGATGTCCTTAGGTTAGTTAGGTTTAAGTAGTTCTAAATGTAGGGGACTGATGACCTCAGATGTTAAGTGCTCAGAGCCATTTGAACCATTTGAATGGTCAACTTCGATTTATTGGCGAATTTTAGTGGAACTGGTTCTTGAACCCTGCTCGAGTGTTTGGGATCCCCACCAGGGTGGATAAAAGGGAGACGTCGACGGGGCTGCTAAGTTTAGTAAAGATAGTTTCGATCAACACGCAGGTATTACAGTGTTGCCTCGGGAACCCAAATTGGAATCCCTAAAGGGAAGGCGAAGTATTTTTTTTTTTTTTTTTTTTTTTGGATGAACTCTACTGAAAAAAATTTGGAGAACCGGCGTTTTAAGCTGACTGCAGAGTGCTTCTACTGCTCTCAAGTACATTTCCCGTAAGGACCATGGATAACATAAAAGGAATTAGGGTTCTTACGAAGCCGTAAAGACAGCCGTTTTCCCCTCACTCTCTTTGCGAGTTGAGTAGCAAAGAAATGACTAGTAGCGTTACTAGGTGTCCATCCCCATACATCACGCGATAGCTCCAAAGTATGTATTTAAATGTGGAGCACAGCTGTTTATGTGACACTGTGCAAGCAGTAGTTAATTCAGTCTTATCGGTCCCTTGTGGAGTGATACGCAGTAGGTTGTAGAGCATTCCTACATACCTCACTTAATACTACTTCCTGCACTTTCATGAGGTGGTGGTCTGCTTCCATTCGTCTGTGTGGCACAGGATTTCGGTGGGCTAAAGGGGGGGGGGGCTCGTAATCCAGTGTAATTTTATTTTATTAACCGTGTGAACCATAAAAATACCAGAGGTTGCCACAGGAACACCAAATCGAGAGTTAGCGCTTAATTTTCCAGAAGCGTGGACACCTCCTGTAATAAAGAAAGTAAGCTCTCGTCCCACAATAATAATAAAAAATATGACAACTGAACATATACAGCGCTATTAAAAATTTTAATAGCGCTTTATTCAATAAACCTTAGCCTAATTTACGTGTCTCATCAAATACAAAGACTTGACCCCACAGCGATTAACCTTACAAAAGGGACACTCAGTGTAACCTGTAACAACAAGCACCAGTCGATCGAATAGCACAAGGAGTCCCACACCCACCAACACCATGAGCAAACAGGGGCAGACGACACACACGATTAACAGTCACACAATAACCAAACGCACATCAGTTATCAAGCCACGCAGAAAAGAACTTGAACCTCTAAATGATTGGTACTAAGACACAGTTCTTCAGCTATTTCACTGCCTGATAGTATCTAAACCCCACAGGGTCTCACCATGTTTCATCAAAACACAATCCGCTTGTACAAGGAATCGCACCTCAAATTAACAAGCCCAATAACCCGTTCCATCTATTGAAAATATTGACAGTACACTAATGCCAATACACACTCAAAGGCCAGCAGAGGAACATGGCACGAGTCACTCTTATGTGCAGCTTTCCACCGTCGTAGCGGAAGTCTGTCCCCAACAAAGGCCTCCTGACTCCCAGCTGCCCTATCCTCTGGACCTACGGAGGCAACTCCTGCCGTATGATGCATCGCGTTAACATAGGTCGCACCTCGTGTTACAGTCCGAAACCCTCCTGCCTTGCTGCTGTCCTATCCGGCTCGAGACTTCCCGTCCTCCAGGACGTCTTTTCTTTCGCCAGTGGATTCCCACTACCGACCGACTTGCTCCACCGCGTCTCCTATCGCCTCCCATAGGAGGCACTCGCGACACTCCCCGTGCAATGTCGGCGGCTTCAAGTTTGTCCTGTTACAGAATCAAATCGAGCACGTCCCGACAGCGGCAGGAGGACAATTGTGCCACTTTACATTATTCCGTGTTTTCATGACATACACCAGTGGATCAAACCAACCTGTTAACATTCGTGCTGCAGTTCTTTGTACACTTTGTCTGGTATGAGTCCCACTCTCTTAATCAATCATTTAGGATTGATGGCACAAGTGTTTTGGAAAACACTCTCCTCTATAGACTGACAGCATTTACCAGTAGCCTGTCAGCGAACCGAAGCCTGTCCCCTGCATTCCTTATCACTCAGTCTATATGAAGATTTCATTTCACGTTCTATAAACTGTTACACCCAGATATTTGTATGAGTTGTCTGTTTCCAATTGTGAATCACTGATTTTGTATCTGTGGGCCATAGGCAACCTAGTGTTATGAAGTGCACAGTTTTACATTTCTGTACATTTAACTAAGTTGTCAATTTCCCCACCATTTATGTATTGTTGTGGTTTCCAGCCCGAAAACTTGTTTGATGCAGCGTTTCATGCTAGTATATCCTATGCGGGCTTCTTCATATCAGCCTACATCCACTTACTGTAGTCTCTTGTACTCTCTACAATGCGGCCCTGTCTCTCCCTAGCCTGCCGTCTATTTCTTCACAGGTATGCTTCTTTCCACTACCAAACTGATGATCCCTTGATGCCTCAGAATTAGTCCTATCAAGAAATCCATTCTTCTTGGCCGGCGGGAGTGGCCGAGCGGTTCTAGGCGCTACAGTCCGGAACCGCGTGAATGCTACGGTCGCAGGTTCGAATCCTGCCTCGGGCATGGATGTGTGTGATGTCCTTAAGGTAGTTAGGTTTAAGTAGTTCTAAGTTCTAGGGGACTGATGACCTTAGAAGTTAAGTCCCAAAGTTCTCAGAGCGATCTGAACCATTCTAGTCAAGTTATACAACAAATTTCTTCTTTCCCTATTCCATCCAGCAACTCCTCATCAATTTTCAGATCTATCCAGTGTAACTATAGCATATTTAGTAGCATCACACTGAATTTCTTACTGTTCTAGTTTCGCCGGCCGTAGTGGCCGAGCGGTTCTAGCACTTCAGTCTGGAACAGCGCGACCGCTACGGCCGTACTTTCGAATCTTGCCTCGGGCATGGATGTGCGTTTTTTTTTTTTTTTTCCACGTTTCACTTGCGCACAAGGCCACACTCCAGACAAATACCTTCAGAAAAGACTTCTTAAAATTTAGATATGTATTCAGTGTTAACAGATTTCTCTTTTTAATATATGCTTTTCTTGCTATTGTCAGCCTGGGCCTATTTCGGCCTTCGTCACGTGTTTTAACATGCCTTCACCTCGGAAATGCCGACGGCCTTGCCACAGTGCTGATACCGGTTCCTGTCAGATCACCGACGTTAAGCGCTGTTGGGTTTGGCAACACTTGGATGGGTGACGGTCTGGGTCTGCCGAGCGCTGCTGGCAAGCGGGATGTACTAGGACCTTGCGAAGCCAACTGTGCAGCTACCTGACTGAGAAGTAGCGGCTCCAGTCGCGAAAACTGACAGCTGCTGCGAGAGCAGAGAGCTGACTACATGTCCTTCCACATTCGATTCGAGTGACGCCTATCAGCTGAGGACGACACGGCGCTTCAGTCTGGAACGGCGTAACCGCTACGGTGGCAGGTTCGAATCCTGCCTCGGGCATGGGTGTGTGTGATGTCCTTAGCTCAGTTAGGTTTAATTAGTTCTAAGATCTAGGGGACTGATGACCTCAGATGTTAAGTCCCATAGTGCTCAGAGCCATTTTTCATGACAAGGCGGTTGATCAGTACCGTTGGGCCTTCAGAGACCTGTTCGGATGGAGTTTACCCAAGAATGTTTGGAAGATGGTTGCCAATGATGAAGATAAAGAGGAGTAGCAGGTTGAGAAGGAGCAGATTTATGGTGATGATGCTGATGAGGAGAAGGAGAAGGAGGAGGAAAGGGGCAGGATCATGATGATGACGAGGAGGAGGAAGATGATTTTTTATGATCACGATGTGGAGAAGGAGGATGGGGAAAGAGATGGGTGATCAAGATTATGTTCAAAAATGGTTCAAATGGCTCTGAGCACTATGGGACTTAACATCTGTGGTCATCAGTTCCCTGGAACTTAGAACTACTTAAACCGAACCAACCTAAGGACATCACACACATCCATGTCCGAGGCAGGATTCGAATCTGCGACCGTAGCAATCGCGCGGTTCCGGACTGAGCGCCTAGAACCGCTAGACCACCGCGGCCGCCCAAGACTATGTTGAAGATGAAGAGGAGGAGGAGAAGAGTGATTTTAATGATGATGTTGTAGAAAGAGGAAGAAGAGGAAGAAAACTGGAGATGGAGGAGGAGGATAATGATGATGACGAGGATGATGGTACTCTCGATGAACCAGGTGTAGGTTTGTTAGATGTCGCCTGAGGAATTTGGAAGCGACGGGAGCCAGCCGGTGTTCATTCGTCGCTAGCGCAGAGCCGGCTCGTTACCGTCTGGTCGCGCCGCGACGCTGATGGATGGCAAAAAACGAGCAGCAGTGCTCCCCGCCAGGGGTGGTGGAAAAAGGAGCGCGGGGCGGAAGAGGAGAGAGCGCCAAGCAGAGCCGGGCGGCGCGCGTGACGTATCGCAGCGCGCGTCATAAACCCGCGCCGGCGTAATTTTCTCGTCACTTTAATGTGGTGTTAAATGCAGTGCATCTGCCCGCCGAGAGATACGGCCGCCCATCGTCGCCGCGTGGGAAGCTTGGGCCAGCCAGCTGCGCGCCGCGCCGCTGGTATATCGAGCCGTGCGATTGTTATCTTTGAACCGCGTCCGTCGCTTTGAAGTTACGCATCGTCGCGTCGTCGCGACCATAACGGTAATCGCCGACATCGGCGTCGGCACATCTGTACGAGAGCGGCGGCGCTTCACACGAACGCCGTGATTTACGATCTGTGGTGAGACGTGTCTTCTGAAGCACGTGTGTCGCTCCGAGCGATCTGGTGGTGTGGTAATTTGTAACCTGAGGGAGCCAAGTAACAATAATTCACGCTTCCAGATCCAGAACTTGGTGCAACAACTAACAGAGATGTCACAGCGATTAACCCATTGTATTCGCAATAGGTAAGTCCCTGTCTGAAGTTGCCTCGATGTTATCGAATTTTTTAAATTCAGTCTGTGCGACTACCAGAAAATGAGCAAGTGAAATTCGAAACTAGCCGTTAAGTTGACAACACTAAATGCACATGAACACACAGAGAATCTTTTAGCCAGAAGAATGTTAACTAACGCTTCTGGTGCTACGCTGCGCGTATTCCACATCAAGAAACATAGTTCTGAAAATTTACGTCATAGTAGGCAAAAATATCAGAGACAAACGAGGGAATACCTCAAAAATGTGGAAGCAGACACTTTTTTTCTGGTGTAAGCGAAGATCGGCAATAAATGCCGTAAGTAAAAAACAACTTATCACTATACGTTGATAAGCCAAAACAGTATGAACACTGCCTTCTGCGAAGCTGGATGGCATCTGATAGCTTTGTGGGCACGTGATGCGGTAACAAAAGCATGTAAGCGGAGAGACACGGACGGGGCATCACACTAGCGAAGATATGGGCTACAAATGAAGAAACCCATTGAGATAAATGACTCTGACAAAAGGCAGATTATTATTATGCAGAGCCTGCGAACGAGAATTTAGAAAACGGTGAAGCTTGTTGAATGTGCTGCTGTCGTGAGCATCTACGGGAAGAGATAGAACGAAAGTGAAATTACCACTAGGTGCTAAATCGTTGGACGTCCACAACTCTTCACAGAACGTGGAGTTCCGAGGCTTGCCTGCTCTGCAAAATAGTATAGACTTTGATCTGTGCCATCTCTGCCGAAAGAGCACAAGTGTTTCGGAGCATACCGTTCATCGTACATTGTTGAACATGCAGCCCCGCAGCAAACCACCGCTAAGTGTTCACATGTCGACTCAACAACATCGTCAAGTATGATTGCTGTGGGCAAAAGACCACCGAGATAAGACCGTCGATCAATGTAAACGTGTCGGCTCTTCGAGTGAATCACATTTTTGTTACACTAGGTCGATGGTCGTCTCCACAAGCGCCGTCATCGAAATGAACAGCGGTTCTAAACGTGCCTCACTAGAAGGACACAGGTTGCGCTTCCATGGGACCCGCGGTAGTAGTCGAAGACACGCTGACAGCTGCAAACCACCTCCACCCCTTAATGCTTGATGTCTCCCCGGTGGCGATGTCGTCTTTCAGCAGTATAATTGTCCACGTCTCAGAGCAAAAGCAGTGCTTCACGTGTTTCAAGGAGAAATGCAGTGAACTCTCGTTGATGTCGAAGCGACCAAATTCGCCAGATGTAAATCCTGTGGGACCCACCATTGCGTACGATAATGGGCGGCCCGTTACTTAAGCGAATTACGTGACCTAATACCACATACCAGCAAAAATCTACCAGCAAACTGTTGGGTCTCTGAGGCGCAGAATCAGTGAGATGTTTCGTTCCGAAGGGGGGCAAACAAGCTATTAAGCATGTGGTCATAATGTTTTGGCTCATGACTGCATTTTATAACGAACTGTTTTTAGATCTATTAAGCAAACCAGAACTGTCTCATTTCTGGCAGCTGAAGATGTTTTGCGTCAAGAAAACAATTCACCTACGATGATATAATTTAATCGTATCTTCTGGTAGTGATACAAACACAATTTAGATGCCCTTAATGATATATTTTATAGATTACATATAATTTTTGTACGATTAATTTATAGTGGGGAAATCTTCAAGGAAGTATCACATATCACAAAACAAGTACATAAAACATATTTAAAAAAATAAGAGATACGCTATATTTTTTCCGCAGATGCTAAGTGAACTCGTCGTCATGGACGTGGACTAAGAGAAAAACAATTTTAAACATATTTATATTTAAGGGATAAAAACAACATATTTTGTCAAGGTAGTGATCCGCATATAACTGAGAAACGTCATATTGAAATCGCCAAGAGCTGCTAATGAATACTTCGTTATTCACAACCGTTTGAATTACAGATCATTCTAAAGTATCTTTGGGTTGTTTATTATGTCTTCTATAGTGATATTAAAACTAGGACGTCGAATAAGATAGAAGCCATCCCACGTCACTATCGCCAATAGTAATATGCATTACATAGTTAATAGCAAAATGTTCCTCATTGTTGACCTTCATCTACAAATCACAATCGGGTTCCTCCTTCCAGGGTAGAGACACTTTATTCAGTTATTGTTTTTCTGTTTGTAAGGATATTCTTGGTTAAAAGTGATCGTACAGTTTCAGAAAAGGAGAATTCACTTTCCATCCGTATTCTTCCCCGTGGGGCCCCAGGAAATAGTCAGTTCGCAGAGTTTTTGCGAGGATGTACTAAGGCGAGGCGGTCGTCGCTTCTGTGACGGGCTCGGATATGGATCTCCAGGATGCAGATTTGTAAAGTCTACCTGAATAGGTCTGTTTCTCTATCTAAAGACGGGAAACAGCTATCCGGGTCCTTAGAGTACGTCACCTCTGGAACGGGCGGTTGTGTGTGTTTTAGGATAGGGAAACTGATATCCCTAGTAGAGAAACCATCTTCAGCTAAACCAATTACTACATATTGGCGTTAAGTGCCGTATCATTCGTGGCGAAGTCCCAGAGTTCAGATGTCTCGTAGAAAGAAGGTCCATAAATTCTCTAGACGCGGCGGCAAGCCTGGTGACTAAACATCGCCTATACTGGTAGCGACGATCAGGGAACTGCGGTATCCGGACAGATTCAACAATGGGACTGACGTTCATGCGTAAACTGATAACGTGTTGCACAGTGACCGGCTCACTACCTGTTCAACAGTTTCTTTCCATTTGCTGACTCAAAGCTGAAGTGTATGCCTGCAAGCTCAGAACTCGTGTAATTATATACGATGGCGAATATTTCTCTGCAGAAATGCCTTTCACTGCAGGCAACGATTACTGCGTAATTGCTGATAGTCACATGCCTATACAATGCATTTTCATATCCATAAAATTTACTTTATCCAAGGATTTTTTCGTTCAGTTACCACTGCTTCCGCTTCTGACGAGTTGTGTATGTGAGAAATACCGGGTTGCACGATGGTTCGGAGTCCAGCAGTCTACGTCACATTGACTAGATAAGTTGCTTCAAATTTCACTGTAGAGGCCTTCTTAGAGAAGTAATTCATGATATAATTTTTATCCGATTTTATGACAGTGGGGATGGGAGTGCTCAGCAAATATATCAGCAATATCAAGGAGGTGATAGGAAGCCACATATAACTTGCACCCTATTTATTTCTTGAGCGGTTAAAGGTGTAGAAACAAAAGCGTCCACAAATGATGAAAAGCAGTGGCGTATAAGCGACGTCAGCGCCTTAGCTACGGTGGCAGATTCAACTAACAACTGTAAGCAACAGATGTGCATTCGACCAGTCAGCTGAGAGCAGGCAGTGTCAGGTAGTGGAGGTGCGACCGTTGTGTGCTGGCGTTGTTGTGGCAAAAATCACGGTGAAACAACACTTCCATATTAAGTGTTCAAGACATTCTCTGCGATGTTTTGAAGAAGACAAGAAAGTGTACGAAGTTTGTCCCGCGTACCTTGACTCCTGAACAAGAACAACGACGCTCGTGGGCAGTCCTTATCTGGAAAAGCCGTCATGGGTGACGAGACTTTGTGTTATCAAAGCCATCCTACTACAAAACGAGGAAATCCAGAAATTCACGTAAAGGGTCAACACTTTGAGGACACAACCGACATTCAAACCAATGTGGCGCGCGAGTTGAGCAACTTCCCAAATGAAGATCTTTTTTTTTTTTTTTAGGAATTTCACATGGGTGTACGAAAATTCTTTACATTCTACTCAAAGGGGGAATACTGTCGTATTGTCTAAAGTTTGCCGTGCCACACCAAAATTGCCAACGCACATCGATATCACAGTCATCAGCGATGTCTCGTCGCAAACTGTAACGTGGAATGGGAGATGCTAAAGAAGAGACAGGCTCTGTTTCAGCACAGCATTGCCCTTATACAGAGATCAATACAGAGCCGAGCATGGAAGTGCTCTGCTCAGTTTCTGATCTATGCTGAAGCAGTCAGCATCATCGAGTAGGATTAAAGAATGATTGAAATTTCACATCGAAATGTGCTTTTGTAAATGTTGAACATGGAACTTCAAGAGAACAGTTTGTTAATTAGTGCATCAAATGATGCTTTAACAGTCAATGACAGTTTAAATTATCAGTCACTCCTGTGGTAAATTAAGTAAATCTTTCTATTCATTCACGAAATAAAAGAACTTATATTTCATATGTTGTAGTTCCAGTGAGCCATCTCCCAGGCCAATCAAAGAACCCACAGTTGTGGCCGGACTATTGTAATTTGTCTGGTCATAACAAAGACTATGTAGAACACTTCAAGCACTAATACCACCATTTAAACGTTTCTCTATTTTTTTTTTAGACCTCCAGTCTCGAAACTTTTTGGACTGACAGGGCGCTCTTAAGTTTTGTACCAACTAAGATATTTATTTAAATATTGCTATTTTAAAACGGAATTAAGTAATTTTAAAGGTTTTCGATAACTCTTGAAAACTCGAGTACGGCGATGTTAAGTCTTGATAATTTTATCGTTCAAGTTTTCGCAAGGGTTTACGAGAAATGTGCCATAATTTAAAGGCAAGGAGGAACGAAATCAGCTGTTGCCTTGTAAACACCGCAAACCAAAGATCAGATGCCACCCTGCCGCCGAAGTATCAATCCTTTCGGCTGCTTGCTAGTTTCTATAAATGCTATACGCTTATCCATGAGTAATTTACATGCGTTTGATAGTTTTCCTAGGCCCTTTCTGATACTTTGGAAGTAAGCATGTAATTATGTTTACAGCAGTCGTAGCTAGCCTTGTCCCCATGTCGTACAAGTTCGGATAGAGAGGAAATCCGATGTAACTGAGTAGCGTAAATCTATCTTGGGCAGCGGCCTTGCGCAGTGGGTACACCGGTTCCCGTGAAATCACCGACGATGGGAGACCATCCAGGCCGCCATTCGCTGTTTCCATTTTTCGGGGTGCACTCAGCCTGGTGATGCCAATTGAGGAAGTACTCGTCCGAATAGTAGCGGCTCCGGTCAAAGAAAACTATCATAACGACCGGGAGAGCGGTGTGCTGACCACACGCCCCTCCTATCCGCAACCTCACCTGAGGATGTCACGGCGGTCGGTTGGTGCCGATGGGCCACTTGTGGCCTAAAGACGGGGTGCTGTAGACCTATCTTCTTGCTGCGTATAGCGATGAAGCTGGGCGTGACAACACAAACTTGGTTGTATTTACAATGCAATAGCGAATTAGAGCCACCTTACCTTTCAACTTAAACACTTTTTTCGGATATATATGCGCCAAAATTAATGAGCGTTTTACCACTGTACTCGTATTTGCAAGAGCTCTCGAATGCTTCTGCGACAAATAAACGACGATCTACGAAGGAATTATCCGAATGGGGTGGAAATCGGTAGATGCGATGTACATGAACAAACAAATGATTCCAGCTTCAGAAAAAATGGATTATTTATTCAAGAAAAAGATTTTCACAAATTGAGCAAGTCAGTAGCACGTTGTTCCGCCTCTGGCCCTTATACAAGCAGTTGTTCGTCAGGAACCTGACTGATTGATTTGTTGGACGGCCTCCTGAGGGATATTGTGAAAATTTCAGCCTAGTTGGCACGTTAGATCGTGAAAATCCCGAGATGGTTGGGTAATCCTGCCCATTATTCTACAAACTTTCTCAACTGGGGAGAGGAGCGACGAACTTGCAATCCAAATACCACTGTACTGTAAAGGTACTCCGGATGACAACCAAAGGGGCCCTGCTATGAAAAGAAAGACCATCTCTCCTGGATGTCGGGCCATACAGCGGGCAACAGCCAAGCTGATATTCCACAGGTGTCCGGGACGTCTGCAGACTTTCGCTGGTCATCATGGCTCATTTCGATGTGGGACTCATCACTGAAGGCAGTCCTACTCCAGTCAATGAGACTCCAGAGCGAAGACGTTTCTGGTGACACCCTTGACAGTGGTGGCATACTAACCTGACTGTCGCCTACGATATGCCCCGACAGCAAGGAGTGACTCATAGCAGGACCCCTTTGGGTGTCATCCGCGCTACCCTTACAGTACAGCAGTATGCCGACGATATTCTACTACTCTTTTACTGCTCTTCATGGTAAGCCTCGGCGGGCTTACGTTTAAGCACCATAATTCCCGCATGCACACGGCGGGAGTTTCTACATGTTGTCTTAGTGCTTGCCAAACGCAGCCAGGAAGGTCGCTGGTTCTCTCCCCAAATGAGAATGTTTGGAAAATTATGGGAAGGTTCTGCAGAGAATTTTGAGGTTTTGACGATCTAACGCTCCAATTGGAAAGAATGTGGCACGATATGGCTCAGAAGAACATCCAACAACTCTATAAATCAAAGCAAAGGCGACTTACTACCTGTAGAAGGGCTAGAGGTGGACCAACGTCTTACTGAGTCGCTCAATTTGTGAAGATCTTCCTCTTGAATGAATCATCCAGTTTTTCTGAAATTTAATCTTTTATTTCCCTGTACATGTACATCACATCTACTGAATCCCGTCACATCCGTATAATATTTTAACCCTTTTCTTAGCATTTTGAATGTGTGAATACAACATTTGTTTCACACCGCTTCAAAGGCAGCAAAAGTCCTGTCGAACCACATCTCAGAATCTGCGTTTCAGATTTTTCCTTTTTTTTTTTTGCCATAGTTGATGTACAGGTGCGTAACGTCACAAATCGGGCACTAAGATATATATAGGGTGACGATTATTGAACTATATGAAAAAAAAACGTAAATTAGTTACAAACTACGAAGTTCACAGACTTTTGTCAACATGTAAACGTCACTATAGATATTCGGGTTTAGGTTAAGACATATTCGATATGCCTGTCATCATTGGCGATGATGTACAGCAAATGAATACCGAAATTCTTCATGACCCGCTGAAGTGTCGATGACATCCTGAATGGAGGTTTATTATTGCTATTCACCTTTTAATCTAGCCCCACAAAAAGGAATCGCTTGTCAGATCCGGTGATATGGCTGCCAATTGAGGCCCATGCCAGTGAACTCTGGGTATCCCAGAGCCAGAATGCGGTTCCCAAAGTGCTCCTCCAGGACATCAAACACTCTCCTGCTTAGATGGGGTCACTTTGGATAATGGGGATGAAATCATCTTCCAAAACCTTCACGTACCACTAGGTACTCACCGTGCCATCCAGGAATATCGCACCAATTTTTTCGTGACTGGACATTGCACATCAGACAATCACCCGTGGAGGGTGAAGAGACTTGTCGATTGCAAAATGCGGATTCTCAGTCCCCCAAATGCACCAATTTTGCTTGTTGACGAACACATCCAAATGAAAGTGGGTTTCGCTGCTAAACCAAACCATATTCATGTCAAAGTTTTGTTCCTCAGTTATGTGGACAACAGTGTTGGCGAAGCATAACCGCTGTTCCAGGGCCCTGGGGCTTAATGGCTGATGGGTTTGAATTTTATATGGGAAGAGATGCAGGTCTTCAACAATAATTGCTCTCAGTGTCTCCACGTTGATACCAAATTGTTGAGCAGCTCGTCTGATCTATTTCCTGGGGCATGTTTGAAACATAGCTCTTGTCTTCTCGATGTTTTCAGGTGTTTTCACCGTTTTTGGACGACCAATATGGCCAACACTGTCCTCACGAACACTACCTGTTCTCTCAAATTCTTGGTTGTAAGCACACTTGAACCGTTTGTTTCATCTTGAACTCGTTAGCAAACTTCCTTTGAGCCGCAATTGGGCTGTTATTGCTCGCCAAGTAGGTCTTCACAAGTGTTATACGCTCAGGTACGCAATACCGTGACATTTTCACATGGAAGTGGCCGACAACAAGGCGAGTGCGCTTCTGCATATTAATTCCCATCATACGCCATGGCCAGCCGTGCAGTTTGAACGTCCTGACGCAAACCGTTCAGAACTTATGACGAAACTGGTATAGGCGTGCGTATTCAAGTACAGAGTAGTGTAAACAGGCAAAATACGACGCTGCGGTCGGCAAAGCCTATATAAGACAACAAGTGGCTGGAGCAGTTGTTAGGTCGGTTACTGCTGCTACAGTGACAGGTTATCAGTTTTTAAGTGGTGTTACAATCGGCGCAGGAGCTACGGGACACAACGTACTCGAGGTAGCGATGAAGTGGGGATTTTCTAGTACGACAATTTCCGGAAAGTACCATGAATATCAGAAATCCGGTAAAACATCAAAACGCCGACATCGCTGTGGCCGGAAAAAGTTCCTGCAAGGACGGGACCAACGACGACTGAAGAGAATCTTTCGACGTGACAGAAGTGCAGCCCTTCCGCAAATTGCTACAGATTTTAATCCTGGGCCATCAACAAGTGTCGGCGTGCGAATCATTCAACGAAATATCAACGATGTGGGCTTTCGGAACCGAATGCCCACCCGTGTACACTTCATGACTACACGACACAAAGCTTTATGTCTCACCTGAGCCCGTCAACAGCGACATTGGACTGTTGATGACTGGTAAACATGTTGCCTGATCGGACAAGTCACGTTCATCTAGCGAATGGATGTGTACGGGTAAGGATACAACCTCATGAATCTATGGACCCTGCATGTCAGCAGGAGACTGCTCAAGCTGTTGGAGGCTCTGTAATGGTGTGGAGCGTGTGCAATTGGTGAGATGTGGACCCCTGATACGTCTAGATACGACTCTGACAAGTGACACGTACGTAAGCATCCTGTCTGATCATCTCCATTCGTCCATGTCTATTGTGCATTCCGACGGACTTGCGCAATTCCAGCAGGACAGTGCTACACCCCACACGTCCAGAATTGCTACAGAGTGGGTCCAGGAACACTTGTGGGTTTAAACACTTACGCTGACCACCTTGACTTCCGGAAGGCGTTCGATACAGTTCTGCACTGTCGCCTGATAAACAAAGTAAGAGTCTACGGAATATCAGACCAGCTGTGTTGCTGGATTGAAGAGTTTTTAGCAAACAGAACACAGCATGTTGTCCTCAATGGAGAGACGTCTACAGACGTTAAAGTAACCTCTGGCGTGCCACAGGGGAGTGTTATGGGGCCATTGCTTTTCACAATATATATAAATGACCTAGTAGATAGTGTCGGAAGTTCCATGAGGCTTTTCGCGGATATGGAGAGAAATATACAGAGAAGTTGGAGCATTAGAAAATTGTAGTGAAATGCAGTGAGATCTGCAGCGGATAGGCACTTGGTGCAGTGAGTGGCAACTGACCCTTAACATAGACAAGTGTAACGTATTGCGAATACATAGAAAGAAGGAACCCTTATTGTATGATTATATGATAGCGCAACAAACACTGGTAGCAGTTACTTCTGTAACATATCTGGGATTATGCGTGCGAACGATTTGAAGTGGAATGATTATGTAAAATTAATTGTTGGTAAGGCGGATACCAGGTTGAGATTCATTGGGAGAGTCCTTAGAAAATGTAGTCCATCAACAAAGGAGGTGGCTTACAAAACACTCGTTCGAACTATACTTGAGTATTGCTCATCAGTGTGTGATCCGTACTAGATCGGGTTGACGGAGGAGATAGAGAAGATCGAAAGAAGAGCGGCGCGTTTCGTCACAGGGTTATTTGGTAAGCGTGATAGCGTTACGGAGATGTTTAGCAAACTCCAGTGGCAGACTTTGCAAGAGAGGCGCTCTGCACCGCGGTGTAGCTTGCTGTCCAGGTTCGAGATGGTGCGTTTCTGGATGAGGTATCGACTGTATTGCTTCCCCATACTTATACCTCCCGAGGAGATCACGAATGTAAAATTAGAGAGATTCGAGCGTGCACGGAGGCTTTCCGACAGTCGTTCTTCCCGCGAACCATACGCGACTGGAACAGGAAAGGGAGGTAATGACAGTGGCACGTAAAGTGCCCTCCGCCACACACCATTGGGTGGCTTGCGGAGTATAAATGTAGATGTAGATACTCCCCAGACATGAATATTATTGAGCATATGTATGGTGCCTTCCAACGTGCTGCGCAGAAGAGATCTCCCCTCTCCTCGTACACTTATGGATTTCTGGACAGCCCTGCATGATTCTTGGTGACAGTTCCCTCCAGCACTACTTCAGACATTAGTTGAGTCCTGGCCACGTCTTGTTGTGGCACTTCTGCGTGCTCGCCGGGGCCCTACGTGATATTGGGCATGTGTTACAGTTTCTTTGGCTCTCCAGTGTATATCATTCCATTAAAAAATAAACATAGTTTCTTAATTATATCGGTTGATACAAGAGTTAAGATTAACCATGCCAGAAAACCTATAGCTACTAGTATGTGCTGAAAATTCCTTTTTTCTATATTCACGTGTTTCGATGCCTGTGGTAAACATAACGTAAAGATGAAGTCGAGGTTAGTGGATGTCAGAGCTGTGTTAATTTAGCATTAGAAACCGTTTTCGTCTTGTTAAATTTTCATAAAAACCAAGCCGTTCATGTTGCCACTCAACTGAAATACACCAAGACAGGTTTCATGTATTGCCCTAAAACTTGGGAGTAGGTGCTCGTATCGTGGAACTTTACCATTCTAAGGTTTCTTCTTTTCTCCTCAGTTAATTAGGTCGTTCTTTTCCGGCAGCCCTACTGCAGGGATTGGCAGTTAAGGAAGCTGCAAGAAAGCCGAGCCAAAACACGCGGGACGCAGTTGGGTCCCGCCGAGCTCTTGAAAGCGGGTCCAGCAGCGGCATACCGCTACGCTACCGGCATCGGCCAGGCGTAAATGGAGCCGTGCCATTCCGTTGGCTGTCCCTCCGTGTCAGTGTCGGCGAACAGCAGGAGACTCGGACCTGCTGCAGGCGCAGGGAGGCTGCCATTACCTCTCAGCGGGGTGGTCCGCCGGCTAAGAGGTGGCCTGTTTCCGCGACAAAGGCGGCCGGCCCGCGGGAACGTGCCCATTGTCCGGCCGTCGCCAGCCGAACGCCTCAGTCGTCGCTGAGCATTAAGACCGGCGTCGCCGCTCAACCGTCTCCACTAGGCGGGAAAGGGGTGGCGCGCCGCAAAGCGGTACCTGACAGCCCCTCACCGCTCTGACATCGTGCCTGTCCACCCGCTGCGGCGATAAGCTCCCGCCTGAATTCTTCATACGCAGTCAGTAATCAACATGACAGATATCGAAATTCTCCGTGCATGGATAGCAAATGAAGATATGGGTCCAAGCAAGACTGAAGAAAAATCAAACTAGTTCGTAGGATTTTTCGAATGGAAAAAGCATTAGACAATGTAAATGGTGCAAGATGTTAGAAATCCTGAGAAAAACCAAAAAGGACAGACCGGTAATACAATATATGTACAATAACCAAGATGAAATGACAAGAGAGAAAGACCAAGGACGAAGTGCACGAATTAAAAAGGGTGCAAGACAAAGATACAGTCTTTCGCTCTTGCTGTTTAACCTATATGTCGAAGAAGCAATGACGGAAATAAAAGAAAGCTTCAAGGGTAGGATTAAAATTTAAGGTGCCAGGATATAAATTTAAGATTCTCTGACGACATTGCTATCTGCAAGTGAAGAAGAATTACAACACCTATTGAGTCGAATGAACAGTCTAATGAGTTCAGAATATAGAGTGAGAATAAATCGAAGAAAAGTGAAAGTAAAGAGAAGTAGCGGAAATGAGAACAGCGAGAAACTTAAAATCGTGGTTGGTGATCGTCAAGTAGATGAAGGAATTCTGCTAACTTGGACCGAGCCAAGGAGGTCATCAAAGACAGACAAGCACAGGTAGAGAGGACATTCTTGGGCAAAATAAATGTACTGGTGTAGAATATAGGCCTCCTTTTGAGGAAGGAATTTCTGAGAAAGTACGTTTGGAGCATAGAATGGTATGGCTTTGACACATGGATCTCGGGAAAACCAGAATAGAAGAGATAGAAGAATTTGAGAGATAGTGTTACAGAAGAATGTTTAAAATTTGATCGACTGATAAAGTAAGGAATGAGGAACAGGCGAGGTAAGGAATATACGGAAAACACTGACAAGAAGAATGGACAGAGTGGTACGACACGTATCGAGACATCAGAGAATAACTTCCATGGTGACAGAGGGAGCTGCAGAGGGGAAAAACTGTTGAGGAAGACAGAGATTGGGGTACATCCAGCAGATAATTGAGGACGAAGGTTGCAAGCACTACTCTTAAGATGAGACGATTGGCACAGGAGAAGAATTCGTGGCGAGTCGCATCAAAGCAGTCACAAGACTGTTAACTCAAAAAAAGGGATAAAAATAACTCCACAATAATAACTATTTATTTGAAAGTGTGGTGTCTGTTGTTTCGGATCTTTCCGAAAGAACAAACTCCACGCATTCGTGTATCTAATTCGCTTCGATAGGCTACCCCCAGTGCGGGAGCATATTTACATACGACCTCCAGAGGAAATCTGAATTAGCGAGCATGGAGGACATTGAAGGGGCCTGACAATTGGTGCACAGGCTGGGAATGTGGGCCGGCCGCGGAGCGTATCGAGATAGTCTACACGTTTAAAATAAAAGCTGTGTGGGTGGTGCAGTGGTTAATGCAACTACCTTGTAAGCACGATATACCGGGTGTGAGTCTCGGTCGGGCACGCATATTCACTCAGCGCCGCTGATTCCGCATCAAGTCCCGGTGTAGCTGATATCATAAGTTCCTTCCCTTTACTTTTCTTTTTTCTCTCTCCACCTTCCAATTGCGTGATAATAATTATAATAGTCAGCCAACTATAGAACGGTAGTAAAAATGTATGTCAAATTTGATTCTGGCAGACAAGGACATATTCTTGTTCGTGGCAGTCCACATCAGCTGTCTCGGTGTAACCGCAATGGCTTCTCTTCTTGAAACTCTCGTCGTCAGTTGGCTAAGGGCCTTGCAAGAGAGATAAGGAAGCTAAAAGCCACCAGAGGGAGCCCCCAGCAGTTCCAGTAGTTGGCTGGTTCTTACTCTCGCAACAGTTCCTCTCTGTGAGTCTCTGCGTTACCTGTCTGTAGTGGCTCATTTCTTGAAAACATTTTACTTGATGTAAATATGGATGTTGGCTTATTATGGTCGTGCAGCAGAAGGGGTAGATATGCAGTTTACATTTTCCCCGAAGATTGTAATAAGCAGTCCGGCGTACCGTGGGCAACGTTGATCCCTTAACGAATTCTCGTGATTCTAAATCGGGAGCACAGAGAGATAATAACAAAGTAAGTGACAGCAGGGTAGAAAACGAACTAAAATCGCCCAACAGAGGAAAACTGATCAGAACTGATGGAGATCCTGAAACATTGCTTACTCTTTTTCTAGAAGCAATGTACCGTAGGTTAGGTCGCCGGAGGAATGGAGCGTTCCTAGTGATTGAAGAAATGCGCAGGACATTCCCTTTTACAAGAAGCAGCGTCGAACACACATACACACACACACACACACACACACACACACACACACACACACACACTTATGAGCCTCTATCGCTGTCTGTTGTTAATTTTTGTGCTCACGTATTATGATATTTCTAGAGATCGAAGATCTTCCCTGTCGGAACTAACAAGGCTTCCACAAAGGACAATCGCGTGAAACCCTGATCGCTCTCTTTGTCCACGAGATCCCAAAGGCAGGATGCACCTGTTACCGCGTTGATGCAGTGATCCCTAATTACCGGAATGCGTCATGTACTGTTCCGAACTGTCATTTAATGAAGAAAATACGGACGAGTGGAATATCAGAACAACTTTGTGACTGGAACAAAGACTTCCAAGCAAACACAAGACAGAAATTACTTAATAAGGGAGTGTTACAGAACCATTCCTTACACAATGTGTGAATGACCTAATGGATAGTGTCAGTGGTTTTACTAAACTGTTCGCTGGTGATGCTATTCTGTACAGAGAATCCGTAAAGCTTCGATTATTATATGATTACACTGTAGCAGGACAGTCACTGGAAGCAGTCACATATATTAAATATGTTGGAAGATATGTACAGAGTGATTTAAAATGGAACAAGCACACAAAGGTAATCGTAGGAAAGGTAGATGCTAGAATGACGTTCATTGGAGAAATCTTCAGCAAGTGAGGTCCACTCACAAAGGACCCAGCTTACAAAATCTGTATTCGACCAACACTTGAAGGTTGCTGAGCACTGCGGTACGTTTACAGGACAGAATTGATAGAGGAAGTGGAGAAGGTCCAAAGAAATCAGAGGTCGCACAGAAAGATCTATGCGTTCATTTTTCCACATGGTATTCGAAAGTGGGAAGGAATAGTCTGAGAGTGGTTCTAAGAACCCTCTACCAAATATTTAAGAGAGAATTTCAACAACATGTAAATGTAAGCTGTGTTGCGGCTCGCGTTGCCCTTGGTAGGTTGGCATCGTGTCACAGGGATAGTGGTATCTCGTTTTCTTCTAGTGTTCACTGGCGCAACTACGTTTGCTAGCGTTGTCTGCCCACGAGTGACAGCAGCAGCGGTTATCGATATCTAGTATCCTAGTACTCTCTTTGGAGAGACATCAAGTGTTTTCCAGATCGCAGTGTGTTGGGTGGTTCGGTTGGGACGGAGCAGCAGTGAGATCCAGCAGCACGAGGACATGCCGGGAATGCTGGCGGCGCGCAGGCACTGCTGGATCGAGGGGCTGTAGTTGCGAGGGCGACAACCTCGTTCTCCACCGGACCCAGGACGTTTGAGTTGAGTGAACACTAACCCAGTAGTGAAACCTCCACTACTTTGAGACCACGCCGTCCGTTCACGCATTGCTGCTCGCAGGGTCACTGAGACAGAGAGCAACGAGTGGAGTGTTTGGAGTTGGCGAAATTAATTAGCCGTCCTCCACCTTTTATTATTAACCATTGAATGACTTGTGTTTATTGTTGAAGTTCAACCAGCGGTATTTTTCTGCCTAGTGGTCGCTAGCGCCCCAGTTACTCACCTTAGAGGTTAGCGTATTTTCGCGGCAGTGTACCTTTCCTCGCCTTGCCACTGCTGTCCGGTAAGGCAAGCAGTTCGACAGCCTTCTTGATTGTAGCTCAGATATTTGTTCCTTTTCGACTACTTTGCTTCTGCTTCTGGATGTTCTAAATACTGTCCTCCGGTTCCGCCTTGCCTGGGTTATTCCATCGATGTGTTGGTTATCAGATGTTAGATAGATGTTGCAAGAGTGTTGACCTGCGTTTAAACTGTCACTAGTTTGAGCTGCCACCCGGTTAAGTGAATACAACTCGTGGCTACCTGTCTTATCGTTTACGAAGTTGAGCGACTTTCCCAGGTCGATCCTTGGAGCACTGTCTGAAGCCTACTTCTTTCTTGATATAGTCAGATTGTGATAACTGTCAAGGCCTTCAGCCATGAATGCAATTTGTCTTAAGAATTTTTAATTACACTACTGGCCATTAAAAGTGCTACACCAAGAAGAAATGGAGATGATAAATGGGTATTCATTGGACAAATATGTTATACTAGAACTGACATGTGATTACATTTTCACGTAATTTGAGTGCATAGATCCTGAGAAATCAGTAGTCAGAACAACCACCTCTGGCCGTAATAACGGCCTCGATACGCCTGGGCTTTGAGTCAAACAGAGCTTGGATGGCGTGTACAGGTACAGCTGCCCATGCACATTCAACACGATATCACAGTTTATCAAGAGTAGCGACTGGCGTATTGTGACAAGCCAGTTGCTCGGCCACCGTTGACCACACGTTTTCAATTGGTGAGAGACCTGGAGAATGTGCTGGCCAGGGCAGCAGTCGAAAATTTTCTGTATTCAGAAAGGTCCGTACAGGACCTGCAACATGCGGTCGTGCATTATCCTGCTGAAATGTAGGGTTTCGCAGGGACTGAATGAAGGGTAGAGCCACGGGTCGTAACACATCTGAAATATAGCGTCCACCTTTCAAACTGCCGTCAATGCGAGCAAGAGGTGACCGAGTCGTGTAACCAATGGCACCCCAACCATCACGCTGCATTGGTAAAGTACCGGAACTTCAAGCGCTGATAGAAAGCACCGAAGCTGAATTCGTTATGGTACAGCAAACTAGCTGAAGCCAGAGATAAATTGTGCCGAAATTTTTACAAACGCACAGACGGTGTTTAGAAAGGATAGATTGCATGCAACCGGTGGTGGCGTGTTTGTCGCTGTTAGTAGTAGATTATCCTGTAGTGAAGTAGAAGTGGACAGTTCCTGTGAATTATTATGGGTGGAGGTTACACTCAACAACCGAGCTAGGTTAATAGTTGGTTCCTTCTACCGACCTCCCAACTCAGCAGCGTTAGTGGCAGAACAACTGAGAGAGAATCTGCAATACATTTCACATAAATTTCCTCAGCATGTTATAGTCTTAGGTGGTGATTTCAATTTACCAGATATAGACTGGGACACTCAGATGTTTAGGATGGGTGGTAGGGACAGAGCATCGAGTGACATAATACTGAGTGCACTATCCGAAACTTAACCTCGAGCAATTAAACAGAGAACCGACTCGTTGAGATAACATCTTGGACCTACTGATAACAAACAGTCCCGAACTTTTCGACTCTTTAAGTGCAGAACAGGGAATCAATTATCATAAGACCGTTGCAGCATCCCTGAATATGGAAGTTAATAGGAATATTAAAAAAAAGGGAGGAAGGTTTATCTGTTTAGCAAGAGTAATAGAAGGCAGATTTCAGACTACCTAACAGATCAAAACGAAAATTTCTGTTACGACACTGACAATAATGAGTGTTTATGGAAAAAGTTAAAGGCAATCGTAAAATGCGTTTTAGACAGGTACGTGCCGAGTAAAACTGTGAGGGACGGGAAAACCCACCGTGGTTCAACAACAAAGTTAGGAAACTACTGCGAAAGCAAAGAGACCTTCACTCCAAGTGTAAACGCAGCCAAAACCTCTCAGACAAACAGAAGCTAAACGATGTCAAAGTTAGCGTAAGGAGGGCTATGCGTGAAGCGTTCAGTGAATTCGAAAGTAAAATTCTATGTATCGACTTGACCGAAATTCCTAGGAAGTTCTGGTCTTACGTTAAATCAGTAAGTGGCTCGAAACAGCATATCCAGACACTCCTGGATGATAATGGCATTAACACAGAGGATGACACGCGTAAAGCTGAAATGCTAAACACCTTTTTCCAAAGCTGTTTCACAGAGGAAGACCGCACCGCAGTTCCTTCTCTAAATCCTCGCACAAACGAAAAAATGGCTGACATCGAAATAAGTGTCCAAGGAATAGAAAAGCAACTGGAATCACTCAACAGAGGAAAGTCCACTGGACCTGACGGGATACCAATTCGATTCTACACAGAGTACGCGAAAGAACTTGCCCCACTTCTAACAGCCGTGTACCGCAAGTCTCTAGAGGAACGGAAGGTTCCAAATGATTGGAAAAGAGCACAGGTAGTCTTCAAGAAGGGTCGTCGAGCAGATGCGCAAAACTATAGACCTATATCTCTGACGTCGATCTGTTGTAGAATTTTAGAACATGTTTTTTGCTCGCGTATCATGTCGTTTTTTGAAACCCGGAATCTACTCTGTGAGAATCAACACGGATTCCGGAAACACTGATCGTGTGAGACCCAACTCGCTTTATTTGTTCATGAGACCCAGAAAATATTAGATACAGGCTCCCAGGTAGATGCTATTTTCCTTGACTTCCGGAAGGCGTTCGATACAGTTCCGCACTGTCACCTAATAAACAAAGTAAGAGCCTACGGGATATCAGACCAGCTGTGTGGCGACAGTCTGCACTGCTGCTGGTATGCAATACTCTCAGCGAGGGTCCTCAGCCTCATTTTTACCCGTGACACGGGGTTAATCTTACTAGCACTTCAAAACCATTTATTAACGTCTTGTAACTTTCTAACGTTATTCAGAAAAATCCGATATTCAACCACTGGTCTGTAAAGTTTACACCACTAACAGACAATACACTACCTACAGTTAGTTCTTAGAAAATTTACGCACATTATCTTCACGTAGAGAAAACAGGATAACAGTTCATAGTCAATAACTGAAGATCCACACAAAAAAGTCACGCTTCAAATTTCACTTAAACCCCGTGAAGTTCATCTCTTTCATGCAGTACCACCTCCAGTTAGCTAATGGCTCCACCCTTTGCTGTGAGGCTCTTTTCTCACAAAGCATGGACATCTCCCTAAATCACAGTACTTGAAACCTCCCCTTAGAAAATTTTTATAAATGACAGTGCAGGAAATCCTGTACGTTATTTGATTTTCAAACAGCTGAGCAAAACTGAACGTACTCAAACATTCACTAAACTGTGAACAATAATTTTAGCGCAACGCCATCAGACTTTCAATAATTCCTACAAAAGGATGGCCATGACTAACAATAACCTATACATTTCATGAATCACTTACCTCACAAGAATCTTCGTTATTCAAACTACTGCAATACAGCGAGCGCCAATACTGCCAGCTAAATAAAAGATTCTAAGTACTGAAGGCACTAACTACTGATCGGCATAGTTAGCAAATGAATGCTTTTGATGGAGAACAAACAATGTATTTACCTTATTAATATTCAAAAGTCATTTCATGATATCCAGTATTACTAATTTACTCTTTCTGATGGACACACGGCCAGGTCGTCCGAACTCAGAATTCTGCCATCTCTCTCCCCACATCCAACACTGCTGGCGGCTCACCTCCAACTGCGCAACGCTACGCGCTGTCCACATACAACTGCTCAACACTACAATAGCGAATATTCTAACAATGCCAACCAGCCACAGGCTGCACACAGCACAGCCAGTGATTTTCATACGGAGCGGTACGTGGCGTTACCAACGTAAAAACCTAAACAGCCTACTTACAAAGTGGCCGAAAAAAACTGAAAACACCTAATCAGAACATAATGTCAGCACACGGATACGCAATTTCGAAGGAATTATATTGACCTCTCGTAATTTTGATGGCCAGGGAGTAGCGACAATTCATCCTCGTGCTCACAAAACCAGTCCTGGACGATGCGAGATATGTGGACAGGGGCCCTGTCGTCTTGGAAACCTTTCAGTATAGGATGGTCCTGATCAGTCAAATTGGTCACATAATCCTCGGCAGTAGTGCGATCTTGCAGAGTAGCCAAGGGGCCCGTGGAATACCACGATATGACTGCATACATCATCATTGACCCCCCGCTATAGTTCACTCTGGCGACGAAAACTCAGTCAGAAGTGCTTCCACAGTCCAGGTTTTATGGCTATGGCACTGCCTTTCCCTGTAACAGGCACTTGCATCACTGATGAGCGGTCTTCCAATTACAATTCGCCCACAGTTTCTAGATTATGGAGCTCCCTTCGTATTGTTTTGGTGATGACAGGGTTCGCGAGTGCGACATCTCGTTCTACGATTACTTTTGCAGCTGTCGTACTTCGATACGACGCCTCTTGGAACACCAAACCCGTGGGCTCCCATGGTTACGGAAGCACCCGCCATACGAGGACCGAAAGTTTGCCCACGTTGGAGTTTAGTTATTTTCCACACAAAGCACTCGCAAATACAAAAGAACGCGTTTCTGACTATGACTGCCACTTGCGACGTATTGATGACATTGTACAGATGCCGCTCGTGATTCAGTACATACATCTAAAATAGTATTACATCGCTCCAGTTCCCAGAACTCCTGAAGATAGACGTTGACTGTGGATATTGTTTCACAGACACAATCCCTTTGACTGTTCAGAGACGTCACTAAACCCGCTCAAAGATGTAAACAACCAAGTATGAGCAGCGCATATTAAATGGAGGGGTTCCGACAGTTCTGGTCATTCCACCAGGAAGAACGTACACGGCTCGTGTTGTCCGTAGTTCAGCCATGCGTAGACTGTCAGTACCGCGGTTCTATCGCGTCCGCATTGTTACTTTGTGCCAGGAAGGGGTATCAACAAGAGAAGTGTCCAGGCATCTCGGAGTGAACCAAAGCGATGTTGTTCGGACATGGAGGAGATACAGAGAGACAGGAACTGTCGATGACATGACTCGCTAAGGCCGCTCAAGGGCTAGTGCTGCAGTGCATGACCGCTACCTACGGATTACGGCGCGGAAGAGCCCTGACAGCAACGACACTATGTTGAATAATGCTTTTCATGCAGCCACAAGGCGTCGTGTTACGGCTCAAACTGTGCGCAACAGGGTGCATGATGCGCAACTTCACTCTCCACGTCCATTGCGAGGTCCGTCTTTGCACCATGACATTATGCAGAGCGGTACAGATGGACCCAACAACATGCCGAATGGGCCACTCAGGATTGGCATCATGTTCTCTTCACCGATGAGTGTCGCATATGCTTCCAACCAGACAATCGTCGGAGACGTGTTTGGAGGCAACCCGGTCAGGCGAACGCCTTAGACACACTGTCCAGCGAGTGCAGAATGGGAGAGGTTCCCTGCTGTTTTGAGGTAGCATTATGTGGGGCCGACGTAAGCCGCTGGTGGTCATGGAAGGTGTCGTAACGGCTGTACGATACGTGAATGCCATCCTCCGACCGATAGTGAAACCATATCAGCAGCATACTTGCGAGGCATTCGTCTTCATGGACGACAATTTGCGCCCCCATCGTGCACATCTTGTGAATGACTTCCTTCAGAATACCGACATCGCTCGACTAGAGTGGCCAGCATGTTCTCCAGACATGAACCCTATCGAAGATGCCTGGGATAGATTGAAAAGGGCTGTGTATGGACGACGTGACCCACCAACCACTCTGAGGGATCTACGTCGAACTGGCGTTGAGGAGTGGGACAATATGGACCAACAGTGCCTTGATGACCTTATGGATAGTATGCCACTACGAATACAGGCATGCATCAATGCAGGAGGACATGCTACTGGGTATAAGAGGTACCGGCGTGTACAGCAATCTGGACCACCACTTCTGGAGGTCTCTCTGTATGGTGATAGAACATGGAACGTGTGGTTTTCATGAGTAATAAAAATGGTGGAAATGACGTTTATGTTGATCTTTACTCCAATTTTATGTACAGGTTCCAGAACTCCCGGAACCGAGGTGATGCAAAACTTTTTTTGATGTGTGTACAACAACGCAACCTGCACGCTTGGCTAGCATCTGCATGTATGTTTAATCATATATTTCTCACGCTGTTTCCATATTTCTGTCCAACCCCTGTAAGTACTGGTGGTTTGTGAGCTTTTAGCTGGCGCCCAGTGGCATTCCAGATATATTCCATCACGTTCAGATTAGGTTAATTTGGTGACCAATACATCAACGTAAGTTCATTATAATAATCCTGAAACCACCTAACCGACATTTTGGCATTGTGAAATGGACAGTTATCCTACTGGAAAATGCCGTCGCCGTCGAAGTCGGGGAGGACAACAAGCGTGAAGGGTTGCAAATGGTAGACGCGTTCGTTTCCGGCTTACCGTCCACTGCATCACTCGACTGACGCTCTCTTCACCGGAAGCTCAAAACTGCATTGCCTTAAAGGCGGCATAGAACAAACGTCAATCTAGCAGTCCAGCGCAGTCACACAGAGTACTGGGTAGCTGTAATTAAAGCGCAGCTCCTGAAGGAGGTTACGTGTGGACTGTAATTATTGTATGGCAGCGAAACTTGGTAGGTACGCCAATGCGGTTAATGACGTACCGATTTACGCTGGAGAAAATTAGTTCCAATTTTGTTTGGCCTCGAGGTGTAAATCTGGCGCTATACAGCGTCGCGTTGACATCTCCGGTGCTCACACTGAACAAATCGCGTAATTAAGATTATGCCTTTCTTGCTTATGTGTTACATTTGGAAACATTTCTACACTTTTTCTTGCATTCACAGCGCAAGATTTGCACCTCGTGGCCAAAATTGTAACTACAGTCGTAATTCTGTTCGGCATTAAAGCATAAGAATATCTACCAAGTTTCGCTGCCATATGATGATTGCAGCCCGCTCTGGACCTCTGAGAGTAGTTGCACTTTAATTATAACAACGCGGTAGGCAGAAGGAACGCCATCTGTATTCCCTGTATAAGAAAAGATTAAGCAAAGGATTACACAGTCAGACGTTGCATTTGGTTTATGCTTTTTTTCTTTTTTTGTCAGAAAATCGTGTTATGCCTCACGTAAGAGGGAGAAACGTCTAGCAGCGCATTTCGAAATTCACCAGGAGTGGGTTCGTGCCCAGTCAAGACTGCGGTTAATCGTTCCGCGATATTTCTACTTTCGTTGTCCTGGTTCCCACGACTGTCATGTGAATATGGAACCTGTTCAAGTTCGGCGGTGGATCCTTCCACTCAGTTTTTTTTATTAGAGAGGCCAACCGGCTCTCTGACCGAACACACTGAGCTACCGTGCCGGCACCACTCAGCTACGGGGGAACACGTCAGCAAGATGGCGCAGCTTCAAAGAGAGGAAGGTGCGCCTGATGATAACACTGGACACAGGAGTGACGCAAATGTGTCTTTTCAGACAAGTGCCGGTTCTGTGTACATCACAATGTGTGGAGACTCCGATACCAAACTGTGTTCGTCATCATTATATGGGTCTGGCGTGACAGTTATCGGTTGCCTTGGGGACACCACACTATTGCCTTTGGTTTGTATAGGCTGTAATTTGAACAGCAGCCATTACATTTTGCGGAGGGTGTTCAACTGTGGTCCTGTCCAACATGTTCTCCAGACTGAAGGCCTTTGGCCATGGGTTACCGAGTGAGTAGCGCTGTACCTCTCGTCAGCACTACAATTGATAAACTCGGAGAATGAAAACAGCATGTAATGGATCTGTAACTGTCATCCAAGCCAAGTCAGATTCGGTGGCGAGCCGTATCAGATCCATTGCGGGTGCCAGAGTATGTAATTTGCAAGAAGGCATCAGCATCTTTCCATGACCTACAAATATATAAAAAGCTCTTTCCTCTTTACATGAAAAAGGAACTTGTACAAACACGTACGCTTCCAGTGATTGATAACAGCGATGTTATCCTGCAAGGCTTTCCCAGGAGAGCTCACTGTGCCTTGAACTGGAGTTCGTTATATCTGTGACGTTCGACTCTTTGATCACATTACATCAACATACGCACAGCTATCCTGGCTGCGTGAAGACATGTGCAGAACTTCCATATCCTCTGTCTTCTCCTTTGTCTTTTCAATGAACACTGTCCCTCATTTCATTCCTCGATCTTAGCGCTCTTTTCCGAGCAACAGCAGAAACACCCGTTCCCACCACAGCAAAATCCTTTCCGTCCCGCTGTGTCGGTCAGCCACTTTCTCCATGTCCTCGGCAGCAGGAAGCAGACTCTGGAACAACATCCTGCATTATATTAGAGACCTAAATAGTATCTCCAGCTTCAGAAGAAAGGTAAAAATATATCTACTAAAGCAAAAATAAGAACTGCCATTGTCCCTCTACGCACTCGTTACCCTTATAATCACACTTTCCAATCTGATATTTCTCATTTCCCAGTATTTGTAGCTGATGCAGCTTCATTAAATTTCCTTTTCCCAGAACTCACTGTATCAGAAAACATATATTTTGTACATCTACAAATTCTTCTCATATCTGCTAATGTAATTACTCTTATTAATGTCACAATTATTGACCTTATTACTATTATTATTACTATCATCACTATTAAAGGCAGCAGCTGCAGTAGTGTAAGTAATGCCATTATTAACTTTATTAGTTCATAGTCAGTGTTATTTACTCAGACTGCCACTTCAGACACTCAAATTGTTGCAATACAAGTTGTCATCTTCTTTTTCTTCTTTCTTCAGGTGTTAGCGGGTATTCACCTTTGTCGGGGTGTTCCTCTATGTCTTCTTCCTGTCACTTACATTTTCTGGTCTTTAAGGAGAGTCTGTTACTCTTCATCCTTTCTAGGCGTTCGTTCCATTTTCTCCGGTAATCTAAAATTTTATAACTTAGATTAAGGTTTCATAGTTTTTCTCTAAAGTCTTGATTCCTTAGTCTGTCTTCTATTGTGCAATCTTAAACTCGGCTCAGGAATTTTATTTCTAGAGCCTGAATACGGCTTTTTCCTTTGGTAATCACCCAGGTCTCACTCTTAAATATGTAGAACTTAATTCGAGTATCACTCCTAGTTTTATTTTTAAGGTTTCTGTTAATTATTGCTCAACCCCCGCTCAATTTCTACATATTTTCTGTAGCCATATATCATCTCACACACTACACTATTGTCCATTAATTGCTACACCAAAAAGAAATACAGGTGATAAACGGGTATTCATTGGACAAATATATTATACTAGAACTGACATGTGATTACATTTTGACGTAATTTGGGTGCATAGATCCTGAGAAATCAGTAGCCAGAACAACCACCTCTTGCCGTAATAACGGCCTTGATACGCCTGGGCATTGAGTCAAACAGAGTTTGGATGGCGTGTACACGTACAGGTGCCCATGCAGCTTCAACACGATACCACGGTTCATCAAGAGTAGTGACTGGCGTATTGTGACGAGCCAATTGCTCGGCCACCATTGACCCGACGTTTTCAGTTGGTGAGAGATCTGGATTGAATGAAGGGTAGAGCCACGGGTCTTAACACATCTGAAATGTTACGTCCACTGTTCAAAGTGCCGTCAATGCGAACAAGAGGTGACCGAGACGTGTATCCAATGGCACCCCATACCATCACGCCGGGTGATACGCCAGTATGGCGATGACGAATACACGCTTCCAATGTGCGTTCTCCGCGATGTCGCTAAACACGGATGCGACCATCATGATCCTGTAAACAGAACCTGGTTTCATCCGAAGAACGACATTTTGCCATTCGTGCACCCAGGTTCGTCGTTGAGTACACCATCGCATGCGCTCCTGTCTGTGGTGAAGCGTCAAGGTAACTGCAGCCATGGTCTCCGAGCTGATACTCCATGTTGTGCAAACGTCGTCGAACTGTTCGTGAAGATGGTTGTTGTCTTGCAAACGTCCCCATTTGTTGACTCAGGGATCGAGATGTGGCTGCACGATCCGTTACAGTCATGCAGATAAGATGCCTGTCATCTCGACTACTAGTGATGCGAGGCCGTTGGGATTCAGCGCAACGTTCCGTGTTACCCCCCTGAACCCACCGATTACATATTCTGCTAACAGTCATTGGATCTCGACCAACGCGCGCAGCAATGTCGCGATCGATAAACCGCAATCGCGATAGGCTACAATACGACTTTTATCAAAGTCGGAAACGTGATGGTACGCATTTCTCCTCCTTACACGAGGCATCACAGCAACGTTTCACCAGGCAACGCCAGTCACCTGCTGTTTGTGTATGAGATATCGGTTGAAAACTTTCCTCGTGTCAACACGTTGTAGGTGTCGCCACCGGCGCCAAATTTGTGTGAATGCTCTGAAAAGCTAATCATTTGCATATCACAGCATCTTCTACCTGTCGGTTAAATATCGCGTCTGTAGCACGTCATCTTCGTGGTGTAGCAATTTTAATGGCCAGTAGTGTTTGTAACTGAAGTGGTTTACTTGCTTTAAAACCTCATCTTCCATTATTATGTCTCTAATATGTTCTTTCCCTTGAAGGCAATTGACTTAGTTTTTCCTGTTGAGATCTCCATGTCAAATTTATCATTTATTTGCATCAAGATGTAAATTACTTTCTGAAGGTCGTCTTATTGATCTGCTAGGATCACTGCATCGTCAACATGTAGTAAGTTATTTAAATCAGTCCTCCTGGCTAGGTACATACCTTTTTGAAATTCTGATTTCCACATGTGTTTTATTTCATGTACGTAAATGTTAAATAAAGTTATGGAGATACAACAGCCTTGTCTACCCCTTTGTTAGTCGGTATCTCTACAGTAATTTTTCGATTGAGACATAGAGTGATAGTTGTCTTCTGTTCCAAATTTATTATGGCATTTATTAGATGTTTCGGGTGTCCGCTTTTCATCATTATCTTCCGAAGTTTGTGTCTATTGACATTGTCAAAAGGTTTATTGTTTTTAAATCAATAAAAGCAATGTATGTATCTTTATTACATTGTCTGCGTTTTTGTATTATAGACTGAAGCCCCAAAGAAACTGGTATAAGCATGCGTATTCAGAGAGATACGTAAACAGGTAGTACACGGCGCAGCCGTCCGCGACGCCTGTATAAGACAAGTGTCTGGGACAGTTGTTGCATCGGGTACTGCTGCTACAATGGCAGGTTATCAAGATTTAAGTGATTCTGAACGAGGTGTTATAGTTGGCGCGCGAGTGATGGGACACAGCATCACAGAGGTAGCGATGAAGCGAGGATTTTCCCGTATGACCAAATCACGAGTGTTCCGTGAATATCAGGAATCCCGTAAAACATCAAATCTCCGACACCGCTGGGGCCGGAAAAAGATCCCGCAAGAACGGGACTAACGACGACTGAAAAGAATCGTAAAACGTGACAGAAGAGCAACGCTTCCGAAAATTGCTGCAGATTTCAATAGTAGACCATGAAGAAGCGTCAGCGCGTGAACCATTCAGCGAAACACCATCGATATGGGCTTTCGGAGCCGAAGGCCCACTCGTATACCCTTGATGACTGTACGACATAAAGCTTTACGCCTCTCCTCGGCAGGTCAACATTGGACTGTTGATGACTGAAAACATTTTGCCTGGTCGGACGAGTCTCGGTTCAAATTTTATCGAGCGGATGGACGTGTACGGGAATGGAGACAACCTCATGAATCCATGGACCCTGCGTAACAGCAGGGGACTGTTGAAGCTGGTGGAGGCGTGGGGCGTGTGCAGTTGGAGTCATATAGGACCCCTGATACGTCTAGCTACGACCCTGACAGGTGACATGTAGGTAAGCATCCTGTCTGACCACCTGCATCCATTCATGTCCATTGTGCACTCCGACGGACTTGGGCAATTCCAGCAGGAGAATGCTACACCAGACACGTCCGAAAATGCTACCAGGAACACTCTTCTGAGTTTGAACTCTTCCACTGACCGCCAAATTCCATTATTGAGCATAGTTGGGATGCCTTGCAACGTGCTGTTCAGAAGAGATCTCCAGCCTCTCGTGCTCTTACGGATTTATGGAGAGCCCTGCAGGATTCAAGGTGTCAGTTCTGTGCAGCACTACTTCAGACATTAGTCGAGTCCATGCCACGTCATGCTCGAGGGGGCCCTATACGATATTAAGTTGGTGTACCAGTTTCTTTGGCTCTTCAGTGTGTGTTGTAAAAGAACAACCGCATCTGTCGTAGTGTGTCCTTTCCTGAAATCCAGCTGTTCCTCATGCTATATCACTTGTTATTTTGTATTGAAATTGTCGTATTAAGATTGTTATATTTAAGGTAACTATGATGTAATAGATTCTATGTGTGTGAAAACGTGGTCCGGCGAAAGAGAGGACCTGATGGCCCCAATCAGATGAGGTTAAACTACTAAACTTCCAAAATTATAAACCTTGAAATGAAAGTGGCGCATCGTTTTTTGTTTTTTTTTTTTTCTCTCTTCTCTTAGTGGGAACCAACTGTGTGCTAAATTTTGCACCCTGTCTACTCCCGAAATCGCCAACAAATTTAATGATATACTCTACCTGCTATACCAGTACATTTATACGCAATAAGTAACATTTCGTTGCTGGCTATGCTTTCCGATGTAACAGTTTTAACGGCCAATGGTGTACAGCGGTTCTCCAGGGGCAGCAACCTAGCTGTCTTCTCGAATGATTGTACCATTTTATTTCTGTCTGCTGTGCCACACAGAAGAGTCGGCGAGATCTAGAGTAAGAGTATCATTTCGGTGTTAATGAAGCTGAGACGCAGTCAGTGTAACGGTAGGCCGCTGTCGCCGCCGGGTGGCGTCCCGATTAATCCTGGCCGGTCGGGCTGCGTGCTCGGCCATTCGTCAAGGGGGCGAGCTGGGTAGCCGCCGGCGTCTGCTGTCGACGCCACAGCCGCAGCCGACACTCTCCAGAGACACGGGTACCGCGCCGGCTGAGAAACCTTTTTTATGGCCGCCTGCGGGAGGGAGGCAGAAGACGCCGGGCTGAGTGATGCGCGCTGTTACTGTCACATGCGATAGTGCGACCAGGCGGTAATCAGTGTCACCTTGCCTCAGCACTGCGAAACATCGCCTAGTCGTTGATGAACATTTTCGGACTAGGACTGTCCACTACTGACTTTTCTTCGTGAACAAACTTTTAACCTTGTGACATCTTAATACAAAACACGCATTCAGCATACTGTAATGGCGGCCCTATGGCCGAAACCTGAGTTATATGAATGGGTTGTGCCTGTTCTTTCCGACATTGAAAAGGGATCAGGGAGAAAGGAAAGGAAGGGAAAGGAAAGGAACTAATGACAACAGTAGCACCTGGACTTTACATAATATGTATCAAAGCTACGGATTCTGTGCCGTGTTTGTTCTTTCGGACATGTCCGAAAGAAGAGTCACGACTCATTCATATAAGTGATTCGCCTCGGTAGACAGTGAATCCACAACCTTCAGCGCGCATACAAAGTTAGGTTCGACCTCCAGCGAGCATAAAGGACATGGGCGAGGACTGCAGATGGGTGGAGCTAGGTAGGATGATGAGCTGGCCGGGGAGCGTGCAGAGATATTCCGCACATTTGCAACAAACACTGTGTCCGGTTGGGGCGGTGGTTAACGGAAGTGCTTGCTCAGCAGGAGATCCCGAGATCGAGTATCAGTCCGGCACACATCTTCACCTGTCGCTGCTGATTCCGCACAAAGTCCCGATGCAGCTGATATTAGTTTCTTTCCTATCCTTTCTCCTCTAAAAAATGGTTCAAATGGCTCTGAGCACTATGGGACTTAACATCTGAGGTCATCAGTCCCCTAGAACTTAGAACTACTTAAACCTAGCTAACCTAAGGAAATCACACACATCCATGCCCGAGTCAAGATTCGAACCTGAGACCGTAGCGGTCGCGCGATTCCAGACTGAAGTGCCTAGAACCGTTCGGCAACGCTGGCCGGCCCTTTTTCCTCTCCCACCTCCTTTAAATACTTATTATATATAAGTTTATAAGTACTTAAAGCTGCAACATTATCAATCCTTTTTAAAAGTAAGAAATAAGAAATAAGTGTCAAATTCTGTACACGCACAGTTTCGTATTATGAAAGTACACCCCGTTTTAGTAACAAGGGTACAGGTCATTTGTAAATGGCAGCAAATAAATAAATTTATATAAAACTACAGATCATCCCTTTTGGAAAGCACTGAGACGTTTGACGGACTAAGAACTTCAGCGTCATTACGGCTTTTCTCTGTCATAGTGCTCATAAGATTCCTCTCTGAGTTATCCGGACTGAAAATTTCAGTTTGATATTTTTCATGAAAGTCGAGAAATAGCTTTCAGAAAAGGTGGTGCATGACGTTCAGCTTCCCTTTTCCTTCCCGCCCATTTATTGTCAATTGTTGCCCGTGCTTGTATCGAAAGTATTGCCTGCAATTTGCATTAGAAAATAAGTTAAATAAGTGAATCATAGCCAGAGAATAATTTTAAACATACTAAGAAGCGAATAAATGATGGTAATATTATATAAACGAGAAAGGGATATTTTTTTTTCAATTCGGGGCTCGTCTTAACTCTCAGCTAGTGTTTTCTGCTTTTTCTTTGCTCAGTATGCCTTCGTCTTCTGGCTGTGAGCCTGTATCCTGTCATCCGTCCACTTAGGTCTGGTGGTGTCTGTACATTTTGTGATTGTGAGAGACAGTGGGAAGACTCCCTGCAGGATGGCCTGTCGGTACTGAGTTCGGTTCTCGGTTGTCCTTAATGGGACCTGCAGTTCCTTTAAGTCTGATTTAACAGAGATGATCCACTTGGCTTTGGACGCCTTTCCCCTACTCATCACAGCGAGGATCCTGTTGGTGAGCCTGGAGTGATTCAGGAGGGTCATAGAAGGTCAGTCGCCTTTTCCTCATACATGTGACTATGTCTTAGTGATGTTCGTAGAGCTTGTTATTGTGCCTGATGCTGTAGGTACCGTCTTTCTCTCTTATGGGTCCTAGTGTTCTACTCAACATATTCCTCTCTTTAAGTTCTACTTTCCTGAGTGGGTCCTTCCAATTCATCAAGAGGCACTCAGAGGCATAGAGTACAGAGGGTTTTACTACCAAGTTGTAGCGCTTCTGCTTTGTATTCTTGGATAGGTTCTCGAAGGAATAGATGTTCTTACAAGAATGATACGCCCTCTCTAACTTGGTGCACCTGGCGTCAATGGTCAAGGTTTCACTCTCGCTTGCTGAGATTCATTCTCCCAAGTACCTGACTGCAGGAACTTTACAGATAGTGTTGTTTCCTAGTGGGATTGTAGAAGAAGCCTGCTTAATATTGATGATGAACTCAGTCTTCTGTGTGTTGACTCTCAAGCCGGTTTTTGCCGCAATACTGTAGAGGCTCTGAAGCTGGTGAGTAGCCTCCTCCATGCTGTTGGCCAATAGGGTGAGATCATCAACCAAGGCTAGACAAGGTACACTGAGGTTGTCTTTCTTGTACCCAAGCTTCAGTCCTGCTTCTGGAGACAATGTGGAAGTCCATTCTCTGACGATTTTCTCCATAACACAGTTGAAGAAGATGCAAGGGAGGCCATCCCCCTGCCTGACTCCTGTCTGGATGGGAAAGCTCTTGGAGAGTTCACCCCTGAACTTGACTTTGGAGGCGGTGTTCTTCAATGTAGCTTGGACCAGTCTGGTAGTCTTCCCATCCCTAGTTCCTGCAGGGTAGAAAAGAGTGTCTGCCCATCTATTGAGTCATATTCCTTTTGCAAGTCTACCATAATGGCTACCCAGGGGTGTCCGCCTCGGCTCCTGTAGGAGAGGACGGCCTTGAGCTTTTGAATCTGTTCTGTGCAGGACCTACTTGTATGGAAAAATGGTTCAAATAGCTCTGAGCACTATAGGACTTAACTTCTGAGGTCACTTAAACTTAACTAACCTAAGGACATAACACACATCCATGCCCGAGGCAGGATTCGAACCTGCGACCATAGCGGTCGCGCGGTTCCAGACTGTAACGCCTAGAACCGCTCGGCACTTGCACGGAAACCAGCCTGGTATTCACCTAGTTGGGAATCTAGCTGTTTGGTGACTCTATTTTGCAGGGCTTTAGAGAAGAACTTGTAGGTTATAAGCAACAAAGAGATGGCCCTGTAGTTATTGAGGTAGGTCTTACTTCCTTTCTTGTGTAGTGGATGGATCACAGCTGAAGTCCATCGCTCTGGCAAGACCTCCATTCTCCAAATGTCCTGAATGATCTAGGTGATACTCTGCAGGGACTGGTCAACTAAGTGGTTTCATGTTTCTGAAACTATACCAACTTCATCTGGGGCCTTGCTGTTGTTCACGTCGTTGATGATCTTCTCTATTTCTTCTCTATTTCTGATTCCTGACAGCAGGCTCGGCGAAAGCAAGTCTTTATTTCTCTTGTTCTGCACTGAGGAGTTTCTAGAAGTGTTATGCAAAGGTTTTTGTGCAGTCCACGTTATTCATTTGGAGTTTCCAATCGGACCCTCTGAGATGTAGGGTTGGGTCCGTATACGAAGTAGTCTGTTTCTTGACTCGCTTGCAGAGATCTCTTGATCTGTTTTTCTTGAAGTCTTCTTCTGCCTGTAGTATTTGAGACCTGTTGTACTTGTTTGGTTTTGGGGATGATGCTTGGTGTTGTTTTTCTTTGCGCCATGAAGGCCTGATGGTTGGGCTCATATTTGCCCTGATTCCACTTGATCCAGGGTCTACTCCTTTCCTCTAAATCTTGATCAAATTCTGTGGTCCACCAGGGTTGCTTACTTTTGTTCGATGAAGCAGGTATAGTTTCATCAGCGGCATCCAGTAGAGCCTTTTGAAGAGTAGACCACCCTTGTTTCTGTGTGTTCTTCTCAAGGGTGGTCTGGAAGTCGCAATCCTTATCGCTCAGCTGGTGAATGTTAAACCTTGGTATTCTCGGAAACCTTTGGGCTATTGAGAGCTATTCTCAAAGGTTGTGGGGTGGTCTTAACAAGGAGAGGTAGTGGTCAGAGTGTTCCCCTCAATATCTTGACTTTTTGTGTTTCGTTGTGGCATCTCCTGTCAATAGCCACATGGTCTCTCTGTAATTCACGCAGCATGTGGATTGGATTCCTCCAGGTCATGGCCTTCCTTGGTAGTCACTTGAACGCAGTTGACGTTAAGACCAGGTTGTAGTTGTCACAGCCGACTGCTGTGGCCAAGTGGTTCTAGGTGCTTCAGTCCAGAACCTCGCTGCTGCTTTGGTTGCAGGTTCTAAGTTCTAGGGGACTGATGACCTCAGATGTTGAGTCCCATAGTGCTCAGAGCCATTTGAACCATTTTGAAACATTTGAGACTGCGCCAAGGGATACAAGCCCTGACGTCAACGGAAACTTTCCAGAATACGTCGAGCGGAAACCTCTAGGAGAAATCCGACATTAAAGTATTTACGTGTCAAGGGAGCGAGCTAATGGAAATATCCCGAAAGGCTATTATCGAGGGTCAGCCGCAACTTAGACGGAATATAAGCAAGAGGTAAAACGAGAAGAGTGTCTGATGGAGAATTCTGATGGAATAGTCTGACAGAGGGGTCCGAAAGCAGTAGTACGCCAGTCCACCACGCTACCTGAGTATGAAGAAGTATTCGCAGCGACTGCCAGATAAGTAATTATTATTTATTCTGGGAAACAGCTGTGAACAGAGACGATTTGTCTTTGTCTAAAGGAACAGCTAGCATTTGTAGCGTTGTAGTTAACAAGAACAGTTTACGGAATAGTAATTGTCTCTTGTAAGCTTAGGCGAGTGGCCTGCTGATATGAGTAAACTGAATCTGACAAGTAATGCAGAAAGGGGTTAGAAACTTGCACCTCTTTTATAAGTTATCGAAGAGAATAAAGATATTACTTAAATAGATACTGAATTCATCAGCATACTCAGCCTGCCATTAATCCTAAAAGATTACCACTGTAACCAGTAACCACGCGGTCTTCCTCGGAGAACTTTCTCCCTCATATCTCCGACAGTAAAGGTGGACACAGAAAAAACCCTCAGATTGTCGTCAACATACCGATTGCACTACAAAACTGTGCTGGAATGCGACAGAATGTCATAAGTGCAGATTGATGAGATACACAAAAGTCCGACCTAGAGGGAAGTGGTCACGTCACAAAGGGCTTCGAACCACCCATTTCCACTAAATAAGCTATATCAGTGACAACATGGAGACAGGGGATATAGCGAGGAACAAGAAATAGAGGCTGTGAGCACGTTGAGACTAGCTGGGGAAGTATACATGGACCAAAGAAGATGGAGGAGACTGACGGCAGAAGCCGAAGCCTATCTGCAGTTTGTGCGGCCAACCTAGTAATAGCAGTAGAAGACATAAATTATGTACTTATTATGACGTTATGTGATCTGCATTGTACAGTGACAACACTGAGAGTGCTTAACTGTGGCGGGTCGAGGGGTGTGGCATAATGGTAGCACTCTGGACACGTATTCGTGACGACTTTGCTTCAACTTCTCTTCCGAAAATGCAGGTTTACGTTCTCCGTGGCTTTCCTAAATCGCTGAAGGCAAAACTGTTAACTCCAGTAATCAAAGACAGCAGCTGGTCCAGTACGTTGGCGAAATGAGGCAGACAGACAGTGGCAACCCTAGTCAGCGGAAGAAGATGGGATGTTTCCCTTGAGAAGGCACAGTGAGTTCCCTATCCCCAATCAGAGTTTATGTCTCGACTGTAATGACCTCGTCGTCGACATCTCGTTAAGCCCAGGTCTTGTGTCCTTTTTGAACTGTGACGTCTCCACGTGGGAAAGGTAACCTACTTTTCACGTCCGGACGAGACCACCAAGTGTATCGGTAGCAGGCAGTCGGTAACAGACAGTGAGGTTTGTATAGCTGTAGCTGGGTGTTAGTACGACACAGTAGTCTTTTTGCGTGATGATACACACTGCCAGACATACACATAGTACAGGATGGCTACGATCAGAAACCTTTGAACCAGCAGTAGATTGTCGCCCTCAGCGTTATTCAGCGGTTGTGGAGCAGAGGTAGAACATATACTGATAAAAAATATGGAGACACTACTATGCAGTGCATCACTGTGCACTAGATGTAATGAGAGGCGGACCCTACGCTATAAAAGGAGGTGGAGAATACTGTGTTGTCAGTAGAGAATCAGTAACAGCAAAAAATATCGTACAGGAATGTGACTGCTAACGTGGTCTGTCACTGGATCTCAGGTGGCAAACAAATCCATCTAAAATATTTCAGCCCTTCTAAAAACACCCAAGTCGACTGCTGTTGATGTGATTGCCAAGTGGAAAGGAGGAGGAATAACCTTAGCTAAAGCAGGCACGCCTCATGAACTGACGGGCAGGTACCGTTGGGCTCTGAAGAGTGGGGTGCATGAAATCAGCCGAAGGAGTCACTCGTGAGTTCCAGAATGCTACCATCAGTCCAACTAGCCTAATGACTCTGCATACGGAGTTCAAAAGAATGGTCTACGATGCTCGAGCGGCTCCTCAGAATCCACAAATTCCTTTAGTCGGTGCTAATAGACGCTTGAAGTGCTGTAGGGAACAACGAAGACGGACAGTGAATGACTTGAAGTGAATGACATCAAATGATGAGTCACACTACACCCTGTGGCAATCCTTTGGAAGAGTGTGGGTTTGTCTAATGGCTGGAGAACGTTACCTGCCAGTTGAATGTACAGCTAAATGTTTGGATGGTAATAAGGTTACGAAGGATGTTCGAAATCCTGGGTGAGCTGCAGAGAGAGACGGGTAAAATATAATATGTACAAGATCAAGAGGGAATCATAAGAGTGGACGACCAAGAACGAAGTGATCGGATTAAAAAGGTTGTAAAATAGGGATGTAAGCTTTCGCTCCTACTGTTCAATCTGTACATCGAGGAAGCAATTATGGAACTATAAGAACGCTTCAGTTGTGGAATTAAAATTCAAGGTTAAAGGATATCAATTATAAGATTCGCTGATGATATTGCTATCCTGAGTGAAAGTGAAGAAGAATTTCGTGATGAGCTAAGTGGAATGAACGGTCTAATCAGTACAGAATATGGATTGAGAGTAAATCGAAGAAAGACGAAAGTAATGAGAAGTAGCACAAATGAGAACAGCGAGAACGTAACACTAGTGTTGATGGTCATGAGGTAGATGAAGTTAAGGAATTCTGCTACCTAGGCAGCAAAATGACCAATTACGAAAGGAGCAAGGACGGCATCAAAAGCAGAGTAGCAATGGCATAAAGGGCATTCCTGGCCAACCTAAGTCTACTAGTATCTAACATAGGTCTTAATCTGAGGAAGAAATTTCCTAGAATGTACGTTTGGCTCCTAGGATTGTATGGTAGTGAAACATGGACTGTGGGAAAACCGGAACAAAAGAGAATAGAAGCATTTGAGACGCAGTGCTACGGACGAATGTTGTAAATAGGTGGACTGATAATATAAGAAATGAGGAGATTCTGCGCAGAATAGGAGAGGAAAGGAATATGTGGAAAACACTGACGAGGAGAAGGGAGAGGATGATAGGATGTCTGTTAAGACATGAGGGAATGACTTCCACGCTACTATAGAGAGCTATACAGGGCAAAAACTGTAGAGGAGGACAGAGATTGCAATACACCCAGCAAATAATGGAGGACATACGTTGCAGGTGGTACTCTGAGATGAAAAGGTCAGCACAGGACAGGAATTCGTGGCGAGTCGTATAAAACCGGTCAGAAGACTGTTGACTTAAAAAAGTTGATGTTCGACGGCTTTCCGGTTACAACCCAGCAATGTCACTTATCTGCGCATTAGGTTGACTCATTGTATCTTAGACGGCTTTGTATTGCCATTGAGGTATTTCACATTCGTGTATCTTCAACGTGTCCCTTGTGAACATGTAGTACAAGTAGCTAGTTGGCTGAAAGTTCTCCGTTCACAATTGCAGGATACATGTTTCGTGAGCAGTCAGATACGATTTTTACGTGTGAGCATGCGAATGCTAATGGATACGAGACTTCACTGCAGTATAACACGGCGTTTCCAGACCGAAATTAGCCGATTCATCCAACCTTTGGTGCTGTGTATCAGGAAGAGAACATCCTACGGCTGTCGAAGGAGAGCCAGATATCACCGCGGATAGTGGGAAAAGCAGACACAAGACTCAGATTCATCGGAAGATTCTTAAGGAAATGTAACTCATCCACGAAGGAAGTAGCTTATAAGGTGCTTGTTCGCCAGATTCTTGAGTATTGTTCGTCTATCTGGGATCCCTATCAGGTACGGCTGATAGAAGAGATAGAGAAGATCCAACGAAGAGCGGCGCGTTTCGTGGCGGCATCGCTTAGCTGGCGAGAGAGCGTCACGGAGATGCTAAACAAACTCCACTGGCAGACGTTACAAGAGAGACGTTGTGAATCACGGAGATACTTACTACAGACATTTCGGGACAGCACGTTTCAGGGTTTCAGGAGGAGTCATACAACTTAATACTCACCCCACATACATCTCGCTTATTGACCACGAGGAGAAAATTCGAGAAATTAGAGCCAATACAGAGGCTTACCGACAATCATTCTTCCCACCCACTATTCACGAGTGGAACAACGTTGGAGGGATCAGATAGTGGTCCCGAAAGTACCCTCCGCGACACACCATTAGGTGGCTTGCGGAGTATGATGTAGAGGTGAACGTAGATAAGTGACCGTCAGATGTGGTGCACCTCCAAGACCAGGTTGGGAATACTTCCGAGCAACTCATGTATCCGTAACGTCTTCAATGTGTGCAGGTCTTTACGCCTGCCGATCTTCCGTACGGAAGAACTCTATCCATGGTTTGTTGCACAAACTACCGATCCGTTGTTTGTCTCTTCAGTTTTGTTTACAGACGAGGAAACGTTACGTTTCCACAACCAACACATATGGCCCGATCACAATCTTCATGCTACGGTACAGGCTAGGCATCAGCATCAGTTTAAAATCACTGAGTTGGTTGGAATTATAGGTGACTGTCTACTAGGGCCATATGTTCTCCCAACTCGTATTGCAAGTGCTGTCTACAGGTACTTCATTCGGAAAACCAAGATTAGAAGATGTGTCTCTGCAAATAAAAAGAAACATGTGTTCATGAATGACGGAGCTCCAGAACACTACAGAGTCATTGTTCGAGATGCACTAGCTGGTATCTACCATGCCAGATAGGTTGGTAGGGAGGGTCCAGTACCCCGGTCTGCACGTTCTTCGACCTCAGTCCTTTGGGTCACCTTAAACAAGACCACCTGGATGCAAAAAATCTTCATCGGCATGTAATGGGTGCCTAAAAAACCTTTCGAAACAGTCAGGGAGTATCTGAAAGGGTACAGCAGTCCATGATTCAACGTGTGCAAACGAGTTTATAAGCCAGAAGAGGACATTTCGAGCTTTTATTAGGAATTTGTGTGTTTATGAGCTCCAATCACCTAAACTGAAAACTTTCATTAATATTCTAAAACGAAGGATTTTCGGACAGATGTTTATACGAATTATTTTCTTGCTTTGGTGTCACCAAATTCTGTATAAGTATGTTTGAAACACCCCGTGTAGATTCAAACTTTTCCTAGTGATTATCCACGTATAAAAGGATACCAACATTGTTTCATAGAGTAGTTTGTACTTCTTACTTAACGTACAGAGGGCTCCTATTATAATTTGGCGTTATAATTTGAAACAAGTAAGTATCTGCTCAGAGCAAATGACAAATATTTATGTGTGTAATCCACATTTTCTGATGTGAAACCATACTAAATTTAAAATTTCTAGAAAGCAACAAAACAATTATTGGAGTAATACCTATTGCAGGTGCATGCTGTTGGGTGGATACGCTAAGCTCGGCTGCTCCTTGATACTATTAACAGGAGTGGACACTTGTTGCCTTTCGAGAGCAGTGAGCTACCTCAGTCTCCCCGCAGTGTTTCATGTTGTCTAAAACTGAAACACTTATTTTCTAACGCTCATGTAAATAAGATGTAGTTCACCATAGTTTCCAACTAATATTTCACTCATAATAAAAAACTTACGATCTTATAATGTTTAGGAAATCTTACAGAGTATGAAGCCTTTGTCATGAAACTTCATTATGACGAAATTCCTAGAATATCATATGGCGTACGACATATAGCAAGGAGAACTTAAATGAACTAAACTAAACACCTCCCGAACAGGCCATGAAGGCCCAACGGTACTGACCGGCCGCTGTCTCATCCTCAGCCCATAGGCGTCACTGGATGCGGATATAGAGGGCATGTGGTCGCACACCACTCTCCCGACCGTATGTCAGTTTCCGAGACTGGAGCCGCTACTTCTCAATCAAGTAGCTCCTCAATTTGCCTCACAAGGGCTGAGTGCACCCCGCTTGCCAGCAGCGCTCGGCAGACCGGATGGTCACCCATCCAAGTGCTAGCCCAGCCCGACAGCGCTTAACTTCGGTGATCTGAGAGGAACCGGTGTTATCACTGCGGCAATGCCATTGGCGATCTTAATTGAAAGAAGCTTTATTACACAAGTAAACGATTATACCAACGTTCACAAAACACAACACAGTTACAGAACATACGTAAAAATATGTAAACCAGTCTCCAATCTTTTTTCGAAGTACGTGCAGGCACTTAAAGGCAGGTAACCCGACAGGCACGATCCCGGAAAGAAATTCAGCAATGAAACAGCTACCAGAGCCACTGCAGAATGCATACACAAAACAGGGCTGCCAATGGTATGACGTGGCAACGCCGGAAGCACTGAATTACGTGCCACAACATTTCTGTAGGTTCGTTTCGAGATACAGTTGGAGCCATACGAATGCGTTTGACTCAGGGATTCTCAGAGTTCCCGTGGTTTGTGCCTTGGTGAAAGCTGTTAGACTAGCTGCCAACGGACGGTAGCAACTAGTTTAGACTGGTCAGAGAAAGCTTTTCTGACTGGCTCCAAAGCGTTTAATAAGCCTGTTCCAAAGAGAGCGCATAGCTTTTTGTGTTCAATCACGCACCATTCGCGTCAAAGAAAAGAAACGAAACGTCTGAACCTCGTAAAAATTTAATACATCCTAGTGTAATTTATTTCCCTTGAGGGATTTTTGTGTAGGTTTATTTTGCATGAGTAAAGTCCGTATTATTAAAGCAAAGGATCCTCCGTTAACTTCACTTTCAAAATGGATAAATTTTCTCTCTTCCCACAGGCATTCGATCACAAGAGCCAATAATTGAGGGTCACACAATATACTCATTACTATAAATGACTATACACTTTAACTTGGCTCACTTCAGAGACGAGGTGGCAAAGGTAAAAATCAGCATGCTATGCTGTTACACTTATATAAGAGAAATTAAGCTGGATACCAGATTTATAACAGTGAGCACATTGCAGCCACTCACTACCGAGTAACCCACGACAATTTTTCTTCAAATGGGACGATTTCCAACATTTTTCATGTTTGGACATTTACTACATTGTAGTTTATTAACTCTGGTACTAATTATCTGCATTGTATTGCCAACCAACAAAATTTGTGTTACAAAAATAAGTGAGACAAGACAAGCTTTTAAAATTTGTGATCATGTGCATGTAATCAAAGTATGTAAAAGAAAACAGGTTGCTGATGAGGAAAGTGGTATCAGGAATAACTGGTTGGTTTGTGGGGGTTGAAGGACTCCAGACTACAAAGGTCATCGGTCCAGGAATAACTAAGAACTTCTTCAGTTAACATTTTCTATCACTGCTTCTCCAAGAACTGCCGATCACAAGTAGGAAGCAGAAAGGTTTGACTCAGTTTCATTCATCATAATAGATGTTCTTGGAAAGTCTGCAACTGATATTCCTTCTTTAAATAATGAAACACTACACCATTGAGGTATTTTTTTCATGCTAACACGGCGCATTCCAAGTATTTCTCACCGGAACAATCAAATATTCACTTTGTACTTTGTGTGTTGTCCTGCCTGTCTTGCACTGGAGTCATCTTTTTGAGGTTATAAGTTACTGTGCATCCTCCATTATGTACAAAAGTACACATGCACAAATTACCACACATACTGTTCGTGAAATTTTACGCTGCGTGTGTCTCTATTTTTCTGCATAATGTAGGAGGCACAGTACCGTTTCTTACAACCTCAAAAGGACGACACAATACCGTGCAAGAGAGGCACGACACACATACAAACGGCATGCAAAATATTTATGTAAACATTTGCACTTGAAAAAGAGAACAAATTAGCGAAATACATAGTACTACACACGAAAAAAAGACGCACCGAGTGCACTGTTTCATTATTTAAATCAGAAACGTTTGAGCATCACGAAGAGAGCAAAGGTGTCAATTAGCAACTAAAAGTCGCCAAACAACGAAACAAGCGAGATATGTGTTGGGGAAAACCCAGCCACGGATCTACAATATTTCCAAACCGAGGCAAAAACTTGATACGGGCACCCGCCATCCTTCCCCACCCACTCAACAGTCTGAGATAGTACGTAAAAATGAAAAAAAAAAATCGATTTTTCAAAAATATTTTCATCTTTCTGAAGAGTTTGATGTAAAAAACATATATGTTCGAGGAAATGTAAGACATGTTATTTGATCGTAAGTGTGTCAAAGTGCAATGCCGCTTCTCTTCACACAGCATTCTTATATCGCACATTACTGTATTTCACTCTGTGGAATTTGCAATGGAAGCCATCAAAACTATATTCAGGACAGTGTAAATTAAAATGTCCCGTGGTGCCTCTCTACTCTAAGTCGGTCAGTTTGATATCCTGCCCGGCTTAAAAAATACTTTCAATTACGAGAGTTGCTAAGAAAGTAATGCACCGCTTTTCTTCTTTATTGAACATAATGAGAATTACACACACGAAAGAGTGGTGCTTTATCTACACATCCTATTTTTCCACGTAATTTCCAAACCATTCTATAGCCAGCAACCAGCGCAAAACAAGGTACCGATTCTTGGCCTGGTGGCGGAGCCAGTGCTTCACCGTGTGAATCAAATCCTCATCGTCCTCAAAATATCTTCCACGAATGACATCCTTTAATAGCCCAAACAAGTAGAAGTCCGAGGGGCTAGTTTCACATTTCATTCATATGTTCCAGTTTTTCAAGCAGGAAATCGAAAAGTAGTAGCAGTACGAAGTTTTTATATAAATTTGGAGTCGTCGTATTCTTCCATATAATTTGTAATTTGTAATTTGTAATTTGTAATTTCTTTTCTTCTCCTTCCCCAATCTAACAAACAATCTCGTCACCTCCAATTCTGTGACAGTTCCTGCCATTGTCAAAACTTATTCTTCGGTTAGCTTCACTAACCATGCCAGAATCACCAGACTGGTTATCCCACGTTTATTTTCCACTTAGGCGTTATTACGTGTTCGTACAAAGCGTTTTTCGCACTATTCCGGCTGCTAACCGGAGACTCTACAGTTGATCCATAGTAGTGTAGCGATCAGCAAAAATTTTCTGTCAATATTTCATTTTCTAGGATACACAGAGGAGATAATATGTAATCTTTCTTACCTGCCATTCCTGTTAGTCGTTTATTTCCATTCTAGTTCAGGCGTCTGTGGAGACTGTGCGGCTGGTCCCGGCGGAGGTTCGAGTCCTCCATCGGGCATGGGTGTGTGTGTTTGTCCTTACTGTAAGCTTAGGGACTGATGACCTTAGCAGTTATGTCTCATAAGCTTACACACACATTTGAACATTTTTGCGTCTGTGGATTTAAGTGACTTACAGTCATTCTTTGTTACTAGTAAATCTGCAGCTTCGTAGTACTACCTGTATTTTTTCATTGTGTGTTGATGTAGCTTTGGCATGTTAAAAAAAAGTTACATTATAACTACCCATGAAGTGGACTCGTGATGGACTCTATTGACTGTTGTATTACCTTTACAGTATTTCTGGAATTCGTGGACCTGTTACTATGGTTCTGTCCACGTGTTCCTCACCTACATGTGTGCTTAATTAAAATGCTGTATGAAATCTTGCTCCATTTGGTTACACGGTATTATAATCAGCGGCAACAACATATCATTGCGCAGCGGTGTTGCTATTGGGACCTCATTTGCTTCACCACACCAGCTGATAGCTTGATAGGATCTTCAGTCAGTATAGGTCACAATTGGCAAGCAAATTTGTACTCCAGTAGTCAAGTCGACAAAGTCCGGCTTAATACATGATCAATATCCATTATATATGATTTTTAAGCAGTATTCTAATCCGAATTTTTCTGGATTACACCAGATTAACCCGATTAGCTGCAGATGGACGGGCTCTGCCATCTCTAAAGAGCATACTCTATCGCTTGGTACTATTGCGTTGTCGGCCGCGGTGGCCAAGCGGTTCTAGGCGCTTCTGTCCGGAACCGCGCGACTGCTTCGGTCGCAGGTTCAAATCCTGCCTCGGACATGGATGTGTGTGATGTCCATATGTTAGTTAGGTTTAAGTAGTTGTAAGTCTAGGGGACTGACGACCTCAGATGTTAAGTCCTATAGTGCTTAGAGCCATTTGAACCATTTGAATCCGATGCCTGTTTTTCCGCCATCTGTTTTATACGGCCATTCCACTTAAGGTCACTCTGGATAGTTATGCCTAGATGTTTTCCGGCAGACGCTGTCTCCAGCTGTTTGTTATCAATAGTGCAGCTGTACAGTAGTGGATTTCTTTTCCTATGTATGCGCAATATGTTACATTTATTTACGTTCAGGGTCAACTGCCAGAGCCTGCACAATTCATCAATTCTCTGCAGGTCGTTCTGCAAATTCTTACTCTCTTCTGGTGTTGCTACTTTGGCATAGACGACTGTATCATCTGCGAATAGGCTTAAAGAGCATTCGACGCTTTCTACTAGATCATTTATATATATTGTAAACAGCATCGGTCCTATCACATTCCCTGTGGTACTCCGGGTTTTACCTTTACATCTGTCGATTTAGTTCCGTGAAGAGCGACGTGTTGAGTTCTATCTGCAAGAAAGTTTTGAATCCAGTCGCAAATCTGTTCCGATACTCCGTAAGCTCGTATTTTTTTATTAAACGGCAATGCGGGACGGTGTCAAATGTCTTACTCAATTCAAGGAACACGGCATCAATCTGAGCGCCGTTGTCCACTGCGCTGTGGATCTCGTGGAGGAACAGAGCCAGCTGACTTTCGCACGATCTCTGTTTGCGGAATCCATTTTGATTCTTATAGAGGAGAAGTTCATTATCCAAGAACGTCATAATTCTTGAGCATCAAACAAGTTCCATAATTCTACAACAGGTTGGCGTCAACGATATAGGTCTATAATTTTGTCGACCTGTCTTTCGGCCCTTCTTAAAAACGAGAGTGACCTGCACATTTTTCCGGTTGTTATGTACCTTTCGTTTCTGAAGCAACCTACGATAAATTACTGCTAGAAGGCGAATAAGTTCTTTCGCCTAATCTTTATAGGATCTTACAGGTATCTTATCTGGTTCTGAAGCCTGTCCACTAATAAGCGATTGTAGGTGTTTTCCAGTTCCGCGATCGTTTATCTCAGTATCTGCCATTTCGACGTTCACACGACGATTGAAAGGAGGGACAGTGTTACGATCTTCCGCGGTGAAAGAACATCGGAACACCGAATTTAGTATTTCGGCCTTCTCTCTGTCATCTTCCGTTTCGGTGCCGGTGTGGTCGCTGAGAGAACGAATACATGTTTTTGACCCACTTACTGATTTTAGAGTTTTTTTCTCAGGTCAGTTGACAACGTCTACCTTCAAAAATCACTGAACGCTTCTCTCATTGCTCGCTTTACGCTTATTCTCGTTTCGTTCAACTTTTGTTTGTCAGCTAGGTTATTTACTTCTTTTGCATCTGTGATGAAATGCTCTTTGTTTACGTAGCGCTGCGGCCGCGCTGGCCGAGCGGTTCTAGGCGCTTCAGTCCGGAACCGCGCGACTGCTACGGTCGCAGTTTCGAATCCTGCCTCGGGCATGGATGTGCGTGATGTCCTTAGGTTAGTTAGGTTTAAGTAGTTCTAAGTTCTACGTGACTGATGACCTCAGATGTTGAGTCCCATAGTGCTCAGAGCCATTTGAACCCCTTTTTTTTTTTAACCTAGCGCTTTTCTAACACGGCTACTAAACCATGCTGGATCTTTCCCATCCTTTAAAACTTTACTCGGAACATACTTTTCTAGCGAATATTGAACGATGCCTTTGAATTTTTTCCATTTGTTATCCACATCTTCGTCCTCATCACCGAATACTTGATGCTGACCGCTGAGATATTCTGAAATTTGTATCCTGTCACCCTTGCTGAGCAAATATATCTTCCTACCTTTCTTAACATACATTGTAGGACCCATCGTTATAGATACTGTAACAGCCTTATGATCACTGATACTTTCCTCTACCTTAACTGATTCGATAAGTTCAGGGCTGTTTGTTGCCAGGAGGTCTAAGACGTTACCCGCACGAGTTGGTTCTCTATCAGCTCAAGGTTATTTTCAGATAAGACATCCAGAACAACGCCACACGATTCCCTGTCTCTGGCACCAGTTTTGATGGCATAACACTCCCAGTTTATATCTGGCAAGTTGAAGTCACCTCCTATTACAACGTTATGACCAGGAAAATTACTAATGATATTCTGCGACTTCTGTCTGAAGCACTCCAAAACTGCAGGTCCTGACCCAGGTGGTCTATAAAAGCATCCCATCATCATTTTTTACCGCTCTTTAATACTCAATTTCACCCATATTAATTCACATTCGGAATCCGTGGAAACCTCGCTCGATTTTATCGAATTTTTTACTGCAATAAACACTCCACCACCATTGGCGACTAGCCTATCCTTACGAGAAACATTCCAGTCTGAACTTAGGACTTCTTTGTCATTGACGTCTGGCTTCAACCAGCTTTCTGTTCCCAATACTATCTGCGCATTATAACTTTCAGTAAGCGATACTAATTCTGGGACCTTTCCTAGGATGCTCCTACTGTTTACTAAAATCATATTAACCTTTTCTATCTCTGAACTTCGAGGACCAAGATTCTCTGAGGTCGCTGTGGCTGATTTAACAGGCAAATCGTGTTTTCCCCCGAGGGAGGGGTCCTTTAACCTAAAAAAGCCCCATGTGAACGCCACACCTACTCCGCTACCCTAGCAGCGCTTCCTGTATGTAGTGCACGCCTGAACTATTAAGGGGAGCCCTAAAATTCTGCACCCGATAGCGGATGTCAGCGTCTCCTTATTTTGAAACATTTTTATTCTATTTTATCGTTTAGATGTGGGTTTCTTTCTTTGCAGGCGCTCTCCAGTCTTCACTGTACTGTGTATACACAGGATGTTTCAAAATTACGCGACGAACTTCGAGGGGTTGTAGAAGGGGTTTCGAGGAAGAAAATGAAGGACGGAAGCCGTCATCCAACGACACGCAACATAATGTCGAAGTTAAAGGCGCCAGCACCTCCTTGTATGTACATACTGGGCGATTCTGTGTCAATTTTACAAACTTTCAGCAGTTATGGAGAAGGATAAATGTATTAGTCTGAGGTAAGGGACCCTGATCCTGAAACGAACTGATCGAAAGTTAGGACCGTTGCCATACTTCTGTACGTTTTCCAATGGCAGGAGATATCAGATCGATTTTTGCTTATAGGCGTAACTTTCCACTCGGAGGTGCCTATAACTTCAACTCTTTGCAGCGTCGCTGGGTGATGTTTCCCGACAGGGGTTCCTGTCCTCGTTTTGTTTCTCAAGACATTTTGTACATCACCTCGAAGTTTGTCAGTGTAATCCTGGAACACTCTTTAACTGGTTTATTCAAAAGGTTGCTCAAAAATTGATGGAGCTGACAGGTGAGCAGAAATATAACAACTGTGAAGTAGGAACTTGTAGTCTCGGAAGTGATCCCGAGCAAGTGAAAGGTTTAATGTTAGGAGCGAAGACAACCAATGCACATGTGCCTTATATTCAGCAAAGATAATATAGTATTTATTCAACAATACGGTACATCATGAAGCTTTTTTAATAAGGCGACCACCACATTCAGTACTATCGTAACATTTTCTTAGAAATAGGTTCTGTCTACATCGGAAAACCTCTGAAACTATCTTTTTTCTTCTTTGGAACTGGTGCAGCGTACACGAGGTTTCTGATATACCGTCAACCCCTCCCTACCAAGACCACACAAAAAAGGTCATGAGGTTATGTAATCATCTGTAACTCCCTTTCAGACCCAGCACATGGCATGCTTAGCACTGAGTACATCACGCGTTTGCTCGAAAAGTGTGCAATAGCTCCGTCTAGTTCATCCACTTTTGACAACCCATGTTAAGTGGTACATCCAGTAAGAGTTTTGGAAAAACTTGTTCGATGAAGACCACGTAACTTACTTTCGCTCACTTGTTTTCACAGGCTCAGAATTACGTTTTAGACCATAAGATTCTGTTCCACAGTTCCTGTATTTCCTCTTCTCTCTTACGTACTTCAATCTGAGAGCTACTTTTCGAGTTCCCGTGTCTATTAAGGGTAAGGTCGCGCAGTTTTAGCTTACTGGACTCGTTTTCGTGAGATCAGAGTTTCGAATCTGGCCGCCCAACTTTAGGTTTTTCAAGGTTTCCATAAATCGCTTAAGGCATGTGACTGGATCATTCCTTCCACCTCCTTTTCCCAGTCTGAGCTCATGCTCCAATAACGTAGTCGTCGACGGAAGTCAAACACTAATCTTTCTTCTTCTTCCTTCATCCACTGTAAAAAACGAATGTGCAGTATATAGAGTGTGCTAAAAAGAATTCCATATTTTGAGAGGTAGTAGTATGGACAAAAACAAGACATAAATGTCTCGTAAATATGGGATCTAAAGCGCATACCTTAAGAGCTATGAGGACTTGTTATTCTTGGTTACTGTAAAACACACATCTGCAGTTTATTTGTTATTACGAAGACCTACAGAATGCAGCAACCAAATGCCTAAACACATGAGAACACATTATTTTGTGTTTCTAAAGTGGTCTGCTGGCTACTACATACGACCTACTCTTGTGAGCCATTGCTAAAGGAGGTATTCAGTGTGGTGTTCATTCACAATAAGGCATGCTTCTGCCCCATGTCTTATGGAATCACACTCTTTCTGGAAAACTATAGATTACTAGCGGATGCACTGACAGGCGCTGTTGTCGCGTTATGGTAGTGTTTGTACATCATTAATGGGGCTTGCATACTCCAAACATTTCCAGTGTTCCCACAACCAGAAATTGGGGCACCGAGCTGATTAACATATTTGACCTCCTTGACCAATCCATCGCTCAATAAACGTGTGTTTTCGGACATTTCAAATAAAATGGGCAAGTGCTCCATCGTACATGAACCACGTCTCTAGCAGTACCTCCAGTCGTTTGATAGGAACTGACGATACCTTGCACCAGCTAACCAGTTGTTAGTATGCGCATACACTAACTGAAAATCGGCGACTAGAATTTGATTTTACAACTGTGTGTGGATTTCCATCAGCCAACATATGCCCATTATGAAAGTTAACAGTCTCATCTCACGCAAAAGCAACCTCTTCTGTGACCAGTAGATATGTTGTAGAAAGTAAATCACCACCACATCTTTGCAACAGATATTGGCAGAACTGCAGTGTGGCTGGCTGGTCTTGTGGCTGAGGGCCGTGGACATGCTATACATGATGTGGGTACAACAACTGTTCATGCGTTCTAGGTATGTTTCAGCGTACATGATGAGGGCTCGACGTTTGCTTATATTTGCCAGACTATAGCACAAGATCTTATCTGCCATTTGCCGTATGGAATAAGACGCTTCCATCATGTGCGTAAGCGCAGACACAAAACTAAAATCTAAAAGTATGTCAGTAACTTACCGAAACACAAACTGTTTCCACTAGGACTAACGCAGACACTGCACTTACTTGGAAGTTTGAGTTGTGTTGCTGCTCCACAGTTGTTCCACGACATCGACAGATGTTTAGTGCATGGTTTATCCATGGGTAGTAACAGAGGAATGTGTCGTCCTTTGTGTACTCCATTCTGTAGGCCATTTGTAATAGCAAAGAAGTTGCAGTAGCCGATACGTGTTTCACAGTATCGAAGAAGAGAAGTACTCATAGCTCTTAAGGTATGCATTTTACAGTCCATGTTTATTGGATATTTTTAGCTTGTTTTGGTCCACGCCATCACGCCATTACCTCTCAAAATATTTTATACCTTTTTTTAAACGTATGCTGAAAACTAACCCGGCAGTGTCCTTTCCCTCGCTCTCAGATAGATGTATTTTTAAGAAAAATATTCTGGCGGAAACAAAATCCCATCACGAAGAAGCAGTTGTGTGACATACACGAAAGTTGGCAGGCATGTTTCTACATCTGAAGGATGATGTATATTCAGATTTCACTCCAGTCGCTGTAATGTTGTTGCTTTAATTTGGGGGAGGTGTAAGCGGTGCTGATATTCAAGACCATAAAAGTTGGTTAAAACCTGTGAGCTATCTGAGGAAGTTAACCTTGCATTACTGCGCAAGTGTTCACCAGGTATCCAGTCTAACTTACCAAATTCCCAACCAGACTAACATTAATTATAATCTTTTAATAGTCATACGACAACCGGTGATATATATAAAAGAGAAATTAAATAAAAAGAAATGAATCAGTTTATATTAGGAAATTTATTTTAACATTGATCATTGAAATTTCAGCATATTGAACTTGATTCATAACTAAACTGGTGCTTTATTTAGGATTGTGGAAATGTGAGTTTGTAATCTTACGGAACACATCAAATATGGAGCCAAGATTGGGAGACTGCATACAACACTGCATTCATAAAATAACACACGAAGAAGGTTGAAACATATGCAAGAGGAAATAAACCACAACCAACCGATTCAAATTTTCACCCAAAGAAGTCATGTTCGTAGCGCAATCCTGTCCGTCATGTATTTACCACACATTGGTATACTAAATTCATACTAACTCTCTGTGAAATCTTTCCGAAAAGAATTGCTGAGGGCTACTTTGATGATTACACCACATGCTTCACGTGGTCAACTTGGTTTACAAAGAGAGTGTAACTCCATAATAATTTTGATAATTAAAATAAATTAGATCGAAAAGCAATTACAAAAGAAAAACCTCGAACTGGTTACTATCGTCTTACTATTAACCTGATGGGTCAAACAATAGTATAAGCAAGTGGTACTGGTCTCACAAAGTACACCCCACGTGGGTTGAACATAAAGAAAAGTTACTATATTGAAAAATATTGTCAAGACGAGACGTTATAATCTCACGCACATTCGCATTTAAGATTGGTGATCTTAGTTAGAGTTACTGATCAACACGTGGTTCCACTTTACTCCCAAAGTAGTGACAAAGCAACTACCGGAAGGTATTCTGAATTTCACACTCGAATTACACTGCGTTGCAATTTAAGAGAACATTAGATATTTTAGATCCAAACCTGAAATAAAGGTGATTAAATTTTCAGTTGGGCTGAACTTAAGAAATCCATTGTCCTACGGACGTAGCAGACACGCGCTTAGCCGTAGATCTTACCACTTATACGCTCGCCGCGGACAGACTGCCCTGGCCCGCTACCGAGTGTGCTTCACAAATACAAACGGAAGTGACCAGAGAGGCATCTCCCTATATCAACATGACAAGGGACAGACAGGACCATACTAAGAATAGAAACTCTTTGCTTCTAGAAAGCGTAGCTACCTGTTCCGACGTTGGTCCTACTGTTCTCTAGCAGACAGGCTTGTCTGCTACCATCAAGCATGCAAGTAGAAATACATTAGCTCATTCATTCTTTCACACAGAAGGGAATGGCGATGACACTATCTTTTCATATACAGTATATAAAAGAAAGCGGATGTAGGTTCAGTATGAGACTGTGTGACATAAATTACTTATAAACTGTGTTTTAAAGTGTATTAGTGTGACAGATCGTTCTTGTTTATAAGTAACAGTAACACGTTCCACTGCTCAGTCTCCTCCCAGATAGTCAGAAAAACCACAGTAAATGTAGAAGAGAAATTTATGCCGTAAATGGCAACATATTTAAGAAATTAACGTGAAAGGAATCCAACAGAGACCTTTCATAACCGCAAAGCTCTGGGAAAAGACTGTGCAGGGAATTTTCTGGCCATGTTAGGACATTCCCAAGCAGGCTTCTCACACCCAACTTAAACCAAAAATGTAAAGAAAAGGCAAAAGGTCACCAGCTACTTGCTAAAACACAATAATTTCAATACATCTTTAGAATCTACCAATTTCAAAAAGAAAAAAACAATCTATGACACCTATTTAAAAGATAGTGTAGACCTAATTCGGTCAGTAAGTAAAAACAATGGTTCCTGTGTCATTAATATGAAAACAATTTGTGGTTGTTACCCTTATGGAGTTCACCAGTATTTGTTCATTGCAAGAGGCAACTGATCACAGAAAAATGTATGACTGTTTATTAACAAGTAAAATTTATGAAAATAGCAAAGGTGCCACAGCAATAAAAAAATATGAAAATAATATCAGTATTATAAAGCAGAACATTACAAAGAACAATCCGCAAAAGCAAAAAAAAGATAAGAAAAAAAACATGTTTTACGAAGTGGCTATCGCAAAAATTCTATATCTTATAAAACTAATTATTTGTAGACTTAAAATAATTTTGTGGCACTAATTTAATCACTCTACTATATTTAAGTTAGTTAGCAAACAATGATCACTGTGTCATTATACTGAAACTACAATTAATTATGTGATTGTTACCGTTATGGGGTTCCTCACCATAACTATGCCCCATGCAAAGGCTAATCGATCACTGTCCAGTGGGCATGAACAGCTATCTGACAGATAAACGAAGCAATGCCACAGGAATGAATTTACGAAACAAAATATCACAAATCTAATACATCACACAAGAACAAACATTGATCAATAAAACAGCTCTGAAAGTACAGTAGTCAACGTCCCAAAAAAAAAAACACCAACAAATAAAACACCTGCAAAGTACAAGAGTCAAAGACTAAAAAAACAATAAATAGAGCAACTGCAAAATACAAGAGTCAGTCTCATAAACACCAATAAATCCAACCTCTGCAAAACACACGAGTCAAAGTTTCTCTGAAAGAACACACGTATATGCATTGGACTAAGAACCGTATAATCACTGTTCACTGGCACACTCAGTAGTTCCACTGTTCCGAGGCACAATATAAGGGGTGGGGTTCGTCGCTGCAGCTGTAAGTAGGGATTTTTGTCCATCTGTTGCGTGCAATCGCAGCCATCTCCGCCCTCTCATGAAGTTTCTCTTGGTGGACCGTTTCACGTACATCTCGATTTGGTTCCATGTTTGTGTTGTCAAATTCGTGCGGTATCCTCGTTTGACACGCCAGGTTGATATTCCTGGGCAAGGATGACACTTAATGGCTCTTCTTTGTGACACCCTTAGCTACCAGAGAACATCGAACCATGATTTATTGTCTCTTGACAGTGGGCATCCGCCAGGAATTGTTGATAGGCGTCGTTGAAGTCTGCCAGTTTCTCTGGACAGTACGTGTCAAAAGGCTCCACGCCCCTTGTGTTGTTCCATTCTTGAGTTATCCTCAACTGGATCACTGGTTTGATATTCCTGGGCAAAGATGACACTTAATGGCTCTTCTTTGTGCCACCCTTAGCGACCAGAGAACATCGAACCATGATTTACTGTCGCTTGACAGTGGGCATCCGTCAGGAAATGTCGATAGGCGTCGTTGATGTCTGCAAGTTTCTCTGGACAGTACCAGTCAAAAGGCTCCACGCCCCTTTATCCCCTGTCCTCTGTCGTTTCACCGAGCCCGTCTCGTCACGGTCGCGTGCGTGCGGTGCGTTGCCAGCAGATGGACCGCTCGGCCATCTCAGTTCATCGCCTCCATGGAGGGTCGCACTGGAGCGGCAGGCCATTAGCTCTGGGTGCAAGGCAAAGTGTTTGCCGCGTACCCTTCTTTTGTGGTCGACCGCGCTCCCGAAGTGGCGCGGTTGACAGTGTGTCATGCTAGGAAACACGCCAGTTTACAACTAGCCCTCCTCCTCGCTGCTCTCGCTGTCTCGTAGGAGTTTAGCCGGTTCGCTTTCACGTTCTCAACTGCATTCACAGAATTTGTTTATCATACTTATGTGATCCCCCCCCTGGACCATGGACCTTGCCGTTGGTGGGGTGGCTTGCGTGCCTCAGCGTTACAGATAGCCGTACCGTAGGTACAACCACAACGGAGGGGTACCTGTTGAGAGGCCAGACAAACGTGTGGTTCCTGATGAGAGACAGCAGCCTTTTCAGTAGTTGCAAGGGCAACAGTCTGGATGATTGACTGATCTGGCCTAGTAACAATAACCAAAACGGCCTTGCTGAGTTGGTACTGCGAACGGCTGAAAGCAAGAGGAAACTACGGCCGTAATTTTTACCCTAGGGCATGCAGCTTTACTGTATGATTAAATGATGATGGCGTCCTCTTGGGTAAAATATTCCGCAGGTAAAATAGTCCCCCATTCGGATCTCCAGGCGGGGACTACTCAGGAGGATGTCGTTATCAGGAGAAAGAAAACTGGCGTTCTACGGATCGGAGTGTGGAATGTCAGATCCCTTAATCGGGCAGGAAGGTTAGAAAATTTAAAAAGGGAAATGGATAGGTTAAAGTTAGATATAGTGGGAATTAGTGAAGTTCGGTGGCAGGAGGAACAAGACTTTTGGTCAGGTGAATACAGAGTTATAAACACAAAATCATATAGGGGTAATGCAGGAGTAGGTTTAATAATGAATAGGAAAATAGGAATGCGGGTAAGCTACTACAAACAGCATAGTGAACGCATTATTGTGCACAAGATAGATACGAAGCCCATACCTACTACAGTAGTACAAGTTTGTATGCCAACTAGCTCTGCAGATGACGAAGAAATTGAAGAAATGTATGATGAGATAAAATAAATTATTCAGGTAGTGAAGGGAGACGAAAATTTAATAGTCATGGGCGACTGGAATTCGAGTGTAGGAAAAGGGAGAGAAGGAAACGTAGTAGGTGAATATGGATTGGGGCTAAGAAATGAAAGAGGAAGCCGCCTCGTAGAATTTTGCACAGAGCACAACTTTGTCATAGCTAACACTTGGTTTAAGAACCATGAAAGAAGGTTGTATAGATGGAAGAACCCTGGACATACTAAAAGGTATCAGATAGATTATGTAATGGTAAGACAGAGATTTAGGAACCAGGTTTTAAATTGTAAGACATTTCCAGGGGCAGATGTGGACTCTGACCACAATCTATTGGGTATGACCTGTAGATTAAAACTGAAGAAACTGCAAAAAGGTGGGAATTTAAGGAGATGGGACCTGGACAAACTGAAAGAACCAGTGGTTGTACAGAGTTTCAGGGAGAGAATAAGGGAACAATTGACAGGAATGGGGGAAAGAAATACAGTAGAAGAAGAATGGGTAGCTCTGAGGGATGAAGTAGTGAAGTCAGCAGAGGATAAAGTAGGTAAAAAGACGAGGGCTGCTAGAAATCCTTGGGTAACAGAAGAAATATTGAATTTAATTGATGAAAGGAGAAAATATAAAAATGCAGTAAATGAAGCAGGCAAAATGGAATACAAACGTCTCAAAAATGAGATCGACAAGAAATGCAAAATGGCTAAGCAGTGATGGCTAGAGGACAAAATTAAGGATGTAGAGGCTTATCTCACTAGGGGTAAGATAGATACTGCCTACAGGAAAATTAAAGAGACCTTTGGAGATAAGAGAACCACTTGTATGAACATCAAGAGCTCAGATGGAAACCTAGTTCTAAGCAAAGAAGGGAAAGCAGAAAGGTGGAAGGAGTATATAGAGGGTCTATACAAGGGTGATGTACTTGAGGACAATATAATGGAAATGGAAGAGGATGTAGATGAAGATGAAATGGGAGATACGATATTGCGTGAAGAGTTTGACCAAAAGTCGAAACAAGGTGCCAGGAGTAGACAACATTCCATTAGAACTACTGACAGCCTTGGGAGAACCAGTCCTGACAAAACTCTACCATCTGGTGATCAAGATGTATGAGACAGGTGAAATACCCTCAGACTTCAATAAGAATATAATAATTTCAATCCCAAAGAAAGCAGGTGTTGACAGATGTGAAAATTACCGAACTATCAGTTTAATAAGTCACAGCTGCAAAATACTAACACGAATTCTTTACAAACGAATGGAAATACTAGTAGAAGCCGACCTCGGGGAAGATCAGTTTGGATTCCGTAGAAATAATGGAACACGTGAGGCAATACTGACCTTCGACTTATCTTAGAGGAAAGATTAAGGAAAGGCAAACCTACGTTCCTAGCATTTGTAGACTTAGAGAAAGCTTTTGACAATGTTGACTGGAATACTCTCTTTCAAATTCTGTATGTGGCAGGGGTAAAATACAGGGAGCGAAAGGCTATTTACAATTTGTACAGAAACCAGATTGCAGTTATAAGAGTCGAGGGACATGAAAGGGAAGCAGTGGTTGGGAAGGGAGTGAGACAGGGTTGTAGCCTCTCCCCGATGTTATTCAATCTGTATATTGAGCAAGCAGTAAAGGAAACAAAAGAAAAATTCGGAGTAGGTATCAAAATCCATGGAGAAGAAATAAAAACTTTGACGTTCGCCGATGACATTGTAATTCTGTCAGAGACAGCAAAGGACTTGGAAGAGCAGTTGAATGGAATGGACAGTGTCTTGAAAGGAGGATATAACATGAACATCAACAAAAGCAAAACGAGGATAATGGAATGTAGTCGAATTAGGTCGGGTGATGCTGAGGGAATTACATTAGGAAATGTCACACTTAAAGTAGTAAAGGAATTTTGCTATTTGGGGAGCAAAATAACTGATGATGGTCGAAGTAGAGAGGATATAAAATGTAGATTGGCAATGGCAAGGAAAGCGTTTCTGAAGAAGAGAAATTTGTTAACATCGAGTATAGATTTAAGTGTCAGGAAGTCATTTCTCAAAGTATTTGTATGGAGTGTAGCCATGTATGGAAGTGAAACGTGGACGATAAATAGTTTGGACAAGAAGAGAATAGAAGCTTTCGAAATGTAGTGCTACAGAAGAATGCTGAAGATCAGATGGGTAGATCACATAGCTAAGGAGGAAGTGAAGAACAGGTTTGGGGAGAAGAGAAGTTTGTGGCATAACTTGACCAGAAGAAGGGATCGGTTGGTAGGACATGTTCTGTGGTATCAAGGGATCACCAATTTAGTATTGGAGGGCAGTGTGGAGGGCAAAAATCGTAGAGGGAGACCAAGAGATGAATACACTAAGCAGATTCAGAAGGATGTGGGTTGCAGTGGGTTCTGGGAGATGAAGAAGCTTGCAAAGGATAGAGTAGCATGGAGAGCTGCATCAAACCAGTCTCAGGACTGAATACCACAACAACAACAACATGTTCACACATAAAACAGTAGGACAATTTCATCTAGAATTACGTTATCACAAGAATTAATCACACAGATGACTCTGAGAAGGGTAAAAATATTTTCATTATACAGGTTGAGACGTCCCCTTCGAAAAATTATACAGGACTGTGCTTAAACTGACTCACAATATTTTTAACGCAACGCAATCTGACTTTCAAATATCCCTACAAAAGAATGGCTCTGACTAACATTAACCTATACCTTTCACAAATCACTTACCTCACAAAAATCTTTGTTACTCGAACTACTGCAATACAGCGAGCGCCACTACTGCCAGCTAAATAAAAGATTCAAACTACGGAAGGCACTAACTACTGATAGGCATAGTTAGCGAATGAAAGATTTTAATAGAGAACAAACAATGTATTTACCTTAATAGTCATAATATATATATCAGTTCATGACATCCATTCTTACAAATTTCAAAACTCCGCCATATCTCTCCCCACATCCACCACTGCTGGCGGCTCACCTCCAACTGCGCAGCGCTACGCGCTGTTAACATCCAGTTGCCCAAAACTACAATGGCGAGTATTACAACAATGCCAACCAGCCACAGACTGCACACAGCACAGCCAGTGATTTTCATATAGAGCGCTATGTGGAGTTACCAATATAAAAATCTAAACAGCCTACTTACATAGCCCCCATGCTCCCCACAAAAAAATTTTACAAATTGTTTTGGCCAGTGGCCTATACAGATTTGAAAAAAAATTTCATAATTACCATAACAAAGATATCAAATGAACACAGTTATTGATACAATGTTGGTCAAAAGCTAAAATTTTCTCACAGTCCATGAAGACAGTCCTGATCATTCATCACAGTAAAATTGCAGATTTTTTTTCTCAAAGTCTGAGCAGTAAAAGAGAATGCACACAGATGTAGTGGATTTCCATGCAGTCTTGAAGTAGTGTTGTCCTTCCAACGGAAAAACAGTGCTGACTCTTGACATGCAGGCAGGTAATGAGCCACAATAGAGCAAACTCACAGCAGAGTCAGTCGAAGTTTTGAAGAATATTGGTAGATAGGTCATCACAGAGCAGACTCACAATAGCCCTGGCAGAGATTATGGTATTGGTGGGCCACCAGATGTGCAGACCCACTGCAGTCCTTGTAGAAATAATGGTATTAGTGGGCCATGAAAGATGCAGACCCACTGTAGTCCATGTAGAGACGGCCAGCAGCCATCTGTTGCGACTGTGCAGGTGCACAATCACCATCGAAGAGTCTTGCGGAGAATATAGCAAGTCCATGAACCACCACTTGTGCACTCATAAAGTTTTTTTTTTTTTAATTGTGCTTAGAACCAGCAATGTTGTGAACCAGTCCCTTGCAGAATTATTAAGACACGTGCAAACACTATCAGTCCCTACTTCTCACATATTGTCCATATAGTATGACCAACAGAAATGTGTGCAGTGAAATGTAAGTTACAAGTTACTTAATTTGCTGAACTGGTGTCAATTACAATTTTATAACATAAGAATACAATAACAAAGCTACAAAATACTTCATTAAAGAACATAACAATACCGATAACATTTGTATTAAAAAAGGATTTACAACAGAATAGAAATAAACATGTACATCAGTGTTACAGGAATTATGACATAAGCACATACACAAAACGTCAGAATAACTTTTGAAACATCAACTTCACACATGAGCATTAAAATAAAACAGAATAAATAATGTCTAAACATCTTTACAAAGTAAATAACATGTTATTAATGCAAATTATATTTGAGGATAACAGTATTCGTCATCATAGTGAATATAGCTTAGTATTAGAAGAGAAAAAATTCTATGAAACAGTATACAGAGACAGGACGAAAACAAATACACAAGGGTACACAAACACATAGTGAGATAACTCAAAAGGAAAGGACAGGTTTTTTTTTTCAGTGTAACATTTGGGAATGCAGCCCAACTCAAAACTTCATTCCATAGATCGTCTCTCTTATTTCAACATTTGCTCCAGCCAAAAAAAATCCTATCCAAGCAATTTCTGTATTTATATATTCACATATTTCTTACCTCATTATTTATTTTCCATCATCTTACCTCATCATTTATTTCCACATTATTATTATGTACTGGATCTGTAGACAGAAAATATTTATATTAGTACATCTATAAAATTTTATTTTAACCAATGCTGCAGTGCAGCTAGAAACTAGATATTAAACAAAATAGACAAAGCAAGGCGTGAAACGTCATTCACTAGCCATATGGCGTTTCATAGTGCAGTAAACAATCTTTCAACTAGCAAGACAATAGCCGTGAAATGTTTCTCATCGTTTCATTAGGCATTTTAGTAAATATCATAAATTAAGAGCTCCACAGTATAATTGTATGTTTTCAAGTCTGAGTGTGTCGTATTTACGATGCTTTCTACAAAGAAATATCAATAGCGAGGATAATGGACCTTTTTTTTCTCCACCTGTGCCTCTGAAAGGCACACACTAATGGCTTTTTTTCGAGGCGATTGTCGCGCAGCTGGGTGCCCATGACGCATTACGTGAAGATGGTCACTTAACTTTCTCACTGAAATATTTACGACGCCAGTTAGCACAACAGTGATAGTCTCATATAAAATATTTCACAGGTCGAGAATTTGCGTTACAAATGTGTAGAAACAAAATCCTATAAATATAACAGTGTCCAAAAAGTTTTCGCCAGCATAGTGATACATTCACGCATATCCACACAAGTCATAACTCTTAAAAGTACGATTCTCGGTTTCCAACATCCTTTTTCACAAACCAGAGTCCCTAACCACTACCTATTATTCCTTGCTTTATTACACATATACATATTCCTAGACACTTCTTCAATATTTCATCATAATAAATACGTAGCGTAATCAAATTCCTCATATATCATCAGCTCATTGATCATAAACATACCGCAACAGCATAATGCACATCGTCATCATAACATCATAAAACCTCAGCCAAATCTCAAAATCGTCGTAGCTTCCTCCAGTAATTTCAAAACCTAAAAAAAATTCTCTGCTCATGTCAAAAGCTTCATCAACCTCAAACGTACTTTAAAAATCATGATCCCATACCAAATACATCATTCAAAGCTCTCATAGTATCACAAAGGTTCCGAAAAAATATGAAGGGTTCACACAGCACAGACAAAATACAATTTCATAAGTGTAAAGTTATCCAGCTGTGTAATTGCGTAAACATCTGTCACTGACGTAGTAAAAAAAAAAATGTTTGTCTCTCTCAGTTAAATAACCAGATATCTATGTAATTTATGTGTTAGAGAAATATGGTACCGATGTGTAAAGTTGTATAAGCAAATACCATATTAGATAAGGCTCCTTGTGCTTGCCACACACATGGTACACAAAGTAAGCGTGTACCCTCCTGAGGATTAATGGAATTATACCCTCAGGTGTTACAGATGACAGCAATGGAATGAAATGTATCACGGAAAAATTTCTTTGTAATTCAAAAATCTTGAAAAATAAATGGTTCAAGTACAAAATTAATCACTCAAATGTGCGTCTTGCTGTAAGATAATTCTGTGGAAGTGTCGTAGTTATCGTCCTCCGAAAGCTAAGTTCTGCCGAGGTCAATGTACTTACCTCATGATAAACAAAAGTGAAATGCTTTGCGTATAAATATCTTAGTTATTACGCTTATTGTCGTGATGAAGAAAGTACTGTGCTGCAACGTATTGTTGTGCTACGGAAAAGGCTGTCTTATTGTAGCTATACCACAAAAGTTACTACTAAAACATGTTTTACTTTCCACAATAATTCAGAAAAACTGCGCAGATATAAAACAGATACACCGCAAAAGCAACATTGTAAATCGTCACTCATTAGTAGCGTCGTGATAAAATCATGTGGTTGTCACATAATCTAATCACTGTGTCATCTTGTATCTCACAGAAAGTACTTTAAATCCAGAATGTATCTTCAAGTAAACCAAAATGTTGCATTAAAATCTCATTAGCAGTACCAGTATATGTCCTAAGTATGTAATCCTGATAGTCGTTACGTGATCGTGCAACTAACAAGCAAGAATGTACAAATACAACACTGTGTCGTCTGTTCACTATAACAAAGCACTTGTAAATACTGTCTCAATATGTTCCCTAGGTTCTAGACTGGATATTTAAAATGGTTCAAATGGCTCTGAGCACTATGGGACTCAACTGCTGTGGTCATCAGTCCCCTACAAGTTAGAACTACTTAAACCTAACTAACCTAAGGAAATCACACACATCCATGCCCGAGGCAGGATTCGAACCTGCAACTGTAGCAGTCGCACGGTTCCGGACTGCGCGCCTAGAACCGCGAGACCACCGATGCCGGCGACTGGATATTTAACTTCAAACATTGCTGCATGTTAACAATTTCTTAAGTCTGACGAAGCATACTAGAAATGTGAAGTGAAAAGTTTTATGGTAAAGACAAAGTTAAAAAGCAGATTATCTTTCAATAAACGGTTTTACATGTGAAATGTGGTGTAAACCTTTACTATTCCTAGTACGCAGAGTTTCAACTTCAACGCAATTATCATGTGGTATACGTCGCATTCTGTAAGGTCCATTGTAAACTACACTCCTGGAAATTGAAATAAGAACAACGTGAATTCATTGTCCCAGGAAGGGGAAACTTTTTTGACACATTCCTGGGGTCAGATACATCACATGATCACACTGACAGAACCACAGGCACATAGACACAGGCAACAGAGCATGCACAATGTCGGCACTAGTACAGTGTATATCCACCTTTCGCAGCAATGCAGGCTGCTATTCTCCCATGGAGACGATCGTAGAGATGCTGGATGTAGTCCTGTGGAACGGCTGGCCATGCCATTTCCACCTGGCGCCTCAGTTGGACCAGCGTTCGTGCTGGACGCGCAGACCGCATGAGACGACGCTTCATCCAGTCCCAAACATGCTCAATGGGGGACAGATCCGGAGATCTTGCTGGCCAGGGTAGTTGACTTACACCTTCTAGAGCACGTTGGGTGGCACGGGATACATGCGGACGTGCATTGTCCTGTTGGAACAGCAAGTTCCCTTGCCGGTCTAGGAATTGTAGAACGATGGGTTCGATGACGGTTTGGATGTACCGTGCACTATTCAGTGTCCCCTCGACGATCACCAGAGGTGTACGGCCAGTGTAGGAGATCGCTCCCCACACCATGATGCCGGGTGTTGGCCCTGTGTGCCTCGGTCGTATGCAGTCCTGATTGTGGCGCTCACCTGCACGGCGCCAAACACGCATATGACCGTCATTGGCACCAAGGCAGAAGCGACTCTCATCGCTGAAGACGACACGTCTCCATTCGTCCCTCCATTCACGCCTGTCGCGACACCACTGGAGGCGGGCTGCACAATGTTGGGGCGTGAGCGGAAGACGGCCTAACGGTGTGCGGGGCCGTAGCCCAGCTTCATGGAGACGGTTGCGAATGGTCCTCGCCGATACTCCAGGAGCAACAGTGTCCCTAATTTGCTGGGAAGTGGCGGTGCGGTCCCCTACGGCACTGCGTAGGATCCTACGGTCTTGGCGTGCATCCGTGCGTCGCTGCGGTCCGGTCCCAGGTCGACGCAACAGAGCATGCACAATGTCTGCACTAGTACAGTGTATATCCACCATTCGCAGCAATGCAGGCTGCTATTCTCCCATGGAGACGATCGTAGAGATGCTGGATGTAGTCCTGTGGAACGGCTTGCCATGCCATTTCCACCTGGCGCCTCAGTTGGACCAGCGTTCGTGCACGACCGCCGACCACTGGCGACAACATCGATGTACTGTGGAGACCTCACGCCCCACGTGTTGAGCAATTCGGCGGTTCGTCCACCCGGCCTCCCGCATGCCCACTATACGCCCTCGCTCAAAGTCAGTCAACTGCACATATGGTTCACGTCCACGCTGTCGCGGCATGCTACCAGTGTTGGAGCTCCGTATGCCACGGCAAACTGGCTGACACTGACGGCGGCGGTGCACAAATGCTGCGCAGCTAGCGCCATTCGACGGCCAACACCGCGGTTCCTGGTGTGTCTGCTGTGCCGTGCGTGTGATCATTGCTTGTACAGCCCTCTCGCAGTGTCCAGAGCAAGTATGGTGGGTCTGACACACCGGTGTCAATGTGTTCTTTTTTCCATTTCCAGGAGTGTAGAAAGAACTTGTGACTCAAGTGTTTCTTCTTATGTGAAAATGACTGAGCTTTAATTGGATCTTTCTGACCAATATATAATTTCTTTGCATTTGCTTTGTCGTGTAGTTTTCTCCTTTTGTCTGCTACAAATTTTATATTTTTAATAGCTAAATCAATTATGCCTTTGTGTCGAAGTTAACGTGTATTCGGAAAAGGTACAAGCTCTCTGATTCTGTTCGGTGGTTCTTCATTCTTTAGTACAAGAGTAGGTGGTAACGCAGTGGAGTCGTGAGGCATTTCATTCAGCACGTTTTGAAATAAGTGTAAATATCTGTCCCAATGCTGATGCTTTCTGTGACAATAAAGTCTGCAAAGCTTATTGATTACTTTCATAATCCGTTCAGATGGGTTACAATGTGATGAGTACAATGAAATAAAAACTGGTTTGATTTTATGATTCCGAAGCATGTGTGACCAAACAGGAGATCTGAATATTGGTCCGTTATCCGAAATGACTTTACTAACGTGTCCAACTTCACGTAAGAAATTTTTAACAAAGGCGTTGGATACAGACCGTTCAGTTCCTTTACGTAACGGAGTGAAAGAAACAAATTTTGAAGTAAGTTCAACAGCGACTAGAACGTACGAAAATCCATTCGATGTTCTGACAAGCGGTCCCAAGAGATCAACAGCAGCAAATTATTTTTATTTAGAAGGGATGATAGGAAACAACGGAGCACGATGTGAGATAGTAGATGGATTCGCCTTTTGACAAAGTTTTACAAATAGACAAGACTCTTCGAATTCTCTTTTCCACATTGTTAAAATAACAAGTCGTTCGAAGAATATGATAACATTTTCGTGGACCAAAATGTGCGTATCTGAACTGAATGTACCAAATGAGCTTATTAACAAAATCGTCTGGAGTGCAAAGTACACATAGCTTGTCATCAACAAAGCAGCGTTTGAAGAGTATGTTGTTTCAAACCAGATAATAATGCCGAATCTGAGTGTGCGGCTTTTCATGCCATTTACTTTTGATGTCTTTCCAAATCGGATCTTTATCTTGTTCATGAGCAATGTCCTTTAAAGATGTGGTGATGAAGTTTTCAAAGGCGAATTTCTGAATGTAAAGAATACTGAAATTTTTCTCGAGGTTGTCTTCTGCGTTACTTTTCTCAAGCCCAGACGGTGTGTGTGACACTGCGTCTGCAACAATGTTCTCCTTGCCGGGAATGTAGACTATTGTGAAGTGGAATTCTTGCAGAAACAATGCCCAACGTTTTAACCTGTCATGATTTAATTTTGAAGACATAAGAAATTGTAATGCACGATAATCACTGTATACTTTTACGTGCTGACCAGAAAGAAAGAAACGGAATTTGTTAAATGCCCAAACGATAGCTAAAGCTTGTAATTCAGTAACGGAATGGTTCAAATGGCTCTGAGCACTATGGGACTTAACAGCTATGGTCATGAGTCACCTAGAACTTAGAACTACTTAAACCTAACTAACCTAAGCACATCACACAACACCCAGCCATCACGAGGCAGAGAAAATCCCTGACCCCGCCGGGAATCGAACCCGGGAACCCGGGCGTGGGAAGTGAGGTAACGAAATAATTGTTTTCAGATTTTTTTAGCACTCGGCTAGCAAAAGCAATGGTTTTCTGAACTGTAGAGTCATTTTCTATGGCTTCTTGAAATAAATGGGCGCCAAGACCGACTTTAGAAGAAACCATGCTAAGGCAAAAGCTATTTGGCGCGTTAAGTAGCGATTCTTTCAAAGAATTGAATTCCAACTGTGATTGTTCGTCCCAGTTCCAAATAGTATTTTTTCCAGTGAGAGAACAAAGTTTTGGTGTAACTAGAATTTGCATATTCAGAAAAAGACGGTAAAAATTTACGAGACCTAGAAAATTGCGGACTTGTCTTTTTGTGGATGGAACTGGAATGGTTCTGATTGCTTCTAACTTTTCAGGATCCAGCTGAATGCCTTCAGAAGAAATAATATGTTCCAAAAACCTCACCTTTGACCTACCGAATTCCGACTTTTCCAAGTTAACTGTAATTCCAGATTCTGCAAAAATACGTAACAAACTGTTGAGGATGCGATTATGTTGTTCCCATTAGGCTTGTGCTATTAGAATATCATCCACATATAAGGTGATGTGACGTTTTAAGAGATCAGATAATATGGAATTTATCCCGTGAATGAAAGCTGCCGAAGAAATGTTCAAACCAAAAGGAAGTTTCCGAAACTGATAACAAACGCCGAAACAAAGAAAAGCTGTGTATTTTCTACATTCTGGATGAAGTTAGATGTGATAAAAGCTGGATCTGAGATCAATGGAAGACAACACCTTTACACCATTAAAATTTTGAAGAAGTTCTTCCAACGTTTGCGGCCTGTCTGTTTCAGGAATAATGATAGTATTGATTTGTCTCGAATCTAAGATAAGCCTGATCGATCCATTTTTCTTCTCAACAACATGTAATGGATTGTTGTATGAACTTACTGCAGGCTCAATAATGCCCTCGTCAAGCATAGATTGTGTTTCTGTTCTAACACGGTCCCTATAATGTGCTGGAATTACGTATGGTCTAACACAAAATTTAGTATGCTCACGAACACGAAATTGGTATTGAAATCCCTTGATTGTTCCTGTTTTGTGAGTAAAAACTGTGGAATGTGCTTGTAAAATCTCAAAAAGGTCTTGCCTGTCAGTGTCATTACAATTCTCAATTGTTCGAATTTTATTGTGAATTAACTCATTAGTTTCAAATATGTCATTGATATCATTCCTGTCAGTTCTTGCAGAGTGATTGTTAGTGTCTAGTTCCGTAGAAAATTCCGAACTGTTGTCTAACAGAAGGTAAAGCCGATTAATTTCCTTGTCATGGTTTGAGAGCCAATCTTCAAATTTCAAAGCTATTGACTTACCTTCTTTCTCTAAACTTATTTCAGCATCGTGAAAGTTTAAGGTTGCTTTGTATTCATTCAAAAAGTCTACTCCCAGTATAATTCCCGTCGACAATAGTGGAACAATGAGAAAGTTCATAGAGAAGCTATGGCTTTGACAGAAGAATTCTAAGTTGGTTTGTTGGCGTACATCTACACTTTTTCCAACGATTGCACCTTGTAATCGTTCGACTTGTTGCATTTGCTAAAAGCTGTTTCACCAATTACTAAAATGGGACTGCCAGAGTCAAGTACTGCCGTAAATTTTACGTCATTTACTGTAATGTGAATCACAGGATATGCAATGTTGTTACGTTTTACGTCGTGTTCCTGGAGTAAGATGTCCCTAATGTCTTCCATTTTTACGTAATTACTATCTACGGCAGCTGCGTCGTCAGTTTCATGCGTACATTTTGTGGCTGCCAGCGGTATGAGTCATTTCCTATTGTGTCTTTGTTGGCGCGCGTCGTTATTGGGATTTGGAGACCTAACTCCTACAAATTCACCTTGTCGAGAGGGCCCTGTTCTGTTTGAATCCCGCCAGTTCTGATGCAATTCAGGTCTGTCGTTACCATCATATCGTCTGTCGTCATGTCGGTAGATTCCATAGTTTCTTTCTTGTCGGTCACGTGGTGGAGAATTTCTCCTTGAATCGTAACTGCGCGCTGGACCGTTGCGTCTAAAGTTTTTCTGTCTCCCTTGATAATAATTATTGTGGTTTCCAAATTGTCTGTTTCTCTGATTGTCTCTGTGATAGTCGTTACTGCGGAGAGGTGATTTTTCCCTGTAATTATTACTACTCTGCCAACGGTTGTCATACGGGTGGTGGCTGTTTTGGTCACGATTTACGTTGTAGGAATAGCCTTGTCGTGTCCAGTTATTATTTCTTTCATCGCGGAAGTGCGACGGATGTGACCTGTAATTGTTGTGTTCCTGTTTTTGCGTTCCGCGATTCTCAGTGTCAATTTCTAATTCTTGTAACAGTCCCTGAAAAGCTTCAATGTCGTCTTTGCATCGTCCTGCTAAAATAATCTGTCGTAAATGTTCAGGCAATTTGATTAAGCAAATGCGGATGAGTTCTGAGGGTCTGTATTGGTTTGACAGGTACTGATTCTTGTGCAACATGTCTTCAAAATATTTCACAAGACTGGAAAATTCAGATTGTTCGAAATGTTTCATCATTATGATGCCAAGTTTTACTCGGTCTTGTCTGGCTTGAGACCAATATGCTGAGAGGAAGGCATGGTAAAATTCTCCTTCACTGTGGCAATCGTGAATGACCGATCGCATTCTTACAGCTGATTCATTCTCTAAGTAGCCACACTTAATTTTTACTCTGTGCTCTAATGACCACCTGGGGGGGGGGGGGGGGGGGGGGACAATGAGAGAATTGATGAAGCCACGCTTCTGGACCAATGTCGTTAAATCTTCACGTCTTTGTTCAAGCATATGTTCCACTGAGTCTATCTTTTGAAGCTTTTGTTCCATTGCGTCTAACTTTTGCTGTGTTTGTCTCTGATTTTGTTCCTTTGTGTCTAACTTTTGAAGCTTTTGCTGTGTTCGTCTCTGATTTTGTTCCATTGGGTCTAACTTTTGAAGATTTTGTTCCATTGTGTCTAACTTTTGAAGCTTTTGTCCCATTTGTTGCATTAATTGTAATAACAATGCACTGGTGTCTGAAACATGTTCCTCAGTGCTATTCGGCAATACCTTTGAACCGACAATATTCGAAGTTTGAAAAACAGAAAATGTGTCTTGATTTATTTAAGAAAATGGTGAGGACGCAAAACCTGAATCTACTGTATTTGCAAGATTGTGCTCTGTCATTCCCGATTCCTGAGGCGAGCTGTTGCCGACCGATCGATCGATAATGCTTCCCTGTTCACTACCTGTTTCACTGTCTACACCATTATTTGACGCCCGCTCCATTTCCCTATGCATAGTTGCCAAATTACTACTTTGAATGTCTGTTAATTCATTACACAGTGGTGGTGGTAAGCTACGCTCGTCGTCACTATTATTTCTTAGTTTACTTTGGAGCCTGGTGTTACTTTTTCACACGCCATTATTGTCACAATATTTCACACGATAACACAGAAAACCGCAATTTGAAGAGCAAAAATAAGAGAACACATTAACATAGCACTCAAAATAATATCTAGTTAATTGCAAGCGCAGCTGTTAAATACTTCGTGCAAAACTACATGCATGCCACAACTATTTTGCTGTACAACAATGAAAGACTGCAAGTACAAAGGAAATTCTCTCTATGATTACGCGCTAATTTTTAGCGCAACGCAATCTCACTTCCAAAAATCCCTACAAAAGAATGGCCTTGACTAACATTAAGCTATACCTTTCACAAATCACTTACCTCAACAAAAATCTTTGTTACTCGAACTACTGCAATACAGCGAGCGCCACTACTGCCAGGTAAATAAAAGATTCAAACTACGGAAAGCACTAACTACTGATAGGCATAGTTAGCGAATGAAAGATTTTAATAGAGAACAAACAATGTATTTACCTTAATAGTCATAATATATATATTAGTTCATGACATCCATTCTTACAAATTTCAAAACTCCGCCATCTCTCTCCCCACATCCACCACTGTTGGTGGCTCACCTTCAAATGCGCAGCGCTACGCGCTGTTAACATCCAGCTGCCCAACACTACAATGGCGAGTATTACAACAATGCCAACCAGCCACAGACTGCACACAGCACAGCCAGTGATTTTCATACAGAGCGCTACGTGGCGTTACCAGTATAAAAACCTAAACAGCCTACTTACAAGGTTATACTACATTTTCTTACCCATTCCGTTCATTCTTTAAGTTACCTTTCGCTTCCAAATCAGTTATTTCGCCTGTGGTGGTCATTCTGGATTCATTTCTCATGAATGGCGAAATTGTGGTCAACTCTATACTGTAAAACAGTTTCATCTTAACATATTGAACTTACAATAGACACAAAAGATCCGAATCCTCCTGTAGTTTAAATGACAAATGCTTTGCTTCATCCTTATTACATTAAACCAAGGTTTCCTTCGGTCCCATAATCAAAATTATTTAATCTCCCTCTACCTTCAAGAGGGAAATTTCTTCAGTTCAACTCATATAGGCTGCAGTGCATCCCGCACCAGTGAAAACAGTAAGCTTTAATACTCACAGCATCAGCAAAACACATAAACGTCACAAGTATTAACACAGAATAATTTTACAGGCTCTGGCTCAACATCAATCAACACTACAAAAAGGATCCATATTTCTGTTCCATTCTCCATTTACTGAAAAACTGCTCTTATTTGACTACCACAATAATATTTCAGTGACACGTAAATTACACAAACCACAATACTTCTTTCACCTCGGAGAGAATCAATCTACTTACGAAATCCACAGACAGCACTTTACGTACTGAGTTATAAGGAACAAAAAAGACATATATCATCAATATTAACATATTAGCGTATATTGGGAAGCCACTGGTTAAATAATTGTACTTACCCATCCTGTTTTCAAGATTCCAAGCCTACTCATCCTTTGTCAGAGTTCTCCTATCTTAAAATATTGATACAGCACGCATACTTTAGTAAGAGATCCTCATTTATAATGACAGATATAGAATAGTAATAGATAGATAGTAGCACTGAAAGCAGAAAATCGGAAACCAGGCTACTAACAGCTGGGGACCTGGTTTTGCCAGACCCATAATACCCACAGGTCGGATATTCCCCTGAGTTTTGCATTAATTCAACACAGATCTTGCTTCTCTCAGGAGCGACTCTTTCAATTTACACCAAAAAAACCATAAACAGCATTTCACTCGTTCACAAAGAAACATTTTATCTTCACATTTGAACCAACCTAAATCCTAATTGCACAAGGAAAGAAAAAAAACTGATAACATCACTTCAGTTAATCACATAGAAACATCTTTATCATTATTTTTATCAACATATTATTCAAAATGCGTTTATCACAAATGTAAACTAATCAATTGTTTCTCTTCACCGTCCTCTCTACTCCTCACTGTCCTTTCTACTCAATGTATGGTTTTACGGTGGACACATGGTGTAGCTCTTTTGATTTCTTCGATCGAAGAGTTTCAACTTCTATGGCGTTTTCATGGGGAATCTTCCTTATCCGATACGGGCCGTTAAAGAGATTAAAAAATTTCTTGCAGACACCTGACCGTTTATTAGACAGCTTGTGTGATCTGATAAGAACTTTTTGTCCTACATGAAACACTGTTTTTCTCACGTTTTTCTTATACGCCTTGACTCTGGCTTCTGCTGCACGGTTGATGATGCGTAAAGCTAAGTCAACAATTGCGTTCCGGCGTAGTCTCGGCTCTAGTGGCCAAGGCACCACCTCTTTGATTTTGCTCGGGGGCTCCTTGTTTTTTAGCACAGTGATTGTCGGAAGCTTTGTTGACGTATTAGGCAACTCATTAATTATGTTCTGAAATCTTTTTAGGTGTATGTCCCACGATCGGTGATCACGACTGCAGTATAACCTACATAATTTTCCTAATTCACTGGGGTTCGAGCTGGGGTGAAATAGAGAGATATATATAGGTCTAATTCTTCGCCTTCGAAGCATCCGCTGCCAGTATTGCGATCTAAATTGTGGTCCATTATCCGAGATAACCCTTTTCACACCCCCAACTTCATGCAGAAACTGCTCTGCAAATGCAGTTTCCACTGCCCTTCCTGTGGCTCGCCTCAACGGAGTCAGACACACAAACTTGGAGGTTAGCTCCACCGCTACGAAAACATATGCAAAACCTGCTTTAGATCGTATTAGTGGCTCAAATAGATCCACGGCCGCGAGGTCACAAAGTTTGCTTGGTATTATCGGGTGCAATGATGCAGCATACGTCACTGTGGCCGCCTTTGCTCGCTGACAAGGTCCGCACATTCTAAGTACACAACTAATACGCCGTAGCATGTTATTAAAAAAGCATGTCTCCTTCAGTTTTTCACAACATTTCTGTGCTCCAAAGTGACCATAACTCATATGTATGTACCATATAATTTTGTTTGCGAGTTCCTCCGGAATCACCAACACCCATCTGGAGTCGTCTGGGGCTCCTTTCTTGTCCTCTATTGCGCACTAAGTAGTACTGGTGTATTCCTTCATTCTCCTTGTCCTCCCACTTCTTCTTTATATTTTTCAATACTGCGTCCTTATCCTGTTCGTCCGCTATACTCCCTAAAGAGGTGGTAACAAAGTTCTCAAACACTACGTTCTGTAAGTATAGGATGCTAAAATTGTTGCCACCGAGTCCCCCTTCTTCTGTGAGAACCAAACCTATACGAATGGCGATAAAGCGTCAGCAATTACATTTTTCTGCCCCGGAATGTATTCTACTGTAAAATTACATTCCTGTAGCTATAGTGCCCAGCGTCCTAGTCTCCCATGCGTGATTTTTGTGCTCATAAGAAATTGGAGTGCACGATGGTCGGTGTACACCCTGGTGGTCCTCCCAAATAAGAAATATCTAAATTTTGAGAATGCCCAAACTATCGCGAGTGCTTCGAGTTCTGTCACGGAACAATTTTTTTGCACGTCGAGAGAGCACCCTGCTCCCAAACGATATTGTTTTCCAAGTTGTAATATCATCATTTCCTTCCGTTTGAAAGAGTGCTGCACCTAATCCTGACAAGGAACTGTCCGTCATTAAACAGAATTCTTGTGTCAGGTCGGGATGCACGAGGATTGGAGCCTCTACCAATGCTTTTTTCAATTTATAAAATTCATCCTGTGCCTCTTGATCCCAGACCCACAAAGCGCTCTTCCCTCTTAGTCCATATAGACGGGGTGTACCAAGTACACTAAAATTTATAAATCGCTTATAAAATTTACACAGGCCTAAGAATGCTCGCAACTGTTTTTTATTTGTCGGAATTGCACACTCCGCTATCGCCGCAATTTTCTTCGGGTCAGGTTGTATTCCATTTGCTGAGACCATATGGCCTAAGAATTTTATGTTCTCTCTTCCGAACTGTGACTTATCTAAGTTGACTGTTACACCTGCCTTCTCAAAAACATCCAGTAGTCTGTTCAGAACGTCATTATGATCCTCCCACGACTTTTCCGCAATTAATATGTCATCCACGTAAATTGTCACTCGCCGTTTCAAATCATCAGGCAAAATGCTATTTAATCCCCTTATAAAAGCAGCTGATGAGACGTTTAGTCCGAACGGGAGACGCCGGAATTGGAAACAATTTCCATAACACAGGAACGCTGTATATTATCTGCAAGATGGGTGTAGCACGATTTGCCAAAAACTCGAACGGAGGTCGACAGATGATAGTACCTTTACCCCGTGGAAACGTTGTAAGAGTTCCTCAAGGCTCTCAGGCCTGTCCGTTTCCGACATAATAATTGTGTTTATCTGTCTCGAGTCTAGTACCAAACGAACCGAGTTGTCGCGTTTTGGTACGACAAGCAAGGGTGAGTTGTACGAGCTTACTGCCCGCTCAATTATTCCTTGTTCTAACATCTTGTTTATTTCCTTCTCCACCTGGGCTTTATACGCCAAGGGAATAGGGTATGGTCTAACAGAAAACTTCTGATGGTCACGTACTCTGAATTGGTAAGTAAAATTGCCCCTGGAGTCTCAGAAAATACCCGTTCATGATTCCTAAGTAGACAATACAATTTCTCAATTCCCTGTCGTGGTTCTGACACCCGCGTTGCTCTTTCTCAGTGCATCAGCAAAAACAACACCTTTCCCCTGCTCACCAGACGTACAGCACGACTCACTTACATTGTTCACGAGTAGCTCCAGCCTGGGTTGCGACTCGGTTTGAGTTTGAAATTTTAGGCAACTAATTTCTGACTCGGCACGTAATATGCATTCATCAAATACTAAATTAATTTGCTGATCCCCAACTTGAACTGTCATTACTCCTCCAACCATGTCAATTATTGCATGGTGGGCATTCATGAAGTCATTTCCTAAAATCATTGCCACACTCAGCATTGGGAGCACAAAGAAGTTGTACTCAAACTCCCTTCCTTGGCAGGTGAAATTAAGCCGAGTCTGTCTTCGGATTTCTACGCTCTTACCGTAGATTGCACCCTTCACCTTTATCCCTCGGACTTGAAAAACGGGCCAAGTCCCAGTCCCTTCGCATTTTTGAAATGCTGCCTCGCTCATTATGGAGAAAGGGCTTCCAGTGTCAATGTCACACTTAGAACATATTTCGTTTACTGCAACTGTCACGACTGGATTTATTCCCGAAATTTTAGCACTCGTAGTTTCTTGAAACAAATCCTCTCTAATATCTTCCATTTCTATATACCGTATGCACTCATTTGCCATCTCGCTCATTTGTTCCGATTGGGCGCCTTCTGCGTTGACCGTTTGTCATTGCTGGTTTTGTTCATTGCCATTTGCTGGATTATGTCTAGGGTTATCCGGCCGAAGTCCAACATCATGAGGTGCTCCGCCTACAGTCCTATTCCCACCGTGTTCACCGTAGTATCGAATCTGGTTGCCGTAACTGTTGCGTTCACAATCCTGTCCACGTCATCGATCATTTCCGTTGTTCCACCTGTGTTCGCGACTGTTATCCCAGTTTCTATACGGTCAGTCCCGATTATTGTTCCGTTCGCGTCGCGACGACCAGTCACGCCGTTGATTAGTACTACGGCCACGACTGCGATCGCGCTTCTGTGGCCCGTAACAACTTTGTGCTTGATTAGGCGGGCATTCTGCTGTATTATATTACAACTCTTGGAGAAGTGTCTTAAACGTTTCCACGTCCTCTTTGCATCGTCCCGCAAGAATGACGTGGCGCAAGCGCATCGGCAATTTGGTGATGCATATCCTAATTAGTTCCGCAGGCCCGTGTGGGTAGTATAGAAATTGATTTGCCTGCAGCTTGTGGTCGAAGAGGCGTGCTGGGCTGCCGAAACAAGACTGGTTCAAATTTGGCTGCATAATTATGCCTTGCTTGACCCTATCTTGTGCCGCTTCCGACCAACAGGCGGACAGAAAGGCTTGTCGAAACTCCCGAGTGGAGTTGCAGTGACGCGCTGCCGACCTCATGCGAATCGTCGGTTCGCCTTCCAAATATCCACACATATGTTCTACCCTATGTGAACTTGCACAGTCGGGGGTGGGGGTGGGGGGGTGGGGGAAGACAGAACTCAAATTGCTCGAGCCATGCTCGTGGATGTATTCCTTTTTGCGAATTTAGAAATATCTCAAACTTTCTCACCGTAAGGAAATGTATGAAATCAAATCCCCTCATTTCCTCCCGGCGAGGCCCTTGAATGTTTCTATTTTTTCTCATGTCTGCCCCTCAAAATATATTCTTCCCTGTCGTCAAAACCTCCCTCGTGGCCGGAGTCCCTCTCTACACTGTTCGTATGGCTATTTTTAGTGCCATTGGCGAGTTCGGAATCACACCCAATGCGGCTTTCCAGATGCGCCACGCGTTCGTGTAATTCGCCTGTTACAGCTTTGTGCCGCCTGTTCACTTCGAACTGTCCCTTCTGAAATCTAAGAAGCGAACGCACTTCTTCGGTCTTTACGACCGCTACCTGAGTAGTATTGTTATCGCTCTCCGTTACCTTCGTCGTGCCTACGATGTCCGCTAATGCCGCAATCTTATCATGTATTTGTCTGTCGTCCTCCGCCCCAGTCTGCTTCAATTGTTCTAGTGCGTGAATCGCTGGACTGTTGTCCGCTACTGTGTTGCCAACGGACGCGGGACAATTCGTTTCCGCCTCCTGGACCCTCGAGAGTACCTGCTGGTGTTCTCTTTGGTATTCTTCTCCCAGCGCTTGGAAATTCCTAAGAAGCTGTTTCTCGCTCTCTTTCGATTCCGCATCGCGACTCCTCTTGCCCTGTTCTAAGGCTTGCAGACGATCATCAATTTGTTCAAATGTGCGGCCTAATTCTTTCATAATATCACTTTTTATTTCACTTGCCAGATTGTTTATTCTTTGTGAGGTGTCATCGGACACTCTCTGCATCGACTTGTCGACTTTATTTGTCTGCTGGATTAGTTTTTCGTCTATTTGTTCGCCTAGCTCGAGGATCTATTTTTCAGATTTCTGCGTCATTTGTTCGCCTAGCTCTCGGACCGATTTTTCGGATGATTCTTTTTGTTCTCGGAACGGTTTTTCTGATTTCTCTGCGTTTTCTTTATTTTGATGCAATAACGCTTTTATGAGTTCTGTCAAATCAATTTGTTTAGTTGGAGGCAATTAATTTCTGGCAATACTGTGAGCCGTTCGTCCTGCTTTGCATTTCCTCTGAAGTATTCCTCATTGCATTTTCGGAACCGTCCGACGTGTTAATATTCGAGATTAAATTATCCCCTTGGTCCATGTTGTGTAAGTAGGCTGTTTAGGTTTTCTTATTGGTAACGCCGCTTAGCGCTCGGTATGAAAAATCACTGGCTGTGCTGTGCGCAGTCTGTGTTTAGTTTGCATTGTTGTCTGCCATTGTAGTGTTGGGCAGCGGCAGCTGGATGCTAACAGCGCGTAGCGTTGGGCAGTTGGAGGTGAGCCGCCAGCAGTGGTGGACGTGGGGAGAGAGATGGCGGAGTTTTGAAATTTGTAAGAATTGGTGTCATGAAGTGATATATATATATTATTACTACTAAGGTAAATACATTGTTTGTTCTCTATTAAAATCTTTCATTTGCTAACTATACCTATCAGTAGTTAGTGCCTTCCGTAGTTTGAATCTTTTATTTAGCTGGCAGTTGTGGCGCTCGCTGTATTGCAGTAGCTTGAGTAACGAAGATTTTTGTAAGGTAAGTGATTTTTGAAACGTATACGTTAACGTTAATCAGGGCCATTCTTTCGTAGGGATTTTTGGAAGTCAGATTGCGTTGCGCTAAAAATATTGTGTGTCAGCTTAAGCACAGTCGTGTATAAATTGTTCTAAGGGGACGTTTCAGTTGCTTAAGTTGAGATTAAATTATCCCCTTGGTCCATGTTGCTTAAGATGTAGGACCGACTACTTTTAGCTTGGTTACGAGTCTGCATTAGTTCAATTTATAGCCGGTACGCAACACACTAATCAGAATAAATGTATCCCCCAAAAATTACAACAGTTACACGAAAGGTACCCAACTTAGTACGCACTTTTGCACACGCAAAACAAATTTAGATCTTTGGTCGAAGTCAGTGCAATTTACAATCAAGAAAAAAAACACATACATATAAAACACATAAATATAGAAAAGAAAACAAGACAAACAACACAACGCCGCTCAACAACGCCGGGAATCTTTTGAAAGTCTGCTCAGGAACAACGCAGAAGTTGTTTGAGCGCTGCAGGGAAAAAAATTAAGATTATACAATGCTCGCAATCTAACGTTTCAGAGATTCCAGAGTCTAGGGGGATCACAGAACAGGGTCGCCATGTGTAATGTTGTTGCATTAATTTGAGGTATAAGCGGTGCTGATATTCAAGACCATAAAAATGGGTTAAAACCTGTGAGCTATCTGGGAAAGTTAACCTTGCATTACTGCGCAACTGTTTCACCAGGTATCCAGTCTAACTTACCAAATTCCCAACCAGACTAACATTAATTATAATCTTTTAATAGTCATACGACAACCTGTGATATATATAAGAGAAATTAAATAAAAAGAGATAAATCAGTTTATATTTGGAAATTTATTTTAACATTGATCATTTCATTGAAATTTCAGCATATTAAAGTTGATTCATAACTAAACTGGTGCCTTATTTAGGATTGTGAAAATGTGAGTTTGTAATCTTACGGAACACATCAAATATGGAGCCAAGATTGGAAGACTGCATACATCACTGCATTCATAAAATAACGCACGAAGAACGTTGAAACATAAGCAAGAGGAAATTAACCACAACCAACCGATTCAATTTTCACCCAAAGAAGTCACGTTCGTAGCGCAATACTGTCCGTCATGTAATTACCACACATTGGTATACTAAATTCATACTAACTCTCTGTGAAATCTTCCCGAAAAGAATTGCTGAGGGCTACTTTGATGATTACACCAAATGCTTTACGTGGTCAACTTGGTTTACACAAAGAGTGTAACTCCACAATAATTTTGATAATCAAAATAAATCGAAAAGCAATTTACAAAAGAAAAACCTCGAACTGGTTACTATCGTCTTACTATTAACCTGATGGGTCAAACAATTCTATAAGCACGTGGTACTGGTCTCACAAAGTACACCCCACGTGGGTTGAACATAAAGAAAAGTTACTATATTGAAAAATATTGTCAAGACGAGACGTTATAGTCTCACGTACATTAGCATTTAAGATTGATGATCTTAGTTAGAGTTACTGGTCAACACGTGGTTCCACTTTACTCACAAAGTAGTGACAAAGCAACTACCGGAAGGTATTCTGAATTTCACACTCGAATTACACTGCGTTGCAATTTAAGAGAACATTAGATATTTTAGATCCAAACCTGAAATAAAGGTGATCAAATTTTCAGTTGGGCTGAACTTAAGAAATCCATTGTCCTACGGACTTAGCAGACACGCGCTTAGCCGTAGATCTTACCACTTATACGCTCGCCGCGGACAGACTGCCCTGGCCCGCTACCGAGTGTGCTTCACAAATACAAACGGAAGTGACCAGAGAGGCATCTCCCTATACCAACAGGACAAGGGACGGACAGGACAATACTAAGAATAGAAACCTCTTTGCTTCTAGAAAGCGTAGCTACCTGTTCCGACGTTGGTCCTACTGTTCTCTAACAGACAGGCTTGTCTGCCACCATCAAGCATGTAAGTAGAAATACATTAGCTCATTCATTCTTTCACACAGAAGGGAGGGGGGATGACAGTATCTTATCATAAACAGTATATAAAAGAAAGCGGATGTAGGTTCCGTATGAGACTGTGGGACATGAATTACATATAAACTGTGTTTTAAAGTGTATTAGTGTAACAGATCGTTCTTGTTTATGTGTAACAGTAACACGTTCCACTGCTCAGTCTCCTCCCAGATAGACAGAAACACCGCAGTAAATGTAGAAGAGGAATTTATGCCGTAAATGACATCATATTAATCAAAATATCCACGGGTGTACTGCCGGTCTCTGGTGTCCAACGGGCACAATATTTCGGCGATCAAACATGTCGCCATCATCAGGTGAACTGACGGACTGAGCTCACCTGATGATGGCGACATGTTTGATCGCCGAAATATTGTGCCCGTTGGACACTATAGACCGGCAGTACACCCGTGGATATTTTGATTATCAAATACGCCGGGAGAAACTCAAGAATGACATCATATTTAAAAATTAACATGAAAGGAATCCAACAGAGACCTTTCATCGCATTAGAAATGGTACTAATGGCACTAAGCACTGTGGGACTTAGTATCGGAGGTCATCAGTCCCCTAGACTTAGCACTGCTTAAACCTAACTAAGCTAAGGGCATCACACACATCCATGCCCGAGGCAGGGTTCGAACCTGCGGCTGTAGCAGCAGCGCGGTTCCGGAGTAAAGCGCCCAGAACCGCTCGCCACAGTGGCCGGCGTCGCATAAGAGTGGTGCTGATTGCTCCACTATGAGGAGCAGATCAGGTTTGCTTTAACTACGCGCTGTAAGGGTCGTGAGCGTTAGTTACCTTTGATATTGGACGTAGTTAGTTGATGTTAGTCATGAGTGCCTTTAAGACGACGAAGACGGCATTATCAACAGCTCACTGAGTTTGAAAGAGATCGTCTAATACGACTACGAGCTATATGTCCCTTCCACGATATTACAGAAAGACCTGGCAGGAATGTAGACACTGTACATAACTGCTGGGAGCAGGAGAATATACGGTCGCAGTAAGACCGCGCTCCGGACGTCCACGTGGACCAGTGGACCAGTGTACGGATCTGGCGCATCGCACTGCGTTTGCAGCAGCCATTCGAGCAACAGGTGGCACCACAATGACACAACGAAATGTTACAAATCGGTTACTTAAAGCACAGCTCCGAGCCAGAAGCTCTTTAGCCCACTCCTAACCTCAGACCACCATCATATGCGACTTCAGCGGTGTCAAACGAGAGCTAATTGGAGGGTTGAGTGGAGGTCTGTTGTGTTTTCTGATGAAAGCTGTTTCTGCCGATGATGGCCGTGTGTTGGTAAGGAGTCCAGATGTGTGTCTACAACCAACGTGTCTGTGGCATAGACACTGTGGTCCGACACCTGGAGTTACGTTCTGCGGTGCGATTGTGTATGACAACAGTAGTACTCTCGTGGTTATCTCACGCACATAGACTGCAGATTTGCACTTCAGTCTGGTGATTCTACGTGCTGTGCTACCATTCATGAGCAGCATTCCAGGAGGTGTTCTCCAACAGTATATCGCTCGCGCACATACTGCTGTTGTAACCCAAACTGCTCGCAAGAGAACCGACATTTACCTTGGCCTGCTCGATCAACAGATATATCTCCAATCATGCACATGTGGTACACAACTCTCCGTAAGTTTGGAAGCACCTAGTAATTATAGACAATGGAAAGGCTCTGAGCACTATGCGACTTAACTTCTGAGGTCATCAGTCGCCTAGAACTTAGAACTAATTAAACCTAACTAACCTAAGGACATCACACACATCCATGCCCGAGGCAGGATTCGAACCTGCGACCGGAGCAGTCACTCGGCTCCAGACTGTAGCGCCTAGAACCGCACTGCCACTCCGGCAGGAGACAGTGGAAAGGGAATACAGTATAAAAATGCATTTTGTTGCTTTCCAAATATTTATTAAGCTCAAATAATACACAGGAAGAAGCAACAATTAAATTTTCGATTCCTCAAAATAGCCATCCTTTGCTTTCATCACTCCCTTGCACATTCTCGGCATGCGCTGTATCAGTTTTGCCAAGGTTTCAGTCGGAATTAATCTCCATTATTGCTGCAGGACCTGCCACAATTGCGACCCACCCATGATTTCCCGTTTTCGGACCCTCCTGTACAATTCATCCCATAGCAGTTCGATTGGGTCACAATCAGGAAATTGTCCAGCTCCTAATCGTCCAGCGCCTAATCGTTGCGCGGTATCCGTCACGGCGGCCTCGCCAGAGCCAATTAAGGCCGTCGTCGTGTCGGTTGCGTCTGCGGCTGCGGCCCGCGCCGTGGTGTCTCTTAATTGAGCCGTGGGCGCCGTGGATGGCCGGATGGATGGGCGCCATCCCTCAGCGCTCGCCCTGTCTATATTTAAGCGCTTTATTGGCCCGCTCAGCGAGCTCGTCGCTGCTCTAAATTTACTGCCGCCCCCCCCCCCCTCTCCCTCCACCCCTACCCCTCACTGCTACTCTCTGGCGCGTCTCTCATCGCCCCCGTGCGCTTTATGAGAAATATTGCGCGCTGGCTTTTTTGTTTGTTTGTCCCTCTCCACTTGCCGTTCTCCTTGTTGTTTATGATTAAGCGCTTCCGGCGCGCTGTCGGAAATAGAGTTAAGGGAGTGCTGTGCGAGGTGTTCTGCTCGCCAGTAACTACTGCCCCGGAAAGCATACTTCCGCGAGTGTCTGTCTCCTGTTTGATGTACGCCGCCGCTCACATTCAGTCTAGACTGCTGTATGCGGCCAGAAACGGAGCAGCTCTTGCGCCGCCACCTTCCCGGGTACGTTTCCGGATACATACACTGACGGAAAATAAAATCCCAACAACAAATAGTTAATGAAGAGTGATAAAATTTCGGGAACACATTCGTGTAACATACCTAGGTCATTAACATTGCAAATATCACAGGTTAAGGTAAGCGCGAGAAAAGCCATTCAAGGCTGATATGCTAGCTCATAAATGACAGATGTAACCGCCAAGGCCGCGCGGGATTAGCCGAGCGGTCTGAAGCGCTGCAGTCATGGACTGTGCGGCTGGTCCCGGCGGAGGTTCGAGTCCTCCCTCTGGCATCGGTGTGTGTGTTTGTCATTACGATAATTTAGGTTAAGTAGTGTGTAAGCTTTGGGACTGATGACCTTAGCAGTTAAGTCCCTCAAAAGAAAAAAAACCGCCAGGATGTTGAATGCAAGCATGCAGACGTCCATGTATTGTGTCGTCCAGGTGCTGGATGTCAGTTTTTGGGATGCAGATCCGTGTCCGTTGCAGGTTATGGGTCAGTATAGGGACGATTAATGCTGGTCGTGGATGACGTTCGAGTTGTCGTCCGATGACGTACACTGCCCTCTATAAGTTTGGAAAAACCATGCTGCGTATTACAACGGAGCAAGATGGAAGTAATCTATGTGAGTTATAGGTTAGAATACGGAACAACAAGCTCAAATAACGGTTAACAATGACACATACAGTATTGTACACTTAATTATTGTGATGACTGGGTGTTGTGTGCTGTCCTTAGGTTAGTTAGGTTTAAGTTGTTCTAAGTTCTAGGGGACTGATGACCATAGATGTTAAGTCCCATAGTGCTCAGAGCCGCCGGCCGCCGTGGTCTAGCGGTTCTAAGTGCTTCAGTCCGGAACCGCGTGACTGCTACGGACGCAGGTTCGAATCCTGCCTCGGGCATGGTTGTGTGTGATGTCCTTAGGTTAGTTAGATTTAAGTAGTTCTAAGTTCTAGGGAACTGATGACTACAATAGTTAAGTTCCATAGCGCTCAGAGCCATTTGAACCATTTTGAACCATATACATACATATTCTAACATACTGGTATCGTTCCGGTTTATGTAAACAGACGTTAACTGTCCAATAAGTTTTACTAAACACGCCAGGTGATGCTAGTACACCCCGTGGCTATGTAGAGGTACGTTGTTTACATTACTGTTTACTTGCAGGTGCGTTTGCACAAAGGTATAACGACGAGAAAGTAACTGAAAATGGTTCCCAAGTGCCTGATTCCTCATGCATCTCGGGTAATGATAATCACTTTGCACCAATAAGGCAATAGTGTCCGACAAATAGCAGAGAAACTGAGTCGGTATTTCATAAGCACGCAATTTCACTACGAGCCGCTTGTTTGGAACAGCGTCAAATACCTTCCGGAAATCCAGTAATACGGAATCGATTTGAAATCCCTTGTCAATAGCACTCAACACTTCATGTGAATAAAGAGATAGTTGTGTTTCACAGAAACGGTGTTTTCTAAAACCATGTTGACTGTGTGTCAGGAGGCCGTTTTCTTCTAGGTAATTCATAATGTTCGAACACAATATATGTTCTAAAATCCTGCTGCATATCGACGTTAGCGATATGGGCCTGTAATTTAGTGGATTACTCTTACCGCACAGGCCGCGTATTTATGTTGAAACCGACATCTCTATCAGCCTGTTGGTGGCGGTATACATTTGCAGACTACGTGTTACACATAGTGTCACGTCATCTTTACCTTAGTTGTCCCATTGTAATTAAGTTTTCTTTATTACAATAGTTTTCGCAACACGTGCTCTAGTGGTCTAGTAGTTAGGTGCCTGTAGATCAAGGGGTCCGGGTTCGATTTTCGGCCGGGTTGGAGATTTTCTTCGCTCGGGGGCTAAGTACATGTGTTGTCCTCATCACTTCATTTTATCTTCATCGGTGCGCAATTCGCCACTTGCACCAGACGGTCGAACGACCCCACACCGTGAATATCTTACGATTATTTATTTATTTATGTATTTATTTGTGTTAGTAGTTAAATCATGTGCAGCTTATATCTATCTCCTAAAAATACCCGTAGAAATTTATGAAATCTTAATTCCACGAGCTTTCTTTTTTCTGTTTTCTGCTCAGCTCTGTAATGTGTTTATACATAATTTCAAAGCCTTTGTTTCGAAAAGGGAGAATTTTAAGGCAAACGACTCCATAAAGCTATCTAGCAAATATGTAAGCAGTCTGTTTATAAGTTTATATGTTGGCAGCGCTATAGACTGTAATTAATATCGCTGACAGCGCTCTGCGCCCTTGCTAAGAGACTCTGTATTTGGACGGACTAGCAGTTACGGAGCGGACGGCTTGGACATGTGTCCTTCATGGAGGCTCAATGTTGGTAGGATATGCATTGTAAAATGAAGATGGAGGTAGTTGGTAATGTTTGGGTAGTGGAATTGTTGACGACTGTATAATTTTTGGAACTGAATGTCACATGAATAAGGTAAAATCTGCTAAATACATTATTTGATCTTCAACAAAATCTTTCTTTTGCTAGCCATATGCCTCCTAGTAGTTAGAGCCTATAGTAGTTAGAGTCCCTTTATTTAGCTGGCTGTGGTTGCTGCTTGCTGTAATTTCTGTAGTTCGTGTTATGAAGATTTTCTGTGAGGTAAGTGAGTTATGAAAAGTATAGGTTATTGTTAGGATTTCTTCCAATTCAGGAGTAAGCCTGAGTGCATCCTCTCTATTCGTGTTCTTAGGGTTTTAAGTATTTCGATATCCTCTCTGATTTTGCGTTTCGTCATAACAGGCTGCTTGGCCAACACACAGGCTTCACTGATTTTTATTTCTTTGCCGCATTCTTGGTAATGTTTTACCACTGCAGATTGGTTGTGTTGCCCTATACGAATATAGCGCTCGTGTCCCCGAATGCGCGTTGCTACTGCCCCATCTTGGCTGCCAGCAGTCAGAGCCCAACAGACCGCACTGTCAACACGAGTCACGAGCACTGCCAGCAAGTAGCTGCCGCCGCGCGGCCGACGTCCAGCAGTTGGTAAACAGCAGCCAACTTCTCATTCGCCGGTGACCACCAGTCATGGCACATAATATAAGAGCCAATAGACAAGAGAGGTTACTGTCTCCCTCAATCGCAGTAACCTATTAAAATAAAGTTCCCTCTCCTTCCTCCTTGAGTGACCAATGAAATAAGCTATCGTCTTAAAATTATGACGTAATGGCATGCGCAGTGAACAGTAATAACAAAATATAAGGGACAGTGCATAGCTAGATTGCAGATCTCCGGCGGTAATCCGGAAGGATACTGCCCTTCGATTGACCTTTCGGATCTAATCGAAGTGTTAGGTGTATTGTAGGTGCCAGCCACCCTACAGCGGTCCCAGCCAGTATCCAGCAGCCAGTAGCGGTTCCTGCCAGCAGCCAGCAGCCATAAGCCAGCAGCCAGCAGCCAGCAGCCAGACGCCAGCGTCCAGCAGCGGTTCCTGCCAGCAGCCAGCGTCCACCAGCGGTTCCTACCAGCAGGCCGCGTCCAGCAGCGGGCCTAGCCGGCGTCCAGCTGCGGTCCCAGCCAGCGTCCAGCAGACAGCCAGCGTCCAGCAGCAGCAGCAGCAGCAGGAACAGCAGCAGCAGCAATAGCGCTACTCCCAAAAAGGCTCCGCTTCATCCCTCTTCCCCTGCCCATGATGCCATGGATGTCTTCCCACCTGTCCCTGCCCCCTCTTCCTCATCCTCCACCCCCTCTTCCTACCGCTACCTCCTCTCCCGTCCAGATTCCTCCCTTCTTAAGGCCCGGAACCTCAGCCTCTTCCTTTGCCAGAATTTTCCTGGTGCCCCCATCTCCCTCCTCACTCCTCGCCTTGATTCGGTGCTCATGTCCTCCGCCAGCCCTACCTTCCACACAGATCTCCTTTCCCGCATCCTTGTCACCCGATTTGGCCTTAATACCTCCCTCACGCCTGCCCCTTCCCCGCCTCCCTCCCACCAACCCCAGCCCCGTGTCACCCGCCGAGCCTCACCGCCGTTTTCACTCAGCTTAGTCTGGTGATCACGTCGGAGGAGGTGTCGGTGGAGCTCAAGGCGCATCCCCGTCTGGAGGTACGTGCAGTTTGCCGCATCCATAACTCAGCCGGCCCCACCAGCCTTATGTGGGTCTTCTCTGAACACGCCCCCTCCATCGACCATCTCGTGAAGAAGGGTGCCCTTCTCTTTCACCAACGCTACCAAGTTGACCCTTCCTGTTCCCCTCCTCAATCCCTCTGCTGCCAGAGGTGCTTGTGGTATAATGCACACCCGACATCTGAGTACTGTGAGGTCCCCACCTGCCCGCACTGTAGGCAAGCCCACTTTTTTCGGCAGTGCCCCAATCTCCAGTCCCCCACTGTAACCTCCCTCATCCTACTTACTCCCAGAAATGTAAGGCCCGACTCCCTCCTACCACTCCTGAAGTCACCATTCCTGTCCGCCCTGTGGATGCCCCCACCCCTCCCGGCAATTCCCTTCGCCGACCCCCTACCGCTGAGGACATCATCAGATTCCTCACCATCGTCCTTCAGAATGTTCATCCTTTTCAGTGCCCCCACACCCTCCAACAGATATCCCTCGCCACCTGTTCTGTTTTCCAACTAAAAATGTATGCCACCTACTCCAACAACCAGGCCCATTCCACCTACTCCCGTCTTGACATCATCGTCTAAACCCGTGTCATGGCGCGACAGCACCATATCCTTTTCAACAATATCCGCACCCTTCCCGCCAACAAGAACCTCTTCCTGCACACCCTTGCCACCCACAGCGTGGATGCCTTCCTCCTCAATGAAACCTTCCTCCAACCCCACCACACCATCCACACTTTGCCCTACCTCCTTCACCACTCCGATAATCCCCTCCCGATTGCGCATGGCGGAGTTGCTATTGGTCACCAGCACCAGATCCCAGTTTAGCTCCAACCTCTCCTTCCCGACCCCACCGAACATCTGATCCTTAGTCTCTTCTTCCCGGCCTTACTGTCACCTGCGCCACCATCTATGTCCGCCCTAACGTCACTATTCCCTTCGACTTCCTTTCCCACATTGACTGTACCTTCTCCTCCTACGTGATCGCCGCTGACCTCAGCATCCATAGTCGTTCTGCCGCTCAGTTACGGCAGTGGCATCGGTTCCTCTCCTCCCTTCAAGGCGACCTCATCCCCATCCCCCAACACACCCATCCCAAATCCAACTCCACTCTCGATGTTATCCTTTCCTCCCCTAACCTCCTTGGCTGCATAACGGTGGATGTCCTGGAGCATATTGGTAGCGACCATCTCCCTGTCCTCCTCACTGTTTCAGATGGTCGTCGCCCCCACCCCGACCCTCGTAATGACCCTCCCCCTCAGTACGCCCATGCCAACTGAAATGCCTACTGGGATACCCTCTCCACCCAGGTCGATAGCCACCCCTTCACCTACTACCACCTTGATGATGTAACGCATGCCGCCTCCTTTCTCCAGCAGACCTTGTCTGAGGCTGTGGAGGCCCACGTCTTTACTGTCGCCATCCACACCCACCGTCCTACCTTACCCCCACAGGCCGTCCTCCTCCTGGGTGAATCCTGTCGTCTCTACCGTGCCTTCCTCCGCACGTGTGACCCGGACACACTACGATTCCACCGGCAACTACAGCAACACATTCGTAATTTGCTCATGGCCAAGAAACGCCGGGACTGGCGACAGACATGCACCTGTTTAAATGTACCCTACCTATCAACTCGTCCAAGTTCTGGTCAGCCCCCACTAGACTTGCATTCCGGAGGACGACGGTTCAATCCCGCGTCCGGCCATCCAAATTTAGGTTTTCCCTGATTTCCCTACATCACTCCAGGCAAATGCCGGGATGGTTCCTTCCCCATTGTTCCCTCATCTGAGCTGGTGCTCCGTCTCTAATGACCTCATTGTCGATGGGACGTTAAACACCAATATCCTCCTTTGCCTCCTCTGGTCAGCCTTCCGTTGCCTTACCGGAACAAAACCCTCCCCCTACTATCCTCTTCTCCATGATGATCACCCATTCCCTGACACCCTTAGTAAGGCCAATCACTTTGCCTCCTACCTCTCTGATATATTTTCCATTCCCGATGATCCCCAGTTCGATTACTTCCTTTTCCCAGATGTCCACGATCAAACTGACACCTCCATCCCTTCCCTCACACCTGGTTTCCAGTACTTGGACAACATTCCACACACAGAACTCAATGCCCCTATCACTACACAGGATCTCATTGTTACACTCCACACAAAATGCAACACCGATCCTGGTCACGATCGTATCACCTACCGTCACCTTCGTGAAGCTCCTGTCTCTTTCCTCTCCACCTTGGCCAGGCTCTACAATGTAGTCCTGTCCACCGGTTACTACCTTGACCTATCTAAATCCTCCCGTATCCTGATGTTCCTTAAACCTGGCAAACCGCCGTCAGCCATCTCCTCCTACCGGCCCATCAGCCTTACCTCGGTCTTCAGCAAGGTCCTGGAATCTATCCTCACCCGACGCATCCACCAGCATCTCCGCCAGCACCGCCTCCTTCCCATTACCCAGTGTGGCTTTTGGCCGTCCTTCTCTTCCAACGACCTTCTCCTTCACCTCACTCATCTTCTTTCCAACCACCTTAATTCCCGTCGCTACGGTATCTTCCTCGCCCTGTACTGCGAACGAGCTTATGACCGCGTATGGCATTCCAGTCTCCTCTTCAAGCTCCAAACCTTCGCCCTTCCCATTAACTATGTCCATCTGATCGGCTCCTTACTCTCCCACCGTCCTTCCTATGTCACCATCCATAACACGGATTCCTACACCTTTTTCCCTCCGCCAGTGTGCCCCACGGCTCCGTCCTCTCCCCCCTTCTGTACCTTTTGAATACGGCGGACATGCCGCCGCCGTCAACCCCCATCCACCTTCTCCAGTTTGCCGATGACACCACCTTCATTGCCCTTGTCCCCACCCTGCAGCTCTCACAACACCTTCTCCAATCCCATATTGACTGGTTCACCGCTTGGTGTAACCAGTTGGTTGCTCAAGGTCAATCCCTCCAAAACCCAGGCGATCATTGTAGGCAAAACCACCCCTTCCTTCTGCCTCCTTGATTTCTATCTCACTATCGCCCTCACCCCCAACCTAAAGTACCTTGGCGTCACTCTTGACCGTCACCTCTCCTGGACCCCCCATCTCTGGACAATCCAAGCCAAGGCACACTCCCGACTCCATCTCCTCAAGCTCCTTTCGGGACGTACGTGGGATCTGGACCCTTCCACCATCCTTCACAACTATAAATCCCTCATACGCCCTATCCTTTATTACGCCCATCTGGTCCGGATCTCTGCCCCCCTATCTTTTATAAATCCCTTCAAATACTTGAACGCCATGCTCTCCGCCTCGCTTATCGCATCCGTCTCCCCTCCCCCATGCGGATCCTGTACCATCTCATTCCGTTTCCCCACCTCCTCCTTTTCTTTGAAAGGATACAGATCCTTTACGCTTCCCGCAAACTCGATCATCCTTACCCACTTGTCACGCCCATCCTCTCCCACCCCCGCCCGCTGCCGTGCCTGTATTCCCACGTCCCATCCAGTCTCCATCTTTCCGCCCTCCTTACCCTCTCCCAAGGTGGCTTCTGCCAGCTTCGCCTCCCTGATGATGTCCTCCTCCCCTCCGTCTACCCCTCCTATCAACTTTGATCCTCCCCACCCCCACTTCCTGTGTCCCCCGGTCTCCCCCCTTTTTCCCCTCCCCCTATCTCCCCTGCCAATGGCATCTGCTCTCCCCTCTCCTTCTCCCACCCCTCCTCCTCCTCTCTTGGCAGGTCCCCGGACTTGTACACGGTTGGTGAACATTCTCGCGCCAGAGAGTGTTTCTGTGTGTGCCGCCGTTTTGTGCTTAAGTGGTTCAGTGTTATTCGTTTTGTGCACCTACGTTCACGTGTGACAATTTTCGTCTATGTATCTGTCCAAGTGTCTGAACAACTTTTATCTTGGACTACATGTATTTTAAAAAGTGTTTGTCTCCGTTTCTATGTCCACCGTATTTTTATGTCACATTGTCATCATTTGTATCTTGTATGTTTCTCTGAGGCCAAAGAGCGGCGTAGTATGCTGCTGCAGGCCTGCATGTAAACAGGTTTGAAAATAACAATAAAGAAAAGAAAAGCTAGATTGCACCAGTAGGCCAAGAAGAAGGCCGCTGCAACTGTGGACGAAACGTTGGTTTTCTCCAGCAGTAGTTTTGTACAGCATGAGGCGGTACCATACCCAGAAAACTTTTATGTCGGCAGACTCTGGCCTCGGAAGTCTACGCAGTTATATGACCTCCAAATCTTTGAACACAGTATACTCATCAGCCGATGACATTGCTACACATTACTCCTGACCCATGTGGGTCTTTTCAGTCCTGCATTCGGCCGTGACTTCATTTTTATGGACGAGAATGCACGACACCATCGATCTGTGCAGGATATTCTGCGAAAGCTGTTGGCCTGCCGTTCTCGCGATTTAAATCCAATCGAGCACATGTGGAAAGGCTTGGAGAGACGTACTGCAGCACGCCCATAGGCACCAAATACCATACAGCAGTTGTCCACCACGCTGGTGGACAAAGGGAACGCCTCACCCACGAGAACTCGTTGTCAGCCATGCAGCCGTTATGGGTGCAAGTTGCAGAGCATCCACTGCTCCGAGGCGATGACACACGCTATTAAGAACCATGTCCGGCCTTTTCTAATGTTAGGGGGTCGACCATAAATCGCTGTGACTTCAGCGTAATCATTGCCTTTGAGTAAGTGTCGTTTTTGTTCGTCTTGTTGCTTGTTTTTTCAGTAACCTAAACTGTAGCAATTCTTTCTTTGTACAGCCCAAGTTTCATTGCACTGTTACTTGGCAGAGACACATAACACGCAACTTGTTTCCGTCCTTAAGTTTTGTTGTTACGTTTTTTGTCTTGATGTTGGTTGGTAACCTAGGCCAATACTGGATTAAGGAAAACTCATGATACATAAACAGTTTTGCAATTAATTTGAACGAACATTTCAGAGTCCTAGGGACCTGAAATTTTAAATATAGCTCAGGCAATTATGACCAAACAATATTAGCACACTTTCTTACCTGGTGTATCGTGGAGGGTACTTTCCTTTTCTCTGTCATTCCCTGATGAACCAGAGATTTGTAACTTTCAGCATACCTGAGAACAGGAAGCCAATGCAATATTAACTCGCTTTCTTGTCTTGTGTGTACCACTGTCGTTTCTCCCTATTCCTTTTCTAGTCGTAAATGGTTCATGGGAAGAACAGTTGCTGGTAGGTCTCCAGTTGAGCTTTCTAATATTTACCTTCGTGGTTAAAAAGCAGGATAAAGCATTATATCGGTTGAATTAGTTGAAGAGAAATTGTAAGAAAACTGAAATTTACCACATGTCCCTGTTGTAATCTTGCCAAAATATTTCAAATCAATTCAATAATTTCACGTATGCAAGACTAATAAGCAGGAAACAATTATTCAAAAACAAACGAATTTTTAATATACCACTTGGTATATTTTTATATACGTAATTCATTTATTGTGCTAAACAAAGCAAACATCACTCATTCTTCTTCAATACGAGTCCTATAACACATACCAGAGAGACTGCGTCATCCTTAGTGACGTATCGCCTTGCTGAGCGTGCTAGACTTTGAAAATCAACTTACAAAGCCTCTGAAGATGCCTCCATCCTTAGGAGCTGAAACGTTAGGAACAGAAATATACGTTAGGCGAAGATATAATGTTTATAAAACTAAAGTCATCAAGAATTATAGTAAAGCATCTCAGTGAAAAGTATGGCAATATAGGCTATTTACATATGTTAAGACTTGTCTTAAAAAAAAAAATAAACGGACGTGTCAAGCAGTCATAATTTCAGTTTGTGTTTGAGGTAATTTCAGTGTCTAATTCTTTACATCACTGGATAATGTGGTCAAACATTTTTCATGACTGAATACTGCACACCTTTCTGTGACACACTAAGGCTGAGCGATGTGTACTTTGTCCTTTCTCCTTTTAGATATAAGTTTTTGAATGTTACTGCTGGTTTCGATTTACGATCGAAATTTTTGCAATTAACATCATAAGGGACCACTATTCGGTGAGGCTGTTGTCAGTAATAGGTTAAGAGAATAGCAAAGCTCCATCCACTGGTGAACCACGGGGAAACTGTAGTATACTAAAGACAAGACACAGTCAACTGTCTACCTGAGATCCTCCTTTTTTTGGAATTACCAAACTACTCAAAAAACGCTTTTCAAGCACTGCCAACATTTTTGGGCATAGATACAAAAGGAGCAGTAAATGGGAGAAAGTCATAGAAATAAAAAACCTTAACTATAGAGTAATAATTAAAATAAAAGTAATCAGCTCGGATGCACATATCTGTAGAATAGAAGTCTGCTGCTTGTTACTATCCACTACCGTATTGCTCCAGCCTATGCACCGTGTTGCACCGTAACGTCTATGTGTTCTCATTGCCCTGCTGTGATTCAGATATTCGATGCGATGCCGGTCTGGTCTGTTCCAAATTTCAACGACGACCGTCCTGAGGCATCCCAGATGTGCTCCTAAGATGTGTTCCTGTGGCAACGTGCAGCAATTTTGAAGTGGTTTTAAGCATTCTCAATCGAATCTAAGTCTGCATACGCTATCTGATCATTCGGAAAGAGGGGCTTGTAATGGTTTTTCACTGGCAAGTATAGAACCCCATACGAACAAACACTAGACACTGAGTTGAACATAACTACTGTCTTGGTCAGGAAACGCTCTACCGCAACAACGAATGGAACCATATAATAAAATGGAACAGCTACAGCCGTCCTTATGATGCTGTTTATTACACTGAAGAGCCAAAGAAACTGATACACCTACCTAATATTCTGTAGGGCCCCCGCGAGCAACCAGAAGTGCAGCAGTTCGACGTGGCACAGAAGTCTGAAGTAGTGCTGGAGGGAACTCACTCCATGAATCCTGTAGGGCTGTCCATAAATCCATTAAGGTTACGAGGGGATGGAGATCTCTTCTGAACAGCACGTTCCAACACGTCCCAGATATGCTCCTTAATGTTCATGTCTGGGGAGTCTGGTGGAGAGAGGAAGTGTTTAAACTCAGAATAGTGTTCCTGGAGTCTCTGTAGCAATCCTGGGCGTGTGGGGTGTCGCATCGTCCTGCTGAAATTTCCCAAGTCGGAATGCACAACGGACATGAATGGATGCAGGTGATCAGAAAGGATACTTACGTACGTGTCTCCTATCGGGCTCATATTTAGACCTATCAGGGGTCCCATATCACTCCAACTCCACACGTCCCATGCCGTTACAGTGCCTCCACCAGCTTGAACATTCCCCACTGCTGACATGCAGAATCCATGGATTCGTGAGGTTGTCTCCATACCCGTACACGTCCATCCGTTCGATACAATTTGAAACGAAACGTCCGACCAGGCAACTTATTTCCAGTGATCAACAGTGCAGTGTCGGTGTTCGGGTGCCTAGACAAGTCGTAGAGTTTTGTGTCGAGCAGTCATCAAGGATACAAGAGTTGGCCTTCGGCTCCGAAGCCCATATCGATGATGTTTTGTTGAGTGGTTCGCACACTGACACATGTTGACGATCCAGCGATCCAGCACTGAAATCTGCAACAATTTGCGGAAGGGTTACGCTTCTGTCACGATGAGCGATTCTCTTTAGTCGTCGTTGGTCTCGTTCTTGCAGGACCTTCTTCCGGCCGCAGTGATGTCGGAGATTTGATGTTTCACCACATTCCTTATATTCACGGTACGCTCGTGAAATGGTCGTACGAGAAAATTCCCACTTTATCGCTACCTCGGAGATGCTGTGTGCCATCGCTCGTGCTCCGATTATAGCTCCACGTTGGAACTCACTTTAAAATTGATAACATGTCATTGTACCAGCAGTAACCGATCTAATAACTGCGCCAGACACTTGTTGTTTTATATATGCGTTGCCGTCCGCAGCGTCATATTGTTTCTGTTTACATACCTCTGTATTTGAATATGTATACCTATAGCATTTTCTTTGGCGCTCTAGTGTATATGACTACCAATTTCGGTGCTTCATTACACCATCTTCAGGACTTAAATGACATTGAGGAGTTAACTCCAATCGTATATCCACCAGCGGCCAACATCTATGAACTGGTTCTCGTAGACTACATCTAACAACGATGCTGTGTCTCCAGCCATCAACTACCAAACAGTAGTTGGTGGTTGGAGACGCAACAGCGTTGTTAGGCGTAGTGTGCGAAAACCAGTTCACAGATGATGGCCACTGATGGAATCGGGTATATGATTGGAGTTAACTCGGTCAGTGTCAGTTAAAACCTGAAGATGATGTGTTGAAGCATCGAAACAGGTAGTTAAATGATAAATAAAATCATGAGGACGGCTGCAGGTGTTCCATTTTATTAGGTAAGCGAACGGCCGAAGTCCCTCAAACCTCAAATCTATGAGATGGACAAAAAGGGAAAGAATAAAGAAAGAATGTATTTGCCATGTGAATGAGGTGTGTTGCAGAATTTCTTCTTGGCGCCCCGAGAATGGAATACTCCTTTTCCGAGACAGTATATATACTCGATTTTGTACGTGTCACTGGGACATGGATGCTCTATGGGTACTTCACATTGGATAAACCCGTCCCACCTACAGTGTTCCGACTGTGGTAAGCGCCATCTATCGCAGATTGCGGAGCAGATGGGCATGCTGCACTGTATCAAATCACATGCCAGTTGGTATTGAACAACGAAATGACAACAACAACGAACCTACTGAACACCGATGTAACCCAGAATAGCTTTCTCGTTATGAGGTACCGATACCACAGCCGAAAACACTACACCTAATGCGGGAACCACACATCCAGATAAATTCCCATTATTTCGAGTATAGTTATGAGCCAAAAAATTGTACCGCTAGACTAAATGACGCCAGGTGACGTTACAGCCATGTGGCGCGCTAAGGAAAGTACCAGGGGCATTCCATAAGAAATGCAACACTTTTTTTTCTGAAATCAGGCTGGTTTTATTCCAAATTCCAGTACCAGTACCCGTCTGGCTAAAATCCCTGTTTTTCAACATAATCTCCGTTCAGTGCGACGGCCTTACGCCATCTTACTGGAAGGGTCTGTATGCCCGCGTGGTACTACTCCACTGGTCGATGTTGGAGCCAACGTCTTGGTGCATCAATAACCTCCCTACTGTCTAGTTACTGCTTCCCGCGGAGTGCACCCTTCATTAGGCCAAACAGATGGAAGTCGCAAGGTGTGAAATACGGACTGAGTAGAGGATGAGGAATAACAGTCCAGTGAAGTCTAATGAGCTCCTCCATGGTGCGCAGACTTGTGTGAGACCTTGCGTTGTCATGGAGAAGGAGAGGTTCGTTTTAAATTTAGTGGCGACGAACGCGCTGATGTTATTTCTTCAGTTTCGTGAAGGCAGCACAATACACTTCAGAGTTGATCGTTGCACCACAAGGGAGAACATCAAAGAGAATAACGGCTTCAGGATTCCAGAAGACGGTCGCCATGACTTTAGTGTCTAAGGGTGCAGCACTGAACCTTATCTTCGGAGGAGAGGTTGAGTGGCGCCACCCGATGGGCTACCGTTTTCTTACCGGTTCGAAGTGAAGAAGCAATGTTTCATCGCCTGTGACGAAATTCAACAAAAAATTGTCATGATCAGCCCCGCAACGAGAAAGCAATTCCTCACAGATGGTCCTTCGTTACTTCTTATGGCCTTATGTTACGCGGTGAGGAACCCAGATGGCACACACAATTCAATACCCCAACACGTGGAAGAGTGTGTCAGAACTACCAAGAGAGACGTCCAGCTGAGCAGCGAGGCGTCTGATTGTGATTCAATATCCAGTATCCGCACGTTTCAATGTTGCAGGAGTCACAGATGTATGTGAGCGGCCGGCACGCGGGAGGTCGGACAGGTTTGCGTAATGCTACGTAATGTCAGCGCTCCCCGCGCTTTTGTTCACTGCCAGGTCTCCGTAGACATTCTGAAGGAGCCTAGGAAATGTTTACGATAGTATAGTTTTCCACCAAAAGAAACTTAACAATAGCTCTCTGCTTGAAACGCACCTCCGGTAGAGACCCCATTCTGAAGTTTGCGTATAGTACCTCCAACTGCTGGAACTTTAGGAAACTATAAGGGCTGAAGCAGGAATTTTCCACGATGTCCCACAACAAAGTCCACATTTTTTTTTATCCTAAATTGGCCGAAATAAAAAAGTGTAGCATTACTTGTTGAACGTCTCTGGTATGATATATAGACGCAGCAGAGATGTATGATAAATCATTCTAGCGCGATACGGATCGTAAATGGGGAGATCCATTAACATAAGCTAATTCGAGAAAGGGTAGACGGTTACGGTCCAGTGCCATGGAACGAACACCTTCTTGGCGGCGAAGCTAGTCGGCCATTCACCTGCTACAGTTGCAGTCAACGCTTTCCACAGAATGTAAAGGATTCGAACAATGGTGACACCATGAATAGGCGACTATGTGTCGGACGTCCAAGTCTTATGACAGAAAATGGAAGTCGGAGGCTTGTCCGATCTTGTAAAGTAAGACAGGCGGCGGTGTGAGCCAGATGTGACGACGGCGTATATTGCTAATGAAGGCACAAGTACTGCGGAGCACACTGTTCAGCACACAACATCGAATGTTGGACTCCACAACAGATAACCCCCGATTGTTCCCATATCGTCGGGACGGCATAATCAATTCCAGGGAGCACGGTCTCATTGAGATTGGACTGGAATCAATGGAAACGTGTTGCCTAGCCAGATGCATCACGTTTCTTGTTGCGCCAAGTCGACGGTCATGTCCCGATTTGACGCCATTGAGGCTAACGGCTGCTCAGAAAATGCACAGCACTTCGGACGCAGGCCAGTGTTGGCAGCTTCCGTGCGTTCTATGTTGCTATTCAAAGGTACCGTGTCAGCTTAGGACTGCGTGACCAACTGGACCATTTCATGTTTCAGGTCTCCCCGACGGCCCGACGGCGAAGGCATGTTTCAGCAGTATGATTGTCGATCCCACAAGGCCAAAAGCGTCCTACAGTTACTTGAGGAGCATCACAATGTCGTTTATGTCTTGTACATCAGACTCCACTGATCTGAATCCAATGGAACACATGTGGGACGCTATCAGGCGTCCTTTCCGTACCCACAAACCACCGGTCCATAATTCAGGTGACCTGAATGACCTTAGCGTTCACATTTGGTGCCACATACCTGCGGGAAGCTCTAAAGGCTCTATCGAATCCATGCCACGGAAAACCGTCAGGTACTATTGTGCTTTCTAATGGGACACGGCCACGTTATTAAGCAGGTGGCCAACACGTTGTGACACACCAGTGTATGTTGTAGAGTTATTTTAGAATTGTATGATACAAAGTAACAAGTTTTAGCTGGTAGAGATGTAGCCAAAATAAATTTATCCAGAAATAACATATAGAAGAGCAAATGCTTTCATTACATTACTAAAGGAAGGAGGAGATTGTGCCCATAACCAAGTCAGATGCTACGCTCCATGTACTTTTCGAGGAACTTGTAGCCTGTCCTCGCTGTAAAGACCAACGAAGAGCAGATTCGTCATAGCCTTACTACACGGTCAAGTCACGTTAATATGACTACCAAGTACGTTCAATATCAATGCATAATGACCAGTCACAGACGGCAGTTCGTAGTACTGGCAGTGGTGGACATAAGAAGCGTGGTTGGGGACGTGGAAAATAGTGCACCTGTTGTCGTAATCCTGACACGGAGCGATTTATCTGACATCAAACAGGGCATCAGCATTTGCTTTCGAGGCAAAGATGGAAGCATTTCCAAACCACCTAGGTCTGTAAAATGTTGACATGTGGTCGTGTTTAAAGCAAACTGTGGATGGAAAATGGCGCTATCCACATGCGGCACCGAGGCAGCTGTTGTGCATCAGGGGGCCACAGATGACAGGCTTAGCATCGGCCTGCAACTGTTGCGCAGCTGACCACCTAGATAAACCAAGGGGTTACCAACAGTGTCTCCTTAATGAACGTTCAGCGAATTTGCAGTGAACGGGCCTCCGCAGCCGGCGCCTGTTTCATGCACCCCCATGGTGACAGTTGTTCATCGGCAACGAAGGCTGGAATTGGCACACCAACACCCCAATAGGACGCGAACGGAGTGGTGCCAGGTGGCCTCTTCAGATGAATCTCGTTTTATACTCTTTCGGGATGAAACGTCTGAAAGCAAACACCATCCAATAATTGTAGGAAGGGTCCAGCCAGAGGAGGGAGCGTTATGGTCTGGGAGTGTTTTCATAGAATACCCTGGGTGGTCTCATCATTCTCGAAGGTGCAGTGTATCAATACAAATATGCATCTATCATTGGGGAGGGGGGGGGGGGTCTATGTCCACCCCTGACTGCAGTTTGCTTTTCCTTGGCACGATAGCATCTATCAGCAGGACAATGCAACGTACCACACAGCTTTGCAGTGTACGTGCATGGTTTGAAGAGCACCAAACACTCCTGATTTAAACCTAATCGAGAATCTGTGCGGCCACACCTATTGGACTGTTGAGGCCATGGATTCTCAACCGAGAAGCCAAGTGCAGCTGGTCATGGCACTTGAGTAGACATGACTGCACATCCCTGACTATAGGTTCCAGATTCTCATTGATTCTCATCCTGGACGTCTCACAGCGATTCGCGCTGCAAAATGTGGTTATTCGGACTTTTGACAGGTGGTCATGTTAATGTGACTGGACAGTGCAGTTGGTCCTTTGAAGTTTTGTCAGGTAGATCTCGAAGTTCTTTGAATATTCTTCCTTTCCTCTCTGGAGTCACTGATCTCTTGAGGTTTAGCAGCGTGCCAATGTGCGAACCTTGGTATATTTGACATCATTAGGGATGGTGCGAGTATTATGTGTCACGGGCGTCTGCACGGCTCCTCTGCACAAGAAGAGTCTATATGTGCCAGGGTCGGATGCAAGGCGCAATGTGTGAAGTTATAAGCTCCAGACAGGATGCTCATTGCCTGTCCTAGTTGGATTATTCCAACCTAGTGAGCTGTACTAGACTGGGGCAAAAAATATATTCTGCTGCGTGCCACACAACTTATATGCAAGAATTATTTCCTAATAGAGAAAAAATAAAATGTTGAATGCTGTCTTGACTATTTAAAAAGAAATACGGGGCATCTGCAGAATATCGCAGCTGCCAACACCGTTATTTCGCTTAAATATATTGGAAATGTAGCTCTGGCTGGCACCTCAGAGAAGTGGATACATAAGTGGACAGATTAGGATACGTACAGAGGCCACAGTGGAAAAGACCGGCAACCAGTTCCGTAGAAGTGATTCACTCAAAACGATGGAGACTATGGACATTTTGTCTCATTTTTCTTATGAGTAATACAACCAGTATAACAAAGGAGTCGACAGTGTACCTATGATTCCGAGCAAAGATAAACAACGGGACCTTGAGGACAAAGAGGTGATTACTGGATTCCAAGCCAAGAAACAACCATACATAGCAGCAGAACACACTTTGCAGTGTGTGACTGCAGGCCGTCTACTTTCTCTTTAGGGAAGATAAATTTTTATTACGCCCTCGACTTTGACTATTAGATCTTCACTAATAAACTAGTCATGTGTAACTGCCTGTTAGCTCTATTCTTCCTGCTGCTCTTTATGTAAATAACTTGTTTTTTGTTATACAACAGTTGAAAATCACTGAAACTCGACCTTTTTTAATATGAGACAATATTTATTTGTCACATTTTTATATCCATGTACACAACACACCCACTTGACTATTCACATGTGCACCCCTTTCCTCAAAGTTGAACCATTCTTAGATGTAACAGCGCATAGCGCTCGTCTGTGTTCTAAGCATCATTCTAAGCAATTCACGAGGCATTGAAAAAATGGCGACCCATCATGTTCCATTACCGCTCGACCCTTGTCAATACTGGACTGCTATCAGATGAGCTATTGTCCAGCATTTAGTTAACGGGTGCTTTAGTGCACTGTGACCGACCACACATCTGCCATCGAGCCCCCGTTACACTGATGAGAATCGAGCGACCTCTACCGAATCCACATTCGTAGACAGTTCGTCAGTCTTCAGTATAATTCATTTGTGTCCGTAAACAAGCGTTTGGACTAGAGGGAACTGAAGAGATTAACGAATATTGTCCATGAACGTTGCGTTTTTTTTCTTGTGGCTCTAATAATCGCCACATATCATGCAACAGCACATAATTAAGAGAGATGACGCAGAACTTTGTTATTCATAGAGGATTATTTTGAATGGCGAACACAATGTTTTTAACAACGTAAGCAAAAAGACGTAGGAGAGGAGGAATTTAGGTGTCTCAGTTTAGCGTTTTTGCGTAACTTCTTATAACAATTAAGGAGAAATTTGGAAGCAGAACACTAATTAAAACCAACAAATATAACCTAAAGAAAGGCTAGTGTTTACACACTGGTTATTAGCAACTGGAGACATTTACATTAGTGATTGTTTCACATTTCAGTATTTCATAGATCCTCTCTAATGACTATAGTGATATATTTCAAGCATTCAAGGATTTAAATAAGGTATGTATAATGAAGATAATGACAGTAAAAGATGGTAAATGAATTTCGAAAACACATGCGACCTGTCAATTTGGTTACTTGATAAAATCTGCTATACAGTCGATAGAGGGATACTGGTGTAATCCTGGGTAAATTATTTTTATTTATCATAAAAAATCTAACATATCAGTATACATCAGCCTTATAATTATATCTTCTTCTTCTTTTTCTTATTCTTAGGTCTTTAACCATCAGGTTGGTTAGCAGCACTTCGCCATGAATTTTTGTCTTCCGCCTTTCGCTTGAGAGCGGAATACGCGGTGCAGCTTGAATCCCCCATGATGTGCTTGATGTATTCTAGTCTCGGTCTGCCTCTTGCATTTTCCCCTCTTTTTCCCCCTGTCCCTTCAATGATACTTTTAATGATACCATCATGTCTCAGCAGATGGCCGAACCATGTATCCCTTCTGCGTCCGATTACCTTCAGGAGACAAGGCATCTCTTCCTCCATTCTCTGGTGCACCTATTTTTGTTTACTCAGGAAATCTTGAGTATTCTGCCGTAGTGCCACATCTCGAAGCCTGTTATTTTATGCCTTTGTGCATCTCTGAGTGTCCATGTTTCATTCAGTGCAGCAGCAAACCCCAAACAAACGTCTTCATGAGGTTTTCCCTGAGAAGTTTGTCTATGCTGCTAGAGATGAAAAGGTCTCTTCTCTTGTTAAAAGCAGCTTTTGCCTGGTGCATTCGGCTTGCAATATTCTTCTTTGACCTTCCGTCTGATGTAAGTTTTGTAAGTAGGCTGTTCAGTTTTTTTTTTTTTTTTTTTTTTTTTTTTTTTTTTTTTTTTTTTTTTTTTTTTTTTTTTTTTAAGCACCACCTCTGTATGAAAATCACTGTCTGTGCTGTGTGCAGTCTGTGGCTGGTTGGCATTGTTGTAATACTCGCCATTGCAGCGTTGCGCACTCGGCTGTTAGCGGCGCGTGGCGTTGCGCAGTTGGAGGCGAGCCGCCAGCAGGGGTGGATGTGGGGAGAGAAATTGCGGAGTTTTGAAATTTGTAAGACTGGATGTCATGAACTGCTATGTATACTATGACGTTTGATGATATTAAGGTAAATACATTGTTTGTTCTCTATTAAAATCTTTCATTTGCTAACTATCCCTATCAGTAGTTAGTGCCTTCCGTAGTTTGAATCTTTTATTTAGCTGGCAGGAGTGGCGCTCGTTGTATTGCAGTAGTTCGAGTAACCAAGATTTTTGTGAGGTAAGCGATTTGTGAAGCGTATAGATTAATCTTAGTTAGGGCCATTTTTTTGTAGGGATTTTTGGAAGTCAGATTGCGTTGCTCTAAAAATATTCTGAGTCAGTTTAAGCATAGTCTAGTATAATTGTTCTAAGGGGACGTTTCATATGGTGACCCTACCAGGATACCTCACTAGAATCTTCTGATATTTTTCTTGTAATTTGTGTAATTAGTGTAGATTTTGTTTATTGTTAGTGCATAATTGTAGAGAGAATCTCCTTTGTAGTAGTAGTCTTTCATTGTTGTACAGTAAAACAGTTGTGGCATGCATGTAGATTTGCATCAAGTATTTCGTAGCTGTGCTTGCAATTAACGAGATATTATTTTCAATGCTATGTTAATGTGTTTTCTTATTTTGCTCTTTAAATTGTGCTTTTCTGTGTTGTCGTGTCAAATATTGTAACAATAATGGCATGTTAAAAACGTAATACTAGGCTCCAAAGTAAACTGAGAAATGATAGTGAAGACAATAGCACTGTGTTAGCGCCACCATGTAATGAATTAACTAATGTTCAATGTAGTAATTTGGTAATAGTGCATGGGGATATGAAGCGGGCTGCAAATAATGGTGTAGGCAGTGAAACAATTAGTGAACAGGGAAGCATTATCGATCAACCGGTCGGCAACAGCTCCTGTCAGGAATCTGAAATGACAGGACACAATCTTGCAAATACTGTACATTCAGGTTTTACGTCCTCACCATTTTCTCAAATAAGTCAAGACACATTTTCTGCTTGCCAAAATGTGAATGTTGCCGGTGCAAATGCACTGCCGAAAAACATAGAGGAACAGATTCCAGGCACTAATACATTATTATTGCAATTGCAATTAATGCAACAAATGAAACAAAAGCTACAAAAGTTAGACACAATGGAACAAAATCAGAGACAAACACAGCAAAAGCTTCAAAAGTTAGACACAATGGAACAAAAGCTTCAAAAGTTCAACTCAGTGAAACATACGCTTGAACAAACACGTGAAGATTTACCTACTGAGTTGCATAAAATCGAATCCAAATGTCAAAAAGTCTGTAATGACACAAAAACTCAAATTTGTGAGCATTTTCAACCTATTTTTTCGCGGCATAAAAGTGCATTACAGAATCACGAATCAGCCATAAAGGAACTGCAAACTATTTTTCATGAGAATCATGAGACCTTGCAAGCCAAAACTGACTCAGTTGCCTCTACCGATTCGGTTACGCAACTTGCAAAATCTCATCAAAACTTAAAGGACACAATAGATACGAATTCAACACAAATGGATACTCTGAAATTTGGTTCAGAAAAACACACTGAGGAAATAAGTACACTATCGGAGAAAGTAGCCGAACTTTCGATCAGTTCATTAACTTATCTGCAAAGGTAGATGATGATCTGAATGATACAGAAGAGTGCGAACAAATTAGGAAATTCAAGCAAAATCAGAATCAAATTAATACGCAACACCAAAGAGAAATCCGGGAAGTACAAGATCAGCTAACAGAGGTAATACAAGAATTACGTATTTCAGAGGACACTCGCGATCCAACACGGGAAGAGGGACTTAGAAATACGGAAAAGCCACAAAATAATAACACAGGGCATTTCGGAAATTATGAAAGAAATTGGCAAGGTGCACCGAATTTTGAGATGGAACCGCCGACACGACGTAACTATGACCAATATGCTACCCGCCGACATGATGATTTTGACTATAAGCTGTTCATTACTGCACGTAAATTCAAATCATTTAAGAATTCTGGCAACGACATTCTTCCACAACTGTGGCTCCATCAATTCTCTCATTGTTTTCCTCTCAACTGGTCATTAGAGCACAAATTAGAATTTATGTGTGGCTACTTAGAGAACAAAGCAGCTGTAAGAATGCGATCGGTCATTCACGATTGTCACAGTGAAGGAGAATTTTATCATGCCTTCCTCTCAGCATATTAGTCTCAAGCTACACAAGACCGAGTAAAACATAGCATCATAATGATGAAACATTTCGAACAATCTGAATTTTCCAGTCTTGTCAAATATTTCGAAGACATGTTACATAAGAATCAGTATCTTTCAAACCCATACAGCACCTCAGAACTTATCCGCATTTGCTTAATCAAATTACCTGAACATTTACGACAGATTATTTTAGCAGGACGATGCAAAGACGACATTGAAGCTTTTCAGGGACTGTTACAAGAACTCGAAATTGACACTGACAATCGCGGAACACGAAAACAGGAGCACACCAATTAAAGGTCACACCTGTCACAATTTCGCGATGACAGAAATAATACACGACAAGGCTATTCGTACAGCGTAAGTCGTGACCAAAACAGACACCAACTGTATGACAACAGTTGGCAGAGTAGTAATAATTACAGGGAAAGATCACCTCTCCACGGTAATGACTATCACTGAGACAATCAGAGAAACAGACAAAATGGAAACCAAAATAATTATTATCAAGGGAGACAGAATAACTTAAGACGCAACGGTCCAGCGCGCAGTTACGATTCAGGGAGAAATTCTCCACCACGTGACCGACAAGAAAGAGACTTTGGAATCTACCGACATGACGACAGACGATATGATCGTAAAGACAGACCTGATTTGCATCAGAACTGGCGGGATTCAAACAGAGCAGGGCAATCTCGACAAGGTGAATTTGTAGAAGTTAGGTCTCCAAATCCCAATAACGACGCGCGCCAACAAAGACACAATAGGCAATGACTCATACCGCTGGCAGCCACAAAACGTAGGCATGAAACTGACGATCCAGCTGCCGTAGCTAGTAATTACGTAAAAATGGAAGACATTGGGGACATCTTACTCCAGGAACACGACGTAAAACATAACAACATTGCATATCCTGTGATTCACATTACAGTAAAGGACGTAAAATTTACGGCAGTACTTGACTCAGGCAGTCCCATTTCAATAGTTAGTGAAACAGCCTTTAGCAAATGCAACAAATCGAACGATTGCCCCACGCTTCCGTTACGCAACATTAATTTACAAGGTGCAATCATTGGAAAAAGTGTAGATGTACGTCAACAAACCAACTTAGAATTCTTTTGTCAAAGCTACAGCTTCTCTATGAATTTTCTTATTGTTCCATTATTGTCGACGGATATTATACTGGGAGTAGACTTTTTGAATGAATACAAAGCAATCTTAAACTTTCACGATGCTGAAATAAGTTTAGAGAAAGAAGGTAAGTCAATAGCTTTGAAATTTGAAGATTGGCTCTCAAACCATGACGAGGAAATTAATCGGCTTTACGTTCTGTTAGACAACAGTTCGGAATTTTCTACGGAACTAGACACTAACAATCACTCTGCAAGTACTGACAGGGATGATATCGACGGCATATTTGAAACTAATGAGTTAATTCAGAATAAAATTCAAACAATAGAGAATTGTAAAGACAGTGATAGGCAGGACTTTTTTGAGATTTTACAAGCACATTCCGCAGTTTTTACGCACAAAACAGGAACAATCAAGGGATTTCAATACCAATTCCGTGTTCGTGAGCATACTAAATTTTGTGTTAGACCATACGTAATTCCAGCACATTATAGGGACCGTGTTAGAACAGAAATACAATCTATGCTTGACGAGGGCATTATTGAGCCTGCAGCAAGTTCTTATAACAATCCATTACATGTTGTTGAGCAGAAAAATGGATCGATCAGGCTTGTCTTAGATTCGAGACAAATCAATACTATCATTATTCCTGAAACAGACAGGCCGCAAACGTTGGAAGAACTACTTCAAAATTTTAATGGTGTAAAGGTGTTGTCTCCATTGATCTCAGATCCAGATTTTATCACATCGAACTTCATCCAGAATGTAGAAAATACACAGCTTTCCTCTGTTTCGGCGTTTGTTATCAGTTTCGGAAACTTCCTTTTGGTTTGAACATTTCTTCGCCAGCATTCATTCGCGGGCTAAATTCCATATTACCTGAGTTCTTAAAACGCCACATCACCTTATATGTGGACGATATTCTGATAGCAGAAGCCTCATGGGAACAACATAATCGCATCCTCAACAGTTTGTTACATATTTTTGCAGAATCTGGAATTACAGTTAACTTGGAAAAATCTGAATTCGGTAGGACAAAGGTGAAGTTTTGGGGACATATGATTTCTTCTGAAGGCATTCAGCCGGATCCTGAAAAGTTAGAAGCAATCAGAGCCATTCCAGTTCCATCCACAAAAAAACAAGTCCGCAGTTTTCTAGGTCTCGTAAATTTTTACCGTCGTTTTCTGAATATGCAAATTCTAGTTACACCCAAACTTTGTTCTCTCACTGGAAAAAATACTATTTGGAACTGGGACGAACAAGCACAGTTGGAATTCAACTCTTTGAAAGAATCGTTACTTAACGCGCCAATACTAGCTAATCCAGATCTCTCACAAGATTTTTGCCTTAGCACAGATTCTTCTAAAGTCGGTCTTGGTGCCCATTTATTTCAAGAAGCCACAGAAAATGACATTAATGTTCAGAAAACCATTGCTTTTGCTAGCCGAGTGCTAACAAAATCTGAAAAAAATTATTCCGTTGCTGAAGTAGAAGCTTTAGCCATCGTTGGGCATTTAACAAATTCCGTTTCTTTCTTTATGGTAAGCACGCAAAAATATACAGTGATTATCGTGCATTACCATTTCTTATGTCTTCAAAATTAAACCATGACAGGTTAAAACGTTGGGCATTGTTTCTGCAAGAATTCCACTTCACAATAGTCTACATTCCCGGCAAGGAGAACATTGTTGCGGACGCACTGTCACGCGCACCGGCTGGGCTTGGGAAAAGTAACACAGAAAGCAACCTCGAGAAAAATTTCAGTATTCTTTACATTCACAAAGTAGCCTTTGAAAACTTCATCACCACATCTTTAAAGGACATTGCTCATGAACAAGATAAAGATCCGATTTGGAAAGACATCAAAAGTAAATGGCATGAAAAGACACACACACAGATTCGGTATTATTATCTGGTTAGAAACAACATACTGTTCAAACGCTGCACTGTTGATGACAAGCTGTGGGTACTTTGCATTCGAGACGATTTCGTTAATAAGCTCATTTGGCACATTCATTTCAGCTATGCACATTTTGGTCCACGAAAATGTTATCATATTCTTCGAACGACTTGTTATTTTAACAATATGGAAAAGAGAATTCGAAGAGTCTTGTCTATTTGTAAACTTTGTCAAAAGGCGGAACCATCTACTGTCTCGCATCGTGCTCCATTGTTTCCTATCATTCCTTCTAAATTAAAATAATTTGCTGCTGTTGATCTCTTGGGACCGCTTGTCAGAACATCTAATGGATTTTCGTACGTTCTAGTTGCTGTTGAACTTAGTTCAAAATTTGTTTCTTTCACTCCCTTACGTAAAGCCACTGGACGGTCTGTATCCAACGCCTTTGTTAAAAATTTCTTACGTGAAGTTGGACACGTTAGTAAAGTCATTTCAGATAACGGACCGCAATTCAGATCTGGTGTTTGGTCACGCATGCTTCGTAACTATAAAATCATATCTGTTTTTATTTCATTGTACTCACCACATTGTACCCCGTCTGAACGGATTATGAAAGAAATCAATAAGCTTTGCAGACTTTATTGTCACAGAAAGCATCAGCATTGGGACAGATATTTACACTTATTTCAAAACGTGCTGAATGAAATGCCTAATTACTCCACTGCTTTACCACCTGTTCTTGTACTGAAGAATAAAGAACCACCGAACAGAATCAGAGAGCTCGTACCTTTTCCGTATACACGTAAACTGCGACACAAAGACATAATTGATTTGGCTATTAAAAATATAAATTCTGCTGCACACAAAAGGAGAAAACTACACGACAAAGCAAATGCAAAGAAATTATATATTGGTCAGAAAGTTCTCATTAAAGCTCATTCATTGTCACATAAGAAGAAACACTTGAGTCACAAATTCTTTCTAGTTTACAATGGACCTTACAGAATCCGACGTATACCACATGATAATTGCGTTGAAGTTGAAACTCTGCGTACTAGGAAGAGTAAAGGTTTACACCACATTTCACATGTAAAACCGTTTATTGAAAGATAATCTGCTTTTTAACTTTGTCTTTGCAATAGAATTGTTCTCTTCACGCTACTAGTACAATTTGTCAGACTCAGAATCTGTTAACATGCAACCATGTTTGAAGTTAAATATCCAGTCAAGAACCAAGAGAACTTATTTCAACAGAAATTACGAACGCATTGTTATAGTGAACAAACGTCACAGTGTCATTGTGTGTGTACATTCTTACTTATTAGTTGCACGATTACGTAACGACTATCAGGCTTACATACTTAGGACATATACTGGTACTGCTAATGAGATTTTAATGCAACATTTCTGTTTACTTGAAAATACATTCTGGATTTAGAGTACTTTCTGAGAGATATCAGATGACACAGTGGTTAGTTTATTTGACAGCTACACGATTATATCACGATGCTACTAATGAGTGACACAATTTATATTATTGCTTTTGCACTGTCTCTGTTTTATATCTGCACACTTTTTCTGTATTATTCTGGAAAGTAAAGCATGTTATAGTAGTAACGTTTGTGGTATAGTTACAATGAGACAGCCTTTTCTGTAGCACAACAATACTTACAGTACAGTACTTACTTCATCACGGCAATAAGCGTAATAACTAAGATATCTATACGCAAAGCATTTCACTTTTGTTTATCATGACGTAAGTACATTGACTTCTGCAGAACTTAGCTTTCGGAGGACAATAACTACGACACTTCCACAGAGATTGTCTTACAGCAAGACGCACATTTAGCGCTACAGGACACGCATTTGAGTGATTAAGTTTGTACTTAAAGCATTTATTTTTCAACATATTTGAATTACAAAGAAAATTTTGCGTGATACATTTCATTCCAGTGCTGTAATCTGTAACACCTAAGGGTATAATTACATTAATCCTCAGGGGGGGTACACGCTTATTTTGTGTACCATGTGTACGGCAAGGACAAGGAGCCCTAGCTAATATGGTAATTGCTTATACCACTTTACACATTGGTACCATATTTCTCTAACACAGAATTACACAGCTATCTGATCATTTAACTGAGAGAGATAAATATTTATTTTACTACGTCAGTGACAGACGTTTACGTAATTACACCGTTGTATAACTTCACACTTACGAAATTATATTTTGTCTATACTTTGTGAAATGTTCGTATTTTTTCAGAACCATTGTGATTCTATGAGAGCTTTTAATGACGTATTTGGTATGGGATCATGATTTTTAAAGTACGTTTGAGGTAGATGACACTTTTGAGATGGGCAGAGAATTTTTTTTGGTTTTGAAATTATTGGAGGAAGCTACGACGATTTTGAGATTAGGCTGAGGTTTAATGATATTATGATGACGATGTGTATTACGCTGTTGCGGTATGATTATGATCAATAAGCTGAGGCTATATGAGTTATTTGATTATGCTATGCACCTGTGGACTCTGACCACAATCTATTGGTTATGACCTGTAGATTAAAACTAAAGAAATCGCAAAAAGGTGGGAATTTAAGGAGATGGGACTTGGATAAACTAAAAGAACCAGGGGTTGTAGAGAGTTTCAGGGAGAGCATAAGGGAGCAATTGACAGGAATGGGGGAAAGAAATACGGTGGAAGAAGAATGGCTAGCTTTGAGGGATGAAGTAGTGAAGGCAGCAGAGGATCAAGTAGGTAAAAAGACGAGGGCTAGTAAAAATCATTGGATAACAGAAGAAATATTGAATTTAATTGATGAAAGGAGAAAATATAAAAATGCAGTAAATGAAACAGGCGAAAAGGAATACAGACGTCTCAAAAATGAGATCGACAGGAAGTGCAAAATGGCTAAGCAGGGATGGCTAGGGGACAAATGTAAGGATGTAGAGGCTTATCTCACTAGGGGTAAGGTAGATACTGCCTACAGGAAAATTAAAGAGACCTTTGGAGATAAGAGAACCACTTGTATGAACATCAAGGGCTCAAATGGAAACCCAGTTCTAAGCAAAGAAGGGAAAGCAGAAACATGGAAGGAGTATATAGAGGGCCTATACAAGGCCGATGTACTTGAGGACAATATTATGGAAATGGAAGAGGATGTAGATGAAGATGAAATGAGAGATACGATACTGCGTGAAGAGTTTGACAGAGCACTGAAAGACCTGAGTCGAAACAAGGCCCCCGGAGTAGACAACATTCCATTAGAACTACTGACAGCCTTGGGAGAGCCATTCCTGACAAAACTCTATCATCTGGTGAGCAAGATGTTTGAGACAGGCGAAATACCCTCAGACTTCAAGAAGAATATAATAATTCCAATCCCAAAGAAAGCAGGTCTTGACAGATGGGAAAATTACCAAACTATCAGTTTAATAAGTCACAGCTGCAAAATACTAACGCGAATTCTTTACAGACGAATGGAAAAACTAGTAGAAGCCGACCTCGGGGAAGATCAGTTTGGATTCTGTAGAAATGTTGGAACACGTGAGGCAATACTGACTCTACGACTTATCTTAGAAGCTAGATTAAAGAAGGGCAAACATACGTTTCTAGCATTTGTAGACTTAGAGAAAGCTTTTGACAATGTTGACTGGAATACTCTCTTTAAAATTATGAAGGTAGCAGGGGTAAAATACAGGGAGCGAAAGGCTGTTTACAATTTGTACAGAAACCAGATGGCAGTTACAAGAGTCGAGGGACATGAAAGGGAAGCAGTGGTTGGGAAGGGAGTGAGACAGGGTTGTAGTCTCTCCCCGATGTTATTCAATCTGTATATTGAGCTAGCAGTGAAGGAAACAAAAGAAAATTCGGAGTGGGTATTAAAATCCATGGAGAAGAAATCAAAATGTTGAGGTTTGCCGATGACATTGTAATTCTGTCAGAGACAGCAAAGGACTTGGAAGAGCAGTTGAACGGAATGGACAGTGTCTTGAAAAGAAGATATAAGATGTACATCAATAAAACATCGTCCCTTAGTTTAGCATCTGAGCTCAGTAGATTTTAAGTTAGCTTAAGAGGGGGTAGACTATATAAGAAACTAACTATGAGGAATTGGAAGAAATGCATTGAGAAGTTATAAGAAAATGATTTGGGCCAAAAAAGTAGTGTACAATGGAGAAAAACTATTTTTGAAAGAGGATGTGAACAAAATACAGAAAGCATGCTTGGATAGAATATTTTTGGTGGAAACAAATGTTGAGATACGACGAAAGATCTACAGAATGAAGTTTTGGGTTGGACTGCAGTACCAAATGTCACACTGAAAACAAACCCTGTCCCCTATTTTGTGTTATTACGCTATGTGAATCTGTGTTTGTTCTGTCTTTTGTGTTTAGCTAATTAGATTTATGTTGCAGAAGTTTTCTAATAATATGTTATTTACTTTGTAAAGATATTTAGACATTATTTATCTGTTCTGTTTTGTTGCTCATATGTGAAGTTAATGTTTCAAAAGTTATTCTGATCTTTAAGTATGTACTTATGTCATAATTCTTGTAGCACTGATGTATATGTATATTTCTATTCTTTTGTAAAGCCTGTACTACTACAAATTTATCTGTATTGTTAAGTTCTTTAATAATGTATTTTGTACCTTTGTTATTGTATTCTTATGTTATAAAATTGTAATTGACACCAGTTCATCAAATTAAGTAACTTGTAAATTACATTTCACTGCACACGTTTCTGTTGGTCATAGTATATGGACAATATGTGAGAAGTAGGGACTGATAGCGTTTGCACTTGTGTTAATAATTCAGCAAGGGACTGGATAACAGCATTGCTGGTTCTAAGGACATTTCAAACAAATTCTTTGTGAGTGGACAAGTGGTGGTTTATGGACTTGCTGTATTGTCCACAAGACTCTTCGATGGTGATTGTGCACCTGCACAGTCGCAACAGTTGGCTGCTAGCCATCTCTACAAGGACTACAGTGGGTCTACACCTTTGATGACTCACCAATACCATTATTTCTACAAGGACTGCAGTGGGTCTGCACCTCTGGTGGCCCACCAATACCATACTACAGTGGGTCTGCTCTGTGATGATCTACCTACCAATAGTCTTCAACTTCGACTGACTGTGCTATGGGTTTGCTCTGTTGTGACCCATTACCTGTCAGCATGTCAAGAGTCAGCAACGTCTTTCCGTTGGAAGGACAACACTACTTCTTCAAGACTGGATAGAAATCCACTACTTCCGTGTGCATTTTCTTTTACTGCTCAGACATTGAGCAAAAACACTGCTATTTTACTGTGATGAACGAACAGGACTGTCTTTATGGACTGTGAGAAAATCTTAGGTTTTGACCAACATTGTATCAATAAGTGTGTGCATTTGATATCTTTGTTATTGCAATTATGATTATGAAAATTTTTTTTTCAAATCTGGATTGGCCAGTGCCCAAAACAAATTGTGGGGGCTATGTAGGTAGGCTGTTTAGGTTCTTTTTGTAACACCACCTCTGTATGAAAATCACTGCCTGTGCTGTGCGCAGTCTGTGGCTGGTTGGCATTGTTGTAATACTCGCCATTGTAGCGTTGGGCAGTTGGCTGTTAGCGGCGCGTAGCGTTGCGCATTTGGAGGTGAGCCGCCAGCAGTGGTGGATGTGGGGAGAGAAATGGCGGAGTTTTGAAATTTGTAAGACTGGATGTCATGAACTGCTATATATACTATGACTTTTGATGATATTAAAGTAAATACATTGTTTGTTCTCTATTAAAATCATTCATTTGCTAACTATCCCTATCAGTAGTTAGTGCCTTCCGTAGTTTGAATCTTTTATTTAGCTGGCAGTAGTGGCGCTCGCTGTATTGCAGAAGATCGAGTAACCTAGATTTTTGTGAGGTAAGCGATTTGTGAATCGTATAGATTAATCTTAGTCAGGGCCTTTCTTTTTTTTTGTAGGGATTTTTGAAAGTCAGATTGCGTTGCGCTAGAAATATTGTGAGTCAGTTTAAGCATAGTCTTGTATAATTCTTCTAAGGGGACGTTTCAGTTTACTCCCTAGGTAGGTAAAGGAATCGATGGTCTCCTGTTTTATATGCTCACCACCAGGATTCTTGTTTTACCTTTATTTATTTTCATATTATGGGAAAAGCTGAGGGTGGTTTCCATTTGGGCCACCATTGTTCCTAATTGTTCTGCATCTTCACTTAACACAGCGATAAATGGTTCAAATGATTCTGTGCACTGTGTGACTTAACATCTGAGGTCATCAGTCCCCTAGAACTTAGAACAACTTAAGCCTAACTAACTTAAGGATATCATACACATCCATGCCCAAGGCAGGATTCGAACCTGCGACCGTAGCGGTCGCGAGGTTCCAGACTGAACAGCCTAGGACCGCTCGGCCACACCGGCCGACAACACAGCGATAGCATCAGAAAAGTTTAGCAAGTCTATTATCTTACCATGAATTTTAATTCCTCCTCTAGCTAATAGTTTCTCCTAGCCTTGTCTATTGCCCTCGGAATGCAACTACACTCCTGGAAATTGAAATAAGAACACCGTGAATTCATTGTCCCAGGAAGGGGAAACTTTATTGACACAAGTAGGTTACAGTACGCTTGTTCGCCCAATGCTTGAATACTGCTCAGCAGTGTGGGATCCGCACCAGGTAGGGTTGATAGAAGAGATAGAGAAGATCCAATGGAGAGCAGCGCGCTTCGTTACTGGATCATTTAGTAATTGCGAAAGCGTTACGGAGATGATAGATAAACTCCAGTGGAAGACTCTGCAGGAGAGACGCTCAGTAGCTCGGTACGGGCTTTTGTTAAAGTTTCGAGAACATACCTTCACCGAAGAGTCAAGCAGTATATTGCTCCCTCCTACGTATATCTCGCGAAGAGACCATGAGGATTTAAATCAGAGAGATTAGAGCCCACACAGAAGCATACCGACAATCCTTCTTTCCACGTACAATACGAGACTGGAATAGAAGGGAGAACCGATAGACATACTCAGGGTACTCTCCGCCAGACACCGTCAGGTGGCTTGCGGAGTATGGATGTAGATGTAGATGTAGATGTAGATTCCTGGGGTCAGATACATCACATGATCACACTGACAGAACCACAGGCACATAGACACAGGCAACAGAGCATGCACAATGTCTGCACTAGTACAGTGTATATCCACCTTTCGCAGCAATGCAGGCTGCTATTCTCCCATGGAGACGATCGTAGAGATGCTGGATGTAGTCCTGTGGAACAGCTTGCCATGCCATTTCCACCTCGCGCCTCAGTTGGACCAGCGTTCGTGCTCGACGTGCAGACCGCGTGAGACGACGCTTCATCCAGTCCCAAACATGCTCAATGGGGGACAGATCCGGAGATCTTGCTGGCCAGGGTAGTTGACTTACACCTTCTAGAGCACGTTGGGTGGCACGGGATACATGCGGAAGTGCATTGTCCTGTTGGAACAGCAAGTTCCCTTGCCGGTCTAGGAATGGTAGAACGATGGGTTCGATGACGGTTTGGATGTACCATGCACTATTTAGTGTCCCCTCGACGATCATCAGAGGTGTACGGTCAGTGTAGGAGATCGCTCCCCACACCATGATGCCGGGTGTTGGCCCTGTGTGCCTCGGTCGTATGCAGTCCTGATTGTGGCGCTCACCTGCACGGCGCCAAACACGCATACGACCATCATTGGCACCAAGGCAGATGCGACTCTCATCGCTGAAGACGACACGTTTCCATTCGTCCCTCCATTCACGCCTTTCGCGACACCACTGGAGGCGGACTGCACGATGTTGGGGCGTGAGCGGAAGACGGCCTAACGGTGTGCGGGAACGTAGCTCAGCTTCATGTAGACGGTTGCGAATGGTCCTCGCCGATACCCCAGAAGCAACAGAGTCCCTAATTTGCTGGTAAGTGGCGGTGCTGTCCCCTACGGCACTGCGTAGGATCCTACGGTCTTGGCGTGCATCCGTGCGTCGCTGCGGTCCGGTCCCAGGTCGACGGGCACGTGCACCTTCCGCCGACCACTGGCGACAACATCGATGTACTGTGGAGACCTCACGCCCCACGTGTTGAGCAATTCGGCGGTACGTCCACCCGGCCTCCCGCATGCCCACTATACGCCCTCGCTCAAAGTCCGTCAACTGCACATACGGTTCACGTCGACGCTGTCGCGGCATGCTACCAGTGTTAAAGACTGCGATGGAGCTCAGTATGCCACGGCAAACTGGCTAACACTGACGGCGGCGGTGCACAAATGCTGCGCAGCTAGCGCCATTCGACGGCCAACACCGTGGTTCCTGGTGTGTCCGCTGTGCCGTGCGTGTGATCATTGCTTGTACAGCCCTCTCGCAGTGTCCGGAGCAAGTATGGTGGGTCTGACACACCGGTGTCAATGTGTTCTTTTTTCCATTTCCAGGAGTGTATTAATGCTAATAATAACAATAATACTGTGTAGGCACTATAGTAATGTTGTTACCATTACATTGTTACTGTTGTGTTCTCAATTACTTCGTTTGTCTGTTGCGAAGTGAATGAGGCAATTTCTAGTCACATTTTTTTAAATTTTATGTTTAATTTAACACAATGCAATGCGTTTGGGGTATCTTCTGCTCATTATCAGGCGTTTATATATACAGATATTTAAAAAAATGGATCAAATGGCTCTGAGCACTATGGGACTCAACTGCTGTGGTCATTAGTCCCCTAGAACTTAGAACTACTTAAACCTAACTAACCTAAGGACATCACACACATCCATGCCCGAGGCAGGATTCGAACCTGCGACCGTAGCAGTCACACGGTTCCGGACTGCGCGCCTAGAACCGCGAGACATATACAGATATTACCTAAAGATAAAATGTATTAGTCTAAATTAATCTGGAAATGTTTTGTTCACTTTTTCTGGTGCTAGAGATGCTAATGGGATATTTGTGGGGAGGGAGGGAGCAGCGTGGGCCAGAAATCGGTGTCAAGTTCTTGTAGTTGATAACACAGCCTGTGAACGATGGATATACTTTTGCATCACGCTTAACAACTGAAGCAAAACTTTGGGAGCTTTGAGTGCTACTGCAATTTTTTACCAAACATGTTTATTTTCCTTCGGTATTTGTGCTGCGGAACTCTCCAATCCCAGAAGCACTTATGGTATCTATCAGCAACAATATGTTCTCTTCGGACCACTCTGTCGTCCAGGCAACGCATGTCAACAACATTAATAGTTGACATCATAGCAGGTGAAAGCTTCCCTTACTGCCAGCACTGAAGCGGAGAGGACTCGAACTTCCTTTTGTTGATCGCTAAAAGGCAGACAACCAGCGGAACACGAGTGAACACAAACTAAAGCGATTCGAACATCACCTCATGTCTTTTACTCTTGCACACCTGTGCATGCATCGGAGAGCGTTCTCGTTCACTGTTGCACATCTGGTTGCGTCTGCTTCGATGTAAAGGATCTTTACAATCCATGATAATTATTCGACAATGACTTCAGTCATTAGCTTGTTTCTGTCTACCGTAGTTTAGCGGCAGCAGTATTATCCGAAACTACTAACGATACACTCATTCATCGCTTTCCTGTTCTATCCAATGTTTTCTCTCCGGACGAGGGCAAGCTTCCAAGCTGCAAATTCTTATGACGAGAGACTTACCTAAGATCTCATTAAAATTAGCGTTCTCCAGCATCCACCAACTGTACACCTGAAGTCATGCAAGGCGACTTTGGTCGATCTTACGGTCACACAGGTTTTCGATGTCACCGAGAAGTGGAAAGAACACTGGAACGAACAACCACTCAACCACTTCAGAACGCCCACTTAATGCAAAACCCAATGCTGAAGGATGCAGTCTTTGATCTTCTTCGTCACGAATGGTCGAGGCTGAGACTCATCCAAATGGAACAAAGGACATATGACCACATCTTCAAGAAATGAGGTTGCTGTGAAAGCACTCCGTGTGACTGGTGCGAAGGAACAGACAATGAGACACATTGCGAGGAACTTTCCAGAGCCCACTCCATGCCTTGAAGATGGTCTGAGGATTAGCAAGAACTGACACTGAGTTGTCCTGTGATGTGGTTGCCAAATTTAAACAAAACCATAGTGTGTGTGTGTTTTCTGTAACGCGATGCAACAATAAAAGTAATAATAATGACCCTATTGCAGGTAAGAAATCCCAGCGACTGCACGGCTTCGGAGGCCAGGTATCTCATGTACTATGCTTTGATGATCTGGTCATTATGAATTGCACTGATGTGGAACGTCTTACCTGTGATGTGAGCATCCGTTACACCGACGACAGAACCAGTTCTGACATTCTAGACACATGACACTCTGAAGTATTCCGTTTGACCTTTCGGCAGGAGTAGTCTCCCTCCAACACGGCAATTGTCTCTGATTCATTTGCTATATGATAATGGTCTGTGCGGAAAAAGACAAAATGGTTTCCAAATACGCACCGCATCCCAAGTTCATAATCCGTATTCGTAAATCTTTTATCCCCATCGGCATCCACGAGTATTGAAATCTAATAATCCTTGGGGGCTTTAAGCGGATGCTTGTAACTTGTCTCAATTTTACCATAATCTACTGATATTGGGCCTCATAATTTATGTTTTCATAGATTATGAACTTAGAGACCAATCATGGTCACATTTAATACAAGATCACCTGTCATTCTTGAAGCATCCAGTAAGCAAATATTGTCTGATGTAGTTCTTGATAAGGTTTCTGTGATTTTTCCTCAAAATTGGAAATTGAAATGAAACCATGTCATCATGGGTTGTATATTTAGAATGTTAATCACCTCTATATCACTTATCAGCTTTACGTTAATTCACCATAATGTTAAATCATGTTAACATACTTATCTGCTCAGTGTAATTAGTGTTCCACTGTGTAGTACGAAATATATTTAACAGAAATGTTCACAGAGTCACCGATCTTACGCAGAATATTATTCATTTTATAGATGAAACAAAAGCAGGTAACAGTCCACGAAGCGAAGCTTTCGGTGATCATGTAAGTGATATCTCTCACTGCAAATGAAACAGGAATAACTCAGATGTAACACAGCGACTGGTGCGAAGGAAACAGGATTCACTTATGATAGTAACGGAGAACCAGAAAGAACAACATAGTGCTATCTTTAGCCTAGAAAACTTAACCTTCTCCTACTCGGCTCTCTTCCCCCCGTCACGGCACCGTTCTTGCTTGTTGCAATAGTAATTAGGATGAAATTACAGCCAAACACGAACCTGAAGAATAGTTCACCTAATTTTGTGCAACAAAATGGTGTCTTGTAAGCAAACAGATGGTGAAAGGCAACCTAGCACAGTCCTCACAACATAAGGACCTATCCCATATAATTCAGTTTCGATGTGGTTGGTCACTGGGAGGACATTACTATGCAGCCCCTCATACTCCTTATTAGACAAGTTGTGGGATGGAGAAAATATCGGAAACGCTGTTGATATTTTTTACATAAACGGTGAAGTACCCCTGTAATTAATAGTGACAAATTTGTATTGGCTTTCTTAGAACAAAGACAGGCGGTTTAACACGCCTTTACATTAAAAATCAGAATATTCGCATGAAACATCAAGTAGTTCCCTAACACACCACGGTTTAGATTTAGTAGGGCAGTAATTTAAAAAGTCAGGAAATGTAATGATTGCCAAGGGTCTGAGTTAATCGTTTGTGATGAAGGAATGGGTCTTATTTTCTCACATTTATTTAACGTACACATGGAAAGCATGCTCTACTATAATTTACTGTTCATCAAGCTAAGGCACAGGAGACAGACTAGAAAGTGAGGTCTGCCTCTTGGAGGGGAGGGAAGGAAGAGGTCGTGGTACAGGAGTTCCAAGAAACTCAAAAACATTCTGAACATTATTGTTATGCCGAAATCATCCCATCAGTCTGATCAATATCCCAAGGTCCATACAGGACTGATATGTCATCAGACCTTCTTCTGGCTGTCAGCCTGACGGTTACTCTTAGCCAGGAAGCCTCCTAATCCTGTGTGGCATTGGTTCCTTCAATTTGTCCCTATTTAGCAAACGAAGTGTAAGTTTCAGTGATAGAAAGCACACACGAGAATATACCAGACAAGCGGGATGTTCGGTCTGTATTAGTGCTTTAGTGGTACGGTGGCAGTGAACTGTCAGCACTGGTTCTGCCTCAGAGTGTGGGTGGAGACTACTGGCGACTGCCTTGTGGGATCAGTCATCGTTCCACACCGTACTACAAGACGCTACGGACTATAACACGTATCTTAATTTTAAGCAATTTTTTTTTAAAAAGAACGCTTAACCATTTTTCTTATTAGATTGTAAAACCGAACTGGCCTTTAACTAACTAACTGAAGGTAGCTCCGTCCGAACAGGCCATGAAGGTCCAACGACACCGACCGGCCGCTGTGTCATCCTCAACGTACACGCGCCACTGGATGCTGATATGGAGGGGCATGTGGTCAGCACACCGCTCTCCCGGCCGCACGTCGGTTTACGAGACCGGAGCGACAACTTCTCGATCACGTAGCTCCTCAGTTGGCCTCACAAAGGCGCTTGGCAGACCCATCCAAGTGCTAGCACAGCCAGACAGCGCTTAACTTTGGTGATGTGACGGGAACCGGTGTTACCACTGCTGCAAGGCCGTTGGCGAACTGACCTTTAAAATTCCTGAAAATCGTCATCTGAACTTTCTAATTGTTCTTCTCCTTCTTCTTCTTCATCTCCTTCCTCTTCGTCGTCATCGTTGTCCTCTTCATATATACTGAAGAGCCAAAGAAACTGGTACACCTGTCTAACAACGTATAGGGCCCCCGCGAGCATGCAGAAGTACCCAAACACGATTTGGCGTGGACTCGACTAATGGCTGAGGTAGCGCTGGAAAGAACTGACACTATGAATCCTGCAGAGCTATCCATAAATCCGTAAGAGTGCGAGGGGGTGGAAATCTCTTCAGAACAGCACGTTGTAAGGCGTCCCTGTTATGCTCAATAATGTTCATGTCTGAGGAACTTGGTATCCGACGGAAGTGTTTAAACTTAGAACAGTGTTTATGGAGCCACTGTGTAGCAGTTCTGGACGTGTGGGGTGTCACATTGTCCTGCTGGAATTCCCCAAGTCTGTCGCAAAGCACAATAAACATGAATGGATGCCGGTGATCAGACAGGATGCTTACGTACGTGTCACCTGTCAGAGTCGTGTCTAGACGTATATCACTCCAACTGCACACCCCAACACCATTACAGAACCGCCACCAGCACGCCATCGGCTCGATAGAATCTGAAAAGAGACTCATCTGACCAGGCAACATGTTTACAGTCATCAACAGTCCAATGTCGGTGTTGACGGACCCAGACGAGGCATAAAGCTTTGTGTGGTGCAGTCATCAAGGGTATACGGGTGGGGTCTCCGGCTCCGAAAGCCCATATCGATGATGCCGTATTTTGCCTGTTCACGAATCTCTGGAATTGAATACGCATGCCTTTACCAGTTTCTTTGTCGCATCAGTGTAGAATGTAAGTAGTGTTCATTACAGGCTTCTAGTGCCAGTCAGTTACGAGATATCGTTTTTTAAAAGGTTTTCGTATCGACACTTGTACATTACCTGTCCTAGTACGCACTAAAGAACAACACAAGTGCATACGTTAGTTATGAAGATTATGACCGGTAACGGGGCAATTCATCATTACAGGTTGTGTTCATTATGACCACCGGCAGCGGCAATACACGCTTCCAGTCTGGTATGGAAAGACTGCTGCACACGTACTAGAATTTCAGCGGAGATGTCCGAGCAGGCTGCAGTAATATTTCCTTGTATGTGAACGGGTGTAATTTCTGTTGCTTTGAAGACATCATATTTCGACTTTCCCCACAGAAAAAAAGTTTATAAGAAATCAAATCCAGCCAACGGTCCAGCCAAGGAAAAAGTCCTCTGCGTCAAATAAAATTATTTGGAAACAATTGTTAAAGTCATGCTGAAGTACGTATGTTGCCTGTTCGGACGAGTCCCGTTTCAAATTGTATCGAGCGGATGGACATGTACGGGATGGAGACTTCTTCATTAGTCCATGGACTCTGCATGTCGACAGACGACTGTTCAAGCTTTTGGAGGCTCTGTAATGGTGTGAAGCGTGTGCCGTTGGAGTGTTGTGGGAGCCGTGATACGTCTAGCTATGACTCTGACAGGTGACACATACGTAAGAATCCTGTCTGATCACCTGCATCCATTCAGGTCCACTGTGAATTCCGACAGATTTGGGCAATTTCATCAGGACAATGCGACACCCCACACGTCCAGAATTCCTACAGAGTGGTTCTAGGAACACTTTCCTGAGTTTAAACACTTCCACTGGCCCCCAAACTCCCTAGACATGAACATTATTGAGCATATCTGGGATGCCTTGCAACGTGCTGTTCACAAGATATCTCCACCCCCTCGTGCTCTTACGGATTTATGAGCAGCCCTGCAGGATTCATGGCGTCAGTCCCCTCCAGCATTACTTCAGACATTAGCCGAGCCCATTCCACGTCGTGTTGCGGCACTACTGCGTGCTCGCTGAGTCCCTACATGGTATGAGGCAGGTGTACCAATTTCTTTGTCTCTTCAGTGTAACTTAGCCGCAGGCCGGAGTAACCGAGCGGTTCTAGGCGCTACAGTCTGGAACCGCGCCACCGCTAGGTCGCAGGTTCGAATCCTGCCTCGGGCATGGATGTGTGTGATGTCCTTATGTCAGGTTTAAGTAGTTCTAAGTTCTAGGGGACTGATGACCTTAGAAGTCAAGTCCCATAGTGCTCAGAGCCAGTTTTTTGTAATTTAGCCTTTTTGTTTGTTAATGTCAGTAAGTATTGTTCCATTAAAAAAAGTGGATGTTTTCATAAGAAATACACTTTCTAATTATTATTACAATCTGTTGATTGACCGACAATACGAGCTCCCGACTACCACTCCATTCCGCATACCGGTAACACTATTTGTACTTGAAAAGTTTAGGTTAATCACCACCTATGGGATAGCATGTTGAAACATGTGAACGTGTGGTAGCAGTCCGTACATTGCCGTCACTAAGAGCCATGGACCCTGACAGAACCGCCCTGTCAAGCTGTCTTCGATGAACTGTTGTAACCTCCCAACAGATAAAAAATACACTCCTGGAAATGGAAAAAAGAACACATTGACACCGGTGTGTCAGACCCACCATACTTGCTCCGGACACTGCGAGAGGGCTGTACAAGCAATGATCACACGCACGGCACAGCGGACACACCAGGAACCGCGGTGTTGGCCGTCGAATGGCGCTAGCTGCGCAGCATTTGTGCACCGCCGCCGACAGTGTCAGCCAGTTTGCCGTGGCATACGGATCTCCATCGCAGTCTTTAACACTGGTAGCATGCCGCGACAGCGTCGACGTGAACCGTATGTGCAGTTGACGGACTTTGAGCGAGGGCGTATAGTGGGCATGCGGGAGGCCGGGTGGACGTACCGCCGAATTGCTCAACACGTGGGGCGTGAGGTCTCCACGGTACATCGATGTTGTCGCCAGTGGTCGGCGGAAGGTGCACGTGTCCGTCGACCTGGGACCGGACCGCAGCGACGCACGGATGCACGCCAAGACCGTAGGATCCTACGCAGTGCCGTAGGGGACCGCACCGCCACTTCCCAGCAATTTAGGGACACTGTTGCTCCTGGGGTATCGGCGAAGACCATTCGCAACCGTCTCTATGAAGCTGGGCTACGGTCCCGCACACCGTTAGGCCGTCTTCCGCTCACGCCCCAACATCGTGCAGCCCGCCTCCAGTGGTGTCGCGACAGGCGTGAATGGAGGGACGAATGGAGACGTGTCTTCTTCAGCGATGAGAGTCGCTTCTGCCTTGGTGCCAATGATGGTCGTATGCGTGTTTGGCGCCGTGCAGGTGAGCGCCACAATCAGGACTGCATACGACCGAGACACACAGGGCCAACACCCGGCATCATGGTGTGGGGAGCGATCTCCTACACTGGCCGTACACCTCTGGTGATCGTCGAGGGGACACTGAATAGTGCACGGTACTTCCAAACCGTCATCGAACCCATCGTTCTACCATTCCTAGACCGGCAAGGGAACTTGCTGTTCCAACAGAACAATGCATGTCCGCATGTATCCCGTGCCACCCAACGTGCTCTAGAAGGTGTAAGTCAACTACCCTGGCCAGCATGATCTCCGGATTTGTCCCCCATTGAGCATGTTTGGGACTGGATGAAGCGTCGTCTCACGCGGTCTGCACGTCCAGCAAGAACGCTGGTCCAACTGAGGCGCCAGGTGGAAATGGCATGGCAAGCCGTTCCACAGGACTACATCCAGCATCTCTACGATCGTCTCCATGGGAGAATAGCAGCCTACATTGCTGCGAAAGGTGGATATACACTGTACTAGTGCCGACATTGTGCATGCTCTGTTACCTGTGTCTATGTGCCTGTTGTTCTGTCAATGTGATCGTGTGATGTATCTGACCCCAGGAATGTGGCAATAAAGTTTCCCCTTCCTGGGACAATGAATTCACTGTGTTCTTATTTCAATTTCCAGGAGTGTATAATTATGTATAGCAATTACAATTAGCGTAACCTACCTACAGATAAATTCCGTAACCTCACAATAATAACGTGACTAATCTCTCAATAAAATTGGGGTTCACTTACATAACCTTTCATTAATTAACTGACTGTGAATTTAAACTGGTAAATATTGGACGTCAGTAGTGCTGCGTCATGGCCCTGAAAATGTATTCTGAATAAATTGAAAATTCTTACCTCAATAAGGTCGCCGGATAACGCATATAATCCTGCTCCTATAAGAAATTTTTCTGGCACAGCCCAGTGCAGTGCTGGCCGATAGATTTGTCATGTATAAAAAGAAACAACTGATTTTTTCTTTACCATAATCGGAATGACCATGGATTGGAGAAATTAGTAAATTCTTTAAACTGAGATGAATGACTGTCAAAAGCTAATTTTTATAAGAAAGATTATTATTAAGATATTTTTTAAAAAGATTTACGTGGGACTTGATATAACAATACTACATAAGCGCGACGCTGCTTTTACCTTATATTAGAACGCTCAGGCACCGTCATCGTTCCCAACTCGATACACCGGACTACTAGCTACAACTTACTCCTACTGCCATTGCTACACAGTTCCTACTGCTGACAACACTGATCTCTGGTCTGAGATTCTCTTATAGCTTACATATCGCAGGCAGCGCGTGAGCAATCCATCGAAATTACATCTGCTCGAGTGCGCTAGCGACAAATTCCTTGATCATGGACCTCTCACACTGTTCTGTCTCAGAGTTCCTGAACCTGTGAATACACTTTACGGCCTGACACAGAGTGTAACAAATGCCACTCTTCGATGCGTCGGGAAACGACACGCAGGCTGTCAGGATCTCCCGGAAAATCGGAGCGGGCTGCAGGGGGCAGGGCGGCCGACACCGGCGAGGCGTTCGCGACAGGTCTGGCCGCCTGCGGTGGGCGGCGGGCGGTGGGCGGTGTCGCCGCAAGCCAGTGGGCGGCGCGCCCGTCCCATACATTTCTATTAGCGCTCGCGGGGGGTCCAGCACTTGCGCTGATTAAAAGCCGGAATTTATACGCCGGCGCTCAATTTGTCGGCCGCGTCTCGCGGGTCCGTCTGCGCCGCAGCAGCGCGGCACTCGCCCCGGTCTCGTTACTGGCGCTGTTGCCAAGTCGCCGCCTTCATTATTCCGCCCTCGCGCGGCTGCGACGTGGTGCGATCCCGTTGCAATTAACCCCGCGTGCGGCAGCGGGTGCGCACAGCCCCCCGCGGCGAGTGGAGAGCGAAAAGGCGGACAGCGGCGCTTGCTTTTATAGCCAAAGTGCGCGAGCCGGGGTCATTGTGCGAATGAAGATTGATAGCGGTGCGCCACCCTGCGCGAGGACACCCGGCGCGCGATATTCGAGATTTACTTACCCTCAAGAGTGCGGGGGATGAGAGTAAATCTCTTCCTTCCTCCGCACCCCCTTTTCCTCGCCCTCTGTCTCTCTCTCTCTCTCTCTCTCTCTCTCTCTCTCCCTACAATCCCCTCTCCAACCCCTCTGCCACTCTCTCTTAACCCACAGGGCAGGAAGCCCTGCAGAGGATAATTCAGCGGTTGCTCCGGCGGCAACGATGATCATCTCATCAGTCGCCCGAGGAGTTCATCCCCAGCCAAATGGCGGCCGTGGCGGCGGCGCGGGATGGAGGATTGGGTTCTCGGGGGCGCGGAATTGAATATCAATAACGGTCCCCAGACGGCGGCAGAAAGCGGCGCTTAAAACATCAAACACCGACGCCGGCGGGGGGGAAAGCGAGGGTACTAGCTGCCATTTCCATAGCAATAGGCTTTTATGCAAACACGTCGAGTTCGGTCACTTTTCTCTCCTCCCGTGTGTATTGTACGACTAGCCTTGCCGTGGGGGAGTCACGGCGATTTGTGTCACGAGTAAGGAAGACGCTTGTTTATGACACCAGGGACGGCGAGCGGAATTGGTTTCGAGCTGCCACAAGCGATTGGTTGACATCTTTGAATGAACTGCGAGGTTGCGCAACGGCATATAACAATCAGATAAGACGCTGATTCAGAGATTCAGAGATTCTTGAATTTGTATAGAATCCACAATATTATTAAGACTGCTCTATCCATGGTACTGAAATTAATCACGATTTTCGAACACTCATACACGAAAAAAATTTATTCATCTAGCATTTTCTTTTAGCCTGTTAAATAGCTTCATAAACACCGTATGTTGCTCACGAAGTTGTATGCAAACTGTTTGGAAATTCCCGTTACTAACTTCTAGGATTTGTAAAAGGGAATGAGTGCATAATATTTTGTACAGAAACCCATGTCAGGAAACGTACCGTTTGCATACTACAGCTTTTTGGTAGGTACGTATGCAACGGAATAGTCATGGTGGTGGGAGGGGAGGTTATGTGAGTAGGCTTATATTAGGTGACGTGCATACTATCTCTGTGATCTTGTCCGGGCTCGTCCACGTGTCTGTGAGTGTTAGAGCAACATTTTTGAGCCCGTTCTTACAGACTACACCGACATGATCTTTCTGAACGGTCAGGTTCACTGTAATGGAAGAGGTGCTCGTCATCTTTAGGAAGAACGTTCTGCACAACGACCGACTCCATCGCATACTCTTTTCGCCACAGTTATGCAACGGGTTCGAGAAAGGGTATCGTCACCGTCATTAGGGGTCACTGTAATGCTCCAAGGAGACGCCGCTCATCTGAACTGGAAGAAGCCGTACTGCGTCATGTAGAAGAGAACCCGCCAGCGAATACACGAGCAATTTCTTTGGTTATTAATGAGGGCAACTGTAAAACTAATCGTGTACTGGGTCACGCCTAATCAACAACTTATAAAAAAGGCCGCGTTACCAACATGTTTTCAAACGGTTGTAGCATGTATCTGGAGATGTTTTCTGTTCTCTTCACGTTCTAGAAGATTGTAACTGGAATTACCAAACACTCTGTATATGAGTACAGCGTACAATAGACTGCTCTGCAAAACTTAAGGACGAGTTAGACAAAGTAGCATAACATTAACTACTCGGTAGATATGACTGGAATTGTCAAAGTATGTTGCCAGAGGTCTCCCATTGTAAACAGAAAGTTGGACGTCACGTGACCAGCGTGGCTGGTCCTGCAACACGAGGCAGTTAAGGTGCGACATACGAGAAAATACACGGGTACATATAAACTAATGTAACTTTTACTGTTCGAGAGATAATTGAATATAATTTTGCACGTTTGTTACGGTGTTATTGGCTATAATCTGGATTTTTTCAATTTTTCGTCTAATAATTTGATCAGGACGTCACAGGATACTTCTGGAACACGCACGATTAGATGAGGAGCATTTTGTCGAAGGTTACTTATCACTCTGAACATGTGGTAAGTTATTCTTAGTAATGATAAACAAATTTATGTACTCGTTTCTTAGTATTAGTGTTAGAACTCACGCAATTTTTTTTTAAATTTGTGTATGTAATACTTAGCAATTTTTATTGCACAAGATTTTAAATAAGTTTGACAAATACACTTTGAAAAATTTTGTATAACGGCATGTTGTGTTATAGTACGTACGAAGTGTGTAGCAAATTTCACCTTTTCATTTGCAATGATACCGCAGAATACGTTCCTTATACACTGAAAAATGAAAGCTGTGGGAAATGCCGAAAAAAGATTTTATTAGCATTTATGCCAGAGGCAAATATCTTAATGTAGGCCATAGCCGTTTTCATGTGGCCTTTTGCTTCTAGTCTTATCCTTCTGGCGTGTCCTTTGACAATATTCTTCACCGACATTTCAGAATTACTAATGCGCACATCAGTCTTCTTGCGTAGGTTGGAAGCAACCTGCATTAAATTCTAGTTTCGTGAGGATTCTGATTCTTCTAGTGTTCTCATCATTGAACATCGGACAAGCATTATACGTGGAAATTTTAACAATAGGAGATGAGCAAATTACTGCCCTCGGACGTCTCTTCTAAATATGGTTACTGGAGCTTTCGTTCGTGTTTTGTATTTCGCCATGGGTGCATTTCTTTAATAAACCGTAATTAATGGCATCTTAATGGGTTCACAACTTTCTATACTCTACCTATGTCTTCTCTAATGGCAGTAAAAAATAAAGTGTCGCAAGAAAGGATAGAGAGGTTTAGAGAAGAGGCCGTGGCACTGCTCATTGGTTGAAGGAGCACGGCTTTTACATCATTTCTAGCACGAATTAAACTCTGAAAATCGGAGAAAAAATTTTCTCTCTAGCTGGAAAAAAGATTTCAACATTTCTTGACAAATTTTAATTACATCCCTCCTTAAACGATCGGGGGAAAACAGCTTTGTCACTAAGTGAGCAGTTACCGTGCACGTTGATGGGTTCTCTTCATTACAACATGGCCCGGAGACAAAATTTGGATGATTTCGTACGGGGAAGAATCACCGAGAAAGTGGAAGACGGACTGAGTGTGACGAGTGTATCGCAGAAGATTTGTGTAGCTCACAGCACTGGTTCACGTGCACGCGGAGCGTTCCTAACCGCACCCACGGCTGCTCGAGGAAGAGGGGAAGGTCGATCATTGTCAACTACAGCGTCTGATGTCCGCTGCAGTGCGCAATAGCCGAAAAGGGATTCAAGTCAAACGGTAGGCGCCACGACAACCACATTTAACAGGACTGCAAGGAACGCGATCTCACGGTCCACAGTGGTGCGCCGTCTCTGTGGGATTATTCTCTTTGTCCGAAGACCAGTACGTTATGTTACGTTGATACCCACATACCGGCGGCACCTTCTGCGATGGTGAAAAGTGCACATGGATTGGACCGACGAGTTGGGTCGCGTGCACTTCTCGGATGGGGTCAGATTCAGTCTGAGTGGTGATCCTCGACATAGCCTAATATAACGAGAGGTGGAAACACGTAACGCACGCAGGAACATTGTCGAACCTGATCGTTTTGGTGTTCAGATGTTATAGTGTGGGGAGGCATAAGGTTGCGTGGAAGTTCTGACCTCCAAATCTTTGAACACGGCACGCCCACCTCGTTCCAGGAGATCATTTTTATTGATGACTATGCGCGACCGTATTGAACAGTGCATGTGAAGAAACCGTTGGAAGAATAGGATATTCGGAGTATGGACTAGCCTTCTCGTTTCTCCGACTTCAGTCCTATCGAGTTTATGTGGGAGACGTATTAGCCGGCCGGGGTGGCCGAGCGGTTCTAGGCGCTTCAGTCTGGAACCCCGCGACCGCTACGGTCGCATGTTCGAATCCTGCCTCGGGCATGGATGTGTGTGTTGTTCTTAGATTAGTTAGGTTTAAGTAGTTCTAAGTTCTAGCGGACTGATGACCTCAGACGTTAAGTCCCATAGTGCTCAGAGCCATTTGAATCATTTGGGAGACGTATTGCCGCACGTCCACACGCACCAACGACCACCCGCCAGTCGTCAGCTGTGCTGGTGGGGAAATGCAACGCCCTACCATACAATCTTCTCACCAACCGTGTAGCCAGTATAGAGGCACATTGCAGAGCATGCATTCCTGTTCATGGAGATCATCCATCCTATTAAGAAAAACGTCTCGCCTTTCCTAATGTCGAAGGGGCCGTCATAAATCGGGGGCATTTTAGTGAAATAACTGTCTCTGATTAAAATTGTCATTTCTGTTCATCTCATTGCATATTTCTTCTAGCTAGTTTCTGTACTGTTCTGCACTGTAGCAGTTCTTCCTATATAGGTCCAAGTTTCACCGAGTTGTTTACATAGCAGTGACACATCATGCGAAAGTTTCTTTCATCCTTAAGTTTCGCACAAAAAATATCTGATGTATATTAACACCAGGCACAACTATCCCCTATTCTTTAAAGAATCAAACCCAGTATATAAAACAGGTTGCAGAATCTGATAAGGCTTGAAGACACAAAACGCCAACTATGCAATGTTTCTTAATTTTGGGTCGTTCACCGACAGAGTAACGACATATATCTGAAGAAAGGCTAGTAATAAAGAATTAAAAAACTAAAAGATCAAGCCTAAAACTGAACAGCGAAAGTATATAAACTTTTTTCGTTTCATTATTTTGTGGAGGCATAAAGGGGGGAGTGCTACAGTGAGAAAAAGTTTTGGAAAGGTTTGAAATTCCGCGTGAAATTTATTGGAAGTGGCTGCATGCTCTGTTTCTCAATATTGGGTGAGTATGTTCTGGATAATTCGAGCGCTGCCTGAAAACATGTAAACTGTTTCTGACTTTAGTACTTGACTTATTAACGTATTTTTTTATATGTCTTAATGAGTAGAGTATCATAACATTTTAATTTTCTAAGTTCGGTTAATAATGGCACGAAATACTCAAAATCAAATTTTTGTTGCCTGTCGAAGCCGATACAAAGGCAATCTGTTGCGGGTACACTGTGTGATGAAAAGTATCCGGACACACTAAAAAACATACGTTTTTCATATTAGCTGCATTGTGCTGCCACCTACTGCCAGGTACTCCATATCAGCAACCTCAGTAGTCATTAAACATCGTGAGAGAGCAGAATGTGGCGCTTCACGCAGCTCACGGACTTCGAACGTGGCCATGTGATTGGGTGTCACTTGTGGCATATATCTGTAAGCGAGATTTCCACACCCCTAAACATACCTAGGTCCACTGTTTCCGATGTGATAGCGAAGTGCAAACGAGAAGGGACACATTCAGTACAAAGGCGTACAGTTCGACCTCGTCTGTTGACTGACAGAGACCACCGACAGTTGAAGAGGGTCGTAATGTGTAATAGGCAGACATCTATCCAGAACATCACACAGGAATTCCAATCTGCATCAGGATCCACTGCAAGTACTATGAGAGTTAGGCGGGATGGGAAAAAACTTGGATTTCATGGATGAGCGGCTGCTCATAAGCCACACATCACGCCGGTAAATGCCAAACGAGGCCTCGCCTGGTGTAAGGAGCGTAAAAATTGGACAGTTGAACAGTGGAAAAACGTTGTGTGGAGTGACGAATCACGAATTACTTTAAAACTGGGGGATGCTCTTCTCTCGTCTAAGAAAAACGGGAATTTATAAGCCTTACCTTTGATGATCGATTTACTTAAAGAACTGAAAGTACGATACTTCAAATGCGTCACAGATCTTCGGGAACCTACAGGGCGAATTTGCTCCAATTTTATAAAGCCTTTGTCCGACCCCGACTTGAAAACGGATACTATATTATGGCGTAGCAAGCATTCATACCTAAAAGCTGGATGCGGTTCATCCCAAGGGCGTTCGATTCTGAGCAGTACCTTACTGTCCGAGTCCACATGCTAGCCGCTGAGGCTCTAATGTCTCTTCGACGTTTTCTCCCTGTGGTACGCCAAGCATACAGGGCTCTGTATGTTCCAAACTCGGCAGTAGCCGTCTCCGTTCCTTAACTGTCCGTGGGCAATCGAGGACAGCAGGGATCCAATCTTGAATTATTACAAGTGGAAGGCGTAAGGCCCAAAGCCATGGACGGAGTAGGGAATCCCCCTGGCCTCTAAACACACCCACCTTAATTTTGAACTGATTGATTACAGGGAAAAGTGTAGTCAGGATTATACTTTTAAAATTAAATACACTCCTGGAAATGGAAAAAAGAACACATTGACACCGGTGTGTCAGACCCACCATACTTGCTCCGGACACTGCGAGAGGGCTGTACAAGCAATGATCACACGCACGGCACAGCGGACACACCAGGAACCGCGGTGTTGGCCGTCGAATGGCGCTAGCTGCGCAGCATTTGTGCACCGCCGCCGTCAGTGTCAGCCAGTTTGCCGTGGCATACGGAGCTCCATCGCAGTCTTTAACACTGGGAGCATGCCGCGACAGCGTGGACGTGAACCGTATGTGCAGTTGACGGACTTTGAGCGAGGGCGTATAGTGGGCATGTGGGAGGCCGGGTGGACGTACCGCCGAATTGCTCAACACGTGGGGCGTGAGGTCTCCACAGTACATCGATGTCGCCAGTGGTCGGCGGAAGGTGCACGTGCCCGTCGACCTGGGACCGGACCGCAGCGACGCACGGATGCACGCCAAGACCGTAGGATCCTACGCAGTGCCGTAGGGGACCGCACCGCCACTTCCCAGCAAATTAGGGACACTGTTGCTCCTGGGGTATCGGCGAGGACCATTCGCAACCGTCTCCATGAAGCTGGGCTACGGTCCCGCACACCGTTAGGCCGTCTTCCGCTCACGCCCCAACATCGTGCAGCCCGCCTCCAGTGGTGTCGCGACAGGCGTGAATGGAGGGACGAAAGGAGACGTGTCGTCTTCAGCGATGAGAGTCGCTTCTGCCTTGGTGCCAATGATGGTCGTATGCGTGTTTGGCGCCGTGCAGGTGAGCGCCACAATCAGGACTGCATACGACCGAGGCACACAGGGCCAACACCCGGCATCATGATGTGAGGAGCGATCACCTACACTGGCCGAACACCTCTGGTGATCGTCGAGGGGACACTGAATAGTGCACGGTACATCCAAACCGTCATCGAACCCATCGTTCTACCATTCCTAGACCGGCAAGGGAACTTGCTGTTCCAACAGGACAATGCACGTCCGCATGTATCCCGTGCCATCCAACGTGCTCTAGAAGGTATAAGTCAACTACCCTGGCCAGCAAGATCTCCAGATCTGTCCCCCATTGAGCATGTTTGGGACTGGATGAAGCGTCGTCTCACGCGGTCTGCACGTCCAGCACGATCGCTGGTCCAACTGAGGCGCCAGGTGGAAATGGCATGGCAAGCCGTTCCACAGGACTACATCCAGCATCTCTACGATCGTCTCCATGGGAGAATAGCAGCCTGCATTGCTGCGAAAGGTGGATATACACTGTACTAGTGCAGACATTGTGCATGCTCTGTTGCCTGTGTCTATGTGCCTGTGGTTCTGTCAGTGTGATCATGTGATGTATCTGACCCCAGGAATGTGTCAATAAAGTTTCCCCTTCCTGGGACAATGAATTCACGGTGTTCTTATTTCAATTTCCAGGAGTGAATTATGTGAGTTTAAATCGCCACCCGAATCTTATTACCATTTACGCTGATGGGTCTGGGGAATTTCTCGATTGCTCCGTCGTATTCCCCGAATTTGCTCGCAGAGAAATTTCCCGTTGATAATGCGAAACCGTTTGTTATCCTAAAGTCGCTGAACCAGAAGAGACGACATCATGGTAAAAAAAATTACTCATCTGCTCTGATTCCTTTTTGCTATTGATGGAATGTACGCAGCGTAGAGGGTGGTGCAAGAACACCAATACTCTTCCCTTCTCATGCAAAAGCAGGAAAAGGAAAGGATTTTCTGTTGGGTTTCAGAACACACTGGGATCCGGGGAAAAGAACACGCGACGCGGCTCCCATGGAGATTTGCTCCTATCCAGCTCGCGTTTGCTCTTCAGCTGCGTTCAGTGAAACCATCAGTGCGACGGTGGCTTTAGCTCACGATGAGCTGAAGAAGTAGTCCTCACAAGGTTTGGAGCAGTATATTGCCATTTAGCACGTTACTTTCTCGTAGGTTGCGCGGAGCCACCAGTGTGACTCAGATGTGGAACACAGCTGTCGATAAGACACATTTTAATGAAACGTGTTGTACGAGAGGCGTCAAATAGGCAATGCAACACAATTCTCTTCTTGGCCAATTTCGGCAGAAAAAGCTGAGGAGGAATTTGTTATGGGACGTCGTGGAATATTACGGCTTGAGCCTTTACAGTGTGATGACATCCGATAGGTGGCGGCCCTCTACATAGCCTTCAAATTGCTATCCGTAACAAAGATACTTTTCAAGCAGAGAGCTGTCACTGAGTTTCTTCTGGAGGAAAACCAGAGCATCTCAAATATTCATTGACGCTTGCAGAGTGTTTATGGAGACCTGGAACCCAACAAAAGCACTATCAGTCGTTGGGTGAGGCGTCTGTCATCATCGCAACAGTGTCGCGCAAACTTGTCCGGTCTCTTGGTGGACCGCACACCCCAACTGTGACTCCTGGGATGTTGGAGGGTACGGACACACTCATTTGACGTGATGGGCAGAGCTCTATCAAACGTTTCACTACTCAACTAGACGTCTCTCTTGGTTTTGCGGACACATTCGTCCACTAGTTGGTGTATTCAGGATATGAACCCGTTGAGTTCTTCGCCACCTAACAGAAGATCGTAAACAGTGACGAACGACCATCTGTGCGGAATTGCTTTTGCGCTACGAGACTGATTGTGACAATACTTTGTTGAACATCTTCAAAGGAGATGTAACATAACATCGTCAAAGGAGATGAAACATAAGTTCATCATCTCCGACCGGAAACAAAAGGGCTATCCATAGAGTGGAGCCATACCACCTCTCCACCTCCATCAGCTAGTAAAATCATAGTGACAGTCATCTGGGATTCTGAAGGTGTTACACTTTTCATGTTCTCCCTCATTGAGGAATGCACAAAAGTGTATTACGCTAATCTTACGAAACTGAAGAAACGACGTCAGCGTGTTCGGCAGACAAAAACGCAAACGAACTTCCCTTCTCCAAGATAACGGCAACGCCTCACGCAAGTTCGTGCACCAGAGAGGAGCTCAGAAGACTTCATTGGAGTGTTCTTTCACATCCATCCTACAGCCCGGATCTAACTTCTGACTGGCCGAATAAAGGATGAACTCCGCGGGAAGTAGTACGTGGGTAATGGTTCAAATGGTCCAAATGGCTCTGAGCACAATGGGACTTAACATCTTAGGTCATCAGTTCCTTAGAACTTAGAACTACTTAAACCTAACTAACCTAAGGACATCACAAACATCCATGCCCGAGGCAGGATTCGAACCTGCGACCATAGCGGTCGCGCGGTTCCGCACTGAAGTGGATAATGGGGACGTTATTAATGCCGTAAGACGTTGCCTCCGACGTCGACCATTGGAGTGATACCACGAAAGCACACAGGCGCTCCCAGTAAAATGAAGTAAAACCAACGCACTGTATGGAGATTATGTTGAAAAATAGGGTTTTGTAGCCAAAGAGTGGGGACTAATGTGGTGAATTGGAATCCTCAATAAAGCCAACCTGAGCCGGCCGGTGTGGCCAAGCGGTTCTAGGCGCTTCAGTCAGGAACCGCGTGACCACTACTGTCGCAGGTTCGAATCCTGCCTCAGGCATGGATGTGTGTTTTGTCAGGTTAGTTAGGGTTAAGTATTTCTAAGTTCTAGCGGACTGATGACGTCAGATGTTAAGTCCTATAGTGCTCAGAGCCAAAGCCAACGTGCTTAAAAAAATGAGCCGCGCTACTTGTTTAACGTCCCTCATATATGAAGCTCTGAGAGTAGGCCTGGATCCTCCACATGACCTGCCGTCTATTTTAACTGTTAATGAGTTGAGTGTGGTTCGAGCTTTAAGATTTTGTGTGATGTGAGCACATTTTCCCAAAATATTGGGAGTGAGATCTTCATGTGCCGCAGAGTTGCTTGATCACTCATTATTTCTAAGGATTCACCGAGTTACAATTATCTGGAACCGTTCGATGTATTTGTGCTGACATGTTACCCTTGATGTTACCGTTTTATTCTGCTATATTTTATTTGTCTTTTACGTGTCTTAAAATGTCAATCTTGTATTTTAAATTCTTGTTTGTTGATAGAGCTTGCTTTTAAAATTTAACAGGTTTTGACCATCCTCTTCTCTATGTATTTCATGAAAGAGCGCTTATGACCTCGACGTTTAGCGTCTTAAAACACAAATCATCGTCATCTATGCTTCAGCATGCTGTTTGGTAAAACTGGCCGAGATGGCTGCATTTTGTAGGCTCTAGATGCATAACTCATTCGCGCTTCATTCGTGATTCGTGTGTCAAGTAAAGTTTACTCAGAATAGATTCTTGTACTACATGTTTGTTGATTTGCATCGGGACTTCCGTATTCGTTTGGGACCCGTTCAAATCGACGAACTAACGTCACGTAAATGTTCCATCTGAACATAAATGGCTTCCAATATCTCTCTTAAAAAAGCCTACGAAGCGTTATGTTGCTTTCATTATGGGTTTCATGAACTGATTATGTGTGAATTTGTGCATCACATGTACTGATGATTTGTATTGCTCATCTGTGACAACGGTTTTCGACCCTATTACTTTGAACATTGATAACAAGCACCACTCACATTTTTTCATATGCTCATTTAGTGCCAGAGACCATCCTTTCATCACATATGTAGACATGTGGCTTAGCCCATACGTATCGACATTAGATGGCCTCATGATACTAGCGCCGTTTTCCTGTGTGGGTTATTTTGAAAACAAAAAGCACCAAGCCGAAATGAAATGTACATACCAGCTGCCTTTTGTAGTATTTTGCAGCAGTCAAGTAAGGGCGTAGCGACGCAGTTCCTCATATGCAACTTGGAGCATGTGCTGGCCTACCATGCAGCACAGACGTTACGAGAGTATCGATAGAGGCCAACGACAAGACTCGCAGGAAACGTGCCGCCAACGCGCTCTCAGCCACCAGTATTTGGGGTCGCCGCCGCGTACCAGAGGGCCAGTTCGAGTTAGTTCGAGTCTGTACGCCATCGAGAAGGAACCACAGACTTGGCCTGTAGCACATAGACAGGCAGAACGTAGCAAACTTTTAGTTAACATACCCAACTTCTACTTCAACAGCACTGAGGCTATGTGGACTATATAGAAAAAAGCTTGTACCACAGCACATAGAAACATAAGTTAAGTAGCTCTTTGTTTATGAATAAAGAACTCAGTTGTTAATTGCGTGCAGTTTGTGTTATAGAACGAGGATACCGGCGACTGACCTACGTCCTCTCTTATTTCCCATGGTATAGCTCTACAGAGACACCGATACGACATAAAAGCGGCTAAAGATAATAAAACAGAGCAGTAGTTTTTAATTTTCCAATCCACCCCAGCTCGCAGCCCTCCATGAACCAAGCTATAAGACAGTTTATTAGACGTCAGTCTTCCCTTAGTCAGTGTGTATTGAGTTACTGAATAAAATCAACCTGCTTTCAGAAAAAAAATAAGCTGCATTACTTATTTGGCGCCCCTCAATCTGTCCCTAAAAGATGCCCTGTTGCGCTTGCTAAGGTGCTACCACGGCAGAACAAATTTCCGAGTCAGACTGTACTTTCCAGGCTCGATTATTTGAAAATTTGGTATAAACATCAGGAACGTGAACGTCAAATTTTACAACACATGTTTGGTTTTCAACATCAAGTACGAGACTGTACAAAAGAAAAAAGTCATATCTCCAGAACATAGAGGCTATATCATCACACAAAGAATGAAAAATTTAATGAGCCAGTACTACTACTAAACTGACCCGCCAGTGTAGCCGAGAGCGCTAACGCGCTGCTTCCTGGACTCGGGCCGGCCCCGAATCGAATCCGCCTGGCGGATTAACGATTAGTGTCGGTGTGCCGGCCAGCCTGGATGTGGTTTTTAGGCGGTTTTCCACATCCCGCTAGGTGAATACCGGGCTGGTCCTCACGTTCCGCCTCAGTTACAGAACTCGCTGACATCTGAACACGTTCGTACTATTCCATAAATTACACTAGACACAGACAGCTGGGGTACACTTGTTCTGTCCCGGGGCGTACGGGGTGGCGGCAGGAAGGGCATTCGGCCACCCCTTCATCCCAATCTTGCCAAATCCGTTCCTAACAATGCCGACCCTGCGTCAGTACGGGGAATGGCACCAGTGAAAGAAAGAAAGTACTATTGCTAAATTGCAGATTCACTGTTCATTACCTGTTGTTATTGTGAACTTCTTTGTTTTCCTTTCCGTGTCGTGAATCGCCTTAGGTTTCTGTCCCCTTATTTATTATTCACCCTGTGTATCAAGATGCGGATAATCGCCTCAGTGATGAAGAAGAATCACTGTTGACTCATACATCTAGCGACGTCGAGATACGTCGTATTAGATATCGTATGAAAGTAATAAAATGTTTACCCACTCCGAGGGAGGACGCTGTCGAGAAGGGTCAAGCAGGGGTCCGCAGTGTGTGGCGGTGTCGCGCACGGCGCGCTGCCGCGGCATCTGGCACGCACGAGCCGTCCTGGGCCAGCTGACGCGGACGTAATGTGATTCCGCAGTGGGCCGTTACGGCGCGTTTGTTTACGCTGGCGCCGTTCGGCGTGATCACACCCTGATTGAACGAGAGTGATCTAATAAAGGCGGCGGGCCGCGAGGGGAGCCAAAACAAGAGCGCCGGCCCCCGACCCGGCCGCGGCGGCGCCCATTGTGCTGCGGTTTGCCTCAGCAGCCAGCGAGACGCGACCCCAGGCGGCAGAGTCGCAGGGGAGACACACGAGACGACCCGCTGACTGCCGGCGCCGTCGCCGACTGTGTCGTCGGTCGTAGCCACCGTAAGATAGGGTGTCCATTCGTCCCGTTTTTCGCGGGACAGTCCCGTTTTTCACCAAAATGTCCCGCTCTCCCGAAAGTTTTTTTGGGGACTCTCGAATGTCCCGTTATTTTTATGATTCCGCTTGGCTAGAGTGTTTCACGCTACTGGTTGTTCGACTTGCTATTAACTGCGCAATTATTTACGCTAGTAACCGTGTGATGACTTTCAGCATACCACAAACAAGTACCGAACTGTCAAAAATCGCAAGTAATTTTAAACACACTATAGGTTACGAATAACATCGAAGATTCTTCTCTTCTAAATCGATCCACTGAATCCGTCCTTTCGGTTCAGAGATACTCTACACCACTGATACTTGCTCTCTAACTTTCGTTACCACACTGTTAATGTTTTGCACTGTGCAATCACTGTTTCATTATGCCAAAACGAAAGTGTAATTTTAACAGCAACATAAAAAGTGAGTTTCCTCCTATCACTGGTAGAGGAGAAACTGTAGAATGTACGTTGTGCAGATCAAAATTTGCTGTTGGTCGTGGTGGAAGGTCTGAAATTGTGAATCACATTAAGAAGAAGAAACATCGCATGAGTGAACAAACGAAAAGAGCAAATAAATACGTGAGTGATTACTATGTAACCTTAAAATCAGTAACAGAAATGGATAGGCAGTTGGCAGCACAAGAAGCTACGTTTGCATACCACAGTGCAATGCATAACCATAGCTTTAAGTCAATGGACTGTACTACAGCAGTTGTTAAAAAACTTTTCAATCCTAAATTCACATGTGGACACACAAAATGTAATGCAATCATTTCAAATGTTATTGCACTGTATGCAGCTCAGCTGGTTTTAAATGAACTGAAAAGTGCTCGATTCATTTCTGTAATGATCCATACATCGAATCATCTGGATTTGAAGTTGGTTCCTCTCCTTATCAGGTATTTTCACCCTGAAAATCGTATCACGGTGAAAGTGCTCGAATTGGTTAATTTAGCTGGAGAAACTTCAGATTTACTTCAGAATTATGTGCTGGAGGTTTTAAAGTAATATGATCTTGAGGGAAAGGTGACTGCAGTTTCTGCAGACAGCACTAACCACAATTTTGGTGGTAAGCAGATCGGTGTCTACTCCAGCTACCAGCACTAGAAAACATGTTGCCGAATCACTTTATTATGACCTACAATATGTGATCAAAACTATCCAGACACCTGGCTGAAAATGGCAAGTTCGTGGCGCCCTCCATCCGTAATGCTGGATTTCAGTAGGATGTTTGTTCATCCTTAGCCTTGATGGCAGCTTCCACTCTCGCAGCCATACGTTCAGTCGGGTGCTGGAAGGTTTCTTGAATGACAGCCCATTCATCACGGAGTGCTGCAGTGCGGAAATGCAGCGATGTCGGTCGGTGAGGTCTGGATCGAAGTCGGCGTTCTAAAACATCCCAAAGGTGTTCTGTAGGATTCAGCTCAGGACGCTGTGACGGCCAGTCCATTCCAGGGATGTTATTCTCGTGTAACCACTCCCCCACAGGCCGTGCATTATGAACAGTTGATCCATCGTCTTGGAAGATACAATCGGAATCCCCGAATTGCTCTTCATTAGTGGGAAGCAAAAAGGTGATTAAAACATCAATGTAGGCCTGTGCTGTGATGGTGCCACGCAAAACAACAAGGGATGCAAGTCACTTCCATGAAATGCACGACCACACCATAACACCGCCTCCTTCGAATTTTACCGTTGCCACTACACACTCTTGCAGATGCTGTTCACCGGACATTCGCCATACCCACACACTGCCATCGGATCCCCACATCGTATACCGTGATTCGTCACTGCATACAATGTTATTTCCACTTCTCAATCGTCCAATGTTCACGCTCCTTACACCAAGCGAGCGTCGTTTGGCATTTACCGGCGAAATGTGTAGCTTATGAGCAGCCGCTCGACCATGAAATCCAAGTTTTGCCACCTCCCGCCGAACTGTCATAGTACTTACAGTGGATCCTGATGCTGTTTGGCATTCCTGTGTGATGGTCTGGATAGATGTATGCCCATTACACATTACAACCCTCTTCAACTGTCGGCGGTGTCCGTCAGTCAGGCCGGAAGAATTCAAATTTGCAATGTGTTGCCGGCCGGAGTGGCCGAACGGTTCTAGGCGCTTCAGTTTGGAACCGCGGGATCGACTGTTTGAAACCATTTATGTGGCGATGTAGGTTAAGATACCGGGTATCACACCCAGGAGCGATTCACCCTAGTGGGTCCTCATTTGCGAGAAATCGACGGAAAAAGAATCTATGTGACGCTCAACAGCGTTACAATAATTGTGTAAAAGTGCATGCTGAAATGTCTATGCTAAGGACATTAAATGCTGAAGGTCGTGGGTTTGAATCTCGTCGACTGCCTAATTTTTTTTATTTCTAAATCTTTATCAAAACTACGTCGATCATTATTTTTATTCCGTTAATTGGCTTAAACTTTTTTTTATTTCTATCCCTTTGTCACATTTCAAGCATTTTATGAATTTCTTCGTATGTTCTAGTTTTTTGTTTACGTCATAATTTTTTCACTTGGGATTTTCATGAAAGTGAATGTGAATACCTATTATAATACTATTTGAAAATGCCAATCTATTAGTTAAATAACAAAAGACGAAATAATCCAATAGCTTCAAAAATGTATTTTTCTATACAAATTCTATGTATATTTGGATGGTTATTGTCGCACAAACAATTGAACATATCCTAAATTCCTATTGCATTAATGACAAAATAACGGAGATGAAGATTTAAACGAAAAAAGAGACTCAAAGTAATAAGAGATTAAAATTAAACGAAATGCAAGATAAATGAGGAATAGAAAAAATGAGATCAGTAATATGGAGGAAAAAATAGGCTGACTAAACGAAAGAAATTAAATTGAAATTACCACATAAAATTAAGTAAAATCACATGAACAAAGATTTCAAGTTAGAAAAAATTGATAGGAAGAAAAATGAGAGAAAATGAAGAAGCTGATATTATGAATAAAATGTTGAGAGGAAGGAATAGAAATATAAAATTACATTTAAACCAGTTAACTGAATAAAAATAGTGTTCAAAGTAATTTCGATAAAAATTTTGTATTAAAAAAGAAATTAATGTAGCAGACAAGATTCGAAGCCACCAACTTCTCCACGTCAACGCCTTGCCCCATCCATTACACCACTCAGCCAGTCAACATGATGCTTATTTTAAGGACACTGAGCGTGACGGGAAATTCCGAAATTTATTTTGTCAGTAATTCGCAAATGATGGCCTACCAGGATGGTGTGATAGCTGGGATCACAGCATAGACGTTTTCAAAATGTCAGTTCTGTAGATGCGTACGTCTCCTTGTTCCCGCCGCCGATATTTATTCAGCATGCAGATGAGAGGTTGTGGCCTATAGTTCTTGATCACTAGACGTTGTGTCAGAGTCCTGGGCCAGCATTGAAACCTCTACGCAGCTGCAACTAGATATTAATAAACATATTCTCCACGTTGCGTTAAAGGAACGATAGCGCCTTCAACTGTCTACTCAAGTTATAGGAAGTAATCTTTCATTCGACTAAGGTGCACCGTCCACTGTAACTATATGAGACTTATTAATTCTGAAATGTATTTTTTGGTTTATAGTGGTAAAACATGCAATTCGGATTTTGGAAGATGTCACAATATATAATAATCATTATTCCAAGACTGCTTAAAAATCATGATGTTCACGTGTCTATCTTCAGCAGTTCCTTATCATCATCAAATATGACTAATCCACTGACAACTTTGTCAAGATACATACAAATCCCAATTAACCATTCTGAATACCACGAAATCTTAAAAAAAATATGTCAATGATTTCTAGTTTGTTTCGACATGTGACGATGTGAAGTATAATTCAGTGTCATATTATATATTCTATAAGACTTCATTATGTTCAGAATGCTTACTTGAAATTTCTCTATATCTTGACGAAGCTGACAGTGAATTAATCACATATAAAGATAGAAAGAAAGTCCTGCAAACAGTAAAGTCAACACTGCAAGTTTTAAGTGATTTTGGATGTAGTAGACATTTATACGGAAGTTCTAAGGAATGACGAGATACGTTTGAAGTTCTCTAACGCTCTAGATACAGCAATAAGGAATAGCGCAGTAGGCAACACAGTTGAAGAGGAATGGACGTCTCTACAAAGGGCCATCACAGAAGTTGGGAAGGAAAACATAGGTATAAAGACGGTAGCTGCGAACGAACCATGGTTAACAGAAGAAATACTTCAGTTGATTGATGAAAGGAGGAAGTACAAACATGTTCCTGGAGAATCAGGAATACAGAAATACAAGTCGCTGATGAATGAAATAAATAGGAAGTGCAGGGAAGCTACGACGAAATGACTGCAGGAAAAATGTGAAGACATCGAAAAATATATGATTGTCGGAAGGACAGACTCAGCATACAGGAAAGTCAAAACAACCTTTGGTGACATTAAAAGCAACGGTGGTAACATTAAGAGTGCAACGGGAATTCCACTGTTAAATGCTAAGGAGAGAGCAGATAGGTGGAAAGAATACATTGAAAGCCTCTATGAGGGTGAAGATTTGTCTGATGTGATAGAAGAAGAAACAGGAGTCGATTTAGAAGAGATAGGGGATCCAGTATTAGAATCGGAATTTAAAAGAGCTTCCGAGGACTTACGGTCAAATAAGGCAGAAGGGATAGATAACATTCCATCAGAATTTCTAAAATCATTAGAGGATGTGGCAACAAAACGACTATTCACGTTGGTGTGTAGAATATATGAGTCTGGCGACATACCATCTAACTTTCGGAAAAGCATCATCCACACAATTCCGAAGACGACAAGAGCTGACAAGTGCGAGAACTATCGCACAATCAGCTTAACAGCTCGTGCATCGAAGCTGCTTACAAGAATAATATACAGAAGAAAGGAAAAGAAAATTGAGAATGCGTTAGGTGACGATCAGTTTGGTTTTAGGAAAAGTAAAGGCACGAGAGGGGAGATTCTGACGTTACGGCTAATAATGGAAGCAAAGCTAAAGAAAAATCAAGACACGTTCATAGGATTTGTCGACCTGGAAAAAGCGTTCGACACTATAAAATGGTGCAAGCTGTTCGAGATTCTGAAAAAAGTAGGGGTAAGCTATAGGGAGAGACGGGTCACATATAATATGTACAACAACCAAGAGGGAATAATAAGAGTGGACGATCAAGAACGAAGTGCTCGTATTAAGAAGGGTGTAAGACAAGGCTGTAGCCTTTCGCCCCTACTCTTCAATCTGTATATCGAGGAAACAATGATGGAAATAAAAGAAAGGTTCAGGAGTGGAATTAAAATACAAGGTGAAAGGATTTCAATGATACGATTCGCTGATGACATTGCTATCCTGAGTGAAAGTGAAGAAGAATTAAATGCTCTGCTGAACGGAATGAACAGTCTAATGAGTACACAATATGGTTGGAGAGTAAATCGGAGAAAGACGAAGGTAATGAGAAGTAGTAGAAATGAGAACAGCGAGAAACTTAACATCAGGATTGATGGTCACGAAGTCAATGAAGTTAAGGAAGTCTGCTACCTAGGCAGTAAAATAACCAATGACGGACGGAGCAAGGAGGACATCAAAAGCAGACTCGCTATGGCAAAAAAGGCATTTCTGGCCAAGAGAAGTCTACTAATATCAAATACCGGCCTTAATTTGAGGAAGAAATTTCTGAGGATGTACGTCTGGAGTACAGCATTGTATGGTAGTGAAACATGGACTGTGGGAAAACCGGAACAGAAGAGAATCGAAGCATTTGAGACGTGGTGCTATAGACGAATGTTGAAAATTAGGTGGACTGATAAGGTAGGGAATGAGGAGGTTCTACGCTGAATCGGAGAAGAATATGCGGAAAACATTGATAAGGAGAAGGGACAGGATGATAGGACATCTGCTAAGACATGAGGGAATGGCTTCCATGGTACTAGAGGGAGCTGTAGAGGACAAAAACTGTAGAGGAAGACAGAGATTGGAATACATGAAGCAAATAATTGAGGACGTAGGTTGCAAGTGCTACTCTGAGATGAAGAGGTTAGCACAGGAAAGGAATTCGTGGCGGGCCGCATCAAACCAGTCAGTAGACTGACGACTAAAAAAAAACGACATTTATATAAACAATAAAAATATCGCATATTCCCTTTTGGAAATACATCGATAAAAACAGTCAGAAGATAACTTCTTTTAAAGCTCAGTCATGCTAATACTTTTAATGTATCGAGCTGTTTTTACAATCATGGCACATCCACTTGTCTCATGAGATCAGCGGAGATAATCTTTAAAAATCTAGCAGACTACTACTTTTTTCATCATTTGACTTTGCTTCACAACACAATGTAAGATGGTTATTCTTCCTGTAATTACGCTGGACTGGTGTAAGCTTTGTTTGTCATCTCCTATTCTGCAAAATATTTATACATCCATCATATCATATACGGTCCTATCACATAAATGTGTCTATGTGCGATGTCAATGTTCATTAACCACTCGCAGACGGCAGGTGGTAGCACCAGAAGCTTGTTACTTGAATGCGCCAAACAGTGCAGTTGTTTTCGTAATCCGGAAACGGAGAGATTTATCTGACGGTCGTTGGTTTGTGGGGCGCTCAACTGCGCGGTCATCAGCACCCGTACAAAGACCCAAATTTTACACAGTCCATTTTTTACACAATTCAATCTAGCCACTGTCAAGAATGATGATGATGCCGATGAAATGATGAGGACAACACAAACCCCCAGTGTGTATGTGACGTCCAAAAGGCCATGATCACTGGCTTCCGGGCGAAGTGGTGTGAACTGTTCACTTGCCGTCGTCGTTAAAGAACATAGCGCATGGCAAATTGGCTATATCGAAAACTGGTTGCGAGGCAACTGTGGTGTCCCATGTTCCATAGGTGACAATGTCGATGGACCGCTGCGGAGATGCGTTAGGGCGAATACACACGCAACTGTTGAGCAGCGTTCAAATAGGAGACGCAGTTTACTGCTCGCAGTGCAGGGCTGTTTACGAGTACTCTCGTGAATCGTTTTCCTTCCGGAACTTGCTTTTGCGATGTTTTCGATGGTCGCCTGTTGCCATAACGGCCCGTACCACCGTGTGTCACTCCCAGACCAACCAAGGGTCTACTAATAACGTCTCCTCAACGAACGTTTAGCGAACGCTTCAGCATATGTGTCTCCTCAGGAGGCACCTAGTTCATGCACCCATACTGACTGCTGTTCATCGAGAACGACGGCTGCAAATTGTAATGCAATACCGAAAGTGGTCGTTCACTGAATGGCGACAGGTGGCCTTTTCAGGAAAATCAGTCTTCTTACTTCATTGCATGGATGGCCGTTGGCGAGTACGGAGTGAAATGTCTGAAAGAAAACAACCTGTAAGAATCGTCGGAAGTGTCCAGGCCGGAGGATAATCCCTGCGTGAGCTCGTCACTCTGCAAGGCACAGTGGACCAACACAAGTATGCATCTATCTTTGGGGAATATGTTCAACCCTACACGCAGTTTGTTTTTCCTCGGTACTAGCAGGCCGCGGTGGCCGTGCGGTTCTAGGCGCCTCAGTCTGGAACCGAGCGACCGGTACGGAAGCAGGCTCGAATCCTGCCTAGAGCATGGAGGTGTGTGATGTCTTTAGGTTAGTTAGGTTTAATTAGTTCTAAGTTCTAGGGGACTGATGACCTCAGATGTTAAGTCCCATAGTGCTCAGAGCCATTTCGACCATTTTGACTTCGGTACTATGGTGTCTACGAGCAGGAAAACACAACGTGTCACATGGCTTACACGTGCATGCGCTGTTCGCAGAGCACCAGGGTGAGTTAATCGTCGAACTCCCTTGCCACCAGACTGCCCCTACTGAAGCCGTCGAGAAGCTGTGAGACCACTTCGACTGGGCCATGGATGCTCAGCCGAGAAGTCTAGGGCCGCTAGCCACGGCAGCTGCAGTCGGCATGGCTCCACATCCCTGTCGATACCTACCAGAACCTCATTCACTCTCTTCCTGCGGTATCGCAGTGGTCCACATTACAAAAGGCGGTTAGTCATACTTTCGACAGGTGCTGACGCTAATGTGACTGCACCGCGTGTTTTAACAACGCCACCTTCAGATCAGTAGCTGGAAGTTGTAGCTAACTGTTGCAAATAAAACAGTTGTGATTTTCACTGTGGATTCCATTTCGCTACCTATCGTTCCTTACTTTCCGAATAGCCATCGTACATCCGGCTTCGTACGTACATGCTCATCTTTACCAAAAGTTACGTATATATCATTGACTAACATTCTCTATTAAATGTACTTTTACGTTAGAAGCAGTACCGAGATTTTTACCTCAGTTGCTGATACTCGCTACCTACATTCGGCCTAGCCTTCAGTTTACAGGAGCAGATCCAGGCGGCGCCTTCCCGGCGGAAGTTCCTGCTGCTTGTTTTCGTGCTCGCCAAACCCCACCGTGGCCAGCGAGGTCGCCGCATATTTCCCCAATAGAGAGAATTTGGAGCATTATGTGCGGGGCCCTCCTACATGTCCTGGATTTTGACGACCTAACGCTGCAGTTGGACAGAAGCAGGCGAGACATTCCTCAGGAAGATATCCAGCAAAGCTATCAGTCAGTGCCAAGCTGAAATACTGCTTGCATAAAGGCTAGAAATGGACCAACACGTTAATGACTTGCTCAGTCTCTGAAGCTCTTTCTGTTGAATTAATCCTCCAATGTTTCTCAAATAATGATCGTTTGTTTGGCTGTAGATTTACATCACACTTACAGATTTCCTTGGTGTGTCTATTTTTTGTTTTGTTTTTAGAGTGTGTTCTAACATGCAGCCCTACCGGTGAATTAGAGCAGAATGTAAGCACCTGGCCATTTCCTGCTAACGCAGTACTTGCTGTAAGGTAGTGCCTCGTGCCAAACCGTCTCAGAAGTTTCTTTCCCAAAATGTCATTCTTTGAACATTACTCAGCTTTGAAAAGGACATCGTCACCACTCAAATGGACGGATTAAGGGAACTCCGGCCCATTATCTCTAGTCTGCGGCAAAGTGCATGTCCCTAGAAACCGTAATTCAGGCGCAAGTGTTCACAATAGCGGCCACCACTACACAGTGGGCGCGGCTTAGCATGAGTGCTTATGGCACTATTTTTGGCCTAACACTTGCGTTAAGCTTTTCCTTGCTGCATTTTCACTTAGCGGATGGCTGTATTGGATCCGCAGCTTCAATGACACTTTTGTGGAGGAAAATAACACACCAGTAGCTAAAATTGTCCCTCGAACTTTAAATGCTTGTTGCTTTAGCAAAGTTTATACAGCGTTGAGTTTGGATAAACTTTCCCACTGAGAATGGACACAAGCTTCCCCCAACTGGTCTTTAAGGGATGCTGAAGGAAAAATTTCAGCTATCCGGTGGCTGTTCCCTCAGTGCCGATCGAGAGGAATTGCCTACGTTCCTCTTGCATGCTATAACTCCACTCGCTATTGCTACTGCAAACATGGTAGTGTGGGCTGGTTGTAACAGCCAAACTCATCACTCTAGCATTTCGGATGGTCACGCAGTGAATGTTCTTCCCACTCACCTAGCGTTCTCTAGCTTTGTACGCTTGCACAGTTATGGGTCCATTGCCGTCTGTCATAAAATATCGATACTTTTCCATAAAGCATAGATATATATCGGCAACATTTTGTCACCGATGTATTGATACAGAAATTTGAAAATCGAGTGCAGAAACTTTTAATTTATATTTTTTCGCAATTTTCAGTAAATATTTGAAATTTAGCTTTTGAAATTGTAGTAGAACATAATTTTACTTTCGCTGTGTGAAGGTGTCTTACTACTTTTTGAGCCTTCATCACGCCTAGTCTTTCTGTTTGAGTATGTAAAGAAAGTATAGGTGGTACAAAGAGGAATTCCGATTGCCCTGGGAGGTGTGAATGGAATAACAAGATTTTCGATGTGAAGTAATGGCAAACCAATTGCATTAAAAGACAATTTTTAACGCAGCTAGTGTGCTATTTCTTCACATCGGCATTCTTCAAAAACTGTTGCTGAAAATATTAAACAAAAAATCTAAATGACAAGATTTCGGTGGGAGGAGACGCTACCAACAGAAATTGCGAAGCTCATATTCACCGAGCAATTTTAACACTGCAAGTGCTAGGTCGCTGGCGTTTGTAGAAATGGAAAAACCGGGACATCGACATGAAGTGTTTCAGATCGAAGGCCGGACCCACCAGACACCTTTTATTGCAAATAAGGACTAACTGAAACCCTCAGCTGCTAACAGTTGTTGTGCAATGTGGACCATTCTGGACGCCACATGTTGATTCAGGTATTGGACACGTTGTAAAGAATCGAGTCGTCGGAGAAGATATTGTCGCACCGTCGTGCGGATAGTTTGGAGTGCACGCCGAAAATTGATGGCAGCGGAGCGGCGCACAGTGGAGGTGAAAATGATACCAAGGTATCGTAGTTTTTGTACACACTGGATAGGTGCTAAGTCGTCGTGTGAGAGGCCGCGTCCAATGGGCATCGCCGCATTCATGTTACTGCCCGCTGCAGTGCCGTACGTTGATATCAAATCAAGTAGTGTGTGTGTTTCACTCCGTGAGCGGATGAAGAGGAGGAGGTCGTCCGCAAACGCACGACATCGAAAACTGTGCTGTCATAGAGTGAGGCCAGGAAGGTGGCTTGTCAGACTCCCGATGAGTGGCTCCAGGCTTATGGCATAGAGTAGGGTCGAAAGTGGGCAGCCTTGCCGTACGGAACGCCGGATCGCCACTGGACCCGCCACACGGCCATTAACCTGAATCAGCGATTCGGCGGTGCCGTACAGGCGCCGTATCACGTCGATAAAGGCTGGTGGAAAACCCATGCGGTTCATCACTGAGAACAGAAAAAGATGCGGCACTTTGTCAAATGCGCTGTCAAAATCAATGGCAACGACTGCGGCGCGGAGTCTGCTCGCCCCTGCCAGTGCAATTAAATCGCGGCATTCTCCTGTGGCCGCCTGGAGTTGTCTGTTCCGGGGATAGAATGCTGGGCAGGACCTTGCGGCATCGCGTTACCAGTAGGCGTGTAAAAATTTTACAGTCTGCGTTAAGCAGAGTCAGGGGACGGTAATGTGCAGTCGTCACACCTGGTGTCGGTTTGTGGATGGGTATAATAATTCCCGTGACGAAGGACGGCGGTACGGCGTTTCCCATCATCAGCAGTTCATGAAAACATCGTTGTCCACCGTGACGCCATTAGCGTGAAGAAAGCGCGATAAAATTCTATCGGCAATCCGTCGACACCAGGTGACTTATTCAGAGCACCTTTTTTGATTGCATCGTGGATTTCGTCACGCGTAATGGGCTTCATCAGCTCGTCCGCTTCGTCGCTGGTGAGGGTGCGAGTTACGTGTGGTAACACAGACTCCTCAACGTGGTTGTCGGTAGTCTCCTCCTGGTACATTGTGCGGTAGTGGTCGACAAAGGCACTGACGATTTCGGCCTGGCAAGTGACGTGCTGGCCGGGAGAGGTGGTGATCTTGGTGATGAGTTGTTGTCGCCGATGTTTCCTATCGGAGGCGATATGATGCATGGTCGGATGTTCTTGGTACGCCGAATCTTGACATCGGGTTCGCACTATAGCCCCCTGCAGTCTACGGCGTGTCAACGTTACAATTTGCGCCTTAATCCTGCTGCGTTCCCTCTGCGTGTCGGGGATAGGCGTTTGGGCGTCCAGGTCGAGGAGAACGGAGTAGAAATAGTCGGTAGTGTGCCGGCGCCACATAGCAACTTCCTTTCCATACTGAATCAAAGTACGTCGAATGGCAGGTTTGGCACATTCCAGCCACCAGGTCATGGTCGTGCAGTATTTCGGTAAGCGACGTTCACAGGCGGCCCATGTCTCGGTAATACGTTGAAGACATTCGGGATCATGAAGATGGGAGGTGTTTAGCTTCCACGGTGCACGACTACGCCAGACCACTTGCTTGGGGAAGAGAATGTTGCAAATGTGAGCGCAGTGGTCCGAAAAGGCCAGGGGCCAAAGTTCTGCACCTTGGACTGCAGGTGTGAGTTCCCGAGAGACGTAAATTCTATCAAGGCGCCTCGCGGAGTGACTCGTCTGGTAAGTATGTCCAGGCGCGTCGCCGTGCTGGACTTCCCAAGTGTCGCGGAGCAACAGATCTCGGACGACAAGACGCAGTTCCTGACAGGTGTTGTAGTGGGGCACTTGATCTTTAGGGTGCAATACACAATTAAAATCACCCCCAAGCAAGTAATGGTGGCAGCGTCCAAGAAACAAAGGAGCGATTTCTTGTGAGTAGAAGAGTGCCCTGTCCCGTCTGCGGGTTGAGCCTGACGGAGCGTAAATGTTGATGATACGCGTCCACATGACGGTGGCGACCATGCCTCTGGCAGATGGAAGGAATGTGATATCGGCCACTGGAATGCCTTCTCTGGCGTAGATAGCTACGCCGCGTCCCAGGTGGCCACGAGGAGAAGGAGAAGTGTTATATCCCGCGACGTCTGGAAGTGTGGCCAAGTGTACTTCCTGTAGTAGTGCGATGTTGACGTCCGATGCCCATATCATCTCTCGCAGCAGTTGAAGTTTCACTGGTGAGCTAATAGTGTTAGTGTTGATCGTCGCTATTCTGTAGGTTTGGAGCCGTACCCCGCCGTGGAGGGGAACTCCGCCGACGGAGGATGAAGAGGGGCGAGGCAACGGCGAGTCGTGCCGTACGCCACCTGACGGCGTTATCAGCGGCGTAACGATGCTGCCGTCTGGGGTAACTCTGTCCCCAGCGTGTGGTCCGGGTCTTCATCGACGTCCTCACCCCACACCATTGAAGGCGCTGTCGTTGTTATGGTCGTAAGTTCCACTTCGCTCGTAGGGGCGGAGGACGTCTCGGCGGCAGTCGCAACGGTGGAGTCCAATGGTTCAAGAGCACCTGAGCGAGATAGTAGAGTAGGCATCGACACAGCCACAGTCGGCGTCATGTTGTCGTCATTCGTATCGTCGTGTAGGTTCTCCGAGGCCTCGTCGGGTCGGACGGCCTCTGGAGCATCAGGGGGAGGTGACCCGTCTCGTTCCGAGACCGTACGGCGCCTCCTCTTGCGCCTCTTAGGTGAACGTTGTTTGCGGGTTAGTCCCTCCGTGTCGGAAGACTGCAGGGAGTCGCGTCGCTCTGAGAGGAAGGACGTCGCGGGAACGTCAAACGAAGGGGTGTCCATATGTTCAGGCTGATGGGTGTCGGAAGTCGTCGCTGTTGGTAGTGGCGCCGGAGTAGCGTCAGGCTTTGAGCGCGACGTGTCGGCTCCGGCGGTATCCGTAGCAGCTGGAAGGGTCACGGTACGTGGTGCGATGGGCGGCGGCCGGTGGGAGGAGAAGAGAGCGCCGATGCGTAGTTGATCGGTAAAACCGTCGTCGGAGCCGAAGGTGCCACGGTAGCGGCTGGAAATTGGGTGATTCGTCGCTGAAGACACTCAGATCTGAGGTGGCCTTCTTTGCCGCACCCGGAACAGGTCTTGGGTTGGCCGTCGTATATGGCACCCGCGCGGCACCCGCTAATTTGCAGGTAAGATGGCACGTGGCGATGGAGGTCGATGGTGATCAGCCGTACACCGTTAAGGACGGGGTACGTTTGGAATTGTGCCCAGCGTTCGGCAGTGTGGCCATGTACAGTGCCATAGGGCCGGAAAGCCGCGATAACGTCTTCCGCCGGAAGCTCGAACGGGAGTTCAAAAACTCGTATGGTGCGCATTCCTAAGCCGGCATGGTCGACAGTGACCGCTCCGACATTGCAGTCGGCGTGGCAAAGGCGTAATCCAAGGTTGGTGTCACGAAGTATTCTTTCACATACCGCGTCATTGACGACTTTGACGTACACAGTACTGCTTAATATGGACAAAAGGATGCCCAAGATGTCGGAAGCTGGGATCTTAGCAACGTCTTATAGGAAGCGTTCTACTCCCAAGGCCTTTGGTCGTGCGTAGTCGTTGCAGAAGTTGAATTGTAATGTTGATTTTCGAAAACGGTTGGCCATGGTTCTAGTGCACGTAAGCGACACGTAAGTGACGGCCGTGGAAATGTAAACAACAGCGAGCGCGGGCGCTCCGCAGGCGAAAACAACAACACGTCCGCACTGCACGGCGGCGGAAGCCGGACTATCCATCTGAGCCACCGAGGACACAGACAAACAGCGCGACTGCAGGGACTTATCCATTGCACGCTTCCCGTGAGACTAACATTCCAAACTGTGGATGGGCAAATGTCTATAAATACATTACATATGTAGAAATGTGGACAGTTGGGAATTATAGTCTCGCGGGAATCGTACAAGGGTAAGTCCCTGCAGTCGTGCTATTCGTCTGTATCCTCGGTGGCTCAGATGGCAGTTCGTCTGCCGCCGGCAGTGCTGCGAGGCGGCCACGCGCCAGAGCGCTGCGGGCGAGGCGCGCACGGTGTGTTTGTGTTTACTTCGGCCGCTGTAAGTGCCGTTTTCCCTTCTAGACCACCACGGCGCACAACTATCGGATAAAGACATTACGTTTCAACTTTTGTTCCGACTTTGCCCGACCCAAGACCCTGGAGGCAGAACGATTTATTCGCAATGAAGTTAAAATACCACCAACGGTTCTAATTGGTATCCACTTGTCCATAGTTAGCAGTACCGTCTACGTCAAAATGATCAACGATGTGGCGTGCGACAAAGTGCTCCAAGAGGCAAAACGTGGCCTGCGCTTCTGTCATTCCGACGGCAACGTCGGACCCGTTACCGTCGACCACGCAGGTCTCTGCACACGGACGATAAGGATCTTCGAACTGCCGTTCGAACTACCTGCAGACGTCGTCATCGAGGCCCTCCGTTCTGGAACATGTTGCCGAACGATGGGTACAATTTCAAACCTATCCAGTTTTAAACGGTGTTAGACAGGTCCGCATCGAGTGGCAGAAACACGTGCCTTCCTATCTACGTATCGGAGGCTGCCGTGCCATTACAATGTACGACGGCCAACCTCGGACCTCTTCCGGCTGCGGGAAAGAAGGCCATTCACCTGACATCCATAGGGAACGACAACGTACTAAAGGTCGTCTCCTCTCTCTTCAACGTGCACGACTGCATGGTGCCGTGGTGCGTTCCCGACGACAAGACCTCCTCCACGGCGAAACCCCATCCACACTCCATGCCGCATGCGACCATAATCGTCGACGTCGACTTTTCGTCCCCAACATCACGACCTCCGATGGTGTTCACCACACAAAACAGGCGGCAATGGTGTCTACCTTTGCTGAACATTATCGCTAATTTTATGATGATGAACCGATGGCGACGCCCATTCCTGATGATCCCCGTCCTTCCCCTGATCGGACCCTCACCGTAGCGGAGTCAACGTTAATGATGTCTCCAATCACCGCAGAAGAGGTGGTAAATGCGATCAACAAAGGGGCCAAGAACAAATCACCCGGACCATATGGTCTCCCAGTGGAGTTTTACCCGGCGTTCACCACGTTAATGCTTCCTCGCTGGACGTAAGTGATTCAGGAACTCTTTACTCCGTCCTTCCCAATTCCACCTGAATTCGTCACTGGCATTCTTCTACCTGTGCCTAAACCAAAGGGAGGGTCTCATGTCTCTGCATATCGCCCACTTACACTACTGAATGCTGACTTAAAATCTATGCACGCCTCTTAGCAGCGCGCATAAGCACCGTCTTACCTACGGTCCTTTCACCTGAGCAGACTGCACGTGGTTGTGGGGCCACATTACGAACAGCCCTAGGAGAATGCCGTGACCTCATTGCACTGGCGTCGGTTACTTTTTGTAGATACCATTCGCCGGTTACTACTTCCCGCGGTCTCGATGGTACAAGTCAATGGGAGGCTTGTAGGACCGATTCCTATATGCCGCTCTGTGCGTCAAGGATGCCCTATGTCTACTTTACTATATGCCATTGCACTTGAGCCCCTCATCACTGGACTTACCTCTAGACTGCAGGGCCTCACTTTGCGTGACTACACCTTTCACTGCAGGACTTATGCGGACGATCTCCTCTTTCTCATCTGCACTCCACGGAACTCAATAACGGCATCCAATGGATCCACCAGTATGGTAGCATTCTTAATGTCCGTAAATCGACTATGATGCCCATTGGGCGCGGCCTCCCGGCTATGGTGCCGGCCCCACTCCCAGTCAGTGCCACCCTTCGTTACTTGGGTATCGAATTTACGAGCTCCACACACCGCACAGTGGCCCTGGCTTATCGGCGGCTTTTGCAGTCGATTCGGCATCATGTCCGCGGTCAAGTGCACCGTAACTTAAACCAACTCCAACGCGAGTTCTATGTCAACATGTAAGTCGCCCCTAAACTGGTACACGTCGCCCAGATCCTCCCAATGCCGTTGCTCCCCTACCGCCGCATCCAATCAGCCTTTGGATATTTCGTGTCAGCAGGGCCATTTTGAAAGTCCGCTACAACACTCTAACACTGCCTCCTGCAAAAGGTGGCCTCGGACTCGTCAACGTGCGGGCACGATCTTGTGCAATCCTTGTCCACACTCTGTTGTGGCACTGGCAGGGGCCGGTCCCGTCCTTAACACACAGTCTCTTAGATATCCTCCGACCAGCTTCTCTCGATCCACCGATCAATGTGGCACCTATTTCTCCATTATTGTACCACGTCGCCAATAGTTTCATAGAACTCTGCTACGTTTGGGCCGATCGTCCAGTCACCCGTCCTCCCCGTACAAAAGATTATTATCGTTTGTTTATGCTGTCCAACCCTTGCGATCCCATGGTGCTACAGCATCCTGACATTAACTGGCGCACGGTTTGGGGGTGTGTGCATGCACCCTTTTTACCGTCGTCTGTGTCTGCACTCTGGTATGTTTTAGTCTATGGAAAATTCCCAACTAATAGTCGACTTTATCGCATGGGACTGTCCACCTCCCCACTCTGCCCAGACTGCCAGCTCGAAGACACCGACGATCACCGTCTTACGTGCCCCCTGAAACAAAACGTATGGCTCCTCATCCAACGAACCGTGGGCTTTTACCTCCGTACCCCGCCAACGACGGTAACCCCGGGTTTCCTGTTGTTGCCCCAGACATTTCACTACCCTCTTGCTAAGCACCATACCCTAATCTGGTTTCGAGGACAGGCTTTAGAATATCTCTTTCAGGGTGGTCCGCATACAGTCCTTGACTTCTGGTACAAAGTTGTGACCGCGCATAGCACCCTCACCCGAAAACCATCTTACCGACAAACTTTTGTCGGTTATCTCCGCAGCGTCTTCCTTGACCCCCCTCAAAGTTGGGTGTACCATGCCTACCTGTCACATGATGCAACACCCTTATCCACGTTAAAAAAAAAAGAATTAAAAAAAAGGAAGAGGGCAGAATATGCTGTATTTTGTTGTATTTAATGTTTTTCTTTTTAAATTTTTTTTGTTTAACTGTCATTTGTATATGTTGAAGAACTCTTGCATAGTGAATATATATGTACTTTTAGTTTGTTCAATACAAATTATTAAAAAAAGGAAACAGGATATGTTACAATTTTTTGTATTTAATGTTATTCCAATAATTTGTTTACCTAACACTCATTTGTATATGTTTAACTGGTACCTTGAAGAACTGTTGCTTTGTGTGTATATATGTACTCTCCGATGGTTCAATAAAAATAAAGATGGATAGAGCGTCTGCCATGTAAGTAGGAGATCCCAGGTTCGAGTCCCTGGGAAAAGCTGCACGGTCATCAACAGTATCTGTTGTTTCGAGGACAGTTACTGTCTTCAGACCTTTTATTGTGCCTCTTACACGGAGTTACTACTGTTAGCAAAGTTGTTATCGCCAAGCGTAAATGTGCATAGTTTTCGTTTCGGTTCTTGCTCTAAGTAGGTAAGCGGGCTGCTGGATTGTTGATGTACAGAAAATCTACCTGTAATAATAAATTAATACTTAAAAATTCGCCTTTAAAACCGGCAGTATGCAGTGTTTACAGTGTGCAGCTGATATTTTTATAGGTTGCTATGTCGATATATTTTCCGTCGATATATCGATACTTTTTTTCAATGTTTAAAGTCTAGTAACGACAGTTTTTTAAATATCGATGTATCGGATTCTCTATAGTTTTAAAAATATCAACAGTACTAGTCCAATGAAGTGGTATTGTCAGAAGTACCAGGCTCTGTGGCGAAGTTGGTACCTCACAATGGAACCACAATTGAGGCCAGTCGCTGCAGAAGTGGATGGCGGACGTCGGCGTAGGCATGCCCTCAAGAGGTTCCATACGCCGCCACTGCTGGAAGAGTACTTACGTCAGAGCCCAGCATGCACTCGTCGTTTACGGCGGCAGCATCGTCTTACTGCAGATCCAGCAGCGTGGATTGTATTAGAAGTGAGATCTGTATCAACGTTCACATTCAACGGTACGCCGAGAAGAGACTGTCATTCTGTACTGTATCAAGTGATACAAGTCAGTGAAAGTAACACATAACAGATATTCTTGGGAACATGAGATGTTTCCAACTTAAGTATTTCAGAGCTTTATAGTCTTAATAAAGTAATCTAATATTTTGTGTGTGTTGTAGTATCTCCTCAACCCAGAAGCAAATATAAGCTTGCTTTAGCTCCATCGCGATGATTGCTGCAGCATTCCAATGTATTGGATTTCGCCCTAGATATTCCTGTAACGGTTCTTAGTTTCCCTATTCTCAGCGGCGAGCATACTTTTGCTATATATTTATATATGCTACAAAGTGTTTAACCATGTCTGAGTCGCCACGGGAAATGTCTATAACTGAAGTTATTCACTTTCATGTGCAGCAGATTGAACGATGGCTGCTCAGTGTCCAACAGATGATAATACTATAGTCAGAACAAGCAGCTCCACAACCAGGAGGCCGCGGAAGGCGGCTTGTTCAAGCATCCACGCTGAATACTGTTCATCGGAAATGAAGCGTAAAATTTGCACGCCAGTACCGTAGCTGGACGTCCAATGAGTGGCGTTAGATGGCCTTTTGAAAAAATGGTCCAAATGGCTCTGAGCATTATGGGACTTAACACCTGAGGTCATCAGTACCCCAGGCTTACAACTACTTAAACCTAACTAACCTAAGGAAATCTCACACGTCCATGCCCGAGGCAGGATTCGAACCTGCGACCGCAGCAGCAACCGGCTTCCGGACTGAATGGCCTAGAACGGCTCAGCCACGGCGGACTGCGGTCTTTTTAGATGCGTCACGTTTTATTCTCCATCGGACAGATGGTCGTTCGCGTGTATGGCGCGAAACGTCTAAAAGCAAACACGCTGCAACAATTGTCGGAGAGTAATGGTATAGGCAATGTAAGATGAGTTTACTCTTCACTCCTTGTCACAAAAGTTCTCTGACTTTAACTCAATCGAGAGTCTCGCACTGACTTACCCGAAGCAATTGATTGTGTGAATCATGACATTATGTTACAGAAATTACAATTCTATGGTATAAGTGCATTAGCATAAGAGTGGTTTAAGTCACACCTACAGAACAGGAAGCAAAAAGTTTCCTTATATGAGTCAAGTGATTTAAATAAGTTTGTCACTACATCTAATTGGGTTGAAATTACGTTAGGAGTTCCACAGGGTTCAATCATGGGGCCCCTTCTGTTTCTGATATATGTGAACGACCTCCCTTCCTATCTGAAACAGGAAGCTGAACTGACACTGTTTTCTGATGATACAAGCATCTTTATTAATCCAGTAAAAGAAAGTCCGATTAGGTCTTTGGAAAAGCCATTAATTGGTTCTCTGCTAATGGGCTTGCTCTAAACTTTGAAAAAACATAGTACATCCAATTTTCTGCTGCAAAGAGTACTGTTCGTTCAATAAATATTTCACATCAACAGAAGTCAGTAGACAGGGTAGAGCATATTAAGTTTTTGGATGTACATATAGATGAGCATCTTAAATGGAAAATTCATAGTTTGGATCTCCTAAAGCGACTAGGTTCAGCAACTTTTGCGATCAGAATAATTGCAAATTTTGAGGATATAGAAATTAGTAAGCTAACATACTTTGCACACTTTCACTCTCTGATGTCATACGGAATAATATTTTGGGGTAACTCAAGATTTAGACAAAGAGTATTCACTGCTCAAAAGAAAGTGTTTAGAATAATGTGTGGGGTTCATAGTCGCACATCTTGTAGGCATCTTCTTAAAAGATTGGGAATTCTTACAACAGCCTCATAATACATCTACTCACTAATGAAATTTGTTCTCAACAACATGGACCAGTTTAAAAACAACAATGATATTCATGATTATAATACCAGAAAAAAGTAAGACTTACACTATCCTTTGCTCAACCTATCTTTGGCACAGAAAGGTGTAAAATATGCTGTTATGAAAATTTTCGGCAGATTACCAGATGAAATAAAGTGTCTGACAGTCAGCAGGAATAGCTTCAAAAATAAATTGAAATCATATCTCCTTGACAACTCCTTCTATACCATAGATGAATTCTTAAGTAGGAATAAATAAATCTATAAATTTAGTATATGCATTCTGTGCCATTTAAGAGAATGGGGTAAATAATATAAATATTAATCTTTGTATTTTGTTTCATATGTCCATTTCTTGTGCACTTGACACGTTCCACATCATAACCCCTACCGTACCGTGTGACTGATCAATGGAACACGCAACCAACTAACCAACTAACTAACTGAAAACGGTGTTTTCAGGCTTTTGCCAGGTGATTACATTATTGTGGCTGCACACTTCACAGCATACAACACTGCAGCTATGGCGTGCATTACTTTTTACTTACCGACAGTCAGAGCCGACGTATACAAACTATCTCTTAAATTGTGTCCAAAACTGGGTCCAGAAGACATTGCTTACAAGGAACTCGTCCTTAAACTCTATGAACATTACAAATCACAGACACATGTCGCTGCCCCGAGATTTAGGTTTATTAGTTTTAAGAAGAACGCTGAATAGTCCTCAAACAGTTGGTTAATTAAATTAAAGGTAGAACAAAATATTGTCGGTTGAAGTGTTCTTGTGGACTAAATTATACTGATATTATGTTAGGCGTTGCAGTCAAGCAAAGTGTGTTAGACGCATCCATTCGCGCTGCTGTCTTAAAACTGCCAGACCTGGATCTCAAATAGTTTTGTCTACTGTAGAGTCTCAAAGTATTGCAGACAGAACTGATGTTGATTTTGAGCCTCTGTCTACACCTCTTGGCCAGCCGGAGTGATCGAGCGGTAGGCGCTTCGGTCTGCAACTGCGCGACCGCTACGGTTGCAGGTTCGAATCCTGCCTCGGGCATGGATGTATGTGATGTCCTTAGGTTAGTTAGGTTTAAGTAGTACTAAGTTCTAGGGGACTGATGACGTCGGAAGTTAAGTCCCATAGTGCTCAGAGCCATTTGAATTTTTGAACACCTCTTGTTTGTAGTTCACAAGGCACTCAGTCTCGGGTTCATGTCCATGTTAAAGTAATTAAAAACAGGGGTAACAGTACACGTAAAGGTAAACTCACTGTGTGTTGTGGTACACGAAGTGTGCATCAGAATAAGGTGAAGAACTTTTGTCTTCAGTGCTTTTCAGATCGTGATAGAAAGGCATATCCTTATTGTGATGCAAAGTGTTTCCAGTGCGGTAAGCAGGCGATTCCGGACAGTCTGTTTACGAGGCAGCCGGGGCAGGCACCATCGCGAGCGCGACTTCAGCGTACCTTTCAGTAAGTGACTGTTGCGTTGGCACTGCCATTACCACAAGTGCCACAGAAGACTCGCATTTTCGCGTCGCAGAAATCTTCTACTGTAATCAACAGACAGAAGAAAAACTTTTTTTTTTCCTAATTTGGGACTGGCTCAGAAGACAAATTTCAGTTAGACATGGGTGCGTCTGCTGTTTCCCTTATCAATAAAGACTCCTATGAAATGACCTGTAGCCCACGGCTGCAGAGCCTGCTTATGTTTTGTTTGTAAATAACTGACACTAAGTTCCAGTATCTGGAATGCTCAGTTTGCTAGCAAGTTAACATGATGATACAAAGAGGCAATCTGTTCTTAGACTTATCTGATTTGTTTAACCTGCATACAAGACAGTGGAATACAAATCAGTTATTTCAGTGCCTCACATTAATGTTTCTGACCGTGATTAGGAAGTGCTAGAGACGATGCACAATCACGATTTTATGCCAGGCCTCTACCCCAAGCTATAAGTGAGCAGACTGGAAGACTACTTACGTTAGATGACAATGCCACTCAGTCCAGTCTGCAGTCATCCAGCAAGACAAGTTTCATTAGAAGTCAGAAATGTACTGAAGTTCGTAATCAACTGTGTGTTTAGAAGGGACTATCATTCTTCATTGAATCAAGTGATAGAGTTAAGTGACAATAACAAATACATTGACATTCCTGTAGTCATGGAATGTTTCCAAGTTACATACGTGCATGTCGGAGTGTTGTAGTTTTAATATTGTGATAAAATATGTTTTATGTATTTTAGTATCTCCTCGATTTCGGCCATCAGTAAATATCTAAGATTGCTGGAATCCACTACAGTGCCGTTTCGAATGACTGAAGTTTCTCTGGGTATTTTTTGTGGTTTTTTTTTTCGTCTGGCGCAGCTGTTGGTAGTACTCACATTGACTGTAATGAGAATCGCAGCACATAGGTTGCTTGGCTATTGACAATGTGTACTGAAATAATAGATCAGAGACACCTCTATCCTTTTTATTTATCACAATCACTAACCATGCGGAAGGCGTATCAATCGTAATTATAAGTACTTGAAAACTATGACACACAATTAAAATAGAAGAAGCTCTCTCGCTCTATGTACGTCTTCCTCCATACATATTCACATTCTTCGTGTCAGGCAATTCTGAAGTCCCTGTTCACGAATCCTGCCAATCAGGGGGCAGAAAATACTACGCTTCCTTATGACGACATATTCTGCACCGCAAATGAGGAAACGTATCTCTGTATCGTTTCACGAGATCCGGCATGCCCCCAGCGTGTGATCACAACGCAGTATGTGCCGCCAAGCCGTGTTTATACCATATTAGTAAACATTACAGTTTTCACGTTCTGTATTATGTTTCTCGAATAACTGTCTCCCAATAAACCAACCTCAAGTTCGAGATTTGGCAGATCTCAGCATAGGGCTAAATAGCCAAGTACATTGTCATCGAGTTCCCTCCCTTCGTCCTATTCATCTACACACCGATCAGCCAGAACATTATGACCACCGACCTACAATCGATGTAAACCCATTCAGGCGATAGCACCGTCACCTGGTGAGGAGTGACTGCTAGTCAGACACATGCACGGTCCATGTAGTATCGGTGAGCGTGCTTTCCATACGTAAAATGAGGAAGATTGCTTCAAATGGCTCTGAGCACTATAGGACTTAACATCTGAGGCCATTAGTCCTCTAGAACTTAGAACTCGTTAAACCTAACTAAGCTAAAGACATCACACACATCCACGCCCGAGGCAGGATTCGAACCTGTGACCGTAGCAGTCCCGCGGTTCCGGACTGAAGCGCCTAGAACCGCTCGACCACCACGGCCGGCCAATGAGGAAGATGCACGATCTATCTGCGTTTGAACGAGGAAAGATTGCGATGACCCGGAGGTTCGGCATGAGCATTTCGGAAACTGCACGAACTGTCGGGTGTCCGACAAGTGCTGTGGTGAATGTCTTCAACGCATGGCGAAACCAAAGTGAAACCACGTCCACACGTCGTGGGGCTGGGCGGATGTCATAAGCTGGGCAGACAGGTGAAACAGGAGAGGCTGCGAACTGTGGCGGATCTAACACCAGACTTTAATGCTGGGCAGAGAGAGTATAAGTTGATCGGAACCCATAGTGCGCCTAACACTCCAAACGATGGGCCTCTACAGCCGACGATCCATGCATGTGCCAATATGACATCGGCACCTACGAATGAAATGGGCACATGACATCAGCACTGGACGTTGGCAGAGTGTTGCGTGTTCTGATGAATCCCGACATCTTCTTCATCACGCCGATCGGAGGGCGTAAGTCCTTCGACTTCCAGGGAAATTGGCTCCTTGAACACTTGCACAGTGGGACATAGACAAGCGAATCCAATATGCTTCGGGGTACCAATTGTTCAGGTGGAGCTCGTGTAAAGCACCATGACAGCCCAGGAGTATCGTCCTCTGTGTTGCAGAACCCGTACACCCCTTCCTGACGATCAAAAGAATGGGTTCAAATGGCTCTGAGCACTATGGGACTCAACTTCTGATGTCATTAGTCCCCTAGAACGTAGAACTAGTTAAACCTAACTAACCTAAGGAATCACACACATCCATGCCCGAGGCAGGATTCGAACCTGCCACCGTAGAGGTCTCGCGGTTCCAGACTGCAGCGCCTAGAACCGCACGGCCTCTTCGGCCGGCTCCTGACGATCTTGTTTCTCGACGGCAGTGGGACTTTTCAGCAAGATAATTCGCCACGTCACAAGTTCATTAGTGTGATAGAGTGGTTCGAGGAACACAGTGGCGAGTTTCAGTTGAAGTGCTGGCCCCCAACTCGCTAGATCTCAACCCAAGCGAAAACATCTGGGATGTGATTGAACGTGGCTTCAGAGTTCGTCGCCCCTCTTCCCGGAATTAACGGGATTTAGATGACTTGTTTGTGCTGATTTCCTCCAGCGACCTACCAAGGCCTCATTTCTTCCATACCACGACGCGCCGCCGCTGTTTTCCGTGCCGAAGATGGGGTTACCACCTATTAGGCTGAGGGTCATAGTGTTGTGACAGATTAGTGTATCAGTACAACAATGCACTGTACAAGCACTCATCCCTGTAATTCACACGATAATTAATAACAGAGGAAGACAAGGGGAAAACACCCTCACTAGTACCTTACCCAACGTGGGATTTCCTCCCCTGCCCCTTGTGATCATTCCATGAGTACTGGACTGATTTCCACAGATCGATATGTTATTTCACCCGACACAGAGGAGTTGGTTAATGAGACAATGCTTAAGTTTCATTCGGAACCATTTTCTGGTTCTTGTGATAAACCGAGAAGGCCATCTACTGTACGAGGGCAATGTAAAATAAATTTGCCAGGTTGTGAAAAATTGTGCTTTTATGGCAAACATGAATTTCTTTTCTGTTGTTGTCCTCTTTTAGCTCAATATGATTTGTTTGGCGTATTAACGGCAGCCATTATTTCTCCATTACACGCAAAACATTTTGCAGCTACTCATTTCTTTGGACGTAGGTAGAGACGGTAATAACTCTACTGCATTGCATGAACAGCCAATAACTTGTAATTAAATTTTCATTTTCACTGATACAAGAACGTTATTTACTATCAGACTGCTGCAAGTCTTCCGATTTGTCGCCATTTCGGCAGCATGCAAGTCAGTTTCACTGCTTACTTATTCAGGAGCTCATTAATTGCCTTCATCACTTTCAATAGTCTCGTGTTGGCAGGTGAATTGTCCCAATAAAACAGTCATTCATTTTCACAATGATTTTTTTTTCTTTTAAATTGAGGCCATTACATTCATTCATATACGTGGGCCAGAAGACTTGCGTAGTCTTCAACGATTATTCCGGAATAATAACAAAATAATAGTTATGGAACATCATATCACATTTCAAACGCGTAAACATAATTAATAAACTTATACTGTGATAGGTAAAGTACAACATTGTAACTTGTTAACATACGGCTTTTAAGCGAAATATACTAACACATTAACATCAGCTGGAAAGTATCCAAGCGCTGTTTGAGATCTGTGTATACAAGGCGTATTCGAAAAATAAGGAACTTTTCCTTACGTTTAAACATTGCAAGAATTAGGCGCCATATGTTGACTGCTGAAGAAGCCACAGAAGTAACTGATCCAGTAGTCTTTTGATTGCGGATTAACGCAAACAATGCTTTCGAAAATCATTGCTCACGCCACTTGCGAAGTGTGTGTTGTAATTCGATTAATGTGTGAAAAATGATATACAGAGATTTAGATTCATCGACAGCTGTACCTAGTTTATGGACATACAGTAATGATTGAAGGAAAGGCAGGACATTGCTTTAGTGAGTTTAAAAATGGCCATACAAAAAGTATATTCGGATGACTCACTTCCCACAGGCTACCGAAAGGAGACACCTCTCAGGCAACAACTTAAGTACTATACTCTTAAACAAAGAGTCTCATTTTTAGCTAGTTATTCCAAACTTAAATATTTCGAACTGCAATATTGCCGCTGTCCGAAACATACACAGCTGTTTCCTTACTGAACTTTGGCGATAACTTCTGTTTACTGCAGGGACGACGAAGGACACTGCTTTTATGCTTGTACGTGTGTGCCAGTCTCTCTCGCCGAAGCGCACACTGCTCACACGACCACACCACGCTGAGTGGAAGAGAGACACTGTCACCTCTCCCCTACCCTCCCCCCCTCTTTCCCATCCTATTCGAGTCGTGAATGCTTCGCGGGGAGAACGATTGCTATTAAGTTTGAACTTTAATAGTGAACCACACCATGGTGCAGAACGACTCTCTCGCAGCATCTGCCACTGGAGATGGTTGATCATGGCTCTGAGCACTATGGGACTTAAGTTCTGAGGTCATCAGTCCCCTAGAACTTAGAACTACTTAAACCTAACTAACCTAAGGACATCACACATATCCATGCCCGAGGCAGGATTCGAACCTGCGACCGTAGCAGTCGCGCGGTTCCGGACTGTAGCGCCTAGAACCGCTCGGCCACTCTGGCCGGTGGTTGATCATGCCTGTGGCACTTTCGTGCTAACTAAATGAATCTGTAATGAAATGCACTGCTCTTCTTCGGATATTCGTTATTTCCTTTATCAATCCTATGTGGTAGACATCCTGTTCTGGGGAGCACTATTCAAATTTTGTCGAAACAGAGTTTTGCAAGCTACCTTCTTTGTTGATGGACAACATTTCCTGACGACTCTTCCAATGAGTCTCAGTCACAATTCTTCTGTCTATGTATACACAGTAGGTTACATTTGAAAGTTGAGTGTCAAATGCCACTCCCTGCACCAAGCATCGAGCCTCTACAGGTCTTCCTGGATATCTCTACAATTTCCTAGCGTCGCGACGTCTCCGTATACAACATCATCATCAACGAAAAGCCTCATTGGAATTTCAACGTTGTCGACCATTTCATTTATGGACATATAACTCTCCCTTCGAACGCGCTCCTAGTTTATCCTTAGGGTTAAGAATGACTTGCTGTGTTATGTTTGTAAGAATTCTTCAATCCAGTCACACAGTTGGTCTGATATTTCCTGCGCTCTTATTTTGTTCATTAGGTGGCAGTGTGGAACTGTATCGAATGCTTTACGGAAGCCAGAGGACATGGTCTATCTGGGCGCCGGTATCCACTAGCTGCTGAGTCTCGAGGACGAACACAGCCAGCTGAGCTTCACATGCTCCTTGTTTTCCTGCAAATAGGATTTTCGGACAACACAAATACCATAACACGCCCATGTATAAAACATGTTTCAAAATTCTACAACCAACCGACGCCAGTTTTGTGGGTCTGTTCTACGACCCACCTTCAAAACGGAATTGACCTGTGCTTTTTTTTCCAATGACCAGGAACACTTCGCCCGTCCAAAGACCTACGGTACCCTGCCCTGCGGAACTGTGCATTGTATGGCGACGTCTGCATATTATAAGAACCTCCTTTTGATTCCAGCTTTGCAAGAACGCAACTGAATTCTCACCATTATTTTCATGGAACATAGGACGACACTAGATGTCACTTGCCAGGTGAAAGATTTGCTTCTAGAAACCTTCGGTAACCACCACGTCATCTACAGGCAATTTCAAGATATGAGGCCTTCCACAATCCCCTAAGTGCATACAAGTGACATCTAACTGAGGGATATTGGAAACATGGTGTCTTTCAGGCATGTATCCGGACTCTTTCTGATTTAAAGGATAACACACAATACATATCACTCTGATTATACTGAATGTGCTGTGAGAAACTGTCGACCATGCCGTGTTACGGATGTAGCATGTTGTTGAGTCAGGAGACCGTAATGAACACATGTTTTAACTTGACTATATCCTAATAAGTGTGCCATAGCGACTGTTATCATGTGTTTGATCGTTCGTACCCTTCATCTGCACCCATACTACATTCTGACTGTTTGCAGCGCCGTATTTTCACCTGGTGGCAGAAAGTGGAACTATTATTTTTCTGCACACTCCGCGAACACGCCGATCAATGGACGATCCTACGATGTTTCATCATCCTGCGATGTATACAGCCCGCACTGCAGCACCCGGGGCACTGTCAGTTTAATCACAACCACCCAGCATATGTCTCCATACTCTTCGTTCATTTCCATCACAAACTGTTTCAATGGACAACATAGTAACGCATGTGACTTCAGAAAATATGCTACTCGTGCCACCAATTCCCTCATGTGTTCAACACCTGCATATTTAACACAAAGTACATCTTGCTGTACAGAACAATGAATCCCGTTATAATTTTTAGGTCTGTCACTGTGAACTATCTTTGTATTCTTTCTGCATGGTGCTGTAATGCTGTTTTAATGCTGTTTCATACAAATTTGCGGTACCTGTCGATTATACGACTACATAGTAGATAACTGAGAGTTCTCATCCACCTCCTGCGTGATTCCCATTAATTCTTAAAGGATTGATATGATAGATAGCTGCCTCATTTTGCGGAAAAAGCTACTGGATCCATGTACTTCATTTATACCACGAACAAATAGTGAAGGATATATAGGGCTTACAGCACGGTTCTGCCGAACTGAAGAAAATTGTACCGACCTCAATAAGCTGCACCAAATGCTGCAAGAAAGTGTCGCATCACACTGCTACATAAAATGTCACGATATATCGAGAAGGATAGAGCAAATCCGAGACTGCAAGGACCACACTCAGACAGCACATTGTGTATGTGTGAAGTTTAGCACGCCTTGGCGACCCTGGTGTACTGATGCCAACCAAGGTGATATAATAGCTATCCTACGGCATACCCACCCTAAAAGCTACTTAACCCTTGATCTTGTATTAGAATTTACCAATCTACTGGGATGCATTATTGTAGAAATTCTTGATCCGACCGAAAGTGATCACTTCTCCATGGTAGTCACTATCTCCTACATAGCACCTGTATTCCCACTCTGAACATCAGCCCAAAATGTATCCAATATTACTTCTACACAAACGGAAAGACCTACTTTCAATACACAGAAAAGCAAATAAGAAGCCGTCTCGTAACGTTTGAACAACCGGATGACATCCCTAATGCCTCTTCCTTCCTTCAGCAACATTCCACGCCTCATCGCAACCAAACCTGTCTGTTCTCACTGCCCCAAATTCCCTGTGCTATTCCTCCTCCGTTTGTGCTGTCGACTGTACCTCTATTTTCTGGAGGCTCATGAACGACATGCGCTCACACATTAGCAGCAAATGCAGCGACACACTAGAAATGTTATCAATGAAAAGAACTTCCAGAACTGAAGACCAATCTGTACCAACCTCAACACTATACTGCCGCGTGAGTTAACGAGCAATTCGCTCTCATTTAAGTATATGACCGAAAGGGTAAACCTTCAGGAATTGTGAAATGAACCCTGTCATCCAGGACCGTGTGCCACGAAGGGCGCAGATTACCACGAGATGGGGAAACTCACAGACGTCTATTGTCTGTTGAGGCCTAAGCGCTGTAGTGTGCGAATGAGACAGACGAGAACCTACATCGTAGGGAAACCCAGTAGAAGGCGTTTGTGGCCAGGGAGACGTAGCAGTGTTAAATATGGCGGACCTAAGATCGGCCATAAAAGGAAACATTTGTGGGAACTACTTAATTCTGTAGTAATTCAGGGAATTAAGCCACAGTAATTTTAATCTGCCATCCTCAATAAATTTTCGTGGTGATCCCAATAAAACTTGAATATTGATCATATCTACAGTAGTTTAGGATTTACTGCTAAAGTGAAATTAACAAGTTTTGTAACAAAGACCTGAACGCTAAAATCTGAACGCTTTGGTCGATCTTAACGATCAACGTTTCATATACAGGGTGTGAGAAAAAGGCACGGCCAAATTTTCAGGAAACATTCCACACACACAAAGAAAGAAAATATGTTACGTGGACATGTGTCCGGAAACGCTTACTTTCCATGTTAGAGCTCATTTTATTACTTCTCTTCAAATCACATTAATCATGGAATGGAAACACACAGCTACAGAACGTACCGGCGTGACTTCAAACACTTTGTTACAGGAAATGTTCAAAATGTCCTCCGTTAGCGAGGATACATGCATCCTCCCACGGTCGCATGGATTCCCTGATGCTCTGATGCAGCCCTGGAGAATGGCGTAGTGTATCACAGCCGTCCACAATACGAGCACGAAGAGTCTCTACATTTGATGCCGGGGTTGCATAGACAAGAGCTTTCAAATGCCCCCATAAATGAAAGTCAAAAGGGTTGAGGACAGGAGAGCGTGGAGGCCATGGAATTGGTCCGCCTCTACTAATCCATCGGTCACCGAATCTGTTGTTGAGAAGCGTACGAACACTTCGAATGAAATGTGCATGAGCTCCATCGCATATGACCCACATGTTGTGTCGTACTTGTAAAGGCACATATTCTAGCAGCACAGGTAGAGTATCCCGTATGGAATCATGATAACGTGCTCCATTGAGCGTAGGTGGAAGAACATGGGGCCAATCAAGACTTCACCAATAATGCCTGCCCAAACGTTCACAGAAAATCTGTGTTGATGACGTGATTGCACAATTGCGTGCGGATTCTCGTCAGCCCACACATGTTGATTGTGAAAATTTACAATTTGATCACGTTGGAATGAAGGCTCATCTGTAAAGAGAACATTTGCACTGAAATGAAGATTGACAAATTGTTGGATGAACCATTCGCAGAAGTGTACCCGTGGAGGCCAATCAGCTGCTGATAGTGCCTGCACACGCTGTACATGGTACGGAAACAACTGGTTCTTCCGAAGCACTCTCCATACAGTGACGTGGTCGACGTTACCTTGTACAGCAGCAACGTCTCTGACGCTGACATTAGGGTTATCGTCAACTGCACGAAGAATTGCCTCGTCCATTGCAGGTGTCCTCATCGTTCTAGGTCTTCCCCAGTCGCGAGTCATAGGCTGGAATGTTCCGTGCTCCCTAAGACGCCAATCAATTGCTTCGAATGTCTTCGGGACACCTTCGTTCTGGAAATCTGTCGCGACTCCGCATTTGTAAACATTGCACTGACTGCAAAACCACGTTCGTGATGAACACTATCCTGTTGATGCTACATACTGATGTGCTTGATGCTAGTACTGTAGAGCAATGAGTCGCATGTCAACACAAGCACCGAAGTCAACATTACCTTCCTTCTATTGGGCCAACTGGGGGTGAATCGAGGAAGCACAGTACATACTGACGAAACTAAAATGAGCTCTAACATGGAAATTAAGCGTTTCTGGATACATGTCCACTTAACATCTTTTCTTTATTTGTGTGTGAGGAATGTTTCCTGAAAGTTTGGCCGTACCTTTTTGTAACACCCTGTAGAAACGCATCAATAAAATGACAAACGTAGGAAATATCAACTCTGTAACTTAATTTGTTTAATAGATATAGTAAATTTAAATTATCAGTATTTTCAGTTAAGCATCAGATCATCATTTCCTCCACACAAAACACACTGACCGGTGACACCTTATTGAGTCATTAGGTAATAGAATATTTGTTGTAAAGTTTAGTGGATAATAGTTACTTTTGTTCTTTATTTATTTATCATAAAGCATATTGCTGCAAGGCTACTGGCTGTGGCATTCAACGCTAAGAAGGAAACTGAATTGGTTTTATGTAAAAGAATTTAACGTTTATTATGTAATGGATATTATCGTTACTTTACTTAGAACGTGAAAGTGGCCAAGCTCTGATTATTTAAATATGTTAAAATGTAAAATAATGTAGAATAAGCTGTAGTCAATCAGATGGACGGCTTCAGGAAAGGGAGCTGCACTAGTCAGTTGAGCGAGGATATTCGAAGCGGGGGAAACGCGGCCGGGGACAGGCAGAGGGACAGTGCTAGTGTGCTAGTGCAGACTCGAAAGCGAAAGCGAACAGTTCTGCTGGAGACACTAAAGTGGACAGTTCGAATTGAGATGCGAAAGGAGACAGTTGGTCTTTAGGCAGCTGGGAAGTGAAACGACTTAGAAAATTTCGCTTTGTGTGGTATGCCGGGACTTTGTCTCGGAGCGGTGAGCAGCAGCGCACCTGAAGTGAACTCTAACTTTTCGTGTATATGACGAAGTGGAGTATCGGGCTTGTGTTTCGCGATAATACTGTAAGTGATCGAACTGTGTCAAATGTATATTTGCTCGAGTGTAAGAGTAACTCTAAATACGACCACTTTCGCTATCAGTTTGCTTTCTGAATAAACATTATTCTAACCAAATAGCAACTGTGTGGCCTACATCATTTATGGGTCGTAAATTTAGCTCTCGATATTATTATTACTGTTATTATACGTTATTTTAACTTTGTATTTTGCAAACTTGCCATAAGGTAGACAATTTAACCAAATGGTCAAAAGTGTCTAATTTAGGGCGTTTAATGCGATATGTGGCGTTCAACGCCTAGACGAGTTTGACGGAAACCGCATGTGAGCCCGGACATCTTTGGGATGTTACCTTGCAACCGATAAATTACATAAGTACTGATAAGCCTTTCACCACACCATTAGCAACAAACCTATTCCCTACTTCCCATTACTACAAAATTATCAGCCACTCCCTAAGAACCTACGTAAAACTAGGCGCTGGTACCTAAAACAGTTTTTATTTTCGATGCAAATCATCTAGACGAACTTGAACGGATCGAGTCATCTAGTTATTGGCCTTGACTTGTATCTGAAGACAAGAAGTCATAGGTGCGTCCAGCAATTCTGCAAGGTTGGATGGTGGAAAACGTCCAGAGGCCCATTGCGTTTCTTGACTTTGTCCTTCGAAATACCAAGCTATACGAGAAATCTCAGTTACGTCTAGGAGACAAATTATTTGCAATATAATAGCATTGATTAGTGGGGAAACGTTTATCAGCGTACTAGGACAATTCGCTTTTGCCTGTGACACAGGCTTAAGGTATTCACTATTTCAACGCGAATAATACATGCACCGTAGCAGCATAACTGAAGCAGGGAAGATTTCAAGCCCGCTGCTGTCAGCACACTTACTTTTCCCTCAGTTTCTCTTAAAATTTCACAGAAATCGCCGCAAAGGCAAACAGGAAAACAACACAAAGCAGTATAACTCTAACGTCACACCAAAATCAAAACACTTTGCGAGCACTACATCCGTCTGCACCATACACTAGATGCATGTCTGAAAGATCCTGTACTGAGTAATGCTCCTTCTTTGACAACCAATGATGAACTCCATAGCGGACACCTCAGATAATTGTGTATTATTCAAAAAATAGTTCCACCGGCGCCGATACTAAATTTCCGAACGTTGGTTCCTCAAAAGACTCTATTTACTTTTCTCTAACTTCTCTATAATTTTGCCTCTGACGGTTTAGGACCACCTCTTTATTGACAGAAAGCTGAGGTGCGAATATTTCAGACAATATGAGCTTTGCGAAATAATTACTCCACTTTCTGTGAGTGAAATTAAATGAAGTTAAGTTCTATATGACTTGGACACTGCTACTCTATCGAGAAAACACACAGCAGTGCGACATTTTAAGACTCAGTGTGCTTATTTGTACACAATGAAGTATAACTGTGATTCGATGAAGTGCTACTTATTTTAAACTATAGTAAAGTCAAAGGAGAGTGAAATGTTCTAAGGTCCTCGCTTGGTATTATCAACTGATTACCTGTGACAGTAAGTCTGGATATCTCCAGAATTAAAAGGTTAATGCCATCTGATATACTACGTTTAAATCCATGGATGAAATTAGTAATAAAATCTGACTGCAAAGAGCCTGTATAAAATTTTCTAGGCAATGAACACTTTGTGACACAACGATTAATTGGCACAGCAAAGGGAAACTACATCGACATGAACCAATATAATAAAAACAAATATCTCACCTTGGGTGAAAAATGTGCAAAATAAAGTGACTTACAACCATGCACAGTATTGCGTGCTTGTTGACTCAATCTGTTATAATAGCTCACAATTCCACCACACCAAATAATCGTACTTTATGTAGAATGATGGACAACTACTTTGATAACTGCGTCATCGTCAACATCTGCTTCCCTGCTGAAAGATCACGCATAGAAACGCAAAGTATAACATCACAGCGATTGAATCTAGCTTCCATATTAATTGCAGTGAGACATCTGTAATATTCTAGCAATTGAAGAAGACAAATTATACGTTTGGCAGCGAGTGATTGTATGCTGGCTGCTGAGCAGAAGTCGACGTAAACTCTATTAACTAGGAGAGTGATTGGAAAGGAAAAATTGCTTTGAAAGAACGTTTGAATATAAACCAATATAATTGTATCCAAAGTGAGTTAAATCACTGTAGCACACGTAACGTTATTGCTCAAGAACCATATGGGACACAGTGTTGCAACACGCGAGAAAAATTAAACTAAGCAAAATCTATACGAATCCCAAAACAATTGCAAAGGTACATTGCTAGGGAATGTGACAGACTTAAATGTTCAGCAACTCAGACGAATTAGAAACAAAGAGATTTTGTACCAAGCAGTGAAACCTACTCTTCTCACTAAAGCACAGAGAACAGATCTCTATATGTGAGCCGTGACTCAAGCCATGAAAGTTTCCGTGAAATTCTCTATATTCGATTCCTCAGCTTCGGGCCGCAAACCAAGAAAATAGTTACCATGAACTAAGTGATTCCCGTGAAAGAATAGCAAATTCGTGCTACAAAATTGCCTAGGATGCACACCGTCAAAGGAAGTCTTACCACACTGCAAAACAGCGAACAGGCAGGGGCTCCATCAGAATGCAAAACAAGACTTACCCAAAGCACGTTAGAATATAAATGTGCTTCTTCAAATTTTCAGCCCAGGATCCCAATAGGCGAGCTGTGACCTGGTTGGTCAGCTCAGCCGTAACTCAGAGACTACTTCCTGAACACATCATAGACACACCCAAAGATCAACTTGGTGCATAATTGCATCTTTACAGATGCCCTGCGTTAACCACCAAGCGAAGTAACTGAATAGTGGAAGTTGTAGACTAAATAGTGAAAGTAGCTAACGTAACAGCCAACGGTCAGAGTAAATGCAGGAACAAAGGATGGAACACTAAGTTGCAACAGGAACATACTCAAAACTGAAAAGATCAGCACACAGCAAGGGGAAACTGTAAGAACGTGAATCCCATCGAAAACATGCCTGCTGACAAAAGAAGAGCGTTGCACAAATCATAAGAGTTATTTTTTAGTTCATCAAGTTGTGAGTCACGAAGGATACTTAAGTATGGTTTCTAAACATTTGGTTTTTATTTTTATTTTATTTATTTATTTTTACTGGTAATGTAGCCTCATTGCTCTGTCAAAACGTATCCAATTCTTCAGTTGTCCGCTTTTATCACCAGTTATGAAGGTTAGTTATGCGAACACATATTATTATTGGTGTGCAGTGGCTATGAATGTTTAGAGACGGGTATGATACAGTGGGAACGAGCAGATTCAGATCTGTGATGATGTTTTCGAGATTTAATAGACCATTTATTCTTCGAATCTCATTTACATCACTTTTGTGAGTATGTTCTTGTTTGTGTTAATGGATACCCTTAATTTAGTATTATAACCATCATCTTTTTTATCACGTAGACACATGTTCGCGCTTCTTAGCCGTTTGCTATGAGAAGTGTAAATCTAACGAATTTTTGTTAGCTGTATACTTATTCTTTTCCAGTACTAATATCTGAAGCAACCTGAAACATTTCACATCAGGAGGCCTGCTCATTCCAATTTTCACCTCGGACAATTCTGCGGATTAACATCCTGAGAGCACAGATTAAGTAATGAAACAGGTCCTGATGAGAAACGGTAGCAGTACTACACTCTGTTTGTTTTTCCATTTCTTTTCTGACGCACGTTTAGACAATTCCCATGCTCACGGACATTCATATACATCGTCCGGAGTTCCTCTGAATTTTATTTAACGCTTGTTCCTCCAGAAACGTCGTTTCTTTGTAACTTAGTGACCTATTCAGACAACGGCTATCTTACAGTGTCCTTGGCTCACGAATATGGAGAGACTGTTCGCTGCTTTTTTCAATCCCATTCCCCTCTTGATGAGGTCAGCTGGTAATGTTAGACGACGTGAACAGCTGAAATTACTCTTTGAGTCTCATTCTGTTCCACGGATAAGTTGTAGTAATTTTACGTGTCTTCACTATGATTCTTACTATGAGTTCACTGTACAAGAATATAAAAAAGTGACGTTACAACGGGTCTGTTTTAATATTTTAAATGTCTTTTAGCGAAGCCTTGTGGTACATCAATTTTAAGTGAGCTTTTAAAGTTCTTTCTCTCGTTATATTTAGTGTGTCGTAAACATGAATTATTTAGCGTCACGGTCGCCAGAATATATAAAATTTCGTGAAAATACCTCGCGGCATTACAGTGCCTACCATCAGTTTTGAGTACTATGTTCATTTAGGTAATTATTTGTTATAGTATCTTACGCTCCTGTTCTTCATTCGCAGACCCAAGATCGAATTCCATGCCTTCAGGTAGACTCGACAAAGCATCGACAAAATGGTAGTGCCTCCCTTGAACACATACTACTCTCAAGCTATACTCTTGAAGTGCTAAGGTCCATCGAGAGAGTCTTGCATGATGTAACTTGCATTGTTGAAGAAAAGTCAACGCTTCGTAGTAGCAGTGAAGAGTCGTTCTTGCTAGGCACAGATAATAATGGAATTTACGGAATGCCCACACCACCCACCGCCAGTGCTTCTAATTCCGTCCTAGTGTACGATCTCTCGCAACACCATAAAACTCTACTCGCAAACGCGATGGGGTTAAAGGTTGGTTGTCCCTCAATATTCTTGATCTGGACCAAGCACGATCCCAGTCCAATGGTTTATGAGTGAGACATCAATCCAAATTCAAGGTTCATATCAGGATGGTGCAGTAGTCTTGCATTTACAAAAGTAATCTTGATATTCTGAAAAGCAGTTTGACATTCTCGCGTCCACCTCCACGGTACATTCTTCTTCAATAACTGATGCGGCACCTCCGCATTCATGGATTGATCTTCAATGAAACGACGAAAGAATTACGTGAGGCCGAGATAAGATTTCAACTGTTTCTTATTCCATGGAGCAGGAAAATTCTTTATTGCACTGATCTTAGCTGCGTCGGGTAATATTCCTTTGTCGTGTATCATGTGTCCGAGGAACTTGATCTGGTCGAGTGCGAAGTGAGATTTTTGTAGGTTCACAGTGATTCCTGAGCTTTAAAAAGTTATAAGGACTCTGGATAACAGTATGTAGTCTTTCCATGTACGGAATAGTAAATGGTTCAACAAGACTTCATTTTAGCATGTGTTGAACTTCTTCGTCTACCGGGTGTTTCAACTTCCATGGTGTAGGATAAAAACTGTGGCAATACGTAGTGTGTGCATATACGTCCAGCTTGCATTCGTAGCCACTGACGCCACTAGGGTTCTCGTCAATAAGTTGCACCTTCTTGGGTAAGAGATCTGATAGTTGATTTCATTGACAGTTATCCAAGCAAGTTGACTCTGCTGTTTTTCTTACTATTTCATCGATCAAGGTAAAAATTGTGCTACAGTGATCCTCTGAAGCTATTCTGTGTTCCTTAAAGTAACGTATAAGTATGCCATGAGTGCATTATTCCCTGATCAAATCTACAACTACTATATCTCCATTACTCACAAATGAGGCACATCCCCTGGAGAAGTCAAATATCATATCTCTCTCCCAGATTACATCAATTCCAAGGATACCGTCCTCAGTCAGCCGATTTATAACTAGGAACGCCCATTGTATGGGTGCATTTCCTATCCTTAAGTCAATGAGAGTCTGTACCTTAATATTAAGTGCCTTGGTGCCTATCGTATCCACAACTTCACAATTAGTGACCTTGAATATCGGCAGCTTCTGGTATCTCGATAACTGATCATAGAGTGTGCTTGATATTGCGTTTACGATGGGTTGTGTCGAGGATTACCTTCATAACCTTGCAATGAACATCTGCTAATATTGCCGGAATCGGAACTGTTCAATCGTGCGATTCTCATCTGCTTACATCCGCAGTTAATTCCTCACTTAGGTTTTCTCTTGTATTACAGGGAAACATGTTGAAATTGCTTCCAGAGCGCCTCTCAGATCCCTCGACCATTCCTCCAGGGCACGATCCAGTCGTCGTTAGTTTAACTTAGTTGACGTGTTCGGTGTGTCATAGACCATTTCTGTAATTGTGTACAAAAACTGGAATAGGATGTAAGTGCCACAAACTAAAATTTTCAATATTCAAATAAATGTGTCTTAAATATTGGATGACTATAATAATTTTATGAAAAAATATGTGTATATCAAAATACCTCTGCAAAACATGAAAATAGTTTTCTTTATGAATATGTGTAAAGAGAACAAAACTTATATGGAAAAACAAGTAAGTGCCATCCTCTCGTTTTCTGGAAAACGCTGAAAGTCCTTACCAAGTTAGTGAAAAGGAAGTAAGTCAAGGGTTTATGTTAAGAAAAAGGTGGTAAGTCCATTGTAGTTTTGAGAACGTTTAATACCTTTGCATACAATTTTACTCTTTCAGTGCTAGGCTAATATAAAAAAAAGGTATAAAATAAAACTTTGGATGGTGTTTTTAAGCAAAGTTGTTTGCTTTCAGTTTATTCCGCTTCTTCTATCATCGGTAAGTATAATCCGCCTGAAAACCAAAAACTAAATCAGATGTCTAAATTTATTTTGGTGTCTCAGCTATACACATAATATTTTGACTTTTTATTCACTTTCTAAATTCGTTCTGATGCAGTTGATCGTTTTTGACGAAATCAGTTTTATTTTAAAACACCCATATATATGAGAAATCAAATGCAAAGTTATCTGCATTTAGTAATCGAAATAAGCTTACAGTACTGTACTTATTAACCCCAAGCAATCCTATTCCTCATCTTCTTCCTACACCTCAATGTTGCAGGCCTCTTCATCTTTGTTCTCCATCAGGGCTATGAAGAAGTCCTTGTCTTCTTCTTTCTCTATATAATCTATAATTCCCAAAAGATCATTCTTCTTTTCTTGAGAGATTTTGGATTTAAAGTATATCTTTGGCAAGTCTTGAATATCCGGACATTGTCAAGATTAGTATCTTTCTTTAAAACATCAACATTTTTCCAAACTACTATAACATCACCTTCAAGACCCAAAACTGATGCCACTTTCACTGTGCTAGGATTCTTGTGCGAAATGCGGAAGTGGGAACTTTTACTTATAGCCAAATCTTTTGTATTTAGGTAGTCTTTAGAAAGGCCTTTAAAATCTATGAAGTCATCAGTATTCATAGATGCTACAGTAAAAGGTGCTGTCAATTTTGCACTTGCAACTAACTCTTCAAGATCTTTAGGTGTTATCGCTTTCACAGCTTTGCGTTTTTTCTCAATCACCCCAAATTCAAGGTCACAGCTCATGTAGCTGTGTCCACTACAAGATATTTCACATCAATCGAACGATAAATTCCTTCGTGGACTAAATAAAATACAGACATTAACATCACCTGGTTTTTGTTTTGTGCTCCGCAATTATCGCACCATAACACAAGCCTTTTACGAGGGAAATGGCCTTCAGTAGAAGCAACTCTGAACAGACAAGAAGCTATTTTTTTAGCGGTACGGCCTCCAATCCCTTCATGCCACATACACATATATGCAGAGCCATTGTCTCCAACATGTATTCCAAGATTGTAGCAAGATAGCTGTGTACAATAAAACATAGTGCTATGTGTAAGCATTGGAACAAACATAACTTGTTGTAGGTCCATGCATAAGGTTCTATAAGAAGCCGTTCGAAGGTGTGAAGATGTAATATCTTGTTTCATAGACTTACGAGCCTTTTCTCATTTTCGGTGATGGAACTCTTGCTGGGCTTTTACTTCCTGTTTTGCCTTTTCGCTGGTCGTGGATTGCAACTTTGCCTTCGAAAAGTCACACTTTTTGTAGGTATCAACTGCAAGAGCTTTAAATTTTAGGTTTGGAAAATCTTGTTTTAACGCTTTTTCGTAAAAACTGTATGTAATTTCACTTGCAGGATTTCGTTTTTTAAAAGCCACTTACGTTCGCTGTTTATTTAAAGCAGGTGACAGAAACTCATTACTTGATTTTTTCGGCTGTAGTGGCTGTTGCATCTGGGGAATGAGTTTATATGATATCTTAGAAGATTTCGATCATCTTCTGTAAATTTAAACTTGTATGCATTTGATGCAGGTGTTTTCCCTCTTTTGTCCTCAAAAACCAAGCAACCTGAATTCTTTTTTGTTTGTAAAACAATCACTTTCCTTTCAGATACAGAAAAAATTTCTTTGAAGGTTTTTTGCACACTTGTACTTTTCCCTGTACCATCGGGCATGTTGTAAGCAAAAGTAGAAGTCCGCCTACTCTCTGATGCACTTCCAAACGTCTCATGACGTCTGCGACCCATAGGTAGCATTTGAATATGATTCAACAAAGATGTTCCTTGGCCTTCTTCATCAACTTTATAAAACTCCGAAAACAATGACTGTTTTTGTTCACTGCTTATGTTTTTACACTTGTACTTACAGGAGCAGCTTGCCTGTTCTGCTGGTGGCTCTATTGCAGGTATCTCTTCCCCACGACTGTTAGTGTACGGCTGGCTCGTTTCTCTTGCTTCACGTCTCTTACGAACAATCACCTTCTCCCTAACAGGATTTTCTATTTTCTGGTTGGTACAGTAAACACACAACCGAAGAACACTCTAAAACACACACGTGAAACGACCGAAATCACTGCCGTGTCAACCTACTGTCACCAGCAAAAGCAATTCTGTAGCTGAGGCACATACATCATGGCAGTGGCAATTACATCCCTTCCCATCTCAGCCCCACTACCGCTTGCACAGTGCTATCTTCAAACTGCTCTTCAAGCTGGTAGAAATTTTTCTGTCACTTGCAACCTTTCTCGTTTCATTACGCTTGGCTTATACAACCGTTTTCACTATACAAGTCATTTTTTTAAAATTTTTGACACTTAAATCCTTTTCCATTTCTTGTACTCAGTTACTGGTGGGTTATTACGCCAGTCATTACTTGAATGATTTTGCTTGTTTTGTGGGTTAGACGGGTTATTCTGATTCCATGCTGCTTGAGTTTGATCGTGGTTTTGGTTAAATCTGTGATTGGAAACTGCTACGTAACATTGCCTGTTTGGTCCATCCCTGGGGACACCGCTTTGTAGCAGGCACATAAAATGCGGGGCGGGAGGGCTTGCGTGCTTCCGTGAAGTAGAGAGCTGCGCCGGCGACAGCGTGGCTACTGGCATGGTCACCCAAGCCGAATTGTCTCAACTGAGGAGCCAGACGGAGTGTGTTCCACAACCTAGGGCAGGGAGGGTTCCAGAGACGTAGTGAAGCCAGCTTCCCTAGGGGAGTAAACCTAATAGAAATCCTGGTCCTTCAGGTTGGGCTTTGGCTCGAGGCTAACACCCTCTTCCTGCAAAAAAAAGTAAAGCTACGAAAACTCAAAGAGCAGAAGCCAGACGGATTAATAGACGACTACAAGGCATGGATTTTTGACAACGAATGGTAAAAAAGTTGAAGAATGATCCTCGAATTGGTACCTGGAATGTTCGATCTTTATATAGCGCAGGCTCTCTAAACACGTCATTAGACCACTGGTGGAAGCTAACGGAGAGCATTATTGCGATCCAAGAAATTCGATGAACAGGGAGAGGGGTACAGGAAAGGAAAGACTGCAGTATGTTCTGTAGCTGTGATGATAACAGACTTGAGTTTAGTACAGGCATTTGGCCATGAATTTTACACCCATTAATCCATGGCTATCGGTAATTAGAATTCAAGGAATATTCTTTAATTATATTATAATTAATGGACATGCACCAACAGAAGAATCTACTGAAGACCTAAGAGATGATTTCTGTGACGTCTTTGAAAAAGCTTATGATAAGTGTCAAAAGAATGGCATCAAGATAGTGCTGGAGGATTTTAATGCACCATTTGGAAGAGAAGGCATGTTACAGCCCATAATTGGTGACCATAGTAAACATGGATGGACTAATGCTAATGGAATAAGATTGATCTTCTTCGCAGCCTCCCGGAATATGATAGTGAGATCTACTAGGTTTCCCCATAAGGAGATACGCAAGGGCACATGGAAGTCACCTGATGGTGGAACCATTAATCAAATTGATCATGTACTGATAGACCAGAGGCATAAATCTAACTCATTGGATGTTCGAAGGTTTCGTGGCCCTAATGTGGATTTTCTTGTAATGGCAAAGATACGAGCGAGGATATCAAATGCTTAGAAAGAAAGACATACTAGGAAAGAACGGTACAATATTACAGTACTGCAGTTAACAGAAACTTACGAATCGTACTGTCAGAAAGTTTTTCAGGTCCTAGAATAAGAACAAGGAACAATGCGAGACAGTAATGACATAGAACAAAAATGGCTGACTGTAAAAAGAACTATAGAGATTTCAGCTAAGGAGAGATAATCAATAAGGCCCACATGGTTTTATGAAGAGTGTAAGAGAGTGACTGAAGAAAAGAACACGGCATACCAAAAGATATTACAGGCGAGCTGCCCAAGAAGCTAGTTGGAGGATTACCGAGACAAAAGAAGGGTCGGAAAGATGACACATCGCCGAAAGAAGAGGGAATGGACTAAGGCTGAAATGGAATGTATGGAGTTGTCCAATAAGAAGAACGAAACAAGGAAGTTCTTTATAAAAGCAAACAATGCTAGAAGACAATTTGCTCCAATAACCAGCTTGATTAGAGATGAAGAAGGAAACATAATAAGTGAGAATAAACAAACTCTGGAAAGATGACGAAGATACTTTAATGACCTTCTGAATCGAGAGATAGAGGAAGCAGTGGATATATCTAATGATTGTGAGCAAGGATATTGTGATGAACAGCCACTGGATGGCCAAACATTAGAGGACGTTAAAAAGCTTTAAGGAAACTGAAGAATAACAAGGGCCCCGGCACTGATAACATTCCTGCAGAATTGCTAAAATGTGGAGGAGCAACATTGGAGCAGTCTCTGTTTGAACTTATCACTCTCATATGGGAACAGGAAAGGATACCAGATGAATGGAATGAAGGAATATTATTACCCATACATAAAAAGGGTGGCCGAATGGGGTGTAGAAACGCCTGTGGAATCACCCTCCTGAACCTGGGGTGCAATGTGTTATCCATATTACGTATTTTTGATCGACTACTCCCACAGGTGGATAAAGAAATTGGAATTTACCAAAGCGGATTTTACCGAGGAAGGTCAAGAATAGACCAGATTTTCAACCTACGCCAAATTTTAGATAAAACTGTTGAATATAGAATTGGAACACATCATCTCATCTTTGACTTTAAGGCTGCATACGAAGCATCAATAAAAACCAGTTGTTTAATGCCTTACAGTAGATGGGGATACATGGAAAGTCCCTGCGCATAGTTAAATTGATGATATCTGACGTAAGAAGCTACATTTGAGTTTGAGGAAATTACTCAGACCCCCCCCCCCCCCTGGAAATAAGAAATGGGCTACGTCAAGGAGATGCATTAGTGTGCTTATTGTTTAATGTAGCACTCGAGTAGGTGATTACGGAAGCAGCCCAACAGACCAGAGCCACCATCTTCTACAAGTCAGTGCACACTTTAGGATTTGCAGATGACGTAGACGTCATAGCACGGAGAGTACCACCACTGAAAGCTTTTACATCAGCAAGTAAGAAGTTGAGTCTTATGATAAATGAAGGTAAAACTAAATACATCGCCTGTGGGTAAGCATACCAACACAACATGTCGTCAACTTTCAGTGTGAATGGATACACATCTGAAAGAGTTGATAGCTTCAAGTATCTTGGTTCCACAGTCACTTGCTTTAATGACATCTCAACTGAAATTAAGATAAGGCTGAAATCAGCTGCCAGCCGTGGCGGCCGAGCGGTTCTAGGCGCTACAGTCTGGAACCGCGCGACCGCTACTATCGCAGTTTCGAATCCTGCCTCGGGCATGGTTGTGTTTGATGTCCTTAGGTTAGTTAGGTTTAAGTAGTTCTAAGTTCTAGGGGACTGATGACCTCAGAAGTTAAGTCCCATAGTGCTCAGAGCCATTTGAACCATTTGACATCAGCAAATAAGGCATATTTCGCCTTGAGTAATTTATTCCGGTCAAGATTCCTCAGCCACCCAACAAAATTCACTACTTATAAAACCCTTGTTAGACCAGCTCTCACTTATGCTTCGGAAACATGGCCCTTGACGGAAATACCAAATCAGGATTTGAGAGGAAAGTTTTGAGGAAAATAATTTCCCCTGTGTATGACAGAGAGCTAGATACAATGCAGAACTGTATACTATATAAGACGATGCTCCTGTAACAAAAATCATACGATCAGGAAGGATAAGATGCGCAGTTCATGTGGCAAGAATGGAAGAGTCGGATGTAATAAAGAAGATTCTCTTTGGTAATCCAGGAGGATAAAGAGGGAGAGGTCGACCTCGAGCAAGGTGGCTGGATGGATTCGAGGAAGACCTAAGGAAGCTCGGATGCAGAAACTAGAGGAGCGTAGCATGTGACCGTGATGGATGGCGGAAGCTCGTTGGGAAAGCCAAGGTTCATCGTGGACTGTAGCGAAACAGAAGAAGAAGAACTGTCCGTTTGGGAGGCCTTTTTTGGATTATGAGTTCCACGAAGAACATAAATACCTATGTGTCTCCTCGCGCATGTTTCTAAAGATTTTGTGCATGACAAACGATCTTTCCCATTTTTCTGCGGCACTCTTGTTTTCAGTCTTTATTATACACCAAATTTATTTTATAGCATATACCTCTACTCCCTTAATTACATATTTTTCTTAAACGTTATTGTTAAGCGGTTTCAAACATTTTATTTGTAAGAATATGGTGGCATTGCATTTTATTATCAACTTTTTGCAGTGAACTGTTGAATATTTAGGATCCCATGATGTCGATAAAAATGTCCCAGTTATATGCAAAAACCTACATTTCCCATGTAGCACAAAATGTGCCTTCTATACACATGTTACGGCAGTGTATGCGTTTGCCAGCACTGTCACAGATGTTTCGAGAGTAAGGGTCACCATTAGCATATCTATGCTGAACAACGTGGTATTACATGAAAACCATTTGTTGAACATCAACATATATCGTTAATTGTTGTCTCCTCAATAGAAAAAATCACAAAGCGCATAAGATATGCCCCTGAGAAACTGATATCGATACCACAAGGCAGTGCACTCATCAGCTCAGCGTCTAGCTACCACCTCCATCTGACGATGAGCCTGCATTGGCTCGAAAACGTATTTATAGTTGAATAAATCGTATCAAAAAACTAAAAAAGCGACTGGTTGCATATTTATTACCAGATAAATCACCAGTTTAAATCACAGTCGCACTTCCTCATCCACAATGGATATACTCAAATTTCATGGCACATATTGTCAAATTCGCTATATGTATTCTTACAGATGTACATGTTTTGTATTGTTCCCAATGAACTAACCGTTTACGAAGAGTCTGGTTATCTTTCTGTCCTTTCTGAAGCAATTAGGAAAAACAGTCGGAACAGTTCTAATCTCCTTCAAGAACGCAATGTCTGCCATAAGTCTTTTTAATGTTCAACTTTCGCTTCATACATATACCATTCAATACCCTGAGGCATTCTGATTTACTTCTCCTTTTCAGCTCTTTAAGAATCTCTCCGTGACAGCTTTCCTTACTCACCTTGGCCGCCGCTCCACTTTTTGTGACAGTTTTAGAACAACCCGCATTCCGCAAGGGGATCGAAGTTCTTCTCGAGTCAGTTCCATTTTACGGAGTGGAACTGACTAGTGGAGCGAGGTAAGACAAGAATAAGTACCGACTCTTAACCATTTCATCAGGAGCAGGTAGAGCAGAGTAGCATCTTCTAAATATTCTTGTGTGCCTAAAGATCAGAAGTTAAAGTGGTAAAAACACATTGCGCAGCTTTTTAAGCTAGAATATATGGCAACATTAGCAATCCACGTCGTTTCCTATCTCTGAGACAAATCATTTAATAACTGACCATATTTTTATCAACTTTCATTCGCAAATGTGTTGTGAATAATATTTAGTAGCACACCCTTTAGAAAGTTTTCATTATGCATACTGCATACTGCAGAACTAGTGAGTGAAAGTCATGTATAACATTCTTTTAACTGCTGCATCTCAGTAGCTGTAAATTTGGACAAAATTAATTGTAAACAGTTCACTGTTAAAAATAATCAAGACGTTTGTAAATAATATCCAAGTAGAAAATACAATCATCGTTACTCTCAACTAAACCATCCAAACAGGGATGAATGACAAAGTTATCTTTTGGAAGAAAACTACTATTACTTAATTTACACACTTACAGTAGATGCTTTACAAAAGAATATTCTATTGACAGCCGTTATTAAATTACCTTTCAATGTTACATATTCTCATTTGTGGGCAATGGAAAGCCTCTGAGCAGAACACTAGGAAATCTGAACAAATAAGAGACTCACGTGATGACACAGTCTGCCAGCACTCACAAAAAGGGAGAGTACATTCAAACAACAACCTAAACAAAATCTACTAAGAGAACAGTCGGGGAGACCTTTACCAATGAGAACAATCTCCCCAAAAAAAGAAGAGAACATCTTGACACTTCTATGTTCCAAATAAACGACAAAAGGATGTACAAAGAAAACCGAACTCCAAGATAACACGTATAAATGGATTTTGACTGTTCTAAATGAGCAGAAACCTCCAAATTATTTAAGAAGGACCGGAAAACTGAAGGCATCCAAAATATCATATTAGACAGAACTACTCTTCCTACCGACGTCCCCCTATTAATGTTTGTGTGGCTTGGCATTACAAGAAAAGACATAACGAATTAAATTTGGACTTTTCATGCAGCCATGCAAGGAAGAGGACCTCACCAGTCGTAATACTAGTGTTTTCTGCCCCGTCAAGATTTTCTCGACGACAATCCTCAACAGAAATACGATGAAATTGAAAGTAAGAACAGTGCAAGCTGGAGTCATATACAATATGCCTTGCCCAGATCAAATCACAACACTCAAGGCCTAAGTGGAAAAAATAGTAGAGTTATAGACAGAAAGAAGGGTAGGAAGAAATTTCCATTTAACGAGGGCGACAAAACACAGATTTCAAATTATCTGACAGGTTCATGTGAAAATTTCATGTTGCGCATGGATGGACAATGTTAAGGAGCATTAAACAACAAGCTTTAGGCAGGTACATGACAAACAAAGTCGTGAGTGATGGAAAAGATCCACTGTGTTCAACAACCATGCCGGCAAGTTGCTAGGAAAGCACAGAGGGCTTCACACTGCAAATTTAAACATAGCAAGAACTCAGAGGCAAACAAAAAGTAAATGAAACCAAATTTAGTACAATGAGAGCCATGTGTGAGTAATGGGACAAAGAGTGTTGGCATATTTTGTTTATATTGGATGCTTACATTCGGGGGCAAGTACACAGTAAGGGGTAAATTAGCCCACCTGCCCTTAATCTGCTGTTCTCCTAAGTGCTTTATGAAACATGGAATTGGTTTATGAGACTTTAGGGGCTGATGAAGACCCCTGGGGATAATCTGTCCTTCTGAGAAGCTTCCATCCCATCATCCCTCCTCTTCCCAATTCATCTGGGGAATTGACATTTTTGTAACCCCTCCTCATTTCAGTTCCGACCCACTTTTCCTCTCCTGGAAAGTCTCTCAGCCCTCTCCTCCCATCCTTCACTTCCCCCTCCCCTCCTCATCCCAAAATTGGCAGGAAAAGGACTCAGCCTGAAGTGAGATATTGGTGTGGAAGGATATCATGAAATGAAATTCAAATCATTGTCAGTTAACACAATGATATACAGTTCATTGAAATTATCATATTCTTTATTTAATCAGTTTACAGGAAACAGGGCTCCTCCCCTTCCCCACTTAGGTAGAACTCATGTCTCTAACCGCCGGCTGGAGTGCACGAGCGGTTCTAGGCGCTTCAGTCTGGATCCGCGCGACCGCTACGGTCGCAGGTTGGAGTCCTGCCTCGGTCATAGATGTGTGTGAAGTCCTTAGGTTAGTTAGGTTTAAGTAGTTCTAAGTTCTAGGGGACTGATGACTTCAGTAGTTAAGTCCCATAGTGCTCAGAGCCATTTGAACCATGTCTCTAACCCCCGCGTCCACTTTCCATAATGCAATAACTGTAAGCACCAAGGAATGGAGTGAAGTTCAATATATTAGCTGGCGTTTTCGGTCAGCTGCACGTATGTTAGCCAGCTGGGCACCAGGCGCACTGCCATCTGTGTCTGTTGGCTGGGCACTGATGCTAACAGGTGGAACAGTGAGTGCTGACAGCTCCATTCGCTGTGGAAGGCTGCAGGCTAATGGCAAGTTGTGAGATCCCTCATTCCAGCGTGTCGCTAGTGTCACCGAGCAGAGGCCAGTGGAACTACCATGAGACTATGTGAGGCACCCATCCTCGGCGTGGTACAGAAAAACCCCTGATGTGGGCTGCACTGCCTGCTAAAGAGAAAGCGCTATCTGAGACCACATAGACCGCTACTTCCGGGAGTCGAGCACACCGATGCCAGTCCGATTTTTTGTGTGCCTACGAACCTGAGGGAAGTGCGTTTCTTCTCATGTCCCCTGAACACAGCATTTTGTGTTCTACATGTACATCTACATCTACATCCATACTCCGCAAGCCACCTGACGGTGTGTGGCGGAGGGTACCCTGAGTACCTCTATCGATTCTCCCTTCTGTTCCAGTCTCGTATTGTTCGTGGAAAGAAGGATTGTCGGTATGCTTCTGTGTGGGCTCTAATCTCTCTGATTTTATCCTCATGATCTCTTCGCGAGATATACGTAGGAGGGAGCAATGTACTGCTTGACTCTTCGGAGAAAGTATGTTCTCGAAACTTTAACAAAAGCCCGTACCGAGCTACTGAGCGTCTCTCCTGCAGAGTCTTCAACTGGAGTTTATCTATCATCTCCGTAACGCTTTCGTGATTATTAAATGATCCTGTAACGAAGCGCGCTGCTCTCTGTTGGATCTTCTCTATCTCTTCTATCAACCCTATCTGGTACGGATCCCACACTGCTGAGCAGTATTCAAGCAATGGGCGAACAAGCGTACTGTAACCTACTTCCTTTGTTTTCGGATTGAATTTCCTTAGGATTCTTCCAATGAATCTCAGTCTGGCATCTGTCTTACCGACGATCAACTTTATATGATCATTCCAATTTAATTCACTCCTAATGCGTACTCCCAGATAATTTATGGAATTAACTTCTTCCAGTTGCTGATCTGCTATTTTGTAGCTAAATGATAAGGGATCTATCTTTCTATGTATTCGCAGCACATTAAACTTGTCTACAATGAGATTCAATTGCCATTCCCTGCACCATGCGTCAAATCGCTGCAGATCCTCCTGCATTTCAGTACAATTTTCCATTGTTACAACCTCTCGATACACCACAGCATCATCTGCAAAAAGCCTCAGTGAACTTCCGATGTCATCCACCAGGTCATTTATGTATATTGTGAATAGCAACGGTCCTATGACACTCCCCTGCGGCACACCTGAAATCACTCTTACTTCGGAAGACTTCTCACCACTGAGAATGACATGCTGCGTTCTGTTATCTAGGAACTCCTCAATCCAATCACACAATTGGTCTGATATTCCATATGCTCTTACTTTGTTCATTAAACGAATGTGGGGAACTGTATCGAACGCCTTGCGGAAGTCAAGAAACACGGCATCTACCTGTGAACCCGTGTCTATTGCCCTCAGAGTCTCGTGGACGAATAGCGCGAGCTGCGTTTCACACGACCGTCTTTTTCGAAACCCATGCTGATTCCTACAGACTAGATTTCTAGTCTCCAGAAAAGTCATTACACTCGAACATAGTACGTGTTCCAAAATTCTACAACTGATCGACGTTAGAGATATAGGTCTATAGTTCTGCACATCCGTTCGACGTCCCTTCTTGAAAACGGGGATGACCTGTGCCCTTTTCCAATCCTTTGGAACGCTACGCTCTTCTAGAGACCTACGGTACACCGCTGCAAGGAGGGGGGCAAGTTCCTTCGCGTACTCTGTGTAAAATCGAACTGGTATCCCATCAGGTCCAGCGGCCTTTCCTCTTTTGAGCGATTTTTATTGTTTGTGTGGGGACATTCCTGTCTCTCTAAAGTTGTTACTTCTACATCTACATCTACATCTACATGGATACGCTGCAAATCACATTTAAGTGCCTGGCAGAGGGTTCATCGATCCACCTTCACAATTCTCTATTATTCCAATTTCGTATAGCCCGCAGGAAGAGTGAACACCTATATCTTTCTGTATGAGCTCTGATTTCCCTTCCTGTTTGTATGAACAACTACATGAACCAACATGTCCAAACATGCAGATGGAGGTTTCCATCCATCCTCAGAATTCTTTGTTCCCATTGGTGAATGGTGAATCATGGAACCTATATAAAGCCCATCCCCATCCCAGCCTTCTCAATCTGCTATCGTCTCTGGCAACATCAGTTTGTCTCCATGCTTACTAGCGTTCCCAGTGTTTATTTGTTTGCTTGCGTGCTATTTGTCTGTGTTTATTGTTCACCTATTGCAAGCTGAAACATACAATCAGCAACAGCAGTGGTGGCAGTGGTAAATGCCCCAGGTGAGGAGAGTTATCAGGAGCGCAAACATTTCAGTCGGTAACTGTACCTTTTTTTCCCACAATTCTTTCACTATGAATTTCGTTATATTGAATACTTGTCTTCTTTTTACTGTTTCATTATATATCCATGAAATACTCGATCAGTTGGAAGCTGAGAGGTAGGAACAACAACAGCAGCATCAGCACCATAAGACACATTTTCTTCTTTATAGTAATCTGTATATACTTAACGTGTTGCTGAGACATTCTTCTCATTAAAAAAATTTCTTTCAAAAATTTCATCTTAGTATGTATGTAATATGCTCTTGTCTGAGGCTTGTTCTTTGTTATTGTAGACGATTTTGGGGAAGAGGAGCAGGGAAGGTAGAAGCTGTGATACCTTCCCCTTCACAACTGTTGTGTAAGTGTATATTCTAAGCAAAAGTCTAGTTTTGCATGTGTAAACGCTTTTTATCTTGAATCAATATATTTATTTTGTAGGTGATTTTGGTGAGCCGGATCGATGGCTGCATGGTGGTTTGAGTGAGAATGATGACATGCCAGACTCGCTAGATAAGATGGAGAGGAAGCTGGTTGATGTGAGGATATGAGGGAGGTCATTCTCAACGACTAGAGGATATGTCACAGAGCCAGAGATATACAGGAAATTTTTATACGCATTCACACTGCTTGCTTGTAATGTGTTCTTGCCTTGCTACAGTAGTAGCAGCAAGTAATGTCTAGAACGTTGTAACTGATATTTTTCATTACTGTTCTTCTTTTAGGCTGTGTCTCACCACCATACATTGTGGCATGGGTACTCGTATAAGGGGCGGCAAAGAAACCACCCACAAGACACAGTACTGTGCGTCACACTCCACCATATAAAATGTCTCTCGTCGATGTGTGCCACAGCAGCTACAGGCGCAGCCGCCTCCACCACCACTGCCCCTGCACCAGCTCCGCTCTGGTGCTCCCTCCAGCAACTGGCTCAGGGTTGTGGCGACCGCCACCTCCACAGATACAGCCTCAGCCCCACTGCTAAAACTGAGGCAATGCACCACCTTCTCCCCCACATTCTCGCCTGAACCTTAAGGTGCATCCACCTCTGTGCTCCTCCATGCAGTCGTTATTATCGTGGCACCCAGCAGCAGCAGCATCGTCAACCAGCTGTAGCTGTAGTAATACTAGAAATTCTTTGGCTAGTGGCAGTTTCGTCCCCAATAGCTTTAGTGAAGGAATTTATATTTGTTTAACGACAGCGCTGTTAGGATACTTGGTGGTTATATATGCATCTGAAGAGTGAATATCGTTCAGTAGGATTTGGAACCAAGCAGACGGCTAATGTGACCCTGTAAGGTTTCTTAAAATGTGCCTTCCTGTTGTTGAAACGGCGCTCCTCAAGGTTGCTAATGATACACCGTCTCCTGCCATTAAATGCTGTGGTGTGCTGTGCACTGAACTGCCACAACCCCTCAAAAAGGCCTCTGGCATTGTTGAGAAAGGACTTCACTATGTTTGCAGGGGGGCGCGCGGGGGTGGAGGGGGGGGGGCGGTTTGATGACGTGATATCGCAGAGCGTATCAGTCACTGAGTGGATTTGTGAGTCCACTTTCAGTGCTGTGTGGGACTGGTTTCCCGAAATGGAAATTAGAGGGTGAGCTAAAACACTCAGTCCAATACAACACCTTGACATCTACTGTAAGTAGGCTGTTTAGATTTTTTTATTTGTAACACCACCTCTGTATGAAAATCACTGGCTTTGCTGTGGGCAGTCTGTAGCTGGTTGGCATTGTTGTAATACTCGCCATTGTAGTGTTGGGCTGTTGGCTGTTAACAGCACGTAGCACTGCGCAGTTGGAGGTGAGCCACCAGCAGTGGTGGATGTGGGGAGAGAGATGGCGGAGTTTTGAAATTTGTAAGAATTGGTGTCATGAACTGATATATATATTATGACTATTATGGTAAATACATTGTTTGTTCTGTATTAAAATCTTTCATTTGCTAACTGTACCTATCAGTAGTTAGTGCCTTCAGTAGTTTGAATCTTTTATTTAGCTGGCAGTAGTGGCGCTCGCTGTATTGCAGTAGCTTGAGTAACGAAGATTTTTGTGAGGTAAGTGATTTGTGAAACGTATAGGTTAATGTTAGTCAGGGCCATTCTTTCGTAGGGATTTTTGGAAGTCAGATTGCGTTGCGCCAAAAATATTGTGTTTCAGTATAAGCACAGTCTTGTAATAATTTTTCAAAGGGGACGTTTCATATGTCGACACTTAGCCGAGGATACCTCACTGGAATCTTCTGATTTTTTCTTGTAGTTTGTGTAATTAGTGTAGATTTTGTTTATTGCTAGCGCGTAATTGTAAAGAGAATCTCCTTTGTAGTTGTAGTCTTTCATTGTTGTACAGTTGTGGCATGCATGTAGAGTTGCACCAAGTATTTCGCAGCTGCGCTTGCAATTAATTAGATATTATTATTAGTGCTACATTAATGTGTTCTATTATTGTGCTCTTCAAATTGTGGTTTTCTGTGTTGTCGTGTGAAATATTGTGACAATAATGGCGTGTGAAAAACGTAATACTAGGCTCCAAAGTAAACTGAGAAATGACAGTGAAGACAATAGCACTGTGTTAGCGCCACCATGTAATGAATTAACTAAGGTTCAAAGTAGTAATTTGGTAATTGTGCATAGGGAAATGGAGCGGGTTGCAAATAATGGTGTAGGCAGTGAAACAATTAGTGAACAGGGAAGCATTATCGATCGATCGGTTGGCAACAGCTCGCCTGAGGAATCCGAAATGACAGGACACAATATTGCAAATACTGTAGATTCAGGTTTTGCGTCCTCACCGTTTTCTCAAATAAGTCAAGACACATTTTCTGTTTTTCAAACTGCGAATATTGCCGGTGCAAATGCATTGCCCAATAGGACTAAGGAACATGTTTCAGACACCAGTGCATTGTTATTACAATTAATGCAACAAATGGGACAAAAGCTTCAAAAGTTAGACAGAATGGAACAAAATCTTCAAAAGTTAGACACAATGGAACAAAATCTTCAAAAGTTAGACACAATGGAACAAAATCTTCAAAAGTTAGACACAACGCTTGAACAAAATCAGAAACAAATGGGACAGAATCTTCAAAAGTTAGACACAATGGAACAAAATCTTCGGAAGTTAGACACCACACTTGAACAAACACGTGAAGATTTAACTACTGAGTTACATAACATTGAATCGAAATGTCAAAAAATCTGTAATGACGTAAAAACACAAATTTGTGAGCATTTCCAACCCATTTTTTCGCGGCATGAAAATGCTTTACCGAATCACGAAGCAGCCATAAAAGAATTGCAAACTATTGTTCGTGAAAATCACGACACCTTGCAAGCTAAAATGGACTCAGTTGCATCCACCGATTCGGTTACGCAACTTGCAAGAACTCAGGAAAACTTAAAGCACACAGTAGATTCGATTTCAACACAAATGGACACTCTGAAACTTGGTTCAGAAAAACACACTGAGGAAATGTGTTCACTATCGGAGAAAGTAGCCGAACTTTCGGATCAGTTCACTAATTTATCTACGAAGGTAGATGATAATCTGAATGACACAAAACCGGTAGTCTTTAATGACACAGAAGAGTACGAACAAATTAGGAAATTCAAACAAAGTCTGAATCAAATTAGTACGCAACACCAAAGAGAAATCCGGGAAGTACAAGATCAGCTGACACAGGTAATACAACAATTACGTATTTCAGAGGACACTCGCGCTCCAATACGGGAAGAGGGACATAGAAATACGGAACAGCCACAAAATAGTAACACAGGGCACTTCGAAAATTATGAAAGAAATTGGCAAGGTGCACCGAATTTTGAGATACAACTGACGACACGACGTAACAATGAACGATATGCTACCCGCCGACACGATGATTTTGACTATAAGCTGTTCATTACTACACGTAAATTCAAAACATTTAAGAATTCTGGCAACGACATTCATCCACAAGCGTGGCTCCATCAATTCTCTCATTGTTTTCCTCCCAACTGGTCACTAGAGCTCAGATTAGAATTTATGTGTGGCTACTTAGAGAATGAACCAGCTGTAAGAATGCGATCGGTCATTCACGATTGCCACAGTGAAGGAGAATTTCACCATGCCTTCCTCTCAGCATATTGGTCCCAAGCTACACAAGACCGAGTAAAACATGGCATCATAATGATGAAACATTTCGAACAATCTGAATTTTCCAGTCTTGTCAAATATTTTGAAGATATGTTACATAAGAATCAGTATCTTTCAAACCCATATAGCCCTTCAGAACTCATCTGCATTTGCATAATGAAATTGCCTGAACATTTAAGGAATATTATTTTGGTAGGACGTTGCAAAGACAACACTGAAGCTTTTCAGCGACTCTTACAAAAACTGGAAATTGACACTGACAATCGCGGAACGCGAAAACAGGAGCACAACAATTACAGGCCACATCCGTCGCAATTCCGCGATGAAAGAAATAATAACTGGACACGACAAGGCTATTCTCACTATACAAACCGTGACCAAAACAGACACCACCCGTATGACAATATTGGCAGAGTAGTAATAATTACAGAGAAAGGTCACCTCTCCGCGGTAGTGACTATCACAGACGCAATCAGAGAAACAGACAATGTGGGAACCAAAATAATTATTACCAAGGGAGACGGAATAACTTCAGACCCAACGGTCCAGCACGCAGTTACGATTCAGGGAGAAATTCTCCACCACGTGACCGACAAGAAATTCATTACAGAAATTACCGACATGACGACAGACGATATGATCGTAACGACAGACCTGAATTGCATCAGAACTGGCGGGATTTGAACAGAGCAGGGCCCTCTCGGCAAGGTGAATTTGTAGAAGTTAGGTCTCCTAATCCCAATAACGACGCGCGCCAACAAAGAAACAGACAATGACTCGCACCGCAGGCAGCCGCGTGCTCCGGCTGGCGCAGAGAAAAATAACATAGACGATAACCTAGAGCAAAATTCCAGTGTTCCTTACCGACGTAATCACATGATAATTGCTTTTCAATTGACAGTCTGCGTGCTAGGAAGAGTAAAGGTTTACACCACATTTCACTTGTAAACCCGTTTATTGAAAGATAATCTGCTTTTTAACTTTGTCTTTGCCATAAAACATTTCACTTCACATTTCTAGTATGCTTTGTCACACTGAGAAACTGTTAACATGCAACAATGTTTGAAGTTTACTATCCAGTCTAGAACCTACGGAACATATTTAGACAATATTTACGAGTGCATTGTTATAGTGAACAGACATCACTGTGTTATTGCGTGTGTACATTCTTGCTTGTTAGTTGCACGATTACATAACGACTATAAGGCTCACAAACTTAGAACATTTACCAGTATTGCTAATGAGATTTTAATGCAACATTTTGGTTTACTTGCAAATACATTCTGGATTTAAAGTACACTCCTGGAAATGGAAAAAAGAACACATTGACACCGGTGTGTCAGAACCACCATACTTGCTCCGGACACTGCGAGAGGGCTGTACAAGCAAAGATCACACGCACGGCACAGCGGACACACCAGGAACCGCGGTGTTGGCCGTCGAATGGCGCTAGCTGCGCAGCATTTGTGCATCGCCGCCGTCAGTGTCAGCCAGTTTGCCGTGGCATACGGAGCTCCATCGCAGTCTTTAACACTGGTAGCGTGCCGCGACAGCGTGGACGTGAACCGTATGTGCAGTTGACGGTCTTTGAGCGAGGGCGTATAGTGGGCATGCGGGAGGCCGGGTGGACGTACCGCCAAATTGCTCAACACGTGGGGCGTGAGGTCTCCACAGTACATCGATGTTGTCGCCAGTGGTCGGCGGAAGGTGCACGTGCCCGTCGACCAGGGACCGGACCGCAGCGACGCACGGATTCACGCCAAGACCGTAGGATCCTACGCTGTGCCGTAGGGGACCGCACCGCCACTTCCCAGCAAATTAGGGACTCCTGGGGTACCGGCGAGCACCATTCGCAACAGTCTCCATGAAGCTGGGCTATGGTCCCGCACACCGTTAGGCCACTTCCGCTCACGCCCCAACATCGTGCAGCCCGCCTCCAGTGGTGTCGCGACAGGTGTGAATGGAGGGACGAATGGAGACGTGTCGTCTTCAGCGATGAGAGTCGCTTCTGCCTTGGTGCCAATGATGGTCGTATGCGTGTTTGGCGCCGTGCAGGTGAGCGCCACAATCGGGACTCCATATGACCGAGGCACACAGGGTCAACACCTGGCATCATAGTGTAGGGAGCGATCTCCTACACTGGCCGTACACCTCTGGTGATCGTCGAGGGGACACTGAATAGTGCATGGTACATCCAAACCGTCATCGAACCCATCGTTCTACCATTCCTAGACCGGCAAGGGAACTTGCTGTTCCAACAGGACAATGCACGTCCGCATGTATCCCGTGCCACCCAACTTGCTCTAGAAGATGTAAGTCAACTACCCTGGCCAGCAAGGTCTCCGGATCTGTCCCCCATTGAGCATGTTTGGGAGTGGATGAAGCGTCGTCTCACGCGGTCTGCACGTCCAGCACGAACGCTGGTCCAACTGAGGCGCCAGGTGGAAATGGCATGGCAAGCCGTTCCACAGGACTACATCCAGCATCTCTACGATCGTCTCCATGGGAGAATAGCAGCCTGCATTGGTCCGAAAGATGGATATACACTGTACTAGTGCCGACAATGTGCATGCTCTGTTGCCTGTGTCTATGTGCCTGTGGTTCTGTCAGTGTGATCATGAGATGTATCTGACCCCAGGAATGTGTCAATAAAGTTTCCCCCTTCCTGGGACAATGAATTCATGGTGTTCTTATTTCAATTTCCAGGAGTGTACTTTCTGTGAGATACCAGATGACACAGTGGTTTGTATATGTGACAGCTACACGATTATATCACGACGCTACTAATGAGTGACAATTTACAATGTTGCTTTTGCGGTGTATCTGTTTTATATCTGCAGTTTTTCTGAATAATTCTGGAAAGTAAAACATGTTTTAGTAGTAACTTTTGTGGTATAGCTACAATGAGACAGCCTTTTCTGTAGCACAACAATACGTTACAGTACAGAACTTACTTCATCACGGCAATAAGCGTAGTAACTACGATATCTATACGCAAAGCATTTCACTTTTGTTTATCATGAGGTAAGTACATTGACTTCTGCAGAACTTAGTTTTCGGAGGACGATAACTACGACACTTCCACAGAGATTATCTTACAACAAGACGCACAGTTTAGCGCTACCCTTACACGTATTTGAGTGATTAATTTTGTACTTAAACATTTATTTTTAAAGATATTTGAAGTACAATGATACAAAGGTTTTCCATGATACATTTCATTCCATTCTGTAATCTGCAACACCTGAGGATATAATTACATTATCCTCAGGGGGGTACACGTCTACTTTGTGTACCATGTGTTTGGCAAGCACAAGGAGCCCTAGCTAATATGGTATTTGCTTATACAACTTTACACATCGGTACCATATTTCTCTAACACATAAATTACACAGCTATCTGGTCATTTAACTGAGAGAAACAAACATTTATTATAGTACATCCGTGACAGTTTGGATAACTTCACACTTACGAAATTGTATTTTGTCTGTACTTTGTGAACTATTCATATTTTTTCGGAACCATTGTGATACTATGAGAGCTTTGAATGACATATTTGGTATGGGATCACGATTTTTAAAGTACGTTTGAGGCAGATGACACTTTTGACATGGGCAGAGAATTTTTTTTTTTAGGTTTTGAAATTATTGGAGGAAGCTACGGAGATTTTGAGAATTTGACTGTGATGTTATGATGTTATTATTACGATGACGATGTGAATTATGCTGCTGAGGTATGTTTAAGCTGATGCTATATGAGTTACTTGGTTATGCTACGTATCTGTTATGATGAAATATTGAAGAAGTGTCGACGAATATATATATATGTCTAATAAGGTAAGAAATAAGGAGTAGTGGTTAGGGACTCTGATTTGTGAAAAAGGATGTTGGAAACCGAGAATCGTACTTTAAGAGTTATGAAATGAGTGTATATGCGTGAATGTATCACTATGCTGGCGAAAATTTTTTGGACACAATTATGTTTAAATGATTTTATTTCTACAGATTTGTAACGCAAATTCTTGACCTGTGATTTTTTTTTTATGTGAGACTGCCACTGTAGCGGAAACTGGTGTCGTAAATATTTTTCGGTAAGACAATTAAGTGACCACCTGCACGTAATGCGTCGTGGGCACCCAGCTGCGCGACAACCACCTGACAAAAGAAAGTCATTAGTTTGTGCCTTTCAGAGGCACAGGTAAAAAAAAAAAAGGCCATTATCCTCGCTATTGACATTCCTTTGTAGAAAGCACCGCAAATACGACACGCTCATTACTGAGAAAGATACTTACATCTGACACCTGATCATAACAAACGTCTTTCTACGAGAGTTGAGAGAATTCTACTAACTTATGAAATGTCACATGACTATTGAATGATATTTTTATGCTTTGTCCATAGTTGCTTATTCCATTTGATATCTAGTTTCCAGCTGTGTTGCAGCATTGGGTATATAAAATAAAATTAAATGCATTTGCTAATGTGAACACTTTCTGTCAACAGATCTATTAAATAACGATTTTATGATCCACATTCTTCAAAAAGGAGCACTTGGAAAGGAAAGAACAATAGGAAGGGACTAGTAACAGTAACTGCATACATAATTTTCTTTTCAAGTACATGGTAATATTTTTTTTACAATAAGTTGTTGTGGTGCACCAGTTTAATTACATAGATATTAAGATGTGAATATACATTTCCCTTATCTGCATTGTTGTCTTTAGTGTAATATTTTTATGCTTGAGCTTTACCATGTTTAGATATAAGTTACTGCATTTGCTGCTGCTGTTTTCCTGGCATAGTGCTACTAAATATCACTTTATATTACTCTGTTAAGCTAGTTTTACTACTGATTTATTTTTCTTGTTTGCTGCGCATTGCCTTATATTAGTTGTAATATTGCTGCCTTTTTTTGCCAATTTCCATTTTTTTATCATTGCTTTTTGTGTAAATTGTTTTGTGCTGCTGCATTGCCTCATCCCTTAGTTAAGCATCTGAGCTCAGTAAATTTAAGTTAGCTTAAGAGGGGGTAGCCTATATAAGGGAATGATTTGCGATGGATTGGAAGAAATGCATTGAAAAGTTATACGAAAAAAGTGCAGAAATCAGGTATGGATAAAACTTCTTGGAAATAATGAAGAACGAAGGGAGATCTCCGAGAAGTAAAGAAAGTTCTGTTTGCAAAATACTGCAGTAAAACAAACCCTGTCCTTTCCTTGTGTTATCCCACTATTTGTTTGTGTACCCTTGTGTATTTGTTTTCTTCCTGTCTCTGTGTACTGTTTCATAGAATTTTTTCTCTTCTAATACTAAGCTACATTCACTATGATGAGAAATACTGTTATCCTCAAATATAATTTGCATTAATAACATGCTATTTACTTCGTAAAGATGTTTAAACATTATTTATTCTGTTTTGTTCTAATGCTCATGTGTGAAGTTGATGTTTCAAAAGTTATTCTGATCTTTTATGTATGTACTTATGTCGTAATTTCTGTAACACTGATGTATATGTTATTTCGATTCTTTTGTAAAGCCTGTATTACTGCAAATGTTAGCTGTACTATTATGTTCTTTAATGATATTTTTTTGTACCTTTGTTATTGTATTCTCATGTTATAAAATTGTAATTGACACCAGTTCATCAAATTAAGTAACTTGTAAATTACATTTCACTGCACACATTTCTGTTGGTCATAGTATATGGACAATATGTGAGAAGTAGGGACTGATAGTGTTTGCACATGTGTTAATAACTCAGCAAGGGACTGGTTAACAGCATTGCTGGTTCTAAGGACAATTCCAAAAACTTTGTGAGTGGACAAGTGGTGGGTTATGGACTTGCTATGTTATCCGCAAGACTCTTCAATGGTGATTGTGCGCCTGCACAGTCAAACAGATGGCTGCCGGCCATCTCTACAAGGACTACAGTGGGTCTACACCTTTGACGACCCACCGGTACCATTATTTCTACAAGGACTGCAATGGGTCTGCACCTCTGGTGGCCCACCAATACCGTAATCTCTACCAGGACTACAAGGGGTCTACTCTGTGATGACCTACCTACCAATATTCTTCAAAACTTCGACTGACTATGCTGTGGGTTTGCTCTGTTGTGGCCCATTACCTGTCTGCATGTCAAGAGTCAGCACTGTCTTTCGTTGGAAGGACAACACTACTTCTTCAAGACTGCATGGAAATCCACTACTTCCACGTGCATTGTCTTTTACTGCTCAGACATTGAACAAAAACACTGCTATTTTCCTGTGATGAACCATCAGGACTGTCTTTATGGACTGTGAGACAATTTTAGCTTTTGACACACATTGTATCGATAAGTGTGTGCATTTCATTTCTTTGTTATTATAATTAGGAAATTTTTTTTCAAATCTGTATTGGCCAGTGCCCAAAACAATTTGTAAAATTTTTTGTGGGGAGCATGGGGGCTATGTAAGTAGGCTGTTTAGATTTTTTTATTTGTAACACCACCTCTGTATGAAAATCACTGGCTTTGCTGTGGGCAGTCTGTGGCTGGTTGGCATTGTTGTAATACTCGCCATTGCAGTGTTGGGCTGTTGGCTGTTAACAGCACGTAGCGCTGCGCAGTTGGAGGTGAGCCGCCAGCAGTGGTGGATGTGGGGAGAGAGATGGCGGAGTTTTGAAATTTGTAAGAATTGGTGTCATGAACTGATATATATATTATGACTATTAAGGTAAATACATTGTTTGTTCTATATTAAAATCTTTCATTTGCTAACTGTACCTATCAGTAGTTAGTGCCTTCAGTAGTTTGAATCTTTTATTTAGCTGGCAGTAGTGGCGCTCGCTGTATTGCAGTAGCTTGAGTAACGAAGATTTTTGTGAGGTAAGTGATTTGTGAAACGTATAGGTTAATGTTAGTCGGGGCCATTCTTTCGTAGGGATTTTTGGAAGTCAGATTGCGTTGCGCCAAAAATATTGTGTTTCAGTATAAGCACAGTCTTGTATAATTTTTCTAAGGGGACGTTTCACTACATACATGCCTATGATCCATTAAATAGAGGGTCAAGCTATATCAAGTTTCTCAGGTTATAGCTGATAAGAAGGCATAAATTAATGTCGAAAATGAAACCAACCAAGCTTGTTTTGCATTGTCAGTCCTGGTTAGCGAGAAACATTACACAAAAAATTCCGCAACACAAGTCTCGGCATGTTAGGTACCATGACAGTCACAAGTGTTGTAAGATCCCGGACATACTTAAATTTGAATACAGTTCATGTGTATGTTCTGAAGAAGTCAGATGAGCAAAACAAGCAGGATAAACATATAGTCGTCAGTCACCTCCAAGTGTCAAAATCTGCCAGAGAGCGTAACATGCATGTGAACATGCTGATATTCTCTGATGTAGACAGACATCGTTGTAATTGGATCAAGGACATATCCCTATTCCTTTCATGTCAACTGTGTAAAAAAAATGGTAAAGTGCATATTTGCTTAAGGATTCTGAATGACGTTTCCTCAAACAATTTATAACAAAGCATCTAGTAGATGATGTTTCCAAGAACCCAATACATATTATTAGCCAACTGAGGGCAAGAAATTCATTTAGTTAAGGAATGCTCACCATCAGAAGCGATGCCCGCTTGTGGTGTATACCAGCTTCTAACACCTCCTCGCTCCTGTGACCCACTGTGAGGGGGTCACCAGTTTCACAGAAAACATGCATCATATGAGGCAGCATGATAAATGATATGGTCCTATGATTCGAGTTTTAACTGATACAAATCTTACGTTGGAGGGAATCCTGCAGTTTGCCTTCTCACTGGGTTTTAAAAACATTTGTGAGATGTTGCTAAGCATTACAGCGACAATATTCCCAGGTCAAAATCGAAGGACAATGAAGATTTGTACAATAACGCAGTTGACTGCCATATTTTGCGGGCTACCGTTAGATACAAAAGCAGAAATTCCTTGTAGAGACCACTGACATCTTACGCAGAACTAAAGTGGAGCAGCTCACAGTACATGCTACTTTGTAACGCTCTTTAATAATGATGTAACAAACTTTACGCATCGTCGAATGAAGTGTGATCTGTGGAATGGATACAGAACTCGAATTCAAAAATGGTTCAAATGGCTCTGAGCATTATGGGACTTAACTGCAGTGGTCATCAGTCCCCTAGAACTCCATGCACGAGGCAGGAGAGAACTCGAATTGTAGTGTTGTATGTTTTAAGTGCAAGTGGTGTGCTTACTTTGTCTTAGCAAAACTTTATGAATCGATTGGGCAATGCAACTCCCAATAGCAATAAAGAAATACAATCACTGCAAAATACATTCAGCAGTGGAGAATTCTGGCCTTAGTATTTGAAATGCACTTGAAATTCTTTTGGCTGATAAAAGAGAACCTATAAAAAAAATCAACTTCTTTAAAAAAATATATGACCTGCACTGGGAGACGGTACTGATTATGGTGAATTACTAACACTCAGTTTCTTTAGCAAAATTATGTAGAAAGTTAAGTTTGGCTTTTGATAAAAAAATTCTGACAATTGAAGTTACATTACTCACAACTGATTCACAAACAATGAGACTTAAACAGCAAGTATTATCTAACTTCATTAATCCAACATAAATGTAAATCATCAAATTACACGTAGCTCTGTTAACAAATCTTAAAAGCATTGCAAAAAAATGAAATATCTAACTAGCCTTTTTGTCGAAACCGTTTACATACATTCTGGGGTACTTAACAATTATAAATTATCTGCCAAGTCATCTATACTAACGTGAGGGCAAAAACAGAAATCATAATTACTTAACATGTTTGCCTTGGTTGAATGAAGTCTTCTGCTTCCATGTTCAACAATATTGACATACCTACATTAATCTAACTCATGGTGGCTTGACACAGCACACCCCAAAAACAGCCTACTCCATCGTCTTTCCCTCACAGAGAGCTACCTCAACTAAGGGCCCAACATTCTCTTACTCCAACAAAGCAGTACTGTATCTTTGGCTCTGCGGTCGCGCACAGTCAGCGATCTGCATTATCGAGCCTATCAGAGACATTCGTCGTTTATATTATACTGGGTGTCTCACTCAAACCTTACCGATTTCAAAGACCCAGGGAAAAAAAATACAGTAGATACGACAGTGAAAAATTAAAAACATTGTAGAGCATCTCAAAGAATTTATTTATTTTTCGTCAGTACACCTCTACATGTGAACCATTTGTAGCACGAAGAATATCGAGTCTGTATTAACTTTCTTGTCAAGTTTTCTGTAACATTTCCTCTGTTCTTGGTACAATCACACTAGTGATACGGTGTTGAAACGTAGGAATCTCGTCCTCTTTGGTGGCATACACGTGGTATTTCTCTAATCCCCACATGAAGAAATCAAGCGGTGTAATGTCGGGTGAACGTGGTGGCCAGGCAATGGGTCCTCTGCGTCCGACCCAACGATTGGGAAATTTTCTATCCAGGAACTTGAGAACAGCCGTTGACGAATGCGGCGGAGCTCCGTATTATTGAAAAATTATGTTCGGTTGCAAGTCTTGTAGCTGGGGGTACACAGACTGACCCAACAAGTCCAGATACACTGAGCCATTCACTGTGTGTTCCACAAAGAAGAACGGTTCAACAATTCTGTCATGCACTAGCCCGAACCAGACGTTTAGTTTAGGGCTATCACGAACATGTTCAGTGACAATGTGCGAATTTTGTGAACCCCAAATCCGAACATTATGCCTATTAACCCTTCCTGATAGATGAAAGGTTGCCTCATCTGACAGTAAACATCTTTCCAGGAAGCTGGCATCCATATCAATACGCTGCAGGGTATCCGCAACAAATTGTTGTGAGCGTAGTTTGTCTTTCGGTGTCAGATGTTGCAGAATTTTGCACTTCGTAAGCACACATACGAAGATGCTGGTGAACTACACGATGCAATGTTGGTCGAGGTACATTAAGTTGCCTAGATGCTTGGCGTATTGACTTACGTGGGCTTCTGAGAAACGTTTCTCTGATTTCCTCCACTGTCTCTTCTGAAACTCCGTAACGTGCACCGCCAGCATGTTTCAGAACACTCCCTGTTGCCAGAAACTTCCTACACATGACGGTAATTTCTTTGCACAGTAACCGGCGATCTTGTTTCTGCATGCCACACTACTGCTTGTGGGCACGACTGTGGAGTCAACATTTTCATTTCATGCGACCATGCTGCACTCTGGCGACGACTGGCATTTCTGACACGGGGCTATAAATTCTTTGAGATGCTCTACGTTGTGGTGCATTTTTCATTGTCGTATCTACTACGGTTTTTCTCTCCTGAGTCTTTGAGTGTAACACCCTGTACTAGTTTCACTTTAATTAGTTAATATTCTTATCTTATTCTGATGCCACTTACAAGTGCTCCCCAGTATACTCCTTTCAAACCCTCCAGTGGGGTTTAACAAATTTGACACTTATTTGGAAGTAACTTGCACAACAAATGTGTGGTAAATTTATCTAATGTATAACATCACTGAACTTGAAAGAATTAATAGTGCTCAGATGCACTAGTATAAATCAAAATCTGGCTATAATCTGAATAAATTGTCTCGTAAACAAGGTTGCTGGCAAATAAATCATGTAAAGCGGAATCAGTATACAATCCTAATCGCCAAGATAATAGTATAGGATTGGACAAGGGAAACGAAGAGTCATGGCTGAAGCCTACGAGCATGTTGAAGTGACTGCATCATAAAGTCCTTATCTTTTTGCTTTGAGCAGGTTCTACCTATGTCAACATCGAGTAATTAATCTGATCAGAAAACGTTTAGTATCCTAATGAAATTACGAACTGGATGAGGCAACAATGCTTTACATCAGAGTGAATAGTCAAAACTAAAAGTGATCTCTGAATAAGTGTGGCATCAGGCTGCCAATAAGACGCAGAATAACCTAACATTACACAGAACACCCCTGGTTCATAACGTTATCCTGTGGCTCTCAGTGGCCTTGTATATGCAATATTGTGATATAATGATGTAAGAAAACCGAACGGGAAAATGAAGAACTGAATGGCTCCAGGTGGCCTTGTACTTAGAATATATGCTAATCTTAATAATTAAAACAATTGTAGAGAAAAATCTATCATAGTCTCCAAGTGGCTTTCCTACTTACATAAATGCTGATCTTATTGGCTATAAAATGTTTAGGGCTCCAAGTGGCCTAGTAAATGAAATACATGCAGATCTTAATATCTAAAACGACTGAATAGAACATTACAATCAGAGGCTCCAAGTGGCTTTTACTACTTACATAAATACTGATCTTAGTAGCTATAAAATGTTATAGACATCATATTTGTTTCTCAAAGTGGCCAAGTTTTACAAAGAAATAATTACTGACCTTAATAACAAAAAAGTGACAAAAATCTTCTTTAGGGCTCACAGTAGCCCTGTTCTTACATGAAATAAACTAATGGAACAGAAAACATCTTTCTGGCTCTAGGTGGCCTAGTTTTACATAGCACAAACATCAAAGCTGAGAAAGTATTCTAAAATATCATTTACCTATAGCTTTATATGGCACTCAGAGGCCTACGCATAAATCATAATAAGAATACATAACTCGATATGGCCTTTACAAGAGCAAAGTGCATAAATAGCAGTATAAAAATACGGCTCTACGGCCTGTATGAATACCTATTAGATAAATAAAATCATAGAATCAAAGTATGGTACCATGTGAGTACAGACACAATATTTGTAGGTTGTGTCGGGCTCTCAGGGAGTCATAAAACTACCTAGTAAGTGACCTATATCTCTAACAATGAGCATATCTACTGGGAAGGATATGGGAATAATTGATAAGGGCAGTGCACTTTATCTGTAAAGAAACCGATTAACAGTCAATCGTTATTCGTCTTGACTCAAGAACTGCTATGGCCAAAGTAAAGAAAAATTGAGATTATAGTATATGCAAGCATAAAGACAGGAGTACTAAGAGCACTATAGCTTAGTGGCTAGATAAGTGTAAAGCACTACGGTAACTAAAGAGATAAAAACGCTAGGATGATGGCGAATTGCACCAGTAGTGGGACTTCTAAATGTGATTAGTAACCTGGAAAAAGAAAGAAGTCATGCGTGGTAACATAAGAAGGCAGTATCACATGCAGTTTCGTAACAAATGGTGAAAAAAATGTTTCTATGTGTAAAGCTTCTGTGACAGTCTTCCACAAACATCTCCAATCATGTGTCACATGGTAAGGCAGATTTCGCTAGAAAGGACAGAACAAACAAAAAATACGTAATAACGTCACAGAATATCATTACGGAAAAGTCATCACTATCAATATAACCCTCATTACTGGAGTGCAGTTTATGTCGTGAGCACTCGTTAAACAGCAAAATTCAATCATTACTCAAAAAAATTGGTGCAACTCAGGGCATGAAAACTTGTCTAATATTTCACTAATACTCTTATATCTAACACAAATTGCAGAGAAAAAAAAGATCCTTAATCCTAAATCTTTATAGGTTATCTGCCTAATTTACTTATTACACTAAGAGGAAAATGTTTATAAAAGGCGTGCCAGGAAACAGTATGACAACTGTCAATGGTGTTCCAACGATGTTTAGAATTCCATATAGGCTGCTTATGTCGTGCTTTCTATGTACCGGTACTAAATTTCCTTCACTTTAATGTGCTTCTGTTTATGAGCATAATGTCTCGTTTCATTAGAGAGGGAGTTTGGTACATTGATTCTGCAAAAATATAGGAGATGGATGAGAACATGTAATGGACCTGAGTTACAAGGTACATTGATTTCTTAAATCTACATAGGTGAAAGCAAGTAAACTAGTGACATCATCAAGTACAGGAGATATAGCAAATAAGCACAAGACTGGGCATAAATGAAATATGGCAACATTATAAAGTGCAAAGGGTGACTAACCTAACAAAAGATGTATTGATAATTCATTAGATAATAGCATAAATTTCAGCATAGTATCATAAATATAGCACATTACACGGTATCAGTAAAGCCAAAATAGCTTCGGTAATAAACGATCATCAGATATATAGAGACAATATACAAAAGAGCACAATTTCTTATTATGAAAAAGAACACTCGTATGAAAACAGAAAATGTTACGGTAAGAGAACCGATCTGCAAGATCTCCTTACCGGGCAAGTCGCCACCCAATGAAACTCTGAGTAATCAAGGAATCGTGGAAACAAGGTTTAAATATTATTCTTATAAGCATGAGAAATGCATCAGGTACAAAGATCTGTGTTGCGTCATATTAATATGTAGACTCATAGGTAAATCAGAATAAGCATATATAAAAGCTAGCAAAATAAATACGCACATCTGTAAAAACTTTTGGCAGTTAGTAGAGTTCCTAGAAAATACGAAAAAAGATTTATACAAAGCTAAAAGAGGTAAAATTAAATAGTTGTGGTATGTGATCGTCAAAATTCTATCTAGCTACGCGAAACAAACGAAAGCAAAAGTTATTCTATAAAGTGCTTGACGTTGCTGATGTGATGATTGCCTCCCGATTTTCTCATCCGTTAAGTTTCAATAGAACCACATTGGGATGGCGAAGAATACGTATCCTAAACGTTCCAGAATACAAAAGTTCAAATTTACTGCAACTACGCTCTCCTCTGTTGGATAGGTAGTGAGTGCGTACCACTACTTTTTGTTCTGTACAAAATTCCTGGAGGTTACTCACCTGTTTTTGTTGACGTTGGCGGCTCTGTGCTGCACGCTTTATATTCTTGAGTGCGATGTCTATAATTTCTTGGTGATGTAACCTTCTTGTAGAATGAAAAGAAACAAGTTCATGAATTTTGTTAGGTGGATCTATATTTTTCAACACAAGATGCGGCGAAAGCATGGTGGAGTCGTTTGGTGTGGAATTGATTACGTCCTGAAAATCTGAAATGTACTTGTCTTAATCAATATGTTGTTTGTGACAGTAGATGCGACAGAGTTTTCCAGTCTCTTTCATAAGGCGCTCTGATGGACTGGAAGAAGTATGGTGCCTGGAAATAAAAATGGGTGTAATATTTCTAGCTTGCAGTGTGCGTTTCCAAACTACTGGTCGAAATTGCTGTCCATTGTTGGAGATTACCTTCTGAACATGTCCAACATGAAGCAAAATATGTTTAGTAAATGCGTTAGAAACTGATGTAGCAATGGCTTTTCGTAATGGAGTGAAAGATACAAATTTCGAAGTTAGTTGTGCAACAACGAAAATCTAACAGAAACCTTTATTAGTTCGTAGAATGGGTCCAAATAGATCAACAGCTGCCATCTTTCATGGGTACAATGGGGTACAGAGGGGCAATGTGAGATATTGTAGAAGATTTAGCTTTTTAACAAATTCTGAAAGTTGCGAAGATTCATCGAATACGCTTTTCCATGTTCTACATCTACATATATACACATATACTCTGCTAGGCACCAAGTGGTGTGTGGCGGAGGGCACAATTCACGCGTAAGTCATATTCACCTCGCCCCCCCCCCCCCCCCCCCCCCCCGTCCCTCATCCCTTCCACTGTTACACTGGCGGATCGCATGAGAGAAAAATAACTGTCTGAACGCCTCAGTACGCGCTCTAATTTCCCTTATCTTTGAACGGTGATCATTGCGCGATTTGAAAGTTGGTGGTAATAATATATGCTCTACATCCTCGGCGAAGATCGGATTTCGGAGTTTGCTGAGCAGTCCCTTCCGTTCTGGGCGTCGTCTGTCTGCAAGTGTATCTCACTTCAAACTTTCTATGAGATCTGTAACGCTCTCGCGATGGTTAAATGTACCAGTCACGAATGATGCCGCTCTTCTTTGGACCTTCTCAATCTCTTGAATGAGACTTAACTGGTAAGGGTCCCATACTGACGAACAGTACTCTAAGACTGGACGAACTAATGTATTGTAAGCAATTTCCTTTGTTGAAGGACTGCATCGATTCAGGATTCTACCAATAAACCGCAATCTAGAGTTCGCCTTGCCCGTTACTTGTGTAATCTGATCATTCCATTTGAGATCATTTCGAATAGTCACACCCAGATACTTGACGGATGTTACCGCTTCCAAATACTGGACTTTTATTTTGTACTCGTACAATAATGGGGTTATCGCTTTGTTATACTCAGTAGGTTACACTTACTAATATTGAGAGATAACTGCCAGTCACTACACTACGCATATGTTTTCTGCAAATCCTCACTGATTTGTTCAAAACTTTCGTGTGATACTTTCCTGTAGACTACAGCATTATCGGCAAACAGTCTAATGTCACTGTCAGTACCATCAACCAGATCGTTTACGTAAATCGTAAAAGGGAGCGGACTTTTACGCTGCCCTGGGGCATACCTGAAGTTACGCTTGTTTCTGTTGAAGTCACCCCATTCAAGACGACATACTGCTCTCTGTCTGTTAGAAAACTTTCTATCCTGCCGCATATGTCATCGGATTGACCGCAAGTGCGCACCTTTTGGAGCAAGCGACAGTACGTAATTGAGTCGAACGCCTTTCTAAAGTCGAGAAATGTGGCATCAGCCTGGGAGCCGGTATCTAGAGCCTGTTGTATATTATGCACAAAGAGGGCCAGCTGTGTCTCGCATGTCCGCTGTCTCCTTAAACCGTGCTCGCTTCTGCAGATGAGCTTCTCAGAGTCTAGAAAGATCATTATGTCTGAACACCAGATATATTCCATGATTCTACAGCAAGTCGATGTCAGTGAAATTGGCCGGTAATTATGTGCATCCGTTTTTCTACCCTTTTTATAGATTGCTATGACCTGGCCCTTCTTCCAGTCCCATAGAACTTACCGCTGTTCCAATGATCTCTGATAGATAATGGATTAGAATGGTGCTATATTTGTAGCATAGTCAACGTATAATCTTACGGGCATACCGTCTGGGCCAGATGCCTTCCTGGCGTCTAAGGATCTTAACTGCTTTAAAATCCCAGATACTCTAAACACTACGTCAACCATCCTTGCGTTTCTTCGATAATTGAAAGGGAGAATGGTGCTGCAGTCCTCTGCCGTAAACGGGTTTTTGAAAGCTAGGTTTAGAATTTCGGACTTCTGTTTATCATGATCCGTTGCATTACCCGTACTGTCAGCAAGAGAAGGTACTGAATTATTTGTAGCGTTCATAGATTTTACGTACGACCAAAATTTTTTGGGATTATTTTTAGAATCTGTAGATAAAATATTGCTTTCAAATTCGTTAAAAGTATCTCTCATTGACATTTTGACAGCTGCTTCCCTTTCGCATAATTTCTGTTTGTCAGAGGGGCGTTTAAAACGACTGTGCAAAATTCTCTGCTTTCTCTCCAACTTCCTAGTATGTTTTTGTACCAAGGTGGACCCTTTCCTTTTCCCTATATCTTGCTAGCCACATACTTCTCTAGCACGTGGTGGGCAATACCTTTAAATTCGAACCAAAAATGCCCAATATCTTTGTGTTCCACGGTGAATGCTTTGCTCAAGGTTGTATGTTGAGAGTGCTACTAGAATAACTTCATACGACTCTTTGCCTCTGCCCCCTGTAATAAACGTATAATTTTCCGTCAGTGGATGCCAGATTAAAGTCTCCACCTGTAACTAATGGATAATTTGGATATTTATTTCCTATATACTCAAGACTTTCCCTGAAACGTTCTGCGGAGTTTTTCGCGGATGCTGGTGGTCTATCAAAACATCCTAATACAATGGTCAATCCTTGTGTGATTGACAGCTTTATCCAGACTTTTCACAGACCGACCCAGTATCTGTCTCAGCTGCGTTTAAACATCTTTTAACTGCAATGAACACACCGCCTCCCATAGCATCAGTCCTATTCTTCCTGAACATTGTCCAATCAGAGTTCAAAATTTTAATGCTATTTATGTCTGGTTTCAACCATCTTTGCCATCTTTCGGGGATCTTGCTACCAGACACTTCGACAATTTACTAACATGAGATTTAGCATATTTAAATCTTTGGAATGACCTGTTTAGGCGAACTAACAATTTTTACAGTCGGCACACCCTCATCAATGTCAAGAACTAGTAATTTTTCAGGCCAATGGTTTGTTTCCAGTGTGGAGGAACCTTATCTTAAAAAAAAAAAAACCATGTGCATGCCACAAGTACTGTGCTACCCATATAGCTGCTTCCTGTGTGTAGTGCACCCCTGATCTATCGAGGGGCGTCCTACAACCTTCCACCCCATAGCGTAGGTCGAGGAATCTACAACCATTTCGTCACAGAGCCGACATAGCTTTTCGGTTTAGATTCTCCACTCGACTCCAAACCAGAGGACCCCGGTCCACCCTGGGTACAATGCTGCAGACTCTCAGCTTGGCTTCCACTCCTCGAGAGATGGAGGCCACCTTCACCAATTTAGCCAGCCGTCGAAAGGAACCAAGGATTTCCTCAGAACCCATACAACAGGCATCGTTGGTGCCGACATGTGCAACAATCTGTAGCTGGCTGCACCCAGCACGCTCGATAGCCGCCGGAAGAGTCTCTTCCATATCCCGGACAAGGCCCCCTGGCAAACACATCGAGTGAACGTTGGACTTCTTGCCCGCCCTAGCCGCTATGTTCCTGAGGGGCTCCATGACCCGCCTAACATTGGACTTCCCAATAACTAACTAACCCTTATCGTCATGCGCCTGTCCGGACCTTGCTGAAGGAGCGGCCACTATCATTGCAGAAGGTGCATTCTGATCCGGCTCACCCTCCCCCCAGCATCAGATAGCACACTGAATCTATTAGCAAAGTGCATGGGATTCGGCAGGAGCCTGCGTTCCCATGCAGCCTTCGCCCTGAGTCTCGAGACCTCGACACAGTTCGCCAACCACACTGAAGTGAGAGTGGGCCAGCCAGCACTTTCGCACCTGAGGTTGGCTCAGTGTCACAGAGCTGTGACATCCCCCCCCCCCCCCCTCCCTGTACATCTAGTACAGAAGAGGCTGTTCCAGGCACCCCATCCCCACCGCACCTCAAGGTGGCATTCTGGAGCCTGTTGATTGTGGCCACAAAAAACTTACAGCTGCGTTTGGACTGTGGGCAACTCCTCCTGCATCCGTACACAACAGCCACAGTCCCTGTCCATCTAGCTAATAACTGATTTACTATAAGAAACTTAAGGAAATATACTGCCACACAAAGTTAACAGCTACACTCTAGTTGGCAGAAAGGACACTCAACAATGAAAAACAATAAAAATGTATGGTAGAAGCTAGATCTCGTGCTTATTTTCGTGCTGGGGACTATCTAGTGAATATTATTAACGAATTTAGCAGTAACCTACGGTAAGCTACTCCACAGATTATCCCTCGTATTTATAATGTAAATAAGCGTTTACGTACACTCCAAAATGACGTAATAAAACTATAAAATCTGCTACCTTAAATGTACCACTTTTAAGTGAGACGAATAAACATAAATACTAAGTAATGTACACTGGCTGATGCAGGTACAAAACAAAGCCTTCAGCTAGCAATAAGAGTTCAGAATTTAAAGCACAAATATGAACTCTACTTTATAGGAACTGATGGGCTTATAGTACACAATCACTAAAGCCCACAACAAGCTAAGGAATTTAAGCAGACGGCGAGGTGAGTTTTAGCTTTTTGCTAACTAAACCGTACGTAAAAAGGGCTCATAAATTGTATTGTAACACTGATTTACTCAAATATTGTAGTGTAACACTAATGTACCACGTATTTAACGTTTGCTTAAATGTTAACGGTCACAGGTTGCGCTAATCAAACGTATACAAGTGAGGTTAGAATTCACTGTATCACTCTTCCTAATAAAACATATAAAAACTGCTACCTTCAATGTGTCAAGTTTAAATGACACTAATAAACTTAAATACTGAGTATTGTGCACTGACTTAATTGATAATCCCGCGTATTTAACGCCAGTTAAAAATGTAAACAAACGTTTGCGTACATGCAAAACTGTCCTAAACAGAAACTTCGCTTATCTTGTTCAGACGCAAATTAAAACTGAAACCTTTAATTTATCACGTTTATCTGACACTAATGCACGTAAATACTACAGAATATACAGCATAATCGATTAATTGCTAACTAAATTACTTATATCGTAACGCAGCAAGTGAAAAGCGCTAGTAGCCGGCTCCAGGGCTGTTCGTGAAATAATATTTCTGTTGTAGTATCAAAAAGAATTTGCAAGCACCATAATGGGTGTAACTCAAGTGTGTATACCAGATTCATTTATTCACAAGTTCTTTGGGTACGCAGAGAGTCCAATTATCGTTGCCAGGGCGAGCGCGGCGAAACAGAATATTATTGTGGACTATATAATTTCTGATTGTTGTCTGGCTCGTGTCACCCAGAGCTCTTTCCAGACGTCGTCCTTGCTGTGCTCCCTGGCGATGTCTTTTAACGGTGCTGAAATAAAATTTTCAAAAGCTACTTGTTAAATATAGAGAAGACTGAAATTAGTTTGACAAAATTTAGCGGCGATTTCTTGCCGGTTACTGCACAGTAAGCGAGAAAGCGCATTGCTGGTGTTCTGGGTTCCTGGTATGTGGACAATCGTAAAATCAAATTCCTGTAAGTAAAGTTTCCAACGACTGAGTCTGTCATGTGTGATAAAAGAAAGTGAATAGTTCTGTGATCTGTGTATTCTGTTGTGTGTCTGCCATGTAGAAAGTGGAGAAGTTTAGTGAAAGCCCAAACAACGCTTAACATTTCGAGTTCGGTGATAGAATAATTTCTTTCAACCTATGTGAGGATGTTCCTCTTAACAGTTGTACCATTTTCCTCTATTTCCTGAAATATATGGACACCAAGAGCATCTTTGTCGGATCAAGATGTGATAGAAGTGGAGTGTTAAGTAAAGCATTTTCTAAATTGAGAACCTCGGATTGTGCTTGGTCGTCCCACGACCAGATAGTATTTTTACCAGTAAGATGACACACCCTAGGGGTATCTAGTGCAGAGTGGTGTATGAAACGGTGAAAAAAATTGATCAAACCGAGGAAGCTGCAAAGTTGTTTTTTGGTAGACGGAATTGTAATGTCACGGATGGATGGAAGTGTGTCGAGATCGGGCGTAATGCCGTAAGCCGAAATTACGTTACCTAGAAATGAGATTTACTGAGGTTTACGGTAACACCTTCTGTAAGAAAAGTTTGCAAAAGCATACGAAGAACAGAATTGTGTTCCGACCAAGAAGGTTCTGCAATTAGAATGCCGTCAATGTAAGTGGTGATTCTGTGTTTTAATTCATTTGGAAGAATAGTATTCATCGCACAGATGAAAGCAGTGGAGCTAAATGTTAAATCAAAAGGCAGTTTCCAAATTGATAGCAGTTAATGAAACAAAGGTAAGCAGTGTATTTTCTGCAATTAGGATGCAGTTGAATTTGCCAGAATCCAGGATGTAGGTCCAGAGTAGAATAGTCTGACGTTCTGCGAAATTTTTGCAAGAGCTCTTCCAGCGTTTGAGGACTATTGGTTTCAGTAATGATGATTTCGTTGATCTGACGTGAATCCAACACAAGACGAAGTGAGTCATCTTTCTTGTTAACAACGTGAAGAGGGTTAATATTCTAATGGCTGGTTCAGTGATACCTTGGTCTAACGTAGCCTGAAGTTCTCTCTTGACTGCTTTATCTCTATAGATAAACGCAATGGAATAATGTTTTGCCTTGAATGTATCATACGGTTTTATTTGAAATTCGTAAACAGGACTGGACATGGTTCCTGGTAAGTTGTTAAATGCTTCGTAGTGATGTAAACGAATATCCTGCAACTGCCGACGCTCTTCGTCGGTCGAAGCCTTACATTCATTCACCTTACTGTTGATCTTCTGCACAATGTCATAATCTACTTCCTTAGAGATATTGTTACAGTGGAAACAAGTGTCTGTAAAGAATGTTGTATGTCAATCAGTATTCTTCGATGCTTCAGTGACCTCTATTCTGTTAATGTCTTGCTCCTCAGCTGACAATGTATTCTGAAAAGTTACAGATAGTTGTTGTGTATCGGATTCCAGTACAAGCAATGACTTCTTAAAGTTGATAACATCGGCATTTTCGACAAGGAAATCCGTACCAAGGATGACGTGGTTGTTAAGAGAGAAACGATCCAGAAATTATCATGAAATGTGTGCTCAGCAAATATAAAAGACAGGTAGGTTTGCAGTTTCACAACTACTCCCTTGTTAGAGATTGCGCCACGAAATTTCGTCTCACCAAGTGAAAAGGTAGGACAGGTATTGTCAGCGTTACGTTTTTGGTCTGCTGTTTCCTTGATCACTGTTACTGGTGAATCACAGTCGATCACTGCAGAAAATAAATACACACCAATTTTAATTTCAACTACAGGATGAGAAATATTCTTTTGAGTTTCGTATCTCTCTTGTAATAATGTGCCCCTAATGTCTTCGAAGGTTATAACGTTTTGCTGAAGGGTAATATGAGTAGAGGAACTGCACTGCACTTTTCCAGTTAAACACTCATGCATTCAGTCAGTTTCTAGTCATGCTATGCCGGCCGGGGTGGGCGCGAGGTTCTAGACGCTACAGTCTGGAACCGCCCGACCGCTACGGTCGCAGGTTCGAATCCTGCCTCGGACATAGATGTGTGTGATGTCCTTAGGTTAGTTAGGTTTAAGTAGTTATACGTTCTTGGGTAGTGATGACCATAGAAGTTAAGTCCCATAGTGCTCAGAGCCATTTTCTAGTCATGCTTTACCAGTGGGTTGATTGGTAGCAGAAGATTGCTGTAATTGTTCGGTTATATTGTAGTAATGTGTCCCTAAAGGCCGGGGACTGTGACCGAGCGGTTCTGGACACTTCAGTCCGGAACTGCGCTGCTACTAAGGTCGCAGGTCCGAATCCTGCCTAAGGCATGGATGTGTGTGATGAAGTTAGTTAGGTTTAAGTAGTTCTAAATCTAGGGAACTGATGACCTCAGATGTTAAGTCCCATAGTGCTTAGAGGCATTTGAACCTATTTTTTGTCCCTAATGTCAAGGAGGTTATGACGTTTAGCTGAAGGGTATTATGAGTAGAGGAATTGCATTGCACTTTTCTGATTAAACAGTCTTGCATTCCGTCAGTTTCTAGTCATGCTTTACTAGTGGGCTGATTGGTGGCAGACGATTGCTGTGGTTGTTCGATTATATGTACTGTACTGTTGTTTTGGTCTGCAGAATGCCGTGGTGGATGGAAACGAAGATTAGGATCATTAAGAATGAACTGTGACTGCTGGGGCAGTTTGTGATGAAGTTGCTGCTGCCAAAATTACGCTTAGATTGTTGATTATTCCCTCCACGCTTGTGGTGAAAATTTATTTTCTGATGATCGTTTCGATGTGACTGTGACCATTGGTTTTTGTGGGAGAAGTTATTCCCTTGCGGTTGCGTAAAATTACTTGACTGGGCTGTACCGTCAAAGCTGGGTGGTGGCTCTTTGACTTTCGGTTGGACTTGTCGACTGTATTGTTGCGGGATATTTCCGGGCTGCTGCGGGTGTGGCAAGAGTTGCGGCTGGAAACTGTAATTGTTGGTGTCGAAACTGTGATATAGTTGCTGCTGCTGAATACACTGGTTGTCAAAATGTTGTCTCTTGTTACCATGTCCGTGACCTACTAGGTCATTTATTTCAATAGCCCATGGCTCATGATTCAATTTTGTCTCACCAGTAACGTAAAAGATGTGGGTTCGTCAGAATTATAGAAAAAGCGTAACAGTTTCTTTTTGTTCTGAGAAATTGCGGTTCCTGCAAGATTGTTCATTTAGATCGTGAATTCAACACACCCACTTATAAGCACTGGAGTAATCCAATTCCGATTAATTAATTTTCATTGTTTCGCATCTCATTGGATCCTGGCGACGGGAAGGGCGTCCGGTCATCCTTCAAAACGACCATATCAAACCCATAAACTGGCCGCACCGACATCGAGTAGATGCGGGCAAAGGTGAAGGAAAGTAAGAGAAGGTACCTCTTTTTATCTGCTGTTTTCTTCCATCGACCAAGTCATATCTGTCACTTAAAACGACGGGTGCTCAGGACTTACACTACGTTTGGCTGGCAGCCTTTTCTAGTGATCAGTGCAGACCACGTACGATGTAGTTGAATATCACACAGCATCAGTTGACTTTGTTAGCAACCCTTTCTATAACCAGCAGTAAAAGATCAACACCTTTCCCTCTCCACAATTGTAAATGTAAAAGTAAGGATCTCTTTGCATGTGTTCTATTTGCAACATTTGAATCGAGATCGAGCTGTTTAAAATGACGATAATACGTAGTTCAACATTATTACTTACTGTTAAATTCACATTATAGCTCATGTAAAGGAAGAACAGTAACAAAAACAATGATTTTAATATATTTTGTAGCTTGTACTGAGTTGTTTATTGAGTTTTTTACGCACATTGTTCTTTTAGTTTTGCTTAAACATTCCAAGAGCGAGGAAGGAAGTCATCTCTGTCCCCAGCCAGTGTTATTTAAAAAAAATATAATCTGGGTGCCGAAACCAAAAATCAAACAAAATTTTTTAGACCATGATCAGTTTCCAGTCCTGACATTTTGAAAATTATACTTTTAGGAATCTGTGAAATCCCTCCTCATGAGTTATTTAGTAGTTAACACAACACAAACAAACTCCTTTTTATATTCATTCTTAGTAACAACAAGCTTTAGGCGCTGCTGCTGCGGAATTGGTTGCACATATACGTTGCACAATGGGCAGCCGATGCTGTGGAAATTGTAGGCTCCTTTTCAATGATGCACATCAGCAGTACACTCTCAAGTCCTTAGCTCATTACCTGCCTAATTTTATGTGTTTCGTACAGTGTTTCAAGTACGCTGATTTCAATAAACTTGCCAGAAATAAAATCAATTAGCGCTAAAACAAGAAGACATACCAGACAAACCACGATGTTGCCTCTTGGAAAAATGATACGCAAGTGTGGCAAACTTGATGGTAGAGCTTAGATTGGTCTCTATTTCCATTTAAAAACTTTATAAAACGCTGAAACGGTGCTATCTGAAGCGTCCTAGCCTAAACATTTATCACGCAAGCGTCACTCTTGTTATGCAGGAAGGGGGTTGGGTTGTTGGGGGAAGGAGACCAGACAGCGAGGTCAACGATCTCATCGGAATAGGGAAGGACGGGGAAGGAAGTCGGCCGTGCCCTTTGAAAGGAACCATCCCTGCTTATGCAGGAAACTTTTCTCTCAAAATGTAAATAGTATAATAGCAGTAGTGAGAATAATCTCTTAAGGTTCAAATGGCTCTGAGCACTATGGGACTTAACAGCTATGGTCATCAGTCCCCTAGAACTTAGAACTACTTAAACCTACCTAACCTAAGGACATCACACAACACCCAGTCATCAAGAGGTAGAGAAAATCCCTGACCCCGCCGGGAATCGAGCCCGGGAACCCGGGCGTGGGAAGCGAGAACGCTACCGCACGACCACGAGCTGCGGACAATCTGTTAAGGCTTTGGAATTACATTAAAAGAAGCACATCCTCCCATTAAAAAATGCCATATGTATTCCAATCCCTCGGTAGCCCTTCGTACTAACCATGAACAAAAATAATCACCTCCATCCTGTCAGTCCCTTGTAAGGACGTTTATTTTGATGTTTTGAGCTGTACATGAAATAGTAAGAGTCTCTGCTTTCTCATAGAGCACGTACTTAGTGTAACTGGTGAAGGTAATACGCTGTTTTCTATTGATTATTTAGTAACGGCTGAAACACAGCGTAAGTTCAAACGGAATGGTACTAAACATGAACTTTCTATAGTTTACTGGGAATGCTTACTACTATGCTTCAAGGTTTTTTGCCTTGTTTAGTGATACTGAACGTAAATTCAATAAAATTATGTATGACTCTCGTGCTGTTACTGCGTAATTTACTATCTGCGTCAGTAAAAACGTCTGCTTGGCAACAGCGAGCAGTCAATATTTGAGTGAGTCGATTCGGAGTATTGAGCGCTGGGCTGTCGGACTTCCTACCTGTGGAGATAAAGAAATACGCTGCCGATAGCACACATTTGTTTGCTTGATTGTTAAAACTGAAATCAGGGAGGATTTCGACTATACACACAACGTAGAAGATCTGACCACTTTTAAAATTTGTTGTAATGAGTAATGGAAAGAAAAGCGATGCTCAGTAATAGAACAGTCTGCTCGCGCCAGAGATACACAGGCAAAACTACAAAACTAGGCTCACAAAAGAGTCCATTACATGTCATTTACTATACAAGGTATTTCAAAATAATGTATACTCGCTTTGAAACTAAACCTCTTAGTAATTGAATCAGACAGAAATAATTATTTGTTGCGAGATTGGAAATAAGCATGATGTTATTACACACATCAAAAAAAGTAACGTATACTCCAGCCCCCAGTACTCCTGAAGATAGACGTTGGCTGTGGATATTGTATCTCACACACAATCCCTTTGACTGTTCAGAGATGTCACTAAAGCGGAGTTACTAAATACGGTTTTCCGTAATTCCTTCATGAAAGAAGGCAAATATTCCAGAATTCGAAACTGTTAGCATCAGTGACATAAAAGTAGATATCTTAGGTGTTGCGAAACAACTCAAATCACTTAAGAAAGGCAAGTCTTCCGGTCCAGATGGTATACCAATCAGGTTCCTTTCAGAACATGCAGATACAATAGCGCCTTTCTTAGCAATCATATACAACCGCTCACTTGACGGAAGGTCTGTTTCTAAAGACTAGAAAGTAGCACACGTCACACCAATATTTAAGAAAGGAAATAGGAGTAACCCATTGAATTGCAGACCCATATCACTGACCTCATATTGCAGTAGGATTTTGGAGCATATACTGTACTCGAACATTATGAATCACCTTGAAGAAAATGACTTACTGATACATAACCAACATGGATTCATAAAATATCGTTCTTGTGCAACACAGCTAGCTCTTTATTCCATGAAGTAATGAGTACTGTCGACAGGGGATCTCAGATCGATTCCATATTCATAGATTTCCAGAAGGCTTTTGATACCGTTCCTCACAAGAAATTATTAATCACATTGCGTGCATATGGAGTATCGTCTCAGTTGTGTCACTGGATTCGTGATTTCTTCTCAGAGAGGTCACAGTTCGTAGTGATAGTCGGTGAATCATCGAGTAGAACAGAAGTGATATCTGGCGTTCCGCAAGGTAGTGTCATAGGAACTCTACTGTTCCTGATTTATATAAATGATCTAGGTGATAATCTGAGCAGCCCCCTTAGATTGTTTGCAGATGACGCTGTAATTTACCGTCTAGTAAAATCATCAGACGGTCAATTCCAATTAAAAAATGATTTAAAGAGAATTTCTGTATTGTGCGAAAAATGGTAATTGGCACTAAACAGAGAAAAGTGCGAGTTCATCCACATCGGTACTAAAAGAAATCCGATAAATTTTGGGTATACGATAAATCGCACATATCTAAGTGTTGTCAATTCGACTAAATACCTAGGAATTACAATTAAAGCCACTTAAATTGGAAAGTTCAAAATGGCTCTGAGCACTATGGGACTTAACATCAGAGGTCATTAGTCCCCTAGGGCTTAGAACTACTTAAACCTAACTAACCTAAGGACATCACACACATCCATGCCCGCGGCAGGATTCGAACCTGCGACCGTAGCGGTCGTGCGCTTCCAGACTGAAGCGCCTAGAACCACTCGGCCACACCGGCCGGCAAATTGGAAAGATCACATAGATAATATTGTGGGAAGGCGAAATAAAAGACGGTGCTTTGTTGAGAGAACACTTAGAAGTTGTGACAAACCAACTAAAGAGACAGCTTACATTTCACTTGTCCGTCCTCTGCTGGAATAGTGCTGGGCGGTGTGGGATCCTTACCAGGTAGGATTGACGGAGGACATCGAAAAAGTGCAAAGAAGGGCAGCTCGTTTCGTGTTATCGAGCAATAGGGGTGAGTGTGTCACTGATATGATACGCGAATTGGGGTGGCAGTCACTGAAACAAAGGCGGTCTTCTTCCGGGCGAGATGTATTTACGAAATTCCAATCACCAACTTCCTCTTCCGATTGTGAAAATATTTTTTGACACCCAACTACGTAGGGAGAAATAATTATCATAATAAAATAAGAGAAATCAGAGCTCGAACGGTAAGATTTTGGTGTTCCTTTTTCCCATGCGGCACTCGAGAGGGGAATGGTAGAGGAGTAGTTTGAAAATGGTTCGATGAACCCTCTGCCAGGCACTTAAGTGTGAATTGCAGAGGAACCATGTAGATGTAGAGCTTCCGACAGCCGATCAGTTCCAGTCATTCCACCAGGAATGAGGTACACGGCTTGTGTTTTCTGTAGTTCAACCATGCCTATACGGTCAATACCCTGGTTCGATCGCGTCCGCATTGTAACTTTGTGCCAGGAAGTGCTCTCACCAAGGGAACTGTCAGGCGTCTCGGAGTGAACTAAAGCGATGTTGTTCGGAAATGGAGGAGATACAGAGGGACAGGAACTGGCGACGTCATGCCTCACTAAGGCAGCCCAAGGGCCACTACTGCAGTGGATTATGATTCGGAGGAACCCTGACAGCAACGCCACCATGTTGAATAATGCTTTTCGTGCTAGCATAGGACGTTGTGTTACGACACAAAATGTGCGCAGTAGGCTGCATGACGCGTAACTTCACTCCCAACGTCTATGGTGAGGTCCATCTTTGCAACCACGACACCATGCAGAGCGGTACAGATGGGCCCAACTACAAGCCGAATGGACCGCTCAGGACTGGCATCACGTTCTGTTCACCGATGAGTGTCGCACATGTCTTCAACCATACAATCGTCGGAGACGTGTTTGGAGGCAAACGCCTTAGACACACTGTCCAGCGGGTGCAGCAAGATGGAGGTTGCTTGCTAGTTTTGGCTGGTAGAGCCGACGTACGCCGCTGGTGGTCATGAAAGGCACCGTAACGGCTGTACAATACGTGAATGCCATCCTCCGACCATATCGGCAGCATACTGGCGAGGCATTCGTCTTCAGACACGACAATTTACGGTCCCATCTTGCACCTCTTGTGAATGACTTCCTTCAGGATAACGACATCGCTCAACTAGGGTCGCCAGCATGTTCTCCAGACATGAACCCTATCGAAAATGCCTGGGATATATTGAAAAGGGCTGTTTATGGACGACGTGACACACGAACCACTCTGAGGTATCGACGCCGAATCGCCGTTGAGTAGTAGGACAATCTGGATCAACAGTGCCCTGATGAACTTGTGGATAGTATGCCACGACGAATACAGGCATGCATCAATGCAAGAGAATGTGCTACTGGGTATTAGAAGTACCGGTGTCTACAGCAAACTGGACCATCACCTCTGAAGATCTTCTGTATGGTGGTACAACATGCAATGTGTGGTTTTCATGGGCAATGAAAAGGGTGGAAATTATGTTTATGTTGATCTCTATTCAAATTTTCTTCACATTTTCGGGAACTCTCGGAACCGAGGTGATGTAAACTTTTTTTGATGTGTGTATTATTCCTTCCTCCCTTTCTTAAAACCTTGCAAATCACAATTTAAAGACAGTCTTACTGATTTCCGTTGGTGTGTTTAAATAACACCGTTTTCCGAATAATGGGTCAGAGAAAATGGAAGACTTAAGCAAAATTGACGATAGGGACAGCCGTAGAACACCTTACGTGTGGAGGGTATACGGAGTTTTTCAGTAAATAAAGACATGAGAAGCCCCATATAATATCGACTGTTGCAATTTTTTTTATATATGTATTTAAAGGACTGAAGTGAACGCTAAAGTGTTACCGGACAACGGAGAATGTGAGCGAGGTTGGACGTCGTTGGAAGATTGAATTTATAACGGCACTACTTTGACGGGTAATAATTACAAGAATTCGAGACAAGTAAGTAGATGGTACGATGCATGATGGGAAGAAGAGACGTAGCGGTTGAGAAAGAGAAATTCAACAGATAAATAAAGCGTTGATGCAGTCCCTTCGGCGTACACTCACCGAAAAAGACTGTGAGACAATGTTCTCGTGAGACTAGGATCAACAAAAACTGTGTTCACAGAATTTTGTAGAGTCAGAGAGATGGAGCATTACATTCGGACACTTATCCATGCCTTGGACGAAGATGATCCTGACAGGCAAACTCAGTTTTATGAGTGGTTCATCAACATTTGTGAAGAAGAAGAACGTTACCGAGGTCTAATTATTTAATCGGATGGAGCGAGCTGTAAACTTAACGGAACAATTAACCACCATAACTGTGTGTACTGGGTTAATAAAAAGACATTCGTAACTAAAGAGCTGCATGTTACTTAACCACGAGTATCAGTCTGTCGTGGTCTGTCATCTATCGGGATAATCGAGCCTTCTTCTTAGAAGATACTGTAACAGGTAAGTCTTACATAGAAATTTTACACATTACAACTTCTTGTCTTAATCTATTACTTTCAACAGGATGTAGTGCAGCCTCAGTTTCAACTTGTGAGGAAATTCCTCAAAGCACGTTGTCTTGGAGATGAATAGTCTATGACGAAGAGGAAGTGCTGTGGGGTATCCATCCCGATTATCAGATTATACCCTTTACTCTTCCGTCTTTGGAATATTGTCAAGAAAACAGGGTACACTGTAGAACCACAAACACTGGATGTTATAAGAGAGCGAACCGAGCAGCCTGCGAAGATATTCCAATAGAAATGACACAACTGGTATGTCATTGTGTTCTAAATCGTTGTCGACGATTCATTTCGGTGGATGGGGGGCTGTTTTGAGCGTATACCACCTTAAATTACACCTTACTGTACGCCGACCGTAGTGACCGAGCGGTTCTAGGCGCTACAATCTGGAACCGTGTGGCCGCTACGGTCGCAGGTTCGAATCCTAACTCGGGAATGGATGTGTGTGATGTCCTTAGGTTAGTTAGGTTTAAGTAGTTCTAAGTTCTAGGGGACTGATGACCTCAGCAGTTAAGTCCCATAGTGCTCAGAGCCATTTGAACCTTAATGTATACGATACCAGGCCGGCCGGTGTGACCAAGTGGTTCTAGGCGCTTCAGTCTGCAACCGCGTGACCGCTAAGGTCGCAGGTTCGAATCCAGCCGCGGGCATGGATGTGGGTGATGTCCTTTGGTTAGTTAGATTTAAGTAGTTCTAAGTCTAGGGGACTGATGACCTCAGATGTTAAGTCCATAGTGCTCAGAGCCATTTGAACCATTTGGAACACGATACCAAAAAGGTTTCGTTTCTGCCTGCTTCAATTAGAGAGATTATATAATATAAAAGTGTGTGTAAATTCTTTTAGGACATCCCAGACATTTGATGGTAATGTAAGTGTGAGCTTAATGTACCTTGTTGTTGTTGTTGTGGTCTTCAGTCCTGAGACTGGTTGGATGCAGCTCTCCATGCTACTCTATCCTGTGCAAGCTTCTTCATCTCGCAGTAGCTACTGCAACCTACATCCTTCTGAATCTGCTTAGTGTATTTATCTCTTGGTCTCCCTCTACGGTTTTTACCCTCCACACTGCCCTCCAATTCTAAATGTACCTACACCACAAGAATTCTAACTATGAATTTTACTTTTTTTATCATTATACTGTCCAGGATGGCATCAAATTATTTGATCAATACAGCCCAGGTATTTACAATCAGTATTAATGCATACCTGAGCACAATGCGAGTTAGTAAATTGAATGGTACAGGAAGAATTTCGATTTCATTCCCTCTCTGAGCTCTCAGAACTTCGACGGGCTATGTAACTTAACTTGGAAGAGTAACAATTAATCGAGGAATTATGGTGATAATAAAGGAGAGGAAAATAATTCCGTTCCTTCGTGAGGAATGAACATTTTATTTCGTAGATCGATGAGTTTGTAGAAGAAAATCCGAGCATGAGTATAGACCACTATCAGTCAGCTACGATATCAAAGTTACCCCTTCAGTGAAGAAAGATGAGACCTGCTGTCAAAACAAATTGTCTAGGAACTGACGTAAGTGGTAAGTAAATCATTGTAAAAGAGCTCGGATACTCTTTTTCTGAAGTTGATACGTGTGTAAGGTATAACGTGCATGGCCAAAACCTGCAAGGAGGCAACAGTTGTGCACCACGGGCAGTAGATGGCTGTGGTGAATGACGTCTGGCGAGATGGGTACTGGCAAACAGACGTGCAACTGTTGAGCAACTCGAGGGCCAGATAAAAGAAGGGGCTGCCAGAAGTGCCTGCCCGACGACTGTTCAGTGAACTGTGGTTTGTTTGGACCTCCGGAGCAGTCGCCTGGTTGACGCACCCCTGCTCACTGCTGTTCATCGGCGACGAACGCCACTGGACGTCCTCGAAGTGGCGACAGGTGGCCTTTCCAGATGAACCACGCTTGACATTCCATCGGACAGATGGCCGTTGGCGTGTGCGGTGTGAAACGTCTGAAAGGAAACACCCTACAACAGTCGTCGGAAAGATCCAATCCGGACAACGGAATGTTACGGTCTGGGGAATATTTTCGTGACATTCCGTGGGTGGTTACGTCATTCTGGAAGCCACAATGGATCAACAAAAGTATGCATCTGTCCTTGGAGACCAGGTACATCCCTCCAGGACAATGGAACGTACCAAACGGCTCGCATTGTTCGAATGTGGTTCGAAGAGCACCAGGATGAGTTTACCACACTCTGGCCACGAAACTGCCTGGGTTGAAACCCAAATGAGAATCTCTGGATCTTCGATCGGTCATGGATCCTCGGCCGAGGAACCTAGCGCAGCTGGCCATGGCACTGGAGTTAGCGTGGCTCCACATGCCTGTCGACACCTTCCACAACCTCACTAACAGTCTTCCTACACGTTTCGCAGCGGTCTGCGCTGCAAACGATGGTTGTTGAGGCTCCTGGTAGGTGGTCAAATTATATGACTGGACAGTGTGTAAGTAGGCTGTTTAGGTTTTTATGTTGGTAACGTCATGTAGTGTTCTGTATGAAAGTCTCTGACTGTGCTTTGTGCAGCCTATGGCTGGTATGCATTCTTGGAATTTGCTATTGTAATGTTGGGCAGTTGGCTGTTAACAGCGCGTAGCGTTGCGCAGTTGGAGGTGAGCCGCCAGCAGTGGTGGATGTGGGGAGAGAGATGGCGGAATTTTGAGAGCGGACGATCTCGACGTGTGTCCATCAGAAAGAGTACATTTGTAAGACAGGATGTCATGAACTGATATATATATATATATATATATATATATATATATATATATATATATATATAATGACTTTTGAACACTGTTAAGGTAAATACATTGTTTGTTCTCTATCAAAATATTTCATTTGCTAACTATGCCTATCAGCATTTAGTGCATTGAGTAGTTAGAATCTTTTATTTAGCTGGCAGTATTGGTGCTTGCTGTCTTGCAGTAGTTCGAGTAACGAAGATTTTTGTGAGGTAAGAATTCCTGAAAGGTATAGGTTACTGTTAGTCAGGGCCATTCTTTTGTAGGGATTATTGAAAGTCAGATTGCGTTGCGCTAAAAGTATTGTGTGTCAATTTAGTGAATATCTGAGTACGTTCAGTTTTGCTCAGATGTCTGAAAATTAAATAACGTAGGGGTTTATCAGCACAGTCATTCATTAATTTTACGAGGGGACATTTCATATGTCGACCCCTAGCCGAGGATAACTCACTGGAATCTTCTGATTTTTTCTTGTAGTTTTTGTAATTAGTGTAGCTATTGTTTATTGCTAGCGCGTAATTATACAGAGAACTTAATTTGTAGTTGTAGTTTTTCATTGTTGCACAGTAAAACAGTTGTGGCATGCATGTAGATTTGCACCAAGTATTTCGCAGCTGCGCTTGCAACTAACGAGATATTATTTTCAGTGCTATACTAATGTGTTTTCTTGTTTTTGCTCTTCAAATTGTGGTTTACTTGTTATCATGTGAAATATGTGATAATTACGGCATGTGAGAAACGTAACACTAGGCTCCAAAGTAAACTGAGAAATAATAGTGACGACGATTGTAGCTTAGCAGCACCACCGTGTAATGAATTAACAGACATTCTACGTAGTAATTTGGTAATTGTGCATAGGGAAATGGAGCAGACGGAAAATAATAGTGTAGACAGTGAAACAAATAGTGAACTGGGAAGCATTATCGATCGATCGGTCGGCAACAGCTCGCCTCAGGAATCCGAAATGACGGGACACAATCTTGCAAATACTGTAGATTCAGGTTTTAGGTCCTCACCTTTTTCTCAAATAAGTCAAAACACATTTTCTGCTTGTCAAAATGTGGATGTTGCCGGTGCAAATGCACTGCCGAAAAGCATAGAGGAACAGATTCCAGACACTAAAACATTATTGTTGCAATTAATGCAACAAATGAAACAAAATCGGAGACAAACACAGCAACAGTTAGACACAATGAAACAAAATCTTCAGAAGCTAGACACAATGGAACAACACCAGAGACAAACACAGCAACAGTTAGACGCAATGGAACAAAATCAAAAACAGTCACAGCAACATCTTCAAAAGTTAGACAAGTAAAGGTTTAACTGCTTAGTTACTTAAAATCGAATTGAAATGTCAAAAAGTCTGTAATGACGTGAAAACACAAATTTGTGAGCAATTCCAACCTATTTTTTCGCGTCATGAAAATGCATTACAGAATCACGAAAGAGCCATAAAGGAACTGCAAACTATTGTTCATGAAGATCACGACACCTTGCAAGCTAAAATTGACTTAGCTGCATCTACCGATTTGGTTACGCAACTTGCAAAAACTCAGCAAAACTTAGGGGACACAGTAGATACGATTTCAACACAAATGGACACTCTGAAACTTGGTTCAGAAAAACACACAGAGGAAATAAGTACTCTATCGGAGAAAGTGGCCGAACTTTCGGATCAGTTCACCAACTTATCTACAAAGGTAGATGATGATATGAATGACACAAGACCCGTAGCCTTCACGGACACAGAAGAGTATGAACAAATTAGAAAATTCAAACAAAATCAAATCAATACACGGTACAAAAGAGAAATCCGGGAAGTACAAGATCAGTTAGCACAAGTAATACAAAAATTACATATTTCAGAGGAGACTCGCCCTCCAATACAGGAAGAGAGACTCAGAAATACGGAAAAGCCATAGAGTAATAACACAGGGCATTTCGGAACTTATGAAAGGAACTGGCAAGGTGCACCGAATTTTGAGATGGAACCGCTGTTCATTACTACAGGTAAATTCAAAACATTTAAGAATTCTGGAAACGACGTTCATCCACAAGCGTGGCTTCATCACTTCTCTCATTGTTTTCCTCCCAACTGGTCATATGAGCACAGCTTAGAATTTATGTGTGGCTACTTAGAGAATGAACCAGCTGTAATAATGCGATCGGTCATTAACGATTGTCACAATCAAGGCGAATTTTATCATGCTTTCCTCTCGGCATATTGGTCTCAAGCTACTCAAGACCGAGTAAAACATAGCATCATAATGATGAAACATTTCGAACAGTCTGAATTTTCCAGTCTTGTGAAATATTTTGAAGACATGTTGCACAAGAATCAGTACCTGTCAAACCCATACAGCCCCTCAGAACTCATCCGCATTTGCTTAATTAAATTAACCGAACATTTACGACAAATTATTTTGGCAGGATTTTGCAAAGACGACATTGAAGCCTTTCAGGGACTGTTACAAGAATTGGAAATTGACACTGTCAATCGCGGGACGCGAAAACAGGAACACAACAATTACAGATCACATCCGTCACAATTCCGCGATGATAGAAATAATAACTGGACACGACAAGGCTATTCTTATAACGCAAATCGTGACCAAAACAAACACCAGCCGTATGACAACCGTTGGCAGAAAAATAATTACAGGGAAAGATCGCATTTCCATAGTAATGACTATGACAGAGACAATCAGAGAAACAGACAATTTGGGAACCAAAATAATTATTGTCAAGGAAGACAGAATAACTTCAGACGCAACAGTTCTGCGAGCAGTTACGATTCAGGGAGAAATTCTCGACCATGTGACCGACAAGAAAGAAAGTATGCAATCTACCGACATGACGACAGACGATATAATCGTAACGACAGACCTGAATTTCATCAGAACTGGCGGGATTGAAACAGGGCAGGACCCTCTCGACAAGGTGAATTTGTAGAAGTTAGGTCTCCTAGTCCTAATAACGACACACGTCCAGATCGTCCGCTCTCTCCCCACATCCACCACTGCTGGCGGCTCACCTCCAACTGCGCAACGCTTTGCGCTGTTAACAGCCAACTGCCCAACACTACAATAGCAAATTACAACAATCCAAACAAGCCACAGACTGCACACAGCACAGTCAGTGATTTTCATACAGAGCGCTACATGACGTTAGCAACCTAAAAACCTAAACAGCCTACTTACATAGTTCCCACCATTACCATTATTTATACAAGGACTGCAGTGGGTCTGCACCTCTGCTGGCCCACAAATACCTTAATCTCTAACAGGACTACAGTGGTCTGCTGTGTGACGACCTACCTACCAATATTCTTCAAAACTTCAACTGACTCTGCTGTGGGTTTGAGCTGTTTGTGACCCATTAACTGTCTGCATGTCAAGAGCCAGCATTGTCTTTCCGTTGGAAGGACAACACTACTTCTTCAAAACTGCATGGAAATCCACTACTTCTTTGTGCTTCTTTGTGTGTTTTCTTTTACTGCTAACACTTTGAAAAAAAAAACTGCAATTTTACTGTGATGAACGATCAGGACTGTCTTTATGGGCTATGAGAAAATCTTTGCTTTTGACCAACAATATATCAATAAGTGTGTGCATTTGATTTCTTTGTTATTGTAATTATGAAACATTTCTTCAAATCTGTATTGGCCACTGCCCAAAACAATTTGTAAATTTTTTTTCTGGGGAGCATGGGGACTATGTAAGTAGGCTGTTTAGGTTTTTATGTTGGTAACGTCATGTAGCGCTCTGTATGAAAATCACTGACTGTGCTGTGTGCAGTCTGTGGCTGGTTTGCACTGATGGAATTTGCTATTGCAGTATTGGGCAGCTGGCTGTTAACAGCGCGTAGCGTTGCGCAGTTGGAGGTGAGCCGCCAGCAGTGGTGGATGTGGGGAGACAGATGGCAGAATTTTGAGAGCGGACGATCTGGACGTGTGTCCATCAAAAGAGTAAATTTGTAAGACTGGATGTCATGAACTGATATATATACTATGACTTTTGAACACTATTAAGGTAAATAGATTGATTGTTTTCCATCAAAAAATTCATTTGCTAACTATGCCTATCAGCATTTAGTGCCTTCAGTAGTTAGAATCTTTTATTTAGCTGGCAGTATTGGCGCTCGCAGTCTTGCAGTAGTTCCAGTACTTCGAGTAACGAAGATTTTTATGAGGTAAGAATTCCTGAAAGGTATAGGTTACTGTTAGTCAGGGCCATTCTTTTGTAGGGATTACTGAAAGTCAGATTGCGTTGCGCTAAAAATATTGTGTGTCAGTTTAGTGAATGTCTGAGTACGTTCAGTTTTGCTCAGATGTCTGAAAATTAAATAAGGTAGGCGTTTATAAGCACAGTCATTCATTAATTTTTCAAAGGGGACGTTTCAAGTGTACAATTCGAGTGAGCCCAAACAGAAGTCTTACTTTAACAATATGAACGAGACTAAATTATAAAATTTTCTACGAGGCATGTGCTGACAAATGAGGGAAATATTCCAGAATGACATTTTCATTCTGCAGAAGAGTGTGCGCTGAAATGAAACCTCCTGGCAGATTTCGGTCCGCCGAAACTCGAAACTTGAGACCTTTGCCTTTCACGGGAAACTGCTCTACCATCTGAGCTACCCAAGTACGACTCACGGCCGTTCTTCACAGCTTCACTTCTGCCAGTACCTCGTCTCCTACCTACCAAACTTCACAGAAGCTCTTCTGCGAACCTTGGAGAACTACCACTCCTGGAAGAAAGGATACTGCGGAGACATATCTTAGCACTTGCCCGCGAAAGGCAAAGATCCCGAGTTTGAGTCTCGGTCTAGCACACAGTTTTAATCTGCCAAGGAATTTCATGTCAGTGCACACTCCGCTGCAGAGTGAAAATCTCATTCTGGAAAAATCCCCCAAGCTGTGGCTAAGCCATGTCTCCGCAATAGCCTTTCTTCCAGGAGTGTTAGTTCTGCAAGGTTCGCAGAAGAGCGTCTGTGAAGTTTGGAATGTAGGAGACGAGATACTGGTAGAAATGATGCTGTGAAGAGGGGGCGTGAGTCGTACTTGGGTAGCTCAAATGGTAGAGCACTTTCCCGCGAAAGGCAAAGGTCCCGAGTTCGAGTCTTGGTCTGGCACACAGTTTTAATCTGCCAGGAAGTTTCGAGGGAAATATTAAACTGTTATACAATAATAGTGGACTTTTTGTACCGAGAAGATTCAACACAGACGACAAGAATATCCCAATATTTACTGAAGCACAGTATGTCGACATGGGCTACATGTACCAGACTCTTTATCGTGAAACAGTGTTCTGATATATTTTGCACTTCGAAGAAGTGTTCCGCTATACATGTGTAAAATTTGTTCCGTCTTACCTTCATGATAGTCATGAACTCCACCTGACGATGTCGTTCTTCTCCTTGTCGTTGATTCGTCGATAAATGGTAAAATGAAATACACTTACAACTATTCCTTTCTAGTCATCAGTTATTATTCGAATTCAGCACCCTCGTTTCCAGAAATGATCCTTTTTGTCGATATCCAGGGGCTCCAAATAAGGCAATAAAATTCTCTGAGAGTGAAACGAAATATTTTTATTAATGTCCCAGGCTTGCTCACATTCTGAAAATAACGCTCGAGTGCATGATATCTTCGCCTTTTTTCCTATATTAGGAGGTTGACATCATCAGAAAGGCGTTATTATCATAATGTGGTGCGTAGTTTGATGTGCAATATCAGTGATTTCCAAAATGCTATATTTAAATAACACCGTTAAAACATGGATTCTGTTCAGTTTGCAAGCTTTTTTCATATCAGGCTTTTTCTTCGGTGTCATCGTTTCTCGGTGTAATGTCCTGACCATGGCATTTCTTTGAAAACTGAGAGAAAAACACTGGAACCAAGATGTACTCAGATGTATGTTTCTTTCTGCAATAATGCTGTTTCGTTTACCTGTCATCAGTTGATAATTCCTTCATGTGTCAGTATATTCCGGATAGCGTTCTGTACTGATGCGGCGATTCTTTTAGACTGCTTAGGGAAATCGAACTGGAACTAAATTAACTACCTGCATTGATACACAATGGAATTTTGATAGTTTCCTTGTGTGTAGACATTGCTGGTAGTCGTCGCACCATACTAAGGCACCAACCATGATAAATATGACTTTCAAATTGTAGTGTGAATAGATTACGTCGTACCGGCAATTCCTTTTATAAAGACGGACGATACACGATGCGTTTGAGAAGAACTGTGTCCCGGTAACGGATAAGTTCTTTCATTGTTGAGGCAAAGTCATCATGGTGGAATAATTCTACAAACAAGTAAACCACGGATATCAATACTAAAACTAAACTCACCGATTTCTTATCACTCTTATACAGAATATTGAACCTACTATCTTACAGAATGTATTGTCATACGCCAAAAAATAATCTGTTATTTTATTTCAGATGTCAGTCAGGACTATCATCATCATTGAAACCTTCATTTAGGTGACACTTTTCATTATCAGAGTTCGATATATGGAAAATTTGTGTTACACACACTTAGCCAGCTCCTTTTAATAAATAAGAGATTTAGTTCTCGCATTAATGATGATCAGAAATAGGAATTGGAGTTTTTGCTTACCAATATAATTTCTTCCTCGTAAATAGATTGATATCTATTTCGAGATACTTTTTTTTGTAAAAACTGGTGCGTCTCGCACTAATGACTACACGGCGTTTCTAAAACGTCTGAAAGTCCCAGTTTTCAGGTATTATAGAAACGCTGTATAATCAATAGTCGGAAAGCAGGGATCCATTATTCACGTATGGTGACTCGTAATGTATATCCATTGAGCTATTCGAAATGCCGTATGTAACATTTTATCAGTAAATTTCAGTGACATTCTTAGGCACTGGAACCTGACCGTGGGGCTAATGCATCGGAATATATTTGCAAGATATTTCGATAAGTGGCTTCACCTGTCCGAACACTGCATATAGCCATTAGACACTAATGGGGTTCAGAGCGAGGGAAGCGTGTGTGGCTTTCTAGTTATGTGGGTAGGGACACGGTACCTATCAATCGATGTCGATAATTTTTTCGTGAGTAATGTGCTATGAAAAGTATGGTATTCAAGGAAGTATCGATACCTTTAGATATCGATACTTATCTTTCGTAAAAATGTAGACTAGATCCTTCTGGTTAATCAAGTTTATCATGGCAGATCCCAATGCTAAGATAAGATTTCTTAGGACAGCATTTTAATACCGTAATTTTTGCAACTCGATTATCTTAGCTCTACTTTTTTAATTTGCACCCTTTTTGGAACAAATCATCATGTATTGATCTTAACAAATTTGTAACGCCCTATTTACTCTCTTATTATCTTGTTATATCAATAATGCTACAAACAAGTAAACCACGGATATCAATACTAAAACTAAACACACCGATTTCTTATCACTCTTATACAGAATATTGAACCTACTATCTTAAAGAAGGTTGTGTTGGGCTGTTTTCATATTATTTTTTTTTTTTTCATTTATGAAGCAATCCTGAGGACTTAGAATTTTTGAAATAGCTTTTGCCTTTCACTAAATCATTATCCATTACATCAAAACACTGCAAATTTTCACTTAGGTGACATTCTGTCTGCTGGTTGAGTAATTGTTGAACGTAATAGGTTTTAAACAACAATACAAAAACGACCAAGCAGCTCGAATCGTGAAAACAAGGGGACTCCTAATGAACGAACAGCTACCGATTTGTTATCAATATTGGCGAAGTGTTGTTTCGTACTCTCAGTCCGTCTCTCGCACGCCCTCCGTTCGTTCAGTTTTGGCGTGTTGGTGTTTTCGAGTTCAGTTATTGAAAGGGTTGGAACTGAATCATCAGTTTTGGGTAAATAATAAAAATGTAATAAGTCACTACTAGAATCATTAGATGTCATATCTGATATAAGGTACTGATATCAATAAAATTATCAATTGAAAAGTATCAACTAACACAGTACCCGCATCGAGGTGAAAATATTTTTTCTGTGTCCCTAAATGTGGCTACACTAGTTAATGGATGACGCTCTACGATCACAAAAATGGGCAGCTTTTGTGTATATTAGGTCTACAACTTTGCTTCCGCCGTTTTGCAATAGACGGCAGTAGCGTCAAGTCGGCTTGAGGTGGTTGGTCATAGGTGTAATGCAATAAGCGTAGGCATCTGTAAACATAATGCCATAAAAATATTAGTCGATATGTGAGTGCATCGTAAGGTTATTCTCGATTAAGTACGTCAACTTACGTACACATTTCTCGTCATTTGCGGGAAGTTTTAATTTTCTGCTTTAACATGAAGAAATCTGCAGCTGTGGCTCTTAAAATGCTGGGGTAAGACCAAAGGTGAGGGAGCTATTTGTGAAAGAACGTGCAGAGAATGTTTTCAGCACCTCAACAACGGTGATTTTGATGTCGAAGACCGGCATGGCTGGGGAAGACACAACGTTTTCGTAGCTACTGAAACAGACGAAGCCAGTCACAGGACGTCATTATCGAAAGCAGGTGATGCGTTAGAGCCCAGCACTGAAACACAAAAGGCCACAATACAGCGATAGACACGTAAAGGTAATTTTACAGCAGGTCAGTGCTAGACCCCATGTCGCAAAACCCGTCAAAATATACATATAAACGTTGAAATGAGAAGTCCCATCCCTCCCGCCGTATTATCCTTACGTTGCTCTCTCTGACCACCACCTTTTTCGATCAGTGGCATACAGTCTGGCTGACCAGCACTTCCGATCATATAAACAAGTGCAAAATTTAACCAATTCATGGAGCCCCCCAAAAGACGTCCAGTTCTTCCGACATGGGATTCGTATGCTATATCGAAAGATGTGAGAATGTAGTGGCCAGCGACGGGCAATACTATGATTCATATCTTTTTTGTAAGTTTTTCACAATAAAGCCCCAAACTTCGAGAAAAAAAAACGGTGAAAGCAAAGTTGTAGACCTAGTAGTATTCACGTACAGTTTGCACGCAAACTGCTGCTTTAAAATTACCATTCATTAACTGCAGAGACTCTAGATAAAGTTTCATACTATTCCCTGGCAGGGGGGTGTCTCCACGCCTTTACCGAAGCAGCGGATGACACCCTCCAGCGGACAAACCTTAGAATGTTACAATCGTGCATCATTGGCAACATTAGGCTATCTTTGGACACGAAATAAGTCCATAAAACCCCCACATAAATGTGGGAACACAGGAGAAAATTCTCACCCTGCAGCTAAACTTAGAAGACGAGCTGAAATAGGGTAAATCTACGTACATAGTATTTGTAGATTTACGAAAATCTGTTGATAACGTTGACTGTTTGACATACTGAAGGTATAAGGGATGAAATACAGGAAGCAAAATGTTATTTCCAAGTTTTACAGAAATCAGCCTGCAGACAGGGCAGTAGCGGCTCCCGAGCGTTATTCAATCTGTAAGCTGAGGAAGCAATAAAAAATGAAGAACGCATTTGGAAGGGGAATTGAACTTCAGGGGGAAGAAATAAAAGCTTTGTGATTTGTCGATGACATTGAAATTCTGTCAGATGTGGCGAAGGACTTGGAAGAGCAGTTGCTGCAAAGAGGTTGAACATAAACGAAGGTAAAACATGGGCAATGAAATGTATCACAATCAAATTACCAAATGCTCAGACCATTAGATTAGGAAATGAGACAATAAAAGTAGGAGATGAGTTTCGCTATCTGGGCAGCAAAATAACACACGATGGTCGAACTAAGGAGGATATAAACTGCAATAGCCGAAAAGCATTTCTCCAAAAAAAATAAACAAATAAAAAAATAAAATATAAAAAATTGCCGATATCTAATGTTAATTAAAATGTTAGGGAGTTTTTTCTGAAAGTATTTGTCTGAGGAGCAGCCTTGTACGGAAATGAAACGTCGACGAAAGCATTCAGGCAAGAAGAGGATAGAAGCTTTCAAAATGTGCTGTTGCAGGAGATTAGACGCGTAGGCCGAGATACTGAATAGGAGTGCGGAGAAAATGAAGTTATTCATTTCTTGACTCAAAGAAGGAATCGTTTGATAGGCCACATCATGATGCATTGTGAAACTGTCAGTTTGTGTGTGTGTCTTTGTGTGTATGTGTGTTAGAGAGAGAGGGGGGAGGGGATCAGGAGGCGAGGGAGGAAATAAGAACTCTAGAGAGAGATCTCAGCATGAATATACTCGTAGTAAGGAGGTTCAAACAGATGTAGGTTGAAGTAGTTATCCAGCGATAAAGAGGCTTGCATGGGACAAACAAACGTAGAGAACATCAGTTCATAAATTTGTAGTTCAGCCATCCACGGAATTTCCTGTTTGTAGATATTTTCCTTTTAATTAATGTCCAGTTAAAAACAGAAGCGCTCTTAGCTGCCAGTTTTAGATTCCACCCCTTTCTATACTAACGTAACGAACTAGATCGCAGACTGAATGGAATGGCCACCAAAGAAAATAATCGAGGGACTGGCGAACCTTACGCCCTGTTGCTCTACCCATGATGGCTTAGGGCAGTCACATATAATCCACTCTGCTGATAAGGTCAATACAAATCGTTGCGGAAAAAGCATCTGGTGTTACCAGACGTGTTACGCCTGGCTATAGAGTGTTTTGGTCGTCTTAACAATTTAATAGTTTTGATATTTTAAGATAGGAACCACGTATCTCTCTATTCTTGGTATAAAAACTGTGACTCCAAATAACTGCCCTTAATTCTTGGCAACTACTTTTACACTCAGAAACACTCCGTCAAGGCGGCATTAATACGATTATTTTGTAAAAAGAAAAAAATCTATTCCACTCTCGTAGTACCAGATCACATACCGAGGAGTATGTTCTAACAAAATCTCTTACACAAACGACGTAATAATTGGAAGAAAAGACACTGCACATACGACGTTCTCGTAGAAACTTAGAGGTGAGGGTTTCGAGTCAGAGGTGTCGGTGTAATATTGATATATCGGAATATATTGGAAAACGACTGATGTTAGTCTGGAATCCGAAATTTTCTGCGCCGTTAGGCTCGCTTCTGGCAGATTTAATTCCCTTCCCTGTCTATTAGAAATCTGAGGTCAACAATGGACAGGGAAATATCAGTAATCTGGCAGTTTGTTATGTTACCATACATATTTATTTACGCGAAAAGAAGTTCACCGATCAAAATAATATTCAGCTCCTTAAAACAGCAGACTGGTTGGTTTGGTGCGCTGTACATGAGGTGGAATGTGAAACCAGGTGGTCACACTACCCACCACCGCATACTTAAGTCACAAGAGTGAAGTGGCGTGTACGTGACAGTTTATTGTATGGCGTCAGTGCAGTAACATGGATCAAATTACACACTTACAGAGGTTGTGCAGGGAACTTAACAGTTCAAATAGGAACCCATGTCCGACGGAGTCATCCAATGACGCCACAGAGAGCCAAAGTTATAGGCGCCGACTCCTGTAAATGTGTTTATAGGCAGGATAATTCTATGATGATTTTACAGAATTTCTGGGTGATGAATAAGGATAAATATATCAATTTGAGACAAGGGTTCCCTGGATCGGAAACGAATTAGTCGAAAGTTTTGAGCCAAAACAGTTCTGGTACCTCTGTGAGTGTAATACATATATTGGTACTGTTTTTTCTATGATTGTAGGTGAAGCACCTTACAGAGATGGTAGTATCGACTAAAACAAGGAAAAAATGTCCAGTAAATATGTGTTCTAAAATGATTACTTTAAGAGCTATGGACACGAGTTTCACAGTAGCGAAGATGAACATGTGTTCATAGGTCCTCAGGTATGCATTTTAGTGATCATATTTAATGGACTTTTTTCCTTGTTTTGGTCGATAATACCATCTCTGTAAGTCGACTACCCTACAGTCTTAGAAACAGCACAACCAGCACATGTATTTCACTTTTAGAGGTATCTGAACGATTGTAGCTAATAGCTTTCTACTCGTTCTCGTAGAAACTTAGAGGTGAGGGTTGCGAGTCAGAGGTGTCTGTCGAATATTAATATATTGGAAAACGACAGATGTTAGTTATCCTTATCTCAAACTGATACATTTGTCCTGTATCATCCACACTACGTACATTACTATCAACTGAGAAAATAGGTATTTAAATTAATTGAATGAAATTCAGTAATTATTATAGAAGTGTCTCACCAGAGCCCTGTTTCATTCACTCAGTCTTGTTCAAGGGACCAAACTGCTGAGGTCATCGGTCCCTAAAGTTACACACTGCTTAAACTAATTTAAACTACTTATGCTAAGGACAACACACACACCCATACCCCAGGGAGGACCGTGCAATACGTGACATGGCGCCTCAAACCATGCGGCCACCCGCGCGGCTCTCTGTCTCGTCGTGCGTAATCAACATTATCACGTAACAAGAATCGAGCGGATATTAGCTACAGCAAAACGTCTGATTGTTGTGCAGAAAATCACGTCCGCCCTAGCACAAAGCTAAAGTCATCGCACTTCTTTCGTATTTGGACTTGTTGAAGATATATTTTCTTTTATACACGTAATTTTAGTTTCTCTGTTTACTGTAGTAGCTGTATTTCTGTCGTTTGACAACATTTCGAACAACAGCTGCATGCACACGACAAAAATTAAGAACAAGAAATAACTGTACACAGTAGTTTGACAATGTTTTGGGGCATCTAATATGACGGCGCCGGCTTCAAAGCGTCGTAAAGAGTAAGCCTGTAGCGGCATCTCGCCTTATTGTACCTCCATGGGAGCAACCAGCAGTTGCAGTTTCAGAGATAACGAATTACGGAATGCACTCTTTACTGCATCATTAACAAACATCTGCTATGACCCACACAAAACCTCTAATTACCATTAAAACATTGTAAATACAATCAGTCTGTCTATTAGGAACGTAACACGCATAAGAATATTAGCTTAAAAAGAGCCTAACCGACAGGGATCAGGAACCAACGTCAAGACTTGTCAATGATACGCGGTTTCAGTCTCGACAGGAACTGCTGGTGTCAGTGAGTGTAGGCTCATCTCAACCAGTTTCCGAAAAAAAACCTGCTAGGGTAATTTGGTTGGAATCGGAAAAAGCCCTTACTCTTAGCGGCACCAAACGCTACTCGTCTTCAGTGAGACAAACAAACAGAAATTCGACAGTTGCTGACTGGGGGCGTGTAGGTGATCCACTGAGTTGCGGCTTTACCTTTTTCAGATGGTGAAAAGCGTCGAGTGCACGTAAAGGCAAACGAGGCCTTTAACCCGCCGCTTTTGGAGAGTATATTTCAGACCGCCAGTGGGTTTATGATTTTCTCGGGGCGTTTTTCCCTGTCATTCAGACTGCCGTGAGCATGAACGGGAAAGCTATTTCAGTGTCCTCAGTGACCAATTATTGCCCTTTCAATGAGACGCGGAAATATCGTTCAATCTGCCAGGTAGACCTAAGACTTAAGTAACAGCGGACTTAAAAGCCAGCAGGTTCAAAGATCTGCCCAAACGGCTCTGATGTGACGAACAGTCAGGCACAAAACACACCTAGACTGCCGCTCTAAGTCACCCAATCCTAATGCAATAAAGCATGCATGAAATGTTTGTAATAGTGGTGGAAAAGCTGCAGTCAACTTCATGGCACTTTAGTGGCTCTACTAGATGGAATAACCGATGAGCGGCTTCATCTGGGTATGATCTATCTGAACAAACATGGATGCTCTCATTCCTCGCCGACTTGAGGTCGTTATTAAGGACAGAACATTTTTTACACGTTATTAGCTTGATGTTCCCCACAGTCATTATGTTTTCATCTAAAATGCTGCCTATTTAGTTTGAGAATCGAAAGTAACAACAGCCCTTTGATGAGATATCTATGTTCCCTTTGAGTCAAAGCGTTAGTATTTTGGGTGTACAGAATAGGTTAATCAAGTAACAGTCACTTTCTATTAATATATATTGGGTGTAATAGGTATAAGTGCAGATATTTTTATATGTGGTACCTTAATATGTAGACACATCAGTGTGTGAGTTGTTTTTGCTTTGCGTCGAACTGTCTTCCTACAAATATGTCACTTAATTTACTATCTCATCTTTTCTGCACGGTCGTAGCCGTACTATTAACAGGATTACTCAAATCGGTATATTCCAACAGTTCTGCGTCCACATGTGCATGCTTCAACACGTGACCTACTTCCCAGCGGAATATAAGCATTAATGTCTTGGTCTTGCCTCGTGTACTTGAAGCTACTAACCAACCTAAAAATTTACGACTTGTAATGGCCACAATTATTAGTCTGAAAATGACGTAAGTACTTGTGTAGCGTTGTTCAGTACAACATCCTCAATCACCAAAAGAAGTAGCTGTTCTTATACACACTACACGCTGTATAGAAGGATTTGGAAAAAAAATGGGGAGGAACTGCGACAGACTACCCCTTTGAGAAGGAAAAACAAAGAGGCCTGGGAAATCTATATCCTGGAAATTATGATTTTCATCTTTGAGGCCATTTTATTCGTACCATGCTTAATCGCGTCACAGCAGACGACTCGACCTCATTCCCTGTCAAACACTGGAAGTGGGCTGTGGTAACTGACGTTTCGTAATCCTATAGGCATTTCTTCCGTCACGAAGTGAAGATGCGTGTCACGTGTATGGCGTCACTGATGAGCGGTGCTTCCTGGGAGGACAAGGAACAAATGCGGTGCAATGAAAAGAACAGTTGTAGCTATGGGAACAGTCTCGTCCTCCCCTGATATGTACCGTACGCAGAAGGCCTCTACTATGAAAAACCACCTGTTTCTGGACCTATGTACACTGTATCGTGTTTATTCCTTTCCATCTTCTGGATAGTCTCTCGCACTTTGTCCCCACTGTGTGAAATCAGGCTCCATATTCACACATATTATAAAAATGTATGTATATATGAAAGTGTCTGTGTGTGTATGTGTGTGTGCACCAAAATGTTCAAATGTGTGTGAATTTCTAAGGGACCAAACTGCTGAGGTCATCGGTCCCTAGACTTATATACTACTTAAACTAACTTATGCTAAGAACAACTCACACGCGAATACCCGAGGGTGGACTCGAACTTCCAGCGGGAGCAGCCGCGCAGTCCGTAACACGGTGCCTCTAACAACGCGGCTACTCCCCGCGGCAGTGTGTGTCACACATCTCCTTCTAAACCAATGGACTAATTTCAACCAAATTTGTTACACGTGTCCCTCACTGTCAGGAAACAGTCACTGTGGCAGTAAGAACCATCTATCATAGTTCAGGAAATATGACGTCATAAACGCTGAGATTCGTTCAAATCTGCCGCTTTATGCGTGACATTTAAATTTATTACTTCTTTGTTACTAAGTACACTCTCAACGTATTTAACTGACAGTATCCGCTGACTGTATCCACATTATTGTGCGACACATAGTTCAAGAGATATGAGATGTGCTCAAAAAATTCCCGAACATTCGTAATTTCGCGTCAATGGTGCCTTGGAGCTAAATGCGGTTGGCATCCCTGCGCACACCTGTGTTTAATGTGTGACTGCCGGAAGTTTCATAGTTGTATGTCTGTTATTGTTCTAAATCAAACGTGTGTAAATCCCTAAGGGACCAAACGGCTGAGGTCATCGGTCCCTAGACTTACACACTACTTAAACTAACTTATGCTAAGAACAACGCACACACCAATGCCCGAGGGAGGACTCGAACCTCCGGCGAGAGGGGCCGCGAAATGTGTGACATGGCGCCTCAAACCACGCGGCACGGCTGTTATTGTTCAGTGGTGCATTGAGTAGAATGTTTTGTCGCATTCTTTGCGGATTTCGAGATGGAAGAGCTAGAGGATCAACGTGTCTACATTAAATTTAGCATGAAACTGAAGTAAGCCTTACAGAGACATACCAAATGATGCAGGTAGCCTACGGTGATGAGTGCTTATGTTCTACTCGGTGTTACGAATGGTTCACACGGTTTAAAAATGATAGGATGGAAGTTAAAAATGACCGTCTTTCAGGACGTCCTTCGACGTCTACCCACGACGCTCATCTCAGGAAAGTCAACGAAATTGTGCAACTCAACCGCAGACTGCCTGTCCGAGAGACTTCAGAATAATATAACATTTCAGTTGACTCATGTCTTGTAATCCTGATACAGCATCTTGGAATACATCGTGTTGCGCTCAAGTTCGTCCCACTGCTCATTAGTCAAGATCAGAAAGACCTTCTCCTCCCAGTCTGTGAAGAGCTTTTCGATCGCGCAAATGAGGACGTGATGTTCCTTAAGAGAATCATAACTGGTGATAAGACGTGGGTCTACAGTTATGATCTCGAGAACAAGGTTTAGTTTTGACGACGGGTCGGAAAAAGTTTTCCAAGATCAAAAAACGCCCGTTAGGTCGGGTCAAATGTCAAAACAATGCTGATGGTTTTCTTTGACTTTGAAGGATTAGTTCATCAATAATTCGTGCCACAGGGATAAAATGTTAATCGACGATACTATCGGGACGTGTTGTGACGTCTGCGAGAAAACGTGTGAAGTCTCAAATGTGCCGAGACAATTCATGGCTTTTGCATCTCGATAGCACACGCGCGCATTCACCCCTGTTGTTGAGTGACTATTACACAAAAAACGAAATCACTGTGTGGCCTCATCCTCCGTACTCTCCAGAACTGTCCCCTGTAGACTTTTCTTTTATTTCCAAAATTCAAAACCCTGTTGAAAGGACGAGTATTTGCAACGACAGACGACATAAAAGAAAATTCGGCGAGTTGTCACGGTACGCGTGGCTCACCCCCGTAGGAGGTTCGAGACCTCCCTCGGGCGTGGATGTGCGTGTTGTCCATGGCGTAAGTTAGTTTAAGATTAAGTAGTGTGTCGCAATAGTAAAGAATAAATGTACTAAAAATGGCTCTGAGCACTATGGGACTTAACATCTTAGGTCATCAGTCCCCTAGAACTCAGAACTACTTAAACCTAACTAATCTAAGGACATCACACACATCCATGCCCGAGGCAGGATTCGAACCTGCGGCCGTAGCAGTCCCGCGGTTCCGGACTGCAGCGCCTAGAACCGAACGGCCACCGCTGCCGCCAATAAATGTACTAAACCTCCATATAAGATGCGGTAATTTTTCTTTTACATATCTCAGTGTTTATGACATTATAACAGGTCTGTTCAAAAAATTCGGGAACTTTGTCCACAAAATTTTCCTACGTTTACCTTTTACTTGTTGTGCGTTGTCTCCTTCTAAATACTCTCCTGCACTGATGACTTCAGCAGTTTGTTCCCATAGTAACTTACCACAGCCAATAGAAAATTCGCAGACGGCACTTAGCGCGATCCAGCAAAATGCGTACCAAGGCTGCTTCCGGAAGTAGAAACGGCGTTTGGAGAGGTGTTATCAATTGTGGAGGAGAGTATTTAGAAAGGGTCCATGCACAATAAGTAAAAGGCAAACGTAGGAAAATTTTGTGGACAAAGTTCCGGAATTTTTTGAACAGACCTCTTACAACGTCATAAACACTGAGATACGTAAAAACAGAAAATGCCGCATCTTACATGAAGTTTTTTTTTTACATTTATTCTTTACTATTGTGACACTCTTACAGTCTAGTCAGCTTAAGCAAATTCCTGAAACTGGCAGCGCTTTTGTCAGCTTTCAACTGTGAAGCGCAAACGGCTTTAGGCGAAACCCGTTGCCGAGTTATGAAGAGGCGTTGCCATAGAGATGTTTACACCAATCGCGTTTTACACACACGAAGCAGCTGTCTCAGCGTATAGAATCATGTTTCTTGAACTGGATACAGTACTTACATATTTTTACATTACGCATATTTTTTCTGCGAGTGTTTCATAGCCGGCCGGGGTGGCCGAGCGGTTCTAGGCGCTACAGTCTGGAACCGAGCGACTGCAACGGTCAGAGGTTCGAATCCGGCCTCGGGCATGGATGTGTGTGATGTCCTTAGGTTAGTTAGGTTTAAGTAGCTCTAAGTTCTAGGGGATGGATAATCTCAGATGTTAAGTCCCATAGTGCTCAGAGCCATTTGAATCATTTGAGCCAATGTTTCATATTAATTTTGTTTTGTGTTTCGCTATGAACACAGCTCATTTATTGTGTACGTTTCTCATAGAAAACTGGTGAAATGGACCCCCCACCCCCCGGGTGTGCCGGATGTGTCTACTGGTGTAGAAATAAATAGTCAGTGGTAGAATGCAGACCAGGTCTTTTTCAAATTATGTAAGCATCATAAACAAAATTTAAAAAAACAGCAACGGTATTTTTCTTGAACATCTTGTCTAAACGGTGAAAAGGTTGAAACAGATCTGGTATCGGGGGAAAATGGAAGGAACTACTTCGTATCGTGTAGGAGTCAATAAGACAATGCGTACAACAAATTTTGTATTCTTCCCTCAAGTTATTTTATTTGTGAAAACATCAGCTCACTTTCAGTTACATTAATTCATTTGCAAGAAGCAATACAAAAATTTTGTCATTCTTTCTTTTTTAAAATTAAATAATTTTTTTTTTCAAGCGGGAGTTGTCCCTCTACAAGTGCAGCAAAAAGCTGCAGGCTTCTGCTGCCGCTTTTTTTCTGATATGTGAAACTGGTTTGTGTCTGTCGGGTACATAATACCAAATACTGTGAGATATTTGCAGGAAATCAGATACATATATATACAGATACATAATGTCACATACACGCATTTAGTAGTAGTAGTAGGAGAGGGCTGAATCGACGTGCACCTTTCAAAAATATTCACAGTTCAGCTTATGACTCAACCCCATATTGGTCTTCTCATTAAATTCGTAATTACTATTATTATATAATATATAGCATACGTATAATACAAGTTAATTATAATATGTATAGTATGTACATGACAGAAACTCTTTTTCAAATAATTCAGTAGTCTGTGAAAGCTGCAGTGTTAATCTTCCATGCAAAGCGTATCTCTTTGGCAGAGATATGTTAGCCCATCACGCACCCTTGCTCGCCCAGTTGCCTAGACTGCCAGGTGAAACTTCCATAATCACTTCCGACAGCAAAACCTCTCTCTCGTCGCTTCCACCTCAACAGCATCCACAAGGTCAGCTGCTAAACTACACAAGCCTTTCTTTCTTTCTTGCACACGACACTGCGATTTCGTGAAAAGGGCACTATTCGCCTAGCGAACGTCTTTTATGTGAAATACTAAACCAATGATAATGTCTTAGTTGAAAAGTTACTTTAGCTGTACACTACTATTCGGTCAGGTATTAACCCAGGATGTTTCACTGATGTAATAATTTAGTTTTGGGAGAAATGTGCTCGACTGGCTGAGGATCTGAAGAGACTATTTCATAAGGACTTGAGTCACATAAGGACATTATTATTCAAGTCAGTCACAATAAATTTAAATTTCGTCTGCGTTCGTTAGTCGATCGACCAAAAAGTGTAACTTCTTAAATTGTTAGCTGAGAAGTAATGGTGGAAATGAACAGTGGTCAAATCTACTACCAGCGGTGTATTTTTTATCACATCAGCTCCACTAAGTTACGTCCGGCAGTTACTCCTTCGCAGGCAGGTTACACCTCTGCAAGGTAACGGATCATCTTTTGACGTAGGTAACCAGGAGAACAGTACGACGTAGTGTCGAACACCCTTCCAAACCGACTTTACTTCCGAATTTTGCTTCTGTAAGTATCGACAGGCATAGCTCTTTCGGCGACAACACAGTAAACACGGAAAAGTTGCGTCACATCACATTTTAATGCCTAATAGGGTAGTGTGGAATATAAGCATTGCGATCTACGTAACAACTCAAAATTTTTGATTCGTGCTTACACCACCATTGTTTCCTTAGCTATCTATTTACGCTTCAAAGCAGGACTAAGATCTTGGATCTGCCAACATCTCCCTCCTACTTTTCGAAGACGGTTATGAAACCAAAGCAGCATACATGTCGTTTCCTAACAGTCCTGTTCACGACTGACCAAGAGATTTACTCTCTCTAAATACTTCACCCAGTGAACTTTAATTTAGTCCTGAAACTTGTAGCGGTGGAAGAATTTCACAGCGCTGTCCTTCCTGACTGAGACTCAAAGTAACGTATAAAGCTGTACATTAACAAAAACGTCTCCATCAATGATTAACTTCTCGTGGTTTGCATTAACAGTCATGTAAAGTTTTTTGAAGGACATTATATTCTCTGTTAAATGTGGAGACTATTTATTTCACAATTACAATTTCGGGCTTGAGGCCATTATCAATCGTACCTTAAGACCATTATCAAGCGTACTGCAAAAGATTTTGCTTCAACACCTGTCAGTCTTTAAAATACCATCCGATATGTATAAACATGATTGTTTTTCTCCGTTTATTGGTATTTCATCCACTGACAGCCCACCCTTCCACCCATATAGGGCGAGGGGTGGGCTGTCAGTGGTATTATATTCCGCTCATCAGCCATGAGAGTTTTTTTAAGAAATATATGAAAGATGTGAAGGAAAAACACATTAGTGCTGTTTTTTAATTTAAAATCAAAGACGGACGTCTAGGAAACGAAAATGTATCCATTTTAAAACCACATGGCAGAATGATGAAATTCTTCGGAGAAAAAGCACTGAAGCACTGCCCTGAAAAAACTGAAGGACCTGCACTGTGAGTTATCTCTGAAGGATAGAATGTTCCTCAGGATTGAGACGTGTGGGCAGAGACGATAAGGGCCTGTCAGGCCGAAAAATTATAGATATGGAGGTGGGTGGGTAGAGGGAGAACAGGAGGTGGAAAATACATATAGTGGGGAGGTGTTTGGTGTGTGGACAAGGTAGTGGTAACAAGAGGAAAAGGGTGGGGATGGATAGAGAGGGAAAGGGAGAAAGGAGTCATGATACAGAGATGGAAAGAAGGGAAAGAGGTAAAGATGATATTAGGAACAGACTTCCCGGCGGATCTCCCTTTCCTGGAGAGGGAGTTGGTTGATGTTGCGTTGGGAGAAGAAATGTAGTCTATCGGACGGTGGGAAGTGTTGATAAAGGCGAATAGTACAGGAGTGCAGAGGTGTTCCATGTGGATGTGGAGTGGTAGAAATGTGATAAGATAGTAGAGCATCTATGTGGAGGAAGGTAAACACAGGTGGAAGGCGATTAAGAGAGCATGGCGTTCGAGGATTTGAAGGGAACTTTGGCGGGATGCTGATCCATGCAACATTTCCATAGATGAGGATGGGTCGGATCGAGTTTTTGTAGGTGTGGAGAATTGTTGAAGAGGTTGTAATCCGCAAGTTTGGCCTGTTAAAAGTTTTCGTAGTTTTAATATGTTGTGGGCATTCAGTTGGATGGTTAGTAGCTAAGGTTTCCATGTCAGTTAGCGGTCGAGCATCATCCCAAGATATTTCAGTGTATTAGTTAACTGGATAGGAGGGTCGTAATTGGGAAGGTAAAAAGTTATGGAGACGGAAGGTACGCTTGGTTAGTCATGAAATTACTGGCTGAGTATTGCAGGGTTTATCTTAAGAAGCCCTTGTTTACACCAGGAGTTAAACTGATTGAAGCGGATTTGGAGCGATCTTTGTTATTTCTTTAGTTTAGGGTAGAGGGTAAGGAAAGCCGTGTTATCGCAATACTGAAGGAAGTTGATTGATGGAGGTGTTTTTGGAATATCGCAGAAAGAGGGCAGAGCCTTGCGGCACTCCTGCAGTGAGATGGAAGGCACGGGAACTGGTATTGTTAACAGTGACAAAGGAAGGTCGATTAGATAAAACAGATTCAATAAGGCGGACATGGTTAACTGGAAGTGCACACGTCTGGAGTTTGAAGAGGAGACCAGAGTACCATACGTGGTCGTGGGCTTTCTCTAGGTCGAAGGAGGCACAAAGAGCGTACTAACGCGAGTTGAGCTGGCTGGACAGGAGATGGGAGAGGTTGCAGAGCTGGTCATCAGAGGAGAGATTGGGACGGAAGCCACACTGGTTAACAAGAATAGGAGGTAACGCTGGTTCAGGAGTAATGGTTGCGTCGAAGGAGCATGGATTCGAAGATCTTGCTAAAGAGTGAGGTGAGGCACGTGGGACGATAGGAGGAAGTATCAGTAGGAGTCTGTGCGGTTTAAGAAAAAAGGATTTTGGAGGTTTCCATAGTTGAAGATAGTATTCTGTGGAGAGGATAGTGGTGTGAAGGATTTCAAGGGTGAGTAGAAGGGAGAGGGGTATTCTTTGAGGTGGCTTGTCATCGTCAGAACTGAGAGTTTTCAGTGTAAGAAGAACTAAACGAGCGTAAAGCTCCGCACATCATGAGAGGGTGTAAATTAATGACCTGTTGGCACTGTTAACGCTTAACAGATATCGCGATAGAGCTATGTTGTTAGGCACAATTCACTGCGATTAGCGTTAAGAATATTTACATTGGCAATAGTTCATGTAATTTACATCATTTCACGATGTGCAGTGTGTCACTCTCGTTCAACACTGCTCTGTTCTTAAGTTGAAAGGCGCAATTCTAACGATGACATGTTAGCTCTATCAGTGCTTTTTCTTATTGAAACCTTAAAAATGTACCAAGTACTATAAATGGGAGATACGATTACTTGGTGGACAACAAAGTGATCAAAGACAGGCGTTTCTACACATTATACTGTGACCATAAATGAATTCTTCTATTCAATTGATAGCGTAGCCCCATTTCTACTGCGGTAATTGCAATACGTTCTGCAACACTGTTACATTCAGGGCGTGTGCTGGCCAGGTACTGGAACTTACATTATCATGTTTTGAAACTTCCTGGCAGATTAAAACTGTGTGCCGGACGGAGACTCGAACCCGGGATTTTTGGTTTTCGCGGGCAAGTGCTCTCTAGGGTAGCAGGAGAGCTTCTGTGAAGTTTGGAAGGTAGGACACTAGGTACTAGCAGAAGTAAAGCTGTGAGGAGAGGGCCTAAGTCGTGCTTGGGTAGCTCAGTGGTAGAGCACTTGCAAAGATCCCGAGTTCGAGTCTCGGTAGTTTTAATCTGCCAGGAAGTTTCATATCAGCGCACACTCCGCTGCGGAGTGAAAATCTCATTCTGGAATATCATATTTTCCAGACAATGGTATTACTGTGCTGTCTAAGATGTCACTCCAACTCCTGCACTACTGTTACGAATTTATCGGACTCTCCCCAAAAGTCTCATTCTTCACCGTTTCAGTAGAAATAGTAAGTGAAAACTTGTTTCGTGTAAATGACGGTTGACAATAGATGTAAAGTTACCATTTGATCAGTTCTGAATATAGCTGCAGACGTTTCGGACGAAACTTATGTGGTGATGTAATGTAGACCACCGCGATTCTGTTCAATTATTCGATTATCTCAAAGACGATCGAAGGTCTGTAAAGGAGGAATGCCAGACATGTCTGATGTGGATTTGTGCACTCGGTAATCGGCTGGCGCCGGAGCACAGCGGCAAACGTCGGATCGGACAGTGACGCCGGAGGCGGCGGTGTGTCGTGCGGGCGTGTTCCCCGGGCAGCGGTGCTAGGAGGCCGGGCGTCGTGTCCGGGGCGGGGTCCGGCGGCTGCTAATGGTGGTAGGGCGGGTACAGCAGCGCGGGACCCCACCGGGCTCAGACCAGCCCCGGCGGCTTCACGTCGTCGAGCGGCGGCGTGTGCGCCACGGACGCGGGCGACGCCGCCGGCTGCGACGCGCCGTCCTCCGAGTCCGAGCACGACTCGGAGCTGCCCTTCTTGGAGCCGGAGCCGGAGCCGCCGCCGTTGTGCGTCTTCACGTGCTTGGCCAGGTGGTCGGAGCGCATGAAGCGCTTGTTGCACACGGGGCACGCGAAGCGCTTCTCGCCCGTGTGCGTGCGCAGGTGGCGCTGCAGCTCATCGGAGCGCGTGAAGCGCTTGCCGCAGAAGAGCCAGTTGCACACGAACGGCCGCTCCCCGGTGTGCCAGCGCAAGTGCGCCTTCAGGTGCGAGGTCTTGCCGTACACCTGCAACAGCGGGCGCGCCTCTTTTACGCACGGCACCTTGGCGGCGACTTTAATAAGAAATAAATTGTATTGTGAAGGCGCTGTAGCACCAGACAAACACCTGCAATATCTAAGTCTGCAGAAGCTTTCGTGGCCGTTGTCATTGAAAGTAAAATCTGCTAAGAGATCAGGATGCTTTACGTCCCCCTTGAAACTTCTTCTCCGAAATTCGAAGTTTCGGTCCCTTCCGCTTCGATCCTCGTCAGGAGTTTTCTGGCGCTGCTGGGTGACCGGACAAAATTGGAAACTAACGCAGTGATCACTCATAAAACTGTGTATTTCTGCACTTTGGAATTGATGGACAAAATTCTTCATAGAATGGCATCATGGAACCAATCAAAGATCTTACACTGAGGTGACAAATGTAAAAGGGTAGAGACATGTACCGGGTGATCAAAAAGTCAGTATAAATTTGAAAACTTAATAAACCACGGAATAATGTAGATAGAGAGGTACAAATTGACACACTTGCTTGGAATGAAATGGGGTTTTATTAGAACCAAAAAAATACACAAGTTCAAAAAATGTCCGACAGATGGCTCTTCATCGGATCCATGGGTATTGGCGGGGTCACACCGTCTTCTAGATGTGTCCTGACACCTCAGTTACGGCAGTTTCAACTGCAGCACACCGCCACACAGGCAGTTTATTTGTTCGCCAGCTCTTGGATGAAACCTTTCCGCCACGCGCGATTAGCCGAGCGGTTTAAGACGCTGCAGTCACGGTCTGCGCTGCTGGTTCGAGTCCTCCCTCGGACACGGGTGTGTGTGTTTGTCCTTAGGATAATTTAGGTTAAGTAGTGTGTAAGTTTAGGGACTGATGACCTTAGCAGTAAAGTCACATACGATTTCACACACATTTTTTTGAAACCTTTCCAGGCAGATCGGTGGAGACGGGCCATCGTGTTCACCACGTTCACCAGACATTTCACCACTTACTAACGTTCTAGCTCTTACGGCGCGAATACGAGATGCTGCAGAGGCGGGGACGGGACAGATGTTGATAAACAGAGAAAAGTTGAATCCGCGTACGTTCTGAGGGCAACAAACGGAGAGCTAGTGGAATTGTGTCCATAAAAAAGTTTTATGGGTTAAGATACCATTTGCAACAAACCACATAACAGTATCTAACAATTTTTGTAATGGAGGAAAGACTTCACGCTCATCCTCCAAGTTTGATTGGTTACGTTACGCCGTTCTTTAAACACATAACAGCTGTGTTGTACTGTTTACAGAAAATATTTTAAATAAAATTCGTCTGGTTACATTGGTTAGGTCATAATAGCTTGTAGCAAGAGAGGGAGAATGTTATAAACATACGGGCGCTAAGGGCAATTGACGTTTTTTGATTGGCGAGGTCACCGCTGTCATTGGTGGAAGAGAGACGGCGCATACTTCTCTCCCTTCCGGTCTGTCCGCACTGCAACACGGCACAAATAAAAGTTGTTTGCAACAAATCATTATACTACTGCTCGCCTGAAATTTCTGTTGTCGTGCCGACAAGGTGGTTCCTAGCTGATTGTTTCCATTCCACTGCTGTTGGTGGGACATCGTCATTGGGTAGGCACTAATCGCTGGAGGCGAAAGAGATTGAGAATATTGCCGAAATATCATAGTTGTTTTGCCGCCACTTTGATAGTTTGTATAACGCACCTTAACTAGGCATTTGCTTTCTTGATGGCGTGAAGATATCTCTAAGAATGAGCGTAATTTCTACATAGGTGGTTGCTACATACTTTTGGCTCGTGGCTTCTCGCTATCATGCAAGCAACTAACAGAAGTAAGGAAGATTAGGATTTCACGCCCCGTCGATGACGGCGTCATTAGAGAAGGAGCGCAAACTCCGATTGGGGCAAGGAAATCGTTTCAAAGGAATCATTCAACTTACACGATTTAGGGAAATCAAGGAAAAAGCAAATCTGTGTTGGATAACCGAGATTGGTTCCCGCGTCCTCTCGAGTACGAGTTCACCGTCTCACCATTTCGCCACATTGCTCAGTAAGAAAGTAACTATCTGGAATTTTGCTTTAGATCGGCTAAATACGGAAGTAGTAGGCCTATACCAATGACGATGGTCCATCAGTGATAATGTAAGAAGTTTTACACAGTTCTCCACTTCTTCGTAAAGAGCACAGCAAGGGAACGCGACACATGTTTCCGACAGTGTTAAGTCACCCAGGCGAACACCAGAAGACTCCTGGCGAAGATCCCAGCAGAGGCGACGAAACGTCGTGTTTTGGAGAAGTAGACTGAAGAGGAATGCGCCGCTGCCAAATCTCCCAGAAGAATTTACCTTCACCTGAAATATCGATCACGAAGTCAAGTATGTGATTAGCGAGTGTAGTGAGTTTCAGACTAACCGCCGCTCTCCTGTGTGCCAACGCAAGTGCGCCTTGAGGTGCGACGTCTTGCCGTACACCTGCAACACACGCGCCATCCTCTCAATATCGTGGCGTTACAAGGGCTCCAGAAATGCAGTGAAGGCGCTCTAGTGCCAAACAAACACTAAAATATCGCTCACAAAGTCATGGGCATGTATGACTGGTATGATACTAGTGACGGTGGGTTATGTATTTGACATCTACATTATACAAATACGCCACAAGGCACGGTAGAATGCACAGTGGAGGGTACTTCGCACCATTATATTAAATATCGAGATGTTACAAAAACTTTATAAATGTAGGACGACACTGCAATGGCAAAAAAGCACTAAAATAACGGTCACATGCCCTTTAGGACTGATACCCTATTAACGATGGTACATTCTGTAAGTGACATCTACATTTACACAAATACGCTACAAGCCACTGTATATTGTATTTTGTATTATTATATTAAACATCGAGATTTTAAAAGACGTTATAAATATAGTGGAGACGCTATGGTTGCAAAGTAATACTATAAATTGGTCACAACTTCATGCATTTCTACTACGACATTAGTAACAGTTGATTATGTAATTGACATCAACATCTACACAAACACGCAACAAGCAACTGTAGACTAGTCAGCGAAGAGTATTTTGGACATGTTTCAATCGCTATCCCTGTAAAAGTGATCGACAGACAAATGAAAGTACTACCACCCTTTGCACATGGGGCACTAGAAAAATTACCGACTGTGTCCCTACGATGATCAGTTCCTTCACCAATAATTATTAATTTTATTTTATCTTTTTACAAATCAATAGTTACTCAAATAACTAAAGGGAATACAGCAAAGTGACGTCTTCGACATATGCACACTCCGTGATTTTCAAGGTACAAATGGAACATGGAAGCTTTCCCTCTCACACAACTTAATTGCTATACTTGTGCCTTGAAAATGAAAGGATGTCATGTGGAAATATCGGTGGTTGCTGAAGACGTCACTAGGCCGTGTTCCCATAAGTTATTTGAACATCTTACATGCCGGGAAAAACTAAAGTTTCAAATCATTTGTTATTTCTATTCGTTTACCCAATTACGAGCCTATTAATTTTCATTTTATATTCTCTCCTCTTCTTAGTCCAGAACTGCTGGAGAATTCTGTTACTGTACCCTTAATGAAAATAATTCAAGGCAGTTTATTAACTCATTCATACTGAAAAAAGTTGATGAGCTGCAATTCTGCCTTGAACGTTCTGTCTGTCTCTCTATAACTGAAAAGCTCTTAGACATACAACATAAAATCCTGTAAGCTTCTATGTATCGATGTCCTTTTCCAGATTCTGCACCTTAATGACCCACACAGCTGTTGGATATATGTTGGAAGTAAAATTGTTGAGTCGTTTCCTTGTTTCGTTAAGAAAATGTGTCATGTGTTGTCCAACCAACCAATAAAGACTCGCTTAAACACTGTAAAAACGTTGTCATAGCAGTGTGTCTACTTCAGGAAATGATTATGTTATTTTAGAAAGTACATTTTCTAATTTCTATATGAAATCTCTGCATGCTGTTAGCTCTTGTTCTGTCTGATACAACCCCAGTGACACTTTCAGACCATATCACCTATTATTATAGCATAAGGGGCAATCAATTGGAAACGAGACAGAAGGAAAAAATTTAATAAATAGTTTATTGTTTCAAATGTAATCGCAATAATCACTTTCAGTCCATGTTACCTATTATTATAATATAAGTGGCAACCAAATGAAAACGAGACAGATGGGAAAAGGGTAATAAATTGTTTATTGTTTCAAACATAATCGCAGTAACTGTTAATATGCACATTTATCCACTTCGAGACAATATGGTCAACGTCTTCATGCAAAAATGTTTACTGTTGTCTACGAAGCCATGATTGCACGCAGGTGTGTATCTCTTCCTCAGAAGTAAATCAACGGGGCACGAATGCTTTCTTGAATGCTCCAAAAATATGGAAATCGCATGGGGCGAGATCAGGACTGAATGGAGGATGTGTAAAGACTTCCCAGAGAAACTTCTACAGCATAGTCTAAACAGCCTGCGGACAAAACACCTGCCCTCATGTTGCCAACGTTGTAACGACGACGCTGCACAAGTTTTGCTGCGGAGCCCATACTCATGCTCCATACAATCCCGGTCTCGTGGCCGTTGATTTGTTTCGGCACGCCTATATACGGTCATGAAACCGCAAACATTTTTCCACGGAGTTGATCGTCTTTTTGTCTCACAGTAGGATAAATGTACGTATTAAGAGCTATGGTGATTAATTTTTCCATCTGTGTCGTTTTCTCTTGGCTGCCCTCTTTATAATTCAGAGTTTCTCTATTTTATTTTGCATCGTGTAACACAGAGATCCCAAGTATTTGTATCGAAAGTTTGTAAGGATCGAGTCCAGTGTTACGTAACGAGAATCTGTTTGGACTTTTAAATTTCATTGTCTACCTGTAATACAGATTATTGGATTGCAGCCTGCAGCAAATTCGTTTTCTACATTATATAACTTCATTTTTGCTGTTTCTGTCAACTTCACGGGAACAAATACTTCCTTGGTTGTGCGATCATTTACATGTTGAATTCCGTCGTTCCACAAGGCATCATCTCGGGACCTCTGTTGTAGCACACGATATGTTAGGTCTATATCTATTTTGCAGCAGTGTACTAGTTAATGTAAGCAACGTTCCATGTTAAGCTAAGTTCATACAAGGCAGCAGCATGCACAGATTCTACCACTAAGCAAGGAAACCGCCACTAGTTAGGGATTATAGAGAGCTACTAAGTGCAGGAAAGGAAGCAAACAGCAAAGGTATGAGCACTGCAAGAGCAAGTGTTTCAAATATACTACAAAAGCGAAGGAGTGAGGGCGGATATTCGTGAATGAGAAACCGGTGATTTGCAGGGAACTGTTATTGCAGCACTACGAGAGAGACAAAGCGGGGAGGAGCGTGTTTGTATGTATGTGTGTGTGTGTGTGTGTGTGTGTGTGTGTGTGTGTGTGTGTGTGTGTGTACGTGTATGTGCGCGTGTGCATGTGGAGGTGTCGACAGACAGCGTGAGCCTCCTGGGAGGTGCATTGGTCTGGACTGGGTGCTTACCTTGTCGCATCCCGGGATGTGGCAGCTGTGGAGGTTCGTGCCAGGGGGTTGGCACTGGAATGAAAAGAGAGGCGGGTATTAGTCTCCGAGCCGGGGAGCGGGGGCAGGAGGGCTACACTGCTGGCAACACCTCCGACAAAACAAACCGGCAGACGGCGCCTGCAGCCGCTGCCGCTTGCCGGCTTGTCTTTGCCAGGAGTGTCTCTAGTGGTACGCTTAGGCAGTGACAAATCTCACACAAGACAAATCACTTTGCTCATTCGTCCAACTTGAATGACAGCGTGTCACACATATGCAAGGAGTGTCACAATAAGTAGCGAAGACTGGCACGAGTGAAAGTGTACGAATAATACAAGCGGAAATGTTCCAGTAACTATGGGCCCGCTACAGACCCGGTTGCGAGATAATTGCGGATTTATCATTACGAGCCACCACTGTCCTCACTCTAAAGTATTATAGTAAAAACAAATAGGGCACGTAAGCTTTACGATTTTTATTGGGGTCAAATTTCACCCACAGACCATGGTTGAGGTATGTGGTTGATGCATGCTGGGACACCCACAGACATCTAATGCACCGATATGGTCCAAGACAGACAGGTCAGGCAGGGTCTGTAATGTGGCCTGCGAGGTCATCTAACTTCGGTCCTCTGCATTTTTCTGTCTGGGTTCATCTCAAAAATGTACAGCACTCGAACTGATTCGGTTTAAGAAATGTAGCAGCGAAAGCGAATTCTATAGCCTTATCAAGCTTCACGAGATAATACGTACGGTGCGGTTCTATAGCCTTATCAAGCTTCACGAGATAATACGTACGGTGCGGAGCGAGGAGGGGAGGGGGGGATACTAGCGTACAGTAAATTGTAGCAGCTATCTCGCTGAACAAGTATTGTAGTTTAATTATGCTTGAAAGTGTGGAGACCAGATAAGTGAAGTATTTATAGAAACGTTCACATTTCAAATACATTTGCATTTGACAATATTTCCTCCATCTCCGTAGCTGAATGGTCAGCGCACCTGACAGTCATGCGCAAGACCCGAGTTTATTTCGCGGTATTGCAAAGGATTTTTTTCCTTGATGGAAGAATCGGAAGAGGGTCCAATCGGTCACACGATGACAACTGAGGAGCTGCTTGAATGCTGAGAAGTATCGGCTCTAAGGTGTGGCTATCCGACGATTGTCGCGAGAGCTGTGTGCTAACCACGCGCCCCTTCATTCCGCATCGGAATGACGTCACATGGAAGAGGGTGACGTGGCGACGGGACCTGATTGCGGAATTACTAGTTAAGACAATATTTCTCGCTGCAGTTGTTGTAGGCTCGTAACCACACATTGTGTTTTTCTCGCAAACGGCTCTTTTGCAAGCCCATGTGTACTGGAACGATTTTGCTTCAATTATCGTGTGCTTTCACCAGTGTCATCTCTCGCTGTTAATTATGGTACACCCTGTATATTCAGGGTGATGAGCTCAGCTATTTCACCTCAAATAACCTTTGCCTCGTTCAAGGAATTTGTAATCTCTTTTCGCTAAGATGAATAGGGATTAGGGACTCGTGAAACTGAAGCGACTTCGCAACTTCCTTAATCACCAAGGTACAACCATCAACTTTCTGTTTTAAACAAGACACACGAATTTTTGCCGTGCAACAGCAGATATGCATGAGACAAATTCAATAACATATTTCATTGGTAAGTCTGACTAGAAAATACATTGAATATGAGGACTTTTGTGCTGTCGTTGGGGCTGCTAAGGTAGCTCCATTCGCCACGGAAAGTAGCTCCACCTGGGCAACAGGAACAGGTATGTCACGTTTACGCCACTTTCGGCGTCGAGATAAGAGATGCTTTATCTAGCCGAAAATCAGGCTGAATGACTTTCGGCTAAATAAAAAGAAAAAAAAATGTGTTTAAGCCTGTGTTGAGTCTAGCACTCAGTCATGACTTTACGTCTCAACTAGGTAACGCATGTATCAGTGGAGAGGGGCGTGAACTTATAACGCCCTGACAAAGGCCGCTACAACAGTACAAAATTGTCATGTTCGATATTTTTTGTTTTTCAGTTTCTCGTAAGACACATAAAAGGTCAGTATCAGTGAATTTGTCTCACATAGATCTGCTATTCTGGTAGAAAAAAAAATAGCGTTACATCTCGGTAATTAATGAAGCTCAGAAAACGGGATAGTATTTTTCATGAGATCTTGCTCACTATTCATCTAGCTGAAAAGGGGCTGCAGGTAACTTCGACGAGTCAAAAGTTATTTGAGGTGAAAATATTAGACACCTCGCACTATAAATTACATTGCCAGAAATGAACACAATGAAAAATAAGAAATGGCAATATGCCTTTCAAACATTTACAAGAAATCAGTAATGCGACAAGAAATCGGCAATACGACAAGAAGGAACAGGATACAGAAACATAGTCAAGAAATAACACATACGTAAAGAATTCAGAAATACTCCTAAATATTACCAACCAGCTTGCAAGTCTACATCACATCAAATCATATGCAGTACACAGACTTTACCTATGAACGTTACTGATCCGTTACTACAGCATAGTAACAAGGTATTCTTTATTTCGGGCTAACACTCTGGTATCTCCTTCTATGGTTGCAAACTACCGTAATTATTATTACATGCACAATACACTACAATTATCACTACATTCATGCTCATTACGAATGACTTCTCCTTACAAGGTTGTCATCACTACAGTATCTCCAAACATGCCGATCAGAATGCAGGCTGCTTTTGTTTTTTAATTAACTTTCCATAATTTCACCATATGCACAACCACAGAAGTGTCAGTGTGCTGAGATCAACATCTCGTTAATTTAACAGTAATAAAATCCAAGCGCAAAGCATAGTATAAGCAGAAATTTTTTCTATGTATTATTAACTTGTTTTTAAAAATCTAAACACATTTTACAATAACAAAGAAACACTAATCTTGTGGCCTTACAAGCTCTGTACATGGGACAGTACATTTTATAATTTCAGCAAAGGGAATGGTGTAGAAGGTTTAACGCTCCATCGAGTACATGGTCCTTAGAGACTAAGATTAGTATCGTAATGGACAAGGCTGGGCAGGACATATGGGAAGATCATTTTGAGGGAACTACCTTGACATGCGCCTAGATCTGGATGAATCGCAGTTCTCCCACAACCAAGTCCAATAACTTAGTAACAACGCCATCTCGGTCGATTATCTACAGAAGAAATCGTTGCAACTATTATCTTGCTGTAAATGGTTAACGATACATCTGAACATCTGTTTAGACTGGTTCTTTATTCTCAAATCTACATAACGCAGCGTGTTATTAATATGTTCATTAAGTAATGCAACATATATTTTCTCGGCCAGTTTCGATTGTTGTGGGAGATCGTGTAATATTCCCGCTCCAGCCCTTGTACTTTCATAAAGTTCCGGTTTGTGGCTGCGCTAACTAAGGTGTCTCCCAAGGGGAGAGCTGTGACTGGAAAACCAGAGCATCGCATATATTTATAAGCGCTTGACGAATGTCTTCGGAGACCTGGCAGTGAACAAAAGCACGATAAGTCGTTGGGCGAGGTGCCTATCACCATCGCAACGACGTCGCTCAAACCCGTCCAGTCTCCAGGGTGCCGGCCTACCGCACACACTTCTGACGCCTGCAATATTGGAAAGTGCCACAAAAAGGCAAGCGAACTTTTCCTTCTCCGTGACAAGACAAAGCCTCACATAACTCCGCCCATTCGAGAGGGGCTCACTAAACTTCAAGGTGCTGTCCTTCCAGATCGGCCCTATACCCCGGATCTCGTGCCTTCCGACTTGCATTTGTTTTGCCCAACCAAGGATACATTCCACAGGAAGCAGCAAGTGGATGATGGAGAGGTTACTGATACAGCAGGACATTGGCTTCGGCACATGCTGCCATACAGGCCCTCACAGTAAAGTGGCGTAAGACCGTCGCGTTGAAAAGAGCTTGTATCTAAAAGAAGCAAAAGACTGGGGAAAAATATGGTATATTTGGATTCTGAACAAAACCAATCTGCTTTCAGAAAATAAATGTTTTGCATTATTTATTTAACGCCCCTCTTACTACTGTGCGGCAGTTGATTTACTTTTGTAACTAACGTTTGTGGTATGTAAACATCCAAGTTTTTTATGTTACGTACAATACATTAGTGAATAATTATTTTTATTTTGTTGCGTCTTGAGTGCATGTATTTCAGCTATCAAATTTGCAAACGTGGCTGAAATGACTGGATAAATGTGTTTAACAAGTGGTATCAATGGAAATGTCTTTTTTCTGTTCATCATTGTCCGCTACAGATCTAACAAGATCTCTTCACCAAGATGAAGAAAATAATTAAAAAGATTTTTTTGTGGAGATATCAAACGTCTTTTGGATGGGACCAAGAGGAGATTAAAAGGTACAAAGATGGAGTAGTTAACTTTCTGCCATGAAAAAACCGTGTCCTGGCTTGCGAATTTCACAGAATGTACTATACTTATACCCCGCATGCCTAATGGATGCTTCACTCTTTCAGTAAATTTCTCTCTCAGAGAATAAATGTCTTGTGACTAGGGTCTCCCTTCAGGTAGACCGTTCGCCGAGTGCAAGTCTTTCGATTTGCCGCCATTTCGGGGACTTGCACATCGATGGGGATGAAATGACGATGATTTGGACAACAGAACACCCAGTCCCTGAGCGGAGAAAATCTCCGACCCAGCCGGGAATCGAACCCGGGCCCTTAGGATTGATATTCTGTCACGCTGAGCACTATTTTTTTTCATTTTGTTCGTTGCTGATTGTTTTGTTTGGTCGTTTCGGACGTCTCGTGACATCCGTTCAAGTTCGTTGCTGATCCTTTCACTCACTTCTTTTATTACAGAGGCCAACCAGCTCTCTGACCGAACACGCTGAGCTACCGTGCAAACGCCACTCAGCTACCGGGGGCGGACAGTGAAACAAGCTGATAAGCTGATTCCGTACTAGTTACAGGGTACAGCTCTGTTCCGAATCTTTAAGATAGAGCAATACGAGCACCCCTCTTTTCCTAGCTCAAAGCTGCATTCTACTGCTGTGTCTCCTGGACCGTGCTCAGCAGAGAGCTGATTTCGACTCCTGACAGGCTGCAGCCATGTTCTGGACTGCGAATCTTACCGAATGAACTACAAAGGACCCTGGAAGCGGCGTTCTGTTACTAGTTCCCAACCAGACCAGATACAAGAGGGAAAGGCGCCGATTTCGCACAAGGGTTGTAGGACCGGGGAAATGGTAGAGAGAGCAGTTGGGCGCTAGCCGAGGGTCGGTACGCACCTTCCCGCAGCCGGGGATGTGGCAGCTGTGGATGTTCTTCTTGCGCAGGTGCACGCCTGCGGGCCCGAGGCGCTCCGCCTCCTGGCAGTTGGGGCAGTCGCAGGTGGCGCGGCCCGTGTAGCGGCGCTGCGAGCGCGGAGACGGCACCTGCGGCGGCAGCGACGCCGCGGCGGACACCGGCGACGGCGACGGCGCGTGCGCGTGCGCGTGCGCGTGCGCGTGGTGCGCGTGCAGCCCGAAGGCGCCCTGCGCCGCGCCCGGCAGCATCGACTTGTACGTGTCCTGCACGCACGCCAAAAGCACACGCCGTCAACACTGCGCTCTGTCCTCGTGCCTCGAGGCAAGTATCGATATCTGTATCGACGTCATACGAAGCCGAAGCTGGCGATATATCTCAAGTAAAATATCGATATTTTATATTCGTATATCAAACAAACAAACGAGACCAAAATAGTGACCAATAGAGCAGACTAGTAAGTGTAAGCGTTATGACAGGAATTATGCGCAGACGTGTAGTTAAGTTGTCTAGGTCGCGTAAGAAGTTACATAGCAGGTAAGGTATGACTTCATTGATCACAAAGCATGTATAATGTGTTTCGAATTTACTTCCATCGTCCGAAATCCAAGTGCAAAGATGGTACAGCTGGTATCGCTCTTGTCCTTGTGCTACCTCTGCACTTGGAATTGTGAGGACGGAAATAATTCCGAAAAGCTTTACGGAGACTTTGTGATAAAAAAAATCCAGCCTTCACCTGCTGTATGATTTTTATGCTACCTAGCCAGCATGTTTACTAGAATAGTCACTATCCTCCAGGTGACTTCACTCACATTTTCATTAAGATAGGGAATAAAATACTGAAGCAAATAAATGAATATTGATGCAAGTTAATGAATTCTGATACTTGGGACGCAAAGGAACGGTTGACAAGAAAAGTATCTTAAAAGAAGCAGTGAAATAACTAAACAGGCCTTCACAAATAAGAGCAATTTATTAAAAACCACCTTAAACAGAAACAAGAAATAAATTCATCGAGACTTTTATTTGGAGCATTTTGAGTTTTAGTTGCGCAGGGTGGACTCTAGGCAAACCAGAAAAGAAAATAATTACAAGGAATAGAAAACTGAATATCGAGGAAAACCACAAACACACCCTGAACTGACAGCAATTACACAGATCTTGGCAAAAAAAAAAAAGAAAAATTAACTGGCCCCCTAATTCGTCATAACAGATTCATAAAAAAAACTTCTTGTTGTTGTTGTTGCGGTCTTTAGACCAGAGACTGGTTTGATGCATCTCTACATGCTACTCTATCCTGTGCAAGCTTCTTCATCTCCCAGTACGTACTGCAACCTACATCCTTCTGAATCTGCTTAGTGTATTCATCTCTTGGTCTCCCTCTACGATTTGTACCCTCCACGCTCCCTTCCAATACTAAACTGGTGATCCCTTGATGCCTCAGAACGTGTCGTATCAACCGATCCCTTATTCTAGTCCTGCCAGAAATTCCTCTTCTCACTAATTCTGTTTAATACCTTCTCATTGGTTACGTGATCTACCCATCTAATCTGCAGCACCACATTTCTAAAGCTTCTATTCACTTCTTGTCTAAACTGTTTATCTCCCATGTTTCATTTCCATACATGCCTACACTCCATACAAATGCTTCCAGAAAACACTTCCTGGCTCTTAAATTTATACTTAATGTTAACAAGTTTCTCTTCTTCAGAAACGCTTTCCTTGCCATTGCCAGTCCACATTTTATATCCTCTACTTCGACCATCAACAGTTATTTTTATTCCCAAATAGCAAAACTCATCTACTACCTTAAGTGTCTCATTTCCTAATCTAATTCTCTCAGCATCACCTGTGCGGACGGGTTGAGAAGGAAAGACTGATTTTTGAGGACTACATCGGACGAGATTTGAAAACCTGAGACCTTAAAGATGGAAAATAGGATAACATGCAAGACAGGAATCACAGCTAAAACACCGTGCATGAGTTAATAAGCGAGAATTTGTCTTGCATATTGCCCATGCTCCATCTTTAAGCTCTCAGGTTTCCAAATCCCGCCCGGTTCAGTCCCCAACAGTCTTTCCTTCTCATTCCGCCCACTAAGACTCCCCTGACCCAGGGTTCTGGGCGACATTTCCGAATTTTACACCTTTTCCTAAATCTCAGCAGTTCTTTTCCTTCATCCCGTTTCTTTCCCCTTCAGCTCTTCTGACAGTGGAAGGAAGCACTGGCTCCGAAAGCTTGCTCACTGTGACACCTTTTATTTATGTGTTCTCAAATGGTTCAAATGGCTCTGAGCACTATGGGACTCAACTGCTGTGGCCATCAGTCCCCTAGAACTTAGAACTACTTAAACCTAACTAACCTAAGGACATCACACACATGCATGCCCGAGGCAGGATTGTGTGTTCTCCTGGTGTCGCTAAGTACGTATTTTTTTTATCTGCTCAATTACTTAAATTTTCAAAAATTGATTACTTTAGTTCACATATTTGTCTACTTCCGTAACAAGGAGACCATGATTACGTGGATATAGAAACTCGGAAAAGCCCAGAAAGGCCAACAACTCAGAAGCCCTGTTGTTAGAAACGGACATATTTCGAAACACAATACAAAGTTTGGAAAGCATTCAGGTCGAAAGAAGGACTACAAAGGCAGGAAGACCATGGACGGAACAACAAAACACTCGTTATGTCTGGTGCAGGCATCGATATTGTCAATAAGTCGACAGTTTAATTTTCTACAAAATATCGGTATTCACGATAAATCGATGTTTGAAATTACAGTTAAATCACTACGTTTAGATGCATACAGGCCTTGATGTACGTAAACGGGGACAGTCGAAAATGTAGGCCCCGACTGGGACTTGAACCCGCGATGTCCTGATTACATGGCAGACGCTCTATCCATCTCAGCCACCGAGGACAAAGAGGACAGTGCGACTGCAGGGACTTATCCCCGGCATGCCTCCCGTGAGACCCACATTCTCACCTTGTATGTCCCAAAAAATGGTTCAAATGGCTCTGAACACTATGTGACTTAACAGCTGAGGGCATCAGCCACCTAGAACTTAGAACTACTTAAACCTAACTAACCTAAGGACATCACACACAGCCATGCCCGAGGCAGGTTTCGAACCTGCGACTGTAGCCGTCGAGCGGTTCCAGACTGAAGCGCCTAGAACCGCTCGGCTACTGCGGCAGGCCCCAACTGATTGTCGTGCACTATATTCAAAGTGCTCCTGCCCATTATACTCATTACTCGCGCCTTTTTTACGATTCCCGGGAGAGTTCGGGCACTGCGTGTGCATCATCCGCACAGAAGAAGATGGTCAAATGGCCGGTAAGCATATATATATATATATATATATATATATATATATATATATATATATATATATATATATCAAGATTTTAAACGTAGCTGCAACAGCAACTGTTGAAATTGTTCACGATAAAGGATGACAGCCCACAACAGTTGCAGGATAAAAATTTATTAAAATTATTGACCAAGGTTTCGGTATATATAAATATACCTTCATCAGAAGTAAAAAATCTAAAATTACATCATGTAATGGAGATTAATAAAACAATTGTGCCAAAGGCGTCGTCAATAATTAAGACATCTTCTCCATTTGTACAACATGACTATGGGCACAGGGTCAAAGCTAACAGTTTAGCACCATTACTTCGCCTATGAACACAATTGGCACAATTGTTTTGTTAATCTCCATTGCATGATGTAATTTTAGATTTTTTACTTCCGATGAAGGTATATTTATATGTACCGAAACCTTGGTCAAGAATTTTAATAAATTTTTATCCTGCAACTGTTTTTGGCTGTCATCGTATATATGGCAACGGCCTTGCCGCAGTGGCTACACCGGTTCCCGTGAGATCGCGAAAGTTAAGCGCTGTCGGGCGTGGCCGGCACTTGGATGGGTGACCATCCAAGATGGAGTGCAAAACGAACTGCGGTAAGATCGAAAGCTGGCTTGAGTGGTCGTTAGACGAGACGACCGTACCTGCAGCAGGTTGTGTCCGCCGGCGGCGGAGAGCAGGTGGTTGCTGGCGGCGAGCGTGTGGCTGAGCGTGGAGTAGTCGGCGACGGAGGCGGCGGCGGCCGACGTGGCGGCGGCGGCGGCGTAGTTGGCGGCGGCCATCTGCGCGTGCGCCGTGGCGCCGCTCATGTCGAGCCAGCCGCAGCCGCCCGCTGCCGCCGCGGAGTGCACGTCCCACCAGGCGTCGCCCGCCGCCTTCAGCGCGCCGGGGTGCGCCGCCGCCGCGCCCGGCATCGCGTTGAACGGCCACGACTCGTAGGGGTGCCGCGGGTACACGTCCACCTGCACCGGCAAAGACACACTCTGCAAACCACGCACGCCGTACAGCGTCAACGGCCCCCTCTGTATCTAACTGCACAGGGTGTCCCACAAATGTTACGACAATCTTCTAGAGGGTGTCTTGAGGAACGAATCGGGGATACTAACCCGTTCCAGAAGCGTCATCCAGCGACCCTACAGAACGTTGAAGTTATAGGGGCCCGCGTCTGCTTGTAGGCAAACCCTTCGGCAGCGAATGTGACCGTATACGTTGACCGACCATAGGTGGAACGTCTCGCAGTGTTGTTTGCTATTCAGTGATCTCGACTGATTGCCACGAAAGCCAGTGGCGAGGGAGCAGCTAGGTGAAGCGCAGAAAGGCGTTGTCTCATATGAACACGATGCTCTGTTGCCTCGTTGGATGACGGTTTCGCACACGGGTTCGCACTCGCAGTTAATTTTTCACCTGGATCCCTGTAAAATCTCCAATGATTTGTAGTTGTTATTCTCAGTCTAAAGTCTGATTTGATGCAGTTCTGCATGCTATTCTGTCTTGTGCAAATTTCTTCATCTCGCAGTACCTACTGCTACCTACATCCTTTTCAATCTGTTTAGTGTATCCAACTCTTGTTCAACCTTTACGATTTTTACCCCCCACGTTGCCCTCCAATACTATATAGGTGAACCCATGATGCATCAGAATATGTCTACCAACCGATCCCTTCTAGTATACAGGAGCAATATAAACTGCAGTTGGAGTTCTGAGTCCGCAAGCGCTATGGACTAAGGCGTCAGGGCATCGCATTCGTACGACTCAAGGCTCGCATACGCAGCAGCCAACTCCATCCTTCTCGCTATCGATCGTGGCAATCAGTCGCGATCACTGAGTAACAAACGGCATTGCGAGACGCTCCGCCCACGGTCCGTCGGCGTACAAAGCAATGCTTGCTGCCGAATGGGCGGCCTATTGGCAGGCGCTGTTCACTTCGACACTCTGTAGCATTGTTGGATGACGCCTCTGGAACAGGCCACTATCCTCGATCAGTTCCCAAAGACACCTTCCACGTCCCCTCAATGTTCGCCACAACATTTCAGGGGCACCCTGTGTATCATCATTACCATGAGCCATTACTCAATGTCTGCCACAACATGTCTGGGAAATCCTGGATTACTAAACGGCTGGAACGATCAGTAAGTACATTTTTTCCAGCGGAATTCAGTGTTTGGTTTCTATGGGAATTGCGCGCTGCAGGAAGTCCAGGGATCGGCTTATGTCGTGTCACAGCCTGTGAGGATTGGCTGCCGGACCGAAATACACTTAGCGCGCATTCAAAGGCGGACATGTGTTGGTCACGAATATGGTGTGGACATTTGTGACGTTCATCGATGCATGTCGTAATTTCTGATTCTTTTCCGCTCTTGAATTCCATTTAACTTCCGTGTCTTTTTATGTCTTTCTTTCTTTCTTTTGGTCGCCGGGGTGGGAGAGTGGGTGAGTGTTGGCGGGGGGGGGGGGGGGGGGGGGGAGGGCGGGGAGGAGAGGGCGAAGTGCCACCTTCAACCACTCCTCCAAAAAAATCTGTCGAGGTTGAGGTTGGACACTTTTCAAAGAAATGCATCATCTGCACCACTCCTCTACCTACATCTACATACATACTCCGCAATCCACCATACGGTGCGTGGCGGAGGGTACCTCGTATCACAACTAGCATCTTCTCTCCCTCTTCCATTCCCAAACAGAACCATGGAAAAATGACTGCTTATTTGCCTCTCTGAGAGCTCTTATTTTATTTTCCTCGAAATGTAAGTTGGCGGCAGTAAAATTGTGCTGCAGTCAGCCTCAAATGCTGGTTCTCTAAATTTACTCAGTAGCGATTCAGGAAAAGAACGCCTCCTTTCCTCTAGAGACTCCCACCCGAGTTTCTGAAGCATTTCCATAACACTCGCGTGATGATCAAACCTACCAGTAACAAATCTAGCAGGCCGCCTCTGATTGCTTCTATGTCCTCCCTCAATCTGACCTGATAGGGATCCCAAACGCTCCATCAGTACTCAAGAATGGGTCGTATTTATGTTTTATAAGCGGTCTCTTTTACAGGTGAGCGACATCTTCCCAAAATTCTACCAATGAACCGAAGACGACTATCCACCTTCCCCACAACTGCCATTACATACTTGTCCCACTTCATATCGCTCTGCAATGTTACGCCCAAATATTTAGCGAACACTTGCTTCACTCCCCCCCTGGTGTGTTGCAGATATTGCCTAAAACTCGAGGAAGACATTTTAATGAGATATTTCAGCATATGTCATACATGTGTGTCTTAATTTTAGTGTCAATATGCGTGTTACTAAGTACAAAGTATGTGTAGTGGGTTGATAGTGTAAGGAAGCTCTCCATACTTTCTTTTCAAGATCTATAACTTCCACAACATTGTATCACTGTCAGACTTTAAAGCTAGTAATTGAAAAAAAATTGTAACTCATTTAATCAGTACTATATTCTTACGAAATACTGATAATAATAATGATCTTTTGACAAGAATTTAGTTTCGTGGCTGAAACATAATGGAACCATTTTATTTTATAACCTCCCCCCCCCCCCCCCCCACTCACAAGAAAAATCATTTTGTTTCTGAAGGGATAACTATCCCCACGGTGGGAACCAACGATGCTTACGAACCTTCCCCAGAAGAGCTGCCTGATGCGCAGCGACGGCGGCGCCTCCGCCCCCGCCGCCGCCTCCAGGCGTGCCTCCGCCCCCGGCTCCGCCGCCAGCTTCTGGCGACGTGGTCATGGGCTGCCCGGGGAAGTAGAGGTCTCCGCCAGAGGAGACGGGCGCGCCGTATCCGCCAGCCGACGAGACGCCGACGCCGACGGCGCAGCCAGCCGTCGTCATGACGGGTCGACCCGTGTAGCTGGCGCTCGAGCTGACGGCCATGGAGCGCGCCACGCCGCCCACGCCCGCGGTCGCGCCGTTGTTGTTGTTGTTATTGTTGTTGTTGTTGCCGCTGCCGCCGCCGGGAGCGCCGCTGGCGCCGGTGGTGGCGGCGCCGCCCTGCTGCGGCGACTTCTTCCAAGGGTGGAAGCCTTTGCCGACGGCGGCGTCGGCCAGCGGGGGCGGCGACTTGCTGGACAGCTTGTTGCACTGCGCCGCCAGCATCGCTAGCGGCGTGCCGCGCAAGCTCGGGTGATCCTGTCAACAAATTGCGCGCCAATGAGTTACCGGACGTATACCCATCAAGAGTTTCTGCAGACCGCTGTAATTTCACTTTCAAGGGCTAAAAACAATACCATCAGTTTGTTATTTCCATAAAATAAGCAAGGCCGTATGGCACTGTCGGGTGGAATACCCCGAAGGACTGGCTGATACACCTGAGTAGAAAGGCTTTTGTATCCTTCGCGCACTGTGGCACCTTTCCTTCGCAAAGAGTGTTGTGTAAGTATCTGATAATTGTAGGGGGTTGTAATCTGTGTAGTGTGGGGTCACCCTTGTGTCTTATGATGATGAAACTTCCTGGCAGATTAAAACAGTGAGACGGACCGAACTCGGGGCGTGAGTCGTGCTTGGGTAGCTCAGATGGTAGAGCACTTGCCCGCGAAAGGCATAGGTCCCGAGTTCGAGTCTGGGTCTGGCACAAAGTCTTAATCTGCAAGGAAGATTCATATCAGCGCACACTCCGCTGCAGAGTGAAAATCTCTTTCAGGAGATAATGATGATGATGAGACAAGGGGGAAGTTGAAACCCTACTCTTCTTGACGAGGGTCGACGATCACAAAGTGTCCATCCGACGGACAGATCACCACCAACAGTGTCACATACCCTCACTTCTTAAGACACTGCGGAGAGATATGGAATTTAATCCACGACACTGGCGCAAATGCTGGTCATCAAGGACTCCCTCTTCACCTTTGCCGTTATGCAAACTAAAAGCAGCCAATAACGCGTGTAGTACTCAGGCGCTCACCTATCCATGTGCTGTCCACGGCCGACGTTGCTTAACTTCGGTGATGTATCGAGGTCCAGCGCATTCACCGAGTAAACGTTCTTGGCTACTCCCATTATGTTGAATAATCTAGACGTGAGCTGTAACATCTACATCTCAACTTGTCGAGCCAGCTTACGGTGCGTGGAAAAGGGTAATTCTGGTTCCACTACCATTCCCCCCTTTCCCACTCGCAAATGGCCCGTGGGAAGAGTGATCGTGGGCGTGCTGTGATATTAGCTCTAATTTCTTGGTCTTCTGCTTGTAATAATTTCTCAAAGAAGCAATTATTTTACCTGATACTTTCACACTGTCATTAGTATTCGGTGAGCATCTCCGTAATGTTCTCGTGCCACCTAAACACGCCGCTCTTTGTTGAGTCTTGTTTATTTCTTTGATTAATTCAACCCAGTAAGAGCTTCTGATTTATGAGCAACACCAGAGAAACGGTGTAGCAAGCGTTCTGTAAGCCACCTCTTTCTTCAATGAATCACATTTCCTTAAAATCTTCCAGTGAATCTCAGTCTGACAACTGTTGAACCAACAGTTTGTTCGATGTAGTCACTTCAGATTAGGTCGCTCCGGATGGTTGCTCCTTGATATATTACGGTATTTATTGTCTCCAGCCGTTTGACGCCAATAGTCTAATCGTACAGTAGTGGATTTAGTAGCCTATTAGTACGCAGTATGTTATATTTGTTTACTTGCAAAGTCAACAGCCTGTCCCAACACGAATCATCGATCCTCTGCACGCCTTCCTGAATTCGCTACACTCTTCTGCCGTTACTACCTGGTTATAGACAGTGCATTATCTGCGAACAGCCTCGTGAGCCGGCCGGTGTGGTCGAGTGGTTGTAGGCGCTTCAGTCTGGAACCTCGCGATCCCTACGGTCGCAGGTTCGAATCCTGCCTCGGGCATGGATGTGTGTGGTGTCCTTAGGTTAGTTAGGTTTAAGTAGTTCTAAGTTATAGGAGACTGAAGACCTCAGATGTTAAGCCCCATAGTGCTCAGAGCCATTTGAACCATTCTGAACCAGCCTCTTGGAGCTACCGGCGTTATCCACCAGTTCTTTAAAACACACTGTAAACAAGTGAAAGAAAAACAGCCCTCGGTCTCTATGTTCAAACGAATTAACTGGGTTTCAACACTGCTAGGACTGTCTTCCTCAGAATTTAAATCAAAGAATGGTCTATATTCTATAACATGGTCACAGAACTATGACTAAAAACGTATGGTAGAGCATAAGTACGGAATTATCGTACTTACATGTCATTTATAAAATAATAAATATGCTAAAAGGGCATTAGTCATAAAGATATTTTAGATAAATAAATACAATGTTTTTCTATTTGGGAACACCGGTGCGTTCACTTCTTCCAGATGCTCACTCCGAATTTCAGTTCCGTGTAGCCATCATGTAATTTTTGAAAGCCCCATCAGTGAAATTTCATTTTTTTGTGAGTTACGAAAACGGAAAAGCGGACATTAGAGCGACGTTATTCCATCAAATTTTGTGCTGAACTAGAGGAAATACGTGAGTGTGGCCTTTAAAAAGTTGAACCTTGGGAAACGTTCCTTATCAAGAGCACAAGTTTTTCGCTGGCAAAAATCGTTTTTGGCAGGTCACAACACGTTGAAGATGAACCTCGTTCAGGGAGACGTTCAAAAGCCGACGAAAACGTCGAACGCTTGCGAGCTCTTGTGAGACCAGACCGACGTTTAACAATAAGTTTGGTGGCTAACCCGTTGGTTGAGCTTTCACCGTACATCACGTTTTGACCGAAGCTTTGCACATGCGAAAGTTCTGTGTTAAAATGGTGCCGAAAAACCTCACATCAGAGCAAAAGGACAATCGAAGAACCGTGTGCGTTGATCTTCTTGAGAGGATTGCCAATGACCACGAATGCTATTTTGTGTAAAACTGACACACCAAGAATATTTCGCCACGATGGAAGAATAAAAATCGAAAGCTAACAATTATGTAAAGTGTATCTTGCAAATATCGTGATGATGTTCTTGTCAGTTCTAAACCGGTTACGGCGCTATTTACTTAAATAAATAGCAGTATTAATAGTGTGTGGTTGCTGTCTCCTTCTTTGTAAGAACCAATCAACATTAAATTACCACGAATGCTTCAGTTGTATGATCACAGGTGATAAATCCTGGATATTTGAGTACGATCCTCAGACAAACTGGCAAAGTGAGGAGTGGCACACTGAGACATCTCCTCGACAGAGGAAAATTCGAATGAGCAAACCAAAGATTTTGACAGAAGGGATATGGTACATTAAGAATATTTGTTACTCCGGGACAAAGTGTAAACAAAGTGTTTTACAAAGAAGTCCTTGAAAGGCTGAGTAAAATGTTGAACTGCGTGAGACAGGATATTGCAAACAAGTGGATGCTGTGTCATGGTAACGCCCCATGTCAAACAGCAACTGCCATCACGGAACTTTTGACCTCAAAAGGCATTCCTGTTGTTCCACAGCTCCCCTATTCACCTAATCTCAGTCTTCGTGACATTTACTTTTCCCGGAATTGAAAACTGCCTTTAACGATGGTGGAGAAAATTACAAAAGAATGTGACTGGCATATTAAAGGCCCTACCAATTGAAGTCTTTGAGCGCTGTTACGAAGACTGGGACCTACGCCGAAAGGAACTACTTTGAAGGGGACAATATTGTTGTCGAAAAAAAAACAAAAACTTTATGAGATAAAAAAATCAGTGTCATTAATTTCCCCACACACCTCGTAAATATGACTGTGAGCGAAGTTCGCTTGTACAGACAGAGCCGGGGAGACCCCGGGGGTGGGCGTCGCGTTACACAAGGGACTATTTCGCAGAGCAGTAAAGCCGAGGAGAGCGTCGTCGTCTCGGAGGCGAGACGGCGCGCGGGGGACGCCGGGAAGCCATTAGCAGGCTGGAGCTGCGGGCCACGCCCCCTACTTACTGCAACCCCCCGAGCCGTTAGCTAAACCAACCCCAGCGCGCGACCTCTGGCGGCGCCCACTGGAGCGTGATTTACTATCGCGGCCCCCGCGGCATATGGCCGTAATGTATTCATACAAGCGGCCCGGGGAGCCGGCAAATTGCGGGATCACCGCATCCATCAGGGGACCGCCCGCCGTCCAGGGGCCCGGAAGCCGGCCGCGTGGCCGCAGCGGGCAGCCGCGCTCCCACCGGCCGCCTAATGCGTCCGCCACTTAGCCGCCGTGATTCCGGCTATCGGCGGTCGCCCGCCGGAGCCCAAGTGTCCCCGCGGTCCCGTTTGCGGTCCTCCGCTAATTCCATAGACGCTGGAGCCATAGAAACAGGACCGCTCGGAGGAATCTGAGGAAAGGAGGCTAATAAGAATCATTTGAACAATGGATCGGGACCGATGGCCTTTGTAGTCTGGTCCCTTCAACCCCCCACAAGCTGACCAACCAACAATGGATCTTTCACTCTTTAGAGTAGTGTGAGATGGGTCGGAAGAGTTACGGCCCATGATTGTATCCCCTGCGGACAGTAAAAATCCGTCTGTGTTCTACCTTGGCATCTCCCGGAAACCGAACCGTCTGTGTCGATGACCAGTAGATTGCCTTTCAGGGGGAAATGCTGAGCGAGTTGCGGCAAACGCGGAAGCTATCGCAGCGCAGGAGAACGATCGAGCACCCAAGTCTGCAAGAGAAGCATAATGACATCATCGAAGGCGAGAGATTAAGCAGAGTGTCGTAAGGAAGGCTATGTACAACGCAACAACAAGTATTTAGAGGAAACTTCCTGGCAGATTAAAACTGTGTGCCGGACCGAGACTTGAACTCGGGACCTTTGTCTTTCGCGGGCAAGTGCTCTACCAATCACTTGTTTCATACCAGCGCACACTCCGCTGCAGAGTGAAAATCTCATTCTGCAAGTATTCAGATGCCGAGGCAGCAGAAAACAGCCACTGAAAGTCTAAAGTCACTAGAAGAGCCAAAACCTGCGGGAAAGAACCAGGACACATATACCCAGCCCCATCGCTGCACAGCACAGAGGAAGCTTCTACATAAATATCCCACCCTTCTTAACAAATGTCTGACTGCTGAGTACTGGTTGCCTTCTGTTCAGTTTATAGTCTCAGCCCTTGTGGCAGTTGTAGTTATCCAGTGTGAGGTAAGGCTATGAAGGTCGGCCCTGCGTCTACGGATCACGTATCCGGTTGGAAGGACGCTGATCCTACCGGCTGCACTGCCAACTTCGAGACAACGTTGATACGGCGCGGAGGCCGCCGTCGTCTTGCAGGTCTGCTGGGAGCTAGACCTGCGTGATCTGGATGCTGTCCGTCATCGGATCTGGAGAAAAGGGATGCGGGGGGGAGGGGGGGGGGTACATGCTGCTGCTCACCCTGTTTCTGTGGAAGACACGGATGCTACCGGCTCCTGCTTCCTAAATAACGATTGAAAGCTGATGTCTGTGAGCCAGCGAGTACTTTAGGTGGAGCTGTTGCCTGACACCTGCCTGCAAACCTTTGACCTCAGTCAGTGCACTTTGGTGATCGATTTGTATAGCTGAAGGCCGCCGCACTCCACGAGTCGACGGCCGCCCGTCACGTAACAGCAGCTACGCGACGCTTCGCTGTGCTGGCTTTACTGTATGTCGAGCACATGCCAACCTTCTACTCCTGACGAGGCTCTGCACCACTGACCGAGGTGTGGAGATAATCCTGTATTACTGCCTACTATATCTGTTATTGTCAATGTTTCTTTTCTTAGTGCTCTCGAGCGTGAGTAGATCCTAACCACCACATCCCACCCGGCTCTCTCCTGACAGCTATCGGAGTTTGGAACCAGACTCCGGGAGAACTTTTTGGCAGGCTATAGCTGTGTCAAGGAACGGGACTCGATCCAACAACGTAGCCTTTCTTGGGGTTGATCATGCTATCCAGGCATGACTCACGACCTTCCTTCTCAAGTTCAGTTCTACAGCTACAACTATACTCCAAAAGCCACGTTACAGTGCGTGGAAGAGGGTATCCCTGATAACACTGTCGTTGTTCCCTTCTCTGTTCCATCTGCCAATGTTGCTTCATAAGAACGACTGTCGATAAGCTTCTGAATGAGCTCTAATTTCTCTGATTTTCTCATTTTAGCCATTTCAAGAAAAATATGTGGGAGGTAGTACTAAGATTCCCGTATCGTCTTCGAATGTAATGTCCCTACGCGGTATATAGCGCCTGTCTCCTAGCGACTGCCACTAGAATTTGCTGAGTATCTCCATGAGGTGCTCTGGCTAGTTAAACGATCCCCTGGCGAAACGTTCCACTCTTAATTGGATCATCTCTATCTCTTCTGTTAATCCTATTTGGTAAGGGACAGAGACGCTTAAGCTATACTCAAGATTCGGCCAAGTGTCTTGTAGTCCACTCTGTCGCGGATGTACTACGTTTCCTTAAGGCTTCTGCAATGAATCTCAGATTCGTATCAGCTTTTCCTTCAATTACTTTTATGCTGTTACTTGGGGCGGTTACTCCTAGGTATGTTACGGCTGTTGCTGTTTCTAGTTATTCTTGTAAAATAGAGTAGTCGAACAGTCATGGTACTCTTCGTCTAGTTACGCACAATGTTCTACATTTATTTACGTTCAATGCTAGTTTCCAGTCCCTGCCTCAATCGTCGATCACCTGCATGACGCTACAGCTTTCTGACTTTGCAGCTTTCCTATACACAACAGCATCGTCTACAAAATGGCTTGTGGAGTTTCTGAAGTTATCTACTAGATCATTTATATAAAAAGTGTAATGGGTGTAGATCCAGATATTTGTATTGGTGATAGGACTGTGCACTGTTCAACATTACATCAGGATTTACGTCATTTGCAGACCAATAATTATAGCCATAAGAAGTCATATATTTTTGGCTTAGTTAGTACCTCCTAGTACATTTGACAAAGAGCAAGCCAGGCGTTGAAGTGTGGACACATCGACACAAATCTGTTAGTCAATACTGACAGGCGTAGTCCATTTAGTGGTGCAGTACGAGCGTGCAGAAAACATAAGCGCGTAAAGTTTGTGTCGTGTTTGTTGGAAGACTATTCGACAGAGAGGAGAAACAATGAACACAGTGATGTGTGTAAATATTTAGGCACCACATATAAAAATATCTTCACATATACGCGTTACATACTGTAAAGCCGGCCATTGTGGCCGAGCGGTTCTAGGGGATTCAGTCTGGAACCGCGCGTCCGCTACGGTCGCAGATTCGAATCCTGCCTCGAGCATGGATGTATGTGATGTTCTTAGGTTAGTTAGGTTTAAGTAGTTCTAAGTTCTAGGGGACTGATGACCTCTGTTGTTAAGTCCCATAGTGCTCAGAGCCATCTGAACCATTTGAACCGACCTGTAAATTTGACACGATATTAGCCTTATCACAAACAGTCCCTTGGGGAACTCTCGAAATTATCCTTACACCTGTCGATTTCGTCCCGTTAAGAATACCCTATTGGCTTTCATATCCTAGAAACTCCTCAATGCAATCACCCATCTGGAATGGTGCTAGGTAAGTTCGTATTTTGTTCACTAAAGAACAGTGCCGAGTTGTATGGAATGCCATCCAGAAGTTCGGCAACACGGCATCAGCCTGGAGGCTTTCGAGTACGGCAGTCTTGATTGCATGGATGAACACAGCGAGCAGCGTTCGCAAGATGTCTGGTTCCGCAATCCATGTTGGATCTTATAGATCTGCGTTCTACCAGTTCTCTGTTCTACTTTTCCCAACGAAATACTGGTTTGGTGGATCACTCCAAGCTCGCCTACGGTGTGCACGGCTCTTCATTTCTTCAAACTACTTCCATTTGAGCCAATTTACTGCAATCGAGCCTACGTCTCCCTCTGCAAATTTTTACATTTCACATTTCCCTCCATTAACAACTATACGATTTCTTAACCTTTCACGATGCATTCTATCAGTCGATTCCTTCTAAATCCTCTTCTTGAAAATAAGGATACCTCGGAGTAACGACTTCGATGCAGCCTAGGGTTCTTCCTATAATGAATACTTCTTTTCACAGTGGAATGTATTCATGGGAGCTTCCAGAATTAAACGCGACGGCAAGTTGATACATGTATCAGCAATAACGGTGAACTTTTCAACATTTCGTGTACATAATGGTTTCATGTGGTGTACTCGTGTATTCTGTCCCTGTCTATTCCCCGTGATTAATTTGCTATGAAGAAGTAGAAAATGCAAGTTATGCGTTTCTGGGACCTCGTTGTACATAATATTCCCGTCTCTTGAGCATGAAAAACGTGCCAAAGTCTTGTGACACTTTGTATAATAATCATGATTTCGCCGGCCGCGGTGACCGTGCGGTTCTAGGCGCTTCAGTCTGCAACCGGGCGACCGCTACGGTCGCAGGTTCGAATCCTGCCTCGGGCATGGATGTGTGGTTAGGTTTAAGTAGTTCTAAGTTCTTGGGGACTGATGACCTCAGATGTTAAGTCCCATAGTACTCAGAGCCATTTGAGCCATAATTATGATTTCAGTATATCTCTTAAAATTTGCGGAAAGCATCTCTTGAAACGTTTCCAACGAGACTGCATTGAACGTTTACTTATTCTGAGTACCGTTGCTTTCATACGCAGAAAATCTTGGAATACGACAGTCACCTAAACAGAGGCACATTTTGTTACACGATCACGAGAATGTCACTTATAAAACAGAATTCATTAAGCATTTCTACCAAACTTGTGTTATTGTGGGTTTCAGTCCCAAGACCGGTTTGATGTAGCTCTACACATTAGCTACATGGTAAAGACCCATACCGTCAGAAAGAACTACCGCTGCAGTTTCCCGTTGCTTTCCGCCTTTCATAGTACTAGTACAACAAGACCATGTTGGCGTAGGTTACGAGGCCGGATGATTCAACTGTCCAGACGGGTTCCCCTGCAACTACTGGAAAGGCTGCTGTCCCTCTTCAGAACCACAGATCAGTCTGGCCTCTCCACAGACACCCTTCAGTGTGGCTACACCTACGCACCGTCAGCTGTATCGTTGAGACACACATGTCACCTCACCAAAGCTAGGTCCATACCAAATATACAGTCCTAACACAAGCGAAGGATGACCTGAAAAGCGCCGAAAAAGAAACACCGTGGAAAAAGTCCAAAGAATTTAGTTGCAGTAGATATGAAAACGACAGAGGTCTACCGAGGCTTCCGGGTTTCCCCGCTTTTAACGCGCCATCTGTCAGGTTGCTTATGGCGGACCGTTCCTGGGCCGCGTTGTCGCGCTGAGTGTATCGATCGCCGCGAACAATGGCGGTGCTTTGCGGCGGCGTGTCCACTCGCCGAAAACACCGCTACCTGCTGCAGCTGCGCGTAAACACTGTACCACAATGACCCGAGGGTGTCCGCTAGCAGCAGGCTCTGCACTTCCCTGCTTAGCACCACGTGTTCCCACGCGATGACCAGAATACCAAAACACAGTGCATCTAAGTATACAGTGTCCCGCCTTTTCCTTATGAATCGCATATATTTTAAAGAAACAAAGCGAAGTTGGAATTTTGTGTTGTATACGGAAACAACAATGAAAGGAAGAAGAAATAGGACACAACATAATGATGCTTGATATCAAGGGTCGCTGTTGCTTTACGATAGTGAAATCGGAATAATAAGAAAGCTGAGACAGTCGCCCTTACTGCAAAACGTGGTGCAGAACCACAAATACTGTAGAAAAACGAGATAATATGACGTTACGAAAGCTCTACGCGTTTGTGAATACGCAGAGAAATGTAGCACTTCTGCGTAGCCGCTTACGAGATACATAAACGATGGAAAGATAAGGTACGGGACCATTTTGTAGTTTTGGAAGACTATAAGAGAAGGAACCTAGTGACAAAAGTGGTATTATCCTCATGAGCAGGAAAGACTGCGTTTGGTTCAAGGAGCACTGGACTCATATTCAGGAGGTGCGAGGTTCAGCTCACATCCAGATCAGTCGTTTGTCTCAAATATTTCAGGTGGATGTTAGGCTGATTTCTAAAGCAACGCCACTGTTGGTTTGTTCCCTCAGTATTACTACACTATGTAAATTTAGAGTGACTGTTGAACTAAATGTAACGTAATACTGAACTTAACATTCCTGGCCGGTCGATGTGGCCGAGCGGTTCTAGGCGCTTCAGTCTGGAACCGCAGGACTTCTACAGTCGCAGGTTAGAATCCAACCTGGGGCATTGATGTGTGTGATGTACTTAGGTTAGTTAGGCTTAAGTAGTTATGAGTTCTACGGGACTGATGACCTCAGATGTTAAGTCCCAAAGTGCTCAGAGCCATTTGAACCATTTTTTAACATTCCTGCTTTCAGTCATCTTCCGGACGCCGAAACCTTTTGGGTAACAGTGCCCTGCCAGTCTTCAGTGTGATATTATCAGCTACGTTTAGAAAGCGTATATGTTAAAACGTTCTTCACTGGGTTGAGTTACCTTCGGAGTGCAGTTAGTAACCAACGTTGCTCAGAGAACAATGTATTTCCTCCGATGTCCATTTTAGGGAAGAAAATGATTTTGATTAACGGGGCAGCATTGTTATCCAGAAAATTTGCATGTAAAACTGAATGGCTCCGAAAAGCGGAAATGTTCTAGGATTGTGAGTCATCACTCTTTTGAAACCAGGTGTCATCGGTTACTTCTGAATGCGGCTTCTTTCTGGCGCCATAAGTGGATGGAGAGGGGATATTACATACACGCAAGACTGTTGTCAAGTTGCGATCGAAGTTGTACTCCGTAGCAATGATTATGAGATCCGTAAGACATCTTCTGAGCAAATTACAACAAAGTCTGAACTCAAAGCCCTTGATAAACAAGACACTGGCGTAACGTACGTTAATATGTGCAACTGTGCTACAGCTTCAATCAGAGTCAGCAACAGAGTGCGTAGGTGAAATTCAAGAGGGAAGCCTTGCTCAGACTTTCCCTGTCACCTACGAGGAAGTGTTCAGGTTCCTGAACGGGCGAAAAGGAGGCGGTATACGTCTTACAGCAACAAACCTGAACCAACTAGAAGTGCTTCCTCGAATGCACATTAATTTTAGAAACGAGTAAGTCTACAAAATGCAACAAGTATGAAAGCAGGACTCGAAATTAAGTGTAATAAGACTAAAAATACCTAATAGTAAGATGTATAGCTTAACAAAAGCATCGTTGAAGAACTTCAGGTCTTTTTTTTTTTTTTTTCTAAACCGCCGATCGCTTTATGAACAACATGCTGATGCGTATTTGGACGTATTCGGAGATACAGGAAAAGATGCAAATGGACCAGGCACAGCCTGGACTAACATACGTACGAGAGAATTGAGGGACAAATGGAAGTAGGCAGAATATGTAGCCAGGTTAATGTTTTGTGTCCCGGTCTGATATAAACAACGATGCTGAAATTGATATGCGTACTGGTCAGAGGTCCGTGCAAGTCATCAGTGGGTGGCGCTCGTCGCTGCTTCTGCACGCAAGCTAAGCGGCGAGTCGCAGTGCAAGCTCCGGTGCTGCCCATCTCCCCTTCTGAAGTCCGTTCGTAGGCTCCTCGAACCACAATGATGCTGAGCTTGAACCCTGCCAGCAACTCAGCAACGGATGTACATGACAACTGACAAGCCTCGTAGTATCCTGTACCCTCTACCGAAGCGCCACCGGTCTTTTGTACATAGGATGGGGAAAAAATAAACCTCGACTGGTTAATTTTTACAGAAAGACTCACATGAGGCAAACCTTTATTGATGAACGTCACAGAGCATGCTGGAAAAGGCCTCCGTTGCCGTCGATGCAGTGCTGCGATCGTTTTATCGAACTGGTAGACGAGGGAAAACTCACGGAGAGAAAGATCGGGCGATGGAGGTGGTCGGAAGATTGCACTGCGTCTCCGGGTAGTCCTCTCTTCACAGAATACCTCACTCGCAAGTGACAGTATTGTCAAAGTGGTGTGTGATGTTGCTTCATCTTACTGAAAATATGCATAGAGCCGTTAATCTTCTGTGAGTTGATCCACATATGGACAACACAGTTTCCGGACATACCGGTTAGCACGAGCACCTTGGCGAAAGAATCGTGTTGCGATGCGAACACCAGACATTGCGCATCCAACACCAATCTTGGGATAATGCGGCAGCTCTTGAAAGTGTTGATGGGGATTCTCTGATGCATAGTGGAGCATGTCCTGTCATTTCACATACACTAGCAGGCTCAACCACGGCTCATCGGAAGAAATGAAACCCTGAGGATCCAACAGTCCTGATGACACTTCACTCAGAAGCCACCGGCAGATCTCAAAACCAGAAAGTTCTTCGTAAAAGATAGAAGCTTAAGCAATGACTTAAAATTTGTGCCGTGGCTGGGACTTGAACCTGGCACTCATACTTTCTAGCCAGAGGGGAATATGGACGCAAGGAGTTTGTGTTAGGGAGGGCATTGGACGTGAGCAGGGGTTGTAGCCACAGCGCTTTGGTGCTGAAATGGCTCTCACATCTGCCTCGTAAGCAAGAGACCCAGGTTCAAGTCTTGGCTGTGGCACGATTTTAATTCATTGCTTCAGCTCCTATCCTTATCGAAGTTAAAGTTGAGACTCATATCTCTGTGGGAAAATGTTAGTCAATCAGACCCGAATGTTTGTCTGGCTGCCTTAGCTAGTGCACAACAGTAAATTTGTAAGAATGCAGCTGATAATGTTTACACAAAACGATCTTATAACTCCCGCTTGCACTGACAAACAGTGTTGAGATTTTTTCGGATACGATTATTATTCGCTGCAGAGTCTGTTTTGCGCTACTTTGCCAGTAAGTTATGTGAGTTCACAAACCCTGACGAACTGAACCACGTCTCGTCTGAGGAATTGAAAAACTGAGGCTCCACACAGTCCCGATTCGACTTCATTAAGTTGCTACCGGCAGAACTCAACGCGGCGCTTTAACACACACCTTCATTCGTGCACAACAATACATTTGCAAGGGTAGAGATACAGGCCGGTTTTGATAATGTATAGACACATCGATTTCGTAATTCCCACTGGCGCACGAAAAACTGCACTGAGATTTCGTCGAACAGTCTTCCAGACTTTTCGCCACTGGAGCACTGTTTTCTGGGGTTCGACCACTTTTCGGATAGTTATGGGTTTTATTCGCTATATAGTTCGTTTCGCGTCATTTTGCCACTGAGATTTGCACTGCAGACTCTGCTTGAGGTTTTGCCAAAACACGCCTAATCCTACACTCTTGCGCAAATAACTTTCTACGATTTACGCTTCGCATAACACTTCAAAAAGAATATGCGCTTTTTTATCGTGAGCACCATTTTTGTTCCATTCCTGGTCACTAAACACGTCTGCTCGTCTCACGAACTGAAATGTAATGAGACAGCGAAGTATACAGGGCAGGGGATGAGGAAGATGTGCATGTGCAGACATGTGATAAAACCGATTGGTGCATTGATGTTTCCAGTATTTTCAATGATGGGCAGTTTCACTGTTCATTAACATGTGTCAGTTTCACGTCACTTTCATAAACAGTTTCCGGCCCATTTTAATTTTGTCCATTCTGCATATCGTTATTACGCCTACCTGTACCTACCAAAGGACCCTGCTGGTAAATCACCGATCTTTCTCGTTGTATGCGATAAGACAGCTTGGCTATTCCACGCATCTGATTCTGAAATCGTACGGCAATTTTCTTCGTTGAGCTGTGTAAACAGAGGACTATGTCACAGTGTACAGCAGAACTAATCGTTCACGGGCAAATAAAGTTCTTTGCTGAATTCTATGAGGTTAGACAAGAACAGTATTGAGACATAATGGGAGGCGGACAGATGAGGCGAGAAAACAAGAAACGTAAAGGTGAGGGGGAGAAATCTGGAGGGGATGCTCAGTCAGCAGAAGGTCTCAAATGGCTTGATGACTGACAGACTGCACGGACTACAAAATGAAATAGTCGCAACTTTTTCGTTCAAACAGCTACGAGTCTATAGCGAGGCAGCATTGCAGCATGGCAGCACGCGGCGGGCCCTGTACAGTAGCTGTTGTTGACAAGACGGCTGTTAATTGCAGCAGACAATGGCGACGCCTGTCCTGTCCTTTCCTATCCCCGCCTCTACTCTCCACGGCTGGCCGCCCCACCCGCCACTGTAATTCGTTTCCGTGCCAGCCGCAGCCGACACCCTCCGCGGGAAGAAACACAGGGAGCCGCCGATATAATAACTCCTCACTGCCCGAGGCGACGCTGCACCCCGTCTCACCTAGAGGCCGCTCCCTGATTTTTGAGTTGCGCCGCCTTTAAAACCTTATTATCTTTGACGTTGCATGAGCACGCACTCGTGTGAAGAAGGCCATCAAAGTACTCGTCTTCTTCTATGACTAATTGAATTTCTGAGGTAGTAGGGATGAAATATTGGGAGGAAAGGTTGTCGTAAACTTATACTGCAACAAGGTTCCAGTTATAAGAAGCGAAGGGCATGAAATGAGACCAGTAGTTGAGAAGGGGTAGAAACAGGGTTGTAGCGTATCTTGCTATTCGATGTCATAATATGTATGCTAAAACAAGGGTAATAGAATGAAGGCGAATTGAATAAGACAATATTGACGGAACTGTAAGGGCAGTCAAATGAAATCGGGACAGACGGAAAAAACTAAGTAAACTGTTTGTTGCTTCTAAAGCAATCGCCATAACTGTTAATACATTTATTCCACTAGGTGGCAAGTCCGTCAGTGCCTTCATGGAAAAATGCTTGCGGTTGCGTATGGAATCATGATGACTCCTCATTCCAAGCAAATAGACAGTCACAAATGTCTTTCATTCCGGCTTCAAAAAAGTGGAAATCACGGAGGATGCGTAAGAGCGTCCCAGCGAAACTTCTCCAGTAGGCAAAGGTCACGAGTTCGAGTCTTAGTCTGGCACATAGTTTTAATCTACTAGGAAGTTTCAAGTTTCTCCAGTATAGTCGATACAACCTTGGCAAGACGTTGGTCAAAATGTTGCGAAGGCTGTCTCGACTACACTGCAGAAGTTTCTCTGGGACGCCCTTACTCATCTTCCATCCGAGCTGTCTGTGCTTGTGAGTTAGGGGCGCTCAACGGCTATCAGCACCCACACGAAATTAGTAGAAACAAACACTCCCAATTTCTCACAATGCGATTTCCACATTTTTAGAGCTCTGAATAAAGACATTCGTGGCCCCCGATTTGCTTCGGACGAAGGGGATGCATACCTGTGGTACCGTAGCCAACCGCAAACATGTTTTCGAGCAGGCACTGACCGGAATCTCTCACAATCGAGTAAATATTTTAGCAGCTATGACGATTACTTTTGAAATAATGAACTGTTTACTCACTTTTTTTTCTGTCTGTCTTGTTTTCGTTTGAATGTCGTTTGTTGCTTACGAAATGAGGCAGTAAAAATAGGAATTCGTTTTGATATTTCACCAGCTCAGGATGGGTAGGTAGAGAGAATATCAAATATCGATTGGTAATAAGAAGAAAACCTTCTTTAAAAAGAGGCATTTGATAGTATAGAACATTAATTTAAATGTTGGGAAGTCTTTTCCGAAGATATTTCTTCTTAGCGCAGGCCGGTGTGGATGTGAAAACGTGGAAGATAAACAGATCAGGCAAGAAGAGAACAGCAGTTTTATGTCCGAGTCTCGGAATCAGAACTGTGCTACAGTGTTCTGAGAAGCATTATAGTGAACTAACTCATGCTGATGTCTTGGCGAGTATATTCGCCTGATGTAAATCGTACGGGGCCCATCTGGGTCCCTATCGGGCACAATCACCGAGTACGCAAATCAGCGGCCCGTTATTTACGAGAATTACGTGACCTGTGCGTACACATCTGATGCCACATACCTCCACAAACCAACAAACTGTGGGATTCCTGATATATTTCATCCCAAAGACTTACAAACAAGCTGTTAAGCAGGTGGTCATAATGTTCTGTCTCATTAGTGCACACGAAGCCTGCCAGCTCGCGCTGGGATAATAGGTAACACACTTTTGGAGAAAAGTTTATAAGGAGAAAGCAGATGCTAGCGAATTCACTCGAAAGTTTTCATCCAAGGAGAAAGCGAAGTGAAAATCTTTCATGCAGCGCAGATGCATTCAGCTGTACGTGTTCGATCTATACAAAGGTTTTGCAAGACGAACTCATTTTTCAGCTGGAGCTTGTAGCATAAGCGAACGATTGTAAATGCCTTATCACACAGCCCAGTACTGTTGCATTGACATCTGAACTAAATGCTATCCCGTTCTTTTGTGTAGTAACTGGCACAGCGCACTCTAAATGGTGTCTTTAGTTGCTGAAATTTATTGCATGCACCAAAGAAACCATTTTCTCAGCTCTGTTCAGCAGGAGCTAGGGCGCCAGTACTCTATTAACCTCACAGCTGGACTGTGTCTTCAGCTTATCTTCACTGTATAAGCTATATTGCATTTTCTGAATGTTTTGCTTAAAATATTATTCAGTGTCTTACCTAAAATGCTTTACGCGCGGCAACAGAACGCTGCATTGGGGCGGCAAAAGCTGTTCGACTACAATTATGAATAAGGAATCTTTGAAGACTCACATTTAGGGATTTTGAAGGAAACGTATTTACTAATAACTTAAATCTCTTTCTGAAAACCGCACCAGGCCACTATTTTAGGATAATTACTTAACTTCTCGACTGTTTTCGTTCAGCTGTCCATCTCTTACCTGAGATGCATCCAGTCAAACACTGCAAGCTTCAACTTTCTAACCAAGCTGTGTACTCGTATTGATTAGCATTTTACAAAATCAAACATGCAAGTTACGAAAACAGTTAACCTTGTAAGCGTATAATATCTAACTCTTTCTATGATTAATGTCTACTGTTGAACACATGTAAAATGGAAAAGTTTTGTGCCTCGTTCGCACATCAAACTCAGATCTGGCGTTTAGGAGTAGTGCTACTTGCCATCGGCGAGTTATGACGTAGCATTGCGCCCACATGGAGGTTATTAGAGAGCATGAATCTTCTCAGTGTAGCAGTGGTAAGGAGAGGAAATCTAAATTAAGGTAATTGGACAAAGATTTGAAGCTGCCTCCCAGTACGGATGCAACGTGTCAACCACTGCGCCACCTTGCTCGGTAAAGAGGAACTGTAATCACTGTTGCGCAAAGCTTTCTTTGGACTTCAGCTTTCACCGAAGACTGCAGCCGGCATATGGCGATATCCTTAATGTTATCGCCCTGTCAAACCTCAGCTGCTATTGATACCACATTAATGGTTTTCGGGCTAGTGCCGTCAGTACGGAATCGAAAAGAGGTAAGGCTTGTTTTGCCGGACGCGTTTCTCCTCAGTTTTTTTAAGCTTTATCGGCCACTTAAAACACATATATCCAAGAGATATGGACAACAAAAGATGTTTGCGTCAGAACAGTTTGTAACTTAACACGTGCAATGGAAGAACTTGTTAGTTAAAACTGACGGATACAAATGAAAATTTAATGTATTACAAACCACTTGACAATGCCTCAAGCAACGCCGGGCGTGGCAGGTATTTGTATGGGTAACCGCACCGGTGAGTAACGCTTTCTTGGCAGCTATCCCTTTGCCTCTTGGGCAAAAGAGAGGATCCACTGTGGTGTACAGTTATAGATCACCAGAATTTGCGTCGGTGTTCTGAATTAAGTTCCAAACATTACTGCAGTGTTTCATGGAGTGAGGGCATCCGACGCAGATGATGGTAATGGAAATGAGCGTTTGGCGTTATTGGCCGGGAGGCCCTTTATGAGGCACGTCCGGCGGCCTTGGTGAAGGTCTTATTACATGCGACGCCACATTGGGCGACCTGAAAGCCAGATGGTGATGAAGACAACACAAAACCCAGTCCCTGAGCGGAGAAAATCCCCGACCCAACCGGGAATCGAACCCGGACCCCTTAGGACGGCAGTCCGTCCCGCTGACTATTCAGCTATCGGGGCAGACGCAGATGATGATGATCCGTTCGTCGGACAGAGTCATGAAGTTCGGCGACTCCGCTGGTGCTATTCGAGAAGAGTAGACTATCTGGTACCATCGGTTTCACCTTCTTTCTTCTCTCATCAACACACAAGACAGACGTGACGTCACACTACACCCACACCCATTACAGTTATCTGCACATATCGGGTGCACTTTAACGCACAAATCTCACACTTCGCGAAGGAATGGTGTCAGTGTGTTCAAGGAACAGGAAAAAGCTTTCCAACAGGCGGTGAACCTGTCGGTCTATCTCTCCCAGCTAGTCATACTATACAACTTTGATTTTTTTGTACCTTAATATATTCAAACGAAAAGCGTTTGGCAAGACAAATATTGCCTTTATTCAGGCGATTACAGATGGTTCTAACCTAAAAATCATTAATATAGTACTCCGACATATTCCTATGATTCTGGATATTACTAAACAAGTAACCTCACATTGTAAGTCCCTCGAATCATCAACATTCACACTTTTATCGTAACTGTACACACCAGCCGGATAGCCGAGTGCGTTACAGCGCCCTCTTCCGGGATATGCAGAGGGGCAGCAGCCCCTTATCTAGTCAGCCCGGTGGATTAACGAAGACGGCAGGATGTACCGGTCAGCCTGGATGTGATTTGTAGGTGGTTTCCTACATGTGACTAGGTGAATTCCGGGCTGGTACGTATGTCCCGGCTCAGATACGCGCCACGCAAACATTTAGAAACTAGTTCGCACACCTGAATACGAGATAACACTAGACGCTGCCTGATGGGACACACAGATTCAGCTTTAGGGGGAAGTGATGGCGTCAGTAAGGGCATCTCGCCTCCTACTACTAGTAAATTTCCAACTACGAAGTGACACGCTGTCCCTGTTCGTAACACAGAAAAAAAGTCTAGGAAGAACAAAAAGATCGTGACTGTACACGTTACATATAAGAACATACCTTCGTTGCGAGCTGTGCAACAGACGAAGAGCAATGAGAAATGAAACATATTTGCAACTGCATTTTCAAAAAAAGTGTTTGTCGTAGGGTTTACACGTACTACTCGGGGATGGAATTTTCCCTTAAGACAGGTCGCGGTACAGCCAGGGGTCAAAGTTCATCGTGCAGGGACGCCCTCCTGCACTATGCCGTTGTTAAAGGGGCTCCTGGCTCTGTCATCAGCGCACCCTCAACCCCTTTGATCAATTAAGGAGAGTCGCCTTCATTAAGGTTGCATCGGTTGAAAGAAAACCCGTAGCGCTCGCCTAATGACCTGGCCTTCTTTGCTTCTCAACCGAGTCTCCTTTTTGTCCTGGCGACTTAATAGCAGCCGTTCTTGACGGTTGCTCTCCCAGTACCAAGAAAACTCGATAAATTAATGAGCATCTTCTAATAATGGACATAATGTGTCTAAAAAAGCGCTTGCATCATAAATGCTCCACGGTGGCGCACTGTTGCGTCAGTGTCGAATTACACCGATTATTCAAAATATTTAATTATTCACTTATTTGATACACATGATGGAATAAATTTTGTGAGAATAACCGGCTGAAAAAGATGAATTCGCATCTATCTCATCGAGTCACTCAGTACGGGTAAATGAGGTTGTCTCACGTCTCGCAGGTATGAACAGAATACCGAGAAATATTTGTCACCAAGAAGACCGTGATTCAAATCACTATACCACACCTTTATTCTGTGTAGTGTGTAGATTAACATCAAGAAGAAATAAGGAAGACCAGAATTTAACGTCACCCCACTACCAAGGTAATCAGAGGTGGGTTAACATCGTGGCAGATGTACGAAAAAACATAAAATTTGGTATTGACAGATGAACACGAATATCTTGCACATAAACGCTGTAACCGTGAATGGAAAAAAATAAACACCCGAGTGCCTGCCGGGAATGTTTTCTTCGTCCTTGATTACGCGTAAATTGGTTCAAATTGTTCAAATGGCTCTGAGCACTAAGGGACTTAACTTCTGAGGTCATCAGTGCCCTAGGACTTAGAACTACTTAAACCTGACTAACCTAAGGACATTACACACATCCATGCCCGAGTTAGGTTTAAGTAGTTCTAAGTACTGACCTTATATGTTAAGTCCCATCGTGCTCAGAGCCATTTGAACCATTTTTTGAAATACTTACATCTGACTTAACCAGCGCCAGTCAAAAGTCCACATCCACTAGAAGGGTGGGAAATGGTTGATTCATTTCGTCAAGAAGTATCTTCCATAGTGCTTCCGCTCGTGGAGCGATGACTTCCACGAACAGAGCCGAGTTCGCTCGTGCAACGTTTCCGCGCACCAAGTGATGCAACACAGCGCGGCAATCGCCCGAGTCCAAGGGCCGAACGTTGAGTGAAAGTCATCGTTGCACGTGATCAAGTCACACTCTCTGCAGTGTCGCCCATTGCTTGCTGTATCATAGATCCACTCCCTCCACCCCATCCCCACCGTCCTCCCCTGCCGTTGGAAGGCGCCTCTTCAGTACGGTATATCCTAAACGGCGAACTGGATTGCTGCCGTAACGAGCTCTTGCGTACCGCTGAGGCAGTATGCGACAGAAATCCTTCCGACCTCCCTGTATAATGACAGCTGCGCGTAAAAAAGACCTGAAATTATCCGACTGTTGGAGACTCCCTGGGCGGGCAGACACGGGCTTCCCCGAGAGGGCAGTCCGCCGGCGAACGACAGTCGTCCATAAAGCGGCACGGTGGCCCTTTACGAGCATAGTGTCCGTAAAGTTTAACTGTCGGAGCGGAGCGCACCACAGCACAGCACGGCAGCGGTGGCTGGCGCCCTGGGCGTTCGTGCAGCCGCAGTAAAGGGCCATCGCGATAGCGCCGCAGCCGCCTTTCACGCCCGGCTCCTTATTTATGGCAATCCGTGCCCAGCTCTGCTCTGCTGTCAGCCTCGACCAGACGGCCGCCGTTCCTCCGTGGTACATGGAGCGCAGTGGTCGCAGGTTCCGTCTCCAGCTCTACGACTGAAGCCGTCGGCACAAGGGAAGAGGCAGGTAATGCCGACGTGCACAGCGCCCTCGCCACGCGGGACGGGTTGGTTCAGAAAATTTTTCTTTCAGAAAATTACCCTACTGGCCATTACAATTGCTACACCAAGAAGACATGCAGATGATAGACGGGTATTCATTGGACAAATATATTATACTAGAACTGACATGTGATTACATTTTCACGCAATTTGGCTGCATACATTCTGAGAAATCATTACCCAGTACAGCCACCTCTGGCCGTAATAACGGCCTTGATACGCCTGGGCATTGAGTCAAACAGATCTTAGATGGCGTGTACAGGTACAGCTGCCCATGCAGCTTCAACACGATACCACAGTTCATCAAGAGTAGTGACTGGCGTATTGTGACGAACCAGTTGCTCGGCCACCATTGACTAGACGTTTTCAATTGGTGAGAGATCTGGAGAATGTGCTTGCCAGGACAGCAGTCGAACATTTTCTGTATCCAGAAAAGCCCGTATAGGACCTGCAACATGCGGCAGTGCATTATCCTGCTGAAATGTAGGGTTTCGCTCGGATAGAATGAAGGGTAGAGCCACGGGTCGTAACACATCCGAAATGTAACGTCCACTGTTCAAAGTGCCGCCAAAGTGAACAAGAAGTGACCGAGACGTGTAACCAATGGCATCAGGCCGGGTGATATATCAGTATGGCGATGACGAATACACGCTTCCAATGTACGTTCACAGTAATGTCGCCAAACACGGATGAAACCATGATGATGCTGTAAACAGAACCTGGATTCATCAGAAAAAATTACGTTTTCGCATTCCTGCATCCAGGTTCGTCGTTGAGTACAACACCGCAGGCGCTTCTGTCGGTGATGCAGCGTCAAGGGTAACCGCAGCCAATGTCTCCGAGCTGATAGCCCATGCTGCTGCAAACGTCATCGAACTGTTCGTGCAAATGGTTGTCGTCTTGTAAACGTCCCCATCTGTTGACTCAGCGATCGAGACGTGGCTGCACGATCCGTTGCAGCCATGCGGATAAGATGCCTGTCACCTAGACTGCTAGTGATACGAGGCCGTTGGGATCCAGCACGGCGTTCCGTATTACCCTCCTGAACCCACCGATTCCATATTCTGCTAACAGTCATTGGATCTCGACTAACGCGAGCAGCAAATTCGCGATACGACAAACCGCAATCGCGATAGGCTACAATCCGACCTTTATCAAAGTCGGAAACGTGATGGTACGCATTTCTCCTCCTTACACGAGGCATCACAACAACGTTTCACCAGGCAACGCCGGTTAACTGCTGTTTGTGTATGAGAAATCGGTTGGAAACTTTCCTCATGTCAGCACGTTGTAGGTGTCGCCCCCGGCGTCAACCTTGTGTGAATTCTCTGAAAAGCTAATCATTTGCATATCACAGCATCTTCTTCCTGTCGGTTTAAGTTCACGTCTGTAGCACATCATCTTCGTGGTATAGCAATTTTAATGACCAGTAGTGTAGCTGCTGTAGTGAATCTTTTTTGAGTTGCGGTAGGTGGGTGTTAGCTATCTACACAATATTATCACTGCTTACCAGCATTTTTAGGCCAATAAGGTGATGATTAAGTTAAGTAAAGGGGTCTGAAAATGTGGTTTTCCACTTTTCACTACTTTAGGTGTTCAATGTATCTCATTCTAAAGTTCATGTGTTTCTTTCACACATGTGCTGAGTGGCAATCATGAAGGTTTACAGACGCACTTTTGCACATCTTCAAACAAATGAAGCAAAACAAAGTTTTCTTCCTTCATATCATATATTCTTAATACTAGTCTGGTTATTCCGATAACTGCGGATTGGTTATTCCAGTAACTGAGGACAGTGTGTACAGCACTCGCTACGTTCTTTCTGAGACAGATATAGCTCATCACATGCATCTGGCGGCCTTTTAGCAGCAAAAGCCGGAATGCAGCCCTCGCATCTAAGCACAGAGATGTCGTGCTATTCACCCCCCCCCCCCCCCCTAGTAGATTAAAATCTAATCAGTTTCGTACACAGAACAGATTCTGACCGAGCCTAAACTCCTATACCCCTCCAAAAACTGATGAAGATGATCGGACCCAATGTGATCGAGCTGTCGGCCGATGTTATCGGGCGACTTTTGGCGACGAAGCCACTGTGAATACAGCCTAAAGCGCGTAGATGTCTCCGCCCGTGCGTTTGTCGTCATGAGAGACGGGTTATAATACGATAACCTTGAAGCGTCATAATTTGTCTCTACATAAATACTGTGCGTGACGGAGACTACATCCTACAATTACTCATAGTTTGGTTTTTTCTTTCCTAGTCCTATCTCTAACTGAAGAGGAAAAAAGACTGTCTAAATGCCCTGTGGGAGTCCTAGTCTCTCTTTACGCGTGATTCCTCCGCAGCACTTATCTCCAAGCACAGAGGCGTCGTGATATTCATTGCACCCTAGGAGATTAAAATCTAACCAGCTTCCTTAATAAAACAGATTCTAACGTACTGTATTAACTACAGTATTCTTATAGCTCTTTACTGAATTACAATATTCCTTAACTATTTTCTTATTATAGTAAACAACATCACAAATATTCTTCTGTCATCCTATGGCTAAGCCAGAGAGTCAGTGTAGGTCCTTCAGTTCATCCTGACAGCCATGCACCTCACACGGAAGTAAATGGTCCATTGATTGGATTTCAACGCACTCACATTAAGGATTGACTGATAGGCCCCAATTGTTCATCAACTGCTTGCATCTACCAACACGCGTTCCGAAACGGCCCAAAATTGTCCACTATTTCCTCGAGAGTTGAATCCGTCAATCTTCTCTGAGAGTCGTACAAAAAAGTTTGGTTCTTATGTCTGTCTATACAGCCCTAGTTTGTTCCAAACCGTCTTCGAGTCGAAGCCTTGCAGCTACTCGACGAGCTTCAGTATAGATAACCTAGATTTAGGCCTGTTTGTAGGAGACAGGTCTTGGTGAATAGGGAGTTCTGAGTTGTCTATGATTTCTCTGTAAGGTCTTGCGAGTAACTATGATGGCTTAATTTCAGGGGGCTCTATGTTTATTAGAACGGGGAATCAGGCATATGGAGTGGCCCAGAAGGTACCGTACATTATCTGCTTTGCCTCCTTCAGTTGGATATCCAATTCAGCTATGTGTATAGTTTTCATTCAGAACGACGGACAGTACTGAGCCATGCTATTGACTGCTAGTGCTGGAGTCCTCAGCGTGCTCGCTCCACAACGCCATGTCTTTCCTCTCAGTTTCGACAGGATAGCACTACAGAATTTTGGTTTCCTGCTTAGTATCTTCTAATTGCTTTACCGCTACTGTAAATCTCTGAAGTCGTCAACGATCTTCACGTTTGACGTCGCTGTGAAACGCTTTAAAGTCGAGTTGTAATGGGAAGGTCATTCAGCATCGTGAAACGTTGACAGATATTTGGTTTGCACAAAGCATTAAAGAGCCCTGTAACAGTCGGTGTGAGCTCGCGGCAGCATTAGCGCCCATCAGGGTGAACCGAGTGTGGCTTGGGTAAACGGATTGTGCGCCAGTACCCTTGGTTAAATTCTCATTTCCTGTGTCTTTTAAAGAGAAAAGAGAGGAAAATGTAGAAAGTGATCACACCTTGAGATATATGGAAGGCCGTTGTTTCTCACAGAGTCGACAGTGGTAATCACAGCCTCCCTTTTTCCATCCGTAATAACACTAATATTGTGCTTATTTAACGTGTTGAAAGGTATTCACTCAGAAGTTCGACAAATTACACAAGAAAATCTACTTATATGAGATTTCAATCTGTCTTCGGCAAGTGTTTTTGTTTTGCGAAACATGCTGAGAAAGGCCATTTGAATTAGTGGCAGGTCACATACCCTGAGAAACTTTTCGTGACTGTGACAACTGCCACGGAAGCCCACGCTTGTATTTTTACGTTATCGATAATAGTCGTATGAAACAGTGAAAGTGACACCTTCACTTTAGAACCTAGCCGTCACAGTCGTAAATTGGCAATATGAAATTTTTTTCCGCACAATACATTTCTTTCAGTTCCTAACGTAATCAGTTTAGTGGAGTATTCTTTAACCTTACTGCCAGATGATGTGACAATCCATACACAGAAGCTGAAAGTCGGCCTCTTCTGCGAAGAGATTAAGAAGCGAGAGAGCGACTCTTCTAGGATGTGGCCACGACTGGTCAATACCCCGATCCCCCACGAAGATTACTGCAGCACGACTTTCAAGAAACTCCTCACCTGGAATTTCCGGACCACAAGTTTGGTGACTAATAAATCTTACCACGGGCAGCACATAGAGAAACTGTTCTTCAGTTGTATATGCGCCCGACAGGTAAAAGTCTGCTAATACATCTCTCACACATTATTCGGGTAACAGTTTTACATAGGTTCTTTCTTCTCTATTTCTGCCTAAGAAATGTAAATGTGTACCACGGAAACTCAAAGTAAAAGATATTAGAAAGCTCGTGACTCAACAAGTTTTCCAAGTATTGTTTAACGTCTAGTAGCCAACGACATTATCAGATTAATTACGCGAGTAACTTAGATAATCCGTCCTTTCTGTCCGGTGTATTGGCACACAGCCCGACTCGCACGCCGTGATGGATCTGTCATCCGTACTACGGCAGACCTATGTCTGCAGGAAACTAAAAGTTTTTGCTCGTATGAGGTGGCTCTAAGCACTATGGGACTTAACATCTGAAGTCATCGCCGGCCGTTCTGGCCGTGTGGTTCTAGGCGCTTCAGTCTGGTACCGCGTGACCGCTACGGTCGCAGGTTCGAATCCTGCCTCGGACATTGATGTGTGTGATGTTCTTAGGTTTCAGTAGTTCTAAGCTCTAGGGGACTGATGACCTCAGATGTTAAGTCCCATAGTTCTCAGAGACATCTGAACATACCCTTTTTACAGGTATAAACAAAAGAAAGATCAATTGTGTCCACATTTTTCCCTGTTGACTAGTTTACTCTTGAAGTCTTGAGATGAAATGGGATCTACTTCCCGTTGTAGTGTTTCACTGAAAATAACGAAAATAACCATGCACAACATCTGCCTTTGCACGACTCTTTTCCTTATAACCTTCTACTATATTGGTCTTAATGAGGCGTTAAGTTCTAAGCACTATTCGTTCCTTTAGTACTTCGAATAATCATTTACTGAACACTGTTAGAATATTAAAGGCAATGTAACTCGATTTTCTACGATATTGCCTTAGCTATACAAAAATTATTTGGGCAGGACGCCAATCTCAAAAGATAATTCAAACTGAAGCACTAGCGATCTTGGGAATTTTGTAAGGTTACTTTCAGTGTTTCCTATGTAAATAAGTAGTGGATCGTGCTTTTATTATGCTTTCTCTGTCACTACCCATTACAAAATCTCGAGAGTCATTATAAAATACGTTTCACACTAATAGGACAGACCAAGTAAATTTTATTAAATTCTGTACTATACCAAAGCGACACAGACACATAGATGTCACGGTTTTTCAACACGCTCACCAAGTCTCTGTAAATAACGGTCGGAATGCTCTACCAATCGTTCAGTTCCTTAACAACAGAAATCCACACCTCGGTCACGGAGACTTTCGATAAACGCTGTGTGAACGTCTTCATCTTTAGAAAATATGCGATTGCTCCGAGTCAGTTCTTCGAATCTGTGATCATTATCGGCTGTGGTCGTTGTTAATGGACTTCAGTCTCGATAAGCATCACACACGTCTGTGATGTCTTGGTTCGATTGTTGAAACCATTTCACTACGTATGGACGTGAAATAGCATTTGGTCCATAAATCGCCAGAATTCCGTGGTGAATGTGTGTGCGGATTAGACGTTTCGCCCGCAATAACCTTTCTGTCCGGTGTATTGGCACACAGCCCGACTCGCACGCCGTGATGGATCTGTCATCCGTACTACGGCAGACCTATGTCTGCAGGAAACCCAGACTATGTACCCTCCTCTGATACTGCGCCACTCTTGTTCCGCAGTGGTCTTAGCGTTGGCCGGCCGCTGTGCCCGAGCGGTTCTAAGCGCTTCAGTACGGAACCGCGCTGCTGCTATGGTCGCAGGTTCGAATCCTGTCTGGGGCATGGATGTGTGTGATGTCCTTAGGTTAGTTAGGTTTAAGTAGTTCTAAGTCTAGGGGACTGATGACCTCAGATGTTAGGTCTCTTAGTGCTCAGAGCCATTTGAACCATTAATAGCGTGGGACGGCACGCTTAACACACTTGTCAATGTCCCTTTAGATGCTACACAATGACAAGCTGATTGTAAGTGCTTTATCATTCTGCGGATCTCTGTTTCCGGGCTTCACAGGTGATGGGCAGTCTCTAAGTTTGGATTCAGTAATTATTAAATTTCTGCGATCGTAGGCCGTTCCTATCACAGTACTGTCCTTTAACTGAAAATAGCTTGATAGTCAAGTACGACATCCACTGGCGAATCCAGCGAATAACATTCTTTGTGTTTTCGTGATTTAATTGTTAATGTGATTGGTTTCTCTTATGGACATGACTTGTTGGCAAAAGCTGTACCTATTGGCATGGTGGATGGAAATAGTGGGAGGGGCAGACCTAATTTTGAGTACATAAGGCAGGTCGTTGATCATATAGGGTGAAAGATTTGTGCTGAAACGAAGCGACAGGAATCGAGAACCGCATCAAAGGACGTCTAGAGTTCACTGGACAATCTGCCCGTCCAAGGCGGATGTGGTAAATTGTCTAAGAACGTATCTCAGCACCTCGGTGTCACATATCACCGGTACTTAGGTTCAATATTGCTCCAGATCGCCTCCGTGCCTCATACGAGCTGGTCAGTGAGTGATAAGGTAGGTGCTGTAATTTGGTCGAGGAGATCATCATTAATGAAGCACGGGAAGCTGATGGATCGTTAACTGAATACATCAGGCAGTCCAGGATCTAAAAGTGAAAGGAGATACGGCTCAGCATTGTGTGGGACTTGGGGAGGTCGAGATCGACACCATGCACGAGAAGGGAGGGTATTTTGTAGCAGTATAGGGAGAGGGAGGGGAGGGGAGAAGAGAGGAGGTGGGGGGGGGGGGGTTCCTGGGCATTCCTGAGCGCTCGGCGGGCCGCCAGGCGGCCTTGGCTCTTGACACAGTAATTGCAGCAGATCGCTGTCGGCCACGCACGCTGCCCTCCAACAGGGCCATGCCCCGGTCCTGCCTACGTCGACGCTGCGGCGGGTTTCGTCCCCGTTCCTAGCCCAACAATATCGTTAATTTCGTTTCAGGTGTGCTGAATCTTCCCCCCCCCCCCCCCCCCCCACCCTTGTTCTTTAAGTGTACACAGCTTGTACTACGGAACTAGTGACTAAGAAGCATCCAATGCCCTGAATAAATTTCAGAAATGAGCAACAATGAATCTTCGGAGAGAAAGAAAACAGTAAGTTCGGTTACGACCAACGGTAATGCATTACTGAAGGCCCAGAATGATACGACGAACAGCAAGAGATTACAGTTCATCAAATATGTGTGGCCCGTGGACGCCAGGCTTGAACCAGGGACTTCAGGTGTGCCAGGAGTCTCAGCTCATGAGTGCCTCAACACTACCAGCGGTACGAGCTAGATGCGGATGCCAAGACTAGAGGTTCTGAAGTGCCAGCTAATGGAGAGTTCCACAGTCATTTCCGGGGCATGATATTTTACGTTTTTAACGGCCTGAAGACCGTCGTGGAAAACTGCCAGGACGAAGGAGTCTACATTTGAGGATCCCGCGCCTCCGGTGAGATGTTTCACCTCAGCTACACTATCTTGCACTACGCAACCGAAACCGGTTAATAAAAACATTCGGGTGGTGAAAGAATGACACTGCTTGGTTACTAAAAAGTAAATGATCAGAGTATTTGCTTCCGAAAGCTGTAGAAGGTGGATAATCTAACCACTCATCGTGCAGTTTCTGGTGATATGGTTATGGAGGAAAAGCGTGGCTTCTATCATATTCTAAACTACAATGTAGGATAGAGTGTTGTACTGCGGAACATTTTTCATTCTACAAATTTAACACATTTTTTTTGTTCCGTTTTGAAATGATAGCATTCTCTTCATGTGTGATGCTGTCTTTTTCTTAAATTAGAAAATTTACTGCGGGAAAAACTAAGAAAAACTGTTCCGGTGTACAACACCTATGGACCACCTTCAAACTGTGTAACCATTCTCCTGTGGTTTATAATTACGTAAAATTGCACGGTGGTGTGTGTCTCATTAAAACTGTTCTAGGTACACTACCGCGACATGTCGCAAAAAGTTTCAAATTGTAATACGTTTCAGCTATGTTGTAGCGGTCTTACTCAGGGCTTTCTTAGGAAGACCAATGCGACTCCTCCGAAAAATCGTTTGTTTACTATTTTAGCATTTAAGTATTTTTTAAGTTCACGTGGCAATGGGTCCAGGAGGATATTAAGGAGATTGTATTCTGGATAGTTTTTCGTTAATGGCTAAACTGTGATTTTTAGGTCAAAAGACTCCCTCACAGCGGAACTGCCACGGGTCACGTGCGTTTTTCTTTCTCCCACCGCCGTAGAACGCTCGCCATTTCAAGCAGTTTTAAGGGAAGCTTCAAAATTAGCGTGAAGCCACAACAATCCCATAAACGCCATATCCAGACAGTTGGACGAAAAAATCTCATTACCAAAGAGGAACTACAGCGACATTTCCAAACAGAAGAGACCGTATTAGGCACTCTCCAAAACAACATAACTTCATGAGAGAGTTGTACCTGGAGGATAGCGTACCTAAGAACACACGATGTTCCCTGGTCGGTGTGATTTTAAAATCGCGTGAAGGAATGCACAGCAGAGCCCGCCGTAAGCAGTTTCCGCCACTTTCAACTGTTTTTGCCTGTTATGACCGTGAGACTCTGTTTTCTGCACCGTTTATAAATATTATGAGCTCTACTCGTTGAAGTGCTGTATAATATATAAAAGCTACGTGGAAGATACTTGTAATTCATCATACTGAGAGTGTTTTAGTGGTGACATTCTATATATTCGTAAAGCTAGTTACACAACGTGTGGGCTATTAAGTCACAATCCTCGGTCCTGCATCAGTTTGTAACTTGAAACGAAAGAAGGTCTTGTACCGTGAAACGCTCGATATTTGCGAATGAACTAAATTTCTTTAACGTCTGAACAACTTTCCCCGTCACGAAAATGGAAATTTGCGTTAGCTGGGAATTACTTCTGTTTCGGAATGTTTATAAGTTGTAATTTGTTTTTGATGATGCTTCTTCTCACTTTGATCTCAATTTCTGGTTATTGGTGTGAGGCAGAGTAACAATCTGACACAACGGAATATTTCGATTCAAATACTTTTAAATTTGCTGTGTATAACATAGCTTCGACATCGAAGGGACGTCGTACTCTTAACTCTCCACGTGGTTAAGTTCACAGATGCGAACACGCACCGAACAGTTTCGAATCAATTGTCGCCGCTCTGGAGAAGAAAGTTCTGGCGCAAGGGGGGAAGAAAAAACTGTCCGTGTAATCTCAGTCATTAAGAGCGCACCACCTCTGGCCGAGGAAGACGTCCGTCAGCGCAACAAAAGGCGTCACGGGGCCGGCTCTGTTATTATGCGCCCTTAAAGGCCGGTAGCCGGTGGCCCGGCAGCGTCGCTGGCGGGGCCGTATTAGTTTTACGGCGGCAGAACAATGAGGGAGTCCCTGCCGGCTCTAGCCGGAACGCCGTAGGCCGATCGCTACTGGCCGCCTGTAGTCGTGACGGAGCAACATCTGGCGGCCTCCGAGGGCCGCGGGCGCCGAACACAGGTCTGCCGGCCAGCTGCGAGGCGGCTCCCCGCCAAAGTGGTACAGATTATCTGCGGGCCCCCAGTGCTCTTAAAAAGATATACCGCGAAATATGGTGCTGAGACGGCGTGAGTTATTGTTCGCCTACTGACCAGTTCCTCGTCCGAAGAAGGAAGGCAAAGTAAGGTACAGTGTGCCTTGCAAGTGGAAAGTGTGACACTACTGACAAAATGATATCTGAGATCTACGGCTTAAGCTAACGTGTGGCCAACAGCGAACAAGCTGTTCTCGTTCGCAGCACGGCAGTCTGTGTTGAAGACCAGTCACCATCAGCATCATTATCATCGAAACTTTCGGGCAGATTAAAACTGTGTGCCGATCGGCGTTCGAAACTGGGACCTTTGCCTTTCGCGGGCAACTGCTCTATCGACAAGCTACCCCAACACGACTCACGATCCGTCCTTGCGACTTTACTTCCGCTATTACCTCATCTCCTAAATTCCAAGCTTCAATCTTGCGAAACTTGCAGTGCTACTGGCAACATAACTCGTGCATATGGTGTTATTTATATATATTTGACGATCCTGGTGCTGATTCTGAATTTAACATTTGACGGTGCCACTATGGCTGCAGTACATTAGGACTTTGTTTTTTATAAAACAGATCTGATGATGGTCTTTATAGACCGAAACCGGTAATCTGTTAAGAAAAACTTGGTGACCGTAGACGTGAATTAAAGGAATCGTATTGCAGGACTTGTACTTCTAGAAGGAAGTGAAATTTGGAAGACAGGAGATAAAGTACTGGCAGAAGTACAGCTGTGAGGACGGATCGAGTGTTGTCTTGGGCAGTTTAGTCGGTAGAGCCCTTGCCCGTGAAAGGCAAAGGCCCTGGTTTCATGCCCCGATCCGACACACAGTTTTAATCTCCCAGAAAGTTTTCTTTCCTTGGCTCTCCTGATAATTTCGAATATGCGATGCATTTCCCAATTTGTAGCCGAGACTTTTTATTATATTTTTCATATTAACAGACTACGTCTCACTGTTGTAAGGCAGAACTGTTCACAGACAGTGATAGCAAAGCTTTCTTATCATCGGGCGCTTGGTTCTGAAAAGCCTGTTTAGGTTATCTAAAGTACTGCCGGCTATTTTTAATCTTGTGTTTATTTATTCTTTATTCTATCAATAATGGTTTGAGAACACGTCAGCTGATATCGTAAATATCACTGAAGGGAACAGAAACTACTAGCGGCCACACTTTTTGAAAAATGCTTCACTTCGTCGTAATTAGTTTCGGGCCTGAGCTCACTGTCAGGAGACACATTATATCGGTCTTTAGGAAAGGTTTTTCTTCATACACTACAGTACAGAGGCCTGCATTAATTACCTGTACCCTGCTGACCCTGACCTTCACTAAAGACAAGATGGGGACACATGAGTTTTCATCTAACGACACGTTAGTTACTGATGTCAGATGTAAACACATGTGTCCCAATCTTGTCTTTAGTGAAGCTCACGTTGAGTGTGCTACACCTAATTGCTGCAGACCGCTATGCTGTAATACACAAAAATAAACTTTCCTAAAAGCCTAAACAATATGAAATTTGTACAAGAAATTCTCGCTACTTTCTGACAATGGGCTCATGTCCGAAACTAATCATGACGAAGTAAAGTATTCACCTAAAAGTATAAGAGACTGCTGTTCTTTTCCCTCGAGTATATACGGAATTTTTTCAGTCATGAGAAAATAACTTGAGACAAACGTAAGGAGACTTGTTACAGTACAAAGCTTTTATCGAGGCTTATTACTACGTTAATGTTTTAGTTTCTGGAGCTCTCGCCTTTCATTATGACAAGTTTCATCAAAATCGATCAGGTCGCCTGCAGTGGACGAGCAATTTATTGAAGACATGTTCTCGCACATCAAAGGGAGGTAAAATGTTCAAGTTCTGCACAGATGAGTGGCAAACGACGTGCCTGAGAGTCTGAGATTTTACTTTGGAACACTAGATCACCTCTGTAGTAAACTACTCTTCAACTATCCAGGGGTGGATCGGAGTAAGAGGGGAAGACTAGCATTTCACGTTCCGTCGATGATAAAGTCATTAGACACGCTGCGACCCCACGTTTTAGAGGAGCACGAGGAAAGAAGTTGGCTCTCTGCTTTTCAAAAGAACCATTCCCGCATTCCGCTTATGGAATTTAGGAAAATGTAAATCTCGATAGACATATAAAGTTGTGGAACTTCAGCCATTTGTAATGAGAGGACCACTGCGCCCCTTGCTCCGTGAGCGTTCGCATGAACCCTAGCATCAGACGTTGTAATTCTCCGTGTGAAATAAATTGCTCGCTTTTTTTTTAAATATGAGCATCGTTATTCCTGAATATAGGAACAGAAACAGTTCACTAAAGGTCAAGGTTTCCTACTGGATCGGTGCTCCTTCGAAAGCAAGAGGATTCTGCTCAGGATTGCTGGTGCGAGAAAGCTGGTATGAACTTCACTGTTTCGGCTGAGCAGTGGAGACAGCGTGGGGAAGTGAAATATGGTTTCGTCATTTTCCGGCGCAAAGCGTCCTCTTCCGTCGCCCAGCGTCGGAGCGCAGCCCCGGCCGCCATTAAAATAATTACGACGATTAGGAGCGAGCAGACTGTGGCCCTGCCTTATTGAACGACTGGCGGTAGATAGGCCGGCAGATACTGCCCTGGTGAGCCTACAAGGAGCTGCTGATGAGCCTTCATTACGGCCACGAGCTGCTTGCTCTCTGCTCTTTCCTTAGCTGGGCGGCCAGCCAGTTTCGCGTCATAGGTTTCACACTATGCGGTTCTACTAGCTAAAACATTACATCGATTTTCTGTGTGGCCCTGGCGACACGAAATCATCTTGTGTAAGGATATCAGCGTCACTTGGCTAATCACATAATCCGGAATTCATAAATAAAGCGATGGTTAAGGTAAAGGCTGTTTTGACACAAGGCACAGCACCAATGAAAGTAGCACGACCATTGACCACGCCTTTAGCAATTTAAGATAATGGCTCTGAGCACTACGGGACTTAACAGCTGAGGTCATCAGTCCCCTAGAACTTAGAACTACTTAAATCTAACTAACCTAAGCGTAGCGGTCGCGCGGTTCCAGACTGAAGCGCCTAGAACCGCTCGACCACACTGGCCGGCAATTTAAGATAAGTTACCAGCAATTGGACGGGGTAGGAGGTGGCTGTATGCTTCACAAGAATGTGCTGGATGTGTCCTCTACGAGAACTTATCCAATTTCATCATGAGCCAATACGTCTTCTCTATCCGAGGTATCGACAAGGAAAGCAATAAGTAGTTTTATAAAACCTTCTGCGGTACTGGCGCATACAAATTCGATCTACATTAACAAAGTAATCCATACACATTATAAAAATGTATGTATACAGGTACGTGCGTATACATGTACTATGGATGTTCCGCATCTCCTCCTAAATCACTGCACCGATTTGAACCAAACTTGGTACCCATATCAATTACTGTCTGGAAAGAGTCATTGTGGGGTAAGGCCATTAACCTCCTATTGGGGTGAACGTGATGCCGTGGAGGCAGAAGGGAGGACGCGGAGATGGACGGATAGCGAGGGGGAAGGATGAGATAGGCACAAATAGGAGGAGGAAATGATGGACAAGGATAGGATAGCGGAAATGGACAGAGAGAGGGATGAGGATGAGATGGGTGGACAGAGGCGGAGGAGGTTAATAGTTCTTACCCCCCCGCCCCCCCCCCCCTCCCAATGACTCTTTCCAGACAGTAACTGATATTGGTATCAAGTTTGGTTCAAATCGGTCCAGCGATTCAGGAGGAGATGTGGAACATCCATATTACATATATAAGTACTTGTATACATGCATGCATTCTTTTGTTAATTTAGATCGATTTTGTACGCTCCACTACTGCACAAGCTTTTACAAAACTGCATATTTGCTTTCCTTGTCGATGCCTTGGATAGAGAAGAAGCAGTGGCTCATGATGTAATTGGATAAGTAACACAGTTCTCAAACTATACAGCCACCTCCCACCCCGTTCAAATAGGTGGGCGAATTAATGATCAGTGATGTAGTAGGAAATCTAAATGAAGTTTTCTGAATAGTTAGCACCAACTACGTTCCTGACACAAGTGAGAAAGGCGAAGGTCAGCTTTGTGGTGGGGACGTAACCGGAACATAAGTGTTTGTAACGAACTACAACTGTATCCCTTTTAAACCACTGTATCAGGTCACCATAATCCTGCACAGAGAACGCTGCAGTTTTTCGAAGGTAATCAAGAAAAGAAGTGTCAAATTTCTGTCATTTGTTCTGCAGTTACCAAAATGCTATTTACATACCCAAATGTAGAATTTAATTGTTTACTAATGCAATGGTCTTACACTTCGTCGTAAAATGACGAACATTAACACAAAAAGAAGCAGGATTGATGCTGTAACTTTTTTTTATATACTGATTGAATATGTCTAAATGTGCCAACCGCGTTGGCACATTGGTAATCCCGATTCCCTTCAGATCACCAAAGTTAAGCGCTTTGGGGCTAGGCTAGCAGCTGGAAGGCAACATTTCGGGCTTGCCGAGGGCTGTTGGCTAGCGGGGTGCACTCTGCACTTTTGAAGCCAATTGAGGAGGCACTTGACTGTGATGCATCGGCACCGGTCACGAAAACTGACAGCAACTGGGAGAGCGGCGTGCTGACCATACGTCCGTTCATATCTGAGTGATTCAGTGATCACTATCGTCTGAGGATGACACGGGAGTCAATCGGTACCACTGGACCTTCCGATACCTGTTCGGACGGAGTTTACCTACGAATGTTTTCAATTAGTGGTGATCGCCTTCAAAATGAGACTCATCTGAATTCATACACTTCTTTATTCGCTCCTACGACTGCACAGACTATTTCTTTGTGTCGTTTTCTGTGAGACTGTATAGTAACTTTTCCTTTTTGTCTTCCAGTATAACGCTAGAATCTTGTTCGTGCAATCGTTCGATCTTGATGAAACTTGTTACCTCAAAAGAACACAGACCAAATTCGAAACAGTCACTCACTAATACGCTACGGCGAGTTGTTCCACTCTGTCTGTCTCTGTCTCCCTCTCTACTTTTAGAACGAGATAACTAGCTGCTGTACACTTTATGACTGGAGAATTCAGCGAAACTTGCATTTCAGTTACATTCGTACTAAGACCAAAGTAAGGGGCTGCTAGTAATCACGAATTCTAAATTGTTTTGCGGACAGTACTTCTAAAGGCCAATGTTTGCTGGGATGTTTTTGTTTGTATTGTGATATACTTTCATCCGTGTCGGATTTTGCTTATTAATTAGTGGAGATCGCCTTCAAAATGAGACTCGAAATACACTGTACTTCAGCAAAATAACGACTGGCCAAATGTGGCTGCTTACTTTCACCGTACTATGTAACACATCTTTCCTATATTTTTCGTTCATTACGAATTCCATACTAAAGTGTTGCGCGAGATTAGCCAAGCGGTCTAAGGCGCTGCAGTCCTGGACTGTGCTTCTGGTCCAGGCGGAGGTTCGAGTCCTCCCTCTGGCATGGGTGTGTGTGAGTTTGTCCTTACAATAATTTAGGTTAAGCAGTGTGTAAGCATAGGGACTGATGACCTTAGCAGTTAAGTCCCGTAAGATTTCACACACATTTGAACATTCTAAAGTGTCACTTGCAGACATGATTAAGGAAGTCTACATAACAAATCTTAACTACGCCCACGTCGTTTTTGGTGCTGCAAGTCAACTGTTCGGCAGTGTAACATTAATGATGAAACCACGCGCTCCCACTTTTTCTGTATCGCGGCTTCGGTAACTGGGTCAATGTAAACGCATGGAAAAGCAATTCTGCGGTCGCCAGGATCAGCACGTGATACAGATCTCGTGTGGATTGGGAAAAGTGAACGCAGTTGCGTGGAGTTGTAATACGTTCCCGATTTTATCGGCTCGGCGGCCGCCGCCCGGCGGTGTGCTGTAAATGTCACGGTGACTGATTTCGTCAAAGCGAGCAGTTGCGTATGCAAACTGGAAATATCGGTCAACGCGCTTTGGGCAGTCTCTTACTCGCATACTTTTCAATAAAATACGCTCACATACGACAGTTGGTGCTCGAGAAGGATACTCTCTTCCTCCGGCTCTAAAATCTCTGAGCACTGTAACTGCAGCTACAAATATCGGCGCTGGAGAAGCTTGTGTAATAATCCTTAGGCGTCCTATAGTATCTAGGCGAGCAAATTGTTAACAAATCTCTGGATTCGATAGCGAGAGGGTCTTAATTTTTTTCTCATGCCTGATTGACTTTCGTTTGTAGGAATCCTTCCTGTGTATAAGACGTGCCAGATTGTGTGAACTATATGGTTTCCCTTAAATCCCTAGCTGATCTACTTGACAGACTGGAGAAAGGAATTTGTGCAGCACCCCCAAGTAAAAGCTGCGTTGTTAAAACCAACCTTGCGGTTCATACTTCCTTTACATTAGTAAATAGGTAAATAGCTCTACACAGAAACAAGTGCAAGTAATATGCAAGCTTGTAAAATTTCTGTCATGCATAGCTTTCCGCAATGTGTCTCTCAAGATAAAAGATGTGGAAGAGATGTGGATGAGGACCGATATACTTGCAGCTAGGATTCGTGATTGTATCGTCCCCCCTCCCCCCCCCCCCCCCCGCCGATCTAAAAAAACTCTATTAGCTTTAGCATATGTGAGAAATTTGAGGCCGTTCTTCGATGTGGATCTCATGTTAACCTGACTGTTCGCTCCATAACTGTCTCCTTTGACTTTCTTCCAAGGGATATGACTGTTACTGTTGTGCTCTTAACCAATCTTCATAGTGTAGATAGATGGCCCTACTCTGAAACTACCTTAAAAGGGGTAGGATGACAACAAGAAAGTACATTTAACAGTGTTGATAAAAAAAGGGGAAAATCTTTTCCAAAATCCAGTGTTTCAAATTTGTCTCCAGTCGTCTCAAGAACATGTAGCACTATTACACACATCCCATCACAGCACTTGCATATAAGAGGACATGAGACTGCCTCTTCATCATTAGTTCGCGAACGCTTGACTATCCTTAAACATTCTGACCCCCACTTAGTTCCATAAATCATAATCGATGTTTTTCAGAAGGCTGAAACTTCCTTATTAATGATCTAAATAATAAAACACTTCACGAGTTTACGTTTTTTTCAATCGTAGCACGACATGTTTCAGAATTTATTTTTATTTTCAAGTGCTACTGTTTACATTAGCACAGTGTGTCTTAGCATGCGTGTTATTCTGCTACCCTTTGTCTGCCGTTGTCTTTTTGTGCTTTCAAGGTATTGCGCCTCCTTTACTGCGCAGAAATTCGTACATAAGCAAAACGTCACACAAACTTGCTAGCGTAAAATCATAACATGGTACCATGTTAAAAATATCTACAAGATAAGAGAAGCAGAATAACACACACATACAGACATCACGTGCAATACTAATGTAAACAGTAGCATTTGAAAATGGTAACAAATTCTTGAAATGCGTCTTGGTATCCACGAAAAAACGTAACTGGTGCAATGGTTTATTATTTAAATCACCAACCAGTTAGGTTTTATGTTTAAATTTATCATTTCTTCTCCGCCCACTTTCACAAAACGGCACAATGGACACATCTCACAGCCTGTACGATAACGTAACAATCGGTGTTGCAAATCACAGACTTCATCAATGCAAATTTTAACAAGAGAATCAGCGCTAGTTTTTTAATGGAACTCTTCAGTCTTAGTCACTTCCTGACTCATCGCACTAGTGTATGTGTTAGAGATCTATGCAGAACTGCATATGATACGATAGCCAGATACCGTACACGGAAAAGGAAGCCCCAAAACCTAAAAGGGAAGATGGACTTCGAGTTTGAGGCAATGATCGAATTAATAAACTTCAATGCTACAGTTCAGTTCAGTACGTTGTCATACTGCAGCTGGTAGCGGAATGGTACTTCTGTAATTGTTTCAGCTTGATAGCAGACGTAATGTCAGACCACAGTTTTGTATTGTATGTTAACCGGGGACCTAGAAATGACGGAGAGGCTCCGTCACCGCCGCAGTGGTCCACACGCCACGACGACTACCGCAGTCCACTTCACCCCTCCACCGACCCACACCGAACCCAGCGTTATTGTGCGGTTCGGCTCCCGATGGACACCCCCCCCTCCCCCCCCCCCCCTCAAGGAACGTCTCACACCAAACGAGTGTAACCCCTATGTTTGGGTGATAGAGTAATGGTGGCGTACGCGTACGTGGAGAAATTGTGTGCGGAGCAATCGCTGACACAGTGTAGCTGAGGCGGAATAAGGGGAACCAGTCCGCATTTGCCGAGGCAGATGGAAAAATGCCTAAAAACCATCCACAGGCTGGCCGGCTCAAAGGAGGATTCGTGTCCGGGATCAGGAGCTCCTTCCGACTGCGGAAGGCCGTGCGTTAGACCGCTCGGCCAACCAGGCGGGCCAGACCACAGTATAGTTGTAGAACTATGTATTGTGGGTTAAAGGAGCTTCAATCTACTGCACTGTGTTAGTGCACGTCAAACTACATGAATTAAAATTATCATTGGTTTCTTTACTGTATACTAGAAGCACTCAAATTCTGATAGCTAAGAAATATGTAGCCCAAATGGGAAATAAATGAATACATTTAAAAATTTAACATACAAAGACCTTGCAGTGGATAAGAAACGGTGTTTCTGAGTCGGTTCCGTGCTGACAAATACTTGAAAATAGAAGCTTTGTGGAGCGCTAGCTAAGGACGTCGCAGATTGGAAAAAAAGTCGCTGAAAATGAAACAAAAAGAGAAGAAAAGTCACACAGAGCGTGTGACCCAATGTTAGAGGCGTTCCGATGTGATGCGCAAGATGGCCACTCAGTCCGGCTTGCTTCGTTTCATTGGGTCTCCTTGTGAAAACCAGCGGGACCGGCAAAGAGACGTACAAAAAGAGAAGGAAGACGAGAGAGAATCGAACAACGAGTGGGAAAAACGAAAGAAACAAAAGACGCGGCGGGCTCGTCGCTGGGAAAGGAACGGACAGTGTGGGCGCGATGAATCAAACCGTCACCGTGGTCATTGTCTCTCGCACGCCCAAATAAATCAGGGGAGTGCGCTGGCCGGGGGAGCGGGGGAGGGGAGTTGGAGGCACGGCGATGGCGAGAGGGGGGGAGGGGGGGGAGGGGCACCGGGTCGGTCCAGCACACGGACGCAGCCGGCCGGGGCTGCACCCAAGGCGAAGCGCCGGCCCCACCAACGACACGAGAGAGCGCTGCGGCGTGTGTTCCGAGAAGCACGCGTCAGCGGCATTCCGCTCGCGTCAACTTCTGCTTTCCAGGTCACGGCGATTTACATAAATTTTCCCGGCCGGAATGCTCCGCTAAGAGTTTCCTCAGTGAGCCGTCAGCAGCGCGTTGGTACTATGTGCCTTACCTTCGTTAATGTACGCCTTAGACCAGACTCACGTCTTACAGATACACAGAATGTTTCAGGGGAGACTTTTTTTTGCTTGTAAATTACAAAATAACAAGTAACAGAAACACTTATTTAGATAGGGACACTCATTTAGATAGATAGGAACCTTACTCTTTGTGCGGGATTATTGACATAGATTATTTGCTTTTCACAGCGGTACAGCATCGAGTCACACTTTTTTTAAAAGAACATAATTTTCAAAAATCATGTAGTTAATGCAGGGTGTTACTAAAAGGTACGGCCAAACTTTCAGGAAACATTCCTCACACACAAATAAATAAAAGATGTTATGTCGACATGTGTCCGAAAACGCTTAATTTCTATGTTGGAGCTCGTTTTAGTTTCGTCAATATGTACTGTATTTCCTCGATTCACCGCCATGATTTCATACGGGATACTCTACCTGTGCTGCTAGAACTTGTGCCTTTACAAGTACGACACAACATGTGGTTCAAGCACTACGGAGCTCCAGCACATTTCAGTCGAAGTGTTCGTACGCTTCTCAAGAACAGATTCGGTGACCGATGGATTGGTAGAGGCGGACCAATCCCATGGCCTCCACGCTCTCCTGACCTCAACCCTCTTGACTTTCATCTATGGGGGCATTTGAAAGCTCTTGTCTACGCAACCCCGGTAGCAAATGTAGAGACTCTTGGTGCTCGTATTGTGGATGGCTGTGATACAATACGCCATTCTCAAGGGCTGCATCAGCGCATCAGGGATTCCATGCGACGGAGGGTGAATGCATGTATCCTCGCTAACGGAGAACGCTTTGAACATTTCCTGTGACAAAGTGTTTAAAGTCACGCTGGTACGTTCTGTTGCTGTGTGTTTCCATTCCATAATTAATGTGATTAGAAGAGAAGTAATAAAATGAGCTCTAACATGGAAAGTAAGCGTTTCCGGACACATGTCCACATAACATATTTTCTTTCTTTGGCCGTACCTTTTTCTAACACCCTGTATATACTGCCTGACCACAAAAGTGAAGCACGAGAAGACGTGGTCGGATGTGAGTGTAATTTTGTACACATACACAGTATTGTCGGTATGTTGACAAAGGGCGGACTGTTGCTGTGCGGTGCACGGGAACGAGCATCTAGAAAACGCACAAGCTGGTTGCCTGTTCGCGTGCTACTGTTGTGAGAATCTACGCAATTTAGGACGGTCACCACAAGAAGGCGAAAACATTTTCAACGTCCACAGCTGATTGCAGCGTGCAGATCGAAGGGCCATCTGTGTCGGATCTGAAGATAGAGCAGAGTGCCGGTGCGGGCACAAGTGCATCGGAGAACGCCGTTCAGAGTACACTGTCGAACGTGCAGCTCCACAGCAGACGTTTATCCACGGTGGCGCAGCAATATCAGTTAGGATTGCAGTGCGCACGAGACCAACGAGAATGTACCGTGGATCAACAGAATCATGAAGTATGGTTGTGTGAATTACATTTCTATGTACTCCAGGTCGATGGTCGTGACCACGTATGAGACCATCCAGGTGAACGGTTGCTTCAAACATGTCCGCGCTACGGACGCAGACCGATGGAGGGATTAATAAATCTTCAAATTGCTCTGAGCACTATGGGACTTAACATCTGTGGTCATCAGTCCCCTAGAACTTAGAACTACTTAAACCTAACTAACTTAAGGACATCTCACACATCCATGCCCGAGGCAGGATTCGAACCTGCGACCGTAGCAGTCGCGCGGTTCCGGACTGAGCGCCTAGAACCGCATGAGGCCATTAATATGCTGTGGCGTACGTTCACCTTGGCCTCCTTGGCACCTCTTGGAATAGTCAAAGGTATTATGACAGCTGTGGCTTAAGAGCGCATTATTGGAGACGATCTGGATTCCTTCTTGCTTCGTGTCTCCCCCAATTCCCCAATGGGAATGACATCCTCCAGAAGGGTACCTGTCATAAGACCAAAGTCGTGCTGGTGGTATGTAAATGGTTTTAGAATTGCGATTCTCGAAGACAGGTAGAACAGCCACCAGAGTTGCTCGTAGCTAGTACAGTTAGCAAGCCTGGTAATGTGTATAGCGAGCGTGAGCGACGTCATACGTTGTTATCACTGTGATCGATACGGAGATGCCGCTGTGTCAGCAGCACGTGATGTAATTTGGAAGGGTCTTCATTTTAGGCCTCCCTTTGGCCAGCTGGTCGAATCGAGCAGTAGCCAGAATTGTGGTATATTCGTATGTGACATTGGCCATATTTTGGACTACTTGGGAACGTGAGAACAGGTTCGGAGTCGGCCACATTCGACCATAATTAAGGAGAATCGCCGTCTTGTGCACAATTCGAGAACGCCGCGCGGGATTAGCTGAGCAGTCTGGGGCGCTGCAGTCATGGACTGAGCGGCTGGTACCGGCGGTGGTTCGAGTCCTCACTCGGGCATGGGTGTGTGTGTTTGTCCTTAGGATAATTTCGGTTAAGTAGTGTGTAAATTTAGGGATTGATGAGCTTAGCAGTTAAGTCCCATAAGATTTCACACACATTTGAACATTTTTGAACATTCGATAGCAAGTAACGGACACCCTGAACCATTCTGTGTCATCCCACACCACTGGTCGGAGACTAGGAGCAGCCAGAGTCGGGAACTGCCTTCCCATGTGTAAGCTGTCGTTAACACCACAACACAAGCGGCTGTGTCTATAGTGGTGCCGTACCGGGGAGCATGGAGTGCTGATGAAGAGTTTTCATTTGTGCTCAGCGACGATTTGCGGTTCTGCACTACCCTGGAAGACAGCAGGAGCCGAGTACGGCGACGGCCTAGGCAGAGATCACATTCTTACCATGTTCTACAGAGACACAGCGGTGTTATTCCTGACGTCATGGTGTGGGGAGCCATAGGGTATGACTTCAGGTCATGTCTGTAGTGACGGGCGGAATACTGACGGCACAACGGTACGCCACAAGCATTCTGCATCCTCATGTGTTAGCTCTCATGTTACAGTATAGCCGTGACATTTTTCAGCAGGACAATCCTCGTCCACGCATGGCAAGTGTCTCTATGAACAGTTTGCGTACTGTTGAGGTAGTATCCCGGCCACCGAGATACCCAAATCTGACCCCAACACAACATGTGTGGGACCATGTCGGACGTCAACTTCCCAGCCGAATAGGCGCATACATCGAAACCAGAAGTGACGTACTCAGACGTGTGCTTATTTTCACGAATGCACAGCTCATTGTGCCTTATAAACTACTTGCGGATGTTTTCTCTTGTGTTTTCAGCACGTTAAAGGTCAGAGGCAGTTTGTTTGGTCTAAGAGCTAGCTTAGCTCACCGGGCTTTTTTGAAGCCGGAAATTCTGGCTGTACTTTCATCCAATTGGCCTCGTAATCTCGAGTGCTCACATCACTCGTTAAAAAAATAAATAGTACCGGTGCGAGGCACGGCCGTGGTTCGCTGCGGCGTAGCAACAGGCAGTTATCAATAATTGGTAGTTGGTGGGCTTCATTAGGCCACAGCGGGAGCCCGCCGGTTCGTTTCGCTATCTGCTCAGCACTGCTGACCCACCCCTGCCGTGTCCGGCTTTCACTGCAGATAATTCCTCATCCTAGACAACGCTTTTCCCGTGCCCCCCGTTACGTCCCAGGCTGTCAACAGCGGTAGGTACACGGTAGATAAAAGCACTACCGTAAACGCGCTATGTGTCAGGAGTGCGTTGAAGATTCTCGGCAAGTCACGACAGCAGCAGTGCAAGGAACACAGTTTTAAGTACTGGTTGCTTGGAGTTTGAAATAAATGATAGCACTATCTTAGACCTGGCGCCCTTGCGCAGAGCTAAATGAACTGTAATATCATTTTGTAGAAGAGGTGTAGAAATCTCCGTGTGACAAGTTTGCTTTGTTTTCTGTGTGATTACCCTTCTTCAGTTGCGGCGAATGGTTCAGTGTCTCCTTCAGGACGTCACGCCCTATTGTTCCCTCTCCTAGTCCAACAGAGACAACACTCCATCTCTGGCGATCTTGACGACGAATTTTGAAGCACCGTTTGTTGTCACTTATTTTATTAGATTATTTTTATTTCCCAATCACTGTGATTGACATCGTCGTCCACCAGTTGTTAACTCCGATCACTATTATAGCTATAAATACAGAGTGTGATGGTTGTAAGTGCATATATTTCTATTGGTGGGTGAGGACAGAGCGCTGAACTACATTACAGCAGTATATGTCATTCGTAGGTTCAAATCAAATGGTTAAAATGGCTCTGCGCACTATGGGGCTTAACATCTGAGGTCATCAGTCCCCTAGAACTTAGAACTACTTAAACATAACCTAACCTAAGGATATCACACACATCCATGCCCGAGGCAGGATTCGAACCTGCGACCGCAGCGATCGCGCCTAGAGCCGCTCGGCCACACTGCCCGGCTCATTCGCAGGCTAAGACTTACAGCTGTTAGGAGTAGGGCCGGCCGCGGTGGTCTCGCGGTTAAGGCGCTGTCCGGAACCGTGTGACTGCTACGGTCGCAGGTTCGAATCCTGCCTCGGGCATGGATGTGTGTGGTGTCCTTAGGTTAGGTTTAAGTAGTTCTAAGTTCTAGGGGACTGATGACCACAGATGTTAAGTCCCATAGTGCTCAGAGCCATTTGAACCATTTTGTTACGAGTAGTAAGTTTTTGTGTTGATTAGTATCTTCAAGCACACATGACAAGAAAAAGCAATTGATGCTTATTTTCCCCTGGGGGGCTGGCCAGGTGCGGAAGTATGGATACTTGGACGCAAAATGGTGAGTCTATACTATCATCCGTAGTCCGTTTACTGGTGCATTTACGGCCAGGCAGAAAACACCAGGTCGTAAATTTTGTAATGTGTTTGTGTGAAGACTGTTTCACGGATAGAAAACCAAAAAAACGTATGTCTGTACATATAAAAATACCACATAGAAAAACATCTGCACTAACGCCAATTACACCCTGTACAGCCGGCCGTTGTGGCCGAGTGGTTCTAGGCGCTACAGTCTGGAACCGCGTGACGGTTCGAATACTGCCTCGGGCATGGATGTGTGTGATGTCCTTAGGTTAGTTATGTTCAAGTAGTTCTAAGTTCTAGGGAACTGATGGCCTCGCAAGTTAAGTCCCATAGTGCTCAGAACCATTTGAACCATTTTTGAAGCTTAAGTTTTAACGTCCCGTCGACATCGAGGTCATTAGAGACGGAGCACAAGCTGTTATTTTGCAAGAATTGGAAAGGAACTCATCCGTCCCCTTTGAAAGAAATCACCCTGACGTTTGCTTCGAGTGGTTTACGTAAATCACGGGAAACCTAAGTCTGGATGGCAGGAAGGGGATTTGAACTCTCGTCTTCCTGAATGCGAGTCTATTTAGTGACCAGTGTGCCACCTCGCTCGGCGGTACTTTGGTAACAGTCTGCCGTGGGGCGCTGTGTCATGGAACAGCAAGGACTTTCAGAAGAAGCGTGATATTGTGTTGCAGTTTATGTATATATGTGTCACATTAGTGGCCAGAGAACCAACTGGGAGGTTCGACTATCTTGCCCGTCGAAGATGAGGACAACTCACACACACAAAAACACGTATACAGACACACTCCCGAGCGAAGAAAATTCCAGACCTCGCAGGGAATCGAGAGTCAGCAACGCTAACCACAAAATCGCGACCTGATGGTGGTGTTGTAGTTTTAGTAGCCGGTAGTGTAGCAAGTAGAGCACAAAGATTTGTCCGTAAATCAGCTGCCCGGCGACGGAGCTGTTTTGTCAGAGTAGGGGCCCGGATTCCTCAGATTGTGGTGGCTGGCGTGGCAGCCCCTGGGCGCGAGGTGGCCGCGAGCCAGCGAGGCGCTGGCCGCCGGGTCGCTAGGAAGTGGGGCACGCCTGCGCCGACCGCTGCCGGTCTGCGGTCGGAAGCGGCCGCTAAGTGGGCCCAATTGCAGCAGGGCGGGCGGGTGGCGGGTGGCGGGTGGCATGTGCGTCGCCCCGGTAGCCGCCGGCAGCCTCACCTCACGCGACGCCTGCACGCAACTGCCGGCTAGCGACCACCAAGCGCCGCCGGATTCCACCGGCCACGAAAGCGCCCTGCCCCCTACCTCTCAGTCCCACAAGCAAGGGAAGCCGACAGCGAAAGTGGTCGATTTTTTTTTACCTTGCTGATGAAGCGAAGGGCAAGGATTTGTATAGAGAAAGTATTCCCGTGAGATGCTAATTCTATCCAATTATTGTGCGCCAGGGGCGAATGCCACGTCCCTGGTTCAAAGCTTTCAATATAGCTGCATGTTCAAACAGGTGTGTCCTGAGGCTCCGACGAGGGAAGGCTCGTGCGCTCCCTCAAACATCAGGGATACCTATAATCACGACACTTATCTACCTCAGTCCTATTAGTCCCGTTAGCAAGATGGTAGCAGAGGACCTCTGACGCACCGTCTACACAAACACAGAGCTCCACAGCATTCCCACGGTCATGAAACTGGTCTGGTCCCTTATCGTCAGCCGGCCGCGGTGGTCTCGCGGTTCTAGGCGCGCAGTCCGGAACCGTGCGACTGCTACGGCCGCAGGTTCGAATCCTGCCTCGGGCATGGATGTGTGTGATGTCCTTAGGTTAGTTAGGTTTAAGTAGTTCTAAGTTCTAGGGGACTAATGACCACAGCAGTTGAGTCCCATAGTGCTCAGAGCCATTTGAACCATTTGAACCTTATCGTCAGCCGGACCACGGAGGGATGTGGTTAGTGAGAGTGGCTTATTTTTTGACGTTACTGTATGGGTAGAAGGCAGGAATTCTTGTAGAGAAAGTATTCCGATGAGGTGCTCATTCCATCTCATTATTGCTCATTTGGAGTGGCTGCTATTTCATTGGATCAAAGTTTTCAGTATCAGAACAAATCTGTTCAGGGGCTCTAATGCTGAAAGGCACTTGTTGTCCCTCAATCATCAGGTATACTTACCGTCATGACACAGCTATACCTCAATCCTACCAGTCCCACTAACATGATATGTGGGTGGTGAGATTACACTTCTGATGTTTCTGGACCTTGGATGAGCTCTAGACCAGCATGGAGCTCCACCACACTCCAACACCACTACGCCCCCTAAAGGTCGCCCCACAACTGAAGGACATGTTTGGCGAGAGTTGTTTACATTTTGAACGTAATGGCGAGGTCGAAGACTGACATTTACGAAGAGAAAGTATTTCTATGAGCTGAATTTATCCAATTATTGCAATTATTGATCACCATATAGATGCCTTCATAACCAAATAGCATCACTACGTTTGGTATGGCAGGGGCAGGGTCTTATTCCCGGCATCTCAGCTGTTTTCTAGGGTAGGAGCGCTTGGAGAGGTATGTGCCCAGCTTTTATGCAGCCAAATGAGACGCTGCTTGGATAAAGAAGCAGCGGCATCATCAGGATTATCTACTGACAATGACAGCTGGAGCCGGCCGCTGTGGAGGAGCGGTTCTAGACGCTTAAGTCCGGAACCGCGCTACTGCTACTGCCGCAGGTTCGAATCCTGCCTCGGGCATGGATGTGTGTGATGTCCTTAGATTAGTTAGGTTTAAGTAGTTCTAAGTCTAGGAGACTGATGACCTCAGATGTTAAGTCCCATAGTGCTTAGAGCCATTTGAACCATTTTTTAAAGATGGCTCATCAGTTAGGCGAAACCGGTAATCAGTACAGAAAATTTGCGATCTTGACGTAGGATTTTTATCCACGCTTGTTTTAAAACCAACAATTTACCCACTTTCGAGTTCACTTACAACTACAAAGAAAACTGTTCTGCCTCCACTAACACTTGGAACGCACAGACGATATTGCGTAGTTCGCGTCCGCGTTCAAATACCACAGCGCAACCTGCAGGCTAGTATCTGCATTTACGTTCAAGCATGTGTTTCTCGTGGTGTTTCAGAATTTTGGTCCGCCCCCTGTAGTGTCGTTTGGGTAGCATTTTGCAGACCTCTTAAATCAGCATTTCCCAGGTGCGAAAGCAGGTCCGGTAATTACGTTGCATAAGATAATGTAGGCCCTAGAACATGATCCTTGAGAATAAGCCGCGAGGAAGATAACGTGGAGGATGACTTTCAGTGAGAGCGATAGCCGAAACGAGGGCGGCAGTGCGTGTTCAGGCAAGACAGCGCCCAGAGGACGCGGCGTGGCGGCACAAGCAGATGTTTTATTGAGTGCGAGGCCAGGGGTGTCCAGTGGGGGTAATTACCTCATTTGACTTTCATGCGGTGCCCGGGGGTCCACGCCAGAGATATGTAAAGCGGCCGCCAGGACCCGCCGATATCACGAAATACGGACCGCGCCTACGACACGCCGCCGCAGTCTGTTGCTCCCGCCGTCCCCTAACGAAACACGCATGTGTCTCCCTAAGGAGGGTCCAGCAGCTGTAGCAACGATTGCAGCCTTGACGATGTAGATTCTATTCTCAATAAAAAAATCTAACACACATCCCAGTTTACTTCCTGTGGCCTGCATCAGCAAATTAACCAAAGACCGTCATTTACTCTTTACCTACTGGAGGAAATTACTGCATCGGTCTTAAAAATATTAGTTTAATTCTTGGGATGGACAGTCAAGCTGATCGTTATTTACCTCACTGATGTGCTGTCTTGTTTAAGAATAGTTAGTCCACCCAGTTATCTCCGTATTCTGTAGAGAAGAAAGTGAAGCAGCAGTCGACCGTAAGGTTGCTATAAAAACCACAGTGTTTGGGTGTGGTAATATTATATTCGATATGCCCTTGTCATGGATTTTAATCTGGAACAATACAGCGATTTTCGAAAAGTTTCATCCCATTTCACAAGACTATATCATCTGTGGGAACGAAGATGAAAACTTGAGGTGACATTCAAATTACCCATCGAAACTAACAGTTTGCCTAGGCGCCTATCTTAGTTTTCCAGTTCATATGTTTGCCGGCAGAGGTCTCCGCAATACAGTTACCTACCCTGCTTGCTCTCAGGGCCCAGACTCTGGAATGATCTCGCTTATTACATCAGAGAACGGGATAACATCTCTAGCCTCAAAAGACAGTTGTCAATCTACCTACTAAATCAATAATAATGTCTGTTTTCGCAATAGCGCCTTACCTTACTCCGTTACAACCAGACCTTCCTCATTATCCAGTCACTTACTTATGCAGTCCACCTCGATTTCTCTCCCTCAGAACTCGTTAGGTCGTAAAATCACACTTCGGTATACCAATATTACATTTTAATTTACATTTTATTTCTTTCGCAATTAGTCACGATGCGCAATTTCACAGTTGCAAGGATGTAGTTCAAAAAGTGGCTCTGAGCACTATGGGACATAACTGCTGAGGTCACCAGTCCCTATAACTTAGAACTACTTAAACCTAACTAAGCTAAGGACATCACACACATCCATTCCAGAGGCAGGATTCGAACATGCGACCGTAGCGGCTGCGCGGTCCCAGACTGTAGCGCCTAGAACCGCTCGGCCACTCCGGCCGGCCAAGGACGTAGTACTCTGGTACAAAGGTAGGTGACAGGACAATCACTGTAATTGTAATCCCCGCACAGAACATTCCATTTTTCCAACTGCAGTCATTACGTGGGCAGATAACACAAGGTTTGATCAATAAGCACAGCGTTGAACGACATGGTTTCCGTGGAAGAAGGATGTAAACACTGCGGATATTCACGGCGATTGGTAGAAGCCTGTGGCAAGAGAACACCGTCAAGAAAAGTGCTTTTGGCATATGATAACGTACTTCCCAATACGAGTCGGAAAACCGCGGCTGCCATCGCTGAAATGGCGTTCCAGGTACTGCGACACCCACTAAACAAACCATACCACAACCAACCGCGCCAACGTACTTTACTTGTAGCCAAGTTTATGTAGAATAATTACATAATTGCAAAAGACAAACTATGTTTCCCAGAGCAATGTGTGCACCGGGATTAAATCCGTGGGTGATAGTAACTCTATAAGGCCCCAAAAGTGCTACAAACATTCATTAAAATGTGTGTACCATATGCAGATGAGTCGTTAGGCGATATATATATATATAACTGAACCGTCAGAAGAGGCGACTATTATTTCTGGAAACTTTTACTCACTGTCACTTTGTTCACGTCCACAATGGATAAAATTTCATTGTGTTACTATTTAACACATGGAAACTATAATTATTTTTCACGTAACTGTGACGTAAAATGTACTGTATGTGTAAATCTCTGATCTGGTTTAAGAGAGGACCAGAGGGTCTAAATCTGATCAGGTTAAATAGATAAATATTTACATTTTTACGCCTTGAGGGCACAGAAGTGACAACACAAAAGGCAATCTATTGGTTTCACTGTGTGTACGTGATGAAACATTATTTTATTGTTAAACAAAATTTTTTTGTACCTTCAGTAATCATTAATTTTTGCGACTTAGGTTTTCGGTCGTCTGTCCACTGTCTAGCTTAAGTGACAAAGATGCGCAAAACATCTTTATCAGTTACTCTACCCAATGAACTCATAAAATCAGATCTAGATGGAAAAATAAAAACGTAGTGAAACGGGTGCAAAACAGTTCCTTTTTTCTCATAATAAAAAATAGCTTGTGATGTGCGATGAGTTATAAGGACAACTAACTCCTGTGCCTTCAACAGCGTGTGGAACAGTAGAAGAAGTAACTTTCAGCATGCACTGAACCGAAGCTTACGGAAAGTTGATGCAGAAGTAGGGAGCACAACTGCGACTAAAAACAACGAGCGATTGTCTCGTAAAACTGACTGTGGGTTAGCTCTCCGCGCAGTCTGTAGTGGTTGGCAACGAGCGCTTTTCGTAGGCCGGTTTCATTTATTCGCTTTTTATTCGTGTCCGGACAGACCCCCCCCCCCCATTCTCCCACGCCCACCCCTCGCCCCCTCCAGCCTCACTGGAGAGGGCTCGTCCAATTCCAGCGCACGGAACGGACAATATCGCCGGCTACGGCAGCGGACGCTGGACGCTGTCGTCATTGCCGCTGCAGTTGTTCGGGCCGACCGGCCGCAATGGTCGGGGCGAACAGCAAAACATTATGTGAACCGGCTCGTTAACAGAGCGTCGAAGAGCAATTAACGAGCCTCGCGCCTGATGGATGGACCGCGCGTCCGTGCCTCCGCAGCTGCACCCCCGGCCAGGTCACGCGCTAATGGCCGCCACGTACGCACGAGGCCTTCCGTCTCTGGGGAATGTTATTGCCCAGTGTATCTGTTCACTGCGCCTCGTACGTGTACCGCTGTAGCACCATAGTTAAGGTGGTGGTAGACGTGCGAAACTGCTCTACAAATGCGGCAGTATTTCGCAACAGGGAAAAAGTAGAGTTCTGTAAGTACCTTAGTTGTCCACAGGATTCATCGGCGCTCATACATGTCTACCGTCACCTTGGATACTATCTTTACTCCGCGTTGTATATATATATATTATCTCCGATCTCGTCATTTAAATAAAACAGTTAACAATGAACAGTTTGGTCATTAGTTCTGTTAGTGCTCCATCCTCACAGATTTTATGATTCGAGGCAATGTCTAAAGGTACTTGTCCACTATCAAGTAATTCCGCGAGTACCTACTGAGTGTCTACATTACAACGAGAACTTGTGCATGTTTCCTCCGCAGGTAGCTTGGGAATCTTTATTTCGGCAACTTGCTGCAAGAGTTCCCACTAGAGACGCATCCTGAGATCAGTGACCGAATGTTCACAGTGTTGTGCTAGAAACCACGGCAGCCGCAATTGTTGTAGCATTATTGTTACTGAAGAAACATTCTGACGAAGAGCAAAATAATAAGAAAAGAAAGAAATATTCAGATGGAGAAACAGATACAAGGCTGTACATAATTGAGAATGTCGTAGGCAATTCTCAAATTCTCTTGTCTATGGTACCTTGAAATATTTGAAACCAGGATGTAAAAATGCTCTGAGCTGTATCACCAAATTTTAATTATTGCTCAATTTTTGTGAACAGTATTTATCGCCAAACTTCCTGGCAAATTAAAACTGTGTGCCGGACCGAGACTCGAACTCGGCACCTTTGCCTTTCGCGGCAAGTGCTCTACCATCTGAGCTACGCAAGCACGAGTCACGACGCGTCCTCACAGCTCCAATTCCGTCAATGCCTCATTCAGTATTTATCACTTTTATTATAAATAGAACACAGTCCAGAAGAGGATACAAAAATGTTGCAAGCTAGATCACCTTTTAATTACTCTTAGGTTTTAGCGAAAATTATTTATTTCAAACGTAATCCATTCTACGTTTAAGATCAGAAAATCAGCTAAAATTTAAAGGCGTCTCAATCGACATTCCACTTTTCCTTCTGGTCAAAGCAAGGTGATTTCGGACTTGCTTTGTTGACTCTGGTCAAGTACGTATGTTTGTGGGTTCTAAAAAATGGCTCTGAGCACTATGGGACTCAACTGCTGTGGTCATTAGTCCCCTAGAACTTAGAACTACTTAAACCTAACTAACCTAAGGACATCACACACATCCATGCCCGAGGCAGGATTCGAACCTGCGACCGTAGCAGTCGCACGGTTCCGGACTGCGCGCCTAGAACCGCGAGACCACCGCGGCCGGCGTTTGTGGGTTCACTTGGTACATTTGTTTCGCTGCAACTGCTTTTGTACATTCTCCTTTTCCACGCTAATACTGTCGTACCGGCATTGAACACATAAAAACTTCTGAAAGTTTGAGAAAAACTTCCAGCGGCTGGTAAAGTCTGCAAAAATTCGCTGCGAGATGCAAGAAACTGTTTCCGCTACCTTAGGGAAGCTGCTCCTGCAAGTAATCGGAACTTGAGGAGGTCGACCTGTTATGGATGCCTCCATTTCAAATAAGTAACAAACAAAAACTGTTCAAATGTGTGTGAAATCTTATGGGACTTAACTGCTAAGGTCATCAGTCCCTAAGCTTAACCCAAATTATCCTAAAGACAAACACACACACCCATGCCCGAGGGAGGACTCGAACCTCCGCCGGGACCAGCCGTACAGAGTATGACTGCAGCGCCTAAGACAGCTCGGCTAATCCCGCGCTGAAAATAACTAACAGAAGCAGCGTCTGCAAACGACTTGCGGAAGTTCATTTGAGCTCTTGTGAAAACAGAATGAATTAAAGCGTGTAATTAAACAATGTCTGCTAGTTTTTGAGGGGATACATGAATGTGTACCATGCAACTTCATAACTGAGATCGTGTATGACTTGTATCGCCTACGAAAGTAGCACTGTATTCGGTATGTCCATCTGCACAATATGAGTACTTCACAGTTGGTTCCAAATAGCTGTAATAGTAGTTAGCACTCTTGCTTGTAGTGTGCCATATTTTGGCTGCATTGTAGGCTCGCATGTCTACAGTTAAAAATAAATGCATTCTATACATAAAAAAGTAGGATTTATTCAAGATAACATTCTGTGTTATGAAGTTTACTCGTACGGAAGTTAGTTTCGTGTACTGCTAACAGGTTGCACCAGCGTTTGGCATTGTGTGAACAAGTAAATACTGTTAAACTTGTGCCGGCCGAGCGGTTCTAGGCGCTACAGTCTGGAACCACGCTGCCGCTACGGTCGCAGGTTCGAATCCTGCCTCGGCCATGGATGTGTGTGATGTCCTTAGGTTAGTTAGGTTTAAGTAGTTCTAAGTTCTAGGTGACTGATGACCTCAGCAGTTAAGTCCCATTGTGTTCAGAGCATTTTTTGTGAAACTAGTGAGTTGTTGTTGGGGTCTTCAGTCCTGAGACTGGTTTGATGCAGCTCTCCACAATACTCTATCCTGCGCAAGCTTCTTCATTTCCCAGTACCTACTGCAAACCTACATCCTTCTGAATCTGCTTGGTGTATTCATCTCTTGGTCTCCCTCTACGATTTTTACCCTCCACGCTACCCTCCAATACTAGATTGGTGATCCCTTGATGCCTCAGAACATGTCCTACCAACCGATCCCTTCTTCTGGTCAAGTTGTGCCACAAACTTCTCTTCTCCCCAATCTTATTCAACACCTCCTCATTAGTTGTGTGATCTACCCTTCCAATCTTCAGCATTGTTCTGTAGCACCACATTTCGAAAGCTTGTATTCTCTTCTTGTCTAAACTATTTATCGTTCATGTTTCACTTCCTAGTATGGACGCCACATAGGGCATCCTGAGTAAAAAACGAACAGTTCTGCTTGTGAACTTGTGTGTAGCTATAAGAGTCCGACGAGGACTGGAACATGGGGCCTCTGCCTAGAGTAGAGGCGGAAGTAAAGCAGTGAGGACAGATGCCTGTTCACCTCTCTGTCGTGGGAGCAGGACCAGACGTCGGTCTCACTCTTTAACTTCCATTATATTGGCAGTAAGAGGCAGCCATCGAGAATGGCCACACGGCTGTGAATGGCCGCTCCAGAGCCGGCGCCGCACATCACTCGACAGTTTAGTGCTCGGGGGCGCCGCCGGCAGCTGGGCTGGTTAGCCGGGCGGCGGACCACCAGGCCGGCCCGGTGGGCGACCTTAATCACGCGATAATCGCGCCCCGCCGGCCGCCCCTTTTTCACAGTCCGATTTATAGATCGACAACGAGGCGACTCGGCCGGAGCAGAGCGGCGGCGGTCGCGGTCGGTGTTTCCTCGCCGCCGCTGCTGCGGTTGCGAAATGAGAGGCGCGCCGATCCATCAGCGGCCGGCGAGCAATTTGGGTGTCCGGCCGGCCGCCGCCTCCATAAAACTGCCCGCCGCCGCCGCGCCGTCCTCCAGCACGTTCTCGGCAACCGACGGCTGCTCTGTTCCACGTTCCCCCGACGCTGCGTTCTCACAGCTGCTGAATGCCCGGGCTCCCGAGCTGACAGGTCGTCCATACTTCCGCGAAGTTTTACTGTTCAGTGTTCTCTATGCCTTCTCTCCTCCTCAATCACATTCTACATTTACGAGCAATTTAATCAGACACATCAGCCTAGAAATACGGAGCATTAATTCTCTCTTCTTGTAATGAGATTTTCACTCTGCAGCGGAGTGTGTGCCGATATGAAACTTCCTGGCAGATTAAAACTGTGTGCCGGACTGAGACTCGAACTCGGGACCTTTGCTTTTCCCGGGCAAGTGCTCTACTAACTGAGCTACCCAAGCACGACTCACGCCCCATCCTCGCAGCTTTACGTCTGCCAGTACCTCGTCTCCTACCTTCTAAACTATACAGAAGCTCTCCTGCGAACCTTGCAAAACTAGTACTCCTGAAGGAGATGAGGTACTGGCTGAAGTAAAGCTGTGAGGATGGGCCGTGAGTCGTGCTTGGGTAGCTCAGTTGGTAGAGCACTTGCCCGCGAAAGGCAAAGGTCCCGAGTTCGAGTCTCGGTCCGGCACACAGTTTTAATTTGTAAGGAAGTTTCTCTCTTCCTGTGTTCCCGAAAGATGTTCGACCTACGCCGTATCATGAACTGGTGCCCAAGCTAGGATCACATGGACTGTATTCGGAAACGCGTGAGTGGCACGAGGAGTATTTGACGCTACGAATGTTTCATAGAAATGACAGTAACGTCCATTGTGGCCCAACGACGAGTAATAGGACCTCTATGAAATTTTAAAAACTCTGCCCGAACAGCCCTCGGAAGGACCTCGGTACTGACCGACCGCCGTGTCATCTTTAGCTAGTCAGTTGTCGTGACCGAAGCCGCTACTTCTCAATGTGCCGGCTTCCTGCAGCCCGCTTGTCAACAGCGCTCGGCAGACCTGGAAGGTCATCCATCTGAGTGCCAGTCAAGCCCAACAGCTTCAAAAATGGTTCTGAGCACTACGGGACTAAACTTCTGAGGTCTTCAGTCCCCTAGAACTTGGAACTATTTAAACCTAACTAACCTAAGGACATCACACACATCCATGCCCGGGGCAGGATTCGAACCAGCGACCGTAGCGGTCGCGCGTTTCCAGGGTGTAGCGCCTAGAACCGCTCGGCCACTCCGGCCGGCAGCCCAACAGCGTTTAACTTCAGCGATCTGACGGGAACTGGTGTTACCCTTACGGCAAGGCCGTTGGCCTTCTAAACCTCTAGTACAAGATTTATCAGATGGGATAAGCAGTTCTGCTGAGACTATTCGCTGAGGATACTGTTGCTTACAGAAACGCACCGCCTTTGGGCGGTCGTAAAGAATTGCAGAAAGAGTTGGCCCAGTTTTGTACTAGAAGTGAAGAAAGTTCTGTTCAGATGTGGATAAGTGTAAGAGCACATCTGTAACGCAGAGAAAGAACCTGCTCGTATCTGACTGTCTGGCTACAAGATTAGTGGTCATCACCTTAAGCATTTCCGATGGGACTAATAATAAGAAGCGATATGAAAATTCTTTGCGCCTCAATTGCCTGGCGCAGGTCTTTCAACTAGACGCAGTTTCAGCGACTCGCGTGTCTTCGATCCACTTCGGTTTTCCAACCAGGGACAGGGGACTACAGTTTAACGTGGAAACCGAACAACTTGTCGTTTATGTCGAATCCTCACATCGTTGACAGGAGGATGCTAGTTTAGAACGCGGATTGAGAAATCCATCGTTCGATCCTGATTCGATCTCGCGACCTCTAGGTTTCCAGCAGCGCGTTTTACCACTATACCACCAGGTCGGACAGCGATAATAAATGGGGGAGCCACATAAATTCGATATTAATGAAGGCAAATTGTAGGCGTAGATGTGTTGGAATGATTATGCAATTCATCTGTAGAGGAAATCGCAGACAAAATGCTAGTGCGGCACGAAGCCCACACAGAAGTAGGTAGACGGCGTGTTCCTTGACTTCCGGGAGTCGTTCGTTATATATCCGCACTGCCGGCTAATGGACAAAATACGAGCTCACGGAATATCAGAACAACTGTGTGATTCGATTGAAGATTATCTTACAAACGGAACACAGCGAGTAATTCTCAGCAGACAGGCCTTTAAACGTAAAGAGTTAACTATTATGATACAAGACACCACAGATCCCTTTCACACACTCCATATTTCGTGTACAAGGAAGTCGGCCGATTCGACCGAAGAAAACAAAGTGATTTGAATTTCACCGATTGTCGTCAGAAATCTGTACGTTCGGGCAACGAGATCGGCTGCATTGCGACCGCGCACGTCTGGAGTACTGATTTGTAAAGATCAGCAGTCTTCGGCCGATGTCGGTCGTCGAAATGCATCGATTTTGTGCCAGTTTTAGCAGCCTCAGGTGCTTGCAACTAACTTTACGGACAACTGGGATTTGGTTGGGGGGGGGGGGGGGAGGAGGGGAGGAAAGGGTCGCAGACAGAAGCGCTCCATGTCTGTAAACCATTAGTGGAACCATTTTCACACATTTCGGGATCTATGAACTAGGGCAACGGCTTGACAAAGAAAGACCTCGCGCGCCGCATATTGCAACCATACAAACGAATTTAGATGGTCGCACAGCACACTACGACATCTTCCGAGGCTGAGAGGCGTAGGTAGACTTGTTAGAGTTCCCATTTGGCCCCATGCAATTGTTCTGTACATGAGAAAGTGGTCATCACCTTCCTGAACGATATGCTGTTACCAAGCAGGATGCGTCATCTCACGTGATTTGGAGCGTACACACGCTCTGACGTGATCCGCTCAGGCGACCTTACACCATGCTTCGAATCTCTAAATCAGATGTTCCTACGTCCACCCAAATATCTCTACTCTACGACATGTAGCGGTTGGGAACATACATGAAACGTGAGGATGGTTTTCTTCCCTGACACGAGCTTTCTGTCACTAATGACTTCGTAATCGCTCAATACGAATCGCAGTTGGTGGCTGGATGAGTAACTACGAGTATTCCATTATTACATGTCGCAAAACTTTGCTGTTGAGTGGGTATCGTTGGTAGGATTTCTTAGAGAGTGAGAGTGGTGGGGTAGAGGACAAGGACTTAGGGGGCTGATAATAAACTTAATCTCTGACAGTGGTTTGTCTGGGTGAAAACTGACAAGTTGTGTCGTGGTTCGGAATCACCATAAACTGAGTTCCCTCTATAATTGTCTGGGAAATTCATTCATTAAATTCAAGCTATCGAGGACCTACTGCTGCGGTGGTACCATGTTTAGGAACCCACTGCCATATTTATGTTAACAAAGTGCATCATCTTAAAATATCATTGTTGGAAGCGCTTCAGTTACGATGTATTCTAGAACCGAACTTAGCGACAGCATAGAGAGCTGCTCGACAGCCCTATTTCGCTGTCATTTGACCACTACAGCAGTTCGGGGTTGTTTTGTTATCTGTGCCCCTTGACGCGGCAGTACACAGGGAGGGTCTTGCCAGTGGCGCCGCCCTGGAGAAGAGCGACGGAGAGGGGAACTACGCAGCTAGGCCCGGGCCACCCAATTCAACATTCGGGGCGCCTTTGGCCGGCCGCATCGATTTCCGCGTCCCACTCACTTGGGCCCTTGTGCTCTGCTAGAGGAGCCAGTGAGCCAGTGGACATGAGGGCCAGAGGGAGAGCTCTTCACCGGCAACAGCCGACAGTCTACCAGGAAGCCGACATTCCACGAGGAAGGACTCACGTGTTCAACAGTGCCTCACGATATTCTAGGACTCTTTTTCTCTGTTCTTCTGCTGCAGTCGCAGTACGTTTAGAAAGTTATACAAAGATTATTCATCGCTCCTGCACACTGTGCATTGAGGTAGTATTATTTCGTGTTTCAGTTGTTACCTGAAATAGAAAACATGTTTGATTATATCTTATGAAAAAGAACCTTGCGCAGAGCACAATTCTACAGTCTTTCGTCTTTACTAAGTTATGCTTTGACGCTGGTGCGACATCAACAGTGATTTTGTTTCATTTGCTTAGCTACATTTGGTTGTTTATATGGCAATCTGTCCAGGATAGGATATTCATAATTGTGGGTCACGGATGATCGCCTAGTAAGCAGTAAAACAGTGCATGTCTTTACATAGTGAAACAGATGTTTCCCCGTCACACTAAACACGAGTAATAACAAAAGAAAAGTCACGAAATTTTCGAGAAGAGTGCTCGTCTGCAAACGGCTAGATAATATTTTAACTGGAGTTCGGGGGAAAACTGCAAAATGACAAAACACAGAGAGAAAACGCGTGCTATGTCCCCCGTAAGCAGCGACGCGGACAACCCGATGCAGAGCTGCGTAAATTAAACTAAGTGAACCCTTTGATGACGATGCAACAAGTCGGGAACTTATGGTTGGGTTTTTTCCTGGGGAAGGAGACCAGACAGCGAGGTCATCGGTCTCATCGGATTAGGAAGGATGGAGAAGGAAGTCGGCCGTGTCCTTCCAAAGTAACCATCCCGGCATTGGCCTGGAGCGATTTAGGGAAATCACGGAAAACCTAAATCAGCATGGCCGGACGCGGGATTGAACCGTCGTCCTCCCGAATGCGAGTCCAGTGTCTAACCACTGCGCCACCTCGCTCGGTAGGGAACTTACGGGAGTCAAAGTTATTGACGTTGTTCCGCTGAAGGTGTCATTTCCAAAACACAAGGCAGGACTCAGCAGCACACAACAGCTGCCTGAGGGCATGGGGGAGAGTGCGAACAGACGCGAAACACACGGGAGATTACACGTCTTTGCGCTCGTATGAGGGTATTCTCAGTGCAATTCTGAAATCCTAAAAGGAGGCTGTGTCATCTTGCTTCCTATAGTCATCGCTCACATTTGTTTTGATAACGCACAATTTGGAGTTCGATAAATTTCTGCCTCTCTAAACCTTTGCCAGCGAGATCGCTGGCGCACTGGCGAACTACGTTCCTCGATGCGAGAGTGCTTCGCAGTTGCAGGAAAACGTGACAGTTTAGTGTTCGTGTTTGAACTGCGGTGGTTTCCCATCGGCCTGCATCCAGAGTCGCAAAGTGCTATGAACTCTGAGGTTTTGCGTTTTACGTTTACAACCAATTCTATCGCATTAGAGCTTGTATTCAGTCGTTATTTTTGTTTTTAATAGAATCTGTGTTAACTTGGGATTGATCAGAGCCACATAGCATAATCTGGAAGGAAATCAGCTTTTCTGGTGTACTTTATGACCGTAGCACAAGAGCCCTGCTTTCCGCTTTTCCCACGCCGATCGAGCGGAAGCCGCCGGCAGAATGCGGCGGTTACCGCACAAAAGGCCTCGTGTTACAGTGTCCGCGACCACTGTGGAAACGTCGCCGAAATGGGACTTCCGCAGAGAGGTCCCATACAGCGCCGGTCGCTGTAACAAGACTCTCCCAGGACCTTATCTGCAGCGCACCTCGAGATTTCGCCATGAGCGTGTTTGTCGCCACAGTTCCTCGCGACAAAGGACAGTTTGTGTGTCTGAGCGGGCGGGTGTCGCGTTTCCGAGGGCATCACGGGAACTGGCCGGCTCTATTGAGCGGCTCAAGACTCAAGGCTGCGCGACTCCACTGCGGGCAGCCAGACCTACCGCTCTGTAGCACTCGCAGAAACCAGCAAACACGACGTGGCCGCTCAGACATCTCTCATACGGCTCATCCTGAGGGACGCTGTTAACAGAGCGAGTAAAAGTGGGACCTATTGATCTCAAATGCTCTTCTCACCAGAAATAACATACAATTAGAACTGGTCATAGCAGAGATATCTGCAACCAAGATTAATCACAAATCTCTGTCATTTTTGCCCCCGGTAGCAAGGGAGTCGATAGAGACTTCTATGTGAGTCATTTTCTGTCCAGACCTTCTAACACAACAGTTCTGTATTCCACATACCTATCTGTAACTTATGCTAGCAACTTATCTCGGCTTTCTCTCAAGCCGTCCTCGCACCGGACGATGCATTAACGTTGGCGTGGGCGGATCTGGGAAAACCGACCTCTCGAGACACAGCGCCCACGTCACATGGGACGTGCTAATTAACGTGATTCGCGACGGTGGCACTCCGCAGCGGTTGTATCTGGTTCGTAAGGCACATTGTTTGCTAACGAAAATGGACGCCTGTAAAATTCCTAAGTTAGCTCCGCTAAAACAAACAGTTCCTTGCTTGTCCATGTGCTACTGATACCGTTCTGTCTGTAGTGTGCATAAATAAAAATTACAATATCCACGTCAATAAGAACATCGGCTTGTAAAGCTTCAAAAATCGGTGTTCAGTGCACGTCAATAAGAAAATCAGCTTATAAAATTTCACAAAATCGGAGTTCAGTGTCCCTCAATAAGGGAATCAGCTTATAAAACTTCACAAAATTGGACAAACTCTCTCCGGTGTATAGGTGTGTGTGTGTGTGTGTGTGTGCGTGTGTGTGTGTGTGCGTGTGTGTGTGTGTGTGTATGAGTGAGAGAGAGAGAGAGAGAGAGAGAGAGAGCACTATATTTACGAAACATTAGCTTATACGGAAAAGACGAAAAATTGTATATGCAGTGAGATAAGAACCTTCTAGACACTGGTCCGTAACTTGGCGCCTCTATCATCTACGCTAAGCAGATGTCGTGCGACGAATGACACTGTATTTTATCTTACCATCTTCTGAAGGCTTTGCTCACCGACGTCTTATTAAATGATCTTTAATTATCACAAATTCTTCCGAGAACGACGAATTTTTTTATGAATCTTCAATGCCCCGTTGCCTTAAAATGGCTTACTTTTGTAACACGTGAGTTATAATCAGAAAATAACTAAAAACGAAAATTCTTTAACCACAAACATGGCTTCTCCCGTCGTTTTACTGCAACAAATCGTGCCAATAACGAGGCGTTTTAGAGAGATCTACAATGTGCTGGTGGTTAGAAACAGCATATATATTCATAGCGTTTAAGTTATAATACTAAAACAACCAAAACATGGACTTCAGGTGAAAATCACAAATGAAATACGGCGTCTCGTAAGTGCTGCTTGTGAAGCACAGAGTATTCTTCCTTTCTATTGGCTCTACTTTACGTGGCACGTTGGCGAAACATCGCTGAACTTATTTTGTGTTTCACGTGACGAAATGGCTCCTCAATGTGAAGTACCAGGAAGTGACGTCACACAACTCTTACAGCTCCACGTCAACGTTAGCTAACATGTTCTGTATGAAGATAGCTTTAGTCTACAGAATTCTCTACAATCTTCTCCTCTGTCATTTCCATTCTGTTTCTGATGATACTGATGGCCACTCGAAAAATGGTAAACTAATTCGCACTATTATGATTACTATTACTCTCTATTACTATTGTTAGTATTGATCATTATAATTACCCTATTATTATTAAAATAATGTCTCGGATGGCATAACTGGATCAGGAATAAGCATAAAAATTTACAGTGTATTGTAAGAATTTTTTGTTGTGAAATTCCTTGTATGGTATGAGAAAGGGCAGAAGGCCATAATCTGAACAGGATAAATAACGAAATAAATAAATACACCTATAAGAGCATCTATTTTCCACCCTCTCACCACTTCATATACCTTAGCAGGTGTTAGGGGTATAAGTGTAGATATTTCTATTTATGACTGAGGACAGCGTACTCAAAACATTATTTTCTTCATTTGCAGACTAATACACTAATTATAGCTGTTGTGAGTCATATGCTTTTAGGTTGGTTAGTATCTCCAAACCGGCTTGCCACAAGCAAGCCGTTAATGCATAATTTCCCCTGGGCAGGAGATCAGACACTGAAGTGTGGATGTGAGAGCACAAAACGACAGTCTGTGCTACCAGGTAGTTCTCTTCACAGTGTATTTACAACCGTGCAGAAAAAAATCAGGTAGCAATATATGTCATGTGTTTGCTAGAAGACTGGTAAATGCTGAGAAAAAACAAGTCTCGCATTGAAGTCGGTACATATTAAGGTACCAATTATCACAGTATCTTCACATATACCCCTAACACGCTGTATATAAGGCTCACTGTCCATTGTTATGCACTTTCGAATTTAAGCGGTCACCACTTTCAATGTTTGCTCAGTTGCTTATAAACCGGGAAATCCAACTCGTTGTCCGACATTTGAATGGTTTAGACAGATAGACGCAACAGTAAGCTCATTGTTTCTCAACACAGCATCGGAGAGATTACAGAGACAAATACGACCTTGAGAAACATGCTCAGAATACCAAAACAGGAAAATAAAAGATTGTTACAGATGTACGTAAGTAAGTGTATCATTACTCAGCATAGTTTTCTAGGAAATTATTTTATCGCTTTTTAGCAGTATGTCTCAATCCTACGCACGGTCCTCGTCGTGTTCCGCCTTTGTTGTTACACCTTCCCAATGAAGAGACCTCTTTGCTAGACCTGTCTTAAGGAAAAGCGAGAAGTCAGAACCTCTACAAATGAGAAACGTCAGCGGAATGCAGATAAGAGTGGTATTACGGCTTACTAACCGAATGTACTTATACATATCTTACGATTTTCGTCTACATTCAGGGTAAAGAGGCCAGGATCTTTACGGAAAGAATACGTAGGCAGACGTGAGAGACACTCCACCTCCAGTACCGTGCAGAAGACCAAACTGGTGCATAGTGTGTGTGCAGCGCATGTTAGTCATCAAGAAAGTTTTGACAACGGCGCTTTTCTCGTCCACTGTCACTACGAAGAAACATTCAGCGATTACTACACGCAATTTAAGTTACTGTTAGAAAGTATGACTACAGGAAGAGGTGCACGATTCACCACTGACGCCTTTCGCTGCATATTTAATGTATCTGAATGTGATGCAGTTATCTTGGGTGATTGTGGAGACTGTAGTAATTCGCGAAGTCAATAACTTTCTACAGGCAGAAAAGCCGTTTGAAGCTGAAAATTTATCTTGGTGCCCTGGAATCGAAATGAGCTCGTTTTGCTTTTCGAAGGGTTCGAGTAGTTGTGTTCTTAGACCATTACAGAAAGACGATATTAGGTTAAGTGAGATTTGGTGCCGTTTTAACTTACTGAACATTTCTCTGCAGTAGACACCAACGCTCTCCACCTAGTTTAAGGAATTAATTCGGGGTGACACGATCAGATATGGAAGTTACTGTTCTATGGCCAGTGTTACGTTGACACACATCTTTATGCACGTTTTTATATCTCCCTTCTGAGCTAGAGTTCCCTATTATTTCAAGGAGAGCGCTAAATGTAAAAGTATACATTTCATTAATATTATTAACAGGAAGCCTGGAATGAAGCCACGGAGAACCTGTAATGTATCCGGCATTTGAAACGTCAGTCTGAAGCAGGAACGATATATAACTGTGCAGGTTATCAATAAATAATATCTGATTAGGCATATTCTGTTCAGCTAATTCACAAGCACAGTTAGACGATTTCTGAAATTACGGCGGATTAAAGGAGTATCAACGCGCTCCAATTCATTGAGTATAAATTCCGATACAAGCGTTACGAGGTCCGGTTTGTACCGTTGCGAGGGCACATTTCCAGATGTTATGAAATGATTTAAGATCGGCTGTCAATTATGCAAATGCTGTGGTGTGTTCCTCCCCTCGTATCGGCATTCGTGAGTTTTATCTAGTTATTCAGAGAGCTGTAATGTGGAGAAAGTAAACCGGTATTTATGAACATTGCGTACGGGTATATAAGAGCTGTACTAGACCACCACGCTAAACAGATGACGCACGAATTTATTGCAAAGAAATTTACTTTCTCTCTTCGACCAATGGAGTTTCGCCCGAGAAAACCTGTGACTGCATCACAGGTTATTCGCCTCTCAATCGCGAGTGAAGTTTTGGAAGAACCAAAGTTAACAGCGTTTCGATATGCTGAATATTTTGTATTTCAAATTTCTCAAAATGTGATCTATTTAAGATATGACGGAGCAACGAGTGTAATAAATACGCCCTCTAAATATCGTGCACGCTGTTCTCAGACCATCTTCCCCGACTGAATGTTGTAAGCATGGCCTTGTAAAACGCCCAACTTTCCTACATGCGAGTGGTCATATAAGACGACATTGAGGTGGCCCATATTGACAAAGTGTTACATAAGGTCCCATAAGTTTCGGCATAAAGGAGAGCTGCTAAGTTTAGAGCAATTCTAAGATGATCGAAGTCCATCCTGTAATTTATGCATTTATAAATGAAAGCACACACGACACTGTTGTAATATTCTACAATATTTGTTATTTATTCGGTTTTCAGCTGTTACTCCATCATCAAGTAGAAAGGTAACTATGTGCTGCAATGAAATTTTTGTAGGATCAAAGATTATAAAGTAGTGCGTCTACAGAGTATCTCCGTTTCCAAAGACGAAAATTATTGATGTTAGATTTAGTAATAAAATGAGAAGAATTATTTCAATGAAAATACGATGTAAGATAATTTAACTAAGATACATGATGAACTCTGTAAGAAATTACAACAATTGTCATTGGAAGAAAATAAATTGAAGAATAAACTTTGGTGTCATATTCCAAGGGGGTAAGGCTGAATAAAATGATCTTGTCTTTAACACGTCCTAAATTACAAACAGATAAGTGGGATTAAGCGTGAATAAGCTACGATTAGACAAAGCAATTTTTTTTTTTTTAACAGGGCAAGAGAAGTTATAGTTACTGAAATTAAGGGGTCATATTCAATGAACTGTGGATGAAGCCCGACCAACAGGCATTACATGCATTGATCAAAAATGATAGTGCATTGAGAATGGCGAGTTTCTAGCTGAAATCTAAAACTGCCAATAAAATTTCAAAAGGATGACTGGTAGCTGAAATCTATCATTTGCAAGTCGATATTACGGAGATGTTTCGGGAACCCAAATGGCAATCTTTGGTGAGAAGGAGACGTTCTTACCAGGAACACTACTGAGAAAGTTGAGAGAACCAGCATTTGAAGCTTCCTGTAGAACGGTTGTACTGTCGCGAACACATATTTCGCGTAAGGATCGAGAAAATAAGATAAGGGAATTTGAGCCTATAGACAGTACCGAGCGAAGTGGCGCAGTAGTTAAAAAAAAACAAACAAAAAAAACGGCTCTGAGCACTGTGGGACTTAACATCTATGGTCATCAGTCCCCTAGAACTTAGAACTACTTAAACGTAACTAACCTAAGGACAACACACAACACCCAGCCATCACGAGGCAGAGAAAATCCCTGACCCCGCCGGGAATTGAACCCGGGCGCGGGAAGCGAGAACGCTACCGCACGACCACGAGATGCGGGCCGGCGCAGTAGTTAGCACACTGGACTCGAATTCGGGAGGACGACGGATCAAACCCGCGTCCGGCCGTCCTGATTTAGGTTTTTCGTGATTTCACTAAATCGCTTCAGGTAAATGCCGGGATGGTTCCTTTGCAAGGGCACGGCCGACTTCCTTCCCATCTTTCCCTAATTCGATGGGACTGATGACCTCGTTGTTTCATCGGCTCTCCCAAATCAACACTCCCCCTCCCTATAGACAGTCATTTTCCCTTGCTCTATCTGGGAACGGAACAGGAAAGGAAATGACTAGAAGTGGTACAGGGAACCCTCCGGCACGCAACGTACGGTGACTTGTGGAGAATGTATGTAGATGTAGGTACTTTATAGTGGAATGAAACACTAATTAGTTCGTGATATGACATGAGGGTAGCCTTGCACGGCAATCCTCTTCTTTAATAAGACGTGTGCCTGTATCTGACTCCGATGTACAGTTGTTTATAGAATAGAAGTTTCGGCAAATGTTACAAGTTCAATGTGTGTTCCGGAAAGGACTAATGGATGGGATGTAGGTATTGGGAAGCGGGTGGGATTTGAGCTAGGCACAGAAAGCTTGGATTGGGGCTTTCATTTAGAAGATGTAGGACGGGTTATATTTACATGGTCTGGGAGGGGAGGCAATTATAGTTAATATGGGAACGGAAGTGGAAGGAAACTTCTTGGCAAATTAAAATTGTGTTCCGCACTGGGACTTGAATCTAGGACCTTTGTCTTTCGCGGTCAAGTGCAAGTAACATGATCGAGTCAGAGTCCAGTACACAGTTTCAACCTGTCGGCGCACTCTCCGTTACAGAGTGAAAGCTCTTTATGGTAGGACATTGATGCTTAGAGATGGATGCGTTGTCAGAATCGCGGCAGCTGTCCCGAGTTGTCGAGGGTGGGAGAGGCAAATTGGGCCACAGAGCATATCGCCCAATCCGGGGTACGGATAACCATTAACAGTGCCACACGCCCTAACTCTTACTCGCGCAAAGACTGGTGATGTCGATTTCGGGACACCAACAGCACGTGGCGTACCAGGGCGGTTACCCATCCAAATACCAGCCACACCAGCCACGCCTTACCTTGCTTAAGTTCGGTGATCTGCCAAGAACCAGTGTATTCAACGAGACAAGAACATTGGGTTCCGAGGAGGTGAGGGGTTTATGACTGGGCACAGGATACGGATGGAACAGGGCAGTTGAACACCCAAAACGAGGCAGAGTGCGCGCCGTTCTAGGAGCTGGAGGGAGCGGTAAAATCTGGAAGAGGTGGCGGTTCAAGCAACATTTGCATAGGTGATGATGGATCAGATGAGGATGCTGTATCGAAGCAGTCGAATGTGTATGTAACTATTATTTTCTGTTATGTATGTATGCAGACTGAAGCGACAAATGAAAATTTCTACCTAGACTGGAATTCGAACCGAGGTCTCCTGTTCACTAGACAGATCCGGTAGCCTCTACGCCACCCTAGCACAACGGCATTGCACAGCAGCAAAATCTATCCTAGCACACTTTCCTCGAATTGGAGAGCCTCTGCAATGGTCTTCCAGCTAGGGGGAATACAACGTGGGCTGAGGCTTGAAAGGGAATTTTAACTACGGAGGAAGGCGTGCTAGGGTAGTCCGTGCTGTAGCGCAAAGCTGCGGCGCCAGGGGTGGTGTAATGCGCAGCCCATCTGCCTAGTGAGCATTAGGCATGGGTTCGAACCCTGATCCTGGTGCAAATTTTCATTCATCGCTTCAGTCTGCATTATACAGGGTGACACACGGGAGACGGACGGTTTTTAATGAAATAATACTCAGGCAACCTTAAAATTAATGCATGTTTATTTACACAAAATCAAAGCTAATTATTTGCCATTTTAGTTAACAAAGTTATTTGTGAAAAATAATATCGTCATGATGATGTCCGTCATTTAGAATGCAGGACTCAAGTCTCTTCTCAAAATCCTCCATCACATGGACTGAAATCTCTGCAGCAATTTCTTGAATGGTTGCATTCTTCAATGCATCCAAATTTCGTGGTTTGTGGTTATAGACACAGTTGTTAAGGTACCCCCACAGGAAAAAGCCACATACTGACTAGTATGGAGACATGGGAGGCCAAGGAACATTGCCATAACGGATAATCCGGCCAGGAAACATTCGTCTAAGAACTGTGTTTGCGGTGTGCGATGTTGCCCCATCCTGCTGGAACCAAACGGGGTTTAATGGGATTCGTCGTCTTCTTAGTTCTGGTATCAAGAATGTTTCAAGCATACAAATGTAACGAACCGAAGTAACAGGAACTGTGACCCCGTTCTCTTCAAAATGTAAGGGCCAATTACGCCAAAAGAGGCAAGAGCACACCAGACTGTTACTTTTTCTGAGTGTAGAGGAAACTGGTGGATAAGGTTTGGATGCTCTGGAGCCCAGTAATGTAGGTTTTACTTATTCACAGTCCCATTTAAATGAAAATGAGCTTCACTGCTCATTAATAAAATGTCATTTTCATTCGATCCCAAAATCACTTGCATTCTGTAAGCAGTCTTCTCGTACAGCAAAATCAGTTTCCCTAAGTTGTTGGGCAGTGAGCATTTTGTAGGGATGGAATTTTAATTCTGTGGTGTCACCGCCAGACACCACACTTGTTAGGTGGTAGCCTTTAAATCCGCAGCGGTCCGTTAGTATACGTCGGACCCGCTTGTCATCACTATCAGTGACTGCAGACGGAGCGCCGCCACACGGCAGGTCTAGAGAGACTTCCCAGCACTCGCCCCAGTTGTACAACCGACTTCGCTGGCGATAGTTCTCTGTCTGCATGCGCTCTCATTTGCCGAGACGACAGTTGAGCATTGCCTTTACCTACGTCATTTGCTACACCTAGGAAGGCGCCATATTCATTTACTCTTCTGGACAGATAATATTGTGAATCATGTACCGTCAAGAGCGACGTTCATCATTAATGGATTAAAGTTAAGTATCAAACTAATTACGTCGGCTTCCTGAATTCTAATTCCTTGTCATGTTCTAGACCTCACGTCAGTAGAGTCCTTCCCTCCTCACGCCAGCCTGCGTGAGCTGAAACGCGTGCATTTCGGCCCCCACTAGTAACACGGTGTTGGCTCTTCTGCCAACACAACAAATTCTTTATTCAAAATTCGTCTAACCGATTCACGATTGATTCGTAGCTCACTAGCATGACGTCTAGCTGACCGTCCTGGGCTTCTGACTGCCGCTTGCCTTACCCTTTCAACATTTTCTGGTGTCGTTACTCTGCGTCTCGGGCCAGGATACTTCTTATCCAGTATGTTTCGAGTTGATCTGAAGTTTTCCACCCATCTGAGTATTGTGTTACGGCTCGGAACAGCTCCTAGTCGACCGACATTGAACCGCGCACGAAACAATCGCTGCGTAGCAGTAATAGACAAACACTCGACGTTGCAAGTCCCACTGCTCCATAGAGACTGAGTAAATGAAATGGCGTCTTATGTGGATCAGAGCTATCCCCACCACGACCGCCTCCCACCACCGCGCCCTCAGTAATACACAGTTCAAAACCGTCCGTCTCCCGTGTGTCACCCTGTATATACACAACAGATGTTTGAAATCTGTAGAATCATACAGTTTCATTTGATTTTGTTTTATCATCTGGGCAGCGTTTGGAAGTACTCGTTGCGTTCTCCCGGAATCAGCTATTTCGAGTGACAGATACTGGAGCCGGTGGCTGAGTGACACCTGCATCAGCTAACCAGTACGTCACTGCAGGTTTTTCGGCGGCGCGGCCACAGGTGGGCGGGCGTCACTCACCGGGCGGGCAGGTCCCACTGGCAACGGCGGCGGCGGCGGCAGCCAGCCCAGGGGCCACGGGCTGTAAATTTGTCCGAATGTCCGCCCGTGCGCCATTATGCAAATCGTATGTGGACACAGCTCCAACTTATCACTATTAAAGCTTTAAACTGGTCGGTAAACAACTTTTACGAGCTGCGACGTCGCGTAAAAGGACGCACGCCGACTCACTTCCGTTTCGCCACACAAGGGACAACGCCAGCCGTGAGACGTCAGCACGTCGGACAGTGGGGTGACGACGTCCCCATCCTGTCTGTGTCAACTGGGGTAGGCAGTAAGTGCCGTGAAATGACAGACCAACTACTGAAATAATGCGGAAGATACGAGCGCACGGACCTGAAACTCCCCTTGATAGAGCACCTTACCAGTTTCAAAGAAAAGTGTTACGGAGAATGTCATAAAACTCTACAAGCGACAGAATGCAGACATGCAGTGTAAGTTCGTAGGCTTCCACGGCCAGTGTGAATTTGAATTAAACTATTTTGGGCGTTAGGCTGCGTCATTATAAAATAGTAAAACAACCGTATAGCCATGATTAGATCGTATTTGCAGCGGTTCCGGACCATTCCGGCCTTTGTCTTACGTAATACAGAAAAATCTTGGAAATCCTGAATCTGGATGGCCGGACAGGGATTTGAACCGCCACCCTACAGCATACTGTCCATTGTCGCCAGTTCCTTCATTTCAAGACACACACGACTTGTACATCCAAGAATCTGCATCGCGGTGTAGCTTTCCCGCCAGGTTTCGAGAGGGTGCGTTTCTGGATGAGGTATCGAATATATTGCCTCCCCCTACTTATACCTCCCGAGGAGATCACGAATGTAAAATTAGAGAGATTCGAGCGGGCACGGAGGCTTTCCGACAGTCGTTCTTCCCGCGAACCATACGCGACTGGAACAGGAAAGGGAGGTAATGACAGTGGCACGTAAGGTGGCCTCCGCCACACACCGTTGGGTGGCTTGCGGAGTATAAATGTAGATGTAGAATGTAGATGTAGAATTGGAGAAATTAGAGTCACCTGTTAGTAAATATGTTTATAACGTACGGCAGTTGTGTAGGTGAAGTTGAGACGAACAAATTGATTCAGGAGACATACGGTCTATCATTCCAGGAAAGGCCCCAAATTGCCCTACTCAAACCACCTACCCTAAAGCGCATGCACGCTGTGCGAGATTTTGGTCAAACACGTTTTGGGTTTCATAAACGCTTTCTTCTTGCATTCAAAAAGTGTAGAGCTGACATTTCTCTCAATTTTGTCTCAAAATACTGAGAATTTTCACAGCGTAGAATTAATAATTAAATAGTTTTCTTTGTCTGATCTTCCTACTATGAAACTACTTTGCTTGTAAGTAATATGTATAGATCGAACGGTAAGCGTAATTATTTTTTGCATAATCGAATGAAACTATGTGGTTGGAGAGACCTTTTCAAAAATGTAATGAAAAATTGTACGGAGGCTGGGATTCGAACCCGGGTCTCCTACTCGCTAGGCAGATGCTCTAACCATTTCCCCACCCTAACACAGTAGTTTTGCACAACTGGACAGACTACCCGTACCGTGCTACTATACACAGCCACTGCGCCAGGATGGCGTACCGGTTAGCGCGTCTTTCCTTAGTCAGCAGGAGACCGCAGCCTCTGTACAAATTTTCATTTGTAGCTTCAGTATGCATATATACATTTTTACATAAGGTTTAAAAAGTTTTTTGACTTTCATCCCCCTCAGTTGGAAGTTTAAATCGATAATGTTATAGACATAACTGACCAAGCCACTGGCATAAGAGATCGAGAGGATATTGAAAATCTCGCATAAGTGGAGATACTAACGAACCAAAAAACATAAGATTTGTAATAGCTACAATTACTAGTCTGCAGATGAACTAAATACGAATGTAATGTTCAGTACGCCGTCGTCGGTCATCAATAGAAATCTCTGCAGATATACCCATTTACCTTGTATAACTATGTAATAGTGTTCATGTACCCTTAACTCACAATTATATCTTAAAATGGACACTAGTTACTTTACTCTATTTGCAGAACCTCCTAACTTGTGATAGGTAGAAATTATGCAAGCTAAAGTCCAAATTCAAAATGTGTGCAAAAATAAAAACAGCGAATCCACCCTGCCAGAATACCAATAATTCCGAGGGAAATGCATAAAGCGTAATTTTTTTCGAACCCTCGTGGCCGCAGTCGTTAACACATATTTTACATCCAGACACCTCTAACAAATCTGAGTGGTCTTTTCTAGCGGCTTAATAGATCCGCTTGTTATATTACTTCAATTAACTGAGGGCGTTCTTTGTGCGTATTTATTCTTTGGCCTATGGGTCGGGAAATTACACGGCAATAAATGCTCAGGCGTTTACTGAACAAAAAAGCCTGCCCCGGGAGAACAAATGACAGAGGAACCGGTTCCGAGAGTGGGATACGGTCTCAGACGTAACAGAATTGTTCCTGCGACCAGGAATTACTTTACGGGATGTATGTATACTTATTGCGTTCAACAGACCACTAGCCGGTTGGATTCGCTTGAGCTTATTGCTTGTGCCTGTCAGCGTCGCAGTGACTGCAAAGTCAGCAAAGCTCTGCCACAGAGCAATGGCAGTTTGAATTGGCGTCCTTAGTCGGATGTCGATGTGGTGTGCATGGCATAATTCTCAGTTACAGTAAGAGACATACTGAAAAAGAGAAGACAATGGCATGAAGTCAGTTCCTATAAGAGAACAGGCAAATAAAGTATTAGCAGTAGTTTACAAATAACAAATCACGTTGTTAGTGGTTTGCAGAGCGTGATTTTTGCCGTTATGGAGGAGAAGGTAATTCGTTCGCTACTGAAACGTGTTTGAGAGGCTGGCTTGTATGAATGGATCTATTTACAATGTAATCTACGAGGGCTATTCGGAAAGTAAGATCCGATCTGTCGTGAAATGGAAACCATAGTGAAAATAAAATGTGTTTTATTTGCCACAGTTAGCTACGTCTTTCCGCTACTTCTCTACGTAATCGCTGCTCCTACAGACATTTGTCGTAGCATCCTCATTACGCCTGCACTGTGTGCCCTAGAGTTCTCATGAAGAATGAGATACAACATAGTTATGTTTTGTGGGCTGCATAAAATCAGGCGAAATCTGTCACGGGAAATCATACATGGCGAGAGACACTATTTTCTGGCTATCTACACGAGCTCACTGTGCGTTCAGTACTGAAAAGAACGACATGGCGCGATCGGCAGGCGTACTAGAGAAACTGTCCGACGCATCTGTGCCAAGCTTCATCGGAGTTTCGCTGTGGTTTCCATTTCGCGACCGATCAGATCTTACTTTCCGAATAACCTCCTATACTTGCAATGTCTATCGAATAAATACGCATAATGTGCCAACAAACACTTGTCGATTGTATTGGGAATGTAATGTGCCTCAGAGGGCATTTGACTAGAAAACTGAATGGTTAAATTGTAGTCTGATCGTCTGCTATGGAAAATCTCATAGGCGAGTGCTGTTAATCACTACTGTCGCTATTTGACATTAAACAAAGGCTTTTTGTATTTTACTCCTGTTGTCTTTTTGCCGTAACACTGGTGTGCATGTGTTTTCACTGTCTTCACACCGCAGGTAATGTCATACAAATCTGGTTTAATTACTCTAGGATCGTATGTGTTGAAGCGATGAGTGACCTGACCCATATTTTACTTCTGTCACATGCGGACTGCTAGGCTGATGCAACATAATTCAAAGATAGTGCGTGGTAAGTAACGCTCTGCAGCTTCCCTCCAGCCTGTGGATGAAATTTCATGATCGGAATAGGAATAATAACGGAAATGGGAGGAGTTTAATTTCCAACATATCTGTATTATCGTATACAACGTAGGCATAAGGCACTTGTGGGTACAATGTCCCAATAAGGAATTTAATTTCGATTGACCCCTCTGCACTGTTCGTTGGGGGTGACTGACGACCCGGTACTTTAGTCCCATTAGGCACAAAATCATCATGGTCATCAACATCATCATCAACACCACCACTATTCGGCGGCCGTGTGCTATGAGTTGTGACTCGATTTCACTCTCCATCATCGATAAATCAAACGCAACACTGCAGTATACACGTCCCGTGACATTCACTGGACTCTCTCTTTAAGATCGTATGAATGGTCCGATCCGTAACCGTACAGATTATGAAAACTCTCGCGATTAGGCAACCTGAACCAGCTCGCACTCTACTACTCAAGTACCGTACAACTTTAGTTACAAACATAATATTTATTGAATTTTCGTCTCCTTTTTTACCTTGACTTGAGGTTTAATATCTTCCCCATTACTTCAGATCAAAAATGGTGCAAATGGCTCTGAACACTATGGGACATAACATCTGAGGTCATAAGTCCCCTAGAACTTAAAACTACTTAAACCTAACTAACCTAAGGACATCACACACATCCATGACCGAGGCAGGATTCGAACTTGCGAACGTAGTGGTCGCGCGGTTCCAGAGTGAAGCGCCTAGAACCTCTCGGTCACATCGGCTGGCTACTTCAGATCGATCGATTATTTATCAATTAATGGACGATATGGTGTCGAACTCCGTTATCTGAATGAGAAGCATAGTAGGCTCTGATGAAACTAAGGTCGCATAGCCCTGCGTTTCCCAAGTGGTGATTCGCCTGCCACTTGTGGTACTGAAGGACATTTTAGGCGGTACGCGTGCTGGTAAACAAAACGTGTTCTGATGTAATCAGTCTCTTACGGTACTTTATTCTTGAAGTAAAATGACAGTGGGGAAACTGATTGATAAGAGCGTAATTCTTAGAACTTTAAAGGAAATGGAGTTACCGCAGGATGTTTGTTTCGGAGTGTAAGCAGGACACAGCAAAAGCGGACTGTACTCTCTCCACCCAGTCGTCGCTGTCTTGGCTGGGAACCATACATCTTGTTTCGACGTTGGCAATATTTTGATAAGGCCTTCTCGGCGGTTATTCGAAAGTTTTCGTGCCGCTTTGCAACTGCTGCCAACTTGCGCGCTACACCAACGTGTGTCGTTCCATTAGGCATTGTGCAGTCAATGGTTTATTGTTGTTATTGACGCTTTGTTGGGCGTCACGTTAAATGCTATCGTAACACGGAGGTAGCTGGCGTCTGGAATTGATTTCGCAGTCTGAATTACCGTCAATTTTTGACTTGATTCTGACTTTTTTTTGCTATTTGGACTCTAATTCACTAAGCTCCATGTTCACTTTACTATTATTTTGCACAATTGATTTATATTGTTTGTGACGTTAAAATTAAATAAATATTTTATACGTCATTCCTCTCTTACTCATTTAATATTTGTATCAGAACCGGCTTGATTTAATTTCATATTGTTTACTACAAATAACTACCGCACGTGTACTTGAATGACTCTTTAAAAGTGGTGCCACGAAACCTCGTTACTTGTCAGTGTCACATTTCTGCCGTACGTGATAGTTGATTGGCACGACGCCAAACCCGTATGTGTGTTGCCAGCGCTGAGCAACGTGGCCAAAATAATTATTCCCCCCGTATCGTTCCTCACTTCTGCGGCTGTCACTTTTCAAGCTTCCACACCCCCACCCCCACCCCGCCCCTCCCCACACAAGGGTCCTAACTTTCTAAAAATGTAAAGTGCTACACAGTGAAAGAAAGTGTGGGAACCCCTGCACAGAATATGAATGCACGAGGAACATTAGTGAGGAATAGAAGTAGATATTTAGGACTTTTCTAGTGGTGTCAAATCAATAATTAAAATTAAAACTTTTTGCATTTCTTTGCGCATTTACAGTTGCATTGCTTCACATGTAAGAGGTATAACTGATTCATAACATGTCTAATTTAATATTAAAAGTTATTTAGAACTACGTAGGTTGTGCAGTGCCTTCTACACCCGATTTAAGCAATATTTAAAATTTTCGGACTTTAGGCTGTTGACAGTGGAGCAAAACGAGCAATTCGGGAGGACGACGGTTCAATCCCGTCTCCGGCCATCCTGATTTAGGTTTTCCGTGATTTCCCTAAATCGCTTCAGGCAAATGCCGGGATGGTTCCTTTGAAAGGGTACGGCCGATTTCCTTCCCAATCCTTCCCTCACCCGAGCTTGCGCTCCGTCTCTAATGACCTCGTCGTCGACGGGACGTTAAACACCAGTCTCCTCCTCCTCAAAACGAGCAACAGAAAGTTGCATCCTTTCGGAACTTTCTTCTTCAGAATAACTGGCTAATGAGTGACTTTGCGGAGTTGCAGTGTGTACTACTCTGGCGATAACACAGTTTCAATCCTGCTGATAGAACATGACTCACTCTACATAGGAAACATCCATTCAGCTCTGAGTAAGCGTTAAGTGAATCTAGAATGTTAAGAAGCAGAGAAGAGGAGAGCAGACGCAGGCTCTGAATAGCCTGTGAGGCTGCGAGGCACAAGAAGCGAGCAGCAGAAGGTAGAGAAGAGACAGAGGCAGAGAGCGAGCGAGTGACAGAGAAAGTGGTGGGTGCACTTACCAGGATCTCCTCCACACTGACACTGGGCCACACTTTGCCCTTAGCCAGACCGACAACCTCCACCGAGCCATCTCGGACCTATATGCACAACAAGAGCTCGCGTTAGTGCGGCCACGTCGTACGGCGCTAGCCAAGGGGGTTAGTTAACAACACAGCAAGCTTCCCACTCTACTTGTTAGTGCCTCCTTTGCAACACAGTCACAATCAACGGAAAAGATTGTAGCCATCTGGTGGATAATTCACAATCAAAAACTCTGTTATAGAGGGAGATCCAATTGCCCCTGCATATATGTATTATGCAATGCGCAACGCCTTCAGAAACCACACACACAATTTTTATATTCTCTCGCTCACTACAGGCAAACTATTAGTCCTACAGAAAAAATTAACAGTAACACGCTTCCAATGTGCGTTAACCGCGATGTTGCCAAACACGGATGCGACCATCATGATGCTGTAAACCGAACCTGGATTCATCAGAAAAAATTACGTTTTGCCATTCGTGCACGCAGGTTCGTCGTTGAGTACACCATCGCAGGCGCTCGTGTCTGTGATGCAGCGTCAAGGATTACCGCAGCCATGGTCTCCGAGCTGATAGTCATTGCTGCTGCAAACGTCGTCCAACTGTCCGTGCAGATGGTTGTTGTCTTGCAAACGTCCCCATCCGTTGACTCAGGGAGCGAGACGTGGCTGCACGATCCATTACAGCCATGCGGATGAGATGCCAGTCATCTCGATTGCTAGTGATACGAGGCCGTTGGGATCCAGCACAGCGTTCGGTATTACCCTCCTGAACCCACCGATTCCATATTCTCTTAACAGTCATTGGATCTCCACCAACGCGAGCAGCAATGTCGAGATACGATAAACCGCAATCGCGATAGGCTACAATCCGACCTTTATCAAAGTCGGAAACGTGATGGTACGCATTGCTACTCCTTAGACGAGGCATCACAAGAACTTTTCACCAGGCAACGCTGGTAAACTGTCGTTTGTGTATGAGAAATCGGTTGGAAACTTTCCTCATGTCAGCACGTTGTAGGTGTCGCCACCGGCGCCAACCTTGTGTGAATGCTCTGAAAAGCTAATCATTTACATATCACAGCATCTTCTTCCTGTCGGTTAAATTTCGCGTCTGTAGCACGTCATCTTCGTGGTGTAGCAATTTTAATGGCCAGTAGGGTAGTTTACTTTTGTACCGGGATACGTCTTCGCTGGAGGCCATAGTTTTCGTATTATTCAAGAGAAACGATCAAAAGTGACCTTCAACCGTCTTTTTTCTGTAACTCGAAGATCATGTCCTTCAGCGAAAACGTATCCCAGTACAAAATTTAACTACATTAAACTTTCTACAAAAAGGTCCTGTTCATGTTTTCTGTAGGACTAATAGGTTGCGCTTACTGGACGAGAGAATATGAAAATATCATGTGATTCTTGAAGGTGTTGTGGTCTTCATTAACCTCATAAGTAGAGGCAGTTGAATCACCCTCTAGAAACTAAGTTGATGCGAGTATGTTTATTTCCAGTAGTTACCATTGAAATACTTCATTTTCGAAGCAATATTTCCCCTCCCCCCTCTTGTTGCTGCCTACATGGATGCAAGTGCGTTTATCAAAACAAGCCTGTCTGCACAAGGATCGCTTCACGCTGAAGTAGATTAAGGTACCAGTGTACTGGAACCACAAGTTTTTTTAAACCTGAGCTTTGACTGTGGTTATTTAGATGATATGAAACACCTTATAAGTATCAGAGATGCAGCACTGAGGATGTACAAACCGCACCCGACCTCTGACAATCATCTTGCTTACAAGCAGTTGCGCAACCGAGTTAGTCAGTCTAAGAGGAATGCAAAGTTCTGGTGTGCCCTCTCGCTAACTAAGGACTTTCTCAGACCTACCGTCCGATGGAAAAATCTACGAAGTCTAGGAATAGGCAAATACAAACCCGCAGCTGAACCTCTAGTTCCTGTCGAGGATCTAAATAAGTGTTTTGCCTTGCCGATATCTTTACTTGACCAACGTACAAGGCGCAAACTGATTTCCTTAACTGGAACAATTGGGGAATTTTCTCTGCAGCCGGCAAGCCCTAACACGGTCAGGAAGTCAACTGCGCGAATTCCTTTGGCAGCTGCAGGGCTCAATAATCCAACAATACAAATGATCTGCTTTGTCGTCGACCCACTACTGTCCAAGATAATGGGCAGTTTTAATTACTCTCTGGCCTACAGCATCTTTCCGACAGTCTGAAAACGAAGACTCATAAAAATATTACCCAAGATGGAAGATGCGGAGCAACATACCGACTAAAGAACCCATTTCCATTTTACCGGCATTTTCAAAGGCTTTAGAATAGATACCTCACGATAAGTTTACTAATTATTTGACATCAGATAACCTTTTGGATGAATGCCGGTATGATGTTCAGCAAAATCGCAGCACGAGGACTTTTCTCACAAAACGTAATTGACGAAATGAAACAAGCTATGGACAAACAAATAGCGACTACTTCGTGATTTTCGGATTTCAACAAGGCTTCCGGCACTGTCAACTTCGATACTCAACTTGCTAAACTCACAAGTCAAAATTTCTCGTCAAGTGCTCTACAGTAGTACCACATCTCGACAACAGTGTGTAATGAGTGGAACAAAGCGATGACAATAGAAGCATGTAGCAGCAGAGGTCCCACAAACATCAATACTTGTTCTATTACTCCTCTCATTAAATGTTACTGACGTGTCAACAATTCTCTCCAGCTGCAAATATCACCTATATGCTGATGACCTTGAGTTATTTTTAAGTTAAATTGAAAAGATCTGTCTACAGCCATCCATTACGTAAATGTCGATTTACTTGTCCTGTCAGAGAGGGTGCAGAACATGGATGAAATTTAACCCATCGAAAGCTCAAGCAAACTTAGTTGCTAAAAAAAGATTAATTACCCCTGAGTTCAGAGGATCTCTTCCACCAGTAATCCAAAACGGCACAGAAATAACGTTTTCTTCTTCTTCAAAGAGCTTGGGGATTATTGTGAATCATCACACTAAGGCTACTGACACACATCTGCAGTCTGTTAGAAGGCGTAAGCTTTACTTCACTCAGTACAGAAATATAAAAAAGTATTTCTTTTCGGAGTTAAAAAGAAGCTCGTATCCATACTAATACTGCTCATACTTGGCTACGATGATGCCATTCTACAAGCACTTTCGTATAAAGCTCACGCAGGCTCGAACTGGCGATGAATGCTTGGGTACGATACATATGTGACGTACGCTTTTTCGACCATATCGCACCAGTTAACGAAGAATTCTATGGCTACATGCCGATATGCGTAGAGACTATGATACTGTATGTTTGCTCTATCGTCTTCTCCATCAATCGCCAAATAGCGCCGCCTTTTGAATTCCATGTTGAACAGTAATTTTGCCACTTACCCACTGGGTTTTGTGGTTTTGCATTCGAGTAGAAAAGAAAGGAGGAAGTTTGGAATTCTACCTCCCCTCGACGACCCTGTCATTACAGATAGAGTACGAGCTCGGATTGTGGGGAGGATGGAAAAGGAAATTGGTCATGCCTTTCCAAATAATCATACTGGCGTTCATTCAGGATAATTGCTAAAATTTCGAGAGCGTATCTGTGGTTAATGCTGCTACGATGTACCCTCCGCCATGCAGTGTCAGCGGATTGTAGAATATAAATCAAAGTGTAGATGATTTTTTTCCAGTGTATTTTAGCCCAGTGTTTCCTACGTTACTATGGCTGTGCAAAGAATAAAACAGAGGGTCAGAATGAAATCTGCCGTCCTCAGAGTTTTGACAATGCTAACTGCGAACCTAGACATCGCTGCGTTGCCCGGACTCTGCTACTAGGATTGTACACTATGAGCAGTACTGAGTTTGAGATATTAATAATGAGGAGCAATATAATTAAAGTAGGAGGATAAATCGAGAACAAATCAGCAGATCTGTATGGCAACCAAACACATTGAGTTAATGGCATCAAAATTTACGATATTATGTACGACCGATGAAGAGTTTCCCTAAGGCTAAAACCTGGTCATTGAATACTGTGATAATTTCATCATCACTGTTTTATTTCGCTCTTACCATTCGTATACTCAAGTTTGAGAATAAATTCTGCTTATTGGTTTCGTTAATAGCGCCATCGATGATATATCTTACTTCACACGAGTTCCTGAAAAAATATTTAAGATCAGCTTCGTATCTGTGAGAGTATTTCAGCTGGTAAGATTTGATATAAGGCGTTTGTTTACAAAATCACCTTAGATACGCAGTCTGGATTTTGAATTACAGCTCAGGACAACAAAGAAGCTTTTTTCTTTTCTTTTCTCATTCTGTTTGCCAGCGTTTCCATAGCAACATTTTGAGACGCACATCAGTGATCGATCACAGCGTAACAGCGAAAACTGGGAGCAAGACGGAAAAAATCGGCCTATTTAAAGCTGGACTTCTGCTAAACGCAGACATAAATACAGATTATATTCAGTTTCACAAAAATTTTGTACGTGACTCGGTAAAACAAAACAAGAGGCGTTTATACTGTCATTCTGTAACAGCGACAGGTTTTAAACTTCCCTGTCCTCTTGGTCTGGGTTACACGTAAGTACGGAGGCACACCACGGCCTCCACAGTTCTGGAGTGATTTATTTATTATGCATGCAGACATAACTTCCGGCGTCTCAGCGCACCTTATAATTACGGCTTTTGAGGTGGAAGTGCCGCCTCGAAGCGAGTGTAGAGGATGGAAATCATAGATTGTTTTATAGTCTCTAGTACTTGTAGATGACAGAATAATTGACTTCTCAACACCCTGAAATGTGAATACACTTACTTCATTCCTTCACGACATCACAGCTGAAACTGTTGACAGCTCAAACTGTTTTTCTTCCTTTTTTCTGTAAATTGATGTAAATTGGAATAAGATGTTCGAAGACTTGAGAAAAGTAAACGTGAATAGAGTTATATGGAAACAGATCAATATTCTACCGAAGACTTAGAGTAGTAAAGATGGAAAATGAGATCAGTGTTGGTATTAAAAAGGATGTAACGCATTGTTATAGGATAGCTTGTAAGCCGAAAAATGAGCGAAAGGAGAGAAGGAACATTTCAGAAGAAGAACAAAAGTGCAGAGCGAGCATAGTCCAATGATAAGATCTGCAAACAGAAGCATACCAGACTTAGAAGAGTTGGCGAATTGAGTGGTCATATTCTTGAGCCACTGAATTTCGGTTAAGGATAAACAGTGCAATAACAAATATGCTGAATAGTAGTTATAAGGAGCATTGCAAGTTTGTAAATATCACATTTGACAAATACACAGTAGATGCATTAAACAGAAACTAATGACTCGGACAGAAAGCCAAAACAATGATGATGTTATCAGAAATGGTTTTGGACTGAATAAAAAATTCCTCAAAGTGTCTGAAACGTAGAGTTATTTGGAAGTGAAAATGGACGTCTCGAGAACAGATTGTTGTTACTACACTATCTGATCAATAGCAGTTGGACATCAGTTGGTGGACATCAATATGACACTTTTAATGAGGTGATTTAATGTTTGTGGAAGAATAGCAGCCCGTTTTTTCTAACGATACAAATCCCGTGAAGGTAGTGATGTTCGACGCTGGGGTCTAGAGCAAAGTCAACATTATCACCTCGACTAGTCTATCCCATTCCTTTTAACTCTCTACGCACAGTCGCTGTGCTAACTTGGCAGCACTTTGGAACTCGCGAGTGATTCCTTCCACTGATTTCATGCAGCTTTTCACAACCTCATCCCACAGTGCTCGATGGCTCCCGTCCTTTGAACATAAAGCTTGCCTGGTTGAAATTTACCTGATCGATTTGTTAATCATGTGACATCCAATTCATAGTTCTACGTCTGCTCTCACTGAGCTGCCTTGACTGACCTATTCTGCTGTTACTGTTTCCCCACTGACAACACAAAACTACCCGCCGCCTTTCATGCTGGTTGGTCCATCTCTCGTGGCGTCTAGTAGTGAAATTCACATTTTATCAGATAGTGAACTCGAAGCAAATGGTGCTGGATGGACTGAACATATTCTCCTGCTGGGAACACTGGATTCGAAGTTGTAGAATAACAAACCAGAAACAATTACAGTTGAGTGCTGCAGAATGTGAAGATATCATCAACCGGAGAGCTGGTGTTAATACCGCATTGCCTTGCTGGGCATGGGCTTGCTGTAGGAGGTATGCCCCCAACTTCCTCTGACCTTCGAAGCGAGTTTCCCAGCGTTATTTTAGCGTGAAATACGGCGAAATATGGGATTTTTCTCTTATATAAATGACAGAGATGAAAGGATTAATAAATGCTAGAGAAAAGAAATACGGCCGACCCAGGACTGCACGCATGGCCTTTGGAACTTTACAATACTAGTCAAATAATAGTCAAATAAGCATGTCATTAATTAACTGGAAAGGTAAAAACGAAAAATCATGAAGTACTAGAAATTATAAGCGAGTTCAGATTTGTACTGAGATGCTTGTAGAAAATGGGAGAGATCGGCGGAAAATCTGGTAAGATATCCACAGTAACAAACATGGCCCTGCAAGCTGCAGAAGAAGGAGAAAATTGATAAGACAGACAATTATTAAGAAACAGTAAACAAACAATTTTGAGAACAGATTATCTCGAGATAAAAACAGACGAAGGACAGCATCGAACGAGGCGAAGTGCGGTTGCTTTAAGCTCGTCACTGTCTTTGCTGTGTCTACGTAAAGTGTTAAAATTAGAAGCTCTAGACTGGCATGAAGCACCTACCCCGCCAAACGTAACAGTAAAGAGGGTGTAGCGTATGACGTGCCGACGCAACATAAAGAACAATTATAGATAAGGCAAACAACGTCTAAATAACCTTATAGAGTAAAGTTTTAATTTTAACAAGCCTGAAATTTAGCAAAGAAAAGGCACTAATTTTGAGGCAAGTAAATTATCCACGATAAATCGCCGTCATTACTGGTAGTCGTTTCCCATAATTTGACGTAATCTTACACGGAGTAATTAGACGAGCTTTATCGACGGAGCGTAGAGTCGCGCGCAGAAATTATAACACGTAATATCTCACAGCGGCGCGCCGGAACGAGGAGGACGGGAAATTTTCCTGCAAACTGGCTACGCTGGTTACGTCGGCGACCGAAACGTAACGCAGACGATAGTGGATGTGCTCCGTACTATCGTGCTCTCAGACACAACGAGGAACGAGTGAATTTCGTCTCGTCGGCGGCCAAATTTGTTCTTTATTTTTTAAAAAACCTTTCATTTTACTTGTAGCGCAGTTTCAGCAGCTGCAGATGATATTCGGAACTAACTAGCCCAAACAGCCTCAAGGAAATGCTGTTATCCTCATTATCCCCGGTACGAAAACTCACATGTCGTAAAAACTCTGTCGTTACTTATTGTGAAATTATGTATGCTAAAACATAAATAAATAAAACGTAAAAAAAAAGAAACTGGCCATTGAAGATGATTTAAAATAATGCGAAATGTGTTCGGACTTCATAAGACTCAGTCGTAAGAGACAGTATTAACCTATATACAATTTGTGAAACACATAGTTCTATTTAGGCTCTCTAGAGGAAGAAATAGTAAGCAGAACGAATATAAGTGAGATGTAAACTTACGACGTTCCTACCATTGGAACGCCGTGGAATTCAATTACGAACTGGTTACTGGTTAAGGCCAGTCTTTTCCAATATTACCGCGTTCAGACTGCGGATGGTCCACTGTTTGAGCTTAGGATGACAGGTAGATGAGAATAATGACTGTAAAAAAATTACTCGAGGTTAACACGGAAGGCACAAAAAAATGTGTTTACGACGGGCGCAATTACGTCGGCGTGGCCAAGCCGAGCGAGGCGATCGTGGCGCGCATGCGCGAGTGAGCAGCTGCCCCGCGAGTCGCCGGGTTTCCCTCCCGCACGCCGCGCCCCAGGTCCTCTCCACGCACGCCGCATTTCCTGGAACCGTTTAAGAGACGCCCCGACCCGCCTAACGGGCCGATAAACGTTTTTTGGTAACAATTTCATCATCCGGATAATGATTGCTGTAATTTATTTTTTCTGGTAACGTGCACGCTCTCCGCCCAATTAAAAACTAATTGTACATACGTATGAATTTTAATGGCGCGTCGGAGATGAGGTTCGCCGTTCAGTATTCGGCTTCCCGGTGGAGAAATAACGCCTCCTTCAACGGTGGTGCTGGTTTGTCTGCCATTTCGAGGCCTGCGTACCAACACTTAGTGTGCGTCACGGAAAATAACTTTGAGTCGCTGTCAGTGACTCAACTTTCAGTACTGTGACAACTTCGAAACAGCGTGCTTCTAGAGCTCCGGCTACCTTCAGAGATATAACAGATCTGTGCACAGTGAGACCCAGAAAATATTAGATACAGGCTCCCAGGTAGATGCCATTTTCCTTGACTTCCGGAAGGCGTTCGATACAGTTCCGCACTGTCGCCTGATAAACAGAGTAACAGCCTACGGAATATCAGACCAGCTGTGTGGCTGGATTGAAGAGTCTTTAGGAAACAGAACACAGCATGTTGTTCTCAATGGAGAGACGTCTACAGACGTTAAAGTAACCTCTGGCGTGCCACAGGGGAGTGTTATGGGACCATTGCTTTTCACAATATATATAATTAACCTAGTAGATACTGTCGGAAGTTCCATGCGGCTTTTCGTGGATGATGCTGTAGTATACAGAGAAGCTGCAGCATTAGAAAATTGCAGCGAAATGCAGGAAGATCTGCAGCGGATAGGATTTTGGTACAGGGAGTGGCAACTGACCCTTAACATAGACAAATGTAATGTATTGCGAATACATAGAAAGATCCTTTATTGTATGATTATATGATAGCGGAACAAACACTGGTAGCAGTTACTTCTGTAAAATTTTCGGGAGTATGCGTGCGGAACGATTTGAAGTGGAATGATCATATAAAATTAATTGTTGGTAAGGCGGGTGCCAGGTTGAGATTCATTGGAAGAGTCCTTAGAAAATGTAGTCCATCAACAAAGGAGGTGGCTTACAAAACACTCGTTCGACCTGTACTTGAGTATTGCTGATCAGTGTGGGATCCGTACCAGGTCGAGTTGACAGAGGAGATAGAGAAGATCCAAAGAAGAGCGGCGCGTTTCGTCACAGGGTTATTTGGTAACCGTGATAGCGTTACGGAAATGTTTAGCAAACTCAAGTGGCAAACTGTGCAATAGAGGCGCTCTGCATCGCGGTGTAGCTTGCTGTCCAGGATTCGAGAGGGTGCGTTTCTGGATGAGGTATCGAATATATTGTTTCCCCCTACTTACACCTCCCGAGGAGATCACGAATGTAAAATTAGAGAGATTCGAGCGCGCACGGAGGCTTTCCGGCAGTCGTTCTTCCCGCGAACCATACGCGGCTGGAACAGAAAAGGGAGGTAATGGCAGTGGCACGTTAAGTGCCCTCCGCCACACAGCGCTGGGTGGCTTGCAGAGTATAAATGTAGATGTAGTGGCTCTTCAAAGCAACGTGAAACTGGAACCAGAACCCACATCGTTCAGCAACAAACGAAAGAGATGCAGATCACACAACGATGTCAGCTAGCTTTCTACAAGTGTGCACAACTGCAAAGTGTAGCCTGGAAGTACCATATGTTATTGAGTCTGTCCTCTTTATCTTGTCACCACAAGTATCTTTCTGTCCAAAAAAATATTGTTTAGCTAGCAGATGGTCACTTAACGGAGCGACTGGCATTCTTGTATCTTCGTTCGTTACGAAGACATGAAGTGCAGTTCAGCTGAAGACAATTCGTTACGTGGCAAATGTGCATTTCTCTTGCGTTTCCATTTGTTTTCGGCAAACTCCAACAAGTAGGCGAATTACCATATATGCATACACGCCGTGCTTGTACAGAAGACTCAAAGTAGATCTTATGTTACGTTTTTAACAACGTAATATTTACATGAATAGTATAACATCATACGTTTTTCGACAAGGTGTGAGGATAGGAAGTGGATTACTCAATAAAAAACATAGGCTTCTGCTTACAAAAGAGTACAGCTGTTCATATCTTCGTAGCGAACAAAGTTACTTGGAAGGCAGCCATGTTAGTAACGTCCGTTATCCTGGTAGCTAAACAACAGATGCTTTATACAGTTTTCATTTTGCTTTTGGACAAAATCTTATTTAGAGTATTTAAGTATATTAACTACCAAAGAGGTCACTTGTCTGACACTCTTACAGAAGTCACATACAGTCCAAGAGAGAAGCTATGTATCTCGCCGAAATCTGATTATGAAATTGCAAGAATCATTCACAAGGATGGAATCAACAATTACTTTTCAGACCATGTGCCGCTCCCTCATAGATCGTGGGTATAAAATTAGGCCAACAACAGTTTGGAGAGAGGCAGCTTCCTAAACTCCATCACTGACTGGATATGGAAGACATAATAACATGCAGAGGGCCTCTTCACTTCTGAATAACTGCTACACCCTACATCCATTTGAACCTGTCTACAGTACTCGTCTCTTGGTCTCCTTCTGCAATTTTTACCACCTCCGTTTCCCTCCAGTACTAAATTAACGACTCCTAGGTGATCCAGAATGTGTCCTATCAACCGATCCCTTCTTTTAGTCAAGTTATGCTACAGATTTATTTTCTTCCCAATTCTATTCAGGACCTCCTCATTAGTTTCGCGAATTTCCCACCTAATCTTCATTATTCTACTGTAGCACCATATTTCAGAACCTTCACTTCTCTCCTTGGCCGGCCGCTGTGGCCGAGCTGTTCTAGGAGCTTGAGTTCAGAACCGCGCTGCTGCTACGCTCGCAGGCTCGAATGCTGCCTCAGGCATGGGTGTGTGTGATGTCCTTAGGTTGGTTAGTTTTAAGTAGTTCTAAGTCTAGGGATCTGATGACCTCAGATGTTAAGTCCCATAGTGCTTAGGGCCATTTGAACCACTTGAATCTCTTGTTGACTGAATTGCTGATAGTGCACGTGTCGGAAATTCGGTTTTAATGGAAAAATATCGATCCAGTCATTTGTATTGCACGCTACAACACCACAATCTTGTTTTCACTTCATAATAAGTCCCTCCATGTGATGGGGATTTTCAGAAACCCAAAGTCGTCGATTGTCCTTCGATTTGACGTATGACCCCCGACCCCCTCCCCGCTGCCTTCCACCCCCCCCATCCCCCCGTCACCTCCCTCCCCCCCCCCCCCCCTCGCCACCTCGCCTGTCACCATAAAATCCGTCAGTGCATTAACGTTACTTTGTAAGGTTTCGGTCTGAATTTGTGAAATGCCGTGTGAGCAGATGCTACTGGCACCAGTCTGAAGCGCTAATTGGAGCAAAGATTTTCTCGGACTTGTCTCCGAAATAGCTCCTAACTCGTCTAGTTAACTCTCGGCTCAAAACGATAGGTCATTTACCACACCCTCCGGGCATCGGTACCATGCCTGCGTGACACTTTGCAGAGAGCCCTTGAGCCGCTTGTGGTACATCCTGGGCATGAAAGGGGGAGAAACATACAGTAGTAGAATAGGACAGCAACGACTTTCACTTTCAAGCGGAGCCTACATTTACACTACAATTAGGCAAATATATCTCTTATTTTTGTACGTTTCATGACGCCACAGTTCGTTCTAAAACTAGCAGAGTTGTTCCATCCATACTTGTAAATACCTCCGTTTGACATAAAATATTATCATATTCAGCTACATAATTCACAGCGAGACATTTACACTCGGGGGGAGGGAAAGAGGTTAGTGAAAACAAATGCAGACAATCGGCGTTCCAGGAAACAGGTTGAGGCGAGCCGGCGGCGACTTGTAGGCCACTGAGATAAGGCGCCTTCCCAGAACAGAACGGCACAGGACAGAAAAGAACGAGATAGCGCGGACCCTCTGCTGCGTGCCGCGTGGCCTACTTGGCAGTCACCGCTCGGTGTGCTACCTGCCTCAAGACAGTGCGGCTGGTTGCAGTTCTACGCCAGTCAAGGCCCACATGCGCGATCTAGCTTATATGTCAAAGTCGCTCTTATCTATCAACGATTTTGTCAATTTTACCTCTCTTTTGAAACAGACGCTATTCGTTTTTGCTGTACTTTGACACTAGAGGGAATGGCTAGGGATGCAGATAAATCATTGGCAGAGTGTTTAAAGAAGAGGTCGAAGAAGGAGGAGATAAGACGTTAGTCCAGGGAATGTTTTAAAACGATAGAAATAAACGCATTGAAACCTGTTAGAAGAAATGTTACAACAGGAACCTCATGATTAGATCAAGCCGGTCGCTGTGGCCGAGTGGTTCTAGGCGCTTCAGTCTGGAACCGTGTGACCACTACGGTTGCAGGTTCGAATCCTGCCTCGGGCATCGATGTCTGTGATATCCTTTTGTTAGTTAGGTTTAAGTTGTTCTAAGTCTAGGGGATTTATGGCCTTAGATGTTAAATCCCATAATGCTTAGAGTTTTTGATTTTTTTTTTTTTTTTTTTTTTTTTTTTTTTTTTTTTTTTTTTTTTTTTTTTTTGCTAGATCAACGTTCTCCGAATGGACAGTGAAGTTTTTAATAATCTTCTTAGAGTTACTTAGCTCTCGCAATGAAAAAGAACACAGAAGTATGTAACAAATTATTCTCTTATACTTGATCCTTTGATTACTATTATTTAAGACATCACAGCCTGAGAACACATAGCCCACATAGCCCATTGAAGAACTGAAGAACTTCGATATTTTCTTTATTGCACTCTCTACTATATGTTGGTTGTACAAAGAATATTGATTTCCTTCTTAACTCTTTCCTGCGTAATATACTGAAGAGCCAAAGAAACTGGTACACCTGCCTAATTCGGGTAGGGCCCCGCGAGCACGCAGAAGTGCCGCAATACAACGTGGCATGGACTCGACTAATCTCTGAAGTATTGCTGGAGGGAATTGACACCATAAATCCAGCAGGGCTCTTCATAAATCCGCAAGGCATCCCATATATGCTCCATAATGTTCATGTCTGGGGAGTTTGGTAGCCAGTGGAAGTGTTTAAACTCCGAAGAGTGTTCTTGGAGTCACTCTGTAGCAATTCTGGACGTGTGGGATGTCGCATTGTCCTGCTGGAATTGCTCAAGTCCGTCGGAATGCAAAATGGACATGAATTAACGCAGGTGATCAGACAGGATGGTTACGTACGTTTCACACGTCAGAGTCTCATCTAGAGTTATCAAGGGTCCCATACCACTCCAAATGTACACATCATTACAAAGCCTCCACCAGCTTCAACAGTCCCCTGCTGACATGCATGGTCCATGGATTCATGAGGTTCTCTCCGTACCCGTACAAGTCCATCCGCTTGATACAATTTGAAACGAGACTCGTCCGACAAGGCATCTTTCGAGTCATCAACAGTCCATTGTCGGTATCGACGGGACCAAGAGAATCATAAAGCTTTGAGTCGCGCAGTCATCAAGGGTACCCAAGTGGGCCTTCGGCCCCGAAAGCCCTTATCAATGATGTTCGTTGAATGGTGCGCACCCTGACATTTGTTAATGGCCCAGCATTGAAATCTGCAGCAATTTGCGGAAGGGTTGCACTTCTGTCACGTCGAACGATTCCCTTCACGCGTCGTTGGTTCATTCTTGGAGGAGCTTTTTCCGGCCGCAGCGATGTCGGACATTTGATGTTTTACCGGATTCCTGATATTCACGGTACACTCGTGAAATGGTCGTACGGGAAAATCTCCACTTCATCGCTACCTCGTAGATGCTGTTCCCCATCGCTCGTGGGCCGACTACAACACCACGTTGAAACTCACTTAAATCTTAATAACCTTACATTTTTGCAGCAGTAACCGATCTAACAAAGGCACCAGACACTTGCCGTATGCTGCCTGTTTGCATGCCTCTGTATTTGAATGCGCATACGTATACCAGTTTTCTTGGAGCTTTAGTGTATGTGCCTGCGAAAGAAGCAACATTCTAACATTTCGGTAATTTTCAGTGCTACCTTATTTTCAGCCCTGATCGTTGTTTCCATAGTTGTAGAACTCACTATACAGTCAAATAAACTGTAATAAAACTCTTTTTCACGTAATACGAGTGTATGCGGCGAAACATCAACACAGCAACGTCCGCCTTTTTTTTGTCAGTCGAAATTTCTCTGAAGCAAGTCAAACACACTCTATGTTTGACAAGCGAGTGAAACAGAACTGTAAAAGGTTCAAATACGAGGGTCACTCCAAAAGAAATGCATACTATTTTTTAAAAAAAAATACAGTTTTCATTCTGCATGTGTGAAAGTTTTACAGTGTGTAGATACATCCTTCTCACTTGTTTTCAAACTCAGTTCAACCTGTTCCCGTGAGTGGCGCCGTCACAGAATGTCTTCAAGATGGCTGATACACTTGACGTTCGTCACTAGCGACGTGCTGTCATAGAATTCCTGTGCTGTGGAAACGAGACAGTGGGAAATATCCACAAGAGGTTGAAAAAGGTGTATGGAGATGCTGCTGTCGATAGCAGTACAGTTAGTCGGTGGGCAAGCAGGTTACGTGATGAAAGCGGGCAGGGGAATATTTAGGATTGTCCTCGCAGCGGCAGGCTTCGTACTGCACACACTGCAGACAATGTCCAGAGAGTTAACGAATTGGTGACTGCTGACAGACGCATCACAGTGAACGAATTTTGAAACTATGTTGGGATACGGGAAGGAAGTGATTACAGAATATTGAAAGTGTTGGCGTTAAAAAAGGTTTGTGCCAGGTGGGTTCTCAGGATGTTGACAGTGGCTCATAAAGAAACAAAAAAACGGTATGCAGCGAACTTTTGGAACAGTACGAGAATGGTGGAGACGAATTTCTTGGAAGAATTGTGACAGGTGATGAAAAATGGCTCCATCATTTTTCACCAGAGAGAAAGAGGCAATCGATGGAGTGGCATCATGCAAATTCACCCAAGAAAAAAATTCAAAACCACACCTTCCGCTGGAAAAGTATGGCTACGGTATTTTTCGATTCCGAAGGACTCTTGCTTGTGGACATCATGCCAAGTAGAACCATCATAAATTCTGATGCATATGTGACGACACTGAATAAACTTCTAGCTCGACTGAGTCGTGTTCGACCACATGGCAAAAGCAGGACGTTTTGCTTTTGCAGGACAATGCACGACCACATGTCGGTCAAAACACCATGGAAGCGATCACAAAACTCGGATGGACATCACCGAAACACCCACCTTACAGTCCTCACCTGGCTCCATGTGACTATCATCTCTTTGGGAAACTGAAAGACTCTGTTCTTGGAACAAGGCTTGAAGGTGATGGCCCCCTTGTGCACGTTGTCAAAGAGTGGCTCCAACAGGTTGGTCCAGAATTTTACCGTGCGGATATACAGGCGCTGGTTCCAAGATGGCGTAAGGCAGTTGGGAGGGATAGAAATTACACTCCTGGAAATTGAAATAAGAACACCGTGAATTCATTGTCCCAGGAAGGGGAAACTTTATTGACACATTCCTGGGGTCAGATACATCACATGATCACACTGACAGAACCACAGGCACATAGACACAGGCAACAGAGCATGCACAATGTCGGCACTAGTACAGTGTATATCCACCTTTCGCAGCAATGCAGGCTGCTATTCTCCCATGGAGACGATCGTTGAGATGCTGGATGTAGTCCTGTGGAACGGCTTGCCATGCCATTTCCACCTGGCGCCTCAGTTGGACCAGCGTTCGTGCTGGACGTGCAGACCGCGTGAGACGAGGCTTCATCCAGTCCCAAACATGCTCAATGGGGGACAGATCCGGAGATCTTGTTGGCCAGGGTAGTTGACTTACACCTTCTAGAGCACGTTGGGTGGCACGGGATACAAGCGGACGTGCATTGTCCTGTTGGAACAGCAAGTTCCCTTGCCAGTCTAGGAATGGTAGAACGATGGGTTCGATGACGGTTTGGGTGTACCGTGCACTATTCAGTGTCCCCTCGGCGATCACCAGAGGTGTACGGCCAGTGTAGGAGATCGCTCCCCACACCATGATGCCGGGTGTTGGCCCTGTGTGCCTCGGTCGTATGCAGTCCTGATTGTGGCGCTCACCTGCACGGCGCCAAACACGCATACGACCATCATTGGCACCAAGGCAGAAGCGACTCTCATCGCTGAAGACGACACGTCTCCATTCGTCCCTCCATTCACGCCTGTCGCGACACCACTGGAGGCGGGCTGCACGATGTTGGGGCGTGAGCGGAAGACGGCCTAACGGTGTGCGGGACCGTAGCCCAGCTTCATGGAGACGGTTGCGAATGGTCCTCGCCGATACCCCAGGAGCAACAGTGTCCCTAATTTGCTGGGAAGTGGCGGTGCGGTCCCCTACGGCACTGCGTAGGATCCTACGGTCTTGGCGTGCATCCGTGCGTCGCAGCGGTCCGGTCCCAGGTCGACGGGCACGTGCACCTTCCGCCGACCACTGGCGACAACATCGATGTACTGTGGAGACCTCACGCCCCACGTGTTGAGCAATTCGGCGGTACGTCCACCCGGCCTCCCGCATGCCCACTATACGCCCTCGCTCAAAGTCCGTCAACTGCACGTCCATGCTGTCGCGGCATGCTACCAGTGTTAAAGACTGCGATGGAGCTCCGTATGCCACGGCAAACTGGCTGACACTGACGGCGGCGGTGCACAAATGCTGCGCAGCTAGCGCCATTCGACGGCCAACACTGCGGTTCCTGGTGTGTCCGCTGTGCCGTGCGTGTGATCATTGCTTGTACAGCCCTCTCGCAGTGTCCGGAGCAAGTATGGTGGGTCTGACACACCGGTGTCAATGTGTTCTTTTTTCCATTTCCAGGAGTGTATGTGGAGAAATGAAAATATTGTTCCCAAAGAATGTATCTACACACTGTAAAACTTTCAGACACGTAGAATAAAAGATGGATTAAAAAAAAATAGTGTGCATTTCTTTTGGAGTGACCTTCGTATTTAGCAAAGATAGTATAGTTTCACAAACTGTTTGATCGTGTGCGGGGGCTTTTAGAGGACCACAGACTAACTAGTATATTGCAGTTGGCGTGTTTCCGTGGAGACGCAGATTGTGGCAGGGGAGGAAGCTAAAAAGTAGAAATGGAAATGAGGAGAGAGAGAGAGAGAGAGAGAGAGAACCAGGGAGTGGGTGGGTGGGTGGGTGGGTGGGGGGGGGGGGGGGTGTCAGAGGAGAAGAAGGAAAAGGGAAAGGACCGGAAAGCACTGAAATAAGTCTACTGATTGATAACACAAATGTGCTGCTGTCGGTTCACTGAGTATCATGGTGTCAACTGCTCCAGATTCTAGAACGATGTCCAATCAGCCACGTGAGATGAAGTAGGCGTCGAAGTGGTGTGTAAGAAGAGATCAGCGACAGCTTCGTAAATCCGCGTGCGTCACCTGCGTGCTCGTAGCGCCGTCAGGGCCGGAAATGGCGCAATGCACTTTCTGAGAAGCGGCGTACGAGCGTCAGCGGCGCGGGCCTATCGCCTGTGGCTGTTGTCGTGCATTAGCGGCGCCGGAAGCGGCGACAGGCAGCCAGGCACCGCCAGGTACTGTGTCCTCCGCGCAGCCACCAAGTGGCCACGCGGGGTCTGTCATATATGGGCCCTCCAACCTTTTTTATTTTTGTCCTTACTGTCACAATTTCTTTCCCATCTACTTCAGAATTTCTGAATGACATGTCTTTCACATATTTGTCTCACAACTTTGGGCGTATTATGCATGACACAAAAAAGTAATTTGTTTAATGGGACCTCACACATTCTGCGAACACATTATTGTTGAATTATGAGCGCCATGAGGAAAGAACGAAAAAAAAGGAATTAGACAAAAAATTACGAGGAAGACAGTTTCATTGAATCATATACTGTTATAAGGCTGTACAATTCAGAAATTATCTTGAAGGCCGCCCCATGTTTTTCTGCCTTCTTTTGGCCTATGCTTTGCTCGATACTGCCATTAAAGGACTTGTCACGACTTGTTTATCGGCCTTGCGGTTCCTGGGCGCTTCAGTCTGGAACCGCGTGACCGCTACGGTCGCAGGTTCGAATCCTGCCTCGGGCACGGATGTGTGTGATGTCCTTAGGTTAGGTTTACGTAGTTTTTTTTTCTAGGGGATTGATGACCACAGATGTTAAGTCCCATAGTGCTCTGAGCCGCCGGCCGCGGTGGTCTCGCGGTTAAGGCGCTCAGTCCGGAACCGCGTGACTGCTACGGTCGCAGGTTCGAATCCTGCCTCGGGCATGGATGTGTGTGATGTCCTTAGGTTAGTTAGGTTTAAGTAGTTCTAAGTTCTAGGGGACTGATGACCACAGATGTTAAGTCCCATAGTGCTCAGAGCCAGTTGAACCAGTTGAACCAGTTGCTCTGAGCCATTTTTAAACTTGTTTATCACAAGTCTTTCTATTCTGCTTTCTCCTAGGTTTTAAGTCTTTATGAGGCTTCTGCATCACAAAATTGAAAAGAAGTTCTGTAGTGATTGTAATTTCTGGCCTTTTATATTGATTGTTCATATTGCCAGCACCAAAGGGGCTCCGCATACTAACGCTACCATCTTCATAAACAAAAGCCAGCCGGAGTGGCCGAGCGGTTCTAGGCGCTTCAGTCTCGAACCACGCGACAGCTACGGTCGCAGGTTAGAATCCTGCCTCGGGCATGGATGTGTGTAATGTCCTTAGGGTTAGTTAGGTGTAAGTAGTTCTAAGTTCTAGGGGACTGATGACCTCAGAAGTTAAGTCCCATTGTGCTGAGGGCCATTGAAACCCTAAACAAAAATTTATGATCGTCTAACAACAAGTATGAAAAAGGATGTTGAAACTGCAGTGTAATCCTTGATACGTATGTAATAATAAGAAAATACGAAAATTTATAGAGGTTAAGCTGCAGTAATTGTGGCACAAACCGCTATATCTAAAGGTTTTTGTGGGCAGTCAAAACAAGATAAATTTTCTACTCAATGGTAAAATCAGCTTCAGCGCCAGGGCGCTGTATAGGCGTGACACCTACCCACTACTCATAATAGATATATTCACTACAAGAATGTGCTATTTTGTTGATCAGTTATTGAGAGGGCCCGAATTACTAGAAGGGGCGCACAGTACTACCCTTACTGCTAATGAAGCGGTAAGTTTAGAAATTCTTCCAATCCATTTGTGGCGTACAGCAAACCCGTGCTTAACAGTATTGGTTAAAAACAGTCTTCAGTCTTGGTTGCAATTTTAATTTTTTTAATATTTCAACGGCGCGTTTCGCCTTATTTACGCATCTTCAGGTTATCTGCATAGAAAACAGGGAACAAATACATCTATTTAAGGATCGCGATCGCGTTGTGCAGACTTGGATAACGTATAAGCATCTATAAACAGATCAAATATTGAAAGAACAAATACCTTAATTTGGTATTTCTTAGAAGATGCCTTTTGTCAGTGTAGAGAAAGGGCATCATCGAACATATCAGGTCAACATCGCCTTCGTTGATGTCAGGAAAAACTAGAAATATAAAATTGTAAACTCATTACTTTTTCTAGATGGACGCGAGAGGCACCAAGATGTGCATTGCGCGTTGCCGTTCACAGGAGCGAGTAACAGAGTAAGATGGGTACTCAAGTTTGCTCTCAAGTTACACCTCAGTTACATGACTCGCAAATATTCAGAAAAAGAAATGATCGGACACATTCACGTGAATAACCCCACACGCAGACAGTTTTGGGTACACAGATTCCTTCCTAGGGGGTAAATAGTTGGCGACACAAAGGGCACCCGACCAGTCTGTTAACATTAACGATTCCAAATTCGATAGTTGACATGTCGACCACTTGTAGGTACGGGATAAATGCAAAAGAAGGAGAAGAGAACAACAAAATCAACAAAAAGGTCGATGGAAGTTCTTTGCAGCCAGTTGGACGCTGTGTACAAACTGTAAGTGATGTATACATTCCATCCCAGTCGTCAGATCTTTTGTGAAAGTAGTTTTATTGTTATAGTCCTTGTTAATTGTTGGCTTTGTTGCAGTAACGAGTTTTAACCTTGCTACATCTGTCTGGAGATCCTTGTTTGAGTGATCTCACAGGTGGAGCAGAGCAGAGAATGAATCCGGGCCCACAAGTAAGCACCTCCGATTCAGTCTGCAGAACAGTAAGCTGCCTTGCGCGCCCTGTATCACCAAGGGTGCGTGTACCCCGGGCGCGGTCGCGACTGCGATTACGAGCAGCGCCACGGAAGCTGCGAGACGACGAAAGAGCAGGAACGTCTCAAGCCTCCGTCGGTAGTCACATACAGTGGTGTAACCCTGAAGCAAAAGGCACTGCGTAGTTTTGAAAAAATCTGCTAGTTAAAGTTTTGTAATAAATGTTGGAAAGCAGGGAAAGGTACTGAGCAAAGAAAAGCTCTGTTCTTTGCTAGAGGCTTATACGAGGGCCGTTCAATAAATAATGCAACACATTTTTTACCCTCTATTACATTACATCATATATCTCCCACTCTTTTGGTTACAAAATCCTATTTTTCAATATATCTCCGTTCAATGCGACGCCTTACGCCACTTTACCGGAAGTGCCTGAATGCCCTTATGGTGCCACTCCGCTGGACGCATGGGAGTCAACTTGTCGCTGCGTCAATAAACTGCCCATTATCCACGTACTGCTTCCCGCGGACTGTATCCTTCTTTGGATCAAATAGATGAAAGCCGGAAGTTGCGAGATTCGGATGGTAGGGTGGATGAGCAGGAACTCTCCAATGGAGTTCTGTGAGCTCCTCGCGGGTATGCAGACTTGTGTTAGCCTCACGTTGTCACGGAGGAGGAGATGTTCGTTTGCATCCATCGATCACCTCGAATGAGAGTGTCCGCACGTTCCAGCAGTTCAGGTGTGCAGCCGGCTGGCACGTGAAGGATCCGACAGGTTTGTACCCCCAGGACTCACAGTGCTTTTTTGTTCACTGCTAGGTCTCCTTAGACATTCTGCAAGCGCCTATGAAAATCTGCGATGCTCTGTTTTTTCGGCAAAAGACGCCATTTTAAAGGCTACGTGTAGCACCGCCACCTATCAGAACGTCATGACACTATGAGGGCTGCAGCGGAAGTATTCCACTATATCCTACAACAAATATTTGATTTTTTGAACCAAAAATTGGCCGAGAAACAATATATGTTGCATTGAACGCCTATCATACAGGTATGAGACCTTAGAGTGTTGAGCGAGGAAATGTGGAAGACGAACAACTTTCTGGACGACCAAACGGATAGTTGGACTCTTGTCTACGACTCAGCATCGCAGTGGTCGAATATTGGACTGTATGAAACAAATTATTTCCGCGACTCTGCATTCAGCCAACGTTCGAGTGAAAATTATACTCACAACAGATTCATTCGACGATTCCTTCCGAATTAGCTAAGCTTTTGACAATAAAACTCGAGTAATCCAGAAAAACCACAAATATTGGCTGTAAAATAGGTTTCCACAGCCACCACAAATTTTCTGAACTAAACCTTACACCACAAAAGCTGTCATTCGCTGAAGTAAAACGTCCCTTTATTTTCTTTCTATTACTGTACAGATTCAGCTCTGAAGCCGTTGTCAAACCTGTGCGTAAGTACAACCCACCAGAGCGGCTGTTCTTGTCCGAGACTTCATGAACTCTTCAATTCACATGAGTAGTAGTATAATCGTAGGAACCTGGAAACGTTCTCAGAGTTCACAGTAAAAGTTATGACAACAAGCGAATCTGTTAGTGCAGTTATCTGGCGCATTATCGTGGTAAAATTCCTTACAGGGTGCAGAATTGAGAGGACTGTGATTGTTAAAGCAATTAAAATGTTTTTACTATATTTTTATATACAATCACAGTTATCTTTATTGACTATCGGTTTCGTCCATCTCAAACGGGCATCTTGTTAACTATAAATAAAAACAAACCAACATTTAAATTTGAAGGAAGACATCTCAAACGGTTGAAAATGGTCATCTGTAAAAATAACTGTGATTATGTCGGGAAGCAATAAAAAAAACATTTCAATAGTGAGATGTTATCAATTCAACGATGTGGAAAAGTTCCAAATTATATAATCCAGCTTTACTGCGTCTGGAAAAAAAAAAGTTTGGATCAGGAAGTAAGACCGGCACTTATTGTCTTTTTTGTCTGTACACATTCAGCAAGTGGATGGAAAGCCACTCAACGTCGACCAAGCTGCCTGGTTACTCTCACAAGGGAACGATCTCTGCAGTTGTAGCGTATTCGCGACCTGTTGTGACATATCCATCTTTGAGGAAGAGGTACGAAGTGCCAGGCGATGCGAAGCAAGCAGTGGCCCGACTGCGAAAAGACGAGCGCCGTGGACCGGGCGCTCAGGCTGCAGGCTCGGCTTCCTGGAGGGATCGATGCTGGCCGCGTGCGGTGGGCGTGGACTTCACCCGGACACTCTCTGCCTGCGCTGGAATGGCGGCAGCCTGGCAAGGGGACCAAGGCGGCCAAAACTCAAAACGACCGGATAGTTGGAGTTCGCTGTGGTTTTTGCGTATGAGGGCAGGAAGAATATTTCTACAATGACTGACTGTTATTTCGGAGTGCACTTATTTGCTGACGTAGCACCCTTTAGGAAACCGGATTGTGTTCAAAGCTTTTTAAGTGAACAAGTTGTATCCCTGCAATGCGATTCTAAAAAAAAAAATGATAAAATGTGTGTGAAATCTTATTGGACTTAACTGCTAAGGTCATTAGCCCCTAAGTTTACACACTAATTAACCTAAATTATCCTTAGGAGACACACACATCCATGCCCGAGGGAGGACTCGAACCTCCGCCGGGACCAGCCGTACAGTCCATGACTGCAGCGCCTTAGATCGCTCGGCTAATCCCGAGCGGCAATGCGATTCTAGGCAGGGAAAAAAAGTAGACTTCTACGACTGCCTTAGGTTCATAATTGGACACGAAAAGCTTTCCTGCCATAAATTTCTTTAGATACGGCCACATATGAAACTAAGACGATACCAAGACTGGTGAGTACTGTGGATGTTCCGAAAACTAGTGCTTAAGGTTCGTCAGTTTCCCACTACCAATGCAACTCTGTAGGTGTACCGTTTACTTTGTCCAAACGCTAGAGTGGTGTTCGTCAGTTTATATTTCCTGACAGAGACTAGCCACTGCCGGCAGACAGCTTCAACTTCGTCTTTTTCGGTGAATAACCAGATACTTTCATCTGACACAATGACCACTGTTTCGATTCTGTTGCCAAGTGTTGGGTCCGCTTCACACCACAGTAAAAACATGTAAATTTCGTATGGCATTATTGGATGGAGCATCCCACGATGTGTGTTCAGCCGCCTAGCGGAAGGGTGTTCTTCCTCCGCATACACAGGTCCCTTTCCTTGCGGATATGTGAGAGTTGTGTCGTATATGTGTTTCTGGAGAGGGAGTGAGTAAAATGTATGTGTGTTTAGTGTAGTCTTATGTTGACGTTACGTGATTATGGCGGTGATGATTATGTTGATAATGTGAGCGAAGAGAGACGGTAAAACCCGGTGCCGGCACATAGTCTGGGCCTCTCCAATAGCACCAGCTGGGCCGCCGAGCTTAATGTCTCCATCCGACGGATGGATCAGTACAAGAGAGCCACATGCCTTCATTTCATGACACACAGCAAAGAGATTTTGAATCTAATCCAGGTCATTAACACAAAGACTGCTAATCAGTAACTTAGCAACACCACCTCTTCTTCTCTTGCTGACCGAATACTAGCAGTGAAAGTTTCATCCATCACCAGGATTCGAACTGGCTTACCGCCGGGTCGAGCGCCATCGCAGAGGCATGTGTCGGCGACCTCGGATATGGAGGAGGGTTCAGATCCACAGTAACAAATCGACACACATATTCAGCCGGGTGGTTTCCGGAGTTGCCGAGACGCTGATTTCTCGTCTACTTTGGGTCAGGAACAAACGTATCACAGAATCTCTCCATTGTTTATTTTACTTTAAATTGTATCATATTCCTCCTCTGTTATACCTATGGCATCAGCCGGTCTTCTAATGCCATACTTTCTCCTTGTTTGTATCTGTGATCTGTTTTCAGAAGTCTCGCGTTGTTCATCATCAAGAGAAAGGGAACAAAATGAGGGTCACGTTTACAGCACTCTCTATTACAGGCGTTCCCAGTTGGAGGTAAAGTATAATTTTCCTATGGATGAAAACAAAAGGGTTCCATTTCGATTTTGGTCACAAAACTAATTATTTTAGAAGATCGTTACAATTATCACCATTTCGTAAGACTCTAAAACTAGTTATACAGAGTGACCCAGAAATGTCCCGGTTGTAGAGGAGGAACAAATAGATGATAGATTGTCCAGAAACGTCATCCAACGACTCTGTGGAGGTCGAAATTGTAGGCGCCGGCGCCTGCCACTAGGCCAACCCTCAAGCAGCAAACGTGACTCTGAACGCTGACGGAACGTAGGCGGAACGTCTTGCAGTGTTGTCGTTACTGAGTGATCGTGACTCCTTGCCACGATCGTCAGTGGAGAAACGGAGCTAGCTGCTGTGTAGACAAGCCTTGTCTCCTATGAATGCGATGCCCTGTAGCATCGTTGGATAATGTTTCCTGGCACTGGTTACTGACCTCGTTTTGTTCCTCAAGACGCCTTCTAAATCTCCTAGAAGTTTGTTCCGACATTCTGGGAATTCTGTAAAAGTTACTAAAAAACTTTTTAAAAAAATACTAGCATTAACGTGTGACATAACCTAGTGGATGTTACACTTTGCTTATGAAATGGTCGTATGAATAAAATCTTCTTCACATAGTCCATTCAATACTTTCATACACTTTATGATAAAAGTATCTGACGCCTATTTGTGTACACCCATCACCCTTATGATGGCTTGAACAGGAGATACTGGCTAATGTCTGATTTCACTAAGAGGTCGCTGAAGGTTGGGGACCACTATTATAGTATCATTGAAAAGTCGATTTTTACTTGGCTAAAATGACTAACAGGCTCCTCACTAACTGTCCAAAACAAAGAATTTATAATGGTAAGAGTTTCTACTTCTTTTTCTCACTTTTCGAGGGATTTTAAATGATACGACCAGTTCCAGGTCGCATCATTCTCATTTTTTTCTAGGTCTTCCAATACTTCTTCGTTCTACTGGCCTGTAGTTGTAAACTGTTTGTGACATTCTGGTATTTCCCATACTATTTAAATTCTCTTTACACTTTTTCCTTCCATATTTCATTTGGTCAGTGATACTAAAAGCTTTACAGCCGTATCTAATTACATTGTTCTCTACCTTTCCGGTAATCTCTATCTTTTTACCGATCTAAGCTAACTCCTAACGAAACGAACTGTCTTATTTAGTCTTACTTACTCTATTAACACAACCTGGTAAGGGTCATTGCTGAGGAGCAATACTAAAGTATCCCTCAAATAAGCGTTTTAAAGGCTACACCCTTAGCATAGTGAACTGTACATCCTGAAGACGCTTGTAGCGAATCTCAGTCTGACATCTGATTCCTTTCTGATTTGTTTTATGTAGCCGTTCCACTTCAACCCGCTCTGTATGTCCACTACCAGATATTAAACAGAAGTGACTTCTGGAGTAGTGTTTGAAGCAGACGGTATATAAAAACCCAGTACCACTACAAAGCTACTCATTTCGAAGAGCACCATCGGGGCAGCAGAAATTAACATCTCTATTTGACAGGCGGGCCAATATCGACAGTTTTTTCTCTCTCTCTCTCTCTCTCTCTCTCTCTCTCTCTCTCTCTCTCTATCAGACCGCTTCTGACACACAACATAAACACGGAGTTCTGATCAGGAACCGTGAAAGTCACCACGACAGCTGTCCCTAAGCCAAATTCCGAAGATGAAGTCCTCTACCACTAGGATTCCGTCTCGCTACCCAGAAGTTATACCTACCTCACACAGTTACCGAAGTGTTCCGTACAACCTCTATAATGGAGCATACGGTGCTAAGCCTAACTATTTGGTGATAAAGGGGGAAATATGGAAGAAACAATCAAGAGGCCACAATGTGGGAAAACGGCACTACGTAGAAATCAAGAATCGCTACGACGAAGAATATGATTTAGTAGGAAATATTGGAACACGTAAGGCAATACTGACCCTACGACTTATCTTAGAAGAAATATTAAGGAAAGGCAAACCTACGCTTCTAGCATTTGTAGACTTAGAGAAAGTTTTTGACAATGTTGACTGGAATACTCTCATTCAAATTCTAAAGGTGGCAGGGGTAAAATACAGAGAGCGAAAGGCTATTTACAATTTGTAGTCGAGGGATATGAAAGGGAAGCAGTAGTTGGGAAAGGTGTGGGACAGTGTTGTAGCCTCTCCCCGATGTTATTCAATCTGTATATTGAGCAAGCAGTAAAAGAAACAAAAGAAAAGTTCGGAGTAGGAATTAAAATCTATAGAGAAGAAATAAAAACTTTGAGGTTTGCCGATGACATTCTGTCAGCAAAGGACTTGGAAGAGCAGTTGAACGAAATGGACAGTGTCTTGAAAGAAGGGTATAAGATGAACATCAACAAACGCAAAGCGAGGATAATGGAATGTAGTCGAATTAAGTCGGTTGGTGCTGAGGGAATTAGATTAGGAAATGAGACACTTAAAGTAGTGAAGGAGTTTTGCTATTTGGGGAGCAAAATAACTGACGATGGTCGAAGTAGAGAGGATTTAAAACGTAGACTGGCAATGGCATGGAAAGCGTTTATGAAAAAGAAAAATTTGTTAACATCGAGTATAGATTTAAATGTCAGGAAGTGGTTTCTGAAAGTATTTGTATGGAGTGTAGCCATGTATGGAAGTGAAACATAGACGATAAATAGTTTGGACAAGAAGAGAATGGAAGTTTTCGAAATGTGGTGCTACAGAAGAATGCTGAAGTTTAGATGGGTAGATCACATAACTAATGAGGAGGTATTTAACAGAATTTGGGAGAAGAGGAGTTTGTGGCACACATAACTAATGAGGAGGCATTGAATAGAATTTGGGAGAAGAGGAGTTTGTGGCATAAAAAACTTGACTAGAAGAAGGGATCGGTTGGTAGGACATGTTCTGAGGCATCAAGGGATCACCAATCTATTATTGGAGGGCAGCGTGGAGGGCAAAAATTGTAGAGGGAGACCGAGAGATAAATACAGTAAGCAGATTGAGAAGGATGTAGGTTGCAGTAGGTACTGGGAGATGAAGAAGCTTGCACAGGATAGAGTAGCATGGAGAGCTGCGTGAAACCAGTCTCAGGACTGAAGACCACAACAACAACAGGAAAAAAAGTTCTGTATCCATATGTTTCGAGTTTGTTATAATTGTCAAGGCAAAATATTCTCCTTTGCTGGAGAGACACTGCTGTTGCCGGTCATTCAGGTCCCAGAACGAACGCCGAAACAAGAAAATAAAATGTGTTTCGGAACACAAATAAATTCACTTTGTCCCGAAAAGATTTACTGAATATATGAGCCTCTCGTCCGGTTCTGACATTTAAATAAAACGCTGGGAACAGATCTTGTCAAGCAAATGATTGCTGAATAATGGCTGATCCGAGGCACAAGCAAACAAAAACGTGGCTTCCGTCCTGGCAGAGTTCTGAAATGTTAAAATAAACGGCTAAACGGAGAAAAGTAACAAAGGGAGGGCGGCTAATCCGATATGGAAATTGTTAGGTACACCGCGGTAAATGCGGAATCAGCGAACGTATCTGATAACGTGGGCATGCCGGAGCTTGGCGGCGTGGAGGAAAAACGAGATTTGCAATCGCAGCGGCACGAAGCACGAAAAAATGGTGTTGTGGCGGCCGCCTCCGGATTATTCATACTACGTGCCCGAGGGCGCACAAAAGAGAATACGAATGGGTCCGCCTCGTGTACAACACACAATGCGGCCAATTACGTACTTTTCATACAAAGGGATTCAAGCGCAGCAAACACCGCGGCCTCTGCTGCTGCTGCTGCTGCTGCTGCTGTTGTTGTTGTTGCTTCTGCGGGACGTACTGTCTGTCTCATGGTAAGCAGTTTATGTAAACGCGGCGCGCTAGAATTTCAAATTCGTGCTGCATCAGTGTGCTATCCTCCGGCTTGTCCCACCTGTGACGCATTCAATTCAAATGCCGCTCCCCGCTTCAGTGTCTTCTGGTCCCAAACACCTGCGGCGCCTAGGTCACGCCGGTGTTTAAAAAGAGAAGGAAGGGCCCCAATGGGATGTGGGTATGGAACAGCTTCAACTTGCAGGTCAGTAAAGGAGTGATGTGTGTAGCCTCAAATAACTGCAGCAGTCAGATCAGTTTGTGTGTGTGTTGAAAGGTGCCTGTTACATTGGAAAAATCCATGAATTACGTTTCACTTGTCTGTTACTCGTGAACAGTCTTTCTGCTGTAATATCTGCGTCCACCAGCTGATTATCTGTGAGGTTGCGCTTTCATTGGTTTACATTCACTAAGGTGTCTGAGGGAAGTGGGGTTCAGCGAATGAAACTCCAAGGTGGATACAGCGAGCGCATAGCCTGCAAGTTTGAAACACACAATGTTTTCCTCGTTCGTTCTTGATAGTTCTGTTCTGTGGAGCGTTAAGGAAGGAGGGTGCCATGTAACACATTAGAAGTAAACAGAGAGATTTATAACTGGAGCCAGGGTTTGTATCAGTAATAATAATAAGAGAATTGCGAACTGCATTTTCTCTGCAGACGAGCAGCGTAAACCAGAACTTTGGCCAGCCAAATTTGAAATATACTGTTCTTGTTAGAATCGAACCATGTTAGCTCACAGTATGTGAAGTGCAGTTTTTCGAGTCACGTGAGCCACTCTCTTGTTTGCCATACGGTGTATTGTTTCGTAACTGAAATGAATAGACAAGTTCTCATTCACCCGTCAATTCCCTGATTTTTCTGACTTCAAGAATAGTTTGTGAGCTAGATCTTTGACTGTGGCGTAAGCACCGCGTGATTAATGTATTACTAATTCTGATGTTCTACGTAAAACAACTGTATTCTCTGGACTTTAACTAGCAGAGATTAATATCAAATCTAAATTTTTTTGTTCATTCCCTCATCAAATTAAATTAATACACATGAAGTGATGTCTCGTATAGCGATGATAAAGGATCATATCCTTGCGCCTTCACCACTATAGTTGCTTAATTGAGAGCCATTTTTTTATGTTTTATGAACAGTTTCGAAAAAACAAAACCATTGGCATTATTGAAATAAGATTGTTTTCAGGAAAGTTTGCCGAGAACTTCAGAACAGCATTTGTTATGCCATGTATTCACACAATGTTCTACGGAAATGCTGTTTTTATCAGTTCTTAAAGCGAGATGTTGGAGTTATAGTCGAGTACATGTTTTGCTTAGTTGACGTAATCTGGAAAACGTTCATTGAATCAAATGTTAGTTTCGGTGATGAGAAGGTTGCGCATTACACGACAGTAAATTATTTCATATACCGAAATATGGGGTCACTATTCATATAACAAAGAGGACATCTTTCAGTGAGGCAATCTTATGTGGAACTTTTACATTCATTACTTTAATAAGCTTTTTTACATACCAACATTATGTAATGTGTGTGTGTGTGTCTGTGTGTGTGTGTGTGTGTGTGTGTGTGTGTGTGTGTGTGTATGTATGCATGTCTGCAGCAGTTAGGTCATTGTGTGTGGGCACTTAGGTCTCTGTACAGTGCATGTGTACTTGTGATGCAGAGGGGTGTAGTCAGTAATTTTGGCGTGAGTGAATGGGGGCAGTTGGTGAAAGAACTAACATAGATAAGTGTAAGTGAGTGAGAGTATGTGTGTAAGTGTGGGTAAGAGAAGGAGAGTGCGAAAGGGTGGATGAGAGGACTACATTACTGTAGTTAGTGTTTTGTGTGGAGGAAGGGGGGGGGGGGGGGGGGGGAAGGATAAAGCAGCTTCATCGTTTAGGTCATTGTTGTGTGTGTGTGAGAGAGAGGGGAGCGGTTGACGTGGGAGAGATACCTCAAACATTCTGTGTCAAATATATATATATATATATATATATATATATATATATATATCATCATTATGTCAAATTTGCTGTTAGTGCAAAATGTGGGCTCCATGGCTGTAGCATGGTACCGAGTACCTGTGTGATTGTACGACATTCCTAAATCCTTTACCGCAAAATGACTTCCTGACGTATTTCGTCACGAACTCGTCAATTTAAGATATTCTACGGTGCCCAAACGCTCTCGCGCAATACCATCAAATCTTGGTTCTGTATATGTGCGATATTCCGTCATGCTCTTACATGGCAAGAAGCTGGCAACTACATCGGTAGCAAGTACGGTCATTTCGAGTCAGTGTGGTGTAGTAACTTTGTTCAACTGGAATCTGCCCAGCGAGACCGGATTCTGTTTGTTTCCTGGGATTTATTTCCAAATCTCTGTGCAGTGTCGTATAGAGTTTTGGTATATGACACTGTGGCTGGAGATTCGTTTCTCCGATGGGAGTGTTAAAATCGGAGGCCCGATAATCAAGCATGGAGGTGTAGTCTACTTAGCTAGACTAAGGTTTCCAGTGGTTTCAGTACATCGTTGAAGGTGATGCTGGGACAGTTCGTTTGTAAAAGACTAGGCCGATTTCCTCTCACGTCCTGTCGTATCTGTAGAGAGCAGTTTATATGATGAAGCCAAGTTCCAACATTTCTCTTTCCCAGTAAAACACGCACACTAGAATCTGATTGTTCTGTAGTCTGAACAGGTACATACCATACAAGACATTGATTTTTTAAGAGGGAAAGATACCAACGTGTGAAAGGGAGAAATTCGTGTTGATTATATGACCTAACAACGACTCGGAAGTCTCAACACGGTCTTTCTTTCACTATCTCAAATTAAGTCATACGAAGTACATTCGTTAACTTGTTCTTTATGAACTACAGTCTTCCAATGAGCCAGAGGTTGTCACTTGCAGAAAACACGATGGAACCTAGGTCATGCTGCATATCCCTTCTCAAGGTTGCTTTACTGCTAAGTACTCGAACTTATATCCGTGATTGTAACTTGTTATAGTGCTGTCAAATGTCGTAACATTTTTCTGCGTAGCGAAGACAATTTAGTGCTTAATATTCAGTTAACGTCAGTTACTACAATACAAATATTACCCACGACAGGCTGGATAACAAAAAAAAAAATTTTAATAACAGTTTGCCCGTTCGCATTGTTTCTGTAATATCTGGTAAGGCAAATATTTTGTATTGAAAATGCAGATACACAGAGTATGACGAACTGTCATCTTTCAGTGGAGCATACATTAAGTTATGTTTGTGGGCATTGAAGAGTTTCCGCCCACGATGTCACCATTTCTACATTTTATTTCATATTTCACCTGCGCCCACGTAAGCAGAGGAGTTGGATTTCGCGTGAATAGAGACATCGCTAGTTTCTCTTTGTAATGTGGAGCTCACTATTTCAGTCTGAACATTTACGTCCGTCACGAGTTCGAATGTTTGTCATTTCTATCATCTTTACTACCCTCTATCAATCATGTCGCCTCCGACGACGATACGTGTACCTGAAAATTATAAACCTGAATAGTGTTTCGGAGTTCTGTCAGCTATCAAAATCAAAGTGCCACTGACGCTGACAAAATGGTTGTGTATATTGCAAGCATTAGTGGTCCTTTCACGTTTCTAGTATTGGTTTCGGTTCTGTTGAACTTTCGCCGTACAGTGCAACAATAATGGGTTTCATCAGTGAAAATGCCTTCGGCAGCTAATCGTACGTAGCTTACATATCAAATACATACATTTTCTAAATTTACAGTTATCTAAAGAGCCAGCCAATAATAGTCTCCAATATGTGAAAAACGTCTTCGCGTTTTGTGCTTTTGCAGAAAAGTTCTCCAGCCTCGTCGTAGATTGTGGTGCTGCCGGACATCATAGAAACATCACCTCAGTGACGTTATAGCCATTGGGTTCTGCTATCAGTCTCAAGAAGAACAGTAACTTCCACTCTCTATCTGCTGTACACCAGTGTGAGTGATGCATGAGCAGAGTCAAAGAAACAGTCACATTTCAGACTCGGCGTACACATACCATCTAACACAGCACGTTAACGACTGAAAGTACTTATCAGTGCCTCTCCTAACAGTGAGATTAGAACCGAAGTAGTACTCTGTCATAAAAATTTATGCAAATCTAGTTTTATGTTCTGGATGTGAGATAAAGCCCGGTGTATCACAAACAAGTCCTTGTGCGAAACATATTTACACCGACGTAACAGGAAATGCCGGTCTCGCTGAAGCTTACGTTCAAGTTTGCTTCGAAATAGCCGTCAGAGTTGTGTTTCAGCTGTTTGCTATGTATTTGCTAGTTTTATATGTACCATTGTTAACAAATAACGTAATAGCTACGGCGTCACTGTTGTGTGACGTCCTCAGTCACACTGCATGTAAACTGTTATCTCTGGGTGGCTCGTTTGGTGATCCGCCTGCACGTTGCTGCCTGCAGTGAGCACACCCAAACGAGACACGCAAATGCATTCCCTTTAGACGAGGGCTACAGCTATCGCTTTACGGAACCCCATTCAACGTGAAAGAAAGGGACCTGTAACAGAGGTTTGACGGCAGCCTGAAGTGCACCCAGCTGGGTCAGGTATCAGTCGCGGAACAGCGCGTTGGCAGGCTGACAAAAGCCGAGGGCGCAGAGGTCCTCCTCCCTCGCTCGTCATCCTGGCAATCCCAGCAGGTAGCTGCCCGCACCTGCCACTCCACTTGTTCTGCGCCATTTCAGCACACTCTGCCCACTTCACGCCAATGGCCAGAAACTGCCGTTGCCAACCAGCGATCGAAATAAGTGCGTATCAGTTTTTACACACGCACGCATCTTATTCTGCGGGCCTCTGGCAGACCTGCCAAACTTGCTGCCCTCCCACCACTTCCTCCTCCTCTACCATTCTGCAACTTTTTCTACGCTCGGATACGCGCGTACGAACGACACATCCATATGGGCACAAGTGGCAGGGCAAGATAAAAAAAAGACTGTTCAGTGAAATTTGACACAAGAAATATATGAGTTAAACGATTAGAAGTGATCGTCATTTTTAACTGTTTTCCGTCTTATCCTTTAGTTGCTTTAAATTCGTGGAGGTATGTGCCGTCTATGCAACTAAACAACACCTGATTCGGCTAACTGGAGCATGAAGACCAGCAAATACATCACCAGAAACACATATATGTGTTAGCAGCGCTGGAAATCGCCACTGATGATGCTTCCCAAATAAATGAAGCGAAACGCGTATGGCAACAAACAAACTGCCTTCATTTACTTGCATAGACGGCACATACCTCGACGAGATTGGAAGTGATATTAAAGATTTCCGATGCTTTGGAAAATGTCGGAGTTTCATTCACGCTAGAATAACAAAAAATACCTAACACATATGTAAGACCTGTTTCCAGTGATATTACGACCCAATATGGCAATGCAGCCGATGATCAGTGGCAGAGCAAACGTTTGTTTCCACGAGGTTTCAACTGTTTGACAAACTGAGAATTGTTATCTGCACTCACAACGACTAACAAGTCCCATAACACTATTGATCAGCCGCAGAAGGCTTAGTCTTGAATTCCTTTTTATTTACAACCAGGCCGCACCTATTGAAACCTAGGGACAGCAAAAGTATTGGATGGAACAGTAAGTATATTTGAAGTACGATCCGTCAAAGAAGTGACGGTGGTAGCTTGAACTAACAACTGTAAACAACATATGTGCATTCGACGACATAACCGAAATTCAAGGCTGTGCGACGTGATATTCCGAACATGTAGTAAGTGAGAGAACACATTAGACCGGATTTACAATTTAACTGTCAGTGCAACGTTGTGTATTGCACGTTCTCAAGAAAACTCTCTTCAAACAATGTTACATACTCATTTAAATCTATTTTCATCAGCTCACAGGGCAATTTTCAATCTGTGGCGCGAATAAAAACTTTCCCACGTCACTGAAATTAGGAGTGTACAGGTGCATACAGTAATGGGATAGTCAGTGTCCAAACATGCAATGAAAAACTTAAATACTAAAGATCTGTACAGTGTTACCTACCGTCAATAGCATTACACAGTATAAGTTACAGTCACGTATAAAACGTGTACTTTCAAGTACGTGCTACCTGTGTGAATCTTCGTCTACACATTACAGTTCGGGATCAAACTTCTCCTGCGGAGGCACTCTACACACTGCCGAATACACAGCGGATTTTTGTTCACAAATATATGCAAAGCTGAGGCCAGTGGTAACACCGGTTCCCGTCAGATCACCGAAGTTAAGCGCTGTCGATCTGGGCTAGCACTTGGGTGGGTGACCATCCGGTCTGTCGAGCGCTGTTGGCAAGCGAGGTGCACTCAACCCTTGTGAGGCAAACTGAGGAGCTACTTGACTGAGAAGTAGCGGCTCCGGTCTCGTAAACTGACATACGCCCGGGAGAGCGGTGTGCTGACCACATGCCCCTCCATCTCCGCATCCAGTGACGCCTGTGGGCCGAGGATGACACGGCGGCTGGTCGGTACCTTTGGGCCTGTACGATAGGAGTTGAACATTAGATAATGCAGAGAGTCCCAGATACATTAGAGAATCCAGAGAGTCCCAATTCATCGATATTTACGGAAAGATTCCAGGAACTAATATCTTACCATTTTCTTCGCAGATAGATAAAGTCCAGTTGTATGTGAGCATTGAGCATTTGTGACAATCATTCATAAAAACTTACGATCTGTAAGCCACATGCAGCAGCCTACTATGTACATTACAATAACGTTAGCGACACATTCATGAAGTGACTTAGAGACAAATTTATATCTTTGCATTCTACTCTATACGAAATAACCGAGACACCCTAAATTTTGAAAGTACAATGTTTCTGTTTTTCAGTAACTTTGCATCTCTCAAATTTTGCCTTTTTTCTGACTGGATGCCGCAGCTTTAATATTACCATGTAAGCTGATATAAACAAGTGGGTATGTGAGATCGTATTATAAATGTTTTCGTGAACATGTGCACCACGTACCGTTGCCTTTAGAGTTAAATACTGAACGTCTCATGTGTTCCTCACTAGGTGTACAAGACAACTGAAGACAAGTTGAAGATCAAATAAGGATTAATTGTCACAAACTCTTGTTGCTTGAAATGTAACTTTCTTTTAAACTGTACAGTTCTTTTAACAATCAGACATGTTGTATCAGGCGTATCCCAAGTGTTACCATTACTAGCGACTGTGATAACCGACGGGCGTTTCTGTGACACACTATCTCCGTGCGTAAGTAACAGGTGGCAAAAGATGAATAATTATTAAAATTATCTTAGCAAGTTTCTATCGTCTAAGTGGTAATCTTAAACACTGCCCAGCCACGTTAAAACGAACAACTGTCAAAAGTATGAATAACTAGCTTTTGCAGGGCGGACCGCTGTGAGTCATGCAGGAAGAGACTCAGTGAGATTCTGGAAGGTACTGACAGCAATGTGGAGCCACACCGACTCCAGTGTGGTGTGGGGAGCCATGCCGACTCCAGTGGCCTCGGTTGAGGATCCATGGCACGAACTGCCCAATCCAGTTGGTCCCACTTATTGTCGACTGGGTTTAAATTCGGGAAGTTTGGTTGCCAGGAGAATACAGTAAACTCACTCTGGCGCTCTTCGAACAACGCATGTACACTGCGAGCTGTGTGACACGTTGCATTGTCCTGCTGGTAGATGCCATCGTACCGAGGAAGAATAAACAAAATGTAGGCGTGGACATGGTCTCAAACCGTAGATACATGCTTGTGTTCATCCATTATGCCTTCCAGAACGTCGGGATCACCCAGGGAATGGCACAAAAACATTCCCCAGACCATAACGTCCCCACAACTGTTGCAGGATGTTTGTTTTCAGACGTTTCACGCTGTACACGCCAACGGTCATCTGCCTGATGGAGCATAAAACGTGAGTCATCTGGAAAGGCCACCCGTCGCCACTAAGTAGACGTGTAGTTGCGGTATTGGAGCTCAAATTCTAGTCTTCGCCGCCGATGAACAATAGTCAGCTTGGGTACATGAACCAGGAGCCTGCCGGGAAGGTCCATATGCAGCGACGTTCCCGGATCAGTCTTTGAGGAGACACTGTTGGTAGCACCTTGGTTCATCGGGTGATCAGTTGCTAAAGAGTTGAACGTGTTTTCGCCCGTACACATCTCCGCAGCCGTCGTTCACCCCTGTCAACTATGGCCCTTGGAGCATCTCGGTTGCCTCGGCGCCTGTTTTGGAGAGCGCGATTGTAACACACACGGTATAATACAGTTTACAGACTTAGCAGTTGTCGAAATGCTTCCACCCTTGGCCCGAAAACCAATTATCATGACCATTTGGACATCAAATAAATAGCTCCGTCTTTACATTAGGACAACGACTGCATTAAGCTTGGTGGTGCCGATGTTGCAGTTGTAGCCTGGCCGAAGGCACGCCTATTCTCAGACCTACTGGAATGACACAGTTTTAAATGTTTACTGAGGACACAACAGGTACAACATGTGTCCAGCACTGCGCCCAATGTGGGTAGCAGTCCCTAGATACGTCTACCCAGCTTCCCGCAGATGCACAATGCGATCTAGTTCAAACGGCTGAAACGGTTCCACACAAGTACGTACTCCGTAGGTAAGGCACGGTTGTTCCCTAGCATGAATGCACTCTTCACCTCTGAACTCACCATAGTCACTGCCTGATGTGTCAAAATAGAGGCCGCACAGGCAGGCCTCATGAGCACCACCGGATTACCCGTGACTGTGATAAATGGCCCGCTAATACTGCAACCCCTCAGTTTGCGCGCATTATAATACGGTGACGTTGAACTCAGTCATTGGCGATACTGCACTTTTTTTCGTGCGGTGTGTATTCGGATGAGTGTTACCAAGGGAAATAATAACATTTACTTCTGTGAATCCCGTCCAAGCAAAAAGTAATAGATTTAACGCCACATCGGCTCCATTTTTGTATGCTGATCCATAAGCATGTATTTCCACCTCAGACAAGTCTGAGGAACTTTGCGAAAATGAAACTTGCGTCCTTCACTTCAGATGACAGCAGTCGTAATTACGTGACCACGTAATCGGGCTCCCAATCAAAAGAAACAATGGGAAACGAAGTGTACGCTACCAACGTCTTTGACAGTGACCTCCACAGAGAAGTAGTAGAAAACAATACGGTCTAAGAAATCTAATACACGGCATCTCAGATAATACTAAACTGCGCGGTAGTCCTCGTCAGAACAAGAAAAGAGTTAGGCAGTTCTGTGTTTAACACACTATTGTATCATTGAGGAATGGTTCTCATATCACCAAAACTTAGGTTTCCTGTCCTTCGCTTTTCGGGTTAATTCCTTTGAAAGGGCAGACACTCTTGGCAGCTCTTGCTCAATCCGAACTTTTGCTCCGTATCTAATGACCTCATCGTCGATGCGATGTTAGCTCCTAATCTTCTTTCCCTTTCCCGGCTACAGGTCTCACAGTCTGGATCTATATACATTTTAGGTCACTATGTGTTGTTTTTATTCATTTATTGTGTAAAATGTTCGAGGGCATACGGCTGTTTTTAAAACTTTGTGGCACACTAGTATCAGCGAATTGAATTTTTTGACATTATCAGTTAGATACTGTGTGTATGCGCGCGCGCGCGCACCCGTGTGTGTGTGTGTGTGTGTGTGTTAGAGACACAAGGGAGAAGGGGGTGGTGCAGAGAGAGGGAACAGAAGACGTGCGTGGTTGCACTTCACGCTGCCTCTGCGCGGTAAACTAAGTGTTCTTATCACCTCATCTGCGTGTGGCTGAAATTACCGAAATGTGCCAGGCGAGGAGATGTCCGGTTTTTTTCCCGTCTGCTGCTAGCCTGTGGGAGATAAGATGCAGCACATGTGGTGTGCAATTAAGTTAAACGCTTCCTACAGCTGGCGCCTAACAGGGCGACTTACCTTCCGCTGTTGGCCTCTATTCAGAACGGCTTTTTTCGGTGACTTACCGCGCTCATATTAACTGTTGAAACAAGAAAGCGTGTGTGAATAGATGGCCAGAGTCAAATAACAGAAGCAGACAGTCTGTAACTAGAAAGGACTGCGATGACATTCTAGCGATACGTGTTATTGTGGTGATCATTTACTGCAACTTCAGTGGTTTCCGATCTCTCAATAAAGTATTGTATCGACTATGTTCAAGTGACGATGGCTCACGTTCATTCAAAGCTTGGCTTTTTCTGATTTATTTAAAAATTGTCGTCTTTTTTGAGATGATAAAGAACTTCAGTGGTAGACACATCTGTTGCTACTTTTTCGTGTTACTACTGAGACTATGACTGTTTATTACGGCTCAAAGATACCTTTGGGCAATAAGTGTTATTTATAAAAACATATCGTCGGCGGTGACTCAGTCTGCGTAATTTTTACTGACCTTTTTTTAGTCAGTCATTGACAAGTAAATTCATGTCATTCTGCAACTGTAGCAGTGTAACCGACAGTAGTAGCAGCTGCAGCTGCATGGGTCGTCACGTGACAGGACAGGTTTCAAATACTACATAATTATGAGACATGGTCAAAACATTTCCGTTTGAGGTCGTTGCCACAACGTAGTGCCACTCCGATGCGGGTATACAAGCACCGAAATGTGGGTACGGGATTACTGTGCCCTTCGTGTCTTGCCGACGTGCGTGTGGTAAATGCTGAAATTGTAGCGTCTAATTAGCAAATGCGCCCAAACAGGACCAACGTGCTGTTATTCCTTCCTTGGCTCTCTAACGACTGGCAGACATCCATTACAGAATGAACTCAGTGTATGGGGCGGCATCTCTCCCGAACCGTTACGGAATGGTGTGCCAAGTTCCGTGCTGGTCGCGATTCGACACAAGACACCGGTCGATCTGGCAGGCTAGCCTCATTTCAAGGAACAGGAACGTCGTGTCTCAATTGGTGAGGAACGGTAATCTCAATGCTGGAGAAATTATGGCGTGCAAGTAGGAAGCAACGTCCGGGAAAACTGCGACTAAGGATGCTGTTACAAAGGATACTGCACATCCCATATCGCAAACGTCGTATCGCACAAGTTACGCCAACCGACGTGGTATGATGTTACTTCATGATACTGCATATCCCCATATCGCATACGTCGTACCGCACAAGTTACGCCAACCGACTTGGAAGAAACTCGAGCCCTATAGTGCTGATCTCTGACCACGCGGTTATCACTCCTTCGGTTCCTTAAGAAAGATACTAAAGGATCGGCCACTCCTGTCGGACGAGGATGTGTGGCAGGAAGTTAACTACTTCTTCACGCAGCAGGACACAGTATTTTACCAAACTGATATCTTCATCCGGGTGAGTCGGTCAGATGATTGCCTCAATGCTCACAGCGATTTTTCCCGATTGGTATAACGATTTGCACTGTACGGTCTTTGAACGAAACCTTTTGATCGCCTCCTATATCTTCAGGTGCTCACAAGAACTCGAGGACTTGTAGGTATATGCAGTCCACGAGTACAGCAAAGAGGATCATAGCATCAAAGCATTAAATACTTTCCTGACAAACATACGTGTACTAAGCCACCATGTGATTGTCAGTAAGCCGAATTAAGAAGCAAAGAGTCTGTTTACCAACTGGAAGCGTAATCAATTTGTATTGTACATTCCTAAGTTATCAATAAACTGAGCAGTCGGAGCAACCCCTGTTGTTGGAGGGGTTAGCTCTATTCCTTGCCTTTGAATCTGCGTTACATCTACCTGAATATTCTGCAAATCGTACTTAAGTGCCTCGCAGAACATTCATAGAACCACCTTCAAATAATTCTCTTCTATTCCAATCTCGAACAGCGCACGGAAAAAACGAACACCTACATCTTTCCGTGCGAGCTCTGATTTCCCTTATTTTATAATGGTGATAGTTTCTCCCTATGAAGGTAGGTACCAACATTCGGAGGAGAAAGTTGGTGATCGAAATTTCGTGAGAAAATCCCGCCGCAACGAGAAACACCTTTGTTTTAATTATGTCCATCCCAAATCCTGTATCACGTCAGTGATATTTTCTCCCTTATTTCTCTATAATATAAAACGTGTTGCTCGTTTTTGAACTTTCTCCATGTATTACGTTGATCCTGTCCGGAAAAATAATTGGACCAAACTGCTGAGGTCATCGGCGCTACGGTCGCAGGTTCGAATCCTGCCTCGGTCATGGATGTGTGTGATGTCCTTAGGTTAGTTAGGTTTAAGTGGTTCTAAGTTCTAGGGGACTGATGACCTAAGATGTTAAGTCCCAGAGTGCTGAGAGCCATTTTTGAGGTCAGCTTAAACACTATTTAATCTGACTTAAACTAACTTCCGCTAAGGACGACACACACACCCACGCCCAAGGAAGGACTCGAACCTTCGACGGGGGAGAGACGCGCGGACCGTGACAAGACGCCCTAGACCGTGCGGCTGATGCTGTCTGGTAAGGATCCCAAACCGCGCAGCAGTACTCCAAAAAGAGGAAGGACAAGTGTGGTGTAGGCAGTCTCTTTAGTAGATCTGTTGCATCTTCTAAGTGTTCTGCCAATAAACACAGTGTTTGGTTCGCCTTCCCTACAACATTTTCTGTGTTATTTCCAATACAAGTTGTTCGTAAATGTACTTATTTGAATTTAAGGCCTTTAGATTTGACTGATTTATTGGGTAAAGGAAGTTTAATGGATTATTTTAAGCACTCATCTGAAGGACATCACATTTTGCGTTATTTATAGTCAGATGCCAATTTTGCACCTTACAGATATCTTTTTTAGATAGTTTTGAAATTTGTCTTGATGTTCTGATGATTTTGTCAGGTGATAAACGACGACATCATCTGCTCATAACCTAAGACGGTTGCTCATATTGTTTCCTAAATCGTTTATATAGATAAGGAACTGCAGAACATTGGGGAACGATAGAAATCACTTCCATTTTACTCGATGACTTTCCGTCAATTACTGCGAACTGTGACCTCTCTGAGAGGAAATCACAAATCCAATCACGTAACTGATACGATATTCCATAAGCACGAAATTTGACTACAAGCCGCTTGTGAGGTACAGTGTCAAAAGGCTTCTAGAAATCTAGAAATACGGAATAAATTTGAAATCCCATGTCAATATCACTAAACGCTTTGTGTGAGTAAATAGCTAGTATTACTGTCCGCAAAATACATGTCCAATAAAAAATGAGGGGGAACTATTTCTCGACGTTCGTGTCACAACTTCATATGCCTTATTCAGAAGAGCACATGAGCCGTTCTAATAACAGATTTCTTAACCTGGAATTTACCTCTTTTCAGCATTACACCGCATATAACCCAGTTCGTCAGTTTTATAAACAAATCAAGTCAGAGCATTTAAAGGTATAAGCACACATCAGAGACGAGCTGTATTACATAACAATAATAATAATTAATATTACTATTGCTATTATTATTATTATAAAATCTGGTCCGTATTCTATCATTCAATCATTGTACTGAAATATATGAGTAGATATGATATTAGTGTCTACAAAACTCTGTCAGTCAAAAGTAATAAGCTTAGAAAGTTAGTATATGTTAACAAAAACTTAGTTTTCAAGATCAAAGTGGTTTTTATCATAGAATAATATAGAAAGACAGCAAGCTTACAAAGTCAGAAAGTGGGAAATGTACCATAGGACGAACACCTACCATTTTACATAGTTTTGAAAAGCTATACAGCATAGGCTCTAGAAAAAGAGGTTCATTTAAGTCACGAGAAGGTACTCCTACTTTAACCAGAAACAGCTAATATCTCACTTGCAACACACTAGAAATGTTCATCAAAAACATCTTAATCTGGGGAAAAAAGGAAAAGAAACCCCCAGACATGAAACGTCAATTACAATCCATTATTTACGTGGTGTTCAGCGTGTCGGCAGTTGTAAAGTGAGAGCGTAAACAACGTTAAATGATGGTTTATAAGCCGATTCTCACATCCATAACCTTCGAAGATGCCAGGATGCATAGGGCAGAGGCACTCTTCGTCTGACCCGTCTTAGGAATTTTTTGTCGCTCTAGGTCACAATTTACATCGGCGCAGCCGCGCCGCCGCTGCGTTTAATTCTCTGTTCGTTGCTTAGACTGGACAGTCTGGTTTTATTTTTATTTTTTTTCTCCGCCCTACTTGCGTGCGGATAATTATCCTGACCCAGGGGAACGGGTTATCCGTTACGTTTTGTCATTGGACGGAGAAAATTAGGGCATCCGAGAGTAAAAAGATGACCAACCTTGCTCCGTGTACAAAACGCTTTGGTGTTCATTAGCTTTGCGCATCCTTGGTGCATACTGAGACGCCATTAATGTCCTCAGAGTAAGTTAGCTACGGCGGTATGACAAAGGAGAACGGCAGGCCAGGTCAGTTCCTCAGAGCTACATCTGTGCTCTCCATATTGACATATTCCACCGTGATGTAACAAATTTCCAGAAACTAAGTATAGGAACAAAAAAAAAAAAAAAAAATACGGAATGCCGATCAAAAGGAAGATGTCTCTATAGAAATTTGTAACTCTAAGATTATGTGCACTTTATACGTGAACTGCTGAAGCAGAATCCTCTCGCAACACCAAGTCAGATACGTTTTTTAGCACACTGACTCACATTCACGAGGACGATGGTTCAAATCCGCATCCGGCCATTCTGGCTTCCGTGATTTCACTAAATCGCGTAAGGCAAATGCCAGGATGATTCTTGCATGGTACGGTCGATTTTCTCCTCCACCCTTCCCTAATCTGAGCTTGAGCTCCGTCTCCAGTGACCTCGTTGTCGACGGGACGTTAAACGCTGAGCGTTCCGTCGTCCTTACACCAGACACAGGCGAAAACTATAGAACATATTACGACGCGGTCACACACGCAACATGATCACACTTAAAGCGACCAAGCCACCCGTGCGACGAAAAACTTTAGATGCGTATTAAACTGCTTTGTTTATCTGCACAGATTCTCCCACTGACACCGTAAGGATGTTACTTACTGCACAGTGTCACGAAGCCTTTAGAAAAAAAGCAGTAATATATTTTGGTTGCAACATTCAACTGAGGCGGTTAGCTATCGAAACCCAATGTTCTGTTCTCAAGGAGAGATACAAGCACATCCGACATAAAACTAGTGGCACCCTGGAGATATCGCGCTACTGAAATGCAACGTTCAGCAGTACCTGTGATTATTGTAGATCCCGTAAAGCTACCAAACTACATGGAAATCGATTGCTATGTTTCGTCTGTTGTTCCCAAATAATTCCAGACACATTCTAAGAGCTCAAAATCTGGGAATGTAGTGGGCCATGGGAAATGGGGTGGGATGCTGAGGTGTTCGTCAAACTAAGAACGTCTCCTTGCAGCCCCGTGAACGCGGCTGTGTTGATCATGGAAGAGAGGAGTGTCCACAGGCTTTCATGATGAAGATCTGGAAGAAAGGGCCGCACTTGGTCTCCCTCAATACTGAAATAAACATTCTGGTTCATTAAACGTGCTGGCAGATTAAAACTGTGTGCCGGACCGAGACCCGAACTGGGGATCTTTGCCGCGTGAAAGGCAAAATCCTGAGTTCGAGTCTCGGTCAAGAATACAGTTTTAATCCGCTAGAAAGTTTTGTATTAGCGTACACTCCGCCGCACGTTGAGAAATTCTTTCTGGAAACGTTGCCCAGATTGTGGCTAAGCCACGTCTCCACAGTATCCTTTCTTCCAGGAATGCTAGTCCTGCAAGTTTCGTAGGAGTACTTCTGTGTATTACGGAAGGTAGAGGATGAGGTACTGGCGAAAATCAAGCTGTGAAACCGAGTCGTGAGTCGTGCTTGTGTAGCTCAGTCGGTGGAGCACTTACCCGCGAAAGACAAAGAATAGGAGTTCGAGACTCGGTCCGGCATACAGTTTCAATCTGCCAAAAGTTTCATATCATCACGCACGCCGCAACGGAGTGAAAACTTTCTTCAGGATTTTGGTTCCACCGGTACACACGACGCCTTGCATTGTTTGAAAAGAGTCAAAATCTCGAGTCTTCGCAAAGTTTGCTCGGAAACTGGTTGAGAACGACTTACATTCACGGGCAGCGCCAGTTGCTGTTGGATTTGTAGCCGATTATCATCGACACTCTTCTCCGCTGCGTGTGGGTTAGGGTCGTTGTGCGACCACTGTTGTTACGGTATGTTGCATAGTTGCGAGTGATACATCACTCATTGAAGATACATTGGACCATCTGCACTTATGCTCCGATAAATTGGCCAACTTTATTCACGGTGCGATCGAGAGCACGTCCAAAGGTGATAGCCCCCTTTCCCATTCGGTGAGTTCTATAAGTCGATCTATCTTACACGGCTGTTTTCACATAGCCGTTCTGCAGATATATACAAATCCACTGTCGTTAATGATATCGGCAGAGGAGGGTTAAATAACCACCTGGTACCACATCTACTTCATTTGCAGCGTTTCAGATTGACCAGTAAACTCTTTTAAGGACGTGACAAATATTATGCATGATGAACTTTTATCAGTTACGACATCAAAGCGCATGTTAGAAAGTTGATGCTGCTGTGTGCTTTTAACCGATATGTTTTTGTGAATGCTGAAGCTTGTTTCATGCAACATCCCGTGTTTTTTGAACGTTGTTTGTGACATTACAGCTATGCGTCGCTAAGAGATATTATTTCATTTTCTTCCCGTATTTGCTGGTTGGTTTATCGAGAGTACTGGACGTGTGGGCTTGGAAGGAAAGCTTTGTATTTCTCACACTGGGTAGGTGTACTCCTGGTGTGGTGAGTGAATCTTCTTAGGAGAGCCTCCGCAGGGAGGCGGGCACTTTTCGCAGACGTGACGCTGTGCCCTGCTTTGTACCGTTCTGGACACAGCCGGTTCCTAGCCTAGATGAGGACAGGGGATGCCTTGCCACCATCGCCATACCCAGAGAGTAATTATGCGTGAGTTTTTGCTTTTCTGTATTAACAACAAAGGTTGAGCTGCAGTGGGAGCGCCCAGCCAGCTTGAGAAACACTGTTGCTTTCGCTCCAAACTTTGGGCATCCAATCAAATTGAGTCGCCCTGCCACTGTGTTTGGCGCAAGAGGCCGACAAATAAAGGAAACGCTGCTCTAGGCAAGTGCCAACGTCGGGTTCTTTTTTTAATATTGAGGTTTGAACACCGAGAGTGAGAAGTTTCTATTGTGTTCGCATGTTTCTTCTTGAGATAAGCCATACTGTCGTCCATTTTCCTCTCTCAGTAGTTTTTCGAAAGCTCAGGATGGAGAACCAAGTTTCAGTAGCACTCAGGTTCTGGCCGCTGTGCGGTAGGTCCCCTGGCCACTGTCTGGTGATAGTGGGTGCACGATTTACCGATGTTTGGGAAATATAAGTTCCGCAATCTGCAGTAGCGCGATCTCTACTCTGGTCCACTCGTTACTTACTTGTTCTGATATGTAACCTGAGTTGCCGATTTGATTGTAAATTGTGATTTTGTCTCATTAATGTTGAATTCATTACCTGGCCAGATAAGGCTAACTCGTTGGGTTTGTTTCAAACAGTCTTCCATAAAATTTGTCACCTCCTCGCATTTTTGACGTCATTTTATGTCAATTCATCCCAGATTTGTAGAAAACGTTGCTGTCTGTTAAGTACTTGACTGTTGTATCCAATAATAGGAGGAGCTACACGATCCTTTAAACTGTTTTACAGCTTTTCCATGGTTAGGCAATCCAATAATCGTGTTATTCTCATTGAAACTGAACGATCATTCTCTTATTATTCTCTAAAGATAACGATCATTTCATCCCTTATCTTGTCTGATTATAAGCCTGTTTATTGACTAGGACGAGGTGTGCCCCTACGGTATGACTATTTGACTAACAGCCATGCAGTAGTATGACGTTATGACGTAATAAGCAACAACATTTTAGAGCAGCTTCATGCCGTAATACACGTCCGGGGCCACCGCCCACGCCGGTCCTACGGTGAAACGTAGCGCCTAATACACTCGGCGCGCCACCACTTAGTGGACAGCACCGCAGAAGCGGTACTCGGGGCACGCACTGTTGCGCCTCGGTGTGAAAGCTGTAAATGGCCGTCAGGAGGATCAGAAGCCCGGTTACGTCGAGTTCCGGCGGCGGGGCCACGCCCTTCGCGCGGACCTTTGAAGTTGTAGCAGGTGGCGCTCCATTTGCAGCGCCACGATGACTAATCAGCGTTATGAGTCCTGTCTCGCTAGCACTCCCAGAGTGCATTGAAGAAAGGGGGTGGTGATATTTTTACATCGAATAACAAGGAAAGCGTCACCATCCACGTATCAGTTGAATTCTCTACTTGTACAGAGTTGGCCATTAACAATGCAACACCAGGAAGATACGAAATAACGAAATTTTATTTTTTGTTTATATACAGAAAGTTAAAATTCCAAATTGTCAGTTTAATAAGTAATGGGTGCAAAATACTAACACTAATTCTTTGCAGAAGAATGAAAAAACTGATAGAACTGATAGAAGTCGACCTCGGGAAAGATCAGTAAGGATTGCGGAGAACACGCGAGGCAATACTGTCCCTGCGACTCTTCTTAGAAGGAGGTAAACCTACGCTTATAACATCTATAGACTTAGAAAAAGTTTTTGATAATGCTGACTGGAACAGTCTTCTTTAAATTCCAAAAGTGGCAAAGGAATAATACAGGGAGCGAAAGGCTATTCATAATTTGTACACAAAATCAGATGGCAGTTATAAGAGTCGAGGGGCAAGAAAGGGAAGTAGTGGCTGAGAAGGGAGTGAGACAGGGTTGTAGCATATCCCCGATGTTCTTCAATCTGTGTATTGAGCAAGCAGTAAAGGAAACAAAAGAAAAATTTGGAGTAGGTATTAAAATCCATGGAGAAGAAATAAAAACTTTGAGATTTCCCGACGACAGTGTAATTCTGCCAGAGACAGCAAAGGACATGGAAGAGCAGCTGAACAGAATGGAAGTGTTCTTGAAAGAAGGATAAAAGATGAACATCAACAAAAGCAGAACAAATGTAATAGAATATAGTCGAGTTAAATCAGGTGATGCCAAGGGAATTAGATCAGGAAAGGAGACCCTTAAAGCAGTAGATGAGTTTTGCTATTTGGGGAGCAAAATAACTGATGAGGGCCGAAGTACAGAGGCTATAAAATGTATACTGGCAAAGGCAGGAAAAGCATTTCTGAAGAAGGGGAAATCGTTAACGTTGAATATAGATTCAAGTGTCTGAAAGTCTCTTCTGAAGGTATTTGTATGAAGTGTAGCCGTGTAGACGATACAAGAGACCGTGGACAAGTAAACAAAGCCTGTACCATGACTTCCTAGTAATCAGGCCTGCTCTTCTTGTTTCCTTGCAGGAAATAAAGAATGTACATGTAAATAAACAGGACATTACGTGTAAATAAGCTGGATAACATTAATGCTACAGAAAGCGGTATACAAGTTTACTTCCATATCTGCTGAAGCTGGCCTCTCAAACCCCAGGTTTTCCCTTCCTCAAACTGTCCAGTAGAGCATTGTCTATGTTCTGTAACATTTTGGCACGCTCTTACGGAAACACCTTGTATGACGGGGAGTCAAATGAATATGAGACAGATGTAAAAAAATTATTTCATGAGTAATCGCCATAACTGTTAATGCCCTTATCCTGTTAATGCCCTTATCCCTCTGTGAGACAATACTGTCAGTACCCTGATGGAAAGATGTTTGCAGTTGCTTACGGAACCGCAAATTCGAAATAATAAACAGCTTACTTGCTTTTTTCCCAAGTGTCTCGTTTCCATTTGACTGCTCCTTATAGATTCATAGCAAGCTGATGTTCATCATTCCAACTAGAAATTATATTTAAGTCATATCGCATTCTACAGTCACACAACGACGACACCTTAGGGGCCAGCCGGTGTGGTCGAGTCTGGAATCGTGCGAATACTACGGTCGCAGGTTCGAATCTTGCCTCGAGCATGGATGTGTGTGATTTCCTTAAGTTAGTTAGGTTTAAGTAGTTCTAAGTTCTATGGGACGGATGACCTTAGATGTTAAGTTCCATATTGCTCAGAGCCATTTGAACCATTTGAAGGCCTTAGCGTACACTAAAGCGTCATCAGCAAACAGCCGCAAGTTGCTGCTCGCCCTGTCCGTCTGATTATTTAGGTATGTACCAAATGAGGGCCGTGCTACCACACTTCCCTGCCTCTGATGAACAATCGTCGTGGAAATGGTTCAAATGGCTCTGAGCACTATGGGACTTAACATCTGAGGTCATCAGTCCCCTAGAAAAATGGTAATGGCTCTGAGAACTATGGGACTGAACTTCTGAGGATATTAGTCCCCTATAACTTAGAACTACTGAAACATAACTAAGCTAAGGGCATCACACACATCAATGCCCGAGGCAGGATTCGAACCTACGACCGTAGCAGTCTCTCAGTTCCGGACTGAAGTGCCTTGAACCGCTCGGTCACAACGGCCTGCTAATCGCCCTCGAAAACAACGTACTAGCTTGTGTTACTTAAGAAGTATTCGAGCCACTCACATATTAGGGAAATAAACAGCACATGATCGGACCTTTATTTTAGTGTTGATTTTCTACATCACGTGTTTAAGCTGCAACATAGTTATAGCTTTTTTTTCCTTCCATTACTTCGTTATAGTCCAAATTTTTTTTTATCTTATATGTCCGTCTTCTCTAAAAGTATCTTAGTATTATCCCCAGATACGTATATGATTTTGACGTGCTCAAGATGTGCATCGCTAACCTAATAATCAGACACTGTAGAGTCATTGCTCTTTATTACACAGACACATTTTCCGTTTCAAAAGACTGATCTGTACAATGTTTCGTCGTTTGTGTCGGCGACCACTTAGTCTCCAAAACGACACTTCCACGAAAGGCGGCGTTAGCGCCGTTCCAAACCGCAAACGGCGACGTGTCAGGAGCGGAGAGATAACTTCAGACAGAGCGGAGAGCCGACTCTCGTAAACACGTTGTTATTAGGCGTTTCGCCGAAGTCTTCGATACCTCCCCTCCTTTTGCCCTCCGGTCGCGCTTTCGACACACACACACACACACACACGCGCGCACGCACACACGAGTGAACGGAGAAAAGGGAGGTCCGATCTGATTCCGGGCCTTCCCGCACGCCTAAGCGACTTTCTAACGGCAAGCTGTATGACATGATTTGGTTGTAGGACCTTCGGCAATAAAACTGCGAAACGTGAGGCGTCAGGAACACCGCACATTACTGTTGGAATGTTGGCCTGTTAAGAGGCGGCATTTTCTCACAGCGTATTGCGACTTAAATTGCTTTACGTACCTGGGGTGATATACGACCTGAAGGCCCCCGCATAGAGAAGATATAAACAGACCGCGGAATTACCGATCACGCACGAGGAGTCACGTGAGTGTCAGCGCACGCGGAATCGCCCACACTTAGGAACGCGTGAGCAGGAGTAAAGCAGTTGTTCCGATACTACGGCGCGTATAACACAGAGGGCGATATTACCTCATCTGAGCATTTTGCGGGAGACTTTTCGAGCCAAACGGAGGCGCACGCAAAGTGTTTCGTGACGTCACCGCTGCAAGCACCGGAAGAACCAGCACCCGCCTAGCGATAAAACTTACGCGCACTCGGTAAACACGATTTGCATAACGCTGCCAGAACGTTATCGGCCGCCAGGAACAGGAGTGAGTGAGCACTAAATTTTAAAAATAGTCGTCAGTCACTACCAGTAAATGCAGTGCCACTAGCAGCGTACATCGTGCGTAATGTTTTCTGCTTGATAGAAAAAAAAATGCCAGTTGCAAGAAGGACTTTTACACTGAGGGTTTCGTACAAACTTATTTATGGGTGTAGACCGTTTATTCATGCCGGGAATAGAGAATGTCGACAATTTTTGCCTGTAGTCGACATTGATACTGGCAAGATATCGGTCCCAGGAATTTCAAGACTTTCCCGAGAACTGCGAACTTCTAGCATGCTGGAATTGCAGTGGGTCAGCAACTTCTGTTAATCAGTACAACGAAAACCCGCCAAAGCTGCAAAATTAACTTTTTTTATTCACTCGATGACTATTTTCGGGGCAGACCCATTTTCAGATCATCGTATCGTTGACAGAAATGTTATTTTCGACTTCGGATAACAAATGACAAAGGAAAAAAAATTTGGTTTGATATAATTACAAGTTAACAGTTTTGAGAACTTTTTTCTTTACTTGTACTGTGAAACTATCCTTTTGTGCTGTGAAACTATCCTTGTGTACTGCGATACTATCCTTCTTGACAAATTTCATGATCCTACGTCATCGGGAATTATCCTATAGATTTTAGTGAGTGAGTTAGTGTCAAAATATGTGACATGGAAGGCCCAATCTTTTGATTGCATTGACTTAGAAGCTTAACTGTTTTAAACCACAACTGGACCGTAGACCTCAGCATGTGACATAAATTTCAACTTGATACACATAACTGTTACTGAGAAAAAAGCATCTTAGACAGTCTGATAACAAATGACCAAACTAATCGTGTGATGTGATTAATAATAAATTAACAATATTCGGACCTGTTTTTTTCCTTTCGCTGTACTGTGAAGCCTTGCTTCTTGAGATATTTCACGATTCTAGATAAAATTGGGAGTGCTCTGTAAGTTTTGATGAGTGAGTATTGGAGTATCAAAATATGTGATTTAATGGCCGTATCTTTTGATTGCATTGACTTAGAAGTTTCAATTGTTTACATCGCCAAGGGGCCTTAATACTTAGTATGAGACACAAATTTCAAAGGTTGATAGTCGGAGATACACACATACAGACAACGAAGTCACAATAAAAGATTATTTATTCGTCACACGACAGGTTTCGGGCTTGAGCCCATCCTCAGGGGTTTATACATTTATGTAGATGTTTATATTGCTGGAGATCACTAGATACAAAGAAAATTCTTCGCTGGTGACTAAACAGATACAAGTGGAAACAATTGTAAATGGCAAGGCAGCATTTGTCGAAAATATATCTGTACTTACATAAAGATGTAGCATCCTTATTGTAATTATCCTGTGTCGACCGTTTTCCTACTCTGTTACGCATCTGCTATCACTTTCGCGTCCATGTTTCAGTTTTTAAAATTTAGCTGCATATTTAAACAGTGATCTCCAGCAATATAAACACGTACATGAATGTATAAATGCCTGAGAATGGGCACAAGCCCTAAACCGGTCATGTGACGAATAAATAATCTTTACTGGTGACTGGTAGCGGAAATTTTTCTACACCCTATAAAGGAACAGTCGCGGAGTTCAACAGTATCCACTATGGATAAAATTCTGAGTAATCTTCCAGCTTGGTAACTAGCGCGCGGAGCGTTACGCTATACGAGCTGGTCCGTTATTGGACTTCGTTGCGCTGTTTGCAGTAAACGATAACATGACGTAAAAACATACAAAATGAGCAGTAACATATTGATTTTGTAATGTAGACGTAAAGTGCATTTAAAAACTGAGCCACCTTAATTATCGCTGAGGAGGAGTTAATTTTCGTCATCAATAAAACATTGTCCCTCTTATGCGATGCGCACGAAGTTTAGTTGTAAAAAGTGCTACAGGGAAAGTTTTCCATTTCACGTTACGAACTAACTTCCTACATTTCGTGACAATAGTTCCGAAACCTTATGTTGCAAAATCTAAGAAGCGACGTATTGTAGTAGACAGAATCAATCTGTTACGTGCCTAATGGTTCAAATGGCTCTGAGCACTATGGGACTTAACATCTGTGGTCATCAGTCCCCTAGAACTTAGAACTACTTAAACCTAACTAACTTAAGGACATCACACACATCCATGCCCAAGGCAGGATTCGAACCTGCTACCGTAGCAGTCGCGTGGTTCCGGACTGAGCACCTAGAACGACTAGACCACCGATGCCGGCGTACGTGCCTAATATTTTTCTGTACAGAGAGAATCAGAATTCCACCGACAAAAATTCAGAAGTTGTTTATTGATATTTTCTGAGTATTTTGATATAAGAGACCAACGGTCGCCTGTGACCAAATACACAGTAATTGCATTTCGTTTGATTTCTTATCCCTCTTTCTTTTTGTACCTGTATTGGACTAAAAATATCTACACAATAGTCGAAAAGTCGATGGTATGGGACGTGTGTCTTGCTTGAAATCAAATTTGTTCCAGTCATTCACAGCACAAAAACTGTAATTTCGTCCTCAAAATTGCATCCACTGCTTGTCGGTTCCGTGTCGCTTTTGCATTTCCGTCAGCGTTCATCGTACGTTTACACTGACACACGCAGTATGGATGGTTTTACTGGTGAGGTGTTTGTCGATATCCATGTCTCGAATGGGCTCATTGAAATGCAACAGCAGAGCCGCACAGCAATTCTTTTGCCGAGCACTTTCCGCAGCGATTACAGTCGCATCGTACTTTTGTATCTGAGGGTTGTTGCATTGCTCTTTGTTTTACCCCGTACATTTTGGCGGTTGCATATGACAGGCTCACTGATGTGACGGCATTCAAACATAAACAAATCCAGTTGTTGTACTAAATCGAATAATAATTACCCTGAAACGAGTCACTAGAGACCACGAGCACAATGCACCAGTATTCAAAAAATATCGCAGAACAAACTTCGACATTTTGTCCCTGAAGTTCAGTTTCACCCTGAGTACAGTCATACTGTCACTCCGACAATAAAATTTTTAACTTTGAAAGTAATGACAAAAAGCAACAAAATGTTGTTAGAATTTCGATTGTTGCAGAAAAGAAACGAAACTTACTACTTTAGTGCCGGTATCAAACAGAAGGCAAACAAGCGCTCCAAGAGCGAAAATATTTGACTGAAGTGGTTTACATCGCGTTTTACTACCTGTAATTACCGTCCAGATTTTATTTACGCAGCTCGTATCGCGCTGCACGGAAACCTATCGAGGCAGCAGCTGTGACGATGTGGAGCGATATTCTCGTTTACATTATCTCCAGATCCGTCCGGCACGCGTGCTACTAGGAAGGAAACGCCCCTCCGCCGAGCTGTGCACAGGAAATGTGCAGAAAAACAGATGGCGTGCAGCCGCGCATGCGCAGTTGAGTACCAGCGAGAACACCGTGCGCCGAAGCGTCGTCGGTAGGTGCGTGGCCATATATACGCACCCGGGCGCCAGTTGGCGGCGCATTCGTGACGTCACAGGTCCGGGGGAATTGAGCGATCAAGATGGCACGGTCCGCTGGCGGCATTTGTTGGTGGGGCCTGCGCCATTAGAGGCTGTCTGGTTTTCATGGCAGTGGTGACGAGTAACTCTCGCAAATTTCGCTTAGAACGAGCTCGCGAACGTCCTGGAGATGATAACTTCTCAGTCGAAGTAGAAGGCGCGAATTCTACTCTTTAAGGTTGGCTGGATGTGTGTCTCAGCACAGCACGAGATCCAGAAGCCACGTACAGATTAACAGCGAGGGCGCGAACGGTTTCAGCTCAGTGAATAACGTCAGTTTTGCCACTTTCACATGATGACTTTTCACAAACCTTAAAACACATTCAGTTGCGTTTGAAAAACTTGGCTCTTTGACGTCTAAGAAATAAGTCGACAAATATTTTGCTGCACTCAAATGGCAGCAGTCGATGGATATCCGACAACTACTTCACTTCTTTCAACGTAATTAATCCCTCAAGAATGTTTCACGTTTAAGGTGTCAAAATTAGGGGTACCTCTCGATTATACAAGAACACATTATTCACTTCTACTACATCTACTCAACGGAGAAAAACACTTGAATGCCGCTTAGTTTAGCAGTTGTTTATTTTTGTGTTTTGTGTTATTAACCCTCTGTCTTCCATTACTGACAACGATTTTGTTGTTCATAATGGAAGAAATGTAAACAGCAAAGAATTTATAACCATTAAAGAAATAAACTGCTAATACTAAATATACAGAAAATTACTTAGATATATAATGGTTCAAATGGCTCTGAGCACTATGGGACTCAACATATGTGGTCATCAGTCCCCTATAACTTACAACTACTTAAACCTAACTAACCTAAGGACATCACACACATCCGTGCCCGAGGCAGGATTCGAACCTGCGACCGTAGCAGTCACGCGGTTCCGGACTGAGCGCCTTAACCGCGAGACCACCGCGGCCGGCACTTAGATATATAACAATGAGACACTAAAATAAATAACTGGCACATCAATGTATAGTTGGGCGCAATTTAACAAAATTTGAATGGATAATCAGGCAAATTCCAACTTGTTTAGGAGATCGTCGAGCAGTTAAAACCAGAAAATTTGACCAAGACTGCAACCCGTGCCTCCCATAAATGGCTGTTGAGTGATCGGAGTAAGGCAAGTGCATATCCACGTCCAGTAGAACTCTGCCTAGGGAAGCACTATGGTGTTGACAGTTCGGATCTCCCGCTAGAGGATGGTACCTACCGTGCCGGAAAAACTGCATCACTCTGAAGACAAGGTAATTTTATTGACAAGAGAGGTGCCAGCTAGTTAATTATTGTTGGAGAGTACATCATAAATTCAGACCAAGTGAAACGCACACTCCACAGTGAAGGGTGCCCCAAACACTCGCGTCAATACACAGTGCACCCCCCCCCCCCTCTCCCCTCTAGCGGCAACGCAGGCGTGTACTCTCACATGTAAACGGTAATAAAGGTGCCGAACGGCATCCTGCGAAAGATTTTTCGAAGCAGCTCGGGCCGTTTGTAGCTGTTTTGCAATTTTTTTTGTTTTTCCTTTAATTTATTGACTTTCAGTAGTGAACATAGAGAATATCAATAGTGTGTTGTGAAATATGACGACACGAACGTAAGGACAACAAAACACGCAGTCCCCGAGTGGAGAAATCTCTGACCCGGCCGGGAATCGAAGCGGAAACCCTTCGGTTACCAACCAGCCACTCTGACCGCGCGGCTACTGAGGCGGACAGTGGCAATTGTTAATGGAACGAGTGAATCCCCCGTTCATCATGTCTCATATCTGTTCAGCTGCTGGGATAGGTGGTGATCTTGCTCCCTAGGGCAGCTCTACACCACAAACAGCACGGTGCTTCACAGCGGCCGTATGTGGACATGCATTGTCATGGTGAAAAAGCACATTGACTTCGTGTCGGCAAAATGGCAATAGCAAGGGGATAACAGCCGGTGCAATGCAGCAGGCACTGGTTACTTTACTCTTTAGAAGCACCAAATTTGGACGGAAGTTGTAATTGATGGCTTCCAACACCATGAAGTCTGAGGTAGGACATGTATGTTGAGAGCGAATGCACTGCAAGCCCAGTGCATGGGAGACAAGCACATTACCACCCAGCGAAGCAGGCGGACTCTGCTTGCTCTACTCTCTCCCTTGTGACAGCTTTAGCCCTTTAAGAGTAGCAACTTTCCACGCTGCGTTACAAGCACAGCCCGCCATGAGTGTGATCCTAGTGCCTCAACCCTTGAGAGAGCCCAGCTCTGTATTTCTGGCAGACGTGCAACAAGATCCTCGGAAAGCGCTACCGGCGTTGCTGCACCTCGGTCGTATTAATGTTACGAGCTCGCTTTCGGATGTGGTTCTCAGAAGGCAGTGGTCTCCATCAGCTAAGCGGGGCAGTAAATGAGGAGTAGCGACGGTGGCGCCAGGCGGCCAATGGGATAATTAAGCGAGCGCCCGGCGCGTAAATCAGGCGCCGGCGGCTCTTCCTACCTGCTCCTGGCCGGCGCTAACAAATATTACTGGCGCGCCACTCGCCATCGCCTTATGCATACCGGGCAGCTTTCTCACGCAGCCGGCCGCCGCCACCGCAAGTTTTTCTCTGTTAAAGCCGCGTGTGCGTATAGCTGCAATTTGTCCGAAATAGTTGCAGGCTTCTCTCACTGACTGAGAGTCGTAATGAAGTCAGGCTCGTCGCCGTATCTCACTCCTTTGATTTCGTCTGCTTATTGTTCACGTATCTACCAAACGGAGTTCCGAAAAAAGGGTGCCCTTCTCTCGTGGGGTAATGAGTTCAAACCACTTCTATGTTAGGTCATATAAGTTGTGTATCAGCTAGAAAACACTAAATTTGTTACACGTTTAAATAATTTTGTTGTTTAGTTATGGTCAGTGGGTTTATATGCTGTCTTAATATCACAAGTTGATGCTTATGTGGCTCCTCGCTTTTGCATTGCAGTTGACAATTTTGCTTCATTTCGAATTTCTTTCCCACTTTTTCAGCCATCCATGCAAACTGTAGCTTCTAAGACGCATAGTGTCACTGTTAACGTCTTACGAGATATACAGTTGTTCCGTGCAACGTGTAAACAGTGATATTGTGCTTGTTAGAAAGCAGAGTTTGTATAGATCTTGAAGAACTGGAAACGAATACAAATGACAAACTGAAACAAAATATCAGCTATACAGCAAGCTAGAGAGCTACATAAACATCAGAATGTGTAGTAAAATAAAAAATGAATCCAATAACGACCATGAAATTTCACCGAAACATGGATGGGCGTTCAAAAACAATTGTGTTTTCTCAAGGCAGAACCATATTTCCATAATCCTATATTTGAAAGCGAACATGGAGAAAACATAAGCTTCAACCACAAGTCGAACATCTCATTGTTCTTTGCGATTACTGGCTCGAACATAACGTCCATCATTAGCTAGCGGCTGTACATAAAGAGAATCTACACAGCATTTCTTCACCACTGAATACTCATAAGACTGCGACCAGTCACATATGAACTACTTTCCTATTTTCTCACAAAGATCGCGCTCGTGCTACGCTGTAACACATACGACCAGCAACCAGTACAAATATGTGTGACAGACGTTCTGTTTTAAATAAAATGTAGTACTTACAAAATCTAATACAATAATTAGATTTGAATGGCGAATTGAAACTTCCTCAGGAACTTAAACAGTGTGCCGGACACGACACGAAACCCATAATCCTGTCATTCGTGGCCACTACCCTTACCGCCTGAGCTACCAAGCCGCAGCGCACGAGCCGCAATTATAGTTTCAGTCTCGTCAGTACACTTCTCCTGCTTTCCAAATTGCGTAAAAGCTCCTTTGTTGGACTAACATTTCTGGAAGAAAGGACATCGCATAGAAATGGCTAAAGCACACCGTAGGCGGTTGTTTCCAGAATTAATCTTCCTCTAGTTTAAGCAAGATGTACCACTGTTAATTGCAATTTCACTTGTCCAATGCCTTCCCCTTCTAAGAGAGTGTGAGAAAATTTATTCTTAATAATTCAGATCAAATTGTACTACTAGTTACGATAACATCTCTTAATAAATTTATATCAGTTTTTGTTGCTCAGTTGCATTATTTTCACCATTATCGACGATATATATTGTTATCTCTTGTACTCTATTCCTAAAGCCTCACCCAATCACTGTATATCTTTACCCTGTAACATTTCTTTGTGCTGTAGTTTCACGTTCAAACACACTGTGATACTACGAGGTAGTGGCGTTCAAATGCGAGTGCAAATAGTTCCCGATCGATAGCTTATGTTAAAGTATTTCGTGACTATGTCGCTGAAAGCAGATCATACAGTGAAAACTAAATCAAAACGATATTTTGTTGACATTTAGTGCACGACCCATATAATTGTCCTATTGTTTTTGCCTTGAGTTTATCTACAATTGCGTTCGTAATGTTTTTATTGCAGGCTATCGTTGCGCTCAAAAAGTTGCTACAACTAAAGACGAGTGAGTTGCCTCATTACCGTACTACACTACCCCATGGCGAATGTTTTCTTCGACTGCGGTATCGGTAAGGAACAATAAAATTATTTAAATAAGTAATCAGTTCACTGGTTGGTAGCGATTTCACAAGTAGACTTAAGTTACAGCCTTGACACCACCATCACGCCATTTGTCCATAAAATAGCTTCAGTCCTGTTTCTCCCCGTTTCTCCAAAAACAAAACAAAAAAAATACAAAAAATAAAATGAAATAAAATAAAAATATTCAATTTCTAGTGGCTGAGGCGTTCTAAACACGTCGTTCACAATGGAAAACACCACCATAATACAGAAATAAAAAATTATAGAGAAATAAGTAGACTGACTGGGTACATTGCAACGCAACAAGTCTTAATATTTTGATTTACTCAAGGCTAAAAGTTTGGAATACTAATGCGATTTCGACAGTCGTGAATCAATTATCTGTCCAAAACCTTATATGTTTAAATACCGTCTCTAATCCTATACCGTCTTATTGCAGCCCTTCTTGCAACCCTGTCTTACGTTATTATTACTGTTACTATTGCCCAGTTCGCAAAGCGTAAAGTGCAATGCCCTAGTTTGTCAGACAGGCAGTGAGTCAGATCCTGATGGAATACGATTCATCCCTTGTTACACAGATCAGCATAAGTGCGACGTCCCACATTTTTATAAACTGTTGGGATAGTTCCCTATCTTTGCCTATGGAACACTACACGGAGACAGTTAAAAAATTTGTACAGTACACAAAAAATAAAAGTAGGCAATAAACGGACAGATTGTGCACATGGCACATGGGTCACTCCTTCTCACTCTCTTCTAAAAACGGACTGAAGCCGACGATCGAAAAGTTGAGAGGTAAAGTAATTGGGTTGGGAATTTGCTATTATTAGTAGTCCCTACGGGACAAACTCTGAATGTAAAGTAGATTATGATTATTGTTTACCACTGAACCCCTCTTGCAGAAAGAGAATTTATTCACTAAGGTAACATCGACTGCAGCACCTGGTGGAATCTATCTTATACGAAACTAATACAGCAAAGAAAAGTTATCTCTCAAGACAAAATTCATCAAGCATTACGACACAGTAAGGGATGGATTCCCCATCTCAAGTTGGATTTCGCTGGGTAGAGTGTCTGGCGAGGAAAAACTGTTGACCATACTGGACAAAGCTAAATTATCAAAAAATGCTCTCTCCGTCAGGAAAAAGCAAGTGTGATATGATAATATTAAACAATAGCCTTACGCCTCACGGTAGTACCTCCTAAACAAACGTTTATAGCAAAATAAACTAGTGCATGGCTACTATGTTTTTTTACGAGTTCAAGTTGGCAAAGTCACTGAATTTGTGTTTGCTCATTGTCGACGAGGTACCTCAGAAACGTTTTAAACTACAGTGGTCAAAATAAATGTTGCACATTACCGAAACTTTAATATTGAACGTTTTGATCCAGAAATACGGTTTGTTTGTGGCGTAATTCTAACTGAAACAGTCCAAGTTTCTACTGTGAGGGGACAGTTTGTGCAGTCTATTGCAAACACGTCACTTGTAAGCATTGCACTACTTTGTGATGTGCGTTACGAGGAGAGATGAGTTGTTTCAGGATGGTACGGACAACGATTAGGTACGAGCAGAGGCTCCGTGTAGTGATTCTAATAGAGCGAGGACTGTGCAAGAGAATGACGAAGCGAACGTGTCTGTCAGTCAAGTGTGTCTCTAGAACCTGGAACAAGTTTCTAGCGAAGGGATCAGTTGAGGAGCGTCACAGAAGTAGCCGCGGAAGGAAGACAACAGGTGTTCAGGGCCGATATCTGCTTATAATAGCAAGCAGAAACCCTCAACGCAATGCTACACGTCTATGACAGGAGTTCCCAACAGCTACAGGAATGGAAGTAGCAACACGAACGGTAAGAAATAGGCTCCACAAGCAGGGATTATGTGCCAGAAGATCTCTCGAAGCTCGTCCTCTAAATGAGGTTTGGAGAAGGCTTCGTATCGCATGGACACGCAACCACTCTTTGTGGGCTAGACAGCAGTGGGTCACAAAGCTATTTTCTGAAGAGACCCTTGTCAATCTCCACCCTGGCAATACTGATATTCGTGCGTGGAGGCAACGAAGACAACGCTTGCACCCTAACTGTGTCGTAGACCGCCATCCTTATCAAAGCGGTTCAGTCGTATTTTGGGGTGGAATCACGTACGGCCGCACGTCATCCCATTGTGCCAATACAAGAGAGGAAGAATGGTACGAAGTATCGGTACGAAATCCTTACGCACCTCATGGCTCCATTTGGTGAACTTACAGGAGTGAAATGCATGCTGACAGCCGATAATGCACGCCCTCATCGTTACAGTCTTGTGAAAGCTTGCTAATGGACTACAGAACCGGTCGGATTGAATTTCCCGCACAATCGCCAGGTCTCAACTGCATTGAGAACACGTGGTCCACTTTAAAATCGCCCTGTCCCACCACAGGCCTTCTAGGGCATCACAGAGGCTGCTTTGGAGAGTTAGGACAATTTGGGAAATATAACGCTAAAGCGCATTGCAAAGAGCCTGCAATTACAAGGAGGGTCAATTGGTTCATAAACAATTGTGTTATGCAAAATGACAGTGAGAGAAAAGTGTAATGATTCCAGTGGAATCTTTTATAAGTTTTTTTTGTGTTTATCAAGTGGAATGCGTTTATCTCCTACAGTTTTGTTTATTATGACTGTAACTGACAGAACAAAATCGATTTTCTGTCCTATTATGTCTAGTATTGACAACAAAGCAATATGCAACATTTTTGACCGCTTTAGTACTTTTGGAAACAGCATACGAAAAGAACACAAAAAGTATAGCTTCGTACAACAGCTGGTATACTAACTAATTACAATCAAAGGGGCATTTTATCTCGCTGAACTTTTCCCAGTAAGGCGGTAAAATGTTTGAAATATGCCAACGCCCGCACGATAAACTTGTTCGCTGGTCGTTTTAGCATACGAGGCTGCCAGGGACACGACTGGCAATGCGTGTCAAAGCGTGTGGTGCCCGTGACGAAATCATTAGTCAGCGTCGCATGCGGGCTCGGGTTTCCAGCTCCACCCAGACATGCCCTCGTTCCGAATACAATAGGCATTTGAAATGTAACTGGTATCATTCAGGAAGAATAAAAGAACTAAATGGCCCGAGACATTCATGAAGACGTTCTGTTTCTGAATAATGCAGTGACAAATCATTTAGGAGCCGCATATCATTTCAAACGCCCCAAAGAATTGTCACAGCATGCGCACAGAAATAGAAGACAGGCTTATCTTTTATTGGAGATATCCTGCCTCAGAAACACTTGCAAGACATTACACCCTGATAAAAATATTATAAACTGAAAGTTGTTTTGAAACCAGCGCCAACTCCTCATTGCCACTGACTTCCATTATTGCAGTTTTTCAGTCCAGCTGCGCACAGTTCTGTACAGGCCTTTCATAATACTTATAAATACATGATAAGGATTATTACAGAATGTATACAGTTTGATGTTTTTGTGATGTCATCATTACGTGTATGGCAGCGAAAAGAGAAATTAGGTGCTATTTTATAGATGTCAATCCTTTTTTTTTCCCTCCTTATTAAAGGTATTGTCCTGTGTAGATATATACTCGTCTAAATGGATGTTCCTTTACCGGGGTTTCGAGATATTACAAGATCAGTTAATTAATAACAATGTTTGGAGTTAATACTTTTTTTCGATTTGAATCGTAATTTCGAGTAAAAGTTATTCGACTTACAGGTATACTATTTTTCGAATACAAATGTTCCTCTAAGAATTATGTTATGGTTCTGGCGAGCTCTCTCTCTCTCTCTCTCTCTCTCTCTCTCTCTCTCTCTCTCTCTCTCTCTCTCTCTCTAAAAATAAAAATAAAATAAAATAAAGAAAGATGCATCCAACAGCATCTCAGAGCACGTTAAATATATTGTGGGTAAAGCAGAGGTTGGTTGGTTGGCTAGTTTGGGAGAGGGGAGCAAACAACGAGATGACGGTCCCATAGGGCTAGGGAAGGATGGGGCAGGAAGTCGGCCGTGCTGTTTCAGACTTTCAAAGGAACCATCCCGGCATTTGCCTGAAGCGATTTAGAGAAATCACGGAAAACCTAATGCAGAAGAATTCAATAGTAAATTAAAGAACGTCATAGATCGGCAATAATCCACTGGTGAATACCTTCATAAGCATGCTTAAAATTAACGTATTACGATATAGCACAAAATTATTACTACGTATAATACTACCTACGTAATACTACCACAAACAGTCATTTCACAACCGCTGCTTCATAAGAGACCGCTCTACTATTTTTCCACGGATTACGATTTACAACCAGAAACAATCATGTTGCTCCTGCATATTTACCACTGAATCGATCTCAAAGCCCTCTCCCCACCCTCTACTACCCGCTTTGCTGACGCATTAGGTCGTCCATCTCGGTCTTTTCTTAGCTCATGGTCTGTGCAAAGAACGTCCTTTGGTTGTTAATTTTCACAACAGTCATAATTACGTCATCCACTCCAGCCTGTTTCATGATACATTTCTTTCGTGTAATTCACATCATGCGTCTCTCCAATGCTCGCATTTTGCGTTTTAACAGTCCACGTTTCATTACTGTAGCACAAAATTGGTAATACACACTAACTGTAATCTTTAAGTGTGGTATTGTTTAAAAATTAGTCCTTCACTTGTACTGTATTACGTATAATAAACATCTGACTACGTTCCACATTCCAGAGTCTTTCCTGTGCCGTATGCATGAAACGTAATTCGTGTAACATAATTGTGATGGTCTAGAGAACTCGGATTTCTGCTCCAACTTGCACAGCTAACGACACGGCGCCGAACGAAAAGTATAGATATTTTATTCTTGATTAGTATCGAGAGGATAATATAGTATTCATAAAAGTATCGGTACCTTAATCTACCGACACACTGATAAAAATATTAGAGTAGATCAGTAAACCCACACCCCCAGTTCTCTAAAGAAGAGAACAGCCATGTATAAATCGTCGTATCTCCGGAACTATATGCCGTACAATGAATTTTGCACGTGGATTTAGTGGTATGTATGGACACAGTCTGCAAAATGAATAGTGAACAGAGTTAGTAGTAAGGGAGTACTAATTTAAAACTTTATGCCTGATGCCGCAGTTTTACTGTACGAAAAGGGGAAATGTAGTAAGCTATTCTGTGGGAGGTATCAGCGATAAGAATTTTCTTAAAGGTTTGAAATTATGTGTAAAGTTTGTTGCAGTCGCTAAATGCTCTCATTCTCAAATACGGCACGAATGTAGTCCGGGTGATATGCGCGCCATGAGTTACGCTTCTTCAAGACATACACACAATTTAAAAATGCAATACTTTCTTAACTGTTTTAAACACTTAACATTATAACCCTTAATAAGCAGATTATGAAAGCATTTCAAATTTTTAAATTCGGCTGGTAACTGTATGAAATACTGAAAATCAAATTTTTTGCTGTCTGTGGGGACCATTAGATAGACAACTTGCAACTGGTTCCACGACCCGAGTTAGCCGTTCAGTAATATAGACGCGCTCTACCGGACCCAATATAACCATTAGGTTTTTAAAATCACTTTATCTCAAAACCAATATTTTACCCAGTTGTTCCGCTGTTGATCTGTTGTAAGACGTTCACAAAGTGCTGCCTTCGCTTGAAAAGAAAAACTCACAAGGCACTCGTTGGCTAGATTTTAGAACTGAGAGAACACGGTTATCGTGCCGTATCATTGCTCTAGATGGTTAACCTACAATGGGGACTCAGGTCTTGTAAAAAAAGGCTTATTTCACCTTTTTCATCAGCCAGAGCAGGTTTGAAATATGCGATTGCTCCGTCTCTTTTCTTTTGTCTACTGGGTGCTAATATCTTAACGATGACTCCGAAAATCATACACAGTTTCAAGAGGATAATCTCTGTCTGGTGGGCTGCTGTTGGTGTTAGCGCGTTCGACTGTTGGAAGTGATGGATGACCCCTGTGGCCAGTAATGCAGGTAAACAAAAGGAGCGCAATATTTCAGGATGATTGGATATTATACCTGCTGTAAAATACTGATATGAGCAAAATTATCGATGGGAAAGTATCGCGTAAAACGTATCCGCGTCTACCTCTACATCCATACTCCACAAGCCACCATACAGTGTGTAGCGGAGGTATCCCACTTTCCTGTTCCAGCCGTAAACAGAGTGAGGAACAAAAGACTGTCTATATGCCTGTCTATAAGCCATAATTTCTCGTATCTTATCTTCGTTGTCCTTGGGCGAAATGTTTGTTGGCGACAGTAGAATCGTCTTGCTAAAAATGCTGGTTCTATAAATTTCCTCAATAGTGTTACTGGAAAAGATCGTCCCATTCCAGGGAGGGATTACTATTTGTGTTCCCGAAGAAATTCCGTAGCACCTGCGCATTATTCGAACCTAACGGTAACGAATAAAGGAGCCCGTCTCTGAATTGCTTCGATCTCTTTCTTTAATCCGACCTGCTACGGATCCAAAACACTTGAGCACGACCCAAGAATAGGTCGCACTAGCGTCCTATATGTGGCCTCCTTTAAAGATGAACCACACTTTCCCAAAATTCTCCTAATAAACCGAGGTCTTCCATTCGCCTTCTCTACCAGTATCCTCACATGATCGTCCCATCACGTGTCGCTTTGGAACTTTACATCCAGATATTTAAACGACGTGACTGTGTCGTGCAGGAGATTACTAATGTTGTATTCAAACATTACGGACTTGTTTTTCCTACTCTGCCACATCAACTTATATCTTTCTACATTTACATCTGCAATTCATCATACCAACTAGAACTTTTGTCTACGGCATCTCGTATCCTCCTATAGTCATTCTACTTCGACACCTTCCCATGCCCTACAGCATCGTCAGTAGACAACCACAGACAGCTGCCCACACTGTCCGCCACATAACTTGCCTATACAGAGAACAAGAGCGATCCTATTACACTTCTCTGGGGCAGTCCTGACGATACTCTTGTCTCTGATGCACACTCACCGTGGCCGGCCACCGTGGCCGAGCAGTTCTAGGTGCTCAGTCCGGAACCGGGCTACTGCAACGGTCGCAGGTTCCAATCCTGCCTCGGGTATGGATGTGTGTGATGTCCTTAGGATAGTTAGGTTTAAGCAGTTCTAAGTCTAGGGGACTGATGACCTCAGATGTTAAGTCCCATAGTGCTTAGAGCCATTTGAAGAACACTGACCGTCGAGGGCAAGATAATGGATCCTACTGCGTAAGAAGTTTTCCAGCCACACACGTATGTGGGAACGTATTCCCTAGATGACGTTCCGGACACCAAACAGTATTGATATTTTTCTCTCGTTACATGCAGCGTACGGATCTAACCTTTAACGTCCGTTTCGTTACTAAAGCAGGTAAGTCGGTTTGGTAGCAATCATATGGGTATAGGAAAGCAAAAGATAACTGTGATGCACGATTATGTAATGTCGGATGGTTGTTTAAGAGTCTCTCTCTCTCTCATACACACACATACATATACATACGCGCTGCACCCCCCCCCCCCCCCCCCCAACAAACTCGCGCGCACAAGAAACCGGTAGTGTGCAGGCTATACGAAGGGGATGGCGTGAGCAGACGCTGGCAAACCGCTCCGCACCCTTCTATTGCAGAATACAACCAGCTATCGCGCTGGCGTGCGACTCTGAAAATGAAATGATAAAAATTTAAAAAAAAGAGGCGAGAAGAAAGGAGGAGGAGTGTCTTGCGCTGTGCTGTGTCGGACACAATGGCAGCCCGGCCGGTATGAAAACATTTGTGAGGGCAGAGCGCAGCTGCGGGGGCGTGCCCGGAACAAGTCGTATTTCATGCGCCCTCATTGTGCCTCCTACCCTTCCTTCTCCCTGCTCCTCCCCTCCCAGGATCCCGCCCCTCCCCCCTCACATGCGTGTGCGTGAGTGCGTGCGAGTATCGCGAGGGTGACGATCAGGCGCGTCGCCATATGGTCGGCGCGACTCGTTATGACGTGGGCCATAATCTACTTATGTCGTTGTCGCACGGGCCGTCTGGGCTGTCTCAGACGCCGAACGCCGTAACAGTATGACGATAGCGATAGGTTTCGATGCACAGCAGGGCACGTCGTTGCAAAAGCTAGACAAAACAGAAAAAAAGTGCACGTTCCGGATTAAGTCCCGCGAAATCTTGAGTAGAATGCATTGGTGCCTACTTGCCCAGTACTGTGGTGTCACTCCAGTCTCAAGTAGACATGGTAAGTGCCGTGACAGTTGACAGTAGGGTGAATCAGACAATAACGAGTTTTTAGATACTGTTTGTGTGGCTAATTTAATGCATGATAGCGGTTCTGCTTTGTTGTTTGGAAAAATAAGATGGTAGCAGCCCAGAAGGTAGATTTATAACACCTTGAACGCGTGTAATGACGTATATCGGTTTCAAACAAAAACTACTACCGATATTATCCGAAATCGTTGGCTACAAAATTTCCGCTGCCTGGTTCCACTTTTCTAAATGGCTCTGCTACTACCTTAATAATATAGTCACCGACATCAATTTTTTTTTGTGGACAAATTTTCACGTTTTTAGTGAACGGTCACTTTTCTACAGGCTGCCAGTGCCATGCGCTAAAAATGAGTCCCTCTTTAATGCAGTTATCTCATAAACTATTGTCTGCAGAAAAAAGTAATTAGGGCTTTCTGCAGACGTCTTGAGGAGCTATTCGGAATTGAGATCATAATTTTTTTTTGCAAAATGGCAAACAGCTTTTTTACAAAATTGTAATTTCCCCGAATAATACTTTTTTTCTTTTTCTGCGAAATGCTGTAGAACTATTCAAATTTTGTACAGAGAACTCTTGAGCGAAAACATCTATCAAGAAAAAAAAAGTACATTTTTCGAACGTCAACTTCACCAGACTCACAATATTGTGCTAGAATCCCCATACGATTGATGCACCGGTATTCCAAAATGGAAGTAGCTCCGTTGTCGAGTGGTCGGCGATTTGAAGATGCACAGGAAACTCGGAATATGGACGTTCCACGTTACCGAAATGATTTTACACTTAAGTATTACCGGGAGATAACAATGCATGTCGTATTCCATCGGCTTCTGACATCTTCGTATCCATCACTCTCGAGAGACCAGAAAATGAAAAATGAAGTAAATAAACAGATGCCACGTGAGGTACAAGATGTGTTAATCGAATCATCATCCGACATCGAGCCTTCTGAAAGCAATAATGACACAATCTACGAATGCGACTATGATTTCTATTGAAAAATGCAAAATATCGTGTAAAACATTTCAGTTCGGCCATATCAACTTCTGATTTCTTATCAGTGACCTCACAATACTTCATATCCGAAGTTTTATTTCATTCCACCATATTTATGATATCTGATGCACCAAATTGTATCCGCCATTTTGGTTGGTTGATATGGGGGAGGGAACCAGACAGAGTGGTCATCGGTCCCGTCGGATTAGGGGAGGAAGTCGGCTGTACCCTTTCAAAGGAATCATTCCAGCATTTGCCTGAAGCGATTTAGGGAAATCACGGAAAACTTAAATCAGAATGGCCGGGACTCGGGTTTGAACCGTCTTCCTGTCGAATGCTAACCACTACGCCACCTCGCTAGGTTGCCATTTTGAATTTTGCGATTCCGCCATCGAATTCGTATAATCAGCGACCCAAAGAATCTAAAAAGTACACACTTTCGCAGGTTTTTATTTCAGTTTTTCTGTTGTGCCCGGGTTTTGGAGCGAGTTGGTCCACTGGGCGGCTCCCAGATTGATGTCGTGTTCCTTGGATTCGAGAGAGCTTTGGATACAGCCCCACACTGCCGCCTTGTTAATAAAACGCGAGCGTACGGAATATCAGAACAGCTAGGTAACTGGACTGAAGAGTTCCTAACGAAGGGAACACAGCATGTCAATTTTAACGAAGAGAAATTTTAAGATGTAAGAGTAACTTCATACGCATCCCAAGGGAGTGTTATAGGACAATCACTTTTTCACTATGTAACTTATATGAATGATCTGATGGATAACGTTGGAAGTTCCATTAGCCTTTCACGCCTGATGCTGTTATGAGAGCAGTCGCAATTCTACTCTGAATTGGTATGATATAGGACTAGCACTTTATACAGGGTGTTTCAAAAATGACCGGTATATTTGAAACGGCAATAAAAACTAAACGAGCAGCGATAGAAATACACCGTTTGTTGCAATATGCTTGGGACAACAGTACATTTTCAGGCGGACAAACTTTCGAAATTACAGTAGTTACAATTTTCAACAACAGATAGCGCTGCAAGTGATGTGAAAGATATAGAAGACAACGCAGTCTGTGGGTGCGCCATTCTGTACGCCGTCTTTCTGCTGTAAGCGTGTGCTGTTCACAATGTGCTAGTGTGCTGTGGACAACATGGTTTGTTCCTTAGAACAGAGGATTTTTCTGCTGTTGGAATTCCACTACCTAGAACACAGTGTTGTTGCAACAAGACGAAGTTTTCAACGGAGGTTTAATGTAACCAAAGGACCGAAAAGCGATACAATAAAGGACCTCTTTGAAAAATTTCAACGGACTGGGAACGTGACGGATGAACGTGCTGGAAAGGTAGGGCGACCGCGTGCGGCAACCACAGAGGGCAACGCGCAGCTAGTGCAGCAGGTGATCCAACAGCGGCCTCGGGTTTCCGTTCGCCGTGTTGCAGCTGCGGTCCAAATGACGCCAACGTCCACGTATCGTCTCATGCGCCAGAGTTTACACCTCTATCCATACAAAATTCAAATGCGGCAACCCCTCAGCGCCGCTACCATTGCTGCACGAGAGACATTCGCTAACGATATAGTGCACAGGATTGATGACGGCGATATGCATGTGGGCAGCATTTGGTTTGCTGACGAAGCTTATTTTTACCTTGACGGCTTCGTCAATAAACAGAACTGGCGCATATGGGGAACCGAAAAGCTCCATGTTGCAATCCCATCGTCCCTGCATCCTCAAAAAGTACTGGTCTGGGCCGCCATTTCTTCCGAAGGAATCATTGGCCCATTTTTCAGATCCGAAACGATTACTGCATCACGCTATCTGGACATTCTTCGTGAATTTGTGGCGGTACAAACTGCCTTAGACGACATTGCGAACACCTCGTGGTTTATGTAAGATGGTGCCCGACCACATCGCGCGGCCGACGTCTTTATTTTCCTGAATGAATATTTCGATGATCGTGTGACTGCTTTGGGCTATCCGAAACATACAGGAGGCGGGGTGGATTGGCCTCCCTATTCGCCAGACATGAACCCCTGTGACTTCTTTCTGTGGGGACACTTGAAAGATCAGGTGTACCTCCAGAATCCAGAAACAATTGAACAGCTGAAGCAGTACATCTCATCTGCATGTGAAGCCATTCCGCCAAAGGTTTCGGGTAATTTTATTCAGAGACTACGCTACATTATTGCTGCGCATGGTGGATATGTGGAAAATATCGTACTATAGAGTTTCCCAGACCGCAGCGCCATCTGTTGTTGACAATTGTATCTACTGTAATTTCGAAAGTTTGTCTGCTTGAAAATGACTGTTGTCCCCAGCATATTGCAACAAACGGTGTATTTCTATCGCTGCTCGTTTAGTTTGTATTGCCGTTTCAAATATACCGGTCATTTTTGAAACACCCTGTATCACTAGTGGGGAAGGTGAATGGACGGCTTAGATTTCTTGGGGAGTCTCTGCAATACTGTTGTGTATCTTTAAAGAAGCCTTATACATTATGCTAGAACGACCAGTTCGAGAGATCCGCGCCAGTGTTGTTTGAAGTCCTTTGCATGTAGGAATGACAGAAGACATCAAACGGAATCAGAGACGCACTGCTAGGACTAAAAGAGGCCAGTGCAGTCTGTACTGAGCTGTAACGCGTACTTTTAGAATGATCACAAGGTAATCTTTGGTAGAAATACAAAACATTGTTCGATAATTTTTGCGAATCTATTCTGGCTGTATTTGGCTAGCACTCACAATAATACGTACATATTTTTCATTAATAAAATTTCATCGACATTCTGTATTTCGGTTTCTTAGTAGCCTATACAGTGCCAGCAAGGAATCTGAAAGAGCAATTGATCGGAGTGGGTAGCGTTTCGAAAGGAGACTGTAAGGTGAATATCAATAGTGCTAAAACGTGAGTAATGGAAAGCAGCCGAATTAATCAGGTGGCTTTGCCAGTATTAGATTACGAAATGAGACATTAGAAGTTGAGTTCCACTATTTGGAAAGCAAAATAGCTGACAATATCCAAAGTAGACACGATATAAAATGCAGGCTGGCTTTTCTGAAAAGTATCCTTTTGTTAACGTTGGATGCAGTGTTCGGAAGAGTTTTGTGAAGGTCACTGTATGGAGTGGAGCCGTGCACGGAAGTGAAACGTGGGCGATAGATAAGCAGATCAGGCAAGAAGAGAACAGAAGCTTTTGAAATGTAGTGCTACAGAAAGATGTTGAGAATTAAATGGGTAGATCCAATAACTAATGGAGGTAATAAGTCTAATTGGAAGAAGACGATATTTAAAGTACAACTTGACTGAAAGAAGCGCTCGGTTGATGGGCCACATTCTGAGGCATAAAGGAATGGAAGGAAGTGGGGAAAGGAGGGCGATAAAGTAGTAAAGCGAGGCCAAGGGATGAAAAGAGTAAAAATCAAATGGCTCTGAGCACTATGGGACTTAACGTCTGAGGTCATCAGTCCCCTAGAACTTAGAACTACTTAAACCTAACTAACCTAAGAACATCACTTAAACCTAACTAACCTAAGAACATCACACACATCCATACCAGAGGCAGGATTCGAACCTGCGACCGTAACGGTCGCGCGGTTCCAGACTGAAGCGCCTAGAACCGCTCGACCACTCCGGCCGGCCCACTCCTACATGTAGACTGGTTTCTCATCGGTACGAAATCTATTAGCAGGACTTTGCAACGTCCCACACAGCTCGCAGTGTACGTGCGCGGTTCGGAGAGCACCAAAATCAGTTTATCGTATTCCCCTGGCCACCACACTTCCGGGATTTAAACCCAATCGAAAATCTGTAGGACCACCTCAATCGGGCAGTTGGCTCCTTGGATCGGTTAATCAGGCTTTAGATAGGGCGGTGTATGTGTAACAAGCGACAGGTGTACCCGACGGGAGGCCCCAGCCACACGACATTTCCATTTCCAGTCCTCTGTAGTCACACTTAAGGGCAAGAGTGGCGGATGACAGTCGAAACAGGGCAGGACGCACAGTAAATACTTCACCTACATTGTCCGTCCGAATCCACCGTAAATTATCAGACATTAATGTCACATCAGACCAAAGTAATCAATTACGATAGGGACGCCTGATACGGGTAGCCGTTAATTCCACGGCCCGTCAGTCACAAAATGCGGCGTCCGGATCTCCGATAGAGCAGACAGACTTATCGATGTATGTAAATGCGCCTTAATTACCGAGCGCATTAATTTAATTGTCGCACGGTATGATTAGTGTCAGCCGGAGCGCGGTTGCCGGCGCTAATAACTGTGATTTCGGCGTTCGCGTCGCGTTACGCGCACAGCGACGAGCAGTTTTTGCTGCGCGGCTCCGGGCCTGGCGTTTCAAAACGCCGACGCTATATTTCTTTAATTGTCCGTATCTTCTGCATCTGTCGAGTGGGAGTCGCCCGGCGTATCCTTGACTTTACGAAGAGACTTCATGTCCTACTCATCTGCGCTCTAGTCTGGACTGCGTCACCGAACTGGGGAATCATTGCTCTCGTAATTACTCTAATCCGAAGCCACAGCAGCGTGGCTACGAGCACGGATAGCGAACATAACACCTATAGTTCTCATAGGGGGTTTGCATACGTTAATCAACGTACCGTTTCATAAATGGTTCGCAGCATCGAAACAAGGCTGCGACAACTGAAAGTACGTAGACGCAGGAATGTTTATGAAGCGAGGGGCTATCAATAAGTAAGGCAATACATTTTTTCTCTGAAAATCGATAGGTTTTATATAGGATTTTTTCAATATAATTTCCGTCGAATGCGACGGACTAACGCCATCTTACTGGGTATGCCTGTATGCCCGCGCGGCACCATTCTACTGATCGACATCGGAGCCAACGTCATTGCTGCATCAATAATCACCCCACCGTCCTCGTACTGCTTCCCGTGGAGTGCTTCGTTCATTTGGCCAAACAGATGGAAGTCGGAAAGTGCGAGATCTGGGCTCAAACGTTTGTGTGTCCCTCCTGATGGACGCGTGTGTCAATGTTACCACCAGAGGAGTCCAGTTGTGCGGTAAGATGTTTGTGACTCTTCGATCGCCTCGAATGAAAGTGTTTCAACATTGCAGCAGTCACAGCTGCGGGCGGACGGCCGTGGTTGAGCTGTCTGGATGTCTGCGGAGGGATGGCATCCCACTGCTCGTGAAGAGCCTAAACCAAAGGAGGCAGTGATGCTGGAATCTGGCTGGGGCCTGAAGCGAAGACGGCTTTCCTACTCATCCCAAAGGTGTCACATTCGGTTGAAATCAGAACTCTGCACAGGCCACTCCATTTCAGGAATGTTATTATCTACAAACCGCTGCCTCATGTGCGCCGCTTTATAAGATGGTGCATTATCATGCTGATATAAACAGTCATCGTCTCCGAACTGTTCGCAGTACACAAGACTTTAAAATGTACACATATCACTCTGCATTTGGAGTTTTCTCAGGCTCAGTTAGGGGACCACACCTCAACCGCCAAAAACACACCCATACCGTAATACCACTTTCTCAGTACTTAATTGCTGGGATCGCCAAATTTCCCACCATTCTATCGGATTCTCATACGGTAGAGTAATTAACTGTAACAAATAATTGCTTTCCATTCGTCCAGTAGCCAGTGGCGTCGCTCTTTAAAAAATCTCAAGCGTGCTTCGCATTTAATACAGAAATGTGCGGCTTATGAGAATCTGATCACATACTTTTGAGTCATTGCTCTAGGTGGACTGCTGGTAGCTATTTGAAATTCACGTGTCGTTCCTTCCGCTGATTTCATGTGAATTTTTACAACAAACCTCCACAATGCACGACGGTCGCTATCCGTCTATAAATGAGGCCTTCTTGGTTTTGCCTAATCTGTGGTTTTTACTCGTGTTTCTACTTCAACAATAGTCGACTTGCTCAGATTCCGAAGGACTGCAACGTCGTTGATGGATTAGTTTCTCAGACGATATCCAATAACTAGTCAACGTTCGAAGCCATTGACCTAGCGCGACTGACGCATTATGCTACTACTGTTTCTCTTCTGACAACGTAATACTCCCCACCTCTTTTTATACAGGCGGGTTCGCCTTCCGTAACATTTGCTTAGCGCTGTAAGGATAAATTTTATCAAATAGTGTATGTCATTTCCGATCGCTCTCTATCTTTAATTATATTGAGCATGAACATTGAAGTATAACATTTCGTCCTCGCGTCAAGACATCGAGATAGCATTCAGAAAGATCAGTTTCGCACATTCGTCAACAGACCGCATTTTTACGCTGAAACAGTGTAGCGTGGGCGCGCTATTGAGCATCCAGACCGAAGCTGCTGCCAACAACGAGTGTCTCGGCCACTCGAATTAGAATAAAAGGAAAGAGAAAGAGAAAGAGCAGAGCAGAGTGGCGGGAAGTGGAAGAGGCGCGCCGCGCTCTGACAGCTGCGGCAGATCCGGGGTCAGTCGGGAGCGGCGCTCTCTTATCTCGCGCCTGCTTAATTACCCTCCGCCAGCCACCACGCACGGCGCGCTACACGCCCCACACCGCGCTCCGCGCATGCGCACACACCGTCTGCTGCAGACGCTGCGGCACCAAGTGTGGCGTTGCATGCAGCCAGCACATGGTGGTTGACAGGACAGCAGAATGTGTTTCCGACCGCTGGGATATCCTGATCGAAATTTGCATACATGTGCATGTAAGTTAGATGTCTTTGGTTTTTTCGTTAGCAGCTCTCGAGCGCGCATGACGACACTGCTGGTAGCGTGGAAACTGTTCCTAAGACGTTTTTGAGATTCTGCATAGTATGAGAGTACCTGTTCACAGAAACCATAGAACAGAATGAAATTTTCACTGATTTTCACTACGCAAGGGAGTGTGCACAGACATGTAACTTCTTGGCAAATTAATACTCTGTGGTGGACTGAGACTCGAACTCGGGACCTTTGCCTTTCACTGGTAAGTTCTTTACCGACTGAGCTGGCCAAGCATGACGCACGACCCGTCCTCCTAGTTTTACCGAGTTTGAGTCTCGGTGCTGCCAGGAAGTTACAACTATAGAATAGTTGCAAAAGGAAAGGCGTGCCCCGTATTTTCATGTTTTGTGACCCATTTGATGCGGGCCACCAAGATTTCCTCTCCTGTGTACGTACATTCAACGTGCTCTATTATTTCTTGAATATATTGTAATCTCTGTCGAGCCAGAAATTTGCTAGCACGTTTAGAATGACAGCATTGAGAAGGACACTGATACAGACACGTTAATATAGCCATGGCTGATTTTGGACCTAAGTCAATCTCCAGACTGTAACACACGTTTCTTCCGTAAACAAAGTGACATTATTCCTGTTTTATGGACAAATGATGGTGATTATTAACTTTTACCAACGTAATTGCACAGTAAACACAGTTGTTTATTCATTATGTAGAAGATACTCATCCCAAGGACACATGAGAGAAGAGAATGGGGTAACTTATAAAAATCAAAGCCAGAAGTCCACGAGGAAGAGCAGCAAGTAGTTCGCTTCGATCAAGCGAACATTACTGAGCTACCTCTTCACATTAAACAGGGTGTAACGAGTATAACTGTACATACTTTTATATCTGATACCTTCATATCTACGCACATCAGTGCGTTGTTTGTTTCTTCTCTGCGTCGAACAGTCTTTTCACAAACACGTCACCAATGTTAAGACCTGACGCTTTCTGTATGATTGTAACTGCACCACTAAATGGACTATGCCTGTCAGTATAGACTAACCGTTTTGAATTCACACGTCCACACTTCAACACCTGACATGCTGGGCAAGGGAAAACAAACATTAATTGCTTGCTCTTACCACACATACTTCGAGGTAGAAAACAACTTAAAATATATGACTTTTAATAGCTACAGTTATTAGTGTACAAATTACATAAATACTGATGTAATGTTTTTTCAGTACACGTGCTCAGTAATTAACAGCAATATCTGCACTTATACACGTTACACCATGTATTAAGAAGATCTGAAAGAGATCGTCGTGGATATACACGTCTAGTCGAAGATTCATTTACGTAAGGAGTGAATAAAGAATAGTGTTACGGCATGCAGCGATGAGTAAACTGGCTAATGATGATGATGTACGGGAAACACTATGTAATATGTTCAAGAAGTGCATTTCACTGAATGAAGCTGGGCTTAGACCGAAAACTAGTTACATCCGAACAAACCATTTAGCTTTTTGTTTTATTTGTACGGAATAGCAGCTGCAAAAAGTCAAACAAACAAACAGTATGTGGAACACAATGCTACTGCAAGTATTTGAATGACGCGAGGTAACGTAAGTAAAGAAAAAAGACTGGTTTGAATGACTTGTCAGTTGCATAAGCGTGGGGAGGAAAAGATAGACTGTGTTCATTTCAAAGAAACTATACCAACATTCGACATAAGCGAATTAGGAAGACCACGAAATCCCTAAATCTGGGTGAACGGAGGTAGATATCAATCCCACTCCTCCTGATTGTGAGTGCAGTACCTTATGAGCCAGGCTATCTCTTTCGTTAATGCCGAAGGTGAGGTGTCTAGGTCTTGGAACAGTCCTTGGTAGAGAGAGGTCTGGCAGTAAACACGCCGACCTTGCATTCTGGACGATTAATACAGAACTTCACAGACGTGGCGACTCAACTACATCACTGATAAAGTAAGTTATGTTACTTCGTTTTGAACCAACGGTGCTAAGCAAACAAGTCGTTCAGTCCTCAGATCTGTGACTGGTTGCAATGTTCATCTCGACTTTGTGATTCCAGACATTCGTCCGCTCCTGTTCCTTGCTTTCCACCTATGATAAGCAGGACCGCCACCTTACGGCGTCTGGAATAATTAGAGAAGGGTATCTCTGTTCTCCGCTTACTATCATCTTCTCTACGTATGACGCATCTGTTGTGAACGGCAAGCAGGTAGCGTCCTTATAGCGAAGAATTGTTCGCGTTGGTGGGTAGCTACGTGTATGTCAGTGCACCTACATGTTTATACTCACATCAAGTAGCATTTCAGGAATCTCGGATTATGTTTTGTTTAAAATGCATTCTAATAACGCAAATTACTATGACATCTGCTCTGCTTCGCTTTTAATTTTTTGCATCGTAACCTCCAATTGGTTTTACCGATCTTAACCATTACGGATAATATTTCCTCGGCGTGTGATAGTAATGCTGCAAAGGCTGCATTTCTTTCCAAGCAGACTAACGATGGTTGTGAAGCCTTCTTTTCCCGCCTACGACATTATTTCAGACCAGTCTCATGGCGTTCTCCATTCAAGAATTATTCAAAAAGTGTTTTCATTAGAGGTGAATTGCTGGAAGCCGACGTGACGGTAGATCCTTTTGACACCGCAGATCGCGGTGATTTGGCAAGAAAACTGTTCCAGCAGAAACGATTGATGGTGGATTTTCTCACCGATTGAGGTAGGTGTCGAAGTTGCAAAACGAGAGTAACAAGAATATTAATGATCGAGGTGCGGTAAAAACTCGAAAAACGTTAGTAAGATAGAAACAGTCGTGGCAACACTAGAAATATTTTGAGGTGAGTATATTGTGGGCGAGATTCCAAAACAGTAACGTAGCTTTCCATATAACACACAGGTATTTAGTTTTTATACTTTTTATCTTTACATGGAAGGCCAATTTCATCCAAATGCTACTGAACTTCTTGGTTTCTTTATTAGGTCCACCAATAAAAAACTTGTGTTGCGTACAGACGTGAAGAAATATATCCACAGAAACTTCCTGTACTTTTTGGATGGGTGTCAGAAAACACAAAATGAATGTTCTGTGCAGACGATTCTCACCTAATGAGGAGGTTGATCAGCGTTGCGGAAACGGATCTGTGACGGTCTGATTAGTCATCCGTGAATAGGATGGGGCGATAAGTTGCAGGCCGTCGGCGCAGCAGCTCGCGAAACTGCTGAAGCCGTTTCCTTTCCTCGGTTACCCGCAGCTATGATCACTGAAACGCACGACTGACTCTTGACTAAGAATTTAAAACAAAGTAAACAGCCACAAACAATTTTCCAGTTAGGGGCGCACAGTCGTAGCAAATACCGTGACAGATTAGCTCTATTCGCTGGTCTGATAAGCTAATTATACTGCTACTATTCCTTGCAATTACAATGTTCTGCACCAGTGCTTATAAATGAACTTGCCTTACACTGCACAAGAATGTCTGTCTCAAAAAAAAAAAAAAAAAAAAATGCTTTGGAATGTATTTCTTATCAGAAAAACAGACTATCTGTTAGTGCCGCTTGGCAAAACGCAAAATATTTCACATGGTACTTACTTCATATTAAATTTTGTTCAGAAACACGATCTGACCTGTTCACAGCGTGTTAGTTTGCTATACACTGAACTGAATCCCACTGTGATCGAATACACGCACCACGTTATCGAAACGTATTCCGGTGCACTAAGCAGACAGAGAGTGAATTTAGGCGGCTCTCCATATTCATCTTCATAAATCTTAGGCCCCACATTCGCCTTAGTAACACAATACGCAACCAGTGACAGTACGATCAACAGAAGAAATCTGTACTTTACTCTGAAAGCTGGCATAAGTGAGTTAATTACTTAGGGTATCAAACCATTTCGGTGAAAAAAAGAAATTTCAGAAATAAGTGAGTATAAAATCTTGGGTCGGTGGTAGAATATTTTGAGATACGTCTACGTTTACAAATTTATTTCAAACGATTCTCTACGTCCTGACTACATTCTGCAAAGCCAGAAAATAGTTACTTTATTTTTCACATAGCAAAAATTACCTTCTTGTTTCTTCATACTTTTTAGCCAACTAATCTTACTGTTATGAAACAACACTCATATTTAATCTCATCTGGGTTTAAAGTAAAAAAAGAAACTCTTTCATCTAACTGATAAACGAAGAATATTGCCACCGCAGACAGTCGAATTCCGTTATGGCCATCTGTTCTCTTGTTTGCAACCACTGTCGTTTTACGTCTGCAGGATGCAGCTGCCACAAAATAATCACGTGGTGTCGAAACAGCCTTGCTGCTGCTGCTCTGTCCTGCTGAGCGCACATGACTAGCCAGTTGGACACATGGTACTGGCTACACTACAAAGAGATGACCCTTACATTTTACAGTAAGTTTTGGTACACATACCAGGTAATAAGAAAAATGAAAATGTTGCAACCAAAACAACGGCATAGTGCTCTCTGGAAACAAGGCGGACAGGCAATGTAGTTGACAGTTATTTTTCATTTATATAAAAAACTGTTAGCTAAACTGCAAGTCAGATCCACTTTCTTCGCGTGGATCAACTATTTCAGCCTGTTGCTAATTCGATGTTTAATTGATTCTGCATTTTTCCGTCCCATACCGACGGGTTTCGAAATTTCACTCCAAGCAAGAGCTGGCACATAAAGGTTAAAGACCCACGTAAACAGTAGAGGAAATAAATGTCAAAACGAACGCAATTACAGCCGCAGTTAACATGTTCATTTGTAGTCCGTAAACCCCCATACAGTGTGTGGCTGATCCACTTGCGAATAAAGCACGTGAGGTTAGTAAGCTTGGACGCCTCTGTACGATTTCTCCCATTTTACCGACGTACTCCTCAAGAGGTATATATGGGCGTGACAGAGATACGTTCCGTAACGGTTCTCGGATAAGGGATCACTACAATACTGAGATCAATGCACTTCATCAGATACGACGACTTTATTATTTGCTATGCCTGGGTTCCAAGAGAATTTCGTCAGCAGCAGTCTCCTTCGTAGATGAGTTACATTTCTTGAAATTCTTCCTTTGAATCTTCATCTGACGCCAGCTTTAATGACAGATTCCTCTCAAACTATGACTAACGTACAAATATTTTACCATTGTGGCTGACCTCAAAGACACATCGCAATTAGGTACACTTACTGCAAAGGAGTTTTACACCTCTTCCCCGGATTACACTGTATTCGTTTCCACTGGGAGCTAGCTAACAGTATTTCCAAAAGCTGATATTCTCAAATTCCTAAATCTCCCGAAAATGTTCTGCATTGCTACGGTCATCACCGCCCGTACAAAGTTCCAATTTTTTTCACAGCCCCTTTTCTTTTCACATTCCAATCTATACACTCTCAGAAATTATGATGGTGAAATGATGAGGACAAAACATACACCCAGTCCCCAACCAGGCCGGGAATCGAAGCGGCGACCCCGCGATCCAGAGGCAACGCTAGCCCTCAGACTACGAACTGCGGACAGCGTCTTCTATGAGAACTGAAGAGCATCGTTACCACTTGGAAAAATGCTGGGGTATTGTCTTCATGACAAAACTATGAAGGAAAATTTCGTATAAACATATGTGAGGAAGTGCTTTCTCTTTTAGACATTAATGAAACAATATTCTTCGTTATCTGACCCCATCAGTCGCCCTGCTGACTTTTCCGCATCTACAAAATGTGTCTCTGGTGATAAGATGAATCATGAGCCTCAATATTTCTAGATTGCAGCAAATTTTTGTCACTTTTTTGCAGATTTCTTATTATTTTTATTTATTGGCATTTAGAGTTAATCCTCACCGTTACCATGGACCGAGCGAGGTGGCGCAGTGGTTAGCACACTGGACTCGCATTCGGGAGGACGACGGTTCAATCCCGTTTCCAACCATCCTGATTTAGGTTTTCCGTGATTTCCCTAAATCGTTTCAGGCAAATGCCGGGATGGTTCATTTGAAAGGGCACGGCCGATTTCCTTCCCAATCCTTCCCTCACCCGAGCTAGCGCTCCGTCTCTAATGACCTCGTTGTCGACGGGACGTTAAACACTAACCACCTACCTACCGTTACCATGGCTGATGTATCAGTATGACAGAAGCGGCTTCACACCTTGCACTTTTGCTCAGTGTCACACCTGGTCATTATGTGGTAACACTAAAAAATTCTTATGCGATGATAATTTCTAACAGATTTTTACTTCAACAATAGTTCGTCAGTGATGTAGCTGACGATGGCTGGTTTCCCCCGCTACAGGTGAGAACTGAGCAACTCACGGTTAACCGCAGGAAAGCCGACTTGAATCAATGGATCACGAAAGACACGAATAATCGAAAATACACGTGTTTTCAGAGGAAATTGCTATTTACTGTATGTACAAAACATGCTACATATCCCATTTGATGGCCTCCTGTCTTACTTACGCGTTGCTCAACGGAAACTGACAACTATTTACGAAATTGCCTTTAAAAAATACTGGATTTTATATCGCCTGATTTCAGTTTCTCTTCAGGAAACAATCGTGATTTTTTTTGTTTCATTTAATTTGTTTTTGGAGATCTTGGTTTCTACAACAAGGGATTCTTCGGTCTCATCTCGAACCCACTTTGAAATATGTACAGAAACCAAGCAGCAAATACAAGAGTGGAAGGACATGAAAAAGAAGCCGCAGTTGTGGAGGTAGTGAGACAGGTTTGTAGCCTGTGCCCAGTGTTATCCAATTTGTACACTGGGCAACGGTGCAGTGAACTAAGGAGAAATTAGGAAAGGAAATTTCAGGTAGAAGAAATACAAACTTCGTGGTTTCTCAGTGACATTGTAATGGTGTGACAGACTGCAAAGGATTTGTAAAAACACTTGAACTGAATCGACAGCGTCCTAGAAAGATATTATAAGATAAATATCAACAAAGGTAAACCATGGGTTATTGAGTGTAATCGAATTAAATCATATGATGCTGAGGGTTTTAGGGTGGGAAACGAGAAACTAAAAGTAGTAGATGTGTTTTGCTTGATGGGCAGTGAAATAATTGGCCGAAGCAGAGAGGTTAAAAAATGCAGACTAACAAGAGCAATAAAAGCATTTCTGCAGGAGAGGAGTTTGTTAATGTCTAACTTTTTTTAAGTGTTAGGAAGTTTTTTCTGAAGGTGTTTGAAGCTTAGTCTTGCACGGCAGTGAACCGCGGACGATAAGCAGTAACTAAAGAGGAAGTACTGAATAGAGTAGTAGAGAAAGGAAACTTATGGCACAACTTGATTAAAAGAAGGGATCTTTTAACAGAATACATTATGACACGTTATGGGATGGTCAGTTTGGGACTGGACTGAGGTGTGAGGGGTAAAATATGTAGAGGGAGGCAAAGACTTAAATGCGGTAAGCAGGCTCAAATGTATGTGGCTTGCAGCAGTTATACAGTAATGAAGAGGCTTGCACAGGGAAGACTAACACGGAGAGCGGCATAAAACCAGGCTGCGGAGTGAAGACCACAACAACATTGAAGATATTCGTTCTATAAAGAGCGTTCTAGAAGTTCCCGTGGAAGGTTGTTGCTCGAGCGTATATACAAAGCAGCACAACTCCAGTGTGGGTAGATAAGCAGCGACATATAGGCGAGGGATTAGTGTGCCATTAGTGTCTTTCCGACGTGAGTGCCGTACATGTAGAAACGTGAACTATGGTGACGTAATTACCAAATGCGTCCTAACAGGACCAAGGTGCAGTTATTCTTTTCTTGGCTGCCGAAGGACAAGCACCGGTAGACATTCATCGGAGAATGAAGAATGTATACAGTGCAGCATGCGTGTCAAAAACCACCGTTTTGGAGTGATGCGCCAGGTTCACGATAGTGCACGACTCCATATGGGTAAAGTCATGAAGCAGAAGTTACGCCAATTGAAGTGGGAGACACCCGAGCACACGCCCTACAGTTCTGATCTCTTTCCATGCGATTATCACGCCTTCCGTCCTTTTAGAAAAGGCCTTGAAGGGTCGAAGATCCCTGTAGAACTTGGATGTGCAGCAGGCAGTTACGGACGTCTCCTCACAGATGTACACAGTGATTTATCACATGGGTATATTCAACCTGGTGCGTCGGCGGGATGATCGAATCAATACTCGAGACGATTTTACCTGATTTGCATACCGATTCTGGACTGTACGGCCTTCGAGCACAAGCTTTTTGATCGCCCTTTGTAGTTTGATTAGAATATTTCAGGCTTCTTTCTTAAGGGGGTAGGACGTCAAACGGGCCGACTTGGAGCAGGAGAGGCACCACAGGACATGTTAATTTCTACTGTCATAATTTTACAAATAAATTCATAAAACTTTGTCAGCATCACCAGGAAGGATTGAGGACTCACACTCACGGCAGTGGAAGTTCAAAAACGTAGCAAAATACCTTTTTTTTTACATGTGAAATTTCATCATTTTTTCACTTACTACTGGCTACATTTGTATCTGTAGGTACACTTTTCTTCCTAAGTAACAGAGATTCGTCGTTGAGTTTTGCACAGCATACACGCAGTACTTACAGGTGTATTAAACTCTAGAATTTTCCAAATCTATTAAAAACTATGGTAAAATTGAGATAATTAACTATAAAATTTGAGTTTTTTCTAAACAAGAAGTTCAAAATGTAACAGTTCATTAATTTTTTTTCATAAATTAAATAAACTCTAGAGTTTCATACATATGTAACTATAATTTGTATGCTGTGCAAAAATCATCGAAGAATCTCTCTTACTTAGGAAGAAAAGTGTACCAATAGCAACAAATGTAGCCAGTAGTAAGTGAAACATTGATTAAATTTCACATGTAAACAAATGTATTTTTTACGTTTTTGAGCTTGCACTACTATGAGTATGAATCGTGAATCCTTCCTGGTCATGCTGACAAAGTCTTATGAATTTATTTGTAAAAGTGTAGATAGTGGAAATTAAAATCTCCTGTGGTGCCTCTACTGCTCCAAGTCGGTCCGTTTGACGTCCTACCCTCCTTAATTTTTTTAAAAAAATATCGCCGAACTAAGCACGGATAATCAGGAGTTCGCTGTAATTTTTATGTTGCGGCATGCACTCACTGCGACAAGTGTCGTTTTTTGCGCTGTTAACATCTGGAACAGATCTGACGGTGGCCCCTTCCTTATTGCAAACTAACGGATGCAAAGGGCAGTTCGCAGGAAGCCCCAACAGGACTCTCTCTGTCGCAAAACATTCTGACATCCGAGTCAGTCCTCTGGCTGACCACAAACATACTTCCAACGAGAAAGGTATCGTGGAGAAGGACATCGCTGCTGATTCGCATATCCACTCAGTTGTCGCTGGGACGAGTCGGGCGACGTAGCCGACTCGGATAAAAGAGCCGGCGGCATCGGCTGACAGTTACACGGGGTGGGTCGGCTGTGCAGCTTTCAACAGCCGCCGCCCCTGCAGATCCATCATCGGCGCTGGCTGCCGGCGCGGCGCGACGGGGCGGTTGACTTCGCCGGTACCGGTGGTGGCTACTCGCACCCCTACCGTTCCCTTGTCAGCGCTGCCAGTCTCGATTCCTAGCAAAGACGGCTAACGAACTTCGCGGGGGCTCGCCAAGCAATTAAGTGCCACATAAACAGTCAGCGGGCCTGGCAATTTTTTTGGATGCAACTGATAACAAGAACATAAACAGTGCAAAAATATCCAATTATGCAACATTTCATGCATTTGTCGCAGTTTTGTTATATATATATATATATATATATATATATATATGGTGTATTTCTGAAACCGGCTGTAGTAAAATGTTATATATATAGGTTGTTACAAAAAAGTAAGGCCAAACTTCCAAACTTCCAGGAAACATTCCTCACACACAAAGAAAGAAAATATGCTATGTGGACATGTATCCGGAAACACTTGCTTTCCACGTTAGAGCTCATTTTATTACTTCTTTTCAAATCACATTAATCATGGAATGGAAATACACAGCAACAGAACGTACCAGCGTGATTTCAAACACTTTGTTACAGGAAATGTTCAAATTGTCCTCCTTTAACGAGGATACATGCATCCACCCTCCGTCGCATGGAATCCCTGATGCGCTGATGCAGCCTTGGAGAATGGCGTGTTGTATCACAGCCATCCACAATACGAGCACAAAGAGTCTCTACATTTGGTACCGCGGTTGCGTAGACAAGAGCTTTCAAATGCCCCCATAAATGAAAGTCGAGAGGGTTGAGGTCAGGAGAGAGTGGAGGCCACGGAGTTGGTCCGCCTCTACCAATCCATCGGTCACCGAATCTGTTCTTGAGAAGCGTACGAACACTTCGACTGAAATGTGCAGGAGCTCCATCGTGCGTAAACCACATGTTGTGTCGTACTTGTAAAGGCACATGTTCTAGCACCACAGGTAGAGTATCCCGTATGAAATCATGATAACGTGCTCCATTGAGCGTAGGTGGAAGAACATGGGGCCCAATCAAGACATCACCAACAATGCCTTCCTAAACATTCACAGAAAATCTGTGTTTATGACGTGACTGCACAACTGCGTGCGGATTCTCGTCAGCCCACACATGTTGATTGTGAAAATTTACAATTTCATCACGTTGGAGTACATACTGACGAAACTAAAATGAGCTCTAACATGGAAGTTAAGCGTTTCCGGACACATGTCCACATAACATATTTTCTTTATTTGTGTGTGAGGAATGTTCCCTGAAAGTTTGGCAGTACCTTTTTGTACAAAGTTGATGTAACTTACCACACGAAAGCGTTGTTACGTTGATAGAGACGCTAACAAACACACACACACAAAATTCAAGCTTTCGCAAACCCACAGTTGCTTCATCAGGAAAGAGGGAAGGCATAGGAAAGACGAAAGGATGTGGGTTTTAAGGGAGAGGATAAGGAGTCATTCCAATCCCGGGAGCGGAAAGACTTACCTTAGGGGGAAAAAGGGACAGGTATATACTGGTACACACACACACACATATCCAACCGCACATATACAGACTTACTAAGGTACGTCTTTTCCGCTCCCGGGATTGGAATGACTCCTTACCCTCTACCTTAAAACCCACATCCTTTCGTCTATCCTACGCCTTCCCTCTCTCCTGATGAAGCAACCGTGGGTTGCGAAAGCTTGAATTCTGTGAGTGTGTTTGTGTTTGTTAGTGTCTCTATCAACGTACCAACGCTTTCGTGTGGTAAGTTACATCAACTTTGCTTTTAGATATATTTTTCCCACGTGGCACGTGGAATGTTTCCCTATATATAACAACCTTTTACTACAGCCGGTTTCGGGGCAATACAATATACCATCTCCTCGTATCTACATCAGTCCAAACAAAGGAAAATACGAAAATACAGCATTTGCTTATAGCTGGTACTTGAAATGATGCTTACTACATGATCAGTATTACTCGTATGTCGCATCACTTACAGACATGGAAAACCATATTATAAATATAAAAGTTTCACAGTTAGGCACATACAGCAAGGAAACAAGTGTCCTAATGCGGAAGAAGATTTGGCCTGTTAGAACAGCAGATAACATCTGATCGTCATATAGTATGTACACGCTATGGGGTGAGAACCTAAGATGGTTGCTACAAGAAATCAACGAAGCATAGATATAACTCATGTTAACTCATACATGCAGCTTCATAACAATGCAACATGTCAAATAATATTGTGAAATTGCATGAATGAAGTAACCGATGTTACATCTACACTTTCTCCTGTTGTCACTCTGTAACATGCGTTTACTGCATGACGATCAGCTTATATCTGCGGTTCTAATAAGTCACACCTCTCCCGTTTAACTAACTTTTTGCCTTTTTGCCTTTCTGTATTATCGTTAACCCCGTATATTTGTATCTATTATGTGGTTTTCCATGTCTGTAAAGGGGGTGGCAGTGTGCAAGTATCATTTCTTACACTGCCTACATGCTAATGATGTATTTTCGTATTTTTCTGTAATTTGTTTTTGTTTTGTTTTCTTTAATTCGTATACCGAGAAGCTGGTATGGTTTATTACCGAAACCATTTTCAGTAAAAATGTTATTAACGTAATTCTGTGTCATGTGTATCAAAAATTACATTACTACTGTTGAAGGTAACCTGCAAGAAATGTTCGACTTTGGTATAAAAGACCCGTTGTCTCCAGCGGCTCATTACAGTGTAAACATATAATTATTATTTATTTTTCCCAATATTCGAATTACCTCTCTTCCTGCAAAATCACATTCACAGCAGTGAAAATTTTCACAGCAGACTTCGTGGCATATCACTTGTGCGAACAAATGTGGATCTGAGCCCCTTCCTCCTCAGTGAGAGTCCAGTGTCTTAACCACTGTGTCACCGCCGTCGATGCGTTTATCAGTATAGCTGCTATGGTAAATACACAGAACAGTACACGTTTACAATGTAACAAGTACACAAGGGAGACTGACAACCATCTCTTCGTGTAGAGGAAGAGTTGTTGCTAAATGACCTTAAAACGAGGTATTCTTCGGCAGCATGATTGGGGACAACCATGTCATACAAACAGCGCCCCATCTACGACGAGGTCATGAGAGAAGGTATTTCGATTTAGTGAGAGGATATCGGCCTTGTTCTTTTTCCAAGTACACCATCTCGACAGTCGCCTTAACCCTTTACCCGGAATGTAATTCAGTGTCTGGGCAACCCCCGCTTCACAAAGATCAGCAGGATTAATGATGGCAGGCTCGTTCTGTTAGCGGTAGGGTATGATGAAATAACAGCAAAATTTGTACTTGTGGACGAAAACAAAGGGGCTTACACCTTGTGAAGTCCTACTTAGAAAACCCCGATCTCCACCTGAGTGTGACCTGGAAAACTCCCCAGATTGCTCCTGGAATAGCAATGGAAAGAAAAGTAGCTGGAGAAAGTGATTGTTAATAGTCACTCTTCTCATACCACATTCGTGAATGGGATGGAAAGAAATACTAAATTATAACACAGTACCAAATCTCTCTGCCTCTATGCTTGGAGAGTTTTGCAGACTACAGACGTAGATGTAGAAGAGAAGATTTAGGTGCTAATTTTAATAAATCAATGGGAGACTTTAATTCTGATTGCTGGACGAAGAACTCCGCTCTCGGTGAATACCGGTAAATGCTTCAACCACAGCTTAACTGAACTCCATATCAGATTTAGAACAGCACTCCCGCTATCTTCATGATAAGTATCATCATCATGGTCAAATATATCATAGTCGATATAATACCAGAGGTTTGTATCAGCTGTGGTTACCTGATATGCACAATTTCGATACTGACACTGGAGAATGGAATTCCATACGTTAGCAATAAACTATACTTATAGCGTAACAGATTTAAAATTATCCAATTATTTAGTATCCTGTCACTCTCAAACAGACTCTTAGCCAAGAGACAATTTTTTCAGTCATTTAGGTCGACGCGTATGCATTGGATCGACATTCCGCCTGTGTCCACCATAGTCAATAGCTGACAGGTGCACCTAAAGAAGTAGCTCATTCGTCTAATTAAAAAATCCGGATATTTATCATAAACAACTTGAAATATTCTGATATTTCTGTTACTGTAAGCAGTTGCTATAAAAATGCTGAATAATAAATCCAAAGTGGTGTGTTGAGTTTGTTAACAGTACGGGTTTAGTAACACTGAGATGGAGTAAAAATGCTACTGTAGCGCTGAAGTATTGAAGAGAATATATGAGGTAGATAAAGTACATGACATCGCCCATTCTGATGCGCAAATCCGACGACCGTAAATGAGTAACAAAATCGTATACGAATGGCGTTGACTGGTTTTCCGGCAACAGTGTGAAACAACTTACTTCTAGCAAAAAAAGATAAAATCAGAGCTTTCATACTAGTAGCACTTTGCTGAAATACTGAGGCACGAAATAAAGCATGTAAGTTACGTCAAAGAAGACTAGACACCTTTGTAATAGGTTAGAAAAGTGTCGGTAAACGGGTTAAAGGCTCCTGCATAGTTTCTTAAAAGTAGTGAACGTGCCAAATTGTGGTTCTGCTGTTCGAAATAGTGTTAATCTGGATCATAAGTCTTAGATTTTTATGGAAGAGCATTTCCAGGGATGACATTTTTATTTACGTACAATTGCCAGAATCACGTAAGTGAGATATGGTACCACAGTTTCTATTTCACCATAGTTTGTCGATGTGCATTTTTCTGGCTGGTGACCTCTCTCAAAGGTCTGAGATATGCAACAGAATGCCGCCCCCAACTGAAACTTTCGGCGAAAGGTACCCTGGCTTACAAACAGACATTCGAGGTGTGACCCTCTATGGTCATTGAAGTATTTCTTAATACAAAACCAGAATAATGTCATGCTAAGAATATGTAAATTTATTAACTTACTTCTCAGATGACAAGCTACTAACTGATGCTAACTCATTATCATCTGTGGTATTTTGTGAGAAGCATACGAGAATGTGTGAATGGCAGAGATGCGACTTCAAAACATGTCTACAACTAAACCAGCTCGATACTGTACCACATCGTACTAACCATGATACATACGGAGTACCACTGCAAATGTGTGATTGGCTCGAGGTCTATTTGACTAGTTGAACCAGAATTTTCCAAAAAGTACTCCAATCAAAAGCACAGCAAGAAAAAGTCTCCTACCCCTTCACTTCTTTTACGAAATTATACTCAAGGCTTTTTCTCGTTTACGGAACTGCTCTAACGCATTATACTGTTATCTATAAATCCCTGACAAAATTTGTATTCTTTATTTAGTGTTCCAATTAGTATTCTTGCGGTAGAGTAATAAACATGAAACCTTTGTTTTTATCTTATATTATCCTTGCAAAAAGCAAGTTGATTTACAGTTATTATCGGAAAACTAATTAACGCCAGTCATTTATTACGTGTCACTTCACGCGCGTCGCTTTTGTGTATCAGAATAGGCGACTTCCTTCACTTTATCTACCTCATATGTCACCTTTTGTTCAGCGCTGCTGCATCTATGTTACTGTAAGGCTCAAACGATGCACACTGCAATAGCAGGTTGCCTATCTGATTGCTGCCAGGGGCAACAAAAGCTTGATTTTTAATATTTCGTACACTTATCGACTGAATTCAAACATTTAAAATGCTGTTCTGATCTACTCACTAAGAGATATAATCCTATCTTAAAGGTTTAACACAATAAGCCAAGTATTCCAGTTAGAATTGTGAGCACGTATCCAGACAGCATAACATACGGCGCGCAAATTACCTAGATTCCATTCATCGATTATTCGAAAATAAGAGAACTTAGCAGTTTTCAACAAGCTTTACGCATACTTCAAATTCCTTTGCAAATTTTTCCCGCACAATTAAAGTAAAAATGTTTATTACTTACTACGTTTTTGATCTGCATGCTGTAAAACTTCGCTATCAGTCATGACATTGTATTTTATTATTTCTGTACTATCAGCTCTACTCGCAACAAATTTTGCAGACAGTATTAACAGATTCGAATGAATGTACCTGCAAGATTATGTCATTACACGACACATAGTTCAGGAGATATGACGTAATAAACATTGTGATACGCGAAAAACTAGCTTCTCCTGAAACGGAGCACACATTATCCAGATTGTACTCATCAAGAGAATAATCCGCAACTGATAAAACTAAGCCGGAGACTTATAAAAGGAGTCTCTGCTTTCGCAGATCACCTGCTTCAACAAGGCCACAGTTACATTGTGCAGCATGAGCTCTTACGTAACATTCAGGAAGGGTGGAAGATGAACTACCTTGAAATAATGGAAATTAATAAATGTCACTAGAAAGAAATAACGTCAAAGAATAAGAAATAGCGGAAAGAAACCGTTTTAAAAATAAAATACTAAATTTGGAAGGCTTTCAAAGCAGAAGAAATAAAAAATCGGGAACCACATGGACAGAAGAAAGGAAGAGACTTCATGGAGAGAAAATGATGGAATACTGGAAAAATAGAAAATAACAACAAAGGAAGAAGAGGAGCTGAAGTTGTTAATGTGATCCTAGTTGGTTAATACGATTGTAAAAAGAAAGTCACTTGCACTGAATGATCAAACACAGTTACCTTACTCACCACTTCTAACTGCAGATGTTGCTAATAATCCCACCCAAACAATTTTGTAAGTTACGCCTCCCACTCATACGCCCCATTTTAGTTGTTTCAGCTGCTTTAGTTACGCAAGCACTATTAAGAAAAATTATTTCGTTTAATTATAGTTCTTTCACTTGCCTATTTAGTCTCAGCTGTAATATTTTCCAGCTTCTAATACTCGACTTGTTAAAGACAAGACTATGTTATTCTGTCACTTTTCCCTGCCCCCCCCCCCCCCGCCCCTCCGCCACGTCACCCTGTCCTCCCCCCCCCCCCCTCTACTGTACTGAACATACCGCCAAAGTCTACTGTAGATATAATGTTCAGATTATTTTTCTTCCCAAAATAGTTGTTGTGATTTGTCATGTAGTTCCTTATTTAATCTGTCACATGTTTTATTTCAAGTAAGTCGTTTTACTTCATATTCAACTGAAATAATTCTCTCTCGCTTTAGTCCTAAATCAAACATAAACAGTTGTCATCTTTCAAAGCCAAATGGTTGAAGAAAGGACATTTTTTTACAAGTTTACACCAAAGTTGCTAATTATTTATCGTCTGACTAGTTTCTGTCTTTGCCCAATTTCACAAGCCAAGTGTGCTGTATTTAGGATATGTTTGACATGGACAGTTCTGTTTATGTTATTACAATGAAATGTATCTCTGATCTTCATTATTTAGCATTATCTGATTCACTTAACAACGATATTTTATATACAATGGAAAATTTATTCTCAGTGAACTACACTGTGTGTGACGCTGAAAAATTTATCGTAGCCTTGCATCAGTATCTGTTAGAATTAGACAACTTCGAAATAAGACATGTCAAAATTACGTTAACTTTACATGAACATCTTTCAAAATAACTATAACATCTATGATAAATAAGTCAGCGTGATAAACGATGTAATCCAATGAGAACAAATTAATCACTGTATATAAAATATGGTTGTCACATAGATAACAACAAAATGTCGAATCAGAAACACCTTAAGCCGTCTATATTTCCAACTTTATTTTATTTTTCCCACCAGTTTCCGCTTTATACTCTGCCGGTTTGAGGCCCACAGACCAAGTTGTAGGAAGAATCGCACCTCTTTTACTATCGAAATAGTGTCCAGCATACAGCCATTGGTCTGAAACTAATGAACGAAGGGATCGCGTTGTCAAAAAGAAGTCCATGAATACCATTGATTCTATGCTGTCCGCTATTTCGATTGCACAAGAGGTGGGTTTCTTCCTACACGTCGGTGAGGGGGCCTCAAAATGGCATAATGTAACGTTGAAACTGATAGCAAAAATAAAATGCAACTGGATTTATAAAAGACTGACAGCATTTTTGATTTGACATTTTATATTGAACAGCGGAGGTGCCGTAAACACTCTTTATGAAGATGGACTTCCACAGACTGGATCACAATATTCTGGATAATGAAGATCGGTGATACTTGTAAGTGTGATGGTATACTGTCCACATCAAATGTATCCTAAATACATGGCTTGTGATAATAGGCAAAGCCGTAACCAGTCGGCCAGTAAGTATTTAGCAGCTTCAGGGTAAACTTTTTAGAAATTTCTTTTCTTCAATATTTGGGAGTTGCAAGACGGGGCTTACTGACATTGTTTATAAAAACCAACTGACATGCACTGCAAATGCGCTTTATTTGAAATCTTTGATCCCACCAAAATTTCGCAGTTACTCATATTTGTAATTGATGATGGTGTAACAGCCAAAAACCTATTTCCAAAATAATGCATACTGTAAAATGTTACACCTGCGTCATGTGCTTTTCGTTCAGAGTTATAATAATAACAATAATAATAATGCACATGATTAACGTCAGATACTTAAGAAATTAACTCATTTGTAAAGTACTAAGTCGTGTAAAGCTTCTGTTATTGATAGTCGACTGAAACAACAAGTTTATGGTCACCAGTGACCTTTCATTTGCATCCATGACGCGTTTAGAAGGTTTAAACCTCCATCATCAGGTGGATTTACATGTGTTAGTACGACATGTGTATGTGTGTGTATGTGTTGTGTTACGATTTTGGGGTAACGTGTGGCACTGACTCCAGTAGTTACAGGCTCCTTTCTGTGTCATAACACATCACATGTAAACTGTCATATTTTTAAAATGGAGATGGTCTGACACACATATGTCATACTAACACCAGTAAATCCACCTGATGATGTAGGTTTAAACCTTCGAAACGCGCCGTGGATATGAATAAACAGCTACTGATAGCAGAAAACTTGTTGGTACAGCATTTTCCTGCAATATGCTATCTACACAGTTCTGACCTTCTTTTCAGGTTTCTTTTTCCCCGACACCCGGGTGTACATAATATTTGCAAGGAGTGTTTTCATGGGGGCGCGCGATGTGGCACGAGCTGGGCTCGGGGCAGCCGTGTGCGGCCGTGCGACCCCCGCCAGTCTTCCACAATGCGACGCAGCGGGCGCCCGCGGGCCATTCAGGCACCTCTGCAAACTTTCCGCCGGATTAGCCGCGCCCGTGTAAGTAGCTTTTGTGCTCCGCGCCTCGGGCAGTCCTAAGAGGTTAAGCGGCTCCGCGCAGACAGACACTTAAAAAAAAAACACGGCTGAAGAGGGGAAAAAATAGGATTGCGGTGCGCAGAAAAGAGCAGAGGGCAGAGGGATGGCTGTCCGGCTGGTGCGGCGTTTTCGCCCGCCGGACACGGGTGCGCAGCGGGACGCCCGACAAAAGGGCCCTCGCCGCCGCCGCCACTCGCGGCTCTCCAGCAAACTAAAAGCTGGCGCCAGCCGCGCGGAGCGAAAATAAAAGACCGATAGAAGAGCGCCGAGACTAAACAAATAGAGGAGGCAGTCTTCGGAAGGGCCCGTCGGGTCCATTAGCGACTGTGGCACCTGACGTGCGATATACACTTACGGGCCGCACAATGGGGAAGGGACTTAATTTCTCAATAGCCGCCATATGCCGCGCCAGGATGTGGGCCCCCGGCAGCCAGCCAGCGGTTTGCACGCAACGCGGCTGGGCCGCAAAGCAAAAAAAAAGGTATGTAGGGCGGGTGTTTGGTCAGTCGGCCGCCAATTAATGCGTCGCTGCGTCCGAGGGGATCAGCCAGTAGCGGTGCGCAGAAAAGTCTTACACAGTCGCGAAGGCAGCCGAATAAAAATGGTAACGTTAAAATAACCGACGTTTCAGGAAGATTACGGCTGCCTAAGGTACACACCAGGGGTTCCCAAAATTTTCCATTGATGGAACACTCTGAAAATTCTGCACTTCGATGGAGCATCTTCTTTATTTTGAGAGTCAATAGAACACATAAAATTTATAAAACCGAAAAAAAACTTTTTTAATTGAGTGATTACTTCAGTTTTACATCGTAACTAATAGCACAGAAAACATAGCAACTTTTTTAAACAAATAAGAAGGCTTCCAGAGAAAAACCATGTTACGAACGGTTTTTCCGGGGCACTTACAAACTTCTCATGGATCACCAGCGTTCCGTGAAACACAATTTGGGAAACCCTCGTATAGAATAATGAAATATTAATCTACTCCCTGCAAAATGCGAATGGCCGAAACGCTGTTTTCTTTTTTTTTTTTTTTTGTTCTTTTCTGCTGAAAGCATTTGTCCACCTCCACAGCTGAGTTCTCAGTACGTCTCACTGCCACGTTGAAGTCCAGCGATCAATCTCCAGTACTGCCAGAGGTGTCTCCTTGGTGCGAAGACTGTTACTAGAGTGGACTCCACCCCAGATTGGTGATGCCATTGGAAGAGCTATTTGAACGAGAAATAGAGGTTCAAGGTCTGGAAAGCCGATAATGATTGCGAAAGCCGTGTGCTAACCCCATACTAGTCCAGACCGCATCCGAATGACACCATATGGCAGAGATAAGCACTGCGGCCGGTCGGCTTAGCGCGATCCTCTGGGCCTAATAGTGGGGTTTAATTTTTGCTATTATAAGATGACGCGTACACCCAGAAAGATTTTGTAAGAGACGTTGCCGAGAAGACTACATGCTAATGACTTATAAATATAATAACTCGCGTCACACAAATATACACATACATTGCAGCATCAACGTGTAAATGCATTAGATGGAATGATCATGAACCACACTTGGGGGTAAAGTATGTGGTAGGCTTTGACAGGACTCGAATTATTAGTAGGACATTGGCAAGCTGCAGAATGTCAACGGATGACATGACTAACAAAACATGTCAGCGGCACATTCTCTCAGTACTCTGTTCGGGTGTGTCGGTTCCCATGTGTGAGGACGACGAAAAACAATGAGCGCATATAAAAAGCGGATCAGTCAATAGTCATAGGATTTTTTATTGGTGAAAAAACATACCTAACAAAAATACTGGTACATCTTAACGTTCCCTTGCGATACAAGGTCGGCCTTAATTGAAGACATCCTGCCTTACATCGCTAAATAACCAGAATCCACCGAATATAAAATCTTTATTGACACCTCTCTGGCATATAGCAATTATCATAACGTCACAACTGTTACGTAGGAGCAAAATACGAATGACATATTACGCTGAATAAAGTTGCAGTAATCTGTCATCTGTAATTTTTATACGACGTAGAGCTACCTGAAAAGATGATAAGGACGTAATCAATCTTAACTGAAAAACCTTCTACGAAAGACGCAGTACATCTAGCGAAAATTAGCTTATAACAATCTTTTACATTCAGACCCTCAGAGATCGTGAAGATAACACTAGACTAAAAATAGCAGTCAGGGCATAGTGGTACACCAGCAATCATTGTTTGCAGATACTACCATACTACAAACGCTACTTGAAATATACTACACTAACAAGCACCATCTACAACACACTTTATACTGATTCGTAGACTAGATACGTACAGGAGACCCACACTGAACCGATCTGTCAATGAAAGTACTGGGCAGAATAAAATATCGCTCCTGCAGTAACACAGGACCATCAAGCGATATCGTTGATACAACGGAACGAGCACTCACATACTATCGACACAGATTTTGCCGAAACGACGTTAAAAGGTTTCTCTAAATACTTAGATGTAAAAGTGCTAATACTTGCTCATGTGTATTTTCTATGACATTACTCTACAACTTCCGGTACCATCTGAAACGAGTTTCTTTTCGCGATTGAAACCTAATTTTTCTTAATTGATTAGGGGAACTATGTAGAGCAGAACAAAAGTTCTTGCAAATTTTGTGGTGCATTAGATGTAAAAAGTATAGCTGAGTGGTTATACAGCAAATCATTGTTGTAGACGAACTATGACAAGGTGTGTTAATGGAGCAACAAGACGTTGCCAAAAAATTGTAAGTACAAATCCCGAAACTCTACTAATATATGCAACTGTTTATGAAGCCTTTGTAATACAAAAGAGTTTTGGAAATCTAATGCAGTTTCACACCGCTCATAATGATAACTTCGTTTCACAAACATCGAAAAACATTAGGCGTAACTGAATTTCACTATCGACTGTTGAGCAAGTGATGATAACAGAAAACGTGGACAAACAAAAATAAGTACATACTCGGAAATCCAATTTCGCATTTGTTGCTTTTCTGTGGGCAAGCCAGAGCAAAATCAAACAGTTGTCAACGACTGTTCCTCAACATCTTATCCAAATTATATTCTACACTTTACATACCGTAAATTCAAATGAAGGAGACCTGACTTACAGGTGCATATAAAGGAAAACTGCGCACTATATGCTCTCAAAGTGTCTACTTCTTAGTTATGATTTAATACTGCGAGTTAATATAGAGGCTATGAGTAGGTGAATGAGAGTAATAAACTGGAAATTGATCTCAAGCATCGAAACCGGACCGCTGCATATGCACTGTGAAATCATACGAGCGATAAAGATGTACAAATGGCCAAATTGTATCACTTTGTGCAGAACGAAGAAAGGACTACGCAAGAAATGAACACGTTCATGGACTAACAGTTAAAAACCAGTATTGGGCAGTGAAAAGCAGATACGAAATTGTAGCGACTTGAGTGTGACAGCGGAACCATGTCGGAGACACGTAGTTAGTAAAGCTTAAGCCAATCACGAAGAAACGACTTGAAAACAAAAATTGCAACACAAAAGAAGAACGTGTCAAGTTGGGTTACATAGAAACTTCTCCTCAAATGGCAGAGATATAACATCGAAAGTTTTCGAAAAAGTGTGAAAATAAACTTTGTCGCAGCGACCCTAAATCTCTCAAGACGGTGGCTGGTTAACACTGCCTTTAATGTCTTAATTGCAGTAAACACAAGTATATATTTACTTAGCTAGTTGGGACAAGTTAAACAGATGTCAGAAGCAAAACAGACACTCTGCCGACTACTTACAAGACTTTCAGTTTCAGATCGGAAGACTCGACAACCGCGTCAGGTGATACATTATTGACGGAAATACGAAGTGTTCTTTTCTATAATTACGCAAATGTCGTGAATTGTACATTGTTTCCGAGTACACGGCCTTCACATAAGGCCCTTGCGACGTTCTTAAAGGTACGTGGGTGAATATTCTGGCTCCAGATATCGCCAACAAGTTGTTAACAAAACTAACTGGACCTCATCTACGAAAACCAACAGTTCCCAGACGACCCTGATTCGGGAACAAGAATTTTAGTTTGAGCCGTCACAGCTGGCGTGCTCGTCATTTGTGAAGCGCGCTCGTCCGCGAAAGTAAACGGCATAAATGGGGACGAAAGTGTCCCTACAGAACCGACATGGCTATTTCCACTCATACTAAAAGTTCAATGGTTGTTCTCATCCAGGCGTATGATCTCCTGTTTAAGACTTGAATATGCGATCTTTCCTTCAGCCGTACATTCCCCACGTGTCAATAAACAGGCGGAAAAAATAGTTTTTACCCCAAGAACATTGTTTTTTGAAAGGAAAAATAGACGTGTTTGCCCGAAGATGACGAATTCATATCTGACATCTTTATTCGGCTGTTAACCTGGGAAAAGTAAAAGCTATCTACAACATTTGTGTAGCCTATGTAGCTTGTTGGTTTTGAATTGCCGACGATTCGTTCCATCGTATCGGAACTGAACATGGTGAGTAGGCATTTACGTAAAATATCCTACTGGCAAAAACTACGAAAGTAATGGAAAGAAACAGGTGTGGGGTACTGACCACGGATGCATGAACTTGGAAAGCGGCGTTACTTAACTGGACTAGGCGCTTTACAATTTGGTCGCACTTACAGTCAAGGGATAGACGTGAATGTATGTTATTCCGTCGATTTTAGAGACAGCGTGTGAAAACAGAAGCGAACAAATTGACTGTAGGAGCGAGATAGATTTCTGCTGCTAATTGTTAAGGACAAATGAAAATCGTCATCTTGTGGAAATGCCAGTTCAAGTGGTGGTTGTTATTCATCTGCTAACCCAAAAAGAATAGGCCTATATCATGAAATTTGAAACTATTCGCATCATATGTATACACAGCTCGATGGCCTTGAATTGCCGACGACTGACTCCGTTATGTTTGGATCGCGAAGAATGACAAGTATACATAAAATGCCCCGGAGCCAAATACCCTCTTTGAAAGCAGTGGGAAGAAAGAGATGTAGGGAAATGAAGACGTTTCTACAAACTTTCAGAGACTTTTACTGTACTGCACTACGGCCTTGCCAAAATATTTGTTCCATAAAACTGATTTTAGGAGGAAAAAGAAAGAAGCCTGAGGAAGCTAGTTGCAGTAGTGGCAGAAACGGTGGGTGTTTTGCACATTGACACTGCGGTCACAGACTCAGAAGAATTTTATTGACTGTTTCAATGGCCGCGGACACGTATGCTTGCACGGAATAGTTGTTGTTCCGTCGGCTTTACAGTGCTCACGTATGTAGACATGGAAAAAAATTGCTGTTTTCTAGGAAAACGTTAGACTTCTACAATTGGTTGTAAGAACAAATAATGATCTTCACTTGCAGATGTCAAGGGTCCTACAAGAAATTAGTCCAAATAGCTAAGCCGATATGGTAAACAGAGAAGAAACGTATCAGCAAATTGGAAGTTATCACTAGCCGTTGTAAATGCACCTCAACAGTCTGGAACAAGTTGGAATTGGGTAGAATGAGGAGTAGACACTTGTGTAAGCTACACTAGTGCGAAATACCGTTTTCGGAAGTAGTGATACGGAACAGGCGTTACGGAAAGGACGACATACTTCACGAGAGCAACTAGAGAAGTGCACTAGGTGGCCTAGGAGTTGCCGGTACTTACGGTCTGTGCGTATAGCTGGCCGGGCGGCCGGCCCACGGACGGCGTCACGTCTGTGAGCATCGCGGCGCGGCTCCGTCGCGGCGCGCACCTCGCTCCTGGTGCCGGCGGGTAGCAAGCACGGCCGGCTGGGTCTCCACAGTCGAGGACGGCGCAGGTCGCAAAGTGAGCGCGCGACCAGACGGGCGAAACACGTCCCTCTCGCTAGCCGGCACAAACTACACTGTCCAGCGTTGTGGGCGCCGCCGCCCCTCCCCGCCCCTCCCCACCCACGGGCCCGGCCCCCACCCGCCTACCCTAACAGGCGGCGAGGAGAGCCGGTCGCGCGAGCGGTAGTAGGGGCGGGCTGCCGCCAATCGGCGTGGCCCTGGCTAATCGTCGGCCACGCCCCCCAGTCGCGGTGGCATCATCTGTCCGCACTGGTGGGGGGGCCGAGCCGGCACTTTTTTGTGCGCCTTCTTCGTCTTCTTCGTCGTCGTTTTTTCCTTGTTCCTTCTTCTCCACCTCCTCCTCCTCGGAGGTGTAATCAAAAGTCAGCGGGTGGAAGAGGCATCTTGCGGCAGGACTGGGAAACGTTAGGAGGGAGCAGAGTTTGGAGTGCGCGGATACTGAAACGGAACACGTTGGTTTTCTCTGCGCCTCGGTAACCTACATTTTATTACTGCAGGTCTCTTGCAAGCGGAAAGAGCAGAGGGTCTGTTGTCGCTCCTTTGCTGCTAAATTCTCGATCCACGGTCTCAGTTCAAGCAAACAAATGCTACCCACAACTATTGCTGCAACTACTATAACCCAGAATTTAAGGACTTCAGAATAATTGCTCTTACATGTTTAGTTTTTTTATTTCTTTATTTACTTCGCTAGTCGGCCTTGCAATGACCACTTTTCTCAGTTTTCTCTTTTTCCTTTACGATAGATGTTTCTTTTATCAATACACTCGATGTTCTGCTGACCTTTTGCATCTGTTGTTCACCTCGGTAAGTCCTAAACGTCTGCACAGCTGTTCTGAACGAGCCACGGTTTTGCGCATCGACGCGCCGAGTGGCTGCGCGGTTTAAGGCGCCATGTCATGGATTGCGCAGCTGCTACCGCTGGAGGTTCGAGTCCTCCCTCGCCCATTGATCCGTGTATTGTTCTTAGCATAAGTTAGTTTCAGTAGTGTGGAAGTCTAGGGACCGATGATCTCAGCAGTGTGGTTCGTTAGGAATTCAAACGCATTGGAAAATTTTGCGCGTCAACCGGGTGAAAACATCCATATCCTCTAGTTCAGAGAGGTCGAACCTTTTAGGTTACATGGCCCATACTGCAAGAAGACGAGTATTTTTAGACAGAACATAATATACTTAACACCAACAATAACCGCAGAAAAAAACGGTACGGTCGGAGGTATATAGTTAAAACATTTAAGTAATTCAGAATTTATTAATTTATGATCATTTATCCTAAAAAAGTAAGATGGAACTAATTTTACATTTTATATATAAATTTCGTTACTTTCGTTTCTTTACATAAACCAAACTTTATGAAATACATTGCTATTATTCTTAGTATTATTATTTACTGTTATTTTGACGATTTTCTGATGGATGCTCACTTCATGGGCAGCACTGATACTTGCCTTGAGTGGCATTCAGCACTCGGGGAGGACACTGCTCATCTGGACCTGTCTTAACGTCTACGTTCAATGGCATTATTGTTTTCGATTTTGAGCCAAAGCTGCTGAAAATGAGTTGCGTCCATCCATTCTTCTTACTTGCCCATGAATCGACCTCTGTTTGCACAAATGTGTCCACCTTTTCTTTTAATTTAAAATATATTTCTTGTTTCGATATTTTTGTGCCCATCCTATTGCTATAATTAGGACACTGTGTACTGTGTGAGACCTTTCTCTATTTTCTTTCCAATTTTTTTGTTACGTGATTTACGTGTTATAATTTTGTCTCCGTTTGAATTATTAAGAAGCAGTTGCTTTTACTTAACAGAACGGTAGCTACGAAATGTCGAGCTGTTGTTATTCCAGCTGTAATTAGTTCATTAATTCTTTTAAGGAACGTGTTTCATTCAAAACATTATGTCTTCTTTACTAACGATTCATAGCAAGTTAGTGTTGGATGCAAATATGGCATGCTGCACCCCACTATACGAAACTAAATGATGGGTCAACATACATAACAATATGCAGCAATAAGATACAAGAGGAAAACCATTTTCACAACAGAAGTTTATTTTTTTTCGATTATCATTTCAGCGCTTGTCGTCATTTATTGGTTACTGGCGGAAGTTTTTCGCTCGATCTTCATTTCCATGCTGAGTACTACTTAAAAATCAAATATATCTTTTTTTTACGTGCGTTTCCTCCAGAATTACACAGCTTTCTCAACGAGAAACGGATATACCCTGGAAAGCTGCCAGACAAATTTTGACAACAAAGCCTTCAAAATATTCTAAAATTATCTTTTTCTTTTTTATTATTAATTAAATATTTTCAGGCTCTCATCGTACTTCTCTAAGTCAGTATGTCTAACCTGTGTATCTTCCTGTAGCCTTCCGTGGTCCAGCGTAGTGACCAGGTCCACTATGTAACGTTAGACTCAGTGTCATGATGTTCTCCTTATGCAGTTGGCTTTAATGTTGGAAGTGATTATCACACGTGTACTATATTAGCAGAAACAAGAGACTATATAATACTTCGATCCAACCATTGAAAAACAACTTAGAGACGTTAAAATATTGATCTCGATAATTTACTTATTAAAAGGCAATTCTGAAATTTGTTAGAACACTGAAAAATGACAAAAAAGTACATCAAATCTTTTTTAATTTCACAGACTCGAATACAATGACGATCCGAGAAGGTGAAGAGATGTAAAAACGATAAAATGCAAATTGGCCAGATGTGAGAAAGAGCACTGAGGGTTGCAACAAAACCTAATTATGTATATAGTTTATCCATTCCGGGAATCGAAAATATTAACCATTTTTCCCTGTTATCGACATTCATACAGCCAAGATATCGGTCTCAGGGGTACAAAGATTTTCGAGAATGTTTTAATTTTAAGTTTGAAGTCATATAACAAATGGCAAAAGATATGTTTTCGTTTGATATAATTACAAATTAACAATTTAGTAATTTTTCCCTTTTTTTACTGTGAAACCTTGCTTTTTGCCAAATTCCATGGCTCTAGGTCAAATGGAAGTACCCATTACGTATCTTTTGATTGAACTGACCTAGAAGCTTCAAATTTTTACAATACCAAGGCATTATCCACCTTAACATACGACGTGAATTTGAACCTGATCCGTCTAAGCGATTCCGAGACAAAGGAATCTTAACAGTCGGACATATAGACAGATGGACGGAAGGACAACGAATCGGCCCTATGAGGATTCCGTTTCTACCGATTAGGGTAAGGAACACTCCAAAATTGAAGTACGAACTACACTGCAGTGTAGGAGCAGAGCTGGAGTGAACGGATCGAAGGACGGGAAGCAGAGATGTCTTGACATGGTAAAACAGTAGTGGAACAAACAAAGCTGCCAATGTCAGTGAATTGAAATTGGATCGTAAGTCTTAAGTATTTGTGACGCAATAAAGAAAAAATAATATTCTGTTAAAAGTGACCTGTTATTGGCATTTTTCGCTATATCTGATGTGTGATAACTAAATTAATAAAGATTGCTTTGCAAAAGGTTTATCTTTTTTGAAGGATAGAGTTACAAGTGAAGTTTAGCTCAAAACATACAGTCAGAAGATAGGCCTACTCTTGGCGGTACATAGTGAATCGCAAATATGGTCTATGCTGTAGAACGATCGTGTCATGTCGCTGAATAGCGAAAAAATATTAAGCGTTATATCCCGTGCTGACAGTTACACACCAAACACACACATCAAAATTTTTAGCTGAAACACGTTAAAAGGGCATACAGAAATGTACACTGGAACCTTTCTGCGTAACAAGAATGGGAAGATTGTCGAGACATTTATGCTTATGGTCGCTTACCAGATAGTACTATGACGCAGCCCTTCTCACCACCGCAGAAGAAATGTTACATTCATACCAGCACAACTGGAGGAGGTACGGCGGTACTGCTCCCACGGTACAAGTAAGAGATTCTCTTAAGTGACAATTCGGATTGTATTGTACTATCATATCACGATTACTTACAGCATAACTAATTTTTCTTCATTCCGAACAAACGGAGAGTTTCAAATGACGTACATTCGACGGAGAACATACATGTAGACGACATTTCCAATATTTGATGCTACTGCAGTATACTCTATTACAATTTTCGATTTCATTTCTAACGATCTTACAGGAGAGGTATGCGTGGTTGAACGGATAAAAGCGAATAAAAATTATTTTAATGTGGGAAGGTATGTATAATGTAGCACCCAAAAGAATAATCGCTAAACCCTACATTTGTGTAAAATCGCTATCTGAAAGTTAACGAAGTTAAGGACTAGCAAAGCTAAAGTCGCTGAGGAAACAATAGCGCGTGACGGACAATTGTTGTTGTTGTTGTCTTCAGTAATGAGACTGGTTTGATGCAGCTCTCCATGCTACTCTATCCTGTGCAAGCTGCTTCATCTCCCAGTACCTACTGCAACCTACATCCTTCTGAATCTGCTTAGTGTACTCATCTCTCGGTCTCCCTCTACGATTTTTACCCTCCACGCTGCCCTCCAATGCTAAATTTGTGATCCCTTGATGCCTCAAAACATGTCCTACCAACCGATCCCTTCTTCTAGTCAAGTTGTGCCACAAACTTCTCTTCTCCCCAATCCTATTCAATACCTCCTCATTAGTTACGTGATCTATCCACCTTATCTTCAGCATTCTTCTGTAGCACCACATTTCGAAAGCTTCTATTCTCTTCTTGTCCCAACTATTTATCGTCCATGTTTCACTTCCATACATGGCTACACTCCAAACAAATACTTTCAGAAACGACTTCCTGATACATAAATCTATATTCGATGTTAACAAATTTCTCTTCTTCAGAAACGCTTTCCTTGCCATTGCCAGTCTACATTTTATATCCTCTCTACTTCGACCATCATCAGTTATTTTACTTCCTAAATAGCAAAACTCCTTTACTACTTTAAGTGTCTCATTTCCTAATCTAATTCCCTCAGCATCACCCGACTTAATTCGACTACATTCCATCATCCTCGTTTTGCTTTTGTTAATGTTCATCTTATATCCTCCTTTCAAGACACTGTCCATTCCGTTCAACTGCTCTTCCAAGTCCTTTGCCGTCTCTGACAGAATTACAATGTCATCGGCGAACCTCAAAGTTTTTACTTCGTCTCCATGAATTTTAATACCTACTCCAAATTTTTCTTTTGTTTCCTTTACTGCTTGCTCAATATACAGATTGAATAACATCGGGGAGAGGCTACAACACTGTCTCACTCCTTTCCCAACCACTGCTTCCCATTCATGCCCCTCGACTCTTATGACTGCCATCTGGTTTCTGTACAAATTATAAATAGCCTTTCGCTCCCTGTATTTTACCCCTGCCACCTTTAGAATTTGAAAATGAGTATTCCAGTCAACATTGTCAAAAGCTTTCTCTAAGTCTACAAGTGCTAGAAACGTAGGTTTGCCTTTTCTTAATCTTTCTTCTAAGATAAGTCGTAAGGTCAGTATTGCCTCACGTGTTCCAACATTTCGACGGAATCCAAACTGATCCTCCCCGAGGTCTGCATCTACCAGTTTTTCCATTCGTCTGTAAAGAATTCGCATTAGTATTTTGCAGCCGTGGCTTATTAAACTGATAGTTCGGTAATTTTCACATCTGTCAGCAACTGCTTTCTTTGGGATTGGAATTATTATATTCTTCTTGAAGTCTGAGGGTATTTCGCCTGTCTCATACATCTTGCTCACCAGCTGGTAGAGTTTTGTCAGGACTGGTTCTCCCAAGGCCGTCAGTAGTTCTAATGGAATGTTGTCTACTCCGGGGGCCTTGTTTCGACTCAGGTCTCTCAGTGCTCTGTCAAACTCTTCACGCAGTATTGTATCTCCCATTTCGTCTTCATCTACATCACGGACAATTATGATGAGCAAATTTACAAGAGTCATTAATGATGCATTACTTGGCAAAAAGCCAACCATTTGGTTGAAAAAACATAGGTTACTTCATGTTGTACTCACAGAGTCTTATTTTCAAAAACAGAACTTGTTGCGTTGTTCGTAGGCCTACATTCTTCCTTCAGTCCGTCATCGAAGTCCACATGTAGAGATTAAAAAACTCAGCAGAATTATACAATACGCTATCCTGACAAAGACCAACATGTAGCCTTGTTATATCATTTGTATCTGAATCACGATAGTACAGCATAAAATGCCACAGTGATCACATTATCCAGTCTTTGCTATTACTGATCCACCTCGATGTATTTTAACCTTTCACCGCTTGTGCGTACACGCAGAGTCTTACAGATGAATGACCTTGATTTGTGGTAGGACAGAACACAACTTTCTACTTTAAAATCATTTGAATTCTCCTTTAGCAGATCTACATTCAAGTAGCAGATGTATCTGAGGGTTTGGTAAACATTCTCAGAGACGTTAGTATGTGCTGTTCCTGATTGAACAGGTCACATAAAGATACGTCCAACTGTAAGCATCTCTAGAGTAACGCGTAAAGTAAACCACACAAAAGTTATCACAAGCACACAATAACTTACCGAAGCAGTTTATTAAAGTAGAAGCGGACGAGTCATTTATAATCATTTCGGTTAAATTTCCGAAAACACTACCACGAACTTCAGTACACCTCTATCGGCCTTCGCAGTACTGTGTGTTGTTCTGAGCACGTCTCAGTGTGATTTTTTTGGTGTTTATTATACAGGCAATTAATCCATCTCTAGAGTTTACCTTCTGTCTGTTTGCTTCGTCTTCACATTCCACCGTATACAAAAATCTAATCGAAAAAACGTCAATGGATAATGAACGCGACGGAAGTGGCCGAGCTATCGCCCAGGGAAGTTAGATGTTGTGTCACAGTTTAATGCTAGCAATACCAACGCATTTTCCACAAACCGTACTGCCAAAGGGGGAGGGGCGGTACCTTTAACGCGTTCTGAAAAAGCGAAAAGAAAAATAGATTTCGTTATTTGTGAACAACATACTTTTTAAAGACATACTGATCTGTCCAGAACCTGAAAATATCTTTTAGCACACTCTTAACATCATCAATATACTATCAGTAACGGGTATTACCAACGGGAGGGGGTTGGGGAGGGTACTTTATGCCCACCGAAAAAAAATAAGATTTCGTTAACTATTGCTTACTTTTACTCACAAGGTACTACTTAAGGCAACAGTGATGTGTAATTTAGGTTATGAACCTGAATATATTGAATATGACATTCATCGGTGAAGTGACATCTATTCCTAGGCCTTACATTTTTGGGTTAGCCTTAACTGAATAATTAAAAAAAACTATGGCATCTCGTAGAAGAATTAATTAAGCAAATATTTTTTGAATATTTTAAAATATAAAGTAACTGACTAGATAACAAGAATTTGCAAATTACCCCCCCCCCCCCCCCAAATGATACTGTAAGGGTTAACGTGGAATTAGAACCACGTGACGATCGTTGTTGTCACTCAAACGCAGTACACACACATTTTGTTGAAATGAAGTTAAGGAATTTCTCAAAATATATAATTTTCACATTGTTTATTATTTTTCAACGTTGGTACATTCTGAATTTTTTTACGCTTTTTGTTAACTATAATCAGCCAACAAAAGAAAGACGTCTGCTACATTGACATTCCGTTCAGTTGTTTGTTTAGAAGAGAGGGAAAATTTGGTTTTACTTACAGTCGACTAGGAGGTCACTAGAGGTAGAACTTACTCTGCTGGGACAAGAACTATGGAGGGAAATGCCTGGTCCTTTTTCAAAGGAACTATATCGGCAGTCGCGTTAAGAGTTGTATATTGTGTACTGAGAATTCTGTCAGTCTAGAGACCTTGTCAAAGAAACGTCTGCGTTGTTACGAACAAGCAGCAAAATCTGTTCCGTTGAAAAATGCTTAAACTAATGCCATGCCGGCATATCCGTCATATTCACATGTATGTGGCGTTATTCCTGTGTTACCACTGACAACTGCACTGCACTCTCGTCTCATACAGATTTCAAAAGTCGCAAGCGATAGTCATATGAAGGCCTTATTTCAATAGTGGTACAACTCCATTTTTGTTCATTCTGAGATACAGAGTCCCAATGTTAAATGAGCGCTGAAAAATCTGCAGTTGAGATACCAGAAATATTCAAGTATATATACTTAATTTTAGGACTCTGTAACTCAGAATGAACAAAAATGGACTTGTACCACTTTTGAAATAAGCCATTCATATATTATAGACTAGAGCACGCATCGGAACTGCACGTATTAAATCCCAGCACATGCATCTCCGACCCCACCAAAATTTTAAGACGCTTCTATCGGAACAGAAAGGTATGAAATACCTTTTATGACACACTTACTTGCGCACCTCTCATCTCACGTCAGACATTACAGTACATGAAATTTGTTAAGCGGAATCTCGTTGGGCTGGAATTTGGAAAGTGAGATCGCTACTAGCTGTTAACACCACGTCGGTCGTGTCGAGGATCACGAATCCACTGACGCTTCTCAGAACGCGCGCGTCAGGAAAGCGCCTGGCTTTGGGAAAAATCAGAGTGAGTCGGCCAAGAAGTTTTTGTTCGGACAAAGAAGAAAGCTTTCGCAGATATTGCGGCGGCGGTTTCTTCCAGCGCGCAACGACTTCCGAGCAGCGGACAGGATGTGGCCACATTTCTGAGCCGTACCGGGAAGGCCCCCCAAAAGGGATGGCCCTCGTCCCACTCTCCGGCCGACACACCTGTCCAGGTCGTGCCTGCTCACTGAGGAACCCACCTTGTCTTCAGCCTCTTTGCACGGGTCATAGCTGTGTTGTAAAAAGATACAACACGAATATTTTCCAACAACGAACATTATGCGCTAACTCAAACTGCGGTTCGGTAGTTTTGGTGCAGTACATAAATGGTTGCATCACCGATACTATTGGTAGCATTGGTAAGGAAAGCAACATAGATGAACGTGTGAGAGAAGAACTGGGAGCTGACGAATTCTCTTTGTTTTTGTTAATTTGTTTGTTTTGCATATAATTAGAATCGCACATTATCCTTGCAAAATATAAATTGCAATTTATAAGTAATAAAAATTAGTCGTTCGCGTAACTTCTACGTTTACGTAGCCAAAGAAATCATTTCTGATTCAAATACAATTTACATGCAGAAACATAACAAAATCTATATAATTATTGTTGTTATTTTGTACTCAATAGAACGTTGTTCATTATGATCAAAGTCAAAAGTTCCCTGTTATTATTGATAAGAGCGAAAGTTGTTTATGAATAACAGAAACTTGCTTTACATAAGCTCGACGAAGTAGTGAAGCGATGTTTGATATGTTTTTGTTTTGCATCTTTGAGAAAATTGCGTTTTCTATGGTAAATGATAAAACTGTATTGATTTTTTCTTATTTTTATGCAACGAATCTCTGTTTTACTTTACAAATCAACAATTTTTGAATAAAACCAGAATTGAAGATTGAAAATTTCAATACTGTAGTAAATACTGTTCATTTTTAAGTAACAGACAGGAGAATAACTATGTAGTACAAAAATTTTCCGTAGATTACGCAGCCCGTTATATACCATCTCTTAGTTTCTAGGCAGTTTACTGCTTCCGGTTTTTAGGGTTCTCCAATAAGACGCAGATCGCAAACACAAACAAAAGGATCAAAATGAGGCAACTCCCGATCGTTATGCAACACAATTAACGCACACGTAACGCAGTTACAATCGTAACTGACCAGAAAAGCTACCGTAGGCTACACTTGCTTATGATAGATAGTCTACAATAGTTTAACAACTTTAGTTAGGCCATACACTTGAAAATGGCCGCGTGGTTGAAACCATACAAAAATGAAAATACAAAATAAGAGAGAAGCCTTTAATTCAAGCAATAACAGCCACTGCCGCAGGTTGTTGTCTATCCGAAAATTCGTATTGGAAATGGACATTGCACCAGCTAAAATATAAAAAAGGACTATTTAACCTTTTACTCCAATTGTTGACGCTACCATAACGTTTGCGAACACTCCTGATAATTTTCAGTGGCGATACACGCATTTAATGCTGAAACACACCGACTTGCATGTAGTGCTGTTGCACGCTTAAGCACTTAGTGCAGAGTTGTCAGTTTCTCCCTCGATAAAGAGTTATACTTACAAAACAAACAAAACATGGCTAGTGCTCGAGATATGAAATTGTGAGCTTCTATAACACTGTTAACGTCATCAGGGACATGAAACTGTGAGTTCTGTAATCATGTCAACGTCTCATTACGACGGACAGCTCCGAGATGGGGTCGGTGGAGCCATTGTGAAAAACTGAGTTTTCGCTCATTCTTCTTGTCACAGTAAAGTGATTGGCCTTCGGGTGTTGAACACATTAACTATTGTCAACATATTTTTACAGTTGTATACTTGCCACTTCTCTACAATCCACACTCGTCTATTCAGATTTGCATTTTCCGTGGTTTCCTTCAATTGCTCAAGGCTAGTTCAGCAACGGTCCCTCTCAAAAAGCGGATTCCCTTCCCCACAACTGTCGGTCCCGAAGTTGAGCTTCTTCTATAATAACGTTGTCGTCAACGGGACGTTAAGACTCTTCTTCCTTTCTTCCTTGCTTTTCGTGAAGTATGCTTCGTTTTCTTTCTGCAGGTATGTAGCTGACACTAAGTGTAGTAGAAACTTGTGTAATATTTGCTTGAGGATGTAGTGAAAGTTTTCCTGAGAGGTTAGCCATTCCTGATTTCAAAATGAAAAATACATGAAGTTAATACCTCCATTGTATTTCTATTCCGGGTATTCGCTGACCTCGCCAGAATTATTCCTGATGTCAAACACTTCGGTTTGTATTTTAACTGGGCTTGACAAGGCTTTCAAGCTAATTTAGCTTACAGAGATCTATCTGTATTACCACTTACACTCCTTCTCAGGTTGTGAGGCCACGAGTTGTCGCAACAATCTACAGTTAAGATGTGGCGAAGTTTATGCGTTGAGGTATGGTCACCACCGATTAAATAAAAAGTTAACCACAAACAATTCCCGCCCTGTTATCACTTCCTTTCATTGCTAAAAGCTTCTGTTATAGTCAACAATAGGAATCGGAACATTAAATACAAAATAGCAGAATCTTCGAATTGTTTTAAACTGGAAAGAGTACAGTTTATGTCAGAGAGTTATATTTGATCGTACGACTGAAGATCAACCTCAAGTTATAATCCTGATCAACAGCCAATAAATACGTTACCTTACGTTGAGTGGTTATTTATCAAGTAGCGAATGAAAGTAACTCATATAAATGCTGTGGGCTACGTTATCCTGTGAACGAGTATCCAGTATTAATAAAGGCTAAACAACTGTATTCATATATTTTGACGTACATAAAAAAAGGAAAAAGACGTAACTATAGAGTTTTGTTATGACTAGTCCTGGTTTAAGAAATGCTTTTTATTCAGGAAAAATTCATATTTGGTTTTCCACTTTCTTTTAAAAGTATGCTATCCTCTCCTGTACATCCGTTGTATTACATTTTTTGTCAACAAACCCAATGAGAATAAATCATATTTTTATCATAAGTTACGTAAGAGTTAACTATAAATTTAGTGCAACTAGTAAAAGGATATTGTCAACAGAACTTCTGTACGAATAACAAATGTAACTGATAGATTACATAATATTTGGATGGCACTGTTCTGTTGTTGTCATAAATGATGCCATTTACGAATTCATCGTGCCACTGGTATCTACGCACCATACCGGTACTCTTTTTTCATTTTCAATCGATACTGGCATGTGTCATGTTTCATTGCTAGCCTTTCCTACATGTGAAGTAGATACCTTGTATTTGTTCTTTGTCTTTTCTTTCGGGACAGCACAGCTGAACGTTGACTGTTGTTTAGTCTACTCTTGTACCTTTTAACCATAAGCTAATACAAATATTTCAGTAAGTGGAAAATCACAATTCTTTTTTAAATTAGTATTTGATTTTTTCCACGAAGTATTTCAGTCCCACTGTGGATTACAAAAGAGGGTGACCCAACGGTGTCTCGGATGCCTCCCCAGTCACTAGGAAAATGTAAACCAGTATGTTGACGTCAGGTCAAAGAAAGACGAGAAAAAAATAAAAAAAATGTTCAAATGGCTCTGAGCACTATGGGACTTAACTGCTGTGGTCATCAGTCCCCTAGAACTTAGAACTACTTAAACCTAACTAACCTAAGGACATCACACACATCCATGCCCGAGGCAGGATTCGAACGTGCGACCGTAGCAGTCGCGCGGTTCCGGACTACAGCGCCTAGAACCGCTTGACCACCGTGGCCGGCGAAGACGAGGACACCGTCGGGTGCTATTATGCCGTGTAATTCGGCTTCTACTGGAGCGACATTATTGTACACGCATCCTTATGTCTTGTTGGCCCCATGTGTATTCTGTCGACGCCAAAACTCACCATTTCGAGTGCATACGTATTTGAAACTGATCATGTGGTCAGACTCGACCAATCGTGACAAAATCAGTTAATTCCGCAAAACTAAAACATTTAGTATTCTGCTTCATAAGAAAGGAGACAGAGAAGACAAAAAAACTAGACTTCTCAGCGTCTTTTCAGCGTTGCACAACATATTCACTAAAACAAAAAAAAGTCGCTGTTGGAGGATTTAGATCAATGGACCGCCTACAGCTCACAAACGAAATTCCAGAAAGGGGAAACTGTTTACAATTCATAGACCTCGAGGAAGCTTTTGACTCAGTTCGAACAAACTCTCTTCTAACAATACTATAGAAGGGAACTTTGATTTAACCTGTGTTAGTAGGCCTATAGGCTTACTGTACAATGTAGATACGTCATTGCTAAATCTGAATTAGTTTTCATCGGGGCAGTGAGAAATAATTGAAGAGGAATCGGGGGAGGAGATTAGACGGTCACTAAAACTATTCTGATCAGTTCTAGAGGAAGTTTCCATACCCAATAACCTGGGAAAATGGGGAAAGAACGTGTATTAATGGTGTATACCTGAACCACCTCCGTTTTGTTCCTTATTAAGAATGCATACATGTCGTATACTGATAAGCCACAACATTACGACCACTGACCTGTTATCAGTGTAAGCCTGTCCAAGCGGTAGCAGTGTCACTTGATGGGAAATGCCTGCTAGTCAGACACACGCACGATGCATGTAGTATCAGTGAGCGTTCTGTCCGTGTGTGGAATGGGGAAGGCGCGCGATGTGTATCAGTTTGGCCAAGGGCAGATTGTGATCGGCCGGAGGTTCGGTTGAGCATTTCGAAAAATGCACGACATGTCGAATGTTCGAAGAGTGCTATGGTCGGTGTCTTCAACACGTGGCGAAACCAAGGAAAAACCACGTCCAGACGTCGTAGGATTGGGCGGCCGCCCCTGATAACACGTCATAGAATGGGCACACTGATAAAACAGGACAAGCAGTGAACTGTGCCGGAACTAATGTCGGACTTTAATGCTGAGGAGAGTACAAGTGTGTCTGAACACACAGTGCACCGAACACTCCTAAACGGTGGGCCTCCGCAGTCGATGACCCAAGCAGGTGCCAATGTTAACACAACGACATCGTCAATTACTTCTGAAATGGCCACGTGACCATCGGCACTCAACGTTGGTGCAGCGACAGAGGGTTGTATGGTCTGATGAATCACGATACCTTCTTTATCATGCCCGTGGGAGGGTGCGAAAAAAAAGTTCAAATGGCTCTAAGAACTATGGGACTCAACATCTGAGGTCATCAGTCCCCTAGACTTAGAACTACTTAAATCTAACTAACCTAAGGACAACACACACATCCATGCCCGAGGCAGGATTCGAACCTGCGTCCGTAGCAGCCACGTGGTTCCGGACTGAAGCGCTTAGAACCTCTCGGTCACAGCGGGCGGCTGGGAGGGAGCGAATCCGTCTTCCAGGGGAACATAAACGTGGGTATTCATGGGTCCAGTGGAACCAGTGCAAGGCACCGTGACGGCCAAAGAGCGTCATACACCGGTTGCAGACCTCGTACACTCCATTATGAGACCATGGTTCCCGACGGCAGTGGCATTTTTCAGAGAGATAAAGGTCCATGTCACAAGGCCTGAGTGTGGTGGAGTGGTTCGAAGAACACAGTGGCCGTTTCCAACTGATGTGCTGGCCCCCAGCTAGCCAGATCTGAACCCGATCGAACACATCTGGCAAGTGACTGAACGTGGCATCAAAACACATTGCCTCCCTCCCCGGAATTTACAGAAATTAGGTGACTTCTGTGTGCAGATGAGGTAGCATCTCCCTCCAGTGACCTGCTGTCGCATCACTGCGTCGTTGCTGTTATCCGTTTGAAAGGTGGACGTACCGGCTATAAGGCAGGTGGTCATAATGTTCTAGCTTATCAGTGTATGTGGTGGATTTTAAATACATATTTTTTCCATTAACTGCCTGTAATGAATAGTTCGTCTGATTTATTTTGTTCTCTAACTGAATATAAGAAAGGCTGCTGATTGTGAAAAATAAATGCTTGTCAAGGTCGTATACGAACATTTACGTTCTGTACATTCACGCCTCGCACTTCCTTAGCTTCTTCTGTGTTACTTTTCTACAGGACACTTCTGCGCTCTTTAACCCTACATGGAACTGGCGGATGGCAGAAAGTGGGCAATGTTCATTTAGATGGATCTCTGTTTGGAGGTAAATAGTAAATTATTCATTAGGCGTGTCACTATTGGAGTTCAGTAGTTGTGGACTTTAATTCTTTTTATTAAAGATTGACCTACGGTTTCTCATATCATACACCAGAAAAGGGCAACTACAAAAAAATAATTGCTTTTGCAGTGGGTTACAGCTATCGCATTGATAATGTTATATAATGCCAAACCCATACAAAATCTGCAAGTACCGTATGAGATTAAACTAGAAGTTCAATAATCCTTACCGTGTGCTAGTGCAGAGCCCACCATGTGTAAACTGCTGAGAGATTGTAAAAAGGAATTTCAGATGGCACAGCTCATCGAAACTTCGTTGCAAGTTAAAGTTACTTAGTTACATGTTATATATATCATGCGAACGGTTCTTTCATCGAAATCATTTTATTCTTACTCATACAACTACGATTAACAACAAGATCTTTTTTGTACTGGCTATCAGTTTATAAGTAGACCTTCGTCAGTGGAATAGAGGGAGTTGTCCAGGAGAAATGATTTTAAATTAGATCGACATCCTGCTTACTTTGTTTTATGTTATTGGGCAAATGATCAAAAATTTTTGTTGCTGCGTATTGAACTGCTCTCTGAGTCACCGACAGCTTGGTCTGTGCACTACTGTTCTTCTCAAATTGTGACGTATTATTCATAAGAATTTTAGTCGTGAAATATGTATTGCGACTGCACAGTTGAACAGATACCTACATGACGTACGTGGGCGAACTCCACTATTATTCTTACAGCTCACTTTTGTGCAATTTACAATTTATTTCTAAGTACGAATAACCCCAAAAAACTATCCCATACATTATTGGGTCGCAATATGAAAAATATTGTTTCCAAGATTAGCAATTATGCTAACAGCAAATGTAGTTGAACTTTATGAGAAGCTCAGTAATATTCTTCTCCCATTTCATCAGTATGTACACCCAAAAATTTGGAGCATTCTACCCTACTTCATGATTCCTGCTCATGTGCTACATCAATTGTTGGTAAGGAAATGGGATGACAATTGTTTGAGTCTGTCTTGTCACCGTGCTTATCAAGTGGTTTAATAATTACTTATTTTAACCTGTTCGGTAAAATTCCCTTGTGTTAGTGACGCATTACGTATATTATTAAGACCATTACTTATTAACTTGGAATAACTTTTCAGAATTCTCTTTGAAACTCCATCAATCGCACAAGGGCTTTTGTTTTTCAGAATTTTTATAAATGTATTAATTTCTGTGAAGGATGTTGGTGTGACTTCTAGTTGCTTAAAATTGTATGAAATGACGTTTGTAATATATTCTCTTGCTTCTTTAACTGAACCATTCAGTCCTGTATTTGCTGCTACATGTAGAAAGTAATTGTTAAAAGTACTTGCAACATTGTTATTTAGTTTATTTGTTTTGGAATCTTGTAGTCTGATTTACTGACCTGTCTCCCGTTTATGTCAGTATGTGATTGCTTGTGGATATTTTAATGACTACAATATTTTTTGTCGTATGCAAGTAACGTCGGTTCTTGACTTACTCTTGTCTTTACGTAAATTTCCCCCTTCCTCTTTTGTAATTTCTTCAGCTATTCATGACATAATTGTTTTTTTTTTTTTTTACCGGATCTTTTGGATAATTTTTTTGTGAAAGCTACTTTATAATGTTGACACAAATTTACTATGGAATACATTCAATTTGACATTAGCATCTCTTTCTACATGTACCTTATCCCATACCAATCCTACTGGCTTACTCTTAGAAAATTGTATTCTCTTCTCATTAATAAGCCTTGATGCTTTGCTTGAACCTGCCTCCGGGTTGTAAGGTGTCATACTGTTTATTTCCATTGATTGTACGTCGTGATCAGACAGTCCATTAGCAACTGGATACCCATCAATTGTTTCAGTGTGAGCATTCTCTATGAAAATGTTAATACAGATAGTAAAGAGAATCGCTATGTCGCTTTTTAGTGGATATTTTTAGTCGATATCAGTCCCTCCTTTTTTGAAAGATTATACTTCTTATCTCTAGTGCAGCTGAATATCAAGAACGAGTGGAAGAGCTAAAAAGAGAAAATTTTAAAGTGTAAGGGATAATCAAGTTTGTTTCTAATGCTAATGTGTAGTAGTCGCAGTTAAAAAAATTGTAGCAATGAACAATTAGGTCATGGAATAAGGTGATGTAATGTTCCCGAGTTTCCGACCGGGTGGTATTGTTGAGACAACGCGATATTTCCACTTCGTCAGAAGTTCATGAGTGTGACACGCCGCAAAGCGTCAAGGTACTTCAACACCGCCACTCTTGCTTTTCACCAGGTGTATACGCTGGGAAAGTCTACAGTCACAAAAAGAATAAGTTGATGAACTACTATGTAATTCGGGATTTCTACAACCTGTATCTCCAGTTTAGACATGCAGCAGTGAGACGTTGACTTTTACCGTGAAAATCATTCAAAAACTAATATTTTATCAGAGAGCAATGGAAATTCCTAGGAGAGGCGAGGAAATAACCGAATGGGACAAGAAATGCAGATTGGAACGCAAGACGTAATAATGACTGCACTGAAAATTAAATGAAGATGATGAAGATGACTAAACAGCCGAATGATCTGTAAGTGTTCCAGAGAACTGCTTTGATGAAACCCAAGATATAAGAAGTGACCAAAAACACATCGTGGAAGGTAGCTACATTAAGTAAGTGAAGAGGTAGAAATAACACAGATGTGTGTATTTAAAAATCGAATGCCTAAGATTCTGGATTATATGTTTACCCAGCAGTAGATGTCAGACGATAGATGAGTAATTGAAAATTAATGCCACAGTTTGACGTTTTATTTAAATCTGAATACGTATTATAGTTTCTTTTTCTTCTTGTCGCATCGACTATCTATGGATCACGCTATTTCAATAGCTCTGTGCCCTTTCCTTTACCCCAGTATTTACGCATTCGTTTTCTTTACTATTCCTTCTTCGCTTCAGTCAACATTTCATTACTTTTTGGTCTCTACCGTTCTTGCAGATTCTTGTTGAGAGAAGGGCGTTTCTCTACATGCTCTTATGTTTACCCACACCTTGCCGGTGTTTTCCTAGCTCGAAGAACCACGCCTCCTTAGTGTTTTTGTTGATAAAGTAGCGGAATATTCAGCTGCTCAGCATTGTAGTATTCCTACGAGCATTGTGGCCGTAGAAAACAACTATCCTCCCGCGACTGGTGTCTGTAAGCATTTAGACAAGTGTATAGATTTCATAATTGTGTCGTGTTATAAATCCACCATTTGACTGGATCTAGGGTTTCCCTAAAGGTCTTTCTTTCACTTGTTTGTAATTTCCCGGCCACATCAACACGATTACTCTGCAATATTTGCAAGAGGGATCGTAGAAGCAATTTCAGGCTATTTTTCGACTGTTCCACTCTCGTATGTGGGAGTCAAAAATAATTTCCTATTCGGAGGAGAAAGTTGGTGATCGAAATTTCGTGAAAGATCTCACCGCAACGTAAATCGCCTTTGTTAATTAATTGACATTTCAACTCGGGTGTCGTATCCGTGATACTCTCTCCCCCATTTCGTGATATTGCAAAACGAGCTGTCTTCTTTAACCTTCTTCATTGTCAGCTGTTAATCTCATACGGTACGCCAGAAAAGGACGGACAGGCGTCGTGTAGGCAGTCTCTTTAGGTCTGTTGCATCTTCTAAGTGTTCTACTAATAAAACTCAACCTTCAGAATGACATTGTCACTCTGCAGCGGTGTGTGAGATGGAATGAAACATTATATGAGATTACAACTATATGCCGAGCGAGTCTCGAAGTCGCGACCTTTGCCTTTCGCGGGCAATTACCGTTCAATCCTTTCTATACATAACAAGGTATGAATATAGATATATTCTTGTAGTTTCTTTTCGTTAATTTATTTCCTGCTTCCATTTTCCTGACACGTAATGCAAACGCTTTTTTGCGAACACATTTAACTTCAGATGTTTAAATATCTCCATCCGCTTGATGCGTCCTTATTATGATTTTTATTTCGTAGTACTTCAAGACAGAGACATCATTAATCTACTTCTGAATACAATATACTCTGAATATAAGATATATTACTTGTAGATGTAAACAGCTGTTGATGAACCTTCCGGGATGTACGGTCATGGAGTATGCAACATTTCCGTTTCTAACATTTCGGCTATAGCTGCGCTGGTTATCTTCAGAGTTGCTCATTGTTCCGGTGAGTTTTTCCTACTGACGCGTCGGACATCGCTGAGCGGCATAAATACTGCGAAGAAGTGACGTGGGAGAAGAGATCGACAGAGATAATCCTTGGCAGAGATAAAACTTAACTGTCGGACGGCCTGTCAAAAATAAAACCAGTCTGTCGTTACCGTAGATCTAGGATCCACATGCCATTAAGTATCATGACTTCTTCTCATTCGTCAAAATTATCCACATGTTTATATGTTTCTGTGGGTTCTCTGTATAGCCGTGGATAATAGCTTGTCTCTGTAGATAAAATTTTTGTTCCCGAAAACTTCACTTCAAAATTTCTTGACTGAAGAGACTGCTCTGCTGAGAAGATGTTTCTGTTTTTCTCTAGTCGACAAAGAACTTTATGCTCCTTCAGCAATGTACTCACTCTTCTCTTGGTAGCTCCAATGTAGACGCAATTGGTTTCTCATTGCGATGCCATCAACTTGCTCTCAAAATTATTGTCCCACTGGACCAGAACAGAAGAAAGGCAATGTCTACAAAGAGCAGTCAAATCGTAAGACATCCGTTCGTGAAAATCTCCATTTAAAGAGGTAAACAGTTTCGCATGAAACGTCCAGCGGTACTATCCAGTTCCGTAACTGCAATTCTGACCACAGTAGACGTCCGAGTGCTGCAGCTCGCGTGCAGAGCATTGCATGACACAGCCGATTTTCCGAGAACGGCCGAAATCCGGCCAACATTCCTCAACTTGTAGTACAATGGAGGGAGCGAGGAGGCGCCAAAACGTACACAATCGGCCAAGATCCAGCGCGGTGCACGTGACCCACTTCCGCGGTCATTAGACACCTGCTACCCTGGATTCTGCCGTGATTCCGCAACTGTATCGGTTTGACCCTCGACCGGCACTACGCAGCCATTACGGTAACTGTAACGAGACCTCGAGGCCCGAGATGCGGCCCCGCACGCATGCTCTCTGTCTCTCTCTCTCTCTCTCTCTCTCTCTCTCTCTCTCTACCTCGCCCTTCTCTCTGATCTCTGCGCCATTGTTATTTATCGTCGCGCAGGCTACAAATGATCGGCAATTTGGAGCCTACCCCGCCCGCCACCGTCAACAATGAGGAATTACCATATTTCTCGCGACCGGCCACCATATGTCATGTAACGGTTTGCCTGACCCAGCCAGGCACACAACAGCGCAAATCTGGGTCGCAGCTACGCGTGAAGAGCAACATACGCGTGCGATACTTGTTATTGGCACGCATCGCAAGTTGGATCTTCACTCATGATAGGATTAATAGGCCATTCTCAACTCTCCATTGCGAGGCCCCTTTAACTGACCAGTAGCCACGAATGAAAACCCGAAATACGTTTAGCAACAAACGCGGAGAGGAAAGTCAAATATGGGGACGGGTGAGAAAGCGGCTGCGCCTTATCACTTGAACGACACCTAATGTGCAGTCGACTGATGTAAGAGGGCATAGTTACGAAGTTTCAATTATCACATCGTGAAATACTGTTAAGTATTTGTTTGTTGGTTGCAGGTACATGGCTGCAGCCCTGGGACACACTGAAATTACCTCGCCACAGTGCCACAGCACGACGCCAAAAGAAAGTGGCGCAACCCACTGACAGAGTGGAGAATGGTAATTCATTTTCTGCATTCGAAGGGGAACACCGCTGCAACAGTCCATACTGAGTTCGTTGGCTTTCATGGCAACAGTGGGCCATCATATTGCACAGTGCAGTCAAAGAAGTATGAATGACGGATAACTAGGTAGCAGCCCATCTCTCTGTGAAGAAACCGGTAATCACACGAAGAGTGGAGTCCCTTCTGTTTGAAGGCGGCCTATTACGGTCGAAGCGTCAGTCATGGATCAGTTTTCAACATTTTTACGACATTTTGAACCTGAAAGAGGTCGCTGGTTTCCTCGACTGCTACTGCCATCCAAAAAACCCGAGGAAATTGGGGCAGCAGCGGCAACTCTACAACCTATCAGGCCAGTTAGGACGATTCCTTTAACCGCTTAATCGACACATGCTAGTGATAGGGTTATCACTATGCCCCTGAGACAAACGTGGAAAGCGAGAAGTGGAAATATGAGGATTCACCACCGCCAAGAGAGGTGAATACCCAAGCATCATAGGGCGAGGTGATGCTGAATGTTTTCTGGGACTACCAGAGTGTGATGATTACGCTCGTGAGGAGCAAACAGTCGCAGGAGCATAGAACCGAAATCTTCGGTTACATTGTTATGCCAGGGTATGTGCACATTTCGTACATTTCTCACTAACGACTGAGGGTCCATTACTGCCAGAAGTTAAAGCATATTTTTACATCTACATCTACATCTACAGCCATACTCCGCAAGCCACCTGACGGTGTGTGGCGGAGGGTACTTTGAGTACCTCCATCGTTTCTCCCTCCTATTCCAGTTTGGTATTGTTCGTGGAAAGAAAGATTGTCGGTATTCCACTGTGTGGGCTCTAATCTCTCCGGTTTTATCCTCATGGTCTCTTCGCGAGATATACGTAGGAGGGAGCAATATACTGCTTGACTCCTCGGTGAAGGTATGTTCTCGAAACTTCAACAAAAGCCCGTACCGAGCTACTGAGCGTCTCTCCTGCAGAGTCTTCCACTGGAGTTAATGTATCACCTGTGTAACGCTTTCGCGATTAACAAATGATCCTGTAACGAAGCGCGCTGCTCTCCGTTGGATCTTCTCTACCTCTTCTATCGACTCTATGTAGTGCGGATCCCACACTGGTGAGAAATATTCAAGCAGTGGGCGAACAAGTGTACTGTAATCTACTTCCTTTGTTTTCGGATTGCATTTCTGTTGGATTCTTCCAATGAATCTCAGGTAGTTCAGCAACAACAGATATTGTGACCAAACTTGGTCTCGAAATGTCATCGAGCTTATAAAAAGCTTTTAGACGTCGCTCTAGCCCTGGTCTGATGTAACTGAGGGCCTGACGACCCCAATCAGACCAGGTTAAATAGTTAAATAGTGACACACAAACTTTGCATATGACTAATGAACTAAACACCTGGGCAGAAAATGATAAAGTATGTGATCTCATTCTCAGCCAGAAGAACAGTGAGGTGATGGCCAGAGAAATGTGTGGGCAGCCAGTGGGACATAGCGCAATGGAGAGGAAACAGCTGCAGATAACCATCATTTCAAATATCTTGGCAGTGTTGGCTCCGATACTGGTTCCCCAGGCAAGGAAATCACTCACAGAGTCCAAGGAGGTAGTAACATCTACCAAATATGGAACAAGAAAGTACCCACTAAAACGTAAGAGAGACATCTATGAAACCTATTACAATTCCCATTTTGACATACGGTTGTGAAACATGGACCATGAGAAGAAAAGACATCAACAGAATTCAAGCAGCTGAGATGAGGTTTGCCGGCCGCTGTGGGCGAGCGGTTCTAGGCGCTTCAGTCTGGAACCGCACTGCTGCTACAGTCTCAGGTTCGAACCCTGCCTCGGGCATGGATGTGTGTGATGTCCTTAGATTAGTTAGGTTTAATTAGTTCTAAGACTAGGGGACTGATGACCTCAGATGTTAAGTCCCTTAGTGCTCAGAACCATTTAAACCAGTTTGAGATGAGGTTTGTTTATAGCGTGGTAGGAAAGATACGGACGGACAGAATCCGAAATGTGGAAATACGAAAACAGGCTCAAGTTGTAAGATCTCATGTCAAAATAATCTCGCAGCGGCTGAGTTGATATGGATACACGAACGCATGGATCCTAACACGTTATAAAAGACTAAGAGGAAACGCAAGACTCAGGTATAAGGATATAGTGAAAGCTGGCATCGAGCAGAGAGGACACCATCCGAGAGGGAGAGAAGTTTAACGACCGTAATTGGGGGAGAAGCCTCTTTTGCTGACCCATCGAGTAAGACGAAGCGACGTGGGGTGACAAATATCATGATGACGCTAATGATGATGATGATTATGGTAACGAGTAAACTTACATGTGCTTCATCCTAGTCCGCACACTCACAATATAAGCGGAAGGTCATATTATATGGTGTGAAAAAATTTTGAAGCAACATGTTACGCAGATGTAACGAAAAAGTGTGTTTCTTGAAGTATATTTACGAAGAAACCAAACCCTTATGAAATAAAATTTAAGATTCCTCCCTTCTCTTCTCCTTTAACCCCATTAGAAGATTTCTTGTTTCCTTTTGCACTGTTATCCACCTGTTTCAAAAATAAACACGTTTCAACGAAGAACAGACTTCTAGAGAAGAATTTACTTTAACCATGTGGCAACGCTGATGTAGGTGAAATTTTGCGGCTGTATCAGGAAAAAAATGGTCAGGACACTAGACTCCAATTCCGCATGACTGGGGCTCAGATTCCCATAGGGTGATTCACTTTGAGGTTATCCTTGGCTTCAACAAATCACTTAATCGTAATGCCAGAATTATGCGTTTAAGCATGGACTCCGCGTTTTTTTAACTGCGTTGTCGACGAGACGTTGTACATTCATCATCCGTTCAGTTGAGAGACCTTAGCTCGCGCATATTAGCCATTCCTTCAACTACATCTTCCCACTGTACGCGGAGGCGCACCTTAAATACATACTCTCTGAAAAAAAAAAGGAAACCGTGAAGCGTTCGGAATGGGAGGAGGAAACTTCTGTGGTTGAGACGGTATATGATGTTACTTCAGATATTACAAGATCGTGACAAATATGCAATGTGCAAAGCAATATGAGCTCAGTGATCTGAATGACACTGTACCTCCCTCTGGCCTTGGTGCGCGCACTAAGTCGATTAGGCATAGTGCCACAAAGCCGTTGTGTCCTCTCCGAGACAAACCGGCCAACAAATCTTGTCACTGAAATCGTGGATACTGGCTGTGGGACGGAGTTGACGTCCAAGTTGGACCCACACATGTTCTGCCGGGAACATGGAGTTCTCGGTGGCCAAGATAACGCAGACGCTTCACAGGACACGTTGCATGTCTGTATGTGCGTGATCGTGTTGAAAAATGGCACCACGGCACTGTCGTATGAGATGTAACACAAGAGGACATAGGGTGTCCATAGCGAACCATTGTGCCGTCGAGTTCTCTCAGTCACACTCAGCCGTGACCTGAACTCATACCCGATGGCTCCCTACACCATTACGCCAGCAGTAACACCGCTGTGCGTCTCAAAACATTGGCTGTATCGGGCCTCACACTAGGTCACAGCCGTACTAATCATCAAGTGGAGAACCGCGATTCATGGCTAAACACGGTGCCGCGCCATTCATCAGTGGTCCATACTTCCCAGTGACGGCAGCACCCCAAACGGTTCATGAATCGCCTAATGAGGTTGTCTTCAGTACTCTTCTGCATCTGAACGCCTGGTGACCTGAACTTCAGATGAATATCAAAGATAGGCTGTCTGAAGATGATACACTCCTGGAAATTGAAATAAGAACACCGTGAATTCATTGTCCCAGGAAGGGGAAACTTTATTGACACATTCCTGGGGTCAGATACATCACATGATCACACTGACACCACCACAGGCACATAGACACAGGCAACAGAGCATGCACAATGTCGGCACTAGTACAGTGTATATCCACCTTTCGCAGAAATGCAGGCTGCTATTCTCCCATAGAGACGATCGTAGAGATGCTGGATGTAGTCCTGTGGAACGGCTTGCCATGCCATTTCCACCTGGCGCCTCAGTTGGACCAGCGTTCGTGCTGGACGTGCAGACCGCGTGAGACGACGCTTCATCCAGTCCCAAACATGCTCAATGGGGGACAGATCCGGAGACCTTGCTGGCCAGGGTAGTTGACTTACACCTTCTAGAGCACGTTGGGTGGCACGGGATACATGCGGACGTGCATTGTCCTGTTGGAACAGCAAGTTCTCTTGCCGGTCTAGGAATGGTAGAACGATGGGTTCGATGACGGTTTGGATGTACCGTGCACTATTCAGTGTCCCATCGACGATCACCAGAGGTGTACGGCCAGTGTAGGAGATCGCTCCCCACACCATGATGCCGGGTGTTGGCCCTGTGTGCCTCGGTCGTATGCAGTCCTGATTGTGGCGCTCACCTGCACGGCGCCAAACACGCATACGACCATCATTGGCACCAAGGCAGAAGCGACTCTCATCGCTGAAGACGACACGTCTCCATTCGTCCCTCCATTCATGCCTGTCGCGACACCACTGGAGGCTGGCTGCACGATGTTCGGGCGTGAGCGGAAGACGGCCTAACGGTGTGCGGGACCGTAGCCCAGCTTCATGGAGACGGTTGCGAATGGTCCTCGCCGATACCCCAGGAGCAACAGTGTCCCTAATTTGCTGGGAAGTGGCGGTGCGGTCCCCTACGGCACTGCGTAGGATCCTACGGTCTTAGCGTGCATCCGTGCGTCGCTGCGGTCCGGTCCCAGGTCGACGGGCACGTGCACCTTCCGCCGACCACTGGCGACAACATCGATGTACTGTGGAGACCTCAAGCCCCACGTGTTGAGCAATTCGGCGGTACGTCCACCCGGCCTCCCGCATGCCCACTATACGCCCTCGCTCAAAGTCCGTCAACTGCACATACGGTTCACGTCCACGCTGTCGCGGCATGCTACCAGTGTTAAAGACTGCGATGGAGCTCCGTATGCCACGGCAAACTGGCTGACACTGACGGCGGCGGTGCACAAATGCTGCGCAGCTAGCGCCATTCGACGGCCAACACCGCGGTTCCTGGTGTGTCCGCTGTGCCGTGCGTGTGATCATTGCTTGTACAGCCCTCTCGCAGTGTCCGGAGCAAGTATGGTGGGTCTGACACACCGGTGTCAATGTGTTCTCTTTTCCATTTCCAGGAGTGTATTTTGTAACTGTTGAAATAGCTAACACCTGTTACAGTCTTTTTGTAACAACTTAACAATCGCTGACGATCCACTGTGACATGGCTAATTTAAAATATTATTCCTTCCTCCCTTTCTTAAAACCTTAGAAACGACAGTAACAAGACAGTATTATTGCTTTCCATTAATGTGTCTGAGTAACATCGTTTCCCAGAGGAACAATCGTAGAACTTCTTCAATCTGGAGCGTAAATGGAATTTTTCTTTAAACAAAGCCATGAGAAGCCCCCTATTATATCGACAGCTGTGTAATACATGATATCGTTCCCACATGCCTTCATGAAAATCCTTATGTTGTGTCAATAGCGCTATGTCTCATCCGTGTGGGTAGCGCAATTTAACTCTGTCTCGACTGACACGGTACAACATTTCAGATGATATTTGTGAAGAGGAATACATAGATGAAACAAAGTTAATTCAACCAGTTTTTTAACTTTTCATTCGTACCTAGTCTGTGTCTCAATGAGAAAGGTATGTATAACACACACTAAACTCCACAGGCGGGAGCATAATTCAGATTTTTCGCTGGAAATCCCAAGCATCTGTGGAATAACGGGATCACTTCATAAAAAGCACGAATCCCTTTTTAAAAGAGATAGGTTTCACGTTTGTAGTTAATCAATAAAGAAGGATAATCTCTCTTTCTCCTTTAGTTTCTTTAGCTTGTGTCTATTATAATCATAGGCAGAAAAATTCTCTTTCCGCGCACATAACAACTGCGCGAAAAACTTTAAGTGGTCAATACTTCTTAACTGAAATGGTTAGAAATTACAGACAAAGATACTTCTATATCCGCTTCGCTGCACGTTTAGCCACGGCTGTTGCAAAGCGGTCCTGACCTACAATGAGTAATTCCAGGGTAATTGTTGTTTTAACGCTGTTACTGTCACTTAGCAAACTTGAATAGGATGCAGCCTTTCAGGTGAATTATTCTCACTTTGTAATTTTCAGGTGAAGGTATCAGGAGTAACAGTTTTTACCAAGTACAGGGAAATGAGATTGGATCTGGCGTAGCTAAGTGGGTGGGTACACTCAATTATCTTTACGGGTTCTTAGTTACGCAGATCAGGAGATTAGACACTAACCTGCGTATTTTATACAGTGTTAGAGCTTCCACGTTATAAGGTAAGAAGCCAGCAAAACCGCAATGTGTCTACTTCATTTGATTGAGGAATTATTTTGCAAATCGTCCATGATCTTCCTGGCACTATGTATGTGAAGACATAATGTCTGGATCACAACACGGCTTCGGAACAGTACATTGACGCTTAACACACACACACACACACACACACACACACACATATATATATATATATATATATATATATATATATATATATATATATATATATATATATGAAATGGTATTTTAGAAATTAAGCGTCCATTGTCATGTGCCTTAAATACCGAAGAACTGGTATACTGCATATGATACTAATATCTCTCTCTCTCTCTCTCTCTCTCTCTCTCTCTCTCTCTCTCTCTTTCTCTCTCTTCCTCCCTCCCCACCCTCAACGTCTCTCTCTATTCATTTACCCCCCTGGTTTTATCTTTTCCTTTTGTTTCCCTTTCTGTCTGTCTCACAATTTCTCTATATATTTCACAGTTTCTCTCTCTATCCATTTGTTTTACGGCATAAAAGCAACGCTTCTGCATCTAATCCGTTTGCTTGTTTCTTTTCTTCTCTCTTCTTTTTGCCTCCTTACTCATTCGAACGTCGTTACCAAGCGTTCTGTGAAAAAAACAATGAAATAATTCCTGTATTAGGGAACAGCTCTAAGTCCACCGTAAGAAGAGCAAGTAGTAGCGAAAAAAATGTATATCCATGATAAACTGTGCTGTTTTATTTCTATCTCAGACGACACTACGGTAGAAGAATCGTTACTTTACGTCCTTCTGTATTATATTTGGAAAGTTAAATTGACGGCAAAGGCCGCACAAAATCAGTTCTCGCGCTGTGTGAGGTCCGTTCGACAGTCACAAAGATGTGTTGAAATTCATTACAACGAGCATATTGAAACTCCAGCACTTAACTCTTTGCTAGCCTTCTATTCCACAAATGTCCCGCACGTCATCAGTGGGTTTTACGCCTTTCTTTTTCTTGCGGTGAAGTTACACGAAAGCAATTCAGACCGATTAGGACACTTGTGTAGGTATTTAAGAGCCGATTGCGGATCCTATGTATTAAACCAGCGTTACAGACGGCTCTGGCCGAATGCGTCGAAATAAGCACAGTGTGAACCTGTTTCCTGAGGTCACACGAGCGCACCACGTGTGGCCGTAATTCTCAAGATAGCAGTTCGTACATAGGATCTTAAACTGAAGGTATGATTATTGACTTTTGCCGCCAATCTAGAATGAAGTTCTTAACATGTTCATAGGAAATTAGAGTTAAAAGTGCTTTCTGTAACGACATAAATTGAGGTTTAGTAGAAACTCGTACTGAACAAGGATGGACAGTGAAATGGCCGGTTTTATTTTTAAGGAACGGTCCCGTGACAAGTCTTAATCGAACGCTAATGCGATTTCAGTGGTCTAAACTCTGCTACATGTAACTCGGTTCCTTAAACGCGATACCAAAGAAACTGTTCTTTGTCAACAGAGACGACTTTCTGTGTTCAGAAAACATATCAGTGACTTGTAGTCTTTACAGCGACACAAACTAATGCCTCACAAATGTTTCTTGGAGTGGTCTAAACTCTGCTACATGTAACTCGGTTTCTTAAACGCGATACCAAAGAAACTGTTCTTTGTCAACAGAGACGACTTTCTGTGTTCAGAAAACATATCAGTAACTTGTAGTCTTTACAGCGACACAAACTAATGCCTCACAAATGTTTCTTGGAGTGGTCGAAACTCTGCTACATGTAACTCGGTTTCTTAAACGCGATACCAAAGAAACTGTTCTTTGTCAACAGAGACGACTTTCTGTGTTCAGAAAACATATCAGTAACTTGTAGTCTTTACAGCGACACAAACTAATGCCTCACAAATGTTTCTTGGAGTGGTCTAAACTCTGCTACATGTAACTCGGTTTCTTAAACGCGATACCAAAGAAACTGTTCTTTGTCAACAGAGACGACTTTCTGTGTTCAGAAAACATATCAGTAACTTGTAGTCTTTACAGCGACACAAACTAATGCCTCACAAATGTTTCTTGGAGTGGTCTAAACTCTGCTACATGTAACTCGGTTTCTTAAACGCGATACCAAAGAAACTGTTCTTTGTCAACAGAGACGACTTTCTGTGTTAGAAAACATATCAGTAACTTGTAGTCTTTACAGCGACACAAACTAATGCCTCACAAATGTTTCTTGGAGTGGTCTAAACTCTGCTACATGTAACTCGGTTTCTTAAACGCGATACCAAAGAAACTGTTCTTTGTCAACAGAGACGACTTTCTGTGTTCAGAAAACATATCAGTAACTTGTAGTCTCTACAGCGACACGAACTAATGCCTCACAAATGTTTCTTGGAGGAGTTTTAGAAAAGGGTACTTTCAGACACAACTCCATGTGTTCGTAAGACGTCGCTACGATGTGTTTTTGGGTATAATACGAAATGCTGTTCGCTCTTAAAATACTCAGACGTGTGAACTTGATATATTTAGAACGGCGGCAGCAAAGTTACTTACATTGCTAGTCACAACGGAATTATCAGATCCGTGTTTACGAAAATAATTTGTCCACTCTCGTCACTGGATTTGTTCATAATACCTTTGTTTCCGTTTCTGAAAAGCAAATCGTGTGGACAACACATACAAGTGACGACTAAGGCTTGCAGAGAGTGAGTGAGAGAGAGAGAGAGAGAGAGAGAGAGAGAGAGAGAGAGAGAAAATGGTTCAAATGGCTCTGAGCACTATGGAACTTAACTGCTGAGGTCATCAGTCCCCTAGAACTTAGAACTACTTAAACCTAACTAACCAAAGGACATCACATACATCCATGCCCGAGGCAGGATTCTAACCTGCGACCGCAGCAGGACACCAAAAATTACAAAGATACTATCAACACACGCATAATCTTTGGTAATGTCATTCGGTGAGGAACGTCTGGTCGAACTCTTATCCACAGGCGACCGCAGGGGCGATGGTGGTTATTGGGGAGGAGGAGGTGGGAAGAGGCGAGAAGGAGCACTTTAGAAAAGTCCGATACACTGCTGGATGTGATTTCACATGCTTTTGCTAAACTTCTGGCTTAGCCAGTTGTAGCATTACCCGGCTGGTCGCAGTGAGTCAGTACTATGGCCTTAGCATTGCTGTGTAACTTAGTTTGTTTAGATTAAAAATGGCAAGCTTAGTGTTATAGCTGCCACCACCCCCGCGGCCCACCCCCACCCCACACACACTTAGAAGAAACTCCTGCTGACGTCCACACTACCATCACTGGAATCACTCGTGTTATGTAATTCTAAAGACGTCAAAGTGCAGTAATTTACAACATGGCCAGTATCAAATACAATACATAAAGAAAACACACAGTATAAAAATATGTAAGTTGTATGACTGTGATGTGACAGTTTGTAAGGAAAAGCAAAATAAGCTATAGTGAAAATTATATTGTGGATCAATTCGTGGAGATGAATGAAGTAGTTGGGACCGAGGTCACGAAATAAACACTCATTAGTAGAGCAGGAAGCAGTTTGTTATTCAGGCTCAAAACAAAGAAGAAACATTATGTAGTTATTAACGTGTCTTAACTTGTCAGTGGTTCGTAGCTTCAACGGTTTTCGTGTGAATCAATGAAATATGTTCGTTTATCTTTGGAAGAATAAATATCATACTGTAAAAAACAATAAAAATGAGATGAAATAGAGAACGCAGTACTATTAGTCCTGTATAACAATAAAAGTAGTGCAGATTTTTTAAAATCAGTGCAGGAGTTACTTTTGGGAATTCCCAGACATCAGAAGTCTTTGCATGCTGTTTACAGTTGATGTGTGATTTTGAGTGACCGAATAGATTTTTATTAATTAGGTTTTATGGTGATAGACGGGAGTTGATATCTTCACTCACTGACCTGGTAGCAATGAAGCAATGAAGCAATGAAATGAGTGAACATGGATGGGAACTATTGCTCATCGATACAGGTATATGGACCATGAATACTTTGCCATTTTATAATGACTCTGTCCCATATTTGTGACATGAGAGCAAACATTCATTTTTTTTTATTCGTTCGGGCCCTGTCGACTGTAAATCAAACGCGAGGAACATCATGATATTCCTGAATCTATTATGCGATATCACAGACTTGCAAAATTGTTCTCTGACAAAAAATTGTCTAATTCCATTCCTTTTCATTCAGTGGAACTCCTAATGTACAGAATATCAAAAAATGCGTCTAGCTCTTCATCTTCCAGTGCTCTACAGGCCACTGTTTCAGTGCATTTTCAAATGGTTTCAGAACCAAATTGTTAATAAATAAGCCCCAAGCATCACTCATAGAACGCATTTACGCGTATGGAGCAGCACCAGAATCCTCCAGAAAGTTTCACGATCGTTTCTCACTCTCACATTGTGATGTAACAATGTCTGCTGTTGTGAAATGGAAAGTAATTGCAACCGATAAGTAGTGACGGTAACGACCGCCACATCCATTACTCCACTTGGTTTCGTAGATAACGTAAGTGTAATAATTACGAGTGTAGCTATGAAGTATCGTAGCTCTTCAACACATAAGACTAGCCGCCCGCGTTTAAAGATCACTATCGACCGAAGTAGTCTGCACACTGAACTCGTATCCGGGAGGATGACGACTCAGATCTGCATCGGATCATCCATGTTTAGGTTTTCAGTTATCTCCCTAAACCACTCCCGGCAAATGGCGGGATAGTTCCTTTGAAAGGGCACGGCCAATTTCCTTTCCTTGAAACAATTCGATTTTGTGCTTCTCTCTAAAGACCTCAATGTTGACGGGATTTCAAATTTTTAATCTTAGTTCCTTCGGTGAAAGGTCACTCAGGTTCTCTTCCGCGATGTTATTTGACACATGTATGGTCGTTAAGAACCCTGCTACTGGAAGAAATTTTCACCACAAGTACTTGGTGGGAAGAGTTGGATAAGCAGCGACGACAGAGGAGAGAGGGGGGTCTGGTCTAGTAAACAGCATTGCTGGTTTCTGAGACGGAGTTCCCGGTACAGAGATCTGGCGCCATCTCCAGATTTTTCTGTTCTGAAATGGTATGGAATGGGGTCGAAATTATAAGGGAAAGAGAAACGTAATTGGCACTCTGGGCCGCAGAAATGGCATCAAATCGAAGGGCTACACCTCGCTCAGCGCCACGAGACGTAATTATTTATTTGGCCCAGTAGACGCTGGATAGTTGGCTACATAAGTTTGTAAGTACCGTACCCAGAGATGTATCTCTACTCAAGAATTACACCTACAGAAGAATTTGTAAAAGGTATACTAGAAATTTACAAATGCTTCTTAAGCGTAGGTCTACTGCCAAACAGTGAAAACGGATCTTGTGAAAGACAACTAGCTCTTCATTCACACTAAGTAATAATTGATATCATCAGGGCATCTCAAATTGGTTCCATACTTCTAGATTTGCAGAAGGTTTTTGTCATAGTTCCCCACAAGTGACTTCTAAACCAAGTGTGGTGTATCGTCTCGGTTGTGCAACAGGATTCGTGATTGCCTGTCAGAAAGGTCGCAGTAGCAGAAACTGACAAAAAATCGTCGAGTAAAGCCGTAGAGACTTCTGACGTTCCCCAAGGAAGGGTTATAGATCCTCTGCTGTCCGTAGTCCATACATAGTGCTTTCTCCACCGTGTACAAACTCTAGGGATTGATCGCTGAGAGGATACGGAACAAAAAAGGTCTATAAACTTATGTCCGGAAATGCATGGTTTCTATGTAGGAGACCATTTATTCAATCATACTTTTTTACAGAGACTGCGGTCTAATACGCGCTGTGCCATGCAGCCATAGTTACAGTGCACATGGTTTCCTCTTGGAGGGAGATACTGTTTCCCATACGTCATGCCCTAGCACCCTCTCCTGTCGCTGTAATTGGTAGTGTTATGCCAGATTCACGTCTCTTGTTGACTCGCTTTTTAGTGGATGTGATGCAGCGCTGTGCACAATGGTTCCGCATTCGAATTGAGAGCTTGCCGACAGGGTGTTTACTCACGGAAAGGCAAATGGCAACGAGTGGCGGGCAGCAAGGTTGTATCAGGACACCTGTCTCCGCCAACGTCAACCACAGCATGCAATGTTTGCAACAGTGTTTCGCCTTTTGTCTGAGACAGGGTCATTTCAGGAAGCAGGAAATCATGAAGGACGTACCCGAAATGTTCGGACACCATATTTGGAGGAAAATGTGATTAACACTACGGAAGGCGACCGTCGTGTCAGAATCAGGCACTTGAACCGCCAGTACAGGGAAATCCAGATGACCGTGTGGAACATTCTCCATGACAGCTGCTAGTACCCTCACCACTTAGAGCGTGTGCTTGGCATAGTAGTGACGAGACTTTCCACATCGGGAGCAACTGTGTCACTGGTTTCTTCAGCAGGCAACCACGATTCGGGGATTTGTGTCTTCCATCCCATTCACTGTCGTGATCAGCTATACGCGGAGTGGTAACTTCAACTTTCATAACGCTTATCTGTGAGATAGTATGCAGAACCCCCATGGTATGGTACAGCGAATCATTATCATCGGTGAAGCCGGAATGTGTGGGCCGAGATAATTATGGAATATATTTTGGGACCAATCTTCCTTTCACGTCACCTAACTGGCCGGAAATGACGGCATTTCTTGTGGGTGACTTTGCCTCCCCTGCTGGAAGAATTTCCATTGATGATTCAAAGGGTTATGTGGCTGTTACGCGAAGGTGCTCCAGCCCACTTCGCCGTTAACGTCCGGACGCATCTCTGTCGTGTCTTCCCTGGTCGTTGGATCGGACGATGGGGTCCAGTTGTATGGCCTGCTCGTTCACCGGATCTCAACTCGTGCGTTTTCTGGCCATCTCAAAAGTATCGCATATGCAGAGCCATTCCAGATGTGGAGATACTGGAACAACGTGAGCATGATTCCTTTGATACTGTTCGGATGCAGGCTAGACGTTGTGAACATGTGAGACAGAGTATGCTACGGTGCGTACATGCACGTGGAAAACATTTTCAACGCATACTGTAACTGTGGCTGGGTGGTACATCGAGTATTAGACAGCAGTCTTTGTAACAATGTATGATTGAATATATAGTCTCTAGCATGGAAACGCCGACCGGTGTGGCCGTGCGGTTCTAGGCGCTTCAGTCTGAAACCGCGAGACCGCTACGGTTGCAGGTTCGAATCCTGCCTAGGGCATGGATGTGTGTGATGTCCTTAGATTAGGTAGGTTTAAGTAGTTCTAAGTTCTAGGGGACTGGTGACCTCAGATGTTAAGTCCCATAGTGCTCAGAGCAATTTAGCATGGAAACCATGCATTTCCCGACGTAAGTTAGACTTTTTGTTTGTTTCGTATCCTCTCGTCGATCTGTCTCTAGAGTTTGTACCAGGTGGAAAAAATCACCCAGTATAAAGGGCTAAATATCGTTCATGTGAAAAACGACAAGCTGCTTATTCACACGAAGCAATGAGCGCTATTGACAGGGGATCTGCAATTGGTTCTATATTTCTAGATTTCCAAAGGCTTTTGACACCGTTCCTCACAAGCTGGTTCTAGTCGACATCCGTGTCTATGGAGTAGCGTCTCAATGTGCCACTAGTTTCGTGAATTCTAGTCAGAAAGGACAAATTTACGAAATCTGACAGAAAGTCATCGAGTAAAACTGAAGTGATTTCTGTCATTCCTCAAGGATATGTCATAGACCCTCTGCTGTCCCTGCTCTACGTAAACTGTTTAGGAACCCGCTCAGATTGCTTGCAGATGATGCTATCATTTACAGTCTAGTAAAGTCACCAGAAGACCATAACCAGCTGGAAAATGATTTAGACGAGATACCTGTATGGTGCAAAAACTGGCAATTGTCTCTAAATAATGAAAAGTGTGAAGTCATCCTCATGAGTACTTAAAGGAACCCGCTAAATTTCAGTAACAACAAATCACACAAATCTAAAGTCTGCCAAGTCAAACAGATACTTATGGGTTAGAAGAAATCATTACTTAAATTGGAACGATCACATACAGGATGTTGAGGGGAAAGCAAACCATAGACTGCAATATATTGATAGAACAATTACAAGATGCTACAGGTCTCCTATAGAAAATAGGCATGTCTGCCCTATGCGTGGTCATCAGATAGGATTGACGGAGGACATCGACGAGGTTCAAAGAAGGGCAGCTCGTTTCATAACAATGCAAAATAGGGGAGAGAGCGTCTCCGATCTGATACGTGAGTTGGGGTGACAATCTTTAAAATAAAGACGACTTTCATTGCGGCGACATCTTTTCATGAAATTTCAATCACCTACTTTCACCGCCGAACGCGGAAATACTTTATTGGTTTGCAGCTACAGAGCGAGAAATGAGTGTCGTTATAAGATAACACAAACCAAAGCTCTCGGCAAAATGTAATTGTTTTTTTTTTTCCCATGTGGTATTTGAGAGTGGAACGCTAGTGAAAGTCTTAAAGTTACACACTATCTTGTATGAGGGACAACCGCAGCCATAAGTAAGCATCTTGAACAATAGCCGCTTGGCTGCTCTTGTAAGTAATTTATTTAACGACCGGTTTGGTAGCGTAGAGGCGACATTATCGGGTTACATCTGTTAAATTAGAAGAAAGCGTTCGTTACGGGTTACGTCGAATTATGAATTACAGCCACAGTCGATAGTGAGAAATATAGCGAATTACTTACATGGTGAGCATGCCATTAAAGTTGCAACACAGAAGGGCCCCAACATTCCTTGTCTATAAATACATGACGTAATTAGCGGATCGTCAGGTGAGTGAAATATACAGCTTTTTAAAAACTGGAGAACCTTCAAGAAATATTCTCTCAGCCCAAAGCGATAAATAACTACAAGTCAAAAACTAAGAATTAAAAACACCTTCTATGATTCCAGAACGGACGACAGTGGATCGAACATAACTACTGTCGTCCGTCCAAGATCTAAGATAGGTGTTTTTAATTCTTAATTTCTGGCTGAGTTTTCTAGCCCATTATTGGTGATTCATCACATTAGATTGAGAGGATATTTCTTGAAGGTTCTCAAATTTTTTAAAAACTTTCCAGGCACCGTTGCGTAACCGTGGACTCGTATGTTTCACTAGCCTGACCATCCGATAATAACGTCATGTATTCATAGAAAAGGAAAGTTCGGTCCCGTCCTTGTTGCAACTCTAGTTGCATGATTCACCATGTACATAATTTACTGTATTTCTCACTGCTGATTCGACCAAAATCGTAACGAACGGTTTTTCTAATTAAAGAGCTGTAACCAGATGATGTGGCTCCTAGGTCAAGTAACCGGTCGCTAAATAAATTATGTGCAAGAGCGGACAAGCAATTATTGTGCAAGAAATCTTAAAGTGGTTCGATGGAACAAATGCCAAGCACTTAAGTGTGAATTGCGGAATAGTCACGTAGATGCAGAAGCAGACGTAGAAAGCTTCATTACCAATGGTATAACCACAAGCACTACAACGGAGAAATAAGACAAGAGGTGGTACTGGGATATGTCCATGCACATGTAATGCATGTAATCCTGGTCTGAAGTGTCGTCCGCCGCCCTCTAAAGAGCAAATTACAGAGCGCGGATGTGGGGGTACATGTCAGGGCGTGAAGAAGCAGCTGTCAACAGCTGAACAGTTCAGTGAAGTTTCGCTCGTCGCCCATGCACCAGACGTGACGCAGACACTCGTATTAAAAGCCGTATCAATTTCGGTGCGGCTCGTATTAGCCAAGAACGATCATAATCGCGGGGCCCCAGTGGGCGTTATTATTGTCGGCGCCGCTCGCAAGCGGTAATTCTATTTGCCGTGCGGATGCTAGCTCGCGTTCATCAGCGCGTATTTCGTGGAAATAGAATAGCGGGAAGAGGAGGGGGAAGGTTGTTGCGGAGGAGCAAAGAGGAAGATTTATTTTAGGACCTTAGTTATGCGCTTTGAGGCGCAATAAATGATTACGATTACAATGTTAATAATACGATGATGACGGTAATCTGCGCGACCGGATGATAATTCAACAGCGCGTCAGGTGATACAGGCACAGACCGCAACGGATAATAACGATGCACTCCCACTTCTTTTTTCGTCTCTCTCGCTTCCTTCTGCTTCTTTTTTTTTCGCTTCTTTCCTCCTCTTCCTCCACCCCTCCCGTCACGAGCCGAGCGTAGATCGACCTCCGACAACAGAGCCGGCCTAGTAGCGCCGTCGGAATTGCTGTTGGTGCTGACGTCATGCGCAATGATGATGACGCGGTGACAGTAGTGGCGACGGCGGCCGCTCGGCGCGCTGGCGGCGCTGCCGTCTGGCGCTGATGTGATGGCGGCGCCATCTGATAGAGCCGGCGGTAATTACAAGGTAGGGCGCGGCGCCGTCCCATCTACCCCTCCGCCGCACTTAGGAGGAGAGATCTGTCCCGTCACAAAGCAAAGTGCCTTGTGATTACTGTTAATTGTTCGGGACTCGGGCGAGCTGGCGACCGAAATATCTGCAGGGTCGTTAGGACGGCCCGGGATATAATGTAGGGCGACGGCAGGCCGAGGTCGGCCTGTGCCATGTGCCGCGGCTGCACCCAGAAAAAGCCGTGATGCGCAGGCAAGCCCTGTCCAAAAAAGACGAAGCTGGACGCCGGAGATGGCGAAGGGCAGCCGTCAGCTGCCCGGACTCACGATCTTGTCTTCAGAGTTTCGTTTTATGACGATACGACTACATTAGAGTCGCAGTTGTCAACGCTGTACGGAAGGCGATGTCGAAGCTGAAAAAAAAATTGTATTCTCTCATGCAACAAAAGTTAAGAACAAAGGCTGGAAGTTTTACGTTTTGTATGTTATGTGACATTTTATCGATTACAGATGGCACAGGTGAAATACCTTCAGACACCAGCGGCAAGACACAACCAATAGGCCCTATCTTCATTGTGCAGTAGCAATGGCAATGTTATCGATAAAGTTGAAACTAAAAGGGGAGTTACTAAACACGGATTTCCGAAGCTCCTTCGGCAAAGGAGACGAAGTCAGTATTCCAGAATCCGTAACAAGAACAGCTGTCGAAATGAGTAACTTAGAAATATGAACCCTCGATGTAGCGAAACTACTTTAATCACTTAATGAAGAAAAGTTTTCAGAGCCAGATCGTATACCAGTTATGTTCCTTTCAGAGTATACAGATATGATAGCTCCATATTTAGCAATAGTATGCCACCGCTCGTTCGATGGAATACCCATAAGTTATCTATGTACTGGAATGTTGCGCAGGTCACACCAATGAACAAGAAAGGAAATAGAAGTAACCCGCTAAATCACAGACCCGTCTCACTAACGTCGAGCTCTAGTAAGATTTTGCAACCTGTTCGATCATTATGAATTACCGTGGATAAAAAATTAACAAGTAGCTCGCATTCAGAAAATACTGTTGTTGTGAAACACAGCTGACATTATTCACAGGTAGTAATGAGTGCCATCGACAGGGGATCTCAAATTGATTCTATATTTCTTGATTTCAAAAGGCTTCCTCACTAGCGGCTTCTAATCAAATTGCGTGGCTACAGAGTATCGTCATAGTTGCGCGACTTGACTCACAGTCAGTAGTAATTGACGGAAAATCCAAGGTAGTATTATACGCCCTCTGTTGTTCCTAATCTTTATAATTGATTTAGGAAACAACCTGGACAACATTCTTAGATTGTTTGTAGATGATGTAGCCGTTTACTGTCTTGTAAAGACATCAGAAGATGAATGCCAATTGAAAAATTATTTAGACAGGATATCTGTATGGTGCAAATGGTTCAAATGGCTCTGAGCACTATGGGACTTAACATCTGTGGTCATCAGTCCCCTAGAACTTAGAACTACTTAAACCTAACTAACCTAAGGACATCACACACATCCATGCCCGACGCACGATTCGAAACTGCAACCGTAGCAGTCGCGCGGTTCCGGACTGAGCGCCTAGAACCACGGCCGGCTGTATGATGCAAAAAGTGTGAGGTCATCCACGCGAGCACTAAAAACAATCTGTTAAATTTCAGTTGCATGATAAGTCACAATTTAGAGGCTGTCAGTTCAAATAAATACCTCGGTATTAGCATTACAAACAACACCTGGACCCACCATATTGAAAATGCCGTGTGGGAGACAAATCAAGGACTACTTTAAATGGTGGGAGAGTGTGTGTACAGCTTGTATTCTGTGCTGAGTACTTTAATTTTACAGGTAGATCAACAGTTTCACCAGCCACACAGCAAGAGGACGAGTAGAGTATCGTCAGCACAAGCTGTAAGAAACAAAACATACTTTGAGCAATAGGTGCCTAGGAGACAACTTTCAGTAACTTAAATGTACAATAGCAAAATATGGAAGCTATAAGTGCTGCATACAAATGAAATTTGAAATTGCTTAAGTATTGCAGAGCGTTGATGATACCTTAATGCACTGCATCGGGCGAAACAAACAAACAAAAAAAGTGTGTGAAATCTTATGGGACTTAACTGCTAAGGTCATCAGTCCATAAGCTTACACTCTACTTAACCTAAATTATCCTAAGGACAAACACACAGAGCCATGCCCGAGGGATGACTCGAACCTCCGCCGGAATCAGCCTCACAGTCCATCACTGCAGCGCCTCAGATCGCTCGGCTAATCTCGCACGTCCGGGCGAAACTGATTCTACCTCTAGTCATTTGCATATAGATAGTTCTAACATAAGTACCATTAATATAACAAAAATTAAGTCGTCTACTTCGGAAGTTTCTGCAAGCAATAAGTGATTTGTGCAGTATTATTGAATCCTTTTGTGACTTAAGATCTCAGTTAAAAGGCCTAGTTACACATTTCGTGTTGTCGATGGTGAGGGACCGCCGAGCACTGAAGAGAATGGTTGGGAAAAAAAAGAAAATCAAGTGAAGTACTCTTGAGTTGCTGTGTAAGACCAGCGGACAGGTAACACTGTGACTGTGCATAGGAAACAAAAACAGTGGGACACGGAGGTCGAGCTGCTCCTAATAAGCCACACGTCTCTGTAGTCAATAATGCTAAGCGACGCTTGAGGTGGTGTAAGAGAGACGCCACTGGACAGTGGGTGACTGTAAGCGAGTGACTTGCAGTGATGAACCACGCTGTACCGTGTTGCCTTCCGATGGAAGAGTTTGGGTGCGTATGCCCGGAGAACGTTACCTGCCAACACGTGTAGCGGCAGCAGTGAAGCACGGAGGAGGTGGTGTTATGCTACGGGTGTGTTTTTCCTGGTTAGGGGATGGTCATCTTATTGAGCTTAAGAAAATTCTAAATTCATGATGGATACGAACACGTCTTACAACACTGTGTTCTGTCTACACAATAGTTCGCAAATGATGATTGATTGTATCAGCATAAAAAATCTACATCTACACCTACAGGGGTACACTGCAAATCACATTCAAGTGCCTGGCAGAGCGTTCATCGAACCACCTTCACTATTCTCTATTATTCCAATCTCGCACTGGGCGCGGAAATAATGAACACCTGTATCTTTCCGTACGAGCTCTGATTTCCCTTATCTTATCGTAGTGATCCTTCCTCCCTATGTAGGTCGGTGCCAACAAAATATTTTCGCAATCGGAGGAGAAAGTGGGTGATTGAATTTCGTGAGAAGATTCCGTCGCAACGAGAAACGCCTTTCTTTTAATGATGTCCGGCCCAAATTCTGTATCATTTCTGTGACACTCTCCCATATTTCGCAATAATACAAAACGTGCTGCCTTTCTTTGAACTTTTTCGATGTACTCCGTCAGTCCTATCTGGTAAGGATCCCACACCGCGCAGTAGTATTCTAAAAGAGGACGGACAAGCGTAGTGTAGGCAGTATCCTTAGTGGATCTGTTACATTTTCTAAGTGTCCTGCCAATAAAACGCAGTCTTTAGATAGCCTTCCCCACGACATTTTCTATGTGTTCTTTCTAATTTAAGTTGTTCGTAATTGTAATACCTAGATATTTAGTTGAATTTACGGCTTTTAGATTAGACTGATTTATGGTATAACCGAAGTTTAACGAGTTCCTTTTAGCACTCATGTGGATGACCTCACACTTTTCATTATTTAGGGTCAACTGCCACTTTTCGCACCATTCAGATATCTATTCTAAATCGTTTTGCAGTTTGTTTTCATCTTATGATGACTTTATTAGTCGATACTCGACAGCGTCATCTGCAAACAACCGAAGCCGACTTCTCAGATTGTCTCCCATATCGTTTATATAGATAAGGAATAGCAAAGGGCCTATAACATTTCCTTGGGGAACGCCAGAAATCATTTCAGTTTTACTCGCCGACTTTCCATCAATTACTCTGACAGGAAATCACAAAAATGGTTCAAATGGCTCTGAGCACTATGGGACTCAACATCTGTGGTCATCAGTCCCCTAGAACTTAGAACAACTTAAACCTAACTAACCTAACGACATCACACACATCCACGCCCGAAGCAGGATTCGAACCTGCGACCGAAGCGGTCACGCGGTTCCAATCCAGTTACATTACTGAGACGATATTCCATAAGCACGCAATTTCACTACGAGCCGCCTGTGTGGTACAGTGTCAAAAGCCTTCCGGAAATCCAGAAATGCACCCTGTCATAAAGCAGCATCGCTGAGCCACTGGTCTGTGGACAATAACGTTTCTGGAATGTACTGTCCTGACCAGTGTCCCACCATGAATACAATGGAATACCTTTGGGGTGAATTAGAAAATCGTTTTCACTACAGATCCCAGCGCCCAACAGGGGTACCTTTTTTGGTTTCGGTGAAACGGCCTCTTTGATAAATTATACATGACTGTGCTTAAAATGACACACAATATTTTTTAGCGCAACGCAATCTGACTTTCAAATATCCCTACAAAAGAATGGCCCTGACTAACATTAACCTATACCTTTCACAAGTCACTTACCTCACAAAAATCTTCGTTACTCGAACTACTGCAATACAGCGAGCGCCACTACTACCAGCTAAATAAAAGATTCAAACTACTGAAGGTATTAACTACTGTTAGGCATAGTTAGCAAATGAAAGATTTTGTTCGAGAACAAACAATGTATTTACCTTAATAGTGTTAAAAAGTCATAATATATATAGTAGTTCATGACATCCATTCTTATAAATGTACTGTTTCTGGTAGACACGTCCAGATCATCCGCTCTCAGAAATCCGCCATCTCACTTCCCCACATCCACCACTGCTGGCGGCTCACCTCCAACTGCGCAACGCTACGCGCTGTTAACATCCAGCTGCGCAACACTACAATGGCCAACAACAATGCAAACCAGCCACAGACTGCACACAGCACAGCCAGTGATTTTCATACAGAGCGCTACGTGGCGTTACCAATATAAGAACCTAAACAGCTTACTTACATCGGCTATGGAGAAAGAATAGGCTGTCATCCCTCCACAGACATTCTGACATCTTATTGAAAGTATCCTCAGCACGGTTCAATCTGTCATGAAGGTAAATGTAAATGTCGTGCTACTAGGGCCTCCCGTCGGGAGGTTTAAGTCTTTCGATTTGAAGGCACTTCGGCGACTTGCGCTTCGATGGGGATAAAATGATTAGCACAACACAACACCCAGTCCCTTAGCGGGGAAAATCTCCGACCCAGCAGGGAATCGAACCCGGGAGCTTAGGATTGACATTCTGTCGTGCTGACCACTTTTTTTTACTTTTTATTTTTTTCTATTCTTCGTTTATCTTATTTGGTTCCATCTTCGAGGCGGACGTCCCATACGACCCGTTCAGGCACTTCATTGATCAGTTCTTTTTATTACAGAGGGTAGCTAACGCTCTGACCGATCACGCAGAGCTACCGTACCGGCTCCACTCAGTTACCGGGGGCGGACGTCAGAAAGATGAAGAGGAGTAACATTCCATACTTATGTCCGCTAATGCCTTTGGTAAGATAGCGTATATTCAGGTAATGGAAACAGCGATGAGCGTGAATATGAAGCGTCTCGGGAAAACTGTGCTAATGGGGTTTCCAGTATGTTCAAGTATTGTTATTTGATGCTGACAGTGTAGCCTTGCTGAACTCAGATCAAAAAGCAGTATGTCTTCCAGTGGTAGGAAGGAGGCGTTTATTGCGCCTGCTCCTCTCGTTGCTGCTGTCAGCAGGGAGAAGTTTTGGTATGTAAGAACTTGCCTCGCTGGCTTCAGCTACAGTGCTTCTCGCAACAACAAAAAAAAAAAAGGAAGAAAAGAAGCGTCGGCTGCCTGGCCGCATGAAAAATTGCCCACGAGCGCCAGTTCAATTGTGGAGCTGGCCTGCAGCTAACTGCCTTCCGCTGTTAAGCTAGTTTATCCATTAAAATCTCGTAAATTAAACACTTCTCTGAGTGGTCAAATGGCGGCGCGGCGGCCACAGAGTTTCCACTCGTGGCCAGCTGTCAACAGTGAAAACTCTATGGCGGCCGAGAGTCAACGACAGCCGGATGAGCAGCTTCCAAGTGAAAGTGATTGCACAGTTTTGGCACGCGACGGCGCTTCGTAACAGAATATCAATGGCGGAAATAAAGGCTGTTCCCACGAGCGTCGTAGGCGGCGTGTTCGGCGTTACGTGGGAGCCAACTTCCCTTAAGCTGTATGGATGCAGGACGATGTAGTTGACGTCTACGTGGACGCGGACGCTAAAAGCCACCGCACGAGAGACAGCGCCCACATCACAAGAGGCGTGCTGGTTGACGTGATTTGCGTTCTCAGCGCTCTACACCTGCAGTTGTGGACTGGATCCGGGTGGCGAATCAGACAGTTTGTTCCCGAAAATCGACGGGCGTGAAATCCCTACATTAACTGTACTGAAACACTCGTGTACTCCCTTGTACGTACGCTGGTCATCTTATTCTGCCTGTTGTGTAGGCAAATAACAACTTAAGTATACGTGAGCATGTTTTAAGGCAAAAAGTTCCATAGCGGTCTGTTAGGACATTTAACTTACAAAAGTTCCTTTACAAACAGTACGGCACAAGTTACACACAAGTTAAAAATGGTTTCCTCTTTCCCATCTTTCCTAAAAATTGATCACTGTTTCTATGCAGTAGCAAAATTTTTAGAACTTAAAAATTACAGGGTTTTAAAAAAGAGAGTCCGAAATATCATACGGTAAGTAATTAAGTAAGTAAGTAGAGAAAGCTCTCTTGTAAATAGAGCAAAATAATGATATTGGCTATATATATATATATATATATATATATATATATATATATATATATATATATATATATATATATATATATTCCCTGCGTGTGCTGCATACAGTCATAAAGAATATTCATCAGGAGTAATGTACCCAAAATACAGAACGTTTTGGAACGTTTTTTGGATGAGTAAATAAATACTGAATTGTGATGAAAAGAGCCAGTGACCTAAAAAAAAGGAATCTTGTAGTTACAACATGAAAACACCCATATACGAAAATTCTGTAATCACCAGTTACTCGTTTCCAGTCATTTTACATCAGCTCGTATCAACAACGACGTGTTTCCGGGGGATCCTCAGTTTTGTGGTGCTTTCAAAAGGTATATATCCATAGAAGCTGAGATTTAACATAAAATCTACAAAATAAGGTATAAAATGCTTGATAAGATGAATACCTGCAACTGAGGAACACCTTTACAGAATAATGTGTGTGAAGTATTGTGGGGCTTAACTGCTAAGGTCATCAGTCCCTAAACTGGCACACTACTGAACCTAAATTATCCTAAGGACAAACATACACACCCATGCCCGAGGGAGGACTCGAACCTCCGCCGAGACCAGCCGCACAGTCCATGACTGCAGCGCCCCTGGCCGCTCGGCTAATCCCGCGCGGCTTTGCAGAATAAAAATCCACTTGTAATTTTTCTCAATTTATTATAGAACCGGTTTCGAATCGTAAAGCTTCATATTCAGATGTCACCAAATAATTACGAAAACATAAACGTGTGGCTGTCGGGACAGTCGGTCACTATGGATAACACCCACGTCATACAGTTGCATGGGAGCGTAGGGCCAGCAGTCACAGCGTCCACCTTGACAGCCCGTCACGGAAACGACGCTTTGTTTGCTGGTACTATGCTCTCATGCGACTGTTTTCTGTGGGTGTGATTCCCAGTGACTGACTGGCCCGTCCGCCAAACGTTTATGTTTTCGTAATTATTTGTTATTGCTGGCCGTTGGAGCTGAGCGGTTCTAGGCGCTTCAGTTCGGAACCGCGCGACTGGTACGGTTGCAGGTTCGAATCCTGCCTTAGGCATGGATGTGAGTGATGTCTTTAGGTTAGTTAGGTTTAAGTAGTTCTAAGTTCTAGGGGACTGATGATCTCAGATGTTAAGTACCATAGTGCTCAGAGCCATTTTTTTTATTTGTTAGCCCCTGAAGATGAACCTTTAAGCTTCGACAACGGCTATTGAATAACTAAAGAAAATTAACAGCAACTACAGCGGATTTTTATCCCATAAAAAACAGTAATGGGCTTAACTGAAAACGATGAAATCGAACATGGCGACTCCCTTGCTCTGCTTGAGACGTAGAGAGCGTGCGTGGCTCTTATTGCTTATACGAGGGGCGTTTGAAAAGTCCGTGCAAAGTCCGCGAGATGGCACCACCGGCGCTAATTTAGGTCATGTTTAGTTAGTAGCATCTTTGGAAAGAACGCACACCAAGTTTCAGCCACATTAGCCAATTTCTTCGTGTTTGGCATTCGTGTGAATCAACGAAGTCGAGTGACTGTCAAAAAATGGACGAAATAGAATTTCGTGTGGTGATTAAACATTACTTTGTGAAAGGCAAAACGCCTCAGGAGACTAAAGAGAAGCTTGATAAACATTACGGTGACTGTGTACCTTCGATTAGAACAGTTTATAAGTGGTTTCAAAATTTTCGGTGTGGCCATATAGGCACAAGTGATGCTGAACGTTCTGGATCCCCTGTGGAGGTTACGACTCCAGAAATCATTGATAAAATCCATGATATGGCAATGGACGACAGTAGAGTTAAGATGCGTGAGATTGCTAGTGCTGCGGGCATCTCGAATGAACAGGCACATAATATTTTGCATAATTATTTGGACATAAGAAAGCTATCCGCAAGATGGGTTCCACGATTGCTCACGCTTGACCAAAAATGGAATCGTGTGTAGTGTTGCAAGGATGGTTTGCACCTATCCAGGAAGAATCCGCAGAACTTTAAGCGTCGTTTCGTCACTGTGGATGAATCATGGATACATTACTATACTCCTGAGACTAAAAAACAATCTAAACAATGTGTTACCAAGGGAGAATCTGCACCAAAAAAGTCGAAGACCATTCCTTCTGCCGGAAAGGTTATGGCGAATGTCTTTTGGGATTCACAAGGGATAATCCTCATCGACTATCTGGAAAAGGGTAAAACTATTACAGGTGCATATTATTCATCGTTATTGGACCGTTTTAAAACCGAGGTGCAAGAAAAACTCTCATGATTCGACAGCAAAAAAAAGTCCTTTTCCATCACGACAATGCACCAGCACACACCTCAGCAGTTGTGGTCTTAAAATTAATGGAGATGGGATTCCAACTCGTTTCACATGCCCCTATTCTCCGAAATGGCTCCCTCGGACCACTATTTCTTCACCAATTTGAAGAAATGGCTGGCGGGACAAAGGTTTTCTTCAAACAAGGAGATGATTGCAGCAACTAATAGCTATTTTGCAGACTTGGACAGTTCCTATTATTTGGAAGGGATCAACAGATTAGCACAGCGTTGGACGAAGTGTATAAGTCTAAAAGGAGACTACGTCGAAAATTAAAAATGTTTACCCCAAGCACTTAAGTAGTTTATATTTTTGCACGAACTTTTCAAACGCCGCTCGTACGTTTCTTTGCACGTTGCCGAAATATCGCAGAACTTATTTCGTGTTTCATGCGCGCCAGTAATTCCTCAATTTGAAATAAGAGAAACTGAAGACGCAAAACTAGTTCAGCTTTTACATTCATTGTGAGGATGACTTTCCATGTCGGTTTTACATGAGTACCATTTCAGGATCACCTCGTCATCATGAGCAGACGGCAATAGCTAGTGTCAAAACTGACGTCGAGAAACACTACCTGAAATGGCTAGTCGATGCACCACCGTTAGAAAGTAAAGTCAGTGATTCACTTAGCAGACGTTACTTCCGTACTCAGTGTCTAAATTCGCAATGATGCTTTCAGACTTCTTTCTGAGGTCGTTTGTAATTCATCTGTTTTGTTTTGGACCAAAATCGAGATGGTACCTTCCCCACTCACTGAACAATGCGTCACGAGAGGGTCGGGGCCCACAAAGAGGTGGGTTGGAGGTACTGGTTTCTGCGCGCAACGCCTGTGTGTAATACATCATGTGTGGTGACAGTCTGCTTAGCTTTCAGTATTAAGTCAAAAGGATCAAATCACCTTACGATGGCCCGTCGATAGCGATGTCTTTAGAGACACGGCGCGAGTTCGTATCGAACAAAGATGCAGCGGAATTTCGGTCGTACTTTTTGAAAAGAACAATCACAGCATTGCCTGAAACGATTTAAGGAATCCGCGGAGACTCTAACTGTGAATCGGCACATCGGTATCTCAACTCCACTCCATCTGAATTTGAATCCAGGCCGAAACCGGCCTTGACTACGTCCTCCTTGGTGCCATGGCGAAGCGCGGAGTCTCACGCGCATCCACGACCGGACTTCTTGCGCTGCGTACAAGGTAAAATTAGAGGGAGTTGACAAAAATATGGAAAAGTCAAAAACACAACCACATTACCACGCCTAATATGGTGTGGGGAAACCTTTGGCATTCAAAACAGCTCCCGGTCACTCGGAGTGGGTAAATACAGGTCAAGTGTTCTTCACAGGAATCGTAGACCATTCTTCCTGTGAAATAGTGGCAAGCTGAGGTAACGATGATAAAGGACGATAGCGATCACGCACTTTTCCCTACACAGAAGACCACAAAGGCTCAACAGATCTGGTGACTGCTGGCCAGGGAAGAGTTGAACTTTCATACTCGTGCTCACAAAACAGGAATGGAAATCCATTACGATTTATGATTGAAGGCGGTCGATCTTTATTTTACGAAACACACTTCGTCTTAGGGCATGCGATTTGCGATGGAATTCAATTGTTCTGTATCTTACAAAACACAGTTCGTGTCAGTTCATGAAAGAGTGTTTTGCCTCTAAAGGGGCAGAACTCCTTTACTTCGCGTACTGCGTGGTCTCTAATTTTGATGTTTATATTGTCACATGAAAGAGTACAGACTTAACCGTCACAGGGTGGCAGGGAGAAAACAGAGATGTCTTCACTTTAGAGCCAATCAGAGATATCGGGGTTGAACTAAAATTTCTCATCGATCATTATAGGCATCCTCTGCACCTAACGAGCGAGGTGGTGCAATGGTTAGCACACTGGATTCGCATTCGGAAGCACGACGACCCAAACCTGTGTCCGGTCAACCTGATTTAGGTTTTCAGTTATTTCCCTAAATCGCTTTAGGCAAATGTCGGGATGGTTCGTTTGAAAGGGCCCGGTTGATTTCCTTCCCCATCCTTCCGTAGTCCAAGCTTGTGTTCCGTCTCTAATGACCTCGTTGTCAACAAGACATTCAATACGAATGTCCTCCTCCTCTTCCTTTGCATTTGAGTATCATCAGAGTGGTAAGTATGGTTCAAATAGTTCTGAGCCCTATGGAACTTAACTTCTGAGGTCATCAGTCCCATAGAACTTAGAACTACTTAAACCTAACTAACCTAAGGACATCACACACGTCCATGCGCTACAGTCAGGAACCGCGCGACCGCTACGGTCGCAGGTTTGAATCCTGCCTCGGTCAGGAACCGCGCGACCGCTACGGTCGCAGGTTTGAATCCTGCCTCGGTCATGGATGTGTGTGATGTCCTTAGGTTAGTTAGGTTTAAGTAGTTCTAATTTCCAGGGCACTGATGACCTCAGCAGTTAAGTTCCATAGTGATCAGAGCCATTTGAATTTGATCCTTGCCTCCAATACCAAGCGAAGCACCGTACAGTTTTCTGTCGTCCCGTTAGCCCTTTTAATGAGGTTGACGGAATACATCGGCGTTCTTTAGCGATTGTCAGTATCCAGAACTAGCTGTCGGGTTTCCAGCCAGTTGACCGTCGTTGAGAAACCACGATGTCTTAACGAGGATACTACTCATCTTTTCGCAAAGACGATGAGAATTTTAGGGGTGGAAAAGTCATGGTATTTCAACACAGCCAAATGGCTGGAAACCCGACGGATTTCTATCATTAGTCCACATACGGAAATTTTGAGAACCGTAATTAACAAATTCATACACCTCAGCGTGTCGTTGCCACGTTGTGTCACTATTTTTCTTCTTTTTTATTTTTCATTGAGGGCAACGTCTTCTTCGAAAGTTGCCACTGTGTTGCAGGAGGCAGGAACAGAGGAGATGATGCTGGTGTGTGCGTGCGAGCCGTGGTGCAGTAATTACGGGGGAGCAGCGAATGCGCTTTCCGCCGGCGGCGAGTGGTCCTAACGGGAGCGGAATTACTGCCACCGCCCGCACGGGGAAGGACACACCACCAGTTCTCCCTGTCAATCCGAGCAGGCCTCTTAGCGGTTCTCCCTCACGGAACTGCAGAATTCATTTAGGCGGTCGCAAAAAAATCAAGCAGGCACCTCCTCTGTCCGTGTAAGGCAGACGAAGGTGCAGCAAGCGTTGAGATCTACTTAGTCTTATTATTGTGACATAAAAGCGAGCCCCCTGTCCAGTAGGCTCTCAGTGCATATAATTACCTTGTGGACGTCGATTTGTCAAAGGCTTCAGTTACGTTATATAAAAAAATGAAAATTGGAACACTTGTTAGTGGACATTAATATGGGATGAGTCCACCTTTGTCTTTATGGTGGACTGAACTCTGCTGGAAATACTTTCAATATAGTGTCTGAATGCCTGTGGAGCGATAGCAGCCCATTCTTCCTCAAAGAACCTAAAACACAGAAGGTAGTGATATTCGGCTCTGCGATCTGGAGAGAATTCGACGTTCTAGCTCATCCTAAGCGTATTCCTTTAGGATCACGTCGGAGCTCTGGGCAGGCCACTCTTTATATGAATTTTATTGAGAATTAGATTTTCACGCTGCAGCGGAGTGTGGCTGGTATGAAAGTTCCTGGCAGATTAAAACTGTGTGCCGGACCGAGTCTCGAAATCGAGACGCTTTCACGGGCAAGTGCTCTACCAACTGAGCTACTCAAGCACGACTCATGCCCATCCTCACCGCTTTACTTCCGCCAGTACCTCGTCTCCTACCTTCCAAACTTTATATAAGCTCTCCTGCGAACCTTGCAGGACTAGCACTCCTAAAAGAAAGGATATTGCGGAGACATGGCTCAGCCACAGCCTGGGGGATGTTTTCAGAATGAGATTTTCACTCTGCAGCAGAGTGTGCGCTGATATGAAACTTCCTGGCAGATTAAAACTGTGTGCTTGAACGAGACTCGAACTCGGGACTACGCGAACGTTTTTAGAGATCACCTGCATCCGTCGCTCGAGACGTCTTCCCAAACTGCGGTGGGATCTTCCAGCAGGATAACTGTCTTTGCTACAGAGTTTTGAGAAGCATGATAGTGAAGGGCAGTTGATGTCTTAACCACCAAATTTGCCCCCACAGAACATGGGGAAAGACATCTGGGGCGCTAGAGGGGACCACCGGCGCCCTCACAAACTACCGACTAGTAATTTACACGAATTGCGAGTCCTTTGCGTACACAGCTGCTGTCACTTGCCTACGCAAAAGCTACCAAACAAAAACGCTGCTGTCTGGTGTTCCAAAGGTGGGTCAACACGTTGTTAAGCAGGTGGTCATCATGTTTTGGCTGACCAGTGTACAAACACTGTCATTAAGAGGAGAAAAGTGTTTTCGACCCGAGGAGTGGATTGAAAACCGCATCAGTAATAGGCGTGGTCCTATAGAAGCCGGTATGCCGTTCCTTTGCGCTAACCTTCAGTATGACCTACGCATCCAGTCATTGGAGGACCTATACTTGATGTTGGACTCTGAATTATGAGTATTTTTCCCATTAAAAATCATTGCCAGAGGTAAAAGAAGTAACAAGCGGATATCTGAATTTGTAGTCTAACACTTATCCACTAGACATTATTTTCAAAATTAGACATTTGAATGGTCTTGATCTCAATACAATATAGAGTGGAACAAGTAAAATAGCCGATATTTCTCTTGGTGAGTGAGAATGGTTTACTGAACAACATTAGATCATTATTTACGTCATTTGCAGACTAATAATTATAGATGTTACAAGTCATATGTTTTTCATTTGTTAGTAACTCCAAGTACTTGTGACAAGGGTAGGCCATTAATACTTATGTTCCCTTGGGCAGTAGGTCAGCTTTTCAATTGTGGACGCACGGACGCAAAACAGTTAGTCTGTACCGACATGCGTAGTCGACTTAGTTGTGCAGTTATGGCCATGCAAAAACGAAAAAAAATCAGGTCGTAAAGTTTGTGACGTATTTGTGGGAAGACTCAACGACGCATAGAAAAAACAAACAACATACTAATGTATGTAGATATTAAGGTACCACATATAAGAATATCCGCTCTTATGCCTGTTGCACTCTTTATGATTATAACTAGGTGTAACCGATTTTGATTGACTAGCAACCATCCTCGTATCATGCTTACACTAGAATTTGTACCTAAGTACAGTGTTGATAAAAATAACATCGTTAGTTGGCATAATCAGTGAATATTGAAAGTCTGGTCGAAATATAAAACCAATCAGAGACTCACTACTTAAAACAAAATAAAATATCCGAATTACTAGGAAAGTGGCTTAAAAACTGTCTTCGAGCAGAGAGAAGCTGAGGGTTCAATCCGCGTGAAGTAGCTACTTCTGGGCTCTGTTGTCCGTAGGCACTTCTCGGACGCGGCTGAGGTTTTTTCTGCAGGGCCCGACTTAATTCGTAACAAATTAGGAGCTTCGGCGTGGCTGTGGGGCTGTTTGCGCGGCCTTGCCGAGTGACAAGGGGGCAGGCCGCCCCCCTGCCGACAAAAGGCAGGCGCGGCTCTGCGGCTCTGCGGCTCTGCGACCCTGCGGCCCGGCACGGGTCGGGACGGGACAGGCTGTTATTTGGCGCCGCTCGGAGGCCAGCGCGGGCGCCGCAGGCTGCAGGCGCGCTGGCGCGTGTGGTCGGGCAGCTGATGGCACCCGACACTCGGTCCCTCGCTCCTGTACCATTCCTAACAACATTATCCATCGTACATTGTACCTTCCGGATGGTTACAATCTTCCTTCCCATCGAAAAATTCCAAAAGGGCTGCTAGACTGGGAATATTAATAGACTTAAAATAATAAAATAGCTATAGCTGGTATGTTTCGTGACATGTCCAATACGTTGGATTATGTTGCTCCCTTAGAAGAACTTTTGTGGAGATGACAGCTTTACAAACAACTGGTTTGATTCATACACTACTGACCATTAAAATTGCTACACCAAGAAGAAATGCACATGATAAATGGGTACTCATTGGACAAATATACTATACTAGAAATGACATCTGATTACATTTTCACGCAATTTGGGTGCATAGATCCTAAGAAATCAGTACCCAGAACAACCACCTCTGGCCGTAAGACGCCTGGGCATTGAGTCAAACAGAGCTTGGATAGCGTGTACAGGTACAGCAGCCCATGCAGCTTCAGCACGATACCACAGTTCATCAAGAATAGTTACTGGCGTATTGTGACGAGCTAGTTGCTCGGCCACCATTGACCAGACGTTTTCAATTGATGAGAGATCTGGAGAATGTGAGGGCCAGGGCAGCAATAGACCATTTTCTGTATCGAGAAAGGCCCATACAGGACCTGCAACATGCGGTCGTGCATTATCCTTCTGAAATGTAGGGTTTCGCAGTGATCGAATGAAGAGTAGAGTCACGGGTCGAAACACATCTGAAATGTAACGTCCACTGTTCAAAGTGCCGTCAATGCGAACAAGAGGTGACCGAAACGTGTAACCAATGGCACCCCGTACCATCACGCCGGGTGATACGCCAGTATGGTGATGACGAATACACGCTTCCAATGTGCGTTCACCGCGATGTCGCCAAACACGGATGCGACCATCATGATGCTGTAAACAGAACCTGGATTCATCCGAAAAAAATAACTTTTGCTATTCGTGCACCCAGGTTCGTGGTTGAGTACAACATCGCAGGCGCTCCTGTCTATGATGCAGCGTCAAAGGTAACCGCAGCCATGGTCTCCGAGCTGATAGTCCATGCTGCTGCAAACGTCGTCGAACTGTTCGTGTAGATGGGTGTCTTGGAAACGTCCCCATCTGTTGACTCAGGGATCGAGACGTGGCTGCACGATCCGTTACAGCCTTGAAGATAAGATGCCTGTCATCTCGATTGCTAGTGTACGAGGTCGTTGGGATCCGTATTACCCTCGTGAACCCACTGATTCCATATTCTGCTAACAGTCATTGGATGTCGACCAACGCGAGCAGCAATGTCGCGATACGGTAAACCGCAATTGCGATAGGCTACAATCCGACCTTCATCAAAGTCGGAAACGTGATGGTACGCATTTCTCCTCCTTACACGAGGCATCACAACAATGTTTCAGCAGGCAACGCCGGTCAACTGCTGTTTGTGTATGAGAAATCGGTTGGAAACTTTCCTCACGTCAGCACGTTGTAGGTTTCGCCACCGGCGCCAACTTTGTGTGAATGCTCTGAAAAGCTAATCATTTGCATATCACAACATCTTCCTGTCGGTTAAATTTCGCGTCTGTAGCACGTCATCTTCGTGGGGTAGCAATTTTAATGGCCAGTAGTGTACTTAACAAACAGGATGGAAAAACTTGATATGAATAATTTTTAACATTGTTGGAAAGAGACCAAGTTTTAGTGACTGTAGAGAAAATGAAGAAATTCCGCTTTGGTCAATTCTGCCTCCACTAGTGGAGATGATATTAAAGTTACAACAAACGTCTTTAGAGAGAAAGCATCGTACGAAATCTTAATGACTTTTTCAAGGAATTATTAAGTGATTTTCTGAAGACATAGTATTTCATAGTTGCTGATGAGTGTTATAGACTTCATGGCAGTGATCGAAGAAACTTTTTGGTTCCTGCCGTTTCGTCCAGAGTTGCGCTTGGACACCTTCGGAGGTGCTCCTGGCGACGCTGAGTCTTGCTGACTGATGAGTCGGACGTCGGTGAGCGACATAAATATAGTGTAAAGCGGCGATGTCGAGATTACACGTGATCAGCAAATAAAAAAGTCTGAGATAAAAAAGTTAACTATCGATTGCCGAGCTGTCAAGAATAAAAACTTTTCTATCGATTCTGTATAGACACTGTCCATCTATCACTGAGTTTCATGGCTTCTTCTTTTCTGTTAAAAGCAACATTATGCTTATATATGTCGACGACTTCCCTATATTGTCGCGGACAATAATTTCTCACAGGAGACACAATTTTGATTACGGAAAACTTCACACCGTGATTTCCTGACTGAAGAGGATGCTCTGCTACATCTGATTTTTCTGTCTTGCATTCAGCTTCTTTTGGTAGTTCCAATATAGACCTTCCCAGAAGTACACAGAAATTTATATACTCCACTTGGTGACAGAGGAAGGCGTTTACTCTTTACAGATATTGGTTTTTGACCCATTTTCTTAGTTCATCACTGTATGAGCTCAATATTCCTTTCTGTACAAAATTCTGTCATACAATGAGGTTACAGCTGAACCATCAACATAACTGTGTGGATATAAGTAGGACCTATACCGAATGACCTAACTGACAAATATATCACAACCGAGAGCAACATGTGAATTAATTTACTCATGTGAAACATGAGTCTGTAACTCACAAGATGACAAAAATTAGGGTCTCATCAAGGTACTCAATGATACAATGGTCGCTATAAAACCCTATTTATTACAGTTCCCTTCATACTTCAAATTAATCATAAAAGCACAGATATAGCAAACCGTTACTTTCACTGAGTATTTATACAGATTACAATGGAATTGAAATATCAATATCTCGCCAAAGATCGGATAATGAGCCTGAGGTGAATGAATTAAGGTCAGCGCTGATTTCGTGTAAACAACTGAAATCAGGGAAGTCACATAGTGATTGCTGATTGTTAATCGAAAAGGAAGGTGAGAACTACGCCTGCCAGCTTCACTGAGCACATTTGGAGCTCATTATAGTTAATAAACGTACTTGAATTACAAGTGTGAATGTCCTAATGTCAACTTGAAGTCTTCTCGTGTCTCCTACAAACTAGTTTGCAAATGCTGTTGTCATTCACCGTACTAAGCGTTGGCGGTGCCTGCAAGTGGCTGCTGTGATGTCTGCAAAATTCTGTGTTATCTGGCCTCCACCAAAGGCTGCTCTCTGTCAGAAACCGGAATTGAACTCCTTCCCTCAGCTGAAGTGCCCCACGTAGAGTCTGAGATGGAAGTCGCCTACAGAATGCTCGCAAAAAGAATCAGAATTCTTGCTCCATCTTTTTGAGTGTGAACCTTGTGCACGATTTTGATCACCAGTGACAGAGATTCTTCCGAGTGCCAACCAATCATATCCACTCTAATAAGACATCAGTCTCTCTTCCATACTCATTTTTATTGTAATTAACTAGTCGTGTGGGTTTCTAGTGTTGGAGCGCAGGAATCGGCCACCTCCAACTCACAAGATCTGTATTTTCCCACGTTTCAGTCAATAAAGCGTTCTTCACGTATGCACAAACAAGTTCTGCTCTCCCACTCCAGAATTTATTTGTATTAGCTAATGGCGTCTGCTCTTACTGTTTCTTAGCGGTGTCAACATCAGCTTGGATACAGCCTGATGGCTGCGAGTGCCACGCTTTCAAGCACTGGATGGCCTTCCAGACCTTACCTTTGAAATATTCTGTACCCAGTAGTTCCTAGTTAGTAGCTGCATATAGCAGTCACTGATGTTGACTTTAACCACACTCTTACTATAGGAATTAGTTAAGGTTAGGTGGATTTGTCACTTTAATAGAGCAGTTAGAGTTCGTGGAGTCGTAGCGCCCAATCCGTTCATAGCCGCCGTCTACAGTAACGTCATAAAAAAAAAATTTCTTGCGGTTATGACTGTTCATGTTCATGTTTAACTAGGGAAACGTTCGTGATAACAGCCATCTAGCAGCTCTTCCGTTATTTCCAGCTTCCCCATACACAAGGAGCATGTCTGCGTATTCCGGAAACGTGTACTGTACCATGTTTCCTCTATCGGTGATGCACAGGTATTGACTCGGTCTCACAGCAAAGCGGACAATAAGTGACACCTTTGGATCGTTTGACGTAGTACACATCATCGTGTCTACCCTGTTGCATACCAGGACAGGGAACTCTGAGACGTTTCTCTTGCCCTAAGCAGACGTTGACGAGTTACACATCTGAAGTAAAACTGTCGTAGAACGGCAACGATACGATTCTGGATATGGGTTCCTATTCAAAATGTTCTGTACTCACTACCCTCTACATGTCCTAGAAGTTTGTAATCAGTATTTCCGACCACTCTGTATATGTATTCGACGATGACAATCGTTATTCATTGTTGTTGTTGTGGTCTTCAGTCCTGAGACTGGTTCGATGCAGCTCTCCATGCTACTCTATCTTGTGCAAGCTTCTTCATCTCCCAATACCTACTGCAACCTACATCCTTCTGAATCTGCTTAGTGTAGTCATCTCTTGGTCTCCCTCTACGATTTTTACCCTCCACGCTGCCCTCCAGTACTAAATTGGTGATTCCTTGATGCCTCAGAACATGTCCTACCAACCGATCCCTTCTTCTGGTCAAGTTGTGCCACAAACTTCTCTTCTCCCCAATCCTGTCCAATACTTTCTCATTAGTTATGTGATCTACCCATCTAATCTTCAGCATTCTTCTGTAGCACCACATTTCGAAAGATTCTATTCTCTTCTTGTCCAAACTATTTATCGTCCATGTTTCACTTCCATACATGGCTACACTCCATACAAATACTTTCAGAAATGACTTCCTGACACTTAAATCTATACTCGATGTTAGCAAATTTCTCTTCTTCAGAAACGCTTTCCTTGCCATTGCCAGTCTACATTTTATATCCTCTCTACTTCGACCATCATCAGTTATTTTGCTCCCCAAATAGCAAAACTCCTTTACTACTTTAAGTGTCTCATTTCCTAATCTAATTCCCTCAGCATCACCCGACTTAATTCGACTTCATTCCATTATTCTCGTTTTGCTTTTGTTGATGTTCATCTTATATCCTCCTTTCAAGACACTATCCATTCCGTTCAACTGCTCTTCCTAGTCCTTTGCTGTCTCTGACAGAATTACGATGTCATCGTCGAACCTCAACATTTTGATTTCTTCTCCATGGATTTTAATACCTACTCCGAATTTTTCTTTTGTTTCCTTCACTGCTTGCTCAATATACAGATTGAATAACATTGGGGAGAGACTACAACCGTGTCTCACTCCCTTCCCAACCACTGCTTCCCTTTCATGTCCCTCGACTCTTATGACTGCTATCTGGTTTCTGTACAAATTGTAAATAGCCTTTCGCTCCCTGTATTTTATCCCTGCTACCTTCAGAATTTGAAAGAAAGTATTCCAATCAACATTGTCAAAAGCTTTCTCTAAGTCTACAAATGCTAGTAAAGTAGGTCTGCCCTTCCTTAATCTAGCTTCTAAGATCGTTATCCATATCCCATTATAATTTGAGAAGAACAGTGGAGGTCGTAATTAAAGCACTAGAAGCAAAAAAATAGCCTCTGTTATTCATCAGTAACGCTCTCGGTGTATCGGAAAGGGGTTCAATAAACTTCACAAATATTTTTATCATTTCTCCAATAACATAAAATGTTACGACATTTATTAAGTTGTGATGCTATCTAGTACCAGAAGACAATAGTAAATAGTATTTTAGAACGTGGCTCAAAGTTTTTGAGGACTTTGGTGCAAATAGGAACAAAAATATAAATGTAAATGTAAAAATACCGGTAGTGAACACAGGATACTTTTCTGTCGTGTTACATCACTTGGAACTTCGTTACACTTTGGAATAACTGACGTAAGAACTTTAAAGTGCTAAGAACATACAAAATAATGTAACCAACAGTGACAGAAAACCTATTTTGGAACATATGTCAAAGGGTTGTGGAGATCTTCAGATTTTATACTTTTATATATCCGTATTTTCCACCAAAGACCTGCATAATAGCTTGACACTTCTTCCAAAAGTGTATTTATTACTTTATATCTCATTTGCGCTTAGCCTATTACACTGTAGACGCCATTTTTTCTTACTTTAATGTTTACAAAATGTATACGATGTTATGTAACACAACAGAATAGGAGCCTGTGACCAGTGAAGATATTTTTACTTCTATGGGTATTTTTACTTCTATGTTTATATTTTTGTTTGGCTTTGTAAGTAGGCTGTTTAGGTTTTTATGTTGGTAGCACCACGCAGCGCTCTGTATGAAAATCACTGTGCTGTGTGTAGTCTGTGGCTGGTTTGCATTGTTGGAATTTTTGCTATTGTAGTGTTGGGCAGTTGGATGTGAACAGCGCGTAGCGTTGCGCAGTTGGAGGTGAGCCGTCAGCAGTGGTGGATGTGGGAAGAAAGATGGCAGAGTTTTGAGAGCGGACGATCTGGACGTGTGTCCGTCAGAAAAACGACTTTTGAACATTAGGTAAATACATTGTTTGTTCTCTATCAAAATCTTTCTTTTGCTAACTATGCCTATCAGTAGTTAGTGCCTTCAGTATTTAGAATCCTTTATTTAGCTGGCAGTATTGGCACCCGTTGTATTGCAGTAGTTCGAATAACGAAGATTTTTGTGAGGTAAGTGACTCATGAAAGGTGTAGGTTATTGTTAGTCAAGGCCATTCTTTTGTAGGGATTATTGAAAGTCAGACTGCGTTGCCCTAAAAATATTATGTGTCAGTTTAGTGACGATCAGAATAAGTAAAGAGAGAAATGTCTGAGTACGTCCAGTTTTGCTCAGCTGTTTGAAAATCAAATAACGTAAGGGGTTTACCAGAGCAGTAATTCATAATTTTTTCTAAGGGGTGGTTTCAGTGTTTGCAATTAAAGACTTCCACAAAACGTTTGGCCATGTACACTGATGTAGAAAATTTAAGGACGAAATGAACTTTCGGATCACGTGTCATAGCTAAGTAACATAGCTCGACGAAACTTGGTTCGCAAATGGAAACAAATGCTAACGTATAGCACAGGAAATATTTGTCGGTGTTTTCAAATGTTGTTCGGCTTTTTGTATCAGGGATGGTGACTCATAACGTCGCTTTCACCATTCGATACTTGGCTAAGCGAAATGACACGCGAGGTGACGTCGAGTGTGGATACACCCTGGTGTTACAGTGACTTAATGGTCTGCTGACGTCTAGTGTGAATCGGCCTTTAGTCTATCCTGAATTTTCTGTGAAACGGCTTGCAGTTGCACACTGCGTGCTCTCCATCTGGTAGCGCCAAAGGGCCTGTCGGCCACCTGATAGAAAGGAGCGCCCGCTCCATCGCTCCTGCAACTGCGAATTGGCAGCGCGCAGCGGACTCGCCTCCAAGCAACGCAATGGGGCGGCGCTGGCCCCCTCGGCTCCCGTTACGCCGGTCGGCTCGGCTCTGTCGGTAATTTCTGTATTTATTACGGCCGGCCAAGTAGCAGCGGGCAGACAGGGAAGCCATCTGGCGGCCCAATACAGGCATTACTCCGGTCTGCGGGTCCCGCAGCGGTCCAGCAGAGCGGCACCGGCTGTTCGGAGAACGCAGCGGCGAGCTATCGCAAGTCTGCGATTACTGCTGCTTCCAGAGCCACGCCCGCTAGAGGAAGCAGCTGCCAGCAAATTGATGGGAAGCGTCGTGCAGAGATGAAATACGTTTTCGTCGAGGCTGTTGCTTTGAAAACACACTGGCTGTGAGCGGCATAAAACGACTGTAATACGGAAGACATGTCGTGTTATCCAGGCGTGAGAACAGCGCTTTCTTCTTTAAATGAGTGCAGGGGAGCTCGCTTCGGATCTTCGATTTCGGAAGTGAGGGAATACGTCAGCACCGTTCGCCAGAAGTGTGGTTTGGCTGGTTTTCACACTATTGTATCCGAATATTCCATTCAGCACCTCAGTTATTGCTGAAACATGAAAATCAATTAATAGGAGTATTTGAAAGAAACTAACGGAGGTACAGGTAATGAAGCGCATTTCCTTTCCCATTTGCTGTAGAGTATCTTTCGTAAATGTTGTTCCATTCGGACCATTCACAATGCTAGAAAACTGTTGCGAAATGCGGTTAAGTCCTGCGGAGGATCGACGGTCGGTGACTGTGACCATAATGAAATGTCGCCTACTGTGCATGAATGTCCCATACTGTATGGCTAGGTGATCGCTGAACAGGAACTGGAAGCAGTCACATTAACCCTCACGATATCGAAGAGGGAACGGGGGTACTTTATGCCTACTTTTCGAAATATTGTTATCTATCCATCTTTTGATATGCAGCTCCTTGTATTGGCCGTGGTTGCAGTTAAAAATTTTTGGATGAGAGGTCCGCCAGTTATGCAAAACACCGTTTTTCTCAGTACCCAAACATGTTTCGACACCGATGTGCCATCATCAGTGGGTTTTCGTTTTTTTTATTTAAGCTTTACATCTGGCGTGCATGAATTTTCTGGATCACTTTTGTGTTAATTACTACAGGCAGCTTGTCATGTTTTCGTGTGGCAAGCGCTTCCATTCTCCACATCATGCTGAGATGTTGTGATGCATACGTAACTATAACAAGTATTTTCCACAAATAACCTAGTAAAATACTTTTTGAATACACCACAACACAATGTGATTGTGGTTTGTTATCTAGCCATGTACCATATATTTTAAAATTATGAAAAAAACTGTTATTGTTTTCATGCTGTCTTCTACCATATTCCGGAACTGATTTAAATTTTTCAGTAAAACAAAGGCCGAAAATTTAAGTCTTAGTAGTGGACTGACATTTCACAAAAACTTTTACATTCATTTCTTTCACTTTCAGTGCCATTTTATATTTCCATAGATATTTAAAAAATATATTGTGAGTAAAAGTCAACGACATTTAACGGAATGTATCCCCCCTCGGTTATAGAAAACGCGTTGGTATTCCTAACATCGTTCTAACACAAGTTTTTACGTTATGAACCCTACTTACACATCAATACATGTTTAAAAAGTTAATAAAAGCTAACAACAACTAATGAAATTTGGTTTTTCTCTAAATTTTTTATTGGTGGATGAGCCTCCACCCCTCCTGATAGTACGCGTTATGGTAAATACGTTGGTATTGCTGTGGTTAAATAAGATCGCCGGGCAAAAAATTGGTCAGCCCAAGAGAATTCACTACAAACGTCATTTCATGTCGTGTAATTTCGCCTTTGGCCTTGATAACCGCCTGGATTCGGTCAGGAAGTGAGTCCACAATGCTGCCCAGGCTCGTCGCATCCAGGTTAACCTACTCGCTGAAGATTTGATCACGTAATTCCACCAAATTGTTGGCATACTGATGGCGTATTACATGCTGATCCGAAACGTCCCACAGATTTTTCGTGGGGTTCGAGTCAGGTGATTTTGCTGGCCACTCTAGGTGGAGTATAGTGGGGGAGTGTTCAGAAAACCAGTCACATATTCTTCAATTTGCGAGCTGACTGAATCCAAATGTTCACTGCATGGAGTTCCTTTTGCAATGTTGTCTGGTTAACAGGTTGTGATGGACCTTCGCCACTGACTGCAGGGATTCCTGTACAGTTTTGGAGCGATTTTGATTCAAAAGTCTGAAAGGCGCCTCCGCTCCCTCTGAGTCAAGATCTTTTTCCGCCCACAATTCTGACGTCGTGTTTCGTAGCAACGTGTGTCATCAACTGGTTGTAGACACGTGGAACGGTCCTCCGGAAAAAGCCAACAAAACCAGCAACTTCACACATCGTATGGTTACGTGCATGGCCAAATACGACTGCTCCTTTTTGTCACTCTGCCATGTTCACGTACAACCATGTTCATGTACCATGTTCACGTACAACGTCGGCTTGAAACATACATGTCTTTGTGATCTCTACTGCCTTTTGCTTACATAGAGGTGCTGCGCCATCTGTAAAGGCCAGAGTGAGATACCATGGGGAAGTCTTCAGGCATTACTGTAAACCTATGAACAAGGCACATAAAAAACACCAAGACACAAAAAAGGTCAGTGCATTTCGTTACAGGTTTGTGAGCGAAAAGGTTCACGGAGATGGTCATGCAACTAGAATGACAGGCGCTACAAGTGAAGCGTTTCGCATCACAAAGCCACGAAGCGGTTTACTGTTAAATTCCGAGAGCGTACGTTCCTTGAAGAATCAGCTAATATAGTGTCCCCCCCCCCCCCCCAACGCATACATCGTAGAATGACCAGAAAGGTAAAATTAGAGAGAGCTTCGCCCGCAGCTTGTGGTCGTGCGGTAGCGTTCTCGCTTCCCACGCCCGGGTTCGATTCCCGGCGGGGTCAGGGATTTTCTCTGCCTCGTGATGGCTGGGTGTTGTGTGATGTCCTTAGGTTAGTTAGGTTTAAGTAGTTCTAACTTCTTGGGGGCTGATGACCGTAGATGTTAAGTCCCATAGTGGTCAGAGCCAAGAGAGAGCTTCGAGGTCGCACGGAAGCTATTAGCAACAACCTTTCTCTCCGGCCACCGTTCGTAACTGGGGCATGAAATGGGGGGAGTGACAGCGGTACACAATTTGCCTCGCGTGGTAGTATATTTCTAGATGTGGAAGTAGATGCAGATGTACAATTCGTATCAAGTTTCGTGACAGATCAGGGTAGCGTTGTGCTTGTACGTCCGATGTCTTATTAAGAGGAGTGGGATTCAAATCTCTATCAATTCACTTTCATTGTCGTTCTCAGTTGCTTTTGAAATGACTGCAAGCCGATAGATGGTTCCTTCAGTAAATTCATTGCTATCAACATTACCCATCACACTAAACTACTGCAATGTCATCAGTGATCCATCCATATGTAGAATGGACGTCGAACTTAAAGTGCTCTTTCTTTCCGAAAGATTATCTGCCACAGCAAGGTCCACAACGTAACAAAAAGGAGATTGCAAACATACATCAAGCAGCATGTGGCATCAGACCATGAAAACTGTTCCAACAACAGTGCTCCTAACATAATCTGCTGTGTGTAGACTGACCATTGCTCACTAGAAAAACTGGCAGAGTCAATAAGATCAACATAACTGTTCGTATGGCAGTTCCTTTTATGCACAATCCGCAGAAAACAGAAACAGGAAAACTGAGAAAATACGAGAAACTAATAGCTCAAAAGAAAGATTTATGACTTTTACAGGACGTTCAAACTATTTGTTCTAAATGAACTAATTTTAAAGTCCTCCCAGAAAAATGTGGAACTTTAAAACTACACGAGACGGTATTTAAACTAAGAATAGAAAGCTTTCTTTACAACAGATACACAATCCAACCGAAAATGTTTGAGGAAAGAAACACGTGCATTTGAAAAGGACACATTTTCACTCCAAAAGAATATTGCATGATCCTATAACAACTATACACTGTTATGTCTACCATTCACTACATCGGTTACGAAAATCTGAACTTATGGTTTATATATGGTGAAATGGATATAAGTGTAGATTTTTTATATGTGGTACCTTAATAGCTACACATATTAGTGTGTTCGTTGTTTTTTCTCTGCTTCGAACAGTCTTCCCTGAAACACGTCAAAACGTTACAACCCGATGTTTTCTACATGGCTGTAACGCACCACAAAGTGGACTACGCCTATCAGGATAGACTAACCACATTGCGTCCAGGCGTCCATACTTCACCATCTGACTTATTGCCCAGGGGAAAATAAGCATTAATGGCCTGTTCTTGCATCATGTATTTGGAGGTACTACCCACCCTAAAACATACAACTCCTAATAGCTATATTTATTAGTCTGTAGATGACGTAAGTACTGATGTACTGTTGTTCACTACATCGCCCTAAGTCACAAATACATATATCTGCGATCTTACCCAACTCCCTGACTCCCCATAGCGAGATCTGAGATTCGTTGACTAAAGCCACGCATGTAGAATACAGTTACACTACTTATTGATCGTGTATTTCAGCACGACTGTAACACTGAGCAAAGCTGTTCGGTAGTGACTTGCTCTTTGCTCACACAAGCAAAGCAGTAAACCAGTCTGCGTGGAGTAATTTCACGCCCTTCTTCTCAAAGCAACTAGTTTGGCGAACACGAACTGACTAGTTCGACGAACTGACGGCTGTAGTACGAAAAGGACACTGCATACTGTTAGCAACTGCAGTGGCGTTCAAGTACTCGCTGATAAATACGGTGAGCCACATTGAGAAGTTGTGGTATCACAGATCTACAGCTGTGTGGACTGCATAGCGACATTCGACGGCAGACGACCTCTCTAAGTTTCCCTACATAACAATCAGCCGATCTGCTTTGTCCAGAATGAAAAGGACAATGTTCATAACTGACCAGGAGCTGTAACAACCTGCACACTCGTGGGTAAGAATGACCTCAACCTACCGTTGTGAAGCCATCATATTGTCACGTCGTAACAGCATTCAAGGCCAAACCCGAAATCTGGGTCGTCAAATCAAGTACAACAAATAGCACTGAAAGCACGGTTACTACAGGCGCCAATGTTCAAACAGAACACAACTGTCTCCTGGGCGTGGAATGTCACTATTTGTACAAACGTTGCATATTCTATAGCATGTAAACAGTGCTGACATAATAAATTTATAGAATCGTCCGTAAATAATACAAATTTGCCGGTAACCGGCACCAAGTCAGCCAGCAAAGGCATTCGCTACTCGACGTTTCATGCAGCACAGCTGCGAAAATAAACATTACCAGAAAACAAGTGAATCAGTCAGATTGGGAGGAGGAAACGGAATGAAGCTTTACAGGTCGAGAGCGTATCTGATGTTATTTCAGTGACTACTGTATCGATGCATATTTAAAAAGAACTTGGCGATATGGGAAAGTTTATCAGTATGAGGCTGCACCCCGTCTGGTGTGAATGCTAGCAGAGATTCGGGTGGGAAGGATGTCACAAAGCCCTCGTATCTTCTCATGAGACAAGATGGCCCGCAGCTGTTCAAAGCGGCCTTTGATAGCATAGATACTAGTACTAGATATGTTCTGTCAGTGACAGATGTAGGGATTAAGCCGGCCACGGGAATACCTCAAAATCATGCAGACAGTTCATAGAGACACGCTGCTGAGAAGAGATCCCCACTGGTAGTCTTACGGATTTATAGACAGCCCTGCAAGATTCATGCCCTCAGTTTCCTCCGGCATTACTACAGACATCAGTCGAATCGATGCCACGTATTGTTACGGCAACTCTCCGTGCTCGCGGGGGCCTACACGATATTAGGCAGGTGTTCCCGTTTCTGTGGCACTTCAGTACATATTCCACTTACGCACGGTACTTGCAGCTGACAACAGTAATGATCTCTTTACTAACATTCACTCTCTAGCTTGCTTTCAGTACTGCACAGTTCTGTCTCGCTTTTGTTTCTCCAACAATGTTCGTTAACAGTGATACATAGCAATCGTTTTAGGTTTGCTAATGAAGAATGAGACATGCACCTCGTGTAAGGATTCACTGAATGCAGTGGATAGTGGCACAACGACGCTATGCTATGTTGTTTGCACAGCGACGATAACAACATCACAGTATTTTTGTCTCTACCTGAAAGTAGTTACATAACTTTGGATATTTTGAATCTCTTCAGTAGAGATCGTGAAGACAAGATAAGACTAATTACAGAAGGCACAGAGGTACGAAAACAGTCATTCTTTCTGAGCTCCATAAACGATTAGAACGGGAACTAACCTTAAGATGTGGGACCAAGCTAAGCACCTTCTGCATGCGTTCATCCTATGTATGTAGATGGGGATCAACGCTATCTAACCAAAACTGTCCGGACACCTGTTAGTGGACATTAACGAGAGCTGTGATCAACCTTTCCTATACGACGGCTGAAACTCTGCTGCGTATACACTCACTCAGGCGTCTGAATGTCTGTGGAGGAATGGCAACCCTTTCATCCGTAAGAGCCGAAAACAGAGAAGACTGCGATGTTGGACGCTGGGTTCGGAGTAAAACCGATGTTCTAACATATCCAAAGGTGTTCCAGTGGATTCACATCAGGGCCCTGGGCAGGTCAGTCCATTGCAGGGATCGTTATATCGAGAATCAGATGCTGGTTTAGGACAGAGCACATTGTCATCCTGGTAAAACAATCATCGCCTGCGAATTGTTCCTCTACTCTATGCAGTGCACACTCTGTGAACTGCGTTCATTTCCTTCCGAATTTAGCGTTTTCCTAATGTCATTAAGAGAACCAACCCTTTCCAAGCAACCGACCTTCACATCAAAATAACACCTCCTTTGTACTTCACTGCTCAGGTAATATGGTCCAGGCATTAACGGGAACACACACCCTTCTATCGGATTGCCACAGAGTATAGCGTGATTCATTACTCCAGTTTACTCGTTTCCCACCATCCACTGTGCAATGGCATCGCTCTATACTTCAGTTCTAGTGTCGTTTGGCAATAACTATAGAAACGGTCGACTTATTAGGAACTGCTCGACCATTGTATCCCATTATGTAATTCTGCAGGCTTTCGTGGCCGTTGTCCCTGAAGTTAAAATCTTCTGGGTTATTAGGTCGCGTCATATTTCTATTAAAATGATCGACGTTTCGACCCCTATGCTGGGAACTTCCTCAGGACCTTATGGAGTCCACTACTGCTAGCAGACGTTTCGACCCCTCTGCTGGGATATTCCTCAGGATCTTATGGTGTCCCCTACTGATAGTAGTAGTGGACAGCATAAAGTCCCGAGGAAGATCCCAGCAGAGGGGTCGAAACTTCGATCATTTTAGTATAAATATGACGCGGCCTAATAACTCAGAAGATTTTAACTTCATTGTATCCCGTTCTTTCTATCTCCCTGCGCACAGTCGCTGAGCCAGCTGGACTGTTGGTAGAGCTTTAGATCTCAAGAGTGTTTGTTTCCGCTGTTTTCACGCGATTTTTTGTAACTACCCTCCACAGTGCTCGACGGACCCAGTCCGTCAGTACACGAGATCTGTCTCGTCTTGGTTTAGTTGCCCTTCGCGTTTCCACATCACAATCACATCAGCAACAGTTGACTTCAGCAGCCCTAGAAGAGCTGGAACGCCCCTGAAGGACCTGTTATTCGGGTGACATCCAACGACTAGTACACGTTCGAAATCACTCATCTCCGCTAACCGACGCGTTCTACTATTACTGCTCCTGTGTTGACAACACGAGACCCACCGCTTCGTTTTGTGGGAGTGGGTCCGTCCCACGCGTCGTCTAATGGTCTCTTTTGAATCATACAGGAGTGGCCGCATAGTTTTGATCAGTTAGTGTACTTTATGATACTTACGGCATAATTCAGACTTTTTCACAGAAATACAGTAAATAGGATAACAAATCAAATTACTCATAAATACACTATTACTCGGTAACGAACCAACGAAGAGCAAACGTTCCTTGCATGCAAATACTCAGAAAATATTCCCGAAGAACATTCGTAATTTTGTAGGCACAGTTCCGTTTCATACTCTAACACGGCAAGTGATATAACCTGATTCAACAGAAACTTCCGATCGGTGGAAGAGGGGTCAAAATAAGCGAACACGAGTCTCGGCTTATCCCTAGATTCTCGATCGTTCCTGAGAAAACGATGGTCTTAGTTTTCGAGGCACTTTGTGTGTCTTTTGGCTAGTAGACGTGCGTAGGGACGTGGTTTCACATTTTTGCGATCCGTGTTCGAAACGCGATTATTATTTTTATTCGTATTTTTCGTTTTTCTGCCTATGTCTGTAGAAGATTTCTACACGTATAGTGTCCATCTCATACGGAAATAGCTTTGTCCTTACTCGTCTGCTAGTCGTATATTTTATGAATGAATTTAAAAAAGCAAAAATGAACAGAAAACTATATGAAACTTCTCGGTCAAATTTCTATTGTGTATCTTGATTAGTAACTAATTACAAGCGCTAGGTTTCGGTAAAGTGATCACTTACGCGTGAGTTAACAACTAAATCATTGCCAACGTGTGAAGCCTTCAGCAATGTTACTGACGTTTCTTTCGTGAATCAGATTCACAGGAAAAAAATGTCACTGTGGCAAACCTGGCTTTGCTGTTGGTGTTCGGAATTTCTCTGTTTCGAATATTTCTACGATCGGTATCATCCAAAGAAATGTACCAAATCTTCCTGAAGAATAAAGGACACAATAAAATACGTATATGATTTACATAAGAATTGATATAAGAATGAAATGTAGAGATATGAGAAGTTTAAAAGATGTACCGCCTGAAAACACCATACACACATGTAGTATGTAATAAATGTGTGACTCTTATTCCGAAACCCAGTTGTAACTTTACGATTAATATAACGGCCTTGTGTTACCTAACTCGATGAGAAACATTCTGAAGTAACATTCTGCGGACATGGGTAGATAAACGAAAAAATAAAATAAAATAAATAACAACAATAATCGGGTTTCGAACACGAGACGCAAAAATGAAGGGACAGCGACGCTAGCCACTGAGCCAAAGGCATATACAGTACCTCGACAACTTTGACCGTCATTTTCTCACAAACGGTCAAGTATCTACGGATAAGCCGAGACACGCGTTCGCTTATTTCACCCCTATCCCACCGAGGGCAGTTTCTGGTAAATTAGGTTATGGCACTTGTCGTGTTCTCCTAGTGAGTAAAAACCAGTTCTGAAGACGGCGCGTGTTAGATTTCGCACCTACATGTGGTAGACAGTGGACCACAGGCATGAGAAAGCACTCGTCACCGCCGCAGGCCTTAGGATGCAGTTGGAGGTTCCGGGCCTGGGTGTGCCGTTGCCGGTGACGTCAGAGGCTCCATTACGGCTGGGGCCTCACGTGCGGGCAGGCGCAGCCGCTCTCGCCAGTACAGTAATTGGGCGACCGGCCGCCAGGGCGCACTACGTGAGCCCGCCAGCCGCTGCTTTTTCCGAGCAATTTCTCCGGTAATCACAAAAAAGCGGGTCGGCGGCGCGCCGTACGCAGCTGCCGCCGCCGCCGCTGCAGCCGTACCGAAAACGAAAAAGGAAAAGAACCCCGGACGTGAGCCGGCGCGGAGGTACGGGAGAGCAGCCGGGTGGAGTGGCTGCGCGATTAAAGCAGATCTTGGCCAACTCGGCGGCAACAGTTTCGAGAGGCCGTCGGGACCCTCGGCTCGCAGGTGTCGGCGCTGAATTACGGGTGCACGCGAGAGGTGAACGGGCTGTGTGCCTCGAGAGCAAACGTCTCACTCGTCCTGGCCGCGATTGCCTAACAGTGAACGGTTTTAAAGGTGCCCGCTCCAGAAAGTGCTGTTGCGAAACATATGGGCACTCTTGCACACTTTCCCCCTTTGTGGAAGTTGACATTACGAAAAGCAAGAAATTTTACAAACTGTGTGGTAAGTCTTTAAATAGAGCCCTCACAAACAGGAAAATGCTGAGGATGCAGTCGACGTAGTAGCGTATATCTTATGTCCACACTAATCTGGAACTGTTTTTTACCGCCATCTCTCAGCTCTCGGTAAATTTCAAAGTAGTACAAAGATGGGCAACTTGCTTTAAATGTTCAGAAAGGTAAAACCTTGTACCCTACAAAACGAAAAAGAACGCAGTATTCTGCGACTAGTACGAAAATTTGCGCATAACTAAACTTTGCAAGGTAAAAGAAATTTGTTTGAATTCTTTTATTTCTGAAATGACGAAAGATAAATGGTATTTAGTTTTTGTTCCTCTTTTATTAAACCAAGAAGCAATGAGTATGTTGCCTACAGCTCCTACTCAGAAAATAAAGGTAATTATCCACCCTGGGACAGCTTGTTACAAAACATGCTTACTCCGCACCACTCCTCCCCATAGCGCCTCATGCTTGAGTCTCACCCTGCATCCCCATTTGTAATTAACCATGTAAAAATATGTGTACGACACTTCTTGTTGCGGTCTTCGTTTCAAAGATTAGTTTGATGAAGGTCTCAACGCTGTGCAAGCCTCTTCGCCTCCGAATAACTGTAGGAACCCTACGACCATTTGGACCTGCTTACTGTGTTCATCTCTTGCACTATACAAACTGGTCTTAAATCACTTCATGGTTGGACTCCTTGCTTCTGAAACGCAACGAGTCGTTATACCATTTATATCGAGTATTGGTCTTAAATTAAATTTTGCTGTAGTCTGTTCAAAAAAATGGCTCTGAGTACTATGGGACTTAACATCTATGGCCATCAGTCCCCTAGAACTTAGAACTACTTAAACCTTACTAACGTAAGGACATCACACAACACCCAGTCATCACGAGGCAGAGAAAATCCCTGACCCCGCCGGGAATCGAACCCGGGAACCCGGGCGTTGTAGTACTGTTAATCAGTAAGACTTCGTAATAGCAGGTTCCAGTGGAAGATGCAATTCTCGTCAGTACTTACATGCTCAGGTGCGAGTTAACATGTTTAGAAACGCATTTTGTCTGCTGAGCTGAGCGAGCGAGCGAATTCCGGACTACCTTCGTGACGCACGCGCCACGGCATGTCTTTCTGGGCCTCGGCGGAAATAGAGCGATTTCTCCAACGTCCAAAAGGGAATGATAATTGCTTTCGAGCTAAGGGTGGAAGCATTTCTGAAACGACTAAGTTCGTAAACTGCTCGCGTGTCGCCGTGGTTGAAAGATTTCGTGCATGGGAAAATGGCGGTATCCAAAACAGGCGCGGAGGCAATTGTGCTGCACCATGGGCTATAAATGGCAAGGGTGAACGAGCGCTGCGTGATGTTTTCGGGCGAATAGACGTGAAAATGTTGAGCAACCGACTGGTCAAATGAACCGAGGGTCTACTAACAGCGTCTTCTCAACGACTGTTCAGCGAACGTTGCCGCACATGGGCCCCCGTAGCCGGCGCCTGGCTCATGCACACATGCTGACTGCTGTTCATCGGCGATAAAGGCTGGAGTTTGCACGCCAGCACAGCAACTGGACGTCCACTGAGAGGCATGTTTCATGCTCCGTCCGACATATGGCCTTGGCATGTACGGCGCGAGGCGTCTGGAAACATACAAGGAAGAAGCTTTGTGGTCTGGAGAATGTTTTCGTGGCATTCCCTGGGTGATCTTGTCATTCTGGAAGGCACAATGGATCAATAAAGTTTGCATCTATCCTTGGGATCTATGTCCACACCTACATGAAATTTGTCTTTTCTCAGCAAGATGGCACCTACCGGCAGCACGATGCCACTCGTCACACAGCTCAGTGTACGTGCAACCTTCGAAGAGCACCACGATGGGTCTATTCTATTGCGCTGGCCAACATACCACGCGGATTTAAATCCAATCGAGAATCTGTGGGACCACCTTGACCGGCTTGTTCGAGTCTTGGATTCAGAATCGAGAAACCTAGCGCAGCTGCCCTAGGCGTTGGAGTCCACATGGCTCCGTATCCCTGTCGGTACCTTCCGGAAGCTCTACGGCTCTCTCCCTGCACGTCTCTCAGCGGTCCACGGTACAAAAGATGGTCATTCAGGGTTTTAACAATTGGTCACATTAACATGTATATCCTAACAGCGGTTGCTGAGAATGGATGCAGACAGATGTAGACCAATTGTGCGAGATGTTGACTGTCCATGTAAGCCTACCTGTAAGTAGGGGAGAATGACACTACAAAGTGGAAGCAAGATGTCGACCGCTGGCCGCGAGTATGTGGTGTGCCGCCTCAGGTTGATCCCCCTGAGGAGGGGGCGCCAGCCACAGCAGAACGCATTAGCCGGGGCAGACGCAGGCCAGGGGTCGCCAGAGAGTCGAGTCACGCGCCCAGATTGGTTCCGGTCGCCGATCGTAACGACGCTCTGACAGCCGGCGCGGGCTCGCCCCTCGGACCCACTCACCTGCTCTCGATTTAATGCTCCGCTGCCGTCCGCGCAGACAATGAAATGCTCTCTGGCCTTGTACGACACCACGACTGACTGTAGGCACGGCCAGGACACGGCCGTTACCAGCGAAAACATCACAACATACGCTTCACGCGCCGCATCCTTCGTCCGTGTACTACTGCAGGGAGAAGAGTGAACATAACAGCTGTTCTTATTCAGCCGTTACCGGTCCGCCAAGGTATAGCAATGCTCAAAATACGTACATGTACAATGAGGTGACGAAAGTCATGAGGTAGTGATATGCACATAAAGAGGTGGCAGTAATATCGCGAACACAAGGTACAAAAGGGCCGTCATTCGAATTCAGGTGATTCATGTGAAAAGGTTTCCGACGTGACTATCGCCGCACAACGGGAATTAACAGACTTTGAATGCAGATGGTAGCTGCAGCTAGACGCGAGAGACATTCCATTGCGGAAACTGTTAGGGAATTCAGTATCCCGAGATCCAGAGTGTCAAGAGTATGCTGAGAATTTCAGGCATTACCTCTCACCACGGACAACGCACTGGCCGTCGGCCTTTACTTAACAAGCAAGGGCAGCGACGTTTGCCTAGAGTCGTCAGTGCTAACACAAGCAATACTGAATGAAATAACCGCAGAAATGAATGTGGGGCGTACGACGAACGTGTCCCTTAACAACAGTGTGGCGAAATTTTGCGCTAATGGGTTATGGCAGCAGACCATCGTCGCGAGTGCCTTTCTTAACACCACGACACCGCCTGCAGCGCCTCTCCTCGGCTCAGAACCGTGCCGGTATGACCCTACACGACAGGAAAACCATGGTCTAGTCTGATGAGTCCCGGTTTCAGTTGGTAGGAGCTGATCGCAGGGTTCGAGTGTGGCGCAGACCCCAAGAAGCCACGTGCCCAAATTGTCAACAAGACACTGTGCAAGGTGGTGGTAGCTTCGTAATGGTTTGGGCTGTGTATGCATGGAATGGGGTGCGTCCTCCGGTCCAATTGAACCGACTGATTGGTAATGATAATTTTCGGCTACTTCGAGGTCTTTTGCAGCCATTCGTGGACTTCATGTTCCCGAACATGGCTCCGGGTCAAATTTGTTCGCGACTGGTTTGAAGAACATTCTCGACACTTCCAGTGAATGATTTGGTCACCCACATCGCCCGATATGAATGCCATCGGAAATTTATGCGACCTAATCAGGAGGTCAGTTCATGCAAAAACTTGTGCACTGGAAATACTTTCTCAGTTATGGACGTCTGAAGATGGAGCATGGTTCAATATATCTGCAGCGGACTCCCAAGGACTTGTTGAGTTCATGCTACGTCGAGTTGCTTCACTACGCCGGTCAATAGGAGGTCTGATACGATATCAGGAGGTATTCCATGATTTTTGTCGCCCCACTGAATGAGGAGCGTGAATAGCGTCAGATGTCAAGTGATAACTATGAATGACACAGACATAGCGCGTACTCTTATGAGACAGTGTTATCAGCACGTGACAGATTTTGGAAGTGTGCCTCATTGTAGGTCACAATTTGCCAGACTGATCAAATAGTGCAATATCCAGGTTTGTGCGGCATTCTGATGTAACAGTGGCCCCTGACCCAAGGTGTCACCAAGGCATGGTGCAAGTTTACATGCAACGGACTTGGTCCTATGGTCCAACTGAACCCATCATTGACTGGAAACTGTTATGTTCGCCTGCTTGGAGACCATGTGCAGCCATTCATGAACTTCTTTTTTCCCAAAGTATGACGGAATTTTTATGTATGACAATGCGCCACGTCATCGAACCACACTCGTTCGCAATTGGTTTAAAGAAGATTCTGGACAATTCGATCGAATCATTTGGACACCAGGACCTCCCGACATGAGTCCCATCGAAGACCTATGGAACACAATCGAGAGGTCAGTCTGTGTACAAAATTCTGCACCACCAACACTTTCACGATTATGCACGGTTATAGAGGCATCGTGGCTTAATATTTCTACAGGGGACTTCCACGGACTTGTTGAGTCAATCCCACGTCCGGCTGCTACACTACGCCGGGCAAAAGGAGGTCCGACACGATATTAGCAGGTAATCCAATGCCTTTTGTCACTTGAGTGTATAAGGGGCGTGAACAGCGTCGGATGTTAAGTGATAACTGTGAGAAAAGGGGGGGGGGGGCAGGGGATCAGGAGGTTTGAGGTCCTCTCCCTCTCCACCCCAAAATACACTCAGACATGTAAGTGATCTACAGGCAGAGCGAGAGATAAAAATTACACTGGCCGTCTGTGAATATACGATTGTAGGCAGTAAGTATTTGCTTATAACTGTGTGAAACTGTCACGTCCTTGAAGTTGCTGTCTGACTGGTGATGCTGAACGTCCTGTACTCCTTGTGCTCGGTTTTGTGTATCTATCTTGGCTACGACATTCATTTCATTATGCTTTACATAGTAGTTGACACACATTCCTATTTTCTTATTCATTACTAACTGACTTCCCGGCATTGTCAAGTATGTATTTATTCTATTCTATTAGCCAGTTTCCTCCTTCCCCATCTCTTCGTGTCAATTTCATCTGTCCACTCCCCTATCTCTTAATCTCCTTCTTCCCCTGCTCTCTTCCCATCTCTACCGACCCCATTCTTTCTCCATCTAATCCTGCACCTCTCGCTGTCTATATGCTGCTCCTCATTCTCTCTGTCCATTTCTTCCCCCTTTCTATCCATCTCCTCCTCTTTCCTTTCTATGTCCATTTAGTCTTCCCCTCTCCGCTTTCTCTATCCATCTCTGCCTCCTCCACTCTCTGTGTCGTAGAATGACATACTTTTGTAAGTGCATTCAGAGGCATATGTGAATATTTTCTGCTACGTGCGTTGCGATTAGAGTTAGTATCAAAAAAGTAATAAATTCAAACGTCATGCACGATGCGGCAATTTTTCATGTGTCTCAGTGTTTGTGACATCACATCTCCTGAACTTTGTGACGTACAAGGATATAATTTTGCATGTATATTGAGTGCTGTCTGCAGAATGTGTCGTGAACACAGATAGCAGAAAATAAGTAATACATCAAAACGTCACGCTTGATGCGAAAATGAACAGCGAAAATGTAGTAAGCAATAAACTTTTTACCTTTCGACTTAATATGGGAAGCGTCAGTGAGAAAATGTTTCGTAAAGGTTTGAAATTACGTGTAAAGTTTGCTGCAAGTCAGTAAGTACTCTCATTCTCAACTACTGTATGAATAAAAGTTGGGTATTGCAGTGTCGTAGTTTACACGCCTTTTTCATCCCCACCCTTACCCCTTTTATAGGTAGGAGATTCTTACCCCCACAGCGATTCTTTCGTGCAGGTAAAAATCCGTCCAGTGGTTTCGTAGGAGATGTGGAATGTACGTAAGTTTTTAATAATATGTATAAATGTTTTCTTCGTGGTCCGCTTTCGATTAAATGTAGCCCACGCTGCCCATTGTTACAATGATGTTACGAGTGAAACACATAAAAAATCTGTCGAGTGGTTTTGGTGATTAGCATGTTCACAAACAGACAGACGAGATGGTTTTACAGCTTTATTGTTAGTATGCTTTAATCTTCTTTCTGTGATACCTCTATTTGGTTTTCTTTTTTTAGCCTTCATTCAAATGACAACAAAACCTGTTTCTGCTGCCGGCGCATTTCACTAATTGTCACTATATCTAACTTCAAGCTACCCATTGTTCTTTCTAAATCCCCTAACCTACCTATCAACTAAGGATTCTAACATTCCATGCTCCGACCTGTAGAACGCTAGATTTATTTCTCTGATGATAACAACCTCTTGAATAGTTCCCTCCCGAATATCCGAATTAACCGCTATTTTATCTGCATAATATTTTACCCAGAGTGACGTCTTTATGATGCAATAGTGTTACATGTTCTCGAGAAAAATAACGGCTATTGATTCTCCTTTCCTTGCAGCTGTTAGCAGTATCAACATAGCGGGCCATTTGCTTAATCTTACAAGCTGGATAACTCAGTTACCCACTGTTTAACCCATAGATATTGAAACGGCTGCTTAAGGGATCATACGTTTGTCTCACCTATCCATGGTTCGCTGAACGTTGGGGTACGCCAGCCACCCCTCCGTGGCAAAGTCCATTGTTCGTGGAAAGTACAAATTGTTACACCCAGGTGTTTGTATGAGTTGACTAATTCTAATTGTGACTCATTGACATTGTAATCATAGCATATTATGTTTTTACGTTACGTGAATTCCACAGATTTGAATTTCAGAGATGCAAAGTAAAATGCCAATGTTTGTATCATCTTGAAATTTTATCATGATGTGACTGAATATTTGTACAGATTTTTTCAGCTTGTACTTCATTTTAGAGAATTGTATTATCTGCAAGAAGTCTAGAGACATTACTAATATTCATATTAATAGTATGTGTCTGAAAGCACATGCGGTTCCAGCGAGATATCATCAACAATGGTATTTTGCAAATATTTGTACTGGAGTGGTTGACGATAATTTTTTAGAAGCTCTCCTTCTGGTAGCACGCTTGACTGGAGAATCTAGTAACAGATTTCTGTAAACCGCATTTGTGGGAGTATTAGACAAACCACGTCTTGTTGTGTGTTGCAACCTCTGGTTCTTGCATGATGAAACTCACACACGTTTCTCTGTAGAACATGGTTGTCGGTTTTAAGGATCACTGATTTGGTCAAATAGTATCGGTTTGTGACCAGTCTAATCGTCTTACTTAGTTCCCCTGTGGATGTGTTTAATTCGTCAAACATCCAAGGAGTGTCAGAAGAGGGGTATGAACAATTACTGTTAATTTATTCCAGTAAGTCTTTCACAAAATGTAATTTGTGTACACAGTCAGGTCTTGACGGATGTTGCACTATACGCACCGTTGTTGATGTGAAAAGAAAAGCATGAACAACAGGTGAGACACAAGCAGAGAAATCAGCGTTTCAGACAGCTTGGGATCGATAAATCATTTCCGCCTTTCGTTTGCGCGGATGAAAGGTAAATTCCGGGACGATTAAGGCTGTCCGCCCGTGGGATCGTGACTCACGGAACCTTTGACCCCGCATTATACAGTCAGATGAACGTGCCAATGGCAGTCGCAGAAAGTCACCGTCGAAGAGCGGACGACCTCTATTGAAATGCCTAATCAGCGATTCGCCGACACCGGTCGCTGTTGTCTCGGAAAAACACACCCTGCACAAGGCGGTTGTTACAACGATTTCCATATCGCACCGTTGGCTGGAAAAAATATGTAAATTTTCTCTCTCTTATTAACTCGTGTAGCCAGATGATGGCCACTCCTGTGGACCTGCGACGAACGTAGTCGTTTTTTAAGGAAGGTCATGGTTAACGTGTTTACAAAAATTTGTTTTAAACGTTACCGCTCAATAAACATAATTTACGTACTTGTTGTTTACACTATGACAACTAAGGCTGTTACTGGTACCTTTATAGCAACTCTAAATGCTTAATACACATCATACTGAACACTTTGTAAGAGGCGAGGGGTGAGGTTATTAGTAGCTGAAACTTCCTCCATCCTTTATGGTTTTTGGCTTTCATTTGCATCTACGGGGTATGTCCACAAAGTGAGTTCCGTTTGGTTATATAAAACAAACGTGTACAGATACAGAACAAATATTTATTATACAAAAATCTACAACTGTTAAACTACTTTTCTACATAGCTTCCGAAATTTTGTAGGCATTTGTCATAGTGTGGCACAAGTTTCTGTATGCCTTCTTCATAGAACGTTGCCGCCTGTGTATTCAGCCATGTGATAACATGTTCTTTCAGCTCTTCATCATCGTTGAAGTGTTGACCACCAAGGACAGATTTTTGGTGTAAGAAGAGATTAAAGTCGGTAGGAGCGAGGTCCGGGCTGTACAGAGGATGATCAAACGTGTCCCAGTGAAATTCCTGTAAGAGTTGTTTGGTCACATTCGCTGTGTGAGGTCGGGCATTATCGTGGAAAAAAACAACACCTTTTGACAGTAATCCTCGGCGGTTGTTCTGTATTGCGCGGCACAATTTCTTAATGGTCTCGCAGTAACCATGTGCATTGATTGCTTGGCCTCGAGGTAAGAAATCAATCAGCAAAATACCTTTCCTGTCCCCAAAAAAACGGCGCACATGACTTTTCGAGGTGACAAGATTTGATTAGGATTTAACCTTCGTTGAGGATGAAGTGTGCCTTCATTCCATTGATTGTCGTTTTGTTTCAGGGGTGTCGTACGATACCCAAGTTTCATCCCCCGAGAAAGAAAGCCATCGTCTTCTTCACTGTAGCGTGTCAAAAACTGAAGTGCACTGCCCATCCGTTGTTTTTTTGTGTTGTTCAGTAAAAATTTTGGGTACCCAACGTGAGCAAATTTTTCGAAATTTCAGTTTTTCAGTCACAGTTTCATGAATTAGTGATCGTGAGATTTGCTTAACTTCCAGAGCAAGGGCACTAAGTGTAAACTTACGGTTGTGCTTACTCTTCTCTTCAATTGTGTGGACTAGTTCATCAGTAACTACAGATGGGCGTCCACTTCGTTCTTCATCTTGCACTTGATCACGTCCTTCATTGAACAGTTTGACCAATCTTCTAACCACTGAATCACTCATAGCATTTTGTCGGTAAACCTCACAGATTTGCCGATGAATTTCCTTTGGTTTAACTTTATTTGCATTTAGAAAACGAATCACAGATCTGATTTCACACGCGGCGACATTTTCAATTACGGCTGACACTATAAAATAAGCACTACAAAGCACACGTCGGCAGCAGTGATCTGAAAATGGCGTCCATGTCTTCTCCTTGAGTCAGAGTAACTGCCGCGCATGCTCTGAACTGCGATCGTAGCGCTGCCGCGGGTAGAAATAGAAACGGAACATACATTGTGGACGACGCTCGTACAATTTACAAGTTACAGACTTTTCGCAACTTCATTCACACTCCCGAATTGCTCTTCGAGTGTAGTCTGGAAAGATACAGGGAGTGGGCAAAAATAGGGAAACACCAAAAACACTACAAGCTATCGTGCATAATACGATAAAGGAAAACCGTTGGTATTTTAAACAGCTTCCGGTCTTCTCGGGAAAAAACAGGTCCTGTTTGGTGTTCAAGGGAATATTATACCATTCTTCCTATAAAATTTTGGCAAGGTCATCCTTCTCTATAAAGTAACCCCAAAGGCTCAATAATATTGAAATCTGGTGACTGTGATACCCATCGGAGATGCAACAATTCATCGTCGTGCTCATCAAACCAGTCGTGGGCGAAGCGGGCTGACTGAACAGGGGCTCTGTCGTCTTGGAATACATCATCACTACTGCAGGACAAACACTGTTCCATGGGATGGACCTGATCACCCACAATTGTCACGTAGTCCTTGCCAGTAATATCCATGGGAATCATGGAATATCACAATAAGGCTGCCCAAATTATCAGCGAACCTCCACCATATTTTACTCTAGGGATTTACGCTCGCCCTGAAGCTGTAAACAGGGTGAAACAAAACTCATCCATCGAAATGACTTTCTTCCATTGCTCCATAGTTCATATTTTACTATTTCGACATCACGATTTCTTGTTACGAGAATTTGCATTACTGACTAGTGGTTTTGGTCTCTGCTTCTGGCGATCCCTTCTTATTGTTTTGGTGCTGGGAGGACTTGTGAAAGTGATATTCAGTTCTGCAGTGACTTCCGCAGATATTTTATTTTTCGTCGCAATCTTCTTTAATGACCGTCAGACACGATGCCATCACACACTTTTGTCTGCGTTGTGACTTAGAGGCTAGCGTTTTCTTTTTTGCTGTTCCTGTATGAGGTATTGTGTCTCTAGAAACACCAATTGCTTCATCTCCCTTGGTTACGAAAGTAACAGCCATACGAGCACCAACAATTTGCCCACGTTCGAATTCACTTAGTCCCGACCCAGTTGATTCACAACTACAGAGAACACTTTTCTGAACATGACTGACACTTGCAACTATTGAGGACATTGCACAGATGCCGTTCGTGTTGGAATTCAATAGCGCAACCTACATTTTTGGCTAGCATCTCCATTTATATTAAAGCGTGCATTTCTCGCAGTGTTTCCATATTTTTGTCCAATGTCTGTACGTGGTTAACACGTTTTTTTATTCGTCGTTGATACCGGCTTCCGACATCGGAGGCGCTACTTGTCCTTTCAGATACTTCTCAGTAATCTTCACGGGGCTCACCAGGAAAAAACCTAGGGTTCTATCCGAGACGAAAGTTGGGTTCTCCTTGCAACGCTAAACTATGCAGTGTGGGGAAAAACTGGAGTAGTCGAAAATTTTTCCCCACCGGGTAAAGAAGAGAGTTTAATATGGTGATGTCATAACTCAGTGACCTGCTTCGATAGCCTCAGTCGCTAAATCGCACTTGTGTGTTGGTGCCATCTCCAAGGTCGACAGCTCGAATCCAGAAGGTGAAACCATTCTCATCCCCCTTACGTGCCAGATAAGTGAAGAAGAAGTGATGATATAAAATTCATGGTAACTAGACCAGCTTTTAGCCATATTCACTGTTAACTGCCTGGGACTGTTTCAAGCAAGACTTGTGGAGGACGCTCCAAGTGACTGATATCACCATGATCGAGACATTGATAGTCAAATCGAAACATGCTTTGTTTCGACCGCCATCTTGTTTCTACTGCGCAGTAGAGTTGTTTGTGATGTCGTGCTTTAAGCGTGCTGGCGTCAGCACACCATGTGGCATAGAGGTTGCGAGACGATCGACAAAGGCCAAAAACAGATTCGCAGGAAACGTGCCGGCAACGCCCTCTTGGTCGCCAGTGAGTTCCAGTGTCATCAATCGCAGCCCAGAGGGAATCCCAGCAGCAGTTAGCTCAGACAGCACGTAGCAACCATATAGTGTACATAGGGATCACCAACAGTGAGGCTAACGTGGACTATACAGAAGAGTTTGTACAAGAAGGAATATCTGGAGTTAAGCAAACTTCCCGTTCTTATGAATAAAGAACCCAGTTAATCTATACGACCAGTTTGTGTTATAGAAAGAGGATACCGGACACCAACCATCATTCTCTCCTTGCTTCCCATGGTACAGCTCTACAGAGACAACGAGACGACATAAAATTAAGTGCTACTTGCACTTATGAGCAGTGGTTAACGAGTTTCAAGAAGACATAGCAGTTGATGCAACTGGACACACAATAAGAAGTCGACCATTTTGTATGAGCGAAGTCAATCATTACTTAAAATACTTTATACGAACTGCAGACCAACAAAGGAAGTCAATATTGTCTCGGACCGCGTTTTGCTCCTCCCCCTCCGCAGGATGAGCGTATCACATGCTAAGACTGTGCAGATCATCTTTATTATCTATTTGTACTTTGTGAAATGTTTTTGTATTGTAATTGTAGCCTGAAGATTGGGCTTAAACCCCGAAAGGTGTTACTTCATTAAATAATTATCTCTGAAAAACCTTTGCATGTACTGATAACTTATACTCCACGCTTAAGTCCTGGGCCAAGTTTCAAATCTCTCTGCAGTACATCACTAAGTGAGGGCGTGTGATTTTTTTCATGTTTGTCCGCCCCTGGTATGTGGACGTTAGGCTTGGCAGCCCCCTTAGTGCTATTCGAGATGATTAAAAATGTGGCGACACCAGGTTCCATCCCCTTTTTCTCATGGCGATCATGTATCACAGTTATCACCAACATCAATTACACAAGCAAGACACTTCATTACGCAAACAGGCATTACTGTCTTCTACAAGAAACAGATGCTAGCTGTTACGTCTTCAGCATTTCGAAGAAGCAGCTCCCGCCGCTAGTCTATCTTGTGAGAGCCTCTTCATCCCTACGTAACTACTACTATCAATCCTCCTTTTAGTCAGATTGCGCCATAAATTCGATTTGTCATCTTCTCATGAGTTATTCGATTTACCAATCTAATTTTCAGTATTCTTCTGCAGAACGTTTTAAAAGCTTCCATCTTCTTGCTCAAACTGCTACTTGTCCACGTTTCAGTCCCGTACTACAAGGCCACGCTCCAGGCAAACAGGTTCAGGAAACACCTTCTTTACATTTTTAATTTATTTAGCATGTTAGTAAATATCTCTTTTTTTCATATACGCTTTTATTGCTGTTACCAATCTTCATTTTATATCCTATCTATTTCAGCCATGAGTTTTTATTATTTTTTTCTTTCATGTTAAGTTAGGAAAAAAACCGTGAAGATTACGGGATCTATCACTTACTAAAATGACCGATTTCATCATCTTTAAACGGCCATTTTTAGATTATGAACACTGTAAATATATGAAAGCGCTTGTGAATTACTGAAGTCAGCCTTTGCATAACATACAAAAACACGTAAAGTATACTGTAGCCTGGTGTTTGGCTGTAACTTTACATAGTGTGTATAAAAGATCAGAAATAGTACAGCGCGGTACTCATTTGGCTGCAGCTGGCGACGTGGTGAATAGCTAGCTGCGTGTGATCGCAACGATAACTCCTGCAAGTGGCTGTTTTGCCACGGGTTAAATTGTGTACATATCGTGCTTTTGCAGCATTACGTATTTTTATATGTTACGTAAATGTTGACTTCCACAATTAGCATGAAATATCATAACATTACAGCGCTCATAATCTGAAATGGCCGTTTAAACATACCAAACCAGTCATTTTAATAAATGACAGATTCTGCCATTCTGTTTTTTTTTTTTTTTTTTTTTTTTTTTTTTTTTTTTTTTTTTTTCTTACTGATCATCAACCACAACAGATCGTTGTTATCAACCGACCGTTGTGGTTAAAGTCGTCTTTTACTTTGCTGCGCAAGTACACTACTGGCCATTAAAACTGCTACACCACGAAGATGATGTGCTACAGACCCAAAATTTAACCGACAGGAAGAAGATGCTGTGATTTGCAAATGATGAGCTTTTCAGAGAATTCAAACAAGGTTGGCGCCGGTGGCGACACCTACAACGTGCTGACATGAGGAAAGTTACCAACCGATTTCTCATACACAAACAGCAGTTGACCGGCGTTGCCTGGTAAAACGTTGTTGTGATGCCTCGTGTAAGGAGTATAAATGCGTGCCATCACGTTTCCGACTTTGATACAGGTCGGATTGCAGCCTATCGCGATTTCGGTTTATCGTTTCGCGACATTGCTGCTCGCGTTGGTCGAGATCCAATGACTGTTAGCAGAATATGGAATCGGTGGGTTCATGAGGGTAATACGGAACGCCGTGCTCCATCCCAACGGCCTCGTATCACTAGCAGTCGACATGACAGGCATCTTATCCGCATGGCTGTAACGGAACGTGCAGGCACGTCTCGATCCCCGAGTCAATAGATGGGGACGTTTGCAAGACAACAATCATCTGCACGAACAGTTCGACGTCGTTTGCAGCAGCATGGACTGTCAGCTCGGAGACCATGGCTGCGGTTTCCCTTGACGCTGCATCACAGACAGAAGCGGCTGCGATGGTGTACTCAACGACGAACCTGGGTGCACGAATGGCAAAACGTCATTTTTTAGAGTGAATCCATGTTCTGTTTACAGCATCATGATGGTCGCATCCGTGTTTGGCGACATCGCGGTGAACGCACATTGGAAGCGTGTATTTGTCATCGCCATACTGGTGTATCACCCGGCGTGGTGGTATGGGGTGCCATTGGTTACACTCTAGGTCACCTCCTCTTCTCATTGACGGCACTTTGAACACTGGGGATCCCTGGCACTCAAGCAGTACTCAAGAATGGGTCGCACTAGTGTTTTGTGTGCCGTCTCCCTTAAAGATGAACCACACTTTCATCAAATTCTCACAAAAACCAAAGTCGAGCATTGACCTTCCCTACATTACAGACCTTACAGGCTCGTTCCCTTACATACTGGTATGCAACGTTACGTCCAGTTATTTAATCGGCGTCGCTGTATCAAGCAGCGCACTACTAATGCTATTCGAACAGTACAGGATTGTTTCTCCTACTCACCTGCATTAACGTACATTTTTCTACATTCAGAGCTATCTGCTATTCATCAAACCAACTAGGAATTTTGTCAAAGTCATCTTGTAGTTTTCTACAGTCTCTCAACGATGATGCCTTCGCGTACATCACAGCATCGTCAGTAAACAGCCGCAGATTGCTGCCCACCCTGTGCGTCAGATCATTTATGTACCCTACTGGCCCCATTAAATTGCTACGCCAACAAGAAATGCAGATGATAAACGGGTATTCATAGGAAAAATATATTATACTTGAAATGACGTGTGATTACATTTTCACGCAATTTGGGTGCATAGATCCTGAGAAATTAGTACCCAGAACAACGACCTCTGGTAGTAATAACGGCCTTGATACGCCTGGGCATTGAGTCAAACAGAGCGTGGATCGAATGCACACGTACAGCTACCCATGCAGCTTCAACACGATACCACAGATCATCAAGAGTAGTGACTGGCGCATTGTGACAAGCCAATTGCTTGGCCACCATTGACCAGACGTTTTCAATTGGTGAGATATCTGGAGAATGTGCTGGCCAGGGCAGCAGTCGAACATTTCCTGTATCCAGAAAGGCCCGTACAGGACGTGCAACATGCGGTCGTGTAAAATCGTGCTCAAATGTATGGTTTCGAGGGATCGAATGAAGGGCAGAGTCACGGGTCGTAACACATCTGAAATGTAACGTCCACTGTTCAAAGTGCCGTCAATGAGAAGAAGAGGTGACCTAGAGTGTAACCAATGGCACCCCACCTAGAGTGTAACCAATGGCACCCCATACCATCACGCCGGTTGATACGCCAGTATGGCGATGACGAATACACGCTTCCAATGTGCGTTCACCGCGATGTCGCCAAACACGGATGCGACCATCATGATGCTTTAAACAGAACATGGATTCACCCGAAAAAATGATGTTTTGCCATTCGTGCACCCAGGTTCGTCGTTGAGTACACCATCGCAGCCGCTCCTGTCTGTGATGCAGCGACGAGGGTAACCGCAGCCATGGTCTCCGAGCTGATAGACCATGGTGCTGCAAACGTCGTCGAACTGTTCGTGCAGGTGGTTGTTGTCTTGCAAACGTCTCCATCTGTTGACTCAGGGATCGCGACGTGGCTGCACGATCCGTTACAACCATGCGGATAAGATGCCTGTCATGTCGACTGCTAGTGATACGAGGCCGTTGGGATGGAGCACGGCGTTCCGTATTACCCTCCTGAACCCACCGATTCCATATTCTGCTAACAGTCATTGGATCTCGACCAACGCGAGGAGCAATGTCGCGAAACGATAAACCGAAATCGCGATAGGCTGCAATCCGACCTGTATCAAAGTCGGAAACGTGATGGCACGCATTTATACTCCTTACACGAGGCATCACAACAACGTTTTACCAGGCAACGCCGGTCAACTGCTGTTTGTGTATGAGAAATCGGTTGGTAACTTTCCTCATGTCAGCACGTTGTAGGTGTCGCCACCGGCGCCAACCTTGTTTGAATTCTCTGAAAAGCTAATGATTTGCATATCACAGCGTCTTCTTCCTGTCGGTTAAAGTTCGAGTCTATAGCAAGTCATCTTCATGCTGTAGCAATTTTAATGTATATAAGGAATAACTGCGATCCTATCACACTGTCATGCGCCACTCGTAACGATGGTGAACACTCGCTGTCGAGGACTATACACTGGCTTCTATTACGTATGGGAACCACACCGTGGTTCTGGTCGAAAAAAGATCGATTTTCGGTTTTCATCATATTTCGACAGATTAATGTTTTATTTAGGTACTCTGAAAAGGATTTTACTGAAAAAAATTTTTTTCGAGCATTTAAATGGCATTTTCCTACCACGTGTGTTTATGAGCCACGTCCACTTTTCTGCCACCCACTTTTCTGAATATATTTTAAACCTTTATATCCCCGACAGTGCACGTTGGGGATTTCTTTTACTCCCTAGTGTGTTGACTATACTTGGAATGCAATGGTCGGTATTCTTTTGTTTCTGCTGATTGGAAGCATTACGTTTTCAAACCCGCGGCTAGATTTGTTCAGGTGTGATTACGAGTAGTTATTATAGAAAATTTGCAGGTATACTATGGGCAGGCAATTAGGAGAAATAAAGAAAATCTGTAGGCAATGAAGAGAGATGTTTGGGATATATTCTGCCACAACTCATGTACTGATGATAATCCACGTCATGGATTGTGTCCATCTGGAGAAATTTCGTGATGCAAATACAGTAGGGCTCAGGCAACTGGAGAATATTCTCACCAACATTCGCTTCCTGCTGCTGTTATTACAGTAATTAAACCTATTTTCAGAGACTTGGCTCATTCTGACCTTCTAAGAAAATGTCTGCATGGGCAAACACATAACCCAAACGAATGTTTCAACAACTTAGTTTGGAACCACCTTCCCAAAACTGTATTTGTAGGCATGCATACAATGAGACTAGGAGTTCATGATGCTGTTATTACATTCAGTTGTGGTAAGACTGGAAAGTGTTGTGTACTGAAATAGCTGGGAATTAATCTGGTGAAAATATCACTGGGCTGCAACACTGCGATAAAATGACGATAGCCAATGCAAGCAGGTCTGCATCTAATATGGCCAAGAAAGCAAGACAAACATCCAGGAAAAGAAGCTGGAAGACCTGCTAGAGGCCAAAGAAGGGTCATCATATGCAGCAGGACAGTTTTAATTAACTGTAAGTAATAAATCTCAAAAGTTTTTTCTTTAAAGTCAAAACCCGCTAAATAAAATTTTCAGTTCATATGCCCCATTATATCAGAAACTATCATAGATAAATGTATGAAATTTTCAGAGACTCTGCATAGCATAAAAAGCCACCTCTGGTAGGCCTACTACATTCATTAATATTCCCTCATCAGGAAGTTCCAAAAAAAAACTTAATATTTTTTGGTAATAAATTTAAAAAAGTATTTCTTAAAAACCATAAAATGGATGAAGTAGATTTTAGTACAGTTGACTCTATTAGCATCATGTAACATACAGTAAAAATATTAAGGTCTCGCATCAAATAGTTTTTTTCAGAAATGGGTCAAATACTTGCCTAAATTAATATGGGTTGGATAGGCAGAGTGTGGTCCCCTTAAGAGCCACCCACATATGTGGGAACCTATATTGTTTGATCATAAATTCGTTAACAATCTGCAGTATGTCACTGTGTCAAACGCTTTCTTGCTGAGCAATACCTACTTCCCCTCTACGCGACATACACTACGATCTACTTGCTACAGATATCTGGAAGGTAGTCAGAAGAAAGGGACTCGACGTTATAATAAATCATATCTAAAGTTAGTCCAATCCTCACAATGACCACAGCATTCACCCCCTCCAATTTTTCTTTAAGAGATTTGAGAGTTAATAAAAAAGACAAAGGCAATAAAATTCTGGAGCTCTCTGTGAAAGACGTTCCACAGTAATCTCAGTTTTTCGCTAAGGAGGTGCACGTCTTACGAGGAAGCTTCAAAGTAGCGAGGAGAATGTGTTCTGTTGTTAATAAAAGAAGACGGGAGAAAAAAATTAAAATGCATTTTGAAGTTTTGTTAGCTTGGTACATCAGTCTACGCGAGCGACTCCCTTCTCCGTGAACAAACTGCAGAGGATGTTTTGGCCTCACTGAAACAGGACCCGTTCCACGTGATAACGGATCTGTCCACCGCACCGGCGCACACACGCACCGGATAGCTTGTCTCGTAATGGAGTCAGCCGATTAGCCTGTGACTGGTTTAATGAGGCACGCTGTTAAAGGTGCCAGGACGCCAACCTCATTCGTGTCGCGCTGCGACGATTATAAGAGTTTAATTTACCCAGATTATTGCTGGCGAAATGGTCCGATCACTCTGCTCATTACTGTAGAAGCTTGGCGATACACCAGCACATGATAGGAGCTGGCTTGTCAAATAAATTGAAGTGCGACATGACTGGAATATCAACATATTTCCCGTGCCAAGTCACGTAACATCTCTGTTCATATACATGGCCCATAACGCTAGGTTCCCATGGAGTTTACAAATCTTGAACTGTTTACGTATTCTCGTGAGAAGTGACATCAATCTCAAGTAGATGTGAAGCTGCAAGGAAACTGATTTTATAGCAGTGCCAAAGTGTGTGCTAGTACATTTGTTCTGTCAGCAGCGCGGGTATCCAGTAAATGACTCCTCGTTCTGGGGTATCGAAACATGCTGCGCCACCGTAGAATAGAGCCGCACGTAGAAACGGAGAAAATATGCGAGTCGCAAAGTCTCCGCGCACCTGATGTTGCTCGTTCCAACAGCGCCAGAAGTAACAGTAGATACGACTGAAAAAACGGATCTTCGGGAAAGGATGAAGTAGGTTGCTGTTGACATTATTTTTTGAAGCAAGCGGAGTGTTTATTGCACAATTTTTGAGTCAACTGATTCCGTTTTACTTTATCATTAACGTTTTCGGTTGGGTTTTTCATAAAGTGGTCGCTTTCATTTTACCATCGAAAATTGTCCTGTCGCATATCAGGAAAAATATTCCCTAACGATAAAATTACATTTCAGTTTCAGTATTCACACAACGCGTTTAAAATAACTATCGCTGGACACCCACTCTGTTACTCAATAAACAGCAAAAGGAACTCTACATTAGATGCAACACAATGAAATCTTCTTTAAATTCTGCGCAGGTGACTTACAGCTTTCTGTAACCCAATGTAAATGACACTAAGCATTTCTTCTTGTAGTCAGCGATTCTAGAAGGCAGCACGACTATGCATACGTAGTCCTGATTTAAATTAATAACTTTCTCTGCTTCATGGTACTAATGGCACTCAGTCTGTTTGTCGGTAAATGCTGGACAGCGGACAGTCAGCTGCCAGTGCTGCTTTGTAATAATCTAATTTCCATAGGTGTGCACAATGGCGAAAACAAGCCCGTGACAGGGATTCCAGTTCATTGTGACACAAATGACGCTGCTATTCGACGTAATTACATCACTTTCGGCTAAATAAATGTCAACTTTCTGCACTGCTGTACTAGCGAAATAGTTTTTGCTTAGAACCCGAGCCTCGGTCTGATGCTCGAAACAAGATTTTTAAAAACAATAATCCTCTTATATACGATCGTTGCCCTGTAGCAGTCCGGTATGACTCCAGTAAATTTCGCGATACGAGCACAGGACTGAACACGTACATTGCTGACGATCACCACGTAATCTCTGTTTGAACCTTGGCCTTCTCAAGAAGAGAAACAGTCTAGGAATAACTCTTTTATTGGATTGACTTTACGAAAATCCCACCAAAATAAAACACTCCAAATTCCACGGAAATACGTATAATGGATTACCACCACTCTTATTAGATTTACCAAGACCGTTTCTTTAACCAGCATCTCCCCAAGATAGCAACTGCCTCGTGGTCAAACATAAAACTGGAATCAAACAGTAGCACCATTCTGGGCTAAACCACTGGATACTTGAGTCTGGAACTCACAGTCGTCGATCAATCATTACTGCAGTAAAGATACTGCCGTAGAATGAAACTCGTCTGCTCCAAACTTGGAACTATTGATAACACTCAGTGACCACGTCCTGACTGAGCTGACTTCTTCCTTCAGAGAAGCCTGACTATTACATTTCGTGAGTTCAGAAATGCCACCGAAATTTGTTGAAAATTTCGGTTTCTTAGCCAATCAGGATCAGGACTGTAGCTTAAGAAAACTTAACATGTTCCTCTCCGAGGGGTAAAGAGCATACACAATACAGAAGACATAATAAAAGTGACTTTATACACACACTGAAAATTACAGACGTGATTTGGAAAAGCAGAGTAACTCTCTACATCCACATCTAAAGGGTGAATCCCAAATGACTGACAAAAAGAGTGTCCAGTTACTTCGGTAAATAAAAAATGGGTAACACACGGTGCAAAGATGTTGGAAGGCACATGAGCTAACTCCAAATTACTCCACAAGATATCAAGAAATGACTGCCACTCAGATTGAAATCACACGATTCCAAATGTTTCCATGAGAAAGCCAAGACGAAGACCTGAGCCACTTGGACAGAAGAAAGAAGAGAGAAACATCGAGAATAGAAGAGAGAAATATGGAAGAAAAGAACGGAGAAACAGTTGAAATTACCATAGATCATAGCAGCTCATGCGTGAAATAAAAAGAAAAATTAGTAGTAAAGGAAGACCATGTAGCAAATAGATATTGAACTGTCTCTGAAAGAATAAAGCCACCACAACATGATTTAAAGAAGTTAGGAAAGATTTATAAAAGTGGAACGTCACAGAGTCCTAAATCTTAGAAAGAAGTAGATTTTGGCATAACGTGCAGAATTTAGAACGGTTTTAAGCTGATAAGCAGAAAAGTGGACGAACATGAACAGAGAAACAAAGAAAGCAGGAAGAAATGCTGGAATAATGGAGACAGAGGAAATTCTGACAAAAGAAAAGGGAGTAAAGTTGTACCTTGATCCTAACTAGTGAGTTCATTTTTAATAATAATAATAATAATAATAATAATAATAATAATAGTAATAATAATCTTTCCTCTGGTAACCCATACCCGTAGGCATGCAAAAGAAAACTAAGACATTAAGCTGTTAGGTTGTTCCATATGTTCGTAGCGTTTTTGTTTTGCATGTTGGTGTTACGGTTGCGATGAGTTTATTTATCGATTGTCTTTATTTATTCGTAGTTCACTGTTGTTATGCGAGTTCACATATTTTCATTTTGTCATTGGGATATACAAAACGTGGCGTCCTTCTTTGAACTTTTTCAATGTACTCTGACAATTTTGTCTGGCAAGAATCCCACATCGCGCAGCAGTATTCTAAAGGAGGACGGACAAGCGTAGTGTAGGCAGTGTCTTTAGTAGAGCTCTTTCATTTTCAGTGTCCTGCAATAAAACGCAGTCTTTGGTTAACCAAACCCACAACATTTTCTATGTGCTCCTTCCAATTAAAGTAGCTCGTCATTGTAATTCCTAGGTATTTAGTTGAACTTACGGCCTTTAGATTTGCCTGTTTTATCGTGTAGATGTATGAGACTGGCGAAATACCCTCAGACTTCAAGAAGAATATAATAATTCCAATCCCAAAGAAAGCAGGTGTTGACAGATGTGAAAATTACCGAACTATCAGTTTAATAAGTCACAGATGCAAAATACTAATGAGAATTCTTTACAGACGAATGGAAAAACTAGTAGAAGCCGGCCTTGGGGAAGATTAGTTTGGATTCCGTAGAAATGTTGGAATACGTGAGGCAATACTGACCCTACGACTTATCTTAGAAGAAAGATTAAGGAAAGGCAAACCCACGTTTCTAGCATTTGTAGACTTAGAGAAAGCTTTTGACAATGTTGTATGGAATACTCTCTTTCAAATTCTGAAGGTGGCAGGGGTAAAATACAGGGAGCGAAAGGCTATTTACAATTTGTACAGAAACCAGACGGCAATTATAAGAGTCGAGGGCTACGAAAGTGAAGCAGTGGTTGGGAAGGCAGTAAGACATGGTTGTAGCCTCTCCCCGATGTTATTCAATCTATATATTGAGCAAGCAATAAAGGAAACAAAAGAAAAGTTCGGAGTAGGTATTAAAATCCATGGAGAAGAAATGAAAACTTCGAGGTTCGCCGATGACATTGTAATTCTATCAGAGACAACAAAGGACTTGGAAGAGCAGTTGAACGGAATGGATAGTGTCTTGAAAGGAGGATATAAGATGAACATCAACAAAAGCAAAACGAGAATAATGGAATGTAGTCGAATTAAGTTGGGTGATGCTGAGGGAATTAGATTAGGAAATGAGACACTTAAAGTAGTAAAGGAGTTTTGCTATTTGGGGAGCAAAATAACTGATGATGGTCGAAGTAGAGAGGATATAAAATGTAGACTGGCAATGGCAAGGAAAGCGTTTCTGAAGAAGAAAAATTTGTTAACATCGAGTATATATCTAAATGTCAGGAAGTCGTTTCTGAAAGTATTTGTATGGAGTGTAGCCATTTATGGAAGTGAAACCTGGGCGATAAATAGTTTAGACAAGAAGAGAATAGTAGCTTTCGAAATGTGGTGCTACAGAAGAATGCTGATGATTAGATGGGTAGATCACATAACTAATGAGGAGGTATTGAATCGAATTGGAGAGAAGGGGAGCTTGTGGCACAACTTGACTAGAAGAAGGGATCGGTTGGTAGGACTTGTTCTGAGACATATATGTATCACCAATTTAGTATTGGAGGGCAGTGTGGAGGATAAAAGTCGTAGAGGGAGACCAAGAGATGAATACACTAAGCAGATTCAGAAAGATGTAGGCTGCAGAAGGTACTGGGAGATAAGGAAGCTTGCACAAGATAGGGTAGCACGAAGAGCTGCATCAAACCAGTCTCTGGACTGAAGACTACAACAACATCGTGTACTTCTACATCTACGTGACTACTCTGCAATTCACATTTAAGTGCTTGGCAGAGGGCTCATCGAACCACAATCATACTATCTCTCTACCATTCCAGTCCCGAAAAGTGTGCGGGAAAAACGAAAACATATACCTTTCTCTTCGAGGTCTGTTTTCTCTAATTTTATTTTGATGATCATTCCTACCTATGTAGGTTGGGCTCAACAAAATATTTTCGCATTCGGAAGAGAAAGTTGGTGACTGAAATTTCGTAAATAGATCTCGCCGTGACGAAATCCATCCTAACTCGCGTATGATATCTGCCACACTCTCTCCCCTATTACGTGATAATACAAAACGAGCTGCCCTTTTTTGCACCCTTTCGATGCCCCGCGTCAATCCCACCTGGTAAGGATCCCACACCGCGCAGCAATATTCTAACAGAGGACGAAGGAGTGTAGTGTAAGCTGTCTCTTTAGTGGACCTGTTGCATCTTCTAAGTGTCCTGCCAATGAAACCCAACCTTTGGCTCCCCTTCCCAACAATATTATCTATGTGGTCTTTCCAACTGAAGTTGTTCGTAATTTTAACACCGAGGTACTTAGTTGAATTGACAGCCTTGAGAATTCTACTAATTATTGAGTAATCGAATTCCAATGGATTTCTTTTGGACTCATGTGGATCACCTCACACTGCCACCTGCCACACCATACAGCAATCTTTTCTAAATCGCTTTGGAACTGATACTGGTCTTCGGATGACCTTACTAGACGGTAAACTACAGCATCATCTGCGAACAACCTAAGAGAACCGCTCAGATTGTCACCCAGGTCATTTATATAGATCAGGAACAGCAGAGGTCCCAGGAAGTTTAACGGATTCCTTTTAGCATTCGTGTGGTTGACCTCACAGTTTTCGCTATTTAGGATCAGTTGCCAATTTTCGCACCGTACAGATACCTTTTCTATTTGTTTTGATCTTCAGATGACTTTACTAGCCTCATGCTTTAAGTCTTGCACGAGGACGTGGAGAAACTGAACGGGGTCATGTTTTGAGGAGAATCCATCAGCGGACAGCGGAGAGGAAAGTCGCCGCATTCCAGCCGGTGTGGGTGACAGTGGCGTATGTGCGGTGTCAGGGTGATGGACGGCGAGCAGCGGGGAGCGCACACAATGCGGCATTGTGCGGCGCGGACAGCGGCCGCCTGCGAAACAATACTTAGAGCCGGCTCATTGTGCCGGACCCCTGGCCGGAGGGCCGGCCGGCCGGACAGCGCCTGGACACCGCCGCCATTGTCTGCCGTCTTCGAGGAGGCCGCCTCCGCGGATGCGTTTCTGCACCCTCGAGTCGAGGACCTGCAGGGGCAGAAGCTAGCCCTATTATCCGGAATTCGTGCTCGTGGCAATTCCCATTTCCCACTTTAGCCCATATAAACAATTACTCGTCAGCATTCAACTTCTTCTTTCTTCTGGTAGACAAAACAAACGGCATACTAGGAACAAGAGTACCATATGGGACTTTTGCAAGTATTCCTGCTGTCTCAGCTGTACTCAGTGTTCGATTTGTGCTTTTACCAGTGGGGGGGGGGGATGTCTTAGGGGGTTAGTATAATTATATATGTTACTAGCTGGGACCGTGGCGTTACCCATGGTTAAACAGTTGTTTATAAATAGATGTTAATGCTGAAACTCACTATTCACGCCTAAGCACGATCAGAAAAGCCATCCATTGTTATATATTTAAAAGTACATTATAGGTAAAGCTTATTTACAAAATCATCTACATACAGGTATACGAGGGGAATTCAAAAAGTAAAGGCACATTTGTAAAAACTGTACTTATTATGATGATGGAAAACTGAAACGTGCGTTATTTTTCTACGTAACATCCCTCGACTTCAATGTAGTTTTCCAGACGTTTTATGAGTATTTTTTTATTTCATCAGAAAATACGTTTATCGGTTGCATCTGTAACCAAGTTTCCACCGCAGCAATGACGTCTTCATCACTTTTAAGTCTTCTTCCGTGTAGTGCTTCCGTTAAGGGTCCAAACATGTGAAAATCGCTTGGAGCCAGGTCTGGACTGTATGGTGGATGTTCCAGCACCTCGAATCTCAACTGCTGTATTGCGTCGGCTGTCCGTTTGGTCGAATGTGGGGGAGCGTTATCTTGCTGCAGGAGGACACCTCTTCAGAGTTCTCCACGACGTTTGGATCTGATTGCAGGTTTTAGTTTCGTACGCAACACATCACATCCACCACACAATACAGACCTGGCTCTAAAGCCTCGTTTACGCCGGGGCGACGTCTTGCAACATTGTGGCATGCTACGGAAATGTGGTGTGCGTCGTCTTGTCGTTTAGTTCTAAATGTTTTGAATGCTTACCAACTACATAACACTTTTTCAAAATTAATAAGCAAACATATTAATAGTAAGACTGTATTAAAAACTTTCAGTGTTCGGCTCCACAAATTTAAATTATATGTAAAGTCTTACTCCAGTGCGTGGGAAATAAACATCCCAGGTTGGGATGCATAAACTGAAACCAGAGGAGAGGATGGTCTGATGCAGAGGGGGGGAAATCCCCCCCCCCCTCCGGCAAATCGCACACTGGCTATACTCCAAGTCTTCCAGGCCAGAATGTTAGCATCTGGAAATACTTCAAGGCCACGATAGTCTGCATGATTACCCCAAACAACAGCCAAGGTAAGCCATGTTGAGCCTCCAAGCACAGCTTGTAGATCACACGTGAAGTGCCGGCCGTGGTGGTCTAGTGGTTCTAGGCACTCAGTCCGGAGCCGCGCGACTGCTACGGTCGCAGGTTCGAATCCTGCCTCGGGCATGGATGTGTGTGAAGTCCTTAGGTTAGTTAGGTTTAAGTAGTTCTAAGTCCTAGGGGACTGATGACCATAGATGGTAAGTCCCATAGTGCTCAGAGCCATTTGAACCATTTGAACCACACGTGAAGTTCAGACGCAGTCCACGAAAAACACTTGGTCCTCCAATCAATTGCTGTTTGGAAAACTGCCCAGCCAGTAGTTACTAGACATCAGGTACGCAGGATTAGTGGTTGCGCCTGATACGAGCACTTATTTGTTCTCCTCAAATTGGTTAATCAGTGAGCCTCCTTTTACACTAACGGAAAAAGTTTGCAAACGCAATGAAATTTCTGAGATACATTTGTCTTGGTAATATATTTAAGAGTTTAACGTTGCAAGATCACAAGTTAATATAAATGCGAGATAAACCATTGCAAATGCGAAATGATAGTACACAAACAACCAGAATGTAGAATGCAAGCATTCAAACGTGTTTGCTATGTGTTGTTGGTTGGTTTGTGGGATTGAAGGGACCAGACTGCTACGGTCATCGGTCCCTACTTTGTGTTGTACAAGTGCCAGATATCAGTTTGTGGAATGGAGTTCCATGCCTGTTGCACTTGGTCGATCAATACATCGTTAATGCTGGTTGTGAATGACGCTAGAGTTTTCACCCAATGATGCCCCATATGTGCTCGACAGGAGACAGACCCCGTGATCGAGCAGGCCAAAGCAACAACTCGACACTCTATAGAGCATGTTGGGTTACAATAGCGGTACCTGGGCGAACTTTATGTTGTTGGAAAGCACCTCCTGGAATGCTGTTCATGAATGGCAGCACAAAAGGGCGTATCACCAGACTGATGTACAGACTTGTAGTCAGGACAGGAGGGATACCCACGAGAGTGGTGCTCCTCCTGTCATGCGAAATCGCATCCTAGACCCTACCTTCAGGCGTAGGTCCAATGTGTCTAGCACGCAAACAAGTTGGTTGCAAGCCCTCAACTGGCCTTCTTTCTAAGCAACTAACTCCCATCAGTGGCACCGCAGCAGAACACTGGCGTTCAGTTGTTGACAGTATCCAACAGAACCAAAATAGGGCCTCTACTTTTATAAACGGAAATAATGTTTGAAATTGACTTAAAATTTATTTTTCGGAAGACACAATTATTTTTCGTATTTCCAAGTAAATTTGAAACACTCTTTACGTTTGAAAATTATTAACGTCATTCTACAATTTATGCAGAAAAATATGTAAAAGAATTATTTAAATGTGTACAAAATTCTTTCGATGGAAAATCGATATTGTTTAACATCGCTGTGCTGCGATTTCTTCTACTTTCGTACTTCTTGTCGAGGAGGTAGTTAACGACACGAGTAGTTGTTGAGTTATTGTCAGGCAATTGGCCTGACTTTTGAAGTCACTGGTGATCTAAGGCCCGACTTGTACTATAGTATGGAAGTGTAATAAACTACCTTATGACAGACGGAAACAACAAATACACAGAAGGATAAAATTTCTACACGCAGCAGTGTCCTTATTTTACAATGAAACCAGACGATATCCTGTAGACGCAGGAATTACTGTTTCAGCGAGCCACGTTTTCAACGAGCCGTATTTTCGACAAACATACATGCGAACTTGAAGAGTAAATTCTTTTTTAAGGATCACCAGCTGAAAACTAGGCTTTTCACGGGATTCATTTTGTCAGTTTTCTATTAGAAATGAAAACAAAAACTGAACTGTGTTTGTAATGAAGTACCAAAAAAATCTTCATATTCATGTATTGGCGACCTTCGACATTATGAAACAGTAGCATAAAGAAATATGCATAATGTACAGTATCCAGATTAAGAAACATTATCCGGACAGTTTCCATACGATGAGCGCGGCTGCCTCACTTATCTACAACACGATTACGTAAACGTCTCTATGGCAGCGCCTCTTCATAGCTGTTTAGACGGCTAGTGTTTTCGCCTACAGCCGTTTGCGCATCGCAGTTTAAAGCTATCAAAAGCGCTGCCAAGTGTCAGGGAATTCCATAAGATGGTTGGACTGTACGAGTGTGTTAGTAGAAAACAATAAATCCATTAAAACTTCATGTATGATGTGACCATTTTTCACGCATCTCAGTATTTATGACGTCATATTTCTTGAACTTTGTGTCGTACGATGATGTATTTGTTTGGATCATTCAGCGGCATATGTGGATACTGCCTGAGAAATAACCACTGTGTCTGCGTATCGTGTAATTTCTGCTTGAAAGTGTGAGAAAGTGTTCTAAATTTTTGCGTAGCTTGTGTCTGAGGGGGTACATGAGAATAAGCCCGATATTCACCCAATGGGATTTGGAAAACCGCCTAAAAACCGCATCCAAACTGGTCAGTACACCGACCCTCCCTCGTTAATCCGCCGGGCGGACTCGATCTCGGGATTGGCATACCTCCCCGTCGCGGAAGCGGTAGCGTTAACACGTGCAGCTACCCGGGCTGCTTTTCGTAATGTCCATTGAATATTATGCGAAATACCGAAATACGTAACTTATCATTTGTGGAAATTAGTCATTACCCAATTACGAACGTTTGTTTTGTTTTTCAAGGCAATCGCCTGAGTTAAAGTACAAATCGAAATTGCATGGATTTCAATACATTCAGATGGGAGCACTGGCAGTGAAAGGCATATAAAACCCATCGGAGGGGGTGGGGGGGGGGGGGCACGCGGGAAACAGTGCAGTCGTTGTCGTAATGCACGAATGGAGAGATTTGTCTGCAGTCCCAAAGGCCATTGTCATTGTCTTTCGAGCCAAGGGTGGAAGTACTTCCAAAACGGATAAGTCTGTAACTGTTCGCGTGTCGCCGTAGTGAAAGTACATACCCCAGTGGCAAAATGATGCTATTCAGAACCGTTGCCAACGCACCTAAGGAGCACCGCGGGACTTACATGACATGCGCGATCGACGGCTGTGGAGATGTGTACAGGCTAGTAGACGTGCAACTGTTGAGCAACTGAACGCCCAGATGAACCGAGGGTCCACCAAAAGTGTCTTCGCAACAACCGTTCAGCGAATGTTGTGTATGGGCCTCTGTAGCAGACACCTAGTTCTTGCAACCTTGTTTTCCTGTTCATAGGCGACGGAAGCTGGAATATGCACGCCAATACCGCAAATGGATATTCAGAAAGTGGCGACAAGTGACCCTCTCAGATAAATCACATTTTATGTTGCATCTGACAGGTGGTCTTTGGTGTGTACGGACATGCAACAATCGTCGAAGGGCCCAGGTCCTAGGAGGGAGCGTTATGGTCTGTGTGAACATTTTCGTGGCATTCCCTGGATGATCTCGTCGTTCTAGAAGATACAATGGATCAACACAAGTATGCATCGATCCCTGTAGACCACGTCCACCGCTTCATGCACTTTGTTTTTCCATGGCACGATGGCATCCACCAGCAGAACAGCTCGCAGTGGTTCCAGGAGCCCCAGGATGAGTTTACCATGCTTCCTCGGCCACCAATTCCCCCCCCCCCCCCCAACCCCTCAGATTTAAATCCAATCGCAAATCCACGAGACCACCTCGATCGGGCTGTTAGCACCGTGGATTCTCAGCCCCGAAACTTGGCGCAACCAGCGACGGCGTAGTAGTCGGCATGACTTTACGTCACTGTCGTTACCTTCCAGAATCTCTATGACTCTCTTTCTGCACGTCAGCGCTGAGAAAGGTAGCTATTCAGGCTTTTGACAGGTGGTCATTTTCATGTGTGTGCGATACATTCAGTGAGGCTATTGCACCAGAATATTCACTATCGTGAAGAAGCCAAATACTGGGCTTGAGTACTACGAAATTTGTTTTCCTGTTATAAACGCGAGTTACTCAATCAGAATGTACTACATCCATCAGCTTCCATCGAACGTGAGTAAGCGAAAGAGATACAGAACCTAACGTCGAGGAGAATGCTCACAAGTGAAGCTCCAACTTGCTCTGTAGGACTATCGTAAAAACATGAACCTGATATACCAGCATAACTGTTAAGGATTTGTAAAAGTCAAAGATCACTTTAAGGCGCACGGAGGCTTTCAGACAGTCGTTCTTCCCGTGAACCATACGCGACTGGAACAGAAAAGGGAGGTAATGACAGTGGCACGTAAAGTGCCCTCGGCCACACACCGTTGGGTGGCTTGCGGAGTATGAATGTAAATGTAGATGTAGATGTAAGTATACTAATTCAGTACATCGACATTCCATCCAGATATTTTCAAGAATAAAGCCTACACTGTAGGAGCTTAGCAAAACCATCCTGTTGTTTCTTCATGGAGCATTTTCTAAAGCGGTGTGTCCGTTCAGTTTTGTTTCTCTCACTCGACTGAACGTGGAAGTGATGATGCTTCCAATTGTACACGTGGAAGTCGTGACAGGTACCTACTCTTCGTCTACTTCCGCGAAATACAGAACTACCCTTAGTATTTATTTTAAACGCGTACACTGCTGAGCCAAAGCATTTAACACCACTGCCCATCGTGTGACTGGACGCCGGTTATTGGCGTTAAGGATACGTGATGCGGTAAGGATAGTGTTTGTGGGGTGGAGAGACGGATTGGTAATTATTCTAGCGATGGTACAGACCACAGTTGGGTAAATCCAGTCATCAGAGACTTTAAACGGATGCAGCTTATTATACACCCGAGCACGAGCATCTTGTGAACGGAGAATATGGTCGGTCTTCGGGAAGTAATGCCTTGAGCATCTATGGATAACAGTCACACAATGGAGAAACTACAAGCACGCAGCAAGGTGTAGGAAATAGGTACCTAACCACAGAACTTGGGGGCGGAGGCTTACACACTCTGTAAAGCTTGGTGATCTTTCAGCGCACATTGTTGAATATGGTGCTGAGTAGCAGACGATCCCTAGGTGTTACAATGCTGACCTAGCGACACAGTCAATTATGATTGTAATGGAGACCCGACTGTAGAGATTGTGCCCTCGATCAACGCAAACCTGTCACCTGGTCGGATGACTCAGGTTTCTTACACTACCTTGTAGATGATCGTATCCACATGTTATACAGTTAACCAGGCACCTCGGACGCAGGTCGGTGGCGGCGGTATTATGCTGTGTGGGACATTCACCTGGGCGCCCATCAGAGCTACCGCAGTAACTCAAGGCGCTATGAAACCTGTGGCCCGCGAGAACATTGTTGCGCACCACGCGCATCCTCTCAAGCTCGATGGTTTCCCCGACGGCGACAGCATCTGACAACAGAACAGCTGTCCGTGTTGCAAGGCCAGAAACGTGATACAGTCGTTCGAGAAGCAGGCAGGTGAACCAGTACTTTATGTTTTGGTCATCAAATTTGCCTGATCTGAACCGGATGCAGCACACCCGCGACAAACCACAGACCCTTAGTTTATGGGAATTTCGTAACCTGTGCATAGTCTTCTGAAGCTACATAACTATCAATACCTACCAGGAACTTTTAGAACCCATGCTACACAGAATTTCTCCTGTATTAAATCCAAAGGTGGAGCAACACGCTATTTAGCAAGTGGTTACAATGTTTTGGCTCGTCAATATAGGTTTACTTCTGAAAATTATTACTTCTGTAGCAACTGTAGAATGGCTGTGAGTTTGATTCTGTCGACAAGGACTCCACGCAGTCATTCACCTCTCGTCGAATCATACTGTATGATCCACACTGCTCTTACAGCCTGCAGGAGATGGCTCACGGTTTTTTACTTCCACCGCCAACGGCAAGTGCACTACATCACGCTGTTCATTAATGGGGTATTTTTGGAGTGGTGCGTCCATTCCTTTTTTATTCGCTTTATTCGACTGAATGTGGTAGTGATGGATGCTCTTCTTCATTTACTTCTTGGTACTCTTTGGAAACTCAGAATTGCCTTTAGCACAAGGTGGATGTAATTAAGCTATCGCTGCCTGAAAGTGCCGCTATGAAAAACGAGTGATCGTAGGAAAATGAAATTATGCGGAAACATATGTAAGGATATGAGGAAGAGAGACAATGAATAACCCGTTGAAAGAAAAACATTTTAGTTTCCACATGAGATCCGGGTTACAAATGTTGCTCAATGTAGCGACCATCTACATCCATGATAGCCTGGAACTGCAGTGGAGATACCTCTTTTGCTGGCTGTGACGAAACGTCACATAAATTGACATTTCGAGAAAAATTGAAAGTTTTTTTTTGTGTGTTAAAAATAGTGACGTGTGAACTATAAATTATAAAAAGACTGCGTCCGTGTACGCGATGAATATCGAATATTAAAAAGTGTAGTTTATTATCTGTAAAGCTCGCAAACAGCGATGCGATTAACAAATAGCCTTTTGTTTATAGTATCTGTGTAACATGGATGAAGAAGAACAGAGATAATTTTTTGCGTCAGACTTTTTTTCCTAGCTTCTTTCGTCTAGAGGAAGGCCGCCATTGTATCACAATCTGATATTTAACGTAAGTCTGTCTGTAATTTATCATAATATGTGTCCAGTTGTTATTAGGAAGTGTTGGTTATTGAAGTAATGAGCATCTCCCATAACAGCCACCATTAATGGTAATTAATAACTCTATTTCAGAACTTCGTGTTGCAGGAAGCCCTCTTTCCCAGCAGCGTTTGGTCGGCCATTACGTTGACGATATTTTTTAGTTATAAATTCAGTCTGTAATATTAAATGCATTTTTTTTGATCTTTTAATAGTTTCAAAGCTAGTAAAGTCAAGACTAATTCCAATCTTTAATGTTTTTGAACTGAATGAGTTAAATACGTTTAAGATTGGTCGCTTAACGGCAGATGAGGCTCTCCTCAGTTTTTGCCTTGCAGATAACGAATAGTAAACACAGAAAAATATTCCGTTTAATAAGCATAAAAAATATCTCAGTTTCCTTGTGAAAGTTGGTACATAAATGACCAGTAGCCCCTGAGCACCAAATAAATCATTACAGTTTGCGTAAAAGCATGCATGCTCCATAATAGCAGCGCTCACGCGAACTATCTGTTAGAAGGCGGTGGGTCGCGCGCTTTGTATAAAATATTATTTCGTGAGTAGTTCGGAATAGCTGATGTCCGTACGAATGTTATCGTGGTATTGGGTTATTTCAGAGTCTCATGCTAGCCCACAATATTTAACAGAGTAAATAATATCGCAGTACAAAGTAAAAAATACTGCAGTATTCAGTATTAATTTTTCATTAATCACTCCATAATTAGAATTTAACAAAACTCCCAATCCCGAATACCGCGATAAGTGGTCTAAACATCTCAGGTGCCATGTTGGCTACATCCCTTGTTATGCTCAACTTCAACCTTCAACGAGTGCTAGTGTCCCACTTGATAAGCCCTCTCCTTCAGGCAACCCCACAACGGAAATCAGAAGGGTTCAAATCTGATGATCTTCGTAGCCAAGTAGTTTATAACTATCGGCCATTGGTTCGACTTTCAACAAATTTGTTACGGAGTAACCGAGTGACCTCATGAGCAATGTGAGGTGGAGTTGCATCGTCCATCAGAGCAGTTGAGTCCAAAGCACCTCTCACCAGCAGACCAGGCATCTCATGTTGACGAAACACATCACACTAACGTGTGCTGTTCACGCTCTATGTCCTCGATCCTTGGGATGAGAGTTCTTCAAAGAAAAACTGACCAATTATGAACTGTGCCCGAATGCCACACCACGCAGTGACGCGTTCATTATGCAGTGGAACTGCGTGACCGTTTGTTGGCGATGACGTCTGCCTCTCCCAGCAGCGATTCCGAAATCACTATTTAATTCAAACTTGCGAGTCACGTTATTCAATTTCAATGCGTCGATACCAGCACCACTACTATTGCCGGCCGGTGTGGCCGAGCGGTTCTAGGCGCTTCAGTCTGGAACCGCGTGACCGCTACGGTCGCAGGTTCGAATCCTGCCTCAGGCATGGCTGTGTGTGATGTCCTTAGGTTAGTTAGGTTTAAGTAGTTCTAAGTTCTAGGGGACTGATGACCACATATATTAAGCCCCATAGTGCTCAGAGCCATTTTTGAACCACTACTGTTATTTTAATAAAACAGCTTAAAGAGTAAGGCCTTGCTCACCTTGACTGTCCGCAACTGTAATGCACATTGATGATTGTGTTTGAACTCGAAGTCGCCGTACCAGTAGCGGCGCCTATCGGCAAGTTACTAGACTAACAGTACACGCAACGCAAATCCTCCAGCGCACAGTCTGGACTTATTCAAAAATGGTTCAAATGGCTCTGAGCGCTATGTGACTTAACTTCTGAGGTCATCAGTCACCTAGAACTTAGAACTAATTAAACCTAACCAACCTAAGGACATCACACACATCCATGCCCGAGGCAGGATTCGAAACTGCGACCGTAGAGGTCGCTCGGCTCCAGATTGTAGCGCCTAGAACCGCACAGCCACTTCGGCCGGCGGACTTTATTCCTGTGAAGTTGGACACCCATACGGTAAACAGTTTTCCGTCTACACTGGCTCAGGTACCTAGATTTCGTTTACTGCCTTGCTGGGTGGATGTCAGTGTACGAAATATTCCCAAGCGCAGAGCTCCGGCATAGTTAACCCATTTCCTCTTCCAGCAAGTTCACATCAACTAACTACCCAGCTCCTTAAACGTTTGAATCCTATCGTGGCGAGCCGGCCTCCGATATTCATGTATGCCGCCCTAAGTGGCCGAGTTACGACCTCTTTGTAGGATTCGACGCTCTCGTAATGCCCCCTTTCGGTACCCGGTGACGGAAAGGGGAGGAGATAAGACAGAACAAAAAAAAAAATACATAGACGAAAATACAAAAAAAAAGGCGCTGTCGCACGCGGATGTAGCCGACCCAATTATGTCTGCTTTATGGAAAATTAATAGAGCGATAACTTAATAAAATAGCCAGGCGGTCTCTGGCTGACTTTTCTCTTGAATATGGTAACTTCCTGGGAGGGCCGGGTTCGCCCCGTGGGCGTTGGACCAGCGATTAGGCTGATCGACGCGCTGAAGAGCGCCGGGCATTACCAGCTGCGGGGCAGCGCGCCACGCACGGGCGGGCGGTCGCGCCATCGCCGCCAAAAGATTAAAAAAGAATTAGACGCTTACGTATTCAAATTGTCACACATTGTTTGGCAATACATTACGTCGGCAAACTCGCGTGGCAGTCTCGTTGAATATGGAGCAGCGGTCGGGCGACTCATAATTTATTTCCGCTTCGGACGCCGCACCAGATACCGAGAGAGAGAGAGAGAGAGAGCGACATATAGTGAGACAGAGAGTGAACGGGGAGGTGGAGGAGGTAAGGGGGGAGGTAGTGGGGGCGGCGAACAGGCTATAAATACGGCATTATGCGGGCAGCGTAATGGGCACCGCAATTGGCGGCAACACTTGCAATTAAACAATAAATGTGTCCGCGGCGGGCTGTAATTATGGGCGTTATGTTTAGATTCCCGGCGTGTTCTTTACGGGCTGCCAAGAGGATGATCTGTTTTATAGGGACGGCCACCGTAAATCACGAGAGGTCGCCGCGGAAACGAATGGTACGCAGGTGATCGGTCGGCAGAGTCGGACTGGGAAAGGGATGAGGAGGGGGACGAGAGGGGCAGTGGAATGCTGGGAACTCGCGCAATAAACAAGTCACGTACGCGCCCGTAGCGCCTTTATTATGGCTTATCTCCATAAACGGTACAAGGCTATTCGCACCCACTCAGATAATTTCATCTCCTCTCCGAAACCGGCAATAGTAGCCGCGCTGATACTGGGTTTGCTCATCGTGGAAACAATAGACATGTGTTCGTTCAGACGTCTCACTTACTTGCGTGTTGTACGCAGTTACAAATTACCTCCGACTTTTACGGGGCTATTTTTGTAATTTACTCTGACGATATTGTGACATAATTCTGCTTCTCTTTATCCCCTCCTTCTTTCTAGTGAATACCCCAAGCTTACAGAGTTCGCTCTCTCTGGTGGGATGTATTGCTTCATCACTTCACAATTTATTAATTTTTAACGTGTAGAGAAGGAGGCTAATGACTCAGGCATTGTAACGTACATCACTAAATTGACTTCCACACTGGAGATTTGGTTACAGAAAATGGATGATGAGGTATAGCAAAGGGAGTGTTGCTTTTCAGTCTGTGATAAAGGTCAGTGTTATGCTGCAGTTTAACGCATAATTAGAAACTCTATCCGATTTCTAAATTTTAGGCCAGCAAGATACTGATGATTACCCTAGTAAGGATGCAAAGCGACCATGACTCAGTTCTCTAGCCCACTGAAAGCACCTAGGAGGAGACGAAATGAAACATCGTGGGTTATGATAGTAATTGGTATTTTTTCAGTGATTACAATACTAAGTCAGATTTAAAAACATCTTGTCAGTATGGACCAGTGGCCTAGCTTATCACTTAACAGCTTGCTGTTGTTGCACCCCCCTGTGGTCTGCTTGCATGCACTCATGAACTGTTTTCCTGTTTTCTGCCCTTGTCCTGAAGACTCCCCCCCCCACCACACACACACACACACACACACACACACACACACAAACACACCCACACACACCCACACACACACACACACACATATATATATATATATATATATATATATATATATATATATATGTGTGTGTGTGTGTGTGTGTGTGTGTGTGTGTGTCTGTTGTCTTTGTGTATGTCCAGCATCTCCTCTTAAACCACTGGATATTAGATTGATTTCAACCATATGGGTCTTGAAACCTCCTAGCTCTCATAAGAGTCGGGATATGGGAGAAAAAGGCTTTCATCCCCTGGCATCTAGGCTGCCCAGCTTGATAGGCATGCTGAGTCGGTAGTATTTATGTCTGTTGCAGGGGTTGCATATGTGGATGGATGAGAAGTGGGAGGGGGAGTTCGCCATAGAGGCTGGGAGGTTGTGAGAAGGGGTGGGGAGGAGAAAATGAACAGACAGACGGGTATGGAGAAGACAGACAGACATCTGGTTGGCCAAAGAATATATATACCGTGCCTACAACACACACCAATAGTCCATACTGCGTAAGGAAAGTCCTTACAGTTAGAACATTTTCGGGCGGCTGTCGATGCGAAGTGCAGTTGACTACAAAATAATGACAGGCGTCAACATAGCACCAACAGCACTGAGACGCTTCCACAGGGACGTTCGGAGATTCGCCTCACCCGATGTCGCGCGGCAGGCGCACGAGGCAGCGGCGCCCTTCACGGTGCATCTGTCCGTATTCACCTCACGCCGCATCGACAATTGGCTTACGTCAAAGGTAACAACAAACGGGTAACTAACGCTTGTTTATTCTGGCGAAATTCCAACATAAATTCCTGTACCAATACAAATATCGTTCATGCATCACGTATGTACACGCTGCACACACCACTGTATTGCCTGGCACAGGAGACGACATACACAAACCACTGGCCATCGACATAGTCCAGCAACACGAAGGCGTTACCCCTGAGACGTGCACAAATTAGCGTTAGGTAACTGGAGCAGACAGACGCGCGTAGAAGCGACGCTGTATCCACTCCATCCCTCTGGCTTCATGTCACAACCATCCGGCTGGAGGAGTGCGTACAGGGTGACAACATACGGCTGATCTTAATAACTTGTTGCAATGAAAATATTTGCAAATAATGTGTGTGTGTGTGTGTCTGGATACATTCTCTCAACCGCCAAAGAAACTGGTACAGGCATACCTATTCAAAAACGGAGATATATAAACAGGCAGAATACAGCGCACCTGTCGGCAACTCCTTTATAAGACAACAAGTGTCTGGCGCAGTTGTTAGATCGGTTTCTGCTGCAAAAATGGCAGGTTATCAAGATGTAAGTGAGTTTGAACGTGGTGTTATAGTTGGCGCACGAGCGATGGGACATAGCACATCTGAAGTAGCGACGAAGTGGGGGTTTTCCCGTACGAGAATTTCACGAGTGTACCGTGAATATAGTGAATCCGGTAAAACATGAAATCCCCGACATCGCTGCGGTGGGAAAAAGATCCTGCCAGAAAGGGACCAACGACGGCTGAAGAGAATCGTTGAACGTGACAGAAGTCAACCCTTACGCAGATTGCTGCAGATTTCAGTGCCAACAAGTGTCAGCTTGCGAACCATTCAACGAAACATCATCGATATGGGCTTTCGGAGCCGAGGCCCACTTTTGTATCCCTGATGACTGTACATTGCTAGTGCATGTGGACAGGTATACACCGTGTTTCTGGACGTATGTGAGTCAAAAACAATAGAATAGTGTACGGGGTTACATACTGTAGTCGACACAGTGTCAGCTAATGGACGTAATCACGTGCACTATTGTATTGTTTTTGTGCCAAATACACACATACGACGTATATTTGTCCAGATGTACCAGCTATGTACTAGAATGTGAAAAGATGCTGAAAGCTTAAGATTTGAACTTAACATTGGTCCATGGACGAAATTGGCCAATTGCGCAGATAATAAAAAGAATACAGCCTATTTGCATCATCTTTCATTCTCAAAACTTATTACTTTCTGTGAATAATGAGCCTGTTGTGTTTCTAAACCGTCTTGACTATATGTCAACAGATCGTTTTCTTCGAGTTATTTAATAATCATGTACACATTCATATCAAGTTTTTGTTTTTGGCATATTGCCTGGTGTTGCAATTTTACTGAGGAGCAACGTAGCAGGCTGTGACGTCAGTCTTTGGGTGTCTACGAACTGAGGCGACACCTGGTTACCGCGGGAACGTTTTCCGTGGCCCCATCCCGTTGATTAGTGTTAAGCGGCCGTCCATCTCGCACGCAGACTTTTAATAATGCGCAGCGGTCGCTACGCTACCGCCACTCACTCTTCATCCCGGCCGACAACAGCCCCGGGGCCCACCCGTGAAGGCCGCAATTTGCAAATCGTCTACGCTGACGCGCGTCACAGTTAGCCGTGCTCCCGAGCAGTTATGGCTTGACAACAGCGTGTCCAGTGACCAAAGACACTTTGTTTTTCTTTTCACCGAGCATGTCAGCGGCGACAGTTTAGGGGGCAGCAAACAGAGTGAGTGGCAAGAAGACATAACTGAAACTAATCCATTACTCTGCTAACACGGGTTTTCTTCTGATAGTTACAATAATGTAGTTGTGCCAAAGCTAAAGTTCTATAGCGAAACATATATATTTTCTATTAATTATTTCTACATGTAAGCCAACATGCACTGCCTGATCAAAAGTATCCGAACATCTACTCGTGGACATCATCATGGGCTTTATCCATCCTTCGTCTATGTGTCGGCTTGACCTCTGCTGGGGACACTATCTATGAGGTGTCCGGATGTCGGTGGAGGAATGGCAGCGCATTCTTCCTCAAGAGTCGGAACGAGAGAAGAAAGTGACGTTAGACGCAGAACAGTGGAACCTTCAAAATCATGCCAACATGGGATTCAGATCGGAACTCTGGCCAGGCCAGTCCAGTTCAGAAGTGTTATTGCCCTCATACCTAGGCCTTACAGAGCAATGTCTCATACATGCTGCTTTATGATAGGGTGGCACAAATAATAGTCGTCTCTGAACAGTTCCTCTGCTGTGCACAACGACAGACATGAAGTCGAATCGATACTACACTCGCCTCTACGATGTGACAGTTGTGATGCTTTACTGCATAGCCGAATCGGTAGGTTAACAATTACCTTATTGGGAAGGAACACAAAATTCGCGGTTACCTCTTTAAGAATGTACTATAAATAAAATAAAATTTCCGAGGCTTCCACCCGCTTCAAGTGATTAAAATATCACGAGCTCTCGACCAAGTATTCCTTGGCCATTGTCTATTGAAATGACTGCTGATGGGCTGCTGGTACGCCGCTATATCCTCTGGCTACCGGGTGTGACGTCACTGGCGCTCACGGTATCGTCACAGAGCCACGGAGTGCTTTATTCGGGGTTACATTTAAATATTTACTTTTTTTAAAAGTAGTTTTTCTCTACTCTGTCAATGGGGTTACTGAAAGTCGACTGTGCCATTGACTCAGCGTTGGGCGTGTCCGCTGGGAACTTGCCGACCACTGGATCACCCGCCACCCTTCTGAGCTGTGCGCCACCATCTCGATGAAGGGTATTGTCAGTAAATTTTATTTTTAATAGATTTTTTTTAATTACACTGTCCCCGAAGCACTTAGTGCGAGCCACGGCAGAGGTGTCGTCATATTTGGTCCAGTGACTATTCTCCAGAGCAGGCGATGAAACTGCTCATGCTCCTTCCTGCATTGGTAGGCCTATGCACTGTTTGTTCTACGCGAGATTTGTGGGACTCGAAGGGAGATTTGTAAACCTTAGGTGTTCTGAGGCCTGATACATGTTTAATTATCTAGGTAGTTGCCGAATTTTCGACGGGGATCTGAAGATCGATTTCGCTTTGTGACTTTCAGCAAGTGGCTTGTCTCGCCCAACACAGAGCCATAGAGTGCTTTATTCGGGATTACATTTAAATATTTACTTTTTTAAAAAAGTATTTTTTCTCTACTCTGTCAGTAGAGTTACTGAAAGTCGACTGTGACAAGCAGTTTTATCGTCCTGACGTTTATGATCTTGGTCGCTAAACGATTCTAAAACCAAATTACATAAGAACTGTTAATGCTTGAATTATACAAACAGAATATTATTAGAAATTACTTTCACATATTATATGGAAGAAAGATATTTCGTTAAAAAATGTGCCCTTATCTTGGATCGAGTATTACGATGAATAAACGCATTGTCAGTAGTGAGACTACTTATTTCTGAACTCCTAAGATCACTGGAGATTGTCAGTAGAACAATAAGCTGGTTTTATTTACACATTCTCTAGAGCAACTATTGCTTCCAGGTCAGCTATGCAGTAGGCTGCGTTGCTCTGTCAGAACAAGATTCGAGCCACACTATCTCAGTTCCAAACTCTTTCACAGTTCGACATAGCTGCGGAGCACAGACACACAGCTATAGAACAAACCACACTTTTATTTAAAAAAGTCTTTACTCCATCACAAGTGTTAGATGACGAACCCTCGAAACAACTGGAAACTTCTGGAAGCTCCTCTAAAAATAGTACTGTAGGTTTTCCCTTAAACTGTCACACGAACGACAAAATGACAGGTGTCGAAATAAGAGACCAAGGGATAGAATAGCATCTGAAATCGGTAAATAGAGGAAAGGCCACTTCACCTGCTGGCATACTATTTCTGTTGTGTTGGCAGAAGAGCCAACACCGTGTTACTAGTGGAGGCCAAATTGCACGCGTTTTACCTCACGCAGGCTGGCATGAGGAGGGAAGGACTATACTGACGTGAGGTCTGGAACATGACAAGGAATTAGAATTCAGAAAGCGGACGTAATTAGTTTCATACTTAACTTTAATCCATTAATGATGAACGTCGGTCTTGGCGGTACATGATTCACAATATTATCTGTTCAGAATACATTCATAGTAACTGAATATGGCGCGTTGCTAGGTCGTAGCAAATGACGTAGCTGAAGGCTATGCTAAACTGTCGTCTCGGCAAATGAGAGCGTATGTAGACAGTGAACCATCGCTAGCAAAGTCGGCGGTACAAATGGAACGAGTGCTAGGAGGTCCCTCTAGACCTGCCGTGTCGCGGCGCTCGGTCTGCAATCACTGATAGTGGTGACACGCGGGTCCGACGTATACTAACGGACCGCAGCCGATTTAAAGGTGACACCACAATTTCGATTCTTCACACGGCAAGGGAGAGAATTTGCTCCCCTTCTATCGTAGATCTCTTGAGGAGCGAAGCGTTCCTAAGGACTAGGAAAAAGAACGGACCATCCCCGTTTCCAAGAAGGGTCGACGAACAGATGACCAAGACTAGAGGCTTATGCGCTTGCCGCCATTCTGTACTAGAATTTTGGAATAAGTTCCATGCTCGTGTATTCTGACATTTCTGGAGAACGAATATCAACTCTGTAAGAACCGAGCAAGCTGGAGCAGTGGTTAACACATTGGACTCGCATTCGGAAGGACCACGGTTCAATCCCGCGTCCGGCCATCCTGATTTAGGTTTTCCGTGACTTCCATAAATCGCTCCAGGCAAATGCCGGGATGGTTCCTTAGAAAGGGCACGACCGACTTCCTTCCCCGTTCTTCCCATATCCGATGAGACCGATGACGTCACCGTCTGGTCTCCTCCCCCAAAAACAACCCAAACCAACCCAATCTCTGTAAGGACAAACATGGGTTCCGAAAACATTTGAGAGTTAATACACTACTGGCCATTAAAATTGCTACACCACGGAGATGACGTGCTACAGATACGAAATTTAACCGACAGGAAGAAGATGCTGTGATATGCAAATGATTAGCTTTTCAGAGAATTCAAACAAGGTTGGCGCCGGTGGCGAGACCTACAACGTGCTGACATGAGGAAAGTATCCATGCGATTTCTCATACACAAACAGCAGTTGACCGGCGTTACCTGGTGAAACGTTGTTGTGATGTCTCGTGTAAGAAGGAGAAATGCGTAACATCACGTTTCCGACTTTGATAAAGGTCGGACTGTAGCCTATCGCGATTGCGGGTAGTCGTATGGCGACACTGCTGCTCGCGTTGGACGACATCCAATGACTGTTAGCAGAATATGGAATCGGTTGGTTCAGGAGGGTAATACGGAACGCCGTGATGGATCCCAACGGCCTCGTATCACTAGCAGTCGACATGACAGGCATCTTATTCGCATGGAGGTAGCGGTTCGTGCAGCCACGTCTAGATCCCTGAGTCAACAGATGGGAAAGTTTACAAGGCAACAACCATCTGCACGAACAGTTGACGACGTTTGCAGCAGCGTGGACTATCAAGTCGGAGACCATGGCTGCTGTTACCATTGACGCTGCATCACAGACGGGAGCGCCTGCGATGGTGTACTCAACGACGTACCTGAGTGCGCGAATGGCAAATCGTTAATTTTTCGGATGAATCCAGGTTCTGTTTACATCATCATGACGGTCGCATCCGTTTTTGGCGACATCGCAGTGAACGCACATTCGAAGCGTGTATTCGTCATCGCCATACTGGCGTATCATCCGGCGTGACGGTATGGGGGGGCACTGGTTACACGTCTCGGTCACCTCTAGTTCTGGTTGACAGCACGTCGAATAGTGCACGTTACATTTCAGATGCGTTACGACCCGTGGTTCTACCCCTCATTCGATTTCTGCGAAACCCTACATTTCAGCAGGATAATGCACAGCCGCATGTTGCAGGTCCTGTACGGGCCTTTCTGGATACAGAAAATGTTCGACTGCTGCCCTGGCCAGCAAATTCCCCAGATCTCTCACCAATTGAATACGTCAGGTCAATGGTGTCCGAGCAACTGGCTCGTCACAATAAGCCAGTCACTGCTCTTGATGAACTGTGGTATCGTGTTGAAGCTGCATGGTATCGTGTTGAAGCTGTACCTGTACACGCCATCCAAGCTCTGTTCCACTCAATGCCCAGGCGTATCAAGGCCGTTATTACGGCCAGAGGTGGTTGTTCTGGGTACTGATTTCTCACGATCTATGCACCCAAACTGCGTGAAAATGTAATCACATGTGAGTTCTAGTATATTTGTCCAATGAATACTCGTTTATCATCTGCATTTCCTCTTGGTGTAGCAATTTTAATGGCCAGTAGTGTACGTGGATTATGATGGCGACTGTGATAGCGACCTAAACCAAGATAGCTCTAAGAAGATTTGAACCTTGTTCCTAAGGAGAACAAGTCTGGTGCCATTGCCACTGTGTCATTTGACTCGGCCCTGGTACATTTGTGGTGGACATCGTAACTGGGTGTTTCAGCCACTGAAAGCCTCCGACCTGGTTATGGTAACTCGTGGCCAAACACCCGATGTCGGTGTCCGGGAGATAACTTGTAGCCCACGGGGAACCACCGGTCCAGTCGTGTCCCACAGCGAGCACGCGCGGGCGCTGACGGGGAGCTGCGGCTGAGTGACGGCCGCTACCGTGCGGCGCGGCCAGTAATAACACGAGCGCGGCTGGCATTAGCGTCAGTCGCATGCCACGTCGCCGGAGACGCTCCCGGCGACCACCCGACTCGTCCTCTGGTTGCACGACCCGCTCAGCACCGGGCGCGCCCCACCCCAGCCAGCTGTGGCCGTAATCATCGGGTCTGCCGCCGTGTTATTACGCCAATGCGGAGTTTATTCGGTGGCCACGACGTATGTTGTCTCATTTAGACGGGGTGCTGCCCGTCGGCGTCTCGTTCCTAGGCCTCGCGCTGCACGGGCCTCTGGTCAACAGTCGAAGTATTTGTCTGAATGCTTCTGTACTTGACCCATTCGCTTGGCAGCGAATTAACGACTGACAGAGGTTGCGCAAGATAACCTGGAGCCCGCCCAGAAACGCATTCCCGTTGTGGCAGCTTGGCGCGTCCATTTACGTGTTCTGAAGTTCTGCAATTGTGTGTTGCCTGCTGAGCTGTGATCCATCTCCGTTAGCTGCGGCCACTTCAGTATGTCAACGGCCTGTCGCCTGCCGACCCTTGTATTACATTGGTGTACCGTTTTTGTTTTGGATTCTTGTATTCCTGTTGCAATGGTTTATTAATGGAACGCAGCGTGTCATTCTCAATGGAGAGAAGTCTTCCGAAGTAAGACTGATTTCAAGTGTGCCTTTGGGGAGTGTCGTAGGACCGTTGCAATTCACAATATACATAAATGACCTTGTGGATAGCGTCGGAAGTTCACTGAGGTTTTTTGCGGATGATGCTGTGGTATATCGAGAGGTTGTAACAATGGAAAATAGTGCTGAAATGTAGAAGGATCTGCAACGAACTGACGCGTGGTGCAGGGAATGGCAATTGAATCTCTATGTGTAATGTGCTGCGAATACATAGAAAGAAAGATCCTTTATCATTTAGCTACAATATAGCAGGTCAGCAACTGGAAGCAGTTAATTCCATAAACTATCTGGGAGTAGGCATTACGAGTGATTTAAAATGGAATGACCGTGTAAAGTTGATAGTCGGCAAAGCAGATGCCAGACTGAGATTCATTGGAAGAATCGTAAGGAAATGCAATCCGAAAACAAAGGAAGTAGGTTACAGTACACTTGTTTGCCCACTGCTTGAATATTGTTCACCAGTGTGGGATCCGTACCAGATAGGTTTGATAGAAGAGATAGAGAAGATCCAACGGAGAGCAGCGCGCTTCGTTACAGGATCATTTGGAAATTGCGAAGTCGTTACGGAGATGATAGATAGACTCCAGTGGAAGACTCTGCAGGAGAGACGCTCAGTAGTTCGGTACGGTCTTTTGTTGAAGTTTCGAGGACAGACCTTCACCGTAGAGTCAAGAAGTATATTGCTCCCTCCTACATATATCTCCCGAAGAGACCATGAGGATAAAATCAGAGAGATTAGAGCCCACACAGAGGCATACCAACAACCTTTCTTTCTACGAACAATACGAGACTGGAGTAGAAGGGAGAACCGTTAGAGGTACTCAAAGTACCCTCCGTCACACACCGTCAGGTGGCTTGCCGACTATGGATGTAGATGTATTTATCGATTGTCATTTTATATTGTAGTTCACTGTTGCTGTTTCAGTTTACATACGGTAACTTTGTCATATGGAGGTAGTGAGTGGAGCTGTAGGCAACAGGAAAATGGAGCGCGTAGTGGAGAAATCGGAACATTTCCTACATATTCTTCTGTTTGAATTGACTAGAGGGAGCGCAGCATCGGAGGTACCCAGAACAATTTGTGCCGTGTATAGGGATAATGACGTTGAACAGAGCACTGCAAGAAAATGTTTTTCTCGTTTTAAGGAGGATCGTTTTGACATTAGTGACTCTCCACGTTGAGGAAGACCTTTGCGACTTATGGAGATCGTTTTTATGCATTAACCCACAGTGATCCATGTCAGTGTATTTGACAACTGGCAGATGCCATGAACTTTGATCATTCCACCATCGTGCGAAATTTGCATGCAGTAAGAAAGGCTCGAAAATAGGGTGTATAGGTACGTCATGCTCTAAGCCAAAATCACAAAAATCACCAGGTGTCCATATGTGCATCTTGGCTTGCTCTTCATCAACCCGCTCGCGAACAGCGTCGACCATTCCTAACCTCTAGTGTTACTGGTGACGAGGAATGGTATTCTTAAGCTAACGTAAGGAAAAGAAAGGAATCGTTTAGTCCAGACAATGCAACTGCGCGCATCCACAAAAGATAATGTTAGCATCTGGTGGAGCAGCGACGGTGTGGTGTACTTGGAATTACTTCCTCGAGGTGTAACCATCACTGCTGACATTTATTATCAACGACTGATATTTCTTGCAGACGCAATCCCAGAACAATACTCAGGAAGACTGAATGAAGTAATGCCACCATATGGTAACGGCCGCCTCATTCTCCTAGACTGACAAAACACACTGTACAGGAGATGAGATGGAAAGTCATTAACTCTGCAGCGGAGTGTGCGCTGATGTGAAACTTCCCCACATATCCGCGCACACTCCGCTGCAGAGTGACATGTCATTCTGAAAACATCCCCCAGGCTGTGGCAAAGCCATGTCTCCGCAGTATCCTTTCTTCCAAGAGTGCTAGTTCTGCAAGATTCGCAGGAGAGCTTCTGTGAAGTTTGGAAGGTAGGAGTCGAGGTACTGGCGGAATTAAAGCTGTGAGGACGTGTCCTGAGTAGTGCTTGGGTAGCTCTGATGGTAGAACACTTGCCTTCAAGTTACTTCCTTTCCGAAAGAAACTGCGCAACGAACATGACTCTGCGAGTTCTTCGCCTCGAAACCACGTCATTTCTATAGCCGCGGAATTGAAAAGTTGTCCCAGTGTTGGCAGACTGTCGTAAGTAGTGAAATTGGAAATTTGTGGTAAGGCCTTACGGGACCAAACTGCTGAGGTCATCGATCCATAAGCCTACACATTACTTAATGTAACTTTAAGTTACGCTAAGGACAACACACACACTCTTGCCTGAGAGAGGACTCGAACCTCCGACGGGAGGAGCCGCACGGACCGTGACAAGGCGCCGAAACCGCGCGGCTACCCCGCGTCGCGTAAATAGTGAAAGAGATTATATTATTATATGTCTAAAGTCTCTGTTATGTGTATCTACGAATTTGTGCACAAACAAACAAGTCGTATGTTCTCGTTCCTGTATTTGTTCTACACAACGTGGCATTGCAGTCTCCAAGCACTTTAGGGACAGTGAAAGAGCTTCATATCATACCTGAGAGTTTTTGCAGAATGTAATAAATTTTATGACGGAAAATACAGATCAGGGAGTAAAAATAACATTAAGAAGTATGCTAGTAAGGGTTGCAGTAGCCACTGGCGTTTCCCATCGTACAATAAAGGGAATAAAGAACGAGAGTAAAAGAGTATCTACAGATACTTTCTAAGGCTTCTCTAACTTAGGAAAGATGTGGAAGAAGGAGAGGGAAATTTCAAATTTAGATAATTTCGATGAACAGATTGTGAGGAGACTTATACATAACTACCCCGTGAAACATAAACAAAGGCACCAACATTAAAATCAGTAGCTCCATCAATCAACTCGGCCGTTGTCAGTACGAAGCCTGGATCAAAAAGGAGGAGAGTTAGAGGATGGGCCAACCTCTGTAAAAAGAATCTGGCCAAAGGAAAAAGTAAAAGGAACAACTGGACATATCAAAACATTGACGGAACTGGATATGTGAGTGGATTCTATGGATTTACAGATAGAAGTGAAATTTGGAATGTAAGGTCAGTCATGACTGGGGGAACGAAATAACTTGGAGAAATACTTGGTAAATATCAGTGTCTCATAACAGTAATCCAAGTTACTAAGATTGGAGAAACTCACACACTTTTCAGCAGTAACCAGCTACGTCAAATCTGGACTTTCGAAGTTGGATTTGCTGTCTACAATAAAATGATATCGGCTATCAATAAGTTGGTTATGGTAAATGATCGCATCTGCCGGATGATTTTCAAATCTAAACCGTTTAAGATCTGCTTAGATCTCCATTATAGGATGCTAATGAAGAAACAAAGAAAAAAATTGTACATTGAGTTAGAGAATGTATTAGACGAGCTAACAAGACATTCAATTCAGTTGTTAATAGAAGACTTCTGTGCCCAAGTGGGAAGAGAAGATAAGGGCCCTTCAACAATTGTTCCTGATAGTAGCAATGAAACAAGCAGTGAGAACGATTTCAGGCAGCTTAACTTCGCCGAAACAAGGAAACTGACCATCACAAGAACGTATTTAAGGTTTCCTGGATATCGTTAGATGGAAGTGCGATGAACCAGACTGACCATGTTCTAGTTGAACGAAGACATCATGGAAGTGTCGTGAACGTACGAATCTTCGATGATGCAGATATGAACTCAGCTCATTTTTGGCGTAGTCAGACTCCGTCTGAATTAGTCTATCAAGTGACGAAGTAATGATGAAAGTATGGTCCGCTTTGACAAGGATAAGTTATAAGGTATAGAAGCGAGACAGCGCCATCACGATAAAACTGCAGAGCATCTCACGAAATCGAAGGATCTCAACAACGTGGGAAGTGCGTGGTTAGCGTTACAGAATGCAGTGTTTGTTGGTGCAAGTGAAGAGTTTGTTTCGCATCCAAAACGCAGAAGTAAAATTTACTTCGATGGAGGATATCGGGATTCTGAAAAGACAAGACCAGCGAAGAGGCTAAAACGGCTAGAACAGCTTTCCGAAGACACAAGGATAGGTTATTACGAGGCGAGGCCTAGCACAGATCGGCTCATAAGGAAGAAGAAACGGTAACACCATATAAGTCTGTTGACAGCAGTCGAAGAATCAAAGTCGCCATGCTCATTTCTGTGGTCCTCAAAATTTGCTTGAGTTGTCTACAGACAGCATACATTTGTTCTAACGAATGAGACTGGCGTAGTGGTCTCACCATTAGAGCAGGCAAACCTATTTTTTTTTTTTTTTAAAGGAAGAAAATCATTTTGCGGGCTTGCGAATCACGGCATTCCAACAGCAGTGACAACACAAATTCGGGTCTAGACTGGTATAGTGGGATTTCCCGAACCACTAAGGAGAGAAATTAGTCATTCACTAAAGGCCCTATAGAACAACTGATTCACTTAAGGCCCTATAGAACAACAATGTTCTAGGTTGTAGTGGTATCAAAACTGAGACGCTCTGCTTGGGAGATGAAACATTGATGGATGTTTTGAAGCATATAATATCTACTATCTGGACAGCAGAAGTAATTCTTGAACAATGGAAACGAGCAATTATACGTTCCATCTTAAATAAGGTTGAAGCTACACAAGTATCAAACTACTGAGAGATTCCATTACTTGAATGCGCTATAAAGTCTTTACAACGCTGCTGCTAAACTGCATGGAACCATTGGCTGAAGGATTTGTAGGCCCCTATCAATGTGGCTTGGTGCCTGGACGGCCAACTCTAGACTACGTATTTTGTTTGAGGCAACTGACAGAAAAATTTTACGGATTCCATCGGGGATTACACCTTATCTGCATCGATTTTCGACAAACTGACAGCACAGTCGGCTCCATGTTATGGAAAACATAAGAGGAATTTCACATCCCACTGAAATACATCCGACTAATTGCAGTTAGCTACTCTCAACGAACTCGTTACGTACGGTTTGGCAATCAACTATCGCCACCACTCAGTATTCGAAATTGACTGAGAGAAGGAACTGTATTGGCGCCAATATTGTTCAACTTGGCCTTGAAAGAAGTAAGCCGTGATACTGACCGAATCCGAGAAATGGCGATAATGGGAGCAGACACACCCCTGGCATTTGGTAACGATACTGTGATCCTTGCTGACATCCTGGAGCAAATATGCGTTGATACTTCCTGATTTCTCTATGATGCGTAAATGTTGCGCTGGTGGCTAACGATGATAAAACTGAATGTTTCGTTGTATAATACCGTCAAGCTCTCCTTTTTTCCATTGTTGTTGGCGGGAATATCTTTGAATGAGTTCAAGAATTCAGGTGCCTGGGACGCATGCTGACTAATAAGGGAAGTGACGAAAGAAGTGCATCAACGAATAATAAACGCTAATCGCATGGTCTTTAGTCTGAACAATTTTTGTAAGACACGACTGATATCACAGACGAATATGATCTAGCTGTACATGACATTAATGAGACCGGTACTTTTATGTGGTTGTGAAGTCTGGGTGACATCAACAACTACTGAAGAAGCAAACTATTCCTAGAGGCATGTACTTTGAAAAATCAATGGACGCGTTTATACTACCATGGAGGGTAAATTCGAACGAAGAACGAAGAAGAAACTGTACCAGCGGTTTAGAAAGCCATACATTTGCCAAATGTAAGGGCGCAAGAAGCTACAGTGATTTGGAAACATCCCATACCTAGTCCTTTATTATCAACCCACTGGAAATGCGCAAGGGATCGTCCAAGAATGCGGTGGAAGTGTAGCCGATAGCGGTGGAAAGTGCTAAAGACCGGCAACGATGCACTATCATCTATCTACAGCAGATGCATCTGCTGTGACTTGCCTTTTTAATGTGCTTTCTGAAATGCATTCTGTTATAATTTTTTTATGGTGCGCGTCTTTTTCCTTTTGTAGTCTCATTATTTCTTTTGTTTTTTTGTTTTTCGGATGATGACGACGATGATGATGATGATGAGTTTCAATAATCAAAGAAAATACGTCGTTTGAAGGCGGCATTGTATCATTAAAATCCTTACCAGACAAGTTACGTTACAAGTACCATAGTTTCCATTTTTTGTTCCTACCTTAATTATATCTTTAAATGTTCGTGTTATTCACACCTAACAACATTTACCAGGTGTACAAAGTCACTAGAAACAGAAAGTGCTAGTTGAACAGTCAGATACACGAAGTAAACGTATTGACTTTCTGAGTAACGTCAAAATTACCGTAAATAGGGCAGGCACGTCATATGCATCGATGACAGATACAGTCATTGTTCTCAAATTAGGCGTAACGAATGGTCATCTGGATCAAGAGAAGCAATAAAATCGCCACTTTCAAAAGGACAGCCCCTCGCTGTAGTGTACACAGGTACATCATGTGAATATATAGTTCTGCAGAATACAAGAAATTTGTTCGTGTGTTGAAAATAAGTAAATGAAACCTCTACAGGAGCGAAATCTGGTCTTGTTTCAAATGCGCTTTTAATGTTCAAGCCAGGGAGTGAAATATCTTATTAGCATAAAGAGATGATTGGTGTAAATTGTTCATTGTAATTATTTGATTTGTTACTGTTCACTTCAAATGTATGCACAAAACAATATTATAGTTCATCTGAATTACTTTCTCTTGTATCAAGTGGCTGGAACAGAAATGAATACCCAAATTTCTCAGTAGCACCGTTATTGTGCTTGATAATGCTATTCCGAGATTTTGTGTTTATCGAATTATTGGTCATACTGACGCAGCCTCTAATTCGATCGTTTGCAGACTACTTAGCTGTAGTTTACACGTTATGCGTGATATGCTTCGAGCGGAGGGTTCTGCTGTCGTAACTGACTCCCTCCCCCCCCCCCCCAATCACTGCCATTCCACCATTCCCACTCCCTCCACCTACCATGACGTCTGCCCATATACTGACCACGTTGTTTTGCGCAGCGTATACCAAGGGAGATCTTGAGAGACTTCTAATCGGGAAATTCTTAGCGTTACTAAATCAAAATCGTTCAAATGGCTCTGAGCACTATGGGACTCAACTGATGTGGTCATCAGTCCCCTAGAACTTAGAACTACTTAAACCTAACTAACCTAAGGACATCACACACATCCACGCCCGAGGCAGGATTCGAACCTGCGACCGTAGCAGTCGCACGGTTCCGGACTGCGCGCCTAGAACCGCGAGACCACCGCGGCCGGCTACTAAATCAACAGAGAAACTAATTGCAAAAGGAGCGGCAGAGCTTAAACTCTTATTGACATTGAAGTGAAAATAACAGAGTAAAATAATTCTATCATACCTACAGTGCTATGGTGTTGTGGTGTATACAGCAATTATGAGTGTGGAACTATTTGCATTTTTTGAAGTGTCCTAGATGGCTAGCGACATTAGATTGCCCATATAGATCACAGAAGGGAGAAGAGTATTGGCTAAAAAATATCTCGTAAATGTTGTATGCCATTGTCGCCAAGGAGAGTGTTCAGTTGTCTGTCGGAAACGGTGTTCTCCCTCTGCACCCACTGGCCTCTTTCCTTGCTGATAAGTGAGAACTGTCTCGTATGTGTAGTTGCAGAGTGTTGGTGAAAAAAAATGGTCAAATGTGTGTGAAATGTTATGGGACTTAACTGCTAAGGTCATCAGTCCCTAAGCTTAGACACCACTTAACCTAAAGTATCCTAAGGAAAACACGCACACCCATGCCCGATGGAAGACTCGAACCTCCGCCGGGACCAGCCACACAGTGTGGGTGATGCGACATGTAATGGTTGTACCTGTAGTGTAGTCTTATGTCTGTGTTGTATGATGATGGTGAGGGTGAAACCCGGTGCCGATACACGGGTCAATCCTCTCGCCAAGGGGACCGCCAAGCTTAACCCACCCATCCAAAGAACAGGTCACTGCCGACAGTTTTAACGTGCTCTCACTTCAACAGACTCTACGGAGAAGTCTGGAATTTAGTCCAGACTGTTGATCTGGATCCTTACACTATCACCCCTCCTCCCATTTCCGGCCAAACACTGGCAGCAAAAATTTTTCCCGCCACCAGGATTCGAATCGGTCTAGCTACAAGTTCAGCAGGAATGCAAATGCTTGCATTTTTTTTCTTTTTTTTTGTGTGAAGCGAGGAGCAGAGTTGTCAGTTCTGAGCTGGTGGAGACAGAATGAGAAGGGCAAGTAGGCCTGACCACGATGCCTCCCCCTTCCCATCTCTGAACCGCTCCCCTCTAGTTATTTTTTTAATTTACGGTAATGCGTTAAGTAAATAAAATATCTTTATTTCTAAAAGCATAAATACAACAGAAACGCCGTACTTCCGTGGGAATCAACATGAGACATTACACTCGAACAAGGCGAGCCAAAGTATTATTAACAAGTTGTTGAAAAGCCGGCCGGGGTGGCCGAGCTGTTCTAGACGCTACAGTCAGGAACCGCGCGGCCGCTACGGTCGCAGGTTCGAATCCTGCATCGGGCATGGATGTGTGTGATGACCTTAGGTTAGTTAGATTTACGTAGTTATAATTTCTAGGGGACTGATTACTTCAGAAGTTAAGTCCCATAGTGCTTAGAGCCATTTGAGCCAATTTGTGGAAAAAAATAATAACAATAATGGTAAAGTAAGTTAAGAAGTGTGATGCCGTAGACAACGAGGGAAGAAGGTGCGGAGGGTATGATAAGACTTGCAGGCAACTGGCCGCCAGGTGCAGCGTGGAGGGAGAGTGGGCAGGGGTGAACATGCGAGCCCTGTCCACGGCGTCCCAGGCGCCACCACCAGGAAGATGCGCCCGGAAGGAGGGCAGGAGTCAAGGAGGAGGTGACAGTAGAGTTGGAGGAATGACCAGTAATCTTCTCTGTATCGTTACAATTTTAGTATATGTACCGCCGGAGCGACTACAGCGTTAGTGACGTAGACTGCAGAGGTGTCAACAATACTGGTTATGAGAAAGTGACGCAGAAAGAGTGACACAGATATTAGGGCAAATAGCAAATACTTAGCGGGAAAGCACTTTGTGCGTAAAGTGAGAATGACAGTAGCCCTGAGATGCGGAAACAGTAGGGCAGTGCATCGTGACGTCCTTCCCAATGTGAGGTGAAGACTTTAAATTAAGTACGTTCTACCATTGAGAGGTAACAGGTATTTTCTTTGAGGAAAGGGAGCTTGCTCCACCTTCCTGAACAGAATAGGAGGGCGACTTAACGGCAGCCATGACTGCTGAGAAATATGAACGCCGGATGGTATCGTTCGGCACTGTATTCATTTCAGAGACCCCAGCTGAAGTAGGGGGGGGGGGGAGGGAGAACAGTGCACAACATCGTACGGAATGACTGAGTGTGACAGTAGGTAAAAGAAAACACATGAGAAGATCTTCGGGAAGGAACTGGAAATTTCTGTTCAAAGACAAGAGAGGACTAACACTTTTCCGCCTGACGGACGAAAAGTGGCAAGCCGATTGGCATGTCCCTTTTCATTCAATATGAGAACTGCACTCTACAAAGGATAATTAGGAGACGTAATATTACAGTAATTGCTTATAAAAGCGAATTGGACTGCAGTGACTCAATGTGCTGACCTCTAACTAACATCATATCTTAAGTACATTAAACATGGTGCAGGCCTTCTTTTCTTTTGCTCCCGAAGATACTTCGGAACAGGCAAGACATTGTCTGATATAATTAAAAAAAAAGAAAAGAAAACAGGCCCGAACAGTCGGCAGGGACTCTTGGCATTCGTACAGGGCAGATAGGGTGAGGTGTTGTCTCCGTGAAAGTTGCATCGTTGGGTGAGACCCAGGGCACCAGTGCTGTTGTTGTCTTGTTTGTTTATTACTAATCTCCAGCCTCGCAGCCGAGCAGTGCCAAGGGGAATAACTTTTATCAGTGAGATATCAGTGCTGTGCCTTGTTCTAAGGAGTGGCTCCAGCATACAATAATCTAATGCTTGCCTAAAGAAACACAGCATGCTGCAAAATAAGAGTCTAGCCTCGAGTACAGTTTTTTACTTTCTGAGTGCTACTGATGCGAGCTAACTGCTGGGCACGAAGAGACGTCATTGTGAAAACGCTTGTGATGTCATGAGGACATATAATATAGAGGAACTTTTTGGAAAACAGAGGTGAATTGGAAGGTCATTGGACTTCAACGTGAAGCGTTTTTCTTGGCAGAGATGTTGTGGAAGAAACATTCATACCATTGGCGGGCTGAGTATTCTTATACAGCAATTGGCAGTCACGTGTTTCTTGGTGGAAAGGAAACAGCGGGTTGTTTGATTCACTAAGAAAATTTCAGAGTTGAATCAGGGACGGAGGGGAGTGCGCGTGGAAGAGTTTGTCCAGAGAAGGAGACCAGAGTGGACCTAGGAGATTGCCCGAGGTCCAGAGCTCGTATTGGCAGAACCACGTCCCTCAACCGTAGGTCAGCGGGCAGTCATGACGGCTATGTTCTGCACGCCTGATGCTGATATTTCATAGCGAAAGTTATTAACAACACCAGCACCTTAGAACAACTGTTGGTCAGCATTTAGCCAGATCATTGCAGTTATTTGTCTGAAAACCCGCAGTGCTTCGGTAAATGTACGAGTATGTGTTTTTCAGTCCAACGGTCAGGCCAACAGTCACTGTGTTTGTTTAGTTAGACGCTCGTGAGTCATTTTTAGGATGTTATTGGCGTCTAAAGGCCATTTTCTCAAGAGTTTCAGGTTATTTAGAGAACAAACAGGTTTACTTAGTGTAATCCATGCAGTGAAGCTTTGTAATATTAACTCAGGTTGTCATATAGGCAGATGTGTTTCACGTTTGTGTTTTAATAGAACAAATGAATGTGTTCGTTTAAAACTTATTTCTGTTAACACTTTCAATTAATCTCATTTTTAATATTATGCAATTCTTCACTTTAGGATCTGCAGTGAGGGCTATAATTTTTTCGTGTTTGTTAATCCGCTGTGCACAAAAATACAGCTTGAGTGTTAAAGGTGTTTCCGGCTCTTAATTAATTTTCTGGGTCAGCGTAACGATTTGAAGTGCACATGGGGTTATTCAAGGAATAAATGTAAGTGAAAACCGCAGCATGTCTTGAGCTGCACGTTGCAGGGTGATAAGGGCTGGAGTTACTTCTGTGAACCCAGAAGCAATCGTATGTGACATGTTACAGCACAACGATCAAAGGAAACCGGAAGACTGCAAACTCACAGCTGTAGCATACGTCGTTATTGGAGGCATGAAGGCAACTTCAGATCTGGGAACATACAGTGAATATAGAAGCACTGCGTGGCATGCGTGTCAGTGGAATGTTATATAGAACTGCAGAAGTTAGTGGATTTGAGTACATACATCGTAAGTGAGTAGCCTTTACTTGTGTGTGAATTATCGTAATTAAAAACCTGGGAATGTGAACTGACTACCTAAATGTGCAACTGAGCTCAAAGCCACATCTCTTACATGAAACTGAAAGGAATCCTGTGTGTGTGATCTCATTCATAAGCAAATAAATGAGTAATCTAATAATTTCACTCTCAGTAGATTTGGTCAGTGCGGACTGTTTGAAAAAAAAAGTAACTGAATAAAGAAACCAAACTGTAGCGTCGATCTGTACAAAACTGTAACCTGAAACACACGAAAGTTTCTTCACTGACATACGGCCCTGGTAAAATAAAGAAACTGACAGAACCTACATTGCGCAAAGGAAACGAAACAATCGCGAATTATGAATCTCACCTGTAAAATTAAGTGATTTAAAATGCAATGATCATATAAAGTTGATTGTCGGTAAAGCAGATGCCAGACTGAGATTCATTGGAAGAATCCTAAGAAAATGCAATCCGAAAACAAAGGAAGTAGGTTACAGTACACTTGTTCGCCCACTGCTTGAATATTGCTCACCAGTGTGGGATCCGTACCAGATAGGGTTGATAGAGGAGATAGAGAAGATCCAACAGAGAGCAGCGCGCTTCGTTACAGGATCATTTAGTAATCGTGAAAGCGTTACGGAGATGATAGATAAACTCCAGTGGAAGACTCTGCAGGAGAGACGCTCAGTAGCTCGGTATGGTCTTTTGTTGAACTTTCGAGAACATACCTTCACGGTGGAGTCAAGCAGTATATTGCTCTCTCCTAAGTATAACTCGCGAAGAGACCATGAAGATAAAATCAGAGAGATTAGAGCCCACATAGAAGCATACCGACAATCCTTCTTTCCACGAACAATACGAGACTGGAATAGAAGGGAGAACCGATAGAGGTACTCAGGGTACCCTACGCCACACACCGTCAGATGGCTTGCGGTGTATGGATGTAGATTTAGGTGTAGATTAAGTACTGGCAGCAACAGCAACACAGCAAGGCTCCGCAAAAACAAAAAACTGCTAAAGACTAACTACACTTGGTCTAGGGAAACTGGGTTCATAATGTTGACGCAGAATGCCAATGAAACACATGACTCACCGTAAGTTCTGAAATTCTAGTTAGGGACGAATTTATAAAAAAAATGTAGACTGTAGTATGAAAAATCATTTAATCTATTAAGTTACATGGTACAGTAACTTACCCTGGAAGATCGGTCATTAGAATAATTATCAAAAACTCGACTGTGACGAGGGTGAAGTGGACAACAATACAAGTCTACAAAAATAAAAGTAAACTTTTTACCTCATCAAATAATACCTTGTTCTTCATTTCAAAATCTTTTTATGTCCATATGTTACCCAACCATTGATCTGAGTTGTCATTCCTCCTCATAATAAATCTGTATGTCACATAGTTCCGAAAGTGCGTACATGCATTAGACTGTACACTCAATGAATTTCCGCCTACTGCAAACAGCAACTATCCACTATTGACTGTAAGATTGTACGAGGCCACAGTGTTGCCATCGCAGACGGAGATACGGTTGCTTAACAACTGTTTCTCTGACCACAATTCTTCAAATGTGTCATTTTCTTTTACAAATATTAACACATTCAATAACATCAAAAATAGCCACCTTATACAAGGGTATAATGTGATGTGAACAACATCGAAAATAATGTTTGTATTCATATTATACACTTGTACTTTTGTATTTTACATTGAGTGAAAAATGTTAAGGGACCATAGGTCGCCCCGCCAGTGTGGCCGAGTGGTTCTAGGAGCTTCAGTCTGGAACCGCGTGACTGCCATTTGAACCATTTTTGAACCATAGGTCGAGTGTTACATGTATTTAGAAAATTTGTGATTGATCTTTGATGTGGTGTAGAATTTCTTCGTAGTTGACTAATATCTGACGTGTTCGATACATCACATGTTAATACACTCTTATGAAGTTCTTCGCCACTTAGTTACAAGATGATATATCGGCTTTTGCCTTAGAGTCGTAGAAGGTGGCTTACGCCATGATTTTTTGTGATGGTTACGAATTGTATCACATCTGGTTACTGTTTCAAAATGTAAGCTGCCGATAAGCTTTGCATGTTGACTACTATATTTACGAGTGTCTTTGTGATGACGCCTTGTGCCTTGTTTTGATTTTCTGCTGTGTGCAGACAACAGAAGATGGTCCATTAACATCTGAAACCAGTTGTGTAATAAATTGTGGAGCAACACGGCCGTGTGCAGTCATGAGTTTTCAAAATTTCTAGTGTCTTCTGTATGTGGCTTTGAACCCTGTTCGATCAGGTAACGAGCTCTGTGTCGACTCTACCCTGACTTCTCGCGCGCTTACGGTCCCCAGAGAAATCCGCGCCCAGGGGTCTCGAACCGCGGCCTGGAGAGCGTCCGGACACAGCGGCGAGGTAATTGGCGGTGCGCGCCGTGCATTAGAGCGCACGCGCTGGCGCATCAGATAGGCCGGCGCTGACGTGGCCTTGTCAAGGCAGGCGCATTCCTATTAAGATGCGCGCCCCCGATAGGCTCAGCTAGGTCTGCTGCCTGTAAATAGCGCGGCGCCAGATCCTCCACCCTCCTCATAAGCCACACCGCCCTCACTTCCCGAACAGGCGTCCAGCGGGCCGACACGCTACCTCCTCGCCGCCCCCTTGCCTCTCTGACGACTCTCACAGTACACCACAGCACGGTACTCTACAATAAGATACAACATCATAGAGCACGGTGCATGATAGTACGTAAGCAAATTACGAAACCTAGGCCAAAATAATAGATTCACGTATTCACGTAAAGGTAAGCACACGAAAGTTCTTTCTCCGCTGGTGCATAACTCAAATGAAACAAACCGTCAACAGATAATACTTTTAAACAGTACGAACATGAAATGAGATACACTACTGGCCATTAAAATTGCTACACCACGAAGATGACGTGCTACAGACGCGAAATTTGACCGACAGGAAGAAGATGCTGTGATATGCAAATGATTAGCTTTTCAGAGCATACACTCAAGATTGGCATCGGTGGCGACACCTACAACGTGCTGACATAAGGAAAGTTTCCAGCCGATTTCTCATACACAAACAGCAGTTGACCGGCGTTGCCTGGTGAAACGTTGTCGTGATGCCTTGTGTAAGGAGGAGAAATGCGTACCATCACGTTTCTGACTTTGATAAAGGTCGGGTTGTAGCCTATCGCGATTGCGGTTTATCGTATCGCGACATTGCTGCTCGCGATGGTCGTGATCCAATGACATTTAGCAGAATACGGAATCGGTGGTTTCAGGAGGGTAATACGGAACGCCGTGCTGGATTCCAACGGCCTCATATCTCTAGCAGTCGAGATAACAGTCATCTTATCCGCAGCCACGTCGCGATCCCTGAGTCAACAGATGGGGACGTTTGGAAGACAACAACCATCTGCACGAACAGTTCGACGACGTTTCCAGCAGCATGGGCTATCAGCTCGGAGACCATGGATGCGGTTACCCTTGACGCTGCATCACAGACAGGGGCACCTGCGATTGTGTACTTAACGACCAACCTGGGTGCACGAATTGCAAAACTTTATTTTTTCGGATGAATCAAGGTTCTGTTTACAGCATCATGATGGTCGCATCCATGTTTGGCGACACTTTCGTTGAATGTTTCGCACGCTGACGCTTGTTGAGGGCCCTGCATTTAAATCTGAAGCAATTTGTGGAATGGTTTTACTTCTGTCTCGCTGAACGATTCTCTTCAGTCGTCCTTGGTCCCGTTTTTGCAGGATCTTTCTCCGTCCGAAGCGATGTCGAGATCCGATGTTTTACCGGATTCCAGATGTTCACGTTACACTCGCTGAACGCACATTGGAAGCGTGTGTTCGTCATCGCCAGACTGGTGTATCACCCGGTGTGATGGTATGGGGTGCCATTGGTTACACGTCACGGTCACCGCATTGACGGCAATTTGAACAGTGGACCTTACTTTTCAGATATGTTACGACCCGTGGCTCTACCTTCCATAACCACACAACTGCTACGGTCGCATGTTCTAATCCTGCCTCGAGCATGGATGTATGTGATGTCGTTAGGTTAGTTGGTTTACGTAGTTCTCAGTTCTAGAGGAATGATGACCACAGATGTTAAGTCCCATAGTGCTCAGAGCCATTTGAACCATTTTTTCTACCCTCCATTCGATCCCTGCGAAACCCTACATTTCAGCAGGATAATGCACGACCGCATGTTGCAGGTCTCGTACGGGCCTTTCTGGATACAGAAAATGTTCGACTGCTGCCCTGGCCAGCACATTCTCCAGATCTCTCACCAACTGAAAACGTCTGGTCAATGGTGGCCGAGCGACTGGCTCGTCACAATACGCCAGTCACTACTCTTGATGAACTGTGGTATCGTGTTGAAGCTGCATGGACAGCTGTACCTATACACGCCATCCAAACTCTGTTTGACTCAGTGCCACTACGTATCAAGGCCGTTATTAGAGCCAGAGGTGGTTGTTCTGCATACTGATGTCTCAGGATGTATGCACCCAAATTGCGTGAAAATTTAATCACATGTCAGTTCTAATATAATATATTTGTCCAATGAATACCCGTTTTTCATCTTCATTTCTTCTCGGTGTATCAATTTTAATGGCCAGTAGTGTATATTCGTAGTTTTACTGCTTTTTTGCGTGCAATTACACACTCAAGTGCCAAAGCAACTGGTGTAGTCATGCGTATTCAAATACAGAGGTTTGTAAACAGGCAGACTACGGGCGCTGCCGTCGACAACGCCTATACCAAACAACAAGAGTTTGGCGTAGTTGTTAGATCGGTTACTGCTGCTAAACTGGCAGGTTATGAAGATTTACGTGAGTTAGAACGTTGTGTTATAGTTGGCGGACGAGCGATGGGACACAGATTCTCCGAGGTAGTGATGAAGAGGGGACTTTCCCGTACGAGCATTACACGAGTGTAACGTGAACATTTGGAATCCGGTAAAACATATGATCTCGACATCGCTTCGATCGGAGAAAGATCCTGCGAAAACGGGACCAAGGACGACTGAAGAGAATCGTTCAGCGGGACAGAAGTGAAACCCTTCCGCAAACTGCTGCAGGTTTAAATGCTGGGCCCTCAACAAGCATCAGCGTGTGAACCATTCAGCGAAACATCATCGATATGGGTTATCGGAGCCGAAGACCCTCCGCCACACACCATTGGGTGGCTTGCGGAGTATAAATGTAGATGTAGAAATGTAGATGACTGCATGACACAAAGCTTCACGCCACTCCTGGGCCCGTCAACACCGACATTGGACTGTTGATGACTGGAAACACGCTGCCTGGAAGGACGAGTCTCTTTTCAAATTGAATCAAGCGGATGGACGTGTACGGAGATGGAGACAACCTCGTGCATCTGTGGACCCTCCATGTCAGCAGGGGGCTGTTAAGGCTGGTGGAGGCCCTGTAATGATGTGGGGCGTTTGCAGCTGGAGTGATGTGGGACCCCTGATACGTCTAGATACGACTCTGTCAGGTGACTCGCCCGTAAGCATCCGGTCTAATCACCTGCATCCATTCATGTCCACTGTGCATTCAGAAGGACTTGGGCAGTTCCAGCAGGACAATACGACATCCAGTACGTCCAAAATTGCTACAGAGTGTTTCCAGGAACACTCTTCTGAGTTTAAACACTCCCACTGGCCACCAAACCCCACAGACATGAACATTATTGAGCTTATCTGAGATGCCCCGCAAAGTGGTGTTCAGAAGAGATCTGCACCCCTCAACCCTTACGGATTTATGGACAGCCTTGCAGGATTCATGGTGCCAATTACCTCCAGCAGTAGTTCAGACATTAGTCGAGTCCATGCTACGTCGTGTTGAGGCACTTCTATGTGATCGCGTGGAGCCTACACGAAATTAAGTAGATGTACCAATTTCTTTGGCTCTTCAGTGTACATTGCCCAAACTTCAGGCATGATTTCGAAAATAAATTAGCCAATTGCATATATTACAAGTACACGCACGTACATTCTCGCTTCAGAAACATCCAGAGAATGACGAGTGAAAAAAATGCGAAAGCCACAATCGCTTTCGACTGACGTTCGTTTAGAAGCAGTAAAGCAGAAATCCATCACGTGTCATTCCACGCTCGTTAATTTTGAGAAGATTCATCGTATTTCGTTGTTTCTGTATTATAACTTGTTTGTTATGATGAAAGTACGCTGTTTCCGAGTAGCGGCGCATTGAAGATTTATCACACACACGTCACCTTAGCTACGATTTTTTATAATTAAATGTCAGTTAAGGGCACATCAACTGTAAAAAGTCCTCAGAAATTTCTAAGATGAACGACAATAATTTTCGAAACTGTAACCGACCGCTGTTCTCAAGCGGTTAGAGACGAGAAGGAAGTACGTTCGCCTTCCGGTACATGTTTTATTTTTATTTTTCCTCTTCGCATTTGTAACACGCTCTAAGACTTTCTTATTCATGTAAGAGTAGTGTATTCTGCAACGTTCAATGTTATCTGCATATAAGATTCTATCAGGAGTGAGTTTCTTCGATTTCGTGACTTCATTCGGATTAAAAAGAGAAAGATGACACTTATATTCTTCCTTCGCACAAATATTTGACCTTTTTTTATGTATTATTTTTTAGAATATGGTTAGATAGAAATGTAATCTAATTTTTGCGAGTGGAATAAGCAGCAATGAGATTTGTCATTAATTAAAACTTCCGGGCTGAATTGCAGAAGGTATATAGGAAAGACACAGACACCGATCGTTACCTACATAAGAATTCGAATCATCATCCTAGGCAGAAGAGAGGAGTCATAAAAACTTTAGTGGACAGAGCTAATAACATCTGTGAGTCAATTTACATACAAGATGAATTAAGCCATTTGCGAATAGCTTTCAAGAGAAATGGGTACACTGACAAGGAAATAGATCAAGCACTCCACCCTAGAAGAAAAGTGTCCGAAAATACACGACAACAACAACCGTCGGCTGGAAAAATTTTTTCTTCTATTTATTCATAACATCACGGACAGTATTGGTAAAGTTTTGGTCAAGTTTCAAATGGAGACAATCTTTCGACCTACCAAGAAAATTACTGAAAGTTAAGATCGGTGAAAGACGCACGATACCCTTTAGCTACCCCAGGTGTGTATAAAATTCCATGTATCTGTGGCATGGTTTATATTGGAACAACTAAAAGAAGTGTTAATACCGGCCTAACGGAACCCAAAAGGAACTGTAGATTGGGACAGATTGAGAAATCAGCTGTAGGGGAACACTTTTTCAAAGACGGTGATCACGAAATAAAATTTAGTGTGACAAACGTGATAGCTAGGACCTCACATTATTATACTCGCAGGTATAGAGAAGCTATAGAGATCTACAAGCACGGAAATAATTTTAATAGAAAAGAAGAAGGATTAAAACTAGACAAGATGTGGCGTTCGACTTTGTACCCATGAAGTGACAATCGATTACCTGCAATCGAGAGAGATGGCACTAGCCAGAGATAGTTTTAAAGTCGAAAGCACGTGACGAGTGATGGCGCCATCTAAGCACTCTATATAAGTGGGACCACCAGCGCCTGGCAGCCAGTCGCCGACTCACCTCGGAAGATGTTGCCCGCAGCCGGCAACGAAACGTCAGGAAGGAGTAGTAGTTTTAAATATGGACCACGGCAATTCAGCACGGAAGTTTTAATTAATGAAGACGCCGGACGTGAAAACTTACATGCTACAAATGAGATTTATATTTTTGTGTGCCATAAATACTTGCCTATTTATTTCCAAATATGTTCAGATTTCCTTGAGCATGTCTAGGAAGGAACCTAAAAGCACAGCTCGAATTGCAGCGAATGAAACGAGCAGCAATCATATTTATAGTCTTGTTTGTCACAAATATTTAGCTTCCGTCGAATCCGTAACAACGCTTTCGTAAATTTGGCGGTCAAGACAAAGATCACACTACATAGCAAGCAAACTGAAGCCACGTGACCGATTTCCGAACGCCAGCTGCACGCTGCAATACTTCCTCATTTTAGTCTCTGCCGAAAGTATGTCAGATAACAGTACAGTGTGGCACCGCAGGCAGCGCTGAACTAAGTATCACAGCCTCTCTATGTATACTTTATCTCCTTGATACTATTATCTCTGAAGCTCCGGACACTACATGGTTCAAATGGCTCTGAGCACTATGGGACTCAACTGCTGTGGTCATCAGTCCCCTAGAACTTAGAACTACTTAAACCTAACTAACCTAAGGACATCACACACATCCATGCCCGAGGCAGGATTCGAACCTGCGACCGTAGCAGTCGGACACTACATCTACATCTATACGACTATCCCGTAATTCACGCGTAAGTGATTGGCAGAGTTTTCATCGAACCACTTCCTGACTCCACCGTCCCACTCTCCAATAGCACGTGAGAAAAACTAATATTTAAATCTTTTTTTTCTTATTTCTGATTTCTCTTTTTTTATTACTACGTTCACTTTTCCCTATGTAGGGTGGTGTCAACAAAATATTTTCGCATTCAGAGTAGAAAATTGGTGATGGAAATGTCGCGAAAAGGACTCGCGGCAACGAAGAAGCCTTTGTATTAATAATTGCCACTCCAATTCGCGTATTAATCTCTCCTCTATTTCGCGAGCCGATAACACAAAACAAGCTGTCCTTCTTTGAATTTTTCTAATGTCTTCCTTGAAGGTAGTATCTTTAGTAAATCTGATCTATCTTGAAACTGTTATGCGAGTAAAACTTCATCATTCGTTAACTTTCCCCACATCATTTTATATGCGTTGGCCTCAATTTAAATAACTTGTTTGTAATTACCAGGTATTTAGTTGAGTGTACAAACGGTTAAAGTGCAGATTTTTTATTGGTGACTCAGGACAGTGTACTGAATACCATTACACAAGTACTTGTTTCATTTGCCTAATAATTTTAGCTATTATAGCTAATTTTAGTTATTGGGAGTAGTATGTCTTTAGGTTGGTTAGTACCTCCAAGTACATGTGACAAAAGCAAACTATTAATTCTTATATTCCCTTGGGTAGCTGTCACGTGCTGATGTGTGGACAGATGGACGCAAAACGGTGAGTTTATACTTCAGGTGTAGTCCACATAATGGTGCCGTTACGACCGTGCAGAAAACATCAGGCACTAAATTATGTGATGTGCTTGCGGGATCAGCACACTGATGCGTGTACGTATTGAGGTACCTCATACACAAATATCTGCAGTTATACCTGTTACGTCCTGTCTAACATATAACAGATATTTAACGGAATTTTTCAAGTGCTCTTGTGAAGAACCTCACTCTTTTATTGTTTTAGATGAAGTTCCATTTTGGCATAATGCAAATTTCTTCCATAAATCATTTTGCAATTAGTTTTGATCCTTGGATGACTTTACTAGACCGTAAACGATAGCGTCATCTTCAAATAATCCAACACGACTCCCGAGATCAGTTCATAAATCGTTTATATAAGCCTATAACACTTCCTTGGACAACACCACATTCACTTCAGTTTCATTAGACGACTTCCTGTCAGTCACTACAAACTGTGAGCTTTATTTCAGGAAATCACGAATCTAATTGTACGATTGCGGTTCCACAGACACTCTGTTAGATTTGAAACCTCTTGTGAGGAACGGTGTCAAAGGCTTCCGAAAAGCTAAAAACAAGGAATCAATTTACAAACCTCTGTCGATAGCACTCATTACTTCGTGTGAATAGTGCCAGCTGTGTTCCAGATGAATGGTAATTGCTGCATCCTTGCCGAATACATGTCAATAGGTCGTTTCCTTCGAGGTAATTCATACTTTTCGAACAGCATTTGTTCCAAAATGCTGCTGCTAGTTGATGTCAGTGACATGTATCTGTGAGTCTGCGGTTTACTCCTATTTCCTCCCTTCTACATCGGTGTAATACGTACACCTTTCCAGTCCTGAGGGACGGACCCAGCTGTTGGATAACCCTCAGAAAAATTCACCATCATGTTACTCCAAGCGGCAGCAGTACATTCGTATTCAAATGAAGTATTTAATTTTAATGTCTCCACCCTTGTTGACAATGGCATCTCGGAGGTACGCAGCTAGAATTAGACTTCCTCAGGCTGCTCTTTCTTGATCTTGATTATTCATACATCAAACACGATCGATTTCGAGACACTCATTCCATGATCACATATTGTTGTTTTGAGTCATCAGTCTTCTGACTGATTTGATGTGGCCCGCCACGAATTCCTCTCCGGTGCCAATCTTTTCGTCTCAAAGTAGCACGTGCAACCTACGTCCTCAATTATTTGCAGGATGTGGTATCGATACCACTCCATGAGTGTCGTTACGTTGGTAACGGAACACCAAGTTTTCGTCTGACGCCGAAAGCCGCCGAACGGGACCTGGCAGACCCAATGGATTACGCCTGCAGAGTCACGCCCCCGTGGCTTCCGACTACGAGAATCCACTGCCGCCGCAATATAGGACCCCCGGCGGCTGCTTATCAACGCGCTTGGGCTTGGAGCCACTTCGCCACATGACATTGGGCAGACGCCGTCTAGTCGCGGTTCCAATACCATAATTTAGCTTTTAGCAATGAGAGACAAATCCTTGTTGACCTTGTGACAGTTAGACTCTGTTTTGCGCTACATTACTTGTAATTAGTCTTCGTACATCGGGGGTACAAGCTCTACACCATCAACAGCGTTCCAGAGTGTGTTTCTTCAAGGAATACGTACTGTTTTGTCTGATGAGCTTATATTTACTGTCTCATTTCCGTCAAAAACATGAGACACTTGTTCACCAAAGATGTGACTACTGCATATAGTGCAGATATGCATCAGACTAAACATGAACAGCTGTGAATCATTAATTACACTACAATGCAGGTGGCGTAAGCTAAGCTTTAATACCAGAGTCCACCCCATGTCCTGTTTCGATATTTAAGTATCAACAATATACAATCTCTTTCAAAGTGGTAGACGTTCGTGGAGGTGTGTTCCGTCTATGCAACTGAATGAAAGGTAGCACAAAGTTCCTTGCATTTAGTTGCATAGACGGAACATACCTCCATGGACTTCGAAGCAACTAAGGAACGATGGAAAATGCTTACATTGCTACATCATTTATTATCAGACAAGACTGGATTAGTCTTTAGGTCAAAGGCACGTCGATGCATATAGATTTTGTCCTCCTTTACACAGAGTGGCTCTGATTTTTTCCTAGTCGATTGTTCTATTAAATCGGTTTCAGAAAAACTGGGCGAGTAAACATTAGACTGCAGCATGAGTTGTTGGAAACAACCAAGTGAGTTAAGTGAGGTTGCTTTCTACGTGATATTCGTCAATACATACAACTCTACGGGTCTCCATGTTGGCTGCGATCGACCCTACCGAATTTCGGAAACCAAATGGGCTCAACTCGAATACCGCGCTACCCCAAGACGTAAGTACAAGATGTATAACCGTACAAAGATTACGTCGTAACAGCGAAAGACCCTCACATCAAAGGACTTAGATCGGCGAAGATCTAGTAGCCACGAGACTAAGGAGGAACTTCGTGCATGAAGGCCAGATTTTAAGATGACAATAGGAGAAAAGATGAAATGGATTCAACTCAACCATTGTAAATAAAGTGTGAGGACCGAACTGGAATTATAACACCTCACTTTTATTCTCACTGAAACGGCAACACACACACAGAGCACAACAATACGTTCATCTACATACGTTACGGTATGTACTGTAACTGTACTACTGTCGCTTTGGAATTTTCTGTTCTAGTCAGGAATGATTCTGCGAGAAGAACGATTGCTGGTAAGCATCCGTGTGAGCCATAATCTCTATAACTCCACCTTCATTGTCTTTTGGCGGAATATACGTAGAAAGATGTAGTATATCGGTCGACTCTTTTAGGAACGCACGCTCACGGCTTTTCTAGTGGAAATCACATTGTGGTGCACAGTACGTCTGTCATAACTTCTGACACTGGAGTTGAACAAGCACCTCCGTGACGCTTCCGCCGTTAATAAACGAATGTGTGAAGAAACCCGTTGCATTTCTTTGCATTTTCTCTATTTGCTCGATACAGCCTTTCTGCTACGGGTCCTACACTGACAAGCAATATTCAAATATCGGTCGAACAAGGGTTTCAAGCTACCTCCTTCGTTGATGCATTACACTTCCTGAGGAATATTACAATAAATCTGTCCGACACCTGCCTTTCCTATGATTAGTTTTAAGCGGTCGTTCCACTTTAAACCCTCCGTACGCATCTTACAAGTTACTTAATGGATTTGACTGCTTCCATTTTTTCGCCATTGCCTTACCAGACAATAATAGCTCTTTGTGTCCGATTAAGCGCAGTATGTTGCCTTTGTTTGAGTTACGGGTCAACTGCTAAACACTGCAGCAAGCGTTGATGCTCTACAGGTTCTCATGCATATCACTACAATTTTCCAGCGTTGCGACTTCTTTGTATATAACAGTAACAATCGCAAAAAGCATCATGGACCTTCTACGTCTACATCTACGTGATTAGTCTGCTATTCACAATAAAGTGCCTGCAGGAGGGTTAAATGATTCACCTTCAAGCTGTCTCTCTACCGTTCGACTCTCGAACGGCGCGCGGTAAAAACGAACACTTAATTTTTTCTGTGCAAGCGCTGTTTTAACTTCTTTTAGCGTGATGATCATTTCTCCCCATGTAGATGGGCGTCAAAAGAATGTTTTCGCAATCGGAGGAGAAAACTGGTGATTGAAACCTCATGAGAAGATCCCGTCGCAACTAAAAACGCCTTTGTCTTAATGATTACCACTCCAATTCACGTATCCTGTCTGTAGCTCTATCTCCCCTATTTCGCGATGGTACAAAACGAGCCGCCCTTCATTGAACTTTTTCGATGTCATCCGTCAGTACCACCTGATGCGGATATCACACCGGACAGAAATACTCCAGAATAGGGTGCACTAGCGTGGTGTAAGCAGTCTCTTTAGTACACTTTATCTACTAGGTCATTTATATACTTTCTGAAAAGTAATGGCCAAACATTGCTTTAAAGTACATTCGAAGTTACCTTTACGTCTACAGATTTGTCTCCGTTGAATATGGTACGTGTGTTTTGATTACTGGAAACCCTTCAGTCCAGTCACAGAGCTAATACAATATTCCGCACGCTCGTAATTTATTCATTATGTTGTGTTACTCAACTAAATCGAACACGTGCTAGAAGTCAAGAAACAGAGCATCAACCTGGCCCCGGTATCTGCTGCTCTTCGGGTCTTGTGGACGAACAGAGCGAGCTTAGTTTCACGCTATAGTTTTTTTTGCAATTTAGTTCCGTACAGCAAAATTCGATCCACATACCATACCTTTTCCACAGAGTCACCAACATTCATTATGCTTTTTTTGCCAACTACGGACAAGAGCCTGTATCCCATGGTTCGTAAAACCCTTAACCAGCTACAGCTAGTCCCCGTCTTACATCTACGGTTAGTTTGTAAAAAGTTGATCAGAAGAAACGCCTTTCATAGGCCCAAAGCGATGAAAAAGGCCCAAAGTGAAGAAAATTCATTGGTCCAAAATATGCGCATATTGTGGGACTGTCCAAACGAATATGTCAAACATGTCCTCGGTTGAAAACTTTTCTGGGGGCCGGTGTTATCTTGTTTAAATCGGAAGTTCGTCTTTTACTCTGACCTGACTCTGACAATTTGGGCTTTGAGCCTAGTCCGTATCGTCTTGTAACGTCGTGGATTGGCAGTTGCTTTAGGCTCCAAGTCAATCGAAATAATCGGACTCGCCTATCCCAGGAGATTATGTACATCAATTTGCCTGTTACGGGCTGCGTACTGAACTACTTCTTTTGCTGGGGAATTCGGATGTCACCAATCAGTGGGCTGTTTTTTTGATTCAGGCTCTTGGTAGTCATACCAAAGCTCATTTCCGGTAGTGATCGTGTTCGGAAAATTGTCACCTTCGGCCTCATATTGCTCCAGCAGATACAGACAAAATTTCGCTTTATGATTTTTTTTTCTCGTGTCAGCACCTGCGGAGACCACCTCGCAAACTTATTGCAGTGACACAGGTGGAGTAACATCTTTTCGAGTCACGTTCGACATTCAACTGTGCACACAATTACACGGTCGTAAGCTGCCGATCATTACGGACAAGTCGATCAAGGTACTATTCATTATGAGGAGTGGCGGATGGAAATCATGGAGCCGGGCTTGGAATGTCGTACAGATCCCTTCCGCCTTTACTGAAACTCAGTACCGACCGCCTCACAGCACTCACACCCACTGTAGCGCTTTCACACTTCAGTAGCCATCAGTGGATTGCAGTTGAAACAAATTGTTCAGCACTGAGGAACTCAATGACACGTCTCCGTTTTATATGCATCTCGATAACCAGACGACATTTTGGGACGCTCCCCTGTTGCTGCTGTTATGTGCTACATGACAAAGAACCCAACAGGACTTAGCAGGACGATTAAAAAACGTAATACTGTACCAACAGAATGCTGTTCGGACAGTCGATGTTTAAATAAGAAGCTTCAGTTTGGAATGCCACTGTAGTTTCTACAAGTTCTGCATATTCAAGTTTTGGTAGTTGCGGACCCAGTACCCCATCTTCACGACATAGGAAAAGCTACTGAGGATGGATAAAAATCTGAAAACACTGTGAGAAATGCATGCTGAACATAAATACAAATGCTAGCTAAGCCTGCAGGTTGCGGTGTTCGGCTTCACTACGAACGGCTCCTGTCCAATGTCCTCAATATGCTGGAAGTGTCAGTTATGGTCAGAACAATGTTCTGTGTAGTTATGAGTGCATTACGTCGGAGCTAAGTGAATTCGACCATACAGGAAAAACGGAAACATGATCTGCTAAGTCACAACGCGAACGAAAATATGTGTTGGGTGATTGTGACAGACGGTTATTGAAGGGGAATGTGACGAGAAACAAGAGAACGATAGCAGTAAAGACACTGCAGTACTGAATTTCGCTCTCGAGAACCCTGTCAGCACCAAGGCTACACGAAGGGAGATCCATCAGCAGAGAATTTGCAGGTAGAATTGTAATTCCAAAACCACAGATCTGTGATGCAAATGCCGGTAACAGGAGAACCTGGCGCCGAAGCTACAAAACCAGGACTGCGGAGCGATGGAAGAACGTCATTTTGTCAGATGAGTCTTCTTTCACACTGTTTCGAACTTCTGGCTGAGTTTACGTCAAAAGTGTGAAACAGGGCGGGTGTTCGGTACCGATTTGTATAGCCATATCGCGGTATTTCGTGGTTATTCTGCCATTTCGTCTTGCAGCCATGGATTATGTGACCTGGTTTGCTGATCAGGTCCATTCCGCGAACAATATTTGTTCCCCAATGGTGATGCTGTGTTGCAAGGTGACCGGGCCCCTGTTGACGCATCTCGCATCATCCACGTTTCGTTTTGTTAGCACCTAAATTGTTGCATTTCTTCTGGCGACCACGGTCATCAGCTCCTAATATTATTGAATCTCTGTAGTCTAGTTTGGAGAGAACGATCGTGATCGCCATCCACCTTCATCATCGTTATCTCAGCTTGCCGCTAATTTGCGGGAAAAATGGTATAAGATTCCCTTAAAAACTATACAGAACCTTTATTTATCCTTTTCGAGACGACTGGAAGCTGTATTGAATGCCAGTGGTTTTCCTGTACCCTATTAGGTATGTAATGTGTTGTGGTTTTGTTGTTTCCAAAGTGTCGTACACTCCCCCCCCCCCCCCCCGCCCCCCCCCCTCCGATAACTTTTTCATACCAATAATCGTACTGTTGCAAACGAAAGTCTTAGGTTGACCTGGTAGCCTCCGCTGGGCAGCTCACGGACAGATGCCCCTCCGTGTTTTGGTGGAGAGCTACCCACCTGGCTCACGGAGCGCGGCGCGCGCCCCGGATCTCTTGGACTACCGCGGCGGCGAGCTGCGGCTATCTGGCCAGCCATCGGCACGACCTCACCTCGCTGCCCGTTGCCCGGACCGACCACCGCCAGCACTCGTTATTTACGGCCCATCTGTGCCGGCCACTCATTGCCTTAAAAGCCTCGTCATCTGTAAACGTCCAAAATACGATTCTCTGTGCGAGACCCGATTGGGTCCTTTCTTTTCCATTGTGAATACTCGGAGCAAGGGTGCGAGGACGAAAATGCTGGTAGAGTAGGCTTCTGTCCATCTAGCATATAAATCGTGCTGAGATGAGAGTGAAAAACACGGTGGTGCAGAAGCCGGCGATACTATGTTGACAGAAATTTATCAAACTTTGTGGAGGTTTTTATCACGGGACGGTATTAAATGATTAAACTTCAATTCCGTTCAACCCATGTTTATGACTCCAAAAGCACGAATACATTGTTGTAATCACTATGGGTTGGAAGCTAACAGCCTCCGAACGTCGTACTGAGGAATTCCTAGCCGTGCCTAAAACAAGTGCTGTGCACTTTATGTAAATTACTGTCTGGAAACTCGTACGAAAGTGTACGTCTTCACATGTGAGTAACAAACTAGCCAACTGAGTAGACTATTCAAATATCCGTTCATTCCTCTGAGCGGTTGTGGTGTGAACTGCAGTGTGGGGTCTTGCATTATCTTGCTGGAATATGCTGTCCTGGTACTGTAGTCTAAGACAACATGGTCTAATTCAATTTCCCTTCAACATTTACCAAATCAGCCCTGCTGTCGTGTACATGAGCTCCCACACCATGATCCCAAGTTTCGAGAGGATCTCGAGTATCGCTAGTTCCTGTGACCGTGTTATTTACGAAGATGTTGGGGTCGATATGACTTCTATAAACAGAAACGAGAATCATATCTGAACGTCGCGGAAGCTCCTCAACCTATCAGTTGACCCTGGCAATGCACCATGCAAGTATCCATTTCCTGTTATCAGCAACGCATAGCAACTAGAGACATCAACACAGCTTCCACTTGTCTGTCTCCGACAGTTCATGCTGACGCTCTGCCTGTTGCTCTTCCCGGATTTCAACTGTTGTAATCTATTATTCAGAGTGTAATGGAACTGTTCAACAGCTCATCTTTCGTATCTTATCGTACTTGTCGACACATTAAAAAAAATTTATTATTCGATACACTGCATAAATTTGCTATACATACACACAAGTGCGTTATTTTAATTTTTTATCCTTCTAGTTTTAATTGCATCAATTAAATAGTTTTGTACTCTCATACACATACTGTGTTCAGATGAGGATATAACGTAAATAACATTAATTTTATTATTTTTCAAAAAATTATTTTTCATACATTGGATTTATTTCGAAATTTACTCGTACTTACTCAGTTTGATTTCTATTTTAAGTCACCGTCATTAAAATCGTTAGTTGCAAACCTTAAAAAAATAACTTTAAAAAAATTATAGATAAGTAGTACATTTAATATGCACAGAAACTTCTTCGATATGTATAAATCTTTGTTTGTCTTGGCGAGCGATGGTGAGAAGCCGCTGTTGTATGAAGTTGTGGGAAGTTGTATACTGTGTGCGTCATGTATTCTGAGTTTAAGACATATTTGAGTATTGAAACTGTGATGTCTCATAAAGACGAAAATTGATGCTCTATGTGAAAGAAAAAGTGCCTGCAACAAGTTATTTTAACTTACATATTTTAAACTGAAACTGGAATTTCCTTTTGAAAGCAGAAATATATCTCTAGTTGTTGAAGACGAGAAGTTAAGCAATTAAAATTGCTAAATTAAATTTTGTAACAATGTTTATTGTACGGACAATTCAATCTCCGGTCGCATTTGTTCTCGGTGGCAGGACACATCTCGCATTGAGATACAAAGAAATAATTTGCGAGGATTATTATTAAATTAAGTAATGATACGAGTAAAGAGATTGGAAGGGCCAGGCCAACAACCCTATGACCTCATCCGTGGTACATTCCCCGTGGAAGGACCTGCGGGTACTTTTATGACCAAAATGTTGTGCAGCCCATCAACTTCCGTTCCGCAGTCATTGTATGCATCGAACTACTGTTGTCTGTGCAGTCTGTCGGTACTATGGTCCCGGGTCCCTCATGCCAATGATTCGACTGTCCTCAAAGTCTGAAAGATGGCGACTAGCTGCAGGCGCACTTCTTGTGGTCACACTGTGTTTGCGATATGCACCTGAAAACTTCCAGGTACGCTAGGCGATCAGGTAATCACATATTTCCTCATGAGTAACAATGGCTTTCCTCTGTAGTGAAACTATTCAAAATAAGCTCGCATAATGATAAAAATTTAATGAGCATGTTCCACAGGCCTGGTAATACTGGAATTTTCATTGATAGCGTTCGGTCATATTGTTCATGTGTAACACATTTAGTTTCCATCAGCATATAGGCCTAATTCTAACGTCTTGCCCCCGCACATACTGGTTTGCGGACGGAACATGCGGTAGGAGGTGGCTATCACGAAGACAGTTTCTAGTGCTCTGTGCAAGTTAGCACAGTGGACTCGCATTCGTTTGGACGACGGTTCAATTCCACATACGGCCACCCACGTTTTCCAGCTAAATGCCAGGATGTTTCCTTCGAAAGAGTACGGCCGATTTCCCTCCCCATCCTTCGTTAATCCTACTCTTGTGATCCGTCTCTAACTTCCTCGTTATTGACGAGATTTAAGCACTAATCATCCTTCCTTCCGATTGTGGCTCCTAAAGTGACGATTTCAGTCGAACTGGACAAGACAGGAACGGCACTGGAAAAAAAAATGGCACCAGACAATCGTTGCCGCATGTACAACTTCATACTGGTGTGTCAGTAGCATCCGATTACACAGGTATGCGGAAACACAAACTTAATCCTTACGAAGTAACGATCAATCCAGGTCCTGAAGATGGCGTTTAATAGCTAAATCAGTTATGATCACTTGCATACTCTCGTAACTGAGACTAAAATGAGCAACTAATTAAAATAAATAAACTAATGTCATTAACAAACTTAATTAATGATTTTATTGTCGTTTAAGAAAATTTAAAACACAGTTGCCTGCTTAAACAGTATGCTAAACACATTAAAGAATGACATACATCGATTCTTAGTTGCTGGTGAATCTTCCGACTCGTAATCAAGTCTGATATGCGTACTATTAGCTATCGGTAATTTAATTTATAACTAAAAAGCTTCATATCAAATTCATTACTTCACGCTTAAATTTTTATATTTTATATAAGTATGCAGTTTTGAAGCTTTAACATGAAAATCTGCACATTTAATTATATTGAGTTTTGCTAAATTATGTAACAGTTAATCGAAACAACGTCTTTGACAATGATGTAAATCATTTAAATCGCTTTTCCTCAAATGTCATCTATGTACTTCTTTTGACACTTGACAGGAAGATGCTGTTGTGTAATGGGGGAAAGCTAGATATTCTGATGCTGTAGAAGGGAGACACTTTTAGTTGGAATTAGTGGCTCATGGTAGCCCAATAGATGTTAAATGTTGTCAGTCTGATATCTGAAGAGTTGAAAGTACAAAAGTCGAAAGTGTAGATTTCATTTCGTAGCTAACGATCCATTCGAACATTCATGGCGCCAGAATCAAAAGCAGTGGCCATAGACATACTCCTGAGTACAGGAAAACGAGATCAACTCCAAGACAATCTGCTAAGTAAAAGTTTATACGAGTATTTTAGTAAAGTGAATATACCCGTCAGTGACATTTTCCTCAGAAATGTGACAAAAGCCCCTTCAGAGGACAAGTCATTGTTCAGGTGTTGTTGAAGGGGCGTGTTACAACTGACAAGTCAGGCACCGGAAACCGACATCAATAATGCAAAAAAAGGCGACGTGGTAGAAGTTTACCCGTGACCAGCAATGATAATTACGTCAAAGATAAACTGAACTATCGAAAACTCGTTAGTCAAAGATAAACCTACCTGTCGATTCTATTGAGCTGCAGCTCACGCATCACCAAATTTCATGGTTTCTTCTTTGCTGTTGAAAGTGTGTTTGTGTTGACATATTTCGAGGGCTAGTCTATATAGCCACTGGCAGTAGTTCGCCATATGAGAAGCCTATACAGGGACGCTGTCGAAATATAAAAACAGAAACACAGTTTTAACAGCAAAGAAGAAATCATGAAACTTGGTGATGCGTGGGCTGTAGATCAACAGAATCGACAGGTAGGTTTATCTTTGACTAACGATTTTTCGATAGTGCAGTTTGTCTTTGACGTAATTATCTTTGCTGGTCACGTGTAAACTTCTGTCACTCCGCCTTTTTTTTACGGTATTAATACCGGTCACCGTTGTCTGACTGATCAGTTGTAACACGCCTCTGCAACACCGTCTGAACAATGACTTGTCCTCTGAAGGGGCTTTTGTCACAATTCTGAGGAAAATGCCACTGACGGGTATGTTCACTTTACTAAAATATAAACTTTTACTTAGCTGATTGTCTTTATGTTGATCCCGTTTTCTTCAAATCAGGAGTACGACTATGGCCAATGGGCTTGATTCCAGACCTGTGAATGTTCGAATGAATCGTTAACTACGAAATGAAACCTGCACAGTTTCCTTCTGTACTTGCAACTCTCAGTTATCATACAGACAATATTTAACATCTATTCGCTACCATGAGCCATTAATTCCAACTAAACGTGTCTCCTTTCTACAGCATCAGAAAATCTAACTTGCCTCCATTACATAACAGCATCTTCCCGTCAAGTGCCAACAAGAAGTACAAAGATGCCATTTAAGCCAAAGAGATTTAAATGATTTACATCACTGTAAAGATATTGTTTCGATTGACTGATACATAATTTAGCAAAACTGAGTAAAATTAAAGCTTAAAAATTGTCATGCATACATAAAATACAAATAGTTAAGGGCGAAGTAATGAATTTTAGAGAATATAGTTTGATATGAAGTTTTCTAATTATAAATGAAATTACCGATACATAGTTTCAGAATGTGTTTCGTGCTTGGTTACATTACTCAGCGGAACCAGGAGAACCTCTGAATATGTCCAGTGCAGCTCTGGATGAAATGTGAGGAACATGAAATTGTCAGAGAACACAGCCATACGCGACGTAAGATTCATCAGACTTCAGCCACGGAGGACCTAGATTCAATCCTGGACCGCCGCTGGGACTATTCCTCGTTGTAGTCTTCCAGGATAGCCCGAGGTCCACCCAACCTATTTTCAAATGAGTACCAGGGACCTTCCCAGGCGTAAAAGTCGGCAGGGGCGATGGGCACGCCACGCTTCCACTCCTAATGCCGCGTTAAAGGAAGGTTGCATTCTACCTGTAGTCAGGCAAATTGAAGGTGGCGGGCTTGCGCTACAGACTTTTTACTTTCTTCATCACAGTCTCCCTCAAGAATCCAAAGTTTCATTTTTATTTTTATATTGAAAAGAAATGTTTTAGAGGAAACCTCTAGAGCACACGTGCACGTGCACGTGTCACAGAAGAACGCGCCGTTCCTTGTCAGTGGAGGACAAGTCTTCTACAAAGACCGCATGCTACCAGAGCTGGCTTCCAGCGCACGTCGCCAGTAAGAAGTGTTTGATCCAGTCCGGTGTGGTATTGCTGGAGCCCGAGCTGTCACTCTGCTGAGGGATGAATGGCGGCCTCAAATTATAGGTCAGCACAGCACGGCACAGCACAGAGAGTCTTTTATGCAGCGCGAGTTTTCGTAATGACGGGCGCAGTGGGCTCGCTTGTGGCTCGCTCTGAATTGCAATGGCGAGTCATGCCTGTTGTGTCGGCGCCGAGTCACGTTCACCGAGCTCCGCGGTGAAGCCGTGTCGGTCGCTAACGGGCTACATCCGTTGCTAGGTGCGTTCAAGCCCACAGTGTATCGAAACGACACCTACGCTTGGTGCGCCGCGCTGAGTAGTAAACTTAATTTTTCTGAAGGAAACGCCTGTTCGTAAACGCGTGATATGGTCGCTGTGGGACGTCCTTGTTTGGGGTGTCGCAACTTCCAGTGCACGCGTTTATTCAATAGCACAATGCGGATGCATGAACAGTGTTTAATATCCTGGGTTTATGAGCATGTACCATGAGGGGCACTGAATAAGTAATGCAACACATATTTTTATTCAGGAGTGCAATCCACTATATTATTTCCCACTCTTTTGGATAAAAACCCTGTCACTTAACGTAATCACTGTTCAGTGCGACGGTCTCACGCTAGTTTACTGGGATGGCTAACCTGCTGGTCTTGCTGCATCGGTAACCTTTCCATCGTTCACTTACTTCTTCCCTCGAAGTGCACCCTTCATTGAGCCAAACAGGTGGAAGTCGGTAAGGTCCGAGATTCGGGCTGTATCGTGAATGAGGAAAAACAGTGCAATGAAGTTTTTGGTAGATGCCTGAAGACTTAATCGATTTCATGCCTCTTCAGCTGAACTCCCGTGTCACTGATTGTGAGCCACAGAAGGGCAAAAGCTCAAACTTCTTCGTGTCTTTCTCGGCAGTCTTCTGTTTATGTGTCTTCACTCAGACGGCTAGTGAAATATTTTGGTTGTTGTAGCCGCTTCCCGTTGACTTTTCCTACCGAGGCTCAGCTCTTGTGATTTTTCTACGTCTGAATCGTTTTCTTCTAGATGCTTCGAAGTTCTGAGAAGAGTCTGTTTTGTTTGGTGGGGCAGTGGTAGCTCGCAGCATGCAGATAACTGGCCGGATGGGTGGGTTTCTGGTGAACACTGTGGCTGAGAGACTCATCTGCTTTTCTTCGAACAAGGACGTCAAGTAACTGCACGGTACAGACTGCTTCTACCACCATCGTGATTTTGATGTGGTCACGAATGTTACTGACGTGTACCAAGAACTCTGCCAGGTTTCCTTCTGACGAAAAGATTATAAAATTCCAAATCTTCGTGGTGTTTCAGCAGAGTGAAATTCTCCTCTGTAGGAATCAAAACACACTCCGAAAACAGCGATCTACAAAACCCATATGTCAGTAGAAACAGGTGCCCAAGCCTTTGCCGTGTTCGTTAACTTCCGGAAGATCTTCGATACCGTTCCATAAGAAAGCCTCGTGACCGAAATAGGTGCCTGCGGAATACCATAACAGCTCTGTGATGGAACTGAAGAAATCTTAGCAAAAAGAAAACAGAACATCATTCTACACGGAAATAAATCTTCAGTCACAGAATTAACTCACCCCAGTGTGGTGTTGTAGGGCCATTAATATCCACTGTATATTGTACACAACTGGTTCGACTCGGAACTTGAGTGGTGAGCGTAGATGCTTACCGCGCGGTGGATCCGGATTCGATTTCAATGTTTCCTACAGGGGGAGGAGTGGTATAGGTGCACCCAGTCTCGAAAACCAACTGAGAGGACACTTGATTGACAAGGAGTGGCTCCAGGGTCTGGGAAGTCGTAAAAACGGAAGGAAGAGCGTTGTGCTGACCATATTCGCCCGACGCTGAATGACATAGCATGAAACGACATCATTTTGGTCTTCAGGATCTGGACGATGAGCTTGTTTTATGTATACAGGGTGTTACAAAAAGGTACGGCCAAACTTTCAGGAAACATTCCTCACACACAAAGAAAGAAAATATGTTATGTGAACATGTGTCCGGAAATGCTTACTTTCCATGTTAGAGCTCATTTTATTACTTCTCTTCAAATCACATTAATCATGGAATGGAAACACACAACAACAGAACGTACCAGCGTGACTTCAAACACTTTGTTACAGGAAATGTTCAAAATGTCCTCCGTTAGCGAGGATACATGCATCCACCCTCCGTCGCATGGAATCCCTCATGCGCTGATGCAGCCCTGGAGAATGGCGTATTGTATCACAGCCGTCCACAATACGAGCACGAAGAGTCTCTGCATTTGGTACCGGGGTTGCGTAGACAACAGCTTTCAAATGCCCCCATAAATGAAAGTCAAGAGTGTTGAGGTCAGGAGAGCGTGGAGGCCATGCAGTTGGTCCGCCTCTACCAATCCATCGGTCACCGAATCTGTTGTTGAGCGTACGAACACTTCGACTGAAATGTGCAGGAGCTCCATCGTGCATGAACCACATGTTGTGTCGTACTTGTAAAGGCACATGTTCTAGCAGCACAGGTAGAGTATCCCGTATGAAATCATGATGACGTGCTCCATTGAGCGTTGGTGGAGGAACGAAACTAAAATGAGTTCTAACATGGAAATTAAGCGTTTCCGGACACATGTCCACATAACATCTTTTCTTTATTTGTATGTGAGGAATGTTTCCTGAAAGTTTGACTGTACCATTTTTTAACACCCTGTATAAATGACCTAGTGGATAGCGTTGGTAACACCACGAGGCTGTTCGCGGAAATTGCTGTTGTAAATACAGATGTCGAAGTGGTAAATAATTGTAGCGAACAGCAGGAAGACGTATAGAGGATCGGAGCTTTGTGCAGGGATTGGCAGCTGAAACTCAACTTAGACGGTCTGCTGGTAACTATGCAAAAAGACCTATTATCATATGATCACAAAATAGCCGAGAAAGCAAAAGAAGCAGCCACATCCATTAAGTACGAGGCCTATTCAAAAGTAAGGTCCGATTAGGGGCGTAATGGAAACCGATGAAGCTTTGCACAGATGTGTTGGGCAGTGTCTCTGGTATTTATGTCGATCGCGTCACGTTGCTCTTTTCAGTTCTGACAGCACAATGATGACGTAAAGATACCTAGAAAATAGTGTCTTCCCGCCAAGTATGATGGGCTGGTGAGAGACTTTTCGCCTAATGTCATGCAGCTCACATAACACAACCGTCAAGCGTTTCCTTCTTCACGACAGTTCTCGACCGCACTCCGCAGTGGCAATGAAGATGCTCCTGCCGCGTTTTCGATTGGGAAGTGTTTGATCACCCATAATACAGCCCGTATTTTGCCCACTCATCTCTGCTCACGTAAACCACTGGCTATGAAGAAAACATTTTAGCACAGACAATGAGCTACAGACCAGTGTAGAGAATTGGCGGAAAGCACACGCGGCTGCCTTCTATGACGAGAGTAATGGAAAACTGGTACAATGCTACGACAAATGTATAAGTCGGAGCGGTGACTGTGCAGAGAAGTAGCGGGAAGATGTAGCTAACTGTTGTAAATAAAACAGTTTTGATTTTCACTGTGGTTTCCATTTCGTCACCGATTGGACTTTACTTTCAGAATAGCCCTCAAATGTTGGACTATGCGTATCGAGCGATTCCATACGAAGGGCAGATGCCAGACTGAGAGTCAATGGAAGAAACCCTGGGAAGTGTAGTCTATCCGTGAAGGAGGTAGATCTAAATCCTTGTTCGACGGAGACTTGAATACGGCTTGTCAGTCTGGGTCCGTACCAGGAAGGATATGTGAGGAAATAGAGAAGATGGAAAGAAGAGCAACGCGTTTCGTCACACGTTCGTTTAGTAAGCTCGAAAGCGTCGCAACGATATTCACACACATCCGCCGGCAGACGTTATACGAGAGGAAAAAAAATGGCTCTGAGCACTATGGGACTCAACTGCTGTGGTCATCAGTCCCCTAGAACTTAGAACTACTTAAACCTAACTAACCTAAGGACATCACACACATCCATGCCCGAGGCAGGATTCGAACCTGCGACCGTAGCAGTCGCACAGTGCCGGACTGCGCGCCTAGAACCGCGAGACCACCGCGGCCGGCTATACGAGAGGAGTAAGCCCCTAAAGGGAAGTGGAATGGTCGACTTAGGTTTACTGGGAGACTTTGAGGAAACTGAGGTTCATTTGTAAAGGGGACCACATATAGAACACCAGTGAGACACATTCTAAAGTACTTCACCGGTGTCTTGGATGTCCACCAGGTCAGGTTAAAGGAAGACATTGAAGCGATTTAGAGGTGGGCTGCTATATTTGTTACCGGTAGTTTCGATAAACATGCGAGTTTAACGGAAATGCTTTGTGAACTTAAATAAGAATCCCTGGTCGGAATACGACGTTTGTTTCGCGAAACACAATGGAAAAATTTAGAGAACCGGCATTTGAAGTTGACGGCAGAACGATTCAACTGCCACCAACAAGGACTACGAAGATAAGATACGAGAAATTAGGGCTCGTACGGAGGCGTATGGAGAGCCTGTATCTACATCATCTACGCAATACTCTGCAAGGCACCTAATGGCGTGTGACGGAGGGTACTTTCGGTACCACTAACTGATCCTTCATTCCTTGTTACACTCCCGAATGTTGCTGGGCAGAATGTTTGTCGGTAAGCCTCTGTATTAAATCTAACTTCTCAAATTTTCTCATCGTGGTCGTCTCACGAGACGTATGTGGCAGGAAGTAATATGTTGTCCTCTATTACTGGAAAGTGCTCTCTCAAAATTTCGAAAGTAGACCTCTGTGTGATCCACAACGCCTCTTGTAACGTCTGCCAGTGGAGTTTGTTGAGTACCTCCGTAACGCTCTTGCACCGACCAAATGCTCACATGACGAAACGCGCTACTGTTTGTTGGATCTACTCTCTCCTGACTCTCTCTCTTCTATGAGTGCTACTCGGCAAGAATCCCATACAACGGAACAGGACTCAAGAATCAGTCGAAAAGATGCCTTGTATGCCACTTCCTTGATAGATGAGTTTCCTTGAGACTGAAACTGAGTCTTCTGGCATTTACATATCCTTTGTGGTCATTCCACTTAAGATCGTTCTGGATAGTCACTCCTAGATGTTTTACGGCAGATACTGTCTCCAGAAAATTCTCGTCAATAGTGTAGTTATGTAGTCTAGTGGATCTCTTTTCTTATGTATGCGCAGTATGTTAAAATTATTTACGTTCTGGTTGAACAACTAGAGTCTGCACCATTCATCAGTCCAATTCAATCAGTCGTTTTTCCTCTCACTCTTTTTGGGGAGTGGAGCAGGAAAGAAAATGACCAATAGCAGCACAAGATACGCTCCGCCATACACCGTAATTGGACTTGCGGAGTATGTACGTAGATGTAGCTATTGATGTAGAGGCGTTGTTCATCACTATGTGCTTTAGAATCAAATTTCATGAGCGTACCATACTTTCCTAGGAGAGGCGACCAATATATTGCATCGTCCTGCGTACAATCGTCCAAAAGACAATGAAGAAACTGGAGAGATTCGATCTTATACAGAGACCCAACAATCATGGTGGGAGGGGTGGAGGGGGTTGAAGGCGGAGGGGGAGGCGGCCACGGAGGAATGACAGCGGCGAGTAAAGTCCCCTCCGTCACAGACCGTAAGGTGGCTTGAGGAGAATAAATGTAGATGTAAAGGGTTCGTGAGCTGTTTACATGATTCTCTGCACATTACTCAGTACTTACATCACGACGCATGGGAACTGATACTAAAGAATATACGTAAATTGCTTCTCGAATCCTGTACGAGGCATCTCCAACAAATTGTCTGTCACACGAGGAGGAATTATTTGTGCCGTGGAGAACAAAGGGACAGCGGTCCGTAATGTAGCATGCCGGTGTGATAGGAGACGGGGCCCCCAGCGCAGCCGGCGCTTATTAAAAAGGAATGCGGTGACGCTTCCCACAGCTCGCGTGATCGCTAGGCGGGGCCCCGCCCCCACCTCAGCCCATTGGCCCGCCACGCCCCCCGCCATTCACTCATTACAAGCCGAGCCCCGCCCACCCAAGGTCACGCGCTTACTATGTTCCATGGCGACAAGAGCGCCGGGGGAGACACCGCGTAAGCCATCAGGCGAAGCAGCCCACGCACCACCCTGCATCGATCACCGCCCATTGTCCGCTGACCCCTGTGAGGTAACTTCTTCGATCCCGGCATGCGACGACCGATGTCATTCATTTACGAAGGTGTCCGGCGTAATCGATTGGGTGTAATCGATGATGTTGTGACAAGGTTGGCAGTGCACCAGTAGCCATCAGCTACTGGTACGGAATAAAGTTGTCACGTTATAAAAGATAAATGTTCACATTAATGATTCAATGGTGATGGGCTAAATCGCAACACCAAGGTAGAATTGTGCGACATAAAATATAGTTGATAAGTGCGTTTCTACATTTGGAAGATGATGTATATTCAGATTTCGCGCCAGTAGTGCCACTATGAGCACTAAAAGCAGGTTTCTGCAACGGTCGTGACGTTAGCTACCTTTGATTTGAGATTGGACGTGTTGAGCTGATGTGAGTCAAGCATGCTTTTAAGGCGAAAAAGACGCTTTTATTAATATCTCCCCGAGTCTGAGCGCGGTCCTGTAATAGGGCTACGAGAAGCTGGATGTTTGGTCTGCGGTACCGCAGAAAGACGTGAGAGCGATGTTGCCACTGTACACGACTGCTGGTACCGGTGATCGCGAGAATGTACAGCCGCAAGTAAGACCAGTCTCCGGGCGGCCACGTGGCAGTACCAAGTGAGCAGGTCATAGTGTTCGGCTTATGGCTCTGGAGCATCGTACTTCATCTGCAGCAGCAATCTGAGCTTCGGCCGGCACCATAGTCGGCCGGCACACATATCGGTTACTTTAAGTACGGCTCCGAGCCAGCGCCCTGCAGCGTGGTTTCTACCCACCTCAAAACACCGCCAGGTTAGAGGTCTGTTGTGTTTCTGATAAAAGCTGATTTTGCCTCGATGCCAGTGATGGCAGTATATTGGTTAGGAGACCAACCTCTCATCGCGCTACACACTCTGGACCTCGCCTACAGTTATGTTCTGGGATGCGAATTCGTATTGAAACGTCCCCTTACAAAAAATTAATTAATTACTGTGCTGATAAACCTCTTACATTATTTGATTTTCAAACAGCTGAGCAGAACTGAACGTACTCAGACATTTCGCTCTGTACGTATTCTGATCAACACTAAACTGACACACAATATTTTTAGCAACGCAATCTGACTTTCAAAAATCCCTAAAAAAAGAATGGACCTGACTGACATTAACCTATACATTTCACAAATCACTTACCTCACAAAAATCTTCGTTACTCGAACTACTGAAACACAGCGAGCGCCAATACTGCGAGCTAAATACAAGATTCTAACTACTGAAGTCACTAACTACTGATATGCATAGTTAGCAAATGAAAGATTTTGATAGAGAACAAACAATGTATTTACCTTAATAGTGTTCAAAAGTCGTAATATATATGTCAGTCCATGATATCTAACACTACAAATTTACTCTTTCTGATGGGCACACGTCCAGATCGTCCGCTCTCAAAATTCCGCCATCTCTCTCTCCACATCCACCACTGCTGGCGGCTCACCTCCAACTCCGCAACGCTACGCTCTGTTAACAGCCAACTGCCCAACACTACAATAGCAAACAACAATGCAAACCAACCAAAGACTGCACAGAGCACAGCCAGTGATTTTCATACAGAGCGCTACGTGGCGTTACCAATATAGAAACCTAAACAGCCTACTTACAGTATGACAGCAGGAGCGCTCTCGCGGATATCCCACGCTTCCTGACTGCACGTTTGTACGTCAATCTGTTGATTTGACAAGTTGTGCTGTTATTAATGAACAGCGTTCCAGGAGGTGTTCTCCAACACGAAAACTGTCGCCACACACCGCTCTACAGGGTATCGACTTGTTGCCTTGACCTACTCGAGCGCCAGATCCGTCCACAATGGAGTACATGTCGTTCATCGTCGGATGACAACTCCATCTTCAGCCACAAACAGTGGTGACCGTCCCTGTATCGACCGACCAAGTGCAACAGGCATAAAACTCTATCCCACGAACTGATATCCGGTATCCGTACAACACAATGCATGCACGTTTGCAAGCTTGCTTCATCATTCTGGCGGCTACACTGGTTATTAATGAACCAACATTTCAAATTTGGAATAGTTTATCACCGAGCGAGACGGCGCAGTGGTGGACACACTGGACTCGCATTCGCCAAGACGACGGCTCAAACCCGCGTCAGACCATCCTAATTTATATTTTCTGTGATGTCCCTAAATCACTTCAGGCAAATGCCGGAATGGTTCCTTTGAAAGGGCACCGCCGATTTTCTTCCCCATTCTTCTCTAACCCGATGGGACCGATAATCTCACTGCTTGGTTCCCTCCCCCAAATCAACCAACCAGCTAATGGTTTATCTCGCGCTCAAATTGACCTGTAATCTTGTGATGTTAATCACTGAAATTTGTTACGTAGACAAACGTATTCCCGAAATTTCATTACTCTACATTAATTAGTTTTTGGAGTTGCGACTTTTTATCCGTCATAGGATCTGAAACACACAAATTCACGTCTCTTCCACAGCTACCTTTTCTCCCGAATATTGCCCGTCCCTCAGCTGAGACGACAACTAGCGATGACTCAAGAGTGAAACAAGTCCCCAAACATTTACCAATAAATAATACACTGAGCTCATACTATAATAGGCTTGAAACTAGGAAACGTATTTGGAACCACATTCCAAGCACGTATGACTTGGAAGAACAAAGGAGATAAGAACAGACATACTTTCAGAGTCTCAACTACATGCCCTACACAGATCCAACCAAACAACATTCAGGGCGGCATTTTCCTCCGAAATTATGGAGCCGCCTGAACAGAATCGGAACAGGGGATCCCAGAAAGAAAGCTGTGCTCTTTAAGTGGAAAATGGCTGGAAATTCTAAATGAGGCTGTGGCACTCCAGAACATACAGTGCACCAAACAGTAACGGAGATTCCACACATGAAATTCCAAGGAACGTGGGGCGATCTTCTGCCAGAAACAACTGGAAGAACTTAATGAGTGAACTCAGAGAGCATCCCACTGTAGCAGACACACACAGAATAAACCTGGACAGGAGCGAGCAGGACTTGCGGAGGAAAATGCAGCCCTGAATGTTGTTTCGTTGGATCTGTGTAGGGCATGTAGTTGAGGACTGCGTACAAATTTAATTATGTATATAGACGATTCATCCATACCGGAGATTTTCCTGAAATCGACATTGATACCGCAACGTAGCTTAAAAATTAACGATTTTCTGATTTTTCCATTTACTTGTACTGTGAAATCTTTCTTCTTGCTAACTTTCACGATTCTACGTCAAGGAGAAGTACCCTATATGTTTTAATGGGCGAGTTTGCGAGTATCAAAATATGTGACATAAATTGACATATCTTTGGATTGCAATAACTTAAAAGCTTCAGTTTTTTACACTGTCAACAGAGCGTAGACCTTAATGTGCGACATAAATTTTACCTTGATCCATCGACCCATTCCTGAGAAAAGGGGTTTTGACCAGTGGGACAGACAGATAGACAACAAAATGATCCAATATGAGTTCCACTTCCACCGACTGAGGTAAAGAATCTTAAAAATGAAGTGACATGTAAAATCTATGTTGAAATTAATGTTTAAACAATGCAATCACCATTAAAAATTCGGTATCTTTCACATTTTATTTATAATACATGTCTTTTTTTGCCAATGCAGAAAAATTCTCAGCACAAAAATGTTTTTGCATTTGATGTATGAAATTGATTACCTCTCCAAACGCCATGCGAAAAATGACAAGACTGTAGTTTATCATCCCGTCTTTTTAATATATTCTCGAAAGAACTTCTATATGATTGTAAAGTGGACGAAAGCATTTCAGACAATAACACAATAGATACTTTTCAAATACCGGCTTTTGGTTATTAAAAGAGTAAATGGAGGTTCTTTTATCCATTCCATGAAGGATTTCCTTTACAGTGTTACTGGCGTGGATGACAATAGTTTTGCAGTGCGCACTGAATAAACGACTAAAAAAATTTAATAACACACTATTTGTTCCATGAGTACCACTGGCTCTTGTCATTTCCCGTGTGAGGAGGGGTAGTTCTACCAAAGACATTGCCTCTACTACTCTTGTCCGTCCGTCCTTCTCTGAAGTACTGCTATGCGGTATGCGAACCTCACCAGATAGGACTGACGGAGGAGTACACAGAAAAAGTTGAAAGAGGGGCACTCGTGTTGTGCTGTAGCCAAATAGTGGAGAGAGAGTCGCGGATATGATAACTGTTAAAACAAAGCCGATTTTCGTTGCGGAGATATCTTTTCACGATTTGTCAATAACCACCCTACACAGGGAGAAATGATCGCCGCACTAAAATAAGAGAAATCAGAGCTCGCACGGAAAAAATTAATGTTAATTCTTTCCTCACTCTGTTCGAGCGTGGAAAGATAGAGAAATAGTCTGAAAGTGTTTCTACAAAAGATGCGAATGGCAAACTCCGTCCAGTTTGCTGCTTTAGGCTTTCTATCGTTCCCGAAAAAGTCAGTTTACCTGAATTGCGACATAATTTCCCTCAAGAGGAGAAGGCCGCTTGCTTCACGGATCCTTGTCCAGCACTAATGATGATTTAATGGGAAAACTGTTAATTATTACCTTTCCTTCTTCTTAGGGGCCATGGCAGCCTCTGTCATTGAAGAAAATTCTGGTGCGTACGATATTCAAAACGACAAAATATGCACCCCATATTACAATACCATGTATTTAGATTGAGTGAAATTTTAGATCTTCACGCGGCTTACAGAAGGCTCTTCTCCGTGCCTAGCTCCAAAAAGCCACAGCATTTTTGCTCTAACATGTCCCTTTCTCTGGTAACGGTTTCTATAGGTTTTTTTCCTCACTTGTACCTTTTAACACCTCTTAATTTGGTACTCGATTTGTTTACTAAATTTTAAGATTCTCTGATAACATCACTTTTGATACTTGCAGTTGTTTTTTATTTCCGATGTTATGCAGTACACAATCACAGAACACTAAGCTGTAGATCTACGCACTTAGGAACTTCTTTCTCCATTTCCATATCAACATCTTGTAATATATCATTACACGCAGCCCCTGCGGGCGCGTCCTGTACATATTCTGTACGCCAGATTTATTTTCCAGCTTCCGAGGAAAAGGGGATTTTGTCCAGTCTTGAAAATATGGGTTGGTCTTCCTGTAAAGCCGGCCCCTGTGGCCGAGCGGTTCTAGGCGCTTCAGTCTGGAACCGCGCTGCTGTTAAGGACGCAGGTTCGAATCCTGCCTCGGGCATGGATGTGTGTGATGTTCTTAGGTTAGTTACGTTTAAGTAGTTCTACGTCTAGGAGACTTTTGACCTCAGATGTTAAGTCCCATAGTGCTTGGAGCCATTTGACTTTTTTCCTTCCTGTAAACCTTCTAAATGGGTTGTGGTCGGGAAATCTATGCTGGCCTGAAGCCTATGGGCTTTTGGCAGGTGTGCTCCACCAACCGCTGAAAGCACACTTTTGCAAAGTTTTGGCAGGAAATAGCATTTTGTAGACAGTAGTATTAGTGGCAGCAGGAAATAACCATCGAAAAATGACTGAACTCCTCTTCTGAGTTTTATTGGCTGAAAGGCATGGATGTTAAAACATATCTGCGAAGTGGATGCGTATGCGAGTGTACAGTGAGGCAACAAAAGTCACGGGATATCTCCTAATAACGTGTCGGACCTCATTTTTCACGGCGTAGTGGAGCAACTCGACGTGGCAGGGGTCAAGAAGTCGTTGGAAGTCCCCTGCGAAAATACTGAGCCATGTTGCCTCTACAGCCGTCCATTACTGCGGAAGTGTTGTCGGTGCAGGGTTTTGTGCCCGAACTGACCTCTCGACTATGCGCCATAAATGTTCGATGGGATTCATATCGCGCCAAATCATTTGCTAGAATTGTCCAGAATGTTCTTCAAACGAGTTCCGAACAATTGTGGCTCAGTAACATGGCGCACTGTCATCCATAAAAATTCCATCGTTCTTTGGGAACAAGAAGTCCATGAATGGCTGGAAGTCGTCAATCATCGGTTCAGCTGGACCAGAGTCCAGTCCATTCCACGTGAACACAGCACACACTACTATGTAGCCACCACCAGCTTCCACAATTCCTTATTGACTACCTGCCTCCATGGCTTATTGGTGTCTGCCCCACAGTCGGAGCCTACCATCAGGTCTTACCAACTGAATTTTGGACTCATCTGACCAAGCCACGGTTTTTCATTTCTCTGGGGTCCAACCAGTACGGTCACGAGACCCGGAGAGCACCACAGGTAATACCGTGCTGTTAATAAAGGTCTTGGGTCGGTTGTCTGCTGCCATAGCCCATTAAAGCCAAATTTCGCCGCACTGTCCCAACGGATACGTTCGTCGCACCTCTCACATTGACTTCTACGATTATTTCCCACAGTGTTGCTTGCCTGTTAGCTCTGACAACTCTACTCAAACGCCACTGTTCACGGTCGTTAAGTGAAGGCCGCCGGCCTCCGCTTTCTCCGTATGTGAGGAGTAATGCCTGACATTTGGTATTATCGGCACACACTTCACTCTGTGTAATAGTGAATTCCCGAACGATTACCGAAATGGAATGTCGCAAGCGCCTAGGTCCAGCGACTATTCCGCATTCGAAGTCTGTTAATCCCCATCGTGGGGCCATAATGACGTCGGAAAAATTTCACATGAATTACCTGATTACATGTGACAGCTCCACCAAGCCACTGCTCTTTTATACCTCATGTGCGCGATACTACCGCCATGTGTATATGTGCGTATCGCTATCCGTGGCTTTTGTCACCACAGTGTAGATCTTTTATTGAACGAAGATTTCTTAACCTACACAAATCTACTTCTGACTATTGCCTGTTGGCAGTGATGCCTTTTGAGGAATAATGTTTACTTCACCAGTTATAACAAATAAGAGGTGTCACCCCAAACACCCGGCGAAGTGATACGTCGGAAGAATAAATGTCGGTTATGGCCTTTCTGCGTAACGCTGTCCACAGCGTGATGGACAGAATCGACCTATATTGCGCAAACATGGCGCAAAGACTGCTTACAAACCGACCATCAAGGTGTCAGAGACTGCTTCAGATCGACAAAACGCAAGGAAGGGGGGGGGGGGGGGGGCGATTTCGGCCTTAGTGTATCAACCACTGTGTGAGACAGACCACGTAATGAAACAGACGGACCGAAGGTTATGAGAAGAGTTACGACGCCTGTTCGTTCATAAAAGACACTGAAAGTTATAAGCTTGAATGTAGTTTTAAATAGAAAGAAGACGGCTCCCAGGTAAACGGATCCTGCATTCCCGTGCTGCAGCGGACGACCGTTGCAGGTAAGAGGAGTAGAGACTGGGGTTTTTCTTCTTTTCCTTGTTCCTTTGTCTCGCATCGGCACGATTATTTATGGAGTTGGCACGGCTACTGTAAGAGGTGGTGGATGCCCCTCCTGTCGTGGAGCCATTAACCCCCGGGCTGTGATACGTGTACCCCAACTGTCTGCGCATAGTGTTATTCACGTGAGACAGGACTTGGGTACCAGCCCGGTACTCGCTAAGTGGGATGTGGGAAACCGCCTAGAAACAACGTCGCCGCTGACCGACACACTGACCCTCGTCGTTAATCTGGGGCCAACGCAGCTACCCGTCGGGGAAGAGGCGCTTTTAACATGCACTGGTACCTGTGTTTGCGAGGAACTCTCTGTAATAACCAAGCAAAGACCCTCAGGCGACGGCGCGGCAGGTGCAATATCCACCATCTTTGAAAATGTCAATGGCTCGTACTAGCAAAAATTCTAAAAAATCGTGATACTAACGTCGCCTGAGGACCCCGAGAAGGAAGCCAGCAAGCAACCGTCAATAAGTGGCCACGAAGGTCTCGATAGTTTTGTAAATCTGCCTCCGATACTTTCCCTGCCCTGGCGTTCGTCCGTAATCTTGCTTCCTGGACAAAATTCTGTCACTTGTTCCGCAACTTTATTTTTCTCAATTCTGATATAAAGGAAGTCGTTATCTTCCTTAAGTCTATACTCAAGCTATACACATATAAATTTTATCGAAGTAGGTTTGATATGACGCCAACGACGTTGCCGTAGTGGCAACACCGGTTCCCGTCAGATCACCGAAGTTAAGCGCTGTCGGGCTGGGCTAGCACTTGGATGGGTGACCATCCGGTCTGCGTAGCGCTGTTGGTAAGCGGGGTGCACTCAGTCCTTGTGAACCAAACTGAGGAGCTACTTGATGGAGAAGTAGAGGCTCCGGTCTCGGAAACTGAGACATGACCGGGAGAGCTGTGTGCTGACCACATGCTCCTCCATATCCTCATCCAGTGAAGCCTATGGGCTGAGGATGTCACGGCGGCCGGTCGGCACCGTTGGGCCTTCATGGCCTGTTTGGGAGGAGTTTAGTATTTTAGGTTTGATACGAACGGAACACACATACAGTTCAGTGTTAATGGGCCGTGATAATTGCGAGACATGCCTACGGCCCCACCAGCGCACTGACACGGACACAGGAATAAATCAGGCGGGGAAACGGCGCCGGCAGTCACGGGGCAGCGTCGCCTGTGACGTGTAGGGCACGCCTGTAAATCACGTCCGGCGTCGCGCGCGCTGCTGAGCAATGCGGCTTTTCCGTGCGGACGCGCCATAAGCCCGCCTCGGAACCGGTTTCACTTTCGGCACCCGCGTCAGCAAACCGGTCTCCCACAATCAGATCGGACTGCCTGCGTCCTGCCTCCACGTTCCTCTAAGTATCGCCCTTATCGAGAAATCGTGCTCAAATATCGTAACTCTCCAGCAAAATTCTCACGTCACATGCCGATAAGCAGTAATATACGTAGACACAGGAAGTGTCACGATACTTAACATCCTTAATAGAGAAAAACTAAAAAAAATTAACTGATACGTCACGCAATCTGATCAAACAAGCAGTAAATTAGCCAAATGTTTTAGGAATATTCGTTCCAATTAGGTACACCGCACGAACGCCAATTTTTCCAAGGCTTGCAGATTGTTTCCTTGATGACGACACAAACTTTTGGGGATTCTGGACAAGAGCAAATGTATGAATCTGACTTGAGTAATCCTCGCTAGGAAACGATTCAGTCCAAGAGCTGAAGCCAAAAGTGTCATGACTGAACTAACAAAAATATGGAGATACCAAAAACCAAATACAAAACGCAACACATTATCCTAGGGCGGTGCAGGAAAACCGTAGACATCAAAACAACCAACAGTCGTCTCGGGATTTACAAACGCAGGTCCTGTATGGTTTTCAAGGGCTTCTCGTACCATTATTCCCGCAAAATACTGGATGATGGAGGTGGATAGCGATCACGCGTGCTTCTCTCCACATCCGACCATAAAGGCTCAATAATTTTGAGGTATGGTGACTTTCGTGTCCAGAGGAAATGCGACAGTTCATCCTAGTTCACTGCACCAGTCCTAGAGGATGTGAGGCGTGCCGTCTTGAACACAGCACCAGCAAAGGAGAACGAACAAAATGGTCACGTAGTACGTCGCAACATTGCGACCTTACAGATTACCATGGGGACCATGAAATATCACTGTATGGCTGCCCAAATCACCACCGAAGCCCCCACCCCCTCTCTCCGCCCCATTAGCTGAGTGGTGAGCACGTCTAACTGCTACGCAGCAGCCCCAGGTTCGATTGGTTGCCGAGTCGGAGATTTTCTCCGCTCGGGAATACAATCAAATAATTTCATTCACCGAATCCCCGCCATGTTTCACTCTTGGAACGTAAACTCGGTTAGAAGTGTGAAGCAGGACTCATCCGACCGGATAACATTCTTCCACTGCTCCATACTCCAGGTTTTACGGCATCAGTACCACTTTACTGTTACGACATTTGCTTCACTGATTTGTGGTTTTGGAATACCAGATCTCTCTGCAGTTCCAGCCTTATGGAGTTGCCTTCGTGTTGTTTTGGTGCTGACAGAGGTCACGAGTGCGACATTCAATTTTGCAGTGACCTTTGCAGCTGCAGTCCTCTTGTTATCGTCACAGTCCTCTTCTATAATCCTCCATCACGATCACTCAGCACACACTTTCGTCCGCTTTGTGACTTGCTGGTTGACGTTTTTCCGCTTCTGCTGTATGCGGTAAAAATTTTCGACAACGATGCCTCCTGAAACACCAAACACTTCGGCTCCCTTGGTTACGGAAGCAGCCATCACCAAAGCACCAACAGTTTGCCCACGTTCTAATTCACTTAGCTTCATCACAATATACTTACAGCTACAGAAAACACTGTTCAGACCTCATACTGAAGAAACTGCGCAGGTGCCGTTCGTCGTCAGATACAACAGTTCAACCCGCAGGCTTGTCTTGCATCCGCTTTTATTTTAGAGCATGCATTTCTTGCGGTACTATTTTTGCGCCAACATCTGTACCTGTGTAAGGAGTGCGAGATATCAATAACTGTTGTTTTGTTTGTTTGTACGATGTAATAAAATAATTTATTATTTACGTAGTGATGAAAGCCCCCTGGGATTCCAAATGTTGAAATGCACCAAGGTTTCAGTGATTATCACATTGGTGTTCTGGGTAATGTTAGGGATATATTTCTTTACTGTACGTTCACTGCAATGTCTCTTACAGGCCAGAGCAAGCTAGCAATAGTACAAAACGCAAAACAGATTAAAATCAATAAAAATAGTTTCAAAAATGTTGGAAACAACAAATCACTTTCATGATAGGAAATATTGATATACCTGATGAAGTACTTGCACCAGAATGGGAAGGACGTGTGTCGGGAGAAGATAATTTGGGAGAGGAGAGGTCGAGTGGTTGTGGTAGTGTATAGTGTCGGATATCAGTGGAACAAGATGGTCGGTAGAAGTAACATAAAAAACATTCTATAACAAGAGATATTAACACCGAATTCATAGTCTTATGGGTATCTAGATCTATCGTCACGGTGGCATTTCATCCCTTCGAAAAAAAATGCAAAGACAGTGACATGTTAACGTATCTGTGTAACGCTTGAAGGAATATCTGCCAAAATTGTCAAATTTATCACTTGCTAACTGGAAAAATGCATTGTTACACTACGACACCCTTAGCAGGTTTGTGGCTGAAGGTTTGTGGCTGAAAAGGCATGACATAAAAGCATAAGTAAGTTTCAATCAAATTTATTATGTACATGACTCATTATTTGTACACAATATGGGCGTAAGGTACCCTACTACCGTTAGGGGTAAGCTGGATAGCAAATAAGCAAAAATGTAAAAGAAATTCCACAAAAATTAATTTTCACTACCCTAAAATACTTTTTCATTACCAAAAATGATACATTTTCAGTATCGGTAAAGTAAATTCCTAATTAAATACTGCGTAAGTTTTGCAATTCCTCGTTTATTCTATCCCATCTTGCAAGTCTAACTACTGATGCTTGTAGACGCCACTACATCGACGGTTGCACGTAGACTTTATGGCTACAGGCGAAATTTACTGTAGACGAGGCTACACAAGGTAGAAGGTTGTAGGTTGTGTTTGGTAGTTTATGATGTCAACCTTCAAGCACAGTTGGAGAATGCGTTCGTAGAATTGCTTAGTACTGCTCCCAATCACGAACAATTACATATTTTTCTAGATTATGTACTTGAAAACTATGTAAGTGACGATGCTAAATTTCCTCCTAATTTATTGGCCAGTATACCAACAGATGAAATCAGAACTACAAATGGTGTGGAGTCGTTTTACTGACATACAATTTTACAAATCCCATGCTTCAATCAACGAGTTTACGGAAGTTTTAAAGCAACGGCAACGTGAAACCTGTGTCTGCTCTAACACGGTGCATTATAAAATAAAAATAAATTGTCGTGACACTGAGAATCATCGTGTTGCTACTAAATTGTGAGACAAATATCAATGTGGTGAACTGTCGTTACTGGAGTGCGAAAAAGAGTTGCACATCCGTTTCAGGCTATCTCACTCTAGGAAAAGTGTTCAGCGGGGCAAGTAGTGTGTTGCGATGCCAGTTTTAAACGTAAGCCGTCGCACACTTTATATTTGCGGTTTTTGTTACTGACATTTTGCGGTTAAGGTGTAGGCAATTTAGCTGTAGTGAAAATAGGATATTTTGCGCTATGGCTAGGCTGTTTCAAGGAAATGGATTCCGCCGAAGGGACGGGGGTTACGGTGAGAAGCGGTAGCGTGTGAGAACGTCCAGAAACGACCTGTGGCATTTCTTCCCTTTAATTAGTTGAATAGGAACACTTCAAAAATATGACGCGCAGTCTGTTTCTTATCTGATTTCAAATTACTATAGATACCCATTCGTCTTACATTTTGAATGATCGTCAACAAGAGATGAGGTCAATCGCTTCAAGTGCGTGTGGATTAAAAATGAAAAGATCTATACTTATCACATATGTTGCACACTTACTAGCGGGATTGCCGAAGGAAAGAAAACGGAAACACTTACAATACTTTATTTCCCACGGTGCTTGATTAACCTTGGTCAGAATTAACTTTATGTCCAAAAGATAGCTGTCTTCCTTTAATTTTTTTTTACATGTGAATGTCTCTGCTTCGCATACACGTACCTTCTTATAAAGAAGAAGAGGCAGCACAACGCCTACCATGCACAGTTAGTGCTAAATAAGTAAATATAGAAAATAAACAAATAAAGTATCTAGTGCGGATTGATTACGCAGATAAACACTCCTGTGATTTCGAAAGTTACGAGAAACGATCGAGGTATCATGATAAATTTAAAAAAAAAAAGTTATATTATCACAGATGAAAAATTTCAGGAACATTAGTTCTTTTGCAGATGCAGTTACAGAAGAACGCAGTATAGCACTCTTTGTTAGAGGAGGGCATGCGAGACTCACGACCAGCATCCGGCGAGCGCCCCTTCTCCCGTTTCAGCTGTAAGGGTGCGTGGGAGGATCAAAGAGGCTGTGCGGCCGGCTTACCTGCAACAGAAAGACAGACAACGTCATCACAGGCCCCGATGTAATACACCCACCCCACAAAACACACGGGTTAAGAGGAGACGACCGACTCACCCTTCTCCTCCTTCCTCAATATCCCCCCAAGGGCATATCCGGTCTCTGTTCCAAGATGTTTAGCGCATAGTATTACGTCTTCCTGTTCCGCTGAGAAGTAGATGCTCCTTTGTCGAGACTACTTAGCTGATAAACTGAAGAGTTTCAGTTTTTTTCTTGTTTTATGTATCTGTGGACGGACTGGTCCAGGGTTCAGTTTTGGGGGGAGGGGAGGAAAGAGGGAGGGGGAGAGCGTGTGTTTAATTTTCTACTGAGTCTCCCCCAACCCCATCCATGTAAATTTCATTATTACTGCCGATCATTCACATATTACAGGTGATTACATAAATGGTTCAAATGGTTCTAAGCACTAGGTCATCAGTCCCCTAGAACTTAGAACTACACTACTGGCCATTAAAATTGCTACACCAAGAAGAAATGTAAATGATAAACGGGTATTCATTGGACAAATATATTAATTATACTAGAACTATCAAGTGATTACATTTTCACGCAATTTGGGTGCATACATCCTGAGACATCAGTACCCACCTCTGGCCGTAATAACGGCCTTGAAACGACTGGGCATTGATTCAAACAGAGCTTGGATGGCGTGTACAGGTACAGATGCCCACGCAGCTTCAACACGATACCACAGTTCGACAAGAGTAGTGACTGGAGTATTGTGACGAGCCAGTTGCTCGGCCACCATTGACCAGACGTTTTCAGTTGGTGAGAGATCTGGAGAATGTGCTGGCTTGGGCAGCAGTCGAATATTTTCTGTATCCAGGACGGTCAGTACAGGACCTGCATCATGCGGTAGCGCATTATCCTGCTGAAATGTAGGGTTTCGCAGGAATCGAATGAAGGGTAGAGACACGGGTCGTAACACATCTGAAGTGTAACAGTCTACTGTTCAAAGTGCCCTCAGTGCGAACAAGAGGTGACCGAGACGTGTAACCAATGGCACACCAAATCATCACGCCGGGTGATACGCCAGTATGGCGATGACGAATACACGCTTCCAATGTGCGTGCACCGCGATATCGCCAAACTCGGATGCAACCATCATGCTGCTGTAGACATAACCAAGATTCATCCGAAAAAAATAAAATTTTGCCGCCGGCCGGAGTGGTCGAGCGGTTCTAGGCGCTACAGTCTGGAACAGCGCGACCGCTACGGTCGCAGGTTCGAATCCTGTCTCGGGCATGGATATGTGTGATGTCCTTAGGTTAGTTAGGTTTAAGTAATTCTAAGTTCTAGGGGGCTGATGACCTGAGAAGTTAAGTCCCATAGTGCTCAGAGCCATTTGAAACATTTTTGACATTTTGCCATTCGTGCACCCAGGTTCGTCGTTGAGTACACCATCGCAGGCGCTCCTGTCTCTGATGCAGCGTCAAGGGTAACCGCAGCCATTGTCTCCGAGATGATAGTCTATGCTGCTGCAAACGTCGTCGAACTGTTCGTGCAGATGGTTGTTGTCTTGCAAACGTCCTCATCTGTTGACTCAGGGATCGAGACATGGCTGCACGATCCGTTACAGCCATGCGGATAAGATGCCTGTCATCTCGACTGCTAGTGATACGAACCGTTGGGATCCAGCATGGCGTTCCGTATTACCCTCCTGTACCCACCGATTCCATATTCTGTTAACAGTCATTGGATCTCGACCAACGCAATGTCGCGATACGATAAACCGCAATTGCGACAGGCTACAATCCGACCTTTATCAAAGTCGGAAACGTGATGGTACGCATTTCTCCTCCTTACACGAGGCATCCCAACAACGTTTCACAAGGCAACGCCGGTCAACTGCTGCTTGTGTATGTGAAATCGGTTGGAAACGTTCATCATGTCAGCACATTGTAGGTGTCGCCACCGGTGCCAACCTTGTGAGAATGCTCTGAAAAGCTAATCATTTGCTTATCACAGCATCTTCTTCCTGTCAGTTAAATTTCGCGACTGTAGCACATCATGTTCATGGTGTAGCAATTTTAATATCCAGTAGTGTACTTAAGCCTAACTAACCTAAGGACATCACACACATCCATGCCCGACACAGGATTGGAACCTACGACCATAGCAGCAGCGCGGTTCCGGATTGAAGCGCCTAGAACTTTTCGGCCACTGCGGCCGGCAAGTGATTACAATTTTAATAATAAGAACACTAAAGACAAAGCTAAATAATTCGGTGACGCAAGCCCGTGACTGAGCTTTTGGCTGACTGCAGGTAGAGTACTGCCTTTCTTCGCTGTGGCATTAGGGCGTGTCGAGCCCAGTATTCCGTTCGTCTTTTACCCAGCCAGGAAAAATCTCCTTCGTTACTTATTTGATAGCAGGCTGAGTAGGTCTGCCGACAGAAGAGACTGAAAAGAGGAAAAATTCCCGCCTCGCTCTGGAATTGAACTCGGGACCTTCAGTGCAGGAGTGTAGTGCTCTACCCACCTGACCAGCACAACCACAAATAACAACAAAACGTAAATCGTTTCTGGACTGTGCAGCTAGTCCTGGCGGAATGGTTCAAATGGCTCTGAGCACTATGGGACTCAACTGCTGTGGTTATCAGTCCCCTAGAACTTAGAACTACTTAAACCTAACTAACCTAAGGAGATGACACACACCCATGCCCGAGGCAGGATTCGAACCTGCAACCGTAGCAGTCGCACGGCTCCGGACTGCGCGCCTAGAACCGCGAGACCACCGCGGCTGGCCGTCCTGGCGGAAGTTCGAGTCCTCTCTCGGGCATGGGTATGTGTATTTGTCCTTAGGATAATTTAGGTTAAGTAGTGTGTAAGCTTAGAGACTGATGACCTTATCAGTTAAGTCCCATAAGATGTTACACACATTTGAACATTTGTAAAACGTTTCAATATAATAATTTGTTTTCATCAGTACCTGATGCAACACTTTTCGAAAGAAGAATGGAATAATTCTTCTTTCTCGTAATTCCTCCTTGCTAATTCTTATTACCGACCGTTCACTGATTTGTAGAGCAGCTGCAGTTCGTCGCACTTTCACTTACTGCCAGAGGAGCGTATTTCTCACGCGTGTTTGTGTCGGACTTCACGTCGACACTATAAGCCACAGTTTATTCAATGGCGCTGGCATCACGATGCGGTGTCGCAATCTGCGCGCTCGCAGACTGCTGTGTCCATACAGCGCGACCACGCTGGCTGCATTCGCGCAAGTCGAACACCGTCTCTGGGTAAGCTGTCATCCAGACGAGCCGCTGCTCCAAAAGCATAGCGCAACAAACGCAGCCGGATGAAGGCAGCATTATGATATGGGGAAAATTCATCTAGGTATCCAGGGAATCTGCAGTATTATGCAGATTTTATGAAAGGGTCGGAACTGAAACTTCTTTATGGCTGCTTACAAGTCACCGTTTGTCTTTCACGATATTAAAAATTCTCCGCATCCCTAGGTCCAGCCCCCCCCCCCCCCCACCCTTCCTTTCCACCTTTCGTCAGATGTTCAAATGTGTGTGAAATCTTGTGGGACTTAACTGCTAACGTCATCAGTCCCCAAGCTTACACATTACTTAACCTACATTACCCTAAGGACAAACATACACACCCATCACTGAGGAAGGACTCCAACCTCCGCCGGGACCAGCCGCACAGTCCATGACTGCAGCGCCTAAGACCGCTCGGCTAATCCCGCGCGGCCACCTTTCGTCAGGTGGATAACTGTCCTTGTCACAAAACCAGGATCACGCTACTGTGATTTGAGGAGCGACCAAATTTGTCTTATCTGAACCCAATGGAACACTCCCGAACGCTCTAAGGCACTAGCTGTGTGACCACAAACCACCGCCCTTTAATTTAAGGGCACGACAGTCCAATGTAAATTCCTGTCTGCTGACAGGCAGCGATGTGGACTGGTCGCAGAAGCAATACGTCACTGAGAGCGTGACACTGTTGCTCGCCACTGTGTTGATACTTCGCTACGCTGTGCTATGTAAAGCACAGTACCAGCGAGTCCTCGATGAGTTGTTGCAGTCAGAGATTAGAGTGACTGTCGGCTCCTCGTGCCTCACAATGTGTGATAAAAGTAGTCGATAAAAGAGTTCACAGATGCTGCACAGTTCTAGGAAACTTTCAAAACCAGTCGGGCACGGTATGATTACACGCAATCAGTTGTCTGAGTCGTGTGTTCCTTCAGGGAATATTTTAGGAGAAGAATGCAGGGCGCCTTTGCTCGTTTGCAGAAGGTGATGGACCGAACTGCAACTGCTTTACAAATCAGTGACAATACGTAATCAGAATTAGCAAGGAGAAATTCACGAAGTAAAATTAAGAGGTCATCCAAATTAGTGACGCCTCGAGAGCAGTGTCAGAAATCTTGACTCTTTTCAGAAAGATACGATACGTCTTGAAATATAAGCGTACGGCTCAATGAAGGAGCATCCGACACTTACACACTACCCTTTTAGCACCTGACCTGTTTCAAGGTAGTAAATCGTCCTTTCTGTCAGCTGTTGAAAAGTTAGGGTACCGCTGTAAATCCATTTGTTATTAATGAAACGCCAAGATATTACGTCCTGTCGCTGCCGTTTTCTTAGCGAATTAGTATGCTACAAATTTTGACGATGTCGATTGTCTTGGTGAAATATGGATGAATGCGGGACATAGGTTTAAAAAAAGGTTGACGGCTGATACCATCTGTACCATTCGGTTGTTTGTGGTCACACAGCTGGTGCCTTAGAGCATCCGGGAGTGTTCGATTGGGTTCAGTACCGAATTGTACTGAGCGTTATGTACAAGACAACCGTCCTCAAAGGCAATGAGGGAGAAGACATTATTTGCTGGCTAGAGGAGCGGTTGACAGTAATCTCAAAAACGCATATTTATTAGAAATTGCGTCGCAACACAAGCCAAAGCATCCATTTTATCTTGCGGATGAAATAAAAAGGAAATATGGACATAAAATTCTCAGACTACTTCCCTACCATTGCAAATTCAGGGCAACAGAACTGTTTTGGGTTCAGGTCCAACGATTTATTGCTGCAGATGATAGAAATTGACGGTGACTGAAGCGGGACAGCTATCGAAGGAAGCAGCTGAATATGAAACAAATTATGCGGGAAGAATGGAATAAGGGTGGCACGTTAGAACGCTGCAGACAAAAGTGTAGACATCAAGATGTTAATAGTGTAGTGGTTTTACAGAGGTGTTGCGATAAGAAGGAAATTTTTCTTGATACAAAAATTTCACCTTTGTCGACATGTTAGTCAAAACCAGCCCCAATTAAATCTGCGGTAAACTTTAGACGTACTTAGAAATGCTGCTGTGAGAGATAGGTGAGTTTCAGAATTTTAGGTATTTTTTTTTCTAGGGAACAGAGTATTTATACTTCAAACGTGTTGCGAATTAAATATTAACATAACTGCATAAAAACTCCGTTCCCATAAGCTCATGCACAGAAAACTGGAAGCAGTGTGCGACTTTGTAAAGAGTCGTTGACTAGCGAGGTACTTTCATAATCAGAAATGCACTGTCGTTAGTGAAATTGTTTTTTACGTATGACGTGACAAGTTTGAAACTGTTTATCTTCATGAACAAGAAAATGTTTCGAAAAAAAAAGCGCTCTGGCCATAATTAAAATTAAGGACATATTTTTGATATGCTTAGCGGACACTTTATATGTTTATACTGTATGTGAATTTAAGATATATTACTTGGGTTCTATCAGGGATGGAGGCTTTAAATAAAAATTTATGGAGAGTGATACGCTGTGGCGGCTGCTTGCAGACAAACCTGATTATCACAATGTCTCATCTTTGAACTTCAAACGTTAGGTGCACACTAGTTTAAATCAGACTATATTAATCCATTCATAGATACACTATGTTACCAAAAGTATCAGGACACGTGGATGAAAATGACTTACAAATTCGTGGCCCCTCCATCGTTAATGCTGGAATTGAGTATGGTGTTGGCCCACCCTTAGCCTTGATGACAGCTTCCACTCTCGCAGGCATGCGTCGAATCAGGTGCTCCAAGGTTTCTTGGGGAATGGCAGCCCATTCTTCACGGAGTGCTGCACTGAGGAGAGGTATCGATGTCGGGCGATGAGGCCTGGCACGAAGTCGCCTTTCCAAAACATTCCAAAGGTGATATATAGGATTCAGGTCAGGACTCCGTGCAGGCCAATCCATAAGGGGATGGTATTGTGTGACCATTCCGCCACAGGTACTCGATCGTGTTGAGAGATGCAATCCCCATCTCCGAATTGCTCTTCAACAGTGGGAAGCAAGAAGGTGCTTAAAACATCAATGTAGGCCTGTGCTGTGATCCACGCAAAACAACAAGGAAAACAAGACCATATCATAACACCACCGCCTCCGAATTTTACTGTTGGCACTACACACGCTGGCAAATGACGTTCACCGGGCATTCGCCGTACCCACACGCTGCCTTTGGATCGCCACATTATGTTCTGTGATTTGTCACTTCACAAAATGTTTTCCCACTGTTCAGTCGTCCAATGTTTACGCTCCTTACACCAAGTGAGGCGTCGTTTGGCATTTACCGTGGTGATGTGTGGCTTATGAACAGCCATTCGACCATGAAACCCAAGTTTTCTCACCTCCCGTCTAACTGTCATAATATTTGCAGTGTATCCTGATGCAGTCTGGAATTCTTGTGTGATAGTCTGGATAGATGCCTGCCTATTACACATTACGACCCTCTTCAATTGTCGTCGGTCTCTGTCAGTCAACAGACAAGGTCGTCCTGTACGTTGACACCCAGTCACCTGAGCACTTTCGAAGTCCGTGAATTCAGCGGAGCTCCCCATTCTCCTCTCTCACGATGTCTAGTGACTACTGAGGTCGCTGATAAGGAGTATCTGGCAGTAGGTGGCAGCACATTGCACTTAATATGAAAAACGTATGTTTTTGTTGGTGTCCGGATCTTTTGATCACATAGTGTATGAAGTCTATGACTAACTGAAGATTTAGTAGTGTACCGTGTAAACATCTGAAGTAAATGACTTCTGGCCACGGCTAGTAGTGACTGAGGAAACTCTGATTGCACAACGATACGTCACAAATATCCTGTTTTTCTCATGTGTTGCCTCTCACACGACAGAATAGTAGTGCCAGTTTTCAATATGACAGTGTTCGTCCACACATGGCAAGTCTCTATGAAAGCCTACGTGACGTAGAGATACTCTTGAGGCCAGCAAGGACCGTAGATCTATCCCCGTTTGTGGGAGCAGCTCGGATGCCAACTCCGTCCCAGTGCCACTATCTAGAATACCAAGGACCTGCTACAACAGTTGTGGACCATCTTTGCCTCAGGCGACGATACACCGGCTTTATGACACCCTTTCCGAGCGAATCAATGAATGCATCCAGGCCATAAAGGGTGCAACGTCATACTGAGAAGTGGGCTCATCCTATCAAGTTCTTAAACAAATCTGACTTGATTTTGTAATCACTAATGTAACTTCACACACCGTCTTAAAACTGTGGAGTGTTGTTTCGTTTCCTCTTCTCCTTCTTCGTGCTTCATTTGGTTTATTGCCAGGTGGTATATTTTGTAGGTTGCACGTTTTGTATCAGTTTCGAATACGATATTTTCTGACGGTGCACAAGTACACGTCGATGGCGCCCAGAATGAATTTTCGGCCAGAAGCGGAGTCTGTGCTGATTTGAAAGTTCCTGGTAGATTAAACCTGTTTACGGGGCTGGCACTCGTACCTGAGACCTTTGCCTTTCGCGGGCAGCTGCTCAGTTGAGCTTTCCAGCCACTCCTCTCGACTCAATCTCACTGTCTTATTTCTGACAGTTCCTCTCTCCTGTATTTCAAACCTCACGGACGGCAAGATCCACTCGCCAAGACCATGCACTAATATACCATAGCAAGTTTAGTATGGGAGGGGTCTCTTCTGTTGGCCGGCCGGAGTGGCCGTGCGGTTGTGGGGGCTACAGTCTGGAGCCGAGCGACCGCTACGGTCGCAGGTTCGAATCCTGCCTCGGGCATGGATTTGTGTAATGTCCTTAGGTTAGTTAGGTTTAATTAGTTCTAAGTTCTAGGCGACTGATGACCTCAGAAGTTAAGTCGCATAGTGCTCAGAGCCATTTTAACCATTTTTTCTCTTCTGTTTTTTTGTCATGCTTTGCATAATTTTTCTATATCGATAATTGCTGAGCAGAAAACCTTGTTTTAGCATAAGCATTATTACGCCTTGAGTGTTGTTGCAGCTAACCAAGATAAGATACTCTAAGAGTAGCTTTCCCACTGTCTTCGTATTAACAGCAGCCATTCCTTATTACATGGTAAAAATCTTCCAACGTACGAATGTATTAGAAGCTGCCATTGTAGGCGTTGTAATCTGAATGTTACAATCGCAACAAATCCTTCATAGTTCAACAATTAAATAGTTTTAGTACAATCCTGCAAAATGCGGTTTTGTTATCAGTTGCTAAAGCCAGTCCTTACTCTCGGGAGGTGCTGCGCAGATTGCAGAACCGCAGGGGCTGTAGTCACCTTCTTCGCTCACTGCTATGATACTGATATCCCTCTCATCCTGTTGTCCTAGTCGACTGTTCGTGGGAAATGAGTCTACCTCAGTGTCCGTGGTATTTCACTTCTGTGCTGAGTCCCGCCTCTCACCCGTGATCCATTTCGTTGCCACGTCAATATTACATGTGTTGTGGAAACTATCTGCTGTGCAGTGTGACAGCTTAACAGCGAAATCGAGTTTTCGAGGAACCATCATATTTATGAAAAAAATCGAAGTATAATAACAGAATGGAGGAATGGGTAATGATGATAGAATTTATTAATGATCAAAGCATAAATCATAGCAAATGTTCTTGACAAACGACGTATGGCAAGTGCTAAAAGAGTAGGAAAAGTGTCGTCCAAACATTTCACAATTTCTGCATTTATCTGCTCGGTAAAATATCTACTTACAGTCACTTCAAACACACTGAAACTATTCTTGTCGTTAAACAGATCAGACGTTTTCACTGTTCAAACAGTTTTCATTTAAAAAGTTTATCTATTTAGTTATGCATAGACTTTTTCTTTTGTCTGTATTTTGTAAAACGTAGATACCTTTTCCCTTTCAGATATTTCGTCCCTTTTGTGGGAGACCACTGAAAAATACCAGGTTAACGTGCTTTCTTTGCAATGTTCCACCAAAACGAAGGAAATAATAGATTAGAAGATTAAGAACATACAAAATTACAAAATCTAGTACTATAACATAAGTAAGCTCAGCAAAAGTAGCTTAACTTAATATGTCAGGCGACACCACATTCTCCTGTTTCTGCACATGCGCAGTCTATAGCATGCTCAGTCAATCAAAGACGTGACACTCCCATTGACAATGTGGATGGCGGCTGATTTACGCACAAGCGCGTGACGTACGCTCACAAAAAATAGTTGATTTTCGACCGAATGTTTCTCGTATAAAACGGCATTCACTGAGTGTTCAGCGTCCACACCGGGATCAAATTCTCAACGAATCAGTTAGATACCGCGGTACGGTCACTTTAGGGCTTCCATAACTTCTGTAAGGATTCCAGATTAGTTTCGGGGCAAAGCCCGACTCAAACAGACTTTCGATGAGTGTAGTAGTGTGAGCTTGCAACAGAAAGTTAACGACAAAAGCTACTTAGTTACAGGGGAAAATATTTTATCTTGCAATATTTTTCAGTCTGTCGCCTGTAGCCAGCTTTGCAATAGATGTTTGATATATTTTCTTATTCCATTGTTTAGTGATAATATTCACTTTTCATGTACTGCAGTCCTTTTCTTAAAGTACAAAAAATATTCCAGAAAAGTAAAATTTTTCCAAATTTGTAAAAGTGTTCAAAGTTACAATATGGTGATATACATAGCTACAAACAATCGATTGAAGATTGAAGGAGTTGCAATAGAGGAAATCTTGTCAGTACTGTATTTAATTGACTACCTGTTACTCTATTATTCGACGAGATCCCAATAATCAGTAAGTGACATACAATTAAGAAGAAGTATTGTCGAAGACCATTTACAGGTTAAATACTTTTGAAAAAGGATCTACCGCAAAATAAAACAATTGCTGTGGTCAGGACAGCTAAAATTGTTAAAACACTAAAGAAACTCAGTTCATTTGCAGATACCACATGCGCCATGATAGAAGACCTTCTGCCATTTCATGGTACAACATGGCGCACGACTGACGAAGACCACACTTTATGCTGAAAGTTATGAAAATTTATTATTTTACTCAGCACGAAATTCTATAACTAAATAATTAATGATATCTTCAAAATAGCTTTTATACTGCATTTAAATATGTAGAACTAAACATATGAAAAAATCCCAAACAAAACACAACCTCATATCTCAAGTAACAAGAAAAAAAAACAAAAAATGCCGGAAACTGCGTATGGCTATCTCTAGTGCACATACCATCTTCTAATCTCGAGCAGGCCGCGGTGGTCTAGGCGCTCAGTCCGGAACTGCGCGACTGCTACGGTCGCAGGTTCGAATCCTGCCTCGGGCATGGATGTGTGTGATGTCCTTAGGTAAGTTAGGTTTAAGTAGTTCTAAGTTCTAGGGGACTGATGACCACAGATGTTAAGTCCCATAGTGCTCAGTGCCATTTGAACCATTTTTTCTAATCTTGAAATCGGCTACTGGACGGAAACAGCGAGCAGGAAAAATCCGGCGTTGCTAGTCAAATTACCCTCCACGTCAATACTCCCTGCACAAAACCGCACTGTTGTTTCATAAGTAACTGAGCATACTTCACGCTATCGGACAGCTATGCCTATCTTCAGTATTCATCAGCATTAATGAATGTCAATAAAAAAATAAAATCAATAAAACTGAATAATAATGGTTTTCTATAGATGAGGAATTTCGAAGTATAACATTGAAAGTCCTAGAAGTGACGCTGTGTAGATAACGGTAGATGGTGACAGGAAACCATGTCTGTAGCATACAGTTTTCACATGGTACGCTTGCCTTGTTGAATTACAAGAAGAGATAGAAAATTTAAAAAGACAGCTGCACGATTCCTCAGTTGTCTACTTAGTGACTAGAGAGTGTCAGAGATGCAGAGATGCATCGATGAGCCAGGTAATTATGACGCTACCCACTGGGAGAGCGGCCTTCCATGGGACTAAGGTAGTCATTCAAGACAGCGCGACAGCAGTGGGTTACGTGAACTTTATTGCGGACAACCGTTAGCTCTTCATGTATGATCTCCACCCCAACGGCGATGCAATGTTCCAGCAAAGACAGCAAGAATGGTTTAGGAGCATGACAGAGAATTCAAGTAGTCGTCTTGGTCACCAGATTCGCCTGATCTCAACCCAATGGAACACATCTGGAACGCTACGGGGCGCCAGCAGCACGCCAACAAAACGACTGGCCAGTAATTCGCAGAAATTGTGTGACCTGTGTGCAGACTCCTAGTGCCGTATGTCTCCGGAAATCTACCACGGACTTGTCGAATCCGTGCCACACATAATCGCCATTTTATCTGCGTCGCAACTGTGGACCAGCATGCCATTAATCATGAAATGTATTTGCAGTTGCGAATATGAACCAGCACCAGCCACAAATGGAATGACGAGACTAAAAATTCGTTGTCCATGTGTCGTACCTGTACTCGTACAACTACGAGAATGCACATCCATAGGAACACTTAGAGAGCCTATACAGGGAGAGAGTGGCCAATCGGCCCGTGGCCGCCATGTTTTTACGAGATCGCGTGCTGGACGTGCAACTAGGTAGCGACGCAAACAGAAAGCTAGCGACTTCACGAGTAAAATAAGGCACGTGTTTGACGCATGAGACCGAAGCAGACCTTCTAGCTTAATACTCGGTACATGATTCAAATAAATTCCATTCGTCTATGTTTATAAAGGTCTAATCAATTTGTGAACAAATGGAAGTGTCGTGAAGCAGTGTCTATGTCTGCCGTATTTCAACAGCTGTATTTTATGATGCTATAAAAACATTGACAACTGATTAATAAGAAAAAGAAATTTAATTTAATGTATCTCAGAGTACATGATGCTATTTCAGATTTTTACTTGCAGATATTCATCGCTGAAATTGGTAAACTCTTGTCTCTTTACGCCCACACATAATGCATTTTAAGTGTGTGTCGATCTTATAACATTTTCGTATGTTGGCAAAACGTTTCATTATGTTCACACTTTTAGGAACTCTATACCACAGAAAATTGGAAAAATGTCAGTACTTAGGTACTGAAACAGCAGAAAGTAATTCAAAATAGGTAACACGATAGTTATTATTTACAGGAAGCCAAGACTACAGAGCCAAGTGCGAGTCGCCAGTCGAAAGTACGTAGACTTACGGTTCCGCATACATCTTAAAACACATAGTGGAGCATGAATTGCCACTCAAGAACCATTAAAAGTCTAGAAAATAAAGTTTAAAAAAATAATAAGAAACTCATGCAGAACTAAAGAATAAGAGGACAGCAATATGGCTAATTATGCAACTTTGCTATTCTAATGAGCAAGTATCTCTATGCACATCTATGGATATTTGCGTGTATTTTACTCTATAATGTTGCATTTCAAAATGCTTATAATTATTATTACAATTAAAAAGAAACTGAACTACTTACAGGCCAGTGCATTTTATTGCCAATATAGAAAGGCACCATTTAAATAAATAGCCTGTGAACCTTCCAAGTAAAACAAAATGTTATTGTTTGGGCCTTACTAACGGCGTATCACAGGAGAAAATTACTTACTTCACACAGAAAGGAATAATTTGTTGGTTTCCATAACTCGCCTCTACGATATCCGCCTTCTCGGTTGACTTTCACTGCACACTGTTTACGTCTTTCTTCATTACTTGGGAAAACGAGCATCAGATATGCTTTTCACTTAGGTTTTTGCACCCAACAGCGGAGCAACGAGGCATTCCACTTGATTGTCCTTGATGATTTTTTAATTCACATTATTAGTGACACTCAGTAAATCACTAAAATAAAAATTTTGCCTCTAAAATTGCTGTGAAGTTATAAAAGTATCTTCATAGATCCGACCAACAGAGTGACTGTTAGGTAATTTACGTAAATAGAATCGACAGAGGACATGGAAAAATCCTTCAATACCTACCGTATTACAACTTGTACATAATTGTACAATGGAACTTGCGTTCGACGCGTTGAAGAGAACCAATAGTACAGAATCTTTTCTTCCCCTTTATCTATTTATACACGTACCAAGTCATCGTCAGTTTGTTAAAAACATGGTGTCCTCGGCTCTGAGCCATTCAGCTACGCTATCACCATTGGCCACTCTCTCCCTCAATATAGGCTCTCTAGGAACACTGAATCGTATTTCTTCACAACACATGCACTGCAATTTCGTATTAATAGGCCGATACCTGGCCAGAGACTTATAAATAAAATGTCGTCCCTGTACGGGAATAACATTAATGGTACACAGGAGTACGGGTATGACACATGGACTTCAACCTATTGAAGTCTCGGCCTGGGCCTGAGTCGTGCTCGGATAGCTGAAGCGGTTATGGTGACCGGTAGGGTACACAGGAGTACAGGTATGACACATGCTTGTCGACTTATTGAAGTCTCGGCCTGGGCCTGAGTCGCGCTCGGATAGCTGAAGTGGTTATGGTGACCGCTAGGGTACACAGGAGTACGGGTATGACACATGGACGTCGACCTATTGAAGTCTCGGCCTGGGCCTGAGTCGTGCTCGGATAGCTGAAGCGGTTATGGTGGCCGCTATCGTACACAGGAGTACGGGTATGACACATGGACGTCGACCTATTGAAGTCTCGGCCTGGGCCTGAGTCGTGCTCGGATAGCTGAAGCGGTTATGGTGGCCGCTATCGTACACAGGAGTACGGGTATGACACATGGACGTCGACCTATTGAAGTCTCGGCCTGGGCCTGAGTCGTGCTCGGATAGCTGAAGCGGTTATGGTGGCCGCTATCGTACACAGGAGTACGGGTATGACACATGGACGTCGACCTATTGAAGTCTCGGCCTGGGCCTGAGTCGTGCTCGGATAGCTGAAGCGGTTATGGTGGCCGCTATCGTACACAGGAGTACGGGTATGACACATGGACGTCGACCTATTGAAGTCTCGGCCTGGGCCTGAGTCGCGCTCGGATAGCTGAAGCGGTTATGGTGACCGCTAGGGTACACAGGAGTACGGGTATGACACATGGACTTCAACCTATTGAAGTCTCGGCCTGGGCCTGAGTCGCGCTCGGGTAGCTGAAGCGGTTATGGTGACCGCTAGCGTACAGAGGGAAATGCGGGCTCGAGTCCCTGTTCGGTTCAAATTTTCACTGTCGTCATTCCATTATACGACAGGAAGTTGTTAATATTCGCAACTGCGAATACACTTCATGCCTTTTGTAGGAACTGTAGCCTCCGCAGTGCCTGTTCCTTCCATCATGCATGCATATCCGAAGGAATATTGCACCGTACTTCTTCACAACGCGGGCACTGCATTTTCGTATTTGTTATTAGGCAAACGGACATAGTTTTTTTTTGGCTCATTATTTTACATTCAATAAACTGCAAACGGAGGCGTTATTAGAAAGACGTTCTCCATTGCGCTGAGCCTTACGCACAGAATTCCGAGAGCCTACTTTCCGATACGACTCAAGAAATATTCTACTTTAGCCAATATGAATCTTGCATAATGAATATTACGCTAAATTAGAGACATTCTGGCTCATTTAGAGCTACACCGTAAATCTTGGCTCTTGGAATGGAGTAGGAAAGGGCCAAATTGTACTAGTACACAGTGGAGCCTCCACTACACACCGTACGATAGGTTGAGAAGCACAGGGTGGGAGATACGTGCGCACGAACAAACTAGTAAACTATGCATTACAGTCTCCTACGTCTAAACAGTAAAAAACGACTGAAAGAAAGTCTGGATTGATTCCAAGAATCCGAGCGAGGTGGTCTCGTATTCAGAAGGATGATGTTTCAAATCCTCCTCCGGCCATCCAGATTTAGAGTTTCCGTGCCTTCCACAAATCACTTAAGGGAAATGCCCGTATGGTCCCGTTGAAAGTGCGCGCGGAATTTCTTGCCGTATCCTTCTGCAATCCGGGCTTGAGCTGTGCCTTTGAAAACCTCGTAGTCGCACGACCTTAAACCCTAACTTCTTCCTTTCACATTCAAATAATTTAGATTCCAACAAAAATGTTTGGAAAATGTAAAGTTGAATTTTAATACTGGGGATAAAAGAAAAAGACGGATGAATAATCTAGAACACGTACAAAACCCAGTTAGGAGTAATAAAAGTAGAAGGTCAACAATTGCAAGTTCGTGATAAGAGGGTTGCTACTTATCACCACTGGTCTTCAATATATAAGTCGAAGAAATTGCCGTTTAATGAAAAAAAAGAGCTTACGGCGTATCGGAGCAGACCAGCGAATGGATTCAAGACTTTTTGCAGATAGAACTCAACACGTCGCTCTTAACGGAACTAAACGACAGATGTAAAGGTAATATCCGGACTACCACAGCGTAGCGTGATAGGACCGTTGCTGTTCACAATATATATAAATGATCTAGTAGAAAGCGTCGGATGCTCTTTAAGGCTATTCGCAGATGTTGCAGTTGTTCATACCAAAGTAGCGACTCCAGAAGATAGTAAGAATTAGCAGAACGACTTGCAGAGAACTGATGAATGGTGGCGATTCTGGCATTTGGTTCTGGACGTAAATAAATGTAACATATTGCGCATACATAGGAAAATAAATCCACAACTGCACAGCTATACTATTGATGACAAAGAGCTGGAGACAGCGTCTGCCGTAAAATATCTAGCAGTGACTGTCCAGAGCGACCTTAAGTGGAATGACCATATAAAAGAGACAGTGCGAAAAGGAGACGCAAGAGTCAGATTCATCGCATGAATCTTAAGGAAATGTAACTCATCCACGAAAGAATTGGCTTATAAGGCGCTTGTTCACCTGATTCTTGAGTATTGTCCATCTATCTGGGATCCGTATCAGGTAGGACTAAAAGAGGAGATACAGAAGATCTAACGAAGAGCTGTAAGTTTCCTCACGGGATCGTTTAGCTGGCGAGAGAGCGTTACGAAGATGCTAAACAAACTCCACTGGCAAACGTTACAAGAGAGACGTTGTGCATTACAGAGAGATTTACTATTGAAATTTCGGGACAGCACTTTTCCGGAGGAGTTAGACAACATATTACTTCCCCCCGCCATCTCGCGTATTGACTACGAGGAGAAAATTCGAGAAATTAGAGCCAATACAGAGGCTTACCGACAATCACTCTTCCCATGCACTATTCGCGATTGGAACAGGGTTGGAGGGATCATATAGTGGTACCAAAAGTATCCTCCGCCACTCACCATTAGGTGGCTTGCGGGGTGTGATGTAGATTTAGATGTAGATTGTTGCTTATCACTACTGTTGTTCGTCATGTAAATCGAATGAACAATGAAGAAACCGAAAGAAAATTTGGAAAGAATGATGTCAATTCAAAGGGAACAGTCACCAATCATAATATTCCCAAAAGACGTACCGCGACTTGCCAAAAATCGAAATTAGGTAGATACCCAATAGAAAGAGTTTTCCTATGTAGAAAGCACATTTGCAGAGAATAGGAGAAACAAACAAGACATCTGAAGTAGACAGCCATGGGACAAGAAAGCTTTCTACAGAAAAAGACGTTATTGATATCGCAAATTGTATGGAACCGAGGCAGACGTATACGTTTGGAGCAGGGTATTATATAGAAGTGGAACTTTGACCACCCACCGATGCTAAGGGTGGGTTTGGGGTCGGTTGTATCATTGATGACAGTCTTAATGACATTTCGCTCCTTGGTATGTGCGTGGGTGGGGGAGTAGGAGGGAGGTCGACGCAAAGACAGTGGCATATCAGCCCATCTCTGCAATGCCTGAAGCTGTTTGTACCAGAGTGGCCACACGAGTCACTTACAAGCTGGAAAAAGGTACTATAACAGTAAGACCACCTAGGACTCATATCGCCTAGGAAAGGGGTGGAAAGACATGAGAAGAGCGTAGCTGAGGCACGTCTAGAGTAATTTTAAACAAAGCTGGTATGTACATAACCATTTTCTGTGTAAAAGTACTACGGAAATAACCCCTGTCACCTCGGTGGATGGAGATGATGATAAGAAGGGAATAACATATAAAAATGTTCTAAAAATGTTCTGCTAGCGTTTCTTTCCTGTATTTAGTTGGCTTGAAATACTTTATAAGTATGACGTGTGATTTGCTCGTTATTTGTGCGGTTCAGTAGGTCAGTCAGGTAGCGACAATGAGCGTTGTTGTGGGCCAATAATTTTGTCAAAGCGTTGCCTGATCTAAGGTCCTGCTACCACACAGCTGAATACCACAGATTAATGTCCTATGTGGAGGTGTGTGGTGACATATCCGTACCCAGTACATCCTGATGATACAAAAGGTTATGTTTATCGCACATAGCACAGCCTTTTGCTGGTACGTGACGCGTTAATGGAAGTATTCGTATATAAGCGGAGCAGAGACAATTGGCGAATGACTCCAGCAATGACACAGCCCACAAAATGAGGAAATACATTGTCAGAAGCAACTTTGACGAACAGCGGACTGTAATGGAACGACGCTTGGGAATAACCATCTCGGAAGCAGCGAAACTAGTCAGCTGTTCGCGTTCTGTGGAAAGTGGCTGAAGGACGGTGAAATCATGAGTTGGCGACGTTGTATGTTCAAGACTCATGCGTACGGTAGACGGCTATCTGTGGCAGATCTGACGACAGAGAACGATTCTGACGCAGGTAGTTTTACAGCACATTGATCAGCACACATTGTTGGCCATGGGACTCCGCAACAGACGATATCTATATGTTCTCATGTTGACCCAACGACATCGTCAATTACTACAGCAGTGGGTACGGAACCGTCGAGATTTGGCAGTAAATAAATGGAACGTGTCACCGGTCAATAAACTACGTTTCTCGATACACAATGTTAAAGGTCGTGTCCTGATACACCATCATATAGCCAAATAGCTGCTCAAAACATGCACCACGACAAGGACGCAGATCGGTGATACTATTATGATCTGGGAGCATTCATGTGGGCTTCCATTGGACGTGCACTAGTAATTGTAGGCACCACAGCACCTGAGGACTACGCGAACGTTATTGTGGACAACCTATAGTTGTTCATGCTTGATACCTTCCGCGACGACGAAAGTATCTTCTAGCAGAATAACCGTCCTCGTCACAAAGCCAGAATCGGGCTACAGTGGTTCGAGGAGCATGATGGTGAACTCGTATTGATGTTGTGACACCAAAATCGCCTGATCTGAATCAGATGGAACCGGATTTTATAACTATTCTTCCAAACTGTTTAACAGGACTAGGAAGTGCTTACAGGCGCTCAACAGCGAGATTATTAAAGCGACACGTATGGTACATCCGTATTAAACTCTGAGTACGCATTGCTAGACAAAAAAAAATTGAGCACCCAGAAGGAGAGGAAGATACGAAATGAAACATCTTAGGATGAGAGGGTAAGTGATTACAGAGTTACAGAAAGAAATTGGCAGTATAAGCCCATTTATCAGTAGGACATTGCACTTTCTCTGGTCTGGATGTGTGCGCTTTTTCGTTTGGGAAGTCTGTCATAAATCCATTGTATCGTCTCCTGTGGCAAGCTGGCCTCCAACTGTTACTGTTCGTTGATATACTGGCTATTGGCACTGGACGGAGTTGACAACCTAAACGGACATACAGAATACAGTTTCTATTGGAGACAGAGTTAAGAAACTGCCCACAGGAATGTCATAACATCACGCACACGGATCAAAGAGATTATACACTACTGGCCATGAAAATTTCTACACTACGAAGATGACGTGCTAAGACGCGAAATTTAACCGACAGGAAGAAGATGCTGTGATATGCAAATGATTAGCTTTTCAGAGCATTCACACAAGGTTGGCGACGGTGGCGACACCTAAAACGTGCTGACATGAGAAAAGTTTCCAACCGATTTCTCATACACAAACAGCAGTTGACCGGCGTTGCCTGGTGAAACGTTGTTGTGATGCCTCGTGTAAGGAGGAGAAATGCTTACCATCACGTTACCGACTTTGATAAAGTTCGGATTATAGCCTATCGCGATTGCGATTTATCTTATCGCGACATTGCGTTGGTCGAGTTGGTCGAGATTCAATGACTGTTAGCAGAATGTGGAATCGGTGGGTTCAGGAGGGTAATACGGAACGCCGTGTTGCATCCCAACGGCCACGTATCACTAGCAGTCGAGATGACAGGCATCTTATCCGCATGGCTGTAACGGATCGTGCAACCAGGTCTCGATCCCTTAGTCAACAGATGGAGACGTTTGCAAGACAACAACCATCTTCACGAACAGTTCGACGACGTTTGCAGCAGCATGGACTATCAGCTCGGAGACCATGCTGCGGTTAACCTTGACGCTGCATCACAGACAGGAGCACCTGCGATGGTGTACTCAACGACGAACCTGGGTGCACGAATGTCAAAACATAATTTTTTCGGATGAATCCAGGTTTTGTTTACAGTGTCATGACGGTCACATCCGTGTTTGGCGACATCGCGGTGAACGCACGTCGGAAGCGTGTATTCGTCATCGTCATACTGGCGTATCACCCGGCGTGATGGTACGGAGTGCTATTGGTTACACGCCTCGGTCACCTCTTGTTCGCACTGACGGCACTTTGAACAGTGGACGTTACATTTCAGATGTGTTACGACCCGTGGCTCTACTCTTCATTCGATCCCTGCGAAACCCTACATTTCAGGAGGATAGTGTACGACCGCATGTTGCAGGTCCTGTACGGGCCATTCTGGCTACAGAAAATGTTAGACTGCTGCCCTGGCCAGCACATTCTACAGGTCTCTCACCAACTGAAAACCTCTGGCCAATGCTGACCGAGCGACTGGCTCGTAACAATACGCCAGTCACTACTCTTGACGAACTGTGATATCGTGTTGAAGCTGCATGGGCAGCTGTACCTGTACACGCCATCCAAGTTCTGTTTGACTCAAGGTTCAAATGGTTCAAATGGCTCTGAGCACTATGGGACTTAACAGCTGTGGTCATTAGTCCCCTAGAACTTAGAACTACTTAAACCTGACTAACCTAAGGACATCACACTCATCCATGCCCGAGGCAGGATTCGAACTTGCGACCGTAGCAGTCGCACGGTTCCAGACTGCGCGCCTAGAACCGCTAGACCACCGCGGCCGGCTGACTTAAGGCCCAGGCTTATCAAGGCCGTTATTACGGCCAGAGGTGGTTGTTCTGGGTACTGCTTTCTCAGGATCTATGCACCCAAACTGCGTGAAAATGTAATCACATGTCAGTTCATTTGTCCAATGAATACCCGTTTATCATCTGCATTTCTTCTTGGTATAACTAATTAATGGAAAATCTCATATAAAGATGTGAAACAATTACTAACAAAGAGATAGAGGGGCTGGCCACTACTTACCTCAGCTCAGTACAGCCGATAGAAACACAAAAAACAACCGAAAATTTAAGTTTCTAGCTTCCGGAATAAATGTTCCTTCATCAGGGAGGAGAGAGGGGAAAGAAAGGGAAGAAGGGAAAGTGGATTTAGTTACTCACAACCCAGGTTATGAAGCAACAGGAAAAGGAAAACAGGGAAGGTAGCAAGGATGGAGGCATGGTTGTCAGAGGGATGCAGTACGCCGCCATTCATCAGCAGTTCATGCTTCCTGGTAACTGTATCACCCCAACCCGTCTTCTGGGTGCTTCACCTTTGTTAGTGTAACTTAGCACACGCATGCCAAATCGGTAGGTTTGGAACTGAGAAAAGAGTTGCAATTGTATGTGATAAGTAGAACGGCCGCCAAAGTGCATTAATGTTGTTACCCTACCAGGAAGGATATATAAGGGGCGTGATCAGCATCAGGTGTTGACTGATCAGTATTGAGCACACGGAGACGCCACGTATTCGTTTCAGTCGTAATCACCAGCAGCTGACAGGGTTTGACAGAAGCCACGTCGTGGGTCTCCAGCTCGCCTGCTGGCCGAATCGTGCGTTGCGCAGGTTGGTGGGTCATTCGGATGTGATAGTGGTCAGATGCTGGACTGCGTGGGATCGGTAGGACAGGCACACTCGTCCTAAGGTTCTAATGGACCATGTCGGACCATCATAGGAGAGAATTGCCATATTCTGCAACAAGCACATCCTAACCGCTTCACTTCAGCTTCTGTATATGAAGGTTGCCCAGAAAATAACGCACCGCATTTTTTTCATCAAAAATTCTTTATTGAAATAATGAGAATTACACATAGGAAAGAATGGTGTTTTACCTACACACCCTTTTTTTCACGTAATCTCCATCCCGTTCTATGGCCTTCCTCCAGTGCCAAACAAGGGCGTGTATGCCTTGTCGGTACCAATCCTTGTACTGGTGGCGGAACCAGTGTTTCTCTGTGTGAATCACCTCCTCATCGTCCTCAAAATGTCTTTCACGAATGGCATCTTGTAATGGCGCAGACAATTGGAAGCCAGGGGGGCAGGTCAGGGCTGCAGAGTGGATGGGATAGCACTGTTCAACCCTGTTTTGCGATGTGTTCAGCAATCCTCAGACTCATGTGGGACCGAGCGTTATCGTGTTGCAACAAGAGGGGGTGGGTGGGTTGTTTGGGGGAGGAGACCAGACAGCGAGGTCATCGGTCTCACCGGATTAGGGAAGGACGGGGAAGGAAGTCGGCCGTGCCCTTTCAAAGGAACCATCCCGGAATTTGCCTGGAGTGATTTAGGGAAATCACGGAAAACCTATATCAGGATGGCCGGACGCGGGATCGAACCGTCGTCCTCCCGAATGCGAGTCCAGTGAGCTAACCACTGCGTCACCTCGCTCGGTTTGCAGCAAGACATCTCATGGGTTGCTGTGGCGCCGAAGTCGCCGGGAGCGCATCTTCAGTTTTGTTAATGTGTTAAAATATGCTTCTGAATTAATGGTACCGTCTCTTGGCGTCACAGCAATGAGAATCACGCCTTTAAAGTCCCAGGACACGGTTGTCGTGACCTTACCGGTGGAAGCAGTTGCTTTGAATTTTTTCTTCTGTGGTGAGTGGGTATGGCGCCATTCCATCGACTGTCGTTTCGTTTCGGGCTCAAAATGGTAAACCCAGGTTTCGTCACCTGTCACGTTCTGGGGCAAGAAGGCCTCCCTCTCAGCTTCAGTACGCAAATCAAGACAAATGCTTTTTCTGTGCGATTCGTGATCCACCGTTAGATACCGCGGGACTCACCTTGCACACACTTTGAATATCCAAGAGTGCGGATAATTGCCACCACACTTACTTTGCCGATTGACGGATGCAGAGCCACCTGCTGAGTCGTAATGCGTCCGTCCTCAAGAATGACAACATCAGCTCGCAGCATTATGTCAGGTGTGACAGCCGTGGATGGTCTCCCTTAGCGCTGCAAATCGTGGAACTCCGCCGAATCGCCTTCACCCTCCGCTTCAGCGACTAACTATACTTCTGTCGACAGCAGAAGCTCCATAGACTTTGCCCAAGTGTTTGTGAATATCCCCCACAGTTTCTTTCTCTGCTGTGAGAAATTCAATGACGGTACGTTGCTTGTAACGTACATCACCTACAGACGCCATTTTGAAACTGTCCTGCAGCTACGCTATCTATCGAAAATGACGGAAACTTGGCGCGCTCACTCAGGAGACTTCAAATAATACATACGTAACGATTGGCATTCGTAGCATTGTTTTCAGTTGAGAAACAAATTCGGTGCACTACTTTCTGGGCAACCCTCGTGTATTTCATTCTCTACTCAAAAATGTTAGGCGACCTGTTACAGTTATGACTCACTGCAGACTCTGTGTGTTCAGTGAAACACCAGGTTAGCGGATTCTTCGACAGACGTAGCCAAAATAAGATATTTTGCAGGTTATGTTCACTTCCGACATTTGACTTACAACAAAAAGGAAGCTCTCGAAAAACGTGGTCAGAAGCAGGAAAGGAAATTTTTTCGTAATTCAATTCTGGACCAATAAAAAACAGACTGGAGTGAATGCTCGGTTGTGTGTATGGCTAGAGCTAGTTAGTCGTTTTAAGAGATGGTTTTTCTATTATCAGTATTACTGCCCCTAAGAAACTCAAGACGCTCTGCAGTCCAAGGTGTATACAGCACCAGGAACGTGCCACGTTGCTCTGAGAGAGGCCTATCGGCTGGCCATTCCTGCAGGAATTGCACGCCGGGCCGTTGCACCTGCAACCGCAGGCATCGAGCGCTCCGGGAACCACCATTACGGGGTTCAATTACCACTGCGCCACCCCACTTACCAGTGGACGGATTTGTTACAGCCTAACCTTTCCAAAAGCGCGCGCTACATTCTCGTAACAGGGAGATGCAGCGAGTAGCTGCTAGCGGGAACTTTCTGTTGGAAGATCAAATTACTCCTCTCTTCATTCCAAGCTGGATCATCCGAGAACACACCGACCCAGTAGCTGAACCATTTTTGGTCAATAACCATGGAACAAGAAATGACAGTTTATTGAATTGGCTTCTCAGGCACCATTTCTGCTCCGCTGCCGGAAATGAAAGGCATTACTCTGTTCGAATTTAGACTTCATCGACATAGTTCACAGGCTTAACCCAGCTACCGGTAGTGCATCATACCCATTTAACCTAATGCTTCACTATATCACTTATTTAATTACTGCGCTTAGCCATACAGTGGAGCCAAATCGGAATTAAAATTGACGCAGTAAGGATATAAAAAAGAATATCTATTTTTTGTATAAGTTTTAACGGCACAAATGTAAGCTCTTTCTACCATAGTTAATCAACATCGATATGTTCAGCATTTATTTCGCGACGCGAATGTAAACGGTATTCTAATGCTACTTAAGGTTCACAACTCATATCGGGGGTGAGCATAGTAACAAATACTACTACAGTCTTGGATAAATACTGAAGTCCATTCTTTCGATTCTTAATAGAAAGTGAGTCTGGAGAAAGTTACAGGCTTTTAGATGAGATCGAATTAGTGATTCTGAACAACAAACGTCATATGAACATAAGTCCTGTTCTTAACAGTTTCGGAGGAAAACAATGAAAACAATGGAGAACAGGACAAATGCAGGTGATAGTAAATGAAACATTGTAATCTACTGCTTTGATTAATTGCGCACATTCCCTCACAGAAGATGTTCGAAGTAGCCACCGTCAATTGCTACGTATATATTTTGTAGCTCCTTTAGACAGCTGCTGTGTTGCTGATCCGAGTTGGTTCGTATGGTCCTTTACTTAGGCACACGCATGTAAAAATCGATCGATAACTTGTCATCCCATCATGCGCAAGTGAAGTGCGCTTTTATACGGTCAGTAAAGATCACACTATATAGCCTAATATCAGTTTGGTCGTATACGCATGTGAACACTGGTGAAGGCGAACATGCAACTAACGCTCGTGATCTGCATACAGCTATATGTCGGACACGGTTAAGAAAAGGGCATATGTTCATTTGAGCTTTTTTTTAAGATTCACGAATACTATCACCCCTCGAAGCATACATGTTTTCTCCTGATTCATGTTGTATAGATAGAATACTGGTCTATTACTGCGGACAATCCATTTTGCGAGTACCCAAGGAAATTAAAGAGAAGCTGCGCAAAGTAGAAGGCAACCTTGGTCTTAGTATGTCTGGAATCTATTAAAATCCTTGCCAGCGCGGTAGAAGATCAGTTAATACGAAAGATTTCAAAACGCTGCGCAAAGCATCAACGACACATTAAACATAGCGATTTCGACCCAGCCTCTTAAACGAACATAGCATTATTTTTTCAATGAAAGAACAATATTATCCCACGCAGCTATCTGCTGAAATACAGTCATCAAAGAAGCCACTGAGCGCAGAGCATGTAACCGCAAAGTTAACTGGGTTAGCGGCGTGGAATAGCTTGCTTGGAACTGGAAGGCTACAAAGAAATACTCCGAGTTATTTACCATCTAATGAAATTATCATCGCTACTAATGTTCCTCCACCACAGAGATGGACGTAATCTCTAGATGTTAGGTGACTCCGTGACATTCTGCATGACTTAATTCAGCCAACTAAATAAAGTACCACTCAGGCTAGAGATAATTCATGACGACAGAGGAAGCTGTCAGAAGCTTGAATTTGCATACACATCTGCTGCGGCAAGAAACCCGTGTATTATTTAGCCAAGATTATATTGCCGTTCCATGTTATTTGTTGAATTAGCGAAAGAAAACAACCCAAGTAAAACAGTTTGTTAGATAGAGGTCTGCAGATCCAGATTGCCACGCCACCATACATAAAATCTACGTCTACATCTATAGTCTACAAGCCACCTTTCCATGTGTGTTGGTGAAAACTTCTGGTACATCTGAGCCGTGGTAAAAATTGTTGTTTTGAAGAGCGCGCCGCAGCGCGTAGTGTGAAGCAGTCGCGCTCCGTTTCTGGCGGTGGCGCCACTGTGTCAGTCGCAGCTTTGGTGTCTCCCTCTGGTGGGAAAGGGGAAAGGTTGCCTGTTCACGTGCATTTAAGGGGCGCTATGAGCTCTCCAGAGGGTCAGTCTGGGTCAGTCTCTCGTCCCCAGTTTGCTAGTCTGTCTCTCGTCCGCATTTGTGAGATAGTTTGTCTGTCGTCCGGAATGCTAGTATGTCTTTCGTTCGGATCAACCTTTAAGGCTGCCAAAATGAGAGTCTTTCCACTCCGCCAGTAAGGGAACTCAGCGAGTGGTCGCCCGGTCGGGGCTTAGTTCCTGCATCTGAGTCTGCGCGTTAGGCCGGCAGCCTGCTCAGACAATGGTTACTGGCGGTTGGATCGATCGGTTGGTCGGTCGCGCACTGGTACACAAGACGACTTGTCCGTCTTGAGCGTCGGCGCTTGAGAGGTCGCAACGTGAGTCCAGTGGGCCGCGGCGTATAGCGAGGGGTAGTGGCTTCGCAGTCGACACGAGAGCAACAGGAGCCAACCCACGACATCGGTCTGGTCCGTGCGAGCTACGATGCCGCGAGACGGGAGATCGGCGCGCCTTCTTGCGTCCGTTGAAGCGGCTGGCAGCGGACGGTTCGGGAGAGCGATTTGGGGGTGCTGCGCCAGGTCTTCTCGAGAAATCAGAGTTTATTAGAAGTGATGTGTTATTTGATTTACTGTTGTTAAATTCTACTTGTTTTGTTGGTGAGGTCACCAGCCGTTTTGCTTTGGGATCATCGCCCCCTTCTTCTCCGTTTGCCCACCCGCGGGAAGGAGGTTGTTTATAAATTGGGTGGTCCGTTTTTCCCTTGTGGAGTAGGGACGGGTTAGAGCAACCTGCGGTTCGGGTTGTTCGGTAATCTCCATATCAATCTACTGTACGTTAGTAGCTACGTCTGTCATGTTTGTCGGATTTGGTGTGTTAACGAATTTATTGCTTGGAGTGTAACTGCCTAATTCCTGAAATATGTTTTGATCTTGCCTATTATCTTGAGAGGCGGTATCTGTGTACTGTAGAGCATCTTAACTTGTTTGGCCAACCTTGTAGAATTTTATATACGATTGCATTTCATGGGCTTTTATTTAAATGATCATTTTAGTATATAAAGTTGCCACCCTTTCGCCGTAAGACTTTTCTTATAAGTTAAAATCAAGTTGCACCTTCGGCGGCAAAGTTAATATTTTAATTTTTCGTGTTTTGTACAATTTCCATCCCTCCTACGGAGGTGCATTGTTTGTGTGCTAATGTAAATTGTTAAAACTTTTAGTTTAAACTAATCTGGTATGTTGCAGATTTGCACCAGTGTAGTCTTTCAGAGGCTGTTGTGAGCGGTCGTAACTACGGCCGTGTCAAAAGGGAATGGCAAGGTTCTCGGCCCGAAAGCTCATACAGTCAATACTTGTTTCTTTCTGCCTCTGAATAAATTGTAGCTTGATATTTAGAGGGTGCTTTCTAATTATAATTTTAAATCTGTTTCTTTTAAAAAATGCTTTAGGCTCTATTAAAGTGAATAAAATTCCCATTTGTTAAAAGGAATTTGTTTATGATTTCATCATTTACTCCCTGGCAACTACTTCCATGCTTACATAGTGTGATTAAATGTGTTAATGTTCTTGATGAATCGCTAGCAAATAAAATAAATTCTTAAGAATATCCTTTGAAAATAAATCACGGTTCAACATCTATCTGATAACCCCCTCCCCTGTGCCATTGACAAATAGCACACAGGGAAGAATTATTGTCTGTAGCTTCAATTTCTCAAATATTCTCGTTATGGTCATTTCGCGAGACTCTTCGGTAGGAAGTATTATGTTGCACGACTCTTCCCGGAATCTTCTCCAAATCTCAGTCGAAACCTCTCAGTAATGTGAAACGCCTCTCTTTTAACGTCTGCCACTGAAGTTTGTTGAGCAAGTCAGTAGTGCTCTCGGACGGGTAAAACAACCCGTGACGAAACGCGCCACTCTTCAAAAAAATGGTTCAAATGGCTCTGAGCACTATGGGACTTAACTTCTGTGGTCATCAGTCCCCTAGAACTTAGAACTACTTAAACCTAACTAACATAAAGACATCACACACATCCATGCCCCAGGCAGGATTCGAACCTGCGACCGTAGCGGTCGCTAACTTCTGTGGTCATCAGTCCCCTAGAACTTAGAACTACTTAAACCTAACTACCATAAAGACATCACACACATCCATGCCCCAGGCAGGATTCGAACCTGCGACCGTAGCGGTCGCGCGGTTCCAGATTGTAGCGCCTAGAACAGCTCGGGCACTCAGGCCGGCTCGCCGCTCTTCATTGGATCTTACCTATATCTTATTGATCCATTCCGGTAAGGGTCCCAGACGAGCGATACTTAAGAACCGGCCGAAGAAATGTTTTGTAAGCCACTTCTTTCGTGGACAACTTACATTTCCTAAGATTCATCCTATAAACCCAGCCTGTTGCAAACTGTTCCTACAATACGTCTTACGTGGTCATTCTATTTTAGGTCACTTCGGATGACTACTCCTACGTACTTTGCGGTATTACTGTTTCCACGATTGGTCACCACTAATGTTGCTGTGCAGTAGGGGGTTTCTTCTAAGTATGTGCGGAATGTCATAGTTATTTACGTTCAGTGTCAACTGCCAATCCCTGCATCATTCATCAAATTTCTACAGGTCTTCCTGTAGTTCGCTACATTCTTTCGGCGCTGCTTCCTTCTTATAGACAACCACATCGCCTGCAAACAGCATGAAGCAGCTTCAGCTGTTGTCCAGTAAATCATTTATATATGCTGTAAACAGTAACGGGGTTATGACACTTCCTCGCGGTGCTCCTGAAACTACCTGTCGAATTTGTTTCCTTAAGAGGAACGTGTTGAGTCTGTCTGCAACTATGTCATAAATCTCGTACGAATGTAGTTCGATATGCAGTATTTTTTCCACTAAACCACGGTGCGGGACGGTGTCAAATGCCTTCCTGATGTCAATGAGCAAGGCACCTATCTGAGCGCAGTTGTCTACAAGGTTATGGATCTCATGGAAGAACAGAGCGAGCTGAGCTTCGCAAGATCTCTGTTTGCGGTAGCCATGCTGATTTTTGTACAGGAGATTTTCGTTATCCAGGAAAGTTATAATTCTTGAACATAATACGTGCTCCATAATTCTACAACAGATTGATGTCAATTTCCGGTGGATCTCTGTAGAATCTTACAGGTATCTTATCCAGTCTTGATGCCTTTCCTTTTCCACGATCACTTATCTCCATATGTGGCGCATCGGCGTTCGTGCGATAACTGAATGGACGGACCATATGACACTCCTCCGGGGTAAAGTTTTTGGGAAGACAGAATACAATATTTCGGTTTTCTTCTGTCATCTTCCGTTCCGATCTCAGTATGGTAACTGATCGACTGAATACACGATTTCTATTAGGTTGCTGGTTTCAGACTATATACAGATATATAGATTTAGATTATGTATAGGTTTATAGTCAAATCGGATGGCAAAATTCTACTCCGAGCTTCGGAGAACGCTTCTCTAATAGCTCCCCTATGCTCATTTTCGATGTGCTCAACTTCTGTTTATCAGCTAGAATTTGGCTTTGTGTAAATCTGTGGTGGAGGTCTCTTTGCTTTCGTAGTAACTTTCTAATACGTTTTCAGATTAAGTCGAGTTGATTGTATCCACTGTTTAGCAGTATGACTCGTTTCTGCAGCGAGCTGGCATCATCAGTTGGGTTACAATTATTTGTACATCGATAGCTGATTACACCTTTATGAGAAGAGCGAAAAACTTTTGCTGCATGTGCCGGTGAGTGTGTCCTCGTTGCTAAACGAAGAAACGGAGCACAGGATCATTTGGACGGGCTCGAAGGAAGACAGAATTCGCGCCATTTCTTAAAGAAACTCTGCAAATCCAAATCAGTGTAGCGGAACAGGAATTCGAGTTGCGTTTCGCAACCGATAGAAAAATGTATGTTAATCCTATTTTTGAGCTTCTAAGTTGCGATTGAGACGTGCCATCATTTTGGAGAAGCTAGTAACCAAAATTGTTGCCCAGTTGTTGGGAAAGCTAAAAGCATTTCGATGTTTAGATAGCGTACAGCATTACTTACTGGTTATTCAGCAGTAAAGTATAAATACATAAATATCTACATTGCTACTTATTACGAATTAATAGCTCCGTTACCGGTTTCGAAACGACAGGTTCATCATCACACGGATGTTCACGTTTAAAATTACGTTATGTATATGTGATGTTCACTGTATGCATCGAAAGTTCACTGGGGTGCTGGTGTCTTTTAACAAAAATGTATCTAAGGAAAAGGACTATTTTCTTGCAAATGGATCTTACCATGTGTGCGCTTGAGAAGATATTCTAAATGAAAAAACTCAGCTTAAAAGAATGTTGTCCAGCTACTTTCTAGTTTGCACCATCAGTAAACACCACTCACACAGACAACAGAGAAACTCAGATGCGTCAGTGTCCTGAAATGTAGTAGCCTGCAAAATTCATACAACCATTTTCCGTAAGTCAATGTTGTTGTAGTGGTTGCCAGTCGGAAGATTAGTTTGATGCAGCTCTTCGTGCTACTTCTTCTGTGCAAACCGCTTCATCTCCGAGTAACTACAGCAAGCTACATCCTTCTGAATCTGCTTACTGTATTCATCTCTTGTTCTCCTCTACGACTTTTACCACTCGCACTTCCCTCCAATAGTAAATTTGTGACCCCTTGATGTCTCCGAATGTCTTCTATCAAGCGATCCCTTCTCCTAGTCAGGTTGTGCCACAAATTTCTTTTCTCGTCTGGTCTATTCAGTACCTCCTCATTAGTTACGTGATCTACCCGTCTAATCTTCAGCATTGTTCTGTAGCACTACATTTTAAAAGTTTCTAGTCTCTTCTCGTCTAAATTGTTTCTCCTCCACGTTTCACCTCCATGCATGGCTACAATCCAAACAAATATCTTCAATACAACAATTAAATGCATTGAAACTTTCAACTGGCTGCCATAAACGCTTGTACAAAAACGGTGTATCATCACTTGTTTGTATCTAATATACAATAATTGTACATACAACAGTCTGTTTTTGTTACATCGTTTTTTGCTGTAGGTACAAGCGCCCCAATCAGTGAGCATCACAGACACATCACACAGCCGGCCGCGGTGGTCTCGCGGTTCTAGGCGCGCAGTCCGGAACCGTGCGACTGCTACGGTCGCAGGTTCGAATCCTGCCTCGGGCATGGATGTGTGTGATGTCCTTAGGTTAGTTAGATTTAAGTAGTTCTAAGTTCTAGGGGACTGATGACCACAGCAGTTGAGTCCCATAGTGCTCAGAGCCATTTGAACCACATCACACATTTTAAATTAATTTTAAATGAGAACAGCCGTCTGAGGACTAACCTATTGGTTCGAAACTGCTAACGACGCTACTTATTCACAGCACCACTCCAAACACAGTTGTATGTGTCTTGGTGTTAACGGCAGCCTACGCATCGGACGGTAATTTCCTACTCTGGCAGCTGCCACTTCCCCATAATGGTGCCGAATGGCACAGAATGAAGCAGGGAGTCAGTTACCTGTTCTTGGGTGGCCGGTACAGATGTGAAGGGGTTACGATGTGCTTGGTACAGAATACGGCCTCCTCCCTTGTGCCTGGTGCAGAATACGGTCTCCTCCATTGAGGTGGTCAGACGTGGTAAACACCAAGATTAGACCAGCCGGCCAAATGGCGACCTCAGTGAGGCCCGTTTCAAACTCCGTCAGGTGCTGATAACGCTGTCTCACTCGAGTATGCTGCACCTCAGTATTCACTAGAGCGATCACTCAACATCTGACGCTGTCCACGCCCCTTACCAGGCGTGGTAGCAACACCAAACAAGAGCAGCATTAACGCAGTCTGGTGGCGGCTCTGTGTGTCACAGTGAATAGCCGATGGTGTGTAAATGTGCGAAATTGGCATTCGACCACTTTTTCTGGGTACTTCACTTTTTTTTTAGACGGTGTGTTAAAAATTAATTTCTTTTCGCAACGAACATTTTTCCTGAAAGTGTATAAAACGTCCAGTGAAGGAAAATATGCAAAATATATTAAATAACTTCTGTGTGTCTCTAAAGTAGACAGTTGTTCTTATCGCAGAAATAGCTGGTACTAAACGTTTTAGTAGGTCTGCTACATTGCTCTTCCAGTTTAAGTTTTGCCTCAATATGCACGCCCACAACTCGGGGGGGCTTTCTAATTTGCGTAGTATTTTTTGTAGATACAGAACATTAATTGAACGTACGCCATTTCTGACAGAACTATGGACAATTAAGATCTTTTTTCCCCATAGCGTAACGCTACTCCATTTGCACATAAGCCGTTTCTAACTCTTATAAAAAACATCATTTATTGTTTCCGGAATTGATGTTTCATTGTTCGACTTGACAACACAACGTCTATAATGTGCAAAAAAAGAGCCGATGTGTCGCCTACTTCATGTAGCAAGTGTATGGCCCACGAATGAACAAAGCGAAACGCCTCTTGTAATTTTTGTAAATTATTTAGCGTCAAAAAAAAAAAAATGGTTCAAATGTCTCTCAGCACTATGGGACTTAACTTCCAAGGTCATCATTCCCCTAGAACTTAGAACTACTTTCACGTCACACACATCAATGCCCGAGGCAGGATTCGAGCCTGCGACCGTAGCGGTCACGCGGTTCCAGACTGTAGCGCCTAGAACCGCAGGGCCACCCCGGATGGCATTTAGCGTCAATCTGTGAGATACTTGACGAGTACGGCTCTGTCGTTTCGCAGGAGTTTTGGGGTACAAAACAAAGAACTAGAAAACATACAACAGGGTACATAATAACCTTCAACCCATTTACTTTATCCATGAAAGCAAATCTTTTGTAATCATAGCCTGCACGATGGTAATTCCTTCAATTTTCAGAAAAGAGAAGGGCAATAACTGACGTTGATAGGTAGGGTACAAAGACGCGTTAGGTCTGATGTGCCTTTTAGTTTATCGCACTCTGCTCAGTAAAAAAAAAACAAGACCAACCTCGTAAATTTGATTAACTTAGTGCTTTCTCTGCTTACCGCCTCATACCTCATTATCGAGAGGAAATAAGCCACCAACGAGCCGCCGCTCAAGCCAATATTACACCTCTTTCGAAGCGTTTTCCTCTTATTCTACCGAACCCTCACTTCCATAGATTTCATTGTGAATGTTGCACTAGTCGCTCTACAGTTCAAGAGTTCGTGCTTCTAACAACAGCCAAGAGTAACGGTTTGGAGAAACGATGTCCAGCTTAAATTGCTTAAAGTTTCTAGGAGAAAGCAAAGCAGTAACGCCACGGTATTTTTTCTACATCTACATCAACATTTATACTCCGCAAGCCACCCAACGGTGTGTAGCGGAGGGCACTTTACGTGCCGCTGTCATTACCTCCCTTAGCTGTTCCACTCGCGTATGGTTCGCGGGAAGAACGATTGCCGGAAAGCCTCCGTGAGCGCTGGAATCTCTCTAATTTTACATTCGCGATCTCCTCGGGAGGTGTAAGTAGGGGGAAGCAATATATTTGATACCTTATCCAGAAACGCATCCTCTCGGAACCTGGACAGCAAGCTACACCGCGATGCAGAGCGCCTCTCTTGAAGAGTCTGCCACTTGAGTTTGCTATACATCTCCGTAACGCTATCACGCTTACCAAATAACCCTGTAACGAAACGCGCCGCTCTTCTTTGGATATTCTCTACCTCCTCTGTCAACCCGATCTGGTACGGATCCCACACTGATGAGCAATACTCAAGTATAGGCCGAACGACTGTTTTGTAATCCACCTCCTTTGTTGATGGACTACGTTTTCTAAGGCCTCTCCCAGTGTATCTCAACCTGGCACGCGCCTTACCAACAATTAATTTTATATGATCATTCCACTTCAAATCGTTCCGTACGCATACTCCTAGACATTTTACAGAGGTAACTGCTACCAGTGTTTGTTCCGCTATCATATAATCATACAATAAAGGATCCTTCTTTCTATGTATTTGCAATACATTACATTTGTCAATGTTAAGGGTCAGTTGCCACTCCCTGTACCAAGTGCCTATCCGCTGCAGATCTTTCTGCATTTCGACGCAGTGTTCTAATGCTGCAACTTCTCTGTATAGTACAGCATCGTCTGCGAAAAGCAGCATGGAACCTCCGACACTACCTACCTATCTACTTTTTTGAATCGGTAGCAAAGGTTCCGTTGAGTCTGATGAATAAAGGAAAATATTGCTCTTTCCAGTCACACTGGTAGGAATTACCGGCATTTCCTGAAAAAGAAGAAGAAAAGAAATCGTTTAAGTTGAAGTCGTGGAAGCTATCAGACTACACGTAAAATGGTAAATACACAGAGACTTTGGAAACCAGGAGACGACGGGGTGGATGTTGCATCCCCACGCTTTAGAAACAACCCCTTGCTGAGGAAACGACGTCCCTAAGAATTTCAATCGAGATCTCAATTAACAGATACGGCCAATTAAATAGCCCCGTCCGATAGGCAGTCATAAGGGAAGTTATTTAAGAAAGGGTAAGAGACGGACATGATTACAGAGGGTCGCCCGAGCTCCGACTGGGGGGATGGAAGGTACCTGGCGCGGGCCCTACTCCGTGGGGGAGGAACCGCCGCCGGACGGGGGTTGAGGTTCGCCGCTCGTTGCCGACATGAGTGAGCCGTGGGCACGCGCCCGCCGCTACGGCGCTCCACACGTAAACCGTTCACACACGCCACGAGGAAGCGTTCTCGGGTGAGGAGCTGGACGCGTTCTGTGACTTCACAGCGCAGCATGGAGTTTCACGTTCAACACCATTCCGTAGAGTGAGGGAAGAACGTGGTCAATAAAGCAGAAGATCGCGTTCTAAATCACAAGCAGAACTTATGAGACGCTATATTAGATTTCAACGTTTTCAAAAAAAAAAAAAAAAAAAAAAAAAAAAAAAAAAAAAAAAAAAAGAGAGAGAGAAACCTAACTAACCTAAAGACATCGCACACATCCATGCCCGATGTGCAGGATTCGAACCTGCAACTGTAGCGGTCGCGCGGCCCCAGACTGTGGCGTCTAGAACAGCTCGGCCACTCCGGTCGGCCATCGCTTTCAGTTGAAGCCCATATTTGGTGAGTTTCACGTTATAAGTTACATTCTGTGAGTATAAGTTGTTTCAAACGACAAGCGTATTGAAGACCTCTCGAAAACACGTCGTTATAATTACGATTTGTTGTAAAAAAAAATACAGGAAACGTCATATTGGTGGTTAAAGAAATCTCTTATTTGGTGCTAGTCGTATTACAACTTACGTCTTGTGACATTTTTCAGTTTCAAGTCAACGCAATCGAATATTTACCTCAAACGCGTCCGTCTTGCTACGATTTATTATAATTAAATGTCAGTTAGTGACATATCGACGATCAAAGCCTTTAGGAGCTCGTAATAATGTTGAGTGCTATTGACAAGGGAGTTCAGATCGATTCCGTGTTTGTGGATTCGCGGAAGGCTTTCGACACTGTACCACACAAGCGGCTCGTAGTGAAATTGCGTACTTATGGAATATCGTCTCAGTTATGTGACTGAATTGTGATTTCCTGTCAGAGAGGTCACAGTTCATAGTAATTGATGGAAAGTCATCGAGTAAAACACAAGTAATTTCTGGCGTTCCGCAACGTAGTGTTATAGGCCCTTTGCTGTTCCTTATCTATATAAACGATTTTGGAGATAATCTGAGCAGCCGTCTTCGGTTGTTTGCAGTAGACCAAAACGAACTGCAAAACGATTTAGAAAAGACATCTGAATGGTGTGGAAAGTGGCAGTTGAAAATAACGAAAAGTGTGAGGTCATCCACATGAATGCTAAAAGGAATTCGTTAAACTTCGGTTACACGATAAATCAGTCTAATCTAAAAGTCGTAAATTCAACTTTTCTGACAGGTATTACAATAATGAACAAGTTAAATTGGAAGGAACGCATAGAAAATGTTCCGGGGAAGGCTAACCAAAGACTGCGTTTTATTGGCAGGACACTTAGAAAGTGTAACAGGCCTACTAAAGAGACTGACTACACTACGCTTGTACGTCCTCTTTTAGAATACTGCTGCGCGCTTTGGGATCCTTACCACATAGGATAGACGGAGTACAACGAAAAAGTTGAATGAAAGGCAGCAAGTTTTATATTATCGCGAAATATGAGAGAGGGTGTCACAGGAAAGATACAGGATTTGGGCTGGACATCATTAAAAGGAAGGCGTTTTTCGTTGTGACGGAATCTTCTCACGAAATTCCAATCACCAACTTTCTCCTCCAAATGCGAAAATATTTTGTTGACGCCGACGTACATAGGGAGGAAATATCACCAAGATAAAATAAGGAAAATCAGAGCTCGTACGGAAAGATACAGGTGTTCATTCTTTCCACGCGCTATACGGTTTTGGAATAGTAGAGAATTGTGAAGGTGGTTCGATGAACCCTCTGCCAGGCACTTAAATGTGATTTGCACAGTATTCACGTAGACGTAGATGTAGATGTAATACAGGATGTTCAAGGATCAGTTGTCAGTATTCGGTGATATGACGAGAACGATTATTGGAAGCAAAGCAGTCTAGTGAACATGGGCTCTTAAATGCATAAATTACGATGTATGAGCACTTATTCATCTTCGACATTGTCAATCAGTTTTCTTCTACTCCAACCTCTTTGCTTTCCATATTATAGGAGATGGTAGTACGGACCAAAACAAGCGAAGAAATCCAGTAAACGTGGACTCTAAAGTGCATACCTTAAGAGCTGTGATCATGTGTTCATCCTCGTTACTGTGAAACACGTATCTCCTATTGAATAAGTTCTCATAGCTCTTAACACTCTGTGTTTACAAAACTTTTTGCTTCGAATTATCGTTCCTGTCATGTCCCTGAATACTGACCGTTCCTGCTGGGACGCCCTCAATAAAAGACATGTTCTTCTGCCAAAGAAGCTCAGAGTAGTGCAGTGGATAGAGGTGCAGAGATAAAGAGTCAGGTGTCATTGGTTGGCGTCCTGGTTTTTAATCAAACTTCGTGTTTATAAAATATTCTGATACTTTATTATTAATTTTTCTGTAGTATTCGACGTTATCTACGTATAAGTGTAGTCTCTCTTCCTCCCAGGAGTGAGTTTGTTCGATTTTGTGCACACGTCACTCTATGATTCGATCACAATTCAGTATTTATTTATTTATTTATAAAAAAGAACCTCCTAGATTTTGGATACATAATTGTTTTACTAGTATATTGTTCATGATTATGTGCACAATCACGCATGTACGCACACAGGCACACACACACACACACACACACACACACACACACACACACACACACACACACACTTACATGAAATACAGGAAATATTGTAGATAAGGCAGATTTATATTTTGCTTTATCTAGAAGAGAGTCTGCACTACTTCTACGAGGTTATTTTGCGCTTTCTTGTTTCAGGTGTTGTGTTTCAATTTTTCTAAGACTTCTGCTACTGAATAAACACAGCCGTCTATTAAGAATGATACTGGAGTTTTACTAAAAAGTGGCAAAGGCGTGGAAGACTACTATAAATTTGTAATGGAGGTTTTATAAGCTGCTGTCCTTACTGGCTGGGCGTAGGACTTCCCTCTCTGCCTTATAAGTTATTCTTGCAAAACGAAGTTTTCATTTATGTATACTACAGACATTTAATAGTATATGAGTTTTGCCATTTGGGCAGCAAAATAACTGATGATGGCCGGAATACAGAGGATATAAAATGTAGACTGACAATGGCAAGAAAAGCGTTTCTGAAGAAGAGAAATGTATGATCATCGAATATAGATTAAAGTATTAGCAAGTCTTTTCTGAAAGTTTTTGCATAGAAGGTGGCCTTGTATTGAAGTGAAATTTGGACGATAAGCAGTTCAGAGAAGAAGAGGGTAGAAACTTTTGAAATGTTGTGCTACAGAAGAACGTCGAAGGTTAGGTGGGTAGGAGGTACCGAATAGAGTTGGGGAGAAAAGAAATTTGTGGCACAACCTGAGTATAAAGAAGAGATCGGTTGACAGGACACATTTTGAGACATGACGATATCGCCAATTTAGTATTAACAGATAAGTGTGGGATCGAAAAATCGTAGAGGGAGACCAAGAGTTGAATACAGGAAGCGCGTCCAGAAGGATATAAGTTGCAGTAGTTATTCGGGGATGAAGAGGCTTGTACCGGATAGAGTAGCATCGTGAGCTACAACAAACCAGTCATCGGACTGACTACCACAACAACTACAGGACGACTAGAATAAGGACAGTGGAGGAAATGTGGAAATGTGTGTCTTACAGAACTACTGTAGGACTTCAGTGCCAGTCCTTTTTCGTAAACAAACCGTATGATTTACGAGCAAGATATAGCGTACAAGTGGTGCTGCGAAGCGTTGCAGTTGCAAACTGTTATAATGCACAAGCTCGTTTCTAAACGTGCATCAACCACGTCAGGCGTGCTTACCGATGAGGAAAATGTCCCGTTTGAGGTCGGTTCTATAGATGGTCACTTCGCGAGTAAGGCGAAGCCACACATTTATTAATCGTTACGGCAAAAAGGAGGATGAAATATTAGCTGTCAAGCTACTCTCGCGCTCAAAAGTCAATTAGAAAAATCTTTACTAAAATTACTATACCTCCTATAAATATGTAAGAAATATCTACAAAATTTGACATATTACGGATCTAAAACCTGTCCCGAGTCGCTAGTACAAAATATATGCAGTGTGATCAAGTTCTCTATCGACCAAATTTCGGAGAAAGACATCACAGAATCACGAAAAGTTACTGTAATCAGTAATAATTGACTGAAAAGCAGATTCACTCAAGCGGTCATGTTCAAATAAAAATGTATCAGCAATATTACATGCCAAAATAATAATGATGAACCGATGTACCTTTCTCCATCAGGCATTAAGGCACAATTCGACGTTCCAGTCCAGTGTTCAGCGTACTGTTTGAGCACGCGGTAACATAAAGTGACGACTGAATCAGCTAATGCTTGTTTTTCTAACATGAAAGCTATTGCCCAACCACGATGTTACTGCACTTGGCCTCCCGTAGCCGTTATGGGAAACATGCCATGACGTTATAGTAACCAAAGCCATTTCCATTTCCTCGGCTGTCGTATACACTGTGGAACTCCGTATAACTTCTTTAGCTAGTTGTCTGGTGGGCAGAACAGCTGGGCACATTCTGAGGCTGCAGTGCACAGGTAAACACTCAAGATGGCCGAAGCACCCTCACTCCCAGGTACAGTGGTATTGTGGTCAACTTACGTATCACTATACTAGGACGAAAATGAACATTACCTGGTTCAGTCGTCAGTTGATGATACACGTTTGGTCAGCAGTATGCTGAACATTGCATTAGACTATCGATTTGGCCACTTAGTAACTGACGGAAAAAAGGTGAGTGGATCACCACTATTACTTTGACGTGTACCTTTTGTTATACATTTTCGATAAAAAATAATTTTCTGTGAATAAATACACATTATAGCAGCTTTTGGTCGTTGCTGAAATACGCTGAAGCTGTGGAGCTGTGTTAGCGAAAACAATCGAAGGGATTTCAGGAATATTTTCTGAACATTTTGATACAAGGAATCCGTGATCTCCGCTTACAGAATAACAATGTAAATGTAATTTATTCGTTTTGTTACACCAAATACCTTTATTCAGTGAAAATACCTGCGAAACAACGAAAAAGTATACAGTGTGTAATCATCAAATCGTACAACAAAAAATACAGAGTAATGTAACAAGCCTCAGACTTGTGGTCATGTCAGTCAGTCCTATCAGTATACAGACCGTATGCAACAAATACGGAACTGTTCCCTTACAGTCGTCGTTCAAAATGTCGACCACTATTAGTACAGCAGAACGGACAGCGATGCGCCACCGACGCTCAAGAATTTCTGGATTCTGACGTACTCAGACCACACTAAAACTGATCTGCAGAAGTTCTCGTGAAACAGTTCTCCAATACTTTTCATTGGTATTCAATTACCATCTCAAAAAAAAAACAACAGTAAAATGGCTTAGTATGAGCATATAAACTGACAACAACAAGTCGTTGTAGCACGCAAGAAATCTCTCTCCTGCAGACATACGATCAAAAAATTTAAACAATTTTTCCACTTCAAATAAAAAAATGGTCCAGTCGTTAGTCATCCCAAATTGTTAATACTGTGGTGCAGTTCAACAAGGAACATACTGGAAAACATCAGACGACTGGAGCCAGCGATGAACACATGCATAAGATGTGCGTCTGTAACGATCGGCTGTTTGATCATATCAGTCCTACCTGTATTCACTTAAGTTGGATACGACCAGATAGACAACTTGATTTTCACGTGCTCTGTTTACTTCATCGTTTCGTTGGTCACTGCAGTCCTCAACACCTCTCCTCACATAGCAGGTTCTTGCATCATTCCATAACCGCATCACCAGATCGGAAACTTCCAGTATATCGGCCGTATTTTCGCGTTACACACAGTCTTGCTCCATCTTCTTGTCAACTTGAGTCACACGACTGCGGAACAAATTTCCCTGTATGCTCCGTCTTAAACCAAATAAATTTGTAAGAGATTAAAGCTTTATTTGTCATCATAGATATAGCTTCCTTCTCGGCAGTGACCAGCTGTTTTCTTTCTGTCTAACAGGGAACAACTATTCCTGTCATATTATAACTACTTCATCCGTCTGTACTTCTGTTTTCTTCCTTCCATCTCATCTGCTAACCTCACCTCTTTTTTTTTCATCTTCCCTCTGAACAGTCAGCTTTTTCTCGTCATTAGTCTCTTCTGTACTATTTCACATATTTGTGTTAGATGTTACTCATATTCGACAAGAAAATAACGAGGAAATTACTTCATATTAAATAAAACTGTAATTCCTGGCCGACCGTTGTGGCCGAGCGGTTCTAGGCGCTTCAGTCCGGAACCACGCTGCTGCTACAGTCGCAGGTTCGAATCCTACCTCGGGCGTGGATGTGTGTAATGTCTTTAGGTTAGTTACGTTTAAGTAGTTCTCAGTCTAGGGGACTGATGACCTCAGATGTTAAGTTCCATAGTGCTTAGAGCCATTTGAGCCATTTTTTGCAATTCCTTAACCTCCACATATTTGCTGTTATTGTAATTATTTTGTTATTTGCGAATAATCCTATTAGGTCTATGCAAAGTACTTCGAGGTGGGCATTTGCCTTGCTTTGTGCCCATATTTCCTTTATCTTCTTCTTGTGGGCGTCGTCCTCTGTAGACGTGTTGTTCCAGTCGTCAATTTTTCCTCATGCTTAACTTACCACAATGAATTCTGGACCTGAAGATTTCACGGTTTTGGACATCTTCTGCAGTAATTCTTAGCAATTTCAGACCACTTTCGATCTGAAATGATGATGATGATTATTATTATTATTATTACTGTATTTTGTTCACGTATCACACAAACTCAAATATTGACTCAGAAAAAGGTCTGATTAGTTCTAGGTAAGGTCCTAAAACCCCTTATTTTGCCACATGAAATAAATGCACAAAAAATATTGTTTCCTGGTTACGATATTCGTAGCAATAAGGCCGATGTGGGTACCGAAAAGATTGTTGTAAACTAGAAGAAGAAGAAGATCGTGACTTACCTGGCCGCAGAAAAATACCGTAGTTACCGACCAACTGTTGGCCAACTGCTGTGTAACGAGTCACCGAAGGCCAAAGGTCGGTAGTCTACGTACTTCTATACTCAAATAACTGACACATGACTGAAATTGCACAGTCCAGTATGCTTTTTAAGAGCTGCTACATGGCATTTTCATCAACAGGATATTTTATCTCCAATAACTGTTTTATGTTGAGTCTGCTAACATATGGTATTTTTAATTTCTGATTTTATTTTGTACTCCAGTATTCAGTTTACAAATACCAGCTGAGCGCATACATTGATCTCTGATTATATTACAGCTTTTCAAAGATTTCGTTATAAAGGTACGTCTTCGAGCCTTCGCCGTCTGCTTTACATTCAGAATCTTAAGTTAAACAAACTTTCAGTTGCGCTTGTTCGTAGCTCTGTATGTACTAATATCTGGCAAGTTGCTGCCTAACTCCATTTTAGCATATTTCATTACTATTTCCTTTTAGATGCTCGATATTGTAATTTCCTCTTCCTTGTCAGTAATTATATGTACAGCCCTCCAGGTCTTTTATAAACGAAGCAAACTAAATAAAATGAATGGTTCATTCACAAGATGTAGCATTGTCAACTCCAAGGTTCTGCTTCGAAATCTTCTCGGATTTCAATTTATTTCTTGTATTTTCTTAGGATCCTGACTATTACCTGATCTATATTGATATATTGTAAGCGCGCGCGCGCGCGCGAGTGTGTGTGTGTGTGTGTGTGTGTGTGTGTGTGTGTGTGTGTGTGTGTTTATACCAGCGATGTAACCGTTCCATTTCTTTTAAAAATGGCTTCATCTGAAAACGATAGTATATAATTAATAAAGAATTAGTCAGATCTGGCATTCTATAGTTCTTACAAGCCTCTACAGTTTTACGCTGTTCTTAAGTACAAGATTATAAGAAGAATGAATTAAGTGAAATTTTGATGAGTAGGAAATAAAAATAGTATTTCACTTTTGTCAAAACCGATAACTTATACATAGCCTGTAAAATGCTTATTTTTAAATGAAACTTCGTCTATGGAATAGAAGGAGTTGTTAAGAAGAAAGAATTTTAGTTTAGATTCAAAACTCCCTTTGACACTTGTCAGACATTTTATTTTACTGGACAAATGATCAAAACGTTGGGCTGATGCATATTAAACTCCTTTCTGAGCCAAAAACAGCTTTGAATATTTGTAATAAATGTAATTTTTCAACTAATCTAATAGGTATGGACATCATTATTTTTCTCAGATTATGAAAGATTTTTATGATGAACTTCACTGTCGGATATATGTAGTGCGATGGCGCAGTTAAAATGGCTAATTCCTTGAAGAAATATTTACATGCTGACGATGGGTAAATATCACATATTATTATTATCACTGCTCGCTCTCGAGCATTCAAAACTTTCTTTCTAATGTCTTCATAAAACATTATTGAGTGGAAATATGCCAGATAGGCCCTATGTTTCAAAGTTGCTTCGTTTGTTTTTAATCCTTGCAATTATACGAAAAGTAAAAGTAGCTGAACTTGTCTGGCAGAGTACCTCAGTGAAACGCTGCTTCCAGTTCCAGTTTTCAAAAATATTTGCAAATAAATTTGGAGCACTTCACCTTGTTTAGTGACCGCTTTAAGGGACAGTGCATTTACAGAAAAGCACTTAATAATTCTTTGGCCTAAGATCACTCAGTCATTTTGTTGCTTCTTTATATGTTTCTAATGTCTTGGTGTATTTCTAATCGTCACTTAATTTCTTTGTCGGCTGAAGATATTTTGTTTCAAAGTGCACCAGAAGACATAAATAAAGTATTTGAAGAAGTAACGATAGCAAATGAGCTTTAACCCGAAACCACTTCGTGCAAAATAAAAAGTTGGGAAATCTAGACAAAAAATGTATTTTCTTGTGTAATAATTAAAATGATTCACCTAGAACCTAGTTTCAAATAAAATAAAATGGTTCTTTAGAATATAATACTCTGTCTGCCACTGTCACAGATGTATTACATGAATACTATAATATCACGTTACTCCATAACATGGATTCGAAAACCGTAAGTTCATCATGTGAAAGTAGTCAACAAACACATAGAATATCATCCTAATTTTTTTTCTTTGACACTGCATAATCCGTGAGCACCCTTCCTACCTAATAATCGAGCTTTACAAATTCTAACAGGGACTTTTTTTTATAGCGGCCTCAAGAGAGCATGATACACATTTAATATTCAGAGTCAGGCAATTAATGCTGTCATCAGGGCCACACTTCACTGGCCCAGATGAGAAAACGACGGAGAAGCAAAGCAAATTCATTTAAATAGAGAGTGGGTTTGAAATTAAAGTAAGAACACACGGATGGGGGATATAGTCTGTCGTGTCGGTAAATACTCGAGAATTAACACGTCTAACAAGGTACCAGTCATAGCATTATACGATCAATACTCTAAACTGAGTGGCCCACTACAGTGCTCGAGTGGGAAGTGAACGAGAGGAACACTTGGGAAGTTGTCTTTAGCTCAGTGCAGACCACCCCAAATAATTTCCAGCATGTATATTTGGCAGCCGCACAAAGTAACTTGTGAGTCCCACACAAATATTGCATTGAGGTGATGACGCTGGGCAGCCTGATCGGCTGAGACCTGGACACCAGTTCTGAATATTTACAGCTCCCTGCCCGACTCTTGCAGCTGCTGTTACTATGCATGGAAAAATCTTTCACGGAATACCAATTAGTGCGTAATTATTTCTCTGGGAAACAGAGCAGCGCTATAGAGCGATTATTGGGAAACCAATTAAGAAAGCTCTTCTGAGCTCGATGAGATCTTTTTTTTCTTTTGTTTTCGTTGTTCCGACGCCGGTAACCGCCTCGGTGTAATCCTGCGCGGGCTGGCTCCTCCGCTCCTGTAAGAGAGCGATGGCGCGGGCGGCGCGTCGACTGTCTTTGTCTTACTGCGCCCTGTACGTGAGTCAACGAATCTGTGGGCCAGCAGCGTGAAAGAAGCAAGTGCAAGAGCATATCAAGTATGTATGCAACATATCTATTGTTCCATGCACAGAGTAGCAAATTCTGCCGAGTAATGAAGTGATCGTATTACATTACTTGCCGGGGAAACACGTCTGGGGTAGTTCGACCACCTGACGCAAGTCTTTCCAGTTGCGCGTCGATGAAGATCAGGTGAAATGATTAGGACAACAGAACCATTCCCCGAGTGAAGAAAATCTCCGGCCCGGCCGGGAACCCCGCGACCTGAAAGTTGCGATGCTACAACCGCTAGAACACGACTAAAAATGTCTTTCGATTGGGTTACTAGGCATGTCACCAATATCAAAAGAAAGAGCCACGTGACATCGTGAAACGTCCACTTAAAAAAATTAAGAATGACTGTGCTGGTAAACGTCTATGTTATTTGATACAGAAATAGCTGAGTAAAACTCAAAGTACTCTGACAGTTTTCTCTTTACTTCTTCTGTTCATCACTAAACCGACACACAATACTGTTAGCGCTACGCAGTCTGACTTTCAATAATCCCTATAAAAGAATGGCCCTGACTAACAATAACTTATACCCTTCATGAATCACTTACCTCACAAAAATCTTCGTCACTCGAACTACTGCAATACAGCGAGCGCCAATACTGCCAGCTAAACAAAAGATTCTAACTATTGAAGGCACTAACTGCTGATAGGCATGTTTAGCGAATTAAAGATTTTGATAGAGAACAAACAGTGTATTTACCTTAAAAGCGTTCAACAGTCATAATATACACTCCTGGAAATGGAAAAAAGAACACATTGACACCGGTGTGTCAGACCCACCATACTTGCTCCGGACACTGCGAGAGGGCTGTACAAGCAATGATCACACGCATGGCACAGCGGACACACGAGGAACCGCGGTGTTGGCCGTCGAATGGCGCTAGCTGCGCAGCATTTGTGCACCGCCGCCGTCAGTGTCAGCCAGTTTGCCGTGGCATACGGAGCTCCATCGCAGTCTTTAACACTGGTAGCATGCCGCGACAGCGTGGACGTGAACCGTATGTGCAGTTGACGGACTTTGAGCGAGGGCGTATAGTGGGCATGCGGGAGGCCGGGTGGACGTACCGCCCAATTGCTCAACACGTGCGGCGTGAGGTCTCCACAGTACATCGATGTTGTCGCCAGTGGTCGGCGGAAGGTGCACGTGCCCGTCGACCTGGCACCGGACCGCAGCGACGCACGGATGCACGCCAAGACCGTAGGATCCTACACAGTGCCGTAGGGGAACGCACCGCCACTTCCCAGCAAATTAGGGACACTGTTGCTCCTGGGGTATCGGCGAGGACCATTCGCAACCGTCTCCATGAAGCTGGGCTACGGTCCCGCACACCGTTAGGCCGTCTTCCGCTCACGCCCCAACATCGTGCAGCCCGCCTCCAGTGGTGTCGCGACAGGCGTGAATGGAGGGACGAATGGAGACGTGTCGTCTTCAGCGATGAGAGTCGCTTCTGCCTTGGTGCCAATGATTGTCGTATGCGTGTTTGGCGCCGTGCAGGTGAGCGCCACAATCAGGACTGCATACGACCGAGGCATACAGGGCCAACACCCGGCATCATGGTGTGGGGAGCGATCTCCTACTCTGGCCGTACACCTCTGGTGATCGTCGAGGGGACACTGAATAGTGCACGGTACATCCAAACCGTCATCGAACCCATCGTTCTACCATTCCTAGACCGGCAAGGGAACTTGCTGTTCAAACAGGACAATGCACGTTCGCATGTATCCCGTGCCACCCAACGTGCTCTAGAAGGTGTAAGTCAACTACCCTGGCCAGCAAGATCTCCGGATCTGTCCCCCATTGAGCATGTTTGGGACTGGATGAAGCGTCGTCTCACGCGGTCTGCACGTCCAGCACGAACGCTGGTCCAACTGAGGCGCCAGGTGGAAATGGCATGGCAAGCCGTTCCACAGGACTACAACCAGCATCTCTACGATTGTCTCCATGGGAGAATAGCAGCCTGCATTGCTGCGAAAGGTGGATATACACTGTACTAGTGCCGACATTGTGCATGCTCTGTTGCCTGTGTCTATGTGCCTGTGGTTCTGTCAGTGTGATGTATCTGACCCCAGGAATGTCTCAATAAAGTTTCCCCTTCCTGGGACAATGAATTCACGGTGTTCTTATTTCAATTTCCAGGAGTGTACATAGATAATTTTGTGACATCCAATTAAACAAATTTCCTTTATCTGATGGACACACGTCCAGATCGGCCGCTCTCAAAACTCTGGCATCCCTCTCCCCACACCCACCACTGCTGGCGGCTCACCTCGAACTGCCCAACGTTATGCGCTGTTCACATCCAACTGCCCAACACTACACAAGCGAATATTCCATCAATGAGTCCAACCAGCAACAGACTTCACACAGCGCAGTCAGTGATTTTCATACAGAGTACTACGTGGCGTTACCAACACAAAAACCCAAACAGCCTACTTACAATTGGTATGACGCTGTTGTTTACATTGGGTGTTGAGACCGAAACATTAGCAACTGCAACGGCGCTAAATTGTTGCTGCTGCCGCAGAAGCAAGTCTAAACAGGTCGAAGGAGGATAAGTTACTTTTCAAAGGTAAACATCCGGAAGGTCTAATTATAGTTATTACACTAGTAAGAGCCTACTTCAGTATCAAGGCACGGTGTAATGAAGGCCTAAAATCGTAGGGTAAAATTTATGTAACTGTGTGTTCATCTATTTATTAGGTAAATAGTGTAAGAGTGTGCAGCCAGTTAAATACACATACCGAGCATTGTTCATCTGCAAATAGGACGTATACGTGGCATTCTCCGTATTATAGAGATAACAGGCCTCTGTGCTTATTTTAAAGCTGTCACAATAGGAGGCCATACTGTTAGTAACAACGATACATTGAAAGGTTATGTGCGGTTAATGTTTTAGTTCCCAAAAACATGAACAAAGATTAAAATTTTGGTACCAGAAAGTAAAAACAGAAAAATTTTTGTCTATAAAAATAATTAAGTGAGTGGTAAATTGTATATTTGCTTAATGTCATAACTCCAGATTCGATGCTGTTTCGGGACTCTTTCAGTTTCGCAAACTACCAAATCGTTTCGCGATACCTCCGTAGCACATTTTATTAAAACAGAGACTCAGAAATACGATCAAAAGCAATACAACAGCTAAAATGACAGTAGCCTACCTTTATTTTCCTGCAACATAATAATAATAATAATAATAATAATAGCCACATCTGAGCTGTGACACTTCTCGCAAAGAAGCGAAATGCCCTCGCGTTTGTCTTTTCAAAGCTCTAAGTCAGGTTCATTCCAGATATCGAATACAAACTATTAAAATGTCTATGAAACGCGTGTACAGAATCCACAAGACATCAGTATGTGGTAGCGACGAAGAGATACTCAAAGTCTGCATAGCTTTCCCGGACAAATCTTACGTGACTTTTGGAGTCAATGTATGTCGCCGGCAAAAAGTCCGTTCATTTACGAAGTAATGAATGTGTGTGTGTGTGTGTGTGTGTGTGCGTGTGTGTGTGTGTGTGTGTGTGTGTGTGTGTGTGTGTGTGTGGTGAGCAGATCGTACTGCGCATGTAGCTAACATCAGATTAGAATTATCACCTGTTTTCAGTTAATAGAAGAGGCATATTGAGACCGGAATACATTAAGCAGATCGTGGTGGATACCAGCTGCACCACCTATTCTGCTCTCAAGAGGAAGGCCGAAGACAGAAATGTATGGCGAACTGCTGCTAACCAACCTGATGGTTGAAGACTTAAGAAGAAGAACAGTGTGGTGAGTAACTGTTGCCGCGACGGAAGCAGATGTAGAGGAAGTTAAAGTTCCTTTTCGCAGGTAAGTGTCACAAAGTTACATCGTTATCATACTAGTAACCTGAGCATTCCACGAAGGCTTATTAGCTATTTGAACGCCTAGGAATTTGAACTGTTCATTCTCACTAATCATACGCAAATTCTGTGTAATCATAACGTCAGTTCTTTGTTGAAATGCGTGCTGGAAACTGTACAAAGTGAGTGTTACTGTAAAGTAGCATCAATTTGTTTTCTACAACCGTAAACTTCTGTCGTGAATTGTGTTATTTGTTACTGTGTCAATTTTGCACACAACTTTCTTCAGTACTAAGCTGGTGTTATCAGTAAACAGAAATGTTTTAGAATCAGCTGTAATACTAGAAGACATATCATTTATATAAATAACAAACAATAGCGGTCCCAACACAGACCCCCGGGGGATCCCCCCCCCCCCCCCCCCCCCCTTAACTGTGCCTCAATGAGACTGCACGTCGTGCCATTCTCACTACTGTGAAGAAAGACCTTCTGCTGTCCGTTCTTAAAGTAAGAGATGAACCAGTTGTGAGCTACTCCCCTTATTCCATAATAGTCGAACTTCTGCAATAATATTTTTTGAACAGTACAATCAAACGCCTTAATTAAACCGAAGAAGACGCATAGCTTTTGCAGCCTTTTATTTAATCCGCCCAGAGCTCCACAACGTAAAGAGAATATAGCATTTTCATTGCGAAACCGCTTCTGAAACCAAACTGTACATTTGGCAGCAAGTTATGTGAATTAAAGTGATTAATTGTCCTTGTATATATAGCTTTACAGTTACTTTATTAAACACTGATGGCATAAAGATAGGTCTAAAACTGTCTTTTTTTCATCCTTTCTTATTTTCTTATTTTCTATAACGTGGCGTCACTACTGAGTATTTTAATCGGTTATGAAACTGATCATTCCGAAAAGAAAGTTACAGATACGGAAATACTGGCTAACATAAGCAGAACAGTACTTCAACATTCTGCTAGATACCCCGTCATGGCCATGAGAGTCCTTAGTCTTTAGTGATTTAATTATTGAATCTGTCTGCACCTTTTCGGTATCATGGAGGTGTGTTTACGCTTACAGGCCCGGAAAGCTATTTTCTAAAAAAGTTATATGATTCATTTTAGGAACTAAGCTTATTTTTAGTTCACCTGCTGTATTCAGAAAGTGATTATTAAATACCGTACATTTCGTGATACCCCCGCAACAGAATTTAGGGGTGGGACAGTCGCCGGTACGATAAAGTGCAGTACGAACCCTAAAAAATAGCGATCCCTGTCTCTTCTTTCCTATAGCAAAAAAGTTAAGGATGTTTTAGTTGTGACACATGTCGCAAACGGGGACAGAGCACTTGCATTAATGTCTTCAAAGCGTTAAGAGTAGATATAAAATGTATATTGTCAAAATGCCTATGAAAGGTGAGTACGAAATTAACAATACTTTTCAATAGGATCTGTCTGTAGAAGAGATGTAATGATATTCAGAATACGCAAACACTCACGGGAAAACGTTAGGCTGCACCTGACTTTGGAGGCAACGTACACTATGTGATCAAAACTATCCGGACACCTGGCTGAAAATGACCAACAATTTCGTGGCGCTCTCCATCGGTAATGCTGGAATTCAGTATAGTGTTTGCTCACACTTAGCCCTGATGACAGCTTCCACACTCACAGGCATACGTTCAACCAGGTGCTGGAAGGTTTCTTGGGGAATGGCAGCCCATTATTCACGGAGTGCTACACTGAGGAGAGGTATCGATGTCGGTCGGTGGGGCCTGGTACGAAGTCGACGTTCCAAAACATCCCAAAGGTGTTCTATAAGATTAAGGTCAGGACTCTTTGCAAGCCAGTCCATTACAGGTATATTATTGTCGTGTAACCACTCCGCAGCACGCCACGCACTATGAACAGGTGCTCGATCATGTTGAAAGATGCAATCTCAATCCCCGAATTGCTCTTCAACAGTGGGAAGCAAGAAGATGCTTAAAACATCAATGATAGTGCCACACAAAACAACAAGGGGTGCAGGCTCAAAAATGGTTCAAATGGCTCTGAGCACTATGGGACTCAACTGCTGTGGTCATCAGTCCCCTAGAACTTAGAACTACTTAAACCTAACTAACCTAAGGACATCACACACATCCATGCCCGAGGCAGGATTCGAACCTGCGACCGTAGCAGTCGCACGGTTCCGGACTGCGCGCCTAGAACCGCGAGACCACCGCGGCCGGCAAAGGGCGCAGGCCCCCTCCATGAAAAACACGACCACACCATAACACCACCGCCTCCGAATTTTACTGTTGGCACTATACAAGCTGGGAGATGACGTTCACTGGGCATTCGCCCTACCCCCTGCCATCGGATCGCCACATTGTGTACCGTCATTTGTCACGCCACACAACGTTTCTCCACTGTTCAATCGTCCACTGTTTACGCTCCTTACACCAAGCGAGGCGTCGTTTGGCATTTACCTTCGTGATGTTTGGCTTATAAGCAGCCGCTCGACCATGAAATCCAAGTTTGCTCACCTCCCGCCTAACTGCCATAGTACTTGAAGTGGATCCTGATGCAGTTTGGAATTCCTGTGTGATGGTCTGGATAGATGTCTGCCTGTTACAAATTACGAACCTCTTCAACTGCCGGTGGTCTCTGCCAGTCAACAGATGAGGTCGGCCTGTACGTTTTTGTGCTGTACGTGTCCCTTCACGTTTCCACTTCAGTATCACATCGGAAACAGTGGACGTAGAGATGTTTAGGAGTGTGGAAATGTCGCGTACTGACGTATGACTCAAGTGACACCCAGTCACCTGACCACATTCGAAATCCGTGAATTCCGCGGAGCGTCCCATTCTGATCTCTCTCACGACTTCTAATGACAACTGAGGTCGCTGATATGGAGTACCTGGCAGTAAGTAGCAGCAGAATGCACCTAATACGAAACACGGATGTTTTTGGGAGTGTCCGGATACTTTTGATCACATGGAGAATGTCGGTGACTAAAATTCAGTTCCGCGCATCTCAATATTCTCTCCATAGACGCCCCTTCGCTATGGTTTCATGTTTTCATAATACTCGAGGCGTTCACTAACGAGTGAACAGCAGCAGCTTGCACCTCTGAGGTCACTGTCCTTATCGCGTTAACGTTTACACAGAACGGTCTCACAGTCCGTCAGCAGAGCTGTACGTGAGAGCCGTATGTTCGATTAGCTGCAGCACGTCCGAAAGCACCACTCCTGAGACGTAAACGTTTGCCTCAGTTCCGCCGTGCATCAAGGCAGTCAGGTAGAGTCAATATTTCTGGAAGCTTATAAATTGTTTGACTTTTATTTACGAAACGACTATCGTGTGGCATATCATGTAGAATTTGTGGCTAGGTTGAGCACACATTTGTAGGGACGACGCAGCAGACTATTTTGGATGTAGGGTCATCGACAGACGCATAATTAATTTCAGAAGCATCCCAGGAAAGTGTGCTGATAGTCTAGCTGTTTCCAAAATGAGGTTTTCACTCTGCAGCGGAGTGTGCGCTGATATGAAACTTCCTGGCAGATTAAAACTGTGTGCCCAACCGAGACTCGAACTCGGGACCTTTGCCTTTCGCGGGAAAGTCCCGAGTTCGAGTCTCGGTTGGGCACACAATTTTAATCGGCCAGGAAGTTTCAGTCTTGCTGTTCATGACATGTATTAATAACTTGGCATACAATGTTAATAGTAACTTAAGACATTTTTGGGGGGTGACGCAGTTATCTATAAGAAAGTACTGTCTGAAAAAGAAACTGCACATATGTTCAGTCAGTCCCTGATAAGATATAAAAGTTGTTCAAAGATTAGCAACTTCCTTCGCATATTCACTAACATAAAATTGTGCACTTCACAGAATGCCAAAACTTAGTCTCTTAATGACTAGAATATCTCTGACTCACAGTTTTAATCAGTGAACTGATATAAAGATCAGAGTGTAATAACTTGAGCGGATATGAAATGGAACGAACACATAGGTTCAGTCGTAGATAAAGCAGTTGAATCACTTCGGTTCCCAACAGAGAGACGAGGAAAATGCACGCATGCAACTAAAAAGACTATTTACAAAACAGTCGTTGGATCAATACCCAATGGGATAATAGAAGACAATGAAAATGTACAAAGTGGGGCAGCGCGAGTGGTGACCCGTCTGTTTGACGCACAGCAGAGCGTCGGAGAAATGCAGAAGAAACTCTACCAGCTGGTGCTTGATCACCGACGGTAACTATCCCACGAAAGTGCACTTGTAAAGTTTCAAGCACTAGTATTAAGTGAACAGTCTAGGAACATATTATAGGCACCCACACAGAGACATCAGACTAACTACAGCGCGCACAGACGTTTCTGAGTAGTGATTCATCCTGCACTTCGTTGGCGAATGGAGAGGGAAAAGACACTAACGTACTATACAATGGAAAGACTCCCCACTATGCACTTCATACTGGTTTGCAGAGTAGACAAGCTATTACATCATCCTGACATGACTCAGATTATTGCTTCTCAACTAATGCACTGAATATTGGTCTGGGTATGTGTCTGTACTAAATATTCTGAGCCGATGGTAAGCAAACGATATGTACTAAGGTTTGGACACAGGATTTCCACTTGCTGTGAGAGGTCCAACTCCGCTTCAGAACTAGAAGCTCTGGCTGCAGTGTGGGCCTTCAAAAGATATACACCGTCCACTCACATTAATGTGACCACTTGTCAAAAGCCTCAATAACCAACTTTTGCAGTGCGGACATGCAGGAAAGAATCAGTGAGGTTTTGGAAGGAGGAGGCATGCCGACTCCAGGGTCGTGGTCAGCTGTGCTACGCTTCTCGGCTGAGAAGCCAGGTCCCAGGCAGCCCGATTTAAGTGGTCCCACAAATACTCGACTGCGTTTAAATCCGGGGAGTTTGCTGTTCAGGGGAGCACGGTAAGCCCACCCTGTTGCTCTTCGAGCCGCCCACGTACACTGCGAGCTGTGTCACGCGTTGTCGAGGGAAATCAAACTGCGTGTAGGGGTGGACGTAGTCTCCAAGGACAGCTACATACTTGTGTTGATCCCTTTGAGCCCCCCAGAATGACGAGATCACCCTGAGAATGCCACGACAACACTCCCCAGGCTATAACTCTCTCTCCGTATTGAACCCACCCGACGTTAGGTGAAGGATGTTTGTTGTCAGACGTTTTAGTCTGTACAAGACAATGGCCGTCTGTCAGCTGGAGCATAAAACGTGATTCATGTTAAAACGCCACCTATCGCCGCCCAGTGGAAGCTCACTTGCGGTACTGACGTGCAGATCACAGCCTTCGTCGCCGATGAACGGCACTCAGCTTGGGCGCGTGAACTAGTCGCCTACTGCGGAAGCTCATACGCAGAACCATTCCCTGAACGCTCGTTGAAGAGACACTGTTCGTTGGGGACTTTGATTCACCTGGGTGGTCAGTTGCTCAGCAGACGCGCGTCTATTCGCCGGCACACACTTCCGCAGCCGTCGTTCACCCGTGACATCTATGCCCGTTATGCACCATAGTTGCCTTGCCAACGCTACGGCATATGGGCACTTTGCCATGCACGGTACACTTCAGCCACGGCGGCACGCGAATAGTTCACAAATTTAGCTCGTTTCGGAAATGTTTCCGCCCTTGACCCGAAAGCCAATGAAATTCTATTTTGGAAGTCTGACAAATAGCTACGTTTCCGTATTGCGACAACGACTGCACTGTTTTCCGTATACCTCCAACACGCTTTATATACGCCTCATTATTAGTGCCTCCACATGCCGTCTCTGAGCAGTCACTGCGCGTTGGCTTCGAAGACACGCAGTGGCCACATCAATGTGGCTGGAGCGTGTAGAACCATGTGGACCTCCGTCGGCTACGCTACCCTGTTAGAATTTTTCTTTAACAATTCCCCACAGTTAAAATCTACTATCGTATTGGAAAGTGGTTCCCGAAGAGACATATGGAACGAATTACCAACGAAAAAAGTTATAGACCTTATATTTCACTATAGTATAGGGTGTCAGTGCGGTCTCAGTATCACTTTAAACAATCTTAACTTAGAAATTGCAAGAGACAGAGAGTTGTGGCTTGTTGTGACATATTTAGCAGCTCTCAAAGACTGTTTCATTTGTATTTTGTCGCGGATTTGACGAGAGTTGGAACAAAATAGCGACAGACCTGGAGAAGGAGCAATGTGTCACGCAGAATCCAAATCTGTGGCTACAGTACTGTGGAATTAACGACGCCAGTATGGAAAAACACCACTGGCAAAAAAAAAAAAAAAAAAAAACAAGCATAATGAGGTGGTTCAAAAATTTTAAAGAGACAGACAGTGGCGTGATGGTCCCATCGCGTGGGCCCCGCACTCTCCCGACGTCACGTCGTTAGACTTCTGTTTTGTGGCGTTGCGGCAAATCTCGCGTGCACGCAACGCCAGTCAATGACATTGCTACAATTCGAGCGCTGATCTATGACGTAAACAGACCTGTTGATGCTGCGCAATGCTGACCCTTATACGGGCAAAACTCGATTATCGCCACGAGAGGGGTGCACATTAAAATTCTGTCGAAACAGAAAGAAACTTTGAGAATTGTTAAACGTTTTATAACAAATTACGATACGCTGTCTCTAATAATTTCCATGTTATGATCTCTTGAAGTTATAGCGGGACTGTATGAACGCCCTGTAAATTGTCAGACTATACCAAAACCCATGTCGTGAAACTCTTTCAACTACATCTACATCTACATCCATACTCCGCAAGCCACCTTACGGTGTGTGGCGGAGGATACTTTGAGTACCTTTGGCGGTTCTCCCTTCTATTCCAGTCTCGTATTGTTCGTGGAAAGAAAGACTGTCGGTATGCCTCTGTGTGGGCTCTAATCTCTCTATCATATCCAGCCTATTTGTGGCTGCTACAAACTGTCGACTGCCGTCCCTGTCATTCGTGCCCCTCCGCTGGCAAACGCTACAGCCGCCGTACAGTCTTATACAGGTGTCATCGCTTTTTCATAACGTCTGTGCACACTAAGTCATCCTAGAGTTTTGTAAATGTTAGTGTTATCCAATTAAGAATGGCTCAGTTACCATTCTATGGTGTGTTTCACTTACTACAAAAGCGCTGTCTCCAATGTGTGACCAATATCCTGTAGGCAAACCTCCATCACCGCAGGGCACACCTGTCCGTTGGTAGAACGTTGTAGTAGGTGGCGTATCGGCTTCAGGCGAGTAAGCTAAATAAACTAGGAGCTACTCTACATTTAAAGGTACAGCGACCAAGGTGGCAAAATAGTTAGCACACTGTACTCACTTTCGGAAGGACGATGGTTTAAACTGCAGCCTGGCCATCCAAATGCAGATATTCCGTGGTTTACTTAACTCGCTTAAGGCAAATTCCGAAATAGCTTCTATGAAAGGGACATCGCTAATAACCTCCTCTTACTGGATGCTTAACCCTAACATCTACAATATCTACATCTACATTATACTCCACAAACCATCTAATGGAGTGTGGCGGAGGGTACTTTCGGTATCACTATCTGATCCCCCAACCCTCTTCCACTCGCGAATACTGAGTAGAAGAATGATTGTCGGTAAGCCTCTGTATTGGCTCTGATTTCTCGAATTTTCTCGTCGAGGTCAATACGCGAGTTGTATGTGGGGGTTGGGGGGGGGGGGGGATATATTGTCCGACTCCTTCTGAAAAGTTCTGTCCCGAAATTTCAATAGTAAATCTGTCCGTCATGTACAACGCCTTACTTGAAACTTGTGTCAGTGGAGTTCGTTTAGCATCTCCGTAACGCTCTCTCTACAGCTAAACGATCTCGTGACGAAACGCACCGCTCTTCGATGGATCTTCTCAATCTCTTCTATGAGGCCTACCCGACAGGGATCCCAGTTAGATGAACAATAGTCAAGAATCGGGCTAACAAGTGTCTCATAAGTCACTTCTTTCGTGGATGAGTTACATCTCCTTGAGACTCTTCCGATGAATCTGAGTCTGGTGTTTGATTTTCCCACTATCTGTTTTATGTGGTAATTCCACTTAAGGCAGCTCTGGATAGTTACATCTAGATATTTTACGGCGGACGCTGTCTCCAGCTGTTTGCCATCAGTAGTGAAGCTGTACAATTGTGGATTTCTTTTCCTATGTTTGTGCAATATGTTACATTTATTTACGTTCAGGGTCAGCTGCCAGAGTCTGCACCATTCTCCAATTCTCTGCAGGTCGCTCTGCAAATTCTTACTGTCTTCTGGCGTTGCTACTTTGGTATTGACAACTGCATCATCTGCGAATAGCCTTAAAGAGCATCCGACGCTTTCTACTACATCACTTATTTATATTGTGAACAGCAACGGTCCTATGGCACTTTCCTGTGGTACTCCAGGTATTACCTTTAAATCTGTCGATTTCGTTCCGTTGAGAGCGACGTGTTGAGCTCTATCCGCAAAAAAATCATGAAGCCAACAGCGAGTCTGCTCCGATACTCCTTAATCTCGTATTTTTGTCATTAAACGGCTATGTGGGACGGTGTCAAATGCCTTACTGAAATCAAGGAACACAGCATCACCTTGAGCGCCGTTCTCATCTGCGCTGTAGATCTCATGGAGAAACAGAGCAAGCTGAGTTTCTCAGAATCCGTGTTTTCGGAATCCATGTTGATTTTTATTCGATGTGCATTTTCATAACCTTCCTTTCCTCTGAAATATGAATTTTTCCACTACGCACAGATCCCTGCGGTGTATCGTAAAATAAGTGTATCAAACGCTGATTGTTAACGGAACACAAATTAAATACAAAAATAAAAGGCTTTTACAATACTCATGTCGTCCTAATCGACTTCAAACACAGTACCAAATTTTACTTACGAGGTATGCTCAAATAGTAACGACAATTTTGTAATTCTGCGAGCTATATAGGTTCGATTTGCACCATTTTTTCGTTGTTGAGTTGGTAAACATTTCGGAAAAGTATCTGGCAGTGTTAACCATATCGGATATTTAGTCTATTGGCAGCTGTCAATATATATATATATATATATATATATATATATATATATATATATATATATATGTGTGTGTGTGTGTGTGTGTGTTAGTAGCTGCAATTATTTATTTTGTATAAAAATGGATCTAAGAATTTGTATTAAATTATGCTATATGAAGAGAACGAAGATCAAAAAGCTTACGAAATGCTATAAATTGGTTTTCTATGAGTAAAACAAGAATTTTAGTAGAGTACAAACAATGCGTAGAAGGCCGTGAAGCCGTTGAAGATGACGAGCGCTCCTGAACGACTCAGCGCATCATCAACCGATGAAAATGAAAATGAAAGAAATGACTATGGACTATTGCCGAATCACAATCACAGAAATTGCTTATGTTTTTGGCATGTAAATAGAGTCGCACCACAGAGTATTTCGTAAGTTGTGACGTGAAACGTGTACAGCACAATTTGTTCAAAAATGGATGAATTTCGAAAAAATGCCAATAGCTCAGGAGTCGCTAGATGAAGTCAACAGTGATGCACAACTACTGAAATCTGTCATAGGAGGTCATGAAACGTGTTTTTAGGGAAATGACGTCCAACCAAGGCTCAATAGTCCCAGTGGAAGCATTCTGGATGGCAAAAACCGAACCAATGCTCTAAAAATGCGGTAAAATGTTAAAGCTATGCTTATTGTTTTCTTCCATTTTAAAAGCGTAGTGTAACATGAAATCTTGTCACAAGATCGAACGATCATTAAAGGAGCGCTACTTACTAGCTGCAGGCCGTTTGCATGAAGCAACTGGAAAAACAGTCTGAATTGTTGGTGAAATAGTGGACAACTTCTGCAACACAATGTTGCTCCCGTTCACACTTCGTTGCTTGTTCGTGAATTTTCGGTCAAAAACAACACAGTATTTCTGCCCTAGCCTCTACATTCGCCAGCCATGGCGACGTGTGAATATCTTCTGTTCTCAGAACTTTAAAAGACCGTCGTTTTGCAAGCACAAGTGAGATTAAAAGCACAGCGCTGAGAGAGTTAAAAGGTTTTCCAAAGATCGAGTTCTAGACGTGTTTCGTGAATTACAAAAGCGCTATCACAGGCATATAATACCAGTTTTGAAGTGGGTAATACTCAAGCAGACGAATAAAAGAAATTCCTTACAAAACAAAAATTACTCGTTCTGCAAATTTATGCCCGCTCTTGAGGTTATAACTACACGCTCCAGTCGCATAATGTGACTACTGCCTATCTTCGAAACCAACGTACAATAACCATCCCCAGACGGTAGGTAACAGCACTAGCACTGGAGGTTATATAAATCGTGACGTCAGCCGGTGGGGTGAGGTGGTGGGAAGAGGGCGCCAAAGGCGGAGTCATTGCCCTAATGCGGAAACTGAGCGATTTCTCCGACGTTCAAATTCAAATGGTTCAATGACTCTAAGCACTATTGGACTCAACTTGTGAGGTCATCAGTCCCCTAGAACATAGAACTACTTAAACCTAACTAACCGAAGGACATCACATACATCCATGCCCGAGGCAGGACTCGAACCTGCGACCGTAGCAGCAGCGCGGTTCCGGACTGAAGCGCCTAGAACTGCTCGGCCACAGCTGCCAGCTGCCGATGTTCAAAACGGCATGATAACTGGCTTTTGGCGCAAGGGTGGAAGCATTTCCGTCGTGGTTAAGTACGTTAATTGTTCGCTGGCCACCGTGGTTAAAGTGTTTAAAATATGCCGTGCACGGCAAAATGGAGCTTTCCAAAACAAGAGCCGAGCCTATTGAGGTGCATCATGTGCCATGGAAGACGCGGGCGAACGACGGATGTGTACGGGCGAATACAAGTTTAACTGTTGAGCAACTGACCTTCCAGTCGCACCGAGGGCCTACCAACAGTGTCTCTTCAATGACTGTTCAGCGGACGTTGCTGTGTATTGGCCTCCGCAACAAAATGGTTCAAATGGCTCTGAGCATTAAAATGGGACTCAACATCTGAGGTCAGCAGTCCCCTAGAACTTAGAACTACTTAAACCTAACTAACCTAAGGACATCGCGCACATTCATGCCCCAGGCAGGAGTCGAACCTGCGACCGTAGCGGTCACGCGGTTCCAGACTGTAGCGCCTAGAACCGCTCGGCCACTCTGGCCGGCTCTCCGCAACAGCCGTCTGGTTTATGCACCCATGCTAACTGATGCTCGCAGGCGGCAAAGGTTGGAATATGCACGGCAATACTGCACAAGGAACGCTACTGACTGGCGACAAATGGCCTTTGTAAATCAATCACGTTTCATGCTCCATCGGACAGACGACCGTTGACGTGTACAGCGTGAAATGTCTGAAAACAAACTCGTTATTGCCTGTGGAATATTTTCGTGGCATTCCCTGGATGATCCCGTCAATCTGGAACGCGCAATTGATCAGTCAAGTAGGCAAGGAGATCATGTCCACCTTTACATGTAGTTTGTTTTTCCTCAGAGCGGTGGCATCTGCCAGCAGGACAATGGAACGTTGCACGCAGCTCGCAGTGTACGAGCGTAGTTTGAAGAGCACCAGGATGGGTAAACGGTAATCGCCTGACCACCCAACTACCCGTATTTTACCCCAATCAAGAAAGTGTGGGATCACTCGATCGGACTGTTCGCGCCATGGCTTCTCAACTCAGAGACCTTGCGCAGCTAGCCACAGCACTAGACAACATGGCTCCACATCCTTGTCGGTAACTTCCAGCGCCTCACTGTCTCTCTGCCTGCGTGTCTCCCAGCAGTCTGAGTGACAAAAGGTGGTTATTCAGGATTGTGACGGGTTGTCACATTACTATGACTGGAAAGTGTACAATGCTTTATCACAAGTCTGTGGGTATTTCTAGAGGTACCAATTTAGATTAAAAGAAAAAAGTGTCTAACGAGAAGCATGTGTGTCTGCTCTCTAGAGTGTCTACCAGAAGATGTGGCTGCACATGCAGTGTCTGCCTACCGGCTCTGGGAAGCTTTAGCTACATTGCACCCTTGGTGCTTTGAAAACGGTAGCCGTCTGCAAAATCACTGTGGCAACAGCATGCTGATCTTTCGTGTCACAAACTCTATGCTTTCCACAGTAATTACTGTGGCTTCTCTAGGTACCCGTAATTTAAGGAAACTGGTAACCTTAATTTATGTAACAGCTAATAGAAAGATTGCGAAGTAACCGACGAATAATAACGAGGAATTTCTCAGAGTTCTTGCGTAACGTAATAATTTGAGATAACGACACACACAAAGTGAACAAATTCCAAGAAAAGACAACAGCGGTGCACAGTAGCATGACATGTCATTACGGCCAGACAATCAAGCCGTCGTTCTATCGTACTCCGTGCATCACGAGCGTTCTTAGCAGATTACGTGCTATTCCACAGTGGCGTGGTGGAACTCTACCTCAGTAATAATTAACTATCTATGAAATAGTAAACAAATTATACATCAAGTGAAGCACTTATGACTCTTCTTCAGTTTTTCAGTAATGATTGTAAACAAATGGGTGCAAAGTGTTCGGGACACAGTATGTGTTCAATGTGTACATCCCTTGATGTGCCTTGTACGTGGTTATTATTCGAGGCGTTTACGATCAAGGAAAAAAAGACGATGATTTTATGCTAACTCATTAAAAAATCAGAGTAATGTCCTACATTATTCAAACATAAAAGGAAAAGATCACTATTTTGTGGTTATAGCTGTTCGCTCCAGCGCGCAATGCTGTTAGCTGAGTGGTCGTTCATTATACATGTTATTGAATACAGATAGTAGACATGGTGGTCCATCTGAAGTTTCGGATGAGATTATCTCGAAAACTATACATCGGGTAAAAACAGTGGGTAAGACAAGTTCGTAAGCTCAAAGGGGGACATCAAATGATACTACACGTTACCCCAACCCCCCCCCCCCCCCCCCCCCCTTGGGTGGGGCGGGAGGCAACTTTTAAATCTTAAATGGAAACCCCCATTTTTACTGCAGATTTGGATTCTCCATTAAAAAAAATCAAGTTTTGTCTGAAACATTTTTTTAAACCATTGGCAGATGGCGCTGAAATCGAGAAAAATTAAAAATGGGGAAGAACTCTGATTTATTTAGAATGATCCGAGAAGGACGCATCAAATCGATACAAAATGTGCACCAATTCTCTGATTACGCCAAATTAAGCTATTTTTTATCATATATATCCTACCCGACACAGTTTTTAATGGAGGGAGGCGGAATGGTATTAAAATCTCGTTAGGGAACTCCTCACAATTGCATTAATCGCTCGACTGTGGCACTACCGTGGCCGAACTGCGAACTATGGCTCAGTATAAAGGTCGCTGCAATGCGATCAGACGTGACTTCACTTTCAGATTGCGAACCGTAAACATCAACTGACAAAAGTAAATGATTCTTTAGCGAAACATGGCTCACTATCCTCCTACAGAGATTGTTGATATGATGTCAATTTTAGGTGAATGCCATAACAATTACGCTGCAGCTGCGCAATTGTATGCGTATCGTTTCCCAAACAGACGACATCCAAGCGAAAACATTATTCAAAACTGAACTCAACGAGCTCTAAATGGATACCTGCACTGTCCACCTCGTCATCGCAGATACAATGAAAATGACGCTCGTACCCTTACCGCTCTCGCCTGTGGTCAACTGGATCCCGAAATTAGTAGTGAACTACAAAAAATGTTTTCAGTAAAGAGGAATCACAACAATATGGGACGAGACAATAGATCATTTCGATGAGCGTGGGACCGCATACATTTATTAAAATTGCAGTTCTTCTATTAATGTGTGCAAAAAATTGGAATCATATACCATCCTCATAGCTTGCTAGAAAAGATTTTTAGCCTTGCGATCTTCATAGCCGAGGAATCAGTGAAGTAGCGACTAAATACAGAGAAATTTGGTAAAAAAATTAAACGCCATTCTGTGCAATTTTTAAGAGTTACGTAGTCACAGAACCGTCGGTAACGCATATGAAAACACGAAGAATTAAGCGTACTAACAAACACTGCAGTTAGTAAATCATTGCCGGCCGGAGTGGACGTGCGGCTCTAGGTGCTACAGTCTGGAACCGCGTGACCGCTACGGTCGCAGGATCGAATCCAGTCTCGGGCATGGATGTGTGTGATGTCCTTACGTTAGTTAGGTTTAATTAGTTCTGAGTTCTAGGTGACTGATGACCTCAGAAGTTAAGTCGCATAGTGCTCGGAGCCATTTGAACCATTTGAAGTACATCAGGTGCATTCCATGTTGATTTCTGGTTACATCGGTACAGGTGTGAATGGAAAAAGATGACTTACTTTTCGTGATAAACAACATATTATATATATTATAATTTTAATGTCACTAATAGGATAGAGTGGCATCGAGGTCTGAGGGATATATACTGATGGAGATATATTAGAGTGAGTCCTATTATTGACAATACAGAAATTACTTGAAAAAGTGGGTAGAGTAGCGATGGTCAACCCCTTTGGTTTGTACATAATGTTTTCCTGATACCCCCTATGTACATGGTGGACGGATCGAAAACTTTAAACACAATAAACTCAGTACGTAGTTCTCAAAGTACAGAAATCATCATGTATTAAGGAAGAAGGAAGATAAGGGTATGACGTCCAGTGAAAGACGTTGTCATAGAGATGGGTCGAATCTGACGCTATCTCGGGCATGCATCAAGGAAGTGTTGTAGCATCGTTACAATTTACGATATTTATAAATTGTCTAACGCAGAATGGCGAGAACCTCATGAGGTAGTTAGCAGACGACAGTGATGTTACAGTGTGACACCGCTACGGTTAATCTAATCTTACTCTTACCCAACTCAGCTACACTCAATACCACAGATGATATGGGGATGCCATCGCTGCTTGGGAATGGGGTGAGCTTTTGGCGCCTGCAGAAAAGATACGTAAGAAGTTTTTTTGCGAGACCGTTTCATGGATTAAGTAAGTTCTAATCGTACACTGTAAACTGGCCCTTTTACAGAGGATTCTGGGAGTAAAAGCTAGTGACATGACAAGCCCCGCCTCCTCCTCGCAGAGAATCCAGATTATAATTTATAAGGTATCGTAGAAATGACATAGAAGTTGACGGTGAGCTGCTAGAATTGCCAGATACGCCTCTTCGCTCATGTTTATGAATAATAGCAGTGACCTCTAGGCTTAACACTGACACGAGTCAACACCATTTTCACGATGGCTACTTTAGTGCTGCTGCACACACTATTGTCACGCAGCAAAGGTTGGCGACTAGTGGAAACATTCCGTTGCTACACGAACTCAGTCGGATTTCACCACTGAGAAAAGGATGGGTTTAGTAAGAGTCGGAGCTAGCTCCGAGTTGGCGCGAATAAGGCTCGAAGTTTTGTTATATGATTATTATCTTACCATGTGGAACAAAATATTTCTATTTAAGGCGATCGAACGGAACCTTGAAAGTCAACAAGTAACTCCAGCAAATACTTGTAGAAAGTGAATGTAAGCTTAGTGGACTTCGATGAAATAACGTTTATCATGAACTCAAATTATAATAAACGAAGTGTTACCCATAAACTGTTTAATTTCAGTGTCCCTTCCTCAACATGGTATGTTTATTGAGTTGTAGTGTGGTTCGATGGGTCGCCTCTTTTAACTGAAGCCAAGGTATGGAGTTCACCAACAGCCCATTGAGGTCTTTCGCCTGAAGTGTTGTGGAAGGTGTAGTTCAGGCCAGAGGGGTGTTTTTCGTACGATTACTTGGGTTCACTCATTCTGGTTATATGCAAATAATTCTGGTTATACGTCATTTGAAGGTGTAGGTGGGAGAAAAGAAGGGAAGGAGATTAGTGACATCAGCTGCGTCGCGACATTACGCGGAATCAGCGGCGACGAGTGAAAGTGTGTAGCGGGGCAGGTTTCGAACCCAGGATCTGATTGCTAGGCAATTTCGTTAACCATTGCACCACCTGGGACACAGAGCTTATTACACCGGCGCGTACTATCTCAGCACGCCTCTCGGCCAACCCACATTAAAACTCTGCATAAAGGAAAGTGTGGCCAGTCTTTTCCCCTGCGTTTGCCGCCGTCCGCACTTCAGAATTGGCTGAAACCGCATCATGTGACATAAGCAGCCATTGTGAAGTATAGGAAGTGTTGTGTATCTTCGAAGTTTTCAGTAGATTAGTGCCTCAGCGTTGTGTTTTTGGCTGATCGTTTCGAGGCGGAAAGGGGGGAAAACTGTGCAGAATTCCTTTCGAAGGAGAAGTTAGGTCGCAATGGGAAAGGTTGCAGGAATTCGACTAAACTATTCGTTAATTTTAGTCATTTCTGCTCTTTTGTCTTTGTCTCCTTTTTACCTTTCTGTTACTTAGTTTCCAATCCATTCGAACAACAAAGAAATTCAGAACAGCTAATAGAATGGTTTAATGGTAATTTAATTACAAAATAGAAATCTTAGAGATAAAACTGCTATTGTTAGCATATAAAACGAAAAATAGTGAATGGTACCGTACAAATTCGTCATGACTGGTAAAAAATTTGACCTGATTGATTGTACAGTATGGTTTAAACTTATATTTACGATGCTCACAATAATAAGTTGGACTTTGTTCCATTCAATGTAATGTACAGAAAAGAGCAAAAGTCTTTGCACTAGGCAAGGACCAAACCTACGACATTTCATTCAGTATCCATTAACGTTACCGGGAGACTATTATTACTGTTGCAGCCTGGCCACTAAGGTACATTACAGTAATGCAGATACAGTTGTTGCTGTTTGTTATAGCCTACTTTTGATCGTAGGCCTAGTTTTATCCGAACACATCTTAAAAAAAAATTCTCTTGTACTTTCGTAATCATTCTCCTAATGTCAAAGAACAATTTGCAGAGACAATTTTATGTCATAGATCCGACAAAAATATAAAGTACGTGTAATCATGTGGGCACGTTTATCAGTTCTATTAACTAAGGTACCGTGCATATATATTTGAATCCGATGCTTTATATCGTATAAGAAAGGAGACAGTGAGCGAATTTTCGTAGGACTGGGTAGCAGGGACAAGAAGTAAGTCGATATAGAGCTTTAAATTAGCGACGGATTTCTCCTTGCACTTAAGTACTAATATTGATTCCCTTTCGTCCTGCTGACTACTGGATAGGAGCAACTTAACGCTAATTACGAAAACAGGTGTTCAAACGCAACACCGCAACAAGAACTGCGAAATAATCTTTCGCTATTAATAAAGGATAAAAGGGAAAACTGTGTTTCATGTTTGTCACAATAAATGGTTTTCGACTTATTTAGTTTAAATATGTTGGGATTTTTGGTTACTAAATATCCGACATGTTCCGCTTGAAGCCACTGATCAGTTTTAGCACTGTATTACACGGCTGAGTGCACATCTTTAATATACACTGCTAAATGTACTGCAGAAATCAATGCACCACCAGCGGCGCAGTCGGCCCGAAATGGCGGCCACTGGAAAGTTGGCCGTACTTTCCCCCATACAAAGCCGGCCGCTGTGGTCGAGCGGTTCTAGGCGCTTCAGTCCGGAACCACGCGGCTGCTACGGTCGCAGGTTCGAATCCTACCTCGGGCATGGGTGTGTGTGATGTCCTTAGGTTAGTTAGGTTTAAGTAGTCCCAAGTCTAAGGGACTGATGACCCCAGATGTTAAGTCCCATAGTGCTTCGAGCCGTTTGAACCCCATACAGAGCTTTAACACACAATTCCAACGAGTGCCACCTGTCCACAGTCCCTGTCCATTTCCTTATGCTCTCTGCTCTGAGATTCCCGTGGGAGGCCGGATGTACTTGTGAATCCGCACTGAAGAAGATGGAGCTATTGCCTATCTAGACGAATCAATTATATGAATGCTTGGTGCCTGTTTTTTCGGACATGTTCGAAAAACCGACATTTGTATTTCTACTTTCTCGGTGGCCTAGTGATGGCCTCATTTCTACATTTTTAACGAAACTACGCGACGAAACACACTCTTCAATTCTAGCAAAAAAGCCTTCAAGAGATTCTGGTCGTATTTAAAATACACGAGCGGAAAAACAAAATCAATATCTTCACTGTGCGATAATAATTCTGTTTTTACTGATGACAACGTCACTAAAACAGAGTTAATAATCTCAGTTTTCAGAAATTCCTTCACCAAGCAAGACGAAGTAAATATCCCAGATTCCGGATGAAGAAAAATTTCAAACACGAGTAACTTAGAAGTAAATATCCTCGGTGCCGCGAAGTAGCTAAAATCACTTAATAAAGGCAAAGCCTCTGGTCCAGACTGTCAAGTTCCTTTCAGAGTACGCTGATACAGTACTTAGCAATCATATTCGATTACAACCGCTTGTTCGGCGAAAGATCCGCACATAAAGACTGGAAAGTTGAACAAATCGCACCAATACCCAAGAAAGGAAATTCGAGTAACCCGCTGGCTTACATACTCATATCACTAACATCGATTTTCAGTAGGATTTTGGAACATATAGTATGTTCGAACATTATGAACTACCTCGAAGAAAAAGATTTATTGACATAAAGCCTACAGGGAATCAGAAGATATCGTCCTTGTAAATCACAGCTAAATTTTTATGCTCACGAAGGAACGAAGGATATCGACAGGGGACGTCAAATTGTTTCCACATTTTTAGTTTTTCGGACGGGTTCTTTTGTCACTGTTTCTCACAAGCAACTTCTAATTGAACTGTGTGGCTAATAAGTACTGTCTCTCTTGTATGACTGGATTCGTGATTGCCTGTCAGAAAGATCACAGTTCGTAATAAGTGACGGAAAGTCATCGAATAAAATATTTAAAATCGGGGGTTCCCCATGGAAGTGTTTAGGGTCTCCACTCTTCCTGACTACAAAAATCATTTAGGAGACAATATGAGCAGCCCTCTCAGACGATGCTGTAATTTAAATCATTAGAAGATCAAAAGGAACTACAGAATTGTTCACACAAGATACACAATGTGATCAAAAGTATCCGGACATCTAGATGCAAATGATTTACAAGTTCGTGGCGCGCTCCATCGGTAATGCTGTTTTGGCCCACCCTTAGCCTTGATGACAGCTTCCACTCTCGGAGGCATACGTTCAATCAGGTGCTGGAAGGTATCTTGGAGAATGGAAGCCCATTCATCACGGAGTCCTGCACTGAGGAGAGGCATCGATGTCGGTCGGTGAGACGTGGCACGAAGTCGGCGTTCCAAAACATCCCAAAGGCGTTCTATAGGATTCAGGTCAGGACTCTGCGCAGGCCAGTCCATTACAGGTATATTATTGTCGTGTAACCACTCCGCCACATTCCGTGCATTATGAACAAGTGCTCGACCGTACTGAAAGATGCAATCACCATCCCCGAATTGCTCTTCAACAGTGGGAAGCAAGAAGGTGCTTAAAACATCAATGTAGGCTTGTGCTGTTATAGTGCCACGTAAAACAACAAGGGGTGAATGAAAAACACGACCACACCATAACACCACCGCCTCCGAATTTTACTGTTGGCACTACACACACTGGCAAATCAGGTTCCTGTTGCCATACGCACATCCTGTCATCGGATAGCCACATAGTGTACTGTGATTCGTCACTCCAAACAACGTTTTTTCACTGGTCGACCGTCCAATGCTTACGCTCCTTACACCATGCGAGGCGTAGTTTTGTATTTACCAGCGTGATATGTGGCTTATGAGCAGCCGCTCGATCGTAAAACCCAAATTTTCTCACCTCCCGCCTAATTGTCACAGTACTTGAAGTGGATCCTGATGCAGTTTGGAATTCCTGTGTGATGGTCTTGATAGATGTCTGCCTATTACACATTACGACCCTCTTCAACTGTCGGCTGTCTCTGTCAGTCAACAGACGAGGTCGGCCAGTACGCTTTTGCGCTGTACGTGTCCCTTCACGTTTCCACTTCCCTGTCACATCGGAAACAGTGGATCTGGGGTTGTTTAGGAGTGTGGAAATACCGCGTACAGACGTATGAGTCAAGTGACACCCAGTCACCTGACCATGTTCGAAGTCCGTGAGTTCCGCGGAGCTCTCCATTCTGCTCTCTCACGATGTCTAACGACTACTGAGGCCACTTATATGGAGTACCTAGCAGTAGGTGGCAGCACAATGCACCTAATATGAAAGAACGTATACTTTTGGGGGTATCTGGATACTTTTGATCACATAGAGTATCTGTATTGTGTGAAAAGTGAAATTGTCTATAAATAATGATTATAGTAAGGTCATCCACAGCGTTTCTAAAAGGAATCCTCTGTATTTCGGCTACACGATAAATCTCACAAATCTAAGCCATGTAAACTCAACTAAATACTTAGCAGTTACAATTATGAATAACTTAAACTGGAACGATCCAATAGATAATGTTGTGGAGAAATCAAATCAAAGGCTGCGATTTTTTGTAGAACAGTTTGAAAAAGCTGCAGGTCTACTAAACAGACTTCTTACACCATGTTTGTCCGTGCTCTTCTCGAGTTCTGCTGTGCGTTGTGAGATCCACATCTGACGGGTTTGACAGAGGAGATAGAAAAAATTCAAAGAAGAGGCAGCTCGTTTTGTATTACCGCGAAACAGGGAGGGAGTACCACGGGTACGATACGCGAAATGGGGTGGCAATGATTTAAACAAAGGTGTTTTTCGTTGCCAGCTTCCTCTTCAGAGTGTGAAAATATTTTGTTGGTCGCCCACCTACAAAGAGAGAAAATGATCATTATGATAAAATAAGAGAAATTGAAGCTCTCGCGCAAAGATTTAAGAGTTCGTTTTTCCCGCGCGCGTTCATGAGTTGCACGGTAGAGAAATAACTTTTAGGTGGTTCGATGAGCCCCCTGATATTCACTTAGGAGAATCGCCGGCTGAATGTGGGAGAAACTGTTGAAGCTGTAAGGGTGTCATTTCAATTACCGCATCACATTTTAACAGTTGAGTAGGATACGCGAAAATTATCTGCTAGATGGGCGCCGTAAAGCTGAACGTATCAGAATGGTACTGTCCGAGTAATGCTTGACATACTCTTACACCAACGGACAAGATTTTTGCGCCTGTTTGTGATCAGAGATGAAACGTGGGTCCACTACAGTACTCCCGCGAAAAAAAAAAAAAAAACAAAAACGGAGTACTGTAAATGTGTTGATTTATTACCGCCACCAAAGAAAACAATGGCATTATGGTCGGCCGGAAAGATTATGGTGTCAGTTTTCTGGGATGCGAAAAGGATTCTGCTGATAGATTATCTTCCTACTGATCAAGCAATTACGGGACAACACTACGCTAACCTCCTGGACCCAACCCCCTACAATGAGTCCGGCCAGAGTGGCCGATCTGTTCTAGGCTCTACAGTCTGGAACCGCGCGACCGCTGCGATCGCAGGTTCGAATCCTGCCTCGGGCATGGATGTGTGTGATGTCCTTAGGTTAGTTAGGTTTAAGTAGTTCTAAGTTCTAGGGGGACTGATGACCTCAGAAGTTAAGTCTCATAGAGCTCAGAGCCATTTGTACCATTTGAGCCACTACAATGAGAAAAGACCAGGTTAGGCAACGACGAAAGTCATCTTTCATCAAGGCAATCTGCACGCGCATACAAGTGTCGTTGCCATGGAAAAAATACACGAATTAAGAATAGAAACACCTGTATTATTCATTTGATGTGGTTCTATCAGACTTCTATCTATTTCGAAAAACATAAAATATTTCTCTGTGGACGGAGGTATTCTTCAAACAAAGAACTAACCGACAAAGTTGACGGGTAATTTACAGGCCTGGAGGAATATAGTGTACAGAAGGACTATACTGAAAAATAAAATAGTTTCTCTGAGGTAAGTCATTTCTGTCTATTCCATTCCCAGAACTTTGCAAGGTAGCATCGTAAACGGCACATCCCGACCCTCCTCTGACCAGAATATTGACTGACCCAGTTACTTAACGGAGAAACCCAGATAAACGTGGACGAGAACAGGTGCATATTTGGATGTTGGAAGCGACACCAGAAGTGAAAATCTTGTTTAAAGACATTAAAAAGTTCTGGGTTAGTTTCACGACTTATCCGTCCGGCACTAAGAACCACAATACTAGTCCGTTACGTTTACGAAATTAGCTGAAACACAAAAGAATTTTTACAACGTGAGACAGAAAACCGGACACATTTCCACAATCCAATGAAACTAGAAGTGATGAAGGAGAGAAATTGCAATCATAGTAATTGAAACCTTACAACTTTGCAATTTACGAAACACAGATGGCATTTATCACTTTTTAAAAATCACGTCTTTTAGATGGCGTTCTCCAGTACGAATACATTAGTGAAATCAGCTGTTGAGATTCCTCATTGACCGCTGCAACATCTCAGCTGAGATACTGTGAATTGCATCCCGAATCCTCTGTTGTCTCTAATCCGGGGTTCTTGTTCGAGTCTTGTAGACGTTGCCGTTGAGGTAGCCCCACAAGAAACAATCACAAACTGATAAATCTGGCGATCAAGGGGGCCGGGGAATTTTACTGAACCGTGAAATCACACGGTTGCCAAACAATTCTCGCACATATGGCATTGATTGCCTTCAGTCGGTGCACCCATCTGTAGTTTTTACGGATGAAATTTTAGATCGATGAAGAATTCTGCGAACACTCTCCCGGGACATTCCAACTACTGCTGCTTGCCTACGAATTGAACGCCTTGGGTGTATAACATCAACATTCGCTGGAGAACGCACCCTTCTTGGTAGTCCTGTTGGTTTCTTCTTGAGGGCAGATCCAGTCTCTTCAAAGTTAATAATCCAACATTTTATCGCGTGTTTCGACGGAACGGCAATATGACGTTCTAAATCATAAAAACGTCGAAACTCCCACTGCGCCGTTACCAAACTATCGTTGTTTTTATAACACATTTTTATGGCTAACGCACGCTATTGTCCGTTCCACTGATCCACGGTTGCTCAAATGGAGGACTGTTTATTCGCTAACTGTCACGAAACCGCATTGCTGTCACCTCCCCATGGCTGCCTCTACTCATTTAAAAAATTCCCGTTATTCTGTGTCACCCTGTATATCTCAACATTCCCACATGGAACCTGGATAAAGAGAAAAGTACGTCACGCCACTTGATTTTGAGGTGGATTTACTACTGAAATTGAACTTTGTGCTAGTAAAACATTCACATAGATGAATGCGGAAAACTGCAGCCATTCTTATCTATGTTATTAAACCATTACCCAGAACCCATTCCAGTTGCAGGTTTCCTATATAATGGTTTCCAGGGTCATTAAAAATACGATTTTCAATATTTCGAATAATTATTGACCTAACAGACAAATATAGAATGCCGTCTTAATCTACTCATTAGGTGCTGTTATCTTATGTTAAAAGTTTAACAAGATGAGACAAGTATTGCACTCAGAAATTTGAGTTTGTCTTCAAAATGGTTCAAATGGCTCTAAGCACTAGGGGACTTAACATCTGAGGTCATCAGTCCCCTAGAACTTAGAACTACTTAAACCTAACTAACCTAAGGACATCACACACATTCATGCCCGAGGCAGGATTCGAACCTGCGACCGTAGCGGTCGCGCGGTTCCAGACTGAAGCGCCTAGAACCGCCCGGCCATTTCGGCCGGCGGCCGAGCGGTCTGAGTCGCTGCAGTCATGGACTGTGTGGCTAGTCTCGGAGGATGTTCGAGTCCTCCATCGGGCATTGATGTGTGTGTTGTCCTTAGGATAATTTAGGTTATGTAGTGTGTAACCTTAGGGGCTAATTACCTTAGCAGTTAAGTCCCGTAAGATTTCACACAAAATTTGAACATTTTTTGAATAAACTTCCGCATTATATTAAAGAACTGAATAACATCTCCAGTTTCAGAAGACAGTTAATGAAATGTCTACGAAAGCAACAATAAAGATTGCCACTGCCCTGTGCGTACTCGTTACTCTTTGTACATCCTTCTTCCCAACAAAATCTTTCTCGTTTCCCAGTATACTTAGTTGGTGCAGAGTGCTTAAATTTTCTTTTTCCCGAGCTCCCTATATCATAAAATATTTATTTTGTGCATCTATAAATTCTTCTTATATCTGCGACTATCATTACTGTTATTATTATTATTATTATTATTATTATTATTAAAATTCCTATTATCACTACTAATGAGAGCAGCTACCATATTACAAATATGTCAGCACTAATTTTATTAGTTCATAGACAGTAATATTTGCTCACAGTGCCACTTTAGACATTCAAATCATTTTAATCACATTAAAATTATTATTTCTTAAGAAACAATGATGTAAAAATTGTACTGCATGTCAGATGAGACTAAATAAATAAAGCCAAAATTTAACACATTAACTCTGCAAAGTAATCAGATGTTTCCGTGTGTTTTGTACATGAGAATTCCATTCTTTAATGAGCCCAAAATTTATTGGTATTTCTAAAACCATAGAGAAACATTCTCTTCCAGAGAACTGATTTTAATGCGGCGAAGAAAAACCTTTATGGTTATTCAATGTTTCACATAGTTCAGTGAGGAAAATGGCTAGTAACTATAGTCATTTATATATCTTCTGACATTAGCGCGCAACTGAAACGGCCGTGCTACGTCCTGTCCCTAAGAATCGTCCGCTATTTGGGTTCGAGGTGGGGTTACTAATCGCAAGCGGCTCTAATAAACCGATCGGGCGGTGTTAGCAGCGTGAAACCTGTGCTCCGGACATTACATTCGCGCGTGTGTCAAGTTCGCAGCGACAGTTCGAGGGAAACCCGATATTCGCAGATCGCCTGCGAGCGGGCAGCCCGCGGACCGACTCGACCGTCGGCGCGCAGGGCGCATGCGCACTCGCCTGTAATTAAACGCGCCGCACAGCGCAGCGCACAATAGCACGGCGTGCTGTTAATAGCCCGTTACATACGGCCCCATTAGCCGCAGGTGATAATTAACACGTGAATCAATTTGTACGCGCCAGCCTGTAATTTAAATTGGATTACTGAGCTGATTTATTATTGGCGCGGGTGGTGTCCGCGACTGTCCATTGTTCCGCGCGTGGGCCTCTCGGAGCGTTATTTTGCGCCGCCACGCCGCGCTTGTGTGTGTGGACTTGTGTGCGTGTGTGCGTGTAGGTGGACGAGTGCTTGTGTTTGTGAGGGCAAGCCCAGGTGACTTATTAATCACCCGCACGTGGACGAATGATGACACGGTCGCATGATTGCCGAAATAATTTATGCACGCACGGATTTTCCAGCCTAGGATATGAGAAGTAATGGTGCGAAACGAGAACAATCCGGATGAAACTCGCGTTGCGGTCTGGTTACTGTTTCATTACGCTCGTGAGAGGAGGCGTACTGCTGTATCGGGGGAGTGGCGATTTCTCTGATCATTACTTACTACATTTTCCAAGAGCTATTGCCTAAATCGCTAATTAACCCTCCCCCGGTCTCTAAGGAAAGCCATAAGGATAACGGCGTTTAGCATGAACTACACGGACATTGGTCCACGAAGGATTGGTCTATTTTTATTTATTATTTACTAATCAGGTTCCGTGGGACCATGCGAGTCAAAACTACTCGGTCACGAAATCACTGAGAACATACACTACTGGCCATTAAAATTGCTACACCACAAAGATGACGTGCTACTCTAGCGAAATTTAAGCGACAGGAAGAAGATGCTGTGATATACAAATGATAAACTTTTCAGAGCATCCACACAAGGTTGGCGCCGGTGGCGACACCTACAACGTGCTGCCATGAGGAAAGTTTCCAACCGATTTCTCATACACAAATCGTAGTTGACCGGCGTTGCCTGGTGAAATGTTGTTGTGATACCTCGTGTAAGGAGGAGAAATGCGTACCATCACGTTTCTGACTTTGATAAAGGTCGAATTGTAACCTATCGCGATTGCGATTTATCCTATCGCGACATTGCTGCTCGCGTTATTCGTGATCCAATGACTGTTAGCAGAATATGGAATCGGTGGGTTCAGAAGGGTAATACGGAACGCCGTGCAGGATCCCAAGGGCATCGTATCACTAACAATCGAGATGACAGGCATCTTATCCGCATGGCTGTAACGGATCGTGCAGCCACGTCTCGATCCCTGAGTCAACGGATGAGAACGTTTGCAAGACAACAACCATCTGCATGAACAGTTTGACGACGTTTGCAGCAGCATGGACTATCAGTTCGGAGACCATGGCTGCGGTTTCCCTTGACGCTGCATCACAGACAGGAGCGCCTGCGATGGTGTACTCAACGACGAACCTGGGTGCACGAATGGCAAAATGTCGTTTTTTCGGATGAATCCAGGTTCTGTTTACAGCATCATGATGGTCGCATCCGTGTTTGGCGACATAGCGGTGAACGCACATTGGAAGCGTGTATTCGTCATCGCCATACTGGCGTATCACCCGGCGTGATGGTATGGAGTGCCATTGGTTACGCGTCTCGGTCACCTTTTGTTCGCATTGACTGCACTTTGAACAGTGGACGTTACATTTCAGATGTGTTACGACCCGTGGCTCTACCCTTCGTTCGATCCCTGCGAAACCCTACACTTTAGCAGGATAACGCACGGTCGCATGTTGCAGGTCCTGTACGGGCCCTTCTGGAGACAGAAGATGTTCGACTGCTGCCCTGGCAAGCACATTCTCCAGATCTCTCACCAATTGAAAATGTCTGGTCAATGGTGGCCGAGCAACTGGCTCGTCACAATACGTCAGTCAGTACTCTTGATGAACTGTGGTATCGTGTTGAAGCTACATGGGCAGCTGTACCTGCACACGCCATCCAAGCTCTGTTTGACTCAATGCCAAAGCGTAAAAAGGCCATTATGACGGCCAGAGGTGGTTGTTCTGAGTACTGATTTCTCAGGATCTATGCACCCAAATTGCGTGAAAATGTAATCACATGTCAGGCCTAGTATAATATATTTTTCTAATTAATACTCGTTTATCATCTGCATTTCTTCTTAGTGTAGTAATTTTAATGGCCAGTAGTGTAGTTTACAGGATAATGACTAGAAAATTAATGAACAAAATAATTAAAGGAATGGTAAAACCCGGAAAAAACTGTATGAGAATATACGAATAAATAAAACTTACAGAGATAAATTCTCAGCTAACTAGAGGAATTCCTGTACAGAACAGAAGGAGTGTGCCACAAGGATATCTTTCAACTTGGATTTGACTCATTTTGCTATTGAGGCTCATTTAAAAGCAATCCGTCTTCAGGCTACAAGTGTCCCATCGGGACCATCCAACCGCCGTGTCATCCTCAGGTGAGGATAGGAAGGGGTGTGCTCAGCACGCCGCTCCCCCGGTCGTTACGATGGTTTTCTGTGACCGGAACCGCTGCTATTCGGTCGAGTAGCTCCTCATTCGGCATCACGAGGCAGAGTGCACCCCGAAAAATGGCAACAACACGTGGCGGACCGGATGGTCACCCGGCAACGCCCGACAGCGCATAACTTCGGTGATCTGACGGGAACCGGTTTATCCCCTGCGGCAAGGCTGTTGTACTTCCTAAACTAGAATTATGCAAAAACTGGAGCATTCTCCACTATTAACCGACTACTGTTCATGTGCTACATCAATCGTTGGCGTTCTTCGAAGTTGGTTTCAGTAATATGAATATACCGTCTTCTTTTCTAAATGAGGGGGGAATCAGTTTAAAGAAAATATTTCTGAAAACGATTGTAAATAACTCCTGTTGTTGTCTATAGAACAACTTGCAGGAGTGGTAACCCCAGTTCCCATCAGATCACCGAATTTAAGCTCTGTCAGACTCGGCTAGTACTTGGGTGGGTGACCGTGCGGTCTGCCATGCACTGATGGCAAGCGGGGTGCACTCTGGCTTTGTGAGGCAAACTGAGGAGTTACTTGACTGGGAAGTGGCGGTTCCGGTCACGAGGACTGACGACGGCCGGGAGAGAGGTGTGCTGATCACGTGGCCCTCCACTTCCGCATCCAGTGACGCCTACAGGTTGAGGATGACACGGCAGTAGGTCGGTAGCATTGGGTCTTTCGAGACCTCAATATGGTGAATGTGACAACTGGCTGGTTTTACCTCTTGAATATAACAAAAATGGTTCAAATGGCTCTGAGCACTATGGTCCCCTAGACTACTTAAGCCTAACTAACCTAAGGACGTCTCACACATCGATGCCCGAAGCAATATTTCGAACCTGCGACCGTAGCAGCAGGGCGATTCCGGAATGAAGCGCCAAGGACCGCTCGGCTACATCTGCTGGTTGAATATAACAGTGAAACATTTACCCATCGTGTTCTATTTTCTCTGACGCTACCAATATGCTGGTACTACTTTCAGGATGGGTTCATGCTGAGCACCACACACTGTAATAGGCTCCACAATATTATTGTGAACATGAAAGGGGAAAATTAAGGAACATCTGTAAAATAAAGACTAGTAATTCCTTCGAAATCGGCTATAACCACTGAGTCTGTGACGGAAATCAAAAATTTCTTGCTCAGGCAAATATAAAAAAATGGTTCAAATGGCTCTGAGCACTATGGGACTTAACTTCTGAGGTCATCAGTCCCCTAGAACTTAGAACTACTTAAACCTAACTAACCTAGGGACAGCACACACATCCATGCCAAAGGCAGGATTCGAACCTGCGACCGTAGCGCTCGCTCGGTTCCAAACTGTAGCGACTAGAACCGCTCCGCCACCCCGACCGGTAGGCAAATATCGGCATGGTCTACCTTATACACCTCACTTGATAAAAGACATATTTCAAATAAAGTAAGATGTAATTTTACTTGCAAAGGAAATACCTGGAGGCCGGCCGGTGTGGCCGAGCGTTTTTAGGCGCTTCAGTGCGGAACCGCGCTACTGCTACGGTCGCAGGTTCGAATCCTGCCTCGGGCATGGATGTGTGTGATGTCCTTAGGTTAGTTAGGTTTAAGTAGTTCTAAGTTCTAGGGGACTGATGACCTCAGATGTTAAGTCCCATAGTGCTCAGAGCCATTTGAACCATTTGAAATACCTACACGGACTGATTTACACAACTACATTTTTAAAAAAAAAAAGTTTTTGAGAGACAAAAATCACAATTATCCTACAGAATCACCAGCTTCAGTTGTCATAGCAAGCATCATCAGATCTCTTTAGATGATCTGAGGGCGAAGAGCAAAAATAGTAATTCAGCAAAGATGTTTCTTGTATTTGAACGTGGCCACTATTATTAACCTGCGGCCATGACAGTAATACGACTTGAAGGTGATTGCTATGAAATCGAGAATCATTAATAAATTTCAATAATTGTTACTCGGCCGCTTAAATATACATTTCTTAAAAAGAAACAAATCTCGGTGGACATCTCCAACACCACATGATGTGGTGCTTAATATTTTGTATATTCACTGAGAACGCTGAAGAACGCTTAAGACGTGCCAAGAAAACAGCAGATAAGAAAGGATATACCAAAAACATAAACATTTTTAAGTGTCTTGGAAAGGATTTTGTGAAAAATTGGCTGGACGATGCCCTCCAGATACAACTCACTGAAAGGAATGTAGCCAATGTAGATGAAACTCAGATGAAAATGCGATATCTGCAATAAGTGTTCAGAAGTACTGAACCTGCATCGCAATGAATACGTTGTGACAAATGAAAATCGGAACCGTGCCAGAACAGTCCAAATCAGGTTTCCTGCCTTTTTGGAGAATGTACCTGTTGTGCAGAGTGAGGCGGCGTTCTCTACTGACACCATTCATACAGTTATGCTATGAGCACCTACTGTTAGCGAGAATCTCTGTTTGTAGAGTCTAGAAAAGATACATGAAACCTACACCCACTGAAATTTACGCCCATACAAAAATCTGTTAAATTTCATGCCTACATGTAAGCTGATAGCCCTCGTCCACTGGAGATACTCCGTATGTACCACGGTCTACCCTGCATTACGAAAGGATGAACAAAATAGAAAGAAGCAGGCGACTCGATGGTTTAGAGGAACTGGAGAGCTACGTAGCAAACAAAGAAAAAAAAAACTTACCACATCTACTGTTTAATGAACAACACAAATTTTCTGCTGATGCCTACTTTAACAAATTATAATGACCTCCTTGGTTGAACCAGATTCATTGCTGCCGGAATTGGCTGTTGCCCGCACTGAGGTGCTGTGCCGCACACTTCGAATACTGTGAGTTCCGTCACGCATAGAACCAGCCACATAGTCATTCTATCAAGCGAGGTGGCGCAGTGGTTATGACACTGGACTCGCATTCGGGTGGATGACAGTTCAATCACGCGCCCGACCGTCCTGATGCAGGTTTTCCGAGGGAGGGCGGGTCCAACCTCCGGCAGGAGCGGCCGCGCAGTCCGTGACATGGCGCCTCAAACCAAGCGGCCATTTCGCGCGGCATAGAATATTCATCATAAAATAACTTACGTAATAATAAATACTTTTTTAAGGTGACAAAGCATTACATGATTTTCGATAACGCATCACAAAACAAGGAAAAACCGGATTTAAACTTTAGAGTAACAGTAAGCGGCGCAATATGTGTATGTAGCAGAACAGGAGCCGCGCGGGATTAGCCGAGCGGTCTTATGTGCTGCAGTCATGGACTGAGCGGCTGGTCCCGGTGGAGGTTCGAGTCCTCCCTCGGGCATGGGTGTGTGTGTTTGTCCTTAGGATAATTTAGGTTAAGTAGTGTGTAAGCTTAGGGACTGATGACCTTAGCAGTTAAGTCCCATAAGATTTCACACAAATTTGAACTTTTTTAAAATTTTTTTAAACAGAACATGCTGTAGAACGTTTTGTTGACTATTGGTATCACTCTTGTTCTACAGCATCTAAAGTCGCTCCTCAGTCTTGTGTTAGTTCCTGGGCCAGCTTCCTCTACTCACTTATGGTTTTCCTTTCCTAGTTACGACGATCTCCTGGATTTGAACTTCTCATGAGAATTACGTATTGCATTTGAGTGTGGTACAAGCTGCATCACGATGTCTTGTTACTGAGTTAAGGGTTTTGCAGTAACAAAGTTTAATGTATTCTCTATGAGCGGTGCCTAGTTAGCTTCACGGTTCCTTTCCTACCGCTCCCGGATCCCAGGGTACAATAAGTCTGTGTATCTGTTTCTTGCTGAGTCGAGAATAGTAAAAATAATAATAATAAAAACGATGCAACAAAGAACTCTACGATAAAAGTAAAATTTAGAAAAAGTGAGACTAGCAGATGTGGATAAGTACGGGAAGCGGTGAAATTTGGGCAGTAATGGTTAAAAAAAGCTTTAGAAAAGGGGCATCCTGCCGAGACGGGTGAATGGTGAGGAACGAGGTCAAAGGCAGCGTGGGTGTCGAGTTGCGCAGAAAGGCGCGCAAAGAGATACTGGTGGGACCGCCAGGTGCCCGAGCTCTTCCGCGCAGGGGGGCGTGCCCGCGGCTCCGGTTTCGTGCTCCGTACGGGCGCCGCCGTAGCCCCGCAACTCATTCACCGGCTCACCCCATTCATTACTCCCGCGTCGCGCACAGTGAATGAAGCCCCTGGGGGGGGGGGGGGGGGCAGTTACGCTGTCTTCCGGGGCGTCACCGCCGCCCTTGAGCGCGCACCCAGTCCGCCGGCCACCCGTCCATAGCCCACTGACCGAGCAGCGGGCAGGGCTTCCGCCCCGCGGTTTGCGCGTCACCAAGCCACACTGCTGCCTCGCGGAGGCTCTCACAACCGCCGCGTTGCGTCCTTTCCTGCGTTCACGTCAATCTTTGACGCCTACGATTTGCCATCAGCAGAAGTCCACCTGTTGAAGCATCGCTTCTTTACGCAAAAACGAAGTGGCGGTTCGGAGGCTACGGCTGCTCAACGGTTGTTAAACAATGAACTGACGAGTGATGTGCTAGCCTGTGGGCTTCCACTTTCTTCTACTCGTGACATTTCAAATCTGAAGACCTTACGAATAAAAATTCCTCAATTGGCACGCGAATGACACACACACAGTATTCCCTACAGTCATTGTTTAAGACGACACTATAACAAAGAGAGGTACTTTGCCACGGAAGGAGGAATGAAATGCGAAACTTCGTATTTGTTCGGCTCAAAATTTGCGTACCAGTATATGCAGTAACACGATCTTAAGAGATAAGAGGTGATAAATTGTTGAGTTTTTCGACTTTATTTCCAAAGACGACAAAATGAGAAAAATTATTGCTAAGCCCAGCCAAAGGCAATGCACATGAAATGTATGTCGGTAATCACACATCAAAAAAAGTTTGGCATCACCTCGGTTCCGACAGTTCTGGAGCGTGTACAGAAAATTGGAATAGAGATCAACATAAACTTCATTTCTGCCCTTTTCATTGCTTATGAAAACCACACATTGCATGTTGTACTACCATACAGCGAGACTTTCAGAGGTGGTGGTCCAGATTGCTGTATACACCGGTATCTCCAATACCCACTAACACGTCCTCTTGCAGTGATGCATGCCTGTATTCGTCGTCGCGTACTGTCCAAAAGTTCATCAAGGCACCGTTTGTCCAGACTGTCCCACTCCTCAACGGCGATTCGGCGTGGATCCCTCACAGTGGTTGGTGAGTCACGTCGTCCATAAACAGCCCTTTTCAATCTTTCCCAGGCATGTTCGATATGGTTCATGTCTGGAGAATATGCTGGTGACTCTAGTCGAGCGATGTCGTTATCCTGAAGGAAGTCGTTCACAAGATGTGCACTATGAGGGGCGTGTATTGTCGCGCATGAAGACGAATGCCTTGCCAGTGTTCTGCCGATATGGTTGCACTATCGGTCGGAGGGTGGCATTCACGTATTGTACAGCCGTTATGGTGCCTTCCATTACCACCAGCGCCGTACATTGGCCCCACATAATGCCACCCATAAACAGCAAGGAACCTCCACTAAACTGCACCCACTGGACAGTGTGTCGAAGGCGTCTCTGCCGATTTTATGGTTGAAGACATATGCGACACTCATCCGTGAAGAGAGCGTGATGCCAATCCTGAGCGGTCCATTCGGCTTGTTGTTGGGCCCATCTGTATCACGCTCCATGTTGTCATGGTTGCAAAGATGGACCTCACCATAGACGTCGGGAGTGAAGTTACGCATCATGCAGCCTACTGCGCACAGTCTGGGTCGTAACACTACGTCCTGTGGCTGCACAATAAGCATTATTCAACATGGTGGCGTTGCTGTCAGTGTTCCTCCGAACCATAATCCGTAGGTAGCGGTCATCCATTGCAGTAGTAGCCCTGGGGCGGCCTGAGCGAGACATGCCATCGACAGTTCCTGTCTCTCTGTATCTCCTCCATGTCCGAACAACATCGCTTTGGTTCACTCCGAGACGCCTGAACGCTTGTTGAACGCTTGTTGAGAGCCCTTCCTGGCACAAAGTAGCAATGTGGACGCGATCGAACCGCGGTATTGACCGTCTAGGCATGTTTGAACTACAGAGAATACGAGCCGTGTACCCCCTTCCTGGTGGAATGACTGGAACTGGTCGGCTGTCGGACCGCATCCGTGTAATAGGCGCTGTTCATGCGTGGTTGTTTACATCTTTGGACGGGTTTAGTGACATCTCTGAACAGTCACAAAGACTTTGTGTCTGATACAATATCCACAGTCAACGTCTAGCTTCATGAGTTCTGGGAACCAGAGTGAAGCAGAACTTTTTTTGATGTGCGTAGTAAGCACAAGCTAAACTCTACGAAGTAGGCAGAAGCATTGGATCTTTGCAAGTATTGATTAACGTATGACCCAGTTGCATCTAAGTCAGTCTAATCTCCATGACACAGGTGCACTACCTTGAACGCTTGGGAATGGTTGTTAACTTGTCTATCGACACTCCCAGTGATATCGTGTCATGTTGACATTGATTCCCACGCAGAGAAGCCTTCAACCGTCCAGATCTGCTGGCGCGAATGTAGAACTATAGTGTGGTTTCCAGTTTCCCTACTCTTTGAATTGCAATTTGTATTTCCTGCAGCTCTGGAATATCCTGACATGGCCTTATGTCACTTTTCAGTGAAATTGGTCTCTGTTGGTAACATGCGCTATAGCCTATCCATGCATGGACAGTCCCATTTATTATTAATGGTCGTCCCATGTTCGAAAATGAGAATGAAAATTGCGCCACTGTGATCCCAATGGGTATCGCTATCAGTTTGTTATTTTACGTGGAAACTGTAATTTCATTAGTTACTGAGATGCTGCAATCCATCTAATATGCTGTCTGTCGTTCTCAGAACGAAAATGAATCATGCAGTTTTCCACGAAATCATGGTCGTTAATCCAATCAGAAATTTTGCAAAAGATAGTCTTATACATACTTACTGATTCTCATCTTCTCCCTTGTCAATGGGAGTGGGAAAACTGTTTGAGTAACTTTACACAAACCCTTTTTCGATGAAATCATCAGTGCTGCGTTTCCTACGTTCTGAATGAACGTAAACTGTCCTGGAAGCTGCAGCAGTAGTACTGAATCTCGAAAACCATGGAATCATATTACTTCAACTAATTATGTAGTTTCGATAACCTGACAACAGCTTACAGCAACTCATTTCCGTCTAGTTATCCCGGTGTCTGGTGAGAACTCAATCACTGCATGGTGGTGTGGTATGGCGTCACGTTCATCAACCATGGTGGCTTACCTGAAACAACAGGAAACGAAAACATGTCAGATGGCAAGGGGTCAGTACTTCTACCTAAAAAATTTCATATCTTTTGTGAAATCAAGCTACAGCCTTTGGAGTCTTAATTGTGTTTCAGCTTTATTTATAATCTCAGTATTACCAGTAGTTACCAGACACTTAGTGTTTATGATGAGGGCAGTTGTGCTGCTTAAATGTATCACAAAGTAACTTCATCTTAAACCGACGCAGAGCATAGATGTTTTCTCATTTTTCCCACTTTAAACTCCACATAACTGAACGGCGTAAACGGTCACAGTTCACAGTTGCAAGTAGGCTTTCTAACAGCTTCTAAGGACACAATTTTCATTTTCAGTATTTCGTACAATTATTGACCGAACTTAAAAATTTAAAATGCCGCATAATCTACTCATTGATAGAAATAATCTTACATTAAAAGTTTAATACAGAAGGTCAAACATTTAAGATAGAAGCTGTACATTTGTCTCACGGTGCACAAATTACCCAGACTGTACTCATTCAATGTTTTAGAATGGTTTGGACTTTTTCATTAGTCTAAGGAGGAATAAAAAAAACGAATAGATTCAACATAATGACAGTTTTGAGTGATGAAACATAAAGATTGCATAACATTAATATTAAACACATTGCCTAATCTGTAAAGTAATCGATATTCGAAGTTGTTTTGCACGTGAGACTTCGATCTTTTTAAAGAATTTGGGGCATGGGAATTAGCGTTATTTATTCTATTCAAGGGCTAAACTCAATCACTCTGTGAACCAAGATACTGAGGAAGAATCTCTGCGACGGCTCACAGATATTTTACAAGAAACTGCTGTGAAGATTCAAGAGAACAGTTTCCGATATTAAAGACAGTTTTAGAAAATGGAAATATTTGCAGAGATTTCTGTTACGAGAGTAATTTTAAACAAGATACTTTTTTGTGTATGACCGCGTAATGTCGTAAAATATTCCGATGTTATAGCTGCCGCTACAGACAGGTTTCATCAGGATAACGACGCATACGTCGAGAAGTTGTGTAGTTTAATTTATGTAGACAAGGAGCCATTTTCATAAACCGCCAGTAACTTGTGCGTGTATCACTATTACTCATAATAGCTCAAGGATTAAAGTCAAACTTTTAGGGTGACAAATCAGTAATTATTTATAGTTTATGAAAATGCATGACGTAATAACTGAAAATAATAGTTCATCATGTTCAGTTAACACACAGAAGCGACAGTAATGCTGCATATCATCACAAAATAGTCATGTAATTACGCTGATACAATTAGGAAATTTGGAAATTTGTGGTAAGGTCATATGGGACCAAAATGCTGAGGCCATCGGTCCCTAGGCTTACACACTACTTAATGTAACTTAAACTAACTTACGCTAAGGACAACATACACACCCATGCCCGAGGGAGGACTCGAACCTCCGTCGGGGGGAGCCGTGCAGACCGTAACAAGACACCTGAGAACGCGCGGCTACGCCGCACGGCTGACACAGTTAGAACGCATTTATGTTTTATTCCGAAAACCATCAAGTAACTGCTTTCCGCAACTTTAGCAAGTCTCAGATACAGTAAGGTTTGTGAAAATAACAAGACTCAGAAAGAATCATGTATCAGTAATTAGTCGTTAAGCCTACAAAGAAAAGGGTGTTCACCAGCGACATCTTCCTCAATTTGACGTCGAAATACGACAGACCGAGTTAAGGTTCTCCAGCGCAACAAAAAATGTTCAAATGTGTGTGAAATCTTATGGGACTTAACTGCTAAGGTCATCAGCCCCTAAGTTTACACACTATTAACCTAAATTATCCTAAGGACAAACACACACACCCATGCCTGTAGGAGGACTCGAAGCTCCGCCGGGACCAGCCGCACAGTCCAGGACTGCAGCGCCTCAGACCGCTCCGCTAATCCCCCGCAGCGCCACAAACTTCAAGAAAATATTTTCCGATTCAGAGCCCAGATGCGGCTACCAGATCTTTTGTTCTAGATTTCTGGAGAAGAATAAAGTCAACTGTTTCTAATCATCATCATCATTTAAGATTGATTATGCCTTTCAGCGTTCAGTCTGGAGCATAGCCCCCTTATAAAATTCCTCCACGATCCCCTATTCAGTGCTAACATTGGTGCCTCTTCTGATGTTAAACCTATTACTTTAGAATCATTCTTAACCGAATCCAGGTACCTTCTCCTTGGTCTTCCCCGACTCCTCCTACCCTCTACTGCTGAACCCATGAGTCTCTTGGGTAACCTTGCTTCTCCCATGAGTGTAACATGACCCCACCATCTAAGCCTGTTCATCCTGACTGCTACATCTATAGAGTTCATTCCCAGATTTTCTTTGATTTCCTCATTGTGGACACCCTCCTGCCATTGTTCCCATCTACTAGTACCTGCAATCATCCTAGCTACTTTCATATCCGTAACCTCAACCTTATTGATAAGGTACCCCGAATCCACCCAGCTTTCGCTCCCATACAACAAAGTTGGTCGAAAGATTGAACGGTGCACAGATAACTTAGTCTTGGTACTGACTTCCTTCTTGCAGAAGAGAGTAGATCGTAGCTGAGCGCTCACTGCATTAGCTTTGCTACACCTCGCTTCCAGTTCTTTCACTGTGTTGCCATCCTGTGAGAATATGCATCCTAAGTACTTGAAACTGTTCACCTGTTATAACTTTGTTTCTCCTATTTGGCACTCAGTCCGTTTATATTTCTTTCCCACTGATATTACTTTCGTTTTGGAGATGCTAATCTTCATACCATAGTCCTTACATTTCTGATCTAGCTCTGAAATATTACTTTGAAAACTTTCAATCGAATCTGCCATCACAACTAAGTCATCCGCATATGCAAGACTGCTTATTTTGTGTTCACATATCTTGATCTCACCCAGCCAGTCTATTGTTTTCAACATATGATCCATAAATAATATGAACAACAGTGGAGACAGGTTGCAGCCTTGTCTTACCCCTGAAACTACTCTGAACCATGAACTCAATTTACCGTCAACTCCAACTGCTGCCTGACTACCCATGTAAAGACCTTTAATTGATTGCAAAAGTTTGCCTCCTATTCCATAATTTCGTAGAACAGATAATAACTTTCTCCTAGGAACCCGGTCATATGCCTTTTCTACATCTATTAAGCATAGATACAGTTCCCTGTTCCACTCATAACACTTCTCCATTATTTGCCGTAAGCTAAAGATCTGGTCCTGACAACCTCTAAGAGGCCTAAACCCACACTGATTTTCATCCAATTGGTCCTCAACTAATACTCGCACTTTCCTTTCAACAATACCTGAGAAGATTTTACCCACAACGCTGATTAAAGAGATACCTCTGAAGTTGTTACAATCTTTTCATGTTTTCCATGTTTAAAGATTGGTGTGATTACTGCTTTTGTCCAGTCTGATGGAACCTGTCTCGACTCCCAGGCCATTTCAGTTATCCTGTGTAGCCATTTAAGACCCGACGTTCCACTGTATTTGATGAGTTCTGACTTAATTTCATCCACCCCAGTTGCTTTATTGCACTGCAATCTATTGACCATTTTCTCCACTTCCTCAAATGTGATTTTATTTCCATCCTCATTCCTATCCCATTCTACCTCGAAATCTGAAACATTGCTGATCGTATTTTCACCTACATTGAGCAACTCTTCAAAATATTCCCTCCATCTGCCCAAGGCATCCGCAGGATTCACCAGCAGTTTTCCTGACCTGTCCAAAATACTTGTCATTTCCTTCTTACCTTCCTTTCGAAGACTGCTAATTACACTCCAGAATGGTCTTCTAGCAGCTTGACCCATAGTCTCCAACCTGTTTCCAAATTATCTGTTTGGCTTTGTTTCTTTCTTCAACATAACTTTCTCTGTCTACCTGAGTTCTAGTATGTAGCCATTTTTGATACGCCTTTTTTTCCTATTACAGGCTGCCTTGACTGTGTCATTCCACCAAGCTGTTCTCTTCGTCCTACTTTTACACACTACTGTTCCAAGACATTCTTTAGCCACTTCTAGTACTGTGTCCCTGTACCTTGTCCATTCCTTTTCCAATGACTGTAATTGACTACATTCAACTAACTGGTACCATTCTGAGATCGCTGTTATGTACTTGAGCCTGATTTCCTTATCCTGAAGTTTCTCCACTCTTATCCTCCTACATATGGACCTGACCTCCTGCACTTTCGGCCTCACAATCCCAATTTAACTGCAGATTAAATAATGATCAGTGTCATCAAAGAATCCCCTGAATACATGTGTGTCCCTCACAGCCTTCCTGAATTCCGGATCTGTTATTATATAGTCAATGACAGATCTGGTTCCCCTGCCTTCCCAAGTGGTGAATGTTCTTATGTTTAAAAAAGGAATTTGTGATTACTAAGCCCATACTGGCACAGAAATTCAAGAGTTGTTTCCCGTTCCTGTTGGCCTCCATATCCTCTCCAAATTTACGCATAACCTTTTCATACCCTTCTGTTCGATTTCCAATCCTGGCAATAAAATCACCCATGAGCAGAACACTGTCCTTGTCCTTTACTCTAACGACTACATCAGTGAGTGCATCATAAAAACTATCCATCTTATCTTGATCTGTCCCTTCACAATGCGAATATACTGACACAATCCTAATTTTCTTCCTAGACACTGTCAAATCTATCCACATCAGTCGTTCGTTTACATACCTTACTGCAACTACGCTGGGTTCCATTTCTTTCCTGATGTAAATCCCTACACCCCATTGTGCTATTCCTGCTTTGACACCTGACAGGTAGACCTTGTATTCTCCCACTTCCTCTTCTTTCTCACCCCTTACCCGAATGTAACTAACAGCTAAAACGTCCAGCCACATCTTACTTGCAGCCTCTGGCAGCTCTACCTTCTTCCAAGGGTAGCCCCCATTGATATTACTAGCTCCCCATCTCATTACCATTTGTTTGACAAGTCGTATCTTAGGAGTCCCTGGTTTGTCAGTTAGAAGTGGGACTCCGTCACCTCCAAAGGTCCGAGGCATTTTGCTCTGACTGTTGCCAGCATAATATTTAAAGTAACGGGGAAGCAGGTTGCTAGCCTTACTTGCCCCGAGTCCCATTGAGTTTTACCCCTAACGGTTGAGGGACTAACCGGTGGATTTGGTAGTCTTTGCCGTATGAGCACAAAGGTGACCACGACTCAGAATATGTCCGAGATGCCCAGCCTTATTCCAAAGTAACTGGTATCCCGACTGTCGGGACCACTTACTTGGCCACTCATACGTTGCCCGTGGTTCATGAACTAGGACATGACTACAGGAACCCACACCATGAACCATGTTTCTAAATCAGTACAAAAAACAATGACAGTTCTGCCGTATTTTTTCGAAACGCTAGGGTGATCATGACATTAACAGACTGATCTGCGAACTGTTTCTGCTTCATTTCTCTTCTATTTTATTCAAATATTACGTCGTCGTGTCAAACGACGACGTGAGATGCCGTAAAAATAGGTAAATCTTTAAGTAGGTTGTTGTTGTTGTTGTGGTCTTCAGTCCTGAGACTGGTTTGATGCAGCTCTCCATGCTACTCTGTCCTGTGCAAGCTTCTTCATCTCCCAATACCTACTGCAACCTACATCCTTCTGAATCTGCTTAGTGTATTCATCTCTTGGTCTCCCTCTTTTAAGTAGGTGTAAGTCGTAAAAAAAGGGCCCCAAGCAATGCACGCCCCTTTTGAACAAGGTAGACATTATTTGCTCAGACCTGCTGCTTTTTTGTGATTAAAATAATGAATGAAACATGCAAAGCAGGAGCTGGTATTAACGCGTGCAAGAGTGCCTAATTCTCAATTGAAAATGAAATATATATTTACATACACGGCGTCCCAAGTGGCACATTGCATATAAGATTGCCATAGAGTTATGTTCTGCAGATGTCACAACGTGTTTCAATAGGAGACTTAATACCATGTTTTAGGACGATTACCTGCAGTTCTGGTGTTATATGTCGTCTATTTTTATAACAAAGATACATGAATAAGGTGACAGATAATGGATTTAGTGAACAGTGTTGCTAATATTTGTCAGTTTCCCGTGAGATACACACCGTAAGGATACGAAGCACCCGAAATATTTCTGGACTATTAAATTTTCTGTTGTCATCTGCAATAAAAAAAGTTCATAAAATGCCTGGTATATGTCAAGGAAGGGATTACTTTCGTTATGTGGGAGTCCTGTAATGAGGTGTTGAAATTTTTGCGTTGATCTGATAGATCCCTGCTTCAGATATTGTTACTGTGACGTAAGGTTTACTACCAAAAGTAACAAAATAATCCGTAATCACGTACCGACTGATCGCAGCTCTTTGCCCAACAACGACAAGGCGAGCAGCTGAGAGGGCACGGCCATGTAGGAACCAGTTAGCTCTATGCTCCAGCCACCTAGTCTAGAGATCGTGCGTGCTCACGCAGGCGCCGCATCTCCATCAGTAGTTCGATCAGGAAAGTCCATGTCATGCCAAAGAAGAACCTCCGAAGGAAGTGGAAACTTCAAAGCAAGTACCCGTAGTCCACCTCGAGGTTAGACCATAGAAACATTATTATATGAATATAGTCATTGCTAAGTAACTGATGTTCTGGAAACGAGTTGTCCATACCCCGACATTTTGCCTCATACATTTTGGTTTTAGGAAAGGTAAAGGCACCAGGAAGCACTTCTGAGGATGCACTTGATAATGGAACTGAGAGATAAGAAAAATTTATTTTTCTTATGTCTCGGTTCCATTATCTCTCATTGAATGTGGGGACCTAGAAAAATCATTCATCAATGTAAAATGATGCAAGGTCCTCGAAATTCATAGGAAAATAGCTGCAGGCATAGGGAAATAAAGAGTAATATTCAACACATACAAGAACCAAGAGGGAACAGTAAAGATGAAAGACCAAGAACGAAGTGCCTGGATAAGAAAGGGTGTAAGACAGAGATGTAGCCTTTCGTCCCTACTGTTGAATCTGTACATTGAAGAAGCAATGATGAAAATACAAAAAAGAGCAAAAATTGAATTAAAATTCAGTATGAAAGGGTATCAGTGATAAGAATCACTGATTACATTTCTATCATTATTGATAGTGAGGAACAATTGTAGAAACTGTTTAATGAAATGTACAGCATACACTTTAGATTGAGAGTAGAACCCAAGAAAAACAAAAGTAATGAGATGTAGTAATAAGATCAGCGCGTCAAAACTGGGGACCGTGAATTAAGCAAAGTGAAGGAATTCCACTATCTTGGAAGCAAAGTTACAAATGAAGGACAACATAAAAAGCAGACTAATGCAGGCAAAGAGGGTATCTACGACGAAAAGCAGATTACAAGATTACCTGTATTAAGCATCGGCCTTAATCCGAGAAAAATATTTCTGAGACTGTACGTCTGAAGCACAGTACTGTATAGAAGTTAATCATTTGACTATGGGAAAACTGGAAAAGAAGAGAATCGAAGTATTTGAGATGTGGTGCTACAGAAGGTTGTTGAAAATTAGGTGGACTGATAAGAAATGAAAAGAGAAGGTTCTTTACAGAATCTCCGAGGAAAGAAACATAGGGAAATCACGGACAAAAAGAAGGGATAGGATGACAGGACATGTATTACGACATCAGCTAATAACTTCTGTGGTATTAGAGGGAGCTTTAGAGGGCCAGAACTGTAGAGCAACATAGAGTTTGGAATATATCCAGCAAATACTAGGGGACGTTGTGTACAGATATTACTATGAGATGAAGAGTTTGGCCTAGGAGAGGAATTCGTCAGAGGTCGGAGCAAACCAGTCAGAAGGCTTAAGGTTGTCAAGAGCACAATGTTTGTTGCTATGACAGTGTTGAATGTCTGGTGTCAATGTATAGAATCCAGCCGAACAAATTGACGAACATGTAGTTGCCACTCGGTGAAATCAGAGCTCGGTTTGACCGCCATCTTAATCGCATGCCCGTATAACTTCGCCGGCTCTTACGGCTCGATGTTGCGGTTGTTGGCGTTGACGGTTACACACCATCTGTGACTCCAATTTCTGATGACGTTCTTGTCGATGCCTCAGATTGTCCCGAAAACATAAACACTTTGGATGCCATAGGAGAGATGAACGCTACCGCTGGAGCGCTGCGTGACGAAATTCAGTGAGTTCGGACGATTTCCCCATCATCCTTTCCTGTATTAAAGCATTTTTACGTGTTAGATGTTACCACGGTTACCATATTTGGCACCCTGAGATTTTCGAGTGACATAATGGATAAACACTAAATGTGATTGTTTACGACGTCGTAGGCAACAATAAAAAAATGGAAGATTGGGTTTAACGTACGGTCGACAACGAGGTCATTAGAGATGGAGCATAGGCTACGATTGTGTCAAGGATGGAGAAGGAAATCGGCCGTGCCAGTTCAAAAGAACCATTTACGTATTTACCCGGAACGATTTAGGGAAACCTAGACCAGGACGGCCGGACTAGGATTCAGTGTGCTAACCACTGCGCCACCTCGCTCGGGCGGCAACAACGTACTGTCACGGCTACTTCCTCTTGCATGCAGACTGAACAGCACTTGAATAGTCACGAATGTTGAAGTGTCCCAGTTACTGATACTCCTTCAGACAACGGCATGTGCCTTATTTCACCTGGACTATGCCGTTTTTAGGGATCAATGTGCAAGCCTTCTTCTAAGAACAAAGCGGTGCTCTCCTTGATTATCTTGTATTTAAAGATGTGAAAAAAGCATTTTTATATCCATCAGCTGTACACTTTCAACTCTTATCTTCACCGGTTTCAGTTTTTATAACTATCGTCACTGGAGAAAAAGCGTTACATAGGATGGATCAAAAATGCATAGTACTCGTAAGTGACTTAACAGCATATCAAGTACAAGGATGAGATTTTCACTCTGCAGCGGAGTGTGCGCTGCTATGAAACTTCCTGGCAGATTAAAACTGTGTGCCGGACCGAGACTCGAATTCGGGACCTTTGCCTTTTGCGGGCAAGTGCTCTATCCGGACTACCCAAGCACGACTCACGCCCCGTCCTCACAGCTTCATTTCTGCCAGTGCCTCGTCTCCTACCTTCCAAACTTTACAGAAGATCTCCTGTGAACCTTGCAGAAATAGCACTCCTGAAAGAAAGAATATTTCGGAGACATGACTTAGCCACAGCCTGGGGGAGGTTTCCAAAATGAGGTTTCCACCCTGCAGTGGAGTGTGCGCTGATATGCACTTGCCCGCGAAAGGCAAAGGTCCCGAGTTCGAGTCTCGGTCCGGCACACAGTTTTAATCTGCCAGAAAGTTTCATATCAGCGCACACTCCTCTGCAGAGTGAAAATCTCATTCTGGAAACCTCCCCCAGGCTGTGGCTATGCCATGTCTACGCAATATCCTTTCTTTCTGGAGTGCTTATATAGGAACCAGAGCCACTGAAGATAGAGTCACAGGCGCAGAAACGTCATTATGTAAAATTAAAAATGAAGTTAATTGAAACTGATGGCAAAATGTACACAAAAAATTTGTCTGAATCACACGCAGGCAAGAGTAATATACATTTCAGTAAGGTTCAACATTAGTGTATTGTCATGTACCTAATAAAGTTGTTTCAATCAAATGTATTCATATCAGTGTTTAAATTTCGTAATATTAAGCCTATTTTTTGTTATCTGTTGCAGTCGCAAATAAAAGTTATTTGGCAATTTGGGTGCAGTTGACAGTATTTCGTTCATCATCTGTAGAATAACCAGCTAACCTAGCACAGTGATGATGGCAACAAGTGAAATATTTGAACCATTAAACACAACAAAGCGTGCATCCGTAGGCTGCATCCGCTGTGGAGGGAACAGATTCACTGCAGCGTTCCGCGCGACGACTACCCTTCCATTTACGAGTAGTTCCTAAATTCGATTTTAATTGGGGAGTCGTCTGGCGGAATTGTCCCTGACTGTTTCCGTACTAACGACTGCCGTGGGACAGTTGGCTGCGGGGCACAACACCAAAAAGTTTCTCCCACACTATTCTCACTTTCATCCCACCTTTCCTTACACTGTTTTCTTTACTTTACGATTTATCGCTTTTTTCCCTATGTTTCACAAAAATCATATATGTGGTGTTCGAAAATTCCCGTGAAAAACTTCTAGAACTTATAGAGGGGAGTGAGTACATAATATTTTGAATAGGAACCCATGGGCTATAGCCGTTTGAAAACATGTTTGCACGGTAGGTATGCAATTGGATAGTTATGAAGGGGGGGGTGGTTACGTTGGATCGGATGATGTCATTTGACGTCTATCCTACCCCTCTGACCTGGTTCGAGCCTCATTCACGCGTCTGTGAGTGTTAGAGCAACATGGCTGAGTACACATCTGCAGAATACATCGACATGATCCTATTGAATGGCGAAGCCCACAATAATGGAAGAGCCGCTTGTCGCCTTTACCAGGATCATTCTCCACAACGTTTAACTCCATCCCATGCCCTTTTCCGTACAATTACGCAACGGCTTCGAGAAAGGGTAGCTTCACCGACAGTAGGCGGGACTGTGGTGCTCCAGGGAGAGGGCGAATTGGAAGAGGCTGTACTGCATCACATTGAAGATAGCACGTCAAAGAGTACACGAGCAATTTCTTCGGCTTTAATGAGTGGAAATATAGAATAAGTGATGTATTACGTTAAACCCAATCAATTACTAGCAAAAGTGGTCCCATTGCCAACATATTTAGAAATGGTTGTAGCACGGAAACAGCAGGTTTCCGAACAAGTGTTCGAAATCAAGATATCATATACACACTCCCCTGTACTAGTTCTAGAAGTTTGTAACGGCAGTTTCCGAGCACCCTGTATACGTACGCTAACACACTGATTTATTTATAATTGAAAGATAATAGTGGTTATAAACTAATCCCACATGACAGTTATTTGCATGCACCGAAGAACTTATATGTTTCTTTTCCTTTCACAAATTGCAGCAGCAAACAGTACAGTCTCGTTCAATAAAAACTCATAATAATTCTATAAAAATACACGGCGATAAACCCATAAATTCAAATTCAAGGGCAAACAGATGTTCAGATATAAAACTTGTTAGTCAATCAAATATGAATTTGTAGCTACAGTAACAAAATAAAAAATGAGTGATGAGACTTCTTGCACATTACTTTCAGTAACAGGACGAGATTATGTGTTGACAATGCTGAAAACGATTTAAGCTCTGAAAACCAGTTTGTACTTACGAAAATAGTAACCCTGTTTTCACTGTTTGAGGCACATGGCTGTTTTCTCTTCAGTACATTTACTATTTCATTTGTTGTCGAAGCATAACTTTAAACAGAAGGAACGCGTTTCATTCTGAACTGGAGAAACAAAAAAGGCAAAGCTATTCAATCTTTTTAATGTTATCCATAGTGTAACGGACAATGGAGAAGAGAAGGATGACATAAAGGTGAATTTAATATAAACGAAAATCACCTCAGACAATATTAGAAAAACATTAATTTATGTGTTCCGGCTCCATAGTGCAATTAACAGAACAAATATAAAGTTAAACAGGTCAGATCATAGCAAGTTAAGTGTTGTCCATACTGCTTAAATGCAGTGCAGTGATAAGAAAGAAACTGTTATTACGAGCTATAGACATTTTATGACGTGTTATTGTTTGCCTTGTTCAACTTCACACTTGGCCTGATACTTGGTTCACAGTCTTATTATAGTACCGTCTGTGTTCACTTTTCTCCACTTACTCTTCAATCTTATTTCGACTTCAGTATTGATAAAGTAGATTATTATTTATTAGGTTAGTACATAAGTTCGTAGGGTTCTTGTTTTTCACTTTGATATTCCGATTTCTATGGGGTTGTTTATCAATTGTCATTTTTTATTTGTACTTTACTGTTGCTATTCGGATTTACATATTGTCATGGAGCTGTGGACGCTAGCAAATGGTGTGCTAAGTGGAGGAATCGAAACATTTCCGTCATATTTTTCACTTTGAGTTAGTAGAGAATTGACAGCAGCGGAGGCAAACGGGAACATTTGCGCCGTGTGTGATGATAATACCACAGGATAGAGCAATGATAGAACATAGTTTTCCCGTTTTAAGGAGAACATTTAGACGTTAGTCACTCTCCACGTCCAGGAAGATCTATGGGGTGTGATGAAGATCGTTTTTACGCATTAATCCGCAATGATCCACACCGGTTCATTCAATAATTGTCAAATTCGATGAACTGTGATCATTCCACCATCGTGAGACATTTGATTGCAATGAGGAACGTTCAAGAGTGTAGTATATGGGCCCGCATGCTGTAAACCTAAATCACAAAAATCAGCTGGTGGGCATAAGTGCATCTCTGTTTGCTCGTCATCAACTGGCTCGTGAACAACACCGACCATTCCCATTCTCTAACGTAACGGGTGACGATAAATGATGTATTTCTGCTAACATAAGGAAAAGAAAGGAATGACTGAAACCAAACAAAGCAGAAACTATAATAAAAAGATTCTAAAAATGCTTATAGGTTGCTGAAAAAATCTCGTAGCTGTCTTTGGAGATTTTTTCATTTCCACATTCAAAACATGTTCCGGGCTCAGCTCATCGTCTGGTGACCTGTCAGTAATTAAAATTTGGTATTACGGATTCCTTCCATAATACAAATACAAGTATACACAATTTCAAGGTTCAAAATCGTACAAAAATTATAAAAAATCGAAGTTGTCAAAACATGCAAAAATGTGCATACCATATTCAATTACATAAGCTCAAGAGGCAGTTGTAAAAGCCGTACATCAAGAAATGAAATTTTCGTTCTTTACTCTGCTTCCAGAACCGATTACTTAAGGAGCACACCAGTGAACAAGAGATTGCTTTTATCATATTTTTATAATTTCCTTAAAAGGCCATTGGAAGTAAAAGGCGTGTGCTCTTTGTGGCCACTGTCTATAACAGCAAATGTTCGGTGACGTTTGCCGCAGTTTTGAGTTTATTTTTTAATACGCTGTAAATTTCACGTATGCAATGTTTGCTGTCGTATCTTAGACGAGTTTATGTCTTCGAGCTTTACTTTTGTGACTGGTCGTAATCTGGAGTTTCGTATGATGCTGGCGGTTCCGCTACTAGGTACTGTCCTAGCACAAGGTGCCCTCTATCGGGCACGGCGCGACTGAATAGTTACTGCACCTGGTACACCGTATGCATTTATTGATGTACGGGATTTAAGACTACCTCTTGAACGTATGTAATTGCGTATGGTATGTACATTTCTGCCCGTTTTGATATCTTCCATTTTTTTATTATTTTTGTACGTTTATGAACATTGGAATTGTCTATTTATATTGTGGGAACAGTTTGTAATCAAAAATTTTAGTTAATGGCAGATCAGCAGACGATGATATAGGCCCGAAACATGTTGTAAATGTGCATTTATAAAAAATCTCCAAAAACAGCTACGATATTTTTCAGCAACCAACAAGCATTTTAGAGCCTTTTAATATAGTTACTGCTTTGTTTTGATTCAACTATTCTCTTCTTTTCCTTATGTTAGCAGAAATAAATCATTTCTCGTCACCTGTAACGAAAAAGAATGGAACAGAAAGAAATTTTCACTCTACAGCGGGGTGTGCACTGATGCCAGGAAGTTTCAAGAATGGAAATGATCGGTCTTGCTCACGAGCCAATTGATGACTAGCAACCTGCAGATTTTTTTTATTTTATGGTACGTATACACTCGATTTTTAAACCTTCCTCATTGCATGCAACGCCGTACGACTGACAGGTCACCAGACGATGCGCTGGGCCCGAAACATGTTGTGAATGTGAAAATACAAAAAGGTCCCAAAAACATCAATGAGATTCTTTCAGCAACCAACAAGCATTTTTAGAGTAATTATTGTTATATTTGTCATGATGGTTGTCTCTACCAAAACTTTCCGTCTCAAATAAAGCAGCAACTCTCTGTACAAAGACGTTCGCGCATCCACAAAAGATAATTCTATGCATCTGGTGGAACAGCGACGGTGTGGTGTACTACGAATTGCCTCTCCGAGATGTAATCATCATAGCTGACATTTATTGTCAACTACCGAAACATCTAGGAGACGCAATCCAAAAACAACTGCCAGAAAGACAGCTTGAACTGATAGCACCCCACGATAACGCCCGCCCGCATTCTGCTGGACTGACAAAAGCCATTATACAGATGTTAGGTTGGGAAGTCATTCCGCACCCACCTTATTTACCTGATCTTGCTCCTTCAGATTTTCGTCTTTTCCTCTCTCCATCGAACAACCTTCAAGGAACTTCCTTTCCGGACGAAAATGGGCTCCGAACATGGCGCAAAGAGCTCTGTCCCTCAGAACTACATACTTTCTACAGTCGCGGAATCGAAAAGTTACCCCAAAGATTCCAGACTGTTGCAAACGGTGAAGTAGAATTTTTTATTGGTGACTAAAGTCTCTGTTACGTGTATCTGTGGCGTTTCTTCAATTTATCGCAAAACATTACGAACATATGCTCCAGCCTAATACTTCAAACGAGTTGATAACTTAGAAACACGTTATGACTTTATTTCTTTATCCTCTCCTTTATCTGGAGTTTCTTATGTCTCTAGCACTACTTCATTCTTTCTCCCGTCTTCTTCTTTCGTTCTAGTGTTTAATTTCGTCCACTTCTATATTCTCCTTCACCTTGAAACTCATACAAACTTTGCAGTTTCTTCCTAAATGTACTCGTTTGTAATATTTGAGACTCTATGATTTTCGACTTTTCTAAAGCTTTCAAACCTTCCTTAAAAATGTTGTAGAGTTCATTTTTCCTTCCAGACATCGCTGAATATTTGTTTGGTGCATCTATTTTCGTTCATTATGAATGCATCTCGAAAAAACGTCACGCTCGTTTTCCGCATTGCATTTTCCCATTATCCTGTCAATGAACAGAAGTCTGCCACCTGACTTTCCTACGACTGAGCGTGTGTAATCACTCAATTTCAGATTTTCACAAATAGTTACAGCTTGGTATTTGTATGAGCCGGCTGATTCCAGTTATGACTCTTTGCTATTACAGTCACAGAAAGCTCCGTTTTTACGTTTTTTAAAGGGCAAAATTATACAGTTCTTAACAGTTCAGGCAAGATGCTAGTCCTTGAACTACTTTAAAATCTGATCACGATCTGACTGATTTTTTCAAATAAGAATAAAAAAAACCACTGGAATAATAATCGATGGGGCGAGGAGTGAAAGAGATGACCTCGACTGGTCTAGTTGTAAGTCATTAAACAGGCTAATCGTAACTGGGTAAAAGTCGAATGGCACTCTCATTAAATAGGGATCCTCAAAGTAACAAGTGAAATCGGGGAGGAACATTGATTAGAGGATGACTCTAACGGTTAGCCTCTGACATGCACTCGACAGCGGTTTCCATACTAAAGATGTACAGGGGTTGGTCATAAACCTGGCAAAAGTGAATTCGAAAGTGGTCAGATTATTGATACTCGTATGGTGGCTGCATCCTTAACCAAGGGAGCCATTGTGCCACGTACTCGTATCTTTAACAGCCAACGTATCAGAGATTTAGGCCGCGTCGTGTAGGGAAAACGGAAAAATATCATCCACTAAAGCACAACGTGGACGAAATTGTTTGTTGAGCGACCGTGACGGACAGTCATTGAACAGGATTGTGACGAAAAATAATGGGACGGCAGCTCTAGTGGTCACTGCACATCTGAACGTCACACACACGGACACTGTCAGCACCAAAACAAAACGTAAGGATCTCCATAAGCAGAGAAGTGCAGGGCGAGCTGGAATTCCAGAACCACTCATCAGTGATATAAACGTCCGCAACAAGAAAACTTGATGCGGAAGCCATAAAACCTCTACCGTGGAGCAATGGGAGAAACTCATATGGTCGGATGAGTCTTGACGCACACTGTTTCCAATTTCCGGCCGAGTTCACGTCCCAAGAGTAAGACTTGGCGTGAGTTCGATTATCATTTGTCTGCCACAACGTGGTATTCCCTGGGCACCATGGTTACTATGCAAGGTGGCATTATTGGCCGAGATTACTTTACTATTTTGCTGATCAGATCAATCCTATAATACAATGTACGATCCCAATGGTGACGCTGCATCCCATGATGCAGGGTCCCTGTTCACACAGCTCGCACCGTCCAGAACTGGTTTCGTGAGCACAGGAATTAATTTATTTATTTACACATCAAGTTCCGTAGGACCAAATTGAGGAGCAAATCTGTAAGGTAATGGAACGTGTCAGTACATGAACTTACAACATAAAAGTAATAACAGATAAAAATAAATGTTCATGAACCTGAAAAAAAGTCAGTCCATAAGTTTAAGTTAACGCTATCAGCAACGCAATAAGAATCAGCTTAATTTTTCAGATCAGATGTCCGATCTCCCCTGGCCACCGCAGTCGCTTGATCTCAACATTATTGATCTGTTTTGGAGAGAAGGATAAGAGATCGCCATCTGCCTCCATCACCATTACCTGAATTTGCCAGCATTTTGCTGGAATAACAGTATAAGACTCCCTTGAAAACCATGCTGGGCCTTTGTTTATCCATTTCGAGACGACTGGAAGCTGTTTAGAACGCCAACAGATCTCTAGGCATGATAGGGTGATGTATTTTTGGTGTTCCGTACTTTTAACCAACTGCTGTAAGTATTTAAACAGGTTAACGACAATCACGTAAGAGTGGAATAATATTCTCACTAAATAGGGGCGCTCAAAATAGCAAGCAAAATTGGTGAGTCTCATACAATGACAGGACCAATAAACATAATAGAGGAAGCAGAGGGCTCAATAGCTACAATGAAAAATGGGAAACCAGTAAATATAGATAAAATAACAGGAGAAATATTAAAGTGTTTGAATGAAGAAGGAGTAAGAGAAATATTGAGAGTATGCAACAACATATATGACAGTGGTGAACGGTCAGAGGACTTTCTGACAACAGTTAATGATCCCAGCGCCAAACAAACAAGGAACCAAGAATTTCAGTGAACACAGGACAATTTGCCTCATTTCACATGGAGCGAAAATTATGTTAAGAATCATTGATAAAAGAATGGAAAAAGTAATTGAGGAGAACCTGGGTGAAGAAAAATATTGGTTTTAGACGGAATGGGGCACAAGGGCTGCAATAAGACTCTTGCGAATTCTGGGAGAGATGTTTATTGAAAAAGGAAGAGCCCTATATACAATGTGTTTCAGAAGTGGTGGTCAATATATAAGGATATAACAAGAATGATCATTCGAAACAAAAAAAGTCAAGTCAGCATGGGGTCTAAAACGCATACCTTAAGAGCTATGAGCCATTCTTGATCATCAATACTGTGAAACAAATCTCTTCTACTGCAGGCTCTTTGTTTTCCATATTTTGAGAAGTGGTAGTATGGAGCAAAACAAGATAAAAATGTCCAGTACACAGGTGCTCGAAAATGCTTACCTTAGAAGTTATGAGCACTTCTTCATTAGAAGAGTTGTGTTTCAAAATAGCGAAGGTGAACAAGTGCTCATAGCTCATAACTTATAAGTTTTAGGGTACATGTTTGCTGGACTTTTTTTCTTGTTTTAGTCCATACTACCACGTCCCAAAAATATGGAAACCAAAGAGATTGCAGTAGAAGAGATTTGTTTCACAGCATCGAAGATCAGGAATTGCTCACGGCTCTTAAGGTATGCATTTTAGCCCCCATGTTTGCTTGGCTTTTTTGTTTCGAAAGATTATTCCTGTTATCTCCTTGAATATTGACCATCACTTCTGAAACACCCTGTACATGTTTTATAGACCTGGAAAAGGCTTTTGATAATGTAACTCGGGATAATCTTGGAACTGTAATGAGGGAAAAGAGAGTAGACTGGAGAACCAGACGACTTATGAACTCATTATATTTAAATCAAAAAGCGTCACTGAAGCTGAGAGGAGAAAGTACCATCTGGAAAGAACTTGGAAAAGGAGTAAGACAAGGCTGCTGTCTGTTTCCTATCATTTTCAGTCTAAACTTACAAAATATGATTCACCACTGTCCTCTAGATCTAGCGGTTCAGGCGCTCAGTCCGGAACCGTGCGACTGCTACGGTCGCAGGTTCGAATCCTGCCTCGGGCATGGATGTGTGTGATGTCCTTAGGTTTAAGTAGTTCTAAGTTCTAGGGGACTGATGACCACAGATGTTAAGTCCCATAGTGCTCAGAGCCATTTGAACCATTTTTTTTTGTCCTCTAGATGGCAAGGTGGTAAAACTTGAGGAAGAACAATGTGGTATTTCAAGTTTGCAGACTACGTGGCCCCCGTGGCAATAGCGTAGAACGTTTCGACAACTTGAAGCTGAAAGACTCAGATATCCTGGTGAGTTCTGACATTGTTTCATTATTCACCAGGGTGCCTCTTCGAGAGACAGTTGAGTTAATTGCACAGAAATTTGACGAGAAGACGACCGACCTTTTCAGGCACATTCTGACCTCCACGTATTTTCTCTTTAATGGAGAATACTATGAATAAACAGCAGGAGTCGCAATGGGGAACCCACTCTCCCTGTGGTCGCGAATTTCTATATAGAGTACTTCGAGGAGGAATCTTTGGTGTCATCCAAATGGAAACCCACTTGTTTTCTCCGTTATGTGGATGATAAGTTCGTGATGTGACCCCATGGAGGGACACGTTCCTATAGACTTCCTTACATATCTGAACTCTATACATCCGAATATCAAATTCACTATAGAGACCGAAGCAGAAGGAAGATTACCTACCATTCCTGGACGTCATTGTCAAAAGAAGAGCGGATGACATCCTGGGCCAGAGGGTATACAGGAAGGAAATACACACCGACCTGTATTTGCATGCGGATAACTGCCACCACCCTTCGCAGAGGAATGGGGTGCTAAAAACACTGGTGCACAGAGAACGCACCATCTCTGACGCAGAGAGTCTGCCCCTTGAGCTGGAACACCTCAAAGCTGTATTCCGGAAACATTGGTACTCGGAATGGCAGATCAGACGCGCTCTCCGCCCCACCTCTGCATTACAGCTTGTGGAGACGGAAGAAGTCAGAGAGGGATATATAGCCACTGCCTATATACCGAATACTGACGCACTATTGAGGAAAATAGGACGAATATTGAGGAAACACTGAGCAGAAACTGTCTTTTGCCCACCTAATAAGCCGGCAGGAGTGGCCGAGCGGTTCTAGGCGCTACAGTTTGGAACCGCGCGACTGCTACGGTCACAGGCTCGAATCCTGCCTCGGATAAGGATGTGTGTGATGTCCTTAGGTTAGTTAGGTTTAAGTAGTTCTAAGTTCTAGCGGACTGATGACCTCAGAAGTTAAGACCCATACTGCTCGGAGCCATTTGAACCATTTGAACCCACCTAATAAAAATAAATGGACTACCAACATACTAGGGTCTTGGCACAGACATCTAAATACTGCGACAGCGTCGCGTGGCCGCAGGCGCGGACCGCGGAGAGAACGCCTCACAGGGGGAGGGGATTTAAGATGGCCACCCGCCCTCAGGGGCTCAATACGTCAGGGCACCTGACGATGGCGGCACGTCTGATCACCGAAATATTGTGCCTGTTGGACACTATGGACCGGCAGTACACCCGTGGACTGTTCGAACAATAAATTATTCGTTTTAACGTAAATAATGCGAGGACGAGGGTAAGTGGCTGCACGTCATTAACAGGGCTAGGCTATGATCCAGCAAGAAAAATAAAAACGTATTCACCTCTAGCGAGACGCTGATTGGCTATGCAGACGTGACACGGTGGGGAGATCCCCACTATATAAAAGCATTTTGAGACATTAAGGATCCATATCTTTCTTTCATCTCGTGGTGGACCGCACAAGTGTGTGGAAATAAGCAAGAGCGTTGAGAGCTTTGCTTTCTGCGAAGTGAGGACGATACACTTCACGTATCATAGTGACAGATAGTAAAGCGGTAATTAATTATTCCTGCAAGGATTTTTGTGGGCAAAGAAATTGTGCACATTGCTGCAACCCATAGCGAGTGTGCAGTAGCCATCATTTTGAATAGGGAAAGATTAACATTCTATGGAATGCAGGAAAGTTGCGACTGAGGGAATACAGTCAACGCCAGAGAGGGGAATTAGTGTTTCAGATCCCCGCCACGGAGACAATGCCACTGCAGAAGCTGCTTGGTAAAGTACCATCTTGCATTAGGCCACAGTAAATGTTGAATCTACATTTTGCTCACTCCAGCATGCATACACTTAGTCCATTGAATATCAATAGCTAGGATACTGACCTATCCTCACATTGAGTACATGAGAGTTTTATCATTCGTTCAAAAATTAAATTTATTCTCCACCAACTCAGTACATTGACCAGATACGACAGTGTAGATTTAATTGAGCGGTGAAGAATTTTAATAATCACACTTTCCTGTGACAAAAATTTTTCATGTGCAGAGATAACGATTTCAATAAGAGTCATTTCAGTACATCCAACGATTAAATATTTTGTTATTGAGTGTCAAAAGTAATTGAACATGATAGTTGTTTATCACTTGAACCCTGAAATCAACAGTTGATAAATTATACGAACAGTAAAAAAGGGAATAGCCGTGTTGTCTTTCTAGAATAGACCCCAAACAGTCACTCTTATTAATTCAGGCATTCTAGGTATGTGACAGCAGCATTTCTAATTATTTTTGTTATGATACGCACCTAATATTAGCTGCCTTATAGAGCCAGCGTTATGTTTATTTAGAATGCGTGGTTGACACCCTGGTCCTGAGAAGACAGATCAGATGTTTTGTCCATTTACGCATTAAGTGGTAAGCTAAGTTTTCACACATTAGTACATTCACTGTGCAGATACAAAGGTCGGATGTGTGACAAACTGATGATGGGGATACAATGAAAGATGATATTGACGGTGTTAACCATAGATTGGAGACGAATTCTAATAATTACCCTCTGCCATGCACTCCAGAGCGGTTTTCATGTCATAGATGTAGATGTAGCTGTTGATGTAGAAGATGCTTCGAGCCGTCATGCTGCAGCTGTCGAGGGAAACAACCGCACCCCGTACCACCATCGGGTATATGCTTGCGAGACTTTTATTTTTATTTTTTTCTGATCTTTCATCCCAGTTCATACGACCTAAGTAGGCTGTTGAAAAACTTCGTTATTTTCAGTTAAATATTCCAGCAGGCTGGGGAAGGGACATAGTGTATTCAAACTGGGAAGGGATTAATGCCTGACATTATCCTGCAAAAAGAAAGGTTAACAATGTTGTCTATTGTTCCGGCGAAAAATTAAAATTTATATGTATGTGTGTATGTTCATGGAACATTTTTGCTCAAGAGCCAATACTGACATTGGAGGGCGGCATCTCGTGGCGCTTTTGTACCGACCTTACATATTGCTAACCAATGTAAATTGGTATGCTGTTAGCCCCCAACAGACTTCGTCGGCTGCCGGTCCCCCAAAGTCGACTCTACTCGGAACGCTTCGTGGAGTCCTTTCTCTGTTTCAGATTGCTGCCACTTTCAGCCACAACAAAGTTGTGAGTCTGTAATTGCCCGAAGTATCGTTGTGTTGTCTGTGGGAGCGGGTGATTAAGTGAACTATGAACATGAAATCAGAGAGATTAGAATCCATACGTAGGCTAACCTGCGATCTTCCTTCTTGCGAACCATGCGCGAATGGAACATGAAAAGGGAGAAGTGATACTAGTACGCAAAGTATCCACCGCCTCACATCGCAAGATTGCTTGCATATATATGTAGACGTAGGTACAGATTAATAACATTCAAATGTCTCATGCAGTATGAGACACGAACTCAAATGTTTACTTAATGTTTTGACTGTCATTTTTGTTCTACTTAGTGTGTTGTATTACAACAGTCTTGATTTAACTTCATGTTTCTTGCTACCTATATGTAATGCATTTGAAGAAGACCGTTTCTGTAACGCGCATTCAGGAATCATTGTAATTGCATGTCAAAATTTATAGCAAGGCTGCAGAACTGGAGCGCAATGAAACATTCCCATGTCACATCCACTAAGCTCGCAATGGTGGGATCGTTACTGATATATGTGCCCCTGAAGCAAGCGGCTAACATTGGACCTGTTTTGCTTGCATGAGGCCATTAGGTTCGGTTCCTTTTCGGTTGCAACCCCAAAGCGAGTGAAACGCTGTTACATATGTACGGTTCATACAAGTTTTTGTTATTTCTTCCGTACACAGCCTCCATAGTGATCATGGAGAAAAGTCGAGTTGTTGCCATGTTGTTTCTCCACAGAAGAAGTAAAAAAAAAAAAAAATGAAAAATACTGGAATTCTTTGGGAGCATCCTCTCATCACTTTATATTGCAGAAATTTGGAGCATTCTGCACCAAGCTACGACGGCACGAAAAATTTTTTATTAATTATTTCAGGATTTCAACGAAATCATTTGATGAGTTACACGTGAAGCAGAGGACTGTGTTCAGCGCCAAGATACTTTTGTGAGGGAATGTAATCAACTGTGTACTATATTAGAATTTGATGTGTTTAAATAAATGTCACTGGATATTTTCTTAATTTTCAGATCATTTCCTTTTAAATTTCTTCAGAATCGCAGTGAGTTTAGCAGTTGTCCTAATTTGTTACGTCTCTTCTTCGACAGCAATGAGTTTTTCAATGGTTACCCAACTCCATTATTTTAGTGATGTCATATACGTCAAAGTCGTCGAAAATTTTAACACAATAGTCTTTTCACATTTCCTCCGTCTTAAATTAATCGCCGGCCGCTGTGTCCGAGCGTCCTAGACGCTTCAGTCCGGAACTGCACTGTTCCTACGGTCGCAGGTTCGAATCCTGCCTCGGGAATGGGTGTGTGTGATGTCTCTAGGTTAGTTAGGTTTAAGTAGTTCTAAGTCCTAGGGGGCTGATGACCTTAGAAGTTAAGTCCCTAGTGCTCAGAGCCATTTGAACCATTTTTGAACAAGGTAATGAAGCCCTCGCAGGACCTAGTTCATTTTCTCACAGGTCATGGTCCATATCCCACGTACCTACATCGAATAGGGAAAAGGCCAACACCAGAGTGTGACTGTGACGCCCACGAAGATACAGGGTTTGACTGTCCAATATACGAACAGGCTGTCTCAGTTGAGAGGCAGCTTCTACAAACAAGGAATGTTGAGGAAATATTGAGAAATGGCGAATTGTTTAACAATTTCGGAAAATTGACCAACAAAATCTCAAAGGAGGCTCAGCGAGACTACCTTGGGAAAGGTTAAATAGCATGTCAGCGCTCAAGATCTACTGCGCAAATATAAATATGTAAATATTTTGTTTGTTTAAGTCTGTGACTTGTAGTAGCTTGTAGTTGTAGTTAGTTGAATATGATGGTGAAGGAAATACAGTAATCGTACAAATGGAGTGGTTTTTCTAGCAGTAGCGGCCCCCCTCCACGTGGCTAGGGACGGGCAACTCTCTGGGAGGATTCCAGAGAGGCTAAGAGGCCGTTGATTGATACGTACTATTATGTTGTTTAGTTGCTTGGAAGTGTGGTCATATAAATAAACCACTTTGGTAAAACTAACAGCAAAGTTTAGTGTTAATACACCCACTCAAAAGTGTTTGAAAGAGGGTTATGTTGAGAGGCACCCACATGCCTTGCTCATACTGTGGCATCAAGCAGTCAGGCCTGCAAGATGAGTGGTCTGCCAAACGAGTGGACTCATTCTTATTTATCGAGTAACATGGACTCTAGTACTCACAATTAACTTACAAGTTATTCTCCTGTTTGAATACTACGCAACGGAAACGGAAACGCACATCTGACTGTTAAAAATTTACACAACTCTGATTGTTCACTACGCACTGGCAATACCACATTTTCGTTCTTATTCAACGGCTTTGATCAACACGTGGCCATCGCACTGAATTTGAATGGCGCACACATTATAAATTCTGGGTATCATGGCAACATACTATTTGAAGGAAAATGCCACCAATCTTTTTCTTTTCACTATCTTATTTATTCCGATAAATTCTATAACCTACAACAATAACACATGAGAAATTCCGCCCAGTGGGCATGGCTTTACATTGGTGATTCTCTATCTTATGGTCTCGTAATTATTTAACGCTACAGTGCACTTTCTGGATAGGATGGTGGATCTTTTGCTATATCTCACACTTCGACTCTCACACCCATCATCACGAAACTTTCCTCCAGACCGAGTGGTACAAAAAGGAACATGCATAACTCACTGCCTCTGAAACTATCTTGTTACTCTCCCATGCCAACCACACGTACTTAAATTTCATGAAATACATCACACTGGCAACATACAATACAAAGAATAGTCACAACGTTATGATCACATAACTTTCAGCTTTCCCACTTCAATTAGTATTTATCCTAGTTTCACACGACACTGCCCCACTTCGTAAATTTTCTTTCCTACTATAAACTCTGGAGGATATATGCACGTCTTCCTGTGCAATGCAAGCCAAGTGGCGTTGCTGGATAGACGGCTGACTCACCTTGCTTCTCTCTCAGAGTATTATAGTTTGAATCAAGCGTCACACAAAAACATAACACGCAAAGTAATGTTAAGAACATATTCATCACACACGCGACTCCTCAACTGATGCCATGGACGAGTACTTCTCTCGTGGAAGTACTCGTCTCTAAGCACTCGGTAGTATTGCTATACGTGGTTTCATTGTGACCGTTGGTCACTTCCGAAGATGACTACAATTCCCCTTAATATTACCTGCCTGACATTTAATTCTCCCCACAAAAGTCCCTGAAATAGAGAAATTATTATTCTAAACTACTATTAAGTATTTCACATGCATACCACGTCTCCACTCTTTTATCTTTACGGAGCACACCTAAGACAGGTCTTACCAACACTAGATCCAGCGGCAGAGTGCTGAAACATGGCCGATCTCGCACCTCCACCAAGGTGGGGGAGCACCATGCTACCGTATCGGTCAGCCACATTTCAGGCGCTCAAAGCTCAGGTAAATTTCATCTCTTTGGTCCCACTAAAGGTGACCCAAGTACCGTCTCCAAGATGATCATATATTGCACATTCACTATCTGTGGTTAGCAGACGACCATACGTTCATTCATTTCGCAGATCTCACCAAATTGGATGTAGGGATTTATTTTGTGGGAGTGCACATGTGATCACTTAAATAAGTAATTTATCATTCTTTCCTACACTGGTATCCGGCTTCGGTGTATTAAGTGAAATTGAGTTATTATTACAAAAAATATGTTGCTCTGACAAGGATAACGAAGAATGTTGTACCTATTTTCAGTGTCGGGCGGTACTGTACACTTTCAATGTATGTATCAATAATGTGAAAGTGCTTAGAGTCATTTGAACCATTTTAAATTAATCCTTATATTTTTCATGGTTTAGAATGTACTGGAGAAATCAGCCGATCCATATTAACATCTGGTAACTGTCTCATTTTACCAGAAAAAGTGCGACAACAACTTTCGAAACATAGTAATAAGAGATATTTTTAAAGAGACCCACTTGCTATCAGGTTAAAACAGAAACTGAATCATGTGTGAGTGAGCGCCTTGATTCCTCTATGTTCTCTGTACACGAGATAGCACCTTCCAGAAACCTATTCGTGTCGAGGGAGTATTCGGTGCTCTACTGTTTCTATAAGGTTCCGTACAGAAACCGAAACACCGTTTCACTCTTGTCGGCAGCGGTCGAAAAAGATCCGAAAACGAACCGAGTCGAATGGAACCGCTTACGTGTGAAACAGGCCTTGTACTTAGCTCACGTCCGACTCCACCTAGGTCAATTAAACTGAAACACATCTTGAACTATCACTGTCTCTGTTAGCATTTTTGTTTGCTACCGGTGGAGAATACTAAATTAAGAGGTAATTAACATTAGGTGGCGCTTTAGGATCCGCGTGTTAGTTGCTACATGCATATTATTATCAGTTACGCCTGGGAACCGAGGAGCCGCACGGGTGCTTGAGTCGAGTCCATGTGCCGCCCGCGGGCTGCGGTTTGACGACCACTGGTGAAGTGGAGCCGCTGGAGTGTCATCTTCTTAGTAGTTAGCAATTCAGCTGGGGCTGGATGGCAGTCGCTACTGTGTCGTGGAACACGTCTGGGGCGCGCATCGCAATGCGTGGGCAGAGCCTGCGCGGCCCCATCTGGCGGCGGCCGCGGCATACCAAGAGGGTTGACGGGGGAGTGCCGCTGATGATCGGCGCCGCTCTCCCATGGCCACTGGCCGTGACACGCACCCGCCCTCATACGTATGCCGGGGGGCGGCATCTGACAACCGGCGGGCGCGCGCGTGCCGCCGTCCTCACAATGAGGCCCCACTCATCAAGCCACCACCTCCACACGCTCCCACTGCCTCTTTGTCCAACTCCTAGGTACAGCTGTTCACAGCCGCAGTGCTTTGCTAGGCACGGTTCTCTAAACAGTGGCACCATTTCACTTGCTCCAACCTCTGAAATGACTTACTCTTATGGTTACAGAGGGTTGACAAAAACATAGAACCACTCAAATGCAACACATTACTGTACCTAATACACTGATGGAAAACCGTTGGCTTTTGAAACAGCCTCCAGTGGACTGTACGGTTATCAAGGGACTTTTGTACCATACTTCCTGCAAAATAGTGGCAGGTTCAGGTAACGATCACGGTGATGGACTGAGTTGAGACCAAGTACGGCTCTCTCCAAAGTAGACCACAAACACTCACAGAACCAGTCCTAGATGATGTCAGCTGTGAAAACAGGGACCCTCCGTGGAATTGACAGCATCAGCCAAAATGGTCACATAATCCTTGGCAGTAATGTGATCTTGAACAGTAATCGTCGAGTCGGAATACGACGATGTGGCTGCCCAAATCGTCACCGATCTTCCACCGTGTTTCACTCTTGGGGAGTAAACTCAGTCAGAAATTGGAAAGTACGAAATACTACTCATCCGAAAAAATGAAATTCATCCACCGCTCCACAGTTCAGATTTTATGATTTAGGCACCACGTTTTCATGCTAGGTGCATTTGCATCAAGGTAAGTGGTTTGCAGCTCCATCTATCCCCGTAGTTCCCTGCTTATGGAGCTCCCCTCGTGTTGACAGGCTGCTGACAGGGTTAGCGAATGGGACATCAAGATTTCCACTGACTATTACAACTGTCGTCATCTTGTTGTTGTTGTTGTTGTCTTCAGTCCTGAGACTGGTTTGATGCAGCTCTCCATGCTACTCTATCCTGTGCAAGCTTCTACATCTCCCAGTACCTACTGCAACCTACATCCTTCTGAATCAGCTTACTGTATTCATCTCTTGGTCTCCCTCTACGATTTTTACACTCCACGCTGCCCTCCAGTACTAAATTGGTGATCCCTTGATGCCTCAGAACATGTCCTACCAACCGACCTCTTCTTCTATTCAAGTTTTGCCACAAACTCCTCCCTAATTCTATTCAATACCTCATTAGTTACGCGATCTATCCATCTAATCTTCAGCATTCTTCTGTAGCACCACATTTCGAAAGCTTCTATTCTCTTCTTGTCCAAACTATTTATCGTCCATGTTTCACTTCCATACATGGCTACACTCCATACAAATACTTTCAGAAACGACTTTCTGACACTTAAATCTATGCTCGATGTCAACTAATTTTTCTTCTTCAGAAACGCTTTCCTTGCCATTGCCAGTCTACATTTTATATCCTCTCTACTTCGACCGTCATCAGTTATTTTGTTCCCCAAATAGCAAAACTCATTTACTACTTTAAGTGTCTCATTTCCTAATCTAATTCCCTCAGCATCACCCGACTTAATTCGACTACATTCTATTATCCTCGTTTTGCTTTTGTTGATGTTCATCTTATACCCTCCTTTCAAGACACTGTCCATTGCGTTCAACTGCTCATTCAAGTCCTTTGGTGTCTCTGACAGAATTACAATGTCATCAGCAGAGCTGAAAAATTGTTAATTCTTCTCCATGCATTTTATTACCTACTCCGAACTTTTCTTTTGTTTCCTTTACTGCTTGTTCAATATACAGATTGAATAACATCGGGGAGTGGCCGAGCGGCTCTAGGCGCTACAGTCTGGAACCGTGTGACCGCTATGGTCGCAGGTTCGAATCCTGCCTCGGGCATGGGTGTGTGTGATGTCCTTAGGTTAGTCAGGTTTAAGTAGTTCTAAGTTCTAGGGGACTGATGACCTCAGAAGTTAAGTCCCATAGTGCTCAGAGCCATTTGAACCATTTATTATCACCTGGATCAAGCGAACCAAGGTGTTTTAACGAGGCGTTACTCACCCCCCCTCTCCCTCCTCGTTTCTCATCCGGGCTCGAGACCGACTGTGATAGAGTTGTGTTTATGGAGAGGTTGATTCAGCTGCCTCTGCCTATGGGTTTTATGAAAGTGGCTATGCCTTCCAAATCCACGCACGAGATTTTCAAATTCTTTCGCTCTCCATGGGCAAACTATTAGTTCTACAGAAAAGATGAACAGGACAATTTTGTAGGAGATTTAATTTAATTAATTTTTGAACTGGGATACTTTTTTCGATAGAGGTCATGGTTTTGGAATTATTCAAGACAAACATACAAAAGTGAACTTCAAACGGTTTTCTTGAATAATTGAAAAACTGTGAACTTCTCTCCTGTTGTTGTTGTTGTCTTCAGTCCTGAGAATGGTTTGATGCAGCTCTCCATGCTACTCTATCCTGTGCAAGCTTCTTCATCTCCCAGTACCTACTGCAACCTACATCCTTCTGAATCTGCTTAGTGTACTCATCTCTCGGTCTCCCTCTACGATTTGTACCCTCCACGCTGCCCTCCAATGCTAAATTTGTGATCCCTTGATGCCTCAAAACATGTCCTACCAACCGATCCCTTCTTCTAGTCAAGTTGTGCCACAAACTTCTCTTCTCCCCAATCCTAGTTACGTGATCTATCCACCTTATTTTCAGTATTCTTCTGTAGCACCACATTTCGAAAGGTTCCATTCTCTTCTTGTCCAAACTAGTTATCGTCCATGTTGCACTTCCATACATGGCTACACTCCAAACAAATACTTTCAGAAACGACTTCCTGATACATAAATCTATATTCGATGTTAACAAATTTCTCTTCTTCAAAAACGCTTTCCTTGCCATTGCCAGTCTACATTTTATATCCTCTCTACTTCGATCCTCATCAGTTATTTCACTTCCTAAATACCAAAACTCCTTCACTACTTTAAGTGTCTCATTTCCTAATCTAATTCCCTCAGCATCACCCGATTTAATTTGACTATATTCCATTATCCTCGTTTTGCTTTTGTTGATGTTCATCTGATATCCTCCTTTCAGGACACTGTCCATTCCGTTCAACTGCTCTTCCAAGTCTTTTGCCGTCTCTGACAGAATTACAATGTAATCGGCGAACCTCAAAGTTTTTATTTCTTCTCCATGGATTTTAATTCCTACTGAGAATTTTTCTTTTGTTTCCTTTACTGCTTGCTCAATATAGACATTTAATAACGTCGGGGACAGGCTACAACCCTGTCTCACTCCTTTCCCAACCACTGCTTCTCACTCATGCCCCTCAACTCTTATGACCGCCATCTGGTTTCTGTACAAATTGTAAATAGCTTTTCGCTCCCTGTATTTTACCCCTGCCACCTTTAGAATTTGAAAAAGAGTATTCCAGACAACATTGTCAAAAGCTTTCTCTAAGTCTACAAATGCTAGAAACGTAGGTTTGCCTTTTCTTAATCTTTCTTCTAAAATAAGTCGTAAGGTCAGTATTGCCTCACGTGTTCCAACATTTCTACGGAATCCAAACTGATCCTCCCCGAGGTCCGCATCTACCAGTTTTTCCATTCGTCTGTAAAGAATTCGCGTTAGTATTTTGCAGCTGTGACTTATTAAACTGATAGTTCGGTAATTTTCACATCTGTCAGCACCTGCTTTCTTTGGGATTGGAATTATTATATTCTTCTTGAAGTCTGAGGGTATTTCGCCTGTCTCACACATCTTGCTCACAAGCTGGTAGAGTTTTGTCATGACTGGCTCTCCCAAGGCCGTCAGTAGTTCTAATGGAATGTTGTCTACTCCGGGGGCCTTGTTTCGACTCAGGTCTTTCAGTGCTCTGTCAAACTCTTCACGCAGTATCGCATCTCCCATTTCGTCTTCATCTACATCCTCTTCCATTTCCATAATATTGTCCTCAAGTACATCGCCCTTGTATAAACCTTCTATATACTCCTTCCACCTTTCTGCCTTCCCTTCTTTGCTTAGAACTGGGTTGCCATCTGAGCTCTTGATATTCATACACGTGGTTCTCTTCTCTCCAAAGGTCTCTTTAATTTTCCTGTAGGCAGTATCTATCTTACCCCTAGTGAGATAAGCTTTTACATCCTTACATTTGTCCTCTAGCCATCCCTGATTAGCCATTTTGCACTTCCTGTCGATCTCATTTTTGAGACGTTTGTATTCCTTTTTGCCTGCTTCATTTACTGCATTTTTATATTTTCTCCTTTCATCAATTAAATTCAATATTTCTTCTGTTACCCAAGGATTTCTAGCAGCCCTCGTCTTTTTACCTACTTTATCCTCTGCTGCCTTCACTACTTCATCCCTCAGAGCTACCCATTCTTCTTCTACTGTATTTCTTTCCCCTATTCCTGTCAATTGTTCCCTTATGCTCTCCCTGAAACTCTGTACAACCTCTGGTTCTTTCAGTTTATCCAGGTCCCATCTCTTTAATTTCCCACATTTTTGCAGTTCCTTCAGTTTTAATCTACAGGTCATAAACAATAGATTGTGGTCAGAGTCCACATCTGCCCCTGGAAATGTCTTACAACTTAAAACCTGGTTCCTAAATCTCTGTCTTACCATTATATAATCTATTTGATATCTTTTAGTATCTCCAAGGTTCTTCCGTGTATACAACCTTCTTTCATGATTCTTAAGCCAAGTTTTAGCTATGATTAAGTTGTGCTCTGTGCAAAATTCTACTAGGCGGCTTCCTCTTTCATTTCTTAGCCCCAATCCATATTCACCTACTATGTTTCCTTCTCTCCCTTTTCCTACACTCGAATTCCAGTCACCCATTACTATTAAATTTTTGTCTCCCTTCACTATCTGAATAATTTCTTTTATCTCATCATACATTTCATCAATTTCTTCATTATCTGCAGAGCTAGTTGGCATATAAACTTGTGCTACTGTAGTAGGCGTGGGCTTTGTGTCTATCTTGGCCACAATAATGCGTTCACTATGCTGTTTGTAGTAGCTTACCCGCACTCCTATTTTTTTATTCATTATTAAACCTACTCCTGCATTACCCCTATTTGATTTTGTATTTATAACCCTGTATTCACCTGACCAAAAGCCTTGTTCCTCCTGCTACCGAACTTCACTAATTCCCACTATATCTACCTTTAACCTATCCATCTCCCTTTTTAAATTTTCTAACCTACCTGCCCGATTAAGGGATCTGACATTCCACCCTCCGATCCGTAGAACGCCAGTTTTCTTTCTCCTGATAACGACGTCCTCCTGAGTAGTCCCCGCCCGGAGATCCGAATGGCGGACTATTTTACCTCAGGAATATTTCACCCAAGAGGACGTCATCATCATTTAATCATACAGTAAAGCTGCATGTCCTCGGGAAAAATTACGGCTGTAGTTTCCCCTTGCTTTCAGCCGTTCGCAGTACCAGCACAGCAAGGCCGTTTTGGTTAATGTTGCAAGGCCAGATCAGTCAATCATCCAGACTGTTGCCCCTGCAACTACTGAAAAGGCTGCTGCCCCTCTTCAGGAACCACACGTTTGTCTGGCCTCTCAACAGATACCCCTCCGTTGTGGTTGCACTTACGGTACGGCCATCTGTATCGCTGAGGCACGCAAGCCTCCCCACCAACGGCAAGGTTCTTCTGTTCACTTTTTCCGTAGGACTAACACTTGGCACATAGTATTTTAAAGTCTTCAGCGATGTTTTTGAAGCTGTTACAGGTTTCATAAAACGCATAGGTAGGGGCATCGGAATCACTTTGTGTACTAAAGTGGATATGACGTAAAGCGCAAAATTTTAAGAGGTGATTCTTGACAGGAAAAGTAGCAAAATCCTTCACACAACGTATGTCCGGAGCCAGCCGCGGTGGTCTAGCTGTCCTAGGCGCTCAGTCCGGAACCGCGCGACTGCTACGGTCGCAGGTTCGAATCCTGCCTCGGGCATGGATGTGTGTGATGTCCTTAGGTTAGTTAGGTTTAAGTAGTTCTAAGTTCTAGGGAACTGATGACCACAGATGTTAAGTCCCATAGTGCTCAGAGCCATTTGAACCATTTTTCGTATGTCTGGAAATTGACACAGAGTCTACAACAAAGCGGTTAGTTCTGGTGCAGCACATTACACACTGCACAATGTAAATTCATTATTTAATTAACGCACATTTTACAACGTAGACTGCACTGGTAAACAACTTTATCCTCTCTACTGTAGGCTGTGTGATTTCAACTAAACCGAGATGGTTTGACCTCCTTCTGATCTCTCATGCGCTTCGCTCATTTCTTCTTCGAAATAGAGATTCAGTAGTAGAGGAAAAAAACTTTATACTTGCCTTGTGATTTTTTAATCCGAGCAATTCTACCTTGATCGTCCATTCTTACTTTTCCCCGCTGATTCTTATACAAATTTTGTATCTCCCGTCTTTGCTTGTACTTTGGACCTATTTTAGGGTGATGTCAAGCATCTCGCACGAGTTCACATTGTAGGATGCTTTGTATGAATTGACAAGTCCAATGAAAGTGTCTAGATATTTCTTGAGTGCTGACTGCATTACGAAGAGCTGACTCTCTGGTGCTTTTACGTTTCCTTAAATCATCATGTTGATAGTCATCTGGCCGATTTTCTGTTTACTTTTTCATTCTTCTATATATTATTCTCGCCAACAGCTTGGGCACATGAAGCTGGTTGTGTGAGAGTTCTCAAATTTGTTTGCCCTTGCTACTTTCGCATTGTGTAGATGATTTTGTTCCGAAAGTTCGATGCTGCTTCTCCAGTCTCATAGATTCTACACACTAAACTGAATAATCGTTTCGTTGCCACTTTGCCTGATTTCTGCCAAAGGCTAGTGGAGCTCTGACTTTAATAGTGAATTCCGCGTGACTTCCCAGTCGACAATTAGTGTTCTTCAGTCACGTCAGCAGGCAGTTCATCTCCTTCATAGAGGGACTCAGTATACTCTTTTCGCCTGTGCACTCTGTCTTCTGCGTTTAATAGAACGATCTCCTTTGTACGCTTAACGCTAGCCCATTGACTTTTAATTACACCGAACGATAACAAGACTTTTCTGTATGCTTAATCTGTTCTCCCTACGACAAACTACTTTTCGCTTTCTTCGCTTCTTTTCTCCTGCAACTATTGATTTCATTCCTAGCTGAACTAGGTTAGAAGATATGAAAGATGGAAAGAGTTTAGTGCCTTGTAGGAACTCTGGGATACAGTATATCATTTTAACTAAAAAAACTGTAACGGTCTGGTCTGTACTATTTTCCTCTCTATTATTTTATGTGGACCGCTATCTTTCGATCTTCCTGCCGAAGCCGGAGAAGAGATGCACAGGTCCACGTGACATGCCACCGTTTATGCCACAGCAGAGTCATTGGTGACGAAATGACAGTAAACCACCTTTTGTGCACATCCACTCTCGACTAATCACCTTCCTCCGATTCTATCGTATGAAGCGTCCCTGTGGCGATCGTGGAAGATTCCTGGATCTGTCTCATCCCGGCCACCAATATTACCCTAAATTCTGACAGCATCCTGCAAGCAAGAAAGAAAGATTATCAGGAAAATATCTGGAACAGTTTTCGTGAAGGAATCTGGATAAAGACGCCGCCAAGAGAAATCTACGAACAGATAGCAACAATTCCGAACACCTTTATAAAAGAAGGATGAGATGTTACGGTCATATCCACAGGATGCATGAGAACAGGATTACAAGGGAAATCTTTGAGATAACAAACTTTAGTAAAAACAAGACAAAATGTACTTTAAACAGAAGAAAACATTTAAAAACTGAAGAATTACACAATTATGAACAGTTTAGAAACTTCTTAGAAACATATACTTAAAAAAAGACGGGAATTAGAACAGGAAATGAATGGTCGTCAGAACGCAAAAGAGAACACGGCGAGTATATGAAGACAACTTGGAAAGAACGAAGGGATAAGAAAAAATCAGGACTTCTCAGGGTCAAAAGCTCTCTTGAAAGGGAGTATTCGAAAACAATAATATACTTAAACGAGAGGTGATTTTAAATAAAAGTGTCACATATTCCTACAGGAGGCAGTATGGTCAGATCAAGAGAAGTTCCTACAGCTACATGTCAGAAAACCAGTATGTGTTGAGATATGGCCCGTTTTAGTTGTGATGAGTAATATGTAGGATATGGTGGTGTAGGATGTCTTAGTTTTGCAGTTCATTGTGTACTGACGCAGTACACACATGTGCGCTGATGCTAATTCTTGGGCAATCATGGAGGTGAGGCATTAGGTTCTCTTCTGCATTTATGCTTGGGCAGGAAATGGTGCCACACACATTGTCAAACATTAACGTATGCTCTATATTTTCGACTTGGGTCCGGTGAATTAACAGTGCTCTTGGAAGTTGCAACCCTTGTAGAATGACGACTGTGGTTTTTGCAAGACGGGGTAACACCAAGTTTTCTAAGGATCGTGCGACAGCACTCACCGCAACATTTCAAGGCCAGTGGGCTGATCGATGATTTGCGGCAGCATGATCATCCCGCTACCCGTATCTAAATCCATCATATTCCTCGTTATTGAGATATTTAAAGGCATTAGAGTATGCTCAACCCATTGACAATGTGTAGATATTACAGTAGCGTGTGGGCAATATACGTCGCATAATACGAATGTAGTCAAGTTTGTTTGAAAGAGTGCGGGATTTACTGCGAAGAAGGGCTGACAATGTGTCAGGATACAGCACGGCCTAAGTGTTTACTTCTCTGTGCAGACAGACGGAAATAACAGAGGTATCAGAACGATTTGGCTTATAACTTTCGATTCCGTCGTTTCTGGATCATGGTCCCTTACCTCAAATTGATACACTCACCCTTATCCAACATCCCTGAAAGTTCGTATCATTATCTCGGAATCAGCCTTTGTATGGTCACAGCTTGGCAGTAGGGAACCCCACAGAGATACTGTTGCCAGTTACTAATAACCGGAGTAATTGAGACGTCTTTTCTGATTGTTACACGGAGAAATAACAGCGTCTGCAATAACTTATACCAGATGCGGAGGGGTACTGTTGGTGCCTTTGGTAGCACGTATAAGTTATTTTTGGTAGTTATTTATAACCGTTATCGAAAAATTACTTAACTGCAGTAACTGATGATGGAAACTATTTAGCCCACCCCTACGTTCTTTGCAGCCAAAGAGATCAGTTGAAGTAGTTAGAAGGAGGCTTCCTCCTTCATTGGGGCATTAGCTGCTAATGATAACTACTACAACCACACTATCACCTGTGCCTTACGCCATAATGTGGCGCAAACCTGAACGGCTTCCCTCTGTTGCTATCTGCCTTTCTGCATTCGCTTTAACACAGTGTAAAATACACTTCGACTCGCCTGTTCCCCATACTTCTACCGTATACGGCCTTAAAATTCCTATCATTTTCTCTCCAGCTACTCAGAAACAAGCGAATTTGACAGTCTTGATTTACTACCGATATAGTCTGACGTGGAAAAATGGCCATTGCGTTAATGCCTCCGGTGGGGAGAACTGTGTTGCCTTACACCTTAAATTTGGTGCGCTGTCAGTCACAGCCGAGCTTTCACGGAAAACAGATCGCAAACGAATTCCGCCACATTCCGCAACCCCGTCATTAGATCCGCTCTTATTACAAAGGAGACGCTATGATTACGCAGCTCGAGAAGCAAGGAGCGGGGGATATAAATTGAAAGAGGCCATCCCTCAACCGGCCGGTACGGTTCGCGCGCGGCGCGGCGCGGACACGCCAACGAACGGCAGTCGGCGAGAGGGAAGGACAGACGCCGCGCCGGCGCATCCCCTACAAATCACGGCGGAAAGCCTGCAATCAGGGGCCGCGGCGAGCAGACCGGCTCCCACGGAATCGTAGAGCAACCGTAAAAACGTGATTGATGAAATATGTAATTAAAAACCTGTTTCCTGCGGGCGAGTGGGGAGTGGGGAAGATGTTTTCCCAAAACAGACTTTTATTTTACGACTCAAACAAACTGGCGCGAAACGCTTTTGCAAAAAAGAGAAAGGCGGACGGAAGGCTGGGAAACTGGGACGGGCAGCGAACAGGACTTTCGCTCTGGCGCGCGGCGCCGCCGTAAATCGCGGCCGGTGGGAGTTTTCTTTTCTTTGGCGGCCACCCTCCGCCGGCCACCCTTTCGTCGGCACCGGCGCGGTGCGGCGCCGTTTAATAAGAAACACGACGGGCGGACGGGTGTCGTATTTCAAAAGATTGAGACGCGCGTGGCAGCGCTGCGGAGTGGGGTTTCCTTTTTTGAAGCCCGGGGCTCGGCGCCTGGCGAGGGCCGTACGTACCGCCGTCGCTGAGTTACGACCGCCTGTCTAATGGAGCACCGGCTCCGGCTTCACCTTCAACACAGCAGCGATCTGACGTGGCAGTGCCGTAACAGGTGTTCTGTTGTACAATACCGTAACGCGTGCAGTGCGGTCTTCATCTGCATCTGTATCCCACAAGCCACTGTCCGGTGTGAGATGGAGGGGTCATTTTCTTACGCTAATCTCTATAGATAAAGGAAATGTCCCGACTGACTTACTCACTCACTGACTCATCACCGTCCAGCCGAGACCCAAAGAGTAGAAAACTGAAATATGCAGAGGGTGTTTACCTTATACTGCAAGCTCGCTTAAGAAGCGTCTTTGCGGAATTCCACCCTTAAGGGGATGAAATAATGAAATAGGAGATGAAAGGGTTTTTGAAAATATTTTGCCATTAATGCAATTTTGATGCTAGAGCTACAAAAAATGGTACTTGGTTCTTCCGTCATAAATAAAGAAATACGTGTTTCAGCGTTATTCGAAACTGAACCTCCATGGGGGTTAAATAGACGGTGAAATTGTTTTTGAAAACAAAGGATTATTAAATAAGTGCTTAAGCACTTTTAATGCCTCATTTATGAAAATCGGTATTTGACTTTTCGGTTGGAAATTAAAAAAAAGCCTGTTTCATTGTTTTTGGAAATTCAGCCCCTAATGTGGTGAAATAAGGGATGCAAGTTTTTGTGGAAATATTCCATTATCAAAGTATTTTTGAAGCTAATGTATGAAAATTTGTATTAACTTCTCAGTTAGAAATGAAACATGACGTCTTTCAGAGTTTTTGGAAATTCAACCCATAAGGAGGCGACATAGGGTCTGCCTGGTTCATTTACTCATCTCTGCACAGCCCGAACGACTAAGAACAGAAACTTGAAAATTGGAAGTTCAAAATGGTTCGAATGGCTCTGAGCACTATGGATCTTAAGTCCTGAGGTCATCAGCCCCCTATAACTTAGAACTACTTAAACCTAGCTAACCTAAGGACATCACAGACATCCATGCCCGAGGCAGGATTCGAACCTGCGACAGTAGCGGTAGCGCGGTTCCAAAGTGTAGCGTCTAGAACCGCTCGGCCACTCTGGCCGGCGGCAGTCTATATCTTGGCGCTATAACTGATAGTAACTGTGCAGAGACTCTGCTACTTGTCCAAGTTACCTGTAAATAGGGGCTTCACAGTACTGTACTGGCGCAGACACTGAACTGAAGTGTCTAATTCCTGGTTTGCGACAAATTGCTGGTGAGGAATGGTCTGAGTGTCTGCAGCACGTTGTGTTTTGGTGCCTCTGAGCAGAAGGATTTGCGTATCCGCCAGTACTAGGTGATAATGAAATATCAAATGGCTCAGATGGCTTTGAGCACTATGGGAGTTAACACCTGAGGTGATCAGTCCCTAGAACCAAACTTTGGACACCACACACATCCATGCCGGAAGCAGGATTCGAACCTGCGACCGTAGCAGTCGCGCGGTTCCGGACTGAAGCTCCTAGAACCGCTCGGCCACAGCGGCCGGCAATGAAATATCCACTGTTAACAGTGGGCCTATGGCGGCTGGATGTGCACAGCTCGCTGTAGGGAATGGCGCCGAAGCAGGAAGAGGTGCAAGTTCGTGAGCGCCATCTAGAGGCTGCTGCTGAGAGCTGAGAGGCGCCAGGCGAGGGCCTGTACAGTGGCGGTCTCTCACTGTATATGTGTGTGTTTCTTGCTTGGTACACAACTGTAAGAAACGCCTCGAGATGGCATTCACACGCCGCCTGATTACATACTGCAACAAAAACAATGATGCAACAAAAGTCATGGGATACCTCCTAACATCGTGTCGGACCTGCTTTTCCTCGCCGTAGTGCAGCACCTCGACGTGGCATGGACTCAACAAGTCGTTGGAAGTCCGCTGCAGAAATATTAATCCATGTTGTTTCTGTAGCCGTCCATAATTGCGGAAGTGTTGCCAGTGCAAGATATTGTTTACGAACAGACCTGTCGAATATTTCCCACAAATTTTCGATGGGATTCATTTCGGCCTACTTGGGTGAGCAAACCATTTCCTCGAACTGCCCAGAATGTTCTTCAAACCAATTACGAACCATTACAGCCCGATGAAATGGCGCATTGTCATCCATAAAAATTGCATCGTTATTTTGCAACAAAAAGTCCATGAATGGCTGCATATGGTCTCCAAGTACACAAATACAATCATTTCGTGCCAGTGATCGGTTCATTTGCGCCGGAAAACCCAGTCCATTCCTTGCCAACACAGTCCATACTATTAGCCAGCCACCACCAGCTTACACAGTGGCTAGTTGACGACTTGGGTTCACGGCTTCGTGCGGTCTGCGCCCCACTCGAACCCTGCTATCAGCCTTTACCAGTTGAAATCGGCACTCACCTGACCAAGCCACGGTGTTCCAGTCGTCGATGGTCCAACCAATATTGGTGCGAGCCCGGGAGAGTTGCTGCAGTCGACGTCTCGCTGTTAGCAATGGCACTCGTGTCGGTCGTCTGCTGCCATAGCTCATTAACGCCAGATTTTCGTTACCTCCAAAGCTTCAGATTTCAATGTTTTTAGTTAGCTGTCGGGTCTTGTCGAGCTATATTTCTTTCATAGTCATGAAACTTAGACTGATGACAATTGTATAACACAATAATATGGCCCACCCTCATCCGTCATTTTGCTTTTTGTTCATTTAGAGTGAAATCTTGAATTAGTTAAACTTTTGCACCATAGCGTTTTCTGAAAATATGCAGAAAGTCCAGAAGATTTTTTTACCGACCCAGAACGCTGTTATCGAATCAGTGGCCTCCGTATGGATTTATTTAAACGATTCAAACTGATCCTGGATGTGATTTCGAGTGGCAACAACACTGATACTGAGACATGTTGATGCCTTTGCTCCTGAAACTGCGAAAATGTACACAGATTTGTACGGTTCGCATCTTAAGCCACCAATTCTTCACAAAGTTTTAATGCACGGTACCAAAGAACGTCTACAGCAATTCTAGTTCTAGACCAGTTGTCGGAGGAAGCAGCTGAGTCCCACAAAAAGCAAATACGGCAATATAGAATAAATTTTGTTCGTAAATTTTCACCAAAGGATTGTAATACAGATGTGCTACACGGTTTGTTACTAAGTCCAGACTCATATTTACGTTGTAGCACACCAAAGAATAATAAGAAAGGTGTTCCGCATTAACAAGAGGCAATAAGTCAAATAGTAGCAAGCACACCACCTTCACCTCTTGATGAAAATAACAGCGGCGAAACTACAGTGCAAGGCAAAGATGACGAAGAGAACGGTGGCCAACACTGTGACACTGAATAACGGTATGTCGTAATAGTTTACACGTCAAGTTCGTGTGTTTTGTAAATTGACATGTAATTAAGGTCAAAAAAGTATTTCGCTTGATCCCATTGCGGAAAATGGCATGAAATAATTTTGATGTGGCGAGGGTCGACCCTGCTGTCAGCGACACGCCATAAAGTCCGCAACACAGTCGAAGAAAGCCGCTTCGCCATCACCTCCCTAACTGCCTAACTGTCTACAGTTTAATTTAACTATCTGAAACTGCACGAGTCTCCTTGTTTACTCCCTGGACTTGTAACTTTTGCTCTCCTGTGCTGGAATAAATTTTCTTTACTGCGAGAGCGTGATGTGACCCTGGCCTTTAGGGTGGAAGCCGGTTTCGACTGTTGTCCACTTCTAACGACTGAAAGTCCGCTCGAAGACGTCAGTTTCTTTAATATCAGCGTCTGTTGTATATGTGCGTCAACCGTGGCGCTTTATATTCGTTTTTGAAAAAGGCACTTATATAACGGCGCTTCTGTCATTCATATGGAGCACGGCGGTCAGGGGCGTGATGGTAAACACCAGATAAACATCTTCATCTACATTTCTCGGAGTGTACTTCCTACATTTCCTGTGGTGGCTACGAATGGCACGTGGAAAGAAAGGTTGTTGGTAAGCTTCTTTGTGAAGTCAAATCTTTCTAATTCTACATTGAAAGGAGTCTGATGTTAGTCACCTAATATGCCGTGTATTCGTGACGTGTCAATAGGCATTTGTCTGGCTCAAAGATCCGTAGTTAGCTATCTGCCTCTGGGTAGTACACCTCTGGATGGAATCTGTAGATTATGCCTTACCAAACTGTGCCAACTCTGACGAGACTCCGCCAGTAGGGAAAATTGGGGGCCAGAAATTGTTCGCCAGGTCAGTGGGTGCCAGATAAAGGCACTCCTGCCTTCCGTTTGCTGCCGTGACGCCGATGTTGCGATACTACCTTGTAGTACAGACGCGTTGTGTTCTGTTTGTCAATTGTGCACATTCAGCCGACTTCGTTCTGGTAGCTTGCAAGTAGATTATATCACTACTCTTCCTCTCATCAAATAATATTTAGGGCCTTAATAATATTATTTTTCTGCCTGTAGTATCCGGATCGTAATGCAAAGCCATATGGTCCGTTTAGTTGGAGTTACATGTGAAATATGGTATCTTTATTTCAGCGATTGAAAATTATGAAATTTATTGGCAATTCGGAATCTTCCTGACATTAGCTGCATTATGTATGAAGGTATTGTCTATTGATGGCACTTGAAAATTTGTGCCGGACCGGGACTCGAAACCCGGTCTCCCGCTTGCCCTGAGCCACATCGGCTAACCTAGCACGTTTTCACAACTGAGCCAAACTTCTATTTGTGATACCCCGTGGGTTGCAACTTTACTTGGATTCCCGCCACAGGGTTTCAAGGAGTTCAAATGGTTCAAATGGCTCTGAGCGCTATGGGACTTAACTTCTGCGGTCATCAGTCCCCTACAACTTAGAACTACTTAAACGTAACTAACGTAAGGACATCACACACATCCATGCCCGAGGCAGGAATAAAACCTGCCACAGCAGCGGTCACGCGGTTTTAGACTGAAGAGCCTAGAACCGCTCGGCCGGCTTTCAAGGAGTCAAACGTATTCAACGTTAGTATTATGCTCATCATACTGCCGTCGAGGCTTGTAAAATTTATTTTTAACAATTTTTGAAGAAACAGACATTGGTGACGATCTTGCAGCTGCACTAAATTTATGAAATTTATTTGTAATGCGGAATCCTTCTGACATTAGCTGCACTAGCAATGAAGATATTAGCTATCAGTGACACATTAAAATTAGTCAAAAAGACTCAGCAACTGGGAATAAACTTCTTAAATTTACTACAGCTGCAAGATCGTCAACAATATCTGTTTCTTTGCACACTGTTAAAAATAATAACAGAGCGTTATTTTAGGTGTGAGCGTAATTTCGGATTTCCACGGCCTTATATTTATTCCCCCTGGTCAGTGTTAAAATTATCATTCCACGTGTACCGTACCTCCACATGAATCCACCCAAGAAAGGTAAGCTTCTCGGAAACTTACCGCTTTCATATTAATTGCATTTAAAGCCGTGAGGGAATTATCTGCCTTAAGTGGAGATTACAGTTCTGATTTCTGCTACTTCACTAGTACAGAGTTTCTCAAATTATAAGCTATTGAAGCACTAAGAGAGTAAAAAAACAATTCCATACTACATTCTTTCACATGCATAGTTGGTAATCGCATGATGTAAATTGTAAGGTTTATAGCTATAGATTTATTTTGGTTAACTCTTGTTAAATCTTCTGTAATTGTTCTTTTGCACATTGCAAAAGATTTGGTTTATTCACAAATGGATCAGATTATACATAAATGGGTACCAAAATGACGAATGACCGTAAACTGTGTTCTACGTAGTAGATTAGGACAGAAAAATTAACAGACACAAAGTAATCCTTTGTGTATGGCCCGTCGTTTCCTAAATTTTATCGTTGAAACGCTGTGTACACCCGGCGCCAAAATCATGCGTCCCATCAGAGAAATACACGAACGCCCACGTTCGCTCTTTACACGACCTAAATCTTCGCTTAGCATTGACTGCAGAAATGTGTGGCTTTTGAATTAACACTGTTTGGAAATTTGTAGTAAGATATGGGACCAAACTGCTGAGATCATCGGTCCCTACTCTTACACACTATTTAGTCTAACTTAACTAACTTACGCTAAAGGACAACTAACACACCCATGCCCGAGGGAGGACCTTGGTCTCCGACGGAGGAAGCCGCTCGGTACGTGACAAGGCGGTCAGGACCGCGCGGTTACCCCGCGCGGCTAAATGCCACTGTTCGCACAGTTACTATGCTAGCTAGACTCCTGGCAGCGCCTTGGAATTCAAGAGAGATTCCTTACTCTGATTTCAGGCGAGTTTTCCAACCTTCCGCCGCAGCACTCGACGGTCCCTGTCCATCACCAGACGAAGTCGGCCTGGTCTTTGTTTGGCTACGGCTGTTCCTTCGCGTTTCGACTTCACAGTCACCTCACCAGTAATCGACTTGGGAAGCTTTAGAAAGGCTGGATTGTCCCTGGTGCATTTCTTACTGAGGAGACTTCCAATACTAGTCCACGATCGAGGTCAGTAAGCTCTGCTGATGGAGCCATTCAGCTATTACTGTTTCTCTACTGACAACTCAGCACTCCCCGCATCCTTTTATGCTGGTGGATCCGCCTCCTTCTACATCTAGTGTGCAAGATCCGCGTTATGCAGGTGTGTCCAGATACTTCTGATCCGGTAGTGTATAGTGATATGATGATAAAGATATTACTGGTTATAATTTCATTCATGTACTATCTACACTACTGGCCATTAAAATTGCTACACCACGAAGATGACGTTCTACAGACGCGAAATTTAACCAAAAGGAAGAAAATGCTGTAATATGCAAATGATTAGCTTTTCAGAGCATTCACACAAGGTTGGCGCCGGTGGCGACACCTACAACGTGCTGACACGAGGAAAGTTTCCAACCACACAAACAGCAACTGACCGGCGTTTCCTGGTGAAACGTTGTTGTGATGCCTCTTGTAAGGAGGAGAAATGAGTACCATCGCGTTTCCGACTTTGATAAAGGTCGGATTGTAGCCTATCGCGATTGCGGTTTATCGTATCGCGACACTGCTGCTCGCGTTGGTCGGGATCCAATGACTGTTAGCAGAATATGGAATCGGTGGGTTCGGGAGGGTAATACGAAACGCCGTGCTGGATCCCAACGGCCTCGTATCACTAGCAGTCGAGATGACAGACACCTTATCCGCATGGCTGTAACGGACCGTGCAGCCACGTCTCGATCCCTGAGTCAAAAGATGGGGACGTTTACAAGGCAACCATCTGCACGAACAGTTCGACGACGTTTGCAGCAGCATGGACTATCAGCTCGGAGACAATGGCTGCGGTTACCCATGGCGCTGCATCACAGACAGGAGTGCCTGCGATGGTACTCAACGACGAACCTGGGTGCACGAATGGCAAAACGTCATTTTTTTTTCGGATAAATCCAGGTTCTGATTACAGCATCGTGATGGTCGCATCCGTGTTTGGCGAAATCGCGGTGAATGCACATTGGAAGCGTGTATTAGTCCTCGCCATACTGACGTATCATCCGGCGTGATGGTATGGGGTGCTATTGGTTGCATGTCTCAGTCATGTTCGCATTGACGGCACTTTGAACAGTGGGCGTTACATTTCAGATGTGTTACGACGCGTGGCTCTACCCTTCATACGATCCCTGCGAAACCCTACATTTCAGTAGGGTAATTCACGACTGCATGTTGCAGGTCCTGTACCGGTCTTTCTGGATACAGAAAATGTTCGACTGCTGCCCCGGCTAGCACATTCTCCACATCTCTCATCAATTGAAAACGTCTGGTCAATGGTGGCCGAGCAACTGTCTCGTCACAATACGCCAGTCACTACTCTTGATGAACTATGGTATCGTGTTGACGCTGCATGGGCAGCTGTACCTGTACACACCATCCAAGCTCTGTTTCTGTCAATGCTCAGGCGTATCAAGGCCGTTATTACGGCCAGAGGTGGTAGTTCTGGGTACTGATTTCTCGGGATCTATGCACCGAAATTGCGGAAAATGTAATCACATGTCAGATCTAGTATAATATATTTGTCCAATGAATACCCGCTTATCATCTGCATTTCTTCTTGGTGTAGCAATTTTAATGGCCAGTAGTGTAGTATATAAACTGCCGTTGACCACAGGACAATCAATCAACTGCTTTTCTATAGCGTTTGTAGTGTGTCCGTTAGTTACAGATCATTGCAGGGACTTCAAGTTTTTTCCTTGAATTTACGTTTAAAAATTGTAAATTGTTCAATTTCATATCTTTATTGTCTTCTTATCGCACGTTCTTAGAGCTCACGGTAGGTGTTCGCGAGGTGATGCCAGCAGGGTGTAAATCAGCTTGATGGAATTTTTGGAAGTTCCTAGTGTCCTTTTTGTCAGAAACATTGGCCTATTCTCCGGAGAAAAGCGGAAACCACACACTCCATACAAGGCTGGAAAATGCAGGAAAGGCTGCAATTTTGTGCCTTCTTGATTGGAAGATTGCTCATTCTTTTTCACGGTCTTTCTACTCACACATTTATTGCGAGTGCCTTTTATAGTGACGCCATTACACCAGCCATAATTTCACCGCCATATACGGATCGCTGTTGTGATTGCTTTCTCTTCTCTTACGAAACAAGTCAGAGTTCGGGTATTCGCGGCGAAGCACCCTGTCTCTTGTTCCATGCGCCAGTATTCAGCTTCTGAGCTTAGCCTGGGAACTGAAAACTGTCATGTGTCAAGATCACTGCGAACGATCACTAGCTTAAAGACAACTCTCTTAGAAGTTCATAGCAGAACTGATCCTGATGAATGATGAAAATAAAACGTCTCGCCAGATATCCGTTTTTTTTTTTGGGGGGGGGGGGGGGGGGGTTATCGTATCTAACGTACCGTCAGCGAGGCTTTTACATGGGTTTTCGCTGTCTCATGAATGCTGTTTAGATTGCTCCCAGGTCTGCGATGATAAGGGCGTAAGTAATGAGGCAACATTTTATTCGATCTCCAATGTGCCTGAATTATGCCCTAGTGTGAATTGTTCCAACGAATAAACTTTCAAACCAAGACGTGTAACTGTATCAACGTTGCATTCAGCACAATGTGTTTAATCTTTCTGGACTCTAGAGCAGGCAGTCAAGCTCATATTAGTCTCTAGACACTGATGGCAGTTGCAAATCATTCATTTTGCTACTTCGTCTCTTATAGGATGACTGAACTTCGATAAACACTTTTTCACTGTGCAGGTTTCATCCACTTCTGTAAACTGGGCATTTTGTTGATGGCGAACGATTATCTTATTTTTCAGTCCAGCCCTCGTCTCACATAATTTTGTAAAGGATTGGTATTTCTTGGAAATTATTAATAGTACTCTTGCAAGTGGTTTGGTAAGAAAAATCCCAGGAAATACTGGTTATATCATTGACACACAGAAACTTAATTCATCTTCTTGAGTTCAAAGCTCCAGCCTCCATCCATGTCTAGATGCTGCTTTTTTTCTGGAGTGAAATTATAGACGCAAGTCTCAACAATAACAATCTGCCATAAAAGATCAATTGAAGATTTTAACGAAGTTAAGATGGATAAAAATGTGCTTTCGTTCAGCATTCAACAAAGGCGAAACATCAATCATCATGTTTTGTATTATGCAGTTACCCGACCAAACTCGTTGTTGAAACTTCACCAACTTCCGATAACGCGCCGAAAAGAACAACTTTATGGCGGTACAGTATTCTAGCTTAAAATTATAACCGAAATGTACAAAAAACGACTACTATAAAAATCTGCAAACAATGTGTTCCGCAGATCCAGTTTGCGCTAAATTTACTGCATAGCGTAACATGAACCATAATAACAGAAATAAAAATTGTGTTGGTAAGCAAAACATCTGTGCCAAGCTGAAAAATTTTCTCTATTAGCTATCATATATAGCTCTGTTGAGTATGATGTATAATTATAATTGTACAGCTAGCGATAAAGTGTGTGAAACACAATAACAGACTACAACGATGAGTACATTATCCTGTAAATACTGGATTCGAGACATCTGTTGGGTACTGAATGTGTATTTATCGGAAGGTACATGCAAAATAATTGAAAAATAACCTGTCAAAAGATTACGAAATGAGATATCTAAAACAAAGAAATAAAACATTTGACGTGCGTTTCAATGATACCCTAAATTGTGTGTAGCAAATAGGCTGGGTCAAACGTTTCTCTACTCCAAAAAATGGTTCAGATGGCTCTGAGCACTATGGGACTCCACTTCTGAGGTCATCAGTCCCCTAGAACTTAGAACTACTTAAACCTAACTAGCCTAAGGACATCACACACATCCATGCCCGAGGCAGGATTCAAACCTGCGACCGTAGCGGTCGCGCGGTTCAAGACTGTAGCGCCTAGAACCGCTCGGCCACTCCGGCCGGCCTTCTCTAATCCATTTTATTTTGTACTTTTAGATTAGTCTTTCCAAAAAATATTTTAGCATTTCTTGATCAGTTTGTTTTTAATTTTCAGGTTTTGTTCAGTAAGCATGAAATATAATAATTTAAATATCGATCGGTATACTACTATTATTAAGAGCATAGAAATCAAGGTTTTTGTCCCTTTTCTTCCAACGTGAAAGAAATAATGGCACAATTTCTACGCCAACGTAATTTTTTTAATATCCAGAGAACTAGGCTTCGAAGAGCTGAACTTAAAGCCCTACTTTTTCTGTCAAAACGTAACCTCATGCTGGTCAATTTGTACCACATATGTCCATATTTGACAACTCGTTTGGCTCTGAAGATTCGAACAAAAATCGATTGTGCAATTTCTAGGGGGTCTTGTTTTCGCTGCATTCGAATATCTGACTAAAAATCGTCTCTTAGAAACAAGTTTACCCTTCTTAGTGATAGAACTGAATTCCTACCTAAAGCGAATCGTTTTTGTATAAGAGGCTATACGTCAAGGTCTGTGACCGATTAGATAAGGGACAAAAAATCTTCCATGTATTGCTTCCGATTCTTTGATTTTAAAACTCCACTGCACGTTTCAGTTATCAAGCAACCATCATACATGTAGTTCGATGTTTTTACACGGCACATATTTGTGGCATATACATGTGCTCGTTTATCTGGACACAGCTATGTGGCAAGTAGCTTATGTGGGTTTTCCGTGCATAATTGCGTAAACACCATTGCTGCTCGCCGTTATACCACGCCACATGTGTTTATCACGGCACATTACTGTGCAGTTCCTATGGACGTGTTTCGTAAGCTTGGAATCTCAACAAGTATCTAGCACTTGTGTCAGTTTGCTCTTTGCCTATGGAATGTGCGGATCTACACGCAGCAGTGTGTCGTTCATGTCAACAGCTCAAGTTCCATGTTGGTTTAGTTCAGTGAATCCAGAGCACCGCATAGTTTGAGACGGTATCTTAACAGACGACATGTGGTATTGTTAAATACTTCGTGTGGGCTACATCCAAGTAAAATGTGCCATAAGTGGAAATTTCAACATTATACGCAGAATCGGTAAGTGGCATCACTCAAAATGAGCAGCAAATAAATCTGTGCATTGACGCTCTCTCCTATTACGTTGTTACTGAAGTAAAGTAAACACTCAAACATCGCCAGTATGGAAGTATACACAAATATACTACAGTATATCTGACGTAACTGCAGATACTTTTGGACGCGTTTAAATGTTGATCTAAGTTTTCACATCATTGACTTCTTTATACCATAAGCTAACGCAGAGGGAACACACTATACCAGTTTTATTTAACCCCATCCCCTACCGAATCCCTCTCATATCCTACCGCCTTCTTATTCTATTCTGATATTCTGATGAAGTTCTGTTCTCTTTCTCTTTCGTTAATGTCGTTGGGTAAGGATCCCAGACTCTATCATTGATTGAGTAACCATTTAGCAAGCCTCATCTGTTGTGCGTGAATATACACTTGCTTTACATCCTTACAATAAATCTGAGCTATACGTAGTCGTCTCACATTAGGAATCTCCGACCAGATACTACAATGCACCGTTCAAACGATAACTGTTTACAACGTACCACAGTGGTGTAAGTGACGTCAAGACGGACAAATTTATATAGAACAAATGTGATCCACCACACCGAGAAATAGCCTCAAATTGAATCTACGTCTACATCAATCAACCCACCTGAAGATGTGTGGCGAAGGGTACTTCTGGTAACACCAACTTATCCCCCTTTCCCTGTTGCAATAGCTTTAATTCCTCGAATTCTCTAGTTGTGGTCATTTCGCGAGACATTTGTGAGAGGAAGTTATATATTGTCAGTTCCGACCCGGTGTTTCTTCAGAATGCGGGCGATTTTCCCCGAGAGTGCGCCTGTGTATGGAATAAATGCAGTGCCTACCTCCTCCCTCGTGCCTACTTCATCCATCTGTGTTTTGTCCTCCGAATAAAACTCGTGCACTGGTGGGTAGCGCCAAATATGACCTCGGTTTGAGGAAGGCCGGCGTGTACCAGATTCCGTGTCCATGTAGAAAGTCGTATATTGGTCAGACGATGCGTACCGTCGAGGATCGATGCCGTGAACACCAGAGGCACACTCGACTGATGTATCCAAGCAAGTCGGCGGTCGCTGAACATTGTTTGTCGGAAAATCACGCTATGGAGTATGACCGCACGAGGATTCCGGTACAGACGTCGAGATATTGGGACAGAGTTGTTAGAGAGGCCATCGAAATTCGCACCAATGACTACTTCATAAACCGTGACTGTGGCTATAATCTTAGGAAAGCTTGGGAACCAGCGATTGGGTTAATCAAGAGTAAATCGAGCAAACGCATAGTTGTGACGACCACGGCGGACAGAGCCATCACACCGACGTCATCTCAGACGCCGTCGCAATCTGTTCCACCGCGCTACCGCGGCGCGGGGCGCGGACGGCGGAGGGAGGGCGCCGCGGGCGGAGGGTATTTAAATCGGCCGCCGCCGCGACCGAACCCAGTTCCCCCTGAGCAGCCATAGCGTACGGATCTCCATGCCGGCACGTTCACAGGAGCTCAGTCCGTCAGTTCACCTGATGATGGCGACATGTTTGATCGCCGAAATATTGTGCCCGTTGGACACTATAGACCGGCAGTATACCCGTGGATATTTTGATTATCAAATACGCCGGGAGAAACTCAAGAATCACATATAAAATACAATTTGGAGCGTTAAGAAAAATACCTGTGCAAATAAAGCATAAAAGACAGAGTATGTACACAAACTAGTTAACATCGAACTAACTATTTAGAGACCACAGAGTTGTAACAGAACATTCCAAACATTACAACAAATCAAAAACTTGTTAACATACAAAATCAGAAGCGCAAACGAATAAAGAATCTAGTGTTTTCTTTTCCTTTTTATTTTTTAATATTTTTAATTTATTTTTACATTATTTTCCTTAATATAAAAAACTTGATAATTCTTATAGGTGAGAAACATCCTAGTTCTTAGGAAGACCTATCCTCATTCAAATTAATTCGCAATATAATCTACAGAGTACACAATAATGTGCATTTCTATCGCCTAGAGGGCATATGTTATATACCAAATCAAAAAATAACAGGATACGACTTAATGTCCCTTAAACATCAATTAATCGTCGGAAAAGTATTAGGGTGGAACAAACAAAGACCCTAAATACCATATTAACCAAGGCCAGTCCTCCGAAAATCTCAATTGACATGTAATTACGACCGACCTATTTATAAAATGACGAAACCCATCCAAATAGGACGTGACACTTAGCAAGGTGTCTCACAATAGGTAGTGTGAGGACGGGACAAGTTAAAAGGAACGTGAGTGTGCGAAAACCAACAAGGCGGCGAAATATAACCCAACTGATTAAGGAGCACACTGGTACAAAAAGGGGCAGTATTTGTGAGCGAAAAAGGAGTTGTTACATGACATCATACAATAAGTCAATCATGGAATGGAATAATACGGACTCAAAGCTTTCTAAATAACAAGGTAAACAAAGTCGATAAAACAACCAGTGGCCAGCACAACCCTACATATGCCAAAAGTGCAGTTTCTGTCAAAACGGTTTGTGTGACGGCTGAGGAATTCAAGTTTAGCTCTTCTTGGTCCTCTTTTTACATGTTTTCGTATAAACCGTAGGTTTTGCCATGTTTGATGATCGTTTACTTTTGACGATTTGATTTCAGTAGTGGTTGGGCAGAATAGATTTCTTTTATTGCATACTCGGACTAACATAGTGTCGTATGGTTGGACAGGACATCCTATTTTGAAGAGTATCTGACCTGAGAGTCTAGTTGGATGTTGTATCGTTTTTTACATTTATCAGTAAACATATGACATAATGTTGTTAGATTACAGAGTGATTTCGTCCTTTCCATGATAGGCCTGACGGTTTGATCTTCCTATAACTGGTCTAAGGGTACTTTGTTTTACATAAGCGCTTGTCATGTAATAGGGTGGCGTGACTGACTTGATTTTTTGATAGGACCCGGCAATTTTTACTGTTTTGTTTGGGAATATATATGCTCGCTGTCACTGGTCGCGCTTCCATTATTACTTATCTTGACGACTCTTATTTGCTGATACTATGTTTTATAGCAAATTCACCCTGGTATAGTCGCATCTGGGGGCGGGATATGTAGCTTATTGCCTATGCATTATATTATGTAATACCCCTGGGGCGATGTCTGTTCCTGACATTACACTACCGATTTCATGTGGCTATTATAACCCATAATGAATTTGGCGCACTACATTCTTAGAGTCAATTTATTACACTGATGTGGGGAATCTTTTCTGCCTGGACACTGTGTGTCATTTACGGGTTTTATTTTAGTACATTTTATTTCGTTATTTTGTGGTTTGTCTTAGGCTCTTAGGTGTTATCTTGGTTTACCTATAGTTGTGCACTTTCTTGTTAACTCAGTTTCTTGCGTCTTTGACCATTGTTTTTACAATATTGTACACTTTTTCTGCCTGTTCTCCTTTTGTGTTCGATTTTTAGCAGGCATATGCTATGTTACTATTATGGAAAGGCATTGGTTTGTCTGGCTTCTACGTATGGTCCCTCCCCTTGTTATGAGTACTGGTATATCTCACAGCCCTTTGATGTTTCTGCAAAACCACATTCTCGCTTTATAATGCTCCACAGTATTAATTTCTAGCACGTTTTTCTTATTGACCATGTTTCGGTCCTTCGTAACCTTATATTCATCTAAGACGAGATTTTCCTAATGACAGTAATGAAACGTGGACCTTACTTTTGGTGGGGAGGCTTGCGTGCCTCAGCGATGCAGATAGCCGTATCGTAGGTGCGACCATAACAGAGAGGTATATGCTGAGACCTTAAAGCGTGTGGTTCCTGAAGAGGGGCAGCAGTCTTTTTAGTAGTTGAAGGGGCAACATTCTGGACGATTGACTGAACTGGCCTTGTAACATGAATCAAAAAAGCATTACTGTGCCTGTACTGCGAACGGCTGAAAGCAAGGGGAAAATACAGCAGTAATTTTTCCCTACGGTATGCAGCTTAACTGCATCGTTCAACAATGATCGCGTCCTCTTGGGTAAAATATTCCGGAAGTAAAATAGTCTCCCATTCGGATCTCCGGGCGGGGACTACTCAGAAGGATGTCATCATCAGGAGAAACATAACTGGCGTATTACGGATCGGAGAGTGGAATTTCAGATCCCTTAGATCCCTTAATCGGGCAGGTGGGTTAGAAAATTTAAAAAGGGAAATGGATAGGTTAAAGTTATAGTGGGAATAAGTGAAGTTCGATGTCAGGAGGAACAGCAATTCTGGTCATGTGAACTCAGGTTTATAAATACAAAATCACATAAGGGTAATACACATATAGGTTTAATAATGAATAAAAATATAGGAACGGGGATAAGATACTATGAACATCATAGTGAAGGCATTATTGTAGTCAAGATAAACACGAAATCCACGCCTACGACTGAAGTACAAGTTTATATGCCAACTAGCTCCGCAGATGATGAAGAGATTGAAGAAATGTATGATGAGATAAAAAAATTATTCAATCTGATAAGGCAGACGAAACATTTATAGTCGTCGGGGACTGGGAATCGGCAGTATGAAAAGGATGAGAGGGAAAAGTAGTAGGTGAATATGGACTGGGGGTAACGAACGAAAGAGGAAGCCGCCAGGTAGAATTTTGCACAGAGCATAATTTAATCATCGCTAACGTTTTGCTTAAGAATCATGAAAGAAGGGTGTATGTGTGGAAGAGACACCGGAAGGTTTTAGATTCATTATATAATAGTAAGGCAGAGATTTAGAAACCAGGTTTTAAATTGTAAGACATTTCCAGGGGCAGATGTGGACTACGATCATAATTTATTGGTTATGATCTGTAGATTAAAACTGAAGAAAGGTAGAGATTTAAACAGATGGGACGGGGATAAACTGAAAGAACCAGGGTTTTAGAAAGTTTCAGAGGGTGCATAAGGGAACGATTGACAAGAACAGGGGAAAAGGATACGGCAGAACTAAAATGGGTAGCTTTGAGAGACGAAATAGTGAAGGCAGCAGAGGATCAAGTAGGTAAAAAGACGAGGGCTAGTAAAAATCCTTGGGTAACACAAGAGATACTGAATTTAATTGATGAGAGGAGTAAATATAAAAATGCAGTAAATGAAGCAGGTGAAAAGGAATAATAACGTCTGAAGGGCGTCTAAGCGGGAACGACTGGAGGACAAACGTAAGGATGTAGAAGCAGTCACGGTTGCAAAATACTAACACGAATTGTTTATAGACGAATGGCAAAAATGGTAGAAACCGACCTCGGGGAAGATTAGTTTGTATTTCGTAGATATGTGGAAACATGCGAGGCAATACTGACCGTAAGACTTATTTTAGAAGCTAGGTTAAGGGAAGGAGAACCTACGTTTATGGCATTTGTAGACTTAGAGAAAGCTTTTGAGAATGTTGACTGGAATACTCTCTTTCGAATTCTGAAGGTGGCAGGGATAAAATACAGGGAGTGAAAGGCTATTTACAATTTGTACAGAAACCAAATGATAGTTATGAGTCGAGAGGCACAAAAATAAGCAATAGTTAGAAAGCAAGTGAAACATGGTTGCAGCCTGTCACCAGTGTTATTCAGTCTGTATATTGAACAAGCAGTAAAGAAAATCAAACAGACATTTGGAGTAGGAATTAAAATTCAGGGAGAATAAATAAAATCCTTAAAGTTTGCTGGTGACATTCTAATTCTGTCAAAGACAGCAAAGGACTTGGAAGACGATTTGAACGGAAATGGACACTGTCTGGAAAGGAGGATATAAGATGAATATCAACAAAAGCAAAACGAGGATGATTGAATGTAGTCTAATTAAACCAGGTAAAGCCGAGGGAATTAGATTAGGAAATGAGACACTTAAAGTAGTAGATGAGTTTCGCTATTTGGGCAGCAAAATAACTGAGGATGGTCGAAGTAGAGAGGGTATAAAATGGAGATTGGCGATGGCAAGGAATGCGTTTCTGAAGAAGAGAATTTTGTTAACATAGAGCATAGATATCAGTGCCAGGAAGTCAGTTCGGGAAGTGTTTGTATGGACTGCAAGCGTGTATGGATGTGAAACATGGACGATAAACAGTTTAGACAAGAATATAACAGAAGAATGCTGAAGATTAGAAGGGTAGATCACATAACTAATGAGGAGGTATTGAACAGAATCGGGGAGAAGAGAAATTTGTGGCACAACTTGACTAGAAGAAGGGATCGGTTGGTAGAACACGTTCTGAGGCATGAAGGGACATCCAATTTATTGGAGGAAAGTGTGGAGAGTAAAAATCGTAGAGGGAGACCAAGAGATGAATACACTAAGCAGATTCAGAAGGATGTAGGTAGCAACAGTTGCTCTGAGGTGAAGAGGCTTGCACGGGACAGAGTAGCATGGAGACCACAACTACAGCAGCAGTGGTGTCTCCTTGACGTTTATGATGGTGAAGTGGTTGTCGCTACCCTGTGGTTTGATGTGTTCTAATCAGTTCGTTTGCATATCATTTTTAGCCGGTTACATTTTTAGACCCAAGCTGACATGTTCCCCAAGCTATATGTGGAGTATTCCGTGTTCCTTGACTGCATGGCATGAGTTGCTTTTTGATTGGTTTAGTGTGGTTTTTGCTTTGACCTTTACTTCACCATTCACTTTATAGAGGATTTTTATGACGTTCTTACGATATACTCTAATTTTATGATTTTTAAGGATTGCAGATTGATGTCGACCTCATGCTAGCAGTGAGTTTTGAGTCTGTTATATGTTACTGCTTTGGGTCACAAGATTTACTGTGTGGCTCGAGACTCCTGGCATATACCGGCTTGTGCTACACCACTGGTTGTTTTATCAACATGGTTTTCCTTATTATGTAGATAGATTTGATTTAGTATTGTTGCGTTCAATGACTGATTGATAGTATCAGCTCATCAACTCGTTTTTCGTTCAAAAATGTTGTCCCTCTTTGTGCCAGTACGTTCCTTAATTATTGGGCTTATACTTTGCTGTCTTGTTGGTGTTCGCACGTTCGCGTTCCTTTTAACCTGTCCCATCCTCACACTATCTACTGTGGCACGGGTTGCCAAGTATCATGTCCTATTTGGATGGATTTCGTCATTTGATAAATAAGTTGGTTGTATGACATCTTATATAGTAATTACATGTCATCTGAGATTTTCGGAGTACTCCCTTTGGTTAATACGATTTTTGGCGTCCTTGTTTGTTCCACACTAGTATTTTCCCGTCGACTAATTATGTTTAAGGGACGCGAAGTCGTATCTTGCTATTTTTTGATTTGGTTTATAGCATTATGCACTTTAAGTATTTTATGAGTACTCCTCGCAAGCTTTTTGCTTATCGTTATTCACTTAATAGTTTGTCGGCCGTTGGGTTTTGCCTCTGGTTGCGTTTTATGATGTTTTCACAGCTAATTCTGATATGCCACTAGTGTTGATAATACTTAGGCGACAGATATGCCCTCTGTTGTGTACTCCGTGAGTTATGTCGCGACGTGAATGATAATAGCTTTTCCTAAGAACGAGGATGTTTCTTACCTGTAACAATTATCAAGTTTTTTACATACAAAAATTTACATAAAATATAAATTAAAAATGATAAAAATAAAAACAATGAAAAAAGGAAAAAAACTATATTCTCATCATTCGCTTGTGCTTCTGATTTTGCATAGTGTTTTATTCGTTTGTGCTTCTGATTTTGTATATTGTCTATTTTTGTTTTGTTTTTTTGTAATTTTTGGCATGTTCTATTATATCTCTGTGATGTCAAAACAGTTGTTTCGTTGGTGACCAGTGAGTGTACATATTCTGTTTCCTTGTGCTTTTTTTGCATACGTATGTTTCTTAGCGCTCCAAATTGCACTTTGTATGTTTACGGACTTTTATTATTACGCTTCAGTTTCTGTAATGTCGACTGTCGTATTCCTTGATGTATACTACATGTATACTCGTTTTTAGACTACAGAGGCTTGGAGATGGCATTAATGAGATGCCAAAACTGGTCGTCTAAATAAAATAACTTCTGAAAATATACGGCTGTTTGGCGATTTTTCTTTGGTAAATTTGTAAAGCTGGGCCGATACTAGATAAGCTCAAATTTTTTCGCTAAACGGCAATGTGGAACAGTGTCAGATGGCTTCATAAAGTTGAGGAACTCAGCATCAAGCTGGGTGCTCACGTCTGCAGCACTGTGCGTCACAAGTAGGCATTCAAAAGCCACCTAACCTACAGCACACGCGCGCACGCAAAATTTTGGCTAAAACGTCCTTGACTATTAAAAACAGCTTGTTCTTCCACTCTCAACAAGTAAAACTTACGTTTGTGTAAATTTTACCTAGAAATATTGTGAACTTTACAATTAAATCGTTTAGCTTTGCTGACCATCTTACTAGGAAACTACTGTGCTTATACAGGTTCATTTTAGATGTAATTGTAAACGTAATTAGTTTTCACATAACGTTTATAAAACTCCCTTTTCTTTCATTACCCTTAAGGGAAAGTTTTAATTATCAATATTAATGAAATAGCTCACTAAACTGGTGGCGTAAGAGAGTGAGAGAACATTGAAAATCTTGCACAATGAGCAGGTGTTGTACCTCAGGTAGTTTTTGTACGCTAATTTGAGGATGGCTGCCTGCTTGATAGACCGCAAGTCTCCTGTATCAAACAGTTCGTCTCGACTTCACTTACACCGCTGTGGTACATTGTAAACTGTTACCGTTTACATCCTCTATACTTGTCAGCTGTGACTGATCGCACGTTGTGTAAAACTGCACTTACGGTGTTTGCAGATTTTCTGTTGCATGCTGCTGCTGGTAACGGTTTCCGTGATCGGTGATGACAGATGAATACGACGAATCATTAGCTGTATATGGATAGCCATAATCTCGGAAATGATGACTTATTCAGAGAAAACATAACTAAATTCATAACTTGTCATAGGCTATAGAATACCCGATTGGCTCTGACCAACTGCAATGAATTACCAACTACATAACAGAACGGAAGACCTGCGGATGCCAAAAGTGCACTTTATCCGCCAACCTACATCTTATCCTGGAGTACATTACGTACATTACATTTGTTTATGTCGAGCGTCGCTGATCAAGACGTAAAGTCTCTCTGTATTTCATAACAATGCGCTAGTTAAGTCTCTTTCACTCTGCTCACCTGATCGACCAAGGCAAGCTTCTCCAACCACTGGATTGACTAGCGTAGTTACCTCACTTCAGGAACACGCTTCCCGTACCGGTGGAAAAAGTCTCTCCTAGCAGTACACCATCACATAGGGTTCGCGTATGATAGAGTCGCGTTGCACTTCGGTATCGATGTATCCGGTATGATAATCAGCGGTTGAGTGTATTAGCCTGTCCAATTTCCTGGACTTATTCCACACGCTTTTGGTCGTGGTGGTACACGAAAATTGTGGACTACGGACGATACACCGATTAAAGATATCTACATCTTGGAACGGTGTACCCATAGGGCATGTGCACGTATTCTATAGAACCCAAGAAACAACTAGTGGTATCGCAGATCCACACATGACGCATTGCAGCACATGCGTTGCCTCTCGTGGCGCACACTTTGAGTATATCACGTTACGGTGCTAGTGTACGTTTCTTTTTCTTGTGCCTTTTCCCGCATCGACTCAGGATCTGCAAGTTTATTTATGGATTTGGCATGGTTAGTTTTCGGAGTGACAGGATGCCCTTCCTGTCGCCACCCCGTTACCCCATGACATAATACGAGTACCATAACTGTCTGCATGAAGTTTTATTCATGTGAAAAGGGGCAAAGGTTTTTTTAAATATTTGCAAATCACAAGATTTATGCGGGAATTGGGCACCTGCTTAGTATTCACGCAATGGGATGTGAAAAACCGCCTAAGACCACATCCAGGCAGAGTGGTAACGTGCTTGCCTACCAAGCAGCGGGCCCGGGTTCGATTGCAGAAAGGGTTGGGGATTTTTGACGCTCGTGGACTCCGTGCCGTGTTGTCCTCATCGTCCTTTTATCATCATCACCGACACACAAGTCACCCAATGTGGCGCCTACTAAAACAAGAGTTTCAACCCGGTGGCCGAACTTCCCCGGATGGGGCCTCCCGGCCAACAATGCCACACGATCGTTTCATTTCATTTCGTGAGGGTCTCCCATGGATCACACAAACTTCTAAGCGTTCGTACTCCTCACCTTTGTATATTTTCAATGTTCCCATTTTGTTCCATTTCGCCGGCCGCGGTGGTCTCGCGGTTCTAGGCGCGCAGTCCGGAACCGTGCGACTGCTACGGTCGCAGGTTCGAATCCTGCCTCGGGCATGGATGTGTGTGATGTTCTTAGATTAGTTAGGTTTAAGTAGTTCTAAGTTCTAGGGGACTAATGACCACAGCAGTTGAGTCCCATAGTGCTCAGAGCCATTTGAACCATTTTTTTTTTTTGTTCCATTTCGCGTGGTCCCACACACACATGCACAATATCTAACAACAAGGATCCCATCACAGTTCCCTGAGATATGCCTGAAGTTTCCCATACATCCGTCAGTTTTTTTATTTATTTACGCGTCAAGTTCCGTAGGACCAAATTGAGGAGCAAATCTCCAAGATCATGGAACATGACAGTACATAAAATTACAACATAAAAGTAATAACAGATCAAAATAAAATGTATATGAACCCAAAAAATGTCAATTCATGTGTTTAAGTATTCACAATCAACAATACAACAAGAATCAGCTTAATTTTCCAAGGAACCCCTCAACGTAATAGAAGGAAAAAACTCTTCAGTTTCGATTTGAAAGTGCGTAGATTACGGCTAAGATTTTTGAATTCGAGTGGTAGCTTATTGAAAATGGATATGGATGCCGCAGTATACTGAACACCTTACTCCGCCACACACTGTTGGGTGGCTTGCAGAGTATAAATGTAGATGTAGATGAAGAGCTAAGGAAGTCCGATCCAAATGCAGGTTTGATTTCTGCCGAGTATTAACTGAGTGAAAGTTGCTCATTCTTGAGAATAAGTTATTATTGTTAACAAGAAATTTCAGTAAGGAATATATATATATATATATATATATATATATATATATATATATATATATATATATATATATATATTGAGAGGTCAATGTCAGAATACCCGAACTCGTGAACAGGAGTGGACAAGAGGTTCGTGAATTTACACCACTTATTGGCCGAACCGCCCGTTTCTGAGTCAAAAATATTCTTTTAGAACGGGAAGACTTACAACAAAACATAATACCATACGACATAAGAGATACCGTTCGAACAATAAAAATGACAGCACTGAGTCTTTGAACAAGATCCTGAACGTGGGCTCATTCTGTGAAATTAAACGTCAGGTTTTGTTGAACTGTGTGTTAGAAAGTGGAAAAACTGAGTCTTACTGTGATTTAGCGTTCGTTTATTTCCTACAAGCCACGGACTTATGTCGTGAACTGCACTACCAAGCTAATGTCATCATCAAACAGAAATATTTTTGAGTTACCCATAATACTAGAGGGCATTTCATTTATATAAATAAGGAACAGGTGTGGACCCAACACTGATCCCTGGGGCACCCTCCAGGGTTTGCTCTGCATTAATTTCGCGCTTTCATCTCAATCAAGGGTCAAATTAAATCAACTTGCGTTCATGCGTAAGTTAAGTGCAGTTATTATTTGCTGTGCATATTCCCGCGCGTAACAGAAGAGGAGGCAACACCTATGATGATTACGATTTCAGGAATACACGTATATAGTTTGCGAACTCCTAACTTATATATGGTTATTTATAAAATCTAAAATGTACTCCATTATCGACGATTCGCTAGATATGGTCTTAAGCTATTGAGTTTTTGAAATATTGATCTCTGATCGAAACACCCTGTCTGTCATACATGGTCTGGCGGACTTCAAGTACGTTTACTCCCGAGACTCCAGTGCTGACTAATTTCCGCCTTTCCCGCGTGTTCTCCCCATAATAACTCTATTTTCTCGCCACAGGATAGCTATCAGTAGCTTACCGAACGTTTATGCTGAGGCTACGAGTATTGCGCGAAAGTGCACGTACGCCACCTCGATAACCTTCACGTGGAGCGCCTGTAATGTCCTCTTCGCTGAGTGCGCTTGAAGTGCTAAGCTACTCGACGAAGATATTAAAATGTAATCTGCCACTAATATCCGGAGTAACTGCTTGGTGCGGGTGACGTTGCAATGTAATCACCAATTTGTCAAGGAAGTTACGAATAAGTAAATGTGTTCTCTAGAGGAATATTGAAATTAACTGCCTTTTGCTAATGATTTTGTTTATTTTTGTTCGAGCCAGTTTCTTCTCATTATTCCCTACTTTTTTTTTTCAGTTTAAAAGTACATAAAGCGTGCTTCATAATGTGCGCAATAGACAGAATATTTAAAAAAAAGACAAAAGGTTGACTTCACGTCCTGTTGACAACGTCACCAAAGAAGCGGAGTATAAACTTGAATTGTTCAAGGAAGGGGAAGGAAATAGAGTGACTCCTCAAAACACTCGTCCCATTATTGGGTTTAATCGATTTAGGCAAACCACTGAAAACCTAAATAGCTAGACGGGGATTCGATCCATGCTCCTCCCAAATGTGAATCCAGTGCGTTAACCATGGTGCCACCTTAATTTGTGTATTTCAAGAGTAAAGATCAAATTTATGAAGGGTAGCACAAAATGGTATTCTTAAGTAAGAACAGGCATATGAGCTTATTCAAATACCTTCCAAAAGAGAAACTTGAGAGTGTTAGCTACTATTACGAAATATTTTTATTTGTTAGTATTTTTCTGCGTTAGTCATCGTAAATTATTTAAGAATTTACAATTTTACAACAGTTTTCAACAGATTTATAACAGTCTACTACAAATTTGAAAGTTACAAGCACTTTTAAACAGTCCATAAAAGATTTGGAAATTGTCCATCATTATCTTCAGGGCACTTTTTTAGTCTCGGGTGAATATGTTTAGTTACTTGTCATAGTGCACCTTCTTTTTTCCTTTTATTTTTTTTAAAAAAAGAATCCGGCCCGTCACTAAGTGGAAACCACAGTGAAAATCAAAGAATTTTTATTTGCAACTTCCAGTTACACCATCTAGCTACATCTCTACATAGTCACCTCTCAGACTTATACAGCTGTCGTAGCGTGGTACCAACTTTTGCGTACCCTCGTCAGGCAACTGCCTGTGCTTTTCGTCAGTTCTCTATGCTGGTCTTCATCTCGTTGTCTGAGCCAAAATGCTGTCCTCAGAGCTAAATCCGGGCTGTATAGTGGACGATCAACCCCTTCCCCTTCGAAAACGCTTCAAGAGCGTCTTTGTTGCAGCTGCAGTGTGTGGCCGAGCATTGTCACGAAGGACAATGCCTATGCCAACATTCTTCATCCCTTGTTCTGAACTCCCCTTCGTAGACAATTTTCTCGAATTGTCCGATCCACTCGCTGAACAAGGTCATCGGTTGATGCTCATTTCCAACCCTGACTGCCGGCATCATTAACATCTGTAGATACTGCTTCGAAGTTCCTACACCATTGCCGCACTTTACTGTCATGTCCGACAGTTTCGTTATGCAGGCTGCATGAAACCAAGTGGAACGACTCAGCATGACGAATACGAAAGGAAGCATGCACTTCACACTTAGTGGAAGACTATGGTGTTACAGGAATCAGTGTGCTCAAAACTGGAAAGCGTGACATGGTGCAATCGGAGGGCACACTAGGGACACTGTGCAATATATTGGCACAAAGCTTCACCAGATTTCCACTTTGGTTTTAATTTAGAAATCGAATGGACCTAGAAAAAAGAACAATCCTCCTATTTAAGAAAAAGATTATTGGGTCTGCACACATTATTAAACGTCATACATGCTCGTCACACCTGTAAAGTTTAATGCTGTAGGGGTGCTGAGTGGGGATACTTCTATGTTGTAAGGACGGTGATGTGAACCTGTAGAGCGTCATGATTAGCGCGTTAACATTAACTGGTTTAGATTTACAGTTCAGTGTCTTTTTGTCAGCCTTGCCTGACACCTCCTGCCAGTGACACATTGGGATCAAAGCGATATTTAACTTCATGGCCTTTCCTCTAAAGTTGAGTCAACCATTTCTATTTATTTGTATTTGTCATATAGGAAACTGACGACTGCAGGTTCCAAATTACAAATAATGCAAAAAAGACATGTTTCAAATTCTGCAAAAATTATGAATTTTACGTAGCATTCTTCACTTACAAATCCAAGCCAACGTTGGGTATTCACTAGAAAATGTCAGTTGTAGCTTCCAGGACAATACTTTTGGAGCACTGTTGTCTGACTTGGACCACAGTCCGTTCCAAAACGTTGCAATCACAGTCAGCATTGTACGATGATAGCCCGTATGTACAGGACGAGAGGAATTTGTGGTGGGTCTCATCAAAGCAGTTGGAATATTGATGATTAAATAAAAGGAATATATAGGATAATCCTAGTCTTCGTGTAACCTGTTAAAATTCATTTAGCCGGCATCAAATCTTCCTCAATTGTACAGATAGCTCTGACCCTGGAGCTGATATGGTGCTAACTTCCTACCCATTATTATGGGAACTTTTGTATCGCTTCCATCTCTCTTAAGACGCTTTCCCAGGAGAATAGACTGAGTGATTGACTCTGTACAGTAAGAAATCTTTTTTTTTCTTTTTGCGCCAACCCATGTATTGTACTGGTATATAATATTTCTCAGCAGAGCGCAACGTTGCTTACAATATCTTCATGTGCTTCCCAGTTTGTTGCCACGCGGGATTAGCCGAGCGGTCTTAGGCGCTGCAGTCATGGACTGTACGGCTGGTCCCGGCGGAGGTTCGAGTCCTCCCTCGGGCATGGGTGTATGTGTTTGTCCTTAGGATAATTTAGGTTAAGTAGTGTGTAAGCTTAGGTACTCATGACCTTAGCAGTTAAGTCCCATAAGATTTCACACATACACTTCCCAGTTTGTTTCTGACAATTTCCTTGTTACAATGTCGCGGGACTCCAGACTGTAAGTGTTATATGGACGTATGGGAACAATTAGTTGTGATTGTAAAGTATTTTTGATAGAGTAATAAAGAGAAAAATAAAGAAATAGTTGGCACTGTTGACAAGGAGACCAGAGAGAGATTATCCATCTGCCATCGGTAATGGTTTTCTTCCAACACACATAAAGGGCCTGGAACATAGGCAGGGACACCCTAATAGTATCATAGGGTACATCGTGCTTAATATCCTAGTCTGATGAATGTGGATGTGGATGTCACACGCCCTCATCCAGTGAGACGCCGTGAAGAGATTCCGATATTAATACAGGGAATTATCGCAATGTCTGGTGATCAAGAACTTCACGCCACCATCTCTCCTCCTCTTGGCTGCCAAATACGTGTGGTGAAAATTTCTTTTATCACCAGGATTCGATCCGTCTACCTTTCAACTGCCATCCACCACACAGCTGTGCGTTGGTGATCTCGGTTATGGAGGCAAGAAATCATTATAGCCTATTAGCTTGTTGGAAACTGAAAATTCACTGTTATGTCTGCTGCTAGATGCTCTTTAATGTGGAATGCAGACGTTTCCATTGCAGTGGGATTTGAGCATAGGCGCCAGGAGAGCAATATGAAGTTCTAGCAACTTATCAACTGATAGCAATATTGTAAACTTTTGTAGACACTTATTCAGGATGATTCGGAATTCCTATTACACAATTAAAGGTGTTGTAGATCGGACTCGGGGCAGCAATATTTGGTAGTAAACTAATGTCCGGAATGAGCCTTTTTCTAATACAAATGACTTTGAAAGAACGTCAAAACACACGCTGCACGTGCATCAACTAACTCGTACTTGGGTTAACTACAATATATGCTGGAAGAAAATCATTTAGCTACAAAATAGCAGGTCAGCAACTGGAAGCAGTTAATTCCATAAATTATCTGGGAGTACGCATTAGGAGTGATTTAAAATGGAATGATCATATGAAGTTGATCGTCGGTAAAGCAGATGCCAGACTGAGATTCATTGGAAGAATCCTAAGGAAATGCAATCCGACAACAAAGGAAGTAGGTTACAGTACGCTTGTTCGCCCAATGCTTGAATACTGCTCAGCAGTGTGGGATCCGCACCAGGTAGGGTTGATAGAAGAGATAGAGAAGATCCAACGGAGAGCAGCGCGCTTCGTTACAGGATCATTTAGTAATTGCGAAAGCGTTACGGAGATGATAGATAAACTCCAGTGAAAGACTCTGCAGGAGAGACGCTCAGTAGCTCGGTACGGGCTTTTGTTAAAGTTTCGAGAACATACCTTCACCGAAGAGTCAAGCAGTATATTGCTCCCTCCTACGTATATCTCGCGAAGAGACCATGAGGATAAAATCAGAGAGATTAGAGCCCACACAGAAGCATACCGACAATCCTTCTTTCCACGTACAATACGAGACTGGAATAGAAGGGAGAACCGATAGAGGTACTCAGGGTACCCTCCGCCACACACCGTCAGGTGGCTTGCGGAGTACGGATGTAGATGTAGATGTAGATGTAGATGTAGAAGTGGTGACCACGAGTTTTGTTCGCAAAGTGTTCCTGTGAAAAATGTTCACTTACACACAGACCAAAAATCCTGGGGCGTTCTGAGTAACCCCCGGTGCAGCCATTACAAAGGTAAGCAAATCTTCCTGTGGCTCCACAGGAATCTCGTAAATAATACTACTCACTTAGCCATACAGGCAACATCCCTGAGGTGTTAAATCGGCCGATCGTTGTGGCCAACGAATCGTCCACGGCGACCTATGCACTTGTCCCCGAATGTGACGGACACAGCGTGCAAAGTGGACTGGTGGGCCATCATGCCAGAACATTATAGTCCGACCGATATGCAATGGCACGTCCTCCAAATGCTGCACCAGTACGTCTTGCAAGAAGGCCAAGTAGATGCGACCCGTTCGACAGAATCGTACAACACATAGGCCAATCAGACGATCATGGGTAACAACAGCCCACACATTAACACCGAAACTATGTTAAATTCATGAGGACATGTGGCATCCCAAATGTGGCTGTTACGCCAGTTGAGCAGACTAAGTTTGTGAAATTCTGTTCATCTGTGAAAAGAATGATTCGAGGGAAGTATGGAAAGTCGACACAACGGTGTAAGAACTATGCGCAGTAATTGGCACGTGGAGCAGAATCGACTGGACCCATTGCCCGCACCGTCTGGAGGCGGTGTGGGTGAAGCTGCTGTTGGTGAAGATACGTCCGCGTACCCTGCAGTGCTGCGGCTACCCGTCTACTGTTTCTGATTGACCAGTTGGAAGACGTCTTCCACGTCAACAGTGCGGTGCGTCTGGACACGACAACAGTTGGCAGCATAAGCATTGAAGGTGACGGCATTCCGAAGCAGTTGTTCCATTATTTCAGAAATGGCATGTGATGAACGGGTATGCCAGGAAATCGTTGTGCTAACCGAGCATTTCGTCCACTTTCACTGTAATAAGCAACACATCGGCGTTCTCGGAAAACGTGTCTTCTGCTAATCTGTAACGCGTCATCTTTCTGGATCACTAACTAGCGACTGATATACATGCGCTTCAGTTCATTAGGTTGTTCTCTGATGACATGTGACATCATGACACTCAGACATCATGAGACACCGACGACTTCAGAACTAACTGCGGTTGCTTCTAAAGAGTGTTACTTTTGGCGTCACATTTTGAATCAAGATTCCAGAAAGATCTTCATGGCCTTGACTGTTACTTACGACACGGTGTGGCAAGCTCGACTCCTGCTGAAGCTACAGATAACGAGCTCTTTCTCAAAACTTTCCAGACTCATAGAGAACGTTGTGAAAAATCGGTACTTCAAATTCACCATAAAGCAAAAACTTGCGTGCCAACAACTTCTCATCGTGTGATATAGGCATAGAGTAAAATAATCCACGGAATGAACATTGCGTACTTTGCATGTAAAACGGGGATTGCCACTTAACTTGAGCATAGCACTGTTAGCTGTGGCCGAGCGGTTCTAGGCGCTTCAGTCCGGAACCGCGCTGCTGCTACGGTCACAGGTTCGAATCCTGTTTCGGGCATGGACGTGTGTGATGTCCTTAGGTTAGCTAGGTTTAAGCAGTTCGAAGTCTAGCGGACTGATGACCTCAGATGTTAAGTCCCATAGTGCCTAGAGCCATTTGAACCATTTTTATAGTACTGTTAGGTTTAGCGATAAGACCGAAATTTTAGTATTATACGTATTTGTCTTGTTTATACACATTTACTTGCTAGTAACTACAGTGGCAATTCATTACTGCTGCAACAGGTGCAAACGGAATACCTGAAAGGAGAGAAGCCAACTTTCATTGATAAGTGCTACCAAGTCACGTGATCTGGTAGGCAATAAATGTTTACCACAAAACTCTGATGCTGCGCATCTGAATGCTGACTCTACAGATATTCTTATATTCTTGCTCTTTGGATACAGGAGTATAGATCTGCGGCACTGAATCAGCTGAAGGGATCTGGTGTTCAAGGGGCTGGAGCTACGCACCAGGAAGTCTGCAGTCCGCACGTCGGCAAGGGAGCCACAGATCTGCCGCCAGAAGGCGCGCTCGCGGTCGTGATGGCTCGGATCACGTTTTCGCCGAGCATTAACGCGCTCGGCGAGCAGCCATTATCGAAGGTTACAATGCAGTCGATCGATCGTTGCACACTCGAGCGGCACGATTTAAAGGCGACGCGGCCACACTCTCTGATCTTGGTCAGGTTCGCAGTTTTGTCGCTCGTGAAAGGAGTTGTTGTAGTAATGATATGATTCACGTAAGTGAGACATTGGTTCGAGTCAGTTCTCCTAGTCGTTGGGAAAGTGAATATTAGGCCAATGAAACTGCTCAACAACTTGCGCAGAGCAAAGTTCAAACTTCTTTTCTCTTCTGACCGGTAGTCGCGGTAGGAAGGGCCCACTTTCGTTAGGCGCTACTCAGGCAACCAATCACAAAATCTTCAGACATTGCCTAAGTTCTGGCATAATGTAGTTTGTTTATGAGGCTTGTCGATCAAATGCCAAGACAACCACTTTGTCTCCATAGAGCAGTACGGAGTTGGCCTGCGCTCACCACCTGAAAAAAGCTATTACTCTAGAAGCGCTAACTTTATATTAACTGTTAGGCGAAATGAATCTGAATGTGGCGAAACAATTAATTCCGTAATCAATCACCTACGAGCTCCACAAAAATATTAAACGGAAAGTGAAATAAGCCGAATTATTTACAAAAAAATGAGAAGAATAAAACTACGACGAAACAAACAAGAGATACCGGTTATAATTAAATCAGTCCCAAATTTGGATACAAGGCGGAAATCTGATGCTATGAATGAAAGGAAAACATACAGAAATGTTTCCAAATGCAATGTATTAGGAATGGGACGTGGACAGAACAGGTCAAACAAGTGAGAAAGGTGTGTTGATGTTATCACTAGCCGCGCGGGATTAGCCGAGCGGTCTTAGGCGCTGCAGTCATGGACTATGCGGCTGGTCCCGGCGGAGGTTCGAGTCCTCCCTCGGGCTTGGGCGTTTGTGTTTGTCCTTAGGTTAATTTAGGTTAAGTAGTGTGTAAGCTTAGGGACTCATGACCTTAGCAGTTAAGTCCTATAAGGTTTCACATACATTTGAACATTTTGTTATCATTAACCGCCGCTTACACAATTTCCCCAATATGAGCACCGGTGACATCGACGGGATGCTGTACATGTCCAGACTTGCATATGGTGGCAAAAACTGGGACCAATTCTTTTCCAGTGTCAATCGGTTCCGTATTAACGCACTAGAATATCTATAAAGTTACGCAGACACACGACGATTTCAGCCCGCACTAGACTTTTCTGAGTAGCTGCACCTAAACTGTAGCCACATAGTAGAATTCAAATATGGCTGCTTCAAGTTGGTGGGTGCAAAATTACCAGTATAATGACATCAACAAGGACAGCTGTTGGAAAAAGTATTTTACAAGGAATATTTTCTGTGGCAATTAAATAAGCCTTTAAGAGAAAGATTAGTGAAGTGTTTTGTTTTGCGTATTCTCCTGCACGGAGTTGGAACAAGAGTACTGCTTCGGAAGAGGAGAAATGGTGAGAATCATTACAGATGTGTATCTGGACAAGAATGGAACGTGTACAATGAGCAGATAAAATAAGGAATGAGGCTGTGTTGAGAAATTGCGCAAGAAAAGATAAACACTGCAAATCGCAGGAACAAAATAAATTGGCCGGAAAATAGCTGTAAAGAACTGCATAAGAAAGGATGCGCTAGAGGAAATGGTAACTAGGATGCGTGCGGGAGGTCGAAGATAATACTAGTTAATTGACAACATTAAGATAAGTGCACTGGTGAGCATAGATACGGGGCGTGTGTGTGTGGGGGGGGGGGGGGGGGCGACGTCGGGTGATCGAAAGCCTCCGAAAGCCACGATTTTTTCTTTAAGTCGATCACGTTAAAATATAAAAATAAATTATTAGTTTAATGAATATGAGATTAAATTTTGCATGATGAAGACTTAAAAATGAATGTCGGATTGCAAAGTTTGGCAGCAGCGAGAGGTAGACGGTTTCTCTAAGTTGTCGACGCTAAGCTAAGCTTCGGTTTCCTACCTGCCATCGGTACATGTCGGTACACTTCGTGTCGACTGTTTATGTTTACTGCCGAGCTTCATTGATCTAACAACTGTGGTACTATAATAATGCTATGAACTCCTTTTTTGTGTGTTAATTGAAAAATAAACACAGTAATGAGAGTGTTTGAATATAGACAACTCTGTGATATGCTTTCACATAACCTTGTTACTTCCATGTGCAAAAACTGTATGGTAGGCAGATAACATTCTGCCTCTTACGTCCCTCCTCAATGAGACGACCAAGTTCCCATTCCTATTTTCTCTGCACGTCACACTTCATTCAGATCGAAGCATAACTTAGCACCGACAAATTACACCGACAGCTGTCAATATCTACGGAGCGAAAGTATGGCGCCTGAGATCACTAAAATTTGAAATAAAAGAGACGTTGCTTAAACAACACAGTGATTACCTAAAACTTGACTAATTTTAATGCTTTAGATTTTAGAGTGTTCCACGATTTCATTCATAGTGATGTAACAGTAGTATAACTAACACATAAGTTGGACTTATTTCCCGTGATATAATAACGCCCGGCAGCTGTGGTCCAGCGTCACTGACCAATCACCAAGTTTGCGGAAGTTTCAAAACGTTTCGTCACACTGATAGCAAGAAGGGGTTTGCAGATTGTGTTGTCTGTCCCTTTCATTTGAAGTAATATTTCACATATGTTTTTTAATCTGTGTTTCAAAAATGGTTCAAATGGCTCTGAGCACTATGGGACTTAACATCTTAGGTCATCAGTCCCCTAGAACTTAGAACTACTTAAACCTAACTAACCTAAGGACATCACACACATCCATGCCCGAAGCAGGATTCGAACCTGCGTCCGTAAATCTGTGTTTGGAAGAGTGAAGTTTTCTTCAATAATTATACTGATTTAATCAGTAACCTCACATGACAACAAATGTAACTTCTGTATCATCTATTAAATATTAATATTAGAGGGTTTGCATTTACGTAACCCATAAATAGCCTCTTGACGTAAAAGTTTTCTACATATGACACCGCGTCATACTGTAAAAAAATTTTTACTGGTGATTATTACTGGTGAAACCAACATTATAATCACGGTTACAGTGGCCTCCTTCTGCGTCTACTGGCCACAGTGGTCGAAACGTTGTATTAGTTTGTCACAGTGTGACGCAGTACCACACCCAGAAAAATTTCATGTCAGTTGATTCTGGCCACGGAATCAGATGTAATTATGTAAACAGACTGTTACTAGTGACCTTTTAAATGCGTTAAAAATAAGGGTCATGCGCCAGAAGACAGACATGCCGGGTAAAAACACTCTAAGAGCGGCATTGTGACTTTATATTTACTGTAATATACAAAATAGTATCCGTAAAAGTTCAGAAAATGATTAATTACTCATTTAATTACAGGGATGTATGTTCACAGCGCCTGTTGCGTAGAGAAAGGGGAAGGCCACAAAGTCATCTTATGGTTTGGTATACCTAAGTACACTATGTGATCAAAACTATCCGGACACCCACGAAAACATACATTTTTTTTTTTTATTAGGTGTATTGTGCTGCCACTTACTGCCAGGTACTCCATATCAGCGACCTCAGTAGTCATTAGACATCGTGAATCGTGAAAGAGCAGAATGGGGAGCTCCGCGGAACTCACGGATTCCGAACGCGGTCTGGTGACTGTGTGTCACTTGTGTCCTACGCGAGATTTCCGCACTCCTTAACATCCCTAGGTCCACTGTTTCCGATGTGGTAGTGAAGTGGAAACGTGAAGGGACACGTACAGCATAAAAGCGTACAGGCCGACCTCGTCTGTTGATTGACAAGAGACGACCGAGATTTGAAGAGGGTCGTAATGTGTAATAGGAAGACATCTATCCAGACCATCACACAGGAATTCCAGACTGCATCAGGATCCACTGCAAGTACTATGACAGTTATGTGGGAGGTGACAAAACGTGGGTTTCATGGTCGAGCTGCAGCTCATAAGCCACACATCACACCGGTAAATGCCAAACGACGCCTCGCTTAGGGTAAGGAGCGTCAACAATGGACGACTGAACAGCAAAGAACGTTGTGTGGAGTGAGGAACACGGTACGCAATGTGGCGATCCGGTGGCAGGGTGTGGGTATGGCGAATGCACGGTGAACGTCATCTGCCAGCGTTTGTAGTGCCAACAGTAAAATTCGGAGGCTGTGGTGTTATGGTGTGGTCGTGTTTTTCATGGAGGGGGTCTTGCACGGCACAGGCCTACATTGATGTTTTAAGCTCCTTCTTGCTTCCCACTGCTGAAGAGCAATTTGGGGATAGCGAGTTCACCTTTCAACACGATCGGGCACATGTTCATAAAGCACGGCCTGTGGCGGAGTGGTTACACAACAACATCCATGTAATGGACTGGCCTGCACAGAGTCCTGACCTGAATCCTACAGAACACCTTTGGGATGTTTTGGAACGCTGTCTTAGTGCCAGGCCTCACCGATCGACATCGATACCTCTCCTCAGTGCAGCAATCCATGAAGAATGGGCTGTCATTCCCCAAGAAACCTTCCAGAACCTGATTGAAAGTATGCCTGCGAGAGTGGAAGCTGTCATGAAGGCTAAGGGTGAGCCAACACCATACTGAATTCAAGCATTGCCGATGAAAGGCGCCACGAATTTTTAAGTCATTTCCAGCCTGGTGTCCGGATATTTTTGATCACATAGTGTACGTAATTTCCTTTCTACTGATACACTGCTGTCTGAAAAAAAGTGAAACACCAATGTAATTACAGTGTAATTTATTCCACCAATTAGGGACATGACACTACACATACCACTAGCAAAAAATGGTTCAAATGACTCTGAGCATTATGGGACTTAACTGCTGTGGTCATTAGTCCCCTAGAACTTAGAACTACTTAAACCTAACTAACCTAAGGACATCACACACATCCACGCCCTAGGCAGGATTCGAACCTGCGACCGTAGCAGTCGCACGGTTCCGGACTGCGCGCCTAGAACCGCGAGACCACCGCGGCCGGCCATACCACTAGCATTACAGATAGATACATGCATAGTGACTGTGGAAATTCAGTACGGAGCAGCGCCCCCATGTGCTGTAATCAGAGATGCTAGATGTCGAGGCATGGAGCCAAAGAGCGCCCAAAAATGCTGCTGGGGAATACTCTGCCACGCGGTTTGTAGACCGGTCACAAAACACCAACTATGCCTGCAGGAGGACCTGAACGAACGAGTTACCGACCTACCATATTCCAGAAATGTCCCATGGGTGGTGACAACTCAGGCGAGCAGGTAGGCCCGAGAAGCGGTGGTACCCGTCATTCTTCGAAGAAGGCTCGCATAGTCATCAACACATGCAGCCGGTCGCTGTTCTTCTGAAATATGCCGTGTAGAACGGCCTACGAGAAGAGTAGAAGAGCGATGCCTCAGGTTGTAAAATATGCCTGATGTAGTGGCAGTTGCTCAGATTACCCTCAAGACGTTGGAGGCTATATCACGAATTACCGGCAATGGCTCCCTAAACCATTACACTTGGCGCTTGCCCGCTATGCCGCACAACAGTGCAATCCGTTCGATGTCATTCACCACGGCGGCATCAAACGCGTATGCGGCTATCACTGTACTACACGTCAACAGTCACATGACGATATTCCACCACGTGATGTCTGGGAGGCATAGTGGCACTCGGTTACACTTTTCTACTACGTATGACAGCTCTGAACGTTCTGTAAAACTAACCTGTCCGTCCACACAAAAGAGGACGCTGTTGAGCCTACGTGCAAGCCACCTCTCCGCTATTTAAATCACTTCTTACGGTCCGTTGTTCCAGGCACCCTCTTATCGTGACATATTGCTGACCGTTGCTTCTGAGTGTTTCACTTTTTACAAATAGTACCGTACTTCGCTAGAATAATTTCAGTTTATGCTAATCGGAAAAATAACAAAAACTGATTATATGATGAAAGATGCTGAAAACTAATGAATACGGAATAATCCGTAAATGTAGTGTGGCGGCCCGTTTTCAATAACAGTATAGCCTAGGATCGCGCTGCAATATGACCACTTACTGTGATGGACATGACGAAAGGAAGTAACAAGTTTTCGTGACAACGCGTTATAGCAATGTTCATATTCACATCTGGTGCTTACTAGTAGCTACGAATATGAAATGAAATTAAACTAGTGCCATAGGCCACAGACCGCGGTCAAGCAGTACACTGCGTAGTGGCTAGTGCGGTGCCACTCTGTGTCAGCTCATACAGACTGGCAAGCTCTGATGGCAAGCATGAAGAAAACTTCCGATTTTTATCCATCAGTTCCGAGAAATACTAAGGGGTATCGGCTCAGGAAAAGTTGGACAAGTTATATACTCGCATTATGTTACGCGAATGCTGCGGTCCTAGCGTACAAAGTAGGAAACTGCAAGGTTACTTGACGAAAACATTCACATATGACGTAGGTTAATTGTTTAGGTCGCCGCAGCATGAGTGTAAAAGAAAATGGAATAGCAAGTTTCACGTTCACCGCTTTCCCTTAGATAGGGAATTTTTTTTTATTTTAAATAAAAAAATCTCCGAGTTTTTTTTTTTTTTTTTTTTTTTTAGGTTCTTAAGGGACCAAACTGCTGAGGTCATCGATCCCTAAGCTTACGCACTATTTAATCTAACTTAAACTAACTTATGCTAAGGACACCACACACACACACACACACACACACACACACACACACACACACACACACGTCCGACGGAGGACTCAAACCTCCGACGGGGGGAGCCGCGCGGATCGTGACAGGGCGGCCCAGACCGATCGGCTACTTCGTGCGGCCTCATGTAAACAGTAGTTGTTGTTGTGATCTTCAGCCCAGAGACTGGTTTGATGCAGCTCTCCATGCTGCTCTATCCTGTGCAAGCTTCTTCATCTCAGAGTAACTACTGCAACCTACATCGTATGAATAAGCTTATTCTCTTGGTCTCCCGCTACGAGTTTTACCCTCCACGCTTCCCTCGAATACCAAATAATAAAAATACCTTGATGCCTCAGAACGTGACCTGCCAACCGATCCCTTCTTTTAGTCAGGTTGTGCCACATATTCCACTTCTTCCCAATTCTATTCAGTACCTCCACATTAGTTACGTTATTTTATTTTATTTATTAACACGTCAAGTTCCGTAGGATCAAATTAAGGAGCAAATCTCCAAGGTCGTGGAACGTGTCAGTACATGAAATTACAACATAAAAGCAATAACAGGTAAAAATAAATGTTTATGAACCCGAAAAAAGTCACTCTATAAGTTTAAGTAAACGGAATCAACAATACAATCAGAATCAGCTTAATCTTTCAAGGAACTCCTCGACAGAATAGAAGGAGTGACCCATTATGAAACTCTTCCGTTTCGATTTTAAAGCACTTGGATTACTGCTAAGATTTTTGAATTCAAGTTGTAGCTTATTTAAAATAATATAGCAGTATACTGCACACCTTGCTGCACAAGAGTTAAGGAAGTGCGATTCAAATGCAGGTTTGATTTCTGCCGAGTATTAACCGAGTGAAAGTTGCTTATCCTTGGGAATAAGCTAAAATTGTTAACAAGAAATGACAGTAAGGAATATATATACTGAGAGGTCAGTGTCAAAACACCCAGACTATTGAACAGGACCAGCCATCGTGGCCGAGCGGTTCTAGGCGCCCGGAATCGCGTTGCTGCTACAGTCGCAGGTTCGAATCCTGCCTCGGGCATGCATGTGTGTGACACCCTTAGGTTAGTTAGGTTTAAGCAGTTCTAAGTGTAGGGGACTGATGACCTCAGATGTTAAGTCCATTTGAACCATTTCGTGAACAGGGGTCGAAAAGAGGTTCGTGAACTTACACGACTTATTGCCCGAACCGCCCATTTCTGAGCATAAATAACTTTTTAAAATGGGATGGGTTACCCCAGAATTTAATATCATACAACATAAGAAAATGAAAATAAGCAAAGTAGACTAATTTGCGTGTCGAACGATCACTCACATCGGGTACCGTTCGAATAGCAAAAATGTCAGCAATAGGTCTTTGAACAAGATCCTGAACGTGGGCTTTCCACGACAGTTTACTATCAATCTGAACACCTAGAAATTTGAACTGTTCAGTTCCACTAATCATATGCCCATTCTGTGAAATTAAAACGTCAGGTTTTGTTGAATTGTGTGTTAAAAACTGTAAAATTTGTTGAATTGTGTGTTAGAAACTGTGACAACTGAGTCTCTCTGTGATTTACTGGAGTTTATTTTCTACAAGCCATGAACCTATGTCATGAAATGTACTATTTCAAACCGGAACCACTATTCACTTGCGAGTGTAAGAAGTGGCGAACAGTGCTGTGGTCTGAAGAAAGTTAAACACACAACATCCTTTCTATCAAGCTAGTGTCATCGGGAAACAGAAATGTTTTGGAGTTACCCGTAATACTAGAGGGCATATTAGCACTGACCCCACACCACAGCCATTCTCAACACTGCTAATAATGACTTTTTGCTGTGTGTTGCTAAAGTAAGAGGTGAACCAACTGTGAGCTACTCCCCGTATTCCGTAATCGTGCAACTTCTGGAGGAATATTTTGTGATCAAAACAATCAAACGCTTTAGTTAAATCAAAAAATATGTCGAGCGTTTGAAACCGTTTGTTTAACCCATCCAGTGCCTCACAGAGAAAAGAGAAAACAGCATTTTCAGTTGTTAAACGCTTTCTAAAGTCGAACTGTACATTTGATAACAAATCGAGTGATATAAAATGATCAATTATCCTTACATACACAGTTTTTTCGATAACTTTAGCAAACACTGATGGCATATCAATAGGTCTGCAATTGTCTACATTATCCCTTTCTCCCTTTTTATAAAGCAGCTTTTCTACTGAGTACATTAATCGTTCAGGAAACTGACAATTCCTACAGGAAAAATTAAAAATATGGCTAAATACAGGGCTAACATGTGCAGCACAGTACTGTAATATTTTGCTAGGCACTCTATCATATCCATGAGAGTCCTTAGTCCACCCATCTAATCTTCAGCATTCTTCTGTAGCATTACATTATAATGATAATTTATTTTAACTTTAGACCAAAAGACTTCAAAATATAAGTGTAAGTCACAGAAACAAATCTCTCCATTTCCTGATGACATTGTTCAATTTACCCGGCGGAGCCAATCAATCAATGAAAATAAAAATCTGCTGACGGCAGTACTAAAACTTGCACAGTCTATAGTTGTCTTGTAATGAATATAAAATTGCGATGATGATATTTTTTCAGTTCGTTTATCTTCTGGAGTATTCCCAAAATCTGTCTGAGGAATTTCTAATCATTTCATTCTATATAATTTCTTACTTTTCGGATTACGTATAAGCAAATACATTACAATAAATCATCTTACTTAGACTACTTTCATTCTTTTATTTTGACACACAGCTTTCACGATTATTTTAAGCCTACATTGCACAACATTTCAACACTGTACATTTCTAATGTTTATTGCCTCTTTTTAGGAACTATCAGGATCCCAACAGCTCAAAAAGGAAAAAAAAACCTCTGCAAGTTTCAATAAAATCATTTTTTAAAAACGAAGTAGCAAAATTAGAATCAATCAATGATGACCTTAAAGAAAGTAGTATAGATATGTTAGAAATGCAGCAACCGAGCTGCTTTTTGTGGCAACAGGCTGGCTCTACGATATAAGACCATTTCTGCAACTTGCATGTCGGGTTTCGCTAGTGTAATAGTATAAATAACTGAGTAGTTTCGTGGATTGTTGATTAAGTGTCAGACTACAAGTCGAAACCTTCGATGTTCGATTCTCAGCTGGACCGAAAAATTTTTAAAGGCCTTTACGGGACCACTATTCACTTGCGAGTGTAAAACGTGGCGAACAGTGCTGTGGTCCGAAGAAAGTTAAACTGTCGATCCCAGTAAAAAAGCACTACCCTTAACTGATTGAGTAGATTCAGTGTATAGTATCATGTCTGTGCTGTTGTTGATGATGATAAGAGACGTGGGAATGGTAGTAGTCTGCTATTAAATGTGTTTTTATAACCTTAGCTGTTTTACGCCCTAAAGAGTGTCAAAGGGGCTTAACATGCCTTTTAAATTTCTACCGATGTATCAGTGCCTGCACACTCTAGAGTACTCGGGCAAGGGGGCAGACCGTTGCTAATTAATCATACGTATTTTGCACATACAATTTGCATGGAAATCGTGTCGCTAATCAAATTTCTTTGAGACCGCGTCTCGAGCACATTATACCCGTTTGATTCTTAACACCTTCTGCGTTAGGTTGATAACATCAACGTTCCCGCCTAGAACCCGAAACAATATCTGGCTGTACTGGTGATCTCAGTTTCTGGCATGGACATCTGATAATGAATAAATCACAAGACGGGGATCGGCGCAATCTTTAAGACCACCGCCCTTGTTGGTATTTCTCTAGCAGCAAGGTTAACCGAAGTACATCACGCACTGTTCGCGAGGGATAACGCCGTTTTAACTAGCAGTGAGGCCGAATGGATCGTAATATCGCACGCTATGATTATCGTCATAAACATCTAATCGCAGAGGCACAGTCGCTTCTGCTGTTTTTAGTTAATGAACTTAGTACATAAACGTGTATCACCTCGTAAAGATTTACCTCCCATCTGATAAGGGGGGGGACTTTCCGCTATAGCTGTGTAGGTGAGGGTGGAAGTTAATGAACAGATTGCGCGCCAAAGTAGGAAGAAAAAGAAGGAGAGTGGGAGAGAGTCCAGTTGTACGCGATCAGTACCAGAGGAGTGGATAATTGCGGCGCGGGACGAAGTAGAGCCCGATGCAGAGGAAAAAAGGAAAGCGAGGAGGCGAAAGTAGTGGCAGAGAAGTGGGTGAGCGATAGCGGGTGGGTAAAAAAAGGAAAGAGGAGGACGAGAGGCGCTGCAAAGTTAATCTGGGGAGCAGTCGATCAGCACGGAGGCAGAAGCATCACCATCGCGGCGCGGCAGGAAAAAGGAAACAGGCGAGCAAAAGTAAGAAATAAATAAGCGGCGCCCAGGCCAGGGGAGGAACAATGCTAGCGCGGCTCGGCCCGGACTGGCCCGCCGGCATCTGTAATTAAATATCGCCAGGCCTATAATTAGGGCCAGTAAATTTGTGGCGGCGGGCGCCAGTCGCCTGATAAGCCCGATGCGATGCGTCCAGCGTATCTGGCGGGCATCGCCGCTGCTCGCGGAGGCGGCGGAGGCGGTGGAGGCGGCGGTGGCCACAGCCGGGGGCGGCCTGCTCGCGCGCGCGCCTCCGGGGGCGGTAAGCTGCCCCGCCGCCTCCACCGCCCGTACCGCCGGTACTGGCGCCGTAAATTAATTGTGTAAGGACCGCTTCTCGTCGTAATTATTAATACCGCCCACCACCCACACTAGCTATGGACTCGTCGGTTTGTTTCGGTGTATAAATCTGGTATGCCAGTCTGCCTCCGTGGATGGCGAGGAGAGAGTTGACAGGTATCACCGCATGTCCAGCCTGGTAGATCCATCGCGTTTACGTCGGAGAAAACGTTAAGGGAAGTAGTAACGCTGAGCATGCCATAGCTCTTACAGGTGGACTGTTGCCACAGGTTCCACATCTAGACGCCAACCCTCCTCATAGTGCAACAGTTAATCCTCTAGGTGGACATCCGCCCGTGGCCTCGTCGCTCTCAATGGGTTCGGCGGATACATAAGTCTGCAGCATTTTGTGGCTCGTAACTGATGGGAATGGTGAATTGCGGGCCAGATGACGCTAAAATGCTTCCATCAAACGACCACATGTTACGCGCTGTCTTGGGGCACACGTAGATAAGAAACTGAATTTCCACGAACACATAAGGATAACGGTAGCAGAAGGAATACTACATAAAATGGAGAGGCTAAATTCAAAACAGTACCGATTACCTCTACGTCTTAAGGGGCATACTACTGTGCCCTATTCGAATCAGTACTCAGCTTTGCAGCTATCACATGGGCACACAAACTGAACCTTGTCACCAGTAAAGCAGCAGTCAGACGAGGGTAGAAAAGTGTCCTACTTAGGCTACCTGGAGCCTTCGGCACCAGCTCAGTGGACGCACTGTGTGTGGTTCTCCGAATACGTCCCATAGGTATCACGACCAAATACAGAGCTACATGGTACTGGTTGAAAATGGGGAGACTAGATAAGGTACACACGATAACTGGTGTACAGATACAGACGACACGTCACTTTAAAAGTTGGCGTTTGGGTGCATGGCAAGATGAGTAGGATGTAAGTGAAAAGGGACATAGACTACACGACTTCCTCCTTGACATAAGGGAGGGTTGATGATGATGATGATGATGATGATGGTGTTTGGTTAGTGGGGCGCTCAACTGCGCAGGTTATCAGCGCCCTACAAATTGCCAACCTTTGCTCAGTCCAATCTCGCCACTTTCTTGAATGATGATGAAATGATGAGGACAGCACACACACACACAGTCATCTCGAGGCAGGTGAAAATACCTGACCCCGCCGAGAGTCGAACCCGGGCTCCCGTGCTCGGGCGCAACCGCGAGACCACGAGCTGCGGACTGGGGGAGCGGTTGAGAATGAAACATACCAGCCGCAGTATAGTACGCTTCTCAGTCGGACACGGACCTTACACCACACGCTTTAACCGTGTGAGTCTCAGACAAACCACTACATGCACATGCGGGGAGGAAGGTTTCTCAGAACACACTGTCATATTCTACACTTCTACTACAGAGGAACAGGCATATATACGGCAATAAGGGACGTAGAACAATGAGCACAACTAAATGCATTGACAAACAGGTTTTCAAAAACAACGTATGGTGAGTACCTGGGAACACGACGTAACAAACATGCCTATATACAACATAACAACAATACCCAAAGGATGGACAGTGGCAGCCACAGTGACAGCGAAAACAGTGATATTGAAGAGGAGCAGGAGGAGTAGGGAGACGAGATGTAACAGTAAATAAGTCTAAGGTGCTAGTGACCTAGCCAAGAAATCACCCGATGTTGTACATGGATGAGCACCATTGTTAGTGCACAGGATTAGCAATACTATTTCTCTACTACTAACTAGACTTTTTTTGTTGCGACTGGCGGTCAACAGCTCGAAGAAACTAAATTATTCCGAGGTATTCACCGCGAGTCACAATCGGTGATGACACTAACAAATCTCTCCTCTATTGTATCATCTTTTTACATTATTCTAAAAACAACAATTTTTTTTTGTATTTCAACCTTAAATTATTATGGTTTTAAAAAAGGTAATAAACGATAATTCTTAATATTTACGACCTGTTTTAAAACATCAGGAATCAGGTCCTTAATTTTCCAGTAAATAAATAAATATAGGTTACACTTCTCGTAAGTTAAGACAACGTACTTTCGACCAGTATAACGTTTTCCGTGTTCATAGAGGTAACAACAATAACCCCAGTCAGAGAATATGCCTTAATACGCCCTCACACACAACGTGTTCCTCATCGCGGAGCACGCTAGATGTGGTCCCTACATGCTCTGAAACGACCTCCACTGCGATAACTGTGTTAGTGATCGTGGAAGAAGAGTTGAGAAAATCGCAAAGAAGATATCGAACTCGTCAGTGGCTTGAACAGCGAATTATTGGTAGTGGAACACCACATAACTCTGTACAATGGTCTGAGATACATACTAGTAGAAGTTATTCCTTAATTCATTTCTCCGTGTCATTTTCGGATTTAAATTGAATATAGTTAAAGTATAGTGCCTAATGTCAGTTTGCGCATTCAAAATATCCGTGTCTCGAGGTTGTATTCACTACCAACACTCTATAGTTACGTACTTCATCACAGAAGTTTCAATATTGGGATTCTGCTCGTAATTTCATTCGAATGGATGAGGACGTTCATGATAACTGAAAAAGATATCTATCGGCGAGTTACAAGCATAAGGCACCGCATAAAATCGAGAGATTGGTAAACATAGTTTATACTAAGATTCATAACAGCATGAACTTCCTGTGTGTAGCTTGTGTTTACTTTCTAACAGACTTTAAGATTTCTGGTCATTGGGGAAACGATCCAGTCGTTCGCCTATGGAACACGAATTGCAGCAGATATACTATTTGTAAAAAATAACATCGATTATTGCAGATAATACTCCTATTAAAGTCATTTGAAAAGCCCAAGATCTCTTTTTGCAGTTTAAGACACATCAACCACGCCACAGCTTTAACATGCCAGCAGCGCCTCAGTTTAACACGGTGTCAACCCTGTAACTACAAATGCCATTATTTGATATCTGACTAAGATAGATGGTACTGGAAACGAGACACTTTTGATAAACCATCATTCTGCCGCAGGATGGTAACGGTATACTTTCATTGCACACAGGTTATAACACTAAAAGCACCAAATATGTGAAGCCTTTAACTACCGATCTGTAGTTTCCTGTCATTTACTATCACAAATCGTAGCTAAAATGACACGTTTTCAAGAGGTCCTCAACGTGCTTGTGCTTTGAAACAGTTTGTTCACGCTACGCAGGTCACCAAATACGACTCGATTCAATATGGCGTCAAGCTCTGCTTGTGGCACATACCCGATACTGCATATCATTGGCCACGTTCCGATCCACGCCGCAAAAATGTCTGTCATGCCAGAGTCTTCATTCCACGCTTCTCAGTGCAGTGAAACGCAGAGTTCCACGCTGTGACGTCACCAGCCCCCCGTCCCCGTATGTTTTCACGCCCCTTGAAAGGGATGGCTTCAGGCCTGTTCCGAATGGCCGACTGCTGCTTATAAAGGAGTGGAATGAGCCATCTATGTTAGCGAGACATGTGAACAGCGTCGCGGCAATCTCTTCAGCCCTCGTTGACAGTAGTGGAATCCTGATGAAGCCGCTGCTTTTTTACCGAAGCAGCTCCTCATCTGGACTCACAAGGCTCTCCCTAGATCATAAAAATCAGACGGAGGTCCGAGAATCTAGCTGGGTGCCTTTGCACCGAAGGCAGCGATGCCAACCATTCGATCGTGAATGTCATCAATACTAGTAAGGACTTAAATTATGGTAGTCATTATCCTGAACAGAAAATAGTATCTCGAATTGTTATATTAGTAGTGGACAAACGTGGCGTTACCTAGGTATTTATTTATAGCTGTGCGTCCACGTCCATACCGCGCTACATGCCTTCAGCTTAATGTCTGTATATGTCGTGCAATTATGTAATTTTGTAGATACATTCAGCGGCATGTGTAGATACTGTCTGACAAACTGTTGCGAATGGAGTTAGTAGCAACGAGGCTATACATTTAAACGATGCCGCCATTTTTTATGCTTTTCATTGTTTACGACGTCATATCTCCTGAACTATGTCTCGTTCAATGATATAATATTGTAGGTATATTCAGTGACATATATGCATAATATTTACGAAGTTTATTGGGAATAGAGGTAGTAGCAAATTAGTAACAAATTTAAACGCAATGATGCGGCAGTTTTTTACGCATCTCATTGTTTATGACGTCTTTCCTCCTGATTTATGTGTCATACGGTGATATAATCTTGCACTTACATACAGTGGTATTTGTGCATATTGTCCTTAAAAATGTGTCGCGAATACAGTCAGCAGTAAACAAGTATTGAACTGTAACTTCATGCCTCATGCGGTAGTTTTACTCCATAAACAGCGGAAAAGTAGTAAGGGATAAACATTTTTCCTTTCGTCACCTTGTAGGGATTATCAGCGCGAAACGATTTCGTCAAGGGTTTGAATTATGTGTAAACTTTGTTGCAAGTCGGTAAGTGCTCACATTCTCAAATACTTTATTGATAAAGTCTGTGAAGTCGCACGTCGCCGGCTACGTGTCTTTTTCACCCCCACCTCCACCCATTTGACGGGTAGGTGTTTCTTATCCTCCACAGCGATGTTGCCTGATAGTAATATATTTTATCGTATCTTCGTCGGCACCTGGTAAAACAGTCCATATTTGGTTCGTAAAATTAACTAATACCATCACCGATGTTGTCGCCACAATGCGGCAAAACCGAAAAAAGTTCCCAGACTTCACGAAAAAGGAGAACTAAGGAAGGGTGAATACTTAACGGCGTAATTAAATGGAGGCTGGAGAGACGTGATAGTCAGCACGTTCAGTTGTGACACATTTCAAGAAGTAAATTCAAAGAATGGCGTCGTGCGTAAGTACTGTGACGGATTGCGACAAGAAAATGCGAGACGCGAATAGGAGCTATACCTATTTGCAAAGCTACGAAATAGCCAGGACCAGACTGAAAAAATTTTGTCGAATTATTTGCCATTTATTGAACGTTACAAGGTTCAGTGCATATTCTAGGCATTAAAAATATGGTAATGAAAATATTATTCAGGAATTTATGATGGAGGGGTGCAGTTGTTGTAACGTCTCCACACCAGACATCAAATGTACGTCCAACTCCATCACACAAAGCGGCACGTCTTACAGCCACACATTTTCCAGTTTTCATCTGGCACAACAAATAAAAGATCAATAGCGAAAAGTGAAGCATTCATGAAACGAAGCTTTGGAAAAATAGACATGTTACCGGTGTGTAGAATGAGAAGTCCCTCTGAGCGCGCCACTAGGCTTTAAAATTTTTCGCACACAAAACTACCTGCAATTATGTGAGAGCAAAATTTAATTCTCTTCTTTAGAACATACTATTCGATCCTAAATCACTTTATATTTGGTCCATACACTAAAACTAAGAAGGAAATGTTTTAATGAGTTACCGAGGCACGTGTCGCCACTGTGGCGGCCACCACTAGGAGAAATTACCCAACGAGTCAGAGGAGTGCGCTCGAGAAATAACGACTAAGTGCTAACCTGTGACACGTATTTCTGTTTCACAATATTACTTGCATACTATCATTGTGACAACATTATCTTTTGGAATAAGCTGTGCCTGACTAAAGCACTGACTGGTGCTTCATAGTTTCCTAAAAGCCTAATCTATGAATTCTTTTGAAACAATGTCGTATCGTTCGTTCATGACGACTTGTTTATTTTTCGGCTCTTGTCAAAACCAAATATCATGGAAGACTTTTTCTTATAGTTTCGTTGCTTGCCCAGAGATGCAGTGCGACAAGGGAGGCAGTGAAACTTTCGGGAATTTTGCGTGGGATTGTCCAGGGTTGCTCAAGGATGTTCTCCCTGTGCAACATTGTGGACTGGGGGACATGTGCGTGATGGAGCACAGACAAATTTCACTGCTGATTTCAGACAACATGTAACGTGCCGATACGATACGCTCCAGAGAGCAGAGCTTACGCCTTGTCCTCCAAGCTCACTTGACCTCAAATGGTTCAAATGGCTCTGAGCACTATGGGACTTAACATCTGAGGTCCTCAGTCCCCTAGAACTTAGAACTACTTAAACCTAACTAGCCTAAGGACATCACACACATCCATGCCCGAGGCTACTACAATGTGAGAAAAAGTGTGTGATTATGTATATACGCCAGTATGTACTGCAAAATTAAAGATGTGTATTATTTATACCAACTGCACAACAGAAGCTAACATCATACAATGTTAAACTGTAAGTTAGTTTCATATTATTAACGCTGTTAAACTTATATCTTCAGTATACCATGTTGTGGGCCAGCTGGAGTGGCCGTGCGGTTATAGGCGCTACAGTCTGGGACCGCGTGACCGCTACGGTCGCAGGTTCGAATCCTGCCTCGGGCATGGATGTGTGTGTTGTCCTTAGGTTAGTTAGGTTTAAGTAGTTCCAAGTTCTAGGGGACTTACGGTCTGAGCAGTTGAGTCCCGTAGTGCTCAGAGCCATTTGAATCATTTAGCCATACCATGTTGAAACACAAAAATGTTGTATCAACAGGCAAACAACTAAAAAACCAGATGTAAATCACTTAATAGCACCATAAGATGAGCCTCCAGGGCTCGAAATACACAGTGCAGTAAATACACGAAAAATTATATTGGTTCATTCTGTACTGTGTGGTACTCCGTAAGATATCTCCTGGACTCAAGATGCGCATGTGCTCCAACTTTACGACCTCAGAAAGCATCTGTGTTCTGGAAAGGTGTTTCCATCGTTATTGCCCATCATCAGGCTCCTCGATAAGTAAGGGGGCGTCGCTGCGAGGCGAGGCGGGGCGTCACGTCGGCTGCAGACCGCGCGTGCCCGCGTCCCGTAAGACTGGGCCGGCCGGAGCGGCATTTGGCAGCGCCTCTAATTGGCGCCGTGTTTACCGATCCGGCGGGCCGGCGCGGCCAGATAAGACGGCTTAACGACCGCCTTTACGACGCCGCCGAGCGCCGGCGGGTGGCGCCGCGGCGCCCGCTACGGCTCAATCCGCGCTGCCGGCCTGCGTGATTTATCTGCGCGCGCCGCGCACCCAGCACTCGCCAGCGACAGCGCCCACGGACACGCCGCCGTTTCGCCCGCATTAGGCCGGCACTCTAATTGTTTCGAAACGGCCAGCGCCGTACTCCGAGTCGCCGCCCCCGCCGCGGGCGCCCACAGCCAACCGGCAGTCGGCACTTCCGCCGGCTGGACAGAGCCGAGCCGCTATGCGTGGCCGTACCACAGATCGTAACTGCCGTCCTGTGGCCAGGCACGTACAGCGGTGCTGTACTACACTACTGCCCATTAAAATTGCTACACCAAGAAGAAATACAGATGATAAACGGGTATTCATTGGACAAATATATTATACCAGAACTGACATGCGATTACATTTTCACGCAATTTGGGTGCATAGATCCTGAGAAATGAGTACCCAGAACAACCACCTCTGGCCGTAATACCGGCCTTGATACGCCTGGGCATCTACATCTACATCTACATCCATACTCCGCAAGCCACCTGACGGTGTGTGGCGGAGGGTACCCTGAGTACCGCTATCGGTTCTCCCTTCTATTACAGTCTCGTATTGTTCGTCGAAAGAAACATTGTCGGTATGCTTCTGTGTGGGCTCAAATCTCTTTGATTTTATCCTCATGGTCTCTTCGCGAGATATACGTAGGAGGGAGCAATATACTGCTTGACTCTTCGGTGAAGGTATGTTCTCGAAACTTTAACAAAAGCCCTTACCGAGCTACTGAGCGTCTCTCCTGAAGAGTTTATGTATCATCTCCGTAACGCTTTCGCGATTACTAAATGACCCTGTAACGAAGCGCGCTGGTCTCCGTTGGATCTTCTATAAACCCTATATGGTGCGGATCCCACACTGCTGAGCAGTATTCAAGCAGTGGGCGAACAAGCGTACTGTAACCTACTTCCTTTGTTATCGGATTGCATTTCCTTAGGATTCTTCCAATGAATCTGTCTGGCATCTGCTTTACCGATGGCGTGTACAGGTACAGCTGCCCATGCAGCGTCAACACGATACCATAGTTCATCAACAGTAGTGACTGGCGTATTGTGACGAGACAGTTGCTCGGCCACCATTGACCAGACGTTTTCAGTTGGTGAGAGCTCTGTAGAATGTGCTCGCCAGGGCAACAGTCGAACATTTTCTGTACCTAGAAAGGCCTGTACAGGACCTGCTACTTGCGGTCGTGCATTATCCTGCTGAAATGTAGGGTTTCGCAGGGATCGAATGAAGGGTAGAGCCACGGGTCGTAACACATCTGTAATGTAACGTCCACTGTTAAACGTGCCGTCAGAGCGAACAAGAGGTGACCGAGACGTGTAACCAATGGCGCCCCATACCATCACGCCCGGTGATACGCCAGTATGGCGATGACGAATACACGCTTCCAATATGCGTTCACCGCGATGTCGCCAAACACGGATGCGACCATCAGGATGCTGTAAACAGAACCTGGATTCATCCGAAAAAATGACGTTTTGCCAATCGTGCACCCAGGTTCGTCGTTGAGTACACCATCGCAGGCGCTTCTGTCTGTGATGCAGCGTCAAGGGTAACCGCAGCCATGGTCTCCGAGCTGATGGTCCATGCTGCTGCAAATGTCGTCGAAATGTTCGTGCAGATGGTTATTGTCTTGCAAACGTCCCCATCTGTTGACTCAGGGATCGAGACGTGGCTGCACGATCCGTTACAGCCATGCGGATAAGATGCCTGTCCTCTCGACTGCTAGTGATACGAGATCCGGTACGGCGTTCCGTATTACCCTCCTGAACCCAATGATTCCATATTCTGCTAACAGTCATTGGATCTCGACCAAAGCGATTGGATCCCGACCAAAGCGAGCAGCAATGTCGCGATACGATAAACCGCAATCGCGATAGGCTACAATCCGACCTTTATCAAAGTCGGAAACGTGATGGTACGCATTTATACTCCTTATACGAGGCATCGCAACAACGTTTCACCAGGCAACGCCGGTCAACTGCTGTTTGTGTATGAGAAATCGGTTGGAAACTTTCCTCATGTCAGCACGTTGTAGGTGTCGTCATCGGTGCCAAACTTGTGTGAATGCTCTGAAAAGCTAATCATTTGCATCTCACAGCATCTTCTTCCTGTCGGTTAAATTTCGCGTCTGTATCACGTCACCTTCGTAGTGTAGCAATTTTAATGGCCAGTAGTGTAATACCCCATCAGGGAGTTGCCCTTCTGGTGCTGCTGTGTTTCTGCTGTCTACGTAACTACGCACTTGGGCAACTGCTAGCCAGTGGCTAAAATTTACCGCACTCCTTAGATATTACTAACAGACAACGTCAAGAGTTTCTGCGTCAGCACCAGTGTCTGCACGATGTTATCGATTGTACGGGGTCTGTGCAATAACTAACGCAATACATTTTTTTTCTCGGCCAGTTTCGATTGAAAAAATGCAGAATTTGTTGTGTGACATAGTGGACTATTTCCGCTACAGCCCCTATGGTTACATGATGCTCCGACAGATGTCGGCGCTGTACCTAACTTCCAAAATGCGTCTGTAATGGAGGTGCGTTCCAGGCAGAGAACAGTCATTAAGTTTTTTTGGCGGAAAACCACAGCATCCTAGGTATTCATAAGTACTTGCAGAATATTTACGTAGACCTGGCAATGAACGAAAGCAGTGTGAGTCGAGCGAGCCATCTGTCATCATCGCAACGAGGTCGCGCAAACCTGTCCGATCTCCCGCCTGACGACGCGCTGCACAGCTGTGATTCCTGTAGTGTTGGAACTTGCGGACACTCTCATTCGTTGTGACCGACGGATCACAAACAAACACCTCTCTGTTCAACTGAACGTCTCTGTTGGTAGTGCTGATACAGTTGTCTCCAGTTGGGGTACCATAAAGAGCTACGAAGCACCATCTGTGGGAGTTGATTGCGCGTTACGAGTCTGAATGTGACACATTTTTGTCGAACCAGCGTTGCAGGCGATGAAACATGGGTTTATCACTTCGAATCGGAAACAAAACGGCAGTGGGCCAAACAGCCTCTCCCCCGAAGTAAAAGTTCAAACCCACAGCCTTAGCCAGTAAAGTCATTCTTCTCGGACTATAAAGGGGTTACTCTATTTGATGTCCTCCCTCACGATGCAACGATCAGCTCTTAAATGTACTGAAGAACGACTTAAGGGTGTTCGTCGCCACAAAAATGCAAACCAACTTCACCCGCCTTCGTGACAGAGCAAGGCCTCGCATATGCTACCGCACCCGATAGGAGCCCATAAAAGTTTATTGGACTGTTCTCCCTCATTCAGCCTACTGCTCGTATCTCCTTACGACTTCCAGCTGCTTGGCCCATTGAAGGATGCACTCCGCGTGAACACTAATCGGATGACGGGGAAGTTATTGATGCAGTAGGAGGTTGTCGCCGATGTCGACCAGTACAGTGGAGCCGTGCGGGCACACGAGCCCTCCCAGTAAGGTGGGGTAAGGTCGTCAGCTGAAAGGAGATTATGTTGAAAATTGGATTACTCTGGAAGATCATGTAACTAATGAAGAAGGTACTGAATAGAATTGGGAAGAAAATAAATTTGTGGCACAACTTGGCTAAAAGAAGGGATCGGTTGATAGAACACGTTATGAGACATCCATGGTAACTAATTTAGTATTGCAGGCAAATGTCGGAGGTAAACGTTGTAGACGGAGACCAAGAGAAGAATATAGTAAGCAAATTCAAAAGAATTTAGGTTGCAGTAGTTATTCGGAGATGAAGAGGCTTGCATATGATAGAGTAGCATGAAGAGCTGCATCAAACCAGTCTTTGGACTGAAGATCACAACAACGACGGTGTTACGCTTGGACAGTGAAGTAAATGGTTGAAATGGCTCTGAGCACTATGGGACTTAACTACTGAGGTCATCAGTCCCTTAGAACTTAGAACTACTTAAACCTAACTAACCTAAGGACATCACACACATCCATGCCCGAGGCAGGATTCGAACATGCGACCGTAGCGGTAGCGCGGTTCTAGACTGTAGCGCCTAGAACCGCTCGGCCACTCCGGCCGGCAGTGCGGCAGTGAAGTAAAAACACCGAGTACCTTTCACCTTCCTTTCAAAGCGCAATCGTAAGGTAACCAGAAATACTGAACAGTTAGTAATAAATGTAAAGCGAGCAAACCAGAAAACTGTTAAAACTAAACAGTGGAAAGAACTGTGTGTGTGTGTGTGTGTGTGTGTGTGTGTGTGAGCGCGCGCGCGCGCGTACTTGCGGGAGCGAAGATAAAGCACAACAATTCGAATTAAATTAACAAATCCAGTGATATAAATGTAAAACAAGGCAAAGTTATTGCAAAATAAATTGATATTACATACGGAAGGAAAAGCAGAAACAATGTGAAAAACACAATTGTAATCTGTAATAGGAAACAGCTAAGTTAAACTAATTGTGGTCTCACATATTAATAACATACAAAGCTCATCAAGAAAATGAGAAATCCCACTAGCAATGAAGATGTTAAGAGGTAATAGCATACATTATTCATGAAATTTTAGTGTAAGGGCTAAGGAAATAAATGTACCCATTATTCATACTTGTGCGATTCGGGTCCACAAAGAAAGAAATCTATCCTGTACTTATTTCACAAAACTTGGAGATAATGCTTGAGTGAAAGTTACTAAAACATGTTAGTAACTTGCTTCCAATTAATAGGACTTAGATTATCGCATTGTCAACCCTATTATATGGAAGGATTCGTAGCTGTAAAGGACAAGGAAAACAAATGCAAGGAACAGAAATGAGATTTCTTAGAGTGGTGGAAGGATTTTGAAGAATACATAAAATATGAAATGAAGATATTCGAAAGGAGTCGAAAATTTGAAGTGTAAGAGAAAAAACTGGGTGAAAACAAAAGGAGATGGAATGATCATTTACAAAGGATGAATCCAGATAGACTACGACGTCAGATAAAGAACTTTGAACCAAAAGGGAAAAATATCCTGGCAGACTTAGAAATAAAATGGAACCGTAGCAGACTACATCTGACTTAATACTAAATGTGAGGGAGAAGAAGGAGGAGGAGGAGGAGGAGAAGGAGGAGGAGGAGGAGAAGAAGAATTTGCTTTCAGCGGAGAGAGGTTACGTTATACAAAAAATGACGAATGAGTAGGTGGACATCCTTGGCCACATGGTTCCGAAGGTCGAATCCATTCGCTAAACATCGAGTTCTGATTCACTTTAGCTGTCAATAAAATGAATCAATTTAGCCCCACAAAATGTAAAAGAAACGCCGGAGGCAGAATAAACTAAATACAGAAAATTTTAACGGCAATGCGTTTTCACGCAATGGCATCGTGCAGTGTTACCCATTAAAGCAGCATGTTGATCCATCTAGTTCTGCGTCCGCTCAGCTCCGAAATTAGACCAAAAGTGTTAAAGCAAAAACCAGCCCATTAAAAATTTTGCCGGACATGACGTAATTGACAAGAACTATACGAGATATACATGTCTTTGCAAAAACAGACATAATGTCTGATGGGAAACCACAGTCACTGATTGTACAACGTTAATTATAATCCGTCTTCAATGGAAAAATGTTTATTCACATGACCGGTTTCGGTTCCTCTAGTACCATCTTCAGATCTGCAATTTCGGTTACAGGAGTAACTCGTCCACATACATCAACCTTCACATGCTGCATCACATGTGAAGGTGTTGGTAACTTAAGGAATTTTTTTTATCTCTTACTCGCACTGGCCATTATGGAAAAAAATGTACACTCTAGGATATGAATGGCAGCTAAACTGAATACAAAACGCCAGAGTTGTGATGTTGATCACAAAGGTAGCCAGTCTAAATCCTGAAAGCGACAAAAAAGTAGCAATGGTGAAACTGGTACATTCACGTTTGTGAAATGGGGAGCTGAAACTTCCTTTTGACCATGCAGATTTAGATTTTTCGCGGATTCTCTAAATCGATTAAGGCTACATACTGGAACGACATCTCTGAAAAGGACATGGTCGATTTTCGTTCCCAATCCTTGTCCTGTCTTAGGTCGTACTACGTTCGTAAACGCATCGGTGTCAACGGGACGTCAAACTCAAATCTTTCTTACCTTTTTATAATCTCAGAATAAGGGCATGTGATGCTGTTGGTGTACCCAGAGCATTTGAACGCAGCAGAGACATGAGGACGTTGAAGCTGCTGCTTCTCTTCTCTTTGCTGGCTTAACTGCGAGGCGGCACCCAATCCATTCTTCCCATCTGGGCTCGACATGAACGATTTGTCATTCCATACTTTCATAAGCATACGACAGGCGGTGCTATGCATGTGATATTATTTATCTGTACCTTTCTCTCCAACGTCGCCGGCCGAGGTGGCCGAGCGTTTCTAGGCGCTACAGTCTGGAACCGCACGACCGCTGCGGCTACAGGTTCGAATCCTGCCTTGGGCATGGATGTGTGTGACGTCCTTAGGTTCGTTAAGTTTAAGTTGTTCTATGTTCTAGGGGACTGATGATCTTAGAAGTTAAGTCCCATAGTGCTCAGAGCCATTTGAGCCATTTTTCTCTCCAACGTCATTCGCTAGTATTTGCGTAGCTAATTGTTTTTATCACACTTAAGTTTCACTGCTATAAGTCAACTCGTTGAGCAGTGCACTCAGAGACCACATGCAGTACCATTCTTTGATTTAGAATCAAGTAGCCTTCAGATGCTGAATAACATACGTGTAATTTGCAGTAAGTGGCGTATCTTATTTTGTTTGCTTTCGTGTATATTCATATAGGTTTGCACAGGATACAGGCTGCATTTATATGTGATTTGTATTGATGAAACGTATGACACAATATCCTGTTACATTAATGTTCTCCGGTGCAAATTGTGTATTTTCATGGTCATAACCCTTCAGTTTGGCTTACCATACCACAACACGCAGGGTACGACATAATGATACCTTGCGAAGTATTAGCGCGGCTATTTCTGGGGAGTCAACCAAGGTTCGAGATCATGCGGAGGCTTATCACCAGCCTATCTTCGCATGCACAAGTTGCGACTAGAACTGTGAAGGACGACGATCTCTGCGCCACACACATATACATTAGCCTAACAAAAGTATCCACACACCAATTATTTTGAACTCTGCTGGGGACACTTGCAAAAAAGTGTGTGAGCGTATGTAGAAAAATACCAGCCATCTTCAACAGCCTAAAGCAGAGAAGGAAGTGATATTCGACGCTGTAGTCCGACTCCAACTCATCTTTCTAACTCATCCCATTTCCGGAATCTTCCTGTCCTCAGTCAACTGGCTCACAGATGCTGCCTTAAGAGAGCGTGAATTGTCTCTCTGATACAGTCACCGTCTTGGAATTGTTCCTCTACCGTAGGAAGTACACAATGCTGTAAAATGTGTTCATATTCTTCCGCATGTAGCGTTTTCTTAAGTGCAACAAGGGCGACCACACTCCAGCCACGAGAAACACCCCTATAATGAAACGTCACCTCCTCCATACTTTGCTGTTGGCACTACACACGATGGCAGGTGACGTTCTTCAAGAATTCGCCAAACCTTTCCATCGGATCGCCAAAGGCATCCCAGTCATCCACTGTCCGGTTGCGTCGATCTTTACGTCACTTCAAGCGTCGCTTGGTATTAACGACAGAAATGAGGGGGAGGTGCTCAGCCATTGTAACCAAATCTTTGTAACACGTTACCCATAGCCACTGCGCTACCTCGGCTGCTGGCAATACTTTGTAGCTCAAGACTGATTCCTCCCGCTATTTTCGTGCGATTTTTTACAACTACCTTCTGTGACGCTGAACGGCCTACGCCCGTCAGTATATGATGTCTGCTTGACCTTTTTTTTGGCTGTGGTCGTTCCTTCCTGGTTCGACTTCACAGTCGCGTTGCCAGAAGTCGACTGGGGCAGCTTTAGACGGATTGAAATGTCCCTGATGGGTTTGTTGCTCAGACGACATACAATAATTAGTCCACGTTCGAAGTCTGTGAGCTCTCCTGACCGATTCAGAATAGTTTTACTGTTTGTATACTGACAATACAATACTCACCGCCTCCTTCTGTACCGGCGATTGCGCCTCTGGTGACATCTAGTTGCCAATACCGCATTACTCTGGTGTGCTCGGATACCTTTGATGAGATAACGTAAGTGGCTTGCTGAATATACAGGATGATTGTTAACAACGTTTAAAAACTGTCGGAGCGACAAATATGAATTCTTAATAGAGAGAAGTCTTTCGAAGTAAGAGTGATTTCAGGTGTGCCGCAGGGGAGTGTCCTAGGACCGTTGCTATTCACAATATATATAAATGACCTTGTGGATAACATCGGAAGTTCACTGAGGCTGTTTGCGGGTGATGCTGTGGTATATAGAGAGGTTTTAACAATGGAAAATTGTACTGAAATGCAGGAGGATCTGCAACGAATTCACGCATGGTGCAGGGAATGGCAATTGAATCTCAATGTAGACTAGTGTGATGTGCTGCGAATACATAGAAAGAAAGATCCTTTATCATTTAGCTACAATATAGCAGGTCAGCAACTGGAAGCAGTTAATTCCATAAATTATCTAGGAGTAGGAATTATGAGTCATTTAAAATGGAATGATCATATAAAGTTGATCGTCGGTAAAGCAGATGCCACACTGAGATTCATTGGAAGAATCCTAAGGAAATGCAATCCGAAAACAAAGGAAGTATGTTACAGTACACTTGTTGGCCCACTGCTTGAATACTGCTCACCGGTGTGGGATCCGTACCAGATAGGGTTGATAGAAGAGATAGAGAAGATCCAACGGAGAGCAACGCGCTTCGTTACAGGATCATTTAGTAATCGCGAAAGCCTTACGGAGATGATAGATAAACTCCAGTGCAAGACTTTGCAGGAGAGACGCTTAGTAGCTCGGTACGGGCTTTTGTTGAAGTTTCGAGAACATACCTTCCCCGAGGAGTCAAGCAGTATATTGCTCCCTCCTACGTATATCTCGCGAAGAGACCATGAGGATAAAATCAGAGAGATTAGAGCCCACAGAGAGGCATACCGTCAATCTTTCTTTCGACGAACAATACGAGACTGGAATAGAAGGGAGAACCGATAGAGGTACTCAAAGTACCCTCCGCCACACACCGTCAGATGGCTTGCGGAGTATGGATGTAGATGTAGATGACGCTGAGACAAATAATTTAATATAAGACTCTTGGGGTCGTTAATGTCGGGAAGTATCTCAAATATGGACGAGAAATGTTGAACATATGACGTCACCAGACCGCGTACCTCAACGTACATGCAGTGGTTGGGCTCGGGCGTGAAGGGATGATTGAGCGAAGCGATACTTGCAAGTGGTGCAAATCCCGAACACCTTTTGTAAACGGTGATCTATTGTAAGCATAGAAGTTACCATATTACTGTCGTCACTGCAATCAAGTGGCTTTTTTTTCAGGTAACGACGCAATTTGGAAGTTTATACTAATTTATGTGTGAAGTAAGAAGTAGCTTTTTGTCGTACTTACTTTGCAATAAACCAGCGGGGACCGCGAGATCAGTAAATATAATAGTAAATCTTACCCCACTGTAGACACAGTAGTCTGACGCAACGAAAAATACTGCCTGCCAGAGGCAAGAATCGAATCCTGAGCCCCACTACCTAAAGTGACCCTTGTAGGTTCGGAGTGACACCGACGTGAATACGAGTTGGGATGCTCAACTGCTGCGCGTGCGACGAGAAACTTTATCTGGTGACGTCACACGTTCAATGTCCGTCCCCGCTTTCAGGGTATTTCACCACATTTGGGAGCCCATGTGTCTCACTTAAATTACTTGTTCAGCGTCTTCTACGTCACTTCTGAGGTTTTTAAACGTTTATAAAGAGAAAACTGTAGATGTAGACGTAGAGCGGAATACGCCGCAAATCCTCCGGGGTAACGTGAAGCGCCACAAGAAGGAGGTGAAGCAGAGTGGCGCAGAGCGGCGTGCCCGGCGCGTCCTCACCACGAAGCGGGGTAAAAATAAAAGCGGCGCTGTGTCCGGTAAGGCTCTGGGAACCTGTAGCTGCAGCGTGTACCCCGTACCGGTCGGCGGCGGCGGCGGCGGCGGCGGCGGTGGTGGGACGGGATAATGCGCGCGGCTGGCCCGGCCGTAATGGCCCGCCAGCCGCCTCTATAAATCCCAAACTACCTGCGCTGCAAATGGACCGCACCGCACCGCACCGCGTACAATAGCTCACCTCTTCTCACGGCCGCCCCGACGGACACTCTTTCTCCTTTTACCATTTTTTTTAGAAAAAGTGTCCTTATCAAAGCTAATCATCTACATTTTCTCTCGACCTATGCCTTTTTTTATGCTTCATTTTTGTCGAGGGCAAGAAGAAGATGGGCTTTGTATTAAATCACCCTAGAACTAAGGCATTCCACCGCAACAGAATGTCGCACACTATTTTCTTGTCTTCCCTATCCGCAGAAGTTGTTACAGGATGTAATAACGACGCCACTCGCGTGTTAAGTGTTCAGTATGGGAGTTAGACGACGATCAATTTGGATTTACGGAGAGCAAAAGAAGCAGAGAAGCAGTTCCAACGTTGATCTTAATAATAGAAGTGAGATTCAAGGAATTTTTGTGGACTTTCTTAGGGTTTGTTGACCTAGAGAAAGCGTTCTACATCGTCAAAACGTACAATATGCTTGAAATCCTCATAAACAAACATGTAAGTAAACACAAAGATAGGTAGTATACGTCACTAGCCTTTTCTCCGTGGCTTCACCCACGCAAAATATTGCACACATCTCCTCCTGCCCTTTATGTCCACCTCTTCCCCATCCCCCCACGAGTCACTTCGCGCCGAAGATTCTAATCTGTAGCCGGCCGCTGTGCCCGAGCGGTTCTAGGCGCTTCATTTCGGAACCGCGCTGCTACTACTGTCGTAGGTTCGAATCCTGCCTCGGGCATGGATGTGTGTGATGTCCTTAGGTTAGTTAGGCTTAAGTAGTTCTAAGTCTAGACGACCGATCGCTTCAAATGGTTCAAATGGCTCTGAGCACTATGTAACTTAATATCTATGGTCATTAGTCCCCTAGAACTTAGAACTACTTAAACCTAAGTAACCTAAGGGGGAATCGAACCCGGGAACCCGGGCGTGGGAAGCGAGAACGCTACCGCACGACCACGAGCTTCGGACTGACCTCAGATGTTAAGTCCCATAGTGCTCAGACCCATTTGAACTATTTCTAATCTGTAACTGATAATGAAGTAACGTACATTATCTTTGCAGTGCCATATCGAGAAAATGTCGTTCGCATGTAATCGAGACAACATCGTAGAAATTACAAACCATTCACAAACAGAATTATATAAATTGAAGAACATATCTGCAGATACAACAGCCACATCTACACAATTAGTACTCAGTACACCAAACTGACTGTAATATTTACTTAATCATTAGTGTTCATATTCTGCGGGCATTTGAATGCTGTACATACAGCGCTAACATAAGGAAAGTTCCTCTCAGTCCTCCTCCACAAATACTCTGCTGTAAATACTGTAGGTGCACTGTATTTCTGCTACTTTTTGAAATGTTAACTCTAGGGCAGACTCAAATTTACAGACACTAAATTTCCATCAAACAACAAAGCCAAAATCCGGTTTGTACGACTGTTTATTATAACTACATTAAACCGTCGAACCCTTCGACGTCGTTATAATCGGTTTGGATTGTATTTCGATATGCAGGATGTTGCAGAGGGAATAGTAAATATTTCATAGTCTAATTCGTATACAATATGCCATACTGCAAGTGTCCAAAATTTTCATTTCGCCTGCTGGTGCTCCAGTTTCAATTAGGTTATTTATCGACTGTAATTTTTATTATGTGATTAAGTTGTGTTTGACTTAACATAATTGAATTTTTCAACTCTGGTCGTGGTTATGATTGGATGGTCAATATTACTGTACCATTAAGCATACCGCACGTATTTACGAACGCTGACAATACCGACAAAGTATTTGGGTCTGGGTGTTAGAATGGAAACGCTGCTGCTGCTGCTTTTAGAAAAGACCACCGAGAAGGGTAGTGTAGTGGTTAACACAGTGGGCTGGCATTCGGCAGGACGACGGTTCAAACCGTCGTCCGGCCATCTTGATGTAGATTTTCCGTTATTTCCCAAAATTGTTTAAGGCAGATGCCGGGACGGTTGCTTAGAAAGAGCACCGTCGCTTTCTCTTCCAATCCTTCTCAAACCCGAGCTTGTATTCCGTCTCTAATGATCTATTGACGGAACATTGAACACTAATCTCCTCCTCCACCAACTCAAGACCTAACTGCACACGATGTTTGTCGTTACGCCTCCACTTACTACGATGTGTAAATACTCGGGTGAGCAGACCAAAGAGCAAGAGACGTACACTATGCGAGCAGAAGTATCCAGACACATCGCTGAAAATGACTTCCAAGTTCCTGGTGCCCTCCATTGCAAATGCTGGAGTTCAATATGGTGTTGGCCCAACTTTAGCCTTGATGACAGCTTTCACTCTCGCACGCATCGTTCAAACAGGTGCTGGAAGGTTTCTCGCGGAATGGCAGCCCATTCTTCACGGAGGGCTGCAGTGAGGAGAGGTATCGATGTCGGTCGGCGAGGCCCGGCACGAAGTCGCCGTTCTAAAACATCCCAAAGGTGTTCTATAGGATTCAGGTCAGGACTCTGTGCAGGTCAGTCCATTTTAGGGATGTTATTGTTGTGTAACCACTCCGCCACAGGCCACACATTATGAACAGGTGCTCGATTGTGTTGAAAGATGCAATCGCCATCTCCGAATTACTCTTCAACAGTGGGAAGCAAGAAGGTGCTTAAGAAATCAATGCAGGCCTGTGCTATGATAGCGCCACGCAAAACAACAAGGGGCGCCAGCACCCTCCATGTAAGACACGACCACACCATAACACCACCGCCTCCGAATTTTACTGTTGGCACTACACAAGCTGCCAGATGACGTTCACCAGGCATTCGCCATATCCACACACTGCCATCGGATTGCCACATTGTGTACCGTGATTCGCCACTCCACACAACGTTTTTCCACTGTTCAATGGTCCAATGTTTAGGCTCCTTACACCAATCGAGGCGTCGTTTGGCATTCACCTGAGTGATATGTGCCTTATGAGTAGCAGCTCGACCATGAGATCCAAGTTTTCTCACCTGCCGCCTAACTGTCATAGTACTGGAAGTGGATCCCGATGCAGTTTGGAATTCCTGTCTGATGGTCCTGTCAGTAAACAGACGAGGTCAGCCTTTATGCTACTGTGCTGTACGTGTCCCTTCACGTTTCCACTTTACCATCATATCGGAAACAGTGGACCTATGGATGTTTAGGAGTGTGGAAATCTCATGTACAGACGCATGGCACAAGTGACACTCAGTCTGTCTAATGACTTTCTGAGCTCGCTGATGTGGAGTACCTGGCAATAGGTAGCTGCATAATGCACCTGATATGAAAAATATATGTTTTTGGTGGTGTCCGGATACTTTTGATGACATAGTGTATATACGTCCTTGGGAGATGAACAAAGATGGCAAAACCACTCCGCAGTACGTAAGAGACTGCCCGTGTGCCTTACGTGTGTTAATCGAAAATAACCGAGCGAGGCTGCGCAGTGGTTAGCACAATGAAGTCGCATTTGCGACGACGATGATTCAAACCCGCGTCCGGCTATCCTGATTTAGGATTTCCGTGATTTCCCAGAAGCATTTCAGGCAAATTCCCGGATGGTTCCTTTGAAAGTCCACAGTCGACCACCGTCCCCATCCTTCCCTAATCCGATGGGACCGATGACCTTGCTGTTTACCGGCCGTGGTGGCCGAGCGGTTCTAGGCGCTTCAGTCCGGAACCGGGCTTCTGCTACGGTCGCAGGTTCGAATCCTGCCTCGGGCATGGATGTGCGTGATGTCCTTAGGTTAGTTAGGTTTAAGTAGTTCTAATTCTAGGGGACTGATGACTTCAGATTTTAAGTTCCATAGTGCCCAGAGCCATTTGAACCTTGCTGTTTGGTTCCCTCCCCCAAAGCAACCAATAAACCAATCGAAAATAAAAGTCGTACAGGAAATTGCGGTGTGCGGAAGGTGAAGGGGAGGTTTTTTGGGATTGGCGGTATTCGTGGAATGTACGCACTTTCACCCTCTCCTTTTCCTGTTGATGTGGCAGCCTCAGTTACATTGGCCAGTGATCTCGTATGGCCAGTGCTTTGTCTATGTTGTCACTTGTGCCTGTCATTACAGTGATGTATACACTGGCGGCTGTGAGTAATGTACAAAATTTGTGTTGGTACAGGAATGCTATGCTGGTACATGGTGGGAACAAGTAAGCGAAAGTCGATCGTTTGTTATTATTAGACGTAATCCTGCTGTCATGGCAGCGTGAGGTGAATACGGAGGGATGCAATGCGCTGTCCACCGCTGACCCGAACGTACTCACAACCACAGGTGTGGCGAATTCATCAGCGTCTATATAGAGAGACTCCTCCTTGTAGCTGGTGCTATGTTGACGTTTCTAGGGTAACACTTTAGTGTTGGTGCTGGTACATTGTTGCCGGCCGGAGTGGCCGTGCGGTTCTAGGCGCTACAGTTTGGAACCGCGAGACCGTTACGGTCGCAGGTTCGAATCCTGCCTCGGGCATGGATATGTATGATGTCCTTAGGTTAGTTAGGTTTAAGTAGTTCTAAGTTCTAGCGGACTGATGACCACAGATGTTACGTCCCATAGTGCTCAGAGCCATTTGAAACATTTTAACCCTCGAACCTGTGACCGTAGCGGTCACGCGGTTCCAGACTGAAGCGCCTAGAACCGTTCGGCCACACAGGACGGCACTTCACTCAAACAGTGCCAGCTTTAGAAAACAAACAAAATAACGCGCAACAGCAATATTAACAGGTAAACGGAGCTACGGTATTCTTTAATGACACAGTAATTCGTTTCATTCGTTTACACTGCATTTGTGTATAGCAACGCAAAAATGTTCCAAGCAAGGCGACCCTGGCACCGGCTAAGGCTACAATCGGCGCACTTTAACACAATCATGAACGCATGTTCTCAATGTGAAAACTTTATTTCGCAAACGTTTTACTCCCTTTTACAAGGCGTTGCTGCAGTGGTAACACCCGTTCCCGTCAGTTCACCGAAGTTAAGCGCTGTCCGACTTGGCTAGCACTTGGATGGGTGACGGCCGAGGTCTTCCGAGCGCTAATGGCAAGCGGGGTGCACAAAGCCCTTGTGAGGGCAATTGAGGAGCTACTTGACTGAGAAGTAGCGGCTCCGGCCACGAAAAGTGGAAATTTTTGGTAAGCTCCTATGGGACCAAACTGCTGAGGTCATCGGTCCCTAAGCCTACACACTACTTAAACTAAACTAACTTATGCTATGAACAACGCACATACCTATGCCCCAGGGAGGACTCGAACCTCCGACGTTGGCAGCCGCACGGACCGTGACAGGACGCCCTAGACCGCGCGGCTACCTCGTGCGGTGGTCACGAAAACTAACAGGGCCGGGACAGTTGTGAGCTGGTCACATGCCCCTCCATATCCGCATCCGGTGGCGCCTGTCAGCTGAGGATGACACGGCGGATGGTCGGTATCGTTGCACATCTCGATGCCTACCTGGACGGAGTTTTGCTCTCTCCAGGTAGTACTTCCGCTCGGGCATTAGGCAATTGCAACGAGGCGGGACAAGTGACAAGCGGTGCAAGCGAAAAGTTTAAACGCTAACTTTCAGTAGGTCATAACTACGTACTATCAGAATTATGGCCAAATTTTCGCACATGATCGATTGCTGGGTTTGATGTCTTTCAGATGTTCTTTTTCCCCTCTATATGCGGTCTGTTTAACGATGCATTCTTTTGTGTGAGGGAGCTTTCCAGTCTCCATAGAACCAAACAAATACTATTGCTGCTCGTATACAAGTTGTGGGAAGAGCGTTAGGTGGTTAATTTCAAAGAATTCTGGAGAAAGGCACTTTCATTGCACTTTAATATGCTGCGTTCGTAAAATTTATGACAACATATTTCAATACGTTTGTTTTCTTGGTTGAAAATGGCTCTGAGCACTGTGGGACTTAACATCTCAGGTCATCAGTCCCCTAGAACTTAGAACTACGTAAACCTAACTAACTTAAGGACATGACACACATCCATGCCCAAGGCAGGAATCGAACCTGCGACCGTAGCGGTCTCGCGGTTCCAGACTGAAGCGCCTAGAACCGCTCGGCCACCAACGGCCGGCTGTTTTCTTGTTTTTTTGCATCAAATAGTGGAATTCCAATTTCATTTCTATTTTTAATCAAACAAGTAAGCCCTCAGGCATCTTCATGGAATACGGAGAAAGTCGTTTCATCATGCGGAGAAGTAAGTCATTATTTCACTGGTTATGGATATGGCCTGTAAGTAACATAACAAGTTTGTCGAAGTGTTCAAATGTTCAAATGTGTGTGAAATCTTATTGGACTTAACTGCTAAGGTCATCAGTCCCTAAGCTTACACACTACTTAACCTAAATTATCCGAAGGACAAACGCACACACCCATGCCCGAGGCAGGAATCGAACCTCCGCCGGGACCAGCCGCGCAGTCCATGACTGCAGCGCCTTAGACCGCGCGGCTGTTGAAGTGTCAGTTCCCGACAGTTTCACGTTCTAAACGGGGCCAGAATCATTCGTTGAGGAACATTTTCTGGTAGAAACAATGAAAATTTGTGATCCTTCACGCTTTTTTCTTTTTTTTTTCTTTTTTCTTTTTTTTTGCGGCCACCTGTGTTCCATGTAGGAATCATTTCTCATCTGAGTCCACGAGGTCTTGCGCCCCCTCCCCCGCCCCTAGTCATAGCTAACTGAAGCAGAATTAACGATAGGCGTCAAACAATACCAACACGCCTGGTCCCAAATACACGAACGGGGCGGGAGAGGGATATTCGTCACTCTCTTTTTGATGTGCTTGTGGATGAAACACACGCCCCCGGACGTGAAATCGAACTGTCAGGGGGCGTTAATCTTCATTTGGACGCAGCCCCGAGAGAGGCCGCGGCGGCGACACGGTGGGGGTGCGTGACGTGGCGCGCCTTCCGGAGGGCGGCTGCCGTTTCCACGAGGAACCCATAAAAAACCTCCTAAACGGCGCAGCTGGACGGCCGCGCTAATGGCGGGCGCTGACGAACCGCCGGACTGTCGTATTACCCGCCGCCGGTACGGCGTCGACGCGCGGGAAGGCGGGTGCACGAGGGTCGCCAGGCGGCGCCAGATACGCGGCCTTGGTTACTGGAAAGGCGAAAGTGCCAGCAGAGCAAATGGCTTGAGAATGTTGAGAACTACCCATAACTTATTTAAAACTAACCGACCCGGCAACGCTACGCAATTGCTAAATATACACTAAGGTGACGAAGGTTGTGGGATACTTCCTAATATCGTGTCGGACCGACTTTTGCCGGGCGTAATAAGGAGTCAACGAGTCATTGGAAGTCGCCTGCACAAATGTTGAAACATTCTGTCTCTATGTTGTTGTGATCTTCAGTCCAGAGACTGGTTTGATGCAGCTCTCCATGCTACTCTATCATGTGCAAGCTTCTTCATCTCCCAAAACTTACTGCAACCTACAACCTTCTGAATCTGTTTAGTGTATTCATCTCTTGGTCTCCTTCTACGATTTTTACCCTCCAAAGCTGCCCTCCAATGCTAATTTTGTGAACCCTTGATGCCTCAGAACATGTCCTACCAGCCGGTCCCTTCTTCTTGTCAAGTTGTGCCACAAACTCCTCTTCTCCCCAATTCTATGCAATACCTCCTCATTAGTTATGTGATCTACCCATCTAATCTTCAGCATTTTTCTGTAGCACCACATTTCGAAAGCTTCTATTCTCTTCTTGTTCAAACTATTTATCGTCCATGTTTCGCTTCCATACACGGCTACACTCCATACAAATACTTTCAGAAACGACTTCCTGACACTTAAATCTATACTCGATGTTAACAAATTTTTCTTCTTCAGAAACGCCTTCCTTGCCATTGCCAGTCTACATTTTATATCCTCTCTACTTCGACCATCGTAAGTTATTTTGCTCCCGAAATAGCAAAAGTCCTTTACTACTTTAAGTGTCTCATTCCCTAATCTAACTCCCGCAGCATCACCTGATTTAATTCGACTACATTCCATTATCCTCGTTCTGATTCTTTGATGTTCATCTTATATCCTCCTTTCAAGACACTGTTGATTCCCTTCAGCTGCTCTTCCAGGTCCTTTCCTGTCCCTGACAGAATTACAATGTCATCGGCGAACCTCAAAGTTTTTATTTCTTCTCCATGGATTTTAATACCTACTCTCAATTTTTCTTTCGTTTCCTTTACTGGTTGCTCAATATACAGATTGAATAACATCGGGGACAGGCTTCAACCCTGTCTCACTCCCTTCCCAACCGCTGCTTCCCTTTCATGCCCCTCGACTCCTATAACTGCCATCTGGTTTCTGTACAAATTACTAATAGCCTTTCGCTCCCTATATTTTACCCCTACCACTATCAGAATTTGAAAGAGTTTATTCCAGTCAGCATTGTCAAAAGCTTTCTCTAAGTCTACAAAGGCTAGAAACGTAGGTTTGCCTCTCCTTAATCTTTCTTCTAAGATAAGTCGTAGGATCAGTATTGCCTCACGTGTTCCAACATTTTTACGTAATCCAAACCGATCTTCCCTGAGGTCAGCTTCTACTAAGTTTTCCATTCGTCTGTAAAGAATTCGTGTTAGTATTTTGCAGCCGTGACTTGTTAAACTCATTGTTCGGTAATTTTCACATCTGTGAATACCTTCTTTCTTTGGGATTGGAATTATTATATTCTTCTTGAAGTCTGAGGGTATGTCGCCTGTATCATACATCTCGTTCATCAGATGGTAGTGTTTTGTTAGGCCTGGCTCTCCCAAGGCTGTCATTAGTTCTAATTGGATGTTGTCTACTCCCGGGGTCTTGTTTCAACTTAGGTCTTTCAATGCTCTGTTAAACTCTTCACGCAGTATTATATCTCCTTTTCCATCTTCTTCTACATTCTCTTCCATTTCTATAATATTGTCCTCAAGAATATCGCCCTTATATAGACCCTCTATATACTTCCTCCACCTTTCTGCTTTCCCTTCTTTACTTGTCACTCGATTTCCATCTTAGCTCTTGATATTCATGCAAGTGGTTCTCTTTTCTCCAAAGATCTCTATAATTTTCCTGTAGGCAGTATCTATCTTACCCCAAGTGACATGCGCCTCTACATTCTTACATTTGTCCTCTAGCCATCCCTGCTTAGCTATTTTGCACTTCCTGTCGTTCTCATTTTTGAGATTTTTGCATTCTTTTTTGCCTGCCTCATTTACTGCATTTTTGTATTTTCTTCTTTCTTCAATTAAATTCAATATCTCTGCTGTTACCTAAGGATTTCTATTAGCCGTCGTCTTTTTACCTACTTGATGCTCTGGTGCTATCACTATTTTGTCTCTCAAACCTACCCATTGTTCTTCTACTGTATTTCTTTCCCCTATCCTTGTCATTCCTTCCCTAATGCTCTCCCTGAAGCTCTCTACAACCTCTGGTTCTTTCAGCTTATACAGGTCTCTTCTCCTCAATTTACCACATTTTTGCAGTTTCTTCAGTTTTAATCTACAGTTCATAACCAATAGATTGTGGCCAGAGTCTGTCTCTACAGACGTTCGTAATTCCGAAAGTATTGTCGATGCAGGTTTTTGTGCACGAACTGACCTCTCGATCACGTTCCATAAATGTTCGATGCGATTCATGTCTTGCGAGCTGGGTGGCCAAATCATTCGCTCGAATTGTCCAGCATGTTCTTCGAACAAATAGCGAGCAACTGTGGCCTAGTGACACGGTGGAAGTCATCCATAAAAATTTCATTGTTTGGGAACGTGAGGTCTAAGAATTGCTGCAGATGGTATCCAAGTGGCCGAACAGTACCATTTCCAGTCAATGATAGGTGCACTTGGACCAGAGGAGCCAATCCATTCCACGTCAATACAGGCCGTACTATTATGGAGCCAGTTCCAGCTTGCACAGTGCCTTGTTGATAAGTAGGGGTTGTTGTGTGGGTCGACGCGACTGAGTTGTGACTAAGTGGTTTAGTGTCATTTTACATGTTTCCTCATTGTGTGACAATAATTTTCGTCATTTTTCTACATTCGTTTCTTTCAGTATGTGTAAATGCGCTGAAAACCTCGGTGCTGAACGCCAGTAATCTCCAAACACACACACACACACACACACACACACACACACACACACACACACACACACACACACACAGCACAGCACTCCGCGTTCAAAGACTGGCAGTTCCCGTCAGGCAGCCATAATCACGTCGGGAACCTCACGCGAATTACCTGAATAAAAATGATACCTCTTCCAATGCACTGCTCTTTTACACACTGTGTATGCGATGCCACTGCCATCTGTGTATAAAAATGTCACTATCCCACAAATTTTGTCACGTCAGTGCTTATGGGGACTGGATACGTGTCCTGATCTCCCTCTTCCTCTCTGTCTCTCCATCTCCTCGCCCTCACTCTCTCTCCATCTCTTGTTACCCCTTTCTGTGCCTATCTCCGTCTCTCCCTCCCTCTGATCTCATTCATTGTTACTGCAAATTCTGATTCCGCAGTATTATTCTAATCGTAATCCTTAAATTGGAAGTGGAGTGAGCAGAAAGGAAAGAAAAGGGCAGGGACTGTTGGTGTCGGCTACATCGGGACTTTACGCGGTATTAGCGGCGATGATAGAAAATGTGTGCCGTACCGAGATTCGAACACTGGATCTCCTGACTACTAGGTAGTGCCACCCGGACAAAGAGTTTATCGCGCCTGCGCGGACTATTTTGACACGCCTCTCAGCCGCCCCCACTCCCACCTAGCGCCACCTATCCGCAGCCCCTCTCCATGTCTTCCATTATCGCTACTTTGAGATTCCCACCGGAAGTCAGACGTAACTGTGTATCTGCAATGAAGAAGTTGGATTCGTTGTCCATATATGAATATATGAATCCGAACAGTTATAGGGCATGTCTGTACGCGTTGGAACTGCACATTTTTGACATAGTTTTTGCATCTTCAGAAATACATTTTTGACTGTGTTACGATAATTTGAAAATGGGTCGTGACCCGAAACTAGACATTGAGTAAACAAAAAAAAAAGTGAGATTTGCATCTTTGGCTGTGAGACTCCGTTGTATTATATAGCTCTTTTACAAATGTATATAATGAGAAATAATATGTGTGGTAGAACCAATTTTTCTTTCTAACGGTTTTAAATGGCCTTCACAGCAGTTAAAACCGATTGCGAGAACGAAATCAAAACCTCATCTATTCACAGCAGAGCAAACAGAGCGTTTTATTTCACGCAGTAGGTTTTAACAGAAAATCTGTACATTGTTGTTTAAAAAATTGTGCAGCCCATTCCCATACGAATGTTTATTGGTATCCTGTAAAAATTTGAAGTATATCGATCAATAACTTTTCGTGATATTTGGCAACAACGTTTCCTTCTGTATATTAAATATTATATATTAATATATATTATGTTTATCAACAACTATATGGTCTATGTCCCTCCGGATATTTCATTAGAGAATCGAGTAAAAATCTAGAGTAAATCGGTTAAGTACTTCTTCAGATTGTTGGTAACAACGATCCTCCATGCTGTAATATTACATGCGCATTTATATACGATGTGTGTCGAAAAGTTTCAGTTCGAAAACCGTACAGTACAAAATCGGCACACAAGTCAAGCAAAATCGAATTGAGGCAGATGAAAAAAATCAAATGGCTCCAAGCACTATGGGACTTAACATCTGACGTCATCAGTCCCCTACAACTTAGAACTACTTAAACCTAACGAACCTAAGAACATCACACACATCCATCCCCGTGACAGGATTCGAACCTGCGACCGTAGCGGTCCCGCGGTTCCAGACTGTAGCGCCTAGAACCGTTCGGCCACCCCGGCGGGCTTGTGTGATATCCTTAGGTTAGTTGGGTTTAAGTAGCTCTAAGTTCTAGGGGACTGATGACCTCAGATGTTAAGTCCCATAGTGCTCAGAGTCATTTGAACTATTTTTTATATACTTATGTATTGTTCGTTCTGTAAACAACGATCGGAACAGTCTCTCAGTCGTTCAGTTCTTCGACAGTAGAAATCCATTCCTTGCTCACGAAGTCCTTCAAGAACGGCTGTGCCAACACCCGCATCCTCGGAAAATTTCCGATTGCTGTGAAACAGTCACTCGATTGACTGGACATTCTCGTGTGTGGCCGCTGTCAATGGCCTTCCCCGCCGATCACCGTCACCAACGTCTGTGCGACCTTCGTCAAATACACTCCTGGAAATGGAAAAAAGAACACATTGACACCGGTGTGTCAGACCCACCATACTTGCTCCGGACACTGCGAGAGGGATGTACAAGCAATGATCACACGCACGGCACAGCGGACACACCAGGAACCGCGGTGTTGCCCGTCGAATGGCGCTAGCTGCGCAGCATTTGTGCACCGCCGCCGTCAGTATCAGCCAGTTTGCCGTGGCATACGGAGCTCCATCGCAGTCTTTAACACTGGTAGCATGCCGCGACAGCGTGGACGTGAACCGTATGTGCAGTTGACGGACTTTGAGCGAGGGCGTACAGTGGGCATGCGGGAGGCCGGGTGGACGTACCGCCGAATTGCTCAACACGTGGGGCGTGAGGTCTCCACAGTACATCGATGTTGTCGCCAGTGGTCGGCAGAAGGTGCACGTGCCCGTCGATCTGGGACCGGACCGCAGCGACGCACGGATGCACGCCAAGACCGTAGGATCCTACGCAGTGCCGTAGGGGACCGCACCGTCACTTCCCAGCAAATTAGGGACACTGTTGCTCCTAGGGTATCGGCGAGGACCATTCGCAACCGTCTCCATGAAGCTGGGCTACGGTCCCGCACACCGTTAGGCCGTCTTCCGCTCACGCCCCAACATGGTGCAGCCAGCCTCCAGTGGTGTCGCGACAGGCGTGAATGGAGGGACGAATGGAGACGTCTCGTCTTCAGCGATGAGAGCTGCTTCTGCCTTGGTGCCAATGATGGTCGTATGCGTGTTTGGCGCCGTGCAGGTGAGTGCCACAATCAGGACTGCATACGACCGAGGCACACAGGGCCAACACCCGGCATCATGGTGTGGGGAGCGATCTCCTACACTGGCCGTACACCTCTGGTGATCGTCGAGGGGACACTGAATAGTGCACGGTACATCCAAACCGTCATCTAACCCATCGTTCTACTATTCCTAGACCGGCAAGGGAACTTGCTGTTCCAACAGGACAATGCACGTCCGCATGTATTCCGTGCCACCCAACGTGCTCTAGGAGGTGTAAGTCAACTACCCTGGCCAGCAAGATCTCCGGATCTGTCCCCCATTGAGCATGTTTGGGACTGGATGAAGCGTCGTCTCACGCGGTCTGCACTTCCAGCACGAACGCTGGTCCAACTGAGGCGCCAGGTGGAAATGGCATGGCAAGCCGTTCCAGAGGACTACATCCAGCATCTCTACGATCGTCTCCATGGGAAAATAGCAGCCTGCATTGCTGCGAAAGGTGGATATACACTGTACTAGTGCCGACATTGTGCATGCTCTGTTGCCTGTGTCTATGTGCCTGTGGTTCTGTCAGTTTGATCATGTGATGTATCTGACCCCAGGAATGTGTCAATAAAGTTTCCCCTTCCTGGGACAATGAATTCACGGTGTTCTTATTTCAATTTCCAGGAGTGTAGTTGGCCCTATTTCACTATGGCTGGATGCGACTGTGCATTTGATGAGTACATCGCCACAGTTTCAAAAATGGTTCAAATGGCTCTGAGCACTATGGGACTTAACGTCTGAGGTCATCAGTCCCATAGAAGTTATAAGTACTTAAACCTAACTAACCTAACTAAGGACATCACACACATCCATGAACGAGGCAGGATTCGAACCTGCGACCGTAGTAGTCACGCTGTTCCAGACTGTAGCGCCTAGAACCGCTCGGCCACTACCGCCGGCTGCCACAGTTTCAAGGTGAATCGGTGTGCAGCCTTAGAAATTCTGCCCGCAAGAATTGTAGTAGCTCGCATACTTCAACTTCCGGGTTAATATCCAGTTGCCGCGCCATTTCATTCCCACACCGTGATGCACCTTTTATCCGTAACACAGCGGTACTGTGTGCAGGAAATCTGGGACATGAAGTCTTTTCCGTAAATTCGCCACTCCTGTTGCGCAGTGGTCTTAGCGTGGGGCATCAATTGTTACTCACTTTTTGAAGTGCCGTCGTAGATAGGCTTAAGTATGTCTTTATTTTTAAGACGTTTCGGTTACTTACGTTAAAGGATCAAAACTTAGAGCTTGTAAAATGACGTTCAGTGTCAGTATCAATAATACCTTTGTCTAAGGGGTAAACGCATGACAATAAATAAAAATAAAAGTAAAATAAATAAATAAAAACAGTAACAACGCGTTTTATAAGGGGGCCGCTTCGTAAGCGCGAAAAAGTCACGGAAACGCCCTATCAATTCCAGTGGCAGACAATTAAAAAAAGCTTCATGCATTGCGATATCGTATACTGTTAAAATTCCGAGAGCGTGCTTTCCTAGTGAACAAACCTAGGCGTACTGCTGGACAAAAACTTAAGCCCGCTCAGTTTGTAAGTAGGCTGTTTAGGTTTTTATATTGGTAACGTCACGTACCGCTCTGTATGAAAATCACTGGCTGTTCTGTGTGCAGTCTGTGACTGGTTGGCATTGTTGTAATATTCGCTATTGTAGTGTTGGGCAGTTGCATGTGAACAGCGCGCAGCGTTGCGCAGTTGGAGGGGAGCCGCCAGCAGTGGTGGATGTGGGGAGAGAGATTGCAGAGTTTTGGGAGCGGACTATCTGGACGTGTGTCCGTCAGAAAAAGGAAATTTATAGGACTGGATGTCATGAACTTACCATATATATGAAGCCTTTTGAACACTATTAAGGTAAATACATTGTTCGTTATCAATCAAAATCTTTCATTTGCTAAATATGCCTATCAGTAGTTAGTGACTTCAGTAGTTAGAATCTTGTATTTAGCTCGCAGTATTGGCGCTCGCTGTGTTGCAGTAGTTCGAGTAACGAAGATTTTTGTGAGGTAAGTGATTTGTGAAACGTATAGGTTAATGTTAGTCAGGTCCATTCTTTTTTTTAGGGATTTTTGAAAGTCAGATCGTGTTGCTAAAAATATTGTGTGTCAGTTTAGTGTTGATCAGAATACGTAAAGAGCGAAATGTCTGAGCACGTTCCGTTCTGCTCAGCTGTTTGAAAATTAAATAACGTTAGGGGTTTATCAACACAATCATTCATAAATTTTTCCAAGGGGACGATGTTTCAAGTTCTGTTGTGGAAGGGTCGCGGACACAAACACAGAGGAACATTCACAAATTACATACATTTATTCAACAATAAACGACGAACAAATAAAAGTCTGAATAGTTTACAAAGTTTTCGAATGACTGTGGCGTTGGCACGCAATGAACGGCATAGCCTCCATGCAAACAGCCCTACGACCTTGTTGATCGCTACGTTCAAGGGATACATTAACGCATGTTGGATGCAGGCAAAATCGAAAGTATTTCCTAGAAATATTACATCCAGGACTTCCAAAAAAAGAATTTTAACGGAAGGGATCTATTACTTTAAGGTAGAGTTTTAACGCTTAAAACTTATGTAAACTCAATTTGGTCCATTATAATCAGTTGATAGAGTGCCACAACGCATTACAAGCTAGCTGTAATCGTGCCTCAATGTTTAAAAGGTGTTGTCTCAACAAACAAAAAATGAATTTTATACAGTTTAACCTCTATTTTAAAACATTAAATTCTTAAACCAATCAAAAGGTTAGGGCTACTCAGATTCAGGAACTTCAAAGCTCAGTCACACACGCGAACGTTCAGGGCGCAAAAACGAGCCCCTTGTCCTACTGCCAATGAAAAATAATTTTCATACTAACGTGACGCTCATCGACCGTGCACTTAAGTACTGCTTTGCTCTCCATCAGCAATCATTTAAATATGCCACCTAGAAAAATCTACTCCCAAAATTACGTTATTCTATATTAAATATTTTTTGGTGTTGCGGCTTTATCCGTCGGTGTACATCGCTTGCTCCTGCATATACAGGATGACCCAGGAAGAATGGTCAGTAGTCAGGGATAGAATAGGAACGATTAATCCAAGCAAAAAGTCTGGCAAACATGGGCTCTGAAATGCATACCTAACAGCTATGAGCACTTGTTCAGAAGAATAGACGTGTTTCACAGGAGCGAAGATGAACAAGTCCTCGTATGCCTACGAATATAGACCGTTTCTCTTGGGACAACCTGCGTATTGCCAAAAAGCCACGAAGGTGACGTTAAAGAGGTCCTAATTTATATGCTTTCTGTCCGCTTTTGGTTACTGCAACAAGAAAGCGGTAAATGAAAATCGTACACGAAGTACCGTCCGCCACACAGCGTATTAAAACTTGTGGAATATACACTACTGGCCATTAAAATTACTACACCAAGAAGAAATGCAGATGATAAACGGGTTTTAATTGGACAAATATATTATACTAGAATTGACATGTGATTACATTTTCACGCAATTTGGTTGCATGGATCCTGAGAAATCAGTACCCAGAACAACCACCTATGGCCGTACTAACCGCCTTGATACGCCTGGGCATTGAGTCAAACAGAGCTTGGATGGCGTGTACAGGCACAGCTGCCCATGCAGCTTCAACACGATACCACAGTTGATCAAGAGTAGTGACTGGCATGTTGTGACGAGCCAGTTGCTCGGCCACCATTGACAAGACGTTTTCGGCAACACTCGAACATTTTCTGTGTTCAGAAACGGCCGTACAGTACTTGCAACATGCCACGGGTCGTAACACATCTGAAATGTAGCGTCCACTGGTCAAAGTGTCGTCAGTGCGAACAAGAGGTGACCGAGGCGTGTAACCAATGGCACCCCATACCATCACGCCGGGTGATACGCCAGTATGGCGATGACGAATACACGCTTCCAATGTGCATTCACCGCGATGTCGCCAAACACGGATGCGACCATCATGATGCTGTAAACAGGACCTGGAATCATCAGCAAAAAAAATGACGTTTTGCCATTTGTGCACCCAGGTTCGTCGTTGAGTACACCATCGCAGGTGCTCCTGTCTGTGATGCAGCGTCAAGAGTAACCGCAGCCATGGTCTCCGAGCTGATAGTCCATGCTACTGAATACGTCGTCGAACTGTTAGTGGAGATGGTTGTTGTCTTGCAAACGTCCCCATCTGTTGACTCAGGTATCGAAACGTGGCTGCACGGTCCGTTACAGCCATGCGGATAAGATGCCTGTCATCTCGACTGCTAGTGATACGAGGGCGTTGGGATCCAGCCCCGCGTTCCGTATTACCCTCCTGAACCCACCGATTCCATATTCTGCTAACAGTCATTGGATCTCGACCAACGCGAGCAGCAATGTCGCGATACGGTAAACCGCAATCGCGATAGGCAATAATGCGACCTTTTTTCAAAGTCGGAAACCTGATGGTACGTATTTCTCCTCCTACCGCAAGGCATCAGAACAACTGAAAGGTCTCTGTTAATTTCTTAAATCTGTTGCCATTTACGGCATAAATTGCTCTTCTAAATTTATTGTTGTGTTTCTGACTATCTGGGAGGAGACTGAGCAGTGAAATGTGTTACTTTTACACATAAACAAGAACGTTCTGTCACACTATTACACTTTAAAACACAGTTTATATGTAATTCATGTCACACAGTCTCATACGGAACCTACATCCGCCTTCTTTTATATACTGTATATGATAAGATACTGTCATCCCCCTTCCCTTCTGTGTGAGAGGATGAATGAGCAAATGTATTTCTTGTTGCATGCTGGATGGTAGCAGACAAGTCTGTCTGCTAGTGAACAGTAGGACCAACGTCGGAACAGGTAGCTATGCTTTCTAGAAGCAAAGAGGTTTCTATCCTTAGTATGGTCCTGTCCGTCCCTTGTCATGTTGGTATGGGAAGCTGCCTCTCTGGTCACTTCCGTTTTGTATACGGAAGCACCCTTGGTAGGAGCTCAGGTCAGTCTGTTCGCGGCGAGCGTCTGAAGTGGTAAGATCTCCGGCTAAGCGCGTGTCTGCTAAGTCCGCAGGATAGTGGATTTCTTTAGTTCAGCCTAACTGAAAATTTAATCACCTTAATTTTAGGTTTAGCTCTAAAATATCTAATGTTATCTTAAATTGCAACGCAGTGCTTTTCGAGTGTGAACTTCAGAATATATTCCAGTAGTTGCTTTGTCACTACTTTGTAAGTAAAGTGGAGCCACGTGTTGATCAGTAACTCTAAGATAATCAATCTTAAATGCGAATGTTCATGAGATTATAACGTCTCGTGTCAACAATATTTTTTTAATATAGCAACTTTTCTTTATGTTCAACCCACGTGGGGTGTACTTTGTGAGACCAGTACCACGTGCTTATACAGTTGTTTGACGCATCAGGTTAATAGTAAGACGATAGTAACGAGTTCAAGGTTTTTCTTTTGTAAATTGCTTTTCGATCTAATTTATTTTAATTATCAGAATTAATGTGGAGTTACACTCTTTGTGTAAACCAAGTTGACCACGTGAAGCATGTGGTGTAATCATCAAAGTAGCCCTTAGCTATTGTTTTCGGGAAGATTTCACAGAGAGTTAGTATGAATTTAGTATACCAGTGTGTGGTAATTACGTGACGGACAGGATTGCGCTACTAACGTAACTTCTTTGGGTGAAAATTGAATCAGTTGGTTGTGGTTAATTTCCTCTTGCATATGTTTCAACCTTCTTCGTGTGTTATTTTATGAATGCAGTGTTGTATGCAGTCTCCCAATCTAGGCTCCATATTTGATGTGTTCCGTAAGATCACAATCTCACATTTTCACAATCATAAATAAGGCACCAGTTTAGTTATGAATAAATTTTAATATGCTGAAATTTCAATGATCAATGTTAAAATAAATTTCCAAATATAAACTGATTTATTTCTTTTTATTTAAATTCTCATATATATCGGTTGTCGTATTACTATTAAAAGATTATAATTATTGTTAGTCTGGTTGGGAATTTGGTAAGCTAGACTGGATACCTAGTGAAACAGTTGCTCAGTAATGCAAGGTTAACTTCCCCAGATAGCTCACAGCTTTATCCCACTTTTATGGTCATGAATAGCAGCACCGGTTGCAGAACAAATTAAAGCATCAACGTTTCACCAGGTAACGCCAGTCAACTGCTGTTTGTGTATGAGAAATTGGTTTGAAACTTTCCTCATGTCAGCACGTTGTAGATGTCGCCACCGGCGCCAACCTTGTATGATTGCTCTGAAAAGCTAATCATTTGCAAATCACAGCATCTTCTTCCTGTCGGTTAAATTTCTCGTCTGTAGCACGTCATATTCGTGGTGTAGCAATTTTAATGGCTAGTATTGTATGTGTTGATGTGGAAACACAGATATCAAAATTCAAAGGAAAGGATATTACATAGAAAACGCTTCGCATGAGACAGTTTAACCAGGCACCGAATCCGATGACTCTTCCCTGCGTTGGAAGGTTTCAGCCTGCAGCTAACAGTGTCCAGTAACAAGAGTCATACGACACGCGACGTCACCGCCCCCTTATGAAGGTGTTGCGAGTGATGCAGGAGCGAGGCCGTAGAGTGGCCATGCCTCACCTGGGTGACACCTACAGCCGTCAGCGCGTGTTCTGCACGCGCCACGCCGCGCAGTCAAGTGCCACTCCACGTGGCCATCAGGCACGCCGTTGCCGTTGCCGACACCGTCCTACAGTATAACACACGGCGCGCGACATGCCTGCCGCTCTTCACCTCATGGCCACTAATGTTTCGTCGTCCGCCACTACCGCATACTCTTCTTTCTAATCGATCACTCTGAAAGATAATTTTCAACATTAAACGTTCCTTTCTTCGTCGCTTTGTGGAACAGCTCCACAGTTACGATGAAAACCACAAGCTGTTAATGTTTCACAGTGTTTATTTATCTTGTTTGCAGGATTTCAGATTTTTATTATAGTTGTCTTCACTTGAGGCAGATCACCATCCTAGTCTATCCATTGCCGGCCGTTTTGGCCGAGCGGTTCTAGGAGCTACAGTCTGGAACCGCGCGACCGCTACGGTTGCAGGTTCGAATCCTGCCTCGGGCATGGATGTGTGTGATGACCTTAGGTTTCTTAGGTTTAATTAGTTCTAAGTTCTAGGGGACTGATGACCTCAGAAGTCCCATAGTGCTCAGAGCCAGAGCCAGTATCTCCATTGCAAGCTTTATCAAATCTGCGTAGTCACTGCAACCTGTACCAGTCTGAACTCTCTTACTGTAGTCGAGTTTTGGTTTGCCTCCACAATTTTTACCCCCTTCCCCTCCCATCTGTCACCAAATTGACGATGCCTTGAGGCAGCAGGACACGTCCTATGAACCGCGCAGTTATTTTAATCAAGTTGTTCCGCAAACTTCTTTTTCCCCAGTCCATTTCAGTACTTTTATTAGTCTTCTGATCTTTCGGTTGAAAGAAAGCGGAATTACATTTACACTTACATTTACACTCCGCAAGCCACCCAACGGTGTGTGGCGGACGGCGCTTTACATGCGATTTTCTTTACCCCTCTTTCTTGTTCCAGTCACGTATCGTTCGCGGGAAGAACGACTGTCTGAAAGCCTCCGTGCGCTCTCGAATCTCTCTAATTTTACATTCGTTATCTCCTCGGGAGGTATAAGTAGAGGGAAGCAATATATTCGATACCTCATCCAGAAACACACCCTCTCGAAACCTGGACAGCAAGCTACACCGCGATGCAGAGTGCCTCTCTTGCAGAGACTGCCACTTGAGTTTGCTAAACACCTCCGTAACGATTTCACGCTTACCAAGTAACCCTGTGACGAAACGCGCCGCTCTTCTTTGGATCTTCTCTATCTCCTCTGTCAACCCGACCTGGTACGGAGTCCACACTGATGAGCAATACTCAAGTATAGGCCGAACAAGTGTTTTGTAAGCCACCTCCTTTGGTCTTGGACTATATTTTCCAACGACTCTCCCAATGAATCTCAACCTGGCACCCGCCTTCCCAACAATTAATTTTAAATGATCATTCCACTTCAAATCGTTCCGCACGCATACTTCCAGATATTTTAGAGAAGTAACTGCAACCAGTGTTTGTTCCGCTATCATGTAATCATACAATAAAGGATCCTTCTTTCTATCTTTCGCAATACACTACATTTGTCTACGTTAAGGGCCAGTTGCCACTCCCTGCACCAATTGACTATCCGGTGCACATCTTCCTGCATTTCGCTGCAATTTTCTAATGCTGCAGCTTCTCTGTATAGTACAGCATCATCCGTGAATTGCCGCATGAAACTTCCGACACTATCACTAGGTCACATATATATATATATATATATATATATATATATATATATATATATATATATATATATATATATATAGTACAGCATCATCCGTGAATTGCCGCATGAAACTTCCGACACTATCACTAGGTCACATATATATATTTTGTGAAAAGACATGGTCCCATAACACTTCCCTGTGGCACGCCAGAGGTTACTTTAACGTCTGTAGACGTCTCTCCATTGAGAACAACATGCTGTGTTCTGTGGGACATTGTGGTATATCCCACATCTTCCCCTACAGTTTTATGAACTTCCGATGGATGGCGGCACCATACGAGCGTTCAAAGTGGCTTCTGTAAAGAAGGTGCGTTCCAAGCACAGGGCTGTCATTGAGTTTCTTCTGGTGGGAACCAAAGTATCTTAGATATCCATAGCCGCTTACAGAATGTCTACGGAGACCTACCAGAGAATAAAAATACGGTGACTCGTTGGACGATGCGTCTGCCATCATCGCAACAAGGTGGCGCAAACCTGTCCCATCTCGCAGACGCCGGCCGCACACAGCTCTGACTCCAGCGAAGTCGGAAAGTGTGGACACTCTCATTTGAGGAGGTGACAATCAGATACCTTGCTGCACAACTGGACTACTTTGATAGTAGTGCTGACACACTTGTCGAACAGTTGGGGTAGTGAAAGGTATGTACTCAACGGATTCCTCGCTGCCCAACAGCAAGAGCGTAAAGAGCAACGAAGGACCAGCTGTGCTAAATTGCTTTCGAGGCTGATCGTCACAGTTTTTTGTCGAACGTTGTCACAGGCGATGTAACATGCATTCACCACATCGAAGCGGAGGCAAAATGGCAATCCATGGAGTTACGTCTTCTTGGACTCTGAAGGGCTAATTCTGTTTGATGTCGTCCCTTATAATGCAACAACTAGCTCGGAAGAGCACTGTGCTAAGTCATAAAACGGAAGGAACGATTTCAGCATCTTTGTCGCCACAAAAATGCATACGAACTTTTCCTTCTCCACTACAAGACAAGTTAGCACACACGAGAGGAGCTCTCAAAATTTCATTGGACTGTTCAGCCTCGCCGGCCGTAATGACCGAGCGGTTCTAGGCGCTACAGTCTGGAACCGCGCGACCGTTACGGTCGCACGTTCGAATCCTGCCTCGGGCATGGATGTGTGTGATGTCCTTAGCTTAGTTAGGTTTAAGTGGTTCCAAGTTCTAGGGCACTGATGACGTCAGCAGTTAAGTCCCATAGTGCTCAGAGTCATTTTTTTCTCTTCACCCTATGATAGGGAAGCTCCGCCCATGCGGACATACAAGCCCTCCCAATAAGATGGAGTATGGCCGTCGCAGTGAACGGAAGATTATGTTGAAAAATAGTATTCGGTAGCCAAGTGAGTGAGGAATAATATGGTGTATTGTAATTCTGAATAAAATCAACTTGCTTTCAGAAGAAAATGTGTTGCATGACTTATTGAACGCCCTCGTAATTTCAGCTTGAAAGGAATAGCTGTCATAAACCTAAAAGTTGGTTCGAACATCAGGTTAACTTGCTAGCCATGGCCCTGTTAGAAGTGCTGTGCTGTCACCTTTTCCGACATCTGAATTGAAATACCTCGTCAGTTATACGGAACCTTAACGCACGTTCCAAACCGCGAGGTACTCGGCACTCTTCGGACTAAGAAAAATACCCATATGTAAAACAAACGACAAGCGACATATAAAATTTTAGGACTGATCAGTGATCGAATTCCACACCTGGCACTGAACCACTGGGCAACCAAGACACATTATTTTCGGTTTATGAGGCGAAAAGATGACTGTTGTCGTCAGACATAATAGGATGACCTGTTCTAAAAGAGAGAAAAAATGGATAGTAAATTGGTAGCACTAAGTACCAGCATTTTACTATCCCCATTTTAGTAATGCTAAGAACTAGCATTTCACTACCCCCGATTTGAGTGACCTTCTGCTGAAATATACGAAGGCGATACAAATTAAAACTTCAAAAGCGAAATAAAATTGGTAAAAGTGTTATTACCGATCTGACAGTTGATATGAGTTATATTTGTGTTTCGACAAATGATCAAGAGATAGCAAACGGTTGTTGCTTCACGGAAGAGGAAGCAGTGACAGTGCAAAGATGGTCGTCCCAATGTCGACTGGCACTTCTTTGGACCCACGATCTGTGATACGTTTTTTGGGTAGTGAAGATGTTAAACCTGTGCAAATGCATCGCAGGACGTAAGGGCGGTATAGTGATTAACGTGTGTCCCCACAGCAAGAAAGTCTAAAAGAGGCGTGACCGCTGAAGAAGACGCTCGCTTCCCGGGCCAGGTACACCGCATACTGATGAACGAAAACATTGTCGCAGTGAATATTAGTGTTTATACCGCAAACAACATTGTCCATGATGGGCTACGATTCAGAGAAGATGGATGCAACGTCAGTTGACTGCTGAACTGAGAGATCGTTGCGTCGAAGCCTTTGAGGAACTACTGAGTCGTTTTCAGGTAGGTTAATGGATTTAAGGACAGAATTAGTATACTAATTGAAATCTGTGTGCACTATCACCATCTCAAAATGAAAAGATCGAGGAAATAATGGCTACACAACTCTTCGCGAAATGAAAGGGAAAGGAGAAAATAAAACAGCGCACTCAACCATCGGCGGAAATAGTCACATTCACCTCTATTACCATGTAAGAGAGAAAATTTGAAGCATAACGTGGAAATGGGATTAATAGTGGCCAGTAACTGATTCTCAAATCTGCAACATAATCACCTTGGTCTTGCAGTCAGGAATACATGACACGGTATTTTCATTGCTGTTGTTTTGCTGAACGAGTCATTGCTCACCGCCATAACGCCCGTTTAACCCTAGTACAAATTCAAGATAAGAAATTTCAATGTCTGCAATACCCCACCTTTCGTACCAGACCTCGCCCTATGTGACTTTCATGTGGTCTTACGTCTCACAAAAGCGCTGCGAGACATACACCTCAGTCGTGGTGAACAGGGGAAAACAGTTGTGAACGAGTTACTGCATTCACAATCAAAATAATTCTTCTCATACGGTATCAATACATTTCTTAAGAGTGCAATACGCATCACGGGGACTGCATCGAAAAATGGTTCGTCTATACTTTTTAGGGTTCCGTAGCTCAACGGTAAAAACGGAATCCTAATAGGCTCACTTGGCAGTCTGTCAGTCTTTCTGACTGTGAAAAACCTTTTTTCTCGGGAACGGATAGAGGTATCAAGTTAAAATTTGTCACATAATAAGGCCTATTGTTCCTTGGCGCAATGAAAAATTGAAGCTTGTAAGTCAGTGCATTCAAAAGATACAACCATTTTATCACATATTTTGATAATCGCAAACTCAGTCATCAAAATATATAGGGTACTTTCCGCTGGCCTAGAATCATGAAATTTTGTAAGAAAGAAGGTTTCACAGTAAAACAAAAGGGAAAAAATTTAAAAAATGTAAATTTTTAATCATAGCACACAAAATTTTTTGTCATTTCTTATCACACTGACAACCCTTCCATATGTCAAGATCTCTCCTTCTCAGGAACTGTTTGACGTATCCAGTTGACATTTTGATACATTGAGAGGTCTGTGGTCCCTTGGCGATAGAATAAACGTTAGCTCCTGAGTCACTGCAGTCAAAAGGTACGGTCACTTATGCTGCATGTTTTGGTAGTAGAAAAATCGCTCTTCAAAATCTGTAGCATACTTCCTGTTGACCTACTGTCACGAAATTTGGTAAGAAGTAAGGCTTCACAGAACAAGTAAAGATAACAATCAGAAAGTTGCTAATCTGTAATTTTATCACACGAAATAAATATTTCTTCAAACTTGAAATTGAAACAACCAGTAGTCCTGCATTCAGGCTGACTGGGTCGCCCGGTAAAATTCAGACATCATGCAACGAATGACTTTATTGTTCATATGACCCGTTTCGGAATTTATCCGTCATTAGACATCCAGATTCCTTCCTGGATACAAGATGATGAATAAATTTCGAAACGTTTTATGTGAATAGCAAATTCATTCCTTGGTCTTTTAACTCTCCACCTGATTATTACACCAAAGAGCCAAAGAGACTGGTACACCTGCCTAGTACCGTGTAGTGCTCCCGTGACCACGCATAAGTGCCGCAACACGACGTGTGGCATGGACTCGACTAGTGTCTGAAGTAGTGCTGGAGGAAACTGACACCACGAATCCTGCAGGACTGCCAATATATCCGTAAAAGTACAAGGGGGGGATCTCTTCAGAACAGCACGTTGCAAGGCATCACAGATATGTTCAGTAATGTTCACGTCTAGGGAGTTTGGTACCAGCGGAACTGTTTCACTCAGAAGAGTGTTCCCTGAGTCACTCTGTAGCAATTTTGCACGTGTGAGGCGTCGCATTATGCTACTGGAATTGACCAAGTCTGTGGAATTGCACAGACAGGATGCTTACGCACATGTCAACTGTCAGGCTTGTTTCTAGACGTCTTAGTGGTCCCATATCACTCCAATTGCACATCCCCCCCCCCCTCCTACCATTGCAGAGCCTCCATCATCTTGAACAGTGCCCTCCTGACATGCAGGGTCCACAGATTAACGAGGTTGTCTCAATATCCATACACGTCCATCCGTTTGAAACGAGACTAGTCCGACGAGGTAACATGTTTCCAGCCAATCGGTGTTGAACGGGCCCAGACAAGGCATAAACGTCGATAACAGGGTAAAATGGTTCATATTCTCGACTTCGGTCGGCCGGTGTGGCCGAGCGGTTCTAGGCGCCTCAAATGGCTCTGAGCACTATGGGACTTAACATCTATGGTCATCAGTCCCCATCTAGGCGCCTCAATCTGGAACCGCGCGACCGCTACGGTCGCAGGTTCGAATCCTGCCTCGGGCATGGATGTGCCTGATGTCCTTAGGTTAGTTAGGTTTGAGTAGTTCTAAGTTGTAGGGGACTGATGATCTCAGATGTTAAGTCCCATAGTGCTCAGAGCCATTTGAACCATTTGAACCTCAGTGTCAGTTCTGCCATATCACCGCGTCTACATTGTAAATTTCATTCGAATTACTCCTGTATACTAATAAAAAGCTTTGAATGTAATACCTACCGAAACTAAGGAATGCAAATCCAGTATTTTATGCGCTGCACCTCCTCACTTTTTTGATCCTCCCAAATACGAGGTCAGTGATTTAAGAAGTACTCCATGTACCTGAGTGTCATTAGCTATTGGAATCCCGAATGTCTGGTAAGAAAAACAATCGATAATGTAATACTTTTGGAAAAAAATTCGCGCATAGTAAAACAAGAAGGCTTCGGTTAATAGATCTCTAATAAGTTACCGAGGCCAGCGACGAACCGAGAAATTCTTCGGCAAGAGTCGTCGAACGATAAAGCAATGCAGCGATTGATATTCATGGAGGCATAAATTGAGGCGCGGGATTGAAACGTTTCACGCCTGGTGTGGCCGATTAGTTCTCATTGGGCACGGCTGAAGGCATGGCGAACACGACCGACTGGCTTGACGGGCGTGTTCTCCCACAATCTCGTCCGTCCTCTGATCGTGGGAGTCTGTGGGCAGTGCGAGGGCGTCGTTCGCTGGCGTCCCCAGCCGTTAACTGTGCATCCAACCGCCTGTCGCGACACTGACAAATCGTATAAATGTGGCCTCTACTAAGTCGTCTTGATGGGAGGTACTCAATTTTAATAATTCGTTCTGCCTTATCCATTACACTACTACGCACTACTGCCTCCGTACCCGAATTGTGGTATAAACACCATAATCAGAAGGTATTTGTAGCGAGTACGCACGAGCAAAATTGCTCAGAATCTTAAATGACCGTGAATACTGTAGTAAAAGGAGCAGGAAATGAAATGATACTGAGATTTCCCAATTTCTCGAACGAGTTTCTGCATTTGACTTAGCGTGCTTGTCTGTGTATCATTTTTGAGGATTTACTGAGTGGAAGGGAAGAGTCTCAGATACATATCAAACTGGCCTGTAAGTACTTTTATTGGTCAAAATCATTAGAAATAATGGTAGCACGTAAAACATATTGTTCTTAACGCTTTCCACGTTTTTAATTTATCATTATTGACTTGTTTATTTCACCTGCGTGGAAGAACTGTACAGCTTAAGGCTGAGCAGCTGATACACATACTTGAAGAGGAAAAAGATCATTTTCATATCTTTGCGCAAGAGGAATCTTAGGTATATTAGATTTTCTTAATGTAAAAAATAAGAGTTAGCTTCACTATATTATCGGTATTCTACCCACGCACACGAGAACGCCCCTCAAGAAAATCATAGCCTGCTTTCAATAATTACTATTTTTTCGAAGAGAGAGTAGTTAATACTTGTTAAATAGTTTATTATTTTGATTCATTTAATTATAATAGCTGTAATTTACAATTTTTTGAATGTGAAACGGGACACTTTCGTACCTGAACTTACCGGATTTGCAAGGCAGGCATACATGAAATCTCGGCGATTCGTGGCATGTAGTTCTAATACTGTGGTTAAGCTAACCCTAGTGAAGATAGGGGGAATATTGCCTGGAAAGGATGATGGAAGCGTTACAGAACAAGGGAAATCGTAATCACAAGACTTTCGGCATACAGCTGTGTCCGACATACAAAAGTTTCCAAACAGAAGATACATGCTGAAGAAAAAGCAAGAAGACCGGAAAAATCAATTCCACAGCAGCAAAATTAATAGCCCTTTTCTGCTTAAAACTCAGCTTACACATATCTGAATAATAAAACGTAAGAAACTGTGTGCCTTCATTGGCAACATGATACTTTCACTAGGAAAAGAATTTTAAGTGGACTGATTTTGAAAATCAGTGAGATGGGTAACATGTGACCAGCGAAACTAACTAGGTACCTAGGATTTTCAAAAGTAAATTGTTTGTGGAAGGATCAGGATCGTAAATGCGAAAAAATGAACGAAAAATGAATACCAAACATATTTCTTCTTATGACCACAAAAAATACGAAGTACTACACATAAATTTACAAGATAAAACTAAAACATACCTATGACGTACCCTTTTTTTTCACCTCGTGAAGTTTGCTGGGACATATACCTCTCACGGCAAATACAACTGACGTACAAACCAGTGGGAATACTACTGACTGTAGTGATGTTTCAAAACGATGCCTGTAACACACAAGGAAACACAGTTTGTCGTTTCAGACATTCTTTGAAGATGCTAATATGAGTAGATTTTTGTAAAACAGCAGCAGTTTGTCAGCTATGAACACGCAGCATCCCACATGAGCACTCATGTCCTTTAAATATCCACAAGACGGCAGCTGGTATTTTTCTCCATGTTCTGGAAGCTCCTCGATACATGGGAGCACCAATGAGATATGGGATATAGACGTCCCACAGCTCAAAACTGTATATTACCTTAATCAGATATACACTACTATCCATTAAAATTGCTACACCACGAAGATGACGTGCTACAGACGCGAAATTTAAGCAACAGGAAGAATATGCTGTGATTTGCAAATGATTAGCTTTTCAGAGCATTCACACAATGTTGGCACCGGTGGCGACATCTACAACGTGCTGACATGAGGAAAGTTTACAACCGATTTCTCATACACAAACAGCAGTTGCAGGCGTTGCCTGGTGAAACGTTGTTGTGATGCCTCCTGTAAGGAGGAGAAATGCGTACCATCACGTTTCCGACTTTGATAAATGGATTGTAGTCTATCGCGATTGCGGTTTATCGTATCGCGACATTGTTGCTCGCGTTGGTCGAGATACAATGACTGTAAGCACAATATAGAATCATCCATGGGTTCAGGAGGGTAATACGGAACGCCGTGCTGGATCACAACGTCCTCGTGTCACTAGCATTCGAGATGACAGGCATCTTATCCGCATGGCTGTAACGGATCGTGCAGCCACGTCTCGATCCCTGAGTCAACAGATGGGGTCGTTTGCAAGACGACAACCATCTGCACGAACAGTTCGACGACGTTTGCAGCAGCTTGGACTATCAGCTCGAAGACCATGGCTGCGGTTACACTTGACCTTGACGCAACATCACAAAATTAGCGCCTGCGATGGTGTACTCAACGACGAACCTGGGCACACGAATGGCAAAACGACATTTTTTCGGATGAATCCAGGTTCTGTTTACATAATCATTAAGGTCGCATCCGTGTTAGGCGACATCGCGGTGAACGCACATTGGAAGCGTGTATTCGTCATCACCATACTGGCGCATCACCCGGCGTGATGTTATGGGGTGCCATTGGTTACACGTCTCGGTCACCTCTTGTTCGCATTGACGGCACTTTTTAACAGCGGACGTCACATTTCAGATGTGTTACGACCCGTGGCTCTACCCTTCATTCGATTCCTGCGAAACCCTACATTTCAGCAGGATAATACACGACTGTATGTTGCAAGCCCCCCCCCCCCCCCCCCCCATGAACCATGGACCTTGCCGTTGGTGGGGGGGCTTGCGTGCCTCAGCGATACAGATGGCCGTACCGTAGGTGCAACCACAACGGAGGGGTATCTGTTGAGAGGCCAGACAAACATGTGGTTCCTGAAGAGGGGCAGCAGCCTTTTCAGTAGTTGCAAGGGCAACAGTCTGGATGATTGACTGATCTGGCCTTTGCAACATTAACCAAAACGGCCTTGCCATGCTGGTACTGCAAACGGCTGAAAGCAAGGGGAAACTACAGCCGCAATTTTTCCCGAGGACATGCAGCTTTACTGTATGATTAAATGATGATGACGTTCTCTTGGGTAAAATATTCCGAAGGTAAAATAATCCGCCATTCGGATCTCTGGGCGGGGACTACTCAGGAGGACGTCGTTATCAGGAGAAAGAAAACTGGCGTTCTACGGATCGGAGGCCGGAATGTCAGATCCCTTAATCGGGCAGGTAGGTTAGAAAATTTAAAAAGGGAAATGGATAGGTTAAAGGTAGATATAGTGGGAATTAGTGAAGTTTGGTAGCAGGAGGAACAAGACTTTTGGTCAGGTGAATACAGGGTTATAAATACAAAATCAAATAGGGGTAATGCAGGAGTAGGTTTAATAATGAATAAAAAAAAATAGGAGTGCGGGTAAGCTACTACAAACAGCATAGTGAACGCATTATTGTGGCCAAGATAGACACAAAGCCCATGCCTACTACAGTAGAACAAGTTTATATGCCAACTAGCTCTGCAGATGATGAAGAAATTGATGAAATGTATGATGAGATAAAAGAAATTATTCAGGTAGTGAAGGGAGACGAAAATTTAATAGTCATGGGTGACTGGAATTCGTCAGTAGGTGATTATGGATTGGGGCTAAGAAATGAAAGAGGAAGCCGTCTGGTCGAATTTTGCACAGAGCATAACTTAATCATAGCTAACACTTGGTTCAAGAATCATAAAAGAAGGTTGTATACATGGAAGAATCCTGGAGATACTAAAAGGTATCAGATAGATTATATAATGGTAAGACAGAGATTTATGAATCAGGTTTTAAATTGTAGGACATTTCCAGGGGCAGATGTGGACTCTGACCACAATCTACTGGTTATGACCTGTAGGTTAAAACTGAAGAAACTGCAAAAAGGTGGGAATTTAAGGACATGGGATCTGGATAAGCTGAAAGAACCAGAGGTTGTACAGAGTTTCAAGGTGAGCATAAGGGAACAATTGACAGCAATGGGGGAAAGAAACACAGTAGAAGAAGAATGGGTAGCTCTGAGGGATGAAGTAGTGAAGGCAGCAGAGGATAAAGTAGGTAAAAAGACGAGGGCTGCTAGAAATCCTTGGGTAACAGAAGAAATATTGAATTTAATTGATGAAAGGAGAAAATATAAAAAAGCAGTAAATGAAGCAGGCAAAAAGGAATACAAACGTCTCAAAAATGAGATCGACAGGAAGTGAAAAATGGCTAAGCAGGGATGGCTAGAGGACAAATGTAAGGATGTAGAAGCTTATCTCACTAGGGGTCCGATAGACACTGCCTACAGGAAAATTAAAGAGACCTTTGGAGAGAAGAGAACCACGCGTATGAATATCAAGATCTCAGATGGCAACCCAGTTCTAAGCAAAGAAGGGAAGGCAGAAAGGTGGAAGGAGTATATAGAAGGTTTATACAAGGGCGATGTACTTGAGGACAATATTATGGAAATGAAAGAGGATGTAGATGAAGACGAAATGGGAGGTAAGATACTGCGTGAAGAGTTTGACAGAGCACTGAAAGACCTAAGTCGAAACAAGGCCCCCGGAGTAGACAACATTCCATTAGAACTACTGACGGCCTTGGGAGAGCCAGTCATGACAAAACTCTACCAGCTGGTGAGCAAGATGTGTGGGGCACGCGAAATTCCCCCAGACTTCAAGAAGAATATAATAATAATAATTCCAATCCCAAAGAAAGCAGGTGCTGACAGATGTGAAAATTATCGAACTATCAGTTTAATAAGTCACAGCTGCAAAATACTAACGTGAATTCTTTACAGACGAATGGAAAAACTGGTAGATGCGGACCTCGGGGAGGAATCCTTAGAAATGTTGGAACACGTGAGGCAATACTGACCTTACGACTTATCTTAGAAGAAAGATTAAGGAAAGTCAAACCTACGTTTCTAGCATTTGTAGACTTAGAGAAAGCTTTTGACAATGTTGACTGGAATACTCTCTTTCAAATTCTGAAGGTGGCAGGAGTAAAATACAGGAAGCGAAAGGCTATTTACAATTTGTACAGAAACCAGATGGCCGTCATAAAAGTCGAGGGGCATGAAAGGGAAGCAGTGGTTGGGAAAGGAGTGAGACAGGGTTGTAGCCTCTCCCCGATGTTATTCAATCTGTATATTGAGCAACCAGTAAAGGAAACAAAAGAAAAATTTGGAGTAGGTATTAAAATTCATGGAGAAGAAGTAAAAACTTTGAGGTTCGCCGATGACATTGTAATTCTGTCAGAGACGGCAAAGGACTTGGAAGAGCAGTTGAACGGATGGACAGTGTCTTGAAAAGAGGATATAAGATGAAAATCAACAAAAGAAAAACGAGGATAATGGAATGAATTCAAATTAAATCGGGTGATGCTGAGGGAATTAGATTAGTAAGTTAGACACTTGAAGTAGTAAAGGAGTTTTGCTATTTAGGAAGTAAAATAACTGATGATGGTCGATGTAGAGAGGATATAAAATGTAGACTGGCAATGGCAAGGAAAGCGTTTCTGAAGAAGAGAAATTTGTTAACATCTAATATAGATTTATGTATCAGGAAGTCGTTTCTGAAAGTATTTGTTTGGAGTGTAGCCATGTATGGAAGTGAAACATTGACGATAACTAGTTTGGACAAGAAGAGAATAGAAGCTTTCGAAATGGGCTGCTACAGAACAATGCTGAAGATTAGATGGGTAGATCACGTAACTAATGAGGAGGTATTGAATAGGATTGGGGAGAAGAGAAGTTTGTGGCACAACTTGACTAGAAGAAGGGATCGGTTGGTAGGACATGTTTTGAGGCATCAAGGGATCACCAATTTAGCATTGGAGGACAGCGTGGAGGGTAAAAATCGTAGAGGGAGACCAAGAGATGAATACACTAAGCAGATTCAGAAGGATGTAGGTTGCAGTAGGTACTGGGAGATGAAGCAGCTTGCACAGGATAGAGTAGCATGGAGAGCTGCATCAAACCAGTCTCAGGACTGAAGACAACAACAACAAACATGTTGCAAGTCTTTTACGGGCCTTTCGGGATACAGAAAATGTTCGACTGCTGCCTAGCCAGAACATTCTCGAGATCTCTCACCAAATGAAAACGTCTGGTCAATGGTAGCCGAGCAACTGGCTCGTCACAGTACGCCAGTCACTACTCTTCATGAACTGTGGTATCGTGTTGAAGCTGCATGGGCAGCTGTACCTGTACACGCCATCCAAACTCTGTTAGACTCAATGTTCAGGCGTATCAAGGCGGTTAATACGGCCATAGGTGGTTGTTCTGGGTACTGATGTCTCAGGAACTATGCACCCAAATTGCTTGAAAATGTAATCACGTGTCAATTCTAGTATAATATATCTGTACAATGAATACCCGTTTATCGTCTGCATTTCTTCTTGCTGTAGCAATTTTAATGGCCACTAGTGTACTTGTCCCATCGACCATGAAAGTGTTAATAGTAGATTGGGTACCTCTAAGTGGTTCAAGAGCTCTATTGGTAGTTGATCTCATTCAGAAAAGATATTGCGTGGAGCTATGGTCGGGCTGCAGTTCATCGCACCATGTATACATACATGATCCTTCAGAAGTCACTTCATGAGATCTGGTTATAGGAAATATCTCCAGCTGTGAGAATTGTATCTAAGAAAGCAACATTCTCTCCTCAGTTGCCTTTAACCAAAGCTTCTCTAATTTTTATGGATAGCCCTCTGGGCCTGGTGTTTCCAGCACACTCGTTGAAACGGTTTGAAACAGGAACCAGTTGCAGAGTTTCATTTGCAGCTGGACATGCTATGTCTTTCTTGTAAGATCAGTCAGCACTGAGGATTCTGTTTTTCTCCTTTGCTTTGTAACATCGAGGATCTATAAAGATGGGCTCAATGGACGGCAAGCCAACTCCAAAGGAAAGCTAAAAATTCGCATAATAGCCTTAAGCTTCAGCCTGCGAGTAAATGGTCAGGTGGCCCTTGTACCTGTCTACTACCCAAACACCTGGTTAACATCAAAGAAATCCTGAGTATGTAACTGTGGGCTAAGTGAAGACTATTCCACGCTGTCTCATTGTCAACAAAATACGGTGTCATGGAGTATGAGTTCAGGCTTTTGACTGGACTGAGGACTTATTAGTGACAAGATTCCTATCGGGAAGAAATAGTGTAATGTGAAAATACCTATGGACGTACCGTAAAGAACTGTTACAATACGATTACTCTTCCCCAGACACATAAGCCATCTGGAGGATACCATCGGGTTCTTCGAGGATAATGATGAAAGAAGCCGAAAAGACAGGAAACTGTGTCGAGAAATAAGAAGCCCAGTAGACGCACGGTACAAGAACTGGTAATTAAATCTCCACATAAGCAAATATAACGTACTGCTCATAAACAGAAGAAGAGACCCATTATTGTTTGAATGAACGTTTGCCGATCGACCATGCGAAACTGTCGCGACCAGAAAATAACAAGCAGTATGTATGTGGAGTGATTTAAAGTGCAGCGACTGCATTGGACTAGTTGCAGCTGCAAGTGCCAGACTGAAATTTTTGGTAGAAGTCTAATGAAATTTAATTAATCCGTGATTGAGTCAAATTACAAAACGCTCTTTCACGTGTTTTGTTAATCATCTGTCAGAGTCTTTTACCAGACTTGATTAATATCTAAATACGAGCAAAAAATGGTTCAAATTGCTCTAAGCACTATGGGACATCAGTCCTCTAGACTTGGAACTACTTAAACCTAACTAACGTAAGGACATCAAACACATACATGCCCGAGGCACGTTTCGAACCTGCAACCGTAGCAGCAGCGCGGTTCCGGACTGAAGCGCCTAGAACCACTCGGTCACAGAGACCGGCTAAATACGAGCAAGGTGTTTTATCACAGGTTCATTGAAAAATGGCTCTGAGCACTATGGGACTTAAGATCTGTGGTCTTCAGTCCCCTAGAACTTAGAATTACTTAAACCTAACTAACCTAAGGACATCACACACATCCATGCCCGAGGCAGGATTCGAACCTGCGACCGTAGCAGTCACGCGGTTCCGGACTGTACGCCTAGAACCGCTAGACCACCGCGGCCGGCGCCAGGTTCATTCAGTAAGCGTGAGAGTGCGATGGAGATGTTCGTAAAACTCAAGTGGCATGCGTTGCAGGAAAGGAGATGTGCAGCACCAAAAGGTCCGTTGTTAAAAGTTCTAAAATGCACCAGTTACTTGTGACCGTACGACCACGAGCATCGGAATGTTGCGAATCGTAGTACATAAGTTAAATTTTTTCTACTGCTTACTTCAGTAATGATTGTCACTGTGGCGTTTGTTGTAGTAATCCTTCCTTTCATTAACAGTAAGTGCTGGAAGGAGAGTGATTTCGCACTGTACCGCTGTAAGTTGTAGCCACAAGCGTCTGTTATCCCTAGGATTGGGTAGGATGAAGGGGAGGCAGTGAGGGGTGAGGGGAGGGGCGACAGGGAAGGGCGTCTGTCTATCTTCTATTCTGATGTACAGCCGAAATATTAGAGGATGAAGTGAAATTTATGCGGCTGCAAGCTGAAATTTTATGGAACAGTTATTATTATTTAATTTTATTTTATTTAACTGACACGCAGATAGAGTGGAGAGCCTAACCGATATTGAATCCTGTCAACAGCGTACTTGTACTTGGATGCCGTAAGTTGACTGTATAGCACAGAGTGAGGTCTGATGATTCTGATGACGATATGACGATTGTGCGACTTTACTTGTGATACGCAGCACATCGCAACATTTGTCTCTAGCATTCTGACAACGTTCATGGGATTAATTCGCCTCGTGATACCGATGAACATTCTTTACGCTCCAATCCACAACTGAACACTTCAAAAACGACCTTCTAGCACAGCTACAATATTGACATAACTAGAATAAGTACCAACACGGTAATCTCCCCATCGCACCCCCCCCCCTCCTCATATTTAGTTGTAAGTTGGCACAGTGGATAGGCCTTGAAAATCTAAACACATACCAATCGAGAAAACAGGAAGAAGTTGTGTGGAACTATGAAAAAAATAAGCAAATTATACAAACTGAGTAGTCCATGCGCAAGATAGGCAACATCAAGGATAGTGTGAGCTCAGGAGCGCCGTGGTTAGCGTGAGCAGCTGCGGAACCAGACGTCCTTGGTTTAAGTCTTCCCTCGAGTGAAAAGTTTACTTTCTTTATTTTCGCAAAGTTATGATCTGTCCGTTCGTTGATTGACGTCTCTGTTCACTGTAATAAGTTTAGTGTCTGTGTTTTGCGACCGCACCGCAAGACCGTGCGATTAGTAGACGAAAGGACGTGCCTCTCCAATGGGAACCGAAAACATTTGATCGTAAGGTCATAGGTCAACCGATTCCTCCACAGGAAAACTCGTCTGATATATTCTATACGACACTGGTGACGGCATGTGCGTCACATGACAGGAATATGTTGTCGACCCACCTAACTTGTACACTTGGCGAATGGGTAAAAAGATTCTTCTACTTTCCCCGATTTAGGTTTTCTTGTGGATGTAATAACCATAAATTAAATTAAATAAATTAAAGTTTTCACTCGAGGGAAGACTTGAACCAAGGACCTCTTATTCCGCTGCTATTCACGGTAACCATGGGACCACGGCGCTCCTGCGCTCACATTATACTTGATGTTGCCTATCTAGCACATGGACTACTCAGTTTGTATATTTTGCTTATTTTTTTCATAGTTCCGCACAACTTCTTCCTATGTTCTCGATTGATCTGTGTTCAGAGTGATTCTCGTAACGTGTCACGCTAAGCATGGATAAATACGTAAGCCGCGCAACGTTCGTTATTTAAAGAATGCATGATAGCTGTAGTCTTTCAAAAAACATGGATTATGATGAATGAAATTGGGTCAAACGTTTCTGCTTCTCACTCGTGATCAGCACTTCTTTGGAAAGCAGTGATACAAAATGTTGACTGGAGAACATCTTAATTATTCCTAACACCACTTTACTCATCAGTATCTTGTTTTCTTTTATAGATTTTGATTATATGCATATGGTGATAAATTTGTTAAGCTGGCCTCACTGATTTTAATGCTACAGATTTTGTTTTTGGTTAACAATACATTGCAGACAATTAGTAACAATGTTCATAAACTACAGTGCAGTAAATGTCGAGACATTAGGACTTATGGAAAATATCTAATCTGAAGAAACCTTATCGTTGGTGTAGTTGGTAGAGAGTAACTATACCGTCTCCACTGCGTAACATGATTATTTCTACCTATTCCACCTCCACTATAAAGTGTGCGTGTCATTTATAGTAATGAGTATAGTATGTAATCACCAATTATCGGCTCTTGTGATCAGATCCTCGTATGAAAGAGTGAAAGAAAGTGAAATCAACAGAGGGTAGTGAGATCTACATCTACATACATACTCCGCAATCCACCATACGGTGCGTGTCGGAGGGTACCTCGTACTACAACTAGGATCTTCTCTCCCTGTTCCACTCCCAAAGAGAACGAGGGGAAAAATGATTGCCTATATGCCTCTGTAAGAGCCCTAATCTCTCTTATCTTTGCGGTCTTTCCTAGAAATGTAAGTTGGCGGCAGTAAAATTGTACGACAGTCAGCCTCAAATGCTGGTTCTCTAAATTGCCTCAGTAGAGATTCACGAAAAGAACGCCTCCTTTCCTCTAGAGACTCCCACCCGAGTTCCTGAAGCATGTCCGTAACACTCGCGTGATGATCAAACTTACCAGTAACAAATCTAGCAGGCCGCCTCTGAATTGCTTCTATGTCCTCCCTCAATGCGACCTGGTAGGGATCCCAATGCTTTTGATTATGATACCCCAGGCTTTATATATGCATCACATTTCTGAATAAAAATCCCTTAAGTGAAAAAAATACTAGTATGTATCACATTTTCACGAGGTTGAGATGTACAAGCTTAGCAGGAACCTAGTACTTATTTTCTTCAACGAGAATGCTGCGAGACGTCTGTCTGGATCAGGGTTATTAAACGCTCGGGAGCCAGTCAGAAGAATTTCCTATGATCAGTCGAAACTAGTTGCAACCGTCCATTAACTGCCACTCTAACACCTTTCACCCAGTTACAAACAACGAAAACTGGGAGAATACTTGCGTCGAAAGCATTTGCGTGGTTCCAACGGCTGCAGCCGTATCTCGAGCGGACCTATTATTTTCATAGGCCGACATTTCGGCCAATCAGTCCCCAAGAGCATATAGTAACCACTGTGAAAGGACATTTCCTGCTAACGCTCAGAGTACATCTGTAAAGTGCTGCTGCCTGCCGACAATTTCAGAAGTTTATTTCCCAAAGATTATTGGTGAACGCCAGCCATTCTGTGGGAAAATCGCTCGCCTTTGAAGACCAGACCACCGCCCTTTAGCCGCTTTAATGGAACTCAGGTAGTTACCTTCAGGCTGGAGTATAGCCGCAGTACGGCGGACACTGGCAAATCGGAGCTGTTTCTTGCAACAGCGGGCAGCGCTTGCCGACAGTCACGGCCGGTAAATGGTCCTTTACAATGTCCCCGAGCTATGGTACACTTAGACCTGGCGTGGAAAGGAAATTCAGCAATGACGGACAGCTTTAACAAAAGCTCACTACTACAGTCCTTTCAACCTCACTAATACGGTGATCAGCACCATTTCACTTCATTAAGGCATATTTTTCTTTTTCCTGCATAGAGAACGAGACACAAGTTTCGTTTCTTCTTTACAGACTGGCATTCATACATCTAATATGTATGCTGACGAAGTTGCCCGATACGGTATGATTTCACTAAACGTGGTGGAACAGCAGCACAACGGAGCAGTGTTAAGTTGTTCAGCCTGCGAAGCCCGCCATATCGCAGTACTTTTGCATCTAAAGGTTGTCACGTTGCACCGTGTTTTGTAACGTATGTTTTTTTTAGATTGAACAACTTTCGACACTTTGACAGTGGAGTATTTTTATAGTTCTCTGACGAGAGGTTTACAAATCGCAACATGTTTCAGAAATAAAATTTAAACAAAATGCCAACAAATGTGGCATATAAGTAAATAATTGGAGAACGCGCCAAAACCGGTTTACAGCTGTCTAAGCATGGTATTCGTGTCGAAGACCAACGTCGATGTTCACGTACCAATACTCTGTTAGCTTCTTGGTGAGCACTTGCGTGAATTGCCGACAGTCGAAATAGCTCTGCGGTTTGTTTGCAATAACAGGGAAGTGCTAAAATAATTATTACAAGCAAATAATATGCAAGATGGAAAGCAAAACGGAGGAAGAGAGGTGAAGGTAGAGCCCAAAGTCAAAGGAAGAAACTAGGCAGCGAAGGAAAGGAATACACTCCAAAAAAACAATATTTTGGTTCCAGGTAGAGAGGCTCCCAAGCACCGGGTAGACGCTGACTGCCATTTTAACTTTTATTAGAAGGCTTAGAGTTATGGTAAGTTATGTTAAACTATTTTAATGAGTTTGTTATTACTGGATCGAAATTCGTATCGACAAAAATGAGCATCTGATTATGAGGTCATAGTTAACTACTTGCATGGAATTATTTACTCCTCTAACAGAAAAGGGTTGCTTTACGTAGAAATAGAACACAAGTTTTTGGTCTAATAACATTCTTTCATGTCTTGCAATCGTGATTTTCTTCACATTAAGAAACCAAAGAGGCTTACGGTATGTGAAGTTCCAAAAATTTAGTTAGCCTCCCTCATTGTATCTACGCGCACGACACCATTCACAGTGACTGTTAAGCAAGAAAGAGATTTTTACGACTTCTAAGTCAGCTGCTGAAAAGATATGAATTCACCAATGTGCACATTTCAAAAGCACCTTGGATCAGACTGACTGTTGAACGTCTGGGGGTACTCCAACGCCAGGCAACTCTCAATCAATTTAAGAGGTAAAGAAATATTATATCTTGAACAGGAATGTGAACCCTTCTGATGTTCAACAGGTGCAGCTGGAAAGAATACACTGTGAACCAAGCTGCCTGAAAAAAAAAGAAGTGATTACTTAAGTCGTTTATTAATGATTCTGTCGACAGTTGCAGTATTTATATTAGGCGGCTAGTTTCGAACGTTACAGGTTCATTTTCTATTTGTAAAACAGGAGAATAAATAACTTTACGAGAACCTAGAGAATTGAGTGGAAATGGTTATCAAGGCTCTTGTATCGTTATTTATGTTAATGCCATTGCATACAAAACGTTTCATTTTCTGCAGATTTTTTCCCTTAAACCTATTGATGTAGAATACAAAAACACATATGACATGAAAACTGTAGAGTTTTTATGTTTGTGTCGCGATCCCCAACGTTTGTATTGCTTTTGTATAGCTGCTATACACATTTTGTTAATTATCCTATTTTTGAAACTTGACCTAGTGTTTACTTACGTGCAACAAATAGTGACTGGTAGTAGTTTCGTAAAACGCATATTTATTGATTTTCGTAAGACATTTCGTTCGGACCTGGCAAATATGTCTACTGAGTGTTTCTTCTTGACATATTAACGAAGAAATCAGTAACATTTCTCACTCTTCGTTCTTAATGAAAGTACTTCCTGTAGCCTTTGATAGTTAATCTCAAACACTGAAAGAAGGAGTTTGAAGAAAATGCTGAAAGACTTTAAATAATACATTGCAAATTATTCAGTTTTGCGTGTTCCCAATATCCCGTTGCTTCCCTCAAGAATTTCATAAGATACCTGCATTTTCAGCCGCGCCTACATTCTTAAGTGTCTTTAATTTCGAATGTTACTGAAATCGAATCGATACCATGAGCCGAGACAACGTAAGGTGTACCATGTCTGCCAATGCTTCCAGCAGCTGCCTCCTTTGCTGGATGTACTTGTTCTGTAATCGGACTGATCTAATCGTCTTGGTGAGAAGCAAATGTGAGGTGACGTAAGTCAGCAATTTTACCAATTACACGAAGAACTACATCTCTTCTGAGCGTACTATCAAGATAACACGGAACAGCATAATGAAACTTGGCAACGGATGCAATAGAAGAATCTTAAACAATAAGTCGAGTTTGGGGAGAAATGTGATATTGATCCGTGTAGCATTATTAAGCGGAGGAACAACCACACAGATACGAATCAACGAATCCACATACACAGGCAAACGCTGAGGAAGTCATCAAAAGTTAGTCGGGTATGTTTGGGTAGCACTTCAGGGAAATTAGTAATAAAACTCAAAATCAAAATTATGTATTGATGAATTTTTATCGTCGAGGCAGTTTTACTGAATCTTCATCACAGAGCAAATCGGTACAGCAGAAAGCACTACGTAAAATGGGGCCTCGTTTTAATTGTGTCAAGATTGTTAGCTTCATTGGTGTAAATTGTATAGTACGATTCCTAGAAAACAAAAATTAATCTGAGTTACACTGACTTTTAACGTACCAAGGCTTGCTCTCAGGATGAGGATTCGAGCCAGCCTTGTCAGCAACAGGAAATACAAACAAATTAGTAAGCGATATCATTGAGACACAAGTCGTTTGAGGGGTGGCTTTTCGGACGACCACGCGTGTAGTAACTTTAGAATGGATTAAAACATGTATCATGTCGATAATTTTTATTACCAGAATTTGTCTCGATGTAAATCTACCTTTCTCGTTGTAGACAGCATAATGAAATCTCACAACCTGAAATGAATATACCTGACAGACTATCTCAGGTTCGTTGTTTCTTCTTTTATTCCCGTAAATGTTAATAAGTAAGTTATCAGTAGTAGAGTGCATCTGCTTGTAATGGAACGTTTAGGGCACATCTGGTTGGACCAAACGGTCCCACCGATCCTATAAACTAGCCACGTCCCACTGCCCATGAACCAACAGCTGGTATCACTAGAACATAAAGCCCTCCCTCTAATCTACCCATCCTAACAAACCCAACTCTTTCCTCACCATGTCGGTGTCCAACCGCTCTCCACCCCTTTCTTGAACTTGGGCGCATCATCCACATCTAAACTGTTCCATCCCTTCAACACTAAATCATCCGCAGAATCATCCCCCCCCCCCCAATGCTGTCCAGCCACTGGCAGAGGATGCTTCAACCCGTCAACCCGTTGTTAGCCATCTCTCCCCCCCCCCCCCCCCCCCGCCTTGTTCAAAATAACACACAGTAGCTGTCTATATGCGTTAATATGCATCCTAATCTCTCTTACTTCATTCTGTTGGTGTCTGCGTGTCATATAGTATGGAGACTCCAGATCTGTTTAACAGTTTTGTCGAATACAGCTTTTCTAAATCTCCCCAACAGAATTTTGCGAGAATAACGTCATCTTTTTCGTAGAGATTCCCTTTTTACTTCTCTGGACGTTTCTGCGACACTTTCCTATTGGCTTTGCAGACCTGGTACTATTCCAAACACTGGAGGAGCAGTATTCTAATGGTCGTACTATCGCCTTGTACGTCATTACCGTTTCCTTTACAGAAACACTACACTTTTCTAGAATCATCCTAAAAATTCTGTATTCCATACGCTTTTCCTTCCATTGGCTTCAGGTTTTCTGGTTCTTATTTATGGCATTATCGTACAGTTATTCGCAGTTTAAGAGAGCTGCGACTCAGTGCACCAACTGTTAAATTCGTCCCAGCCATTGTCCATCTACTTTCGAACACCCAGCGCCGATGATACCTAACAGACAACTGTATCTTTCACGAACAATTTCCTACTGCGCCATCCTTACATAGGAGCTCCTTATTTCCAAATCTCACCAGATTGATTGTACTCATCCTTCAGACAAAATTCTCAAACCATCCATCATAAACAACTTAAGTCTTCACTTGAAACGTATGAGGTATTCTCGCTGTGATACCATACTATTTGAAACGTGTAATTTAAAATGTAAACTATAAACTTAGTAGCTTTTTTATGGAAGTTTCGCGTGTGAGCTCATACGTCACATACAAGTCACGTTGATCTACAGATTCACAGTTGTGCTTTGTGGTAACACGTTCCCGCGTTCCCTGAAGTTTTATTTCTGCACAGTAGTTTCACATTTCTTTCTTTCCGTTGAATGCGATCTACTCATTTCCGTTTCTTTTGAGACACAATGAGAACGGTAATTGATAGTAGTACAGAAAATCGACTATCACTGGAAACCGTCTCATTTCCACTATTCCGCAGTATTCTAAGTCAAGTAAGTACAAGAAAATTGCCAACGCAACTCTCCTCATACTCAGGCCTAGGGGGAGTAAGGCTCTCTCACTCCCACAGCATTTTATACAAATAATGAGTGATACATATGGTTAAGTTTGGTTGAAATTGCTCCAGACATCTCTGACTTACGCGTTAAAATCACCGCTTTTCACTCCACTCTAGCCGTAGCGTTACTGCGGGTATCTTAACTGTCACTGTCATTCTTTTTTATTTTTTATTTATTTAATTTTTTTTTCAGATATCGAGCGCTGTGTTTACCATGTTTGGCGGCAACTGATTAAGGCGTTACAGAGAAATGCTAATACGTACGTCACCGTCTTTGCAACGCCCCCCCCCCTCCCCCCTCCCGCAGAGGTGAAACGTCATCGGAGCTGACACTAGTCAGCCAAACGAGCCCGAAAACTATGGACTCGATTCTAATACCGGTCGTTATCGAATATTTCTTACACGTTATACCTTCTCATCCCTACCTCCAGGAATGGTATGAATATATTACTGCAAATATAAGGGACGCTCCGAAAGTAAATTGTTCGGTGTTTTTCACATGGAAACTTCATAGTAAATAAAAAAAGAAAGAAAAAATGTATACACCATGACAGCATCAACTATGAACTGCATATCTCTCACTGTTTTCCTACATAGTCACCACCGACATTAAGACATTTGTTCCATCATGCAATCAGTTTGAAGAAACTACTCAGCTAATACTCGGTACCCAGCGATGCAAGGACTTCTCGCATTGTCGGTTCTACCTCAGCAATGCTAATGATGTGACTTCCCAGGAGTGCAGCTTTCAACAGATGAAAGTCATCCTGTGCATATGCTACACCAACGACGAACCATCCGACGAGAAGTGACCTCTTCACCACACACGATCTGTAGAAGCTCATGGTTGACGGACACACGAGGCCCACGTGACCATTCATACCGGATATCAGCACACATTTCCATGGTGAGCAACTTATCAGTACACGTCCGTCTGCCATCGTGGTGTTTACTTGTATCTGAATAACCTCAGGCACGCCGGTCTGCTGCTACTTGGTTTTCTTCACGCTGAGCAACGGGTGTGGATTCATATGGCGTTTTTTTGTTCTTCTCGTTCAAAAACTGTGACGCAACTTACTTTGGGAATGTCCCTCATGGCATAGATAAATGAGTCACGTGTATATAAAATTTTGATGAAACTGGTCTACACGTTCCTTATTTATGCTTCTGTGTCATCCCTATCCTCCCTCACCTATAATTAATATAGGTTATTGTTTCTTTCTAGATAATATGTAGTATGTGTGCCAAGGTCATTTGTAATCGATGCAGTGATTTGGGTGGAGATAAGAAACATTAGTCGATATGTGTATACATACATACAATAATTTTTAATAAATATGTACCGGGTGTCTATGTATTGGTGGAAAGAGAATAGAATGTATAAGATTTGCTGATGACATGGTATTAGTGGCAGAAAGTGAACGGACAGTGAATAAGATGCTCAAAGATCTGAATGAAGCTTGTGTGGAATATGGAATGAAAATAAACACAGCAAAAACAAAGAGTACGGTCATCAGTACAAGACGCAGACTGTCCAATATTAAAATAGGACAATATACCGTTAGCCCAGTAAGTGAGTTTAAATATCTCGGAAGCACAATAACTGAAGACTTTAGATGTCACCAGGAGGTGAAAACTCGAATTGCCATAGCGAAGGAGGCATTCAACAGAAAGAGGAGATTCTCATGTGGAAAATTAGATAAAGGACTAAGGAAAAGGCTTGGCAAATGTTTTGTCTGGAGTGTGGCACTATATGGGGCAGAAACATGGGCACTGAGACGAGAGGATGAAAAAAGGTTAGAATTATTTGAGATTTGGATGTGGAGGAGAATCGAGAGAATAAGCTGTATGGAAAGAGTGAGTAATGAAAGAGTATTGGAAAGGGTTGGTGAGAGAAGATGTCTGCTGAAGGTTGTAAGAGAAAGGAAAAAGAACTGGTTAGGACATTCATTAAGAAGGGAGTGCCTGCTTGTAGATGCTTTGGAAGGATTGGTTTGTGGGAAAAGACTGAGAGGAAGAAGGAGATACAAGATGATAGACGACACAAAGGGAATAGGAAATTACGCAGACCTGAAGAGGATGGCAGAAGACCGGACAGCCTGGAGAACTACCATGTGAAAACCTGCCTTTAGGCAGAACACTGATTATGATGATGACCGGGTGTCTGAGGAGGAATTTTCTACATTCAGGGATATGCCAGCAACGATCATTCGAAGCGAAATAAGTCTCGTAAACAAGTGCTCTAAAGTGCGTATCTTAACAGCTATGAGCTCTTTTCGAAATAGATCTTTCTGTCTGGACATAATTATGCTCGTATGTCTTAAGTATTTCAGAGCCCATGTTTATTCGATATTTTTTTTTTCTTTTTTGGTCCATTCTACCTCTTCTTAAAATATGGAAAGCAAACAGCCTGCACCAATAGAGATTTATTTCACAATATATCGAAGATGAAGTACTGCTCATAGCCCTCAGTATGCGTTTTGAGCCCATAATCACTAGATAGTTTGCTTTGAATGGTCATTCTTCTCACACCCATGAACACTGTAAATTTATCCTGAGCCACCTTATAGATTATTAGTTTTATCTGAGTTTCAGAAGAGCGCATTTTTAACATATTTCTATTTTAACGTGTATTAATCGTTTTAGAAAGCTTGATTGATGAATTAATACACGAGTTATACCGCATGACTATGAAAGATAAAAGATTAAGGTACTGGCCTTCATGGGGAAAAAGGACATTGGAACCAAAATATTGGTAGATCAGAAGATTTTAGAACCTACCTAGATTGTGAGGTGACATATGGCTACAGAAAGGATTCACTAATTAAGCTTAGTAAATTCAACAAGGTCTGTGGAACAGTGAACAGAAACCTAAAAAACAATGCTAGGAAAGATATTCAAATTAAATTCTACAAAGCAATTTCAGTCCCCACGCTACTCTATGGAAACGACACCTGAGGGATCAACAAAAAGCAGGAAAGCTGTATTTAGGCACAAGAAGTGAAATTTCTTAGAAGAGTTAAAGGCTTCACAATAGAAGACATACTAAGGAATCAAGATATTGGAGAAAATTTTAGTCCAAACGAAAAAATTTAGATTATAAGAGAAAATGGAACGAACGTCTACAAAGAATGGAGAGTGACAGACTCCCCTTAAAGGTTAGAAATTACAAATGCCAAGGAGGAAATATAGAGGAAGACCCCGGCAACTGTGGGTATTACAACAGGTAACATGGCCTAATACCTGACGAGACAAACAAGAAAAATATGGGGGCCTATCTCAAGTAATAACGCTAATTTTCTGCTAATCGCACTGTCAGTTTGGAACAAGTAGTCATCACCTCTGGAATGACAGTCTCTCCTCTTAACACCACATAGCCCCACCCTACCGCATTTCTTAAAAGCGAAGCCCACACCAGAGTGATTCAGGGGTGGTGAATGACTAAACTAGAAACTCCGACTGAGCCAATCTTAACTGAATAGCATTCTGATGAGCTTCCACGCTCCCATAGCCCTACAGAGTGGCGGCTGGCCTAATCTCCATTGCCGGAGGACGAATACCAGAAAATACTGCAGGCACTTGCGACTACTTAGTGGAAAGCTTTCCGAAAGAAGATACGACAACGGAGGAGGTGTATCTTTCGTCGCATTACGGATGTCTTTACAGTTTGAGATGAACGATTTCCTTTGGGTGACGGGTTAGTAGAGGTGATATATTGTGTTCACAGCCAGTCACAGGGGGAGGGCAATTCGGCGGTCGGCGAGAGAGGCGCCCCGCGTCACCTGTGACGTAGTGCAGGCGGTGCCATCCGTCTGGGGTATGGGGTGGCGCTGACAGGCGGCGCTAAAGCCCGCGCAGTGCCTCACCCGCCACCGCCTGTCAGGGGCACGCGACCCCCCCCCCCCCCCCCCCCTCCACAACCCATCTACTGGCGAGAGCCCATACCGAGCCCGTCACTGACTGCACACTTGCGTTGCTGAAGCACTTTGCTCGGGTATCCTCAGGGTACGTCCAGATTATGCGTCTTTCTACATCTACATCCACATACATACTCCGCAATCCACCATACGGTGCGTGGCGGAGGGTACCTCGTACCACAACTAGCATCTTCTCTCCCTGTACCTCTCCCAAACAGAACGAGAGAAAAATGACTGCCTATATACCTCTGTACGAACCCTAATCTCTCTTATCTTATCTTTGTGGTCTTTCCGCAAAATGTAAGTTGGCGGCAGTAAAATTGTACTGCAGTCAGCCTCAGATGCTGGTTCTCTAAATCTCCTCAGTAGCGATTCACGAAGAGAACGGCTCTAGAGACGCCCACCCGGCTTCCTGAAGCATTTCCGCAACACTCGCGTTATGTTTACCAGTAACAAATCTAGCAGCCCACCTCTGAATTGCTTCTATGTCCTCCCTCAATACGACCTGATAGGGATCCCAAACGCTCGAGCAGTACTCCAGAATAGGTCGTGTTTTATAATCGGTCTCCTTTGCAGATGAACCACATCTTCCCAAAATTCTACCAATGAACCGAAGACGATTACCCGCCTTCCCCACAAGTGCCACTACATGCTTGTCCCAATTCATATCGCTCTGCAATGTTCCGCCCAAATATTTAATCGACGTGACTGTGTCAAGCGCTACACTACTAATAGAGTATTCAAACATTACAGGATTCTTTTTCCTATTCATCTGCATTAATTTACATTTATCTATATTTAGAGCTAGTTTCCATTCTTTACACCAATCATAAATCCTGTCCAAGTCATCTTCTATCGTCCTACAGTCACTCAACCACGACACCTTCCCGTACACTACAGCATCATCAACAAACAGCCGCACATTGCTATCCACCCTATCCAAAAGATCATCTATGTAGATAGAAAACAATAGCAGACCTACCACACTTCCCTGGAGCACTCCAGATGATACCCTCACCTCCAATGAACACTTACCATCGACGACAACGTACTGGGTTCTATTACTTGAGAAGTAGTGTTCAATCGCACACTCACGGGAATAAAAGCGCATGCACAAAAATTAATGGAAAGAATGCACACACGCCAGCGTGTTCTCGTATTCACACGTTAACTCACTGCTCGGGTATTTGTGGTGCCTTTTTTGTTACGAAAAGGCGACAGAAAAAAGAAAATAAAGCCATTAAGGTAAAACAATATGTAAATAAAAGAGGTATGAGAAATACAAAGTGACGGTGACGTTTTCTTAGCAAATTTCAAAAGGAGGTCACGGTGAGATTTTAGATTTTCTGCCTAGGAAGGTGCAGCGATAAGGCTGACAATAACATTTCGTTAACTGACAGCCGCCGAGTTATACACTAATTTGATTTATTTCGCAGTTCAAAATAAATGCGTCATTTGTATTGGTTAAAAACAGTCTTGGTTGCAATTTTAGATTTTTTATTTTTCAACGACGCCTTTCGCCTTATTTAGGCATCAATACTGTTAAGCACTGGTTTGCTGTTATACCACATATGGGTTGGAAGAATTTCTGCATCATTTGCAATCTATTTTATAAAAAAAGTTGTTCACCCAATTTGATCTTGAAAGATTATTTGTAGATTAACTTCCTCGCGCTCAACAAATTCGGGAATATCAAACCGCCAGAGTCCATAAAACGGAGGTTGTCTTTTTCCCAATTTCGTATTTTTCCCCCCATCAGCGTCCTTTATTTCAGTTTCTAGTAGTTTCTTGAGGAACTACACATACGCCCATCTTAACGTTCCTCAACTGATGTGCTATTAAGTCGCCATAGCATCAATACTCGCCCACAGTTTTCATATACATTTTTCATAAATTTGTAAGCTACTTTATCTCTGTATTCCAATTTTCGTTGACACTCTGAGCATAACATTTCCAATTTTTATTCAGTTATCTTCACAAGAAGCGAGAGAGCCGTCCCGCGTCACCTGTGACGTAGTGCAGGCTTTACGTTAATCAGCTGCAAATTTCAGTCAAGACACATTATTGCACAGATATCACCTCAAAGCACGTCTTTTAGCGAACTACACAACGAAACACACGTGGGTCCCTGTTTCTGTCGCTGGTAAACAGCGCAAGAGATTCCCATCTAATCCAGGACGCAATGCGCAATTGCGCACGGCCTTAATTTTACGTAAATTACGCATGCACATGCATAAACGCGCATGCAATGCTGGCTGTTGCAAATACAAGCGCATGCGCAAACTTGGACAGAAAAAACGCATCATGTAGACGCATCTGTACTCGTACAGCTGCATCTACTTCCAACAGTCACCATACAACGTTAAACCCAATTTTCATTTTTCATTGTAAAACTTCGTCCCTGGACCGGCCTTTGCCCTTGTCACGCAGCAATTGTGTCCACCAGAGTCAGTATTCAGTGGACGGAGGAGTCCCCCAGTCTGGCGCTGGTGGAGCGATCTTTCGCTTATCGCGTTACACAGGTTGTGGCAGCAGCCTACATGGCTGGTGTAAAGGTTCACGGTTTCCCACGGAAGTTGGGTTTTCCCTACACATGTTGCAGAACATGTTCCAGAGGTCCGTCCTGCCTGACTGGCCGAAAGATCTGCTTACTAAAATCACAGAAGTCATGGCCCCTATGGGGTGGAGCTGAGATTTTTAAAATGTTGCACATATGTAGGTAGGAGTGAGTCATTCTCAGTGATCGTAAGAGTGGTTTGTCGGTTTATCTGAGAAAGGGACGACCAAATGAGTGAGTGTTTGCACGATTGATAGAGGTCTCATGTTAAAATCTGGAGACATCGGTTAGATAGTGTTTGAAAAGAACGAGGCGGACCCCGTGACGTCCTCTAGGAGAAAGTTAATTCACTCATACAACTGTGTATGTGTGTGTGTGTGTGTGTGTGTGTGTGTGTGTGTGTGTGTGTGTGTGTTTTCTTCCCTTTTAACTTTAGATTCCTGTAGACTGTAGTATTTGCTTCTTGTGGCTTCTAGGCAAAAAAACGTGGCTTACTGAAAGAGAAATTTACGTCTCTATAGTATGAACAAGATTTTGATTTTCAGATAAGAGCACAGTGTGGCTAAACTGAATTTATCTGTTGATTTATTGCTTCCTGAAACTTTAGAACTGTTTCATTATCATCAATCGTAATCGGTCCTCAAATCAAAAATTATATTTGCTCTTCAAATATGGTTTGCCTAAACAAAGAAATATATCAGTGCGTAATTACTTGCAAACTTCACCACACGGAAACATTTTTATTGACTTCGTAGTGAAATAATAGAACTCTTCAACATGGAATTATTTGCTAACTACAGCGGGTGGGCAGAAAGATGGGAACACAACACATTACCATGCCTAATATGTTGTAGAAAAACCACTGGCATTCAAAACAGCTCCGAGTGGATGTCTGAGTGGATAAATACAGGTCTTGTATGGTACCAAGGGAATCCACTGCGGGCCGAACCGCACAATAACCTTGGGTTCCGTGTGGGGCGGCGGTGAGGTGGATGGACTGCTGTGGGGTTGTGAACCCGCTACGGTGGGACGAAGCCTCTCCGTCGTATCTAGGGCCCCGGTTTAATACACTATACACGGAAAACGAGTACACTATCCTGCAGGTGTAAAGTTGCACTGACAAGGCGAAATGTCGGGATCAGATGCCCTTCAACGAAGCTGTATTTTTTGAGACTGTGGAGGGTAAATGACAAAAATTAATAGATGCGAAGTACACAACTGCAAATCTGTTCCATTAGAGGAAGAGTGACACCTGGAATAAGTTACACGCTATAGTCCACGCTTCAGATGAATGATATACAAATTTAATTCATTGTAGAAAAATGTTGTATTTTTGTTCATTCCATTTCCATTATGAGAAAACATACATGTGCGTCAAACGAAAACAGGGCACAGAGCTACGTCATTGATACATTTCCGAGACAAAAAAGTGTACTATTTCTGTATTTATTTGGTCATAGCAACTTGCGTTTACTGCCTAACAGCGAGGTGTGTCGCTTATGATTCATTTCTGTAATTTCTTTTAATAATGAAACAGCGATTAGAGAGTCCACTTTATCCTCACATCATGTTTTCTTGTACTGATGTTACAGTGTCGGTAACGCCTCGAAAGGGTTCAAATGGCTCTGAGCACTATGGGACTCAACTGCTGTGGTCATCAGTCCCCTAGAACTTAGAACTACTTAAACCTAACTAACCTAAGGACATCACACACATCCATGCCCGAGGCAGGATTCGAACCTGCGACCGTAGCAGTCGCACGGTTCCGGACTGCGCGCCTAGAACCGCGAGACCACCGTGGCCGGCGCCTCGAAAGGGTGTACATGTCAATGTAATTGTTAGACATTGTCTGAATGGATATTAAATATTAACATAAATTGACAGCAGTCTACGAAAAAGTTTTATCTGTATAAATGTATGTATAAAAATAACAATATTCACTGCTGACCGATCAGTCGTTACATTGGTATGTAACTTGCTTCTGTCATTTCGACGGGTCGAACATTTTGTGCATTTCAGTTTGCATTTTAGAATGGCTATAAAGCCGAAATCATGATTGTGTGAAGTAAATGAATAGTAATTCACAATTTAATGGCGGAAATTTCTTTAAAAACGGTTGTGTATGTAGCGGGAATGCCACGAGTCCGCGGCTAAGCTGGCGAACTCATGTGCTCCCCCTCCACTTTCTGAGGGTGTTGAGTCCACTTGTCCTCGACAATAGATTCAGGTGACGAATGGAATGCAGCGGAAACTCACGAATCGTTCCTATGGGAATTTGGAGACGACGAGTTTGGAGGTGATGTCACAGGACTCGCTGCGATGTTAAAGCGAGATTACGGAGCTCATTTCGCATCTACAGCGGGAACACGTAGAGGTCATCTGCCGTGAATCGCCAAGTCCAACGATTCGCAATAATCGGTGTAGTCCGAAACACTTAGGCCTACAACAACATTGTACTTCGTCGTCAGATTTGCTAAAAATTGCCATATACTCCACTTTACAGAATGGGCAAGCCTCCAAACTCCACTTTCTGTGATGACGTGCAGATGTCTAACCCCTTGTCGCCTACTCGTGGGTTCAATTTTCTTAAATAACTTTTCGTGCATGCTCATGGCGCTAGCAAGCGAACAGCTGTATCAGCTTTGCCGTTTATGCGGCGCCAGGGCATATCAGCCTATCCTTTGTCAAAATCGCTTATGTCAATGGATTTCCCTATTTGCTGCACGTTTCGTCGATATAATGATTCCCCATTCATCTGTACTCCGCTTATATACACTCTAACACATAAAAAACGATGCACCACGAAGAAATTATCTGAATGGAATGAAAATCGGTGGATGTACGAGTACAGACAAATAAATGATTATAATTTCCGAAGAAAGGGACGATTTATTCACGAGAAAGAGCTTCACAAATTGAGCAAGTCCGTAATATACTGGTCCATATTTGACCATTATGCAAGCAGTTATTCGGCTTGGCATTGATTGTTAGAGTTGTTGGGTATCCTTCTGAGGGATACCGTGCCAAATTCTGTCCAACTGGATCGCTAGATCGTTAGAATTCCGAGGTGGACACAGGGCACTGCGCATAACTCACCAAAACAGTTTAAGAGTGATCTGGCGAACTTGCTGGACGAGGTAGGGTTTGGCAAGCACGAAGACAAACAGTAGAAACTCTCGGCGTGTGTGGGTGGTCGTTATACTGCTGAGATGTAAGCGCAGAATGGCTTGCCATGATGGGTAACTAAAAGGGACGTAGGTGCCACGGATGACAACCAAAGGGGTCCTGATGTGATATGAAATGAAATGGCACCCCAGAATATCATTCATTCTTGGTCGTTGAAGGGGAGGGGGGGGGGGGAACAAAGGGGGGAGGGGGGTACAGTGGACGACACCGCTGACACCGCTCTCCGGGTCAGACTCGTCCTGGGCCTGGAAGCCTGGAGTCTCATTGACTGCAATGGAATTGTCTTCAGTGATGAGTCCCGCTTCGACATGACCGCTACGACCAGCGAAGACATGTCCGGAGACGCCCCAGGCAGTGGAGAGATAAAAGTCTGACTGTCGCGCGCCCCATACGGTCCGACAATAAGGAGTGATAACCTAGCGTCGCATTTCATTTCGTAGTAAGATCCCATAGGCAGTAATTCACGGCAATCTTACAGCACAACGGTTCGTAGAAGATATTCTACGCCCCGTTCTGTGGGTCTTCATGGCAAGCCTTCTTCAGCTTACATTTCAGCAAGATAATGCCCGCTCTCACACGGCGTGAGTTCCTACCTCTTACCTTTGCGTCCGTCAAACCCTACCTTTCCCAGCAAGGTTGCCGGATCGTTCCGCAATTGAGATTGTTGGGAGGATTATGGGCAGGGCTCTCTTAACAGCTCAGGGTTTTGACAATCTAAGACGCCAATTGGACAGAATTTGGCACGATATGCCTCAGGAGGCCATTCAACAACTCTAACGTTCATTGGCAAGCTGAATAAGTCCTTGCATAAGGGACAGAGGCTCAGCAATGCGTTATTGAGTTGCTCTATTTGTGAAGATCTTTCTCTGGAATAAATCATCCAAGTATGCTGATACTGTGATCATTTATTTGTCTGAATAAGTACATAAAGGGTACCGATTTCTGACCCACTCGGATAATTCCTTCATGAGACCTATTTTTTTTGTCTTAGAGTGCGCTTTCCTTCTCCATTAGCGTACTGGCAACGTCAACAGGGACATTGAATCACCAATACATTTTATAAGGTGGCTATAATTCCGCTTCTTACAAGCACTCATCCACATACTCTGCCGTGGTCTACAGCCACAATTATGTATCATGTGATAGAAAGGAGACTGTCATTGTCACATACGCCTTGTAAATAATTGTTAACGCTTATTGCATGAAAGGTGACGCAGTGTCTTTGTTATCAGAACGGTGTAATGAATAATTGCCTATACTAGTAGAGGTTGGTATGACAGTGGAAATGAAATGACAGGCGGAACTCAAGCGCTGGGTGGAAGACCTACACAGGTGTGTTGGTCCTGCTTAGACATAGGAAGTATCAAGACGGGCGTTGGGACACCTGAGTGCTGGGGCACAATAGAGTCGCGACCGGCCGGTTTTGTAACCAGATGGGAAGGATTATACTTCGGAAACTACGAAAATCTTGGATGCAGCTGAGAGGAACGCAGGCTGGGTTGTTTCCAAGCATTTTTACTCAGATATGTACTATTGTATGCGTATAGGTTTTTCCTCGCAAACTTTCCGCACTGGACGACACTGGTTGGTCAGCGTTCGGAAGAATCTGTAGAGAGGCAGAATATTCCGTGGTTTGGGGAATATGATTCGTTTTCTGAATTATGGTGGTGGGGAGCCGAGCCTTTCTGGGAAGTTAGCAGTGGAGAGACGAAGTCTTCTGTTGGAGCGCCTGTGTGTGATGGTCGCTCGGTATCAGCTTTGTTGGTACAGACGGACTTGTTGTCTTTGCTCTCAGGAGAGTTTATAGTTAGAACAGTTAGGCACTGTACTGCTGCGAACCTATGCGATTCTGGACTTGACCTCCGGGTTGGAAGTCGTCCTTGAGTATGCAGTTTTCAGTAATTGAGAGCACTTCTTCTGCCTATTCTTACGTTGAGACGTTATCTGAACTCCGTCTTTGTGGCTGGGAGTTCGCGTTTCTCGTCTGTAGAACACAGAGAGGAGAAGACAAAATTATAGTATATCAGTCAGAGGACCGCCTTCTGCCGTCCTAGTGTTTGGAAGAGTTTATTTTGTGGCTGGAGTTCTTCCATCGTCACAGACGAGTACAAGAACCATCACTTCGACACACGGGATGTAGTACATACGGTGATACCGCAAAATTGCTTGGGCTTATTAGGGCTATAAAGCTAAACAGCTGTGATCACGTTACTTTATTTCCACTGAGGTTCCACACCACCGTAGATCATCTTCGAAAGTAGTGTCTTCTATTGTTTGGTACGTAGATGATGTCAGTCATTTCGCATTATTTATGTAAGGTCGGGTAGCCATAACAGGGAGCAGAGTTGGGCAACTGATGAATAATTTTACTTAGGAAATATAGACATTTGTAATAAAGGGTGTTTAAATCTACAATAAACGTATACTAAGATATAAGGTTTATCATTTAGTATTATTAGTTACCTTCATCATTCATTTATGTTTAGATTGTAATTTATAGAATTGAGAGATCCTAAGATCTGCTTCAGGAGGCAGTCAGGCAGAGCCAAGTCAACATTTTAGCGTTTATTATTTTCCGTTGCGCACATTCATTTAACACCTGCCTGGAGTAGCATCTTGGAATTTATTGTACATACAGTAGTACACTTCTTATTTGTTCATCTATTTTTCTTTTACGCTCTACTTTCGAGTTTTTAAATTTTCTTATGAGCTATCTGTGACTCGTCATACGAATAATGCGATTAGCAAGTAGGTTTTATCCAGAATTTCTGTACACCCTATTATCGCCCACATTTTTAGCGACAAATCCCTGTTTCTAAACATAATCTTCGTTCAGTGCGACGTCCTGCGCCACCTTACTGAGGAGGCCTTTAAGTCCACAGGGTACCACTCTACTGGTTACGTCGGAGCCAACGTCTTGCGGCATCAGTAACCTCCCCGTCATCCACGAACTGCTTCCCGCGGAATGCATCCTCCATTGGTCCAAACAGATGGAAGCTCTCTACGGTTTTCTGTTAAGTGACGAGGAACCCAGGGGGCACACGCCTGTGGGTACGCCAACTGCTGGACGAGCGTGTCAGCATTAGCAACAGAGACGTTCAGTTGAGCAGCGAGGTGTCTGATTGTAATCTATCCACAACCGCGTATGAGAGTGTCCGCACGTTCCAAGATTGCAGGAACCACAGCTGTGTGCCCCCGGTCAGCACGTGGGAGATAGGATGGGTTTGCGCTACCTTGTTTCCATGATGACCGACGTCTCGCCCAACGACTGACCGTGCTTTTGTTCGCTGCCAGCTCACCGTAGACATTCTGCAAGCGCCTACGAATATCTGCGATGCTCTGGTTTTCCGTCAAAAGAAGCTCAGTGACAGCTCTCTGCTTGGAACGCAGCTCCGTGACAGTCGCTTTTCGGAAGACTTCGTGTAACGCCGCCACCTATTGGAACTTCATAAAACTGTAGAAACTGTGACGGGAATATTCCTCGATGTCCCAAGGCAAATTCCGAATTTTTCCAACCGAAATTGGCCCAGAATAAAATGTGCTGCATTAATTATTAAATGGCCCTCGTATTTATTGTCGCACTGCATAAGTGTTTTAGGCCACTGAAGATACTTCCAAATTTACAGAACCATACTGACAACCGTCCTGAGTGTATTTACAGAAATTGCAGTAAATCTCAATCATGCTGCCATAGTAAGTATTTGAAAACCAGAAAAGCATTCTTGCCCGCTGCAGGATCATGTACCGGAAATGTACGAGCATACTATATGGCTGGGGTGAGCATCATCGACGGTTTTCCGATTCGAGTTAACAAGAGTGTCGGCGTCACGGAAATTCTTGGTTTTTGGAGTCCCCCTCGTGCCGACACAACAGGCGGCCCTCATCGCTCAGCTGGTGACGACAGTTACAGGTAAAACCGACAGACGACGCGTCGAGAGAGACGTTTCTGGCGAAACGTTGTCCGCGGAGAATCGCCGGGCGACAAAAAGCGACGGTGTCGGCTATATCCGGTGCACGGTTCGGGGCGGCGTCTTTATCCGCGCCAGGACAAACGAGCGATCGGATAGATGGCCCCTCGGCGCGTCAAAGCGGCCGAAGATGATGGAGTGGCAGCCAGCTGCAGCGCGTCCTTAAACAAATTTGTTATGGCGCTGGCGGCAGCGGCGGCGGCAGCGCGATCAATCAGCCGGCTAACAATGTGGTGACAATGGCAAGCAGGGTCGCAACCCCTTCTGCCGCCGGCCGGCGCGCCGCCTGGCCCGTATTGATCGCACGACGGGCTGCTCTGCGCGTGGCTAAGAGGCTGCAACGTTCTTGGCGCGAGTTGCCACCTACTAATGCCACCCTGTCCTTCCGTATAGCTAAAATAATGTTGAATAACTGTCGTAACAAAATAAGTCACAATTCGACCTGTGCACGCAAGACGAAGAACTGAGGGGCCACTGGTGCTGGGTCACACTGTACTTTATGCAAGTCAATAGATGAAAATAAACTCGTCTTTATTTTCATGGTGTAATAATAGTAGTTGCTATTGCTCGTTGTTCTGAAATAAAAGGAGGTATGATTTCGCCGATGGGTGCTCGGATCTTGAAAGTGTTTAAGAGCAATATTTCAATCTTCCTCTTGGTCTCAATATTCTGGCATAATTCATACATTCATCAAAATCGTCAGTAATACAGTTCAGTCGTGTTCTCAAAATAATGTAATCAGGTATGAATGAAATTTCTTCGAAATGAATCACGAACTGAAATCATGTAGTTCATATTCCCTACTTCTTGAATTAGGGGAGAACAATTTCTCACATCGATAATATGTTTCACGTGGGTGCTAGTTTCAGTGTCGCCTTCCCATGTCGAATCATCAAAATAGCTACATGTCGACTTCTCTCCTCCACAGCTCATTGCTAACTCTCTCCAGCAAGAGTAACATAAACCAAAGATGCAAGAGTCTTACACCGACAAATCATAGAATATCATTCATATGAATGTTCGCTCCGTGGTAGCTGAGTGGTCAGCGCGACGTAATGTCATACCTAACGGCCCGGATTCGATTCCCGGCTGGGTAGTAGATTTTCTGGATGTTGTGTTGTGTTGTTCTTATCATCATCATTTCCATTCATATCAGTATTTGTTCACAAAAGAAATACACGTAGAATAATCTACGTCAAACAACAATTGCGTTTTTGTTAAGTATGGATAATCAGTTAGCTTCAGAAACAGTAAATTATAATGGGTTTTTAACTGTTTTATATGTTAAGATAAAGATTCTCTGCTGATAACTCGTAAGCGAGAGCATAATTAGTCACATATGATTATCAGTGTTTCACCCTGGAAACTCGAAAGTACAAGGTTCAAATGGTTCAAATGCTTCTGAGCACTATGGGACTTAACTTCTAAGGTCATCAGTCCCCTAGAACTTAGAACTACTTAAACCTAACTATCCTAAGGACATCACACACATCCATGCCCGAGGAAGGACTCGAACCTGCGACCGTAGCGGTCGCGCGGTTCCAGACTGTAGTGCTTATAACCGCTAGGCCACGCCGAAAATACAAGAATATAAGCTTTCAGAAATAAGGGAACATTAGCATGACATAATAAATATCGGTTCCCAAAAACCGAAACAAATCATTCAGCTCACAATGAGAAAATGTGTTTTGCCAAAGTCACAAAAATGTTATATGAAGAAAAATTGTATCGTGTTGTTCATTTACATTAGTTAGAGCCATATCGCTATCTACAGTACTCTGAAATTACACAGGAGTAGGCTTGTTGTCGCATCTACAGTTACCCGCCGCTAACCAAAAAATTTTGGCACTAATAACCCCAAGATCGGAACAGTACGTCTGAAGGCTGTAACAGCCCAGTTGCACAGAGCAACATTTCTTGACTTTCGAATAGCATTTTGAATCAGCGACACACCAAATTTTGCTAACAAAAGTACTATCAAGTAGTGGTATCAATCGAAATTTGAGACTAGGATGAGAATTTCGTGGTAAGGAGGTCGTGGCATGGATGTTACCTAAGATGGAGGGTCACTGAGTGTTGTTACTTCAGGGGTGCCACAGGTAAATGTGTTCGGACAGTGCTGTTCACGTTCGACCTTGTACAGTTAACATGACCGACTGTCAGAAGCCTGCATAACGATCTTTTGTAGCGTGGACCTCTGTCAGAGATGCAGGAAGAGAATTAGTGAGTTTCTGAAAGGTGTCGACAGGTAGAAGAAGAAGAAGAAGATAGACGAAGATGAGGAAAAAGTAGAAGATGTAGAAGAAAGCGTAAATGAAGGAAGAAATAGAGAAGTGGAAATAAAAGAGAGAGAAGTAGCAGTCCAAGCTTATCCTACAGAAAGTTCGAATTCACAAGGGAAATTCCTAAAAAGACTCATGTATGATTCAGTGGAGGATTCGTTGATGCAAGAAGAAGAAGAAGAACAGAACCAACCCTTTCAAATTCAACCAATTGTGAAGGCCATGGTAAAGCATATCCCATTCAATATTGTAATTGACAGCGGAAGTGAACTGACTGCGATCTCAGAAAATTTATTCATGCAGTGTAACGCCAATGAGGAATTGCCAGCTCTGAAAACACGTAAGATTAAAGTAAGAGGTCCTATTAGAAACAATGCTGCGGAAGTTACGAGACAAACAAGGTTAACTCTTTCGTACCAAGGTCAAAAGATCGAAGCCAACTTCATGATTATACCTAAACTAACTGTAGATTTGATTATAGGTGCAGATTTTTTAAATGAGAGACGAACGAAAGTAGATTTTGTGAAAGGTTGCGTAAAATTCGGGAATGTCACATTTCTCTTTGAGCAAAAGCTAAAATTAGAAGAAATACCAGTTATAAACAAACAATTAAGAATGACGTGAGATAAAGAGGATGAAGAATTAGAATGGTATGCACAAAAGGGGGAATCACCTCAACTCATGTTAGAAGTCCATAAAGAAATCGACGAAGAATTGCAAGAAGTTCAAGGTATTTCAGAACACAGTAAAAGAGAATTAGAGGGTATTTTACGAGATAAAGCAGAGGTATCTTTACCTAAGGCTGGCAGTATTAAACACTTTCAGTACACATTTGAATATTAATTTTATTACCGGTAAATAATCAGCACAATATTGCAAGATTATGTTGCAGATAAGATCGTCAGGAGAAAGAAGAGTGAGGAGAGAGGAAGGTGGGAAAAAGAAAGTAGTTTCAATAATAACACCAATAGTACCACAGAGTAAGGTGAAGGGATAAAGGGTAGATAGTTTAACAGCATGAAATACTAAAATGCTATACACCACGACACTACACAAAAATAAAAAACGAATTTGAGGATTCTTGAGTAGACGTTAAGACTCCAAATATCTTAGAATTGTAACATGGAAAGGGCGCCGAAATTTGTAATGCTTTTTAAGAAGGCGTAAAACAAGTAGATACTAGACATATGTTAGATGATTATAAGTAAAACTTTTTGTAAGAACCATTGTAAAAACTCCAACAAAGACCAGATGCAACGACCCACAAGTTGCAACGCGAGATGTATCAAGAAAGAAAAGGACGTAATTAGCAAGACACAATTCCTACATAGCAGGAGCGTCGAGAGAAGGGAAAGGACAGCGAAACCAACAGAAGGCCCTTGTATAGAAAGTGGGCAATAAATTTGCCCGCTAGGTGGAAACTTGCTGGGATGGAACAGGGAGCCGAGCAGTGACAGCCGTGCAGAGGCGCCACGGGACGCCAGAAGAGACCCGGGATGCCAGAAGAGACCAGTGCAGGGACACCGGATTTTCACCGCTCGTAAACCCCGGGGCGCCCCCCCACTCAGCGGAGCGAGCAACAAACAGCCCGACGAGAAGACCGCTTGGGCAAGCCACCACTGGCAAAAAATATGCGTAAAAGTCGCATTACTGCTATTAAACAGCACGCTGATACACGAAACTGAAGAAAAGTTCCACAAATTAAAAATGACACGCCCAAACAATTGATCAAACTGTTACTAGGAGGAGAACTTCAAAGCGACTAGTTATCAATAAAAATTTCCATATCCTGCCCAGAGAAGAACCAAGAAGCAAGTAAGAAGCAGAGAAAAAGCAGGAAGAACAGAAGTTGAAGATTCGCAAGATTGAGACCAAGAAAGAAGATGGGTGAAGAATAAGCGACATACCTTCCCAAATCCCTATCCTATTGTAAACTAGTCGTCTGCGAAGTATTACAACGAAAAACGACCGCTTTCAGGGACACATAACGATAACTTTCACGCATACAAAGCCAGTAAACCATGACATTGTGCACTCACAGCTCCATTCCATTATGGGACCTCCACAACAGCAACACACACTTGCAAAGCCAACAAGGAACGACAAACGAAGCTGTACATCATATACTTGCCCACATCCATCTCGCTCAAGTCCATCACCTTCGTGCAAAAACATTCGCCAACCTCATGCTTGAACGTTCATAGGATTGTGTGAATGTGTGAAATCAAATTATGTGATGTACGAATTTTGCAAAAGAAACGTGTGAAAAACTAAATAAGTTAAGCATGCCCGACAGCTAATAAACTACAAAATAACAGTCATTGACTATGGACTTAAGTAAAAAATAAACTATTGATAAAAATAAGTCATTTGTTCTAAAATGGACAGTATATAAAGAAACAATATGCCACTTCTTTTCTCCTCATAAAAATAAAAGAATAACTATATTTTACTTATTTTCTCAATATAAAAACAAAGAAGAAAAGTTATCTTGTTGGATGTTTTCCCTTTTTTAAACATTTGTACCATTTATTAGGATAATACTTGTGTATGTATATTTCTTTGTCAAAGCAATTTTTGGAAATAATTCTTATTTGTTAGTGTAACAATGTTGAAATAAGAGTCTAGAAACAAAAACATTTTACTTGTACATGATATTTAGAAAATGTGCTAGGAATAGATTTTACTTAATTACTACATTTATAAAAACAATATTTCTAAGAAAATCGATGTGAAAGACTCCTCACATTCGATAACAAACTTCTTAAAAAACAAACTTCACACTTAAATAAAGAACGATAATAATTAAAAATTAATAATAGCATAAAAATATTCTTCTCTTGTCATTTTTAATTATAATGTGGAAGAATATAAAAATTAGTAATACAAACTAGCATAGAACAGAATAACATCGCTAAACAATACACAACAAAATTTAGATAAATTACAAAATTTTTGACTGACTTAGACAACGATTCAATCATTGCCTAAATTCAGTGCAAAAATTAAGTTCGAAGGGTGGTGATATGTAAGGTGTCAGGCAAATCCAACACCTTCCATGAAAACCCTGACAAGATAAGCAAATCCAGTAGCATGTCACATAGCTCCGAATAAATCGTGTCATTAAATTAACCAAAGTAATACGAGTAACGAGTGAGCAAATGGAAAACCACAGACTAACACAAAAATGCCTAAATGCATGTCGTACCTTCCCACCGTGAGACCGACGCAGTTCCAAGGGGAGAAGCGAGAACAGAAGCCGAGAGCAGAACCGTTTTAAGCTAGAAGACCCTACGATAAGGGACGGACTGGACACCCACGTCGCCAGCTAACCACTAGAGCCACACAACCCGCACATTTTAGCATGAGACTTTTTTGCGTCTCTGTTACATCAAGGACCACCCCCCATCCCATGTTAAAAGCTAGAGCCCACCAGAAAAACAGTATATATCTTATGATAACACAAAAAGGGCCACTACCACCTGCAAGTTTTAGCATGAGCCTTTTTGCGTGTCTGTTACATTAGGACCATCCCCCAGCCCATGTTAAAAGGTAGAGCCCTCCAGAAGAACAGTATAGATCTTACGATAACGCTAAAAGGACCACACCAGCTGCAGGTTTTAGCGTGAGACTTTTTCGCGTCTCTGTTACGTTGAAACCTTTAAAAAACATTGCCCCACCACGAAAAGTATAACGTTTCTCATTGGACAGACAGAATTTTTGTAGGCGGAGCTTAAGGTTAACATGAGACCTTGATTGGTCAGATGAAAACACAGCCAGATAGTTTTTTTTTAACCAACTTCAGTAAATTGTAGTAAGGAGAAGTGAGGGGAGTTGCTACCGAGATGGCGAGGTGAGCGGAGCGGTGGTGCCCGCCGCTGCCCTGACGCTGCCTAAACACCGACAAGGTAATGAACGCACGCGAGGCCGCATTTTTGAGCGCATAAGGCTTCACTCAGAACTGCAGAAGTCTCATCTGTTACACCCCCTTTTTGCGTAATACTAGTGTCGATCGTTAATTAAAACTCATGGTGTTCACATTCAGGGAATATTCGTTCACATTTCTGTTGAACGCAGTTGGTTTTTACCATCCTGTATTAAAACATTTCCTTTAATCAATCGTGCAATTTATAAACGATGTTTTGTGAGTAGAATAAAATTTCCAATGGTAAAGTTAACTGCTATTTCGACGTTATCTTACCAGCTAACTAAAAATAGGAAAGCCTTGAACCCTTTCCACTATATTTAGTTAGTATTAAGATTCCTTTACTGGGAGTGCAGTGGAGCTGACGCTGAGATCATTTAGTATTTGGTTATATCATCGCTAGTCTCACTGAACTCTTCTGAATTCTACATGTCATGTGTGGTCTGGCGTCTCCTTACCAGCAACAGGTCCCAGGTTCAAACTAGTCAATTCCCTAAAAAACACGCTCAGAGCGTCGTTGCGTGAAAGTGGTAGGGAGACACAATATAGAACAAACAGACACCACCATGAATGTTTAGAAAATGGCGACCCTGCCAGGATGGGAAAATACCATGGTTCATCTGGGTGGTCGGTTGCTCAGCAGCTGCACATCTAATCGCCTGTACACAACTCTGCTGTCTTCGTTCACCTCTGTCATCTATGGCCTGTGATGCAGCACAGTCGCCTCAGCGCCGGTTTCCAATAGCGCCATTTTGCTATTCTCGGTATACTTTAACCACGGCGGCATGGAAACACTTTATAAACTCGGTCGTTTCGGAAATGCTTCCACTTTTAGCCCAAAAGCCAATGATCATGCCCTTTCGTACGTCTCACTATTCGTTCCATTTCCGCATTACGACAACGACTGCACAGTTTCCCGCCTCCCCTCGCCAAGCTTTATGTACACTAAACACTAGTGCTGCCACCTCCCATCTGTGAGTCTTTATTTCACACTGATGTTGAATATAGGAGGTGGTCACATTAATGTCACTTAACTATGTATATTAATGGTTTGGCAGATTCTTCTAAACATACCGTTCAGATTTTTTCCCTAAATGTCGTGTTACCTATCAAATTTTGTTATTCATGGAACTCCAAGGGCGCTGCCCCAGTTTAAATCTTGCTCCAAAGCAAAAATGAGTGACAGATATTTTTCATTAACAGACAACTGAAATGGAAAAAAAAGATAAAAGGATTCAGGCCTGATGAAGCCCATATCAACTTCTGAGCTGACTTCACTGAATTAGTCCCTTTTTTAATAATAATATACCGTAGATACCTCATCAAGTTATTGTGACTACTAACTGGAAGAAATTACAATTCACATCTCTCTGTAAGTGGGTTAACAGAAGTTATCTACGAAATTACTATCCACTTCTCGTACTAACTTAGTACACATTCCGAGCTCACATGTAATGAAGTATCTCGAACGGAATGACCTCCTCCTTACTAACCAGAAAGGACTCCGAAGTCATCGGATATGCAAAACCGAGCCGGCCGGTGTGACCGAGCGGTTCTAGGCGCTACAGTCTGGAACCGCGCGACCGCTACGGTCGCAGGTTCGAATCCTGTCTCGGGCATGGATGTGCGTGATGTCCTTAGGTTAGTTAGGTTTAAGTAGTTCTAAGTTCTAGGGGACTGATGACCGATGTTAAGTCCCATAGAGCTCAGAGCCATTTGAGCCATTTTTTGCAAAACCGAATTCGCGGTTTTCTCACATAAAATTGCCAGATACATAGATCAAGGAAGACAGGCAGATGTTTCCAAAACTTATTCAACACTCGTTCATGAAAGTATGATCACATGTGGTATCAAATGGAATTTGCGACTGGATTTAGGATTTCTTCGTAGAGGGGACGTGTTACGTTATCTTGGATGGAAAGTCATGGATAGATACAGAAAAAATTTTTGGTGTAGCCCAAGAAATTGTAGAGGTCGCCCACTGCCGGACTGGAAATCCCTATTGTCTTGTCAGGATGCAGATCGAGGACCTGTGTGGTTTCGATAGACGCAATAAAACAGTATTCAAGATTATTCCATTTACTACTTAGAATACAGCCATTGTCGTATCTTTTGCCACAGCTGGTGGCTACGTATTCCGGAGAAGAACCTGTTGAATCCAACAGCGGACTCGAGGCTGTCGAGGACACTGCATAAGCTCAGAGTGGCAGACAATGACACCCTGGTGCGGCGCTTGGCCTCCGGCTGGCGACGTAGGCACGCCCCTTCGGCAGGCCAACTTGGAGATGGCGGTGATCGCGATATGCCTGCTTGATTCACACTAGCTTTTGGGGAATACTCAATCCTTCCCAGATCACTGCCTGTATTGTCGCATCAGGTGGACCGCGATGTCAGATGCCGTGATGTCCTGCTGATTGCTCAACCAGACCTGCCGGCGCGGTAGACCGCCAGACTCGTGCATCGCTGGAGTTTTAGGGCAGCTTCTGCCCTGCTCCGGACCCATGTTGGTGGGCCCCTGGATTACCCATCAGTGTTGGCTGCTGCGCTCACTTCAGTACTGAATGCTGGATTTCATTATCCACGACTGCAAATCACTGAACCTCCCGTATGGCAGCAAGTGTAAGACCAATACCAGAACGATTACGCTTACGACGGTACCATATCATAACCAGAGAATCGATTACAAACGACATGAATGCCATCGACCCTACAGATCAAGTGCTCTAGGCTATTGAGGGTGGAGTATTTATGTCGTCAAGGAGAGGTGCCACTCTACGACGTTATTCGTAATGACCGAATCGGTTCTGCTCTTCTGAGCTGTCAGCGGTCTTTCCGTAACGCATCAGTTACACTGTTCTGCTGCCTAATGAAGCGCCTGCTAGGCGATGTTGCGTCCTACCTAGAGTCTCTTACATAACGTTATGAAGGCAGTCCAGTCTACACTCCCCTAACGACTTTCTGCTGAGCTCCCCCACAATCTCGCTCATGAATATCGAGACTGCTGTCTTACTGCTGACAGAGTAATGGTATTGAAATGTTTACACTTCCCGGCTAGCGGCTGTTGATGCTTTCTTGTGACTCAGTAAAGTCGGCTGTTCCAACTTAAAAAAATATTTCTCCCCCGTTCCCTTTCTAATATGCCTCGTAACATAACTGTATTCTGTATTAATGACCTGACAAACAATGTTAATTGTTAGTTAAGAGGTTTTGCTATTATGTAATATCTGAAAAGGAACTGCAGATTTTTATAAGATTTCAAGCTTTCGCGAAGTCTGTCAACTTCCCTTAAATATCCTAAAATGTAAAATTGTGCACAAAGCACAGAAACGTACTCTGATAAGCCAAAACATTATGACCTCTGCCCACCGGGAGGTTGGATGCTACCTGGTGACGTTGCGGGCACGTGACGCGCTGTGAAAAGTGAGTAAACGGAGAAAAGACGGACGGAGGATCACCCTAGCGAAGATTTGAGCTGCAAATGGGGAAATTTAGTGAGACAAGCGACTTTGTCAAAGGACAGATTACTATTACGCAAAGCCTGTGGACGAGTATCTCGAAAACGGCGACACTGGTCGAATGTTCACGTGCTACTGTCTTGAGATTCTACGGAAAGAGGAAGAAGGACAGTGAAACTGTCACTAGTCGGATGTCCACACTCTTCACAGAACGTGAGGTTTGGAGGCTTGTCTGCTCTGTAAAGTATGACACATGGTGATTTGTGGTATCTCTGCCGAAAGACCACAATGCTGGTTCACGGACAAGTATTTTGGAGCACATCGCACACTGTTGAAGGTGAACCTTGGAGGCAGACCATCCCCACGCATTCACATGTTGGCCCGACGACATCCTCAGTTACGATTACAGTGGGCACGGGACCATCGGGATTCGACAGTCGATCAGCGGAAACGTGTCAGTCACATTTTTCCTACACTAGGTCGATGACCGTCTCCACAAACGCCGTCCTCGAGATGAATGGCGTCACGAAACATATAGCGTGCTACTGACGCAGGCTGGTGGGAGCAATATTATCCAACGGGAAACATTCTTCTGCGCTTGCATGGGACCTGTGGTAGTAATCGAAGACACGCTGACAGCTGTGAACCACCTGCATCGTATCATGCTTTATGTCATCGCCGATGGCGATGTCCTCTTTCAACAGTATAATTGTATGTGTCTCGGAGGTAGAGCCGTGTTACAGTTGTTTCAGGATCATTATTGTGGACTCACGCTAATGTCTCGGTGGTCAAATTCGTCTGATTTAAATCCTATGGAACCTATCTGGTTTGCTATCGGGCGCGATAGCCGCCTACGCAAATCAGCGACCCATTATTTGTGCGAATTACATGTGTCCAAGGAATAGAAAAGCAACTGAAATCACTCAACAGAGGAAAGTCCACTTGACCTGACTGGATACCAAATCTATCCTACACAGAGTACGTGAAAGAACTTCCGGAAGGTTCCAAATGATTGGAAAAGAGTACAGGTAGATCTAGTTTTCAAGAAGGGTCATCGAGCAGATGTGCAAAACTATAGGTATATATCTGTAATATCGATCTGTTGTAGAATTTTAGAACATTGTTTCTTGGTCGCGTATCATGTCATTTCTGGAAACTCAGAATCTGCTCTGTAGAAATCAACATAGATACCGGAAACAGCGATCGTGTGAGACCCAACTTGCTTTATTTGTTCATGAGACCCAGAAAATATTAGATACAGGCTCCCAGGTAGATGCTATTTTCCTTGACTTCCGGAAGGCGTTCGATACAGTTCCGCAATGTCACCTGATAAACAAAGTAAGAGCCTACGGAATATCAGACGAGCTGTGTGGCTGGATGCAAAAGTTTTTAGCAAACAGAACACAGCATGTTGTTCTCAATGGAGAGACTTCTGCAGACGTTAAAGTAACCTCTGGCGTGCCACAGGGGAGTGTTATGGGACCATTGCCTTTCACAATATAGTGTATATTAGTATACAGAGAAATTGCAGCATTAGAAAATTGCAGTGAAATGCAGGAAGATCTGCAGCGGATAGACACTTGGTGCAGGGAGTGGCAACTGGCCCTTAACATAAGACATATGTAATGTATTGCGAATACATAGAAAGAAGCATCCTTTATTGTATGATTATATGATAGCGGAACAAACACTGGTAGCAGTTACATCAGTAAAATATCTGGGAGTATGCGTAAGGAACCATTTGAAGTGGAATGATCATATAAAATTAATTGTTGGTAAGGCGGGTGCCAGGTTGAGATTCATTGGGAGAGTCCTTAGAAAATGTAGTCCATCAACAAAGGAGGTGGCTTACAATACAAAACACTCGTTCGACCTACACTTGAGTATTGCTCATCAGTGTGGGATCCGTACCAGGTCGGGTTGACAGAGGAGATAGAGAAGATCCAAAGAAGAGCGGCGCGTTTCGTCACAGGGTTATTTGGTAAGCGTGATAGCGTTATGGAAACGTTTAGCAAACTCAAGTGGCAGACTCTGCAAGAGAGGCGCTCTGCATCGCGGTATAGCTTGCTGTCCAGGTTTCGAGAGGATGCGTTTCTGAATGAGGTATTGAATATATTGCTTCCCCCTACTTATACCTCCCGAGGAGATCACGAATGTAAAATTAGAGACATTCGAGCGCGTACGGAGGCTTTCCGGCAGTCGTTCTTCTGCGAACCATACGCGACTGGAACAGGAAAGGGAGGTAATGACAGCGGCACGTAAAGTGCCCTCCACCACATATCGTTGGGTGGGTTGAGGAGTATAAATGTAGATGTAGATGTGGGCCTTTACGCAAACATCTAATGCCACATACCTCCACAACAAACTATCGGATCTGTGGTACGCAGAATGAGTGATGTATTTTGTTCCGAAGACGGAAAAGCAAGCTATTAAGAAGGTAGTCATAGCTTTGGCTCTTCAGTGTAGTATCCCATGACTACAATATCAACTGAAATCAGTCAACTCATATAAATACTTGGGAGTAACAATTTGCGGGGATATAAAACGGAATGATCACATAGGCTGAGTCATTGGTAAAAAATGGCAAACTTCGGTTCATGAAATCAGATTACAAAAGATACTGATTGCTAAACTCTAGTGAGATGCATCCAAGAATATTTCTCAGGTCTGTGGGATCAAACGGAACTAACAGATGATATTTAACGAATATGAAAAATGACAGCACGAACGGTCACAGTTTTATTTGACTCACTATAGAATGTCCTGGAAACGCTGAAAACCTGAAGTTTCAGACGCTTCGTTAAAGAAGCCAACCAATACTCGAAAACACAAAGCTAATGGTGGCTTATAGGTGTATGCATTACAGCAACCTGTGTATCGCTCGCTCAGGGACCGCGAAGACGAGACCGATTACAACGGGGACATAGGTGGTTAAGCAGTCATTTTTCTCGCTGCCTACACGCAAAGGGAATCAAAGGAAACCCTATTTAGACGCAGAGCAGAGTCGAAAAGTGTTTGTGTTAGAACAGTTTACATTTAGAACTTCACAGTTGAAGTGAAGATGAAACACACTGATCGGTCGCGACGCTGTCGCTGTAATAATTTGCATCATAACGAGAATTTCTACGTTTGGCGCGCAAGAGGGAATGTTGAGTTTAGTATCGTGTAATACTAAACTAGTTTCAGCAAGTTACTACGTTCTTTAGTCTCATACTAGTAGGAACTTCAAAGTGAGGCATTTAGAAGTTGGACACCACATGTTTTTAGTGGGTACTCTCCAGCGTTTATTATTTTTGAATGAATATTCGCCTCATGGGCAGATGCTAACATAACGATGGCTCTGCAGAATTTTGTATGAGTACCGTTGTCGTTACATCACTACGCTGCTGTCTCACTTTGTCTAACGTCCTGTCTCTTTTCGCCCCTCACTTATCTCTACCTCTCTCCAGTCCTTTCAGCGCATCTGTAAAGAAAATCGTCCCCTTCGGATGTGTTTAGTTCATCTCGCTCCTGGCTATCTCCCTTAATATTTGTCTACTTTCCAATTTTTTTAAAATACTTTTTAGCCTGAATCCTTTGCCACCATTTAACATATTCTAAAAATCCCCACACCCACATTTATCTCTTTTCGTCTTCCTTTTTTATCATTCTTTGCACCGCAAGGAACTGCACACCACTCACACACGACGCTAACTGGTTACTCATCCGTTCCTCCGTTGTAGGTTCAGTTTCTTACATACACAGTTTCACAAAAAAAAGTGAAGAATCCAGAAGCAGAGGCGTGTACGAAATGAAACTTCCCAGGTCGAGAGTGTATTTGATGTTATTTCAGTGTCTGCAATACAGAGTCAAATTTACAAACAACTCGGCAGTATGAGCCAACTTATCAGTCTGACCTTACACCCCCTCTGGTCTAGATCGTTTGGGAAGGGTGTCATAAAATCATTGTATCCGCTCCTGAGTTAAGCTGGCCCACAGCTACTGTAACTCGACCACGATATCCTGGTTACTGGGACTGGGACGCAACCGACGTGCTGCGTGGACCCTCACATGTTCTATTGGGGAGAAATCCGTGGATCTTGCTGGGCACAGGAATATCTCAACGTTACGTAGACAGTTCATACAGACTCGTATCATGTGTGCTGGTGAAATATAGCACCATGATACTCCCGCATGAGAGGTGGTAACACACGAGGACACAGGATGTCCGTGACATACCACTGGGCAGTCAGAGATCCATTAACCACTATAAGCCATGAGCTGATGTCATTCTCGTTGGCTCCCCATACCGTGGCGCAGGGAGTAACATCACTGTGCCGCTCCAAAACGCTGGAAAAGTGGGACTTCTCCTCAGGTCGCCGGTGTACAAGCGGATGACGGTCATTCGGGCAAGCGCAGAACCGCGATTCATTTCTGAACACAGTGGGGCGCCGTTCAACAGTAGTCTGCGCTTCGCGATCGTGACATCAACCGAAACACAACCGTTTCTGTTGTGGTGTTGACGGCAGCCTACGCTTGCGACAGTAACTGCCTAGTCCAGTCGCTGTTGGTTTCAGTCGTTACCGAACAAAGATGGGGGACGACACAGAATGATACAGGGAGTACATTACTAGTTCTCTGGTGGTAGGCACAGATGTAAAGAGCTTAAAGTGTGCTTGGTGCACAATAAGGGGAGCCTCCAGCTTGGTCGTCAGATGTGGTCGACTGGCCCGTAAGCGACGAGTATTCCAGCCCTTACATTCCCATATAGTCCAACATCGGACCACTGTCACATCTGAATGCTTAACAAATCTGCATATTGCACGATTCGACAAGCTGACAAATGGAGACCCACAACGAGGCCTCTTCCGTACTTTGTCAGGTATGATAAAACTGTCTCACGGGGCGTCTGTGTGTACCTCACATTAATCACTCAACATCTGACGCTGTTCAAGCCTCTTATATATCCTATTAAGCATGGTAACCGCACTAAGCACGGACACAGTAATGCGCTCTGATGGCTAATCTACCCGTCACCGAGAAATACCACTTTAATCAAATACTTATTCGCCAACGGTGTGTACGTGTACCAAGTTTCGTTAACATCCGACTATAACATCTCGATGCTTCACAGTTTTTGTCAAGCAGTGTATATTGATTATAAAGCACAGTACATACTATTGCAGCTGTAAAGATGTCGACGTACTGCTCAGCTCGTGATTCACACAGTTGTTGACATAACCATGAAGGACAAATAGAACAGCTGTAGACATTCCACTTTGTTTTTCCATTGCGCCGTTCGATTTCTTGTTCGGTTCGAATTTGGTTCCAGGCTGCTTGTCCTTCATTGCTTCTCTGTCCGTATCTCGAGGCTTCGTCATCAGCGACACTGGGAGTCCCTGAAAGGCTGCCCCTTTTTATTATCTCCGGTTTTACTCATCACCATACCGCTGACGCCGCCGCTACGGGCGTTTTATCGGGAATCTGGAATGGCAGGGCAGCCCGTTGTATACGCTCGATTTCCCGACTTTGTGCGTAACACGGAATAAACTGCAATCCATTGGGGAGCGGTCGAACGGAAAGCAGTTTACTGACGTAACTGTCAAACGGGCGGCGATCTCCGTTAAACATTTCCGCTGTATGTTAACTTAGATCCTCGTTTCAGCGACAGCACAGATAGCGGGATCGATGCTAGCGACAAATGTTTGTGAAAAGTGCCTCTCTCTGTATTATTTTGAAAGATACCGTGGCAGTTGACTATGGAACATAGAATTAACTAACAAAACACCTTTTACAACGCGCCGTTTGGTAATATAAGTTGGATATTCTTAAAAGCAGTCGCTCTTAAAATAACAACTCGAGGAAAAAGAAATGTCAGACGTTTTACTGGTGTGTGTGTGTGTGTGTGTGTGTGTGTGTGTGTGTGTGTATAAGGCCTGTTGCGAACGCAGAAATTTACAAGAGGATAATTGTGCTACTTTCAGAAGTAGTTTAATCAGTTCCTTATGTTGTTAAATGTATATGAAATATCCTGTGTCGTGAGCCAAGGTAACACACGAAATGCATATATATACTGAAGAGCCAAGGAAACTGGTACACGTGCCTAATATCGTGTAGGGCTCTCGCGAGCACGCAGAAGTGCTGCAACACGACGTGGAATGGAGCCGACTAACGTATGAAGTAGTGCTGGAGGGAACTAACACCACGAATCCTGCACGGCTGTCCATTGATCCGTAAGAGTACGATGGGGTGGAGATCTCTTCTGAACAGCGCGTTGCAAGGCATCCCAGATATGCTCAATAATTTTCATGTCTGGGGAGTTTGGTGACCAGCGAAAGCGTTTAAGCCCAAGAGAGTGTTCTTGCAGCCACTCTGTAGCAATTCTGGACGTTTGGGGTGTCGTATTGTCCTGCTGGAATTGCCCAAGTCCGTCGGAATGCGCAATGGACATGAATGGATGCAGGTGATCAGACAGGATGCTTACGTACGTGTCACCTGTCAGAGTCGTATCTAGACGTACCAGGGGTCCTATATCACTCCAACTGCACACTCCCCACACCATTACAGAGTCTCCACCAGCTTTAACAGCACCCTTCTGACATGCAGGGTCCATGGACTCATAAGGATGCCTCCATACCCGTACAAGTCCATCCGCTCGATACAATCTGAAACGAAACTCGCCCGACGAGGTAACATTGTCTCTAGTTACCAGCGATCCAGCGTCGGAGTTGGCGGGCCCAGTCGAGGCGTAAAGTTTTGTATCGTGCAGTCATTAGGGGACACGAATGGTCCAACGGTTCCGAAAGCCCATATCAATGATGTTTCGTTGAATGGATCGCACGCTGACTCTTGCCCAGCATTAAAATCTGCAGAAATTTGTAGAAGGGTTGCACTTCTGTCACGTTAAAGATTCTCTTCAGTCGCCGTTGGTCTCGCCTTGATCAGTCACGTTAGACGCTTGGTCAAACATTGGTGAAATACCTCCTGCACTTGTTCCATTATTTTTCTTGTAACAGTAGTGTCATTCTCGTGTCTTTCTCGCACCTTATACACGATACCTGAGATGGTGAACCTATCTATTCTTCGTGCGCTCTCCGTGAAACCCTTACCCAACATTCTCGTCTCATTGTTCCCGCCAGACTCACGCTGGCGCAGCGTCCCTTAAGCTAGGTGCTTCTTACATGCGTTCCACGCTGTGAGCATGTGTAAGCCACGGAGCGGTTGACAGCAATAAAACATGCGGCTCTCACGTGATCGTCATAGGAGAGCAATACCCTTTTAACCTATTCCTTTTCTTTACGATATTTCCATAATAATCAGCTAAATCAAAACGGCACTGAATTCAAAAGTAAATTCAGATATTCCTTTGCAAACAAAGGAACGTTCCTACTTGGGCTGGAGTACTTGGCATTTATCACTCAATTTTTTTATTGTTACTGGAAGCCTATTGATAACGTAGCCTGCTAATAACGCACATCTTTCTGTGCAGTTCTTAAGGAAGTGTTATCGACCTATGTATATTTTTCTGTGTAGTATTCGATGAATTAATATTGTACTTTCTTTTGAATGAGTCAGTATTGCCAACAACAAATTTCATGATGGAATATCATGGACGGCAGAGTTAGAATTCCGAAGCATGTGACCAACGGCGTAAATGAAGTCCTCTGTCTAACACCGCAGATCATGCTAACTGCTCAAAAGAGCTAAAGACGTTATTGATGAGTACACAGAGTTACTCCAAAATATTACTCCAAACGAGATAACGGAGTATGAAAGTAAGCAAAGTAAACAAGTCTACGGTTACAGAGGCAGTGCACATCATTCTGGGCCGGCCAGATGTTTTAAGGTGGTTATCATTTCTGAAATCGGGAATTAGTGATGCTACGTAATCAACAAAACTACGTTTCGAATACGGAAGGACTACGAGAATGGGAAATTCTGTTTAAAGCTTTTTTTTGGTTTTCCGAGGCGATTGCTCCTTTTTAGCGGACGTGTAAATGCTAAGTAGGCATAGGCCTTATGAGATTACGAATGCAGTGGCTAGCTGGAGATGGAGTTCAACGAATGAAGCGGACTTGGCGATGTTTATTTTACATTTTTTCATTTTCGTAGATATCTCAATGTGGTGTCTTTTGTGTCTTTTTTCCCCTATTCACTTTGAAATGTGTCCGTGTCTTGCTGTTGAGGAGATTATCGATGGAAGTTGCTGCGAGTCAGTTGGAAACGGGGAAACGGTTTCAGAGCTGTTGTGGCATGCATTGTCTTAAACAGCCCAGCGGTCGGATCTCGGAATCTTTCTGCCAGTAGTGAGATATATACAGGGCATTGATTATTGACTTTGGTGCAGTGATAAGTTCGACCTCGTCTCGTGGGTCAAAACAAATCTTGTGACCCTGATTTAGACTGATTACGTCTGTGTGGTAGAGTAGATAACTAATACGGTTTCTCCAATAAACGTTTTCGAGTAAATATGTTGAGCGATACGTCGAGTAATTAGCAGAGATATCGAAATTCTTCTCCGATCCTGCATGATACAAACACCACGACAACCATCAAAGTAGCCTACAACCTGTCGCGACGGAAACGCAAGTTTCCGCAACCATGGCAAGTTTCACGGGGACCGTTCAGCCTGCTACCCCTGACAACAGATTGCTTTATCTACCCAACGTGACTCCAGTATAGTCAGCTATAAAGTATGTTTGCGTACGTAGCTTATTGCATCTCAGTTAGAGTAACGGTGGGACCAGCAAGATGAACAAATCAAAGAAATTAAGAAATGGGGAATAATACTAGTCACCAAACAGAGTCCAAGTCCAGCATCAGAAGAGTTTTCGTGGATTTATGAGGCAGTTTCAAATAAATCGGTAGGTGTCTCGCAATGCAGATTCAGTGAAAATTTACTAAGCACTCATTTGGGAACCTCTACTAAAGTACGACCTGTTAGCGAATTGCACCAACAGTTTCCTCACTGCATAAATATTTCGAAAGAGGACAATGCCTTAGTGAAGTGTGTGAAAATGTGCGCTAAGCACTTGAGGCCATTTAGCGGTGTAGGGGGAGAGGGCTTTAGAAATTTAGGGCTAACATCGACTGAAACAAAATATATATATATGTCTCACCTTCTTCTTTCAGAGATGTATTTTGTAGATTAAGATAATATGAAAAACTAACTTCGTGTTTGCTAAAATGCAGTTCGATAATTTGGAATGAATTCAGCGAACCCCAATACACACATAGGAAAAAATAATTAAAATAGTTATAACTTAGATCATATTTTGCTAAAACACGCTAAGGTTACAGAAACTAGACTTACAAAACCGTACTTTAGTAGGCTTTGTAATGTAATAGTCATGTTCGGCTTCTTAAGTGCAAATGATCTCGATTTCCAGGGATGGTTCTGCTTACTACACAAAATTTGTGTTAGAGGTAACCTGATGATGGTTCCAATTGAGAATAGGCAGAACTAGTCGAAAGAAATTGAGGCTGTAGGGACAACAGATCATATCTAAAAATGAATAATTAAATAAGCCTAAAAGGGAAAAAGGACAAATAAAATCCCCTTTCTCTGGTCTAAAATGACGTATAATGAATATTTTATATATTACATTGTGCCTCGTCTTGTGATACTCAGGCAAAAAAGGACTCTTCACTAACTTTCAAGCCCTACACATAAAACTACAATGAAAGTGCACAGAATATACTTTTCCGTAGCGTAGCACAGCGGTAAGACGGAAGACGAGCAAGATTACATTATCCCGCCCGGATTTGGCGTAGATGGGCTTGGATGAGAGTAAAGCAACCTGTCCGTTTTGATTATAAAGTGCGGCAGCTTCCCTATCTGGCAAATAGCACCGCGCGACACTCATCCCATTTCATCGGGACATACTGATCGACGAGGGCGCATCTTGAGACTTAACTCAGGAATAACAACAAACGAATAATACCGAGTACGTTGTCCTGGACGCCGAGTGTTCATCAGAAACATTGATATCAACATTAGTTCTCCAGTTAAGTGTAATATGGCGGTTCCTGTTCTCCATATACGTAAACGATCTGATGGATAGGGTGAGCAACCATCTGTGATTGTTTGACGTTGTTGTCTGAATGGGTAAGTGTCGTCACGGAATGACTGGACAGAGGATGACTTGCACAGAATCTCTCTTTGGTAGGATAAATGGCAGCAGGTTCTAAATGTGGCAAAAAGAACGTCAACGCAGATGAGCAGGAAGAGAGTTCTGTTCTGTAAATATGGTTCTAATGGCTCTGAGAACTATGGGACTTGACTTCTGAGGTCATCAGTCCCCTAGAACTTAGAACTTCTTAAACCTAACTAAAATAAGGACATCAGACACATCCATGCCCAAGGCAGAATTCAAACCTGCGACCGTAGCGGTCGCACGGTTCCAGACTGTAGCACCTAGAACTGCTCGGCCACTCCGGCAGGCCTCTGTTCGGTAATATTCCAGTGCAGTGTTGGTTGTGTACTGCTTGACAAAGTCACGTTGATCAAATATTATGCGTGACGTTGCAAAGCGATACGAAGTCGAAAAAGTACATAAGGTTGGTTGTAGGGAAGGCGACTGGTCTACTTCAGTTTACTGGGACAATTCTAGGAAAGTGTAAATCAACAATAAATGAGAGAGCATACTGAACACTTGTGCAACCCCTTGGTGAGTATTCACGAGAATTTTGGATCCCCATCAGAGAGACAGCCAAGCAATTCAGAGGCGTGCTGCCAAATTTGTTTCCACTAGGTTCAATCAACATGCGAATTTCACGGAAATGAGCTATGAATTCAAACTGAAATCCTTGGAGGGAAGATGATGATCATTTGCGAAACATTTTTGGAAAATTATTGATTGGCGACTCCATGGAGTGTTCTGTGCACCACGACCAGATAATGGATATAGTTGGAAGGAGAGACAGCATTGGTCGTATTTTTTGTTTTATTATCCGCAAAGTCGATTATCGATCACTTAGTGACCATCCTCAGTGCTGTAATAAACGTTTAAAGTTGGTAGTCACTGGTATCAACAAGCTTGGAGTTTATGTGATCGCTCCGAGCTTGTTGATACCAGTGACTACCAACTTTAAATGTTTATTACAGCATTGAGGATGGTCACTAAGTGATCGATAATCGATTTTGAGGATAATAAAACAAAAAAATACGACCAATGCTGTTTCTCCTTCCAACTACATTTTTGGAAAAGCTTAGAGAAGCGGTATTTGCGACAGACTGCAGAAACATCCTACTGCCACCAAGATGTATCTTGCGTAACGACAGCGAAAACAAGATAAGAAAAATTAGGGCCCTTAGAGACGCATATAGACAGTTGTTTTTCCTTCACTCCACTTATGCGTAGAGCAGGAGAGGGAATGTTTAGCAATGGTAGAAGGTACCCTCCACCACGCCCGGTACAGTGGCTTTCGATGTATGTATGTAGAGGTAGACGAAACGACTTTAAAAGATGATATTGATAGGTGAAAGGTTAATGCTCGTAGTTTCAATTGAAGTTTGGTACTGACTGCACCGGGAAAAAGCTCACTGAATGAAACAAATAGTTTCGAAGCAAAGAAAAGAGAGGTGGCATGTACGATACAATTAATCAGCTAAGTCGATGCGAAATGGCACTCGGACGGTCGGCGGTGGATCCGGGGTTAATATTCATTTAGGCTGGCTGTGAGGATCGGCGTGTGCAAGCCGGGACGGACGGCTGGCCTCTCACCTCGGTTTACCACCTCGGCGACGTGAATCACGGCAAGACACGAGCCGGCGCAGCGCCTGTAATGAATTAGGCGCGCGCTGAGTGATGGGCTGGAGCCACGGGCGCGTTTTCGCCGCCTCCCTTCTTCCCTTACCCCTCTCCTCTGTCGCCCCCTCCCCCTGCCTCCCATCCCGTGCATAAATAGCGAGTCGCATCGTCCGGAGTTAATAACAGAGTACGGCTAACGGGCAGACAGTGATGAATCGCCGGCTCCTCTTGATACGGCCGCAACGCTTACCTTACGGGCGTGTGCGTGCGGCCAGGCCAGTAAGCCTACGCACCTGTGCTTATGAGTACGACGCCCCTGGCCGCTTCGTAGGAGGTACCACAGCTTTACTAAGGTCCGAATGTGGGTGTATGGTCAGCGTTCATGGTATGGCAGAAAGTGAAGGTGAAATACTGAACGGTGCACTTATTTGCGTATCACAGAGCGATGATCATCAGGTGCCCCACCCCCTCACCGCTCTCTGATTTCTCTATCTGACCTCTCTCTCTCTCTCTCTCTCTCTCTCTCTCTCTCTCTAAATGATTACATCGCAGTTTACACTTAAGTGTTTGGCTGAGGCTGAATAGTAGCATTACTGGACTACATCTCTACCGTTCTACTCTCAAATAGCACACGGCAAAAATTAACATCTAAATCTTTTGTGCCAGTTCTTGTTTCTCTTATTTTAAAACGATGGTCATGTTACCCCATACACGTGGAAGTCAACCAAATATTGAGACATTAGGAGAAGAAAGTTTGTGATTGAAAATTCGTAGAAACATCACATACAGGGAGAGTTTGTTATCTTGAGACTACGAAGTATCTCAAAATCTGCGCATCGGTAAAAAAAGGAAAATAGGTGTTCATTTTTTTACAAATTCTATCCGGCGATACAAATGTTGACACGCCCAGCTTCACTATTTACCACACTATTTGCCAACGCTGAGGGAACTTTTCGATTCCGCTATAGTAGAAATCACGTGACTTTCAGACGCAGAACTCGTCCAGGCATATTCGAAGCGTATTTTCATACCGAAAGGAAGTTCCTTGAAGGTTGTTCGACAGAGAGTGGTTAGATGAAAATTTGAGGTCGCAAGAGCAGGTAAATAACGTGGGTTCGGAATGACTTCGCAATCCAACTACTGTACAGTGTTTTTTGTCAATCTAGCAGAATGCCGGCGGGTGTTACCGTAGGGCAGCATCAGTTCACACAGTCTAAAATGGCTCAAATGGCTCTGAGCACTATGGGACTTAACATCATAGGTCATCAGTCCCCTAGAACTTAGAACAACTTAAACCTAACTAACCTAAGGACATCACACACTTCCATGCCCGAGGCAGGATTCGAACCTACGACCACAGCAGTTCCGCGGTTCCGGACTGCAGCGCCTAGAACCGCACGGCCACCACGGCCGGCTTCACACAGTCCTCCTGTTCGTTGCTCTTGGACTGCGTCTGCATGACATCTCAGTTGTTGACTCGTTACACCACGTGGAAGTAATTCGCAGTAGACCACACCGTTGCTGTTCCACCAATGCATAACATTATCTTTTTCGGATGTGCGCAGGTTTTTGTACAGGATGTTGCTGCTTTGTTTGGACTCAACCATTCCTTTCTTTTCCTTATGTTAGCATAACGATATAGGGTAGAAATCATCAGTGTTGTTCACGAGCTAATTGATGACGAGCAGTCTGAGATGAACATAAGGCCACCTGCTGATTTTCGTGATTTCGGGTTAGAGCATGTGGGTCCCATACACCCGATTTTTGAATCTTCCACATTGCATGCAAATGTCGCACGATGGTGGAACGACCACAGTTGATCACATTTTTCAGTTGTCGAGTACAGTGACGTGAATCATTGTGCATTAGCGCGTTTAAACGACCTTCATCAATCCCCGACAGTCTTCCTGAATGTGGAGAGTTACTAATGTCAAAACGACCCTCCTTTAAACGAGAAAACCATTTTCTTGCCGAGTTCTGTCCAATGGTACTATCCCCATACACAGCGCAAATATTTCTGGCTCTCTCCGTTGCTGTCACCCTTCCACTGACCTCAAACCGAATAATATGTCGGAAATGTACCAATTTTTCCACTTCGTAATCCAAGAACAAGAGCCAAGAACAGTGACGTTATTCTGCGCTATGAGCCCTGCACACAGGGCTCCCCAACGAGCAAGGACAGGTTCATTTTTTAAGTCCTCCCACTACACAGCCGACTGCTTATTCACGGGAAACGGAGTAGATACTACTGCACGTAGCTTAAATTGAAAAGGATTCGTACTAAAATTGACCAGTTTCTTGCACTGACATTGATTTTGTATCTGGCTGCTTGATTTTGGTTATGAGCCTCCTGCCTCACATTACCCCCAAGTATTAGTTAACCTACGTGTATGTCAGTTTTGGAAAAAAAATTTTATTAGGCCCAATGTGCCTGATTTGTGCTCTTACATCTTCGACTTAACTTATTCTATGTAATTTAAATTAGAGTTGTGAAGAGAGTGTTAGAGTTCTTAAGTTAGAGTTTTATTGTGGAAAGTTCATACTGTATGTTGAATAGTGTTTAAATTCTACTGTTGTTTTGTTATGGTACTTGTCCGTAGCTGAGTGACCAGTGCATCTGACTGCGATGTGGAGGACCTACGTTCGATCCTCGGTACCGCCAAGGAGTTTTCCTTGGTAGGAGGACTTGGACGCGTTGCCCTCAGCCTCTTGATGCCAATGGAGGAACTACTCAACCGAGCAGTAGCCGCTCCAAGCCACGAACATAGCCAGTGGCCGGGAAAGCGGTGTCTTTGGACGTGATATTCAGAGGCGTGGGGTCAGCACACCGCATTCCCTGCCACTGTCAGTGTTCGTGACTTGGAGCCGCTTCTGCTCGGTTGAGTAGCTCCTCCATGGGCATCAAGAGGCTTGTGGACGGAGTTTACTTTTACTTTAGTGGGTTATGGGGATTGACAGTACACTCGCGGAAGGATCTGCACAATTCTTTTGTCGAAATGTTAAATCGGAACCAGTGAAGTTTTTAATATTGCTATTCTTATTTTAATTAATTTGTTTTGGATTCGTTATACTTAATATATTTGTTATTTTTGTTATTAGAAGAGATATTGTTAATAAATAGTGAGGGGCGCTAAAATAGATTTGCTTCCCTACGACCCCTAGCCACTTCTACTCTACAGACGTGTGTGTGTGTGTGTGTGTGTGTGTGTGTGTGTGTGTGTGTACACATCAAGCCACCATTAGGTACGTGGCGTAGGGGACTTAGCTTTATAATCTCATTTCCATTTCTCCTGTTCCATTCACAGGTGGAACGAGAGAAGAAGGATTGTCAGCCCACTCTGACCTCTACAATGCGCATCCGTTCTCTAATTTTAGAAAGAAAATGGCTCTGAGCACTATGGGAATTAACTTCTGAGGTCAACAGTCCCCAAGAACTTAGAACTACTTAAACCTAACTAACCTAAGGACATCACACGCATCACACACATCCACACCCGAGGCAGAATTCGAACCTGCGACCTTAGCCGTCGCGCGGTTCCAGACTGTAGCGCCTAGAACCGCTCGGCCACTCCGGCCGGCTAATTTTCGTATCTTGTCTATTAGGCGAGATGGATGTTGCAGGAAATAGTATGCCTATTGATTCATCTCGGAACGAGGATCCCTCTGAACTGAGCAAGTAAGACTTTTCAAGACGCACACAGTCCTATTGTAACGTCTCCCGCGCAGTTTCTTCAGCATCTCTATAGAACTCACGCTGGATATACAAACACGTGATGAATCGTGCAGCTCTTGCTAGAATCTGTTCTGTTTCTTCCGCTAATGTTACTCGGGAAGGATCGCAGATTGACGAACAGTACTGAACAAATAGTCGAATGAGTGTTCCTAAGTGACCTCATTCGTTCGTAAACTACACTTCCTTAGGATTCTTCCAATTAAATCAGAGCCCAACATGTGCCTTGTTCACGGCTAGGTTTTTGTGGTTGTTCTGTCTTAAATTACCCCGGAGTTAAACTACTAGATACCTGGAAATTTTAACTGATTCTAGTGTCTGATTATCCAAGTAATCCAAAATATTAAGATTTTGTTCATCTATTCACCTATAGAGTCAGCTACCAATGCTGCTTCGAAATTAATTTTCCCACTTGTACGTACGAGAATTTCGTTCCCTTTCAGCAGCAACAACACGCGTTTTGCAAAATCCAGTTATATTGTCGTCTATTTTCAATTCATCCTCATTACTCTTCTATGCGTTTTGACGTAACAACTGTAATTTTATGGTCCGCCTAATGAAATCATCACAAGAGCGAAAACAAAACAATAACAGCTCAGAAAACTTGCATTACTCTTTAAGCGGATTATAATATTGAAAATACTCGGCTATGATATCAATCGAGAAACACTTTCCTGAAGTTTTGCAAAAATTTTTTCTCAGCAATCAAAAAGGGACAGCTGGTTGGTGCAACCTGCCAACTGTAGATACGGTATTATGAAGTTGTTTAAATATTAATTTCAAACAAAAATAAATGGTTATATTTTAAAACCAATTTTATTATAGTGCTCTACATTTGTTTTTACTTAGAAACTGAACTTCAATTTATCTCTGGAGGAAAATGAACTTTCCTTTGAAATTACACTAACATGCTGTGTCATTTGCTTCTTGATTTTAATAGTTGCAAGTAGTTTAATGTTACAGCCTTTCTTCGATATATGAACAACGTCACTATGTACATCAAATGGATGCTTTTCTGTTAGAAGATGCACAGCAAAGTTTAAATCTGTCGTTTGTATCCTCAAACTAGTCTTACGTTAGAAACCGTTTCTTTTTGTTCTTGTCGGTGCTGCTAGGCACTGGAAGAGAATTAAATTAATATTACCTAAGCGCACTTTACGTCAAGACAGCAACTGTATTACAGTTATCCAAGAGTGTTTTTCATTGTTTCGAATGATATGTTTTCATTGCTCTTCAGCATTCCTGAATTACAGAAGACTTGATTACATATTAGTGCTCTGGTTATGTGAGCAGAAATCTTTCTTTTTTTAACGTACCTACACAGTAATTTCAGTTCTTCTTGACTGCTTGCCTGCTTGCTTGCTTGACTGCGTGCTTGGTTGATTTGGGGGAGGAGACCAAACAACGAGGTCATCGGTCTCATCGGATTAGGGAAGGAGGGGAAGGAAGGAGGCCGTTCCCTTTCAGAGGAACCATCCCGGCATTTGCCTGGAGCCACTTAGGGAAATCACGGGAAAGCCAAATCGGGACGACCTGAGGCGGGTTTGAACCGTCGTCCTCCACGCGAATCCAGTGTGCTAACCACTGAGCCATCTCGCTCAGTAGTTATTCTTGAATCATGACTTCAAGCGCAGTTTAGTCTTTTGCAAACTTTGGACGGACTTTGTTGATGAGACCAAGCGTTATTCCCAGTTTCTAGTTGAAATAACGCCATTCAGTATTTATTATTTGTATGTTATCGCAATCAGCCATCACGTGAATGGCGGTACCTACCATCACTCATTTTGTTTTTAAGCTGCCGTCCACTGCATAAAGTTCTGGTGAAACAAACGTTAATCGAAGGACTTTCAGATGCAAATTAATAGAGAACTGCATAATTGTAAATGAAGTTTTTGAATTGATAACTGAAAGAAACTAATCCTAATGTATCTGCTTTTCTAATAAGGAATCATAAAATCAAACCACACTGGTTTGCAAAGCAAACTTACTAACGGTAATAATCGGTAGCTTTAAGTTCGTTTTTCCTTCATCATCGTCTTCGTGTTCTATTTTCTGAATGTCTTTTTCTAACATCCTTAGACTAGAAGTATAATGATTCTGTGTTAAATACAACGCTCAGTTGTGTAGTTGAACTACGCAATTGCGTTCCAGTTTTTTTGAAAACACTTCGGAATGGACATATGATTTAAAACAGCAGTGGTGCTATGACACTGGGGCAAGTCAAAGCGAATGCACAAGTCAATACTCCTCGATTAGTAAGTCCACCACATGGCAATAACGACTTCCTACTTAGGACATGTTAGTAAGAGATCTTCATTTAGCGATACGAATGAAAGCGCCTCAAGCTTTACTAGTACTTCTCAGTAGGCTGGCGGAGACATTTATTGAATCAAAGTTTTCGACTATCTACAAATGTCACGTAATTCGATTGGTTGATGAACACAATTAGTTTTCCTCCTGATGCTTATTGTTAATAGAGCAGTGTTGCTTTGTACAACATAATAGAGAATTTTTGTAGAATTATAATTATAGTGAATGGTAAAAAAACCAGCCATTTACGTCGCGTTACCTGTGAATATTATTTCTCGAACTGATTTATTCTTCAGATAAACAGAGCGTCGTCGACGAAAATGGTGCATTCCTGCTTTGTTAGCTATGGTGGGCTTACCTAGAACAGAAGAAACAAATGAGGTAATTAAGTTTCGTGTAAGAGAAGAGAGCAGAACAGTAGAAAACAAGCTATTGTGATGACATTAATAAGCTGTTCACCCAAGTGGCAAAATGAAGTGGCCGGCTCTTCCGGAAACAAAGACAGCAAATACGAGGACACAGAGCAGTTAATTATGCTACAGACAGAAACATGATTGCCGTGTTTATTTAGTGTAACTGGATTATCTATGCTCACACTCTTCAAGGTAAACCGATAGTTGTACCGTGTAAACCGTTGTGAACGACTTCCGTACTTTCTATTCTGTAAATTTTCAATCTATTAAAAGCAAATTTGGCGCCATCTCCAACATATCGTCAAGAAATTTATAAGTGCAGTCAATGAGAAACGACACACACGGAAAAAAGGAAGAATACTGTTTATTTCTCTTTTTGGCTTTTAATTCTCTTTACAAAGGTTGGCTCCCAATGCATATATTTTAAATCAAATACTTTTATTTCCATTGCGTTCTGTAACAGCTGCTATTTCATTAGATAAACATACAGTGCAGCAAGCGAAACTATAACCTCAAGAGAGACAAGTGAGACAGAAGTGAACTGTAGCAACGAAGGACGGACTTTTTCCCACTAACACTGAAGTCATCAGGTATGTAAAACAATGCAGGTGGAAACTGATCACTTAATTGCTGCCGACATATAACGCACAAATAATAAAAAACTTTAAATCCAAAACCCTTACTGCCGGCCGGGGTGGCCGAGCGGTTATAGGCGCTACAGTCTGGAACAGCATGACCACTACGGTCGCAGGCTCGAATCCTGCCTCGGGCATCGATGTGTGTGATGTCCTTAGGCTAGGTAGGTTTAAGTAGTTCTAAGTTCTAGGGGACTGATGACCTCAGAAGTTAAGTCCCATAGTGCTCAGAGCCATTTGAACCATTTTTGAAAAGTCTTACTACAAGAAAAATACCATATCCACTTAACTTTAACATCAGAAAGAATTATTGTGCCGGAAATCAGAGCCCCTAAATCAGCCTTAAAATAAATTCTGACAATCCGATTCAGGGAAATCAATAAAACCCTCTAGCAATTGCCCTGCGGTTCTAGGCGCTTCAGTCTGGAACCGTGTGACCGCTACGGTCGCAGGTTCGAATCCTGCCTCGTGCATCGATGTGTGTGATGTCCTTAGGTTAGGTAGGTTTAAGTAGTTCTAAGTTCTAGGGGACTGATGACCACAGATGTTAAGTCCCATAGTGCTCAGAGCCATTTGAACCATTTGAAACTCTAGCAATTGAGTGAGGATATTAAGGAAAATAACAGAAACAGAATAGTTTCAAAACAGTGATTATTTCAGAAACTACCACTGCGGACTTTACATTTAACTTTCACTGATGATTTTTCTTCCTAAGGGAGACGTTATCTTTAAGAAGAATTACCATCCATAGAAATGTTGAATTCGCTTTGGAAATAGTGAAAATTGATAAAATATTGGGATTGGATGTACAAGTTCGTTAGGACATAGCACTGTAGCGAAGAGTTCACGTAATAATCACTTACATTCATTGGTAACGGTATCCCATACACGAGGAAACTGCAGCCAGGGAAGCGATAATTATTCTGACGAGGAGAAGGTAGAAGTTGAGTGACTGAGATACTTCTGAAAGAACTGAGGACTCTAAAACTGACTAATCTCGGCCGCGCGGTCTTAGGCGTCTTGTCACGGCGGCTCCCCCCTCTCCCTCATCCCGTCGGGGTTCGAGTCCTCCATCTGGAATGGGTGTGTGTGTTGTTGTCCTTAGGTTAAATTATATTAATTAGTGTGTAAGCCTAGGGACCGATGAGCTCAGCAGACAAAAATTTCTCTCTGTAAATTCTAGAAAAGAAATTTTCTAGGAGCCTAGGAGCCGTAAAATCTATTAGTGATAAAGCGGCCAAAATTATGCATAGTATTGCCCGTGCTGGCACATTTTACTATGAATTATTACCGCTGCATGTGGCGCGGTCATACCATGAAGCTATCTTCAACGCCAATGTGGGCTTCGGTGCCAGCCCTGGGCGCATCGCCTCAGACTAAGCAGCTATAAAACACGACTGCGACGAATTCAGCGGAGCGTATTTCTGGCGCTCAACGGTGCCTTTCGTACTACACCTGTAGAGGGTTTCCTGGTAATCTTAGGAATACGTCCGATGGATACCGTGGTACGTTACAGAGCAGTGGTGTACTGGTTGGGTCGTGAGCAATATGATCCCGTGAAAGAGATCACAGGAACGCATATTGCTGATAAAAGACATTTAGTTAGATGAATGGCAGTCTGGGACACTAAAAGCACAGCAAAGCGTGTTTGCAGCATATTCGAAAGCATTAGGAGATATGGTACACCTATTAACAGGTCACGGTCCGTATCCCAAATTTCTGCATCGAATTGGGTGCAGTAACACACCAATTTGTGAATGTGGAGAGGAAGTTCCTCTGGTCATGTCGTTCTCAGATACTCGCTATTTCAAGTAGAGATAGACTACAGAGAATTAGACTGCGATGTGCAAACAATGACCAAAACTCCTGGTTTAAAATCACTGTGATAGCACAACGGATATCTAGAAAGCGACTGCTTAATTTTCAGTCTATAAGATCAAGTGGACGCTTTGAATATCAAAATGGTGCCAACAGGTCACACGAAGCTTTTCCTCAATTATAGGTAATGATACGCACATATAAATTTGAGTAAGATAAACGTCATATACGTATGACAAACGAATATTTACGACCTGTTTAGAGTTTTCCTTTAACAGGTCTAAAATTCTTAGCAATAAACTGAATTGAATTGAACTGAAATGTAGATTTGTTACGTTTTCTGAACTTTACATTCTGCTGCATCATACGTCAAATGGATGTCTGAAACTTCCGAAAAGAAATAATAATTGCAAACAGTGCTAAATAGCTCTGAGCACAATGGGACTTAACTTCTGAGGTCATCAGTCCCCCAGAACATAGAACTACTTAAACCTAAGGACATCATACACATCCACGCCCGAGGCAGGATTCGAATCTGCGACCGTAGCGGTGGCGCGGTTCCATACTGTAGCGCCTAGAACCGCTCGGCCACCATGGTCGGCGTAAACAGTGCTAAACTCCATCTCGGACACAACGCAGACTACTGTGTACTCTTTCTTAACGCAGTGCGACCAGTGTTGTTGCCGCAGACAGTCATTTTTTTGTATGGAATACTCAACGGGGTGGACATAGAACTGCAGTCCGCCCATAGAAAACATGAAGTTACGCAGTTAACCTTTCGTATGTTAGCGGGTACTCGCTGAAATCGCTGCGACACGGTACCGCAGTACGGCGCCAGAGTAGCGATAAAAATTGTATAGGTACACCGCTCCAACAGCTCATGCTGAGTTTCTGGACGTGTACGGCGACAGTGCATTATTATTTGACGCAATGGCTAAGTGGCGCAGACGCTTCCAGTGTGGCCAGACAAGTCTCGATGACGAAAAACGAAGTGGCCGACCATTTCTCTATGAAGAACCGGGGATCTAGCTAGGCTAAGACTAGCGTTTCACGAAGAAGAAAACAGTTCAAAATAAAAGATCGGTCATGGATCACTTTTCAATATCTTACACAACGTTTTGAACATGACGAACTTCATCGGTTTGCTGGGTTTCGCAACTGCTCACGTCCATTCAGAAAGCCCATCGAAAATGTAGCAGTTGTGTCAGACCAATCCGGATCACTTTTTCAGCGGTCTAATCACCAAGGTCAAGTGTTCTGGGTGTAACTATGACCCCGTAACAAAGGTGCCAAACAGACAATGGAAACACGTGTAAAAAGGCCAAGACCCAATCATAATTGGGCAAGGGGATGCTGAATGTTCTTTGGACTGCCGTGGTGTGGTGCTAACAGGTTATGGACGTAAAAGAAAAACGTCAGAGGAGGAGATTACCCAAATGTCCTGATGAGGTTGCCGGAAGCAGCCAAGACGAAGTGCTGCTGGAAGCTGACAGATGGGTTGAATCTAATCCGCAAAAAAAGCCTAAGCTCATTCTGCACAGGATACAGAAACGCTTGCTGCTCAAGCTCCAGTATTCTTTTGACATGGCATCCAGTGACTTCTTTCGAGGGCAAAAAGGGTGCAGACTTCTACAAGAGAGGTCTCTATTACGTCATTCTTCGTTGGCAAAAATATGTCGCATTGAAGAGGGAATGTCTAGAGGAGAAGCTGATCTGTTTTGAGGTTCTGATCAAAAATTTCTTAAACAAACTGTAACCCACAAGAAACTATCGCTGTTGTAAAATGAACAATTAGTGTCCAGTGAAACTGCTCACACCAAATACCAAAAAATAGTAATTTTGTAATAATGTGTATTCTAAATAATTCTAATTGTTGTCATACATGATACTGACAAACCATAAAATGTGATTGATTAAGTTAAAAAACAGTGTTACAGAATAAAAAGTCAAAAGACCCGTTTTACAATTCCAAAGACAGTACATACTACAACTAAAGATCGTATGTAAGTGCGTTGTATCTTAGTACACAATGTCTGGTTCGTAAGAACACAAGCTGCTTGTAAACAATAGCTAGTAGTAATCTGAAGATGGCCTAATAACCCGAAAACTAGTTCATACAAATAAAAATCAGTAGAACAAAAAACCGACTAAGTGTTATTCAACACTCAGTATGTTAATACAGTATCTGAATACTTATTAACCGTATATAACCGCTCGCTCGTAGAAAGATCCGTACCCAAAGACTGTAAAGTTGCACAAGTAGCATCAACACCCAAGCAAGAAAATAGGAGTAATCAGCTGAATTACACACCTACATCACTAACGTCGATCGGCAGTAGGATTTTGGAACATATACTGTGCTCGAACATTATGAATCTCCTCGAAGAAAACAATTTATTGACAATAGCTTAGATAAATTCATAAAATATCATTCTTGTTGAGCACAACTAGCTCTTTATTCTCACGAAGTAATGAGTGCTATCGACAAGAGACATCAAACTGATTCAAATAATGAGATTTCCAGAAGGCGTTTGACACCGTTCCTGACAAGTGACTTCTAATTGAATTGCGCGCCTGTGCAGTATTGTCTCAGTTGTGTGACTGGATTCGTGATTTCCGCCATAAACGCCACAGTTCGCAATACCGAGCGAGGTGGCGCAGTGGTTAGCACACTGGACACGCATTCGGGAGGACGACAGTTCAAACCCGCGTCCGGCCATCCTGATTTAGGTTTTCGGTGATTTCCTAAATCGCTTCAGGTGAATGCCACGATGGTTCCATTGAAAGAGCACTGCCGAATTTCTTCCTCTCCTCTTTCTTCCCTAATCGGATGGGGCCGATGACTTTTCTGTTTCGTCCCCTCCCACGAATCAACCAACTAATCAACAGCTCGAAATAACTGACGGAAAGTCATAGAGTAAAACAGACGTAATATTTGGCATTCCTCAAGGAAGTGTCGTTCCTGACCTTCATAAGCGATTTAGGAGACAATCTGAGCAGCCCTCTTAGACTGTTTGCAGATGATCCTATCATTTGCCGTCACGTAAAATCATCAGATGACCAAAATGGATTACAAAATGATTTAGACACGAAATCTCTATTGTGAAAAAAGTGGTAATTGACTCTAAACCATGAAGAGTGTGAAGTCATCCACATGAGCACTAAAAAACGCGCTAAATTTCAGTTACACGATAAATAATACAAATCTAAAGGCTGTAAACTCAGCTAAATACTTCGGAATTACAGTTACGAATAACTTAAAAATGGAACGATCACATAGATAATGTTGTGGGGAAGTAAACGAATGACTTCTATTTATTGGAAAAACACTTAGAAAACATAACAGGTCTACAGAAGGGTCTGCTTACGCTACGCTTGTCCGCCCTCTTCTGGAATATTGCTGTGTGGTGTTGGGATCCGCATAAGGTAGGATTGACGGAGGACATCGACAAAGTTCAAAGAAGAGCAGCTTGTTTTGTATTCTCGTCAAATAGGAGAGAGGGTGCCACAGATATGACACACGAATGGGGTGGCAGTCATTAAAACAACGGCATTTTTCGCTGCGGCAGGACTTCCTCATGAAATTTAAGTCACTAACTTTCTCCTCCGAGTGTGAAATATTACGTTGGCGCCCACCTACATAGGGAGGAATGATCATCATAATAAAAATAAGAGAAAGCAGAGGTAGCACGGGAAGATTGAAGAGTTAGATTTTCCCGAGCGCTTTTCGAGAGTAGAACCTTAGACAAGTAGTTTAATGTTGGTTCGATGAACTCTCTGCCAGACACTTAACTACGAATTGCAGAGTAATGATGCAGATGTAAATGTTGGTTCCTCGTATCAAAATACTCAGCTTGGGCTCTTCAAACGACTGTGTCATTTTGACCACAAAGGACTTGGAAAGTCGTGAATACCTAGGATAACGCTGTAAAGGACAAGACATACGAAGTGCACGTAATATCCACGGATATAAATTTCAGTAACACACTGGAACCGGATGGAAGCATCGCCCGTACGGAGGGGACCACCACAGCGCCCGCACCACTACTGCCAATCTCGTGACTCGCAGTGAATCACACGTGCCACGCCCCTAGCTGTCTGTGATCGCGGCATAAAAGCCGACTGGCCCACTCCCTTTCGATTCGATATCGTGACTGACCTATGCCAATATCGACGCGCTTCAGGCTGCATAGTCCAACATGAGCCTTGCCGTGCTTGTACTTAATCTGCAGACTCTATTCATCATACGTTGTATTTTGTATGTGTTATTACTGCACTTCTGTTGTGTCTGTGAACTTACATCAGGACAGTTTCATCTACTGCCAGTACTGTTTCATACCATTCTTTATGTTGTAACTTTGCCTCTGCGAGCTCTGACTATGTGAAACCGTATTCACAAACTTCTCCCTGTCATGGACATGACACGCAAAACAGGTGTTGGCAGAGCAAAAAAAGTTCACTCACACTAGGCAAATTGTTTCAGGTAAAGAAAGCGACCGTTTGTAAATTCTTACCACATAGTTCAGCCTCATGTCACACAAATACACACGAGTACACACAAGTATTTCGACTTATTACCAAGTCATCATCAAATGATCTGTTTAAAAAGAAAGAAAAGGTGGATAGTAAATTATAAACAAACTTCAAATTACTAGCACCAGTCAATAAATTACGCCCCACTTTTTTTCTTCTCTCTCTCTCTCTCTCTCTCTCTCTCTCTCTCTCTCTCTCTCTCTCTCCCTCTCTCTCTCTCTCTCTCTCTCTCAGGACGTATTTGTTCTTAGGAATTGAATTTGCTGACTATATAATTCAACGTTCATATACTATTTTTTTACCTAGTCTCCATCACGTTATATGGCGGTACGCAGCGTTATGTAAGAGCATATATTCATTATTGGTAACAGCTCCCGTTCTTTGCTCGTAGCTATGTTTCACTGTATTAATTACGTGCGCATCATCAAAGTGTGGCCCAAACAGATGGAAGTAAAAGGGTACAAGGTCGGGACTATAGACTGAACAAGGTATTGGTATCCAGCTAAGGCGACGGATGTGTTCCCGGGTTCTGAGCGTTGTGTGTGTGTGTGTGTGTGTGTGTGTGTGTGTGTGTGTGTGCATTGCCGTATTGGTGCAACATTTCTTTTGCGTTATTGTCAGACCAAACAAGTCAGAAACGATTACTGAGTTCGTTCAGAGTCTTCACATATGCCTCCGAACTAATGGTTGACTTCTCTGCCAAGGCATCTACGAGAAAAGCACCATCACCGTCCTGAAAGGCTGCCATGATTTTGCCAGCAGAGGGATGTGCCTTAAATTTCTTCTTTCATGAAGATTTCGGGTTGTGCTACTACAGTGACTGTCCTTTCGTTTCGTCATCTGTGGCGTTCCGTGACAAAATGGCCTCTCCATTGGCCTCAAACTGTTCCAAGTGTTAAGATGAAATGGCTTTTCATTAAATTTTGTAATCTGTTATGAGCATTTGTGGAATCCATCTTGAACAGAACTAATATGCAAGAGTCTCGGTCATTGCACACGCACTTACAATGCTGACCGGTAGCTCTAGGGACAATTGTCGGGTTATGATCCACCCGCACACGTGATTTACAGCATCCGGGCGATTCACACGTCGGGAGCAGTGGTTGAGACAGAACGTGCCGAACATGGCGGATCATGTGTAACACCTACTTTAGACTTATTTTGTATCCGTATCGATATTTCTGTGTCAATCTGTAGTGTTGCTTGTGTATAGTGTTGTATCTGTCATGGAAATTCCTTGACTATGTATACATATTTCGTTTATGTAAACTTTTGAACGATGTCGTTTAAACTGTGCTGGTGCATTTAAATAACTACTTGAATGATTGTTATATAATGTACTGTAATTGACTTGGTTCATGAGTAGAGAATATATGGTTGAAAGCAAAAGATGGGGGGAAGCCCCGCAGCTACGGAAATAGCTGGCGGAGTGGAAAAGGTGTGGCTGGCGCGCAAGTGGCAACTCGTCTGTCGTGACAGGTAAGGAGTCTGGGCTGAGCAGTGCTATGCTTAACATATCGTTAGCAGTACGCAGTAGCGCATCATTGTGGCTCATGTTCTTGGAGTTATGAGATCAGAGGAACTTAAGAGCAGTATTTATGGGCCTCGGATGCTGCATTTGGTGATACTCTTACCATGGATTAGTTTTTGGGCCTATAAAAATATACACTCCTGGAAATTGAAATAAGAACACCGTGAATTCATTGTCCCAGGAAGGCTAAACTTTATTGACACATTCCTGGGGTCAGATACATCACATGATCACACTGACAGAACCACAGGCACATAGACACAGGCAACAGAGCATGCACAATGTCGGCACTAGTACAGTGTATATCCACCTTTCGCAGCAATGCAGGCTGCTATTCTCCCATGGAGACGATCGTAGAGATGCTGGATGTAGTCCTGTGGAACGGCTTGCCATGCCATTTCCACCTGGCGCCTCAGTTGGACCAGCGTTCGTGCTGGACGTGCAGACCGCGTGAGACGACGCTTCATCCAGTCCCAAACATGCTCAATGGGGGACAGATCCGGAGAACTTGCTGGCCAGGGTAGTTGACTTACACCTTCTAGAGCACGTTGGGTGGCACGGGATACATGCGGACGTGCATTGTCCTGTTGGAACAGCAAGTTCCCTTGCCGGCCTAGGAATGGTAGAACGATGGGTTCGATGACGGTTTGGATGTACCGTGCACTATACAGTGTCCCCTCGATGATCACCAGAGGTGTACGGCCAGTGCAGGAGATCGCTCCCCACACCATGATGCTGGGTGTTGGCCCTGTGTGCCTCGGTCGTATGCAGTCCTGATTTGGCGGTCACCTGCACGGCGCCAAACACGCATACGACCATCATTGGCACCAAGGCAGAAGCGACTCTCATCGCTGAAGACGACACGTCTCCATTCGTCCCTCCATTCACGCCTGTCGCGACACCACTGGAGGTGGGCTGCACGATGTTGAGGCGTGAGCGGAAGACGGCCTAACGGTGTGTGGGACCGTAGCCCAGCTTCATGGAGACGGTTGCGAATGGTCCTCGCCGATACCCCAGGAGCAACAGTGTCCCTAATTAGCTGGGAAGTGGCGGTGCGGTCCCCTACGGCACTGCGTAGGATCCTACGGTCTTGGCGTGCATCCGTGCGTCGCTGCGGTCCGGTCCCAGGTTGACGGGCACGTGCACCTTCCGCCGACCACTGGCGACAACATCGATGTACTGTGGAGACCTCACGCCCCACGTGTTGAGCAATTCGGCGGTATGTCCACCCGGCCTCCCGCATGCCCACTATACGCCCTCGCTCAAAGTCCGTCAACTGCACATACGGTTCACGTCCACGCTGTCGCGGCATGCTACCAGTGTTAAAGACTGCGATGGAGCTCCGTATGCCACGGCAAACTGGCTGACACTGACGGCGGCGGTGCACAAATGCTGCGCAGCTAGCGCCATTCGACGGCCAACACCGCGGTCCCTGGTGTGTCCGCTGTACCGTGCGTGTGATCATTGCTTGTACATCCCTCTCGCAGTGTCCGAAGCAAGTATGGTGAGTCTGACACACCGGTGTCAATGTGTTCTTTTTTCCATTTCCGGGAGTGTAATTCAAACGCCAAGAAGATCTGTAACAAAGCGAGGCAAATAGTACTGCCATGACCGCATCACCGCCACGTTAACAGCCACTGCAAATTACGCCACCAGTACCACCAGCCTTCCATTTAATTGTTTAAATTTGGCACTCTATAAATGGATCAGGCTTTTTAAAAAAAATTGGTTGACTTTAATAATAATCGTGGTGTTGCTAAAAGGTCTATCTTACACTCGTGATTATCCGAAATCACAAACCTGGGCAGGAATCCTATCATAGTGAATTTAATTCCGAGTGTCCTAATTTATTATGGAAAGACTTGCTCAGCAGCTGTAAAAATAGTTGTGATAGCTTTCTAATATGTGGAGTTATAGTGTTCAAAGTTCAGTCTTATAGTATGAAAAATGCTATATTTCCAGCGCATTTTTAAATCAATCTGCAGTCATTTTCTCAAATGTTTTGCCTTACTTGAAAAGCTGCCTGAAATTAGTAGTAAAGTTGATCTGAAGTGAAAAATATTATTAATTGTTGCATTTATGCACTATGATCAGATTTACAAATTTTATAGGTGTTCATTTCATGACAAGTTTTTTAACTTGAATTTAATGTTGTGTTGGCAGTTGCACAGCCAACCATATTTTGAATAGATTAAAAGACTGTTCATCAAACCACATCTGTTATTTGAAGAGTTATAGTTTGTTGTGCGTTACATAACTAATAATTAAGCAAAGCAAAGGTTCCTTCAGAGCCAGTATAGCTAGATTTGCTTTCTGCTTAACTGCTTCAAAACGAGTTTAAGAAACAAATATTTTTTGTGTTAGCTATTCTGATGCAAGTTGGTTAATGCACAAACACAGTGGCCCTGTACTAAACAATGATGTTATATAGAGTATGATCAATAACGACCTCCTAATTTAAATCAAAACCATTTCATACTCTTCCCTGATCAGTATTGCTACTAGTTTCATGTGTTGGTGACTGGTTCTATATACTGCTGCATCTAGTTCATTTAAGGTACGTGTTGATGAGAGGCATATGTTACTGTTTGCTATCTCACTGGCCATTTGTTTGTCTGACTTCCAATTTAGTAGTACATTCGTCTGCAAAATTAGGTTACTGTGCTGTAGTGCGAACAGATACAAAGAAAGATTTTAGTGTGTGTGCTCAAGGAATGTTGAGTTAGCCTTTTGCTTTATTATATTGCTTGACACCAGAACGACTAATTAGGCTGACGAGGATATTAATACGTAATGTTACAATTTGCTGCTGGGAGAACGTCTATTCCTGATCCATCTGTTCACTGTTGGTTATACTCTGCTGGAGTTTTTCGGAAACGTATCCCATTTTGATTGTTCTGTTCCCATTAGGTTATCTCACAGTAACAAATTTCTCAAAAATTCCTCACAGAGTTTTAACGTTAGCATCGATTGCCTTTGAAGGTGGTCGGTGTTACCGTTACACATGGACCTCGGTTTTCGCTCTCCCTAACACTTTAACTCTCTTTACCCATCGCCTATCAGTACTCGCATCAACTGCATCGTAAATGTACACTGCACACAATCGTTCCTGCTAAGTTAACCACGGTTTCTTTTCTCGCAACCTAGAATGCAATTACATAACCTTGCCTGTAACGAGTGTCTTGCATTAATTCTAGTTTGATGGTTGAGTACGACTCTGTCATCTGTCGGAATTGTTTGTACTTCGAACATGTATACAAGAAACCTTAAAAAAGACGTTTTCCTTTATCTAACAACGGCTTTTAAGACAATTGGGGCATTGTTGGTTCAACGACCCTTGTAACTTCCATAAGCAGCAATACGTACTTGAATACGTTACATTGTAACTCGTCACCTCAAAAGAAACGGATAGGCGCTCACAACGTAAACATCTCTGCGATCTGGTTTTTGATACCGTGAGCTGCAGTTGACTACATGGTAAAATGAAGTCAGTAACTCTTAAATAGCAAATATCAATAAGGATATTCACAATGTTACAATGATTGTGAAATGAATCCCTTACAAAGTGAAAATTAATACAGAGCTATCTAACTGTTGGTGTAGACAAGTGAGACGTGCATTCGAAGCCGGACAGATAACGACCACCTACAGACGTGATACGAAAGCACCAAATTAGTGGCTGGTGGCCATGTGTGTACACTAAACAGCCGGTATGAAAGAAGTGCTAAATCAGTTTCTATTAGATTTGTGAGAGATGATACTAAAAGGAACACCAGCAAACGAAAGGCAAAACTCGGTGAGAAGAGACGTCATAACAATTCAGAAAATATTTCGAAAACGCTTGGGCATGGAAATTGCTTTATTCGTTTAAAAGCGGCTGCTTGTACTTTTTCTAAATCAGCAAATATTTCAGCTCTTTATGAGTATACAAATGGAATCCCTTAGGAATATAATGATAGATGTTAAGACAGCACGGGTAGTTCAACGTCTTTGTAATAGATGGAAACCAGTAATGATACCACTTGTGTGACATGATTTTGAAATCATATACACATACAGAAGTGGAGGTATGTTAATCTGTGTGTGCGTGTCCCACATATAATCCTAAACTACTGGAAAGATTTCAACCAAATTTGGTACACATACAACATATTATCTAGGAAGCATTACTGTGGGAGTTAGAACCGCCTAGTTCCCATAGGCGCGGAGGTACGGGTGAAAAGGTTTGGATAACTCTGACATTTTGGCTGCCATACACAACGATTGTGTTGTGCGGGTGGTATTAGATTGCATCTCAGGGGGCGGATTGGCACGGTTGAAAAGAGACATGGGGGAGAGGGGAGAGAATGAAATGGATTTAGGATGCGGTATTAAGGGAAGTGCGGGAAGCAGGTAGAAAGTGGAGAGGGTTAGTGGATAGGTGAAAAAGTGAAAAGGAGAGAAAGAGGGAGGAGATGGTGATGGACAGAGAGGAGGAAGAGGGGGAGATGAGTGCAATATGCGGAGGGTTTATTTCAATAGTCGTAAAAGTCCATTATCTCCACTTTTCTGCTTATAATGCTTCTGAAATTAATGATCCAAACAAACAGAAAGAAAGGTTTATCTCTAGCAAGAAGCCATAACTTGAATACTTCTGGTATCTCAACTGCAGATTTTTCAGTGCTCATTTAACTTTAGGACTCTGTATCTCAAAATGAACAAAAATGGACTTGTACCACTATTGAAATAGATCCTTCATATGTCCTGCACATGTACGTGAGTGAAGCCAGTATTCTACGGGTGAAAAGGCTAATTCACGATGAAGAATTTAAAAAAAACGAATTTTCTTTTTTTACGTTCTTGAATCTCTGTGTATCTGCAGCGGGAATTAGTGAATTTCGTGTGATATACGCCATAATACTTGTTAAAGTGTCACAAAATTGACGGAGTTAAGAGATCGCAGTACCGCAGTGGCACGCTGCAAGGGACTTTTTAGTCGTTTAAATTATCCGGGCAGTTTAAAGTATGTAGTTGGTTAGGTTTAGTTAGTAAGATACATGTTTCATAGACTTTTTTCACGATTTATATCGAAATGATGTGGAACGAGTGTGTTCACATGCTATACATACATGAATTACTGGGTGTATCGCTCCGTGCTGACCGCTTACAAAGTACTAAGCATCATAAAAATGGTTCAAATGGCTCTGAGCACTATGGGAGTCAACTTCTGAGGTCATCAGTCCCCTAGAACTTAGAACTACTTAAACCTAACCAACCTAAGGACATCTCACACATACATGCCCGAGGCAGGATTCGAACCTACGACCGTAGCGGTCTCATGGTTGCAGACTGTAGCGCCTAGAACCGCTCGGCCACTCCTGCCGCCCTAACTAAGCATCATAGCAGCTTAAATTTAATAACAAGATTAACGCATTAATGTTTGTTGGTACTCTAACCACCATTAGAAATATTCATTAAAGGACCAAAGCAGTAGTGCCGAATCAATGATTTGTTTAAAATGTAATCTGGAATCATTTATTCTGCATTGCTCCTTTCGTCTCGTAAAATAATATTTTATTAAACGTTGTTAGCATGACTAGTATGGTAGAAAAACATGTTCGCTTTTCTACCAAACATCTTTTTCACTTTAGTGTGCTCAAGTCACAAAGAGTAACATGTAGCGGCGTATATCTATACATTGTTCACTCAAGTCCCGCAAATTAGGCGCCCGTAGTTTGTGGTCGCGTCCCAGATGTGTTCCAGCAGCTTCGTATCGGGAGACTGTTGTGGCCATGACATCAACGTTGAGTTGAATATCTTGCTAATCCAACCAGTGCAGCACGTATTGTAAATCGGACCTGAAGTCCAGATAGAGGTATGCGACCGTAACGACAGTGACTATGAAAGTGAATTCAAAATGCTGGTATGTCGCATAAGTAATAAACAGATGACGATGCTAATGAATCCCTTATTGGAACATAATAAAGGATTCAATAGCATCTGAACCTGAACTGCTTACGCACAACATCTGCACACACAAGTCACCAAACGCTCATACATTCTGGAGAGGAGGGCGATGAGCTCTGACGCCACGTTCACTCACATCCCATATCTACCTCTACAGCTACATCATACTACGCAAACCACCTAATGGTGTGGGGCGGAGGGTACTTTTGGTACCACTAGCTGTTCCGTCTAACCCTGTTCCCTCGCGTGGGAAGTGTGAATAGTGCGTGGAAAGAATGATTGTTGGTAAACCTCTGTATTGGCTCTAATTTATCGAATTTTCCCTTCGTGGTCAACACACGAGTTGTAGGTGGGGGGATTGTCCGATTCCTCCTAGAAAGTGCTGTCCCGAAATTGCAATAGTAAATCTCTACGCGATGTTCAGTGCCTCTCTTATAACGTCTGGCAGTGGAGTTTGTTTAGCATCTCCATAACATTCTCTCTCCAGCTAAGGTCGTTCTGCAATTTCTTACTATCTTCTGCCGTTACTATTTTGGTATAGACAACTACATCATCTGTGAATAGCCTTAAAGAGTATCCGACGCCTCTACAAGATCATTATATATATAGCAACGGTCCTATCACACTTCTCTGTAGTACTCCGGATATTACCTTTACATCTGTCGATTGAGTTCCGTTAAGAACGACGTGTTGAGTTCTATCTACAAGCAAGTCTTGAATCCAATCGTAAGCCTGATCCGATACTCCGCAAGCTCGTATTTTTTCATTAAACGGTAATGCTGGATGGTGTCAAATGCCTTACTGAAATCAAGGAACACAGCATCAACCTGAGCGCCGTTGTCCGCTGCAGTGCGGGCCTCATGGAGCAACAGAGCGAGTTGAGTTTCGCAGGATCTCTGTTTGTGGAATCCATGTTGATTTTTAGAGAGGCTATGTTCATTTTCTACAAACGTCATAATCCTTGGGCATGAAACATGTTCCATAATTCTACAACAGACTGACGTCAACGATATAGGTCTGTAATTGTGTGGATCTGCCTTACGGCCAATCTTATAGGTAACTCATCTGGTGCTGACGCCTTTCCACTTCTGGGCGATTGTAGCTGCTTTTCAATTCCGCGATCGGTTACCTCAATGTCTGCCATTTCGACGTTTGTACGGCGATTGAAGGGAGGGACATTGTTACGTTCTTCCGCGGTGTGTTCGACCGGGTGTAGATCTGGTTTGTTGGGGGGCAGCATACCAATTACAACTCGCCACTCTGTTCCTCAAACAGCTCCGTCACACTCCTGGCCTAGCGACATGGCGCATTATCTTGTTGAAAAATCCCACTGCCGTCGGTAAGCATGATCATGAGAGGGAGGGGGGGGGGTGCATGTGGCCTGCAACCAGTGTACGATAATGCAATGGCCGTCATTGTGCCTTGCACGAACTCCACTGGGCTCCTCTGAATGTTCCTTAGAGCATAGTCGAGCCGCTGCCAGCTTGTCCTAGTTTCCCTGGAAGAAGTCAGATACGCTCCCTCCCATCCGCATGATCAAGAAGGCATCGGGATTGAACAGATCATGCAATGCCCTGTCACTGAACCAACGTCCAGTGCCGATGGTCACATGCCGATTTCAGTTGTAGCTGCCGTTGTCGTTGCTTTAACATTGGCACTCTCGTGGTTCGTCAGCAGCGGAGGCTCACTTTTAGGAGTGATCGGTGCACTGGGAGTTCATACACACTTCTGCTTTGCCCAGCATTCACGTCTGATGCTAGTTCCGCAACATTTCGCTGCCTGTCTTGTTTCACCAGCCTGCGTAGCCTACACGTCCGACATTTATAATGAGGGGTCGCCGCCCAATCCCCCGACGTGTGGACATGGTTTCACCTTGGTTTCTCCACCTGTTGAAGACACTCATCACAGCAGTGCTCGAACACCCGACAAGTCGTGCAGTTTCCGAAATGATCGAGCCGGACCTCCGGGCCATCACAATGTGCCCTCAGTCAAACTCAGATAGATCGCGCGCTTCTCCATTCTACTAAGGGACAGTAGGCTCACTGATACCACATGCTCCGTGCGTGTGTCTGACTAGCAGTCATTCCTCGCCAGATGACGTTGCTGTCGCCTGGACGGGTTTATATCGATAGTGGGTCGGTGGTCATAATGTTCTGGCTGATCAGTGTGTGCTCACAACATTAGTACACGAACAGCCGACCCGCTTTGCTGTTGTCACGCGATGGGCCTTAACAATGTGCCATTTTTCGATGAAACGTCAGTAGAGTTTTCCATTTGTGATCCGTTTCGTCAGTAGAACAATTTTCCGTTGATCTTTAAATCAGTTAAGTATTCTTGTGCTCACAGCACCACAAGTCAGCATCCCATCTCGCGATTTGCATTAGTCATAAAAAGTATCCGGACACCTGAACGTAAAATCGAGTTAACCATTAAATGTCATTACGAGAAGTGGAATAGGACACAATGGTCCTGCAGCTCCTCATAAGCCATAGATTTCTGTACTGAGTGCTAAGCGACGCTTGATGTCATGTAAAGAGCAACGCCACTGAACAGTGGATGACTGGAAGCAAGTGATTCGGACTGATGAATCACGCTACATCCTGTGGCAAACCAACGGAAGAGTTTCGGTTTGGCGAATACCTGTATTTTGTTACTTGCCATCACGTGTAGTGGCAGCAGTGGAGTACGGAGCAGGTGGTGTTGCAATAAGGGAGTGTTTTAGGTAGTTATGGTGTGATCCCCTTATTGCGCTTTAGAAAACACTAAATACGGAGAGATCTGAACATATTTTACAGCACTTAGTACTGCGTGCAGTAGAGGAAGAGTTCGAGGACGATTGATTGCATCAGCATGACCATGCATCCTGTCATAAATCAGCGTCTGTGATGCAAAATTCCTGAAACGGACTGGCCTCCTCAGAGTCCCGACCTGAAGCCAATGGGACACTTTTGAGTTGAGTCATAACGTCGACTTCGCTCCAGACACCGGCGTGTAACATTTCTACCTTCTTTGGTTTCGGCTCTTCAGGAAGAATGTGCTCCCATTCATCCACAGATATTCAGACACCTCATTGAAAGTGTACCGAGCAGAGTTCAAGTCATCATAAAGACGGAGGCTGTCACAGCCCACAGTAAAGTTCGCTAATAGGTGTCCAGATACTTTTGATATGCCTGCAAGTGAACTTAAAATATCTACGGGTGAACATCGCTTATTATTATTATGTTTGGTTGGTTAATTTGGGGGGGGGGGGGAGGGATCAGGAAGCCGGCCGCTGTGACGGAGCGGTTACAGGTGCTTCAGTCCGGAACCGCGCTGCTGCTACAGTCGCAGGTTCGACTTCTGCCTCGGGCATGGATGTGTGTGATGTCCTTAGGTTAGTTAGGTTTAAGTAGTTCTAAGTCTAGGGGACTAATGACCTCATATGTTAAGTCTCATAGTGCTCAGAGCCATTTGAATCAGACAGCGAGGTCATCGGCCCCATTGGATTATGAAAGGAAGTGGAAGGAAGTCGGCCGTGCCCTTCCGAGGGAAACATCCCAGCATTTGCCTGATACGATTTAGGGAAATCACGGAAAACCTAAATCTGTATGGACGGCCGCAGGTTTGAACCGTCGTCCTCCCGAATGCGAGTCCAGTGTGCTAACCCGATCGGTTATTATTATGACGGTGCTGTTTTATGTTAACAATATTTTATCCCTAAGTGTTGTGTTGCCCTAAAAGATTATTCCATAAGCCAATGAGTGAAAACATATAAAATACTCTTAAATGAGTACAAAAGTTAAAGATCCTAATTGTCCGAGACGCTCAAACGTTCAAGAGTACGAGTATGTAACAGAATAACTTGTAACATACGTACTACGCTATTCGCTGATTGCTTTTCATTTGCTACGTTAATTGTTGACGTGATTCTGTTTGTTGTGCGCAGATCATAATTTGCTGTGTTTCTTTCCGAAATGAAGAAAGAGTCAACTTGCAGAACACCATTTCTCAAATCTTAAAAAAGTCTTAGTAGACGTTTCTGTTATTGTCTTGCTAACCGTGCCAGTCATAACACTAGCACCATCTGTAACACTTACAAACGCTGCTTGATGTATATTAAGCGGTTGGTTTATCTCATCTACGAGGAATAGGAACTTCTACAAATTTCGTTGAATAATTTAGGAGAAGGCTATAATGCCAATCTAGTGTGTAAGATTGTTATTTGTGCCCTGTCGAATATTTCACACATCACATATTAGATTAGTCCAGAAACGACACGAGTGCTAATTTATAATGCCCTTTACCATGACTGCATTGTGAAGTACATGGATCGTAGATGTAGGAAGTCTTTCTTCCAAACAGCGGCCTGGAAACCAAACCACATGTAATTACTCTATGACCTAAACGTAATCTTGTAAGATTCTGAACTACCATCCAGGAAAGTTCAGAACTGATCGTATCTGCGAACACGTCGTATCACAGGCAGTTTACATAGTAGACTCAAGTGAAAAGATATACAATTAGAGGGATCCTGCTCTGTTGCCTCATTCTCCTCTACAGTTTAGAATAATACTGGCAGCCATGAGGACATCCGATCATGAAAACGCTGCAACGCTCTGTGTTGGATGAAACTAATTGCAGGCAGTGGATTTCATACTGGAAAAAGCTGACATTTGAGGAAAGTAAACGGACACTTTCGGTAATAATGCATGGAGTTGAATCTGTGAGTGATAATTCGAAATGACACGTTCTGTGGCCAACAAACTCGGTAGGTCGCCACAGTAGAGGTGCTTACCTTGCTTGAGGACCGTGTAACGGTAGCCACCGGCTCAGCCGGGGAGCAGCGATTTTAATCTGCCAGTTCCGCGTCCGCTCGCTAGAAATCATAGCCAGCGCGTTCCTCTTTCTTTTTTCGTTCATCCTCATTGATTGCCGGCTTAATGTCGCTGCTTTCGTAATCAGATGGGCGAAAGAGAAGCTAACTGGTTAGGCCAGCCGCAGGCAGCGGAAGGCCCGGCACTCGTTTATCAGCACGTTGCTCAGAAGTGCCTCGTCGTAAAGATTCGTCAGACGGCGGACCACACAAATACGGAGGCGGCCCCAATTATGTGTGCAGCAGCGGTTCCGATCTCACAGGCGCTCGCCTGGGTACTGATCTGTCTCACGGCAAGTAAATAAATAGGCAGTGGTGCGGCGGTCAACGTGACCTGCACACATCCCATTAAACTCAGTTCGTACTGCATCTAACAGTTGACTGGTAATGTTAGATGCTATAGACTAGAACACCACGATTCTTGGATGATTTACTCCATGAGAAACCATATAATATAATGGATGAGACGAGATGCCACTGAAATATGATATGAGTAATAAACAAGTAAGAAAAACTAAATTAAGTTAACTGGTAGTCGACATAATTCATTCTTGTGAATGAAGCCAGACTTCTGAATTAGTACATCTTTGAAATATGGAAAGGTCTTGATCGCAGAGTTCTTTATTAACCCTTCAGTGGTCTCGCCTAAAAAAGTTACACAATAGGTCACGTGAATGACAATGGTTTCTCTATTTTATATGATTATATAATGTATTTTTATTTCTATTAATGTGTATTATTGCCGTAATATGATTTCAAAAAACGAAATATACGTTAAAATGGTTTATTGTTAATTATGAATCTTAGTTTGTATAAAAATAAGTACAAATAGAAAATATGAAATGGACAAACTTCGTAAACTTTTCCAACGTACTTCACAAATGTGATTTTGACCATATATCAGTTCCATTTGAGAAAGTTAATAAACGAAAATAAAATCATTCAAAGCAGTCGTTACACACGTCGGAACAATGATCTGTATGTACCCAATTTAGACACTTTGAGCACGATCTTCTCGTAGTTTTATTTTTCGCTCGACCACAGATGTGGCACCTTCCCCTTGCACCTGCAGGCCGCTGTCCATTTTGACTGAATTTTGTTACTTTTGTCTTGAGTAAAAGAGAACCTCTTTTCCTAATTTCGGCTAGCACCCGAGAATTTTCGACGCGTCGTTATATTTGGGGTGAAATCAGCGCCCAGAAAAATGATTCTATAAAATCATCTCGTTTGACTGCGTTATAGCCATTATTCACTGAGTATATGCACTGTGCGTTTATCCCAGACAAGTTCAGAAGATCGGAGAAAATAACGGCAAGCCATCTCCTTGTGTTCCTCGCCACCGAATAGTTTGCACATCAACACCAACTTTTGTATTATTATAAAAAGTGTCTATTTCGGGTTTTCTTTTGTCTCGAGTAGACACATCAATTGAATCATCACCGTGCATTGAAGATACCAGAATCGTGAATTTGTTTTTTCTTTGTGTCTACGAAACAAGAGTCCTATTTTTTTGAAAACCAAAAACAGAAGTATTCAGTTGTTTCTTTTTATTTGGCAGGAACTCTTTTGGCAGCTCCCTTTTTTTTCAGGGTCCCAACATAAGTAATATTTTTTTCAAGTAATGATTCCACCAGAGGAATACTGGAAAACTATCACCAGTAATATTCAATATTCCTATTATACCCATTAACTGGTTTGGCAAGGTGAAGGGCAACATCTCTTCCAGCATTTCTGATCCTGTTCTCCACAGTAAACTTCTAAATTCAACGTGTACATCATCCTACAGTCTGCAAGTGCGAATACCTTTATTTGGCAGGTTTGCCTGGAATAAACTACCGCAAGGAACACTTCCCCCTGAAAGGAAGCAGTTGTTCAACGACCGTGTGGTATTCGCCTGGTGTGAAATACGCTGAAAATTCGTGATAACCTGTTCCATAAGGTCATGAATTGGCGCTAACTTGTCTGATTTGCTTCTGTCTGCTCTCGTGCTGTAGTCATCAAAGCGAAGGCAGCGCATCAGAAAACGAAATGTATGCTCCCTCACTGATAAATAGGAAGCTTCTATTCCACATCCTTTGGAGTTATCCCACGTTTTTTAGAGCAGCAGTAAGCAAAATAATTCCAATCGGGGCACTAATTTCAATTTCACCTGTGAGACAGGCATCCCTGTCTCTGGAAAAATTATTCTTAATTTCCTGAATATACAGATTTGCATAATTTGTAACGATACTGAGTACTCCGTCATCAACAAATAGTCGCAATACATCTATTTCTTTTTTAGCATCTTTAGCTGTGTATTTTGGTCTCGCGTTAGCGGCTTATTATATTATGTTAACGAATTTTCACATTTTTCCGGGGCACTTTTTTGTTCCACTTCGTGCTTCCATCAATACCTACAAATTCCTCTAAATTACAATCCTCACCACTCTCTTCAAAGTCAGTTGCCTCCTGTTCTGTCTCAGAGATATGATTCTCTGATGCTACATAATCGCTATCACAATCACTTATGGCACTCTCGCAGTCTAGAAGATCTACGTCTGAATCACATTCCTCCAGCCATTTTAACCAAATGTTAGCGTCTGAGCTTCTTTCTGCCATAATGGAAACTTTATGTTTTACAGAAATAAAACAAGAAAGTAACTAAAAAAGAGATAGAAGTACGATTAAAATATTTAATGTTATCTAACGTGCGCTAAAAAGTGTTAAGTAAGTAAAATACTGAAGGAATACATCAGTCGAAAATACTTACACGGAAGGTCGCGTAGATGACACATGTCATCCAGGCTAAAGAAAGTGCAACTGCTCTTAGCGAAGGACGAATTTTAACTGACACGTGTGGCTACAGTGTGTCTCAACCCCTCCCCAGTAATTCGAAGAGGAATGAATGTCTATTGTCAACCAAGCGACCACTAGAGGGCTAAGTGCTACGCGTTTCAAAATGACTTCACCAGACTGAAGATTTAAATCAAACTTAAGTAGAAACGTCATGTATGTGGGCACATAGACTTAATGTAATACAGATCTCATCTCATATAGGCGCATTTCACAGTGTTGTCTATTCGAAGGGAACCAGCGCCAAACTCAAATTAAAGTGTGATTGAAATTTTCGGTGTCATGATGAAATTCTGAAGCGTGTAACGCATGAAAAAGAATTATGCGATCGACACCTTTCCAGATTTCAAAATTGTGCCAAATCTAAATGGTCATCTGCCTTTGCTATGGATGTATTTCTCCACCTAGTTTTGGCACTGAATTAGCGTTTCCTATACACTCCTGGAAATGGAAAAAAGAACACATTGACACTGGTGTGTCAGACCCACCATACTTGCTCCGGACACTGCGAGAGGACTGTACAAGCAATGAGCACACGCACGGCACAGCGGACACACAAGAAACCGCGGTGTTGGCCGTCAAATGGCGCTAGCTGCGCAGCATTTGTGCACCGCCGCCGTCAGTGTCAGCCAGTTTGCCGAGGCATACGGAGCTCCATCGCAGTCTTTAACACTGGTAGCATGCCGCGACAGCGTGGACGTGAACCGTATGTGCAGTTGATGAACTTTGAGCGAGGGCGTATAGTGGGCATGCGGGAGGCCAGGTGGACGTACCGCCGATTTGCTCAACACGTGGGGCGTGAGGTCTCCACGGTACATCGATGTTGTCGCCAGTGGTCGGCGGAAGGTGCACGTGCCCGTCGACCTGGGACCAGACCGCAGCGACGCACGGATGCACGCCAAGACCGTAGGATCCTACGCAGTGCCGTAGTGGACCGCACCGCCACTTCCCAGCAAATTAGGGACACTGTTGCTCCTGGGGTATCGGCGACGACCATTCCCAACCGTCTCCATGAAGCTGGGCTACGGTCCCGCACACCGTTAGGCCGTCTTCCGCTCACGCCCCAACATCGTGCAGCCCGCCTCCAGTGGTGTCGCGACAGGCGTGAATGGAGGGACGAATGGAGACGTGTCGTCTTCAGCGATGAGAGTCGCTTCTGCCTTGGTGCCAATGATGGTCGTATGCGTGTTTGGCGCCGTGCAGGTGAGCGCCACAATCAGGACTGCATACAACCGAGGCACACAGGGCCAACACCCGGCATCATGGTGTGGGGAGCGATCTCCTACACTGGCCGTACACCTCTGGTGATCGTCGAGGGGGCACTGAATAGTGCACGGTACATCCAAACCGTCATCGAACCCATCGTTCTACCATTCCTAGACCGGCAAGGGAACTTGCTGTTCCAACAGGACAATGCACGTCCGCATGTATCCCGTGCCACCCAACGTGCTCTAGAAGGTGTAAGTCAACTACCCTGACCAGCAAGATCTCCGGATCTGTCCCCCATTGAGCATGTTTGGGACTCGATGAAGCGTCGTCTCACGCGGTCTTCACGTCCAGCACGAACGCTGGTCCAACTGAGGCGCCAGGTGGAAATGGCATGGCAAGCCGTTCCACAGGACTACATCCAGCATCTCAACGATCGTCTCCATGGGAGAAGAGCAGCCTGCATTGATGCAAAAGGTGGATATACACTGTACTAGTGCCGACGTTGTGCATGCTCTGTTGCCTGTGTCTATGTGCCTGTGGTTCTGTCAGTGTGATCATGTGATGTATCTGACCCCAGGAATGTGTCAATAAAGTTTCCCCTTCCTGAGACAATGAATTCACGGTGTTCTTATTTCAGTTTCCAGGAGTGTATATTGCTACTTTCTACAAGTTACCCAATTTTAACTTCATTAACGTGAACATCATTCAACACCATCGAGAACAAATGAGAAACACTTCCATTTTGGCAAATTTACTGTGCAGAAATAGTAAGTTATTTTCAATTCATTGATAACATTGTTCCTTTACAGAGCATCAGGTTTCTAGAAAGTAATTACCTTCACACTTCCGACGGAAGAAAAAGCAATCAGGTGGAAAAATTATGAAACAGTGTTATTGACATTTCACCCTTCTAAACTGGTGATTAGAGTGGTATACACTAAAACAGAAGGAGGAAAAAATAGGTACTCAGTGTCGAGGATTCCATCTTCAGAACAACTAAAGGTATTTGCCAATCATGATGTATCAACGAAACACAACTGAACACTAAGTAACACATCGTACGATGGGCAACGCAGTGTACCTGCGGATGAAGATGAGATGGAAAATTTAAAGACACACAGAAAGTTACCATAGAATATTTGGATTTTGCAGAGGATCACTTAATGTTTAAAATTTAAGAATAGCCACGAAACCACCCTAACATATTTGGACACACACAAAGTCGTTTTGCGCTAAAAATGAAACAAAATCTGAGGAGAATGAAAACGAAGTGACGTTCACGAAAACAAAAATCATAGTAACGAAGGTTATAAGAAAGGAACGAATTTCCCTATCACTGGCGTTGATGTTATATAAGCTACACACACTCCCAGGCCAAAAGTATCCGGACACTATTAGTGTCCACCCTTCATCTGTATTACAGCTTCAACTCTGCTGGGGGACACTTTTCAGTGAGGTGTCTGAGTGTCTGTGGAGGAACGTTAGGCCATTCTTCCTCAAGAGCCGAAGCGAGAGAGGGTAGTAATGTTAGACACTGGGATGTGGAGTGAAATCAAAGATTTTCCAACTCATCTAGCGGTTGTTCGACTGCGTTTAGATCGGATCTCTAGGCAGGCTACGCCAGGCTAGGTTTTGTCAAAAAAATGCCTCCCTTTATTTTTATCGTCAAGGATTTCAAATGCAACTACGTAGGTTGAAAACCGCAACATTGACGATTAATAGACGATTTATCAATATGATCTCGATCTGTTTCCTCAGTTTTAGTCCAATTTTTTAACAAGGTTGTGTATTCCAGTCTGGTAAAATTGACAGTCCTGCAACTTAAGCCATTGACGTACATACGTTTTCACCGTCTCCTCATCTTCAAAGTGAATCCCAGCTTCCCGAACAGCTAAAGGTTTGACGGGGTCAGGCCAGGGCTGTATAGAGGATGAAGCAACGCTTACCATCCAGTTTTCAAAATATCTTCAGTGGTGTGACAACTGGTGTGTTGTCTTCCATTGTCAGGCAAAAGAAGAAAATCCGGCAGAGCTTTTGTTGAGTGTACTCGCTGATGAAGTCCTTTAATCTCTTTGAGGGCTGGAAAGTATTGGACTGAATTTATTGTCCATCGATGATCCAAAAAATCAACGATCATCACTCCTTCTGCATGTCATATTACTGTAGTCTTCATTTTCCCTCCCGATCGCACAGTTTTGAACTTTTTCTTTTTCGATGCGTTTCTGTGGTGTCATTCTGTCGACGGTCTCTTCGATTCTGGGTCAAAAATGAACCCATGTTTCGTCTCCTTCACAATTTTTTTCCAAAAATTACTTCTCCTCCAAACGGAAGCGCTGGAAGAGTTTGGACCCAACTGCTTTTTTTGCCTCGTTGTTCTGGTCGTTTAACATTCTTGGCGGCCTAGTTGCACAAACTTCTGGGTATCCGAGTTCTTTAGTAATCGTTATCACACGGCCTTTACCGAGGGAGGTTTTGGAAGGCCGATTTCGTGCCAGGCCCCATCCACCGACATCGATGCCTCTCCTCAGTGGAGCACTCCGTGAGGGATGGGCTGCCATTCCCCAAGAAAGCTTCCAGCACCTGATTGAACATACGCCTGCGAGAGTGGAAGCTGTCATCAAGGCCAACACCATATTGAATTCAAGCATTAGCGATGGAGGGCGCCACGGACTTCTGAGTATTTTTCAGGCAAGTGTCCGGATATTTTTGACCACAGAATGTATTGTTTACTATGGCTGTCGAATCTATTGGATTTCGAGCGAAAGATTAGGGCCTTTATCCTATAAATTGCCAGATGCCGGTGGACGAAATCCTTGGAGCTGAGAGAGCTCACTGTGCTGGGGGAGTAGAATTAACTCGTGAAAGAGTGCGAATATGTCAAGTCGTTTTGATTTAAGCGTCTCTGAAGCTGCCACCTAAGTTGTAAAGCTGAATCCCTTCTTTTACATCTTAAGCTCTGCCCCGGACGTATTCGCCTTTTGTTGCGCTATGATAGGAGCCTTTTTTTTCTGGTTCCCAATCTTTATTCTACAGTGAAATGTTGCAATAGCCAGTCCACACTAAGTACGAGTAATTTTGGCTGAAATAAGCAGAAGAATTGCGACACGATGTATCCACGACAAAATACGATCAGCTTTTCAATCATGTACGAAAATTGACGAACTAAAGCTTATTTTGTCCGAAAATACATTTCCTACAAGATGGCAAAATAATTTTTGAAGAAAACGCAGTAAAAGATTCTGTTTATTATAAATAAGGTGATTTTATTTTCTGACAATAACTTTATAGCAATTTTCTGGTTAGTTTAATGTGCTGCGTGGTCATCGATAAAATTTTAAATGCTCCATCAAACACTATATCATTTTGTACAGGGCTGGGTATAACTCTCGTTGGTACATGCACTGTTTTGTGCGTCCAAGTCGGCCCTAGTTCGGGTTAAACCAAAAACTTTTTACCCCTATTCCTAGCTCAAATAGGAACCAAGTACCAAGATCCCCCAAACCGCGATTTGCGAGCGGCTTTTTCGAAGCGACATAACAATCAGCAGCTAAATTTGTGCCGTTGCCTGCCACAAACTAAACTCAGGGGTTGGACGAAAATACGAAAACAGCGATGAATGCGTGACTGGACATAAATACAGGTTCTAGCCAGGCTTGCAGGTTCCGTTGTTGTATTTGACTACGAACGGCACCTGTGTAATAGCCGCAATACGTTCCAAGTGTCAGTCGTGGGCAAAAGAGTGTCCTGTTTGTGTGTGAGAGCGTTATGTCGGAGCAACGTGAATTCGAACGTGGGCAAAATGTTAGCGCTGATATGCCGGATGCCTCCGTAACCAAGAAAGCCGAAGTGTTTGATGCTTCAAGAAGCACCATGTAGAAGATTTGTAACACATACAGGGAAAGCTGGAAATGTTATCCGACGACATACAACGCCCATGAAAGCGTGCGATGGTCGTCGTGTCAGACGGTCATTAAAAAAGACTGTGTTGTAAAATAAGAGGTCGACACAAATTATTTGTAGTCTGGGCGCATCTCTCACGATAACACAGTCGTTAGCTTCTGTCGTCTCTCTAGGTCGACATAGTCCTTCTTGATACTGCGTTCGGCCGTGGTGCACCCATTTCTACCAACGCCGTTGGGTACTAGCATCGCTCCTATTGTAACCTCCTCCTCACTTATCGACCTTAATGAGAGTGAAAAATTAAACCGCGTGTACCTAATGGAAATTTGGGAAAAGTTAATCTGTCGGTAAAGAGGGAGGAAAGGGTTACATCTAAATGAAAGGAAAAATGGAAATGAAACTGGTGGAAATTAATTTTGAAAGGGGGTAAAGTTAATAAAGAAAGTAGATGTGCGGCCGTTACGTTAACAATTAACTAGCGGTAATTAGATATTTGAGATTACTATAGTAACTGAAAAAGAAAGGTGATTAGACATATAATTAGCACTAGAAGCGTGGCAACTGAAGGTTGACATGTGTAGTGTAAAAACTGAAAGTTTATCAGAAGTAATAAATTTCGCTACACTCTGACTTAATTTAGCAAAAGAATTAATAAAACCGGAAAATTGAAAGTTAATTTAGTGACTGAAATTAATAGTGAGCTTTGTTTCTGAAGCACGTCGAAATTCAGTCAAATATGGTTAGTCTTGGGCTACCTCAACAATCATTTCAAAACCTACTTGAATCTACGCAATTTAGAAATAAGAGATTTAACTTTGAACTTGAATTAAATGAGTCTGAACAATGGACAATAGTAAAATTTAGTAAGTACCAAGCTGAGCTGTAGTCACAGGTAAGCTAAAATATGGTAACAAAACTCGCACTCATAATTTGTGCTTGCGTAAGCTAAATATTGTAGCCAGCTATGAATACTTTAACTGAACTTTCAAATTAAAGCAATAAAATGGAATAATATTACTTCAATGCTGGCGTTTGAATTTCAACGACACTCGGTTTCATTCCGGAAAAGGAAGGGACCCTGCTTGGTAATGCAATTGGGACAATGAGCAACAAATGTTCATGCTAAGTTGCTGTAATTATAGTTACGAAAATGGAACAGTTTGAAAAACTGAGGTCTGCCATACAGTTCTAAAACTTTACGTGCTTCCAGTCTTCCTTGTTGGTTGATAGAAGGTTTGCAACCGTCGATCGAGGAGGTGGCGACAGTCACTCATTGTCGGCCGTCGCTGTTGCAGAAGTTGGATTTTGGCGCGCCTTCTTCTCGACACGGTCACCAGGCGAAGCGGGCTCTTGATGTGCGCCAGCTAATGCTTCCCGTCCGCGACACCGTGTCAGAAACTATCATAGCAAGTTGAGCGCAATTACATGCTGCCAAACCCCGAAAGCGCGGCAACTCGCAGGAGCGTCACTCAAACCACCTGCTCCACTGCCCTCCTTCAGCCAGACTCTCCCTCTGCCCGCGCTCCACGCGACAGAGTTAACACTACCAAAGATTCTAAACACTTTCGTTCTCCAAACGACCTATCGATGTATTCTTTCGATAGCATAGTTTTCCCTAGGAAAGACCCAGCGTAAAAATACAAATAATATTTACAAAACAAACCAATTATACATCGACATAAATGCATAAATATGTATATACAAATAGTAAAACAATTACAATATATAAAGACACAGAAATGTCATATCTTGAGGTAACAAAACAAGGAAAAAAAATTATAGTACAACAGATGGAAATAGGCGGATATGCATTTCCGGCGTTACACTATTCAAATGTTGATCGATTCGTCGATCACCCCAACCTTCTTTGAGTCCAACTCAGATGCCCACATCTGCTTACATTGTTCACGTACCTGTCTGCGAAGTATAATTACTGTTCAACTGAGTACACGGAATGGAATTCGCAAAGTATTTATGCTCTAACGTTGACGCGTCCCCTGTTTATCATCCTTGCCAGCTGCGCCGTCAAATTGCGCAGCAGCGTCACCCACTCACCCACCGACCAATTTTACATTTTCTGTCGATAACTGTGTGAATATGAGCCTGTGGCCAGTGTGTTCAAAACGTTCGCCACAAACCTTGTAATCCGATACTTCAGAGTTCTCCGTCTTTGTCATAGTCACTGACTTGCACTAATCAGCGTTTAAAGAGAGCTGCTGTTCTTTACACCAAACGAAAATGGTGTCCAAGTATTTCTGCACTTCCTTAAGATCGTCCAGCGATGGTAGTTCCTAGTAGAGTAGTAGAGAACAATCTTAAAGTGTTGCTCCGGACGGATCGCGATATAACGATGTCAGATACCGATAATATATGCAGATTTTTGTTTTGAATCAAACATGTTTCACCTGACCTTTTATACATTATCAGTGATCTGTGAAAAAAGGAATATTTATTTGCTTTCCTATAAATAATTTGTCTTTTGAGATACCTAGTGTTTCTTCTTCTTCTTTCGTTCCACCCTCTTTGGGGTACGCTGGATCAATCATTTCTGTGTGCGTTGTTCTTTTCTTAGGGTACAGTATTTCTTCATTCTTTCTTATCTTCTTTTCCTCTATTCTTCCGAGATGGAGGGTTTGGACTTTTGTGTAGATTTGCCTTGGAACCTTATGTTTTCATCTTCAGTAATTAATTTAGCTGTTTGATCAATAAGTGAATTTTCTGAAATGTTTAATTTTACTAGGTCTTTCTCAGTTTCTTTAAACCAGTTGGGGTTCGTTTTGCGGTTACGGAAAAAGTCAAAGATTTGTTTAGTTAATCTGTTGGAATTCATTCTGAGAAAATGACCATAAAAATTTATTCTCCTTTTTCGCATAGTATCTGAAAGTTCTTCAGTTTTCTTTTAGAGTGCTTCATTTTTGATGTAGGTGATCTTATTGTCTTGAAATTTTGTCCGTATGATTTTTTTTAATTTTTCTTTACTTTAGCTCAAGTTTCTCCATTTGGCCTTTGAAATTCATGTTTAGTGTTTCTGCTTCATACAGTGCTTCTGGCTTAATTACTCTCTTGTAAGGTGTAATTTTGGACCCCCATGAAAGGGATTTTTTGTTGTATGCATTTTTTGTTAGTTGGAAGGTCAATTCAAGTTTTTTTCTTTTTTTTTCTAGATTCCATTGCTTTGCTTTCCCCAGCATTCCAACTAATCCATTCTCCGAGATTTTTGAATTCTTTTACTATTTCAATCTTCTGTTCTTGAACTTTGAGGTATTTACATGAGTGCTTGATGTTTGTCAATGTCTTAGTTTTTTCAAAGGAGGTGTGAAGACCTATTTTTGCTCCTCGTTTCTTTAGTTCATGCATTCGCTCCTGTGCTTCTTCCATTGTCTCAGCAAACAGGGCCATACCATCCGCAAAAGCAATGCAATTTATTTTAAGGTTGTTCTTTTTGCAAGCCAGTCTTATACCACGTCTTTCATTAATGCACTTTTAAGTTAACTTTACGTTCACGTTATTCACTAGAAAAAACGCTGATTGAGCTCTTCGTTACATGGCCCAAGCTGCGTATTTACATTCCTTACTTGTAAATAACGTGAATATTATGTTAACCTAAAAGCACTATTACGCACTCTATGTATCTCAGAACAGATATTTATAGGTAATTCATTACGCCTTTTATTTCCTTTCTAGACTACTGAAGATGCCTGAAACACAAGCTGACAAAGAAAAGTTATGCACCATGATGTGAGAGATGAACTGAAATTAAACTTGACGGATTGAGATCATATGGCATGTTAATTCAATGACTACAATATCAATTGGAATTTACAAAAATCTTGGCAGAATGAGCCAACTTATCAGAACGACATCATACCGCTTCTGGTCTGGATGCATACACTGATTTGGCTGGGAAAGGTGACCTAAATCCGTTTTATACTCCTCTACGTAAAGCTGGCGAGCAGCTGTGGTAGATGATCCTTGATATCTTGCATATTGGCATTGAGAAGGAGTTGACGTCAGAGTTTCCTGCATATGTTCTTAGGTGGACGCATCTGGCGGTGTTCCTCGCCATGGAAGTGTCTCAAAAATGCGTTTCTACTGGTGTATACCACCTGCGTGAAATATTTCAGGGTAGATTTCGGCATGTTAGAAATTAGTACAGCTCAACAAGATTTTATGCAGGCTGGAAATTGGCTGTCACATTGCAACTTTCAGTATTCATATTTTCAGTATTTCATATTTTTACAATTCCATTTTTCGTGTACCAGTTAGCTTAAGCTTACCGCAAAGATGCAACTCTGTGTGGAGTATCCACTACGAACATCTCTGTGGTGGTCTCTCCAGGAAGTCTCCTTTGAGTTCCTAGTGAGGTGTTCAATCAGTCCACTGCCCGCTTCACTGAGAATCCTGGAGCATGAGTTCACAGTTAGCAGTCTTACGTTCTGCCTTGTTGAGGAAGGTGGTGTTCGCTGTAGGACGGCACACGTTGCTGGACGTTGAGGTAGTGAGAAGTAGATCGCCTGCCGTTGGGAAGTGGACACTCGCAATACGATATTGCTCCTCATTCAGAAAGTACGTGTGGTTAAGACTTAACTATTTTCACGATTCGCATTACAAATTTGCTGTAACTTTCATGTGTCGGGCACGCGTCTCACATGCCTTTGTGACGATAGTATGTTTCGAGGCTGCCCAAAGAATCTGTTTGTTCTCAATCCATCACAGTAGCTGTACAGTCAGTTCAGTCACACCCTTCATCAATGAACATTTGTAAATGCTATGAAACTTGTATGGATTATACTTTGCTTGATTTTATTACGTTTGGAGCTCTATTGTGAGCCATGTGTTTTCTGGGCGCCAGTAATACATGTGCTGCTGTGATTCATTTTCTTTTTTTTTTTTTTTTTTTTAATAGTCAACATAGGCACCAGATGGTTATACTTGAAGTGCAGTGTGCGCTGTAATTATCGCATGGCATCGAAACCTTATGGATGCGCTATTGAGTTAATGAGGACCCGATTTACGCTGGAAAAGAAAAATCAGTTCCAGTTGTGGCTATCGCGTGTGAATCTGGCGTTGTACACTGTTTATATGATGGTATTCCATGCACGCTGTCATTTGACAAGCCATAACGTGAGTGAACAGTATTGCTATCGAGAAGAGACTGCGCTCTGTTAGTGCAAGTGTTTCGTGTGATCGGCTGCAGTTACATTGCTGCACTGTGAGAATATAGCCGACTGAAAGATATGAGGTGAGTCCCGATGTCATTAAATGGTTTAAAGAAGATAGTGATCGAATTGGAAAACAGGGTGAGCTTGGTGTGGCACCTGGAAGATGAAGGCGTCCTATCCCGGTGAAACTGGCTGACGAGGTTGCTGTTGCTGTAACTGGTCATGCAGCACGTGCCCCGGCTAGATCTAGTGGTTGTGCAGTGCCACAAGAATTGTTCATCTTATGGTCAACAGTGCGGGAGGTTTTTCTGTCCGTTTTACACTGGTACCTGCACAATGCAGCAACTGAAACCTCATGATCCGCAGCAGCGTTCTGAATTTGCTCTTCGGTTTCTGGCACGGACTGAACTTGATGACATGTGGCCGGGCAATATTCTGTCTAGCGGCGAGGCACATTTTACGTCATCGGATGCAGTAAATACACTGAACTGCCGAATGTGGAGTAGCATTAACACGTGTATGTGCACGAAGAGCCATTGCATACGCTGTATTTGACTGTGTGGTATGAATTCATAAGCAGCTTTATTCTTGGCCCGAAGAAGAGAACCCACCCAGAGGGTCCTGTCAGAAGTAAGATGACGTCTGCACGTTAGCAGACTACCGCGTACAGTATGTGATTCCTGGTTTGAAAGGGCGCAAATGCGTAAAAACAACGGTTTTAGTGCAAGACGGGGCAACATTTCATGTCGCTCCACCAGTGAAAAATTTGCTTAATGCAACCTTCCAGGAACATGTTATCCTTACAGGTTTTCCAGATGCATTGCCTCCAAGATCACCTGCTCTGACTCATGTGACTTTTGACTCTGCAGATATCTAAAATAATGCGTTTACCAGGGACAACGCTCGGTCTCTACTGGACCTGAAGGCCACTATTGTATTGTATTGTATGGAACCGGGGACCTATAAACGACGCAGAGGCTTCGTCTCCGCCGTAGCCCTCAGTGGTTCACAACCCCACAACAGGCTACAGCAGTCCACTCACCCCACCGCCGCCCCACACCGAACTCTAGTTATTGTGCGGTTCGCCCTCCAGCGCACGTCTCAAATGTCTCTAAGCACTATGGCACTTAACATCTGAGGTCATCAGTCCCTTAGACTTACAACTACTTAAACCTAACTAAGCTAAGGACATCACACACATCCATCACATCCATGCCCGAGGCAGGATTCGAACTTGCGACCGTAGCAGCAGCGCGGTTCCAGACTGAAGCGCCTAGAACCACTCGGTCACAGCGGCCGGCTGGAACGTCTCACATCCGACGAGTGTAACCCCAATGTTACATTTGCGCAGCAATCGCCAGCATAAGGTAAGTGAGAGGGAATAAGGGTAACCAACCCGCATATCGCCGAGGCAGATGGAAAACCGCCTTAAAAACCATCCACTGTCTGGCCGGCACACCGGACTTCGACACTAATCCGCCGGACAGCTTCGTGCCCGGGTCCGGCACCCCTTCCCGCCCGGAAAGCAGTGCGTTAGGCCTCACGGCTAACCGGGCGGAAGGCAACTATACAGGAAACATTGTTCATACTCCTGTTTAAACAAACTATTGATCATTTAGTTTTAGGGATGTAGAATCTCTTCGATATGTTCGGTGGTTATATTGTATTGAAGAAACATTGTAAGCGGCGGTCGATCATAAAATCAAAATTATGCCTTTATGACTAGTTTGACCTTTTCTGTCCACGTTCCGTTCCTCCTCCATTACACATGGAAACATTTCTATACATATTTCCTTCACTCACTCACTGCGCCAGATGTGCACCTGGTGGCAAAAATTTGAACTAATGTTTTTCCAACGTAAATCGATTCCGCATTAACGCATCAGAATACCTACTAAGTTTCGCTGCCATAAGATAATTGCAGCATACTCTGGACCTCTGTGAGTGGCTGCACTTTAATTGTAACCACCCGGTAGTTACATTCAAATATTCTTTCTAATATTTTTACTTGCTATTCACTTTCCTATTGAAACGAATTCGGCCGACGTGTACTCAAGCGTATAATAAGTTGACGCGAAGCATACTATTTTCCTTTCTTAGATAGGAAGAATCTTGAGATCTTGTTATTGCACTTTACAACAACAACATCATTAATCATTACGAATTTGTACCTCACAGCCGCCCGTAGTGGCCAAGCGGTTCTAGGCGCTACAGTCTGGAACCGCGCGACAGCTACGGTCACAGGTTCGAATCCTGCCTCTGGCATGGATGTATGTGATGTCCTTAGCTTAGTTATGTTTAAGTAGTTCTAAGTTCTATGGGACTGATGACCTCAGAAGTTGAATCCCATAGTGCTCAGAGCCATTTGAACCATTTTGTACCTCACATTTCTTCGCATCCTTTTCAGCAAACAAGGTAGGTTTTGGTGTTGACGTAGTTGGCAGAGGTGCCATGCTTTGTTCAACAGAAATTGCGTTCATTCGATGCCTTATGTTTGTGTATAATTAAAACAGATCGCTTACATATCCATTTGCACTGCACGCAGCTATAATCCACATTGCCTAAACGCTTTTGCACTTGCTGATTCCTTTTGCACGATTTCTCATATTCATTTAAACTTAATTTTTCTAGTGTCGCGTCCGTCGTAGATCGATGCGCTGACAAAATGAGATGATCTCTGCCTAGGTATTGTTTTACATATTGTTTGCAGTCAGATCGCTTTACTAAATTAAAGTCGTGGGTTGAATATGCATGAGAACGTAACTATCTTAAATCAGGAGTATCCTGATTTATGAGGTGCGTTCAATAAGTAATACAACACATTTTATTTCTGAAAGCAGGATGGTTTTGCTGAGGATTCCAGTACCGTAAACTCTTTTGACTACAAAACCCTAATTTTCAACATAATCTCCGTTCAATGTTTGCCTTATGCCAACTTACTGGAAGGGTCTTTATGCCGCCATACTGGTCGACGTTGGAGCCAACGTATGGCTGCATCAATAACCTCCACGATCAGCCTCGTAACGCTCAAGTAATTCCTTACGGACAGCCCTTCGCTGCTCTTTGCGGTGTTCTGTTAAGCGGTGAGAAACCCAACGACCACACACCAATGAATACGCCAACTGGCGGACGACTGTGTCAGCACTACCAACTGAGACGTCCAGGTGAGAAGCAAGATGTTCGAGAGTGATCCGCCGATCACCTCGGGTGAAAGTATCCTCACGTTCCAACATTGCAGGAGTTGCAACGTCTGGCCGGCCGTCACGCGACCTTGTTGCGGTGATGACGGATGACTCGCCCAACGATTCACCGTGCTTTTGTTCACTGCCAGGTCTCCGTAGAGATTCGGGTAAGTGCCTATCAATATCTGCGACGCGCTGGTTTTCCGCCGAAAGAAATTCGATGACTGCTTTCTGTTTGGAAAGCACCTCCGATACAGACGCCCTTTTGAAGGCTTCATCTACATCTACATGAATACTCTGGAAATCACATATAAGTGCCTGGCAGAGGGTTCATCGAACCACCTTCTCAATTCTCTATTATTCCATTCTCGTATAGCGCGCGGAAAGAATGAACACCAATATCTTTCCGTACGAGCTCTTATTTCCCTTATTTTATCTTGGTGATCGTTCCTCTCTATATAAGTCGGTGTCAACAAAATATTTTCGCATTCGGAGGAGAAAGTTGCTGATTGAAATTTCGTGAGAAGATTCGGTAGCAACGAAATGCGCCTTTTGTTTTAATGATTTCCATCCCAAATCCTGTATAATTTCTGTGGCGCTCTTTCCCATATTTCGCGATAATACAAAACGTGCTGCCTTTCTTTGGACTTTTTGGATGTACTCCGTCACTCCTATCTGGTAAGGATCCCACACCACACAGCAGTATTCTAAAAGAGGACGGACAAGCGTAGTGTAGGCAGTCTCCTTAGTAGGTATGTTACATTTTCTAAGTGTCCTGCCAATAAAACGCTGTCTTTGGTTTGCCTTCCCCACAACATTTTCTATGTGTTTCTTCCAATTTAAGTTGTTCGTAATTGTAATACCTAGGTATTTAGTTTAATTTACGGCTTTTGGATTAGACTGATTTATTGTGAAACTGAAGTTTGATTTACTTTTAGCACTCGTGTGGATAACCTCACACTTTTCGTTATTTAAGGTCAACTGCCACTTTTTGCGCCATTCCGATATTTCTTCTAAATCATTTTGAAGTTTGTTTTGATCTTCTGATGATTTTATTAGTCGATAAACGACAGCGTCATCTGCAAAGAACCGATGACGGCTGCTCAGATTATCTCCCAAATCGTTTATATAGATAAGGAACAGCAATGGGCCTATAACACTACCTTGGGGGACGCCAGAAATCACTTCTGTTGTACTCACTGACTTTCCGTCAATTATTACGAACTGTGACCTCTCTGACAAGAAATCACAGATCCACTCACATAACTGAGACGATATTCCATAAGCACGCAATTTTACTACGAGCCGCTTGTGTGGTACAGTGTCAAAAGACTTTCGGAAATCCGTTGTCAATAGCACTCAGCACTTCATGTGAATAAAGGGCTACAGTGTTTCACAAGAACGATGTTTTCTAAACCCTTGTTGACTGTGTGTCAATAGAGCGTTTTCTTCGAGGTAATTTATTATGTTCGAACACAATATATGTTCTAAAATCCTGCTGTATATCGACGTTAACGATATGGGCCTGTAATTTAGTGGATTACTCCTACTACCTTTCTTGAATGTTGGTGTGACCTGTGCAGCCTTCCAGTCTTTGGGTACGGATCTTTCGGCGAGCGAACGGTTGTATATGACTGTTAGGTATGGAGCTAATGGATCAGCTTACTCGGGAACCGCACGACCGCTACTGTCGCAGGTTCGAATCCTGCCTCGGGCATGGATGTGTGTGATGTTCTTAGGTTACTTAGGTTTAAGTAGTTCTAAGCTCTAGGGGACTGATGACCTCCGATGTTACGTCCCATAGTACTCAGAGCCATCAGCTTACTCGGAAAAGAACCTAATTGGTATACAGTCTCGACCAGAAGACTTTGCTTTTATTGATTTGAGTTGCTTCACTACTCTGAGGATAGTTACTTCCACGTTACTCATGTTGGCAGCTGTTCTCGATTCGAATCCTGGAATATTTACTTCGTCTTCTTTTGTGAAGGCCTTTCGGAAGGCTGTGTTTAGTAACTCTTTTTTTGGCAGTACTGTCTTCGATGGTATCTCCATTGCTATCGTGCAGAGAAGACATTGATTGCCTCTTGCCGCTAACATACTTCACATATGAGCAGAACCGGCTACGTATAGCACTGAGACCTATTGGAACTTCATGTCTCCCACAGTAAATTCCACATATTTTCAACCGAAGCTGGCCGATAAAAAATCTATTGCTATACTTACTGAACGCCCTTCATACAGGGTATTTCAAAAATGACCGGTATATTTGAAACGCCAATAAAAACTAAACGAGCAGCGATAGAAATACACCGTTTGTTGCAATATGCTTGGGACAACAGTACATTTTCAGGCGGACAAACTTTCGAAATTATAGTAGTTACAATTTTCAACAACAGATGGCGCTGCAAGTGATGTGAAAGATATAGAAGACAATGCAGTCTGTGGGTGCGCCATTCTGTACGTCGTCTTTCTGCTGTAAGCGTGTGCTGTTCACAACGTGCAAGTGTGCTGTGGACAACATGGTCTATTCCTTAGAACAGAGGATATTTCTGGTGTTGGAATTCCACCGCCTAGAACACAGTGTTGTTGCAACAAGAAGAAGTTTTCAACGGAGGTTTAATGTAACCAAAGGACCGAAAAGCGATACAATTTCAACGGACTGGGAACGTGACGGATGAACGTGCTGGAAAGGTAGGACAACCGCGTACGGCAACCACAGAGGGCAACGCGCAGCTAGTGCAGCAGGTGATCCAACAGCGGCCTCGGCTTTCCGTTCGCCATGTTGCAGCTGCGGTCCAAATGACGCCAACGTCCACGTATCGTCTCATGCGCCAGAGTTTACACCTCTATTCATACAACATTCAAATGCGGCAACCCCTCAGCGCCGCTACCATTGCTGCACGAGAGACATCGCTAACGATATAGTGCACAGGATTGATGACGGCGATATGCATGTGGGCAGCATTTGGTTTACTGACGAAGCTTATTTTTACCTGGACGGCTTCGTCAATAAACAGAACTGGCGCATATGGGGAACCGAAAAGCCCCATGTTGCAGTCCCATCGTCCCTGCATCCTCAAAAAGTACTGGTCTGGGCCGCCATTTCTTCCAAAGGAATCATTGGCCCATTTTTCAGATCCGAAACGATTACTGCATCACGCTATCTGGACATTATTCGTGAATTTGTGGTGGTACAAACTGCCTTAGACGACACTGCGAACACCTCGTGGTTTATGCAAGATGGTGCCCGGCCACATCGCACGGCCGACGTCTTTAATTTCCTGAATGAATATTTCGATGATCGTGTGATTGCTTTGGGCTATCCGAAACATACAGGAGGCGGCGTGGATCGGCCTCCCTATTCGCCAGACATGAACCCCTGTGACTTCTTTCTGTGGGGACACTTGAAAGACCAGGTGTACCGCCAGAATCCAGAAACAATTGAACAGCTGAAGCAGTACATCTCATCAGCATGTGAAGCCATTCAGCCAGACACTTTGTCAAAGGTTTCGGGTAATTTCATTCAGAGACTACGCCATATTATTGCTACGCATGGTGGATATGTGGAAAATATCGTACTATAGAGTTTCCCAGACCTCAGCGCCATCTGGTGTTGACAATTGTACCTACTGTAATTTCGAAAGTTTGTCTGCCTGAAAATGTACTGTTGACCCAAGCATATTGCAACAAACGGTGTATTTCTATCGCTGCTCGTTTAGTTTTTATTGCCGTTTCAAATGTACCGGTCATTTTTGAAACACCCTGTAGTTTCACAGATATCTCGCGGTCCCAATGCAGCAGAGGCTAGAGCGACACGTTGTACGGCGCCCTCAGCTGCCCTGTTTAACATTAGCGCCGAGACGTCAGCCGACTGGAGCAGTTGATCAGCCGTGCGCGGGCGCATCGCGGCAGATGGCAGAGCCAGATACGACGGGGGCCCACGAGAGCGCGAGATGGCATCGCGCCCGGCCGCGGCTCTCCAGATACCATCTGCCCCGCGGCGCGGCGCGGCGCGGCGAACGCTTACGCACCGCAGGAATGCTGCCGCTCTGCCCAGGCCTGCGTGCTACACTTGCTACTCCCACACGTCGGTACGACACACGGCCGTGGTGCGTTACCCAGGCCGGCTTCCCACATACCAGCGAGAGAACAGCGCTCAGCTGAAAACGGTGTCGGTATTATTAGGCATCTTCGAAAAGGAAAGGTCGTTTATTTATATGCAAATACGAGAACGGAAAGTGCACCTGTAATGGCATAAAAAAGGCGAGTATGTTCTGGGCGAAGTCAGGGGTCTAAAACAAAGCCATTAACTTTTCGACTTAACTGGCGGCTTCAAGTTCTGTAAAATTAAAACTCCTTCACGTATTCACCCTTTTTCACTTGTTACTATAAGCAACCATGTCATGTAATATAATGCATCATGTAAAGAAAATAAAAACGATAGACGATGTCATGTCCTGTAACATGACACCTGCAGTCATGTCATCAAACATGGCATTTCTCACGTAGTGCAATATGAGACAACCTGTCGCTAAAGATAGGATGCATGAATCTCCACTTTGAGATACTTCCTATTATACCGCCGACCTCGCCGAGTCGAGTGTTCCATCTGTGGTCCGCGCCCGCCAGACTCGGCTTCAACGGACCCCTCCAGTCGCGGATGTTCCGACTGCCGTCGGCGCCGTTTTTGGCCGTTCTCAACGGTTGTGGTTGTCATTTGAGGTGTGTCAGACCCGATCTGAGATGTTGGGTACTCTATCTCATGATTGTTACTACGGTTTCCACTTCTGTTGCGTGCTGGGCGCTCCCTAATCGGTCCGCACCACGTCGTGTGTTCCATCTGAGGTCCGCGCCCGCCAGACGCGGCTACATTGTCCCTCTCTGGTCGCCAGTGTTCCCTCCGCCGTCCGCGCCCGGTCTGGCCGTCTTCTGAAGTCCAGTTCATGATCTGGGGTGTGTCAGATCTGGTCTCTAATGTCCAACCCCTTGTCTCACGGCTGTTCCCTCGGTCTCCACTTGTATTTCTTGCAGAACCCCGGAGTGTCCTGCGTTGAGTTTTCACAAGCTCAAGCGCAGGATTCCAGGCAGTGCTGATTTGGTATCCCGAGTCACGGTTGATTAGATTGTCTGTGACCTTGGTGTCATTGTAATCCATTGAATGACCAAGTTCCAGACAATGCTCTGCTATGGCTGATTTAGTTGCCTGCCTGACTCTGGTATGTCTCTGGTGTTCTTTACACCTGATGTCCACAGTTCTGGTGGTCTGGCCAATGTATGACATCCCACACTGGCATGGTATGTTGTAAATACCTGGCTTGCGTAGCCCCAGGTCATCTTTCACATTCCCAAGCATAGCCCCGATTTTGGTGGGTGGACAAAATATGCTCTTGATGTCATATTTCTGGAGAATTCTGCTGATCTTGGTAAAGATAGGTCCGGCATATGGCAAGTATGCCATCTTCTTTGCCTCTCCTGGTTCTTCTTCTGGATCCTTTGGCCAGTTGGCAGGTTGAAGTGCCTTCTGGATATCTCTAGAGGAGTACCCATTCCTGCTGAACACTGATTGTAAGTGTTCTATTTCTGTGGCCAGACTATCAAGATCTGACAGAGTTTGTGCTCTGTGGACCAGTGTTTTGAGCACTCCATTCTTCTGTGCCGGATGGTGGCAACTGCTGGCTTGAAGGTATAAGTCAGTGTGCGTAGGTTTGCAGTACACACTGTGTCCAAATGTGCCATCTCCCTTTCTCTTCACCAGAACATCCAAAAATGGAAGTATTCCATCCTTCTCCATTTCCATTGTGAACTTAATGTTCGGATGGCAAGAGTTCAGATGTAGCAGGAACTCATCTAACTTCCCTCTACCATGGGGCCAGATGACAAACGTATCATCCACATACCTAAAAAAGCACTTGGGTTGATATGTGGCTGAAGAGAGTGCTTCCTCTTCAAACCTTTCCATAAATAGGTTGGCCACCACTGGTGATAGAGGGCTGCCCATCGCCACCCCTTCCGTTTGTTCATAAAATTGATCCCCACATAGGAAGTACGTCGATGTCAGTACATGCCTTAACAGGTCAAGGAGAGCCCCATCGAACTTCCCTCCAATAAGCTCAAGTGACTCCTTCAGTGGTACAGGTGTAAAGAGAGACACCACATCGAAACTAACCATGATGTCTCTGTCTGTGATGTGTTGCTGGCCCAGTCGTTGTAGGAAATCCTCTGAGTTCCGGATGTGATGTGCACATTTACCCACATGTGGTGTCAACATCTTCTTCAGGTATTTCGCAGTAGGGTAAGTTGCTGCACCAATATTGCTGACAATAGGTCGCAGTGGAACCCCATCCTTGTGAATCTTGGGGAGTCCATAAAGTCTAGGTGGTGTTGGCGCTTTGGGACGCAGCTTCTTGATGACTTGTTCAGGCAGGCCTGTCTCCTTCAACAGAGCCCAGGTCTTTTTGTCCACTTTCTCTGTAGGGTCGCTAGCTATTGACCTGTATGCAGGATCCTCCAGAAGTTGTTGCACCTTTCTGTCATATGCTGTTTTTTGAAGGATGACTGTGGAGTTCCCCTTGTCTGCGGGCAACACCACAATGCTGTCATCCTCCCGGAGTCGCCTCAGTGCCACCCTTTCATCACCTGAAATGTTGGATTTGGGTGGCTTGGTCTTGGTGAGCGGCCTGCAGGTCTCTCTTCGGATCTCTTCGGCCACACTAGAAGGAAGCGTGTTGGCCACTTGCTCAGCTGCACTACCTGTATTTGTTACTATTTTGCAGGAAGAATGGTGCAAGGTTGCCTTGAAAACCATACAGGACGTATAGCCACAGTAAGATGTTATGTAATTTCTATCACTTCAATTACGAGGACTCATCAGTTAATTACCAACAGACACACTGCGAGACAATTACACTGTTCTTTTCATTAGTACTTTTCTCACCCATTTCAAAATCATGTGCCATTAAAAAACTGCTTAAAAGTGCCACGACTTGTGTACTGATATTTACAGGGAGCACGCTAAAGAGAGTGATTTAAACTAAAAGTAAATGCATACTAGGCCACATCAACTGTACGTGAAAGTTCACACAAGAGAACTGCAATAGAAATGTCACGAATCATTGAACTGTTCACAGTAATTCACTTTCTTCGCCTATTGCCTTAAAACGATTTTCTGTTGTTGTTGATATTATCCTATATTCGCCCCATCAGAAATCCTTTTCCCTTCACTTCACTGGCCGCTACTATATCTAGACTTAGCCTTTGCTTTCCCTTTTTAGATTTTTAGCTTCTCTACTACAGTACATTCCGATTTCTGATAATCCACGCTCCTGCTCGTAGAAGCTAAGGCTTTCATTGCTTATTCGGTCTTTTTCGATGGTCGCCTCCTTCTTGGCAGTCTCTTCCTCGAGATCCGAATGGAGGACTACTCCGGAATATTTTGACAATGCAGAGATCATCATGGCATTGTTCCAGTTACAAATCAGATGTTCGTCGGATTCAACTTATTGCCTTTAATGCAATGAGTGCTATTGGCATCCGCATCTTCATGCCGTTCTTCAAGAATAGTTTCCCGCCCCAAGAGCAAGACGGTGCTACGAACCTCTGACCGTAACGTCCGCACGCTTTCTTTTCGAAGGTCATTGGCAGAATATACCTGAAGTCTTCTGCCATAATCGTTAATGATTTTTTTTTAATTTAAGCAGTTGTTGGGACCAAACCCGGGAAGCAGGGCATTTTGATTACTGGTCAAAGACTAGGCACATTTCTTCTGAGTTAAGGTGACCGATAATCACATGTCAGAAACCTGACAGTGTGTTAAACATTCCGAGGAAAAAATTATATGACACAACACTCCCTACTCACAAACTGTAGCCCCTTTCACCTTAAGTTCATATGCTAGGCGATGTTAGGACCAAGCAGAATAGGAACCCCATTCCCAAAATTGTTCATGCTCTTGCTCTTTTCAAAGCAGGCTGAATTATTTCACCCAGGGCACAGTTAGAAACGGTTTGATTTATTAAAACTGGAGTGCGACTGTCAATTGCAGTATTTACTGGGCCGGCCAGTGTGGCAGATCGGTTCTAGGCGCTTCAGTCTGGAACCGCACGACCGCTAGGGTCGCAGGTTCGAATCCTGCCTGGGGCATGTGATGTCCTTAGGTTGTTAGGTTTAAGTAGTTCTAAGTTCTAGGGGACTTATGATCTCAGGTGTTAAGTCCCACAGTGTTCAGAGCCCTTTGAACCATCTGAACCATTGCTCTCGGGTGTTCATCTGCGTGCCGTCGTTTACGTAAGACGATATTTTGACACTGACTTTGCTGTCATGCTGAGGTGATATTTTTTTACACTACTGGCCATTAAAATTCCTACACCAAGGAGAAATGCAGACGATAAACGGGTATTCATTGGACAGATATATTATACTAGAACTGACATGTGATTACATTTTCACGTAATTTGGGTGCATAGATCCTGAGAAATCAGTACCCAAAACAACCACCTCTGGCCGTAATAACGGCCGTGGTACGCCTGGGCATTGACAGAAACAGAGCTTGGATAGCGCGTACAGGTACAGCTGCCCATGCAGCTTCAACACGATACCACAGTTCATCAAAGGTAGTGACTGGCGTATTGTGACGAGCCAGTTGCTCGGCAACTATTGACCAGACGTTTTCAGTTGGTGAGAGATCTGGAGAATGTGCTGGCCAGCACAGCAGTCGAGCATTTTCTGTATCCAGACAAGCCCGTATAGGACCTGCAGCATGCGGTCGTGCATTATCCTGCTGAAACGTCGGGTTTCGCAGGTATCGAATGAAGGGTAGAGCCACGGGTCGTAACACATCTGAAATGTAACGTCCACTGTTCAATGTGCTGTCAACGCGAACAAGAGGTGACCGAGACGTGTAACCAATGGCACCCCATACCATCACGCCAGGTGATACGCCAGTATGGCGATGACGAATACACGCTTCCAATGTGCGTTCACCGTAATGTCGCCAAACACGGATGCGACCATCATGATGCTGCAAACAGAACCTGGATTCATCCGAAAAAAATGACGTTTTGCCATTCGTGCACCCAGGTTCGCCGTTGAGTACACCATCGCAGGCGCTCCTGTCTGTCATGCAGCGTCAAGGGTAACCGCAACCATGGTCTCAGAGGTGATAGTCCATGCTGCTGCAAACTTAGTCGAACTGTTCGTGCAGATGGTTGTTGTCTTGGAAACGTCCCCATCTGTTGAGTCAGGGATCCAGACGTGGCTACACGATCCGTCAGAGCCATGCGGATAAGATGCCTGTTATCTCGACTGCTAGTGATACGAGGCCGTTGGTATCCAGCACGTCGTTCCGTATTAACCTCCTGAATCCACCGATTCCACATTCTGCTAACGGTCATTGGATCTCGACCAACTCGAGTAGCAATGTCGCGATATGATAAACAGCATTCGCGATAGGCTACAATCCAACCCTTATCAAAGTCGGAAACGTGATGGTACGCATTTCTCCTCCTTACAAGAGGGATCACAACAACGTTTCACCAGGCAGGGCCAGTCAACTGCTGTTTGTGTATGAGAAATCGGTCGGAAACTTTCCTCATGTGAGCACGTTGTAGGTGTCGCCACCGGCGCCAACATTGTGTGAATGCTCTGAAAACCTAATCATTTGCATATCACAGCATCTTCTTCCTGTCGGTTAAATTTCGCGTCTGTAGCACGTCATCTTCGTGGTGTAGCAATTTTAATTTCCAGATGTAGCGAAGGGGCTTATTCTGTAGGTATCAACCGAAAGTGACGGCAAGGTACGCTCTCGAAATATCGTGTTACGTAATCGACTGCACCCGAGTGGGTACCCGAGAGCGGTTCACAGACTTGGGTGATATTTGTGATGCTCACACCCTGCATCGGAGACGGTGGTGACGAACGGACCCGAACCCGGAGGCAGTCGGTGGGTGTAGCGGTGTGCAGCGGGCAGGTGCCATCAGATAAGGGGCCGCATCTGGTGGCGGCTGTGCGCGCCGGCCAGATGCCGCGATTACATTCGCACCTCGTTGGCGCGCGGCGCACCTCCCCGGCCACGGATCTGGCCGCCTCATCGCATGCCTAATAGGCAGGCGGTGGCGGCGGCGGCGGCGGCTGTGGGAACCGTTATACAGGCAGCCGCGGCACGCCTCCGCGTTCATCAGCCGCGAGGCGGCCAGGAATTTACCGGACGGTGGCTCGCGCCGGGAACGTCGCCGGCCGCTTAATGGTAATGTTCCGCTTCACTGTGCGCACGCCTGGGTGTGTCGGGGCAGGTGTTGCACACTCGGCGGATTTACCGCACCGCAGCAGCTGATAGTAAGCATGCTCGATAAAAAAGATATAGGCTCTTGGGAGTGTTAGAGCTGACAGTAACTGCAAGCGGCTCATGAGCAACTGAGTTAGAAGTTGCTGCTGTGCTGGCGGAGGGCGCTCCTGTCACCACAACGAGTAGAACAGAGCGGCGGGCGGTGTTTATTGGGTCCCATTAATACACTCTAAACCAAAGAAACAACGCACCACGACGGAATTATCAGAACTGGACGTAAATCGGTAGATGTGATGTATGTGTACAGATAAAGATTACAGTTCAGAAAAATTGGTGATTTATTCAAGAGAAAGCTTCACAAACTAAGTTAATAGCTCGTTAGTCCACCTCTGCCCTTATGCAAGCAGTTATTCGGCTTGGCATTGATTGAAAGAGTTGCTTGAAGTCCTGCTGAATGATAACGTACCAAAATGTGTTCAACTGGCGCGTTAGATCGTCAAAGCCGGAACTGGTTGGAGGGCTCAGTCCATAACCCTCCCAAAATTCTCAATCAGGGAGAGATCGGGCAACCTTGATGGCCAATATACACTCCTGGAAATTGAAATAAGAACACCGTGAATTCATTGTCCCAGGAAGGGGAAACTTTATTGACACATTCCTGGGGTCAGATACATCACATGATCACACTGACAGAACCACAGGCACATAGACAGAGGCAACAGAGCATGCACAATGTCGGCACTAGTACAGTGTATATTCATCTTTCGCAGCAATGCAGGCTGCTATTCTCCCATGGAGACGATCGTTGAGATGCTGGATGTAGTCCTGTGGAACGGCTTGCCATGCCATTTCCACCTGGCGCCTCAGTTGGACCAGCGTTCGTGCTGGACGTGCAGACCGCGTGAGACGACGCTTCATCCAGTCCCAAACATGCTCAATGGGGGACAGATCCGGAGACCTTGCTGGCCAGGGTAGTTGACTTACACCTTGTAGAGCACGTTGGGTGGCACGGGATACATGCGGACGTGTATTGTCCTGTTGGAACAGCAAGTTCCCTTGCCGGTCTAGCAATGGTAGAACGATGGGTTCGATGACGGTTTGGATGTACCGTGCACTATTCAGTGTCCCCTCGACGATCACCAGAGGTGTACGGCCAGTGTAGGAGATCGCTCCCCACACCATGATGTCGGGTGTTGGCCCTGTGTGCTTCGGTCGTATGCAGTCCTGATTGTGGCGCTCACCTGCACGGCGCCAAACACGCATACGACCATCATTGGCACCAAGGCAGAAGCGACTCTCATCGCTGAAGGCGACACGTCTCCATTCGTCCCTCCATTCACGCCTATCGCTACACCATTGGAAGCGGGCTGCACGATGTTGGGGCGTGAGCGGAAGACGGCCTAACGGTGTGCGGGACCGTAGCCCAGCTTCATGGAGACGGTTGCGAATGGTCCTCGCCGATACCCCAAGAGCAACATTGTCCCTAATTTGCTGGGAAGTGGCGGTGCGGTCCACTACGGCACTGCGTAGGATCATACAGTCTTGGCGTGCATCCGTGCGTCGCTGCGGTCCGGTCCCAGGTCGACGGGCACGTGCACCTTCCGCCGACCACTGGCGACAACATCGATGTACTGTGGAGACCTCACGCCCCACGTGTTGAGCAATTCGGCGGTACGTCCACCGGGCCTCCCGCATGCCCACTATACGCCCTCGCTCAAAGTCCGTCAACTGCACATATGGTTGACGTCCACGCTGTCGCGCCATGCTACCAATGTTAAAGACTGCGATGGAGCTCCGTATGCCACGGCAAACTGGCTGACACTGACGGCGGCGGTGCACAAATGCTGCGCAGCTAGCGCCATTCGACGGCCAACACCGCGGTTCCTGGTGAGTCCGCTGTGCCGTGCGTGTGATCATTGCTTGTACAGGCCTCTCGCAGTGTCCGGAGCAAGTATGGTGGGTCTGACACACCGGTATCAATGTGTTCTTTTTTCCATTTCCAGGAGTGTATAGTTTAGCACCCACGAAGACGAGTAGTAGAAACTCTCGCCGTGTGCGGGCGGGCATTATCTTGCTAAAATGTAAATTTAGAGGCTTGTCTCACTAGGGTATGATATATACTTGAAACGTCCCCTTTGTAAAATTTATACAAGACTGTGCTTAAACTGACGGACAATATCTTTAGCGCAACGCAATCTGACTTCCAAAAATCCCTACGAAAGAATGGCCCTGACTAACATTAACCTATACGTTTCACAAATCACTTACCTCACAAAAATCTTTGTCACTCAAGCTACTGCAATACAGTGAACGCCACTACTGCCAGCTAACTAAAAGATTCAAATTACGGAAGTCACTAACTACTGATAGGCACAGTTAGCAAATGAAAGATTTTAATAGAGAATAAACAATGTATTTACCTTTATAGTCATAATATATATATATCAGTTCATGACACCAATTCTTACAAATTTCAAAACTCCGCCATCTCTCTCCCCACGTCCACCACTGCTGGCGGTTCACCTCCAACTGCGCAACGCTTCGCGCTGTTAGCATCCAGCTGCCGCTGCCCGACACTACAATGGCAGACAATAATGCAAACTAGCCACAGACTGCGCACAGCACAGCCAGTGATTTTTCATACAGAGCGCTACGTGGCGTTGGCGTTACCAATAAAAAAAAACCTAAACAGCCTACTTACATAGCCCCCATGCTCCACACAAAAAATTTTTACAAATTGTTTTGGGCAGTGGCCAATAATGATTTGATAATTTTTTTCATAATTACTATAATAAAGATATCAAATGCACACACTTATTGATACAATGTTGGTGAGAAGCTAAAATTTTCTCACAGTCCATAAAGACAGTCCTGATCATTCATCAAAGTAAAATTGCAGTGTTTTTCTCAAAGTCTGAGTAGTAAAAGAAAATGCACACGGAAGTAGTGGATTTCCATGCAGTCTTGAAGAAGTAGTGTTGTCCCTCCAACGGTAAGACAGTGCTGACTCTTAACATGCAGACAGGTAATGGGCCACAACAGAGCAAACCCACAGCAGAGTCAGTCGAAGTTTTGAAGAATATTGGTAGGTGGGTCATCTCAGAGCAGACCCACTGTAGTCCTTGTAGAGATGGCCAGCAGCCATCTGTTTGACTGCGCAGGCACACAATCACCATTGAAGAGTCTTGCGAATAATATAGCAAGTCCATAACCACCATTTGTGCACTCACAAAAATTGTTTTAGAAATCTCCTTAGAACCAGCAATGCTGTTAACCAGTCCCTTGCTGAATTATCAACACACTTGCAAACACTATCAGTCCCTACTTCTCACATATTGTGCATATACTATGACCAACAGAAACGTGTGCAGTGGAATGTAATTTACAAGTTACTTAATTTGACGAACTGGTGTCAATTACAATTTTATAACATGAAAATACAATAACAAAGGTACAAAATACATCTTTAAAGAACATAACAATACAGACAACATTTGCAGTAGTACAAGCTTTACAAAAGAATCGAAATAGCAAATACGTCAGTGTTACAAAAATTATGACATAAGTACATACATAAAAGATCAGAATAACTTTTGAAACATTAACTTCACACATGAGCATTAAAACAAAACACAATAAACAATGTCTGAACATATTTACAAAGAAAATAACATAGTATTTGAAAAATTCTACGGCATAAATCTTATTAGCTAAACACATAATGACAGGAAAAAGACAAATACACAAGGGTACATAAACACATAGAGGGATAATACAAAAGGAAAGGATAGGGTTTGTTTTCAGGGTAACATTTGGTACTGGAGTCCAACCCAAAACGTCATTCTGTAGATCTTACGTCTTATCTCAACATTTGTTTCCACCAAAAATATCCTAACCAAGCATGCTTTCTGTATTTTGTTCACATCCTCTTTAAAAATAGTTTTTCTCCACTGTACACTACTTTTTTGGCAAAACCATTTTCTTATAGCTTCTCAAAGCTTCTCTTCCAATTCATAATAGTTAGTTTCTTATATAGTCTACCCCTCTTAAGCTACCTTAAATCTACTGAGCTCAGATGATTAACTAAGGGACGAGGCAATGCAGCAGCACAAAACAATTAATGCAAACAGCAATGAAAAAAATGGAAATTGTCAAAAAAAGGCAGCAATATTACAACTAATATAAGGCAATGCGCACCAAACAAGAAAAATAAATCAGTAATAAAATTGGCTTAACCTATTAGTACAAAGTGACATTCAGTAGCACTATGAATGGCAAACAGCTGCAGCAAATGCTATAACTTATACCTAAACATGACAAAGCTCAATCAGAAAAAATGTTACACTAAAGACAACAATGCAGATAAGGACAATGTCTATTCACATCTTAATGTCTATGCAATTAAAGTGGTGCACCACAAAAATTTATTGTAAAAAATATTACCATGTACTTGAAAAGACAATTCTGTATGCAATTTCTGTGAAGGGAAATGTCTTTTTGTGCTACTTCGTTTTTTTTAAAGTACATCATAAAGTTATTATTTACTGGATCTGTAGGCATAAAATATTTATATTAGTACATCCATAAAATTTATTTCAACCAATGCTTCAGTGCAGTTAGAAACTAGATATTAAACAAAATGAGTAAATAAATGCATAAAGCAAGCCACATGGCATTTCTCTCAACTAGCAGGACAATAGCCATGAAATGTTTCTCGTCGTTTCATTAGGCATTTTAGTAAATATCATAAATTAAGAGCTCCACAGTGTAATCATATGCTTTCAAGTTTGGGTGTGTAGTATTTGCGATGCTTTCTACAAAGGAATCTCAATAGTGAGGATAATGGCCTCTTTTTTTTTTTCTCCACCTGTGCCTCTGACAGGCACACACTAATGGCTTGTATCCAGGTGGCTGTCACCCAGCTGGGTGCCCACGACGCATTACGTGCAGGTGGTCACTTAACTTTCTTACCGAAATATTTACGACACCAGTTTCCGCTACAGTGGCAGTCTCATATAAAAATATTTTCACAGGTTGGGAATTTGCGTTACAAATGTGTAGAAAATAAAATCCTATAAATATAATAGTGTCCAAAAAATTTTCGCCAGCATAGTGATACATTCACGCATATACACACATTTCATGACTCTTAAAGTACGATTCTTGGTTTCCAACAACCTTTCTCACAAACCAGAGTCCCTAACCACTACTCATTATTCCTTACCTTATTCGTCGACACTTCTTCAATATTTCATCATAACAGATACATAGCATAATCAAATAACTCATATAGCATCAGCTTAAACATACCTCAGCAGCATAATTCACATCGTCGTCGTAATAATATCATCATAACACCTCAGTCAAATCTCAAAAACGTCATAGCTTTCTGCAATAATTTCAAAACCTACAAAAAATTCTCTGCTCATGTCAAAAGTGTCATCTACCTCAAACGTACTTTAAAAATCATGATCTCATACCAAATATGTCATTCAAAGCTCTCATCGTATCACTATGGTTCCGAAAAAAATATGAACAGTTCACAAAGTACAGACAAAATACAATTTCGTAAGTGTGAAGTTATCCAACTGTGTAATTACGTAAACATCTGTCACTGATGTAGTAAAATGAATGTTTGTCTCTCCCAGGTAAATGATCAGATAGCTGTGTAATTAATGTGTTAGAGAAATATGGTACCGATGTGTAAAGTTGTATAAGCAAATACCTTATTAGCTAGGGCTCCTTGTGCTTGCCATACACATGGTACACAAAGTAAGCGTGTACCCCCCTGAGGATTAATGTAATTATATCCTCAGGTGTTGCAGATTACAGCAATAGAATGAAATGTATCAAGGAAAACCTTTGTATCATTGTACTTCAAATATCTTTAAAAATAAATGTTTTAATTACAAAATTAATCACTCAAATATGTGTACTGTAGCGCTAAACTGTGCGTCTTGTTGTGAGATAATCTCTGTGGAAGTGTCGTAGTTATCGTCCTCCGAAAGCTAAGTTCTGCAGAAGTCAATGTACTTACCTCACGATAAACAAAAGTGAAATGCTTTGTGTATAGATATCGTAGTTACTACGCTTATTGCCGTGATGAAGTAAGTACTGTGCTGTAACGTATTGTTGTTCTACGGAAAAGACTGTCCCCTTGTAGCTATACCACAAAAGTTACCAATAAAACATGTTTTACTTTCGAGAATAATTCAGAAAAACTGTGCAGATATAAAACAGATACACCGCAAAAGCACAATGTAAATTGTGTCATACATTAGTAGCGTCGTGATATAATCGTGTAGCTATCAAAGAAACCAAATGCTAAGTCATCTTTAATCCCACAGAAAGTAAACCAAGAATGTCGTTTCAAGTAAACCAAAATGTTGCATTAAAATCTCATTAGCAGTATATGTTCTAAGTATGTGAGCCTTATGGTCGTTACGTAATCGTGCAACTAAAAAGCAAGAATGTACACACACAATAACACTGTGTCGTCTGTTCGCTGCAACAATGCATTCGTAATTTCTGTTTAAAAATGTTCCCTAGATTCTAGACTGGATAGTTAATATAAAAACATTGTTGCATGTTAACAGTTTCTCAGTGTGACAAAGCATACTAGAAATGTAAAGTGAAATGTTTTATGGCAAAGACAAAGTTAAAAAGCAGATTATATTTCAATAAACGGTTTTACATTTGAAATGTGGTACAATCTTTTACTCTTCATAGTACTCAGAGTTTCAGCTTGAAGGCAATTATCATGTTGTATACGTCGATAAGGAAAGCTAAAATGTTTCTCAAGGCTACCGTCTTATGTTATTTTTCTCGGAGCCAGCGGGCGCACGTGAGCTGCCTGCGGTGCGAGTCATTGTCTGCTATCTCTTTGTTGGCGTGCGTCGTTATTGGGATTAGGAGACCTAACTTCTACAAATTCACCTTGCCTAGAGGGCCCTGCTCTGTTTGAATCCCGCCAGTTCCGATGCAATTCAGGTCTGTCGTTACGATCATATCGTCTGTCGACATGTCGGTAATTTCTGTAATTAATTTCTTGTCGGTCACGTGATGGAGAATTTCTCCCTGAATCGTAACTGCGCGATGGACCGTTGCGTCTGAAGTAATTCCGTCTCCCTTGATAATAATTACTTTGGTTCCCGTATTGTCTGTTTCTCTGATTGTCTCTGTGATATTCATTACTACGGAAATTCGACCTTTCTCTGTAACTATTACTACTCTGCCAACGGTTGTCATACGGGTGGTGACTGTTTTGGTCACGATTTGTGTTGTGAGAATAGCCTTGTCGTGTCCAGTTATTATTTCTTTCATCGCGGAATTGCGACGGATGTGACCTGTAATTGTTGTGTTCCTGTTAATTCATTACACAGTGGTGCTGGTAAGCTACGCTAGTCGTCACTATTATTTCTCAGTTTACTTTGGAGCCTAGTGTTACGTTTTTCACACGCCATTATTGTCACAATATTTCACACGACAACACAGAAAAAAACAATTTTAAGAGCAAAAACAAGAGAACACATTAACATAGCACTGAAAATAATATCTAGTTAATTGCAAGCGAAGCTGCGAAATACTTGGTGCAAATCTACATGCATGCCACAACTGTTTTACTGTACAACAATGAAAGACTGCAACTACAAAGGAAATTCTCTCTATGATTACGCGCTAGCAATAAACAAAGGCTACACTAACTACACAAACTACAAGAAAAAATCAGAAGATTCCAGTGAGGTATCCTCGGCTAAGGGTCGACATATGATACGTCCCGTTTGTAAAATTTATACAAGACTGTGCTTAAACTGACGCACAATATCTTTAGCGCAACGCAATCTGACTTCCAAAAATCCCTACGAAAGAATGGACCTGACTAACATTAACCTATACGTTTCACAAATCACTTACCTCACAAAAATCTTCGTCACTCAAGCTACTGCAATACAGCGAACGCCACTACTGCCAGCTAACTAAAAGATTCAAATTACGGAAGTCACTAACTACTGATAGGCACAGTTAGCAAATGAAAGATTTTAATAGAGAATAAACAATGTATTTACCTTTATAGTCATTATATATATATATATATATATATATATATATATATATATATATATATATATATATCAGTTCATGACACCAATTCTTACAAATTTCAAAACTCCGCCATCTCTCTCCCCACGTCCACCACTGCTGGCGGTTCACCTCCAACTGCGCAACGCTACGCGCTTTTAGCATCCAGCTGCCGCTGCCCGACACTACAATGGCAGACAATAATGCAAACTAGCCACAGACTGCGCACAGCACAGCCAGTGATTTTTCATACAGAGCGCTACGTGGCGTTGGCGTTACCAATAAAAAAAACCTAAACAGCCTACTTACATACTGCCTACAGGAAAATAAAAGAGACCTTTGGAGAAAAGAGAACCACTTGCATGAATATCAAGAGCTCAGATGGAGACCCAGTTCTAAGAAAAGAAGGGAAAGCAGAAAAGTGGATGGAGCATATGGTGTGTCTATACAAGGGCGATGTACTCCAGGGCAATACAATACAAATGGAGGAGGATGTACATGAAGATGAAATGGGAGATATAATACTGCGTGAAGAGTCTGACACAGCGCTGAAAGACCTGAGTCGAAACAAGGCCCCGGGAGTAGACAACATTCCATTAGAATTACTGATGGCCTTGGGAGAGCCATTCCTGACAAAACTCTACCATCTGGTGAGCAAAATGTATGAGGCAGGCGAAATACCCTCAGACTTCAAGAAGAATATAATAACAATAATTCCAATCCCAAAGAAAGCAGGTGTTGACAGATGTGAAAATTACCGAACTATCAGTTTAACAAGTCACGGCTGCAAAATACTAACGCGGATTCTTTACAGACGAATGGAGAAACTGCAAGAAGTCGACCTCGGGGAAGATCAGTTTGGATTCCGTAGAAATTTTAGAACACGTGAAGAAATATTGACCTTACGACTTATCTTGGAAGCTAGATTGAGAAAAGGTAAACCTATGTTTATAGCATTTGTAGACTTAGAGAAAGCTTTTGACAATGCTGACTGGAAACGCTCTTTCAAATTCTGAAGGTGGCAGGGGTAAAACACAGGGAGCGAAAGGCTATTTACAATTTGTACAGAAACCAGTTGGCAGATATAAGAGTCGAAGGGCACGAAAGGAAAGCAGTGGTTGGGAAGGGAGTGAGACAGGGTTGTAGCCTCTCCCCAATGTTGTTCAATCTGTATATTGAGCAAGCAGTTAAGGAAACAAAAGAAAAATTAAGAGTAGGTATTAAAATCCATGAAGAGGAAACAAAAACTTTGAGGTTCGCCGATGACATTGTAATTCTGTCAGAGACAGCAAAGGACTTGAAAGAGCAGTTGAACGGAATGGACAGTGTCTTGAAAGGAGGGTATAAGATGAACATCAACAAAAGTAAAACGAGGATAATGGAATGTAGTAAAATTAAATCAGGTGATGCTGAGGGAATTAGATTAGGATATGAGACACTTAAAGTAGTAAAGGAGTTTTGCTATTTGGGGAGCAAAATAACTGATGATTGTCGAAGTGAAGAGGATATAAAATGTAGACTGGCAATGGCGAGGAAGACGTTTCTGAAGAAGAGAAATTTGTTAACATCGAGTATAGATTTAAGTGTCAGGAAGTCGTTTCTGAAAGTATTTGTATGGAGTGTACCATGTATGGAAGTGAAACATGGACGATAAATTGTTTGGACAAGAAGAGAATAGAAGCTTTTAAAATGTGGTGCTACAGAAGAATGCTGAAGATTGGATGGGTAGATCACATAACTAATGAGGAGCTATTGAATAGAGTTGGGGAGAAGAGAAGTTTGTGGCACAACTTGACTATATGAAGCGATCGGTTCGTAGGACATGTCCTGAGGCATCAAGGGATCACCAGTTTAGGATTGAAGGGCAGCGTGGAGGGTAAAAATCGTAGAGTAAGAGATGAGACCTAGAGTTGAATGCACTAAGCAAATTCAAAAGGATGCAGGCTGCAGTACGTACTGGGAGATGAGGCAGCTTGCACAGGACAGAGTAACATGGAGAGCAGCATCAAACCAGTCTCAGGACTGAATACCACAACAACTACAACCATGAAGGGCAACAAACGGGGCGTAGAATATCGTCGAGCTACTGCTGTGCCACAAGGGTGCCGCAGATGACAACCAAAGGGGCCCTGCTACGAAAAGAAATGACACCCCAGACTATCAGTTGTGGTTGTCGGGCCGTCTCGTGGGCGTCAGTCGGGTTGGTATTCCACCGCTGCCTCAGACGTCTCCAGACATACCTTCGCTGGTCATAGGGACTCAGTTCGACTCTTCACTCGATGCTACTCTACTCCAGTCAATGAGACTCCATGCAAAAAACGTGTCTGGCGACGCCCCGTACAAGGGTAGGGGACCAATCTGTCTGTCGCCCGCCATACGGCCCGCAATCAGGAATGATGGTCTGATGCGTCATTTCTTTCCATAGCCTGACCTCTTTGGTTGTCAGCCGCGGCACCCTTACACCATAGCGGTATGTCGACGATATTCTACTCCCCGTTTATTGCCCTAAATGACAAGCCATCCTAAGTTTACATTTCAGCAGTTCCTGCCGCTTGTCTTCGTGGTTGCGAAACCCCACCTTGGCCAGCAAGGTCGCCCGATCTCTCCCCAACTGAGAACGTTCGGAATATTATGGGCAGGGCCTTCCAACCAGCTACGGTTTCGACGTTCTTACACAGCATGTGCCATGATATCCCACAGGAGGACATCCAACAACTCCGTAAATCAGTGCGAAGCCAACTAACTGCTTACACTAGGGCCAGAGGTGCAGGGCTGGATCAACGCGTTGTAGCCGGCCTCGGTGGCCGAGCGGTTCTAGGCGCTTCAGTCTGGAACCAGGAGGCTGCTACGTTCGCAGGTTCGACTACTGCCTTGGACATGGATGTGTGTGATGTCCTTAGGTTCGTTAGGTTTACGTAGTTCTAAGTCTAGGGAACTGATGACTTCAGATGTTAAGTCCCATAGTGCTTAGAGCCATTTGAACCATTTGATCAACGCGTTGTTGACTTGCCCAATTCGTGAAGCTCTTGGTCCTGAATAAATCATCCAGTTTTTATCAAATTGTAATCATTTGTTGGTCTGTGCATGTAAGTCACATCAACCGATTTTCGTCCCATTCGGACAATTCCTTGGTCAAGCGTCGTTTTTCTGTCTTAGAGTGTAAGAGATCGCTAGTTTTGCATTAACAGATAACTGAATTGTTTTTTGTCATCATAACGTAAAATAAAGAAAGAGCGTCAGGTTCGAGTAGGAAATGGCTGAAAGCTCGCGTACTTTTGTGGTGTATACGTGCCGTAACAGAACACCTGCCAAAGATGTCCTACCGTGGCCGAAACGACGCCAGAGAGAGGTTGCGTGTAACTTCTTCTTCAAACACTGGCCGTTGGCCGTTTGAACAAAGGGCAGAGAGGTTCACTTACCGACCACGCGTAACTGGTGACGTTTGTTGGGGACCGTTCGTCGGACGCTGGGCAGGCAGCTTGGTCGTCGACGATGCAGAGTCATGTTGTTGATTTGTTCCAGTTTAGCAAAGCTTGAGCCACAGAGAAGTTTAAAGTTGTGCTTTTTTTCATTTAGGAATGGCCTTCTTTGCGTTTACGAATGAACTTCCTTTGTAATGTATTTAACATTTCCATCATGATTGAAGAGGGGAAGACAGTCGTATGATAATTTGAAATTGTAAATAATAGCATCTAGCAGCAAGAATGGCCTTCGATTTCTTTATTTCATTACATCTTCGAAATCGATAAAGCAACAAGTAAATTGAAGATCTTTCTTGCAGCCAGAGACTAACTTATTTATAATTTCAAATCTTCTGCTATGATTTATTGTTTTTAGTTTATCTTTTCAAAGCAAACATTTATGGAAATTCTAAACGTGTTTTCGCTTAGAAGACCACGGGGTATTTGGCCGAACTTAGCTTATTTCATTTCTTGCTTCATGCCACTGATTGTAAAGTCACTGCTTGTCTTACGTTACGCTATTTAATGCTTTGTAAAATTGCGGCACATGTTTACCACTGAAGCTCTTGATTTGCTTCGGTTCACATAGTTTTGTCTTGAATCCATGGGTACTTTCTTACATAATCGCACTAGTGGTCCATTCACTTAACGCTTCCAGTACCCGTTCTAAACATTTTGGAGAGTACACGAGATCTCGAAATCGGATTTTGTGCATCCTATGATTTGTTGGCAGTTTTCAGCTATCCTTTCAATAGTTAGTCGCCTGGAGTATTGGAAACTTTTGGGAAATGTAATCGTACCTAGAACTGGCGTTCTTTCTAAGTAAGCGGTGGCTTGTTTCAGAATAGCAAATCGATCGTTGAGAAATCGCTAGTCCGATGTTTGTATTGACGTTTTGGACTGTTGGCTTCGTTAAGGGGAGTCTATAGGAACCACTTACGTGAATACATACCAGGATTCTGGCTATGTCTCCCTTAGTTGTATATCACGTAATGTAATACATAGACCATGTACAATGTCAACCACTTAGGTTTTCAGATGAAATACTCATATGATCTTTGCCAAAGCATATTATGGGCACCAAGTGGTTTCTCTTGGTGCTACAAGTACATCTTACCCAAAAGCCGAGAAGCGTTGGTGTGTGAGTAGGTATGTTTTTACTGCAATATATGATGGCGTCTGATCGCGTTCGGATTGTGCGTGCCTGAGGAATGAGATATTTCATTTCGTGATATCTCCACCATTGTGCTCCTCATGTTCCACTTTGTTAAGGTTTACAGAAAGCCACTGCCTCCAGCGTCAACTACTGTGAGAGACAAGATGTTGCTGATTGGGATCGCCGTCGTCTATCATGGTTTGTAACACGTAGGTACTGTCTTCGTGCTGGACGACAACAACCAGTGGACATATAATCCATAATCATAGAGCAGTCACGTTTGTGTGCGTGTGTGTGTATGATGAGAAAGAGAGAGATAGAGAGAGAGAGAGAGAGAGAGAGAGAGAAACTTCAGTTCTCAAAAATGTTCAAATGTGTGTGAAATTTTATGGGACTTAACTGCTAAGGTCATCAGTCCCTAAGCTTACACACTACTTAACCTAAATTATCCTATGGACACACACACACACACCTTCCCCGATGGAGGACTCGAACCTCCGCCGGGACCAGCCCCACAGCCCATGACTACAGCGGCAAAGACCGCTCGCCTAATCCGGCGCGGCGAGCTTCAGTTTTCTCTGCGTAGTTTATTAAGTCTTCAAACAACTTAAGATAATGCTGCTGGGTGACGTCTTCGACAACCACCGATATTTCGAACGTTGACACCCCGTCATTTTGAAGTCGCAAATGCAACGCGAGAGGGCTGCATAAGGTAATTTAAACCCTCGGCATAAGCAGAAAGACAACACACCACACCGTCAGCAGCGGTTGAGAAAGTAGCATTAACTCTGTCCCTCTGTTTTCTGTCCAGGAAGAGAGTTAAACAAGTGTTGATGCTACATTCTTACCCGTTCATAATTAATATTCGCTATCGATAACTTCTGACGTTGGCCATCTTTGGTTGTGTGGTGGCGCTACTTGTTTACGGTGTGTGTGTGTGTGTGTGTGTGTGTGTGTGTGTGTGTGTGTGTGTGTGTGTTTGTGTTTTTTTTTTTTTTTTGCATTGGCCGTACTGTAGTGATGATGTAAATTGAAGGTGGATGGGGGCAAAGGAAAGAAAAGGGAAGGAAATATTGATGTCAGCTGAATCGGGACTTTATGTGGAGTCAATGGCGACGAAGGAAAAAATGTTCCGGAACGGGATTCGAATCCAAGATCTCCTGCTTACTAGGAAGTTGCGTTAACCACTACGCCATCCGGACATAGTGTTTATCGTAGTTTATCGCAGCAGCTTCATTGCTGCTTGAGGGAGCTGTAGGGGGTGAAAGCTTCAGGGGATGACAGCGGCTGTAGAACATTCAGGTGACAAAAGGCATGAGACAGCGATAGGCACGTATACAGATGGCGGTCGTATCGCGTACACAAGGTATAAAAGGGCAGTACGCTGACGGAGCTGTCATCCGTACTGAGGTGATTCACGTGAAAAGGTCTCCGACGTGGCTGTGGACGCACGATAACAAACTTTGAACGCGAATGGTAACTTGAGCCAGACTCAATGAACATCCCATTTCAAAAATCGTTAGGGAATTCAGTATCCGGACATCCACAGTGTCAAGAGTGTGTTAGTAATACAAAATTTTAGGCATTAGCTCTCAACATGGACAACCGAGTGGTCAACGTCCTTCTCTTAACGACCGAGAGCAGAGGCGTTTAGTAGAATCGTCAGTGCTAATAGACAAGCAACATTGCTTGGAATACGCTCAGGAATCAGTTTGGGGCGTACGATGAACGTATCCGTTAGGACAATGCAGCGAAATTTGGCGTTAAGGGTCTATGGGAGCAGACGACTGACGCGAGTGCCTTTGCTAACTGCGTGACATCGACTGCAGCGCCTCTGCTCGGCTTGTGCCCATATCGATTGGACACCAGACAATAGGAAAACCGTGACCTGGTCAGACGTCCCGATTTCAGTTGGTGAGAGTTGAGGTAGGTTTCAAATGTGGCCCAGACCCCACACAGCCTTGGTACCTAGATTTCAAATAACTTCCGGGAATTCAGCCAGGTAACACTTTCAGCGACCGCCGACAATTCGACGGGAGAACACCCCGCCATTTTCAAGGCAAACTGCAACGGACAGGCGGCGTACATGCAAATTTAAAACCTCGGTTCTCGGACTTAAGCAGGAAAGATAACACACACACACTGAACACTAGAGCCATCAAAGATGCCCAGAGTCAGAGCTATCGATAGTGAGACTATGAATTCGCAGGTGAGGTAGCATTGACTCTGTCCCTCTGTTTTTTGACAAGGGAGAGAGCCGGATTCCAAACAGAATTTAAGCAGAAACCTCCATCCCTGTTATCGAGGTTGCTCGCTAATTTAATCTCAACTGCCTCTCTAATAACACTGTCCCAATAGCTGGACGCGCATGCCAATATCTCGGTGTTATTATGTAACATGGGATGACCAGTATCCAAGCAATGTTCGGCAATAGCAGATCTACTTGGCTGCTGTAATCGTGTGTGCCGTTTATGCTCAGTAGATCGGTCCTCCACGAACCTGATAGTTTGACCAATATATGCCATGCCGCAGCTACAAGGAATACGATATACACCCGCCTTACGCAGTCCAAGATCATCCTTAACGGAACTCAAAAGTGCTCTAATTTTAGATGGAGGTCGGAAAACACATTTCATATCGTATTTCCGTAAAATACGACCGATCTTGTTGGACGTGTTTCCTACGTAAGGCAAAAAGGCAGTTGACTTAGGTGTTGACTCAGAACTATCATAAATCACCCGATGTACTGTTGGTCGATAGTGCAACGCATGTTCAATCTGTCTATCACTATAACCATTATGACGAAATATAAATTCAAGATGGGACAGCTCAGCTGGCAAAGTCTCAGCGTCGGAAACGACATGTGCCCTGTGTACCAAGGTACGAAGTGCCCCTTCACGCTGAGCCAGATGGTGACAACTATTAGCCTGTAAGTACAAGTCGGTGTGAGTACGTTTCCTGTAGGCTGCATGTCCCAATGATCCATCACCCTTCCTCCCAACCAACACGTCAAGAAAGGAAAGGCAACCATCCTCTTCCACCTCGATCGTAAAACGAATGTTTGGGTGGATCGAGTTCAGATGTTCTAGAAAGACATTCAAATTCCCCCTACCATGAGGCCAAACAACGAAGGTATCGTCAACGTATCTAAAGAAACAGGCGGGTTTCAAAGCCGCCGACTCCAATGCACGCTCCCCGAAGTCTTCCATGAACAAATTTGCTATCACAGGAGACAACGGACTACCCAGCGCAACTCCATCTGTCTGCTCGTAATACTGGTCATTAAATAAAAAGTAAGTGGATGTCAACACATGCCGAAAGAAATTAGTTAATTCAGCACCAAAAATTGCCTCAATTAACAGCAACGAATAAGACAGAGGAACACGAGCGAAGAGAGAGACCACATCGAAACTCACTAAAATATCAGTCATTCAACCGCAGTCCCCCGAAACGACGTAAAAAATCAGCTGAGTTCCTGATATGATGTTCACACCGACCTACTTGTGGACTCAACAGAGAAGCAAGATGCTTGGCTACACGGTATGTCGGAGAGCCGATGTTTCTCACTATAGGACGGAAAGGAACCCCTTCCCTGTGAACTTTCGGAAGGCCATATAACCTAGGGGAACCGCACTATAGGTGTTAAGACTCTTGATAGTGTCCTGCGACAAACCACTTTTCTCCAGGAGTCAGTTGATCTTTCTCTCAACACTTTTTGTGGGGTCAGCATCGTTTCTGCGATTCGCTAAATCAGATAGTAAACGTTGCATCTTTTGTACATAATCATGTTTATTTAAAACAACTGTGGCATTGCCGTTGTTGGTACCTAGATGTCAACAGGACACTGTGTAAGCCAGTGATGACTTCATAATGATGTGGGCTGTGTTTACATTGAAACGCCACCTTGGAAAAATTTATACAAGACTGGTCTATATGAAACGTCCCCTTAGAAAAATTATACAAGACTGTGCTTAAACTGACACACAATATATTTAGCGCAACGGAATCTGACTTTCAAAAATTCCTACGAAAGAATGGCCCTGACTAACAATAACCTATACGTTTCATAAATCACTTACCTCACAAAAATCTTCGTTACTCAAGCTACTGCAATACAGCGAGCGCCACTACTGCCAGCTAAATAAAAGATTCAAACTACTGAAGGCACTTACTACTGATAGGCATAGTTAGCAAATGAAAGATTTTAATACAGAACAAGCAATGTATTTACCTTAATAGTCATAATATATATATATATATATATATATATATATATATATATATATATATATATCAGTTCATGACACCAATTCTTACAAATTTCAAAACTCCGCCATCTCTGTCCCCACGTCCACATCTGCTGGCGGCTCACCTCCAACTGCGCAACGCTACGCGCCGCTAACAGCCAACTGCCGCTGCCCAACACTACAATGGCAGACAACAATGCAAACCAGCCACAGACTGCACACAGCACAGCCAGTGATTTTCATACAGAGCGCTACGTGGCGTTACCAATAAGGAAACCTAAACAGCCTACTTACAACATGAAATGAACTGGGTCCTCTGATCCAGCTGTGCCGATCGCTGGCTGGAAAAGATTATGTTTGGCTACTTGAATACCATCTGCAGCCATTCATGGATTTAGTGTTCCCAAACAACGATGAACTTTTTATGGACGACAATGCGCCATGTCGCCAGGCCACATTTGTCCGGGACTGGTTTGTAGAATGTTCTCGACCTTGCACGTGACAACAGGGCTTTACTGCCGGTATTAACCCGCTCAGATTCAAAGACTTTTTTCCCGCGTCGCACCGCGTTTTTCTTCTGTTCGTTAATTTGTAACGCTCAGTTAGGTTTGCGACTCCCCAGCGGCCTACATTGGGGGTACGCGGTGTCCGGAGAGCGGGCGTCAGGGCTGCCGGTCGGTGGTGCGCGCCGCCGTCGTGTGACGTGGCAGCGACAAGCGCGCCGGACGTGGGACGCGACGCGACGCGACGCGACGCCGCACCGCCGCCATGAATAATTCACCACCAGGACCGCCGGCCGGCGTGGAGAGGGCTAATTGAATAGGCCGGCGGGCGGCGCTCATTGACTCGGAATGACGCGATTCGATTTGAATGGAGCGCCGGAGGTGCGGGGGTCGCCGTCACACACACACACACACACACACTCAAACCGCGCCGGCAATCCGTCTGCGTGCGACAAACTGTGGCGCCACCAAACATTGCGTCCCGTATTTGCACAAACGCTATGTAGGAAGGTGTCATTTTGTTTCGCGATATTTACATGGAAAACACTCCACCCTCTCTGCGATATTCATATACTGCCCAGTCACAGTAATGTGACCACCTGTCAAAAGCATGAATAACCAACTTTTGCGGCGCAGGCCAGTGCGAGGCATACAGGAAGATAGTCGGCCAGGTTGTGGAACGTACAGACAGGGATATGGAGCCGAGGAGACTCAAGTGCTGTGGCCAGCTGAGCTAGAATTCTCGGTTGAGGGTACTTGTCACGAACAGACCAATCGAAGTGGCCCAACGTATTCTCTACTGGTTTCACATATGGGCAGTTTGGTGGCCAGGGGAATACGATAAACTCATACTGAGGCTTATTGAATCACGCGAGAACATTGAAAATTGTGTGACACTTTGCACTGTCCTGCTGGCAGATGCCACCGTGCCGGAGGAAAACAGTCTGCATGTAGGAGTGAACTCGCCCTTTTTTCGCATGATATCTTGCGAACCATGGATGAAGGGTATCAGACGGATGCCATATTCCTTGACTTCCAAAAAGCGTTTGACTCGGTTCCCCACTGCAGACTCCTAACTAAGGTACGAGCATATGGGTTTGGTTTCCAAGTATGTGAGTGGATCGAAGATTACTTAAGTAATAGAACCCAGAACGTTAACCTCGATGGTGAGTGTTCATCGGAGGTGAGGGTATCATCTGGAGTGTGGTAGGTCAGCCGTCGTTTTCTATTTACATAAATGATCTTTTGGATAGGGTGGATAGCAATGTGCGACTGTTAGCTGATGATTCTGTGGTGTACGGGAAGGTGACTGTAGGAGGATACAAGATGACTTGGACAGGATTTGTGATTTGTGTAAAGAATGGCAGCTAACTCTAAATATAGATAAATGTAAATTAATGAAGATGAACAGGAAAAAGAATCCCGTAATGTTTAAATACTCCATTAATAGTGTAGCGCTTGACACAGTCACGTCGATTAAACATTGCAGAGCGATATGAAGTGGGAGAAGCATGTAAGGGCAGTTGTGGGGAAGCCGGATAGTCGTCTTCGACTCATTGGTAGAATTTTGGGAAGATGTGGTTCATCTGTAAAGGAAACCGCTTATAAAACACTAGTACAACCTGTCCTTGAGTACTGCTCGATTGTTTGGGATCCCTATCAGGTCGGATTGATGGAGGACATAGAAGCAATTCAGAGGCGGGCTGCTAGATTTGTTATTGGTAGGTTTGATCATCATGCGAGTGTTACGGAAATGCTTCAGGAACTCGGGTGGGAGTCTCTAGAGGAAAGGAGGCGTTCTTTTCGTGAATCGCTACTGAGTAAATTTAGAGAACCAGAATTTGAGGCTGACTGCAGTACAATTTTACTGCCGCCAACTTACATTTCGCGGAAAGACCACAAAGATAAGATAAGAGAGAATAGGGCTCGTACAGAGGCATATAGGCAGTCATTTTTCCTCGTTCTGTTTGGGAGTGGAACAGGAAGAGAAGATGCTAGTTGTGGCACGAGGTACCCTCCGCCACGCACCGTATGGTGGATTGCGGAGTATAGATGTAGATGTAGAACGTGGTGCCCAAGGATAGATCCATATTTCTACTGATCCACTGTGGCTTCCAGAATGACGAGATGACCCAAGGAACGCCTCGAAAACCGATGCTTGTTGCTTTCGCTGAACAGTCACCTGGTCGGTCAGTTGCTCAACAGTTGCACGTCTATTCGCCCGTACACATTTCAGGAGTAGTCGTTCACCCTTGTCATCTATGGCCCATGGAGCACCACAGTTGCGTCGTCTCTGTTTTTAGATAGTGCCACTTTGCCATTAACTGTATACTTTAACCACGGCGGCATGCGAACAAATCGCGCTGTTTTTTTTTGTTTTTTTTTTTTTTCATTGCAACAACGATTGCGCTGTTTCCCACGTCCCCCTCCGTTGCTAATGCCGTCACCCGCCGTCCGTTAGTTGTTATTGTACGTTGATGTCGAACATAAGCGGTGATCATATTAATGGAACAAGACCCTTTATAATGTATGCTAGAGACTAACATGTAACCAGTTTTGTAGTTCGCCCAGAGATGGAGAATGTGCTGGTCAGGGCAGCAATCGAACATTATCTGTATCCAGAAAGGCCCGTACAGGACCTGCAGAATGCGATCGTGCATTATCCTGCTGAAATGTAGAGTTTCGCAGGGATCGAATGAAAGGAAGAGCCACTAGTAGTAACACATCTGAAATGTAACGTCCACTGTTCAAAGCACCGTCAATGGGAACCCGTGGTCTCCAGTGGCTCGTTACAGAGTAATTACGTTCCGTGAGATTTCTTACCCCTTATACACTACTGGCCATTAAAATTGCTACACCAAGAAGAAACGTAGATGATAAAGAGGTATTCATTGGACAAATATATTATACATACAACTGGCAAGTGATTGCATTTTCACGCAATTTGGGTGCATACATCCTGAGAAATCAGTACCCAGAACAACCACCTCTGGCCATAATAACGACCTTGATACGCCTGGGCATTGAGTCAAACAGAGCTTGGATGGCGTGTACAGGTACAGCTGCCCATGCAGCTTCAACACGATACCTCAGTTCATCAAGAGTAGTGACTGGCGTATTGTGACGAGCCAGTTGCTCGGCCACCATTGACCAGACGTTTTCAATTGGTGAGAGATGTGGAGAATTTGCTGGTCAGGGCAGCAGTCGAACATTTTCTGTATCCATAAAGGCCCGTACAGGACCTGCAGCATGCTGTCGTGCATTATCCTGCTGAAATGTAGGGTTTCACAGGGATCGAATGAAGGGTAGAGCTACGGGTAGTAAAACATCTGAAATGTAACGTCCACTGTTCGAAGTGCCGCCAATGCGAACAAGAGGTGGCCTAGACGTGTAACCAATGGCACCCCATACAATCACGCCGGGTGATAAGACAGTATGGCGATGACGAATACACGCTTCCAATGTGCGTTCACCGCGATGTCGCCAAACACGGATGTGACCATCATGATGCGGTACACAGAACCTGGATTCATCCGAAAAAATGAAGGTTTGCCATTCGTGCACCAAGGTTCGTCGTTGAGTACACCATCGCAGGCGCTCCTGTCTGTCATGCAACGTCAAGGGTAACCGCAGCCATGGTCTCAGAGCTGATAGTCCATACTGCTGCAAACGTCGTCGAACTGTTCGTGCAGATGGTTGTTGTCTTGCAAACGTCTCCATCTGTTGACTCAGGGATCGAGACATGGCTGCACGATCCGTTACAGCCATGCGGATAAGATGCCTGTCATCTCGACTGCTATTAATACGAGGCCGTTGGGATCCAGCAGGGCGTTCCGTATTACCCTCCTAAACCTACCGATTCCGTATTCTGCTAACAGTCATTGGATCTCGACCAACGCGAGCAGCAATGTCGCGATACGATAAACCGCCATCGCGATAGACTACAATCCGACCTTTATCAAAGTCGGAAACGTGATGGTACGCATTTCTCCTCCTTACACGAGGCATCACAACAACGTTTTACCAGGCAGGGCCAGAGAAATCGGTTGGAACCTTTCCTCATGTCAGCACGTTTTAGGTGCCGCCACCGGCGCCAGCCTTGTGTGAATGCTCTGAAAAGCTAATCATACCACAGCATCTTCTTCCTGTAGTTTATATTTCGCGTCTGTAGCACGTCATCTTCGTGGTGTAGTAATTTTAATGGCCAGTAGTGTATGTATGTAGGCTGTCACAATGCCTTCGCATTAGAGAATGGGCGGGCGCAATTCAAAATGATATGTGGATCTGTGGCCTAGCATAATGCGATTTTCATCAAATTTGTCATTGTCATCAGATGCAGTTCAAACGAAAATAATAAACAGCTTCACGTTTTGTTAATGGAGCACTACGTCAGTTACGCAAGAATTGGGAATTAAATCGCCTGTAACAACGACTGGAGAACTACCCAAGGAGTCGCCTAAAAAATCGTAGCAGCAGCACCGGGGGAAATCTAAATCGGGAAGATCACGCAGTTATTCCAGTTTTGCTTCTTCCGAAAACAAATGCCGTGTGTTACGAAACACGAGCCCTTGCTCACTATTCATCTTCGACGAAAAATTATGTGATGCGGCCCTGACAAACTTTAAAAAAAATCGAAAAACCATGGTAAGAATGCGATTCAGACTTCCGATTACTGATCTGTAGGCAGCACGAAAACGTAAGCATCTCTCTTCGCAGTGCATCGCTCTTCTTACAAATAACAAATTTAATCCCTTAATTTTATCACCGCACACAGTTAGAGTAATCAGCGTCTGATGAGTGGAGCACCAGACGGAATGAGACCGCTTTAACCGTTACCAAGTACACGAGCGCTCCGCCGATTCCCGCGTTATCCAATTAAGTAGCGCGTCTTTTGTTACGCGAACACAGCTAATCTGGATACGGGTTACGGGGAAGGATTCAAGAGTCTGATAGCACTCCTATTTACACATGTAGACTCCAGGCATCACAGTTTACAGTAGTGACTGTTCTCGAGGTAAACCGGAGGAGATAAGGAACACCCTGCTCAAGGCTTTTAACAACAGCACAAGGAGCTGTAGCGGGCTCACTAATTTGCTGGAGATCTTCAGATACCGGCCGCTGCTGTTGTTACGGATTACTGATCGCTTAGCTGCCGGGTCTGCTGACAATGTGTACCCACGGCCGCACAGGTTCCACTATAATTACATACTTGTCGGTTCTCGTATGGAGGTTAACGGCGAATCATTACATGTGGCTCGTTTCACGCAAACTGCTTCGTCGGATGCTGTGTAATGAACGAAATCGCTCAACATACATTGGGACGAACAGCGTGCGGAAAGCATCCAATGTAAATAAAACGTTTTTTTTTGCATGGCATTTAATAGTACGGCTATAATGTGATCATTATGGACACACACTTGTTGGGATGATCCTGGTACAGCGGATTTTATCGACAGCAACATTTAGATAATCGCTTAGAGGAACCATAGATGGCGGAGGGCGGCAAATTTTCAGGAATAAGTTGACCCTCCACCAAGTGGTGGTGCCTCCCGATAAGGCCTGCATTCCACCTTGTCGAGCAGTCGACAATACGATCATTGAAACACTAGCTAAATTGATGGATGAAAGCGCGAATTGGGCTGCGATTATGAGAGACAATTCTAGATTCACCTAATTTAGTTGAAGGTAATGTTGAAAAACGTAACCGAGGAGCTGAAACAATCTGTCGGGAAAGTACAAAAAGGAATTCAGTCTCAAAGTTTGCAGGTCAGATACAGAACGAGGGTAGACCTAGAAACCGTCGGTGTTACAGGTGTAAACTGTTGTAGTTGTGTTCGAAAAGAACCAGCGCTATATGCGTTAATAGAAAGCACTGAAGCTCAAAGCGTTATTGCTGCTGAAAGGTGGCAAAAGCTGGAGATACGTTCTACCGAAATTTTGATAACGGAACTAGTGATGTTTAAAAAGGACAGATTCAATAGTGTTAAGTGGTGGCGTGTTTGTTTCTGTTATAATTAATTTATCTTGTAGTGAAATTGAAGTAGATAGTTTCTATGAGGTGAGTTGATATGGGTAGAGGTTATACGGAATAAATTTTTTAATGGCTCCTTTTAACTACTCCCTGACACATATGATATAGTTGCTGAAAAGCCAAAGGAAACTTGAGAACTTGAGTCATATTTGAAAGAGGTTCCCTACCAATGCAATAATGCAAGTTGTCCAAGGAGGAATAGTCAACATTCAGAAATAATATGACAGGAACGATCATTACAAGCAAGAATGTGTAAAAAAAGTTTAGTAATCATTGGCTCCGTATTCATACCTTAAGAGCTATGGGCACTTCTTCACGTTAGATACAGAACAGATCTCTTCTCCTGCAGGATCTCTGGTTTCCATAGTTCCGGAGGAGCTAATGTGGACCAAAAGAAGAAAAAATTTCCCAGTCAACATAAGAGCTACTTGTTCAGTAGAAGAAACGGGTTTCATAGTATCTAAACTGAAGAAGTACTCATAATTCTTAAGGTATACATTTTAGAGTCTATGTTTACTAGACTTTTTTGCTTCCGGCTATGGTTCCTGTGATATCCCTTAAAACCGGCCATTCCTTTTGGAGTATCCTGTAGTTGGTGGTACTTTCAATCTACCCTTGATTTTTTTTACGAAAATACTTGTTTGAAATCACTGGTAGGCATAACGCTATCCGAAATTTTGCTAAATGTTTGCTCTGAAAATTATTTTTGGCAATTAGTTCAGGAGCTTACTCGATGGGTAAATGATTGTGATAACATACTTGATCTCGTAGCAACAAATAATACTTAGCAAACAGGGAGCATAATGTCAGATACGGGGATTACTGATGACAAGGTCGTTGAAACGAGAATGAATACCCTGACATCCAGACCTACCAAAGATAAACGCAGACTATATCTGTTTAAAAGATCAGATAGAAATTCGCTTGACACTATTTCTAAAAACTAATTGTGTGAGTGTAGACCAGATACGGCTTGGATTCAAAGAAGCAATAGCGATACCAATCGAGAGATTTATACCAATTTAAATTAATAAGAGGCGGATCAGAGGCCCCATGGTACACAAAACAGGTCAGGACACGGTGGCAGGAGAAAAGAAAAAAGTATCTGCAAGTCTGGCGATGTTCTACGGAAGTTAGAAATTTAGAACGGACTTCAATGATAGTTGGTTTTAACAACTTCCACAACGGAGCCCTCTATCAAAATCTGTGCTGATAATTAAAAACAATTCTGGTCGTATGGAAAGTACGCAAGTGGAAAGACACAGACAATGCCTTCACTGCACGATAGCAATGGCAATATTACCGATGACAGTGCCACAAAAGCAAAGGTACTAAACACGATTTTCAAAAACTCCTTTACCAAGGAGGTGAAGTAAATATTCCAGAGTTTAAATCAGGAACTGCTGCCAACATGAGTTACATTTATGCAGATACCTTTGGTGTAATGAACAAGTGCCCATAACTATTATGGTTTTAGAGCCAAAAGTTATTACAATTTTTTCTTCTTTCGGTCCACACTGCCACCTCTGGAAGTTGCTTGCGCTATAGTCTTAGCAACAAACGCACCGGTACATGTATTCCACTGTATCACAGAGTATCAGAACGATTTTCGCCTATAACTTTCGACTAGGTCGTTTTCGAACCAGAATCCCTTATATCAAATTGATAAGTTTTCCCTTCTCCATCATCCCTGAAAGTTTGTAATGTGTCACAGAATCACCCTGTGTGTAATATGATGAAAATTATCTGGGCACCTTCTAGTGGAGATTAACATGCGGAGTGCCCACCCTTCGCCAGTGACAGTGTCAACTTACTTGGCTCCGAACACTTTCAATAAGGCGTATAAATGCCTGTGGAGGAATGGCAGCCCATTCTTCCTCAACATCTAATACAGACAACGTAGTGATGTTGGACGCTGAGGTCTGAACCGAAGGTGACATAATAAAGCATCTCAAAGATGTTCAGTTGGGTTCAAGTTGGAACTCAGGGCAGTCCACTCTGTGTAAGGAATGTTACTGTGCACAAACCGCTGCCTTACAGGAACTGCTTTATGACAGGATGCTAATGGTAAAATCAACCATCGTTTCCGAAATGTTCCTCAACTATATGCAGTACAGAGAGACTTTAAAATTTTGTTCATATCCTTCCGCATTTGGCGTTCCGTAGATGCAACAAGAGAAACACAACCTCAGTACAGAATGTAACCCCACACCTCATCACTACCTACTCCATACTCTATTGTTGGCACTATATGATGGAAGGTTACGCCCTCTCGGCATTCGCCTAACCCCAGTCCCCCCATCGGACTGATACTGATTCGTCACTCCAAATCACTCTTTCCAGTCATCCACTGCCCAGTGTCGTCGCTCTTTATACATCAAGCGTCACTTAGCACTGACAACTGAAAAGTGTGGTTATGAGGAATTGCTCTACCACGGCACCCCATCCTTTTAACTCCCTGCGCAGTTACTTGATATTTGGGTAGCACTTTGGAACTCACGGGTGATTCACTCTGCTGGTCTGATGTGGTTTCTTACTACCACGCTGCGCAGTCCTCGACTGTCCCTGCCCATCACAACATGAGGTCCGCCTGGTCTTTGTTTAGTTGTGTTCATTTCTCCGCATTTCCACTCCACAGTCACATCACCAACAGTCGACTTGCCCAGCTTAAGAAGCATTGAAATCTCCCTGATGCATTTGTTGCTCGAGTAACATTCACTTACTGGTCCACATTCGAAGTAACTGAGCTCTCCTGATGCTACTGTTTTTCTGCTGACAACACAATGTTTCAAAAATGGTTCAAATGGCTCTGAGCACTATGGGACTTAACATCTTTGGTCATGAGTCCCCTAGAACTTAAAACTACTTAAATCTAACTAACCTAAAGACATCACACAGATCCATGCCCGAAGCAGGATTCGAACCTCAGGCGGGAGGGGTCGCGCAGCCATGGCGTCTCTAACAGCCTCTCCATGCGGCCATCCACGCGTAATCCGTTCTATTGGAAATGGTGTCTGCCAGGTGAACTCTTAATGTCATATGGATGTTCGGAGAGATCTTTCGCAACGATATGATCAACATCCAACATATTTACTGTTGAAACTTGTGACTTGTGATCAAAAGACGGTCCCTTACAATGAGCCAGAGACGAAACAGCAGAAGATGCCAATGAAGCATAGTGGAACTCTTCCATCAAAGAAACGTCGGCAACGCTTGTGTGATACTAAGGGCATAATTCTCGTCGACGGGCCTGAATTAGAGGCGGTGATTAACAGTGCAAGAATGTTTAGATCATTGGGCACTTAGTAAAGACATTCAGAAGTGGAGTCTAGGAAAATTGTCCAAAATAATGCTACTGCACCATGATAATATACGGCCGCATACTAGACAGGCAGTCATCGTCGTCGTTGGTCAAATAGTTTTCATCGCGTTGCAAAAACAAACGTACTCTCTTGAAATGAGACCTGGTCACTACCGTTTGTCCGACGACTCGTAGAAATTTCTGGGTAGTAGCTGCTTCGTAGACTGAAAACAGCTGTCCAGGCATGGATACGGAGCACACGTACAGAATGGTTCCAGAGCGGCCTGGAAAAGGGGGGGTTATGTTGAGAAGATGGACCATCATTCGTTTTATAATCAGTCTCATTAAGTCAGGAAAAATTAGAGGGGTCCGTTGGATAGCCTCGAGAGTACTCATGCCGTCTTGCGAAATCACACACCAGGCCATGACTCCACCTGCAGGTCCAGTGTGGCTAACACGCAGACAGGTTGGTTGCAGGCCTCGAGCTGGCCTCCTTCTAACCAAACCATGGCCATCACTGGCACAGATGCAGAATCAGTTTCCAACAGGAAACACAACAAACCTTCACCCTACCCTCCAATGAGCTCTCGCTTGACATCACTGAAGTCGCAAATATCGGTTGTTTGAGGTCAATGAAATGCACGCTAAAGGACGTCTGGCCCGGAGGTGTCTTTGAAGTAACTGATTTGTAACACCTGGTTGTGTCGCTGTGGTGGCAACTGTTGCCCAGATTGCTACTGCAGTTACATCGCTACTTCGTCAGAGTCCCACGCCGAACACGATGGTCTTCCCTCTCGGTAGTGGCACTGGGTCGTCTGGAGAGCAGTCTTCTTGGGACTGCACATTCTCGAGATGACCGCTGCCAGCAATCACGTAGAGTGGCTACATTCTTGCCAAGTCTTTCTGAAATGTCGCAGAAAGAACACCCAGGTACTGGTAGCCCTGTTACAAGACTTCGTTCCAACTTACTGAGGTGCTGATAAAGGTGTTTTCGTCGCCTTCAAAGCGTTCTAAGCTAACACCATCCTACCACATCCAATCTCACCGGTAGCTAACGTCCACGACCGTTGTAGCGTATATTTAAAGCAAACCTGATTTGCATCCTTACAATGGCATTATAAGCGCCACCCTTACGCGATTGATGCGAAATCTGAATAGGCATCATCTTTCAGATTAGAAACACGCCTAGCAATTTTCATTTATGTCGCACAATTCCTTCCTGGTGTTGCATTTTTTTCCGTCAGTGTATTTCACGACAGAATGGCCAACGAGGCATGCTATTGAGACCGTGTCATAATTAGTGCTCAGACTAGAAATAAGGATGTCGCAACGATAGTGGCAAAACACTCCTCTGTATTTAACCCTACAGAGTACACACGTCCACTACAGTGGACATCTGTTACTGTTCTCCTGTCTACATCTACATCTACATACATACTCCGCAAGCCACCTGACGGTGTGTGACGGAGGGTACTTTGAGTACCTCTATCGGTCCTCCCTTCTATTCCAGTCTCGTATTGTTCGTGCAAGGAAAGATTGTCGGTATGCCTCTGTGTGGTCTCTAATCTCTCTGATTTTATCCTAGTGGTCTCTTCGCGAGATATACGTAGGTGGGAGCAATGTATTGTTTGACTCCTCGGTGAAGGTATGTTATCGAAACTTCAACAACAAACAGCCCGTACCGAGCTACTCAGCGTCTCTCCTGCAGAGTCTTCCACTGAAGTTTATCTATCATCTCCGTAAAGCTTTCGCGATTACTAAATGACCCCGTAACGAAGCGCGCTGCTCTCCGTTGGATCTTCTCTATCTCTTCTATCAACCCAATCTGGTACGGATTCCACACTGGTGAGCAATATTCAAGCAGTGGGCGAACAAGTGTACTGTAACCTACTTCCTTTGTTTTCGGATTGCATTTCCTTAGGATTCTTCCAATGAATCTCAGTCTGGCATATACTTTACCGACGATCAATTTTATATGATCATTAAATTATAAATCACTCCTAATGCGTACTCCCAGATATTTTATGGAATTAACTGCTTCCAGTTGCTGACCTGCTATATTGTAGTTAAATGATAAAGGATCTTTCTTTCTATGTATTCGCAGCACATTACACTTACCTACATAGAGATTCAATTGCCATTCCGTGCACCGTGCGTCAATTCGTTGCAGATCCTCCTGCATTTCAGTACAATTTTCCATTGGTACAACCTCTCGATATAATACAGCATCATCAACAAAAAACCTCAGTGAACGTCCGATGTTATCCGCAAGGTCATTTATGTATATTGTGAATATACGTTTTCGTCTGTCCTGAGGTTGCAAATGCATGCAGGGCACAGCGCCAGTGGGGACTGGGTACTGCAGTGGGCTGCGTGCATTTGCAGCCTCAGGGCTGACTGGAAGCTCCAAGGAGGTAAGTATTAACATCTCGCTCAATAAACTGAATTCCACTATGCGCCTTCTCTGCTACAATCCTTGCAATATTACGCAGGGATATTTAATCGACCTGACTGTGTCTGTATCCGAACGTTAGAGGTTTGTCTTTCGTACTCATCAGCATTAGCTTACATTCTTCTACATCTAGAGCTAGCTGTCATTCATCACACCTACTAGAATTTTTCTCTAAGTCTTGCTGGATCCTCCCATAGTCACTCAACTGCGACACTTCACCTACACAACAGCGTCATAAGCAAACAACCGCAGATTTCTGCCACCTCTGTCTGCTAAATCAAATAATTCATGTACACAGACAATAAAAATGCACTGCACAGTAGTACAAATGCAGATGCAAACTGCACAATGGAGAACGGCTGCCTCTGTAAGCAGGCAGCGGACGAAGTGCCTGGGAGCGCGCAACGCTGTGAGTCGGTGTTCTCCGCGCAGCAGGAGAAGCTCCTATTCCCCACCCCACCTCCACCCCCCACCCCTCACCCCTTTCCCTTTCCCCGTGGCCGGGGGCGCCGGGTAATAGATTTATAGGGCGGCCGCCATGACGACAGAGCGGCCATTACGGTGACGTCACCTGTGATTAGCGCGTGATAAATCCCCGGCCGGCGCCGGCGGCTGAGGCGCAACGCGTAAATCCGGGCCGTGGCGGGCCGCCGCGGACCCGCGAAAAACGGGAGGTTAGTGCGCATGCGCTGTTACGGGCTCCGGCGGGCGCTGCTCGCGTTTATTTTTACATTTGCATGAATAAAACGGCGCTACCCTCGTAAAACAGACCGGTAATCTCAAGTATCCGACCAAACACATTCATTACCGCCTCGGGAACAGGTTATGATCTACACGAGACTTGACGGATTTAACGAGCCTTTAATGTTTATGAGGTCAGTTCTCAACTAAAGCGGCGGTGTTTGCTTACTACGCAATTATTCATCCGGCGCATAAAAAAGGCAGAGTTACAGTGGGCAGTTTTCTTCTTCTCCTTGACGTATAAATTCTGAGTCGACATTTCTGTCTGGCGTGCTTGCAGCGACTTGTTCGCGCCTTCATTACCACCGTCTCATCGGCCGTGTCGTGATGTACACCTGTTTTTCTCTGAATAGTCACCAAGATCCTCAAAAGTAAAGAGAAACTTCGGTTGCAATCCGCCAGTAATCTAACAGAATTTATTATGGAAAGAACGCCATTTCTGTCATGACAGAAACGTCTGGTGACAATAAATTGAATTTTAACGTACTTCACTGCCCGGCACAATCACGTAAAAATTAAACTGTAAATTTCCGGTTTTCCTCACCATCAAGCCATTTTCGTATCTGGTATGGGATAGTCTAGCCTCTACGCTTTCTGTATTATGACGATTACCTTAGGTTGTCAGCTGTATTGGAGGCGATCTCAAACTCTTAAAGCAATTGTTCTTCTTATTTCGCCAAAATCGTATTTTTGTGTGACCTGGGTGAATAACCACTTGTCAAAAGAACAACAACAATGTTTTGCTTTCTGTATTGATAAAATTTCAAGAAAATACCTATAACGAATACAGAGAATGCGACAGTATTGGTTACAAGATCAATAGTTTACTTCTTCGGTTGTTCACATGCTGAAAGAAACTGTTATAGGCATGTGTATTCGAATATAAAATGTGTGTGCAATCCTAAGGGAACCAACTGCTGAGGTCATTGTCATCGGTTCCTCGACTTTCACACTCCCTAAACTAACTTATGATAAGAACAGCACACACGCCCATGCCCTAGGGAGGACTCGAACCTCCGGCGGGAGGGACCGCGCCATCGCCAACATGGCGCCTCTAACTCCACGCGGCTATTAAAATACAGATATGAGTAAACAGGCAGAATACGGCGCAGTGGTCTGAAACGCCCATATAAGACAACAAGTGCCTGGCGCAGTTGTTAGAACTGTTACTGTTGTTATAATGGCATGTTATCAAGATTTAAATGAGTTGAAAACGTGGTGTTACGGTCGGTGCGCGAGTGATGGGACACAGCACCTCTGGGGTAGCGAAGTGGGGATTTTCCCGTATGACCATTTCGCGAGTGTACCGTGAAAATCAGAGGTCCAGTAAAACATCAGATCTCCGACATCGCAACGGCTGGGAAAAGATCCTCCAGGACTGCACGAACGACTGAAGAGAATTGTTCAACGTGACAGACCGAGTGAGGTGGCGCAGTGGTCAGCTCACGGGACTCGCATTCGGGAGGACGACGATTCAAACCCGCGTCCGGCCATCCTGATTTAGGTTTACCGTTATTTCCCTACATCGCTCCAGGCAAATACCAGGATGGTTCCTTTGACAGGGCACGGCCGGCTTCCTTCCCCATCGTTCCGGAGATCGATGACCTTGCTGTTTGGTCTCTTCCCCCAAACAACCCAACGTGACAAGTGGAACCCTTCCGCAAGTGGCTCCAGATATCAACGCTGTGCCGTCAACGAGTGTCATCGTGCGACCCATTCAACGAAACATCATCGCTATGTTCTTTCGGAGTCGAAGGCCCACTCGTGTACCCTTGATAACTGCACGACAAAAAGCATTACCCCTCGCTGTGGCCCGTCAACACCGACGTTGGACTGTTGATGACTGGAAACATGTTACGTGGTCGGACGAGTCTCGTTTCAAACCGTATCGAGCGGATGGACGTCAACAGGTATGGAGACAGCCTCATGAATCCATGGACCCTGCATGTCAGCATGGGACTGCTCAAGCTGGTGGAGGCTCTGTAATGGTGTGTGCAGTTGGAGAGTGATATGAGCTAGATACGACTCTGACAGATAACAAGTCCGTAAGCATCCTGTCTGATCACATGCATCCATTCATCTCCATCGTGCATTCAGACGGACTTGTGCAGTTCCGGCAGGACAATGCGACACCCCACATGTCCAAAGCTGCTACTGAGTGGCTCCAGGAACACTCTTATGAGTTTAAACACTTCCGCTGGCCACCAAACTCTCCGGAAATGCACATTATTCAACATATCTGCGATGCCTTGCAACATGCTGTTCAGATGAGATTTCCACCCCTCGTACTCTTACGGATTTATGGACAGCCTGCAGGATTTATGTTGTCTGTTCTCTCCAGCACTGCTTCAGACATTAGTCGTGTTGCGTCACTTCTGCGTGCTTGCGGGAGCTCTACACGATATTAGTGTGCCAGTTTCTTTAGCTCTTCAGTGTATAAGTACAATATCTCATCACGAGCATCTGAGAGCTGTTATTGTACATTAATAACGGGTGTGTCCCCCGTTACATTTACGGCAGCTTGAACTCTTAAGCGGCACATACTGATAGCTACAGTTTCTGCTCCTGGTTTCTACAACTACATAAATACTTTTCAGGTCTATGTACTCTGCAGAGCGGAGGAAAAATTCTACCAACATTATCAATTTTCTGACCCGCCCAGTTTAGGTATTAAGCAAAGGAAAATTACTATGTACATACTTCCGCACGCTCCCTGACCTCTCTGCCGTTACTTTCGCGATCCTTCCTCGAAGTACACGATGGCAGCAACATGATGGTCGCACAGTCTTTCAAATACAGCTTCGGAACATTTACCAACAGCGTTTCGCAAGAACACCGTCGTCTGTCTTCCAAGGATTTCCATTGTGAGTTTCCCAAGCATTTCTGTTACACATGATCTATAACGGGTGGACAGAAATAGGGAAACACCAAAAACGCAACACATTACCATTCCGAATAAGATGTAGGAAGACCTTTGCCATTCGGAACACCTTCCTGTCGTTTCGGAATGGATAAATGGCCTGCGAAGGGAATCTTATACCATACTTCCTGCAAAATAGACGTAAGTTCGGGTAACCATGATGGACGTGGATGGGGATCAGGCATCCTTCACCCCGACGTAGGCCACAAAGATTCATTAATATTATTAGGTGACTGTGGCAGACAGTGGAGACGCGACTGTTCATCCTGGTGCTCACAAAACCAGTCTTGGACAATACGAGCTGAATGAAAAGTGGCCCAATCGTCTTGGAACAGAGAATCACCACTGGGGAACAAACTTTGTTCCATGGGATACATCTCAGTAGCCAAAATACTCACGTAATCCTCGGCAGTAATGCGACCTTGCGGAGTAACTATAGTAACCATGGAATACCGCGGTATGGCTGTCCAAATCCACGCTAGGATCTAGGGGACAGGGGAGGATGGGGGAGGGGGCGGGGAAAGGGGGCAACCGAGGTATCTTCGCCAAGCGGCAATTTCAGAGATGCCAAATTCATATTCTTGGAGAAAAAAAATCCTTGTTTCACAGAAAGCCTAGCATGCAGCGCACGTTGATCTGTCGATTATTCACATAATTTTGAAACACATCCCTTTTGTTTTTTGAACACATTGTACGTTGATTTCTGGACTAATCATTAGTTGATTTTTGAATATGTCCATAGTGTACGTGATGTCTCTGCCAGACGAATCTCCGTCACATCAGAAACTAAAAAACTTCCCGGAGATAAAAGGGGACAGGGTATACGAACTGAGCCGAATAAAACCGAACGGGTGAATGCCAATCGCTGTTTGTGTGGTTGATTAGGTGTGCGAATTGCAAGCGTTGTTAAAATTATTAGCGAAATCCGTTGATTCAGACTACGAGAGTGGAAATAAAGGACTAACAGGAATAACAGATAAGAAAGATTACATACTATCTTCTAGTTGTATCGAAGAAAACTAAATTTTGACAGAAATTTTTTGCCAGGACGCTAGACTATTAAAGGCCAGTAGTATAGTCCCCTTTTAGGAGCCGCTAAAGTTCTGTTTTCGGAATAGCGCGGAAAACGCGTTGTACGAACACGTAGTAACACCTAAGAGGACAATAAACGCGAGATAACTGAACCGATGATTCCGGCAGGGTTAGCGAAGTTAACTAGTGAATAAGTTTTGAAAGTGGCAGGAATAATTACAGAATTACTGATGACAAGACCGTTAGAACGAGGAATGCGAAGAAACGGGGACATCACACAAATTATATGGAAGAATATGGCGATTTCACATTTCTATAAAAATTTCGTACCACTAATATTTTTCTACGTCATGCTTGAGAAACTGGAGCATGTAATTGAAATGTAAAACTAGTTCCTAAAATAAAACTTTTTGCCTGTAACACGCTTAATAGGCAAATTATGTTTTGTCGTGTTATTTATGTGAACGAGGTAAATGAAAATGTCCATTTGTGCTAAAAGAGTCTCGCTTGTTTAGTGTGTGCCACAACTGCTGCAATATTAGAAAGGCCTATTTCATTTTATGAGTGACAAAACAGACGTAATCAAATTGAGAAACCGCGCCTCTCTTTGGTACTATTCGTATTAACAGCTTTTTCAGAATTAGACAGCGGCATTTTAATTTTTTATGTAGCAAAACGGTTGACTAATTTTGATGAGGTAACAGATGATTTCGCTGAAAGGATAGCACGATTTATAGAACTTTACCAAGCTTAGGAAGAGAGAGAGAGAGAGAGAGAGAGAGAGAGAGAGAGAGAGAGAGATAACGACTGTGTACTGTCTTGCTTCCCTCATTGTCTTTACTGGTTTTATGTTCCTATGTTTAATTTTATGTCACACAAAAGAGAAACTTATTAGCTAATACGCAGTAAAGAGTGAAAATTTTATGAAGAGTTCTTATTTTCCTGGTTACAAATAATCCCAACGAGTATTAATTGTGAGTTTAAAAAAAAAAAAAAGGAATAAGAAGGATAAGGTGTAAAACCGGCCGACTGGGAGTAGCAGAGGCACCACACAAGATTTCAGTTTCCACTGGCCTGAGTATAGGCTTGCTTGATGGCTCCCATTACAAAATATACACATTCCAATTCCACAGAGCTAAATACAGTGACGTGTGGTAGAAGAATGCTGTGTGAAGGGGCGTGGCACTGCACTTTGGCACACCTAAGACCAAATGACAAGTCTTGCGTTTCCTCGAACACATATGTTTTGTGTATCAATCTCTTCAGAAAGATGTGCGCTACAAAATGAACTTTTTTTTTACATTTTTGAAGTCCTATCTCAAACGCTCGATTGGGAACAGTGGGGTGCTATTATCAAGATTCTGCCCCGGTTCGGAGATATCGTAGATCGGGGACTCCCCAAGTCATCAACGAACCCACGCCTTTTTTCAATCTTGAGACGTGAAATCGTCCAGAAGTTGGCAACAATGTGAAATAAGAATCATCCGGCCCCATGACATTCCGCCATTGCTCCATAGTCCAAGTTTTATAGCTTCGGCATCATGTTTTCCTCCTATGGACATTTGTGTAACTAATGAGTGGTTTTGGAATTCCAGTTCGCCCTGCAATTTCCTACTTATGGAGCTCCCTTCGTGTATGTTTTGGTGATGAAAGGGTTCGCGAGTGTGGCATTCAGTTCCTTGGTGACTTTTGGAGCTGTCACCCTCTTATTTTTTGTCACAGTCCTCTCCAGTGACGATCCGCAACGATCATTGAAGACACACTTTCGTTTGCGTTGTGACTTACTGGATGATGCTTTTCCATTTTCCCTGTGAGCGGTCTAAGTCTCTTCAAGCACCAAACACTTGGGATACCTTGGTTACTGCAGCATCCACCACACGAGCAGTCGTAGTTTGTTTACGTTCGAATTCACTTAGCTGCGGCATAATGCACTAACAGCCACACAAAACCTTGTTCTGGCAACGACTGACACTTGCAACGTACTGAAGACATGGCACAGATACCATTCTTGGTCAAACACAACAGCGCAGCCTGCAGGCTTGGTTAGCACCTGTATTTATGGTTGAAAATGGTTCTGAGCATTATGGGACTTAACATCTGAGGTCATAAGTCCCGTAGAACTTAAACCTAACTAACCTAAGGACATCACACACATCCATGCCCGAGGTAGGATTCGAACCTGCGACCGTAGCGGTTGCGCGGTTCCAGACTCAAGCGCCTAGAACCGCTCTGCCACAACGGCCCGCTGTATTTATGTTCAAGCATGCATTTCTCGCAGTGTTTCCATACATCGTCCAACCCATATACATCATGCATCACCTTCAATGCTAAGTAAGGCCAGTACACAGCTCTCACGCCAACCCTCACTTACCTTGCGCCGATGCAAGTAGCCCTCGTCGACAGTAGGACAAATTTTCCGGGTTCTTTTTACAGCGTCGTTCTTTTTCCCTCTCCAGTCAATCCCACGTCTGCAGTAACCAGTTTGGGAGTTCTAGTTCCAGTGTGGACACGTCTCGAACAATAGGGCCAACTACAATGTTAATCTAAAACGTTCCGCACATATTTCATTTTCGTCACTGTCGCTTAGCAACGGAGCTATCGCACAACAGTAATCGCGGGCAACTGTCTGTTCTGCACAGAGCGCATATGCAATCTGTTTTCCTTTTGGAATCAAGCTTGATGCAGTTTGCTGCAAATCCATTTCTGTATTGTCAAAGAAACTTATAAATACTAATTTACCTTGAAGTCGCACTCGTACTTACGTGGTCGTTTCATTTTATATCACATTGTACACACGCTGCAAGACATTTAATGGATATGCCGACTTCCAGAGACTACTTTCCAATCGTATGACCATACAGACCATACAGTAGTGAGTCGTTCTGCCTGTTTATGAGCAACACGCTACATTCGTTTATGTTGAGGGTCAACTGGCAGTACATGAACGAACTGTCGATTCTCCGCATACTTTCCCGCGTTTCGCTATAATTTTCCAGTGCTACGAATTCTTGTTATACAGCAACATCATTTTCGAAAAGCCTTATGGAACTTCCGATGTGACCTTCTACGTCAGCTATGAATAACATGAGGAGTAACGGTCCTTCAACACTTTCTAGTACAGTGCGCGAAGCTACTTTTACACTGAGATCAAAATGGTTCAAATGGCTCTGAGCACTATGGGACTAAACTTCTTAGGTCAACAGTCCCCCAGAACTTAGAACTACTTAAACCTAACTAACCTAAGGTTATCACACACATCCATGCCCGAGGCAGGATTCGAACCTGCGACCGTAGCGGTCGCACGGTACCAGACGGTAGCGCCTAGAACCGCTCGGCCACGCAGCCCGGACATTGAGATCAGTCAGAGCTATTGTAAGAGACATTCGCATGAACAGAACTACACTCCTGGAAATGGAAAAAAGAACACATTGACACCGGTGTGACAGACCCACCTCCGGACACTGCGAGAGGGCTGTACAAGCAATGATCACACGCACGGCACAGCGGACACACCAGGAACCGCGGTGTTGGCCGTCGAATGGCGCTAGCTGCGCAGCTTTTGTGCACCGCCGCCGTCAGTGTCAGCCAGTTTGCCGTGGCATACGGAGCTCCATCGCAGTCTTTAACACTGGTAGCATGCCGCGACAGCGTGGACGTGAACCGTATGTGCAGTTGACGGACTTTGAGCGAGGGCGTATAGTGGGCATGCGGGAGGCCAGGTGGACGTACCGCCGAATTGCTCAACACGTGGGGCGTGAGGTCTCCAGAGTACATCGATGTTGTCGCCAGTGGTCGGCGGAAGGTGCACGTGCCCGTCGACCTGGGACTGGACCGCAGCGACGCACGGATGCACGCCAAGACCGTAGGATCCTACGCAGTGCCGTAGGGGACCGCACCGCCACTTCCCAGCAAATTAGGGACACTATTGCTCCTGGGGTATCGGCGAGGACCATTCGCAACCGTCTCTACGATCCCGCCCACCGTCAGGCTGTCTTCCGCTCACGCCCCAACATCGTGCAGCCCGCCTCCAGTGGTGTCGCGACAGGCGTGAATGGAGGGACGAATGGAGACGTGTCGTCTTCAGCGATGAGAGTCGCTTCTGCCTTGGTGCCAATGATGGTCGTATGCGAGTTTGGCGCCGTGCAGGTGAGCGCCACAATCAGGACTGCATTCGACCGAGGCACACAGGACCAACACCCGGCATCATGGTGTGGGGAGCGATCTCCTACACTGGCCGTACACCTCTGGTGATCGTCGAGGGGCACTGAATAGTGCACGGTACATCCAAACCGTCATCGAACCCATCGTTCTACCATTCCTAGACCGGCAAGGGAACTTGCTGTTCCAACAGGACAATGCACGTCCGCATGTATCCCGTGCCACCCAACGTGCTCTAGAAGGTGTAAGTCAACTACCCTGGCCAGCAAGATCTCCGGATCTGTCCCCCACTGAGCATGTTTGGGACTGGATGAAGCGTCGTCTCACGCGGTCTGCACGTCCAGCACGAACGCTGGTCCAACTGAGGCGCCAGGTGGAAATGGTATGGCAAGCCGTTCCACAGGACTACATCCAGCATCTGTACGATCGTCTCCATGGGAGAATAGCAGCCTGCATTGCTGCGAAAGGTGGATATACACTGTACTAGTGCCGACATTGTGCATGCTCTGTTGCCTGTGTCTATGTGCCTGTGGTTCTGTCAGTGTGATCATGTGATGTATCGGACCCCAGGAATGTGTCAATAAAGTTTCCCCTTCCTGGGACAATGAATTCACGGTGTACTTATTTCAATTTCCAGGAGTGTATGTGCACCCTGACTGCAATATTCTCCCCCGTAATTCCTCAGTTTCGAACCTTAAAAATGAGGAAGGTAGCGCAGTGCTAAGGCACTAGACTCGCATTGTGGAGAATATAGGTTCATACCTCCGTCAGGCCTCCAGGATCAGTTTTCGATAAGTTCCCTTCTTTAATTTAGGCAGAGGGATCGACTTTTTGTTTCGAAAGGACACGACTGATTTATTTCCCCATCCTTCCCCATCCCGCACTTCGACTTCGTTTTCGATGAGAAGCTGAACCCTATTTGTCCTTCATTCCTTCCTTCCTACTTCCTTCCTTCCTTCCTTCCTGCGTCCCTTTGAAACTTAACTAATTCTTTCACAAACTTCATACACATAAGTGCCACATGTGTCTCTCTTTTCGGTGTTATATCGTGAGTGAAAGTATCTCTCAACCATTTTTCTCAACGTTACCTAACATGAAGTTGTGACATGCAACGGGACTCTGATATGGCGAAAGTAAATAACATAACATATAGCTGAGTCGTCAGGGTAATGCAGCGAGCAATCCCGTGAAGTGTTCCAGCAATGCTATGCAGTTATAAATAAACGCTAATCACTTTAATGTGATGGTTAGTATTTCTTGCATATGTACGATTTCAACATTTGGACAAGGCGCCATCCTGCGTCTGAATTGCAACATAGCTTAGTACTATCTGGGAATACACATATTTCATTCCGAGCTAACTTAAAGCAAGTAGTAATTACGGGTTTTATTTGTCCTATTGATGCACATTTACATGTCTCGAAGCACTCGAGGTGCACGTCATCGTCTTGACAGAACTGTTTTAAGTGCAGAAATTAGAGTTCGCTGATTACTATTACATCTCTATTACATTGTCTTAGGGGTTTAATATCTCATATTTAGTCAAAACACTGGTATTTGTAAGGTGGAATTAGTCAAATATGTCCTCCGGCGTATAACTGACGAGTTGCGAAGCTGTGCTCACTTTGCCCTTTCACCGTGGTTACTCAAGTATTAAAATTACTCACAAAGTGTCAGACGGGATAAGTACCATCTTATTTGCCCCGGTGTAGCACCCAGGGAATACAATACTATCATCTTATTTTGAACAAGAGCGGAAAATCTTACTAAACGAAACACATGCAGTGAGGCGACAAAAGTCATGGGATATCGATATGCACATTATTGGATGGCGGTAGAACCGCATACACAAATTACATAGTGTGAAGAGTGTGCCGAGAAGACCAAATTTCAGACATTATCTCTCACCACGGACAATGCAGTGGCCGACGTTTCTCACTTAACGACCAAGAGCATCAGCGTTTGCGTAGAGTTGTCAGTGCTAACAGACAAGCAAGACTCTGTGAAGTAGCCTAAGAAATCAGTGTGGAATGTACGATGAACATATCCGTTACGTCACTGCGACAAAATTTGGCGTTAATGGACTACGGCAGCAGACGACCGACGCGAGTGCGTTAGCTATCAGCACGGTATCGCCTGCAGCGCTTCTCCACTGCTCACGATCATATCGGTTAGAAGCTAGACGACTGGAAAATCGTGGCGTCGTCGGACGAGTCCCGATTTCAGTTGGTAAGAGCTGATGGTGGGGTTCGAGTGTGGTGTGTGGCACTTGAACTGAGCGGCACTTGTACGGAGAGCGAATGTGTTGCACTGAGCTCAGGACGCTATAGGTAGTGAACAAGGTGTCACAGATGTAGTATTCACCGCCCTGCCCGCCGCTACCTGTGACGTATTTTGGTAATGCTAATACAATTTTACAACGCATTAGGCGAAAATTTACAGGAACTACACAAGGTCCCACCGATTCTAGAAGAACAGTCTTCCAAAAAAAAAAAAACCTGATGAATGATGTTAGCAAATTTTGACTTGCAGATAACAACAGGGGATGGAAAGGCAGAATACTGGTATTTTCCAGCGAAAAGGGAAAAGCGTCTTTATCAATTGCGAATCATTTTTTGTGGGTGGAACGATCAAGAGTCCGAGCAAGCAGTTCAGTCATTCGTTTATACCCCACGACGAATTTAATAGTACTTGGGACGAAGCAAACATCATTCCAATTGTTCACGCTTTGATCTACATCTACATGACTACTCTGCAATTCACATTTAAGTGCTTGGCAGAGGGTTCATCGAACCACAATCATACTATCTCTCTACTATTCCACTCCCGAACAGCGAGCGGGAAAAACGAACACCTAAACCTTTCTGTTCGAGCTCTGATTTCTCTTATTTTATTTTGATGATCATTCCTACCTATGTAGGTTGGGCTCAACAAAATATTTTCGCATTCGGAAGAGAAAGTTGGTGACTGAAATTTCGTAAAAAGCTCTCGCCGCGACGAAAAACGTCTATGCTGTAAAGACTTCCATCCCAACTCGTGTATAATATCTGCCACACTCTCTCCCCTATAACGCGATAATACAAAACGAGCTGCCCTTCTTTGCACCCTCTCGATGTCCTTCGTCAATCCCACCTGGTAAGGATCCCACACCGCGCAGCAATATTCTAACAGAGGACGAACGAGTGTAGTGTAAGCTGTCTCTTTAGTGGATTTGTTGCATCTTCTAAGTGTCCTGCCAATGAAACGCAACCTTTGGCCAAAGAAAAGGTGAGAAACATATCAAATCCGTTTTCTATTATTTTTTTACTTTTATTCATTTGTTTATTTATTTTTGCAATTATCATTTCAGTCAATGTTTGTTTGAACTAGTCCAGTGTTGCAGCCTTGTTCCAGCCTATGAGGAAAACGAGGAAATATGTTGTCACGTAAGCATGTGTTCTGCTCTAGAACATCTTCCCCTGGAAATGTCGGATGATGGTTGGCTGTGTATTCAGGACAGAACGCCTGAAACCCAAATTCTTCAGGACTATTTTGTAGATTCGTAGTTCGATAACAAACATGTGCTAAGAGAGATGTGGAGTTGCGGTGGCAGGCGCCATCGCACTAGTAACGTCTCAGAAGGATGGGACCGAAGAATAAATATACTAATCTCGAAAGTTCATCCGAATGCTTACTTATTAGTCAAAAATCTTCGAGAAGATACAGAGTATTACGGCCACCAGTTTGACAGACTAATTTTAAACTTTGATGAAAAAAAAGAAAAAAGTCAGCAATGCAGACTGATGGGACGATTGCAGATGCCTCCAACAAACTCCAAACTGAGGGAACTTAAAACCATTTCTGACTTGTGTGGCCCATGCACGAAAGTTACAATGACGAAGAAAATGTCAGAATCGTTGAAAAATTTGTAAATATTGAAAATTAGTTTCATGTAATCATTGGTAATCTTGTGAACATTGTAAACAAATTTAATGAGGAAATAAAAGAGACTGCTTCCTCATGGTGTTCCCCGGAAACGACACAAAGTCGGCAAAATATCTCTCGAAATTTGTAAAATAATTCCTAATGAAAACTGACAAGATTATCTCAAAAGTCAAACCTTTCGTAGGAAATAATCGCAGCATTTGCTTTGAGAGGATCTTAGAATCAAAATCTTTGTGGGGGGACACCGAATACAAAATATTAACTCCGAAACGCAGTCAAATTACATACAATTAAATCCATATGTTCTCCCTCTGTTAGAAGGTGAGCAAACCAGCATGAAACTGGTGAACACAAATTACCGTAAAAATATGACTCATTGTAGTTTTGCAACCTTTCTACATATGTTAAAAATAATTTCTAGTAACACATGTCGTAGACCACCGTAGGCCAGTTGAGGATGCTCGCTCCCCGCCTGGCTTGTGAGCGCTCATGGTAAAACGGGACGATCAAAAGTTGTTTAGGTTCGGAATAGCCTTAGGTACGAACATACAGTATATCCGGAGTAGTGCTTAATAGGAGACTCCACCCAAAAATGTAACTTTTCTTCTGCTTTGCTGATAGTAACCAAATTTTAAAATCATGGCTATTATGCAAAGATGTAGCTTCATCTGTTATCAAGTTTTGTATTTTTAATTTGATTTTAACGGTATTCTTGGAGACCAACTTTTGGTACTCAGATGCTGTGTTTTGTAGGTAACACATAAGACATAGTTCAACGACTCTGTGCATTCATTTTATGAAAAATATTAATTATTTGTTTTCAGTGTTTCAGCCTAAAATGTCCTTTAATTGTAAATACATGAATATGATGATAAAATTTAAAAAAATACATTTTCGATAATATTAATGCATACAAGTATGCAAATACGTCAGGACTACTGCCTGCAAACATTCCATTTTATCAAAAACTGAAAATTACTACTAAAAGTAGCCGGCGCCATAACGTTTTCCCTTCCTTCTTATATGGCGCTTCTTCCAATTTCAAGATCAGGGGAGTCTTTTTCGTGAATTATCTGAATAAAAATCTACACATAGTTTTCTTGGGGAGGTGCAATGTTGGGGATAGCTGATCGTAATCAAATCCTATTTGGCGCTTGTTCCTTACTGAACAGGACCCCAGTGTATTTCATAAATTTACAACCATATTATCAACAGGGAAAGTAATTGATTTCCAACGACTGGATGCCAGTTATTTCACTTCAGTTTTCTTGGAAATCTTGCAAATTTCACAGTTTGAGTTTATGCCAAGTTCAGAATAGAGATGGTTCTGGTCGAATCAAAAATTATCTTTGGCACCTTTTGGTGTGACAGAGCCCCTTACGCAGTCCGTATTTCAAACATTTCCTAGACATACTTGTAGTTCGTATACAGCCAAATCGTTTTGGGGGCTAAGAGTAAACACTCCAAAAATATGAAATAGTCATAAGTTTTTTGCTGAAAAAGTTGAAGTTTTAGGGTGGAGTCTTCCATAAAAATGGAGAGTAGCTGTTTTTAAAAGGATGAAATGTAGCGGGATGGTTGAGTTAGGAACTTCAAAGCGGTGAGAAACAGCGACATCAGTGGATCAGTGCAGGATGCCTAGACGTATGCGACGATGTCTTGATGTGTTTGCTGATCTCTCAATATGCGATAAAACTTTGAACACAACGAAAAAATTCAGTTGACGACAGCATTACAATGCATTCGAAGCAAAATAGTATGGACACTTGAAAGGCGAACAGCGAGAAGCCGATGTGCCAAAAAAAAAAAAAAAAAAAAAAAAAAAAAAAAAAAAAAAAAAAAAAGTTTCAAGGAGGAGCACTCAACTAATAAATCTGCAGTTAGATCAAGTTACCATACTGCTTTTCAACTTACAAACGGTCTCGCAGTTTGACTAGTTATCGAGTTATGTTGACAGCTTGTAAACATGGCTGCAGCTGCATCTTACATACCTACAGTGTGACGTTCCTGTGATTAGTTCCATAGCAAAATTAGTCTCTTACACTTCTGATCCTCAGTACAAACTTTCACAACTTTACAAGTCTGCATCTACAATTATCTCGATGTGTAGACTTACGTATACTTGCTGGTTTTTTACGCAATGAAGAGAAAGATGTGAAAGAAATCCGAACAGAATCTCACTGACAGGCTTCAACTTCAGACTTGTCTACAAATCAGCATTACTCGGAAAGTTGTGCCAGAGATTGTACTTTAGTGCAAAGCAAAATAGGTTATAGTCATTGACATTCTGTGCTTTTATATTTAAGGTTTAAATAAAATGCTAACGAAATGTAAATTTGTCAGTTTCAATTTCTTCCTAAAACGGCAGTCATCATAAGGCTGCAAAAGTCGTAAGAATCGCCATGTTTCTTACTTAGCTGCTCTACGTTCTAAGCATCATCAACATATTATAAGAGATGTTGAATTTCATTGTCAGTTCTCACTGTGTTGAATTTCTTTGCCAGTTTCCATTAATAAAACAGTCTTAAAAATAAATTTGCCACGAAACGCGTTAATGAACCACCTTCAAGCGGTACAGGGTTGCTAATTGCTTTGGTATGAGCGCGAGGCTGCTCACACGAGCAGCTAAGCTGACCTGCCATACTTCTTACTGTGCCTCTACCTGTGAAAGGACGGTCAGCCCTGCAAGAACCCTAGGCTTCGTGCAAGTGTCACTTCATCCAAATGTCATTCTCTGCCAGCGTTCCGACCCAGGCATTGGGAAACTGGTGGTGGCTCCATAATGGTGTGGACTGTGTTTACATGGAATGGACTGCGTCCTCTGGCTTCAACTGAACCGATCATTGACTGGAAATAGTTATATTCGGTTACTTGGAGACCATTTACAGCCATTTGTGGACTTCATATACCTAAACAACGACGGAATTATTATGGATGACAGTGCACCATGTCACCGGGTCACAGTTGTTCGTGACTGGTTTGAAAAACATTCTGGACAACTCGAGTGAATGATTTGGCCACCCAGATCGCCCGAAATTTATGGGAGATAATCGAGGGATCAGTTAATGCACAAACCCCTGCACCGGCAACACTTTCGCAGTAATGGACGGATGTAGAGACAGTAAGGCTCAGTATTCTGCAGGGGAATTCCAGTGATGTTTTGAGTCATGCCATGTGGAGATGTTGCACTACGCCGGGCAAAAAGGAGGTCCGACACGATATTAGGAGGTATCCTGTGGCTTCTGTCACCTCAGTGTTCAAATATCCTATGATCAATGACGTCACGATGTCATTCGAGAGAGGTATTACGCCAATTAGGCAAGAATAAGGCTAAGCACATTTATTTTACAGCGATGTATCTAAATTTCTTCCTTCGAATGACACAGCAGCTGTCTAAGGTCGTACAGCATACATCGATCACAAATCTAGTTCTTCTGAGTAAAGATGACAACAATGTAAGAAACTCAAGTTTTAGTATCGATGTAGAACTTAAGAAAAAAACGCAACACTGCGTAACACTTCTTCGCTAACACTCATTAGTTTTGTGGTTAATTCTGCTCTCGTTATAGCAACCAAATTTCACGCAATCGTATGAGAAACACTCAACAACACAGTGGCTTTCTCGTTAGCACTACGCAGAGTTCGTTAACCAGAAATTAAACTTTGAACAGCAGTTAAAAGCTAGCAGTAAGTAAATATGTAACTCGAAGTAGGCTAAAACTTCACGTCGACCTGAAACTGTGCATGCAGACTCGAACAAAATAAAACATGGGGCATATCAGTTACCCTCTGCTGGTCAGTTTTATTCATTTGCACTGATAGTTAGGCAAAGTTCGCTGTTTATGGGATGACTGCTTGTTACAAAGGTCACCGACGTGACTGTTTATCCCTAGTACTGTGATCTTCCACCTGTTGATGTAATGGTCCACCTTTGCGACACAAAGTAACTTGAATTCGACATTCAAAGTCTTCTACGCGTCTGTGTTGCGTGGTTGAAGGTGGAAGACTACAGGTGTTCACGAACTGATTACGCAATCTGCGTAGGCAACGAAAAGACGGCACACGTACTACGAGCTGTGAGTCAGTTACATCCCAAATTTATTCGAGGGGTTCGACGGGGGCATGCACTTATCACAGTCCTGGACGTTAGTGTTGGCTTTGGAAAAGCAGATCCGTTCCTTCTCTCTCAAAGAGCGCGTCAGTTGGCCTCAAAAAACTTGAGTGAATTTTATTCTAGTCCTCCTACCAAGAAGAAAATCTGCGCAATACTAGGATTCGAACTCGAGTCATCCGCACTGCAGTTAGACAGATTGACATCTCGATTGCAGTAGCCGACCGGTATGTTTAGTATTTAAGAAATAAAATATTTTTAAACCAGGAACCTTTCGGTGTCGTGGTTAATATAGTTACCTGCGACAGAAGACGTCCACTCATTACCACCGTATAGACTGGAGGGAACTGCTTACCGGCTGCAACACACAAAGAAAGATGTTTTGAATTTTCTTCAAATAATACAATGGATGACACATACTATTAACATGACTTCAGATTTTATACTCGTGAAGTGACGCATAGAATTAAAATTTTATTTGCAAAGTATTGGTTAACTCTAACGCACTATATGGTCAAATAACGAGCAAAGAATACGCTATTTCAAGTACAAGATAAGCAAGATTCCCAAGGAAGGAGAAAATTACTGATTCGGTAGATTGTTGATGTGATGGACACGGAAATGAAGAATTACTATAGAGTAAGGGGAATGAGTAGGGGGAGGCGAGGGAGGAGATGGAGGGAGAGAAAGTGTCGTCGAAGGCCGAAAGTATTGGGAATAACGGGAGAGAAAGCGGTAAAGAGAAAGGCATAAGAGGATCAAATGAAGCATTAAGCAGCAACATAATCCACTGTCACTAGGTAATCGTTACTTGTTCTCGTTCCTCTTGTTGCAGAAAACACTGGAAAATGTTTCTTCTTCTAACAAGTATCCGCCGTAGTCTATCATGTGCACACCCTGCATCACAGCGTGACTCTATTGACGCACAAACGCACTCTTTTGTGGCAATCATTCAGCCAGTACAGCATACCTTCTTTTCGACTAGCTTGTGGGGCAGGACCAACTACTTGTTATTTAGTATGGAATCAAACATAATACTATAGTTATTTCTATTACTTTTAATTCCATGTGTATCTCAAAACTACAGACACCAAAATACAGCAGGTTGCATTGCTGAGATGACAGATGCGACCACGTTAACTGCCAACATACTATCATGTTTTCGTATGGTTCGTTTTAAGCTGGGTCTAAAACGTAAGCAATGAACATATTACAAGCTGTGCATCACGTACAAACGCAACTGTGCTGACACATACGTAAGTAAACGATCTGATCAAAAGAATCTGGACATCTCTATGTAATCCGGGATTGCCCATCACATTTCATGAGGTGGGTCCATTAGTATAAACTGTGTCGTCCATAGAGAAGCAGGAATAATAGAATGGGTCAATCACGAGAGCTCGGTGATTTCGAACCTGGTGTAGTTATCGGATGTCACCTGAGAAACAAATCCGTCTGGGACATTCCAAGCTGCCGCAATCGATTGTTGGTGATGTACACTGTGTGATCAAAAGTGTCCGGACACCCCCCAGAACATGCGTTTTTCATGTTAGGTGCATTGTGCTGCCACTTACTGCCTAGTACCCTATGTCAGCGACGTCAATGCTCACTAGACATCGTGAGAGAGCAGAAAGGGGCGCTCCGCGGAACTCACCGACTTCGAACGTGGTTAGGTGACTGGATGTCACTTGTCTCATACGTCTGTACGCGAGATCTCCACACTGTTAAACATCCCTAGGTCCACTATTTCCGATGTGATAGTGTAGTGGAAACGTGGACACATGCAGCACAAAAGCGTACAGGCCGAACTCGTCTGTTGACTGACAGAGACCGCCGACAGTTGAAGAGGGTCGTAATATGTAATAGACAGACATCTATACAGACCATCGCACAGGAATTCCAAACTGCATCAGGATCCACTACAAGTACTATGACAGTTAGGTGGGAGGCGAGAAAACTTGGATTTCATGGTCGAGCGGCTGCTCATAAACCACACATCACGCAGGTAAATGCCAAACGACGCCTCGCCTTGGTGTAAGGAGCGTAAACATTGGACAGCTGAACAGTGGGAAAACGTTGTATGGAGTGGTGAATCACGGTGCACAATGTGACGATCCATGTCAGGGTGTGAGTATGGCGAATATCCGGTGAACGTCATCTGCCAGCGTGTGTAGTGGCAACAAATTCGTAGGCTGTGGTGTTATGGTGTGGTGGCTTTTTTCATGAAGGGGGCTTGCACTCCTCGTTGTTTTGGGTTGCACTATCACAGCAAAGGCCTACATTGATGTTTTAAGCACCTTCGTGCTTCCCACTGTTGAATAGCAATTGTGGGATGGCGACTGCATCTTCCAACACGATCGAGCACCTGTTCGTAATGCACGGCCTGTAGCGGTGTGGTTTTTCGACAATAACATCCCTGCAATGGACTGGCTTGCACAGAGTCCTGATCTGAATCCTACAAAACACTTTTGGGATGTTTTGGAACGCAGACTTCGTGCCAGGCCTCACCGACCGTCATCGATACCTCTCCTCAGTGTAGCACTCCGTGAAAAATGGGCTGCCATTCTCCAATAAACCATCCAGCACCTGATTGGGCGTATGCCTGCGAGAGTGGAAGCTGTCATAAAGGCTAAGTGTGGGTCAAGATCATACTGAATTGCAGCATTACCGATGGAGGGTGCCACAAACTTGTAAATCTTTTCAGCCAGGTGTCCGGATGCTTTTGATCACTTAGTGTATCTCTGAAGTGGAAATGCGAAGAAAAAAGCGCAGTCAATCAAAGACCAGGCAGTGCTCATGTAATGACCAACAGGGACTGTCGAACATTGCAAATGATTCGTGAGTTCCAAAGTGTTAGCAATGGTCCAACTAGCACAATGAATGTGCATTTGGTGTTGAACCACTGGACAATGGATGACAGGGAACGATTGATTTGGAGTCATGAATCACGATATACCCTGTAACAATACGAAGGTAGGGTTTGAAGTACCAACAGTGAAGTACGGAAGAAGTGTTGTTACGGTATGGGGATGTTTTTGGTGGTTAGGGGGTGGTCCTCGTATAGCACTTATGAAAACGCTAAATGTGGAAGAACGTGAACACATTTTACAGCAATTTGTGCTGCGTACAGTAGGGGAACATTTCGGGTCGATGATTGTCTCAGAATGACAGTGCACCTGTCATAAAGCGGCACACGTGAGAGAGTGGTTCGTATGGAACAGGATTTCTGAAATGGACTGGCCTGCCCAGAGTCCCTACCTAAACCAGACGGAACATCTTTGAAATGAGTTAGAACGTCGCCTTTGCCCCTTATCCCAGCGTCTTATTTCACTACCAGCTTTGGTTTAGGCTCTTGAGAAAGAATGAGTTTCCGTTCCTTCACAGATATTTGGACAACTCATTCAGAGTGCCTTCAGCAGTGTTCAATACTAATGACGGTTAATAGGTGTCCAGACAATTTTGACCGGATAGCGTAGAATGGTCTTCTCACTGCAATGCTTTCGACTGGTAAGCGTTCGCCATTACTACCCAGTGTTGATATGTATTTTTCTCTACCACATTTATAGTCTCTAATTTTCTTTTGGCTTTTGTGTTAGTCGACGTCAGTCTTTGAGCTAGTGGCATGTGGCTCTTCAACAGTTTGATTCAGTCCTCTCCTGCAGGTACTTCCTATGTGGTGTAAGACGATATCGGTTATGTTGTAAGTAGCGTGTTGTGCTAAAAAATGAACTACTAACATTAGCAGTGAACTCTTAGGCTATGCATTAAATATGAACCTTCAAGCGCGAGAATTAATTTCGAAACATAATTAACATTACACACACACACACACACACACACACACACACACACACACACACACACTCACACACACACACACACACACACACACAGACACACAAATTAAGCAGAAGTGAAACTAGTTTTGCATAGGAAACTTTTGAAGATGAGCAACAAGTAACGATTCACCAAGAGACTGACCAAGAATTGAATATTTGCTTTTTGCTGACAGCGTCCAGCAGTGCACGCGATAACGTCCCCTCAACAATGTTGTCACTGATTTTCCAACTACGAAACAATTATTGAAGCATCAATATCAGCACGTAATCTATGAATAACATGTTCATATAATATCTCAGTGAAGTATCAACGCGCCAGGTTAGCCGAGAGGGCCAATGCGATGCTTCTTGGACTCGGGTAGGCGCGCAGTCCCCGGATCGAATCCGACTGGCGGATTAACGACGAGGGGGCGGTCTGCTGGCCAGTCTGTCTGTGGTTTTCCACATTCCACTTGCTATATACCGGGCTGGTCCCCCATGTCCCGCCTCAGTTACACGACTCGCAAACATTTGAAAACGCTCGCACTGTTTCATGGCTTACACTAGACCTTGACAGCTGGGGTACACTACTTCCGTCCCAGGGCTTCGGGGTGGCGACGGGAACGGCATCCAGTCACCCTCTGACACTAACATTGCCAAATCCATTGTAACAGGGCTGACCCTGCGTCGAAGTGGGACAAAGGCCCAAGAAAATGATGATGAATGATGATCTTAGCGAAGCATCATGTAACTCAGCAGCACATTTAGTAATCACTCACCGCCCTGACGGCAGTCATCAACCTACGTTTCTGCATCGGTAACGTAATTTCATGCTAAGAGACTCTATTTATTTCTAATGATTTTCAGGTGGAGACTTAATTCAGTAATCCGGCCGCTGTGGCCGAGCGGTTAGAGGCGCTTTAGTTCGGAACTTCGCTGCTGCTACGGTGGCAGGTTCGAGTTCTGCCTCGGGCATGTATGTGTGTGATGTCCTTGGGTTAGTTAGGTTTAAGTAGTTCTAAGTCTATGGGACTGATGACCTCAGATGTTAAGTCCCATAGTGCTAAGAGCCACATGAACCATTTTTTAATTCAGTAAATGGTCTCTGATATAGCAGAATATTCACGGACCGTAATTAGAATCAACGAGTGGAAACAAATGGCTGCGTCCCAGAGTGGCACTGTACCACGTACAAATAATAAAGAAATGATGTGGTTTAGGGGGAGATAATACTGAAATGATACGCCACTTCAGCCCCTTGCGTGTCCTTAATGTACCCTTGCCATCCTTCCAGGGAAACGGGCCGTACACCATAATGTGCAGACCGAACCTCGTGTTTCTCGGTATATATTCGCACCATTGATAGATGAAGGCTGACATAAAGGCAGACTGAAAAAATTTCCTTGTATGACAGTGATTCGATCCCGCGCCAGGTCTACAGGTCCGCATTTTATCATTAGACGGACGTCTCCGTCCTGTCAGAAGTCGTACTATTTTTAGTCTCTCATTCGGCGTGTTAACTGAGAATTTTCTGTCGGTTATGTGCATTGATGCAGCCCGTCGCAAAGGACACATTTGATCAACTTGAATGAACTACAGTTCTGCCTGTCTCTGCGTAGGATGAGGGCTATGGCACTGGACAAGTGTATTGTACTACGAACGTAAAAATCACCAGTGTTGAAGTAAAATAGTACCAGTAGAAATGTTGCCAGTATGAGCAGGAGTGTAATATGTGTGGACACTTATGGCGGAAAGCCATTAATTTAGAATTACAAATTAGTGGGGCCTAAGTCGTGAAGAAAATGAACAAATATGAGGCGGTACGGCGTTATAAGCACTCTAATCACCAGTTTTGACACTATTTTAACGTGGAAAATCCGTTTTTTTCTTTTTCGTTTAGGATTAGCCGAGCGGTCTAAGGCGCTGCAGTCATGGACTGGGCGGCTGGTCCCAGCGGAGGTGTGTTTGTCCTTAGGAGAATTTAGGTTAAGTAGTGTGTAAGCTTAGGGACTGATGACCTTAACAATTAAGTCCCATCAGATTTCACACACATTTGAACATTTTTGTTTCGTTTAAGTTCCCGACAGTGACAAATATATTCTAACCGAAACATTTACGGAGGTGAACCAGAATAGTAAATTAAAAACGTAAGAAACTGTTGACAGCAGAGTCACTTAGTGCTGCAACCATGCAACCATGTAACTATGAAGGATTTTGTTTCTTTTGTTCGAAGCTTTTCCCTCGTGAACAGTGAGTGTAGCGTTTTAACAGCAACTATTTACAGTAGGTGACTATCATGAGCGCGCGGGTGTATAAAGTTTAGTGTCACTTTTGCGCTGTTGATTGTAAAGTGGAAAAGAAATAAGAGGATCCAAACTTGTGACTACTCCTCTCGAACAGAACTAAGGGTCAGCTGAGATTAAGATTGTCATTCTGAAGACTGACTGCTTCATATTCCTGATTGCACGGAACACTGCGTAGAGTTTTGAGATTTAACGCAAGACATAACACGATGTCTGTTTGGAACTCTGTGCTGCCACCTCCACTTCTCTTGTCAGCCAAGTACTGGCGACGAAAACTTGTTCCACGTAATGTACGACTAGAAAGCTTCATGTTACGTATCGTCTGACTTATTTGACTAGTTTCGTTCATCAGTAGCGAGCATGTACATCTACATCTACTTGGATATTCTGCAAATCACATTTAAGTGCATGCCCAAGGGTTCATCGAACCACCTTCACAATTCTCTGTTATTCCAAGCTCGTATAGCGCGCGGAAAGTATGAAGACCTATATCTTTCCGTACGAGCTCTGATGTCCCTCATTTTATCATGGTGATCGTTTCTCCCTATCTATGTCGGAGTCAACAAAATATTTTCACATTCGGAGGACGAAGTTTGCGATTGGAATTTCGTGAGAAGGCCGCAACGAAAAACGCCTTTGTTTTAATAATATCCACCCCAAACCCTGCGTCATTTCAGTGACACTCTCTACCCTATTTCGCGATAACACAAAACGCGCTGCCCTTCTTTGAACTTTTTCGATGTACTCCGTCAATCCTGTCTGGTAAGGATACCACACCGCCAGCAGTGTTCCAAAAGAAAACGGACAAGCGTAGTGTAGGCAGTCTCTTTAGTAGATCTGTCACAATTTCTAAGTGTCCTGCCAATAAAACGCTGTCTTTGGTTAGTCTTCCACAAAACATTTACTATGTGTTCCTTCCAATTTAAGTTGTTCGTAATTGTAATTCCTAGGTATTTAGTTGAATTTACGGGCTTCAGATTTGACTGATTTATCGTGTAACCGAAGTTTAATGGATTCCTTTTAGCACTAATGAGGATGACCTCACACTTTTCATTATTTAGGGTCAATTAACAATTATCACACCATATAGATATCTTTTCCGAATCGTTTTGAAATTTGTTTTGACCTTCTGATGACTTTATTAGTCGATAAACGACAGAGTTATCTGCAAACAACCTAAGAGGGCAGCTCAGATTGTCTCCCTATTCGTATATATATATATATATATATATATATAGGAAACGCAAAAGACCTGAAACTCTACCTTTGGGAACGCCTGATGTCACTTCTTTTCTGTTCGATGACTTTCCGTCAATCACTACGAACTGTCCCCTCTGACAGGGAATCACAAACCCAGTCACATAACTGAGACGATACTCCGTAAGCACGCAATTTCACTAGAAGACGCTTGTGTGTTGCAGTGTGAAAAGCCTTCCGGAAATCCAGAAACTCGGAATCCATCTGAAATCCCTTGTCAATAGCACTCAACACTTCATGTACATATCTGTGCTATCTGTAGTATGTAAAAACAGTATCAATTACTCACTAAAACTCGATTTCCTTTATGTGTTGCTGCTGTTAAGTACCGTAGTTTCTACACATCTCAGAATGCTCGCATCTGATGAGTGAATAAAGTCAATAAAGCAAGTAAGGCGGGATCTTTGGAGGTTTATTTGTACAGTTGATGCCTGTCTCTGCTAACTGCATCTACCCCTCACACTGACACTGGTAACGTAAGCTTTAGTCGAGTACCGTCGTACTATTGTGCATTAACGAATTCCTGTTCTGAGCCGAGTTTGAGGAGAAACAAGAGACGAATCGTGAGGCAGTTGTAGGGAACTGTAAGATTCACTGAAACATGAATCCAAACATTTACTGTCTTCCTATTACACAGAATTTGATTCGGAGCAGAGGTCTTCCACTAAGTGTGCCTTTTTATTTGCATTTTTTCAGCACCGGAAGGTTTAAATCGGTTCTTCCTCTACCAAAAAGCTACCCGGAACAGTACACGAAGAACAGGCTCTACATTTTACCCTCTCGTGCTGCCATCTATCGAAGCGAGTGGCGACTATTCCGGGCTCATAGCCGTCCGTGCGGCGCGCTTCATGCATATTCACGAGATCCTTGTCGGGCCAAAGGTTTGTTACACCGCCCGCACATAACAAAGCGAGCTACCTGCCACGGCTTAAAGCGCGGGTGCCAGAGGCTATTCTGCGACGCCGCGTTACACCGGCCAACAGCCGACTGTGTTCCCCACCACCAGCATAGTCCTCGGTACACAACGAATTGCTGGATGCTGCTGCCTGCCTGCCACAGTGTCTCAGCACTTTACGATCTGGAACATTATCTCACTTCGCTTGATTTTTCTAACAGAGACTTGTGAAAACGGAGATCGTTCTTTGTAAATTATCACGGAGTCTTTCCCAGATTATTGCTTCGTGAAGTTGGGCCCACGTGTGTTAAGCTCTTTAAGTATGTCGTCGTTTACTAGCTACAAATGGGGATAGACTAACGAATGCTTATGGTTAAAGATGGTATGTCAATTGTAGTTGAATACAGGAGTCTGGACGATAGTAATGTGCTTACATTAGCTCAGTGGTGTTCAAAAAATGGCTCAAATGGCTCTGAGCACTATGGGACTTAACAGCTTAGGTCATCAGTCCCCTAGAACTTAGAACTACTTAAACCTAACTAACCTAAGGACATCACACACATCCGTACCCGAGGCAGGATTCGAACCTGCGACCGTAGCGGTCGCGCGGTTTCAGACTGAAGCGCCTAGAACCGCTCAACCACAACGGTCGGCTGGAATTAGGCTAAGTCTGCAACTGCCATACGAAATTTCTAAAGGTTTTATGTTTCATGCTTCAGTCCCTTTTTATTTCCAAGAATAACATCGCTTCACACGTTTCGGCAGCCTGCACACATCTTCAAGTGCCTCCACGTCATTACAATATCATTTAAAGTAGCTTTCTGTCCTTTGAGATGTATTCTTGTTGCTAGTGCTACGAGTTAGGTTTTTACAGCGTGATGTCACCTTATTACTAATTAATGTAATATTTAAATCTGGGGGTCTGAAGACTGTGCCGTGTCCAAATATGATTCGAACTGAAAAGGAGTGATCAGAAAAACTGAGGAGTTTTGCGTGTAATGTTCAGTGATTGGATTTCTACAATGCAACTGCCGATTCACTAGCTCTTCGCAGGACTACAGTAGGCCTGCGCATTCGTTTTCACTTCCAACAAACCTTGGCCACTTGTGGTGGGGTCGTTGATGACTGTTTACTTGTGGTGTAGGTTTTTTGACTGCACCCGTTCTGTCGAATTAACTTGTTTTTTTCATCCGGTATACATCCATATCGATATAAAACAATGACCCAAAGTTAACTCTTTCTCGAAGAAAGATTTCTTGAAGGAGGCCGTTAATGTCATAATTACCAAACTCCATTGGTAGCGGTTAAGAAGGATTATAACAGCCTACAAAATATCCTCATCTCCAGAAACGCCAGCACATTTAAACCTCATGTTGCTCTTATTCCTGAGATCACTATACACAGAAAGTGTCTGTGAAAATGTTGGAACGTTTACGGTGCGTGCAGCAAAATTTCTGATTTACATCCTGAGCTTTTGTGGAGCAAGTAGTTGGTGACGGAGACACATGCAGTAAATAAGCAAATCTCTAACGTTTATTTTAATAACTCTATTCCTGTGATGTATGAGACTGAACAGAGTAATCTGTATTTGTGTGGTGCCCGTTATTTCTGACATGTCCCAAAGAACAGACACCATTCTTGATCTCGCAGCCGTACAGATACAGAGTGGTCCATTGATAGCGACCGGGCCAAATATCTCGTGAAATAATCGTCAAATGAAAAAACTACAAAGAACGACACTTGTCCAGATTGAAGGGGGAAACCAGATGGCGCCACGGTTGGCCAGCTAGATGGCGCAGCCATAGTTTAAACGGATACATATTGATATAGTAAGTAAAGAAATATGAATGTTTTAGTTGGACCACTTTTTTCGCTTTCTGACAGATGGCACTGTATTAGTCACAAACGTACACTCCTGGAAATTGAAATAAGAACACCGTGAATTCATTGTCCCAGGAAGGGGAAACTTTATTGACACATTCATGGGGTCAGATACATCACATGATCACACTGACAGAACCACAGGCACATAGACACAGGCAACAGAGCATGCACAATGTCGGCACTAGTACAGTGTATATCCACCTTTCGCAGCAATGCAGGCTGCTATTCTCCCATGGAGACGATCGTAGAGATGTTGGATGTAGTCCTGTGGAACGGCTTGCCATGCCATTTCCACCTGGCGCCTTAGTTGGACCAGCGTTCGTGCTGGACGTGCAGACCGCGTGAGACGACGCTTCATCCAGTCCCAAACATGCTCAATGGGGGGACAGATCCGGAGATCTTGCTGGCCAGGGTAGTTGACTTACACCTTCTAGAGCACGTTGGGTGGCACGGGACACATGCGGACGTGCATTGTCCTGTTGGAACAGCAAGTTTCCTTGCCGCTCTAGGAATGGTAGAACGATGGGTTCGATGACGGTTTGGATGTACCGTGCACTATTCAGTGTAACCTCGACGATCACCAGAGGTGTACGGCCAGTGTAGGAGATCGCTCCCCACACCATGATGCCGGGTGTTGGCCCTGTGTGCCTCGGTCGTATGCAGTCCTGATTGTGGCGCTCACCTGCACGGCGCCAAACACGCATACGACCATCATTGGCACCAAGGCAGAAGCGACTCTCATCGCTGAAGACGACACGTCTTCATTCGTCCCTCCATTCACGCCTGTCGCGACACCACTGGAGGCGGGCTGCACGATGTTGGGGCATGAGCGGGAGACGGCCTAACGGTGTGCGGGACCGTAGCCCAGCTTCATGGAGACGGTTGCGAATGGTCCTCGCCGATACCCCAGGAGCAACAGTGTCCCTAATTTGCTGGGAAGTGGCGGTGCGGTCCCCTACGGCACTGCGTAGGATCCTACGGTCTTGGCGTGCATCCGTGCGTCGCTGCGGTCCGGTCCCAGGTCGACGGGCACGTGCACCTTCCGCCGACCACTGGCGACAACATCGATGTGCTGTGGAGACCTCACGCCCCACGTGTTGAGCAATTCGGCGGTACGTCCACCGGGCCTCCCGCATGCCCACTATACGCCCTCGCTCAAAGTCCGTCAACTGCACATACGGTTCACGTCCATGCTGTCGCGGCATGCTACCAGTGTTAAAGACTGCGATGGAGCTCTGTATGCCACAGCAAACTGGCTGACACTGACTGCGGCGGTGCACAAATGCTGCGCAGCTAGCGCCATTCGACGGCCAACACCGCGGTTCCTGGTGTGTCCGCTGTGCCGTGCGTGTGATGATTGCTTGTACAGCCCTCTCGCAGTGTCCGGAGCAAGTATGGTGGGTCTGACACACCGGTGTCAATGTGTTCTTTTCCATTTCCAGGAGTGTATAAGTACGTGGTATCATATACTATTCCGCCAGTGCGGACGGTGTTTGCTTCGTGATACATTACCCGTGTAAAATGGACCGTTTATCAATTGCGGAAAAGCTCGAGATCGTGTTGATGTATGGCTATTGTGATCAAAATGCCCCACGGGCGTGTGCTATGTATGCTGCTCGGTATCCTGGACGATATCACCCAAGTGTCCGGACCGTTTGGTGGATAGTTACGTTATTTAAGGAAACAGGAAGTGTTCAGCCACATGTGAAACGTCAACCACGACCTGCAACAAATGATGATGCCCAAGTAGGTGCTTTAGCTGCTGTCATGGCTAATCGCACATCAGTAGCAGACAAATTGCGCGAAAAAAGGGAATCTCAAAAACGTCGGTGTTGAGAATGCAACATCAACATCGATTGCACCTGTACCATATTTCTATGCACCAGGAATTGCATTGCGAAGACTTTGAACGTCGTCTACAGTTCTGCCACTGGGCACAAGAGAAATTAAGGGACGATGACAGTTTTTTTGCACCCATTCTATTTAGCGACGAAGCATCATTCGCCAGCAGCGGTAACGTAAACCGGCATAATATGCACTATTGGGCAACGGAAAATCCGCGATGGCTACGACAAGTGGAACATCAGCAACCTTGGCGAGTTAATGTATGGTGCGGCATTATGGGAGGAAGGATAATTGGCCCCCATTTTATCGATGGCAATCTAAATGGTGCAATGTATGCTGATTTTCACGTAATGTTCTACCGATGTAGATGTTTCATTGCATGACACAATGGCGATGTACTCCCAACATGATTGATGTCCGGCACATAGCTAGCGTGCGGTTGAAACGGTACTGAATAGCATATTCCATGACAGGTGGACTGGTGGTCGAAGCACTATACCATGGCCCGCACGTTCACCGGATCTGACGTCCCCAGATTTCTTTCTGTGGGGAAAGTTGAAGGATATTTGCTATCGTGACCCACCGACAACGCCTGACAATATGCGTCAGCGCATTGTCAATGCATGTGCGAATATTACGGAAGGCGAACTACTCGCTGTTGAGAGGAATGTCGTTACACGTATTACCAAATGCAATGAGGTTGACGGACATCATTATGAGCATTTATTGCATTAATGCGGTATTTACAGGTAGTCACGCTGTAACAGCATGCGTTCTCAGAAATGATAAGTTCCCAAAGGTATATGTATCACTTTGGAACAACCGAAATAAAATGTTCAAACGTACCTACGTTCTGTATTTTAATTTAAAAACCTACCTGTTACCAGCAGTTCGTCTAAAATTGTGAGCCATATGTTTGTGACTATTACAGCGCCATCTATCACAAAGCGAAAATAGTGGTCCAACTAAAACATTCATATTTCTTTACGTACTACACGAATATGTAATAAAAAGTGGGGGTTCCTATTTAAAAACACGCAGTTGATATCCGTTTGACCTATGGCAGCGCCATCTAGCGGGCCAACCATAGCGCCATCTGGTTTCCCCCTTCAATCTGGACAAGTTTCGTTCTTTGTAGATTTTTCGTTTGACGCTTATTTCGTGAGATATTTGGCCCGGTCACGATCAGTGGACCACCCAGTATATGACGAAATTAAGTTCTGACATCAGCCGCAATCGGGCAGTGAAACGAATTAAGTGCCGACACCAAGCGCTGGTGGACAGGGGGCGCTACATAAGCGGTGTGCGACAAGATGGGGATTTGGATCGTACGGAAAGCTTTGACAGCTGAAGCTGTTAAGACGGTCACTCACATGAAGAGGTAAATCTGGGTTCGAGTCCCAGTCTGGTACAAATTTTCACTTGTCTCAATTGATGTCATTTCATTCCCCAATTGCGACCTGTGTCTGAATTGTTTCATTTCATCATGGGTATACACCTCTGCCTTAGGGCGTGCATAAATACATACAGTATGACGGCAGTCGGATCGTTTTAGTGCGGATGCACTCACTTTCCTGAACCTTGACAGAGTCCATCGTGATGCGGCGAGCAATGAGTATGGTGGAGAGGGGACACTACGTAAGTAGTGTTCCACAAGATGGAAAGTCTTGTCTGACAGAAAGCGTGCTCGGATATCCAAAGTGGTTTAGGCGCCCATTGGCGTAAAGTGAGAAATCCGGCTTCGAGGCCGGTCTGGCACGAATTTTCACTTGTCGACATTGAAGTCAATTCACTGCTCAGTTGCAGCTGACGTCAGAATTTACTTCATTTCGTTATAAATTGATATACTTGTCACAAGCGATATCTGCTACCATTGCACGGTACAAACGATATAATTTTGTATTCCAGAATTAATATTGGATTTGTAGACATACCATCAGCAGTTTTCTTGTACTATCGTCATTTTAGTTGTATGGTATACAAGATGTAACAGTGTGCAATTTAGAAACTTATGGACAGCAATGGAAACCAGAGTAGTTTCTGCAGCTTATATCCGTGCAGTGACAGAGTTATAAACGTAGATCAAAATTAAGTAACCGTCTGTTAGATGAGTTTAAACAAGAAATTGCAGAAGATTGTTTCATCTCTCCTACGTTCTTCAGAATATATTATGGTAAGCCATTTAAAACTGGTGGGGGAAAAGTCAATGATTAGGTTTATATTTCGCATGTTTGAAGGTAAAAAAAAGTGATAGTAGAAAAAGATGAAAAAGGCGTAACTTAGATGTTCAGAACATCACTGGAGGAATGGGGTATTAAGATAAATGTTATAAAAACATATCATACGGTCGTAAGAGCGTAAGGACGTGATTTAAGATCCGAGAAGGGGAATTATAAAAACTACAACCTCATGTAAGCGCACTGTCATCGCACTCTAGAGGCTGAGGTGAGAAGCCTCTGTGGTGGGTGGTACAAGCGGGTTCGCAGGAGCGGAGTAGCAGTGAAGCGGTGAATGGATTCCCTAGTGGTGGCCCGATGTGTTGTCGTAGAAACATCATTATTAAAATATTCATTTATTGTTCATCAACTACAGCAATCGTGATAATACTCAGGGAAGTCAACGCCCTCAGGAAGTGAGCTGCGTATGGCCTGCGAGGATGCGTGGTCATCAGCAGGCGGCCTGACAGTTTGCAGTGTCAGACGGCCGATGGTGATGAGAACAGCAGTTCTGTGAGGTCAGAGAGCAGGGTCTCGTAATGTAAACTAGAGGCTGCCCCCCAGCCCGGGCCGTTGTGCGCAGAGCGTGCAGAATCATGCCATGGCCCCAGGGTGAATGAGATGGCTTCATAGCAGCAGCAGTGGCTGCCCACAAGACAGTGACAGGCAACAAGGCGTTTGCCTGCACAGTTGGCGGCTGCTGATGGACTGCACGGCCACGGACTCAAAAGAGAGAATTCGATGAAAGGAAACCCGCAGCAGCTGAAATAGGCTTCGAGGTGGGCCTCTGTTTGGACGGTCCACACGTCGGACTTGGCATAATCAGCAGAACCCAAACTAGGAGTGGCGGGGTTTAGGACTGGTGGCTGGCAGAATGCAACGCCTTTGAATAAAAATGACAAGTATTTATTCGGATTAGGCCCACGCTTGTTTTGCTACAGTATCGATTTCTATTATGCAAGCTACACCAAAACCATGGCTTGGACGTGAAGCAGGCCACTACCGCTGCAGTGGCTCTGCCTTCCTGCTGCACCACTGAAATTACAACTCTACTCCGTCCACTAGCCTGGCGCCATGATAACAGCCTGACGTCATAGCGGCAGTTCTTGTCCTATCAGCAGTTCCTGACGTAACAGTGTCCGGTCTGTACTGGTCTGGTCTGTTTTTCCAGCTTCTTGTATCATCAATGCCAGTCGTCTCAATTTTACTCAGCTCTGTCCAGTAAATTATTTTGAGGTGAATCAACATAGTGGGTGGATGGAAGGCATGTCCAAGACGTACAGTATAAAATTAGGAAGTCAGCGGTCACAACCAAGCGGCTGCACTGACGCGCCAAAGAAAATGGTATAGGCATGTCGATTCAAATACAGAGATATGTAAACAGGCAGAATACGGCGCTAAGGTCGGCAACGCCTATATAAGACAGCAAGTGTCTGGGACAGTTGTCAGATCGGTTACTGCTGCAACAATGGTAGGTTATCAAGATTTAAGTGTGTTTGAAAGTGGTATTACAGTCGGCACACGAGCAGTGGGACACAGGATCTCCGAGGTAGCGATGAAACGGGGATTTTATCGTTCGACCATTTCAAGAGTGTACCGTGAATATCAGAAATCAGGTAAAACATCAAATCTCCGATTTCGGCGCTGCCGGAAAAAGATCCTACAAGAACGGGACCAACGACGACTGAAGAGAATCTTTCGACGTGACAGAAGTGCAGCCCTTCCGCAAATTGCTGCAGATTTTAATCCTGGGACATCAACAAGTGTCAGTGTGAGAATCATTCAACGAAATATCAACGATGTGGGATTTCGGAGTCGAAGGTCACTCGTGTACCATTGATGACTGCACGACACGAAGCTTTACGCCTCTCCAGAGTCTGTCAACACCGAGATTTTTTGGGTTGTTTGGGGGAGGGACCAGACAGTGGAGTCATCGGTCTCGTCGGATGAGAGAAGGACGGGGAAGGAAGTTGGCCGTGCCCTTTCGAAGGAACCATCCCCGCATTTGCCTGGAGCTATTTAGGGAAATCACGGAAAACGTAAATCAGGACGACCGGACGCGGGATTGAAATGTCGTCCTCGCGAACACAAGTCCATTGTGCTAACCATTGGGCCACCTCGCTCGGTCATTGGACTATTGCTGACTGGAAACACTTTGCCCGGTCGGACGAGTCTCGTTTCCAATTCTATCGAGCGGATGAACTTGTACGAATATGGAGACAGCCTCATGAATCCCTGGATCCTCCTGATGGAGGCTCTGTACTGGTGTGGAGCGTGTGCAGTTGAAGTGATAGTTGACCCGAGATACGTCTAGATATGGCTCTGACACGTGGGGCGTGTGCATTTGAAGTGATACGGGACCTCTGATCCGTCTAGATATGACTCTGACAGGTGACACGTACATAAGTATCCTGCCTGATCACCTGAATCCATTCATGTCCATCGTGAGGATTCTGACGGACTTGGGCAGGACAATGCGACACCCCATATGTCCAGAATTGCTACAGAGTGGCTCTAGGAACACTCTTATGAGTTTAAACACTTTGACTGCCTCCAAACATCCCAGGCATAAACATTATTGAGCACATCTGGGATGCCTTGCAACGTGCTGTTGAGAAGAGATCTCCACCCCCTCGTACTCTTACGGATTTGTGGACAGTTCTGCAAGATTCATGGTGTCAATTCCCTCCAGCACTACTTCAGACAATAGTCAAGTCTCTGTTGCGGCACTTCTGCGTGCTGGCTGGCAGGTGTCTCAGTTTCTTTGGCTCTTCAGTGTACATTCCGTATTATAGAATAATAATATCCCCAAATTTAAAAAGAAGCGACTATACGAAAGTGTTGCGGAAATCACTATATAGCAAAGGATTGAAGTTAGATCACTGACAAATAAAATGAAAGAAATGCTCCTCGCAATAGACATTTTGTATTGGAGAAGGAGTAGTAAAACCTCAATAATGGACATGGTAGTGAATGAAGACATTAAATAAGTGATGTTAATAACTTCAGCAGCGGTACAGCTCATAGAAAGAAAATGACTAAACTTTTATGGCCATAGACTTATGAGTCGTAGACATGGTGACACAAGGTATGGTCACGGTATGTGGAAAGGAGTTATATACTTAGGAAGGACTGGGATGCTGCAACTGCGGAGGTAGTGCCGGAAAGGCAGCTGGTAGCTGGTGGAAGATACTTGTACAGATGAAGAGACATGGAGATTGGGTTTCGATAGCCAGACAATGACGCTGAAAAATAACCACTGCAATACATATTTACAGGGTGTATAAAGGACACTGATAACGAACAGTGTGTTGTGCGGGACAGCAAACCGGCTAATTTCCGAGAAAAGGACTCCTGCCTCCAAACGCATACGATGGTGTGCACTGACAATAGATCACGTTTTCGAGTGGTTCCTTTGTACAGCTTGCTCACACACAGATGCACGTAAGGTAGATGAATAGAGAGAGGTCCTGTTTCGTAACCAGTTAGTTAGTTCACCTGATCTGATCCGACTTTATATTTTACTTTTGCATCATGTGAAAAGTCTTCTGTGTGAGCTATCTTACTACAGAAGCTGCTACAGCCGTGCACGTTGCTTGTAGTTGAGCTTATCTCATACACACTCTATTGCGGGAAATACTTTTACGCAGGAACTTAAAAGACTTGTTCAGATCGGGATTGCTGGAAAGTAGTACGACAGAATTTTATGCGACGGCGTTTGGCCTGCATGGAAGATGGGGGCTGAAATTTTGCACAATTTTGAATAAAATTATTCAACCAAAGGTTTCACGAATGATTGTCTTAGTTACTGGTGAATGTTCCGGGTTGTATGGTCGTAATCTATGAAAATATTTTGTCCCTGATGTTTCATCCAGATTTTAGTTGGATTTCTTCAGAAGAGCTCACAGCTTCGACAGTCGGCAAGACACAGTATGAAAGGAGCAACTATCAAGACGTCTAAGTCAGCTCAACACGAAACGTAATGAACAAAAAAGAGCTATGGCCATCAATAAAGCACGGAAGATTCACCAGCAATTAAAATAAAATTATTACATCAATTATTGGAATTTTATCACCGTCGGTAGACCAATATGAAATGTGTCTGACTTTATAACCGGCTTTTCTAAGACTAGGGATTATTATTTCAAATTTATAGATTTCGCTTCGGTGTCAGCACTGAAAGTTGGTATCATCATCATCATCATCATCAACGTAGGTATTCTCTCTACATAGATGGTGAACGAGAACTACACCGACAAACTGCTGTATGCACCAAAACAAGAAAACAGTGTTCTGTAAACATGGGCTCTGAAATGAATACCCTAAGAATTCTGAGCACTTGTTTATCTTAGATACTGAGGAACGCATCTCTTCTGCTGCAAGCTCTTTGATTTTCATATTTTGGGATGAATTAGTATGGATCAAAACAAGAAAAATATGTGCAGTAAAAATGGATCTTAAAATACACGTCTTAAGCACTTGTACAGTAGAAAAGATGTATTTTGCAGTAGCGAAGATGTACAGGTGCTCATGGCTCTTAACGTATGCAATTTAGAGCCCACGTTTACTGAACGTTTTTTCTGTTTTGGTCCATGCTACCACCTCTCTCAACATGGAAAGTAAAGAACTTGCAGTAGAAGTTGTATTTCGCAGTACTTAAGATGAATACATGCTCGTAGCTCTAACGAATCCAGTTTAGAGCCCATGTTTACTAGACTTTTTTTGTTTTGGCCCATACTACTATCTCTGAAAGTTTGTCGGAATTCTGGTTTCCATTGTATAACAAACAATAAATGGGGCGACACTAACATGTTACAAGCTCTGTCATACGTAGAACGTCCCTTTAACAAGGGTATGTTGTTAGCAAAGGCAAATTAATAATAGTGCCACACCTAGTAGATGTAAACGGAAGAAAAGCCAAGTTTCAATGTCTAGTCGAAGACACAATCATTAGAACAAAAATAGAAAAATGGTAAGGATTTTATCTCCTGCCGATGAGGAGGTCATCAATGATGGAGTACAATATGTTATTGAGCAAATGTGGTGAAATAATTCAGGAGTGTCCTTTTTAAAGAAACCTTCGCAACATTTGTCTTAACTGGGTTACGCAAACCATAGATATTCTAAACCTCTATGAACGGTCAGTAGTTTGAATAACCGCCCTCTCGAATGGGAGTCCGGTGTCTTAAAACTGCCTCATCTCGCTCGGTCAAGTCATTAAAGACGATTCATATGCCTTGGAAGGTCAAAGAACGTTATCTAAATCAGACACTTAATCTCCACGGAATTTATCTCAGTATTCGGACTCTGAGTGTTGATGAAACCGTGGAAGGCGAAAATCTGGATGGGCAGGCTGGTAACGGAGCGCTGCTCCTTTAGTTTGCGAGTCCAGTATACACTGAGCTGACAAAAGTCAAGAGATACCTCCTAATATTGTGTCGGACCTCCTTTTTCGTGGCACAGTGCAGCAACTCGACATGGCATGGACTCAACCAGTCGCTGGGAACCCCAGAAAGATTGACCAAGGCTCCCTCTACAGCCGTCCATAATTAAGAAAGCATTGCCAGTGCAGGATTTTGTGCATGATCTGACCTCTCGACTTTGTCCCACATATGTTCGGTTGGATTCATGTCGGGTGATCTGGGTAGCCAAACAATTCTCTCGAACTGTTCAGAATGTTCTTCATTCCAGTCGCAAACAATTGTGGCCCGTTGACATGGCGCATTGTCATCCATAAAAAATCCGTCGTTTTTCGCGAACAAGAAGTTCATAAATTGCTGCAAATGGTCTCCAAGTAGTTCAGTAGAAAGATCCAGTCTTTTCCAAGTAAATACAGTCTACACCATTATGGAGCCACAACCAGCTTGCACAGTGCCTTGTTGACAACTCGGGTCCATGTCCGTGTAGAGGTCTGCACTGATCTCGAAACCTACCATCAGCTCTTACCAACTGGAAGTAGGACTTACCTGGCCATGGCACAGTTCTCTAGTGTCCAACCGATATGGTCACGAGCCCAGGAGAAGTGCAGCAGGTGATGTCATGCTTCAGCAAAGGCACTCGCTTCGGTTGTCTGCTGCCACAGCCCATTAACGCCAGACTTCGCCGTACTGTCCAAACTGATACATTCATCGTACGACCCACATATATTTCTGCAGTTCTTGTCTGCTAGCACTGGGAACTCTACGCAAAGGCCGCTGGTGTCGGTCGTTAAATGAAGGCCGTCGTCCAGAGCACTGTCCGTGGTGAGAGGTTCATGCCTGAAACTTGGTATTCTCGGCATACTCTTGACTCAGTGGAGCTCGGTATTTTGAATTCCTTAACGATTTCCGAAATGGAATGTGACATGCTCCTAGCTGCAAACTACCATTCTCTCAGTTCCCGTCGTGCGACCATAATCTCATCGAAAATCTTTTCAAATGAATCACCTGAATTCAAATGACAGCTCTGACAATCCGCTGCCCTTTTGTACCTTGTGTAAGGGATACTACCACTACTTGTATAGGAGCATATCGATATCCTGTGACTTATGTTAGCTCAGTGTATTTAGCAAAGAGTCACTTCGCTCAGCGGGACGTAAAGAGGCTGGCCCGGGCTCGGCCGGAGTCCAGAGCGATGAGCGGGAAAGTGTATGTGAGGTCGGTGCCTGCGGCCGGGCAGCGCGCCCGGTCCGGACTGGGTGGGCGTCGCGGGGGCGGCGTCGCTGTGACAGCCGGCGACGGCGGGGGCGGGGCGGGGGCGGGGGAGGGGGCGGGCGAGGCGGCCACAGCTCGGGCGGCGCCCGCCGGCCAGGCCTCATTGCCAGACACGGACGCCTGCACACCAGCGCTATAGACGTTATCGCTCACGGTCACGTTGTATTATAACTGCCATTTCGATTTCCAGAACGGCTCTGGTGTTGCCAGTCAGTGTACTATTCTTCAGTAAACCGCGTGCATTAACCTCAAACTATTTTTTTAGTTATGTTATGATAAAAATACTTTCATTTATTTGGAATGCCTGTCATCGTCGCGTCTGTATGACGACCAATAACAGAAAAAGGCGATGCGATCACCGTTTTTAGGCTGTTTAGAAAAAAAACTGAGGTTTGTATTACATGCTTCACTTCACTATCCTCTAGTTCGTTTCCATGTTGATCAACGACCAAAAAAATGGTTCATATGGCTCTGAGCAGTATGGGACTTAACATCTGTGGTCATCAGTCCCCTAGAACTTAGAACTACTTAAACCTAACTAACCTAAGGATATCACACACATCCATGCCCGAGGCAGGATTTGAACCTGCGACAGTAGCGGTCACGCGGTTCCAGGCAGAACCGCCTAGAACCGCACGGCCACACCGGCCGGCGATCAACGACAATTTCGGCATGTAACTCTGCTCCGTCGACTGTTCTTGAGTGGAATCAAAACGTTTTGGGTGTTTTTTGATAGCACGAGTATAGAGAAGGGTGAAGAAAGATTTCTATCACAAACAAAATAACGGGAGAGATACACTGACGAGCCAAGGAAACTGGTACAGCCATGCGTATTCAAATACAGAGATATGTAAACCGGTAGAATGCAGAGCTGCGAGCGGCAATGTCTATATAAGAAAAGTGTCCGGCGCAGTTGTTAGATCGGTTACTGCTGCTACAATGGCAGGTCTCCATGATTTAGGAGAGTTTGAACGTGATGTTACAGTCGGCACAAGAGAGATGGCAAACAGCATCTCCGAGGTAGCGATGAAGTAGAGATTTTCCAGCTCGAACATTTCACGAGTATACCCTCAATACCAGGAATCAGATAAAACATCAAATCTGTAACACCGCTGCGGCCGGAAAAAGGTCCTCCAAGACTGGAACCAACGACGACTGATGAGAATCGTTCAAGTGACATAAGTGCAACCCTTCGAAAAACTGCTGAAAATTTCAATGCTAGGCCATCAACAAGTGTCAGCGTGTGAACCATTCAACGAAACGCTCCTACTTTCGGAGCCGAAAGCCCATCCTCTACCCTTGATGACTGCACGACACAAAGCATTACGTGTCGTCTAAGCCCGTCAACACCGACATTACACTGTTTATGCCTGGAAACATGTAGCCTGGTCGGACGAGTCTCGTTTCAAATTGTATCGACGGGATGGACGTGAACAAGTATGGAGACAACCTCATGAATCCATGGCCCCTGCATGTCAGCAGTGGCTGTTCAAGCTGGTGGAGGCTCTGCAATGTTGTGAGGCGTGTACAGTTGGAGTGAGATCCTTGATACGTCTAGTTACGACTCTGACAGGTGACACGTATGTAAGCATCCTGTCTGATCACCTGCATTCATTCATGTTCATTGTGCATTCCGTATGAATTGGGCAATTCCAGCAGGACAGTGCGACACTTTACAAGTCCGCTGCAGAGTGGCTCCAAGAAATCTCTTACGAGTTTAAACACTTCTGCTGGCAACCAAACTCGCCAGATATGAACATTATTGAGATGGCTTGCAACGTACTGTTGAGAAAAGATCTCCGCCACCTGGTACGCCCTGCAGGATTCATGGTGTCAGTTCCCTCCAGCACTGCTTCAGACATTAGTCGAGTCCATGGCACTTCTTCGTTTTCACGGGAGGTCCTACACAACATTAGGCAGGTGTATGTTTTTTTTTTTTTTTTGGCTCTTCAGTGTATTTGCCAGTTGTGTTGAAAGAGTGTTTTAAAATAAATAAGAATACTGGCGATGGAAAAGAAAATACTTGAGAGAATGTAAACAGAATTAGTAGATGATGAAGTTCCGCGATCGTCGTGTTATGAGAAACAAGAGTAACACAGAAGTAGCCTGCAACCTAAGCACACTAAGTGCATTCAGGGTGCCGTATTCTAGATTGCAGACGGTCTGCTGCACAAGATACAAATGCAGAAAAAAGAAATACGCTGAAGGAAAAGAGATCACAACACCAAAAAATATTTAATGTAGAGTAATGAAGTTTCGGGAATACATTTGACTAGGTATATAATCAAGTTATTAACATTGCAAGATCACAAGACAATATGCGTGCGAAATAAGCCATTGCAAATGTGCAATGTTGGTACATTAATATCCGGAGTAATCGCCAGAACGTTGAATGCAAGCATGCAGACGTCCATGTATTGTGCTGTGCACTGCTGTGCCACGTGTCAGTTTTTGGGATGGGATTCCATACCTGACGCACTTGGTCAGTCAGTATAGAGACGGTTAATGCTGTTTGTGAATGACGCTGTAGTCCAATGATGTCCCTTAGTGCTCGACTGGACACAGGAAATGCAACATGTCGACATTCTGTAGAGCATGTTGTGTTACAACAGCAGTATGTAGGCGAGCGTTATCAAATTGAAAAACAAACAGACTAGAATGGTGTTCGTGGATGGTAGAGCAACAGGTCGAATGGCCAGTCTGATGTAAAAATAAGCAGCCAGGTTGCGAGGGATAACCACAAGAGTGCTCCTGTTGTCATACGAAATCGCACCCTAGACCATAAGTCCAGGATAAGTCGAGCGTGTCTACTACGCAGTAAGGTTGGTTACAGACCTCCTCCTAACCAACACCGAGCAATCACCGGCACAGAGGCAGATCCAGTTTTCATCATAAAACACAAAAGACCTCCAACCTATCCTCCAAGGAGCTCTAACTTGACAACACGGAAGTCGCGGTGCTTTTGGGTCCGTGGAGTGCACGCTTCAGGGCGTCTGACTCCTAACTGTTATTAAAGTAAATGATTTGTAACAGTTTTTGTGTCACTGTGGTGCCAACTGCTGTTCAAACTGCTGCTGCAGATGCAGCCATACGCCGAACACAATGGCCTTCCTACTCCGTACTGTCATGTGACCGTTCGGAGCCTGGTCTTCTTGCGACCGCACATTCTCGTGACCGCCGCTGACAAAAATCATATATAGTGGCTATGTTCCTGCCAAAATGGTTCAAATGGCTCTGAGCACTATGGGACTTAACTTCCGAGTCCCGTAGAACTTAGAACTACTTAAACCTAACTAACCTAAGTACATCACACACATCCATGCCCGAGGCAGGATTCGAACCTGCGACCGTAGTGGTCGCGCGGTTCCGGACTGTAGCACCTAGAACCGCTCGGCCACTCCGGCCGGTTATTCTGTTTTCAATACTGTAAGATAAACGCGAGCAATTTTTATAATTCTTGATGTATCTTTCGCTAGAAAATGGTGAAATTGGATTTTACTTAACGGATTTCATTTTATTCTCTTATGCAGGAACTCACATATATTACACATAATTTACACCACAATTCACAGTACACGTTAAAACAGAAACATCGCATTACCCACAGTAAAAAAATATTTTACATATTTCCAGCACAAAGATATGTCAGTTATTACAAAATTGTTTGTATTACAGTAAAGGAGCCAGAATAATGCAGGAGCTCACTCATCTCAAACTGCAAACCTAATATGTCGTAATACACCAAAAAAGCACTTGATATAAGAATTATTTCGCGAAACGTTTCGAGTAGAATATAAATAAAGCAAAATAGTGAGAGGTATCATAAAAGATTATTTTATAACAAACAAAAACACTGAGGAATTCCTACATTATCAGGATTTGGACAGGTGCATCAGACATCGCACTACAATGCTTTGCAAAGACTTAAGGACACAAAAGATAAATTAACATAACTATTTATAACTCAGTGGAAATGAATGAAGCTGCGAGAGTATGTAGCCAGAAGTCTCCCAATCGTACACAGGAAGCTGGACGTCATGTGGCCTGAGGTCAACGCGACTGTAGCGCCAAATGAGGCTGACCCCTCAACACGAGGCAGCAGAAGGAAATGGAAATGACACTGTGCAATAATCAGCGAGAATCTGCATTGCACTGTGATGGTGTTCTTCATTACAACATGACTCCGATGACTTCACAAAGAAAAAAATGATCAGGGACCTGAAAGAAGGACGAAGTGTCACGAGTGTAGCCCAGGGGCGTTCCATACACATGCACTGCCGCCCGAAGGAGAAGTTGTGGTTGACCGTGGTCAACTACAGCAGCAGATGTCCTCTACGTTGTGCAACAGGCAGAAGGAACCCATGTCAAACAGTGGGTGCAATTGCATCCACGTTTAACAGGACTGCAAGTCACACACAGTGTCACGACGACTGCATGAGGGTGGTCTCTTTGCCCGACCACCAGTCCGTTGTGTTCTATTGTCACCAGCACATCTGTAGAACCATTTTCTTCGGTGCCATCAGCATAGAGATTGGGACAACGAGGAGTGCGGTCGCATGCTCATCTCAGATGAGAGTAGGTTCAGCCTGAGTAGTGATTCTGGACATACCCTCATACGGCGAGAGGTGGGGGCACGTTATGCATCCACAATCATTGTCGAGCATGATCGTTTCGGTGGTCCAGGTTTATTATATGGGGAGGCATAAGGTTGCATTGGCGGAGAGTCCTCCAAATTTCCAACACAGAAAAACTCACTAGCCAGCCTTACTGAAACACTGTACTCTTTCTCTACGTGCTTCTTTTGAGGCCTGCATTTGGCCCTAACTTCAGTTTTACGGATGACGCTGCATGACCACATCGAACAGCGCAGGTGTGGGAGCTCTCGATACGAGAGGGCACTCATCGAATCGATTGGCCTGTCCGTTCCCCAGACTTAAATGCCATCTGGCACTTGTGGGATGCGTTGGAAGAATGCAGGTCCAAATGCAACAACGGCCACCGAGCGGTAGTCAACTTGAAAGGTGTTCATATTAGGAGAAATTGTTGCAGAAGACGTACATATCATACGAAATGACACTTTTTGTTATATATCCCGATTTTTCTGGAGTGTTTACCACAATGAGTATCTTTGAATTTCTCAACACATGAGTGATACGTATTCTTTGGCTAGCATAGGTGGGCGAGTGAGGGAATCAATTCTCGGACAGACAGGGAGAGAGACAGTGTTGGACCAAGACAGAGGCCGCGCGGGGTAGCCGCGCGGTATGAGGCGTCGTTTCACGGCTCGCGCGGCTTGCCCCGAGGAGGATCGAGGCCTCCCTCGGGCATGGCTGTGTGTGTTGTCGTTAGGGTAAGTTAGTTTATGTTACAATAAGTAGTGTGTAAGCTTAGGGACCGATGACCTCAGCAGTTTGGTGCCATAAGATGTTACCAAGATTACCAAGACAGAGTGAGGATCTTGGGTGGCAGACGTGCCGCATTAGGATGATTTGTTTGAGATGCTCATTGATGCGACTGCGGATAGAGAATGATTCTGAGATGATTTCACAGAGAGATGACCTTTGTGGACGAAGATAACACCCACTGAATTTTATTAGCAGCAAGTGCTAATGGCGAAATATTGATGCGTAAATATATCATTATGTTGAAAGACACCTACATGTTGGTATCTAGCGTGAATTATCAGTCATGCATTCATTACTCTACTTACTTTTCACCCACGATCGTTAGTTAACAGCATAACATTTAAAAAGGCAAAGAGAGATTTTCTGTCAATTAAATATTCGGCGTAATAGTAATTTTTATATTATATGACAAAACTGAAAAATATTGTTGTTCAAGCTAGTTCGAGTTTCTTTTCTGTCTCATTAAAAGAGTTTAATATAATTGAGGAAAACTATACTTTTGTAAGTTACAAATATTTCATGAAGCTTCCCTCAAATATTTAGTGATAGATCGTTTCGTAACACTAGCCGAGTAATTTCTTACACTACTGTGTGGACAATGAAATATGTTTTCAGAAAGAAACCGAAATTTCAAATTACAAAAGAAAAATGAGTAAGAGAAGGCAAGCCGCCAAGCAGTGATTTATTTCACGATCTGCAGTTCAGCACTGTGCGCAGGCAGAAGTCATTCGTTGCAAGGTACGTAACAATTGTAGGGCCTAAATAAACATTGTGTGAAATTAGAAAACAGTATTCATAGGCAAAATTTCATATATAGTCAGTAGCTGCGTTTTCTAATAGGGCACATTCTGAGTGCGTAACAGTTAGCCATCGGTTGTCGTTGTTTCGTGAGAAAGCCATTCTATTGTTAATAACCATTCTTTATAACCAATCTATGCTATGCTTGACCGGGATCTGCAAACTTAATCTAAAAGTTATACAGTTTCCTAGTAAAACGTAATAGTTTCATCACCATCGTTCAATTACAATAGCGGAGCTATATTTAGGAAATTGAAAACTTCGATGGTGGGGGGATTGGAACTCTGTACCACAAGAGTTCCTTACCAGTCTTGTGACCAGCTTGCGAACACTTTGCAGAGTATGCACTGCCGTCAGTTGGGATCATACAACCTATTTACGACCATGTTGGTCCTTTTTTTTTTAATGTCCAAGATAGCATATAAATCGCGGTGACATCATTACAAACATTTCCTTTGAATAAAAATGTCATATCTGTTCGTCGTCGGCTTTGTTACTACCTGTACTATAGGCCCTACTGTGACACTTATTTATGAATGTGTTCCGAGTTTCATCGAGTTATTTTACTTGGCAGCGGCACATCATGCGAAACTTACTTTCGTCCTTACGTTTTAGCACACCAGTGGAGTAATCACCGATCATATCGAATTCGGAGACGCGTTTGAGAATCGTTGTATGTTTTAGAAAGGACAACATTATACGCCTCGACTCTGATTGAAAGTAGTTGTTCAACAAGATCACGATTTCGGCTTATTGTGCCATTCTGAAGTGACAGCTTACTATGAAGTGTGTCAGTGTACATAGTTTCTTTAAGATGACACTGTCCTCGTGTTTGCCACTTCTACATACTCCCTGTGTGTAATACTACAGGACTCCTCGTCATCCATATAAAAGAATGTAGCACTTCATGTAACGGTTAACATTGGATCCATATCAAGTATTCGATGGCGTAAGGGGCTATCAAAATGTTTCCGTTCGAAGACCTTACAGTCCAGAATCGGTATGCCAATCAGCCAAAATCCCTGGGAACGTTGAAGCAATTCTCCACACCCCCCCACCCCCCCCACCCCCTCACCCCATCCCCCATTTCCGACGCACCAAGTAGAAGATACCTATTTTGGTAAAACACTGTGTCCCGCTCCGTGAACAAGTCCTTAACTGCCTGCTACACATCCCAGTGCGACAGGAATCGTCGCCTTCAAGCCCTTTCTTAAGAGATAGGTGTCGTGATAATCGCTTGGGGAGAGTGGTCACAACTATAGGACGGGTGATCGAATGTTTCCCACTTGAGTTGTTGTCCGCAATGGATGAGGCTGCCATCCCAGATCGACGGGTGTTTTGTCTCGAACCGCTACCAGCATGGAATTTGATGCACCATTCTACAAAGGTCGTTTTCGACAGACTTTCTGCCCCATACACGTTATTCATTCTCCGATGGATTTCTACTGGTGTTTGTCATTCGGTAGCTAAGAACAGAATAATAGCAACTTGGTCCTGTTTGGATTCATTTGGTAGTAATGTTGCCGTCATTCACGTTTCCACATTTACCGCACGCACGTCGAAAAGACACGAATGTCACACACTAATGCCTTGCTTACATATCGGTGCTCATATACTCGCATCAGAGTTGCGCTACATTGATTATAACTGCAACAACGCCCTGGAAGTGAACGCTTTCACCACCTCTTACAATTATTACTTGAAGTTCTGAGTTCATAGATTGGATAGCGATTATTTCATGAAATCCTACTTGGAATATGTGAAGGTTGTTGATTTGAGGATAGTATCCTCTTGAAAGAAACGTTATACATTGACATACTTCATAGTGAGCTGTCACTAGAGAAGGCATAAAAGGTCGAAATCGCGACTATGGGGAACAGCAATACATCTAATAACAGTCCAGTCGGAAAATATGGCCTTTAGTAAAATATTGGAATACTGTGGACGCAGGTAAACAGGTTGTAGTGTCATTAACACACAAGAGCAGGAGGGAGGGCTGTATACGAAGGGGAAGACTGCAAAGAGACATCCTGTCGCATCATCTCGAGTATCAAAGATGTCACTCGTTGTGCCACCCAGCTGAGAACAAGGTCGTTGTCCGACAGGCGTGCGTCGCGTAACATCACCAGCTAATGAGCGAGCAAGTGGAAGGACTTTCGCTGCAGATATAAATGGAGCTCGCGGCGTCGGAGGGAGAGCGACGACACGGCGGCGCGTAATTTTAGCGTCGCTCGCTACGCCGGCGGTCGGCGGCGTCGGCGTCGCGTTCAGCTGAGAGCCGCGGGGCGGGAGGGGGGGCCCGCCGGCAGTGTATTTATACGCGGGCAGGTGTCTCCATGGCAACACGCGCCCAGTGGGCGTGGCGGCCACGCCCCCATTCCTGGCCGTGGGCGCGTTTTATTAATCACCGGTCGCATTGCTCCATTACTCACGCGCCGGGCGCACGTGCCCGCTAGCCGGCCGGCCGAGAGGAGCGACGCGAAGCGACGTGCAGACAAATCGCCGACGCCGCCGTCGCACGCAAGTCTGCCCCGTTTTTATCGTCGGCGATTTATTGTACGTAATTACGCTAAAACTGTTGCGTTATTTTCGGGACGCGTTGCTGCAGGTCAGTAATTTCGGACGAATCTGCAGAACAGGCGCCTTAACACACTTTCCACTGAAAGAAATTTCCATCCGACAAGGAATCCGGAAAGCACTAGAGTGGGTTACTTATCCAGAAACTGGAAGGCGACATTACAGAAAGTAAAGAGTGTAAGTATGCTGTTTAGGTTTTTATGTTGGTAACGCCACATAGCGCTCTGTATGGAAATCACTGACTGTGATGTGTGCAGTCTGTGGCTGGTTGGACTCATTGTTGGAACTTTCGCTTGTCTAGTGTTGGGCAGTTGGATGTAAACAGCGCGCAGCGTTGTTGCAGTTGGAGGTGAGCCGCCAGCAGTGGTGGATGTGGAGAGAGAGAGAGAGATGCCAGAGTTTCGAAAGGTTGCTATAAGCGGACGATCTGAACGTGTGTCCTCCAGAAAAAGGAAATTTGTAAAGATGGATGTCATGAATTGATATATATACACTCCTGGAAATTGAAATAACAACACCGTGAATTCATTGTCCCAGGATGGGGAAACTTTATTGACACATTCCTGGGGTCAGATACATCACATGATCACACTGACAGAACCACAGGCACATAGACACTGGCAACAGAGCATGCACAATGTCGGCACTAGTACAGTGTGTATCCATCTTTCGCAGCAATGCAGGCTGCTATTCTTCCATGGAGACGATCGTAGAGATGCTGGATGTAGTCCTGTGGAACGGCTTGATATGCCATTTCCACCTGGCGCCTCAGTTGGACCAGCGTTCGTGCTGGTCGTGCAGACCGCGTGAGACGACGCTTCATCCAGTCCAAAACATGCTCAATGGGGGACTGATCCGGAGATCTTGCTGGCCAGGGTAGTTGACTTACACCTTCTAGAGCACGTTGGGTGGCACGGGATACATGCGGACGTGCATTGTCCTGTTGGAACAGTAAGTTCCTTTGCCGGTCTAGGAATGGTAGAACGATGGGTTTGATAAAGGTTTGGATGTACCGTGCATTATTCAGTGTCCCCTCGACGATCACCAGAGGTGTACGGCCAGTGTAGGAGATCGCTCCCCACACCATGATGCCGGGTGTTGGCCCTGTGTGCCTCGGTCGTATGCAGTCCTGACTGTGGCGCTCACCTGCACGGCGCCAAACACGCATACCACCGTCATTGGCACCAAGGCAGAAGCGACTCTCATCGCTGAAGACGACACGTCTCCATTCGTCCCTCCATTCACGCCTGTCGCGACACCACTGGAGGCGGGCTGCACGATGTTGGGGCGTGAGCGGAAGACGGCCTAACGGTGTGCGGGACCGTAGCCCAGCTTCATGGAGACGGTTGTGAATGGTCCTCGCCGATACCCCAGGAGCAACAGTGTCCCTAATTTGCTGGGAAGTGGCGGTGCGGTCCCCTACGGCACTGCGTAGGGTCCTACGGTCTTGGCATGCTTCCGTGCGTCGCTGCGGTCCGGTCCCAGGTCGTCGGGCACGTGCACCTTCCGCCGACCACTGGCGACAACATCGATGTACTGTGGAGACCTCACGCCCCACGTGTTGAGCAATTCGGCGGTACGTCCACCCGGCCTCCCGCATGCCCACTGTACGCCCTCGCTCAAAGTCCGTCAACTGCACATACGGTTCACGTCCACGCTGTCGCGGCATGCTACCAGTGTTAAAGACTGCGATGGAGCTCCGTATGCCACGGCAAACTGGCTGACACTGACGGCGGCGGTGCACAAATGCTGCGCAGCTAGCGCCATTCGACGGCCAACACCGCGGTTCCTGGTGTGTCCGCTGTGCCGTGTGTGTGATCATTGCTTGTACAGCCCTCTCGCAGTGTCCGGAGCAAGTATGGTGGGTCTGACACACCGGTGTCAATGTGTTCTTTTTTCCATTTCCAGGAGTGTATATATGATGACTTTTGAACACTAGTAAGATAAATACATGGTTTGTTCTCTATCAAAATCTTTCATTTGCTAACTACGCCTATCAGTAGTTAGTGCCTTAAGTTGTTATAATATTTTATTTAGCTGGCAGTATTGGCGCTAGCCGTATTGCAGTAGTTCGAGTAACGAAGATTTTTGTGAGGTAAGTGATTCATGAAAGATATAGATCATTGTTAGTCAGGGCCATTCTTTTATGGGGATTATTAAAAGTCAGATTGCGTTGCGCTAAAAATATTGTGTGTCAGTTTAGTGATGATCAGAATAAGTAAAGAGATAAATGTCTGAGTACGTTCAGTTTTGCTCAGCTGTTTGAAAATCAAATAACATAGAAGTTTACCAGCACAGTCATTTATAATTTTTCAAAGGGGACGTTTCAGGAGGAAGTGATTGAAGATCAAATGAAAAACACACTATCTGATCAGAAGCAGTCTGACCTCTGTGAGTTGACATTAATATGGAGAGTGTCCAGACTTAGCCTTGAGGGAGGCTTTAACTCTGCTGGCTACACTTTCAGTGAGCTGGATACGGAGGAATGGCGGCCTCACAAGACGAAACTTATGAAGCAAGTGACGTTGGTCCCGTGGTTCTGGAATGAAGTCGACTTTCTAAGTCATCCCAAAACTGTTCCATTGGGTTGTGGTCAGGCCAGTCCTTTTCAGGAATGTTGTTGTCCACACACCATTGCCTCTCGGATGCTGCTCTATGACAGGCAGCATTGTCATACTAAAGCCACAAATAATTGCGTTCTGTTCCCCTACTGTGCGTAGTAAACAAAGCTGTAGAATGTCATCTTGTAGATGTGTAGGATGTGTTGATATCCTTCCGCATTTAGCGTTTTTTTAAGTGCAGGAACAGGACAGTATCCTAATACCGCCTCCTCACACTAATGCCACTGTACAAGATGGAAATTAACGTTCTCCAGGCATTTGCCAAAACCGAAGCCTTCTATTGGATTGCCATAAGGAATAGTGCGACTCATCACTTCAGAACACTCATTTCCACTCATCCACTGACCATTGGCCAGGCTATTTACACCGCCTTGAGTGGCTTGTGAGGTGCTGCTCAATCATTGAACCCTCTAATTTGTTACGCCCTACGTACAGTCATTATGCTGTCGGGACTTCTGATACCAAAGTCTAACTCACTAGTGATTCCTTCCGCTGATTTCAAGCAGTTTTATTCAGCCAGCCCTCACAATGCTCCACGGTCGCTGTCCGCCATTGCGCGACCTCTACCTGGCCTTGCTTTAACTGTGGTTGCTTCTTCGCTTTTCCACTTCACAGTCACATCAGCAACAGTCGACTAGGGCACCTCTGCAAGGGTTCAAATGCTCGTGATTGATTTCTTACTCAGGTGACATCCATTGACTATAGTCCACTTTCGAAGTCACTGAACTCTCCCGGCTGAGGCATTCTGCTGTCACTGCTTCTCTCTTGACAACACAATACTCCACGCCTCCTTTTACACTGGCGGCTCTACTACTTGTGATGTCTAGTTGTCAATTCCGCATTTCATAGGGATGTCTGGTAACTTCTGGTGAGGTAGTGTACGATTGTGGGGAGAAAATAGAACAAAGTTCTGAAAGGTCTAACAATTAGCGTAATGGCGTAATTACACTATTGGCCACTAAAATTGCTATACCAAGAAGAAATGCAGATGATAAACGGGTATACGATAACCGGGTATACGATAGTTACAGCCCACACTGGACCTCTGTGAGTAGCTGCATTTTAACTATAACCACTTTGTACACACTGTATATGCTCGACACTATTCCTCTCTGGGGGCGATCTAGATTTATATGAAAATGGAAGTAACAAACTTCCAAATGCCACGATCGCCTTTTGGAGATTTGTGGTAAGATCTCATTGGACCAAACTGCTGAGGTCGTCGATCTCTAAGCCTACACGCTACTTAATCGAACTTACGCTATGAACAACACACACAGCCATGCCCGAGGGAGCACTACAACCTCCGACGGGGTTTGCGTCACGGACCGTGACAAGGCACCTCAGATCGCTTTAGTAGAACATTTACTCACATTATCGATTTCGGCGAAACTAAGTTGCCGTCGTCGGATCTGTAAAGCATAAATCGAGCAAGCACAAAAACTGGATGCGAGATATCTACATAGCATTTTTTAACGTAATTTGGATCCATAACGTACTTTATGCATTACACTTCTCGTCTATCTGTACAATAATTTATATCGCATATCAAATAGACGTACCAAAAACACGAATGGTGTCATATATCTGGGTGTCAAAGGTAAAACAATCAGTACATAAAATATCATACACCGTGCATCGAATACAGATTCTCTTGCTCGCTTGAAAACTGCATATGGACTGAGAGTGGGTAGTAAAAGTTGTAGATATTACAATAAGCCGCCAAGTGGCTGCACAAAAGTAACAAACTGAAATACAGTGTTTCGGATGAAGTCTAGGCAAAAATATAAATCCATATACATGATTACAATGAAATTTTACCGAGAATGATCCAAATCAGAGTATAATTTTTTTATACTTTCAAAAGCAACTCCTTGAAATAAATTTTTACTGTAAAATATTTAACTTTACAATTCTTTATTAACCACAACAGAGGATACTGCATATACATAATCACTATCATTCAATGTGTCTTAAGAAACAAGACATATGGTGTGTTCAAAGTAAATACTTCGATGAACAAGTCGTTAATGCACCACTTCAGGAGTAGAGAACAAAGCACAGTAGGACAGTTCGTCTTAAAACATTTGAAATATTTTATTGTATTTATAGAAAGGCAACATGAATAGGCCTTACCAATGTAATCTTTATCTCCTTATACAAATATTCAGAACTATACAACACCAACAGTACAACATAAATTATGAGTACAGCGAAAGCTATTGCTCAATGTCTAGGTGAATTTAATCGAATTATAGACATCGAACGTTGGTCCATTTTGTAACGTATCAAAATAATGTAAGCATTGATGTACAACATAGGGTCCTACAACCATTACAAGTACCTTATAGTACTGAGCTCGTGCGTTAATAGCTCGAAGCTTAGGTACGGTACTACACTCCTGGAAATGGAAAAAAGAACACATTGACACCGGTGTGTCAGACCCACCATACTTGCTCCGGACACTGCGAGAGGGCTGTACAAGCAATGATCACACGCACGGCACAGCGGACACACCAGGAACCGCGGTGTTGGCCGTCGAATGGCGCTAGCTGCGCAGCATTTGTGCACCGCCGCCGTCAGTGTCAGCCAGTTTGCCGTGGCATACGGAGCTCCATCGCAGTCTTTAACACTGGTAGCATGCCGCGACAGCGTGGACGTGAACCGTATGTGCAGTTGACGGACTTTGAGCGAGGGCGTATAGTGGGCATGCGGGAGGCCGGGTGGACGTACCCCCGAATTGCTCAACACGTGGGGCGTGAGGTCTCCACAGTACATCGATGTTGTCGCCAGTGGTCGGCGGAAGGTGCACGTGCCCGTCGACCTGGGACCGGACCGCAGCGACGCACAGATGCACGCCAAGACCGTAGGATCCTACGCAGTGCCGTAGGGGACCACACCGCCACTTCCCAGCAAATTAGGGACACTGTTGCTCCTGGGGTATCGGCGAGGACCATTCGCAACCGTCTCCATGAAGCTGGGCTACGGTCCCGCACACCGTTAGGCCGTCTTCCGCTCACGCCCCAACATCGTGTAGCCCGCCTCCAGTGGTGTCGCGACAGGCGTGAATAGAGGGACGAATGGAGACGAGTCGTCTTCAGCGATGAGAGTCGCTTCTGCCTTGGTGCCAATGATGGTCGTATGCGTGTTTGGCGCCGTGCAGGTGAGCGCCACAATCAGGACTGCATACGACCGAAGCACACAGGGCCAACACCCGGCATCATGGTGTGGGGAGCGATCTCCTACACTGGTCGTACACCTCTGGTGATCCTCGAGGGGACACTGAATAGTGCACGGTACATCCAAACCGTCATCGAACCCATCGTTCTACCATTCCTAGACCGGCAAAGGAACTTGCTGTTCCAACAGGACAATGCACGTCCGCATGTATCCCGTGCCACCCAACGTGCTCTAGAAGGTGTAAGTCAACTACCCTGGCCAGCAAGATCTCCGGATCAGTCCCCCATTGAGCATGTTTGGGACTGGATGTAGCGCCGTCTCACGCGGTCTGCACGTCCAGCACGAACGCTGGTCCAGCTGAGGCGCCAGGTGGACATGGCATGGCAAGCCGTTCCACAGGACTACATCCAGCATCTCTACGATCGTCTCCATGGGAGAATAGCAGCCTGCATTGCTGCGAAAGATGGATATACACTGTACTAGTGCCGACATTGTGCATGCTCTGTTGCCTGTGTCTATGTGCCTGTGGTTCTGTCAGTGTGATCATGTGATGTATCTGACCCCAGGAATGTGTCAATAAAGTTTCCCCTTCCTGGGACAATGAATTCACGGTGTTCTTATTTCAATTTCCAGGAGTGTAGATTGGTGCACGAGGTCTAGGTATAATGAGTCTTAGTGTTAATAATAAACCAAATATCAGTGAGAAAACATAGTCGCACTGAAGAATAAGTGCAACGTCATATATGGTAGAGGTTTAAGCTACTAATTAGTTCAAGATCGTAGCTCTACTAAAGTGAAGTTTGTTTTTTCGATTTTCAGAGACACACATTTGTTTGAATCTCTCTCTCTCTCTCTCTCTCTCTCTCTCTCTCTCTCTCTCTCTCTCTCTCTCTGAAGAAAAGGGAAATCCTAATTATTAATCGATACAAACGCATTGTACAGATGAGCAATTGGAAGTAACGTTGAAATAGTTAATGTATGTTGCTGACAATGTTACTTTGAGTTGGAAGTAATATTGTTACTGTTAATGTGACAAATGTCAATAATAATAACTGAGTCTGATTATTGTATTGCATATCTTCAAAAGCAGTTTCTGGATTGCTTTTTCGTTTCTTCGTGGGAAGTTGCAACTAATACTATCTTTTCCTTATATAGATTCTGTTCCATTCTCTATGACAATGAACTAATTAAATAATCCAAATGCTACGGACACGTCTTTAACTTCTTTTATGATTACAATTTTGTGTATGTATCTCTTACTTCCATCAGTGTATATTCCAGCGTACTGAGACGCCACAGTTTTGTTCTTCTCTTCTGGCCTCAGTAGTATGACTAAAGCTGTTGAAACGAACAAGTAGTCAAATCTTTCTGACAGACGCCCTATTTGATATTCTTAGACATATTTCTTAGCTGCCGGTACTCAAAGGTTCTGGGAAGTACGTTAGAAAACATCTCCCGTTAATAATGTAAGGAATATCGATTTGACATTATAAGCGGTGACTATATCGACAGAACGCAACATGGGCAAATGCTGTTTCCTCTTCTCCTACCCCCTCTTTCTGCTTATTCACGGTAGTCGTATCTTACTGCTTATCTCGCTTTTCTTTTTGTCAACAGAATAACTGCTAAAGGTGCACTATCTGCACAATCCCCGTAACCATCACGTTATGCATGTGGAATCGCCAGAAGCATTTGTGGTAATCATAGCTATGGACGTTGAAGAGGGCTTGCAATCTACAAAATATCACTCTAGAAAAAACTCTGAAGAAAGAAATACACGTTATTCTGTTGGATGGTTAGTTGGTTGATATGTGGGAGGGGACCAGACAGCGAAGTCATCGGTCATATCGGATTAGGAAAGGATGGGGAAGGAAGACGGTCTTGCCCTTTCAAATGAACCATCCTGGAATTCGTTTGAAGCGATTTAGGGAAATCACTGAAAACTTACTCCAGGGTGGCCGGACGCGGGTTTGAACCGTCGTCCTCTCCAATGCGTGTACAGTGTGCTAACCATTGGCGCCATCTCGTTCGGTACCTTATTCTGTAATAACACGACTGTAACATCAAAATCCATTCGCTACTGCAAGAAACAGTCAGTAAATAAGTTCTGAGGAAACTGGTTAAAATTTCTTTGTTCCTAAATCCATACTAATTTAAGAACAAAAACTTTTCTCTGCGTATGAAACTCATTACATTCACTTATCCTCAAGTATTTCGTAGCAGACAAGATGAATGTACAATTTTAGGGTACTTGTTCTTTTGGCCTTTTTATATATGGCAGCAACCAGCACATTTTCCCAGACACTTGGGACGGTTTTCGGACCGGAAACGGTAGAATTTGGGTATCACCATGTATGTAAAGGGCATAGATGTTTTGTGGCGGAAGGCTTATAAATGGACTACGGTCACTTTCGCGAATTCACCACCGTGGAAACAGCAGGCTCAACGTACCACCGACGTCTTAGGTGCGCGTCGACTGTAACAGTATGTGAACTCGTCATTCAAGTAGCTGTGGAAAAAAAGCAAACCCATTTGCGCCATAGCTTCCGAACGGAGTTTACTCCACAGACCTGTAGTATGTGCGCACCAACGACGGTGCATCGATGGAGAAAACTGACACTGACTTGCAATACCAAAACTATTATGCTTATCATTGGCGACACATAGATTTCTATGATGAATCTGACTGTCTGCTTCGTATGACGGATGCACTTCTGTGCCTCCTACAACAAAAGCAGGACAACAACCCTCTGCAGTTACATAATTTACTCATATGCCGATTTGTCAGAGCCAGTCGAAGAGTTCTATGATCTCCTCGTTGAATAGACCTTCAAGAAGAATCTTTGTGCCCCATATGGTGTAAGGCACTGTGGACCTTCAGATTAAATATCAGAATATTATTTTCTCCACTAATGGATTATGGTTCTATAACTGTACAAAATACCTGTGGCTCACTTATTGTCGTTGTTGACGTAAAAAAAAAATGCTTGACGCACTGTTTCGTTGAATCCATTTCCTCCTCATACATTTTGCAATCGTTGTACTAGAGCTGATTGTCTGTGTGATCTGTCGGTATGATGTTCCTGTACCCCTCATGCTCATGCTTGAGAATTCCACAAAATGTCCTATCAAAGCAGGCACCTCTACATGGAGCTCCTAGATATAATTGACTTCCTCCCATAGATATGACACCTGTGCTCAGATAGCGGCTGTCATCGGACTGGCAAGGGGGCTGGTCGAGGACATTAAAAGTCAAACGCACTCACTACACAGTGGTTCACCAGACGATTCCGAATGTGTCATGGTATAACAAGACTAAAACATCAAGAAGCTTCACGACAGTTATAGCACGGCTGAAATTTAATAATTGGATGTACAACAAACACCTCTATCGACTCAACCTCAGCGCCACCCTTCTCTGTGTTTGCGGAGACGAAGAAGAGCCAAACTATCCTACTGTATCCTCGTAATGCGTATCGCATAAACGTCCTTGCAAGTTATCTTCGGGTTCTTTGTCATCAGTTACAAAGCAGCCTCCAAACATTGTTAACATCCAACGATTACCAACATGTAAACTACTGTACGAGTTAGTCAATAGTACCAACTTCAAGACAGTTCCCCGCTATGCTAACGAATGCTCTCAGAATGGCAATTAACTAATTACATACCCACGTGCTACACAGCAGGATATGGAACGCTCAGTCTCTAAATGTATGTCACTATCTACCTGAATACTTGTGTAGCTATACGTATGGTTGCAATATCCAAAGCTGGTTCTTGTATGCTGTTGTCATGTGCTGTCTGGACGGTGCTTACAGGCCTGTACATTTACATCTACATCTACTACTTGTTTAGCTATACACATGATTGTAATACCCAAAGCTGCTTCTTGTATGCTGTTGTCATGTGCTGTCTGGATGGTGTTTATAGGCCTGTACAGGCATTCGGTTCTTTTCCGCAGCTTTTGAAACAGTTCTTGTCGGACATGCAAAAGAACATTGTACTGTTAATTTAGATACGTCGTCATTAATATGGATTGTATCTCGAACATCCCAAATGTGTACCAACGACGTTTTATCATTTGTTACTGTGTTGCCAGTAGGAATTTTACAGCATACTGCATCTGTGTATTCTGTGTTACATCTTCGCGTTGTTTACTCGTTTTAGTTTACTATCTCTGTTGGTTATCTCAGAATCAGTCTTGTTAAACCAATGTAACTTGGTGGCAGGATGAGACATAAGCTAATATCTACTCCGAGTTGTCCCAACAAACAAATATACTATTTTCAGTGGTGAGATGCCTATATGGGCACGTTCCAAAAGCCAATTAAAAAATAATGATAAAAATAACATCCTTAAAGGAGGATATAAGATGAACAACAACAAAAGCAAAACGAGGATAATAGTATGTAGTAGAATAAAACCAGGTGATGCCGAGGAGATTAGATTAGAAAATGAAACACTTAATGTAGTAAACGAATTTTCTTATTTGTAAGCTAAATAACTAACGATGGTCGAATTAGGGAGGATATAAATCATAAACTGGTAATGGTAAGAAAAGCGTTTCTGAAGAAGAGAAATTTGTTAACATCGATTATAGAGTTAAGTGTCAGGAAGCCCTTTCTGAAAGTATTTGTATGGAGTGTAGCCATGTATGGAAGTGAAACGTGGACGACAAATAGTTTGGACAAGAAGAGAATAGAAGCTTTCGAAATGTGGTGCTACAGAAGGATGCTGAAGATTAGATAGGTAGATCACGTAACTATTGTTTGGAGACCCTAAATAGAATTGAGGAGAAGAGAAATTCGTGGTACAATGTGACCAGAAAAAGGGATCGGTTGGTAGGACTCATTCTGAGACATCAAGGGATGACTAATTTAGTACTGGAGGGAAGCGTCTGGAGTAAAAATCGTAGGGGGAGGCCAAGAGATGAATACGGTAAGCAGATTCAGAGGGATGCAGGTTGTAGTAGTTATTGGGAGATGAAGAAGCTTGCACAGGATAGAGTAGCATGGAGAGCTGCATCAAACCAGTGTTTGGACTGAGGACCACAAAAACAACAAAAAATTTAAAAAATCAAAAAACACCTAAATGAAAAGTTCCTGTAAATTTAAACACACAAAAGCAATCATGATATTGTGCTCACATCGACATCATCTGTAGGAATGCTATTTATCTCTGCTGAAACGCGCAAATATGACTTTCTAATCAACACATCGTACAGGTTTATAATTACTGGAGTATCAGTTTGTTCACGGTGTAACATTTTCCATTAGCGGCCTCGCTTCTGGTGGTCCACGTCTCGCGGTGCTAGGTGGTAAACTCCCTCATTGCGGTCGCTGCTTGATTTAGCTGTTGATACGGTAGTGTTCAGTGGGTGCTAATTCCGCCACGTAGCCTCAAGACCTTTTAGCAAATTCTGCTGACCCTATGACTCCAGATACCCGTGGGCTACTAACAGGACATGACAATAGCTTCATACTTTATTCTCACGTTATGATTCACTATGTAATTTAACAATTCTGAATAGCTCTCACTACAGCTGGACAGATCCATATTATATTCACGTGGCATCGAAACGAGAACGGAAACCTATCTTCCATTGGGCGAGACCAAATTGTGGGGTTACTTACATAGATGTTGACTGTCTTGAGCCGGCCGGTGTGGCCGAGCGGTTCTAGTCGCTTCAGTCTGGAACCGCGCGACCGCTACGGTCGCAGGTTCGAATCCTGCCTCGGGCATGGATATATGTGATGTCCTTAGGTTAGTTAGGTTTAAGTAGTTCTATGTTCTAGGGGACTGATGACCTCAAACGCTATCGCACAGGTGGTATAAGTTGGACTGATATCCGAAGTACCGTTCGTCGACATGTACTGTTTGGAATTTAGATGTATAGTTGAATACTGGCAACGACAACGACAACAGAAAATGAGAGGCATCCATGTATGGTAAAGTTCCTCAATCCACGACTTTGCATATACCCTAAGCGACTTGCCTTCTTCGACAGACTAAAATTTCGCCAGAGATATTTTCACAAATATATGCATGGGCTGCATATCATGGAGAATCATATCTGCTGATATGAAGAAAATGAGAGTGAAAGGTAAAGTCTTTGGCGCAAGCCAGTGACCGGATTAACTGCCTGAATACAGATAGGGTGCAGCCTTTAGATTGAGTGGATCTAGGATTGTTCTGGAGGGACTGGAGCGATAAAGAGTCTCTGCTCCTATCTAGGATTCAACCAAAGACCCACAGGGCAGTAGTCTATCAACTTTTCTATTTTTATTTATTTTTTCAGAAAACCAAGAGCATATTTGCTTCATTTCTTCCCTAAATATCGAATGAAAGACAAACGACAAACAAGAATCGACAAAGACCAGTGATTTCGCAGTCTCACACCTTGACCGTTTTTTTTATCTAATCAAGACTAACAAAATAAAAAAGAAACAAACCTGCAAAACATTATACCTGAAAAGGGACCATGACTAGAAAGCCACAAACACCATCTAACTCATACCGATACCTTGACGACGACATATGAGCTTCAACATACAGGCGAATAAGTCCCGATACCGTGGCAGGCGAGAACGCTTCCCACGTGCAGTAGTTTTATACTCTGCAGAATAACTGACCCCCAAGTAACTGACAGCAATATAAAATACACAGATATATTTTAACTGAAAACTCAATTGACTGACATCGACGGGCGGTTAAGGACTGCCCGGCTGCAACAGTGTGTGTGTGTGTGTGTGTGAAATCTTATGGGACTTAACTGCTAAGGTCATCAGTCCCTAAGCTTACACACTACTTAACCTAAATTATCCAAAGGACAAACGCACACACCCATGCCCGAGGGAGGATTCGAACCTTCGCCGGGACCACCCGCACAGTCCATGACTGCAGCGCTCCTGACCGCTCGGCTAATCCCGCGCGGCGGCTGCAACAGTAAAACGGCCTAGACGTGTTAATGTGGTGTGTGTGTGAAGATGAGGAAGTCCCAAACCTCCGTGAGGACGCGGACACACAACCACTTCGTATCGTAATCGAGAAACGTAATGCTTCCCCAAAAAACTACTAGACAGTTTTTTCAGTTTCCCAGACATCATCACGGAATGGTAATGACCTGAGCAACGTGCTGTGCTTTGCACAAGACGTAGGTACCCAGGATCAGAATTTTCTGAAGCAGATTAAGGTAATATTACAGAACTCGACTTCAAATAAAAGGTAGCCATTTTAATTAGAGAAGGAGCAATTATGACTCCTGAAGTCTTTTGTAGATCGACGACCGATGCCCACGAGATGACATAATCATCAAAACCCCGTAAAATCAACAACCAACATTTTGCCTGCGTTGATTCAGGCATGAGATGCAAGGCATCTACATCTACATTTATACTCTGCAATCCATCCAACGGTGTGTGGCGGAGGGTACTGCAGGTGCCACTGTCATTACCTCCCTTTCCTGTTCCAGTCGCGTATGGTTCACGGAAAGAACGACTGCCAGAAAGCCTCCGAGCGCGATCGAATCTCTCTAATTTTACATTCGTCATCTCCTTGGGAGTTATAAGTAGAGGGAAGCAATATATTCGATACCTCATCCAGAAACGCGCCCTCTCGAAACCTGGATAGCAAGCTACACCGCGATGCAGAGCGCCTCTCTTGCAGAGTCTGCCACTTCAGTTTGCCATGCATCTCCGTAACGCTATCACGCTTACCAAATAACCCTGTGACAAAACGCACCGCTCTTCTTTGGATCTTATCTATCTCCTCCGTCAACCCTACCTGGTACGGATCCCACACTGATGGTCAATATGCAAGTATAGGTCGAACGAGTGTTTCGTAAGCCACCTCTTGTTGATGGACTACATTTTCTAAGGACTCTCCGAATGAATCTCAACCTGGCACCCGCCTTACCAACAATTAATTTTATATGACCATTCCAATTCAAATAGTTCCGTATTCATACTCCCAGATATTTTACAGAAGTAACTGCTACCAATGTTTTTAGCCACTCCCTGCACCAAGTGCCTATCCGCTGCAGATCTTTCTGCATTCAGCTACAATTTTCTAATGCTGTAACTTCTCTGTATACTACAGCATCATCCGCGAAAAACCGCATGGAACTTCCGACACTATCTGCTACGTCATTTATATATATTGTGAAAAGCAATGGTCCCATACCACTTCCCTGTGGCACACCAGAGGTTACTTTAACGTCTGTAGACGTCTCTCCATTGAAAACAACATGCTGTGTTCTGTTTGCTGAAAACTCTTCAACCCAGCCACACAGCTGGTCTCACATTCCATAGGCTTTTACTTTGTTTATAAGGCGACAGTGCGGAACTGTATCGAAGGCCTTCCGTAAGTCAAGGAAAATGGTATCTACCTGAGAGCCTATGTCTAATATTTTCTGGGTCTCATGAACAAATAAAGCGAGTTGGGTCTCACATGTTTCCGGAATCCATGTTGATTCCCACAGAGTAGATTCTGGGTTTCCAGAAATGACATGATACGCGAGCAAAAAGCATGTTCTAAAATTCTACAACAGATCGATGTCAGAGATATAGGCCTATAGTTTTGCGCATCTGCTCGACGACCCTTCTTGAAAACTGGAACTACTTGTGCTCTTTTCCAGTCATTTGGAACCTTCCGTTCCTCTGGAGACTTGCGGTACACTGCTGTTAGAAGGGGAGCAAGTTCTTTCGCGTACTCTGTGTAGAATCGGTTTCCCGTCAGGTCCAGTGTACTTTCCTCTGTTGAGTGATTTCAGTTGCTTTTCTATTCTCTGGACACTTATTTCGATGTCAGCCATTTTTTCGTTTGTGCGAGGATTTAGAGAAGGAACTGCAGTGCGGTCTTCCTCTGTGAAACAGCTTTTGGAAAAAAGTGTTTAGTATTTCAGCTTTACGGGTGTCATCCCAGAGTGTCTGGATATGCTGTTTCGTTCCACTTACTAACGTAAGACCAGAACTTCCTATGATTTTCTGTCAAGTCGGTACATAGAATTTTTAGAATAGGCATCAACGGTAGCTTTGAGCAATGGAACCTCACTGGGAGAACGGACACACTGTCCGCATATCAGAGTACCGAGATCGTCTCGCCCAAGAGTGTCCGTCCTGCTAAATAAGCGGCGATTCTTCGAAGAAGGGACTCAGGTCACAGAACAAGCAATGACACTGAAAGCGAACTTTCTGGTATCGGGCTGCCGCCGAAGCAAATGGACCTCGATGGATGATAGAGGGCAGTGTAGTCGCAGCGCTGCGCTCGCCTAGTAAGTACGCTACCGTCTCGCCACGTGAATACACTGACCAATAATATACCTCGCGGCAGGCATAATTAGCGCCGGACCTGGACTGCTTCGTTAGCCGTGTTCTTCGCCGGGTAGCGTTCGTTACAGTCTCCGGCCAACTGGTGACTACTCGTCAACAAATTCGCTTCGGTATTGGTTTTCCTCTTTGGTCTCAATTTAGATTGGGGTTCTTACTTGACCTGTTGTCAGAGTTGTGTCGAAAGTTTGTTGTACTTCGTTGTTGCATACGTTGCTCTTGAATTGCTCTCGTTGTCTTGTGTCCGCCGTTCGATCAGCCCTGTTGCTTGCTCAACAGTCCCGCCTTGAGTCTTCATCATTTCTCTCCTGTTTTACTGAAGTGTAGTCCGGTATCCGGCTACTCGTGGATACAGACTTCCCTGAGGAAAACCCCTAAGGATGTTAATCGGGAGTGCCAGCTGGCCATTGACTGTAACCGAAGCTTGGATATCTGTAAACAAATCATGCAAGACCCAGCGGCCTCCAGCACCTGCAACAGGAATCTATGGTTGATACGGTCCAACGCCCTGTCGACATCCAGAACCGCCAGAGCATGAGGAACAGAGATAACAGCGGCCATCGACACGACAGCACGACGTTCAGCTACCGCGTTCGGAACAGCGCGGTCCAGGAATACAACTTTGATGATCGCAACAACTTTCTACATCAATGCAGACATCCGGCCATTCACTGCCATCGTCACAGTCTCATAATCAAAATTTAATAAGGTAATTGGGCGAAATTTATCAGTTGCTGCCTGATCAGAGCTTTTAGGATGGCTCAAATGGCTCTGAGCAGTATGGGACTTAACATCCGAGGTCAGCAGTCCCCTAGAACATAGAACTCCTTAAACCTAACTAACCTAAGGACATGACACACATCCATGTCCGAGGCAGGATTCGAACCTGCGATCGTATCGGTAGAGCGGTTTCAGACTGGAACGCCTAGAACCGCTCGGCCACTAGCTTTGTAAGTAGGCTGTTTAGGTTTTTTTATTGGTAACGCCGCCGCCACGTAGCGCTCTGTATAAAAATCACTGGCTGTACCGTGTGCAGTCTGTGGCTGGTTTGCATTGTTGTCTGCCATTGTAGTGTTGGGCAGCGGCAGCTGGATGCTAACAGCGCGTAGCGTTGCGCAGTTGGAGATGAGCCGCCAGCAGTGGTGGACGTGAGAGAGAGATGGCGGAGTTTTGAAATTTGTAAGACTGGATGTCATGAACTGCTATATATATTATGACTATTAAGGTAAATACATTGTTTGTTCTCTATTAAAATCTTTCATTCCCTAACTATGCCTTCCGAAGTTTGAATCTTTTATTTAGCTCGCTGTATTGCAGTAGCTTGAGTAACGAAGATTTTTGTGAGGTAAGTGATTTGTGAAACGTATAGGTTAAAGTTAGTCAGAGCCATTCTCCTGTAGGGATTAATGAAAGTCAGATTGCGTTGCGCCAAAAATATTGTGTGTCAGTTTAAGCACAGTCTTCTACAATTTTTTTGAAGGGGACGTTTCAGCTTTTACGAATTAACATAACTTTGCTGACCTTAAAAGACTAGGGCACCAGCCCCCACGCCTCCCCCCCCCCCCTTTCTACACTTCGCTCAAAAGGAGCGTAAAAGTAATGTCCAACAAAGGTCAAAAACACGCATAAAACTCTTTTGGCGGACCATGCAAACCCGACGATTTACGAGAAGGCAACCTGACAATGAAACATTGACAAACAACTACAAATGCAGCGTTATGTGCAAGTGTATGTCTACGATCCAGAGCCCGAACAAACGATTCAGATGATGTATCGACAGAATCGGGTACTTCACATAGCGCGACACAGAAATGATGAAAGGCATCAAACTGCACCATCAAGGCTACAAGAGAAGGCGGGTATCGACCATAATTTATTTTACTCTCCTACACTAGATAGAAAAAGAAAATTCTCTTTCACGAATTTGTGAGGAACAGAGTGCACCCATATGTATCAAAATATACTGCAACGTTATTAGTCTGTAACAAATCAAACTCGACGTACGCAGTATTTGTACGAATAAGATGACGGTATCGCGCGAGCTAACAGCAAATAAATAAAATAAAAATACAAATAACAGTCGCTCACTCTAACTCGTCAGGAGCGGTGAGTTACGGTAGGTTATAGCAGTTGCTCATAATAATACAGCTCGACAGCGAATATTGGCAAAGGGACAACAGGTACCAGATGGAGAAGTCAGGACTCAAACGAGTGCCCACTTTCCTAGAAGATCGTTAAGTTCTGATAGGTGTTCAGCTGTATAATTAAACGGAAAAGCAATTTCGGATGTCAAATACTTGGTTGCCGATACGAAGACGAGTTGCGTGTAATCCATTATTTACTTCAAACTCCCCTGACACGGAAATAAAATTCTTCTCACAGGAACCACAAGGCGCTTCTTGCCCCGCTGTCTTCGAGATAAAGAGAAATTGCTCGGAGCAGCGAGTCTTCGGCCGTCCGCAGCGTGGACGAGTTCGTTCCACTCGAGAGCTGCCAGTAATAGCCGGGACGAACAAATTCAAATAAATCTCGATTACAGCCTCCCAGCTCTCGCAGCACATCGGGAAGGAATTCGGAGTCGCCAACTGCGGCAGCTACGAGCAAAAACAAAAATGAGAGGCGGTTTAAACAGCGCTTCCATGACTATTCATGACGAGAAGAGGAACGTAATTCCTCCGGTCGACCGGCGTGATGAATTGCTGGCAGGAGAGGCCGCTAAGAGATCGGGGCAGCGCTGCTGAAATGTGCGGATGAAGACGTAGCGATTGTTATAAGGCCTGTGAGATCTCGGCCAGGTATCGCGTAATAATCGACGGACGGCGGCGGTAAGTGCAGGCCGGCGGTCACGTTTCACGGGGCGGAAGGCTTGGCTGGCTACCACTGTGCGCCCGAGAGCCGCCGACGCCGCCTCCTGCGCATGCCGTGAACTTCCGGAAGGAGGGGAGGAGAAAGGTTAGAGTTTAACGCCCCGTCCACAGCGGGGTCGAATTCCGGTGGAACCAATAGCGAACCGTCTCGTCAACCTCCCAAACCCATTGCAAATTAAGCTAATATCGTGTAGGAACTCTGAAAGCAACCTGTACTGCCTTCATCATCGCTCACATCCTACCAACGTGAATGATGAGTTTCTACCTCTTTAAGTTTATGGCAACTTGATCTTTGGTGCGCTGTGTTCTCTGACGCGGAAGCCACTCTGTGGTTCGGTTATCTCTGGTTGTAGCTACCGGTGTATGCACAAAACGGAAATCTCGGTGCACTGGCATCCGTCCTCTGCGGCTGGATGGGTCACATTCTTGCAGAGTGCTACAGGTAGTTGATGCTGTTTGTCCACCTCGACATTTCCTATCGGTCTTACGGCAAACTGATACTTTGTAAGTAGGATGTTTAGGTTTTTTTAATTGGTAACGCCACGTAGCGCTCTGTATGAAAATCACTGTCTGTCTGTGTGCAGTCTGTGGCTGGTTTGCATTGTTATTGGCTATTGTAGTGTTGAGCAGTTGTCTGTTAACAGCGCGTAGCGTTTCGCAGTTGGAGGTGAGCCGCCAGCAGTGGTGGATGTGGGAAGAGAGATGGGGGAGTTTTGAGAGCGGATGATCTGGACGTGTGTCCATCAGAGACAGTAAATTTGTAAGACTGGATGTCATGAACTGATATATATATAATGACTTTTGAACACTATTAAGGTAAATACATTGTTTGTTCTCTATCAAAATCTTTCATTTGCTAACTATGCCTATCAGTAGTTAGTGACTTCAGTACTTAGAATCTTTTATTTAGCTCGTAGTAGTGGCGCTCGCTGTACTGCAGTAGTTCGAGTAACGAAGATTTTTGTGAGGTAAGTGGTTTCTGAAAGGTATAGGTTAATGTTAGTCAGGGCCATTCTTCTATAGGGATTATTGAAAGTCAGATTGCGTTGCGCTAAAAATATTGTGTGTCAGTTTGAGCACAGTCATGTATAATTTTTCTAAGGGGACGTTTCAACTTCTTTTCATCCATCCTTGCTGAGAGGGTCGATAGAACGACAGTGTTTCAGAAGTGGTGGTCAATACTCAGGGATATAACAGGAATGATCATTCGAAACAAAAAAGTCAAGTAAACATGGGGTCTAAATAGCGTACCTTAAGAAGTATGAGCAGTTCTTGACCTTCGATATTGTGAAGAAAATCTCTTCTACTGCAAGCTCTTTGTTTTTCATATTTTGGGAAATAGTAGCATGGGCCAAAACAAGAAAAAAATGTACAGTAAAAATGTGATCGAAAATTTATACCTTAAAAGTTATGAGCACTTGTTCATCTTTGCTAATTTGTATGTATACATATATCCATTTTAATTGATAATGTGAAATAATTCAATATAGAGATGAGATACAGCAAAATGTTTCAGATAAAAGTTGTTGATAGTAAAGGGGCTCACACATTGCTACTAATGTTCGTGACCTTGAAAGTGATTTTCAAGATGATTTGGAGGTTACATGATGTATAAAATTATATATTATTGAGGGTCACGGCAAGGTTCAATGAAGGTCAAATAAGCAAGAATATCTTTAGTCCTAGTAGCGAGTAACTCGGAACAGGGGAGGGATACAGCAAAATACGGTGATCGACACAATTTGGAAGGGGCATTCCGAGGAATGAGAGGCGAGGGGACTCACTCAACGACTTGTAAATCAATGGTCTACGTTTTATCTGTGTTTGTTTTGTCTTGCAAGGGCTAAAATAACATTTATACATTTTGATTTAATTATTTTCCTAGTAAATATGTTCATTAACATTTAAGGTTGAAATCTCTGTTTGGTCTTTTCAAACCCGACTTCACAATTACGGATTTCCATTAAACAAACCTCAATCTTCGAATAACTTTTGATAATTACCTTTAAGGGCACGTTATTGGTAATGATACATGCCTAATTCCCCTTACAATTTGTATCTAACATTGTATTTTGCTGTATCTCTCCTCTATTCCGAGTTATTCCCTCCTAGAAGTAAAAGCATATTTGCTTATTTGTCCTTCATTGAACCTTACCATGACCTTGAATAGTCCATCATTTTATATGTAAAATTTGGCCGTCATTTCCAATCTTAAATCAAATGTTAGGATTCCCTTTAAAAAATCACCTTCAAGATCACGGTCAAGGTCACGGCCATTAGCAGCTATGCGTGACCCTACTTGCCACATACATTTTGCTGTATTTCTTCTACAGGATATTTCCCTAAGAGCGTGAAAAAGTTTAACAGGGCATTAGGATGCGCCATTGAATGATTTGAGGTAAGGAAGCTGGGGTAGGAGAAGCCAGCCTGAGGACAGTGGATTGTTTGCAGGAGGAGACCAAACAACAAGGTCAACGGTCTCATCGGATTAGGGAAGGAAGTCAGCCGTGCCATTTCAAAGGAACCATCGTGGTATTTGCTTCCAGCGACTTGGAGAAATCACGGAAAACCTAAATCAGGATGGCCGGACGCAGGATTGAACCGTCGTCCTCTCGAATGCGAGTCCGGTGTGCTAACCACTGCGCCAGCTCGCTTGGTGCTTAAGGAGATAATAGGAATAGAACCATATTACTGTGTACTTTTATATTTACATTAGTTACAGTTAATTGCAAGTACCATTACTGACACAGTGAACTCACCATTTGTACTGTATCTTGCAAAATGTGCCGAAACTGACGGCCGTCGGCCTCAACACAAGCATGACATAGGGAACAAGATTCTGAGGCGCCCTGACACACATCCCTGATGTGTTTCGAATCACATCATAGGCAGCTACAATTCTGGCAACTAATTCCATCTCCGTATCCACTGGGACCGCGTTCACAAGTGACTTTAGTTATCCCCGTGGGAAATAATCAAGGGGACTCACGTCAGGTGACTTCGCAGGCCATGGGATAGGACCTCCCCTTCGAATCCAGCGACCAGGAAATACAGCACTGAGATGGCTGTGGACATCCACACTGAAGTGAGACCGTTCACTGTCATTTGGAAATTTGTGGTAAGGTATTATGGGACCAAACTGCTGAGCTCATCTGTCCCCAAACTTACGCACTACTTAATCTAACTTAAACTAATTTACGCTAAGGACAATACACACACCCATGCCCGAGGGAGGACTCGAACTTCCGACGGGGATAGCCGCACCGCCGTTCACTGTCATGTTGACGTTGGTTCATAGCACGTTCTGTCATGGGACAATGTGAATACGATACAATAGAGCCACCTTATGGACAAGTGAAGTAAACAAAACCTGCATCATGACTTCCCGGTAATCAGGCTCGTCCTCCTTGTTTGCTTGCAGGAAATAAAGAATTTACATGTAAATAAACAGCTCAGTACTTGCAAACTTGTGCACATGTTAGTTGTAAATGTGTACAACTTGTCTTTATATATGAAGACGGTATCTGTTCTTTCTGACCGGGACTCGAACCCGGAATCTCCTCCGGGGTGGAGTCCCGGTCGGGGCAGACATTTTCAACTGTCCCCGTTGATATTTATCAACGCCTGTCAGCAGCTAATGATCTGTATTTCATTGTTATTTCGTTCTTCAATGGTATCTCTTCTTTCAGACATGACCGAAAGAACAGATACCATCGTCATATATAGATAAGGCATATCGGCCAATGATGATCTTCAGTGCGAATGCACTCACATTACTAAAACTCTTACGGGAAATCGTTAGATTGAGTGCCGCGAGTAATGAATGTAGAGGGTAGAGACACTACAAATGTAGTGTGTTGACACAAGCTGGAAATGTGGGTCTCACGGGCAGCTTGCCTGAGATAAGTTCCTGTAGTCGCGGTATCTTCTGTGTCCTTGATGGCTCACTAGGATAGACCGTGTGCCGTGTGACCAGGAGGTCCCAGGTTCGAGTCCCGGACGGAGCACACATTTTCGATTGTCCCCGTTGATATTTATCAACGCCTGTAAGCAGCTAATGGTCTGGATATCATTGTAATTTCACTTTTCTTTATATGAAATGGGCAACTGAAGTAAAACAATTATCTGACATCAATCAAATTTTCCCTCTTAACTCGCATCTTGACAACTTTGTTGTAGATTTCTCGAAACCACAACAGCAACCAGGCATCGGGTAAGCTAGATTTCTGTTTCTAAATTTCTAAATAGCTATTCAAACTCATGTGTACCACATGGTGCAACGTGGTAATGTGTAATGATTAACCTTATTTAAACAGAGAAATGAAGAGAATGACAACGATTTCGGAAAAGCATATATTCAAAAACACGGAGTAAAACTTCGAGTGATCTTCACACATACATTGACCTGAAAAATACTATGCTTAACAAAGTGAAAAAATTATTTGAAAAGAGTACAATGTTAACAGAGAAGTCCTATGAAAAGTAAACAGCTTAATCAGTTGAGATCTCAATGCACGACTCAGGGAAGTGGGATGGTCATTCTCTCAGTCTGAGTAAGTGAAATAGCTCACAATAATTATATACTTTTCGTCTTGCAATATATACATCATATTGATCCTTGAAGTCCTTAACTGTAAATCATTCTTCTTCTAACAGATATATTCACAAGTCAACACGGCAGTCCACACTTCAACTAAGAGGGCCACGTGGGGTAGCCTTGCGGTCTGGGGCGCCTTGTCACGGTTCGTGCCGCACCCCCCGTCGGAGGTTCGAGTACTGCCTCGGGCATGGGTGTATGTGTTGTCCTTAGTTTAAGTTAGGTTAAATTAGATTACGTAGTGCGTAAGCCTAAGGCACCGATGACCTCAGCAGTTTGGTCTCTTAGTCCTTACCGCAATTTTCCAAAATTTCAACTAAGAATACAACCATACTGCGCAGAGACAAAGAGTGTGCTACAACAAGATCAAAGATTGTTTAACAGTAACATAATTTGCTATCTCTCGACTTGCGCATCGATAACTTACAAAATCAAAATGACATGACCACCTTACAAATGGAGCGCACGAACAACTAAACGGGCGAACGTCTGCATTACAGCAAACCTGACTGACCGCCACCTGTACTCATAAAGCCAACCAGAAGGCTTAAACAGGGGAGTCGGACAGACAAAACACAAATAAGCCTCTTACAATGACACACAACGAGCGGGCAATTTCATAATCAGACTGACCATTTGGGTAACGACATGGTATGTTATAGGCACGCTGATGCTGCAGCTGGCTCAGGAGATTTCGTAGGAGACCATCTACAACTGTAATATTCCCACACTAAAATATCCTAGGAACCAAGCATGAACTGTCCCTAAGGGCACAAACCCCCAACTGCTCTACTAACTGCCCAGATTATCGCAGAGGTTTTCTCTCCAAGGCATTTACCATGGCATTTTTTGCCCTCTGCCGTTAAATCCGCTACCCTTCAGTCGCATTCTGTCAACTACCTCCTAGATGGGACATTATAAGTGGGTGATCGTACCCAGGTATGCGAACCGCATCCTGTGAAGGGCACATCTGAATGCTGACCATATTGCACAGGTGGGAATGGAACTTTCGTGACTGCCACCATGTTGGTGCGGGTGTGGAGGCCCTCCACTTCCTCTTAAGAAAAAATAAAAATAATAGAAATTAACTCCCTGGGCAACTACTAGTAGTGTTCGTTAGGGGACGGCTAGCCATTGCTCAGTCCGTTGTGTATTACAGAACTCATAAAGTAACGGCGCGACATGAACGGACGTTATAGCTGGGCGTTGTCCGGTGCAGCAGACATAGTGCGCCCAGCCAGAGCCATGTCTCCAGGACAAACGAGTGGCGACAACAAGAGGGGGAGGGGGCGGTGGGCGGGGCTAGAAGGGCAGAGGTCGCGGGTCTCCCCGATGGCCAGCCCGATACTGGCTGGAGTGGAAGGCGTCCCGATCTCGGACGACCACGCCCTCTGTCGTGTCGAACCGTTACCTGGAACCTATCTGTGAACGCCCTTCTTCTTACCGAGTACCGCCGAGTCAAAGAGATAATCTTAAGTTCATTGAAGACTGAGAGCTGAGTGAAAAGAGGGGAAAAAGTCTACAGTGTCCATTCATAGTAATGTAGCACAGGGCCTGAACCGCGACACGATCAGAATTGATGATAGCACATGGGAATATTTAAATTCTCAGCAGGATCTTTGTTCAAAAGGTGTCTTGGCAAACGGTGTAGGAAGATCTTTTAGTGTACAGGGTGCGGCATTATCCATATCAACCAAAAATCATTTGTCAAAAAGAAAGATAAATTATGTGTCTAGCAAACGTGGCTTAGCTTACAGGGGACCAATAATCTGCTTTACAGCTTTTCTTGTATCTACATTTGTTACCAAATGTGAACACAGTACGTTTGTTTTAAATTTCAAGATTTTTTTAAAATTCAGTAATCCTCTTTCTCTCCCCGGTAGCTGTTCAAAAACGTGTGACAGTGTACCATCCGCATAAATACGGTATTATTAAAAAGGTTAACACAAAGATGACTTCGACTCTTCTGTGGTAGCACATAGTGCAGGTCATAAGGTAACGTAACTCGTCCACTTGCTTAGGTTGACAGACAAATGGAAACACAGGAATAATACACGTCGCTCATTCAGCCAACAGTCGTCAGTAGAACGTGGGCACCGTAACGAAAAGAATGCCACTCATCTTTGGATAATGTAAATTAGCAGACTAGTAACGTTTATAATGAAATTTCCTGGCAGATTAAAATTAAGAGCCGGACTAGAACCTGGGACCTTTGCCTTTCGTGGGAATCTACCTGCGAAAGACGTAGGTCCCAAGTTCAAGTCCTGTTCCGGCCCACAGTTTTAATCTGCCGGGAGGTTTCCTGTCACCGTACACTGTGCTGTAGAGTTCAGTTCATTATGGAACTGATATAACGTTCTCTTGTTTATAATAAAAGTGCATATAGTACAGTTGTGTACTTTTAAACGATATGTTGTATACTATAAAGGCAGTCCATGGGTAAAAAATACTTCGTTATTACCTTCCTGTCGTTGTGTTTGAGGTAGGCTGAAAACACTTGACTGCATAACCAGTACACATTTTTCTTCGTTTACCTTCAATTAAAGTAATTGGACCTTTCATGTTACCCCTAGTACCTGCGCTGTCAAATTCAGTTATATGTTACACTTTTAATAACACCATATTTACGTGAATGGTTCAGTGTCAAACGTTTTAGAACAGTCTTGAGGAATGCTATTTACTGCTTTTCGTGTCTTTGTAACAAACAAGAATTACAAGAACGGCAATACGTTGGTTAATATGCCCCTGATATTTGATAAATACTTTTTTTTTCTTTGCCTCTGCACAACAGATTATTTAGGACGGTCAATATCAATGGGACACATTGTATATCACCGTTCTGCTGGAGCTTCAAATTATAACTAGGCTGATCTCGTAAGGTAAGGAATAAGAGAAATTGTGATTGGAAGTATCGTCGACGACGACGTCATTGGAGTCAGAACCAAACTCAGTTTTTACAGTTATGCGGAAAGGAAACGGCAGTAAAAGGAGGAAAGATTAAGCTCAAGCGTCCTGTTGACAACGAGTTTATTGGAGAGGGAGCGCTAAAAAATGGACCGCGTTCTTTTCAAAGTAACCATCTCGCCCTTTGTCTTAACCGATTCAGGCAAACCACGTAAGACAATGGTCTGCATCGTCGGATGACTAACCGAACTTCACTTATCACGAATGCTATTCCATTTTCTTAACCACTGCACAGTTTCATTCGATGCGATTTATGACATTGTTCTTTCACTGTATAGGAGTATCCCTAAAGGGGATTTTGAGTTATCTTTTGTCCCAGAGGTTAATGGCAAACGCACATCATGCTAGAAATCGTATTACGGTTTGTACTACTGGATATTTTGGGTGTGTTCCTTTTGCATTTTTCACTGACAACTCATTGCGCTCGTAGTTGCTTTTATTCCATGAGCTTCATTAAAATTTACGTTCACATCTGAAGAAGATCATCGTACATCGAAACAGATAGTAAATTCATGATGACTGGCTGTTGTGTGCTGTCGTTAGGGTAGTTAGGTTTAAGTAGTTCTAAGTTCTAGGGGACTGATGACCATAGATGTTAAGTCCCATAGTGCTCAGAGCCATTTGAGCCATTTTGAGTAAACTCATGTGTTTCTGATTAAGAACAACACATAAAAGTAGGTAAAATGAACATTCTCTTAACCGCTGTCTTCATTCATTGTAAATGAGATGAGTGGTTATTTTTATGCGAATAAAGTAGCGCGACACTTTCATGTTTTGTATAGAGGATTGCAGAGGTAGGTGTTGTCTTCTGTTTCAGTAGTTTGGTATCCTTACTAGTCTTTGAAGTGGCATTTTATTGTGGTTTATGTAGCTGTAAATCTCAAGTTGACACCTGTCGTTATTTAAAAAGGAAACGGAAGGGGGAGACAGGGAGAGTGAGCGTGACAATGAGTATCTGGGGGTAGCACTTGCCTTTGATGTCAGCTCACGAAAACTGTTGATACTCTGCTTTTTGTAAAGCAATAACAGCTCTCAGCAATAGCTATTGTGGCTGGAATTCACAGAAAAAAACAAGAATGAAGACATCAGATAGGGTACAGCCTAAAATAATCAGGCAGCAACGCATGGCCCCTTGTCTTTGTGGCCGGCCGGGCTGACAAACGGTCACGCCCACTTACCATCAATCAGCAGGGCTTCCCTGTTGAGCACAACAAGGCTCTGTTCGACCGCGCAGCCGAGTAGACAGACAGGAAGTGCTCTCATGAATGCCTCTGAGGTCGAAGACCACCCGGATGGTCGTACGGAGCAGAACCCAAAAATACGCAACAGTGGCCAGACAGACACATATTTTGACTTTCTCTTCCGCATGTATATTGTAACGAATACTCCGTGTTCTTCTATCTGTCCTCATTCAACTTCTCTTCAATGATTTGATTACCACAGCCCTTGCAGCTGATAGTTTATCAAAAAAATGGTTCAAATGGCTCTGAGCACTATGGGTCTTAACTTCTGAGGTCATCAGTCCCCTAGAACTTAGAACTACTTAAACCTAAATAACCTAAGGACATCACACACATCCATGCCCTACGCAGGATTCGAACCTACGACCGCAGCGGTCGCGCGGTTCCAGACTGTAGCGGCTAGAACCGCCCGGTCACCCCGGCCGGCGACAGTTTATCCCTCAGCATTCCAACAAGCATTCTTGTATCCGAAGCATAGTTCATGGCTACTACTACAAATATTTGGCTCTGAGCACTATTGAACTTAACATCTATCGTCAGTTCCCTAGACTTAGAACTACACTTCTGGCCATTAAAATTGCTACACCAAGAAGAAATGCAGATGATAAACGGGTATTCATTGGACAAATATATTATACTAGAACTGGCATGTGATTACATTTTCACGCAATTTGGGTGCATAGATCCTGAGAAATCAGTACCCAGAGCAACCACCTCTGGTCGTAATAACGGCCTTCATACGCCTGGGCATTGAGTCAAACAGAGCTTGGATGGCGTGTACAGGTACAGCTGCCCATGCAGCTTCGACACGATAACACAGTTCATCAAGAGTAGTGACTGGCGTATTGTGATGAGCCAGTTGCTCGGCCACCATTGAGAGATCATGGGAATGTGCTGACCAGGGCAGCAGTGGAACATCTCGACTGCTGGTGATACGAGGCCGTTGGGATTCAGCGCGACGTTCCGTATTACCCTCCTGAACCCACCGATTCCATATTCTGCTAACAGTCATTGGATCTCGACCAACGCGAGCAGCAATGTCGCGATACGATAAACCTCAGTCGCGATAGGCTACAATCCGACCTTTATCAAATTTGGAAACGTGATGGTACGCATTTCTCCTCCTTACACGAGGCATCACAACAACGTTTCACCAGGCAACGCCGGTCAACTGCTGTTTGTGTATAAGAAATCGGTTGGTAACTTTCCTCATGTCAGCACGTTGTAGGTGTCGCCACCGGCGCCAACCTTGTGTGAATGCTCTGAAAAGCTTATCATTTTCATATCACAGCATCTTCTTGTTGTCGGTTAAATTTCGCTTCTGTAGCACGTCATCTTCGTGGTGTAGCAGTTTTAATGGCCAGTAGTGTTCTCAAACCTAAGTAACCTAAGGACATCACATACATCCATGCCCGAGGCAGGATTCGAACCTCCGACCGTGGCAACAGTGCGGTTCCGGACTGAAGCGCCTAGGACCGCTCGGCCACAGCGGCCGGCTACAAATATTTATTCACGCTTACTTACTATCTTATAGCGTCTACTTTCAGTAAGAAGTAATCACAAGTCTTCTCTTTCTCCGTTTATAGTCTCCTTTCACCTCTATAAGCATCAATTGGACCGTCAACTGCGATAAGAAATCTAATTTTTAAGTTTTTATGATTCTTAGACACGTACTTCAAAATTTCTTCAGCTGATTACTCGTTCAAAATGGCTCTGAGCACTATGGGACTTAACATCTATGGTCATCAGTCCCCTAGAACTACTTAAACCTAACTAACCTAAGGATATCACACAACACGCAATCATCACGAGGCAGAGAAAATCCCTGACCCCTCCGGGAATCTTGCCCGGGAACCCGGGCAGGGAAGCGAGAACGCTACCGCACGACCAGGAGCTGCGCACTGCTTACTCGTGTCTGCGTACTAGTCACATAGAACATAATATCCAAAATATCGTACAACGTACATTCACTCAACTTATAACCATTTTGGTGTTACGAAGATGGTTTCTTTAGAACTTTTTTTGACAGAATTTTTTCAATTAACTATATATTCAGTCATTAGAAATAAATATTACAAATTGATTTCTTATCCATTACAAAGATACGTCGCAAATCTACTCTTATATTTAGACCTGATAGTTCTCCAGGCTATAAACGTGTATCCTTTCTCGACGTTCGAGGTGTTTGTGGAAAAACCTCATTTGAGGTAGTACGAGCTCATTTGTACTGGTTAAACTACTACTGTTTCTTGCATACGTTACTGTGTCAGTAAGAATACCAGGGGAAAACAGTTAATGCACGTTGTAAAGCACACTCTAATCTGTATAACATACAAACCCATATGAATATGTTGAAAAACAGACAAAAGGGGATACGCCAACAAATGCAAGCATATTACTTCAGAAAGTGAAGAGAGGTGATTTGTTTCCCGCTCAAAGGAATGTACTGCATGTGGTCACTGGATATACTGCTCGTCGACTTACCTCGTGAAGCTGATAATTACAGGTGCACAAAAACCTTCGCTTTGCAGCTACTAACGTAATGCTTCGCTACGCAGCTGCTCAGGATCATACATCCACCACTGGCATTTGCTGGCCTGGGACACGTGGTACGTGATGAAGACGGAAATAAATCTCGGGGAAAATCACTCGCCCCTGAACGTGATATTTAGTGGTTAACATTTTACAAACAAGACTGCCGTACAAGTTAGACCCGTCAAGCAGCAGTATAGTCAATCCACCAACAGAAAATCGAAATCCATCAACAACTTCCGTTGGGGGGTAACAGCGTACTTAGCGCAAGGAAATAATTTCATGCAGTATTCAAATACGAGAGCTAGAACACTCGCAGTTATTTCTAGGAAGAAAGTCAGTAAAGCAATCAACTAAACTGCTTTCCACTGATAGTGGTACAGGATCGATTCGGTATCCTTGCCCAGATAGGTACGGTGCTCAAATCTGTTTGCAATTAGAAGCCTTTCGGTTCACGTGACCCGTCAGTAAAATAAATTAACTGATCAGCTTGAGAGAAACATCGGATGTGGAATAACTAGATTAAAATTAGAACAGAAGCTTGTAACGGTGATATGTTCGTTACACACAAGATCATCGTGTGACTTCACCAGTTAAAGGAGCAAGCGATTCCGTCCGGAGGTCCCTCCCCCCCCCCCCCCCCCTTCTCCTAGTACAGAACTTACACCATGGATGCCTAAAAGAAAAACTGGTCCTTCCAAATTTTTGCCAGCCAAGCAAGACTTTTCAAAGAACTCCACGATATATTACTGTCAGCCAAAAGCCAGACCCACAAGGTGTACTATCGATTGACACATGCAAGTATCTTCGAAAATTTCAGCGCGTATAATATCTAGTGCTAACAATGAGAGGTCCCTATGGGCTGGACCGACGTTTTGGAACCACCTGTGTGGTGGTGTTGGTCAGTCTGGTGGGCCATCGTTTGCGAGTAATCAGCAAAAAAGTATACCTCGCAATCAACCAGAGCCTAGCGTTTAACTTACTTCAGTGGTACGCTGAAGGTAGCGGGCTGAACAGCCGTCGGTTGGAATCTACAGGATGACACAAAAGTCGGTTAACATGTTAAGATACGCTAATTCAAGGAATAATGTAAGGAGAGAGGTGAAACTTGACACACATGCCTGAAATGACATGGGACTGTATTGAAACCAAAAACGAGTGCAAAAACTCGCTATCAGATGGCTCTGACAAAACAATCCAGTAACCCCGCTTGAGAATTATGTACAGAATGAGCTTTAGTGAGAAAGTGAGTCAGAAGCGCCAGAAATCGCGGCCTGTCGACTTTACCAAAAAAGGCATTTTCAATGGAGCTTTACTATCAGAATGGAGGATTCGCTATTGCAGCTTTACGATCCTACCACCACAAGAAAGGTATTCGAAACGAATAAAGGTGCTGTGACAGGTGACTCTGTGAAGAAGATGATCACAAGTAGGAAGCCATGGGTTGTTGAGACGATACAGTTCAGGAAGAAACGGAGACCTATGCGGGTTCATCCCCACACGGTGAAGTCGACGCTCTTGAAGAAGCAAATTGCTGTGGAATTCCACGTATTACAGTTGGAGAGCACTGAGACGTCACTCCAATGTAGTATCATGACCTCTTGTACAAATTGTTTGGAGAGGATTTCATACTGAGCAAACACTTCCATTACGCTTGGCCTCCCAGGTGACCGGCCTCAATCCGTTTGACTATTGGTTGTATGGTCACCTGAACCCACAAGAGTACCACGACTGTCCGATGTCTTTAGGGGTGAGAAGGACGACAATTTCTCACCATACCTACCGCTATGCTGTACGTTGCTGATCATAGTATCGTCTCTCGACTACTGGCATTGTTGGTGAATGACGGCGTACACGCTGAGAATTCGTTATAAATAACGTCGTATTTACTAAAAGTCAACTGCGACACTAATTATTGCTTTGTCATCTGTTGGTCCCCTTGACATTTCAAGGATGTGTGTCAATTGTTCCCTCTCTGCCTACATGAATCCGTTAAGTATTCCATTTTCAAATGTTAACGGGCTATTGGGTCACAGTGTACTTCGGCCTTATCTTTTAATGATCATACTAGCTGTTTTATTTGCTCTCATTTCTTATTTCCTTTTATTCTTTTTTCATTGGGAATATTTTCCCATATGACTTCAATTATTTTTATTTGTCTACTTCGATTCAGTTTCTTTCTTTCCGCAATTCTATATTTTCTTTAGTGTTATTGCAATATTTATTAACGTTTCCCTTTTTATTTCGATTAATCTTCATCTCCGTTATTTTGTTCACGATGTGAGAAGAATTTACGTTTTAAATTTTTTTATGGCGACTACTACCAAGAAAAATACATCTTGTAACGACAAATACATTTTAAACACCAGTGAAGAGCCAATATAAATAGAATATTTCGTCCTTTGCTTTTTTCCCATAGCTCAGTATTTCTAAACGATGAAGTATTACGATTGATAAAATATTTAAAATTACATGGACAACAATGTCAAATAAAAAATTAAAAGGAAATAAATCTTAGAGCAAATAAAAAATTAATACGATAGTTAAAATGATGCGGCAAAGGACTAGAAATGAACAACAATAATTGTACTTAAATTAACTGATTTAATAAAAATAATGGTAACAGTAGTTTCAGTAAAGATGTAAAAAAAGGTAGACTGCATTAAAACCCACAACCTTCGGCATACCAGACAAATAGCTTAGCCAGTAGCTTACGACGCCGTTTCGTAGTATCACATTTCCAAGGTTTCAGTAGATCATAAGAAATTTTGCAATTTTTGTCAGCTACTCGCACACGAGGGCCGAACAGTTTAATTCTTGCAGGTTGTGATACGTAGAACGATAACCTACGTAACCCATTTCATTACAAGTTATTGTGCTCATTGCTAGGCGTTGTGACCCCGTGAACCAAGCATCTCTATCCGGAACCATTACCAAGTTTTCTTAGAGACTGCTGAAAGAGGAGAACAGAGAGCTTAGTGATTTGATCCATCTACCTACTAGCTGGTCTTTCCCTTGATCTCTTGCCCTCGATCTTCTTCTCAAGGTTTCCTCCATCTGTTCTCACAATAGGGCCAAATTACTGGAGATTTTTTTGCCTGAGACGAGAAGGAATGTGGCTGGAGATACTGAGTCACTCCGTGGTGGACACATTTGTCCTTTCTGGCCATTTTATGCGCAGCACCCCGCGCCAGCGCCGTTTGTCTCTGGCCTTAAGGGTCCATGTTTCGCAACCATAAAAGAAGGCGGAAAATACGAATGTTTCAACAAGCCGGACACTTGTGGTGTTCGTTATTGCTCTGTTCTGCCAGATATTGATGAGTTTCTTCATAGCCACTCTCCCTAGCCTAATCCGTCTTCTTATCTCATCTTCACAGCTGTCCGTGTCGCAGATGGTTGACCCAAGATAGGTGAAAGAATGCATGACTTCCAGCTTCATTAATCGACCTGTGAGTTGAACCTGTGCTCCTCGGCCAACTATCACAAGTCTGGCTTTAATGGGGTTAGGGTCCAATCTATTTGATAGACTAATAACCTTTCCTTTCGTTAGTAGCTCAGAAAGTTCATCTTCGCTGCTGGCTAAAAGCACGGTTCTGCTGGCAAATCGGGGGTCGTTAATGGTTCAACTATCAATTGAATCGCCTTTACTGCAGCCATCATGAGCGTTCCTAATGTCATGTTCTGCATAGATGTTGTGCGATGGGTGTAGAACACAACCCTGTCCGACATCTTTTGATACACTGAAGAAATCAGATGTGCCAGCGCTTATCTTCATAGCTGCGAGGTGATTATTGTCGATAATTCTGATCAGTACTGTCAGGTGCGGTGCGACACCAAACTCTGCAAGCGCCTGCTACGACTTTTCTCAGGCAACACAGCCAAAGGTTTTCCAATAGTCACGGAAGCAGATGAGGACAGGAACACAGAACTTTCACTATGTTGTCCTATGTTCAGAATCTGTTCACGAGTTCCGTCTGACATCACGGTATAGGTATTTTCGAAAAGTCGATCCCAAATCTGGGGACTTTCCCTTGTAACTGACGAAATGAAGCGAAATACCAGCCACTGTTTTTAAGACAGCGATTGAATATGTCATTGACATCCTTATGGCGCTCGACAGCCCGACGGATAGTTTTCAATGCCGACAACCTTTAGTGCCGTGAAGTGACAACGCTTTTACCGTTTTTTTCTCTAAATGAGCTGTGTTGACAGTCTGTCCAGTATATACAATCTGCATCGTCCACTTAAAATTTCGAGATACAGCGTGCGCTAATAAAATGTGCTGAGAATGCAGTTCAGTTTTTCCTCCAGCACACATGTGGCTGTACGAGGTAAATTCTGTGATCTGAAGAGTACTGAGAAAGCGATTTCGATCAAGAAACAACAAACCAAGCAACTCGTGAATGTGATACAAAACGTTTCATGATCATTGTAGCATCTCCAAATACCTGTAGAGATTTCTGGCTTCTTAACGGAAGCACAGACTTCACAGACACAGAGTAATTGCCCACACTATAAATTTCAAGGTCTGAACGGTGATGGACAAGCATAATCACACGGCGTAACGTACACTCCAGGGCGAAGGTCAAGAACGCCACTGGATCGTGCGCTGACTTGGCACCCGACCTGAAACAGGATCTTTGCCAGATGAGCTTCTATTTTCATCTCTTGCCGTAGATTCTTGCAAAGGTTCAACGAACGCTAACGAATAAGACTGGATTCAGCACGCTTTTCATCACATTTGGTTATTGTAAAATTTATTCTCAAATAATTATTTAACATGCTGTCATAGTTCCGACGTATTGTAAAAGAGCTTTCCACTTATTATCGCCTCATATGTCTATTGTACGAAGTATTCCTTGAAGAAGAAAAAAAATTTAAAGTTTATTTCTTCTTTGTCACTTTCTAAGGAGCACCAGCGACTGAGGCGAAGGTGGAGGATATATGTGAAGGAATCACACAGGTTTTCACCTGTAGCCTTCCAGCTGAATCTATATTAGATTAGTTAGCAGTCTAATATCTTCATCATCAATTCATTTTCATTTCTCCTTAGAGGGCAGCAGACAGGATATTTTTAGGTTTGTATTTGGATTTCTGCGAGGATCCAAAGTAGCAGCAGTTGATTACGTGCAGGTTGTCAGGAGACAAACACGCAAAGACACAGAAGTGCAGCATAACGCACAGGTCAGCTCGTTATATGAAGATGACTAACTTTAGTAAGCAGACCATTTGTTCATTGGGAACATCCAATATTTGAAGCCATTTTGACTATTTTTCGACCTTGACTATCTCAAGAAATATTAGGCTGTCCGATGCTTTGAGTGGGCGAACTCTACAAGTGTCTGAATAAGATATCAGTTACCATACCGAACAGCCAAAGCTAGTTTCATTTCTACAAAGCATAGCGATAATAACGTCAAGGGAAATAATTTAACACATCAAAATATTCTCAACTACTCTTCCATTTATAACTAATCACAATTCAATCGACTCTGCTCGAGACGGTAACAAGGCATAGAGACCGCATTTATTGAGAATCTGATCGAACTGTCGGACGCTGGGACTATTTCCAAAAACTCATGTTCGGCATTATATCTCTGGTACATTTATTGACGGACACATACATATGCAATATATCACTTCAAACAATTAAGCTACGAAAAAAAATTGAAATAGCAATGAAGGGAACTGTATTGACGAAATAAATATAACAAAATCTGGAGAACAACAGCCACCAATAGTGTTAACAAAAAGATGATAAATACACGCAGAGGCGATGCTAATGAATGGAACGTAATGCAGTGGTTACTACACCCACATATCTTCCCAAAAACAGACTGTATACGGAATCACAATTGCAGAGGGTGTTAATAATATCAATTTTTAAAAAAATACACTAGAAAGTTATAAATACTACGTAAAATATATAGTAAAATCGCTCACACAAAGCAGTAGAGTATCTTTGATTTAATTTCTTTAGAAGTTCTAGAGGACTTGAGAAGCCACAGACTAAATACTGCAACAGTTAATTCAGGACAGAAAAGAGTATGCCTCGAAAATAATGACGCAGCTACTGCGGAAAAAATGGCTGTAAATTCATTTGGTGGAATAACATTTAACAACACCGTTTCCAGGCACCTATTTCAAATTGTGAACAATAGTGCAACAATGTAGAAACTGAAGCAGTTGAGGGTGCAATACACTACAATCCATTAAAGCAATGAGAATGCAAGACAAGCATTTTGTAGCTACCATTTTCAGTACACACTGAATCGGTCTGAACAGGCCTCAGTAGACCCAAAGGTGTCGACCGACCGCCGTGCCATCCACCACCAACAAGCGTCACTGGATGCAGATAAGGAGAGGCGTGCGGTCAGCACCCATTCTTCCGGCCATTGTCAGTTTACATGACCGGAACTGCTATTTGTCCATCAAGTAGCTCCTGAATTGGTCTCACAAGGGCTGAGTGCACCCCGCTTGCCAACAGCGCTAGGCAGACCTTGGTGGTCACCCATTCAAGTGCTAACTAAACCTGACAGCGCTTAACTCCATTGATCTGATGGTAGCCGGTGTTATCACTGCGGCAAGGCCGTTGGCTGTTCAATATACACTAGCCGGCAAAAAAATTAATTAATTAATTAATGTTTTCTGTACCGCAGTTCCGCTGTGTGGTCTGCACACGCTCTCGCTATTGGCACATTTACCTGTGAGCTGTGTCTGTGTTATCTGACGACCTACTCTGATAATTTCATTACCCCGGTTCAGATGAGTCAGGTCGATTGCCGCAAGCATTCCTCCACTTCGAGCTCTGTCACGCATGTTGAGGTTAGCACCTTCGTTTTCTTCGTTAAGAGGACGGACAACCCAACGCTGCAGTTATTCATGTCGAAATCATCACCATACACAGCTTATTCTTCTATGGATTTCAGTTGGAGACACATTTTCTGCGGTTAGAAACTCGATTACAGCACAGTGTTTCTCAAGAAACGACATAGTTACTTTACACATTAACATGTTACACGCAACATTCGGAGCCCTTTAGCAGCTGATGGTTGCAATTACCGCCAGCGAGTACTATGGGTGACATGTGATACCTCGACAGATATTGAGAACAGAATAAAAAAATTTGGTAGCATTACTTTTCAGCACGCCCTAATGTATGGAAGAGATAGCTATTGTAATAGAAGGTGAACTAGCTAACAAAAAGAGAATGGCACCGTCGAAACCGTTAGCAACGTCCAAACTACCACTGGGGTATTAAAACGCAAAAGATCAACAGCAAAATGTATAATAATAATCGAAGCAGAAGAAATGAATTAAAATTTGTGCCGCGGCCGGGACTCGAGCCTGGATCTTCTTGCTTGCTATGCATAAATGCTAACCATTATACCCCCGCAGTACTATGGTCAACATTGTTGCACAAACTATCCAACATGACTGCTCTCCTCAATACAAACTTCAATTCATATCTTCCGCTTATTTTCCCTTACATTGTCACTACTACCAGGGCTCTCCGAGATTGGAATAGCACACCAGCGTTGGACGTAATGGGAAAGTCCTGTACCATAGGAGATCTTACAGATCTTATAATTAAATGTATGTCTGAACGTTACAACACGGATACTGTCGAAAGGTGTAGTTTCTTAGATTACATAGCAAACATAACGTAAAAGAAGAAGCAAACGAGGGGCAGGTGCATAGCCAATCATCAGAAAGTAAGACACGTTGGCTACAACATGTACAAAGGATACAGGAATAAAAAGTGCCCAATACATCAAAAAACGTGCGACCAATTAGGAAGAGCAATGCGTAGTTTCAACCGGAATAGACTGGAAGCCTGATTTAGAGTGGAAGATCATGATGACTTTTTAAGACACATAAATGCGATATTTTTTGGTAACGATTTGAAACTTTTCGTCCCATTAAAAGATTTACTGAATCGCGTGCGCTGCGAGAGGTGTGAATAATTGTGTTGAGAGTACACTCAAGATGGTCTATACAATACTAGTCAACGGGTTTTGTACCACGTATCACTCAAGGCAGTGTACGCATATTATACAGCAACAAGATGGTTATGTCGCGGAATGAAGAAGTCCGTTCTCTTGCCATAGCACCGGAAGAGTCAGGGAAATAGCCGTGGCGCAGACACGCGATCCAGCAACGCTTATTAAGATGCATCGGACTTCGAAGCAGGGACAGCTCTTATCGCGTCGCGGCTATCGACGTTACGTTGTAAATTACTGCCCGAAATAGCTGAGTTTATATTCAATATTCTAATGCGTCATGCTCAGAAAGTAAGATATTTATGAGTCCGATCAGCTGCGCGCGATAAGGAACATCTGTCCGGAAAGTACCAGGACTCACTTGTCCAGTCGGATGCTAAGAACTCCGATCGTAGTGCCGAGATTTTGGAAGAGTAAGGTTGGAGGGCTGGTGGTCAAGACGGAGACAGTATCCCTAAACCCACACACATAACGCACATCAGCGTCAGAAACGTGAACAAAGTTACTTGGTGTTATAATAGACTAGTGAACTAGAAATTGAACAGCTAACAATCACTTCGTTACGATATGAAAGCTTCGAGTTATACACAAAGGATTCAAACAAGACTTCTACAGCGTTAAAATCGTATGGAAATTTATTCAAATAACCCGCAGAGCCTGCTCTGTTGTCGCTTGAAAGCGAAAGGCATCTATTTTTCCACGAAACAGTCATTTTGGGGCAACGTGACTAGCATTTGTGATGCGCCCGTCCCGGCATCTCACCCAGAGCTAGTTCCCTCCCAAACTCTACCGATAACACTGTGTACCACTTCGGTTACAGAGCCGCTAACGAAATTCCAACGAAAAATTGAGGAATGAGAAATATCGTACATGACCACACAATTGTCTTACATCCGTCTCTATATTCCACAAGCCACTTTAATGTATGTGACGGAGAGTGCATCGCAAACTACTGGCACCATACTACAGGCACCACCTCCTTTTACTCCTCCAGTAGTGCATGATGCGGGCAATGAACGACGATTTAGAGAACTCAGGGTTATGAAATTCAATTTTTTTCCGCTTACAGTGCCGAAAAACTTCCCGTGTATAAGTACTACGGATGATTTTAAGTTGTTTTCATACAGATGAAAATTGGAAATTTTAGCTAGATTAGTGCTGTTTCGACTTGTGAACTGTGGTGGTGTTTTGTACGAGCCGAAATTAGAACTGTGACGTTCTGCTTATCGGGAGGGAGTTGAGCAAGGAATGCTCCTTTTCTCTCTATTTCCTCACACTCCCGTTAAAAGACGCTCAAGTAATAGCTGATTCCAGTCCATACGAGACCAATCGCTTTAGGGACCTAATGTTAAATCCCAAATCACTGGCAACGGTTTATTACATTTAAATGTTAATAATTAGCCCTTTGTTTCGATATGACTGCGTTCTAGTTTGATTCCTTCAGTGAGCGAAGTCAGGGGTCCAGTTTTCTCGCAGTTGTTGTAAGTTCCATGGCATACATAGTATTTTCTACTTGTAATTATTTCCCCACATTAAAATAAAACTGTTCAGTAAACTGAACTTCAATAAATTCAGCAAGTATATTGCAATTCTTTCACCAAAACATATTATGTCTACTAATGAGAACGGAGAAAACTGCTGTAATACGTTTCAGCTATATTCTTCAAGAAAACATTAAACATAACGTAATGCGCCTCGTACTTTAACACAAGATAAATCTCCATACTTGTGTTTTTGTCTGGGCGTTAAGCTGTTTATGTCATAGATTCTGTTACCATCAAGCATAATTTATAATGGGAGTAAAATTAACATACTAATTGTCTTCATAGGCGAACGATTTTATAATTAAGTTGCACTTCCATACATCTGGCATTGTTAATTACAGTATCCTTTACCACCGCCGAAGGTAATAGCTGAACAAATGGATCTTCGCACAACTACTGCATATTCGTTAAACGTTACATCCGACAGTGCCGGCCGGTGTGGCCGTCCGGTTCTAGGCGCTTCAGTCTGGAACCGCGTGACCGCTACGGTCGCAGGTTCGAATCCTGCCTCGCGCATGGGTATGTGTGATGTCCTTAGGTTAGTTAGGTTTAAGTAGTTCTAAGTTCTAGGGGACTGATGACCATAGATGTTAAGTCCCATAGTGCTCAGAGCCATTTTTTGAGATCCGAAAGCATCGGTTACCGTAATTAATCAACAACCTACCACATTCATACCAACATTTATGTCAGCTAAAGCGTAGATGTTTAGTTGGAAATCAGTACGACTGTCCGTAGTGTACCCACAGACGGAGCTGTGAACTTTCTTCGTGGCCACACATTGTACCACGTCATACACTCTATCAGGGACGGACAAACTCACCAAAAATTCAGTTATTCAACGACTGTCCTGACACACATACGATATTTACCAACCCAAAATGTTGATGGAAACAGGAGACTACTCTTTCAGCGAGTCAAATATTGCTGTTACGGGCTTAGCGTTTCAAGCTCGGTATACGGTTCCTATTCCGCCTACAGCACACCAGCTGACTTTACTTCTACTGATCGCGGTCGCCGCCCTTACCAATTTCGTCTTGAACGACTGAAGCTCAGCGAGGCGTGTACCATTCCGGAAGCGAATAAACAACATCTGTTGAGCACTTGGACAGAATAATCTACACTACTGGACATTAAAATTGCTATACCACGAAGATGACGTGCTACAGACGCGAAATTTAACCGACAGGAAGAAGATGCTGTGATGTGCAAATGATTAGCTTTTCAGAGCATTCACACAAGGTTGGCGCCGGTGGCGACACCTACAACGTGCTGACACGAGGAAATTTTCCAACCGATTTCTCACACACAAACAGCAGTTGATCGGCGTTGCCTGGTGAAACGTTGTTCTGATGCCTCGTGTAAGGAGGAGAAATGCGTACCATCACGTTTCCGACTTCGCTAAAGGTTGGATTGTAACCCATCGGGATTGCGGTTTATCGTATCGCGACATTGCTGCTCGCGTTGGTCGAGATCCAATGACTGTTAGCAGAACATGGAAACGATGGGTTCAGGAGGGTAATACGGAACGTCGTGCTGCATCCCAACGGCCTCGTATCACTAGCAGTCGGGATGACAGGCATCTTATCCGCGTGGCTGTAACGGATCGTGCAGCCACGTCTCGATCACTGAGTTAACAGTTGGGGACGTTTACAAGACAACAACCATCTCCACGAACAGTTCGACGACGTTTGCACCAGCATGGACTATCAGCTCGGAGACCATGGCTACGGTTACTCTTGACGCTGCATCACAGACAAGAGCGCCTGCGATGATGTACTCAACGACGAACCTGGGTGCACGATTGGCAAAACGTCATTTTTTCGGACGAATCCAGGTTCTGTTTACAGCATCATGATGGTCGCATCCGTGTTTGGCGACATCGCGGTGAACGCACATTGGAAGAGTGTATTCGTCATCGCCATACTTTTGTGTATCACCCGGCGTGATGGTATGGGCTGCCATTTGTTACACGTCTCGTTCACCTCTTATTCGCATTGTCGGCACTTTGAACAGTGGACGTTACATTTCAGATGTGTTACGACCCGTGGTTCTACCCTTCATTCGATCCCTGCGAAACCCTACATTTCATCAGGATAATGCACGACAGCATGTTGCAGGTCCTGTACAGGCCTTTCTGGTTACAGAAAATGTTCGACCGCTGCCCTGGCCATCACATTCTCCAGATCTCTCACCAATTGAAAACGTCTGGTCAATGGTGGTCGTGCAACAGGCTCATCACAATACGTCAGTTACTACTTTTGATGAACTGTGGTATCGTGTTGAAGCTGCATGGACAGCTGTACCTACACACGCCATCCAAGCTCTGTTTGACTCAATGTCCAGGCGTATCAAGGCCGTTAGTGTTCTGGGTACTGATTTCTCAGGATCTATGTACCCAAATTGCGTGAAAATGTAATCACATGTCACTTCTAGTATAATATATTTGTCCAATGAATACCCTTTATCATCTGCATTTCTTCTTGGTGTAGTAATTTTTATGGCCAGTAGTGTATTAGCATCAGATATGTACATATTGCAGCAAGATACCCCGAAAAATGGTAAATAATTAGCGCTCTAACAAATAAAATCTCAGACATACTCTTGATGGAATGCAAGGAAAGGTGTCGCCCTAAACGTACCATGGATCTCGTGTACAGAACAGGGAAGAGGACCCCACAGTGAATGCGAGTAATGCGAAAGTGTACGGTACTGAAGGCGATGTGATCTGTGACGTTATTCCGCATTAGGTTCATGGTTAAGTGTCGATATCGTCGACAACACTCACACTTGAAAGCTCCCTAAACCGCTAACAAAGCAAGTGCCGTTTCCATATCCGGCGTACGACAAACAGCTGTAGGTAACTATAAATGTGTGTTATGCTTTAATAACAGTGGCCACAGCGATTTTTCTGCGCAAAATTCAGTTGTAACTTTACAGTGTAGCATAAAGTTCCATAGTAAGTACTAACAACAGCCTTGTAATGTTACGTGCGCTCGGGGATGAGCTAAGTAAACACGGATCGTGTGTCGGCGTCTCTTCCGTTGCGGCAATCTATCAAGGGGAGTCGGCTTGCTTTGACAGCGCAGCTAGGAAAGAGCGCCGCCAATTGAGAGAATCCGCTTCTTGGAAGAGCCGCGGCAATTAGACACATCCCTCGCAGCCGAGCCGTCATGACACCCGCGGTCTTCCCAGGAGCCCTGCTTCCGGCCCGTGGCTCCTCACGTTAGCGCCGGCACCGAGCAGAAGCTGTGCTCTCCACTTCCAGAGTCAGGAGAACAACCACTGTGCACCGAAGTCTCCACTGTGTTTTAGTAGACAGCATCGGCTAACGACGCGCAGGTCTCGTGTTCGTCCCTCAACATGACTATGTTCAGGATTAAATATGTGGACATGAAGAATAACGATGCTAAATGTGAATAAAGTGTGCTTCATCTAAAAATCTTTAAGAGTTTTCACACAAAAAAATTCACAGCCAATACTTTTCACCATGTCCTAGTACTTCTACATATGCAGAGGGGTTTATTGCCGATGGCAGCGGATGTGGTTTTGTAGGGACAAAATAAGAAATGTGTTCCTTTGACAATACACTCTAAGACGAGAAAAATGCACTGTGAAGGAATTTTTCGAATGGGTCGGAAATTGGTAGATGTGATGAACATGTACAGACAAACAAATGATCACAGTTTCAGAAACAATGGATGATTTATTCAAGAGACAGAGCTTCACAAACTGAGCAAGTCAATAAAGCGTTGTTCCACCTCTGACAAGCAGTTGTTCGGTTTGAGATTCATTGACAAAGTTGTTGGATGTGCTCCTGAGGGATATCATGTCTCGTTCTGTCCAATTTATGCGTTAGGTAGTCCCTGTCCGTAATGCTTCAAACGTTCTCAGTTTGGGAGACATCCGGCGACCTTGCTCGACAAGATGGGGTTTGGGAAGCGCGAAGACAAGCAGCAGAAACTCTCGCCGTGTGCGACCAGGGAATTATCTCGCTGAAATGTAAGCCCAGGATGGCTTGCCATGAAGGGCAACGTAACGGGACGTAGAATATCGTCGACGTAGCGCTGTGCTTTAAGGTTGCCGGGGATGACAGTGAAAGGCGTCCTGCCCTGAAAAGAAATGTTACCCCAGACTGTTATTGCTGGTTGTCGGGCCGCTAGGCGGGGGCTGGTCAAGTTGGTATCAAGTTGGTGTCTGCAGAAACGTCTTTCATCTAGACTCTCATTGACTATAGTAGAGTTGTCTTCAGTGATGAGGTCCGCTTCAAATTGAGCTCTGATAACCAGCGAAGACTTAATGGTGGTGGGATGCCAGCCTGACTGTAGGCCTTAAGACGGGATCTAATCATCATTATCTGGTATGTCTGAAGAAAGTTATGTACTCTTCGTCGACGAATTAAGCCTATTATCAAGGATAAAGGCGATATTAAGCGGTATTAGCGTGTTTTTCCCGAGGTGACTAATTTTTGGCTCTGTTTTGCTTGTACACTGGCGTCCAAAACTAAAGCAACAAATCGCAATTTCCCTGTCCTGTGTCTGATTCAAATATAATCATACAAACTGTCAACCAGATGTCCGTACGGTCCCGTACTGTACGGAAATTGGCATTCCGGTCTACGGACAATCATTCTAACGATGACGTCAGGGCACCTATGAAACGAGGTGAGTACAGAGTCACAAATGGTTAAAATGGCTCTGAGCACTATGGGACTCAATATCTGAGGTCATCAGTCCCTTAGAACTACTTAAAACTAACTAACCTAAGGACATCACACACATCCATGCCCGAGGCAGGATTCGAACCTGGGACCGTAGCGGTCGTGCGGTTCCGGACTGAAGCGCCTAGAACCGCTCGGCCACTCTGGCCGGCTACAGAGTCACAGATCGTGCAGTATGGCACACAAAAGGCGCCTGCCAGTCTCTCTGCAGAGGGTCATAGAAAGAAAGAAGCCTCACAGTCGTAAACTTATACGGCCCGATGCCTTAATGTGAATCATCCTGTTGTTTCTCGGACGTGGCGACAATTTATAGAGACCGAAACTGTATCCCGATGACCAGGGCAGGGCTGACGACGTGTAACTTCAGAAGGGAGGACCGTCATTTGCTGTAAGGACACGACAATGCCGTTTAAGTATTGCACGGCAAGTGAGATGTGAGCTCGCAGCATCCACTGCACGTGTTGTATCGAGGCAAACGGTGTGCAGAAGGCTTCGGCAGAGTGGCCTTTATTGTCGTAGACCTGCTGTATGTCTACCTCTCATGCGTCTTCAAAGAAGGCAACGTCTAGAGTAGAGTCATTAACATGCCATCTGGACGCTCGAACAGTGGGTCAATGTTGTTTTGACAGATGAGTCCAGATTTAGTCTGGGAAGTGATTCTCGATGGATTAGCATCTGGAGGGAACGTGGAACACGATTTCGGGACCCAAACATTGTGGAAACAGACCGATATCGGGGAGGATTCCTACTGGTGTGGGCAGGGATTACGTTTACCACACAAACCCCTCTTCATGAAAATGTACGGGTGAATACGTAAGATTTAACTGCTGTCAGGTATCGCGACGAGATCTTAGTACATCATTTGCTTTGCTGCAATGTGCCATGGGCCTAGACTTCGTATTGGTGGACGATAATGCTCGACCTTACAGAGAACGGGTGATTGATGTTTTGTTGGAAACGGAAGGTATTGCTCGCATGAGGTGGCCTGCTCGCTCTCCCGACTTAATCCCATAGATCATGTCTGGAATGCACAGGGGAGACAACTTGGATCACGTCAACATCCACCAACCACTCTCTAAGGCTGCGGGCAGCTCTACAGCAAGAATGGGCGTTATTGCCCCAACATGAGACTGACGACATCATTCGCAGCATGTCTCGTCGCCGTCACGCCTGTATTGCTGCCAGAGGTGGTCACACCCCACACTGAGAACATTAACCAACTGTCGGAACGTGTGTACAAGTCCGTTCAGTTGAAAAAAAAGGATGAACATTTTTGAAACTTCCTGGCAGATTAAAACGGTGTGCCGGACCGAGACTCTAGCTTTGGACCTTTGCCTTTCGCGGGCAAGTGCTGTACCAAAGTTTGGAAGGTAGGAGACGAGATACTGGCAGAAGTAAAGCTGTGAGAAAGGAGCGTGAGTCGTGCTTGGGTAGCTCAGTTGGTGTAGGTGCATCATGGTCTTGCGGTAGCGTTCTTTCGGTCAGAGGGTTACGTGTCCACTGTACTAAAAAAAACGGAGTTAAACGATCAACAGCGAACTTAAACGGATGTCTTACGACGTTCGCCCTGAGCAGATGCAACGAACAGAAGCAAACAAAGTGATATTAAAAAAAAAAAAAAAGTTGGTAGACCACTTGACCGCGAATGGCAAAGGTCCCGAGTTCGAGTCTCGGTCCGGCACACGCTTTTAATCTGCCAGGAAGTTTCATATCAGCACACACTCCGCTGCAGAGTGAAAATCTCATTCTGTAGAACATTTTTGTCAATCGTTATGCATGTTGCAGCTGTTTACATTGTTTCTACTTTACTACCACCTGTTTGTACTATTTTATGGCAAAATAAACAAGCGTAAACTGTTGATTTTTCAGCCGCCAACTGTAAGTCCTCCATCCCAGTCATCCCGTGCGCCCCTTATAACATTACCCGTGTAGATGTTACAGAGCTAAGATCACAATATACAATATTTCCTAACTGCATTTGTCATAGAAAAATAAAATAAAATGTCGAGAATATTCCCCTTCAGCATCCACCTCTATAGTTGGAGTGTGACCGTTATAAAGAAATTTAATATTGATAATAAGTGTCTCGGAAACCCAACGCATGATCACATGTGCAGTGTTACGTAGCTTTATGCTTAATTACAGACTTACTATTTTATCAGTTGATTTGTTTTCACCACGTAACGCCCGCTGTTTACGTCTTCGTTGCTGAGTGATGTATCACTTATAGTTCTGACGCCGCAACTCTTCCTTTCCTAAATCTTTACTACTTTTTATCTATATAAATAATGAACTATTGGTTTTGCCGTGTAACAACTTTTTAATAACTGAGGAAGTATTACAGGCATCGGGTCCCACCTAATGTCAGCCGCCTATACGTTTTAGGTGAACCTTTCAAGACTCGATCGATCTGTTTACAAAGGGAAAGCAGAATATCTCTTCGTTTGTCGTTGTCCAGCAACGACCTAGGAAGCTCGACGTCCTCGCGGCCCAGGCTCTTCCATGGCTCGCGGTAGTTTGCAGCATTCGTCTTATTCCTTGCCCACTTGCCGCTACGTCGAACTTTCGTGGTGATCGTTGGGCAACGTCTTCCACGTTATCTGCAACATAAATAACCTTTCTTCCCACAGTATTTCTCAAAACCCAAGAACAAACTGAAAGAACATAATAATAGTAACTGTTCTTACAATTATTCGTGTAAGTCTTGGTCGATTTAATAAGGGGCGGGACAGGCCTAAGCCTTGTGAAACTACACATGCTACAATTGTCCTACATTTCACTGTTCAGGGCTTTTTTAGGACCTAGAAAGTAAGTGAAGGGAGAGGCACAAAGCTCAATACATTTTTCAGTTTTGCGTTAAAGGTACATTAATACAGAACCGATTTTTACGAAGAGTGCTTCACGACGCAGCAGTTCAGTTTTCCGGGCACTTAAACACGTGTCGGCAGGCGTGTAGGAGGCGCGGCGACGCACGGCAGGAACGCAGGCGCGTGAGGCGCGGAGCCCACGCGGGAGACGGACGGCGCGTCACGGCCAGCCAACACCTGCTGTCATGTCGGCCACGCCCCCCGCGCTGTCGCTGTCATAACGCCCTCTCCGTCTCTCCCCGGCCTTGTTCATCGCCGCTCGCGTTTCGTGTCGCACACCCAATAGCCCCACCACCCTTCTCAACACACCTGCCACTATCATCACTGTACTTGTAGAGTAAGGTTTGCTCAAATCGTAACAATTAAAGAATTACTGCGCATGGCAGGACAGTTTAAATAAGTAGTTTGTTTTGTGGCCACTGAAACTATTTTTAACGTATCAACCAGCTTTCCCACAAATACAAAAATCTTTTCTCAAAATGAGTTTTCAGCCTTTTTTTAAAATCTATATCATCAGTACGTATAAGGTGCTAGGTGCTAATCCGTATACCCTATACCCCAAGTCATACTCAGGATAAGAAATCAGTGACGACATAATAATTCACAAACTAGAAACGTAACATTATTTCCATAGTAATACGTAATGAAAGTACACACATGAAACAAAACATAAATTCTTAACAAATTTAATTGCTTAAATTGGCATATCAAAGATCAGTTGGTTTCCAAACAGGTATCACAAAATATTTCTAAATTTTACATCTGAACTGCCTCTAACTTTTTGGCGTATGTGTTATGTCCATCTAGTGAATGCAAAATTTGATTCAGGTCTCTTTCTTCTACTTTTGTAAATTTATCCAAATGTTTTAGCCATCGGACAAACAGATCTGATTCATCCATCCATTTGTCCAGCATCCAAATGCTGTGTCAGATGGAGCTCTCCATTTAAGACCACTGATTCTGCTCCTCCTAAATATTAATTTCAGAGGTATTAATTCGCCTGCTGCATCCATTGCACATACACATCTCGTTATAAGACCCCTTTCTCCGCTTGTGATTGCCCCCACTCGGTATTTTCGGTGCACTCTTACCACCGAGCAACACTAAAATCACATGCTAAGCCGAATATTCACTACCACGTGCTTGTGAAATTGAACAATTCATTCTCGAAGAGCTACGCCTTGGCCCACAACAAGTGATAGATATTCATTTCTCTAACGCCGGCAGCATCGCTTACACTGAAATGACGATGCAGGAAGCATTCGCTACTGTATTGCGACAGCGCACACATGGACTAAAATTCAGACACTCGACGGAGCTCTTTTTTAAGCTGCCCAAGACGTGGTCGTTGAACCCTTCAGATCAGATGTGTTGGCCACATCGCAGAAGAATGATAGACGTTCAGGATATACCATGTGTTGAATGGTCTCCGACAGATCAAGATCAAACTGCCCAAATACGTACCATCCTATCTGCTGACCGTTGGTGTGCGAGCCATCATCATGGCAAACTGCAAGCATGGGCTGGATGTGGAACAGGAAGGCCATATTAGGTCCGATTGTAGCCGTTTTCAGTTCCAAAGGCGATGGTCACTTCTCTAATAGACACATACACCTTGGATGTGTACAACCCAAGTGCATCACTTCACTACGCTCCTATTTCCCTTGGGACCTTTTCCCACTAGAACTACCCCTCAGGAACTACAGTGTGGATGAGACTTCACCAGCACCTGGGAGAGGGGGGGGGGGAGAAGAGTGTCCTTTCCACCACCTGCAATCCTGCCTGAGAGGCAGATACCACCTTGGTAGCTTCACCAACCCTAGCCCTAGATGAGCATGACAGTCGCCAGTCATCAGTTTCTATCTCCTAGGCTGACAATGTCGACGATGGAGCAGATCAGAATGCTGGCCCATCCATCAGAGGATGCCCCACAGTGGTGCCTGACCGAGCTTCCACCCAGTGATAGCAGCCACAGTGGCTGAGCCATATGTGTGATGACAACTGGACATCTCCCCAGGACCCCTGTGCCAACAGGGGGAGCACAACCACTGCACTATCGCATCACAACGATGGATCTAGCCACCATTTAATCTCCACATAAACTCTCAATGTTCAGAAACACTGTTTATGCTGTTGATGTCAACAAAGCCTCCTCCAAGAAGTGGTCGTTGCTGATTTCTACATTCCCACCATCTACACAGCCCACAGCTCCCATTCCTTTGAAAACAGTAGTGGAGTGACCATCCTCCTCCAGGCAGTGCTCTCTGCTGAAGATGGAGTGTACCTTTCTAATGTTGTTCAGTATCCACATCCTAAATCTATATGCACTGTCCATCCGACTCCATGAACGACACACCTTCTTTGCTGACGAGGTAATGCCGCTTTCTGAATGTCCTTTGCATGATATGGTCCTCAGTGGAGACATCAACCCCACACAAGGGTCTATTGATCAACTCCCACAACATTTCCCATGTCGTTCTTGACCAACTTCAGCTTACTGATATATGGATGAAGGTTTGTGACAACCATGCAGGTTTCACATATTATATGGTATACTCATCCAGTCGCCTCGACGGTATCTGCCTCACACATTGCCTTGCTGGTGACCCTTGACATGCCAAAATTTGGTTCTGGCTTTCTCTGACCATGGGACCTACATCTACAATGTTGCCCTTGCCAGCCAACTGATGTTGCACAGTTGTGACGAGTAAAACATTGCAGCCGGCCGTGGTGGCCGAGCGGTTCTAGGTGCTACGGTCTGGAACCGTGCTACCGCTACGGTCGCAGGTTCGAATCCTGCCTCAGGCATGGATGTGTGTGCTGTCCTTAGGTTAGTAATTCTGAGTTCTAGGGGACTGATGACCTCAGAAGTTAAGTCTCATAGTGCTCAGAGCGATTTGAACCATTTGAACCAAACATTCCACACCTGACAGTCACTCAATGCCTACAGGTCATTGAGAATGCTTGGGCCTGCTGTCAACGATGTCACCCAAGCTACAGGTACACACTATCTTGATGGCCATACTGTGCAAAATTGGCTCTGTGTACAGCATTGCTAAGATGTGCCAAATACATCATGTCTGCCCTTTGATGGCATTCTCCCTTGCTGATCCCTGAGTGTTCAGTGTGGAGTGGACAGCATAGACGCCCACCGATTCTCATGTGGTCCGTCATCTGTCCTCTGAAGTCTTGCACAGCCTATCGTGGCTTCCCTTACATGGCAGACACCTTCTCAGATCGCTTTCCATACGCTTTTAATCCCGGGCGTAATTCATTACCCTGCAACGAAAACTGACTGAGTGAATTGGATACACAGCTCTACGGTCCGCTACCTTTTCGGCCCCGACGACAAATGAAAACTAGGTTGTTGGACGTGCCTTAATGACCGACACTGTGCAATTGTTTGCAGTCCCAGATGCAAGCAGTTCTTTTCAAACTTTCTATGGAGCGCCTTTCATGATCCACCTTTCAGCTGGAACTTCCAAGCCACATGATGTTGATGCTTATTTTCCCGACATGATACACTGAATGAACTACAAACGGAATCTCCATACACCATTTCGAGAAGACACGTTTTGCGCGAGCGATTACTGGAATACCGGCACAAAAAAATAAAAATTAAAAATTAAAATAAATAAAAAATAAACCAAAAATTACAAAAATTATTTAAAAATAAAAAAGAAGACCCTAAACAATTCGTTTCATTTTTATCGCTCTCCTGTGAGTTTCGTCCCGCTGCTTCTTCCTTTCTCATCCTAATTTAGTGACAGTTTAGTTGTTCTGGGACAGGCGTGAATAGGCGGCAACGCATAAAGACGTGCAGTTCTTTTATTCTTAGGACACAAGTGGCGGTGATAGGTAGATCTTTTTGTATTTTCGTTTCCCTCTCCAGGGGAGATAAAAAAATCTAGATTCTTAAAAAAAAACATAAAAAATCGGTGGTCTGGGAAAAAAGTGGTCTCATGGATTGATGCTACTTTCTTAGTTGCTCGGTATTGGATTCGATTCTCGCTTCCGTCTCGTATAAAAAATATAAAGAAGCAAAAATGTTAAATAAAGTGGTCAGAGCATCTTCCTAGTGAGCGGGACAACTGGGTGCGAATCCCAATTTGGCACAAATTTTCAATTTTCCCCACTGATTTCAAACAATAATCCCTCGCGGCCATAGAAGAAGTAGAGAAGATCAAGGAAGTCCACCGTTTCGCTATGGGTTGGTTTAGTGCACGTGAAGACGTCGTGGTGATGATGCTCAGTCAATTCTAGAAGCACACGGTGCAAGGCACTGCGCGGTTCACTCTTAAAATTCTGGTACTGTACGTTCCTAGCCCATTCTCAGCTTACTAATCGTTCTTTCCGCAGACCATTGGTAACTGGAATAAGAAATAGGGGAAGTGACAGTGGTCTGCAAACTATTCTCCGATTCTGAGGCTGGCTCTATGCGTGATGTCCAAACGCCATCCATAAACTTAAAAAAATCGAAATGCTAACTAAGAAAATATTTATCCATGAATGACTCGATTCTCGTGAACTAATACACTACTGGCCATTAAAAATTGCTACACCAAGAAGAAATGCTGATGATAAACGGATATTCATTGGACAAATATATTATACTAGATCTGACATGCGATTACATTTTCACGCAATTTGGGTGCATAGATCCTGAGAAATCAGTACCCAGAAGAACCACCTCTGGTCGTAATAACGGCCTTGATACGCCTTGACATTGAGTCAAACAGAGCTTGGATGGCGTGTACATGTACAGCTGCCCATGCAGCTTCAACACGATACCACAGTTCATCAAGAGTAGTGACTGGCGTATTGTGATGATCCATTTTCTCGGCCACCATTGACCAGACGTTTTCAGTTGGTGAGACATCTGGAGAATGTGCTGGCCAGGGCAGCAGTCGAACATTTTCTGTATCCAGAAAGGCCCATACAGGACCTACAACATGCGGTCGTGCATTATCCTGCTGAAATGTAGGGTTTCGCAGGGTTCAAGTGAAGGGTAGAGCCACAGGTAGTAACACATCTGAAATGTAACGTCCACTGTTCAAAGTGCCGTAAATGCGAACAAGAGGTGACCGAACGTGTAACCAATGGCACCCCATACCACCACGACGGGTGATACGCCAATATGGCGATGACGAATACACGCTTCCAGTGTGCGTTCACAGCGATGTCGCCAAACACGGATGCGACCATCATGATGCTGTAAACAGAATCTGGATTCATCCGAAAAAATGACGTTTTGCCATTCGTGCACCCAGGTTCGTCGTTGAGTACACCATCACAGGCACTCCTGTCCGTGATGCAGCGTCAAGGGTAACCGCAGCTATGGTCTCCGAGATGATAGTCCATGCTGCTGCAAACGTCGTCGAACTGTTCGTGCAGATGGTTGTTGTTTTGCAAGCGTCTGCATCTGTTGACTCAGGGATCGAGACGTGGCTGCACGATCCGTTACAGCCATGCGGATAAGATGCCTGTCATCTCGACTGCTGGTGATACGAGGCCATTGGGATCCAGCAAGGCATATCGTACTACCCTCCTGAACCCACCAATTCCATATTCTGCTAACAGTCATTGGATCTCGACCAACGCGAGCAGCAATGAGGCGATACGATAAATCGCAATCGCGATAGGCTACAATCACACCCTTATCAAAGTCGGAAACGTGATGGTACGCATTTGTCCTCCCGACGCGAGGCATCACAACAAAATTTCACCAGGCAACGCCGATCAACTGCTGTTTGTGTGTGAGAAATTGGATGGAAACTTTCCTCATGTCAGCACGTTGTAGGTGTCGCCACCGGCGCCAACCTTGTGTGAATGCTCTGAAAAGCTAATCCTTTGCATGTCACAGGATCTTCTTCCAGTCGGTAAAATTTCGCATCTGTAGCGCGTCACCTTCGTGGTGTAGCAATTTTAATGGCCAGTAGTGTAGCAAACTCACACTACAAATATGCTTATTTTGTAAACCGTAGAAGTAGACCTTACCACATTTGAAAGCTAAAAACAGGCAGCCACTGCATCTTACTGTAAAATGAGATTTATTCTGATTATGCCAAAACACAAAGTGCATCTTCACACTCAGTCAGCTCAGCCGGAAGTCAAACTGCTTCCTGAATACCTCACAGCCCGACCCAAAAATGAAACCCCCTGGGTATAAGGTCGACCGGTTATACAAAACACTGTTTCTTCCCGTAGACCAAAACGTGTTTCAGCACCTTTGTGCTTTCATCAGTCGGGTTTCGTTATTCATATCTGTAGAATTTGAACTTGTTTATTAACCACACGAATATTTTTGTAGATTGCCATTTACAACGGGTTCTAATTTTACAGGTTTGAATAAAGAAGACGGGTACATTTAGTTGCATAACAGATGTACCTTATACCCAGTAAGTTTATCTGCGAACATGACCAATTAAAGAACAGGAAAACAAAATGATGAATTGTTACAGAAATGTAACTTTGCAGAAGTTGACCTGCGTTAACTAATACGCTAAATAATGAAATAGTTGAAGTTGCAGATTAAAAAGTGGCAGTTGCCAATGTAACTGCCAACCTCCATACGCTTTTTGTGAAGTGTTGTTTGGTGTGGCTGATGATGAGCCCTGTTGTCCTTCCCCTCCACTGGATCCGCGTCTACTCGTCAAGCAGACGTGCGGTGCAACGCGCTCAGCGTGACACGTGACTGGGAGTGTGTTGCCGGGAGGCAGGCGACCCGTGTCAGCGCCTTCGCAGCGCGACGTCCGCTACCCGCGCAGCAGCTCGGCTGGGCGGCCGCCTGCGGGGTGACGGATGGGTGTCCGGCGGCGGGTGCGCCACGCCCCCGGCAGGCGGCGCTCAAAGCGCGCTCCGCCAGGAATAGCGGCCGGCCGACACATTGTCTCTCGTTAGCCAGACTAATGGTGGCCGGCCAGCGTCAACACGGGCCGCCTTTGATCCGGAGAAATGGCCGCCCCTGCTCCCGAGATTACGGCGGCGGGCTCTGGCGAAATTTTCACAGCCTCCTTAATTTGTTGCCTGACCCAGTGTCGCCGTGAAAAAGTGATCCCCTCGGCTACACGCGACCTGTTCTCTTTCTAATCACACTTTGAATTTATTTCAAAAACAGATTTTGTGTCTGATATAGTGGTTTACGCGGTATGCTAAAAAAAGCCGAACCACTAGTTCTAAATGTGGAAAAATGTAAGTCAGTGAGAATAAAGAACATTCGGGTAAAGTGTTTCTAGTGTCCTCCTTGACATAGTCAAGTCTTTTCAATATCTGGGCGTAGTATTGCAAAGCGATATGAAACGGAACGGGCATGTCAGAACTATAGTAGGGAAGCCTAAATGTGAACTTGGGTTTATTGGAAGACTTTAGGAAAGAGTAAAGAAGACCACGTGCTGGGCGCTGGCGCGGCCTATTCTTGCGTACTGCTCGAGTATTTGGGATCCGTACCAGGTCGAATTGAAGGAAAACATAGAAGACATATCTGTAGGTTCTAACAACATGTAAGTGTTACTGAGATGCTTCGGGAACATAAATGGGAATCCCTCGAGGGAAGGCGACGTTCTTTTCGAGAAACTCTACTGAGAAAATTTAGAGAACCGGCATCTGAAGCTGACTGCCGAACGATCCTACTGTCACCAACATATATTGCGCGAAACGACCACGATGAAAAATATATGAGACATTAGGGCTCATACGGAGACAAATAAAGTGTCGTTTTTCCCTCAGCGGTCGGGCGGTCTGGGGCGCTGCAGTCATGGACTGTGCGGCTGTTCCCGGCGGAGGTTCGAGTCCTCCCATGGGCATGTGTGTGTGTGTGTTTGTCCTTAGAATAATTTAGGTTAAGTAGTGTGTAAGCTTAGGGACTGATGACCTTAGCAGTTAAGTCCCATAAGATTTCACACAAACCATTTTCCCTCACCGTGTTTGCGGGTGGAATAACAAAGAAAATGACAAGTATTGGGCACCCTCCACCTCGCACCTGACGGTGGCTCGCGGAGTGTCTATGTAGATGTAGATGTAAGAACCACCAATAGGTGATGATGAGACCTAGTCTGGAGCACTGAATTGCCTGACACCATTACAGCAAAACGGCGTCATTGAGAGGGAGGTTCCATTACTATGGTGACCACGGACTGTCATGCTGGTTCTGTTACCCTTACCTGTGGGTTTCATGCAACTGGCAATGTCTTCACAAACCACGCGAGATTTTCATATTCTCATGCTTGCTACGCGCAAACCATTAGTCCTGCAGAAGACGGCAAGGCAGTTGGTTAGTACCGCTTTGTTGTCAGTATTTGATCGTGGAGTTCTCTCCTCTGCTTTATTCAAACTCTTGTCCCAACGGTATTTCCATTTCTCCGTCTACTAGAAAGATTCTTTGAGAATGTGCTTCAGTCCCCGTACCGATTTGTTCTTAATGTTATGAATGGTGTCAAAACTGTCACTTCAGCGCTTACTTCAGTTTTGGAAACAAGAAAAAAGTCATTTGTAGGCTAGGGTCTTGGGAAAAAAACAGTAATCTGAATTTTTGCACTAAACTTGCGAACTGACAAAGACTGGACAAGCACGATCTTTTTTGCGAATTTCGTTACGGTACATTTCAAGACGTTGCAAAATTACAGAGCGCACGGTTCCAGTGATATAGAAAAGAAAGGAATATTTCAATTAGACATTCTCTCGAGAACGTATTTTCTTGGAAGGATGGATGACTGGACATTTGCCGGCCTTTGTGCCGAACGGTTCTAGGCGCTTCAGTCTGGAACCGCACTGGTCCTACGGTCGCAGGCTTGAATTCTGCCTCAGGCATAGATGTGTGTGATGTCCTTAGGTTGGTTAGGTTTAAGTAGTTCTAAGTCTAAGGGACTGATGATCTCAGATATTAAGTCCCATAGTGCTCAGAGACATTTGTACCATTTTTTGACTGGACATTTGTTTCAGTCTTGAAGCCTCTCAAAACATTCTTCTTGCCTGATAATCCTGCTATGTATGAATGCTGCGTGTTCGTGCGATTGTTATAGCAGTTCCAGTAGTTCACTCCATACTCTTTCTGATCATTAGTCTTTAAATGAGGAATTAATTTTACTGTAACTCGATGCGTGTTTAATTTTCCGATTGAAATTTGATGTTACGTACCAAATCAGACTGCAACCTGTTTTCCTACATATCTGACAGACTACGATTGACGTTGACTAGAATTATTGATTATGCGAATAAGAGCGCCGCCAGTTAACGTTGAATGTCTTACTAAACGATGGTCATTTTTAAATAACTAATGCTCATTTATGAATTGCGAGAACTATTTGATCTACTTTATCATCCCCATCAGCTTACCTCAAAACTTCAGTAAATGTTTGTTCCACATCCACGCAATATTTCAAGCTGCGTTCTTTATTCTGCAAACCAGACAACGCAAAAATTCAAGAACACTGTACCCGCCGTCATTCAGATACACTGCATGACAAAAATCGTGAGGCACTCCGAAGGGGAGGAGGAAACAAAATAAAACTTCACGGGCTGAGAGGTATGTTGTTTCAATGAATACAAAATCAACAACTTACTGTGAGCTTACTTATCAGTATGATGTTGCGCTTCCTCTGATATGGATGCAAGCATTGAGTCAGATGTGAAGGCTGTCGTAAAGCTGTTGTGTTCTCTCATCGGGCAAGTTGGCCCACAGCTGTTGCAACTGGTCCTTGATATCCTGGAAACTGGCACTGGGACGGAGTTAACGTTCCATCTGGTCGCACACATACTCCATCGGGGACTTACCAGAGGGCCTTTCTGGCCCCTAAAGTACCTCATCGCCACGCTTTTTCATACAGACTTGTGCCGTGTGAGGACAAACTTTATCCTGTTGTCAGTGGCATCAAGTTTCTATCACATGAGAGGTAACACATGAAAACGGAAGATGTCCGTGACGTGCCGTTGTGGCAGCAGAATTCGCTCAATCACCACCAGCCTTGACCTGAAGTCACACCGTATGGCTCCCAACACCATGACCCCGGAAGTAACGCTATTGTGCCTCTCCAAAACAATAGAAGAATGGGATCTCGCCCTTTGTCGCCATTATGCTCGCTGACAATTGTCATCCAGGGTAGTGCAGAACTGCAATTCACCGATGAACACACTGCTACGCCATTAATGAGCAGTTCACGTTTTCCGGTCAGCGCACCACTCCAAACGAGGCCGTTTTGTGTTGTGCTGATAACGACAGCGTACACATGGAACGATGATTCCCTAGCCCGGCTGCTGCTTATCTGCAGCAAATACTGCGAGGGGACATGAAATGTTACATGTTTTCCGATCTTGGGAGCAGACGCGAAGTGGTTATGATGTGCCTGGTGCACAATACAGCGATCGTTGCTTGTGGTGGTCTGAAACGGTCGACTGGAACCTGCATGACCAATATGCTATCCCTCACCTTCCCAAACAGTCCAACATCGGGCCACTGCAACATTCGAATGGCCCATAAATCTGGACAGAGTACAATTCGACTAGGCTGACGAGTGAAGATCCATAATGGGACTCCCTTCAAACTCTATCAGTTGCTGATAATGCTGTCTCGTTCGAGCATGAGGCATAACTTCGTCCTTCACAGTGATAACGTAACATCTGACGCTATTCACACTCATTATGTACCCTGCCAGGGCTGGTAACAACACTATACACGAACAGCACTAATGCATTCTGGTGGCCGCCTATCTGTCACAGATAGTCTAATCATTTACATATCCGCCAATGGTGTGTACATTCACGACGTTACATTCACAACCGACGCTCTGGGTGCTTCACTTGTTTCTTTGACAGGCAGTGTACCAATAGCTCACTTATTGATCCTCTCTCCTACATCATCCTTTATAGAAAACACTGTGCTTTAGTAGGCGTTGTGTAGTTCGATTTGTATGCCTTTGAAGTGTCTTACCCAGCCAGCAGACAGTTGTAACGAGACTTACAGTTTGACGTCGATTTCGAACCATGCTTTAGCTCGGTATTTTCACTTCAACAAACATTGCATAAGGTGGAAGAACTGATAAGTGGCATATATCCTAGAACTGCCCGGGCATCGAACCGGAGACTGTAGTCTCAGTTCGCCTAAAACTGATGCGCCACTTCTTCTGTTAAAATGGCAACACATCTTTCGAGATTCGAGACCACCTCCAATACTCACGCTGATCTCAGTTTTTGATTGTGCAGACAGAAATGGTATTCGCATAGTTACCGTTGTGCAGTGTTTAACAGCATTTTAAGTTTGTTTTGTCACAAGTTGAAAGAAAGTTTATATTATAAGCACTGACTTCCATTTCCTGAGTTATGCCTTAACTTGCCTCGTTGCATTAGGGGAATTAAACGGTTGTAGAAAATGCAATTTTATTTCATCACTGTTGTATATTCTAACAAGTTCCACATAATTTCTGTGTGACCGTCTGTATTAACTGGTTCCTCCCCTTAATCGTCGGCTTAAAGCTGACAGGCTGCTTTAGCATCACGCTGGCAGCGTTCCACGACGATTCTTGGAGTACGTAAGCCGCACGTGAATACTAGTACTAGTACAAGTTGTAATAGTACAACGCTACCAGGACTGCTGCATACGAATAGGACCTACTCGATTCTTTAATACAAGCTCGGAAGCGATAAGCATGATGAAGGAGATCGGTCGTGGCATTACCAAGGAAACGATCCCAGTAATCGCCTTAACTGGTTTAGGGAAACGGGAAACCTAAGTTAGATATAGTGGGAATTAGTGAAGTTCGGTGGCAAGAGGAACAAGACTTCTGGTCAGGTGACTACAGGGTTATAAACACAAAATCAAATAGGGGTAATGCAGGAGTAGGTTTAATAATGAATAGGAAAATAGGAATGCGGGTAAACTACTACAAACAGCATAGTGAACGCATTATTGTGGCCAAGATAGAAACGAAGCCCACACCTACTACAGTAGTACAAGTTGATATGCCAACTAGCTCTGCAGATGACGAAGAAATTGAAGAAACGTATGATCAAATAAAAGAAATTATTCAGATAGTGGAGGGAGACGAAAATTTAATAGTCATCGGTGACTGGAATTCGAGTGTAGGAAAAGGGAGAGAAGGAAACGTAGTATGGGAATATGGATTGGGGCTAAGAAATGAAAGAGGAAGCCGCCTGGTAGAATTTTGCACACAGCACAACTTAATCATAGCTAACACTTAGTTCAGGAATCATAAAAGAAGGTTGTATACATGGAAGAACCCTGGAGATACTAAAAGGTATCAGATAGATTATATAATGGTAAGACAGAGATTTAGGACCCAGGTTTTAAATTGTAAGACACTTCCAGGGGCAGATGTGGACTCTGACCACAATCTATTGGTTATGAACTGTAGATTAAAACTGAATAAACTGCAAAAAGGTGGGAATTTAAGGAGATGGGACCTGGATAAACTGAAAGAACCAGAGGTTGTACAGAGTTTCAGGGAGAGCATAAGGGAATAATTGACAGAAATGTGGGAAAGAAATACAGTAGAAGAAGAATGGGTAGCTTTGAGAGATGAAGTAGTGAAGGCAGCAGAGGATTAAGTAGGTAAAAAGACGAGGGCTGCTAGAAATCCTTGGGTAACAGAAGAAATATTGAATTTAATTGATGAAAGGAGAAAATATAAAAATGCAGTAAATGAAGCAGGCAAAAAGGAATACAAACGTCTCAAAAATGAGATCGACAGGAAGTGCAAAATGGCTAAGCAGGGATGGCTAGAGGACAAATGTAAGGATGTAGAGGCTTGTCTCACTAGGGGTAAGATAGATACTGCCTACAGGAAAATTAAAGAGACCTTTGGAGAAAAGAGAACCACTTGTATGAATATCAAGAGCTCAGATGGAAACCCAGTTCTAAGCAAAGAAGGGAAAGCAGAAAGGTGGAAGGAGTATATAGAGGGTCTATACAAGGGCGATGTACTTCAGGACAATATTATTGAAATGGAAGAGGATGTAGATGAAGATGAAATGGGAGATACGATACTGCGTGAAGAGTTTGACAGAATACTGAAAGACCTGAGTCGAAACAAGGCCCCCGGAGTAGACATCATTCCATTGGAACTACTGACGGCCTTGGGAGAGCCAGTCCTGACAAAACTCTACCATCTGGTGAGCAAGATGTGTGAAACAGGCGAAATACCCTCAGACTTCAAGAAAAATATAGTAATTCGAATCCCAAATAAAACAGGTGTTGACAGATGTGAAAATTACCGAACAACCAGTTTAATAAGCCACAGCTGCAAAATACTAACTCGAATTCTTTACAGACGAATGGAAAAACTAGTAGAATCCGACCTCGGGGAAGATCAATTTGGATTCCGTAGAAATACTGGAACACGTGAGGCAATACTGACCTTACGGCTTATCTTAGAAGAAAGATTAAGGAAAGGCAAACCTACGTTTCTAGCATTTGTAGACTTAGAAAAAGCTTTTGACAAAGTTGACTGGAATACTCTCTTTCAAATTCTAAAGGTGGCAGAGGTAAAGTACAAGGAGCGAAAGGCTATTTACAATTTGTACAGAAACCAGATGGCCGTTATAAGAGTCGAGGGACATGAAAGGGAAGCAGTGGTTGGGAAGGGAGTAAGACAGGGTTGCAGCCTCTCCCCGATGTTATTCAACCTGTATATTGAGCAATCAGTAAAGGAAACAAAAGAAAAATTTGGAGTAGGTATTAAAATCCAGGGAGAAGAAATAAAAACTTTGAGGTTCGCCGATGACATTGTAATTCTGTCAGAGACAGCAAAGGACTTGGAAGAGCAGTTGAATGGAATGGACAGTGTCTTGAAAGGAGGATATAAGATGAACATCAACAAAAGCAAAACGATGATGATGGAATGTGGTCGAATTAAGTCGGGTGATGTTGAGGGAATTAGATTAGGAAATGAGACATTTAAAGTAGTAAAGGAGTTTTGCTATTTGGGGAGCAAAATAACTGATGATGGTCGAAGTACAAAGGATATAAAATGTAGACTAGCAATGGCAAGGAAAGCGTTTCTGAAGAAGAGAAATTTGTTAACATCGAGTATAGATTTAAGTGTCAGGAAGTCATTTCTGAAAGTATTTGTATGGAGTGTAGCCATGTGTGGAAGTGAAACATGGACGATAAATAGTTTGGACAAGAAGAGAATAGAAGCTTTCGAAATGTGGTGCTACAGAAGAATGCTGATGATTAGATGGGTAGATCACATAACTAATGAGGAAGTATTGAATAGGATTGGGGAGAAGAGAAGTTTGTGGCACAACTTCACCAGAAGAAGTGATCGGTTGGTAGGACATGATCTGAGGCATCAAGGGATCACCAATTTAGTATTGGAGGGCAGCGTGGAGGGTAAAACTCGTAGAGGGAGACCAAGAGATGAATTCACTAAGCAGATTCAGAAGGATGTAGGTTGCAGTAGGTACTGGGAGATGAAGAAGCTTGCACAGGATAGAGTAGCATGGGAGAGCTGCATCAAACCAGTCTTAGGACTGAAGGACTGAAGACAACAACAACAACTACAAATATAGATGGCCTGACGGGGGTTCGAACCCGTTTCGTACCGAATACGTGTCCATTATGATAACTATTGTGCCTTATCACTTGGTTATACGGTGCGAATAGCACAAGGAACTGTTGCTCAAATTGAGGCGTTGCTTTCATTTTGCCTCAGGTTACAATAGGAAGTAATTATGTTTTCCATATCGAGATATAAGTTTTTCTTTGATTGCTAGCAGCTTCAATACTTTGCTGGGTGAAATGAATATTTGACGCATTTGTTTATTTCTTTCCATCATTTCACAAAGAGGTCACACGCCGTTTATATGTATACTCCTTGTTCCATCCTGTAGGAGTGTGCATGGATATGAATGGAAGTCAAATGTAGCGGGAGCATGGACCAAAGGGAACAGTTTAAGAGAATAGCAGGCATTGTGAACATTACAAGAATAACGGCAGGTAGGCCAGAGCAGCAAGCAAAGATGAAAACAGGCACGAGGGTAGGTTACAAAGTTGGTGCTGGGGTGAGGTGAGTCTCCCCACCACGGCGTTTGAATAGGAACGTTGGTCGGATTTTGGTGCATGAAGAGCACTGTAGGGCCAGCCATGAGACGGACCAGACGCGTGAGCCCAGCAGCTCGCAGATTTGGTGAGATAGAAATGAGGTGATATGGCTAAAAATTCACGACAGGGTATGCTCATAGCACGCATTCAACATACCTTCATCGGTACAGATTACGATTTTAATTTATTTGCAATAGTTTTCTCTGAAATGTGTTTGTGAAATTGTGCTTTGTGTTAGTGAGCATGCAACAGGAACCATCAGTTCATGTAGCTATTTCCCGAGTATAAGCTTCACTTTTAGCTCAATGAGTGCAGATTGCGTATCGGATGGTAGATCGAGAAATTACTGTCGCGAAATTTAATTAATTTTGGTACTTTCTTTGTGAGTTCGGTTCGCACTTCATTTTGGCGCCAATAGTACATCATTTTTGCCCAGAATCTTTTCTCTGATAGAGATTATCTACCTTCAGCAGTGGCATACCTTAAATTTCTAGTGGTGTAATTCCTGCAAGACGATAAGTGGGTCTTAAAGAATGAATGATGATTTTCACGCTAAAGACGGTGTGGCCCACTTATGTATTTTTTGTGTTGTTACGAAATTATGTGTTATATATTTTTTGTTTTATTATGTAATTACGTGTCGTATATGAAATTATTCATGTAGTGTTTTCGTTTTGTCATTGTCCTACTCATGAGAGGTAACGCTGAAGTTTTGTAACGAAAGAAAAATTGTAATGTGTCGGCTTCTAAAGTTTTCATCAAAGTAGAAAATAAATCTATTAAATTAGAGTCAGCATTTCAGTTAAGAAATATTCCCCCAATCACCTGACGCATGAAATGGGTAGGATGTATGTTATTCAGTTCGATTTTCTAAAGTTAATGAAAGACAGAAATAATCTGCAAAGTGAACTTAGATAGGCTACCAGTTGCTATAGGACGGCTATGAGTTCAGCCACCCCAGAACGTGTAATCTTAGAGAAACTCGCACCACTTTCTGTTGCGCATATTTCAAAAATAATTAATTTGTTTATCAAGTTAATAAAATAAAGGTCACAATATAGACACCATTTCTTATGGGCCTGGTATATTAGCAGCCTGTACGTAAAATCGAGTACAATTCTCTAAGGTAACGAGAGGAGATGGTCACACAGGTTCAATATAAATTAAAAATATGTAAAGAACCAGCATACAGACAACCAGCAGTCCAATAGCACAATCATAACACAAACGAGCTGACTGGTTATTTAGGATACGTGTTGTCGACTGAATTGCATTTGACGCTATAGTTACGGGAATTATTACCTTAGAAAACCGGAAGAGGTCGGATAAGACCACAGTCTGGTGTTTGACGAATGCAGAGCAACCAGTACTTCGATATCAGGGAGGAAATTACGTTACCGCTGGACACCGAATAATAATATACAACTAAATCGTTATAGTCAAACTGATAAGCGCCCGCTTGTTGCGTAGACCACAAACATATTAGGGGTGTCACATTGCTGCTGCGGCGAATCGTTATTTATTTATTTATCACATGTTTTTAAGCCCACTACTAAATAGAATGCAAACAATAACACGTGAAGTTTACGAGTACAAATACACATTTAAATTTGTAATACAATCAACTGCATCGTTCGTTGCGATCATGATATCGATGAAAGTTCCACAATAGGTCCTTTTGGAACAGTGCGACAATGTGACGAACGGTTTGCCTTGCTGCTCCACAAACGTATTTTGCAGACGTCGAGCGTTTGCTTGTTTGCGCTGTTGACACACACAGGAACACGACATTCTGGTGTAGATTAGACTAGTCCAAGTGCAAGGTGCACAGAGTTTCAGCGGCAGAACCCCAAGTTGTTCCGCACTGCTTATGTAGGATGTTGTTCCTCGATCGTATCTTCCAGCGGTGGTTGGCAGGTCCTTCTTGTAGGGCAGCGTCCAGTGCAATGTAGCCTCTAGATGTTTTCCATGCTTATTGTGTTGAACTGTTTATCGTCCATGTTTCACTTCCGTACGAAGCAACATTCAAGACAAGTAACTCCAGAAAAGACTTCCTAACACTTAAATTTGTATTAGATGTTAACAGATTTCTCTTTTCCAGATATGCTGTTCTTCCTACGCCCAGTCTGCATTTTATTCCCTGTCTCCTTCTGCCATCATCCGTAAATTTGCAGCCCAAAATACTAAAAGAAAATCCCTCCCCATCGTCTGGTTTAATTCCACAACATTCCATTAAACTTGTTTTATTTTTGTTGCTGTTCATCTTATAACCGCTCTTCAACTGCTCTTGTAACTCCGTTGGCAAACTTCACTGTTTTTATTTCTCCCCTACGAACTTTAATTCTCCTCCCATATTTCTCCTGGTTACCTTTAGTGCTTGCTCAGTATAGAGACTGTCTCTCCCTTCTCAGCTGCTGCATCCCCTTCACTTTTATAACTGAAGTCTGTTTTCTGTACAAACAGCCTTGGAAACGTGAAAGTGGGTCCTCTTTTTTCAAAGCTGTTCCGACTAAGCAGGGAAGTTTCGCTGGGAGGCTATTACACATGCTCTATACAGTCTTCGATTTCTCCCAATGCGAGTTCCTGATTTTTGGAGCCCCGAAGAAAGACATTTGTAGCCGTCAATTTACTTCGGAAGAGGTGCAGGTGTGGCTAGAATTATGGTTCTGTAGCAAAACGCAAACAAATTTTCATTAAGAAACTGACCGACTTATCTCGTAGTATGATAAATGTATACTCCTGGAAATTGAAATAAGAACACCGTGAATTCATTGTCCCAGGAAGGGGAAACTTTATTGACACATTCCTGGGGTCAGATACATCACATGATCACACTGACAGAACCACAGGCACATAGACACAGGCCACAGAGCATGCACAATGTCGGCACTAGTACAGTGTATATCCACCTTTCGCAGCAGTGCAGGCTGCTATTCTCCCAAGGAGACGATCGTAGAGATGCTGGATGTAGTCTTGTGGAACGGCTTGCCATGCCATTTCCACCTGGCGCCTCAGTTTGACCAGCGTTCGTGCTGGACGTGAAGACCGCGTGACACGACGCTTCATCCAATCACAAACATGCTCAATGGGGGACAGATCCGGAGATCTTGCTGGCCAGGGTAGTTGACTTACACCTTCTAGAGCACGTTGGGTGGCACGGGATACATGCGGACGTGCATTGTCCTGTTGGAACAGCAAGTTCCCTTGCCGGTCTAGGAATGGTAGAACGATGGGTTCGATGACGGTTTGGATGTACCGTGCACTATTCAGTGTCCCTCGACGATCACCAGAGGTGTACGACCAGTGTAGGAGATTGCTCCCCACACCATGATGCCGGGTGTTGGCCCTGTGTGCCTCGGTCGTATGCAGTCCTGATTGTGGCGCTCACCTGCACGGCGCCAAACACGCATACGACCATCATTGGCACCAAGGCAGAAGCGACTCTCATCGCTGAAGACGACACGTCTCCATTCGTCCCTCCATTCACGCCTGTCGCTACGCCACTGGAGGCGGACTGCACGATGTTGGGGCGTGAGCGGAAGACGGCCTAACGGAGTGCGGGACCGTAGCCCAGCTTCATGGAGACGGTTGCGAATGGTCCTCGCCGATACCCCAGGAGCAACAGTGTCTCTAATTTGCTGGGAAGTGGCGGTGCGGTCCCCTACGGCACTGCGTAGGATCCTACGGTCTTGGCGTGCATCCGTGCGTCGCTGCGGTCCGGTCCCAGGTCGACGGGCACGTGCACCTCCCGCCGACCACTGGCGACAACATCGATGTACTGTGGAGACCTCACGCCCCACGTGTTGAGCAATTCGGCGGTACGTCCACCCTGCCTCCCGCATGCCCACTATACGCCCTCGCTCAAAGTCCGACAACTGCACATACGGTTCACGTCCACGCTGTCGCGGCATGCTACCAGTGATAAAGACTGCGATGGAGCTCCGTATGCCACGACAAACTGGCTGACACTGACGGCGGCGGTGCACAAATGCTGCGCAGCTAGCACCATTCGACGGCCAACATCGCAGTTCCTGGTGTGTCCGCTGTGCCGTGCGTGTGATCATTGCTTGTACAGCCCTCTCGCAGTGTCCGGAGCAAGTATGGTGGGTCTGACACACCGGTGTCAATGTGTTCTTTTTCCCATTTCCAGGAGTGTATTAGCAGTTATGGCGATTACTTTTCAAATAATAAACAGTTTACATACTTTTTTCCATCTGTCTCGCTTGCATTTGACTTCTCCTTACAGATCATTGTTCACTTATACTGAATTGTCCGTCAACCTTGGTATAGCATTAAATCTAGTAACAAAAACTGACACCAATTTAATAATGTCTTCTTGCCGGTGTCTGTGACAGTGACCTGAGACTTTGTTATGAAGCACTGATCTGTGGTACTGGCTGCTGAGTGGAACCAATTGTCTGGTTATATTCACGTCTGGCAGACTTATGCCCACTTCGGAACCATTTGTGTGTCGTAAGGTGGATGCGTAAAACAGTCCTTGCCCTGTGCGCCCTCTTTGTAGCTTACCTTCAACCAAGTTGTGCCTGAGTCGTAGGCGGGTTGGCTTCTTCCATGTAGGCTGTGTTCAGTATTTCCTTGAGGATATGCTAGAATTACCGTACTGCACCTCCATTCAATAACGAATTTTGATTCGTTTTCCCTCTCGACTACAGCAAAACAGAATGAAATAAAGGAGGAGGAGGAGATTACTGTTTAACGTCCCGTCGACAACGACGTCATTAGAGACGGAGCACAAGCACGGATTAGGGAAGGATGGGGAAGGAAATCGGCTGTGCCCTTTCTAAGGAACCATCCCGGCATTTGCCTGAAGCGATTTCGGGAAATCACGGAAAACCTAAACCAGGATGACCGGACGTGGGATTGAACCGTCGTCCTCCCGAATGCGAGTCCAGTGTGCTAACCACTGCGCCACCTGGCTCGATATGAAATAAAGCTGTCCGTCTCCTGCGCTCGTTGGTACTGGGGTGAACGTACTCTCATTGTTCCTGCGTTGGTGTTTGAGCATCTGTTCGGTTCTTCCCTCTCGTGAACAAACAACACACCGTTGGGATCATGCCCGCCAGCTCACTGGCTACTGCCGAGCCGCGCGGGATTAGCCGAGCGGTCTTAGGCGCTGCAGTCCTGGACTGTGTGGCTGATCCCGGCGGGGGTTCGAGTCCTCCCTCGTGCATGGGTATGTGTGTTTGTCCTTAGGATAATTTAGGTTAAATAGAGTGTAAGGGAGAATTGACCTTAGCAGTTAAGTCCCATAAGATTTCACAAACATTTGAACATTTGTGGTTACTGGCGAGAGTTTTTCCTTTTTCTGTCACCCTCACACCAGATTCAAGCACTCGTTTTCTATATAAGGGATGTGTTTAAATGCCGTTCGAACTGGCAATATTGTCACTGAAACAATGTTTTGAATAATGACCTTAATGATAGGTTATATATGAAGTTGTTGTTATTCCTTGCTCTTCGCTATTATCTGTTTGGGATGATTCCCGGCTGGCTGCCTTGGCATGATTTCCACAGTTTCCTAAATTCGCTTAAGCAAATACGGTTCTTAAATCGCTTAAGCGAATACAGTTTAAGTGCTTTCTACAGGGTACCACCACGGCGTTACTCTGTATCCCTCACTCTGCCGCATCGTTAAGGAAAATGTAGGCACAGTGCACTCGAACTGCTTTCTGCACTGCTTCTACCAGGCAGTTAAATAGTGTATTGAATGTACAGAGTGACAGTTATTGAACAATATGAAATGAAATCGTTATAACCTCTGAACGGTTTGCGTTAAGACCTTCAAACTGCACGGCTGGCCGCGTGGCATGATGGGAATTTGTATGATTTGGTTTAGCGACGAAGCCCACTTTTGTGTTGATGGGTTCGTCAATAAGCAAAATTGGTGCATTTAGGAGACTGAGAATCCGAATTTCGCGATCGAGAAGTCTCTTCAGCCTGAACGGGTGACTGTGTAGCTGAGCAACGTCCAGTCACGAAATATTCCTTGATGGCAGGGTGACTACCGAACGGTACGTGAAGGTTTTGGAAGATAATTCCATCCCAGTTAACCAAAGTGACCCTGATTTCGACAAGATGTGGAGCTCGACACCATCGAAGCATTACAGTGTTTGAAGCACATTCGGGACCGCATGCTGGCTCTTGGGTACCCGGAGGCCACTCAAGTTGGCCTCGATCGGCCGCTGTATACTCCGGATCTGAAAATGCGCTACTCCTTTTTGTGGGGCTATATTAAACACAAGGTGTACAGCAATAACCCAAAAACCATTGCCGGCCGGTGTGGCCGAGCGGTTCTAGGCGCTTCAGTCTGGAACCGAGCGACCGCTACGGTCGCAGGTTCGAATCCTGCCTCGGGCATGCATGTGTGTGATGTCTTCAGGTTACTTAGGTTAAATGATGACGTCAGATGTTACGTCCCATAGAGCTCAGAACCATTTGAACCAAAAACCATTTCTGAGTCGAAAACAGCCATTCGAGAGGTCATCGACGGTACCGATGATCCGACCCTTCAGCGGGTCATGCAGAATTTCGCTATTCGTCTGTGGCACATCTTCTCTAATGATGGCAGTCATATCGAACACGTCATAATCTAAATCCGAATATATTTAGTGACGTTTACGTGGTAAATAAAGTGTGTACACGCCGTAGTTTGTAACTAATTTGTCATCCTGCATTTCTTTAATTTTTTGCAGACTGGATTTTCAAACGTCAGGCGTCTGAGGCACTAGTAAAAATGACCGGGGTCGTGAAGTTCACACAAAATGTAAGTATACTAAGGTAAGCAAACCGGTCCGTATCGCAGAGACACGAAAATTTTCGTCTGCTGACGTCGCTACTGCCGTACTCTGTGGTTTGTTTAATGGAAAATTTGAGGATAAGCCGGCCGCTGTGACTGAGCGACTCTATAAGCTTCAGTATGGAACCGCGCTGCTGCACCGGTCGCAGGTTCGAATCCTGCCTTGGGCATGGATATGTATGATGTCTTTAGGTTAGTTATGTTTAAGTAGTTCTAAGTCTAGGGGAATGATGACTTCACATGTTAAGTCCCATAGTGCTCAGAGCCATTTGAACCTCATTTTTTTTTTTTTTTGAGGGTAAACAAGTTCCAACAAGGCTGTGCTCAGACGATAAGCGTCATGTGAGTATAATTTTAGTACATGACTGATATTTCAAAGAAGAAACGTTGATTTTTTTAAAATAGATTCTGAGAACCAGATGAGTTGTGGACATATACATTTGAGTCCGCTAAGAAATGTGATACAACACAAATCGGTAAAACTTCAGTCAAGATGATAGCTCCGTATATATGCACTTCTTCAGAAAGAAGAAGGTAGTGTTTGGGCCCTCTTCTGTTCCTTATATAAACAATCTACGAGGCTGTCTGAGCAGCCCTCTTAGGTTGTTTGCAGACTGTGTTGTCCTTTATCGCCTGATAAAGTCATCAGAATACCAAACCTAATTGCAAAACGATTTCTATTAGATATCTGTATGGTACGAAAATTAGCTATTGACTCTAGATAATGAAAAGTGTCAGGTCATTCACATGACTGCTAAAAGGAATCCGATAACCTTGGTTTGTACTATAAATCACTCTACTCTAAACTAAACTAAACTCCGTCCGAACAGGCCTTGAAGCCCCAAAGAAGCCGACCGAACGCCGTGTCACCCTCAGATTGTAAGTCCCATAGTGCTCAGAGCCATTTGAACAATTTTTTTTAAAATCATTAAAACATAGGCGTTCGTCGTTGAAGGGGGATCTTCTCACGAAATTTCAACTACCAAGTTTCTCCTCCGAATGACGCCAACCTACATAGGGATAAATGATCATCATAATAAAATAAGGAAAATTGGAGCTCTCCAGGAAAGATAAAGGTGTTCACTTTCTCCGCGTCCTGTTCGAGAGTGGAATAAGAGAGAATCATTGTGAAGGTGGTTCAACGAACCCTCTGCCAGGTACTTAAATTTGATTTGCAGAATAGCGTGTTGACGTGGAGGGCGTGTTGCTGTGGAGGAATTACTGACACGCGTATTAAAACTGCGTGACGGACTGAGACTCGAACCCGAGACCTTTGCCTCCCGCAAGTAAGTGCTCCGCTAGGAGATTATGGAGGAAGGAGAGGTGTATGGAGGAGTCTTCTATCATCCTCGTGTAGCTCAGTCGGTAGAGCACTCGTCAGCAGGTGGTAGAAGTCTCGGATTCGGGTCTCGGTCCGGCACATAGTTTTAACACGCCAGGAAGTTTCGCCAGCTCCGCTGCAGCGTGAAAATTCGATCTGGGAAGAATAAATTACATACTTGAAAAGCTTATTTTCCCGTACAATGCTGTGCTATATACGTACCTTCTCAGACATTTCTCCCTCAAATGAAGTCCTGTCGCTGATAGTAGACTCTTTTTGGACAGAATTTTCCTATTTGCCTGTGGTGGTGGTAAATTCCTACAGGACCAAACTGCTGTCATCGGCCGCTAAGCTTACACACTACTTAAACTAACTTACTCTAAGGACAACACACACATGCCTGTGCTAGCCTGCTTTTTATGTCGTTCTTGCTCCATCCGTAGAACGCTATTTTACTTTCAAGGTAGTAGTGGAATCCTTCATATGGTCTACTTCGTCGTTCAACAATTTTACTGTACATTGTTTAATTGCCAATTTCAGTAAATCAAAATGAATCTTGATAAAACAAAAGGGTAAAACATTGAAATGTTTCTAAGTATTTGACAATATTCCTAGCCGACCAAGACAAAGAAACAGGTAGTAGTGAGGAATTTAGACAAACAGATAAGACTTACGAGGATTTCAAAACAGAGCCTGAACCTTAAAAACGAGGCGCCCATGATGGAGTGTCACGGAGATGCTGCAGAAACTGAACTGGCAGGCGGTTAAGAATTGACGCAAACTATCCCAACAGAGCCAACAAAAGAATTTTTAAGAATGAGCTTTAAATTATGAATCAATAAATATACTAAAAACTATTACTTATCGCCCCCCTCCCTACCGACCACGGCGACAAGATCAGAATAATTACGGGGTGCACAAACGCGTCCAACATTCTTTCCACACTTCATACGTAAGTGGAATGGGAAGAAGTTGTAATAACTAGTAAGTCCTGCCAGGCACTTCACAGTGGTTTATAGATTATAGATGTACTATTTGACAACCATATTACTGCAGTTCGCTACCCTTGGCCCCTGTCGGAAATATGCAACGACGTTACAGTAAACAAATATAGCGGTAGCTAAGGAAAACGCTTCGCCCTGTGAACGTCTTAAGGATAGCTGTGAACATACTATCAAGTACTTCAGCGCATTGTCGCAAAATATCACTATTGAAACTGACGATAGGCCGACCGAAGCGTCCTCACACTCAGGTACAGTAATAGTGTGGTCGACCAGTAGCTGAAGATGCAAAATAGTTGGTAGTACTTGCTGAATACGTAGAAAAAATGACTATTGTATACAGAGCTTTCTCATACTATTTGAATCTCCTCGGCTGTCCGAACGTTCCATAATTCACGATCTTGCGATAAGTATTTTATATACTTATGAATCTCCAGCTAGAGGTACGGTCCAGGTATAATATTTGCTGTTATTGACCTTGTTTTCGTCACAGTTTTGTGTATTTATGGCTCTGTCACGAGAAAGATAGTCTCTGTCTGTAAACAAACAAGTGTATGAGGGCATTACGACAAAGCTGAGGGCTCTCTATTATTCATTCTTTGAGTGTGACTTATTTGCCCGGCCGGAAAGCTGGGTAGGGATGATACACGACCGCCGCGCGCTGTCGTGACTCTGCTAACACACGCGAGCCCCGACACAAAACCGCAATATTAACACTGTTCGACGCGACGGCTCAGTCGCTTATAAATTTATTTCTGCCCGAAGCCGGAGCCCATAAATCGCATCGCAGGAGAATCCTCCTTATCCGAGGGAGAGCGCTCACATGTGAGCAGGCTCACGTGCCCGTATGAATACGCCACGGCCGTACATCACGGCGAGTAGGTGTCGCGAGCCCGGCGTCGGGAAGCCACAGCCCTGGTAGTGGTAGGGGAGGGGGGGGGGGGAGAGGAGAAGGGGGCGCCGGCGGTATCGAGCGACGCCCGCGCCGGCGTCGGCCGCCGACGCCAGGCCGGAGCCAGAGGTGGGGGGGGGGGGGGGAGGGCGCCTCGAGGGGGCGTGGCCGGCGAATAAATCAGCGGCCGCGCTCCGGCCGCAGCCCCAGCCTCCCACAGAATGAATAAAAATAGCGGCGGCGCAGCGCCGCGAAGCACTGCACTCGGCCGGCGGCCGCGTCCGCACGGCACAGGCGGCGACGTCGCGACGGTCTGCTACAGCGCACTTTCAGCAAACTGCAGTGCGCTGTTCTGCGATACCACCGTCAGCTTTGGAAATATACTACCTGATCAGAAGCTTCCAGATACCCCTATGCGATAAGCAATTTGCTTCTAGATATCAAGAGGTATTGTATAGAAGTAAGTGACAGGGGATGTTTTCGGACAGGAGAGCTCAGTGACTTCGAATATGGACTATTTATTGGAAGCTCCTGACTATCAAATACACCATGGACATTTCAGTTGTTCTAAAGCCAAGTCCAAGTCGACTGTAGGAGGTGTAAACGTGGTTGAAAACCATAGTTGAACAAAGACCAGACAGATCTCGTGTAGTGACGGACACGGACCGCCGAACATTGCTAAGAGTGATGAAAGTCTCTTCGGATTCAGGTCGCAACTTTGGACAGATCAGTTGGTTTCAGGAATGTTATCGTCTACAAACTATTGCCTGACAGATCTTGCTTTATAACAGGCTGAATTATTTTGCAGATGCAATCATGGTCTCCGAGCTGCTCCTCAACGTTACGTAGTACCCGTTACTGTAAATGTTTTCATATCCTTTCTTTTTACTTAAACGCTTGGAGAACTACAACCTAATCGCGAAAAATAGCCCCATACATATTAAAACCACTGCCTCACATTTAACTGTCAGTAGTGCACACGATGGCAGGTAACGTTATCCTCGCGTGGCATTGCCACAGGGTATAGCATGATTTATCACTACAGATCACTCGTTTCCAACATCTATTGTCAAGTGGCGTAGCTCTTTACACCACCTAACGCGCCACCCAGCACTGACTACAGAAACACGTGCCTTACGAGGAGCTCCTCGACCACTGTAACTCATTCTCCTTAACTCCTTACGCAGTGTCGTTGTGCAAACTGGACTGCTGGTAACACTTTGGAGTTCACTAGGGATTTCTTCCTCCCAATTTTTACAGCCACCCTTAGCAATGTGCGTGGGCTTTCCCGGCGTAATAAGTCTTGAAAGTCTCTTCGTGAAGAGGAAACCCATTGTCTCTGTTGATTAAATTGTCCGCTAACCTAAATTCAGTAGCCTCGTTATAGACACTGTTCCAAAAACCGGAAATGTTGGCAACTACCACAGTTTCAACAGATTTCATACTGTGTCCCTCATTTAAGCAGTGTTCTGCTACTGCCGATTTTTCAGGCTGTTGTAGTCTCGTATGATGGCGATGTTACACACACCTGTCAAGCACTGTGCGAATCGAAAGGCCAATGTAAGCTTTCCCACATTGACACGGAATTTTGTACACACCGAGTTTCCTAAGCCCCAAATCATCTTCCACAGAGCCGAGCGACAGCTTAACCCAAGAACTTGCGTATTTGATGGCTGTTATCAAGGGAAATTGATACTCCGAGAAACAAATTCGTCGGGCTATGAAGGTGTATGAAGAGGAACATAGACAGGTGGCCTTTCTTCCTTATGCTCGAGGCTTATCATTTAAGATTGGACGAATTGTGAGGAATTTTAACATTAAGAGTGTGTTCCGTCCACCTTCTAAGATTAGGGCACTGCTCGGCTCTGTGGAAGATGGTTTGGGACTTAGGAAATACCGTGTACAAAATACCGTGACAATGTGGAAAAGCTTGCATTGGCCGTTCGATTCGCACAGTGCATGACAGGTGTGTGGAACATCGCCGCCATACGACGCTACAACAGCCTGAAAAATCGGCAGTAGCAGAACACCGCTTAAATGAGGGACACAGTATGAAATTTGATGAAACTGTGGTAGTTACCAACATTTCCGGTTTTTGGAACAGTGTCTGTAAAGAGGCGATTGAATATAGGTTAGTGGATAATTTAATCAACAGAGACAATGGGTTTCCTCTTAGCAAGACGTGGACCCCGTATTATCTGGTATCAAAATTGAACGGTCTTCGGTGCGGCCCTGAGTGCGATACATCATAGCCAGCAGTGTTCCACTAAGGGCGGCGCCGCCTCCCTGTCTCGGAGGGCAGCAACCGTGATGGGCAGCGCATGCGCCGTGTACTGAACGGTGGTCCATATAGGACGTCGATTTGCAGCCTGGCGTCAGTTCTCAGCGGGACTCATCAGCAGAAGAAGTATTTTCCTGAAGATGGCGACCAGTTGGATCCGAAATATTGAGTCAAGTTGATTTTAGGATCCGGTAGCAAACCTTGAAAAGCCTTTCAAGACTTATTACGCCGGGAAAGCCTACGTAATGACATTGCCAAGAGTGGCTGCAAAAACTCGCAAGAGATGGGCGGTATAGATCACAAGTGAACTCAAAAGTGTTACCAGCAGTCCAGTTTGCACAACGACACTGCGTAAGGAGTTAAGGAGAATGAGTTACAGTGGTCGAGGAGCTCCTCGTAAGGCACGTGTTTCTGTAGTCAGTGCTGGGTGGCGCGTTAGGTGGTGTAAAGAGCTACGCCACTTGACAATGGATGTTGGAAACGAGTGATCTGTAGTAATAAATCATGCTATACCCTGTGGCAATGCCACGGGAGGATAACGTTACCTGCCACCGTGTGCACTGCTGACAGTTAAATGCGAGGCAGTGGTTTTAATATATATGGGGCTATTTTTCTTGATTAGATTGTGGTTTTCCAAGCGTTTAAGAAAAAAGAAAGGATATGAATACATTTACAGTAACGAGTACTACGTAAAGTTGAGGAGCAGCTCGGAGACGATGCTTGTATCTGCAAAACAGTGCAGCATGTCATAAAGAAAGCATCATCTGTCAGGCAATGGTTTGTAGACGATAACTTTCCTGAAACCATCTGTCCAAAGTTGCGACCTGAATCCAGTGGAACGCCTTGCATGGAATTAGAATTATATATTAATACCTTCAGCTGCTGACAGGCAATGATATATATCCACGGGGACAGGAGAAAATGTGTGCCCCGACCGGCACTCGAACCCGGGATCTCCTGCTCACATGGTAGACCCTCTATCCATCTTTTTTCCATTTTGTTCGTTGTTGATCGTTGTGTTTGGTCGTTGCGGATGTCACATGTCATCCGTTCAAGTTCCTTTTGTTGATCCCTCCACTCAGATTTTTATTACAGAGGCCAACCGGCTCTCTGACCGAACACGCTGAGCTACCGTGCCGGCAATCCATCTGAGCCACCGAGGGCACAGAGGGTAGCGCGACTGCAGGGACTATCTTTCGCACGTCTCCCGCGAGACCCACATTCTCACCTTGTACGTCCACACTCTACATTCGTAGTGTCCCACGCCAACATACTCATTACTCGTGGAAGACATTCTTACCAAGCCCAGTAAGAGTTCGAGGAATGTGTGTGCATCGGCATAGAAGAAGGAGGTCATGGCTGGTACTGCTAGAACTACACTCCTGGAAATTGAAATAAGAACACCGTGAATTCATTGTCCCAGGAAGGGGAAACTTTATTGACACATTCCTGGGGTCAGATACATCACATGATCACACTGACAGAACCACAGGCACATAGACACAGGCAACAGAGCATGCACAATGTCGGCACTAGTACAGTGTATATCCACCTTTCGCAGCAATGCAGGCTGCTATTCTCCCATGGAGACGATCGTAGAGATGCTGGATGTAGTCCTGTGGAACCGCTTGCCATGCCATTTCCACCTGGCGCCTCAGTTGGACCAGCGTTCGTGCTGGACGTGCAGACCGCGTGAGACGACGCTTCATCCAGTCCCAAACATGCTCAATGGGGGACAGATCCGGAGATCTTGCTGGCCAGGGTAGTTGACTTACACCTTCTAGAGCTCGTTGGGTGGCACGGGATACATGCGGACGTGCATTGTCCTGTTGGAACAGCAAGTTCCCTTGCCGGTCTAGGAATGGTAGAACGATGGGTTCGATGACGGTTTGGATGTACCGTGCACTATTCACTGTCCCCTCGACGATCGCCAGCGGTGTACGGCCAGTGTAGGAGATCGCTCCCCACACCATGATGCCGGGTGTTGGCCCTGTGTGCCTCGGTCGTATGCAGTCCTGATTGTGGCGCTCACCTGCCCGGCGCCAAACACGCATACGACCATCATTGGCACCAAGGCAGAAGCGACTCTCATCGCTGAAGACGACACGTCTCCATTCGTCCCTCCATTCACGCCTGTCGCGACACCACTGGAGGCGGGCTGCACGATGTTGGGGCGTGAGCGGAAGACGGCCTAACGGTGTGCGGGACCGTAGCCCAGCTTCATGGAGACGGTTGCGAATGGTCCTCGCCGATACCCCAGGAGCAACAGTGTCCCTAATTTGCTGGTAAGTGGCGGTGCGGTCCCCTACGGCACTGCGTAGGATCCTACGGTCTTGGCGTGCATCCGTGCGTCGCTGCGGTCCGGTTCCAGGTCGACGGGCACGTGCACCTTCCGCCGACCACTGGCGACAACATCGATGTACTGTGGAGACCTCACGCCCCACGTGTTGAGCAATTCGGCGGTACGTCCACCCGGCCTCCCGCATGCCCACTATACGCCCTCGCTCAAAGTCCGTCAATTGCACATACGGTTCACGTCCACGCTGTCACGGCATGCTACCAGTGTTAAAGACTGCGATGGAGCTCCGTATGCCACGACAAACTGGCTGACACTGACGGCGGCGGTGCACAAATGCTGCGCAGCTAGCGCCATTCGACGGCCAACACCGCGGTTCCTGGTGTGTCCGCTGTGCCGTGCGTGTGATCATTGCTTGTACAGCCCTCTCGCAGTGTCCGGAGCAAGTATGGTGGGTCTGACACACCGGTGTCAATTTGTTGTTTTTTCCATTTCCAGGAGTGTATATACTTATATGGATACGGTGTCTGTTCTTTCGGACATGTCCGAAAAATAGACACCATATCCATACAAGTATACCTTTGGATGGAGTGAGTTAGAATGTCGAATCCGCTCCCGATACACTCCTTAAACAACACCATCTATCCTGTTTTCGGGTCTTAAGGAAGAAAGGGCTGGCATTCGTCCACAGGTATTCAGACACCTCATTCAAAGTGTCCCCAGCAGACTTCAAGCCACCATAAAGGGTAAGGGTAGAACACCACCTTTTTAATGTCTGTTATTTAGTTCCAAGTACTTTTGATCACATGGTGGATATTAAACGTTAGGTAACTTGGAGATACACTGTTGAGATACTGTGCTACTTAGTGGCTCTCTGGGCGCGTAATCTGAAATTTAAGTATATAAGCTAAACAGAGGCGAATGGCGAATCATTGTGGCGACGATACAGACCGCAAAAGGGGAAATCTGTTAGTGCCTTCCGTAGTTTGAATCTTTTATTTAGCTGGCAGTAGTGGCACTCGCTCTATTGCAGTAGTTCGAGTAACGAAGATTTTTGTGAGGTAAGTGATTTGTGAGAGGTTAACGTTAGTCAGGGCCATTCTTTTGTAGGGATTTTTGAAAGTCAGATTGCGTTGCGCTACAAATATTGTGTGTCAGTTTAAGCACAGTTATGTATATTTTTTCTAAGGGGACGTTTCAATGTGGCATATCTGATGACAGAGTAGAATGCTGATTTGGGCACCAGTGTATTTGAGCACATCGTTCAGCGCAGTTTTTGAAGTTGGGGTTTTGTAGCAGACGATGCCTATGTCTTCGCAAGTTGACACCACTACTTCCTCAGTTCCGATTGCAGTGAGCACAGGATCGTCAAAACTGGACCGCAGCACAGTGGAAGCTTTGTCGGATTCATCACGTATCTTGTTGAAATATTTCTACAGTCGTGTATGAATACACCGTCACACATCGAATGGATGCTTGAAACCACCGTGGACACAGACAGATGGAAACAGCATTATGCCATTGACGACATTCACTGGGCTTCCACCAGACATGTGACGGTAATCGACGGCACTAAGACAGCTGTGGACTACGTGAATGATGAGTGCGATGTTATGTGCAATTAAAAACTGTGAATCCCACTCGTACTAACGGTCCCAGTGATTTTAATTTTTCTGGTAAATAACACACACGGACTCATAAACACAGTAGTGGCGGTCACTCTTTAAATATACACTGGTGTAGAGACGTGTACGTTGAGTTCACAAAAACCATAGGATAGCGATATGCAGCTATACAGGTGGCATTTGTATTGCGTACACAAGGTACTAAGGGAAGTGCATTGATGGACCGATCATTTGTACACAGTTGATTGATATGAAAAGGTTGTTATGGCTGTACTACGGGAATTAACAGACATTAAACGCTGAATGGTAATTGGAGCTAGACGCAAGAGACATTCCATTTCGGAAATCGTGAGGGAATTCAATATTTTGGGAACCACAGTGTCAAGAGTGTGCCAAGAAGGCCACATTTCCGGCATTACCTCTCGCCATCAACAATGCAGTGGCCGACGGCCTTCACTTAACGGCCGAGAGCAGTGACGTTTACGTAGAGTTGTCAGTGCTGGCAGACAAGCAACACTGCGGGAAATAACCGTATCCGTTTGGACAGTGCGGCGAAATTTGGTTTAATGGGGCGCTGCAGTCATGGACTGTGCGGCTGGTCCTGGCGGAGGTTCGAGTCTCCCTCGGGCATGGGTGTGTGTGTTTGTCCTTATGATAATTTAGGTTACGTAGTGGGTAAGCTTGAGGACTGGTGACATTAGCAGTTAAGCCCCTTAAGATTTCACACACATTTGAACATTTCTTTGGCTTGATGGGTTATGGCAGTAGACGTCCGACGCGAGTACTTTTGCTAACAGCACGACACCGCCTGCAACACCTCTCTTGGGCTTGTGACCATATTGGTTGGACCTTAGACGACTGGGAAACCATCGCCTGGTCGGATGATGGTAGGGCTAGGATGTGGCGCAGACCCCACAAATCCATGGACCCAACTTGTCCAGAAAGCGCTGTGCAAGTTGGTCGTGGGCTGTGTTAACATGGAATGGACTGGGTCCTCTGGTCCAAATGAACCGATAATTGACTCTAAATGGTTATGTTCGGCTACATGGAGACCATTTCCAGTCATTCGTGGACTTCGTGTTCCCAGACAACGATTAAATGTAACTGGGCCACAATTGTTCGCTGTTAGTTTGAAGAACAGTCTGGACAATTCCTGCGAATGGTGTGGCCATTTAGATCGCCTGAAATGACTCCCATCGAACATTTATAGGACATAACCGAGAGGTCAGATCACGCACAACATCCTGCACCGGTAACACTTTCCCACTTACGGCCGGCTATAGATGCAGCATGGCTTAATATTTCTGCAGGGGACCTCCATTGACTTGTTGAGTCCATGCCACGTCGAGTTGCTGAACTAGGCTGGGCCAAAGGAGGTCCGACACGATATTAGAAGGTATCCCATGGCTTTTCTCGCCTCAGTGCGTGACATAATGTCCCATCGATGAACTTCTTTTGTAAAGATGCTTTAAAATTGTCGAAGAACAAAATTGTACTGTAGTACTACAAACAAAGAGAAAAAGACAGCTGCAGGCAAAATTGTATCACACAAACATTTCACAACAGTTGCGGACGAAGCCTCACTGGAGATCCCTGCTGATGTCTTAGCGAACAAGTATGCCTGATCTGAACATGGCGCAACATAGCTGGGACGCTATAGCTTTCCACCTTCTCGTCGACAATCCGCTGGTTCGTAATTTGCAGGATTACGTGACCTGCGCATTGACATCTGGTGTCACAGACTTCCATAAACCTACCAAGGTCTTATCGACTCCATAGCGCACAGAACTGCTGTTGTATTGGGTTCCAAATGTGACCCAAAAAGCTATTAAGCAAACGGCCGTAATTCTTTGTCTCTTCGTGGTATTGCCAAGCAGTAGGCAAGGCGAACTGAATTCCAGACTATAACGGTAGATCGTTGTATCTACAAGCGAGCATGAGAGATTTTTTTCCATTGATGCACGTTAGAATCTTAGGATAATGAGCTAATGTAATGGGAGAAGATTCATCGACAATGCCATATCAAGATACTAACTTAGAGGAATGTAGAACGGAGGATACTGTTGGTCATCTACATCATAGTACTCAACCCACCTAATGGTGTGTAACGGAAGATATTTCTTGTAACACTAATTGATTCCTCCTACCCTGTTCCACTCGCAAATGGCGCATGGGTAAAATGATTGTCGGTAAGCCTCTGAATCAGCTACTCGTCATGATCATAACGCAAGATGTATGTGGGAAGAAGTAATGTGTTGTCCGACTATCCCGGAAAGTGCGCTCTTAAAATTTCAATAGTAAATCTCTCCGTGATGCAGAACGTCTCTCTTGTAACGTCTGCCAAGTTTGGTGAGCATCTTCGTAACATTCTCGCGCCGACTAAGCGCTCGCCACTCTTCGTTAGATCTTCTCTCTCTCTCTCTCTCTCTCTCTCTCTCTCTCTCTCTCTCTCTCTTCCATCAGTACTACCTGGACCTGGTAAGGATCCAATATTGACGAACAGTACTCAAGAATCGGTCATACAGGAGCCTTATAAGCCACTTCTTTCGTGGATGAGTTACATTTCCTTGAGATTCATCCTATGAATCTGTCTGACATCTGCCTTTCCTACTGTTGATTTTATGTCGTCAGTCCAGTTAAGGTCGCTCTGGATAATTATTCCTAGATATATTACTGTATAAACTGTTTCCAGAAGTTTCTCATGAGTACTGCAATTCAAATTCAGGGTCAACTGCCAGAACCTGCACCTTTCACCAGTCCTCCCCAGATCGTTCTGCAAATCGATACTACATTATCATCACGAGCATGTGCAAGCAGTGGAACCCAATGCTTCTGAACACACATAAGTCCTGTCAGCATCTTATGTCCATTCTAGTTACGAACTTAAGTGGTTACTGAAAAGATTGCATTGTTTATCTAGTAAACATAAAGCTGGAGATTCGTTCCCAAAGATTAGTTTCTTACTTCGGAGTACTCGGTTTAGGACCCTGAATCACAAGTATAATGTTGATGCCCTGTATAGTATCCTTTGGTGCGGCCCACCATGAATTTCTGTTCCATGCCATCTCAGAGTACCACTTGCAACCAACGTCCTCAATTATTTGCTGGATGTACTCCAATCTCTGTCGTTCCTTACAGTATATGCCCTCTACAGCTTCTTCTAGTACCAAGTGTCATTCCCTCATGTCTTAACAGATCTCCTATCATCCTGTCCCTTCTCCTAGTCAGTGTTTTCCACATATTCCTTTCCTCTCCGCTTCTGTGCAGAATCCCGTCATTCTTTGCCTTATCAGTCCACCTAATTTTCAACATTCATCTGTAGCACCACATCTCAAATGCTTCGATTCTCCTCCGCTCTGGTTTTCCCACAGTCCATGCTGTGCTCCAAACGTCTATTCTCAGACATTTCTCCCTCAGATTAAGGTCTTTGTTTGATACTACTAGATTTCTATGGCCAGGAACGCCCTTTTTTCCATTGCTAGTCTGCTTTCGATGTCCTTTCTCCGTCCGTCATTGGTTATTTCGCTGCCTAATAGTAGAATTCCTTAACTTCATCTATTTAGTGACCATTAGTCCTGGCCTTTAGTTTCTCGCTGTTCTCATTTCTGCTGCTTCTCGTTTTTTTCATCTTTCTTCGATTTACTCTAAACCCATATTCTCTACTCAGTAGACCGGTCATTTCATTCAGCAGATCATGTAATTCTTCTTCACTTCGCTCAGGATAACAAGGTCATCAACGAATCGTATCATTGACATCCTTTCACTTTGAACTTTAATTCCACTCCTGAACCTTTCTTTCACTTCCATCATTCTTCCTTCGATGTGTGGATTGGACAGTAGGGCGAAAGACTACACCGTTCTTGGTCGTCCACTCTTATGAGTCCCTCTTGTACTTTACCAGTCTCTCCCTGTAGCTTACCCCCTACATTTCTCAGAGTTTCGAACATCTTGCACCATTTTACATCGTCGAACGCTATTTCCGGGTCGACAAATCCTATGTACGTCTCTTGATTTTGCTTTATTCTTGCTTCATTTTCAACCACAACTTTAGAATTGCCTTTCCTAAAGTCAAACTAATCGTCATCTAACACATCCTGAATTTTCTTTTCCGTTTTCTACATTATTCCTGTCAGCAACTGTTAAGCTAATTGTGCGACAATTCTCGCACTTGTCAGCTCTTTCCGTCTTCGGAATTCTGTGGATGACATTTTTTTACGATGTCGCCAGACTCATAAATTATACAAACCCACGTCAATAGTCATTTTGTTACTGCTCCCACCCACCCCCCTCCCAAATGATCTTAGAAATTCTGATGCTTAGGTATGGGCAAAAGGTTTACGCGTGGGCAGTCAGGTAGCCAGACCAGAGCCTGGCGACATCTCTGCACTGCCCGAGCGCTCGCGGGCGTGTTTGGCCATGTGGTTAGCGCATGCGCATGTTGGATGTATTTTGCCCGTTCGGCGGGTAGCCTACACTAATTGCGCCTGCCTCCTAGCGAGCTGAGAGGCGACTGGCAGTACCAGCTCCATATGGGACAGATTTGAAAGAGGCTAATTTAATGTGTGCAGATGTATGTCTCTTCTAACCAAATCACTACAGAGGGAGGTGGTTCAACTCGTTTACAAGAGGACGGTGTTTCAAATACCCGTCCAGCTTGGTTTTCTGTGATATGCATAAACATTCTTCTAAACTACTAACATTTTTTTAACATCCTCCGTTTCCTCTAAATAATTTTTTTCTTTGTAAGTCTTTGTTATCACTCTAATTATACGTATCCAGAATTTTTCTCCCATCTTCTTCCCAAGGAACTGAAAAGTATTAAAACTGTGGCCATCTTAAAAATTAACAAATCACCGGATCTCCCCCAGAACTTTCGGCCAGTTTCCCTGCTTGGTGCAAGTATAAGCTCTTGGAGACACTTACTGACAATAGAATTATTGTGTGTATTCTAGAAGATATTCCAATAGAACAAGCGAGATTTACGCCTTATCGAAGCTGCAGCCAGCAGGTAATGGCTTTAACAACTTTCATAGAGGCTGGTTTCCAGGAGAAAGCATATAGAATCGTCTGGATGGACGGAATGATTTACAAATTACGGAAAGTAAATTAAATAGCGAAAACAGCGTCTCGTATAACATCATGATAAGAAATCGATCTTTCAGGTTTGCTTGGTGAAAATAGAAGTTCAATTAGGAAATTAAATAATGGTCTGCCACAGGGTTCAGTTCTCGCATGTCTTCTGTTCAACCGTTATATGTCTATCCTTCTAAACACATCGTCAAGAAAATTCTGCTATGCGTACGATATCGCTCTGATTTGTCAATCAGAATAGCTTCCTCAGTCAAAAGGAACACTATCAGAGGGCTTAGCGGCCCTTAACTCATATTTCAGAAAATTGACTGAAGCCTAGTACCGGTAAGTGCAATGTCAGCGAGTTTCACCTTAACAACAAACAAGCTAACACTGAGCTCAAGGTGCACTTTCATGGCAATTTTATCCGTCACAAATACCCCAGGTAATTTGGCATCATACTCGACCGCGACACCTGGAAATCTCATCAGCCAAGATAAAAACTCGCAATAACGTCATTCAGAGGCTGTGTGGCACAACCTGGGAGGCTTCAATGGAGATTTTGCGTACATCGGCACTTGGATTGGTTTTCTCGACCACAGAGTATTGTGTGGTGTAACAATTGCCTTATAAGCCCGGTTGACATGCAGCTCAACAACACGGTCCACATGATTACATATACAATCATATCAACTCCTTTCTACCAGCTTCCCCCACTAAGCAATACCTGCCCACCACATATTCGCAGAACTGAGGGCCTGCTTAGAGAGTACCACAATAGGCCTGTACAGGAGAATAAGGAACTACCTATTCATCACTACATATCTCTCTTAAGAAGATATAGGCTTCGTTAGAGGACACCCGACACTACTGTATCGTGGACAGTTCGCTGAAAGTAAGACCAACGTACGAGAGCTCTGTAACGAGAAGTGCCAACGCATCGGTAATCGTCAAGAACGGGAATGGTTCGAGAAATATAACTATGATACTGTGGGTATCTAACTTGGCAGGAAACTGCGGGCCAAATTGAATAGAACCCGCTCTGGATGTGGAAAGTACTCTAACTCTCTCTGTAAATTGGGTATTGTGGAATCTCCGAGATGTGACTGGGGTACATTGAAACAATCTATCATACATAGAAGAGAAGAGTGGATCCTACGTTGCTATAGGAACACGTGGAATGACTTCATGAATGCCAACGCCACAACGGTGGAATGGATTAGAAACCTAGATACTAATATTCAGTCGATTTTCTTTCTTTTGCAATGACATTTATTACATATTATATATGTACCGCATGCGTATGGCATAAGAATGATGATAAATTACTCTGATCTTTTATTGTGCAAATCAGTATTTACAAGCAATGTGGTAGAATGTATGGTATTGCATTAAAAACTGTAAAACGAACGGCCCGTTTTTAAAATACTAGGCAACAGTTCTTTATATATGTAGTAATGAAATAAAATAGACTCTTAAATCACTGAAGGTGAATGCCTGGACGTTTCCTTTGAAAGGGTTTGACCAGTTCCTTCCCCATCCTTTCCGAAACTGACCTTGTGCTCTATTTATGATGACTTCAGTCTCGACAGGACGTCAGATTTTAATCTTCCTTTTAAAAAAATCACTGACCACCTGTACACAGTGCGTCATTTTTTCATAACAATATAAACTGTACCCAATGTTCGCAACAGTTTTGCCATTCACAAATGATACGAAAGATTATACGTAGAAAGAGCATCGCCATAAAACTTTAAAGACTGAAATAGATTGTAGGCGTAGAGGACGATCGTTCAGAGAAGAACAAGAAATCCGAATTCATAAATTACAACCTGAAAAAAGAGGCATCTAGGTCAGCCATTTGGCAAAGGAATAAATGAATACGGTGAGTCTGGAGAAGTGTCAGTATATCAGCGATACCGAAGAAATAAATGGATGACTTTATGAAACATATGGCTCCGATTCATTTGACAAACTTGATACTCTGACAGAACTCAGCAGAACACGATCGGCTGGGAGAGACAGTGCCCTGGAAACTGACAATACAGATTTATGCATGTTACTCTCACTCTCCCAGAAAGGGAGGAACCAATCGTTTTATCCAGCAAACATTTAGAACCAAGTCCCTCTATAAACAAAAATCTTTCTTCGAAGTGTAGAACTATACGACAAAACTGTGAAGCAACATAGCTGTATCTAATCAAGCAAACGCATTTAGTTTAGTTTTCACTCTATTTGCTTTGTCGAGTACTGTTCATGAAACATGTTGACAGACTTCACACCCACGTCCACCCCGCAGCCTCAAGAATTAACTCGCACTCAAACTAGCGCGTGCGAGCTCTGCTACACACTAACTGTCGCTGTACTCTGTGTGAATGTGGCACAGTGCCAGTTTCACAACATTCACGTGCTTTCGTGGCTAGTGTCTGGACTCACAAACCTTGCAACGACAGGAACAGTTGCTCACGTAAGGATATTCTTACTAGGCTGACGGAGACACTTGGAATTTGTCTACTGAGGACACCATCCCGTAATCGTGCATCTAGCAACAGACTTCTCGCTGAGACTTGGAAACACAAGCAACGTTCAGAAAAATACAGCCAGTGGCATCACAAACCAAGTCCATCTAAAAAGCTGCAGACTGGAAACATGCATTTGATTGTGATTTCAGCTCAGTTAAATACATTCTCATAGATTTTGGACGTTTTATCTGAAAGTTCTAAGCAGGCCGAACACATTTAATAATCATTATAGCATACAACAGGGTGTTTTTCTCCATAACTGACAGCATAATAATAGAAAGGAATATTTATTTAGAGAGATTTCTACTTCTGAGTTATGAACATTGTTTATTTAGTTATTTACCGGAGGCTTACAGCAACGAGTTACAATTTTTTATAAAGAACTTTATTTTTTCTATATGTAGCTATTGTATTTAAATCAGTTATGTACAAATCAACTTAAATCAAATTTATATTAATTTTAGTTAGGGAAGCTAGAAGAGTTCAAAGTTTTATGGGTAGACGCAACATGTAGTATACGAGGTGTGCGAGAAAAGTAATGAGACTGATTCTTATCTCCCAAAGTTTTTATTTTTTACAAACGACAATATTGCCTCCTTCGGCAACTATACATCGGAGGAGTCGTTATTACCAGCTTTGGTAGAGACGCGGAAAGGGTTCAACTGGTAGGGTCTTTAACATCTCGGTCACATTCTTTTGAATGTTTTCTAGAGTCTTTTTAAAACATTTTTCAGTTTCTGGAAAGGGAAGTCACAATGACTCAGATCAGGTGAATTGGGGGCTGTGGAACAGCAGGAATGCCATCCCATCTGAGGTCAAAAATTTCATGCTGGAGTGGACGTGTGACATGGGGCATTGTCATGCGGCAGTGTCCATTTGTCTGCAATGTCCGGTGTTACGCATTTTCGAAACTGCAAATCAGCATTGTTTCCATCTTTGATCTGATCATTCGAGCTATTTTTGGTCCAGGAGATGTCTCACCGTGCCACTGTCAGTTTGCCGCTTTGCCTCAGCATCGTATTCAGAAATCCAGCCACCTGTGACCACAAGACTGAAACATTTATTGTCATTGCCAGTCCTCTCAAGAATGGTAACACATACGTTTCTTCGATTGTTCTTCTGCTCAGCTGTGAGGTTTTTCGGCACAATTTTAGTACAAACCTTTCGATGTTTGCATAGCTTCGGTCAAAATGTGATGTACAGTAAAAGTGTTTAACATGTCACCCATCATTCTTATTGTTAAACGTCGCTCTAATCTCACAAGAGCACTCACTTCTTCGACATTTTCGTTGCTTTTTGAAGCTAAAGGTCTGCCTGAGCGACGTTCATCTTCAACGTGTTCTCGGCCTTCCATAAACAGCAAAAACAAGTGATCTAAATAACCAATGTTCCCCCTAAGCCTGTTTGAAATTTTCTAAGTTCACGCTCGTGGATTCCCCAAGTTTAACACATAACTTGATGGCATAACGTTGCTCTAAATTCCACTATTCCAATTTCGTAACTCACAACAAAAACACAATTTCACTGACGGTGCTCTCTAAAATCACGTGATAGCTGTACCAAGCTGAAACTCGGACTGAGCACCTGGAAGGGATGAACGCACCGGCCCACACAGGTAGAACAACACAGCGTTGCCATATCTCTAACAGTTTTGTCAGTTTCATTATTTTTCTCACACACCTCGTATAATTGGGTGGCTCAGCTGGAGTATGTTCTGATCGCGGGATGTTCGTTTACGTGAAATGTTCAAATGAGTGCCCGTTTTTCTGAGTGCACAACCCAGTGTGTCTTCTAAATGACCTGCGGACGAGATGAAAAAATGGTGGTGTCCCGGTGGTGCTGCCTCGATGCATTGTTTAGACTCATGTTCAGTTCAATTGTACAATGTATCCTTTACATTGATGTAAACAAGGTTGATCAGAATTTACAAAAAAAGTTTATGTCTGAAACGGATATTGATGTAAATCAAACATAGCCTATAATGACATGTATCCGATACTCTGAGAATATCGACGCCAATGAAGCAGTCGACTTTTACTCAAAACACCCTGATGGAAGACCTACTGATAGACACACTTACATTTTGAACGACTTCGAGAAATAAGTAGAACGAAAAGGAATGACGGTAGTAGGCGAAGCCCAGCAAGTAGTGAGGATATGGAAGTGTTTGTTTTAGGCTTCAAAGCACCACAACCTTCATTTCAATTTGAAAATTGTTACTGCAGTCACTGGTATCGACTTTTTTGGCGTACAATATACGGTCACAGGTTTCGCTCATACCCTCTGTCAATGACACAGTAACTGCATGGAAATGAATTCAGTTGGAGATTACTTTCTGCAAATGGGCCATGAATAATTACATTGTTGTTGTTGTCTTCAGTCCTGAGACTGGTTTGATGCAGCTCTCCATGCTACTCTATCCTGTGCAAGCTTCTTCATCTCCCAGTACTTACTGCAACCTGCATCGTTCTGAATCTGCTTAGTGTATTCGTCTCGTGGTCTCCCTCTACGATTTTTACCCTCCACGCTGCCCTCCAATGCTAAATTTGAGATCCCTTGATGCCTCAGAACATGTCCTACCAACCGGTCCCTTCTTTTTGTCAAGTTGTGCCACAAACTCCCCTCCTCCCCAAACCTATTCAATACCTCCTCATTTGTTATATGATCTACCCATCTAATCTTGAGCATTCTTCTGTAGCACCACATTTCGAAAGCTTCTATTCTCTTCTTGTTCAAACTATTTATCGTCCATGTTTCGCTTCCATACATGGCTACACTCCATACAATTCAGAAACGACGTCCTGACACTTAAATATATACTCGATGTTAACAAATTTCTCTTCTTCAGAAACGCTTTCCTTGCCATTGCCAGTCTACATTTTATATCCTCTCTACTTCGACCATCATCAGTTATTTGGCTCCCCAAATAGAAAAACTCCTTTACTACTTTAAATGTGTCATTTCCTAATCTAATTCCCTCAGCGTCACCCGACTTAATTCGGATACATTTCATTATCCTCGTTTTGCTTTTGTTGATGTTCATCTTATATCCTCCTTTCAAGACATTGTCCATTCCGCTCAACTGCTCTTCCAAGTCCTTACATTATGAATGCCTTAAAAATGTCATGCCCTCTGATGAAGCCAGGTTTAGAGATTATGACATACTACATTGTCATAATACGGATTACTAGCCCACAGAAAATCTTAGGTGGAGTATGTCAGATCGATCGTTAAAGGAGATGGTGCGGAATCCATAGAGGTGAAACCACTGGTTCACACTACTTCGCACGTGACAGTTGAGATGTATCTTGTTTTTATTGTCTACGGTTGCCAACGGCCTTGCCGCAGTGGCAACACCGGTTCCCGTCAGATCACGGGAGTTAAGTGCTGTCCGGCTGGGATAGAACTTGGATGGGTGACCGTCCGGTCTGCCGAGCGCTGTTGACAAACGGGATGCACTTAGCCCTTGTGAGCCAAACTTAAGAGCTGCTTCATTGAGAAGTAGAGGCTCCGGTCTCGGAAAATGACATACGACCAGGAGAGCGGTGTGCTGATTACATGCCCCTCCGTATCCGTATCCAGTGACTCCTGTGGGCTGAGGATGACACGGCGGCCGGTCGGTCCCATTGGGCCTTTCAAAGTCTGTTCAGGAGGAGTCTAGTTTAGTTTTGTCTACAGTTGAGATGCCCTCCTTTGTCAGTCTAGATGGTAGGGACCGTATGTGGGTGCTGCAAATTTCTCACGCAGCTCACTCTGCGCTTGATGTGGCGCAAGAACTAGACAACAGATTTCCTGGAAGATGGTTAAGCTGCCGCGGTTCTCAGGAGTGTCCTGCACAGCCACCAGATTTCTTTATGTGGGGATATCTAAAGAGTAGTGTTTAAGTCACCTGTTTGAGTCACCGAATAACTCCAGGTGACTTCAAACGGCTCATCGCGGAAGCTTGTTGCTTCGTGTCACCAACAGCTGTACATCTCGTCTACAGGTCGTTTAGAAAACGCATTGAGTTGTGCAGTCAAGGAAATGGACACTCGTTTGAACTCCTCATTTTGATGATCATCCCGCCAACCGAATACTCATTTGCACGCATTCAGTTATGTACAGCATGTTGCATTCGCCCCTAAAACTTTCAACATTTCTAGCTTCCTAACTAAAGCTGACAGAAATTCGATTTAAATTGATTTGTTTACAATTTGCCTTAAAAATGTGAGCTACACGACAGAAAAAATAAGTTTCTGTTCCAAAAATAACGACTCGTTGATGTAACACTCTGGAAAATAACTAAATAAACTATGTCAGTAGCTTTGTAGAAAAAGTAACATTCTTACCTTTACCTGTCTAAATAAATATTCGCTTTGTTTATTATTTTTTAAGTTACAGAGACAAATACCTTTGTGATATACCCTGTATATACAAGCTGCTTCAAAAATAGATATTTCAGATATATGTTCCCCATACGTAGATAATGGAAAATGTTCAGTGCAACACGTGTCCGGAAGTGCTCTGTTTCCGTATTATGGCCTCCAACACAGTGATACTCTCTGAAATGCTATCCATACGCCATTTGCGACCAAGGTTAATTACTCCCGCCTTGCATTCGGCGAGCAGTTGAGAGCGCATTCGAACAGACAATAACATGTGAGTCGACGGCGGAAATCCTGTGTTTTGTGGTAAAACAAAAATTCGTATGTAAATGATTAAAAATAACGATAGCGAAGAAAATAGTGTGCTTTAACTTGTTAAATCGCCGGAAACAAATAAAAATCGTGTTAGGCTGTAGAAACTATAGTAGATACGAAATTACAAGCACAAAGTAAGTGATAGCGTCATGTGAAACAGAGTAATAAAGAAATGGCCGCTGAAGATAGTACCAAGTGCTGAAACATTTTCGAGTAGAACAAAATTAAACAAACGACGGATTTTCAATACATACTATAGTTTCTGTAGCCAAGTTTCTTCATCTTCAAGCCCGCTAAAAGGCCGCGAGAATCGATAACCATCAGAAATATACGACGTTTCCTCATAGACTAATAAAACGCTTTCCATGTATTAGCTAGCTGTTTTATACAGAAGGTGGACGAAAATACGAAAACAACAAAAACAGAACATGTTACTATGCAGTACGGGGTGTAGAAAGCACGATGGTATTCACAGCAGCTTCCAGTCATATAGGAATGGATAAATGCAGGTCCTCTACGGTTCTCAGGGTAATGTTATACCAATATTCCTGCAAAATAACTGTAAGTGGAGCTAACGATAACGGACGTGGATAGCGATCGCGCACACTTCTCTCCAAAGTAGACCACAGAGCCTCAATAATACTGAGATCTAGTGAGTCTGGTGGCCAAGTGAGCAGCGCCAATTTCTCCTCGTGCTACAATTAAAGTCCTGGATGATTCGGGTTTCGTTTACAGGGGACCTGTAGTCTAAGAACACGGGGTGACCATTCGGGATCAAACATTACCCCACGGGAAATCATAGCTCAGCTAAAATTGTCATATAAACCTTGATAGAAATGTGACATTGCAGAGAACCCAAGCGGCCCTTGGAACACCATGATACGGCTGCCCAGATCATCAACGAACCCTCGCCGTGTTTTACAGTTGGGACATACTAAACTAGGCCAGAAGTTGGAAACATCTACATCTACATTTATACTCCGCAAGCTACCCAACGGTGTGTGGCGGAGGGCACCTTATGTGCCACTCTCATTACCTTCCTTTTCTGTTCCAGTCGCGTATGGTTCGCGAGAAGAACGACTGCCGGAAAGCCTCAGTGCGCGATCGAATCTCTCTCATTTTACATTCGTGATCTCCTCGGGAGGTATAAGTAGGGGGAAACAATATATTCTATACCTCATCCAGAAACGCACCCTCTCGAAACCTGGACAGCAAGCTACACCGCGATGCAGAGCGCCTCTCTTGCAGAGTCTGCCACTTGAGTTTGCTAAACATCTCCGTAACGCTATCACGCATACCAAATAAACCTGTGACGAAACGCGCCGCTCTTCTTTGGATCCTCTCTATCTCCTCTGTCAACTCGACCTGGCACGGATCCCACACTGATGAGTAATACTCAAGTACAGGTCGAACGAGTGTTTTGTAAGCCACCTCCTTTGTTGATAGACTACATTTTCTAAGGACTCTTCCAATGAATCTCAACCTGGCACTCGCCTTACCAACAATTAATTTTATATGATCATTCCACTTCAAATCGATCCGTACGCATACTCCCAGATATTTTACAGAAGTAACTGCTACCAATGTTTGTTCTGCTATTATATAATTATACAATAAAGGATCCTTCTTTCTATGTATTCGCAATACATTACATTTGTCTATGTTAAGGGTCAGTTGCCACTCCATGCACCAAGTGCCTATCCGCTGCAGATCTTCCTGCATTTCGCTGCAATTTTCTAATGCTGCAACTTCTCTGTATACTACAGCACCATCCGCGAAAAGCCGCGTGGAACTTCCGACACTATCTACTAGGTCATTTATATATACTGTGAAAAGCAATGGTCCCATAACACTCCCCTGTGGCACGCCAGAGGTTATTTTAACGTCTGTAGACATCTCTCCATTGAGAACAACATTCTGTGTTCTGTTTACTAAAAACTTTTCAATACAGTCACACAGCTGGTCTGATATTCCGTAGGCTCTTACTTTGTTTATCAGGCGATAGTGCGGAACTGTATCGAACGCCTTCCGGAAGTCAAGGAAAATGGCATCTACCTGGGAGCCTGTATCTAATATTTTCTGGGTCTCATGAACAAATAAAGGGAGTTGGGTCTCACACGATCGCTGTTTCCGGAAGCCGTGTTGATTCCTACAGAGTAGATTCTGGGTTTCCAGAAATGACATGATACGCGAGCAAAAAACATGTCTAAAATTCTACAACAGATCAATGTCAGAGATATAGGCCTATAGTTTTGCGCATCTCCTCGACGACTCTTCTTGAAAACTGGAACTACCTGTGCCCTTTTCCAATCTTCCTCTAGAGACTTGCAGTACACGGCTGTTAGAAGGGGGCAAGTTCTTTCGCGTACTATGGTACAGTGTGAAACGAGACTCGACCGACCAAGTGACTTTCTGCCATTGCTCCATAGTCCAGGTTTTCCTTTTAAGGACATCTGCATCACTGACGAATGGTTTTGGAATTTCGGCTCGCCCTACAACTCCTTGCTTCTGCAGCTCCCTCAGTTTTGTTTTGGCGCTGGCAGGATCCTCGAGCGCAACATTAAGTTCTGCAGTGACTTTTTCAGCTGTCGTCCTCTCATTATATATCACAATCTTCTGCAATGACCGTGCGTCACTGTCAACACTCAACACATGCTTTCGTCAGCCTTCTGATTTACTGCATGATTTTTTTCTACTTTCACCGTAAGCGGTATAAATCGTCGATACGGTGCCTCCTAAAACATCAAACGTTTGGGCTATCTTGGTTATGGAGAAATCTACCATACGGGCACTGCATGTCCATCTTCGAATTCACTTAGCTCCGACATAGACACTCGAGGACATTGCACAGGTGCCATTGGTGATCAAACACAACAGGGCCATCAGAAACTACTGTACTGATTTTTATCATGTTTTAACTAAAAGATCCACTGATGCACGTGGAAGGTTTGAGTATGTAATTTATAAATATTCCGTGGAGGTATTCTACAGTGTGATGAACTGAGGTGATGTGACAACGATGCCATTTTACAACTTAGCGTTACAGTCTCCACAACCCTAGAAAGCAGTACCGACTCAATATAACAGCGTAGCTTAACTAAATCCTAATTGGTCTTGTGATTTTACGGTAAAATGCTTGGAAAGTGAAGTTTGCGGGGTAGAATGCTGCCCAGACCGTTTTTCCCCCCCACACTTCCTTTTAACCTACCATTCACCTCTCAGTGATGTAGACATCAGCCAAACAATAAATGTGTTTCGAATTCCACGTTGAAGTATATGTCCCATTTCTCGAGTTGGTCAATCGGTTAGAAGCAAGTAAGTCACCCAAGTGACGTCCAAATGATTGCAAAAAAGTATAACTTTTCCGAGAAACTGCTTTAGAATGGGATGCTGCTTTGCTTCTTTCACCAAGAAAGTTTTTCAGTAGCACAGCAAATGGCTCAACTTCCAGCTTTCCTGGAATCAAGGATAGATGTGGACACGATTATTTGCGTAGCAGGGAGACCAACGCTGCCATAAAAGACTGCAACAAATAAATGTGGCAATGATTGTCAACAATGAATCACTGCACACTAATTTTCGCAACAGGTATGTCGTCACTGGCTACATATTTTCATCAGTTGTGCTTATTTTTCCTTTTCCATTTCATTTTCATTGTGACATTCAGACGTAACCCACTCAGGCAACCTCCGATACGTAATCAGCTACAAATTAAAATATATATACATTCAGTCACACACACTCCCACCAATTATTCGCATGGAATGTTTCATCAGCTTTCAGCTTTCCTTGAAAGAAGCATAGATGCGAACACGGTTCTATGTGTGGCAGGGCGACAAAGGTTAATTACCTCTTGATGAGCTACCAGAAATACCGCGAGATGTCACTCCAAATGCTAATTAAATTTGCAGCAGATAACATTCGTGCTTCCTGAGAACTTACCTGGTGTGCGCTGCTTGCATTGTGTAAGTTATATGAAAGTGACGCTATTCAGTTAACTAAAGCAATTCTCTGAGTTTCACGCATAACTCTCTCCGCAGCAACCCGTAAATATAATTACCGTAACAGCAGGTAATCGTCCGGCCACACACACTTTGTGCTATCCATTTGAGGTTTATGTAAACGAAAAGCATTGAATCATTCCTTCGGAAATTGATTTGGGATTGTCGGTTTTCAGTTCTTTAATGAAACCACACGAGAATTACTCGTAACTCAATAACATCAAATGGAACGCGTACCCAATATCAACTTGGATAATTTAAACAAATACAGTGAGAAACGAAAATTCTGTTGCTAAAAGGTTACCTCGAACAAAAATGTTGCACAACAGATTATTTGATTCATTGTAACAGTGTAACATACATTTTCATTTTGAAAATAAGAAAAGACCAGTGCGACCGTCTTAGAGAACACTCAAATAAATTACACTTCCTCTTTCTCCCGACAGCTTATTTTCAAGTTGTTAAGACTTGTGAGTATTTACCAAATAACTAAAAATAGATGTAATCATAAATTAATCATTTAATACATACTAACCTTTGATTGATAAAGTAAATATTTGACCGAGACTCGATACAAAATGAAACTTAAATATCATATGACCTGAATGTTTTAATGACAAAAGTTACATCAATAATCATTGCAAGACCTGCTTGTGGAAAATACAGAGACATTCATATATGCAAATAAGCTCATTTATTTCACAATAGTGTATCACTATAAATAATGCAGACAGTTTCATAGTACTATTTTGCGAAAGTATATTTTGTGAAGTACGCTGTAATTGCTGTTGCTCATGACGTTCAGTTCGATAGGGAAAGAAAATGATACCGATATTTTTTATGAAGTTTCATTCGTTATTTATTCGCCAAATTTAAAATGTCACTAAAAGTTGATCACTGAGTGTTATACCTGTGGACGGAGGTAAGATAAATCCCATCAGTATTTTGAAATTTATAACAGAAGGTAGCAAATGTTCCCGTCTTGATATAGGCTTTGTTGCTGGTTGAAACTGAATACTATTGTCTTTAACGGGTTTAGCGTTGAAGCTTCTTCGTTACAAACAAGTATCGGACTACGACTGCACATCGATTTCCGTGGATGAGAAGACTTGATTTTGGAGTTAAGGTACAACATATTCTTTTCATTCGTCGGAAAAGCTCGAAATTCAGGTTTTGGATACGCCTGTTCTGTAGGCGGTAAATCCTTCTTCTTCATTTCGGTCCGCGAGACATGTTTCCGCTCCCAGGTGCGTTATGATCTCTGAATTCTTCCTTATTAACTTCTAAAAAATGTTTTAGAATTATCTTCATTTCCGATATAGCATTACTTTTGGATCTGTTTTATAGAAGTGTTTTAGAGGACTGTTTCATGTGTGCGTTGAGTATTGTGACCCTCATTTCCCTTCTACTGAAGTGTTGTGTGTACCTCTTTTTGGAAATAATTTTCTTGTACCTTAATGTACTACAGTTTGATGCTCGCATTGTCAAAGCGCCAGAGTCCACGACATTTAAAACAGAACTTTCTCGAAATTGTAGTTGCTCGTTTCTTTCACTGCCTTCCATTTTCTGTATGTTGAGACTGAGAGTAAAAGGCTAGATAACAGTGATTTTTTGTTTATCCTTCTTTTCCTTTATTTGTATGCATTTACTGAAATAAGTAAGGGTAGGTTTCTTAACATGCGTGGAAGATCAAAACAGGATATAGTTGTCAGCGGTCTGCAGAATGTAGACAGCCTTAAACTAAACTTATCGCACAAATATTAATAGAATTATTAGCTATGAAGTCAGTGGGTTTTCTTTGACTTCACTTCCCTCTACTGCGTAACAGTATTATTGAGTGTAAGACACTTTGAGCCGGCAACGTGTAAAGGAAAGTACGTCTAGTCGGAAGCACGTCGGCGGAGTTCACACACAAAAACACGACCTTTACATGATCGCAAGCCATAGCTTCAAAACCGCCGCTGGCTGCACCACGCAAACTCACGCAATAATTAAAATTTTAAAAAAATATTCTAGATATATGTCGCGGTCGAATCAATTAACCCGGGCGTTATTGGAAGTTAATAACCGCTATTAAGGGCGTGGCGAGCGTTAATCGATCTCGAAACCGGAGCTAGATATCGATAATCGCGAATCGGCTCTCTGCCGATCGCACACTTTCAGATAACGGAGCGAGCTCACGCGGAATTTATAATTCAGTACCCGGTACTTTCCGGAATGGATCTTCATCGGTTTACTACCGGCAACGATAAAAAACGTAGACAATAGCAATACTTTCGCATAAGCTTCCACCTCTAACCACGGCGAAATTGGCTCATAAATACTATTGTCGCGCGGAAACTAATTAATAACTGCCCAAAGATACGATCTACTGCCATTCCGAGGAGCGGTGCGTCGACAAGAGTCAACACAATTACCGCAAGAGCACCGACGGCGCGTCCTGTTCGTCAGATCTCCAATAAGGGAACACGCATTACCAGTAATCGCCGGCGCGCACTTACTCTCCCAAAAACTCACAAACAATTTCTCCCGGATTATTTCCAGCGGAGATAGCATCGGGGACAGGTGCCCGTTCTAAACCATTCCCGCTGGAATTAGTTACAGTTCAAATTACAATCGGAGGCGCCGTAAGGTGGCGGTACATTGTAATTACCCTGTATCTCAATCTGCTAATACCACCGCCTGTATCTAGTCGACAGCGGACCGATGCTATCTTCCGGCGATCGGGGCCAAAAGGAACTTTCATACTACTTTGTACCGGCGTTAGTGGGATCCGGTAAACAGGAAAATTTATGAGACTGGGTCCAAAGAGGATGTGTCGCGCAGTGTAGATCATTTCCTTCCCATAATTCAAGACGACTTAATGGTTGTGTCGTCAGTCCTTCCGTGGTACGAGGCTACATCAGGGGCACCTCGGGGCGAGACGACACGCTGTTTCTAAGTGACATGTGGGCGGTACTCCTGACACCTCCATACCGGGCTTTGATGGACGCTTCTTCCGGACTTTGAAAGACAAGCGTAAACACGATAACGTCACTGAAGGTGTTTACCTGAAATATGAGGTGCCAGCTTGATATACATCCGTTTCGAAAATGTGTTAGATGCTCCGAACTGTCCCTCGCACATTTTTTATCTATGCAAATAAATACGAGTTTTCTTCTTCTCAGATCAACTAAGTACCACGTGACAATTTCAATTCCTTATTTGTTGTTGTTTTCTTTTCTCCCAGTAGTCTCTCGTCTGCTCGCTCTGTATCTCCTCCCTTCCTTACTCTCCTACACTGGAATGCGTCCATATTCATTACTTTTTCCCTGAACATTTCTCTTTCAACAAATGAAATGACACAATTCAGAAAATTTACTGCTCTCATATAGATGTGATTTCATTATACAAACTGAAGGGGTGAGCTAAAATTCGTACCAAGAACGGGAATCGAACGCAGGAGCGTTAGCTACAAAGCCCCCTTGACACAGCAGATTGCACCACTCCACGGATTACCCTGACACACCTTCCCCCTCTAGGTCAAAATTCTCACTGCCACGCCTCTCTACCTTAAATTCCCCCTTTCATACCAACAGAGTTGCCGAATCTCTCCATGTTCTGGAATAGCGCCTCAGCATCGAACGTAAATGGGGACCTAGCCTGAAACCCCAACGCAGGTACTTATACAAATAAAATGACACAATTTCGTGAGACATAAGTTCGTGTGAAAGGGGTAATTTAAGTAGACTGGGGTGGCAGTGAGAATTTTGTTCGAGGACGGGAGGCGTGCAAACCAATCCGTGCAGTAGTGTGAACCATGTAAGATGGTAAGAACTATGCCCCTTACATTAAGTCATTAAATATCACCTAACTCACGTTGAGCGAACAGTAGGTCTGAACAAAAATGACTGACAAGGCACAATGAATCTTGTAGAGGGTATAGTATGGACTTATTGGAATAATTAATGTCGGGTGTTGGTTTTAAAGTAATTCACACGACATGAAAACTTTGTGGAAACGCGTCGATTTACTGGATTCTAATTTATCCCAGGGAAGTATTCAGAATTGACCGTGGCCAGCGGGGGAGCAGCGAAGGGAAGCGACAATAGGCAGCTTAGGGCGGCTCAAGCTCTGAGAAAGCGGTAACGGGGTGCGGCCTCCAGCTGCCTTAAGATGAGTGACAGTGAGTGGGTGGTTGACCCCATGCTGGTGTACCGGGAAGCAGACAGAGAACTTGCACACCTGTTGATAAATGTCCGTCATCCAGTTTTCAGTGAAACATGCGAGAAAGCCGCGCAAAGGTACGGTGGAGCGGTCAACAGAGGTCAAAATATGAGTGTTCGTGACTATAGCAACTTCACGCTGAATTCACAGTCCGCAGAGTCTGAAGTAAATCAGGTGAAGAGCGACAGAATGAAATACACCAGCCTCCAATGGGAACATAGGACCAAGGAATTTTAAGTACTCTCCTGGGAGTCAGAATTCCGGAAAAAGTGGTGTTTGTGCAGAGGCTAACCTTGATGGGTGGCCTGGGAGGAGCTAAATAGCAGACGTTGAGAGGAAGGAAAATTTTGCGGGAATTTGTTCACTTCCCAGGGCAGGCATTGGTCAGCGCTGGGAAGCGACACATAATTAACGCGACTTGTGCTGAATTGGCGTAAGTGATTTTGCTGGGGGGGAAACTGAGGCAAAGAGCGGACTGGGAGAAGTCTCCGTGGTGGTCTTCCATTCCCAGTTTGCCTAGAGTGCGGACATGGAGTTCTTTACTCGGCTTGCCTGAGAAAAAGTGAGCATCTCTGCAGTTTAGGACTCAGCAAATGGAACGATTGAGCTTGGAGATAGGAAGCTTTGGTTTAGCTATGTACTGAGCAAGATAGCTAGGAGTGAATAGACGAGCGCAGCCTTGCAGCAACACAAGGTCGGCCGACGTCCACACAACGACGCCGCTCCGCCACGCTGTATTCGGTGATATTGCGCCCGCTCCGGACACTGATTAATTTGTTGGATCACGTCGGCAAAGTTTCCACGAGGGTTTCATGGGCCATGTACTGTAGAATTCTTCTCGCACTTCGCATTACGCCTGGGTCAGTCGATAGGAATTACTTTTGAGTTATCGCGCTTTACTCCACGCAAACGCAATTTATTACCACTGCTTGGTAGGATAGTCATGTAATGTGCTGTTTGAAGGTCGTGAGTAAAAATAAATTTGTGATAATCGACTGCATCTGTTTTCAGTCAAGTAGTTGAAATCCCAAGTCACTTTCTTAATTAATTTTATCTTCAACATTTGAATCTGGTGTTCAATAGCTGAGTATAACATCAATGTACACCCATTTTTAATTAAAAGTGATCAATTCTGAATCAATTAATGTCAACAATCAGGAGTCACAGGGCCTTATTACTTTCTTTGCGTTATCCCATATTGCGGCAGTTTTGCACTCTCTGTTGACCTGTTAGTCAATTACCTGGGGTGAACACACCCCAAAACCAGATAACTGACGGGTGGGGTGTTACAACCGCTGTGCCAAGTAGCTTAGTTGCATTCTGCCTTCGGCGGTGATGCGGCTCGGACATCTGTTTACGTCCATGCCGCGGAAGTTCGCATGCGCGCGATTGTTTGCCTAATAGGCGAACTCCCAGGTTCTGAAGCCACCGATACAGAATGACTCGTGCATACCGAAAGTCGACTCTCAAGATTTGGTTCTCGAATGGATATGTGCGACCGAAAGCATATGAAACTGAAAAATTTCTAAGATACAGAGTTAAAATTAGATGACAGCGAACTTATTGGTTTTCGCCTCTCCATAGTGAGCAGTGTCGTGTACGTCGATCTGATTAATGATACAGTCTGTGACAAAATAATTCGAGATACTAAACATGTTCTCAAATTTCCTCACTACGACGGACATGTTGGAGAGGTAACGGTTGATCATATAGGACTGAGATCACGAGGCATACGCATCTTCGAATTTCTCTTTGAGGTTCCGTCTCACTTGATGAACGATGCCGTACGTCCACATGGAAGGGTGCTTAACCACGTGGAGGACAAATTGTCGAGTTTTGCGACCGACCCCATTCACAGTGGAGTGCGACAGATCAGAGTAGATATTGCACAACATGTACCGTCATACTTGTTCATCAGCCGATACAGAGCAGTAGTCATCTACGATGGGCAACTCAAAACATGCTTTGGATGCGGGAAAGAAAGTCACGGTCTTTCAGAATGCAAGCAGCGGAAGATTGTGCAATTTCCAACTGGCGAACCCGTGCCTACGTCCACGCCGACGCCACCGACACTAACGCATGTTGTCGCTCTTCGAAAAATCCCATCCCGAAGAATGACCAGCTTCACCATCCTGACAGTCTATGGCAATCGCCTGCAGCAGAGACTGCCAGCTGTGAAGAAACGGCATACACACCGACCACTCTGGCGCCGGCGACGCCTTTGACCGACGGGAGGGGATCGATAGGAGGGATGGAAATTGGTCCTACGGTTGAGCCGACAGTTGCTTTCGTTCCTGAATGCCGGGAGTCACTTTTGCAATCGAATACCGAAGTGCACACGCGTAAACAACGATCGCCGGAATGCCACAAGAAACGTCGGCTAGCGCAGTCGGACACCTGTTTAATGCACTCCACGGTAGACGGAGTTGCGTGTGACGACGACACAGTGAATTCGGATGATCAATGGGAGGTCCTTCCTTCCTCATAGCAGTACGTCGCCAATCACACGAGACAGGGGCTGAATACAGACCCACCAGACGGAGTTCCGCCGATACGCGTCCCTCCATCCACCGCAGCAACAGCCTTCGATGAGGCCCGCGAGAGAAGCACGACGAGAGATGGACCTTCAGCATAGAAAGTGGGGACACAAATCCGATAGTGATCCAAAGATCGACGACGCAGCCGCAAAAGCGGGTGCAGCCTCCACTTGATGTTAACCACGCAGAAGACGCAGCCTGCCGCACAGACTGCATGTCGCCGAGCAGCGGCACACAAGTTAACACTGAGGCGTAGCGCCATATAACGATCCTGCCTTGGAGGCGGTTAAGTGGGAGAATACAAATGTGTCTCAGAGCTGGATAGTGACAGATGGTGACGCGAGACTGGATGCGCAGGTAGTTTATGTATCAGCCGATAGAGGACAATATTGGGTAGGGGAACTGTGATTTTAGTTTCGATTGTGCCCACTAGAGTGCACTAAAGTAATAGAATGTTTTCCATAAACTGTTCTAGTATTTTCATAAAGTGTTATGTCTTTTTGTGTATGTAAAATGTTATAAATGTGTTTTAGCAGTATGAATGATGCGTGAGTGTGGGTTAATGTTAATATGAAGATCATTATTTGACGAGTTATGTAATAGCATTTAGTATGAGAACATTGAAAAGTCCCCTTTGAAAAATTATACATGACTGTGCTTAAACTGACACACAATAGTTTTTAGCGCAACGCAATCTGACTTTCAAAAATCCCTACGAAAGAATGGCCCTGACTAACATTAACCTATACGTTTCACAAATCACTTACCTCACAAAAATCTTCGTTACTCAAGCTACTGCAATACAGCAAGCGCCACTACTGCCAGCTAAATAAAAGATTCAAACTACTGAAGGCACTAACTACTGATAGGCATAGTCAGCAAATGAAAGATTTTAATAGAGAACAAACAATGTATTTACCTCACTAGTCATAATATATATAGCAGTTCATGACACCAATTCTTACAAATTTCAAAACTCCGCCATCTCTCTCCCCACGTCCACCACTGCTGGCGGCTCACCTCCAACTGCGCAACGCTACGCGCTGATAGCATCCAGCTGCCGCTGCCCAACACTACAATGGCAGACAACAATGTAAACAAGCCACAGACTGCAAACGGCACAGCCAGTGATTTTTATACAGAGCGCTACGTGGCGGCGGCGTTACCAATAAAAAAACCTAAACAGCCTACTTACAACATGTCGAAGAATATGGATATGAACAAAGGGGATTTTTGTAGAATAGTTTTGTAAAATAAGTTTATGGTAAAGGGAAAGTTAATTCAGGTTTAAATAATACCAGTAAATAATTTTATGTATAAACAAAACTTCAGCATATTACATAATTACGTCGGTAAAAAGTGCAGTCGATAGGTTTACTATTTTGCGATTGGTTATTGATGAAAATCGCGGATTGAAGCGGGAGAATGTTGTTTTGCTATTGGCTGTTGAGAAAAACTGATCAATGGTAAAGCAATATTCTTCGCGCGCCCTTCTCTGCTGGTAGAGAAGAGTTAGAGTATTCTAGACAAGAGTGGAAGGCTAGCCATGAAAGAGACTGGACGTGTGCAGTAGTAGTTCCGGTGGAAATGATAAGTTGCCGGATCTAGCAGTGTTTCATACATCAAAAGTGTTGGAAAGTGACGGCATAATTACTCCGATGTGTGTGTAGAAATTTCGGAATTTTTAAGTGAATTTTGTGACGAGAAAATACATATATTCCGCGTGGCGTACTGAGCAGGTCGGTGGCTAAAAACTGCATTTGGTACCGACAGACTTAATATTTGGCGAGCATTATCAGTCAAAAACAATCAGTATTTTTGTAGTTACTACGTTTTCGGGAAATGAGGTACCATGGTAAAGCAAACGTGAGTGAAAGGGATTGTGAGTGACTGTGTTGAGACTAGCACGGGCTTGTCAGTGATACTTGTTCACCTAAGTTTCAGAATATATTAATTGAGGACAAAATTTCCGAACTTTCATTTCGTGTTTCTCCCGAAACGTAGATTAGTGACTTAAATTGAAGCCTGCTTCACGTCGAAGTACAGTAGGTTTCACTCGGATTTCCTACTGATGATCTGCTGAGACAATGTGCACAGGTAGGTTCGTCGTAGAGGGACGGAAAGAACTGCGGCGCCTCAACACAAGCTTTCATGTGCGCTTTACTCACTGAGAAACAGCGGCTGGCGTATCAAACAGCCTCTATTAACATTAAAACAATTAGAACGCCCGTCAAATTGCAATTTTACGAGATATGGCTGCGTGCGTCAGATATCGACATCGTGCTTTTTCAGGTAGTACGTGTCGAGAGATTTCACGATTTCTATGAATATCATACGTATAGTACACCCACTACAGACGGCGGCAGCGGACCGGCGATACTTCTACGTGAAGGCATAGTAGCAGAGGCTGTAGAGTACCTGCCATCAGCGCCAGGACTGGCGGTCAAAGTGCTAGGAGTACGGACCGCTAACATCTACGCTCCGTCGGGGTCCGACGGAAGGCGCGATCGATTCCGGTTTTACGCAGAGGAGATTGCGCCACTATTCTTAGGCCGTTACGAACATGGTTTACTTGGAGGAGATTTCAACTGCATCCTCGCACTAAAGGATCAGCACGCACACTGTAATTCATACCAGGAGCTACGGTGACTGACAGAGGACATGAATCTAATCGATACATGGGAGACAGTACATGGCGGCAGACACGGCTATACATACGTTGCAAGTCCCATTGCTTGTCACCTCGAGCGAATTTACGTAACACGTTGTCTCGAATCTACGACCATCGATGCAGAATTAAGGCCCGTCGCCTTTTTAGAACAAATAGCGTACTTATGCATAGTCTCCTTTCGTCGTCAACGAGTGTCGCTGTGTTTGGCATTGAATACCGACGCCTAATAGAAGACGCATGGCACATATGTGAACGACGCTCCCGACATAACATTGCAATCGTGACTGGAATGCGTTAAGCCCGCAAGACGCCGAGGCTTGATTGCATACGGCGTACGGGAGCGAGCAATTGATATGGAGGCTCCACATGATGAAACTTCATTTCACGATGCTCCGCGAACTTTCTGTACATGTGCCTTCACGGGATCAAAGTGCTGCTATAAAACCAGCGCAGGCCCAAATAATTTCCATAAAACGAAGCAATCTTGGTGGGATGAGGGTGGGGAGGGGGTCACAGTCCGCGCAAGGGCCTTTGAACGAATCCGTGGAGATTCGCCGTCGACGTATAACGCTATCAGAGGAAAACAATGTAGCCGCAGAGCCTGGTACTGCTGGATGGTCGCCGATAACATTGCAAAAAAATTTGCCTACGCCTTTGTGGAAGTTGTTTCTGAAAGTAATTATGTGGAGTGTAGCATGTATGGAAATAAAACATGGGCGATAAATAGTTTGGACAAGAAGAGAATAGAAGCTTTCGAAATGTGGTGCTACAGAAGAATGCTGAAGAGTAGATGGGTAGATCACATAACTAATGAGGAGGTATTGAATAGAATTGGGGAGAAGAGGAGTTTGTGGCACAACTTGACAAAAAGAAGAGACCGGTTAGTAGGACATGTTCTGAAGCATCAAGGGATCACAAATTTAGCATTGGAGGGCAGCCTGGAGGGTAAAAATCGTAGAGGGAGAGCAAGAGATGAATACACTAAGCAGATTCAGAAGGACGTAGGTTGCAGTATGTACTGGGAGATGAAGAAGCTTGCACAAGATAGAGTAGCATGGAGAGCTGCATCAAACCAGTCTCAGGACTGAAGACCACAACAATAACAACAACATTTGTGGAACAATACGGTCATCTCTTTGTAAAAGCGGAACACGATGAGACAGCCTTCCATGATGTACCACGAACTGTGCCCACGTACCTCGACGGCCGAGCGAGAGTTAACGGGGGAAGTCACTGGTGACTACGTAATAGAAGCGCTCGATAAGGGAGCGTCTAACAAGTTAGACCTTTTCAGGGCATTTAAAGTCCTCCTGACTCCACGATGGATTGCCGTGTACCGCGAATTAGGATGTCCCTCGATGTGCCTGTTCTACCAACATTTGTGAAAGGAATGATCATCCCTATCCACAAACCGTCCGGTGGCACAGAGATGCAGGCCTGTCGGCCTTTTTCATTGCGACTACAAGATCTACGCCAGCATACTTGCAGCCCGTTTGAAACGCGTACTGTGCCAAGTGATATCACTCGACCAAACCCAGCTAGGAGCCGGTAGCAATATAGAAACGGCACTCACCGATTACCGCGATGTTATGGCACTGGCAACAACATGTCATCTCTAGGGTGCACCGGTGTCGATAGATTTCGATCGCGCATTTGACAGGGTGAGTCATGCCTGTCTTGTGGAAGTGATGACGCAAATGAAGTTTCCACAGAGTCTTGTCACCGTCGTGTTGCGACTACTCCACGGCGTCTCAGTCAGAGTGCTTATCAATGGTACCATGATGGGGTCCGTCACCGTCTCACGACCGGTCAGACAAGTTTCCCGATGTCGACGGCGCTTTATACCATCGCTCTGGAGCCGCTGCTCTGTGGGCTCCTGAACCAACTCGAAGGCACCACAAGTTTACAGGCAGAACATACCCGGATGACCTATTGTTTTATGCGCGGTCGGGCTACGAGGCAAGAGCGGCTTTGCATTGTATTAATTTGTATGCTGTGGCTAGGGAAGTTGCATGAACATGGAAAAGTCGCGGTCACTACAGACGTTCGACGCACGGCGGCACTCAGCTACGGACATCTGCAACAATTCGTGCAAGTGTTCGAAGTCACATGTTAGGGGCACTAGACATGATAGAACAGGCCACCTTTGCCAACACATATTTTACCTTCTTGCATTAACCACCTAGCCCAGGCTCTTCCTGAGCCGGTACTATTGGTACGCCGAATCCTGGCGGCATTAGGATATTTCATGAGCACAAGGCTACTTTTTAAGGTCGGATACGAAACCCTCACCCTCCCTAATAGTCGTGGAGACCTTGGCCTAGTCCACGTTCGCAACCGAGCAATGGCGATGTACGCAAGCACGATGATCAAGATGTGGACTAATCACCAGAGGAGAACCTTGATAGTCGAAATGGCACCATCTTGTCCTCTGGCACCGGTAGCAGTGGCTCACATCACACCATCGCTTGCTTACACACGAATCTTTTTTGTGGAACTCAGTTCTGTACACACGGAATTACCGTCTACCAGGACTACTCGAGGACTGCCCAGTAATGCCACAGAGCGGCGACAACCAACAGTGGCTTGGTCAGTGGTATGGTGTGCATCACGTACACGTTGATAAGAGGATACGCGCTCTGTGGTATCAGGTATTAAATGGGAAATATGTGACTAGTTTCAGGTTACATAAAAGTCACTTGACGAAAACGCTACTGCGTCCACAGTGCAGTGCTATATATAGAGATGAAAATCTACTGCTATGCAGGCCTTCGGCGGTAGTTTGGTTCAAAAAATGATCGCCTTTCTCCTTAGGGTGGCGCCGCAAGCAATAGCACTACGGATACTACTTCTCCCAGATATGACATATTTTCCCCGAACGAAAACCAATGCCGCTACTTTGGTTCGGGGTCTGACTGTACTTTACCTTATCCGAGAGGGCAGGAAGAATGTGCTAGACTTTTGGGCCTTAGTGCAACATCACTCATTGATTACACAAAACCCGAGATGCCGAATATATTATGCTTATTCTTTAGGAAGTGCCTTGTTTGACGTCCCACTCAGGAGGGGTGTACCGAGTAGGAAAATGTAATTATTGCACATAATTATTCTGAACAAGAAAGGAGCAGAACAGTGGAGAAGATCCACCAATATACGTGAAGAAGTACCCAGCACCAAGACGGGATACAACGGGATCGGCGAGGAACGTTCCCAAGAAGAGGGATGTGATCCGTTATTGTTTTCTACTGAACGAAGAAGTTTATTTTATCATTGTTACACAAATTATGTAAAAAAAAAGTTACGTTGAAAAACTACACTTATTTCCGTTCTCCGGAAATATTAGTGGTCTTAAGGGCACGTGACTTTGTAAGGATAGTGTAATAGCGGATAAAAGACGAATGAGAGGAAAAAAGTGACTAACGCACCTACCTAGTAAGCAGGAGACCCGTGTTCGATTCCCAGTCTTGGTACAAAATTTTCACTCACCGATTCAGTCTACGTACATAAAATTTCTCTTTCTTTCTTCAGGGCTGAGTATTACATTTCTTCTAAATCCTTGTTTGCTTCGTTGATCCAAGTTGTTGTTGGATTCTTACCCCACAACTATTTGAAGATCTTTTTGGTTAATTTACTGTCTTGCGTTCGAAACAAATGTCCGAAAAATACCCGTCTTCAGTTTCTCTTTAGTTCCCAAATGTTTTCTATGTTTCAATAAATATCATATTTACTTCATTTTGTCATTTCGCCCAACATGTCGTAGTTTCTCGTGGGACTAATGTTTTCCTAATTATTCGCCTTTCTAGTTTTTCTAATTTATTTAAATTATATTTTAATGCTAGATATTCGCTTGCATGTAGACATTCTGACATCATTATTGTACACTAATGCCTTATTGTTGCCTTCTTAGACAGGTTCTTTTCATTGTGAAGATTTTTAATTATGCCATATACCTTTCCCATTTTTTGTAACCTTTTCTCCATGGTATTTTTTTTTTCGAAATAATTTACGTGAATTATCTCTCCTTGGCCAACATCTGTTATGACGGAAAAAGAAATCGCAACACTAAGAAGGTGTTGGCCGACATAGACAAAAGTTGGTAGGCGTGTTCCCATATCTGAATCCTAATTGAAAAAAGCTGGTGTTTTCGACAGTCTTCGGTAGCCGTCGCTGTTTGCAAGACTTAGAGAGATGAGTATTCCGCTGGCTCTATACAACAGCCTTAGAGATTATTGTAAAAACAGAATAGTGTAATATAGAACTAGCCACCAAAAGGTTATAAAGAGGGTAACCAGGGGTTAACGGCAAGCGTCGATATGAGGACTGATTTTATGAAACATAGTCATAGACCCACTAGTGACTGCACTGGAAGACAATGACGGAGCAGACGGGGTGCTTGAGTTCGCTGATGACCTTATGGTCAAGGTATCTGCGAACCCCAGGTCCAAATTAGAGAGTAGACCCATGCGGCTCCTCGCGTCCATCGGTGAACAGTGCACGAAGAACAAAACTCACAGAAGCAACTAACAAAATACACTACTGGACATTAAAATTGCTGCAACACGAAGATGGCGTGCTACAGACGCGAAATTTAAGCGACAGGAAGAAGATGCTGTGATATGCAAATGATTAGCTTTTCAGAGCATTCTCACAAGGTTGGCGCCGGTGGTGACACCAACAACGTGTTGACATGAGGAAAGTTTACAACCGATTTCTCATACACAAACAGTAGTTGTCCGGCGTTGCCTGGTGAAACGTTGTTGTGATGCCTCCTGTAAGGAGGAGAACTCACGTTTACGACTTTGATAAATGGATTGTACTCTATCGAGTGTAAGGAGGAGAAATGAGTACCATCACGTTTCCGACTTTGATAAAGGTCGGGTTGTAGCCTATCGCGATTGCGGTTTATCGTATCACGACATTGTTGCTCGCGTTGGCCGAGATCCAATGACTGTTAGCAGAATATGGAATCGGTGGGTTCAGGAGCGCAATACGGAACGCCGGGCTGGAACCCAACGGTCTCGTATGACTAGCAGTCGAGATGATAGGCATCTTATCCGCATGGCTGTAACGGATCGTGAAGCCACATCTCGATCCCTGAGTCAACAGATGGGGACGTTTACAAGACAACCATCTGCACGAAAAGTTCGACGACGTTTGCATCAGCTTGGACTATCAGCTCGGAGAACATAGTTGCGGTTACCCTTGACGCTGTATCACAGACAGGAGCGCCTGCGATGGTGCACTCAACGACGAACCTGGGTGCACGAATGGCAAAAGTCATTTTTTTATCGGATGAATCCAGGTTCTGTTTACAGCATCATGATGGTCACATAAGTGTTTGGCGCTGAACGCACATCGGAAGCGTGTATTCGTCATTGACATACTGGTGTATCACCCGTCGTGATTGTATGGGGTGAGATTGGCTACACGTCTCGGTCACCTCTTGTTCACATTGACGGCACTTTGATCAGTGGACGTTACATTTCAGATGTGTCAGAACCCGTGGCTCTACCCTTCATTCGATCCCTTCGAAACCCTACACTTCAGCAGGATAATGCACGACCGCATGTTGCAGGTCCTGTACGGGCCTTTCTGGATACAGAAAATGTTCAACTGCTGCCCTGGCCTGCGCATTCTCCAGATCTCTCACCAGCTGAAAACGTCTGGTCAATAGTGGCCTAGCAACTGGCTCGTCACAATTCCGCCAGTCACTACTCTTGATGAACTCTGGTATCGTGTTGAAGATGCATGGACAGCTGTACCTGTACACGCCATCCAAGCTCTGTTTGACTCAATGCCCAGGCGTATCAAGGTCGTTATTACGGCCAGAGGTGGTTGTTCTGGGTACTGATTTCTCGGGATCTATGCACCCAAATTGCGTAAAAATGAAATCACACGTCAGTTCTAGTATAATATATTTGTCCAATGAATAAACGTTCATCATTTGCATTTCTTATTGGTGTAGGAATTTTAATGGCCAGTAATGTACGTCACTGTTTGCCATCTTGTGTGTTCTCTTATATTTTCCTGAATACCATGCGTTTTTGTTCTGGTGCTGAGTGTGCGTGATTGTGTGAGTGGTTATTTGTGGTTTTGTGTTTAATCTAACTGCTTTGTTTTAATTTTGTTGCTTAGCTTTGTGACTACGTTCCTAATATGTGTTTTTTGTTGCTGTCTGCAATATGATGTCTGGTTCCGTTTCACAGTTTTCTTTGTTGAGCGTAACTTAGTTGAGCCTATGGAGAATGAGTTGAAGTGCTGCTTGTTTTTGTGAGTTTGGATGTTTGGAGGTTTGGTTGATGATCGTGTTCATTGCGGTCGGTTTGTGGTAAATTCTGAAAATGCGTTTGTTTAATTTTTTGAGTTCTGAATTTTATCTGTCTGTATGCCTTGTTAATGCCAGTGCGCATATAATAATCAAATTAACTTTTTTAATATAATAATAAAAAACAACAAGCACATATTTCAAGATTTACTCTTTCTGGATTATAGAGATTTTCGATCATTTGGCTGATCTACAGGGCGAGCGCAGTGCCTAGCACTCCTGTACTTAAATAATAAAACGGATACGTGTAAATACACATAATATAAAAGTTACGTTCCAAGTATCACATATAACGTCAAATACAAAATACAGTGATTACTAAATGAAACAAGTTTACACTTACCATTCACTGTCTGTCGTCTGCGTACAACGTAGACCAAACAGTGACTGGTAACAGTGAACTTGTTGATTTTATGTTAGAAACTTTCAGGGGTGATGGGGAATTTGAGTTAAGGAGCCCTGGTCTGAAAACGACCAAATCGAAAGTTTTAAGCGAAAATGGTTGTCCCCCCTTTGACAATGAAATACCTATACTGGTACTGTTGTTCCTAAAACATCGTGCAAGCAACTTCCAGAGGTGGTATGGACCAAACCAAGAAAAAATGTCTGATAAACGTAAACTTTCAAATACGATATTGAAGTGTCCGTGTTGTTCATAAATACGATGGAAAGTTCCTTCGAACAAGTATGCCTGTGCGAAGGAACAAGTTATGCGGTGACTACAGCCATTATGAAGTGTATGAAATGTAGTCGCAGTTGCGAATATAGACAACTATCAGCTCCAGAATGTATTGACGACAGTGAAAATTTGTGCCAAACTGAGACTCGAGCCCGGATTTCTCCCTTATTACGACAAGCGGGAAATCGTGGCTCGAATCCCGGTTCGGCACAAATTTTCGTTGTCATCATTCCATTCTACAGCTGATATTCGCAACTGAGAATACGTTTCATGTTGTCTCTAAAACTCATATGTTAAGGGCTATGAACATTTGTTTATCTTCAATACCGTGAAACTCATCTCTTCTACTGCAGCTTCTTTGCATCCATTTTTGTAGAGTAGTGGTATGGACTAAAACAAGACAAAAATTGCATTAACTATAGGCTCTAAAAAGCATACCTTAAGATTTAAGGGTAGCTTTTCAGTAGAAGAGTTGTCTTTCACCGTAACGAAGAACAACAGGTGGGTCCATAGCTCTTAAGGTATCCATGTTAGAGACTACCTTTACTGGACTTCCTATGTTTTGGTCCACACTACCACCTCTGAAAGTTTCCTACTTTATGATCTCAGCAACGACAGTACCGGTACATGTATTCCACTGTCAGAGCTATCAGTACGATTTTAACTTTCGACTCGGTCGTTTTCACACCGGGATCCCTTCCTACCTCAAATTGATACATTTACCCTTCTCCATAAATCCTTGAAAGTTTGTCACGTCATCAGAGAATCACCAATTATACGTTGAAGCGCCAAAGAAACTGATCCACCTGCCTAATGTCACGTAGGGTCCCCGCAAGCATGCAGAGGTGCCGCAACAAGATGTGGCGTGGACTTGACTAATGTCTCTAGCAGTGCTGGAGGGAATTGACACCATGAATGCGGCAGGACTGTCCATAAATCTGTCAGAGTACGAGGGGGTGGAGATCTCTTCTGAACAGCACATTGCAAGGCGTCCCAGATATACTGAGTAATGTTCATGCGGAAATGTTTAAACTCAGAAAAGTGTTACTGGAGCCACTCTGCAGCAATTCTGGAGATGTGGGGTGTGGCAATGTCCTGCTGGACTTGCCGAAGTCCGTCGGAATGCCCAATGGATATGAATGGATGCAGAAGATCAGACAGGACGCTACCGTGCTTGTCACCTGTCAGAGGTATGTAGACGTATCAGAGGACCCATATCACTCCAGCTGCACACGCCCCACACCATTACAGCCTCCACCAGTTTGAACATTCCCCTGCTGACATGCAGGGTCGATGGATTCACGAGGTTGTCTCCACACCCGTACACATCCATCCGCTCGAAACAATTTGAAACGAGACTCATCCGACCAGCCAACATCTTTCCAGTCATCAACAACCCAGCGTCGGTATTCAAAGGCCCAGGCCAGGCGTAAAGCTTTGTGTCGTGTAGTTATCACGGGTACACGTGTGGGCCTTCGGCTCCGAAAGCCCATATCGATGATGTTTCTTTGAATGGTTCGCACGCTGATACTTGATGGCCCAGCATTGAAATTTGCAGCAACTTGCTAAAGGAATGCTCTCCTGTCGCCTTGAACGATTATCTTCAGTCGTCGTTGGTGCCGTTCTTGCAGGCTCTTTTTCCGGCCGCAGCGATGTCGGATATTTGTTGTTCTACCGCGTTCCTGATTTCTGACTCACGGTGCACTCGTGAAATGGTGGTACGGGAAAATCCCCACTTCATTGCTAGCTCGGAGATGCTGTGTCCATCGCTCGTGCGCCGACTATAACACCACGTTCAAACTCACTTAAATGGTTCAAATGGTTCAAATGGCTCTGAGCACTCTTGGACTCAACTGCTGTGGTCATTAGTCCCCTAGAACTTAGAACTACTTAAACCTAACCAACCTAAGGACATCACACACATCCATGCCCGAGGCAGGATTCGAACCTACGACCGTAGCAGTCGCACGGTTCCGGACTGCGCGCCTAGAACCGCGAGACCACCGCGGTCGGCATCACTTAAATCTTCGACAACCTGCCAGTGTAGCAGCAGTAACCGATCTAACAATTGCGCCAGACACTTGTTGTCTTATGCAGGGTGAAAAGTATTTAAACCGACAAACTCTGGGAGGTTGGATAGGACATCAAAACAAATATTTTTCCCTAACGTCATTTTTTGCTACGAAGAGTGTTTAAACCCGTAGAGGGAGATTTCTCTGGAGGCAAATTAATTAAACCATCAAATAGTTTTCCATTTTTTATTAACAAGAGACAACACATTAACACAGCCCAATTTCAATTACAGTAGATTTTCAAAAAGGCCTCCATTGACACGCAAACAAAGGTTACACCGTCGGATCATGTTCTGTCTGAATTGTTCCTGCTGCTGCTACTATCAAGGCAACCAGATCCTCTTCTGATCCAACAGGAGTTGCGTAAACAAGCTTGCGCATCTCTCCCCACACAGAAAAGTCCAGATGTGACATATCTGGGGATCGAGAAGGCCATGGTACAGGACCACCTCTGCAAGTCCACGTTTCTGGGATCCGTCGGTCCAGGAATCGGCGCACACGACGACTGAAATGTGCCGGCGCCATGTCATGTTGGAACCACATGTGTTGTCTTGTAGGGAGCAGGACGTCTTCCAGCAATTATGGCAATGCTCTGGCGAGAAAATTGTAATAGTGCCCGCCATTTAATGGCGTAGGTAGCAGATACGGACTAATTAAACAGTCCCCAAAAACACTGACCCACACATTAAAGAAGAACCGCACTTGATGGGCGCTAGTAACTGTGACATGTGGGTTATCCTCACTCCAAACATGCGAATTGTGCATGTTGAAGACTCCATCACGCCCGAACGTTGATTCATCGGTAAACAACACAGAGGATGGAAATGTAGCAGTTACTTCTGTAAAATATCTGAGAGTATGCATGCGGAACGATTTGAAGTGGAATGATCATATAAAATTAATTGTTGGTAAGGCGGGTACCAGGTTGAGATTCATTGGGAGAGTCTTTAGAAAATGTAGTCCATCAACAAACGAGGTGGCTTACAAAACACTCGTTCGACCTATACTTGAGTATTGCTCATCAGTGTGGGATCCGTACCAGATCGGGTTGACGGAGGAGATAGAGAAGATCCAAAGAAGAGCGGCGCGTTTAGTCACAGGGTTATTTGGTAACCGTGATAGCGTTACGGAGATGTTTAACAAACTCAAGTGGCAAACTCTGCAAGAGAGGCGCTCTGCATCGCGGTGTAGCTTGCTCGCCAGGTTTCGAGAGGGTGCGTTTTGGATGAGGTATCGAATATATTGCTTCCCCCTACTTATACCTCCCGAGGAGATCACTAATGTAAAATTAGAGAGATTAGAGCGCGCACGAAGGCTTTCAGACAGTCGTTCTTCCCGCGAACCATACGAGACTGGAACAGGAAAGAGAGGTAATGACAGTGGCACGTAAAGTGCCCTCCACCACACACCGTTGGGTGGCTTGCGGAGTATAAATATAGATGTAGATGTAAATGACGGATGCATTTCACACTGTTCGAGGTACCATTGCGAAAACCGTGCTCTGGGTGGATAATCAACTGGTTCCAGGTTTTGGACACGCTGTAAGTGAAATGGACGTTAAAATTGCTCTCGAAGGACTGTTCTTACATTCTTCTGATTCGTCCCCATGTTACGTGCAATTGCACGAGTGCTGATTGAAGGATCCCGCTCCACTTGCTGCAAGGCAGCTTCCTGAAATTGCAGCGTTCTTAAAGTGCAACGGCGTCCCTGTCCAGGTAATCTGCTAAATGACCCGGTCTCACGCAGACATTGGGACACAGCTGCAGAGGTCGTATGATGCGTGATACGGCGATTAGGGTATTGTTGTTGATAAACCCGCTGTGCAGCTTGTCCGTTGTGGTGCGCTACGTAGTACGCACCAACCATATCAGTGTACTCACTCCAGGTGTATCGCTCCATTAGTAAACAGAGACACTGCACTACTACACTGATGGACAGCAGATGCCTACAACTGAAGATCGTAATACAGCCTCTAACAACTGTACAGTGTAATACAGCCTCCAGCGGTTTAAATAATCCCCGTAGGAAAAAATGACATGAGGGAAAAATATTTGTTTTGATGTCTCCTACAACCTCCCAGAGTTTGTCGGTTTAAATACTTTTCACCCTGTATAGGCTTTGCCGACAGCAGCGCCGTATTCTACCTGTCTACATATCTCTTTATTTGAATACGCATGCCTATACCAGGTTCTTTGGCACTTCAGTATACAGTGTGTTACAAGTAGGTACGGCCAAACTTTCAGGAAACATTCCTCACACACAAACAAAGAAAAGACGTTATGTGGACATGTGTCCGGAAACGCTTAATTTCCATATTAGAGCTCATTTTAGTTTCGTCAGTATATACTGTACTTCCTCGATTCACCGCCAGTTGACTCAATTGAAGGAAGGTGGTGTTGACTTCGGTGCTTGTGTTGACATGCGACTCATTGCTCTACAGTACTAGAATCAAGCACATCAGTACGTTGCATCAATAGGTTAGTGATCATCACGAACGTTGTTTTGCAGTCAGTGCAATGTTTACAAATGCGAAGTTGGCAGGTGCCCATTTGATGTATGGATTAGCAAGGGGCAATAGCCGTGGCGCGGCATGTTTGTATCGAGACAGATTTCCAGAACGAAGGTGTCCCGACAGGAAGACGTTCGAAGCAATTGATCGGCCTCTTAGGTTCAAAAATGGCTCTGAGCACTGTGGGACTTAACATCTGAGGTCATCAGTTCCCTAGAACTTAGAACTATTTAAACCTAACTAACCTAAGGACAGCACACACATCCATGCTCTAGGCAGGATTCGAACCTGCGACCGTAGCGGTCTCGCGGTTCCAGACTGAAGCGCCTAGAACCGCTCGGCCAGAACGGCCGGCAGGCTTCTTAGGGAGCACGGAACATTCCAGCCTATGAGTCGCGACTGGGGAAGACCTAGAACGACGAGGACACTTGCAATGGACCAGGCAATTCTTCGTGCAGTTGCCGATAACCCTAATGTCAGCGTCAGAGAAGTTGCTGCTGTACAAGGTAACGTTGACCACGTCACTGTATGGAGAGTGCTACGGGAGAACCAGTTGTTTCCGTACCATGTACAGCGTGTGCAGGCACTATGAGCAGCTGATTGGCCTCCACGGGTACACTTCTGAGAATGGTTCATCCAGCAATGTGTCAATTCTCATTTCAGTGAAAACGTTCTCTTTATGGATGAGGCTTCATTCCAACATGATCAAATTGTAAATTTTCACAATCAACATGTGTGGGTTGACGAGAAACCGCACGCAATTGTGCAATCACGTCATCAACACAGATTTTCTGTGAACGCTTGGGCAGGCATTGTTGGTGATGTCTTGATTGGTCCCCATGTTCTTCCACCTACGCTCAATGGAGCATGTTATCATGATTTCATACGGGATACTCTACCTGTGCTGCTAGAACATGTGCCTTTACAAGTACAACACAACATGTGGTTCATGCACGATGGAGCTGGTGCACATTTCAGTCGGAGTGTTCGTACGCTTCTCAACAACAGATTTGGTGACCGATGGATTGGTAGAAGCGGACCAATTCCATGGCCTCCACGCTCTCCTGACCTCAACCCTCTTGACTTTCATTTATGGGGGCATTTGAAAGCTCTTGTCTACGCAACCCCGGTACCAAACGTAGAGACTCTTCGTGCTCGTATTGTGGACGGCTGTGTTACAATAAGCTATTCTCCAGGGCTGCAACAGCGCATCAGGGATTCCATGCGACGGAGGGTGGATGCATGTATCCTCGCTAACGGAGGGCATTTTGAACATTTCCTGTAACAAAGTGTTTGAAGTGACGCTGGTACGTTCTGTTGCTGTGTGTTTCCATTCCATGATTAATGTGATTTGAAGAGAAGTAATAAAATGAGCTCTAACATGGAAAGTAAGCGTTTCCGGACACAGGTCCACATAACATATTTTCTTTCTTTGTGTGTGAGGAATGTTTCCTGAAAGTTCGGCCGTACCTTTTTGTAACACCCTGTATAAATAAATAATGCTGCAAATAAAAACTCCGTCTCAGTACTCCATATATGGAGAACGTGTTAGAACAGACAGCAGTGAATAAAGCTCTCGAATGACTACCAATAAGCCCGGGTCGCCGTTCGGCCGGCATTACGGACCTCCAGCAACGATGCCGGCGGAACGGCGGCGCGCTCGTTCGCGGTGAGACAAATGGTGGGCCGTGTGTCGGGCCGTACCGGCCGGCCTATTTTTCGGCGGGCGAAGTGGCGGCGCCGGTGGCGTCCGCCGACCCCTGCGCCGGCCGCCGATAATGACAGGTTAGCGCCGGATGTGCCGTCGCGGTTTATTTAAATGTGACGTACTAATTACCCGCCTTTTCTAATTAAGCCCGGGTCAGAGGTGAGGCGGCGAGCGCTTATTTCTCCGGCTCCCTGGCGGCCCCGCCACACGGGCTCGTCCGACCCTACCCGACCTCCACCGCCCCTCCGGCCCGGCGCGCTCAGTTTCGCTCGGTGAATCTATAACGGCAATTGATTCGGCCGCCGCGTTTAGCGCCGCACCGCGCTCGCCGTAAACATGCCCCCAGCGCCGGGCCCGGCGCTTCTGCGCGCCTCCGACTCCCGCAGCACATACACACAGGTGGCAATTAAAGCCCGCGTGATCGAGTGCTGGCCAGTCGCGCAGTCGCGCTGGGGAAGTAATCGCTCGATTGTGTCGTGAGAGCTGCGCCGTGTCGTCGGCACTCACAAAGTAACCACGGCCTGCTTTCGTGGGTGTTCACGTGTATCGTTTCTCACAGACCGCATTCCGTGTGCCAGAATCCGCACGAATATGTTGTGACCATGGTGCCACAACAACAAACTCAAGATAGCCGACAGCAAAAGAATATACACTTTACTGAAAGGGTCTCTCCTGGGGACACAATCATTAAACGAGTAGTCACCACACGCTATCTTGGGATATACAGAGACAAAAAGCAAAATTTCCATGAAAACATGCGCATTATCACAAACAAAGCAGAAAAAAATACTATACAAACTGGCAAGACTAAATTTAGAACGATTAAACTCCCCTTGTCAGTTACACGGGAATACCATTGTGCTCTTTTCGAGTCGGTACTTAGCTTCGCCGCCAGCACGTGGACTCACAGATAGAGCCTATCAACAAACCGGACCCTCGTCAGACGATGACAAAGGAGCGGCATACTTAGAACATACGGAGCTTTCGGCACCACCTCAGCGGACTCACTCTGTGTGGTGCTCGGAATCTACCCAACAGACATTACGATAAAATATAGAGCGCCTACATACTGGCTTAAGGTGGGTAGGCATGCTCAGGGTCGAAAGATCATTGGAGTACAATTGTCACGAAACGCCAATTGAAAAATTAGGGGACGGATACTTGGCAAGGTGAGTGGGATATAAGTGATAAGGGCCGCAGGCTATACCAGTTCTTTTCCGATACAGGGGAGAGACTACAACTCAAACATATTGATCCCAGCCGCGGTATGATGCACTTCTTAACAGCACACGGCCCTTATCCCATTCACTTAAACGCCTTGAGTGTGAGGCAGACACTGGCTCTGAGCACTATGGAACAACTTCTGAGATCATCAGTCCCCTAGAACTTAGAACTACTTAAACTTAACTAACCTAAGGACATCACACACATCCATGCCCGAGGCAGGATTCGAACCTTCGACCGTAGCGGTCTCGCGGTTCCAGACTGTAGCGCCTAGAACCGCTCGGCCACTCCTGCCGGCGAGGCAGACACTAACATACACATGTGGGGAAGAAAGGTCTCCAGAACACAACGTCTTTTTCTGCGGACGATATACCAACATCAGACACACAATAGACTGGAACCTCAACAATATTTAAGACACCACCCACGCAGTGCTCAGAAACGAAGACAAATGGACCATGTTAAACACACACACTGACGATATATCCAAAGTATGAAGATGGTATCTATTCTTTGGGACATGTCTCAAAGAAGAGATACCATTTGTGATCTTGCAGCTCTCGAAGAATGAAATTACAATGAAATCCAGACCATCAGCTGCTTATAGGCGTTGATAAATATCAACGGGAACAGTTGGAAAATGTGTGCCCCGACTCGGTCTCGAATCCTGCATCTCCTGCTTACATGGTAGACGCTCTATTCGACTGAGCCATTGAGGCACACATTTTCAACAAAAGAAAGGATCTGCAAACACGAAACAGTCTGAGGCATCAAGGAATCACCAGTTTAGTATTGGAGAGAATTGTAGGTGTAATAATTATAGAGATAGAGCAGGAGATGACTACAGCAAGTTGGTTCAAAAGGATGGAGTTTGCAGTACTTATCCGGAGACGGAGAGGCCCAGACAAGATAGAGTAACTTGGAGAGCTGCAGCTTCTTCGGACAGTAGACCCCAAACAACACTCCAACCTACATCTGTCTCGAAAAGGACATGGTGAGTACTATATTTCTTGTTTTATATGAATAACTAGACAAGTTTTACAAATAAATGAGATGAAAAGAGAAACATTCTATTACATACTCGTGATGACTCGTGGTAACATTGGAGAAAACATGATTACGAACATTCTGCGCAGCTTCAGAATAATTCTGCAAAACAGACGTCTTAGTTAACCTTCAATGCTTGAAACATTAACGTAAATTTTAGAACAAGGTACTCTGAACACCTAAAGAACAGTGGAAATATATACACCACGTTTGAAAACCGCCTCATATAACAGAATTATCACCCTGCTGACATAAAAATCACCAGAAAGCAGTAATAACAATTCTTAGACAGCTAATGCCCACCTGCCCTAACCCAAACAAGTTTTACTGCAGTAACTTAAAGCACCAAACTGACGTAAGTCACCCTTCTCAGCTGAACACATATTTTTTTGAGGATATAATCGAGGCATCAAATTTTCGATTTGCTTCCATAATACGCTTCATTGTAATTATAGATCTGAGTCTCAGATGGCTAGACAGCCACGGGATATACTTAATGTAACACAAGGTAACGTTCGGTTAACTATTAGTGTACTTTTAATTTCTTCGAAACTCGTGGTTTCCAATAAAGTAGCGATTTCAGACAGTAGATTCTGAAAAATATTTCTATTGTTATATTTCTCACCCTCAGGATACCAGAAACTCCTCCTTTCTCTTACCAAAAATTTCTCGCAGTCCATGTCTCGAGTGTGGCATTGCCGGAAGAAAACAAACGGATTTGAATTCCACTGACCATCGTCCGTAGTCTGTTCGTTCGGATGCTGAGATCGGTTGCACTTAGACTGCACACGTACTGTTTTGGAAAGATCCGCCATCTTCGGCCGACGTCGGTAGTCGACGGAATCCCCGATGCTGCTTGCTGCCACTGTGACTGCTGCCTTCCCGTTCGGCACTGCCTTGGGTTACAACAGCATCGACGTCAGACGTCACACAGACGGGGGGGGGGGGGGGGGCAGGATAATAACGTGGCAATACAGGGACGGCGATTCCACCGCGAAGGAAAACATGCTTGCATCAACCCTGAAGTGATCTTACCACATTCTGTGTGAAAGTAAGTCATAGATCAGCCACAGTGGATAACGCCAAGCCGACTGGTGGCCGTGTCATCCTTTTCTGTATGCCATTATTTCGATGCGACTCGGTATAGTACTTCTTGATTTAGAGATAGCTTTTGACAATATTGAGTGGATTGCACTCTTTGCAATTCTGAAGGCAACAGGGATAAAATACAGGAAACGAAAGGTTATTTTAAAGTTGTACAAAAATCCAACTGAAGTAATACGAGTCGAAGGAGACGGAAAGGAAACAAAGGTTGAGTAGAGAGTCAGATAGGTTTGTCCCTATCCCCGATCTTACTTAGTCTGTACATTGAGCAAGCTGTGAATGAAACCAAGGAATTAAAGTTCGGGGAGAAAAAATAAATAAGCTTTGCCGACGAAACTGTAATTGTGCCAGAGACAAGAAATGACTTGGAAGATCAGCTGTAAGGAAAAAGGAAAAAATGCTGATGGAATGCAGCCGAATTAAATCAGACGATGAAACTTCCTGGCAGATTAAAACTGTGTGCCGGACCGAGACTCGAACTCGGGACCTTTACCTTTCGAGGGCAAGTGCTCTACCAACTGAGCTACCCAAGCACGACTCACGCTCCGCCCTCACAGCTTTACTTCTGCCAGTACCTCGTCTCCTACCTTCCAAACTTAACAAAAGCTTTCCTGCAGACTTTGCAGAACTAGCACTCCTGAAAGAAAGGATATTGCGGAGACATGGCTTAGCCACAGCCTGGGGGATGTTTCCAGAATGAGAGTGTGCGCTGATATGAAACTTTCTGACAGACTAAAGGTCCCGAGTTCGAGTCTCGGTCCGGCACACAGTTTTAATCTGCCAGGAAGTTTCATATCAGCGCACACTCCGCTGCAGAGTGAAAATCTCATTCTGGAAGTCAGACGATGCTGAGTGAATAAGACTGGAAAATGAGACACCAAAGAGTAGTATATCCTATACCTCAGGAAAAACTCTGATTTTCCAAGGTTTACATGTCTGATATTTATGAACATCGTGTTGTTTTGCTTTAGGACTACTGTCTCAATTAATACACAAAGACGCACTTAAAGTTGCCTCAACATAAACAAATGTATCGTACTGCACATGAATAGGCAGAAGGCCGGGCGTGAGGACCGAGCGGTTCTAGACGCTTCAGTCCGGAACCGCGTGACTGCTACGTTCGCAGGTTAGAGTCCTGCCCCGGGCATGGCTGTGTGTGATGTCCTTAGGTTAATTAGGTTTAAGTAGTTCTAGGGGACTGATAACCTCAGATGTTAAGTCCCATAGTAATCAGAGCCATTTGAACCATTCTGAATAGGCAGAAAGACCCACCATTATATGATTACAGGTTGCAAAACAGTCACTGGAAGCAGTCTCATATATTAAATACACGGAGCAATTTGAAGTGGAATTATCACGTAAAACAAAGAGCAGGGGAGGCAGATGCCACCCTGAGATTCATTGAAAGAATCCTCAGGGAGTATAGTGCACTGACGAAGTACATAGCTTGCAAAACCGTTCTTCAATCAATACTTGGATGTTGCTTGGCGGTGTCGGATCCGTATTATACAGGGAGTCTCAAAGCTTTTGGGTCAAATTGTAAGATGTGACAGTGGGTTCACAACCGATCGTATTGAGATAGGGAACAGATTGACGGAAATGGATATTTGTTACGTATATGGACACATGCTGCGCATACGGCATAACAACAACGTAGGGCACAGCAACAGTTCAAAGTGACGGCTGCCAGTCTCAATAGATGTTTGTCGATGGCGCATGAAGTTCTGCACCGTCTTTCTGATGCAACTGATGCTTGGGACAGTGGTGTGCTTGAGGCACAGGTTAATTTGCTAGTGCGAGGCTTGCGGTCATCACGTGACACACATGCTATGAGCTAAGATGTGTACAGCGTCTCTGTTCGGCTGCCACGTGCGTACGCTGTTGCCATGCAAGCATTTAGACTGGCGGGCGTCACTCTGAACAGTTACTATGAGCTACATTGTTGTTAGGCGGTGACTTCTGTGTGTGTTCGTAACACAATAAACATGCATTTCAGACCACTGGTTCCCTATCTCAGTACGATCGGTTGTGGATCACCTGTTTCCATTTGACCCAAAAGGTTTGAGACACCCTGTAAAGAAATGATAGAGGAAACTGAGAACATCCCGAGAAAAGCAACACGTTTCGACACAGGTTCAGCTGGTAAATGTGACAGCACCACGAAGATGCTCATCTGGCTCCAGTGCTACAGCTACAAGAGAGACGTTGTGCGTCACGGTGTGGCTTACTGCTATAATTCAGAGAACGTACATTCCTAGAAGACCCGAACCATATATTGCTTCTTTCTAAGTACATATTGAGAATTAGAGAGATCCGCGCTCACGGGAAAACTTACCAACAGTCCTCCGTCCTGAGCACCTTTGTGTCTGGTGCTGGAAAGAGAGGTTGAAGGGGAATGGCAATGCTACATTAACTACCCTTCGCCACACGCGCAAAGGCGGGCTGTGGATTGTACGTGTACATGTAGAAGTGCAGAATAGTGCAGACGTCCTTACAACTGATGGGCGGTGGACTTGAAAAAAGAATGCGTACGTCGGACACGTGACCACTAGGCACCAGTTAATTGTTAGGGTGAAGCAAGAGATGTAGTTTATTTATGGAAGGTAAGCGTGCTCTTGTGTTCTGTAAAGACCGACAAAAACATTGGATCATTTGAAATACATCGTGACAGACGTGTGCAGATGACAACATTGCAATACAGAGACCTTGCGATGTAGTTATCAGGAAGTGCAGGAGACGACATCGTGATTTGCATATAACAATGCTTTGCAAAAACATTTAGAAACTGGAAGCAGTGTGCAATAAAGACGCGCGATACAAACGTGGAACAGACTGGATCGGCCCTCAAAAGACAAACAACAGAAGGACTCTCAAACGAAAGTGTACCAACATCTAGAGTCCATTACAACAGCAGTGAGAAAGATGACGTTAATGTTGTTTAGTCATGTATTCAAGAGGGCAAACTGAATAACTGGAAACATCGGACCTGTCTCTCGAGGGAAAGTGATTTAAGCCAAGCGAACAAAACTACACTACTGGCCATTAAAACTGCTACACCAAGAAGAAATGCAGGTGATAAACTGATATTCCTTGGACAAATATATTTTACTAGAACTGACACGTGATTACATTTTCACACAATTTGGGTGCGAAATCAGTACCCAGAACAACAACCTCTGGCCGTAATAACGGCCTTATACGCCTGGGCGTTGAGTCAAACAGCGCTTGGATGGCGTGTACAGGTACAGCTGCCAATGCAGCTTCAACACGATACCACAGTTCATCAGGGGTAGTGACTGGCTTAGTTTGACGAGCCAGTTGCTCGGCCACCATTGACCAGACGTTTTCAATTGGTGATAGATCTGGAGAATGTGCTTGCCAGGACAGCAATCGAACAGTTTCTGTATCCAGAAAGGCCCGTAAGGACCTGCAACATGCGGTCGTGCATTAACCTGCTGAAGTGTAGGATTTCGAAGGGATCGAATGAAGGGTAGAGCCACAGGTCGTAACACGCCTGAAATGTAACGTCCACTGTTCAAAGTGCCGTCAATGCGAACAAGAGGTGACTGAGACGTGTGAACAATGGCACCCCATACCATCACGCCGGGTGATGCGCCAGTATGGCGATGAAGAATACACGTTTCCAATGTGCGTTCACCGCGATGTCGAAACGTGACGGTATGCATTTCTCCTCCTTACACGAGGCATCACAACAACGTTTCACCAGGCAACGCCGGTTAACTGCTGTTTGTGTATGAGAAGTCGGTTGAAAACTTTCCTCATGTCAGCACGTTGTAAGTGTCGCCACCTGCGCCAACCTTGTGTGAATGCTCTGAATAGCTAATCATTTGCATATCACAGAAACTTCTATCTGTCGGTTAAATTTCGCGTCCGTAGCACTTCGTCTTCGTGGTGTAGCAATTTTAATGGCCAGTAGTGTAGACAGGAAAAACTTTAAGCATTTTCAAATTGACTAGAACGACATTCACGACAGAAGTCACCACAGAATCCTCGTCAGAAGATTAGGTTCTCTCCAGTCAGTAACAGAAGTAAAAATGCTTTCGGGAAATGGGGTGAAATTGATGTAAGATCCGAAAAGTACCGATAGCGCCAGGATGAGAGAGAGTACTCGCCTAAGAAGAAAGCTGGTCAGAATTACGAGCTACTAAATTAAATTAAATAATAATGGCCTAGGAGCGAGAGAGAGTTTGCATTGTGGAATCCATTTCCTTCAGTTTTGAAACAAGGAACAGCAATCTGGTTGTTCTGCAGGAGTGTTTACTGCGTTCCCAAATTTCCATCCTTGCAAGATGGAGACGGGATGTGACTCCATCTTGTGACCCACTGTATCTTCTCGCTAGCTGGTAAAGAAAGGCTGCAACAATGGGCGTAACTCTAAGGTAACAGTCAGTCAAAGTCCGTGGCACTATTGTCCGAACGCCCGCCATGTCTTTTGCTGGATATCAATACCGGAGGAACATATGGTCAGCAAATCTCTCCGGCTATTAATATCAGCTTTCAAAAAACAGCCATGCTGTTTCTTTCGAGAACCTCCTGAAAGTCGAGGCTGAGGTAAACTCGTCCCTATCCTCCCACCAATGAAAATTGTTCATGGCACGAGGAATATATCAGGTTCACCGCAGTAAAATGACTCTGAGCACTATGCGACTTAACTTCTGAGGTCATCAGTCACCTAGAACTTAGAACTAGTAAAACCTAACTAACCTAAGGACATCACACACATCCATGCCCGAGGCAGGATTCGAACCTTCGACCGTAGCGGTCTCGCGGTTCCAGACTGTAGCGCCTAGAACCGCTCGGCCACTCCTGCCGGCGAGGCAGACACTAACATACACATGTGGGGAAGAAAGGTCTCCAGAACACAACGTCTTTTTCTGCGGACGATATACCAACATCAGACACACAATAGACTGGAACCTCAACAATATTTAAGACACCACCCACGCAGTGCTCAGAAACGAAGACAAATGGACCATGTTAAACACACACACTGACGATATATCCAAAGTATGAAGATGGTATCTATTCTTTGGGACATGTCTCAAAGAAGAGATACCATTTGTGATCTTGCAGCTCTCGAAGAATGAAATTACAATGAAATCCAGACCATCAGCTGCTTATAGGCGTTGATAAATATCAACGGGAACAGTTGGAAAATGTGTGCCCCGACTCGGTCTCGAATCCTGCATCTCCTGCTTACATGGTAGACGCTCTATTCGACTGAGCCATTGAGGCACACATTTTCAACAAAAGAAAGGATCTGCAAACACGAAACAGTCTGAGGCATCAAGGAATCACCAGTTTAGTATTGGAGAGAATTGTAGGTGTAATAATTATAGAGATAGAGCAGGAGATGACTACAGCAAGTTGGTTCAAAAGGATGGAGTTTGCAGTACTTATCCGGAGACGGAGAGGCCCAGACAAGATAGAGTAACTTGGAGAGCTGCAGCTTCTTCGGACAGTAGACCCCAAACAACACTCCAACCTACATCTGTCTCGAAAAGGACATGGTGAGTACTATATTTCTTGTTTTATATGAATAACTAGACAAGTTTTACAAATAAATGAGATGAAAAGAGAAACATTCTATTACATACTCGTGATGACTCGTGGTAACATTGGAGAAAACATGATTACGAACATTCTGCGCAGCTTCAGAATAATTCTGCAAAACAGACGTCTTAGTTAACCTTCAATGCTTGAAACATTAACGTAAATTTTAGAACAAGGTACTCTGAACACCTAAAGAACAGTGGAAATATATACACCACGTTTGAAAACCGCCTCATATAACAGAATTATCACCCTGCTGACATAAAAATCACCAGAAAGCAGTAATAACAATTCTTAGACAGCTAATGCCCACCTGCCCTAACCCAAACAAGTTTTACTGCAGTAACTTAAAGCACCAAACTGACGTAAGTCACCCTTCTCAGCTGAACACATATTTTTTTGAGGATATAATCGAGGCATCAAATTTTCGATTTGCTTCCATAATACGCTTCATTGTAATTATAGATCTGAGTCTCAGATGGCTAGACAGCCACGGGATATACTTAATGTAACACAAGGTAACGTTCGGTTAACTATTAGTGTACTTTTAATTTCTTCGAAACTCGTGGTTTCCAATAAAGTAGCGATTTCAGACAGTAGATTCTGAAAAATATTTCTATTGTTATATTTCTCACCCTCAGGATACCAGAAACTCCTCCTTTCTCTTACCAAAAATTTCTCGCAGTCCATGTCTCGAGTGTGGCATTGCCGGAAGAAAACAAACGGATTTGAATTCCACTGACCATCGTCCGTAGTCTGTTCGTTCGGATGCTGAGATCGGTTGCACTTAGACTGCACACGTACTGTTTTGGAAAGATCCGCCATCTTCGGCCGACGTCGGTAGTCGACGGAATCCCCGATGCTGCTTGCTGCCACTGTGACTGCTGCCTTCCCGTTCGGCACTGCCTTGGGTTACAACAGCATCGACGTCAGACGTCACACAGACGGGGGGGGGGGGGGGGGGGGGGGGGCAGGATAATAACGTGGCAATACAGGGACGGCGATTCCACCGCGAAGGAAAACATGCTTGCATCAACCCTGAAGTGATCTTACCACATTCTGTGTGAAAGTAAGTCATAGATCAGCCACAGTGGATAACGCCAAGCCGACTGGTGGCCGTGTCATCCTTTTCTGTATGCCATTATTTCGATGCGACTCGGTATAGTACTTCTTGATTTAGAGATAGCTTTTGACAATATTGAGTGGATTGCACTCTTTGCAATTCTGAAGGCAACAGGGATAAAATACAGGAAACGAAAGGTTATTTTAAAGTTGTACAAAAATCCAACTGAAGTAATACGAGTCGAAGGAGACGGAAAGGAAACAAAGGTTGAGTAGAGAGTCAGATAGGTTTGTCCCTATCCCCGATCTTACTTAGTCTGTACATTGAGCAAGCTGTGAATGAAACCAAGGAATTAAAGTTCGGGGAGAAAAAATAAATAAGCTTTGCCGACGAAACTGTAATTGTGCCAGAGACAAGAAATGACTTGGAAGATCAGCTGTAAGGAAAAAGGAAAAAATGCTGATGGAATGCAGCCGAATTAAATCAGACGATGAAACTTCCTGGCAGATTAAAACTGTGTGCCGGACCGAGACTCGAACTCGGGACCTTTACCTTTCGAGGGCAAGTGCTCTACCAACTGAGCTACCCAAGCACGACTCACGCTCCGCCCTCACAGCTTTACTTCTGCCAGTACCTCGTCTCCTACCTTCCAAACTTAACAAAAGCTTTCCTGCAGACTTTGCAGAACTAGCACTCCTGAAAGAAAGGATATTGCGGAGACATGGCTTAGCCACAGCCTGGGGGATGTTTCCAGAATGAGAGTGTGCGCTGATATGAAACTTTCTGACAGACTAAAGGTCCCGAGTTCGAGTCTCGGTCCGGCACACAGTTTTAATCTGCCAGGAAGTTTCATATCAGCGCACACTCCGCTGCAGAGTGAAAATCTCATTCTGGAAGTCAGACGATGCTGAGTGAATAAGACTGGAAAATGAGACACCAAAGAGTAGTATATCCTATACCTCAGGAAAAACTCTGATTTTCCAAGGTTTACATGTCTGATATTTATGAACATCGTGTTGTTTTGCTTTAGGACTACTGTCTCAATTAATACACAAAGACGCACTTAAAGTTGCCTCAACATAAACAAATGTATCGTACTGCACATGAATAGGCAGAAGGCCGGGCGTGAGGACCGAGCGGTTCTAGACGCTTCAGTCCGGAACCGCGTGACTGCTACGTTCGCAGGTTAGAGTCCTGCCCCGGGCATGGCTGTGTGTGATGTCCTTAGGTTAATTAGGTTTAAGTAGTTCTAGGGGACTGATAACCTCAGATGTTAAGTCCCATAGTAATCAGAGCCATTTGAACCATTCTGAATAGGCAGAAAGACCCACCATTATATGATTACAGGTTGCAAAACAGTCACTGGAAGCAGTCTCATATATTAAATACACGGAGCAATTTGAAGTGGAATTATCACGTAAAACAAAGAGCAGGGGAGGCAGATGCCACCCTGAGATTCATTGAAAGAATCCTCAGGGAGTATAGTGCACTGACGAAGTACATAGCTTGCAAAACCGTTCTTCAATCAATACTTGGATGTTGCTTGGCGGTGTCGGATCCGTATTATACAGGGAGTCTCAAAGCTTTTGGGTCAAATTGTAAGATGTGACAGTGGGTTCACAACCGATCGTATTGAGATAGGGAACAGATTGACGGAAATGGATATTTGTTACGTATATGGACACATGCTGCGCATACGGCATAACAACAACGTAGGGCACAGCAACAGTTCAAAGTGACGGCTGCCAGTCTCAATAGATGTTTGTCGATGGCGCATGAAGTTCTGCACCGTCTTTCTGATGCAACTGATGCTTGGGACAGTGGTGTGCTTGAGGCACAGGTTAATTTGCTAGTGCGAGGCTTGCGGTCATCACGTGACACACATGCTATGAGCTAAGATGTGTACAGCGTCTCTGTTCGGCTGCCACGTGCGTACGCTGTTGCCATGCAAGCATTTAGACTGGCGGGCGTCACTCTGAACAGTTACTATGAGCTACATTGTTGTTAGGCGGTGACTTCTGTGTGTGTTCGTAACACAATAAACATGCATTTCAGACCACTGGTTCCCTATCTCAGTACGATCGGTTGTGGATCACCTGTTTCCATTTGACCCAAAAGGTTTGAGACACCCTGTAAAGAAATGATAGAGGAAACTGAGAACATCCCGAGAAAAGCAACACGTTTCGACACAGGTTCAGCTGGTAAATGTGACAGCACCACGAAGATGCTCATCTGGCTCCAGTGCTACAGCTACAAGAGAGACGTTGTGCGTCACGGTGTGGCTTACTGCTATAATTCAGAGAACGTACATTCCTAGAAGACCCGAACCATATATTGCTTCTTTCTAAGTACATATTGAGAATTAGAGAGATCCGCGCTCACGGGAAAACTTACCAACAGTCCTCCGTCCTGAGCACCTTTGTGTCTGGTGCTGGAAAGAGAGGTTGAAGGGGAATGGCAATGCTACATTAACTACCCTTCGCCACACGCGCAAAGGCGGGCTGTGGATTGTACGTGTACATGTAGAAGTGCAGAATAGTGCAGACGTCCTTACAACTGATGGGCGGTGGACTTGAAAAAAGAATGCGTACGTCGGACACGTGACCACTAGGCACCAGTTAATTGTTAGGGTGAAGCAAGAGATGTAGTTTATTTATGGAAGGTAAGCGTGCTCTTGTGTTCTGTAAAGACCGACAAAAACATTGGATCATTTGAAATACATCGTGACAGACGTGTGCAGATGACAACATTGCAATACAGAGACCTTGCGGTGTAGTTATCAGGAAGTGCAGGAGACGACATCGTGATTTGCATATAACAATGCTTTGCAAAAACATTTAGAAACTGGAAGCAGTGTGCAATAAAGACGCGCGATACAAACGTGGAACAGACTGGATCGGCCCTCAAAAGACAAACAACAGAAGGACTCTCAAACGAAAGTGTACCAACATCTAGAGTCCATTACAACAGCAGTGAGAAAGATGACGTTAATGTTGTTTAGTCATGTATTCAAGAGGGCAAACTGAATAACTGGAAACATCGGACCTGTCTCTCGAGGGAAAGTGATTTAAGCCAAGCGAACAAAACTACACTACTGGCCATTAAAACTGCTACACCAAGAAGAAATGCAGGTGATAAACTGATATTCCTTGGACAAATATATTTTACTAGAACTGACACGTGATTACATTTTCACACAATTTGGGTGCGAAATCAGTACCCAGAACAACAACCTCTGGCCGTAATAACGGCCTTATACGCCTGGGCGTTGAGTCAAACAGCGCTTGGATGGCGTGTACAGGTACAGCTGCCAATGCAGCTTCAACACGATACCACAGTTCATCAGGGGTAGTGACTGGCTTAGTTTGACGAGCCAGTTGCTCGGCCACCATTGACCAGACGTTTTCAATTGGTGATAGATCTGGAGAATGTGCTTGCCAGGACAGCAATCGAACAGTTTCTGTATCCAGAAAGGCCCGTAAGGACCTGCAACATGCGGTCGTGCATTAACCTGCTGAAGTGTAGGATTTCGAAGGGATCGAATGAAGGGTAGAGCCACAGGTCGTAACACGCCTGAAATGTAACGTCCACTGTTCAAAGTGCCGTCAATGCGAACAAGAGGTGACTGAGACGTGTGAACAATGGCACCCCATACCATCACGCCGGGTGATGCGCCAGTATGGCGATGAAGAATACACGTTTCCAATGTGCGTTCACCGCGATGTCGAAACGTGACGGTATGCATTTCTCCTCCTTACACGAGGCATCACAACAACGTTTCACCAGGCAACGCCGGTTAACTGCTGTTTGTGTATGAGAAGTCGGTTGAAAACTTTCCTCATGTCAGCACGTTGTAAGTGTCGCCACCTGCGCCAACCTTGTGTGAATGCTCTGAATAGCTAATCATTTGCATATCACAGAAACTTCTATCTGTCGGTTAAATTTCGCGTCCGTAGCACTTCGTCTTCGTGGTGTAGCAATTTTAATGGCCAGTAGTGTAGACAGGAAAAACTTTAAGCATTTTCAAATTGACTAGAACGACATTCACGACAGAAGTCACCACAGAATCCTCGTCAGAAGATTAGGTTCTCTCCAGTCAGTAACAGAAGTAAAAATGCTTTCGGGAAATGGGGTGAAATGGATGTAAGATCCGAAAAGTACCGATAGCGCCAGGATGAGAGAGAGTACTCGCCTAAGAAGAAAGCTGGTCAGAATTACGAGCTACTAAATTAAATTAAATAATAATGGCCTAGGAGCGAGAGAGAGTTTGCATTGTGGAATCCATTTCCTTCAGTTTTGAAACAAGGAACAGCAATCTGGTTGTTCTGCAGGAGTGTTTACTGCGTTCCCAAATTTCCATCCTTGCAAGATGGAGACGGGATGTGACTCCATCTTGTGACCCACTGTATCTTCTCGCTAGCTGGTAAAGAAAGGCTGCAACAATGGGCGTAACTCTAAGGTAACAGTCAGTCAAAGTCCGTGGCACTATTGTCCGAACGCCCGCCATGTCTTTTGCTGGATATCAATACCGGAGGAACATATGGTCAGCAAATCTCTCCGGCTATTAATATCAGCTTTCAAAAAACAGCCATGCTGTTTCTTTCGAGAACCTCCTGAAAGTCGAGGCTGAGGTAAACTCGTCCCTATCCTCCCACCAATGAAAATTGTTCATGGCACGAGGAATATATCAGGTTCACCGCAGTAAAATGACTCTGAGCACTATGCGACTTAACTTCTGAGGTCATCAGTCACCTAGAACTTAGAACTAGTAAAACCTAACTAACCTAAGGACATCACACACATCCATGCCCGAGGCAGGATTCGAACCTGCGACCGTAGCGGTCGCTCGGTTCCAGACTGCAGCGCCTAGAACCGCTCGGACACTCCGGCCGGCCGTTCATCGCAGTAACAGTCACTCTGAATCACTAGTCCGCCACACAGACAAGGTAGCAGGAAACTACACTATATGATGAAAACTAGCCGGACAGTTATTGATGGACATTAATCTTTATGACAACTTGAATTCTGCTGGAAGCACTTTCAATGAGGTGTTAATGTCTTTTAGGAACCGCAGCCCATTCTGACTCAGGAGCCGAAACCAGGGACTGTAGTAATGTTAGACGCTGGGCGAAGTCGATATTCTAGCTCATCCCAAAAGTATTCTATTAGGTTCACGTCGAGTGTCTTGCAGACCAGTTCATTCCAGGAATGTTTTTCTCCAAAGACCATTGCCCCACAGCTGTTGCTTTATGACAGGATGCACTGATGTGCCGATACAATAATCGTCTCCGACCTGTTCCTCTACCTTTCGCAGAACACAACGCTGCAAAATGCTTTCATATCATGTCACCATTAGCGTTTTCTTAAGCGCAATAAGGCGACGATACCCTAAACACAAAAAATAAATCCCATACCACAGCACCACCTCCTCCTTATTTCAATGTTGGCATTACACATTGTGGCAGGTAACGTTACCCAGGCATTCGCCAGTCCCATATCCTTCCACAGAGAATAACGTGACTCATCATTTCAAACAGGTCGTACACTGCTTCTAGCGTCATTTCGCATTGACGAAAATGTGTAGTTTATCAGGAGCTCCTCAAGAATTGTAGAGTATTCTTTTTATACCCTACACACAATTAGGTGGCTGGCCGCACTGATGGTAGCACTAAAGAGCGATTTCTTCCTCAGATTCGATGCAGTGATTTACAACCACTAACCGCAATGTTCGACGGGCCCAGACTGTCAGCACATGACGTCCGTCTGTCCTTGATCTAGCTGTGATTGTTCCTTCGCGTTTTCTTTTTATGTTCACCTCACCAACAGTCACCTTGAGCGCCTTTAGAAGGGTTAATATATTCTTGACGGATTTGTTGTTCATGTGTCACCCAGTGACCAGTACACGTTCAAAGTCACTGCGCTCTCTGCACTGCCAATTACACTGTTACTGCTTCTCTACTGACAACGCAATACTCGCCGCCTCCTTCTACACTGGCGAGTCCGCGTTTTGTGTTCGAGTGGTCAATTCCGCATTACAACGAGCGATTATTTTTGATCACATAGAGTATATAAAGTTCTTCTATTGGACAGTTACTTATGGCAGCAACTACTAAAAATTGGCAGTCTCGTTCACAAATTTTATTTCCTGTGATTTTCGGCGCCAAAAAAAAACGGGAATAAACAGTGGTAAGTACAAAGAACAAGACATTGTAGGGCATTTTATAAGCGAATGTAGCCACTCCAATTGCGGGCTGAAGTAGAATGTAAAAATAGCGCCTGGTGCTGCATCAGTTGAGCACTGCTATAAAGACCGCCTGCCACTCGCTAAATGACTATTGTCGGATAACAGATACAAATGTAAGTGCGCCATTCGGTGTTCCACTTGTTCTCGTGGCGGCATCCCGCCCGTTCCGGAGTAGCAGTATGCGCCGTGATGCAAAGCGTGCCCTGGGACGGGAGGCCCTTCGGAAGATACGGTCTGTCCGGAGACCAGCTCTGCCTGCGGACACGGGACGTTTGAAGTGCGCCGCACCGTAAGTCAGCTCTGAGCAGTCCGTGTGGGCCGGCGCGGGCCGTTACCGCCCGTTCCTAGCTAGCTCTCTGACACTCCCACTTGCCTCATGCTCCACCTCAGGGATTTTACTCGACTTACCAAACATAAGACCACACAGCTGGTGAATCTTAGCTGACTGATGTCCTTAACTCATTTCGGTGCGGCCAAAAGTAGGGACACTCAAGGTTACACTGACCCTAGCACTTACTGTAGAAGAAAAGGCACACCTACGTTAACACTAATGTATACTTAGAGAAGACTTTTGACAATGTCACTGAAATATTTCCTCTGAAGTTCTGGACGTAGACGGAATAAAATACAGGGAGTGTCAGGTTGTCTGTGACTTGAACGGAAACCAATCTACAGTTATAAGACTCGAATGACATGAATAGCAAGTAGTAATTGAGAAGGGAGTTAGGCATGTTATAGGCAAGTCCAGATGCTTGGAAATTCAGCAACTTGTTAAGGAAACTGAGGAGAAATTTGGCAAGGTAATTAAAGTTCAAGGGGAAGAAATTACAAGTGTATGACTTCTTGATGGCACTGTAATTCTCTCTGAGACGACAAAGAACTTGGAAAAGCAGTTGAACGGAATGGATAGTGTCTTGAAAACATGCTATACGATGAACATCAACGAAAGTAAAACAAAAATGTAGTAGAATTAAATAGCTTGACGCTGAGGAAGTTCGCTTAGAAAACGAGACACTAAAAGCAGGAGATGTGACTGTCAATTAACTAAATAATTGCAGCGGTCACATAGATAATGTTGTGGGGAAAGCGAACCAAAGACTGCATTTTCTTAACAGAACATCTAGAACATGCAACAGCCTTACTAAAAGGACTGCCTGCACTACGCTAGAGTGATGCAGCACAGTACTGGACCCTTAGTAGACTGCACTGATGAAGGACATCGAAAAAGTCCAAAGGAGGAAGTTAATTTTGTATTATCGCGAAATAGGGCGTCATGGATGATTGTCTGAATCTCCGCCTCCTTTAGATTCTATAGATTCTTTGAAATCTTGAAAACACATGCTCTATGCCTCTCCTTCCGCATCCCCTAATGTCATCTAACTCTTATCCTATACTAAACACATTTCCCACACCCAGCTGCGCGGTCTAAGGCGTCTTGTAAGGTCCGCGCGGCTCCTCCCGTCGGAGGTTCGAGTCTTCCCTCGGGCATGTGTGTGTGTGTGTGTGTGTGTGTGTGTGTGTGTGTGTGTGTGTGTGTATGTTTGTGTGTTTGTGTGTGCGTGTGTGTGTGTGTGTCGTCCTTAGCGTAAGTTAGTTGTTTAAGTTAGATTAAGTAGTGTGTTAGCTTAGGGACTGATGACCGCAGCAGTTTGGTCCCATAAGATCTTACCACAAATTTCGACTTTTTTCCCACACCTACTTCTCTTCTTGGGGCACCTTGTGTCCATTGATTGCAAAATCGAGTCCTGACATCTGATGGCCTATCTACTACTCTCAAATTTTTACAACCATCTCACATGCCATGGTCCACCCTTTCCCATCAGAACTTCGACCCACCCTCAATATTCAACAATTAAATCCGTCCCGAATATACCCTTCTTTCCCTTCCTGTGCACAACACTCCACCTCATATTTCATTTCCCCTTCTTCATATCAATGACTTTTGGTAGTTATTTACGGTTCCACGGGGCCCAACTCATTACTCCATAATATTAACATGATCATCAATCACCATACAGGGCGACTATAATTAAACTTTCAAAACGCTGTGGGAATAACACCACTGGTCAGAATGACGTAAAACTGCAAAGGAATATTATCGGTACAGGGGGAAAACGTATGGCAGAAGAAGAACAGCAGTGCGAAAATTGATCAGTAGATGGGGCTGTATGTGTCAGGATACGTAAATGAAAACACCTGTCATATGCACGACCCATTGAAGTTGCTATAAAAACGCCAGGTACGCGGCTTTTCCTCCTATCGCGTCTGCAGTGTTAGTCACGAATTCCTCATTGCAGGATGGCGATCTGTAGAAGTTCCAGACACTGAAGGGTTTGAAAAAAGGCATGGTTTCGATGACTGTCGTGGGTCTGGAGAAAATGATTCTGAAATTCGAAAAGAGGGCTTCTTTTGCTGTGCAATCTGGTAAAGAGAGGAAACGAATTGATTCGACATCAGTGGAAGCAATGGCCACAGCAATGCAGGAGGAGACGAGTGGTTGTGTGCAAACGTGTAGTGCATGGAGCATTGCCCGAACATTGGACATACCCGTGAACACGTTGCGTAAAATCCTACGAGACATCCTTCTCTGCTATCCATTCAAAATTATCCATGAGCTCCAATTGCTTCCTGTTGATCTACCAGCAATAGAGATCTTTGCTTTAGAATTTCTTGGTCGCATGGAGGTAGGCAATGAGTGGCTGTGGAAAATTTTGTTGACAGACGAAGCCCAATTCCATCTGACAGGATATGTCAATATATAGAATTGTCGAATATGAAAACGGAAAATCAACACGCTTATTAACCAGTACCACTTCATCCTGCAAAGGTCACTGTGTGGTGCGGGCTTACAGCATCATTTATCATTAGGACGATATTTTTTCCAAGAGACAGGTGCTTCCGTACTGTTACCTGTACCGTCACTGGTAAGCGCTATGAGTGTCTTTTGCTTAACCACGTCATTCCAGCTCTCCGACAGCGTGGATGTGTGGATGGGATCATTTGTATGCAGCTGTTGAAGCGCCATTCCGGAAATTCTAGAATTATCAGCCGCCATTTTCCTCCAGTCTGGCCGTCCCGATCACATGATCTTACTCCGTGTGACTTCTGGCTGTAGGGCTATCTGAATGTTGTGTTCAGTGATACGATTGCAAACTTAGCTGCATTGAAGGTACGCAGTGCGCAACACGTGTCAACGTGACCCCGGAAACACTTCGATCAGTTGTGGAACATGTTGTTTTTCGATTTCAACTTGTTGCAGAAAACGGTGGACAGCATATTGAACATGTTATGCGCCAGTCACACGGAAATTAATAATTCGAGTCGATTTTTATGGATGCTTTTTATGCGGTTTTTGGCCTCAGGACAATTAAAAACCGATTTTTCCCATCCGATGTGATATGACCTTGCCGTGGTGGATGGGCTTACGTAACTGACAACATCACACCTGTATACCCATGCACACTGAGCAGTACAGCACAGTTTGTTTAACGTCAGATGCGGGCCCCCACGAATTCCCCTCTCATCTCAGAGTAGCACTCAGAACCTACGTGCCCAGATATTTGCTAATTGTATTCCAGTTTCTCTTTTCCTCTACAGTTTTTACACACTACTGCTTCCTCTAGTACGATGGAAGTCATTCCCTCATGTGTTAATAGATGTCATGTCATCTTGTCGTTTCTTCTTGTCAGACTTTTCCATATACTCCTTTCCTCGCCAATTCTCCGGAGAACTTCCTTATTCCTTACGTTGTTAGTCCAGTTAATATTCAATATTCTTCTGTAACACCACATCTCAGATGGTTACATTCTCTTCTTTTCCGGTTTTCCCATACTCTGTTTCACTGCCATACAGTGCTGTCCTCCAAATCTACCTTCTCAGAAGATTCTTCCTCAAATTAAGGCCAGGAAAGCCCTTTTAGCCAGTGGTAGTCTGCGTTTCCTGTATCCTTGTTCCGACCTTCATGGGTTATTTTGGTGCCTAGGAAACAGATTTTCGTAACTTCATCTATTTCTTAATCAACAATCCTGATGTTAGGTTTTTCGCTCTTCTGATATCTGCCACTTCTCATTACTTTTTTCTTTCTTCGATTTAGTCTCAGTCCACATTCTGTAGTCTTTAGGCTATCCATTGCATTCAGCAGATCCTGTAATACTTCTTGATTTTCTCTGAGGACTGCAATGTCATCGGCGAATCTTATGATATCCTTTCACCTCGAATTTCATTTCCACTCTTCATCCTTTCTTTTATTTCCGTAATTTCTTTTTCGATGTGTAGAATTAACAGTAGGGGTGATAGATTATATACCTGCCTTACACCATTTTTCATCCGAACACTTCGTTCTTGGTATTCCACTCTTATCGTTCCCTCTTGTCTCTTGCACATATTGTATATTTATTATCCGTCTGACCCTCTACCTTACCGCTATTTTTCTCAGAATTTCGAACATCTTGCACCATTTTACACTGTCGAATGCTTGTTCCAGGTAACAAATTCTGTGAACGTGTCTTGATTTTTTCTTCAGTTTTGATTCCATTATGAACCGCAACATCACACTTGCCTCTCTGGTGCCTTTACCTTTCCTAAAACCAAATTGGTCGTCAGTTGCGTAATTGGGGCTCCCGCGACGGCAAGCCGGAAATCTAATGGATCCTACGTAGCAGTTTCCGCTGGACTAGGCAGCAGTGCGACAGAGGAGTCTCAGCTAGCCCGGCGTCGACTGGTGCCGTATCTCACTGCCGGCTCCGGCGGCGGACAGGCTTAGAGCAGCCTCGTAGGAGGGACCATCCGGGCCAGCACGCGTGTTGCCGACGGCAGAGGGAGGCCGGGTTTGCGCAAGCGCTGGGGGCTGCGGCTGGCCGTCCTGCCCTCGCATTGTATGCTAATGGCGGCCGCCGTCGCTGCTCTCCGCTTCTCGGAACCCGACACGGGGTTCGGCGCGCAGCGCGCCACTCTGCTGTTCACCCTGCGACCGGCCCCGCCCTAGCACCGCGCCAGCTCGCTTATTTGGCTACAGGATGGCCCTCGTCTCTCGGGCTTTTTCACGTCCTGCACATGTATCACGGAAGTCATACCTCATTCTTCATCTTCTTCTTCTCCTCCTCCTTCTTAGATTCATCCTCGTCCTACATACACTGGCTGTACAGGTAGATGCTGGAAGAGCCCATCGCGGTTCCATGAACTTATCCTGGTGACTTGCTCGCGCACTCGAGGAAACTCTACTTGCTCAACTCAGGAATTGTGTCTTAGGATGGAACCAGTAACCCCGTCCCCTCAACCACAGTTATCTAGCCGGCCGGTGTGGCCAAGCGGTTCTAGGCTACAGTCGCAGGTTCGAATCCTGCCTCGGGCATGGATGTGTGTGATGTCCTTAGGTTAGTTGGGTTTAAGTAGTTCTAAGTTCTAGGTAACTGATGACCTCAGAAGTTAAGTCCCATAGTGCTCAGAGCCATTTCAACCATTTCAACAGTTATTTAAAGAAACGAACTCGTATCCCTGAACCATGTGTGGTCCAACGGTACAATTTTGCAAGTACAGTCAGTGGTATATGTGGATACTGTCTGCAAAATGTCTCGCGAACAGATTCAGTAGTTAAAAAGTAATAAATTTAAATGTCATGCTTGATGCTGAAGTTCTACTACACGAAGAGCGCAAGTATAATAAGCGATGACCTTCCTTCCTTTAATTATTTTGTGAGAACTGTCAGCGAGAAAAATGTTTCAAAAAAGTTTGAAATTATGATTAACCTTTGTTGGAAGACACTCAGAGCCCTCATTTTCAAATAATGGATGGGTATAGTTGGGATGATTTAAACACCTGTGAGTTCAAAAAATGGTTCAAATGGCTCTGAGCACTATGGGACTCAACTTCTGAGGTCAATAGTCCCCTAGAACTTAGAACTACTTAAACCTAACTAACCTAAGGACATCACACACATCCATGCCTGAGGCAGGATTCGAACCTGCGACCATAGAGGTCGCACGGTTCCAGACTGTAGCGCCTAGAACCGCTCGACCACCCTGGCCGGCACCTGTGAGTTACTCTGGCTCTAGACATATACACAGTTTTTTACTTTAATACTTGATCTACTGCGGTAAAACTTTAACGTCAGATCATACCTTTTAATGAGTTGATTGTGACAGCAATTATTTTTTTAAATTTGGTCAACTGTTTATGAAATGCCGAAGACCAAAAGGTTGTTGACACTGGAAACCGTTAAACAGGCAATCTGCAACTGAAACTGGCTGACTCTTTAATCGTTTCCTAATACAGATATGTTTACGAATACAAATGTGTTTAAGAAAAATAACTTAAAGAAATTTATCCACTGTGATGGAAGACACTCCGCCAGTGTTTGTTGGGAACATGAAACCTGAACAAGTTCACGATGCCAATAACACGCTCCATTCTTCGTCGGATTTTTCGAGCAAAGTGATCACAGTACGTTTATGGACGCCGAATGGACGTCTTCGTCTGTAACCATACTCTACAAGTCACAGTACAGTGCATTTCAGAGAGTACTACACTGTCGTCTGTCCACTGACCATCTGTAGGAAGACTTAACAGCCATTTTTTTGCAGAGCGAGACGTGCAGGAAGAGAGTTAGTGAGGTTCTGGAACGTACGGACATGGATCTGGAGCCATGACGTGGCCACTTGTGCCAAGTTTCTCGGTTGAGGATCGATGGCGCGAACAACGCGAGCGAAGTGGTCCCACAGATTCTCGAACGGGTTTAAATCCGTGGAGTTTGATGGTCAGTGGAGTACGGCAAACTCAGCCTGGTTCTCTTCCAACCACGCACGTACTCTGCGAGGTGTGCGACGCGTTGAATAGTCCTGCTGGTAAATGCCATCGTGCTGAGCCCTGCATGTAGGGGAGGACACAGTCCCTGAGAATAAATGCATACTGTATTGATCCACTGTGCCTTCCAGAACGACAGTAAATGCCACAAAAAAGTTTCCAAGACCACAACGCTCCCTTCTCTGGCCTAGACTCTTTACTCTCAGACTTTCATGCCCCCACGCCAACTGTCATCTGTCCAATGGATCATAGAGAGAGATTCTTCTGGAAAGTCACCTGCTAAAATTAATTAAAAGTGTGGAGAGGACAGTGATGTCACGGTCTCCCATACGATTTCAGTCTCTTAGCAAGTTTCATAACAGCACTCCAGTGCACACTGGAGGATTCATTCTGAAATCATGCTGTTTGCGAGATGCCTCGACGTCTACTGTGAAAGCTGGTTGCGTACGCAAAAAACATTCATCACACTTTCGTCGAGCTACAATTACTACGTCATCCCTCAGCAGACGAAATATTTGTTGAAGTAAAGATATCCTGGCACTTTCGGTATACCTAATGGAGAAAAGTCTTTGGGGCGAGGCACTCTTGCATCACTTTATCTTCTTTGGTTATGTTGCTCATGTAATCAGACTAAATTACCGGTTGCCCGGAAATGCAGGTAGGACTCTTTTTGTAAGTGGACATTTTAAACGGTGAGCGCGAGAGACAGTTGAGCTGCGCTGTGAGCTGTCGCTAACGATGCCTTCATTATTCTTGTACATGTTTCGAAAGCCCTTTGATCATCCGTTCTTACGTGTTGTCAATCAAAATTAAAGAGACATTCTGGGCGTATTATGATCGCAGAATTTCGATTACTTGGTTTTCGGGGGTCCCATACTTGAACATTAATGTGCGTAACAGCCACGAGTTCTCTCTCACGTGGACGTTCATGTTTTCTGCATTCTTTCTTTGTATCCTCTTACGTTCATTCTCATTGTGTTTTTCATTACCTTTTGTGATTATAATTCCTGTAACAATTCGCGAGGCTTGCCCTTTCAGTAACATGCAGTCACGTATTGAGTGCCGTTAGTATGTTGCCACATGTATGTTTACCTTGTCAGTGATTGGAATCATAATGATTTTTGCTATTTTAATATTAACACAGATATATTCGAAATTGCTGCTACATATTTTATATACCCTCTGCATAGTCTTTCGCAATATTTGGCCTGTCGTAGCCGTGGCCACAATCTGGCCTTTTTGTAACTCACTCAGCAGTCTATATTCCACACAAACAGGACATATAAATAAATGTGCTTTCTTTTAACGTATGAGGCAATTTTTCTGTAGTGAAAGTCCACGAGATGCGGGACAGGCGCACAGAGAGATTCCACTGCGAAAATTGTTTTTTACTAATCCCACTGATTCATCTCAGGGCTACGATCTACGTAGGTTGGAACTTGAACAGTGGCAACACTGTTGTGGAGACACATGCAATGGAATCTACTACTGCCGCTGATAGGACTCGTTGTTAACATACTTACCGTACCTCCGAACAAATGGACTCGCCCATGCCACGTCACCGGCGTGCGCACAATCGAGGGAAACACACTTGTGAGCGAGCCGTCTAACGTAACGGTGTCACTAAGTTTTCGAAACAGAAACAACGGAGTTGGATCAAGATTGAATGTGCCAGAGGTCGTACAGCACGACATTGTCATCAAGGTCTTCAAGAGGCGTGCAGGGAATCGGCATTGCCGTAGAGAACAGGGGCACTTTGAGTAAAAGCCTTCAACGAAGGTCGGCAAACTGTGGCAGACATGCATCGGGCAGGTCGTCCTAGCGTCTCTGAAGAAGAAGTGCATGCTGTTGCCGGGTTAGTGGACAGTGATCGACGCCATATGATTCGTGAGCCCGCCCACGAAACCGGATTATCGCGTATGACTATGCTTCGCATCCTGAAGGAACGCCTGGGCATGCGAAAAGTAGCATCGCGACGGGTTCCACAAGACGACGGAAATGCGGAAATGGATGCGTTACGACGCTGCTCAGACGCACTTGGAGCGCTATGAGCTCGAAGGAGAGTCTTTCTTACGCCGTATCGTAACACTGGATGAGACACAGGCCACATCGTACGAGCCAAAACTGAAACGCCAACTCAACGAATGGCGTCATTATGGGTCGCGGCAAAAGTCGAAAGTGCGTCAGAGCCCCAGTATTGTGAAAGTTATGGTGATTCTCGCGTTCGACTCTGATGGTGTTATCCTAACGCATTACGTTCCTCCACGGCAGAGCGTCAGTGCACAGAATTACTGTTCGTTTTTGGAGCATCACCTGCTAACAGCTCTGCGAAAGAAGCAGCGACGCCTTCTGCGCAACCCACCCATCATTTTGCACGACAATGCACGGGCGCATACAGCGCAAGCTGCGGCTGCTCTGTTCGGTCGATGGGACTGGGAAGTGCTTTACCATCCACCATACTCCCCGGACTTAAGTCCTTGTGACTTTTATTTGTTTCCGAAGATGAAGGAACAACATCGTGGCATTCGCTTCAGAACTGTTCCAGAGATTCGACAGGCAATGGATCGCTCCATTCGCACCATCAGCATAACAGGCTCTGCTAACGGTATACTATGCCTTCCACATCTGTGGCAAAGGGTTGCACATTACGCTTGTGGCTACTTTGAAGATCAGTAACAGGTGCAAACATGTAACTCTTTTGTATCGGTTGTGAATAAATAGTTGTCACTATTTAAGTTCCAACCCTCGTATAAGATGGATTGCTAATGAACACCGGTTATGAGACCCAAACACTAGTAGAGGTGAAACATCCTGGCAGATTAAAACTGTGTGCCCGACCGAGACTCGAACTCGGGACCTTTGCCCTTCGCGGGCAAGTGCTCCACCATCTTAGCTACCGAAGCACGATTCATGCCTGGTACTCACAGCTTCACTTGTGCCAATATCTCGTCTCCTACCTTCCAAACTTTCTGCAAGGTTCGCAGGAGAGCTTCTGTAAAGTTCGGAAGGTAGGAGACGAGATACTGGCAGAAGTAAAGCTGTGAGTATCGGGCGTGAGTCGTGCTTCGGTAGCTCAGATGGTTTAGCCGGCACTGTAGCTCTGTTCGGTCAGAGGGTTAGCTGCCATCTGTAAAAAAAAAAGACTGGGTGAATGGAACAAAAACGAACTTCAAAGGGCGTCAGGTGACGTCCGCCACGAACAATTAAAATGAACAATAACGAACAAAATGGGACCAAAAAAAAAAAAAAAGATGGTAGAGCACTTGCCCGCGAAAGGCAAAGGTCCCGAGTTCGAGTCTCGGTCGGGCACACAGTTTTAATCTGCCAGGAAGTTTCATATCAGTGCACACTCCGCTGCAGAGTGAAGATTTCATTCTGGACTAGTAGGGGTAGTGTCTACATTTAATAATATGGATTGCAAATTGAATGAAACAACAAGTTTACTCTTATCATTCACACTGTTCATATATTTCGAAAATGCGTTTCGACAGTTTAAACCTTCATCGTCAGCAGGACTTATACTTATTAATGTGGCAAGCATGTGTAGTGTACGACTTTTGCGTAACGTGTGGCACACTCTAGTACAAACAAACAAAAACAAAAAAACAAAAAAAACAGAGCAACTTTTCAGAAAAGGGCTTTGTAAAATCATATCTGTTTGAGACCAGTAAAGTCTCTTAAATCGTGTCAATTCATTTGTAAACAGAATACCTCCAGTGCTCACAGACCTCTATCTACATTGTTATGTATTACATATAAGCCATAGCAGTTTGTAAACGAAAATGGCATCTATAAATTAATAAGTGCAGAGAACGTATCGCAGAAACAGAAGCACTGTTTCAAAACAAAAGGACTGTTTCAAAGTGCAGAACCAAAAAGGTCAGTTCGAAGTGAGTCGTAATGCATTTTGAAGATCTTTGGTTATGTAGATGAAGAGATATGTTAATATTTTCAGTGATACACATATTACTTTCCGTCAAGTTTGTATAGCTTATACTTTGTACACATATACATGATCGGGTGACATGTTGAAAACATAATTATGTTGACAACAGTGGAAAAATTACACATCAACAAAAGTTCAAAACTTTACTTGTTATTGCTACGTTACATAGTGTGTTTGTGGGTGGATGGGTGGGTGGGTGAATATGTAGAGGCTGGAATTCAGAGACAGAGAATGAAACAGTGGCAAAACGAGGGCAGAGTTTTGGTTATGTCAGAGCTGTAGGTTTGTGAAGATTACATCTGTTCCTTCTTATTATTAACTAAAGATTGAAGTAACACATTGTTAAAAAATTAAAATTGTACAGATAAACATTCATATACACTAACAAGCTGGTTGGTTTTTGGGTGGATCTGTTGAGTTTTGTAAGTCAGGCAAGTCAACCGTTTGCTTAGAATATAAGGAAATACGCAGGTAATTAAACTATTCAATGATAAACATGAAGGGGAGGTTAGAGGCAATGTGTGTGTGTGTGTGTGTGTGTGTGTAGAAGGTAACTAGGACTGCGAAGTGCCTTTCAGTTGGTTTGCGCTAGGATGAACTGTATTGACCACAGTCCGTAATCATTCCGTCGATATCCTGTCTGACAAAGCGGCTGAGTCAACAAACACGAGGGTTATCGCACGTTGCCTTCAAGTACCGTGAAACGTCAGTACCCATGCATAGCTCCAATGAAAGCTGTATGTTGCCCTCATTAAGATAACTGTAACGGATCTCGATCAGTTTTCTCTTGTGGAAATATTCCGCTTTCCTTGCCATTAAGTACGCCCCAGCTAAACGTATAGTTACGTGCGCCTCGAGTGAAACAAACGTATCATTAAGCTTACGTAGTAACTTAGGTAATACCTGACTATTGACACAAAACGCTTCATTAAAGTAAAAAATGAATTTAGTGTATTTCTTGCAAGAACGTTGAAACACGACTGACAACACATGACACATACTAATTTTATATAGCTATGACTCTTTCTTTTAGGGAATTTGAAGGTTAATACAAATATGAAAACATCCATAAAGGGATGGAATTTGGCACCCAGCTCCTCGAGTAATACGGTCTTTCTTTACTTCCCGTGTCACTAGCTTTACTGACGTGGGGAACGAATCACTATATTAAGCTTAGTCGCTTTCCGCAACAATTATATTTTCTCTTCTGTCAGCTTGAACTTGATCGTGATTTAGTTCATACTGTCATTATCTTTAAGAACAGCAGAAAAAGAAAAGCAACTTGCTAAACATCAAAAATCTAGAAGACACAGTAAAATATTTTTTCTCACTATGTTCAGTTAATGATGAAAGATTTCTGCAATCTACTTTCTTGATCATCATTTATCTGACTGGTTTGATGCCGTTCGCCATAAATTCCCTCCTCTCCTGTGCCAATCTTTTCACCTTGGCATATCATTTACAACCTACGTCCTCAATTACTCGCTGGATGTATTTCAATCTCTGTCCTCCTCTACAGTTTTTACCCTCTACAGCTCCGTCTAGTACCTGGAAGTTGTCCCCTGAAACTATCAAATGTCCTACAGCCCTGCCCCTTCTTCTTGTCAGTGTTTCCCATATATTCCTTTCCGCGCCGACTCTGTGGAGAACCTCCTCATTTCTCACTTTATCAGCCCACTTTTCAATACGCTTCTGCAGCACTACGACACAAACGCTTCTTTTTGCTTCTTTTCCATAGTCCATGATTCACTGAAAAACAATGCTGTTTTCCAAACGTATACTCTCAGAAATTTCGTCCTAGAATTGATAACGGTAGACTTCTCTTGGGCAGGAATGCCCTTTTTGCCAGATCTAGTCTGCTTTATATGTCCTCCATGTTCCGTCCATCATCATTTTGCTGCCTAAGTAGCAGAAATCCCTAACTTCTTCTACCTCGTGACCGGCAATTCCGGTGTTACGTTTCTCGCTGTTCTCATTTCTGATACTTCTCATTACTTTCGTCTTTCTTCGATTTTTTCTCATCCCATTTTGTGTACTTATTTGCTGTGCATTCCATTCAGCAGATCCTGTAATTCTTCTTCATTTTCGCTGAGGACAGCAGTGTCAGCCGGCCGCGGTGGTCTCGCGGTTCTAGGCGCGCAGTCCGGAACCGTGCGACTGCTACGGTCGCAGGTTCGAATCCTGCCTCGGGCATGGATGTGTGTGATGTCCTTAGGTTAGTTAGGTTTAAGTAGTTCTAAGTTCTAGGGGACTGATGACCACAGCAGTTGAGTCCCATAGTGCTCAGAGCCATTTGAACCATTTTTGAACAGCAGTGTCATCAGCGAATCTTATCACTGATATCCTTTCATGCTGATTTTAATCCATTCTTGAACCTTTTTCTTATTTCCGTCGTTTTATTTCGCCAATGTAGAGATTGAGCACTACAGACGAAAGATTACATACCTGTCGTACACTCGTTGTACTCATAGCATTTCATACTTGGTCTTCGAGTCTTATTGTTCCTTCTTGGTTCCTGTACGCATTGCATATTACCCATCTTTCCCTATAACTTACCCCTATTTTTCTCAGACTTAACAAAGCTTCCACCATTGTACATTGTCGAACTCTTTGTACAGGACGACAAATCCTAAGAATGTGTATTGATTTTTTTTCAGCCTTGCTTCTATTATAAACCGTAACGTCAGAATTGCACCTCTGGCGCCTTCACCTTTCCTAAAGCCAAACTGATTCTGATCTAACAGATCCCCAACTTTGCTTTGCATTTTTCTGTATATTATTCTCGTCAGCAATTGGATGCGAGAGCTGCCAAGCTGATTGAGCAAAATTCCCGCAGTTGCCGACTCTTGCTATCTTCGGAACTGTGTCGATGACGTTTTTTCTCCGGAAGCCTGATGGTATATCTGAGAAACGGTGAAAATAAGGGCTATTGAGGAAACAGATGGGCTGAGGTGAAGAAACGATAGCCTTCTGCAGTTCCTGAAACTCTGCTTCTGCAGCGCAAAACAATATCGCACCGAAACTTCGGAAGAGGAGAAACTGGAACATCTGAAACTTGATCTTACAAACGAGTTTAAAATTGTCACTCATGAGTAACGGAATGAGATGCAGCAGCTGTGTTACGGAGAAGATTCTTCTATAGTCATTGCTCGTGGAATAGTTCAGTATGTCAGATTGGTGGGACGCCATATGAGATTCTTGCGGTCGTCCAGCCGGCCGGTGTGGCCGAGCGGTTCTAGGTGCTTCAGTCTGGAACCGCGCGACCGCTACGGTTGCAGGTTCGAATCCTGCCTCGAGCATGGATGTGTGTCATGTCATTAGGTTAGTTAGGTTTAATTAGTTATAAGTTCTAGGGGGCTGATGACCTCAGAAGTTAAGTCCCATAGTGCTCAGAGGCATTTGAACAATTTTTTGCGGTCGTCGGTGCGATGGGATTGGCAGAATGTGCGATATCTGCTTGATTGATGACAGCTTGGCTCGCCGCATGGCACAATGTATCTCCGAAGACATGCAGAAAATGGCTTAGATGGCTCTGAGCACTTTGGAACTTAACAGCTGAGGTCATCAGTCCCCTAGAACTTAGAACTACTTAAACCTAACTAACACAAGGACATCACACACAACCATGCCCGAGGCAGGATTCGAACCTGCGACCGTAGCGGTCGCGCGGTTCCGTACTGCAGCGCCTAGAACCGCTCGGCCACCGCGGCCGGCTGGAGACTTGCAGACATAAAGCATTTCGTATGTCACTGTCTCAAAAAGATATTGAGAATATATAAGTTCGGAAAGAACAACCTCCGCCATCGTGTTGATAACGAAGATCGCTGTCAACTAGTGTTATGTGTACAGCAGACCAACGGGTACACAGTGCTGCAGATTACTCGCTTATTCAGTCCTCAACGAAAACAACAAGTGAGTACCGAATACATCTATTCGTAGTTGTACGCTAAATTGTGAGATGCCATATGGTTGGGGTTGTTTGGGGAGGAAACTAGACAGCGAGGTCATCGGTCTCATCGGATTAGGGAAGAACGGGGAAGGAAGTCGGCCGTGCGCTTTCAAAGGAACCATAGTGGCAATTTCCTGGAGCGATTAAGGGAAATCACGGAAAACCTAAACCAGGATGGCCGGACGCGGGATTGAACCGTCGTCCTCCCGAATGCGAATCCATTGTGATGCCATAGGAATCACAGATTAACATGGACATAGGAACACAACCAAGTGAAGCACAAAACGTGGGGAAGTTGCATGACCTCATGCGAAACAGACCACATTCGTTCACCATTACGATCCATTTTGAAAGAAGGGAAAAGGCAGGAAGGCCGTGTTTAACGTCTCGTCGACAACGAGGTCATTAGAGATGGAGCACTAGCTCGGATTGTGTCAGAGATGGATGAAGAATAGGCAATGCACTTTCAATGGAACCATACCGGTATCTGTCTAGAGTGATTAGGGAATTCACGGAAAATATAAATCTGGATGGCCGTACGCGGGTTTGAACCGTCGTCCTACCGAAAGCGAGCTCACTGTGCTAACCTATTAATTCTTCGTAAAGAGAGGAGACTTTGAATTTAAAATGTGAGTTTATCGAGAAGGACGGGTGAAACCAAGTACTACTCCTGTACTTATACACTGAGGTGACAAAACTCGACATCGCGTCGGACCACCTTTTGCCTGGCGCAGTGGTTAGAACACCCCAGCAGAAATATTGAGGAGAGGTGCGTCTAGTGTCAACCACAATTGCGGAAGAGTTACCGGTGCACGATTTTATCCAGGAAATGACCTCCCGATTACATACCATAAATGTTCGACGAGATTCATGTTAAGCGATCTGGGTGGCCAAATAATTCTCCAGAATGTTCTTTAAACCCAACGTGAACAACTGTGGCAAATTGTCATCCACAAAAATTCCATGTCTGGGAATATAATGTGCTAGCGTACGCCTTCGCCAGCACGCCGGTCGGCACTAATAATCACTGTATAGCGGGCGCAGAACTAAGCAGGCCTATGAGAAGACCAAGACACGCCCCCAGGCTACAAGCCGATAACGCTCCTGGGGCAGCGTGCATATAGGCAGCCGCCGCCGACCGTGCTGTCTCAATCTCAGTACCTTAGTACGTCGCATTGGGTCTCAGTTCGCATTGCAGCTCAGTACGTCGCACCGTGCTCTTGTCACCCACAGTGACCATCGTCGCCTTGAAGAGTAGCTCAATTGGTATCTGTAATAAAATGTATTTTAACCACGTGGGCATTTTGTGCTGCAGTGAGAGGAAACCGGCCACCCACCTATCACACCATCCAGGAACAACAATACATTACAAGAGGGTACAGCCACAACACGTGAAGTCCACGAACAGCTGTAAATGGTCCCCAAGTAGCCGAACATAACCATTTCCAATAATTCCAGTCAATGAATGAGTGTGGAGTGTGCGCAGGAGAGCTTCTATAACGTTTGGAAGGTAGGAGACGAGGTACCGGCAGAAGTAAAGCTGTGAGAACGGGGCGTGAGTCGTGCTTGGGTAGCTCAGATGGTAGAGCACTTGCCCGCCAAAGGCGAAGGTCCCGAGTTCGAGTCTCGGTCAGCACAAGTTTTAATCTGCCAGGAAGTTTCATTCCAGTCAATGATCGGTTCAGTTGGACCTGGGGACCCAGTCCATTCCGTGCAAACATTGCCCACACCAGCTTTCACAGTGCCTTGTTGACAACTTGAGTCCATGACTTCTTGGAATCTGCGCCACAATCTAACCCTACTATCGTCTCTTAGCAACTGAAATCGGGACTCATCTGACCAGGCCACGGTTTCCCAGTCGTCTAGCGACCAATCGATATTGTCACCAGTCCAGGAGAGGCGCTGCAGGCGAGGTCGTGCTGTTAGCAAAAGCATTCGCGTCGGTCATCTGCTGCCACAACCATTAACGCCAACATTGACAAGTCTGCGAAGGCACCGCTCCTCTTGGTCGTTAAGTGAAGGCCGTTGACCACTGAAATTTGGTATTTACCGCACACTCTTGACACTATGGATCTCGGAATATTGAATTACCTAACGATTTCCGAAATGGAATGTCCCGTGCATATAGAGCCAACTACCACTCCGCTCTCAAAGTCTGTTAATTTACGCCGTGCGGCCATGATCGCGTAGGAGACCTTCTCACATGAATCACCTGAGTACAAATGACAGCTTCGTCAATAGACTGCCCTTTTACACTTTGTGTACGCGATACTGTCGCCACTTATGTAAGTGTATATCGTTGTACCACGACTTTTTTAACGTAAGTGTAACAAACATAGCCGGCCACTGTGACCGAATGGTTCTAGGCGCTGGAGTCCGGAACCGCGCTGCTGCAACGGTCGCAGGTTCGAATCCTGCCTCGGGCATGGATGTGTCTGATGTCTTGGAGTTAGTTAGGTTTATGTAGTTGTAAGTTCTAGGGGACTGATGACCTCAGATGTTAAGTCCCATAGTACTTAGAGCCATTTGAACCATTTTTGTAATTGACATGGGATCGCGAAAAGCGGCGAAAAGTGGCAGGCACTGAGTGAACTGTTAAGGAGCTAGGAAAGATTGCCGGTTCTAAGGAGAGAAACAATAAATCGAGTCACGTTTTGCTTTTTGTGTAACATTAGTAAATAAGAGAGTTTTGAGTCGTTTCCTTGTCTTTAGAATCTCACTCTTATTACTCTGTAGCTTGGCAATCGAAATTCAATTATAAATATATGTGGATCACGTATCTTGCATTTAAAAACGAGTAAGCCCGTCATTGCATATATAGACGTGTGTGTCAATGTTACAGTCAAGGTCACCGTCCCAAGTTAAGTTCCAGTTAAACATAAGAGTCGGAACACGTGATAAAAATGGTTATGGAATAACTTGTATGTCACAATCACGTGAGACACTTTTCTTAGGATTGAGGCAATAACGTCCCTGTTTCCGACCCAAAGTATTTCTTAGGTTTATCCGTAAGGGAAATAGTGGAGTCAGATTCCTACCCTCCTTCCCATATATTCTCAAACGGGCCTCTCCTTATCCCAATATCAGCTGTTTAGAATTGGGATGGAAGAACTAAGAATTTTACGATGACCCATGACAACGTGAGCATCCATAATAGCATAAAAGTAATACTACCTACCGTGCACACTCACTCATCACACCGATAGAGCAGAAATTCAGACCTACTACGTTGACAGAGATGGTACACGAAATGCGTGTAAACGTTGCACCACTCTTGACTTTTGTACCGTTTCCAGCAGGAGCATTTAAATACCCGTTGGACCGTGATACAGAGCTGGAAGCCAAAGGCTGCGTCAGCTGGGATGGGAGCGACGCAGCAAACGTTAGCTCAGGGCTACCAGAAGTCGCCAGAGTATATAACACCTGCGATGGACACTCTTTGGTGGACACTATGAAGCCGCGAGCGCAACGGATCGACATCTGTCATCTTAGCACCAGCCACGCCACCGTCATTTCTGCTTTTATAGTGGACATAAATCATTAAATCCTATTATTTTAATATTACTACTGGAAAAAGGTGCATATTGTTTCATATCGTTTGCCTGAAAATCAGTATTACGACTGCGATATGAGCCAACTTATCAGCATGACGCTGTGCCGCCTTTGGCCTGAATGCATACACTGATTCTGCTGGAAGGGTGTCGTGAAGCCATGGTATCCTCCCTTAAGGCATGTTGGCCCGCATCTGTTGTAACTGGTCCTTGACATCCCTCGGTCAGAGTTGACGTCTGAGCTAATCCTATACATGTTGTATTGGGGACAGGTTCAGGGATCTTGCTGGCCATGGGAGTTTTCAACATCACGCAGACAGTTCGTAGATACAAGTACCATGCGTGGAAGGGCATTGTCCTGTTGAGAAACGGTAACACAATTCTGTAGCATGGGAGGTAACACATGAGAACGCAGGATGTCCGCGACGTACCGTTGTACGTCGCTACAGCCGCTTGGGCGCTTGTTCACAGACACGCGGGTTTCACGTGCCTGAAGCCATTTGCTCATAGGCTGCGAATTTGTTGTGCGCCCACGCGCGATTCGCTTCTATAATTACCAGAGTTGGCTGAAATTTATGCGAAATACGGAAACGTACACAGATATCAATTATTACTCGTTATTCGAAAATAAAAGTATTTTTTGAACATTGTTCACTAACACGATTACATATATTTCTTCGTAATCTGTGAATAAAACATGTGACGAATAACTGACAAATTTGAGATCCAGTGTTCCTTTTAAATTAGTTTTGAGAAGAACCCATTTTTTTCGCTTATCTCATCAAATACTTTATTTGCTTTTCGAATATTTGCCGTTGTGACACTAAAGATCATACGTTATGGACATGTACACAGGATATCGGTATATTATAGCTTCTGAATTCGTCTTTGTTTCGCGATAACGGTTATGACTTTCATCACACTATTACCTTGAGCAAAAACTGAGAAATCTTTAATTCCGCTGTAGTTTTTGGCAAGTAATTCGTTGTGATTCTGCGTTAGATTCACTTCTCCAGTCACATTCCAAATAAAATCTTCTTTGTATTTCACATTATTCGAAACTCCTGACAAGATTTCTTCGTCATTTTTTTTGGCTGTTATTATTATGGTGTACAAGTTAGTAACGTTTCTGTTTTGCATGTTGGTATTCTGATTGCTGCGGGTTCGTTTATCGATTTTCATCGTTTATTTGCAATTCACTGTTGCTATTTGGGTTTACATATTGTCATTTTTTCATTTGCAGATGGTGAATGGAACTGTGGACGTTAGAAAAGGGAGTGGAGAAATTGGATCATTTCCGTTATATTCTCGTGTTTGAGTTCATTAGGGGGGTGGCAGCAGTGGAGGCATGCAGACACATTTGCGCCGTGTGTGGGGATAGCGCCATTGGACACAGCACGACAGGAAAATGATTTTTTCGTTTTAAGGAAGATATTTTTCACATTAGTGACTCTCCACGTTCAGGAGGACCTTCAGGGTTTGATGAAGATCACTTAAACGCATAAATCCACAATGATCCACGTCATTGTAGTTGAGAACCGGCAAATGTGATAAACTGTGATAACTCCACCATCGTTCTACACATGCATGTGATGGGGAAGATTAAAAAATCCGGTGTATGAGTACCGCATGCCCTAATCCAAAATGACAGAAATGAGAGGGTGACCATATGTGGGTCTCTACTTGCTCATCATCAATTGGCTCGTCAACAATACAGACAATTCGTATCCTGCATTCTTGCTGGTGACGAGAAATTTTGTCTTTATGCTAACACGAGGAAAATAAAAAAAAGGTTGAGCCCAAACAAAGTAGAAAGCTCTCGTACAGTGCCCAACGCTCATCCACCTGAAGGAACAGCGGCGGTGTGGTGAGTTATGAATTGCTTCCTCGAGGTGTAACCATCACTGCTGACGTTTATTGTCAACAGCGGAGACGTCTTGCAGACGCAGTAGAAGAACAATGACCAATAGACTGCGTGAAGTGATGGTGCTCCACGATAACGTCGGCTCGCATTTTGCTGGATGACAGAAAACACTATTACAGGAGTTGGATTGGGTAGTCATTGCGCACCCAACTTCATCTGATCTTGCGCTCTCAGATTTTCACCTTTTCCTCTCTCTACCTAACAAACTTAAAGGAGCTTCCTTTCCGAATAAAAGGCGCTCCGAACACAACTTGACGAGTTGTTTGCCTCAAAACCATGTTATTTCTACAGTAGCGGAATAGAAAAATTGCCCCATCGTTAGCAGGCTGTTGTAAATAGTAAAGGAGAACATATTATTGATAACTAAAGTCTATGTTATGTGTTTGTGTTGTGTTTATCTAAACTTATGCTGAAATGCGAACTTAGGACCAACCCTGTAGTTTGTTGTGGGTTTCCCTTGGTCATGGGTAGCAGTTCAAGTGACCTACACTGCTTGCTCTTAAGACAAAGGTACAATAATAACAGATGGTCGAGAAACGTGGAAAACCTCTGCCATTTGTCTCTTGTCATTTTCACGATATAAAAGTTGTGAGTGTGCTGCAGTATTATGAATTCTTTTATAATGTTTATTTTGGCTGGAGCGACAGTCACTATAAATATTTTGAATGATACTGCCGCCATTTGGGCGTAATAATTTTTATTTCATCGTTACGCTATCCAGATTTCGGCCTTAAGCTATTATCAAATACAAAACTGGAATAAACAATGGAATAATAAGTCATAAAATCTAGGAACAAGGCAACCATTATTCTATACCTTATTTGTATGTCAAAATACGTCAGACTAGTATGAAGTAAATGTTGTTGTGGTAAAAGCATATCTGGTCATAAAAGCCAGATCTGCCATTAGGAAACTGAGAACATCCTTAAAACGCCTAAAATATTGCAGACTTTCATTTCTGGACTCTGTAGCACAGTTGTCATATGAAACCGCTAACCAAAAAGCAGGTGTGCGCCGCACTATTGTGTCTCAACCACAACTGACACGGACATGGACGGAACAATCTTCCAAACATGGTCTGAGGGACACCACAGTCTGCTCAACGCGATCTGTGGTGTGCTAGAAACAAGGTAGTTGACTGTTTATTTTTCAAGATAAATACGTTATCTTTGCATACATTGGTACTTAGGAGTGTTTACAGTACATGATATGGAAGTCTATTATTTAAGTTCACATGTAAACATCCTCAAGTGTCGTATCGAAATATATTTGAACAAATATGCAGTTTCTACCTTCTAATACAGTTAGTTATGTAAAACATGGTGCACTATGCAGCCGAGTAATAATATGTGTCGTTTCAAATTGGAACAGCAATGTGCAAATTCTCCCAAATGCATGTCAAAGATAAGGGTGTAGACATTTTATTAGTACTTCAATAACTTTTATAACATGGGCTCTACAGCAGTTTTATTAATATTTCTCAGATAGTATGGAACTGTGTCCAGTAGCGTTATGAAATTTGATGTCGCCCCACCCCCTTTGGGCACCCTCTTCTTCAAATTATCCCCTGGCCCTCCTCAATTTCCCCCCTTCCCTTCCTTGCCACCCATACCACTGCCACTCCTATTCAGTTTGAATAAATTCTCATGTTCTGTTGGCTCTACAGCGGCATCCTTATTGCTTCCCCCAATCCACCATTTCGTCAGCAATGCGTTGTTGTTTTCTTGGTTGATTGCACTGGTGTGAGAAACTTTCGGGAGCATTTGCTTACTGCTATTGCAATTTGTTACGATACATGTTACTACTCGCTTATATAGCGCACCATGTTTTACTTAATTAACTGTATTTGTTGTTGTTGTTGTTGTTGTTGTGGTCTTCAGCCCTGAGACTGGTTTGATGCAGCTCTAAATGCCACTCTATCCTTTGCAAGCCTCTTCATCTCCCAATACCTACTGCAAACAACATCCTTCTGAATCTGCTTAGTGTATTCATCGCTTGGTCTACGTCTACGATTTTTACCCTCCACGCTGCCCTCCAATACTAAATTGGTGATCCCTTGATGCCTCAGAACATGTCCTATCAACCGATCCCTTCTTCACGTCAAGTTGTGCCACAAACTTCTCTTTCCCCAATCTTATTCAATACCTCCTCGTTAGTTATGTGATCTACCCATCTAATCTTCAGCATTCTTCTGTAGCACCACATTTCGAAAGCTTCTATTCTCTTCTTGTCCAAACTATTTATTGTCCATGTTTCACTTCCATACATGGCTACATTCCATACAAATACTTTCAGAAATGACTCCCTGACACTTAAATCTATACTCGATGTTAACAAATTTCTCTTCTTCAGAAACGCTTTCCTTGCCATTGCCAGTCTACATTTTATATCCTCTCTACTTCGACCATCATCAGTTATTTTGCTCCCCAAATAGCAAAACTCTTTTACTACTTTAAGTGTCTCACTTCCTAATCTAATTCCCTCAGCATCATCCGACTTAATTTGACTACATTCCATTATCCTCGTTTTCCTTTTGTTAATGTTCATCTTATACCCTCCTTTCAAGACACTGTTCATTCCGTTCAACTGCTCTTCCAAGTCCTTTGCTGTCTCTGACAGAATTACAATGTCATCGGCGAACCTCAAAGTTTTTATTTCTTCTCCATGAATTTTAATACCTACTCCGAATTTTTCTTTTGTTTCCTTTACTGCTTGCTCAATATACAGATTGAATAACATCGGAGAGACGCTACAACTGTCTTACTCCCTTCCCAACAACTGCTTCCCTTTCATGTCCCTCTTCTCTTATAACTGCCATCTGGTTTTTGTACAAATTGTAAATAGCCTTTCGCTTCCTGTATTTTACCCCTGCCACCTTTAGAATTTGAAAGAGAGTATTCCAGTCAACATTGTCAAAAGCTTTCTCTAAGTCTACAAATGCTAGAAACGTAGGTTTGCCTTTTCTTAATCTTTCTTCTAAGATAAGTCATAAGGTCAGTATTGCCCCACGTGTTCCAGTATTTCCACGGAATCCAAACTGATCTTCCCCGAGGTCGGCTTCTACTAGTTTTTCCATTCGTCTGTAAAGAATTCGTGTTAGTATTTTGTAGCTGTGGCTTATTAAACTGATTGTTCGGTAATTTTCACATCTGTCAACACCTGATTTCTTTGGGATTGGAATTACTATATTCTTCTTGAAGTCTGAGGGTATTTCGCGTGTTTCAAGCACCTTGCTCACCAGATGGTACAGTTTTGTCATGACTGGCTCTCCCAAGGCCGTCAGTAGTTCTAATGGAACGTTGTCTACTCCGGGGGCCTTGTTTCGACTCAGGTCTTTCAGTGCTCTGTCAAACTCTACACGCAGTATCGTATCTCCCATTTCGTCTTCATCTACATCCTCTTCCATTTCCATAATATTGTCCTCAAGTACATCGCCCTTGTATAGACCCTCTGTATACTCCTTCCAACTTTCTGCTTTCCCTTTTTTGCTTAGAACTGGGTTTCCATCTGAGCTCTTGATGTTCATACAAGTGGTTCTCTTATCTCCAAAGGTCTCTTTAATTTTCCTGTAGGCAGTATCTATCTTACCCCTAGTGAGATAAGCCTCTACATCCTTACATTTGTCCTCTAGCCATCCCTCCTTAGCCATTTTGCACTTCCTGTCGATCTCATTTTTGAGACGTTTGTATTCCTTTTTGTTAACTGTATTAGAAAGTACAAAATTCTATCTTTGTTACAAATTTATTACGATAAGAAATTTTTGGAAATTTGTGGTAAGATGTTATAGGAACAAACTACTGAGGTCATCGATTCCTAAGCTTACACACTACGTAGTCTAACTCACACGCCCAGCCACAGGGAGGACTCGAACCTCCTACGGGGGAAGCGGCGCGAACCGTGACAGGACGCCTAGACCGCGCGACCGATAAGACCCTTGACGATGTTTACATGTAAACTTTAACAGTGGACTTCCCTGTTACGTACTGTGAACACTGTTATGTGGCAGCGTATGCAAAGATAATGCATTTATCACGAACATTAACAGTCCACCTACCTAGGTCCCTAAAACACCACACATTGTCTCTCAGACGGTGTTTGTAAGATCGTCAGTTTTTGTTTTGACACAAAAGTGTAGCACATACTTGTTTATTGATTAGCAGTTTCATGTAACAACTGTGCAATAGTCTCCAGAAATGAAAGTTTGCAATATATTTAGGAGTTTTAAAAATGTTTTGACTTCAGCTAATGACAGATATGGCTACACGAACAGTAATGGTCGTTGGACAAATACAAGTATTTCTCTTCAGTCTCATGTTCTTTGAGATACAAATCAGGTAAATAATCATAGTATTTATACATTATTTTTCATGGTTGCCGTGTTTCTTGCTTTCGTGGTTTGTACTTATATTGTTTATTCCAGTTTTTGTACTTGAACATGACCAGAGACCGAAATTTGGATCGTATAAAATAAATAAAATTATTACTGACAAATGGCGGCAGCATCATTCAAGAAAAGAACTCTCTTATGTACTCAAATCTAGTGTCCCTTTTGGTTTTTTAAAATCGCAAAGCTCTGTGTAATTTTTTTTAATTGTAAAGGTCTATGTAACTTCACAGTCGCGTGTCAGATCATAAAACGTTTCCACGTTCTCACGGCAGCCGGCCGTTGTGGACGAGCAGTTCTAGGCACTTCAGTCTGGAACCGCGCGACCGCTACGGTCGCAGGTCCGAATCCTGCCTAGGGCATGGATGTGTGTGATGTCCTTAGGTTAGTTAGGTTTAAGTAGTTCTAAGTTCTAGGGGACTAATGACCACAGAAGTTAAGTCCCATAGTGCTGATAGCCATTAGCCATTTGTGCTGTCCTCTGTATACATTCAATATTCCCTGTTACCCCTATATGGTACAGGTCCGACATGCTTGAGCAATATTCTAGAATTGTTCGCACGAGTGATTTGTAAGCAGTCTCCTTTGCTGACTGATTGCATTTGCATTTGTCCTGTATTACACCAATAAACCGAAGTCTACCACTAGCTTTACAGGCAACTGAGCCTGTGTGATCATTTCACAACCCTAAAGCGAATGTTTAGGAGGCGACGGTCCGACTCCCGTGCAAACTTAATATTTAATCTATACTATCTGTCAACAAGATGTGTTTTCCCTTAGATGCAATTTCTTGTAGATGCGGGAAAACTGCATTCAGTCGATGTAGTAGATGCCGTTTCAATTTCTTTTTCATGTAGTATGACAAATAGCAACCTGCAACATATTATATCGAGAGAATATCAGACGAGTAATTGTATATTACTCTTTTTTCCTGGCATATTTGACTTACTGTGTAACTGAAAACGTCATTTGTTTCATTATTTATCGAGGTTTGACTTGGACTTTCCAGACCTGTCCCTCGTGCTTGAAATTTTAATAAAAATAGTAACAGACAAATAACATGTGAAATTCACTACAACTTCATGAAAATGAATGTGTTTTTTTTTCATTATATTGCTTCTCAAATATCATATAAATTACATAATATGAGCAGTGACGGAAAAATATAGATTAAAAAACAAGTGTTAGCAGGACTCGATTCGTAGCCTCATCCACGACCCTCTTGCTAAGCGCGAACGCTAACCACTTTTCTTTCCGCAGTTTGTTCGTTATAGTTCGTTGTATATGCTCGGGCCTGACGTCCCATGACACCCGTTGTAGTTCAGCGTTGAGCCAATCACTCAGTTTGTTGAACTACGTGTTGATCTACCGTGCTGGCTATCCACTTGATCACAAACACTTCTTATAACCAGCACCTTCGCACAGGTACATCAGTTACGTAACTGACTCGTAAAACTTCTCTTGCCGATTTTCTCGAAAGTGCCAGAGTAGTGCACCTTACTATTCGCACATTATATTGTTTCAATGACATACTAAAGGTGTACAAAGTTTGAAGTAAATCCGTGATCCCAACATCGTGGTCTCCCCTTGTGAGTTAGGCCGACGGTAGACTGTGATTCCCCGGAGGCTCTGCGCGAGCACTTCGGAAACTGCACGATTTGCCCAGTGTACGAGGAGTGCGTGGTGAGTGTCTTCAGCACGTGGGGAAACCAAGGTGAGGCTATGTCCGGGTTAGGCGGCCACTCCTCATTGCATACAGATGGCGGACGTCGTAGGCTGGGTAGATTGGTGAAACAGGACAGGGGGCGAACTGTGGCGGAACCAACATCAGACGTTATTGCTGGGCAGCGTACGAGCGTGTCAGAGCACTCAGTGCACCGAACACTAGTAACGATTGGCCTTCGCAGCCAACGACCCATGCATACGCCAATGTTAACACCATGGCAGTGGGAACTACGACTGAAATAGAGTTGTGACCATCGGTACTGGACGCTGGTGCAACGGTGGAGCGTTATATGCCCTGATGAATCCCGACACCTTCTTCATCATGCCGGTGGGAGGGGGCAAGTCCGTCTTCTTCCTTGACACCTGTACTGCGGAAGAGACAAGTTGGCAGTGGCTCCATTATGCTCTGGGGAATACTCAGCTGGGCGTCCATCGGTCCAGTGAAGTTATTGCAGGGCACCATGACAACCATGGAGTACAGTAAGCTGGTTGCAGACCACTTACACCCCTTCATGACGATCATGCTTCCCGAAGGCAGTGGAATTTTTCAACAAGATAATGCTTCATGTCACAAGGCCCCGGAGTATTATGGAATGGTTCGAGGGATGGAGTGGCAAATTCCAATTGATGTGCTGCCCCTGCCCCCCCCACCCCCCCCCCCACCACCCACCCCGCCGGCCAGAGTGGCCGAGCGGTTCTGGGCGCTTCAGTCTCCAACTGCGCGACAGCTACGGTCGCAGGTTCGAATCCTGCCTCGAGTGTGGATGTGTGTGATGTCCTTAGGATAGTTAGGTTTACGTAGTTCTAAGTTCTAGGAGACTGATGACCTCCGCTGTTTAGTCCCATAGTGCTCAGAGCCGTTTGAACCTGCACTCCTCCCCCCCAATTCGCCAGAGCTGAACCCGATAGAAGACATCTGAGATGTGACTGAATGTGACGTCAGAGCTCATCGCCCCACCACCGAAATTTACTTATGCAGATGTGGTGCCAGCTTTGTGGCGCCTGCTCCCTCCAGCGACCTCCCAAGTCCTCATTGCTTCCACGCCACGACGCGTCGCGTCGCCGCTGTCCTACATAAGTGGACATACCTCCCCCCATGAACCATGGACCTTGCCGTTGGTGGGGAGGCTTGCGTGCCTCAGCGATACAGATGGCCGTACCGTAGGTGCAACCACAACGGAGGGGTATCTGTTGAGAGGCCAGACAAACGTGTGGTTCCTGAAGAGGGGCAGCAGCCTTTTCAGTAGTTGCAGGGGCAACAGTCTGGATGATTGACTGATCTGGCCTTGCAACATTAACCAAAACGGCCTTGCTGTGCTGGTACTGCGAACGGCTGAAAGCAAGGGGAAACTACAGCCGTAATTTTTCCCGAGGACATGCAGCTTTACTGTATGATTAAATGATGATGGCATCCTCTTGGGTAAAATATTCCGGAGGTAAAATAGTGCCCCATTCGGATCTCCGGGCGGGGACTACTCAGGAGGATGTCGTTATCAGGAGAAAGAAAACTGGCGTTCTACGGATCGGAGTGTGGAATCTCAGATCCCTTAATCGGGCAGGTAGGTTAAAAAATTTAAAAAGGGAAATGGATAGGTTAAAGTTAGATATAGTGGGAATTAGTGAAGTTCGGTGGCAGGAGGAACAAGACTTCTGGTCAGGTGACTACAGGGTTATAAACACAAAATCAAATAGGGGTAATGCAGGAGTAGGTTTAATAATGAATAGGAAAATAGGAATGCGGGTAAGCTACTACAAACAACATAGTGAACGCATTATTGTGGCCAAGATAGATACGAAGCCCACACCTACTACAGTAGTACAAGTTTATATGCCAACTAGCTCTGCAGATGATGAAGAAATTGAAGAAATGTACGATGAAATAAAAGAAATTACTCAGATAGTGAAGGGAGACGAAAATTTAATACTAATGGGTGACTGGAATTCGAGTGTAGGAAAAGGGAGAGAAGGAAACATAGTAGGTGAATATGGATTGGGGCTAAGAAATGAAAGAGGAAGCCGCCTAGTAGAATTTTGCACAGAGCACAACTTAATCATAGCTAACACTTGGTTTAAGAATCATGAAAGAAGGTTGTATACGTGGAAGACCCCTGGAGATACTAAAAGGTATCAGATAGATTATATAATGGTAAGACAGAGATTTAGGAACCAGGTTTTAAGTTGTAAGACATTTCCAGGGGCAGATGTGGACTCTGACCACAATCTATTGGTTATGACCTGTAGATTAAAACTGAAGAAACTGCAAAAATGTGGGAAATTAAGGAGATGGGACCTGGATAAACTGAAAGAACCAGAGGTTGTAGAGAGTTTCAGAGAGAGCATAAGGGAACAATTGACAGGAATAGGGGAAAGAAATACAGTAGAAGAAGAATGGGTAGCTCTGAGGGATGTAGTAGTGAAGGCAGCAGAGGATAAAGTAGGTACAAAGACGAGGGCTGCTAGAAATCCTTGGGTAACAGAAGAAATATTGAATTTAATTGATGAAAGGAGAAAATATAAAAATGCAGTAAAAGAAGCAGGCAAAAAGGAATACAAACGTCTCAAAAATGAGATCGAAAGGAAGTGCAAAATGGCTAAACAGGGATGGCTAGAGGACAAATGTAAGGATGTAGAAGCTTATCTCACTAGGGGTAAGATAGATACTGCCTACAGGAAAATTAAAGAGACCTTTGGAGAGAAGAGAACCACGTGTATGAATATCAAGAGCTCAGATGGCAGCCCAGTTCTAAGCAAAGAAGGGAAGGCAGAAAGGTGGAAGGAGTATATAGAAGGTTTATACAAGGGCGATGTACTTGAGGACAATATTATGGAAATAGAAGAGGATTTAGATGAAGACGAAATGGGAGATACGATACTGCGTGTAGAGTTTGACAGAGCACTGAAAGACCTGAGTCGAAACAAGGCCCCCGGAGTAGACAACATTCCATTAGAACTACTGACAGCCTTGGGAGAGCCAGTCATGACAAAACTCTACCAGCTGGTGAGCAAGATGTATGAGACAGGCGAAATACCCTCAGACTTCAAGAAGAATATAATAATTCCAATCCCAAAGAAAGCAGGTGCTGACAGATGTGAAAATTACCGAACTATCAGTTTAATAAGCCACGGCTGCAAAATACTAACGCGAATTCTTTACAGACGAATGGAAAAACTGGTAGATGCAGACCTCGGGGAGGATCAGTTTGGATTCCGTCGAAATGTTGGAACACGTGAGGCAATACTGACCTTACGACTTATCTTAGAAGAAAGATTAAGAAAAGGCAAACCTACGTTTCTAGCAATTGTAGACTTAGAGAAAGCTTTTGACAATGTTGACTGGAATACTCTTTTTCAAATTCTAAAGGTAGCAGGGGTAAAATACAGGGAGCGAAAGGCTATTTACAATTTGTACAGAAACCAGATGGCAGTAATAAGAGTCGAGGGGCATGAAAGGGAAGCAGTGGTTGGGAAAGGAGTGAGACAGGGTTGTAGCCTCTCCCCGATGTTATTCAATCTGTATATTGAGCAAGCAGTAAAGGAAACAAAAGAAAAATTTGGAGTAGGTATTAAAATTCATGGAGACGAAGTAAAAACTTTGAGGTTCGCCGATGACATTGTAATTCTGTCAGAGACGGCAAAGGACTTGGAAGAGCAGTTGAACGGAATGGACAGTGTCTTGAAAGGAGGATATAAGATGAACATTAACAAAAGCAAAACGAGGATAATGGAATGTAGTCAAATTAAATCAGGTGATGCTGAGGGAATTATATTAGGAAATGAGACACTTAAAGTAGTAAAGGAGCTTTGCTATTTAGGAAGTAAAATAACTGATGATGGTCGAAGTAGAGAGGATATAAAATGTAGACTGGCAATGGCAAGGAAAGCATTTCTGAAGAAGAGAAATTTGTTAACATCGAATATAGATTTATGTATCAGGAAGTCGTTTCTGAAAGTATTTGTTTGGAGTGTAGCCATGTATGGAAGTGAAACATGGACGATAACTAGTTTGGACAAGAAGAGAATAGAAGCTTTCGAAATGTGGTGCTACAGAAGAATACTGAATATAAGGTGGATAGATCACGTAACTAATGAGGAGGTATTGAATAGGATTGGGGAGAAGAGAAGTTTGTGGCACAACTTGACTAGAAGAAGGGATCGGTTGGTAGGACATGTTTTGAGGCATCAAGGGATCACAAATTTAGCATTGGAGGGCAGCGTGGAGGGTAAAAATCGTAGAGGGAGACCGAGAGATGAGTACATTAAGCAGATTCAGAAGGATGTAGGTTGCAGTAGGTACTGGGAGATGAAGCAGCTTGCACAGGATAGAGTAGCATGGAGAGCTGCATCAAACCAGTCTCAGGACTGAAGACAACAACAACAACAACAAGTGGACATACCTGCTATTAGGTAGATGGTCATAATGTTCTGGGTTGGGTTGATTTGGAAGAAGAGACCACACAGCGAAGTCATCGGTCTCATCGAACGAGGGAAGGATGGGGAAGGAAGTCGGCCGTGCCTTGTCGAATGAATCATCCCAGCATTTGTGATTACGTAGGCTTTCCCGGCGTAATAAGTCATAAAAGTCTCTTCGTGTTTGCTGCCGGATCCTAAAATCAACTTGACTCGATATTTCGGCGATCCAACTGGTCGCCATCTTCAGCAAAATGCTGCTGATGCTGATGTGTGGAACATCGCCGTCATACGAGGCTACAACAGCCGGAAAAATCGGCGGTAGCAGAACACTGCCTAAATGAGGGACCGAAAATGAAATTTGAGGAAACTGTTGTAGTTGCCAACATTTACGGTTTTTGGAACAGTGTATATAAAGAGGCGATTGAAATTAGGTTGGCTGATAATTTAATCAACAGAGACAATGGGTTTCCTCTTAGCAAAACGTGGAATCCTGTATTATCTCGCATCAAAACTGAGCGTTCTTCGGTGCGGCCTGCGATATGTCGTTGCCACCAGTGTTTCACTAAGAGCGGCGCCACCTCCCTGTTTGGAAGGCAGAAACCGTGATGGGCGGCGAATGCGCCGTGTACTGAACGGTGGCCCATATAGGACGTCGATTTGCAGCCTGGCGTCAGTTCTCAGCGGGACTCATCAGCAGAAGCAGCATTTTCTTGAAGATGGCGACCAGTTGGATCGCCGAAATATCGAGTCAAGTTGATTTTAGGATCGGGCAGCAAACCCGAAGAGACTTTCATCCCAGCATTTACCTGAAGTGATTCTGGGAAATCACGGAAAACCTAAATCATGGCCGGACGTAGGGTTGAACCGTCGTCCTCTCGAATGCGAGTCCAGTCATAATGTTCTGGCCGATCACTGTATTTCGATTTACAAAAATCAGGAAGTGAAGCGTCTCCTGAGCATTAGGTGCTCTCGGGGTTTCAATGAGAAGTGAGACACACAGAAAAAAAGCTTGTTCCGGAGGGGAGGAAAACTGGCAACAAGTAAAATTAATCATACATAAAATAACACTCCTCCCCGTCTCAAGTAACGTAGCCGGCCGTAATTACAGACTTTCTTGCGAGCGGTGCTAGCGCCCTAAGTGAAAGGTATTGCGGTATAAACGCTCTCCCGGAGCCAGCTGTGGCGGCGAGCCGTGTAATTCGGGCTGTCCCGTGCTTTCAGCACGGCACTTAGCGCGCGCGACACTCGTGTCGGCTGTAGGCGCGGCGCTGGCGGCCGGCCGTCGTCTGCGGTCTTTTATACGGGCCCGCTGGGTGGGCACGTAATTGTCGCTCAGCCGGCCACAGGGCCGCCTGCCGCCGCTTGATTTAAATGTGATCCGCGCGAATAAAACACCCCTGCGAGGCCGCGGCGGCGCTGATTGCTTTATGGCCCACTTAGGCGCTTAATTCTAATGGATTATGCGCTGTAATGGATTAAATAAATATCGGCATAAAGCAGACCGACGACCTGCCTGCAGCGCTTGCCGGACAGAGTTTTTAGGGTGTGGCAGTTACCAAAGCCGGTAAGACTGCATAACACAGTGATTCAATCGCACTGAGATCTTCTGGAATACTTGCAGGCCATCCACATTTGTCGCAGTGGAATTTTTTATACGTTGATTGGGCCTGACCCTTTCATCACCACTGTGGCGTACACCGACGAGGCAAAATATTGTGACCGCCTGTTTAACGGCGTGTTTCTCCCACTTTGGAATGCAGTGCAGCAACGATTCTGCGTCTGAAAGGTACAGCAAGTCCTTAGTAGTTTTCTGGACGCTTGTGTCTCCAGACATCCGCACAGCTCAAGCGTTCCCCGTAAATTACGGGCCGTTGGTTTGTGGCCGCGGAGCTGGCGCCCAAAACCATTCCAGACGTATTCAGTCAGACTCAGATCAGGCGAATCAATGTGAATTCACTGGCAAGCTCGCCAAGCCAGTGTAGCAGGACTCTAACGTCGAGTTACGGGTCAGTTATCCTGCTGGAAGATGCCATTTCTAGATGACGGTTGGATTTTTGTGAAAAAGTGGCGCTGTAAATCTGTAAACAATAAATCGTAGCTGTGACATCAAACAATATTTACTATTAAAAGAGTGCTTTAAAAACATCTGGCAATATCAAATGATTACCCTGACACGTACGGTTAAAAGGTCACGGGTCTGATTCTAACAATTACATTCCAGCATCTAACAATAATATTCGTGAATTCGCGCCGTGATTGCTGAAAGATAGACAGCGCTACAGAAGGGTATGCATTTGCACCTATGGCTGGCACTCAATAGTAGACTTTTACAATCAATAGATCGTAAAAATCTGCTATTATGTCTTCCGAGTGAAGCTTGAAAATTGCTGAAACTCAGTAGTAATGATTTGGCATTATGTCCAGGTGGATGCTGAAGTCGACGCAAAATCAGTCAGGGTAGAAACCTATTATCTGCACCTGCAGCGAAGTGAAATTCAGTCCGACATATTCTAAGCCCTCCAGCTCATCTGCTCGGAGAGGCGCCTGGTTGCTCAGTTGTCCAAAAGCAGAGATGGAGTCTGTCGTACGCGTCTGGCGAAGAAGTACTGCGATGAGGTAATTTTGTTCCGTCTGCTTGTGAAGACGATTCGCTTTCTCATTCTTTGCGTGATTTCTGGATGGCAGAGCGCTGGATAATCTGAGCGCCGACCAGCAAAAAGACGCCTACATGGCTACTTGATTAACCAGTGAAACATTTCCTAGTATTTGGCGCTTAGAGTGTGAATACTGCTCTTTCTTTGTCTTCTTCTATAGCCATTGAAGTGGGTCCTCAACAGCACAGTCATGTCTATCTTTCTATTTCCTAATTTACTCACGTTACTCGGTCATGATAGCTCTTGCATGGTATTAGATTTCGGTGGCAGACTTTGGCAGCATCTCACTCGCACAAAGGTGGTTTGACTGCGCGTTCTCACTCCATGTTTCCAATTTTATCTCCTCGGAGCGGTGTATTTCGAAGAAAGTCATGTTCTCTACGACTTGCCTACAAAAGCGTCCTAAGCGGACCTTACTAAAAACGGAATTTCTCTTCCTTCCACATTCGAGTTTTGAAACAGTTTCTACTGGGATCGTATTATTATTACCCTCTGGCCTCTCCTCAGAGGAAAGCTGGTGAGCCAAGTGGAGCTGACCTGTGTGGTTTTCTGCTAATCCCTTCGGGGAACACATCCGCAGATGGACCTCTCCTATCTGCCTGTGTGACCTAACCATCACTGTTCGCTTGCAGCTCTACTTAATATATTTGCAAAGTGGTTTCCTATTTACATTAAACCATGCAATTCAGTATAAGAATTACACTACATTAATTAGCTACTGGCAATCGTAGGTACTCATATGCCTCTCATTAGACTTATATCGATTAAGAGTAGGTTTTTTTTTTATGTAGCTGTGTATCTGCAATTTATGAAGTGCGTATTCTGTGTTGTTTAATATCCTTGATGTAGGGCAATAAAATTAGAGCTTTGAAATGTATATATAAAAAAGCAAAAGCATATGTTGAAATTTTAAATCATTATAATATAAATATCTTTATGAAAAAGGGTATAATTGTTAAAAGCTGATTCATGCTTAGGGCACTTGTATTTGTAACATGAAACGCTGTAAGGAAGTCCCTCAGCAACGAAAGTGGCATGGCGCTGTGTACAAGGTAGGTTTGACTGTCGTACTGAGCGGCTCCTTTGTGCGAACGACAGGCAGTACGTGGTTAGCTTTAGCACGGTACTCCTCGATGGTGCTTCGAGAGGCAATTGGAATCTGCATTAGAAGGGATTTGACTCGGATGCGGATCTGGCTGTTATTTGGTACTCACGGAATAATAGAATGGCTCTAATGTTGAAAATCCGACGCCAAGAAGAGAATTTATAGAGCATTCGCATTTCAAGAGCCGTGACTACAGTTAACCGCCATTGGGCCTACCACCAGTCTTCGCCACTGCTTCAGCAACTTCATACTTTACGTTAAATAATGTATATGGGCAAGGACCAGTTAAATTGTTTGTTATTTCAATAATAATAACATAAAACATAGATTCGTGTCCGGACCCATAATTTCAATCCTAATCACGAATCTACACAGGATCCTCACCTGAGTGCTACTTAAACCGAGGATACTGATTTAAATGAACAATTCTTGCGCATTCATGTGCTTAAAGGAGATTTTTTGCAAAGTAAAAGTTAAAGTAAGAGTAACATTGAATGCTTTGTTAATGAACTACTCCAAGTGAAATTATTAAGGTAGGAAGTTTAAGTACAAAAATTCAAAGATCAATTAATAGGAAAGTGATAAACCTTAATTATTTAAAAGTTAAAACCACAAAAGTGAAGTTTGATAGGCTTTTGATACAGTATCCTTAGTGCATTATAAAATAGTTTTTACGATTACAGTGCAAGATTGTGTAAATATTATTGCAAAGAAGACAAGTTCAAGTATATGTAAATCTTTAATGAACAGATATACGGTACTACTGTTAGAAGTAAAATTATGCCCATTTTCAGAGAAGGTCCAGGCTTGATACCCATCATGAAAGGTTCCTTTTTAAAGTTAATTACACCCAGTGTTGTATTTTATTGTCTTGCAAAGTAATTTAAGTGAATGATTAGCTTTTAAAGTTAGGCTTTACTACTGCAATAATCAAAGATCTTTGACAACTGAAACTATACTAGTTCATGGGTCCCCAACATATTCTCCACTTTTCAAGAAGAAATCGAACTATTACTGTTAATACGGAAAACTGCTATCTGTAGAGCAGCTTAAACCGTGTCTTTAAGATGTTACTCATCTTTATTTACGTTTTTTTTATTGTAATCAAGTTAGAAGCCCCTCATGTCAAAAATTAGATCTGCATTTCATGCCGTGACGTTTCAGTATTTGTTTAAGTAGTGCTCTTGAGTGTGTCTGTCATTAGTATGAGCTCGGTGCAGATTTGTTCCCCGTAATTTACTGGTGTGTGTGTGTGTGTTATTGGTAACTGCTGCTACACGCGGTACAGAGTGCACTGTGTCAGTGCAAAGGGAAAGCTCAACAGAAGTAACTTCAATAACTAATATCGAAATTTCTCAAATATAAATTTCGAAATTAATGTGCCTAATTCATTTATGATTTTACCACTTTCGTTAACTCCCAAGATTAAAGCCCTTTTGGTTCTTCTGTTAATTTCACCAAATTCGAAATTATAGTCCGATACCCTTGTCCATTAGGCACATGCGCGGTCGAACTTCGAAATCCTCTCATAGCGTAATATTAACTTGTTTCACGGCACGTTAGAGTGTCGTAATAGGAACTTATCGCAGATTTCCTAATTTTTCCATATTAGATCACATTTTTTTACTTCTCTTCGTATTCACATTATCAAGGGAAATACACAGAAACAGCACATTACAGCATCACATGAAACGTTTTCTTCCTTGAAATGTTCAAAATATCGTCTTGGTTATGTTCGGTTAGAGCGTACAGTAAGTTGTAGTTCTTATTTCACCGGCAGTGTTTGTTGTTCCAGCTGAACGATGGCGATGTGACACGTGACTCACTTCATTGCTTTTGTTGACATGGGACTGACTTCGTTGCTCGTGTTGACATGCGACCACCTTCATTGCTCTACTAGCATCCAGTACGTAGCATTACATGTCTTACGTTCACCACGGTTGGGGTGTCAGCATGCAGCATCAGTTGTTTAGTGTTCATCGCGGACATGCTTGCCGGTGCACTGGAATGGAAGTGAACTCAAATACGGCAGATACCCATTTCCTGTACGGATTAGCAGATGGCAATGGCCTTGGCGATCAACGTTCGAATCCGTAGAGATTTCCAATACGACGGAGGCACGACAAGAGGATGTTAGAAGCAACTGATCGTCTCTCTATGGAACATGACGCGTTTAAGCGTACTATTCACGAGTTAGGGAAACCTAGAACGAAGAGGACACATCAACCGCATGGATGCATCACCGCATCACGGATTCAGTGCAACGGTGGGTTGGTGCACTTATTCTTGTAAAAGAGCACATTTTTATACTTCGTTTATGTTCTTTTTGTGTTTATTTTCTGTGATTAATATACTGAAGAGTTGTTGGAACAGAGCGCTGACATGGAAATGAAGCGCTTCTGGACCCATGTCTATGTAACGTATTTTCCTTTTCTCTGTGTGAGCAAAGTTTCCTTAAAGTTTGGCCACACCTTTTCTTACACCCTGCATATCAGCTGCGGTTGCTGTACAGTCTTAGCGGAAGGGTTGCTGACCAACCGTGGTCAAGCCATGTTTGACCATGACAGGTCAGTTGGAATCCAAGAGATACTGAAAGCGAACGTCCTTCGAAGAAGGCTATTACTTCGCTCTCCTAAATGTAGCGTGGTATCATTCAGCTGATACATGGTGTCGTTACAGCCTGAAAGCAACGATGGGGAAAGAAATGAGCCATGTGCTTTTCAAAAAAAGTCGAGACATTTGCAGTGAATGATTAAGAGAAAAACTAAAATCAGGATGACCCTGTGGGGTTCTGAACCCAGTTCCTCACGAATCAGAATCGCATGTACTAATAACTCTGCAGACACGCTTGGCGATTGTTATTCGGATGACCCTCAACAGTGAGAAGGCAAGATCGTCCCATCAGCCATTCATGCTGCAATATTACGATCACCATGGTAGCGTCTAGTAGATATTCAGCCGTCACTATATTTACGCTACCCCCTCCATCCTCACCTGCGCCCCCCCCCCCCCCCGCCCATACGCATGCCCTATATGGTGCTGATCTCATCACAACAAAACTGTAAGTACAGCTATAAAGAATACATGCTGCATAGTTACAGGATGGCAACTGCCCACTCACCTGGAGTAGCTGTATTATCTCCTCCAGACATTTCACGAGAAGCATGATCCAGAAAAGAGTAGACGAAAGCAACACTATCTGAGGTTCACCTTCTGATCAGTTACCAGTGACACGAAGTTGGGAAAGAATTTCAGATGATAACTCAAGAAAATCAAACAGAAGACTACAGCACCTGGAACTCACGCAGCCAAATCTGTTCTGGTATCACCGGTAGCAAAACTAATTTCCCGATCTCTAACCGGATTTCGTGGTGGCACAGACCGATACCACCCGACTGGGGTCCCACAGTTGGCAACGGTACTGCAAGTTTCTGTCAGACGCTGATACAGGGTGTTTCAAAAATGACCGGTATATTTGAAACGGCAATAAAAACTAAACGAGCAGCGATAGAAATACACCGTTTGTTGCAATATGCTTGGGACAACAGTACATTTTCAGGCGGACAAAGTTTCGAAATTACTGTAGTTACAATTTTCAACAACAGATGGCGCTGCAAGTGATGTGAAAGATATAGAAGACAACGAAGTCTGTGGGTGCGCCATTCTGTACGTCGTCTTTCTGCTGTACAATAAAGCATCTGTTTGAAAAATTTCAACGGACTGGGAACGTGACGGATGAACGTGCTGGAAAGGTAGGGCAACCGCGTACGGCAACCACAGAGGGAAACGCGCAGCTAGTGCAGCAGGTGATCCAACAGCGGCCACGGGTTTCCGTTCGCCGTGTTGCAGCTCCGGTCCAAATGACGTCAACGTCCACGTATCGTCTCATGCGCCAGAGTTTACACCTCTATCCATACAAAATTCAAACGCGGCAACCCCTCAGCGCCGCTACCATTGCTGCACGAGAGACATTCGCTAATCATATAGTGCACAGGATTGATGACGGCGATATGCATGTGGGCAGCATTTGGTTTACTGACGAAGCTTATTTTTACCTGGACGGCTTCGTCAATAAACAGAACTGGCGCATATGGGGAACCGAAAAGCCCCATGTTGCAGTCCCATCGTCCCTGCATCCTCAAAAAGTACTGGTCTGGGCCGCCATTTCTTCCAAAGGAATCATTGGCCCATTTTTCAGATCCGAAACGATTACTGCATCACGCTATCTGGACATTCTTCGTGAATTTGTGGCGGTACAAACTGCCTTAGACGACACTGCGAACACCTCGTGGTTTATGCAAGATGGTGCCCGACCACATCGCACGGCCGACGTCTTTAATTTCCTGAATGAATATTTCGATGATCGTGTGATTGCTTTGGACTATCCGAAACATACAGGAGGCGGCGTGGATTGGCCTCCCTATTCGCCAGTCATGAACCCCTGCGACTTCTTTCTGTGAAGACCAGGTGTACCGCCAGAATCCAGAAACAATTGAATAGCTGAAGCAGTACATCTCATCTGCATGTGAAGCCATTCCGCCAGACACGTTGTCAAAGGTTTCTGGTAATTTCATTCAGAGACTACGCCATATTATTGCTACGCATGGTGGATATGTGGAAAATATCGTACTATAGAGTTTCCCAGACCGCAGCGCCATCTGTTGTTGACAATGGTAACTACCGTAATTTCGAAAGTTTGTCTGCCTGAAAATGTACTGTTGTCCCAAACATATTGCAACAAACGGTGTATTTCTATCGCTGCTCGTTTAGTTTGTATTGCCGTTTCAAATATACCGGTCATTTTTTAAACACCCTGTACCTGTTATACAGGATCCGGCAGACCCAATGGAGCACACCCACAGAGCCATGCCCCCAGAGCCATGCCCACAGAGCCATGCCCCTCTGCCGTTGCAATATCGGTTGGTCGGCGGCAACCACACAGTCCATTCGCAACGAGGCGTAGCCCGGTCACAAAAGAGACGCCACCGAGCCGCTGCGTAGTCGCGGCCAAGGCACTACCGCTCGTGCATTATTCGTAGTAGAGAGAGACTCACCCTACAATGCTCGTTTTCCTGTTGTATTAGGTGGGCGTTATTGCTGAATGTTCATTTGTAAAGTGTCTTGGTATTATTTCACACACGACGGTAAGGAGAGGCTGGCTACGTAGTGGTGCAGCAATTGTCGTCTTAGGAAACCTGGAAGCAGAAATGATTATCGAGCAAGTAAATCCAGTAAACAGAAGCTTCTCTTGTCTGGTAGCACGTAAATACAGTAAACAGAAGCTTCTCGTGTTTGGTAGCTACCAGACCAGGAAGCTCTGTTTACTATATTTATTTGCTCGCTAATCATTTCTGCAGGCAACGGCCTTGCCGCAGTGGATACACCGGTTCCAGTGAGATCACCGCTGTCGGGCGTGGTCGGCACTTGGATGGGTGACCATCCAGGACGCCATGTGCTGTTGCCATTTTTCGGGGTGCACTCAGCCTCGTGGTGCCAATTGAGGAGCTACTCGACCGAATAGTAGTGGCTTCGGTCAAGAATACCATCATAACGACAAGGAGAGCGGTGTGCTGACACCACGTCCCTCCTATCCGCATCCACCACTGAGGATGACACGGCGGTCGGATGGTCCCAGTAGGCCACTCGTGGCCTGAAGACGGAGTGCTAATCATTTCTGCTCCTGTCCAGGTTTCCTACGACGACAACTGCTGCACCACTCCATAGCCCGCCTCTCCTTTCTGTCGTGTATGAAGTAATACACAACACAGCCTCTGTTTTGTCAATGAAAGATCGAGTACACCTGAGACCGTTTCTCGCTCTGTGTCCCATTAGTACGACTAGTGTCGTGCATAATGGAGTACGTGACAAAAGCTGCGATCAGTGCAGGTGAAGTTGACAAGTACTGGTCTGTTGCTGTTTAATATTTGTAGCATTTATACTTTATGCTAAAAAGATGTGTAGATTTCTGCTGTTTGCCTTTGGAACGATAAATAAATGGGCTGAAGCGGAACTCGTAACAAAACACTGCACTTTTTCGGTGTGCCAGTCAAGATGTTTGTGTGGTCATTGCAATCTGGGGCACATATTGTGAGTTCTGGACAGGGGAGTACAACGAAACGACATACGTATTATCTATCAACCCAGCATGCTATATAAGGCGTCCAACAGTCTCCATATACAGCTCCACATCTGCCGCAGTACTCCAGAATCGAGTCAAGGCCGTTGATGAATCTCTGTATGGCAGATTACGCTCCTTCAGATTACATGGCGTGAAGCCCATGCCGTGGTCATACTTGATAGTTCAGTACTTGCTTGCAGCATTGTATGACCCTCTTCCACGCAGCGGTTCCACGAACGTTTCACTGTTGCACTATCTTCTCTTTATAAATCATCCCCGGCCTAACTTACATGTACTGAAAGAAAAAAAAAAAAAAAAAAAAAAAAACTTATTTACAGTGACGTAAAAGAGTTTGTAGGGGGTAACTTCCACGAACTTATCATGCAAAGCCTCATGTGAGAATTATGCTCGTATTAATTTTTACACCTTTTTAGAGAAGCTTCTTGAAGCAATAGAGGCATACCAACAGTCACACGAGATCAAAAGACCTCGATTCTGACAATCAGTTTTACTTACAATACAATGTTTTAATTATTATTAATTAATTTAGGCATCGTTAAAAATACATCAATAATCATCGTAACACTTTTCCTTGACAATACCCTGCTTCAGGCAATTCTCTGATCAAACGGTATGGATTTGTATAAATCCCAGTACGATTCCATCTGATTTTTATTTTGGCATTTTTATAGTGATTTTTGTTTCTGTACCTTTTTAGTCTTAGACTTGGAAGAAGAAACCGTTCACTTGCAGAGCAGACTGGGGCACGACATCTGTCTTAACGCTCAGTCTGCACGCCCCCGTAATGGTGAGAATATCTGCTGGTACCGGTTGGCTTGGGCGTAACGGAGTTAAATCTTTGTTTACGTTTCTGCAAATTCAAGCTAGGTTTTCATGAGTAGACGGACGGGCAAGCTGCATGTAATTTCGTATTCTCTTTCCACCACGACGATGCAATCACCGGTTTCATTTGGCGGTTATGTTGAACGGTATTAATACGTCAGGAACTTGATTGCACGAATCCCATTTCCCTGTCAGATCATCTTTGCCAAACGTACTATTCCTTATTATAGCTTAATTTCATGTTTCATTTTTGATGCTTTTGCTATGTACTCGATTAGAAATCTTATAACTTCGATTATAAATTCGTGTACATTAAGAATTGTAATAAATTTGTGATTTAACTGGGACAAGCTTTTGATCTGTAATTACTGTACCCCTTTCATGAAGTTAGCTAATAGTCAATTATGGGAATACCGGTACGTGGAATTTAATATCAGGTCCATCCTCTTCCATTAACTGAGTTAGTCAAATTTAGTTTTAATTAAGCGCTGATTTTCGGGGAGTGATCTGCCGCTCAGCCTGCCCAGACTAATTCAGTTAAGCTGAAGGCTCGCAGTGGTACTTAGCAAAGTGTGAATCTTTACTAGGTGGCATTGTATTGTTTTTACCTAATGTGAACTTAGCAGCAAAGATGCAGCGAGACGTTATAGTGAATCGTCTTATTGTTTTTGTAGTGAACAATAATAAATAAAGTTTACTCCTACTTTTTGTTTTTTATTTATAAATAAGGCAGAAACGATAGCTAAAATTGCATACAAATTTCTAAAATCGTTGGGGGAAAATGGCAACGAAATTATTTCCGCATATAATTTCTGACTCGGTCGCTTCCGGACTAGATCAAATGGTTCAAATGGCTCTGAGCACTATGGGACTTATCATCTTAGATCATCAGTCCCCTAGAACTTAGAGCTACTTAAACCTAACTAACCTAAGTACATCACACACATCCATGCCAGAGGCAGGATTCGAACCTGCGTCCGTAGATGTCGCGCGGTTCCAGACTGAAGCGCCTAGAACCGCTTGGCCACAACGGCCGGCTCCATCATCCCTGAAAGTTTGTAACATCGTCATGGAATCAACCTGTATATCCACAAGTGTTGTGATTCTGGGACAAGAGTCATGGGATAGCCATATGCACCTATACAGATGGCGGTAGTGTCCCATGCATAAGGTATAAAACGGCAGTTCATTGGCGGAGCTGCCATACTTACTCAGATGATTCATGTAAAAATGTTTTGAGATGTGACTGCGGCCACACGATGGGAATTAACAAACTTTGACACGGAATGGTAGTTGGAACTAGATGCATATGACATTCCATTTCGAAAATCGTTAGGGAATTCAACACTTATTCCGCCATCCGCAGTGTCAATAGTGTATCAATCATACCAAATTTGAGCCACTACCTCTCACCACTGACAACACAGTAGCCGACCGCCTTTAATTAACGATCGACAGCAGCTGCGTCTGCAAAAAATTGTCAGTGCTAACAGACAAGCAATACTGCGTGATAACCGCAGAAATCAATGTGGGATATACGGCGAACGTATCCGTTAGGACAGTGCGGCGAGATTTTGAGTTAACGGGCTATGGCACCAGACGAACGACGTGATTGTCTGTTCTAACAGCACTACATAGTCTGCAGCGCCATCCCTGTGCTAGTGGCCATTCGATAGCAACATAGACTAATGCAGAATTGTCAAGTTGGTCCCGATTTCAGTTGATGTGAGTTCAAATGTGAGCTCAAATGTGGTACATACCTTACGAAGCCATTGACACAAGTCGTCGTCAACAAGGCGTTGTGCAAGCTAGTGGGGGCCCCATAATAGAGTGGATTGTGTTTGCATGGAATAAACTGAGTCCTCTGGTCCAACTGAACCTGTCATTGACTGGCAATGGTTATTTTCGGCTACTTGTTCCTAAAAAAAGATGAAATTTTTGTGGATGACAATGTGCCAAGCCACTAGGCCACAATTATTCGCGAGTGGTTTGAAGACCATTCTGCACAGTGCGAACAAATGATTTGACCACCCAGATCGCCCGACATGAATCCCATTGAACACTGATGGGAGATAATCGAGAGGTCATTTCGTGCACTAAATCCTGCACATGCAACACTTTCGCAATTTTGGATGGATACAGAGGCAGCATGGCTCAATATTTCTGCAGGGGACTCCCAGTTGAACCATGCCTTATCGAGATGCAGCCCTATTCCGGGCAAAATGGGGTTAGATACGATATTAGGAGGTATCCCACGACTTGTGTCTCCTCAGTGTGTCAGTGGGAGCATTTCAAATAAAGATAGGCAGATCTCAGGCTTACCCTACATAGTATTCTGCCCCGTTATGCCCTTCATACACCACATGACGTCCCTCATCCCTTCCCCTGACCGCCCCCGTTTGTTGGTGTGAAGGGTTCGGGAGACGACAGGCGACAGTTGGCTCTCGGGCCCCAATTTGTTCCCGTGATGCAGCGCGCGGCCCGCTCCGCTGTTTATGCAAAGTGCAGCCTAATGGGGAAACGATACCACCCGGCCGCGGGAATTACAGAGCCGGCAACCCGAAAAACTGTTTGGTAATGCACCAATTTCCATGTTTGTACAGCGCGGCTGCGGCGGACGCCGTTTACATTTTAATACACGCGCCGAATGTGTTGGTCCGCCGATTTACGATCGGCTGCGCGTAATCGGAACAGACGCCAGGTGTGAACGCATCCCGGCACATGTCTTCGCCCTTCGATGCCACGCTGCGATACGCCGGAGCGGGGAAATCATTATTTTATCGCCCCTAATCGGCCGGAAAGCCGGGGCCACGCCTTCTCGTAACGGAATTGGCAGCCCACTTCCGGTTCGAGCTAATTATGCGCTACTATCTCTCATTTTCTCGGTCAGACTTCCCGATATCACACAGGAAAAAAAGGTCCAGGTGCTCTGAATGCGTGAAGAATTTAGAGTTCTGCCTCATCCTTTGTGCTTCTCTTGCATCTAATCATTAACCAAAGACGATTGTTCCATGATTCATAAGACGGTGTCTCAATGCAGGAATCAACTACCTTTATATTCCGCAAGCGGCCGAGCGATGTGTAGCAGGAGATCTGTGGTACTAATTGCGTGTTTCCCTGTTCCATTCATGCACTACAGGTTTTCTTTTCTGTCCTCATTGCACTGTACGTTTTCTTATCTGTCATTGCTCTACACGTTTTCTTTTCTGTCCTCCTTACCTTATTTTATCACTTGCTTATTATATGACATTCCTAAGCCCGTCTTAGGCACTAAACTATCTAAGACGTCATTATATTCTGCAAGTGGAAGATGTACTCAAAAATAATTATGTTTTTCTCATATTATCGCTTTCTCGAGAGCCATATTCAGGATCTATGAACCTCTTGGTTGAACCTGCGACGGAAATTTTGTGATAATAACTCACAAATAAAACATTTTAGGCTATTTTAGAATTAAAATCCTACAACCTGTTCCTGGCCTCGGTCCTTCGGTCTTTTCATCTTTTTTTCTCCATAAATAGGTGTATTTTTCTGCTTGTAGACCAGTGGTCCATTAGTGTGACCCTCCAGTTTTTACTTTTAAACCCAGTGCGCAGTACCTTGCGAGACACGATTCATGTGTTACTTTACAGATGGTCGTATGCTCAACATGCTTACTTCGATAAATCGAAAAGGTTTGTAAATAATTATTGTGTCTAAATATCAGACTGAGAAACTGTGTTTTCTGGTTTTCGCTAACTATTCTAGACGGTGAGAATTAGTTAGGATTTTCATAAAAACATTATGAATTACCTCGAAGAAAACTGTCTATTGACACACAGTTAAGGGATTTCAAATCAATTCCGTATTTATGGATTTCCGGAAGGCTTTTTACACTGTACCACACAAGCGGCGTGTAGTGAAATTGCGTGCTTATGAAATATCGTCTCAGTTATGTGACTGGATTTGTGATTTCCTGTCAGAGAGTTCACAGTTCGTAGTAATTGGCGGAAAGTCATCGAGTAAAACAGAAGTGATTTTTAGCGTTCCCCAAGATAGTGTTATAGGCCCTTTGCTGTTCCTTATCTATATAAACGATTTGGGAGACAATCTGAGCAGCCGTCTTACGTTGTTTGCAGATGGCGTTGTCGTTTATCGGCTAAATAAAGTCATCAGAAGATCAAAACAAATTGCAAAACAATTTAGAAAAGATATCTGAAGGGTGCGAAAATTGGCAGTTGACCATAAATAACGAACAGCATGAAGTCATCCACGTTAGTGCTAAAAGGAATTATTTTAACTTCGGTTACACGATAACTCAGTCTAATCTAAAAGCCTAAATTCAACTAAATACCTAGGTATTACAATTACGAACAACTTAAATTTGAAGGAACACATAGAATATGTTGTAGGGAAGGCTAAGCAAAGACTGCGTTTTGTTGGCAGGACACTTAGAAAATGTAACAGGTCTTCTAAGGAGATTGCCTACATTACGCTTGTCCGTCCTCTAATAGAATATTGCTGCGCGGTGTGGGATCCTTACCAGATAGAACTGACAAAGTAATTCGAAAAAGTTCAAAGAAGGACAGCACGTTTTAACTATCGCGAAGTATGGGAGAGAGTGTCACAGTAATGATACAGGATTTGGGCTGGACATCATTAAAAGAAAGGCGTTTTTCGTTGCGACGGAATCTTCTCACGAAATTCCAACCTCAACTATCTCCTACAAATGCGAAAATATTTTGTTGACACCGGCCTACATAGGGAGAAACGATCACGACGATAAAATAAGGGAAATCAGATCTCGTACGGAAAATTATAGGTGGTCGTCCTTTCCGCGCGCTATACGAGATTGGAATAATAGAGAATTGTGAAGGTGGTTCTATGAACACTCTGCCAGGCACTGAAATGTGATTTGCATAGTATCCATGTAGATGTAGATGTAGATGTTTTAGAGCGTCGACAAAAACTATACTGGAAATTGTATATTTCAAAAATATAACATTAAGAATCCTATTTTCTTTGTGCTTTAGCTTATATAGTGTTTCAAATAAAATATACACGTCGCTGAATAAAAAGTTTTTATACAAAAAATGAGAAACAAAATGCAAAGCAAAGATTAACACGTTTTCACGATATGTGAAGCCTGAGGCTACAAATGTCGACCTCCATTCATGCGTTAGTGAATAACCAAAAAATAAAATTTCATTTGCATATGCGTCATGCCTGTTTATTAGTTTGCTGGAAAATATGAAAAATTTCTTGCCTTTTCTTATCACGGGAGTGAAGAGGAGAACACTGCACTTACGGTTTATTATTCCATTGTATAACATTTTCCTGTGCAGTTTCTCCTCTCTTCTTCTTATTCTTTTTCGTGACCTTATCTCGGGTCTTCATGGGGTCGGCATGTTGATCTGGATTTGGCGATATTTGTGGTAGCAGATGAAAACATTATTCAAATGTGTGTGAAATCTTATGGGACTTAACTGCTAAGGTCATCAGTCCTTAAGCTTACACACTACTTAACCTAAATTATCCTAAGGACAAACACACACACCCATGCCGGAGGGCGGACTCGAACCTCCGCCGGGATCAGCCGCACAGTCCATGACTGCGACGCCTGAGACCGCTCGGCTAATCCCGCGTGGCGTAGCGGATGACCAAATTCCCTATCTGCACCCCGACCCCCGGGACAGAATGTGTTCCCCGTTTGTCTGCATGTGGTATTATCCCACGTGAAACTGTGGGAACGACGTATTTGCGAATCGTAAAACTGAGCTGGGACGTGGGTATCACCCCGAATTTCACCTAGTGGGATGTGGGAAACCGCCCGAAAACCTCTTCCAGGGTGGCCGGCATACCAACCCTCGACGTTAATCCGGTGAGCGGATTCGCTTCTGGGTCGGCGCACCTCCCCGAATCCCGGAAGCAACGTGTTAACGTGCGCTACTATGCGGCTGGGTCTTACTACATAGTGTTTGATTTAATAAATTCATTATACATAAAAAATTACAAAAACTGAAACCGTTAAGATAATCATAATAATTTAATACATCCGTCTCAATAACAATATTTTTTAAGAAGAAAGAATAAAACATATTATTCATGTCTACGCAAAAACTAGTAATTCAGTTTTAAAAATAATATATGCGAGATAACTATAAGAAAACAAGTTTCTTACTTATAAGCAAAAAATAAATAAATAAACGAATGCAACAATCAAGCAAATTTTAAGTACATATATTTTAAGACAATATTTTCCCAAACAAACACTCTTCAAATGAAAGACTCAAATAACCGAATTGGCTAAATTGTTTACATCGCATGTCAAACAGGACAGTTACATCATCGTAACAAAACGCTGACGGTGGTCGTTTGACCTTGCTATGATGTCACGAGTCAGTAAGCAGTATGTCAGACGCTATAAATTTTACGACGTCTTGTACGTTTCCAACAACATCTCCGTGATTAAAAATTACATGAAAATGATTTTGCCCAGTTTCAAGATTTGAAGAGTCAACTAATGACAACAGGAAATAACTTATAAGAGTTGGTTTGGATTGGAAGAGGTACGAAACAAATAGATTTTTCGGGAAACAGTGATGGTACTTGAATTACGCAACCATTACGGCACCTCACCTGAACCTCTCGATACCAGATATTCTTCTATGTTTCTGCAAAGTATTTGACATATTTCTGAGACAACATTCAGGTTTGATTTCATTTGTGATACATCGATATGTTTATAATGCAATGATATTATTCTTATGTGTATTCTTTCTTTTGTCGCTATTATCTTTGACGTACTTGTAACTCTGGTTTTTGGGCGGGTAAGCGATTATTAGTTAGGTGTTAAGTTGTTAGAGAGTCGGACCTTAAAAAGGTCAAGTCTTAGACGTCATGTTGGAAAGACGCATATTATAGTTGGCTTACAAAAGGTGAGGAAGATGTTTTCGAGTATGTTTTGTATTGTGAAGTGATGTTTTGTGTGATACGTATTATTGCAATAAAAGCAGTTAAAAGGAAGTGTAACTTAAATTCGGAGTGCTGATTATTTTTTACACCACCATTGTGCTAACTTTGAAAGGTTTAATCTCCAAGAATGGTTTGAGAAGCGCATCTACAAAACCTTTGAATGTAGTGGAATAAAACCTAGGCCTCTTTGCATCCGAGCTTGGAATCATAACCACCTAGATTTTCAACGATTGAGCCATGATTTTACGACGAGACCTGCGTGGGAAACACAAAAAGATGAGTGCCTAGTTTTTTCATTATTACATGAAATGACTATTAACTGTGCTCTAATGACACCTGCCACATAATGACTGTTGTTGGCCGATAATGCAGTATTTAGCAGCGTGAGCAACACCACAATCGTTATTAAAATTTTGACCTCTGTTGTGTTAGGGTTGCTAGAAAATCCAACTGCCTAAATTTGGTTAACTTCACTTTCAAAAATCTTAACGATTTTGCTACACAAGCGCCACGCGGCTCTCGGAGCTTCTCTGGGAATTTGTCGTGAAAGAACACGGGATTTGAGAGGTAAATGCAGCCACTCACTGAAAAGTCGGCCGAAATACACCATACACAATAGTTACGTCTATTTCCTTTAGGACAGAAGAGTGCTGAACCACAACATTAAAACAAAGACATTTGTTTCATGTTGAAATTTTGAGATGCCAGTCCCGGTCCCTTTCTTGTGTGGGTTCCTAGACCAAAGACTAGACAGCCAGCACATAAATAAGACCCTGGAGTTCTCCGAATAACCTGGAGATTATGGATTCACTTCCCTTTTGGGCTTGGGTGATTTTTGTCAACTCCTGAAAGCTAAAGCATTTCCGCAACCATTGTTCACACTTTACCTCAAATCAAGAGTTTCATTTGCCAACCATGTTGTAGTTTTATTCACACAACTGGTTTCGAATGAATTACATGTGTATCCAAACTGCGTCAAGTGTTTAGGCCGAAAACAGCACGGCTACATGATAAAATGTATAGATTCTGACCCTGATTCATTGCAACTTTTCCTGCAACAGTCTCATAACGAATGAAGTTATCTGAAAATAATTTTTCGTCATCTTAAAGAGTACAAGAATCAGCGTCTCGTGACAGAAATTAAAAAAAGAAATATTTTTTAATGAAATGAGACAAGAAAGTAATCAGTTTCTGCGAAATCGAATACATTTCTATTTGCCAAAATTCTGTTAACCTGACTTTTATAACTCAGCGACTTTGACAGCTGAAGTGAGTGACAATGAATCAGCATAAATGGCCCCTGTAGCATTTGATTTCAATAGAAATTTCGGTTTTTGCTATCTTTAGCAGCAAAAACCAATGATAGTAAAGTGTGCAAATGAGCTTGTGATGATTCTATAAATGAAAAAAATAGGAACATAGGTAGCAACAGGTAAATAAAACGTTGATGTTTGATGAATGCATATAGTAAGATAACTAAAAAACCGATTATGGTTGCGTGGTCCAGTAGCCAAATTAGTGTTAAAACAACCAACACATCGAAGCACTGGAACGTAATTCCTGTCAGGGTATTTACCGATTACGTGGCATAATCAAACACAATCACGCCTACTTTATAACGTAGATACACCTTTTGTAGAAGCAGTCCCGAAAGAAGTACAAGAAAAGACATGAAAAGTGATTACAAAAAATGGTTATCAGTTATTCACTGTTGGTTATTATATGGTTATTTAGTGGTCAGTATACTACTCGTGATATAATCGTCACTGTTACTTGTAATGCTATGCACTCACAGAATACTCTCTGGTCTTCAGGTGTGCGCATATAGGGTGCTTCACATACAGGTCGCTTCATATACAGGGTACTTCACATACGACGCAAGCGCTGCGACCAGTGTTACGCGGACATTGCGCTTTAAATACGTTTAATAATTCTAAATCATCTGTTACGCCACATTTGCAGGTTTTGTGATTAATTCATACAATTACGAACAGCACATGTCGCAATGTAACTTCTCGGCCGCATCACATGCTACAGCACAGAATCGCCAATGAATACCACTAATAAAAAACATGTAAAAGGGGCCTTCCATCTGCACCTAATGACTACGGTTAACAATCAAAACGCGTAGTAGTTAAAATAAAACTTCGTAACGGATGCAGGCTCGTCAGCAACCGTCTGAAAAGCTTGTGAAGGTGTCGCAATGTAGACTGTGCTGAGAAATAATTGTTAATAAAAAAATCGATAAGTTGCGCCGCTTCCGAGGTAATTAGCATTGAAGTTAGCCAAACAGGCCGTTGCTCGAACAAATTCAGACGGCCCGCAAGAGAAGATGTCGCCAAACGTGTTCATCGCTTGCTTTCCTAAAACAGAACAAGAGAACGATGCCAAATGCGGACATGGGACGGTGATAAGGATCGAACCCGAGCTAAAGGCTGAGCAGTCTGGTCCGCTGTCATGTACGGTACGAGGACAACTGACATTAACTGCATATGGCGGGCTGCTTTTTTTTTTCAGTTTTTCAGCACAGCCTACCCTCCAACGCTCCTACAAGCTATTCAGATTGCTTATGACCACCCTGTATAGTCTCTGCCAACAAAAACACTTTCAGTAAAAATGATGCCATAGACGCACTGGCGGTGTTTTTTGCAGTGCGTTGCCTCAAATAAGTGCAGATCGCTTCGTCAATTATTAATTCTTTCAAACAAATCTTGCAACATATTCCATTATTTTTCGAGAGTGTATCCGATGTATTATTAAATTGTGTACCGATATTTCGGCTGACAACCTTTCAGCCATTCTCCTGGTGGGTCGCCTGCAGTAGTTTTAAAGCTCTTCACACTGTGGAATAAACGCGCATGCGTCAAAGATTGTTGGTAACAAGAGCGTCAGTCATATTCGATCCGCCGAGAAAACTTCAGGAAACACATTACAGCACATTGGTCACAGCACACAGGTGATAATTTGTTGGAAAAAGTTCGGTCCAATAATTCGTGTTTCACTGATTACAAAACACACCCCTGTTTTCAAATCATGCAGAGACGAGAATTTTCGGTGAGTTGACGTACCTCGGTATATTTAAATAAGCTTCATCAGAGAAAAAGATATATTCAGGATCAACGTCTCGATCGTGATCAGACTGAAAAAGCCAGTTGTAATACTGACCCCCAGGTACAGTATCTGAACCGGTCAGTCGGTTCGTTGCTGCTACGACTCATTAATGCTTTTGAACTCAGGTGCGTAGCTCAGTCTAAAAGACACCCCGTGTTCAAATTATGACGAGCGTTTTTTAGACGTGGCAGTTGTGAATGCAGGTCGTTATCATTCCACATTCCCGGTGATTATGCGTCCATGTCCGTCAACAATTATTAAATCGGTTCACTTAAATACGTTATGAGTTTACTGAAAAGTAGATCTCAGAAACGTAAGTAGTTGCGAGCATAGTGTAGGACAGCGAGATAAGACTTCTCATATTGACAACTATGAAAACAGTAACCTATTCGCAGCTTGCTGGGAATTTTTTATGTCACAGAGCATTGTCTTGGATGAAAAACTGGAATTTTGGATTAACCGAGATGTTAATATGGTCCGCCTCCGTAGCTGATTGGTCAGCGAGGCTGCCACGAGGAGGACGCGTGTTTGAATCCCAATACTGTCAGGGATTTTAACTTGGTGGGAAGACTGGAACGGGATGCCGTCAGCCTCGCCATGCCAATTGAGCAGCTGCTTGACCGCGTAGCAGCGGCTCCAGTTCACGGAAACTGATAATGGCCGGGAGAGCGGAGTGACACACCCACGCCTCTCCATAGTCCATACCGCATCCAGTTGCGTCACCGCCAGGACATCACACGGCGGTCAGTCGGGACCAGCGGACCAGCTAGAGCCTGTGGGCGGAGTTTACATTTAAGTCTGAAATATGTGTATTGGTTCTTGCAACGTTGTAATGGTTTTCTGGTATCTGTCTACTATGTTCATTTTTGTATCTCTGCGATAGGCAACACTGATCGAAATTGGAACTGTAAAATTTATTGCAGTTAAAATTCGCGCCAAATCCTTGCGACCACAGCATTTTCGATTGAAGAACAAGTTTATAAAGTCTGTCTGATGATGCCTGATCTGTGACTACATCATAATCTGTCGTCCAGCTGTAGCTCCTACTGTTAGAATGTATAAGAAAGTTAAGTAAGAAAAATGTAAGAGATGGAATTTACCTCCGAATAGTTAAAGGTGCATTCAAGCAACTGCCAGGTTTTGCTCAGTAAATGAAGCAAAAGCAATTAGAAACTAGATCACCTACAGGTGGCATTTGGAACAAAAACGGCTACAACAGTTCAAAGTGTGAACAGAAACTTAGGAAATTGTGTAAAGGATGAGGACGAAGTATGAATACGGATGAGTAGGCTATAAAATGAAAGCATACCTTAGAAACGAAGTTAAGGTGCTAATTTTACGTCACTTCTCTAAACGGTAAACATCGAAGAGTGGTGAAAAAATATTTAAAAAATAATTTACGCAGGCCACTAACACGTACAAAGGTTGGTTTATTACCACTGCCGATTTAGAGGTGGTAGGCCGTCTGTTGATGGCTACTTCATTCTTTATCACGTGCCAAGTTCTTCAGAGACGTGATGACCGCTGCTGCACTCCATGGGGAATATGTGCTATTTGAGCCACCTTTTATATTAGGCGAATATTTAAAATTCCTGTAAAAGTCAACTTCATTGTTATTAATTAGCGACTACTGGCGCCACTGTTATGCGACTGGGTAAAATTTCAATAGGTGTCATCTTTCAGACGTAAAACCACGCCTACCGACATTTATTTACGTCGCAGAACATCTTGGTGTTGCGTTTTTTTTTTTTTTTTTCCCATCGATGTAGTTACTTCGCCCCCGGCGGAGATGGCTGCCGACACTCGTAAGACCTGCGGTGTCTGTTGACGTACGCACCGCGGCCTGTCTCTCTCGTGAGCCTCGACTGTCGTAACATCCAAGGTGAAGGCAGGCTAGCTCTGCGGCCAGTACCTCCACGTAATGTTTCACCGATTTGCTTTCACTAACTCGAAAATCTTCACCTAGGACACTGCAGTCGCTAATTGCTGTATACCGGCGAGGAGTAACCACTACCTTGCAACGCTCGACCAGCCGGCAATTACTAAACACAGGAACAGTAGGGCGTCGGTGAAAGTCGGCGCCCGCTTGGGCAAAAGTGAACGTTACTCAGCAGAACAAGCAGGCCGACAGAAAGGCGGGACGGGGGCAAAAGTGCGGGGGTGGGCGCCAATTTGCGGTCGGAGCCGCCTTATCTCGCGCCGTAATTAGCGTAATTTATCGAAGTAATTGACAGCGTATCAAACGACATCGGACAAAAGCAAACCGGGTACCGAAAGGAACGGCAGCGCCAGTGTTGTGAGGGAGTGTTATCGGGGGCGGCGGGGGTGGAGACGGGGCCGACGCGCCACCCCCGGCCGCTTACGACTACGTGTGATGAAATTACAGGGGCAGGGGCCGACCTCGGCCGCAAGGGGCGGCGGGAACGAGCGGGAGGGTTGTAATTACAAGTCTCCGCGCGCCCGGCTACGAAAATTGCTCGAAAAATATGTCGGCTGCGGCCGTCTTCTTCTACTGCCTCCCCCCAGCCCGAGCAGCAGACGGCGCCGTGTCCTTTCCCTTCTCATCCCGGCTTCTCACCCCCCCCCCCCCCCCCACCCTCACCCCACAACTCCCTTTTTTTAAGGAAAGAAGAAGAGCTGCAGCAGCAGCAGGGCAGAGGAGAGAGGCCGCGAGTGGTGGAAATAAATAAAAAAAATTACGGACGCGGAGTTCTTGTACGCGGTTTGTGTGGTGGCGGCTTGATGGTTTTTTTGATGGCGCCGCGGCCAGCTCTATTTACCGACTTACGTTTATGTTTCTCGCTGCGGAGTGGGTGGCGGGGAGCGGGAGGGGCCGCCGGGATGTGGGATGGCCGCGCAGCCCCCGGTAATTACTGCCGGCGCCAGCGCCAGCGCAGACGAGATCCGCGACTACCGTTAAGCCCCAGCGCGCTCCGTTCCCACATTCATTACGGAGCGTCGCCCGCCGCGCTGATTGCAAACCGGCGCCAAGGCGTTCGGGGGCGGCGGCGGCGGCGGCGGCGGTGATTAGGTCTCGGCGGCGGCCTACAAGACTCAGACGGCGGCGGGCAAAGGCTCCAACGCGCCGGGGTCGACTTTCCACAGTGTTCGCTTCACAGTCTCCCTCGGTGCAGGATGTCCAGCAGTTCACTGATTACTGCGTTATTAATACAACGTCTGGACACCTATTAGCGGACATTAATATGAAGTGTGTGCGCCCTTCGCCTTTATGACGGCTTGAACTCTGCTGGACACACTTTCTGTAAGGCGCCTGAATCTCTTAGGGATGGCGGTTATCGCTGAAACAACCGGTTTTCGGTTATAACGGCTTTTTCAATACCATTTTAACCTAACTGTTAAAACCGCTCAGAATAACCATTTTCTGAAAAACCGATTTTCGGTTCTTTCATTCCTACTATATCCTGCAGCAAATGTAGAAATCTAAAAAAATTTACTCTCTCATTGTCAAGATACGCGCAATCAAACATTAAATTAAATCTGCTGGTAAAAGACAACTTAGTTCACTCAACATTCGCAGCTGCTCTCGAAAAGTGATAAGTAGTTGCATACTACAAAAAATCACCAGTATGGTATTGATCCTAATTTTTTGAAACTCTGCTCAGAAATCTGGGCACTACAAGTAGTCAAAGCCAAAGGGTGAAAACTGAGGCTGGAGAAATCTGTTTTTCATGTTAATTTGTCCGTTTTCAAGCGCTACAAGCAGATAAAGGCGAATTACGTAAACACAGTCAGTAAATCACCTATTTTCCAGTTTTATTGCGTACTATGAATGAATTGTTCAGTTTTTCATTTATTACTGTTGCCGTAAATTCCTTCCTGTTTTATTATTTCAGAGAAATGGCAGATAGACATCTTTAAAGGCAAATGAGACATTATAAATTGCTACGTCACTTTGTAAAAATATTTCCTGGGTAGGATAGGTGCCATTCTGCGCTACAACTGATGTCCGGCGACGACAGCGAGAAACTACCGTACAGACCAGGTGGGGGTAAGCCTGGCACACTGCACGTCCTCACGCACCTTAAGCCACGACACACCAAGCAGGGACGTTATTGTGCTTGCCGGTATGGGCGAGCGGTTCTAAGCGCGACAGTCTGGAATAGCGCGACCGCTATGGTCGCAGGTTCGGATCCTGCCTCGGGCATGGATGTGTGTGATGTCCTTAGGTTAGTTAGGTTTAAGTAGTTCTAAGTTCTAGGGGACTGATGACCTAACATGTTTAGACCCATAGATCTCAGAGCCATTTTTGACATTATTGTCTCAGCACTGCTGTACTTATTCTTATGACGTGTTTGTTGCTCGTTTCTGTCAGCATTGCCATTAAAAAACCACTGATCGCTTTTCTTATATTCTTTAACATCGTTATATTTCAAACCAAGAGAAATTTTACGAATAAAAATTACTACTTTTTAAAAAAAAGTTTTACTTGAAACAAAATAATTTAGCACTGCTGTGGCTAGTTGATATTTTATTCTTTTTTTCTCGGTTATTATTAAAAAAATTAAAAAAAACATTTGTTATAGTCGAGATCAAACAAATACCGAAAAATGGCAGTCTTTCAGAACTAACATAACGGTATCCGTTTTAACCGGTCTGCTTTTCCCAGCCCTAGAACGCCTGTTGAGGTCAGGCAGCCCATTCCCCTTCAAGATCCGAAACCAGAAAAAGCAATGATTTTGGTCGCTGAGATGTCGAGCGAAGTCCACTTTCTAACTCATTCGAAAGGTGTTCCTTTGGGTTCAAGTCGGATTGTCCATTTCAGCAACGTTATTGATCACAAACCATTGCGTCACATATGCTGACTGTAACACCACCTCCTACATACTTCACTACCGGCACTACTCTTGATGGAGGTAATGTCCCCAGTCGTTCGCCGAACCCAAACACTTCCATCGGATTGGCACAGAGTAACGCGTCACCCATCACTCCAAATCTCTCGTTGTGAATTGTCCACTGTCTCAACATTGACTACGAAAATGTGGTTTACGAGGAACTGCTCGACCACTGTAACCTTTGTTTTTAACTCTCTTCGCACAGTCGTCGTACTATGTGAACAGCTGGTAGTACTCTGAAACTAAATAAAGGTGCCTTCGGCTGATTCACAGCGAGTTTCTTACAAAAAATGGTTCAAATGGCTCTGAGCACTATGGTACATAACATCTATGATCATCAGTCCCCTAGTACTACTTAAACCTAATTAAGCTAAGGACAGCCCACAACACCCAGTCATCACGAGGCAGAGAAAATCCCTGACCCTGCCGAGAATCGAACCCGGGACGAGTTTCTTACAACCAGCCTCCTTAATGTTCGACGGTCTTAGCCAGTCAGTACATGAGGTCTGTCTGGTGTTGGTTGACCTGCGGTTGTACCTTCGCGTTTCCACTTGAAGGGCTGAAAGGTCGCTGATTGATTGATTACTCAGGAGACATTCAACGACTCATTCACTACCGAAGTCGTTGAGCTGTTCTGACTGAATCCACTCTGCTCTCACTGTTTCTCTACTGACAACGCTCCCTGCCAGGGTATCCAATTGATCATGATCACCCTACATTTTTATTCTGTCATCCACTACCTCCTGTTCAAATACATTTCACAGTGAACCATCACGTATTCCTGATGTTAAAAAGGTAATACGAATTTCACTTTGACTCTTCTCTGCTGGTAGACAACACAGATACCAAGGATAACGTGACTCGCCAACGTTTGCGAGTTGACAGTAAGTAAATAGAAAAATGAGTAAGAAAAAATCACTTTAATTCCCGTTCTGCTATCTTATGTGGTCCATAGAGAAATACTTCTTCCTCCTCATCGTTGATATACTTCACACTAACACAAAACTTCAACAGAAAACGATTGACCGAATGACCGGTGTGCATTTTCCTTGTTTTTTTCATTTGTTTCCTGTCAACTCCAGCTAGTGCACGAGTTATATTTCTCTCAGTACCTGTACTATGTTCGAACTTTTAATAACCTTTCTTTGATAACGCTGTCATTACCACAGATAAATTCCTGAACAGAAATGACCAGGAAATTACGTACCTGTAAATCGCCAGCGCGTATCTACAGAAAGACAATATTTTAAGAATCGTACGCGCCTTTTGTTCTGTTAGTGAGAAATAAACGTATAGTGTATGATCTATGGACTACAGAACTAATTAAGCCCAAATACGGTAATTAAACTGAAATCTGTGATCTGAGATGGGATAGTTATCTGGATCCAACTTAGTAAGTACGAGAATTCAGGGCGGTATTAAAACCTCTAGACTCCACTTCTCCTTATGGACACGATATGCAACATGTATTAACGTGCACTATACGTATGAATGTCTCATACGCCAAGGTGAAAGACATCACTACGTTAAGTAAGATTCGTTTCAGTCATTAATTGTCTTCCTGATTCACAGTGGAAAAATTTCTGTCGGCTCAACTCAGTCAGTAGTGTCTTTCTTTTTTTTACACAAACGTTTTCGCGAATACTCCAGCGGTGCTCATCAAATGAAATGATCACATTTCCTGAGGAATTCCCCGTATGAACTTTAAATAAACTGTGGAAGTTGAGACAGTAAACTTTAGTGCAATGTTCTACTTCATAGAACGTTTACAGTTTACAGTAGATCATAGTTTTTAATAAGCAATCTGTGCAGGGATTCGTTGTTACCCGTAGTAATGGCGACAGACCTAACGGAGGAAAGTTTAGTCCAACATTAAAATAAGATGTGATTTCTTCCTGTGTTTCTAAACGATGGTGATGATACGTAACGTTTCCAGTTGTCGACCTGTTTAAGGCTTCATTTTGACACAAATAACATACGAGTTACTGCTCGGACATTGAACAGTGATTTCACGGAACGCGACCACACCTGTTCCCTGCTGCCAGGGAACTCCGAAGTCTTTATGGAGACGAAACTCTATAAGGCACTTCTTTTTTACGGTTAGGTAGCCATTTAAAAACTGTGAACTTTTGCGCTGGCAGATATCCGTAGATAATTCTGCAGTTGACAGCTTTTAGATCAAACTTTTTGGTAGAATGTGTCTGACGGTTTTTGAAAATCTCTTCCCAGTGATCGGCTTTAGCTATCAGACTTTAAATGAAACTACCGCTTCTAATCAAACGTGGTGACCACATGAAAAGTTTGTGGACGTCCACGGAGCATCATCATCCTTCCAATTTATGTCAAGTCCTGTGTCATAAGTATCAATGAAATGTCACGTGGTGATGTATCTGTTGTTTTGTGTGAGTTCAACAATGACTGCTGCATTTTTCATACGTTCTGAAGGCGCGCCTTCTGCCGGAACATGGCTGACCCTGGCTGTTCAAATTTCCAGATCGGAACCTTTTCTCCCAGTAGACAATAGCTTACTGTGAACTGATGGACGTTCGTTAACCTGTTGTTGGTTGACGATTTCAGCCACAGTACGTTGGCATAGTAGAGATCTACGCTGATCATACGTGTAGACTTACCTGAAACAAAAGAAAACAAGAATTAGGTACAGGATAAGCGATAAGAGATAATGCTGCTTTCCATTAAATTTTTCTAGTGCTTACAAGAAGCATACTACAATGGATGGTGTGTTACTGTTCAATCGACCTTTCTGATTTAGAAGCAACGTCTGCGACTCTTGACTTCAGAATGTATGATGGTAACCCAGCTAACCTAGATATTGAATCTAAATTATTCTGTAACAGAGGAAAGGGCTACTGAGAATTGTGGATAGTTCTTATTATCGTTACTAACAAACAGAGTGCTGTAAGAGAATCACCAAGAAAGGAATCCCCTCTCGTAAAAGACAGTTGGGATTAGCGAAGGACATCGATAAAGTTGGAAGGAAGAAGGCTCGTTTCGTATTAACGCTAAATATTGGCTGAGTGTCACGACGTGATAAGGTAATAGGGGAGGGGGGGGGGGGGGAGACTCACTGACACAGAAGCGATTTTCGTTGTGGTTGTGGCGAGATCTTTTTACGAAACCACTATCACCAGCTTTCTTCTCCGAGTGCCAAAATATTTTGTTGACTCCCACCTGGTTAGGGAGAAATGGCCATCATGATAAAATAAGAGAAATCATAGCTCGCGCAGACAGATTTAGGTGTCGTTCTTCCTATTTGCCAGTCGAGAGCTGAACGGTAGAAAAATCGTCTGAAAGTGGTTTAATGAGGACTCTGACAAACGCATAAGAGTGAATTAGAGAGTAATCATGCTGATGTAGGTGTCAGCTCAGGCTGAAGGAACGGGTTCGCCAGTCTATTTTCTACAGAATGGTGAATGACCCATGTAAGGTGAAGCAATATTCGCTCTCAGCAGCACATTAGAGGAAAATAATTAATCAACTAATGTCAAAATAACTGACATTTGTCTCGCGGTTCTAGGCGCGCAGTCCGGAACCGCGCGACTGCTACGGTCGCAGGTTCGAATCCTGCCTCGGGCATGGATGTGTGTGATGTCCTTAGGTTAGTTAGGTTTAAGTAGTTCTAAGTTCTAGGGGACTAATGATCACAGCAGTTGAGTCCCATAGTGCTCAGAGCCATTTGAACCATTTTTTTGAACTGACATCTCTCATAAGCTTTCCCACATATAATTTAAGTTACAAGAGGACAGTAATACTGTACAGTAGCGGAAGGCGGAAGAAAAGTTCAAGAACAGTTCCTTCAGCTCTCCCTAACCGAGCGAGATGATGGCTGCAACACGACACAATACAGCGCAAGAGGTCTTGGACGTTTAGCGGCCGCTCATAACCTTCGTAAAGGTAAACATTTCCCAAGAACAGTGTGACGTCGAGAGAGCCCTACGCCGACACTGCTTTGCACTTATTATCCACTGAAGAATAACTAAGAGCTGTGCCTTGAGTGGGTCGAATGACAGGAACCAGCCACCGGTCAATTGTAATTCTTGCTCGAGCACCAGGTGCTCGCTGTGTTGCCTGTTTTGTGGTTACATTCAAAGCTTTGTACAGCGTGGTTGGCTGCACGTCAGCAACAGCGCCTCATTCACTGGACTGCGTCTATTTTTATTTTTTAGTTATAGTAACATATTAAAATTATTGTGGACTTATTTGGACAGCTTGAGCGCTCACAATGCTTGGATTTATCAGGTAGACACAACTTCCTATTAATATCGACTCCTGCCGCTCATTATACTTTAGTGTAGTTTGTATCATAGCGATGGGTTCGCCCGCGCCCCGCGGGAGGCAGTGTAGTTGCACGTCGAACAGATAAATTAATAGTACACGCACTCTCTCGAGCTCTGAATGTTTGCTAGCTGTTCCGCATCGTAACAGTTTTTAGTGATGTGGATGGTGTTGCAAATGTACCTACCATATTTGAAGAATTACTGCTCACCTGTGCCTTTGTGGTCGCCGGATTGCGTCTTCACAGTTGGCACATTTCTTATTTCTAATGCTCAAACAGTGAGCGCCTTTTGCTACGTTTGGTTAAAATTCAGACTGTGATACGCGAAAACACTTGTTCTTTGATGAATCTTTGCTAAAGAGATTTAATTTGGGATCCCGCAGTAACGCTGTTCAGCTTTGCTTAGCGACCGTCATATTGGTCTTAGTCCTCAAAGTGGTCAGCATTTCAAGTTACCAGTAAATGCCCGAGTTATTTGAAGTCTACTCGTAAAACGCACGCATAATTAGACATTCAGTTTTAACGGTTTATTGAAGTCTTATTTCTGCGTTTATGTACCAACAAATTGCCGTTTTTTTTAACTGAGTGCTTATTTTTAATGGTTCATGTTAAAACTGTCGCGAGGTTAATTTTTTAAAGTTTTTGTTCTCTTTTAAATACTCGAGTCTTCAATTGCCACTATTATTTTCAAAACTACTGATTCACAGCTAAAGTCTGAAAGGATTTTTTGCTATGTCAACTGTATTCACTTTGGTTGTCGTTACCTAATCGCTGTGCAGTTTTAAATTTTGTGCTGTGTGGTCTTCACAGTACCTAATCTGAACTGAATGTAGGGAGCGAATTATATCTGGGCTAAGCTCATGTTAGTCATCTTACGTCAACGTCTGATCAATAACCAAATATATTTCTTTCAGCTCCAAGAATTAGGATTTAATATAGTGAAAGTGTTCGTTGGTTGAAGTTTGTTGATATTGATTTTCTCACTGTTTATCGTATTTAAAACTGCACGTGCCAAACTTTAAAATTTTCTTTAAATGCTGAAAGTTGTTTAAATGCCGCTGAGGTGAACAAATCTTGTTAGAAAGCTCTTGTTTTGGATTCAGCATCTTAACACTACAAGCTCCACACTCCCTGCCTACCTACACTGGGCTAGGGAACAGCAAATAGCTTACGAAAAAGGACTCCTGGCAGAAAATTCTTTCAAACGAGAATGCTATGGGGATAGACGTTTAGGAATGTGGACCGATGTCTGAATGAAATTTGCGACAGTACGGATTGCTAAGGAATGTGCATGTGGTGTGGAAGACGAAATAAAATACAATCTCTCTCATCAATTCGCAGAAAATCAAAGTTCTAAACTGTTCACAAGTTTCATATCACCTCGGAAACCCCACGCGCTACTGCGCGAAAAGATTTGCCCACACCCCCGTAAATGCGGCTAGACTTACAAGTTCGGCCACGTTTCGTATATGGGGTGCCAACTTAACATTCGTCACAATGTACACAATGTTCCACTAAAGTATTTAATATAAATGCTACGCAAAAATCAAGTACACACTAACGTATTTTTAAAATTTTCGCTAATTGGAGTTTCTTTCCAATAAGAAAACACAAAAATAGAAAGTCACAGATCGCAATAAATTAATTTCAGAGCCTGACCGAAGTTCTTAAGATCTTCGAGGTGGCTAAGGAAATCGCAATTAATTGCGTGAGTTATCTTTAGAAAATCATTAAAGCTCCACAGTACATCAAATTATAAATTCCACAATGGCTACACACTGAAACCTTGAAAGTAACAGGTTAAACAGATTTCGAAAAATATCTGCGTCCGAAACTAGGTACTATGAATAAATCACACATGCGAACTAGCGGCTATTTCACTAACAAAGTCTGAGCGCCTCCAACAGCGTCCGAAACTCGACTCCTCTCCAAATTGCCGCTGTTCATCCAGGAAACCTCGCTCAAGCTCCAATGAAGTTAGGTAAACTACTGAACACGAAAATTGCTGAAATTCTTAATTTTTACCATTTATACACATATGATACATCAAATCACACGGAAATTTTCCGAGAAATATTATTCTGTCATCATTTTTCTTTTATCTACCATAGTTTACTTATAAACAATAATTTCTATGGTTTTCCCTGTTTTCGCATTTGTAAGTGTAAATATTAACAACCAACTATCGCCTTCCGATACAGTTTTCGTTTGTTGCAATCAGATAATAAGTTGACGAGATATTCACATTAACAGTTCAGGAATTATTTATAGCTTTTAACTTAGAATAACTTGTAAAGTAATGTGTGTATCGAAAGCGCATCTTCACACGCGTAATCGTCCATCCTTTCCGCTTCAAATGAGCCTACTGGCCCTTCGGTGATACATACAGTTCAATATCTATTAATTTTGGTGTAAGCTTTAATTTTTTACTGTAAGAAAAAAGCGGCCATGAGAAATGAATTGCCATTGTGCATCCCAACGGAAGGGTTGTCTCGGTAACGGGGTCACCTTAGTGGCTGGTGGAATTCCAGAGACAAAAATGGTTCAAATGGCTCTGAGCGTGACATAATGAGAGGAAAGACTTACGGATCCCGCAACGAACTAATGGCGTCACACTAGGCGGCTTGTCAGTCAAACTACGCGAACGCTCGGCTCCGTGTAGGGCCAAAAATGGCTCTGAGCACTATGGGACTTAACTTCTAAGGTCATCAGTCCCCTAGAACTTAGAACTACTTAAACCTAACTAACCTAACGACATCACACACATCCATGCCCGAGGCAGGATTCGAACTTGCATCCGTAGCGGTCGCGCGGCTCGAGACTGTAGCGCCTAGAACCGCTCGGCCACCCCGGCCGGCGAATTCCAGAGTCAACCCCATGTGTGGCGCATAATGTGAAACTGGACGTCCACGTGTTCCTGTGAAACTGATGTCAGCGTTTAACACGAACGATCCTAGGGGCCCCCTGTGCGTCCACAGTTACGTGTTTGTGGGTGAATAAATTTTCTCTTCCCTTTACAATAGGCTAAATATGGTAAAGGACACAACGTGCTAGAGATCAACCAGTGGCGTGGGGTTAAGTGAAGAAGTTTTATTGGACCTTGTCCGATGTATTAGCAATTGGACAGAGGCGCAAAAGACAATGTGTAATACAGATACTACACCCCCATCGGTTTCGACGTAATCATTCACAAAGGCATCAGAGACCCCACTGTCATAGTTCAGAAGCAGGAGAACGTTGCTGTCTGATGGGTGTCAAACACTGTGGACACAAAAGCTGCCTTAAATCATCCTGGGACGTTAAAACTGTGTGCCGGACCAACAATGGCACCTTGTCTGTTTAGGACGTTTCCTATTTTCCGGCAAATCATAGTTGCGCGAAAATGGAGTCATTTATCGCCACAACACACACCATTGGACTGTGGGTAATCAAGTACGCTAAAATGGTTTTTAGAGACAGTCCGACGTATGGGACAGTCTATAACCGAAGTCGTGCAGCAGTTCAGCCGCTGGCACGCCATTAGGTGGATGTATCATTCTGACACTCCACTCCTTTTCACGTATGTCAGGCATCAGGAAAAATACCCTGTGAGTGCATTAGCGTCTCTAGAATCAGTGGCTGGGGTTAGGAGTGGACCCTTATTCTAGGACAGAGCACACTGGTGCACAGCTGCACACAATTTCAGAATTATTGTCAAGGAAGTATACGAATTTACATAGGTTGTCACACGACAATGTTAGGACAATTGTCAAGATAACGCAGTACGTCCTGTTTGTCCGAAATGACACTGATCACGACAACCTCAAATTTAAGTATAAGGTTCTCTACAAGTTGAAGTTTGCCAATATTATGACGAATCATCCGATTCCTGTTCTAAGTTCGGTACTATTTAGGATGACAATCAAGCCTACGGAGGATGGTTAGTTGTTGTGACAAGATGAGCAAAGGATTACTGAAGGTTGCTCGCGTTCGCAGTGGACACAAGCTGGTGAACGTACACGTTTACGCCTCTGCTAGTAGCATTTACCTTAGCTGCGATGAGCTGTTGGCTGTAGGGCTGCTCTCGCCCTCTGAAAATCCTATAAACAGCTAATCAAAATCTCTACTGATTTTATCACCAGAAACTGTCCTATGTTTCTCATTAGGCGAGAAAACATGCACTCATCCCTAGGTCCGGAAATATGGCGATTACAAGTGCATAGATGGAGCGTCCTACAATGCCCCCTCAGTTTTCGTAAGAACAATTAACTAAGTGGCTATTTCGTTTCTCCTCTGTTGGAGCTCAACGACTCTTCAGCTAATTTCTAGCTGAACGTAAGCCGAACTGAAGGCAGTGTTCGCATAAAATTCCTCTTTTGGCGTCCTACAGAGCGTGATGTGGCCTGTTCTACACTTGACCCTGGTTCAGAGGAGAGTCCACGATGTTTTCGGCCTTGTGTCTTTAGTAGCAAACTGTCCCCCACCTGTGTCCTTTCGTGTTTCACGTCACGGCTTTTTCAGACCAATCGGATAGTTTCTTTCATCTTGTGGAAACTACCTCTGCCAATCGAAAAGGGCCGACCTTCAAACTGCGTCGATATCTCACCCTTTTCTACTCCTTCATAGTTTATTTTGTGTCCGCTCCAGACGCCTAAAAGTTACACGCGTACATCATGAGCACACGGGCGGCGTTTCAAATGATTAACTGCGTCGCTGGTCTGTTCGTATCCATCAGGAAATTCCCCAACGCAGTTTTCTAAAGGATTTCTCCGTAGCAAGCAGCGCTGGCCCGCTACCTACTCTCCTCGATGTATCGCGCGGCATGTTCATAGAACCCTTTCACCACGAGTCACCAACCCCTTTTTAAAAGCATTCCATCGTACTCGGGCCGTGCTGGCGCAACTCGCGTCTGCCCCCAAACTAAAATGTTACCTCCAGCAGGTTTTTCACCTTTTGCTCATTGACATGCAGGATATTGGTTCGGTGCGTTAATACTGTCGAATCGAATGTCATCCCTTTGCATTACATACTGTACATTTTAATAGGCAAATCTACTAATTATCGCCTAAGTATGTCAGGTGACATACTCATCTACTTGTTATGACTTACAAAATCTCTCGTGCAAGGTGTAAGATTGACATCCGTTCGATCTGCCACCTTACACCATGAGAAGCAGAATCAGTTATCACGCAGGTTAGAATCCTGCCTCGGGCATGGATGTGTGTGATGTCCTTAGGTCGGTTAGGTTTCAGTAGTTCTAAGTTCTAGGGGACTGATGACGACAGATGTTAAGTCCCATAGTGCTCAGAGCCATTTGAACCATTTTGAACCATCAGTTATCACGGGCATCACGTAGCGATGTCACGTGCCGCCGTCAACTGTCGTGGATTGTTGCAGCACTGAGAGAAGCCGCAGTACAGAAAATCGGTCTCCGATTCAGTACAGTGGGACTGATAAGCTGGCATCAGATGCGGAACCGCCTACTGGCTATAGGACTCAGAGGCCACCGCCTCTAAGGTGTACCACTACTCACCACACTCTTGTGATTGGAGGTCCTGTGTGTCACCTTTGGGAATTGCGAGCAATCAACGCTTATCTGCTGTAAGGTTAACGCTGAAAACCGAAGTAGCGACGTAAGGTATGATGCCTATATGTACTATCTAATCGAGGTAATCTTTGGAAAAAGAGAAACTTCTAGAAACCAACAATGAAGTTCCGTAATTATGTATTTTCTGTCATTATAGGATAAGCAAAACAGTCAAGTCCTGCGAGAGGTATAATACTTGTAGTACTAATTGCAGAGAGGCGAGACGTAAAAATGCAAAATTCTACACCATTGGCCAGAGAACGATTGTCTCGGATTCGGCGCATTATGGCTGACACCGAGCGAACTGTCTGCTTTTTTTGTTTAAACAAAGAAAAAAATTTATACGCTAATATCTCTTCCTCCAACTTACCTTCGAAGTAGGGGCAGACAGACAATCGCCAGTATCGGATTTCGGAGAGCATCGTGGGATTATCCGAAGTCTGCTCATGTCGCTTCGTGTATCGCCGCCAACAAGAAGGGTTCATTGCCTTTTTTGGTCAACAGATTACGAACAACTGTCACCTGTAAGCATTTTGTGGGGAAGGGGCTGACTGTTTTTACTTCAGTTTTGCCACTGGAGCTGGGAAGGGGGGGGGGGGGGAGGTAAAGTGGGTGGCGGTTGCTGCCTGAGTTCCTTTGCTCAGCGTTCATCTACATCTACAGCAACATCAACATGGATACTTTCCAAATCACGTTTAAGTGCCTGGCAGAGGGTTCATTTAACCACCTTCACAATTCTCTATTATTCCAGTCTCGTGTAGCGCGCGGAAAGAACGGACACCTATATCTTTCTGTACGAACTCTTATTTCCCTATTTTCTCATGGTGATCGTTTCTCCCTATGTAAGTCGGCGTCAACAAAATATTTTCGCACTCGGAGGAGAAAGCTTCCGATTGGAACTTTGTGAGAAGATTCTTCCGCAACGAAAAATGCCTTTGTTTTAATGATGTCCATCCTATATCATTTCACTGACGTTCTCTCCCCTACTTCGCAATAACACAAAACGTGCTGCCCTTCTTTGAACTTTTTCGATGTACTCCGTCAGTCCGATCAGGTAAGGGTCCCACACGGCGCAGCAGTATTCTAAAAGAGAATGGACAAGCGTAGTGTAGGCAGTCTCCTTACTAGATCTGTTACATTTCCAAGTCCTGCCAATAAAACGCAATCTTTGGTTAGCTTTCCCCACAACATTGTCTATGTGTTACTTGCATGGGAGCTTAATTACAAAAGTGCAAATATTTTAGTAGCTGTGTATCCGGTTACGAAGTCTCGTAACAGGTTGGCCCTGAGTAGTATTAGTACGCAATCTGACTGCATAAAATAACAATAAAGAATGAAAGGAAATTTCCGTTAACACAATTGATTAATTAAATCCCCTGCAACTATAAAAGCTACGAAACAACAGAGCACAAGTGTAACTGTACTCTGTGTGGTAGTGTGGTTCAACGTACATCTATCTGGCACGGTTCTTCATCAAGACGACAAGAAATTTTAAACACCATTTACAATGAACTAATTGAAAAACCAGAAATACTATAATTGCACATAGAAACCAGAATTACAGTCTAATACATGAACACGAGCCAGATGCTTGTTGAGTGAATCTGTGACCAAAAGGCATTGTTATTTAGGAAATTTGAAATAAAAAACTTTTTTGTTACCTTCATATATATTGACGAAAAATACACTGTGATCATTGCAACATCTTCCATATATACATTACACCAACAGCATCTGCTGTCTCGCCCAACAGAACAACTGCACACGACATGCTCTCAACTAGTACTGCTCTCGACATCCTCTCAACAAGCACTGCCCACGACAACCTCTGAACTACAACTGCCAGTGGAGGTGCCGGAATAATACTCTTTGGCGCAATCTCTGGCGCTGTGACTCAGTGTAGCCACCTTTCATTTTTCAATTTAGGTTGTGCATAATTGTAGTTCCTAGGTATTTAGTTGAACTTACGGCCTTTAGATTAGACTGATTTATCGTGTAACCGAAGTTTAATGGATTCCTTTTAGCACTCATGTGGATAGTCTCACACTTTTCATTATTTAGAGTCAATTGCCAATTTGAGGACTAGAGGACTGCTGGTTATGAGTTCGCAAAACTGGAAGCTAGCAACCACCTACTTACAATAGTGTTACTGGAAACCTGGACGTGACCAACACAGGTCCATCATTTAATATAACAAATGTCTTCAGCGACTGTGGCCAGGCCAGCGAACTAGTCACTTCCAGGGACGCAACTGTAATCAATCGGACCTGAAAAAAAGAGCGCCTGCGTTTCAATTTTCTCACTTCGCCTCTCAGTTTTTGCCACTGGCGGCTGTAGTCGCTGGTCACTACTATTGAATACTGGAAAGCATCGAATAAAACGACTTAAAATGGAAAGAAACAAACATGTCTAAAAACCACATCAGCTGATACATCCCATTTGAGAACATGGCGCTGTTCATGCACATGTCGTGAGTATTCCCCTGTCGATTAGATGTTTGAAGAGAATAAATTGGGACCCATGACACGTGTTCCATCGTACCGACGAACGAGACAGGAGTCTCTTCTCAGATCAGGTCCTCCGTCGAAGGCAATCTATTGGTTCCCTGAAACAATATACCACATCGTCGCTCCCAATTTGTGTGAGGTTAGTACGAGGAACACTCCCCGACATTACGTTTTGTGTCTCCCCACCGCACATTTTCTACTTCCCAGGGTAAATGTGAGGGACCGCTGAGAGTCCGGTGGCAATAAACCCACACTTAAAAACTAGCAAAATTATAGAGCATCCTTTTCTTGACGTGATTCACTGAACCAACCCGAGCGTGTTCAGAAATTATATGAAGCTTGCTGTGTACGACCCACGCTTGCTAGCTGCACTTAGCGTTAATCTAGGCCGTTGACTTTCTGACCACAACAAAAAATTATATTAATTGTTGCTGACTTTTATTAAAAACATATTTTTTAAAGAAATACTGATGTATAAGTGGTGTCTAGAACATGAAAACTTCCTTCTGTACTGTCTTCAAAAACGTATTTTGTATTTTCACTGTGTATAGTCTTAATGTCTTAAGAAACGTCTATTTAAATTAGAACTAAAGTCGTTACAGAACTATTGAAGAAAACTTTAGTACAATTAAAAAATACTGGAAATGCTTTAGGTAACATCCGAATAGTTTATATAACATATTTTCTGTGAAAAATTATTTCTCTTTTTCTTAAGAACCTGCTTCATTCTTGGAAGATACAACAGTTTTTTGTTTCCCGCATGTGTATAGCTTACAAATATTGCAGATTACTGCAGTTTTGTGCACTTTGTTGTACTTTTCAGCTTTTGACCTCTTCTCACTAGTTCACAAATTACATCTACTTTTACCTCCAAGAGCCTCCTTCGCACCACAGTTCTGCCTGAAACCAGGGGTAAACGACTCATGCTCATTTTTTACACTAGTTTGCGATGTACACAGAGAAATCTGATATCTAGATGTCTGATATTACCAAAATGCTATTATCTAATGAATAACACATTCTTTGCGAAACGTCACATCCACTACTGGTGGTGGGAGACTTCGGATCACCCTCAATCAAATTTCAGTTTTTGGATTAGGTTTGACTAAATCAGGTATAGAATCTGATACAAGAATTCATTACAAACGACAAATAAATTTTCAGTATTTTAAAATATAAAGTACACGACTAGATTGCTGTGCTTACAAAAGGTGGGCATAAAATAAACCCACGTTGGTATTTCTGGGTTAATGGGCTGGCAACTTCCTTTTCAGTTCATAGGAAATAATTGGACTGGAAGGTACTTGATGCCGCAAGACTATCACACATCTGTCTGATGAGATAAAGGGAGAAATTTGTAAAGGAGATAACGCTTCTAACACAGCAACACCGTACGGGAGGCGTACATCGGTATTAGCCGCACACTCCGTTTGGCGCAGGCGAGACGGTAATGAGAGGCAATAACACAGCACTGTGTCATAATGGCTCCCGTAATGGGGAACTTCCTCTGCAGGAGGCGCCCTAAACCTCACCCGGCGCCTCCCGGGCGTAATAAGAAAAATCCGACGAAGGAATACAAACAAAATTTAAATTTCCAATGACGGGTGCGCAAAGAGCGTCGCTGTTGGTAGAGCGGCCGCCAAATTGGAGCAGGGCTGGTCATTAGGTGGTCGCGAACCGTTCACACGCCGCGCGCTCTGTTTGCGTCCGCACCGCAGCCGGCAGCAGGCAGCATTTACCACCGGCTAGCGACGCCCCACGCCGGTCGCTTCCACGCCGCGGCGCTAACCGTGCCGTTGTCGACGCACTGCCACAGCGCCACCAGGGCCCAAGAGAACGAGACAGTTTTTCTGTCTATTGACGTCACGAGGCTGAAAGGGCCCCGTTCCAGTCCTTCCAACAAGGAAAAATCACTGACATTACCGGAAACGCAACCCGGTTCCTCCACATGGCGGTTACGCAGACGGACGAATTGGTGTTCCTGTAGAAGTACCGCATGTGTGGCAGGTAGAACTACTGGATACTTCATCTCGGGGATACCGAGGAATTGGGTTTACTGATTTCCAACGTTGACGATGTCGATAGCAGTCGGACGCCGTTTATATTCGTCGTATTTCATTGTATTTGTTACTATAAGTTGTGTATTGCGAAATTACGTCGTTTGAAGGCAAGGGGACACTGAAGACGCCAGCCGCGGTGGAAGAGCAGTTCTAGGCGCTTCAGTCTGGAACTGCGCGACTGCTACGGTCGCAGGTTCGAATCCTGCCTCGGTCATGGGTGTGTGTGATGTCCTTAGGTTAGTTAGCTTTATGTAGTTCTAAGTTCTAGGGGATTGATGACCTCAGAAGTTAAGTCCCATAGTGCTCAGAGCCATCTGAACCATTTTTTTGAACAGCAAACAAGTGGTGCGAATAAGTTTCTTTTAATAAACGACATAGGTGTGTTTAGTGGTGTTATTTCCTACTTTTCCATCGCCAGTTTAAAAATAATAATAATAATAATTGTGTTTCGAAAAACATTCCCACGATCTCACATTAAGCAGCATTCCTTGTTTCCTATGTCAGATTTCATTCATTCTTGTTACTGTGCTTCGTCAGTGGCTGCACGGCGCGGAAGAACTAATGGTAGTTGTGAATAAATAAAAAAGGAAATGAACAAATGATTTTGGGAACAGAGTGGAGTGGAAGACGTACGAGTGATTTTCAAAAAGTTCATACTATTATGGCAAAGCAAGTAACTTTCATTGATTGCTATATTCCACTTCAAACTGACACAGATACAAGACATTAGTTTTCAACAGTCAGTAAATCTCCATAAAAAAAAAAAAAAAAAAAAAACAGATGGAATGATCTGCCAATCTTTCACTTCCTCGGCAACAGAAATACACTTCTAAGTCGCAGAACTTCCAGAGAACCGCTTTGTCAGTGTCCACGTTATTGGAAAATTTCCTCCCGCCTCTCCCCGCTTTCTTACCCCCTCTCCGATGTCCTTTCAGCTTGCAGACTGCCTAGATGCTATCATCTGTGGTTGATGTCAATGGTCTTCCTTCCCGAACAGCTTTGCCCATGTTTGTGTGGCCTTGTTTATATCGTTGGTACCCTTTAACCATAGTGCCCAGAGCCATTTGAACCATTTGACACTGAAGATGTATTACAAACATACAATTTTTGGAACAATTTTTCATGATTGAAGGTCGGTTAATAACATATCGGTGGTAAAAGTTTTCAGAATATCGTAAGATGAAACATAATGGCCGAAACTGCAAGCAGTCACGGTAGTGTGATGAGTAGAGACATGAGGGTGTTGTAGGTTTTGGTACTAATGTTACTTAACATTAAGTGGAAGCCCTCTCAAGAATGAATTTCTTCCATTCTGTTAATTCAGCGTGATTAAAAAACGAAGGATGAATTCACTACTAGTGAGACCAGCCGTAGTGGCATCTGTCTTCTGGCTTACCACAAATATTTGAATTTTTTCCGAGTATGTCGCGATTTTTGAGGGTGTGGGAACCTATGGGTACAGCTTAAATTGATGCGAGTGAAATGAACAGCAACAACAGTCACGTTCTTGTTTGTCATAAATATTTGGCTATTGACGAATATGTTGTGATTTCCGATGGAGTGATAGGCAAGAACCTGAGGACAGATTAAACGTCGACCGGGCTCCTTACAGGTCAAGCCACAGTGCAGAACAGTTGCCTGCTTTTCGAGGCCCACGAGGAAGATTGCCTGCGGGGCGTACGTCACAACACGTGACACTGCAGGTCTTACGAGTGCCAGCACCCATCTTCGGCGGTGGGCGAGTAACTACTTCAGGTGAGTTTAATAATTCCTGACTTTTTATTTAAACGCCTGTAAGCTCTCGACAGCATACGGCAAAGTAAGCATCTTTAGTGGGTACCTTTCCAGTTATATATTGGTTTCTAGTGGGCCCTACACGGGGCCGGCCAGGCTGGCAGAGTGGTTCTAGGCGCTACAGTCTGGAACCGTGCAACCGCTACGGTCGCAGCATCGAATCCTGCCTCAGGCATGGATGTGTGTGATGTCCTTAAGTTATTTAGGTTTAAGTTGTTCTAAGTTCTAGGGGACTGATGACCTTAGAAGTTCAGTCCCATAGTGCTCAGAGCCATTTTTGGCCCTACACGGAGCCTAGCGTTCGCGTAGTTTGACTGACATGCCGCCTAGTGTGACGCCATTAGTTCGTTGCGGGATCCGTAAGTTTTCCCTCTCATTATGTCATGAACGTTAGCCAATCAGCAACCAATTCTCCGGCAGCCGCGCGAGGCAGGTCTTGGTGGGATCCGGCTGATCGGTAGCGGGCCATAACTCGCGCCATCACTCAGCCGGCCGGCGGCTCATTGTTCAGCAGGCGCGCGCCCTGCGGCCGAACAGCCTCATTTAAAGCGCGTTGTGCAGATAACTCAATACCTGCAGCGATCCGCCGCGCCGGCACGTCGCCGCAGAGGCTATTGTTTCGTTGCACCCGGACGCCGTACCGCGGCCAGAGATAGCGGCAGCAGCTGCGCACGCGGATCTCCGGCTGAGTAATATCTCTGCCCACAGGCAGTGACGGAGGCAGCGCGCGTGGATCACTGGCAACACAATAACTCAGTATGTAAACGCCAGTCTGTGTGATCTCGGTATAGTGTCGCTGCTTCGACAAGCGGATGTCGCGTGTTCTTTTGCCTCCTAACGAACAAGCTTACTTTATAATCATACTGGGTTTACAATTAAGTGGTGTGGAGATCGTCTGACGTGTCAGCATCTGCACGGGCCAACAAATTTGAAAATGCTTACTCTTCAAGTAGTCTGACGACTTCCTAACCGTGAGAGTGATAACTGGCGTAGATTGATAGCCCAAATATGTGGTGCAGGATTTATATAAATGTCATCTACAGTGCCCCATCCTATGGGGGAATGTAGTTTTTTCAAAGGGAGCTCTCTATTAGGGGTATCGTGGCTTCCACGGAAACTGACTGAATAGCGTCAGTGTGTCAGACTAAGTTGGGCCATGCATCCGCACACACCGAACAGGTGCTTTGCGCCAGCAGGCGGAAATCGCTGCGGTACTTTTCTTTAAAGTGTCTGATCCGAAACAGGTTAATTTTTGTGGAATAGTTTTGGAGGCAGTCGGAGGAGTTGACTGATGGACCGTTGTGTTGCTCTTGACTAAGGCCTGTTATTGTTGCTAACCAAAACATTCTGAAGGTGAAATTTTAGTTTTCATCTAGACACGAAATTAAATCTGATAGAAATAGACATGATGAGCCAAAAAAATGAGCACCTACTTCATAGCGTGATAGTCAGACTATTCTGTGTGGCTTGGAGTTGAGAATTCCCTGGAAGGTTTCCGAAAGTTTTCGAAGGTATACTGCACCAGGTGTACTCACAGGTTGTTCAATTAGAGCAAATTGTATGCCAGAGGTTTGTGGGCACAGATGGGGTGCTCAATGAGGTTCAGACCAGGCGACCCTTGTTCCAAGGACATCGACGTGACTTCACTATCATGACCCTCAAGGCACTGCAGCACGATAACAAACACTTACCCTGCTGGAAGACGTCATTGGTATAGGAGAAGACATCGAGTATGAATGGATGAAGGTGGCCAACAATGACGTACACTTAGGATTTCTTTAGTCCTCCGCTGTCATGGTGCCTTCGATTACTACCACTGGTCCCACAGCGGCTTAGACGACATAGCATAATGCTGAGCCCCTCTGGGCGCAGCGCATTCTTTGAACTGCCGCTCGTCTGAATTGCAGCAGACACGACCAAAGGCCTGTTGTAACAAGAAACACAAAGCATCCGAGAAGGCAACACTCATTCACAGCCCAGTCTTGATGAAACATTTCAGTTGTAATGTCGTTGGGTCAACATAGAAAAACGTTGGCATCATTTGCTGCGCAGCCTTATGTTTAACAATGTGCACTGAACGGTGGGCTCCGAAATCATTCTGCGTGCACCAGTATTGTACGCTACCCTCAGATCTCCTTATCCTGATTCGCAGAGCGGGCTAGCCTCCAACCGAGACATTCGGTGGTTCTGCGATGAGGCATAGACATCCGACATCCGACACAATGTCGCCTACTCGTGATGTCATGTCCTTCAGTTACTTTCCACAGATGCTCGTTAGAGAAGCACATGACCAGCCGATCAGCTTCGCTGTTTCTTAGATGTTCATTCCCAGAGGCCGAGCCATAACATTAGGACCTTTGCAAAGTCACTTTCATCAGTGGATTTTCCCATTTGTGGTCAATTTCGTCACTAGAACGATTCCCCATTCATCTCTGCTCCATTTATATATTTCTCTTACTGAGTAACCTGCCTGTAAGACCCGCTACCAACAAATAGACATGAACTTTTCGAATCAGTTAAATCAGAGGAGGGCATCAACGTTCCTACCGCTGTGATATCATCAATGACAGTGTTTTTACAACGAATATTAAGAAAGAAAGGATACCATTTTTGTTTCACAGGAGTGACAGACATCTATCAACATTAAATATTAAGTTGAAGGGACGAAGACGTGAAGCATCGTAGAACACGCCTTACGTAAGTATGTTCCGAGAAAGGTTTTAACGGTTGAGAAAGATCCACCGTTGTTTAATAGCTGTGTCAGAAAGTTTCTATGGAAGCATAGAGAGCTATATCACTGATTGAGCGAATTCAAAATCTAGCTGAAAAACAAAAGCTGAACGAATTAAAAATGAGCGTAGGGAGAGCAGTGAGAGAGGCGTTCATTGAGTCTGAAAGCAAACCTTTGCAAACCGATCTGACTAAAAGCTCTAAAAGTTCTGGTTCATGTAAAATGAGTAAGCAGATCGAAATCATCTACTCATTCGATCAGTGACCATACTGTCAATGGGTTCAAATGGCTCTGAGCACTATGGGACTCAACTGCTGTGGTCATTAGTCCCCTAGAACTTAGAACTACTTAAACCTAACTAACCTAAGGACATCACACACATCCATGCCCGAGGCAGGATTCGAACCTGCGACCATAGCAGTCGCACGGTTCCGGACTGCGCGCCTAGAACCGCGAGACCACCGCGGACCATACTGTCAACTAAACGGAAGATCAGAGAGAGAATGCCGAAATATTGAATTCAGTCTTCCACAACGGCTTCACCGTGGAAGATCGTAATACTATCCCTCTTTTCAACAGCCGTATGAACGGCGAAATGTGAGACACTGGGACAAGCGCCACGGAATAGAAAACTGCAGTAGCTTAATAGTGGCAAGGCATCTGGACCAGATGAGATACCTGTACGACAAACCGGAGATTAAGCGAAAGAAATTGCTCCCCTGTAGCTGGCGTTCACCATAACTCGCTGGAACAACAAATGGTAGAGCTACAGGTTGTTTAAAAAATGACCGGTATATTTGAAACGGCAATACAAACTAAACGAGCAGCGATAGAAATACACCGTTTGTTGCAATATGCTTGGGACAACAGTACATTTTCAGGCAGACAAACTTTCGAAATTACAGTAGTTACAATTGTCAACAACAGATGGCGCTGCGGTCTGGGAAACTCTATAGTACGATATTTTCCACATATCCACCATGCGTAGCAATAATATGGCGTAGTCTCTGATTGAAATTACCCGAAAACTTTGAGAACGTGTCTGGCGAAATGGCTTCACATGCAGATGAGATGTACTGCTTCAGCTGTTCAATTGTTTCTGGATTCTGGCGGTACACCACGTCTTCCAAGTGTCCCCACAGAAAGAAGTCACAGGGGTTCATGTCTGGCGAATAGGGAGGCCAATCCACGCCGCCTCCTGTATGTTTCGGATAGCCCAAAGCAATCACACGATCATCGAAATATTCATTCAGGAAATTAAAGACGTCGGCCGTCTTGCATAAACCACGAGGTGTTCGCAGTGTTGTCTAAGGCAGTTTGTACCGCCACAAATTCACGAAGAATGTCCAGATATCGTGATGCAGTAATCGTTTCGGATCTGAAAAATAGGCCAATGATTCCTTTGGAAGAAATGGCGGCCCAGACCAGTACTTTTTGAGGATGCAGGGACGATGGGACTGCAACATGGGGCTTTTCGGTTCCCCATATGCGCCAATTCTGTTTATTGACGAAGCCGTCCAGGTAAAAATAAGCTTCGTCAGTAAACCAAATGCTGCCCACATGCATATCGCCTTCATCAATCCTGTGCACTATATGATTAGCGAATGTCTCTCGTGCAGCAATGGTAGCGGCGCTGAGGGGTTGCCGCGTTTGAATTTTGTATGGATAGAGGTGTAAACTCTGGCGCATGAGACGATACGTGGACGTTGGCGTCATTTGGACCGCAGCTGCAACACGGCGAACGGAAACCCGAGGCCGCTGTTGGATCACCTGCTGCACTAGCTGCGCGTTGCCCTCTGTGGTTGCCGTACGCGGTCGCCCTACCTTTCCAGCACGTTCATCCGTCACGTTCCCAATCCGCTGAAATTTTTCAAACAGATCTTTTATTGTATTGCTTTTCGGTCCTTTGGTTACATTAAACTTCCGTTGAAAACTTCGTCTTGTTGCAACAACACTGTGTTCTAGACGGTGGAATTCCAACACCAGAAATATCCTCTGTTCTAAGGAATAAACCATGTTGTCCACAGCACACTTGCACGTTGTGAACAGCACACGCTTACAGCAGAAAGACGACGTACAGAATGGCGCACCCACAGACTGCGTTGTCTTCTATATCTTTCACATCACTTGCAGCGACATTTGTTGTTGAAAATTGTAACTACTGTAATTTCGAAAGTTTGTCCGCCTGAAAATGTACTGTTGTCCCAAGCATATTGCAACAAACGGTGTATTTCTATCGCTGCTCGTTTAGTTTTTATTGCCGTTTCAAATATACCGGTCATTTTTGAAACACCCTGTATCTAGCGACTGGAAAGAAGCGGAAGTCATTCTCCTTTTCGAGGAGGGTCTTAGGACAGATGAATATTATTATAGTTCTATATCCCTGACGTCAAACTGCTGCTCACGTATGCTCAAGCATTACGACGTTTCAGGAGACCGGAAGTCTCCTCTTTAAGAACCAACATAGATTCAAATTGATGCCATGTTCCTTGTCGCTGTTAAGGCAACAAAGTCGAAAGACGTAAAGGTAATTTCCGGAGTACCCCAAGTAAGTGTGATAGGACAGTTACTGTTTACAATGTACACTGATGAGCCGAACATTATGAAGAACTGCATATTAGCTTGTTTGTCCATCTCTGGAACAAAATCTCAGAGACAAGACAGTTTTTGGTAGGTTTATTGAGGTATGTGGTATTAGATGTCTACGCACAGGTCGTGTAATCCGCTTAAATAACGAGCCTCTGGCACCGAGAGGAGAACAATTATACGGCTGAAAGATGAAATCTCCATCGGGGAAGACATAAAGCATGAAGGGATGCACGTGGTTAGCAGCTGTCAGCGTGTCTTCGATTATTACCACAGGTCACATGCAAGCTCAGGAGAAGGTCACTCGTAGCGCAATACTGCCTCCCACCAGCTTGGGTCCGTAGAATGCTTCACGTTTCGAGACGCTGTTCTCCTCAATGATGGCGTTTGTGAAGACGACCATCGATATAATGTAGCAAAAATGTGGTTCACCCGAAAAGCCGACAGGTTTCCATTGAGCGACGGCCGAATCCCGATGGTCCCGTGCCTGCCGCAATCGTAATTGACGATATCGTTGGGCAAATATGTGGACAAGTACAAATCGTGTGTACGGTGAAAGGTGTGCTCCGAAACACTTGCTCGTGCACCAGGATTGTGCTCTGTGGCGGAGATGCCACAGGCCATCATCTGTCTTACTTTACAGGGCAGACAAGCCTCCGAACCAAACGTTCTGTGAAGAGTCATCGACGTCCAGCCATTTAGCGCCTAATGGTAGCTTCACTGTCTACCTCTTTCCGTAGATGTTTACGACAGCAGCACATGAACATTGCAATAGATTCGCCGTTTTCGGGATACTTGTTCACATGCCTTGCTCTGTCTCGACATAGTTGCTTGTATCAATGTAGTTCCCCATTTGCAGGCTGCCTCTTCTCTAGAGTGATCCCCATCCGTCTCTGTTGCGCTTACATACCTTTCATACCGCATCATGTTGTAACGCCGGAAATGCACATCCTCCTATTTCCATCTATTGTACTATAAATTTTTTCCATATTTTGTTACCTGAAGAAATGACATTTCTGTGTATTTATATATTGTAATTGTTTTACAATATATATATCGATGTATAATTGGTTTGTTTTGTAAATATTATTTGTATTTCTACGCTGGGTCTTGCCTAGGGAAAACTATGCTATCGAACGATTACATCGATATGTCGTGTGGAGAACCAAAGTGTTTAGGATCTTGAGTAGTGTTAACTCTGCCGCGTGGAGCGCGGGCAGAGCAGAGTCTGGTTGGAGTAGGGCGGTAGAGCAGGTGTGTTGAGTGACGCTCCCACGAGTTGCCGCGCTTTCGGGGTTTGGCGGCATCTAATTGCGCTCGACTTGCTATGATAGTTTCTGGCACGGTGCCGCGGACGGGGAACATTACCTGTCACACATAAAGAGCCCGTTTCAACCGGTGACCGTCTCGAGAAGAAGGCGCGGCAACATCCAGCTTCTGAAACAGCGACGGCTGACTATAAGTGATTGTCGCCACCTCCTCGATCGACGACTGCAAACCTTCAATCAACCAACAAGGAAGACTGAAACACGTAAAGTTTTAGAACTGTATGGCAGACCTCAGCTTTTCAAACTGTTCCATTTGCATCACTAAAATACAGCAACTTAGCATGAAACTTTGTTGCTCATTGTCCCAATTGCATTACCAAGCAGGGTCTCTTCCTTTTCCGAAATGAACCCGAGTGTCGTTGAAATTCAAACGCCTTCATTGAAGTAATATCATTCCATTTCACTGCTTTAACTTCAAAGTTCAGTTAAAGTATTCATAGCTGGCTACAATAACCAAACAGAACTATATTTAGATTACACAAGCGCAAATTAAGAGTGCGAGTTTAGTTACCGTATTTTAGCTTACCTCTGACTGCAGATCAGCTTGGGACGTACTAAATTTTACTACTGTTAATTTTTCAAATTCAGAAGGATATAGGTTGCAGTAGGTACTGGGAGATGAAGAAACTTGCACAGGATAGGGTAGCATAGAGAGCTGCATCAAACCAGTCTCAGGACTGAAGACCACAACAACAATTTTTCAAAATCATTTAATTCAAGTTCAAATTTAAATCTCTTATTTCTAAATTGAGTAGATTCATGTTGCTTTTGAGATGATTGTTGAGGTAGCCCAAGAGTAACCTTGTTTTATTTAATTTCGTAGTGCATCAGAAACAAAGTTCACTATTAATGCCAGTCACTAAATTAACTTTCAGTTTTCCGGTTTTATTAATTATTTTGCTAAATTAAGTCAGAGTGTAGCGAAATTTATTACTTCTCACAAACATTCAGTTGCCACGCTTTTAGTGCTAATTATATGTGTATTAACCCTTCCTTTTCAGTTATTATAGTAGTTGTCCATAGGACTGGCGACCGTAATTTTCCCCATATCTAAAATATTAACACCAGTTAATTGTTAACGTAACGACCACACATTTACTTTATTTATTAACTTTACCCTTTTTCAAAATTAATTTCCGCCAATCTCATTTGCATTTATCTTTCATTTAGATGTAACGCTTCCTCCCTCTTTACCGACAGATTAACTTCGGTGACGATTGCTTTTCCCAAATTTCCATTAGGTACACGCGGTTTAATTTTTCACTGCATTAAGGTCGATAAGTGAGGGGGAGGTTACAACGTGTCTGCAACGACACTAGGCCGCATCAACTTCGTGGTGGGCAGTGTCATAATGTTTTGGCTTATCTGTGTATACAAACGATCTAGTGGATAACTTCGGAAGCTCTACGCGGCTGTTTGCAGCTGATGCTGTTCCAAAGCCTCAATACTGCACCCAAATGCAGGAAGGCCTCGCAAAAATCATGAATAGTGCAGGGACTGCCAGCTGACGCTGAACGAAAATAAATGTAGCGTATTACATATAAAAAGGCGAAGAAAACCACTATTGTAGACACTATTGGTTATATGGAAACAGTAACGCCTATAAAATATCTGAGAAGCCTAAACTGGAATGTTGTTGTTGTGATCTTCAGTCCAGAGACTGGTTTGATGCAGCTCTCCATGCTACTCTATTCTGTGCAAGCTTCTTCATCTCCCAGTACCTACTGCAACCTAAATCGTTCTCAAAATGGTTCAAATGGCTCTGAGCACTATGGGACTTAACATCTTAGGTCATCAGTCCCCTAGAACTTAGAACTACTTAAACCTAACTAACCTAAGGGCATCACACACATCCATGCCCGAGGCAGGATTCGAACCTGCGACCGTAGCAGTCACGCGGATCCGGACTGAGCGCCTAGAACTGCGAGACCACCGCGGCCGGCTACATCCTTCTCAATCTGTTTAGTGTATTCATCTCTTGGTCTCCCTCTGCGCTTTTTACCCTCCACGCTGCCCTCCAGTATTAAATTAGTGATCCTTTGATGCCTCAAAATATGCCCTACCAACCGATCCCTTCTTCTAACAAGTTATGCCGCAAATTTCCCTTTTCTCCAATTCTATTCAATACTTCCTCATTAATTATGTGACCTACCCATCTAATCGTCAGCATTCTTCTGTAGCAGCACATTTCGAAAGCTTTTATTCTCTTCTTGTCTAAACTATTTATCGTTCACGTTTCACTTCCATACACGGCTACACTCCATACGAATACTTTCAGAAACGACTTCCTGGCACTTAATTCTATACTCGATGTCAACAAATTTCTCTTCATTAGAAATGCTTTCCTTGCCATTGCCAGTCTACATTTTATATCCTCTCTACTTCGACCATCATCAGTTATTTTGCTCCCCAAACAGCAATACTCATTTACTACTTTAAGCGTGTCATTTCCTAATCTAATTCCCGCAGCATCACCCGATTTAATTTGACTACATTCCATTATTCTCGATTTGCTTTTGTTGATGTTCATCTTATATCCTCCTTTCAAGACACTGTCCATTCCGTTCAACTGCTCTTTCAAGTCCTTTGCTGTCTCTGACAGAATTACAATGCCATCGGCGAACCTCGAAGTTTTTATTTCTTCTCCATGGATTTTGTTTCCTTTACTGTTTGCTCAATATGGAGATTGAATAACATCGGGGACAGGCTACAACCCTGTCTCACTCCCTTCTCACCGGAATGAGCACATAAAAAAATTATGAATAGCAAATGTGAGGCTTAAGAAGAGTCTTAAGTAAATTAATTCAGCTAAGAAAGAAGTGGCTTACAAAACACTTGCTCAGCCGATTCCTGTGTATTGGTCATCCCTCTGGGATGCATACAGTTTGGATCACCAGAAGACATAGGCAAAATCCTGCGAAGATTGACGCATTTCGTCACGGGATCGTTGGGCGGCGCGAGGGCGTTACGAAGATGCCAACAATCTCCAGTGGCAGACGCTCTAAGAAATGTACTCTGGATCACGGTGAGTTTACTATTACAATTCCGAGAGAGCACGTACGTTACTTACACACTTGCGTGAAATGATCAAAATGAGAGAGTTCGAGAAATACTGAGGTTTCCCGACAGTCGTCCTCGCCATACGCCTTTGCGAGTGGAACGGGGAAAACGCGAATCAAGTTGCCGCGCACACATTAAAATAGCTTGCGAAGCATATATGTAGATGTAGACGTCTCGAAAATGGAGACCCTATATTTTCCATCCTATTTTACTGAAAATCGATCTACCGCACTGTGCCAAGAACAGAGACGCAACTCAAAAATGCAATATTTGAGAAAACGCGACTTAAAGAATTAATTCTATAAAACTTGTACTGGAATAGAATAAGCTCTTTTAAATTTAAGTATTGTTGGCAATAAATTTCGTTATATTTTTCGTGAACGTTGGGGCACATCAAACATATTTTTCATTGGCATTAAGTCGCCGGCCGCGGTGATCGAGTGGTTCTAGGCCTTTCAGACCGGAACCGCGTGACTGTTACGGTCGCAGGTTCGAATCCTGCCTCGGGCAAGGATGTGTGCGATGTCCTTAGGTTAGTTAGGTTTAAGTAGTTCTAAGTTCTAGGGGACTGATGGCCCTCGATGTTAATATAGTGCTCAGAGCCATTTGAACCATGTGAATTGACATAACGTCCACAAGCAGTTTTTCAACTTGGGTCACTTATCTTGCCGGGGTACGATATTTCCGGGACCCCTAATCACACATATCACAGCATTTCAAAATAAATGAATTCCTTATAAAAACTTATTGTTTAATAATTCCAAATTTGGTTTTTGAAACTAATATAACGGTTTCCTTTTTTTGTTGTAACCATACATATCATTTATGTTCAGTTCTTAGAGGAAACCAAAGAAAAGTGCCTCGCACAAGAATGTTGTTGTAAAAGGAGTTGTATAAACTGAGGCTGATGTGTAGGATGTTTCAAACTCTTTGCATGAGGCATCCAGGGAACACCAAATGTCCGCTGACGCCTCCTTGAGGGGCTAAGAGCCCTTTACATTTTAGGCCCCTGAGAGAAGGCAGGTCGTAGGCGTTATATTGGTAAAAAAAATGTTGTCGCTCAACTACGACAGCCACCTAGTCGGCCTGCTCTGCATTGTTGCCACATCCTGAGCTTTATTAAAAGTTTGCCCGCGAACAATGAAGCAATAGTATCGGAAGGAGCATTTGGTTTTGCCGAGCGGGATTAGCCGAACGGTCGAAGCGCTACAGTCATGGACTGTGTGGCTGGTCCCAGCGGAGGTTCGAGTCCTCCCTCGGGCATCGGTGTGTGTGTTTGTCCTTAGGATAATTTAGGTTAAGTAGTGTGTAAGCTTAGGGGCTGATGACCTTAGCAGTTAAGTCTCATAAGATTTCCCACACATTTGAACATTTTTGAGCATTTGATTTTAAACCCCATTCTTAGAGGCAGAAGATCTTCAGGCATCCTGTATGATAGAATGAAATGATGGTGAACTATTTAAAGTGAGTTATTTATTGTTGTTGTTGTTGTCTTCAGTCCTAAGACTGGTTTGATGCAGCTCTCCATGCTACTCTATCCTGTGCAAGCTGCTTCATCTCCCAGTACCTACTGCAACCTACATCCTTCTGAATCTGCTTAGTGTACTCATCTCTCGGTCTCCCTCTACGATTTTTAGCCTCCACGCTGCCCTCCAACGCTAAATTTGTGATCCTTTGATGCCTCAAAACATGTCCTACCAACCGATCCCTTCTTCTAGTTAATGTAAAATATGGTTAAGTGAAATTTGGTTAGTTTTATGTGCTTCACTATGTTCAATATTTAATGATATTTTCATTTCATAGCAAATAAAAATAGCTTTCAGAAGAAAATTGTCGCATAAGGAATTGTATAATCTGAGGATGACGTGCAGTATGGTTCAAACTCTTTGCATCAGGCAACGTAGGAACAACTTTAGTCAAAGAGTAAATGTTCGCTAACACTTCCCGGCGGTACTAAGAGTCCTTTGTATTAGTTATGTCTCTGAGAGACAGCAGGTCGTAGGCACCCTGTGACGTGGTCATGCAGAATGTATTGCCCGTAATCTAGTCATCAGCCCCGTATGAAAGAGGATGAAAGAAGATAGGCACAACTTCCTAATCCGCTTCTAAAATACCTTTCTTCTCTTACAGACACCCATTCTTAAGGCTTTTTTATTGTTGAAACGACGATATGAATATAATGGGGTAGATACTGTAGTAGCCAGCACATTTGGTTGTCAGGTCCTGCTAGTCCGGTAAAAGTTCGTAGTCCCACGGCCGGGAAATAATGAAAGATGCTTAGTGTCGTCGAGAAACGTAAGAGTACATTTTGTCTGTAATAAAAGTTGTTTCTCATGACGTAATCCCCTACTCGTTTAATGCAAAGATTTCGAAACCCCCTGCACATAATTTAAAAAATTGAAGGTGATCGCTTTGTTGTTAGAGGCAATATTCCCAGTTTGGATGTATTAGAAGCTTCAGCATATTTTGGTTGCCACGCAAAAGTCTTTGCTGGATAACATAGCCCTAGAAATAAATTAGAAATACTATACAGGTCATTAAAATTCTTACATCACGAAGATGACGTGCTACAGAGGCGAAATTTAATCGACAGGAAGAAGATCCTGTGATATGCAAATGATTAGCTTTTCAGAGCATTCACACAAGTTTGGCGGCTATGGCGACACCAACAACATTCTGACATGAGGAAAGCTTCCAACCGATTTCTAATATACAAACAGCAGTTGACCGGTGATGTCTGGTGAAACGTTGTTGTGATGACTCGTGTAAGGAGGAGAAATACGTACCATCATGTTTCCGACTTTGATAAATGTTGGATTATAGCCTATAGCGATTGCGGTTTATCGTATCTCGACATTGCTGCTCGCGTTGGTAAAGATCCAAAGACTGTTAGCAGAATATGGAATCGGTGGGTTCCGGAGTGTAATACGGAACGCTGTGCTGGATCCCGACGGCCTCGTATCACTAGCAGTCGAGATGACAGACATCTTACCGCATGGTTGTAACGGATCGTGCAGCCACGTCTCGATCCCTGAGTTAACAGATGGGGACGTTTGCAAGACAACAACCATCTGCACGAACAGTTCGACGACGTTTGCAGCAGCATGGACTATCAGCTCGGAGACCATGGCTGCGGTCACCCTTAACGTTGCATCACAGACAGGAGCGCCTACGATGGTGTACTCAACGACGAACCAGGGTGCACGAATGGCAAAACGTCACATTTTCAGGCGAATCCAGGTTCTGTTTACAGCATCATGATGGTCGCATTCGTGTTTGGCGACATCACAGTGAACGCACATTGGAAGCGTGTGTTCGTCATCGCCATACTGGCGTATCACTGGCTTGATGGTTTCGGGTGCCATTGCTTACTCGTCTCGGTCACCTGTTGTTCGCATTGACGGCATTTTGAATAGTGGACGTTCCATTTCAGATGTGTTACAACCCGTGGCTCTACCCGTCAATTGATCCCTGCGAAACCCTACATTTCAGTAGGATAATGCACGACCACTTGTTGCAGGTCCTATACGGGCCTGTCTGGATACAGAAAATGTTCGACTGCCGCCCTGGCCAGCACATTCTCCAGATCTTTCAACAATTGAAACCGTCTGTCCAATGGCGGCCGAGCAACTGGCTCGTCACAATACGCCAGTCACTACTCTTGATGAACTGTGGTTCGTGTTGAAGCTGCATGGGCAGCTGCACCTGTACACGCCATCCAAGCTCTGTTTGACTCAATGCCCAGGCGTATCAAGGCCGCTAGTACGGCCAGAGGTGGTTGTTCTTAGTGCTGATTTCTCAGGATCTATGCACCCAAATTGTGGGAAAATGTAATCACATGCCAGTTCTAGTATAATATATTTGTCCAATGAATACCCGTTTATCATCTGCATTTCTTCTTGTTATAGTAATTTTAATGGCCATTAGTGTAGTTGCAATGTCCCGATTCTGACCAAGGTTTCTTACAGGTACCCTTTAGTTGGCTCGAGCCGTTGGCCCCATTCCGTTTTTTCCCAGTTACGTATGCCCCCGCCCCGCTATCATCACACAAAATATTTTAATGATTTTATAATGAACCGGATCTTAAAAAACTTGCTCTGCTCCCCGCAATAACGAATGAAAATACAAAAGTTTAACGAACGATCAGAAAGTTCCCGTCCGAAGGCCGTACAGTCTGACATGGTATGCCAACCAGGGAAAATCGCCGTGAGTAATGAGGCAATCACCCCGCCGACGCACCAGGCTGAAGATAGCCGTTGGTAACACACCCTGTCCTGCTGTGTAAAGAAATCCATACCTGCCTGCTGAATATCCTCGTCGACATGAATCGTCGACACTTCAAATCTATTTTAAGGACCGAAGGCGTGATAATCGCAAGGGGATACATCAGGATTAGTGTTCCAGTGTCTCTGACTTGAGTTGGCGTAACTTCTGTGTTACGACATTCGTCATACCGAAACGTGCGTTATCGTAAAGAAGTTGTACCCCGTGACGCACCATTCCATAATCGTGGTTTTAGACGGATATGCTGCCCCGTACACGTTCTTTGTTCTCTGATGGATGTCTGCTGGTGTTTGTCCTTCGGAAGCAAAGAAAAGAATGACAGCACGTTGATCTTGTTGGGACGCATTTGGTAATAAAATGGCCATCGGTCTGGTTTCCGCATTTACCACATCTATGTCCGAAAACACGAATGCCACTCTGAATCCTTGCCTACAAGTCACGGCTTATACACCAGCATCGGAATCACGCTACGTGGCAGATACGCAGCAGCAGTGCCTCCAAAACGATTTGTCCACCACTTGTACAACGGCACAAAGACTGGAATATAGGCATCGATGATCCAGAACCCTATCAGAGACAAACACTAGTGTACATTTTTGACAACATGAGCAGGAATCTCTCTTTGTTAGGAAAAATTTTTGTATTGAGTGTCTTATTATTTTAAAATAGAAACAATTTATGAATGCATGTAGAATAGGTTGTTCGTCACAGAATTTCGTAACCTCAGGCTTAGCAGTTGTTACCGCAGATACACTTCTTAAGCAGAAAGTTACTATTCTACTAGAAAACATTATTAGCGATCCTAGAGTGTCTTTGGGTTGCAATGGATTCCCAGTACGCCCAACATTTGTAACTGTGGTTATTTCTGTGCCTGTGACGACAGTCATTCACAGTTCTTATAACAGCATTCCCGGCAGAGTATATGGAATGTTCCGGGTACAGTAAATAAATATAATACATGAATTTTCATTTCCCTACATCCATGCCCTATTTATAAATTTACATCACGAGGAGACAGGTAGTGTATTCCTTGCACAACTGCACATACCTATGTCATATGGTCAACAGCCTATACACAAATAAAGCTATAGTTTTAATGATAGTTATAGTCACTTATTTTAATCTTTTTTAAAAAGTGTCTTGTCACACCTCCACATCTCCATTCCTTTTAAAAAGTAAAATTTATTACCGTTAGATATTATTCAAATATTTTCTCCAGGGTCAGAATTAGTCTGCAAAGGTTTTCGTGAATACAGGGTAACTGCCAAAAGTTCCAGTAGTTCTGTACGGACTTTATGCGGTGACTGGCTCCAGTGGTGAAAGCGAGGCATTCATGCCAGCCTTGACGTGAGATCGATTCCGATATTCTACAGTAAAGATTTACGGTAAGCGTCAGAAAACAAGTCGTGACTGCCTATCTGAGGATTCATCCCGGATCCTCGTGAAGTAAAACCTGTACTGTTACAGTGATTAATACTTCGTTTGTCGAATTCGTTTCCTAGTTAAGAAATGCTCTTATTCTGAAATCTCACTTTTTTAGTGCAGCTTAACATTAGTATTCTTCTACTTCTTTCTGTGGTGTTCTAAAGTAATTTTAAATGAAAAGCAATATCTCAAAACATCACGCTTTAGGTGTGTTCTGTCTGCATTGTTTTAAATTTAGCACACACGGCTGTAGGATTCCACGTTTCACAAACGCAATGGAAACTGAAAAATCACCGTTAGATATATCCTTTAATGACGACATACGCTAAAATTCTCAGGGAATTCCGTAAAGAAGTTCGCTCCATGTGAAGAAATCCGTATGTAGTGGCGCATCCGTTTGGATTTTGCATTCGTTGTGCCATACTGTACCAACAGATCGATGCTGAACACACCGGTTCGACAAAATATTTTTTGTGAGGAAAAATGAAATTATTACTTCTGTATTTAAAAATTAAGCTTCCCCTTCTTTGGTAATAGTGAAGAAATGTTTTTTCGTTATTTTTAAATAGTGTGTTCATTTACATATTACAATAAAGGATTTTTGTAATGTTGATGAATAAATAGCGTAATCGTTTAGAGCCAAACAAAAAACACCGCACCCGGGAGCTTGCGTTTTCGTATAGCAGATCTACTGGGTTTCATCATTTTAACATTGACCTATGGACGTCTTTCAACATGTTTTTTATCAATACAACTCTGAATAGAAGCCGGGTCTTAGATGACAGTTTTAAACGAAATGTTTAGTACATTCATCGCACATTTACCATTGCGCAGTTTTTTACGACTTAAAGAGATACTAGAACTATAGGCGTAGTCTCAACGCCTGATGGAAGTGGTCTTCTCCTTCTTCTTCTTCTTCGCTTCAAGTACTGGACAGTATAGCCTGTTACGACAGACGTATGTTGTGTGGTCTGCTCACTCTTCTACTTCGATATTTATAGCTTCCATCTTCTATTGCGAGGTTATTGCTAATATATGTGGTTATCCTTTCCCCACGATATGTTCCGCAGTATGTTTTTCATATCTCTTTGTCACCAAAGAAGTCTGCCTTTAGTGTCACTCTCCGATTAATTGCTGTCCACTTTCGGCACTATAGGGTTGAATGGGAAAAGTTCAAGTGCTGTGTCTTACGCATTCAAGGCTAGGCGCTTGAGGTTGTCTGCAAATGATCAGCTAATGAAGGACAGCTTTTCCGGTCCGTTTCTGATTCTGGACCCAGTGATCAGTCAGTGTATCCGTCCATTTCCGAATGGCCTTATGCAACGGGCATTTAGTGAGAAAAGGAGACGAAGTAGAATACTTTTTATTATCTATCTGTTTTCGTCTTCCTTCAATAGAACAGAAACAAAGACTGATTAATATTTAACATTTACGGAACTGCTGAAGCGATGTTGAATATCGTAGTATCGCTGGAACGTGCTGGAACGACACATCTCACTAATGGGAACCTTGTGGATATTACAATCAGCGTTCCCGATCAAGACGTTAATAAACGTCCGTATCGGCATGTGCAGAAGCTCTCACATTTGATTATCGTACGTTAGCCGGCAGCTACTGTCTTCAACCAGTCACAAGCTTATGTCTCATGATGGAAGTGGTAGAAGTTATAGCTGCACGACACAAATGCTGAGAAGTTCCCCAAACTTTCGAAGCTAAATGTAAACGCCACATGGTATTGTTGGTCGAGGTGTGATCTCAGGGTTCAGCAGCCTACAGGATTCTTTACTCATAACTAGTTGGAATCAATTCCAAACATGAGTGCTGCGGCTTAAAATGTAACTGTTTTAATGTAGATTATGATCACCTGCTCACCCACATAGGACACTGATGCAGTCTGAAATATTGTTGATAAAAATGTATTTCATTTCCAGGATTTGAATGGCAACGTCCTGGTTGAGCGCTACAATGCTAACGATTGTTAGTAATATCTACTAAAGCTTCTGTCAGTTTACTCATACTGAGTATGAAGGGGCGATCTGTATTTACTTTCTTAGGAAAAGGAAAACTTCTAAGCCAAGATCGCAATAAAACACAGTATTGTGGATGACCGATTTCGGTAAAACTATGTTACCATCATCAGATCTTCGTACAGGTTATTATAAACACCTTGTCCCAGATGCACACAAAATCTTCCCGTTAAATCTCCAGATGCACAACATGTGGCATGAATGATGTGTTGGCAAGTCAAAAGTAAAAATTGAAATTACTATGCATTTTGCGGTGCAATCATTAGACGTGTATATGTCGCTGGATGGAATATTGTAAATGAACAACTATTACGCCGGCCGGAGTGGCCGAGCGGTTCCAGGCGCTACAGTCGGGGACCGCGCGACCGCTACCGTCGCAGGTTTCAATCCTACCTCGGGCATGGATGTGTGCGATGTCCTTAGGTTAGTTACGTTCAAGTAGTTCTAAGTTCTAGGGGACTGATGACCTCATCAGTTACGTCCCATAGTGCTCAGAGCCATTTTTTTGAACAACTATTATTTTTCATTGATATCTTAACTGGTTTGAAGTTAATCGTAAAACTTGCAAGGGAGACTGGTGGCCACACAGGAGGAGACAAATGAAAAATATCAATTCGCACTGAATCCGCGGTTGTTGGTCTGATTAGTCAAGGTACACATGGTAGTCGTTCCAGGTAAATGTCTGCCTTTTTCCCCATTTTCGTATGACACAGTCGTTATGTAAACGGCTTGTCAAAATAACAATTACCGAGTCACGCGCACACACTGCTCACTCGAGTATCCTCTACTACTAGGAGAGAAAGCCTTTGAAGAAGAAATTAGAATCATTTGAGAGTGTTAAATCCTAACTGAACAGATAAAATACGAAATGAAGAAATGCCAAACTGAAGTGGTTTGCCAGATTGTTTATAGAAGACCCCGTTACAGCGCCCAGGAATACTCTGTCTGACAAAAGAGGTGGGTCGCCCAAAAAGGGAGGAGGAAACAAATTGAAACATGATGCGTTGAGAGGTTATGTGATATTATTGCAATGATTACAAAATCTAAGTAAATTTACAAAGTACGTGACAATATGAGTCCACCACTCACTATGGTGTTGCACCCCTTCTGAACTGCATGCACCCACTGTTTCCGTCGGGATTGGAGCCACAAAGTCGTTGTATGCTGTCCTGAGGCAAGCTAACCTACAACTGTCGGAATTTAGCGCTTCATGCCATGCCAATTGGGACAGAGCTGATTCTTGAATTGGTCCAAAACATATTCTATCTGCGACGGATCTGGGGATCATTGTTGGCCATTGGATTACCTCAACATCGCGTACAGAGTTCATAAAGTTAAATGCCAAGGGTGGACGAGCATTATCCTGTTGAAAAACGGCACCTTGGTACTGGTGCGTGAAAGGTATCACAGTGACGCAGGGTGACCGTGACTCTCAGTCACTAATAGCCCTGATTTGAAGTCATACATGGTGGCTGACGGCACCATGACACCAGAAGCAACAGCGCGGCGCCTCTCCAAACAAAAATTGGACTTCTCCATAGGTCACACAGTCGCTGCCGATTGTCACCCGGAGTAGTTCTGAATCGCGATCCATCGCTGAACACATGAAAAGTAAGCCATTCTTCCCGATAACGGCACGATACCAGACGCAGCTTTGTGTGTGGTGGCATTAATAGCAGCATACACCTACGACAGTAATTCCCTAGTTCGACCGCTTCTAGTCTCTGTCCAATGGTGCAGGACGATACTGAATGTTGAAATGGGTCCAGTACTTATTCTTGGGCAGGATATGCTTGGTGCGCAATACGACTTTCTTCCCTTGTAGTGGTCAGACGTGGTAAACCGTAACGTTGACGACGAGCATGCCTGCCATTACGTTCCTATGCAGCCCAAACCGGGCCGCTGCCCCAGTGTCTCACAAACCTGTATACTGCACCATTCGATCAGCCGACCAAATGGAAACCCACAATGAAGCTCCTTTCAAACCGTGTCAGGCGCTAATACGCTTTCGCACACGTGTGAGCGACACTGAGCGCTCAGCATCTGATGCTCTTCATGCTCCTTATAGACCGTATGAAATCTACCAAGAGCACTAAAGAGCACAAGTATGTCACCTCGTTCAAGTTGTAATAAAGTAATGTAATATTTTGTTTGTGTTCTCGGATCTAGTCGGCCTTCTCCAGAAGTAAATCTAAGAACCCATCTCAGTGCCGACGAATGTTTTTTTCGTCCTGCACATCAGTTTGGAAGGACACACGCTAAGGCATCGAGGTATCGCCAGTTTATTAATTGAAGGTAGTTTGAGGGGTAAAAATTATAGGGCGAGATCAAGACTTGACTATAGCAAGCACATTCAAATGTACGATTACGTAGGTTGCAGCAGTTGTGCAGAGATGAAGATACTTGTAAAGGGGAGACTAGATTAAAGAGGTGAAACAGACTAATCTTCGGACTGAGGACCACAAAAAAAACTTCCGTTAGCATTGCACAGAAAGGTGCAGTATTTAACAGGTTTCATTTTCCATAGGCTTCCAACAAAACCGAAAAAACTGAGTGGTAAATCCCAAGTACCTAAATTCAAGTTGAAAATTTTCCTTCTGGCACATGCCCATTCGATGTAGGAGTTCCTGCCAGCAGTTGAAAACTTTTCCTTGTAATACGCTATTTATTAGTATATTTTCCAGTATATTTATCGTGTTTAATTAATTCCTTAATTCTTCTGTTTATGAATTGTCTTATCGGCATTCTTTGAATTATGTACTGGCTCATTCCGTACCTATGTATCTCTGCCTCCCACGTGCTAAGGAACTTGACAGAAAAATAAATAAAATGTATAAATAGCAGTTGAGTTCAACCGCCACTACAGCCAATTATCGAGGAAGACACCAATACAGAGCAAAAGTCGTAGGGGAAGACAGATATTAGAATATCTATCTATATTAGATACAGGCTCCCATTTTCCTCGACTTCCGGAAGGCGTTCGATACAGTTCCGCATTGTCTCCTGGTAGACAAAGTAAGAGCCTACGGAATATCAGACCAGCTGTGTGGCTGGATTGAAGAGTTTTTAGCAACCGAACACAGCATTTTGTTCTCAATGGAGAGACGTCTACAAACGTTAAAGTAACCTCTGGCGTGCCACAGGGGAGTTTTATGGGACCATTGCTTCTCACAATATATATAAATGACCTAGTAGATAGTGTCGGAAGTTCCATGGGGCTTTTCGCGGATGATGCTGCAGTATATAGAGAAGTTGCAGCATTAGAAAATTACAGCGAAATGCAGGAAGATCTACAGCGGACAGGCACTTGGTGCAGGGAGTGGCAACTGACCCTTAAAATAGACAAATGTAATGTATTGCTAATACATATAAACAAGGATCCTTTATTGTATGATTACATGATAGCGGAACAAACACTGATAGCAGTTACTTCTGTAAAATATCTTGGAGTACGAGTACGGAACGATTTGAAGTGGAATGATCATATAAAATTAATTGTTGGTAAGGCGAGTGCCAGGTTGAGATTCATTGGCAGAGTCCTTAGAAAATGTAGTCCATTAACAAAGGAGCTGGCTTACAAAGCACTCGTTCGACCTATATTGCTCATCAGTGTGGAATCCGTACCAGGTCGGGTTGACAGAGGAAATAGAGAAGATCCAAAGAAGAGCGGCGCGTTTCGTCACAGGGTTATTTGCTAAGCGTGATAGCGTTACGGAGATGTTTAGCAAACTCAAGTGGCAGACTCTGCAAGAGAGGCGCTCTGCATCGCGGTGTAGCTTGCTGTCCAGGTTTCGAGAGGGTGCGTTTCTGGATGAGGTATCGAATATATTGCTTCCCCCTACTTATACCTCCCGAGGAGATCACTAATGTAAAATTAGAGAGATTCGAGCGCGCACGGAGGCTTTCCGGCAGTCGTTCTTCACGCGAACCATACGCGACTGCAGTAGGGAAGGGAGGTAATGACAGTGGCACGTAAAGTGCCCTCCGCCACACACACACCGTTGGGTGGCTTGCGGAGTATACATGTAGATGTAGATGTAGATAAAGTAATTCAAAACCTTGGGTGTAGGTGATACTCCGAGATGGACAGTTTGGCACAGGCAGGGAAATGGTTCTGGTCCTCATCAAATCAGTCAGAAGATTGAGGAAAAAAGTACTATAATGTGCAACTGTATCGTAAGTGCAATTACAATGGTCGACAAAAGTCAATTGCTGAAGGAAAAATGAAACAGAAACAAGTAGCTGCAATCACAACGCATCAGCAAGTACTGCACACAAAGGAAAAGTCGGGCACGAAGCAACAGCAGACGCGACGTGTAGCCAGCATGAAACAACGGGGCGTGGGCGGACAGTCTGCCGGACAATGCTGTAACCAACAATCGAAATGTTTTAGGGAGGCAGCTGCTGGACTGTGAACCGGCGCTGCGGTGACAGGATGTGTGAGTGTTCATCCGCCCTGTTAGTTCCGTCACCTGGCTGTGTGGAGGGACACGGCTTGTTGACATCGAGGTCGCTGGCTAGGGGACAGAATGAGGAGGTGGATTACCAATGACGACTACACGAATGCTTGGTGTCTGTTCTTTAGGACATGTCCGAAATAAGAGATAGCACGTATTTGTGTAGTTTGATTGCCCTAGCTGGGCAATGGAACTACCTTCTTCAGTGCGGATGCATAAATACGTCCTACCTCCGGTAGGAATCTCAGAGTGTCTCAGAGAGCGAATGTGAAGGAAATGGACAGAGACTGCGGACGGGTGGCTCTCGAAGGGAATGTGGATCGGCCTTGAGGCTTGCCGAGATAGTCCAACTAGTTGCGGTAACACTGTGTCCCGGATGCACAGTGGGACACAGTGGTTAGCGCATCGGCCTAGCCAGCAGGAGATCCCGGGTTCGAATCACGGTTGCTGCTGATCCCGCAGCATGTCCCGATCCAGCTCACACCAGTGATTGCCTCCCTTTCATTTCCTTTCCATTTTACGCCTCTCCACCTTCAATTTACATACGATGACTGTAGCCCTACTCCAAGGGTTGGCAGGTGAGTGCAATAGTAAACATCAGATATGATCAGTGAACTTACAGTTTTATAGTGCGCACGCATAACTGACGTGAGACTACTGTCCTTCTTCGTGACTAGCATTTAGCTCCGTTACTGACTTCAGCTTACCCGTAGATTGCCCTTTTTATCTCCAACAGGTCGGCAAGCATCCTTCCATTCTTTCCAGCTTTTATGTGGCGTCAGCTCCGGGTTTTTCCACAAGTTAATCTTTTTCGTCTCAGTGACTGCCCGCCTGCTCGTCGCTGCTCGCTGTATTGCTCTACAAGCGTTACAATCGCAACACAAACTAAAACAAAAACTCGCTGTATTTTCCGTAGACATAGTGTGACAACCTCTCCGAAATGTTTAAATGAAGACACTTTCATTGTCGGCGGTAAATTTCTCTATTTAATTGCAATTAAATAAATTTATAACTCACGGCAGAATATGCCATCATTAAAAAACTTAACAAATAGGGAAAATAACATTGTGAGCATATCAAAATAACATTTCTCATCACATCAGCTGAACTAAGCTATTATATCTCCACTAAGGACACGACAGTTGTTTCTAAGATAACACTTGAAACCCTTACCTGGGCGCGTTTAGTTTGTGACTGTGTGCAACACTTAGGCTGTTTCTGATTACTATCGTCAGTACTTCAATGCGGCAAAAAAAAAAAAAAAAAGAAAAAGGAAAAACTCTCGCTCGTCTTTGTTAACGCGTCCCCCAGATGTAATAGCGTCTGTCTATTGTCTGTTAAATCCTAATGCAGAAGAATCTGAGTCAATATCATTCACAGCGTTTCTTCATTTGCTTTTCTTATTTATTCATGTCAGTCCTTACTCGAGTGCAGCATAGCAAAACTAATAACGGGAAGTTGGCATTTAAAGTACCGAAAGCGTCGAGGAAACACCAACCAAATCACAAGGCCTTACAATTCTCTACCAATAGGCGAGTGACGTCATCAACTTCAGGCATACAGCCAGTGCCATCTACGGCAGCAGCGCGACGTAGATGTCTATAAGAATGCTATGTAGAGCCTGTAAACAACTGTTTCGGAGCTGTAGTGTTAATGAGTTGAAATCCCCTGTGAAGTAGTTTGCTTTTCTGCGCATTGAAGTGTATACCGCCTGTAGCAATTCAGAAGTGATCATCACCATGGTGAATAAGTGTTGTGTTCCTGGTTGTGACGGTAATTACGACGAGAAGAAGGTTCACATTTTTAAACTTCCAGCCGATGAGAGTACTCGAACGAAATGGTTATCTGCGGTCAAAAGAGAGAACTTCGTTACTAACAAGCATTCTGTGGTTAGTACATTTCACTTTAAGCCGTTCTTATCGACGAAAGTATAGGGCAGTTGAAGTTTGAGTATCAAAAGAAAAAAAAAGGCTCTGAGCACTATGGGACATAACTGCTGAGATCATCAGTCACCTAGAATTTAGAACTACTTAAAACTAACTAACCTAAGGACGTCACACACACCCAAGCCCGAGGCAGGATTCGAACCTGCGACCGTAGCGGTCGCGCGGTTCCAGAGTGTAGCGCCTAGAACCGCTCGGCCACCCCGGCCACCAGTTTGAGGATCAGTACAAGTTTCAGCGACATGCGTGTAGTGTATTATTTTTCACTTTGTAAGTCTGCCACTTGCACTTCTGCGAAGACGATATACCGTGGGAAACACAAGCAGTAGACTGGAAAACTGGGGCTACGTTAACCGCACCATTAAGCAAGCCACAACTCCGACAAAACGCAGTCTCAATCAAATTTCCTAACCTCCCTTCGTATATTTCTAAAGTGATGCCAAAAACCAGAGAATCTCCTTCTGAAAAACAAGAGAAAAGAGAAGCTGCTGCAATGAGAGCATCCATAGAGGACAGTATTCAATCTCTAGAAGAATGTAATAAGAAGTTTTCCTTCAGTTCATTTCAATAACTGATAAAGAAGCTTGATTGTGTGACTTGTAGTGAAAAGTGGTCAAAAGCAATGAAAGATTCATATACACCGTTTTTATGTTGACACTGAAACAACACCACATCATATTTCGTACATAATCATTAATCAGGGACTCAGTGTAAGCATTTATGTTAAGAATTGTGAAATCACTTCCAAGAAAGTTCCAGAACCTGTAAGTAATATCCATGATCTTTGTAATATTAGTTGAAAGTTTAGTGTGCAAAAAGAAAGACAACATCTTCAAGACATCATTGTTGAATTGATAGACAACTTAGAATGTGAGGGAAAAATTAAACCTGCTGTTGAATTCATAAGAAGCCATTTTCAGTTAAGCTTTCTGCCTCCTGAGAGACATAGGTTTCCTCTCCATGTTTTAGTATTCACTTCTTTGTTTCTTTTTTTATTTCAAGCCATGTCTACAGATTCATATGGAGCACTGGAAATATTATTTTATCTCATCCTAATACTATCAGAAACATCTGTGCAAATATTCATGTTGATCATAACAGTAAAAATTCTCTTGCTTACATTAGGGAAAAAGTATCAAACCTGAATCATCATGATTGTTTTGTGACACTAATGTTAGATGAAATACACGCTTAGCCAGCCATGGACTATAAAGGAAGAAATTTAGTTGGTATGGCACATGATACCACTACTCTTGTAACAACTGCTCATGTGTTTGTCATGCAAGGTGCAATTTCATCATTTAAATCTGTTGTCCACCTCTTGCCTGTAAATAAAATGACTTCTGACCAGTTGTTCAACGTAATAAAAAACGTATTGATTTGGTTGGAAGTCTTAAGTTTAATGGTTATTTGTATTTTTTCTGACAATAACTCAATTAATAGAAAAACTGTTTGTAATTTTGCAAATCTACCACAACTTAATATTGCTTACCCACACCCTTTCAGATCATTCCAGACCCATGTTTTATGTTGTAAACCCAGTACACATTTATAAACGCATTAGAAATAACTGGGTGAATGTGAAAAATGATCTTCTGCCATTTTGCTTCCCCGACTTTGAAAACACATCTGTGAGAACGCAAGCTTCATTTTCTCCAATTAGATCCATTGAAACGAACAAATTATTGAAATTTGGGTATATTTTAAGTATGAAAGCTCTGTGGCCCTCTTAAATAGAAAAACAAAGTGTTATACGAGTGCTTCTCGGGCTTCCAGCCGTGTCAAGTGGTTTAAAATCCATGGATTTGACTCTGCACTCAATCATGCAACACATACATTATTAGAACTGAGAACATATTATCTATCAGAACATAAAATGTAAGTCTTGCTGCCTGGAAAATTTCAGGCTGAAGCCTTGGAAGCCCGGTTTGGATTGTATCAACAGTTATCTGTATCCCAATACCATGCATCAATGATGCAAATATTTGAGACAGAGAAAAAGCTGAGATTATCAATTTTGTTAGAGCTTTCTTTACAAGGTGACTTAGCTAAGAAAATTGTAATTAGACATAGATGTGATTAGTCTGAATGTCTTGATGTTGCCTGTGACATTTCAACATAGTTATTTGTACATTAAGTTCTAGTGAATGTGATTTGGAGGTCATCAGTACAGAATTAGTGCTTACATTCTTCGCTGGATACTGTTGGTACAGCGCAATAAAGAAGTTAAAGTGCGGTAACTATGCCTAGCTTTTAACAACAGATAAGCAGCTGGCATGTGGTGTTGAGTGCAAACTAACTAAAGATCTTGATAGAGATGGCTTGTGATATCATCAGAAAATGCAGTAGGTGTCTGTGACAAACATTCAGCACAGGAATTGCGTAAATCTGTTGTTTGGACAGGTGTTAATATTGTGCCTAATAAATATTATAAAATGGAAAATGACAAGCTGGGTAAGTTATTAAACAAAAGGACACTGAAAATTGTGGTGGAAGAGCATATTTTAAACAAAGAAAGTAAAAAGAAATGTATGTAATTTTCATTAGTAGTTATCCACTTTTGTTTACTTCACTAATCAAGTTTTCGGTACCAGCTACAGTACATGTAACCTCTCCCTAAATATATTTATTTCTTCAGCTCTGATGTTACAAAACTTGCACCATTTTCAATATAGAGAGAATATTCTTTGTGTTTACTATGTTACTGTAATGAGTATTACTCAGTGGAGTGTAGGATGGTGAGTGAGCTGTCAGGTGTTAAGAGGAAGAACTGATAAGCGTATGTAGTCATAACTGTTGTCATGTTCCTCGTATTACATATTCTCAAAGTATTTTAAAAATATTTCTGGCATTTGTTGTTCCCACACCTATTACTCGTGTCTCTGCTGTAAGATATCGTTTTTAGATACTATGCAAATGTCAAATAGTGTGGGTGCAGGATAGTGTGAGTGTGCAGTTAGGTGGTAAGAGAAGGGGAGATAAGTGTCGTTATTCATAATTACTTCTCTTGTTCCTCCTATCATTTTTTAATGTGTTCTGAAAATGATTGGTTTATGATAATCAACAGATCATTTAAGAGTTTTCTAATTTCTATTGTTCTTTGAGTGCTGCTTTCCTTAAGAATGGGGTGTGTGCTATTGCTGACACTTTTTATCCAATTCCTTTGACTCTTACCCTGGATGTGAGGTGATGTGGTTTCATATAGTATGCAAATGTCAAATAGTGTGAGCGTGGGATGGCGTGAGTGAGTTGTTAGGTGGTAAGAGGAATGGGCAGTAAGTGCATCTAGTCATAATTGCTTGTATTTCTCCCCCTATTGTTTTCATTGTGGAATATTTGGTTTCTGATGCCCAGCAGGTTATTTACGAGACTTCTGTTTTGTATTATTTTCATCCGAATTTTGCTTTCTCTACAGATGAGAGGTGTGCTTTTGCTAACACTTGTTATACCCATACCTTTGTCCCTGATGTGAAGTGTTACAGTGTTAATTAGTTAGTTAGTTTTGTGTTCAATGGATCATTTTGCATGATAAACCATAATAATTTGAAATGAGTCATTTTAAATTCACATTTCAAATTAATTTGTACATATGGCTACATGCTGAAGATTTTTAATTGTATTTTGCCATGTAAATGTGAAATGACCTGTTCCACACTTGTGACCTGAGATGTTGTCTCTTTTCTGTGAAATTTTGTGTTGATTTTATGCACCACTTTTCATTTTAATATTTGAACTAGTAAATTTCTGTATTCCAAATGTTTGAAGATGTACTATTTTTAGTTCTGGTACCTTTTTTGTGTTGCAGTGTGTGTTTTCTGAATATCTACTTACTGTGTGTACTCACATTATATATTTAGATAGGTCTTTTTCTGCTATATAGCATACCTTATTAATTAAAAAAATGAAGCTGTTTCATTCCTCCAACAATCTGCTTGTACTTTTTCACTGAAAACACCACACTCTTGTTTCATTTTCAAGATGCAATGATAGCATTTTTACTGTCTCTAAATGATTCTCATTCATGTTGCTTATTATCTGCACAGCATACTCTGCCACATTTCCATTTTTTAGAGTTTGGTGAGAAATATTTGCATGTCTTTTACCATGTGCTATGTTGATCCTGCTTTAAAAGTTAATTGTGGTTCGACAAGGGTGTCATATTTCTATTTCCTTTACATGTCATGAATTTGGATTGTCGTGTTTTTCTTGTTCTATTTGTGTGAAAGTTATTTTTGTGTAGAAATCTGTTAGTGGGATGTGATCTCCCATTTGTAAACTTAAATCTATTATCTTCCCTACATATTTTGCTGTGCTCATTAGCACAATAATTGAGAACTACTGTTAACATTTAAGATGTTTTGTAGAAGAAACTTTGCTACCTAGAAATACAAATGTGATATAGTTTGAGGAATTGTTACCATCTGTCCTTACATGAACTATTAAGAGGCAGTGGCATCAGTCATTGTATCTGTGAAATGAACATAGCAAATGAAAACAAGGTTACGTTCATGAGGACTGCTGCTTTGTAATTCTGTGCAGTGTTTGAATGAATTCTTCCACTGTTAGAGTAATACTGGGCTGTTTCATCTAATTCATAGATATTTATGTATGTTTTGGTTGTGCACATAGTTTTAGTGCGAGTTATCAATAATCTTTTTTCCACTTTTATTACTTACAATTTACTTCAAACCATATATTTGAAATATGTTATGGAGGCATATTATTATTTATTGAACATCGTTTAGACGTGTAGGCTGTACATTCTACAGTTTTGTTTGTGTCAATGTTAGGAGAATAAAACTGTGTCAGTGTAAATAAAAAATTGAAGGAGTCACTGGAAGAAAATGCTAGCCATCAATTGAGGATTAAACTGATAATTTTGTCTGTTGTTTCCCAATACACAACATTCTGGGAGGTAGTAGTTTCATGTGTACCGTCAGAATGCACTGCCTACTCTGTTTATGTCCTTCTCTTTAAAATTCGCGAATCATATAACATAAAATAACTCAAAATATGCTGCTGTTAATTAGCACTTTACTCCGCCGTCTGCTTCATTGTCAGGTGTTATTTTGCACCTGACATACCTCAGAAAAAAAGAAAATGCTTTAAATCTCAGTAATGTCATTTCTTACAGCTCGACAGCTTTTAGTGCCTGGAATTTTTCAGCATCCAAAGTTGCGTTAAGCTCAAAAAATATTCATGATTCTATATCTGACACAGCTGAAAACAGTAAGTTTTTCCGCTTTTTTTCCCGAGATAACTAATCAACTCGCGGTAATTTCATTTACAGTCAAGCTCGATCGCCTTAACGTCTTTTACTGTCTTATATTTATCCGTTTCTAAAACGGTGCTGGCGCAGCGATTTGGCGAAAGGCAGGGTTGACGCTAAATGCCTAGCCTGGATTGCATAACGTCAAAGTTGAGTTGTGAGACCTTGTCGTTTAGGTGGCGTTGGTCGAGGTCGATAGCGACAAAATATTGGTTCAGATGACGTATAGCGGAAGGTATTGGCCATGTCGTTGCCCATGGAATCGTCCCAATAGTGTGCAGAGTGAAGCCCGACTCTACCCTCTAAATTTCGGAGGTTGATCGCAGTTGTTTTGTGAGTATTCGCGTACAGGGGCCAATGCTCTCCGACGGCTCTTTGCACTGTAGTAATGAAATTATATTTATTTCGTATCTACGTCTACATGGATACCATGAAAATGAAATTTAAGTGCCTGACAGAGGGTTCATCGAACCACCTTCACAATTGTAAATAATACACTCCTGGAAATGGAAAATAGAACACATTGACACCGGTGTGTCAGACCCACCATACTTGCTCCGGACACTCCGAGAGGGCTGTACAAGCAATGACCACACGCACGGCACAGCGGACACACCAGGAACCGCGGTGTTGGCCGTCGAATGGCGCTAGCTGCGCAGCATTTGTGCACCCCCGCCGTCAGTGTCAGCCAGTTTGCCGTGGCATACGGAGCTCCATCGCAGTCTTTAACACTGGTAGCATGCCGCGACAGCGTGGACGTGAACCGTATGTGCAGTTGACGGACTTTGAGCGAGGGCGTATAGTGGGCATGCGGGAGGCCGGGTGGACGTACCGCCGAATTGCTCAACACGTGGGGCGTGAGGTCTCCACAGTACATCGATGTTGTCGCCAGTGGTCGGCGGAAGGTGCACGTGCCCGTCGACCTGGGACCGGACCGCAGCGACGCACGGATGCAGGTCAAGACCGTAGGATCCTACTCAGTGCCGTAGGGGACCGCACCGCCACTTCCCAGCAAATTAGGGACACTGTTGCTCCTGGGGTATCGGCGAGGACCATTCGCAACCGTCTCCATGAAGCTGGGCTACGGTCCCGCACACCGTTAGGCCGTCTTCCGCTCACGCCCCAACATCGTGCAGCCCGCCTCCAGTGGTGTCGCGACAGGCGTGAATGGAGGGACGAATGGAGACGTGTCGTCTTCAGCGATGAGAGTCGCTTCTGCCTTGGTGCCAATGATGGTCGTATGCGTGTTTGGCGCCGTGCAGGTGAGCGCCACAATCAAGACTGCATACGACCGAGGCACACAGGGCCAACACCCGGCATCATGGTGTGGGGAGCGATCTCCCTACACTGGCCGTACACCTCTGGTGATCGTCGAGGGGACACTGAATAGTGCACGGTACATCCAAACCGTCATCGAACCCATCGTTCTACCATTCCTAGACCGGCAAGGGAGCTTGCTGTTCCAACAGGACAATGCACGTCCGCATGTATCCCGTGCCACCCAACGTGCTCTAGAAGGTGTAAATCAACTACCCTGGCCAGCAAGATCTCCGGATCTGTCCCCCATTGAGCATGTTTCGGACTGGATGAAGCGTCGTCTCACGCGGTCTGCACGTCCAGCACGAACGCTGGTCCAACTGAGGCGCCAGGTGGAAATGGCGTGGCAAGCCGTTCCACAGGACTACATCCAGCATCTCTACGATCGTCTCCATGGGAGAATAGCAGCCTGCATTGCTGCGAAAGGTGGATATACAATGTACTAGTGCCGACATTGTGCATGCTCTGTTGCCTGTGTCTATGTGCCTGTGGTTCTGTCAGTGTGATCATGTGATGTATCTGACCCCAGGAATGTGTCAATAAAGTTTCCCCTTCCTGGGACAATGAATTCACGGTGTTCTTATTTCAATTTCCAGGAGTGTAGAATCCAACTATCAGTCGTCCTTTCGATCTTTTTTATTGGCAGATCTAGATTTCAGCTAGAAACTAGGCATTCTCAATGCACTATCATTTTTAATCAATGCATGTAATGCCTGTTGGTCGGGCTTCATCCACAGTTCATTGAGGGCCACTGGAACCGATGTGTCCAATCATACTGTAACGAACTGGTTATGAGAAGAGACCGCATAACTCAAACGTCCTCTCACAGTATTCTGCTTCACACGATAACATCTAGGAGTTCGTTTTCAGGTCCGCAGTTCTCATGTGAGAACTAAGTCACTGGTGATACGTGTTATTCGCAGACGAGTCTATATATTCTCTGATGCTAGGTGATGGCTGTGGTCTTGTGTGGAGACCCACGGTGAGCGGTACCTCCCGGAAGTCGACTGATTTCCAATGGTCTGTGATGTTATGCGGAGGCATCACTGTAGACAGCCAGACGTATCTTGTCGTTGGCCATGGTCGATTTACCGCCACGCAGTGAATCGAATAGGTCCTCTGGTACATTGTGGTGGCTCCTGCTTACGGTGGTGGATCTGAATTCCCCTTCATGGCAGGCCTCGTGTGGCGGATGTCAACAGGGATGTCTTGCGAGAAGTGGACAACGAAATAATGGAATTGCCATCGAGGAGCCCCGACTGACAACCCAATGTGCATATGTAGGTCAGTTAGTTAGTTAGTTAGTTTGTTACGAGTTCCATTGATCAATAGCACGGAAAAACCGTTATGACGTGGAACGTGTCAAATGCACAAGAAATGCACACAGGAAACAAGTTTCTTTCTTTTTTTGTTAATATTATAATGTTATACCTAAATATTTGTATTATCTATGCCATTTCCTTAAAGAGCACAAAATGCATATATAACTTACTCATATTCAAGAATTCATCTATGGTATAGAAGGAGTTGTCAAGGAGGTATGATTTCAATTTGTTTTTGAAACTATTACTGCTGTCCGTCAGACATTTTATTTCATGCGGTAATTTATCAAAAAGTTTTATAGCAGCATATTTTTTCCCTTTCTGTGCCAAAGGTAGGTTAAGTAAAGGACAGTGTAGGTCTTTCTTTTTTTCTGGTATTGTAATCATGAATGTCGCTGTTGATCTTAAACTGGTCCATGTTGTTGAGAAAAAGTTTCATTACTGAGTAAATTTACTGTGAAGCAGTTGTAATAATTCCTAACCTTTTAAACAGATGCCTACAAGATGTGCGACTATGAACCCCACACATTATTCTAACTACTTTCTTTTGAGCAGTGAATACCTTTTGCCTAAGTGTTGAGCTGACCCAGAATATTATTCCGTATAACATCAGATAGTGAAAGTATGCAAAGTATGTTAGCTTACTAATTTCTACATCCTCAAAATTGGCAGTTATGCTGATTGCAAAAGTTGCTGAACCTAGTCGCTTTAGGTGATCCAAAATATGAATTTTTCAATTAAGATTCTCATCTATATGTACACCCAAGAACTTACTATGCTCTATCCTGTCTACTGTCTTCGTTCGATGTGTTATGTTTACTGAAGGAATTATACTTTTTGCAGCAGAAAATTGGATTACTGTGTTTTTTTAAAGTTCAGAGCAAGCCCATTCGCAGAAAACCAATTAATAACTTTTTCAAAGACTTTATTTGTATCATTTTCTGTCGGACTTTCTTTCACTGGATTAATAATTATGCTTGTATTATCAGCAAACAGTGTCCGTTCAGCATCTTGTTTCACATAAGAAGGGAGGTCATTCACATATATCAAGAACAGGAGGGGACCCACGATCGAACCTTGTGGAACACCTAATGGAATTTCACCCCAGTTAGATGAAGTGGCAAACTCCTTTGAATCACTTGAAGCATATAAAGAGACTTTTTGCTTCCTGCTCTGTAGATATGACTTAAACCAATCATATGCTGTTCCATTTATACCATAGAATTTTAATTTCTCTAACATAATGTCAATCAAATGCTCTGGATAAGTAGCAGAATATTCCTACTGGTCATGCCTGATAGACGCGTTCGTGGGCTTCCTGTTCCACCACATTGGCTCTTATTGAAGAATGGGAATGGTTACCTCCGAGTCACCCTCGTAGATGTATACGGAGTATGCCACGTCGGTGGCAGCAAGCAGAGACAATGGCTCATGGAGGGGACTTCCAAAGTCCAGTGAAAAGCACCCGCAATGACCGCGTGGATGACTGTTTCCTCTTTGTTTTCAACACTTGTCGAACATTTCAGTTCATTTCATGTAAATGATGGAATAAGTAATGATGTTTTGTTGTGTGCTTAGTTTGTGAAAGATCCAGGTAACATACCAAATCCTCAATTGTTGCTCAGTTGGGTATGGGAGATGGCCAAAGCGAATTTCCCCTAATTCTTTTGAGCTGTGTACTTTGCGCGAGCCGTGCACGCCGGAGGTTTCGCCCAGCTCGCGTGGTCTCTCTCTCTCCTCAGCGCAGACAGAGCCGGCCGGCGCTGTCGCGGCGCGGCCGATAGTCGCGCGTGGGCAGCCACAGACAGCCATACATCAGATCGGCGGCCGGGCCGCTTGCTGCGGACTGGAGTGGCGGCCTATCTGATGCTTTAAAGGGCGGCCGATAGGCTTTCCCGCATTCTAATGCCGCGGCGCGCCAGCGCGAAGTCGTTCCCGAGTGATTTACTGGTCCGCTGATAAACCCACGCCACGGAGCGCCGAGAGGTGTCGGCGTACAGGTTTGTGATCAATTTCCTCCCCGAATTTAATTCACCGTGGCTGCCAGTTTTTGCCGCCCTGATCGCGGCGGAAAATTTGTTCAATGTGAGGTCGTGGTTTTATCGTCGTGCTTCGCAGCGCCATAAGGCGGCAACAATATCCAAAGAAGTGCGGATAGTCTGATGAGTGTGACAAAGTCCTTTCACCCCATTCTGACAGTGCTATTCACAATATATATAAATGACCTTGTGGATAACATCGGAAGTTCACTGAGGCTTTTTGCAGATGATGCTGTAGTATATCGAGAGGTTGTAACAATGGAAAATTGTACTGAAATCCAGGAGGATCTGCACCGAATTGACGCATGTTGCAGATAATGGCAATTGAATCTCAATGTAGACAAGAGTAATGTGCTGCGAATACATAAGAAATAAAGATCCTTTACCATTTAGCTACAATATAGCTGGTCAGCAACTGGAAGCTCTTAATTCCATAAATTATCTGGGAGTAGGCATTCGGAGTGATTTAAAATGGAATGATCATATAAAATTAATCGTCGGTAAAGAACATGCCAGACTGAGATTTATTGTAAGAATCGGAAAACAAAGGAAGTAGGTTACAGTACACTTGTTCGCCCACTGCTTGAATACTGCTCACCAGTGTGGGATCCGTACCAGATAGGGTTGATAGAAGGGATAGAGAAGATCCAACGGAGAGCAGCGGGCTTCGTTACAAAATCATTTAGTAATCGCGAAAGCGTTACGGAGATGATAGATAGACTGCAGTGGAAGACTCTTCAAGAGAGACGCTCAGTAGCTCGGTACGGGCTTTTGTTGAAGTTACGAGAACATACCTTCACCTAGGAGTTAAGCAGTATATTGCTCCGTCCTACGTATATCTCGCGAAGAGACCATGCGGATAAAATCAGAGAGATTAGAGCCCACACAGACGCATACCGACAATCTTTCTTTCCACGAACAATACGAGACTGGAATAGAAGGGAGAACCGATAGAGGTACTCAAGGTACCCTCCGCCACACACTGTATGGTGGCTTGTGGAGTATGGATGCAGATGTATATCTACGTTAAACGTTCATTATGTTATCAGGGCATTATTTGCTTACTCTTTATAAGTAAACGTATCATAATTAAACTAAGGATGCCGAAACAACGCATGCGGTGGGAAGACGAATTGTGACCGGATCTGCCAGAAGCTGCCCGACTCTCCTTCTCACAGTTGTGTCATTTGGAATGCAAAAAGATTGTTCAAATGGCTCTAAGCACTAAGGGACTTAACTTCTGAGGTCATCAGTCCCCTATAACTTAGAACTACTTAAACCAAACTAACCTAAGGACATCACAAACATCCATGCCCGAGGAAGGATTCGAACCTGCGACCGTAGCGGCTGCAGCGCCTAGAACCGCTCGGCCACCTTGGCCGGCTTTTTAATGCAATCCGCGATGTTATACCTGACCTTCAAAAACCATGAACGAGAATTTCGTATTAACTCGCTCGCTGCGTGCAGACTATTACACCCACAGAAAAACTGCGGAGCACCTTTCTGTAGAAAATTTAATGTAGTTATTTTTCGCTAGGGACCGTATTTTTTGAGTTATTCAAGAAAACCTTACACAAAAAAAGTGACATTCAAGCCCACCCACACTCCCAAACTCAAGACCCCAACGGTCAGGATTTCTAGTATGTTGTTCGTGGCACTCTCCTCCTACCACCGTACAAATACTTTCCACTGCACGAATTATTTCTCACATTCGAAGTGTTTTGGTCTTCGCTGACTGGCCTTATTTACGCTTAGTAGAGCAATTACAGATTGTTAAATTGACATTTGCGTAAATTTTACCTATGAGTTTTGTGAGTTTTAACAGCACAAAATAAATAATTATATCGTGTTATTAGTCATACCACCTGACAACAAAACTACTCGCAAAGGCTAAGTTTGGTTCGAATTATCAACTTAATTAGTTTCAGAATTACGTTTACGAAAGTCGTTTTTCAATCATTACCTTACTGGAACGTTTAAATCAATGATATTAACGAAATCAACGAGTATGATGATGGCGTAATAGGCCAATCAACATACACCAAAACTGGTCGAATATCAGAGTGGGAAATTTTTGAGCAATGACAGAAGGAAGTGCCACGAACAACATAGTAGAAATACTGAGTGGTTGGGGGATGAGAGTTAAAGTGGAGGTGCGTTTGCAGATCATTTCTGTGTGTTTTTTCTTGAATAACTCGAAAACCGTGGTTTCCGGTGGAAACGCATCGAAGTACAAAATTTAACTACAGTAAATTTCCTACAAAAAATTCCTGCTCATTTTTTCTTCAGACCAATAGTTGGCGTGTAGCGAAAGAGAGAATATGAGAATCTCGCGTATGGTTATTGGAGGCCATGAAACGACAGCGGTGAGGGCAACTGAATCACCCTGTATAAGCGAAGCATCACGGCAAACCGCGCAGACAGTAGTTTTTGTAATGGCAGTGGCGGAGACTGCTGTCGAAATTTCGCCGACTTTATTCGAAACGCCGAGGCTTTAAAACCGGGAATATGTAGTCTCTTCTACGACTATTGCCTTAAAGTTCAAGCGAGCTGCCTCCAGTGGCATCACGGTAGTGGCAGCATCAATAGTGCGCTCAGCAGGGTGGCAATGCACGGACCTCCTAGCAGAGCGAAGCTGCGTACCTCCGGGAGGCAATCAGCCGCTTGCAAACACTCTGCCCGACTTCATAGGGGCTACTGCACGCACAGCTCGCCAGTTCAAACACGTTCAGCAAGCCTTGATGTTCCCCTGTCCAAGGACTTCATTATTGGACACCAGCTGTTAGCATATGATGATTTCGCTACATCCGTCCACACCGAGACCCCGACGTCACCTTGTGTTATCCTGCCAGATGTTGATAACCCCAGAGCAAATTAGTGTTGCGAATCACTGAATAGTGCAGGTTGTTTGCCACATTCCTCCCCATCCACAACACATACACACACACACACACACACACTCTCTCTCTCTCTCTCTCTACCCACAGGACCTGTTTGTTACAGTAAGACTGTGATAATCCGGCAGATCAGATAGTCTGGCATGGGCCGAGGAATCATCCGAAGTCACAGGAGGTGGTACAGAGGAATGTTTGTGCAAAAGCTGCTAAGCTCAGGCAGCAGGGACAAAGAGCTCCAACGCAATTTCAACATCAAAGACGCTATTTTCACCGCTGGAACTGTTTGGACCTATGTGACACTACAGTACTGCGCAACGTCTGTAGAAGACTCTGGCCCTAAATGATCGAAGTAACCGAAATGGAAAGCAAAGAGAATAATGACGAGTCGACAACTTTTCGATCTTAAATTGTACGAGTAATAATTTCTGCATCCACTAATCAACTGAAGGCTTTTCCAACAGAAGAAGTTGACGAATGGTTCGTTATTGACAGAAATTTACCTATCGGAGAAGAGATAACGGACGACGCGATATTATAAAGTGTTTTCAACCCACAGGAGGCACTAGAAACTGAAAGTGACGGAGAAGAAACGCCTACACTTCACTTCTCTTGGGCCAAGGATTCAGGAACCTTAAAAACGTTTGCGAAATTCGCTGAGAGTAGCGAACAGTACAACGTTTCTGGACCTATGAATCGGCACATGATACAAAATACCTTTTTTTTCAAAAAGGTAGTCAATCCAAGAAACAAGTTAACATTTCTGCAATGTTCCAGAGAGCTCAGAAGAAAAGTTCAGCTAAACCCTCAATCCGTCCGGCATGTTTCCTAGACGTGAGATATCTGTTTTGTTAAACAATTAAACTGCGCCAATTTCTTGGTAACAGTTATTATTGATTACCTTGTTCTGGATCTTATCAAATCAGTGCTGCTTATTTTATTTCGTAACTGGCGTACAAATAATTATTTATGGGTACCGAACTTTTCTAAACCAGGACCTTAAATTGATTTAATAGAGCAGTACAGTATTAGACTATTACTTGAATTTTGCTTTTGCAGGAAAGTAATACAGGTTTTTAATTTTTTGTGCAGTAGTGCCTCCTGTTCTGTTTAATAAATATCGGTTACTTGTATTTCTACATTAAAGCTATAGGTTCTGGTTGAATTGCTTTTTTTAAACCAGATTTTGAAACATTACCTACATAATCCGGTATGTCTGATTATCCGGCATTAACAGATTTGCACATTTATTTACTCATTTATTTATTTTTTACTAGTTACCATCTCCCTTGGTCATCTTCAGATCTATACAGTTGCGTCAGCAGTCCGTTCAATCTTTATCGGAACTACAAACGAAAATAATAATGCCGAGAGAAATTAAAAACTAAACTTCTCCCGGAACAGGCCATGAAGGCCCAACGGTACCGACCAGCCGCCGTGTCATCCTCAGCCCATAGGCGACACAGGATGCGGATAGGGAGGGGCATGTGGTCAGCACACCACTCTCCCGGCCGTATGTCAATTTCCGAGACCGAAGCCGCTACTTCTCAATCAAGTAGCTCAGTTTGCCTCACAGGGGCTGAGTGCAGCCCTCTTGCCAACAGCGTTCGGCAGACCGGCTGGTCAAAGCGCTTAACTTCGGTCATCTGAGGCAACCGGCGTTACCACTGCGGCAAGGCCGTTGGCGCGGAGAGAAAAAGTGTTCCCCAAAGTACAGCAGCATACGGTGGAAAATGACGTCTTCATATACTGCACTCTCTAATATCCAGAGCTGGGATCTAAAATGCTTGAAGCGTTTCGCAATAACATGGTATTGGAAGAAATTTAGGTATATCACTGCTTGAGTAGATAGGAAAAAAGATAATTAAATTTGGGAGCTTCGACCTGAGATACTACATAAAAAGGGCGAAGTATGCGACGGCATTGGCTTCGGATCGCAAACCTTCAGGTCTTCTTGACGTGTATTTATTATCCTCTTTCGAGACCTCAGGACTCCATTATTATTTTAAGGATCTCATTGCTTAAGATTACTGCTATATTTACCTTCTTCTTCTCCTTCTTTTTCTTCTTCTTCTTCTCCTCCTTCTTGCGTTACGGCCTCTATAGGACCACGGGTAGCCCCTTCGTGGACTCCATTTTCCTGTTCTTCTCCCAGAACCTCTTCATTCTTTCTCTTCTCCTCTCCCACTCTTCTTCCGAGATCTTCAGTTTCCGTTTCTACTGGCGGCTCCACTGATGACATTCTAATCTTTTCTTGTATTCTTCTGTGTCATTGATCTCCGGCATATTTGTCGGTGTATATTTGTTCCTCCAATTTTCCTTTCCGTCGACCTTGATCCCCAATTCCAACCAGTCCTTCCGAAGTTCAACAATCCACTTGGTTACTGTCTTTCCCCATTGTCCTCCCTGTTGTTTCCCACGCTCTCTTGGTCATTCTGTCCATACTCATCCTAACTACATGCTTGCCCTTTTGAGTCTGACTTCCCCGGATATTGTTCTCATGTTCTGGTGCAATTCTTCCCTAGGTCTTCGCATCCACCTCTCTCCACCTCTTTTGGGACCTAGTATTTTTCTCAGTATTTTTCCCTCTTCTTTCTCTAGTTGTTCTGCCCCATTTCTTCCTAGTGTCATCGTTTCAGCAGCATATATTACTGCATTCCTCACTGTAGCCTTGTAGTGGCTAATCTTTGCCTCTGTGGATATATTCTTTTTACTGTATATATCTCTCGTCATGCAGAAGGCTGACCTCATTTTCTTTATCCTCTCTGTTATTCCCTCCTTGCTCCTGTTCCTTCCTGTTATAAATTCTCCATTTACCTAAATATTCAACTGACATCTACAACTGTTGATAAGGTGAATCATTTCTCTTAACGAGCAAAGCTAGATCTTATCTCAGGATTTAAGCTGAGTGATCTGTTGGTACATTATGTCTAACATAATATGAAATTGAATTACGTTCTGCCATTGAAAAACGTTTCTGGCTTTTGAGGCGGCTTAGGACTCCGCTACTTAGAGAATGACAGAGCTGAAGCAATAATTACAGATACAAATTAAAAACAGAGAAACCGTTACACAAATCCTCCTTAGCGATTTTGTTTTCCCTTATTTTCCTACTATCGAGAGTTTGTTGAAAGAGTAAAGCACATTGGTTGATCGGGTCTGGGGTTCCGTAGTATTCCTATGGACAGATGGCTCCGCACACCTTTGCTGGGATGCGCATGCATCGGCATGCGGGAAGTAATCAGGCGCTATTTTTCCGCTAGTCTCGTCGACAAATGACGGATAACGACGCTTATTACCTTCAAGCACCTGCTGATGGCTCTCTCTCTCTCTCTCTCTCTCTCTCTCTGTTTGTCTCTACCTCGTTCCAGCTCCTTCCTCTCCTCAGTCCACTTTGTCCTCTCTCTCTCTCTCTCTCCCTCTCTCTCTCTCTCTCTGTGTGTGTGTGTGTGTGTGTGTGTGTGTGTGTGTGTGTGTGTGTGTGTGTGTGCGCTTGTATGAGAGAGAGAGAGAGAGAGAGAGAGAGAAAGAGAGAGACAGAGACAGAGAGAGAGAGAGAGAGAGAGAGAGAGAGAGAGAGAGAGAGAGAGGAAGGGAAGGAGGGAGGGAGGGAGAGGGAGAGGGGGAGAGGGAGAAGGTGTGCGTGTCGCGCGGATTACAGTTACAGAAGGCAACACGTGTCAGGTGTAACGCTCTTACTTTTTTGCAACCATTAATCCCGGAAATCTCTCCTCGTTTTCAAATGACTGATTAAAAGTAAGTTATTACGGAAACGGGACCCAATTACAGGAGCCGTAAAAACGTGAAAAGCCCTGGGTCCATATTTTACATAAATGCAAATACGCGAACGATGTCGCCTTTTTTCCCCTTCAACCTCCTGGCGCATACATTACCATAGTCTTTAGTTCCGCGTATTATGGCTGAATAATTCATTTAAATCACGTTTTTCTCGCCTTGCCACGATTTATTAAATACATCTGCAGGCGGGCCGCGCCGTTCACGGCGATACTGCACGCTTGGTTTCAGCGCCGCAGACGTAATAAATATTCAGCCTGCGAGCGAGATCGGCGTTTCGCGATAAAGCCGTTACATCATGTGCGCGCGCCGCTCCACAGGCTCGGAAAGACGTGCATCGGAGGCTGCAAGCGCTGGGCGCCTCTACAAGACGTCATGCTCTATGATCATTTCTTAAACTGAAGGATACGGGAAGATCAACTGTGTTCGAGATGGGAATCGAACCGGGTTCTCTGGTGAAGTGACTTTCACGATTTTTTTTTTTTTTTGAGGGAGGGGGTGGGGGTCATTGACGTCAAATCTGAGTAAAATCTGGAGCTTTCGACGAAATATTCCATCGTGTTCGTCAGGAACAAATGACTGTCATTACAGCTGTCGTGATGACCATTTCCGACTCACCGACGGCTTCTGATTGATCGGCACACGTCATAATTACGTCATGCTGCCAGAGACTGTGTCGATGTCTGCACTGATGGCGCCACCGCTCTCGTAGGAATGTAAACAGTTCAGCGCATTTCTCTTTGTCTTCTCAGCGTCGTGAGCTCGCGTCCATGCTTCACGAAGATAATTGACACTGTCTGGGATGAAGTTGTTCTTGTACATTCTTGCCTTTTTAATAACAGAACCCCAGTGCGTTAATGTGAGGAGACCGGAATTTAGTTTCTTGTTCTTCTTCTTCCGCACTTCTCCTGTTAGGCAGTTCCTAATTTTTCCTCGGTCTGCTAGGATCTCTTTTTCTCTTTCAGTTTAAAGTTCCTTGTCTGATATGGTTATCTTTGAGCTTCCAGCCGTTGACGACATTCATTCAGTTTTTCTTTCTTTTCATCCAGTTTCCCATTCACAATTCAGATTTTCAACGTATTTCGAATATTTTCATTTCGTATTTTATCTGTTCTTTTACATCCCGTCACTGCTCTAAGATCTCGCATTTCTACTTCTTACATTTGATTTTATTGTCCTTTACAGAATACCCAAGATTCACTTCCATGTGCGACTGCTACATAAAATTTCAGTCTTGTTTCTTTTCGTGGTTTATGCTTTAAAGTTCTGTTAATCATTCCACAGATACTTCTAAATTTGTTAGACTTAGTCTGCTTACCTTTTTCTTATTCATTCGATGTTTTGTATGCAAAATAGTTAAAATATTTTACCTGCTCTATTGCGTTTTCATCAACTACTATCTTGTTTCTCACTGAATATTTTCCACAAGAAGCAATTGACTTAGATTTACTACAAAATATTTTCACATTATATTTTTTACATATTTTATTTGGATCATAAATTCTATTTTGTAAATCGTCTACTCTTGAAAAAAATCAGTGTTTTCAGCACATATGCTTTCATCAAGCGGATAATTGCTCAAGTTCTAGATTTTTAATGTGCATTTGGAGTGCATCAAAGCAGTCGCTAACGGTCTGGATATACTGATCGATTCAATGGTCTATTACCTCATAGTCGGCACAATTTGGCAAAGTGTCATTCTTTCGAAGCTCAGCTGGCTGGTTCTTCACGCGAAGTAATGAGTGTTGTCGACAGGGGTATCCGTATTTCTAGATTCTCATAATCACTGAGGCGATGTAGTACCGTCGCACTTGTGCGACCGTATTCGTTGTGTCCTGTCTGAAAGTCCCAGTTCATACTAACACATGGAAAGTCATCGAGAAAAACAGAAGTGATATCTGACAATCCTCAAGGAAGCGTTACGTTCCCTCTGCCGTTCTTATTCTATATAAACAATTTTAGATACAATATGAGCAGCTCTCTTAGATGGTTTGAAGATGATGTCTCTTACCGTCCAGCAAAGTCATCAGAAGATCAAAACCAACTGCAAAATTACTTATACAAGATGTGTATGATGGGAAAAGTGGCAAGTGGCTCTAAACAATAAAAGGCTGGAGGTCCTCTGCATCAGTACTAAAACCAATACGTTAAGTTTCGGTTACAAGATAAACCAAAGAAATTTGAAGATTGTCTATTTGACTAATAGCCTAGGGATTACATTGACTAACAAGCTAAGTTGGAAGGGAAGGTGAACCAAAGACAACATTTTATTGGAAGAACAGTTTGTGTTATCGAAAAATAGGGGACTCTTAAATTTTTACAAATATGAAACATGCATCATTAAAACAAAGATGTGTTTTGTTGCCGCGAGATTTTTGAGAAAATTTCAATCACTTACTTTTTTTTTTTTTTTTTTTTGCGCCCACCTACATAATACGACATTTGTAACATAATAAGAGAAATGAGACCTTGGGGGGGGGGGGGGGATTTACTTTTTTGTTTAATTATGTGATACCTGAGAATTGTAATATCCGAGAGTTGTATGGTAGTGAATTACAGAGCAGTCATGTAGGTGTAGATGTAGAAGGAAGTGCTGTACCCGGTACCGTTAACCGAGGTAAATTTCACATAACAGATGTTGGGGTATTGGTTTTAAGATACCGTCACCAACTTCTAAAAGGCAGGTATTCGCTTGTTACTTATCATAAGCAGTTTTCAGACACGTTCCTCACACCCCTAAAAATACATTTACGACCACTGATTACTTATCTCAAAATATTCAGTTAGTGACATCTGCCATTTGTATAATTTTAAGATATATTATTTGAAATATTATGCTGGGTAAAATAAACTATTACATACCCCTTATGATAGGCAACTCAATTTACATCATCTGCACCAGGAGAGGATAACGTAAGTTGGGTTGCCTATGCTAAGGCGCATGAAATATTTTCCCGGCCATTTTTATTTTTCCTATCGTATATAACTTCACCATCTACCAGAGGTTAATAAAAAACTGTTTGTTTTCGACACTGTACTAATTTATGATGTTATAAAAAGATCTGCCGACCTCTAATTTAAAGACATTTTTGTTTAACACATTTTATCGATCCATCCTAGTACCAGTTTCGAACTTTTGGTCATCATCAGATCGCTGCCTTACATGGTGAATCGGATGTTGGTTAATATACTTGCTATGGTGCCCTTCTCGAAAATATATGTACTGATAAATATTCAGAAAAGAAACGAAGATAACAAATTTTGGAAATTGCATAATGGCTGTTTGGCACCAGCAGTTAGAGTGAACGTGCGTTGATAACTTTCATGGGTTGGGATTTTGAAAACACAGAGTAAAGGATGAATCACCATTATCACTGTTACAAGGAACAATTTGATTGCGCAAAAACTTCACATGTTCTACAAGTAATAATAACTTGCATAAAAATTATAAAGAAGATATAACTTGTTTGTATTAGATGCAAGAGATGGGGTGAAAGATATGAGATTAACATAGTTATGTTTTGGGCAGTAATAGATAAATAACAGACGAGCAACAGAAGATAACTGAAGATAGATATTCTTTAAAAATAACGCTTTTAGTAAAAATATCTCTCGTAGCTAACGTATATTAAAAATGTTTATGTATTAAGAACAAAATAGTTCAAATGGCTCTAAGCACGATGGAACTTAACATCTGAGGTCATCAGACCCCTAGACTTAGAACTACTTAAATCTAACGAACCTAAGGGCATCACACACATCCATGCCTGAGGCAGGATTCGAACCTGCGACCGTAGCAGCAGCGCGGTTCCGAACTGAAGAGCCTAGAACCACTCGGCCACAGCGGCCGGCTATTAATAACATGTGAGGCGTATATTTGCCTTAGCGACTGGCAGAATTTTATTTTGTGTTCTATTAGACAGTCACTTTTGGAAGAATTTTTAGGAAGGCATTGTTAACTAGTTGAGTTTGTTGAGTGCAATCCTGAGAGGTGATATGCTTTTATTTGTAAATAGTTCTATTTCAAAAATGGTTCAAATGGCTCTGAGTACTATGGGACTTAACATCTCAGGTCATGAGTCCCCTAGAACTTAAAACTACTTAAACCTAACTAACCTAAGGATATCACACACATGCATGCCCGTGGCAGGATTCGAACCTGCGACCGTAGCGATCGCGCGGTTCCAGACTGAAGCGCCTAGAACCGCTCGGCCACTAGCAGCCAGCAGTTCTATTTCGTCAAGAATATTCTTGATATGGCCCTTGTCGGCACAGTGAAGGATTAGTAGTCTGTTTTCAGTTTTCAGTGCCTCGTACTGAATGTTTCTCTTCAGCATTGTGAGTAGCTTAAATTGTTTAGCCGAATTGCAATGAGGTGCTCTTTAAATATTATCTCAAAAGATCTGTCGCATCAGTAGTTTATTTTGTAGCACAGCCATCTGATGATGAGCGGGATGGCTAAGATCAATAAAATGTGTTAAACAAAAACTAATGGAAATTAGCGATTCGTAGCTGTTTTATAACATACCTTGTATTACAACCACAATATCGACTACTGGCAAAATGCATTCTACTAATTTCTGCACCAGGATACCATTTCAAGACGATGGCCTCACATTCGAAGACTTGCAATAGCTGGCGCTGCTGCCACCAACTGCAGAAGAAACTGCGCAACTGCTGAATGTTCGCCGTGTTACGTCTTTTCCGAGAACTGCTAGGAAGGCAGCCAGCGGTGGACGGGACTAGCGTCGCGGGCCACGGTGGGACGGTTGACGCAGGTCGCCGCCGTTGATTGCCAGAAAATCGGCCGCTGATGGTGCCGGGCTAATCATGCGGGAAGAGCCGAGCGCAGGCGAGACGGGTGGATCCAGAATGTAGGGGCGGGGGAAAGGGGGGGGGGGGGGGGAGAACCTGTTCCTCGCGCTCGCGTGTCTCAGGCCGGAGCGCCGGCGGGCTGCAGTCAACACCGTCAACGCGACAGGAGAAAACCTTGACCAAACCACTGCTGCATTTACATCTCCTTTCTTCCTCTGCACGTAGAAGCGTGTGTACGCTACGCAAATCTAGCTGAAACATTCGCTATTTAACACACGGTTGGTACTGATCGTATCTTTTAATTACATTTGTGACAGCATTGCACAGAATCGCCAAAGAAACACGTATAGGCATGTGTATTGAAATACAGAGATACGTCAACAGGTATAATATGGCGGCAACGCCTGTATAAAACAAGTGTGTGACGCAGTTGTTAGGTCGGTTACCGCTGCTACAATGGCAGGTTATCAAGATTTAAGTAAGTTTGAATGTGCTGTTACAGTCGGCTCACGAGCGATGGAACACAGCAGCTCCAAGGTAGCGATGAAGTGGGCTTTTCCCGTACTAACATTTCACGAGTGTACCCTAAATATCAGGAATCCGGTAAAACATCAAATCTCCGACATATCTGTGGCCAGAAAAAGATCCTGCAAGAACTGGATCAACGATTCCGCAAATTGCTGCGAATTTCAATAGTGGGTCAGTAATAAGTATCGGCGTATGAACCATTCAACGAAACATCATCGATATGGGCTTTCGGAGCCGAAGGCCCACTCGTAAGCCCTTGATATCTGCACTACACAAATCTTTACGCCTAGCCTTGGCCCATCAACATTGACATTGCACTGTTAATGACTAGAAACATGTTGCTTGGTCGGACGAGTCTAGTTTCAAATTTTACTGAGCGGATGGATGTGTACGGGTATGGAAACAACCTCATGAATCCATGGACCCTGCATGTCAGCAGGGAACTGTTCAAGCTGGTGGAGCTTCTATAATGGTGTAGGGCGTGCCGTGCACAGTTGTAGTTATATGGGACCCCTGAAACGTCTAGATACGACTCTGACAGGTAAGCATCCTGACTGATCACTTGCATCCATTCATGTCCATTGTGCATTCCGACAGATTTGGGCAATTCCATAACGACAATGCCACACCCTACACGTCCAGAACTGCTACAGAGTGGCTCCAGGAATACTCCTCTGCGTTTAAACTCTTTCGCTGGCCACCAAACTCTCCAGACATGAACATTATTGAGCATATCTGGCGTGCCTAGCAAGGTGCTGTTCATAAGAGATTGCCATCCACTCGTACTCTTATGAATTTATGGGCAGCCCTGTTCATGTTATCAATTCCCTTCAGCACTACTTCAGACATTAGCCGAGTCCATGCTACGTCGTGCTGCGGCACTTCTGCGTGCTCGCGGAGGCCAGTTTCTTTGGCTCTTCAGTGTACCATGGCCTTTTCGTCTGTCATACTCAGATCAGCTGAGCGATAGCATTATGACTACTGCCCACCGCGAAAATAATACTGTGCAGTGTTACCGGCACGTGACGCAGTAAGGCAAGCACAGAGACTAGGGGCGCCCAAGAATTCGGTTCGCGAGCCATGCCCTGGGACGAGTGCCGTAGCATTCAGCGTCGTTCCACACACTCCCTATGAAAAAAATGGTTCAAATGGCTCTGAGCACTATGGGACTCAACTGCTGTGGTCATCAGTCCCCTAGAACTTAGAACTACTTAAACCTAACTACACATCCATGCCCGAGGCAGGATTCGAACCTGCGACCGTAGCAGTACACTCCCTATGACCGCACCACACTGTCTGAACGTGACGATCGGGAAGTGGGGTAGGCTGCAAACGCAACACATTTAAAAGTCAGTGCACTAGCACTGCATACCATTTGGTTTCATATTTCGCATTTCTCAACAACATACGTCACAAACAAAACAAATTTTCAGTATTATTTCTGGCACACTGAAGACATGATATAATTTTTATCTGGTACAAACTATCGACAAACAGATAGACACAGTTTCGCTCCAGTTGCCATGTAATCATGACTTATTCAGCTTCATAATCTAAAAAGGTTATTCACACAAACAAGTCGATGGAAATAAGGCAGCACTTCTGCAACCTCACTGTGGAGACAAGAAAGCTCTACCCATGGAAAGCAATATAGCCGTCCTCCACAGCTCTAATGCAAAATGTTTTGTCTTTAAAATGGGAATATCTTGCAGATTAGTCAGTTACATTCTGCATATACACATGGGCGCTTTCAAGGATGCTTTCACCTGAAACAGTAAACGGTCTCGAGAACAGCTCGAAAACAAATTTAAGATTGACAGTGTCATCAAAACGTTTAGGAAACGATCCTTGTAATTCTTTCAAGGCCACAATGAATTCTTCAGATCTCGCGTTTTCTTTAACGTCAGTGAGCTTAGGGAACTGGACTGCATTTATCAGAATGTGTCCCGTCTACAACTTGATTTTCTTTTTAAATGAATCCCCATAAAAACAGAAAGAAGTTGTTTCTCAGCCTGCAGTGCCTTACTGTAGACAGTGTACAGTCAAAAGTCCACTTAAAATGTAATGTCTTCAACCGATTCCAGATGCTCTAATTTTCGTTCCCAGATTCCTTCTTTCTTCAAAAATTAAACAAGAGCGAGTTTTAAATAGAAAAATTGTTCCAGGCACGCCCTTTGACTTAAGCAGCGTACTTTGCAGTAATATATAGAGTCTCACTCCATCTAAAACTGTTGCAACTGGCACTGGAATAATGCAAGCGACTTCAGAAATTTTGCTATTTATACTACCGATTTCTTCACGTGCTGAATGCCTCCAAATTCAGGACGAAGTGATTCTTGATGTACAGAACAATGAATCCCGTCAGTACATAATTCTAAGATTTTGGTCTGTCAGTGAAAATATCCGCAAATTCTGTATTTGTGGTATTGTTCTGTCTTTTCACAGACAACCAGCAGTACCCATCGCTTACGTGACTGCATAAGTACTGAGAATGCTCGTCCCTTTATTCGTTCTTTCCCATTTATTTGGTTTGTGACGATAGATCGCTAGATTTTCTCTTTTTTTGCAAAGAGCCATTGGCCCTTTGAACATACTTCATGCCACTAACAAACACCGGGAGTAAACAGCGCTGATGCCACGATTCAGCTGAAACGAAGACAGTTGTGCCTACCAAAAGATGCTGCACCGAGTACTTCTCGCAAGGAACAAGCAAAACCGATGCAGGCCGTCTCTTGGCCCACTCGCGGTCCGAACACGCGGTCCACATGAAATTTTGCACGCTGTGGCTGGCACTGCTATAAACAGTGCAAAGAGGAATTATTTTAAACACGAAACATGCCACTGATTTGGCCGACTTTCACAAAGGGCAGATATAGAGGGCGCATATAGAAAACAGCGAAGCTGGTTAGCTCTTCACGTGTTAATTTCTATCGGAGGTAAAACCATGGCAGTGATACCACAAGTAGGCGACAGTGTTTTGGACGTTCACGACTCGTCACAAAACGAGGAGTTAGCAGGCTTTCCCTCTCTGGGAATTAGGATACGCGCCGATCTGTGGGCAGATATGACGACAGTGCACAGTGGTGGAGCAGGCACAGGTGAACAAGGCACACACTTCAGCTGACAATGGTGAACATGGGACTGCGCTGTAGATGACCCGTGTTTCCGTGTTGACCTGACACTATCGTCAACTTTGAGTGCAGCGGGCTCATACCCCCCGAGACTGAGCCGTGGATTAGTGGAATTGTGTCACCTTGTAGAATGAATCACGTTTCTTGCAAAACCACGTGACGGACGAGTCAGAATACATCGTCACCGAGGAGAATGGCTGTGGACTATTCCCCGACGGTGATTGTAACTTCTAACTAGATAACTACTCATTTCATTCAGCCGGAAGAGTTTTACATTGGTTTAGGAGCTTGACAGTGAATTCACACTGATGTCTTGGCCACCAATTCGCGTTATGTGGACTACGGAACTCATCTCGGATGCTAAGGGTGCCAGCTCCGCGCCGACAAAGCTCGAGTTACGGGAATCACGTGACCTCTGCGTAAACATCCGATAATACGTACCTCCGGAAACCCGCCAAGGACTTTTCGCATTCATACACATCGAATCACTGCTGTATAACGCCCCAAATCTGGACAAGCTGCCTATTAAGTAAGTTCTTGTAAAACACACATCAAAAAAAGTTTTGGGTCACCCGGTTCCCAGAACTCCTGAAGATAGACGTTGACTGTGGATATTGTATCGCAGACACAGTCCCTTTGAGTGTCCAGAGATGTCACTAAACCCACCCATAGATATAAACAACCATGCATGAGTAGCGCCTATTAGACGGAGGTGGTCTGACAGCCGATCAGTTCCACTCATTCCACCAAGAAGGAGGTACACGGCTCGTGTTGTCTGTAGCTCAAGCATGACTATACGGTCAATACCCTGGTTCGATCGCGTCCGCATTCTTATTTTGTGCCAGGAAGGACTCTCAACAAGGGAAGTGTACAGGCGTCTCGGAATCGCCGTAAGCGATGTTGTTCGGACATGGAGGAGATACAGAGAGACAGGAACTGTCGATGACATGCCCCGCTCATGCCTCCCAAGGGCTACTACTGCCGTGGATCACCGCTACCTATGGATTATGGCTCGGAGGAAACCTGACAGCAAAGCCACAATGTTGAATAATGCTTTTCGTGCAGCCACAGGACGTCGTGTTACGACTCAAACTGTGCGTAATAGGTTGCATGATGCACAACTTCACTCCCAACGTCCATGGCGAGGTCCATCTTTGCAACCACGACACAATGCAGCGCGTTACAGATGGGCCCAACAACATGCCGAATGGACAGTTCAGGATTGGCATCACGTTCGCTTCACCGATGAGTGACGCATATGCCTTCAACCAGACAATCGTTGGAGACGTGTCTGGAGGTAACCCGGTCAGGCTGAACGTCTGAGACACACTGTCCAGCGAGTGCAACAAGTTGGAAGTTCCCTGCTGTTTTTGGGTGGCATTATATGGGGCCGACTTACGCCGCTGGTGGTCGTCGAAGAAGCCAAAACGGCTGTACGATGCGTGAATGCCATCCTCCGACCGACAGTGCAACCATATCGGCGGCATATTGGCGAGGCATTTGTCGTCATGTACGACAGTTCGCGCCCCCATCGTGCACATCTTGTGAATAACTTCCGTCAGGATAACAACATCGCTGGACTAGAGTGGCCATCATGTTCTCCAGACATAAACTCTATCGAAGTGCCTGAAAAGGACTGTTCATGGACTACGTGACCTATCAATCTACGTCGAATTGCCGTTGAGGAGTGGAACAATCTGGACCAACAGTGCCTTGATGAACTTGTGGATAGCATGTCACGACGAACACAGGCATGCATCAATGCAAGAGGACATGCTACTGGATGTCAAAGGTACCGGTGTGTACAGCAATCTGGACCACTACCTCTAAAGATCTCGTTGTATTGTGGTACAACATGCAATATGTGGTTTTCATGAGCAATAAAAAGGGCGAAAGTGATGTTTATGTTGATCTCTATTCCAATTTTCTCTACAGGTTCCGGAACTCTCGGAACCGAGGTGATGCAAATTTTTTTTTATGAGTGTATTTTGGCTCTTCAGCGTACATGCTTTCTCGGTAGAATATTGGGTCTCTTGTCAAAGTCGTTAATATATGTTATTGCAGCGGCGGTCACCTTTCACGTAGCCAATTCGATTTCTATCAAAACTAGACATGATTGTCTTATTGGGATTGCTGCGATCGTTCTTTGAATAAAAACATGGCATTTCGGTCTTTGATCGCTATTTTTTATTTTCAATAACTGGTTTCAGGCTAGCTGCCCATCTTCAGGTCATATATTTCAGTTACAGAGTAACCTGTCAGTACAGAACTATTGGTTTGCTGTCTCAACTGAAGTAATTTTTAAAATTAAATCAATAGTTCTGTAAAATTAGAAATTCCTTTAGTCATGACAGCGAACCAATAGTTCTGTACTGACAGGTTACTCTGTAACTGCAATATATGATTTGAAGATGGGCAGCTGGCCTGAAACCGGCTATTGAAAATAAAACAATAGCGATCAAAGACTGAAATGCCATATTTTTAATTCCATTTCTTACGTTGGAAGAAATTTTCGCCACCAATATATAACCATCTCCATCATCATGGAGAGATGGTGGCGTAAAGCTTCTGATCATCAGAGCTCGCTACGATATCCTAAATCAATCCCTAAACATTTTTACATTATCTGATGGTCACCGTCCATCGCATGTGGTCGTCAATCTGACACCAGTTTCAACACGGAGATCTTCATTCTACTCAACAATTATAGCACCAAAACAGTAGCAGCACTCATCACAGGCATCCATACGATACATTTCTGTGTTTAGTATTTCATAACGGGTCGGAAATAGCAACGACGAAATACATTCACTAACGACTAACGTACGGTAACATAGTAGGATTTCGCCTTGGTTCGCAACGGCTACTACTTCAAAAATTATGTTTTGTAGTCCACTGTAACATGCTGCTAAAATGACCTGTTTCGTACCCTTACAATCCCGATTTGTCTAGTGACTTAAGACTGTAGAGTAGCATAAATTAATTAGCTGGCCTCTATTCGTTGCCGCCGGCCGCGGTGGTCTCGCGGTTCTAGGCGCGCAGTCCGGAACCGTGCGACTGCTACGGTCGCAGGTTCGAATCCTGCCTCGGGCATGGATGTGTGTGATGTCCTTAGGTTAGTTAGGTTTAAGTAGTTCTAGGGGACTAATGACCACAGCAGTTGAGTCCCATAGTGCTCAGAGCCATTTGAACCATCTATTCGTTGCCTGACCTTGTAAATCCAAACATACGTAACTTGGCATAGTCTAGGTCTACAAGGAGCTTTATTTATTACTTCTTCACAAATAACAGTCCTTTCATCTGAAAGAGCAATGCAGCACACTACCGCCGGCCGGAGTGGCCGAGCGGTTCTAGGCGCTACAGTCTGGAACTGCGCGACCCCTACGGCCGCAGGTTCGAATCCTGGCCTCGGGCATGGATGTGTGTGATGTCCTTAGGTTAGTTAGGTTTAAGTGGTTCTTAGTTCTACGGGACTGATGACCTCAGCAGTTAAGTCCCATAGTGCTCAGAGCCAAGCCAGCACACTACCGCACCGTATAATAATTGTACTGTGTCCTGCTTCGCTTTAAAAAAGCGTTATTTATGTAATACAGATTCCTCAAAAAGACCTCTATGTGTGTATGTGAAACGGTCATAAGAGTTCATTCATGGATACAGTAATTGGCTGGCTCGGTTGGCAGATAGCGTACTTGGAAACTGCAATCTGCTGAGGAGACAAAGTGCTTCTTGAACATTACTTCAAGTTAGTCTCGAATTCTACTTTAGTGTTTGGATACCATGTCACATCAGGCTTCCAGCACGGGTAGTAAAGAGAAACATGAGTGACACTGTTTTGTTCAAGAGAAAGTGTCAGAGAACTACTGTAAAGTACGAACTGCCGGACAAGAGATCTGATATGTTCTGAAATCCTGCGTAGAAAGTAGAAAGAACATATTTTCAGCGAATAACCTAGAAATTTGCTGAAGTGTTCTACACCACTCCAGTGGGTTCGTAAAAAAAGAGATTTCTGTAGCGTTACTCAAATTATGGGAAGTCTTGAATTCAAGGAGCTGTTTACGTGCAGCCGGCAGTAGTATAAAGGAAGACTGTCAAGTGATCACGGCTTCACAATTTTTACGAAATCAGTATCTTGGAAGTCGAGCAAAGGAAGCTCCAATAGCTTTTTTTTAAACAGAGTGTTACTTTTCTGTGCCACGGAAAACGTTTATAACAATGTGAACCATAAATTTGGAAGAGATTATTACTATTCCACTCGCCATCTGTGAATGCAGCTGGTAGAAACACTTCTCTATTGCTGAACAAAAAGTTCACTGAGAGGTTCCATGCCCTCTTTTGCATGTCGCCTCTCATTTTCGTCGTCTTTTAATGTTTTATGCCATTTCACGGTGGTAACAGGTTGAATAAGGTTATTATAATGAGAGTATTTGTACTGAGAGCTCAGAATACTTTTCACTTGATTCCTATGCATGTTGGGTTACTTACCCGGGTGGCCTGTGTGAGGCGAGCAATGGAGGATGCAGCACCTGCATTTCCGGTTGGGCACTGCACTTCTGCGAATACTGAGAGGGTCATACATCAATGCGCTTAATCACCTGGCGGAACGACTGACGTCGGCCGAGTTTCACCTATTGCGTGCAGGGCAAAACGACCTGCGAGACGCCTGAGTGTCGGCGCAGTTTGTGTGTGTTCCGTTCCAGCGCGTCCGGGATGAAAACTGCTGGCACCGACTGACTGCATTGTCCTCATGGTTCTGAGAGTACTTGTGGACCGTGCCCTGCTGGGCGTGACTGTCTGGCACCGGATGGCTGGTGGTCTAGGCATGTTGTTTTCGTAGCTGGTCAAACGGCAAGTTGAGTGCCCTCAGCTGAATAGCAGATGCAGGATTGGTCAACTTAAACTGAGGCTAGTTGACGTCATAAAGCCATACTCGAAATAGGAGGGAACGGTTGCTACTGGCGCGAATCATTTTCTGAGAAGTATGGGGGAATTTTGGAATCAGCACTGAAGGCTGATTCGCGGTTTTCGAGGATAGTAGGGAGTTGAGCAGTGTTGGCTTCGCTGTTGCATTGCCCGGGTGCAGGGGATTCGGGACCTGATCTTAATCAAAGTCGTACGGTTCTGCATCTTGGTCTCACTTTCTCGGCAAAACTTAGAATTCTTCGACATCCTTCGAGGCCAGGGGTTGAAACAGAGTTTCTGCACAGCATAAGTCGGCGCCTACATCATCAGAACGGTGCCTACCGACTGCCTGCTACAAATTTCAGGATTTGTGAAGTATTTTGCGGCTACGGCATTGTTGGACCTATCAATTTTACACTGAAGTTCTCAACAGCACGCGCGCTTGCTTTGCTGCGAGTCCACCTTGTTTCTTTCTTCGTGTGATTCCATTTGAGCTCTCACTACTAATTGTGATGCTGCGATATAGTCGAGCGAGTTATATTTGATTTATTAGGACCTACATTCATTATCGTCAGTCTATTGCATCACAGAAAGTAGGAGCCCCTTGTTCCCGAGCCAACTCTTATTCTCATAATACTTCAGTATACCCTATCCTTTAACCTACTGTTTGTGTCGATAATCATGTGGCTTTATGTTCTGATGTGCAATAAATCTCATTGTTATATTTAATCCCCATATCATTTCGTAGATATATGAAGAATCCCATTTCCTGTTGTTTATTATGATAAATTTCTCTTTTTTTCTCTGGGGAGATTAGGATTATTATTAAATTATTGTGAGTGTGCACTTCTTATTTTACCAACTAGCAGGGTCCACCATCATTTCCTTTCGTTATCGTTGTGCGCATTATTAATTTTGTGGTAGGTTAGGAAGGGGTCGAGTGCGTGTCTGGTTCTCATGCAAAATTCATCAGAATTAAAGAGGTACAAACTCTTCTCCACCCAGCACCTCGCACGCCCTACCATAAACCATGAACCATGCGGTATTTGTGAAATGCAGATGTGGTGAGATCAGCTTGTGTCCTGCCGTAGCGACAAAGGTATCGCAATAGGGATGAATTAAACAGGCTAGAAGCTACTGCTATTGTAAAACATTAATTTCTGTAATATCAACTAAAACTATAAGTTCATATCTGGGGAGTTTGGTGGCCAGCGGAAGTGTTTAAACTCAGAAGAGTGTTCCTGGAGCCACTCTAGAAATTTCGGACGCGTGGGGTGTCGCATTGTCCTTGTGGAGGTTCCCAAGTGCATCAGAAAGCACAATGGTCATGAATGGAAGCAAGTGATCACTCAGGATGCTTACGTACGTTTCACCTGTCACAGTCGTATCTAAACGTATCACAGGTCCCATATCATACCAACTGCGCACGCCCTACACCATTACAAGAGCCTTCATCAGCTTGAACAGTTCCCTGCTGACGTGCAGGATCCATGGATTCATGAGATTGTCTCCATACCGGTACACGTCCATCCGCTCGATACAATTTGGAGCGAGACTTGTCCGACTAGGAAACATGTTTCCAGTCACCATTAGTGCAATGTCGGTGTTGATGGGCCAAGACGAGGCGTAAAGCTTTGTGTCGTGCAGTAATCAAGGGTACACGAGTGGACCCTCGGCTCCGAAAGCCTATATCGATGATGTTTCGTTGAATGGTTCGCACGCTGACACTAGTTGATGGCCCCAGCAATGAAATCCGCAGCAATTTGCCGCAGGGTTGAACTTCTGTCACGTTGAATGATTCTCTTCAGTTATCGTTGGCCCCGTTCGTGCAGGATCTTTTTCCGGGCCCAGCGATATCGGAGATTTGATGATTTACCGGATTCCTGATATTTAGGGTACACTCGTGAAATGTCCGTACCGAAAAATTCCGATTTTATCCTATCTCGGAGATGCTGCGTTCCATCGCTCGTGCGCCGACTATAGCACCACACTCAAACTCCTTTAAATCTTGATAACCTACCACTGCAGCAGCAGTAACCAACCTAAAACGGTGCCAGACACTTGTTGTCTTATATAGGCGTTGCCGACGGCAGGGCAGTATTCTGCCTTGTTTATATATCTCCGTATTTGAAAACGCATGGCTATACCAGTTCCTATGGCGCTTCAGTGTGTTTGAACGTGCTCATTTTATTCGTTCCTTGACCTTCCGCTACAATTCCCCTCCCCCCTCCTCCTCATCCCCCTCCCCCCCCTGTTCCTCCTCCTCCCCAACGAGCGAGGTGGCGCAGTGGTTAGCACACTGGACTCGCATTCGGGAGGACGACGGTTCAATCCCGTCTCCGGCCATCCTGATTTAGGTTTTCCGTGATTTCCCTAAATCGCTTCAGGCAAATGCCGGGATGGTTCCTTTGAAAGGGCACGGCCGATTTCCTTCCCCATCCTTCCCTCACCCGAGCTTGAGCTCCGTCTCTAATGACCTCGTTGTCGACGGGACGTTAAACACTAATCTCCTTCTCTCCTCCTCCCCCTCCCCCCGCCGCCCCAGTCTCTCTCTCTCTCTCTCTCTCTCTCTCTCTCTCTCTCTCTCTCTCTCTCTGTCCGCTACCAAACTGACGATTCCTCGACGCCTTCTTTTACTAAATTTTTGTGATTTTTTTTTTCACACTGTTTGGTTCAATACCTGCTCAACTGACATTCTGATCTTCAGCATTGCCCTGTAGTACCACATATCCTGTCTGAACTGTTTACCGTCTACGTTTCACTTGCGTACAAGTACCTTTAGAAACTACTTCCTAACCCTTACATTTATATTTGATATTAACAGTTTTTTGAGAAATAATGGAATCTCGAAAACTCGTAGTGGAAATAAATACAAAGGGATGTTGAAAACTAATGACTGAGCCTTTTACAAATTTTTACAATTTTGTGTTTTGAAGAGCGTGCCGCAGCGCGTAGTGTGAAGCAGTCGCCCTCCGTTTCTGGCGGTGGCGCCGCTCTGGCAATCGCAACTTTGGTGTATCTCTCTGGTGGCAAAGGGCAAAGGTAGGCTGCTCACGTGCATTTAAGGGGCGCTATGAGCTCGCTAGGTGCCGAGTCTGGCCAGTTGGTCATCCGGGTCAGTGTGGGGAAGTCAGTGTCTGTCGTCCGGAGTGCTAGTATGCATGAGGCCGCCAGTCTGCTCGAGTTTGTGCAGGCAATGGTCATTGGCGGTTGGATCGATCGGTTGGTCGGTCGCGCACTGGGACACAAGATGACTTGTCCGTCTTGTACGTCGGCGCATGTGAGGTCGCCAAGTGAGTCCAGTGGGCCGCGCCGTATAGCGAGTGGTAGTGGCTTCGCGGCCGACACAAGAGCAACAGAAGTCAACCCACGACATCGGTGTGGCCGGTACGAGCTGCGACGCCGTGAGACGGGAGATCGGCGCGCCTTCCTGCGTCAGTTGAAGCGGCTGGCAGCGGACTGTTCGGGAGAGCGTTTTGGGGGTGCTGCGCCATGTCTTCGCCAGACATCGCAGTTTATTAGAAGTTAAGTGATTTGTGATTGTTTCATTTACTTGTTAAATTCTACTTTCTTTTTTTTCCCAGCTTGTTCGTCTGTCTCCCGTCCGTATTTGTTAGGCAGTTAGTGTCTGTCTGTCAGTCGGTCTACCGTACGTTAATAGCTGCCTCTGTCATGTTTGTCGATTCGGTGTTAACGAATTTATTGCTTAAGGTGTAAAGGCTGAATTCCTGAAATATGTTTTTATCTTGCCTATCATCTTAAGAGGCGGTATATGTGTAATATAGAGCATGTTTGTACATTTTATGCAAGACTGCATTTCATGGGTTTTTATTTAAATGGTCATTTTGGTATACAAAGTTGGCACCCTTCCACCGTAAGAGTTTTCTTTTAAAAACAAGTTGCCCTTCCGGTGGCAAGTAATTTTTTTTAATGTGAGTGTTTTGTAACATTTCCATCCCTCCTATGGGGTGCTTGGTTTATGTTCTTGTGTGAGTTGGAAAATGTTTTAGTATAAAGTAATCTGGTGTGTTGCAGATTTGTACCAGTGTAGTCTTTCAGAGGTTGTTGTGAGCGGTCGTGACTACGGCCGTGTTAAAAGGAAGCAGCAAGGTTCTCAGCCCGAAAGCTCATACTGTCAAAAAAAAATTGTTATTTCTGCTTGTGAATAATTTGTAACTTGATATTTAGAGGGTGCTTTCTGATTATAATTTTTAAATCTATTTTTTTTTAAGAAAGGGGTTTTAGGAATAACATTTCCATTTGTTGAAAGAAATTTATTTTCATTAGTTACTCACTGGAAACTATTTCCTTGCTCACATAGTGTGTGATTAAATGAGTTAATGTTCTTGATAAATAGCTAGTAAATAAGATAAATTCTTTAAGAAAAGATTTTGAAAGTAAATTCACGGTTCAATGACTCCTAATTTTTTATATGAAAGCTCTTAAAGCTTTTTAAATAATATAAATTTTATTAACATTCTATATCTATATTCTTCATGCATACATATTTATTGCTCAACATATTCACCTTTGCGAAGGAGACTTTTCTTCCAACGAGAGACCAATTTGTTAATATCGTCACTGTAGAAACATTGTCTTTGTTGACGGAGCCACCACCTCACCTCCGCTTGCAACGCTTTATGGCGATCAAAATGAAGTCCTCGAATGTGTTCTTTGTATGAAGGATGATCGAGGGCAGCTAACCCAGCGGACTGTTGCAAATGTCACAGCGTTCGTGTGGGGTTGGACATTGTCATGCTGAAGGAGATGGTGCCTCCAGTGCGGACGGACTCTTAGAGTTCGATACTCGATTACAGCACGCCGTTTCCCACACGCCTTCTTACACGCTACCCTGCAGCGGCAGAAGGCTGCAAATATGTAGATACGTACAATAAAGATACAGTATAGTAGTAACATTTGTTTTATTTAAAAAGAGTTTTCACATAAAAAATTCGGAGGTATGTTTTTTCAGCACTTCCCAGTAAATTGTGACTGGTAACGGTAGACTTGTAGTTTCAGCGGTCACAGTAGAGCCTGATCTAAGAATTTTGTAATTAAATTTTCCGTAATTGTATCTTGTACCACTTGGGCTAGGGATGCAGGTCGCAATGTAGTCAGGGTGTTGGCCGCAGAAGTGCCATCTCTCTCAGCACAGCGCAGCCAGCTCCTGAGACGATAGCTGAGAAGCGGCACTCTCTTGGCGATGCTGAGGAGAGCACCGCGCCGGTGGGGGAGGCGGGCACAGGTAGGCAGCGATTAGCCAATTAGGCGGCGCCGTGGCGCCTACCTGTCACCGTGGCGCCGCCGCCCGTCCACGGATCCACCCCTCACCCTGCAGGCTGTTCCTTTACCATCCAAAAACACTTTTCGCTGTTCTGTATTAACGCATTTACTAAATTATCAGTGGACTCACCAATGTTTCGCAATTGTTAAATGTGTGTGGGAACTAGATATACATCCGAAACACCTCCCCCTTCTCTCTGTCCGACTTATCCTCCCCCTCTCTTTATAAGCCCCCAACAGACTAGGTGTAGCAAGGACATAATACGTTTGGAGCTGGCCCCCACGTACTGATCGTTAACAGTGGGCGTCATTCGGAGCAATTCGTGTCGACTGTTATCCGTTTCAAATTGCTGCGACTCTCAGCAACCCCAAAAGTTGTGATGCTGCAATTCCCTGCAGAAGTTTTGTGGTGTTCTACGAGTGAGGGAATCATTAATCTGTTAATTAACATTAATTAAACTTACATTTAAATGCATAACGCAATATGAGACAAGGCAACAAATGATCACTAAATGCGCATTTGAAGAACACCATTTGTATAATGTGTATTCACGAAACCATGTCAGTTCCGTTTGTAACTTACACACAGCAGCTGGTCGGTACGACACGAGCACGCCGGTGAGGTGCCAGTACCGGCAGACAAACGATAAAACGTCATGCCTCCCACGTCCTCTAAACCCACAGTGGCCGCGATACTTAGTCCTCTGCTCTTGAAGTAAGCGGAAAACAACTCACAGTCGAATTCATCAACATCAACTGTAGGGAAATACATCTTACAAAATTACTCTCTCTGTGCGTATTTTTGTTTGCTGCTGATCATTAAAACCACACTCTTTAAGAAGCTCTCAACATTACTTTGGATTCTACTTGTAGTTGCTAGACGAATATTATACATTGTCCAGTGAAATTAATGTGGCTTCCGGTCAAAAGTTTGAGTAATCACCTTCTGCAGTGGGACACGTGCAGGAAGAGAGTCATTGAGGATCTGGATGGTGCGGACAGGGATACGGAGCCATCCCGACTCCTGTGCCGTGGCCATCGCTGCAGGTTCCTCGGTTTAGGATGTATGTCGCGCACAGTCCAGTCGTAATACTTCACATACACTCCTGGAAATGGAAAAAAGAACACATTGACACCGGTATGTCAGACCCACCATACTTGCTCCGGACACTGCGAGAGGGCTCTACAAGCAATGATCACACGCACGGCACAGCGGACACACCAGGAACCGCGGTGTTGGCCGTCGAATGGCACTAGCTGCTCAGCATTTGTGCACCGCCGCCGTCAGTGTCAGCCAGTTTGCCGTGGCATACGGAGCTCCATCGCAGTCTTTAACACTGGTAGCATGCCGCGACAGCGTGGACGTGAACCGTATGTGCAGTTGACGGACTTTGAGCGAGGGCGTATAGTGGGCATGCGGGAGGCCGGGTGCACGTACCGCCGAATTGCTCAACACGTGGGGCGTGAGGTCTCCACAGTACATCGATGTTGTCGCCAGTGGTCGGCGGAAGGTGCACGTGACCGTCGACCTGCGACCGGACCGCAGCGACGCACGAATGCACGCCAAGACCGTAGGATCCTACGCAGTTCCGTAGAGGACCGCACCGCCACTTCCCAGCAAATTAGGGACACTGTTGCTCCTGGGGTATCGGCGAGGACCATTCGCAACCGTCTCCATGAAGCTGGGCTACGGTCCCGCACACCGTTAGGCCGTCTTCCGCTCACGCCCCAACATCGTGCAGCCCGCCTCCAGTGGTGTCACGACAGGCGTGAATGGAGGGACGAATGGAGACGTGTCGTCTTCAGCGATGAGAGTCGCTTCTGCCTTGGTGCCAATGATGGTCGTATGCGTGTTTGGCGCCGTGCAGGTGAGCGCCACAATCAGGACTGCATACGACCGAGGCACACAGGGCCAACACCCGGCATCATGGTGTGGGGAGCTATCTCCTACACTGGCCGTACACCTCTGGTGATCGTCGAGGGGACACTGAATAGTGCACGGTACATCCAAACCGTCATCGAACCCATCGTTCTACCATTCCTCGACCGGCAAGGGAACTTGCTGTTCCAACAGGACAATGCACGTCCGCATGTATCCCGTGCCACCCAACGTGCTCTAGAAGGTGTAAGTCAACTACCCTGGCCAGCAAGATCTCCGGATCTGTCCCCCATTGAGCATGTTTGGGACTGGATGAAGCGTCGTCTCAAGTGGTCTGCACGTCCAGCACGAACGCTGGTCCAACTGAGGCACCAGGTGGAAATGGCATGGCAAGCCGTTCCACAGGACTACATCCAGCATCTCTACGATCGTCTCCATGGGAGAATAGCAGCCTGCATTGCTGTGAAAGGTGGATATACACTGTACTAGTGCCGACATTGTGCATGCTCTGTTGCCTGTGTCTATGTGCGTGTGGTTCTGTCAGTGTGATCATGTGATGTATCTGACCCCAGGAATGTGTCAATAAAGTTTCCCCTTCCTGGGACAATGAATTCACGGTGTTCTTATTTCAATTTCCAGGAGTGTATTTTCGATTGGGCTTAAACCCGACGAGTTTGGTAGCCAGGGGAGTACGATAAAGTCATCCCAGTGCTCTTCGATCCATGCACGTACACTACGAGCTGCGTGACACATTGAATATTCCTGCCGGTAGATACCATCCTGCCAAGGAAAACCAAACTGCACGTAGGGCTTGACATGGTCCCCAAGGATAGACGCATACTTGTATTTATTCATTGTGCCTTCCACAATGATAAGATCACTCAGTGAATGCCACGAAAACATTCCTGAGACCATAATGCACGCAGAGAGTTTTCTTTCAGATATTTCGCGCCTTACACGCCAAAGGCCATCTGTCCCACGAGGCATAAAATGTGACTCATCAGAAATGGCCACCTAATGCCAGTAGCGAATGTCCAGCTGCGGTACCTTCCTCGCCGATGAACAGCAGTCAGTATGGTTGAATGAACCAGGCACATATTGCGGTGACCCTACGCAGCAAAGTTCGCTGAACCGTCGTTGAGAACACACGGTTAGTAGCCTCTTTGTTCATCCGGGTGGTCAGTTACGCAACAGTTGTACGACTAATCGCCTGGACACATCTCCGTAGCTGGGGTTCAGCCCTGTCAGGTATGGCCCGTGGTGCAGCACAGTTGCCAGTTTTGTACAACGCGCGGTATTCTTTAGCCACGGCGGCACGCGGAGAGTTTACAAACGCAGCCAGTGTTCGTGCCGCTTCGGACGTCAGATAAATCGCTCCGTTCGCACATTCCAATAACGACGCTAGTGTTTTCCGTGTCCCCCCTTCACTGCTAGTGTTGCCACTTGCCGCCTCTGGTTATTGCACGCTGACGTCGAACACATGCGGTGGCCACATTAATGTGACTGGAAGGGGTTGTAATGGTACTTGAATTACACAACCATTACGGCACCTCACCTCAACCTCTCGATACCAGCAATATTCTACTGTGTTTCTGTAAAATAGTTAACATATTTCTGTTACAACATTCAGATTTGATTTCATTAATGTAGAGGTACTTCGATACATCTATATGTATATATTGCAATGATATTATTCTTATGTGTATTCTTTCTTTTGTCACTCTGATCTTTGACGTACTTGTAACTCTGATTTTTGGGCGCGTAACAGGTTATTAGAGAGTCAAGCTTTGGTTGTCATGTTATAAAGACGCAAATTGTGGTCAGTTTATGAAATGTGAACTTTAACACTGAGGAAGATGTTTTCAAGTATGTTTTGTATAGTGAAGTGGTTTTGGAACGAGTTGCGTGATGTTGCAACAAAAGTAATAAAAAAGAAGTGTAACTTAAATTCGGAATGCTGATTACTTTTTTACATCACCATTGTCCTAACTTGCAAAGATTTAATCTTCAAGAATGGTTTGTGAGGCGCATCTGTAAAACTTTTGAATATCCCGGAATAACACCTAGGTCTCTTTGCATCCGAGCTTGGAATCATCACTACCTAGATTTTCGAAGATTGAGCCATAAGTTCACAACGAGTCCAGCGTCGGAAACACGAAAAGATGAGTGCCTAGTTTATTCATTATTTCAATGAATGACCTTATTAACTGTGCTCTAATGACACCTGCCACATAATATAACTTTGTTGTTGCCCGAAAATGCAATATTTAGCAGCATGAGCAATACTACAATCATTATTGTGGTACGGTTGTTAGAGGGCGATATCGGCCGAGAACTGTGTGACCATTGCGATTGTTTGACTCGGGACGCATGCAGCCCGATGGCAACCGTTTGACGACCACTGCTCTATGGCATTCAAATCAGTAGATCTCATACATGCGACGGGTTATTTTTCCTACCATAAATTAACAGGAAAAAAAAGAATTAGAGTGCAAGTCGATGTGAGATATGCTTTCACTGGACCGGCCAGATAGTTTCCTTTCTCACACTGGAAGACGGCGTGGGGTGGGACATCACTCTCCAAACGAGCGGCCGCTTGGCACAGTACGACTCGTGGAGTGATCTACAGGCGAAAACGAGCGCAGCGGCGTAGTGTCTCGGCTGCCCGCTTTTACTCGGCTCACGATTCGGTCGCGGAGGGTGTCTTAATTCAAGGCGGCGGCGGGCCAAACGGCGCCTAATGGGAGGTTGGCGGCCGTAGCTCAGCGCAGCGCGTTCCCACGGGGCCCCGTGGCCACTTCGCCAGCCCTGCTCCGCGCACGCCCGGGACACGACGCGGCCGTGCCGAATCCTCTAGTCACGAGCTCCCCCGCTAACAGCTGCCGCCCAAAGTGGAAGGCGAAGGCGCCGGCGCGGCTCCGACACCACGCCGAACAGGAATTTCCCACAAGGAAGCTGAATGTGCTGCTATAAATCTACCGACGCACCTCGGGCTAATGGTATAACTGTAGTGTTAGCGCCAAGTATTGCGACCGTGACAACACCTACAATCTATATTACCCAACCACGTTATTACACTGAGGCGACAAAAGTCATGGGATACCTCCTAACATAGTGTCGGAACTCTTTTTCCCGGCGCAGTGCAGCAATTCGACGAGGTACAGACTCAACAAGTCTTTGGAAGCCCCTACAGAAACAGTGAGCCGTGCTGCCTCCATAACCGTTCATAATTGACAAAGTGTTACCGGTAGCAGATTTTGGGCACGAATTCATCTTTCAAATTTGTCCCATAAATCTTCAGTGGGATTCATGTCGGGCGATTTGTGGGGCCAAACCATTTTCTAGAATTGTCCATAATGTTTGAGAGGTGGCATGAGCCCCCTCTCATATTTCTATCTTACTCTGAGTAATTCGATTTTCCTCTCTGATTGCATGCGGTGAAAAGTTGCTTCCTTCACACGCGGACTTCCCAAGCCGCGTCTCTCGTCACCCGGGTGGTCCGGTGACAGGCGAGTTCTGCTGAGCTTGAAAGGGTTAAGCCGACGGGTGTGAGGGAGTCGAGTGGATGCTTTCCAGAAGCCGAGATTGTCATAAGAGCGGGAGCGACACGCCCAGATGCGCCGGAAGGGGCGGCTGGGCTAGAGATTCCGTTACTTTGCAGAAACTTAGTAAAAACCGTTTCTGGCGGGCTAGCAGCGAGACGTGGGAATGACTTGTGTTCCCAAGCAGTCTTGGCGGGCAAATTCCTGAGTTTTCTGCAAAATCGTAACTGTGATTGGCTTGCTCAGGGGATAGCTCAAGGACGTAGTAAAATTGGCGCAGAAATTGGCTCTAAGAATCTCCATTGGTGGAATGGTAGTGATCCGGCAATAGTGTGGAATTTTCCACCGGTTTTCGAGTTTCTGATTGGAACGTTTAACCACGGCCACTGTCGTGGGGGCGGGAATGTTCTGTGTTCGGCCTGTACGTGTGCTCTTGAGAGAGTCGCCTCTCGTCTTTCTCTCAGAGTAGGTTAAAAGACTGAGCTCTCGCTGCTCTGGACAGCCTGCCTACTGTTGGCTGTCTAATATACTTTCATTTAATTGTAACTGTTTGACGAAGTTGCTGAAGTTTCGACTTAAACGTAACTTTCCGAGTACAGTTGGCAATTGAGCGTTCTGCGTACAAGCGACCTATACTGTCCGTCTTGAGCAGTTTTGGCTAAATTTGACTGTATCGGAGTTACTGTGTGACTTCGCTTGTTAAAATCACTCACTGTACCGTCAGTGATTGTGTAGCGAGCCTTCTTCGTCTCCCTCAGAGGCGCATTTCTGTTGCTAGGAAGTCTTTAGCCTGGAACAACCAGACCAGGATAATTTGTTTCCGGCTATACTCGCGACATTATCATCACCACGACGGGACATCGAAGCAACCAGCCATCGCCTCCGGTATGCCAGATCGTGTCCTTGCAGTTAAGAAGAGAGCTTGGTAATGCATGTCCGCAGCACCGGCAGATTAGTGCATTTTACTAGGTGATAATCAGAGCTCAGCAGAGCGCGCCTGTTCGTCTTTTCTAACTTTGTTCTGTCTTGGGTGTTCATTATCTGAGTTCTCCTTACTTTAGCAGCAATTAAAGTTGGGTTGGCTGGGTGTTTCTCTTAAGATTTGAGTTGCAAGGAATTGATTTCACATACCACTTGATCATAAATGTCACAATCTAGTTTATGGACAACTTCACCTTCACAGCATTTATTTGAGTATACAATTTGATGTATTGTAAATGTTTCATGTGTTTTGTTTATTATTTTGAGTTTAGTCATAATAAATCAAATTGTTATTTTGTACAGAACTTTCATTCTGTTAATCGGTAGAGCAACCCTTTCATTTCTAACTACGTTAATGAAACTTTCCTTTACCTAAGTAATTTCTATCCAATTAGATTATTGCAGGTGCCAAACTCTTTTCTACTTCACTTGTAGGGTCTATTACAGTCAGTTCGCGTTTCTTATTAATCCATGTGCAACAGCAAAAGTCTGAGTTAGAAAAGGGGAGGCTTAGAGCATCATTTCCATATGAAGATTCGAGAAGAATTTAGTATTAAATACACTGCTAGACTAGGCATCTCGCATGTTCTTCACACCATTCTCGAACAGTTGCAACCTGATGACAAGGTGTATCGTCATCCATAAAAACTCCATAATTGTTTGGGAACATGAATGGCTGCAAATGGTCTCCAAATAGAAGAACATAAGCATTTCCAGTCAGTGATCGGTTCCTTGTAATTTAAACATTCTCCACACCATAATGAACCCTCCTACAGCTTAGACAGTGACTTGTGGACAAGTTGGATCCATGACTTCGTGCGGTCTGCGGCACACCTCGGAGCTACCATCGGTACCTATCGACTGATATCGGAGCTCATCTGACTAGGCTACGGTTTTCTAACAGTCTAGGAGCCAGTCGATGTGGTAACGAGCCCGGCAGAGGTCCTACAGCCAGTGTAGTGCTGTTAGCATAGGTACTCGCGTCGGTCGTCTGCTGCCATAGCCCATTAACGCCACGCCGCATTGCCATAACGGTTACGTTCGTCGTACGTCCTACACCGATTTCTGCGGCTATTTCACGCAGTGTTGCTTGTCTGTTAGAACTGGCAACTCTATGCAAACGCTGCTGTTCTTGGTCGTTAAGTGAAGGCCGTCCGCCAGTACGTTGTCCGTGACGAGGGGTAATGCCTGAAATTTGCTATTCTCGGTACACTCTCGACACAGTGGATCTCACAATATCGAATTCCCGAAGGATTTCCGAAATGGTATGTCCCATGCGTCTAGCTCCAACTACTATTTCGCGTCCAAAGTCTGTTAATTCCCGTAGTGCTGCCATAATCACGTCGACGATCGTTTCACATGTATCACCTGAGTACAAATAACAGCTCCGCCACTGTACTGCCCTTTTATACCTTGTGTACGCGACACTACCGACATCTGTTACTTCATTACACTTAGTTTTCCGGAGCCATTATCGGAAGCAGGCGGTGACTTTACAGTAAATAAGAACCACATTCATTTTTTCGACTGTCGTAACACTGCAGAAGCCCGAATTGATTTACGGGCAGTTTTTCTTGTCGTTAAGACAGCTGAACACGGTCTGATGGGCTTCGGGCGCACAGGGAATTCACGAACCGAACTACGCATCCTCACCCCCCAGGTACAATAGTATTGTGGTAGACTGAAACTTCGGAAATCACTTTAATACGTATTTACAGGATCATTTTACCGCACGACTCCACTCCGCGGAGGCGTCTAAACTCGCCGCTCCCACCCTGTTGTGCGTTGCATACAACGGAAGGCAAGTCCATATCTACGCGTGAAACTGCTAACAATATTACACAAATGCTACAATAGAAACCAAAGCGCGTACTAAGGAGTGTGCCTTCAGCAAGTGAAGATGCCTGTATTTTTGCACTTCACATGCCCGCAGCAGGCTGAAAAAGTGATTTTTAGAAGAAAAAAAAGAATACCTAAATATGGCATCTTGGTGCAAAGAACACGTGGGTGTTTTAAATCGCAGTATGAGATGAAGTCATGTATTTTTGGCATCAGATGTAAGTATTATCACGAACATGAAAAAACAATAAACGAAGGCGTCAGAGAGCAGTGAAGAAAATCAGAGAGAAAAGACAAATTCAGCGTACAAAGTAATTCAGAGAGAGCGCGTGAGAGAGAGGGATGCACATCATCGACATCTGTGAGAGCAGAGGTGCTAGCAGTGGTAATGTTTACGTAGCAAAACTATACGAGTGTCATTCAGTAAGTGATGCAACACCTTTTTATTCTTTTTCGGTTGACAAAATGTGGAATCTGTTGTGGGACAACGTGGAATTTACCCGCTTCGGCCCATACAGTTTAATGAAGTCCCAATAGGTGGCAAGAGGTAGCCTTCAAAATGGCGCCTGTAACGGCGGTGTGATCAAAGCAGAGAGCTGTCAATGAGTTTCTTTTGGCGGAAAACCAGAACATCGCAGATATTCATAGGCGCATGCACAGTGTTTAAGAAAGCGTGATAGTGAAAAAAAGCAAGGTGAGTCACTGGGCTAGGCGTCTATCACCATCGCTACAAGGTCGCGAAAACCTGTTCGATCTCCCACATGCTGACCGGACGCATACAGCCGTGACTCCCACAATGTTGGAACGTGCGGACACTGTCATTCGAGATGTTCGACGGAACTCAAAAAAATCAGTTCGTTGCACAACTTGACGTTGCTGATGGGAGTCTCACAAAATTTCGTGGTCTGTTCTTCCTCTTCCACCACACAATCTGGATCTCGCACCTTCCATCTACTTGACCCAGAGAAGGATATACAAGGAAAACAGTACGTGGATAACGGGGAGGTTATTGATCCAGCAAGGCGTTGGCTCCGACGACGACCAGGAGAATGGTAGGATGTGTACTACAGGTGCAAGGTGGCGTAAGGTCTTTGCACTGACCGGAGATTATGTTTAAAAATAGGATTTTGAAGCCAAAACAATGGGAAGTTATATGGTGTATTGAAATACTTTATAAAACCAATCCGCTTCCAGAAAAAAATGCGTTGCATTACTTATTGAACGCTCCGCGTACATATTTTTGACAAAATTCAGTGAGTCTCAGACGAGGTAACATCTTCGTCAGTGTCTTGCTTCGTTAATTTCTATTGTACAAGGTCTAATAGAAATCGATATTTATTAGCTCATCCTCTGAAAGTAGTAATTTTCGATAAAAGTCAGGCTTCTCCTCTCCTCCCGTCTGCTTATCCGTTTTTCACTCATAATGTCCATCTTCTTCTTTTCGTGTTCACTGCAACAGAATACAACAATGCGGCAGCAGAGAAAGCAAGAACTGCAGACTTTATTTTAGCGTTCGACGCCGTTATAGCTTGCTCTCTGCGTATGCAGTATAGCCGGGTTTCCATACACAACAAAAGTAACGCCACTTGGCCGACACTCGAATTGTGTCACCGAAGTTCCCTATGGAATTACACTAATTCCTGTGGCACCACTAGCGGTGCGCCACTTTTAGCCGTTCCATGAAAGTTAAAGTTGTTTTAACTTAGTGACGTCACTTTCCTTACCCCGCCATCGATTAGCGTTTTTCGACAGACATCTCGTGGCTGAATTTCGACGTACCACCGCAAAGTGTTAATTTTCTTGTCAACAGTTCTGCAGTATGTGTGTTTCATAGCACTTACAAATGTCTACAAATTGATTGTTGGCAACAACTGAACAGCTTATTGAGCTGTACGACGTGCGATCTTGTTTGTGGTAACTTTGAAAAAGAGTGCCACAAATTCAGTAGTTCGAATATTGCCTGAAACTGTGGTCGTATCTGGGAAGCGTCCCTCGTTGCTATTTATTTATTACAAAAGCCAAAATAAGCAATCGCAATGCCTACATCAGTGAACATGAGAAAGTGTCAGATTCGTATAAGAGTGGTGCGTCTGGAAGTCCGTCTGCCATCACGGGAGATAGATTCTTAAAACTTCTGGAGCAAATGTACAGTCGTAAACAAAATAAATTATAATAAAAAACTTATCACTTTCTTTTATGCGTTTTTGGAACAAAATTCCAGCGCATAAATAAGATTACAAGTGAGATAGTTTGTGAAAGTTGTTTCAAATTAATTTTACTATTGTACTTCGTCAACAACAAAAATTGATCATTTTATGCTGTATGGTATGCGCACAGCTAATGGTTCAAATGGCTCTGAGCACTATGGGACTCAACTGCTGTGGTCATTAGTCCCCTACAACTTAGAACTACTTAAACCTAACTAACCTAAGGACATCACACACATCCATGCCCGAGGCAGGATTCGAACCTGCGACCGTAGCAGTCGCACGGTTCCGGACTGCGCGCCTATAACCGCAAGACCACCGCGGCCGGCACACAGCTAATGGCAAAATGATGTGGTGTAATATTTCATTCCACGACTATACAATGCATACCAACATGAAGTCTCTGTTTTAATGCTAAATGATATGTCTCCAGATCCACAAAAAAGTAGGATGTATTTTAACAGGAAAATATCGTCAACTGCTCTACATTCAAGGTTGCTGGTACTTAAAGGTTTTGCCACTTCAATTATCGATATAAAATGGTTGATTTACGTGGTAAATGTATATGATATTTCTGTTATCTGATGCGTAGACGATATCTGTGTATGAGTAAGCAAGTACGGTACTAATGATTAAATAGGCAACGTTGATTTGTAGTTTTGCAGCATCTCACTTAATTCTACATATGTTGAAAAGTAATGCAATACTGTCCGTATATTCAGAGTCTACTACTGGCAACATAAATGCACTTAAAAACCAGATGAGTGAATTTGAGAAAGTAAACAGTGCTTCCGGAGGCAGTATAATTTAACTTGGGTGTAGCTTTTAATACAGGACATGAGTATCCAGTCAGCATCTACATTATAGTGTCGTTTATCTCACTTTCAAAAAGCATTTCAAAATTCTCTGTATAGTAGCTTCGATATTTCGTCTTATTTAACCATGTGAGGTACAGGAGTGAACATGTTAGCTTTCAAATTAGCCTTCAAGACTCAGAATCCAACACATCACAAGAGAGCGGTGGAAATGTACTTTTGGGAACTTTATATGTATTGTAGAGATGACAGGGCATTGCCAGATGTGAAATATCTAAGTGTCACTTGTAGTTTCAGTTGAGCAGATACTGAACTTCTAATGTGAATATCAGATTTTTTAAAATAGAGATACACAGCTCAGCAAGTTCTAGAATTTTATCTTTGTTACTCGTAAGGGTTCTAGAATGGATTTTCGTTTACAAACGCTACTTCGTATGCAGGTGTTGCAAGTTTGTCTGATGCCACTTTGTCATTTCTGCGCAAAGCTCACTTCTAAAGCCAACATTTACGCTTTCTCATCTTCTTATTGGATTCTTAGTTCAGTTCTGATACCAATGTCTGTCCACATAATAATCGCAGATGACACCGTGTTGGAAACAGTGGCACAAGAATTTTGACAGAAGCGTGTGGAAACAGCGACACAAAGCGCCACTGTCGTATTGACTGTCGTGCCACTTGTTGTGACGGCATTTTAGTTGTGTGTCGAAACCCAGCTTACTGGCTACAGCGCCGGCTGCTGTCGCCGAGCGGTTCTAAGCTCTTCAGTCCGGAACCGCGCTGCTGCTACGGTTGCAGTTTCGAATCCTGCCTCGGGCATGGAAGTGTGTGATGTCCGTATGTTAGTTGGGTTTAAGTAGTTCTAAGTCTAGGGGACTGATGAACTCAGATGTTGTCCCTTAATGCTTAGAGCCATTTGAACCATTTTTGTCCGTTTCAGCGCCCCGTTTGTTGCCCCGTTGTAGGAAAATGTACGTGTGTACTTAAGGTGCGTGTCGGAGAGCACCTTGTTTATCACTCCTACTTCCTCCCCTTTTCTGGTCCAGTGGTGCATCGCGCAGGAAGAACGATTGCTGGCAAGCCTCCTTGTGAACCCTAACCTCTCCAATTTCGTCTTCATGGTCTTTTCAAGAGATATGCGAAGGAAGGAGCAAAATTATTGATTGTAATCCTCTAAGAACAAGCGCTCTAGGCATTTCCACCGTAAGGGGCATCTTGATCGTTCAAATGCCTCTGAGCACTATGGGACTCAACTGCTGTGGTTATCAGTCCCCTAGAACTTAGAACTACTTAAACCTAACACATCCATGCCCGAGGCAGGATTCGAACCTGCGACCGTAGCAGTCGCACGATTCCGGACTGCGCGCCTAGAACCGCGAGACCACCGCGGCCGGCGGCCATCGTGATGCATAACGTCTATCTTGTAGTGTCTGAATGAGCATCTCGGTGAGGTAATCGCGCTTACTAACCGAAAAAGTCATCAAAAGCGCTGCTCTGCTTTGGATCTTCTCTATTTCCTCTATTAAGTCTCTTTGTTAAAAGTCCAAAACTGTCTGGCAGTACTCAAGTAAGGTTGAACATCCTTCCTGGCTGAACCACGTTTCCCGAGAATTCTTCCAACATGACTCAGTCTGTCACCTACCTTTGCTGCGATTAGTGTTATGTGGTCGTTTCATATTAAATAGTTCCGTACGCATTCCCAAAGACATTTAATGGCTATAGCTGTTCCCAGTGATTTCTCAGCAGTTGTGTAAACATGTAATAACAGGAATTCTACTGTTTATGAGCAATAACTTTCATTTGGTTACGTTGAGGGCCAGCTATAAAATCCTGCATTAAATTTCTATCCTCCATAGGTCTTCCTGTTTTCCGTTATATTTTCTAGCCTTTTGACTTCTCTATACACAACAGAATTATCTGAGAACAGCCTTATCGAGCTTCTCACATTTCCCGCTGAGTAATTTAACTATTTGGTTCTTGTGAACGATAATGGATCGACAAAATTTGTCTGTAGTACGACCAAAGCTGCTTTTGAAAATTTCTCTGATTTAACAACGACAGGCTGTGTTCTGTTTGCTAGGAACTCTTCAGTTCAACCACGTTCCAGTTGCAGTCCACAACGCACGTTTAACTTGTGTAAGTTTAACTACACAACATGTCATCGGGAAGGCATCATCAGATACAAACATTTGTCAATATACAGCACATAAGAAATATTCAAAAACTTTTGAGATGTGGCTATGGAGAAGAACACTTAGTGAAGTGGACAGGCAGGGTAAAGAATGAAGAACCAATAATGAAAATAGGGGAAGGAGGAAGATTATTGGAAGTGACCAGAAAGAGGACAAATATTGGCTAGGACGTATAGTGGGAAGGAATTGTCTGCAAAAAAAGAACTGTAGAGTGAAATGTGGAAGGAGTGAGAGAAAGGGGTAGGAAGAGAATCCCGAATGATGGATGATATTAGACGAGGGGAACACACAAACAGATGAAGGAAGATGTTCAGAACAGGACACGATGCAGAGCCTCCAGTTAGAACCTGTCGTAAGACAGATACACCAAAGTAGAAGAAGAAGTAGTCACAACTAAGCAGCTATGAAAAAATCCATCAACATAAATTTTGTTTCCCCGCTGTTCGTTTAACATATGCTACATTTATTCTCCGTTCCATTTTATCGTGCGAAAGATAGTCTCCTCGTAGGTGAATTACATGCCACGTGCCCGCTTGGAGAATAGCATCGCGGGAAACAGGGACCACAGACTTCAATGAAGCTATTCTGCACCACGTCCTTTCCCTCGAAAATGCTAGTAGCCGGAATAGTCAAGCTAATGATATTATAGGTTTACTTTTATAGACATATTTCTACATATGAACTAAAAATTTAATATGCTACGCAGTTTCACCCGAAATATTGTAATAGGCACCTTTCCTCCGGTGGCGTTGACCTGTCGGATAAACTCTGCTGACCCCACGTGTTTCTTCCCACGTGTTTGTGCAGACGGCGTTCAGTGCTCCTTGGGGTAGGGCGCCATTATTCATGGGGGCTTCCTGGCGCAGCGGCCAACATTGTTCCGCGCATAATGGGAGCATTACGGGAGTGGCGGCTGCCCCTAATGTATGCTTACGGCGGTATTAGCTGCCGCCATGTCTTCATCCAGGTGTTTAATGCGCGCCGCCACACACGCAGCCCTTGCAAAGAGCTGACCAAGCATTCCGTGCGGTTCCCGGATGTCTGAGAGAGATCTAGTTAGGTTGGGTTGCCTTCTACTGTGAACTATTTTTTATTTATCGTGTAGGAAGAAAACAATCATAGAAGGTGAGTCAGGAGGGAAGGTAAGTCCTTTGAGGGTCGATAATACCGGTTATTCTGAACAAAAAGCTTCAAACGAACATAGGCCCTTTTCTCAGCCTTATTCGACATAAACTGTTTGAAAATCACCGGCACCAGTCGCATGTCCTTCACCACCACTAACACGCGAATTCAACCAAAGCGATATTTCTGTAGTTAGTGTTGTCTTTACAGACCACTTTTCCTACAAACACATTTACTTAGAGGGACTGCTCCTTCCCGCAGTAGTTGGTTGGTTGGGTTGGGTTGCTTGGGGCATGAGACCAAAAATCGAGGTCATCGGTCACATCGGATTAGGGAAGGACGGGGAAGGAAGTCGGCCGTGCCCTTTCAAAGGAACCATCCCGGCATTTGCCTGGAGAGATTTAGGGAAATCACGGAAGACCTAAATCAGGATGGCTGGACGCGGGATGGAACCGTCGTCCTCCCGAATGCGAGCCCGCAGTAGTGTTCCGATACGTATTCACAGCAACTGACTTGTACACCAGTTGGGCTGATGTCACTCTAATTACGAATATTTCGACAGAAACAACAGCCATGGCATTTTTTATTACGTGGGACTTCCCTATCATATTGGACTGTACGGATGATCTCAGAGCAGCAGCAGAAGAGCTGTCTGCAAGAGTTGCAAAACGCATTGCAGTTGACAGTGGACGTTTTGAACTTTTTTTTTGTGAGGGAATGTGCACAACTAAACAAACATCGGATCATAATGTTTCATTTACTATCACCTGCATTTGCCTTGTACCCCATTTTTTCCGTTAGTTTGGTCGGAAACTGCTGGGAACAGGACAAATGTTCATGTGAACTGTTTTTACAAAATCACAAACTCTATCAACGACCAAAGCATGTACCTTTCCTCCTGACTCACCCTGTGTAACCCGATCATATGCAGCTTAACGAAGAACAGAATATAACTCTGTCCGAACAGGCCTCTGAAGATCCACGGTACCGACGGAACGCCGTGTTGTCCTTGCCGGTAGGCTTCGCTGGATTTGGATATGGAGGAACGTAGGTTCAGCACACCACTCGGCCGGCCGTTGTCAGGTTTGCGTGGTCGGAGCCGCTACTTCTCAACCAAGTTAGTCCTCAGCTGCCTCATCAGGGATGAGTCCATCCCGCTTGCCGATAGCACTCGGCAGCCTGGACAGTCACCCATCCAAGTGCTAGTCAGGCCCGACAGAGATTAATTTCAGTGATATGACGGGAACCGGTGTTATCACTGCGGCAGTCGTTGGCTAACAGAATACAAACATTACAAATATTAAATAATTGCAGACCAGAACTTCGTTACGTCAAATTCACTGATTATAGCTTCTACCCAGTACTGCGGGCTGCACGAGTCTGGTCATTAGCTACGTTGGAAAGACTGGACTGACGTGTGATCAGGCTCACTCTCACAGAACACAGACTCCATACTGAGACCTCAACTCTGGAGATCAGTTTTGTTCCTGTGACACCAGAACGGAGTCGGCTGAGTGACTTCCTGGCAGTACTTACTTCTGTGATGCTACAAGACAGCCTGTCTTCCGGTCCCATCCATCTTCCCAGATGCCGGATTTCTACCGTGCCCACGCTTGTAATCTCGTTTGCTGGCGTACTACCATGAGTTACTTGTTTTGAGGAAACTCTTTCTCACCTTCACTGGTGGACGTGTTGCTAGTAGCCAAACATAGGATGAGTTCCTGATACTGTTGCGTTGGTTTACTCTTTCCTGGCTCCATTTCCAGGATGTGCGATCCATCGAGATACTTTAGCTTCTCCTATAATGATGCGTCACGTCTCGTTGATAGCCATGTCCGCTGAGGCGTTGACCGATATTTGGCAACACTGGGTGGGATTAGAAAATGCGTACAGAGATACTATCACGAACAGTCCCACATGGCAGAACGCATGGGATGGTTCTTAGCGAACATTTTCTTCTCGAACATTCTGTAAATGTTACAAATTTGTCACATCACTACAGGTCGGTGTGCGGTGCCCTTCATGACAGGGCGCGATGTTCATCCCTTCCTTCCTCGACAGAATGAAAATAAATAAAAATATAACTTCCTTTGTTGGCTGAGTCTCCTGAACATGAGATTACAGGTGTAAGTAGGCTGTTTAGGTTTTTTATGTTGGTAACGCCACGTAGCGCTCTGTATGAAAATCATTGACTGTTGTGTGCAGTCTGTGGCTGGTTTGCGTTGATGGAATATTAGCTATTGTAGTGTCGGGCAGTTGGATGTGAACAGCGCGTAGTGTTGCTCAGTTGGAGGCGAGCTGACAGCAGTGGTGGATGTGGAGAGAGAGATGGCAGAATTTTGAGAGCGGACGAACTAAACGTGTGTCCACCAGAAAGAGTAGTATGATGACTTTTGAACATTATAAAGGTAAATACATTGTTTGTTCTCTGTCAAAATCTTTCATTTGCTAACTATGCCGATCAGTGGTTGGTGCCTTCAGTAGTTCGAAACTTTTATTTAGCTGGCAGTATTGGCGCTCACTGTATTGCAGTAGTTCGAGTAACGAATATTTTTGTGAGGTAAGTGATTCATGAAAGGTGTAGGTTATTGTTATTCACGGCCATTCTTTTGTAGGGATTATTGAAAGTCAGATTGTGTTGCGCTACAAACAAATATTGTGTGTCAGCTTAGTGACGATCAGAATAAGTAAAGAGAGAAATGTCTGATTACGTTCAGTTTTGCTCAGTTGTTTGAAAAACTAATAACGTAGAGGTTTCCAAGCACTGTCATTTACAAGAATTTTCTAAGGCGATGTTTCACAGGCTGCACTTTTTTCGCTTCCCATAACTATTTTCAGTCGACATTAAGAAACTTCAGTAGTAGAAGCTAAATCAGTAAGTGTAGCTGGTTGGATTAATATTTATCAAAGTGTAGAAAAAGGAGCCATAATGCGTCACTGAATTCATCTCGCGATGTTAGGAAGGAGGCATCGGCTGCAGCTGCTGTTCGGGATGTGTGCGCTTAGTATGTATTGTGTCTGGATAAAGTAATGAAAGCAATGTGTGGAAACAGCGAGCGTCACTCACGCCCGTGACAATAGGCAACCAACGTTCCTCTAGTTCGACTCCCAATAACAAAGCTACCACCACTGGACAACAAGCCGCAAGAATTAGCTCTGGACAGGAGACCATCTGGGGAAGCTGTCAACGTGGAATTCCTGTAATAATCATAGAAAGATGCCTATGATTTACTGTAAACCATCGCGGACTCTGCATCTAAACATAGTAGTAATAAATAAATCCTCTTTAAAAAAAAAAAGAAAAAAAAACAACACCAAGTAACTGTTCCTATTAGAACATTCGTTGTTCCAGACAATATCTCATATCTATGGGACTACTGAATCAGTCACACAGAGGGAAGAAAGGGAGTAAAATCTGACGCAGTGACTTCTCAAATAGTGAAGATAGGTCAGTGGACGGTGGAGAACTCTGCTACATGTTGCACTCTTTGCTCCAAGCCCAGGACAGTGACGCAGCAGAAACATCGTTATGTACTTCAGATACATATTTTTATATTGCAATAATTGATTATGAAGTTTTTCACCAAGAATCACATAGCATTAGTAAAAAAAAATGTAAGCCAGATATCAACAAAATCTGTATGGTAGCGTTTATTTTATGATTTAGCAATGGATTCGTGTAAAGCATGTCCCAGATGACACGCTGGGTCTGTGCATTACCTGGAAGTACTCATTCCCTACGTCGACTGTGCTTTCATTTTGTAAGTAGGCTGATTAAGTTTTTTTTATTGGTAACGCCACCGCCACGTAGCGCTCTGTATGAAAATCACTGGCTGTGCCGTGTGCAGTCTGTGGCTGGTTGGAATTGTTGTAATACTCGCCATTGTAGTGTTGGGCAGCGGCAGCTGGATGCTAACAGCGCGTAGCGTTGCGCAGTTGGAGGTGAGCCGCCAGCAGTGGTTGACGTGGGGAGAGAGATGGCGGAGTTTTGAAATTTGTAAGAATTGGTGTCATGAACTGCTATATATATTATGACTAGTGAGGTAAATACATTGTTTGTTCTCTATTAAAATCTTTCATTTGCTAACTATGTCTATCAGTAGTTAGTGCCTTCAGTAGTTTGAATCTTTTATTTAGCTGGCAGTAGTGGCGCTCGCTGTATTGCAGTAGCTTGAGTAACGAAGATTTTTGTGAGGTAAGTGATTTGTGAAACGTATAGGTTAATGCTAGTCAGGGCCATTCTTTCGTAGGGATTTTTGGAAGTCAGATTGCGTTGCGCTAAAAATATTGTGGGTCAGTTTAAGCACACTCGTGTATAATTGTTCAAAGAGGACGTTTCACATAGACCAGTCTTGTATAATTTTTCTAAGGAGACGTTTCATATGTCGACCCTTAGCCAAGGATACCTCACTGGAATCTTCAGATTTTTTTCCTTGTAGTTTGTGTAGTTAGTGTAGCTTTTGTTTATTGCTAGCGCGTAATCATAGAGAGAATTTCCTTTGTAGTTGCAGTCTTTCATTGTTTTACAGTAAAATAGTTGTGGCATGCATGTAGTTTTGCACGAAGTATTTCGCAGCTGCACTTGCAATTAACTAGATATTATTTTCAGTGCTATGTTAATGTGTTCTCTTATGTTTGTTCTTCAAATTGTGTTTTTCTGTGTTGTCGTGTGAAAAATTGTGACAATAATGGCGTGTGAAAAACGTAATACTAGGCTCCAAAGTAAACTGAGAAATGACAGTGAAGACGAAAGCAGTGTGTTAGCGCCACCATGTAATGAATTAACTAATGTTCAAAGTAGTAATTTGGTAATTGTGCTTAGGGAAATGGAGCGGGCGGTAAATAATGGTGTAGTAAATGAAACAAGTAGTGAACAGGGAACAATTATCGATCGATCAGTCGGCAACAGCTCGCCTCAGGTATCCGAAATGACAGGACACAATCTTGCAAATACTGTAGATTCAGATTTTGCGTCCTCACCGTTTTCTCAAATAAATCAAGACACATTTTCTGCTTTTCAAATGTGAATACTGCCGGTTCAAATGCACTGCCGAAAAGCACTGAGGAACATGTTTCAGACACCAATGCACTGTTATTACAGTTAATGCAACAAATGGGACAAAGGCTACCAAAGTTAGACACAACGCTTGAACAAAATCAGAAACAAATGGGACAAAATCTTCAAAAGTTAGACACAATGGAACAAAATCAGAGACAAACACAGCAACAGTTGGACACAATGGAACATAATCTTCGGAAGTTAGACACCACACTTGAACAAACACGTGAAGATTTAACTACTGAGTTACATAACATTGAATCGAAATGTCAAAAAATCTGTAATGACGTAAAAACACAAATTTGTCAGCATTTTCAACCTATTTTTTCGCGGCATGAAAACTCATTACAGAATCACGAAGAAGCCATAAAAGAATTGCAAACAGTTGTTCGTGAAAATCACGACACCTTGCAAGCTAAAATGGACTCAGTTGCATCCACCGATTCGGTTACGCAACTTGCAAGAACTCAGGAAAACTTAAAGGACACAGTAGATTCGATTTCAACACAAATGGACACTCTGAAACTTGGTTCAGAAAAACACACTGAGGAAATGTGTTCACTATCGGAGAAAGTAGCCGAACTTTCGGATCAGTTCACTAATTTATCTACGAAGGTAGATGATAATCTGAATGACACAAAACCGGTAGTCTTTAATGACACAGAAGAGTTCGAACAAATTAGGAAATTCAAACAAAATCAGAATCAAATTAATACGGAACACCAAAGAGAAATCCAGGAAGTACAAGATCAGTTGACACAGGTAATACAAGAATTACGTATTTCAGAGGACACTCGCACTCCAATACGGGAAGAGGGACATAAAAATACGGAACTGCCACAAAATAATAACACAGGGCACTTTGGAGATTATGAAAGAAATTGGCAAAGTACACCGAATTTTGAGATGGAACCGCCGAAACGACGTAACAATGACCGATATGCGACCCGCCGACATGATGATTTTGACTATAAGCTGTTCATTACTGGTGGTGGTGGTGGTGTTTAGTGTTTAACGTCCCGTCGACGACGAGGTCATTAGAGACGGAGCGCAAGCTCGGGTTAGGGAAGGATTGGGAAGGAAATTGGCCGTGCCCTTTCAGAGGAACCATCCCGGCATTTGCCTGAAACGATTTAGGGAAATCACGGAAAACCTAAATCAGGATGGCTGGAGACGGGATTGAACCGTCGTCCTCCTGTTCATTACTACACGTAAATTCAAAACATTTAAGTATTCTGGTAACGACATTCATCCACAAGCGTGGCTCCATCAATTCTCTCATTGTTTTCCTCCCAACTGGTCACTAGAGCACAGATTAGAATTTATGTGTGGCTACTTAGAGAATGAACCAGCTGTATGAATGCGATCAGTCATTCACGATTGCCACAGTGAAGGAGAATTTTACCATGCCTTCCTCTCAGCATATTGGTCCCAAGCCACACAAGACCGAGTAAAACATGGCATCATGATGATGAAACATTTCGAACAATCTGAATTTTCCAGTCTTGTGAAATATTTTGAAGACATGTTGCACAAGAATCAGTACCTGTCAAACCCATACAGCCCGTCAGAACTCATCCGCATTTGCTTAATCAAATTGCCTGAACATTTACGGCATATTATTTTGGCAGGCCGTTGCAAAGACGACATTGAAGCTTTTCAGGGACTCTTACAAGAATTAGAAATTGACACTGACAATCGCGGAACGCGAAAACAGGAACACAACAATTACAGGTCACATCCGTCGCAATTCCGCGATGAAAGAAATAATAACTGGACACGACAAGGCTATTCTCACAACACAAATCGTGACCAAAACAGACACCACCTGTATGATAACCGTTGACAGAGTAGAAATAGTTACAGAAAAAGATCGCATTTCCGTAGTAATGAATATGACAGAGACAATCATAGAAACAGACAATATGGCAACCAGAACTATTATTATCACGGGAGACACAATAACTTCAGACGCAACGGTCCACAGTGCAGTGATAATTCCGGGAGAAATTCTTCACCACATGACCGACAAACAAGAAACTATGTAAACTACCGACAAAATGACAGACCTGAATTGCATCAGAACTGGCGGGATTCCTACAGGACAGGGCCCTCTGGACTAGGTGAATTTGTAGAAGTTAGGTCTTCTAATCCCAATAACGACGCGCGCCAACAAAGAGACAGACAATGACTCGCACCGCAGGCAGCCGCGTGCGCCGGCTGGCTCAGAGAAAAATAACAAGGGCACTAACCTTGAGAAAAACTCCTGTATTCTTAACCGATGTATACCACATGATAATTGCGTTAAGGTTGAAATTCTGCGTACTAGGAAGAGTAAAGGTTTGCACAACATTTCACATGTAAAACCGTTTATTGAAATATAATCTGCTTTTTAACTTTGTCTTTGCCATAAAACATGCTTTGTCACACTGAGAAACTGTTAACATGCAACAATGTTTTGAAGTTAACTACCCAGTCTAGAACATAGGGAACATTTTTAAACAGAAATTATGAATGTATTGTTATAGTGAACAGGCGACACAGTGTTGTTATTTGTACATTCTTGCTTGTTAGTTGCACGATTACGTAACGACTATAAGGCTTACATACTTAGAACATATACTGTTAATGAGGTTTTAATGCAACATTTTGGTTCAGTTGAAAAGACATTCTTTATTTGAAGTACATTTGCTGAGATTAAAGATGACTTGGCATTTGGTTTCTTTGATAGCTACACGATTATATTACGACGCTACTAATGTGTGACACAATTTACATTGTGCTTTTGCGGTGTATCTGTTTTATATCTGCACAGTTTTTCTGAATTATTCTGGAAAGTAAAACATGTTTTAGTGGTAACTTTTGTGGTATAGCTACAATTAGACAGCCTCTTCCATAGCATAGCAACACGTTACAGCATAGTACTTTCTTCATCACGGCAATAAGCGTAATAACTAAGATATTTATACGCAAAGCAATTCACTTCGTTTATCATGAGGTAAGTACATTGACTTCTGCAGAACTTAGCTTTCGGAGGACAATAACTGCGACACTTCCACAGAGATTGTCTTACAGCAAGACGCACATTTAGCGCTACAGGACACGCATTAAACTATTTATTTTTCAACATATTTGAATTACAAAGAAAGTTTTCCGTGATACATTTCATTCTATTGCTGTAATCTGTAACACCTGAGGATATAATTACATTAATCCTCAGGGGGGTACACGCTTACTTTGTGTACCATGTGTCTGGCAAGCACAAGGAGCCCTAGCTAATATGGTATTTGCTTATACAACTTTACACATCGGTACCATATTTCTCTAACACATTAATTACACAGCTATCTGATCATTTAACTGAGAGACAAACATTTTTTTTTATTACGTCAATGACACATGTTTACGCAATTACACAGCTGGATAATTTCACATTTATGAAATTGTATTTTGTCTGTACTTTGTGAAATGTTCATATTTTTTCGGAACTATTGTGATACTATGAGAGCTTTGAATGATGTATTTGGTATGGGATCATGATTTTTAAAGTACGTTTGAGGTAGATGACAATATTGAAATGAGCAGAGAATTTTTTAAGTTTTGACATTATTGCAGAAAGCTACGTTGTTTTAGAGATTTGACTGAGGTGTTACGATGTTATTTTTACGACGACGATGTGTATAATGCTGTTGAGGTATGTTTATGATTAATAAGATGATGCTACCATGTATGAGGAATTTGATTGTGCTACGTATTTCTTATGATGAAATATGGAAGAAGTGTCAACGAATATGTATATTTATAATAAGGTAAGGAATAATGAGTAGTGGTTAGGGACTCTGATTTGTGAAAAAGGTTGTTGGAAACCCAGAATCGTACTTTAAGAGTTATGAAATGTGTGTAAATGCGTGAATGTATTACAATGACGACGAAAATTTTTTGGACACTGTTATATAAATAGGATTTTGTTTCTACAGATGAATAACGCAAATTCTTGACGTGTGAAATTTTTATATGAGACTGTCACTGTAGCGGAAACTGCTGTCATAAATATTTCAGTAAGAAAGGTAAGTGACCTTGACGTAATGCGTTTTGGGCGCCCGGCTGAGAGGTAGTCGTCTGACAACAGAAAGCCATAAAAAAAAGGCACTATCCTCGCTATTGACATTCCTTTGTAGAAAGCATCGCAAATACGACACGCCCATTACTTGGAAAGATACTTACATCCTACACCTGATTATAACAAACGTCTTTCTATGAGAGTTGACAGAATTTCTACTAACTTACGAAATGTCACATGACTATTGAATGATATTTTTATGCTTTGCTTTTCATAGTTGCTTATTTCATTTGATATCTGTTTTCCAGCTGTGTTGCAGCATTGGTTTTATAAAATAAAATTAAATGCATTTGCTAATGTGAACACTTTCTGTCAACAGATCTATTACATAATTATTTTATGATCCACATTCTTCGAAAAAGGAGCTCTTGGAATGGAAAGAGCAATAAGAAGCGACTAATAACAGTAACTGTATACATAATTTTCTTTTCATGTACTTGGTAATTTGTTGTAGCATTAGTTTTTGTGGTGCACCACTTTAATTACATAGACATTAAGATGTGATTATAACTTTCCCTTATCTGCATTGTTGTCTTTAGTATACTATTTTTTCTGCTTGTGGGTTTGTCATGTTTAGATATAAGTTATTACATTTACTGCTGCTTGCTTTGCAAATCTGCATTTTTTTTGGATCATTGCTGTTTGTGTTAATTTGTTTTGTGCTGCTGCATTGCGTCGTCCCTTAGTTTAGCATCTGAGCTCAGTAGGTTTAAGTTAGCTTAAGAGGGGCAGACTATATAAGAAACTAACTATGATGAATTGGACGGAAAGCATTGAGAAGCTATAAGAAAATGGTTTGGCCAAAAAAAAGTAGTGTGCAGTGGAGAAAAACTATTTTCGAAAGAGGATGTGAACAGAATACAGAAAGCATGCTTGGATAGGATTTTTTAGGCGGAAACAAATGCTGAAATAAGACGAAAGATCTATGGACTGCAGTTTTGGGTTGGACTGCAGTACCAAATGCTACAGTGAAAACGAAAACCCTGTCCTTTCCTTTTGTGTTATCCCACTATGTGTATCTGTACCCTTGTGTATTTATTATCTTCCTGTCTCTGTGTACTGCTTCATAGAATTTTTTCTCTTCTAATACTAAGCTACATTCACTATGATAAGGAATACTGTTATCCTCAAATATAACTTGCATTAATAACATGTTATTTACTTTTGTAAACATGTTTACACATAATTTATTCTGTTTTGTTCTAATGCTCATGTGTGAAGTTGAGTTTCAAAAGTTTTTCTGATCTTTTATGTATGTACTTATGTCGTAATTTTTGTAACACTGATGTATTTGTTATTTCGATTGTTTTGTAAAGCCTGTATTACTGCAAATGTTATCTGTACTATTATGTTCTTTAATGATATATTTTGTCCTTTGTTATTGTATTCTTATGTTATAAAATTGTAATTGACACCAGTTCATCAAATTAAGTAACTTGTAAATTACATTTCACTGCACACGTTTCTGTTGGTCATAGTATATGGACAATATGTGAGAAGTAGGGACTGACAGTGTTTGCACGTGTGTAAATTATTCAGCAAGGGACTGGATAACAGCATTGCATTCTTTTACTACTCAGACTTTGAGAAAAACACTGCAATTTTACTTCGATGAATGATCAGGACTGTCTTTATGGAGTGTGTGAAAATTTTAGCCTTTGACAAACATTTTATCAATAAGTGTGTGTATTTGATATCTTTGTTATTGTAATTATGAAAAAAATTTAAAAATCTTTATTGGCCACGGCCCAAAACAATTTGTAAAATTTTTTGTGGGGAGCATGGGGGCTATGTATGTAGCCTGTTTAGGTCTTTATGTTGGTAACGCCATGTAGCGCTCTGTATGAAAATCACTGGTTGTGCCGTGTGCAGTCTGTGGCTGGTTTGGATTGTTGGAAGTTGCTATTGTAGTGCTGGGCAGTTGGCTGTTAACAGAGCGTAGCGTTGCGGCAGTTGGAGGTGAGCCCCAGCAGTGGTGGATGTGGGGAGAGAAATGGCGGAGTTTTGAGAGCGGACAATGGGGGAGTGTGTCCATCAGAGATAGTAAATTTGTAAAAATGGATGTCATGAACTGCTATATGTATTATGACTTTTGAACACTATTAAGGTAAATACATTGTTTGTTCTCTATCAAAATCTTTCATTTGCTAACTATGCTTATCAGTAGTTAGTGCCTTCAGTAGTTTGAATCTTTTATTTAGCTGGCAGTAGTGGCGCTCGCTGTATTGCAGTAGTTCGAGTAACGAAGATTTTTGTGAGGTAAGTGATTCATGAAAGGTATAGGTTAATGTTAGTCAGGACCATTCTTTTGTAGGGATTATTGAAAGTCTTATTGCGTTGCGCTAAAAGTATTGTGTGTCAGTTTAGTGTTGATCAGAATAGGTAAAGAGCGAAATGTCTGAGTACGTTCAGTTTTGCTCAGCTTTTTGAAAATCTAATAACGTAGAGGTTTATCAGCGCGGTCATTGAGTAATTTTTCTAAGGGGACGTTTCAAATGCTCGTGTCATTGAAGAGGATTGTGACTCAAAATAGGAGGCCGAGAGCAAAAAATGTCTTTGCAAAATTGAATCTCGCACTCGTGAAACCTGTCAGCGCCAAAACAACGCGAAGTGAGGTCCAAAAGCTGGAAATTGCAGGGAGAACTGGAATTCGAAAACCAGTCATAAATGCTGCAAATGGCCTAAGCCAAACCTTGGTTGTGAAGCAACAGAAGAATCTGGTTCCCTTCTATTAAACGTAAAATAATAATTACAATAAATAATAATAAAAGTAGTCAGTTGCAAAAACAAGAAGAAAAAGCAAGGTTATACCAAATAATGAATTGTCTCTGTTGCAGTCTCCTTTGCGGTTGCACTTTAAGTCTATTTGCTTGGTGACTCAAACTGATTTTCCAACTGTCTTGCTCCACGAAGTGATTGCTTGTTAAAACAAGAAGAATTGTGTTTCCTCAAGGCAGAACAACATTTCCATCTAACGGACTATGCTACTAATGCGTCTCTTCATCGTCATTTTCCATCTTCAACGTGTCTCGAGAATCACACACAGATAACTGTGCACTGACGACCCATATCTGTTTGAGAGATGAGATTTAAGGCTCCAAAGTTGGCATGAAAAATAGCGGAGAAATTCCCGTTTACTAGGGCCTCGCAGACAGCACTAGCATTGTACTGAAACATCTTCTCTATACAGTAGCATTCAGGAACGTTATGCAATAAAGTCTCCGCAATTTTTGTGATTCCTAGGACACATTAGGAATGTCAGTTCAGAGCAAGCATACAAACAGCAGAAATACTGTATTTAGCGAGATACTCTTGGCGTTGAATGTTCCGGCAAGGTAAAGTAGCTGTCATCGCAGCCTCAGGCTTTGACCAGCAGGGGACTGGAGACAGTTAGGGCCCGATCGGTGCGGTCATGAAGCGCGGGACGTGACTGGCGCGGCACCGTGAGAACGCACCTTGGGGCTCGTGCCCTCACGTGCGCGACCACGCCAACCGCATGACGCCCGAAAATACACGGCGCAGCGTACCAGCTGAGACAGAGGATCGGAGGCACCGCGGCGGTCCTGCCTTCCTCGTCACCCTAGCTCACACTACACAAAGTATCCACACGCGACGATTCAATGTATCTACTCACGCCAAAGAATGTGACACTTCCGACACATTGTGACACGAAATTTTAACTTGTTTACTGCTACAGACGTGCCCTCTGCGTTCCGTGATGAGGGCGGCTTTTGTTATGGCTGTATCGCTCGCCAAATGCTGGTCCGTGTGCTCAGAGACGGCGTTCCGGGTGATAGGAAATATTTATCGTTCGACTTCCCGAAAACTGTTATGTGAAAAAAAATTAATTTTTGCACGACTTACAGTCTGGAACGTAGTGGAATTAAATCAGGTGATGCTGAGGGAATTAGATTAGGAAATGAGACACTTAAAGTAATAAATGAGTTTTGGTGTTGGGGAAGCAAAATAACTGTTGGTGGTCGACGTAGGGAGGATATAAAATGCAGATTGGCAATGGGAAGAAAAGCATTTCTGAATAAGAGAAATGTGTTAACATCGTGTGTAGATCTAAGTATCAGGGAGTTCTTTCTGAAAGTATTTGTATGGAGTATAGCCATGCATGAAAGTGAAACACGGACGATAAATGGTTTAGATAAAAAGAGAAGAGAAGCTTATGAAATGTGGTGCTACAGAAGACTGCTGAACATTAAGTGGTACTGAATAGAATTCGGAAGAAGAGAAATTTATGGTACAGCCTGACTAAAAGAAGGGACCGATTGGTAGGACACATTCTGTCAAGGGATCACCATTAGTACTTGAGGGAAGAGTGTGTGTGTGTGTGTGTGTGTGTGTGTGTGTGTGTGTGTGTGTGTGTGTGTGTGCGGGGGGGGGGCTAAAATCTTAGAGGAAGACCAAGAGATGCATACAATAAACAGATTCAGAGGGCATAGGTTGCAGAAGTTACTCGTAGATGAAGAGGCTTGTACAGAATAGAGTAGCATCGAAAGCTGCTTCAAACCAGTCTTTGGACTGAAGACCACAACAACATACAGTCTGATATCTTCATTTGCTAAAGAACTGAATCTTTTTTCGTTATCTGTCATTCTTATTGGCCTGTATCAAATTAGATAAAACATTGCACGCAATTTTAGAGAGTTTGCAGAGACAGAAATGCATTGTGTAAACTTCGCGAATGATTAATTTTAGCTCATATAATGCAGTGAATGGAATAAAGATAATATATCGAAATTTAATTTAAGAGCAGAACAATGTACCCATTTAGTTCTCGAGTGATTGGGTTTTATGTCCGAGAGATGGTCGCGCGCGACCTGCTTATTCACGGCTCTGTGCATCGCGAAGCATGCGGTCACAACGATTGTCATAAATTATAAACGCTACAAGGTACCGAAATGGGCCTTTTTTTGCAAATGGTAGCACACAGTGAGGCACATATGTTGTATAATAAATAAAGGAAACTATACAGTTTTTTCACTGGGATACGGAAGTAACACGTCCGCAGGAGTGAGAGGTCGACAGCTCAGCACGCATACAGGCACCCATAGCACTGCAGGCAAACCCGAGCGGCACACGTATACACACGTCCACAGGACCTGGGGAACGGCGTCACATGATGTGTGGATACACTACTGCCCATTAAAATTGCTACACTACGAAGATGACGTGCTACAGACGCGAAATTTAACCGACAGGAAGAAGATGCTGTGATATGTAAATGATTAGCTTTTCAGAGCATTCACACAAGGTTGGCGCAGGTGGCAACACCTACAACGTGCTGACATGAGAAAAGTTTCCAACCGATTTCTCATACACAAACAGCAGTTGGCAGGCGTTGCCTGGTGAAACGGTGTTGTGATACCTCGTGTAAGGAGAAGAAATGCGTACCATCACGTTTCCGACTTTGATAAAGGTCGGATTGTACCCTATCGCGATTGCGGTTTATCGTATCGTGACATTTCTGCTCGCGTTGGTCGACATCCAATGACTGTTAGCTGAATATGGAATCGGTGGGTTCAAGAGGGTAATACCGAACGCCGTGCTGGATCCCAACGGCCTCGTATCACTAGCAGTCGAGATGACTGGCATCTTATCCGCATGGCTGTAACTGATCGTGCAGCCATGTCTCGATCCCTGAGTCAACAGATGGGGACGTTTGCATGTCAACAACCATCTGCACGAACAGTTCAACGACGTTTGTGTCAGCATGGACTACCAGCTCGGAGACCTTGGCTGCGGTTACCCTTGACGCTGCATCACAGACAGGAGCGCCTGCGATGGTGTACTCAACGACGAACCTGGGTGCACGAATGGCAAAACGTCTTTTTTTTTTCGGATGAATCCAGGTTCTATTTACAGCACCATGGTGGTCGCATCCGTGTTTGGCAACATCGCGGTGAACGCACACTGGAAGTGTGTGATCGTCATCGCCATACTGGCGTATCACCGGCGTGATGGTTTCGGGTGCCATTGCTTACTCGTCTCGATCACCTGTTGTTCGCATTGACGGCACTTTGAACAGTGGACGTTCCATTTCAGATGTGTTACAACCCGTGGCTCTGCTCTTCATTTGATCCATGCGAAACCCTGCATTTCAAGAGGATAATGCACGACCGCATCTTGCAGGTCCTGTACGGGCTTTTCTGGATACAGAAAATGTTCGACTGCTGCCCTGTGCAGCACATTCTCCAGATCTCTCACCAACTGAAAACGTCTGGTCAGTGGTGGGCGAGCAACTGGCTCGTCACATTACGCAGTCACTAGTCGTGATGAACCGTGGTATCGTGTTGAAGCTGCATGGGCAGCTGTACCTGTACACGCCATCCAAGCTGTGTTTGACTCAATGCCCAGGCGTATCAAGGCCGTTATTACGGCCAGAAGTGGTGGTTCTGGGTACTGATTTCTCAGGATCTATGCACCCAAATTGCGTGAAAATCACATGTCACTTCTAGTATAATATATTTGTCCAATTAATACCCGTTTATCATCTGCATTTCTTCTTGGTGTAGCAATTTTAATGGCCAGTAGTGTACACCCACAGCAATGAAAGGGTATATATACAGCTAGAGTAGATGTACTTTCCCTTCCAATAGACCGCTGGTAGGAAATTATTGAGAATATGTAACATGTCAGAAAACAAGAATACACAATAAATGCTTACAAAGAAAAACAAATAATGCTAACCTACTTTCCAGAGATACCAAGTAAAATGGTCCTCATGGATGTGGATTAAGTCAGAAAATCTACTCCTTCTTCTGCTCTCCATAGATTCTGGCTTCAAAACATATCTGACCATCGTTTCCTTGGTCTTCCTGGGTATTCTTTTCCCCGTAGGCCCATAGTACAACACTTTTCTTGAGATCCTCTCCTTTGACATTCTGTCAAAAGCTTTTTCTAATCATTTCTGCAGTTTCTATTTTTTTTCTTCCAAACAATTATTCCTAGTTTTTCATTTTATTCCTAGTCTTTCATTTGAAATTTTGTTAATAGGGAGCATCCTTTTACTGTTCTTAAGAATTTCATTCGGTGGCCTGTATCTTGTTTTTATCAGCTTTTATCAACGTCCATGTTTCAGATCCATAGAGAAAAACAAGCACCTCCATTACCTTGTAAAGTATCATTCCTTTTTATTTTCTAGTCTGAGTTTTTAGGCTTCTGGTTACTGCCCCGCATGTTTGCTGCTACATGGATAATTTGTTTTTAAAAACCGTTTCATAGTCGTAACTGACATATATTCCTAAGTAATTAAAACCTGTAACTTATTCTAATATCGTGCCACAATTCTAGTATTTCTACCTTCTAAGGCCATTGTTTTTGTTCTATTTAGGAAATTTTAAAACCGTAATTCTCACATAGTTTCTGTGACATATACAGGGTGTTCATTTTAACTGAAGCCATTGAAATACCTCGAAAAGTACACATGGGATAAAAAAGTTACTGTTCCAATTCGTTTGTCTCGGAGGGGGACATATAATGATACCACACTCAACCCTCCCACCCCCACCCTCCAACCCACTCCGTGCGTGCGTGATGTGGACAACTCGAAATCTTCAGTCGAAACCCCCGTTTTTTACTGCACATACGTTTTGTCTGAAACATTTTTTCGTTTCGCCACAGATCGCACTGTAATCGGTGGAATAGAAATACTTACACAATCGTAATTTACAACATGCTACTCAGTGGCTCTTGGATATCCAATGGCACGTGAGACGCCATCTCCATGCTGCCGTGGTATGACACCCCAGTATTTCATATTTTCTAATTGTGAACCCCATTCGCAACGTTGTATTTATCCGACATATCGAATAGGGGCCAATGTGACCCTGGCTCGTTGCAAATGCTACTCTACTTTTCCGATTACACTAACAGTTCAAACGTAGTACCGCCATCTTCAATGCACTTAGTGATCCACTTTTCAAACGATCATACGCAGGATAAATGTATATATGCCGAAATGTTAGCACAGGTGTTACTGATGCCGTCGACCATGCCTTCACAGACTGTTGGCACTTTCCGCATCTCGTGGTCGTGCGGTAGCGTTCCCGGGTTCGATTCCCGGCGGGGTCAGGGATTTTCTCTGCCTCGTGATGACTGGGTGTTGTGTGCTGTCCTTAGGTTAGTTAGGTTTAAGTAGTTCTAAGTTCTAGGGGACTGATGACCTCAGAAGTTAAGTCCCATAGTGCTCAGAGCCATTTGAACTGTTGGCATGTGGTGGTACAACTTATCTTTTAAATGTCTCCACAGAAACAAATCCGGCGACAACAAATCCGGTGACCTAGCTACTCAGTAGGGCCACCTCTATCGATTCACGATCAGCGTAAACAGTGCAATCACAGTCTAATACATCCAGTGCTTCAGTTGCGTAATACGCCGGACAAGCGTCATGCTGAAACCACGCATGTTGTCGAATGTCCCCACACGGCCACGGTGGCGCATCGACTAATCCTCTGTTCGATATGTCGGAGGAATGCAACATTGCGATGGGTTTTCCAATTACAAGTTATAAAATACTGGTCTGTTCTACTCTCACAGCATGGAGGTGAAGTCCCAAGTGCCATTGGACATCGAGGGCCCTTTGAGTAGCATGTCGTAAATTACGACTGTGTAGCCATTTATATTCCTCCGATTGCAGCGCCATCTGTGGCGAAACGAAGGAAATGCTTCAGTTAAAAAGTATTTAGATTTTACCATAGAATCTTAATCTGTGTTTAAAAAAACTGGAGTTCGCACTTTCGATTTCAAAGTTGCCCGCCGCCACCCACGATGTGTAGTTTTCGAAATATTTGAATGTCTTCATTTTAAACATTTTAAATAAACACCATGTATACTGCTCTTAGCAGATCGTCTTCTGCTTTATTTACAATAATCTAATCATCAGCAAATAACACATCTTAAGTGTAATATTTGGCGTAGTAAATATGCCTCCATTTGTTATACATCCATTGTCTAATAAGATCGTCTGTATAAATTGTAAACAAAACAGGAGGCATGCTACAACCGTGCGTTACACCTTGGCTTATATGTATCTTTTTGCTATATCTTCCGTTTCCGTCATATACGCTGATGTTTGTGTCTTTATATAGTGTGTACATTTTAATATTTTAACTAAGTGATTCGGATATCCTCGTCAGTCATGATTTTCCATAATTTTTTCCTACTTTCCTGGTCGAACGCTTTTTCATAATCAATAAAAACTGTATAAGTCTAAAGATTATATTCCATTCTCTTTTCTATTACCTGCGTAACTGTGAAAATGGTAACTGTAAAGGATCGTGCATTTCTAACACTGTTTTGTTCTTCCAGGAATAAAGTGTCTGTGACAGCTCGTACTCTTCTGCTTAATATTCTTGCACATATTTTATATCCTGTATTCAAACCACTTACTCTCACACAATCTTCACATCTGTTCCTAGCACCTGTCTTTAAAAAGAAATGCAGCCATAACTTGAGCATTCGACCAGGATCTTGGAATATCACATCCATTCAAACATCTATTAATTATATTCAGAAATCTCAGATTTAGTATTGGGCCCTCATATCTTCATAATTCTGCATTTATTCCATCTTATCCTGTGCCCTCCCTACTCTTCATTTCTTTTAATGTTGCTTCTAATTCCTCTAAGGCAATGGGATCTATATTTCCATAAATAGGTTCATCGTTTTTTTTCTCATTTTTACAAGCAGTTATAGTTCTGGTAGTGAACATATCGTAGCAGGAAGCATTTTATTTAACGGACCTGTAATATACTGCACTGCGAGCCCAGTCTAGCAAGAAGTCATCACGGGAACGTAAGACACAGCTGACACAGTATACCATCTAGTGCAAAAATCTCTTATGTGCTACCACCACACCTGCGTACACAGCCTATAAGAATATCTCGCCCTACAAGAGCTCTGAGTTGATTGTGACCACGAGGTATTTCTCTGGCGGTTGAAAGAATGTTGATGAGGGAATGATTATTGCTTCTTCATGCTCGTACTGTTAAAATGCGTCCAAGTTGTAGAAGCAAACAGCAAACGCAAATAAGTTCGCATTCCTAGACAGCAAGAACGAGTAGTTACGCTCCCCTCCAACCGCTTCATCTCATTCAATGTGAAACTCAATTACAATAATTGCTCAGACCGTGGCTTCCTTAATTAAAAAACTACGTAATTGCTAAGAAAGCATCTGGGTGAATGTAAAGCTCCGCAACGGGAAGTAATTGGTTCTCCACCACATTGCAACATTTCATCTACCGCTGTTCTTATTTCACGCGAATAATTTTACTCTCATAGAACCAAGCAACAAAATAAAACATGTAACATTTCCTACCTCAAGTTCCTTGACTTAGGATAGCGTACCCGTGCATCTTTTTCTCTTTAAGGTACGGCTCAACAACCTCGTGTGCTCCAGCGAAGGCAAACCGTTCTTGGAGGTCTCACTGATGACAGATAGTTAGATAAGAACAAAAACTGAAAACGTAGGTGCCTGAGGTTGTTTTTTTCTTTACCATTTCCTTGATGTACCTGTGATTTATAAATGTCAGTACATCATCAGAGATCATGCCGTCGGTATTAGGCATAATATTTGGACACTCACCTTCCATATTTCCGTCTTAGATCTGCTACCAGCAAACATGTCCGAACGTTTCAGTGCAGTGAACATGAAGCAAGGTATCAGTCGCCTAATGGTATTGAAACAAATGGTAAGAAAGATAGGTAAGTACGTATGTGTAGCGCGTGAAACATGAAACTGATCGACAGTTATCTGACCGCCCAGCAACAACTTTGAGGAGGAAAATGTGGAAGACCTCACACTCTACTCCTTTTTCTACCTCAGCAATTGTGTACATGGGGTGGATAAGAAGCAGCGACAACACTATTGCAATTCATGTAGACTTCATTGGCAGACGTTCACTTTATTGCCCTCAATAAAAAGGCCCAGCATCTCGATCGTCTTCCTCCACACACATAGAAGGCGCAGAACACCGTCAGTGTGTCCGTTTCTGTCGACGTCTCACAAGGACCGTCCCATGCCACCGATGACTTCGTCTCCTGTGAAACGTGCCATGAGGAGGTTCTTTCATTTTGGCGAACAGGTCGTAACTGCATGGACTCACATCGGGTGAATACGGTGATGGTCCAAAGTTTTTCCACTCCAGGTATGCAGGAGCTAAAAAATGGTTCAAATGGCTGTAAGCACCATGGCACTTAACGTCTAAGGTCATCAGTCCCCTAGATTTAGAACTACTTAAACCTAACTAACCTACGGACACCACACACATCCATCCCCGAAGCAGGATTCGAACTTGAGACCGTAGTAGCAGCGCGGTTCCGGACTGAAGCGCCCAGAACCGCTCGGCCACAGCGACCGGCTACAGGAGCTCCTGAACGGGGTCCACCCTGTGACATCGCGCTGTCAGTAAGGACGACGGGATGCAGTGCCAGAAGGTGCCGTCGCTGTCTTCTCAATGTGGGACAAAGTGATGTTACATGAACTAGCAGCAGTGGGGTGCAGTGACCGTCTTCCCCTCCGGTACGTCAGGCAAAGTTAACGCATGGATATCGTAAGTCACAATAACCATCAATTTGAAACCAGCGGGTTCACGGCGCACATTCTGTGGGCGAGGAGAGCCAGGGCGTTTCCATTCATTTGGCAGATCCTGAATGACATCCCCGCCGTCCCGAAACACTTTCGTCTGTACGATACGCAATGCTGCATCACCAAACGCCTCACGCAGTCCTTGAAAACATCGTTGTGCACTCAGACTACGAGCCACTTCAGTCTCAATCTACGCATCACGTTCTTGTTTCCGAAACATGCAATTAGGGCGATTGAACTGGCCTGCCTCACCTTCAAATACACACAGCAAGTGACTCAATCACAGCCGTCGCCGCCCGCTGCACTTCTTTAACTGACCTTCTGCTCTCACCTACAAACATCTCCATGCCATTGGACGCATTGTCTTCATGTTATGGCAGTGTTGCACTCATTTTCATGCAAGTGTTTTCCAAACGTGTTACTATAAACGTATTTTGTGGTTACAATCTTATCATTTCTAAGACTTTTACTCTTCATTTATTTTACGTGTCTTTACTGCCGTCTCCAATTAAAAAGAGGGTTTTCCGTGGCTTCGTAAAGAAAAGAAATACGGCATTTTAATGTTTCGTCAACCATGAGGGCATTAGGATCGCAATGTGAGCTCGAATGGGTCGCGGTTTGGGAATGAACTCGATCGTGTCCTTTGCAAAAGTACGATCCCGTCATTCGCCGGAAGTGATTTAAGAAAACCATCGGAAACCTAAATCTGGATGTACAAACGAAGATTTGAACCCCACTCCTCCGGAAGCTCATCCATTGATCCATTGCGTACACCACTACCACACCGTACGTAGCTGTATCAAGGCTCAGATGTATAGAACTAGGCCTACAATAGATGCAGATGTTGAAAGAAGCATTCTTTCATATTGTCTGAGGAAGGAAGGACTATACTCATTGGGCGACAAAGATAGATTTCTCTAAAAGCAGGTTACCTCATATAGGCTTTTTCTCCACTCTCAATGGTTTACGAAATAGCACATATTTCACGTGCGCTAATTTGTTCACTAGATAGTAACTCTATGATCGGATGCAGATGACCGTGCGATACCGTCGTCCTCTGCCGTATGGCTTCAGTTGGAAACGGAATGAAGAGAAATATGGTCAAACACACTGCTGCCCTGGCTATTTTCAGCCTTCCACACCTTGGAATCACTTCTTCTCTTTCAAGTGACTTCACAGTTGGCCTGACAAGGGTGAGTGCACCCCGTTCCATATGCCCATCAAGGAAAATTCTTGGCAGTACCGGAAAGTGAACCTGGTCTTCTGCATGGCACTCTCCTGCTCCACTGCTGAGATGAACAGTCTGTCGCCAGTTTATTTCGTATCTCTTTAGTTGAACCATTAGAGGATTTCCCATTGGCCAAGGAATACGATGTACTTCTGGCATGATACTGCCCCTCCACGTACTACAGTAAGTTTGGGACAACACCTCATCCGCACTTTAACTGATCCGTGAAATAGCTGCAACAGTACCACTACCTATGACTGTTGCTCAGTAACACCAAAAACTGCTTTGCGAGGGGTGCTGCAACTTCCTTGGCCAGCATGATATCTAGACTTGTCTCTAATCGAGCACATATGGGACATGATGCGACGAGAATTTTTTTTTTTTCAGATCTTACGGGACTTAACTCCTAAGGCCATCAGTCCCTAAGCTTACACACTACTTAACCTAAATTATCCTAAGGACAAACACACACACCCATGCCCGAGGGAGGACTCGAACCTCCGCCGGGACCAGCCGTACAGTCCATAACTGCAGCGCCTTAGACCGCTCGCGCGACGAGAAGTGATTTATGCAACGTGTCAACCAACAACGGTTACAGAACTACATAAACATGCCGCGCAGGCGTGGTATAACGAATCAAATGGTTCAAATGGCTCTGAGCAGTATGGGACTTAACATCTGAGGTCATCAGTCTCCTAGAACTTAGAACTACTTAAACCTAACTAACCTAAGGACATCACACACATCCATGACCGAGGCAGGATTCGAACCTGCGACCGTAGAGGTCACGCAGTTCCAGACTGAAGCGCCTAGAACCGCTCGGCCACACCGGCCGGCCTTAACGAATCCCAGCACAGTATTCGCCATCTGTATGATCTACTGGATCCCAGAGTCGGCGTCTGCATTGTCGTCTGGGGAGGCTACACGGTGTACTAATACGGGTGTGCCCGGGTTCCCGGGTTCGATTCCCGGCGGGGTCAGGGATTTTCTCTGCCTCGTGATGGCTGGGTGTTGTGTGTTCTCCTTAGGTTGGTTAGGTTTAAGTAGTTATAAGTTCTAGGGGACTGATGACCATAGATGTTAAGTCCCATAGTGCTCAGAGCCATTTGAACCATTTGAATACGGGTGTTTCAGCGTGGGTCAACACCTGGTATCTCAGAACCGCTTGTGCTATTGATCTGTAAATGTAATCCTTTCATGTACTCCACATGCACTGTTGCAACAATAAATCTTTAATGAACTGGAAATTTCCGAAAGGGTTTCCTATTTTCTTGGGCAGTGTAGATATCTCCAGGATAATGAGCTTAGATATCTCCCGGAATAATGAGCTTTTCTTTGGAGATGCCACTCATAAAACAGTACATTTATGGAACAATGCATGACAAAAAAGTGAATAGTGAACAATCCAAAAGACAAAAAACTAAGGGTGCAACGACATATTCCTGTCCAAGTGTTAGAACGCGAAGGTGGTTTCATTTGGTCGAGAATCCGCTGTAACAGCCAATACTAGTTAGGAGCCACGGCCTATCGCTCAGTATGCGTACCTGTCTAACGACCTGGCCCGAACACGGGGCAATCCCGCCTCTAATTAGCCGGCTGAAAGAGCGGATGACAGAGGCCCATTGTAAGCGGGCGTCGAACTGCGGCCCACATTGCGAGACAATGTGAGCAGGGCAGGGCGACGCTGCCCCATCAGCCAGGAATGCGATTCCGCTAATGCTATTCGCATTGCTTAACATCGAATTAGCGACGGTGAGAAAGTGGAGCGGCGCTTGTCGCCCGTCGGACAGAGCGCGTCTCCGTGACGTACGCACAATACTTCCGCAGCACTATTCGTCCTGACAGATATTGTGGATTTCATTGCGAAGCTACGTAACTGTGGGCTCGTGCACCCAACAGGTCACTGAGTTTGCTCATTTTTCGCGATAGTTGTAGATAGGTAGCTGCAACAAGCCGGGCTACAGTTCCGACCTCGCACCTAGCGCCTAGTGCCTCCTACCATGCTTAAAACAGTGGTATGGTAGACAACTGTTTGCAGATGACACGCTGTACAAGATTGCCTTTGTCAACCGGTTTTATTTTTTTCCCAAGTGTTGAAGAATTCGTTGCAAAGGTACGGAAAGTGTATAGAGTGAATGGCGATTACGAAGACGAGTGAAGCAGCTTGGCAGGAAATTAAAACAGCCAACAAAAATCTTTTCTTATAAATGCAGACTGAAGCGACGAATGAAAATATATACCAAGGCCGGGATTCGAACTCCGGTCTGCTGCTCACTACGCTGTTACGCTAGCCACTACGACGTTCTGCCACGTAACTTTTCCCTATTGCAAGAACTACCCTAGCGCGCCTCCCTCCTCAATCTTAATTCCCATTCACTCCTCATCCGACTCGGCGTTAGCGTCCCTCCTAAACACGAACAGCATAGCAGAGGCTCTCCAAATGTATTGGAGCAGCACTGCAACATCTAACGAAACGGGGAATCCTACCTGTAGCCTAGGCATAGAAGCTTTAATGAAACGAAACTGTATGGTCCCAGGAACCTCTTCAAGTCTCAAACATCTATAATGTATGTATACAGACTGGAGCGACGAATGAAAATTTGCGCCGGCCCCGGTGGTCTCGCGGTTCTAGGCGCGCAGTCCGGAACCGTGCGACTGCTACGATCGCAGGTTCGAATCCTGCCTCGGGCATGGATGTGTGTGATGTCCGTAGGTTAGTTAGGTTTAAGTAGTTCTAAGTTCTAGGGGACTAATAAACACAGCAGTTGAGTCCCATAGTGCTCAGAGCCATTTGAACCATGAAAATTTGGGCCAAGGCTGGGATTCGAACCCGAGCCCGCTGCTCAGTTTTTCAATACAGACTGAAGTGACGAATGAAACTTTCTACCAAGGCCGAGATCGAAACCAGGTTTCCGGTTCATTTTTTCTTTTGTTCATTTGAAACAGCATTTTGTAACGAATATATTGTTATGACATTATTTTCCGAATACACCTCGTAACATTGTTAAAGCAAACTAATTCCTGCATTTTTAAAATAATTTACAGATTTCCCATTTTAGCCCCTGCCCATCCACCCAAGTACAAGTATAATTATTTTTGGTTTCTTTTACTACTGCTTGCAGCATGCACACCTAATCGTGAAATTTGTTGCAAATTTTCTATCACAGTTGAAAACGTGTAGTAACGACAGTAATTATGAGAACGGAAAACGGGAAAAAAACCTTGAATATTTTTAATTGCGGTTTGGTTTAAAAACAGGTTAGGTATTCTGCGACAACAACGATGACAAAAAAGACATAGTCGGATGTCAATGTAACTTCGTACTCGTACGCAACATCGGCAGATATGTTGATGATTATGGTTGCAGTTCTATGTGGTAGGTATTAATTTTCTTGTCTAGTGTTGTTACCAGACTTGTTAGGGCACATAATGGGCATGAACAGCATCAGATGTTGAGTGATCACTGTGCAGGACTCGGAGGTACTACATAGCCGAGTAACACAGCATTATCTGATCCTGACAATCTTAGAAAGGGGCATCAGTATGGGCCTCTATACGGGCACGGAGCGAGGTGACGCAGTGATTTGTACACCCGTCCAGCATCCAGATTTAAGTTTCCCTTGATATCCGTAAGTCGCTCCACGTAAATGCTGGGATGGTTCCTTTGAAAGGGCACAGTCTATTTTCTTCCTCATCCTTCGCCAATTCGAGCTTGTTCTCCGTCTCTAATGACCTTGTTGTCGACGGGACGTTCAACTATAATCTCTCTTCCTTCCTTCTTTGGCATGGCCGGCTGGGCCAATCGTGCAGTATTCAGATATGTGGAGCATTCGGTTGTGGCAGTGGCATGATGTCGGGATACAGGGAAATGTGAGGGGAGGCATAATTGTCGTCAATAGTCAAGTCGACCACGTCTAACTACACTCCTGGAAATTGAAATAAGAACACCGTGAATTCATTATCCCAGGAAGGGGAAACTTTATTGACACATTCCTGGGGTCAGATACATCACATGATCACACTGACAGAATCACAGGCACATAGACACAGGCAACAGAGCATGCACAATGTCGGCACTAGTACAGTGTATATCCACCTTTCGCAGCAATGCAGGCTGCTATTCTCCCATGGAGACGATCGTAGAGATGCTGGATGTAGTCCTGTAGAACGGCTTGCCATGCCATTTCCACCTGGCGCCTCAGTTGGACCAGCGTTCGTGCTGGACGTGCAGACCGCGTGAGACGACGCTTCATCCAGTCCCAAACATGCTCGATGGGGGACTGATCCGGAGATGTTGCTGGCCAGGGTAGTTGACTTACACCTTCTAGAGCACGTTGGGTGGCACGGGACACATGCGGACGTGCATTGTCCTGTTGGAACAGCAAGTTCCCTTGCCGGTCTAGTAATGGTAGAACGATGGGTTCGATGACCGTTTGGATGTACCGTGCACTATTCAGTGTCCCCTCGACGATCACCAGAGGTACACGGCCAGTGTAGGAGATCGCTCCCCACACCATGATGCCGGGTGTTGGCCCTGTGTGCCTCGGTCGTATGCAGTCCTGATTGTGGCGCTCACCTGCACGGCGCCAAACACGCATACGACCATCATTGGCACCAAGGCAGAAGCGACTCTCATCGCTGAAGACGACACGTCTCCATTCGTCCCTCCATTCACGCCTGTCGCGACACCACTGGAGGCGGGCTGCACGATGTTGGGGCGTGAGCGGAAGACGGCCTAACGGTGTGCGGGACCGTAGCCCAGCTTCATGGAGACGGTTGCGAATGGTCCTTGCCGATACCCCAGGAGCTGGGAAGTGGCAGTGCGGTCCCCTACGGCACTGCGTAGGATCCTACGGTCTTGGCGTGCATCCGTGCGTCGCTGCGGTCCGGTCCCAGGTCGACAGGCACGTGCACCTTCCGCCGACCACTGGCGACAACATCGATGTACTGTGGAGACCTCACGCCCCACGTGTTGAGCAATTCGGCGGTACGTCCACCCGGCCTCCCGCATGCCCACTATACGCCCTCGCTCGAAGTCCGTCAACTGCACATACGGTTCACGTCCACGCTGTCGCGGCATGCTACCAGTGTTAAAGACTGCGATGGAGCTCCTTATGCCACGGCAAACTGGCTGACACTGACGGCAGCGGTGCACAAATGCTGCGCAGCTAGCGCCATTCGACGCCCAACACCGCGGTTCCTGGTGTGTCCGCTGTGCCGTGCGTGTTATCATTGCTTGTAGAGCCCTCTCGCAGTGTCCGGAGCAAGTATGGTGGGTCTGACACACCGGTGTCAATGTGATCTTTTTTCCATTTCCAGGAGTGTACTACAAGGGAGGATCTTCGTATTGCGCACCAAGCACGTCGTAACCCCTTGACATCCGATAACAAGTAATGGATTGCCTGCCAAGTTCTGTGCCACCCCGTGCCGTTAGTCGGAGAGTAGCACCAGCCAGACTAGGGAATTTCCGTCTCATGCGTAGGCTGCCATTAAGACCACAATACAAACGGATCCGTTTGCAGTGGTGTCGTGACCGGGAATCGTGAACCGCTGACGAATAGCGTCACATTGTGTTCAGTGATGAATCGTAGGTCTGCAATATCCAGACGACAATCGTCGACGCATATAGCGGCGACCTGGCGACAGGTCCCGTTCTTCCAATGTTTACGAGAGACATAGAGATATTATTCCTGGCCTGATGGTCTGCAGATCCATCGGGTAAGACTTCTGGTCACGGCTGCTACCGAGCGAGGGAACTCTGACAGCACAAAGGTATGTCCCAGGCATCCTCAGTCCTCATCTGTTACATCTCGTGCGACAGTATCGTGGTGCCAGTTTTCAGCAGCATCTTGCTCGTTCACGCATGGCCTGTGTCTCTGTGGACTGTCTCAGTTGCACTGGGACGAAGCTGCGGTCAAGCTGAGCGCACAAATGTTCTGCCGGAGGCATACGTGGTCATCTTGCTGGTCACAGGGCCAACGGATTTGCCGCAGGGTAATGCTGGTTGTGTTCAGATCACCGAAGTTAAGCGCTGTCAGGCTTGGCTAGCATTTGGACGGGTCACCGTCGGGGTCTGCCGAGTACTGTTGGCAAATAGGGTGCACTCAGCCCTTGTGAGGCTAACTGGGGAGCTACTCGATTGAGAATCATAGCCACTGGTCACATCTGCTGTGGATCATATTACCTCAGGAGAGGATACAACAGTTTATGACATCCTCCTTACCGAATCAGTGCATGCACCTTAGTCTGATTACACTGACAAGTGGGCTCAAACTGTCAACTTCCTTGCAAATTTCTCTCGATGTTGTAGTTACTAAAATAACTTCATATATGCGATTGCAGTCTTTCTCGGCGTATTCCACTGATGAATTCTTCTCGGATTATCGCCAGAAGGTGATGGGTACGAAACTGATTGAAGCGTTTGCGACAAGACGACGCCACCAGTCGGCTGATAACCCGAGAAGACGTCATATTTCATTCCATTTACTCCTCCCCTTTTAGGCGTTTCACTTTCTTTGTCAGGCAATATAGATCACTTTTCCATTGAGGGTCTGTCGATGTGAGTGAGATGTCAGTGTGTGTTATAGACCTGTGGACGATCCGATTTGTTGCCCTGTACTAATAAGATTTCCTTGCGAGAGAACTAAAACGGGACACACTCAGACTCTTGTAAAAATCTATACTTGGAAAAAGGTAGTGAACCCACTGTGGAAAGGCCGACATTAGTTGGCGGAAGTGCGGTATACCAATTGCAGGTCACTTCATACTAATTTTCAATCATACATCTAAGGATGGCACAATATGTCGTAGTGGAAGGGCCATCCCTGTGATAGCTGTTTCGAATGCTGTCCTATTACCACTTGCAGGTGCATTTAATTGTGGTACCTCTGAGAAAAAATTAATGATGCACCATTTCCTTCGCGCCAAAAAAATTAGCCAATTGTACTTTCACATGTTACCTGTTTCGTCTTGTTCAGTTGTGATGATAAAGTAGTGTACCACTGCCTGTTATTCCTGTTTTGTCTGTCACACCCTTCGTCTTCCACTGCCGTTCACCATAGAAGGAAACATAATCTGATGTTATGAAGGTGTAAGATCATGTGCGCAATTGCAAAATCACCAAACAGCTGAAATGAACTTGTAGAACGAATTCTGTAACTTAATAGCCGCTTGCCCGCGCACGAGAGTTAGGTAACTCATTCAAAACAGTGTGTAATATAGGCACCTAGCGAAAGAACTCGACTTTACCACCCGCTGGAAAGAAATTGTTACTTTTGGACACGCACTCAACAGCTGTTGAGTGACTGAGCACTGCGTAAAGTTCAATGATTGTTTCAGCAAACTGAATCAATAGACACAAACAGCGCTGACACTGATTAAGTGACCGAGCGAGGTGGCGCAGTGGTTAGCCACTGGACTGGCATTCGGGAGGACGACGGTCCAATCCCACGTCCGGCCATCCTGATTTAGGTTTTCCGTGATTTCCCTAAATCACTCCAGGTAAATGCCGAGACCGATGACATCGCTGTCTGGTCTCCTTCCCCAAACAACCCAACTGATTAAGTGTTTAAGGAGACCAAATAGCTAAGGTCAAGTCTTCTGTTCACAATGTCCCCCCCCCCCCCCATTCCCCTGTCCCAGCACAGTGGCAGTTCACCCAATCTGTATGGAGTAAATTCTGTGTGCTTGTGTGAGAAACCTAAATGTTTCTGTAGCGTGTGTCTAAGGCACAAGGCGGGAACCAACCCGGTATTCATTCTGTCGGATGTGGAAAACAGTCAAAAACCACGTCCAGGTTGGTCGGCACACCGATTCCTCGGCGTTAAACCGCCAGTCGACTTCAGTCAGGGGCAGGAATACGTTCCCGTTCCGACAGTTGTCGCGTTAACACTGGCGGCTACCCGGGAGTATCCGGACACAAACACTATAAATAATTTCTGCTACGAAGGCCGAACGGCTACTGCCGTTTTGCGGCCCCCTGCGGTCGATTAGTGAAAGACTTGATGCCCACTTTCGACAAGTTCACCGAACAATAACATACGTGTTATTCCGCTAAATTTTCGCTGGCGGCGCTTGGCTACTCTACCCCACCGCCTCGAGACAGCTATTCTTGTAAATAGTCAGTGCACTGTATGTGAGCGATGAAGATTGATGTAATCACAAGTGAAAAGGGCAAGAAAGTGTTGATAATGCCAATTATAAATTCTGTTTCCTTTAAGTGTCTCGTCGATGGCTTTGATAGGTACAAATGTACGACGAGAAGATATAGATGTTTTGTGAAATTAAATTTTTAAATGCTATCAGCGGTTCGTAGTTAGGTGATAATCATGAAAAGGATGCCTCTGGTATATTTAACTGGCAATATTCAGTAATATTGTGAAGAGAAAGTCTGAAGGAAATATGTGTGAGCCCCTCTCCAAGTTCATACGCCTCATGTTAGTGTTAATGGTGATACTGATACTCTCACAACTCAGAATTTGATTCAGATAAGAAAAAAATATTAATGTCACTCGATTAGAAAAACTTCTGAAGTCGCCCATTAACTTACCAGAAGCACTGTCAAAAAATGTTTTCCACACAAACTGGAGAAAAAAAATTATTTGCAAACGACTCTGAAAAGAATAGATGTGGGTTTCTCATGCCACAGCAGTTTGAATTTCCTGAAAGAGTCGAGATCTTTATTTATAGATGGGACTTTCAAGAGATGCCCTAAGCTGGTCCGCCAAATATTTATAATTCATGGAGTAAAAGAAAAACACTGTTTACCGTTGGTATTTTTTGCACCCTTACAAAAAATGAAACATACAACGAAAGTTTGTCCTAAATTGCAAACAACAACAGCCCAGACATTATATACGTTGGCTTGAGACGACACCTCACAAGGCAGTTGCTTACGTATGGCCTCAAACGAATATAAAGGGCTGCAGATTTCATCCCGGGCAGACATGGTGGGGACAGATTCAATCATTGGGATTATCTAATGATTGAAAAATCAAAGGGATTTGAAATCGGAGGACTTCGAAAAACCCTGTTTGGACTGCCTTTCCTGCCCCCTGACCAAATTGAAGATTGTACTACAAACCTAACAATGAAATTCCTGATGACATTTTTATTATTTTCTTCATAGTTGTAACCTTGCGGGCGGCGACTTTAAGACAGTTATGTGGGCCGACTGTAGTAGTAATTCTGAACGAACAACTAATTACTGTGAAGCATTCCACTCTAAAGTGAACGCTCAATTTTACTCTCCCCATCTCAACATATCCCATCTGTTAGAGACATTAACGGTTGTTCAAACTGAAACTTAAGCTAAAATGAGAAGCGAGAAGGAAACTACTCCCAAAAAACTGCGGGCCAAACGAAACTAGATAAAAGAACGAAGGTAAAAGCTGTCAATTTCAACCATTACCCGGTGCGAATATCTTCAAAACATATGCTGTAAGTTTTTCCCACCTACATAATTTTATACTTATCCTTGACAGTTGCTACTTCGCTTGTACTGTACCTATATTATGAAAATGCGAAAAAAGCCAAACATTTTTTAACTATACGTACTGCATGAAGAGAGCCTTACCTCTGCGTAAAATGGGAAAGCAAATGATACGGTACTGTTGATAGCTTATCGCAATCAACACGTACGCTGTGAAAATGGGAATCAATACGTCCTCTGTCGGATAAATACGGTGACAGCGAAGGGGAACTGAGACGTCCGTTTCGGAATCAATTTTGGTCAAATGGCTGAATATACCTTCGGTAGAATACATAACAAGTCTAGCTGCTCTCTTTGAAGGATGTTTGCACTTCCGAACATGATTAAATACTAAAAGTCAAACAGTTTTAATTATTACCTCAAATGAAGCTGCGTAAGTAATACTTTGTTTGCTTCCCAGTTACGCGTCTGCGGTCGCAGAATACATTGTAATCTTGGTGTCACACTACCGTATCATTCCCCTAAACAAACAACTGCTCAACTTTGTTTAAGAGGTGTTAATTAAAAACTTTATGGCTGCTGCTCGTACATATCACACCACCTTTGTTCCTTCGTGAAATATCATTTTTATTCAAAGATATTGCTATGAATTCATTAAAGCAAGAACTTTGGCCAGTGTTGTAAGGGCATTAGAAAATGCGCTTCTTTTTATGAAGATACTAATGGTTAAACATCTCTTACCAACAGTTCAAAGGAAGTACGTAGTTCTTTGGTGTCATTCACAAGCATAAGAAACATTTCCAGCTTTCAGTCGTCCATTAATTTACGCCCGGTGATATTCTAACTTAGTACGAAAAAAGTGAGAAAAATGTTCAAAATATTGTTTTTAAGGAGAAGCAGCACGTCATACAATAAATGTGAATCTAGGTTTTCATGTTTGCTCTAGATGATTCCTGACTTATCCTTTTGAAATATATGACGCTCGTAAATGTGCAACAACGTAAGTTTTGATTACCATTCGTTTTATGTCACCAACATATTACAGTGAGCGATAAAATGTTTCGAATCTGCAACACACGTAGGGGTCGTATATTATTAGAACGAAGACTAGAATCTGTACGTATACACTCCGAAACCTGGGGCTGCATTTTTAGTTTTTTTAATGCTATTCATGAACTACAGAAAAAGTTGATCCTTCAGAGAACCATGCTATCGTAATTGTCGATACAGCTGTAGTGGAGGTGGGGGGCAACAGCTTCCCATTGCGGATTTCTGATAATGCCGAACACGGCATGAATAAACATAGCACAGTGCGCCAGGCTGGTACTCCGCATCACGATCGAGTACTTTCGGGGCGATACTTAATATTCATCGGCGTGTTTGTCTTGTTTCCCTCCGTTACAGAGGCCTGCGATAAGCTGCGGCTTCTGGCGCAGAGGGCCATGTTTCCTTCCGTTTCTGCCGATACCGGCGAGAAAGAGAGCAGTACGGCCCGGAACTCGACAGCACGGCTGCAGGCGGATGCGGCAGTATACGCCAGCTCTTACCTCAGGCAGCCAATCACTGACGCGCGAATTCTGTGAGCTGTTAGTTTTATGACACATACATTCGTTAGCACCAAGGCTCTGTTCATTCCACTTGAGAAGTCTGTAAGCAGTTGACGCCTTTTAGAGATCGAGCAAAGAAAAGTTTTTGGATATTGACTATTTCGTCCACTGCTTTATACCCCGCGCCAAGAGACCCAACAATTGATTAACAGTCTCTAAGGATCAACTCTAGCAATAACATTTCGGTTCGTACCTAAATTTAAGTTTCTTATTAAATCTGAAACAGTGAACTGGTCAGAGCATATGTAGTTTTAGATTATTGTTCTGACAGAACCCTGTCAGTACAGGGCAGGTTCAAAGTATTTGCAACAAATGCGCAGTTCAGAAACACGAAACGACAAAGCGAAATGGCTCTAGGAAACCTCATTTTAAAAACTAATCGTGAACTAAAACATTTCACTGCTCCTGTCTTTGGCCACATACAGGGTGCGACGGCTGTTAAGTGCAGATGTTTCTACTGATGACTGAGGACGCTGTACTTAACAGCATTACATCAGTATTTACGTCATCTGTAGGCTAATAACTAAAGCTGTTACAAGTCGCATGTTTTTAGAGTGGTTAGTACCTCTAAGTACATGTGGCAAGAGGAAGCCATTAGCCTGGACAGCAGGTAAGGTGTTGAATTGTTGACGCGTAGACTCATAATTGTTAGTTTCTCCTGAAAGGCGTAGTCCACTTAGTAGTGCAGTTACGACTGTGCTGAGAACATCAAGTAGTGAGTTACGTGACGTCCTTGTGGAAAGAGTGCTAGACGCATAGAAAATCAACCAACACGCAGATGTGTGTACATATGAAGGTACCACACATAAAAATATCTGTGCCTATGCCCGTTACTTCTTGTATACAGAATGCACCGCCACATAAAAAACCCACGTTGTTGATGGGTATGGACAACACAATATTTTAAATATTTCCGTAACCAGAAATTAAAAGGTTCCAGACGAAAACGCTAAAGCTTATCGTTAACACGGGCAGAAATATGTGGACTTTTCACACACACTGTGATATCTGAGCTTACCCCTGATAATAGCATAAATAGTAGGAAACTCAACAGTCAGAGCGCCAATCGCCAATCGTCGATCAGATGGCAGTTTTCGGTTCATGTGTTGCTCTCTGTTTCATCGTTATTGATAACGGTCCAACCACTCTGCTCCCTGATCACGCACATTCGTACTGTTCAAGTATGGAGGGTGGGAAAAATTACCGCTTCAGCGCCTCTGTGTGCGATGTAATTAGACTAATCTTGTCTTCGCTATACTTAGGGTGTTGCAGTACACTCCTAGATTCACTAAATACAGTTGATTCTAGAAACTTTCTACGTAGATTTACACTAGACAGTTTCCATCTGTCTTCAAGCTTCTGCCGGTTTAGTTTTTCCAGCTTCTTTGTGACGTTCTCCCACAGGTCAAAGAAACCCGTGACCTTTCATGCAGCCCTTCTTGTATACGTTCATTATCCTCTGTCAGTCCAATTTGTATGTGTCTCACACTTTGAAGCAATATTCTCGCGCGTCGCAAGAGTGTTTTGTGGGCAACCCCCTTCATAGAAGACTGCATTTCCCTAGTATTCCACCAGTGTAATCCGCCCTACTTACGACTTACCACTTACTTTACTTCCCGTGTCCATTGTACACAAAGTCTTCCCTCTCCAGTATTCAGCAGCTTTTGTGGCGCTGTGCTTTAGTAAAATAAAGTCTTTTAAACATACTATTCAAGTATGGAGGGCGGGAAAAATGATTGCTTCAGCGCCTCTGTGTGCGTTGCAATTAGACTAACCTTGTCTTCGCATTAGTTAGGGGGTTGTAGTACATTCCTAGATTCATTAAGTATAGTTGATTAGATGATTTTGTGTTCGGATTTCTCCAGATTCGTATGAGTCGTCCTCTATAGATCCCCATTTCTGTAGGGAGTTTTTCCATTTGGAGGCCCCTGATCTGGGTATTGTCCAGACGGTGTATGTGAGTGTATGTCCTCAGGAAGTGCGTCTTTCAAATCTTAAATAGAGCTGTCTTGTGTCTACAGCCATAGATTTAGGCGTCAGGTCTCAGGTACAATTATGGTAGTTCTCGTGTAGAAAATCTTTCTCCATCTAAGGCATGGTGTGACAACAGCATAGTTACATAGCACATACGTTAGGTCTTTTGCTTGCATCTTCATTTTCTGCAGTGACTGCTGTTCTAATTTGTGGTGGAGTTATGCCCGCGAGAGTACCAACAGCGCTCAAAGATGCAAGTCTCAAGCATACTGTGACAATTCTTGCTACTTCATTGACGGCAACATCTACTTGATTTGATTGAGCTGACGCTAGCTACATCGGCGAAGAGTACTCTCCCGATCCAAAACAAAGAGCCACAGCACATGTCGCTAATACTTCGCGGTGCGCTCCCCATCATGTACCTGTTAGCTTCCTCGGTAGACACTTTCTTGAGCGACCTTTCCCTGCAGTGTTATTGTTGAAATAGTGTCAGCTGATTTTATCAGGTTGACATCTATATTCTAGCACTGCTAGCTGGCATTCCGACAGAGAGCGCACGTGTAGTATCTTGAGCGTCATAGATGGAGTATTTCTCTCAGTGGGCGAGAAACTCGACACAGGTCGCTTTTGTAGTTGAGGTCATCTGGCTGCAATCCCGAAACTTATGGAATACATTGCAATGTTGTTTGAAAGAAAGAGTATGGTCCAATCTGACTCCCAGATAACCGGGAGGGTTTTCATGCTTTTGGCGGCACATCCATCCAATCTCATATTAAGTTTTTTTCCTAGCCTACTGTAGTGAGTCCATGTGATGGTTCCATTTCATTTCACCACAAATTATTCCATTCATGTATTTGTATGAGTTGACCTATTACAACTATAGTATTGTAGTTGTGGCATACCACGTTTTTTACGTTTTGTAACGTCCACAATGTTTGCATTTCGGAATATGTACGAGGCAAGTTTCCATTTTTTTCACCACATGTAGATAAACGCATCATCTGCGAAAATAAGACACAACTCATTGTGAACTGGAACTACTGTAGATACCGCCGCATACAAAAATAAAAATTATAGGGTGCAAAACGCATCCGGCGACAGAAGCAGTTTTCGAAGCCACTGTTGTTTGCTTTCACACGCTGTTAAATGAATGAAAATAATGCCTTCTGTGGCTTCATAAAGAATAAATAATTTGTACAAATCGGTTCCGAACTGCCAACATTTAACTAAAAGCAAAAGGTCCTTGAATACGCCTGGTAAATAAAAAATAAAAAATTTTTTAAAAAAACGCAAACGAATCATATCTTCAAGGCGATGATCTTATGTTTTTCACAAAATAAAGCTTAACGGCATTCGGATGCCACAGTAAGAAACGGACGTCAGGGAAAAGTTATCATTGTGTGCTCAGGCACATACGAACGCCACGCGTCTCCTGAAGAGGGTCCCAACACAGTGAATGAAACACCCATTTGTTGAAGGAATAGAAGACCAGACAGAAGCAGCCTCATTACCCAGCAGATATTACTTTCATTGACAACAGTCGCCAAAGGTTACACTCCTGTACAACAAGGACTTACTCGACGTCATTACGTGCGAAGTAACTAGGATTGTGCGAACTACAGAGCAACACAGATGTGGAAACTGGTGCAGTAGTAAGCGTGTTCGGTGTAGGGTAATATCAGTCCCAGGTCTCTTTCGATTGATGAGGGCAATGATAATACCGACAATGACATTTACATTGACTCCGCCCAATCTGTTTTATAGGCAGCTTTTTGCACTTTGGGAGACACTTTTTGCTGCCAGTTTTTGAATTCGAGTGAGTTCCATACATCATCGCTGCACCCCTCGCACTGCGTGTCTAACGCAGATCACACCCTCTTCCCTGTTCTGCCCCCTCGTGCGAATAATCATTACAGCTAGAAGCCCTTTCCTACTGCTGGCTTAGCTTGTCACTTCCGCTAGGATTCGTGAGGTGTTTTATGCAGTACTGGAAGTAGTGCTTCAAACGCCAGCAGCCACAGAACTCAACTAAAGCAGCATGTCCCATTTTTCTTAGCGAAACTGTGCCATTTGTTGTTAGATATGTTGAGAAACATATGAGCGAAAGACTGCGTAATTAAGTGAAGTCGGTAAGTACCGAATATGAGGGAATGGTTAATGCTACACGTTCACACAACACCAAGCTTTCTCAAATATTTACTCCAGCTATAAATTCCTACTGCTATAATATTTAGGAAAACTATAAATTTACTGCCGTAACAATCTAACTCTTCTTTTGTTCGGCAGCAACTGATCATAACTGCAAACATTATTTTCCATTAATCTTCAATGTAACTGTAGGCTTTTGACATCCTCTGATACTGTAGAGAAGTTGCAGCAGTTTAGGTAACATTAGTCACCGAATTTTGTTCTTTATCCACGAATAGCACTGATAAAGTGATCTGAAGTTGAGGTGCCTTCAGTTTATTACACGATGTAGTCCACCATGGGCTCAACACTTCTCCTTCTAAAATAATTACATACGTTCCGATATTTTTTTTCTTTTTTGCTAGCTATGAAATTAAAGAATAACTTGTTATACACACTACTTATTGGGTAAATTAACTACACATGGTGTTTCAGAATAATACCGAAAAACTTTGAAGTATTACGGAAGCTTTCGGTATTTTTACTTCCAGCTTCTGAAAAAGAACAGACGTTTTTGTCTCTTTCGTTTACTCAGACGTTTTTCAGCACCTACGTGCCATTTTCTTTGTTTGTGCATAAAAACAGTATGGTTTGTTATCATCTTAGGCATATACCATAACTTCTTGAGTTTCTCGAAAAAACACTTATTCCTGATCAAAATTTCGTAAGAAAAGTAGAAGGAAAATCAGCATTTAAAGTTCCGTAGACAACGAGATTATTAAACTAGAAGCACAAGTTCATATAGTACAAGGATGAACCGCAGATCGACGACGTCTTTTTTAAAGGAACCCTTTCTACATCCATATTAACAGACTTGCGAAAGTCACGAAAAAACTAGATACGTATGACGAGGCGGAGACCATAAACTCCGCTCTTTCCCGAATGCAGGACCACTTAGCACGTCGCGCGGTGAAACTCTCGCATAAGTAACATAGTAGTAGCATAATCTCTCCATATAACTGCTAACAAAACAACAGCTATTATCTTTGACATAAAATGACTCGCGTGAAGGTAATGTACTGACCCTATGCTTGACTGAAACCTACAGGGTGTCCCAAGAGAAATGTCAGTATGCAAGGATATGACAAGAATGATCACTGAAGCAAAAATATCTAGTAAATATGGGTTCTAAGAAGCATACCTCTTTATCCTTAACAGTGTGAAACAAATCTCTTCTACTGTAAGCTTTTTGCTTTCCATATTTTGATGGGTGGTAATGTGGTCCAAAACAAGGAAAAGACGGTGAATTGATTGGCTCTGAGCACTATGCGACTTAACTTCTGAGGTCATCAGTCGCCTAGAACTTAGAACTAATTAAACCTAACTAACCTAAGGACATCACACACATTTATGCCCGAGGCAGGATTCGAACTTGCGACCGTAGCGGTCGCTCGGTTCCAGACTGTAGCGCCTAGAACCGCACGGCCACTCCGGCCGGCACGGTGAATTGAAGATCTAAAGTGCATCATGCCTTAAGAGATACGAGCGCTTGTTCACCTTCGCTTCTGTGAAACACGTGTCTTATAAATAAGAAGGTGCTCATAGCTCTTAAGATATTCATTTTAGGGCCCGTGCTTACCGGACACTTTTTCTTGGTTTGTTCCATACTATCACATCTCAAAATAAGGAAACCAAAGAGCATGCTGTAGATGCGATTTGTTTCACAGTATCGAAGATGAAGAGGCGGGCATTTTAGAGCCCAGTTTACTTGACTTTTTTTCTTCGAATGATCGTTCCTGTCATATCCCTGAATCCTGAACATTCCGCCTGGGACACTTTGTATACAAATGATCAAGTTCTATCTGAAAGGATCCTATGCCAACGACCGTGCAATCATTGCTCAGCCAAGAGATCTGAGACGATAAAGGAGAAGTTTAGGACAGCGTAAGAAAGCCTCTTTACAGCCTTTGAAAGGAAGCAGTTCAAACCAAACTCCATACCCTCGTATTCCATCTCTGACAAAGAGCAACTTAGACATATGCTGTGAACCACGACTTTAAAATACGGGGACAACTCGGAATTATTTAGGGGCTACGTCTACATCTCCACCTACGGAGTTGAGTGGTCTGTGTGGCTGACTGCCATGCCGAGGACCTGTTTTGAATCCCCGTTACTGACAGAGATTTTTCCTCGTCAGTAAGCCTGGAACGGTGTCCACTCAATTTGCAACCCTCTACCACTACAGGCCTCCGAATTCTATCGTGCAACATGGCGGTGTGTAACGAAACGATGACGGTGCGTGAGAAACAGCGTGTTGTGATCGAGTTTATAACCGTCCACACATGAAGCAACCTCACCTTCAACATGAGAATTCCAGACCTCACATGAGCGCTGCGACATCTGCAACAAGCAGCCGCCTTGGGTCAACCTGTAATCGATAGTCCTCCAACCGATTTTCATCTGTTTCAAAACTTACGGGGGGGGGAGGAGTGGGGGGGGGGGGGACGTCAACGGGCCGACTTCGAGGAGGAGAGGCACCACAGGTCATTTTAATTTCCACTGTCTATACTTTTAATGATTTTACAAATAAATTCATAAAACTTTGTCACCAAGACCAGGAAGGATTCTGGATTCACACTCATAGCAGTGGAAGTTCAAAAACATAGCAAAATAAATTTCTTTACATGTGAAATTCATTATTTTTTCCCTTACTATTGGCTGCATTTGTTGCTATAGGTACACTTTTCTTCATAAATAAGAGAGATTCTTCGATGAATTTTGCACAGCATACAAACCGTACTTACAGGTGTAAGAAATTCTAAAATTTTACAAATCTGTTATAAACTGTGGTAAAAATTGCTATAATTAACTTAAAAATTTCAGTTTTTTAAGCATGAAGTTTTTTCCTAAGTTAAATAAACTCTACGGTTTCATACACCTTTAAGTATGGTTTGTAAGCTGTGCAAAATTCATCGAAGAATCTCTCTTGCTTATGAAGAAAAGTGTACCTTTTGCAACAAATGCAGCCAATAGTAAGTGAAAAAAATAGTAAAATTTCACATGTAAAAAAAATATTTTGTTATGTTTTTGAACTTCCACTGCTATGAGCGTGAATCCTGAAACATACCTGGTCATGCTGACAAAGCTTTATGAATGTATTTGTAAAAGTATAGACAGTGGAAATTAAAATGTCGTGTGCTGGCTCTTCTGCTCCAAGTCGGCACGTTTGACGTCCTACCCCCCCCCCCTCCCCCCCCTTAAAGAACACCTATGAGGACTTCGCTTTGATAGTGAAGAAGCGGTGCAAGCAGAGGTACTGTGTGACTCCGTCAACACAGTTAGACATTCTACAGTGACGTTATCAACCAACTGGCCTTTCGTACAGAGAAATGTGTTCGTCGCCGGGGTAATTATGCTGAGAAATAAATACGAGTATGTAGCAATAAAGAATATATATGTAGAATATTAACATAGTTTGTTTTATTTAAAGAGTTTTCACATAAAAATTTCAAGGCATTGCTGGCCGCTATGGTTGAGCGGTTCTAGGCGCTTCAGTGCGGAACCGCGCTACTGCTACGGTCGCAGGTTCGAATCCTGCCTCGGGCATGGATGTGTGTGATGTCCTTAGGTTAGTTAGGTTTAAGTAGTTCTAAGTCTAGGGGCTGATGACCTCTAATGTTAAGTCCCATAGTACTTAGAGCCATTTGTACCATCCAAGGCATTACTTTTCAGCACGCCCTCGTAGTCATCATTAGAGGCTATGTATGGTGCATCTCTCTGGAGACACTGTATTGTCTTGCTGTAATTTCTGCTACTGGCATTTGACGCGAAATAGTAGCCAGAAAAATAAGTATGACTCTAATTATCAGTTCTAAGCATCCTCACGACAGACTCAAAGAGTTTTCTTACAACAAGTAAGTCACTTACAGCACCACTACACAGCAATCGAAGTTACAGATGTAGCGTGCTACAATCCAGCGTGTTTAATGACGTTCAGTATGTGAAGAAGGACTTCCTACTGGCCCAACAGAAGAATTGACCTCATGTTGATAGTCACTTAAGCGAATTCGTTCTGTTGTCTCTGTTAATCTTCAACAGAAGGTGATGAATGGTACTTACTTCTGTTGTCTGTTTATTTTGATTGTTCTTTAATTGTGTCCATTTGATTTTTAAAAATATGAAAAGGTAATACATGCTCAATCACCTAAAATTTGGGTGCCTTTTATTTCGTGAATGGTTCAAGGTATCGAAACAAGATTTTCGACACATTACGGAAGCAGAAGGGCACGAAATTTTCTTGAATATGTATGAATTTTAAATCTTGTATCAACCGAGATACTGAAGCAAGCATAGACTCTTTAATGGAACGATATATTAAAGGCATTCGTAAACTATTGGAAACACGCGAGCAATCACTTAACGCTCTTTAATATCACCTTTGAAACTTATCGCAAAAACGTTCGACATCCCCCCCCTCCCCTCCTCCACGCGTGCTTATAGCGACACATAATGCTGCCGGAGTTGGATACTGAGGTATAAACGCCAAATGGGGATAACAGGCTCTATATTTGTATCAAGCCTTTCGACTGTTTATTTGTTTCCACAACAGCTATGTACTGAACATGAGTTGAAAGTTTTCCCAAGTCCCTGATATGCCAGCAGTTAATACATACGCTTCCTGACAAAAATGTGAAGTACTCAGAAAGGGAGGAGAAAATTAAATGAAGCTTCACACGGCGTGCATCCTTCATCGCACCAAATAGATGGAAGACGGTAGATGAAAAATTAGAGCTATCGGGTGGGTGAGGAAGAACAGACCAATGAAGTTTTGGAAGCCCCTCTCTGGTGCGCACAAAAGTTCGTTTATATTTTTGTGGCGACGAACACGATGGAGTTGTTTCCTCAATTACCAGAGGTTAGAGCAATACACTTCAGAGTTGCTCATTGCACTGTGATGGAGGATATCAAACAAAGTAGCCGGCCTCTGCCCGCATCTAGTGGTCGTGCGGTAGCGTTCTCGCTTCCCGCGCCCGGGTTCCCGGGTTCGATTCCCGGCGGGGTCAGGGATTTTCTCTGCCTCGTGATGGCTGGGTGTTATGTGGTGTCCTTAGGTTAGTTAGGTTTAAGTAGTTCTAAGTTCTAGGGGACTGATGACCATAGATGTTAAGTTCCATAGTGCTAAGAGACTTTTTTTTTTTTTTTTTTTTTTTTGACCCGGCCTCTGCGACCGATCGGTTCTAGGCTCTTCAGTCCGAAACCGCGCTGCTGCTACGGTCGCAGGTTGGAATCCTTCCTCGGGCATGGATGTGTGTCATGTCCTTAGGAGCCATTTGAACCATTTGTTATCACTACCAACAGATGTCGAGATGAGCAGCGAGATGTTTGATTGTGATCTGTTCCCTCGAATAAGAATCTCAGCAGATTCCAACACTGGAGGAATCACAGCTGTGTTCGGTCGGCCGACACCCAGGTGCTCGAACAGGTTTGCGCCAACTTGTTACCCAACGACTCAACGTGCTTTGATTTGACTGACAGGCCTCCGAAGATATTCTGCACGTGCCGACGAATATCTTGCGATTTTCTGGTTTTCCAGCAAAAGAAAATGACAGTTTTCTGCATGGAATGGTCTTTCGTTACAGACGAAGTTTCGTTAGTGTCTTATACCGCCGTCCCATACCGGCACTCCCCGTAACTGTAGGGACAGAAGTGGGAACATTCCACTATGTACCGCAACAAATTCCGCAATTTTATTAGCCGAATTTGGCCGAGAAAAGGAGGATTGCATTACTTATTAAATGTCCCTGTTTGCACGTAAACTGCTCATTCTGAAGACGCCGTTGCTTTCAGTTTTTGCAAACTTTACGAATATTTTTCGAAAACTTTCAAAGTCAGCATTAACTAGGGTTTATCTCTGTATCACAGTATTTTTAAAAAGGTATTTGCTTGAATACCTCCACTTCTACAAAAATAGATTCACATCCACAAAACTAACTTATGCGCCCATTAGGTTGCTATAATTAGAGGAAACTTCGTTTCCATATCTTTGACTGTTCATGATAGAAAGGGCGTGGGTAAGTTTTATGTTACATACTCTCCACATTAAAAAATCAAATTGCTACGTCTTAACCAATCACAGGAAACAATGTGAACAAGAAGCTATGGACAGTGGTGGACTACCGACCATGACAGAACAGGGATAGCAGATGTGGTGGACACGGAGAAAAGACATCCCTTTTTACAGGACTTCTTAATTCTACCTCAGAGCCTGCCGATGTGGCCGTGCTGTTCTAGGCGCTTCAGTCCGGAACCGCGCTGCTGCTGCGGTCGCAGGTTCCAATCCGGCCCCTGGCATGGATGTGTATGATGTCCTTAGGTTAGTTAGGTTTAAGTAGGGACCTGATGACTCAGATGTTAAGTCTCATAGTGCTGAGAGCCATTTGAACCATTTCTACCTCAGACCAAGATGAAAAGCCAATCAGCGGCAGGGTGTTATGCTAACTGGTGCAGTCGCCATCATGGAGTCAGTTACCAGATGAAGGCAAGTAAGACCCCGAGAAAGCGCCGACAACTACTCCTGCACCTGCACATCCTCCGAGGTGGCAGTTGCAGTCGCGAGACGGCTGCGCGGAATAGAGACGTGAAGAGATGCTCATCGCAGACAATAAAGTGCTGCAGCGACAAAAGCCGTCTGTTTGCTGGGAACCGAAACGGGCAGTTAGGAGAGGCGGTGGGACTGAGAGCGCAGCGCGGCGCGGCGGTCGCGTGCGGCCAGATGTCATCTCAGCGTGCGCACGCCACCGCAGCCGCGGCCCGCCTCCGCACGGCACTAACTCTTATTCGCGCTCCCGCCTGTCATCAGAGTGTCCGCGGCCGCGTGACGACACACACCGACCTGTCTGCGGTCACACGGGCTACAGCTTTGCTGCTGCCTGCGGAAAACGTCGCCGTTTCTACCCTCCTATTGGCTTGCTTCCATTACCAAACAAGTGGCAGCTCTTCAGACAGGGGAATGTGCACGACCATTCATAATGTTCTCTAGAGTTACAGCCAAAAGCTGAGTTCTGTATCAATTAATTAAGTTACCAACTATCGCAAAGACCTGTAACTTCTCCAAAATACACTCCTGGAAATGGAAAAAAGAACACATTGACACCGGCGTGTCAGACCCACCATACTTGCTCCGGACACTGCGAGAGGGCTGTACAAGCAATGATCACACGCACGGCACAGCGGACACACCAGGAACCGCGGTGTTGGCCGTCGAATGGCGCTAGCTGCGCAGCATTTGTGCACCGCCGCCGTCAGTGTCAGCCAGTTTGCCGTGGCATACGGAGCTCCATCGCAGTCTTTAACACTGGTAGCATGCCGCGACAGCGTGGACGTGAACCGTATGTGCAGTTGACGGACTTTGAGCGAGGGCGTATAGTGGGCATGCGGGAGGCCGGGTGGACGTACCGCCAAATTGCTCAACACGTGGGGCGTGAGGTCTCCACAGCACATCAATGTTGTCGCCAGTGGTCGGCGGAAGGTGCACGTGCCCGTCGACCTGGGACCGGACCGCAGCGACGCACGGAAGCACGCCAAGACCGTAGGATCCTACGCAGTGCCGTAGGGGACCGCACCGCCACTTCCCAGCAAATTAGGGACACTGTTGCTCCTGGGGTATCGGCGAGGACCATTCGCAACCGTCTCCATGAAGCTGCGCTACGGTCCCGCACACCGTCCGCTCACGCCCCAACATCGTGCAGCCCGCCTCCAGTGGTGTCGCGACAGGCGTGAATGGAGGGACGAATGGAGACGTGTCGTCTTCAGCGATGAGAGTCGCTTCTAGCTTGGTGCCAATGATGGTCGTATGCGTGTTTGGCGCCGTGCAGGTGAGCGCCACAATCAGGACTGCATACACCGAGGCACACAGGGCCAACACCCGGCATCATGGTGTGGGGAGCGATCTCCTACACTGGCCGTACACCTCTGGTGATCGTCGAGGGGACACTGAATAGTCCACGTTACATCCTAACCGTCATCGAACCCATCGTTCTACCATTCCTAGACCGGCAAGGGAACTTGCTGTTCCAACAGGACGATGCACGTCCGCCTGTATCCCGTGCCACCCAACGTGCTCTAGAAGGTGTAAGTCAACTACCCTGGCCAGCAAGATCTCCGGATCTGTCCCCCATTGAGCATGTTTGGGACTGGATGAAGCGTCGTCTCACGCGGTCTGCACGTCCAGCACGAACGCTGGTCCAACTGAGGCATCAGGTGGAAATGGCATGGCAAGCCATTCCACAGGACTACATCCAGCATCTCTAAGATCGTCTCCATAGGAGAATAGCAGCCTGCATTGCTGCGAAAGGTGGATATACACTGTACTAGTGCCGACATTGTGCATGCTCTGTTGCCTGTGTCTATGTGCCTGTGGTTCTGTCAGTGTGATCATGTGATGTATCTGACTCCAGGAATGTGTCAATAAAGTTTCCCCTTCCTGGGACAATGAATTCACGGTGTTCTTATTTCAATTTCCAGGAGTGTATTTGCGACCTTTGTTATCAGTTCAGGTAGAACCAGTTAAAGTACTACTATTCGTATTAGGGAAGAACTGAGATTGAATCAGCTGCTGACCTCCACCTCCTTTGTTTAGGCTTGACGCCGTTTTCGCAAATTAATTCGGAATCTCCGTTTATTTTCTACGGTAACGGCTCTGCTGGCTCATTTTCTCATTTCTCGCCAATACAGCACCTGCTCCAGTTTCTTCTGACTTGCTCTTATATATAAGGGGCATATAATAATTAATGTATGTATTAATGTTGCTACAGAAGAATGCTGAAGATTAGATATGTAGATCACATAACTAATGAGGAGGTATTGAATAGAATTGGGGAGAAAAGGAGTTTGTGGCACAACTTGACAAGAAGAAGGGACTGCTTTGTAGGACATGTTCTGACGCATCAAGGGATCACAAATTTAGCATTGGAGGGCAGCCTAGAGGGTAAAAATCGTAGAGGGAGACCAAGAGATGAATACACTAAGCAGATTCAGAAGGATGTAGGTTGCAGTAGGTACTGGGAGGTGAAGAAGCTTGCACAGGATAGAGTAGCACGGAGAGCTGCATCAAACCAGTCTCAGGACTGAAGACCACAACAACAACATGTATGAATGTATACATGTATACCTGATGAAGTATCAGTGGACATGATAAGAGCAGCAGGTCCAGTGGGAATGCAGTGGCTGTATAGAGTACTATCAAGCGTGTGGAGAAATAGTACAGTACCTGACGATTGGAGAACAGGAGACATTGTTCCCATCTTCAAGAAAGGCAATAAAAGACTTTGTAAAAACTACAGACGAATGATCCTTATGAGTCACACAGCCAACATTTTTGAAAGAATTTTACTAAATCGAATAAGTGAAAAGATAGAAAAGGAGCTGAGTGAAGAACAGCATGGGTTTAGGAAAGGAAGAAGCACGATCGACCTGATATTTTCTATCCGTCAACTGATGGAAAAATGTTGGTAGTATAACAAAAGGGTGATCATGGCTTTTATAGACATAGAAAAGGTATATGAGTCAGTTAACAGGGAAAGACTCTGGGAAGAAATGAAGAAGATAGATATAGAAGATGGATACATTACTGTAATAAAGACCATGTACAGAGGACACAATTGTAGAATCAGAACTGTGAATACTTCGAAATACGACAAGGACTTTAGCAAGGAAGTATTCTATCTCCTGCACTTTTAATTTTGTGATGGAGGGAATGAATAGGGCAGTTAAATAGTAAAAGAAAAAGACAAAAAGATGATTTTTGCAGATGATATGGTAATATGGGGTGATAAAGAGGTAAATGTACAGTTACAGCTTAATGCGTGGAAGGAAATAATGAAAACAGATGGATTAAAAATAAATAAAGATAAGAGTGAAGTAATGGTACTTGGAAGAGAGAAAGGGATCAACGGAAATATTACCTTGAAAGGAGAACCCCTCAAAGTGGTAAAAAGTTTCACTTATTTAGGGAATGAAATATCTAGGGATGGAAGAATAACTAACGAAATTAATAGGAGGTTACAAAACGGACGACTGGTCCCGGCGGAGTTTCTAGTCCTCCCTCGGGCATGGGTGTGCGTCTTTGTCCTTAGGATAATTTAGGTTCAGTAGTGTGTAAGCTTAGGGACTGATGACCTTAGCAATTAAGTCCCATAAGATTCCACACACATTTTTTTTATACAAAAGTGAGGCAATTTCTACCAAACAATAAAACACCTGATTTGGAATAAGGAAGTTTCAGAAAAAGCAAAACTCCTTGTGTATAAGAATTATTACTTCCCTATTGTCGCCTATGGTGGAGACACATGGACAATGACAGGAAGGGACTGGAGCAGACTGCAAGCAGGGAAAATGAAATTTCTCAGAGCAGTTAAGGGAAAAACAAGAATGGACAGAGTAAGGAATGTAGAGATTAGAAAGGACCTTAAAGAAGACAGTATGAGAGAAGAAATTGAAAGAAAGAGATTAAGATGGTACGGGCATGATAAGAGGATGCATGGGAGGAGACTCCCCCAAATTATGGAAGCACTGAAGATGGATGGGAAAAGACCTAGATGGCGCTCAAGAACACGGTGGAAAATGGGAGTGAGAATATCTGTACAAAGGAAAGGTGTGACCTGGCAGCAAGTGGAGGAAGAAAAGTGGTGGGAGGACCGAGCCAAATGGAGAAGACTCGTCAGCACCCAGACCTGGCAGAAGCTGGAGCGGGATTCGGATATAGATAGATAGACACTCTTTCTCGGCCAGTTACGGTTGAGAAAATCAGACTCTGTTGTGGAAAATTGTGGAATATTCCCGCTTCAGCCCCTATAGTTGCTTGCAGTTCCAATACGTAGTCGACGCTATGCGTAGCCTTCAAAATAGCGTCTCTAATGGAAGTGCGTTCCAGGCAGGGAGCTGTCATTGAGTGTCTTTTGTCGGAAAACCAGAGCATTGCGGATGTTCATAGGCGCTTACTGAATGTCTACGGAGACCTGGCAGTGAACAAAATCACGATGAGTCGTTGGGCGAGGAGTCTGTCATAATTGAAAATGGACGCGCAAATTTGTCCGATCTCTCACATGCCGGTCGGCTTCACACAGCTGTCACTCCCGTAATGCTGGAACGTGCGGACACTCTTATTCCAAGTGACCGACGGATGCACAACTGGACGTCACTGTTGATAGTGCTGACACACTCGTCCACCATTTGAGGTACTGAAGGGTGTGTACCCGCTGGGTTCATCGCCGCCTAACAGAAGACCATACAGCAACGATGGACCTACTGTGGTGAACTGCGTGCATGTTACTAGACTGGTCGTGGCCATTTTCTCTCGGACGTCGTCACAGACGATGAAACACGGGTTCATCATTTCGAATCGGAAGTAAAGCAGTAATCCATGGACTGGCGCCACAACATGTCTTCTCCGAAGAAAAAGTTCAAAGCCGCACGCTCAGCCCTAAAGTGTTCACGACGCTCTTCTAGGACTCTGAAGGGGTTATTCTGTTTGAAATTCTCCGTCATGGTGCTACGATGAACTCTGAAGTGTATTGTGCTATTCTCAGGAAACTGAAGAAAAAATTTCAGAGTGTTCGTCGCTGCAGAAATGCAAACGAACTTCTCCTTCTCCGTGACGACGCAGGATCTCACAGAAGTCTGCGCACCAGTGAGGAACCCAAAAAACTTTACTGGGCTGTTCTTTCTACAGTTTCTTACGACTTCCATTTGTTTGGCCCAACGAAGGATGCACTCCGCAGGAAGCGATACGTGGAGACGGAAGATAATTGACGCAACAACACGTTGGCTCTGATATTGACCAGTAGAGTGGTATTATGCGGAAATAAGGCTCTCCCAATAATGTGGCGTAAGGTCGTCGCATTGAACTAAGATGATGAGAAATATCGTTTAGTAGCCAAGAGAGTGGAAAATAATACGATATAATGGAATCGAAATCAACATTTTTCTCAAAAAAAAAAAAGTGGCATTACTCTCTGAACGCCCCTCGTACCTGATACAGTCTTTCACATTAGTATCCCCTATTCTATGTCGCCACTGGCGGTAGGACTCTGCACCTTCTCCCAAACATCGCTCTTCGTTGCACCTTCATAGCAAACCCTGAGCAGATATAGACCTCCTGTTACACTCCCTCTTCCAGGCCCCAAATCATTCTAAAATAGTCTCTTATTTTCATAAGTAGCGCTATACACACGTTCCACATCTTCCAGTCGAAACTTCGGTCACCTTTGCATACAACCATGCTGATGTAATTTTGATTCCTGTCCATCATCCGCCTATTCTGTTCTACACACCTTGCGTACAAGGTATGCAAAATAAAACTGGCGAGGAAAATACTTCATGCGCCTTCAGATAGGCATCCTAACTGCATGCAGGTAGATGATGTAAATTGGGTTGCCAAGCTTAAGGGTGGATGACGTATTTTCTGGGCCAGTTTGAGTTTTCTCACCCTACACCAACCAATGTCTGTACAATGAAAAACGTTACGTCAGTGCTAAAGCTTTCATTTGCTTTAAAATATATAGCGAGAAATTCCGAATTGAAAGATGAGTCAGACAAGTAATGTCTATATCACTAAACTATTCTCAGTAGCTCTGAATGATGTTTTCAGGCCCTTAAACTGCTAAATATCTAAATGTGCTTCGTTGTACTGCTAGTGAGGTATTTTTTACGTCTTTAGCATCTTTTGCATAGATATACCTACATTAAGAATTCACATACTTAATAGATCAAGTTTTTGAAAAAAACCTAAAAATCTCACTTATCGGAAACTTGTGCTGATTAACAATGATACAGGAGACGTTCATCACATTTGGTATTCAGAGTAGTTGAAGACAAGAGCTGAATGGACAAATAAAGAAATGAACAGAAGAGTAAAAAGAGTAAAAACAGCAAGGGTTGCTTTTGTTAAGCTATAGTTATCAACATGAAGCTAGCACCAAATAGAAATTTCATAATCACTGTATACTATTCGTTTCGGTAGAAGACAGAGAGACTTAGACTTTCAGTGAGAAAATATTAAAAGCTGAGTGTGGCTCAGCGAGCAGTAGAGACATGCATCATCGGAATTAGTGGGAGACACAGGGAAATGAGTAAATGGATCAGAGAACTGACCCAAGCGACTGGAAGAGCTAAATATGACTATAACCAAAATGAAATGCAGTTAGGCGAGACATGTCAGCAGACTGTTGATAAATGAACATCGAACGTATATTGCGCAAAAGGATTAATGGATCACTTTTTCCAAACCCGATAATTCCCTCCCATTGCGACGCTTATGTTTGAAACTTGGCCCAAAGGTGGGTAAAGCCCTCGCCTGTAACGGTGCAAAAGTGTTGGCGCCCTGTGACGTCATTCACGCGACGCTTCCAACAGCAAAGTGTCGACACCTGTGAAAAACAGGTCACAGCCCAAACGTTCATGTTATGTGTAAGGTGGGTTAATGATGTCACTTTGGCACCAAATGTCACCACAATTCTGCCCACACAAGGATACGAAGGTCGTAGCAGCCCCTGTTACGCACATTTCACCCCTTCTTTTGATGCAACTCCGATGAACGTCAGAACCACGTCGCCCAGCGTTGAAATAACGCGTTTGACTAATGAGTAGCCGAGTAAAACGTTTCAGACGCACTGCCGCATAGAAATGGCACGGGAAGACAGTAGAGGATGGCATGAAAGAGTCAATAAAACCACCACTTCACCTGGGGTTGATTTCCACACATTTCGCGGACGAAAACGACCGTTAGCTGTGCCGTAATCAACAGGAAGAAGTTCTTCAGAACCTTTCACACTGCTGGCATCCTCAAGCGTTTCAATCCTAATCTAAGGGCATTACGATGCTGCACCCCATCGAACGTGATCGCACTCGATTGTAGCACAGAGCAACAGCAATTTTTGTTCTCGTACACAGGTTGGAATCACTAGAGATCGTATAAACCCATGCAACGAAATTTGAACATGATCCGAAGTAGCTAAGGGAGCTTATGCTTTCTCTACGCTCCTGTTTCGTGCACTCCTGTGGTGTGATCGCAGGGGAATGCGGAATTGACAGATGCGTGGATAAAACGGCAAAGGGTCTCTCTAAGACCTTCCAGTTTGGCAAAACGGAGGGTGGCAACCACCCATCTTTCTTGAGAATTTTAAAAATGTACCTGTACAGACAGAAGCCGTGATGAAAGTAGGAGGTGCCTGCAACCAATCAACGCTGTTGCTCTTCCGCCGCTGCATTGCTGCTCTTGTACCTGATAGTGGGCCATCTGGAATGTTGTTGTTGTGGTCTTCAGTCCTGAGACTGGTTTGATGCAGCTCTCCATGCTACTCTACCCTGTGAAAGCTTCTTCATCTCCCAGTCCCTACTGCAACCTACATCCTTCTGAATCTGCTTGGTGTATTCATCTCTTGGTCTCCCTCTACGATATTTACCCTTCACGCTGCCCTCCAATACTAAATTTGTGATCCCTTGATGCCTCAGAACATGTCCTACTAACCGGTCCCGCCTTTTTGTCAAGTTGTGCCACACACTCCTCTTCTCCCCAATTCTATTCAAACTTCATCATTAGTTATGTGATCTACCTATCTAATCTTCAGCATGCTTCTGTAGCACCACATTTCGAAAGCTTCTATTCTCTTCTTGTCCATACTATTTATCGTCCATGTTTCACTACCATACATGGCTACACTCCATACAAATACTTTCAGAAACGACTTCCTGACACTTAAATCTATATTCGATGTTAACAAATTTCTCTTCTTCAGAAACGCTTTCCTTGCCACTGCCAGTCTACATTTTATATCCTCTCTACTTCGACCATCATCAATTATTTTGCTCCCCAAATAGCAAAACTCCTTTACTATTTTAAGTGTCTCATTCCCTAATCTAATTCCCTCAGCATCAACCGACTTAATTCGACTACATTCCATTATCCTCGTTTTGCTTTTGTTGATGTTCATCTTATATACTCCTCTCAAGACACTGTCCATTCCATTCAACTGCTCTTCCAAGCCCTTTTCTGTCTCTGACAGAATTACAATGTCATCGGTGAACCTCAAAGTTTTTATTTCTTCTCCATGAATTTTAATACCTACCCCAAATTTTTCTTTTGTTTCCTTTACTGCTTGCTCAATATACAAATTGAATAACATCGGGGAGAGGCTACAACCCTGTCTCACGCCCTTCCCAACCACTGCTTCCCTTTCATGTCCCTCGACTCTTATAACTGCCATCTGGTTTCTGTACAAATTGTAAATAGTAGGTTTGCCTTTCGGTAATCTTCCTTCTCAGATAAGTCGTAAGGTCAGTATTGCCTCAGGTGTTCCAGTATTTCTACGGAATCGAAACTGATCTTCCCCGAGGTCGGATTCTACTAGTTTTTCCATTCGTCTGTAAAGAATTCGTGTTAGTATTTTGCAGCTGTGGCTTATTAAACTGATAGTTCGGTAATTTTCACATCTGTCAACACCTGCTTTCTTTGGGATTGGAATTATTATATTCTTCTTGAAGTCTGAGGGTATTTCGCCTGTTTCATACATCTTGCTCACCTGATGGTAGAGTTTTGTCAGGACTGGCTCTTCCAAGGCTGTCAGTAGTTCCAATGGAATGTTGTCTACTCTGGGGGCCTTGTTTCGACTCAGGTCTTTCAGTGCTCTGTCAAATTCTTCATACAGTATCGTATCTCCCATTTCATCTTCATCTACCTCCTCTGCCATTTCCATAATATTGTCCTCAAGTACATCGCCCTTGTATAGACCCTCTATATAGTCCTTCCACTTTTCGGCTTTCCCTTCTTTGCTTAGAACTGTGTTTCCATCTGAGCTCTTGATGTTCATATAAGTGGTTCTCTTTTCTCCAAAGGTCTCTTTAATTTTCCTGTAGGCAGTATCTATCTCACCCCTAGTGAGATAAGCCTCTACATCCTTACATTTGTCCATTAGCCATCCCTGCTTAGCCATTTTACACTTCCTATCGATCTCATTTTTGAGACATTTGTATTCCTTTTTGCCTTTGCATTTATTGCATTTTTGTGTTTTCTCCTTTCATCAATTAAATTCAATATTTCATCTGTTAACCAAGGATTTCTACTAGCCCTCGTCTTTTTACCTACTTGATCCTCTGCTGACTTCACTAGTTCATCCCTCAAAGCTACCCATTCTTCTTCTACTATATTTCTTTCCCCCATTCCTGTCGATTGTTCCCTTATGCTCTCCCTGAAACTCTGTACAACCTTTGGTTCTTTCAGTTTATCCAGGTCCCATCTCCTTAAATTCCCACCTTTTTGCAGTTTCTTCTGGAATAGGAGAGCGTAAAAGGGTTTTCCGGTTCTGCTCCCCGTGGAAGAAGCGTCAAAAGAAGGGGTAAAATTAAAATGTAGGTGTAAGAGAGTTGATGACCTCCAATCGAGAGACACATCCACGATAGTGTTGGGTAGACTTTCGGTGAAGCTTTATTCCAATGTGACATCATTAACCCACCTTACACGTCAAATGAACTCTTGAGCTATGCCCGTTTTTTTTTTTTTTTTTTCCTAAGTGTCGACATCTTGCTATTTGAAGCATTGTGAGAGTGACAACACAGGACGCCACAATTTTGCATTATTACAGAGGAAGGTTGTACGCATCTTGGAGCCAAATTTCAAACGTAAGTGTCGCAATGGGTGAGAATTATGCGGTTTAGAAAAAGTGATCCTTAAACTCAGTTGCATAGTGTACTTTTCTGGCTTCCAAAATGTAAAAAGAGACTGAGGTGAAACCCTCAAGGAAAGTGAGAACTTTAGAAAACGTGCTAGATCAACGTGGGTGCGTTTCGTCGAATACTGTAATACACAGAAATGTCTGTAGTTGACTGTTCCAACCCTGACCCACAGAGCAGGGGAGCCCTTGCCCATCCCTCATTGCGCACGCTAGCAGGCGCACGTAGTGTAGGCTACCCGCCAGACGGCCGTATTGCACATCATCTGCGCAGGCACGAGGTCCGTCAGCTCTGGCCGTTGGCGCTTGGCCAGCGGAGACCGATCACGCACGCCAAAGCCCTGTTTGCAAGAATGTCCGCACATCAGCCATTTGTCTACTCCTACCAACCTTTGCCCGTGTTCAGTCGGCTGGCCTAGGGTAGGCAAACGAGCTGAACAGCCTGAGAGAGCCTTTATCTAGAAAACCATCTCCAATTAATGATGACCATGGTAATATCTCCCATCATCCACCACTATTATTCACCGTCAGCTTTATCAGGGCTTCATAGTCTTGTGGAGGCTTCAATATTTAGACCAGTTTCACCTACTGTAACAGCTTGATGAAAAGTGCTCAGGCTGCCAGCCAGTGGCAGTGTTAAAATACTGTAATTAACTTGACCACTATCATAAGCTTCACCGTATCCATCACCTTCAACACTGCCATCAGCTTACCACATGCTTCTCTCTCTCCAACAACTCAACATTCTCCATTGTCTTCAGTAACTCATGTCGTCCATCGGCTTTAGTTAGCTTCAACAGCTCCAATACTTCAAGAGTTTCTGTACCTTCTGTAGCCGCATCAACATCACCAAATTCTCTGTTATTGCAGTGAGGACGATCTCCAACGTAGCGACTCTATAACATAAGACCCAGGATATCGGAAGGATTTGACCACAATCAACTTTTTAAACAAATCTTCCTGTCGATATTATCTTAAGACAAAACTGAAACCTATCTCATTATATCTCCCTTTACCTTACTAAAACGTTGTGCCGATGATTCCACATGCTCATTTAGGCAAATGTTGAGCTGGTTCCCAATTACTGCATTACAAAACAAGACACACAAATAGTTGAAAGCCAGGTGCACCTCGAATAAATTTTACACTATATATAATACAAATTGTGGGAGGAATATTAATACTTGCAGTCAGGTGTTAGCAAACAGGAAGCAAATAAAGAAAATACAGAGAAAAAATAGTCTCCATGTTCCTATGTTCCATTTTGTTTTTCATCCATGGTTTCTGTCTGCCATTGGTTAAACAAATGACGTGCACGTATATCATAACGCGCAGTGCTATAGTATGCAAGACAGGAAGGTGAATTAGAGCGGCATCGAACATGGCCAGAGGATTAACAACCTTGGCTGGTGCACCAGCCAACCTGAGTGTGGCTTTTAGGCAGTCTCCCACGCTTGTTTAGGCAAATAATGGATTGGTCCCATATTCAACCTCATAAAAAAGTACACACGAACAGCTGAAAGCCAGTCTCACGCATTGTCCCTCGCTTCGGTACCTGACGACCATGGCGGGAAAAAGGCATCCGGTCGTGTAGTTAAATAAAATAAGGTTTGCAGAACTTGAGTACAGTGTAGTCCATACTAAGACGGGACAAACACAAATGAGTAGAAGAATAATTCTTGGAATAAACGAGAATTTCCAAAGCACGTCTGCAGGAATGACATGAAAAACCCCTACCTAAGCTACTCCATTGTATTTAAGTATCCCATATTTACGAAGGTTGGAACTTTAATAGTGGCAACTATTTATTTACAGATCTTAAAAAATAGATACGTGTTTCAAGGTTTTACTGACTTTCAAAGTAGTCACCAGAATTGTGTATAGCCCGTTGCCGGCTATGTGGAAGTCGTAGGATACTCTTAACAGTGCCATTTGTGTTGACAGTTCGAGCGGCGCGGTCTGTTGCCCGACGAATTTGTAGCAGTTCTGAAGCGAATGCCGAGAAGAGTTTCCTTCAGTTTAGAAATCGGGTTGAACTCACGAGGGCTTAAGTCAGGGGATTGCAGTAGGTGGTATAGCACTTATTAAGTCAATCAGTAACATCTTGCACTGCACGTGCTCGAACATTGTCCTGCAAAATGATTGTCAGGTCCTGCAGAAAGTGTCATCACTTCTCTTCTATATTGTTCATCTTTGAAACGCAACCTACGACCAGCAAGCTGTTACTGATTTGTTTGACTGATGGGGCTGCTAAGTGCTAACCCCACTTCATGGCATTCGCTTCAGAACTGCTACAAAGTCGTCGGGTAATAGACCGCGCCGCTCAAACTGTCAACACAACTGGCACCGCTAAGATTTGTTCAAATGGCTCTGAGCACTATGGGACTTAATATCTATGGTCATCAGCCGGCACCGCTAAGAGTATCCTACGACTTCCACATCGCTAGCAACGGGTTATACACAATGCTGGTGACTACTTAGAACGTCAGTAAAACTTTTTTAAGAGCTGTAAATAAATAGTTGCCACTATTAAAGTTCCAACCCTCGTAAAAGCGCTACTCCGAACTTTGAATGTAAGAGAAAAGCGTCGTAGTTTTAACAGCCCGGTATGCACAATTATACAGTCCAACTGCGGGAGGTGCAACATTTCGAACCTATGTGCTGTTAACAGAGTGTGGAAGCTAAACAAAGCCCACTAATGTAGCGAGCATTCACAACTGTTGTTGTTGTTGTTTTGGTCTTCAGTCCTGAGACTGGTTTGATGCAGCTCTCCATGCTACCCTATCCTGTGCAAGCTTCTTCATCTCCCAGTACTTACCGCAACCCGGATCCTTCTGAATCTGCTTAGTGTATTCATCTCTGAATCTGCTTAGTGTATTCATCTCTTGGTCTCCCTCTACGATTTTTACCCTCCACGCTGCCCTCCAATGCTAAATTTGTGATCCCTTGATGCCTCAGAACATGTCCTACTAACCGGTCCCGCCTTTTTGTCAAGTTGTGCCACACACTCTTCTTCTCCCCAATTCTATTCAAACCTCATCATTAGTTATGTGATCTACCTATCTATTCTTCAGCATTCTTCTGTAGCACTACATTTCGAAAGCTTCTATTCTCTTCTTGTCCAAACTATTTATCGTCCATGTTTCACTTCCATACATGGCTACACTCCATACAAATACTTTCAGAAACGACTTCCTGACACTTAAATCTATACTCGATGTTAACAAATTTCTCTTCTTCAGAAACGCTTTCCTTGCCATTTCCAGTCTACATTTTATATCCTCTCTACTTCGACCATCATCAGTTATTTTGCTCCCCAAATAGCAAAACTCCTTTACTACTTTAAGTGTCTCATTCCCTAATCTAATTCCCTCAGCATCAACCGACTTAATTTGACTACATTCCATTATCCTCGTTTTGCTTTTGTTGATATCCATCTTATATCCTCCTTTCAAGACACTGTCCATTCCGTTCAACTGCTCTTCCAAGTCCTTTGCTGTCTCTGATAGAATTACAATGTCATCGACGAACCTCAAAGTTTTTATTTCTTCTCCATGGATTTTAATACCTACTCCGAATTTTTCTTTTTTTTCGCTTTACTGCTTGTTCAATATACAGAGATGCTACAACCCTGTCTCACCCCCTTCCCAACCACTGCTTCCCTTTCATACCCCTCGACTCTTATAACTGCCATCTGGTTTCTGTACAAATTGTAAATAGCCTTTCGCTCCCTGTATTTTACCCCTGCCGCCTTTAGAATTTGAAAGAGGGTATTCAAGTCAACATTGTCAAAAGCTTTCTCTAAGTCTACAAATGCTAGAAACGTAGGTTTGCCTTTCCTTAATATTTCTTCTAAGATAAGTCCTAAGGTCAGTAATGCCTCACGTGTTCCAATATTTCTACGGAATCCAAACTGATCTTCCCCGAGGTCGGCTTCTACCAGTTCTTCCATTTGTCTGTAGAAAATTCGCGTTAGTATTTTGCAGCTGTGACTTATTAAACTGATAGTTCGGTAATTTTCACATCTGTCAAAACCTGCTTTCTTTGGGATTGGAATTATTATATTCTTCTTGAAGTCTGAGGGTATTTCGCCTGTCTCATACATCTTGCTCACCAGATGGTAGAGTTTTGTCAGGACTGGCTCTCCCAAGGCCGTCAGTAGTTCCGATGGAATGTTGTCTACTCCCGGGGCCTTGTTTCGACTCAGGTCTTTCAGTGCTCTGTAAAACTCTTCACGCTGTATCGGATCTCCCATTTCATCTTTCTCTACATCCTCCTCCATTTCCATAATATTGCCTTCAAGTACATCGCCCTTGTATAGACCCTCTATATACTCCTTCCACCTCTCTGCTTTCACTTCTTTGCTTAGAACTGGGTTTCCATCTGAGCTCTTGATATTCATCATTCACAACTATAAGTAATAATATGTACGAAGCAGGCAGTGCATCCCGCGTTGTGAGGAAACGAACCAGCAGTGGAGAGGCGTCCTCATCACTCCAAACGACCTGGCTCGTTCCTCGGACTTTAGCAAGAGGTCTACCGATTTCAACCGAACTAGACGAATTAAGCGCGACCTAGAGGAGGAGTTCAACAGGTTTTGAATACAGGACAATGCACGAGCCCGCACTGCTAACGCATTTTTGAGGTTAGGATTCATTGTCGGATAGAGAAGACGTATTTGAAAGAACGGCATCAGTGATTGGTAACGTCCACAACTCGTAACGTTTTTAGTTAAGTCGTCATCACGCACACACTGAACCGTCGAAGCATGCGCCGCAGCAACTGGTACGCCTAAAGAATGCTTTTCTACTGTTTGCGTGTATGGAGAGCTATTCTATCCCCCAAAACCTTTTGTGATACCGTCATATACACTATCCTATCATCAAAATCACCTCGTAACACTGTCCTAAACGTAGTGGCAGTGTGTGTTCTTGCATCGTCCTGCATCAAATAATCCGGCAGGTCTTTTCGTTAGTAGTAGTAGTAGTTTTATTCATCCGTAGATCTCTTTTTACAAGGATATAGGACATGTCAAAGTATTTACAAGCTTAGATCAATTTACAATAAGCTAATTCGTATACACATATATTTACAGACTTCTAGTTAGAGACAATCATTAGATTTTACTCCTGGTATACAATAATTTATTTACAAATAAGTCATTAAATAATGTAATGCCACACTATTCACTCATATTTCACTATCAGTCACTGCACACACTATACACACATTGTTTCATAACACTTCACTCACTACATACACACACACACACACACACACACACACAGGTGATCCTTGGGCCATTTTCTGTACTGCAAGTTCCCATTTGCTATCCTGAAAAACTGAGTCAGCATCCCTTCATAATGAGTGAGATGTTGAGCTCAGAAAGAGGAAGAGGTGTTAGTATTGTGCTATGCATAGCTTGAGGGGAGAGTGTCTCTAGAAAGGAAAAAAGAAGAAAAATAATAAAGTGAAGGTGTTATGTGGAATATTGGATGTTTTATAATCATCATTATTATTATTATTTGTTTGTATAACATTTTTTTATCAAACCCCTACTCTGCTTTATCTAAGTAATCCTTCAATGTATAAAATGTATTGCATAACAGGTACTTTTTAGCTGCCTTCTTAAATAAGTGTATTTTTGAAATTTCTTTAATCTCTTTTGGTAATTTATTGTACAGTTTTATTCCTTGGTAGAAAATGCTGTTTTGAGTTTTATGTTTATTTTTTCTTGGTAAATGTATGTTGAGTCTATCTCTTGTTGCATGGTCATGGACAGAGCTGTTTGTGCAGTAATTGCCAATGTTACTTTTGATGTGTACAACTGACTGGTAAATGTGTTCACATGGAGCAGTTAAAATTCCCAGTGTTTTGAACAGATCTTTACAATGAGCTCGACTACTATTTCTGGTTATTATTCTTATGGCTCTTTTCTGGAGTTTGAAAATTGTGTTCATATTTTGTGGATTTGTTCCCCAAAAAAGAATGCCATAGCTAAGAATTGAGTGTACATATGAATAATATGTAACTAAAAGACACTGCATGTTACACACAGATGATAGAATTCTAAGGGCATAACATGTTGATGACATTCTGTTTGCAAGTACCTTTGTGTGTTCGCACCACTTCAGCTGAGAGTCAATATTCATTCCTAGAAATTTTGCATTTGTTACACAGTCTATAGAGGTGCCATCTACATTTAATTTAACATTGTCATTTTTCCTCTTCAAACTGAAGTTCATGGCATTAGTTTTCTTTATGTTTAATGTCAATTTGTTGCTTATTGACCAATCGTAAACTTCCTTGAGAGTTTCATTTGCTTTCTCGGTAAGGAGTTCTCTTGTTCTCTCAGTGACTATAATATTGCTGTCATCAGCGAAGAGAATTTTCTCACCATGAGTAACACTACTGGGAAAGTCATTGATGTATATCAGGAATAGTATTGGTCCTAATATGCTACCTTGTGGAACCCCTATATTAATATGTTTTGGTTCTGATAAGTATTTTACTAAATGTTTAGATCTATTTGAAATATGTGTTATCTCTACTCTTTGTACCCTATCTGTTAGGTATGATCGAAACCAGTCATTAGCTACCCCTCTTATTCCTAATGCTTCTAATTTATTTAATAGAATCTTGTGGTCGACTGTATCAAAAGCCTTAGAAAGATCCAAAAATATGCCTGTGACACACTCATCTTTATCAAGAGCATTAAGTACAACTTTTGTGAATTCTACTATGGCTGACTCCGTATTTTTGCCACTTCGAAAACCAAACTGTGATTTGCTTAAAAGATAGTATTTATTCAGATAATTCATTAATCTGTCTTTCATAATTGCTTCTATTATTTTTGAGAACGCTTACAGCAGGGAAATGGGCCGGTAATTTTCTATGTCTTCTGCATTACCTTTCTTAAGCAAAGGTACAACTCTTGCCTGTTTTAACTGCTCTGGAAATGTCCCTGATGTGAAGGATTCATTTATTATATTTGTTAATGGGCCTTGTATAATCCCTATGCATTGTTTCAGTACACACATTGGTACATCATCTAAGCCTTCTGACTTTTTATTTTTTAGCTTTTGAAAAGTTTTATTGACTTCATTCTCTGTGGTTGGAAGTAACATCATTGTATCTAGTGCAACAATTTTTGCAGGTGTTATATTTGTTTTGGGGAATTTTTGCTGTAACTTCTCTGCAATACTTGAAAAATGCTCGTTTACATAGTTTCCTAAGTGTTGTGGATCATTTATTACCTTATCCCCCTCCCTTAGCAGTATGTTATTCTGCGTTTGTTTGCCTCTCCCCGTTTCCTTTTTTATAACATCCCAGACTGCTTTGCTTTTATTCTCTGCATTATATATTATTTTGTCATTAAATGACTTTTTTGCAGCAATCAGCACCTTCCTATAAATCTTTTTGTATCTATGATAGAAATTTAAGAATTCTGGATCATTGTGAATCTTTTTCATGGAACTGAGGTGTTTAAGTGTTTGGGAGGACTTCTTAATACCTGCTGTTATCCATCTGTTTTTGTGAGATGTTGATACAGTCATGCATACTTTTGGAAATGCTGTTTCAAAGTTCAATTTAAACAATGTGGAGAATTTGGAGAATTTCATATTCACATTGGTTTCCTTATACACTTCATCCCAGCTTTGTTTTTCTAGTTCTTTTGAAAAATCTTTTATTTTGATTTCTGATAGATGTCGTTTATAGGCTTGTAGTTTAGGGAATGATTCGATGCCTGATTTTACTGTTGTTATTTGACAGAGATGGTCTGATAGTCCGAGATCTTTTACAGCTACATCATATTTTTCCCTGTCTATATTTGTGGCCACATGGTCAATTACTGATGCAGTCATTGTAGTAACCCTTGTTGCACTATTGACCAATAGGGACATGCCAAAACTTTGAAGGATATTTATGAAGGTGCTGCTGGATTCATTTATGATATTAGTGTTGATGTTTATGTCCCCACACAGAATTATGTTGACCTTTGTACTTGAGACTTTATCTAGAACTTCTGTTAATTTATTGAAAAAAGTGTCCACACTACCACTGGGAGATCTATACACACACAAAATGATTAATTTCTTGGTGATATCGAGCCCTGATAATTCAATAGCTGATATTTCAATGTGTTTGTCTTCACTTACTGTACTGAGGTCATGTCTAGATTTGAACTGTGTTCCTTTTCTGATATAAATGCATGATCCTCCACCCCTTGAAGTAGTTCTGCAGTAAGAGTTTGCCCTTTCATACAATGATAATACTACATGTTGGATTTCTGTGTCTCTACACCAGTGCTCAGTAATACAAACTACTGTGCAGTTCAAAGATTGGAGCTCAACTTCTAATGCTTGTATTTTATTTTTTATTGATTGCATGTTTTGATGGAGGATTGTTAAGTCTGTGAAATGCCCCATGTTACTCTTTCCGATGGTTTGTTTTTCTTTGTGACATCTGGTATGTGTGATTTTTGAAGTGTTATAATCTGTCTTGTGAGTGATTGTTTCAGTATTTTTTGAACTGCTAGAGATACTCTTTAGGCAGGGGAACCTGTTGTCTGGATTTATCCTAAAAAAGACCTACTTTTCCTACCTATGACAACAGGTATTTGACCATGTGTGGCCCGAGATCCACCCCCTATACTTTCATGAATCAGCTGTACCAATCTTCCCTTCCCAGTCCTGTTTAGGTGTAGGCCATGCCTAGTGAAACCCCATCTGTTGATAGTCCCGACGGGCACCAGAGAAACATGAGCAAAGTTGGCTGTCCTCAGAGCCATCCCCAGCCCCACATTGATTCGCCTTACAGCTCCATCAAGGCGTGGCTGATCATGACGCCGGAACAGCTCAACAAAGTGTACATTGGTGCCATGAGTCAGGGAAGCTATCTTGTCCAGGTCACCACCTATTTCATATGCCCCATCCCAGTCCAAACTGTTTCCCGCCCCACCCACTATCACTACATGGTCCTCTTTTGTAAAATCCTTACATAAAGACCCTAGGTCCTCTATCACATGACTTAGCCCTGCATTTGGTTTGAAGATACTGGTGGCCTGGTACGCTGCCCCTAAACTTTCCTGTAACTGAGGGCCTACACTTCGCCCATGGCTACTACCTAGCAGCAGCACTTTCTTCTTCCTAACACTTTGTACATTCCTAGGCTTCTTGGACTCGGTTGAAGTGTGCTGCACATTTCCTGCTCCTCGTTCTACCTGAGGCTCTTCTCCACTTAACTCTGGCAGTGGCAGATACCTGTTTTTGGTGTTGATGATAAAACTATCAGATCGCGATCTCTTTCTTCCTATCCTCCTACCAGCTGCCAGTTCCCAACCACCCTCCTCCCCCCTATTTCCCTTGATCCTTATCAGTTCCTTCCTTGCTTCCTCCAACTGTGCCTGAAGGGCACAGATTTTCCTTTCCTGCTCCCCAATCAAGATGTTCCTACTGCATACTCTGCAGTTCCAGGAGAGAGCCTCTTCTGTTCTCCCAACATTCTCCCCACTGCATCCCCCCCAGTGAAAATATTTCTTACAAGATTGGCAAAAAATCCCTCTACTCACTACCCTATAACAGCTCCCACATTTCTCACTCATGGTCAGTTTCGAAAGAATAGTTAAGTTTAAAGAATGTTTTAAATTTGTCAAGGTCGCGAGATTGTATGTCTGCAAGCAAAAAAAAAACGACACAAAGATCTTATGTGCGGTGGTTGTTGTTTTTCTACTGATTTAGAGATGCAAAAACAGAAGAATGAATTTGTAATTACTTTGCTTTTAGAGAATTTAAGTTATCAGGCGTGTTTGGTCAGGTTTTTAAACGTTTATAACTCGGAAAATTTAGACCTAGATGGCGTCTATCTAACTAGTAAACAATACGAAATGTGTTAGCTAAATACGATTTAGAAATGTTTAATTACACTTTTATTGCGACAATAGACACTGATGAAACTAGTAGCTGTCTTTTTTTAACGATTTTTGCACTATCAAGAAAACTTGAATAGAATTTGTTGTGTTTATGTCACGCAAAATTACGGGTTATGTCGCGATTATCGGGACCTCAGCTAAAGAACAAGTTTTTTCAAGAACAAGTTTTTTCAAGAACAAGCTCTGCTTGGACGCTAATATTCAGTTGTGTGACAAGAACGGACACTACAGCAAGTAATAAAAACAAAGAATATTTAAACTTGGCACTATTTCCTCTTAAATAAGTTATTTTAGCGGACGAAGAAAATACCTGTAATCTCACTCGGTGGCCATCTTGCTTGTTACTTCTCTGAAAAAAAAGTTCGCAATATATTTGTCACATAGCAAACAGAAGTTCGGGCCGTACTGACGTCATGCAGAGGCTGTTAAAGTAAATGACAAGAAGCTTCGATTTTTCTGCAGTTTCGCCTGTTTGAATAAACATAGCTAACTAACATCAGGAACAACTGAGCATTTTAGAATCAATATCTCCACCACCACCACCACCACCTCGTCCTGCTCCTCCTCCTCCTCCTCCTCCTCCTTTCCCCCCCCCCCCCCCTAAAACCGATACATTTCCCACACCGTCCGAGGAAGGAGTCCGAGAGCGTGCAGTAATGAGGGTTTGTCTCCCTAGCACTGGATCCCATACAGTGTTGGGCACAGCAATGACATCGTACGTGAAACACCGTGATCAAAACTGCCGGTACCCCTGTATGTAATGCGGAAATGAGATTGATCGGTCGTTGTGTATTCTCTTAAACGAGTCCTGGTATTTAAAATTAAAATAAAATCGAAAATGGTTCTGTCATTTTATTCTAAAGCAATATTACAGTGTTACAACCTGCATCGCTGTGTACCTTATGGTGCCGCGCGGGATTAGCCGAGCGGTCTTAGGCGCTGCAGTCATGGGCTGAGCGGCTGGTCCAGGCGGAGATTAGAATCCTCCCTCGGGCATGGGTGTGTGTGTTTGTCCTTAGGATAATTTAGATTAAGTAGTGTGTAAGCTTAGGGATTGATGACCTTAGCAGTTAAGTCCCATAAGATTTCACACACATTTTTTTTGTTTTTTTTGTTTTTTGGTACCTTATGCTGTACGAGATAGTAATGCGTAACTGACCACGAGATGTCACTAGAGACGGACCTGCCAATATAGAAGGAGGTGAGCAGTGTTGTGTCGTCTGAAGAAAAGCAGTAGCAGTATAATGGCTTGATCAGAAGAGATCAGTGGCTTCGAACGAGGACTAGTTATTGGGTCTCATCTGCAATCGTTCTAAACTGCCCAAGTCGATTGTTAGTGATGTGGCCGTGATGTGCAAACGCGAAAGAACGACCACAGCTGTACGAAGTCCAGGCAGTCATCATACACCGACGGACTGGACCGTGAGTTTCAAATTGGTACCAGCAAGCCAGTTAGCGCAATGATGGTGCGTAAGGTGCTACAAAGAGTGGGGTACAAGGATCGAGTGGCTCTTCATAAGCACATATTCCTGTGATCAACGCTAAGAAACGATTGAGGTTGTGTAAAGATGGACGCCAATGTAGAAAAGAATGAGTGGGAACGATGAATCACGCTATACCCTGTGCGATGGACGAGTTAGGGTTTGGCGAATGCCTGGAGAGCGTTACCGGCCATCATGTGTGGTGCAAACAATGAAGTACGGACGAACACTTTTACAGCATTGTATTCTGCGTACAGTAGAGGAATAGTTCAGAGACGATTCCTGAAATGGACTGGCCTACCCGAATTTCCGAATTAAACCCTGTAGAACACCCCGGGATGAGTTGGAACGACGACTTCCCTCCAGATCCCAACGTCCTGTATGACTGCTTCAGGAAAAAAACCATCTACGGTTTAAACGTACCAAAATAAACGAACAACAGCAGAACCGATTCTGCAGTGCTAACAGTAGTACTAATAGCTGGGTGATTGGTTAAGGGTTTTATTGCAGTTCTGTAATACAAGCACCTGTAGAATTAATATTTTTATAGTATTAGTTTCTTTAATTAGGTTCCGGGAATAAATAATTAACATAAAAACTTATTACTATCCAAGAAAAAGTGATTTTTATGGCCTGCTTTAGCTTCTGAGATAGTAGGCTGTAACAGTGAGGAATAAATAAATAAATAAAATCACTACCTTCTTTGGTTTCGGCTCTTGGAGAACTATGACCTGCTGTTCCTTCACAGACATACAGAAACCTTATTGAAAGTGTCCCCAGTAGATTTTAAGCCGTCATGAAGCCAAAGGGTGGGCGCACATCACACACTCGATATCAGTTTCCATTAATATTTTTGACGGGTTGGTGTATCTGGAGTATAAGGCCTTTATATTTATGGAATTTTTGTGTCACAAGATTTTCAGTATCAGTGTATCCTCTACACTGATTTATTTCCTCAGCATGAAATTAGAAGGCCGATTTTAAGTACTAGTGTGATGTTATAACTGCAGCTAGTCATGTGTTTATTGTTTGTATGACATGTCACCTAACCATGTTATTTAGTGTACGGGGTAACTTCGACGGATAGTAGACGTTTCAAATAATAATAATATTATGCGTAACGAAAGTAGGAGTGTTGTAAGTACAAGTATATCTAAATTTTTTTTAAAAATGGGGGAGGGAAAATGATATGTAGCACAACGGCGGGACAAATATAAGTTACCACGACACATCATAGGAGCAAGGAGCCTGCAAATAAAACGGACGAGTTAACGATAGTGGAGTCGATGATGAAGAAATAGTGTCTCGGATGACACCGTAGCGCAGGTGGAAGAAGATAGATCAGGTGTACGCTTGACAGAGACTCCGATGTTAAGAAAACAGTCGCCTGGAAAGTATTTTTGTATCGCCCTTTTTCTTCACTTTTCATTATCCACCCCAAGTAGTAGCCAGAGTAGTTTTAAATCAATTATAATGTCGTGGTTCTTTTTAGCCAATTACCAGGCTAGCTGGTCTTGGTGCACAAGTGTTCCCACTTGCGAATACCTGGGAGGGGTCCAACAGTTTCGGCATTTACCTGATAACCAAGGACGTCCTCCAAAAACCTTGGTCGGAACGGGGGGATTGGAACTATTTCAATTTATTTCCAGGAGAATGTTTTCCATTGTCCCAGACAAAATATAAAAATCTGTGTATGTATATTGTGAATGTACGTTGCGCGCGCTAGTGTGTATGTGTGTGTGTGTGTGTGTGTGTGTGTGTGTGTGTGTGTGTGTGTGTGCGTGTGTAGGTGTTGGGTGTGAAGATATAGAGTGAAACCTGCAGCCACATGCAGGCAGAAAATGACTAGAAGTAGCAATATTTTGCAATATTTTGTTTACTTTTGCTATTCCTAATTTGTAAGAGGAAATTGTTATTATTTTAGGGTAAGTAATGATACCCAGCAACTGGTAGAAAATGTAAGTACTGCCTGTAGTTCCGACGACATAGCTACTTGAGAGTATAACACATAGAAATTACGAGAAAGCTGACGCTGACTTTTTCTGTACATCTCTGATTCATAAGCATCTCCTGTTAAGTTTAAGATATCCCTTGCGTGCCTAGCATTAGAGTACGCCTCCAACAAAAGCAAAGTCGCCTGTGAAAGTTTCATAAAACGCCTTTCTCCATATGGTGAAATTACATAGACGCATCAGGAAAAGGAAAATATGGTGCAATGCACTTTTACTTCATCACGCGGCACGAAAACTATTTCTTCCGGTCACTTCGACTCGGAAACGTCCCAGCCTTCTCCATTTCTTTAACGCCAACTCACCCACGTAATCTGGCGCCACTCATCTGCGACCGGGAGCGAGCGAATCGTGTCGGAGTGAGGAAGAAATAATTTTAATTCCGCGAATCGAATTAAATCGCCGACACGCTTCGACCATAAATCAGGCGGCCTTCGCGGAGATTACCGACGGCAAATTGTGGTTTACATTTGCGGAAGGTATGCACGCTAATCCAAGGAAAATACGCTTTCGAGGAGCGCTGTGAAAGTGTAGCCGATATCGGAGCCCCCGAGACGTCACGCGACGGACTTAATCTGCAACTCGCATGTGTAGCACCGGGCTGGTCAGTCGCCTCTCGCTCTCAGCCGTGGCCGGTGGACGTGACTGGCCTACAGTAGACCGATAAACTTCAGGGGGACATCCGTGACGCGTTGGTTGAATGTTCTGCTGCCTCCTTATTTACTATGTGGTGAAAAGCACAGCTCGTTTCTTTAGTCCATCTCCGTACCCGAGGGGGCTAAAGCACGCCTGTACGACGGCACTCGTCACAGTTGTGGACAGTTCGAATCTTGGTGGAGAGAAAAATTTTCACCACCAGTATCTGGCCGGCGAGTGGAGGGGAGACGGAGGAATAAAGATTCCGATCACCACACTCCTCGCCTACGTCCTGAATTAAGTTCCAAGCGTTTCCACAGTGCCTCATGTAGTCTTCTGGTCAATATCTACGAATCACGTTCTATTTGGAAAATACTGATGTAATGACTCCATTTATAACAATCACAGCCAACAGTTAGCTCGACAAATGATGAGTATCAAAAGAGTGCAAAGTTACCCGGTCACCAATATAGAAGAAAAGAAATAGAAATCATCCTCTGAATGACAGATCAACGTCACTGACGATCATTTGCGGTAGGATTCCGGTTGGTTCAATTGGCTCTGAGTACTATGGGACTTAACTTCTGAGGTCATCAGTCCTCTAGAACTTAGAACTACTTAAAGCTAACTAACCTATCACACACATCCATGCCCGGGGCAGGATTCGAACCAGCGGCCGTAGCGGTCGCGCGGTTCTAGACTGTAGCGCCTAGAACCGATTGGTCACACCGGCCGGCTAGGATTCTGTGAAACGTCCCCTTCGAAAAATTATACAGGACTGTGCTTAAACTGACACACAATATTTTTAGCGCAACGCAATCTGACTTCCAAAAATCCCTACGAAAGAATGGCCCTGACTGACATTAACCTATACGTTTCACAAATCACTTACCTCACAAAAATCTTCGTTACTCAAGCTACTGCAACACAGCGAGCGCCACTACTGCCAGCTAAATAAAAGATTCAAACTACGGAAGGCACTAACTACTGATAGGCATAGTTAGCAAATGAAAGATTTTAATACAGAACAAACAATGTATTTACCTTAATAGTCATAATATATATATATCAGTTCGTGACACCAATTCTTACAAATTTCAAAACTCCGCCATCTCTCTCCCCACGTCCACCACTGCTGGTGGCTCACCTCCAACTGCGCAACGCTACGCGCTGTTAACATCCAGCTGCCCAACGCTACAATGGCAGACAACAATGCAAACCAGCCACAGACTGTACACAGCACAGCCAGTGATTTTTATACAGAGCGCTACGTGGCGGCGGCATTACCAATAAAAAAAACCTAAACAGCCTACTTGCATCTGGAACATATGCTGTTTTCGAGCCTTAGAAGTATCTGAAGGAAAACTTTCTATTGACACATCATCAGCACTTGGATTCAGTAAATATCATTTTTGTAAAACACAGCTGGCTCTATATTCACACAGAGGATCGAGAGGGAATCTCAAATTGATTAAATATTTCCAGATTTTTAGAAGGCTATGGCACTGTTTCTCCCAAGCAGCTTGTAATAAAATTGTGTGTCTTGGACTATGGCCGCATTTCTGGGACTGGATTCGTGATTTCCTGTCAGAAAGGTCACAGTTCGTAGTAACTGACTGAAAGTCATCGAGTGAAACAGTAGTAGTATCTGGCGTTCCCCAATTAAGTGTTGTATGCACTGTACTGATCTTACTGCATACAAACGATTTAGGAGACAATCTGATCAGCTGTCTTGGATTTTTTTTGCAGACCATGCTGTTGTTTACGATCCAGTAAACTCACCACAAGATCAAGACCAAATTCTGAATGTTCGATAACAAATAACTGTTAGGTGTGAAAAGTGGCAATTGACTCCAAACTCCATGAAGTGTGCGTTTATCTACACGATTACTGAAAGGAATGCTCTAAATTTCGGGTAAACGATAAACAATTCAGATATAAAGGCTACCATCCCAACGAAATACGTAAGGATAACAGGATAAACTGAGCATGTGAACGCGTGGTGTCTATCCTTTCGGACACGTCCGAAAAAAACAGACACCACGCGGAAAAACAGTAGCTGCGATACATATTATGGAAAGGTAAGGAAATGAAAGGAATGTTTGATGTCAGCTGCATCGGAACATTATGCGGGATCAGTGATGAGTGAAAGTGCGTGCCGGACCGGGACTTGAAACCGGCATCTCCTGTTTACTTGGCAATCATGATAACTATTGTGCCAACGGGCACAGTGTTTATCGCCACATGTTCACAACTTTCAGTGCGGAGGTACAACTACTTTCGACCTCCTGCAGGAATCTCAAAGTAGCGAACGTGGAGGACACAGAAGGGGGCTGTGGATAGGTGGCGCTTGATGGGAGTGTGGGTCGGTCGGCATGCGTGCCGAAGTAGTCCGCGCAGGTACGACACACACTGTGTCCGGATGGGGCAGCGGTTATCACAACTTGCCAGCACGGTGGCTCAGAGCGTTCGATCAGAGGGTCTGCCGGCACGGTACCTCAGCGTGTTCGGTCAGAGGTTCAAATGCTTCAAATGGCTCTGAGCACTATCTGTGGTCATCAGTCCCCTAGAACTTAGAACTACTTAAACCTAACTTACCTAAGGACATCACACACATCCATGCCCGAGGCAGGATTCGAACCTGCGACCGTAGCAGTCGCGCGGTTCCGGACTGCGCGCCTAGAACCGCTAGACCACCGCGGCCGGCCTCGGTCAGAGGGTTAGCTGCCCTATGTAATAAAGAAACTGAGTTAATCGATCAACAACGAACTTAAACGGATGTCTTACGACGTCCGCTCCGAGCAGATGCAACGAACTAAAGCGAACAAAATGAGTTTTTTTTTTAAAAAAAAAAAAAAGGAGTGTTAGTTGCCCTCTGAAACAAAAAAACTGAGTGAACGGATCAGCGATGAACTTCAACAGGCGTCTTGGGACGTCCGCCCCTAATATATCCAACGAACAATTACGAACAAAATGAGATCAGTACAAAAAAAAGTAAGCAGGAGATCCTGGGTTCGAGACCCAGTTCGTCACACATTTTTCACTCATCGCCGCTGATTCCGCGTAAAGTTCCGATACAGCTGACATCAATAATTCCTTTTTCCAACTCCTGTTTACAAAAAAGGGTAAACTGAATCTGAATAAATCCGCAAGTAGCTGTTAATTCACGATTTACTTCATGGTGTGAATAAATCATCAGTTAACAGCTATGGAGTGGAGACATGCCAGACTTACTTTTAGGTTATGTTACGAGGCCCTAGTTTTTCTTCAAGTTCAATTTACCATGAATTTCAACGGCTGTGTCTGCCCATGTTATGAAGTACTTTGGATAACAATTACGAACGACTTATTTGGAATGATCACATAGAAATGTTGTAGGAAAGGCGAACCAAAGACTGTTTTATTGGCAAAACAGTTACACGCATAAAATCTATTCAAGGGGCTCTCTACACTACGTTTGTCCTTCCTCTCCTCGGGCATTGCTGTGCGTTATGGCGCCCCAACCAGATAGGATTTACGAAGGACATCGAAAAAGTTCAAAGAAGGCCAGTTTCGTATCGTTACGAAAAAGGGAAGAGAATGTCGCAGATACGATATGTGAGGTGGGGTGACAATCGTTACAACAAAGACTTTTCTCGTTGTGGAGTGATGTTATCAAGAAAGTTCAATCATCAAATTTCTCCTCCAAAAGTGGAAATATTTTGTTACTTCCAACTACATAGGGAGAAGTGACCATCGCAATAAAACAAATGCAGTCATGGATTGTGCGGCTGGTCCTGGCGGAGGTTCGAGTCCTCCCTCGGGCATGGGTGTGTATGTTTGTCCTTAGGATAATTTAGGTTAAGTAGTGTGTAAGCTTAGGGATTGATGGCCATAGCAGTTAAGTCCCATAAGATTTCACACACATTTAAACATTTTTTAATAAAACAATAACAATCAGAGTTCACAAGGAATGGTTTAATTGTTCGTTCTTCCCTTGTACTATTCGAGAGTGTAACGGTAGAGAAATAGCCTCAAAGTGTGTTTTCTGTGGACATAGGTAATTCTATGAATTGTGCACCGAAGGTTTTTGCGTAAGACATAGTAAACTTCTAACGAGCGTATATTACTCTGAAAACTGCTGGTGCAAATCATGTAGAAGGCTATTGATTCATTCATTGGTTGTACTTTACCAGGGTAACGCTGTAATTTACTTTACGGATAGACGTTTTATGATGATTGAAAATGTTTTCAAGGTCTAAACTGTACAACAACGAGGAACAAAGTGGCGATTACCACAGTCAGCTGCTGGACAATATTGTTTAAAAATTTTGCGATGTCTGAGGAACCACGAGCATTCTGACTGACAGAAATGAATACATGTTTTGTACTCATATCAAAATGGACGTAAATATACCAACATTATCACTGGCTTTCTTCTTTTTTCCATTCACTTCAATCTTTCTGGGTGTAGAAAAAGGGCGAGTGGAGACCTGCCAGACATACTTTTAAAAAATTTTAGGTTGTGATACGAGGCCCTAGACAAGCTGTTCAATAAGTAATGCAAAACTTTATTCTCTGAAAGCAGTTTGGTTTTATTCAGGATTCCAATACGCCATATTATTACCAACTCTTTTAGCTGCGGAACCCCCGTTTTCAGCATAATATCGGATCAGTGCTGCGGTCTTACGCCACCTTACTGAGAGAACCTGTATTCGCGCCTGGTGCCATTCTACTGGTCGACGTCGGAGACAACGATGTGCTGGATCAGTAACCTCCCCATCTTCCACGTGTTGCTTCCTGCGGAGTGCTGGACCAAGCAGATGGAAGTCGGAAGGTGAGTGATCCGGACTTGGTAGGGTGTATGAGAAGTAACAGTCCAATACAATTTTGTGACTCCTCTTGGGTGCACAAACATACGGGCGGCCTTGCGTTGTCGTGGAGAAGGAGAAGTATGTTTGTATTTTTGTGGTGACAATACACTTTCGAGTTGATTATTGCACTATTTGGGAGCACATCAAACACAGTAACCCCTTCGGAGTCCCAGAGGATCGTCCCCATGATTATACCAGCTGAGGATGCGATTTGAACTTTTTCTTCGGAGGAGAGGTGGTGTGGCACCACTCCATGGATTCTAGTTGTGTTCCTGGTTCGAAGTAATGAAGCCATGTTTCATCGCCTGTGACGACGTTCAAAAAAATTATCACGATCGGCATCGTAAAGCGCAACCAATTCCGCTCAGATGGTCCTTCGTTGATACCTTTGGACTTTTGTTAGGCGAGCGCACACCTTTGAGTGTGTTATAACTAGCACCAGACGTCCAGATGAGCAGCGAGATGTTTGACTGTGATAAGTCGATCACCTCTAATGAGAGTGTCCGCACGTTCCAACATTGGAGGAGTCACAGCTGTGAGCGGCCGGCCGGCACGCGAGACATAGGACAGGGTTTCGCGAAGTTGGTGAGATATTGACAGACGCCTCTCCCAACGACCCACCTTGCTTTTGTTCACTGCCAGGTCTCCACAGACACTCAGCACACGCCTATGTTTACCTGCGAGGTTATGGTTTTCCAAAAAAAAAGAAGAGAGCTCTCTGCTTGGATCGCACCTCTCTTCTAGACACTATTTTGAAGGCTACGTATAGCGCTTCCACATGTCGGAAATTCATGAAACTACAGGAACTAAAACGAGAATATTTTACGATGTCCCACAATAAGTTCCGCATTTTTTCAAACGAAATTGCCCGAGAAAAAAATACGTCTTGCATTACTTATCTAACGCCCGTCGTACAATGCTTCCTTTTTCCAATCGCGTTTCGAAATTGAACTATTCTCAATGAGTCACAGACATACAGTATACAGTACTTATTCAAACGCCTGTGGTGAATGCCAGGTTTACAGACTGCATCTCGCATCTCACGTGACTGGGCGAACAACACGAACGCCCACCGTCCCAAATAACTCGAGCTTCGTCAACAGCAGGAGCGGATTTGTTGTTTCGGTAACAGGCGGCAGCCACGTACGAGGTCGATAAGGGCCAACAGGCGCAGCAGCTATTGTTATTTATACCTCACGTGACATAAATAAATTACGCCAGACCATTTACGTGGTCTTTTTTGATGGCTACAAAATGCATTCCTTCTTTTTCACGCGCCGGACCTGATTTAAGATTATCTTAAAATAGATACTCAAAATGAGACATTCTTTGGTAGTTATAAATTGGATAAAGATGCAATATTTAGAAACATGATGTCAGTCGCCCAGGGGGAAGACAGCAGAAAGGAGAGCGTGGTTATCGGCTATCTCCCTCCTACTTAATGTAGCTTCGTCTCGCGAGTGATCGTTGCTATCATATCTGTGGCATATTGATCGATATTCACGGCTGCTTCAGCTAAACAGTGTACCTACCGAAGATCTTTGAAGCGCTGTGGTTCAGCCACTGTCTAGCGAGGGCGTGGTCGCATTAGAGTTGTAAAACTATCGTAGACCATCGCAAGTAAGAATACACTAGGGTGGTTTTACACTGAAGGGCCAAAGAAACTCGTATACCTGCCTAATATCGTGTAGGGACCCGCGAGCACGCAGAAGTGCCGTAACACGACGTGGCATGGACTCGAGTAATGCCTGACGTGGTGCTGAAGAGATATGACACCATGAATCCTGCAGGGTTGTCCATAACTCCGTAAGAGTGCGAGGGGGGTGAAGATCTCTTCTAACATAACGTTGCAAGGCATCCCATATATGCTCAATAATGTTCATGTCTGGAGGAAAAAATGGTCCAAATGGCTCTGAGCACTTTGGGACTTATGAGGTCATCAGTCCCCTAGAACTCAGAACTACTTAAACCTAACTAACCTAAGGACATCACACACATCCATGCCAGAGGCAGGATTCGAACCTGCGACCGTAGCAGTCGTGCGGTTCCGGACTGAAGCGCCTAGAACCGCTCGGCCACCGCGGCCGGCCATGTTTGGAGAGAATTGATGGCCAGTGGAACTTTTTAAACTCAGAAGAGTATTCCTGGAACCTCTCTGTAGCAATCGTGGACGTGTGGGGTGTCGCATTGTCCTCTGGAATTGCCGAAGTCCGCCGGAATGCACAATGGACATGAATGGATCAGACAGGACGCTTACGTACGTGTCACCTGTCATAGTTGTACCTAGGCGTATCAGGGCCCCATATCAATCCAACTGCACATGCCCCACACGATTACAGGGCCTCCACCAGCTTGGAAGTCCTCTGCTGACATGCAGGGTCCATGAATTCATGAGGTTGTCTCCAAATCCGTACAAGTCCATCAGCTCGATAAAATTAGAAACTCGCCAATCAGGCAACATGTTTTCAGTCATTAACAGTCCACCGTCGGTGTTGAAGGGCCCAGGCAAGGCGTAAAGCTTTGTATCGGTAGTCGTCAAGAGAACACATTGGGCCTTCGGCTCCAAAATCCCATGTCGATGATGTTCCGTTGAATGGTTCGCACGCTGACACTTATTGATGGCCAAGCATTGAAATCTGCAGCAACTAGCGGAAGGGTTGCTCTTCTATCACTTTGAACGATTCTCTTCAATCGTCGTTGTTCCAGTTCTTGCAGGATCTTTTTCCAGCCGCGAGATCTGATGTTTTACCGAGCTCCTGATATTCACAGCACACTCGTAAAATGGTCATTCGGGAAAATTCCCACTTCATCGCTACCTCGGAGATACTGTGTGTCCCATCGCTCTTGAACCGACTATAACACTCACTCGAATGTCGATAACCTGCCATTGTAGCAGCAGAAACCCTCCTAACAACTGCACCAGACATTTGTCGTATACAGGCGCTGCAGACCGCAGTGCCGTTTCTGCCCATGCGAACACTAGTTTCTTTGGAGGTTCAGCATATTAATAGCTTCGGTCCGTTAAGGTCGTACCCGCGTTACCTTTGCGTTGGGTGTGTTGTATACTTACTGCGCCCTACATCAAGACGATCGCTTTCCTTACGTATGCGATCAGTGTATTACAAGATTCTCCTAAAAAGCAGAAGCGGAAAACCATCTAGTAACTGAGGTGACATATATATGGGGCTGGGCAACCGATGGATCATTTTTATTCAATATAATTATCCTCTTGTCTGCTATATAACAGCAAACAGTATTTAAAGAAAAACTGAATTTTTCGGTGTTTAATTCAGGTTTTATTTGAAAATTGTTGATTTATAACATGAAACAGAGAGATGTTGTAGTAAAAACAACGAAAAAATACAGATTTATGAAATAGCGGTAGAAAATGTAATAGCCTCAACAAAAAAGGAAAATAAACAAAACCGCAAAATAAAAATATATCAAACATCACTTCAATACTACATCAACCTTACATAAAACATGTTTCTGTTATTCATAAACGGCTTTCGCATTTATCAATAATGTCAAAAATGTCTTTGATCATGATGAAGGACATTCTGTTGAGTACAAAATAACAACAATAATTATATACAGGGTGTCCCAAAAAAACACTGACTAACCTTATGGACAGGTTCCTTATATAAATATAAGCAAACAGTGTCTAGTAAACAAGGTGTTCTGAAATGCATATCTTAAAATACATGACCACTTTTTCATCTTCGATATTATGAAATTGATCTCTTCAACTACAAGGTCTTTTCTTTCCATATTGTGGGAGAAGGAAGAATTGAGAAAAAAAAGAAAGAAGTCCAGTAATCGTACTTTGAGAGTTAGAAGCACTTTTTCATCTTTGCTAGTATGAAGCACATTTCTTCTACTGAACGACTGATTATAGCCCTTAAGGTATGCATTTTAGAGCCCACTTTCAGTAGAATTATTTTGCTTGTCTTGGTGCAAGGAACCTCTCCCTAAAGCTTGTTGGTATTTTTTTGGTTATATATGTATTAGAAGAAATGTGATTCACACTAGCAAAGATTGAAAAGTGCTTCTAACTCTAACTATATATATATATATATTTGTGCATGTAAACTGTACTTGCATCAAAAGTAGTTGTTTTATTTACATGAAATCTCAGAAGTTGCGCGTTCAGTTAATTTTTATCACTTATAAAATGTATCTTATATTCTGTAAGGATATAAAATACATGGTGTACTAACACTGAATGATGTGTGATTCTAATTTTGTACAAAACAAACAACTAAACGAAAAAGCAAAGAGAACTCGTCGGCTCCCTTTTTCTCCCTTACAGATTCATTTGTGTTTGATTCCCAATCAATTCTACCGATCCTACCGGTAACCTTAGCATTTACTACGACATTTATGTAGTGTACCAAAACCATTGAACCATAGTTTTGGTAGAGCTCAACTCTAGTCGCCACGCATTGCTTGCTTGTCTTGAAGGAAAACAAAGCGTTATTCTTCAGTCTGTTCCGTTTGAGGCTGTTCTAGAGGGAAATCGTATTTTTTTTATGACTGATATTGTGTAGTAACGAGTGTGGTTACAGTAACATATACCGAGAGAAATAGATCGAGCAACTAATGAAAGCGCCAATGGACTTTTATTAATGATGATAACAAGCCTGCACAGCTCTCCTCTATGCGCCTATTCTGCAACGCAAGGTAATGTGTTGCTTTACTGTACAACCTATCGAGCTAAATTGGAACATTGTAGTTGCTTAGGTAATGTTATCGAATGAGTGGCGCTTGCAGTTACGATCAGTGTGGGCAGATCTCATTGTTTTACCTGTTGTTTCTGATTCGTGATCGCTTTTGGCAAGCCGATATATCATTCACTACATATGTTTTACATTTTCTATGCCTTTCCAAATATCTGTTAACGAACAGATCTTCGCATGACTGCGTTGACAGTAGTAAATGTTTTGAGTAACCTTTATCAGTTTGAACTATGTAAGACTTCCGTAATTTTGTAACATAGTTATAATTATAAAATTAATGCAAATCTCATATCTTTACTTCAAACTTGCACTTTTCATACATTTAACTAAGTACCAATTTTATCAGATAGATTAAGGGAACAAGCATGAAGCATAGCGCAATGCATACGTGTAAGTAATTAAACTAAATAGTTTCTGCCTAATCCAAATCATCTTTCCAGTCAAAATCGTTTCTGCTCGAAGTAGATGTTCACAAAAAACACTCTTTGGGTTGGTAGTTAGTTTCAGATCACAGACGGTAAGCTACCTCGGAAGCTTCGAGACATCGGCTACTCCATATTTTATTTACTGGGTCTGCAATACTGTAACGTTGCAAGATCATTTCAACGAACTATAACAACTTCTTACCGGAAAACATAAATCATGGTTTCTGTGTTTTTATTAGACAAGTATTAAATATTATCACGAGGCTTCAAGGTGGATTCAGCAGTGGGAAGATTAAGCAATAGGCAAAGTAAATTATTAAATAAAATAAAATGTTACGTTGCAATTGTTGACCCAGTTCTAGATACCACATTTCATTATGTGTTGTGTTGGTGACCACGAAGTGTTGTGGTTAAGGTCAGAAATAACACCCATTCACTCATTCACTACGCAGACACCACACACGCTGAAAAAAAAATTGTTTACAGGTATGACCATATGGCCAAGAAGTAGAAACTTCTGCATGCTTGCCGTGTTCTCCCATAGTGTTACGGCACTGTTCTCCTACACGCACAAGCGTTGCACTTGGTCACCATGTGGCCACAATTGAAGACTATTTGGTTGAGAGACTGTAAAAAGCAGCACAAAACAATATCTGTAGTCAGAATTAAGGAAGAACATCAGTCTGTCAGACGTAAATAAGCGGTGTTGACGTTTCTTCACTAGTGAAGATGTTGGCGTTGAAACAGTGTTAACTTGGACTTACAGCCGTAACTCGACATAATGCTTGGCGAAAGCGGACGTTTTACTACGTTACATTCACTGCGCTGTCTTTTCACAATAACTGTTTAACGTCACGAAACTAACAGCCACTATTTCAGAATGGGAGCTAACGTTTAATTCAAATTACGACAAGTCCAAAATAATCTAGGACTTTTCGGCAAGTATAATTTGGGTGACATCCTATCAGCCATGGATCGAGGAAATCAGGTACGTAGTTTATTTCTTGCTTTCTGTAAAGCATTTGCCCAGGTGCCACACCGTTACTCAAAAAGTGTGATTATATGGGTGTCAAACTAAATTTGAGACTGTCTTGGCAGGCAGAGCGCACCGTGTTATGGATGGAGAGTGAAGGACATAAGCATCGTGTGCTGAGACCCTTGTTGTATATTAATTATCTGGTAGACAATACTAACAGTAAGTTCCGAAATTTTTGGAAATAATTCAGTTATCTATAACGAAGTGTTATCTGAAAAAAAAACCTGAAGAATTACTCAATAGGATCTTCATAAGATTTCAAAGTGGTGCAAGGATTGGAAACTTGCTTTACATTTGCAGGACAACTGCAACATTATGCATTCCGTAGGAAGACAAATGTTGTATCCTCAAAATTACTTGTACTCATAATATTGCGTAAGTATGTGGTACCTGCACCAAAGAGGACTAAGACGGGATATTGAACGTATGCAAACAAGCGCAGCACGATCGGCCGAACAGGTTTGTTCGACTCACAGGAAAGCGTCACAGAAATGCTGAATACCTGAATCGGCAGATTCTCAACGAACCAGCGAAAGCGTACTTACAAAATTTTAAGCGTCCATATTAAGTGGGGAATCTACAGATTTTGAACATGTCTGTGCTTCAGCAACTGTGCGTGCAAGAGCTTCAATGCGTAGACCAGTTGCAAAATATTGATTTATGAAACCTTGGCCATGGTTTCGACTGTTTTAAAACCGTCTTCCTTCGCAGCTGGTTGGTCGTTATTTCTATGCATTGAATCAAGAGATATTTTTCAGCGCCCTCGATATCTCTCATGTACGAGCCGTGTCCAGTTACAGGCTGGCACAGAAGTATTTAAGCAGTCACTCTTCCAGCACTTCATACGCGATTGGAACAGTAAGAAACGTTATCATTTGACATCATACTAAGTACCCTCCATCAGGCACTACACAAAGCTTTGCAAAGTAAGTATGCAGATATAGAAAGAGAGCACAAGGGACCAATCGATAAAAACAGGTTTTGACATAATGAATATTAAAAAGACAATACCAAGAAACAGAAATAAATTCGGTGCCTGCAATTTGAAATAAGGTCAATGCGTAGACCTGGTACAGTAGTTAACGATGCACTGAGTAAGGAAGACCCGAAACGTTCCTGGTGGCTACCACCCTACCGCCGAGCTTAGAGACAACGTATGAACTGCATATGTGCGTTGCACAAGGCGTAAATAACTCAGATGAGTTGTAGCACATTCGTACAGAGCATCAAAAATAAATTTAGCCCTGTATTTGATGACAAAGTAATCAAACAGTAAAACTATACGAAAACTATAGAAAACAGAGAAAGTGAAAGGTAGTCTGCAGAAAAGTCCCATTGCAAGTGGAAATTAACGAATCACTGTAGCACCACATTATCGAAAAGGTCCTGCAGCTTTATCATTCCGAATTTTCTGTTGGGAATGAGATAAGGTTTCCAGAAGAACTAACACGTGTTCAGTTCTACCGGCGCTTTATGAATGAAGTGGTATTTAGAGTCACCTTTTTCTTGATTTTTAATTTTGTTTCGCTTTTTTTAATTTCTTTAATCTTCAGATGAAGTGCGGAAGGTATGTAAACTGGCCAAATAAATTCCATTGTACATCAGTTATCAGTACTTTGACCAGCCATTGCTAGTGTCGAGACTGGTGTCGAGACTGGTGCACAATTTGGAGTCCACTTTCATTTTGACCACCCGTGTTTTTCGATGAAGACCTCTCAGGCAACCGATAGCTTTCATTCTGTACACGATACAGATGGAGTTACTTTGACGACTTTCCCCACTTCACGCAGTAATTGGAAACGAGCGTTTGACGTCATTGGCCGGGAGGCCCCTTACGGGGCAGGTCCGGCCGCCTTGGTGCACGCCTTATTACATTCGACACCACATGGGGCACCATGCGCGCCGGATTGGGATGAAATGATGATGAAGATTAAACCCAGTCCCTGAGAGGAGAAAATTCACGACCCAGCCGAGAATCGAACCCGGACCGCCGGCAGGAGCCGCGCAACTACTACGGTCGCAGGTTCGAATTCTGCCTCGGGCATGGATGTGTGTGATGTCCTTAGGTTAGTTAGGTTTAAGTAGTTCTAAGTTCTAGGGGACTGATGACCTCAGATGTTAAGTCCCATAGTGCTCAGAGCCATTTAAACCATTTCAACACGGCCCCATAGGACGGCAATCATTCACGCTGACCACTCAGCTATCTTGGCGGACTATGCAGAAATTAATTGCAAGAAATGCACCGTTAATCCAAAGAGAGATGGAAAACTCGTCACGTATTGCCAGAATCATTTTTGATGTCCAGATGTGGCGAAGCATAGAGACTCACGTTGCATAGTAGCGCTACCATCTCTTGACTAACTGGACGACGTGGAGCTGGAAATGAGATGAAATAAGAGGGAAAAACCTAATATTTCACTGTTTTAGAGAGCACCAAGGATCTCACGGAAACGGACGCATTGACCGTATCGGTCGGTGCGCAGAGGTTTCCAACTTACTTAAGGTACTTACTACAATCTACATGTTCCATACTGCCACCTCTTTAAGCACTCAACGTTTATGCCACTACGGGGTTTGAAAGCAGATTTGAGTCCAATAGCGACACGTAGATTTAGGGAATTTGTTCACGTAGGCAGTCTCTTGCCTCTACGCAACCTTTTTTGCCGGTACGAGAAAAGTGACAGACAAGAACAAAAAGAACCACGAGAAGAAAAACGAATGAGAGCCAAAATACGACGGAAGTACTGGCACAGAAACGGAGAGGAGTTGCAGAAAAGTGGTGCAGGTGGCGCCGAAAGCTCATTCCTCGGTGGCACGTTTCTCGTAATTAACCACCGCCTGCTGCCGCTGCCGCCATCCCATTAGAGAAAAGTTCTCATAAGCCTTCCGCGCTTCATTTCCAGTGCAGGAGTAAAGCTTCACAACGAAGGCCCTGGACATAACTCCGCGATAAACGAAGCAAAACAACCCGTACACAGCTTGCTCGGGTGGAGTGTAGCAACTATAACAATCGAAAGGGACAAATGGGGTGTTCCGACCGCGGACGCATATGCAACAGACATAATAACACTGGTATGCAAAACGTAATGACGAAAGCAGCTTTCGAATGATGCGTTACTGCCAAGTAACATACCTCGGTGAATCTAGGACCACACATAAAAAGAACTGCTGCAGTGTAGTACAGATCCGCGTAACACGGTTCTTCATTGGGTGTGTGATACTGGACGTGCCCTCATATGGCGAGATATGTGAACATGTTACGCACCTAGTGATGTTGTCGACTACGATCGTTTTGGTGCTCCACGTGTTTTGGTGTAGGAAGCGATAACATTGGATGGGCGTACTGAACTCCAAATCTTTGAACATGTTACAATCACCGGTCAACGTTATTGGGTGACTGTACACCTCCAGCACATGAGATTTTTCAGGGGTGTATTCGGACATGACTTCATTTTTACGGATGAGGAAACACGGCGGCAACGAACAGCGCAGGCTGGGGATGAGGAGACATTTCCCCCGACATAAATCCCACAGAGCACCTGTGGGATGCATTGGGGACACGTACTGCAGCACGTCCACAAACACCAACGAACAGACAGAAATTGTCAATCGCTCTGGTGGAAAAATGGAACGTCCTGCCACGAGAACGCCTTACCATCTTTGTGACCAGCATGGGAGCACGTTGTACAGCGTGCTTTGCCGTCCGTGATGATCATGTACTAAGAACTATGTTTCGCCTTTTTTAAAGTCCAGGGGACCAACATAAATCGCGGTGACTTCAATGCAATTATGGCCTTGAATAGAATTGTCGTTTCTGTTCCTCTACTAGCGTATTTCTTTCAGTTACCTTCTGTAATTCTTCTTTTAACTAATATAGAAACGACGTCTTTAGCACCCAGCCGCAGCTAATGTAGGTGAAATGATATAAGCTGAAGTAACAACACTAGGACAGGGTAAGGAGGTGACAGTACCCTGCCCGAAAGACAATGTCAGAATTACTGAACGCCTGACAGCAGTTAAATCGGAGTATTTTAATTCTTAACTTTTACAGGATCCGTAGGAAAATTTAAGTCTTTTCTTTTTTTCTCATCAATATTCCGACTGGTTTGATGCGGTCCGCCACGAACTCCTCTCCTGTTCTAACCTCTTCATCTCAGAGGAGCACTTGCAACCTACGTCCTCTATTATTTGCTGGATATATTCCAATCTCTATTTTCCTCTACAGTTTTTGTCTTCTACAGTCACCCTATCGTACCATGAAAGTCATTCCCTCATGTCTTAACAGATGTCCTATCATACTGTCCCTTCTCTTTATCAGTGTTTACCACATATTCCTTTCGTCTCCGATTCTGCACAGAAACTTCTTATTCCTGCTGTACTATACTGTAATAATTCTTTCTATGTATTGTTCAAGTTTGAACGAGTTATTTTACTTGGCAGTAACATATCAAGCGAAAGTTGCTTTCGTCCTCAATTTTTACTCACCAACGTATTTCACACATATTTACCCTATTTCACACAGATTTGTACACGTATTTCGTCTGTAACTGTAGACAATTTGACACTGCAATTTCAAATGAATCCTGAGGGAAACTGTAATTCCGCCTGAATAAGAAGGGTGCAAACAGTCATGAACAATGGTTCAATGTTTTAAGTGTGAAAATCGAACAAAAATCTTCTGCATTTGCACAGAAAAATTAGTGACTGTCAGTGGTAACTGACTGTACTCAGCTGTTTCGTACCAGGCTACTCCAGAGAGTACGTTAAATATTAAACTAAATACTGGAAAGGAATATCAACATGTTGGTTCAAATGGCTCTGTGCACTATGGGACTTAACTTCTGAGGTCATCAGTCCCCTAGAACTTAAAACTACTTAAACCTAACTAACCTAAGGACATCACACACATCCATGCCCGTGGCAGGATTCGAACCTGCGACTGTTGCGTCAACATGATGTTTTCAAACATATTTAACGTGTCGCCGCTTCTCATCCCTACCCCCACCCTTAAAGGTGGTAGGGATATTTCATTCCACTATATTTTTATACACACAGTGAGCCTTGTATATACCAAATTTGGTTGAAACTGTCTCAGGAATCCTGGAGTTACGCTTTCGTGTCCCCCATTTTCACTCACACCCTCAGCAATAAGGGTGCTAGTAGTGTATTAGTATCAGAGCTATAGTTTCCAGATAGCAAGTGATACATGTGCCAAGTTTAGTAGAAATTGCCGCCGCGCGGAATTAGACGAGCGGTCTCAGGCGCTGCAGTCATGGACTGTGCGGTTGATCCCGGCGGAGGTTCGAGTCCTCTCTCGGGAATGGACGTGTGTATTTGTCCTTAGGATAATTTAGGTTAAGTAGTGTGTAAGCTTAGGGACTGATGATCTTAGCAGTTAAGTCCCATAAGATTTCACACACATTTGAACATTTTTGAGAAACTGCTTTATGCGTTACATAGATAAGCTGATACTGTATGTCACGGCCTTTGCACTCTCACACTCCATCACCCTTCAGGACTGTTACCAGTGAACCTAGCGACGCAGAAAACGGGGGTTCGATACGAATATCGGTTGTTTTCGAATATTTTTACGTGTCACAACTTCTTGTTACCATTTCAACCCTTAGCGATGGTAGGGGTACTACCCCCACAGTATTTTTATAGAAATTATGAGTGAAATAATTAGTCACATGTACGTTCCTGAGTTATTCTTCTTTCCTACCCCTTTTCACCGACGCTTGTTACTTCTATGGGAGTGCTTCTTTCCAGATAGTAAGTTATAAGTCCATCAAGTCTTGTAGAAATAGATACAGCGGTTTAGCAATAGACGTGTAATGTGCTTAGTTCCTGCATCCAATTATTTCTAGAAATATACGCAGAACAGATGTGATTGACTCGAAGTAGGAGGAGGACATTTTAGCTGTGACTGTAGCATGGATGATATAATAGTTCTGATTTATATGTAGATAAACGTTCATAGCCGAGTGCACCAACCTTGGTCAACATAAGCAAGGTCCCGTGATCATGCTTAAATGTAAGCCTCGTTTCATATGTCCACCAACGTTAATCACCGGTTGTCAATTTGTCATCAGCCAACTGCGCATTTCACCGCGGCTAACTGTGTATATTGGAATGCATGATGCGTTTTAGACGCAAAGATGTTACTAGAGGTATGAATTTGCACACGGCCGCCTATATACATAAGTTTTCTAGACAATCGCTCCTGAGTGACGTCATTTTCATATGCTCTCATTGTCGTCAACAAGCAGAGCTGTGTTTATACCATACTAGTCCGTTAGTTTTTGTTCGGCAAAATTGAAAACGAAGAACACCAAATTTTTTGAAGTACTGTAATTCACTTCTGTAATTCGTCGCTGCGAATGCATCAGTTAATGAAAATAAAAGAATGACAACTGCATTATAAAACAAGGAATGTACAGTGTCTCTTTTCGGTCATTATTTTTTCGTTCAGTTCGAATACATATGTAGTTAAAATATAAATGTCGTATAATATATTCTAATTGACACCTCTAATTGACGTTTAATTAAAAATACAGGTCTTCTTATTTTTAACTGTATACTACACACAAAAATCCAGTTTTAATTGCAAACAATAGTTCTTGATTACTTATCTTCTATAAAGGATTTTTGGTCAAGATTCTATAACGAAAAACCCACAAATACTTTTTTCAATCTTTCTGTATTTCACGTTTCACATAAATGCCTATAGAATATGCACCTTTCTTTAAACATTTGAATCGACTGGGAATCGAATCCAGCCCCCACCCTCCTACGCATACACACACACACACACACACACACACACACACACACACACACACATACACCGTGAGAAAACAGTCTACTACGTACCCACAATGCGTGTGGGAAGTAAATCTACCTTATTTTAACATACTGCTCACGGTCGATTTTCTAGAGAATTTTTGGGAGGTGCATCGAATAACTTTGGGGGAGGATATATACTGTTAGGCCAAACCACTATGACCACTGCACACTGCGACGCTGGATGCCGCCTGGAAGCTTTGAGGGCACGTAACGCGGCAATAAAAGTGTGTAAGCCCAGCAGACACGGACGGGGGATTACCACAGCGAAGATATGAGCTGAAAATGGGGAAGTCCATTACGATAAGCGACTGTTGCAAAGGGCATTTTGATATTACGCAGAGTCTGTGAACGAGTATCTCGTAAACGGCGAAACGGGTCGAACGTCCACGTGCTACTGTCGTTAGCTTCTACAGAAAAAGGTAAAAGGACGGCGAAACTACCACTAGGCACAAAATGGTTGAACGTCCACGATTTTCACAGCACTTGCAATTCGGAGACTTGACTGCTCTGTAAATTAGGGTAAAATCAGGCTGTAAATCAGGCTGTGGCATCTCTGTCGAAAAAGCACAATTCTGGTGCACGCACAATTGTTTCGAAGCACACCGTTCACCGTACAGTGTTAAACATGGAGCTCCACAGCAGACCACCCCTACTCGTTCACCTACTGACCCAATGACGCAGTCAGTTATGATTGCAGTAGGCACGAAACCATCGGCATTCGACAATGGAAACGAGTCGGCTCTTCGGTCAGTCTGAACCACATTTTTGGTAGACTAGGCCGATGGTGGGAAATTTGGAAATTTTGGTAAGATCTTATGGGACCAAACTGCTGAGGTCATCGGTCCATAAGCTTACCCACTACTTAAACTAACTTAACTAACCTACGCTAAGGACAACACACACACACTCATGTCCAAGGGAGGACTCCAACCTCCGACGGGGCGAGCCATGCGGACCGTGGCAAGGCGTCCTGGACCGCACGGCACAGACAAACGCCTTCATCGAGTTGAAAGGAGGCTCGAAACGTGCAACGCCACGGTCGCAGGCTGGTGGGAGCAGTATTACACTATGGGAGACTTCTCCAGCGCTTGCGTGGGACCTGTAGTAGTAATCGAAGACACGCTGGCAGCTGTGGGCAATCTGCGCACCTTCATGCTTGATACATTCCTCGACGGCGATGTACACAAATCAGCGGATTGTATTTTCGCGAATTACATGACCTGTGTGCAGACATCTGACGTTACATACCGCCATGAACCTACCAACAAACTGTTGGATCCCTGATGCGTAGAATCGGATATGTATTTTCTTCCAAAGACGGACAAACAAGCCATTAAGCAGATGGTCATAATGTTTTGCTTCGTCAGTGTAGTATGAGTTTTGAAATTCACGAAGTATAAACATAAAAAAATGCAAAAAAATAAGATTATCGTGTGGTCCTCTTGTTAGAGAAAAACAGGTAATGTGATCACGTTTGGAGGCACTATTTAATTCTACTCTTGCTAAGTTCGATTCACAGCTTCCTGGGAGCAGATTAACGGTAGGCCAAGTAGGGGATGCCTTAATACTACCTCAATACATCGAAATGCCATCTTAAAACGGGCCGCTTCTAATACCCCGCTCATCTCGAGAAAACTGGGCGCGGGCCAGACTCAAGTTTAACTACAGTCAACTCCCTTGTTTAAATTTGATCGAAGTCGGTCCATCAGAATTTTGCGTTGAACAGAGCCGACTTTCTTGCAGTTGACTTCTAATCGAAGTTGATGCACTCGGCAGTCGATCTTTAGTTTCTAAAGATCGTAATTTTCGAACCTGGGAAGGTTCTTGTGTTAGCCGCCATGTTATGTGTACGGAACGTGTGTGGAGTTTCTATTGCTTTGTCTTCTTCCTACCGCTGGCAAATAGTTTGCAGTTCGAGGATATTGGGACCTCTCGCTGCTTGGTGGTCTTCATAAAAATGTTACACGTCCAGGTGCACAAAACGTATCACACACTACTGCCCGTTAAAATTGCTACACCAAGAAGGAATTCATACGATAAACGGGTATTCAATGGACAAATATATTATACTAGAACTGACAGGTGATTACGTTTTCATGCAATTTGAGTGCATGGACCCTGATAAATCAGCACCCAGAACAACCACCTCTGGCCGTGATAACGGCCTTGATACGCCTGGGCACCGAGTCAAACGGAGCTTCGATGGCGTGTATAGGTACAGCTGCCCATGCAGCTTCAACACGATACCACAGTTCATCAAGAGTAGTCACTGGCGGATTGTGACGAGCCAGTTACTCGGCCACCATTCACTAGACGTTTTCAATTGGTGAGAGATCTCGAGAATGTGCTGGCCAGGGCAGCAGTCGAACATTTTCTGTGTCCAGAAAGGCCCGTGCAGGACCTGCAACATGCGGTCGCGCATTATCCTACTGAAATGTAGGGTTTCGCAGGGATCGAATGAAGGGTAGAGCCAAGGGTCGTAACACATCTGAAATGTAACGCCCACTGTTCAAAGTGCCGTCAATGCGAACAAGTGGTCACCTAAACGTGTTACCAGTGGCACCCCATACCATCACGCCGGGTAATACGCAGTATGGCGATGACGAATACACGCTTCCAATGTGCGTTCACCGCGATGTCGCCAAACACGGATGCGACCATCATGATGCTGTAAACAGAACTTGAATTCATCCGAAAAAATGACGTTTTGCCATTCGTGCACTCAGGTTCGTCGTTGAGTACACCATCGCAGGCGCTCCTGTCTGTGATGCAGCGTCAAGGGTAACCGCAGCCATGGTTCACAGCTGATAGTCCATGCTGCTGCAAACGCCGTCGACTGTTCGTGCAGATGGTTGTCTTCTTGCAAACGTCCCCATCTGTTGACTCAGGGATCGAGATGCGGCTGCACGATCCGTTACAGCCATGCGGATAAGATGCCTGTCATCTCGACTGCTAGTGATACGAGGCCGTTGGGGTCCAGCACGGCGTTCCGTATTACCCTCCTGAACCCACCGATTCCATATTCTGCTAACAGTCATTGGTTGTAGACCAACGCGAGCAGCATTGTTGCGATACGATAAACCGCAATCGCGATAGGCTACAATCCGACCTTTTTCTAAGTCGGAAACGTGATGGTAGCCATTCCTCCTCCTTACACGAGGCATCACGCCAGAGTTTCACTGGGCAACGCCGGTCAACTGCAGTTTGTGTATGAGAAATCGGTTGGAAACTTTCCTCATGTCAGCACGTTGTAGGTGTCGCCACCGGCGCCAACCTTGTGTGAATGCTCTGCAAAGCTAATCATTTGCATATCACAGCACCTCCTTCCTGTCGGTTAAATTTCGCGTCTGTAGCGCGTCATCTTCGTGGTGTAGCAATTTTAATTGTCAGTAGCGTACAATAGACCATTCCTATAACCGATCGAAATTGGAAATACCGAACATGTAGATGTGCGATGTGACTCTTACTAAATGACGGTCTACGACTCATCGTTCCGAGATAAATACTTCAAACAGCAGCCATTGCTACAGAAGTGAGTGCATCTAAAACCTGCTACAAATTTCCCGCAGCAGCAACGGTCGCAAATTCGTGGGGCCGCGAAGCGGGAAACAAGCGTTTCTAATTGCTCGCCGACTGCGAACAGATAAAAGTAAACGTGCCTAATTGCGGCCTGCGGCAGCGGGCGCTGTCGTGTCGCATGCGCGACCTGCAGCTCGGCACATGTGCACGCGTTCCGTGTGGGAAAGCGAACAGTCACTGACCGCCGCAAATCGTTTCTCGGAATGGCATCGCGTGGCGCTGTCGTCGCCATGGCGCGGGCCGCCGCGACCGCGATGGCGGCCGGCCCTGCCCCCTTCCCACAACGCACACACACACACACCTCTGTGGGGCTCCGCTGGGTCGCAGGGACAGCCGACAGTCGGAACACGGCACAAGAAACTCGCACAACACGAGATTCTCTCATTTTTACGGAGGGGAAACCGAAAACGAGTGCCCCTGAAGCGTTGCAGTGAGACGTTGACAGAAGGCAGGAGTCATCACATAGTGAAGGTACCGCGTGTCTCCCCTATGGGTCGTCAGTCCCCTTTTCTCTGCTGTTTCCGCAGGTAATTGCAAATTCGTTCTTGCAGAGTGCAGCTGGAGTCATGCCAAACAAATACTGCTCATTTGGTCTGTCATGGGACAGCGCTTGTTGACGGGAAGCGTCGAGGTGTTTCACCGTTACAGAGAAAATTATTTTCAGAATCTGAATTTTTTGTTCCCATCCGACACAGCGGTCCCAGCCTAGTGTAATGCGATTTTATTTTGATCGATTTGTATTAACAAGGACAGTGAAAGAGGAAGAATAACCCAGTACTCTAGCAGCGACTGAGCAGCGCTTCTGAGCAGCGCAGCAGCAGTCACAGCGGACCAGTGCTAGTTATTCTTCGTGTTATTAGACTAATTTAGGACCGCTCTGTCAAATGGGCAATTAACACTATTTGAAAATCATTTTCTATGTAACAGAAAACAACCCCATGCTTCCCATCGATGCTTGGCGTCGCACAAAAGACGTAATGACAAGTTTTTTTTTTAATTTCTTTTAATTTTTTTTGTACTGTCTCCAGCAACAATTCGCAAAAGCTAAACTGCAAATATCTGCTGAAACACCCGAGAAAATACGCCTGACGAGTCTTACGAGAGATGCGCTGAATGAACGCAGAGCCCATAACGATTGGTTTAACTTAGTGAAAGAGTGGTCAATTTTAACCATCGCATTGCATTAGTTATATATATATACCTAACAGACCGGGGTCGCTGAGCTCAGTTAGCGCCATTCACATATCCATCAGGTGCCGACGGGTGCGAAAATTACCGAATTATCACTGAAAATTACCGAATTATCAGTTTAATTAGTTATAGTTGTAAAATACTGACTTTGTTCATGGAAGAATGAAAAAACTAGTGAGAGAGGACTTCGGTGAAGATCAGTTTGGGTTCTGGAGAAACGGAGAAATACGCGAAGTAATACTGACCTCACGTCTTATCTTAGAAAGTAGGTTAAAGAAGCCGGCCGGGGTGGCCAAGTGGTTCTAGGCGCTACAGTCTGGAAACGCGCGACCGCTACGTCGCAGGTTCGAATCCTGCCTCGGGCATGGATGTGAGTGATGTCCTTAGGTTAGTTAGGTTTAAGTAGTTCTAAGTTCTACGGGAATGATGACCTTAGAAGTTAAGTCCCATAGTGCTCAGAGCCATTTGAACCATTTTTAGGTTAAAGAAAGGCATTTACTTTATTTATTTAGCATGCAGCTACATCACTAAAAATTAATATATACAGTTATCTCAGATTATGAACTAATATCTTGATCAAGTTTGCAGTCTCCACAGTCGCAACTTCAATAAGCTATTTTCTTTCACTTGTACAGAGAATTGGAACACCTGCCAGTGTTGGTTCTTATTCGGTTAGGAACCGACAAGATAGTACGAGACAACTCAAAGGCAGATGACTTGGTAGACATTCATGGCATCATAAATTGTTCCATCGTATCATTAATTTGTGAGATATGTGTCTGCAGCAGTCAACAGTATTAAAACCATTGTCAGCGAACATCCGTGCAGTTTCCAAGGGTGGCTGACTAGAGCGAAACCGTCGTTTACTGATAGCTGTAACGTCTGCATGGACAGGGAGGTAAGAATTTTTCTGCAGTCTTTTTGTACTCCAGCACAAGTGCACTTTTCCATTGCAGAGATGGACGCGGTATTTGGCTAAGTAGGCCTATGAGAGGTCATAAACTAGATATGGTTCGAATCGTACCAGTTATTAAATGCGTGGTGTGGTTGAGCTGTGTGTCAACAAGTCTTGTGTGAGTATTATGCATTCAGGCTGGGGAGCCAATCCCAGAGCTATAGTAGGGAGTGCCGTTTCAGAGGAACCCCATGATGTGCCACAGAGGTTCTGGAGATTATTTAGAGTTTTAAGTTTGGCAGGTTTCCTTTATAGGTATTCATAACTTAGCTGTCTATTTAGAGTGTGTCTTAGCAACACTTGGTTGCATCCCCCATTTGCGGAACTGTTGACTGAAATACGTTCTTTAAAATTCAAAAGGTAGAAGAAACGACATAAAAACAGTGAAAAGTTATCTACAACTTCTAAAGAAACAACACTGCCCTTCTGAGAGTCGAACGACATGAAACAGCATTTACAAATGGAGTATAAAAGGTCTGTAGCCTGTCCCCGACATTCTTCAGTCTGTGCACTGATCAAACAGTAAAGGAAACAAAGCAGAAATTTGGAAGAAAGAAGATACATAGATTTCTATGTCTGTTCATGTTTCTGTAATTCTGTCGGAGACAGCAAACGACTATGAAAAGCAGATGAGCGGAAACAAAGAAAACGGGGATTACAAACAGTGGAACAGAGCGTCGAAAAATAAATCGTTTATTTACTTTATTTTATTTATTTATTAATTTTTTAATCTATCGAGATTAGGGACAATACATTCAGTCCCATGTCTAACCAGAATTTCTATTTATTATCAATTAATCCATGAAGACTACTAAGCTATGAAATAATCACTAACATAGAATCCAACCTTTAGAGATTACTGTGGCATAAATATTACAGAAAAACCAGTTTGTATTCGCGAGAAGTATAACAATAAAGACAACCTATAGGCAGGCAGATTTAAACTAGAAGCAGCCATGGACTGAAAGAAGTGCTGGAACAGGCAGAGAAAGAGGAACGTGATAAAACACAAGTAATTAAGAGAGGGGAAGTGTTTGCGGAACTGAGCAGAAGATTAGATGGGTAGATCGAATAATTAATGGAGTAGTACTGAATCAAACTGGGAAAAAATGAATTTTTTTGCATAGAGATCGGTTCATAGGACAAGGGATCAAGGATTCGTCAATATGGTAATAGAAAGGAGTACAGCGGTAAATGTTGTAGAGAGAAACCGTGACTTGGATGCAGGTCGCCGTAATTATGCAGAGATGAAGAGGATCGCAGAGAATACACTAATGCGGAGAGCTACAGCAAACCAGTTTTAGGATGGATGAGAACACAGCAGCAACAACAACCACAATAACAAGTTTGGTAACATTGTAATACTTTACATAGGAATGGAAGGCAACTGCTGGCGAAATTCAGAACTAGGAGTTGCGACAAAGTCGCATACAGGGTGTATAAAACATATGTCAGACATTTGAGGACATTATTCTTGACATCGAAACAGATGTGGTGGTAGAACAGAAAAGTTAGCAGCTGGCATACCGTCCGGAGTGTACAAGTGAAAAAGCGTGTACAAGTGAAAAAGCGTTATACTATATTTGTTGATTTTACGTTACTAAATTTAAAGTGGGTTTTTTAGTTATCTTTAGGTTGATGGATTTAACGCTCGTTTGTATCTTTGTTGTTTGTGTTCTACGGAAGTATTTCTTATATTACATGTCGAGATCGAGAGAGTTTTAATACACCGACGGCACCATCTGCGTCGCTGTCACCAGAGATGCTGTGGTGATCTCTACTGCAATCGGAACAACATCTAGCGGGGAGAAGAAGATACTGCCGACGACTGTTGCCACTTTCTGGATATCGTTGCACAATTGATACAATAATTGTATTTTAATGGAAGATGAATAACGAAACGACATTCCAAATGTACTTGTAATGACACCGTGAAACGATCGACATTCTGACGTCGTTCAGTCAATGTCGATCGTATAAGATTTGTGTGTGGTACGAAGCCAATATAAGAGTTGTTCCTTTGCCTAATCAATGAAGAAATATAAAGGAATTATTGATGGTGTGGGCGACCATTTTAAGAGATTTCATTTGCTGAGTTATGTGATTTTGTAACGTCAGATTGACATTAAATTTCATGTCGTGAGTTAATCTAAGACTGACATTATTAAATTCGAAGCAAGCTGCAGGAATAAACATCTTTGCACTGTATCGTCAAAATTGTCAATTTTTTCGGGACGAAAGAAAGTAATACTTCGCCAATGAAGTCGCTCTCAGCGAATGAATCTGCTAATTAACTACAAACTGAAACTGAATTATTTTAATTCATGAATCCGCTGTTTGTTACTCTCTGTTAGAAAGAAACCCGAGCATGGTCAGGCAGACTAACTAGAAAGGGCGCTTTCTCCAATCTATACATATCGGAGTGAGGGCTGTAACACCGCACGTGATAAAAAGTTCGCATAAACCTGGATCCAAAAATCGTTCGTTAGGAAGATATGAACGTATTTATTATTCATACTACAAAAAAGATACATTTACCAAACACATTTACATTCACAAAAATTACTCGACATGACCACTTCCTACCTCCATCATCCCCTGAGCCTATCCTCCATACTTGTCCGTACGATATAGAAAACTTCTGGTGTGTTCCATGTTTGGACAAATCCGTTTTTGATACGCCTTCTCAGCGCATCAATACTGGGTACACGAGTCGAATACACCACGCGTCTTAAATTTCTACAAACGAAGAAAGACCGCTGGATTCAAATCTGTCGATCGGGCAGGCCGTGCAATGGATCCGTCTCGACCAGTCCACCTGTTCGGACTCTGGCTATCGAGATACTGATTAACTATCCGTGTAAAGTGAGGTGGAGCACTTGTGTGCGTAAACAACATTCACTGCGTGAAGTCTAGCTGTACCTAATGGAGTAAGCGAAGCAATTCATGTCTGAGAAACCATACGCACGTTTGTCCAGTAAAACACTGCAGTCAGAAGTAGAGGCCGATGAGATGAGGAATGATTGCACCCTGCACGTTGAGGCTGTACCTCCGTTGACACCTGCGCGGTCGCTCTTCATGAGGGTTTCCGTAAGCCCAAACGTGAATGTCATGATAACTGAAGATGCCGTCAGCGAATAAGGTACATGCTAAGAACTGCAGGAACACAATACACACTGCCCTAACATGTTTCGACAAAACCTTATTCTTGCTGAAAATCTGCTTAATTTAATCCTTGCACCCGTTAAAGGAGACACTGTTACAGAAGATTTTCGTGCTGAATGTTCCAGATCATCATGTGACTGTCACCTTTGATTCTCACAATTATTGTGCCAGTTGATGGAGTTTCATCCACAGTACGAAGAATCCGTTCAGGCTCAGGCGTTCATTCATCGTTTAGTCTCCTACCACCTTTAACTCTTTTTTAAACTGAGCATGTCTATCTCATGCATTAGTGAAGATGTACAATGGTAACTGCCTGCCAAGGTAACGTTCAGCTTGAAATTAACGTTCTGCATCCGTCTTCCCACCGGTTAGGCCATACTTATAATACATATACGTCATTTCAGATAGTGAATACTTCGTGGTATGTGTTCTAATAACACTAAAACAGAACAAATTACGATCAGCCAAAACTGAATTAATATTCAGTGTGTAAATGAGTCAGAAACTTTCAGGTATTTGTTCTCAGCATCAGAACATTGCAAGACGTTCATACGAAGGAGGATCTGAATATTCTTCGTTGGTATGATAGAAATTCCCTGTAGTGGCTCCTGGTTGTGTAATTTAGACTTTATTTATGATGAGATACGGCAATTACTTAGAATTTTTTCACATTCAGTTTAAGTTACAGGTTTTATGCCCACATCACCACAGAAGACTGATCTTCATTCACATTAAAGATTGTCCATTACGGATATTTAACAACTCGTGACTGTTTATTCGATACAAATACATAAAACTGCAATCAGTCACTTTTCTGAAATTGTTACTCATTCCATAAACCTATTTTACAATTCATAACTCTTCTTTCCATCCAGACCAACATAAAATAGCGTTCTTCAGAACCACTGTTAATTGTATGCTTAATATCCCAATGGGCGTAAGATAAAGGCATAAAAAAGAAAAATTATCAAATCATCTGCTTCCTGCAGTGGGTATAATCCCGCTATAACATATAAAATAATCCATACAATAAAATTATACCAGCCACCCACAAACAAGAAGACCGCCTTTGTAAGCCTGCCTTGCCTCGGGAAGACTTCTTACAAATTGCCAACCTCTTCAAGACGTACAACATAAAAATAAGCTTCTTCACCAACAACAAAATTCTGAATAAAACCATAGAGGCTACCGAAACCACGATACAACATCAAACGTCACTTCTATACAAGATTATTTATAGTTCATGTCCAAGTTCCTATACAGGTGAAACTGGTGGAAGCTTCACGACGAGATTTAAAAAGCTCATGGGTGTACTCCGTCTTAACAGCCTGAAGAAATCCAGATTTCCCACGCATCTTGCCCAACTCAATGATTCTATGAACAGCATAAAACAGAACCTCGAAACATTTTCTCTTGCCAGTAAAGACATGATACTTCATCTTTTTGAAGAAATTGAAATCTTCATCAACACAAACAAGGCATGTGACTATCTAGTTAGTGACCAGACTTAACTGAGAAACAAACTTTTCCTTCAGACTTTCGGAGACTTATTTGTCGAAAACAGCTAATCAGTTACCCAAACCCCTCCCGCCCACCTCTTTCCGTCTCTTTACATCCAAATTACAATGATGTCAAAGTAAATACGAGTATCTTACGACAAAATAAATCCTGTATTATGTGTCTAAATATCGAAGTTTTCTCCTATTAAAATCAATCAATAATTATACGCTTATTACTTGTAGCTGCAATAAACAGGGCGAAATAAACCAGTAGTGTATTTGTAGTTTTGTTCTTGTTGTTTTTAAATGTAAAGTTAATGTATATACAATCAGCTGCAGTTCTCTGCAACTATTATAATTTCATTTTATTGTAGGGCATTCATATTAATGTCAGTTTTGGTTAAAGTATTTGCTCATACATCCACTGTATTACATGCAAGTAAAACCAAATACTGTCTCTGACAACTGTATCTTATATCTTCGTATGAAGATACTTTTTGTGACAGGCAACTGATGTAAGGTACGTATGACATGCTGGCAAAGTTTCTTAACTGTCGCTATACACACAAACTTATCCTGTGAAAAGTGAGGGATGTATTACCAACTGTCAACCGTAATGTAAACTGATAGATGGATTTTAATAACAAAGCCACCCATGCTGTCGCAGTAAGTACATAATTAATTTCTGGATCCAAATCGCCCTATAAACAGCACTCATGGCGATGCATTAAAGTATGTTCCATACTCTTGTCACAGTGCTAGCATTCAGCATTACGCTTTGAAACAGTCATATAATCTCTTGTGGACCAGCCCGAAAAGGTTCGAAAACCGGTCTATGAAATAAAAAAAAATGTGACTGGTTGCAGTTTTACTTATTTATATTAGGTCTTGATTCAGGTTCACGACTGGTATTCCCGTTATTATGAAAGTTCGGAAGCGAAGAAGATGGAAGAACAGGCTAGCGTGTTTGGCAGCCAGTCCGCCGCGTGTGGTGCAAGTGGTGGCACAGTGTTGCCAGCAGCGAAGAGCCCCGAGGGGCGCAATCTCAGTTGACTGCAGGGGACGCCGGCTCCCCTAGCGGCAATCAACCGCGGATGACCCCTGATTGCAGCGGCCCTTCTCCCTTCTCTCTGCGAGGGCGCAAACCGCCCCGAGGACGCTTTTATGTGGGCCTCTCGCTACTAATCTCCGATGAACTCCTCCTACAGCCGAAGAGTTCCGCACGTTGATACATCAGTTTACCTCATGCCGTTTCCGGGAGGAAAAGTAGCGAACAACGGTTGAACTATATCAAATCATCGACAGTGCAAGTCTGCTTTCATGCCCTGCAACCAATTCTTTGCAAATTATAACTTGTAACTGTGACAGTGCAGCCAAAGAGTCTATGCACTGGCTAGAACTGACAGCTAATAAATTACACAGAAGTAGAAAATAAAAGGTAAGTGATTCATTTAAAAACAGGTGTTCTGTTCTAACGTCTATTATTGATATAGGTGACAGAAAGGGCTTCTCATATAAACGGGAAGTGGTCCTACGATTTTATTTACTATATAGACAGAAAATACCCTTACAAAATGCAATCAAGTTTCGTTGAGAGAGGTCCGAGAATGGTAGTAGAATCCCCAAACTAAATAGTCATCAAAGATACGCGAAAACTAAGTCCATTTCGTAAACACAACACAGGAAGATTCAACTGCTCAAAACAGTTCAGAGTTCAGCACGATGATTTACAAATTAACACACGTGGTACAAAGAACAAAACTCGTACATACTCTGTCTATCTTCATTTCGAAAATTCTAGCGAAATAGTCCTACTCTGTGACACATTCAAAGCTCATATGAGTTATATACCAATATGGATATGGTATCTGTTCTTTCGGACATGACCTTCTTCTTCTGTTCAGATGCACACATATTCCCCGAACTCTTACAGGACTTGGTAAGAATGTCTTCCACGAGTAATGAGTGTGTTGGGGTGGAACACTACGAAAGTAGTGTGTGGACATACAACGTGAGAATGTGGGTCGCGTGGGAGGCGTGCGCGAGATAGTCCCTGCAGTCACGCTATCCCATGTGCCCTCGGTGGCTCAGATGGATAGAGCATCTGCTATGTAAGCAGGAGATACCGGGTTCGAGTCCCGGGCGGGGCACACATTTTCACCTGTCCCCGTTATATATATCAACGCCCGTCTGCAGCTGAAGGTATTAATATAATTCTAGTTTCTTGTGAGTTAGTCCCTTCAAAAAGAATGGTGGCAACCGTCCACGATCGAATATCCATTGTTACAATAGAGAGGTCTGCCTCCTTCCAGTACTCACATAAATTGTCCAGATTATCGCCCCCTTGAGCTCTTCCCTCGAAAAGTCCCAGTCTCCACTTGACTCCCGCAATGCTCCGCTACTGTCTTCTTTTCGATTGGCTGAAGGCCGTCCCCACCAAAAACACATCGTTCTTATGTACTACAGACATGATTTGACTCATCTTGACCACTTTCCTGACTAAACTAATATACTGGAACAATATTTAAATAAAAGAAATGTTGTAAGTGTTTTTTGACTCTCACATCATTCACAATAATTACAAATAAAGGATTGTTCGTAAGTAAATAAGCTAGTATTCTTGCTCAAGTGCGCTCACGCCAAACGACAACTAATGTCATTAAATATTATTTAAGCTGTTACATGATTCTTGACAGATGTCTTTTGGTTCGATTTTCAATTGTTGTGTCCGCTAACAAGAGGACTTTAAATCAGTAAACAAAATGTAAAGATTTCGTTAGTAATGTCACGATGTAAGGAGTGAAATCGTTATCCAACAGAGAAAATGCAGAAGAGTTGAAAACGTTCTGCTTTAAAAAGATGTTGGTGTAGGAACGTAAGACAGGGCTTAGTTTAATATCATAAGAAATTCGTCCGCGGACTGCAACTACGTTGTGAAATTGTGATTTGTACGGTTGGTACACCTCTACAAGCGTAATTAGTTCGTAAACCGAAGTTATTTAGCAGTGAGCCAACATTTCTTCAACAGTTGGATCCCTACAACCATCAAGTAGCTACAGGGAGAAAAACATATGCAGAATCAGCATATGAGCTGCACAATCAATAAAATGTCACTGACAGCGTCAGAGTTACTTAGTGCATAGATAAAATACCTATGACTTGCTCCAAGTACAGGTGTCCAGTGCATTTGCGTAACTGCCTCAATAATTGCCTCAATTAAAATAATGACAGGAAAGGATAAGAGCCAACAATATTCTTTGTCATTGGTATTTATAGCGCTGACAGTGTATTAAGTAACCTGAAACTTATATGTCCGGTAATTGTAACTATAATTGTCAAACAATGTTATCAGAAGTGAGTGATAAATTCGCAGTCGAGACTTAACAGAAGATCAGGTGGGCACTTTTATACAGTGTCAGAGATGTTTCTATCTCACTCATTACTGCAGCTCTGCAACAAAGTATGGAGCCATACATTGCAGTTTAAAACACCAAAGCAGAGCCCGGTCTGCGCGGAAGACGTGCTTCTCACACTATTTTATTCACAACTTTTCCTCTTTTAACGAGTGCTAACTGGGATATAAGTACTTATAAAGACATTGCCTTTCAAGCAGTACAGTTCATTAAGCCTCCTAGTGTAGAGGTATTTTCCCAGATTCTTGGCCATCATCATCAGTTTAGAGTTACGTTGTAAGGTTAAGGTTTAATGGTAGCATTGATCTTCAATACGGCCCTTAAAGTCTAAACTGAATGGTCGAAACAGTAGTCTATCTCTTTTCAAGCGTCCCATATGAGCTAACCGTTTCTCGTTGTAATTTGAGAGTATATCTTCAGTAGCAGGTGTTTTAAGTTGTTTTCTTACGAAACAACCTTCCCATCTCACTAGGTCAAGAGCACAAAAATTTTAAACTGTTTTTAATTTGTTTCTGGGCCAATACGTCCCAGAAAAAACAGAAGGTCTCGTACAGGTCTGAGTAACAGTTGGTGTGTGTGTGTGTGTGTGTGTGTGTGTGTGTGTGTGTGTGTGAGTTGCCCAATTTTTGCAGTGAGTGTAGGCTCTCTTTTTCTTACGAGTTCCGATCCATTTTAGAGTTTAGTTCTTAGCAAGTTAACACCAGAGAAGCCAGCAGTGGGGCAGAAATGATTTCATTTGGTGGGAGGATCTGGCAAAGAATTCCTATTCCGACATTTGCTTTACAACCAACAGAAATGTTCAAAAATCTTGTTGAGAACTTGACGACTGGACCTACTGTGATTCTATTTCCGGAACAATAATGGCCCATACAAAAGCCTCGATGTGTGTCTAACTTAGCAAAGTCTATGATTAGTTCAAAATGTGCTGCGTACCTACGTGCTGTCACCACTGTCTTTCTTGATCCCACTATTTTCCTGGATACAGCGGCCTTTCGGTGTAATTATCCACGGCAGAGTCAGGGACATTTCATTCAAATAGGAGACGAGTAGAAGAAGATAAGAGGAAGTCCGAATTGAGAATGTCTGGGAGGCGGTTTTCAGTTACAGCGTTAGCCTTACAAATCAAGGGAAACTTCCTGAAAATCTTGGTCATTATTGGAGGGTGGGAACAATTTACAATTTAATTCTGGGACGGTGTAACCCAAGTAAAAAATATGAAAGCTTGGTGTGTGTGGACGTCTATTTGTTTATGTGCATACTGAGTAAAGTTAATAACTTGCTCGGCATGGTCAGGACGCCAATGTCCGACCAGCTTTTCAGCTGACTGACCACTGTATATCAGCACAAATCTATACTACTAAACGACCAACCAAGGGCGCTATCTCAGTACCAGATCCTCCATTTAATGGCATGCACGAAGAACAAGAAATTGATTTTAAATAGTTCATATAATTACTGAACGAATTAAAAATTTTAAATGCTGTCATAATCCACTCATTAAGAAGAATAATCTATTTGCAATACATACAGGGATAAACTACGTGCGATTACTATTCAAGATCTGTTTACGGATTTTGTACGAGCGCTTCAAGGTATCAAAAATGGTCTAAAATGTTTCTATTTACTGATTTGTCATCTTGATTTTATTGCGTTGTATGATGATAAGCACTGCTTCCCTCTGTCTCGAAACATTCCACTCGTATTTGCATCTATGAATAAGAGACTCGGTTCTACAGCAATTGCAATCACTATAGCAGACGCCTAAGACGTCCGGCAAGTGAAATCCACAGCATTTTGTCTAGATAACAAAGAGAACTCACCACCAAAGACTCATAAATTACGCGGATATGTATATTTCAAACCAAAAATTGTATTATTCTAAAAGTATCGTTTTCCAAAGTACAAATATTCTCTCACTGATGTCACAACACTGCCAAGGAACTACATGCGTCTCTTGAATAGTTCATGTAACCATCAATACATTACTCACTCAGTGGACATTAAAAAGATAAAAACTTTACACTAGAAGAACACTTCCCTAACCATTGCGCAGAAAAATGGCCTGTTGTGAAGTTTCCGTTTCCATTATGCTTCCATCACATTTTCAGATACAGTATGAAAGATTTCGTTGTCACAAGATATTTTGGTACAGTGCGGGACATTGTCGAATTTGTCACTTTTCCTGAAGTGTGTTAATTGTGTGTTCATGTGTGTCTCAATTATTATTCAATTTTTAATTTTTTCAAAAGCGTTCTATGAGTTATGTTGTCACAGACTAGCTTTGTCTCAAATAATGCCACGGAATTCTGTCAGTCTCATCAGTTCTACTTGCGATATTTTGCACTGTTTCTTTGCATCTGTGGTGAGCAAAATTAACAATCGAGGGATGTGTACACGAAAGGAGAAGTTGTTCACTACCTGAAACCTGAGTCTAGCTCCAGAAACCTGAGGTAATATTTGTTCAGAATTATGTCCTCGCTTGTTTAAAGGCCATAGAGAGAAATTTAGTTCAAAAAAATGTTCAAATGTGTGTGAAATCTTATGGGACTTGACTGCTAAGGTCATCAGTCCCTAAGCTTACCCACTACTTAACCTAAATTATCCTAAAGACAAACACACACACCCTTGCCCGAGGGAGGACTCGAACCTCCGCCGGGACCAGCCGCACAGTCCATGACTGCAGCGCCTGAGACAGCTCGGCTAATCCCGCGCGGCGAGAAATTTAGTGATGTCATTACAGAGCAATGAAGATGTATCCAAAACAAAAAGAAGCTAATCGCGTTGAATTTGATTCTTTTATATAAACGCAATGCTGTATCACGCAAAGGAAAGAAACTCACACAATCATTATACGGAAGATTCAGACAAAAGATTTCCGACAGTGTGCGTAACACCTCCACACTCGCTTAAAGTAGCACGCTAATGCCTGCCGCCGTCCTTAGACAGTTTCACAGTTTTCGGACAGGCGAACTGGAACTAGTCGGTTTACAAGCTGCATATACAGCACTATCTGATCAAAAGTATCCGAACATTCTGATGTAATGCGGAATTGACCGTTAGGTGTCACGAGGGACCAGTATAAAAGGAGGCGTGTAGTACTGTGTTGTCAATAAGGAAGCAGAAATAGCAGAACGCGTCGGAAGGCAGAGCTCAGTGACTTAGAACGTTCTAACAACCGTACCACAACAAAGGTCAAAAATTAATTATGATTGTAGAGTTGCTCACGCTGCTAAACATTGCATTTTCGGGCAACAACAAAGTTATATTATGTGGCAGATGTCATTAGAGCACAGTTAATAAAGTCGTTCCTTGAAATAATGGATAAACTAGGCACACATCTTTTCGTGTTTCCTACGCTGGTCTCGTTGTGAACTCATGGCTCAACCGTCGAAAATTTAGGTAGTGATGATTCCAAGCTCGGATGCAAAGAGGTGCAGGTGTTCTTCTGCGATATTCAAAAGTTTTATAAATGTGTTTCATAAACCATTCTTGAAGATTAAACTTTTGCAAGTTAGTACAATGGTGATGTAAAAAAAAAGTAATCAGCACTCCGAATTTACGTTACACTTCTTTTTTATTACTTTTGTTGCAATATCACGTAACTCGTTCCGAAACATCACTTCAAAATATAAAACATACTTGAAAATATCTTCCTCGCTGCTATAGTTCACATTTCATAAACTGACTACAATTTGCGTCCTTTTAACATGACGACCAAAGCTCGACTTTCTAATAACCGCTTACGTGCCCAAAAATCAGAGTTACAAGTACGTCAAAGATCATACTGACAAAAGAAAGAATACACATAAGAATAATATCATTGCAACATATACATATCGATGTATCGAAGTACCTCTACATTAATTAAATCAAATCTCAATGTTGTCACAGAAATATGTTAACTATTTTTCAGAAACACAGTAGAATATTGCTGGTATCGACAGGTTGAGGTGAGGTGCCGTAATGGTTACGTAATTCAAGTACCATTACAACGTGGACTAGTCATTGGACGTCATCAGAGTAACAAATCCACCAGGGGCGTTCCAACCTTCTGAAGATGCCAAAGTCGACTCCAGCTAAACCAAGACCAGGCAGTTTTCATGTACAGACAGGCAGGGACCGTCGAGATTTGAAGATGGTAGCTGTAAGAAAACGCATGAAATCAGCGGACGTTTTGTGAGCTCCTTTCGAGTATGAGGCCTTGCGTTCTCATGGAGAAGTTCCATGCATTTTTTTGGCGACGAACTGGCTCGTTTCTGCAGTTTTCTGAGGGTAGGACAGTACACTTCAGAGTTGATCGTTGCATCAAGTGGGAGAACATCATACAGAATAACCCATTCAGAGTCCCAGAAGGCCGGCCAGGATGGCCGTACGGTTCTGGGCGCTACAGTCTGGAACCGAGCGACCGCTACTGTCGCAGGTTCGAATCCTGCCTCGGGCATGGATGTGTGTGATGTCCTTAGGTTAGTTAGGTTTAAGTAGTTCTAGGAAACTGATGACCTTAGAAGTTAAGTCCCACTGTGCTCAGAGCAATTCGAACCATTTTGAAGTCCCAGAAGACCGTCGCCATGACTTTGCCGGCTGAGAGTCCAGCTTAAACTTTCTCTGAGGGAGGACGGTGGTGTGTTGCCACTCCATGGATTGCCGTTTTGCTTCCAGTTCGAAGTGAAGAATCGATGTTTCATCGACTCTGACAATGTACGACAGAAAAGTGTGACGCTCATCTCGTAACGCGCAATCAATTCCACTTAGATGGTCCTCCGTTGTTCTTTATGGTCTTCTGTAAACGTTCAGTTGAGCAGAGAGGTGTTTGATTGGGGTTCGTGATCGGCTCGAATGGGAGTGACTACATACTCCAACATTGCAGGCGTTACAGCTGCGAACGACCGGCCGGCACGCGGAAGATCGGACAGGTTTGTGCTATCTTGTTGCGATGACAGACGCCTCGCCCAACGACGCACTGTTCTTTTCTTCGCTGCCATCTCTCCGTAGACATTCTGCAAACACCTATGAGTATCTGTAATGCTTTGGTTCCCGTCAATAGAAACTCAATGATACCTCTCTGCTTGGCACCCACGTCCCTTACAGACCCCATTTTGAAGGACACGTTTAGTTCCACCGCGTATCGGAACTTTATGAAACCATACGGACTGAAGTGGGGATATTCTACGATGTCCCACAACAAATCCGGCAGTTTTTCAACCGAAACTGGCCGAGAATAATCTGTGTTGCATTTGTTATTGAATGGCCCTCGTACTTTGTACAAATATTACCAACTTAAGATATTTCTAGAAACTTCTAGAAATGACAAATGTTAAACAACGTACAACTGCTGGAGTAACACTTTTACGATAGACCCACTTTCCATACTACATAAAAATCCACACCAAGCGTCCTGGGCTGTATCTGACTGGCCTGTGCTTTACATTACAGCTCTCTCGGTCTTTCATCTGAGCGTCCGTGACTTTATGCAAGCCGTGTTTCACGTAGTCACGTGAGTATCGTCGGTTGACCACGGATCAGAAAAACCGTGTGAATACTGTCGCATCTTGCTTCGTTGTTTTGTATGCGAATGTCACGATGGGCAAAATTGCATCAGTCATCTGTTAGACATCAATGTACATCGAGTGCATATCTACCAACGTCCTTTTAAAACGATCTGTGAGGCCATTCGTCTGTGCATGGTAGACGGATGTTACTCTGTAGGTTATGTAGCAATGTGAAATTACTTCTACACTGTCCACTGAAAACTTTTCCACCAACAGAGATCTTCATACGGAGTGCTCCGTGCTTAAAAATGATATTTTCTACAAGAAACTTGGCCTTTTTCAGAGCTTCGGCAGTCGGCGTAGCTTTGGTGGTAGCATAGTGGGTGTGGTAGTCAGTGCAGACTACTGTCCATCAATTTCCGTTAGTTGACATCGGGAACCTCTCGAAGAGGTCGATTCAAATACGGGTGGTTGGCGCTGCTGCAGGTGGGATTGGTACCAGATGCGCAGGAGGTAACTGCTGCACATGATTCCGCCGTTGGCTCACACTGTGTCTAACGGATCAGTTGAGACCTGGCCAATGATACCTGGTACTGATTCTGTCTAGACTCTTCATGAATCCCAGATAACCAGACGTTGGAGCGTTGTGGAAATAGTTGAGGATAGCTGGCTGTAGATGAGCTGGGACGACGAGGACCCACATTCGCCCCCTAGGATCACAGCTCCTCTTATTCCATGCTCCATTAATTAACTAGAATTCTGCTTTGGTCATTACTTCTTCCTTCAAGGCTTCTATAGTGTCTGGCAGTGTCTGATCTTTCCTCTGTTCAGCAGCAATATCATTTAATGCAGCTACGATTGAGATTTTATGTACACTGCTGTTTTCCGCCTTTTCCTTGCAAGACAGTCGGTATCCTTACGTTTGCGTCCGCTTTTGTATAACACTATGGCGTCCTACTCCCGAAGCCTCAGAGCCTCTCTCACTAATCGAGCCGACGGATCCTTCGGTCTAGTCTGCCAGCATACACAATGGTGGTCCGTCACAACAGTAAATGGTCTGCCAAACAAATACATCCAGAACTTATTGGCAGCCTAGATAACTACAAGGCTCTCTTGCTCGGTCGTAGGCTAATTCATCTAAGACTTGTAGAGTACTCTAAGCATAAGCTATCACAATTTAAGCACATTTGCACTAGAACTGCACCAATCCCATAGCCGCTAGCACTAGTGTGAAGTTTTGTCTCGGCATTCTCGTCACACAATTCTGTGATTGGAGAAGACGTTGGCGCCTCCTTAAGAACAACGAAAGATCTTTTTTGGACCTGGTTCCAGAAAAATCTGGAGTCTCCCTGCAGTAGTTCTTGCATGGAACGTACCTTAGTAGTACGATCACACTCTGTGGAAACTTCACACATCACGAATGTGCCGAGGAGTCAGAAAACGTGTCACTACTCTCATTTTCTATGGATCGGGACAGACTCCATCTCCATTCACTACACACTCCACGATTTTTATTTCTTGGCTGGTGAAGAGGTAGTTTTAGGGATTCCGGCTATCTCAACGCACTTAAACACGGTTGTCAGGCAGCTTAGATCTTCTTCAGATGTCTTCGATAAACAACAGTGGCATCCAGCTAGCAAAGAAACGTCGTCTATTTAAGATATCCAAGCAGGTTATCCATCATCTATTCCTTGGTGGTGGAGCGTCACACAATCCAAACAGCGTAATTTTAAAGTCATAGAGGCCACCAGGAGTTAAGTAAGCAGTCCTTTACTAGTCAGTTCGTCAATCCCGATTTTCCAGAAGCCTGTCTGCATGCCGATGGTGAGATATACTTTTGCTCGTTTCAATCAGTCGAGGATGTCATAAATGTGCGGCAAAGGATATACGTATTTCTTCATCATTTTGTATAATCGTTGGCAGTCGATGTATAAACGCCATCTGCCACCTTTGTTATTCAATAGCACAACAGGGGAGGAAGAGAAGCTCTCCGAAGGTTCAATGATGTCATCTTTCAGGATGTCTTCCACCTGCTCCCAAACTATCCAGTTGGCGATTTTCTATATGAGCGTTGGATAATTTGTAGATGGTCCCCAGTGTTAATACAGTGTTTTACCATAGGCCGCTTTGTCTGCCATATCTCAAAACATTCCAAAACTGACGCAGAGTGGCTGTCACTCGCCGACTTTGTTCCTCGCTCTGGCCAGATCCTATTTGCAGCTCGATAGTAGCTTTCTTCCCCGCGTTTTCTGTTCTTCCGCAGGGCGTTGTACTTGGCGTGGAAGTTGGTTGCACCTGTGTTGGACGGACGCTGGATTATCGTTTTGAAGGCTGCGGCTTAATTCCAAATTAGCCGAGCCCATTCTTCCTGGCGCGTTCGCCTGGTGGCGAAGATCGGTACTAAAGATCGAAACATCTGTTCTTCAACATTCTCCATTACCACGTGAGTTTTCGAGTCCAATTCATGGTTGCTATCTCTTGATTACTCGGGCCGAAAGTTCTGGTTGCTATAAATTGCTCACTACCTGGCGTATGACAGTGGAGTGGTCGTAGTGATCTCCCACAACCGCCGTAGGGACCTCATTCGGGAGTCGGTCATACTACTTTCGTCCTATTCTTTTCTGCTGAATTTCCTCTAAGCCTTGGACTACTTGATGAATTCCTCTTATGTGTTGTGACATTCTTTACCAGAAGAGCTTGGTACATGTCGTCTGCAATCCTTTCATCAAGTATGAGAAGTTTGTCCACTTCTGCCACATTCTGATTCACCCGCGCCCTCTTCTTCATTTGCTCTTCCATTAAGCGGACTTGCTGCTGATTGTCCCCAAACGTTTTCTTCAGTTCGGCTTGAATTTTATCGCAGCTATTGAGCTTCTCTTCCTTACTGTCGAAGCACTGGTGGGCTGTGCCATCCATGTAAAAGTACGTATTTGTCAAACACATTATGTCATCCCACGTGTTGTGTACGGTGACTCGGTCGAATCATTTTAGCCATTCCGTCTGGTTCTGACTATCATCTCCGAATGCGATCACGCTCGACAATGCTAGACGTACTCTTATATGGCGAGAGAGGGGAAAACGTAATGTATCCAGGAACATTGTCGAACATGATCGTTTTGGTGGTCCAGGTGTTATGCTGTGGGATGCATTGGGGAAGACGTACTGCAGCACGTATAATGCACCAACGATCGTCCAGCAGTTGTCAATCTCGCTGGTGGAGGAATGCGGGCCCTATCGCAATAACTCCTTACCAACTTTGTGGTCAGAATGGGAACACGTTGCAGAACATGCATTGTCGTCCGTGGTGATCACGCACCCTCTAAGAACCTCGTCCTGCCTTTTGTAATACCTACGTGGCCATTAAAACAACGTTGACTTCAGTGTAAATATTGTGCTTCTCTTTGTCTCACCGTGTATTTCTTTTCTTCTGTGCTATACTATAGTCGTTCTTTCTATGTGTCATCCAAGTTTCATCGAGCTATGTTACTTGACACTAACACATCAAGTGAAAAGTACTTTCGTCCGTAGGTTTTGTACACCAGAGCATTTTATTTGCTACGTAAGCTTGGGCCTGAAAAGTGTTTTGTAAAGCGGATTTTGTACTAAAAAAATTTCTAGGCATTTTTAAGGTTTGTCTCGATGGACTGTTAGTACAGAGTAATGTGTCTATTTTTACAAGTTGGTTCATAGTAAACTACGTGTTCAAGAGTGTGTAATAGAACATAACACTTTCAGACATTGTGCACATAATCATAACAACAGATTCTGGGCTCCTTTATGTCAGTTATTGGGTGGTTCGATAGTCAATTAACTTTGGTCAGGTTACACCCTATGTATCTGTGTATAATAAAAGTTTGGTTGAAGTGCAGCAGTACCTCATAACATATTGTGTGTCCTTGTATGCTGGAAACTGTTTTGATCCATAGCCAGCTGATGACTATTAAAGAACATAAATTTTATTTAATTTTCAAGCAATGACACATTAGTGTGACAAAGTTTGTAGTTTTATTCATGTTGATCAGTTGACAGATGCAGGGTGTGAGTGATTATTGATGTTGTTAGTGTGTTCTCCTTCGTGTCCTTTTTTTGTTTCGTGTTCTGAAAATAGAGAGAACTAACAGTAAGAGCTTATATTTCGTATCTGAAGCTTAGAAATTATTAATATTTGTTTATGAAACCATTTTCTCGTTTTGTGGTGGTGGCCTTTTGTGTTTGCCTTGCCACTTACTTTTACTATTGCCTAAGGAATCCCCTTGTTAGTGTAGTGTTTCTAGTATTGTTTGCTATGTCAGGAAATGATATCTGTAGTCCAATGACTGTACTACATTAGACGCAAAGTCACGGTCAGTTAATGCTGTAAATAGGTAACATTATTTGGGGTGCAAAAACTGCGACGTTTGTGTAGCATCACTGCAACGTACGTCACTGTACTATAAATATACCAGATTAGTGTTATAATCTGGTTATAGTCGAGTGACTGGTAGGCCAGCGTTCGCCACCCACTATGGTTGATGAACTCTGGTACAGAGATGAATCATCATGGAATGCCGGACCCGTATCTGCCGACTAGCTCAGTTCCATTCAGGGTCCAACTGACTTAGGGAGATCCATTTCCGATGCCGGAGATGACAGCTCTGTGTACGAAATTTCAACTCCTATACATCTCTAAATGACCGACACATTTAATTATGCACTTTTCCCACTGCACTACATAAGCATAATAAGAACAATTACCTTACTTGGTATCCTTCTGGTATTAAAATTTCAATGCCCGAAAGTGTACCCTCATTCTGATTCATCACGGATGCGAGTGCGACATTTCGGCGCCGCTAGACTAGTCGTTAATATGAATACGTGCTACTTTCGTACCGTTTGAACATCGCTCCGTCGAATTATGAATAAAGCAGATGATCAATGCCGCCTTGGCCACTCTAGAAGCTTTTCAAAAGCGAACGAGGCAGCGGAATCGGGAGAGACCTTCACCTCGCGGCCGGCTGCGTCACGCCATATTTCTTGGCACCGTCGGAGCTCAGTGTCCACCATAAGGGCGGACGCCAATTAGAAGTGGGATTAATTTATGCTCATTAGAATTGCCTCGGCAGGTCGCGGGACAGGTTATTCAGGTCCGTTCGGAAATAATTAAACTCAATAATCGCCGCGGCAATTTGAGTAACTAATGGCGCCTGGGCTCTGTCCGTCTGAGGACACATTCCTGAGCCGTAGCGTGCGCCGCGCAGCGGCAGTAATTGCGGGCGTTTCCTCGCTCGCTGCGACCAAGGGTGCGCGACGCCGACCAATGGCAGACGCTGTTACGCGAAAACGGCGCTAGTTACACCTCACCTCAGGAGGGCTGGCTGGCTTCTTGCCACCGGCTTCTAATTACGTCTCTTACAGTTCATTACCGCTACGAGTGTTACGGGTACCTCGCGCGCCTACTATAAGCGACACCTTGCGAAACCATAAGGAAAGGTTGCATCCACGTTTTTCCTCTGCGACGCCTAAATCGCGTACAGTGGGTGGTCTGCTGAAGTAGTCAGATTTTTGTACTACGTAACTCCGAGTACCTCAATCTGGGAGAAATTTAATAACAATGGAATTAAAACGCTCTTACGTACAAAGAGGGCTACTTACATTTTCGCGTGAGTGTCAACTTGCCAACTTTCGGAGTATTGCCCACACGATGGCGCTGTTTCTGTTAGCTTTTTTTAGGTCATATACTCTTCTAATTTTTTTCTTCATGTATCGTCAGACATTCTGAACCAGTATCTTTCGAGAGGGAGGAAGTAATTACGTGAAGACGGCCACTCTTGACATGCACACGTGCACAAGCACGATCGTGGAAACATGCTTGAGCATGTGGAGGATAAATTTGCTCTAGCGTCAGGATCATACAAGCAGCTTGATCCTTGATCGAATTTTTATTTTGCATTCTTGTTCAAGTGTTAAAGTATGTTCCTGCTTGACCGTGTGTACGAAGAACCGGGGTGACTGTGCATTCGTCAGAGATTTGATTTGATTTTCAGTTGGTCTTGTTATATTACATTTCGAACAAAGGTGGTACTGTAATGTAGGACAATTCAATTTATACATCATTATACAGACAACAAGAAAAATAGCAGTACTGTTTGACAGTTTTAGTATCGTAAATAGTTAATATGGCAATAATATTGTCGTTCCTGCAACCACTCTTTACACCACGTATCAAATTTCCTATTCTAGTTTTGCATAATCCAAGCAAAATGGCCGTCAAAGCATGCGTCGTCGTCTGAGTTTGTACGAGCGTGCTTGAACCGTGTGAAGGCGTCAGGAGTTTGTATATGCTTGGGCATGCGCCCTTGTTTAGATCGCAGTTACGGGTATGGCCGCATTAAGAAAAGTTTGGTTAAGTGTAAGCATCGTCTAAGATTATGCACTTAAAATGTTTCTGTGTTGGACTGCACTTCGTGGGGAGCAGACACTGGCTGGCCATTGTAGCAGCGCTTAGTGACGTGAAGGTCAGACGTTCGCTGTTGCTGCTCTACTCTTCCTTGTTATTAAGGTACGAAAGCGTTTTTCATAGGATCAAATGTAACATAATCAAACAGTAACTGCAGTTTAATTTATTGCATTAGCTATTGTTTCTACATGACGTAGCTCCTTTTCCACACAGTAGCAGCTGTCTGCCTGTCTTGTAGTAATACCTAACGACACGTTTGTCCAGTAGTGAACTTTCAGGGGAGAGCACCCATCCTTGTCGGGACAGAGTAGTGGGAATATGCATACATGATACAATTGTTTATTCACTGAGTATTTTCGTCGTCTTGTGAAACAGCAGGTTACGAAACTATAACTCAAATCACCAAGTGCAATAAGACGAATGGAAACAACGAAGAAACATTCAACAGGAGCGCTAGAATTTAGTGCCGCTAGTGTGCCAATTCACAAACTCATTCTGTCAATAATTGTTGCCAGTTGAAAGAAGCAGGCGGAGAGCCCTAAAATTGAAATTCCCTTCTTATCACCGGTGAACAATGCTCTCGAACAGAAACAGGAGGCAAGGAGAAAAACACCAACTGAAGGGAACAGGCAAAAAGGAAATAGTATCTTCTACAATAGAAAAAGCATCACTTTGAAAAACTTTAATTGTTCATGGCTCCTCAGAAAATTTATCCCGCAAAAAATGCCTTCTCCCAGGGTGCATGTGAAATTTTGGTTATGTATGGATACATTGTCATAAATGTAACAAATGATTACAGTACGGATTGTGAAGCTGTAGGATCTCTCTTTCAACATAACTGGAGAATTTCGCACAGGAATCCTCATCCGAGTGAAAACGTTCTCGTCTGAGCGGGTAAGAGAGCAAAGTTAACGCTTTTCCATTTTCATTCTGATCATGTCTGTGTTAAAAGTAAAAATGCCTATTTTTACATTGGTTTGTATCTAGGTGGTTAAATGGCAGAGTGGCATATAGATAGTTATGTTACAACAAAAGATAAACTAAATATCCGCATTTTCCCCTCAAGTGTGTAATTTTACCCGAACTGTCTTTTACAGTTAACCGATTTCTAATTAAAGGAAGTCACAAAAACAAGAGCTAAAAATAAGTTCATAAAAACCATAGCAGTTGAGTGAAGTGGCTTATATATTAAGCAATAAAAAATAAAGATCATAAATAAACTAACGACTAGCCAGAAACATGGGTACAAGCAGATAACACCTAACTTGAAAACACAAGAGTATATAAATTCCCTCGAAAAATCTTGTCTATCAGTAACTGCCAGCGAAACCTGCTACCTACGAATCATCATGGTTGTAGAAAGCATCGCTCGTGCAAAACTCAGCTTGCCCTTTCTCATTCACTGCCACCTTTGGATAAAGGGCTAGAGTCAGATTCTATTTTTCTAGATTTCCAGAAAGCGCTTGACTCGGTGCACTGTTGCAGGCTGTTGAAGAAGGTACCAGCATGTGGAATAGGTTCACAGATATGTGAGTGGCTCGAAGACTTCTTAAGTTATAGAACCCAGTATGTTGTTCTCGACGACGAGAGAATCATCTGGGGTCCCCCAGGGAAGTGTGCTAGGACCAGTGTTTTCCTCTACATGCATAAATGATTTGGCACACAGGGTGGGCAGCAATCTGCAGCTGATGATACTGTGGTGTACGGTAAGGTGACGAAGTTGAGTGACTGTAGGAGGATACAAGATGAAAAAATGGTTCAAATGGTTCTGAGCACTATGGGACTTAACATCTGATGTCATCGGTCCCCTAGACTTAGAACTACTTAAACCTAACTAACCTAAGGACATCACACACATCCATGCCCGAGGCAGGATTCGAACCTGCGACCGTAGCAGCAGCGCGGTTTCGGACTGAAGCGCCTAGAACCGCTCGTCCACAACGGTCGACGGATACAAGATGACGTACACAAAATTTGTAATTGGTGTGATGAATGTCAACTAGCTGTAAATGTAGAAAAAATGTAAGTTAATGCGGATGATCACGCGAAACAAACCCGTAATGTTCGGATACAACATTAGTAGTGTCCTGATTGACAATCACGTCGTTTAAATATCTGAGCGTAACGTTGCAAAGCGATTTGAAATGGAACGAGCGTGTGAGGATTATGGTAAGAAAGATGAATGGTCGACTTCGGTTTATCGGGTGAATGCTAGGAGAGTGCAGTTCATCTGTAAAGGAAATGGCAGATAGGGTGCTAGTGCGACCTATTCTTCTTTACTGCTGGAGTGTTTGGGATGCAGACCAGGTCTGATCAAAAGACGACATCGAAGCAATTCAGAGGCAGGCAGCTACATTTGTTAATGGCAGTTTCGAACAACACCAAGTGTTACGGAGATGCGTCGGGAACACAGATGGGAATCCCTGGAGAGAAGACGACGTTGTTTTCGGGGAACACTGCCGAGAAAATTTATAGAACAGGCATCTGGAGCTGACTGCAGAACGATTCTGTTGCCTCCAACATACACTGCGGGTAAGAACCACAAAGATAAGATACGAGAAATTACGTCTCATATCGAGGCATGTGGACTGCGGAGCATCCATGTAGATATAGATGTAGATAAGCTAAGAATATATGGAAAAAGGTTTGGAGTTTGCACTTTGATGTGAAGGGGAATCTATCGGTACATTTGAGGAAAAAGAAATTCAATTCATCTATCATCATAGATTCTCGGAATTGGTCTCTCGCATAAACAAGAAAAAAATCAGAGTGACACAGAGGACATTAGAACGTAGTATGTCAAATATAACTCGAAGAGACAAGATCAAAAACAATGATTTAAGAAACAAAACAGGAGCAAATAATACGCTAATTTCAGTTAACACACTGGATGGAACTTAATGGCGCATGATTAACGACAATATGGAAAAGAAAATAACGAAGGAGATCGCGAAATGAGCTGCAGTGGTATGTTGGACCACCATTGAAAATAAGCAATAACAGCACTAGAAAGAGATCACTGTAGAAAGTTGGAAGAGGCTTTAGCCCATGAGTAGTGTTTTCAAGGATTTTGATCACACTTTGAAGCTCCCTTGATGTTTCAAAATGACGTCCATTCTTCTGTTGCATTGTACGCTACTTGAAAAAATCAGAGTGTTGAATAACACTTGGAGGCCGTCTATTTGTAATCAAAATAAAAGGAAGTATAGGTTTGAGACTAAGTCATAGTCTTTTGGCTCCAAAGACTCCGTTTGAGATATTGTGACACTCTTTCGTTAATCCGTATCAAATACTGTCCACTTTCCTTCTGTGCCATAAAACCATAAGGAAAGTGATACAGATTAGTGAAGACCCACGAGTTACAATAAACCCGAAAGGAATAATTTTTGTGAGTTACTCCTTACATGTTTTAAAACTGTAACTGAGGTAAACAATGAATATAGAAATTTACGTTCGCTACATTTTTAAAACCGTGTTCGATAGCAAAGCGCAAATGACGATTATCAAATGATCTCTCACTATTTGAGAGCGCCACTAAGGACATGATAATTGAGAAGAAGAAGAAATTACAGTGTCGAACATGCTAAGAGAATTCTGACAAGGGTAAATGATTTGGAGCACTCACGATAAAATACGATAAATATGATATCAGACATAACTATAACGTCTCATCAGCCTCTCAGAAAGTGCTCCAGTATCGGAGCGAAGCTCGAATCATGGTCAACGTTTGAATCTTAATCATCAGTAAATCTGGCAACACCATCCCCTAGTTTTTATTTGTCATTTCTTTTGTCGGAATTCACATCTCGCCGAAAAGTAGCCCACGAAAAACCGACTGCAATTTCCACAACCACAGACAGTCATGCGGAACGCATTGGATTGTCGGCAGACGAAAATTCAATACAAGATTCCGGTGGACGATGAAACCATGCATCCAGAAATGAAGTCCGTTTGCGGTAAAGCCACCGATTTGGTTCGCAATTCTAGTCCATTTCGATTTCGTCACACTACTGTCACATAGCGATTGTAATGATACGGATGTTTACAGTTCAGAAACAATTTGGAACTTCAAGAACAGTTTTGCAGCAACTACGTAATTTCAGCAGCTCTGCAGAGCTGCCATATATTTAATGAAATACTACTTTGCTCTGATCAATACTAGCATGTCATATTTTATCACATAGGAATGTAGAAACGACATACCTTAGCATCCAGCTGCAGGTAATATAGGTGAATGATATAGGTTGAAGTAACAACAGTAGGACAGGCTAATGAGGTGGCAGTACCCTGCCCGAAAGACAATGTCAGAATTATTGAACGCCTGACAGCAGTTAAACCGGAGTATTTTAATCATACAATTATACATATGACTCAAATTTTATATATATAGGGGGACGCGCTCGGTATAAAAATAAAAATAAAAATAAATAAAAAAGTGAGTGAATAGATCAACGAACAACTTGAACGGGTGTCACCGGAAGCCTGCCCCAAACAAAAGTGAGGAACAAACAAAAAAATGGGGGTAGTGTCTCTGAATCATAATCAAAACTTCTTCGGTCCCGGGTTCGAATCCCGCCGCTGCTTAAAATTTTGATTAATAATGAGCATAGCGGCTGAAGACTTCCGGCATAAGAAGTCACCCTCATTTTGCCAACGACCTTGTCAAAGAGGACGGTGGACCACACAAAGTTTCAGAGGCACTCTCTTGTCCTAGGGGTGGGAAACTCCTCATAAATGTGGAAGAATCAGCAATAATCAACGGCATGAGGATGCAGAAGGCAATGGAAACCACTGCATTAAAGACACGTAACGTGTATCCGCAGGACATGAGGCCTGTATTTGAAGAAGTGTCATAATGATCTCTCCATTGGCAAAATATTCCGGAATACTCTCTCATTTTGATCTCCGGGAGGGGACTGACAAGGCGAATGTTACCCTGAGAAAAAGGCTGAATAATCAACGGAAGGATAACGTTCTACGAGTAGGGGCGTGGAATGTCAGAAGCTTGGACGTGGTAGGAAAATTAAAAATTCTGAAAAGAGAAACGTAAAGGCTCAATCTAGATATAATAGGAGTCAGTGAAGTGAAGTGGAAGGAAGACAAGGCCTGTTGGCCGCACCATCACGCCGTGCTGAGCCGACGGCGGTTGGCGGTTGTCCAGGAGGACGTCTATGGTGGGCAGACACAGATGCTATGCACTGACTGCCCCAAAACAACGACGAAGACCGGATCAAATGGTTCAAATGGCTCTGAGCACTATGGGACTTAACTTCTGAGGTCATCAGTCGCCTAGAACTTAGAACTAATTAAACCTAAAGAACCTAAGGACATCACACACATCCATGCCCGAGGCAGGATTCGAACCTGCGACCGGATCGGTCGCTATGGTTCCAGATTGTAGCGCCTAGAACCGCATGGCCACTCAGGCCGGCAAGACCGGATCCCAGCAAGAATACAGCCGACTGTCAGCGTAGACACTACTTGCACCGGCAAACGGCCGTTCCTACAAAAAGTTATGTGTGTCTTACTGCGATTTCTGAGGGAACGCTCCAGATCTGTTAGATTGCCATTACCTGGTTTGTTGTACCCGCCAACTCTCTCCCAGGAATGTAACATGCACTCCGCTCGTACTTCTTCCAACCAAGGAGCTTCTCTAACGGTCGTCGTCATCTTGGTACCGAGCAGTAATTACAGTATGGATGGCGCTGCCTTAAACTTAATGTGACCCAAAATTACTCCTGCACAGAGGGAATAACGTAAGCAAACTTCGTCTCGCCCTCATCTCGGAGACAGACAACGAGGGAGGATTTTTATTTAACCTGTATCTGTATCTATCCTAATAATAAAATTGTAAAACCGTCGTGCTGAAAATATTTTCCAAAAACTTATTGTGACTGATGTGGACAGTGTAACAGAAAACAATAACAGTACTTTTAAAAACTTTGTTTGCTTGCCTGTTTGAACAGACTTATCTTCAGAAAAACTAGACGAATTTTCATGGGGTTTTCACAGGTAACTTCAGCGTATCTTTGGGCAACGTATAGGCTTTACTTCAAAAAAATCGAATCATGAAGAAAAATGTTTCGTAATTTTAAGTTTTAGGGTCTGGTCAGATCATAGTGCCGATGTTTACCTCAGTCATACGATCATCATGAAGTAGTACGTATTAGAACCAATAGACGGCGCTATTACTTCTGCTGTGGAGAGTGTAACAGAAAATAATAAGACTACTTATTGTTTGAACAGACGTATCTTGTGGCAACGTATAGGCTTTACTTCACCAGAATCGAATCATGAAAAAAATGTATCTTAATTTTAAGTTTTTGGGGTCTGGTCAGATTAGTAGTTCCTATGTTTACCTCAGTGATACGATCATCATGGAGTAATACGCCAAAGAACCAATAGATGGCGCTATTACTTTCGAAGTACACCAAAGAAACAATAGATGGTGCTGGTATCATTTTCAGAAGTCTACGTCAGTAACTGGATTTAACGCAGCAGTCTTATCTTTACGAATACATTGAATATACTTGGCTAGGATATATGGACTTACTGATTTCGCTTTGCATATTAAAAGTTTAACAAAATTGCTTTGCTTCTTGCGATAGATTTTATTTATATTTGAGTTCTTGGCTAGGAAAAATGAAATTATTGAGTTTTAGGAATATTATGCCTCAAGAATCCAATGAAGATCGCAAGGCGAACTTGTTGTGGGTCGAGAACATCTGGCTTTAGCTCACTCTTTGGAAACACCCTCCGAAAGCGAGGTGCGACGAAGCACAGATCGAAAGCGTCATTAATTACCTGACTTCTCACTACTGATTATAATCAAGTAGTCCAGCCACAGTACATGCAAAGCTGAGGTGGGTCCCTAGTTTCCTGATTAAATAAATAGAGTGTCAGAAAGTATTGTGAACAGAGATGAATACAACTCGCTATGAGGTTAAAATGAATAGACTACTTTCATAAACTGGACAAGGTTTATGACATTACGTTTTTTTAATAGACTTTGCATATGTATCACTAAGCATCTATGGCCAGACGAGTTGTTTATAATCTCTAGTGAGAAGTCAGAGAACGTATGACTCTCTCAGAGTTTCGTTGTCTCTCGCTTTCTGAAGGCGTTTCCAAAAAGCGAGTTAAAGAAACCAATGAGAACCATGTGGCGAGACTTGATGTGGGCTGGGAATATCAGGTTTTAACTCGATCTTTGTGAACTCCTTCCGAAAGGGAGGTATGACGCAACTTTGATCGAGAGCATACTACATTATCTCCCTCCTCAACACATTTTACAAACAAGTCGTCCGGTGATAGACACTTAGTGCTACATGTGCAAGGCCGGGATGTGTCACTAATTCCCTAATAAAGTAAATATGATGTCATAAACCTTGACTAATTAATGAAAGTAGTCTATTCACTTTAAACTCATAGACGGTTGTGTTCATTTCTGTTTATTCCCAACAATTTCCTTTGCGCGAAGAAATGGTCTCTCACATGCTCAAACTCACTAAAGAAGTTGATCCTAATCAGAAAAGTATGCATATATTTTTGCGACGTATATACACCACAAAGAATGACGATTTTAATACAGTTTGATTATTAGCGAAATTGTCTGGTTGTAGTGTTCAAATAACATTACAAAAAAAAAGAATCAGACACATTCCTTTATTATCACGAAAGATCACACGCACATTGACCTCGTGGCCCCTTGTCGACACAAGCACTACTCCCCCCCTCCTTAATCACACTCCTCAACGATGTTCTTGCGATCTCCTTGGTGGGTGGAAATTGTCGACGACGGAACCTCACTGTTTGTACGATCTGATGTGCTTAAGAGGTACATCACTAATCCTGCAGTCGAAAGCTGTGCAGTGCTTCTGGCTCGTCCGAATCTTCAGTAGGTCCGGGTAGGTCGGTAGTGGCACGGCGCGCTAGGATGCCCGCAGTAGAGTCGCCCCTTTCGCTTACGACTCCGTCCACGCCGTAAAGTGGGCTATGCAGCTATGCCTGCGGTGAAGCGGCCGTTAGTGGTAATCACTCCCTGTCAGGCGGTTTCCGGTGTCTGGAGACGAGCGAGTGGCGCCGCGCCGGTGTGACGTGGATAGATTGGGGGCCCGGGGCCAGAGCCACGCTGGCCTAATGACCCGTGGCCGTAATGCGAATACTCATACAGCCGCCCTTGTAATTATCACCGCCCGCTCCGATTTCCGACGCGGGCCAGTTCTGGTTCTGGGGAAAGGTCGGGGAAGCGATCCTCACGCTTCCACAGAAAAAGTGTTGACAGCGCTCAGATGCGGTCGTGATTGCCGTTTCCTGAAGACTGGCCTTTGTTCTCTCGAGGCAAAACAGCAGCAGGGCAATTGCAGCGAACAATACGATTGCAGAACTAGCGGTGCCGACACTTACGGGCGTAAACTGTACCATCTCTGTTGCAGGAGAGCCACGCAAGGTGCCGCATGTCTGCAAATGAGCTTAATTTGATACTGCGAGTGACGGAATAGCGTCAACAGTGTTGCTGACTGTGTCTCGACGTCACCCAGAACACAGACGAATGCCGGACATTTGCCACACTTGCCCCTTCGCCAGGTAGCGATCCCTCAGGTAAGGGACGCCCTTCCTCGTACTTCTTCTGTCCGCTTTCAAACCGCCGTCTCCACATCTTACTCGATACAACCAGTACGTAAGGGGCCTTCTTCTTCGACATCTTGGCAAAATACAGAGCTTCGTTTCCGAAATCGAAATATTTATATCTTTTAGGAACCGAAAGCAATTCCGACGATTATGTTAGAATGTAATTAGTTCTGCCGCGTATAAATATAGATCCCTCTGTCTGTAAGGTAGCTTCCTTTCACGCTTACTGATTGCGATAGAAACAGTCCATCGCCATGGGAGCAACAAGAAAGGAGCGCTGTAAACAGAATGCGAATGTACGCTAATAATTTCTTTTTCATCGCTGCATTTGCGCCTACTTTAATTACTACAACTGTATGCCCAAAAGACAATAAGGAAAGAAGAAATGGGTATGTGAATGTTTGAAAAGAAGAACGACATACACCATATTAATTTACTCTCTAAAATCCGATATCCCTTGCGGCGAAACATTAGTTAATAAAGTGTAGCGGGACAATGTTCAAAACATGACTGAAAGTACGTTCATAAACAAAGATAAGAACATCTATGATTGACATGTCATCTAAAGTCGACGTAGAATTGTAAAATGTTAGAAATAAGGAAATGAAGTAATACATAATGCTATGTTTGTACCGTACGTTGTTGTTCTACATTGTTTAGCTCTGGTATTTACAGGGTCACAGAGAAAGCATCCTGGATTTTGGAGGGAAAAGCCGTAATTGTAATGATCTCCACTACAACAGAAACAAGAAGCACAACTTACGGAAAAATAATGTACTGTGTATTCCAGCTCACAAGCGACGTTGATGCAGGTAGTTCCTGTGACGTAGTATGGACAGAGGTTATATTCGACAACCGAAATAAATTAATAACTGGCTCCTGTTACCAACCCCCGGTCTCAGATGAAACAGTTGCTGAACATTTCAAAGAAAACTCGAGTCTCATCGCAAATAGGTACCCTACTCATACAATTATAGTTGGCAGTGACTTTAATCTACCTTCCGTATGTTGACAAAAATACATTTTCAGACCGTACTGTAGATAGAAAACTGCTTCCATAATTGTTCTAAATGCTTTTTATAAAATTATTTTGAACAATTAGTTCACGAGGCCATTCAAATCGTAAATGATTACGAAAACGCAATTGACCTCTTAGCCACAAATAATCCTGAGCATCACGACGGGTGTACCCGTGAACGTCGTAGCGAGGCTGAATTCCGTAACAAAGAAATTCACCAAAACTAAATGCGAAATATATATATTTATAAAAGCAACTTCAAATTCGGTTGACGTCTTTCTAAGAGACACTCTCAAATCCTTCCAAACTATCTAAGTGAAGACCATATGTGGCTTAAGTTCAAAGAAATAGTATCAATACCACTCGAGAGATTCAAACCAAATAAAGTAATATCCGACGGAACCGATCCCCCATGGTACACAAAACACGACAGAAAGCTGCTGCAGGAGCACCGAAAAAGGCACGAATAATTTAGACGAGCACAAAATCTCCAAGATTGGCGAAGTTTTAGTGTGGCTCCAAATTTGGTGCAAATTTCATAGCTTCCACAATGAAACTCTCTCTAGAAATGTGGCGAAAAATCCATAGAGATCCTAGTCTTGTGTGAATAAAACCAGCGGAAAGGCTCAGTAAGTACCTTTACTGCGGGTCGGGCGGCGAGTGAGGAGGAGGAGGAGGAGCTGGAGGAGGGGGAGACAAGGGACCCAGCCCTTCGGAGCACGTAAAACCGTGGCAAATGTCCGCAAACCACACAACCACACAAACACGTACCATATGTGCGCGGTAATTGTCCTTTTCAGAAATGGCACCAAGATACTGACACATGGAAGCAACACATGGTGATGCCAGATGTCCATGACGTGCTGTCGCGAAACCCCAGTTCCATCAATAACAACCAGCCGTGACCAGAAGTCATACCTGATGGCCCTGCACGTCGCGACGCGAGGATTAACACCTCTGTGCCTCTCTAAAACATGAGAAGGATGGATTTCTCGTCAAGTCACCGGCAACTTCCTAGTCCGGCTCCGACCAATGGAGCTTTATGATACAGAAAATTGAAAGGCGTCTTGTTTTAGGAGGGAAGGTGCAGATGTTACGATGTGCTTGGTACTCAATACGACGATCCTTCCTTGCGATTGTCGGCCCTAACCTTCAAGCTGAGTGTGCCTGCCCCCACGTTCCCATGCAGTCCTATATCGGGCCACTGTGTCATCGGGATGCCCCGAAAATCTGATTATTGTACGATACGACCAGCCGGCCAACTGGAGACCCACAATAATGCCCCTTTAAAATTCTTTCAGATGGTGATAGCGTTGCCTCAAACGAGTATGCGGAACCTCAGTGATCACTAAACATCTGACTCTCCATCATTTTCATTTGCAGCTCCTTGTATTGGCCGTGTTTGCAATTAAAATTGTTGGATGTGAGGTCCGTCAGTTATTCAAAACACCGTTTTTCTCCGTTCCCAAACATGTTTCGACACCACTGTGCCATCATCAGTGCATTTTCGTTTTTATTTGTTCTGCAATGTGAACATTTTTGTTAAATGATTATAAAATTATGTGTATTTTTATTTCAAACAACAAATTGATCTGTTGTTTGGACCAAAAATGCACATAATTTTATAGTCATTTAACAAAAATTTTCACATTGCAGAATAAATAAAAACGAAAACTCACTGATGATGGCACAGTGGTGCCGACACATGTTTGGGTACTGAGTAAAACGGTGTTTTGCGTAACTGGGGGACCTCACATCCAACAACATCTGACTCTGTTCACTCCCCTTATATACCCTGACAGGGTCAGTAACGACGTAAAACGACAACACTAAACATGAACAACAATAACGCACTCTGCTGGCAGTTCTACCTCTCACGCAGAATTGCAACTCTAATCAGTTACATAGCCGCCGATGGTGTGCTCGAGGACGAAGTTAAATTGAGCCGGCCGCGGTGGTCTCGCGGTTCTAGGCGCGCAGTCCGGAACCGTGCGACTGCTACGGTCGCAGGTTCGAATCCTGCCTAAGGCATGGATGTGTGTGATGTCCTTAGGTTAGTTAGGTTTAAGTAGTTCTAAGTTCTAGGGGACTGATGACCACAGCAGTTGAGTCCCATAGTGCTCAGAGCCATTTGAACCATTTTTTTTTTTTTTAAGTTAAATTGACATCCCATCATGTCTTCTGAAAGCTTCACTTGTTTTTCTGGCAGTGCAATCTGACGATCATACCTGTACCTCGCCACTTTCACCTTCGTCCAAAAAAAGGATTGATATAAACACTTCTACCAACGATAATTTTTGATGCGAACAGACATCCTTATGCAGTGTGTATTATTACTAAAAGAAAAAAAAAACCAAACATATGAAAGCGTAAGATAACTAAAAATGATAACAACTCGCCACTGACTTCAGTATCAAATATTCTCCGAATTAGTAGAAATATATTCGAAATGGAAACTTTTCGATTAATTCCGTATCGAATTGGGCTCAGAAACTACATAAATTCGAAATTTAAATTTTATATTTTTCATTTTTTACATCATACATGCCCTATATGGGCAACAGTGGCCCGTCTATCATTAAAATCTGTACCAATGACTTCCACCAAGTCCTCTTGGTGGCCGTTTTTTGGATGTCCAAAATAAAATACCCGGCGTTTTTAGAGAAGAAAATATATCTGTCGTCACTTAGTCAACTTCCAACAGACCTTAGTGCCTCAAGGACTTTCCGACGTTACGTAAATGTTACGTCGTAATGGCTCATGAGAGATGGCGCGTGACTGATGGAACACCGGAACTCGCCCGCAGACAGGTTTGCGCCAGACAGTGCCGGCCTGCGGGGCCGATACAGTCCTGCTACATTTCCTCACACCACGGAGACAGCCAAAAGTTCACAGCCTATAACAATATTTAAGTGAGAGGTAGAGTTTTTTCACCACTAGGTTTTACACACTGTGGATCTGACAACTTTTAGAGGTTGTTCATAATTGTTTGCTGAGCAATTTAAAATAAGCTCTCCGGTGGCCCTTTAGAGAGTGACAACATTTTATTCCATTTGCCACCTCAGCTATCTTAGAGCTCAGACGCCGGCCGCTCTGGTCGATCGATTTTAGGCGCTTCAGTCTGGAACCGCGCGACCGCTACGGTCGCAGGTTCGAATCCTGCCTCGGGCTTGGATGTGTGTGATGTCCTTATGTTAGCTGGGTTTAAGTAGTTCTAAGTTCTAGGGGACTGATGACCTCAGATGTTAAGTCCCATAGTGCTCAGAGCATTTTTTAAAGCTCAGACGGAGATTTATCAACAATCGTTCTAGCCCAGCCGCATTCGCGGATGGAACAGGAAACTGCTTGGAATAACTTAACCAGAGTACTACAAGAAACGTGGCTTCGTAAGCGCATTTACCCATGGCTAACACCAGAGTCAATTGCTCTTGTCCAGTATCCACAGCCCTCGCCCCTGGCCTGACGCAGCAGCCCTATTTGGGCAAGGATGGATGCATCATGGCAGTCGTGTTCACTCCCCATGCAGTCACCGGATTAATCAGTTAAGGAACATAGCCCACGAAACTGCATTTCACATTTATGCACCATCCGTGCAGAAAGTTCGGAGACTGATTTTACTCCTGGAGTGTCAGCGATATCAGCGCAGTAACTGCGGTGGCAGCTTGAACCAAAAACGTAAACAATAGAAATGTATTCGTCCAGACGGTTATGAGCAGGTTAGTGTTAAATAGCGGACGTGCGGCTGCAGGGTGCCAGCAGTCTCACAAATCACAATGGAGCAACATCTCTAAATCAAGTGTTTAAGACATTCTTCAGGATGTTTTGGACAAGAGAAAAGTGTAAATCATGGAATTCTTTTAGATAAGCTGAATCATTATGGTTTGAGGGGGGCAGTGCACAAATGGTTTAATTCATACTTAACTGGAAGAATGCAGAAAGTTGAAATAAGTGGTTCATGTAATGTTAAAACAACAGCTGATTCCTCACACTGGGGGGCTAGCAAGTACGGGGTCCCACAGGCTTCAGTCTTAGGTCCTTTACTGTTCTTGATATACATTAATGACTTACCATTCCACATTGATGAAGATGCCAAGTTAGTTCTTTTTGCCGGTGATACAAGTATAGTAATAACATCCAAAAACCAAGAACTAAGTGATGTAATTGTAAACGATGTTTTTCACTAAATTATTAAGTGGTTCTCAGCAAACGGACTCACTTTAAATTTTGTTAAAACACTATATATGCAGTTCCGTGCAGTAAATGGCACAGCTCCAGTAATAAACATAGACATTGAACAGAAGTCTGTAGCTAAGGTAGAATTTTCAAAATTTTAGTTGTGTCCATTGATGAGAGGTTAAACTGGAAGCAACTCATTGATGGTCTGCTGAAACGTCTGAGTTCATCTACGTATGCTATTAGGGTTATTGCAAATTTTGGTGATAAGAATCTCAGTAAATTAGCTTACTATGACTACTGTCATTCACTGATTTCGAATGGCATCATATTCTGGGGTAATTCATCGTTGAGTAGAAAAGTATTCATTGCTCAAAAACGTGTAATCAGAATAATTGCTGGAGCCCACCCACGGTCATCCTGCAGACATCTATTTAAAGATCTAGGGATCCTCGCAGTAACCTCACAGTATATATATTCACTTATGAAATTTGTTGTTAATAATCCAACCCAGTTCAAATGTAATAGCAGTGTGCATAGCTATAACACCAGGAAAAAGGATGATCTTCACTATGCAGGGTTAAATCTGACTTTGGCACAGAAAGGGGTAAATTATGCTGCCACAAAAGTCTTTGGTCACCTGCCAAACAGCATCAAACGCCTGACAGACAGCCAACTAACATTTAAAAATAAATTAAAAGAATTTTTAGATGACAACTCCTTCTACTCGTTGGCTGAATTTTTAGATATAAATTACGGAAAAAAACAACAACTTAAAGACATTAGTGTCATGCAATATTTTGTTGAATGTAATATCTTGTACAGACATCTTTTATTAACCTGACACGTTCCATATCATTACGAAGTATCGTATTCATGATCTATGGAACAAGTATTAATCTAATCTAATCTAATCTTTGTGCTAAGTTCGTACCGTACACCTTGACTCCCGAATAAAAACGACACGTGGACGCCTGCTGCGACTCTATTGAAATGCGAAATGCGGAAAAAACCTTTTTTGGAAAAATCACAACAAGTGATGATACTTGGTGTTTTCGATAAGAACCCGTCAAAAATGAGCAAAGTGCAGAAATTCAGACGAAGGTTTTGCGCTTTGACGACATAACCGACATTCAAGCGAATATAACACGCGAAATGAACAAATCTCAAAGCAGGACAGTTTTGACACTTTCACATGGTTATATGAACATCCTATGAGCCGTACGCAAGTGGAGGGAGAGATTATGTACAACCCTGAAGCACTAAAATCACCTCGTAGCCTATCTCTATTTTTTATTGATCCAATCTCAAAGTTTTTTGGAAGGGGGAGTATGGACTTAAACTATCAACCTCGTTGTTCCTAAAGTTCCACAGCGATCTCCTAGGAAGCTAATAATGTGCACGACAGAACCTGACAAGTGAATGTGTAGTCTACGATGGTTATAGCTGTCCACATAATAAATACTTCGTGTGAAGAAATAGTTACTTATAGCAAGAGAGTAAATTTAATATTGTAGCAAAAAATTTTTCGCTTGAGCATCGACGTTTTACTTTCGTAATTTGATTTGTAACTTTTCATTGTCTTCTCCTGCCTGAATGACATCGCAATCATCAGTAAGTAATGGCTAGTGGATTTATTTATATCAAAAACTGCCTATCACCGGCTCGAAAACAACTTCACAAGTCTAACACTTCAAGATCTAGCCGCCGGAGCATATCGTGAATAACTACTGTATTTTATTGGCAGAATAATGTTTACATTGTACGAAATTATATCGAGACAGCTTTCAAAGATGATAATTTTTTTATTCAGCATGTCCGCGCCGAAGTATTTAGGCAACTATTATTAAATTGTTTAAACTATGCGCAGGTGACCTATTAAATCTTTTGTTAAAATTTTCATTCTCTCTCTCTCTCATACTCTCTCTCTCTTTCTCTCTCTCTCTCTCTCTCTCTCTCTCTCTCTCTCTCTCTCTCTCTCTCTATCTATCTATCTATCTCTCACGCACATGCAAGCACACGCGTAACTACATTTTCCAAGCAAGCAATTCGTTACTGTTGCTGCAGAATAAAGCAAACAGTGGAAAAGAAATTGGAACAAAAAAACTGAATTTATATCTGAATCAGCACTATAGTCGTCCTAAATAATTTGAGTGCTTCACAAAACTTAAAAAATAACTAAACCAATAGTCATGAAACTTTTTTGCTCTAAGAGCTAACAGCGACATTGTGTGGCGGCATCTAGGGCCACTTATGTACCTGTATTATTATTAACTGTTAAGCTACGCCAGCCGCGGTGGTCTAGCGGTTCTAGGCGCTAAGTCCGGAGCCGCGCGACTGCTACGGTCGCAGGTTCGAATCCTGCATCGGGCATGGATGTGTGTGATGTCCTTAGGTTAGTTAGGTTTAAGTAGTTCTAAGTTCTAGGGGACTGATGACCACAGATGTTAAGTCCCATAGTGCTCAGAGCCATTTGAACCATTTGTTAAAAGCAGTATGTTATGAATCCCCAATAGAGTAGCTACAGTGCAGGCGCGATAAGTTGGCCACTGGCCTCCAAGGGCAGATCGTCAAAAGTCGGTAGGATTCGGACTGCCTCCGGTCTACTGTTCGTTTGAGATTGCTGCGACCCTCAGAGCCGCGGAATTGTTATCCTGCAAATGTCTGTTGTGATTTTGTTATTGTTATGATGTCTGTGTGATTGGACGCTTAATCGATTAGTGATAGTACTGGTACTTACAGCCTATGTAAATGCATTATGCAATGTGAGGCTCGATCACATATGTTTCCCAAATATTTTGAATGTCTTTTACTTCTACTCATTGCGTTTTATTACAACAGTCTTAATTTAATTTCATATTTCTTGCTGCAAATATGTATAGCATTAGGATGTGTCTGTCACTTATAATGCGCATTCACGAACCCATGTTACTTTCATTTGAAACTTATACCGTATCAGTTGATCGGTATGAGTCGTCGACGCTGGTGAGTTGTTACTACTTGAATACAAACAATAAATCATTCTCCCTCGTACATCCTCTAATCCCAGAGTGGCCGCGCTACGTACGCCTCTGCCACTGAGGTAAGCGGCCAACTGTATTTCTGTTAGTTCAGGGCCAAGTTCATCAACATCAATTACAAGTAAGCATATCTTAAGAAATGCTATCTCCGCAAGTACGTTTGTTTGTTACTGAGTAGAACAGCTACGCTCTGAAAAAGGTAGTTAACATTTCTGGATTCTACTGTTAATTGCTAGATGCATATTACTATAAAATGCAGACGAGAACCGCAGCCCTCTCGAACAGTTGATTCGGCCCGCATGTGGCTCGTGGGCCGCAGTTTGGCGCGCGCTGAACTCAACTATGAAAAACTTCAAACTGTAAGTAGATGTTTAGGTTTTCTTATTGGTAACGCCACGTAGCGCTCTGTATGAAAATCACTGGCTGTACTGTGTGCAGTTTGTGGCTAGTTTGCATTGTTGTCTGCCATTGTAGTGTTGGGCAGCTGGATGTTAACAGCGCGTAGCGTTGCGCTGTTGGAGGCGAGCCGCCAGCAGTGATGGATGTGGGGAGAGAAATGGCGGAGTTTTGAAATTTGTAAGAATGGATGTCATGAACTGCTATATATATTATCACTTTTGAACACTATTAAGGTAAATACATTGTTTGTTCTCTGTTAAAATCTTTCATTTGCTAACTATGCCTATCAGTAGTTAGTGCCTTCCGTAGTTTGAATCTTTTATTTAGCTGGCAGTAGTGGCGCTCGCTGTATTGCAGTAGTTCGAGTAACGAAGATTTTTGTGAGGTAAGTGATTTGTGAAACGTATAGGTTAATTTAGTCACTGCCATTCTCTTGTAGGGATTACTGAAAGTCAGATTGCGTTGCGCTAAAAAAATATTGTGTGTCAGTTTAAGCACAGTCATGTATAACTTTTCTAAGGGGACGTTTCAAAACAAGTTGAAATAAGGGTTCTTACGCGTGAGTGATAAAGTTTCAATAATGTATTGCTTGTGCATTTTTGACGTGGTACTACAGATAATTAAAGTCATATGTTGTTGTTGTTGTTGTGGTCTTCAGTCCTGAGACTGGTTTGATGCAGCTCTCCATGCTACTTTATCCTGTGCAAGATTCTTCATCTCCCAGTACCTACTGCAACCTACATCCTTCTGAATCTGCTTAGTGTATTCATCTCTTTGTCTCCCTCTACGATTTTTACCCTCCATGCTGCCCTCCAGTACTAAATTGGTGATCCCTTGATGCCTCAGAACATGCTCTACCAACCGATCCCTTCTTCTAGTCAAGTTGTGCCACGAACTCCTCTTCTCCCCAATTCTATTCAATGCCTCCTCATTAGTTATGTGATCTACCCATCTAAACTTCAGCATTCTTCTGTTATATACAGAAGCTAAAAAAAGCTCTGTTGCATTGCAGCAGCAAAGTAGCCGATTAACCCATCAAGGCTGAACGCAATTTCGTCATATGTAGACATGGTTGTAGACCATGGCTGTTATATAAAGTAAGCTGTTGATGGTGTACATCAACCATTAACAAACTGGTTTCAGATTATTTTATTCAAAAAGTACCGTTACCGGTTTCGAATTTCTTACAATTCATCATCAGATGGTTTTTTCATGCCATCATCAATACATGTTATACATTGGTTTCCTGTGAGTTGCCCTAGGATAAACAATAATTTACAAATTACAAACATCTAATCAAAATGATTGTGCTACATATTTACGTAGTGATGTAACTTACGTGAAATGTCCATCTGGCCCATTTGTGTCCTTTAGAATGTATTACATTACAAGAAAGCTGCTAATACAAATGCACCAGATGGACATTTCACAGAAGTTGCATTACAATACACATATGTAGCGCAACCATTTTAGTTACACGTTTGTAGTTTGTGAATTATTGTTTGTCCTAGGGTAGCTCACAGGAAACCGACGCATAATATGTATTGATGAAAGCATGAAAACCGTCTGATGATGAATTCGGAACTCGTAATGGTACCTTTTGAATAAAGTAACTTGAAACCTCTTTGTGGCTGGTTGCTGAACGCCCTCAACAATTTAAAGGACTGAAAATTCCACAACCAATTGTTTGAACTTTAAGTAAGCGATTGAAGCACAAACTATACCGTATGAAACTGCAGCAAGATTTGAGCTTTCTACACGAATGCTGCAGCATCTGGAAGAAAGCGGTTTCAGAGACAACATTGGCTTCGTTGATAAAAGCAAGTTTTGTTTGTGAATGATACACTGAGTAGATGCATTGTGTGAGTCTGGGGCGCTGACAATCCCGAACTATCGTTCAAAACTTCACTAGTCATCTAAAGTCGTGTTCTGTGTAGTTCTACACTTTAAATTACACAGTGCCTTTGTCTTTATGACACAAGTGCATAACGCCATGCGTGTTATCTGCGTGTTGCGTAAATTTGTTTTTTGATGCAGAGACAATGAGGACTTAATTGAGCAACATTGCAGCGCTCCTCCCCACTCTTATGTTTACGTTCGTGAACTGTTTAACGCTACACAGTAAAGCAGACGGATGATCTTTGCGGAAGGAAAAATCACCATAAATTCTTGTCACAGCCATTACACTCACCCTCCACGTTCCCGTGTTTTGTGGGAATGGGAAGGGAGGTATTATATCAAAAATTCAACGTTTGCTTTACGTTTACCAGCACATTTACAAGAGATGCGACGTCGTGTCAGCAATACCTTAGAAGGAACTGATTGCTAACATTGGACTCAGTGTCTACAGAACAACCAAGGGAAAATACAGAGCAGTTCAGACTGAAACTTATAAAAATTTCTCCATACGTATGCAAAGCTTCGGAATACTGCGTCAAAAAACTTTTACGGTACATTAATGAAATTGCTTCAGACATTTTTAGTAACTCGGCGTAGTTGTAGATAGTTGCTCATGGTGTTAAATCATCGATGATCAATCTGTTTCACACATTAAAAATGTCTGTGGGATTCATATGCGTGGGCCTGTATCCGTTTAATAGAAAGAATTGGAAACGTTTTCTTGACATTCTGCAACTATTATTTATTTCTTAGCAAACTTAAAGCTTCTTACAATTGACTCATTATCATATACAAATGAATTTTGTAATCACTTATAAAATGACGGGCGACTTAGGATATATTAATGATACAGATACTGAGTTGTTACAAAGGGAAGTATTACGCTTTTTAAAAATAAACATTACAAAGAGCAACGTTACATTTGGGAATTAGTTTTAATATTGAATTTTTGTGACGTACAGCCCAAAATAGCCACAATTTGGATTTCCTTTATTAAAAAATCAAAACCGATAAAGTAACCAAATCCAAATCTTCGCTGGCTGATGCACTACAATATGAACACTCTAATCACCTAACAGCAACGATTCTCCGAGAATTTAATTAGTTGCAAAACAGCTACAGTACACTTAATTCTGCAATTGTAATCTAATAGGTATTTGTTAGATGTTCCGCAACGACTGAACCTGTCTTCCCTAATCTTCAACATGTATCACCAACATAACTGCCATTGCTGCGTCTCACTGACCAACAAAAATATTTTGACACTGTCTTTCGAGGATTTTATACTCAGTCAAACCTTCGGCACTGTGTGGTGTAGAGGATCACTTGCAAAAACGCTGTGGAGAAGTATATATTAATCAGTGAAGCACATACGTGAGAATTAGGTTGGCGGATCATGAGAGAAGTCAAAAGCTGTAAAAGACGGATTCAGCCTTTTAGGCACTATTTGTGCATTAGCTGTTAGTTGATATTCTAACGCGAATTGAACGTCTATTGTTTGTGCCAATCTCCGTGTTAAATGTTTCACTCGTGCAGTTCTTTACTCAAATCTCTTTAGACAGACGTTTTCTCCGTCCGACCCGTAAAGTTTAAGTAGTCGTTCGTATGCACTGTGAAAATTTGTCAAGTTGTTTTCTGTTCTATAGCGAAAGTTGTTTCGTGTTCTACAGTAGCGAAAACCTCTTGAAAGCACCAAGAAGCAGATTGCACTTAATGTCTTTGACAAAATTTTAGGAAAAAAAAATCCATTGCTACCGATGCGGCAATTTAAGGAACTAAGATCTGACTTTACCGAAGTTTCTACGCTGACTGTATTACGTTTGCGAAAAGAAAAACGGAAGACAGGTAAACTGTTCATTCATGGGAAGACGAGAAGACGACATTCTAGAGTGTTTGAGAAATATAAAGATGTGAAAAGTGTTGTGCCGTCAAAGATGCGTACTCTGGAAACTGTGTGGCTTCATCGATGCTGCTGTTGATCTGGTCCTCATCAATGCAGCAGCTGACAGCTCCAGTTCCGAACTGTATTCCTCGAATTCTGAAGCGGAGGAATAGAGAGATTAGCAGGCGACTAATTACCTTCGGTGCTTTTGTTGTTTGATTAGACGGTGAAATTTCGACGATACACTTTTACATTACGCATACTTCACACAGCCAAAACATTCTGTTAGATTTTTCTACTGCTCGTTCCCTCTTCTATCACAAATCGCTTGATCTTTTCCGAAGCGTATTGCGATGTTTTACCTAAATATTATTCTATCGTTTGAACGAATTGTACTAAATAGCGTTTGAAGTTACGGCACCTTCTTGCTGATCATCGTTTTTATGAATGACGTATACCGTGAATCTGACGTTTTGTTGTTAAGATAGTTAAGTTACATCTGTAGCACAAACGTACGCTAATAATTTTACGTGACTGTACTCGACAGGGTGTGATTTATGTACTGAGGGAAGTAGACTACAGTGAGGTAAGGAAACGCCACGAACGCAAAAGAATACGTGGCACAGTGTACATCCGTGTCAAACTTACAAAGAACAAAGTATGTATATCAATAAGCATATGGCCCATGATCTTTTAAACGACCAAACACTAGTATTTTGATAAGATAGTATCACTGTGTGCATTTCAGCCCCTTTTTTATTGTTACAGTAAAAATTAGTAACTTGTAAGTTAGTCGGTTTCTCAATATGTGATGATGTTACTTTGTACCACGTACTGCAGTATCGTCTTGAACGGCCAAACTGCCCGATTGCGCGTAAGACATAGTAACTGAATCGCAGTCGCTTAAAGAGTAATGCCATCTTGTCGGTCAATTAAAAAAAAGCGCTTTTCAAAAATGTTATTTACAACAGCGATTAAAAGAAATGTAAAACTCGGTAGGCAACTACTCGAACGTAGCATCAAAATTTCGTCAATACTTAAGGTCTAAATATAGCATATGTAGCTCTTACTGTATCGTACCACTGCACCCCTCCATTGAAAAACTGACGCTAATAATAAATGTTCATCTTGTTATTAAAAATACTTGCTTCAGTATATCGGTGGACAAAGGAAAACTACGAAATTTTTTTTCGAAACATGTCTTCGGTAGCAGGAATTATTCATAAAACGTTGCAGGTATTGAAGTTGCATGGCGCATCCCACTTACAGCTAATTAGTACTCAATATTTAGGACTCAGATTCCTAATGCAAAAACAAGAAAACACTCATAATAGAAAAGACCCTGAAATACTTTATTTTCTTGTTATGAGATTTCCATTTACAGTTTTTGCATTTTTTTCAGTCATTTTTCCAAAGTTGCTGCATGCATACTTGGATGACATACCACCAGAAATCTGAAGAGGAATGCAGTTCATGAACGACTGAGTGATAGACTTTTGAGGAAGGGTTTGCATGCTGATGCATTTTACCCTGTTCAGTTATTGATAGAGGTGAATCTGTTTCTTGCCTTGCACTTTCTCCCAAGTTGAACCCACTAGACAGTTTTCTGTGAGAGCACTCAAGTCGGTAGGTTAGCAACGCCTCACTGAACCGAAGTATATCTATTGCTGCCATTGAGGAAATTTGTGAGAAGGTACTTGTCTAGTATACTAAGTAGTATTTGGAAACCATTGCGGCGAGAAAGTAAGGCTCTACTCAGAAGCAAGATGCGTTCTTTGATCACTTTTTGCGAGGTGTTGTGTGTGACAGGACAACTTAATCTACCTATTTTATATTTTTATTTAGTAGACAACTTGATGACTACATGAATGTAGTAAATCGTGATTAAATCACACTTATTATGTTATCCTCAATAATATTATAAATTTTATCTGTGACATTGATAAGTAATTAATCTGTATATCTGTGTAATAGGATGGCTGGGACTAAGGCATGAGCATTAGACGATGCTTGATTTTTGAGGGGGGAGGGGGGAGGGAGTCAGTGAGCATCCAGCAGAGTAGTCGAACGTACCAGGTGTTAAACAGCTGATACCGTATCTAGGTCTCAGAGTAATGTGCTGTCTGATAATACAACATAACGGCTTTGCATTGATTAATCTGGAAATGTGCAGAAGAAATAAAAAGTCTGATTTGGCTCAAGATGGAGAACGGAAATAGAGTTTGCGTTAATTAACAATCATACGTGAAGAACTAACGAATAGTATTAATTTGGTTCAAGAAGGTGGACGGGACTAAACACGATATGCACGTCGCAGCAAAGGTGAAACAGCGTCGCTTACACTGATTTCCGTTGAATTTGTAACAATCTGTACTTTTTTCACATTAAATGAATAATTCGATAGTATAAGTTCAACCTTACTAAACTTTGCTGATGCTGAAATAACTAAATTGCAGTCCCACTTTTCACTATAATTACGTAAGGCATAGCTGCACGTTACTGAAATTGCATGATACGCACTTGCCAGTAATAGTAGTTCACTGTTAGTAACTAATATCTTATCCCTGCATTGCACAACCGCTGAATAATAATTTGATACTAGCGACAGATATCAGAATTGGCAGCAGTCGCTTATTATCAGACGCGAATGTCATAAATATGTTTATCACGTATCGCATACTGTTGTTATGATATCAATACTAACGTGAATAAGCCTAGTGTGGTTTTACTCTATGTTTCCTTCAAAATCTGATCGTGATTGTGATTCCAGCTGTGGGCTTCGTTGCAACAGTTATGTTAATGATCCTTGGCTCGGCTCTGAGCACTATGGGACTCAACTGCTGTGGTCATCAGTCCCCTAGAACTTAGAACTACTTAAACATAACTAACCTAAGGACATCACACACATCCATGCCCGAGGAAGGATTCGAACCTGCGACCGTAGCAGTCGCACGGTTCCGGACTGCGCGCTAGAACCGCGAGACACCGCGGCCGGCAATGATCCTTATTCTGCCATTGTATTTATTATATGGTACCTCCGCTTTTGTTGGAACACTTTGAGTAATACTTAGTGATTTGATTCGTAAAAGTTCCTTGACCTTTTTGGGCAGGTACGTAAATTCATTATCATAATCCTGAACAATTCTTAATCATTTAAAAGTCGAAGTCCGATATCCGTGAGAAGAGTGTTTAGATAGTAGAGTTCGATGAATAAATTTGTGAAACTCTTGGCTTATTTTACAAGCATCAGTTTACGCTGTACTACTTCGTAGATTAATAATTGTAGCTCCCGTTGTAATTATAATAGCTCAACTACGTCTAGTTCGTTAGTTGTTCCGTCAGAAAAAATCGCCACTTGACATTTGTCGATTACCGTGACAAGTCTTGGTAAGTGACACGGTTTTGCCTTATGTTAAATACAGTGATCGTAATATTACATTTTTACTATTCGTAATGCAGCATCTGAAGCGCCTAATAAACAGTTATTTTAACTGCTTGATTGACAGTAACACACCACAGAAACCAAGATTACGAAAGCGTGGTGATATGGGCCTTTTTCTCCTTCGTAAATGAGCTTTTAACTCAAGTTCAACCAATTCTGTACTGGCAGCCCTTGAGAAACAGAACACTGATTCAAGTTATTTTAATATATACAACAGTGTACATGGCGGTTGACCATATAGGTGCAGAGGAAAGGTGCTAAGAGAGGACAATAAAAACAAGCAGATAATTCCAATAAACATTGGTCTGGTCACCAATGGATACCCTGATAGGATGTAAGCGTAAATGCAGTCATCCAAGAGTTACAGCGCTGATAACGTCTAAGGCGGCGTTTATTTCGAAACTCCGTAAGTGCAGCGTAAATTACAAAGTGATAAACTGCCCTCGTTTGATTTAATCGCCGTTGCGGATACGTAAGTACTGGTAAATAGAGTTTTCACAAGAGCAGACGGTCGTGTCTCGCCGATACAATGGCCTCCCAGGCCCTGGAAATTAACCCGTTAGATTCTTTTTGTTACAGTCCGAGGCCCGGAAGTATTGAACGTTTACCGCATCGACAAGGAGACATGCTGCAGCCTGCCTTTACATGAACTGTGGCCATGTGGAAAAATTGCTGTAAATTGCTTATCTTCAAGTGTATATCTGTAGTTTGGATCCTCGGGGTATCTGTTATTGGGTGTTCATGCACTCAGTAGTAATATGTCGTATCGGACAAACTATTGGTCTCCGTACCTCTGTTTATCAGGATTAGTTGGTTATTTCAGTGTGCTATCTTCGTACATTCCGTTTGTACCTATAATAGTACCTGTATATGACAATCCTAATTTTTCCGTTATATTTCATTAGGGTAGTGACAAATTCAGTACTGAAAGAGCAGTAAAACAAGGTTGTTTCATATCGTCCAAACCATTCTTAGCAGCACTAGACGGATATTTAAGATCCTAAAACTGGAAAAACGAAAAAGTTAATACATTTATGGAACATCACTCAAACATCTTCGTTTTGCAGATGTATGGAACTTGTGAGGATCCTGTGCTCATATGTGATATTATTTACAATTTTTGGCACTTTCTAATTCTTTAGTTTGGCTGCATACTGGGTGCCGATTGTCATGCAGCAATAGTTGGTTAAGCTGGATCTTTGCCTGATTTTTGCCGGGTTTTTTGTCGTTGTTATGTTGCGCGCTCACGGCGTGATATTTGTGTCAGTTCCATTTGGTCAGCGCGTTCTTCAGTTGCAGGCGTCTTGAGGTGCCAAAATTAGGCTCAGTTTAATGACTCGTGCCGTAGTTGTAGTATACCTACACTTTCTCTGTGGAGAAATTCATTACATGTAGTGGCATAAGGGACTTGCCAAGATCAAAGTGCAGCTTGAATTGGTGATTGAAATGGAACAGTCCCAATAACAAACAACATATTTTGTTGCTTCTTAAATCCTTTATTATCCGTAGCATAATGTGTTACTGAAGGAAGACATGTTATGGCAGACTGGAAGAACGGCTGTGGAAAGGAGTAATGTCACCCTGTCACTACCACCTTTGTGGCGGTGTTACACACTGTTTGCGTCTTGCATAGATAAATCTCAGCAACGAACAGCAGAATTTAATACAGAATGTTAGAAAGAGGACTCAAAAACGTATTACAGTAACATTGAAATCGTCTGTAAGCAGAATACCGAAAAGAAAATTATATGGAAACTATGGAGTCTTAGATCCAGTGGATGACATTTTACACGGGTAGCATAAACTAATGCGAGTATAGCGGCAACAGACATAAACAGAAGAGTAAAAATGAAGTGAGTGCTTTTGGTAGACTAAAGAGGGTTTTCAAAACTAAACCTTCAATGTCTGTGAGAATGAACGCTCATAGTCAATATATATCGCCATTTTAACTTACAACCGTGAGATAACTATTTTTAATGGCAAAGGCGTTCAAAAACTGAGGTTTGCTCACCGAGGCTGTATGGTGGGAATACAGTAGCACGAGGGACAGGAAAAAATCCCATAATAAAAATGCGACGACCGTCATTGCTACCTAGGTGATCTATATAGGTCTAAAATACTAAATTCTGCGAAATGGTATTAGAATGACAGTCATGCAGCTGATCTGAACACTCGCGAAGAATAATCAAGAGCGTAAGGAATTCTATAGAGGCAAGTGTCCCGTCAGTCTCCTCTTGAAGAGACACGCCACAGTGCCCAGGTTTCTAAATGCAGCAGATATACTGATCTAAGATGAACACGGGCAAAGCTTATTTATGAGTACTGTTACTGCATAGAATTGTAGACAGCAAACAAGTGATGCGAATATGTTTCTTTTAATAAACGACGTAGGTGTGTTTAGTGGTGTTATTTCCTACTTCTTCCATCGCCAATTTAAAAATAATGATAATAATAATTGTGCGGAATGTTTTCGAAAAACATTCCTACGATCTCACATTAGGCAGCATTCCTTGTTTCCTATGGCAAATTTTATTCATTCTTGTTACTGTGCTTCGTCAGTGGCTGCATGGTGGGGAAGAACTAATGGCAGTTGTGAATAAATGAAAAAGGAAATGAACAAATGATTTCGGGAACAGAGTGGAGTGGAAGACGTGCGAGGGGTTTTCAAAAAGTTCATACTATTATGGCAAAGCAAGTAGCTTTCATTGACTGCTGTATTCCACTTCAAAATGACACAGATACGAGACATTACTTTTCAACCGTCAGTAAATATCCATAAAAAAAACAGATGCAATGAGCTGCAAATCTTTCACTTCCTCGGCAACAGAAATACACTTCTAAGTCGCAGAACTTCCAGAGAACCGCTTTGTCAATGTCCAGATCATTGGAAAATTTCCTCCCGCCCCTCCCCGCTCTCTTACCCCCGTTCCGATGTCCTTTCAGCTTGCAGACTGCCTAGATACTATCATCTGTGGTTGATGTCATTGGTCTTCCTTCCCGATCAGCTTTACCCATGTTTGTGTGGCCTTGTTCACATTGTTGGTAGCCTTTAACCGTGGCTGGATGTGATATTGCTTTTGGTCCCTATACCACAAGAATTTCATGGTGAGCATGTGTGTAATTCAGAGGCTTTTCCCACAAGAATCGTACTGCGCTGCCGTTTTGAACTTCGGAGAACGTATCCAGCTGCCGCGCCATTTCATTCTCGCTCGCAGTAGAATTCTGTCAGCAAGAAAGTCAGAACATGCACTTTCTTCCGAGAGTGTGCAATCGTCTTTGCGTGGAACGACATGTGTAACTTAGTTTCTGAAGTCGTTACGTAATTATGACGGTAACAAAAATGAAACGGAGATGTGCGGGGCATGTTAGGTGGATGTTGGAAATTGTTTGCTGAAGTCGAAGTGATTGAAAAAGACCAAGGTGACGATCTAACAGCAGGTGAGTAGTTGATAGAAAACATACTGAAGCCCGTTTGTGCGTGGAATATTGCAGGGGAGCCCTTTATCCAGCAGTGAATCTTAAATGCCTCATCATGAATACGATGTTGATGATGATGATGATGATACGTCAGGAATCCATTTTGTATCCTCTCTACTTCGTCCACAGTCAGTTATTTTGCTGCGCAAACAGCAAAACGTATTGACTACTTTCAGTGTCCCATTCCCTAATCTAATTCCATTATGAACGCGTGATTTAATTCGATTATACTTGCAAGATCCACACCTGCAGTTACAGGAGAACACACCACTTCTGAGGAAACGATCAAGGCAGCCACGAGTCTGATTGGTTACCGCAGTCTGTCGATCAGAATTAGGATACAGGTATCGAATGTTACGGAAGAGGTATTGCTTACCGGCAGACGGAGGAAGCGGCACCTGTCGGCCTTACCAGGAGAGGGCGAGCGGCTGTCAGGAAGACGGGAGTACTTGATGGATGCTCGTCCCCAAGCGGCGGTGCGGTAGGTTGGCTGCCAGTGTCTGTGTGGGGTCCACCACCAGCGCTGGCTGCTCACGAGCAGGCGGAGAGAGCAGTACCCACGCGGGAAGCGCTTGCTACCACCTACCAACTAACTTCTGCTATTACGAAAACAACAGTAATGCAGTGTAGTGGGACTGGCCGTTTACACCCGTTAACCTGCTGCCACTGAATCCGAAACTGGCGTTAAAATTCGTGTTTTAGCACTAGTTTTCGAACTGCAGTTATTCGCCTGTAATTATGCTTTAGTCAATGCACACTGGGCTCCGAGATTAAGCAGTTGGCTACCCTTCTTGGGACTGTCTTTATTCTCACAGTTGGATAACATCGTGCAATTGAGTACACACGTGTGCATCACCTGATCAGCAGCGGGTTGTCCAGATGAAGGGCACTCAATTATTAACAACTGCTGTAATAAAATACTTTCACAAGAATTGTGTTGCGATATAGTTCCCTTTGACGATGTACGATTAAGAGTCGGATGCCGCAATCCCTGGTAAATGTGTTAAAAATCCGACAATTTATGCTCTATAGATGGTGAGATGAGGACTGTTTCGAGGAAGTTCTATGTTACGCCTTTTATAAAAAAGCCATATACATTTTATATTCGCTACAGGATAAGGTAACAGGACAAAACAATGGGTATTATACACATCGCACCCCTGCAAGAAGTGTGACACAACTCGAAAATCTAATGCTTGAGATGAATCGCTTTAAATAATTCTGTAAAACTTGTCTTGAAATAATATAAGCGTCCTTTAAATTTCGAATATTTTGACAGTAAATTACATTGTAGTCTACACAACAGCAATATACACAAGCAGTTCTGTTCACGTCGAATGTGAGGTGTTATCATTATTAATTAATTCTGTGAGTTGTGTCACTTTCTTGACTTTCTAAAAACATTTTTGTTTTTGTTATGACCTCTTATGTAATACTTTTGCCACTTTTCCACCCAAAACAATATATATATGGGGTTAGATAGAGCAGCAATCAGTCGTAGAATTAAGTTGCTTTAATATGACATTTATAGTCACAATGCAGATCAGATTTCGACCTGTGTCAGGTCATTGTCAATTCAATGCGGAATTGTAGCAGCTGTTCGTGCTCAAGTGAATGCTTACACAGTTCAACCATTACTCTTGCTTACTGTAATATAATATGACATTCGAACCTGCATTAGGCAAAATTAGTGCTAAAGTTACAATAAAAATAATAAAAACAGGTTAAAATTACTGCATTTCAAAAAAATTAGATTCAAAATTCTAATTTCTGATAAATAATGTAATTTAATAAGGAACATCAGTTAGCTTAATAAGGAAAATCAGAACAATTTAAGGAACACGATTTAGGAAAACGCAGAATCATAAATGAGCTTGTATAATGTAGGAATACTTTTCGCCGAGAAAAGGGATTCAGTATGAACTTTCTTTACACGGAAAGTTCTATATTTCCATATGTTTTTCTTTTACACTGCAACGCATGAAATTTCGAAATATTTGCAACAGCTGCAATCGTCAAAACAGAGTCTGTTACTTCAGAAACAATTTTCTAAGACGGCCACTAAACTACAATGGGTCTGTTCCTTGCCATGCATGTAAGTATGCATGTCCGACTTGTAAGATACAGACACTGCGTAAATGCACACGTTTTAATAATCAATGATGTTAAAAATTAGTGATATTAAAAGTTACATTCATATTGCTTTACACATGAAAAGTTTTACACATCAGAACGTTCAGCTCTTGTTGAATGACTCATGTACACGTGTCAGTAGCAACGCTAAACTGTCACTGTTCTTGTTGTAGCGAATCATAAAGTAGCCTACAACAAAAGTGATACAACTGCCCTGAAGTGGACAAATTGCGAGGTACAGACGTGACAATTTTCGTGCACGTTGGTCACTTCACACGTATTTTTCAGTGACAAACACTAAAAACTGCCGTATTTTGACTCGTCAGTATTCTTGCCAGGGTGCGATCTGGTGTATTACGTGTTTGTGCAATCTCAATATGTCGATGAATGGAAAAGGCCATGGTACGCCAGCTCCGCTAATGATGATTGCATCAACAATGCGAATGACTTGTTTCTGTAATTGCCCACTGCGGACAAAAAAATGGCTCTAAGCACCTTGGGAGTTAACATCTGTGGTCATCAGGCCCCTAGACTTAGAACTACTTAAACCTAACTAACCTAAGGACATCACACACATCCATGCCTGATGCAGGATTCGAACCTGCGACCGTAGCAGCGGCGCGGTTCCGGACTGAAGCGGCTAGAACCGCTCGGCCACAAAGGCTGACCCCCCTGCGGACAACGCAGACTAAAAAAAAAATTGTTATCATAATACAAGTTCTACCATTCAATTAGACGATATAAAATTTGGGCACATAAAACTTTTGCAAAAGCTGTAAACGTAAATTGCTGTCATTCACTTGCTTGTGTCAAGACATACTTTAGCTCAGTTTCAGAGAAGTGATAGCAGGTCTCAGAGAAGTTTTTGACTTGCTCATATGGCTTAACGTGCAGCAACATAGCTTGCGTCGCAGAGCCAGACACCGGATCCAATCTGCACGGCAGATTATCGACCGTTGTGTGGCACATCGACCAGCCCGTGTGTCAGTTTTAGGCTGATTTCCACGGTCATAAAGGACAAAGAATGGCCTCAATGCCAACATATGGCTCAGAAAATACGATTTACAAACATTTAAAATACTATAACACAAGGAACAAAGTTCACACGATTCACACAGACTGATTTCACACCCGACATGCTTCCCTGTGGTTCGCTGTAATGAGGTCATCTAGTCACAAGGTCAAAATATAATAAAACTGCCAAGTCACGAAAACAGATGACACCACACGAGCCGATAACAGCCACTCCATGATTTTTCGTGGAAGAGGGTGGGTGGGTGACATGGTGGACGTCCCTACATTTACAGACAAACTCATCGTACCACATACGATATACCTTATCCTTCGACTACAGTAATAATGTGTCAGGTGGTGTTACAAAAATGTGTGATCCATTTAAGCTGATGACCAGATTTATGGGCTCAAATATGACAGCGTAAATCTATTGTCATTAGGAGTAATAATGCACCGGGAATCAATAAAGATGTATTACGTAGAATATGAGTCATATTTTTCACACAATTGCATTTTTATGTAACTGTTAAAACTGTTACTGGTCGCACACTTTTACTTGGCCCCTCTGAGGTCAGTGGAAGTCGGTTGACTTCGTGTCGCCTCGGAATGTTTACAATCGTTGTCAACCTTAGCTACGTAACAGTATTGTGCGCCGTAACAAAAAAGAGCCATTATGAATATAGTGTTCATCCGTGTGCGTTATTTTGCGTAGTGGTTGTTAATTTTATTTACAAAAATGAGCGAAGGGGCTGTACGTGGTCCTTATAGCAACTCTCCATAAAATTTCGTATGGCATGTGCGACGCATTCATCAATTGCATGTTGGTTTTATAAGCTATAACCTGGCTGCTATGGGAAAAGGAGGTGGAGTTTGTCTTAGCAGCCATTGCGCTAAGAGACGATCGCAAGCTTCATTTTCCAACATCCTCGGCTCAGGGGCCAAGTAAAAGAGTGCATTATTATAAACAAATTTTTGCATTGCACACAGCAAAATATGGGAACGGCGGCATTCATAGAATTTTCAATAACAACATATGGGAAAAAGAATTTTTTCAACTATATCGGACATTTTAACTATTATAGGGCAAGTACAAGCTTACCGTGCAATATTTTTTTAAATTACGTAACGGCTTACCGATTGTGACATTTCTTCACGTCACTATTAGCATTTAATTTCTTGAAAAGTTGTTTTATTATTGATCCATACAAATGATACGATTTTAAATAGGGCAGTTCACTAAATACGTAGAGCTTTCGGACAATCGTTTGCAGATTTTTCCATCTGGTTCTAAATGATCCATTATTGTAAGTAAATAACTTAAATTTACCATCTGCTGGCTGACTCGTAAAGACGCTTTAAGAAATAGAGAGACTAATTAGACAGAAATGCGGGCTAACAAATATGATTTGTATGATGTGATGAGACGAACAAGCTGTTTACTTGGGTGGATTGCCTTATGTATAAGAAAACTAAAAAAAGTAAAAATCCCAATGTACAAGCGGATAGACCTGATCTCAAGAAGAGAAATATGTTAATGAGGTGATCCAGAAAGCTAAAGCAAATAGCGACTGAAAAAAAAGCCAAGAAAATTAATATAAGGAAAAGCAGTGAGTGAGTGATTAATTGCCCACATCGTGTAGTTGTTGCCATCTGTAATTTACGAAACAATTACGAACATTTGGAAATTCAAGTTTGGGGCGTTTGCACCGCCCTAGCAGAGACACGAAAACGACCTATCTCGTTGTCTCGAGAAACAAGGAAGACGGAGCGGCACGCCTGTTTTATTTACATGAAGGGCGACAGGCTTTGTCTCGTCGTTTTTGACGACGGAAATCGGTCGTAAATTATAGGGTGACGCGGAATCACGTGGACGCGGCGTTGTTATGTTCGCCCATACGCGTCGCTGACGCAGCACAATAAACTCACGCATCGCACCACGCAGCACATTGTCCGGCGTCCGCGACGGGGCGCAAACCGTGGACAAAGTGGAAGAATAAGTCCCAGTTTACATAAAAACAGGGAGACGGAAAAAATCTAGTTTCCTTCACTCAGGCACTCAGACGGCACGCTAGAAAATACAATGTATGTTGGCCATTATAGAGACAGGACGTCACAGGCAGCAATCACCAAATTGTTTTCATCTAACGCTGGCACGATAAGAGAGTCGCATATTATTAAAGATGTGCTGAGGGCGATACGATGCTTTCGCATTGCTGATACTGGATAAGACCAACTGTAAATGTTTCGTCATTGCCTTCTTCCGTTTTGTACACGAATGTCAGGTATTTTACTTTACGTGGAAAAAATAGTAGCGAACGCTTGTGGAGAGCATCCGGTATATGTGTAACATATAGGAATGAAAAAAAGGCTGAAATACACCGCCTTTTTAACAGTTACACCGACGCAGGGAACTTCATTCAGTAGAGTTGTAGTTGTTATGGTCTTCGGTCTAGAGACTGGTTTGATGCAGCTTTCCATGCTATTCCAACCTGTGCAACCTTCTTCATCTCCCAGTACCTACTGCAACCTACATCCTTCTGAATCTGCTTACTGTATTCATCTCTTGGTCTCCTTCGATTTTTACCCTCCACCCTGCTCTCCAATACTAAATTGGTGATCCCTTGATGCCTCAAAACATGTCCTACCAACCGATCCCTTCTTCTAGTCAAGTTGTGACACAAATTTCTCTTCTCCCCAATTCTATTCAATACCTCCTCATTAGTAATGTGATCTAACCATCTAATCTTCAGCATTCTTCTGCAGCACCACATTTCGAAAGCTTCTATTCTCTTCTTGTCCAGACCACATCAAATTGTCCTGTAAATTATATATTGCAGCAATCAGTCGTCTTTTTTAAATTTTTATTTTATTTTGCAAATCTATATTTCGGGTAGAAGCTAGCCATTCTCAATGCTAAGAATACAAGAAGTACATACTCAGATGAGGTCATAAAAAGTTACAAGTAATGGCTTAACTCATATGGTTTGTGTATTACATACCACTATTATTTTCGCTCAGTGCATGTAAGACCCTGTTGATCGGGCTTCACCCACAGTTCATTGAATACTATTGCCTGCGGAAGGCAGGCTGCATGGAGAACACATCGGTTGGTTACATGACGCCATCTACATGAACTACGTATATAAAATCCAAGGGAAGTAAACCACTTCAAATTTGCATGAGAGTTACATAAAATGAAACATAAGTAAAATTCTTTACATTGTAGTCCGACTTATTTCACATTTGCCGGCAAGTAATAAAATTTCCATGTTTCCTCCTAGTGAGTCAGTTATTGTTATTAAAACATCTAAATTACGTCAGATGGGTAGAACTTTTTAATTTTTTTTATATGTATAAGACACAAGAAGACACGTGCTGTATACACCTATTAATTGATATGGCTTAAATATTCTTATCGTTATATTATATCTCCCTTTATTAAAACATAATATGTATATGGTTTATCATATTTACTAAATAGTTCATATATGGCGCCAAATGTCAGTCAGTTGCATGGTTGGTGCAATTTGGCTATTCCACTATAGATATAAAGGGTACTAACCTCATTATCCCTTAAAACCAATTTTCCTTGTAAATGCAAAACATCCAACATACTGAATTGCTGTTAATAATACTGTATATGCATCTGAGCTAACGTGTCATAGAATTATAATCATCTTACTTGTACAGTATTATGCAGATGGCTGCTACATATTGTCAAGACCTACACTGTTTACCAGCAACAAATCTACGAACAGTTTCCAGAAATGTGCATTTTTCATAACAACCTGATTAATGATCAGGTTGTTTTGAAAAATGCACAGTTCTGGAAACTGTGGGTGAAGCCTGACTTACATGCTTTGAGCGAAAATAATAGTGGTATGTAATATACAAACCACATGAGTTAAGGCATTACTTGTAACTTTTTACATCATCTGACTATGTACAGCTTGTATTCTTAGCATTGAGGATGGCTAGCTTCTAGCTGCATAATAAAATTTAAAAAGGACTACTGATTGCTGCAATCTATAATTTAGAAGTCAACATAGCAGTCGCTGCGTGCAACAGGTTTTCGAATGGAAGGTAAGATGACAACAAATTGTGTCACATATCTCACTCCAAAAGACCTAATACAGAATTCTAAAACTAATATACAGGGAGTAAATTTTAAGTTGACAAACCAGAATAACTGGCAAAATAAGCTTCACACGCAAAAATGTGTAGAATGCAAAGCCGATTATTTTCGAGGGGGACATATGCTGGTGCTAAAATTAGCCCGCCACCCAAGCCCCCTGGATGTGGGGTGGGAGGCAGCTTTAAAATTTCAAATGGGAACCCACTTTTTTATTGCAGAATCAGATTATACATAAAAAACTACGTACATTTTGTCTTAAACATTTGTTTTGATTCTTGGTAGTTGGCGCTGTAATTCAAGAAAATCCATGTTCTCATTTTTGCGTTACGATTAAAAAAATACTTATTTACTTCGTAAATTTTGATTCGCTAAAACTAAAACTCTCCCTATCCCCCCATAAGGTGGAGTTTGAAAGAGAGGAATTAGAATTTTACAAATGTTGACCTAAATATTAATTTTTTCCGCAGATTCGGATAAGTTTTGTTTTTTTTCGTGGTCATGAGGCCACACCACTTTTAATTATCATACAAATCATCTGACTAGCTAACTGTTGTTGTTGTGGTCTTCAGTCCTGAGATTGGTTTGATGCAGCTCTCCATGCTACTCTATCCTGTGCAAGCTTCTTCATCTCCCAGTACTTACTGCAACCTACATCCTTCTGAATCTGCTTGGTGTATTCATGTCTTGGCCTCTCTCTACGATTTTTCCCTCTACGCTGCCCTCCAGTACTAAACTGGTGAACCCTTGATGCCTCAGAACATGTCCTACCAACCGATCCCTTCTTCTAGTCAAGTTGTGCCACAAACTTCTCTTCTCCCCAATCCTATTCAACACTTCCTCATTAGTTATGTGATCTACCCATCTAATCTTCAGCATTCTTCTGTAGCACCACATTTCAAAAGCTTCTATTCTCTTCTTGTCTAAACTATTTATCGTCCATGTTTCACTTCCATACGTGGCTACACTCCATACAAATACTTTCAGAAACGACTTCCTGACACTTAAATCTATACTCGATATTAACAAATTTCTCTTCTTCAGAAACGCTTTCCTTCCCATTGCCAGTCTACATTTTATATCCTCTGTGCTTTGACCATCATCAGTTATTTTGCTCCCCAAATAGCAAAACTCCTTTATTACTTTAAGTGTCTCATTTCCTAATCTAATACCCTCAGCATCACCAGACTTAATTCGACTACATTCCATTGTCCTCGTTTTTCTTTTGTTGATGTTCATCTTATATCCTCCTTTCAATACACTATCTATTCCATTCAACTGCTCTTCCAAGTACTTTGCTGTCTCTGACAGAATTACAGTGTCATCGGCGAACCTCAAAGTTTCTATTTCTTCTCCATGGATTTTAATACCTACTCCGAATTTTTCTTTTGTTTCCTTCACTGCTTGCTCAATATACAGATTGAATAACATCGGGGAGAGACTACAACCCTGTCTCACTCCCTTCCCAACCACTGTTTCCCTTTCATTCCCCTCAACTCTTATAACTGCCATTTGGTTTCTATACAAATTGTAAATAGCCTTTCTCTCCCTGTATTTTACCCCTGCCACCTTCAGAATTTGAAAGAGAGTATTCCAGTCAACATTGTCAAAAGCTTTGTCTAAGTCTACAAATGCTAGAAACATAGGTTTGCCTTTCCTTAATCTAGCTTCTAAGATAAGTCGTAGGGTCAGTATTGCCTCAAGTGTTCCAACATTTCTACGGAATTCAAACTGATCTTCCCCTAGGTCGGCTTCTACTAGTTTTTCCATTCGTCTGTAAAGAATTCGCGTTAGCCACAGCTAACGAACAAAACAAAAATCCTTCTTACTAACGAGTGAACTCATGAACTAAAAAACTAACCACTGAATTAGACCCAGGAAATTAACGGTATTATAGTATGTGACAAACGGCGATTTTGGCCGTGGCTGAACTTTCCGTGTAAAGCTAAACATGTAATAATATTCGCAGGCACGTAGGTTTCCGCTGTAGCGAAGAGCTACCACGCCCGTTTGTTCAGGGAAGGCGTTGAATTTCATAAACATGACAACCGTTTTAGCAAATAAGAAGAAAATTTCAAGATTACTGGATTCTGGATTCCCGCGCTCAGCGAACAACCTTCAAGTTAACAACGGGAGGGAGGGTTGCAGCAATAACGCCTCGGGCTCGACTCCATTCCATCATACGTAATTGAGAGTGAATCTTTGAGAGTGCCGGTCACTCTTGCTAGTGATACGACAGAGAAATTATTAGACAAACGTAGGCCGAAGACACCCAGACGACAGCCACAGACAACACGCCAACAAGTGGCCGCGGAAGCTTCAGCAATTTTGAACCTATCCATCCCTCATACAACCTGAAAATTCGGTGTCTGCAACCATCTTAGAGATTGTCTCTGGTGTCGGCACCCACGATCTGATCAAATGTGCTGAATGTGATCAACGTTCACTCAGATGGGTAGTACAATGCCTGAAGTCATACCTGTCACATTGTATCTGAAACTATTCCGTTCGCCTTACAGACTGGAGCACTCTCTCTCCAACACTGCTGCTATTTAATTTTGTTAGTTATAAGGTGTATGATGCAGGTGCTTCCCTCTTACAGAAAGCTCCCCTGTGTGTTACTGAGTCTCCTTCACAAAAAGAAGTTGCCGCCTGCCTCAATACTGGTTCTCGCAAAGATTGGGGATAAGACGCTGTAATCGAATTAAAGAAGTTTATAGTTTAGCGTCCGTCGACGGCTAGGTCATTAGAGACAGAGAACAAGCTTGGACGGGGGAAGAAAATAGGACGTATCTGTTTCGAAGGAACCATGTCGGCAGGTGCCTTAAGCGATTTGGAAACAACAAAAAAAAAGTCTTAATGGCCAGACAGGTATTTGAACCGGTGTTCCCAATGCGACTCCGGTGCCTTACAATTGCGTCATCTTGTTCAGTCGCTGTACAAGACATCGATTTCTAGGGTAAGATGCAGTGCTTTGGATACTAGCTATTTAGTCTGCAGGTGCAACGGATTTCTTTGTTATAGAAGCTAACAAAATGTGACCTCTATTCGTGGAATTCATATGGAACTCTTTTCGGTGCCTCTGTTGCTAACACTAAGACAGTAAGCCCACTTATCAAGATATAGAATTCGTATACTAGAGGCGAGCGATCCAGCACACAACTGTGGTATTTCTACATCTACATACATACTCTGTAAATCACAGTGAAGTGCAGGGCTTGGGAAAGGACACTTAGCATGGTACCACACGTTAGGGTTTCTTCCCGTTACAAACGGCTATGGAACGCAGAAAGAATGACCTTAAATTACTTGTGCGTGTTGTAGTTATTCTAATCTTGCCTTTATTGACCCTACAAAAGTGGTACGTAGGGGGCTGGTGAATATTCCTAGATTCTTCACACTAGTTTCGGTTATAAAATAAAGGGACTGATGCTGCCACTGGTAAGTAAGCAAGCGCCAAAAATGAACGACCTCTAGCTGTGAAGCTTGAAGCCTTCTCAGTCGGATGGGGCATCACTCGTGTGTATAGACAAATCAGTGTACCCGTGGCCTTTTTTTAGTTTAAGAGCTGTTATTTTGTTTTGCCGGAAAAATGAGAAGCCTAATACCAGAGCAAAGAAATGTTGTGAATTTTCACATGAAACTTCCAAAACTTCTACTGAAACATATCTTTTACTGAAAGGGATGTATGGTGATGACTGTCGTCACTTCATGCGTTTCTGAGTAGTTAAAGCGTTTCCATGATGGCGGAAAAGACGTTGATGATGATTTACGTCCGGGACGTCCTTCAACATCAAAAACGGATGAAAATATCAAAATAGTAGGAGATCTCATCCATCTGACTGTCGTCTGAAAATTCGATAGATTTCTGAAACTGTAGGAACTGAGAGAAATTGCGTATGACAAATTTTGCGTAACCAGTTTAACATGAGAAAAGTGCGTGCAAAACTGTTTCGAAAACTATCACGAACGAGCAAACGAAGCTCGTGAACGTGTTTGTAGTGATACTCTGAATACCACTGAAAATGGTCCTAATTTCTCGAAAAAACTGATAACATGTGACGAATCTTGATTTTTCACTTATGATCCAGAAACTAAATGCCAATGCGTGCAGTGGAAGGGCCTAACTTCACCGAGAGCGTTGTTCGAATGAGCAACTCTAGATTCAAAGCTATGACGATTTTTTTTATATTCTTGGAATTGTGTATCTTCACCACGTCTCTGAAGGTGAAACTATTAATTAACATTCCGACCTTTAGGTTCTTGCTCAACTCTGTCAGCACATAAGTAGAAAACAACCCGAATGACTGATGAAGCACTCACGGGTTCTGCATCAAAACAAGGCACCGGCTGATACCGCATCGCCTGTTACGAGGTTTCTAGAGATGTACAGTATCCCAGTGTTAGACTACCAACCTTATTCACCTGACCTAGCACTACGTGACTTTTATGTATTCCCCAAGATCAAATCTGCATTAAAAGGAACAAGGTCTCAGTCCGTTGAAGCAGTGAAAAGATAAGCGTCAAACGTCATCAAGGAGCTCACAGAGGAAGACCTCCAGCACTCTCTCTATTCGTGGAAAAAGCGCATGAGATAAAGGAGAGGAGTGTATGTTTTTGAAATAAAACGTGTCACAGCAATAGTCCCGTAATTTCACAGCCACACCTCGCATAATTCTGGTTCTTGAACTTTGAAAGTAGGCTTTCGCAGAATAATAATTTTTTCTGCATTTCCGTGAAGTCCTCCCATGAGTTAAGCAAATTTGTGATCATTCGTGACGCCTTTCTTTTTACACATTCAGTATCCCCTGTTGGTCCATTTGGTAGCAGTTGCAGATGCTTGAGCAACATTTTAATACGGGATGCACAATTTATTTTGGAAGCAGTCTCGTTTGCACAGTGATTGAATTTTCCAATGTCTCACAGATACCTGCTTTACATACGACTCAGCCTATGTGATCGTTCCGTTTCACAGCCCTACAAATGTAAACCAGGTCTTAGTATGAGCCGACTAATTGGAACTACGACTCACTGATGTAGTCATGAGACACTATTTTTCTGTCTTTCGCGGAGTACATAATTTCACATTTCTGAACATTTAAAAAAGGTGTGAGAGGATTTTTGTGCAGCTTCATTCAGATAGTAAGTAATTCATTACATGTAACTGTATCATTTTCAAAAAAGTCTAAAGCCACTGTTAAAAGTGACTTCCATGTCATGCCGACGTGGACAACAAGGGTCCCAACACACTTCCCAGGGATACGCCTGAAGTAACTTCTCATTATCGTTTCCCCTAATTCGATTCAGTCAAATGCTGAGATGGTCTCTCGAAGAAAACCTCTGTGGATTACTGTACACATTTTCGTTCAGTTCCTCTAGTGCTTCGTTTCTGATGACCCGAGTGTGTGGAAGATGGAGATCTATAAGATAGCAAACATTTTTAATGTTTTCTGGGAACAGACAGCAAAGAAAGCTTCGAAAACCGACATCGATATACTGCATAAAACAAGTGCACTCACGATTGGTGCTTTCACAGCGTGGCCTTACCCGATAGACACAAACAATTCGGTTGGGGTAACAACAAAGCCGGCCCAGTGGCCGAGCGGTTCTAGGCGCTTCAGTTCGGAACCGCGTGACTGCTACGGTCGCAGGTTAGAATCCTGCCTCGGGCATGGATGTGTGTGATGTCCTTAGGTTAGTTAGGTTTAAGCAGTTCTAAGTTCTAGGCGACTGATGACCTTAGATGTTAAGTCCCATAGTGCTCTGAGCCATTTGAACCATTTTTGTAACAACAAAGAAAAACAGAAAACACTGTGACAGGATCGCGTGTTGTCATCGGTATCTACGTTTCAGAGTAGAGTATTTCGAGAGATGAACGAATCGTTGGAAGTAAATGCTGTGGATCCAAAAGTTCACCGTAGATACCTGATACACGAAGTTAAAAAATTTCATTGAAATTTATACAGGATGTATCATAATTAACAGTGTAAACGCATACAGTTGAAAGTACACGATATTGGAAACAAAAAAAAAGTCTAGTAAACATGGGCTTTAGAACTTCATAAATATGAGCACTTCATCTTCGGTAGTGTGAAACAAATCTTTCCTCCTGCAAGCTCCTTGCTCTCCATATTCTGGGAGGAGGTAGTATGGACCAAAAAAGAAAAAACTCTCCTAGTAAATATGGGCTATAGAGCGCATACCTTACGAGCTGTGGGCACTTCTTCACTAGAGGAGATATGTTTCACAGCAGACGAAGACGAACAAGTGTTCATAGTTCTTAAGGTATCAATTTTACAGCCCACTTTTACTAGACTAGTATCATGCACTTTCAACTGTATGCGTTTAGCCCATTAATTTTGATACATCCTGTGTACCTTTCCAATCGATGACATTGAAAAATGGCAAAGGCTTGAGTCTTATGTTTCCTGCCGGCATAATTCATATACTTCATTGATTTAATTCCACCGGTTCTTTCCAACATTTTTTGGAGATGGCAAAACAAAATGTACCGAAGAGGGGTTGGTGTGGGTGGTGGTGGTGATGGTGGTGGAGGAAGATGGGGAGAACAAAAACGTGTTTCCAGTGGGCGGAGGAGAAGGAGAAGTAGTGCCGACATCCTCGATTATAAACTGTACTGATCGTTTAACCAACCGCCACACGTGTACAAGGTTCAGTTAGATTCCACAAGCTCAACGATGTCTACCGCACTCCAGTGTCTTGAAAACGCTTCCCTTTCCCGTTCTAGAGAACAAGGAAAGATTACAGGGGCCCAGACTTGTTTAATAGGGAAGATAAAATCCGTAATCACTTAGTTTGTGGCCAAAAACGTCCTGAACTCGAAGCCGTCTTACAAGAGAGATTGTCAAAATGCAGGCATTTTTTCCAAAAAACCTCTCTCTCAATAGTTTTAATATGCTGATGTACTGGTGCTGATAACTGTGGTATTTTGGAACAACTAATTCACGATTATCCCTTTCTTTCAAACCAGCAGCGGCGTCACGATTGTTCTCTCGTGTTGTACTTTTCCCAGCTTAGTAACGAAGAAATGTTACACTGGCTACATTGTAGAAAAGTTTATGGCTCACACTCATACAATCAGTTTTTTTGTTTTGGGGCAGGGGGCTGCAAAAGAACTTGGTTACTAATGAACCTTCCGGATTGTATTTTGGTGGTCCATGAAACTTTTTTGCTTTTGGCGTTTCTTCCATAGTTGCTCTGGACATTTGTAGTGGTGCTCCTGATTCCGCAGAGTCTTGTCAGCTGTTAGCAAGACGCAGGCGGCGATCTATAACATATATGACGACAGAGCACAATGCTGGTGATGGCGAAAGTGTTTCGGAGCACACCGTACAGTACACATTATTGAAATTGGACTCTGTATCAGAGGACTTCTAGGTGTTCCCATTTCAGTCAACAACATTGTCAGTTACGATAGCTGTGGGCAAAAAATCATCGAGACTAGACCATGGACCAATGCTGGTAAGAATCACGTAACTTGTTAAACCAGGAAGATAGTCGCATCCGCACACACGCTAATCCACGTGAAACGGTTGCTCAGCGGTTGTGCCACGTAATGTACAGCGGCAAATAGAGGCAGTTAGCAGTATTCTCATATGGAGGACATTCACCTGCGTTTCCACGGGACCTGTGGTAGTGTTCTAAGGCATCGTGAGGGCTGCGGTCTCCGTGAACGTTACTGCGGACCACCCGCATCCCTTCACGCTTGATATCTTCCCCTACGGCGCTGGCTATCTCCAGTACCATAGCTATCCGTGTCACAAGGTCAGAATCGAGCAACAGTGTTTAGGATAGCATGATATCGAACTCATGTTGATGTGTTGGCTATCAAATTTGCCCAATCAGAACACGATGGAAAACATTTAGATTCCCATCGGTTGCCAACTCTGCATTCACAAACCACTGGCCGGTAATTTACAGAACTTGCGTGACCTGTGTTGCCACATACCTCCAGACATCTATCAACTTTCTATTGAAACAACGACACCCAGAATCGCTACTATACTGCTTACCAAAGACAGACGAACATCGTTAAACAGGTAGTAATATTTTCAAACAACTTACAGACATTCAGCCAGGTAATGTTTACAGCTACCGCCGATATTTCGACGGTAGTACATCCTGCCATTTTCAAGGCAGTTTGTTTGAATATAGTATACGCCAGGAAAAACTCAGGTCTCAAAGGTGGTCATAATGTATTTAGCTCGTCAGTGTAGTTCACTTCGCTACGAGGCACCAACACGTTGAATACTTCTGCCCAAATGCCTCTACGCGAACTGCGGAACACATGACCGTACTATATGGTCTCGAATATAATGACAGTGTGGATGTACACAAATCGGACTTCTCATCAACGAGATCTTACAATGAGGTGACAAAAGTCATTGGATAGTGATATGTACATATACAGATGGCGATAGGATCGCATACACAGGGTATAAAAGTACAGTGCATTGATGGAGCTGTCATTTGTAATGCAGGTGATTAATATGAAAAGGTTTCCGACGTGGTCAAGTCCGCACGACGAGAATTAACAGACTCTGAACGCGGAATGATAATTGCTGCTAGGCGCATGGGACATTCCATTTCGAAACTCGTTATGGAATTCGATATTCTGAGATCCACAGTGTCAACAAAGTGCCGAAAATGCCAAATTTCGGGCATTACCTCTCACCACAGACAACACAATTGTCGATGGCCTTCACTTAACGACCGAGAACGGCACCGTTTGAGTTGTCAGCCTAACAGACAGGCAACACTTACCGCAGAAATCAGTGTATGACATACGACCATCGTATCCACTAGGACAGTGAGGAAAATTTTGCTTAGTGACTACATCCGTTGGTTCCTAGACTACTACAAAACCGCGGCCTGGTCAGATGAGTCCCGATTTCAGTTGGTTAGAGGTGATGGTAGAGTTCGAGTGTGGCGCAGACCCCACGAAGCCATGGAACAGATGGTCAACAATGCACCGTGCGAGCTTGTGGTGGCTGCATCATGGTGTGGGCTTCATGTACATGGAATGTACTGGGTCCTCTGGACCGACTGAACCGATCATTGACTGGAAACGGTTGTGGTCAGCTACTTGGATACCATTGTACTTCATGTTCCCAAACAACGGCGTCATGCCGCAGGGCTACAGTTGTCACAGTGGCCGGTGAAGAGCGTGAAGTAGTGTGCACCATGTATCTGAATCGCATTAGCTTTGTTGTGTGTGTTATCCTATTTTAATTGTTTATGTGCCGTATTTTCTGTATCGGATATTGAGGACTAGCCAAGAATTCGCCTAAAAGATCGTGGAAAGCATCTTGAGACTAACATTTATGTTGCCCAGTGTTCCGGAATAACAGTTCTTAATGTACCCCGCTGTTTCGATCCACGTCTTGTTCACCTAACCGTCTCAGAGGCTAGCGCGCTTCGCGTTACACAGGTCCTGACACACATGTCTCAGCGAAGTTTACAAATGTTCATCATCTAACTGCTGTTTAGATATCAAAAAAGGAATGGTATGCTAGTTATATCCAGTTGGATTATTTTGTTACTTCTAAACCGGATGTAAATAATATGCTTTATTCCTTGATGATGGCCTAAGCCTGAGCACAGATCGGATAATCAGTAATTTAACCGAAGCCGTGATGTGTGTCTTTAAAAATAAGATGACGATCACGAAATTTATGCGAGTTGCGGAGTGCCATGCATCAAAATGGTTCTGCGCCCTCCGACTTAAGTTTAGCGTTGATGATACTAATCATGTGGTCAACAACAGTAACAACTACTTGGTGTGTCGATTGCGGGATGGGTGGCATTATTACCATTGTCAAGGTGAACGAGCACTTTGCTGTGGCAGCGATTGAAGTTACCGACGTTTTTGCAAAGGATACAGTTCGCAGTGTTAAAAAGAAGTGTGACCAGGTTCCTCGGGTAGAGCTACTCCAGCATTTGCGACTGCATGAAATTGTAGTCAATCTAAACTTCAAACTACCACTGTAAGGAGCGTCACGTCTGCATCTGCATTCAGACCAGCGCACGGTGTGTGGCAAAGGGTAAATAACGCGCCTGGGTCACTTCCTCATTCCTCCCTACCCCCTTCCTGCTCGATTTTGAATGGTACACCAGAAGAAAACTCGTCGGCCTCTGTAAGAGGCGGAATTTCTCTAATTTTACCTTTGTGGTGAAATGTAAATACAAATATCGTATGGAAATAATAGCTGGAATACCCTACAGGTTGGATTCAGTCGTCTCTCGGAAAGAGAGTTCCTCCTCCGCGTCAACTGACCCCTTTCCTCACGAATAGCGCAAAGGGGCCAAACGAGCTTAACGTCCCCATCTGACGGACAGATCACCATCAATAGTTTCACAGCGGAGAGGTCTGGAATTTAGCCCAAGACATTGGCGGAAAGACTGTGGTGATAGGTGGTAAGTTCCCATGGGACCAAACTGCTGAGGTCATCATACCCTTGGCTTACACGCTAATAATCTAACTTAACCTAACTTAGGCTAAGGAAAACACACATTCCGGAGGGAGGACTCGTACCTCCAAAGGGGGGGTGGGGGGGAGCCGTGCTGACCGTGACAAGCCGCCCTAGACCGCGCAGCTACCCCTCGCGGCTTCAGTTTGATAAGAGTCCCTGATTGACTCAAGGACTGGTCGAACGAGGGTTTTATAAGCAACCACTTTTGTGCGTGTTTTAAGCTTCCACGTGATTCTCCTAATAAATCTGAGTCTGGCGTCTGCCTTCGAAGTGGTTATATTTATGTGGTAATTCCATTTCAAACTGCCTCAGACAGAAACACCAGGATACGAGTACAACATCTGAACAAAAGTGTCCGACGTGGTGTCCCCACCCTTCGCCTTCGTGACGGATTGAGCAATGTCTTGGTCACTTCCAATTACGTGCCGGTATGTCTGTGGAGTGGCAGCCTATTCTTCATCAAGAGCCGAAAGCAGAAAAAGTAGTGATGCTGTGCGCTGGGTCTGGAGCGAGGTCGACATCCTAACTTATCCCAAAGGTGTTTCACTGAGTTCAGGCCAGGACACTGGACAGGCCAGTCAATTTCAGGAATGTTATTGCCCCAAACGACTGCCTCATAGTTTCTGCTTTATGACAGGGAGCGTTGTCATGCTGCCACAAACAGTCGTTTCCGAACTGTGCCTCCGCTGTACGCATTCTGCAATGCCGCATAGAGCTTTTTTTTTTTTTTTTTTTTTTTTTTTTTTTTTTTTAGAGCAGTAATGACCACATCCTAACCACAAAAAACTCACCTGTATCCTAACACCACGTCATCTGTACTTCACTGTTGGCACTACACATAATGGCAGGTATCGTTCTCCACGCATTCGTCAAACCTAGGCCCTTCCATCTAATTGCCAAATGGTACAGAATGATTCATCACTCCACATCATTCATTTCCACTCATTTTCCCATCTGCGACATCGCTGTTCGCGAAAGCATCCACCACATACAAGAGTCGCCTACGAGAAGCTGCTCGACCATTGTGTCTTATACTTCTATTACTCCTTTAATATCCCATGGCTCATGATAGAGAATAAGAAGAAGCGGTTTATTAACTTCTAATTGATGTTTGAAGTTAATATATATCACAAGGTGGTGCGTTTCGCCTGCGCGAGCGAAATGTTTATTCGTTGACTCCGCGTTGCTCCATGTCGAGCGAAGAAAAGAAAGAAAATCGGAATGTGACGAGACTTAGTAACGAGATAGGATAACGAGCGGACATGTAGGAAGTGTGTGCAATGAAAAAGTCATTATTAGCCACCATATTGTATAATTCGTGTTTTTTTTTAGATTCCCAAGCGATATGTAACGTTAATGTGGAGTTTAGTAACGCTCAAAATACAGTTTGTTGCATTTCAAAGATAATTGCGCATATTTAATTTTAATCAAAGAATTCTGTGATGAACTGTTATGTACTACAAACTTGTATTGGACTTCGAACATTTGGTGGTCGATGTTTGCTGTGGAACCTGCCTCAATAACACGATCAAAAGCTTAGAGAAACTTTTCTCTGCTAAAAGGAACTCATTTCACTCGCAGACAATCATCGAATGACCAAATGCGAATGGGAGTGTTCCAATTCGAGAAGAGCCTGTAGAAGTTTTCTTTCTCTTACATTTCAAGAATTTTACAGGCAACCGTCGGAGTCGGCAGCTGCTTCTACGAAATTACGTATGCTGTGGGAGCAGGCGACGCCGATCAAGATATTGTCCTTCACAGACATACAAACAGAGACACTACACACACTAGTTCAAAATGGTTCAAATGGCTCTGAGCACTATGGTAGTTAACATCGAAGGTCATCAGTCCCCTAGCCGGCCGCGGTGGTCTCGTGGTTCTAGGCGCTCAGTCCGGAACCGCGAGACTGCTACGGTCGCAGGTTCGAATCCTGCCTCGGGCATGGATGTGTGTGATGTCCTTAGGTAAGTTAGGTTTAAGCTGTTCTAAGTTCTAGGGGACTGATGACCACAGATGTTAAGTACCATAGTGCTCAGAGCCATTTGAACCATTTGAACCATCAGTCCCCTAGAACTTAGAAGTACTTAAACCTAACTAACTTAAGGACATCACACACATCCATGCCCGAGGCAGGAGTCGAACCTGCGAACTTAGCAGTCGCGCGGTTCCGGACTGAAGCGCCTAGAACCGCTCGGCCACCGCGGCTGGCGCACACACTAGTCCAATAACGACAAGTTTAATATTACCAGCTGAAAACATTAATTTCTTCTTTCGAGCAGTAACATTATATTCCCTACACATAGTCATGGAGCTAGGTGGACTGCTGGTAGCACTTTGGAACTCACGAGTGAGTCCCTCCGCTGATTTCATACGATGTTTTACAGTGGTCTTCCGCAACACTCGACGCTTCCTGTCCGTTACTACATGATGTCTGCCGAGTCTTGGTTTAGTTGTGGTTGTTCCTCCGCGTTTCAACTACATAGTCGCGTCACCAACAGCCTATTTTGGCAGCTTTTGGAGCGTTCAAATTCCCTGAGGAATCTGTTACTCATCTGATGAGTATCCACATACGGTAGACACTGAACTGTCTAGACCGACCCATTCTGTTGTTACTGCTTCTCTATCCACACTTCCGATCTACTTTTATACTGGCAAGTCCGCCTCCCGAGACGTCTTGTTGTCATTTCCGCGTTACACAGGAGTGTCCGGATACGTTTGATAAGATAATTTAGTTGATTCAAGCAATTGATTGCCGGTCGTGCAGTCAAACGATATTGAATCTCTTAGTTTTTTACGCTTATTCATTACATTTATTTATGTTTAGGGCCAACTGTACAGTAGACGTGCATCATCTTTAAGTTTCTCTGTATTTCGTAACAAGTTTCTAAAGCTGTGCCCTGAACACAACTACACCATCCACGATCCACGAAAACCTACGTAACATCTGTTATTCACCAGTTCTTATATATACCGGGTGATCAAAAAGTCAGTATAAATTTGAAAACTTAATAAACCACGGAATAATGTAGATAGAGAGGTAAAAATTGACACACATGCTTGGAATGACATGGGTATATATATACAGGGTGTTTCAAAAATGACCGGTATATTTAAAACGGCAATAAAAACTAAACGAGCAGCGATAGAAATACACCGTTTGTTGCAATATGCTTGGGACAACAGTACATTTTCAGGCGGACAAACTTTCGAAATTACAGTAGTTACAATTTTCAACAACAGATGGCGCTGCAAGTGATGTGAAAGATATAGAAGACAACACAGTCTGTGGGTGCGCCATTCTGTACGTCGTCTTTCTGCTGTAAGCGTGTGCTGTTCACAACGTGCAAGTGTGCTGTGGACAACATGGTTTATTCCTTAGAACAGAGGATTTTTCTGGTGTTGGAATTCCACCGCCTAGAACACAGTGTTGTTGCAACAAGACAAAGTTTTCAACGGAGGTTTAATGTAACCAAAGGACCGAAAAGCGATAAAATAAAGGATCTGTTTGAAAAATTTAAACAGACTGGGAACGTGACAGATGAACGTGCTGGAAAGGTAGAGCGACCGCGTACGGCAACCACAGAGGGCAACGTGCAGCTAGTGCAGCAGGTGATCAAACAGCGGCCTCGGGTTTCCGTTCGCCGTGTTGCAGCTGCGGTCCAAATGACGCCAACGTCCACGTATCGTCTCATGCGCCAGAGTTTACACCTCTATCCACACAAAATTCAAACGCGGCATCCCCTCAGCGCCGCTACCATTGCTGCACGAGAGACATTCGCTAACGATATAGTGCACAGGATTGATGACGGCGATATGCATGTGGGCAGCATTTGGTTTACTGACGAAGCTTATTTTTACCTGGACGGCTTCGTCAATAAACAGAACTGGCGCATATGGGGAACCGAAAAGCCCCATGTTGCAGCCCCATCGTCCCTGCATCCTCAAAAAGTACTGGTCTGGGCCGCCATTTCTTCCAAAGGAATCATTGGCCCATTTTTCAGATCCGAAACGATTGCTGCATCACGCTATCTGGACATTCTTCGTCAATTTGTGGCGGTACAAACTGCCTTAGACGACACTGCGAACACCTCGTGGTTTATGCAAGATGGTGCCCGGCCACATCGCACGGCCGACGTCTTTAATTTCCTGAATGAATATTTCGATGATCGTGTGATTGCTTTGGGCTATCCGAAACATACAGGAGGCGGCGTGTATTGGCCTCCCTATTCGCCAGACATGAACCCCTGTGACTTCTTTCTGTGGGGACACTTGAAAGACCAGGTGTACCGCCAGAACCCAGAAACAATTGAACAGCTGAAGCAGTACATCTCATCTGCATGTGAAGCCATTCCGCCAGACACGTTGTCAAAGGTTTCGGCTAATTTCATTCAGAGACTACGCCATATTATTGCTACGCATGGTGGATATGTGGAAAATATCGTACTATAGAGTTTCCCAGACCGCAGCACCATCTGTTGTTGACAATGGTAACTACCGTAATTTCGAAAGTTTGTCTGCCTGAAAATGTACTGTTGTCCCAAGCATATTGCAACAAACGGTGTATTTTTATCGCTGCTCGTTTAGTTTGTATTGCCGTTTCAAATATACCGGTCATTTTTGAAACACCCTATATATATATATATATATATATATATATATATATATATATGTGTGTGTGTGTGTGTGAGAGAGAGAGAGAGAGAGAGAGAGAGAGAGAGAGAGAGAGAGAGAGAGTGCATATGTGTGTGTAGGTATTGTATGGTGAACAACTGAACAGCGAGCCTATCACACTATCCTGAGGTATGCCAATCGCTACCTTTGCTTCTAAAGGCGTTCCGCCGTTAAGGACAACACTGGACGCCAGAGATGGAATAAAACATCCAGCCGTATGCTGGATATGATACTGAAACATGTTCGCAGCAAATGGAGGCGACAGGCAATGTATTGGCTATGGGTGTGTTCAAACGCTGGCATACGCTATAATGAGGAAGTTGACCTATAAGTAAAGCAAGATGGTTCAAAATGGCCCTGAGCACTATGCGAGTTAACTTCTGAGGTCATCAGTCGCCTAGAGATTAGAACTAATTAAACCTAACTAACCTAAGGACATCACACACACCCATGCCCAAAGCAAGATGGGTCTGCAGGAAATGTCTTCGACTTGAAATTGCCGTACATGGACTACTTACATCTCGTACAGAGGACAGTAGGTCAATAGATACGTTTTATAATAGCCCTACGTCTTATTAGTGTTTGATATTTTTTAGAAAGAATTTTTCATTGTAGCCAGTGCTTACATCGAACTCGGCTTAGTTTTTGCATCTGACAAGTGACAAAGAAATTACCTAAAAAGTATAAAGTTTACGTATTGAAAGTCCTTGAGAAGGTAGTGTTTCCTATTATGCAATGTAAATTGAAGGTCCACACAGAAATAAGGATCTTCCTTGCTTGAAAAGCAAGCTGGATAAAACTGTACCTATTAATAGCAAGGATAAAGGATAGAAATATAATTTAGTACGTTATACTATGGCTGACGGCCTCGCCTCAGTGGTGACACCGGCTCCCTCAGATCACCGAAGTTAAGCGCTGTCGGGCTTGGCTAGCACTTGGATGGGTCGCCATCCGGGTCGGTCAAGTGCTGTTGGCAAGCGAGGTGTAGTCAGTCCTTCTGAGGCTAATTGAGGAGCTACTTGACTGACAAGTAGCGGCACCGGCCACGAAAACTGACAACGGCCGGGGGAGCGGTGGTGCTGACCACGGTCCTCCGTATCCGCATTCGGTGACACCTGGCTGAGGATGACACGGCGGCCGGTCGGTCCCGTTCGATCTTCAAGGCTTGTTCAGACGATGTTTTTACATTATGTTATGGGTAGCACGAATGTAGTTCGATAGACCTGTTTGTTGATACCGTCACTGTAGATTGTTTTGACACTGTTGGCCGAGTCACGACTTCATCTCTGCTTGCACAGCTTCATTACTCTCGAAGTGAAGTTCTCCAAGACATTCTTTAACTCTGAGAAAATCGGATGAGGCCAAGTCGGGACTGTATAGAGGATGATAGATGACAGTGAATCCAAGGCATCGGATTGTTGCAGGTGTGGACAGACACTGTCACGCTGAAAGAGAGGGTGCTCCATATGTGGAAGAACTCTTCGAATTCGGGCTTTCAATTTTCTGAGGTTCTCTCACGCATCGAAAGTATTTCCACTTGGTGCACTTTTTAAATCATGACGAATGCATCAGAATTGACACAAACAGAGTAATCTATTACAACATTAGTGGCAAACTTCTTAAGTTTGTCGTATCACTTGAATACCTAATTGTAATGAAATGCAATGAACGCGTGAAGCCAGTAGCAAGGAACGCAGATGGAAGACTGATTTGTTCGGAGAGTTGTGGGAAAATATGGTGATTACAAAACGCTTGAACAATTTATTCTAGAGTGCCTGCTCTTTTCCTCAAGTGACAACCCTTTCTGTCTATGTGTTTTTGCAGGTTAAGCGCGCTGCACTGTTCGTGCTCTTCCTAACTTGTGGTTTTCGTTTGCCTGGCGTTTTTTGGTCGTCGTCTCTTTTGTTAGAGGTGGTTTCTTTGTGTAATTTAACCACTCGTCTGCTAGGCAGCAGTTTACTCTATTAACACCTCGGCCTAACTAGTGGTCCCACATCTGAGAATGTGGTATTCCAGGTTGGAAATTAAAACTTCCTGGCAGATTAAAACTGTGTGCCGGACCGAGACCCGAACTCGGGACCTTTGCTTTTGGGGGCAAGTGCTCTACTGGCAGAATTAAAGCTGTGAGGACGGCGCGTGAGTCGTGCTTGGGTAGTTCAGTTGGTAGATCACTTGTCCGCGAAAGGCAAAGGTTCCGAGTTCGAGTCTCGATCCGGCATACAGTTTTAATCTGCCAGGAAGTTTCATATCAGCACACATCCCGCTGTAGAGGGAAAATTTCATTCCATGTTGGAAATTAACTTATTTTCTGAGTCTTGTCAACCGGTGACGTGTTCAAAGAGGAGACTGCAATAAAATTACAAGCTTTATAACTTATGCAGCAACGAGCTACAAATGTGGTTTAAGAAAGTTTATTGAACTCAAACCATTACCGGTTTCGGATTTTTACAAATCCACATTCAGATGGCATCCTACAGTTTTCCTTTCTTTTCTGCTGGGGCCTCGGTCTGTGTTCGTCACTGGTGTATTGCACTAAGAGAAACAAAAGGTATTTCGTTCACAATACGATAAAGTTATGAGAGATGTTTGTCATTTTGACCTTCATAGAATTACGTATACATAATATTTCTGTATGTGATCCCTATCAACGAATAGAATGCCATATTAAAATTTAATTTACAGAAATTTACTTCTCTGTTCGACTTTTAAATTATAACCATCGCTGTACCAAAGACATATTTTCTGAACCCATACACTCTATATGGCATCTGTAACTTAAAGTCTTTCGTACTCTAACATCCTCGAAACAGATATTTTTGCTGCAAGTGTGAAACTGGGCTACATTTTGCAAACGTTGAGTGTGCGCTGCCCTAAAATATAAAATAGTATATGTTGCTGTGGTTTACAGGAAATTAAACAGCATTACATGGAGCAAAAGCCAAAATGTATTAGAGAATAGTGAAAATCACAAATACAATACTAATTCGTCACACAGGAACATCCACCACTTACGTTTTTACCGCATTTCCTGTTTTATTAACTTAAAAGTCATTTCGTGTATGTTTACGTGAAGTTCAGAATGAACAAAAATCTCCCATAAGTTTTGCGTATAGTGGACGAAAAACCTTTCATTTATGTTAGTGCACCACACAAGTAAGGGACAGCAGGAAAGAAAAGGAAAGCTGCAAGATACAACGTGAACATAGATTTGTTGATATCCGAAACTGGTAATGGTTTGAGATAAATAAACTTTTTAAAACCATACCTATGGCTGGTTGCTGCTAAAATTATATACATATTTCCTAATAGCTGCAATGTTTCATACAACCGCTGAGCTGTCAATTTAAGGCTATTTCGCAGTAGCAGAAATTCAGTGACTTCATCTAATTCCTACGTCGGAAATTCACAGGACAAGTACAAGGCGAGCCGCAGTATTTTGCTTTGCAATCCTTGAGCAGACGGGCGTTCTTGTCTACTGTGTTCCCCTACACTATGGCAAAATATTCCAGCACTGGTTGGATCAGTGCCGGATACAGCGTAGTACCGCACTGTGAAGGCAACTTGGCTTCTGGATTGAGACCGATTTAAAGCGTCCACATACAGTCAAGTGCTTTATCTCTGTCATCACGGATGTGCTGTCTCTATGCGAGATGCCTGTACCAGCTAGATACTTCTTACTGCTTAATCGTGGGATGGAGCCTCCCACGATGCGCACTGGCTGGAGATCCATAGACACTCCACATGTGTCATTACACCGGCTGGCCGCGACGCATCACGTCGACTTTAATACCTCGCGTATATTGTGCGGTGTCGTCCGCATATAAAGGTAAATGTCTGACTTTGACCTTCGCACAACAAGGTGCGCAGTACGGACCCCTGCGACAGTCCCACTAGTATTGCCCTTATGTAGTCCTTTTTCACAATGTGAAGTCTAAATCGAACTATCCCGACAGATGAAGGTATTCGAAGACGCGCTGCTAGGATTTCAGAGGAACGCATTTAGCCACAGCCTGGGGGATGTTTCCATAATGAGAAACATCCCCCAGGCTGTGTCTAAGCCATGTCTCCGCAATATCCTTTCTTTCAGGAGTGCTAGTTGTGCAAGGTTCGCAGGAGAGCTTCTGTTAAGTTTGGAAGTTAGGAGACGAGGTACTGGCAGAAGTAAAGCTGTGAGGACGGGGCGTCAGTCGTGCTTAGGTAGCTCAGTCGGTAGATCACTTGCCCGCGAAACGCAAAGGTCCCGAGTTCGAGTCTCGGTCCGGCACATTTTTAATCTGCCAGGAAGTTTCAAACGCGGAATTGTCTTCGCGAGGAAAATTAAGTTAATTTAGAGAACCAGTGTTGGCAGTAGACTATGCAGTAGTGTACCGCCTTCATGGATTGTATCAAATGAGACAGATTAGGTCTCGTACGAAGGCATACAAACTGTCGTTTTTCACATTGCTCCATTTGCGAATGGAAGAGGTACAAAGGTTTGCGCAGCATACATACTGATCAATTTTAGCTCTTATTTAGTATATAATATTTTGGAAAAAATGCATTTATCCTTTTCGACAACCACAGTATCATTCATATTTAACTCTGGAAGAACTTCTTCGAATAGGGAAAATAAGTTTTTCTCCAGGACTAGAAAACACCGTTTTATCCTTTTGCTTTCGTAATTTCATCTGATGATGAATGTACGACACGCACTTTGACGACGAAACTTACAATAAAACATAATACGAGTACCAGATGACAGATACCTAATCGAAGAGTCATAACATTCGCAGACAATCGGTAGAAGACAGTTTCGTGGTAACAACTGACGAAGATCGTGATAGCGTCATAAAAATTCATTGCACTTTAGTGCCAGAGAAATATCGCGAGTCGCAAATAAAACAACGTAAATGCTGTTTGTTTCCTTGGTGGAATCCTGCAGCCACTTGGCCGATTGTTTCTTGGAGCAGCGTGCAAATACTGTAACAATAGCAGGTCGTTCACTTGGACCACCCCTCTAACCGTACTTAACATGAACGGAAAAGCAGTGACGCTACCATTCTTTCTGGCCGTGTGATCAGAGGTCAGGTCGAAAGATTATCTGCGGCCGTAAGCGAAGAAAAAAAATCCGTTATTGAACTGAAACTTTCCACGGACAATATTCCGTCGGAAACGGCAGCAGGCAGAAAGTGAGGAATACACATTGAAGAAACAGTAGAGAGTGTAAATGAACACTTACCAAGCGGCAACTTCCAAAGGAGGAACGAACTGACAATCGCCGTACGTAGGTAAAGCGATATAGCTTTTCTAGTCCAGGAGAGCTTTTTAGTAGGTGTTCTTATTTTACACAATACGCTGTTGACGTTCGAAGAGGGAGAGCAAACTTAGTTATGGGTTTCAGATTTTATTTTTGATACAGCGCAATCGACGTTTTAAGAAGAAATCTTAAAAGACGACGGCACATTAACTACAGACAGTAGAACAATTTTCAGGAGAATAATCGTACCTCCATGCCTGCTGTCAGTCTGCACCGAAAATTGGCTGGGAAATATGTTATTGTGTAGTTTTAAACTGTAATGCATCCAACTTTCCAACCTTTTGGACTCACATCGTCGGTCCAGCAAGACAATTACGGAATGTTACGAGAATAACATTTTAAAGCCATCATATTTGCTGTTCTGATGCTAATTTTTCGTTTCATTTAGTTTCGAAATAGAAACATGACCTGGAAGACGTATTACGACTGAGTTGAAATCATTACATACACAATTCTGTGAAGTCAAGTGAGTTAACTTACAATATGGATACTACTGTAACATGTAGGAGCAGGTCTGTAATAAGCTTTATTTGTCATAAAAAATATTCTTTGATGCAAGTTTACCATGTTCTTACGATCATTTACAAGGCATAACTTGTCCATTTTGTACATTAAGGAAGGTATTTTTCAAGGTACGATAACCGTTACAAGCCGCGGCTTTTCCGTCGGAGGTTCGAGTCCTCCCTCGAGCATATGTATGTGTGTGTGTGTGTGTGTGTGTGTGTGTGTGTTTGTGTGTGTGTGTGTGTGTGTGTGTGTGAGTGTGTTGTCCTTAGCTTACATTTACATCAGATAGGTAAAGTAGTGTGTAAGCCTAGAGATCTATGAACTCAGCAGCTTGGACCCACAGGAATTTACCACAAAAGAAAAATTAACATGTAAAATGGGATTTCTCGCGCGGAAACTGGTATTGTAGTGGTGTTCATCTTACGTATATTGTAATCAATAAATGTTATACTGTGGCGTGGGTCAATCCAATACGGATTACACCACGGCTACGTAAACTCGGGTGCAAAAGTTTCGTGTACAATCAGCATTTACAGGCCAGCCTGTAGATACTGTGTGTTATACAAAAAGGGAAACGACCTCACGACAAAAATGAGGGATTATTGTGATCGCATTTCGACGTTCACGTTATTTCGCTGTACCAGAACAGTTAACTGGAGTCTTCTCTGGACATCAATCACCATACGACGACTACCAGTTACAAATGCTGTGCTGGCTCTTTCTCAAATATAAAAAAGAAGTGAAGGGGAAAGTATACATTCTGCCTCATAAACTCTTGTCTGTTTCTGTTGGCAAAAAGACAAAAATGGTTCAAATGGCTCTGAGCACTATGGTACTTAACATCTGAGGTCATTAGTCCCCTAGAACTTAGAACTAATTAAACCTAACTAACCTAAGGACATCACACACATCCATGCCCGAGGCAGGATTCGAACCTGCGACCGTAGCGGTCGCGCGGTTCTAGACTGAAGTGCCTAGAACCGTCCGTCCAAAAAAGACAAAAACCGAAGACTTTACACAAAGTATAATAATCGACAACTGCATTTTATCTAGCGCGCAACAACTATTCGGAGAGTTCGTCTTCTTATGAAATGCTACGTGTGACGGCGATATCTGTTCACTCATTGTTACATAACGATCATTATTAGCTACACGTCGAATTTCTTCTTCCTCTGTCTAATAGTTCAAGTTATTCTGACGAAAGAAACAGGTCATTTGTACTAAATGCACCTTTACATCGAAGGTAACTAAATGGAGCGGTAAGTTGTTATTACGCTTCATAATAAATGCGAGCATATTAGACTGACACCACACTTAGTAGCACGTAATCGTTCCACTGTAGTGAGGTAACAAAGAAAAAAAAAAACACTTAGTACCAAGATACGATGGCAACGGTCATCATTTGCTTATCGTAGCAAGTCGTATTTTCTGCCGCACACACAAAACACCATAACACCAACGAACCCGAAACAACGAGCCGAGTCGCAGACTAAACATAGTGAGACACTGTGAGCAGTGCAACACGGTATCACAGAGTCTGCAGAAGCAGTGTTTATTCTATCAGCCTGGCTGGAGAGTTAGTTCGGAACCTGATTGTAAATACACGACTGCGCTAGCAGGCGGACACATGTATCTCATTGAAGGTGTGCTAAACGAGAACACTGACAATTAGGACACGAATATACACTGAGGAAAATTGCAACGCCAAGGGCCACACTGAAGCTTACAAACTTGATGACTCGACGCCTGTAGTGGTTAATATCCATGAGCTCCAGGTGATGAAATAGCTGTCTATGGCTCAGAAAAGTATTGTGCACCATAATTACACGCGGTTTTATTACAGTGCTTCACTTAGCGCAACGATTGTTAGTTTTTTTTTCTTTTTATCTTTTTGATTTTCCTGAGCTCTAATGATGTTATCCTGTAATTGTGATATCGTTAACTTGAAGGATCATTGGGGCGTCTCAATATCCACTGCTGAAAGATTGTTTTGAACAATTGTAACAAGCCAAATCCTCCAGCCACGTTCCTACTTAGCCGCAGTTGGACAGCTGTTCATAAACTTTCAGTTCTATGTAATACAGTGACCGTTTGTTTCCCCTTTTCACACCTATACCATAATGACAACAAAACCGCTACTAGATACAATATTTTTCTCCCTATACGTGTCTGATATCAGTGGGTATTTATTTCTGCTCGTATCTTATAACTGTCTCTTCTTTTCGGTTTCCACCTTCCACCACTTCTTATGTTTGGAACCTCGTTCTTATCCTTCTGCCTGTCCGTCTGCCTGGATACACCTCTTTCCGTTCTCTATATGGCCATCTATTTAAAACATTTTTATTAGGTCGCTTTCTTGTGTGTTTGTTCGGTATAAATATTGCAACTGAGTTTAATCGAACTTCCCCATGAGCTAGAGACTTGAAACCTTCGACGTTGCTCGGTACTGGATGACATTGCAATATTAGCTCGCTTTCTTTTCTAATCTAGGACAGAGAGGGCTTTGTCTACCAATGACATTCCCAATGATTTAGAGGACTGAAACTTTCAGCATAGCTGAGAACTCGAACACAATGTAATATTAACCAGCTTTCATGGCTGGTGTGAGGCGGAGAATACTTTGTCGACCACTGCTATTTTCCCCTTTTCCTGTTACATTTGTGAATGTTCCGTGGTGAGAACGGTTGCTGGTTAGTCCCCAAGTGAGCTCAATTCACTCGAATTTTTTTTTACCTCCTGAGGTCTTTCCGTGAGTGTTGGTTGTAAAGTGAATCAAAACAGAAATATTCCTGAAATTTCTCTCAGGTCTCTTCTGTAATCTCATATAAATGTTTGAAATTAACTAAAAAATTTGACACACACAACACTAAAAAGCAGAAAATAATTACTCAAATAAAAACATTTTGGATACAACACACTTTTAAAAAGGACTAAAAACAAAATAATTTCCCCTAGGCCCATACAGATTGCCAGCCACCACAGATAGTCCTGAAAATTTGTGCTTGTGAATTCTGAACAGCTACGAAAATACTTGTAAAAAACATGGGACGCATGCAATACTTAAACGATGTATGAACAGCTGACTTCCTTTCTCATCTTTATGTTTGTCTGACAGTCATCTTTAAAAAATTGTAGTAAGATTTCACTTCGGCGTAGCGAATGTTCCTTCCCTCAAAGGTAAAAAAAGAAAGAAAAGGGTCTAACGCACCCCATCGGCGACCAGATCATTAGAGATGGCTCACAAGCGCGGACTGACGAAGGATAGGAATGAAACAGGTTGCTCGCTTTTCAAGTAAACCATCCCAGCATTTGTCTCAAGCTGTTCAGGAACACAACGGAAAATTTAAATCTACATGTTCGGACTGGATATGAACCCTGGTCCTTCAGAATGGTCGCTGAGGATCTTACCGAAGTACCATCTCTCCAGTTTGTCCCTTTTTGTACATAGGTTGATCAGAAACAGTCTGAAAAGCTTGGAACGGTGTGACTGAGAAATAAGAAAAAAAATCGATGCGTTGCGCCGTTTCCGAAGTAATTAGCACTGAAGTTAGCCAATCAGGCTGTGGCACACGCAAATTCAAGCGGCACGCCAGAGATGTTTTCGCTAAACGAGTTTTTCATTTTGTTCCCTAAAACCGAACGAGAGAGCGACACAAAAACTGGACATTTAAAGCTAGTAAGGATCGAACTCCAACCAAAGGCTTAGCAGTCTCATGCGCTGTGAGAACAACTGAGTAACTGTAACTGGCGCGCAACCGCTCGATTAGCTAATTCCTTTGCTAATTAACGCGGAAACGGCCAACGTACTGAATTTTTTTAAACATTTATTTCTCAGCACAACTTACGCTGCAGCACTCTGACAAGCTTTTGAGACTGTTTCTGATCGTCCTGTTTCCGACCACTTTATCCAATTCTGACAAAACCGATATTCCTCTTGTTGCCTTCTGTTATTTTATTCAGTAATTTAATACAGAACCTCTCTCTCCTTACTAACACTGAGATTTTTTGAGTAGGTGCGAATTCTCGTCCACCAAAGTAAGAATAGCGGGGCAACACACCCTTTAATTAGTGAACTGGGTTTCGGAACTGGTATACATGAATAAAATAAATCAATTTTTAGGCGTATGATAGCACATAATGTGCTTTAACCAAAACTTTTGTGAAAACTTGATGTGATATTAGCTAGATCTATTACTACCCAAGTCGAAGTTGATTTCTTAAATAAAACAAAGTCAGTAATAGAGTAACAAAAAAACCGTCCTTGAGAGTCTGACGGGTAGTAGGTTTCTAACTAAGTCTAGTGGTTAGCATTGCCGCCTCTGGATCACGAGATCCTGGGTTCGATTCCCGGCCTGGTCGGAGATTTTTTCCGCCCGGGGACTGGGTGTTTGTGTTGTGCCGATAATTTCGTCGTCACTCGGGAAAACGGAGTGACTAGACAGTGGAAAAATTAGAAATTTGTAGGGGCGCTGATAACCGCGCCGTTGAGAGCCCCACAAACCAAAATCGTCTCATTTAACTAACCAATGGGTGATTGCAATATTGTCTTCTGGTCACAATGTTTTTTTACGTACTTAATATGCTACAACACTTCGGAACAACCGGCTATCATTATAACATTCAGTAACCGTATACTCTGCATATTGGGCCAGCTGATGGTGGAGAAGCTTCCTTCCGATACAGATTGTAGATAGCTGCGACACCCGTGAAAGGGGTTGACGTTACACTGATGGTATCTACCAAGCTATTAACATTATCTGTAGGCAACAGCATTTCTATTAACTGTCCTTCATTTTGCGCAAGAATTCACGACATTACCTTGCGCAAGGTATTGGGAGTTAACGAAGTACATATATATATATACAAGTCCTCAGAAACAGGATCGATACAGTTAGCAAAATAATGCAGAATTATACATGGTTACCTGCTTAAGAGCCGTTCCTCCCTTTAGTCTCTTGTATTTCCCTCATGGCAGGATTTCAATGACTGCCTCATGGTTTTCTGAAGAAGCCTAAGTTCACAGTATTAATTAACTCTGAACGTATGATGTAACAGAAACAATGACAGTGGAATCTTGAAAAATTTAGCGTTACCCGCCAAATGAGGCAATACAGATGCGAAGCACTATCGATTTTCAAGTGTGGCACATGACAATATAAACGATTAAGACAGAGGGAAACAGCTCCAATCAACTTTTATTGAAAGCAAACGGTCTGAAAAAGAGAAAGATAAGAAATACGAAAATACCATGGAAGATAGAAGGCAAATGCCATCGAGATAAGCTTCCTATTGTATACTTTTTCCTAAGGCAGCTCATAAGAGAATTGGACACTAAGATACAATAATCAGTGCATCGCTGTGTTGGACTATGGAAACAATAGGCCAAGAAATCTTTAAGACACAAGGGCCTCCCTAAGACTTACTAGCCTACTTGTCTGAAAATGAAATGAAATGTCGTGTGACGAGGGCCTCCCGTCGGGTAGACCCCTCTCCTGGTGCAAGTCTTTCAATTTGACGCTACTTCGGCGACTTGCGCGTCGATAGAGATGAAATGATGAGGATTAGGACAACACAGCACCCAGTCCCTGAGCGGAGAAAATCTCCGACCCAGCCGGGAAAAGAACCCGGGCCCTATGGACTGACAGTCTGTCGCGCTGACCACTCAGCTACCGGGGGCGGACAGCTTACTTGTCTAATGACTAGACACACCACAATACAATCTTCTTTACGTCATAACCCATAGTTTTATAATAGATGTTTTGATGTATTCAATAGTTGCTAAGGATTTTTGTTCTTTGGCAACTACTTTCGATATTAATGTCATCGTTTGGCGCACATTAATTTCTTTATGGTATATACTACATGTTAACAATTTTTAAATGTATTAGATATCTATTCCACGACCACCTACACTCATAGTGCTATGTAGATTTCTAATATATTTTAAAATTTTAGACATGGGGCATACATCATACCAAAGTTCAAAGTCTTTCAGAAAAGACTCAAATATCGAAAAATATTTAAGCAGTCCTTGGTGGTTCTACTTAAATATGAACACAATATACATTGAGGAAAGACAATACAATAATCAACGTCTAAATCTGGGAGACCACTCTCCCAAGTTTACATTCGTCTGACCACCTTCAGTCACAAACAAAATTTCCTTGCAAAATTGTAACTGTTTCAGCTTTAACTGGTTCAATTGTAGCTGTTTTCGTATCATGGACCATGAGATTTGTATTCTTACACATTTAAGATACGCCTACTCTACTGATGAAACTTTAATGATGTTAACACGTTGTTTCTCTTTTCTAGTTGCTTTCATTTTGGCGATATGACCTTAAAACTGGGTTAGAATGTACGTAATACCATCTGCAAACAGACATGCAAAGAAATGCGAACAGACTCAGTTACAATGAAGAGATCCTCTGAATATAAAAGGGGGCAACACACACGCTCTTTCAACGACAATAATTTATTTGCAAATGTGAACAAAACAGTATGTAAGGAAATGCATGTAAACATAACAGTACATCAATATGGTACCTGTTTTAACCTGAAGTCACAATTCTAAAAGCAGCAGAAAGCTATGCGTTTTTGCGTAATGGAAAAGAAGGAAGATTAGGGCTTGTGCCCCCCTCCCCCAATGATGAGCTGATTCGCGAGGGAGTAAAAGTTCAGGTTAAAGAAATAAATCGGCCGAGTTCTTTCAAAGCCACCATCCTAGCGTCTGCTTTAAGCGGTTCAGGGAAAGCACGGGGTATCTAACTGTGAATGCCCACGTAGGTATTTGAACGCTGGTTCTCACGAATGTTACCTCGATGTCTTAACTACTACACCATCCCGTTTGATAAATTCCTGACTAGTGATAATCGTATGGCATGAGACAACATTAGCAGTGGAATTTTTTTCAAAATAAGCGCCAGTAAATTAGAAATTGTAGTTGTATCTTGGACATTAAATTTAAGTATATTTTTAACAGTGCACTACGGTATAAATAATACGAACTTATCTCACAGTATAAAAATGTGGGGAGATTCTGTCAACAACCACACCGAAATTAGTGAATGTATAGAAGCAAATAATAACATACATAGAAGACTTGAACCCAAGGTATTTTTGATGGCATTAAATTAATAACTTATCGCTAGCAGTCACGTTGATCAGTAGGACCTGCCAATGTGGCCGAGCGGTTCTAGGCGCTTCAGTCTGGAACCGTGCGACCGCTACGGTCGCAGGTTCGAATCCTGCCTCGGGCATGGATGTGTGTGATGTCCTTAGGTAAGTTAGGTTTAAGTAGTTCTAAGTTCTAGGGAACTGATGACCTCAGATGTTAAGTCCCATAGTGCTCAGAACCATTTGAACCATTTGATCAGTAGGTCACCCAAGAGCTCCTTCTCCACCGACCCAACCTTTCAACGTCATCCACGGATTCTCCTTTTATTTCCGACAAATTCAGAGGTTCTTCCATTGCGAGAACGGATCGGGAGGAGAAGACAAAGAACACTGCACGATAATATCCCAGAAAACAAGAAACTATCAATTTTCGCGATAGATGAATAGTATCATAGTGAACTTATTTATATGTTCACACTGACATATGTATTCTTAGTGCGCGGGGTATGTATGATTGCCATATTGATATGAAATAGCTTCAATTTATTGAAAGAAATCTAGTATATGTAGGATGTATTCAGCGCTGCGAACTATAAAGTGGATAAAAGACAGCCTCAGTCAGAAATAAATAAGAAGTTCACTTAATACTAGCATGTCTTCATAGTCAAAATTAATATTTATGGTATACTTATTACAGATTGACCATTCACAACCAAGAACATCTTCATCTAATACAGTGCACGTCCGGATATAGTGTACGCCGTGTAAGCGATGGGTTTTTGTGTACAAATGTCCTAACATTCCGGTTTTTTTTTTCCCCTTTACACATACAGCATAGCAGACTGCTTAGAGTGTACTGCGAGTCTTCTAAACGGCGAATTAGTGAGTGATTAGTGAGTGAAGTTGTCTGTAAGAGCGTCAACAAATCTTCTTGTGTGTAGAGATTAAACTATAATAATTTTGTAATGTAACCAAAGTACAATTATTTTATAATAAAGGGGATGAGCAAAAGTATGCAAACACCATGAGAAATATATGCCTGAATATAAGTGCAAAAGTTAGTAAGCCTACAGGTTCCGTTGTTGTATCTGACCACCCGCACCCGTGCAATGTCCTCAATACGTTGCAAGAGTTCTTCGTAGTCGCAACAGAGTTTTGTGCAGTTGTGAGCGCATTCATTCGAAGCTAAGCGACTTTGCAAGTGGGCAAATTGTTGGTGCTCATAGGACGGGTGCTTCCAAGGTAGCCGAGTACTTGGTAATTCGAGAGGCACCGTATCGAACACTTATACCGCATCCAGGGAAAGCGGAAAAACATCATACGTTAAGTCACAACGTGGACGATATACTGTGTTGAGTTATAGTGCTGGAAGGTTGCTGAAGAGAATTGTGAAGAAAAATAAAGAGGACGAAAGCTGCAAAAGTCACTGAATGTTGCATCCGCGAATCGTGTCACCACCAGCCCCATAAAAAACGGGGAGGAAGTCTGTAACAGGCAAGCCTGGTGCTGAAGCCATGAACGTGGGTCATGGAGCAGTGAAAGAAAGTCGTTTGGTCGGATGATACTTGTTACACACTGTCATCAACTTCTGGCAGAGTTTATGTCCCAAGAGTGAAACATGGCCTGTGTTCGGTGATGATTATCGTGGTATTCCATGGTCCCCAAAGTAAGTCGCATTAATGTCAAGGATTATATGGTGTTTTGGCTATGACGTCCATCCCATGGCACAATATTTGTTCTCCAGTGTTTACGCTTCGTTCCAGGACGACAGGGCCCCTGTTCACAAATCTCGCATCCTCCAGGACTGGTTTTGTTAGCACGAAGATGAATTGTCACATCTCCTTTGGCCACCAGTCACCACATATCAATATTATTGAGCCTTTGCGGCCTAGTTTGGAGAGAAGAGGGCATGATCGCTATCTACGTCCGTCATCGTTACCTTAACTTACCACTATTTTGCGGGAAGAATGGTATTAGACTCCCTGGAAGCTGTTTTGAATTCCAAACGCTTTCCTATGCCGTATTATGCATGTTAACGTGTTTTGTGTCTACCCCTTGTATTTTATATATTTCCTATACCTTTATGTCCAAAACAAGTTTTTAAATTTATTGAAGGACAAAGAAGACTAACTGTTGCCATAAGTCTCCAAATATATTTTTTCTGGGTGTTCGTAAACGAAGCTTTCATGTGCTGTCTGTACCGATGTGTGAACTAAACAGCAGTATTTCAGCTGTAATGACACCAAACATTGTTCATTGTCATGGGGAAGAGGGGGGGGGGGGGGATACATCGCACATCTATAAAGTTTAATATCAGTCTAATCATACGCAAGTTTGAGTATAAATTATAAAAGTTCATACATCTTCTTCAATCAGTCTGTAGAATTATTCTGCTGTCCCAGACCTAAACATAAAGTAATTTAAGAAAGTATTTCACATGGCGTTTTTTTCTTAATTCGTGAAGCATCAGTGGTGAACCTGTAACCGTTATGAGTCCAAAAAAATGGCTCTGAGCACTATGGGACTTAACAGCTGTGGTCATCAGTCCCCTAGAACTTAGAACTACTTAAACCTAAGTAACCGAAGGACATCACACACATCCATGCCCGAGGCAGGATTCGAACCTGCGACCGTAGCAGTCGCGCGGTTCCGGACTGCGCGCCTAGAACCGCTAGACCACCATGGCCGGCGTTATGAGTCCATCATTCCTTTTGACATTTCGATTATTATAGCATTGAATATAGTTTTTCTGTACCTTACGTATGGCATTTATTGCTTCTTTTTACGTCTCTTAAAACAACTGCGTCTTCCTCTAGTTATTGCACAGATTTTAGTTGAAAAAAAAAGACGTGATGCAATTTCACAACTTAACTTTGTTAATCTTTTAGGAACCAGCTTTCCTTTAACTGCGTTTAGTTTTCATAAGAGCTTCACTTTAGTTTTGTAAAGCTTTTTTCTCCGAGTAACTCCACACAATCCTATTTCAGTAGTAGGAGTCTGTAATTCAGTGTTACATTCTTGTAAGTTCATTTCTTTCTCGCGTGTTCTGTGGGCGTTGCTCGTGGAGACAAACTTTCTTAACCCTTTAATTGACACTATGCCCCTCGAGGGACGCTGATTTCCAGTAGCCACTGTATGGACGCTAAAAATCCAAAATACTAATATCTTTGCTGTCAATCAGCCACATATTGCCCGAGGACTGTCAGCTGCCAAGTCCTGCTTGTTTTGTTCGTGTGACCGTTAACGGGTGAAGACTTTCATCCAGTCTTTGACAGTTCAGTTTTACAAAATATAGATAGGAACGTTTTCACTGATGTCCATAAAAATAAAGTATATTTTAGGCGCTGGAAGGACGTAATTGCTTACGAGCAACGCCCTATAGTTTTTAAATAAATATAAGTTTGGATAAATATTTCATTAGATTAAAAAAACATAATACAGTCGAAAAAACTCCACAAAAATATTTTATTCTTCAGACTATAAAAGCAGCGCTGGAATGAAGGGTTAATTTGCAGTACGGATAGGATGTGAAAAGCAATATAACTGATGCTGCGGAAGACAGCCACATAAAGGAATATATTGAGTTTAGTGCTGTTGTATTATTAGTTTTTTCCCACCAGACTGCTGTATGAAGGGAGCAAAAAAAAAAAGTTGTTCAATTGGCTTAGGACGCGCTCTGTCGGAGCGTTTCTTTATGGCAACAACCTCACGAAAGCGAACTTACCTGTAGATAAAGTTCCAAGTGAGCTAATTGCCAGGCGCACTAGCCCGCTTCACCTGTTAATGAGACGTGACAGTTATACCGGAAGGTTATCCTATCACGTCGTAAATAAAGACTTCCGCGGCCGCTTCACGACCAATTACGGGAAAAATTTTGACAATGGGCCGCCCCGAGTTGCGCACGCAACTGCACCTCTGCTTGGAGCAGCCTTTCCGCTAAACGCCGCTTAGGGCCGTCAACCTGTCCGCACCGACAAAGGCCATTCATTTGGGGGGCGTCTTCTGGCCGGATAAGAGCCAGGCCGGCTTCTCGTCCACGGCACAGACGATAGCTGCGTGCGCTTCCGTGAGCACGGCACTCTGTTTCCGCCAATGGAGAGCCGAGTGCGGCGACACGACAGATAAGGTGCGCTAACTCTGCAACTGAGTCACCAATGAGGAAGCGTCAGGAGACCGCAAACTGCCCAATTGTCGTTCGTTCTTGCTTCTCCCCTTGTCTGCTGTCCGGTGACCTACCGCCATGAGTACAACTGTGGCTAGCAATCTTCAGTACCGGCGTGTCGCATTGTGAGTAAAGATTTCATTTATATATATATATTGGGTTGGTGCATACGTTCGTAGCGCTTTTCCATAAGTTTAATAAACACAACAGATACACGTAACAGTGACTTTAGTCATCAATAATACGAGTATATTCCTTTTGACTATTTACAACAGCCTGCCATAGCTGGGGTAACTATCCGATTCCGCGACTGTAGAAATTACATGGTTTTGAGGCGAAGAACTCTTCGAACCCTGTTCGGAGCGCATTTTCGTCCGAAGAAGAAGTTCCTTGAAGATTTTAAGAACTTTCAGCATTGTAGCGCGTCATCAATCGTAATTATCGAAATAATTAGGAAAAATCCGTCTCGACTGCACAAACTACCTGGTGTTTACCTAGGTTTGAGCGTGGGTAACCACGCCTTCTTCAGAACAAATTTAAAACAGCTTGCCTAAATAGGCATAATCAAAGGCTAAAATCAACACCTACAGCGGTAAGACCCCAACAAATTTTTTACAGATACACAGTAAATACGTACCAAGACAATAATGTTACTTATCTCAACCCTGTCAAGATAAGGATTTTGTACGGGGAGTTGCTTCGTTATTTGGGCTCAACCATTTCTTTACTTTCCTTATGTTCGGCCGGCCGGTATGGCCGTGCGGTTCTAGACGCTTCAGTCTCGAACCGCGTAACCGCTCCGGTCACAGGTTCGAATCCTGCCTCGGGTATGTATGTGTGTGATGTCCTTAGGTTAGTTAGGTTTAAGTAGTTCTAAGTTCTAGGGGACTGATGACCATAGATGTTAAGTTCCATAGTGCTCATAGCCATTTGAACCTTATGTTCGCACAGAGACACCATTTCTCGTCACCAATAACGGTACAGGATAGGAATGGTCGGTGTTTCTCACCAGCCAGTTGGTGACCGACAAGCACAGATGCACTTACGACCACCCGCAGATTTTTGTGATTTTCGATTAGAGCGTGTGGTACCCATACGCCCGATTTTTGAATCTTCCCCATTGCATGCAAATGCCCCACAATGGAGAACTAATCACAATTCATCACATTTGTCAGTTGTTAACTGCAGTGGCGTGTGTCATCGTGGATTAATGCGTTTAAACGATCTTCATCAGAACCCGAAACTCTTCCCGAACGTTGGGAGGCACTAATGTCAAAACGATCCTCCTTAAAACGAGAAAAATGTTATATTGTCGTGCTCTGTCAAGTGGCGCTATCCCAATACACAGAACAAATATTTCTGGCCGCCTCCGCTGCTGTCATCCCTCTACTGAACTCAAACAGAAGAATATGTCGGATGTTCCGATTTCTCTGTTTCGCAATCAATTTCCTAGTGTCCACAACTCCACTAACCATCACCAAATGACAATGCGTAAACTCAAATAGCGAAAATGAACTACAAATAACAAATAACTATACATAAATAAACCCATATCAACACGCAAAACAAAAACGCTACGAACTTATGCACCAACCTAATACCATTAAGCTCACAGTACAAAAAATTAGTCATCCTTAGAGATACCATTACAAGCATAATTTAATACCTCGTAATTCCGCCCCTGGACATATTAACCGCGTGGATTCGGTTAGGAAGTGAGCCCACAAGGGTTCTGGCGGTACATCGCATCTAGGTTAAGCCACTCATTGAGGATTCGATCGCGCACCACCAGATTGCTAATGCCGTCGTTTTACCCTCTGTTCCAACATGTCCCACAGATTTTCTATGCGGTTCAAGTCAAGTGCTTTCGCAGGCCAATCGAGATGTCATAGGGTGGGGGAGTGTTCAGAAAGCCAGTTTTCTTCGATCTGTGTGAGCAATGGCCTCTTGCGGAGTTGACTGACTCCAAATGTTCACTTCATGCAGTTCCCTGTTTTGCCACTCTGTCACGTCCTTACATTTACCCATTTTTACGTACAATGACCACTTGGAACATATATGTCTTACATATGGCTACTGCCTCACGCTCATGTAGAGGCAGTGCGAGCGGCGTTGAGCACGTTACTAAATCGACTCGTGCTGTGCTCGGGGATGACTAATCTTTTTTCCGTTGAGCTTATAGAATTATATATTGCAATATGTTATTCAGTTATATACGTAATGTTCAAATTATTTACCTAAAAGGAACAAGTTACGTAATTAATTTTGATGTGAAAACGTGAGTTCGCTCTTGGGACAATATACTGTCTAATTTAAATCGCTAGTAACTATGACACTAATAACGCATAAAATATAGGTTACCCACAAATGACTGACTATGTATGTAATTGTATGTCGCGCAGCATGTATTGCCTGTGACGTCATCGTCCTAATGTAGGTGCATGAGCGAGATTGTTACGAATTAGCATATAACAAACTGCAGCAATTGTTTTGAGACGAAAATAAATTGAACATTAAACTTTGGTGACATGGTTCAAGGAAGAAGTTTAGCAAAATAGCCTTCTCCTTAACACGTCCAATATCACAGACAGGTAAGGTACACAAATGAGTTTAAGCAGGTACATGAAGCAGGTGTGACAATACAAAGTAACTTCTTTTTAACGGGTCAAGTGAAACAATAATAATTGAAGTAAAAGAAAAAAATGTGGAATGAGAAGTAATTTACAGCATGGTCTGGTTGATATTATGAGTAGTGGGTCTGCCTCCAGTTCGATGTGGCTAGCAACGGAACTGTGTCTGATCATTCAGTAATACACTTCGGCAAATGGATGTATTTTTTATTAATTTCCATTATTTCTTAGTAGTTCATCTTCCTCCGTTTGTAAATGTGACATAAGACTTCATATTGCACCTTGTAACTATAACCCAGCAGGTGCTCCGCAAAAATAGTCTCCTTTTCTAAGTTTTCAATTTCTATGATGTTCCTTCAAGAGAGTACACATTGCTCTACCAGACCGACCTATACGGAATTTACCGTAATTGAAAGAGATTTTGTATGTGCCACCCTGATCCAAAGCTGAAGTGCTGACTTTATCCCTGGGCAAAAGAACTGACCAATAGCGTTGTGTACATAAAAAAGTTGTTTTAAAGTTCCTGGATTTAAGCTTTCTGTCCACATTCAGAAAGACTTTTCCTATGCATGCAATCGTGCACCATATTTTCCTCATATTTTGTATTCAGACATGGTGTCAGTCAGTGTAAGAAATAAACTGCCCCCTGTTTTAACTGATAACAGACCAGTATTGCACTAGTTTCTGGATTTTGTATGACGGCTGGCAGTCGTTTGTTCTCTTTCAGGAAAAAAAAAAGAATTCTAGCCCAGTCGTCATACACGTCCCTCACATTTTGCCATCTTGTTTAGAGGTGCTTTGATCTTTCTTCTACCTTTTGGTCTTGACGACTGTATTTGTTTCGCAACACACTACGCCCAACTAACAGTTAATACCGGGCTGCCATTATATTGTAAAATAGCGACACCTTTTGACAATCGTGACTCACAAACACATTTTGGAATCGTGGATTTATAAGGGATAAAATATAGTAATCAGAATGCAGGTATAGGAAGCTAAGGACATAAAAGAGAAGTGTAAGCTGAGAAGGAAGTGAAACAGAGTTGTACCTTGTCCCTCACTGTTATTCAGTCGATGCAGAGAGAGAATAGTACAGGAAACCAAAGTGAAATTTAGAAGAGGAATTAAAGGTCACACAGAAAAAACCTGTAAGGTTTCCAGTGAAGCTGAAATTCTGTAGAGAAGACGAATGGCTTTAAAGACCAGTTCACCGGAAAGCGTAGCGTACTGAAAGAAGTCATAAGATGAAAATCAGTAAAAGTAATTGAGAGCAGGCGAGCGAGTATTATATTCTGGAATGAGACAGTGAAAGTGTAGACGAGTTTTGCTATTTGTGCAGCAAAATAACTGGCGCTGCTAGAAGAAAAGAGAATACAGTACATAGGTTGTCAACAACAAGAAAAATTTTCCCGAGCAAGAGCAACTTGCTGACATCTAGTATAAATTTGAGTGTTACGAAGCTTTTTTCTAAAATATTTGATTTTGGTGAAGCCTCCTACGGAAGGGAAACAGTGGGCGATAAACAGTACCGACTTCTCTTCTACCGAAAGCTACGACATAGGTTTTCTATGGAGATATTTTAAGATCGTAATCAAAGCTCATTTCCTTTAGTTCAAATAACGGTCTCTGCTATTTGTTTGTGTTAAAAGTTATTCCTGTTTTAGTCGTTGTTAACAGTGGCTGACTGTTTGATCCATACTGCCACTGACATTCTACAACCTTGTAGTACTCCACCTGTATTGGTTAGTACTCCTACGGATAAGACCAACTGATTTTTAGACATAGTTTTTTCCTTTGGCAAGTCCGTTTACACGTAACACTTCACATTTTCAGTAATTATTTTGCCGTATCATCTCCCAAAAATGCTTCCGGCCACACTGTTGAAATAAACTATTGCCAAATAATGTAACAAACAAAGGAACGTAACGTCATTACGAGGCAACACTAGGAAGAAGAAGAAGTAGAAGAAGAAGAAGAAGAAGAAGAAGAAGAGGAAGACGAGAACGCTAGTGATAGTCTCCACTCTTCGTCGATAGACGTCAGCGACTGTTTCTCAGATTAGTTAAAGAACCGTGTAAAGTTTACTCACAAAAGGGGATTTATTCTAACGCACTTCCTGTTCAAATCAACTAAAGGATTTTCTTGAGCCATCAAAATTTCGGGAAGCACTTCGTCAAACAAATCTTGTGAAGTGTTATACTGAACACTGTTATGAATCATTCTAAAGGGAAAATATCAATAAATATCCGTGTGATTCTGGATACTTCTTCTCTTTACAAAATTTTCTTAATGCTTGGTTATTAAGATTGTAAATATCGCAGTGGATCGTCGGAGGGATAAATAAGATTTGGGTAAGTGTGATGAGGCTGTTCTGTGAGACGTCTTTTGTAAAGTGGAACACTTCATTACTTTTCTGAAGCAATATCATACGGATTCAATATTTGTAATTTATAAATTGTGCAGTAGAGCGATTGTATATGCATATGGACTTCCGTGGTGTAAATCTGATTAAATGACCTGGCGCCTTAACATTACCGGTATGAATTTTGCAAAATGTATTTGTATTTTTATGATGTAACTTGAAACCCCTTTTACTTGGTTCAGGAAATATTTTGTTTCAAACGGAAATATCTTGTATCGAAAATAATTATTTTGGTTGTTGACAGCTCACGGAATTAAATTCAGTTACATAGAAACATAAGAATAATAGACAGTATCATTCATTCCAATGGAGAAGTTGACATGTTACTTGTAATTCGGACGAAGAACTAGGTCAGTTTTGTTTTATATTATGTAACTGCTCCTAGCGTTCGAGATTTAGATGCTGTCGGACTTGCGAATTACTTCTCATGATTGAAGCACCAATATAACATAGATAAATATAAAATAAAAACCTCCAAACGATCTTTGTCGAAACAGAGTGGGTGGACCCACTTTTGGAGGCAATGTATTCCCACAATACTACCGTATCGTAATGTTTGTAACATGCAGCAGTTTGTAATTTCATAGTTAAACTGAAATTTAGTTACAGCTTGGATCTGAGCTTTGAAATTGGTAGAAGTCAGACTTTCCGAAATATACGATTTATTTTGTTTGTATGTAATGTCGCTTCGGTATGGGCTCTTTATTTACAAACCTTTAACTATAGACATTGAAGAAAAATCTGGAAGCCAAGTATACCTATTGAGAAGACACGAAACGAAAGCAAAAATAATTGTACCGCCTAGAGGACCTCTAACAATACATATTAACCAACAGACAATGAATCTGCATAATGAGCTAATTACCTCCATTATGATTATTTAAATTAATATTCAAGTCTAGCACTTAGATAAGGTTACTGCTCTCGATACACAGCCAGCTGTTAACTTTACTGTGAAAGCTGTATTACAATATTTTTTGGATTGTAATTATTTGTATTTTCAAACTTGTTTGTCCTTTTTCCTTTATTTCCTCATACTTCTGTCTGTAATCAATTGTCATTGAAGATGTTCTTGAAATCGCTTGGCACCGTGAATTGTTAAGAGCAAAACATTCAGAATTGGTGTTTATCATTCACAAATAAAAGAAATGCTTAGTATCCATATGACATGGACAATATCAGACAAATGGCATTATCCTGGTTCGAGAAGATTGTAGAAGTAAAATACCAAGCCTTAAGTTACGGAGTTATATAACTCTGAATTGTTATCAAGTGATGCGGAGGAAACATGAAAAGCCTGGATTACATTTACTGAATACGCTTTCGGCCAAATGTACGGCATATTACCTACCTCGCTCACCACAACTGTGGCAATTTTCACCTTCCGTAAGTGTGGTGTGTTCACTCGTGTTCCTAGTGGGCTGTCGATAACTTGAGAACCAACACAGTATTTCTCCGCAATAGTATCCTCGAGAGCCATTACGAATATTGTGCATCCTCTTGCTAACCCCCACCTTAAATACATAAATCAGTCAAAGGTTCGCAGAGAGGCACAGAAGCAATCATTCTCGCGCATCGATCGCAAATGGAAAAAGAAGGAACGATAAAAGGAACCCTCTGCTAAGCACTTTATAATGATCTGCAAAGTGTAGATGCAGATGTAGAGTTGAAAAAAGGAAGTCTGGAAACAAACATTTAATTCGCAGTACGCCACAGCTAGTTGTACCACAACGGAATCGTGATGAATCCCCTTCCCCCTCGCGTCCCATCTTACCACCCCACCCTACCCACCCCCAATTAGAATCCCTTTTTTCTGACGGTAGGTATCTTCCAGTAATTACGACGGGAGTAACAACACTTACTCGCAAATGACAGGACCGACTAAACATTGACTGGTTCGTACAATAAATCCTTCAGTGTATTGTTCGCATCGCACTGAAATCGCCTTGCCTTACAACCTTTAGCGCGTCGTAATCTCTTATTGGAGGGTGCATACGTGTTCAAAAGGTATAACTCCGAAATCTATTCTACAATTTGCTGTATGTAATATTTTACTGATGAAGTGTGAGGTGCTCACAATACAGGGTACAGCGTTCCAATGTTGAAAATTGTAGCGTTTGTGTCAGTCTTTGTTCGTAATCACTATTTATTTTATTTTGTTACTGTTTCCATTTTGGTAGTCTTCAGATCGGTTTGTGATAACAAAGTGATATAAAGATATATTTTCTTCTCCATAAACGGCGCCGTCAGAAAATATAAAACAGTGTCAGTTGTTTGTTCTTCTGTTTCACCAAATTATTTTTCCGGTAGCATTCAGCTGAATAAAACAAATTCTTTTGACCAAAGACTGATACAAATTTAATACTGTATTGCTGTGAGGTAACAACCTGGGCCACTTCCCGGAATGGTTTGTTAGGAAGAGCAGGAACAATTCTACTATTTATTCTGCGTCGCCAATAAACTGTTAAGACTAACGATGACTGCTTATCCATTAATTCAGTGTTATATCAGATCTAAATCCACATTTACATATGTACTCTGCAAGTCATTGTACAGTGCATGACGGAAGATACATTGCACTAACATTATTTTGTCTCTAGTTCTGTTCCATATTTAGAGAGGGCATAAAATTACTGTCTCTGTGTCTTTGTACGGGCCCTAATCACTCTTATCCCGTTATAATGACCGAAACGCGAGATATACAATAGTAGCAGCACTGTGTTCTTCGAATACACATCCACAGATTTTTTTTTAATTTACGTGTTAGGGCAAGGAATGATGAAGTTCTCCGTAGAATCGACGAGGAAACGAACATATGGAAAACACTCACAAGGAGAAGAGACAGGATGATACGACATGTGTTAAGCCATCAGCGAATTACCTCCATGGTTCTAGAGGGAACTGTAGAACTTAAAAACAGTAGGGGAAGGCAGAGTTTGGAATAAATCCAACAAATAATTGAGGACGTAGCGTGTTAAGTGCTACTCCGAGACGTAAAAGTTAGTGTAGCAGAGGAATTCTTGACGGGCCGCATAAAACAAGTCGGAAGACAGATTACTAAAAAAAAATAAGAAATAAAAAAGTAAAAACAAAAAATTACCGAAAAAGGTTGCACGAGAACTACTTCGTCTTTCTATTAAAGATTCCCATCGAAGTTTCCAAGCATCTCCGTAATGCTGATTTTACGTTACGTCGCATTTCATATCGCTTCTTACTGTTGAAATTATTACCCAGATGAAGAGTGAAGGACAACTTTAAACGAAGTCATTTGTTTAAGGTTCAATGCTTCAATTCAAAAAATTTTTTGCGGATTAAAAGCAGATAAAAATTTTCTAAGAATTGTTTTCTGATAGCTACATAAAATTATTCCTGCCGTCAACAATATTTTTAACAACGAAATGTTCGCGAGTTTCTTGTCGAGAAAATTCTATTACATTGACACGCCCGCAAAATCATTCATTTGAATATTTTTGCCAACGTTGTTTTAAATGTAATTTCATGTAAGCATGTTTCTAATGACTTTTTAATGATGTTAACACACCTTGGTGTACCTAAGCGATATTTCCTGTTTTTTAATTTTAGTCTAGCTTCAGTTCATTTGTATTCAATTTCGAAGCTCTAAACCCAGGAAATCGCAACCTAAACATAAGACTTTCCTTTTCTTTGCTGTCACAGTACAACAGTAAGATTTCGCTTTTGTAAATGCTTGGAATTAACATTAAATCAAGGGTTTTGAAGCAAGAAGTCAAGCACAAGACATTATTAAGCTAATGTCGATGGCACTCAATGACATAACAGTCCCTGCGATAACTCAATACTAAGTGCATAGTCATCTAGAATGAAAAAGGAAAAACTTCATACTAACAGCTGATTGCATCAGCATGAACACTGTTTTTTTATGTGAACCTTAACATTACAATATTATATTTTTTTTGGCACTTACCAGCTCTTTCCAAGAAATAATCTTTTCTTATCCAACTAAAAGTCCAAATTCTATGATAGCAACCATCTCCCTGTTTGCTGACCAATTTCCATGCACATATAGTTACTCTGAGCGGAACCCATCTGTACACACAGGCCTATATGCTGAGTATATCCTGAACATGTAGCAATATTTAAGGATAATGTTCGGACAAATAGTGAGATATTACGTCACTTTTTTGCGCTAAAATAGGGTGTTCTCATTTCCTCGAACACCAAAAAGTGTGAGTTCTCCATGCTGGAGATTTTATGTGTGGGAAACAGTTGACGATACGAAACCACACTAAACATCACTGACTGAATTTTTCAGTAAACAAAACATCATTTCTCAATTCGCTTGAAGAAGACCAAGCTATTGAGTGCACAGATACATTAATTATCCGCTTATGAATTATGTCACTCTACATGTAATTACAGACTGCTAGATTGTGCACACAAAATTTTTTTGTGAAGTGGGAATATTTGACACAAATCTCTAAAACAAGAGACATTAATGTACAGTACTGGAATCTTTTTTCCCTGTCCGCTGGTGTTTGTTTTGTGAAAGCATAAATTCTTCTGCTACTGAAGTGAGAAGGAAGCTATTTCGTTATCGATTTGAATACTATTTCGTTGCAGCCAAAAAATTGTCTCTCATATCTCGTTATTTTAGACGGTAATAAACATTTGTGTAATACAATAACGAAATATTTTATTCACCATATGGCTTAGCATAATATATTCCGGTCCAATACTTGGTTTCGAACGTATCAATATAGAACTCAGCCCCACTAGAAAATAATTGAACAACAAAAGTCTCATGGAATAAGGGAAGAGCTGACAAATAAATGAATTTAATGTACAATACTAAAATCTACTCGTCATTATTTAGGTGGGCTATCAGATGATGAGATTAACGGCAATACTTAGGAGCAAAATTACGGAGAGAAGATTTCGGGATGAAAATTGGATTATACGCCGGGGAGCGAGTAATGATCAAAAATACGTAGCGTGTGCGATTCAAAAGTACAAAGAATAAACAGTCTTATTGTATACCTAAGGCTACAGAAGCTGTAAATTTTGTAAAAGAAGTTATTTTTCCTGCGTGAGACAGCAAAAGATTTCTTTCAACAACGAATGAACACAGAAGAAAGCTAAACCAAAGTATATAGACGATCATTTTTCTTTTAAAAAAAGGGTACAAACTATAATTACAGACGATTCTACAAATAACTTATGTAAGCACAGTAAGAGAACAAGATATTCATTTGCTGAGAACAACATTTTTACTGGAACAATGCAGTTGCTTACATAAAAACAGCTTCCAAAAGACAACAACCGAAATCGGAAACCGATTTTCGCTGCCGAATTTTCTTGTTACTGATTTTGATAACCAGCCGAATGTTGGGTTTTCGATCGTCAGTATCTTACACGAAGCTGTTCCAATTTCGCTTTTAGTCATCACTGTGACAGTTTCTCTTTTGCTGCTCGAAAAGTCCTCTGTTCAGATTAATCGACATTTTTAAAATCAACTATTTACCTGGCAACTCTAGCACGTCTCCAATCCGGCAGGGCAACCATCGATTGGGGAAGAGGCCCTGCAGCTATAATCTTAACACGATTACTTAGTATCTCGACAGTACCTTTCGTTTAACTGACGTTGATCGTTTTTCTCCGATTACATCACAAAAAAATATCTGGCATCGTACACTGGCAAGCTGTAATTATTAACGAACAAAATCCAATGACTGACGTCCCATCGACTGTTGTATTTAGAATACACATAAAACGTCATGTTAACTGGTCCTACTTCGTTAAAGATTTTCGTGTTCGACTGTACATGAGTTATTCATAGAATTTTCCGTGTTGCTAACAAATACAAAGATTGTACATCTACGACGTGTTCGGCACACTTTTTACTGTGTTTTTCTTTTGTTTGAAATACTAGTTGCAAAGATCGTACGGACAAGACATTCGACATGCTAATGTCGTATTCGTTGGTATGCGCCATTAATAAAGCCTTGTTTGGTTCATCCTGTGTGATTCCGTCATTTTCCGAACACCTGTGAAACTTCAGGGCCTCGTACTGAGGAGGGTGGCATCGGGATTGACGCACGAGCGCAAACGATGGGCAGTTTACCTCGGGGATCTCACCTAGGACCGCACATCATTCATTTTCCCCTTCCTTTAGCCGTGAGCTTGTCGACTCCTTCTGCTGTGGCTATAAAACCGCTGTTTAAGCAGTTTATTATGCCCCATTTTCCAGCCGCACACTGTGTAACAACAACGAGACGCTCATTCAATTTATGCAGATTTATACGTTATCCAGAAAATGTAACCAACATGAATTTAATTTCCGCCGACCTCTACGGAAGCCCTGTAAATCAATGTCTGCCGCTTCTACACCGGGACTGAATATCTTAACTGTTCTCCACGCAGGAGCAACACGTTCCGAAAGCCTCCGTCCATTATAGTATTATGGCGTAATTTGCGTCACCCCTTGCTAACAGAAAGGATTTTGACGTGAAATCAGATTTGCCAGTCACTTTTAGAAACAGTTTCAGCTTGCCACATTCGCTTTTAAGACATTTTTATTCTAAAAATGTTGTACCGTTGGTCTTAAAAGATATTAACCATTGCTCATTCGTTTCATGCGTTTCACGAGAAATCTCAGAAAAAAGAAAAAGAAACCATAATGATGTGGCAGTTTTTCAACTGTCGCAAAAGAACAAAACAAGCACAGGCACCTGGAGTTCACGTAAACATTATTCGAAAGGTTGCAGTAGCGTAAAGCAATAAATAAAAACGTCTCTGAAGGAATTCATAACCGAATGCGATTACGAGAAATTTTGTACAAACACATTCCTCTGTTTCTCTGAGCTATCTTCGGAAAAGATATGCGGAACACAGTCAGGATTCACCCGTGGTTTTTTAAAAACAATAAAAAACAAAAAAGAAGCTTCCAGAGGGACACACATATGCACGAAAAACATTGAGGGGCAATGGATGTTTCAGTTGCCGCATGGGGACAAAACTCACACATCCATCTGATATTTACACAAAATTTAGAAAAGATTGCACTAGCGCATAGAAATAAATAAAATCATTTCTAAACGGAAATTACAAAATTTTATGCAAAGTTATCCTACTATATTTCTAATCTGTTGTCAAGGAATAATCAAATTTTCAACTTACTCAAGAACGGCGCCCGCGGCTATTTTCTTGTTTTTTTCTTAAAGAAGCATCCACAAAAAAATGCGTATTTCATCCCGCAAATATCTCATACAGAAAACGAGAGATCTTCGCAGTAAAAGAAGAAAGTGACAGGAATCTGTCGTAATCTTTACTTAAGTAAGATTTATCAGACATTTCTAAGAACTTAGCTCGTCCTGAGTCTTTTTCATAAGAAATGAAACATTACGGTTTAAATTCTATATACCATACCAGCGCCTCTGCTCTGAACATCAGAAATCGAGCAGAAAATCACACATGTTACAAGTGAAGAAAGAAATTACTTGATAGTCATTTGAAAAGAACATTTCATTTTCAGAGAACTACAAGCTAATTTTACCTTCGATAATGAATAATGAACCATCCTAAAACACCTCGACTACCACTTATCATTTCGAACTGTAACAGGATTCCGTTAAAATAGGCGGATACATGGTACAAGATAGATGACAAAGAAATACCAGTTAAATCTGGTCAGCTGAACTCAACGGAATTCGCATACAAGCAAATACTTGTCTGTCATTATGTTTTCTTCCCATTTACTACGGTGATAGGTCAGGTACACTGAGGGTTAATCTTTCATCTGGGGAGAATAATTTAAAATATGAAAAGCGGTATCGTCTAGGAGACGTTTCTGTTTGCCGCCACAAACACAGTATGTGAAGGCAATAGTTGTATACAGTCAACGAGATCTGGACAGATCAGTAAACAAATTCAAGCAAAAAATAATATAGTGTCGTGAGATTACATATCTTTGCGCTGTCCACTCCCTGTGTTGGAAGGAAGTAAATGTTATTCGACTGTAAAAAACACAACTACGTTTCAAACAATAATGTGTAGAGCTAATAAAGACGTATAAATAGTTTACTTTCAGTCATTGATCTGTGAAGCCTTGAAATCTATAGTTGCTGCATAAATAACTTATCAGTTTAAGTAATGTCTATGCAAACGATGAAAAGCATTTCTCAGTCAGCATATGGTTTGTGATTTATTGAATGAAACGTATCTGTGGTTCGAAAACTATACATTCATTAAAAATGTTTTGCATCTCCAGTGGACGAAAGTTGTGCAGAATTATTAAATGTTAGTCAACTGACTTTTTTTACACTGTGGTGACAGTGAAGAACATTTACTGATTGATTAAGCACTATGAAATTATAGATATTTACCTTTAATTATAGGGAAAGAAGTGTAAAAATCCTAGGACATCGCGAAAACTGGAACTAAACTTTACAGCGTTATTATTATGATCATACGCGCAATGTGTGAATGGCCTTGATCAGTCATTTTTACTAATGGTAGTAATTAATAGTCTTACGAAACGATAGAGTTCTATTTTCTCTGGTGTTATTCTGTCTACCGAATTTCTTAAACATATATTATATCGATGCATGTGCTTGCAACAGTTAACGGTTCTAGAAAAGATAGCGGCGTTCGTTACTCCATGTGATTATGGAAAATCGGCCAGGTGCGAGTACGAATCGCGCACTGAGGGTTCCGAACAAACTTAATTACATATGTACAGACAGTTCATCCATTCTGGGAATCGAGCATATTTACGATTTTTGCCTGTTATCGACACTGATACTGGCGAGACAGTGGTCTCAGGGATTCCAAGACTTTGGAGAATATTTTAAGTTTGAAGTCGGACAGCAAACAAAAAAAAATTGAGTGTGATATAATTACAAATTAATAATTTCGAATTTTTCCTTTTACTTACACTATGGAAAATTTGTTCTTGCCAATTTCATGATTGTAGGTCAAAGGGAAGTATCCTGCAGGGTTTGATGGGTGAGTTTTTGAGTATAAAAATATGTGAAATAAGTGGCCGTATCTTTTGATTTAATTGACTTCGAAACCTAAAATTTTCACACCACCAAGAAACCATAGACCTTAACCCAAACTCGACGACGTCTCCTCGTTCCTGGAGGGAAAGCGTTCTGGACAGACGGACAACAAAACGAATCTACAAGGGTTCCGTTTTCACCGTTCAGGTACGGAATCCTAAGAATCGATGTAATGTGACTGACAGATACTGCTTCTTTATTCTGGTAATCCTCCAGAATTTTTGCAGTCTTTATAGCGAGAAATTTCAGGTAAGTTTATTTCTTCAGTTTGTTATTAGCAGTTGTTACTACCTGGAACAACCATCTAAAATCTCTCTCGTGTGTTCAGTGAATAGCAGTGAAGATTACTGAATCAAAGCTTACATTTAACACGAGGTGATGAAAATCTTCTATCGTATTCATTTGGGAAACAATGACAATGTCCAAGTTCACTATAAAAGATGAATATGTGCAAATACTGAATTTACGTTACTCTGGATTCTGAGTGTCCCGTATAGAATTCTATACACTATCACTTCATATTTCGACAGTGACAAGGTACTTGTTCAAGGAATAAAGTACAGTTTTTATTTAAAACGAAGTACATTACACAGTGTATTCTTCTTGTTCAGTAACAGCTATGATGTTCATTTTAAGAACAATTCATCAAACTGAGACAGACACATTTGAAATTATATAGTGTCAGCGGTTGATAATACAAGACAAATCGCGCGAATAAGAAACACATGTTGGTAAAATTAATAAACAAACAGTATCTGGATTTCTGGGTTAGTAAATCGTTGAGGTGGTGCGTCTTACAGATGTTTCGTGGATGAGCAAACAGCTTATCACAATGAGCTTTCCAGCGACTTTGCAGCAGAGTCCGACATTCGGTGGTTCGAGCTGGCCCGAAGATCCCCCTCTGCTGCCCGATAACAAAACACGAGCGGTTGCCGCACAGCTTAGCGCGCAGAAGGAAACTGTTTCAAAGTTATTTTTCCAGAGATTTTGATTGGAACTGTAACCTAGATTAACAACGTATGGAATTACAGTGCTATTTATGAAGTAGGTTTATAGCAACGCTAAATCTTGACATAACGCACTAAATTAATTTTGTTTTTGTCGTACCACGGATTTGTTTTAATACTCGGCCCATGTATAAGAACCAATTCTTTCGCATTTAGAATACTAACAATAAATTATAGCGTGTGAACATTTGCTGAATTGTAGTTCGCTACCTGGAGGTGCAGCAGAAGAATTCTCAGGAACGAAAACACGGTTTAAAACAACTCGATGTTTGGGAAGAAAAATTCAGAAGATTCGGAACAGTTGATAGAATTTCGTCTTTGACTTGGTGTGATTCATGTATTAGCGTGAAAATCAGTGAGCCGTAACAGCTCGTGTATGAGAGATCCTCAATGTGTCCGACACACGCTTCTCGCTCCATTCAGATGGCGCACGGAGGGGTGACATCTAACGGGTTTCGTTCTCTTCCTCTGTCATCCAGTTGGGGTGGGTCAATAGACGTTCTTTATTGTGGGGGGAGAAGGTTGGTGCTGACAAACAGCTGTGCTGACAGAACATGACAGGTCCGCCTGTGTCGAAACTTACATTCATGTTGTCGACGGGCGTAGCCGACTCCTTGCGCAGGTCCCCTCTCTCCTCCAGGGCTGCTGGTATCGGGGCACAAACCAACAATACGCGAGACCACACGACTGCACCGCGCGCAACAATGAATGCATGCACGGACACACGGTCGGAGACGTGATGTGTTACAAACTGACGACTCAGCCGGCGCCGTGCGGACAACCCCTCCCCCTCTCGCCCTGCCAACAACTCCCACCGATATTATTCCTCTCCGAGAACGCTGTTTTGTTTTTATTTTTTCATTTTTTCCCTCTCTACGCCCGCCATGAAACTCGGTAAGACCTCCCATTTAATAGCTCCGCCAATTATCGACATCAGAGCCATCTGGCGTGTGCTCCCTTCAGCTGTAAGCAAGATGACGGCCATTCGACGTACGTAGTTCATACTTCTGCCACAAGACTGCAGCACATGTCGGGCTGCTGTACCAGGGTACGTAGAACTCCCGCAGTTCGTCAAAGCTACATTGCCTACCTGTTCTGTGGATCGAATTCTTAATTACGACGCTGCCTGTCCCTAATTACAATAATAAACGCATATAATAATTTTTCCTAAATGAAAATTAAATTGCATGAATCGTTTACCTTAAATTTCGTACCAACAGCTTTTAACTTCAATTATTTAGAAAACTATTTTCTTAATGCAAATCGCAACAAAGTGCATTTTCTGTGCTTCTGTCAGCTAAGCAAGAAGTATGACAAAGTCTAAGGGCCAATAGAGTCGTCTGCACACTACAGTGGATTTACTTTCTAACCAGTCATTTTTTGCTTGCTCAAGAATCATTTACCACACTTTGTATCAGGTTGTTATAATTAATGTGCAGCTATGCACAGAGGTCCTCTGCGAGCTGGAATCACCTAATGGCAATGTAACTGGGTAGGTATTCTAATGCGTTAATGCGGAACCGATTTACGTTGAAAAAAAATTACATCAAATTTTAGCCAACACATGCAAATATGGCGCTGTGAATGCAAGAAAACGTATAGAAATGTTTCCGTGTGTAATGGTTTAGGAACGGGTTGTGAGCAGGAAAAGTCAAATAAATGAGAAAGACTTAGGGGTGATTTCGTTATTAACTGCTGCTTACACAATTTGTGCAATATGAGCACCGCAGACTTCGACGAAATGCTGTATCCATAAAACGATGTCTTCCGTGGTGTCACCGCCAGACACCACACCTGCTAGGTGGTAGCCTTTAAATCGGCCGCGGTCCGTTAGAATACGTCGGACCCGCTTGTCGCCACTATCAGTGATTGCAGACCGAGCGCCGCCACACGGCAGGTCTAGTCTAGAGAGACTCCCTAGTACTCGCCCCAGTTGTACAGCCGACTTTGCTAGCGATGGTTCACTGACTACATACGCTCTCATTTACAGAGACGACAGTTTAGCATAGCCTTCAGCTACGTCATTTGCTTCGACCTAGCAAGGCGCCATATTCAGTTACTATGAATGTATTCTGAAGAGATAATATTGTGAATAATGTACCGTCAAGACCGACGTTCATCATTAATGGATTAAAGTTAAGTATCAAACTAATTACGTCCGCTTTCTGAATTCTAATTCCTTGTCATGTTCCAGACCTCACGTCAGTATAGTCCTTTCCTCCTCACGCCAGCCTGCGTGAGCTAAAACGCGTGCATTTCGGCCTCCAGTCGTAACACGGTATTGGCTCTTCTGCCAACACAACATCCTCAACAATTGTTCACAGCAGTTCCGGTGGAATCTGAACATCGTGTTCCTGTATTCTGGTAGAGACGGAACGTGTCCCTTCTAAACGTGCTCTTTTATATATCCCCAGAGCCAAAGATCACGTGAATTCATGTGATCTTGCAGCCCACGCATCTGGAGATAAAATGTTCGTCAAAAGTTGCATTAAGCAGATCTTTCACTGACCGAGCGACGTGAGGCGTTGCTCCACCTTACATGAAAACATTAGTTTCCACACAGCTGCGTCTTTCAGAGCAGGAATCACGTATTGTACAAGGAGGTCTCGACAACGTTCAGACGTGGTACACCTGACAGGACCTTTGGGTGTATTCTCTTCAAAGAAGAGAAGACTGAGAATAAAAGTGCTTGTGAATCCACATCACAAAGTCACATACGGCGAGTGCAATGTCTCTTCGTGCACAACACGCGGTTTAACATGACCCCACATTCGGCAATTCTGTGTATTCACTGCAACCTGTGTCCGCCTGTCTTGCGGTAGTGTTCTCGCTTCCCGCGCACGGAGTCCCGGATTCGATTCCCGGCGGGGCCAGGGATTCTCTCTGACTCGAGATGACTGGGTGTTGTGTGTCTTTCATCATCATTTCATCCTCATTCACTCGCAAATCGCCGTAGTGGCGTTTAAGAACTTGTGGAGCGGCGGCCGAAACGCCTCGTGAGGATTCTCCCGCCCACCATTGACAGACGCTCATTATTATTATTATTATTATTATTATTATTACTGCAACCTGTTGTGCAAAATGTGCCTCGTCGTTCCATAGAATATTGCCCGGTCGCATATCATCAACTGTGATCCATGTCAGAGCAAATTCAGAACGTTGCTGCGGACGAAGTTTCAGGTGCTGCACCATCTGGATCTTTTGTTGGGTACCAGTGTAAAATAAACAGCTAAACTTTCCGTGATGATAATGCACGAGCACTAGCACTACCCAGAGTATATGCTGCAGGGTCACTTAGAACTATAGCAACCTCTTCAATAATTCCCTCTTCCAGGTGCCTCACCAAGCTCGCCCGTATTTTCGAATTTCATTATCATCTTCTTTAAGTCATTTAATAACATGGGGTTTCTCCTCAGACCTTTCAGTCAGTGATACTGTATAAGTGCAGCGCTGTAGATGCTGCCGTTCACAAGCAGCGTATATTCTCTTCTCTCGATAGCCACACTGTTCACTCACGTTAAAGCTTGTCAAACGACAGTGTGGATGTCATAGCGTCATAAAAACAGTGTACAGCGCCAGTTGAGCACCTGGTGGCCACAGCTGGTACTATTTTCTGTTTGTTTCAGCATAAATCAGTTCCGCCTTAGCACATTTACCAAATTTTGCTGCCATACAGTAATTACAGCTCACAATGAACATCGCTTAGCAGATGCACTTTAATTATAAGCACCCGGTAGTTGAAGATTCAGCAGTTGTTCGGAAACTGGTGTCAGAAACCAACTACTACTATTTTCCCCTCAGTTTCACTAACGCCATCCGTTACTCTCATAGGACATCTGTTCTGACTTTGTGGAGCAGCATTCGACTTAAGGATATGTTATATCTATTGCGGTAGTCCAAAGCTTTGATTTAACAACTTTTAGCACTGTACTCGAAACTGGAATTAAAGCTGAAATCTGAATAGTACAGAAGATAAATATAATAATACACAGTCCAACGGCGGTTTATTCTTTTAAAAATTAAAATTGTTGCTCGACTGTGGCTTAACACCATAGAAAACTTGTCACAAGATTGTTACAGAGTGCCTTTATTATTGAAGCATGTCATGTAAATGGTCTGGTTTGATTGTGTAACTACCTCGAAATCGACATCCTGATGTTTAAAACCGTAACTAATTAGTCATCTGCGGTACACCAGAGATATTTTGGTTCAAATGGTTCTGAGCACTATGGGACTTACCATCTGAGGTCATCAGTCCCCTAGAACTTAGAACTACTTAAGCCTAGCTAACCTAAGGACATCACACACATCCATGCCCGAGTCAGGATTCGAACCTGCGAACGTAGCGGTCGCGCGGTTCCAGACTGAAGCGCCTAGAACCGCTCGACCGCTCCGGAGAGATTTTTCTCTGAAGTCAAACTGCGTGGCACGAATCGAGAGCTGGCCGGTGTGGCCGTGCGGTTCTAGGCGCTTTAGTCTGGAACAGCGTGACCGCTACGGTCGCAGGTTCGAATCCTGCCTCGGGCATGGATGTGTGTGATGTCTTTAGGTTAGTTAGGTTTAAGTAGCTCTACGTTCTAGGGGACTGATGACCACAGAAGTTAAGTCCCATAGTGCTCAGAGCCATTTGAACCATTTTGAAGGAATCGAGATTGCTACGTTGTCATTCCTCTTTGTACCTTAACTGCCCAAACTCATGTGCAGTAGGACAACAACGCTGTCGATTTTTCTCACCAGTGATACCGAGATTTCCTGCTGGAGCGCGTGTGCCACAAAATACACAATGAAATACTATTGTATTCAGTTATATTCATAAGTAAACATTTTTAAGTGGCACAGCAATGGTACTGTTCGCTCCGCAGACTATATACTACCCAGTGTTCAAATGGTTCAAATGCCTCTGAGCACTATGGGACATCAGCGGATCTAACTGTCACCATACAGTACTTTTTTATGTAAAGGGTGATTCAGCTGGCCCTACTGACGTTATTTTGTGCATCCCGCAATGTTATATGTGGCCTTCAAAAACAAGCGCGAGATTTTCATATTCTCTCGCCTGCTAAGCGCAAACTGTTAGTCCTACAGGAAATCGATCAGGACACATTCGTAGGAAAGTTGATGTAATTAAATTTTGTACTGGGATACGCTTTCGCCGAAGTCCACGGTTTTCGAGTTATTCAAGAAAAAAGTACAAAAGTAACCTTCAAACGCACCTTCACTCTCACACTCAGTCCCCATAGGCCGGGATTTCTAGTATGTTGTTTATGGCGCTCCCTATTACCTCTGTACAAAAATTTGCAACTGCTTCTTATTGCGCCACCGGCTTAGTCGAGCACTTACAAATTGTAAAATGACGTTTGTGTAAACTGAACCTAACAGTTTTGTGAATTTTAACAGCATGAAATAAACAATTACGTCGATGTGTTCGTCAGGCCTTCTGTCTACGAAACTACAGGGCTTGTAAGGGTTGAGTTTGGATCGAATTGTCTACGTAATTAGTATTAGCATCAGATACACAAAAGTCATTTTTCTTTCATTACTCTCACGGACACGTTTAAAGCAATAAAGTTAATGAAGTAGCCGACTATGAAGGTGAGGTAATAACTCAATCAACAGAGACCAAAAAAAATCGAATATCGGGAATAGTTAGTGGAGTCGCAAATTTTTGTACTGTGTTAGAAGGGACTGCCACGTACAACATACTAGAAATCCCGACGCGGGATGAGTGTGGGGAGTGGAGATGCGTTTGAAGGTCATTTTTGTATGTTTTTCTCGAACAAAAGCTTGGTCTTCAACAAAAATATATCCCAGTACTAAGTTTAAGTAGATTAAATTTCCTACGAAATAGTCCTGTTCATTTTTCCGAATGACTAAACAGTTTGCGTGTAGCGAGCGAGAAAATATGGAATCCTCGCTCGTGGTTTTTGATGGCCACATATAACTTTACAGGTTGCATAAAACCACGTCGTTTGGAGCAGCTGAATCACGCTGTATATGCAAACCGATTGCGTTAATCGTTTATACTGGCTCGAGTGTTGCGCTAGTTCAGTAGAAAAAAGTTTTCAGCTTAGTATTCCACAGATTTTGAGAATAATGTGATAATGGTTAAATAAATATCCTTGGAAAACTTGCAAACAAAACAAATCTCCACGTCCAAAACGGAGTACAAAAACAACATTTTGTATGTACCCAAATCACAAAAATCTGATTCAGAAACAATCAATCTAGTTCAATATTTTCAGTACCCTGAAAAATACTTTAAGCAAATGGATTAACTCAAGATGCAAATGACGTTGTAAGCGGAAAACTTAACATGGATATCAAGTACTCAAGGTATTCTGCAATATTAAAATTAATGTCAGTGAATACAAAAACTGGAAACTACAATGATGTTATGAAGTGAAATACATATGCAATTGAATACAAGGTAGGGGAAACAGAACAAATCGAGAAAAATACTTCGAAAACTTCTAGAGTCGAAAACAGATGCTATATGTTTCTCGAGCACGTAATAAAGGAGATTCCAGATTAATAACATAAATGTATGAATATCTGAACATAAGAAACAAAGCGGTCGGTGGAACTGAAACATCGTTCTCTACGCCGAAATCTCAGTGAACTAGAAGTGGGACAGAGTGGTTCAGTGTCAGACATAGAATAACTTGATTGTAACCAGGGAATTGGAATTATTTTTAATTTGTATTCAGAACAATATCTCCCATATAACCATACGATGACATAGTGATTATTATACGTATCTGCCAGTGTGCGCGACGAAGTAAACAGACTTTGAAGGCATTTCACCTCGTCAAGACATTCTGTAGCCATCCACCCGAAGGATCGTCGATTGAGAGTGGTTATTATAATACGGTGAAAGCTTGTGTGAATATGGGAACGAAGAAAAGAAGGTAACCAGATATTTGTGCCCACACTTCAGTGAGAGTGACACATTAGGCAGATTTACGGTTTGGGATAGAAATGCGGTTACTGGCACGTTCAACCACACTCCCAACAAGAGTTCCTATTAACTTTGATTAGATGCAGATGGCTAGGAAATTAACGGCAGCTGACATTCATCCATACAGCAATTGTGATAACGTATAGTATGTACATTTTATGCTACTTTAATATTTTAACACCTAACGAGATGAAACTAAGCTGGTGACCTTCACCAACAAGATCTTGCTGAAAACTCAAGGACATTCTAGTCTCACGTATAAAATCGGTAAACGGGTCGAAGGCTTCCATCCAGTCACTCACTGATCAGTCTAGCCTGGCAACGGAACACAGCCAAACGAAAGCTGAAATTTTAATTTAGCATTTGAGAAATCTTTCCCGCAGGAGGGTCGTACAGATTCCCGTATGGAGCACATAGTGATAGACATCCCTGGGGTTGTGAAGCAGCTGAATGGGTTGAAAATAAATAAATCGCCAGGTCCTGATGGGATTCCAATTCGGTTTTACAGAGAGTGCTCTACTCCATTGGATCCTTACTTAGCTTGCATTTATCGCGAATCTCTTGCACAACGTAAAGACCCGAGCGACTAGAAAAAAGCGCAGGTGACGCCTGTATATAAGAAGGGTAGAGGGACGGATCCTCAAAATTACAGACCAATATCCTTAACATCGGTTTGTTGCAGGATTCTCGAACATATTCTCAGTTCGAATATAATGAATTTCCTTGAGACAGAGAATTTGCTGTCCATGCATCAGCACGGCTTTAGAAAGCATCGCTCCTGCGAAACGCAACTCGCCATTTTTTCACATGATATCTTGCGAACCATGGATGAAGGGTATCAGACGGATGCCACATTCCTTGACTTGCGGAAAGCGTTTGACTCGGCGCCCCACTGCAGAATCCTAACTAAGGAACGAGTATATGGGATAGGTTCCGAAATATGTGAGTGGGTCGAAGACTTCTTAAGTAATAGAACCCAGTACGTTGTCCTCGATGGTGAGTGTTCATCGGAGGTGAGGGTATCATCTGGAGTACCCCAGGGAAGTGTCGTAGGTCCGCTGCTGTTTTCTGTCTACATAAATGATCTTTTAGATAGGGTGGATAGCAATTTGCGGCTGTTTGCTTATGATGATTTAGTGTACGGGAAGGTGTCGTCATTGAGTGACTGTAGGAGGATACAAGATAACTTGGACAGGATTTGTGATTGGTCTAAAGAATGGCAGCTAACTCTAAATATAGATAAATGTAAATTAATACAAATGAATAGGAAAAAGACTCCTGTAATGTTTGAAAACTCCATTAGCAGTGTAGCGCTTGACACAGTCACGTCGATTAAATATTTGGGCGTAACATTGCAGAGCGATATGAAGTGGGAGAAGCATGTAATGGCAGTTGTGGGGAAGCCGGATAGTCGTCTTCGGTTCATTGGTAGAATTTTGGGAAGATGTGGTCCACCTGTAAAGGAGACCGCTTATAAAACACTAATACAGTTATGTACTGCTCGAGTGTTTGGGATCCCTATCAGGCCGTATTGAGGGAGGACATAGAAGCAATTCAGAGGCGGGCTGCTAGATTTGTTGCTGGTAGGTTTGATCATCACGCGAGTATTACGGAAATGCTTCAGGATCTCGGGTGGGAGTCTCTGGAGGAAAGGAGGCGTTCTTTTCGTGAATCACTACTGAGGAAATTTAGAGAACCAGCATTTGAGAGTGACTGCAGTACAATTTTACTGCCGCCAACTTATATTTCGCGGAAAGACCACAAAGATAAGATAAGAGAGATTAGGGCTCGTACAGAGGCATATAGGCAGTCATTTTTCCTTCGTTCTGTTTGGCAGTGCAACGGGGAGAAAAGATGCTAGTTGTGGTACGAGTGTAAGTAGGCTGTTTAGGTTTTCATATTGGTAACGCCACATAGCGCCCTGTATGAAAAATCACTGGCTGTGCTGTGTGCAGGCAGTGGCTGGTTGGCATTGTTGTAATACTCGCCATTGTAGTGTTGGACAGCTGGATGTTAACAGCGCGTAGCGTTGCGCAGTTGGAGGTGAGCCGCCAGCAGTGGTGGATGTGGGGAGAGAGATGGCGGAGTTTTGAAATTTGTAAGAATAGATGTAATGAACTGATAAATATATTATGACTACTAAGGTAAATACATTGTTTGTTCTCTATTAAAATCTTTCATTTGCTACCTATACCTATCAGTAGTTAGTGCCTTCCGTAGTTTGAATCTTTTATTTAGCTGGCAGTAGTGGCGCTCGCTGTATTGCAATAGTTCGAGTACCGAAGATTTTTGCGAGGTAAGTGATTTTTGAAAGGTATAGGTTAATGTTAGTCAGGGCCATTCTTTTGTAGGGATTATTGAAAGTCAGACTGCGTTGCGCTAAAAATATTCTGTGTCAGTTTAAGCACAGTTATGTATAATTGTTCTAAGGGGACGTTTCATATGTCGACCCTTAGCCGAGGATACCTCACTGGAATCTTCCGATTTTTTCTTGTAGTTTGTGTAATTAGTGTATCTTTTGTTTATTGCTAGCGCGTAATCATAGAGAGAATTTCCTTTGTAGTTGCAGTCTTTCATTGTTGTACAGTAAAACAGTTGTGGCATGCATGTAGTTTTGCACGAAGTATTTCGCAGCTGCGCTTGCAATTAACTAGATATTATTTTCAGTGCTATGTTAATGTGTTATCTTATTTTTGCATCGTGTGAAATATTGTGACAATAATGGCGTGTGACAAACGTAACACTAGGCTCCAAAGTAAACTGAGAAATAATAGTGACGACGAGCGTAGCTTACCAGTACCATTGCGTAATGAATTAACAGACATTCTAAGTAGTAATTTGGTAACTATGCATAGGGAAATGGAGCGGGCGTCAAATAATGGTGTAGACAATGAAACAGGTAGTGAACAGGGAAGCATTATCGATCGATCGGTCGGCAACAGCTCGCCTCAGGAATCGGGAATGACAGGACACAATCTTGCAAACACTGCAGATTCAGGTTTTGGGTCCTCACCGTTTTCTAAAATAAGTCAAGACACATTTTCTTCTTGTCAAAATGTGAATGTTGCCGGTGCAACTTTACTGCCGAAAAGCACTGAGGAACATGTTTCAGACACCAGTGCACTGTTATTACAGTTAATGCAACAAATGGGACAAAGGCTTCAAAAGTTAGACACAACGCTTGAACAAAATCAGAAACAAATGGGACAAAATCTTCAAAAGTTAGACACAATGGAACAAAATCTTCAAAAGTTAGACACAATGGAACAAAATCTTCAAAAGTTAGACACAATGGAACAAAATCTGAGACAAACACAGCAAAAGTTAGACTCAGTGGATCATATGCTTGAACAAACACGTGAAGATTTAACTACTGAATTACATAAAATCGAATCGAAATGTCAAAAAGTCTGTAATGACGTAAAAACACAAATTTGTGAGCATTTGCAACCTACTTTTTCGCGGCATGAAAATGCATTACAGAATCACGAAGCAGCCATAAAAGAACTGCAAACTATTGTTCATGAAAATCATGAGACCTTGCAAGCTAAAATTGACTCAGTTGCATCTACCGATTCGGTTACACAAACTCAGGAAAACTTAAAGGACACAGTAGATACGATTTCAACACAAATGGACACTCTGAAATTTGGTTCGGTTCAGCAAACACACTGAGGAAATAAGTACACTATCAGAGAAAGTAGCCGAACTTTTGGATCAGTTCACTAACTTTTCTGCAAAGGTAGATGGTGATCTGAATGACACAAGACAAACAAAATCTGATGATGATCTGAATGACACAGAAGAGTGCGAACAAATTAAGAAATTCAAACAAAATCAGAATCAAATTAATACGCAACACAAAAGAGAAATCCAGGAAGTACAAGATCAGTTGGCATAAGTAATGCAAGAATTACATATTTCAGAGGACACTCGCGCTCCAACACGGGAAGAGGGACTTAGCAATACGGAAAAGCCACAAAATAATAACACAGGACACTTCGGAAATTATGAAAGAAATTGGCAAGGTGCACCGAATTTTGAGTTGGAACCACCGACACGACGTAACAACGACCGATATGCTACTCGCCGACACGAAAATTTTGACTGTAAGCTGTTCATTACTACACGTAAATTCAAAACATTTAAGAATTCTGGCAACGACATTCATCCACAAGCGTGGCTCCATCAATTCTCTCATTGTTTTCCTCCCAACTGGTCATTACAGCACAGATTAGAATTTATGTGCTGCTACTTGGGGAATGAACCAGCTGTAAAAATGCGATCGGTCATTCACGATTGTCACAGTGAAGGAGAATTTTATCATGTCTTCCTCTCAGCATATTGGTCTCAAGCTACACAAGACCGAGTAAAACATGAAACATTTCGAACAATCTGAATTTTCCAGTCTTGTCGAGTATTTCGAAGATATGTTACATAAGAATCAGTATCTTTCAAACCCATACAGCCCCTCAGAACTCATCCGCATTTCCTTAATCAAATTACCTGAACATTTACGACAGATTATTTTAGCAGCACGATGCAAAGACGACATTGAAGCTTTTCAGAACTGGAAATTGATACTGACAATCGCAGAAAGCGAAAACAGGAGCACAGCAATTACAGGTCACACCTGTCACAATTCCGCGATGACAGAAATAATACACGACAAGGCTATTCGTACAACGTAAATCGTGACCAAAACAGACACCACCCGTATGACAACCGTTGGCAGAGTAGTAATAATTACAGGGAAAGATCACCTCTCCGCGGTAATGACTGTCACAGAGACAATCAGAGAAACAGACAATATGGAAACCAAAATAATTATTATCAAAGGAGAGAGAATAACTTAAGACGCAACGGTCCAGATCGCAGTTACGATTCAGGGTGAAATTCTCCACCACGTGACCGACAAGAAAGAAAGTATGGAATCTACCGACATGACGACAGACGATATGATCGTAACGACAGACCTGAATTGGAGCAGAACTGGCGGGATTCAAACAGAGCAGGGCCCTCTCGACAAGGTGAATTTGTAGAAGTTACTTTTCCAAATCCGGATAACGACGCGCGCCAACAAAGAGACAGACAATGACTCGCACCGCAGGCAGCCACGTGCGCCGGCTGGCTCAGAGAAAAATAACGTAGACGGTAACCTTCAGAAAAATTTTAGCATTCCTTACCGACGTATACCACATGACAATTGCGTTGAAGTTGAAACTCTGCGTACTGGGAAGAGTAAAGGATTGCACCGCATTTCACATGTAAAACCATTTATTGAGAGATAATCTGTTTTTTTTTTTAACTTTGTCATTACCATATAACTTTTCAGTTTACATTACTAGTATGCTTTGTCAGACTTAGAAACTGTTAATATGCAACAATGTTTTGAAGTTAACTATCCAGTCTAGAACCTAGAGAACATTTTAAACAGAAATTACGAATGCATTGTTATAGTGAACAGACGACACAGTGTTGTATTTGTACATTCTTGCTTGTTATTTGCGCGATTACGTAACGATTATCAGGCTTACATACTTAGAACATATACTGGTACTGCTAACGAGATTTTAATGCAACATTTTGGTTTACTTCAAAAGATATTCCTTATTTCAAGTAGTTTTTGTGACATTAAAGATGACTTAGTATTTGGTTTATTTGACAGCTACACGATTTTATCACGACGCTACTAATGTGTGACAATTTACATTGTTGCTTTTGCGGTGTATCTGTTTTATATCTGAACAGTTTTTCTGAATTCTTCTGGAAAGTCAAACATGTTTTAGTAGTAACTTTTGTGGTATAGCTACAAGGAGACAGCCTTTTCCGTAGCACAACAATATGTTACAGCACACTACTTTCCTCATCACGGCAATAAGCGCAATAACTATGATATCTATACGCAAAGCATTTCACTTTTGTTTATCATGAGGTAAGTACATTGACTTCTGCTGAACTTAGCTGTCAGAGGACGATAACTACGACACTTCCACAGAGATTATCTTACAACAAGACGCACAGTTTAGCGCTACAGTACACGTATTTGAGTGATTAATTTTGTACTTAAAACATTTTTTTAAAGATATTTGAAGTACAATGATACAAAGGTTTTCCGTGATACATTTCATTCCATTGCTGTAACCTGTAACACCTGAGGGTATAATTACATTAATCCTCAGGGGGGTACGCGCTTGCTTTGTGTATCATGTGTTTGGCAAGCACAAGGACCCCTAGCTAATATGGTATTTGCTTATACAACTTTACACATCGGTACCATATTTCTCTGACACATAAATTACACAGCTATCTGATCATTTAACTGAGAGACACAAACATTTATTGTACTACATCAGTGACAGATGTTTACGTAATTACACCGTTGGATAACTTCTAACTTATAAAATTGTATTTTGTCTGTACTTTGTGAAATGTTCATATTTTTTCGGAACCATTGTGATACTATGAGAGCTTTGAATGATGTGTTTGGTATGGGATCATGATTGTTAAAGTACGTTTGAGGTAGATGACTCTTTTGACATGAGCAGAGAATTTTTTTTAGGCTTTGAAATTATTGCAGATAGCTATGACGTTTTTGAGATTTGACTGAGGTGTTATGATGTTATTATTACGACGACGATGTGAATTATGCTGCTGAGGTATGTTTAAGCTGATGCTATATGAGTTATTTGATTATGCTACGTATCTGTCATGATGAAATATTGAAGAAGTGTGGACGAATAAGGTAAGGAATAATGAGTAGTGGTTAGGGACTCTGGTTTGTCAAAAAGGTTGTTGGAAACCAAGAATCGTACTTTAAGAGTTATGGAACGTGTGAACATGCGTGAATGTATTACAATGCTGTCGAAAATTTTTTGGACACTCTTATATTTATAGGATTTTATTTTCTACACGGTTGTAACGCAAATTCTCAACCTGAGAAAATATTTTTACATGAGACAGTCACTGTAGCGGAAACTGCTGTCGTAAATATTTCGGTAAGAAAGGTAGGTGACCGTGACGTAATGCGTTGCGAGCGGCCAGGTGTGCCAGCCGCCTTGAGAAAAAGTCATTAGTGTGTGCCTTTCAGAGGCACAGGTGGAAAAACAAGGAGGCCATTAACCTCGCTATTGACATTCCTTTGTAGAAAGCATCGCAAATACGACACGCCCAAACTTGAAAACATATGATTACACTGTGAAGTTCTTAATTTATGATATTTACTGAAATGAAATGATGAGAAACATTTTATATCTATTGTCTTTCTAGCTGAGACATTGCTCATTTTGTTTAATATCCAGTTTCTATCTGCACTGCAGCATTAGCTAACACAAAATTTAATAGATGTACTAATATCACTATTTTCTGTCTACAGACCCAGGAAAGAATCATTTTATGATGTACTTTCTTAGAAAAGAGAGCACAAATAGACATTTCCCTTCACAGGAATTGCAAAAATAATTTTTTTACGATCTGGTAACTTATCTGCTAGCGTATGCTCTCGTGATGCATCACTCTAGTGTTAAGATGTGACATAGGTATTAAACATTTTTACTGTAATATTTTTTATGCTTCAGCTTTCTCATGTTTAGATATAAGTTATTGCATTTGCTGCTGCTGTTTGCCAGGCATAGTGTTACTAAATTTCGCTTTGTATTACTCTGTTAAGCTAGTTTTACTACTGATTTATTTTTCTTGTTGCTGCACATTGGTTCATATCAGTTGTAATGTTGCATTGCTTGGTAATTTAGATTTACTGTAGCTTGCTTTGCCAATTGCCACTTTTTTATCATTGCTGTTTGTGTTAATTGTTTTGTGCTGCTGCATTGCCTCATCCCTTAGTTTAGCATCTGAGCTCAGTAGGTTTAAGTTAGCTTAAGAGGGGGTAGACTATATGAGAAACTGACTATGAGGAATTGGAAGAAATGCATTGAGAAGTTATAAGAAAATGGTTGGGCCAAAAAAGTAGTGTACAGTGGAGAAAAACTATTTTTGAAAGAGGATGTGAACAAAATACAGAAAGCATGCTTGGATAGGATATTTTTGGAGGAAACAAATGTTGAGATACGACGAAAGATCTACAGAATGAAGTTTTGGGTTGGACTGCAGTACCAAATGTTACACTGAAAACAAACCCTGTCCTTTCCTTTTGTGTTATCCCACTATGTGTTTGTGTACCCTTGTGTATTTGCTTTCTTTCTGTCTCTGTGTAATGTTTCATATAATTTTTTTCCTTTCTAATACTAGGTACATTCACTATGATGAGGAATACTGTTATCCTCAAATATAATTTGCATTAATAACATGTTATTTACTTCGTAAAGATGTTTACACATTATTTATTCTGTTTTGTTCTAATGCTCATGTGTGAAGTTGATGTTTCAAAAGTTATTCTGATCTGTATGTATGTACTTATGTCATAAGTTTTGTATCACTGATGTGCATTTTATTTCTATTCTTTTGTAAAGCCTGTTTTACTACAAAAGTTATCTGTACTGTTATGTTCTTTAATGATGTATTTTGTGCCTTTGTAATTGTATTTTTACGTTTAACATTTATAATTGTATAGACAGCAGTTCTTCAAATTAAGTATCATTGCACTGCACACGTCTCTGTTGGTCATAGTATATGGATAATATGTGAGCAGTAGGGACTGATAGTGTTTGCACGTGTGTTGATAATTCAGCAAGGGACTGGTTAACAGTATTGCTGGTCCCTAGGACAATTCCAAAAACTTTGTGCATGCACAAGTGGTGGTTGATGGACTTGCTATATTCTCCGTAAGACTCTTCGATGGTGATTGTGCACCTGCACAGTCGCAACAGATGGCTGCTGGCTATCTGTACAAGGACTGAAGTGGGTCTACACCTTTGATGACTCACCAATAGCATTATTTCTACAAGGACTGCAGTGGGTCTGCACCTCTGGTGGCCCACCAATACCATAATCTCTACCAGGACTACAATGGGTCTACTCTGTGTTGACCTACCTACCAATATTCTTCTGTATGAAAAATCACTGGCTGTGCTGTGTGCAGTCAGTGGCTGGTTGGCATTGTTGTAATACTCGCCATTGTAGTGTTGGGCAGCTGGATGTTTGTAAGAATGGATGTCATGAACTGATATATATATTATGACTATTAAGGTAAATACATTGTTTGTTCTCTATTAAAATCTTTCATTTGCTACCTATACCTATCAGTAGTTAGCGCCTTCCGTAGTTTGAATCTTTTATTTAGCTGGCAGTAGTGGCGCTCGCTGTATTGCAATAGTTCGAGTACCGAAGATTTTTGCGAGGTAAGTGATTTGTGAAAGGTATAGGTTAATGTTAGTCAGGGCCATTCTTTTGTAGGGATTATTGAAAGTCAGACTGCGTTGCGCTAAAAATATTCTGTGTCAGTTTAAGCACAGTTATGTATAATTGTTCTAAGGGGACGTTTCACGAGATACCCTACGCCACACACCGTATGGTGGATTGCGGAGTATGTATGTAGATGTAGAACAAACAAATTCGTTAGTATAATTGTGCAAGAAGGTGACGAGTGTCCACCAATTAACACTTCCTTTGCTGGCGGTGGTGGAATTAAGACGGTAAGCGCCCTCTGTTATGCACTTCACTATGATTTATAGACGTTAACGTAGATCGCGTGTTCGTGATGGTGGTAGGAACGTGAGCGGCGGCTTGGGTCGCCTTCCGATGTTCTCTGATAGATACAAATATTAGCCGCTCATCGACACTTGGACGTCCAGGAACTCTGACGGCGAAGATGGCGGGTTCAGCTGCATTCCACGAATCTAGTCGCGCTCCGCGAATGTGGGGTTTTTAGCGCCCTATGTGAATGGCCGGCATCTTCATAATAAATTACAAGCAGTCGCTTGCGAGTGGGTGTAGTTAGCAGTAGTCTGCACGCAAATTCACCCGTAATCGACATACCTCGAAAGCACAGAACACCCAACAGCAATGAACCCTACTGTTTGATTGAATGGAGTCGACCGAGTAAGTTCATGGAATCGGAGACACATCCAGCTGAAATCTCAGTGCTAAGTGAACGCTCCAATACAGGTTAGTAGCATAAAGGGGGAGAAGGAATCGCCCGAAAAGATGAAAGAGGTAGAGAGAGAAAGAGAGAGAACGAGAGAGACTTATTTACACTAGCTAAAAAAGACCTGAAACTTAATTTTTTTTTCTGTGAACATGCAGGACCATTAGAGAACGCCATAAAAATTAACATCCAAAGAATAATATAAATTGTAGTATTTCACTCTACTTAGTTCATTTCGTAATCTTATTTCTTCAACAGTTTCTCTTTGTCCTTTTTCTGAGTGCCTTCGTCTTATCCTCCTCGCTAATCTCATGTCGTTATTCGTTTGTTAAGTTTTCTCGCAATTTGTCTATTGCTAAAAATGCTTCTCGCTCTTTATCTTTTTCATTTCTTCGCTGTTCTTTCTTTTCAGTTCACCATTGGCAAGACCCCCTCCTCTTTTTTGTTTCGACTTCCTCTTCACTATTAATGTTAACACACGTAAATTGCACTTAATAGACTATTAACTATCTTTTTAAAAAACTCATTCTCACATAATTGTATTTCGGTTTCTCTTTCAGGGCTGGAACCTGTCCCCGCTACAATAGGACAGTCAAATATTCGAGAACATTCTCGAACACCTCGAAATATTCTAGAGCATTAGCAAACATTCTGCAAAATTCTAGAACATTCTGGAACGTTCTACTACATTTGTCAGCGATCTCGAACGTCTTACAACATTCTGAAGCATTGTAGTACATTCTGTCTCGAACATTCTAGGACATTCAGGAGGATTCTGGCTACTTAGACACTCGATTCCCAGCCAACTAGGGAAAATAGACAAATCAGCTGCAGCAGAGCATGCTCTTCAGTCCGGAAGTCACAAGGTGAAGTTCGCTGAAACAAAAACATTGTCTACGGTTATGTAGAGAAGCCGTTGAACATACGGACAATTTTAATAGAACATGAAACTTAGTGACATATGGACAATAGATCTGCAGCTTTGACAAGACGACAATCCATAGTTAAGTTTTACCTTTGACAAGGAATATCTCTGCTTGTCTTTTTTGCAGTACGTATGTCACTTTCAGAAGCCCGATCCGCCAATCCGTAAGACTCAATAGAGGAACAACGCCTCTGAAGATGTCCATCGCAGTTCTGGACGAAACGTTACGAACAGAAGAGTTTAATGGACCACGGCCTTGTACCTCTAAACATCTATCAGCAGCAGTGTCATCCGGTCGTGAAAGCCTTCATTTTGTCATACTTAACGGCTGTTCTCTCTCGCCTAACGAAAATATTAAGTGCCCTAAATGTAGTTTTGCCTTTCTTTAGTAATAAACAACAGAGAACGAGTTTGCACGTTTACGGTGTGTGACAGTACTTGGGTAACCAATACTAATCTCCCATTCCCTCCCGTCCACTCTATGACCTCTCCACCCGCTACCTTCCTTGCGTCATTCGTGAGTGGTATCGAGGAAAAGCGGTTGTCGCTAAGCCTCCGCACGTGTTCGAATTTCTCTGGCTCTGTCGTCACGATTCCTAGAGAAGTGAGAGGGGGAGATTTCAACAATAAGCTTCTTCTGATGTACGAAGCCTTCCTTGTAGCGTATGCCACTAGTTGCCGCCTTTCCGTGGCGCTCGCACGCGTACTAATCGAATTCGTGACGAAATCTGTTTCTGTTCTTTGGATTTTCCCTAACTCCTCTATCAGCCCGTAATGGTAAAGGTCATAGACTGGTGGGAAATAAGAATCGGCCGAACGAGAGCTGAAGTCTTTCGTTGTAGGTCACTTTTCCTTCGGAGTCTTCCATTGAATTTCAGTCTGGAATCTGCTCTTAAACTAGAGCTACGTTTATGTGGTCGTTCAACTATAGGTCGCTCCTTACGCTCCTATATATTTAAGGGCTGTTAACTTGAGGAAATACCTCTGTTTACTCCATAGCACCTGTGCTCTGTAATTTATGTAATGGAGTATTATTTATCTTTATGTGCTACGTGAACTCTCCCTGGCATTGCTAAGTAAATGGCGCTAAATAGCTTTCTGACAGCATCATTACGTTCGCCAGCTGTTTCGAAACGTTTGCTAGCGACCTCCTGTTTGATGTATCTCCGTAGCGCATTATCGTGAAATGATACTTTAAGGTGACCGTTTTAGGTATATGTGCAATTAAACGTAGGTACTTGTGCAGTTAAACAAAGCCACGTTGATTCTATTTGTCATCCAAATACTCACTGAAACAACTACATTCTTCCTGGAAAAGAGACTGTAGAAAGAAGCATTGAATATAGTGTATACTTTGCCTGGGTTTTATTCTTTGCATGAAAGACTTTGAATTTATCTTGACAAAATCAGTAATAAGTGGATACACACCATTTCATTAAGTAACAGCTACAGTAAGGCAGAAAATACGGGGGTGAGTCAAATGAAAACCGTAAATATTTTTTAAATATTATTTATTGTGCAGAAATGGCACAAAGCTGTATCACTTTTCAACATAATCTCCCCCACGCTCAATGCAAGTCCTCCAGCGCTTACAAAGTGCAGAAATTCCTTTAGAAAAAAATTCTTTTGGTACTCTGCCCAACCACTCATGCACCGTGTGGCGAACCTCTTCAACATAACGGAACTTCTTTCCTCCCATTGCGTCTTTGAGTGATCCAAAGATATGGAAATCACTTGGGGCAAGGTCTGATGAGTGGGGTGGATGAGAAAGACACTCAAAATGCAGGTCTGTGATTGTTGCAACTGTTGTACAGGCAGTGTGGGGCCTTGCATTGTCATGTTGCAAAAGGACACCTGCTGATAGCAATCCACCTCGCTTTGATTTGATTGCAGGCCGCAGATGATTTTTTAGGAGATCTGTGTATGATGCACTGGTGACAGTGGTCCCTCTAGGCATGTAATGCTCCAAAATGACGCCTTCTTCGTCCCAAAAGAGAGTTAGCATAACCTTCCCTGCTGATGGTTCTGTTCGAAACTTCTTTGGTTTTGATGATGAGGAATGGCGTCATTCCTTGCATTCCTTGGTGGAAGTGAACCCAGGTTTCGTCCCCAGTAACGGTTCTTGCAAGGAAGCCATTACCTTCTCATTCAAAGCGCCGAAGAAGTTCTTCACAAGCATCAACACGTCGTTCTCCCATTTCAGGAGTCAGCTGCCGTGGCACCCATCTTGCAGACACTTTGTGAAATTGGAGCACATCATGCACAATGTGGTGTGCTGACCCATGACTAATCTATAAACATGCTGCAATGTCATTCAGTGTCACTCGGCGGTTTTCCTTCACTATGGCTTCAACTGCTGCAATGTTCTGTGGAGTCACAACTCGTTGCGCCTGACCTGGACGAGGAGCATCTTCCACTGAAGTCACACCATTTGCGAAATTAATACTCCATTCGTAGACTTGCTGCTGTGACAAACATGCATCACCGTACTGAACCTTCATACGCCGATGAATTTCATCAGGTTTCACACCTTTACTACGCAAAAATCGAATAACAGAAGGCTGTTCTTCCCTGGTGCAAGTCGCAAATGGGGTGGCCATCTTATACTGATACTGCGACGGTATGTGTGCATCTGCACTATGCTGCCACCTACAGGCTATTCTGCACTCTGTTTGTAGCACGCTTACCAACTTATAGGATAACGGCGCGAAATTTCGATTTGTTATGACAAATTTAATGTTTTCATTTGACTCACCCTCGTACTACGTATTCAGTGACTGATCTATGATGACAACGACTCTGAAACGAAAGAAAGAAAGGGTCATGAGGTATCGTTGGGTGGGAGACCCAGAGGGGTTGTTCAGCTACCTAATTCGCAAGAGTTTTTTTTTCCTCAGCACACAACTGTCCCTTTCAAGGTGCGTATAAAAAGGCTTCGTTAAGGGAAACTGTTGAGTATAAATAATTAAAAAGGGTGCATGTGTAGAAAAGTATCATTTTTTACTTATATAATGACGAAAGGGTGAATCCGGTGTAACCACACAGTCTACTACTCCCGAATACCACCAAGGGAACCTCCAGCCTCAACGCCCCAGAATTCTATGACCAGAATTCGCACCAGATACCTCCGAGCAGGGCATTGCTGCAACGGAGTGCGTTAGCAATCTCGGCTACGGAGACGAGTGTGATTGGCTAGTCTGGGACAGCGGGTTGTTAGTAGTTTGGTGTTTATCTCTACTTGGGCTCTCTGCTACGTGACGCTTATCGACGAGACACCCGTGTTAATAGTGGGGCGAAGGATTACTATGTTATAGAGGAAGGCAGGTTAATGTTAATGTAGATTCAAGTCTACAATTTGCTTGTCATTTGTTAATAGTCTCCTTCTTGATAGGAACTACAGTGCACAACGAGTGACAGTTTTGTCACAGATCAAGTTTGATGCTTTGTTCTAGAAGCATAATTATTGGCTTTCACTTATGCTCAGAGATCTCTCGTTTTGAACCCTACACATTAGGCAACACGAGGAAAATCTCAATTGTGAAAGGAAACTATGTCGTAGCTCTAGAAGAGATATCTCCATGAGTTGAAAGTTCGGTTGTATGTTGGTCCTTACATGTAAGACGCGATAAATGACTAAGATTTTTATACGAGAGTATGTTAATATCTACGTCACATCATGCGTATAATCAACATTTTCTAATATGTTATGCTTCCTATGTTGTACTGTTTCGATATCTGTTCTATGATAAGAAAAAGTCACAAAATATAAACCCTTACAATTGTGCAAAAACCGTAAGTTCATATAAATTCATAACAAAAAATTCCACACATATTCTTGAGGAATCGTCAGAAAACTAATGCTGACTGCCTGATTATTATTTGATCTTTTACTCCTGTGGAAGCGGTGAACTAAAACGCTCACAATACAACACAAACACTTATTCACTGAAGAACTGTAATTCTGTCATTTCTAAGAAGAACTTTCAATAACTTTCACCTGCCCACATGTAAAACCGATAACCATCGCATTAACATCACGAATTTCGGAAAAATTAGGTTACCTGTACTACTTCATATGGACAGTAATATTAGGGGTTCTGTTCTTAAAATCAGTGATTGATTTTTGCTATAAATGAGAAAAATTGTAACTATCATCTCCACTTCATACTTCATTGTTGTGGTGTCGCCATCTCGAATCGGCACTCAATGAGTAATAATGAGTGAGAGAGCGTGCTAGCTAGAAAGCCTATTTACCGACAAAGAGTGAGAGAGAGAGAGCGAGAGAGAGAGAGAGAGAGACAGGGGAAGAAGCTTGCGACGTGCTCGGCAAACTGCGAACTGACGTCAGAATGACATATCACATAATATGATAATGGCAGTCGATAAATTTGGAGACTCCATATTGTATTTCTACATCTATTTCTACATACATACTTTGCAAGCCACAATATGCTGCGTGGTGGAGAACACCTTGTATCACTCCAAGTCACTTTCTTTCCTGTTCCACTCACAAGCAGAGTGGGGGGAAAATGTGTGACTATATGCCCCCATATGAGCCCTAACTTTTCTTATCTTCGTTGTCCTTGGGTGAAATGTACGTTGGCGTTAGTAGAATCTTCCCCCAGTTAGCTTTAATAATCTGTTCTCTAAATTTTCCAAATAGTGTTCCTCGTAAAGAACAATTCCTCCCGTCCAGGGATTTCCATTTCAGCTCACGAAGTATCATCGCAACACTTGCATGTTCAAACTATGGGTGACAGATCAAGCGGCTGGTCTCTGAATTTGCCTCGATATCCTCCTTTAATCTTACTTGGTGGGGATCCAAAACACTCGAGCACTATTTAAGAATGGGTTGCGCTAGCGTTCGAGAGAAGAAGAGTTACTCCCTCACTATTCTCCATATTCAAGGCTACTCTTTAATGTTAGTTTTACATCTAAGACATCATTTCTGTGACATGACAGGCAGTTATCAGCGTGAGCAAGCACTGATGAGAGCATTTACGTTGTTAACGCGTGCGGAAACTTTATGGTACTCTCCTTTGTATAATATTTTCTGGAGTTCAGAACAAACAGGCAGTTTGATCATTTAACAGTAAATCTTGCAGTGGACGTTAGGGGTTTGGAAGCTATGTGCAGCTATAAGGGAAAGGAACATCTCGAAGCACTTACTAGGGACATGATGCTGGTCACAAGAATTTCTCACACGGGTGTGCAGACAATGCGTTTGGCTGAGAGCTGTATGGAAACTCAAAACACACTGCCTAAAGTGACTATAGGCAAAAACAAGTCGGAGCATAACGTCTTCTTCTCTCTGGGCTTGAATTTGCGAGTCAGGGATTGGTTTCTTCTCCTGAAAAGAGAAGAATATTGTTAACTTTGATTAGGGTATGCCGATGGTTAGAGCAGATAAGTTAGAGGGGAGGTATGGAGCTCGTGGAGTCTTGTGGCTGGCACAAGACCCTTGTAGGGTCGTTTGTGGAAGTGCTATTGTGAAAATTACCGAGGTTTGATGGTAAGTGAGAAGGAACTTGGTCTACCAATTCAGACTACGGTCTGGAGTGGTCTTCCGATTCAGGCTCCAGTCTGGAGAGGATACTGGTCTTGACTTTGGTTATAAGTGGTTTGCACTTATGACACTCGTCCTGAGTATGAATCCGCGCCAGCACTGGTCTTGTCTGAGAAGCCTGTGGTGAGGACTTAGCTGTACAGACATCTCAGACAACTTGCTGTGCCGAGGTCAATCTCATTCATGACAGATCTGCAGCCCTGACGTTTGATCTCCACGTGCAAAGTGCCATATAAGTGAATCAGAGTGATCCATGGTATGACTAGTGAATGGGAGTGCCAAACGCTGGAATCTGTAGACGTTTCAAGGCTGCGTTAGAGAGTTATTGCAACCCGTCTAATAGATCGCCAGCCGCGACTTTGCATATTTCGTGTCCGCAATAGCGAATTACAGGCGCCACATATCACTGCTCTGCAGATGCTTAAACTACAACTGTCACCTGAGACAGTGCTACACAACGAGAAAGGGATTAGTATTGTTTCTCTGGCTTGTTAGGGAAAGCAGAATGACAGTCTCGTTACTTGTCCTCAGCTGCACCAACATAGCATACCTTCCAGAATATGATTTTCACTCTGTAGCGGAGTGTGCGCTGATATGAAACTTCCTGGCAAATTAAAACTGTGTGCCGGACCGAGACCTTTGCCTTTCGCGGGCAAAGGAGTGAAAATCTCATTCTGGAAACATCCCCCAGGCTGTGGCTAATCCATGTCCCCGCAATATCCTTTCTTCCAGGAGTGCGAGTTCTTCAAGGTTCGCAGAAGAGCTTCTGTGAAGTTTGGAAGGTAGGAGACGAGGTACTGGCAGTAGTGAAACTGTGAGGACGGGGCGTGAGTCGTGCTTGGGTAGCTCAGATGGTAGAGCACTAGCCCGCGAAACGCAAAGGTCCCGAGTTCGAGTCTCGGTCGGCACACAGTTTTAATCTGCCAGGAAGTTTCATAGTATACCTTCTGTGGAGAATAAATCCATCAATATCTACTCAGTGCTAGATTATCTCGGACTGTGTTATCTATGTTTTGAGACAGAGTAGATAGTTCATCAGACAAAGCTTAGTCTTCGCCAACCAGTCGCCATCCTGTGGGATGTTTACGTATTCATTGAGTCTGTTGTGTTGCCAACACCATGTTTTATTTGTCATCATACTGACATGTATTGTTTATCCTACTATTTTAATCAATAAACTTGTGTCATAACTTTTATAAAAGGTCAATCCCATGTTGATATATTAATCACTCATCAAGAATTGACGAAAATAATGATGGAGCCACCGTTTCATTAATATTATTTCAGCATTCAAACTCACATAGATTCTGATAAATGTGATAACCTCTAATGCAGGCTAACAACAAGAAACACAGTCAAAGGGACAAATCAATTTAGTAAACTCATGGGCAAGGTATCAAGTGAAAGGCTCACTATTTAATGTGATTGCTGTCAGGGCATAAATTCGTGGTAGCCTGTAGCCTTTCAAAACAGACCGCAAGTCCAATGTAGTCTTGCAATTTGGCAACCATTGCCAGGACCATGAACTGATGGCATCTTCTGTGACTGTCAGATATGACTTCTGTTACAATGTTTCTGTTTTCCCCTGTTGAAATTCAACTGCTTCTCTGAGGTAAATTAGTTTCGCGTAACCATAAGAATTTCTGGCGCTAAATATATTAATGATCTGTAAACTGGCGTGGGTAGATTGTCTGAATTTTCAATCAATTGTTGTTGTGATTTCTGTGTCACTTCTTGATTGTTCCTGATTGAGAATGGCGCTATGTTAATGTGTGGAATGGTAGATTATCGGTGGCTCTCGCATTTTATCGTAGATTACGGTTGTTTTTATTTGATAAGAATTGTCAGGGACTCAGAATTAGTGGCTCACCAGAGAAAGTTTCAGGGTAGAACTGTGTGGCATTTGGACGAGGAGCAATATAAATCTCTGGGAGTAGAAACCTAAATGCTTGCTCACCAGAAGCAAGGCACGTTTGCTCCAAAGTGATGAGAATATTCGAATCTCGTCACAAATGGGTCAATGTCAGACTGGTAGCACTGATCAGGAGGAAGTTGCGGTGAATTCTCAGTCGAATGTTGTAGCTGACCTTACGGATATGTCGAACGCGGAATCTCTGATTATGATGAGGAAATTCAGTCAGACAACGAGCGAGAAGATGAAACTGCAGCAGAGCACCACGTAGAAATTGCAGGCATGCAAGACGTATTGAGAGTTGTTGATCGCAGAGCGATAGAATCGTGTTCCTCTAGTCCTGGAGGTATTAGAAGACGATGGAGGACCCCAGCTTAAAGCCCTCATGCGATTTATGCAGGAGGAAGAGAAGAAGACGAAGGAAGTGGAGAAGAAGAGACAGGAGAGAGAGAAAATAACCTGAAAAGAGATGAAGGAATTAACATCAAAGGACAGGAAGGGGATGATGGAGTTAGTCGCTAAGGAGACGAAGGAGATATGAATGGTAGCTGAAGAACTGGTTGAAAGTGTAGAGCAGATTAAGAAGGAAGTCGTGGGTGTTAAGGAAGAGGTAGAAAGCGTCAGGAAAACACGACAGAGACGCGAGAGATCACGAACGAGGCAAAACGCGATACCAGGGCAGCAACATTAGTATCCACAGGTACACGTAAGGACGTTTTTTAGCTAAAGAACAAGTAAAACAGACCAAAACTAAAAAGGTTCTTGCCACGCTCCAAAAACGGGGGAGAAAAACCGTCCATAAAACGCAAGAGGAAATTAGCGAGAAAATGAAGCGCATGTAACAGATCGAGAACAAACAGGAAGAAATATCAGAGGTTAAAGGAGAGCAGGCTCAAATCACCTCACAGCAAAACGAGATAGCAAAAGACGTTCAGGAACCACATCAGCGGGTTGTGCAATTAGAATCAGGCCTGGTATGGCAGCACTCCCACACGATCAGCGAAGGAGAGAAGAGCATGTGTTGCGACGTATCAGTGCGCAGTATGACGCTACATCACCAGCACAAGGCGAATGCCGCAGGAGAACACACCAAGCGCCATAGGGCGCACGACAGACAGCACGCCGTCAGTGACGCAAAGTATGGTACAAACCGAACCAGAATACAATTGTGCACGTCTTCGGCAAACGAAAACGTGCTAATCTGATGACACAAGAGGAGGCCTCACGCTGAATCTGGAAGTTACAATAGGCCCAAGGTATTCCTGCCTGTCGCACGAGGTGACTAAAAGCAGTCTCCCACTATTCGTCCTAATACATTACGGCCCATTTTAGGCTTTGACCTCCATTTTTCCGAATTTTTTCCGAAGTGTGGGCCATTTGGGAAAGGACGCGTTACATGGTGCACCATATATCCCTCGTGCATTACAATCTCATGCACCTATTATCGGCAGAGCACTGCCATTCCACCCATATTCCAGCTATTTTGGGCAAGGAGATCTTACCGAGTGCAGAATCTCCATCGCTTGCCTGCTGACCTCTTTTGCCCCCACAACAATACAGAATTTCCATGTACCCAGTATCCAGCACAGTAGGAGCCCAATGTGGTGGAGCTGTCATGTACCCTCTTGGTCATAGCCCTCTGACAACACAGGGATAGGACTGCTGATGAGCTGTGGACTCCCCACACATGCCAAGTAGTAGATGCCTTCTTCTTGGGCCTCAGGACTCCCAGCAACAACCATGATGCAAGGTGGCCTTTGCTGTGGCTCCGTGACACCCATGGGGAGAGCCCCTGACTGGGCTGCATGGCATCAGGGCAGATGACCTGCAATTAAGCAGACCAAGTCATTTGTTCTGGGGACTGAATGGCCCCAGCAGTCTCTAAGAAAGGGGAATTGAATACAATGCTCCGACATGTGACCCCAAGTCATTCCCCAAACTCGCTACACCATGTGACGAATGTAGAGCTACAGAAAGAAGAGAGCCATATTCGCCTTCTTGTTTAGAGTGCAGCAGAACCAATGGGGACTCCTTTCTGGCTGGCAAGCCACTTGTTTTTCTAGAACACCTGGAGGATAAGTTTGGGGAAGCGGCTGCACTGTCCAAAATGTGCAATAGGTCAGTTCTGATCCAGACAGTTTCTCCAGACTAGTCATGTGCGTTACTCACAGGTGACGAGCTGGGTGATATTTTCATTTCGGTCACGCCCCATAACAGCCTCAACACGGTCCGGGGGATTAGTTTTCATCACGACCTGTTGCAGTCCGACGACGATCTATTCGCCAATTTAGAGCATAGGGTGTTCACTTTGTCTGGCGCATCTGTAGGGGACCTAAAGTCAACAGGGTTACTATTGGTGCCTTAATCATGGCCTTTGAGAGTGATTCGTTACCAGAGAAGGTCAAGATGATGGTCTACCGATGTGTTGTCAAACCATATGTCCATCGCCCAGTGTGGTGGTTTAAGTGCTGGAAATTCAGGCACACGTCTTCCCAGTGCCATTCCAGCACCACATATGGAGACTACAGACGTCCACTAGATCTGAATACTCCATGTGCGCTTCACACACCTGTGAGAACTGCACAGAGCACCACTCCGCCTGCACGCTGGACTGCACATTACTCCGAAAGGAGAGGAAAATTATGGGTAGAAGACGCTGGACAGGAAGACTTACAGAAGGCTAAACTCAAATATGAAAAGTTGCATCCCGTTCGATTGCTATCTTTTTATGCTACCACCACTATGATGTCACCCTCCTTAGCGACGACAGTCTCCTCTTCTAAACTTTCTACAATGGCCCCACAGGGCTTCCCTTATCCACCCCCCCCCCTCCCTCCTGTCGGTTGGGGGTACATCTTCTTCTATTGCTTCCAAAGCTTCTCCTTTGGGAACACCAACTCCTCATTGGTCTTTTCCCCCCAGCCAGAAAAGCGACAGCATCTTCCAGCTCCTCTCACACGGAAGGGGTCCCTCCATACTCTCCCTTCCAAGGTCTCCACAAGTGAAAAAGAGGGCACCAGTCTGTGGCTGAAGGAGCCACTTCTGGTAGAAGTGCTTTACAGTTTTCATCTGTAGCTGAAACTGCTTCTGAAAAGCCCTCATGGCAACCTCCTAAAGAGCAGCGAGAGGGAAAACAGTCCAACAAGAAGACTGTTAAGAAATGAGAGACTCTGGTGGCACCCACACCATCATTTCCACGTGTGAAGATGAAGTGGCGATTCTAGCATCCCCCAAGGACAAAGATCTCGCCGATGCCTCAGACACAATGGTATTGGACACCAGCACTCAACCAGTGGCAGCTGGTAACCCTGTGGCTTAAAGTGTCTCCTTTGTCCCTTTTGCCTTCCCCAGGGAGAGAAAGTGTGATCCTCCAGTGCAACTGCAGCGGTTTTTTTCCTCATCTGGCTGAGTTATGACAACTTTTAAGCATTACACCTGCTTTCTGCGTTGCCCTTCAGGAAACTTGGTTTCTTGTAATGTGGACTCCTGGCCTTCAAGGTATGGGAAGGGGGGTATTACAAAAATTCTACTGAATGTAACAGGTAGTCAGGTGGAATCGTATCTACGTTCTTAATATAGCACACCTGTGCCCCTTCAAACACCTTTAGAATTTGTGGCTGTCAGAATGAGGACATTGCAGAAAATCACCAGCTGCAACATCTACCTTCCCCCAGACGGTGAAGTACCACCACCTGTATTAGCCACATTCATTTTTCAATTCGCCCACTTTTCTACTTTTGGGTGATTTTAATACCTATAACCCTTTGTGAGTTGGAATCAAGATTACTGGCTGTGGTAAAGAAGTCAAGGATCTACTAACTCTACTCAACCTTTTCCTCCTAAAAACAGGTGCCCTCACCCATTTTAGTGTGGCACATGACACATAGTCATCCATTGATCTCTCGGTTTGCTGGTTGGCCTTCTCCTGTCTATCCACTGGAAAGCTCATAAAGACTTGTGTGGTAGTGACCACTTTCCTCTCTCCCTGTGCCTCGCTTGCTTAGGTGGGCTCTCACCAAGGCTGGCTGGGAAGCTTTCACCTCCACTACCACTGTTGAATCTCCATTGCATGGCAACATTGATGAGGTGATCTAGACCATCACTACTACCATTGTTGGAGCAGCTCAATCGGCAACCCCTTGTTCTTCAGGTTGCCTCTGGCAGAAGTCAGTGCCTTGGTGGTCGCCGGAAATCGCTGAAGTCTTTAGAGACTGTAGTTGGGCCCTCCAACATCATAAGCACCACCCATCACTGGAGCACCTCACTGCCTTCAAACAGCTCCATGACTAGGTCCATCAACTCATCAAATGACGGAAGCAGGAGTGTTGGGAACGATATGTCTCCACCATTGGAACACAAACATTTGCTTCCCAGTTTTGGACCAAGTTCAGATGCCTTTGCGAATGTCAGACCTCTCCAAGCGTATCTGGACTTTCCACAAATGGAGCTGTACATGTCGATCCAGATGCAGTTGCGGAATGTCTTGCTGAGTATTATGCTTGCATCTCTACATCTCTATGTCCGAGAATTACCGCCCTTCCTTTCGTCTTCTAAAACAGCAGGTGGAATGACGACACCTATCTTTTGCTCCCCACCACCTTGAGCCATATAACGCTCCTTCATTGAGTGCAAATTTCTGAGTACCTTTGCCGATTGGCCTAGCACATCCCCTGGCTCCAGCCGCATTCATTCCCAAATGATTAAAAATCAGGCAGCGGATTACTAGCGCCACTTCCTCGCCGTCTTCAACCGCATCTGGAACGATGGCGAACTCTCATTACAATGGTGGGAAAGCATCATCCTCCAGTGCTAAAGCCTGGTAAGAACCCGCTAGATGTGGATAGCTATCGTGTTATCAGCCTCATTAACGTTCTGTGCAAGTTGTTTGAATGTATGGTAAGCTGACGGTTGTGTTGGCTGCCTGAGTCTCGAGGCCTTCTGGCTCCATCCCTGGACGGTTTCCACCAAGGTCGCTCCACCATTGACAACTTGGTCTACCACTGTGGAGTTCCGCTTGTCAAGAGAACTTTGCAGACCACTCTAGTAAACAACCACCTCATAGAAGCTGGCGTTCTTCTATTGCTGATTAGGTGGCAGCAACTGCTTGTGAATTATACTCCCCACATTCATAGTAAGCCTCACCATCCAAATTACTGTCTCCTTTCCCCTAGCACAGCGATCCATCTTCCGCAACGGTGGCCTAAATTGGGGATTCCAATTGCAGTCCGTGTCTGATCACTTCTTGCTGCACTCGGCACTTTCTTTCTACCAACTTTCCTGCAGGTCCACTCATGTACGCCTCTGTGGTCCACACCTTAGTCACAGTTTCTTCTGGACCTATCACAAGCCCAAAAGATTCAGTTCCACCTGACCCTCACTGCCGGCACTTTTTCTGAATTCTCGGTGAGTTACAGGACTCAGACATAGTCTACAGGTATGGCTTGATGGTCGATGGTCACGTTGGCTTCTCTTACGCTCATGCTGGACACACTAAAAAGCGCTTCCTGCTGGATGGCTGCAGTTTTTTCACTGCAGAGTTGGTACCCATCTCTCACATTCTTGAGTACATCCACTCCCGCTTAGGTGACTCATTCGTCATCTTTATTGACTCCTTAAGCAGCCTACGAGCTCTCAACCAGTGCTTCCCTCGCCATCCTTGGTAATGACTATCCAGGAGTCTCTTTAGGCCGTCAGAAACACTGAACGGTCAGTGTCAGTAATTTGAACCCCAGGACGTGTTAGGACCCCAGGCAATGAACTTGCTGGCAGGCTTGCCAAGCTACCAATACATTAACTCTGAAGATCTGACCGCCAGAGACTGATCTCCAATTGTTCTTATGCGGTAATGTTTTTGGGCTCTGGGATACTGAATGGTGCACCCTCAGTACACCAAATAAACTATGTGTTTTCAAGGAGACAACGAATGTGTGGCGGTAATCCATATGAGCCACTCGCAGAGACTGCTCTCCAGTCGTTATTATGCGGTAATGTTTTTGGGCTCTGGGACACTGAATGGCGATTGTCAGTACACCAAATAAACTATGTGTTTTCAAGGAGACAACGAATGTGTGACGGCAAACCATATGAGCCACTCGCAGGGACTCTATTATCCTTTGCTGGCTGTGCACTGTCCTGGTCACCTCCTCGGTCGCAAGGCTCCGCATCAGTATCACTGTGATTTGTAAATGACTGTCGTCCATATCGTTTTGGACTGGCTAATTTTAGCCGCTCTGCAGCGGATCTTTAACCTTCCCACCACACTGCCAAGGGTGTTGGGAGACGGTGCCTCAACAGCTGATAAAGTTTTACGTTTATTCATGAGGGGAGATTTTATCTCACAATCTAAGGTGGAACGTCTGGCCCTCTCCCCTAGGCCTCGACTTTCCTTCCATTTTAACTCTTCCTCACTCTTCCTTTGCTGTTTGTTCGCCTTGGTGCTCGTGTTTTCCCCGTCTGTGTTCTTGCAGCCTTGTGTTTTAGGTTGGAGATTTTAGTGTGTTGCAAAGTGGCTGGCTCATCCATTTTTCTCTTGTAATCAGCCATCCCCAGCCGTCTGCTATACCATTTTAATACCTTCTCCTGCTTTCTTCATTTTAATGCTTGTTTTCCCCTTTTGTCTTGCCTCTTTCGTTTTCACTTTCAGTGTGTTCGAGTTTGTTTTCCACCTCTTTTACTTCGAAGATTTGTTTGGAGGCTGGCTTTATTCTGGGACCTGTTTGAATATGGAAAAAGGGATTGATGACCTTGTAGTTTGGTCCCTTTCTCTCTAAGCCAACCAACCAACGAAGCAAGCAGCCAACCGGAGGAGACCTTAATAGTGCACAAGGATCTTTTGGACACGGATTTACGAAGATGCGTGCTACAAAAACGAGGGAAAATTCGTTCCCAGGAAATGTTGAACTATTTGACCACAAACATTTCTCATAAATTCAAAATTTCCAACTGTACAAAGAGAACAACAAAAAGTTGGATAGCTCAGTTCGAGAAAGTGCTACCGGGATCATGGCCAGTGAGATACAAGCTGGAATTTATCTGCAGATTTTCAGAGGGATCGATTTCGGAGCATATGCGCAGTGTTGCTGAGAGTTGTCGCTCATATTAAGAGTTCAGAGACAGGTTGCTTAACACGCATCGGTCGCTAGAACGCAGGAAAGAATCAAAGAGGAAATTATGCGGAGCAGAGATCTAGAAGCGCCAGGATTCCGTTGTCCCGTGAAGTAGCTAACTAACAGGAATCGATTTTTGGACTAGTCGTACATTTCCAAGGAAATATTGAGGCATTGTCATGTCAAATTATCTCTGCACTACCAAAACGTCCTCATCGAAAGGTGCAAAGATTCCATTGAATCATTCTTGGTCGCGTTACACGAATCAGACTCTGTCAACGAAATACAAAATGCAAGAGACAAGAACAGAAACAATAACTGCAGTTGGCAAGGCACATTAGAAAGGAACGACAACAGACGAAATGGGAGAAATTATCGATCGTGGGAAAACAACGACTCGAACTATAGAGGGGGTAACCAGCCACCATGCGAGAACACAGGTAGACGAGGAAATTACAACAATAATTACAACAAACGGAAAAACGGGAACTGGAGAGAACAAAGAAATCCAAACCAATTTCAGCGGGATATTGGACAACCACAGGAGCAAAGAAACAGCTGGGAGAACGAGTCAATGGCAGCAAGAAAACCAACTAGATCACCATATCCAGATCAGCCCACCCGACTCGTCACAGGGGAAACGGAGCAGAACTGTAAACAGAAACTGACACTCGGCTGCTGAGGACACAGCACACAACAAGGATGCAGGAACCTTCAGAACGAGCGACTTTAACAAGCTAGAATATGAAGACACAGGGGAGCTTTTGCGTGATCAAAAAGAAGCCATGCCACGTCCGGATCTACGAGTACATCCTATTATTCACTTTACCGTAGTTAACATAAATCTGACCGAAATTGTGTGCAGTAGAAACTACGTTACGTTGATCTCGCAATCTGTGTACGACAGATGTATTACAAATCACCCATCACCAGCACTCAAGGTGAAGAAAACGAAAATCACTGGCGCACTGAGGGGAAAGCAAACGGAGGTACGGGTACAACCCCGATTGATGTTCAGCGAACTTTTTGGTCACCCCTTCGCTGGCAACTGGAATAATATTCGGCATAGATTTTCTGGAACAACAACAGACGGTATTGGACTTGGGACGAGGACAGCTCATTTTGTAAACATATTCGTCAGCAAAATAAAAATTGCGGATCACACAATAATGTGAAAATTCCTGCTGAGTACCTCAACCTAAACACCACAAAACGCCAGGAAGGTAGAAATCAATCGTGGCGTGACGAGTGTTGTCGCTCCACGCAAGAAGAAGAACAAATTCGGCAGGAGGTTGCTATTGATAACATTCGGGTTAAACGTGTCCTCAGCTGCTTTCATTAGGGGACTCGATGATATCTGAAATTATTCCGTGAAACAAAAAATCACCACCTTCGTAGACGACCTCTTAATTGCAGAACCGACATAGAAACGGACCCAATGTGATCTTAAGGGAAATACGACAGACCTTCAAGGAATGCGGCGTAACTGATAGCGCCACGAAATCATGCACTGGGACCTCACGAGCGAACTCCTCGGCCATAACATCACCGTGGAAGGAATCCCACCAGATCTGGATAAGATCACGGCGATAGCAAAATTTCCAACGCCAACAACTAAGAAATAACTCGGCGGCTTTCTCGGTGTTGCCAATTTCTGCAAGAGATTCATTCACGCGAAGAAACTAGCTACACCGCGGCTATGCCAGCTCACAGAGATGAATGCACCGTGGGACCCTTAAAACTGCGCACCCATACCTGACGGAGGAATTTTGCACGGAAATGGACAGCTCATACTGTGGTCTGGGCGTAGTCATCTTTCAGGGACATCAGCAAGGGGGGAACACGGTGCATAAGACCATCACTTTTGGAAGACGTGTTCTCATTAAATGTAACCGAGTTGGAAGCTTTGGCGGTTGTGTATGGCTTCGAAAAACGTCGATTCTTCTCTTACGCGGAAAAAACCAAGACTCTTCACCGATCACAAAGCCTTGGAACTCTTACTCATGGCGAAGCTCCGCAGTAACAGACTCACAAGATTGCTACAGGAATACGATTTTACAATTGAGTACATACAAGAGGAGCAGAACATCATTGCGGATGTGCTGTCGTGTTCACCTGTGGGTTTGGAATGTAGTAGTACAAACCCACTAGAAAAGAACACTACAGCCTGTATTATGTTAAAAAAGTGGCGTTTGAGAATTATGTCACCACAAGCCTAAAGGATATCAGCAGGGAACAGAACAAGGACCCAGCTCTGCTTGCTCTGAAGAAAAGGTTAAAGGACAGCGTGGAAACTAAGCACAGGCAGTTCTACCAATCGCAGAAGGGAATCTTGTTCTTTCTCAGTGAAGAGGAAGGAGCGCCTTACTGTGTTTGCATTTCATATGAGCTTGTAAATAAGGTCATCTGGCACACCCATATTAGCTATGCACATTTTGGAGACAGGAAATGCTACCTGGAATTACACACACTGTGTCACGTTAAAAATATGAACAGACGAATTGGGAGAGCTTTGGCGGTGTATAAAGCCTGTCAGAAATCAAAGATTAATATGGTGACAATGCAGGCACTCCTGCAACCCTTAATTGCAACCAATGCAAAACACCTCGCTGCAACCGATTTAATGGCCCTCTTGCGCACACAGGAAGAGGATATATAGTTACACACGGGTAGTAGAGGAGCTGACTTCCAAGTATGTCACCTCAACCCTCCCGAAAAAGGCAACAGCACAAGCAGCGTGCAGAGCGTTCTGCAAAGATTTCCTCGCCAGATAGGTCATGTAGATAGGATTATATCCGACAATGATCCCCAGTTCCGGTCAGGGAGATGGAAAGCTACGTTAAGCTAACACAGGATTAAATCGATATACGCATTCAAACGGCATCCCCAACCGTCGCCGACAGGAATAATAATAGAAGGCCTTGGAACCCTTTGCCATATATACTGCACGAGATGACACACCACGCGGGGCTTTTTCCTATGCGACTTCCAGAACATGAAGAACGAGTTGCCACGTGGAGTCACTAAGATAGCACCAGTGACTCTTCTCAAGAACAGGCAACCCAGATGTCTAATCCGTGAAGTTGTAGACTTCCTCTCGAGAACCCATGTGCAACACGAGAAAATTGTTGACCTGGCTCTCATGAGGCTACATGAGATGGGAGTGAAACGGAAAGAGATCTAGGATAGAAATGCATTCCTAAGAGAATTCCGCATTAGTCAAAAACTGTTGGTCAAAAGTTTATGACTGTCTAACAAGTAGAAAAGGCTGTGCCACAAATTCTACACGATCTGCAATGGATCTGTTCAAACGCGCAGGATCGCTTACATGAACACAATGGAACTCGAAACCTTGAAATCAAGAAAATATCTTGGTATTCACTATATCTGTCATGTGAAATCATTTATAGAACACATCTCGGCGGAGGTTCGAGTCCTCCCTCGGGCATGGGTGTGTGTGTTTGTCCTTAGGATAATTTAGGTTAAGTAATGTGTAAGCTTAGGGACTGATGACCTTAGCAGTTAAGTCCCATAAGATTTCACACAATTTTTTTAAAAACATTATAAAACAGGACTTTATAGGTGCTCAGTTAGGTTAGAATCAATTTGTGCACATATATTCAGTGGATTAGCAAATGCTGTGTGTTGTTGCGTGGCCCAGTCTATACAATTCGTTTATTGAATTTCTGCAATTGATGTATTTGTAATTTTCATTTATTAGCTTATGGTATGACTCCTTGAGCAAGTAGCCAGATGAGTAGTGTGGCTGTTACATCATCGTATCGACGTGTTCACTGCCTGCCTGCTTGAAAATCAAAGCCGGGATTGAATAGAAATTCGTCATAAATGACAGCTCTTCGTATCAACTGACACCTTTATGTGGCATGATAACTTGTGCACGTTGACTGAAAAGAGTTCAGGGTCTAACCTGCATTTACCTTTGTGACAAACGGCCATTATATCTTCGGACCGCACTGTCGTTGTCCATTATGGCGCTCCAAGGACAATTAGAATGATAGTCAGGAAATGACCACATTATATCAAATTCAGCTGTATTCTTCTTGTAGTAGTGTCTTCCATAACATCACTGTGGCCTATAGGAGTATCTTGGTGCCTTTCCCGCGCTGTATTATCCACTGCCCAAGAGGTGAGTGTACGTCGCTTTCTGCTGTTTATCGATGACGAGATTGCGACCTGCCACTGAGAATATTTGCTTCGTTTTTCGGTGTGTGTTTTGAGTGGTATTAGCTGCACACGCATTAGGTGTGTGGAGATGCTATGTCTGCTGGGCCGTTGTCAGTCATGCAATGAAGCCTTTCTCTAGGTCTTTGTGTTTTGCGGGTGCAATGAGAGCGCCGTAAGCGAAATACACCACGAGGTCTGAGCAAGGACAGTGGGAGTCACGATGGTGCGGCGTACCTCAGGCTCAGGAACAGGAGAGCAGCAGTAAGAAGGGCACTGTCGGTGAAGATGAGAACGAACCTACATGTTGTTGTTGTGGTCTTCAGTCCTGAGACTGGTTTGATGCAGCTCTCCATGCTACTCTGTCCAGTGCAAGCTTCTTCATCTCCCAGTACCTACTGCAACCTACATCCTTCTGAATCTGCTTAGTGTATTCATCTCTTGGTCTCCCTCTACGATTTTTAACCTCCACACTGCCCTCCAATATTAAATTGTTGATCCCTTGATGCCTCAGAACATGTCCTACCAACCGATCCCTTCTTCTGGTCAAGTTGAGCCACAAACTTCTCTTCTCCCCAATCCTATTCAATACCTCCTCATTAGTTATGTGATCTACCCATCTAATCTTCAGCATTCTTCTGTAGCACCACATTTTAAAAGCTTCTATTCTCTTCTTGTCCAAACAATTTATCGTCCATGTTTCACTTCCATACATGGCTACACTCCATACAAATACTTTCAGAAAAGACTTCCTGACATTTAAATCTATATTCGATGTTAACAAATTTCTCTTCTTCAGAAACGCTTTCCTTGCCATTGCCAGTCTACATGTTATATCCTCTCTACTTCGACCATCATCAGTTATTTTGCTCCCCAAATAGCAAAACTCCTTTACTACTTTAAGTGTCTCATTTCCTAATCTAATTCCCTCAGCATCACCCGACTTAATTCGACTACATTCCATTATCCTCGTTTTGCTTTTGTTGATGTTCATCTTATATACTCCTCTCAAGGCATTGTCCATTCCATTCAACTGCTCTTCCAAGTCCCTTGCTGTCTCTGACAGAATGACAATGTCATCGGCGAACCTCAAAGTTTTTATTTCTTCTCCATGGACTTTAATACCTACTCCGAAATTTTCTTTTGTTTCCTTTATTGCTTGCTCAATAAACAGATTGAATAACATCGGGGAGAGGCTACATCCCTGTCTTACTCCCTTCCCAACCACTGCTTCCCTTTCATGCCCCTCGACTGTTATAACTGCCATCTGGTTTCTGTACAAATTGTAAATAGCCTTTCGCTCCCTGTATTTTACCCCTGCCACCTTTAGAATTTGAAAGAGAGTATTCCAGTCAACATTGTCAAAATCTTTCTCTAAGTCTACAAATGCTAGAAACGTAGGTTTTTGCCTTTCCTTAATCTTTCTTCTAAGAAAGTTAATTTACCTTTTTGTATTTTATAACGGCGGCTATCCAACCAGAGGAAACTGGAGGCGTTTTTTAAATATCTAAAGTAAAAAGTAAGCGGGCACTAGTGACATTTAAAAGAAGCTGGCGTCATGAGACAGAATATCTATGCAGTTGAATGGGGGCATGGTTTCAGACCACTTTGGAAGTACCAAGAAAAGGAGAAGAATACGTAGCATAATCATAATCTGAGGGTAGATAGGGCTTAGAGGTATGGTTGACAGGTGTTGGGTGAAGAAAATAAGTTAATACTAGGTGTTGAGTGGAAAGAACTTGTTGGGGAGGAGTGGATGGAATGCTATTCTGTCATAGGGATAGTGCATGATAGGAAATGGTATTAACCCAACTCCCGCATGCAGACTAGTCACACCTCACACCATATTTTTAACATAAATATAAATGTTAAGGATGTCATATATAGCCAATATGATAACCCATATTTCTTCTTTTCATTCTTATCACAATAACTGAAGTAATTGTATATGCACTCATAATGTGTTTATTCAAAGAGTTTACTTTTCGGATAGTTGTTTTACTCATGAGAGACTTATATAGATCATTGTAAAACATTGGCACTGAAACATACTACGAGGACTGTGCTGTTAAACTCACTATTGATGCATACCGTGGGGGATCGCAAGGCAACACCCTGTGGCTGGAGACAATGACCATGAGGCACCTTGAAGAAGAATGCCTGCGGCAGTTAATCCAGAAACTGCCGAGTGGAGGGCCAATCGTCAGCGCCGAATGGGACAACTGGGGGTCTGCCTGCCGCTTTGACGACCCAACGAAAGTGGAGACTGAGGGGGAGCTGCACCACACACTGTGACTGACGTAAACCTGCCTGCCCCGGGTGAGTGTGAATGGAGGTAGCCCACTGGACAAGAGTGGCCCACAATTGATGCCACGTCACTTCATTGACAGGGTGGCGGATGGGTCTGCCGCCAAGTAAATGACGGCCAAAAGAATCCACCCTCAGAGTCGTTGCGAATTGGAGCCCCAGACTGGACGCTCATCCCTGACGTCACACCATACCTTCAAAGGAAGAAGACGACCTGCGCCACAAGGTTCAGAGGGATTCCCCAGGTGGACACACCCCCTCGACAGACAGTGTGCATTATCAGGTGGCCATGATCAACATGAATTGCTCTTACATGTACTATGACACAGACAGGCACTGGCGATGGTGGAGACATGACAGGTTATCATTGGCACAGTGGAAGAGATCCTCACTTAATGATAGGTTGCACACCAAACGCAATGCTGTCTCACCATATGTCCAAGAGAAGACTGCACTCTTTTAAGTACTGGATTGAGAGATGATACTGAGGCACTGACATAACTACCTGAATTGGAGATGTTGGGTGATATGCAACCATACCAGTGTCTCATTCGCTCCCACCAGATGTCATGTCTATCACACCCAACAGCATGCCAGAATGACAATTGCTGCCAGGCGCCTAGCTGCCTTACTGATGCTGCCATAAACCAGATGGTAGGCCAGAGCCAGAAATTTTATGACTGAGCAAAAATAATGCTGCAGAGCGTTTTTAATCATGTAGTAATTTTCTGCTGAAGGCAGTGGTGTAGCAGAGATCCTTGGGTCCACATTAATCATGCAACACTCAGCAGGCACTGCAGGCACTGCAGTTTTGGGGGAGTTAGTGACCTCTGAACAAGATCAAGACAGAATGTCATCTTTATGTGCAGTCTTGATTGGCAAAGTTGGCCCCAATACTCATATCATCATTATGAGATCTCAATACTATTTGATGATTTCCCCTGTGCAGGACCCATTATGGTATTTTGAAGTGAGACACTAAACACGAGGAAATCAGCCATGGTGGAGGGCCACTCTCACTGTTCTCCATTTCTTCATATTCAAGGCTACTCTTCAATGTTGATTTTATCCCTAAGACATCGCTTCTGTGAGATGACACAAAATTATCAGTATGAGCAGACACTGATAGGAGCATGTACGTTGTTAATGTATGCAGGATCTTTATGGTGGCTCTCCTTCGAATAGTATTTTCTGGAATTCAGAACAAGCAGGCAGTTTGATCATTTAACAGTAAATCTTGAAATGGAAGTCTGGGCCTTGGAAGCTACACGCAGCTATTAGGGAAAGAAACATCTCGAAGTATTTACTAAGGAGACAATGCTGGTCCCAATAATTTTTCGCATCGGTGTGCAGACACAGCGTTTGGCTGAAGAGGCGAAACGAAACTGCCTACGTGGACCTACGTGTTGGGCGCCTCTAGCCACAGTAGAGGGAGGGGCGTGAGAGAAATACAGTTCGCCTGGCCAATGCATTTCGACATCGCCATAAACGCTCTTTGTGAACAGGAATTTCGGTCGCAGATTGCGTAAGATCTTAGGGGGGTTACATTATCCGCCTTTGTAGGCGTAACATGCTGTTGCATCCTTGAGCCCCCCGTTCTAGATGTACCCTAGATGGTTCTCAGCTACGCTAGAGATCAGTTTGCAACAAAAAGAATTTATTTATGAAAATATACAGTACAGTCACCAACAAACTTTACATATTCACATACACCTTTACCTTTTATCCAAATGAATACGGACTCATTAACAGATATTTTCCTCCTATTGCGAGTATACAACGATAAAGCTGACGTAGACATATATGCTGATTTACCAAAGTCTTTATTAGCTAGGTGCGAAATGAAATGATGTCTCTGTCAACAAAACTTTCAAGTCCTGGAACATTTGGTACTCCAGTTCCTCCACGTACAATGGCTACAGTAAACCATCCATTACCATGACCAAATGAATCATTAATATCTAAACTAAAATAAAGACGACAACCACAGAACACAGAAGGTCCGTCCAGCAAGGCTTGAGCAGCAATAGACTTGACTGGTATACGGTTCTTCTTGTCTCCATGGACCTGACGCTATCGAGGGAGCCATCAGGTGGTGTCGTCCCTCTGCCTGCAGGAATTTTTGGAAAGCCTCAAGTCTCCAAAACAATTTTAGAAGGAAAGCACAATTTATGATGGCTCTGAAATTATGTCTATTGGGACACAAAAGCCACTTCTCTTAGATTAGCGAAGATCCCAGTTGGACATACTGTAAAATTCAGGCCACCCAGATAATGATCTTTGTGATAAATGTGTCGTTCGTTTTAGAGCTGTAAGGAAACTCAAAACACGCTGCCCAAAGTGGTCATGCGAAAAAACAAGTCCGACCACAACACCTTCCCGTCTGTCGGCAGGAATTTGCGAGTCATTGATTGGTTTCTTCTCCTGAAATGAGAAGAATATTGTTAACTTTGATTAGGTTAGGCCGACGGTAGTGCAGATGATTTACAGGGGATACATGGAGCTCTTGTGATTGGCACAAAAACCTTGTGGGGGCTGCTGTAGGAGTGATTTTGTGGATTTTACCAAGGTTTGACGGATAGCGAGCAGAGGAGGAACTTGGTTTTCCAATTCAGACTCTGGTCTGGCGTGGTCCTCTGATTCAGACCCCCATCTGGAGATGAATCTGGTCTCGACTTTTGTTATAAGGGGGTCGCAACTGTGACACTTGTCCTGTGCGTGACTTCGCACTAGCAGTGGTCTTGACTGGATAGCTTGTGGCGAGGACTTAGCTGTACAGACAGTTGGCAGCTGAGTCATCTCCAACAGCTTGCTGCGCCGAGGGCAATCTTGTTCGTGACAGATCTGTCACCCTGACGTTTGATCCCCCTGTGCGCACTGCCGTATAAGTGAATCAGATTGGTCTACGGTATAACAGGCGAATGTGAGTATTACTCGCCGTGATTTCAGGGCCCCATTATAGAGTAATTGCAATCCGCCTTATAGATCGACAGCTGGACTTTGCATATTTTGTGCCCGCAATAGCGAACTGGAGGCGCCGCACATTGCTGCTGCCGGCCGGAGTGGCCGTGCGGTTCTAGGCGCTACAGTCTGGAGCCGAGCGACCGCTACGGTCACAAGTTCGAATCCTGCCTCGAGCATGGATGTGTGTGATGTCCTTCGTTTAGTTGGGTTTAATTAGTTCTAAGTTCTAGGCGACTGATGACCTCAGAAGTTAAGTCGCATAGTGCTCAGAGCCATTTGAACCATTTTGAACATCGCTGCTCTGCAGACGACTGAACCACGAACGTCACTTGACACAGCGCTACACACTGAGAAAAGGCTACAGTATTGCTACTCCAGATCGTTGAGGCAAACAGAATGCCAGTCTCGCCACTTGCTTTCAGCTGCAGTGTGTGTAGAACATATCCATCAAAGCCTATTCAGTTTAGATAATTTCAAACTGCGTTATCCATGACTAGTTTAATCAGAGAAACCAGAGAAACCTTAGGCTTTGCCAACCGGCCGCCACCCAGTGGAGTGTTAACTATTTGTTGCGTCTATTTGTGTTGCCAACAGCGATGTTTTATTTGGGATCACGCTAACTTGTATTCTTTGTCCTATTATTTTAATCAGTAAACTTGTGCTTTCATAAATAATCAGTCCCGTGTTGATATATTAATCACCCATCAACAATTGACTAAAATAATGACAGGGCCACAATTTCAGTAACATTATTTCAGCACTCAGTCTCATATAGATTTTGATAAATGTTATAACCGCAAATGCTGGCTAACAACCACAAACACAGTCAAAAGGGGAAGCAAGCTTAGCAGACACATCGTCCAGGTAGTCAAGTGGAATGTTTGCTAAAGCAGAAGTGATTGATGTCAGGTCGTAATCTCACAGTCGCCTGTAACCTTTCAAAATATACGGAAAGTCCATTGTACTCTTGCATGTTCTACACGCTGTCTCCTTTGCAGATGAACGACAGTTTCCTAAAATTGTCCCAATAAACCGAAATTATCCTTCCCTACTACAATCCTCAGATACTCATTCCATTTCATATCGCTTTCCAAAGTTACGCCCGGGTATTTAACCGAAGTGACCGTGTCAAGCAGCAGACTGCTTGTGCTGTACTCGAATGTTGTTTTTTCTACTCATCTGCATTAACTTACATTTTCTACATTTAAAGCAAGCTTCCATTCTTACCACCGTGTAGAAATTCTAAATCATCTTGTATCTCCTACAGTCAGTCAATGATGCTTTCCCGTACACCACAGCACCATTATCAAACAGCTGCAGATACCTGCCGACCATGTCCGTCAGATTATTTCTCTGTGTAGAGAATAACATCGGTCCTATCACATTTCCCTGGAGCACTCCAAACGACGATCAACACTCGACATCTAGGACAACACACTGATTTCTATCACTTAAGAAGTCTACGAGCCACTCACGTATCTAGGAACCTATCCTGTATTCCCGTACCTTCGTTAACACTCCGCAGTGAGGCACTTCGTCAAACGATTTTAGAAAATCTAGGCATAAGCAATCTGGCTAATGGCTCTTCATCGACGTTTCGCGAATGCGAGTGCAACCCATCCGTCCCAGTCTGTCTCGTCCCAGTTCACACAGTGTTGCAGCGTCTCCATCAGGGTACGGTGTGTACGTTCTAGCGCTCCATTGGACTGCGGATGTTACACTGTCGTTTGTATTTTCTCTATTCTCAGTAATTTGCAGACTCGTTTCATGGTATAGCCTATGAAATTGCTCCCATGCCGGGGTCCCAAATTTTAGAATAATGCTTTCGACCAGTTTTCGTGCAAGCATGTCCACGTCTTGTCGAGCTATTGGTTCGGCTATTACAAACTTTGTGAGAGAGTCTTGAAAAGTCAAAGTATATCTGTGCCCGGACTGGGTAATGGGTAATGGACCTAAGATGTCAATATCACAGCGCTCAAATATAAATGGAGTTAGCTCTAGTGGTTGCTTAATCTTAGCTTGCGTGATCTTGTTCTTTTGGAAACTTTTGCATGTCCTTATCAACTGCTCTATGTCAGCTTTCATACCTAGCCATGTATAGTACTGTTTTATTCATTCATACGTCCTTCCCATCCTTTGATGGCCTCATATGGGAGATATGTGAATCTTTTTTAGAATTGCCAGTTTATTCTCTGCACTCAGAACATCATCTTTCTTTATCTGGGATGTGTTACTGCCTCCACTAATCTCGGTCGCGTCAGCTGTCTCTTTGGGGTCTGCTATCTCAGCTGTCGCCTCCGTCTCCGTTATCTCGTCGCTACGCGAGTCCTTGACTGCGGCCTAGGTTGCTGCGTCGCTTCGCTTATCTGTGTGCCTGTCAGTCTCGCTTGTGCCCCTCTTTGTAACCTGCTGTGTTTGTTTGTCGCCGTCTTGCACACGGCGAATGCATGATAGCGCGTCGGCCACGCGATTTTGCTTTGCTTCTTCATATATGATTTGGTAATCGTATTCTTCCAGTTTTAATCAAAACTTCATTAATCTCGACGATGGATCCGTAATGCTATTTAACCATATCAGTGGTTTATGGTCCGTGAGTATCTTGAACTTCCTGCCAAAGAGATAGAGTCGGAAGTACTTAACTGCTCATACCATGCCAAGAAACTCTCGCCCTATTGTGCTCTAATTCAACTCTGCCTTGTTGAGAGTACGTGATATGAATGCAATTGGTAAATCCTTTCCCATCGGACCTTGACTCAAATATGCCCCTAATCCGTACTTACTGGCGTCAGTCGTTAATAAAAACTCTTTAGTGAAGTCTGGATACTGTAGTATCGGCGGGTTGGTTAACTTCCCTTTCATTTTTTGAAACGCCTCTTCCTGCGCTTCCGCCCAAACAAACGGAACTCCTGTCTTTAATAGTTAATATAGGGGTTTTGCAATTTCGCTAAAGTTGCTCAAAAATCTCCGGTAGTATCCGTTCAAGCCCAGATAAGCTTTTAAGTCAGCGGTTGTCCTTGGTCGCAGATACTTTTCTACTGCTGCTACTTTAGTGGGATCGGGTTTCAGACCTTCCGCTGTCAAAGCGTGTTCCAAGAACGTAACTTCCGTCCTTAGGAATTCATATTTGTCGACTTGCAATTTTAGGTTGGCTTTTCGTAAGCGATCAAATACTTCCTCAAGTCGCGCATTATGGTCCTCAAGTGACGCACGCGCGACGACAATGTCGGCTAGGTAAATGAACACTTTATTTCCCTGTACAGCCGTCAGTACGGGATTCATTAACCGTCGAAATGTGGATGGAGCCGTCTTCAGGCCCGTTGGCATCCTATTGCATTCATAATGGCCTGCAGGTGTGCTAAATTCCTATTTTTTCTCGATCCCGTTCGTCTATCAGGACTTGATAATACCCTTTCGCGAGATCTAGGATTGAGAAATACTTTGCCTTCCCTAGGCTAGCCAGTATTTCATGTATTCTGGGCAGTGGGAAGATCATATTCAACGACATATCATTTAATTTCCGATAATCGACAACCATTCTCCATTTTTGTGTGCCGCTGGCATCAAGCTTCTTCGGTAGTAATAACAGAGGGAAGTTAAATGGACTGGTACACTGGTACTCGGCGATATTATGCCGTCATCCAGCATGCCATCTGTTTCCTCCCTGTTGTGCTTGGGAAATTCGGCAAGGCCTCTGATTTACGACTGTCCACTCTGCTTCAGGTATTAATGGAATCTGGTGCTTCACCACAGTGGTGTACGTGAGCACGTCTCCCGGTAAATGAAAGACATCATTGTACGCCAAACACAACTCCTGTATGGCTTCTTGCTCTTCTTGTCTAAGTGCTCTATACACATGTTTTCTTTCAACAAGCTCTGCCGCGGTTTTCTCCCGTCTTTCTTTTCCTGCGGTACACGTCGGATTTTACAACTGCTTGGTGGCGGTATTCGTTCCGCGAATACCTCCGGCGCAATAAAACGGACCTTTTGTTCCCTGGTGTTCATCACACTTATTATGCACATCCCATCCTGGATACTCACCATGGCTTCTGGCATACAGACCCCTGGTCTAATCTCTTGTTTCGGAATTATCGCTTCATTCCCTAGTTTTCGTGTCACGCGAATTTTTATAAATTTTTCTTCTCGCGGCCCGATTCGTATTTCTTCCGGATCGTCCGGGGCTGGAGACATGTCACTCCTACTCGTTCTGACCTTACATCGATTCTTCGATCTTCCGGGTGGCCATTTATTTCGCTTAGTTTCATTTTCCTTTGGTTTCCTACAACCCTCTCGGGATGGCGCAGGCGGCGACCGGCTTACGCGCCCCGCCGTGTATTTGTCTTGACCGATACCCTCGTTATATACGCGGTATGGGCCTCTATCGTCCGGTTGCGTTGCGGCGACTGTTTCTGTGTGCGCGGCGACCTTGGCCGGTATGTTTCCAAACCTCGTTACAGCTGCGTAACTTGCTCGTAGCGTCTTCGCGGTTTCTATAATCTTGTACAGTTAATCTATTGCTGCTTGCTTCTTCTCATTCTTCCCGTAACTCTATCCATTCGCCTCGTCCCTGCATTCTTCTATGGCCATAATCCAACACGACTTTATTTTTGTCCAGGAAATCCCGCCCCAGTAACCCATCAAATGGCAAATCAATACTCTCATTAACTACTTGGAAGTGCGTGACCCAGTTGTGTCCCTCATCGTTGCTTAAACGTGTTGCCACAGGACCCTCTGTCCTGACATCTTCGTTTACGATAGTTTTTATCATTACCGCCCTTCTAGGATCCCACCTCACGTTTTCCTTCAGAACCTTGGACTGCATAAGCTTAATATGGGCACCACTATCTATCAATAACTTTGTTTCAGAGCCTTTCGCATACTTGTTCTGTATGCATATGTAATCATTTTTTCCCGTGCAGTCAGCAGCTCTTATGATTCCTGACGCAGCGTAATGGAACTGCGGCATTACGCCCGATGCTCGTTTCCCTGCACATTTTTCCTACGTATGTTAGCCAACTTACTTTGGCGACAGTCACGAGCATAGTGTCCTGTTCGGTGACACGTGAAGCATGTCACTGGCTTGGCTTTAGGACACGGGGATGAGTGTCCCGTCATATTACATGCCGTACATAGCACTGGTGGGGAACACTGTGCCAGCGATCCAGTCCCTTTGAAGTCAAGAACATCGATTCCTTTTATGGGCAGCTGACTACGTTCTGTCTTTTGGGGAACCTCCTTCACAGTATCTGTCTTGCGGACAGTATACTTTTTCCTGCACTCACGCAGTACTTGCCTCTCTATCCTGCAGTTAAAAAATTTCGCAGAACTTCTTTTCTCTGGCCGAGCTACAGTTGCTACGCGGCGCTTATCTCTTTCCGAGTTCATTGCATACTCCTCGGTAGCTGCTAAATCAATAGCTTCGGACAGGACGATACGTTCACCTTGAGCCCGCCTTACTGTCTTTAGCCGCTCATCATACAACCCTTGTATAAACACGGCCCGTCCTAACTTCCCTATCAACGCATTGCATCCCATAATTTCTTCGTCCTCCATGGCCCTCTTCATTGTTTCTCGAAAATGGAATTGCATGGAGTCCACGCGAGAGCCCCATTGAGCAACACTCTCCCCTTTTTCTTGCCTACTATTGAACATGGTGAGGGCATAGTAGTCAATAGTGCGTTTACTTTCGTAATTTTCTAACAAAATTGCCTCCACGACAGACGAATTTTTTGTGTGATCTGTAATAGCTTACTGTGGGCGGAGCCCGTTATTTGGCCAATAATAAACTTTAAAAATACTTGCTTGTAACTTGGATCTACTAGGTCGTAAGCGTTGTCACAATTATCGATGACTTCGCACAGTTTTTCCCTGTCCCCCTCAAATTTATGAGGCACTAAGTTGGTGGCCTAACTATAACTTACAAGGAGACGGCACGATCGTGGGGTCGGGGATTTGTCCGAAATTTTGTGTGGTGAAAGAGGACCCCTAACACCTCAAGTGGTTAAAATATTAGGACGCACTACCCGGAAAATCCCGGAAAAAATCGATCCAAAGTTTCTTATTTGCCTTATGAGTATACAATGTTACTCTATTGCCAAGCTGCCGTCCGGCGTAGATGGTTAGGGCTCGGACCCTTACGCCGGATGTCTCGGGTTCAATTCCTCCTCTGACACTTTTTTTTCTTCTTTTTCATTTTCTTTTGTTATTCCACCAATTATTCAGAAAGTTTCCCAAACCTACATTATTTTAAAAACATTATTTTAGCTCAAGAACGTAAAGTATTTCATTCGCTGAAAACTATACGTGCTGGTTGTTCTATTTTGTTTTATAGGGTTTCAAGGTTTAAAGGGGCTTTGTAAGGGTCCCCTCGAGATTATAACGGTCATCTACGCATAGGACTGTGCGCGTGTCGTGAGAAGTAAATGGCAGTTTGTTTTTCGATTTTGTCGTGAACAGACGTGCCTGATTTAAATTTCAACGTGTTATTCCGATCCGAGGTTAAACATGTCGACTGAAGAAGTTGCTGGCTCGTCTGGAATGTTGTTGTTGTCGTTGTTCTTGTCGTGGTCTTCAGTCCTGAGACTGGTTTGATGCAGCTCTCCATGCTACCCTATACTGTGCAAGCTTCTTCATCTCACAGTACTTACTGCAACCCACATCCTTCTGAATCTGCTTAGTGTATTCATCTCTTGGTCCCCCTCTAATATTTTTACCCACCACGCTACCCTCCAATACTAGATTGGTGATCCCTTGATGCCTCAGAACATGTCCTACCAACCGATTCCTTCGTCTAGTCAAGTTGTGCCACAAGCTCCTTTTCTCCCAAATTCTATTCAATACCTCCTCATTAGTTATGTGATCTACCCATCTAATCTTCAGCATTCTTCTGTAGCACCACATTTCGAAAGCTTCTATTCTCTTCTTGTCCAAACTATTTATCGTCCACGTTTCATTTCCATACAAGGCTACACTCCATACAAATACTTTCGGAAACGACTTCCTAACACTTAAATCTATACTCGATGTTAACAAATTTCTCTTCTTCAGAAACGCTTTCCTTGCCATTTCCAGTCTACATTTTATATCCTCTCTACTTCAACGATCATCAGTTACTTTGCTCCCCAAATAGCAAAACTCCTTTACTACTTTAAGTGTCTCATTTCTTTATCTAATTCCCTCAGCATCTCCCGACTTAATCCGACTACATTCTATTATCCTCGTTTTGCTTTTGTTGATGTTCATCTTATATACTCCTTTCAAGACACTGTCTATTCCGTTCAACTGCTCTTCCAAGTACTTTGCTGTCTCTGACAGAATTACAATATCATCGGCGAACCTCAAAGTTTTTATTTCTTCTCAATGGATTTTAATACCTTCTCCGAATTTTTCTTTTGTTTCCTTTACTGCTTGCTCAATATACAGATTGAATAACATCGGGGAGAGGCTACAATCCTGTCTCACTCCCTTCCCAACCACTGCTTTTCTTTCATGTCCCTCGACTCTTATAACTGCCATCTGGTTTCTGTACAAATTGTAAATAGCCTTTCGCTCCCTGTATTTTACCCCTGCCACCTTCAGAATTTGAAAGAGAGTATTCCAGTCAACATTGTCAAAAGCTTTCTCTAACCCTACAAATGCTATAAACGTAGGTTTGCCTTTCCTTATTCTTTCTTCTAAGATAAGTCGTAAGGTCAGTATTGCCTCACGCGTTCCAGTATTTCTACGGAATCCAAACTGATCTTCCCCGAGGTCGGCTTCGACTAGTTTTTCCATTCGTCTGTAAAGAATTCGTGTTAGATTTTGCAGCTGTGGCTTATTAAACTGATAGTTCGGTAATTTTCACATCTGTCAACACCTGCTTTCTTTGGGATTGGAATTATTATATTCTTCTTGAATTCTGATGGTTCTTCGCCTGTTTCATACATCTTGCTCACCAGATGGTAGAGTTTTGTCAGGACTGGCTCTCCCAAGGCCGTCAGTAGTTCCAATGTCCTCAAGTACATCGCCCTTGTATAGACCCTCTATATACTCCTTCCACGTTTCTGATTACCCTTCTTTGCTTAGAACTGGGTTTCCATCTTAGCTCTTGATGTTCATACAAGTGGTTCTGTTATCTCCAAAGGTCTCTTTAATTTTCCTGTAGGCAGTATCTATCTTACCCCTCGTGAGATAAGCCTCTACATCCTTACATTTGTCCTCTAGCCATCCCTGCTTAGCCATTTTGCACTTCCTGTCGATTTCATTTTTGAGACGTTTGTATTCCTTTTTGCCTGCTTCATTTATTGCATTTTTTATATTTTCTCCTTTCATAAATGAAATTCAATATTTCTTCTGTTACCCAAGGATTTCTACTAGCCCTCGTCTTTTTACCTACTTGATCCTCTGCTGCCTTCACTACTTCATCCCTCAAAGCTACCCGTTCGTCTTCTACTGTATTTCTTTCCCCCACTCCTGCCAATTGTTCCCTTATGCTCTCCCCGAAACTCTGTACAACCTCTGATTCTGTCAGTTTATCCAGGTCCCATCTCCTTAAATTCCCACCTTTTTGCAGTTTCTTCAATTTTAATCTACAGGTCATAACCAGTAGATTGTGGTCAGAGTCTACATCTGGCCCTGGAAATGTCTTACAATTTAAAACCTGGTTCCTAAATCTCTGCCTTACCATTATATAATCTATATGATACCTTTTAGTATCTCCAGGGTTCTTCCATGTATACAGCCTTCTTTTATGATTCTTGAACCAAGTGTTAGCTATGATTAAGTTGTGATGTGTGCAAAATTTTACCATACTGCTTCCTCTTTCATTTATTAGCCCCAATCCATATTCACCTACTACGATTCCTTCTCTCCCTTTTCCTGCTACCGAATTCCAGTCACCCATGACTATTAAATTTTCGTCACCCTTCACTATCTGCATAATTTCTTTTATTTCATCATACATTTCTTCAATTTCTTCGTCATCTGCAGAGCTAGTTGGCATATAAACTTGTACTACTGTAGTAGGTGTTTGCTTCGTATCTATCTTGGTCACAATAATGCATTGACCATGCTGTTTGTAGTAGCTTACCCTCATTCCTATTTTCCTTCATTATTAAACCTACTCCTGTATTACCCCTATTTGATTTTGTGTTTATAACCCTGTAGTCACCCGACCAGAAGTCTAGTTCCTCCTGCCACCGAACTTCACTAATTCCCACTATATCTAACTTTAACATATCCATTTCCCTTTTTAAAGTTTCTAAACTACCTGCCCAATTAAGTGATCTGACATTCCACGCTCCGGTCCGTAGAACGCCAGGTTTCTTTCTCCTGATGACGACATCCTCTTGAGTAGTCCCTGCCCGAAATTCCGAATAGGGGACTATTTTACCTCCAGAATATTTTACCCAAGATGACGCCACCGTCATTAACCATACAGTAAAGCTCCATGCCCTCGGGAAAAATAACGGTTGTAGTTTCCCCTTGCTTTCAATCGTTCGCAGTTCCAGCACAGCAAGGCCGTTTTGGTTATTGTTACAAGGCCAGATCAGTCAATCATCCAGACTGTTGCCCTTGCAACTACTGAAAAGGCTGCTGCCCCTCTTCAGGAACCACACGTTTGTCTGGCCTCTCAACAGATACCCCTCCGTTGTGGTTGCACCTACGTTACGGCTATCTGTATCGCCGAGGCACGCAAGCCTCCCCACCAACGGCAAGGTCCATGGTTAATGGGGGGAGGCGTCTGGAACAGGAGAAGAAATTCCTGAAGAATCCATTGACAGTGATCTATCAAAATTACAATTGAAGGACGCAGTGGTGTATTATGAAAAGCTGTTGGTGGAAAATAATTTAATTGCATCGACATCTTCGGAAGAAATCTCTCGCGATGCTATGTTCTTATTTATAATTATTATATGCATAAAAATTGAATGTTTCCCAATCGACTTTGTTCAAATGGCTCTGAGCACTATGGGACTTAACATCTATGGTCATCAGTCCCCTAGAACTTAGAACATTGTTCCATTTAAAAAGTCTATGTTTACACTAAAACACACTTTCTAAGTATTATTACAGTCTGTTGATTTGCTATGTGGCGTGTCGTAGCATCGGTGTTGCACAATTTCAGCAAGACTACAAGAAAACCAGTTACTTATTGTTAGCGTAACATGGGGTTTTACTTACTCACTCCTTTTCCCGGCTAATGATCGTTATTTTGTTAAAGAAATCTCCACCTAGGAACGTGTAGCAATGTTGTCTGTCAAGCAGTGTAAATGGCACTAAGTTCATGCACAAAGTGATCATATACAACCAGAAAACAAGCTAAATGCATTTTAAGTAATCTCAACTATACAATAGTAATGATTTTTAGCAATCTTCAGTGCTGTTGCATAATAGTCTCATCATTAGTTACATATCGTCTATCAAATTTACCACTACTCTTTTCTTTAAGCGAAATGAACAGTTTTGTCACACAATACCACACGCACACAACACTAATTATTGTTTCTTGTCGCCCACATGTCGTGGTCGTGCGGTAGCGTTCTCGCTTCCCGCGCCCGGGTTCCCGGGTTCGATTCCCGGCCGGGTCAGGGATTTTGTCTGCCTCGTGATGGCTGGGTGTTGTGTGATATCCTTAGGTTAGTTAGGTTTAAGTAGTTCTAAGTTCTAGGGGACTGATGACCATATATGTTAAGTCCCATAGTGCTCAGAGCCATTGTTTCCTGTCAAAATACTTCATAAAATTTGTTACGAAATAACCATGCTTCATACATCAGCAGAGAACAATTTTTATTACGTAAGATGCTGTTTGCATAGACATAAGTTCACTATATTTGAAGATTATTCACAATCTAAGTGGAATTTATTACCTCCGAGTGTGTTCTGGATCACAAATACTCAATTGTTATCGCAATAATGACCGTCAAGATTTATGTCTGTATAAAAATTCAATTTAAAACTGCCGCTGCAATATTTCACTAAGATGGCGTCTAACATAAAACAGTCACTTATCCATTCTCCTTCAGGCACTGTTTTATTACCAACAAACAATATATATATCAAATCTTCTTATGTACTTTTACTATATGAGTTAACATTTAAAAGTATTTCTCAATGTTAATCGCTCAATATTCAGCATTTACCAATGACCCGCGCTGCAGATCAATGGCGTTAATGACTGCACTCCATTGTAGCTGATCAGAAAGCTTAACATTTATATACGACGAAAATCATAGTGAAATAAAAGTCGAAACAAAGTGGATTCGTTTCAGTGCCACAGAAACTCTATTTTCCAGATATTACTTAACAATATAATACAGTTTGTTACAGACCTCTGTGTTACGAGACATCAAGCACATCCGATAAGTACAACAGTTCGAACAAGAAGAAGGATTATTCTAGAAGAATCATAGATAACAAAAGATTGAAATCTTCATTATCTTTTTCCATGAGTATTGTCTGAGATATAATTTCTTACAGAATATTACATTATCATTGACAATAATTATTTATTATTTTGTTGTCGATGAAGTCCTTTTTATAAATATCACGAGAATGTTCATTGGCACTACACACACAACTCTGTCGCGAGTATGATTCTGAATAAAATGCAGGCGTGGATATTACAGCTAACAACACGAGCCAGTGACTAGCAATCCATTGTGTGAAAACCGGCCATCAATAGCACTTTCCATTTCCGCAATATTTGCTGTGCAAGTTTTAGATGAGTCACTCTGTATATTAAATAAATAATTTTACTGCTTGCAGGTTAACTACAATCAAACTATGGCAGCTGTATGGTGAAAAAATGTGGCTTTCTTATTCGTGCTTGTACTAGTAACATCTGCAGGAGTCATCGACTCCTGGGATGGAAACTTTTACAGATTTGTCGGGATATATGGCCTGAGGCATCGTTTAGTGCAAACGGAGTAAGATTATTTGTTGTTGTTGTTGTTATTGTGGTCTTCAGTCCTGAGATTGGTTTGATGCAGCTCTCCATGCTACTCTTTCCTGTGCAAGCTCCTTCATCCCCCAGTACCTACAGCAACCTACATCCTTCTGAATCTGTTAGGTGTATTCATCTCTTGGTCTCCCTCTAGGATTTTTACCCTCCACGCTGCCCTCCAGTACTAAATTGGTGAACCCTTGATGCCTCAGAATATGTCCTACCAACCGATCCCTTCTTCTTGTCAACTTGTGCCACAAATTTCTCTTCTCCCCAATTCTGTTCAATAGCTCTTCATTAGTTATGTGATCTACCCATATAATCTTTTTATTGTTCAGTATATATCTCTTAGCTGTGGCCTCAGTGACGGCAGGTTGCTGTATAGGCAATAGTGGAATCTGTTGTCATCAGTGGCAGACTCAAGGTTGTGGCGTCACCATAGGCCGGTGACTCGTGGTCTGGCGGGTTGCATACATGCCGATCCGCAGGCGCTTCCCATGTGGCAGATCTGCTGCGAATGAGCAGTGACCTCTTTGCGCGTTGATCGATTCACACGCCGCCTCTAGTCACTGTCCGCTTTATCCTATCAGATGGACCGCCCTGTCGGGTGCCATGATGTCTGATATAGTGATATGTATTGATTCTGGCCTGCCAGTTTGCTAGGCTCTCAGGTTCATACGATACCGAAGCATAATAGCAGCTAGTACCCCAAGCTGGAATGGTGTTGGTGGACCTGTGGACTACCCACCGGTGGCAGTTTCAGTACTGGACTCCGGTATTAGTTATCCATACTTACGGAACTTATATCATTACGCTAGGCAACGAGAGTATGACTGGCACTGTGTGACCATACTGAACCAATCTTACACAATATATTACAATACAAAAATCAGAGAATCGATTGTGTACGACATGGATACAATCAGTCCTACTGATCGACTGCCCAAAGGCTGGCTGGTCGGGGTATTTGTTGAAATGAGGAGAGGCCTTACTGTGCGTCGCCATTCATAATGACAAAAACGGTCCAGTTTATTACGAGTGGTCAACGATCTCTGTTTCTGCTTCGTTTACTTAAAGGGTTTTTTCAGTACGATCTGTGTCGTTGCGTCCAATCTAGTGCATCGTACTAGATTTCACAAGAGCAACGAAGGCAGTTCGGTGGCCTTTTGTCTTACATTTTACCGCTTAGCTCGTTGTCTCTATCACACAGAAGTGTTGATGTTGCTCGCATGTTGCGGTCAACTGTGTCGAAAAATTGTCGCCTTGCAGTCTTTACACCTCCCTGTACTAAACCAATGCTAGGCTATGCGGACTTATAAAATTTTACTCTCTCATTTCCATACTATCTTAGAGAGTTCTGAGCAAAGTATGTCCAAAGTAGGTCCAAAGAAAAGTTATTGGTTAGGCATTACTAATGGTAACGCGGCACAAAAATGGTACACACACATGAATAATTTGTCTGTATTCACAAACCGCCTTTACGATTCCAAAATTCCAGGTTAACTTTAATTAAACACTGTTTGCATGCTTCGTTATTTGTGGGAAATACTGAAGACATGAAGTCACCTCCTTATTGTCCTGAATGTTACCTACACCATATCAGTTAAATTTATTAAACCTCCAGTCAATTAAAATTTCGTCTAGAAAAGTTGGTGTGAAAATCTAATGCTACAATCATCGCTGCAGATTCAACTAGCACCACGATTCTTTTATCGATGTCAAATTGCGTAAAACTAAACGACAAAAGACATGCGAAATGAATCAAGACCACCGCGCAATATACTTTAGCTGTAAACGCAAGATTGCTAAAAAATGGTGTCCTGAGTTCTTAGCCAGCCATCGTCGATATCACTATCGGCCAGACGTCGTACCATTTAGGGTCTACATAGATCTTGGTACCGCCTCTGTACGCTCCTGGCATCTAGTGGTAGCCTTCTGCACCAACTGTATTTTCGGTGTGTTATCAGATGTAGCTTTTAATTGTTGTCTCTCGTGACTGTCGGAAGGCGTGCGCGAGAAGAAAGCATACAATTAAATAACGTCGTTGTAAACATCAGTTGGAAGCATGCTTACCACTAACGTAATTTTACCACAAGACATGGGAAGTACACTTACCACAAAATTAATATTTCCTTTGTTTGGACGCCGGAAACATACTTTCCACCAACATAGTTGTTATATTACATTCACTGGAACATATCTTAACATTGTAGAGACCCACAAGGTGCAGATAATTTTTGCTTTATTTTATATATTTCACTCGAGCAATGCGACTATCTTCAGAACTGTGGAAATACAATGTGTTGCACCACCATGCAATAAGATAAATTTAACATATTCAACTTACAACGTGATAACTTACATTACGTTGCCGAAGGCCACTCATTACAAATATCGGCCTGTGTTTGGCACTGCCGTCATATATAAGACGGAGTAAGTTGGTTGTTTGCAGTTAAGGCAAACACCCTGGTCAGGTGCAGTCTAAGACTGAACAGCAAGAGATACCATTTCTTGTTGAGCGAGTCGAAGCCCTATCGATATGCACTTTCGTTGAAGCTACCTCATGAAGCCTTGTGTAAAGCTAAGTAATACAAAAAAAACACTTATATCATTAAACTATGGCATATATCCGCCACTTTTTCAGGTGTTCACCTGCACAGGTGCAAAGATATACCAGATTATTAAAATAGTAATAAAAGGACACAGTAAAATTACTGATTAAAATTATAACTGTCACTTTTTCGGGCGTTAATATGCATCTCATTTATATAACAGACATTAAAACTGACCGATGTTAACGTCAGCTCTGCTGACGTCATAAGGATGGTACAGAGTTGCCACTTTTACGGGTATGAACGCATTTACAAGATTCATAACTGGTGATAAATACATTTTAAATTAACATGAAAAAGAAATTAAAATTGTCTTTTCAGACGCTTACTTATGTATGTCGCACTTGTAATGCCTCATGAAAATCATTAAAACCACCTACAACTAAATGCATATGATTGCAGGAGCCGAACACAGCAAGATTATTCGTCTAAAGATTAGAGTTTATGGAAAAACAATTTAAAAAACGGTATATGAAATTTTCATATTTAGGTAAGACGGCAAATATTCTACTCAGATTGGCAGTGATAACATGACAGGGCTGGCACGAAGATACACATCTAAAATTAACCACTATTTAAACATGACATGGCAAAAAGCAAACCAAAAGTGTAAGTGACGTTTTAACAGGCGGTAAGGTAGCAAGCACCAAAACAAGCAGTCATGTCGTCACTAAAAGCCTTGCAACCGTCATACTCTTCAATTATTATGTTTATAATATGATGCCGGTTACATTTATTTGCATAGTTTGTTCCTATTACGGCTCAGTGTGGGACAATTATTATGATAGTCTTAGACCTCAACGTGTAAACATGAAGGGCATGCGACACACAAAACGCTTTTCTATCATTTGCAAGTGAACTGCAAGCGCCAAGAACATTCATGAAGCAGAGTATTAAGCGTATTATTTCCACTGGATGTAACTAAGGCAGTAGTCTATGGAAATAAAGTCACAATTTAAACCGAGGCTTCCTATAACCACTTTTGTTAGTCACATGACACGGTGACGCACCGAGGAACCATCAGTTACTGTAAAAGGCATCGTGTACTGTAAATTGTTGACATATCTTGTATATATGCTTCCGGATGTAGACAAATCTCAGATAAAGATTCTAAAAAACGTACAAGTTTGAGAATAAAACGGCAGCTGTTACAAGCTTTTTACTATTTTATTACTGGCAACGTACGTTCCTGCAGACATTGCATGACCGTTTCAAGCGCGGCCAACCACGGGTTTAGTTAATTACTAGGTCGCAAGCACCTGTCTACAGTACGTTACCTAAGAACCGGAAGAATTTATTCATATTAAACTCATTCTGATTGTTTAACAATGTGTGGGTTTCTCTTCTTTTCAATGACGATTGCCGATTTTTGCATTACAGTCAACGCTTGACCTTTATCTACAATGTGAACAATTTTCATACTATCCTGAATGTCATCTAAAATATGGTTGTTTTCGTTCAGGTGCTCGCCCTATGCTTCACGATTTGAAGACAGATTACTGTGTTCTCTACACGGCGTCCGAAACTGTCTTCCTCTGTGGCCGATATATGTACTTTCATAATTCTGACAATTAATTGTATATACGCCTGACCTACTGTATTTATCCTTAACGACAGTCTCCCTGTGTTTCGAAACACATCCTAGAGAGTTACTTGTCCTAACTGCGACGGTAAATTTATGCCTGGGAAAATGTCTGGCAATGCAGTCAGTTACAGAACCTTTATATGTGGTGCGATGTAACATTTTCTTTCGCCTCGATTATTTATATTATTGTGTTTCGCCGGACTATTTTTCTTTATTATACGATGTGACTTCGCCACAATACGTTCATGAAAACCGTTCCTTACTGCAACCTTTTTAATAGTCTATAGCTCTCTAGCTTCTTCCTAGTCTGTGAAAGGAAACTGTAACGTTCTATACAACGTGTGGAGAGTATGTTTCTTTCTGCTGACTGCTGTGATGTATTCCCAATAGTAATTCCTAAGCACGTGGGATTTCTGCAAGATTTAAAAATATGTTTCCTGTTCATTCTGTTAACAGACACATCGAGGAAATTAATGCTAATTTCAGACTCATGATCTTGCGTGACAGAAGCTTTTGGATGCATTCGATTTAGCTTGTCAGTTACCTCAACTACCCCGCTCTGCTAGCTGCGCCGTCTAACGCTCTGCTTCCGGAGCGGGTGGGCGTGCCGGTCCCCGGATGGTTTCTAAGGAGGTTTTCCATCTGCCTCGGCGATTGCGAGCTGGCTCCCCTTATTGCGTCTCAGTTACATTGTGTTAGCTATTGCAGCGCAAACACATCTCCACATACGCTTACACCATAATTACTCTACCACGCAAACATTTGGGGTTACACTCGTCTGGTATGAGACGTTCCTGGCCTGTTGTGTGGTCGTGAACCACTGAGGGCTACGGCGGGACGAAGCCTCCCCGTCGTTTCTAGGTCCCGTTTCAAGACACAATACCTCAACTATCTCTTGTTTCATTCCTCGAAATAAAATTGTACAGTCGTCTACATAACGATAATAATACAGTATTCTCTATTTTATGACAGGGTACGTGCCGAAAAACCCAAGTTCCAAGTCATTAACGAAAATTTCTGCCAGGGAGCTTAATAGACAGTTATCTATCACTAATCCATCCCCCATTCAGCAAAATTATGTTTTAATTTATAATTTTACTATGTCCCTTTAAAATTATTTTCATGGCCGGCTATATTTTTAGACTTGCATGAGTGAACGCACGAAAGGTCTGCGGATATTTGTCATATTAGTGTCTTTTTATATTATGTAGTTTTACACAAGGCATCACAAGGTAGTTTCACCTAAAGTGCAATTCTATAAGGCTTTGACACGCTCAACAACAAACGGTATCTCTTGCTGTTCAATCTCAGAATGCACCTGGCCAGAGAATTTACCTTAGCTGTAAAACCAACTCACTCTATTCTATACATGATGGCGGCGCTATACACAGGCCAATTTTTGTAACGAGTGGTTCCCGGCCAACTAATAAAAAATATCATGTTGTTAGTTGAATCTGTTAATTTATGTTATTGTATGGTAGTGTAAACATTGTATTTCCACAGTTCTGAAGATGGTCGCGTTGGTAGAGTGAAATAAAGAAAATGTTACATGCTATTCAAATTTTAATTTCTAACGATCGCTGTTCGAGTGCAGGCAAATGCCTGCGCTCGCTATATAGGGCTATATCATACCACTTTCTGCCTGTGCCTGACGTCTTGTCGTACTACACTGTACTAGATGTACACAATCTACTACAACTAACAGTTTCTGTTTGTCGTGAGGTAGCTAATGCTGCCAATTGTACAGTCGAAACACATTGCTGGTCGAGAAGCTGTCGTCTGCCGCTATATAATTCCTAATGTTGCCTAGCATTAGCAATTTCTTCCAAATTACAATGTATCCAACAGCTTCCAGCCATAGACTCGCATATTTTGTCAGTAAGTTTGGAATTTATGCTATGATTAATTGGCGAACCATCGTCTTGTTTTATCTCTGGCGTCTTCAGTGTGTTTCAGACCCATCATCAGATACCTTTCCTACATCCAAAGGTAATCTGCTACGTAACCCACCAACTGTCACTACAGTGACACCAGGGAAAACTGCTGAATTCAAGGATGCAGGTTAACCACAGTTGCGTTTCACATCAGTTTCTCTGCAGAATGTGCAATAGAACATCGACGAGGTGTTCCTACGCTCTAAGAGTTCAACTGGAGGGGAGTGGGCACTATCTTTCAAATCTTTAACATAATGCAGAGCTTCAGCAACAGTGAGTTGTTCAGACAATAAGAAATTCAGCCTTCAGTTGCAAGGTAAAATTTTTTTGTTTACCTAATTTTCGATGCCAATAATGGTATCTTCTTCAGAACATATAAATTAACCCATACGGACATATACTAAACATTGAAATACATCATCAATCTAAAGATTTCATAATAAGGAAAATCGTGATGCTTACAAAAATTACATCTTTCAACGGTAAACAACCTGCTACCTGTTTCTGTCGTTAACTGATGTTCTGCGTAATTTCGAAGCCTGAAGGAAAAAAAAGCAAGAGAGAGACTGAAAGCATAAGACAAACCCGCTTGATCAATAACATATCAAAAATAGAAATCAAGTCTGTCGACAAACTTTCATAAGTAACTGCTTTTAATATGAGCTTATAATTTCTTATTCATGTATAACTACTTAGTCATATACCACTCATTTATTTGCTCGCCTTGGAAATAATACAGACTATTGGAATGTGAGTGGGCGGCGGGATGATCAAGAGAGACAGTAGCTACACCATAAGCAAAGCTTGTGATCAAGCGTTGCCCGAGAGCCAGCGATCTAGTACAAAGAAGGCAGGATGTAGCGAAGACGCTCATTCTCAGGGATCACCTGAAGATGACGGCAAGATATGCTGTCGAAATATCGTGTTACGAAGGCGATTGCACCCGGTTGGACACTCGAAAACAGTACAGACAATACTTCACAAGTTAGCTCAAATGCTACATATGCCTCCTTTGACCGTACAGGTGGTTACTGGCTAGTTATTTACACAATACATAGTGTTTTGATTTTAATGAAAGTATGTATATTAGTCACTGATGCTACTTAAGTTATTAGCGGACCACTGTAAAAGTTATTAATAACAATAAACAATTATATTCTATACTACAGATTCTAGTAACTTTTAATTAAAGTTGTTTTAAAATACTTGTCATCCATAAAAACAGATTTCAGTGCCAATTATATTTTTCTACCCAACAAAAATATTTTTTTTATTGGGTAAGTGAACAAAGATTTATATGGTTGCATATAAACTGAAGAGCCAAAGAGGCTGGTACACCTCTACCTGCGTGTAGAGACGCACGCACAAGTGCCGCAACACGACTTGACATTGACTCGACTAATGTCTGAAGAAGTGCTGGAGGGAACTGACACCATGAATCCTACAGGGCTGCACATAAATCCGTAAGAGTATGAGGGGGTGGAGATCTCTTCTGAAAGGTTCGCAGGAGAGCTTCAGTGAAGTTTGGAAAGTCTGAGATGAGGCAGTGGCGGAAGAACAGCTGTGAGGACCGGCCGTCAGTCGTGGTTGGGTAGCTCAGTTGGTAGAGCACTTTCCCGAGAAAGGCAAAGGTCCAGAGTTCGAGCCTCAGTCCGGCATACAGTTGTAATTTGCCAGGAAGTTTCATTTCAGCGCACACTCCGCTGCAGAGTGAAAATCTCTTTCATAGTGGAATATCCCCTCATGCCTTAAAAAAAAAAAAAAAAAAAAAAAACTTTGTTTTCCTGTTGATCCTCATTTGTTTCCTTTCTTGCCCTTAGACTGATTGGATCGTAGCTTGGTTTATGGATCACACTCATAACACCATGAAACGTCATCTTTCCACAGATTCAATTTTGGCTTGGTTTCTGGTTCTTACTCATAACAGCGGGCACCGTCATTTTCCGTGATCTTTTTTAAAGCTGATGTTACCACTTTGTTCTCTCATATCCATACCTGCAAACTGCCGAACACATGAAATAGCGCTTACGAAACAATCTGTTCACCCCAACTGATACTCTCTCACCAGAAAATTTCGTCAGCTGTCTCAGATTGTGCCTAGGTGAGATATTTAGCCGGAAAATTCGTGACTACTGTCCACAGAATAGCTATTCTAGATACTTCTGGTTCCATGCGTATATATTACGGAGATGCGTTTAGAACAGCTAACTCCATGACGACGCATTTACAGTAATAAAAATTAGCCTTGCCCTTGTAGAATCTGTGCACTGTTGCTGATCTCTAAGTTACACAGAAAATTACACCGTTAGATGTTAGTGAGAGGAAATACGTAAAATGAGTAAGGATGTTGATTTGTTTTTTCCCAAAATTAGCAATTATGCTAACAGCAAAAGTTTCTAAACCTTTATGTGAAGCTCAGTTATATGCTACATCCTATTCAAGTTTTTGTCGACATTAAACCCTGAAAAATCAAGGAAAATCTCCTGTGTTCTTGTTCAATACCTCCATTAATTGGAGGTAATTGTTGTAGAGAAGCAACTGTACTGCATTTTTTCGAAATTTACACAGGACCACTCAATAACTCTATGAAAAAAAGTAACAACATTTTCTGTTGATATCTCTCAAACAGCATCGATTAGAATAGTTGTTATCTCCAAAACGTACCACTCTCAGTGATTTGTTTTAAGCACAAGGTTGTTGTTGTTGTTGTCTTCAGTCCTGAGACTGGTTTGATGCAGCTCTCCATGCTACTCTATCCTGTGCAAGCTTCTTCATCTCCCAGTACCTACTGCAACCTACATCCTTCTGAATCTGCTTAGTGTACTCATCTCTCGGTCTCCCTCTACGATTTTTACCCTCCACGCTGCCCTCCAATGCTAAATTTGTGATCCCTTGATGCCTCAAAACATGTCCTACCAACCGACCCCTTCTTCTAGTCAAGTTGTGCCACAAACTTCTCTTCTCCCCAATCCTATTCAATACTTCCTCATTAGTTATGTGATCTATCCACCTTATCTTCAGTATTCTTCTGCAGCACCACATTTCGAAAGCTTCTATTCTCTTCTTGTCCAAACTATAACATAAATCTATATTCGATGTTAACAAATTTCTCTTCTTCAGAAACGCTTTCCTTGCCATTGCCAGTCTACATTTTATATCCTCTCTACTTCGACCATCATCAGTTATTTTACTTCCTAAATAGCAAAACTCCTTTACTACTTTAAGTGTCTCATTTCCTAATCTAATTCCCTCAGCATCACCCGATTTAATTTGACTACATTCCATTATCCTCGTTTTGCTTTTGTTGATGTTCATCTGATATCCTCCTTTCAAGACACTGTCCATTCCGTTCAACTGCTCTTCCAAGTCCTTTGCTGTCTCTGACAGAATTACAATGTCATCAGCGAACCTCAAAGTTTTTACTTCTTCTCCATGAATTTTAATACCTACTCCAAATTTTTCTTTTGTTTCCTTTACTGCTTGCTCAGTATACAGATTGAATAACATCGGGGACAGGCTACAACCCTGTCTCACTCCTTTCCCAACCACTGCTTCCCTTTCATGCCCCTCGACTCTTATGACCGCCATCTGGTTTCTGGACAAATTGTAAATAGCCTTTCGCTCCCTGTATTTTACCCCTGCCACCTTTAGAATTTGAAAAAGAGTATTCCAGTCAACATTGTCAAAAGCTTTCTCTAAGTCTACAAATGCTAGAAACGTAGGTTTGCCTTTTCTTAATCTTTCTTCTAAGATAAGTCGTAAGGTCAGTATTGCCTCACGTGTTCCAACATTTCGACGGAATCCAAACTGATCCTCCCCAAGCTCCGCATCTACCAGTTTTTCCACAAGGTTAATATTCACAAATACAAGAAATAGAAACGAACCCTAAAAAACTGAACCGTATGACACTTCTTGTACGGTTTCTACCGAGACACGCAAATCTGTTCTGCTCAAATTGTCTGTATTATGCTCTTGCAGACTAAGCGAAGGCGTACAGTAGATATGAAGAATATTTGCTTCACTCGTTGATTGTGGCAGCTGTTGATTCGCATCAACTACCGTAGAACGGGATCTCCGAGCCAACAGTGCCATACTCCCATTTCATTTCAATGCTCTTGCCATTTGGACTGTAATACGACGGAGGAGGACACATTTTGCAACCAATATTAGGCACACTTGGTCTACCCACTGAGCAGTCACGGAAAGATTTACACGTACAAATACAGCTACACTCTCCAAAATAATTGCATGGCAGAGTGTACCTCAGATTTTACCAGTTATTAGAACTTTTTACTGTTCCACTCCTATAGGGAGCACGGAAATAATGATTGTTTAAACGACACTCTGCGTGCTGTAATTAGTTTAATCTTGTTCTACCTCTACGGAAGCGATTATAAGAGGGTGGTGGTTTATTACCTGAAGCATCATTGAAAACAGGTTCTTGAAACTTTGTAAGTAAGCCTTCCCGCTTCCCGGTATAGTCTGAGTGTATCTTCATGCGTCTGAGTATTTAGCTTGTTCAGCATCTCGGGGCCATTCTGACATAGGTCGAAGGAATCTGTGACCAATCCTACTGCCCTCCTCTGTGTACGTTCAGTATCCCCTGTTAGTCCCGTAAGTATGGCCGTGTGAGTCCCACACACAACAGCAATATTCTAGCATGGGTCACGCGAGTGTTCTGTAAGCAATCGCCATTGCAGGTTGATTGCATTTCCATAGTGTTATACCAATGAACGGAAGTCTGATACTCACTTTATCTACGACTAAACCTATGTTAACGTTCCTTTTCATATCCCTAAAAACCGTTACACCCAGGCATTTGCATGAGTTGCCGATTCAAGTTGAAACTAGCTAATAGTGTAGCCACAGGATACCACATTTTTTCGCTTTTGTGAAGTGCCCAGTTTTACATTTCTGAGCATTGAAAGCAAGTTACCAGTCTTTACAACCATTTGAAATGTTACCGTGATTCGACTGAATATTTGTGCAGGTTTTTTTTCAGTTAGCATTTCTCTCCAGACTACTGAATCACCTGCGAAAACATTAGATTACCATTAATATTGTCTGCAAGGGCCACAACACATTTCCCTGAGGAGCACTTCGAGTTATTTCTACATTTGTCGAAGACTCTCCGTCTAAGATAACATTCTGCGTCTACCATATCAAGATATCCTCAACCAACCGCAAATTTAGCTTGATACGCCGCACGATCGTACCTTCGATAACAAGTATAAGCGTGGTACTGAGCCAGATGCTTTTCAGAAATTAAGAAACACTCCATCTAAGAGGCGTCTTGAACCGTGGCTTTCAGGGTCTCATCTGAGAACAGAGCGAGATGGGTTTCACATGATCGGTGTTGTCGGCATCCATGCTGCTTGTCATTCTATTCAAAAACCTCATTGCGCTTGAGCTCAAAATATTTTCTGTGATTGTACAACAATGAATGTCAAGGATATTATTCATGTCTGCAGTGATGTGGCACTTCCGTTGAGGCAATATTCCTGGATTTTCGTTTGTAAAGGAACATCTGAAAACGGATTACAGCATTTCTGCTTTTGCTTTGATACCCACAATTTCAATTCATGTTTCTTCCATGTGTGCCTGAACGTTAACTTGGCCACCATTAACGTCTTTTACATACGACTCGAACTTATTTGGGATTCGTGAGAGATCTTTCGATAGTATTCTGCTGCGGTCAGAATCTGTCTATAAGCCCTGTGTTTAGTTTTACATCTGTTGTGCAGTGTTCTCTGTTGGTAGTCTTTAACAGGCAGGTCGAGCAGGAGATGTGATGATGATAGATTCCTCCTTCTGATCCCATATGCCTAAGAGCAAAGTTTACGAGACTACCCTTTGATATTTGTGTGAAGCTCTTTTTAAGTTTTTTTTGAAGTAGCACGACAACCTCTTGAGATGCGACGGTTGATTCGTCGTAAACTGATCCCTGACAGCTTGTAAAGCTGTTGCCAGCTTCCAGCTACGAAGCGCAAACGGTTTCAGGCGAAAACAGTGGCCATCTACAGAGCTCCATCAACACTGAGACGTAAACGTAGAGACGTTTACAAAATCGCGGAACGTGATTGGTTGCTGTAGGCACGCGCAGCTGCTGCGCCTAGCCCATAGGAAATGTCAGGGATCAGGTTATAGCGACTCGACTATAGACCGTGTGCGCAGGTCGCTATATATTTTGTTGAAACCATGGCAATCGTTGGTTTGTATATTTTCAAAGAACAAACTGTTGTTTACACAAGCAAATATCGAATAGATTTGACAAACGTATTTTTTCTCAATGCTGTTGCAACACTAATTGAAGTTTCGGTTATTTGTTTCTGCAAGCGTGCATTACAGTATTCTAAACGTAATGAATAGTGAACAGATAGACTCACACTTTACAATTACTCTGTCGGGTTCCATGCCACTGTATCTGCTATTATTCATTCAAAAAAGAGACATTCTCGTTCTGTGAAGTTCGGAAGGTAGGACATGAGCTACTGATGAAAGTGAAGCTGAGAGATTAATAGTATAGTTATCGCATCTGCTAAAACAGGAAGTGATAGAAGATAGAAGTGAGTCGTCCCTGGGCAGCATAGATGTGCTGTGACGTTATCTTAGTGTGTTCGGCCAGGGCACTGGTCACCCTCTATAATACTGGTAATATAAAGATGTCTCTCACAAAATTTCATCTTGCGCATATTTCGGGCAGTAATCTGGCAACACTGAAATAACGTGTACGGTAACTAACTCTGTCAGAATGTACTGTAGCGCTGTGCAGTTGGTGCAGTGTTTTGGGTTAGCACGCAGTAGGTCGAGAGTTCGATTCTGGGTCGGGTTTACTTGTTTTTATTTGCTAAAAGCAGTCTGCCTGATAAGGTATCTGGCGTCTTAATCGTCATACTGCGATTACAGTAGGTCTTTTACAAAACATTTCCGTTGCGTACTACGAACACAGAAACGGAAATACAATCGTTTTCATTGGTCAGCTTTTAAAGAAGCCTTTTGCAAGTCTTCGTCCCATCGAAATCATTTGCAAAGCATGTTGCTAGCTCTTCCGGTGACGTAAGGCTGTAATGAAATATAATGGAGCTGGATATGGCAAGAATAATAGTTGGCATTAATCGGTGCGACACTGGGTGAGGACACATAGAGAACAGGCTTGGAATGTAGTAGATAGTGCGAAACAACTCGGGTCCACGACGAGCAAAAGGCTTCTTTAACAGCTGATCAATGAAAACGATTGCTTTTCCTTTTCTGTCTTCGTAGTACGTAACTGCAAATGTTTTGTAGAAAGACCCACTGTGATCGCTGTATGGCGATGAAGACGCTAGATACCGTACCATTCAGACTACTTTTAGCAAATATGCCTTAACTCAGAATCGAGCCCTCGAGCTCTTGCATGCTAATCCAAAACGCTCTCAATTGCCCCAAATGCACAGCACTTTTACGTAGCCTGAAAAAGTTAGTTACTGTACATTCGATTACAATGTTGCCAGACTTCCAATATTCAACGCCCATTTACTGCCCGAACTATGCGCAGGACGAAAGTTTGTGAGATACATTATTGTATTGCTAGTATGTGAGGAATTGCTGTGCGAAGTCAGAGTGCGCGGATTTTTCTTCACCCTGTAGGTACACGCGACCTACGCACAGAATCGTTGACGGAAAAACGACGAAGAAACAGAGAAACAGATCGAAAAAGATGGTAGAGCACTCACACACGAAAGGCAAAAGTACAGGGTTTGAGTCTCGTTCCAACTTACAGCTTAATCAGGCATTAAGTTTCAAATTTTGACTGCTGGTAGCGACAACGCATTCGAAAGAGTTGCCCATATTTTTTTACACAATAGTTAAAATAAGAGGGTAATCCCAAAAGTAAGGTCTCTTATTTTTTATAAGTGCATAGATCTGTTTATTTCTACAATGGTTTACATCAGTTTACAGCTTGAATATTTAGCTATTTTTCAACATAATCACCATTTCTGTCGATGCCTTTTTGTAGACGCTGTGGCAGTTTTTGTTTGCCCACGTCATACCAGCTCGCCGCCATGTTGTTCAGAAAGTTATTAACCTCGTCTTGCACCTCGTCGTCGGAACTGAATCGCTGGGACCACAATTAACGCTGACATGTACTGTGAGACTCTGAAAAAACTCTAACGAGCAATTCAGAACCGAAGAAGAGGAATGTTAAGAAAGGGCGTACACATTCTCCATGACAACGCTCGCCCACACATCGCTCGGCAAACCGTTGCTCTCCTGCAACAGTTTCAGTGGAACACAATCACCCATCCACCCTATAGTCTTGACTTGGCGCCCAATGACTATCACCTGCTACCTAGGTTAAAAGAACATTTGGCCGGAAAGCGATTCAGCACCAACGACGAGGTGAAAGAATAGGTTCATATCTTTCTGAACAGCATGGCAGCGAGCTGATACGACATGGGCATACAAAAACGGCCACAGCGTCTACAAAAACGCATCGACAGAACTGGTGATTATGTCGAAAAAAAGCTAAATGTTCAAGCTGCAAACTGATGAAAATCATTGTAGAAATAATCAGGTCTATGTACTTATAAGAAAATAGTAGACGTAACTTTCGGGATTATCCTCGTATATAACCTATTATTACGTTAAAAAAAACAAAGGTTATGGTCTTCAGGGACCAGGAGCCAATTCCAAGCAAAATAATAATAGTGATCAGATAACAGAACGTGTAAATTCATTCATCTTCTTAGGAAATACTCTCTCTTTCATAACAGAAATGGACATATAAAAAAGCAGAAAGATTTCATTACATTAACGGAACAATATATACATAGCTCCCTGAACTAAAGTAAGAAATGTGACATTACTTGTGGAAAAGGACTTCGGTACAAACTATGAGACACAGAATTGAATTGTAGACTGTAGGAAAAAGAAATGAACAAAGAATTGAAGGATATGGTATGTGATTCCTTGGAAGAGTAGCTGGGTACACTAAATCCCACAGGAGGATGAACACTGACATCAGAAACGAAATGCAAATGAAAAGCTTAAATGAGAGCATTAAGGAATACCACACCACACCACAAAAATGGGAGACGATCTAATACCGAAATTAACGATCAGTTATTACCCAATGGACAGAAGACCTTCAGGAAGACAGAGGAAAAGAAGTTGACCAGATCTATAATATCAAGTTGGAGGGCCTAAGAGGCAAAGATCTGACACGTGATGAAAGAAGAACAAGAACAAATTGCATTAAGGCATTGAGCTCTTGTGAACTACAGATGACGAAACAGGATGATGATCGGAAGCACACAGCATGATCATTCTGTGGCTGTTGTACTACATCCCGCGCAGTTTCCAAACCTGTTCGCCTTCACTAGACGTCAAGCCTATTGAACGAAAATGTTGACCAGTACTAATAAGAGCCTGGAGAATCGCCAGAGCGTAACTGAAGGAAGCCTTTAAAATAAGAGAATGAAAATTAATGTTTGACGTCTGGTTCGCACCGAGATAGAAATGGGGCTAAAGCTGGAAACTAAAAAGGCAATGCCCTTTCCAAAAGAGCTACCTCTCAGCATTCGCTTTAATCAGTTCGGGGAAAAAAAGGAAACTTAAAATATGAATGACGGTCGGGGGATTTGAGCACTTCTCTTATGAAAGCGAGTCCACCGTCTCATCCACTGCGAAACCGCGCTCTATAGTAAACCATTTCTTGCTATACGGAAGAATATAAGTGCAGATGCAACGCAAGCCATTCAGCTATTCACGCCAAGAGATTAAAATATAACTATAAACGACAGAAGTCTTCTTACGACGTTCTCAGTAGTACTCTGAGGAACCTACCTTGTATGAGTAGCTGGCCGGGGTGGCCGAGCGGTTCTAGGCGCTACAGTCCCAGGTTTCCCAGGTTGAATCCTGCCTCGGGCATGGGTGTGTGTGAAGGTTTGAGTAGTTCGAAGTTCTAGGGGACTGATGACCTCAGCTGTTAAGTCCCATAGTGGTCAGAGCCATTTCACTTTGTGCAGGAGAATCTTTTTAATTAGGGGAATACATTGCCCAGGAAGATCATGAGCCTTTTGTTTTTTAAACAGTTTATTTGCTGTTACAGCTGTTCTTCATTAGAAAACTGATTCTATAACAGTAAAATATTTCGTATTTTGTGTTGCATTACTCCAGTTTTTGTCGCTTATTGGCAACAAAATTACATATTTAAGGCTATAAATTCTATTAATCGCTGTTTTTCTACTCGGAGACACATACTTTTTTTTCAATTAGACTTTTCTTATTGTCGAAACATGTATCTATGAGTAATCAAACTATCGTGCTTAAAAATAACTTGCCGCAACATGGTGATTTTTGAAGATTCTAAATTGTTCAAAACTAATAACTGTGTGAGAAAACTTTCGTCCATTTGTGCATTTTGTAATAGTAGTTGTTTGGCATACAGAAGGCCAAGCACCACCTCACTTCTTTCTAAAACGGCGCTTCTTACTAACCCGGAAGCCCGTATCGCAGACAAGCAGCCCGTACCCGATATCAGTGCGCAGCGCTCTGTACCGGTATACGCGACTTTCGCTGCGCTCAGCGACAACAGTGACACAGTTATCGCGCGGTGTGTGTGACCATGCATTCCGCTGCTATGATTAGACCCACAGTGACACCAGAAGCATAAACATTTCCTTCCTCCTCGCGGGATGTAAGGAAGTAGTGCCGAGCCGCTTGCGGTATTGCGCGAATCCAACATAGTTCGCTGGCGTCGTTTCACAGACGATAGAGGAAGTTGGAAGATAACAGTCTTTCATTGGCTCAAAGTCTCTCAACTTCGTCATTTTCTTCCCAGAGGTCGTTGATAACTGTTTCGCCAGCCATGTCGTAGATCCGTTTCTTTTGATTGCTCCAGCCGCAACACTGAATGAGATGTCGAAGTGGTTAACATGCTGGACACTTGTTCGGGAGGGCAGGGATTCAAATACCCTACTGGTCATTCAAATTTAATTTTCCCGTGGCTTCCTCAAATCATAAAAAAAAAATACCGGGGTGGTTCACTCGAAGGTGCACGGACAGTACATATCCCCATCCCTCGCCGAATCCGGCCTTGTGCCTCTCTAATGACCTAGTGCGACGATGGGACTGGAAATTTCAATATTCCATCACTCCTTCCTCGACTGCAGCAGGTGTACATTTCCCTTCCTCGTCTCTAACACGTGTGCAGAGCATTTAAACCAGTAATACGACAGTGCTACTGACCGACGTTACTTCTAGGAAAAGTGGGCTTAGAAATGCTAGCATAGCCTTCGTCTTTGCGTTATTTTCAAATGACTGACTGCATCTGTAAATGGGGTTCAGAGTGAGTAGATACTTTCTGTTTATGCGAGATTACTGACAGATATCTCGTGTTAAGAAAGATGAAAAAAATGGTTCAAATCGCTCTGAGCACTATGGGACTTAACATCTGTGGTCATCAGTCCCCTAGAACTTAGAGCTACTTAAGCCTAACTAACCTAAGGACATCACACACATCCATGCCCGAGGCAGGATTCGAACCTGCGACCGTAGCGGTCACGCGGTTCCAGACTGAAGCGCCTAGAACCGCACGGCCACACCGAAGAAAGATGAGAAGCGACAGCCAGACAGAAAGCCTCCTGTATTGTGTTCGTTTACAGTCAGAATGTTACCGTCACACATCACGTTTCGAAGACATGGTGACCATCTTTCTGGAAACAGGGAAACATCAGGGTAAACTGTTTTATTTTCTTGAAGCGTGCCATCTCAAGGTGACTGTTTCACTTAAAATTTAGAAAGACAGTTATAGCACCAGCATAAAGTACGTACAATATGTGATCAAAAGTTTCCGGACACCTTGCCGAAAATAACTTACAAGTTCGTGGCGCCCCCCATTGATAATGCTGGAATTCAGTATGGTGTTGGCCCACCCTTAGCCTTGATGACAGGTCCCACTCGCGCAGGCATACGTTCAGTAAGGTGCTGCAAGGTTTCTTCGTGAGTGGCAGCTCATTCTTCACGGAGTGTTGCTTTGAGGAGAGGTATCGATGTCGGTCGGTGAGGCCCAAAGGTGTTCTATAGGATTCAGGTCAGGACTCTGTGCATGCCAGTCAATTACAAGAATGTTTTTGACTTGTATCCACTCCCTCACAAACCGTGCATTACGAACAGGTGCTCGATCGTGTTATAAGACGCAGTCGCCATCACCGCATTGCTCTTCAACAGCGGGAAGCAAGAAGGTGCTTCAAACATCAACGTAGGCCTGTGCTGCGATAGTTCCACGCAAAACAACAAGGCGTGCAAACCCCCTCCATGAAAAATGCGACCACACCATAAAACCACCTCCTCCGAATTTTACTGTTGGCACTACTCACTTATTCGCCATACCCACACCCAGCCATCGGGTCCCCACATTGTGTACCGTCATTCGTCACTCCACGCAACGTTTTTCCACTGTTCAATCGTCCAATGTTTACGCTCCTTACACCAAGCGAGGCTTCGTTTGGCATTTACCGGCGTGATGTGTGGCTTATGAGCAGCCACTCGACCATGAAATCACAGTTTTCTCACCTCCCGCATAACTGACATAGTACTTGGAGTTGATCCTGAGGCAGTTTGGAATTCCTGTGTGTTGGTCTGGATAGATGTCTGCGTATTACACATTACGACCCTCTTCAACTGTCGGTGGTCTCTGTCAGTCAACGGACAAGGCCGGCCTGTCCGCTTTTGTGCTGTACGTGTCCCTTCACATTTCCACTTCACTATCCCATCGTAAACAGTGGACCTAGGGATGTTTAGGAGTGTGGAGATCTGGCGTACAGGCGTATGACACAAGTGACACCCAGCCACTTGACCACGTTCAGAGTCCGTGAGTTCCAATGAGCGTCCCATTCTGCTCTCTCACGATGTCTAATGACTACTGAGGTCGCTGATATGGAGTACCTGGTAGTAGGTGGCAGCATAATGCACCTAATGTGAAAAACATATGTTTTTGGGGTGTCCGGATACGTTTGATGACATAGTGTATCTCAGAGGACAAACACCTTTCGAGCAATGTGTGTAACGACCTCATGAATGTTTGGGTGTGCCCATTTAAGCTGTAGACGGCACAAGACCTTACAGATGACAGCTTTTCGAAGCAAGTGATTTTTCGGTTTTGGCTTCGGCAACTGTAGGAACCCCTAATCTCTCAGTACCTACGTTGCTAATCACAGAGGCTTATTTCACTACAGAAAATACGCTATTTGATAAAAATTTCTGGACACCTGTTAGTAGACATTAATACTGGGTGTGTTCATCCTTTACGACAGATTGAACTCTGTTGGGGACACTTTCAGTGAAGTGTCTGACTGTCTGTAGACGAATGACAGCCCATTGTTTCTCAAGAACCAAAGCCAGAGAGGGTAGGATGTTGGACGATAAGGCCTGGAGCGGAATCAACATTCTAACTCGTCCCTAGAGTTTCTCCATTCGATTCAGGAATGTTATTGTCCACAAACATTGCTTGACATATTCTGATTTCTGACAGCGTAAGTTGTCATGCGAATGCAAACAGTCATCATCTCCGAACAGTTCCGTTTCTCTGTTGTACGCACTACACATTGCTGTCATATCCTTCCGCATTTAGCGTATTCTTCCGCGCAGTAAGAGTACTACTTAAAACGCCCGAATATTGTAACATCATCTCCTTCGTACTCCACTGTTGGCACTACACATGATAGCAGGTAACGTTGGCCAAGCATTCGCCAAACACTTCCATCGGATTGCCAGAGTGTTTAGGGTAATACAACACTCCAAATCACTCGCTTCCAGTCATTCATTGTCCTGTGGTGTCGCGCTTCACTTCACTCGAAGCATAGCTTGGTACTGGCTACAGAAATGTGTGGCTTTTGAGTAGCTGCTCGCCCGTTGTACGCTAATTTTTTTTTACTTCCTATGCACAGTCATTGTGCCAGGTGGGCAAGTGGTAGCACTTTGGAACTCACGAGTGACTGCTTCCGCTGTTTCCATGCGACTTTTTACGCCCACCCACCGCAATGTTCAACGGTCCCTCGTCCCGTCACAACATTAGATCTACCTGGTCCTTGTTTAGCTGTTGGTGGGTGTCCCTTCGCGCCACCACTGCACAATCTTGTCTAAAGTTGAGTTGGTCAGCTTTAAAAGGTCTGAAATGACCTTGATGGACTTGTCACTAAGGTGACATCCCACGACTACACCACGTTCCAAGTCACTGAGCTCTCCTGACCCACCCATTCTGCTGTCACAGTACTCCCCACCTCCTTGTATACTGGTGGTTCCGATTCTTGTGGCACGTAGTGATCTGATCGGATATTTATTTCAACTGAACGACAACCATGCATCGGACATTTATGATCCGAGGTAATAGTTTACGATGCCATTAATCATATTTTCAGTAAATATCTTGCTGATGATGACGTAGTTATTTTTCATTACTCTGCCTGCACCACAGATGGCGAATCGTCATTACTATGTAACGTAAGATAGTGGAATGCGTCACCGAAATGACAGGCAACCTGCAGGAATTGCTTCAATCCCTATGCTGTCACATTAATGTGACGACCGCATATGTTCGACGTCAAAGTCCAACAACCATCTCACAGACGGTAGATGGCAGCACTGACAGTGGAGAGAATGTAAAGCGTCTCTGGGGGACGCGGGAAACAGTGAAGTCGTAGTCGTAGCGCAGACAATGGAGCGATTTATCTGCCGTCCAAAAGGGCATTATCATTCGCTTCCGCGACAAAAATGGTTCAAATGGATCTGAGCACTATGGGACTTAACTGCTGTGGTCATCAGTCCCCTAGAACGTAGAACTACTTAAACCTAACTAACATAAGGACATCACACACATCCATGCCCGAGGCAGGATTCGAACCAGCGACCGCAGCGGTCGCGCGGATCCAAACTGAGGCCCCTAGAACCGCTCGGCCACCACGGCCGGCGCTTCCGGGACAGGGGTGGATGCATTAACGAAACGGCTCAGTTTGTAAATTGTGCATATGGTGTCTTGGTTAAAGTATACCGTGCAAGGAAAAAAGCGCTATCCAAAACTTGCGCCGTGGCATTTGTGGTGTACCACTGGCCCTATGTGGCAGGGGTGAACGACGACTGCGGCAAATCAACTATGGTGACGGTATTACCAAATGCTACCATATAGGAACAACGTGCTACTTTTTTTTTGCTGCAGCTTATATGCAAAGAAGCGCGATTCAGATGCGGATGTATAAGCAATCGTATCTTTCCGGCGTGACTGCTACGGTCGCAGGTTCGAATCCTGCCTCGGGCATGGATGTGTGTGATGTCCTTAGGTTGATTAGGTTTAAGTAGTTCTAAGTTCTAGGGGACTAATGACCACAGCAGTTGAGTCCCATAGTGCTCAGAGCCATTTTAACTTTCCGGCGTGCGCATGGTAAATGAGGAAACTTGAACTATGGCGAGTTTTACCTAATGCGCCCATGCAGGATCATCGTTTTGTTATTCTTTTGTCGGCTGGTGAAAGAAAAACACCGGTAAACATCCATCCGATAATGAATACTGAGTATCTGGCAGCGTGTCAGTCGAAAACCGCTGTTGTGGAATTGGGCGCCAATCCGTGCGGCTGCTTCGTTATCACGCACGTCCCCATAACGCAAGTGTCGTAAGGCAAAAGTTACGCGAAGTCAAATGGGTGACACTCGAGCACCCACCCTATAGTCCTGATCTCTCTTGATGCGATTATCACGACGCTGGTCTCTTAAAAAGGGCCTTGAAGAGTCGATGATTTCTATTGGCTGAGGATTACAGCAGGCAGTTACGGACTTCTTCATGCAGCACGACACTGTGTTTTAGCAAAAGGGGTTTCTTCAACCCGTTGCGTCAGTGGGATTATTGCCTCAGTGTTCACGGTGATTTTGCCTTTATGACATTCCGATTCTGGGCTTTAAGGACTTAGAACAAAAACTTTTTGATCACCCCTTTTAATAAGAAAAAGAGTGAAAGTGTTAGTATTCTCATGATACCTATGTGTGATTAAAGTATTTATCCAAAATTCTGGTAAAAATACAATCATTTTAAAGTTTACTTATATATAATTTTTGTTAATCATCAAAACAGTGCGGAGTTATCACGTTGCTCTGTTAGCTAACAGGGACTTGATTATGAGTTGTGGATGTTTCATACTTGTTAAGCAATGAAGTATCTAAAGAAAAAATTAGCTATTCTCTTTGCACATAATTATGTAGTAGTTGTCTTTGCGTTGTACAACAATAACTGTGATTTTATTTTTATACACCTGTGACGATTTCGATGGCCACTTTACTTTCATCTCCCCCATGCCACAAACAGCAAGTTCTTTGTTACGCTTTGTCAGAGTCACTAGACAATTTACGTTTTTAATAGAAAACGTTCTTTTGTGTCTCTTACAAGGTTCTTCTCCAATTGGTGTAAGGGATGCTCGTCATTCCCTTGCTGCTTGATAACGTCATCAGAATTCCTGCATGCTACGACAAGCCCACATATATCTTTTTTGGGCACGAAAAAAGATACCCTGCGCTCAATAGTTCTTCCTCCTTCCATATATTCACGGGTCATCTGCGGTGGCAGATAATGACTGTTAATGCGAGGGGTTGGTTTAATGGGTCCGCGCATGTCATTTTTAATGTTGAGCCATGATTATCTTGTTTGCTGCGCAGATCCTCTAATGAAAACCCATCTCTTGACTTTTTCGAGGCTAGCTGGAACTGTTCGTCGATTAATATCCAACGTAGACATAAAAACTTTTACAGAGCCTCAATCGATGTCCATTCTTTTGGAAACCGAGTGCATGGTTCAGCTACCTGTCTTTCGTTGGACACCTCTATTGAGCTGTTGTTTCGACAGTACAGCCTACGATTTAGTCACGTTCTTGGCCTCTCTCTTCCAGTAAGTTGAAAACAACAATCTCCTGCCATCTTTAATTTTAAGGACAGTTTTGACATGGTGGATTAATAATCCGAGCTGATAACTCTATTCTGCTTGTAAAGAGAATTATTCTTGGCTGTAACTACGAAAGGTTTTTGCTTTTCATTGCTTTTTTCTTTTGGTGTTAACATTATTTTCGGCTGCCAGGTTTTCCTCGTAAGTGCTACGTGAAAGAGAGGTTGGTCACAATCTGGGTGATTGTTCTTCAGTTGTTAGACCTCCGAAGTAAAGGACTTCAAACTGTCGGTAGACTACAGTGGAATCTTCATAGTACCTATACTGTTTTCTTTGCTATGCTTCGCTTCACTGTCACTGTGCTCTTTAAATGGATCTTATTCTTTTTGTAATGTCGAAATATTATTTCGTTCAAAATAAAAGGATCTTTTATGCTATCATCGTTGTTAAGGAGTTCATAGTTAACGTTGTTTGCTTGGAACGACGTTATTCTGATTGAGCATTTGATCAGAAAAGGCGATGGCAGAAACTCTTCTCTCAAAAAATGAAGTCCTGCACACTTACAGACTAAAAGTATTGGGCATATTCGTAACTGAATGGCAGTCGAACTTCCCATTAGCAGCCTGCTTCTTAAAATTTAAAGGAAGCACGCTTATTAGAAGTTTCCTCATAGTTTGATGTATTTCTTTCATCTTAAGCAGTCGTTCGGCCTCTAAATAGCCCTCAGCGTTCTGTATCTTCGCAATTAAAATTCTTATTTCCTCCCTCTCGCAGTGAGGCTTGAGATTGTCAACACATTGATTTTAACGTTTACAAAATTCGAAAAAATAAATAAATACAAAACAAAAGTTTGCTTTTGGTATAAGCCAAAGTAGGTTACAAATCAAATTAACATTACAGAGCAACGTTAAAAACTATAATAACAATAACGAGCAACATTAAAAACAAATGTGCAATGTGACAAATCAAAATACATCTACATCTACATTTATGTGATTACTCTGCTATTCATAATAAAGTGTCTGGCAGAAGGTTAGAAGTAATACGACTTTACAGCATCCTATAGGCAAGCCAACTGACACATACAAATTTAGTTTACTAACTATGGGATAGTTAGAAATTTCTATGGAAAAACGAAAAGCAATGTAACAATTCAAAAATTCTCTAGATTCAGCTTCCATTGCCACTCTCCTTTCTCCAATACAGTACCGTTGCAGCAGCTCTCTTGGCAGCTCTGTGCATTAGGAAAAAATACATCTGTTGAGCATGATCCACATTATTTCTTTACAGTGATTTCTTAAAATTCGTAATTTTTTGAGATGTCACAATGTCACTGTTGGTGTGCGACCTGTTGAAGGAATTAAAGTGATTACTGGCACAAATTTTGAGACTCTTAACAAATAAACATATTCTGCTAATAATGCTAATTTTGATCGTCTTCTAACAGCCAGTTTCTGTTTGGAGAGAGACGTTAAAGTAACTTGGGAATTATTGAAAGTATTGAGAATCATTGTTTCTTAGATTGTTGCCCGAGGGAGAACTGGTGAAATGTCAAAGAAAGAGATATAAATAAATACATTCAAAAACCTCAGGATATGAAAAATTAGAGAATTTGAAGATATTTTTACTTGAAAACATATTATGGTTCGAGTTATTTCTGTGAGACAATTATATTTGTGCACACATTTTTAAGTTCCTATGGAATAGAATTAAGTTTATACCACTATTCAGATATTTTATGACAAAACACAAATTTCTGTTTTATTCACATGAATAGCAACAAGATTTTCGTTAAATGTAGTTCTTCCTTCAAAGTTTGGTTTAGGTATAAATTTGTCAAATTTATCTCCATCTCACACTAATTTTATATCCACTCTGTTTCTTACGTTTCCCATAGTTTTTCCAAATACTGAATTATTCGATAATTTGTAGATACTTTATTCAAAATCATTTTTTGCTTTATTTCTCATATCTCTATTTAAATCTATGTGTTCCTTCAACCAGTCTGATTGTTTTAATTTTAAGACTATGTTTTTTTTTGTTCCAAGAGACAGCTACTGTTTAAGATTTCTATAGTGAACTACATAATTATGTTTGCATTCAAAGTAGTCAACGACTTGTCTAATTCAGTTTCTGGTACAATTTTATTTCAGGAGCTACTGGTAAATCTTTATGTAAATCAAATAATTCTTTTGGATGTTCTAAATCTACTCTAGACAGATAGAAAAATCACATCAGTATTCTTCAACTACACGACTTTCAACTATTTTTAAAACAATTAAACTTTGTCTTTTAATGGTAATTTTGCATTTCCAATTCTAACTACTTTCACATGAATCTAGTAACTTTTTTCCTCTATAATGGCAGTGGAAAATAAAATGTCTACTACTAATAAAAAGAAATATTCTAAACAGAACTTTTTGAAAAAAAAAAAGAAACCAACCAATGGAAGATTTGGCTTATGACTACTGACAGAAAACGTAGATAATAATAATTTAGTTACAAATATTGGATATATTATCTATACAAATGCAGAAGAAAAGTTAGAACAATTTAAATCAATTACAGAACCATTCTGCAATAATATTATGGTAGTTAGAAAAACAGATTTAATACACTGTACAAAAGATGTAGGCAAAAAACAAGTTTAGTTAAGAAAGAAATTTGTGGCTCATTTAACAGTTTCTTGTGAGGAGTATTTTCTCAGTTTTATTCTGCTGAACAGCCTGTTAAAGCTAAGTTACCTCTTCTTTAAGATTCGAATACAACATGATGTAAAGGAACTAAACAAGCTATTAACATACATACATATGGATTTAAGAAGACATAAATATACTAATCCGGTTATTATTTTCAGATTCGAATACAACAAGATGTAAAGGAACTAAACAAGCTATTAACATACATACATATGGATTTAAGAAGACGTAAATATACTAATCCAGTTATTATTTTCAGATTCGAATACAACAAGATGTAAAGGAACTAAACAAGCTATTAACATACATACATATGTGTTTAATAAGATGTAAATATACTAATCCAGTTATTATTTCTTACAAAATAGAATTAGCAGTTGCTAAGATTGAAATGGTGTTAACCAAACCGCCACAAATATTGCAAGAACTCAAAAAGGAACACTACTATTTATTGGATGTAGACATAAAATGATTTCAAAGATATTTTTAACAATGAAGAAATGTGCAAATATTTAACGAATAATGTTAATTTTTGCATCCAAGGAGAATGTAAAGAAGATTGTAATGTAAAGTTAACAATAATAATTATGTAGGAAAAGACCATTTAACTTGACTAGTTCAAATTCTAGAGCAAGGATACACAATAAATTCATTTGCCAATTATTGAGTCCAGGAGTTAATAAACAACTTGGCAACACTATGATAAATTTTTGAATTGTCATGATAAATGAGTAAAGGAAACTTTTGTTTCTACATTAGCTAATGAAAATGGAATTACAAGATCATAAGCAACAATTTATGATTCTATTAATACATAAAGAAAAAAGAAAAAGAAAAATAATTTAACCATTAACAGACTGTTCAGACCTAATTACAAATAGCAGCAAAAGTAAGAGAAAAGCTCCTTTTTATTCTGCTCCTCTTGGTAAAATGTGACAAAAATTAACAGATACTCTACAAAATTGTTGTTGTGTTATTTACAATAATCTCTTGCAATATGATTATTAAGGTAACAAAAATACAAAGAATTAACTGGAATACAAATAAAAACTAAAACAAATAATAGAGAAGAAAGAGAGAAATTAGTTAAATTCATTTTATCTGCATTTAGTTTAATAGCTTGCTCATTAATTACACAGAAATTTTCGAAGAGATAGAGTATGTAATTTGTGTAAAATAACATATTTAGCAAAATCTGCAGACAAATATTTTTTCTAAATTCAATAGCTTATTTTCTACAATACCAAAAGAAAGAAATTTCAAAGAATTTGGACTAATAAAAATCAATATTATTATTCCATTTGTGTGTAGACAAAGAATAAATAACCACAGAAAACTTTATACATTTAATAATAAAGAAATTTAGCCAATTAATAAGATATATTTTGAAATCACTAAAAATGAGAATAACAACTAAAAAATTTAAGTGTACAAGAAAGAAAAGTAGAATGCTTGGATAATACAAAATCTTTGAAGGGATAATACAAGAATATTTTGGAGAAGGAACAGAAAATAAGAGAAAAGGGGGAAGAAATAACAAATTATTTTAAATGGTAAAGACAGATATTCTTACAAGTGGAGTGTATAAAATTTATGCTTTGCAGTTAACAATAAAAATAAGTCTCACCCATTTTCTGGTGTATTGGGCGAAAATAATGGTAAAAAATCTGTAGTTGCTATCCTAATCATAATAATTTTATATGCGTAAGTACAGACAGAGAGACTTAAAAAAGAAGAAATGTTGATTGTGTTCAGACAACAACCAGACACAAATTTATTTTAAATTCCTTTATTCAAAAGGTACTATTACCAGTTTCGAATCATTGCAATTCATCATTAGACGGTTTTCATTAGAACATATGGTGCATTTTTTATCGATGAGTTGTCCTAAAATATAAATAATACATAATTATAAGCACACCACACATATGGTTGCATTACAGATTTGCAGTGGGATGTGACTTAGATGAAATGTCGGTCTGGAGTATTTGTTTTCCTAGTTTTTATCCAACAAATCATGATTGTAATTTTCACCACACTCTTATTGTTGCACACATAAATTTGTATCGTTGAACACTTTAGATTTATCGCATAATACGTTTCTGTCACATCCTTATCGTTCAATTTAGATTTGTCACAGAATACATTTCTAACATGCATCACATGTTTGGATAGTTACAAAGTGTTTACAAGTACATGAGTGTCAAAGATGTTATGATATGTCATAACATTATAAAGATGCCCCATGTCTGTAAAAGGATCATATATTCACTTATGCAATTGAAACACATTTTACACTAGTTCAGAGCGACATTGATTTTGTGAATTTTAGAGTGAATATTGGTACACTATGAAGATGTTCCATGTCAAAGATTTGTTTTATATGGATAAGACAGTAAATTATTTATTTACATTTAGCATCCTGAGAATTGTAGTAAAATATAAATTTGCTACTTGATCTGCAGATAGGTGTAGGAATATCGTTCACTTTGATGGGTGGAAAATAATTTTTGGAAATTTTTCTGGAAGGGGGTGTCAGATAACTCAGTTTGTTCATTAAGGACATAGTCTGGGGTGCTGCTTTTGTGTGTGTGTATTTATATTTCTTCTCATATATTTGTAGTAGCTCCTTTCTCCGCTAGAGATAAAATTTTTAAGTTGTTCTGAATGTTTCTCACCGAATGGTTTTCTTCAGCAATATGGGCTGCAAATGCAGATTTGTTCAAGTTGTGAAGCCTTAAAGCATCAATTTGTTCTTTATATCTAATTTCAAAACTTCTGCCTGTCTGTCCAATGTAGAATTTTGAGCATGTATCACATTTAAGCGTGTATATTCCTGATTTACTGTAGACACTCTTGCAGGCATTCACATCATGGATTACTTTTTGGTGTAATTTATTATTTATGGAAGAGCTGATTATGATATTTTTCTTTTTAAATAAGTTTGCTGTTTGGTATGATAGTGGGCCTACGTGTGGGAGATCAGCTTGTTTAGGTTTGGCTTCTGTGGAACACTGATTTGCTTTGGAGTGCACATTGTGTGTATTTCTGTTCAGTGGATCCATGGTTTTTGTTTGCATTTTGTTGTGGAGTTTTTCTATTATTATGGGTTTATACCCATTATTATAAGTAACTGTTTTAATTATAGTGATTTCATTTTTTTGGTCTGTGTCACTCATTGGTACTTTTTCAATTCAGTGAAGCATGGCTCTAAAATATGTCATTTTTTGTTGGTGGGGATGGCAAGATGAGTTGTCAATTGTGACATCTGTTTTCGGTAAATACTAAATTGATATTTTGGTTACTATTACAAATCTTCAGGTAAAGAAAGTTACTTTTACTAGTTTCATGTCCAACTCTGAGTTTCATGCATATTTCTTAGATCTGCTGCTAACGTATCAATTTCATTTTTTGTACCTTCAAAAAGCAAGATTATATCATCAACATATCTTTTATAGTAGATTATTTACTCTGAGATATGATGATTGGTTGAGAAGTATTTTTGTCCTATATTGTCTATATCAGCCAGTACCGAGCAAGGTGGCGCAGTGGTTAGCACACTGGACTCGCATTTGGGAGAACGACGGTTCAATCCCATCTCCAGCCATCCTGATTTAGGTTTTCTGTGATTTACCTAAATCGTTTCAGGCAAATGCAGGGATGGTTCCTTTGAAAGGGCACACCTGATTTCCTTCCCAATCCTTCCCTAACCCGAGCTTGCGCTCCGTCTCTCATGACCTCGTTGACGACGGGCCGTTAATCACTAACCACCACCACCACCATCAGCCAGTATCTGAGCAAAGCTACTTCCCACATCCATATCACCATGTTGTTGGTAAAGCTTGTTGTTGAAACTAAAGTAATTATGCTCTAGAATAACTGTGAGTATTTCTATGAGTTCATATATCTCTGTAATACTACTTCTCTTATATCTAAGCAGATTGTTTCTTATAATGTTAATAATCTCTTTGACAGAGACGTTTGGGTATAGGGTCACTATGTCTAATGATGCTAATTAAAGATATCCACATCCCACTATCAGCTAAATTAACATCACTAGATATAGTCAACCTATACACGAACAGACCTGTCAAAGAGACTATTAACATTATAAGAAAAATCTGTTTAAATATAAGAAAAGTAGTATCACAGACATCTATGAAGTCATAGAAATACTTGCAGTTATTCTAGAGCATAATTACTTTAGTTTCAACAACAAGCTTTACCAACAACATGATGGTTTGCAATGGGAAGTAGCTTTGTTCGGATATTGGTTGACATTTACACCAACAATACAGAACAAAAATTCTTCTCAACACACCAGCACATCTCATACAAAATAATGTACTACAGAAGATATGTTGATGATACAAACTTGCTTTTCGATGGCACAAATAATGAAGTGGTTGCAAAATACTGACACAATTTGCTTATAGACGAATGGAAAAACTGGTAGAAGATGATGTGAGGGATGATCAAGTTGGGTTCTGAGAAATGTAACAACACATAAGGAATACTGACCTGATGCTTATCTTAGAAAAAGGCTGAAGAAAGGCAAACCTATGTTTATAGCATTTGGGAGTTTACAGAGAGCTTTTTACAAATAACAGCGAATATTCTGTTTGAAGTTCTGAAGGTATCAAGGATAAAATGTAGGGAAGAAGAAACCAAACTGCAGTTACAAGAGTTATACGACATCAAAGGAAAGTTCAGTTACAAATTCAACTCTTTGCAGTTATTTTGTTTCTTTTCTGATTCCTTTTTACAGTTGTCAGTATTGATTAAATATGGGTGAGACTTTTTAAATATTGGGTTGGAACTACTGTTAAGATGCATTTTACATTACTATGTGTAGTAATATAATTGGCATGTATTTTATTTAAACAGTACACACTAAAATAGACCTCAGGGAATTGTTTATCATTAAAATGAAGCTTTTCTGAATATAAGTTGCAGTTTTGACTTTTATAGTGATATGTCTGCGAAATATGAGGTGTACAAATGTAGACGTTGCACTCAATATCAGACATTTTTTTCATCTTTACAAATCCATGGGTAAAAAGATTTCTCTTTTTTTCATGTCACCGGCCACTCTACATTTGCTTTTGTTTGTCTGTATTTTGTAAATATAATGTAAGGACTGAAATGGGAAATTGTCATGTTCTTAAATATTCCTGAACATTCTGGTATAGTTTGTCACTTGTTAACTGCAGTAGGCAGTCTCATTATGTACATATAATGAAATATCATTTCATTTTTTCAACAATGTTAAGAAGACAGTAATTATGCTACCTAGTATTAGATTGTTATGTTATGCAGGGATGTTTTGAAATCCAAGTAATATACAGCAAATTTCCTAATGATATGTTGTGGTAGATGCAGTGTATGTAGATTACATTATTCACTGCTGCTTATGTTGTTCTGATTATAAATTTTGAAACTGTTATATGTGTGTGTAAAGCCTATACTGTTCTTGTAGGTGACTCAGATTTTGTAGCATATTAATACAAGTAAGAAGCCAAAGAATTAGCTGGCTGCTTTACAGTGGTACCTAAATATTAAGTGGTGTATAATTTGTAGAATAACAAGTATCACTTTGTTCTTCTTTTGTGTCATTTTTGTTCAAGTGGAAAAACTGAGGACATTTACCTTTTATTTTGGCTAATATTTCCCAGTATCCAGCAGTCTTTTTTTACACATTTCTTCTTTCACCTTAGCACAATTAATGGGTCACAAAATTAATTTAAGGAAAAATATAAATCCACGGTCACAAAGATAACTTTTATTACATACTTATTTATCTGGTTTCAGAAGAAGATGCTAAAAAAAAGGTAAATCCTTGAGAGACTTTTTCCGAAGAGAACTGAAGAAGAAACCAATAATATCATCAGGTGATGCAGCTAGTGTTTTGAGTAGCAAGTGGTGTTATTTTCAGGAGTTAATGTTTCTGAAAGACATAATGACACCAAGAGAGACTGGAACAACTATGGTACTTGATGTCAACAATCACTGTAATCAAATGGTGACAGTGATAGTGAAGTGCCAGAAACTGATCATGGTGAAAGTGCAGTCCTCAATGGCACCATTGATTGTGTTGTGACTGAGGAGTTCCTACCCAGTGCAGAAGACCACAACTGTCTGGATGCCACATCACCACCTATACCATCACTGACATGGTCAGTGAAGATAAGACAATCTGATAGGTTTGAGAGAGAGCTGCTTGAAATGGAAGCAAGAAAGATCAAAATGATGGGAGTCACAAGCCGAATGTGAGGACACAAAGTTTTCGTTATTACTGGTACCTTATTTGATGCAGATTGAGCCACTATAAAATTAGAAGCAATGGGGCAGATAATTGATGTACTAAGAAACAAAATGTCAAATAAAAAATAATACAACAAGTGTCCTTTTTGGCTTTAACTGCATCCTCTATCCTGCCATCCTGATTCAAGGCTGTGGATAGTAATTACTAGTACAGTTCTTGTCAGTGACATGTATCTGCTTTGAAAGTGTTGTGATTAATTCATACCACTTACCACAAGGGTCTTTTTGTTTACCGTTTTGTAGATTTGTACAAGCTCCTATTAGAAAGCATTCTCACAATTTTATTGTTACATATTGTTAAAACAAGGAGACACAGATCAAGATTTATATAAGTTAGATGTGAGGAGTACAGTAAGTTGTGGTTAGATGAAATCTGTGAAGTAAATTGATCTGCAGGGAGACCAAGTGGTGGTGTGGCAAAAAGATTGTGGGAATTTGTACATTATTATATTGGGATAAGTGTGCGTATATATCAAGAGTGCAGAATGTATTGGTACTGAGGTACAATACTAAACATGTAGACTGCAGTTTTCTGCAATAATATATCTGTAATATCATAGGTAAGTTGACCTGCAGGGAGATTAAGTAGTGGTGTGACAAATAGGTTATGGGAATGTGAACTTAGGTGTATTGGGATAACTATTTGTACATTTCAAAAATAGTGAATGTTTCGTACTGGGCCAGATATTTCTACAAGAGGACCACAGTTTTATGTAACAGAGGCAGGGAATATGCCACTTTTTTATTTTGTTTGAAATATATTAGGTATGTTGATCTGCAGTGAGACAAACAGTCGGTGGTTTCTGTCATTCATCATGTTCCATAGACCACATCAGGGAGGTGAACCTTCAGAAATGTGCACCAAAGCAAGGTATACACTGTTGTTGGTGCATGCACTGTCTGCACAAGGATCTTTATTCCATTGCTTATTACTGGATTCTGAGTTCATAGCCACTGAATTACACAGAGTTCTCCTCTCAGCACAATATACTTCAGTGCCAGGAGTTATCCAGTGTTCATCTTTCTGTTCAGTTTTGCTGTTGTTTTATTGTTAAAAAATAAGATTGGAGTTGTTCCTGGAATATATTTAAGAAAGAGTTAAAGTTACAATTAACATGCTTTATAAATTTCACCCCTACATTATTTCCATAACTTCTCTCTAAAAATGGGGAAAGTTGTTGTTGACAGTACTGTTATGATTAGTGCCTAACTGGCCAAAATTTTATTCATAACATTTGAATATCATTTAAAGATGATATCTGTTCTTTCAGACATGTCTGAAAGATCAGATACCATTGGAGATCTTGCACAAAGAATGAAAGTAGAATGAAATCCAGACCATTAGCTGCTTACAGAGGTTGATAAATATCAATGGGGGTAGTTGAAAATTTGTGTCCTGATGGCTCAGTTAGACAGAGCATCTGCCATGTAAGCAGGATATCCCAGGTTCAAGTCCCTGGGGGCACACGTTTTGAACTGCCCCCCTTGATATTTATCAGTGACTGTAAGCAGCTATAAAGGTCTGGATATCATTGTGCTTTAATTTGAATATCAAGGTCAGATAAATGATTGACCATGGGTTTTACAGCTGAATAACTGAATGTTGTTGGGTTTGAAACCAAATTGTCAGTAGCTGTTTTACTGTCTCATTCAGTCTTCATAGGGAATGACACTATGGAAAAAATACGAAGGTGGACATGAAACCTAGGTACCCTTGGTCAATACACTGTGACTGAAAATAAATCAGCAGGTATCTACTAATAATGATTTTCCTGCTGTGTGGACACAATCTTGTTGAAGTAGTTTGCAGCTGCTTTATAAAGCTTAAGATACTTCCTGTTGAGGGTCTGTAAACTGTCAATTCTCTTGCCAGAAGCATTAAGATGCAAACCATGTCCTGTAGGCCTTCACCAAATAAGGGCAATGTATCAGTCACTCCCATATGTGAATGTCCCTCTCCTCCAAATTATCTTCCAAGCTCTGCATTGACACAGTCCACAGAACACCCTACCCACATTATATCATACTGCTCAAAGAGTAACACAATCTTAGAACTACTGTGAGGAGTGTTATCAGCAATGTGCCTAATGCATGTAATGTACTTTAAAGTGTCACTGACATTGACTATTGATCAACAATGTGCTCAACAATTCTTGGTTGTTCGTTATGTCACATTAAGAGGTACTTGTGGAACTGTGTGTATACATGTCAAGATAATGTACTTCATTAAGACCTTAAAAATATTATTTGGTTACAGTTTAAAGAATATAGGTAAAAGTACACTCATCAGGTGTAGGAATGTGGCTTATGCCATCTCTGCTGAAACTTGTAATTTGATAGCAAATTCATGTGTTCTTTGTGACATAGAGGTTGACAGCTGCTACAACATTTATGACATTCAGTGCTGTGACGCTAGTGGCATCACTGTAGGGCCATCTGCTACAGTCATCAGTGACCATATAACAGTCAGTGGATTAATCATCTGGTGTAGGCCCATATTCATCAGCTATTTTAGGCTTTGATGCAGATGTAGGTGACCACTCAGTAGAAATGGTATATAGTACAGTAACCACCAGGCATTAATATTTTAGCTGATAAATGTTTACACAACAAAATTCCATGTCAGCTTTGGTTTGTAGTATTAAAATTTGGAGTTGTTGGATAATGAAAGCTCTCTCACAAATATTAAATGAGTAATGTTAAGAATCATGTTTTTTCTTTTGTCTTGGTTCTCATGAATTAAAATAGTTAACAGTTTTCTTCATTGATAAATATGTTTGTGTACATATATATTTATACACCACTTAGTAATGAAAACATTCAAGTACATATTTAAATGAATTTTATTCCAAATTCCCATTTTGTACACTATTTAAAATAATTACCAAATGCGTTTCTGATATTTGTTGCTTCCCACTGTGAAGAATTTAATCTCCCTGAGCTAAGAAAATTTGTTCTCACGCTTGACTCAGTGACTGGGTTAAATGTGGGGTCAACACCTTCTTTGTTAATACCAATATTATGCAGAATAGTTGCTTTCACAATTGCTACTTCGTTGTCCACATCTGTTTCTATTGGTTTCAACAAGATTCTCCATTTTGAGGAGAGAATTCCAAATGATCATTCCACAATTCTCCTTGCTCTTGAAAGCAATCTTTTCAGCAGTTAAGTTTCTTCTTGGGTGTGGTATCATCAAGTATGACCTCAATGGGAATGCTTTGTCTCCAACAAACACATGTAGCACTTTCACATTCGAATTTAGCAGGAATGATTTTCCAGGCAAAATTATTTCATTTGATTCAGTTTTCCTACAGAATACTCTTCTGTTGGTTGTGATGCATGAAATGACTGGAAATATTACTACAGAGATCTTGAGACTTCTGTTAAAATATTTTCCACTGTTGTTTTGCCAACCCTGAAGGAATAGAAGAACTGGCGAATTGACACTCGTGTTGCATAATACCTGAAGGAAGAGAAAAATTTTTGTCTGTATACAGTTTTTGCTTTGTAAAAGTAGTATGACTTAAATTGGAAGAGCTCATCTATTATAACAGCTTTCTCTACAGATGCACAAATCCTGTCAGCAAAAGTGTAATAAACCTGCATCATAAAGAGAAAAAGATGGGTGTCTGGTGAGGTAGAACATACAAGAAATAAACCGGAAATGTATTAAGACTTCTCTAAGCAAAGAAACACTGATGCACATTATATTCTGTACAAAATAAACGACAGATGACTGCAGTTTCAGCAGAGAAACAAAAACAATACTCTTTAACAGGGCAGTAGACAAAGGAGAGAACTACTCAAAAAGACATACATTCCTTTATAAATAAATAAAGTGAGAAAGCAACAAAACGGGCAGAGGACTTCTGCTGACTGAAGGATAGCAAAAGTGATGTAGGTCTTGTAGAAACAGCAAACACCTTTAACAGACATTTTATAACTGCAGCAGATGATTTGATAAAACAAAGTAAGAGAAAGCACTGCTAAATATTGAATCTGTAAACTAATTTCCACTACGAAAATTATCATTTTATAAATCAGTTATGTATGTAGTGTTCAAAACCAAAACAGTGGAATGTATATATTAAATTCAGTGGATACAGTTAAAGAAAAAAACAGCATAAATATGTTGTGAACTGTTATAGACAAGCATTTGACATGGGTGAGGACATATGTACTAATTAAAAAATAAATACACAATGGAAATTCCTGGATGGAATAATAAATAAAATAAAAAAGGGAACCACATATCTATAGATGACCGATGCGTGGAGTAGACGCATGCTAGAGAAAACAGTCGATGCCCCACACCTCAGTCAGCTCTAGGTGAGTGGTTTTCTTTCTTTATTTCATGTAAGATAAACACGCAGAGTTTCATGTGCAAAACAGTATACGTTGCGTATGATCAAGTTCTCAGGACAATGTACTGTGGACCTGCATTCCCACATCTGTCTTAGTCAGTTCATGCATGAGGAAGTATACAAGATATATGCTTACAAATATTTAAAACTTATAAAAGAGTAGTGGGCAGTATATACATACAAATCAAAATATTTGGGCAATAAGAGTAAGTGATAAACTATTCGTATATAAAAATGTAGGCCCATGACAATGTAAGAGGAAAGGAAAATTATTACATAGGACAGAAAAATGTCAAACTGGCAGCGACTTTCCCAGATTAAGCAGGCAACATGCTTTTTAAGCCATCAGATCAGTCAAAAAAGAAAAAGATTGAATTTTTAATCATTTAAAAGCTTTTTCAAAATTTTTATTTACACGTCTAGTTGTGAGGGGCCAAATTGAGGAGCGGATCTCCAAGGATATTGATCGTGTCAGTACATGAAGTGTAGCAAATCTCACAGAGAAACGTATATATATAGCATGACAGAGTATTAAATGTTCGCTGTTACTGTGTCATAGAAAATGTGTAGTAGTCTCATAGGTGCCTGTAAAAAATAATCCTCTTTTCTTCTATATAAATTGTAAAGTAATATGGTAAATCCATTCAGAACAGAGATGTTCATCTGTCTTAGTCTGTGTGCCTATAAAATTGTATAAAACATCCTACACTCTCAACTTAAAATTGTCAGCTAACGTCCACAGGCAAAGAATAAATAAACTTTTATGATATTCAAGCTAGCAAAGAATAGTTTGGTTCTTTGCAGTATGAACTTACCAAATATGTAACGATTTTTCCATATATTGGTAGAGCATTCTTTATTGTCGACGTAGTTTATACAACATAATCTCCGCTAGCTCTGATTTGAAAAAAGTAAATTAGTAATATATATATCCAATGCTACAAAGCGCATGTTACATTTTGTAAGCACATATTAGTATGTGATAGTAACTTACCTTAGTACTATTATCAGCCTTTGTTCCATGCTTTCTGGCCGCTGTGGCCGAGCGATTCTAGACCTTTCAGTCCGGAACAGCGCTGCTGCTATGGTCGCAGGTTCGAATCCTGCCTCAGGCATGGATGTGTGTGATGTCCTTAGGTTAGTTAGGTTTCGGTAGTTCTAATTCTAGGGGACCTCAAATGTTACGTCCTATAGTGCTTAGAGCCATATGAACCATATATATATTCCATGCTTATTGGCTGCTCGAAGTGGTTGTATACGAAATATACATCTTTAATCCACTGACGAGATAATCCAAGGTATTATGTTCATTCTCGTATATTCAAAAAAGTTGTTTGGTGATCGTTTTAACTCACGATATAAATGATGGAATTCGCCATGGAGACTCCTCGCTTTGTAGATTTCATGTACAGCGTTCCTTTGACGTCTTAATTTCCTAATTGAAATTAAATTTGCTGCTGTGCTCTCGAACAACAACATCATTCTACGATTTTTGGGCGCCATGTTTCGGAATCAGCTGATTGCAGCTTGCGGTAGTTTATCGCTCGCACGCAGGACACCGTCTCATATCGCTCGAAGCTGCGAGTTGTAGCAGGAAATGTCGCGAATTCGGCCGTCGCGTGCTATCTGTCGCTTCTGCCGCTCACGTAGGACACGGCCTTACTCCTACTAACTTCAGGACTTCAAACAGTGTTGTTACGTCAACATTGTCAGCTTTGTCGAAATCTACAAACACTGTAAGCGTACCTTTGCCTGCCTTTAACCAGTCTTCCAAAATATGTCATAGAGTCACTACTGGCTCGAGTGTTCCGACACTGCTTGACAGTTGCTAAGGAACTGAGAAATTGTTGGACAAGAATAATCACAGCCAAGAGCATCCCAGGCATGGCTATAGGGCTTAGATTCGCGGAGTAACCACGCCACTCCAAGCGTTCAATATCTTAACTTTCCTCCTGTTTTAGCAGACATTGTCGTCCACAAACAGAAACTCGGGACGTATCGCACCCTTAAACAAACGGACATGATACAGAATTATCTCCCTGCAGTACCGCTATGCTGTAACGGTACCTCGCGTATAGATATGCATCGGTGGTCGGCCATTCTGTGTAGTGCCTACCCATACCACAATGATTACACCATACAAATGATGTTCATGAACATTCTGTGTTCTGTAGCGTGTTTACCCTTCTCTCTCCACACTAACTACTGGCGAGAATCACTTGCCACAGTGAAGCGGGCTTCGTCAGAGACCATCACCCTGGACCAGTGTTGTTGACGTTGTTGTCTACACCAACGAACTCTTGTTGGGCGATGACGTGTTCGAAGTGTTCTGCATTTAACAGGCTACCAGGCATACACACCAGCCTGCTTTAATCGCCGCGGAATGGCTCTGGGTGAGACCCGTGTGCCAGTAGCGTTTTCAAGATTTGCTATGATTTGTCTAGGAGTGATATGTCGCTACTTGTGCTACGTATCGATGCTCTTGCGGTGTGATGGTTCGTCTACGGCCAACGACATGTTTTCGCTTAGCATTTACACCTTCAGCGACGTTTTTTAGCCACAAGATGACGCTTTGGCAGACACCCCATTACAGAAGCCACAGTAGTAACACTTTGACATGATACGAGCCATCCAACCGCTCGTCCACAACAGTAAGCATTTAAATGAAGTTTTGCAGATATGTGGCCGTCCCACACGGAATGTTGCACTAATCAGTTTGAAAACAACCTTGGTCAAACACCGTACTGCATCAACTGTCGAATGCCTATAGAGAGTCTTTTTTTTTTTCATTTTGTTGATATAGTTCGTTGCGTTTGGTCTGGGCGGACGTCACAAGACATCCGTTCAAGTTGATCGTTGATGCCTTGACTCAGTTTTTTTTATTATTATTGTTATTACCGAGAGCACGCAGCCCTCTGACTAAACACTCTAAGCTACCGTGCCGGTGGGCGTTCGTGCACAGGCTATGCTGCACTTAACACATCCCGCCTTCTATATTTTCTTTACTATTATTGGTAAGGTGTTCCGTTGCAGTTGGCGGTTGTTCTGTGCAATTGACAGTTGTTCCTTAGCAAAAATCAGTTTCCGCTAAGCAGTTGTCAAGCAGTGTGCGTTTCTCCGGAACCCAAACTGATTTTCCCCATGGTCGGCAACTGACATCTTTTCCATTCTTCTGTAAATAATTCGTGTCGATATTTTCCTACCATGACTTAGTAAACTGATGGTTCGGTAGTATTCACATCCGTCAGCATTTGCCTTCTCTGAAATGGAATTATTACATTCTTCTGCCTGCTTCTTATATCCTAACTTGCTGTTTAAATGTTGTAGTTTCTTTGACTGCAGCTATCGCTCCATGGCGTTAACATCAGGCAAGTATCTGTGTGCCATATCAATAGTGCTCTCGCTAGTTGGCTGTACCATCGCGTGTGTCGTAATAAACATGCTAAATGATATGTAACGGAAATTAATAAACATTTGAGCACCCACTCATGAAATTTACATAGGTTCCCGCTGTAAAATGTCTTCAATGAGCGGCTCGGCACTATGATCGGTTAAAATGTATATTAGATCAAAGAGGAATCTCAGAATTTCAGTGTAAAAAGTTTTGAAACGCTTAGCTTTATAGAGAAGCTAATGAGAATTTTTTGTTTTAATCACCGTGCTACGACCCGTCATTTCATTAGGCTTTTTTTTTTCAAACATTTTCTGTAGTTTCTATTAGTGGTGTTTTCAATTTTCGTCATCACAGAGGTCTACAAATCATCCAGTAATTTCGTTTGTATGTCTCTTTGTTATTAATTCCATAATGCTCCAAAGGAAGACGGCACGGAAGTTTCCTTCAAGTCAGAAGAGCTCCAGCGGCAAAGAGCAGAAAGCGAATCGATTTCTTTTTTACGCGAAACCAACTTAAGGGGCACGCTATCTGCCACGCGCCCCGTCAAGTCGCCAGCAGTGTCGAAAGTGTTTCTGGGAGATTTTCAAACAGACTGTGGAATATTTCCCACGGCACCGCGGCACAGAGCCATCGTGCCAGGTCAAAATGTCGGGACCGTTTCAGGTATTCATAACAGCGGGAAGGCTACTAATTAAAAGAACTACTAGGAGTCGTTCCGCAAAACTGCCTCAGAATAAACGGAATCGAAAGTTCTCTTCAGTGGTATTCGGTGTGTTTCTAGACATTCTTTTACGAGCCCGTAAAGACGTAAAAGCGAGGCGACCAACTCAAAGGCAGAATACGACACCGGCGTGGCCTCTGGTGGCTTCTCGACGTTCGGCAGGGAACGCTCCGTAAAAGCGTTAGTGCGTCGTTACGGAGAAATTGCTGATAAAAGTGCCGTCGCGTTCCGTGCAGTTTAGGTCTGCTTTAAATGGTCTCAACCGAGGGAAGCGCTGTTTCCGCCACGCGCTGAGTCTGTTTTCTCGCCTTTTACACATCTCTGCCATTCAAGTAAAAAAAAAGTTTGTGTTGTGGCAGCACACTGAAAACGCCCGCCTTATCAAGTCAAGCAAGAAATGCATTCGCAGTTGCGAATATGAATCACCTTCGGCTGTAATTGGAATGACGACAACGAAAATTTGCGCCAGAGCCTGACTCAAACCAGGATTTCCTGCCTTACACGAGCGGCCGCGTTAGCTGTGAAACATCCCCTTAGAAAAATTAATGAATTACTGTGCTGATAAACCTCTTACATTATTTGATTTTCAAACAGCTGAGCAAAACTGAACGTACTCAGACATTTCTCTCTTTACTTGTTCTGATCATCACTAAACTGACACACAATATTTTTAGCGCAACGCAATCTGACTTTCAATGATCCCTACAAAAGAGTGGCCCTGACTAACAATATATATATATATATATATATATATATATATATATATATATATATATATATATATATATATATAATCAGTTCATGACATCCAGTCTTACAAATTTTACTGTCTCTGATGGACACACGTCCAGATCATCCGCTCTCAAAACTCCGCCATCTCACTCCCCACATCCACCACTGCTGGCGGCTCACCTCCAACTTCGCAACGCTTCGCGCTGTTCACATCCAACTGCTCAACACTACAACAGCAAATTCCAACAGTGCAAACCAGTCACAGACTTCACACAGCACAGTCAGTGATTTTCGTATAGAGCACTACGTGGCGTTACCAACATAAAAACCTAAACAGCCTACTTACAACTGCTTTCTCTATCCGTGCACGAATCACGGCAGGACCCAAATTTCCGTATGTCGTAGCCCATGAGTCACAAAACACACTCGCACGTTAGGTATATTCCCACCCAGGAGGGACATTTCTAAGGTATTGCAGTTCCTATCTCGTGAAGGAGAACGATGCAACGTGACAGGTACTGCAATATCGTATTTATCCGCCGATACCTGACTGTGCCTTTCAGTTAAGTTGTCTTCCGCTGTACGGGAATCACATAATAGGTGTACGAGTACACGTTGTGATGCAGGAACGGCGACGTATGGAAACTTGGGCCTGGCCAAATGTAATGTAATAAAATAAAAATTATTTGTGACTCTTTTTCTTTGCTATCAGTGTAATGTAACAGAGTGAATTGAGCCGTCCCTTATATAAAAAAGAAACATATTAATGCAATGGCTCAGCATAAAAGAGAAATAACTAATGTCGGAATATTATTAACAGTGTAATATGTTGTTTAATTTAGCCCGACGTGTGTAAGCACTCAGTAAACTAGCTCAGTTCTCAGGATAGTTACGTGATCGTCGATAATTAATTTTCCTTTTCTTATTTACCCACCACTGCAGATACTATTCCAGACTCGTGAGAAGTCGTGTTCTTATTGCATCAGAGAATATTTGCCAAGTATGCGTGCTGTGTCAAAACGCACGGGGTACGTTCGCCCTTACTGGTGCTGACCGTCATGCGTGATAAATCAATGATAACACCTGGTGTTCACGATAATATACGTTTATGATGTGGTAAAACCAAAATCAAATTGTGTTCTAGATGATATGAGAGCGTCTACGGAATAGCAGGTGGCGAGCATGCGCGACTGCAGCGATATACCATATATCCCTTGCTGCGTCCAGAGATGCTGCCTCAGCGACGCGCAGCAGCCGGCCGCTATAGCGAAGAATCGACAGCATCGATGATTATTGCAATAATTGTTAAAAGTTGGCGTGGCCTTGAGTGTTTGTTCGTTTTAAAGGGTTTCTATTGTTCAACGAAAAGGGTTAGTCAGTTCCCGGATAGACCTCTCACCGACCAAGTGGTGGTAGTGGTGTGTATCAGGTCTGATCTTACAGGTATAGCGTTTCACTGCGTGGTGTAGTGAGGCTACTCAGTTGACACCTAAGTCTTGGGAGAGTGCACGGAATTTTGTCGATTGTAGTTGTGGGAACAGTTTCGTTCGTAAAATTTGCTTGGGTGAGCCCCGCGTGAGCCTGATTTAATTGAACGATTGATTTGTTAGGTGCTGAGTTTTATGGAATCGGTGTGAGCGATATCCCGTCTGCACTGTATGTTGAGTGGTCGCGACGCGCCCAGAGGTAATTGGGTTGCTTGTCGTTTTTATTGAGGTGGTTTGGGTATTGTGCGTGTGTGTATCGAGAAGGGAAGCCTCGAACACATGTTGGTAGTTGTATTTTCAAGACCACTAGCTTGCAGCAGACAGCGAATTGACTCATAGAACGACGAACTGTTTCACTATACAGTGATGGTGTGCACGTATCACTGAGTAGACAAGCGATAGTAAATTGAAGGAACCATTTAACGAGCTACACGTAGCTGAACCAAAACTTGATTCACTAAGGTGACGAGTGGCCGATTTAAATGTTAGGGAATTTAGCGGGTCGCGTGTGGTCAACACCTGAAGAGGTCAAGATTTGCTTTTAAATTGTAACATAAGGTTAGTTGAAAAGTGGCGGTGACATTTAGGATTTTTGTTTAATTTTTTTATGATTGTTTCCGTATTGTGGGGACTGATAATATATTTGCTGGTAATCGTTCACTGGTGATAACCAACGTATTGAGATACCTAGAAGGAAAATTACTTCATGAGTATAAAGAGCTAGTTGTGTTTCACAAGAACGATGTTTCCAGAATCTGTGCTGACTATGTGTGAATAAATCGTTTTCTTCGAGGTAATTCACAATGTTTGAATACAGTATGTGTTCCAAAACCCTACTGCAAATCGACGTTAGTGATATGGGCCTATAATTCAGCGGATTACTGCTCTTTCCCTTTGTGGGTATTGGTGTGACTTGAGCAATTTTCCAGTCTTTAGGTAAGGAACTTTCTGTGAGCGAGTGGTTGTACATAATTGCTAAATATGGAGCTATTGTATCAGCCTACTCTGAAAGGAACCTGACTTGTATACAAAGGCCTTGCCTTTATTAAGTGATTTAAGCTGCTTTGCTACACCGAGGGTATCTACTTCTATGTTTCTCATCTTGGCAGTTCTTTTTGATTGGAATTCAGGAATATTTACTTCGTCTTCTTTGGTGAAGGAGTTTCGGAAAACGTGTTTAATAACTCTGCTTTAGTGGCACTGTCATCAGTGACTTCACCCTTGTAATCGCGAAGTGAAGGTATTTATTGCGTCTTGCCGCTGGTGTACTTTATGTATGACCAGAATCTCTTTGGGATTTCTGCCAGATTCCGAGACAGAGTTTCATTTTGGAAATGATTAAAAGCATCTCGCATTGAAGTATGCGCTATATTTCGAACTTCTGCAAAACTTTGCTAATCTTGTGGATTTTGCGTTCTTTTAAATGTGGCATGCTTTTTTCGTTGCTTCTGCAACATAAATCTGACCCGTTTCATGTACCATGGGGGATCACTACAATCACTTATTAATTTGTGAATATCAATTGCCGTCGATATTATCTCTTTGAAATCATTCCACATCTTTCCTACGCTTACGTGATCGGATAGGAAGGAGTGGAGACTATCTCTTAAAAGGCGTTAAGAGCATTTTTATCAGATTTTTTAAATAGATGCACTTTGCGTTTCTTTTTGATGGTTGTGGGTGTTACGGTATTCAGCCTAGCAGCAACTGCCTTGTGGTCGCTAATATCTGTATTCGTAACGATACTCCCTATCTGACCAGGATTATTTGTTGCTAAGAGGTCAAGTATGCTTTCGCAACCATTTACGCTTCGAGTGGGCTCATAAACTAGTTGTTCAAATTAATTTTCTGAACAGTGTGTTACCTGTCCTCTTTTAGACTGACGCCCTTTCTGTGGTTTCGAGGCCCTCTAACCTAAAAAACTGCCCAGTCACTTCCACACAGCCCTCACTACCCGCGGAGCCGCTTCCTGTGTGTAATGGACTCCTGACCTATTAAGCAGAACCCGGAAAGCCACCACCCGATGGCGCAAGTCAAGGAATCTGCAGCCCACACGGTCACAGAACCGCCTGAGCCTCTGATTGAGACCTTCCACTCGGCTCTGCACCAAAGGACCTCAGCTGGTTCTGTCGACGATGCTGCAGATGGTGAGCTCCGCCTTAATCTTGCAAGCAGGACTGGCAGTCTTCACCATTTCCGCTAGCCACCCGAAACCAGAGAGAATCTCATCTGATCCAAATCGACACACGTCATTGCCACCGACATTGGCCACCACCTGCAGTTGGCTGCACCCTGTACTCTTCATGGAATCCGGAAGGACCCTTTCCGCATCCGGAATGACTCCCCCCCCGTACGCACATGGAGTTCACTCTGGCTTCTTTTCCCTCCTTGGCAGCCATGTTCCTAAGGGACCCCATTACGCGCCCAACGTTGGAGCTCCCAACTACCAGCAAACCCACCCTCTGTGAATGCACAGACCTTGCAGGCCGAGAAGCTTCCTCTGGAACAGGGTGGACGACTGCATCCGGCTCAGAGACTTTGTCAGACACAGATAATGCTTGAAACCTGTTCATCAAATGAACCAGGGAGGCCCCTTGGTCGGCCCCTCGGAAAGTCTTTCGCTGCCTGCCAGACCTTGAAACGATCTCCCAATCGACCACGGCTGAGAGGTCAACCTCAGTGCAGGCAGTACCCTGGGTGGTCACAGCAGTGGACTGACGGGGGGACACGTGGGTCGTGGTCGACGCCCCTTTCATCCCCGTGTGCGAACCCCCACAGTGATGCCCCTTGGCAGCAGCCTCAAGCTGTGTGACGGAAGCCAACATTGCCAGGAGCTGTGAGACAAGGATCACTAACTAAGCTCGCATCTGTACACAGCAATCACAGTGCTTTTCCATTACTGAAGTCGCTCCATTTTGAAACTCGTAAAAATATGTAACAGACGAATGGCGTGCTCGCCTTATTAGCAGCAGGAACTCGAGCGGCTCTGTCAATGACGGTCTAACCGACACTGTGCTGTTGTAACCAAAACAAACAAAAACCTGTACGATACGAGGGTTGATACAAGGGTCGATAGCAACTGTGGTACAGTACGCTACACTGTTTTTAAAATAAAAGGTTGTTCCTAGTAAGCATTCAAACGCGCAAGAAATTACAGAAATATACTAGTAACTACACAGGTAACTGAAAATAAGTCGCTCCTGTTTGGAGCTAGTAAAAATATGAGATGAACGAACGGTGTACTCGCCTTTCTAGCAGCAGGAAGAAGTGGTGTATTCTTAATGGCGGTCTTCCTAACGTAAAGAACATGGTACAAAAACAGAGGTTAGATTTGAGGATAACAGTATTCCTCATCATAGTGAATGCAGCTTAGTATTAGAAGGAAAAAAAGTCTACCGAATTTATCTTATCAGGTAAACACGCAGAGGAGATAGGAAGAACACAGACACACAAGGATACACATAAACACGTTGGAATAATACAAAATGAAAGGACAGAGTCTGTTTCCTAGTGCAAATGTGTCAAAGTGTGAGTGTAACATTTGGTAGCGCAGTACTTGAAGTCAGCATTTTATACCTATTTTATGCTCATACCTGTTTTACTTTCAACCAAAACTACTTCATTTCTAACTAAAACTTCATTTAATTCTCGCCAATCTCTCTTACTTGAAACATTTGTTTCCACAAAAAAATCCTACTTATCTGTTAAAATTGAACTAAATAAGCCCTGGCTCACAATTTTTAGTGTTTTTGACCAGGTTTCAACACTTGTAATAGTTTCTTCATCAGAATTTAAATATTTCGAATGAACCAAGCAGCCATGTCTAAAACTCTGCTATCTGTCTGTATTTATACTTTCATATATTTCTTACGTCATCATTCGTTTCCAAAAAGATCGTACCTAACTCTGTCGTCACTACACCCCACTTATATCTGTTCATTTCCTCTTTTAAAATACTTATTCTCATTATACAATACCTTTTGGCCAAACCTTTTCCTTATAGCTTCTGAATGTATTTCTTCCCAACCCATCATGACACATTTCCTTATATAGCATACCCCTATTAAGCTACCTTAAGTCTACTGAGCTCAGATACATAAACTAGAGAATGAGGGAATGAACGAGCACAAAACAATTAGCACAAACAACAATGCAAAGTGGCAAAGCAAACAGCAGCATATCTTAATTAGCAAAGCAAATAACATTACGACTAATATAAGGCCATATGCTGCAAACAAGAAAAATAAATCAGTGGTAAAACTGGTTTATCATAGTAACACAAAGTAAAATTCAGTAGGACCTTGCATGACAAATAGTAGCAGCAAGTGGAATAACTTATACCTAAACATGAGAAGCACAAGCAGAAAAAATATTACAGTGAAGACAGCAATGCAGATAAGGGAAATATATGTGTAAGCTTATAACAGCATGGTGCATCTGAGATCATCAAAACTACGCAAATCGCCAGCACAAGGAACAAGCTCTATCTCCCATGTGAAATGCAATGATTTTATGTCACATCTTAAGGGGATACAGAAGGCAATTTTTATCCCTATTCTGCCAATGCTATTTTACCCTTTGAACAGGCACACTTTTCAAAAGAACTATAAGTGTTAAAACAATAAAATTTTTACTGTGTATATATAACATACATGCCTCAATTTACAAGTAAAATGAACATGATACTTCTTATGGTTTTGAAGAAAAAAAATATTCTTTCTGTAGTAAAATTTAACTTTTTGTACATTAATTATTATAAAACAGTTTCTGATTGTTTGGTGGTTCTCAATTTACTTGTAATAACTTATTACCATTTGCAGTACAAATTGATCAAATTTCATGTTTCTAACGATATTAGTTTATCAAATAATGGTACCTGAAAGTAAAAAAAATGTAGTTTTGAGAAAAATCCATTTAAAGTTTAATACTGCAATTGTAGTATAGTTATTGATGAGAATTACTTACCACTAATATTTTCCTGCACCATACTGAGCATCATCTGTGTCATACTGATCTTTTCTTCTCTTGGCCCCTCTCCTTTTCTGTCTGGCTTCTTTTGCGCATTTTAAATTAGCAATATCTGCTTTGCGGGGTCTCCGATTACGAAAACATTCTGTTGGCACCTAACTTCGTAGGGAGAAATAATCATCACGATGAAATAAGAGAAATCAGGGCTCGCGCAGAAAAATTTAAGTGCTCGTATGTCCCGCTCGTCTTTCGAGAGTGGAACAGTAGAGACAGCTTGAAAGTGGTTCATTGAACTCTCTGGCAGACACTTTATTGTGAATAGCAGAATAATCACGTAGATGTAGAGCTTTAAACATTCTTTATTCTGTTATGCTTCTACTGATATTCTCATTTTTCATTTATTTACTTATGTCATAAATCCTGTAATACTAGTATATATGCCCATTTTTATTCTTTTTCTAAAGCCTTTATTACTACAAATGTTATTTGTATTATTATGTTCTTTATTATAATGATGTTTTCTTCAAATTTGTAATTGAATTCGTATGGTTTTAAATTGTAATTGTGTAGATACCAGTTCTAAGAACATTGCAAAAAAAATTGTGAGTGCACAATTGGTGGTTCATGGACTTGCTACATTATCCTCAAGACTCTTCAACTGTGATTGTGCACCCACACAGTCGCAACGAATGGGTGCTTCAACTGATTCTGCTGTGGGTCTGCTCTTTTGTGCCCATTATCAATCTTCTCAACTGAAATCTCCATGTCAAGAGTTAGCACTGTGTTTCTGTGGGGAGGACAACACTACTTTTTCAAGACTACATGGTGGTCCACTACTAACCTGTGCATTTTCTTTTAGTGCTTTGCCTTTGTGCATAGAACTGGCGTAGACTACTCTTCTGCTGAATTATAACTGTCTTTAGGGACTGTGAGGAGAATTGTTACTTTATTCACCAACAGCATATTACTTAACCACTGTGTGCGTTTGATCTATTTGATATTGGTAATATAAAAAATTTTAAGAACTTAGTCTTGGACACTGCCCAAAACAATTTGTAAATTTTTTTGAGGGGAGCAAGGGGGCTATGTAAGTTCAAATGGTTCAAATGGCTTTGAGTACTGTGGGATTTAACTTCAGAGGTCATCAGTCCCCTAGAACTTAGAACTACTTAAACCTAACTAACCTAAGGATATCACACACATCCACGCCGGATGCAGGATTCGAACCTACGACCGTAGCGGTCACGTCGTGCCAAACTGAAGCGCCTAGAACCGCACGGCCACTCCAGCCGGCGGCTATGTAAGTAGCCTGTTTATATGTTTGTATGATGGCAGTGCTATATCTGTAATTAATATTGCTGACAGCGCTGTGCGCCCTCGGTAAGAGACTCTGTGGTTGGATGGACTAGCAGTTAACAGTTAGTGAGCAGACGGATTGGATATGGGTCCTTTGTGGAGACTCACTGTTGGTAGGACATGCATTGTAAAATGAAGAGAGGATGTAGTTTGTGATGTTTGGGTAGTGGAATTATTGACGACTATACAGTTTTTGGAACTGGATTTCATATGAATAAGGTAAAATCTGATAAATACATTGTTTGCTATTCAACAAAAATCTTTCTTTTGCGAACCATATGCTATATGCCTCCTCGTAGTTAGAGCCTATTGTAATTACTATCTTTTTATATAGCTCGCTGTAGTTGCTGCTTGCTGTAATTGCCGTCGTTCGTCTTATGAAGATTTTCTGTGAGGTAAGTGACCAATGAAGAATTGTGGCTTATTGTTAGAATTCCTTCCAATTCAGGGCTATTCTTTTGGGTTAATTATCTGAAGTCATGTTGTCATTGCAGAACAGTCAAATTGCGTTGCAATAGTATCTTGTGGGTAATAAATGAATAGGTTACGTTTGTGTTGTCTTTGTCGGGGAACATTCCGCAGGTGAGTGTTGATATGATAAAAATAAGGAGTAAGATAGTAGATTCAGTTTCATTCAGCAGTTTAAGTAAACACAAAAGAGTTTCACGTACTGAGTTATTTCAGTGGAAATAAACTAAGAAGTTTCAAAACCTGTTAGAGGGATGGTGGATGCAATGCCACAAGACCCAACGATGGAGAAAGGGTGCATGAAAACGAGGGAGTCTTGGCAGATCCATTGTGGGGGACCATGGCCTCGTCTTCATGACAACTGACATCCTGGGCCATAGTCGACTGTCCTCACCTGAGAGTGCGACGGTTTATCTCAGACAGTGCTTTGAGTGGAGCCACACTGTACTGCACAGTGCGTGGGTGAGCGGTGCCTTCTGGTCCCAACACAGCACGCGGCCATGGCTCAGTGACGAGCAGTGGCAACGTCGCGACCCACCTATGAGGTCTCAGTACTCCTCAGCAGGTGATAATGCCTGGCCGCTGGCTGCTGCCCTGGAGCCACTTGATAGCTATGTAAAGTCAATCTATGAAGTAAATTGTTATTGCAGATACCATTGTGTTGGCAACAGCCTTGCCACAGTGGATACACCGGGTCCCGTGAGATCACCGAAGTTAAGCGCTGTTGGGCGTGGCCGGCACTTGGGTGGGTGACCATACGGCCGCCATGCGCTGCTGCCATTTTTCGGGGTGCACACAGCCTCGTGATGCGAATTGAGGAGCTACTCGACCGAATAGTAGCAGCGTCGGTCAAGAATACCATCATTACGACCGAGCGAGCTGTGTGCTGACCACTCGCCCCTCCTATCCGCATCCTCCTCTGAGGATGATACGACGGTCGGATGGTCCCGCTAGCCCCTCGTGGACTGATGACGGAGTGCTAGATACCATTGTGTTACTGATGCCTCCGGGTGTAAACTGGACCACTCACACACACTCTGTGCTCAGCTCCCTGCACACAATGTGACACCTTCTCCGCAGCTCGCAACAATACAGAATGAATATGTTCCGCCAGTAGGGCTCCGAACGACAGTGAGCTTTTGCACCCAAGTCCAACGAACAGAACTTGCTTCAAACACTACTTAAAATCAAAGTATATGCATTTTAAAATAAGTAATGCAGGAATGAAGACTTCTCCGAAACTTCATTACATTTATCTTGTGTAGAATTACCTCGAACGACCACATCAAATACTATCATTGTTATGTAAGTCTGCAGGCTTTCGTGGCCGTTGCCACTAAAGTTAAAATCTTCTGTGTTATTAGGCGGCATCATGTTTCTTCTACAATGTTCGACGTTTCGACCCCCCTGTTGGGATCTTCTTCAGGATCTTTTGGTGTTCACTACTGCTAGAACACTGTCAGAGACGAATTTCGCGTCCACTTATAAAGCGGAAGTTTTCTGGCGTTCGTGCTGGAGAAGTGATAATATTGGTTAAAATTGAAATGGCTACCATTGGTGGGCCATTGTCATAGGCTAATATTCCCGCTCTGATGCCGAAGCTCATCTCCTGTGGATACCATTGGCGGTCCATCGTCATTGGTTAGAAAGGCACTAATACACACTGGAGAATGGTTATTGGTTGAAATGCCTGCTACCGCTATTGGATGGTCGTCATCAGTGGCTAGATTCGAAACGGACAGAGCAAGAGAGGGCGGAATGTTTACCCAAAATATTATTGTCCGCCGAGGTGACTTGCAGCGCGTTGTTTATGTCGCTCAGATACCGCGGCCGCCTATTTACTTCCGTGATGGCGGGGAGCCACGATGCCGGAAGTCTGTAGCCGTCCTCTCTACTGAAATTAGATGCATTCTTAAAAATTTCAACCGCTTCTCGGACCTTTCTTCTATAAATGTTTGTTTTTTTAGCCAGTACACGTACGTTATTAATGTCGATGTCAGAGCCACAGTTCTCGGGATGTTCCGCTACTGCAGATTTTGCACTTTGCTTTAGTCGCATGTGCCGTTCGTGTTCCTTAATGCGTTCTTTAACAGTTCTTCCCGTTTCGCCTATATGCACTTTGCCGCAGCCACATGACACTTGATAGACGCCTGCATCGTGGAGGTAATCGGGTGCATCCGTTTTCCGTCGAAAAAAGTCTTTTATTTTGTTTTGACTAAAGAAAGATGTCTGAATACCATTTTTCTTTAAAATTCTGCTTATGCGGTCAGTGACCCCTGAAACGAAAGGTAGCCGGACGGAGTGAGAAGTCGGTTCCTCGTCATTCTTATTAGTGGAATAAATATTCCGCCTAAAAGCCCTGTCGATTGAATAACTATCATACCCATTTGCCTTCAGTGCCCTCTTTAAAAAATTCAACTCCGATTCCAAGTTGTCGTCTTCGCTGATACGGAAGGCACGTCGAACATTTTAGAAGAAACATGACGCGGCCTAATAACCCATAAGATTTTAACTTCACTATCATTGTTCTTTGCAAAGGCAAATTTGAATCTTCTTGTCCCTTACGTTCTGGGGTGTTACCCAGAGTTCTTCAAGCGTCCCGTTGGCAAAGTGTTCGGCTTCTCTCACCCCCACCACCAAACCACAGTTCTTCCAGGAACTGCAAGAAAACAAGAGCCTTCGAAAGATATAATGTGGTTTAGAAACAGACCGACTGAGTTGATACCAGGTTAAATTATAGAATTCGGTGTCTTGGTCGCATATTAGTTTATTAAAATTGCTTAACGTAAGCTATTGTGTGACCAACACAGTGATATCTATATATAGTCATCCGTTGCAAAGGTAGCCAGTCTCTTTCCATAGGTTCAAGAGGCCTCATTTCGCGGGGTTGGTAACAATTCCCGAAAAAAGGAGAACTTTGCTTCCAGCACAGCTCTCCCTCTCGATTACAGGGTAGTAATGATATTTAAAAAAGAAAGCACAGTGTTGCGCCTACACGGTATCCACTCTTTGCGAAAGCGAAAGGAACAGAGATAGGAGACTGGTTGGCTGGACCCAGGATTACTGTACGGTAGGGTGAGAAGTTAAATGGAATTCCGGTCCGTCTCATCAGAGGGGATAGTCTGCAGCCGTTAATCAAGAGAGGAGCGCTAACACGGGGTCGTTTGGAACGGCGCCATTCCAATCTGTCTTCCTCCCACGCACTGCAGTGGACGAGAGCTGAAGCGTCGCGAAAATAGACGGTCGCAGTGGCCGCCGCGGACGTGGGACACTGCGCAGGTGGCGAAATACGGCCCGCTGAGAGTCACGAGCCGGACGGACATTGACTCTGCGTTCGGACAAAGAGCAGCTGGACGTTGCCTCTAGGAATATAACGCTAGTGAAGGTCAGGTGTGCAGCTTGTCAGGCCTGACAGTGATTATCTGCTACGGAAAAACTGCTCTCGTATGAAAAAAGAAATAACACTCACCAAATTTTAAGTTTTATTTTTATTTACTACGCTTTTCGTTTGCTTTAGCCCATCATAAATGGCAGTTACGATCTTAATTTACGTGCATCGCTATGAGGAAAATTAACGGTATTTAAATTTCTATTTTCAGGTCACCACTTTGTTTGCAAAAAGCTCACGGTAGGTTAATTCAGTATTTTGAAACTGATGCCACATACAATGTAACATTTCAAGTTTTTGCAAACGTTACTACTTTATTGTCATTCAAAGCATCCTACATGTGGTACCAGGCAGCTGACATCATAAATTCGTTGTTGTTGTTGTGGTCTTCAGTCCTGAGACTTGTTTGATGCAGCTCTCCATGCTACTCTATCCTGTGCAAGCTTCTTCATCTCCCAGTACCTACTGCAACCTACATCCTTCTGAATCTGCTTAGTGTATTCATCTCTGAATCTGCTTAGTGTATTCATCTCTGAATCTGCTTAGTGTATTCATCTCTTGGTATCCCTCTACGACATTTACCCTCCACGCTGCCCTTAAATACTAAATTGGTGATCCCTTGATGCCTCAGAACATGTTCTACCAACCGATCCCTTCTTCTAGTCAAGTTGTGCCACAAACTTCTCTCCTCCCGAATCCTATTCAGTACTTCCTCATTAGTTATGTGATCTACCTATCTAATCTTCAGCATTCTTCTGTAGCACCACATTTCTAAAACTTCTATTTTCTTCTTGTCCAAACTATTTATCGTCCATCTTTCTCTTCCATACATGGCTACACTCCATACAAATACTTTCAGAAACGACTTCCTGACACTTAAATCTACACTCGATGTTAACAAATTTCTCTTCTTCAGAAATGCTTTCCTTGCCATTGCCAGTCTACATTTTATATTCTCTCTACTTCGACCATCATCAGTTATTTTGCTCCCCAAATAGCAAAAAACCTTTACTACTTTAAGTGTCTCATTTCCTAATCTAATTCCCTCAGCATCACCAGACTTAATTCGACTACATTCCATTATCCTCGTTTTGCTTTTGTTGATGTTCATCATATACCCTCCTTTCAAGACACTGTCCATTCCGTTCAGCTGCTTTTCCAGGTCCTTTACTGTCTCTGACAGAATTACAATGTCATCGGCGAACCTCAAAGTTTTTATTTCTTCTCCATGGATTTTAATTCCTTTGTTTCCTTCACTGCTTGCTCAATGTAGAGATTGAATAACATCGAGCAGAGGCTACAACCCTGTCTCACTCCCTTCCCAACCACTGCTTCCTTTTATGTCCCTCGACTCTTATATCTGCTATCTGGTTTCTGTACAAATTGTAAATGGGTTTTCGCTCCCTGTATTTGCCCCTGCCGCCTTCAGACTTTGAAAGAGAGTATTCCAGTCAACATTGTCAAAAGCTTTCTCTAAGCCTACAATTGCTAGAAACGTAGGTTTGCCTTTTCTTAATCTAACAACTTCATGATCGGTGACTGTGACCAAGTAACGCTACACACGTCGTTTTCGTTCACGGCTCCGTAGTTCGGTGGTTTCCATTTAGTTACGAGCGATCGAAACGTTGATGAGCTACTGGGGTTCTGTATGCGCGCCAAAACTTATGCCTCCATTACCTATTATTTCTCAAATAAGACGTCAAATGGGAATACCACAAGTGCAAAACGTCTCTCATCAATGTAGTCCTTAAGAAGTACTGATGGAAACACTATAACAATAATATTTGAAGCACAAAAAGTTTGCCAGCCGCGGTGGGCGAGCGGTTCTAGGCTCCTCATTCCGGAGCTGCGCGACTGCTACGGTCGCAGGTTCGAATCCTGCCTCGTGCATGGATGTGTGTGATGTCCTTAGGTTAGTTAGGTTTAAGTAGTTCTAAGTTCTAGGGTACTGATGAACTCACCTCAGAAGTTAAGTCCCATAGGACTCAGAGCCATTTCAACCGTTTTTGAACAAAAAGTTATATACACACGAATCACTTTGCGTGTTCTTGTGTTGCAACGAACAATGCCCAAGGAGAGTGACTCGGATGGCTATGAGTAGAATTCCAGTCTTGTCGGCGGCATGTGATGTTTTCGTGCTGTGTCGCTGCTAAAAATGCAGACCAGTTCCATATTAGTAAAGTTTTGTTCTTTCGTGTATGAAAAGTATATTAATTACATGCGTGGATTATTTTGCGCGTGGAGTTGTAGATCGCTTACTGAAGTGAGCACACGATTTTGGCCCGACAGTGGTTTTGTTGTTTTTACTAACGCTAATATAGTGTTAAAATAATTGGTATCTCTTTTGAAACTACGACTACTTAATGGTCTGCCTGAGCTTGAATATCCGAGTCACACATTGTAGCAGTTCATTTCACCGATATCCAGAGTCTTACCTTTCGCTGTGCTGGGGTAGTTACTTGTAGTGAAGACTCCAGGTCACTATAATGCGAGCACGCGCTGGGGGAACAGTTCACTGATACGTCGTGGTCGAATTTCTTAACGATAGTTTCGAAAGCGATTTTACATGCAATGAGTGTTTGTGCACAGAGCATTTTACATCTATTATTATGCCAGTCTTTTGTATAATGAACATGTGTGTTGCATTATTTTGCGAACGTGTCTGTAGCTGTGCAATGCATTATTTCAGCACTTTACAATTAGTGAGCATATTCATCATTTGTATTTGCAGCGCCTTGTGTTTACCATGTTTGTAGTTAAAATTGTAGGATGTAAGGTCCGCCAGTTAAGTTCCCAAACATGGTTCAGCACCTCTGTGCCATCATCAGTGGGTTTCCGTTTTATTTAATCTGTAATGTGAACACCTTAATGAAGCTTCAGAAGACAACCCTCAATATACAGTTTAATAAAAATTGCCTAGCTCATAATGTAATAAATTCTGTGAATAGCATGTCATCTGCACCAAAGAAAGTGAAAAAGAAAGTGGGTATTTTGTGGCTAAAGCAAGAAAGTAGGGAATTATATGTTCAAAGCAATCGCTCAACACTGAAGTTCACCAAATACATGTAGAATTGGCTTACAAATTTACAATTCCAGCTCACTTTGAAGAAATAACAGAGAGAGATAAAGGCATACATACAGAAAGAAATGCAAAAAAAAAACAGGAGAAACCAAACAGAAAACTCAAGATAATAATTAACACCACAAACACATGCACTGAAAACAATCACAACCAACAATATAAATTCCATGACAGAATCATTAACCTAACTGACATAAATCTTACCAAACAAGAAAAGAGCCTACTAGAAAATGAACCAAAACACAACATAAACACAAAAATATCATACAAAACAATAGAAAAGCTCATAGCAGAATCGAAACACATTAAAATGGAACAAGAAAGACTGAGCACACAAAATTTTAATGCAAACTTGGCAAGAGGATTAGTAGCTGCAGAAATAACACAGATAATCAGAACACACAAACCCACAATTATTTCTAATCATGGAACATCAGAGGAAATCACAACCAACAAGATAAAACAAAAATTAAAACAGAACAATGCCATGGTAACAAGAGCTGACAAAGGGAGGACTATAATTATGGAGGAAAAGTAATAATAGAAAAACACTGAATTTTCTCAAAGGCAACAACATGACAAAACTGACGAAGTCCCAACAGCAAGGTACCAGAAAAACATTCAACAGGCACTGAAAAACATCAAAAATACATTCTCAAAAGGCCAGGTAAAAAGGATGACACAGAAATATCCAAAAGCACCCACCCTAAATTCCATACCGAAGGTTCACAAGGATAATATCCCTTGAAGGCCCATCATCAAGTTCCAAAATGCTTCATTCTACCACCTATCCCAACAGACACATACACTACTAAAAAATTGTACACTTTTGATAACAACAGGAACCTGGAAAACTCAAGGAATTAATCAACAGAATCAAGAACATACACATAACAGACACAGCAACCCTCATGTCATTTGAGGTCACATCAATGTACACTTGTATTCCAATAAATGAAACAATCAACATCATCACACAAAGATTAAAACAACAAGGAAACACAACAGACACACACACATCAATGAAATAACAACCATACTCAAGACCATAACTACACAAAATTATTTTGTGTTCAACAAAGCATTTTATTCTCAACATGAAGGACTGCCAATGAAGTCACCAATTAGTGGCCTCCTAGCAAACATATTTATGAACAACCTGGAGAACATGATCATCAGACACATAATAAAACAAAAAACTACAAAGTTAATATAGTGGTCCCTTATATCAATGACATAATATGCCTGACTGATAACTTGCATACAAACATAGAACAGCTACAAAATTAAATAAACAACTTCCACTCAAAAATTAACTTCACATTAGAAACAGAAACTAGCACACACCACATTTTCTAGATCTCATCATATGTAAAACAAATAACACATACATCTTTACAATATTCATTAAACCAACAACCACAAGCACCACCATTCACAACCTATCAAACCACCCAGTGCCACATAAGCAAGCAAACTGCAGATTCATGCTCCATAGATGAATTAGAAACACCTTGAACAAACATAACTACACACAAGAAGTAAACAAAATAAAACAAATAGCAGTAGAAAATGGTTGTAATACCCATATGACAGACAAGTTAAATCAAAAAATATTCAAACAGTACAAAAATGAACACACCACACACACACACACACACACACACACACACACACACAAACCCTCATTCAACACAAAACACAAACAATGCCCACACAGAAGAAACAACAGAGCAACAACTCACACATAAAATAAAATGAGACATACTCACCTACAATAACAAGATTGTTCACAGAATAGACAACATATTAAAGAAACAGGGACTCCAAATAGGATACAGGACAGAGAACACAACACAGAAAAAGATCAGAACACAAGAAACACATACGGATAAACAAGACAGGAATATATGAACTCACATGTAACACTTTCCAGTCAGTGTACACAGGACAAACATGCAGGAACTTCACAACCAGATATTCAGAACGCCTCACAGCTTTAAAAAGGAACAGCTCCCATAGCACATTTGCTGACCAGCTTATAGCCCACAATCACCACCAAGCTACAATAGAAACAGACTTAAGAATACTGAAACCCAGCCACAGCCTACACAGCATCTGACCATTGAGGAAAACTTCCACATACAGGAGGCAATAGCAGAAGGAAAACCGGTCATAAATGAATACATTACACACTGAAAGGGCACACTTTTTATCACATTAAAGAAACTTTACAAGAAAATACAACACAAATAGATGCAGTCTACACACAAACACACACACACACACACACACACACACACACACACACACACACACACATGCGCGAGCGCGCGCGCGCGTGCGCAAAATGGATACACTCTACTCCACAAAGACTCACAATTTTAAAAACAAAGATAAAATGTAAACACAACTGAAATTTGGTGCCAAACTCACTTGTGAGCAAATGAACACTGACTGGCCAGGGACACACAACAACCACAATTACACTGTATTTTGGTGAAGTGCAAAGTGCTTTCACGACCTTATTTGTCAAAATATTTCTTATATCTACATGTGTATCGCAACATCTCACCACGATGCTGAGAAAAGAAGGCGAAGCCACACGAAAAAGTAAGTAAAAACGAATATAGGCGCGAAATATCGCGACAAACTAAATTATGTGGAGAAGGTAAGTTCACTCGGAACAAATTTTCTCATCTGTATCATTTGGTCGCAAATCACAAGCTACCTTTAATAATTAATACACAAGTGGTCACGAAAAATCACGCACACCAAATGTAAAGGTATTCATAAAAAGAATTTAACTATTGTTTGGACTAAATACCCACATAATTTTTTAAGAATATAGTAAAGATGTTCATATTAAAGATTCAATAAAAAGGAAACTCACTGATGATGGCGCAGTGGTACTGAAACATGTTTGGTAACTTGTAAAAAACGGTGTTTTGCATAACTGGCGGACCTTACATCCTACAATTAGTAAGGATGTTTTCAGAGCATTTTGCATGCATTATTTTGAGTATTTACGAATTGTTTGCATATCTGTAGGCTATTTATTGTGACCCCAAGCACATCAGGGTGAGTGTTTTGTATCAGCATAATAAATAAACTATATGATATCCATCCTTAAATAAGTTGTTTCAACTTCCAACTGAAAATAAAGTACACTCCTTCGTCTCCAACAACTGGACACAGACTGAGTCCTTTTCCCGCCATTTCTTGCCAGACTGCCATCTTGGATTACATCATGGGAGGCATGACAACGCCCTCTGGTGGTGGTACTATGTGCTAGGTCAGTTAGACTCCAGACCTCATGGTGAACACAGTGGTGGAGCTACTGCCTATGACAACTAAAATTGTTTATATAAAGAATGCATCAAAATAAAGACTTTATCCACCCTCTCCATCAGCCTAGTACAGACTGAGTCCTTTTCCCGCCAATTCCAAGAAAGAGGTGGTGGCTTGATGACTTAGGTTAGTGGAGGTAGCCCAAGTGATATTTTTTCCACAAATATCTTCCCACCATTTTCTTGGGAGGCATTGGAGGGGAGGCGTTTAGGTCAGTGGAGGTAGCCCAATTCACCTATTTTTCCCACCAAAATTTGAATTCTCCGCCATTACGTCATCACGACGTTACCACATCTATCGCCACCATGTTGGATCCGTCTTCTTCAGTAAATTTGGAAACAATGGGACCACACTGCCCTTGCCCCACTACTGATGTTATGGCCGGCTGGGGTGGCCGTGCAGTTCTAGGTGCTCCAGTCTGGAACCGAGAGACTGCTAAGGTCGCAGGTTCGAATCCTGCCTTGGGCATGGATGTATGTGATGTCCTTAGGTTAGTTAGGTTTAATTAGTTCTAAGTTCTAGGCGACTGATGACCTCAGAAGTTAAGTCGCATAGTGCTCAGGGCCATTTTTGAACTGATGTCATGTTTGTGCACAGACAAACAAATGATTACAGTTTCAGAAACAGTGAATAATTTATTCAAGAGAAAGAGCTTCACAAATAGAGCACATCAATAATGCGGTGGTCTAGTGACGAATGGTAGAGACTCTCACCATTATCTTCTTGAAACCTACGCACAGGATGACATGTCATGTAGGTCAAGAAAACAGGGTGTAGAACAATGTCGACGTAAGCTTCGCTATACGTGTTACTGGTGACAATGAGAATGGGTTCTGCTATGAAAAAAAGGCGCCCCTGACTATTAGTCTTCGTTGTCGGACCACGTGGCGGTAGAGTGTCAGGTTGGTATCTCACCACTGTCCAGGGCCCATAATCTCATTTACTGGTGTAGAATTGTCGTCATTGATGATTCACAGTTCAAACTGAGCCCCAATGACAGCGAAGACGTGTCTGGAGACGTCCCAGACAGCAGTGGGTTACCAACTGGATTGTCGCCCGCCGTAAGACTGGACAACCAGGAGTGACAGTCAGGGGTGCCGTTTCTTTTCATACCAGTACCCCTTTGGCTGTCGTCCAGAACACCTACAGCACAGCTGTACGTCAACGATATTCTTTGCCCTGTTCGCTGCCCTTCATGACAAGTAATATGCACATGGCGAGAGTCTCTACAACTCGTCTTCGTGCTTGCCAAACCCTACCTTTGATAGCAAGGTCACTGGATCTGTCCCCCATTGAAAACGTTTGGAGCATTATGGGCAGGGCCCTCCATTTATCTCGGGATTTTGACGATCTAACAACCAATTTGACAGAATTTGGCACGATATGTGTCAGGAGGACACTCAACAATTATATCAATGAATGACAAGCCGTAGAACTTCTTTCTACAGTGGTCAGAGGTGCACCAATGCAGTACTGAGTTGCACAGTATGGGAAACTCTTTGTCTTGAATAAATCATACAATTTTTCTGAAATTTTAATCTTTTTTTATCAATATTCGTGTATCAGATCCACCGATTTACGTCGCATTCGGACAATTCGTTCTTGATGCATCGTTTTATTTTTGTCTTAGTGTATGTATTATATTTCTATTACAGGGCTGACTGGAGGTGAAAGTCTGACAAGCTTTCGTAGATGCAATACTAGATTGACATTTGTTTCAGGAGGTGGTACACGTGCCGTTCTCCCACTTGGATGCAAAACTGCACTCGTCTCTGCAGTGAGTCACGAATTCTTTCACATACCCTGGGCTCATCTCGTGTGTGTTGACAAGACTGTACAATTCACTACTCCTGTTCTTTAATCCACCGATGGGAGTGCTGTGCAGCTCACTTCTGAGACGAACCCTCCAGAAAAGCTCAGGGGATTGAGGTCAGGTTTTCCTGAAGGCCAGTGTACAGATCCTGCTCGACCTACCCATCTTGAGCTATACTGCCACATTGGATTTCGTCTTACAACAGCAGCAAAATGTGCTGTTGCCCCATAATTCACGTGCCAAATTCTCCAATAAAGGGTGTGAATAGAACGTGAACTCAGTTAGATGAGGACTTAATTCAAAAGTTAACATATGGAATACTTTTTTACTAACGAGTACGATATTTCATAAAAAAAGTCAGTGGTGGCTCCTAACCGTATATCCATCGCAGTTGTCTCTCAAGTAGCTAGTTTGTGGACCCATGTTTACTGGCACGTTTGTGTACCTACACCATATATTTTCACCCATTTACGTTTTCGCTGTTAATTATGTGACAACCTGTATACTTACTTAGTTAACCGAAACCAGGGATCTTGCAGTTCACGCGCCGACCTTACACACTGCCTCCAGTAGATCCTTTCCTGTGGAGCTTCCATCCAGATTCCATTGAAAACCAATGGCTGCGGGCCCACTCCACGGATATCGTCAATGCCTTTGAGAAACATACGATTGTGGCTAATACTGGTTTGCTAAATTCTCAATGCTTTTGCCATACCTGTTTCTTAGTAAATATATGGTGAATTGTAGACTTTACTGACCTGAAACCTGCTTGGTAGTTCCTTACTATTTCCTCAAAGTATAGCTTCAGTTTTTCCATTGTAATTAAGGATAAGCTCGTAGTCAGTGGTGAGATTCCTGTATAGTTATTAAGTCTACTTTGATTTTCTTCTTATGATTATTACAATGACAGCTAGTTTCAATTCTGTTGGTATCTCTTCCTTATACCATATGATTCTGACTGTCTTGTCATTACCCTGTACATGACACATAATACATTACAAATAATGGCAGACATTTTGGGCGCAGTTTTCTTAAATATGCGGGCCATAGTGAGAACAATGGGAACTCCTGCAAGCGGGATCCACGTGCAGAGAGCACTGTGTCGCAGCGAAGTGTGCAATGGCCGCAATGGAGTGGTGACAGAAGTCTTCATATTTGTCCAGAGCCTCTCAACTCTCCCTTCTAGGCATAATGTATTCATACATCTATCACAGGAGACAGGAGTCCCTTGTGGCTGGGTGAAGCAAAACAGTCATCATACATGAAGATTCCATATTGTTCCAACAAGCTACAACAGCCACAGGTGAGCGCCCTCGGCGCAGTCTGGTGTCGACACATACCGTCCACACGTGGAAGTAAGCGTACTTGATATCCCTGTTCCACAGCTGGGAAGCAGTGCACTTACTCAGCAGTGCACTTACTCGGCGATGCTGATGCGCCAGTTGCTGAGACGGCGGCGATGGTCGTAGTCCTGTGGCTCAGCTGGTGGCTGGTGACGACCAGGCGAAGGCTTTTGGCGTGGTGGCCCAGTGCCCCAGTGATGTAGCAGATGGCAGTGTTGACCACTATGATGAACCCTGGACTGACATCTGGAGATCAGTGATAGACATCGGCTCCAGCAGCATGGAGGAGCAGGTGACAGCATTTCCCCAGCAGGAGTCCACCTGATTGCCTAGGCCATGAGATAGCAGTAGTTGTTTTCAACCGGCAATAATGATAATTGCATCAGAAGATTGCGAGCCACACCATGATAGACATCAATACACAATGGGAATCGATACATAGCCATACTGGCAAGGCTGGTCATCACCCGGAGAACTAGACTGCTATTGAGGACACCGCCAGTATAATGAAATGCTGTGTCGGCCAGCTGCAACTTATACCCTGAATTGGCAGTAAGCTCCTTTCTTGACCCATGTCGTTATATTTTCGCCCCTTGGACCTAGCTCAGTTACAGGCAGATAACTTAGAATTGCTTAGGGAAATGGAAAGACTAAGGGAAGAATGGAGGAGACAGGTACATCCTAGTGTGCCCATATCTGTTCTTGATGCTAATATTGACTCTCTGGTCATTCAATTTTTTTCAGTAAATCAGGGGAATATATCTTTGTTTTTATTGCTGATTTGGGTGCAGCTGACTCATTGGGAAATTGGAGAGATGAAAAATTATTAAGTGTTCCTAGATTTAAATTAGTGGGAGATGCTAGGGGTCATGTATAATAAGGACTTAAAAGAGGGGATTGTATAAAGATGTAGGAGGAAAAATAAATCAAAGTACTACCAAGAGCACGTTAATGGTGTGTCTTAGAAGTATGAAGAATTAGTATACTGTTTTGTAGACTGCATTCATAATCTTAACAGTAACCGATATGAAATGATACACGTTGACTACACCAGGAAGCCCATATTACACGAAGCCAAGCAGAGAGCACTTGATGTATTTTCGTGGAGTCTAGAATCAGAAATGTAACAACAGTATGGATAGAATTGCTGTAGATCTTAAAAATAGCAGTAGGCACTGTGGCTGCATTAGCCAAAATTGATGTGGCCACCAAACCACAGGAGAGGAAAGTAATGTATGGTGCAGATATCATACGTTTTAAATATAGTATATCGAGAACGGTTATGAATGGAAACTTGAAACAGCTGTTGCATTTGTAGATTTAACCGCTGCGTACGATACTGTGTGGAGGCATGGTCTTCTTAGCAAGGTACTTGAGATTATCCCTTGCCAGACCTTGTACAAATTACTAAGTGATATGCTCAGCAATAGAACCCTTGAAGTTCATCTAGAAGGAAAGAAGAGTCGAACCATTGTTTCAAACAACGGCTTACCACAAGGTTCTGTATTGGCACCATTACTTTTCAATGTGTACATAAGCGACATACCAACAACAAATGCGCGGAAGTTCTGTTACGCAGATGACATGGCCCTGGCTGTGAACATGAAAGTTTTGAACAGTGTGAAAACTCCCTTAACTAAGACCTCGGAGTAATGGGTAAATATTTCAGATCTTGGAGATTAATTCCTAACCCAATAAAGTCAGAAGTTACAGTGTTTCATTTAAACAACCAACAGGCAACTCGATCCCTTGACGTCACCTTTACTGGTAGAAAGTTAAAGCATAACCCAAACCCACAATATCTTGGTATTAAATTGGATAGATCGCTTACATTCAAACCACACCTAATAGATACTGCTGCTAAGATACGTACAAGAAATAATATTATTCAAAAGCTCGCCAATACTAGCTGATGTACATACTCTGAAGATTTCTTCTGTAACGCTGGTAAACTCTGTTGCGGAATATTGCAGCCCTGTTTGGCTTAACAGCAGTCACACATCTAAAGTGGATACTCAACTAAACAATACCATGAGAACCGTAACTGGGACCATTAAATCCACCCCACTACCTTCCTTGGCTTCCTGTTCTCTGCAGTATAGCTCCACCACATCTTAGGCGGCAAACCGCCTTAGTTAATGAATGGTGTAAAATCTCCTCCAATACCAACCTTCCAATCCATCAGGATATTGCTCCAAATCTTTCCCGACCAAGATCTAGAAGACAACCATGGAGAACAGCTCAAAACCTTATGGCTACGTCTTACGATACTATGGATTCATGGAAAAATGAATGGTCTCAGAATGGACTATCCAAGAACTGAAATGAAATATCACCTGGGGGAAACCTACCTGGTACAGATCTGCCAAGAAGAACTTGGGTTATACTCAATAGACTCGGAACTGGTCAAGGCAGAAGTGGTGAGATGCTCTGTAGATAGGGCATACGAGATTCACCACAGTGCGATTGTGGACATCCAGAGCAAACGATCCAGCACATCATTCAGGAATTCCCTAAACGTGCGTTTAAAGGATCCATTCGAGAACTTTATGCAGCCTCCCCTGCAGCCGTCGAGTGGATGGAAAACCTAGACATAGAACTTTAAAGAGACTCTATAGATTCCATATATGTGATTGCTGAATGACCCTATAGCAACAATTTCTATATGATAATTTTATCTTATCTATGACAAGATACCTTATTGTAACAACCCGTGTATGTATTTAAACATGAAATCATTTCTACTTGAAAACCACATACGCTAAATAAATAAATATAGTTGTCCAAGTCACATTAAGCGTAACTGTAGGAAACAGTAACGTCATTTACGTAAGGAGTTTGTGCTATGTGAACAAAATTGAAGACAGAAAGATTCACAGAGGCGGATCCCGCACTCCTCTTTCAAATGGAGCTGGGGCTGGTGTGACGATTGTACAGCGCTCACAATTAGAGTAAGCATTGGATACCTCTATGCAGAATTTGTGGCAGCCTTTTTTCCAACCGGTTTCATGAGGGGAAAATAGTGCAAGTTTTTATTAGATAAGAGATCACAAGTATCGGTGGAAAATGGGGGCATAATTTATGGAGTAAAACTGAATTCACCATTTTGGAGTTCAAGCAACATGGATGAGGATAATTTTCAATCAATAGGTTAGACATACTGGCTGCCAAGGAAGCATGTTAGAATGGTGCTGTTCGCCAATGTCCCATCCCGTTGCACGCCATTATCTCATTTTCTGACAGATTCATCATACGTCAGTGGGAGACTGACTGGTTGCAGATGACAGACAACAAACTGCGGTCGCTCAAATCGACCAAAAAGGCTTGACAAACTTCATGTCATCCTCGCTGCTCAAAGGAGGTTTTTCTTACTAGACTGAACTAGACTGAACACCCTCCTCCAGCGGGAGTATCCACCATTCTGTGAAGTTTGTGGTGTGCCACTTTCAGTACAGCATATTGTACTACGTGAGTCCTGTATACTGATATTACGGCAGCCCTCCGTCCCGCTGGAGATCTGTCCCCCCATCCTCGCAGATACCAGTATTACAAGAGTGGTGAAATTTTGTGAACGGTCAGGCCTCATCCCTAAACGGCTACACATGTAGGGAAAGCCTTTGTCCCCACCCATGAGATTTGCATGTTGACCTTTCGTCAGGGCGCTGATGACCATGATGTCGATCACCCCCTCAACCCAAATCATCATCATCATCATCTTTGACATACTGGAATTTCAAGTGAGAGAGAAGTAACTTCTGAGTTGGTGCAAAAGTACTACCTATAGTTGGTAGTAGCTACGAAGTCATGCTTGTTCGTGGCTACACATTACACCAAAGTCGATCTAAGACAGCACATAGTGGGCAGGGTGGGACATTGCTCGAGCTCAGTTTTACTGCTGGAAGAACCAAACTGTCACCAGCCGCACCCGATATGTCATGAAAGAACGAACAGTGTGCAAGGTCTCTTACATTCAACTCACAGAATCGATCCGAAAGGAACAATGAAGATGCTCTTGGTGGACACAGGACCTGATCTTTTGGTCAGTTTTATTGTTGAGCCCTTGTGAGAAAACGAAGAGTTAGATCAGTCATTATATTTTATATAGTGTAGTTTGTCATACATACAAGAAGTCGACAGAGACCAGGTTGGGCCCGTCAGCATAGGTAGCTTCGAAGAAGTAAAGTTATCACTTGATACTCTGATAACCACATTACAAATACTGAACGAGGAAGAACTGAAGAGAGATTTCACAAGTCTAAATGACCCCTGGACAGTCTGTCATTTATCTGCACTTAGGGGGAAGACCTCACGTTTAGAGGCACATTATAAGGAAGATGTGGAGAGACTGTTGGAAGAACACACAGAGTTATTTGATCCTCCAGGACATTGCCTGCTACACTACTAACTCACTGTAATATTCTCACTGGAAATGAATTGCCTGTGTATAAGAAAGCTCACCCAGTCTCACAATATTTCATCCTGTAATCGGAGAGTTTGTGAATCAACAACTTCGTGGTGAAATTATAGAAGAGGATACTGCTGTACTGATACGAAACAAATCGGCAGATGGTAAAAAAATGCCATAGGTTTGGTTGCAACCACCAGAATTTTAATCAGTTGCATGGTAACAGACATCTGTCTTATGCCTGATATAATAGAGGTGTTAGGTAATCTTGTCAAAATCTGTTGTTTTACAACTATAGACCTACAAAGTGGTTCTCATCAATTAGTAGTAGCACCAGAAAATCGGCCAAAAACCATATCCACAGTTCAAAAGATGATACATCAACTAATATCCAATGCCTACTAGAGGAGCTATTAAGAGGGTTAAAGCTAAAGCAACTCTTGGTATACTTAGATAACATTTTTTTTGTTCTCCAAGGATATCCAAGGGTATGTAAAGCATTTACACGATATCTTTAATCGTTTAGATGCACCATCCCTAACATTCAGCATGGGAAAGTAGCATTTTGTATTACAGGAAGTCCATTATTTGGGCCGTATTATGAGCGAGGTTGCGATAAGCACTGATCTGTGACTTGTTGAAGCAGTGAAATGCTTCCTGACACTACTAATGAAGAAGACTTTCAGTCATTTTTATTCCTGGATAATTTTTGTACAAAATTCATTCAAAAATTCACTGAAGTCCCAAAAGCATTCACACAATTATTCAAGACGTAAGTGGAATTTCAGTGGTTTCCAGATTGCAAAACAGTAGTTGTAAGATTTAAAGATTTGTTGTCCACTGGTCACTCACGTTCTGGCACTACCAAAACCATTTCCAGTACAGGAAAGTAAATGCTACGATTGATACATGGAGTCACTTTTTCCAGTGTTATTTTTACAAATGACACTGTAAGGTAACAACAGGTCATGTTTCATTAAAATGACTGATGGACTTAAGGGCTCAAAAAGTCGTTTAACTAGATGGACATTGAGATAAAGCTAATTTTATTTTGAGGTGGTAGACCTACACTGAAACCAAGTTGGAAAGTACACACCATGAAATACGTCAGGGCTGACACAGCACAAGGCGCTGAGTCAGATTGTCAGCACTTGGGAAGCAACCACAATTCAGCAATGAAGACAGAAAGACAAGATGTGGTTTGCGCCTAGTGGTACCAGCAAAAGGTGTTGAGGAGGCTTGTGATTCAATTTTAACCAGACATAGAGTATGTCAAGTCACAGAAAGCCAAACTGCACAAAACTACTGGTAGAAGGCACATAAGCAAGAAGTGGAATAACATCTAGAAAAATTGTGTGCCATGTGTACAAAGAGTGGAACTCATCCATCAAAAAACTGTATTATAGAAATTACAAGAGCTGGATAAAACACTTCTGATGACTGATGTGGACATACTTAGACATTCATTCAAACTCCAGAAGGGATCCATTAGGTATTAACACTAACTGATAATTTTTCATGTTTTGTGTCCATGAGCCATACCTAACCAATAGGCGAAAGGAGTAGTAATAGCAGTGGTTAATCAGTGGGTACTGAAGTTTGGAACACATGGGACAAAGAAAACAGAATATGGCACAGATTTTATATGCGACCTAACACAGCAATTGTGCCGACTGCTACACATTAAAAATCTCAGGATGAAAAACTGAGGGGGCTACAAACCATTGGAGAAATTTTAGGTTACTGTGACAATAGCCATTGTAGCTTCTAGGTCACCCCAGCTTCTCTTCGGTAGTAGTAGCGTACAACTCTGAGGTTCGCAAGAGTACAAGCTTATCCCCATGAGGTTCTTTTTGCTTAAAAGATGCCGCTTCGTATTGATCTTTACAACTTCTTCCAACTACAGGTATGTCACACAGTTCGAATTTTTTTTTTTTTTTTTTTTTTGGCACCAAGTTAACCCAAGTTAAAAATATGATCACTAAGGCCTTGGAATGACAGGAAGGTACCCATAACGAAAAAGCAACATCACCAAAGAATCATGTCAGACAATGGGTAAATCTAACCACCAATATGTTTCAAAGGGGAAAACTAAAAAGCTTGTTTCGTTGTACCAAGGACCCTACAGACTAATAGAAATGATATAACCTTTTGAAGTACAATTTACATGTACTGCAGGGGAGCACACCAGGTTCACCCATTTAATGGAACTTCAGAGGTGCTGCCTCGATTAGTGGCAGCACCTTTTGGAAGTGGAAGGGGAGCAGCAGAGGGGAAAGAAAAGAAAGGTAGAGTCAAGCAAATGAAACAGGATAACCCTATAGTTATTCTGACCAATCCCAATACACTTAGGTCGTGAGCGGGATGATGGGCTAACAGAGAATTTACTCTTCCTTAAGACACGGTCTAGATTCAACCCAGGACGAGGGGAAGCAGTTTCAGCTCCAGGCATCAAGCTCAGGACGAAAGGGAAAGTTTTTACTCGAAGCTTCATCATAGTGGTAAGCCTGCTGTGTGCTGTGGAATGGCGGAAGCCCACTAGGTATGTCCCATAAGTAGTGGGGTACCATTCATCCAACAGCTAGATGTAGTGATGTCAGATCATTAATGGACCCTAAGAATTGGTTGTAATTCATGGACGATGGAAAACGAAATTCAACAATCTACCTTCAGCAAAATAAACTTGTGATAGAAACCCAAACAAAGTTCAACAATACACTAGAGCAGTACCAGTCGCTGCAGTCTGCTTTTGCACAGTTACAGAGACAACTACACCAAACTACGCAGTTAGTCCAGTGAGTCTGACAGAGGGGGGACTAACTAGACACAGGCGATCGAAACCTGTGAACTATTTTTGGTGTAGCCGACATAAAGGACTTGAAAAATATCAATAAGGCACTACAGGAGACAAACGGAGAACTGTAGATCTACACCCCACACCACTCGCCAATCTTGAAAAAGAAATGCATTAATTTACCTGCCAAGAGCCTGGGTGGTCAGGCACCATTTGAAGGTATGAATCCCAGTGACCGTTGTGGCGATAGTTTCTTAGGTACGTCATTGTCTTCAAAGCTGTGTCCCAACAAGCTGGATATGCAGTTGATCAGACATAAGAAGTAGTACTGCCACATTTCTCTATCAGGTAGGAACTTCTCAAAGGGTGGCAGTGTTCAAGGACCAGGCCACTGCCTCGCAAAAGTGAATTGAAGTGCAGAAGTGACCCACTGCTGCTGTAGGTGCTCTATCAACATGGGGTCACTGACTGTGGCGACCAGTGCCTGGGTCATGGCGAGGTGGTTATGGGCCCTGTTTGGATAATTACAGATGGTTAACCTATACATTTTCGTGACTTTTCTTTCCACACTGAGGTGACAAAAGTCATGGGATGTCTCCTAATATAGTGTTGGCCCTGCTTTTGTGCAGCATAGTGCAACAGCTCGAAGTGTTACTGACTCTACAAGTCATTGTAAGTTCCCTGCAGAAATATTGAGCCATGCTGCCTCCATAGCCGTCCATAATCGTGAAAGTGTTGCTGGTGAAGGACTTTGTGAACGAAGTGACATCTCGATTATATCATGTAAACGTTCGATGATTTGTTCGAATTATCCAGAATGTTCTTCAAACCAATCACGAACACCTGTGACCTGGTGACACGGTGCATTATCATCCAAAACATTATGTGTATGAATGGGTGCAAATGGTCTCCAAGTAGATGAACGTAACCACTTCCAGTCAATGATCGGTTTCGATGCGCCAGAGGACCCAGCCCATAAGATATAGAGCCTGACCACACCATTATGGAGTCACTACAAGCTTGCACAGTGCCTTGTTGAAAACTTGGCTCCATGGCTTCGTAGGGTCTGCTCCACACTTGAACCCTACCATCATCTCTATCCAACTGAAATCGGGACTTATCTGACCAGGCCACGGTTTTCCAGTTGTCTAACGTCCAACTGACATGATCGTGAGCCTAGGAGAGGTGCTGCAGGCGATGTCGTGCAGTTAGCAAAGGCACTTACATCGGTCGTCTGTTGCCATAGCTCATTAAAGCCAAATTATTCGTCGTAAGTCCCACATTGATTTTTGCGGTTAATTCACGCACTGTTGCTTGTCTGTTAGCACTGACAACTCTACACAAGCGCCGCTGCTCCCGGTCGTTAAGTGAAGGTCGTTGGCCACGGCGCTGTCTGTGGCGATGCCTGCAATTTGGTATTCTCGGCACACTCTTGACACTGTGAATCGCGGAATATTGCATTCCCTAACGATTTCCGTCCAGCTCTAACCCATCATTCTGCCTTCGAAGTCTACTAATTCCTGTCGTCCGACCCTAATGGCGTAGGAAACCTTTTCACATTAATCACCTGAGTACAAATGACAGCTCTGCAAATTCGCTGCCCTTTTATGCCCTGTGTTCACGATAACACGGCCATCTGTAAATGTGCACAACCCTATCCCATGACCTGCGATGTCAGTGTATATTTACACTATTTTCATTGTCTCACTCCGTTGAGTCTCAAACACAGAAGCTTTATGTCCTGCTTTTCATTAACTTGCTTAAATTTTCTCTTTTTAGCTTGTTAAGCAGCTGTGGTGACCTCATAATTTTCCACAATACAATATAATCATCACCCTAACAAAACGTCGTAGTAATACCATCTCGTAGTAGTACCACCTCACAAAAAATCTCGGTATTGCAATTCATAGTTACCTTTCATACCAAGAGACTTGCCCAGCGTATCATGCTGCATGAGCTCCTCGATATCACTGAGTTACTTCCTGGGTCACTATCGCTTTTCGGCTACCTGCCTCTGCTCCATAATATTTCCCCTACGCCCGATAATGTCATATTTCTAGTTTTGACAGATATCATAGGTGTATTTTCTGCTAACTTGCTCCTTGTATTTTGAGAGAACTGAAGCGATTTAATAGAGGACATCAAGTCCATGACTTGTCTTGCATCCGTACGTATTTCAGCACCTTGCTGCTTTTGGTCATTGTCATACTTTTCAAAGGTAGGAAATCCCAGTCATTCCAAACTTCTGTGTCGACCACGTTCTTGGCCACAGCTGTTTACATCTGCTTTGTCATCTGGGAACTAAACAGTATTCACTAACTGTTGCCTGTGTGGTCATTACACTACCTGATTATACGTTCTGCGTCAGCTATCCAATTTCCAAGTACATACTTTATCTATATGTAACATTCTCTCTACTCAGGATAGACATAGCATTTCCACTGACCTAAATTTTCTCGATCCCATTTCCTTCCTCACCTTAACCACGTGTTTTTTCTATTTCCGGTAGTAATTCCCTTTCCATCAGCATACTCCGCATAATATACCTTGCTATTCGGCGCACAGGACTGCGCGTCAAGTAAATTACACTGAGCACTCTCAACCATTGTCATCGGTTGATTCATGCCGCTCCCGCGTACCGTGACTTAGGCTGCCCCTGACATAATGGGAACAGAATGGCGGGCAGAGGTCAAATACAAGGATCCTAGGTGTAGTATAGTGGATGCAGTTGCTTCTACTTACATTCGCTGCTTTCACGCATGTGGAATCACCTTTGCAGTTTCCAACAGCATTCTGTGTCCCTTGGTATTTCACTTCTGCCACGTGAATGTAGCGGCTGTGTGTGCAGTGGCCATTACAGGGGAGTGCGAGATGTTCTTTGGTTTTTTCAGGAGACGTTCGGCTCTCCCACGTAGCCCCCTGGGACCGTAAGGCTAGTAAGGGAGACAGGATCCAATTGTGGCTGGCTGCTGCAAGACAATCGGTGCACGTGAAGAGCCTGCATTACTCCGGTAAGCTTGACCAACTGCAGGCGCCCGCTCTCGTACTGGACCCAGACTGTTGTCACCCATGATGGCCGAAACAACAGGCGCAGGCGACTTCCTTAAATTTTACAGTTTATGCCCGCCAACGGGAAGTAGTGCGCTTACTCGACAATGCTGATGGAGTGGCATTTGTAACCCTGAGGCTTGGTTGACGGCCAGCGGCTGGCGGTGGCCAGGAGAAGCCTTCTGGCGAGGTGCCCTGTGTAACTTGACACAATCGAGTCTGGAGAGAAAGTCTTGATGGAACTGAACATAACAAATAGTTAATGTTTGTTGAGCGATCGAGGACGCACTCACAACAGCCTAGGGAGAACCCTGAGACTGCAGTAAAGCATGACAGGTACTTAAGTGGGTTTTGAGTCTGAGTAAATATGAAAAGGAAGTTAGAAGGTTGGAAATGGTTTCCGCTAAGCGGGTACGGAGAGAGCCAATGGACAATAACAAGATGAGCGCTAGCGAGCGACTGGGTTTTACTGGCGGGGCCATTAAGGATAGCTGCTATAGACCGCAGCTCGTAGGACCCTGAAGCATACTGCTAGTAATGGTAACTATAGTACGAACATTAATAACATGCAAGAGTGTAGGTACAGAAAATACAAGAGCGTCAAGTCAATCAACGGAGTGCAAGACATCCTACAGAAATTGCCATTTGCAATCATCAAAATATTTACAATTAAACCATTCATTCCACCACTAATGTTTACATTTATTGAGTGATAAATAATTATTATACACAGTAAACCATATGGCAAGTAATGGCATTGCACTGTAGTCATGATCGAGATAAACAACGAATCTCACACTGTTGTTGCTGAATATTCTATAATATTAAGTTTATATGTCTAAGAGTATCGAACCAGAACGTAATCCACAGTTACACTGATAAAAATAAGATGTATATACTTATTAATGAATCGGTTTATTAATCTGTGATCAGTGTGAATTGCGATATGAATGGGGCGGCACTAGAAACTCAAATAGCTCGATGTTAATTAGATATTTAATTAAAACTGACAAGAATTGGTATCAGCAGACACATCATGATGTAACCTTTCTAGTAGAATATTTATTTTAGTTACAGAATCATTAGTTTAGGAATTGTGGTCCATTAGGATGTCAAAGTGCGGTATTAAGCGTGTAAATGGTGGAGAGCTGTTTGAGCTCTCAATTGGCTGAAGTGTCGTAACGTTGATGGATCTCGGTGGTGAAAGAAGTGCTCCTGGGAGCAGGATGAACGAAGAGATAAGAAGAATGATTCAGGACATCAATCAAGAAGGAGATACTAGTCCTCTGCTATCAGAGATTATGGCAGAGTGGTATGATTGAATTTATGTAGATACAAAATTGTTAAGGTTTTTGTGGCCTCTTGTAGACAGACAGCTGGCTGGCTTCTATCTCGGTGTTTTCGGCCGACGTTCGTTCGATTTTTATTATGTTTCGCCAGCACGAATGGCTGGCATTGTTAAAGCTTCTCCGTCCATTGCTGGTGGCGGACCGCAGTCGAGGTCGCGGCGCAGATTATACAGGGTGGTCAACTGACAGTGACCGGACCAAATATCTCGCAAAATAAGAATCAAACGAAAAAACTACAAAGAACGAAACTCGTCTAGCTTGAAGGGGGAAACCAGATGGCGCTATGGTTGGACCGCTAGATGGCGTTGCCATAGGTCAAACGGATATCAACTGCGTTGTTTTAAATAGGAACCCCCATTTTTTATTACATATTCGTGTAGAACGTAAAGAAATATGAATGTTTTAGTTGGACCACTTTTTTCGCTTTGTGATAGATGACGCTGTAATAGTCACAAACGTGTAAGTACGTGGTATCACGTAACATTCCGCCAGTGCGGACGGTATATGCTTGGTGATACATTACCCATCTTAAAATGGACCGTTAACCAATTGCGGAAAAGGTCGATATCGTGTTGATGTATGGCTATTGTGCTATGTATGCTGCTCGGTATCCTGGACGACATCATCCAAGTTCGCCGGATAGTTACGTTATTTAAGGAAACAAGAAGTGTTCAGCCACATGTGAAATGTCAACCACGACCTGCAACAAATGAGGATGCCCAAGTAGGTGTTTGAACTGCTGTCGTGGCTAATCCGCAAATCAGTAGCAGACGAATTGCGCGAGAATCGGGAATCTCAAAAACGTCGGTGTTGAGAAAGCTACATCAACATCGATTGCACCCGTACCATATTTCTATGCACCAGGAATTGCATTGCGACGACTTTGAACGTCGTCTACAGTTCTGCCACAGGGCACAAGAGAAATTACGGGACGATGATAGATATTTGCCCTCGTTTTATTTAGCGACGAAGCGTCATTCACCAACAGCGGTAACGTAAGCCGGCATAATATGCACTATTGCGCAACGGAAAATCCACGATGGCTGCGACAAGTGGAACATCAGCAACCGTCACGGGTTAATGTATGGTGCGGCATTATGGTAGGAAGGATAATTGGCCCCCATTTTATCGATGGCAATCTAAATGGTGCAATGTATGCTGATTTCCTACGTAATATTCTACCGATGTTACAACAAGATGTTTCACTGCATGACAGAATGGCGATGTACTTCCAACATGATGGATGTCCGGCACATAGCTCGGTTAAAGAGGTATTGAATAGCACATTTCCTGACAGGTGGATTGGTCGTCGAAGCACGGTACCATGGCCCGCACGTTCACCGGATCTGACGTCCACGGATTTCTTTCTGTGGGGGAAGTTGAACGATATTTGCTATAGTGATCGACCGATGACGCCTGACAACATGGGTCAGCGCATTGTCAATGCATGTGCGAACATTACGGAAGGCGAACTATTCGCTGTTGAGAGGAATGTCGTTACACGTATTGCCAAATGCATTGAGGTTGACGGAAATCATTTTGAGCATTTATTGCATTAATGTGGTATTTACAGGTAATCACGCTGTAACAGCAGGCGTTCTCAGAAATGATAATTTCTTGTTCAAGCTATTTTCATGTTTGCTTATTTCTATAGTTTCTCTGAAGACGCAGGTGTGATAGTTCTTCGCTACAGCAAGAATTTTACTATGTGGTAGGTCTCATGCAGTGTGTGCTCCATCACGACCGATTTTTCCACCTGCCCCAACTTGCAAACGCGCTTATGTTCGGTGATCCTCCAGTCACTCCAACATAGACTTTCAATCATGTACATGACGCAGTGTATTCCAGGAATTGCAGGTATGTCTCTATTTTTCTTAGCCGATGCGAGACACTATTTGATCTTCTTTGTTTCGGCCGCCACTGTGTGAATGTATGGCAGAGGGGCCATACCCGACACGTCTTATCCGATGTGTCACTTTGCCAAGCGTTTGATTCTGTGACGCTTCTTACGTAATTGGTGCTGTACCTATTGCTCCTCGCAACGCTTTCCAGGTCTTGGATCTCGCGCCTGACATGCCGCAGCTCTCATTTTCGTCTTGCTCGCGTTAAGAGCGTTTTAGTCATGCCATTTTTCTGACTGGGTGGTGATTTGACAGATTATATAAGTATGGTCCGTGTGTGTTGGTTGTCGATACACGCAGTGTCCAGGTTTTCACCATCCCTCGTGACCAGCACATCTAGGAAGGTTAGCGGTTGACCTTTTCTACCTCCATGGTAAATTTTATAGTGCCGTGGAGGCTATTCAGGTGCCTTAAGAAGTCGCCACGGTGTAGCTCACCATGGCTTCACCCAACGGAGGTATTGTTGACGAATATGTTCCGCACCTTAGGTTTACAAGGTGCCAAATCCAGCGTCTGTGCTTCGAAATGTTCCATGAGGTAGTTGGGCATCACTGGATTAAGTGGATCACCCATGGCGACACCTTCCAGCTCTTTGTAAAAGGTGACATTCCACCTGAAATAGCTCGTGGCGAGACAAGAATGAAAGAACTTGATGGTGTCTTGCAGAAAAATTGAACCGACATACTGCAGAGAGTCTTTGAGCGGTACTTTGGCAAACACTGAAAAAAACGCCAAAGCTGACCAGGACCTCGTATGGCCCAAGTTTTAGTTTCCTCAGCTTCTCGATGAAATGTGTTGAGTATTTTATGTATGTGTCAGTCTCTCCCATTTGTGGCTGGAGCAGAGAGGCCAAGTGTTTCGTCAGTTTATACGTCGGTGAGCCAGGAGCGCTAACAATCGGTCTTCATGGAACATTATTAGTATAGAACGTGGTAACATCCATACAGCCGAGGTGGTAGGACTTCTGCGTTGCGCATGTTCCGTTGTTGTATGTCACCCGAGAAAGAAAACGCCTTGATTAACAGATTTGTATTCCATGTGTCCCGCTGCGTCGGAACTGCCCTTAGTTTTCGGTAAGCCGTCGGATCTAATAGGCCCCGGATCTTCTGCTCATAATCTTCAGTCTTTATTCCGAAGGTCAAATTTCTCTTATCAGCATGCAGTACCAACATACATTTATCTGCGTCAAGATTCTTGATAGCTTGTAACTCTTCTTTCTTCAGATTGAAAGCTGATGGTTTTGCTCGGTACAGTATTCTGGCGGTTTCAATGCATATTTTCTCAGTTGCTCCACGAAGAAGGGGCCGAATGGCCACTTCGGTATTAGCAGTAATGTCCTCCATAGGTACAGTTATTGTGAAATCACTTATAATACCGATGCGGCCATTGGGATCCTTCCTTGTGAGGCAGCTTAGGAAATATGGACTCCAGCGAGCAAAACCAACAGCTTGCGACCTGAAGAAAGAAGAGTTACAAGCTATCAAGAGTCTTGACGCCGACGAAAGTATGTTGGTACTGCCTGCTGATAAGGAAAATGCGACCGTCATAATGAAAACCGAAGGTTATGAGCAGAAGATCCGGGACCTATTAGTTCTGACGACTTACCAAAAACTAAGCACAGATCCGATGCAGCGGGTCACACCGAACATGAATCAGTTAATCAAGGCGTTCTCTCTCTCCGGTGACATACAGAGGAACCTGAGTTACACAGAAGCCATATCACCTCACCTGTATGGATTACCAAGGATCCATCACAGTAATGTTCCATTAAAATCGATTGTTGGCGCTCCTGGCTCACCGATGTATAAAATGGCAAAAAACTTGGCCTCTCTGCTCCAGCCGCGCGTCGGGAAGACTGACACATACATAAAAGCCTCAGGACATTTCACTGAGAAGCTGAAGAAATCGAAACCTGGCCCAAACGACATCCAAAGTGCCACCCAAAGACTGTCTGGAGTACGTGGGTTCCATTTTCCTGCAAGACACCATCAAGCTCTTCCATGCATGTCTCACCAAGAGCTATTTCATGTGGAATGGCAACTACTAAGTGTAACTGGAAGGCGTTGCCGTGAGTGGTCCACTTAGTCCATTGGTGGCTAACTTCTTCATGGAACATTTCGAAGCACAGGCGCTAGCTGGGCAATTTGTAAACCTAATGTGTGGTACAAATACGTCGACGATACCACTGCTGTATGGAAAAATGGTGCTGAACACCTCGGTGACTTCCTAAGACACCTGAAAAGCCTCCATGCCAACATGAAATTTACCATGGAGGTAGAAAAGGACCAACAGCACCCTTTCTAGGTGTGCTGGTCGGGAGAGCTGGAAAAACAGTGGGACACAGCGTGCATCGAAAACCGACACACACGGACCGATACTTGCACAAACTGTCAAATTACCGCGTGCGCCAGAAAAGAGGCATTATTAACACGCTCGTAATGCGAGCAAGATGAATATGTGAGCCGCAGCTCCTCAGACGTAGATTCAACAGCTGGAAAGCTTTCTGAGGAGCAATGGGTACTCTTCGGAAGTATACCGCGTACCATGCACATGCGAAAAACTCCATGTTGGAATGACTGGACGGCCTATAAACACGAGGGTCACCTAACAAAAGCAGCATTACGAGTTGAGACAGATGAATAATTCGGCCGTACGGAGCGCGCATTGCATGAGACCGAGCGCATAGTAAAATTCCCAGACACGAAGTTCTTGCTGTAGAGAAGAGCTATCACATCTACATCTTCAGAGAAACTATTAAAATACGCAAACATGACAGTAGCTTCAACAAGAGAGAAGAAAGCCTCAAGGTGAACGGGTCCTTGATTCGCGCGCAGCAGCAAACGACCGTTGCAGAGCAGAACCGCAGCGGAAATGACAACGGAAAAGCCTTGAACGTTGCTACGCCAGGGACATACACTCCTGGAAATTGAAATAAGAACACCGTGAATTCATTGTCCCAGGAAGGGGAAACTTTATTGACACATTCCTGGGGTCAGATACATCACATGATCACACTGACAGAACCACAGGCACATAGACACAGGCAACAGAGCATGCACAATGTCGGCACTAGTACAGTGTATATCCACTTTTCGCAGCAATGCAGGCTGCTATTCTCCCATGGAGACGATCGTAGAGATGCTGGATGTAGTCCTGTGGAACGGCTTGCCGTGCCATTTCCACCTGGCGCCTCAGTTGGACCAGCGTTCGTGCTGGACGTGCAGACCGCGTGAGACGACGCTTCATCTAGTCCCAAACATGCTCAATGGGGGACAGATCCGGAGATCTTGCTGGCCAGAGTAGTTGACTTACACCTTCTAGAGCACGTTGGGTGGCACGGGATACATGCGGACGTGCATTGTCCTGTTGGGACATCAAGTTCCCTTGCCGGTCTAGGAATGGTAGAACGATGGGTTCGATGACGGTTTGGATGTACCGTGCACTATTCAGTGTCCCCTCGACGATCACCAGAGGTGTACGGCCAGTGTAGGAGATCGCTCCCCACACCATGATGCCGGGTGTTGGCCCTGTGTGCCTCGGTCGTAAGCAGTCCTGATTGTGGCGCTCACCTGCACGGCTCCAAACACGCATACGACCATCATTGGCACCAAGGCAGAAGCGACTCTCATCGCTGAAGACGACAGGTCTCCATTCGTCCCTCCATTCACGCCTGTCGCGACACCACTGGAGGCGGGCTGCACGATGTTGGGGCGTGAGAGGAAGACGGCCTAACTGTGTGCGGGACCGTAGCCCAGCTTCATGGAGACGGTTGCGAATGGTCCTCGCTCATACCCGAGGAGCAACAGTGTCCCTAATTTGCTGGGAAGTGGCGGTGCGGTCCCCTACGGCACTGCGTAGGATCCTACGGTCTTGGCGTGCATCCGTGCGTCGCTGCGGTCCGGTCCCAGGTCGACGGGCACGTGCACCTTCCGCCGACCACTGGCGACAACATTGATGTACTGTGGAGACCTCACGCCCCACGTGTTGAGCAATTCGGCGGTACGTCCAGCCGGCCTCCCGCATGCCCACTATACGCCCTCGCTCAAAGTCCGTCAACTGCACATACGGTTCACGTCCACGCTGTCGCGGCATGCTACCAGTGTTAAAGACTGCGATGGAGCTCCGTATGCCACGACAAACTGGCTGACACTGACGGCGGCGGTGCACAAATGCTGCGCAGCTAGCGCCATTCGACGGCCAACACCGCGGTTCCTGGTGTGTCCGCTGTGCCGTGCGTGTGATCATTGCTTGTACAGCCCTCTCGCAGTGTCCAGAGCAAGTATGGTGGGTCTGACACACCGGTGTCAATGTGTTCTTTTTTCCATTTCCAGGAGTGTATAAATTGCAGCCGCGAGCTCGACTCCAGTCCAGCACCAGCGGCGGAGGGTGAAGCTTTGACAATGCCAGCCACTCGTGCGGGCGAAACATCTGAAAAATCATCAAACGAACATAGGCCGAAGAACCAGAGACACAAGCCAACAGGCAGTATGTAGAGACACCTCGCATCGCTTATCGGATGTAAGCTACGGGCATCTAAGAATATAAGTGAAGGAACTAACGTATTTAGTACACATTTGGCTTGAAATGTGTGGAGATTCTTTCATTTTTCGAGACACACTATGTAATTCAAATACTACGATGTATTTTAATAATTAACTTTACTTTCATGCAAAACTTCTTGTACGTTCACCATTTAGTAGGAGTTCGTACATTAGTGAATAAACCATGTGTTCTTAAAAGCTGAATCTGAAGTGTACGTTTATTACAAATGCTTCCCTGCTTAGTTATGTTCATTAATTTATACTTCGCATAACATGTCGGCCGTTAATTATTCATCCGCAGGATCAACTTTTAATAAAATATTTTGCTGATACAGCGACAGGGCGTGAAGCAGACAGTGTACGGCTCGTCCCTAGGATATTTACGAGCCAAGATTTATTCAGAACCACTCATTTGCCCCTTTGTCTCATTAAAGGTAGAGCAGTAACGTTGCACCTACTGCCCGAGTGGTGCGACAGGCGGTCCTGTTGCGCAAGGTGTCGAAACCAGAACCAGCGGCTGGAGAGCGGTGGCAGACGTCGGCTCAAAAGGCGCGGAGCTGAATGTACCTCAGTTCATACGTCGGACGTGGCGTCGTGGTTGGTGGCAGGCGGCTGCTTGGAGATGGCGGTCGAGCGAAGACGACCTGGTGGGTATAATCCGTTCATCATAAAAATAAACCTGATGTAAACAAACACAAACGCGATGATTGATCAGAAACCATAGCACACGTCCACTGGTGTTGTTACGCTCTTGAAAGTAAGTCCTACTTATGTATTAGATACCGGTACCTTATTGCTAAATTACATTAAATGAAACTATAAGATATTTAAATGTATTATGAGCCATCAACGTCTTTCTTAATCATGCTGTAGCTACGCAGTTTTTAAGTCAAAAGTCGTGTACAGTCACAGCCTCTGCAGCGCTGTGCTCAGACTGTAGCGCTGTTAAGGTGCAATATGAAAATGGCTCAGGCTGCTTTCTGTTCCGTAGTGAAACACGTACGTGGAACACGGTTTAAAACCGCTGAGAAATAGGCTGTTCTTAATGTTATTCATAAATTTACGGGGATAATCGGCTTTGAAGTTTTCCTAGTGTTGTATATAATGCAGTTGAGATTAGCTGTCTGGAACTGCGCGACTGCTACGGTCGCAGACTTGAATCCTGCCTCGGGCATGGATGTGTGTGATGTCCGTAGGTTAGTTAGGTTTAAGTAGTTTTAAGTTCTAGGGGACTGATGACCTCAGACGTTAAGTCCCATAGTGCTCAGAGCCATTTGAACCATTTGCTGCGCCTGGTAGGCTTCGTGAAATCTATTCTTGATAGGCTCATTATTAACGTTGCAGGTGACACTTATAGAACAGGTTTTTTTCGATCTTATATCATTCTCTGAGACAAATGTATTTCTTGGATTCGGATAAGGAAGGAGCTAAGAGATTACCAGACGACTGACTGTAAATAATACCTTCAGTGGCTTCAATATTTAACTATAAGGTGAAATCCTTCAATACTCTCTTACGTTGCATACAGATTATGCAGAAAATTACCCTGTGGCTAAATCAGGAATTTTCATAATTCTTGTTTTTAATTACAATAGTACGTTAGCTGAAAACGATAATGTGTTGGTGTTTTCGTCTAGTCGTCTAAGGAGCGTATTGTAGGAGATTTACAGTGTATTATTTCATTCTGATAAAAAATTAAATTACATTCAAAGCGGTATTGCTCCTCTGCTCATCTCTTTTTATGTGTGAACTGCGGCTGGCCACGTCACTGCAGGCTAGCTGTACCAGCTGACCGGCAAGTGCTGTCCAAGTTAAATGCACCGTTAAAGTTGTTGCCCCGTATTATCGCTAAGTCAATGTGCTCGTAACACACAGCACAAAACGTACCCTTATTATCGTACTTGACAGTACTCGAGACAGCTTGGCTGCGGTCTCACGTGAAACGGAAGTCCAATGAGGTTCATAGAGCAATGCTTACATCAGGTTTATTCTTATGATGAACGGATTGTAGACCACCAGGCAGCATTTTTTGGTTTGCACTCCGGATGCGATGACAGCATTATCAGAAAATACCGGTGACTCCTTGGCAGACATCGACACACAGCGGGCGTCGGTACCTAGCCGTGGAGGGCGGATAACCCGCTTGGCTGGCGGAGGGCTTACATAAGGCCAATGTGTGCCTGTTGCACCTGTTATTGTGGAAAAAGAGTACTGGCACATACTTTGGTGCTATCGAAAATTCATGAAGAATGGTCATTGATTGGAGAACTGGGTAGCTATTGAGGACGTGGCCAGTATGGCGGGATGCTGTGTCAGCTGGTTGTATCTGAAGCACTGAACTCCTGTCTTCTCACATTACGTTACAGTAGTGAACATAGTCTATATACACTGAAGAGCCAAAGGAACGGGTATAGGCATGCGTATTCAAATACAGAGGTATGTAAACAGGCAGAATACGGCGCTGCGGTCGGTAACGCCTACATAAAACACGTGTCTGGCGCAATTGTTAGATCGGGTACTGCTGCTACAATGGCAGGTTATCAAGATTTAAGTGAGTTAGAACGTGGTGTTATAGTCGACACACGAACGATGGGACACAACATCTCCTAGGTAGCAATGAAGTGGGGATTTTCCCGTACGACCATTTCACGAGTGAACCGTGAATATCAGGAATCCGATAAAACGTCAAATCTCCGAAATCGCTGCGGTCGCAAAAGGATCCAGCAAGAACGGGACCAACCAAGAGACTCGTTCAAGGCGACAGAAGTGCAACCCTTCCGCAAATTGCTGCAGATTTCAATGCTGGGCCATCAACAAGTGTCAGCGTGGGAACCATTCAACGAAACATCACCGATATGAGCTTTCGGAGCCCAAGGCCCACTCATCTACCAATGATAACTGCACGACACAAAGCTTTACGCCTCGTCTGGGCCCGTCAGCACCGACATTGGACTGTTGATGACTGAAAACATGTAAACTGGTTTCAAATTGTATTGAGGAAATGGACGTGTACGGGATGGGGACAAGCTCATGAATCCATGGACCCTACATGTCAGCAGGGGACTGTTGTAGTTGGTGGAGGCTCTGTAATGGTGCGGGGCGAGTGCTGTTGGAGTGATATGGGACCCCTGATACGTCTAGATATGACTCTGACAGGTAACACGTATGTAACCATGCTGTCTGATCACCTGCATCCATTCATGTCCATTGAGGATTCCGACGAACTTGGGCAATTCCAGCAGGAGAATGCGACGCTGCAAACGTCCAGAATTCCTACAGAGTGGCTCCAGGAACGCTCTTATGAGTTTAAACACTTCCGCTGGCCACCAAACTCAACAGATATGAACATTATTGAGCTTATCTGGAATGCTTCGCAGCGTGTTGTTTAGAATAGATCTCCACCCCCTCGCACTCTTACGAATTTATGGACAGCCCTGCAGGAGTCATGGTGTGAATTCCATCCAACACTACGTCAGACATTAGTCAAGTCCATGAAACGTTGTGTCGCGGCACTTCTGCGGGCTCTACACGACATTAGGCAGGTGTACCAGTTTCTTTGGCTCTTCAGTGTATGGAGCAAGTCTCCGTTAGAATTAGAAGCATGATTCACTACAAGGTTGCTAGTTGATCTGGAATTTAAGAGAGCGTAAGGCGTTCAATGACTGTGGATACTGATGACTACCATATCCATCAATATGTGTGTTAATAATTCACGCAGTATACAAAAGTTTTGTATAGTAGCTGTACACTCCTATTTTTGCTTTTCCTCCATCACCAGTAACGATGGACCTTTGACAAACACGCTATTGAGCTCTGAGATGTCGAAACGTTTGAGGTGTTCAACGTAATGACTATCAGTGACGAACGCAGTCAGTGAGGAATCCTTTGCACTGGGTAAGTTGCTTTAAGGTGCCGAACGCATGCGGCTCAGAATTCAGTCCTTATTTTTTCAGCGCTACAGCAGTGTTAGTCTCAGTCTGCGAATACTGACACTCAGTTGCCCAGCAATGTGGCACACACGAGCTGAGCAGAGCGGCGCCTTGCCTCACAGCTGGGCGTTATCGGGTCCGATATCGACAAGTCGTCTGGTTATCATCAGACGCACTTCTGGATCTTACGTGCTCCGCCCTGCAGCACTGGCGAAATGTTTGGCCTTCGCATCGCTTCAACCGCCTGTGCATCTTGTAAATAAGACGCAGTAAAGCGTCAGCTGCAGCGAGCTAAGCAGTCTTAATTCGTGACGCCGCTAAAGAGCCGTGCCGAGGTGATCTTGCGCCCCTGACAGCAATGCCAGGGCTGCAATCTCTCTGCCCTCCGCCCCCTCCTCCCATAATACTCTCTAGGTGCATTTTTTCCACGCAACTTCTTAATTTTGTAAGTAGGTTTAATAAAGGTGAAGCGTTATTGAAAAATGTAACTTAAATTAGCTATACCGATGAAAAATTTTGACCCCAATATAGTCGATGGGTCCGCTTCCCCGATCTATATGGAACCACGTATACGGGACTGGAATCTAGCTGTTTTTATTCTATGACATACGGTCTTTTGGCGGTGTTTTTTTTCGACGGAGAACGAATGATGGGTAAAAAGATTCCGAGCTTTTCCGCTGTGATGTGTTAATCATATGTTCACCTGAAGGTGTGGCCATTAGTGCCACGAAACCGGTAGTCATCCAATAACAAAGGACTAAATACAGCTTAAGCGGTTATTAATACCCAAAATGAATACTCATAGCTGTGGTTGCCCCACGTACAAGGTTGTCTGCAAATTACAAAGTGCACAAACTTTCTAAGAAACCTGAAAGCAAATAAAGATCTATATTTTACTATAGAAATATTTTTTAAAATTTTAAAAATCTATGAAGTTTTTCTAAAATCCTTTTGATATCCACATTATCTGTTAGTAGTTACTTGTTACAGGACCATACACAACCCGTTACGTGATGATTTCATGGAATTCTCGAATATATACGTACAACTAGTTTAAAATTGGTTCCTCAAAAATACACGGTCTGCCAAAGTTCGTGTGGCGTTCGAGTTGCCAGAACTGCCAAAGTTGGTTGGAAACAAGATAAAACATCAAAAATTCCAATGTGTAGCAGGCGCAGGCAGTTTACATGAACACTGTGAGCCACGGATGTGGTCAGTGACTCTGTCCACAAAACTTTCAAGTCCTGGAACATTAGGCACTCCTGTACCTCCTCGAACAATGGCTACAGTAAACCATCCGTTGCCATGACCAAATGAGTCAATTATATCTAAACTAAAGTTCAATCTGCAACTACAGAAAACAGCAGGACCATCCAGCAGGGCTTGAGCAACGACAGACTTAACTGGAATACGATTCTTCTTGTCTCCAGCTGTTGTAGCAAACTCGATGTTCTCGATGGTCTTGTAGACTGTTTGTTTAGAACCGCGGCGATATCTTCACATGGTGGAGTCGTGACTGACGATGCCTGAAGCAGGAAGGCCAGATCACCAAACAGCCCAGTCGACGTAGTGTTACTGAAACTGCCGGCAACTCGAACGCCACCCCAACATTGGGAGGTCGTGCATGTTTTGCGAACCACTGTTAAACTAGTTGTATGTATGTAACTGGATGTCATTAAATCATCACATAACAGGTTGTGTATGTTACTGTAATAAAGAAACTGGTAACAGGTAATGCGGCCACCAAAATGTTTTTTAGAACATTTTAGTAGGTTTTTAAAAACAAGTTTTAAAATACTTCTATCATGTGTGTAAACAGTGGATGCCCAAACCGTAAAAAACATATGCTCCTATATCCTACTACACCTCGCAGCTAATGTACATTAGTATGGTGAAAAATAAGGAACACATTTCCTCCCCATCAAGTAGTAACAGCGCCAAGTTGTCTCAATTCGTCAAAAACTGGAACTGTTCAAAGAGCGTATGTGCTTTAGCATTCGCTCTTCGACCTGAGATCCTGCGGCACTGTAGCGTAGACAGCAGGAACTCCACTCTAAACGTGAGCGACGTGTGTAGGCGGCAGCTGTGTGAACCTAGTGCACTGTTGTCACATAAACTATGCTAGTGACAGACATCAGATTCTGTTCGGTAGTAGTTGTTTCTTTATGATACAACTTGGACGGAATGACACTGTGCCAACAGCGTGAGTGTAATGTCGCGGAACAAGGGAAGGCTTGTTCTAGTAAGCAGAAGATGGGACACGAGGGCTAGGAGAACTCAACATACCCCCCGCCCCTGTATATTCTTAAAATATTAGTCTATCACCACCACCACCACTCCCACCCTCTCCGTGTCAGCGCCTCTGGGAGGGGCCCCTTTCGCTATGTCTCCGGTACGACCCTGCACCAACAGTGTTCTCTAAAGAAGGTATCCATCGCACCGAATAACATTAATCAGAGAGACGATGACTGGTCCCACTGAAGCGACCAGTAACACAGTGAAGTTAAATTTTTTATAAGACATTCGACGATTGCAGGTTTCTAAAAAAAACATCGATACCTGCGTGTGCTTTCTCTAATTGCTATTTCGTTTTACAGTTTCCCACGGGTGAGACGTGGGCTGGCAGCGCAATAGTGTTTTGCCTATCACATCCTATGAGACTTAAATTATTCAACATGTATCATATATGCTGGGCAATATTCAGCAATGTACTAAGAGCGTTTAGTCAGTAATGCAACACATCTTTCCGCAGAAGAGTTTGGTTTCATTCAGGACGCCAATAAACCGTGTTATTCCCCACTGTTTTGGCTGCAAAACCCTATTTTTCAACATAATCTCCGTAAAATGCCACGGCCTTACGCCTCATTACTAGAAGGGCCAGTAAGCCTGCGTCGTAACACTCTACTGATCGAAGAAGGAACATGCTGCTTCCCTGGAGTTCCAGACAGATGGAAGTCGGAAGGTGGATGAGAAAGAACAATCCAGTGAAATTTTGAGAACTCCACTTGCGGGCGCAGACCTGTTTGAGGCCTTACATCTTCATGGAAAACGAGACGTTCGTTTGCATTTTTGTGGCGAACGAACATGCTGAAGTCGTTTGTTTTTTTTTTTTTCAATTTCTTGGGGTAGCACAATGCTTTTCAGAGTTGGTCGTTTCACGGTGAGGGAGGACATCAAACAGAATGACCGGTTCAGAGTCTCAGAAGACCTGTGGGCAGCACAGTAAGCTTCAAAATTAATCGTTGCACCACGAGGGAAACGTCAAACAGAACAACCCCTCCAGAGACCCATAAGACCGTCGCCATGTCTTTACTGGGTGCGGATGCAGTTTTGAACTTTTTCTTCAAAGGAAAGGTGGTTTGGTGCCAGTCCGTAGATTAGCGTTTCTTTTTCGGTTCGAAGTAACGAACCCACGTGTCACGCACAGATGGTCCTTCGTTGCTCTTTACGGTCTTCTGTTAGGCGGCGAGGAAGCCAGTGGGCACTCATCTTTAAGTACCCCAACTGGTGGACCAGTGAGTCAGCACTACCAACAAAGGCGTTCAGTTGTGCAGCGAGGTGTTTCACTGTGATCGGTAGATCACCTCGAATGAGAGTGTCTGCACGTTCCAACATCGCAGCTGTCAAAGGCGTTTGCGGCCCGCCGGCCGGTCGGCACGCGGGAGATTGGACAGGTTTTCGAGACCTCGCTACGATGGTAACTGACGCCACGCCTAACGATTCATCGCGCTTTTGTTCACTGCCAGGTCTCAGTCGACATTCTGCAGACGCCTATGAATATCTGTGCTGCCCTGATTTTCCGTCAAAAGAAACTCAGCGACAGCTCTCTGCTTGGAAAGCACCTTCGTTATAGACGCCATTTAAAAGGCTACGTACAGCGGCGTCACCTATCGATACTGTCCTACGAATGCCGCTCGTATTTATCCTCGTAAAACTAAGGAGAAACGGGTTCATAAACTTTTATAGGGAATGCTTGTGGGTGAGAATTCCTAAGGGATCAAACTGCTCAGATCATCAGTCCCTAGACTTACACACTACTTAAACTAACTTATGCTTCCCCATGAACCATGGACCTTGCCGTTGGTGGGGAGGCTTGCGTGCCTCAGCGATACAGATGGCCGTACCGTAGGTGCAACCACAACGGAGGGGTATCTGTCGAGAGGCCAAACAAACTTGTGGTTCCTGAGGAGGGGCAGCAGCCTTTTCAGTAGTTGCAGGGGCAACAGTCTGGATGATTGACTCACCTGGCCTTGCAACATTAACCAAAACGGCCTTGCTGTGCTGGTACTGCGAACGGCTGAAAGCAAGGGAGAACAACGGCCGTACTCTTTCCCGAGGGCATACAGCTTTACTGTATGGATGAATGATGATGGCGTCCTCTTGGGTAAAATATTCCGGAGATAAAAGAGTCCACCATTCGGATCTCCGGGCAGGGACTACTCAAGAGGACGTCGTTATCAGGAAAAAGAAAACTGGCGTTCTACGGATCGGAGCGTGGAATGTCAGATAACTTAAACGGGCAGGTAGATTACAAAATTTTAAAAGGGAAATGGACAGGTTAAAGTTAGATATAGTGGGAATTAGTAAGTTCGGTGGCAGGAGGAACAAGACTTTTGGTCTGGTGAGTACAGGGTTATAAACACAAAATCAAATAGGGCTATTGCAGGGGTGGTTTAATAATGAATAACAAAATAGGAGTGCGGGTAAGCTACTACAAACAGCGTAGTAAACGCATTATTGTGGCCAAGATAGATACGAAGCCCACGCCTAAGACAGTAGTACAAGTTTATATGCCAACAAGCTCTGCATATGATGAAGAAATCGAAGAAAAGTATGATGAAATAACATAAATTATTCAGATAGTGAAGGGAGACGAAAATTCAACAGTCATTGGTGACTGGAATTCAGTAGTAGGAAAAGGGAGAGAAGGAAACATAGTAGGTGAATATGGATTGGGGCTAAGAAATGAAAGAGGAAGCCGCGTAGTAGAATTTTGCACAGAGCACAACTTAATCATAGCTAACACTTGGTTCAGCGATCATAAAAGAAGGTTGTATACATGGAAGAATCCTGGAGATACTAGAAGGTATCAGATAGACTACATAATGGTAAGACAGAGATTTAGGAACTAGGTTTTAAATTGTAAGACATTTCCAGGGGCAGATGTGGACTCTGACCACAATCTATTGGTTATAAACCGTAGATTAAAACTGAAGAAATTGCAAAAAGGTGGGAATTTAAGTAGATGGGACTTGGATAAACTGAAAGAACCAGAGGTCGTACACAGTTTTAGGGAGAGCATAAAGGAACAATTGACAGGAATGGGGGGAAAGAAGTACAGTAGAAGAAGAATGGGTAGCTTTGAAGGATGAAATAGTGAAGGCAGCAGAGGATCAAATGGGTAAAAAGACGAGGGCTAGTAGAAACCCTTGGGTAACAGAAGAAATATTGAATTTAATTGATGAAAGGAGAAAATATAAAAATGCAGTAAGTGAAGCAGGCAAAAAGGAATACAAACGTCTCAAAAATGAGATCGACAGGAAGTGCAAAATGGTTAAGCAGAGATGGCTAGAGGAAAAATGTAAGGATGTAGAGGCTTATCTCACTAGAGGCAAGATAGATACTGCCTACAGGAAAATTAAAGAGACCTTTGGAGAAAGGAGAACCACTTGTATGAATATCAAGAGCTTTGATGGAAGCCCAGTTCTAAGCAAAGAAGGGAAAGCAGAAAGGTGGAAGGAGTATATAGAGGGTCTATACAAAGGCGATGTACTTGAGGACAATATTATGGAAATGGAAGAGGATGTAGATGAAGATTAAATGGAAGATACGATACTGCATGAAGAGTTTGACAGAGCGCTGAAAGACCTCAGTCGAAACAAGGCCCCGGGAGTAGACAACATTCCATTAGAACTACTGACGGCCTTGGGAGAGCCAGTCCTGACAAAACTCTACCATCTGGTGAGCAAGATGTATGAGACAGGCGAAATACCCTCAGACTTCAAGAAGAATATAATAATTCCAATCCCAAAGAAAGCAGGTGTTGACAGATGTGAAAATTACCGAACTATCAGTTTAATAAGTCCCAGCTGCAAAATACTAACGCGAATTCTTTACAGACGAATGGAAAAACTAGTAGATGCCGACCTCGGGGAAGATCAGTTTGGATTCCGTAGAAATGCAAGAACACGTGAGGCAAACTGACCTTACGACTTATCTTAGAAGAAAGATTAAGGAAAGGCAAACCTACGTTTCTAGCATTTGTAGACTTAGAGAAAGCTTTTGACAATGTTGACTGGAATACTCTCTTTCAAATTCTGAAGGTGGCAGGGGTAAAATATAGGGAGCGAATGGCTATTTACAATTTGTACAGAAACCACATGGCAGTTATAAGAGTCGAGGGCATGAAAGGGAAGCACTGGTTGGGAAGGGAGTGAGACAGGGTTTTAGCCTCTCCCCATAGTTATTTAATCTGTATATTGAGCAGGCAGTAAAGGAAACAAAAGAAAAATTCGGAATAGGTATTAAATTGCATGGAGAAGAAATAAAAACTTTGAGGTTCGCCGATGACATTGTAATTCTATCAGAGACAGCAAAGGACTTGGAAGAGCAGTTGAACGGAATGCTTGGTGTCTTGATATAAGATGAACATCAACAAAAGCAAAACGAGGATAATGGAATGTAGTCGAATTAAGTCGGGTGATGCAGAGGGAATTAGATTAGGAAATGAGACACTTAAAGTAGTAAAGGAGTTTTTCTATTTGGGGAGCAAAATAACTAATGATGGTCGAAGTAGAGAGGATATAAAATATAGACTGGCAATGGCAAGGAAAGCGTTTCTGAGGAAGAAAAATTTGTTAACATCGAGTATAGATTTAAGTGTCAGGAAGCCGTTTCTGAAAGTATTTGCATGGAGTATAGCCATGTATGGAAGTGAAATATGGACGATAAATAGTTTGGACAAGAAAAGAATAGAAGCTTTCGAAATGTGGTTTTACAGAAGAATGCTGAAGATTAGATGGGTAGATCACGTAACTAATGATGAAGTATTGAATAGAAATGGGGAGAAGAGGAGTATGTGGAACAACTTGACAAAAAGAAGGGACCGGTTAGTAGGACATGTTCTGAGGATCAGGGGATCACAAATTTAGCATTGGAGGGCAGCGTGCAGGGTAAAAATCGTAGAGGGAAACCAAGAGATGAATACACTAAGCAGATTCAGAAGGATGTAGGTTGCAGTAAGTACTCGGAGATGAAGAAGCTTGCACAGGATAGGGTAGCATGGGGAGCGGCATCAAACCAGTCTCAGGTCCGAAGACCACAACAACAACAACAATGCTAAGAACAACAAATACATACCCATGACCGATGGAGGACTCAAACCTCCGGCGGGAGGAGCCGCGCAATCCGTGACGCCGGCCTTTGTGGACGAGCGGTTCTCGGCGCTTCAGTCTGAAACAGCGCGACCGCTACGGTGGCAGGTTCGAATCCTGCCTCGGCCATGGATTTGTGTGATGTGCTTAGGTTAGTTAGGTTTAAGTAGTTCTAAGTTCTAGGGGTCTGATGACCTTAGAAGTCCCATAGTTCTCAGAGCCATTTGAACCATTTAAACAAAACTGAAGCCGTCATATTTGAAATCAGGTTTTGTTCCAACATTGTTTATTTGTAACGTGAAACAGAGAGATGTAGTAGTAAAGCTAAAGAAAACAATAGATTTATCATATTGCGCTAGAAAACGCAAATTCCTCGAAAAAAGGTAAAAAAACGCAAAACAAAGTCTTTCAAACTTCGCTTCAATACGTTGTCGGAATAGCATAAAACATATTTCTGTTATTCATAAACAGCTTTCACTTTTATCAATAATAACAGGAAGCTTTTGCTTTTGATCATACGGAGGAGCGCTCTATTGAGTAAAAGACAACAACAATAATTATATATTTTTCATCTTTGGCGTGTATACTGTACTTGCATCAGAAGTAATTGCTTTCGTTGCATAAAATCACAGAAATTTAGCGAGCGACAAATTTTTATTGCTTATGAAATGCAATTTATGTCCTGTAAGGATATAAAATACATGATGGACTAACAGTGAATGGTTTGCGGTTCTCATTACGTGCAAAACAACCAAACAAACAAAAAAGCGAAGAGAATTATCGCTCTTCCACATTCATTTATATTTGGTCCCTACCAATGCTACCAGTAATCCTACCGTTTACTACGTTATTTATGTAGTGTGCCAAAACTACCGAATCGTAGTTTCGGCAGAGCCAAACTCTACTTACAAGCAAAATTACGAACACATTGCCTGACTTGTTGGGTAGCATACCGCTAGCAGGTCATCGGTCAATCATTACCACCATCAAAGCAGCAGCAGCAGCAGCAGCGGTAGCAACCATTTGACATTCACTATAGCTCCCAAAATACAGTCCAACATGAACGACGTAAGACCATTCGCTGATAGTTGAAGCCCTCCTATTTTGTCCCTACCCGTTTTCTAATGCCATTTAAGTAGCGTTCATCAAACAGTCGTCTTGACTTTAATCTTTTGGAATGCAACACAGAACGTCCTTGGCATATTTACAATGAGTCACCAATTGATCGCTGAATAGCTCTCAGTAGTCACACAGCAGTAAGTTAAAACTGGTACTGTAACACGCTGTGATTGTAAGCTTACCTTTTCAGACACATCAGACGGTTAGTTTACCAAATAAAGGTCAGGCCAGTTCTTTCTTTCTTTTGCTTTTTTTCCCATGCAGCCACTGTCTTCAACTTTCCTATACACACCGTTATGACTAGTGCAAGTACAAATGAAAACGGCGAACGGAGAGCAAATGGAACAAGCGAATAATCCTAGGAAACATAGGTCCGGCAACCAATTGTTTTCTCGATGAAATTTATGCAGAAGTTCAGTCATGTCAATGTTACAAAACTGTTTATGTCAAAGGCTACGTTTATTTGGAAACTAAGTCTCTGAAAGTAAAGAGTATATTTCAAAGTGATAAACAATTCTCGATTATATTTATATTTAATTATTTTTCCTCCAGACTGTATACTCTATTTAGCCATCTAAATCATATGGCTACAATGTGAAACCTTCCCGTCTCCTCTATATCTCTTTTGTTACGCAAACCTTCCCTTCTACAATAACCTACGAAACCTCCCTCAGGATTTCTCTCTCTTGCTTAATAATAACAAATGAAATCTTCCCTTTGTAATTAATTCTCTTCCTCAATCTTCGCATACAAATTTAAATGCTACTTATTAAAAGTGATTTTTGATTATTTCGACGAAACATAGAGTGTGTCGTTGTCGTGGCCCTCAGTCGTTACCTGCAATAACCCAAAACTGTTTCTTATCTTTTTTTTTTTTTTTTTTTTTTTTTTTTTTTTTTTTTTTTTTACTGTTACTGGATCGCCATCTGAGTGCTACATCGAACTGCGACATGAATATACTTACTCTGTTTTACTATACTCTGTTAGATGCTGGTGGGCTGTCATAATAAGTGGCTGTATTTATTACCAAAGCTGACGTTACTCTTTAATAGCAAAGCTGACGTTATTCTTTAATTAATTTGACTGAAGTTACGTATTTCATACTTATACTTTTTCTTGACAACAATAAAATTTTGCAAAGTTTTACGTTGATGATTTTTGGGATGGATTATAATCAGTAATGCAATATTGCTGGCAAAAATTAATTATATTCTGAATGAAATGATTTTACAAACGTTCAAATGGGACTCACTTTTTACAATAATCTTACAACTATCATTGCGCAAACATACCTTCAGTAGTCTTGAGTTTCTCAAAAAATAATTCAATAATATTAGTTCCTCTTATGATAATAGTTAGCTGCTGTCTCTGTACATCCGTTTATAATCTCTTGTAAATCATAGCTGGTGGCTGGCAGACACACTGCTCCTCTCAACCTCTCGCTTCAGACCTGCTACCGACTCGCTGAACGCTCTAGTGCGGTCTCTCCCGCCAACAATGCTTCCTTGTACAGACCATCGCTGCTACCATTAAATTTATCAATGCGCGGTCTTTCCCGCTCTTTTCTTAAAATGTATCCATACGCTGTCTCTCCGCCCTTTTTAAAATTATAACAATGTGCTGTCTCTTCTGCCTCTCTTTGATGCAGACAGTCCCTGCTACCACAATTATTTCCAACATGACAAATATTAATTATTCCTACTTAATGCTATTAATAAAATATAAACATCTTTCATAAATTGTGGTTTGACAACAGAAATATACACGTCTTACAAACGTACACAGAACTGTATGAAAAGAATAAACAAATTCATGTTTACGGATATACCCTGAGGTCACAAAAATCATGGGATAAAGATATGCGCGTACACAGATGCCGGTGTATCCGTATACAAGGTATTATGTCATTTGTACACAGGTGATTCGTGTGAAACGATTTCCGACGTGATTATAGCCACACGATGGGAACCAACAGACTTTTAACACGACATGGTAGTTGTAGACAGACGCATCGGACATTCCCTTTAGGAAATAGTTAGGGAATTCAATGTTCCGCGACCCACAGTGTCAAGAATGTGCAGAGAATACTCAGTTTAAGGCATTCTCTCTCACCATGGACAACGCACTGCTGTAGCCGACAGTCGACATTTAACGAACGAGAGCAATGGCGTTTGCGCAGAGTTATCAGTGCTCAAAGACAAGCAACGCTGCGTGAAATAACTACAGAAATAAATGTGGGACCGTACGACGAACGTGTCCGTTATGATAGTGCGGCGAAATTTGGCGTTAATGGACTATGGCAGCAGACGACCTACGTGATTGCCTATGCTAACAGTACGATATCACCTGCAGTGCCTCTCCTGGACACGTGACCGTATCACTTGGATCCTCGGTGACTGGAAAACTGTGACCTGGTCAGATGAGTCCCTATATCAGTTGGTAAGAGTGATGGTAGGGTTCGAGTGAGGCGCAGACCCCACGAGGCCATGGACCCAAGGTGTCAACATTGCGCTGTGCAAAATGGTGGTAACTCCATAATGGTGTGGGATATGTTTACATCGGATGTACTTGATCCTCTTGTCCAACTGAACAGATCATCGGATGGAAATGGTGTGTTCGGCTACTCGGAGACCATTTGCAACCGTTCATGGACTTCGCGTTCCCAAACAACGGTGGAATTTGTGTGGATGAGAATGCGCTACGTCATCGGGCCATAAGTGTTCGCGATTGGTTTTAACACCATTCCGAACAATTCGAGCGTCACTCATCGAACATTTATTGAACATAATCGAGAGCAAATCCAGCACCGACACTTCCGCAATTATGGACGGCTATGGCTCAATACTTCTGCAGGGCGCTCTCAACGACTTGTTGAGTCCATGCCACGAGCTGTTGCTGTTCTACGTCAGGCAAAAGGAGGTCCGATACGTTATTAGGAGGTACCCCAGGACTTGTCACCTCAGTGCAACAGCTCAAGCTGTCACAGTTTTCATCGTCATAAACACTAGCCAACAATATTTTACTTTTTTCTTTAACTGGCATGAAAACAGCTAATCTTCATGCTCCCTGGTGTGCCGATACCGAATATGTTAATGAAAATGCAAGATTAGCTCTAGTTTTAGTCTTATGATACCATTGCGTTATTGCCTATATAACCTGACGCAAAGGAAAGCAACAGTGTTATCCCTCGGAGAAAAGTCACTGAAGGCGCGACCACTTTGCCTGGCGTTTGTACTTTTCTTCTGGTGATTCCCTGATTAGTGTCCATGAGTAATCGCCTAACACTGATGCACTCTACTTTCCCAGGTATCTCATTCCCATGTCATAAATTTGCTGGTGGAAGTGTTCTCCGTGCTCGTCGGTTACAGCACCAAAGTTGTCAGGGAAGAAATCCAAGCGGGAGTACAGGATATGTAGCTTTAAGGACATGTACAGTAGCACCCAGTCCATCGCTTCAGTGGACAAAATCCTTTTAGTTTTCTGCTCTGTTATTTCCTCAAAAGTTTGTTGGCTCTTTGAGCAAAAGCATCCAAAGCTAGATTTTCGTCACCTGTCATGATGGTGTTGAAATGCTCATGTTCGTACAATTTCGTATCTGGGGACCCACAAAAATCTCCGTTTTATTTTTGCCTCCCTAAGACTTGGAAATTTCTCAGGCAAATAGAGAAATGCTTCCCCAGTTTTTTCCTTGGCCTTGACTAAGTTTTTCATTAGACCCAATTTTATAAGAAGAGCACGATAATTATGTTCTTGGATTCGACAAGTACCTCGTGCATAACATTGTTAGATCCTGGTTCAGGTAATTGACGCTTAGGTCAGTCTTTCTTTTTATAATGAAGTGCTTTGGCGCGGCTGTCCCAGGGGCACAGGAAGCAACAGAATTTGATGTAGCCGTGTTATAGCTCAGGCAATATAGCTATGACTTTCAGAGATCCGAAAATTTGTCATAGTTCAATCACAATAATTGTTTCATGTTATCATATGTTTCTTTCATGTGAGGTACATACTCAATCGGAATCGATGGTAACACGTTACCATTATGCAGTAGCACACACTTAGACTTACTTAGTCGGTGAACAATCTCCACTGATTACTTTTATAGTCAATACCTATAGCTTTCATTAATCCCTGTATATCACTGAACAACACATAGTTTTTTTTCAGTTTCAGAAACTGGAAGGAACTGTTACGGAACGCAGTTACATTTACCGTCTTATTAACAAAATTCCACTGTTATAGTCTTAACGTCAAGAGTTCAGCTTTAGTTTTCGGCAGTTACAGATCTGTCATTAGGTCATGAAGTTCACATGGTCTTATTTTGTGAATCTCTGTACATTGTATCAGAGAAACCATTGGTTTCCGAACCATTGTTTATTAGGATAACCTGTTCGTTTGATTGTCCTCTATTCACCCGTTTCCTTTGTACCTATAATAATCTAACACCTTACATACAAATTCGTCCACTGGTTCTGTGTCATTTTTGTTAATTTGAACATTTTTCTTTACAATATTTTGGTAATTCATTATTTTAGTTTTATTGTAATTGATTTTCGAGCCTACTCTGAAACATCCTCTGTTTGGTTCTTGCATTCGTTGTTGAATTTAGTCGCTCCAGAGGAAAACAGTATTATTCACCAGAAGCCTTAAATAATGTAGATATGTTCCAATATCTCGCATTCCTGGTTAGTTTCCTCAGTTTCAAGATATGGAAACTTCCTATATAAGTTCTGACAATAATTCTGGAGATACGAAATTCCCTTTCCTGGCACCTACTTAAGTTCTCGCTGTCCTGTTGAAATCTAATGGAAGCTGTAGTCCGTTGATATGTTACGTCGGTGCCATTTGTTACCTTATACACAAAAAAATTACATATATATTTTATATTTTTCACATTTTTTAAAATTTATCAGCATGAATTTTTCTTTTGTTAGTGCATGATTGTTTCTCTCAGGGATATTATCTTTTCTTATCACTTTCACTTACGTGCATAAGTAAATATGAAACGGGCTCTTGAAGGGCCGCTGTTATTCATGTACCAACTTTAGATTTTGAACGTGATGACTAAAATACAGTTGTCGTTAACTGAATTGGATGTAATTTTGTTAATTTCTATTTACTGATTGCAAAGCAATGCTAGAATGAATTTGGATTGTTGCCGTGGAGCGGCCAAGATAAAACTAACTGAACTCATGGAATCTGTATAATTTAAAAAATGAAGTTTAACGTAAATTAATTATCTGTTGCAATTTGGAAAGGTTCTTACAACGAAATCTCTCGCATTTAGAGTTATTGTTAACACTGAAAAATAAATAAATACTTCGTAGCGTAGTGACCAACCAGAGGCTGCATCGGAAGATGAGCTTCCCGCAAAGCAAATTACTGAAAGAAATGCTTATTAAAAATAATTAGCCACTGCGAGCATTTGGGGTGACAACTATTACAAATAAAATCATTTTGTGATAATAATAATTAGTTTATTTTAGTAGAATACAGAAGAACGTATATAAAACATGTGTAGCCTCTCAATGGCTGCCTTCCATATCGCGAAACGAAACAGTTGTGTGTACCATAAAATACATCCTTCCTCCTCGGCCGTACAATCGCGTCTCTTTCGATCCTTTTTTATTTTCATAGACATTAAATAAAGATGCTACTCTTAAATTATCGCTGCATATCAGTTGTTTCAAGAACAGTAACTGTATTTTTTATACTAATTATATTCATAAAATACGTTAACTACGGTTGACAACCAATAAAAATGTCAATATTTATGTGACGTACCGTCAAAGATAGAAGAGCTTATTTTTTTGTAATGGCGTTCCTATGTGTTTCAATCTTGACGGCTGCCCTCTCCTTGACGCTTGTTTGTTGGTTAACTGGTAGGCAGAGGTGCAGTATCACTTTGGCTTCCGCACTCGCCCCACGGAAACCTAGTGGTATTCTTCCTTTGAGGTTATGTCATCTCGGCAGGTTACGAAACATTTGTCCATGACGAAGCAGCTGCTGTGGCACGACTTGTGGCAGTAAGTGGGACAAGATGAACGACTCGTCGTAGTAACGTTCGCTAACGCCTCATAATACTCGAAACGCTAGTTCTCACGAAACCTGTCTTTTTAATAGGATAGCAAAAATTTGCCTGTTGGACTTGGTTTTCTATAGTCTTGTCTCAGCTTCGGTACCACGAGCGCGCCCCGAAACGTAATGTCTCCTAACTTTTTATGTGTAAACTCTTAAAGCTTTATAAATAAAACAAACTTTATTAAAGAACTACATTTTTATTCTTGATGTCTGCACATTTATTACGGAACTTAATCACCCTTGCGACGAACGCATTTCTCCCAATGATAGACCAGTTTGATACTGTCACTGTCGAAAAGTTGACTTTGCTGATGGAGCCACAACCTCTGCTCTGCCTGCACCGCTTCATCACGAGCGACTGAAGTCCTCGAAGGCGTTGTTTAAGCTTTGGAACAGGTGAAACTCGAATGAGACCAAGTCAGAACTGTATGGAGCATGATCGATGACAGTGAACCCAAGACGTCGGACTGTTGCAAAGAAAAAAAAAGGTTCAAATGGCTCTAAGCTCTATTGGACTTAACATCTGAGGTCATCAGTCCCCTAGAACTTAGAACTACTTAAACCTAACTAACCTAAGGACATCACACACATCCGTGCCCGAGGCAGAATTCGAACCTGCGACCGTAGCAGCAGCACGATTCCGGACTGAAGCACCTAGAACTACTCGGCGACAACGGCCGGTGGACTGTGAGTGGTCTGGCATTGTCATGCTGAAGATGAGGGTGTTCCATGCGTGGACAACCTCTTCAAATTCGAAACTCGCTTACAGTACGCTGTTTCTCATGCACCGAAATAGTTATGTTACACACAACCTTATTACACACTACAGTTCGGATTCCTCTGGTGGCAGAGGGTGCAAATATGCAGACATGAATAGTAAAGATATGGAATGTTAATAACATTTGTTCTATGTAAAAACCTTTCAGGGTTTTCATATAAAAAAATTCAAAGGCATTACTTTTCACCACGCTCTTTTATTGCGATACGCAATGTCGCAAAATTAAGGTTATTGGCACAAGGAATGATTCCGCCAATTTTCCGTCAGATTTCGTTCCGACAAACCGACTGCTTTTGAGGTCGCAAAACTGCCTGACATGGCTGCCTACGGTTGACGCTTCCTACCACTCCCCGTTTTTATGCGGCACTTTTCCGCCTGGAGCAGCGACAGGCGACAGAGTAAAATATTACTACTCCGCATCCATAGGCGTTCTGAATACCATATTTTGCCCAACAACACGAATGGCAACTCTCACTTCATGGAAAAGTCCAGCTCAATACACTCTTCAAAAGATTAGAGTAACCGTATGCTAACGTCCAGTATGTTAAATTTGTTTTGATACAGGCGGTACCTGTGATCTTACTGCATGGCTTGAGATCTTCGCTTTCCACAATTAAAATCATCCACCATTTATTGGTTGTGTTATGCATTACAGTGTCAGATGGCCTCTCAGTAGGGAGTCAGTGCCGGCGTCCCATTGTTTTCTAATGAGGTACACAGATGGCAGTTATCATTTGTGGACGTGCTATCCAACCAAGTACATAAAATGCGACATCTTAATGCAGTGCAAGTTGCAAGGGCTGTCTGCTTGAACCAAAAAGGATGGACTTTCCATCGCGTTGCTACAAATACCAGTGCCTCTCCAGGTGTCATCCATAGGTTGTGGACGCGCTACAGAGAGACAGCTCGGTACAAAAGGTGCTGACAAGATCGCTGACGCATTACAGCCAGACGTGAAGTCCGATATCTGGCCCGATCACAGCGACATGATCTCAGAAGGGCCACTGGAGCCGCTGTGTCCGCTCAGACTATAATGAAGAGGGTACGAGAAAGGACCACACGGCCCAGACGCCTTGTTCGAGTACACCGCTTTACAACTTCTTGCAACTCGCCTTCAGTATTGCAGTTCCCATGTCAACTGGCAACTTCGTCACTGTCGAAACGTGTTATTCACAGAAGAGCCCAGATGTCCTCTGACGCAAGATAATGGCTGTGTTTGTGTGCGGAGACCTGTGGTGAGCAGTACCTGCCAAATGTTGTCCAGGAAATCGATAGATTTACAAGGTTCTGTGTCGTTGTGGGGAGGCTTCAGTGTTAACAGCCATACAAATCTTGTCGTTGCCCATGATCACCTTACCGCCAGGCAGAACATCGAACAGATCCTGTCGCACCATGTGGTGGCTGCTGCATAAAGTGGTGGCCCTGAATTCCTTCTAATTACAGGGCCAGGGTCTGTGTGGCAGATGTCAGTAGGGATGTCTTGCGAAGCCTGAACATTGAAGCAATGCCGATCTAAGCCCCGTCGCGCATATGCTTGACATACGTGTTCCTGTCCCCCTGTCCCACCACATACTCTTTAAGAACTCACATGGGCTCCTAATAAAGAATGGGAATGGATACCACAGTTGATCTCTGTAGACTTATACGGAGCATCACATGTAGGTGTCAGGCAGTAATAAACGCTCGCAGAGGGCGTACACGTTAGTGAAGCTATTAAAGTCCAGTCAAAAGCACTCATAATGATGGGACGAATGATTGTTTCCACTTTTTTTCGACACCTGTCGGACATTTTCGTTCATTGTATGTAAAATAGTGAGAATGTAATCTTTTGTTGTGTACTTAGTTTTTGAAAGATAAAGGTCTAATTTGACAACATACCCAGTTCTCAATTATTGCTCAATGGAGTAAATGAGATGCCAAAGTCATGTTCCCCTAACTCTTTTGAGCATTTTATATAAATAAGAGAAAAAATATTTTTAATTTATAACATTTCCTAAAACATGCTATGATTATAACTTGCCAATACTTGATTTTGAAATAACCTACTTATGACGTGAGTACGAAATTAACCAAATCTAAACTGTAACATAGAGTAAACGTGTATCCCTCATTCCACCCACCACATTTTTAATTTTGTATTTAAAAAAAGAGCTCCTTGTCCTGAGCTTGATGTGTCTCATCTAAATTATAACGTGTGTTGAACATCAAAAATTCTACATGTGATCACTTTGTAATGCTCTGTTAACATTTCTGCTACCACTTGTTCAGAAAAACTTCTGAATACAACTTATCCTGCAATCATTTAACAACATGTTCATTCTTAGAGTATAAGCATTCTTCTGTTAATTACATGTTGCATCTCCCAGACATTTTCTTCGCTCAGTTTAGAACTTTTCTCAGTAGGAAACGATGATATCTTTGCTTAATGGATGAACTCTGCATTGTAAACAAAAGCGTCGACTGAAGAGCACATGTGTCAAGTTGAAACTGACGTGAAAAATATTATGAAGTGTTTCTCTTCCACAAAAGGATTATTTAGATTGTGTCTACTGTTTGCAGAGCAACAGCTTAAACATTTTCCTGAAAACCATGAAGATGATAGCAACACAATGCCATACCCACGGAGAAATTTTCAAGTCTTGTGACCGATCTTATAAGCCTCCCTAACACAATTAAAATTACGTAAACAGCAAAAACTTTTTTTTGTAGTTGCAGTTAGGAAAAGTAATACCTGAGGAGTTTGTACCTGCATAACAGAGGTGCAAAAATCAATATAAAGAGTAGTGTTAGTTAAAAAACAAATAATACTGTTTGTTTCATGTAAGCTCTGTGCATAACTTAGAAGAACCTCGTCTCTTGACTATCTCGGGCTTGTATGCGTGAATTCTTTTCAAAGTGTTAAATATATATCTGAAAGGGACTTCGGTTTATTCTTTCATGAAAATTATTCGCTGTCGTATGAATCCGAGATGTTCATTTTTCGTGCTCATAAAGTTGACTAGCCATATATTCGCATGTGAAATAGGAGACTGAAATCAAAACGACATTTGTGAAAATTAATTAAATTATTCGTGTATAAAATGGGAATAAAGTATTAAAACGTAAATATCATTGATAGCGTTGGAGCCCTTTCATAAAAGTGCAAAGAGTCGTTAACGTGATAGTATTCAATCTGAGACATCTATTCTTGCAGGCAGTACAACGAGAATGTGTACACTCTCTGGTCTAGCTGGTGGCAAATTTAAATGATGCTTGTGAGTTGTAATTTACTTAGATGTGTGTAGGTATTAATTTAATACTGGGACTTTCCGTAAGAAAGTGACTAATAAAATAGATTAAGGATAGATAAATATAGTCGCCCTTTCTTATTTTTAACAGGCTATCCCTTCCGTGGCACTATACTGCGATAATAGAAATTTATGCAACCAGCCAGGCGACTTCACAATGGCGAGGAAAAACGACAGCTACACAAAGTAACCTCGTGTGTATACAATTACTTCACCTCACACCTAAATAATTACATGCGCATTAGCTTATTTTTATTATGTAAACAACTTATAAAGTGGTGCCAAATATTCAAATATTCCTGTGGAGAGCAGGAGCGAACGACATGCGGCCAACGAAAATATCGCTGTAATCGGAAACGTTAACCATCTGAAGATGTCATGATACGCTCAAAGCAGTTATGACATTGAAATTAAGCATTTTACAAGTATTTGTGGTTGGTTTCATTATTTGCCAACAATCATTAATGGCCGGGGAATGCGCGAGATCCAGCGTAGATAAACTAACATTTAAAAAATGGAAGTTTCTTCTAATTTTACTATTTGAAAAACAGTACTCTTATATATGTGTTCCAACCATAAGTTATAGCAATGGCAGTGTTAATTAAGCAAAAAGTAACTGAGGCAATTAACCGTAGGTTGTTCGCGAAGATGAAACGGGTCGTCCACATCACTTTCCCGCTCAATTTTGTCTGACAGGGCTGGACTAAGTTCGCGCCATTTTCAGTACCTTTTAGTTAACTCTCCGGCTGTTAGCTCCAGTCATTGTTGGCCTTCAGTTACGAAAGATACATTGTTTATTAAACATTATTATAGTCTGGAGGACACTGGTCATCCTCGAGAGCTCTGCTGCCACAATCTGAAACAAAGTGAGTCTGTATTACTTTATTGCTTTCCTAAAGTCAATCGATCTTTTACGCGTGTAGATATAGGAGTATTGAAACTGATTGAAGTTACCTTCCTTGTTACCTAGTATTCTCTATATTTTTATATTGTTGAAGAACTGTCAAACGCAAAAACATCTCGGACAGGGTTTAGTAGAGATCCAAATGTATGGTTGGAATGGTTCAATGAGCTGAGTGATGAAGATGCTCACAGTGATAGCGCTGACTCAGAGACTGAGGATTGTATTCATGAAAGCGGTCGTGATTCAGAAACAGAACAAGAAGTGTCAGAAAATTATGAATATGAGTCACAGGAAGAAGTAACTCAAGAGGATGCATTTCTTTTAGGGAAAGATGGAATAACTAAATGGAGGAAAAATAAATGTCCAACCAATGTTAGAAGCAGATCTTGTAGTATTATTAGGCATTTGGGTGGACCAAAAAATCAAGCTCGTATAAAAAAGACAGAAATAGAAATTCTGAATTTTTTCTTGGATGAAAACATAATAAGCATTATCGCAACATGCACTAATAATACATCAATGAAATTCGTGGTAACATCTCTAAGGAAAGGGATGGTAAAGAAGCAGATGCTATAGAGATCAGAACTTTCATTGGTTTGTTATATCTGTGTGGATCTTTGATATGTTCTAGGAAGAGTACATCGAAATTGTGGGATAACTCAAAGGGAAACGGACTTGAATCATATTACTTATGCATGAGTGAAAACCGATTCAGGTTTCTGTTGAGATGCCTGAGGTTTGATAATGTCCGTGGCAGACGTGTTTGCAGAGAGACTGACAAGTGGGCTGCAATCAGAGAGGTACTTGATCTATTCACAAACAATTGCCAAAAATATTTTTCACCTAGTAAACATGTTACTGTTAAAGAACATCTTTTGGCATTTAGAGGAAACCGCCCATTCAGGCAATATATTCCTAGCAAACCTGCGAAGTATGGGTTAAAAGTGTTTGGTTTGGTTGAGGTAAAAACAGTTTACACTTTGAGTTTAGAACCGTACGTCTGTAAGCAACCAGAGGGACCATATAATGCCAGTAATTCAGCTGAAGATATTGTTCTTCGAATGGTCGAACCAGTACAAGATACAAGCAGAAATATTACTGGTGACAGCTGGTTTACCAGTTTGTCTTTAGCCAAGAAACTTCAGGCGAAGAAACTGACATACGACGGAGCAGTACGAAAAAAAAAAAAAACAAGAGAGAAGTGCCGAAAGAATTTCTATCAAAGAGAAAAAGGGAACCAAAATCATCTATCTTCGTATTTCAGCGGGATTGTACATCGGTCTCATACTGTTCAAAGAAAAAGAGAAAAGTGTTGGTGTTTTCAAGCATGCATTTCGATGAAGCTATAGATTGTTCAATAGGGCAACAAAATAAACCTGAAATGATTACTTCCTATAGCATGTCAAAAGGGGGGGGGGGTAGATCTTCTAGATCAGCTTTGTCAGAAGAACAGTGCATTACATAATACAAGAAAGTGGCCTATGGTACTGTTTTACAGTATTTTGAACATTGCAGCCATAAATGCTTTATGCATATATATATATATATATATATATATATATATATATATATATATATATATATATCGTTGATTTTATAGAAAAATCAGTCGGGAAATAATAAAGCCTCAAATAGAGCGACGTTCCCTTATTGAATGCCTTCCATGTGAAATTCGGAGGAGGGCTGAATTAGTTAGATACTCAAGAAATTATGGTACAGCCAGAAAAATCAACTGCATCACGTGGAAGGTGTTATATAAGTGGAAGAGCACGAATTTATACAACTCGTAGATAGTGCACTACGTACAGCAACTGGACATGTGTAGATCATCTGAAAGAAATATGTGTAAACTGTGTTGTCAAATAATGTGTTCTTTATTTCAATTTTGTTTGCACTTTGTCGCTAAATTACTGTTTGTATATGCTTATTAGTTACGTTGTTGTTTTGAAATAAACATTTTCATGTTCTTTTGATAAGTAGTTGCATTGTTACACACACCTCAATGCTTACATGGGAAACAGATGTAAATTTGTTATTTTGAAATGTAACCTTATTAAATTATTGCACAAACTGAATCAAACGTTAGAATATATTATACTGAGTACGAATATTAATTTTATTATATTTAGATTTAATAAAAAAATCATAAAATCAGTCATAAAGACGGTTCAAAGTATATAAATTTACCGCTTGCTTTGTGGATGACACCTGTCATGCGCACGAGTGACCATGAGACCAATTTTCGTGCGAGTAACGGAGGGTTAAATCTACTGTTCAAAATTATATTGGCCACATTTTCTATGTAATCGCGGAATCCACTTACTTGAGATGTCTTTAAGACGCTGAGTTCGGCAAAATGATTGCCAAGAATTCCCTGTCTTCTCTAATATCTTTCCCCCGTAGAATGTTGCGAGGCAAGGCTGCAAAGTGAACAGAGTCAGTAACCTACAATGACATACGGAGATAATAACTCACAGATTCAAATAGTTTTTGGCAGTGATGAATTCTTAGTAAATATTGTAGCTTACGGAAGTAAAATTCTGATCCACGCCTACAGCGATTATATCAGTTACTAAAAATATATTTGAAGCTACAGGAGGTCTTTTGTCAAAATGGTGGCAGTCCCTTCATTTAGATGGCACAACAAATGACAGCCCTCTTAATTCCGAGACTGTTACCCACCTCATCCTTGCAGGAAGGTGTTACGAGCTGAACTAATCCGTAATTCTGGTGAAGTGTCCGTGACGGCCGTTGGGTGCACCGTCTTCGATGGTAGCGTCAACTGAGATGGCCCTCACTCTCCTCCATTGTCGGAACGCGGCAGTGACCCTCTGCCTGCCACCATAATCCTATGTCTCGCCTACACACGGTGGCGAACATAGCGAGTGTTGCCCAGAAGGTAACAGAACCGCATTGTTTTTTATCAGCCGAAAACAATTACACCAAGGCGAAACGTTACATATGTATTATTTGAGGTCTCCTGAGTGAGCGCGCCAAGTTTCCGCCACTTACGACAGATGGCGCAGCTGAAGGACAGTTTCAAAATGGCGTCTGAAGGTGATGTTCGTTACAAGCACCGTGCACTCCAGAGAAAGTAAGTGTGGGGAATATTTACAAACGTTTGTGCAAAGTCTGTGGATCATCTGCTGTCGACAGAAGTACAGTTAGTCGCTGGGCACGGAGAGGGAGATCATCAGATGGCGGTTCGGCAGAGCTCCACGATTTGCGGCGGTCAGGGAGACCATCCACAGCTGTCACACAAGACACACCTGACCTATCCCCGTCGGACTTCCACTTGTGTGGCCATCAAAGGACGCCATTAGTGGAAGACTTCTTGAGAACAATGAGGAAGTGATTCACACGGTGAAGCACTGGCTCCTCCACCAGGACAAGAATTGGTACAGACGGGGCACACACGCCCTTGTTTCGCGCTGGAGGAAGGCCATAGAGCAGAATGGAGATTACGTGGGAAAAGAGGGTGTGTAGATAAAACACCATTCTTTCGTGTGTATAATTCTCATTATGTTCAGTAAAGAGTTGTTGAAGGAAAAATGCGTTGCATTACTTTCTGGGCAACCCTCATACATCTCAAGCAATATTCTGTCTGCTTCTATCACAAATGAGGAGGTGTGAGGCCAAGGAGTACAATTGACAAGACGGCTGCGGTGGTCCCGCGGTTCTAGGCGCGCAGTCCGGAACCGTGCGACTGCTACGGTCGCAGGTTCGAATCCTGCCTCGGGCATGGATGTGTGTGATGTCCTTAGGTTAGTTAGGTTTAAGTAGTTCTAAGTTCTAGGGGACTAATGACCACAGCAGTTGAGCCCCATAGTGCTCAGAGCCATTTGAACCATTTTTGAACAATTGACAAAAAGTTAGTTTTGAGATAATCAAGTTCAAAGTTAAAGTTGAATAGTTATTCTAGGACATAAATATAGAAAACATTATTGCATATCATTTGAAAATATAGTTTTATGTTTATCTCTTTCATATTTCTACAGCAAAAAAATTAGTCATTTAACAACTGTCATTGATAATTTGATGATATGTGTCACTTGTACCCCTTGGCTTCCAAGTGAGAGTTGGAAAGGTGTGATCTCAAAGAAATATTTAAAAAATTTCAAATTATTTAGTATATTATGAATCATAATACATAATGCACATTAAATACAATAATAATTAATGTTGAAAAATCTAGAAAATAGTTTCTTTGCAAATTATAGAAAAACTGAAAATTCCTAATCTTTCCTTTTGATTTTAAAAAAATTAAGGAAAGTAATGGAAACAACTATAAATTTTTTTCTATTAGTGATTTCTTAACCTGAATCACTGTCAAAAATATTGTCATTTTCACCTTCCGAGTAATCACTCTTTGTTATCGACTGTCCTTGATGGTGTGCTGGACATGCTGCTGACAAGGGCCGACACTTATTAGTTTCTCTTGTGGTTTCCCTCTGCAGGAGTAATCCATTTCTTTCATCTTGTGGATGGACTGCAGAAGTGAGTTCTGTGTCAAAACTATGATGCACAGGAGGCACAAATGGTAGAAGGTTCAGTAAGTATTTGTACCTTTTTTCATTAATTTTTGGTGGAGTTGTACTGCGAGTTAGTCTTGGGAGTATCTGAACATGTCTTCCAATGCTTTTTGCTTTCATATTGTGGGTGTAGAATTCAAAATCTTTATTGAAAGTACATTGGTAAAACAATGTCATGGTTCATCTTTTTTGAAGTGAAACCACTGCAATTTTTTAAATTCCCTGTACAGTTTTTAGAAAAAATGGTTCAATTACGTCTAGTGTGACAAAATCCTTGACGCCTTAGTGATTACAATCCAGTCTTGAGGGATGTAAATACCCTTTTGTGAAATTTTTCTACTGCGCTCAATAATTCCAAAGTTTCTGTCACAATCATTAAATGAATGGCCAGAAAGTAGAAACTTACGGTCAATGGTCTGGATGTGAGTGTTGTTGACTATATAGAGCCAAAATTTCACTATGTGTTGACTTTTGTTTTGTCCTCCTGCATTGTCTCTAAATGCAGTGAGATACGTAATAGTTGGTGGCAAACTGTAAATAAATTTCAGTAGGCAAGACATTATCTCTTCACAGCCTCGTGACACTTGACTCTCATGCCATATAAACATGAAGGCTTTTCCTGTACCCAAATCATGTACACACAAATTATAAGTCCACAATTGTCGAGAGTAATAAGCTCGTGAACATGTCAGAACTCGTGTTGGAAGCATTTTCTGTAAGTCAAAACATACAGCCACCTGCCGAGCATCTTTAACAACCAGATTTTTTGCATCCACTACTTGTTTGCGAGCACTTTCTGCTTTTGTAGATGGAGTTCCTTTTCAACAAGAGTACCATGTTTTTTGTCAAGCAATCCATGATCAATGGTATTTTATAGCTTGTCACACGTAGCACATGTGTCTTTATATGGCCTGTGGATGCTAAAATCAAAGCATGTGTTAAAAACATGGTGGTGAAAGCTTTCCCGTACTGGCTCTGTTTCATTTTCTTCACAAAACTCCTTATATAGCTGATACATTTTCTTGAGGTTGAAGTTTCCTGCCAGATACTTCTTATTAGGTGCTTTTTGGCGTGAATAGTGGCTACTGTACTTTGGAAAACTTTTGATGTGTTCCTTTATAAGACCTACTTTAGCTTCATCAATCTTATTTCCAGGGGTTTTATGGCTTTGTTCGTCCTTAGGTGAAATATTTGTAGTTGAAGTGGTTTTGTTTTGCACCAAATTTGTTACTCTCTTGTTAGACACATCTAGGGTCTTCAAATAGAACTCTTTGCAAACTCTTTTGCCCTGAAGAGAATATTGAAGACTGATAGATTTTCTTTTTGTAGCAGTTCCTTTCCTTCTAGTTGACTCAATGACAGTAACAGAAGAGTATAAAAAGGAGGTCTGCAAGTCCCAGTTACCAAGACTCCAATATTCATTAAATACTTCCTGTCTTGTTTGTTGACTGATGTTTTGATTGCACTTTAATTGGCAGTTGTGATTGTACACTCTTACCTTTCTTTCTTTGTGGAACTTTTCTTTGTGATCCACATATTCTTTTCCTTCATTACGTTTTCCATAAATGAGTCCTTTGTGTTCTTTTCTCCCCACATGCTTTACTCTCTTAGAAGCTTTGTGCCCTCCACTGTTTACCTCACTTTCATCAGACCCCTAATTTTCGTCTGAAATGAAGAAGCATAGAGCAGTAAATTAACCTTGTTAATTTTACTTTTTCAGGTAATGAAAGTTGTTTTGATTTCTCATTATTTGTTAATTAATGGTAAATACACAGCTTGTAAAACTTTTATGGGCAGCAAGGCGAAAATGTGAACAAGAAAATGCGCCAACATGGTTGTGGGATGAGGAAAGATGAGGGGAGACAATTCTGTGTAGTACTGTTAACTTCACATTAATAATTCACTATGGTAGAAATTAACGATGCACAGAAGTAACAAAATGCCTCATGAAAGCATAATATTATACAGATATTCACTGCCAAAGTAATGTAGTTATGAGTAGTGTTAATGAATGTGGAATTAATGAATAAATCTTTCGTGGCACTTATAATCAGTTGCTTACTACGTTTGGCAGCGTCTGCAAGCAAAAAACTGCACAATATACTCTGACTTCCACCGAAAATATCGATCAGAAGAAAGGAGCTACTAGGCCAGGAAAATTTTTACAAACTTTAACTTAGTTTACTGCTCATATTGCATGAATTATAGAAAATTACCTTCATCACTAGAGTTCTCCCTGGAGTCAGTATCTACCCTATCTATCTCTGGTTCATACGAAATATCATCATCATCTGTCTGGTCGGTAGCAAAAAAAGTCATTCTAGCGAATAATATCAACAGATTTTCGCTTTAAATATGAAATATACGTATTTTTGAAGTGTTTTATTTTAACACGAGACAATACTATTAATGGTGTACTTAATTGCTCACCTTCGGAGCTGGCAGAAAAGTCCCCTTCTGGAGATGTCGTAGTTACTGTTCTCTCTCGTATTTTACGTCCAATTTACAATAAAAATAATATTAATATTCGTATTTATTGATGAAAGACAGTAAATGAAGTTTGTTTTATCACTTATATGCAATGAAACAACGAACTTCATTTCGTAACAGTAGCACTGCATTCACACACACGCACCACCATTATTGCGGCTTCACATATACCCCTTGGCCGCAAAAAAATATACCCGTTTCTGCAAGTAGTTAAATTTTCTGCCGCCAGATTGCAGCACCAGACAGAGATACACTTGTACCTCTTGTCCCCCATAGTTTTACATATATTAGGAACCCATTTCTGCACTTAACTCATTTTTTCCGAAAATGTCACTTATACCCCTTGGATTCTCACCTCCTCAAATGACCCCTTACCGTATCTTCCCACCACACTGCTGCCTCCACGAAGAAATGTTCTCAGTGGTCGTCCTTCGTCCTGCTTCGTTACGTTAATATTTTACATATTTTCTTGTTCAGGGTAATACAAAAGTTTCTTTGAGAAAAAGAAATCATTACATTGTTATAAATGACACTAATCACAAGCTTTCTGTGACAAGACAATTCGTTTTCAGAGTATATAACTAAACACGTTATGTAACCTTGACACTTTTCTTTTCCTCTATTTCATACAAAATAATTTATAATTGCGTCTACATCTCTAAAAATCACATTGTCATGGCAGAGGATACCTTTTGTTGTGTCTCATTTAAAATCTCCGTGATTCAGCCCATGATACAGAGTGGGATAACTTTCAGTTTATACTCGTCCTCGCCAGCTATTACTTCAATAATCTTCCGAGTCTGTGCAAAAGTGATATGGATGGACTTGCAAGATGTTTGTAGATTTCCGTATGAAAACACTATCTCCAAATTTTATTAGCACATTTTCATGAGATTAAGGCCTCCATCTTTGAACGCCTGTAAGTTAAGATTTCTCAGGATTTCTGCTACTAGTCTGTGACTAAAGGGATGCCTTTTTGGCATGTGAATGCACAGTTTCTGTTCTTTCGGACGTGTCCGCACAACTGCGATGAACGCTGTGTCCAGGCGGCACAGTGGTTGATGCAACTACGTAGTAAGCAGGAGACGACCAGTTTGAATCTAGCTCCAGTACATATTTTCTTTCACTCGTCGCCGGTGACTCCGGATAAAGTCGCGATGCAGCTGACATCATGAACTCCTTAACTTTCCACTCTGCCCTCCCTCTATATTCAGTTTACATAGAATGTTTTTCACTTGTACAATTTCTTTTAAGAGCCAGGCTACAACTATCTGAGCGCTACTTGAAGGTTTTCTCTTATTTTGGCGTTTTATGCTCGCAGCTCACTCCAGTTTTCCTCATTGAGTGAAAGGAATTGACTCTGCCAATCTGCACTTTCTTGGAATTTCTTAAGCGATTCGCACACCAAGTAATTGTTATTTACCTTTCACACTGCGACATCTTTATAGTAAAACAAACTCAGTACATTTATCATTGTTTTGATCGGTTCTTTTGCGTCCAATGCATGCAACCCACGCTTATCTTAGGTATTGTTTACAGATGGTCACTGGTTACATCATTCTTCAACGACAGTTATCTCTCAGTTAATTATTCGAACCACTCTAACACGATCGACTGTGATAAATATTCGTCTAAGATTTTAATTGGAGGTCTTGCTGTACAGATTTTCCTGATAGCTTTTATCTGAACCAAACAGTGCTTATTTATCTGTGTCTTGTACTCACTAAAACTGCTATCAGTACAGATAAACTGCGCATTGCGTAATCCAGCTCTTAAGGAAAGCAACCGTTGTTTGAATAATAGGCCCAAGTATGAATCGGTGTTGCATTAAAAAAACACACACACTACCGCCGTTTAAAAGATGAAAGTTATCTGTGTACTTTTGTAATGTGCAATAAATCAATAAATGATACTCGCAGCTTATGGCCATGAAACAGCACAGTTACTTCATATACTCTGTATCTGTTGCCGGAAATGTGTCTGTCACCTCTATAATTTTCTACTTCGAGGCAACAGTACGTTAACATGGAATTTCAGCACGTGGTGTTGCATAAACATAAATGTTTTCTCCATAGTAATAAAAAAAGGTATTCGTGGTCTGTGGCTGAATAATTGAAACTCTCTAACTCTTATGGAAAGTTAAATACCGAGGAACAACTCAAACCGCAAAGATGACAACGTATCTTTCAGTGGTTAGACAACTTCAGGCACACGAAAAGTGTTGTAAAGGTTAAGGCTAGCGAAAGAATTTCAGTTGCAGTGGAAGTGTCGTAGAAGTAAGTGATGCATTTGCAAGGATTGCAAGAAATCGGTCGGTGATGCCAGTTAGAATTCAGCCTGCCAGGAAAGACAGTGCACAATATTCTTCATAGTAGTCTTTGACTATACACTTATTAAGATGCAGTTGTTTCAAAAGCGTGAAACAAATGGCAAGCCGTTCTCCCTAGCATTTGTTTTAGACCTACTTAATCGTATCATTTATAACCTCCCTACTATATTTTGTTTCTGCATGGAATTTAGTCCAATTTTGCCTCCCACTCTACTAGAGTCTACGTATTTCCAAAACCATGTCCCCACATACTGTTATCCATCTTAAACTCGTACGCTAACCTTTGCTTAAACAGAACCTTATTTGAACTGAACTATAACTGATCTGAATGCAACTTGTCTTTATATTAAATGCGCAACTTAAATAAAACAATTAACTGGCCATAATCAAAATTTCTACTTACGTCGCATCTTGTCAACATTGTTGCAGATTTCTCGAAAGCACAACAGCAAAGAGCAAGCAGGCAGCTGCTAAGCTAGAGCTCCATTTCTAAATAAAATTTCGAACTGTTGCATACCACATGTGGTGAAGAATAGAGAGTAACTTTTCCTGTGACAACGATTTTAGAATGAAAGACATATTCAAAAAGACAGAGTAAAACTTCGCGTGATCTTCACACAAAACATACATCTCAGCAATACTGTGCTTGACAAAGTGATTTAAGAAGGGTACACTACTGTCAGAGAATTTCTAAAAAAAATCAAACAGCTTAATCAGTTAATATGTTAACGCGTGATTCAGGGAAGTGAGGTGGTCTTTCTCTCAGCTCTGAGCAAGTGAACCAAGTTAACCAACAGCTAATAATCATTTCCACAAATTAGGTGTGCAGTGCTGCAGTCTTACCTCAAAATTCTTTTCTTAAAAAAAAGTTAACATGATTCAAAATTTATATTCCTTTCGCTTTCCAATATGTACCAATATATTTATTCATGCTGTCCTTTAAAATAAATCTTTCTTTATCAAACAGATACAATCACAAGTCAACACAGCAGTATTAAATACGTCCACCACCTACCACACTTTAACTAAGAATGTATCAGACGGCACAGAGGCGAAGACTGTGCCACGAAGAGACAAAAGCTTACTTAAAAGTAATGCAACTTGCTCTCTCTCTCTTACGTGTACATCGATTACACACAAACACCAAAATCACAGGTCCACCTTACACATTTTGCGTTACGAACCAACTTTCTGCGTTTATAAATGCACAGTACTCGAGAATCTACGGTTAGACATTTCCTACAAGATCGCACAAGAACAAGGCAACACTAAAATAATTATAATAAAAGTATACACCTATATTAGTGTTCCACATAACATTAGTGATTCTTGAGACCTGTAGTTAATAGAATATTACTGTTATTGCTTAGATAAATTTTGTAAAAATTTTGTAAACAACCATGAGCGAGAAGTGTTTGAGCTGCCTTAGGAATGTCAGTTCTGGGGTTCTGTGTAGCTGTTGTGGCAGATGGTTACATTGGGGTGAATGTAGTGGCATGGGAATCGGGGAAGCAAATGGGTCTCTTCCATGCTATAGCAGAGTATGTTCAAGGGACGGAAAATAGCCGAACAGGATGGGAAGATTAGAGCCCTTAAGGGTGAGCTGGATAATCCAACATAGTACTAAAAGCTTTTTCCCAACAAATAAGATGGATTCTCATCCACATATGTAGTAGCTCACTGAAACAGAGCATTTTTCCAGATAGATTGAAATATACTGTTGAATTGTGAATTGCAGAGTAGTCATGTAGATGTAGATGTAGATATGAAAAAGGAGATAGGTCTGATGCTAACAGCTGCTGCCCAATCTCACTTCTGTCAGCTCTATCCAAAATTCATGAAAAAGTAATGTACTCAAGAGTAGCATCACATATTTGTAAAAATGAAATGTAGCAAAATGTCAGTTTGGTTTCATGCTTTCACTGAACAAAAATTAAATGGATTGAATAGCCGAACATCACCCACTGGGATATGTTGTGATCTCTCAAAGGCTTTTGACTATATGAATCATGAAATTCTTCTCGATAAGCAGAAGTGTTTTGGTATGAGTGGGACAGTGCACAAATGGGTTAATTCATATTTAACTGGTAGGATGCAGAAGGTTAAAATTAATGGTACACATAGTCTGCAAAAATCAGCAGAGTTCTCTAACTGGGGAAGTTTAAAGAATGGTGTCCCACAGGGTTCAGTCTTGGGTCCCTTATTGTTATTAATATGCTGATGATACAAATATAGTAATCACACCAAAGAAACAAGAATCAGCCGAGGAAATTGTAAATAATGTCTTTCAGAAAATTATTAAGTGGACCTGTGAAAATGGACTCTTCTAAAATTTTAAGAAAACACCATTTACACAGTTCTGTACAGTAAATGGCATAGCACCATTGATAAATGTAGACTATGAACAGAAGTCTGTTGCTAAGGCAGAATATTCGAAATTTCTGTGTGTGTGCATTGATGAGAAATTGAATTGGAAGAAACACATCGATAATCTGCTGAAACGGTTAGGTCCAGCTACTTATGCTATTAGTGTTATTGCAAATTTTGGTGATAAACATATCAACAAATCAGCCTACTATGGCTGTTTTCATTCACTGCTTTCATATGGCGTCACATTTTGGGGCAATTCATCATTAAGAGAGAAAGTATTCATTGCACAAAAGTGTGTAATCAGAATAATAGCTGTAGCTCACCGAAGATCACATTGCAGACATTTATTTAAGGAACTCGAGATATTCAAAGTACCTTCGCAAACATATATTCACTTGTAAAATTTGTTATTTATTATTACAAAGTAACAGCGAAGTGCTGTTCCTTTACGACCAGTGTCGTTGGGGTTGGCTGCCTCAATTATCAAAACTTTTGGACAAGCCTACCTCTTCGGTGCAGAGCTTTACGTTTCTTCATAAACGCTAGTTTCTAGCGGGTTGAGAAGCGTCAAATATTGTCCGCTCTCCCCACTATCACACCTCCCACAAAATACTCTGTAATTCTTCAGTTCGTCGTATATCTGACCTATCTGACCTAGCCACAACACGCGTTCCGCGTTGCCCTACGCGATAACGGACGTTTAATCCGATATCGGCTTCTTTAATTCCGTCGGCGAATCACATTGTATTGAAACCTGCAGTACCCTTATTGCTTTAACAGCGGTCTGCCTCTTCCTTAATGACCGGTACTCTACTTTCATCTTCATTATGGACAGTGATCGCTTTGTCAACCGCCGTTTCAAATGCTATTATTGTTACCGCGGATGCGTTACTCGCTCTGTCTTCTTGCACATTCTGCCATTGCCTATTTATCCAGTCAGATCTGTCATCCGATGTTGTCTGACTTTTTTCTGGGCCGCCACGGTCTTTCCACGCCTGGTGGGCCCCAAACCGGCGCGGCTAATTGTTTCCCTGATTAAGTAAGGCAGAGCCGTTTCTATCCGGCTATTGCAGTTGCTGTTTTACTCCCGCCTACAATCATTCTGCTGAGAACCACGTACCATATTCACTTGGCCTCTGCCATTTCTACTATTATTGTTCTCACTATAACTATTATTGTTATAGTGGTGTGAGTTGTTATTGCTATGTTGGTGGTTACCATTATTGCCATGGTTACTGCTATCATGGGTGTTGCTGTTGTGGTAATTGTTGCTATTACCACGACTCTTAAAATTTTCGCGCCTGTTCCGCCAATTGTCTTCATCTTCGACCTTTTCTGAGACTACATAAATCGTTCTGTAACTACTGCCTATTTACCTCTTGGAATCACCTGGAAGATTCTTCCACAACTCTCAGAGAATCCCCTATTCAGTCTGTCGATCACGAAAAAATTTGCCGATCCAGTTTTCGCAAAATTCTTTCATCGAGACGCGCGAGTTTGCGTCGTCGAATCTTGACACTACGAGATCCCACCATACACTCTACTTCTTCTATTCTGACCAATATCCTTTCTAGAACGCATTCTTAAGATCGCAACATCGAGGTTTAAGCGCCATCGCTTAGCCTTGCCCGCTAGCACTGCGATTGCAGCGCTAATTTTTCTCCTATCCGTCCACGATTGAGGCAATAGCCTTTCGCAATTTTTAATTAAGTTGTTAACATGCAATCCAGTCCATTTTTTGAGGGGATTTAAACGCTTCTCCTTCGCTAAGATTTCGATAGTGCGTGCTTGGCATGACACATAGTGCAGCTGTTCGTCTAATCTCTTTTCTAGTTAGGTTACTTTTGAAACTATTAGGGCAGTGATCGTCGCTAACGTTACCACTTCCCTCTTTTTTTCATCACACACAGTTAATTGTTTCTTCACTTTAGCGTCTGTGCCTGATACTAAAGCCTGCGTATTTGCAACCCTTTCCCTATAGTCTTTTCTCGCTTATTCTACTTTTCAATTACTCTGTTTTCAGTGATGGCAGTTATTACAATTGCAGTTCCTGTTAGACCCTTGCTACTTTCGTCTCAGAACGACTATTTGTGCTTCCTATTTTTGACCGTACCTCTGCCATGTCCTGCTTAAGCTTACCGATTTCGAAATCGATTGCAATTATTTCTTTCTTGATTTCATCTACTTTCGTGTTAATATTAATATTAACTCCAATATTATTGTTGTTGTTGTTGTCTTCAGTCCTGAGACTGGTTTGATGCAGCTCTCCATGCTACTCTATCCTGTGCAAGCTCCTTCATCTCCCAGTACCTACTGCAACCTACATCCTTCTGAATCTGCTTAGTGTACTCATCTCTCGGTCTCCCTCTACGATTTTTACCCTCCACGCTGCCCTCCAATGCTAAATTTGTGATCCCTTGATGCCTCAAAACATGTCCTACCAACCGATCCTTTCTTCTAGTCAAGTTGTGCCACAAACTTCTCTTCTCCCCAATCCTATTCAATACCTCCTCATTAGTTACGTGATCTATCCACCTTATCTTCAGTATTCTTCTGTAGCACCACATTTCGAAAGCTTCTATTCTCTTCTTGTCCAAACTAGTTATCGTCCATGTTTCACTTCCATACATGGCTACACTCCAAACAAATACTTTCAGAAACGACTTCCTGATACATAAATCTATATTCGATGTTAACAAATTTCTCTTCTTCAGAAACGCTTTCCTTGCCATTGCCAGTCTACATTTTATATCCTCTCTACTTCGACCATCATCAGTTATTTTACTTCCTAAATAGCAAAACTCCTTTACTACTTTAAGTGTCTCATTTCCTAATCTAATTCCCTCAGCATCACCCGATTTAATTTAACTACATTCCATTATCCTCGTTTTGCTTTTGTTAATGTTCATCTTATATCCTCCTTTCAAGACACTGTCCATTCCGTTCAACTGCTCTTCCAAGTCCTTTGCCGTCTCTGACAGAATTACAATGTCATCGGCGAACCTCAAAGTTTTTACTTCGTCTCCATGAATTTTAATACCTACTCCAAATTTTTCTTTTGTTTCCTTTACTGCTTGCTCAATATACAGATTGAATAACATCGGGGAGAGGCTACAACCCTGTCTCACTCCTTTCCCAACCACTGCTTCCCTTTCATGCCCCTCGACTCTTATTACTGCCATCTGGTTTCTGTACAAATTATAAATAGCCTTTCGCTCCCTGTATTTTACCCCTGCCACCTTTAGAATTTGAAAAAGAGTATTCCAGTCAACATTGTCAAAAGCTTTCTCTAAGTCTACAAATGCTAGAAACGTAGGTTTGCCTTTTCTTAATCTTTCTTCTAAGATAAGTCGTAAGGTCAGTTTGCCTCACGTGTTCCAACATTTCGACGGAATCCAACTGATCCTCCCCGAGGTCTGCATCTACCAGTTTTTCCATTCGTCTGTAAAGAATTCGTGTTAGTATTTTGCAGCCGTGGCTTATTAAACTGATAGTTCGGTAATTTTCACATCTGTCAGCACCTGCTTTCTTTGGGATTGGAATTATTATATTCTTCTTGAAGTCTGAGGGTATTTCGCCTGTCTCATACATCTTGCTCACCAGCTAGTAGAGTTTTGTCATGACTGGCTCTCCCAAGGCCGTCAGTAGTTCTAACGGAATGTTGTCTACTCCGGGGGCCTTGTTTCGACTCAGGTCTTTCAGTCCTCTGTCAAACTCTTCACGCAGTATCGTATCTCCCATTTCGTCTTCATCTACATCCTCTTCTATTTCCATAATATTGTCCTCAAGTACATCGCCCTTGTATAAGCCTTCTATATACTCCTTCCACCTTTCTGCCTTCCCTTCTTTGCTTAGAACTGGGCTGCCATCTGAGCTCTTGATATTCATACACGTGGTTCTCTTCTCTCCAAAGGTCTCTTTAATTTTCCTGTAGGCAGTATCTATCTTACCCCTAGTGAGATAAGCTTCTACATCCTTACATTTGTCCTCTAGCCATCCCTGTTTAGCCATTTTGCACTTCCTGTCGATCTCATTTTTGAGACGTTTGTATTCCTTTTTGCCTGCTTCATTTACTGCATTTTTATATTTTCTCCTTTCATCAATTAAATTCAATATTTCTTCTGTTACCCAAGGATTTCTAGCAGCCCTTGTCTTTGTACCTACTTTATCCTCTGCTGCCTTCACTACTACATCCCTCAGAGCTACCCATTCTTCTTCTACTGTATTTCTTTCCCCTATTCCTGTCATTTGTTTCCTTATGCTCTCTCTGAAACTCTGTACAACCTCTGGTTCTTTCAATTTATCCAGGTCCCATCTCCTTAATTTCTCACATTTTTGCAGTTTCTTCAGTTTTAATCTACAGGTCATAACCAATATATTGTGGTCAGAGTCCACATCTGCCCCTGGAAATGTCTTACAACTTAAAACCTGGTTCCTAAATCTCTGTCTTACCATTACATAATCTATCTGATACCTTTTAGTATCTCCAGGGTTCTTCCACGTATACAACCTTCTTTCATGATTCTTAAACCAAGTGTTAGCTATGATCAAGTTGTGCTCTGTGCAAAATTCTACTACGCGGCTTCCTCTTTCATTTCTTAGCCCCAATCCATATTCACCTACTATGTTTCCTTCTCTCCCTTTTCCTAGACTCGAATTCCAGTCACCCATTACTATTAAATTTTCGTCTCCCTTCACTATCTGAATAATTTCTTTTATTTCATCGTACATTTCTTCAATTTCTTCATCATCTGCAGAGCTAGTTGGCATATAAACTTGTACTACTGTAGTAGGTGTGGGCTTCGTATCTATCTTGGCCACAATAATGCGTTCACTATGCTGTTTGTAGTAGCTTACCCGCATTCCTATTTTCCTATTCATTATTAAACCTACTCCTGCATTACCCCTATTTGATTTTGTGTTTATAACCCTGTAGTCACCTGACCAGAAGTCTTGTTCCTCCTGCCACCGAACCTCACTAATTCCCACTATATCTAACTTTAACCTATCCATTTCCCTTTTTAAATTTTCTAACCTACCTGCCCGATTAAGGGATCTGACATTCCACGCTCCGATCCGTAGAATGCCAGTTTTCTTTCTCCTGATAACGACATCCTTCTGAGTAGTCCCCGCCCGGAGATCCGAATGGGGGACTATTTTACCTCCGGAATATTTTACCCAAGAGGATGCCATCATCATTTAATCATACAGTAAAGCTGCATGTCCTCGGGAAAAATTACGGCTGTAGTTTCCCCTTGCTTTCAGCCGTCCGCAGTACCAGCACAGCAAGGCCGTTTTGGTTAATGTTGCAAGGCCAGATCAGTCAATCATCCAGACTGTTGCCCCTGAAACTACTGAAAAGGCTGCTGCCCCTCTTCAGGAACCACACGTTTGTCTGGCCTCTCAACAGATACCCCTCCGTTGTGGTTGCACCTACGGTACGGCCATCTGTATCGCTGAGGCACGCAAGCCTCCCCACCAGCGGCAAGGTCCATGGTTCATGGGGGGATATTATTGTTAACAATTTTTATTGTTTTGTCTTGATCATCCATTTTACTTAACTGTGCATCAATTTTACCATTAATTCATTTGGATGAGCACTAATTGATTCTAAGTGAGCTTTTATTGATTCGGAAATTTTACAGTGCCTAATCAAATTTTACAGTAAGTAAGGCTATCGTTACCGAATGAAAATAATACCGGTTATATGGACAAAAGTGTACAACAGACGCTTCTGAAGGAATAATCTATTCTAAACCTAATCCAAACACTGATGATAATTTTGAAATTGGTAGAAATCTAGTGCAATCGCTCACGAAACACACTGAGGGGAAAAGGATACATACAGAAGCACATAGTCATTCACTCATCGTTCCATTTGTGGTAGGAAAAGAAACGACAACGGTGATAGCAGCTAGACTCTGCTGTTCATCATGTGACAGGTTGTAGCGTTCTGAGGCGCCTTGCCACGGTCCGCGCGGTTCCCCCCGTCGGAGGTTCGAGTCCTCCCTCGGGCATGGGTGTGTGTGTTGTCCATAGCGCAAGTTAGTTTAAGTTAGATTAAGTAGTGTGTAAGCTTAGGGAGCGATGACCTCAGCAGTTTGGTCCCATAAGATCTTGTCACAAATAGCTTGTAGAGTATGTACACAAAAGCCCGCCCGGTTAGGCGTGAAGTCTAACGCACGGCTTTCCGGACTGGGAAGGAGTGCCTGGTCCCCGGCACGAATGCGCCCGGAGGACTTGTGTCAAGGTCCGGTGAGCCGGTCAGTCTGTGGATGCTTTTTATGAGGTTTTCCATCTGCCTCGGCGAATGCGGGCTGGTTACCCTTACTCCGCCTCAGCTACACTATGTCAGCGATTGCTGTGCAAACAAGTTCGCCCATTACTCTACCACGCAAACATAGGGGTTACAGTCGTCTGGTGTGAGACGTTCCCTGGAAGGGGGGGGGGGGGGGTCCACTGGGGGCCGACCCGCACAATAACCCTGAAAGAATGGTTCGTTGTGGGGCGGCGGAGGGGTGAAGTGGACTGCGGTAGTCCTCTTGGGGTTGTGGACCACTGTGGCTGCGGCGGGGACGGAGCATCTCCGTCGTTTCTAGGCCCGCGGTTAACATACAATACAATGTTTACAAAAACAGTTAGAAATTAGATGAAACAGAAACTTGGAGTGACAATGAGATGAGCGCACCTATGACCGACCACCTAGATCCTTACACTGAAGACACAGTCTTTGGAAAATACGTGACTAGGGCAACGAAAAGTGAGGCAGACAGATTCGAGATGAAGCTATGCGAACATTAGGACAGAGACCAGCCGAAACGGAGAAAGATAACTATCCAAAACAACAGAACAAAAAATGGCCGTTTACACTACACATTGAGGTGACAGAAGTCATGAGAAAGCGATATGCACATCTATAGATGGCAGCAGTGTCGCGACCACACGGTATAAAAGGGCCGTGCACTATCAGAGCTGTCACTTGTTTACTCTGGTGATCCACGTGAAAAGGTTATTGCCGCACGACGGGAACTAACAGACTTCGAACGCGGAATGGTAGTTAAAGTTGGTGCCTTGAACATTCCATTTCGGATATCATTAGGGAATTCAATATTCTGCGATCCGCAGTGCCAAGTGTGTACCGAAAACACCAAAATGCCGGCATTACCTCTCATCGCGCAGTGGCTCACAGCCATCACTTAACCACCGAGAGCAGCCGCGTTTGCATCGATTTGACAAGCAACACTGAGGGAAATAACCGTAGAAATCAATTTGGGACGTACGAAGAACTTATCCCTTAGGACAGTGCGACGAAATTCGGCGTTAATGGCCAATGGCAGCAGACAACCTATTCGAGTGCCTTTGTCAACAGCACGACATCGCCTGCAGCGTCTCTCCTGGGCTCGTGGTCATTGCGGTTGTACGCCAGACGACTGGAAAACGGTGGCCTGGTCAGATGAGTCCCCGAATTTAGTTGGAAAGGGCTGAGGGTAGAGTGGACCGCACGAGGCCATGGACCCAAGTTTTCAACAATGCCCTGTGCAAGTTGGAGGTCGTTTCATTATGGTGTGGGCTGCCTTTTACATGGAACAGACTGGCTCTTCTGGTCCAACTGAACCGATCAGTAACTGAAAATGGCTACGTTTGACTATTTGGAGACGATATGCAGCCATTCATGGACTCCATGTTCCGAAACAACAGCGGAATTTTTACGGATGACAGAGTGCCATGTCACCCAGTAACAGTTGCTCGTGAATGATTTGAAGAACGTTCTGCACAGTTCAGGCGAATGTATTGGCCACGCAGGTCGTCCGTCATGAACCCCATCGATCATTTATGGGACATAGTCGAGAGGTCAGCTCGTACAGAAAATCCTGCACTGGCAACACTTCCGCAATTATGGACAGCTGTAGAGGCAGCATAGCTCAATATTTCTGCAGGGGTCTTCCAACGACTTATTCAGTCCATGCCACGTCGAGTTACTACTCTACGCTGGGCAAACGTAGGTCTAACACGATATTAAGAGGTATCCCGTGGCTTTTGTCACCTCAGAGTTGGTCACTGGTGCAGAAAAACAGCCAATTTTGCTTCTAAATCAGCGAATTTCCTCTCAAAATCTACTTGTATAAAATATTACAAGAATGGAAAGGAATAGTTTCAGTGGTCTGCGGGTAACAGATCTGTAAGTGCAGTGTACACATTGGATCTTTCCACGAGACATCTAAATCATTTCTGATAAAAGCAGGTATGTTTCTTTCAATATGGATGGGTCTGAGGGATGCCTTTTGCTAGCTGAGACTGCAGACAGTCACGATAGTGAGAGTCTGTTTTTGTGACTTACGCTGCACTTTACGTACTGGCTTGGTGTTGTCAACAGATCGCGCATGCAGGAAAAGCTGTACAACAGAGAAATCTTCCAGATTTCCTGAGGTATTTGCTATCACATGTTAGCACGGTTCACCTAAATTATGGGTGCAGAACTGATGGCCAGATACATTCATATGAGGTGAGTACCCAATACACCAATATGAGAGTACCTCAGACCAATGTATCACGAGTTTAGTTCTACACAACAGTCAATTACAGGAGTACTATGTCGGAGAACGTCCTGTAAAAGTTTATAAAAACTTGTGGTCATTGTGACACAGTAAGTAGATTAGCTCAATTCCATAGATGCAAAAACTAGGTCCCTTGGTGCATTCAGAAAGTAGTAGCAGTAGATTCATATCATAGATCCGAAATAGATTCGTAGCAAGCTGTAGTAGTCGAAGAAGAAGAACATTTACATTTATATTGTAGATTCACATAAATCCTCAACTAGCCCTTACTGACCACACACGTTTTTTGATAGATGATAGCATTATTCTTTAACTAATACTGATTTTCGCTGTAGCTGGGGTTTTGTGTCTTGGAAATTGGCGAGAAGTCGTTTCCAAGGAGAGTTTTGGGTGAATGGTACAGTCAGTACTGCAGGTGAAGGGAATGTTGACAGTGCAAAGTGCACACTTCATGAATGTCAGTACTTTCCAATGATGTACTTTGGAATGATGTTCACTATTAGTACATATGATGCCAGAGATTTTCGAGTTCAGTCCCATACAGAACACGTACATCTAAGATTTCATGCTTCACTATGTGTTTTATGTTGTACGTAGCTCGTCAAACATTTCCACAAAGTTTCCAATGAATGCAACTAGAACTGAAAAGAGAATAAATGTTTTGGTCTGCTAGTGTCACATGTATAAGCCTAGTACAGGCTTGAGATGTTTCTACTGGATTTGGAAATACTTTCTGATGGTTTCTTCAACAAGGTCACTGCAGACTGATACCCTCATCAGTGTGAGCTAGTGTTTTGTCCCGTATGATCCCAGTGTAGATGGTATGTCAAATTCCATTCTTCATGACCCAGCTACAGTAAAATTGTAACACACCATCGCATACATCAGCATGTTACAGCAAAATTATAACGCCTTATATCAGAATTGCAAGAAATTGGCTCAAGTTACGGGAAAATTTGTAACAAATTGTCTCATGTTACAGCAAAATTTGTAACATATTGCTGTATGTTACGCAAAAATTGTAGAAACTAACACATTTTACAGCAAAACTGTAACCAATAGTCAATTTTCGATCGAAATAGGTGAATTTTTGGTAGAATCAACGAATTTCGGCTGAAATTAATGATTTTTCGTCAAAATTGGTTTGCTTATTACATACTTTGGAGCCTATGTTATCGATTTCCGTATAGCTTAGCACTTTATAGGAGACAAACGACTGTTAAATTCCCACTGGATTTTCACAACTCCATTTCTGCTAAGTGTAGAATCCAAGATGATTGACTTGGTGATACTAGGTAAGGCTGCGTGACTGTCATATCACTTGTGCTAAGAACAGAATCCAAGATGACAATCAAATATGGTGGATCTAGACCATATGTCCTGGGTTTTTTCCAGCCATCACATTGGAAGTAGAACACTTCTGCTAAGTACAGAATTGCCAATATGAGCATTGGAGATTTATATAGAAAACGTTGTAAATTATGTAACAATGACGACGTACTTTATAGTGTAAAGCGCCAATAGAGCGATTCAGCTCAACAGATTTTGATTATATGTAATGCTTGGTTGCTGATACACACTGATTAAATAATAATTTTTATTGACCTGAAGATGGCTCATCAATGAGCTGAAACTAGTAATCGATTAAGAAATTTTAGCGATCTTCACATGGGATTTTTATCCACACATTTTATACTCAACTATTCACCATCACTGGTTGGAAATTTTATTTGTGCATATTGTTTTCTGAGTAAGCGTATACAAATACAACAACAGACACAATAAAACCACCGAAAGCTGGGTCGACTGATGCTGAAGCTGAAAGAAAATTACGATCCGATGCTTTAGCTCAACAAAAAGAAATGTGCTGTGTGAATAACCAAACAGTGTGTTGTTGTACCGTCAGTCGTACAACAACAATAACAACAACAATAACCAAAAAAAGATTTAAAGCAACATCTGAGGATATAATTGGCTTACAAAACAGTACATTGAAATGAACCTGCTATTTAGCGAGGAAGTTGCCTCATATGCAATAACAAATTTTCCCCTACGCAAACAATGTAAACGACTATAGTACACAATGGTAAATCCTTTTAATTAAAAGAAAAGGTACATAGTCAACAGGGATAACGTACAATATTAATCTAAATCCTTAGTACATTTATCCCACATTCCGAATCTATTGTACTGCAATTGATTCTCGTCTTCTGCTTGCAAAATATTTATACAACAATTCACATTAATTAATATGAACTACCTGATATCCACTGTGTAAGTGTGTAATCTTTACTTTTCACTTCTCGACACTATATTATGTTATGTACACAACCTCTCAGGAAATCAGCTGTAAGCTGCTTTGTTTATGCGCTTCAAATTTAGCTTGATTTAGTTAACTTAGTGTTACGGATGATGAGAATATGATTAATGCAATCAGTACCTACAAAACTTCTTTTCCGAGTCAGTAGCATCTCTGCTTACTAAAGTTGCTTTCACTAGAAGCGCTACTGATAGGTACACAGGAAGCCTCATTGTTGACTTTCAAAAGGACACAAGAATTTGTCGTCCTCCACGATAGAAGGTCTGTGAACTCATCGTATGAACTCGGTTACGTTCGTGTAAACAACGTTATTCAACATTTGGCACACATCTTCATGAATTTTTGCTCTTCTTTCTTCGAGCAAAATTAATAGTCCCTTGAAACAGGAAAATTTGAAAATTGGAAATTTGTGAAGCTCTTATGGGACCAAACTGCTGAAGTCATCGGTCCCTAAGCTTACACACTACTTAATCTAACTTAAACTAACTTACGCTAAGGGCAACACACACACCCATCCCCGACGGAGGACTAAAACCTCCTACGGAGGGGAGCCGCACGGACCGTGACAAGGCGCCCCAGCCCGCTCGGCTACCCCGCGGAAAAGGCTGCCACGTACTGAATGTAATGTAGTTCATTTAGAAATTTCTGTTTTGAAAACAGCTCCGTCCTTTCGTTTAGCTTCTGCACTGTCATATAGTCGGCTCCACCTTGGCAGTGATCTAATGACTGGCACTACAAATGGCTCTGTTAGCTCATTTTCGTCTTCCAAATTGTCCGTGACCCCCTTGAAAGCCTTCTCTTAGTCGTGCTGTGATATATCATCGTCTCGTATTTATTTGAATCACGCAGAACGGTCTGTGTTCGGGCTTTCTGTGCATGAAACGATTCGAATATCAAGTATACACTGTTCCGCTTACTTTCTACATCCTGCTGTAATGTCTCTATAGTCTCGCTACTAAGCCACATCGTTTCATAAAGCCTTCAAGTCAGGATGGAGTCATATACTACAGGAATCTCATTCATTAAGAAACTGTCATTGAAAGTGTACCTTTTTGGTCTAACAATACAGTGCAAACGCATGGGAGATGTTTGTGTGAGATGTTTCTTGATGTTAGCCCCCTGATCCGTAACGAAAGTAACGTATCTTAGTTCAAAGGAAGTTAACTGTGACTCTGTCATTAGCTCATATACTTCGGTAATGACATGTTCACCAGTTTTGGCAACATTAGGAATCCTTGCACTTAAAAGTACACTGTTTTTAGTTTCCATTTGTCTGTCGACTTACCAGCACAGCTAGAAGTGACAGTCACATAATGGCTCTTAGAATCTCTGTCTGTTCACAGATCGCACGTCGTTGAACACTGCTTTTTAACAATTGCGCCTTTCACTTCTTGAATAAGTTTACGTCTTATTTGATCAGGCAAATCCGTAATATATCGCGCTGCAGTCTCCTCCCCCCCCCCCCCCCCTTGAGATAAGATTATACATCCCGCAGAACTTAACAATGTTAAAAGGTTCGAGGTCTGTTGCATGCACACATCAAAACATAGGTTCCTAGTGGATGTTTAATCAGCACCGGCAGCTGCTACAACTAAAAAATGTCGGTTATTCTTACATTTATCTGTATTCATTCCAGACGTACTTCCCTTATAAACAAGCAAGTTCCACAGTTTTTATTTTGACACTAAACGTAACGAACTGGAAGGTGTGTATTTCTTTCAACAATCACTTGAAACAGTCGTAATAAACGCACTCATGTATGTTTCGTGGAAACAATTTTGTGTGTAGTTAATGGACACAGCAAAGGACAAATTTCTTTAAAAAATGCTACATCAACGAAGCTATTCGACTAATCAAATACTTATCAAAAAAAAAAACACCAAACAGCCGTATGTTTTTAAGTTATTTTATTTACACGACCAGTTTCGGTATCTCATTCAATGCCATCTTTAGGCTCCTATGCACTCCATGTGTAGAGTATCAGACCGTTGATGCATGCATAACCGGAGCTATGAATGTCTGGATTCCGTAAATTTCCTTTTTTGTGTGAAGTGTGCGCTTCGAAAACGTGACTTGTCAAGTCCTCGAAGTACACATTCCACAAAAAAATACTTCACATTATCTTCCTTCCTTATTTCGTTATTAATGCCATTTAGAAGAAATGTGAACTAGTTTGGTGACATACTCACCAAGGTAGCTGAACTGATGTTTTTTTTTTTTTTTTTTTATCCAATCACACACCCAAGCACGTCTCTTGTTTCTTGTCTTATGCAGCGAATTCATGCAGAAAATTATTAGCTCCGCGACAGCTCGTTTCGGATACGTGTTTGGCACTCACAAAATAACTAAAGTGTACACTGGCGTCGCTGACTATGGTCATATACGGAATCATTTGCGCGATACATCTTTCATGAGGCGACTTGCAGAACCTAATGTCGTCGTGGAAACTAGCCTCAAATTATGTAAAGGCAAATTCCTTAATAATTCCTTTCAAAAAGATATGGTCAGCTTCCTGTCCCATCCTTGTCGGGCTCGAATTCGTGCGCTGCCTGTAATGAATCCATCTGCGGCAGGGCGTGACACCTTAATCTTTCTTCTTTATCTTTCCATGACAGCCTCAATCTCTCGAAGGCAGCTAGGTAACGGCATAAATAAACAACAAAAAAGAAAAAAATGTTGTGTAAGTGACCGACAATGTGCCTGATTCGCTTTATTTTCAGTTCCCTCAATAGTACAGTTGACCTGTGCACAAACTGGGTACCGTACACTGTAAGATCGAGCATATTGATCCGATGACGTCCGCTGACACTGTGAGACTTACCTTAAGGTATATGTTGCAGATAAGAGTCCGGTTCAGACAGGAAACCTGGTTAGCGCCGACACAAGTAGCAAGGAAATAGCGCCTTGTTCTGCCTTTTGGTCTCCGACCGGTTGGACCCTGTTTCGTCAGAATCAAATATTCTGGATCTGTAGTGTTGACAGGTCCCCTTCGTTCTACATTTATAATCTTTGCCTAAGTGTAAAATGTCGAGAAATTTAAAATAATTAATATTCTCCACTCCTAAGTCGCTACATTTCATCTGTGCTGAGAGTCAACTTGCCCCAAGTTTAAGTACACTTGGGCTATGCTTGTATTTTTTAATGTTTAAACAATTTCCTCTATCCTTCTGAGGTGACAGATTAATACCCACAGTTTGGTATGCAAAAGATTAGACGCATCAGGTGGTAACGGAGTGAATAAGCACAAGCAGTGTATTTCTCGTTATTAAAAAAAAGCACAATAATTTTCCTTGAAATTAATCAATGAAAATATATAACTACTTTGCTTGTAAAATTAAGAAGTTACGGGAGACTTGGTCATTCTCGATGCTTACAGTAATGGTATCTGTAAATACATGTCTATGAATGGAGGGCGCAGTTGTTAGAATGGTTACTGCTGTTACAGTGGCAGGTTATGAGCATTTAAGTACGTTTTAACGTGATGTTATAGTCACAGCACAAGCGATGGGACACTGCATCTCCGAGGTAGCGATGAAGTGGGGTTTTTCCCGTACGACCATTTCACGAGTGTACGGTGAATATCAGGAATCCGGAAAAAGGTCAAATCTCCGAAATCGCTGGGGCCGCAAAATGATCCAACAAGAATGGGACCAAAGAAGAGAATCGTTCAACGTGACAGAAGCGCAACCCCTCCGCAAATTGCTGCAGATTTCATTGCTGGGTCATCAACAAGTGTCAGCGTGCCAACCATTCAACGAAACATCATCGATATGGGCTTTCGGAGCCGAAGGCCCACTCGTGTACCCTTGATGACTGCACGATACAAAGCTTTACGCCTCGCCTGGGTCCGCCAACACCGACATTGGACTGTTGATGACTGGAAACGTGTTGCCGATTCGGACGAATCTCGTTTCAAATTGTATCGAGCAGGTGGGCGTGTTCGGGTATGGAGACAATTTCATGAATCCATAGAACTTGCGTGTCTGTAATGGTGGGGGCGTGTGCAGTTTGAGTGATGTGGGACCCATGAGACGTCTAGATACGACTCTGACAGGTGACACGTACGTAAGCATCCTGTCTGATTACCTGCATCCATTGATGTCCATGTGCATTCCGACGGACTTGAGCAGTCCCTGCAGGATTACGAGACCCTCTACATTTCCAGAATTGCTATAGAGTGGCTCGAGGAACACTCTTCTGAGTTTAAACACTTCCGCTGGCACCAAACGCCCCAACATGAACATTATTGAGCATATCAGGGATGCCTTGTAACATGCTATTCAGAAGAGATCTCCACCCCATCGGACTTACGCACAGCCCTGCAGGATCCATGGTGTGAATTCCCTCCAGCACTACTTCAGACATTAGTCGAGTCCATGCCACGTCGTGTTGCGGCACTTCTGCATGCTCGCGGGGGGAGTTCTTTGGCTCTTCATCATTAATCATATTTTATTATCTTCCTTATATGTACTTTAATAACATCCATTATCTTCCTTGTAAGTACTTTAATAACATCCTTGAGATGCTTCCATATGTCATTAGATATTGGGAAGAATCTGGCCGGCCGCGGTGGCCGAGTGGTTCTAGGCGCTTCAGTTCGGAACCACGCGACTGCTACGGTCGCAGCTTCGAATCCTGCCTCGGGCATGGATGTGTGTGATGTCCTTAGGTTAGTTAGGTTTAAGTAGTTCTCAGTTCTAGGGGACTGATGACCTCAGATGTTAAGTTCCATAGTGCTCAGAGCCATTTCATTTCAAAGAATCTGGAATGTCGCAGCTACTGAAACGCGAAACAACCACTAACATAAATGTTTCCAGTTGCTAATATCCAAGGTGAAATGGTAGCCTTTCTCGCGATTTGGTTGGTCGCCGGGTATTAGCATTATGCTCTTAAATTTTCTCTTTTGTTGTAACGAGAAGCCAGCGAAGAGTGTCATCCGACAAATGTATGCAAAGTTTTCGAATAATGCTAAGGAAAGCTGGAGCTCCAATTTTCTTTTAAGTCACGCATTTCAAGCTTATGTACAAATTCAGACACCTAAATTCTTCTTTTACTGTGACATTTTGTTTATTTCGTAAAAAAAAAGTGAGTTCGCCATGCAACATAATCCACTCTGAACATCAAAGTTTTGCATCGTGGCTTTAATTATACAGCGTTGTATCCTGTGTGCTGTTCATTAGCGCCATAAAATAATAGTGCAACGTTCCATAGGCTGTCCTCGTTATCTCGTGTTCTCCTCCGTTCTCTCTATGGCCGTTTATCGATTGAGCGCAGGTGTCGCACTTAAACAGTTCGATCGCAGAAAACTTTTGCCTCTTCACACGTGGCAGCCGCTCGCAGTCGATACGCAACTGTATTCCAAGGCACGTGTTCACTGCTAGTCGCTGGTTACCCAGTGCGTGAGAGAACATCATAGATACAAATGCACTGGCTGCCTTCGTTCTACATCTATATCTACCTGTACATGGATACTGTGCAAAATAACATTTTAGTGCCTGGCAGCGGGTTTATCGAACCACCTTCATAATTCTCTATTATTCCGATCTCGTACAGCGCGCGGAAAGAATGAACACTAATACCTTTCCGTACGAGCTCTGATTTCCCTTATTTTATCGTGGTGATCGTTTCTCCCTGTTTAGGTCGGCGTCAACAAAATATTTTCACATTCGGAGGAGAAAGTTGATGATTGGAATTGCGTGAGAAGATTCCGTCGCAAGGAAAAACGCCTTCCTTTTAATGATGTCCAGCTCAATCCTGTATCATTTCAAAGACATTCTCTCCCCTATTTCGCGATAATACAAAACGTGCTGCCCTTCACTGACTTTTTTCGATGTACTCAGTCAGTCCTATCTGGTAAGGATCCCACACAGCGCAGCAGTATTCTAAAAGAGGACTGACAAGCGTAGTATAGGCAGTCTTCTTAGTAGACCTGTTACATTTTTTTAAGTGTCCTGCCTAATGCAGTAATTGGCTAGCCTTCCGTACAACATTTTCTATGTGTTCCTCCCAATTTAAGTTGTTCGTAATTGTAATTCCTGTATTTAGTTGAATTCACGGTCTTTAGATGTGACTGATTTATCGTGTAACCGAAGTTTAACGAATTTCTTTTATCACTCATGTGGATGGCCTCACGCTTTTCGTTATTTAGAATCAACTGTCAATTTTCGCACCATTAAGATATCTTCTCTGAATCGTTCTGCAATTTTCTTTTTATCTTCTGATGACTTTTCTGATGTATAACACGAAAATAATAGCAAACTGAAACGAAAAGTGAGTTGGTGGATGAGAGAATTGTATCACCAAAGAATGGAACATGGAAACAGTCTTATGCAGGATATGAATTTCGAAGTGGTGGAACATATAATTACAAATTTTACTCGATTATCTTTACGTGATTTTGAACAAACAAACGTGATGATCGAGCAAAAAATTGGATAAGAGACATTCAGTTTCGAGAAGATTTCTATTAGGCATAGGTTCTTCTCGCTTATTTTTCAGTTCGGCATCTGTATTTCGCTGCTTATGTCCATTCTTATATCCGTGCGTCCTAGTCATGTTCTTCGGGCTCCGTAACACCTCTTTTGTTTTTTACACCACCTCTTTTGTTTTGGAGAGCTCTGTCAGTGCAAGACATGTCTCGCTGTTCATTTTCACTGCGCGCGAACAGCAGAACTACAGTTTCGATTGCACAATTTGCTGCGAGACAATAGATGGGGCTGTTTTGCAAGTTCCAGCACGGCGGTCGCGATGTATCCACTTCGCGAGAAACAGTTGCGAGGATTGCCGCTCGCCGCTGCCGCCATCTGTCGACACTGGCTCAGAATAAAAGCTTGTTCACACATAAATGAATGGTAGTGAACAATGGCGAACTGTGTGTGAATACTCTTTCGCTTGTACATCCTTCAGAGTTGCTCACCGATTTGTTCGCCTTCTGGTGTCGGTGCTGCTCTTTTGCTGCGAGCAGCTGGAGTCCCAGAATATCTGACAGGACTCGGACGTTCAGAGCTGTACATAATTTTGGGTGTCAACGGATCCATCCTACAATTATTTATGTACTTTATGAAGTTGTGCTACGTTACGATAGGACCAAAATGGTGGTGATTATTCTGGGATGGTCTCGAATCTGAGGGAAAGTTGAGGAGTTCTTTTCTTTTTTTTTAAAAAAAGAGAAGAAAATTCTGCAGGCATACATAATTTTTTCCCAGTGTTATTGCTTCAACAACCGAAAACTTTATTGTGAGTTTGCGTAAGCGTAAATCGGTCATGTTCTGTGAAAAGGAATTTGCGGTAAGACTCAGTTTTCCAACGGCGTGTGCAGTTTCTGTCACTGATAATGATTTCAGTTCATATTTCAATCTTGTCTTTTTCATTGACGAGCCTCGTCTACACTGACTATATCAGCTGAGGAATGAAATCATCGCAGCACAGTTGATAAATGAACAAATGGAACATTTTTGCGACAAGTTAAATTGTCTGGTCGACCGCAACGGACCCCCTTATTTCACACAGTATGCAGTCAATTACACTATGCGTGCACTTGCTGACGTAGTTTCAACTTATTACGGTGATCGTTGTGTACACGCCGCATACAGCAAAAGGCATTCACTCAGAATGGAAGCTGTTCACAGAATCTGCTCTTTGGGAAAAGATGATCTCTCCTTTTGAAAAGAAAAAAGCTAGCTTGCTCGTTAATCTGCTCAGCGAGAAAACCATTAAAGTTAATTCGTATAATTAACAAAGACGTACAATCCAAAAATTCAAGTCCAATTGTACAGTCGCCATAGGTGATGACACATGTCTCTGGTACCAGTTCTACAAGCAGGAGCGGCTACATTAGAAGTCTCTTACTGGTTTTTAACCGAAACCATAAACTGATTACAAACAAGCGTGATTTTTATATTTTAATAAATATTCCCTTATAAAGCGTTCACTGATTTTAGTTCCCATGGTCATCAGGTCTAAAATTATTCAGCTGTATAATACAGAAGGGTTGCACAATTAATATAGAGGAGCAAGTAGTTATATTGCAATGTAGAAAAAAAAGTATCTTCTGAAAGCTCCTCTATCTCTATTAACGTCGAAAAGACGGCAGAAAATGGTTTATCTTGATACGATGTGGCGTGAGTGTGACACGGGTCGGTTTTCGCTGCCGTCATTAATTTCTCACTAGGCAGTTCTCGCGTTTGTTACACAAGGCCGTGACGAAACGCGCTACTTTTCTTTTATCTTCTCTGTTAGTCCTGCCTACTAAGGATATCAGACTGAGCAGCGATACTCAAGAATTCATCGGACGAGTATTCTGCAAGCCACTTGTTTCACTGATGTATAAAATTGCCTTAGGATTCTTCTTTAATGGCATCTGCTTTAATGTTGCCGTCCCCCTCACGTCATTCTGGATGGCCATTTCTAGATATTTTACGGGTGCAGCTATTTCCAGTGACTTACCGCCAATAGTTTATTCGATCAGTAATTCGTCTTTGCACCTGCGTGCAATTCGTTAGGTATATTTACGACGACGCCGGGATGTTAGAACCTACCTATATTTTCCTTCGCAGACTGCGTACGCGACCTTTCGTGCTGTCTTACGATAAATGATAGGATGGTAGCGGGAACATAGTCCTGGAAATGAAGTATTGCTAAACTGCTATCCAGAAACCTGTTACCAGTTCCACGTTGCCTATCCAACGGTTTACAGGGGCAACAAAATTTGATTTTCAATACTTCGCGTAGTTACCGACCGAATATAAAAATTTAAAATGTTGTCACAATCTGCTCATTAAGAGGTATAATCATATGTTATATGTTTGACACGACAAAACAAGTATTGGAGTTGGAAACTGTGCGTTTGTATTGAATCCAGGTAACTGACGGCGCGCAAAAACCTGACTGTATTCATTCAGTGTGGGTGAATGAGATTACTTGGCGACTTCCAATAGACGTTACACGTAATTTCAAATCTTTAGGACACGCTTCCACTAAATAACGAAAGGACAATAGCTTATCGATTACGAGTTTTCGTTGTTCATGCAGTCAAATTTCAGCATCATGCACACGTTTTAATTTATTTCTTCTTTACTAACGCTTCTATTCGCAAGAGATTGCAGGCAGTATACACATACGGCAAAATTATATCGTCGTACGACAAATAGTTCGGTAGATGCGCCGTCATAAGCATTTAGCTGCGTGAAAAAGTAAATGGTTCAAATGGCTCTGAGCACTATGGGACTCAACTTCTGAGGTCATTAGTCCCCTAGAGCTTAGAACTAGTTAAACCTAACTAACCTAAGGACATCACACACCTCCATGCCCGAGGCAGGATTCGAACCTGTGACCGTAGCGGTCTCGCGGTTCCAGACTGCAGCGCTTAGAACCGCACGGCCACTTCGGCCGGCGTGAAAAAGAAACTTTTACTTAAAATGGAGCGCAAATCGTCCTGACCCAAGTCAGTAAGTGATTCATAATGAGAGTACTTAAGAGACCTTCACCAAACTTTAAACTTTATTTCGAACATTTTCTAAACCGTTTCTCTCTTACACGCTTGGCGTCAAATATTTGACACGTTAACTCATTTGTAATAAGACGCCGGAAGCTGTTTTATGCATGTTTGTTCGAGTCTTTAAAGAATCAGGGGTTTAGTGGTAACTTCTAAACACAGAAGTCCCAAAATCACGGTGATGTCAGGTGCACAGTGTGCCGAAAGAAAACGGTTATCTCCAGAAATCTGTGTCGGGCGCAAAGGCAGTCTGTGCGAGATAACTGTTTCGAGGTTCGTCCCAGGGTCTCGCGTGCGGGGCTGCAAGGCGGGCCTAGTGCTTACTGGAGAAACAGCCTCGGCGGGGAAGCCCTATGAGGAATCACCACGTGTCGGCGCGAACGCCTGCGGCTTTCACGGCGCGGCGGCACTTGCCTTCCCGCGAGCTTCGTGGGCTTCTCAGTGAATCTATGTATAAGCCTAACTTTTCGCACGTCAGCGTTTGTGAAACTGACAAGGGGAAGGTATCAGACACAGCCAACCGGTTCGGCTCACCTCAGCAGAGAAGCCTTGTGTAGAACTTAACGTGAAAGTCTCCAAGATATTTTGGCTCAATACCCTACAGTTTTTGAGAAAAACCATCCCTAAAGTTCATGACACGTAATCGACTCAAAATTGGCGGGATCAACAGATAATTTCAAACTGAGCATTTTTCATCATAATACACTACTGGCCATTAAAATTGCTACGCCACGAAGATGACGTGCTACAGACGCAAAATTTAACCACCAGCAAGAAGATGCTGCGATATGCAAATGATTAGCTTTACAGAGCATTCACACAAGATTGGCGCCGGTGGCGACAATTGCAACGTGCTGACATAAGGAAAGTTTCCAGCCGATTTCTCATACACAAACAGCAGTTGACCGGCGTTGCCTGGTGAAACGTTGTTGTGATGCCTCGTCTAAGGAGGAGAAATGTGTACCATCACGTTTCCGACTTTGATAAAGGTCGGATTGTATCCTATCGCGATTGAGGTTTATCGTATCGCGACATTGCTGCTCGCGTTGGTCGAGATCCAAAGACTGTTAGCAGAATATGGAATCGGTGGGTTCAGGAGGGTAATACGGAACGCCGTGCTGGATCCCAACGGCCTCGTATCACTAGCAGTCGAGATGACAGACATCTTATCCGCTTGGATGTAACGGATCGTGCAGCCACGTCTCGATCCCCGAGTCAACAGATGGGGACGTTTGCAAGACAACAACCATCTGCACGAACAGTTCGACGACGTTTGCAGTAGCCTGGACTATCAGCTCGGAGACCATGGTCGCGTTTACAGCCAGGAGCGCCTGCGATGGTGTACTCAACGACGAACCTGGGTGCACGAATGGCAAAACGTCATTTTTACGGATGAATCCAGGTTCTGTTTACAGCATCATGATGGTCGCAACCGTGTTTGGCGATATCGCGGTGAACGCACATTGTAAGCGTGTATTCGTCATCGCCATACTGGCGTATCACCCGTCGTGATGGTATGGGGTGCCATTGGTCACACGTCTCGGTCACCTCTTGTTGGCATTGACGGCACTTTGAACAGTGGACATTACATTTCAGATGTGTTACCCCCCGTGGCTCAACCCTTCATTCGATCCCTGCGAAACCCTACATTTCAGCAGAATAATCCACGCCCGCTTGTTGCAGGTCCTATACGGGCCTTTCTGGACACAGAAAATGTTCGACTGCTGCCCTGGCCAGCACATTCTCCAGATCTCTCATCAATTAAAAACGTTTGGTCAATGGTGGCCGAGCAATTGGCTCGTCACAATACGCCAGTCACTACTCTTGAACTGTGGTATCGCATGCGCAGCTGTACCTGTACATGCCATCCAAACTCTGTTTGACTCAATGCCCAGGCGTATCAAGGCCGTTATTATGGCCAGAGGTGGTTGCTCTGAGTTCTGATTTCTCAGGATCCATGCACCCATACTGCGTGAACGTGTAATCACATGTCAGTTCTAGTATAATATATTTGTCCAATGAATACCCGTTTATCATCTGCATTTCTTCTTGGTGTAGCAATTTTAATGGCCAATAGTGTATATGGGATCCGCAAACGCAAATTTTCCTACAAATCGGGGAAAGTAACTGTTACGAATGCTGTAAGTTCCCCACTATGTGTTTCTGTACGAAATTTGTCCCTAATTGACCTCTCACTCTTAAAAAATGCTACGTACTACCAAAACTATGTACCCACAAACTGTTATCCAACTTACAGTCGTATGCTAACCTTTGACTAAACAGAACATAATCTGCGTTGAATTGGAAATGGTCTGAATGCAACCTGTCTTTATATTAAATCCGCAACTGAAGTAAAACAATTATCTGGCCCTAGCCAAAATTTCCACTTACTTCGCGTCTTAACAACATTGTTGCAGTTTTCTCGAAAGCACAACGGCAGCAGATAAACTAGATTTCTATTGTAAATAAAATTTCAAAACAATATTCAAACTGTTGCATACGATACGTAATGATAAACCTTCTTTAAAAAGTTGGACGGGAAGGGTAATTATTCCTATGAAATGATATTGGAAGACAATGATTTTAGAACGATCTTCACACATAACATTGATCTGAACCATACTACGCTTAATAATGTGAACAATCATTGAAATGGTATAATGTCAACAGGGAATTTCTGTAAAAACCGAACAGCTTAATCATCACACGCCAGGAAAGGGGTGTGCTCTTTCTCTCAGGTCTGAGCAAGTGAACAAACTTAACTAGCTGTCAGTTATTACACCGCCAAACTAGCTGCGCAGTGCTGCAGTCTTAACTCAGACTTCTTCTCTTTAAAAATATAACATTATTCAAAATTAATATATTTTTCCCAATCTAATGTATACATCATAGTCATCCTTGCTGTCCTTGACAATAAGGTTTTCTTCATCTAACAGATACAAGCACAAGGCCACACAGCACTACTAAATACGTCCATCACCTACCACACTTCAACTAAGAAATGTACCAGACTGCGGAGAGGCAAAGACTCTGCCACAACAAGACCAAAGATTATTTAACAGTAACATAATTTCCTCTCTCTCTGAAGTGCACATCGATAACTTACAAAAATCAAAATGACATGCCCATCTTACGTTAATAAGGTAATCAATAAGGAACAATAAATTTTTCAAGCGATTTGTGTTGGTTAAGATTTAAAAATTTTAATGCTCGTTATATGAAAATACTGACCCTACGACTTATCTTAGAAGAAAGATTAAGGAAAGGAAAAACCTACGTCTCTAGCATTTGCAGACTTAGAGAAAGCTTTTGATAATTTTGACTGGAATACTCTCTTTCAAATTCTGCAGGTGGCAGGGGTAAAATACAGAGAGCGAAAGGCTATTTACAATTTGTATAGAAATCGGATGGCAGTTATAAGAGTCGAGGGACATGAAAGGGAAGTAGTGGTTGGGAAGGGAGTGAGACAGGGTTGTAGCCTCTCCCCAATGCTATTCAATCTGTATATTGAACAAGCAGTAAAGGAAACAAAAGAAACATTCGGAGTAGGGATGAAAATCCATGGAGAAGAAATAAAAACTTTGAGGTTCGCCGATGACACTGTAATTCTGTCAGAGACAGCAAAGGACCTGGGACAGTAGTTGAATGGAATGGACAGTGTCTTGAAAGGAGGATATAAGACGAAAATCTAAGAGAGCAAAACGAGTATAATGGAATGTCGGGTTATGCTGAGGAAATTAGATTAGGAAATGAGGCACTTAAAGCAGTAAATGAGTTTTTCTATTTGGAAAGCAAAATACCTAATGATGGTCGAAGTAGAGAGGATCTAAAATGTAGACTGTCAATAGCAAGGAAAGCGTTTCTGAAGAAGAGAAATTTGTTAACATCGAGTATAGATTTAAGTGTCAGGAAGTCGTTTCTGGAAGTAGTTGTATGGAGTGTAGCCATGTATGGAAGTGAAACATGGACGATAAATAGTTTAGACAAGAAGAGAATAGAAGCTTTCGAAATGTGGTGCTACAGAAGAATGCTGAAGATTAGATGGGTAGATCACATAACTAATGAGCAGGTATTGAATAGAATTGGGGAGAAGAGGAGTTTGTGGCACAACTTGACTAGAAGAAGGGATCGGTTGGTAGGACATGTTCTGAGGCATCAAGGGACCACAAATCTAGTACTGGATGGCCGCGTGGAGGGTAAAAATCGTAGAGGGAGACCAAGAGATGAATACACTAAGCAGATCCAGAAGGATGTAGGCTGCAGTAGGTACTGGAAGATGAAGAACTTGCACAGGATAGAGGGTTGACGGGTTCTCTACAACATGATACAGTACGGCTTCTTCCAATTCGCGTATGCTGCTTCTCCTTGGAGCATCACAGTCACTCCTGCTGACGGTGATGGTACCCGTTCTAGAAGCAGTTGCGTAACTGTGGATGGCGGCGGACATTGTGGAGAACGATCTCGATAAAGGCGACGAGCAGTTCTTCCATTACAGTGAACTTCGCCACTCAGGAGGGTCATGTCGGCGTATTCTCAAACGTGTACTCAACCGTGTTGCTCTAACACTGAGACACGTGAATGAGGCTCAAACCAGGTCACATGGGTAGGTCAAACGACATCAGTGGATCCCCTATTGCATATCTATCTAGCAAACAGATTTTCAAAAGGCTACAGCACGGAAACGGTACATTTCCGGACGTGGGTTCCTGTACAAAATATTATGTACTCGCTTCCCTCCATAAGTACTGCAAGACTGTAAATGGAATTTCCGAGCACGCTGGACACATTGTGAAAAGTAATGGTCCTACAACACTCATAAGGGGCTATGCCCGAAGTTACTTGCACGTCCTAAGGCCGCTCTGCCGGCCAGATTGGCCGAGCGGTTCTAGGCGCTACAGTCTGAAACTGCGCGACTGCTCCGGTCGCAGGTTCGAATCCTGCCTCGGACATGGATGTGTGTGGTGTCCTTAGGTTAGTTAGGTTTAAGTAGTTCTAAGATCTAGGGGACTGATGACCTCAGAAGTTAAGTCTCAGAGTGCTCAGAGCCATTTTGAAGACCGCTCTCCATTGAGAATGACGAGCTCTGTTCTGTTGACTAGAAACCCCTCATTCCAACCACTCAGCTGCCTGACATTCGGCGTACTGCCATATTTTGTTTATTAGGAGGCAGTGCGAAACTACATCGAGTGCCTTCAGGATGTTGAACAGTTATGTGAATGTGGTGTTCTGCGAGCAGAATCCGTACACCAAAACATAGTTTTTCTAGAAAATCCCCCCTCCCTCTCCCTCTCTCTCTCTCTCTCTCTCTCTCTCTCTCTCTCTCTCTCTCTCTCTCTCTCTCCCTCTCCTTATGTCTTAGTACGCAGAGGGGCTCGAAATGTTGTTGTCTGTTTATTCCAACAAGCATGATTTTTTAAAAATCAAACAATACTCTTTTTTACGGCGTTTAAAACCTCTTCAAAAGACGACTACTGTGACGGCGTTGAAACTTTTCTTAGAAGTATCCGAGAGATAGGTCAAAATCAAAAGACTTGTTGCCTTGTAAACGCCGCCAAGTGAGTCTCTCATTCCAGGATCCACAGTTCTTTCTAGTCTTTCAACTGTTCACTTGTTTCCATAAAAGTTGTTTACTTAATCGTGAGTATATGCAAGTATTTGAAATAGTTTTCCAAGCCCATTCTGTTACTTAAAAGTCAACATGTGCAGGCTGTGGCAAAAGCCATGTTACAAGACGTGGTGGGTGACAGACGGGTACGATATCAGCATATTTTGCTAGTGAACGTGTGTTCGAATGCGCTTCGTTTGCGTGCTAACGTCTTTGAAAAGCGGAGGAAGACCTAGGTTGTTTGGGTCACATAAGCTAGGCTAGGAGTCAAGTAGACAATTTAAACTACAATCTTTCAAAAATGTGTGTGAAATCTTATGGAACTTAACTGCTAAGGTTATCAGTCCCTAAGCTTACACACTCTTTAACCTACATTACCCTAAGGACAAACACACACAACCAAGCCCGAGGGAGGACTCGAACCTCTGCCGGGACCAGCCGCACATTCCCTGACTGCAGCGCCTTAAAAAATGGTTCAAATGGCTCTGTGCACTACGGGGCTTAACTGCTGAGGTCATCAGTCCCCTAGAACTTAGAACTACTTAAACCTAACTAACCTAAGGATACCACACACATCCTGTTGCGCCTAGAACCTCTTGGCCACCACGGCTGGCGCATCGCGAGCACTACGGTCGCAGGTTCGAATCCTGCCTCGGGTATGGATGTGTGTGATGTTCTTAGGTTAGTTAGGTTTAAGTAGTTCTACACTCTAGGGGACTGATGACCTCATAAGTTTAGTCCCATAGTGCTCAGAGTCATTTTTTGCAGCGCCTCAGACCGCTCGGTTTATCCCACGCAGTAAACTGCAATATTTCTGAGACTGTTTATGCTCCAGGGCCTCCGAAACGGGACTGTAGGTTAACAAACCAACTCAGACAAAGAACAGAGGACATACTATGTGTACCGTGAGGTCGGAGTGTTTACCTGTAGTACTGCTTCGCTTTTTCCTACGTGCACAGTGGTCGAGTACAGTACTTTCTTGTGTTCCGTAGTGTCATGCTGTGCCAGTTTTTACTCATTCGTGTAGCTGTCGTGAAACGGAAGTGGGCAATGGCAGTCGTGTACACAACTGCAGTCACCGTCATGTTCGTAGAGGGGGCAGCCCAAATGTGTGCAAGAGAGGCTTGCCGGCGCTGTGAAGAACTGTAGATATATTAATGGTGTCTGTTCTGTCGGACAGGTCCGACAGAACAGACACCACTCAGATACCTACATTTCTGTAAGAGTGTGACGCCTCCTAGACGTTGGTTTCAGCGCTAATGCACTAATATCGTCCGAACTCTTACGGGAGTCAATAATTTGTGAGTATATGGTTAATGGAAGATGGTCGCTGCATTGCAGCGCGCGGTATGTTGAAAATTTGAGTCAGTCAGGGACCGTGTCCCGATGGCCGAAGCGGTTAAAACAAGCGCTCATGAGAAATGGAAAATCCGGGATCGATTCCCCGCCCGACACAAATTTTCAGCTTTCGCCATTGCATTACCACAGTGCCTTGTACGGCTAGAAGTCACGAATTCCCACCCATTCCTTCCCTTACTTTCCCCATTCTCTATTTCGTATGAAAACTATGATGAACGTCACCCAATACACACGGTGTTTGCAAGACTGGAGAAATCTTTCCATGAAACTGGCAGTTTACGCATTAATGGTCACCCGCGGACACGCCGTATATCAGAGTTCTGCAGCGCGGCCTTCTACGAACACCTGAGTTTAGTGAAACTTTCCTGGCAGATTACAACAGTGTGCCTGATCGAGAGTCAGCTCTTCTGCAGAACTAGCACTCCTGAAAGAAAGGATATTGCGCAGACATGGTTTAGCCATAGCCTGGGGGGTGTTTCCAGAATGAGATTTTCACTCTGCAGTGGAGTGTGCGCTGATGTGAAACTTTCCTGGCAGATTAAAAGTGTGAAGTTTGAAAAGTAGGAGACGAGGTACTGCCGGAAGTAAAGCTGTGAGGACGGGGCGTGAATCGTGCTTGGGTAGCTCAGGTGGTAGAGCACTTGTCCGCGAAAGGCAAAGGTCCCGAGTTCGAGTCTCGGTCTGGCACACAGTTTTAATCGGCCACAGAAGTTTCATAACAGCACACACTCCGCTGCAGAGTGAAAATCTCATTCTGGAAACCTGAGTTTTGTATTCACCATGGGCAGTGGCAGTGTGGCACATTCTGCGCGATGAGCACCTTTATTCCTACAAACTTCAGCAGCCACACGCGATGAGTCAGGATGATTTTCTGGTGAGTGCGTTTTTACCAGGGACGGTATTTTCAACTTCAGAAACAGCCATGTTTGGATGGAAGAAAACCCTCACGTGCTGTATATCTGAGGCCACCAATGTCCCTTCGCTGTCAGTGTGTGAGCAGTTCACATTTATGTTCATGTGCTAGATCCGTAAGTAACGCCAGTGCATGTTGAGGTTCAAATTACCCGGTATTTCTGCGATAGGTCTTACCCGGCTTGTTGGATCAGGTGCCTTTCGACATCTGCTGTGCCATGTGGTTCCAACGGGATGCCGCTGCAGCACAATTCGACAATGCGGTGCCCGGTCACTTCAGTGACACCTTTGGCAACGGATGGATTGTACGATGTCCAATAACCTCGCTCATTGGACCTGACACCATTGGATTTTCAATTATGCGGGTACATGAAAAGCTTGTGGTAGGAATCACGTTTGGAATCAATATCTTGTGGCACGAATACAAGTAGCAGCTGGATTAATCCGTGACATGCTAGGCACCTGTCCAACGGTTCAACAAGATGTCATCATGTGAAACATCAAATATGTCGAGGTTTGTAGCAGTCATATTGAGCACCTTCTGTAAGTGAACTAAACCGGTGTGTACTGACAGTAACGTACATTAACTCCTTCACTCATTGCCTAGTTTATGTGATCCAAAGTCTGCGCGGAGTGGCCCGGCGGCTTGAGGCGTCATGTCACGGTCTGCGCGGCCCCTCCCGCCGGAGGTTCGAGTCCTCCCTCGGGCATAGGTGTATGTGTTGTTCTTAGCATAAGTTAGTTTAAGTAGTGTGTAAGTCTAGGGACCGATGACCTAAGCAGTTTGGTCCATTAGGAATTCACACGCATTTTGTGATCCAAAGTGCATATGCCGTGTTGCACATTTTTGAGACGCCATCACACAAACGAAGCATTTTGGAACTTAAGGTTATTAGCACAGTATGCTCACATGGTAGACATCTACCGACCACCACATCTTATAACTTACATTTCCACACACGGTACAGTACCATTTAAAACAATAGCAGCCGGCCGGTGTAGCCAAGTAGTTCTAGGCGCTTCAGTCTGGAACCGCGTGATCGCTACGGTCGCAGGTTCGAATACTGCCTCGGACATGGATGTGTGTGATGTCCTTATGTTAGTTAGGTTTAAGTAGTTCTACGTTCTAGGAGACTGATGACCTCAGCAGTTAAGTCCCATATTGCTCAGAGCCATTTAGACCGTTTTTTTTAAAACAATAGCAGCTGACCTTGTATCTACACTACTGGCCATTAAAATTGCTACACCAAGAAGAAATGCAGATGATAAACGGGTATTCATTGGACAAATATATTATACTAGAACTGACATATGATCCTGAGAAATCAGTACCCAGAACAACCACCTCTGGCCGTAATAACGGCCTTGATACGCCTGGACAATGAGTCAAACAGAGTTTGGATGGCGTGTACTGGTACAGCTGAACATGCAGCTTCAACACGATACCACAGTTCATCAAGGATAGTGACTGGCGTATTGTGACGAGCCAGTTGCTCGGCCACCATTGACCAAACGTTTCCAATTGGTGAGAGATCTGGAGAATGTGCTGGCCAGGACAGCAGTTGAACATTTTCTGTATCCAGAAACGACCGTACAGGACCTGTAACATGCGGTCGTGCATTATCCTGCTGAAATGTAGGGTTTCGCAGGGATCGAAAGTAGGGTAGAGCCACGGGCCGTAACATATCTGAACTGTAACATCCACTGTTCAAAGTGCCGTCAATGCCAACAAGAGGTGACCGAGACGTGTGACCAATGGCACGCCATACCATCACGACGGGTGATACGCCACTATGGCGATGACGAATACACGCTTACAATGTGCGTTCACCGCGATGTCGCCAAACACGGTTGCGACCATCATGATGCTGTCAACAGAACCTGAATTCATCCGAAAAATGACGTTTTGCCATTCGTGCACCCAGGTTCGTCGTTGAGTACACCATCGCAGGCGCTTCTGTCTGTGATGCAGCGTCAAGGGTAACCGCAGCCATAGTCTCCGAGCTGATAGTCCATGCTGCTGCAAACATCGTCGAACTATTCTTGGAGATGGTCGTTGTCTTGCAAACGTCCCCATCTGTTGACCCAGGGATCGAGACGTGGCTGCACGATCCGTTACATCCAAGCGGATAAGAGCTATGTCTGTCATCTCGACTGCTAGTGATACGAGGCCGTTGGGATCCAGCACGGCGTTCCGTATTACCCTCCTGAACCCACCGATTCCATATTCTGCTAACAGTCTTTGGATCTCGACCAACGCGAGCAGCAATGTCGCGATACGATAAACCTCAATCGCGATAGGATACAATCCGACCTTTATCAAAGTCGGAAACGTGATGGTACACATTTCTCCTCCTTAGACGAGGCATCACAACAACGTTTCACTAGGCAACGCCGGTCAACTGCTGTTTGTGTATGAGAAATCGGCTGGAAACTTTCCTTATGTCAGCACGTTGCAATTGTTGCCACCGGCGCCAATCTTGTGTGAATGCTCTGTAAAGCTAATCATTTGCATATCGCAGCATCTTCTTGCTGGTGGTTAAATTTTGCGTCTGTAGCACGTCATCTTCGTGGTGTAGCAATTTTAATGGCAAGTAGTGTATGTCGTTTAAAGTAAAGCCAAGAGGAAAGACATTCTATCTTAGTTACGTAGGTAGCTGCACTCAGCCGTGTTTTAACCGCCATAGCCAATTCTAGCCGCGTTGTCTTTCAGTTTTAGTGCGTTTACCCGGTATTTTTGGGAAAAGCTTCAACTCAGAAATTAACAAACCTTTTACCGCTATGAAGCTCCTTACAAGAACTTTAGATTGCAGCTAAAATTAGAAAAAAACGCACTAGTTTCGACTTTACATGTCGTACGAAGATCATTCGCAATGCTCATTGACTTGTGCATTCAGGAAAATGGGCACACCTTTGACACCACTTAAGAGAGCATTCCTCCATCAGAACATCCATCTGAACACAGCCAGTTAAGGAAATTTGATTTATATTAATTTGTATACACTTGGCTTAAGAATTCAGTTTACGAAGTTATAACATGTTGTTAGGTAACGAGAAGTAGTAGAAATGAGAACAGCGAGAAACTTAACATCAGGATTGGTGGTAACGAAGTCAATGAAGTTAAGGAATTCTGCTACCTAGGCAGTAAAATAACCAATGACGGACGGGGCAAGGAGGACATCAAAAGCAGACTCGCTACGGCAAAAAAGGCATTTCTGGCCAAGAGACGTCTACTAATATCAAATACCGGCCTTAATTTGAGGAAGAAATTTCTAGGATGTACGTCTGGAGTACAGCATTGTATGGTAGTGAAACATGGACTGTGGGAATACCGGGACAGAAGAGAATCGAAGCATTTGAGATGTGGTGCTATAGACGAATGTTGAAAATTAGGTGGACTGATAAGGTAAGGAATGAGGAGGTTCTACGCAGCATCGGAGAGGAAAGGAATATGTGGAAAACACTGATAAGGAGAAGGGACAGGATGACAGGACATCTGCTAAGACATGAGGGAATGACTTCCATGGTACTAGAGGGAGCTGTAGAGGGCAAAAACTGTAGAGGAAGACAGAGATTGGAATACGTCAAGCAAATAATTGAGGACGTAGGTTGCAAGTGCTACTGTGAGATGAAGAGGTTAGCACATGAAAGTAATTCGTGGCGGGCCGCATCAAACCAGTCAGTAGACTGATGACCAAAAAAAGAAAAAAAAACCTTGTTGTTGTGACTCCCTGGAAAAATAAAAACATAAACTATGTTCATAACTCCGCAGAAAGCGTTTTTTTTACGCTTACCTGACTAAATAAATAACTCTTTTTCTTATGATTTTGTACGCTTCAGAAAAAGAAACTCTCATGTGAAACAGTCGTCAGGTGCATTTTCTCTGGAGCTTCAGCAAATATTTGCAGTGTCCGTTTTTTTTTTTTTTTTTTTTTTTTGGCGTAGCTGTAGTCAGCCCAAACAAATAGTGCTCGAAACATCTTTCGTACGACTCCCAGTATCGTCGGGAAGCGTTGGTTTGTTTCGATTTTTGAAACGGCATTTTACGAGCTCATTCGATAAAACGGTCTCACTTCAGACACGTGCGATATTAGTTTTATGCGTATGTTTTAAGAGGGACACTAGCGAACGAAGTATAACCGTTACTCCAGCACCGACAGCACCGCCCTGGCCGACGCTGACTGCTGTCGCCAAGGATGCTGAGATACCCTGTCACTGCTGGACTGATCTTTATTCATTGTCCCTGTTAATACATATCGATAAAAATAATATTGGACTAGACTAGTGTGGGAGCGCCCTGTCGAATGGACACGTTAAATTCCGATTTAAAAGTAATTTTCTTTGTAATGTGAAAGAAACCGAAGCTGTCTATTGACACTGGGTGTCACATGAAAGACGTTACAAGCATTAATTGTTTGGGCTCAGACCACCCACACAATCAAAAACCGAAATTGCCGAAACCTCACAGAAAAAGCGCCTGACGACTCTTAGGAGAGAGAAGAGGAGCAAAAAAAAAAAAAAAGGCTTGAATAGTGTTTGTGAGAGTGACACGGAGTTGAGCCTTGTTAATGAAAGGGAGAACTGCCTATTATACAAAGTGCTGGAAACCATGGTTTCGTTGTACTAACCAGTAGCTGTCACACATGTGCTCATATATGCCCATGGACACCTCCCGCATGATTTCAGATCCTCCATTTTTTACAGTGCTTCAGGTGAGGTCCGATTCCGCTTGTCAGGGTGTGCGAACACACACAACATGCGCCACTACACATCAGGAAATCCCCATCAGTACTTTGAACATGCGTTGCATAATCTTAGGTCTTGGGATTGGTGCAAAATGCCCAGTGTTCGCATCATAACACGATTCTTCCACTAAACTGTTAACGCCAACGTTTATGTCCATAAACTGTGTAATCCATACCTGGTTGAACTCACAGAAGGTGGACGTTTATATGGATCTTTTCAGCAAGATGGAGCAACAGCACACAATGCCGTGAGGCCATGACGTGTTCGATGAAGAGAGGACATTCAACAGAGACGGTGCAATCTTCTGCCCACCTCGAGCACCTCATCTCTTTCCCTGTGATTATTACCAGGGGGGTAAATTGAAGGGTTAGGTCTACTCATATACTCTTCACACGCTGAAAGAGACGCAGCAGAACTCTGCAAACGGTATTGCTGCCACCCCTTAAGCAATGCTGGTACTCGTGTCTCGCAGTTTTAGAAATAGAGCACAGCGCTGCATTCACGTCAGCGGCGGCCATTTCCAGCATCTTCTATGATGTTTAAAGCACTGATGTCGAGTAACAGTTTACCAGCTGGTCAGTCAGGGCACTACAATTTCTTTGTAGTATTTTGGCTTGAGTAGGTGCCCATAGTGTGACTACATGCTGTTGACACACTGGCAGAAGGGCTATACGGGGCAATGCTTTTCTCATACATCATTTCAAGGCCACTCGTAATCCGTCTAGTTTATTCTCGGTAATACGCGATATACCATAGTCTGAGCAACGAGCAGGAGCATACACTATCCAAAAGTAACCGGACGCTATCAGACGACTTCAACAGGGTCAGGGATTTTCTCTGCCTCGTGATGACTGGGTGTTTTGTGATGTCCTTAGGTTAGTTAGGTTTAAGTAGTTCTAAGTTCTAGGGGACTGATGACCATAAATTTTAAGTCCCATAGTGCTCAGAGCCATTTGAACCATTTTCTGAACGACTTCAACATGCGGTAATTCCAAACTTCGCCTTTATGACAGGTTAAACTCTGCTGGGTTCACTTTCAGTGAGGTTTCTGAATGTCTGTGGAGAATGGCAGCCCATTCTTCCTCAAGAGCCGAAACGATAGAAATTAGTAATATTGAGCGTTGGGATCTACTACGAAGCTGACGCTCCAACTCATCCTAAAGGTGTTCCTTTTGGTTTAACACGGGACTCTGGGCAAACCATTCCACGTCAGGAACGTTATTGTCCATTGCTTTACAGATGATGTTTTGCAAGGTGCATTGTCATGCTGATTCAGTCATCGTCTGCGAAATTCACCTCTGTTTTACACAGTACACAATGCTGGAAAACTTGTTCATATACTTCCACATTTAGCGATCTCTTGAGCGTAACAAGGAGGCCACACAGTAAACACAAAAAACAGCTCTTTACCGCAACACCACCTCCTCTGTACTTTACTGTCGGCACTACCCACAATGGCAGCTAATGTTCTGCAGGCATTCGACAAACCCGAACCCTTCCATCGGATTGTCACAAGGGACAGCGTGATTCATCACTCCAGTCACTCATTTCCAGTCATCTACTGTCCAGTGACGCCGCCCTTAACACCATCTGGACAATTGTATTCAATTCTTTTTAAGCACCACTCACAGTTATTGTGCTATCCAGACTGTTGTTAGCACTTTATAACTCACGAGTGACCCCTTCTGAGGATTTCGTGCATCGTTTTACGATCACAATTCTCACTGCTCGATGGTCTCTGAGCACAGTCTGGTTTAGCTGTGGTCCTTCATTTGCGTTTCCGCTTCACAATCACATCAACAATAGTGTACTTGGCTAGGTGTTGAAGGCCTGGAATATCCTTCATGGATTTATCACTCAGATGACATTAAATGTCTAGTCCACGTTCGAAGCCACTCAGATCTGAGTGACCCATTCTGCTGTTTCCCCTTCTCTATTGCCGACACACTACTCTTGATCCCTTTTATACTAGCGGCTCCGCCCCTAGTAACACCTAGCGGTCAATTCTGCATTACGTAGGTGTGTCTGGATACTTCTGATCAGAGAGTGATTGTGTGTGGCGTTCGGAACATTCCCACGCGCGAACAAGATCCGCCGCACGGAATTAGCCGAGCGGTCTCAGGCGCTACAGTCTTGGACTGTGCGGCTGGTCCCGGCGGAGGTTCGAGTCCTCCTTCGGGCATGGGTGTGTGTGTGTTTGTCCTTAGGATAATTTAGGTTAAGTAGTGTGTAAGCTTATGGGACTTAGCAGTTAAGTCCCATAAGATTTCACACACATTTGAATATTTTTTTTAACAAGGTCGCTTGCATTATCACAGTACATGAGTCGCAACTGATCGATCGCTTATAAAGCCTGCCTCGCGACCTTTCAGATTTTCAGTATTATACATCCACTTTGTTTTTGCACGCCGGCCATTGTGGCCGAGCGGTTCTAGGCGCGTCAGTCTGGAACGGCGAGACCGCTAGGGTCGCAGGTTCGAATCCTGCCTCGGGCATGCATGTGTGTGATGTCCTTAGGTTAGTTAGGTTTAACTAGTTCCAAGTTCTAGGGGACTGATGACCTCAGATGCTAAGTCCCATACTGCTTAGAGCCATTTGAAACATTTGTTTTTGCACATTTTCTAGTGTTAAAATCTACCCGTTTTTCGTTAGGTCGTCGTGTCACTCTTTTCTTATTCATGACATCTATTACAGAACTTCCTTCGTCTATCTACCACCCTACTCCCTGGGTACTTTTCCCGCCCATTTCATTAATTACGTCTTCCACTACAGTCCCTTCCCTCATCCATTTGTAAAATTTGCTGTTTTTTTGTAGTAGTTCTCAATACACATCTCTCAATTGCCCCTAATTTTATTATGACTTTTGCACCAAACTCCAGTGCCATAATGCCATAAATTAAAACTGGTAACGACACTGACGAAAATCAGTCTGTGTCAGATATGTTGCAGGGTTCATTCTGAAAATTATCTACAAATCTAACGAAAGTACTCCAGGCCTTTTTTGCCTTGTGTTTATTTACAGTTCGTCCATCTGTTGATAAGGGAGTTCACGAGTGAACAGCCGAATGTTAGTATCTAACGGACACAGTATGTAGGCAAACGACCAAGTTCCCATCGTCATGTGTGCTGATGCACTGATGTGACGCTTTTAGTGCGCCTCCCCCTCTCACTGACTACTCGCTGTGTCCGTGGTCAGAGCCCAGCGACGCATGCTGGTGATGTCTGTGCTACTGCTCCGCCTGCTCCTGAAGTCAGTTAGTTTTGGGATAATACAAAAAAATGGCTCTGAGCACTATGGGACTTAACATCTGTGGTCATCAGTCCCCTAGAACTTAGAACTACTTAAACCTAACTAACCTAAGGACATCACACACATCCGTGCTCGAGGCAGGATTCGAACCTGCGACCGTAGCAGCCACGCGGTTCCGGACTGAGCGCCTAGAACCGCTAGACCACCGCGGCCGGCTGGGATAAGTCCTTCCTTTTCTTAATCAGACTAACTGCGGGTTCCCAGACATGACTAAGGATTTAGGTACCATCGCGACTCATCAGCTGTTCCTATATTCGATGTTCTATAGGTTCTTTAATAACACTGTCCTAGAAGTTAGGCATCTCTGTCAGAATCTTAGTGTGGTCGTAATCTATTCTGTGTAATTCCGACAGAGCAGCGTTCCGTGACGGCCGATTTTTTAGGCTGCTGAAGCCTGATGTGTCGTTGGTGTTCGTGGCAATTATCTGCAACAGTACGTACCACCTGACTTATGTATTTCATAATGTCCTGGACATCATGTAGTCAGAGTTCCTTGGCCCTACCAGTCAGTGCCCATGTTTTAGCTTGTGGGTGAAAAGCAGTCTTCACTTGGAGAATTTGTCCTATCTTTCCGGATAACGCACCACAAACTGGAATAAACCCGGTGATTGCATCTTTCTAAGGTTCCTCTTCCGTTTCCGCCGGTCGTACAGCCAGTGTAGGATGTGGAGCACTCATAATTTGTCAGCTGAGTAACCGTTCATCCGGAACATCGTCCTCAGATGTTCAAGTTCTTGGTTGAAACTCTCAGTGTCGGAGAGGGGATCAGCCCTATGTACACCAGTGTTTTGAGCACTCCGTTCCTCCGCACGCCTAAGCATAGGTGTAGGTTGGGTGCGCCTTCTTACAACGTACGTCGTCACCCAACCTGCTAGCGGCTCTTCCTTTCACCAGAAAATCCTAAAAAGAGCGTATTCCATATGCTTAGCCTTCCATGGCTAAACTGCTGTTCTGGTATTTTGAGCTGAGATATATGAGGAAAACAGTCATCACCACTCTTCCATGTGGGTAATGACAGAGGTGTCGTCGACATTCTGGAAAAATAGATAGGTTTCCACTGAGCTGATTACAAGTCTCCTTCCCTGAAATCTTCCATATACATGTTGGAGACAATTGGCGAAAGGGGACTATCTTTGACTTCGTCTGCTCACAATAAAAACCGTAGACAAGAAAACATGTCAACATGGAAAAGCTGTGCTGAATTATTTCCTCATAATCCTCGGCTCCGTACACTAGAATGGCAAGCTTACCATGGAAGTTGAAGTGGATAGTGTGTTCCCCATCTTGAATTATCTGGTAAAAAGAGAAGCAGGTGGTACACTGCGAAAAAGGCAAATGATGTAAGAAAGCGCACCCTAACCTACGGGGTGTTATAAAAAGGTACTGCCAAACTTTCAGGAAACATTCCTCACACACAAATAAAGAAGAGATGTTATGTGGACATGTGTCCGGAAACACTTAATTTCCATGTTAGAGCTCATTTTAGTTTCGGCCACCTACGCTCAATGGAGCAGGTTATCATGGTTTCATACGGGATACTCTACCTGTGCTGCTAGAACATGTGCCTTTACAAGTACGACACAACATGTGGTTCATGCGCGATAGAGCTCCTGCACATTTCAATCGAAGTGTTCGTACGCTTCTCAACAACAGATTCGGTGCCCGATGGATTGGTAGACGCGGACCAATTCCATGGCCTCCACGCTCCCCTGACCTCAATCCTCTTGACTTTCATTCATGGGGGCATTTGAAAGCTCTTGTCTACGCAACCTCGGTACCAAATGTAGAGACTCTTCGTGCTCGTGTTGTGGAAGGCTGTGATACAATACGCCATTCTCCAGGGCTGCATCAGCGCATCAGGGATTCCATGCGACGGACGGTGGATGCATGTATCCTCGGACACGGAGGACATTCTGAACATTTCCTGTAACAAAGTGTTTGAAGTCACGCTGGTACGTTCTGTTGCTGTGTGTTTCCATTCCATGATTAATGTGATTTGAAGAGAAGTAATAAAATGAGCTCTAACATGGAAAGTAAGCATCTCCGGACACATGTCCACATAAGATATTTTCTTTCTTTGTGTGTGAGGAATGTTTCCTGAAAGTTTGGCCGTACCTTTTTTTAACACCCTGTATATCTACACACAAACGCGAAGAGACACGGGGTGCTAATTAATTACGTCTTCCTCTCCAGTCCCTTCCCTGATCCGTTTGTAAAATTTGCTGTTTTTCGTAGTAGTCCTCAATACACATCTCTCAATTGCCCCTAGTTTTATTATGACTTTTGTCTCGAACTCCAGTGTCATAATGCCATAAATTAAAACTGGTAACGACACTGATGATAATCAGTCCGTCTCAAAGATGTTGCAGGGTTCATTCTGAAAATTATCTACAAATCTAACAACAGTACTCGGGACCTTCTTCATAGGGCTCACAGGCAATAAGAGCCTGATGAAACAGAAGAGAAACCTTAGGAGGATACTATCATTGTGTTTATTCTATTTTGTGGTGCATTATCCGGAAAGATAGGACGAATTCTCCAGGAACTCAAAGTGAAGACTGTTTTACGCCCGCAAGTTAAAGCATGGGCACTGACAGAGAGGGCCAAGGACGACTTCTAACTACAGAAGTCCAGCTTGTCATGACATACATAGGTCAGATGGTGAGTACTGTTGTGGATCATTGCCATGAACATCAAAGGCACACCAGACTGCAACAGCCTAACAATTCAGCCGTCGCGGAAATCTGCGCAGGCGGAATTAAACGGAATAGATTACGATCAGAGTAAGGTTCTGATAGAGACATCTAACTACTGAAACAGTGTCATTAAATACCCTGTCGAGTATCGAGTAAGGGAACCTCTGATGAGTCATGATAGTGGCTAAATCCTTAATAATGCTTAGGAAGTGATGATGGTGTTCGATTTGTGGGGCGCTCAACTGGGCGGTCATCAGGACCCGTACAAAGTCCCAGTTTGTACATAGTCAAATTTTTTACACAGTCAAATCTAGCCACTGTCACGAATGATGATGATGATGGTGATGATGATGAAATGATGAGGACAACACAAACACCCAGTACCGGACAGAGAAAATCCCCAACCCGGCCGTGAATCGAGCCTGGGACCCTCTGAACCAGAGGCAGCAACGCTAGCCACTAGACCACGAGCTGTGGACAATGCCTGGGAACCCGCACATAGTCTGATTAAGAAGAGGAAGAAGGTATCCCACAATGAACTTTCAGGGGCAGGCGGAGCAGAAATGGAGACGCTGACAGCACGCGTCCCTGGGCGCTGACCGCGGACGGTGCAGCCTATCGGCAGGAGGGGGAGAGGAGATGTTAGACGCACGCCTGTTTCTAGACGCAGACCTCGGACAGAGCAGCAGGTAGGGGACAAGGTGTTGGAAGATAAAAGTCCCATGCCAACTCCTAGGTCACCAGTTTATCATCAAACGTAATGATAGCAACAGGTCACTAGGCGATAAATTGTGTCCGCGCACAGTGACATCTCGCCATTCAATCGTGAAACATTTCGTCATGAATAACACTGGGAAAAGTTGACAGAGTCACATTCAACTTTTGTCTCCAAATTACACTCTTAAGACCAAAAAAGGCGAACCACGAAGGAATCATCCGAATGGGACGGAAATCGGATGACGTTATGTACGATGCATGCCACTTCTTTTCATTGCAGGAACCCACTGGTTGTCATCCGTGGCACACACAATGCGCGATGGTACGTCAACATTATTCTAGGCCCTGTTCTGTTGCCCTTAATGGAGTGCTACCTGGTCTTACATTTCAGCAAGTTATGCCCGTCCGCACACAACCAGAATTTCTATTGCTTGTCTTCATGCTTGCCAAGCCCTACTTTGGCCAGCACGGTCAAAGGATCTTTCTCTTCCACTCCGCCCCCCAACTGCGAAAGTTTGAAACGTTATGGGCAGGACTCTCCAGTCGGTTCAGGATTTCGACAGTCTAGCCCGCCAATTCGAAAGAATTTATCACAATTTCCCTCAGGAGCACATCCATCAACTCCATCAATCAATGACAAACCGAATAACTGCTTGCATAAGGGCCAGAGTGGGACCAGTGCGTCATTGAATTGCTCAACTCGTGAAGTTCTTTTTCTTGAATAAATCATCCAGTTTTTATGAAACTGTAATCATTTGTTTGCCTGTACATGTACAACACACATACCGGTATCTGTCCCATTCGGATAATTTCTTCGTGGCATGACTTTTTTTAGTGTATGTACAATGGTCGTTTAGTCAGTTTTACAGTCTATTCGGTTTAATTCTTAAACTATGAAAGCGTCTTAGTCGAATAGATAATATAATCATACACTGCAAGCTGTCACGGTTGATATTTGATTCCTTGGCGAAATTTGCTGTGGGCGTTAGGCCGTAGTCTAAGGCACCTGTCAGAGACTAAATAATACTTCAGATATCTGAGTGACAATAAATACAGAAAGCACTTCGCCCTGCTGAGGTTATTTAAGTTGGAAGTTGCTTTTTGAGTCTTTGTAGCCTCTAATGAAGTCTCCAGCACTGGAAGATTCAACGTTAAACAAAGAAATATGTCTTGGACCACCCATAAAACAGAATTCACCACGAAGAAAGTACTCGTCATAGCTATACAAAAACAATTCTAGCGCTTATGATTGTGCCACCTTTACACGGCCATAAATACTGCAGCTCTTCCAAAAATTTCGTCAGTGAACAAGCCAGAACTTAAAGGGATATGGAGGCGGTAATATAATCTGCCTTCTTCCTTATAATAAATTAACAAAAGTTATTATTACTGACAATTACATTTCGTAATTGTCATTTTGTGTTTGTGGTGGCATTAGAACAAAACTAGTGATTTCTTGGAGTGTGAACAACTGAAATAGATAAATTTAGTCCTATTGTTAGAGAACGTTACCCTTGCAGAAAGGTATCGAACGTGATTTTTGCGTGGCATGTCACCACCCTATTTCTACTCTTCGTGTGACAGCACAACACACACAGACGTTTCAGGAGCGATGGATAAGCCGACGTGGTCCAGTAGCATGGACTGCCCGTTCACCTGACTTTAATCCCTTAAATTTCTGTACACCTGGACATTTAGTTCTATGGGTGGATCTCATACACATCAACAGTGAGCCCGAGCTACAGGAGCGTATTCCCAATACATGTCACCAAATCTGATCCATGATTCTTTGAGAAGGACGTTCAAGAAAGAATGGCAAGCGCGTTTGGATAACTCCTGTAGTGTCGACAGACAAATGAATGTAACAGGTCAGAACGGTCCATATTTCATTGAGTACTTGTTTCCGGGCATATGATTATAGGTCATTTTTTCCAATTTTGACATGTATTGTCCCCTATAAGAAGATGAAACTTCTTTTGACAGGCACCATCTATGTTGATAAGAGTGGCAGATAAGTGGCAGTCCACTAGTTCCACTAGTGAAATGGAATCCTGCCCTTTCTTTGGCCACTGGCTTTTGTTTTAAACGCAGTTCATAAATAATCACCTGTATTTCAAGTCCACACTCTTTTTTTCGTTACTGATGAAAGTTTGTCTCATTCTACGCTATCATAATCCTTGTCAAGATCTATAAAATTCGTAATAAGATCTTCTTCTTCTGATTGAATCTGTCAGCTAAGGTCCATAGTAGTCGTGTTGCATTTTATACTCTTCTGTTTCATCCGGATCCAAATAGTTCTTCAATTAGATTGTCTTCGATTTTGTTTTGCTGTCTCTTGCTTAGGATTGCTACTGTCACCTTTGCCCCACGTGAAACAATCCTAATCGTTCTGTGGTCACCACAGTTCTTAGTTTCTTGTTTAAGTATGAATGGCATCGTTGACGTTTCCAGGAAGCTTTCAGCTGTATCGCATATTTTACTGCATATCATTATTATTTCTTCCATCGTTTCTCCACTTAAGTGTTCAAATTGTTTTCACAGCATCAGACGAGTGCGCAACGGGTTCTTCTTTCTTATTGCTGTTACTGCACTGCTTACTTCCCGTATTAAATCGAACGACCTGTTCCATCATCAGCTTGTTTCTCTTTTGGTCTTAAGTCACGCAGTTGTTTGGACCTCTTTTTCCATGTTGATACACGGGAGAGATTTTTCCATCATTGTATATTACGCCTTGTACCTCCTTACGTCATCCTTTGTCTGCCAGTTTAACTTCCATTTCTAAACACTTAAAATGTTACCCTGTTTTCTCCTTCCTTTTTTATTGGCTTCGTACTGGTAGCGTATTTCATATGTATGGTTCACCAAAATTCTTACCTTATTCAGAAGGAAAATCTGACATTAAGTTTTCTTTTGCTAAAGGAAGCTTCTTTCACCTGCATTATTACCATTTCTATACCATCCTTCGTAATAGCTTTCTCAGTTTATGCCACTAAACCAAGTGCTGAAAAAAATTAATTCATTTTTTTATTTGTTGTTAACTAGGCAAAAGTTGGAGAACTGTCGGAAATTTTCGTAGAGAAAGGATATGCACGAAATGACTACACACGATTTGAAAATAGTGTTGGTGAAAGAAATAAGACAAGAATGGTAGAACACGATCACTGCCTACTAAAAAAAAACTCAAGTTCTCTCGCTGTGTTTCTCATTGGTCTCAGTGTTAGTGCAGTGCTGTAGATGAAACTCTCTTTACATGCAGACAAGAGACGCTCAATTAACTCTCAGAACCCGCACCGATAGGGCAAATACCAGCCAGCTGTTGAGCTGATTCACCTACCAGTCAGCTCCTGCGAAGAGTTTCTAAAAGAACGAGGCATTACAAGGCATTACGGAGAATAATGCCTCACATTCGGCAGATATTGCTTGAGCCAAATTCTGTAATTTTTCCTTTGAAAAGAACACGACCGGTTTTCTTTCCAGTCCTGCTTAAAGCTCCGTCTCCGATGAGCCATTCATCTTTAGAACCTTTCCGTGGTGTGCGCCGATTAGATCCCCAACTCTCGTGGAACAACAATGGACACGAAAGAAAACAACAATACTTAGGGGCAAGTTGAGACCTCAGATACCCAAACATCGGGGCTGGAACCGATGGAAAATATCCCCTCGGCTGAACAGGGGGACAGACCTGTTCAAGAAGTGGCAATGGTTACTAAGAAGCTGGACCAGATCTGGGGCTTAGTTGAGGGAACATCTTAGAGAACAAAAGCTAAAGGAAGGAAAAGAGCGGCTTCCTCAACAAAAGTGGAGGGAACTAAAGCGGCTTGAGACCAAGATCTCCAAGAAAAGACTCTCCCGCGGCGAATGTGGTGTACAAACCTCTTCTACATCGAGGGCTGGCAGTAAGAGAACAAGGGAGGAATCTAAGACTCCCACTTCTCACGATTAGAGTATCCAGAAAAATGAGAGGCAAGAAACATGGAAACAGAGCTATAGTACTGCAGTCTCGGTTTTTAAGAAGGTGGTTATCCAGCAAGGCTATCCACTGGTCAATATCACCTCACAGCAGGAGGAGCTCGTGCAGATTTGACAAGATTAGGGGGGGGGGGGACGCTGGTCCAGGAACCAAGTTCAGGAGAGTCCATCTGGATCACAATGCTCTTATCTTTGGCTGTGAGGGGGTGGGTACAGTGGACTGGCTTAAGGAAAAGGTGCCCCTAATATTGTAAGTAGGATGTTTAGGTTTTTTTAATTGGTAACGCCGCCGCCACGTAGCGCACTGTATGAAAATCACTGGCTGTGCCGTGTGCAGTCTGTGTCTGGTTGGCATTGTTGTAATACTCGCCATTGTAGTGTTGGGCAGCGGCAGCTGGATGCCAACAGCGCGTAGCGTTGCGCAGTTGGAGGTGAGCCGCCAGCAGTGGTGGACGTGGATAGAGAGATAGCAGAGTTTTGAAATTTGTAAGAATTGGTGTCATAATGTGATATATATATTCTGACTACTAAGGTAAATACATTGTTTGTTCTCCATTAAAATCTTTCATTTGCTAACTATACCTATCAGTAGTTAGTGCCTTCCGTAGTTTGAATCTTTTATTTAGCTGGCAGTAGTGGCGCTCGCGGTATAGCAGTAGCTTGAGTAACGAAGGTTTTTGTGAGGTAAGTGATTTGTGAAACGTATAGGTTAATGTTAGTCAGGGCCATTCTTTTGTAGGGATTTTTGAAAGTCAGATTGCGTTGCGCTGAAATTATTCTGTGTCAGTTTAAGCACAGTCTTGTATAAATTTTTCTAAGGGGACGGAGGGGGGTACACGCTTACTTTGTGTACCATGTGTTTGGTAAGCACAAGAAGCCCTAGCTAATATGGTATTTCCTTATACAAATTTACACATCGGTACCATATTTCTCTAACACAGAATTACACAGCTATCTGGTTATTTAACTGAGAGAGACAAACATTTATTTTACTACATCAGTGACAGATGTTTATGTAATTGCACTGTTGGATAACTTCACACTTATGAAATTGTATTTTGTCTGTACTTTGTGAACAGTTCATATTTTTTCGGAACCATTGTGATATTATGAGAGCTTTGAATGATGTATTTGGTTTTGGATCATGATTTTTAAAGTATGTTTGAGGTAGATGACACTTTTGACATGAGCAGAGAATTTTTTTAGGTTTTGAAATTAGTGGAGGAAGCTACGACGATTTTGAGAATTTGACTGAGGTGTTATGATGTTGTTATTACGATGACTATGTGTATTATGCTGTTGCGGTATGTTTATGATCAATAAGCTGATGCTATATGAGTTATTTGGTTATGCTACATATTTATTATGATGAAATATTGAAGAAGTGTCTACGAATATGTATATGTATAATAAGGTAAGGAATAATGAGTAGTGGTTAGGGACTCTGATTTGTGGAAAAGGATGTTGGAAACCAAGAATCGTACTTTAAGAATTATGAAATGTGTGTACATGTGTGAATGTATTACAATGCGGTCGAAAAATTTTTGGACACTGTTATATTTATAGGATTTTATGTTCTACACGTTTGTAACGCAAATTCTCAACCTGTGAAAATATTTTTACATGAGACTGTCACTTTAGCGGAAACTGCTGTCGTAAATATTTCGGTAAGAAAGGTAAGTGACCGTGATGTAATGCGTTGCGAGCGGCCAGGTGTGCCAGCCGCCTTGAGAAAAAATCATTAGTGTGTGCCGTTCAGAGGCACAGGTGGAGAAAAAAAGGAGGCCATTAACCTCGCTATTGACATTCCTTTGTAGAAAGCATCGCAAATACGACACGCCCAAACTTGAAAACATATGAGTATACTGTGAAGCTCTTAATTTATGATACTTACTGAAATGAAATGATGAGAAACGTTTCATGTCTATTGTCTTGCTAGTTGGAAGATTGTTTACTGCATTATGAAATGCCTTATGGCTAGCGAATGACGTTTCACGCCTTGCTTTGCCTATTTTGTTTAATATCTAGTTTATAGCTGCACTGCAGCATTGGTTATTATAAAATTTAATGGATGTACTAATATAAATATTTTATGCCTACAGATCCAGTAAATAATAACTTTATGATGCACTTAAAAAAAAACAAAAAAACGAAGGAGCTCAAAAAGACATTTCCCTTCACAGGAATTGCAAAAATAATGTTTTTACGATTTGGTAACTTATCTGCTAGCGTATGTTCTAGTGATGCATCACTCTAGTGTTAAGGTGTGACATAGGTATTACACATTTTTACTTTAATATTTTTTCTGCTTCAGCTTTGTCATGTTTAGGTATAAGTTATTACATTTATTGCTGCTTGCTTTGCTTACTTGCGTTTTTTTGTCATTGCTGTTTGTATTTATTGTTTTGTGCTGCTGCATTGCCTCGTCCCTTAGTTTAGCATCTGAGCTCAGTAGCTTTAAGTTAGCTTAAGAGGGGGTAGACTATATAAGAAACTAACTATGATGAATTGGAAGAAAAGCATTGAGAAGCTATAAGGAAATAGTTTGACCAAAAAAGTAGTATACAGTGGAGAAAAACTATTTTTGAAAGAGGATGTGAACAGAATACAGAAAGCAGGTTTAGATAGGACTTTTTGGGAATAATGATGAACTAAGGGAGATCTCTATGCAAAATACTGCAGTAAAACAAACCCTGTCCTTTCCTTTCGTATTATCCCTCTATTTGTTTATGTACCCTTGTGTATTTGTCTTTTTCCTATCTTTATGTGTTTAGCTAATAATATTTATGTTGTAGAATTTTTCAAATACTATGTTATTTTCTTTGTAAATGTGTTCAGACATTATTTATTGTGTTTTGTTTTAATGCTCATGTGTGAAGTTGATGTTTCAAAAGTTATTCTGATCTTTTATGTATGTACTTATGTCGTAATTTTTGTAACACTGATGTATTTGCTATTTCGATTCTTTTGTAATGCCTATACTACTGCAAATGTTATCTGTATAGTTATGTTCTTTAAAGATGTATTTTGTACCTTTGTTATTGCATTCTTATGTTATAAAATTGTAATTGACACCAGTTCATCAAATTAAGTAACTTGTAAATTACATTTCACTGCACACGTTTCTGTTGTTCATAGTATATGGACAATATGTGAGAAGTAGGGACTGATAGTGTTTGCACGTGTGTTAATAACTCAGTAAGGGACTGGATAACAGCATTGCTGGTTCTAAGGACATTTCAAAAACAATTTTTCTGAGTGCACAAGTGGTGGTTATGGACTTGCTATATTATCCGCAAGACTCTTCAATGGTGATTCTGCACCTGCACAGTCAAACAGATGGCTGCTGGCCATCTCTACAAGAACTACAGTGGGTCTACACCTTTGATGACCCACCAATACCATTATTTCTACAAGGACTGCAGTGGGTCTGCACCTCTGGTGGCCCACCAATATTAATCTCTATCAGGACTACAGTGGGTCTGCTCTGTGATGACCTACCTACCGATAGTCTTCAACGTTGACTGACTCTGCTGTGGCCCATTACCTGTCTGCATGTCAAGAGTCAGCACTGTCTGTCCGTTGGAAGGACAACACTACTTCTTCAAGACTGCTTAGAAATCCACTACTTCCAAGTGCATTTTCTTTTACTACTCAGACTTTGAGAAAAACACTGCAATTTTACTTTGATGAATGATCAGGATTGTCTTTATGGACTGTGAGAAAATTTTAGCTTTTGACCAACATTGTATCGATAAGTGTGTGCATTTCATTTCTTTGTTATTGTAATTATGAAAAAAATTTTCAAATCTGTATTGGCCACTGCCCAAAACAATTTGTAAATTTTTTTGTGGGGAGCATGGGGGCTATGTAAGTAGGATGTTTAGGTTTTTTTTAATTGGTAACGCCGCCGCCACGTAGCACTCTGTATGAAAATCACTGGCTGTGCCGTGTGCAGTCTGTGTCTGGTTGGCATTGTTGTAATACTCGCCATTGTAGTGTTGGGCAGCGGCAGCTGGATGCTAGCAGTGCGTAGCGTTGCGCAGTTGGAGGTGAGCCGCCAGCAGTGGTGGACGTGGGTAGAGAGATGGCAGAGTTTTGAAATTTGTAAGAATTCGTGTCATAAAGTGATATATATATATTCTGACTACTAAGGTAAATACATTGTTTGTTCTCCATTAAAATCTTTCATTTGCTAACTATACCTATCAGTAGTTAGTGCCTTCCGTAGTTTGAATCTTTTATTTAGCTGGCAGTAGTGGTGCTCGCGGTATAGCAGTAGCTTGAGTAACGAAGATTTTTGTGAGGTAAGTGATTTGTGAAACGTATAGGTTAATGTTAGTCAGGGCCATTCTTTTGTAGGGATTTTTGAAAGTCAGATTGCGTTGAGCTGAAATTATTCTGTGTCAGTTTAAGCACAGTCTTGTATAAATTTTTCTAATGGGACGTTTCAATATCACTGTGGAAGGATGTGAAGCTGCGGTAAAGACCGCGGCTGAGCTCTTCAAGACCGCAAAAACATTAACCTGGGTGCCAAAACTCCTTAAGGATACCTCTCCAGAGACTCTGATGAGAAAATAGGGTCTCAAAACCCGAAAGACTCGACAGAGAATTGGAAGGTTATCAACCGGAAGGCTGCACCAAACGGCCAAAACCTTGAGGTGGAAGTCAGAGAGAAGTCCCTCAAGACAGTGCGGGATCAGGGGGTGAGGCTATTCTTAGGGTTCTCGCAGGTTGCCGTCAGGGTAATCAAAGACATCAGAACCAACAACGGCGGCAAGATGGAGACTGACTGTGCTGCACATAAATTGCAAGACAGTAATGGGGCCACTGCTGCCTTGAACCGTCTTCTGGGAAGACAGGAATTGGACGTGGCCCTGATTCACGAACCCTATTTATATAAAGGATGTGTATCGGGCCTCGGCGGCACTAGCGGTAAGGTGGTTTATGTTAGAAATATAAGAAACTCCAGAACGTGGGTATATGTAAAAAATGGAATCCCCTTCATGCTTCTTTTGTTCTAGGGACTTAGTGACCGTCAGGGTGTGGCAACGTGCGGAAGGTATCACGAGGACGTTTGTAATGGCCTCGGCATGCCTTCCTTACGAGGACAGCGCTCCTCCTCCTCAGGAGGTGAGGAGACTGACGGAAGCATGTGCACAACAGGGCGACCAGCTATTGGTTGGATGCGATGGTAGTGCCCACAACTTAGTGTGAGGCAGCACCGACACCAACAATAGAGGTGAGAACCTTCTAGAATTTCTTCTAGCTAATAACTTAGAGATCCTCAATAGGGGCAAGGAACCTACATTTAGGAATATAAGAAGGGAAGAGGTAACTGACATAACTTTCGGTTCCACTTTGATTGGTAGTTATGTCAAACAGTGGCATGTGGCGTTAGAGCCATCCTCAACAGACCACATGAATATTAAATTCGAGGTTGAAATGGGTATTAGACAGACCTTGTCCTATAGTAATCCCAGGAAAACGGACTGGTGGGCGTATAGGAGGGACCTCCACTCAAGCCTATCCGAAGTCAGTACTTCGATAAGGAATCCAGTAGAGTTTGAGGAGGTAGGAGAGGCAGTGACCTCTGCCATCATGACGTCATACAATTGCAACTGATCAACCACCAAGAAGTGCACGAATAGGAATGTATCTTGGTGGAACAACAAGCTGGAATCATAGAGAAAACAGGTATAAAGACTATTTAACCCTGCAAGAAGGAAAGGACAATGGGCAGAATATCAGGAGGCCCTTGTCAATTACAATCTTGCAATTAAGCAAGCAAAGCAGGCAAACCTGGAAGGTATTCTGTAAGGAGGTAGAGGGTACGGCTGTTCATGTCACACTTCACAAAATCCTCACTAGCATACGAATTAAGCCAGGAGGAACTTTAAGGGAATAGGATGGGGAGTAGGACAGCAGATGAAACGCTGGAACTACTCCTCAAAACTCATTTTCCTCAGTGGACTCTGACAGACATCGGTTTTCAGGTATTCGAAGGGAGAACTGTGAATCTTCCAGAGAATGTGTTGACCATAGTAAAATCCAATGGGCGGTGGGAACATTCCAATTGATCAAGTCACCTGGCCCAGATGGAATTTTTCCAGAGCTCCTGCAACAAGCAGGAGTGAACTTAATAAGATTCTTATGCAGGTTATTTAGGATTAGCCTAGTAGCAGGAATCATTCCTTACGTCTGGGGGGTAGCGAAGGTTGTCTTCATTCTAAAGCCAGGGAGAACTGATCATACCAAGGCCAAAGATATGAGACCAATCAGTCAGTCCTCCTTTCTTCTTACAACAACTGGCCAGCGTGCATGTTAGGGAGAGGAGGTTAATTAGGGTCCCTCTACATATAAACCAACACGCACCTGTACCAGGAAAATAGTGTGAAACCGCACTCTACCAACTTGTTGGGAAGATGGAGAAAGCACTGCACTTTCAGGAGATAGTCCTCTGCATCTTCTTGGACATCGAAGGGGCTTTTAGCAACAAGACCTTCGAATCTATGGTTAAGGCAGCAGAGGTGCATGGCTTGGAGACCACCATTTGCAGGTGGATTAAAGCCGTGATTAGTGGTAGAAAGGTAAAAGCCATCATGATGCAAGAAAAAAAGTGGTAATCAACACCACCAGAAGCTGTCCACAAGGAAGGGTCCTGTCCTCTCTACTGTGGAACCTTGTGGTTAATGAACTCATTGTAGAATTACACTCTAAACAGTACTTTTTTCAGGGATACAAAGACGATCTTGTCATAGTAATGCTTGGCAAATTTTCAAGTACAATCAGAGCTATGGCACAAGGAGCTTTGAACATTCTGCAAAACTGGTGCAGGAAACAGGATCTAAGGGTCAGCCCTAAGAAGATTGTTGTAGTATCATTTACGAGGAAGCACATCCAACACACGTATTGGAGTCTCAAGCTTCTCAATGAAACTCTATAAGTGAAGGGGATAGTGAAATATCTAGGGGTAACCCTGGGTGAGAAACTGTCGTGGACCCCTCACATAAGGAGCACCTGTTCCAAGGCGAAAGGTAATGAGTACCACCAGGAGAGCTTGTGGTAAAAACTGGAGCTCAGTCCCAAAGAGAATGTACCGGATATGCACAACAGTAGTAAGGCCTATGATCATTTTTGGGGCTACAATGTGGTGGGGAAAGATAGAACAGCAGGTAGCTGCTAAGGAGCTTGCTAAGGTGCAGAGATTGGCCTGCTTAGCCCATACTGGCGGAACTAGCAGCACACCCACTGCTGGGATGGGAACTTGCTGGACATGACCCCACTGTACCCGTGAGTAAGGATGGAGGCAGCAGCTGGAGTACAAAGGTTAAAGACTGGCAAAAACTGGAACTCCCTGAGGTCTCCAGGATCTCACAGTAAAATACTGAGTGAGGTAAACATTGGTATAGTTGCGGAAATGCCGGCCGACTATATAATAACTCCCAGCTGCTTCAACAAGCCTTTGAATGTAGTAATTGGAAGTAGAGAGCTCTGGGAGAACAAATTTCGACACCGTACTGGGGACGTAGTCTGGTTCACTGACGGTTCGAAAACAGATCAAGGTATTGGGGCAGGGTTATACGGAGTGCAGCCAAGGATGGAGAGTGCAATATCTCTAGGAGAGCTGGCCACTGTGTTTCAAGTACTGTGGAGGAGAATTTGCGGGGGTGCTACAGAGGTCGTAGCATTTTAATTTATTCAGACAGCCAAGCGACCCTGAAAGCACTGGCAGCCTCTGCATCAAGATCAAAGATCGCGGCAGAATGCCACAAAGTCCTTGTGGAGCTAGGGGAAAGCAACAGGGTAAACCTATTGTGGGTCCCTGGGCACTCAGGGATCAGTGGTAATGAACAAGCCGATGTGTTGGCCAGGATAGGGGCGATGACGCCATTTATTGGACCGGAACCTATCCTGACAATCACCAAGACTATGATCAAAATAAAACTACGAGACTGGACAAGGAGAAAGCATGTAGAGTATTGGGCTAAGATCCAAAAGCGAAAACATTGCAAGGTATTTATGTCGAAGCCACGTTCTAAAAGAAGTCTCTCAATCCTGGGCTTGAACAGAAGAGAAATGAAACTCATGGTTGGACTATTGACAAGATGGGAATTTCCAAAAACACCTACATACAATGGGGATAATAGAAGAAGATCCCAAATGTAGAATGTGTGGTGAGAGCGATGAAACCGCATCACATTTGATCTTCGAATGCGAGGCATTGGAGATTAAAGGACACAGAATATTAGGATCAAGGAGACCTTAAGAAATTGTGTCTAGCAAAGCACTGGTAAAGGGTCCCCTTGCACTGTTCAGGGGCATTCGATGGCTTTACTAGAGACGCGGGGAACGATACCGCACTATAAACTTTGTTTCAGTGCAGGCAGCAACGGGCTTGGCCAATATTGTTTTTGCTCCCTGCTAAAATCAAATCAAATCAAATCACCTCTATATGGACGTCTCACAAGACACCCATGCGCGCGTACCGAAGATTTACAAAAACACGACATTCTTGGAATTATTTATTATAATTATTGCTCTAATAAAATGTCAAATTATTATATAAAAGAGCTCTCTCGTCGGTGAGTAATTATCGTCAGTAATTTACAAATTAAATGTGAAACACGCTTGTTTCATAACTTGTACGCAGTTTCAAGCGGGGCACAGAAAATGTATCGCAAACACGTCACCATTATCATTAAATGTCACTTGATAATGCAATAACGATTTAAACCTTCAAGGGAGAATATGATAATCAAGACAGAAGACAAACATCACATGCTTAAGTGCAAGTATAATACATAACGTAATGGCTCCTGGAGTCGAAAGTTGTAGCTTCGCATCCCATCACATGTAAATACTTTTTTCATGTTAGAGTTGTTATCACGTTCTAGGATTTTTTTGCGAGTGTAGTACAATTATGATCTGCAATATTGGATGTTATTTGCATTCCGTCTGATTTGAGAACGGAGGACGAAATAAATATTTAGCGATTTCCGAGTGTGTGGTTAGGCAGGAACGTAAGAGGAAATCTTAAATAGCTGCGAGTAAAACGACCAGCAATAACATTCACATTCTTTCCTGTCTCAAATATTTTGATGTTCATTTATGATTATGTGGCGATTTCCAAGCGTGTGGTTAGGCGGGAATCTAAGAGTACAACTTTAAATGCTGCGACGGAATCGAGCTGCAATAAAATTGATATTCTGTCGTTACACAAATATTCGGCTCTTTGTTTTCGAATATGTGGCGACTTCCGAGTGTGTGGTTACAGAGGAACCTGAGGGGACAGCTTAAATTGCTACGAGTGATTCGAGGAGGAATAACAGTCATATTTTTCTTGTCACAAAGTCGATAGCCGATCACGCAGTCGTCGCTGTTGCGCGTGATGTCAAAATGACATCTCGGCTGTGGGAAGTAGTGTGAAACGAGCATTACGCAAATAAACCTTATTGCCATGCAGCCAAATAATAAACAACGCAATAACAGACGAAATAAATATGATGAGAGTCCTGTAATAGAAGCAGCTAGCCATTAGTTGTGCTCTGCAGCAGTTGCCTTGCGAGGTATGAAAACTACGAAACAAAAAGATCGTGACATGAAAATGTTTCGATGTTTTGTAAGTGAAGTGACGGTGCAGTCACTAACCTATTGCCGGGTGACAGAAAACGTATTTTTCGGCCATAAAAATGTGTAACAGCATGTAATAGTTAATAAGTGTAAAAAGTATGAAATAAACTCGTTTCTAATCTATAGGTATCAGATTTAAAAACGAAACTTATTATTCCGCATCAAATGCACCAAAAATGCCTTACTTTTAAAGACGAAACTTGTGTGGAACATACACTACTGGCCATTAAAATTGCTATACCAAGAAGAAATGCAGATGATAAACGGGTATTCATTGGACAAATATATTATACTAGAACTGACATGTGATTACATTTTCACGCAATTTGGGTGCATAGATCTGGGAAATCAGTACCCAGAACAACCACCTCTGGCCGTAATAACGGCGTTGATACGCCTGGGCATTGAGTCGAACAGAGCTTGGATGGCGTGTACAGGTACAGCTGCCCATGCAGCTTCAACACGATACCACAGTTCATCAAGAGTAGTGATTGGCGTATTGTGACGAGCCAGTTGCTCGGCCACCATTGACCAGACGTTTTCAATTGGTGAGATATCTGGAGAATGTGCTGGCCAGGGCAGCAGTCGAAAATTTTATGTATCCAGAAAGGCCCAACGGGACCTGCAACATGCGGTCGTGCATTATCCTGCTGAAATGTAGGGTTTCGCAGGGATCGAATGAAGGGTAGAGCCACGGGTCGTAACACATCTGAAATGTAACGTCCACTGTTCAAATTGCCGTCAATGCAAACAAGAGGTGACCGAGACGTGTAACCAATGGCACCCCATACCATCATGACGGACGATACGCCACTATGGCGATGACGAATACACGCTTGCAATGTGCGTCTACCACGATGTCGTCAAACACGGATGCGACCATCATGATGCTGTAAACAGAACCTGGATTCATCCGTAAAAATGACGTTTTGCCATTCGTGCACCCAGGTTCGTCGTTGAGTACACCATCGCAGGTGCTCCTGTCTGTGATGCAGCGTCAAGGGTAACCGCATCCATGGTCTCCGAGCTGATAGTCCATGCTGCTGCAAACGTCGTCGAACTTTTCGTGCAGATGTTTGTTGTTTTGCAAACGTCCCCATCTGTTGACTCAGGATCGAGACGTGGCTGCACGATCCGTTACAGCCATATGGATAAGATGCCTGTCATCTCGACTACTAGTGATACGAGGCCATTGGGATCCAGCACGGCGTTCCCTATTACCCTCCTGAACCCACCGATTCCATATTCTGCTAACAGTCTTTGGATCTCGATCAACGCGAGCAGCAATGTCGCGATACGATAACCCTCAATCGCGATAGGCTACAGTCCGACCTTTGTCAAAGTCAGAAACGTGATGATACGCGTTTCTCCTCCTTACACGAGGCATCACAACAACGTTTCACCAGGCAACGCCAGTCAGCTGCTGCTTGTGTATGAGAAATCGGTTAGAAACTTTCCTCACGTCAGCACGTTGTAGGTGTCGCCACCGGCGGGAACCTTGTGTGAATGCTCTGAAGAGCTAATCATTTGCATATCACAGCATCTTCTTCCTGTCGGTTAAATTTCGCGTCTGTAGCACGTCATCTTCGTGGTGTAGCAATTTTAATGGCCTGTAGTGTAAATACGTATGCGAGGGGCGTTCAGTAAGTAATGAAACACATTTTTTCGGTCAATTTCAATTGGAAAAAAAATGTTGAATTTGATGTGGGACATCATGGAATATTCTCGATTCAGCCCCTATAGTTTCACAAATTTCCGATAGGTGAAGGCGCCACCTTAGTGTAGACTCGGTGGAGTGGCGGGTTACAGAAGTGGTGGAGCTGGTCAAGGGTTTCCAGGGAAACATAGCTGCAAGATACAATAACTTCTAATTCGTCTTGAGTTACACCGTTGGATTGCTGCAGCGCCCTAGCATACGCTGTCTGCAGGCACACGTCCGCCTTCTGCTTCGCTGACATTTTTATATTCCACTCAGAGGCGCGTGCCTGAGTTTGCACTATGCGCCCTGTGTGAGCAGTGCCAGCAAAACTTGCGTCCACTGAATTCTCATATACTGCACTACTACCGGCTTAGAAGCTCGCCCTGGTATGGAAAGATGGTGGCGGTACCGCGCCTGCTCCAAACCACTGCCCTCCAAGGCAGAAGTTTGATTTTCCCGTGGATACTGGGAGACCGCTCATCCACGAGCTGGTCTGGTCAGCTGGTTGCACAGAGCAGCATCGGCTTCTGATTACCCCATAGAGTGATGTCGCAGAGGGTGATGCCAGACTGTGCACCACTGTGCTAGAATCAGAGGGTATGTGTAGTGGTTAATAGTACACTTGTTGTGCCGATACATCGCTTCGAGGCACGTTCGAATCGAGACCCTCGTGACTCCATGGTACGTAAATACTTTGCAGGCGGTGTCGTTGAGGCACAGCATTTCTGCAATATCAACACGATTGCGCGGCTTGGCAGAGCTGCCTTACACTGTACAGAGAGACTCGCTTGTTAAATTGCAATTCAGCGCCTCTGTGTCTGCCTGCCTGCCTCACACACAGCTCCAATGGAGCAGCTTTTAATTCAATAACGTCCAAAATTTAGCGATGGCGTAAAGTATATAAGGAAAGACTGTACTGGACGTCTCTCATTTAGAAGTCGCTCTCGAAAGTTCGTTGTTTGTGAGATGAGAAACGTCTACCAGCATTTGTCGGAGTGCAGCACTTGACGGATTGTGGCCTATCAAGACTGCAGTTTGTCAATGTTACTGCTCGAGTTTCTCGAGATCTCACGACTATCATGCGATGGATTCAGGAAGGCCATCCATGCAGCATCTCAACGACCTCACGCTACTAGCACCCGAGAAGAAAGACATATTGCTTACAACTAAGTGTCGTATATCGAGTCAAAAATGGGCTAGTTTACAGCAAGGCGGTTTAGCTTTGCGCAGTGCCAGAGAGAGGGTTACCGACAAAGGTATCCCCAACGACAACATAATGGAGGCGTGCATGTGTGGATGCTCCAAGGACAATGAACGTTACTAGTCTACATTTCTCATCATCATGCGGGCCCAGCAACTGATGTGATAGTATTGAGTACACTATCGCCTCTGATTCGCATGACCGGTGACTTCCACAGCAGCTGTTAAATTTCTGACTTGTCGAACCCGGTGGCTGTGCCCTTTCTTCACCGTCTTCGTGACGTTATCTTCCTACGAGATAATACAGTTCCGTACGTTTCCCAACTTGTCCTCATAGCCACCGCAGAAGGTGTTCAGCTGTTGCCCGTGTTAGCAGGTTCTCTAGGTCTCTCGCCCACTGAAATAGTTACTCATTGGGTGGAGAAAGACTGACATGCTGACTCAGAACAGCCTTTACGATTCCTTGACATAGAGTTGAAGCAACATGAAGTAACGGATCCGTATCCGTCATCCAAGGCGAGCCCCATATGTCACGCACAGGGAAGTTCGAGCAGCACCCTGGTCAGCGTCGTTCTGCTGCCGGAGGTGGCAGTTCAGCACAAGTGCTAAATTCTGCACCCTGTGCACATTCAAATCACCTACAAATTTTATCATATATTCTTCCTACTGTACTGAATACGCACAATAAGTAAAATTTTCTAATTTCCTAGCCTACCTGATGTTGCACTTTTTCAGGTCGTCAGTGTACTTAAAGAACTTCAACCAGGTACAATGCTTGTCCAATTATGTATTCACAATAATACACAGATGAACACTACAAAAGAAAATTAAATAACGTTTGGGCTATAAAATTATTGAGTCGCAAATTGCAAGGGAAGCATCCGACTTGTTAACTGTGGATTTTGACGAATCTTAGCCATTTTGTAGAGGGACCTGTCCTGTGTACGTGGCTAGCAGCTTTTCATTCGATGGCTCCTAGTTTTCGAGAAAATCGATGTTGAAGTTTTATGCGTACCTCCTATTGTATTCTATGGAACCGGGGACCTAGAAACGACGGAGAGACTTCGTCCCCGCCGTAGCAAAAAGTGGTACACAACCCCACAGTAGGCTACAGCAGTCCACTTACTCCACCGCCGCCCCATACCGAACTCAGGGTTATTGGGCTGTTCGGCCCACAGTGGACACCTCCGGGAACGTCTCACACCAGTCGAGTGTAACCCCTACGTTTGCGTGGTACAGTAATTATGGTGTACGCGTACGTGGAGAAAGTGTTTGCACAGCAATCGCCGACATAATGTAACTGAAGCGAAATAAGGGAACCAACCTGCACTTGCCTAGGCAGATGGTAAACCGCCTTAAAAACCATCTACAGACTGGCCGGCCCACCAGACCTCGACACTAATGCGCAACGTTAGATTCAATGATAAATTTGGGGTTGCGACTGAAGCACGTATTTTGTTTTATTTATTTTTTCTTGTGTTGAAGAATTTACTACTTTTATTAACTTTGTGAATTTTTTTAAATAATCATAAAGTTAATAGAAGATCTAGACTTCTAGTAACAAAAGCCATGGGGTATCGGCTAACATCGTGTTGGATATCTTATTTTACCAGACGTAGTGCAGCAACTCAGCGTCGCATGGACTCAACAAGTAGTTATAAGTCCCCAGCAGAAATATTGAGCTATGCTGCCTCTACAGCCGTTCATAATTGCGAACACAGTTATGTCCCATAAATGTTCGATGGGATTCATATCGGGAGATATGGGTGTCAAAATCATTCGCTCGAATTCTTTACAAAGCTCTTCAAACCAATCGCGAACAATTGTGGCTAGACGACATGGCGCATTGTCATCCATAAAAATTCCATTATTCCTTGTTAACATGAAATCCATGACTGGCCGCAAACGATCTCCAAGTAGTCTAAAACATAATGATCGATTCAGTTGGACCGTAGAACCCAACCCATTCCATGTAAACACAGCCCACACACATACAGCACCTACTATGCGTGTTTACATATCTCTGTATTTGAATACGCCTGCCTATACAAGTTTCTTTGGCGCTTTAGTGTTTGTAAACAGGCAGAAAACGTCGCTGCGGTCGTCAACGCCTATATAAGACAACAAGTGTCTGGCGCAGTTGTTAGATCGGTTACTGCTGCTTCAATGACAGGTTATCAAGATTTAAGTGAGTTTGAACGTGGTGCTATAGTCGGCGCACGAGCGAAGGGACACAGGATCTCCGAGGCAGCGATTTTATTGGCAGGACACAGAAAATGTAACAGATCTACTAAGGAGACTGCCCACACTACGCCTGTCCGTCCTCTTTTAGAATACTGCTGCGCAATGTGGGATCCTTACCAGAAAAAGTTCAAATAAGGGTAGCACGTTTTGTATTATCACGAAATATGGGAGAGAGTGTCACAGAAATAATACAGGATTTTGGCTGGACATCATTAAAAGAAAGGCGTTGTTCGTTGCGACGGAATCTTCTCACGAAATTCCAATCACCAACTTTCTCCTCCGAATGCGAAAATATTTTTTTGACACCGTCCTACGTAGGGAGAAACGATCACCATGATAAAATAAGGGAAATTAGACCTCGTGCAGAAATATACAGATGTTCGTTCTTTCCGCGCGCTATACGAGATTGAAATAACAGAGACTTGTGAAGGTGGTTCGATGAACCTTCTGCCAGGCACTTAAATGTGATTTGCAGAGTATCCATGTAGATGTAGATGAAGTGGGGATTTTCCCGTACGACCATTCACGAGTGTACAGTGAATGTTAGGAATCCGGTAAAACACCAAATCTCCGACATCACTGCGGCTGGGAAGAGATCCTAGAAGAACGAGACCAACGACGACTGAAAAGAATCGTTCAGAGTGACAGAATGCAACCCTTCCGCAAACTGCTGCAGATTTCAATGCTGGGCCATCAATAAATGTCAGCGTGCGAGCCATTCAACGATTCAAAACATCGATATGGGCTTTCGGAGCCGAAGGCTCACTTGTGTACACTTAATGACTGCACGACACAAAACTTTACGCCTTGCATGGGCTCGTCATCACCGACACTGGACTGTTGATGACTGGGAACATGTTGCCTAGTCGGACCGAGTAGCGTTTCAATTGTATCGAGCGAATGGTCTTGTACGGGTATGAAGACAACCTCATGAATCCATGGATTCTGCATGTCAGCAGGGGGCTGTTCAAGCTAATGGAGGCTCTGTAATGGTGCGGGGCGTGTGCAGTTGGAGTGCTATTGGACTCCTGACACATCTAGATACGACTCTGACAGGTGGCTGAGTTTAAACACTTCCGCTGGCCACCAAACTCCCCAGACATGAACATTACTGAGCGTATCTGGGATGCCTTGCAACATCCTTACGGATGTATGGACAGCCCTGCAGGATTCCTGAGGTCAATTCCCTCCAGCACAACTTCACATTATTCGAGTCCATGCCACGTCGTGTTGCGGCACTTCTGCTTGCTCGCGGGGGCCCTACAATATATTTATTACGCAGGTGTACGAGTTTCTGCTCAGCGCATATATACTAGGGGTTAGTTCAAATGGTTCAAATGGCTCTGAACACTATGGGACTTAACAGCTGAGGGCATCAGTCCCCTAGAACTTAGAACTACTTAAACCTAACTAACCTAAGGACATCCACACATCCATGCCCGAGGCAGGATTCGAACCTTCGACCGTAGCGGTCGCGCGGTTCCAGACTGAAGCGCCTAGGGGTTAGTGACATGAAATGGAAAGAAAACAAGGATTTCTGGTCAGATGAGTTTAGTATAAGAACATAAGCAGCAGAAAATAATATAACGGGAGTAGGTTTAGCTGTGAACAGGGAGGTAGGGCAGAGAGTGTGTTACTGCGAACAGTTCAGTGATAGGGTTGTTCCCATCAGAGTCGACAGCAAACCAGCACATACAATGACAGTTCAGATATACATGCCGACGTAGGAACCGGGTGAAAATGAAGAGCTAGAGTATGAGGATATTGAAAGGGTTATACAAAACGTAAAGCGAGATGGGAACCTAATAGCCTGGAATGCAGCTGTAGGCGAATGAATAGAAGAAAAGGTTACAAGAGAATACGGGCTTGGAACAGTTCTGTGAATAATTTCAACTAGTAATAGCGAATACTCTGTTCAAGAGTGACATGAGGAGGAGGTACACTTGGAAAAGGCCTGCCGATACTGGAAGATTTCAGTTAAATTACATCATGGTCAGACAGAGATTCCTAAATCAAAGAGCCTACTGGTTGTAAGGCATACCCAGGAGCAGATATAGACTCATATCACAATTTAGTTGTGGCAAAGAGTAAGCTGAAGAGAATTTTTCCGGGTTGTATGGCCGTGGTCCATAGAACTCTTCAATCCCTAACGTTTCGTCCAAGGCTACGTTGGACATCTTCGGAGGTGCTTCTGGTTGTGCTGAGTCTTGCCGAAAAAGGCCTCTATGAGTGGGAAGATTTGTCTAATGTGATATAAGAAGAAACAGGAGTCGATTAAGAAGATATAGGAGATCCAGTATTACAATCAGAATTTAAGAGAGCTTTGGAGGACTTAAGATCAAATAAGGCGGAAGGGATAGATAACATTCCATCAGAATTTCTAAAATCATTTGGGGGAAGTGGCAACAAACTATTATTCACTTTGGTATGTAGACTGTTTGAGTTTGGCTACATACCATCCAACTTTCGGAAAAATATCATCACAGAATTCAGAAGTCAGCAAGAGGTGACAAGTGTGAGAATTATCGTACATTCAGCTTAAAAACTCAAGCATCCAGGTTGCTGACAAGAATAATATACAGAAGAATGGAAAATAAAGTTGAGGATGTGTTAGATGATGATTAGTTTGGCTTTAGGAAAGGTAAATGTGCCAGAGAGGCAGTTCTGACGTTGCGGTTGGTAATGGAGGTACGACTAAAGATAAATCAAGACACTAAGAAAAATAGGGGTAAGCTATAGGAAATGACGAGTGATATACAATATGTATAAGAGCCAAGAGGGAATAATAAGAATAGACGACCAAGAACGAAGTGCTCGGATAAAAAAGGGTGTAAGACATTTATGTATTATTTCACCCTTACTGTTCAATCTGTACATCGAAGAAGCAATGATGGACATAAAAGATAAGGTTAAGGAGTGGAATTAGCATTCAAGGTGAAAGGGTATCAATGATACCATTTGCTGATGACACTGCTATCCTGAGTGAAAGTGAAGAAGAACTACATGATGAGCTGAATGGAATGATATGCCTAAAGAGTACAGAATATGGACTGCGGATAAATCGAAGAAAGACGGAAGTAATGAGACGTAGCAGAAATGAGAACAGCGACAACCTCAACATCAGGACTGACGGTAACAAAGTAGGTGAAATTAAGGTTTTGTGCTACCTAGGTAGTAAGATAAGCAATGACGGGCGGAGCAAGGAGTACATCAAAAGCAGACTAGCTATGGCAAAAAAAAAAGCTTTACTGGCCAAGAGAAGTCTACAAATATCAAATATCGGCCTTAATTTGAGGAAGAAAATTCTGTGAATGTACGTCAAAGCGGAACAGAAGAGAATCGAAGTATTTGATATGTGGTGCTACAGACGAATGTTGAAAAACAGATGAACTAGTAAGGTAAGGAATGAGGAGGTTCTCCATAGAATCGGAGAGGAAAGGAACATGTAGAAAACACTGATAAGGAGAAGGGACAGGATGATAGGACATGAGGGAATGACTTGCATGGTACTGGCTCTAGGCACTATGGGACTTAACACCTGAGGTCATCATTCCCCTTGACGTACAACTACTTAAACCTAACTAAACTAAGGACATCACACACATCCATGCCCGAGGCAGGATTCGAACCTGCGATCGTAGCAGCAGCGCGCTTCCGGACTGAAGCGCCTAGAACCACCCGGTCACAGAGGCCGGCTCCGTGGTACTAGAGGGAGCTGTAGAGAGCAAAAACTGTAAAGGAAGACAGAGGTTGGAATAGATCTAGCAAATAATTGAGGACATAGGTTGCAAGCGCTACTCTGAGCTGAAGAGATTGGCACGGGAGAGGAATTCGTAGCGGGCCGCATAAAACCAGTCAGAATACTGATGACTCAGAAAATAATAATTATTATAATAAAGTAATAATGACCTTGGTAGAAACAATGTTTCATGAGGTGGTGAACGGTCCTTGTCATGGGTCACGATGTATAATGCAAGGCTGGACTGCTATGGCCTGTGCAACTGAAAAAGTGTTTTCCTGTACAGGTGTAGCACCGTTGCGGTGCATCAGGTCTGTGTTAACGCACTGCTCGCGCTCAGCCGACCTTGACGGTAACGGAAAGGCTGGTGAAAGCTGTTCTTTCCCAACAAGCACTGACAACTGCTTCAACTGTCGGTCGCTCGCAACAGCGAGAGTAATTTTTGTCACAGCCTTCATTTGCAGACTATTTATTGTAGGCTAAACGTACGTCACTCATCATTGTATACTGCCGCCAGCGAAAACTAAGGTGTATATCACGCTACCATAAGTAGGTCGTCAATAGTGATGATTACGTAGAAGAACGTAAAACAAAAACAAGTACTTGTTCACACAACTAACACCTACATTATTGCTCGCGCTTTTGCGTCTGCTTTTTTGTTTTGTCCACGTTGTTTGTGGAAGGCAGAAAGATTAGGGTTTCATGCACCATCAACGACAATGTTATCAGAGACGGAGCACTAGGCCGGAGAGGACAAGAGACTGTTCCAGGCAGCATTTACGTTACTCAGCGTCGTGTACAGCCATCAGCAACAACTAACGTGTATACCTCGTACCTTTGTCATCTCGTACTGGAACATCTGTCGTTGCAAAGTTAGACCCAAAATATTTCAAAAACTTCAAAAATAATTTCGTTTGATATGCATCTACATAACTGCCTGACCAAAAAGCTGAAGCCCTTTGTATCACTTTGTACATATACACACCATCGGCGGCTACGTGTCTGATTAGAATTGCAATTCTGTGCAACAAGTAGAACCGCCATCAGAATCCATTCATGTTGTTCATGTTTAGTGATGTTACCATCACTACACCGATACACATGGGGAGTGAACAACGTCAGACACTGAGGGATCACTGTGAAGGACACGAAGATACCACGTACTCGCGATGAGACAGAGTCAGCTGCATCTGACAGAGTTTCAAATGGGCCTAATTGTGGGGTTTCATTTGGTCCGCTGGATCTTGAATTACATTGGAACGTGAGAGGAGGCGTACTCGTCCTGAGGTCGTGAACCATGTATGGTCACCACAACGGAGGATCGCCGTATCGTGCTCCAAACCTCAACTGCGCCTGCCGTCCGAGAGCAAGTAATGAACTCCATGCAACAATCTGTGTCATCTGACACCATTGATAGAAGACTATCAGCTACCGTGCTAGGCAATTACCGACCTATGCGTGGGCTGTCGTTAATACAACAACACAAAGGGCTGTGTCTGGAGTGATGTCTTGACCAGGAACACTATACTGGATGACAATCATCGACAAGCATAGCGGAGAATACAAGCTACTTCTTCCAAAGTTTTCGAGAGGTACAGCATGGATGATACAACGTCTTTATAACACCTTACCCAAGTGGATCAGTACATGCATCCAGATCACAGGGGGAGCAGTGTCAGACTGATAAGTGGGTTCATGCTCCAATTTCCTTGTGAGTCACTCGCTTTTGTAATCACTGAAATAACACCACATACCACCACGGCACACGTGGCGTCACGAGATGGGGAGCCATCGGGTATGGCTTCAGGTCAAGGCTGGTAGCGTTGGTGGAACCTGCTACCATAACGGACATCTGGGACCTCATGTCTTACTTGGTGCTATTTTTCAACAGGATAATGCTCGTCCACAGATGCCACGTGTCTCTATGAACCGTATGCGTCATATTGAGGCACCCCCGTCGCCAGGGAAGATCTCGAGATGTGTCCAGAGCATGTGTGGGACCAGTTCGTAAATCAACTCCGTTGACGAATGAGGCTCCAAGATATCAAAGACTAGCTTCAACATTTGTGAGCCAGTTGCCTCAGGAGAGTATACAACGATTTTACGACATTCTTCCCAAACGAACCGGGGGAGGCATCCAGCTCAGACGTGGCACAACGTCATACTGATAAGTTCTTTGTAAATTTGACTTCATTTTGTAATCACTGAAAAACCACCTCATACTCTCTCAATGCGTCAAGTATCATTTCACTTCATCCTCCCCTCTGGGTGCAATGACCTTCTGTCATTGTCCGTTTGCGTGTCGAGCAAGTGAAAACAGGCTGTCTGTATGCCTGAGAATGCGTCTTATTTTATTATCTTATTGTTACACTTGCGTACGCGATATGGAATGGAGGCAGATGATTTGCTGAGCTGTCTTCCTCGAGTACCGGTTCTATAAATTTATCCATCACTTTCACCACAGCGTCACCTTTCTTCCAGAGATTGTTGTCTGTGTTCTACGAACATCTCTGGTAACACTTCCGTAAGTTCTGTACTAACGTGGCCCGACCTTAAAAGCGTACCTCTGAACTGGCCGATGTCTGCTCACATTCCTAATTGATAAGGAATCCAACAGCTGGTGCATAAACCTGGAGTTAGTCACACAAGCGTCTTGTCACCTGTGAACTTTCCTTTCTTCTAATAAGGGAAATTGCGTGACCTCGGACGCTCAGAATCGCACCACCATGTGCTTAGAATATAAATCACTAGCCCCAAAAACAGTTGCATGAACCATTCGCATCCAAAACTGCGCGTCTTATCACGAGAGACATTTCAATGGTCACATGTTACATATTCAAGGATCTTTGGTAACGCGAAGAAAAAAAATATCGATATAATAGAGCCGAAAACACACATATTCCGTGTCTTGACTAAATGCTATATTTCCCTCTGAACAACAACCATCATTTCTGCAGACTTGATAGTGTTGCACAGCTATTCAGTCCTCAAAGCGCCGCTGTTGGCCTTCAATAAAGTGCTCAAAGCAAAGTGAAGCATAAAAATTTGCTCTATCTGACTGAAGCCCTTTTCTCACATTCAACGTCGCTTCTACTGGCTACGAAGCTGAGATACCAATATCAGCTTTTGAAAGTGTAATTAGTATGGTGTCATCTGGTATCGGACTGCTTGAATGCACAAGTGATGTTAAACGATGAAAAAGTGGCTTTAGTCAGATGTACGCTGTCCCAGTCTGCTTTGAGCCCTTGATTGAAATCCCACACTTGCACTTTCAAGGTGGCTTAGCTGTGCAAAATTATCTCTTCAGTGGAAAGAGTTTGTTGTTCATAGAGAAAAATTATTTTAAGAAGAGGGAAATAAGTAGGTAACGACACTGAAATATGGGGGTTTTTGGCGATGTTGTATCAGTATTTTGTTTCTTCACGTTGCCAAAAGTTGAATAGGTGACCACTAAAAGGTCTCTCGTGGTGAAGCGCGCAGTTTTCCATCCGAATAGTTCATACCACTGTTTGGGGGGTGAGCGATTTATAGTCTACACGTATTTTCGTACGGCTCTGAGCGCCCACGGTGCAGCTCTTCCCTAGTAACGTGAGAATTAAAAAAAAAAGCTACTCTCACGGTACTGTAACGGTTTATTTTGCATGAAAGTGTTCAAATAGCTGGCTTATCAAAGAATCTTTCCATGTCTGCGTATTGAATTGCGTTTGCTGTGTATAAACTTCGGTAAATGTTTGTTTAATTTGTCATTGTTTAACTCGTAACAACTATTATGTTTAAAGTCTCTGTCTTCTACAAAAACCATGTAAAAGTTTTTGAGATTCACATATTTTATAGATCTCTATAGTGCCTCTAAGCATGTTAAACATTTCTTCTTAATTTTTAATTAGGGCCGAAACTACGTTTTTCTTGAAATATACGGTATTTTTACAACCGAAAAAGGTTCGTACTTGACAACAGAGAGGAAGCGAAACACAACGGGTGCCGGCAGTGCTAGGCTCCCACCAGAGTATTTCTGGCGGAACAGTCTAGGCCTTTAGCTGTCAACTGCTAAAACTAGCTTCAATCGAGCTGTAGGGACGAAGTAAACGGCGGTAACGTCAGGAATACTGCTGTCATACATGAGTGGCTAGAGTGAGCTTCAAATGATTCAAATGGCTGTAAGAACTATGGGACTTAACGTCTGAGGTCATGTGCCCTAGACTTAGAACTACTTAAGCCTAACTAAGCTAAGGACATTAGACACATCCATGCCCGACGCAGGATTCGAACCTACGACAGTAGCAGCAGCGCCGTTCCGGACTGAAGCACCTAGAACCGCTCGGTCACAGCGGCCGGCGCAGTGAGTTTCTGCACAATAATTGCCTCGATTACCCACAAGAGTATTTGCGGAGAGCAAACTGACCATTTCAGCAAATACAAAAAAAAAATATGGGGAACTTTTGAAAAGCTACGAAGGCGTATGTAGCAGCTCTTTCTATGCATACTCCAAGTTTCATCTAGCAATGTTACTTGGTCGTGATTCATTAGACGAAAATCACTTTCGTCCTTTAGTTTTGCACACCAATGTGTTAAATAAAAAGCCCGCATCTCGTGGTCGTGCGGCAGCGTTCTCGCTTCCCGCGCCCGGTTTCCCGGGTTCGATTCCCGGCGGGGTCAGGGATTTTCTCTGCCTCGTGATGGCTGGGTGTTGTGTGTTGTCCTTAGGTTAGTTAGGTTTAAGTAGTTCTAAGTTCTAGGGGACTGATGACCATAGATGTTAAGTCCCATAGTGCTCAGAGCCATTTTTGTTAAATAAAAACATTAACGCTTTCTCTAAAAAATAATTGTTTTGGATGTCATAACTCTCTGCCGCCCCTCTCACCCTCACACACAACTACCGACTCTCTATTGGAGCGGCTTCTGATGCGAAGGTTCAAAAATGGTTCAAATGGCTCTGAGCACTATGCGACTTAACATCTGAGGTCATCAGTCGCCTAGAAATTAGAACTAATTAAACCTAACTAACCTAAGGACACCACACACATCCATGCCAGAGGGAGGATTCGAACCTGCGACCGTAGCAGTCGCGCGGTTCCGAACTGCGCGCCTGGAACCGCTAGACCACAGCGGCCGGCTCTGATGCGAAGGATTCAGACCTTTATATACTGACTGATCCCTTCGTAGGCCAACGCAACTACTTTCAAGAATTCAGAAAGACACCTACAAATCTTTTCCTTAGCTTTTGGAAGGCGAAGAAATAACATTTGTCCAGAGTTGGACGATAAAGCTGATGCACAAATGTCTCGATTACAGAGTCTTAAAACAAATGTTTATGGATCATATGACTCTAAGCACTATGGGACTTAACATCCGTCATCAGTCCCCTAGACTTAGAACTACTTAAACCTAACTAACCTAAGCACATCGCACACATCCATGCCCGAAGCAGGATTCGAACCTGCGACCGCAGCACCAGCGCGGTTCCGGACTGTAGAGCCTAGAACCACTCGGCCACAGCGGCCGACCCAAATGTTTATGTTTTGCCCTCTTAGAGAGTAGGCACGGTTCGCCCTAGAACATAATTCTATGCAGTCCCACATTCTCGTATACATTTTCGATGTCTGTAAATTTGGTTAATCCTGACTACCTTCGCCGCCATTGATTACGACAAAGGCAGTAAAAGCACTATTCTGCCCTCATTCCTTGCTCTCTAAAGTTCTGTTACAAGACTACCGGCAATCATACGAAAACACACATATACAAGGTGATTATAATTAAACTTTCAAAACGCTGTAGAAATAACGCCATTGGTCAGATGACTTCAAATTGCAACGGAACATTATCGGAGAAAGGGGGAAACGTATGGCAGAAGAAAAGAAGAATGTGAAAATTGATCAATAGATGGCACGTAAATGAAAACACTTGTCATGCGCACGACCCATTGAAGTTGGTATAAACATGCCGGGTACCCGGTTTTATCTCCTTTCGCATCTGAGATGTTCGCCATGACTTTCTCAATGCAGAATCGCGCTCTGCTTGTTAAGCCGTATTACAAGAATGATTACTATGCACAAGTTACTCTACAGAAGTTCTGGACACTGAAGGGTTTGAAAATACACATGGGTCTGGAGAAAATGATTAGGAAACTCGAAAAGACGGGTTTTTTTGGTGTGCGACCTGATAGAGGGAGGAAACGAATTGATTCGATGTCTGTGGAAGCAGTGACCACAGCAATACTGGGGCAGACGAATGGTGGTGTACAAACGTGTAGTGCACGGAGAACTGCCCGAACATTGGATATACCTGTGAGCACGGTGCGTAAAATCCTACGAAACATCCTTCTTTGCTATCCATTCAAAATTACCCATGTGCACAAGTTGCTTCCTGTTGACCTGCCAGCAAGCGAGTCCTTTGCTTTGGAATTTCTTGCTCGCATGGAAGTGGACAATGAATGGTCGTGGAAGATTTTGTGTACAGACGAAGCCCACTTCCACCTGACAGGATATGTCAATACGCAGAACTGTCGAATATGCGCAACGGAAAATCCACACGCAAATCAACCAGTACCACTTCATCCTGAAAGGCTTTACGGCATCATTTACCCATAAGGCCATATTTTTTCGAAGAGACAGGTGCTTCCGGTTCTGTTACCTGTATCGTCAATGCTAAGCGCAACCACGTCATTCCAGCCCTCCAACAGCGTGGATGTGAGGATGGGATCATTTTTATGCAAAATGGCGCACCTCCACACATTGCAAATCCAGTTAAGCAGCTGCTGAAGCGCCATTACGGAAATGCTAGAATTATCATCCTCCGTTTCCCTCTAGTCTGGCCGTCTTGTGACTTCTGACTGTGGGGCTATATGATAAACGTTGTGTTCAGTGTTCCGATTGCAAACTTAGCTGCATTGAAGGCACGCATTGCGCAACACATTCTGAACGTGACCCCGGAAACACCTCGATGTGTTGTGGAAGATGCTGTTTCTCGATTTCAACTTGTTGTTTGGCCTCAGGACAACTAAACATCGATGTGAGTGATTGTTTTTATGCGGTTTATGGCCTTAGGACAAATAAAAACCGATTTTTCCCATCCGATGTGATATGATCTTGCCGTGGTGGATGGGCTTGCGTAACAGTATCAAACCTGTACACTCACGAACACTGAGTAAGGCAGTTTGTTTAACGTCAAACATACATCTTAGCCATTGTTGTATGATTCATTTGTCACTTGTAGTCGACCACTATTAAATTATGATGCTTACAGCGCCATCTGTTGGTACATTTTGTAACTACTTATTTTTCTTCTGTCTTACGTTTTCCCCTTCTCCGATAATATTCTGTTGCAATTTGATGTCATAATGACCAGTGGTGTTATTTCTACAGCGGTTTGAAAGTTTAACTTTAATTATAATCACCTAGTACATGACTACCTAATCATCTATAGGTGAAATTGCTGTACTACACTTCTTTACCATTTACAGCGATGAATACCGACAGTGACGTTATAAATAACCCTGTTGAGCATGGCGGCATTTAATGGGCTACCAGCGTGCTATGGCGTTAGGAAGAGAACATATCAAAAGAATGAGTGAAGCTTATCTTGACTGAAGCGCAAGTGGATTTACATATCGCGACAGGACAACCTGTCAACTGAGTCGTGAGTCGTCCTGCCAGCACACTGTTAACCGTATATACTATATGCACTGAAAAGCCAAAGAAACTGGTACACCTGCCAAATACCGCGTAGGGCACCCGCGACACGCGCAGAAGTGCCGCAACACGACGTGGCAGGGACTAAAATAATGTCTAAAGTAGTGCTGGAGGGAACTGAAACCATGAATTCTACAGGGCTGTCCATACATCCGTAAGAGTGCGCAGGGGTGGAGATCTCTTCTGAGCAGCACGTTGCAAGGCATCCCAAATATGTTCAATAATGTTCATGTCTGGGGAGTTTGGTGGATAGCGGAAATGTTTAAACTCAGAAGAGTGTTCCTGGAGCCACACTGTAGCAATTCTGGACGTTTGGGATGTCACATCGTCCTGCTGGAATTGTCCACGTCCATCGTAATGCACAATGGACATGAATGGATGCAGGTGATCAGACAGGATGTTTACCTACGTGTCACCTGTCAGCGTCGTATCTAGACGTATCAGGGGTCCTATGTCACTCCAACAGCACACGCCCCATAGCATTACAGAGTCTCCACCAGCTACAACAGTCCGCTGCTGACATGCAGAGTCCATGGATTCACTAGTGTTTCCATACCGGTACATGTCCATCGACTCGATACAATCTGAAACGAGACTCTTCCGACCAGGCAACATGTTTCCAGACATCGACAGACCAATGTCGGTGTTAACCGGCCCAGGCGAGGCGTAAAGCTTTGTGTCGTGCAGTCATCAAGGGTATTCGATCCAAAAGCTCATATCGATGATGTTTCGTTGAATAGTTCGCAAGCTGACACTTGTTGACGATCCAATATTGAAATCTGCAGCAGTTTGCAGAAGGGTTGCACTTCTGTCACGTTGAACGATTCTGACACAGCGATGTCGGAGATTTGTTTTATCAGATTCCTGATATTCAAGGTACACTCGTGAAATGGTCATACGGAAAAATCCCCACTACATCGCTACCTCGGAGATGCTGTGTCTCATTGCTCGTGTGGTGATATTAAACATGACTTTCAGATTTATTTAAATCTTGATAACCTGCCATTGTAGCAGCAGTAATGGACCTAGCAATGCTCCAGACAGTTGTTGCCTTCTATAGGCGTTGCCGACCGCAATGGCATATTCTGTCTGTCCACATGTCTCTGTATTTGAATATGCATGTCTATACCACTTTCTTTGGCGCTGCAGTGTATAATATATATGTGTAGCACAGCATGGAATTCAGCCTTTTACACAATGACACAAGCTCAGTACAATACGCTTTGGGGTGGTAGGACTGGACCAAGTGACACATCAGGCAATCACCATTGACAGTTCCACTGAGCATTTATTTGGCACATTTAAACAAGACAAATATTAAATAAAATCATCAACACATTTTTAAAATTACCACACATCTTTAAATTTACCATTTAGATGATAGCAAGTTACTTCAAAATTCAAACATTTATAAACCACAGCACTTATGGCCTATTACACTTTTAGTGAAATGAGTTAAAAATTATTTACTCAAAAACTATGATCAACCTAAAGAACAATTTACTAAAATTTAACGAGAAAATATAGTATTTCGTTACTGCAGTGATTGGTATTACTAAAGTAATTCAGAGTACAGAGTACAGAGATTTGTTCACATTTTCAATTTACCTTGTGTTAAAGACTCAAATGAATAAGTTGTGAAATTCTTCCTTAACTTCCGTGTGTGTTGACCAAGTTTTTGCGGTAGATGTCATTACATACGAATTCAAGAAGCTCGTCTTTTGATCTCAACACTCTGAGATCACCGAATCGAATAGTGACCTACGTCTGTCTAGCTACCGACAGTAGATAATGAAAGTCGATCAATATACGTCCAGTGTATGGCTAGTACCATGGTAAATCAACATACCCATCTTTTCTTCTCCTCCATAGATCTGGTAACCTATCAGAAGACAACATTAAGCAATGCCGTCTTCCTGACGAATTTATCAACAAAACAAAAAAGACACGTGAATGATATGCATAATGAGATACAAGGAGCTACAAGCATAATACAGAAACAATAGAAATGTTAAACAATCTTCTTAAAAGTATCATTGACTGGTTTTCTGCTAATAGTCCCACCCTCAATTTTAAAAAGACACAATATATTCAATTCTCCACGTCTAGGGGTACTACGCCAACAATAAGTGTAACACATGGTAGGGAAATAATAAATGAGGTGCAAACTTCAAAGTTTTTAGGAGCCCGTATTGATGAGAATTTAAACAAAAAAAAACACACTTGAGGACCCTAAAACCAGCCACATTTACAGTTAGAATCATTGCAAATCTTGGAGAGAGCCAAATCAGTAATTTGAAATATTTTGCAAAATTTCATTCAATTATATCGTATGGAATTATGTTCTGGGTTAGTTCGATTTAAGAAAGAAAGTCTGCATACCTCAAAAACGTGCTGTAGTAATGATATGTTGTGTTCACCCATGATCATCTTGTACACATCCCTTTAAGGAGTTGCACATCCCTTTAAGGAGTTGGGCATTATGTTTACTGCTTCACACTATATTTATTCCCTAGTGAATTTTTTTTGTGAATAGTTCACTGCAGTTCACAAGGAACAATTACATAATGTACATAATTACAATACCAGAAGGAAAAATTACATTCTTACTCCATATTAAGGTTCTCATTAGCACAAAAGGGGGTACACAATTCTGCAACTAAAATTTTATCACTTGCCCAGGCATTTAACGTCTGAGAGACAGAAAAGTAAGATTTGAAAACAAACCAAAAACTTTTCTCCTTGACAACTCCTTTTACTCTGTACAATAATTTCTATTATTGTAATGTGTTAAATGTGGTGGGTAGGAATTACTAAAAAGATACTTATAAATGTTCAGCATTTACCCATATTTTACAAATTAATTTGCGTTGTGAGTGTGAAATGACACATTCCTCGTCATTACGTTTCATAGTGCAAAATGATCCATGAAACATGAAATTAACATCAACCTAGAAAATGTAGAGGAAGTGAAGCCTGGAAGAGAAGGACATTGTGCAGAAAATATCGAGCAGGTAAAGGACTGGAACGCAAGCGGCTACAGAACCAGAAAAGAAATACCAGCTTGCTTTAAGATATAGTTGGCTTGATGACTTGGTTAATTTCATAACATTAAACAATATCTTGTTCTCAGAACTATTGTAGGCCACACAAAGTATAATTTTTTAAGTGCTGATGTGTGTGTGTGTGTGTGGTAGTGAGTCGTGATCGACAGCAACATCCGTGCACTGCACATCGTGCAAGTCATCGACTTTACTTTGAATATTCGCACATAAATACCTTTGAGCTGTTTTGCCTGGAACACCTTGTGTCTGAATTAAATTAAAAGCAATTCCCCTTCCCTAGTTCTGACCAAGGTTTTTGTGGGGTCCTGCCCACTCGTCTCTTATAGGGTGCCTAAAAGATGCTTTCTCGGGTAACTATACAACAATTCAAACAAATCACTTTATTGGTTTTTATTACAATAAAGAAGACTGACAATCCTTAACTTTGGTTTACAGTGTCTTTCGCTATACACAATGTTCATGCAAGTAATGGATATGGACCACTAATAACGGCTGTTCTGGTGCCTCTCTTATAGTCCGGGCTACTACCGTCCGTCTTCTACCGTCCAGCCGAGGCTGGCAGGAGCAGCGCTTATATTCTCATATCCTAGAGGCCGCTCCAGTCGTGGTGCGGTCCTAGTCAGAGAACTATTGGCTGGTGTCATCTCAGAGCATTCTCTGCTCTTGTGTTCTTCATCTTCATGGCGGCTCTTGTTGTTACCCCCCCGCAAGCGGCGACACATTGACATGCAGGGAGTGCGAGCACGGTGGAGGAGGATGGAGTGAGGGAGCATCGCTGGACAGGAAGGTGTGGCTGCAGGGGACGTCAAGCTCCCTGTCATACCCCGCCATCCGACCTTCGCTCTGGCGGAAACGTTCCCCGGAAAACGACCAGAAGAGTACGCGTCCACCTCCTGATGCCATGAACCAGATGAAGAAGGCGGCGACTGCTGCAATGCGGTCAGGTCCAGCTCTATTGGTAGGTCGAGAGGAGAAGGCGGAGGCTCCGTCTGTATGGGGTCGTCGTGCAGTGTCGTGATCACACCCTCTGGTGGCTACTTTGGCCGTTCTGTCCTCTGGATCCATGAATCTGAGGGAAGAGACACTGAAAGATCACCGTGCATATGAAAGAGGTGAGATTGATTTTGATGTCAGCACTGCAAGTCATCTGGACCTGAAATAAGGTACATGCAAGTGCTAAGTCGATGGACGATCTAGCCTCGTGCACCGCCTGCTGACACTAAAAACCTTGTAAAAGACAATATAATGTGGCGCGAAATGATAATTACACCCTTCCTTTGGCGAGGGTGGAGCAGGTGGAGCAGTGCCCGATGGCGGTGGCCGTGAAGCAATTCCACCGGCGATGGTCCATCACATGGGTGCGAACAATAGGAGGCGACAAACAGTGGCAACACTTGATCCCTGGTGTGTGCGAAGCGAAGTTTGGCCATCTGCTGCTTGAAGGTTCGAACAAAACATTCTGCTTCGCCGTTTGACTCTGGGTGGAACGGTGCGCTAGTTTGACGCTGTATGCCATTGCGTTCACAGAATGTTTCAATTTCATTCAGGCAGCATTAGCCGACCGAGACAGACGCAGCAACAGGGAAGTAACCGCTTTTATGACATTTACAAGTTCCTAACCAGGAGCGAATTTTATTATATCATCAGTGTGCGTTACTAGTTTAGTTTCTTGAGTTTCTGCGTGTGAATTTAATACCTACTAGCCACAGTTCTCGCGTTTTCGTTTGCGTCGGAAAGTAAACCGATTTTGTGACATATTACAAGTTCCTAATCAGGGGCGAATTACTTAGTTTCACCTGAATGCTTCGGTAGTTAGGTTTCCAATTATCTCTGCCTTCATATCGTTCATCACTTCTCGGAATCGATCTACCTTCACCTGCAGCTTGTCATCTCTCTCCTTAAGAGGTATTCTCAACTGTTCCTGGTATTCCTGCAGTCCTTTCCTTAAGTTTTCTTGGTTTTCGTGGGAAATCTTTGCTATACTTTTCCAGATTTCTTTGTTTTATTTGTTGATTTCTTCATTTCCTATGGACATCTCTTCTATATGCTTGTTGATTTCTTCACTTCCTTTCTTTATTTCGTCATTTCCTTTCTTGATTTCATCGTTTCTTTTGGACATCTTTTCTATATACTGGTTGATTACTTGGAGCATTTGGAATATTATTGACTGCGATTCTCCATCCTCTATACTCAGTTCATTTCTAATTGGTTTTACTGCTGTCTCAGGGTAACCGGTTGAATGACCTAATGGGCTGTCCACTGACATTCCACTACTACCAATTTCATACTCATCATTGTCCTCCTGCCCTATCTCCATTTTTCTAACTACCTCCTCCACAACCTTTTCTTTCAGTTTAGGATCCATTCTCAACTATTCACTATCCACAGACACGAAAAATAAAATAACCTCCTACTAACCCAAACACTCAGTAATTAGCTAGTAATTAAATAATCCTTCACTTTATTATGTTAAGCCAGACTGGCAAAACAGGCCGCTCCAGTGAAAACAATAAATTACAGAAGAGTACCCAGATCAAACATCAATGACCGCATTTCATCAGTAAACACTTCTGGGCTAAACTGCAGTGGTCGATCTATAGAACTTCTTCTCCCTGACGGTTGACATTGCATCAATCACGTGACAATCGATTGCCTGCAATCGAGAGAACAGACGATAGCCAGAGATAGCTACATATTGACGCCACGTGACGTGCGGAGGCGCCCTCTACGATCTCCATAGAAGCGGCGGCCCCAGCTCCTAGCAGCCAGTCGTCGACTCACCTCGGAAGATGTTCTCCGTAGTTGAGAACGAAACGTCAGGGAGAAGAAGTTCTACAGATCGACCACGGCAATTTAGCCCGGAAGTGTTTACTGATGAAGACGCCAGCTGTCAAAGCCTACATGGGAATGACCGCATTTATACACTAACTCTTGAAGCAATATACACGCAACAGCTTATAAGACATATGAACATGTAATTTACAATAAATAATCCAAATGAGACACTATTCTTTGCTGTACAGCATGAAAAACCCACATATTAGCATACCATGCTTCAGAGTAAATTCGCAAAAAAGTTAAAAGATATTGTTTTTATATCTTTTTTGCAATTGCCAAATTTAATTTGAAGTTCCTTCCACACTCTGAAGATAGTGCAATATTAATTAATTTCGTGCCAGCAAAATCGTCTTCACTCACCCCTCGACACTCGTCGAAGTTGCAATGTTTTGACGTTTAAAGTCGCACTACTAGTCGTGTTGGCGTAGGCTCCTCTGGCGCGGCGACTGTCAGGCGATGCATTGCTGTAGCTGAGTGTGGTGCCGTGTGCACTGCTAAGTACGTGGCGAATCGTGCTGACACAGTCTCGTAGTTCAGCGGTTTGGTGGCGGGATGTAGCTGCTCTCACGTACTTCGCTGATCGGCGGGAGTACGTGTTGCAGACGTCTTATACTTCGAAGGTTCGCCACTAGATGTCGAACTGTGCATCGTCGTTGTTTCTACTTCAGCCACTTGGCTCTACTATTTTCTACTAACACACAATTTCTGAGGCAGTTGGCACCTTCGCCTTACACGTTTAATTACGGTTATATCTTTTATTGGTTGCTGATTTTAAGTACTTCATCACATGCAATGATGATGGTTAACATTCACAACAATCCCCACTGCAATCCATGGTTGTTGCTAGCTGATGTGGTTGACGTGAAACACATAATTCGCCACTTGTCTCTTTTGGTTTCATATCACTCGTGAATCGGTATTGATGAGGGTCAACCCCACGAAGATCAGGGGGATGTGCTCATTTGTCACACTCCGGTGAATTTATCCTTTACTACTCACTCAGCACATCCGCCATTGGCACCGTACTCAGCTCGACCACCATTCTTGCCCATATTCCCAGTACTGCTGCTCACTCAACAACAATGTCACTGCCTCCTGTAGCGCTCAAGAATCGACTCCCATCTGCTGTCGACCTGGGTGTCGGGTACTGAAATCTATGTTCATGGGATCACAAATCCCTTACAAGTTCCTGCATTTTCGTCAGGGTCTACAGTAGATTTGCGCAGCGCAAGTCGATAGTCGTTTGTTTGCTTGTTTTGAATACTAGTGACTGCTTGTTGGCATTAGTCATGCAGTCAGTCAGGCAGTAGTAGCTGACCGAGACAGATGCAGCAACAGGGAAGTAACCACTTTTGTGACATTTATGAGTTCCTAACCAGGAGCGAATTTTATTATATCATCTCTGTACTTTAATAGTCTAATTTCTTGAGTTTCTGTGTGTAAATTTAATATCCAACAGCCACAGTTCCCAGGTTTTCGTTTGCATCGGAAAGTAAACCGATTTTGTGACATATTACAAGTTCCTAATCAGGGGCGAATTACTTAGTTTTACCTGAGTGCTTCAGTAGTTAGGTTTCTGAATATCTGCGTATTATTAGACAGTTCCTGCGTTTTCATTAGGGTCTACAGTAGAGTTGCGCTGCATGTGCTGATAGTCCATTTATCTGCATAGTTTAGTTTTCCACAGTCTTTAGCATGGACAGGGACTGCGACTGTTGTGTGCAGATGCTGGTGAAACTTCGCTCTCAGCTTCAGGCTGTGATGGCTTCAGTTACACAGCTTGAGGCTGCAGTGGATGGGCACCACTGTTGTGGGCTGGCTGTGGGGATCGAACGGACTTCCAGCATCTCCGAGTCCTCTCATCGGTCCTCACCATTGGCCAACACAGTTGCTGCTCGCACTGAGGTTGACCCCGCACCTGTGGTCGAGTGGGAGGTCGCCCCGGTGCGAATCAGGCGGCGAAAGACTTCCCAGGCGGCCGCACGTAAGGCCTCCCTGGTTTTTCTGACAAACAGGCTCCAGTCGCTGTATGTGACTGACACTGTCGCTGAGCCAAATGCTGTCGCCTGTCCTGTTTCAGAGGAAACCACTCAGCCTGCAAAATCCGGACAATCGCAGAGGGTAGGATTATTGGTGGTTGGGAGCTGCAACGTTGGGAGCGTTATGGGGCCCCTTAGAGACTTGGTTGATAAGAATGGAAAGAAAACCAATGTGCACTCCGTGTACATACTGGGTGGAGTCATTCCAGATGTGGAAAGGGTCCTCCCGGATGCCATGAAGAGTACAGGGTGCAGCCAGCTGTAGGTGGTGGCTCACGTCGGTACCAATGATGTGTCACTTTGGATCAGAAGAGATCCTCTCTGGTTTCGAGCGGCTAACAGAAGTGGTAAAGGCGGCCAGTCTTGCTTGCAAGTTGAAAGCAGAGCTGACCATTTGTAGCATAGTCGACAGGACCGATTGCAAACCTCTGATACAGAGCCAAGAGGAGGGTCTGAATCAGAAACTCACACAGTTCTGCGACTGTGTAGGCTGCAGGCTCCTCGAGCTGCGCCAAAGGATGGTTGGGTTTCGGGTTCCGCTGAATAGGTCAGATGTCCACTATAAGTAGGAGGCGGTTACACGGGTAGCAGGAGCTGTGTGGCATGGACTGGGCGGTGTTTTAGGTTAGAGGGTCTCGGGAAAACACAAGAAGGGCTTCAGTCACATAGGATGCACGCCAAACACACGAAGAACGTAGATACAGGAACCATTGTTTTAACAGTCGTAAATTGTCGTAGCTATGTTGGGAAAGTACCAGAGCTCCAAGCGGTAATAGAAAGCACTGATGCTCAAATCGTTATAGGCACTGATAGCTGGCTAAATCCGGATATAAGCTTAGCCAAAACTTTTGCGAAGAATGTAACGGTGTTCCGAAAGGATAGGCTAAACACGGTTGGCGGTGGCATGTTTGTTGTTGTTAGAAGTAGTTTAACATGTCGCGAAATTGAAGTACATACTTCCTGTGAGTTAGTATGGGCAGAGACCATTATTGGCAACCGGAATAAAATAATAATTGGATCCTTTTACCGACCTCCCAATTCAGATGATACAGTTGCTGAAAGGCTCAAAGAAAACTTGAGTTTCATTTCAAACACGTACCCGATTCACACAATAATAGTTGGTGGTGACTTTACTTTACCCTCGATATGTTGGCGAAGATACGTGTTTAATTCCGGAGGTACGCATAAAATATCATCTGAGATTATGCTAAATGCATTCTCTGAAAATTATTTCGAGCAGTTAGTTCATGAGCCCACGCGAATAGTAAACGGTTGTGAAAACACACGGCAAGCAGATGGGACTGACGGAGTACATCGAAAAAGTTCAAAGAAGGGCAGCATGTTTTGTATTATCGAGAAATATGGGAGAGAGTGTCACAGAAATAATACAGGATTTGGGTTGGACATCATTGAAAGAAAGGCGTTGTTCGTTGCGACGGTATCTTCTCACGAAATTCCAATCACCAACTTTCTCCTGAGACTGCTAAAATATTTTGTTGACACCGACCTACATAGGGAGAAATGATCACCACCATAAAATAAGGGAAATCAGAGCTCGTACGGAAAGATATAAGTGTTCGTTCTTTCCCCGCGTTATACGAGATTGGAGTAATAGAGAATTGTGAAAGTGGTTCCATGAACCCTCTGCCTGGCACTTAAATGTGATTTGCAGAGTATCTATGTAGATGTAGATTTGACGTGAACTGAGGTCCGTTGTCTGACACTTACTTCAGGTAACCTTCGAGGCAAAAAATCGATGACAACACCTGAATTGTACTACGTGACGTTGTCGAGTTCATTGGCACAGCAAAAGGAAACTTGCTATGCGAGTCAAGCACAATCAACCAAAGAGTGTTCCAAAAAGATTCCGCAAAATCTGAATGCACGTGTTGCCACGGTGATTGCGATTTAGGCAAAGCAGAGAAGTTCTGTGGCAGAGCAGATTGATTTTCGGCACATGCGTAACACTGTGACGTCATCCGTTCTGTTTGGGAGTCCATACCCTGCCAAGTGCAGTATCGACGCACTGTTTCGTACAAACAACCCCCCAGTGTCCTTGGTGAAGTAACTGCAACACTTCTTTTTGCAAAGCTTTAGCGATCAACTCACGTGACTGTCCACTGCCATTCTGTGCAAAAATCACAGCTTTCTGTACAGCGAGGCTATGCCGACGGTCAAAGTATCGGCGCACTACAGAGTTCTGTATGCTGTTCAGTGAGTGAGGCCAAGATGTGCGAATGTATTTTAGCTGGATGTTCAGATCTGAATAAGCTTAGGTGGCCTGTGCAATTTTCCTATAGTTCAGCGGAAAAGATAGAAGCAATTCAGAATCCTGAACATCGACGTATCAGCAAGATGCGTTAGAAGCGTCAAACTCTGTGTCAGAGCCAATCGGATGATGTGAAAGTGCGTCTGCATTATCATGTTGAGCTGTGGGACGATACACAGTCTCTTACTGGTACTGGGACAACAAGAAAGCCCATCTTTGCAATTTTTGGGTAGTTCTTATAGGAACCAGTTTCGTCGGATGAAATACGGACTGCAAAGGCTTGTTATCCGTTACTATGTATAATTTTCTGCTATACAAATAGTTGTGGAATTCGGTGACACCATACACAATAGCCAAAGCCTCTTTTTCAATTTTGTAAATAGTTGCACTAAACTTTGGACAACACTTTTCATGCGAAAGCAATAGACCTCTGTATCACCAATTCTGTGCGAAAGCACTGCACCGGTTCGGTAAGAGGCAGCGCAAACAACTAGTTTGCCAGGATCAAAGTGAATTAAGCATTGATCACTGAGCAATGCATCTTTAAGTTTTTGAAAAGCTACTTGCCACTCTTCTTTCCAAACAAAGGGAACATCCTTGCGACGCAAGCAAAGCAATGGAGCTGCGATTTGTGCAGCATTCGCTATGAAACGAATATAATAGTTCATTTTCCCTTAGACTGACTGCAGTTCTGTGACATTGCGAGGAACTGGAAAATCTCGAATGGCTAACAAATGCGACTGAAGAGGATGTACACCTCGACTGTTTATGGCATGACCAAGATACCGCAACTCAAGTTTTAAAAAAATCACACTTATCCGGTCGACACTTCAGTCCTGCATCTGGTAACACACGAAACAAAGCACGCAAATTTGCAATATGGTCTTCAGGTGCACAATCTGCTACTACAGTATCACCCAAATAGCTCGAACAGTATGGTACTTGTGCAGTCAGCTATTCCAAGTACCACTGGAAAATGACGGGTTGCGGAAGCATTTACAAAAGGCAAATGCAACTATTTAAACACCAAATGAGTATTTACTACGCACACTTTTTTGAGATTCTTCATCGAGCGGTATTTGAAGATACGCGTCGTGCGAATCAGCTTTTGAAACAGAGCGTCCAGCGCTTAATTTGTCCATGAGATCCTCTGGGCGTGCAATGGATAAGTATCAATTACAGTTTGTGAGTTGACTGTAGACTTAAAGTCAACAAAGAGGCGAATGCGACCTGAAGGTTTGGGAAGCAAAACCAGTGGACTTGCCCATTGACTAACTGGTATGGGCGCTATAGCTCCGCTATCTTGAAATTCTTTTAAGTTCAGCAGCGACTTTGTCCCGTAATGCAATGGGAACAGTTCTGGCCCGGCAAATTTCGGCTGAGCATTGTTTTTTAGCGTAATATGTGCATCAAAACTAGTAGTGTTGCCTAAACCTTCAGAAAAAAGTTCCTGAAATTCTTTTAGTGACACTGTCTTTTGCATTTAATGCAGACTCTGGCAACACATTGTCCTGAATATTACAGTCAAACAAATCAAATGAATCCAGAACAAATATGTTCCCACACTCGCGTGATTGTAGCACTGTAAAAGTCACTGTTCGTGTATGCGAGCGATACAGGGCAGGCAATGTACATTTTTCGCGAACGGGAATGTCTTGTCCATTATAAGCTGTCAGTTGTGTACTAGTTTTAGACAGGTGTGGGGAGCCTAACAGTTCATATGTGTGACGATTTAGGAATGTGACACAGACACCCATGTCCAACAGAAATTTCACACGTTTCCCAAAAATAAGTAGGTGAACAAAAAATTTGTTTGACTGGCGTATCACTGAAGAAACTGCCAGTTTTGCGAATGCCTGTTGCAAACTTTGAATATACTACGTTAATGAGATGGGCCTTTTGACTAGATTTTTGTGAGTGGGCCGAATTTTTATGTTTGTTTCGTTGCAAACATACGGATTGTACATGTCCTTTCCTACCACAAGCGTAACACTGAGCTTGTCGGGAGGGGCAGTTTTGGCGTTTGTGCCGTGAATAACACCGAGGGCAAGACTTAATTCTGTTCGCCTGTGTAGCCGCCTGTTTAACCAACTGCTTACGTGGCGGTAGCGCTAGCCGTCGCTGAGTGGGCCGGTTGTGAAGCAACTGCCGAAACTGGAAATTCCCTTCAAAATATTCCCAACTGAAATTCCCTCTGCCCAAGTAATAGCCTGCCTGCTATTCCTCTGAAACAACACGTCTCTATGACGACTCATCCTAGTGAACCAAAAGTATAAAAAAAAGTAACTGTGGAAAAAAATCTCTTCATCCATGAGGTCCAGAGAGCAGTACACAATGGGATCCAAATTGATGTCATATTCCCTGACTTCAGGAAGGCATTCAATATAGTTCCGCATTGGTGTTTAGCGACCAAAAACCCAGTTTAACGTGTACTGGACTGGGTTTCTGATTGTATTGAAGATCTCCTTGTAAACAGAACTCATTCCACAGAACAGGAGCGACTGATGTCAAGGTAATTTCAGGAGTACCCCAAGGAGAGCGACGGGATCATTCTTGTTTACAACATGTACAAATAACATCGGAAGCTCATGAGGCTACTCACGCATGATTCAGATGTGTAGTGCTAGGTAACAGCGACATGGGGCTGTAGCGAACTGCAGGAAGACCTGCATAGCGTCAATGATTGGTGCGGGGACTGGAAGTTGACTCTGACTGTACATAAATGTTATGTATATCACGTACTTACACGAAGATTGTACTCCTGTCCAATTACGGTATTGGTTACAAATCACTAGAGAGAGTAATAACCATAAAGTACTTAGATGTAACCATCTAGAATAAATTACGATAAAGTTACCATAGAAAACAAATTTTAGGAAAATATAGTGCCAGGCTGAGATTCATTGAAGGAGTCTTAAGGAAATGTAACTCATCCACGAAAAAAGTGGCTTACAAAAGTAGAAAGAACAGGGTCTTACCATTCTTCAGTATTGCTGATCTGGCATCCTCACCAGGCTGGCCGGCCCTTGTGGCCGAGCGGTTCTAGGCGCTTCAGTCTGGAAGCGCTCGACCGCTACGGTCGCAGGTTCGAATCCTGCCTCGGGCATGGATGTGTGTGCCTTAGAATACTTAGGTTTAAGTTGTTCTAAGTTCTAGGGGACTGGTGACCTCAGATTTTAAGTCCCATAGTGCTCAGAGTCATTTGAACCAATTTTTTCACCAGGCTGGAGAGAAAAGACCCATCGAAAAGTGATGCGTTTCGTTGCGCGGTCGTTTAGACACCATGATAGTATTAAAGAGATGTCAACTAACTCCAGCGCCAGACGTTACAAACGAGGCGTTGTGCATCATGGAGAGGTTTACTCCCGAAATTCCGAAAGATTATGTTCTAGAAGAGTCGGACAACATATTACATCCTCACACATATGTTTGGCAAAAGACCACAACAGAAAATTAGAGCTAATAGGGAGGTTTATTGGCATGAGCCATTCACGAATGACTACGAGATGTGGCAAAAAGACTGTAATACCGGATATATCTTCTGCTACACACCATAAGGTGACTTGAGGGCTATAGATGTAGGTAATGTATTTGTATCTAACAGGAAGTGGTCCCCAATTGTGGGACTGACATTCATAGCGTTGCAGCTTAGGGTTCCAGGTATCATATGCTAATAACTGTGGTTGGCTCCCATTAGCGAGTAATCGGCAAAACCGAATTTCAGTATTTCTTGTGATTGACTGAGGCCTTGAAATTATCAAATAATTTAGGCGCCATAGCGTAGCTGATAAGTTATTTGACTGGTATGTTGATGGTTATGGGTTCAACTCCTGAAGGTTGCATTTTAATTTTTTCACCTTTAACAAAGTGACAGCAATGGTAATATTAAATCAGTTCATTCATTTAAATATAATTTCTTTCATTTCTAATCCTTTTTTATCCAATCTTCTTAGCTACATTACTTCATTAACTTGGAAATTCTGTCCAGGCGATTTTAATTATTCTTATTTGTCTACTATAATATTTAACTAATTCAAATATTTAACATCAAACCATCAAATAAAAAACAAAAGATGAAATAGTCTATGTTGGCTATGGAATGGCGTCAAAATTTATTTTTCATTACAAGACGAAAACTTTTTGGTTGGTAAATGTCATACAAAGACTTAAAACATAAGTTCTTCTCACCACATGGACAAATTAATACAGACGTAAATTTAAGCAAAATGGCGGTTATTAATAAAAAATTGAAGCAAAGTAAGAAATAGAAGTAACGATTGCAATAACATGGACAAAAATATAAAATCACAAAAGTAAGAAATTAAATTGAAGTAAATACAAAAAGATACTGAAAATCATATGGATAAATATTCCAAATGAAAAATGATTAAAAAGAAGTAAAAAATGAGATCAAATAAAACATTAAAATGGTGATGCAAATGATGCAGAAAAATTACATTTAAATTAATGAACTGATTAAAAATAACAACTGCTATTGTCTTGATAAGGCAAAAAAAGTAGATTGCTTCTGATTGGATTTGAACATACCCCTCAGAACATCAGCCAAATACCTTAAACCTATGCTACAATTACTTGTTGTAAATAATACACTACAGTTCGAAAGAAACAATGATGTACATAATTACAATATCAGATGGAAAAATTACATTCATTGCTCCACATAGGATTGTCTTTAGCAAAAAAATGAGGTGCCCAATGCTCCACAAAATATTTTGATTGCTTACCCAATGATATAAAATATCTGACAGAGACCAAAGTAAAATATGAAAACAAACTGAAAAAGTGTCTCCTTGACAAATCCTTCTATTCTGCAGAAAAATTTCTGTTATTGCACTGCGTAAAAGGTGATGCGTAAAGCTAACTAACATCCTTAAATTTAAAAAATGTTTAAAAATTTACAAACATGGAACATTATTTACAAATTAATTTACAATGTGAATACAATAGTAGTAGTATGAGTAGTAGCTTTATTCATCTGTAGATCTCTTTTTACAAAGATATAGGACATGTCAAAGTATTTACAAGTTTAGATCAATTTAAAATAAGCTAATCCATACACACATATATTTACAGACTTCTAGTTACAGACACTCATTATATTTACTCCTGGTACACAATACTTCTTTAAAAATAACTTATTAAATAATGTGATGCCACACTGTTCACGTCTGAAAAATGAGATCGACAGGAAGTGCAAAATGGCTAAGCAGGGATGGCTAGAAGACAAATGTAAGGATGTAGAGGCTTATCTCACGAGGGGTAAGATAGATACTGCATACAGGAATATTAAAGAGACCTTTGGAGAAAAGAGAACCACTTGTATGAATATCAAGAGCTCAGATGGAAACCCGGTTCTAAGCAAAGAAGGGAAAGCAGAAAGGTGGAAGGAGTATATAGAGGATCTACACAGGGACAGTGTTCTTGAGGACAATATTATGGAAATGGAAGAGGAGGTAGATGAAGATGAAATGGGAGATACGATACTGCATCAAGAGTTTGACAGAGCACTGAAAGACCTAAGTCGAAACACGGCCCCGGGAGTAGACAACATTCCATTGGAACTACTGACAGCCGAGAGAGAGCCAGTCCTGACAAAACTCTACCATCTGGTGAGCAAAATGTATGAGACAGGCGAAATTCCCTCAGACTTCAAGAACAATGTAATAATTCCAATCCCAAAGAAAGTAGGTGTTGACAGATGTGAAAATTACCGAACTACCAGTTTAATAAGTCACAGCTGCAAAATACTAACGCGAATTCTTTACAGGCGAATGGAAAACTGGTAGAAGCCGACCTCGGGGAAAATTCCGTAGTAATGTTGGAACACGTGAGGCAATACTGACCCTACGACTTATCTTCGAAGAAAGATAAAGGAAAGGCAAACCTACAGTTTCTAGCATTTGTAGACTTAAAGAAAGCTTTTGCCAATGTTTACTGGAATACTCTCTTTCAAATTCTGAAAGTGGCAGGGGTAAAATACAGGGAGCGAAAGGCTATTTACAGTTTGTACAGAAAGCAGATGGCAGTTATAAGAGTCAAGGGACATGAAAGGGAAGCAGTGGTTGGGAAGGGAGTGAAGCAGGGTTGTAGACTCTCCCCGATGTTATTCAATCTGTATATTGAGCAAGCAGTAAAGGAAACAAAAGAAAAATTCGGAGTAGGTATTAAAATCCATGGAGAAGAAATATAAACTTTGAAGTTCGCCGATGACAGAGGACATTGCAATTCTGTCAGAGACAGCAAAGGACTTGGAAGAGCAGTTGAACGGAATGGACAGTTCCTTGAAAGGAGGGTATAAGATGAACATCAACAAAAGCAAAACAAGGATAATGGAATGTAGTCGAATTAAGTTTGGTGATGCTGAGGGAATTAGATTAGGAAATGAGACACTTAAAGTAGTAAAGGACTTTTACTGTTTAGGGAGCAAAATAACTGATGATGGTCGAAGTAGAGAGGATATAAAATGTAGACTGTCAATGGCATGGAAAGTGTTTCTGAAGAAGAGAAATTTGTTAACATCGAGTATAGATTTAAGTGTCAGGAAATTGTTTCTGAATGTACTTGTATGGATAGTAGCCATGTATGGAAGTGAAACATGGGCGATAAATAGTTTAGACAAGAAGAGAATAGAAGCTTTCGAAATGTGGTGCTATAGAAGAATGATGAAGGTTAGATGGGTAGATTACATAACTAATGAGGAGGTATTGAATAGAATTGGGGAGAAAGGAGTTTGTGGCATAATTTGACCAGAAGAAGGGATCGGTTGGTAGGACATGTTCTGAAGCATCGAGGGATCACCAATTTAGTACTGGAGGGCAGCGTGGAGCGTAAAAATCGTAGAGGGAGACCAAGAGATGAATACACTAAGCAGATTCAGAAGGATGTAGGCTGCAGTAGGTACTGGGAGATGAAGAGGCTTGCACAGGAAAGAGCAGCATGGAGAGCTGCATCAAACCAGTATCAGGGCTGAAGACCACAACAACAACAACAACAACACTGTTCACTCAGATTGTTTTTTTTTACCGATTACTCACAAATGAGGGACCACTAGGGTGAGAGGCTATGGGCTATGATACCTGGGACCCAAACTTGCACCACTGTGTAAGTGGTTTCAAAACATCGTATCCACGCCTTGGGACTTCTCCTTACAAGGTCATTGGTAAAATTTATCATACAATTATAAATAATAGTTAATGTTATAAACATACAGTACTGTTTAGCAAAGAGGACTTATTCTCAATGAAATTGGTTTCAAAACCATGTATTACAAGCATACAATTTATTTTGAAAATTATGTCACTTAACCTAATGGAAATTAGACAGTCTACATCTCAGAAACGGAATTTCAGTTGTCACTGCTGATATCTACAAGCACATTTAAATATGTTCGTGATGTTCTAATTGGCTTTGTGTGTGATAGAGAGGTTTTCAAATCATTTGGATATGATGATCAGGCACTGTTAGTGTACCAGATAGCTTTTCCATAATGTAAATTTTTGTTATACTGTGTAAATGACGTGTTTTCCAAAAATGTTGTTTGTCATTATACTCCTACTATGAGACTTCTGTAAAGCATATACATTAAACTGAGCTTCGGGAGCAATATTGTAGTGGCTGGTGAGATGGACATCAAGCATATAGTATTTGTAAATCAAGATGACAGTACAATGGAGGAGACAGTCGAGACTTGACAACATTTATGACACGCCAGGCCATAGTGTTTTATAGATACCAGCAAAACGAAGCTTATTCAAGATTACACATGAATGCATTTAGGAATACTGGGCAAAGAAGTTAAGTAGAGCTGTTTAGGGAGAATATAGTAGTCAGCTACAGGATTACTACATTATTGTAATAGTTCAAAGAGCTAGGCCTTTTTATAACAAAGCCACAGATCAAAACAAATACAGCTATCATGCAGGCAACAATTCAGGAATGGTAAAAAAACGATTCAGATAAGGCAAGAGTACTACCGATACACCAAGTACTAGATAACCGCTGTCGATATCGCCTTAAATCAAGAGCGCCAATATGGGAAGACAGAACACTTGCGCAAGGAAATACCTATGACTGCCACAAATCCTGGAAAACCAAGTGGAACAATAGTGACAATAACCGACAAAATATAGAGGACCCCAGCCAACAACTCCCTGGAATGCAGCTTCCTCGTAAAATCTGGTGCCAGCTTAACTGTGTGAGAACTGAACACACGAGAACTAAATACACTCCTGGAAATGGAAAAAAGAACTCATTGACACCGGTGTGTCAGACCCACCATACTTGCTCCGGACACTGCGAGAGGGCTGTACAAGCAATGATCACACGCACGGCACAGCGGACACACCAGGAACCGCGGTGTTGGCCGTCGAATGGCGCTAGCTGCGCAGCATTTATGCACCGCCGCCGTCAGTGTCAGCCAGTTTGCCGTGGCATACGGAGCTCCATCGCAGTCTTTAACACTGGTAGCATGCCGCGACAGCGTGGACGTGAACCGTATGTGCAGCTGACGGACTTTGAGCGAGGGCGTATAGTGGGCATGCGGGAGGCCGGGTGGACGTACCGCCGAATTGCTCAACACGTGGGGCGTGAGGTCTCACAGTACATCGATGTTGTCGCCAGTGGTCGGCGGAAGGTGCACGTGCCCGTCGACCTGGGACCGGACCGCAGCGACGCACGGATGCACGCCAAGACCGTAGGATCCTACGCAGTGCCGTAAGGGACCGCACCGCCACTTCCCAGCAAATTAGGGACACTGTCGCTCCTGGGGTATCGGCGAGGACCATTCGCAACCGTCTCCATGAAGCTGGGCTACGGTCCCGCACACCGTTAGGCAGTCTTCCGCTCACGCCCCAACATCGTGCAGCCCGCCTCCAGTGGTGTCGCGACAGGCGTGAATGGAGGGACGAATGGAGACGTGTCGTCTTCAGCGATGGGAGTAGCTTCTGCCTTGGTGCCAATGATGGTCGTATGCGTGTTTGGCGCCGTGCAGGTAAGCGCCACAATCAGGACTGCATACGACCGAGGCACACAGGGCCAACACCCGGCATCATGGTGTGGGGAGCGATCTCCTACACTGGCCGTACACCTCTGGTGATCGTCGAGGGGACACTGAATAGTGCACGGTACATCCAAACCGTCATCGAACCCATCGTTCTACCATTCCTAGACCGGCAAGGGAACTTGCTGTTGCAACAGGACAGTGCACGTCCGCATGTATCCCGTGCCACCCAACGTGCTCTAGAAGGTGTAAGTCAACTACCCTGGCCAGCAAGATCTGCGGATCTGTCCCCCAGTGAGCATGCTTGGGACTGGATGAAGCGTCGTCTCACGCGGTCTGCACGTCCAGCACGAACGCTGGTCTAACTGAGGCGCCAAGTGGAAATGGCATGGCAAGCCGTTCCACAGGACAACATCCAGCATCTCTACAATCGTCTCCATGGGAGAATAGCAGCCTGCATTGATGCGAAAGGTGGATATTCACTGTACTAGTGCCGACATTGTGCATGCTCTGTTGCCTGTGTCTATGTGCCTGTGGTTCTGTCAGTGTGATCATGTCATGTATCTGACCCCAGGAATGTGTCAATAAAGTTTCCCCTTCCTGGGACAATGAATTCACGGTGTTCTTATTTCAATTTCCAGGAGTGTATATGCTGTACAAATGGGGCGCCAATGATAACCCAGTATGTGACTGTGAAACTTATGAACAAACATTACAACATCTAGTGCAAGATTGCCCACTGCGAAGATTCTGTGGTGACTGGAGAGACTTCGTGGAGGCCAGCCCTGCTGTCATTAAATGGCTGTCACATTTGGACATAACTTTTTCACCAATTGTAGCTGTGATTATATTTCAACTTTGCTCAGATTTAATAATGACTGGTGTTTGTTCTGTTTATATTATTATGTATGTTTGTATATGTATATTTGTATTTATATGTTATGTAAATTTAGGATGTCAATACCGCACTTGCACTGGTAAAACCATACGATAACTAATAATAAATTTACAGTATTACGATACTTATCAGTAGTAGTAACAGCAATGAGTTATCCCCTAATCAAGAAATTAACAGCCATCAATCAGAGGTGGATGATGTTCTGATATCAGACAGCATATGGGTATTAGTGAGATAAAAATTGCACAACAACTACTATGTATTGATTCATTAACAGTACAATACCAAAATCCATCAGGTTAAATGACTGCCTTAGGAAATTAGGGATAAATCTAAGAGATGATATTACGCAAGTTCAATGTTGTGGAACAAAGAATATTGGTTACAAAACACATAGAAAAATATTAGAATTGTAGTTTCGGAAATAGTAAAAGGCTTCTATATACACAACCAGAGGTCTGATATATACATATATCAGAAGGGGTCATAAGTTAGTCTACATTGACAGGAAAAATCACAGTACCAAGAAGGAACTGTGCAACATTTACGAAAGTTGGTAGGCATATTTCTGTATCTGGAAGACGATGTCTGTTCAAATTTCGCGCGAGTCGCATAAGAGTGATTCTAGCAGCGCCACTATGAGGATGCGAATCAGGTTTGCTTTAAATACACACTGTAATGGTCGTGATGGTTAGTTGCGTTTGAGATTGGACATGGTGAGCTGATTTAGTCAAAAAATCAACACCTCGCTGAGTTTGACCGAGGTCGTGTAATAGGAATACGAGAAGCTGGATGTTCCTTCTGTGATATTGCAGAAAGACTCGGCGGGAATGTAGCCACTGTACGTGATTGCTGACAGCGGTGGTTCCGGAAATCTATGGTCGCAGGAAGTCCGGGCTCCAGATGATCACTTGGCACTACCAAGAGGGAAGACGTGTTCGGCGTATGGCTATATTGCATTGTACTGCATCTGCAGCAGCAATCCGAGCGGCAGTTGGCACCACAGTAATATAACGAAATGTTACAAATCGGTTCCCTGAAGGAGAATTCGAAGCCAGATGCCCTGAAAGTGCATTCCACTGAACCCAAACCACCACCATTTGCTGCTTCAATGTTGTCAAGCGACAGTTTACTGGAGGGCAGGGTGGAGGTCTGTTGTGTTTTCTGATGAAAGCTTGTTCCGCCTGAGTGGGTACTGACGGCCATGTGTTGGTTAGACGATGCGAGTTGAGGGCCTACAACCAATCTATCTGCGTGCTAGACACACCAGACTTACACCAGGAGCTATGTTCTGGGGCGCTGTTTGTTAAGATAGCATGAGCACTCTTGTGGTTATCTCATGCACCCTGACTGCACATTTGTACATCAATCTGTGATTCGACCTGATGTGCTGACATTCATGGACAGCAATTCAGACGATCTTTTCCAACAGTATAACAATCGGCTGCACATCGCTGTTTTAACCCCACACGCTTTACAGAGTATCGACCTGTTGTCTTGGCTTGCTCATCACTAGATCTGCCTCCAACAGAGACATGTGAGACATCATCGGACGACAATGTTAGCGACATTCGCAACTGCATTAACATCCCTGTATTGACCGACCAAGTGCAACAGGCACAGAACACCATCCCACTGACATCCGACACCTGTACAACACAATGCATGCATCTTCGCATACTTGCATTCAACGTTATTAATGTAACAGTATTTCACATTTACAGTGGTTTATCTCGCATTATCTTACATTAACCTGTGACCTTGCAATGTTAATCACTCAAACATATTACCTAGAAAATGTACTCCTGAAACGTCATTACTCTACGGTAATTATTTTTTGGTGTTGCGATTTTTTTCCGTTAGTGTAAATAAGGATAAAATAGCGAAAATTGTGGAAAAATGTATCGTATATTGTGCATGTTAAAATGGGAAACTTATATTTAAGCAATGACAAACAACAGGCAATACTTTCTTATTTCTAGAAGTGCTGAAAGAACTCTTAAATGATATAAAAATCAGTATCATTGCATTCCGCCCATTATTACTTCACAATCAATTTCAAAGGTGCATCTGTAAAAAGGGAGCAACATGTACTATTAATTTCATACAACAAGACACCTACTGTACTTTATATCTAGAAAATGAAACATAGAGCAAATATTTCTGAACACTGTCATGTCACTGAGGTGACAAAAGAGGGTTTTTCAGATCATGAATCAATTCAATTTGTGCAAAACATATGCTTCATAGATACTGTAAGCTCTGAAAGACATAGAACTATCGTGGTTGGACAAAAATATGAAAACATCAAAAACACAACACACTACCAAGCCAAATATGGGTGTAGCAAACCCGTTGGTATTCAAAACAACTTCGAGTCATCTTGGAGTAGATAAATACAGCTCCTGTGTGGTTCTAAAGGAACATTACAGTGTTCTTCTTGCAATAAAGTGGAACTTTCAGGTAACAATGATGCAGGTGATATCGATCACGCACCCTTCTCTCCAAAGTTGACCACAGAAGCTCAATAATATTGATATCTGGTAACAGTGGTGGCCAGGGGAGGTGTGAGAATTCATCCTCCTGCTCATAAAACCAATGCTGGCTGATGCAAGCTGTGTGGACACAAGCTCCATCGTCTTGGAACACAGCATCACCACTGAGGAACAAGCATAGACCTGATCAGCCAAAATGGTCACATAATACTTGGCCGTAATGTGACTTTGCAGAGTAACGATAGGGCCTATGGAATACCACGACGTAGCTGGTCAAATCATCACCGCCACTATGTTTCACCCTTGGGATGCAGACGCGACCAAAAGTTGGAAACAGTTGAAACAAGACTCATTCGAACAAATGAGTTCTTCCCTTGTTTCATAGCTCAGGTTTTATGCCTAGAAGACTAAGTTGTATCGGTGCTGTGTGGTTTTGGAAATCCAGCTTGCCCTGCAATTTCCAGCTTATGGCGCTCCCATCTTGTTGTTATGGTGCTGACAGGATTCGCGAGTGTGGCATCCAGTTCTGCAGTGATTTCTTATTTTTCGCCGGAACCTTCTACAATGACTGTCTGTCACGACTACTCAACGCACACTTTCGTCAGCACTGTGACTTAAAGAACAATGTTTCTCCTCTTTTGTTGTATGCCGTATAAATTTTCAATATGATACCTTTTGAAACACCAAATACATTGTCTCCCTTTGTTATAGAAGAATTCACTATACGAGCACCAACAACTTGCACTCGTTCCAATTCACTTAGTTCCAACACAATGGACTCAGAACTACACAGAACACTGTTTTGACCATGACTGACACTAGCAATGTTTGGAGCACGTTGCACAGGTGACGTTCATGGTCAGGCACAACAGTGCAGCATTACGGAGTTCTGATTTGGAAGTTGCGTGTGCTCTATCGAGTTGCTTGCATATGGATGGCGGTAGTATCTTCAGAGTCCCGTACTTGGAGAACAGATATGGCGTTCTGCGGATTTGCCAGGTGTCTCCATGGCCATGAACCAAACCAAAACTGTAGCCACACGGGAACCTCCACTTCCTTTCAGCGCAACTGTCGTCGAAAATTTGTTTCCCTTCGTACCAAATGGTGGCACGTGTATGGTTCCAGGCGATACTTAACTTGAATTTTTACACTCATGACGTTTCTATTGCTTTCCTTTCTGTTTTCAGTGTTTCACTGCCACTGGATACGACTCGTTGAAGTTAAGTTTGATAAGAGAACGTTAGTGAGGCGGCATATGTCAATTAGTATGGAAGCTGGATGATGTATATATGTAGTCATTACTATATATCTACGTCTACATCCTTACCCTGCAAACAACTGAGAAGTGCATGGTAGATGTTGCTTCCCCAGCTACAAGGGCTATTTCCAATAACTTTCGCATACGGAACGTGGGAAGAATAACTGTTGAAACACCTCCGTGCAAGCTGTAACTAATCTCATCTTGCCCCCAAAAACCCTGTGGGAGTGATGTGTAAGGGGTTGTAGTATATTCCTAGATTCTTCACTTAAAGCTAGTTCTTGAAACGTTGAGACAAATGCTTCTGAGGATAGTTTTCTTCTATCTTTCAAGTGCGGCTAGCTCAGTTTCTTCAGCTCCTCCGTGACAGTCTCCGACAGATCAAACAAACCCACAGCCATTACTGTTGACCTTCTCTGTATACGTTCAGTGTCCCCTATTAATCCTATTTGATATGGGTCCCACACACTTGAGCAGTACTCTAGGATGGATTGCATGTGGTTTTTGTGAACAATCTCCTTTTATATGTTTTTACGTTTGCCTAGTCTTCTACCAAGGAAATGAAGTCTGCCACCTGCTTCACCTATGACTGACTCTATGTGATCTTTCTATTTCATATCCCTACAAACTGTTACAATCAGGTAATTTTATGAGTTGAACAATTCGATTTGGGGGACTCACTGATATTGTAGTAAAAGGCTACTATTTTTTTTTCGTTTTGTGGAGTGCGGAGTTTTGCATTTCTGAACATTTACAGCAGGCTGCCACTTTTTGCACCATTTTGAAATCTCATCAAGATACTTCTGAATAACTGTGCAGACAGCATTTATTTGTAGATAGCTGCATAATCTGTGAAAAGTCAGAGGTTACTGTTAATATTGTATACAAGCTCGTTAATATACAACATGGACAGCGGCAGCCCCAACACCTTTCTTTGAGGCACACCTGAAGGTACTTCTACGTCTGTTGATGATTCTTCATCCCAGGTAACATTCTGTGACCTTTCTACAAATAAATTCCCAACTAGTCACACATTTCGCTCGATATCAACCACGATTGTACGTTTGATAATAAGCATAGGCGCGGCACTGAATCAAGTGCTTTTTGGAAACAAAAATTAACTGTACTGTCTATCTTTCTTGATCCAGGGCTTTCAGGATAACATGTGAGGAAACTGCAAGTTGGGTTGGTGGTGTTGCGGTCGCAGGAGCGACTTCAGGTTAATCACTTTAAGCGAAGGAACCAGAATTTTCAGCAAGGCCGATAACATGTCTGTCGTGACGATGGTCTGCTGTGGCAGAAATATCAGACCGAAGTGACAAGGTTTCGTGGAAGCACATTTCTAGTAATGAATGTGAATGTAATTAAAACATGTTGCGTTCAAACACGCGAGTACTTGCAGCAGTGAGAAGTGACGCGATGTCTGTCGAGCCCTTCCGAGATCTGCGGAACGGAACTAGCGCGGCGAGGGTGGCTAGATCCTGTACCCTCCAGACTGCATTCACGGGTTCACCTCTGAGAGGTTTACGGGAAGACGATTAGGACCACATCAACTTCACGCTGCAAATGGCGCCCGTCTTCTGCTGCGGTAAAAAGATCACACAGAATTAGCACAATAATTGACAGCACATCACTGAACTGTAACTCAAAATGGGTGCAACAACAGACACACAGCTCTCGTGCAAGACTTCACACCACGGTTACTAAAAGGCATTTCTGTAACCGTACTTCGAACCACACGACAGATCGCTAGGACTGACAACAGTGAAACAAGGCACGATGTACAGCCGTTTCGACTGAGTGGATCTATGGCACTTGAGCTCATCTCAGATTGAAATTCACACACTGTGTGTTGGCGTTGTTTCTACTTTCGTAACTCTTAATTATGACTGCCGCGAAGTGAATCATTGTTATTTTGATATTGCCTCATGAAAAGAGTCGAAAAAATTTCTAAAAATTAGTACAATAATTTGTAATAAAATATACCGAAATATTTTCGCAATTATTATAAATAAATGTTGTCTTCTTTCAAAAGTGAGTGAAAGTAAATGAAACAATCAGCCCAGTGCACGCCTGAGTTATAGGGGTTCCGTAAAACAAAAACAAAAAAGAAAAGCGAATTTCTTTATAAATATTACGTGATTCCTTGATTAACATTAATTCTGAATTGAATAGAACGTAGATTGTTTTATATTAAATACACCGTGTTAACGATGAACAAACGAAAAACCTAAAAACTGTTTTCAGAAAGCAGTCGATAACTAAATGACCAGATCCTGTAAGTAACTTTGAGGAATCGACATGTGACCTCGCTTAACGAGCATAATTCGATTCTCAGCCTGAGAAATGCGAAACACGAAACACTCGTTATACGAAACGTATTACGTAAAAACTGAGTAACGCATCCCGTTCCAAAAAAATACCAAAGCCACTTATAAAATAGTAATGTAACGTATAATACTGTATATCCTTTTTTAAATGAAGTTGTCAAAAGAGATTTGATTTTGCCTACTCTTCAAAATGGGTGCAAACACAGAAAACGGCTAGTTTAATGAAACATCTCTCTACGTACCGGATAATGGGAAGCTTCATTGATATCTTGTTGGTTAACGTCGACGAATCTAAAATGTAATTCATAAAACGGTATTTCAAGTCAATGAGTTAACAAGAGTGTCCGAAGTTGGGTGAACTCGTAACATCATTACAGAGAATTTTTAGCATGATCGATGAGACTGGAGTGGAGGTACCGTCGTACCGGAGAAAACAACTGTAATACGGGGAGTGTCGCTAATAGTACAGTTGTCATTTGTCGGAGCTTCTACTGTACAAAATGGACTGTCATGGAACAACGAATGGCCCACGACAGCAACTGAATAGTCTATCTAGGCCTATCTAGGTCAGATGGTGGTTTTTGAAATGGGTACCGAAGACTTAAGAAAAAAAAAGTCGCTGAACAGACTCGTGAAAAACACTGCTCGTTGAGCGATTCAACCTTTTACAAAATTACGTTGTGTATTGCTCGTTATGCTAATCGCTATAGAAGGTAATCGTTAAGCGAGGTTTGACTGTATTTTGATCACCGTAGCAACAGTGCTCATTTAAACATTACGCAATTTATAATTCCATGTTTTCTGTTGTCTCATTGTTATTCTTTCCCGTCGAGCGCTAAGTCATACCATATAGGATAAACTCAGTAGCAATAAAGATTTAGCGATTATACGCAAATCCACAGCGTTTTATCTGCACAACTGCAATTTGATGATTAATTACTAATGTCTCTCATTTGTATTATTTAAAATCTTACTTGACACTCCAGTGAATCAAGAATTCTTTGTGGTATTGCATGGCACGTAAATTACTAATGAGAGCGCCCCACATTGGGCGCAAAAATGTAGTGATCGAGAAATTCCTTTCTCTGACATGAAATGATACACTCCTGGAAATGGAAAAAAGAACACGTTGACACCGGTGTGTCAGACACACCATACTTGCTCCGGACACTGCGAGAGGGCTGAACAAGCAATGATCACACGCACGGCACAGCGGACACACCAGGAACCGCGGTGTTGGCCGTCGAATGGCGCTAGCTGCGCAGCATTTGTGCACCGCCGCCGTCAGTGTCAGCCAGTTTGCCGTGGCATACGGAGCTCCATCGCAGTCTTTAACACTGGTAGCATGCCGCGACAGCGTGGACGTGAACCGTATGTGCAGTTGACGGACTTTGAGCGAGAGCGTATAGTGGGCATGCGGGAGGCCGGGTGGACGTACCGCCGAATTGCTCAACAAGTGGGGCGTGAGGTCTCACAGTACATCGATGTTGTCGCCAGTGGTCGGCGGAAGGTGCACGTGCCCGTCGACCTGGGACCGGACCACAGCGACGCACGGATGCACGCCAAGACCGTAGGATCCTACGCAGTGCCGTAAGGGACCGCACCGCCACTTCCCAGCAAATTAGGGACACTGTCGCTCCTGGGGTATCGGCGAGGACCATTCGCAACCGTCTCCATGAAGCTGGGCTACGGTCCCGCACAACGTTAGGCCGTCTTCCGCTCACGCCCCAACATCGTGCAGCCCGCCTCCAGTGGTGTCGCGACAGGCGTGAATGGAGGGACGAATGGAGACGTGTCGTCTTCAGCGATGAGAGTAGCTTCTGCCTTGGTGCCAATGATGGTCGTATGCGTGTTTGGCGCCGTGCAGGTGAGCGCCACAATCAGGACTGCATACGACCGAGGCACACAGGGCCAACACCCGGCATCATGGTGTGGGGAGCGATCTCCTACACTGGCCGTACACCTCTGGTGATCGTCGAGGGGACACTGAATAGTGTACGGTACATCCAAACCGTCATCGAACCCATCGTTCTACCATTCCTAGACCGGCAAGGGAACTTGCTGTTCCAACAGGACAATGCACGTCCGCATGTATCCCGTGCCACCCAACGTGCTCTAGAAGGTGTAAGTCAACTACCCTGGCCAGCAAGATCTCCGGATCTGTCCCCCATTGAGCATGTTTGGGACTGGATGAAGCGTCGTCTCACGCGGTCTGCACGTCCACCACGAACGCTGGTCCAACTGAGGCGCCAGATGGAAATGGCATGGCAAGCCGTTCCGCAGGACTACATCCAGCATCTCTACGATCGTCTCCATGGGAGAATGGCAGCCTGCATTGCTGCGAAAGGTGGATATACAGTGTACTAGTGCCGACATTGTGCATGCTTTGTTGCCTGTGTCTATGTGCCTGTGGTTCTGTCAGTGTGATCAAGTGATGTATCTGACCCCAGGAATGTGTCAATTAAGTTTCCCCTTCCTGGGACAATAAATTCACGGTGTTCTTATTTCAATTTCCAGGAGTGTAGATAACTCATGAAATTTTCTTGCCCCGCGCTGGGAGCCAGTAATTAAGTTACATGAACAATTAAGTGATTAAAAAAGCAACAGGTTTGAAATTAAGGTACTGATAGTCGAATGGAACAAGAGGGCGGATGTTGGCGATGGATGGAAGATCCCCCATGTCCTCTTAAAGGCGGACATACATAGGTCGACTAGACATTTATTTGCGGATGGTTTCAGAATGAGTGGTAATATCACGTTACGAAAGCGAAGCAGTCGCATGTGACATCTGTGGAATTGTCGCCATAAGACAGTGACAGAAGTATATCTGAATTAGTGTATCTTTGGCTCAGTTGTAGAGCGGAGGTTAGTCGAGGATAGTCCAGATTACATGGAGTAAGCTGGCGGAACTTTTAGCATAGTGCATATCGAAGAAGGATTTTGCTGAAGAAAATTGTTAGGAATGTTTAATCTGATGCGAGGACTTACAAAAGCAGCATTTATGAAACAGAGAAAATGGATTCGCATTCTGGATATATTTTAAGGTGATACTTTTTGCTAGCACAGTGCTCTGATTATTTTAGGGATTCTTTGCAGCAGAACAGTCCACCTCCCCACCCCAAATTAGGTCACTTCAGTTTAATTCATTTCAATCTGAATAATCATAGAAGCATTGCTTTATAAGACTTTTGTAATGAAAGTAAAGTTTTTGGTTTCCTATGAGTTTTATGTTCTTGTGAAATAAGAGTTTAAAATACAGCATGTCTTTACAATGAAAGGATTAGTATTTTCATGTCAAGTAAGAAGTTTTTTTAGTATCAAAAAATCGTCCCAATCTTTCTCCCAGTGGTTTAGTTTTGTTTCAGCCGGCGCGATTTCTTTGTGCTGTGCTGTTACTGCTGATTAAGCTGTAATTTTTCAGGCGAGATTCTTAACATGTTTTGTCGGTTCTTTCCTTTCTCATCTCACGTTTCCATTGCGCAAATTCTAAGCGTTTTCTTTGTAATTCATATTTTTAATGGGTCAGTGAACAGTGTGTATTTCGTAGTGTCGCTAAGTAATTTCAGTGTTTCAACTTTTTTGGACATTGCATAGTTTGATTTTGGTAGTGCTCCTTGAGTAACACTTTTGATTTAATTTCCTGCACAGTGAACGCCAGGTAGTTTTGTCTTTGTATAAATGTGTGCACTGAGACACGGTGTTCGCAACAGTAATTTCAATTCAAACTTCTTGTAACAGAGGACGTTCAATTCAGCTTTGAGTAAAAGGCAGCAAACATTTTAATGCACATGAACGAACAAACGATCGAGTACGAGCAAATAACATTTTACCTCTTGCTTCCTCATCCACCTCTAAGCTCAATGACTCTTCGAAATTTTCCTCCTCTTAATGTTATCATTGGCGGACTAAATTTACAATGCCGGAACGATGGCCGTTTCGTGGCCCCGCCTCCCAGTGCAGGGGGAAATTCTCTATCTTGCGTGGGCTGGTGTGTGACTCGGGAACTGACATCTTTCTCACGATTTCACTGTTACTGCGGTCCCCCGCACTGGTCGCACATCCTTCCGATGTTTTCCTCCATTCCTAAGTTGCTGAGAATGCAGCAACATGACACTTCTTTGTAACCGCTCCTTGTGCGTGGGGCCTGGAGAGTCTTGTGTTTCTGCTTCGCCTAAGAATCTGCTGTAGTTTGTGGTTTATAAGCGTCGTCCTTCCTGTCCAGGTAACGTCCTTTTAAGCAGTGTGGCGTGCAATGGTATCGCGGTGTTTCGCTAATCTCGAGCAGGGCTACAACAAAACCAATTACTTATTATTAGCGTAACGTGAGGTTTCATTTAATCGCTGCCTCTCTCGGCTAAAGATAGGTATTCTGTTAAAGAAGTCTCCACCGGGGAACGTGTAGCAATGTTGTCTGTTAAGCATTGTGAATAGCACTAAGTTCATGCACAAAAGTGATCTCATACAGTTTACCGCTACTGTTATTTAAGGTGGCAACACTTTTCTTTAAGCAAAATGAACAGTTTTTACTCACAATACCACACGCGCACAACACTAATGTACTCTTTCCTGTCAAAAATATTTCACAAAAGTTCTTAAGAAATACTCAGGCTCCATACATTAGCAGAGAACAATTTTTATCACGAAAGCTGCTGTTTGCACTATATTTAAAGATTATTCACAATCTAAGAGGAATTTATTACCTCTGAGTAGGTTCTGGGTCCATTTTTCTCCTCGTCCTGGGCTGCTGGTGCTGTGAGTTGACGAAAGTGGTCACCAACTGGGATATCACACAGCTCTTTGTCATTACTTTTGATCTATTGTTAAGGAAGGTTGAGAGTCAGGCAAAGTGCCCTATCTGTGTTTACCTGACCTGTCACACATCCTCTTCGAAAAGGAAAACAAAAATTTCTCTCCCTAATAGTAACACTAACGCTTAACTCACTAATGTGGGGTTTTGTAGGGATATTACATTTTCAGTTGTGCCCTAGCGTATCAAGTCACTCGACTATTTACACAAATGGTTGCCTTTGATAAAGAATACAAGACATTCACAAATAGACAGTGATGAAAACAAGTAAACAGTACACGAGGAACACAAATCAAATTTAATGTACCGATATCATCACAGATATACATGAGATATGTGCAAATAAGCGTGGAACAAGGACATTTGAAAATAAATATAAACCATACTCAGTAGTACCGTTCATTATGGAGATATGTGTCACAAATGAAAAATATTCTTCATATTCAAGACGCATTGGGTTCAGACATGTGAAACAAAAATTAACAATGCACTGCAGTAACGAATATCAACGTGTTCTATGTCACAAGTGCCTACGTGGAAAACACACACGACACTAATAGTACATGTGGCACAAAAATTAACTTCACACAGTAGTAACGTTCACCGAAGAGCTTTGTGAAAAGGATATAAAATAGATGTCAGTTCAAATACTTGGTCACATGAAACAGTAAGTTTTTGATGACATACGTTATTGGGAAGCCATGGGCCAAACCAGGCAGGATTGGATGACTAACACCTTAACGTTTTTACCAACAGTGCACAATATTCCATCTCAGTGAGTTTTGTAGTTTTAACACATACAAAAGTAAGATCAATACCTTCTTTTCTACCACAGAACCTACAATCATTATGTATGATGTACACATTATTGATCTTCAGGGGGCCTCTTTCTTATTTACTACGTCACATAGTGTCAGCTATGCGAGCCGACTCAATGGAATCGAATGTAAAAAAAAAAAAAAAAAAAAAAAATTGCATGCACCCAAATTTGAATATTCGAGCGACCATAACTTCTAACACGCAAAATAATCTTATTTCATAAGTTTAATAGTGTCGGCTGTGTGAGGGTCACAAACTGACTGGAATGTCAACAACAGTTTAAAAAGGTCATGTGTGTACCTAACTTTGTACAATCGAGTGATTTCAGCCTACCCTTAAATTCTAATATACAATAGAATCCTAGCATGCTTCAGTCCACTTTTCATCCATTAATTTTCAGAGGTAAAATATCTTCACCGCCGACTGCAAAGCACTAGTAGTGTTTCTCTGAATACGGTGGTGCATCTCGACATGTTCTCTCCACGACCTGTCTCTGCTTTCGTCTCAACTCTGGGTCATCTTGTATACTCTTTCTAAATATTCCAATCGGACCAGTCTTCACATACTCCACACCCACTTCTGTCTGATTGGATGTAGACACGGCGTAATCTACCGTGTCCCTTGTTTCTGACTGAGATGTGATCAGTTTATCTCGACACGTCGAAGCGTGGAAACACCTTTGTTCCACCGAAAATCGTCTGACTTTTGAGTTTTTCCGACTGAGGACGGAACAACACTATTTTCTACTGCCGAAGAGTGGGTGTATACTGTACTCGTAATTTCGTGGCGCACCTCACTGTGCTTCTCAGCCACTCAGCAATTTCCTTCGTATTCCCCATTCCACATGAGTTTCTCAGATGCTGTGGATCTTCACCTACATTTGCCATTGTCTCGGCGCACTTGCTGTCTCGACATTTGACTATGGTCGCTCTCTGCATGCTACTATGTTTCTTTCGGAGCATGTCTTCTGCACTCGCATGAGCGGCGTGGGGTGTCATGGGAGCTTATTCCTTAACGGCCTGTGGCCCTCTAAGTCCTAAAAGTACAAGTGCCACGGTCTCTAACCAATGACCAGTCGCATCATATTCGTCAGATTCCCTTTCATCGTCTGTGCGTTTGGAACTGTCATCACAGATGGCAAACTAACTTCATGTGAAAACCGTACTCCCCAAAGACGTGTCTGGCGTTTCCTCACTCACACTCGGCTTTCCTCCATTTTTCAGTCGGTTTCCATATCTATCAATGTCCCAGACCTCATACGATTCGATGCTGATGGCATCTCTGGTATCCACTAACAGAACAATGGACATGTGAAACAGAATATTCACAACAATGAACTATACATTCCAATACTACTTCACAAAATACGAGGAAGGCTATAGGACTTGGAATTCCGCCTTATGCAAGACACCTTTTCAGTTTTGCTTTACCCAGACATGTTTCAGCACTTTTTGTACTATCTTCAGTGGGTTATTTTTTATTTTCTTACTGTAAAACTGTTGTTACATATTAACATTTGGCGAAACTTTTGGTATATAACATTTACAATTGTGAATGAATAGCTGTTGTAAAATATTATGCATCATGTGTTCGTAATTCACAGTTGATATATGTATAAACGATCTGATGCACTGTGTGTTGTGTATAACATTATGTCTAAAGTTCTAGTTATAGCTTAATTGGCAAAAGAGTGGATGTATGCTTTAGTTGGTACCATCAAGTGGGGATACTTTGACTGCAGGTATTACTTTGTCCAAAAATTACGAATAACTTTGAGCATCTCTTTCACAGATATTACTGAATGTAGCTGAGTGCAATCTTTTCGTCATAGTTCTCCACATCATCGCTATATGGCAGCACAAATCCCATCACCAAAGAACATACGTGTGCAGTCATAAATGACAGGCATATTGAATGTTACGTTTCGCAATTTTTTTTTTGTCTGTCTAAATTTACCTATATCAGTAATATCAGTGGTGATTTGCTGTCTTTGTGTATTGTAGTAAGTACTAACATATCTATTGACAATGTTTATACACTCCTGGAAATGGAAAAAAGAACACATTGACACCGGTGTGTCAGACCCACCATACTTGCTCCGGACACTGCGAGAGGGCTGTACAAGCAATGATCACACGCACGCCACAGCGGACACACCAGGAACCGCGATGTTGGCCGTCGAATGGCGCTAGCTGCGCAGCATTTGTGCACCGCCGCCGTCAGTGTCAGCCAGTTTGCCGTGGCATACGGAGCTCCATCGCAGTCTTTAACACTGGTAGCATGCCGCGACAGCGTGGACGTGAACCGTATGAGCAGTTGACGGACTTTGAGCGAGGGCGTATAGTGGGCACGCGGGAGGCCGGGTGGACGTACCGCCGAATTGCTCAACACGTGGGGCCTGAGGTCTCCACAGTACATCGATGTTGTCGCCAGTGGTCGGCGGAAGGTGCACGTGCCCGTCGACCTGGGACCGGACCACAGCGACGCACGGATGCACGCCAAGACCGTAGGATCCTACGCAGTGCCATAGTGGACCGCACCGCCACTTCCCAGCAAATTAGGGACACTGTTGCTCCTGGGGTATCGGTGAGGACCATTTGCAACTGTCTCCATGAAGCTGGGCTACGGTCCCGCACACTGTTAGGCCGTCTTCCCCTCACGCACCCACCATCGTGCAGCCCGCCTCCAGTGGTGTCGCGACAGGCGTGAATGGAGGGACGAATGGAGACGTGTCGTCTTCAGCGATGAGAGTAGCTTCTGCCTTGGTGCCAATGATGGTCGTATGCGTGTTTGGCGCCGTGCAGGTGAGCGCCACAATCAGGACTGCATACGACCGAGGCACACAGGGCCAACACCCGGCATCATGGTGTGGGGAGCGATCTCCTACAGTGCCCGTACACCTCTGGTGATCGTCGAGGGGACACTGAATAGTGCACGGTACATCCAAACCTTCATCGAACCCATCGTTCTACCATTCCTAGACCGGCAAGGGAACTTGCTGTTGCAACAGGACAGTGCACGTCCGCATGTATCCCGTGCCACCCAACGTGCTCTAGAAGGTGTAAGTCAACTACCCTGTCCAGCAAGATCTCCGGATCTGTCCCCCATTGAGCATGCTTGGGACTGGATGAAGCATCGTCTCACGCGGTCTGCACGTCCAGCACGAACGCTGGTCCAACTGAGGCGCCAGGTGGAAATGGCATGGCAAGCCGTTCCACAGGACAACATCCAGCATCTCTAGAATCGTCTCCATGGGAGAATAGCAGTCTACGTGCCTGTGGTTCTGTCAGTGTGATCATGTGATGTATCTGACCCCAGGAATGTGTCAATAAAGTTTCCCCTTCCTGGGACAATGAATTCACGGTGTTCTTATTTCAATTTACAGGAGTGTATAATATCTTGAGAATTTCTCATAAACTTAAAAATAAACATTTTGTTGAGAACTGCATGTTTGTTAAGTTATGTAGGGTTACTTTGGCTAGTGGTCAAAGTATCCCCACTACACAAAAATTGTAATTTTAATGGCTTTTCTTCCGTTTTACAGTTCCAGAAAATATCGAGTCAGCTTTAAATGAGGTTAAAAAAGGTACATTATCAATCACTGCAGCTGCTAAGAAATACTGTATAGCAAAAGGAACATTAAGTGATAGGTTTCACAACAGGCATGAAAAACAGTTTGACAAAACCACTGTATTCTTATTTAGATGAGATAGCTTTGGCGCATCATGCTGTTGTTGTTAGTAAATTGGGTTTCCCTTTTGACACCCTTGATTTACGACATCTTGCTAGGTCTTATATAGATATGCAGGGAAGACCAGTTAAATTATTTGGCAGGAATGATTTGCCAGGAATTGATTGGGTACATTCATTTCTTAACAGACATAAAAATAGTCTTACATTTAGGAACTGAGAGAATATCAGGCATGAGAAAGCAGGAATTACAGCAGATGTAATAAAGAGCTATTTCATTAATCTGGAAGTCACTTCAAGACGGAAATGAAGTTACTGATGTACCTCCAGAAAGAATTTTTAATTTTGATGAAACGAAGCTGTGTGATGATATGGGTGTGAAGAAGTGCATTTTCAAGTGAGGGGTGAAATATGCAGAACAGGTGAAGGACAGTAGCAAAACCAGCATTTCTTTGCTGTTTTGTGGAGCTGCAGCTGGAGAGGTTCCACCTCCATATGTAGTTTATAAGTCTGAACATTTATGGCAAAACCTGGATGGAAGGGGGTCCCAGCAAAACCAGGTACAATCGAAGTCATTCTGGTTGGTTCGATGCCAATATTTTTACTGACTGGTTTATGAAATTATTTCTTCCACATGCCAAAAAGCTTGGAGGCAAAGTTGTGCTTATTGGAGACAATCTATCTTCCCACTTCACTCCTGAAGTCATACAGGCAGCTGTAAGCAATAACATTGTATTTTTGTGCACCCCAAAACACACCACACACATGTGCCAACCACTGGATGTGGCATTTTATGGTCCCTTAAAAAAATATTGGGGACTAATTTTGGACAACTGGAAAGGTGGCTCAAAAAAAGAGGTCACATATTTTGTCAATGATGAGATCAAAGATTCACATGAAAATGAAGCTGCAAGTCAGGATCTTATTTCAGGATTCTGAAAATGTTGTATCTGGCCTTTTAACCCAGAGCAGGTACTGAGCCATACACCTGGTCAAAACAACTCTGGCTTGGATGAAATTATGCCTACAGTGTCCAACACATTGATTGATGTTTTGAAATCGATGAGACATGGAGAGAATGCTGAACCCCACTGACAGTGTTCCAGAGTAAATGTCATAGCAGGAAAGAGTTTGTGTATGGAAGACCTTGTAGATGACCCAGACTCCTCTTCCAGTGAGGACAATGATCCAGATATTCATTTATTATAATATAGGTAAAATAATGTATGATTGTGTAATCACTTATTAGCTTATTTCTGCTTTATCTTGGTTCTTGTTATTGCTCTTTGGAATCATCTAGGTTATTTTATTTTATTTATTTTTCATGGCTGAAGATAATGTAGACAGAATGGCTGGAGAGACTGCTGAAGGTCTGGGGAAATCAGGAATGACTCAACAAAGTGTAAAAACCAATGACTTTGTGATCGTTTGTGTACTGACAACACACAAATACTTTGTGGGTGAAATCAAAGAGACAAATGGCTCAGAATTTCTTGTGAAGTTTCTAAGAAAACAGAAAAATAATTTTGTGTGGCCAGAAGGGTTGGACGAAAGCTTAATACCACTTGAGCAAATAGCTTTTGTGCTCAGCAAACCAGATATTTTGAAGTGTGGTGTTCATTTCTCAAAAAAAGTATTTGAAGGCTTTTCTATAAATTGAGTGGTTTAAGGGGGTTACTGCTACCTCACATTGCACTAGGTTCAAATGTAATTCAATTAGCTTGTATAATATTTTTAGCTTAAATGGTGTATGACTGATGATAAATGTACTGCAGCTTCATTACAGTTACTTAAAATATTTTTTGAAATATAAATATACATTTACATATCTTGGAGTTGGTCAGTTTACACTCCAGCTGGGGATATTTTGTCCAGGTAAGTATTTTTCATTAAGTTTGTGGAAGCGGTCAAAGTAACCCCAACCATAGAGTAACTTTGACCAGTGACAAAAAAAATATTTTGCTTGATGTACATCGTTTTAAATAAAGTTAGGTAAATTAATCATTAGCTAGGTGGCTAGCCCCCAAACTACAATATTCAGTTTCAGGAAACTGTTTGTGTGTGTTCCAATATCACACTTAAATTGAAAATTTTGGTCAAAGTATCCCCATTTGACGGTATGTAAACTATTGCATACATCCACTCTTTTGGCAATTGACCAAAAGAGTGGCTGTATGCATTACATAGTTGGTATGTAAACTAATTCATACATCCTGACGATGCAGTTTAGTAACATGATGGTATATATCTCCCAATATCCTTAGGAAACCTAAGAAAAGATATGTGGTATATTTATCTTGTTGTTGCTGCAATTTATTGCGCTACGCTACGCTCCCATTTGTAAAAAGCATTATACAAACCAATATAAACGATTACTATTCACTTTCGCTTTCACGATAGCACCGAACTCGAGAGCTTAAACTTAGTGGCTGCTTGGCGCGCTGGAGGCGCATTAGGCAACAAAATCGAGGCGAAGTGTCGCGATTGTTATGTCAGACTGTGGTGATACTGCTGAGTACATACACAATACGTTACCAATATCTAAAAGCAAAGAACAAACTAGTCAGGCCACATTCCAAAGATACATTCATCTCAAAAGACGTGTAACAGGTTATTTGGACACAAGAGATTTTCGCCCAGAACGAAGTCTCCACTAGTGAGCTATAGTATTGACACAGTCTAACGTAACAGTCGCGACACTCACTGCTATAAAAGTCGTTACCGTTTGACAGCTGGAGAAACATTAGCGCTCCAAGCGGCGAGTAAGGTGAACATCAGACACGTCGTAAGCATAATGGTTGTTTTGCATCCATTTCCCACGTAATGTACGAAATATTTGAGTTATTTTCTTGCCTCCAAGGTTTTCTGTATTATCAGGAGGCATATATGTTTCTAAAAATGATTTTAAAATAAGAGCAAGTATGGACAAAAACCATGAATCGAGTGGCAAGCTACAACACATTGGTAAAGAAACACTTGTGACGTTGGATAGAATTGCAACTTACCTCATTGATATCAAAAGAATATAAACACACAGATTCACACGTAAGAAGCACAGACATGTACCTCTCCATGCAAAAGCGATCGACAACTCATTTATTGTTCTGTAGGCCTACTGTTTGTCATTTACAACCTTCATCTTTATATTATTCTAAGTGGGACAAGCAACTACCAAATAATGGGTGAAATATGTTGAAAACATTATAATGAGCTGATTACATTACATTTCACGCAAAACCAAATATTTGAATAATTTTCAAACACTCTGTTAGTGAACAAGGTGCTAACAAAATAATGTCATCACACGAAGGAAGCAAGATAAATTAAGTGACTAACATCAGAAGTGAATGAAATACGTACCAAACATTACGCTTTTGTAAGACACGAAGAACTTCTCTTAATCTAACCACTTCATCGTCAAATCAGGTCTGTGTTGACGATTCACACGAATCTGGCACTGATAACATGGAGAGCTGAATTGGCTGCTTCCGTGTCATAGGACTGTTTTACAGCTTTAGATGGATTGTCGAATCTTTGTGGCAGTTTGAGATGCCAAACAGTATGCGTACTGCATTCCACACGAGTTTATTATTGTCTGCGTTCATGAACTGGTTTTAACCGAAATGTAGCGAATAAAACCTAATATTATTATACAGGTAAACCGGATCTTTTTTCATACGGTCTTCCCTGTCTGTTATTAACTAACCATTTTCTGCTCCTAAAACGAAACATTAATCATTAATACACATGTAGTTTGCAAGTGAATCATGACAATACAGTTTAGTAACATGGAGGTATATACCTCTCAGGACCCTTTGGAAACCTAAAAAAGACAGCTGTGGTGTCTTCTTCTTGTTGTTACTGCAATTTACTGGGCTACAAACGCTCCCGCTTGTAAAAACCACTGTAGAAATCAAAATAAACAGCCACTATTCGCTTTCACGATCGCGCCGAACTCACAGTTTAAGTTATTGGCCGCTTGGGGCGCTGCTGGCGCTGTAGGCAACAAAATCGAGGCGAAGTGTCGCGACTGTTATGTTAGACTGTGGTATTGAGCTAACTGATTCTCGAAACTTAAATGTAAAATGTTCTGTAGACGAATAAACAATAAACTAAGTTAAACACATTCTTCATAAGACATTCGTCCAGCGGTCTTTATATGGCCTTCGTTCTCGTATCTGACAGTACTTCTCATTTGGTTACATGGAGAACACAAAAGCAAATAATGGTGTTGGAAACCTTCATTATGATGTAGTTTATTTTATATTCGGAGTTAATTAATTTTAAGTTACATATATACCCAGATTTTTATAAATGTTTCATTTCTAATATTTTATTATTCAATTAGAGACACAGCATCTTTGTGCAGGGTTACCACAACCCATTGCGTAGGAAGCTACGTACTACACAGGTTAGCCACATATTTAGTTATATCTGTGGCGTGGAAGTCGTGCCCTGTGAATGTAGATGAAAGTGCAAAGCCGGTTTACGTATTTAATTTAGGAAAAAAATGAACTTATCTTTAGCAAAAAACGGCATCGGATTTACACTTCTCTACCACATAATAGTAAGTTAAAACGTCATTTGTTAAATGCCAGCAAATTAGTGTAGCATGTTGTTGACACATTATAAATAATGTGCCACGACACAAGCATATCAGCAGCGAATAAGTGGTTTCGTATGTCATGAAGTGCAGAGCTACATTTGAACAGCATTTAGTACATATTTTCATCGTATACTTATCAATTTAATATTTGCTTCAAATAGTTCCGAGTGAACGTGTCTTTGCAGCAGTGCATTACCTGGCGTCTAGTTTGGTGGACAGTAATAAAAATAGTTTGTTTACGTTGTGACTGTTTCAGTAATTTGTATGCCACACGACAGATATCTTCCGTAATGGGTACTATATAAGAGCAGAATGTGTTATTGATTCCTATAAATACTGATGTTTACATTTGGGAAAACAGGTATATTATGTAGCAAATAAGCAAAATCCGAAGAACAGCATCATCATGGAGGAATTTTTCGGTTTATAGTTTTTGAAAAGACTTATCAGAGTTGCATATTTTAAATAGGAACAGTGGTATTCATGTGGTGGGGAAGTCCATACTGCCGTTCTTTAACAGAACTGCTTCGTTTCACAACGGCCGTTGCAGTGTTGCTGTAGAATGCATTAATAGGATGTAGTTTTACGTCTTGAGAGGCACGCATTAAGATAAAACCAGGCGTCCCTTCAGTTGTGTGAAAGGGTTTAAATTAGGGCCTAGTATAATATCGTTCAGGCGTTAGATAAAAATGTAGCCAGTTGTTACATGGGATTAAATGCTTTTATATAAAAGTTAATTTGGTGAACCGAAGTAAACTTTAGTGGAGATGATCAAACTGGAAGCTGAGTAGTGACATTAACATACTACATAACCACTGCATAGAGTGATGTGCGTTTTCTATTTTTTCCGCGTCATTTAGTTCGAAAATCATAGAGGATTAAACACTTACATACAATATTTCCATTTACACTTCCCTCACCCTATAATCTGTAAATTTATTTGTGATCTGTGCTCAGGTGTTATCTTTTCTTTGTTTGGCAGGTTGGCCTATTTGGTCTTGCTGACAGTGGCGCTCTACAACTTACACAGGCCAATTTAGACATAACATTAGGTAAATTGCATTTTTATAATTACTTTTGTTTTTCTGTGTGTGTAATTGAAAGTTTTCAAAAATGTTATAGCACTGTTTGAGACTGACTGCTCATCACAAATATCCAAAGATTATTTATATAGTTAATCATTTACTTGTGAGAGATACTGGTAAAGTCAGACAGTAAAGATTAATTTTACTGCTGTTGGCAGTAATTATTAAGTTATGTTACATGGTCAAAACCAAACATTGTTCCTCTCTTTGAACTAATGTTGACTCAAACAGAAAATGTGTTTTTTGTGTACATTTAACCATTTTCAGAGAAAATTCTGTGGCATACCAATTTATCATTATTCAGAAAATATTTTTTTTTTTTTTTTTAATTTTAACCACATCAATTTGTTCTTTGAAAATACAAAAGTAGTTATGGATAAGAAGTTGATGCACTGTAATAAAGTGTAGATTGACAAGTCTGTTTAGCAACAATTAGTAATAGCAGAAAGTTTCTTCTTTGCAAAGGACATTCCTAGCAACACTTCATTAAAGAAATATTGGTAGAAAGGAACACTTAAGGTGCCTGCTAAAACAAGAATTTGGTATTGGAAATGAACATTCCAAGGAGCACACTATGCCAAATAAAATTTTACCAAAGTACATTTTACTTTCTAAGACAAAAAAGTGCTTATGCTGCAAAGGGAAAAAAGTTAATGTATAAGATGTTTTGAATTAATTTGGCTGAAGAGGAGATATGCCATAATAGTCCTGTTGCAATTCTGTGAGTCAGATGTATTCTGTGATTTGCTTAGCCTATCTACATCTACATATATCCTGCCATTTATTATAAGTGCAGAGGATTTTCTAAAATTATTCTGACACGTTGCTGTCAGGTGCCTAGAGTGCATTCTTGTTATAGTTTTATTAAAACATATCATGTGCATTCCAGAAATTTTGCATATGTCTGTCACCATGTTAATAGCATTGCAGGATACCAAAATTTACCCATCTGCCAAGAGTTTTACTTGTGAAATTAGTAACAATTTTAATTAATGGTGTGGCTATTACTGTTGATAATCATAAGTATGTAATGTACTTTTCCTCTGCCTATATCCCAGTAAGATCGTATGGTGACATGTACTGCCACCGAGCGAGGTGGAACGGTGGTTAGCTCACTGGATTGATATTCAGCAGAACGACGGTTCAAACTTGCGTCTGGCCATCCTGATTTAGGTTTTCCATAATTTCCCTAAATTGCTTCAGGCAAAGGCTGGAATGGTTCATCTGAAAGGGCACAGCAGATTTCCTACCCCATCCTTCCCTAATCCAATGGGATTGATGACCTCGCTGTTTGGTCCTCTCTCCCCGATCCACCAACCGATCGACATGTACTGCTACGAAGTCATTGGATTGTAATTCAGATGAACTTAAGATGGTATTTATAACCGAAATGTAGATATGAAAGAGTAATAAAACCTAATGGAATTGCAACTGATTCCTGTGTGTGTCTCTCCTTCCTGAGAGTATGCAGTTACTGTGCACAACAGTTCCTTAGGGAATCAATGTTGGTTAAGTCTTGATAAAGCTTTCACGTTTACATAAGACACAGGTGGTATCATAAGAAGAGATGCTTCGGTTTTGTGTTATTAAGCATCATAACTTTGCCAATACATCACACACTAAACTTAAAGCCTGTTTTGCTTAAGTGATAGTTCTGAATTTTGTCAAATTGAAGTGTTTTCTATACGAAGATGACATCATGAAATCTTTTATTGGTGTGTCTGGCACAGTCTGATATTTTACTTTTAAATAAATATCAATACCATTGTTTTGGATGGCACTGATCACTGATGGCAGTTTCCATATAAAAAGGCAGCTCATTTGAGGAAAGAACAACACATCTTGTATTCTAAAACTAGACTGTCAGTGAATTAATCATATCAAGTTTTAAAGTGTCTGTTCTTCAGAGCACACAAATGCAGCACATTGTTTTCAGCATCTCATTAGCCCTTTAACTACTCTGGACGTGTTAACGCATACCTTTGTACCTGTCCCTGTGTGCTCTGAATGTGTTTACACTTACCACCAGTCCTCCTACCTGGTACTCTGAACATGTCTAAGTGTGGACACGATCAGAGTGCCAGGTAGAAGGACTGGTAGTAAGTGTAAACACATTCAGAGCATGCAGGGACAGGTACAAAGGCGCGCGTCCAGAGCAGTTAAAGGGTCAATGCTTGGCTTTATTCAGTCCACTATTCGACATATATGCTTTTTCATCATATTTAATGTCCCACCTGCAAAAAATTATTATATAGGCTACTAGAAATGTTAGGATGGAAAAAATAACCAAAATTAAAACCAATTCACTATCAGACAAATGATGGCTAAGTCTCTCTCTCTCTCTCTCTCTCTCTCTCTCTCTCTCTCTCTCTCTCTCTCTCTGTGTGTGTGTGTGTGTGTGTGTGTGTGTGTGTGTGTGTGTGTTTTTAATTCCCCCCCCCCCCACGGTGCTTTGTTAGACATGGTCCTGGGGCTCCCTTCCAACAACTGAACTGGACCTACAATATAACATGAACTGCAAACCATGGTTGTAGTCACCATTTTTTGCATTAACTAACATTACCAGGCATGAAAGGAGTTCTAAGTGATGGATAAAAATCTTAGGACTGACCAGTCCCTAGACTCGAGATTTCTGGATTTACAGTTTGGCGCTTAACACCTTAACCACCAAGCCACACAAAAGCATATAATTAGAAGACCCTATTAATTTTTTTAATATGCAACTATTTAGCTTTAGAGAAACCATCAGAGGTTTTTAAGTGGTTAGAGACTGCACAGAAACAAAATTGAATCAGAGATTCATATAACTGCAGATGATCAGTTAATGGTAGATTACAGTACAATAGATTTGTGGTGTTTGTTGATAATGTAACAGTTGCTTTATTTTTTTCAGCTTCCAATGAGTTGGTTCTCATCAATTTTTATGCAGATTGGTGCCGTTTCAGTAACATGCTGGCACCAATATTTGATGATGCTGCAGATAAAGTAGCTGCAGAGTTTCCAGAACCTGGACAGGTTGTAATGGGAAAAGTTGACTGTGATAGAGAAGGTATTTCTGAGTAATGGCGTTAAATTTTTTTTGGCCATGTTGAGTAATGCTACTTGAATGTGTGTGGAAACTAAGTGTTACATATGGTGACTATAAAATAAAATAAATTAGTTCATAACACATTTTTACTTGGAGTTGTAATATTTTATAGCTTTTTAGGCATGTAATGTTTTTGCAGTCTATTATTTTGTGTGTGTGTGTGTGTGTGTGTGTGTGTGTGTGTGTGTGTTTTCCGGTGATGGTAGAAACATTTTTTTTTTCTTTCTGTTGTAGGTGCAGTTGCATCAAGATTTCACATTACAAAATATCCAACACTAAAAGTAATTCGTAATGGCCAGCCCACCAAAAGAGAATACAGAGGGCAGAGATCGACAGAGGCATTTGTTTCTTATATTAAGAAACAACTTGCTGATCCAGTCATAGAGTTCAAAAGCTTGAAGGACCTCCAGGACTTAGACGTATGTGTGATAGATGTTTTCATTTTGTTACATGCTTGCTGTTCTTGGTTTCATGGTTATTTTGAGAACTACTGGTTGCTGTAATGTCTCTTTTGGTTTCTGGAAGATATGTTAAAAAGAGATTTCTGTGATGTTGGTGAAACAGCATTTGTTCACAGTTAAGTACTGTACTAAGATAAATTGTTAGGGCATGAAAGCTTCCTTCTCAACATTTACTCAATATGTTTCCATAAAAAAATTTGATTTTCTGAAATTCTCAAAGTAGGTAAAATGTTGTGCACTTTTAACTACTTAAGTTTGCCACGGTAGCTGTCTTTAGATTATAGTATACTTTTTGTGCAGTTTTTCTTAAGCTTTCTCCATTTATTCTCATGCAGTTGTACTGTTGAGAGCAATGGACTGAAACACATAACAAGATAGTAATTCATTTAGTAAATTTTGGTCCACTGCATTGTTCTTCTCATGCTTATATATACATAACAGCCATGGAGCTTGGGACCCATTAAGGTAAAGTTTCATTGGTGCCTTATCTTGGGCAATTGCAAAATACTTCTATTAAAAAATGCCTGTAAGGAAGTCATTTCAGAGTAACAACAAAATAACCAGAAGCAGTACAACTACACAACAAAGAAAGGAGGAGGACTTGTAGGTTTATAAGCTATGTAAGTGACAGACATAAAATGGTTTTTGACCTGCAACCAAATTGGGGTGTGTGATGTATTCTGTCCAGGAAGAGACTGAGAATATTATCCTGTACCATCTTTTCACTCTCATCCTACATAGCATTTTCCAGTCACTCCCTGTTCTGGTTACTAGCAGTAATGAAGCTTGTTTCACATGGGGTGCTGCCTGTTTTTGACATCGGGGAAAAATTGGTACACCCAGGATTTATTACTCTTTCTTGTCAATGTTGTATTTACTGTTTCCATTGACACCCTTAATGGGTGCTACAGTAACAAAATAACTGTTGATAAATGTGGAACACACACACACACAGTTCCTGGCAGCTGAAGCCAGACTGCTAACAGCACCACATGATGGGAGGGGAAACTGGGTGCAGGGGGGGGGGGATAGCAGAGTAGGGGGGGGGGGAGAAGAGAAGGGGGTAATGGAAAAAGAGAGAAGTAAAACAACTGGTTGCATTGGTGGAATAGAGGGCTGTGTCATACTTGAGTGGGAACAGGGAAGGGGCTAAATGGGTGAGGACAATGACTAACGAAGGTTGAGACCAGGAGGTTCTGGTAACATTGGATATATAGCAGGGAGAATTCCCATTTGTGCAGTTCAGAAAAGCCTTCGTTGGTGGGAAGGAACCAGGTGGTGCAGGCAGTGAAGTAGTCATTGAAGTGAAGAACGTTGTGTTGGGGAGCATATCCAACAACAGGGTGGTCTCCCCCCACCCAGGGAGCTTGTCGCTTTTTGGTGGGTTTTTGCTTGGCTACCAGCCTTTGCAGCATCTTTTCCCTGCTGTGCTGCACGTCTAGCATCTAGCTATGCTTTTTCTGTTACCTTGGGAACATGTCTGGGGTGTTTTCGGAAATGTTCCGCATTTTCCATAGCTGACAAAAGAACAATCTTCACGACTGTTTTTCATTTCTTTTTTTTTCCTTTCTTTGTTCATCTTCTCCTATCCTTCCTCTGCTTTGACATTTGAGACTCCTCTTTTTCTTCTTCCTCCTTGTGTGCTCCTGAAGGCAGCCCACACGTCTGACACATAACAGGTGACTGGATAATGTGTAATTGCCAGCCCTGGGGTGACAGGCATGGATCACACATACCCCCTGATACAGGCCATGTCCGAGGGGGGGGGGGGCGGAGAAGGAGGAGATTCCCTGAGCTGCTATCTTCCCAAATTGCAAATTTGGTCCCCCTGCCAGGTGTTTCGGGAGGTGTGAACAATCCCCCAAGACATGTGACCCCCCCCCCCCCCCCCCGTGAAGGGTCCCCAGTTGTAAAGAATGAGCAATCGGAGACACTGGCAATTATGGGGGATTTTCTGGCAATGAGCCACTCATCATCTATGCAGTCTACATCTACCAAACATAAACGGAATGAAGCTCCTGATTCAAAGACCCTCCCAACTGCACCATGGTTCCTCGTGGTTTCACGTACTGAAGACGGGCAGTCTAATTCAGAAAGATGCTGATGCAATTGCCGGCCATGTGAAATCCTGCTCTCATTTACACAATGGCACTCTGCTTTTGGAGACTACTTCTGATTCTCATGAACAATAACTGCTTGCCACTTCGCTTCTCTCGTTTCTACTAGTGTCATCATTTCAACCACATTCGAATGGCACCCGGACTATTGTGTAATCTGTGGTAGGCATGAACATAGAGTTGTTCGCCCCCTTGTCCCCACTGTATCAACTGCAATGACTACCATGCTGCTGCCTCTCAAGATTGTACCATGTATCTTGAGAGGGGGCCATCCAGGAGATCTGGATAAAGGAAAAAGTGCCTTAGCCAGTCACTTGCAAGTTATTGGCTAGTTGCAAACCCTGTGTTCTACTGTCTGGCACTTGGAGTACTCTTCTTGCTGCATGTTGCTCCATGAAGGACATGGCCACGCAGACATGCGATCTCAAATTCAGCACTGAGGTTGTGAAATCACCCAGTGTCATGGTAGCTCATTCAGCTGTGCAACAAGCCACCAAACATTCTCCTCCCTGGGGGGAAGTCACCTGCTGCCAGGTTGGAAAGGACAGAAGGAATACTCTTGCGAAGACTTCCTACATCCCTCTATCCAACAAGCATGTTAGTTTTCTTCTGCCAGCCAGAAAGGATCCAGAAGTCAAACAAAGGTAAAGAGTCTTCTCCTTTGCCGACTTGAAGATCCTATTCGACGGTGTCGCCACATGATGCCCTTGCCCGGCTGACCTCCGTGCACCACCAACCGTTTTTTTTTCCCCTGGTCTCTGCAAGCCAACAGAAGAAGAATGCCGACACTTCTGTAGACCTCATGGTGCAGGATCGTCCTGCCTATATGCCCTGTAGCAGCAAGCCTTTGAAGACACACTCTCAATAGTTGCCAAGGTGATGCCCCTTCATTTTTCCCCCAGGGAGGCTTGCTACTCTTTGGCATGTTAGTGCTTGGCTACCACGGGGTCCCAGCCTTTGCAGCATCTTTTCCATTCTGTGCTGTATGTCTCTCCTCATGCTATTCTTTTTCCTGTCCCATGGGGAACATGTCTGGGGTGTTAATGGGAATGTTCTGGATTGTCTGACACTGACATAAGAACATTCTCACCACTGTTTCCGTTACCTTTTCCTTTCCTCGTCTCCCTTCTCCTCTCGTTCCTCTGTTTTGGCGTTTGAGGTTCCTCTCTTTCTTCTTACTCCCTGTCTGCTCCTGAAGGCCAGCGCACACATCTGATGTGTAACAGGTGACTGGGTAACGTGTAATTTTCCAGCCCTGGGTCGACAGGTAGGGTTCGCATGTACCCCCTGGTATAGGGCAGGCTCAGGGAAAGGTGATTGCCTGAGCTGCAGCCTTCCCAAATTGCTGATTGGTCCCTCTGTCAGGTGTTCGGGAAGTGTAACCTGAGGTGTGAACAATCACTTAAGTTGGGTGCACCATCGGAGACGCTGGCAATTATGGAGGAGTTTCCTGCAATGTGTCAATCATCTACACAATCAACGTCTATGAAACGTAAACGTAATGAGGCTAATGATTCAAAGACCCTTTCCATTGCACCACAGTTCCTTTCTGTCTCGCATACTGAAGACGGTCAGTCCTACTCCATGGTAAATCTATTTATTATTCAGAAAGGTGTTGATGCAATTGCCAGTGCTGAGAAACCCTTCTCTCATTTACGGAATTGCTTTTGGACACTACTTGTGATTCTCAAGCACAACTACTGCCTGTCGCCTTGCTTCTCCATGGCTACCCTGCTCGTGTTGAGGCCAATAGAACTTTGATTTCTTCCCTTGGTGTTATTTACACTAGGCTGCTCAACAGCCTAACTGAGGCCGAAATCCAATCTTACCTCTCCGATCAGGGTGTCATTGCCTTCCATTGTGTAATGAAAAAGGTAGATTCCTCCTTAATGCCCACCTGCAATCTTTGTCTCACCTTTGATACAGTGGGGATTCCGTCCAAGATCAAAGCAGGCTATGAAATTATCACAGTGCGGCCGTACATTCCAAACCCGATGCACTGCTACCAGGGTCATCGCTTCACCCACACTAGTTTGTCTTGTTGACACCCTGCCAAATGTGAAGCCTGTGTTACGGATGCTCATGAGGGCAATTGTCTGCCTCCTTCTCTCCACTGTATCAACTGCATTGGCGGCCATGCCACCTCCTCTCAGGATCGTCTCGTGTCTCTTGATGAGCAGACTGTCCAAGAGATCCGGATAAAGGAAAAAGTGCCTTACCTAGTCGCTTGCAAGTTATTGACTTGTAGAAAACCCTGTGTTCTCCCATCTGGCACCTATAGTTCTGTTGTTGTTACCCCTCGCTCCATGAAGCATGTAGCCACACAGACATGCGGTCTCCAATTTGGCTCTTGAGATTGTGAAATCGTTCATTGTCAAGGTAGCATTGCCATCCCTCCATTCACCTGTGCAACAAGCCATCAGACTCTCACCTCAAGGGGTGAAGCCACCAGCTACACAACTGGTAGGCTGGAAAGGACAGGAGGAGTACTCCCTTGAAGATTTCCTGCTTCCCTCCAGCCCATAGAACTTTGAATTCTTGCCGTGATGTTATCTACACAAGGCTGCTTGACGGTCTAACCCAGGCCGAAATCCAATCTTACCTCACTGACCCTAATCTCCCTCTAACCTAAAAGGCTTCCAGAAGTCCACCAAAGGTAAACAGTCTTCTCCTTCACCGACTCGAAGATCCTGTTTGATAGTGTTGCCACATATACGTTAGCCCGTCTGGCCTCCATGTCGCCAGTGCCCACCACCAACCATTTTTCAGTGTTGGATTCCACAGACCAACCACACAAGCAAGCCAACACTTCTGTGGACCCCATGGAGGAGGATCCTCCTGCTCCTGTGCCATTTAGTAGTAGCGACTCTTCACAGGCTGTCACTTGGCAGCTGCCGAGGTGACACCCCTACATCTCTTCCTCATCATGACTTTCCTCCAATGGGACATTTGTGGCCTTTGGTCCCACAAAGAGGATTTATGGCTGCTTTTAGCATTGCAGTGTCCCCCTATACTCTGCTTTCAGAAAACGAAATTGCACCCTCACGACTGCTTTGAGCTTCCACATTTCTTACCGGTTCATCTTAACCTTCCCACTGAGGTTGGCATTCCATCTCATGGGCTCATCGTGCTACTCATACAGGTTGACATTCATAGTCAACCTATCTCTCTGACTACCCATCTTAAAGCTGTTGCAATTCACATTTTTCTTCCCCACCTGACTTTTCTCTCTGTATCGTTTGTCCCTTCGTCATTTAATGTCACCGCGGCAGGCTTCCTTCAGCTTATTGGGCAGCTGCCTCGACCATTTTTGTTACTTGGTAACTTTAATGCGCATCATCCCCTCTGGCGTTCTCCCAGGACCTGTCAAAGAGCCCCCTGCGGGTCCGGGGGTTAGAACAGGACCGAGGTATTCCTGCCTGTCGTATGAGGCGACTGAAAGGAGTTCAGTCCCCATTCTGTGGTTTGACCTGCTACTTTCAGTATTCTACAGAAGTGCGGGCCATATGGGGAAGGACGCCTTATGTGGTGCACGAGTTATCCATAGTGCCCTTAGATTCGATCTACTGATTCTCTTGTCACAGCTTTGCATTTCCACCTGCAGTTCATTTATTTGGGCAAGGACACATTCCGGGGTATGTCATCTTGTTCCGTTGTCTCCTATCCTCTTTCGCCCCATGACAATATTGGATTTCTCTGCACCCATTATCCAGCATGGTAAGCACCCCGTTGTGGTGGGGCCGTCATGTACCAATTTGGTGGTAGCCCCCTGACAACACAGAGATCGCACTGCTGATGCCTGAGCCATAAACTCCCCATGTATGCCAAGGAGTAGATGCCTTGTCTTGCTGGGGCATCGGGACTCCCAGCAACGGCCATCATGCCAATTGGCCTTTGCTGTGGCTGGGTAGTACCCGTGAGGAGAGCCCCTGATCGGAGTGGGTGGCATCAGGGCAAATGACCCGCAATGAAGCAAACTAAATCTTCTTTTTCTGGTGACTGTATGGCACCAGCAGTCTCTAAGAGTGGCAAGATAGGTTACAATGCCTACAGGTATGACCCTAAATAATTTCCCCTCCCTCGCTACACCATGGAAGGAACGTAGAGCTACAGAACGGAGAGGGCCATATTCGCCATGGTTTTTAGTCTGTAGCAGAACCGATGGGTACTCTTTTCTATCTACAAGGCCTCAGTTTTTCGTTAAACACCTTGAGGATAAGTCTGGAGAAGTGACAGTGCTGCCCAAGATGCAAAATAGTGCAGTCTTGATTCAGACAGCATCCCCAGCCCAATCCTGAGCATTACTCGCCTGTGACAAGCTTGGTTATATTCAATTTTCCGTCACTTCCCATAAAAGTCTCAACATGGTCCAGGGGATTATTTTCCATCATAACCTCCTCTTTCAGTCTGAAGACGAGCTCTGTGCCAATTTAGAACGGGGGGGGGGGGGGGGGGTTATTTTCATCTGGCGCCTTTACAGGGGACCCAAAGATAACAGGGTTGCTACCGGTGCCTTCACCTTCTTAGCCTTAGAAGGTGATTCCTTACCTGAAAAGGCCAAGGTGATGGTTTACCACTGTGAAGTTAAACCATACGTCCCTCTCCCCATGCGGTGCTTTAAGTGCTGGAAGTTCGGGCACATCTTCCACTGCATTTCCAGTGCCACATGACAAGGCTGCGGACACCCATTGCACCCATATACTCCCTGTGCACCACCTCCCACATGCATCAACTGTGGAGAGCACCACTCCCCCTGCTCGCCAGACTGCCCAGTACTCCACTGAGTACTATGCTCGAGCCTCTGTGTCGGAGAGCTACCCCCCAGCCTTTCGCACCCTCAAACGGGGGATGGAAGGGAAAGTCCTTTTGTTCACTACACGCTACAGTGAACCCTATAATGCCCCGTTTACAGAGTTGGAGCTCCTCAGCACCCTTGCACATTGCCCCGACACAGCTCCTGGGCCGGATCGGATCCACAGTCAGATGATTAAACATCTCTTATCTGATTAAAAGCAACATCCCATCATCATCATCAACTGGATCTGGCATGATGACGTCTTTCCATTGCAATGGCGGGAGAGAACCATCATTCCAGTGCTCAAACCCGGCTAAAACCCGCTTGATGTGGATAGCTACCGGCCCATCAGTGTCATCAGCTTCCTTTATAAGCTGCTGTAACGTATGGTGTGTCGGCGGTTGGGTTGGGTCCTGGAGTCACGTGGCCTGCTGGCTCCATGTCAGGGCGGCTTCCGCCTGGGTCACTTTACCACTGATAATCTTGTGTGCCTCGAGTCTGCCATCCGAACAGCCTTTTCCAGATGACGATATCTGGTTGCCGTCTTTTATGTCTTACGACACGACCTGGTGACATCATATCCTTGCCACATTGTATGAGTGGAGTGTCTGGGCCCCACTCCCGATTTTTATCCAAAACTTCCTGTCACTCCGTACTTTCCGTGTTAACTCATTGCCTCCCGTAGCTTCCCCCGTATTCAAGAGAATGGGATTCTGCAGGGCTCCATATTGAGTGTGTCTCTATTTTTAGTGGCTATTAATGGTCTAGCAGCAGCTGTAGGGCTGTCGGTCTCTCAGCCCCTGTATGTAAATGACTTCCGCATTTTGTACTGCTCTTCCAATACTGGTATTACTGAGCGGCACCTACAGGGAGCCGTTCACTAGGTTCAGTCATGGTCCCTGGCCCATTTCTTCCAGTTTCAATCGCAAAGTCGTGTGTCATGCTTTTCTGTCAGCATTACACCGTTCATCCAGAACCAGAACTTTACCTTAATGATGATCCATTCACTATAGCGGAGACATACCAGTTCCTAGGACTTGTTTTCGATGCCCAATTGACTTGGATACCTCACCTTCATCAGCTTAAGTGGAATTGCTGGCAGCACCTCAATGCCTGAGCAATACTAACTGGGGTGCAGATCACTGTACATTGCTGCAGCTCTACAAAGCCCTTGTTCAATCGCACCTTGGCTATGGGAGTCTGGTTTGTGGTTCGGCGGTGCCCTCATTGTTGGGTTTACTCGACCCAGTGCACCACTTTGACGTTCGCCTAGCGATGGGATGTTTTAGAACGAGTTTGGTGATCAGTGTCCTGGTGAGGCGGGAGTCCCTCCATTGAAGATTAGACATGCACAACTGCTAGCCAATTACAATGCATACATTCGTAGTCCTCCTGTGCATCTGAATTATTGTCTCCTTTTCCCAACCACTTGGCAGTTTATCTCCCCGCATCAGCGGCCCAGGTCATGGATTACAATTACGGTTCGCGTCTGGTCCCTTCTGTTTGAATTGGAGTCCTTCCCATTACCACCTCTCTTCAAGGTCCATTCACGTACATTTCCATGGTGTACACCTAGGCTGCAGATTCTTCTGCATCTTTCACATGGCCCTAAGGTCTCAGTTAACCCTGCGGCTTTCCGCTATCACTTCATCTCGATTCTCGACTTGTACCGGGGCTATGAAGTGGTTTACACCGATGTCTCGATGGCTGATGGTCACGTAGGCTTTGTGTATGTTCATGGAGGACATATTGAACCGCTCTCCTTGCCAGATGGCTGCATTGGTTCCACTGCAGAGCTAGCGGCCATATCTCATGCTCATGAGCACATCTACCCATGCCCTGGCGAGTCATTTCTCCTGTGTATTGAATCCTTGAGCAGCCTACAAGTTATTGACCAGTGCTACCTTCGCCATCCTGTGGTAGCGTCCATCCAGGAGACCATCTATGCCCTGTAACAGTCCGGTCATTCAGTGGTGTTTGTGTGGACCCCAGTACACGTCAGAAACCCAGGCAACGAACTTCCCAACAGGCTGGCCAAACTGGCTACGCAGAAACCTCTTCTGGAGATGGGCATCTGTGAAACTGACCTGCGTTCTGTCTTACACAGCAGGGTTTTTCGGCTTTGGGAGACGGAATGGCATACCAGTGTGCACAACAAACTGCATGTCATTAAGATGACTACGAATGTGTGGAAGTCTTCCATGCAGTCCTCTCGCAGGGAATCAGTTGTCCTCTGCCAACTCGGCATTGGCCATATGTGGCTAACACACAGCTACCTCCTCCGTCACGAGGATCCACCTCGGTGTCACTGTGGCTCACAAATGACAGTCGTCCACCTCTTGCTGGACTGCCCACTTTCTTGCGTCTCTGTGGTTTTCTTGTCCGATTTTGTCAATTTTAGTGTTTGTTGCCATTCTGTAATTCTTGTGGTTTTCTTCTTTCTTCCAGCTGTGTTTTGTATGTCTCGATTATTTTCCTCCCACCCATGTAGAATTATTTTAATCAGAATGTGGGATTTATGACCTGCCAGTTTGGTCTCCCCCTCCTCCCCTTTTAAACCAACCAACCAACAAATCGATTTGGAGAAGGACTACGACACCTGCGAGAGAATTGGTATCCTCCACACTCTTTGCATGTGGGGTGTACATGGCCGCCTGCCCTGTCTCCTTCAGGATTTTTTAAAAGATAGAGTTTTGAGGTGCGGCTGGGTTCTGCCTTTTCGGACACCATTATCCAGGAAAATGGCATGCCTCTGGGTTCTGACCTGAGTGTTGTCCTCTTTGCTATCACCATTAACTCTATAGTGGCCTGTCTCCTGCTGGGCATCTCCAGCTTCCTATTTGTTGAAGACTTTTCCATCAATTGCGGTTCTCCACTATCCTGTCTCACTGAGCGGCATCTTCAGCAATGTCTTGATTGTCTTCATTCCAGAAGCATAGACAATGGCTTTCGCTTTTGTCAAAACCATCTGTATGAATTTCTGGCGACTCAAGTGGTGTCTCCCACCGTCTTTACATCTTGGGCCTGTTGCCCTCCTGTTCATTGAAACTACGAAATTCCTGTGGCTCATGCTCGATAGGAAACACTCTTTTCTCCACCCATGTGTCTTACCTAGAACCCCTCTGTACACAGTTCCTCAGCTCACTGTACGTGGTTCCTCAATGTCCTACATGTCCTCAATGGTACTTCTTGGGGTGCCAATCGAACCACCCTCCTCCATTTGTTCCGGTCCCTTGTCCTTTCGAAACTCGACTATGGGTGCTTTGTGTATGCACCTGCACGTCCATCCCTCTTAGGCCGTCACAACATTATACACCATCGTGGCATCCGTTTGGGCACTGTCACCTTTTACACTAGCTCAGTTCAGAGTCTGTCTGCTGAAGTCATTGAACTACCTCTGTCCTGTTGTGACTTTCTCCTCGGCAGATATGCATGTCGTTTGTCTACCATCTCTGGCCATCCATTGTATACCTTCTTTTTCGATGATAGCCAGTATGGGGCTCGTCCCTCTTCTCTGTTACCTCCTGGAGTCCGCTTTCAGCACTTGCTACAGCAGTTTAACTTCTCACTATCTGCAACATTCCTGATGGGTGTGGATGCTTCACCACCTGGGCTTCATAAAGCGCCTCATGTTAACCTTGGCCTTCATTCGCTTTTTAAAGACACTACTCCAACCTCGCTTTATCACCTTCAGGTTCACGACTCCACGATAGTAACTTTGTATACACTGATGGCTCTCATCAATGTATACCATGGGGTCACATGTGCCTTTGTCATTGACACCTGTCTCTCGATATCGGCTTCCAGCACACTGCTAGGTATTTACTGCCAAGCTCTTCACCCTTGTCACGAAACCGCTCTACTGTTCAGGAAAAGTTATCTCCATAAGCACACCATTACGGTGTGGCTAATGGCTGCATAATACTTTTAGTAGAGCTATGTCTCCTTTGTTGATGCTGCTGAGTCTGTGTTGTCCATGTGGCTTCTCGTTGTCTAGGCGATGATTCGTTTGCTGCTCTGGGTCCAAGAAGAGGTGCGGGTTTTTTAATTATTACTGGACTGTCGAAAAATGACGCAGTACTCCACGGTTTCTTTGTATCAAAAACACATTTATTGCCAAAACTATATACACAACTACACTCGACCGTGGCCAACACTCAAGTGGCCGTAAACCCGTTGTAGACCAAAGATCACGCTCGTAAGCTACAAAGAACATACAATTCCAATATTGATTATTGATCGCAACACCTAACTTAGTATTACCTTAAGCAAAAGCTTTTATAACATGACTTTAGTGTATAATAAAATAAAATGTCTATTTATCAGTTCCATTAAAATAGCCCCCCAAGAATTTTGTAAGTATGAAAATGCGAACAAAATTCTGACATCAGAATAATGGAACTGCCAAGAATATGATTTTAAATAAATTAAAATTTTAATAGGATTGTTTCCTTTTAATTATGCTAACACGGAAATTGTTATACTAAGTAAAGGAAAACATACAATTTTTAACCTTAGAGTAAATGAAATACAAAAGAAAATTCACAATCTTCACTTAGAAGAGTCCATAATGTTGCAGCACTTCACATGAAACCATTGAAAGACTAACTTTTAACTGCAGTCTTATTTTCTTTTCTTTTGTTGCCCACTTTTTACACTACTCACAGTCTGTCCCACATTGACCATCTATACATAGGTGACTCCCGTTAAAGGTCTGATTTCTGCATGTCCTGCAGTGCGTCTTTCCAAAGCTTAGCTGTTTGTATCACTTCATTGACTATAATGCCATGTTATCTAAAAAAAAATCACTTACAGAGATCACCTTTTGGTTACATAATGTTTATGTGTAAGTACATGGTTAGGATGCATAGTTAACCTTCTGGTAATGTTTATCTAGTGGGAGAAGTTTACAGAATCTGTCTGAGTAACACTACAAAGTTATGAACTGGTCCAACACAGAGCCTTTAAATACTAATAAATTCAATAAACATGTAATACAAATGCAACATATTGGGTGTAAAATGTCTTATTACAGACTATAACACTTACTTCAAGGATAACAAAATTAGATTGCTTTCAAAAGTAAAGTTACAGGCAGTTTGTTACAAGGGTTCATATTCACAGTAAAAGTGCAAAGGTAAAATCATGGATGAAAGTTTTGGAATGGTATGTATCTATCAAAATTAAAAAATATTATTGCCTATGCTTTTGCAGTGGTTGAGAAAGAAATGTACAGTAATTCATGTGGTTTACTAAAAATTATTTTCTCCTAGTAAAGTTGGACATCTCAAGCACTTAAGTGTGTAGTAATTAGGACTCTGCCTTTAAGATAAAAAAAAATTCAACTTAATTGTTGCAAGACAGATTTAGTGCTGATTAAAGGCTTGCATTATAAATGATGTCTCAAGTGTGGTGTGAGAAAGTTATTACACAAATTATCAAATGTGAATCAAATTGCATAAACATACAGAAATATCAAGAACATGGCAAGCGTATTACACAGAAAATCCATTGAAAACACTTCATACAATGAATACATATTAAACAAATAATAAACATTTTAAAGGGCACAAAACTGTAACAAAATCAATTTTTTATATACAAAATTTCCAGTGAAAAACCTTTGTTGAGTCACCTTTTCACTTTCTCAGACTAGTCTTATCCCTTTTGTTTATACAATTTCAACGAGACAATATTCCTTAGCCCGAGGACTTTCCTGGATTTAGGATACACCAACCGGTATGCATTCGGGTGTGGATGTTCTACAATCTCAAATGCACTCATGTATATATCAAAGAATTTCTTTATTTCAGAAGTTAGAATTTTTGATTTCATAATCTCCAACTTTAAACTTGGTTACTTTGATCTTCCCATCATGTCGTCTTTTTCTCATTTCCCCCTGTTTTATCATGGTTTCTTTGACTATGGCTTCACGTTCTCGCATAGTCATCATTATGCATGGTGGAAATTCTACAAGTTCATTGATAATGTTGTTTGGTTTTAGATGAAACATAATTTCATGAGGTGAAAATCCTGTGGAAGTGTGCTGCAAGCTATTCATAACATCCTCAAAGTCTCGTACATGGTCATACCATGTAGGATGTTTATGACTGCAATATGTACGACATAAACGACCAATCTCGCGCATATACCTCTCAGCTGGGTTTGACGACGGATTATATACAGATATTTGAACATGTTTGATTCCTGATTTATCAACAAAGGCTTTCCAAACTCTTGACAAAAACTGAGAACCGTTATCTGACAAGATTGCTTTTGGTTTCCCAACATTTAAGAAATAGTCTTTTTCAACTTTTGTGACTATCTCTTTACCTGTGGCTTTTCTGACAGGATACAACTTGATTAGTTTAGAAAATACATCCACCATGACAAAAATGTAGCAGTGGCCACTCCTACTCCTTGGAAGCGGGCCATAGAAATCAACAGCGACTACGTCTAGAGGTTGTGCAGGAATAATGTTTTGCATTTCACCTTGACATTTTCTGTTACTTACTTTGACTTGTTGGCACTTATCACAAGTTGACAATTCTTTTCTAACTTTCTTGGGCATATTGTAGAGGTATATGTTTTCTTGTAATTTCTGCATACACTTCTGTATGCAACAATGACCATAGCTCTCATGAGTATACCTAATTAAGCTCTCAGCTTCCTCCTCAGCCCAGCATAGTTTCCAATTGTCCGAGTCTTCATCAGTTCTCCTAAACAGAGTACCTTTAAACACCTTATAGTACTTGTCTAATTTTTCATAGTTCTTTTTCCCTAAACAGCTCTTTACTAATTTCCAATCTGCATCACGGTTCTGGCTCCTCCTGATTTTATAACACAATGATCTAACAACTTTTTCATCTGTGACCCCTTTAATACACCTCATTTTAAACTGTTTTTCTTCATTCTGATCAAAAATTTCTGTTTCCCCTCCTACTGGTAGCCTTGATAGAGCATCCGCAACTATGTTGTCAGTGCCTTTAATATACTTAATTTCAAAGTTGAATTGTTGTAAATACAATGCCCATCTTGTAAGCCTATCATGATAGAGCTTGCATTCCTGTATATAGCATAAGGCTATATGATCAGAGTACACTATTACCTTATGGCCAAGTAAATAGGTCCTGAATTTTGAAAATGACCACTGTATAGCTAATAGCTCTTTTTCTGTTACTGTATAGTTCTTTTCATGCTTCAGTAACATTCTGCTTGCAAATGCAATTGTAGCATGAACTGTCTCCCCATTGACTTCTTTTACTTCAAATAATTCAGCACCTAGCCCATAATCACCGCTGTTAGTATGTAAACGGAAAGGTAAATTGAAATCTGGTCTGTGTAACAGGTTCTGGTTATTCAGTTCCTTTTTTATTATGTCGAAAGCCTCTTGACAATCTTTACTCCATATGCAAACAGTGTCCTTCTGTAACAAGTTACTTAGACAGGGTGTGTTTAAGCTTTGTTTACTTACAAATTTTCTGTAGAAGCCACATAGCCCATAAAATGATTTCAGTTGTTTTCTGTTACGGGGTATAGGAAACTCTGCAATAGCTTTAATTTTGTCGGCATCAGCCAAAATTCCTTTTTCTTTTATGACATGTCCCAAAAATTTTAACTCAGGTACTGCAAATTTGCACTTTTCTAGTTTTAGTGTCATTCCCCCGCTTCTAAGTTTCTCACACGCCTGTCTTAAAAGCCCAACATGCTCATTCCAATCTTGTCCAGTTACTAAAATGTCATCTACATAAATCACTAATTTGGATACAAGTTCCGGCCCAAGCACATGGTCTACAGCTCTAATTAATTCTGCTACCGATGAGTTCAAGCCAAACGGGACTACACAATACTGATAGCAACGGCCATTGTACAGAAAAGCAGTGTATTTCCTAGATTTGGGTACCAGGGGTACTTGGTGAAAGCCTGAGGTTAAGTCTAGACTTGACATTAATTTTATGTCCTTGAACTTGTGCAACAGCTCATCAATGTTTTCAGGGTGGTCTGTTTCCCTGTATAAGATCTTGTTTAAAGGCCTGTTGTCAAGGACTATTCTCACTCCCCCATTCCTCTTTGACACAACTACCAGCGGGTTATTATAAGCACTGATACTCCTTTCAATAATGCCACACACTTCCATCTTATGTAATTCTTTCTCAACTGCTGTACGTTTTGCTATGGGCACACCATATGGTTTTATGAAAAATGGGTCATGTGGTCTTACTTGCAAAGTACATTCGTAACCCCTAACTTTCCCTGGAATGTTGCTAAAGACATCACTGGATTCCTATAACAAAGACTCTAGTTCCTGTTTTTGCTCATTGTTTAGACCACTAGCTTCGGAAATCTTTGTGTTTACCAGTTTGTTGAAATCTACTTCACTTAAATCCAGCTCTGTTATGTGTTTGTCAACATATTTCTTCTCCTTTGCAAGATTTATAGTGTTAAATTTATCATTACACAACACTGTATTTGATCTGACAAACTTGGTGGAGATACACCCCCCATTTGGTGTTGTTATGATAAGTTTTTGTCCTCCCCAGTCAAATCTTGCATCTACACTCTGAATCCATGACATCCTAAGAATACAGTCCTCACTGAGGCCTGGTATAATTAGGCATCCATGTGTAAATGTGACTCCCTCAATTGTAAAAGATAACAAAGTTTGTCTTTTCAGTTTTACTATGTTTTCCTGTAGCCCCTCTTATTTTCACCCCAATGACTGGCATTTCAATGTAATCTTTCTCACACTTCATGTGGCTTCTCGTTGTCTAGGCGATGATTCCTTTGCTGCTCTGGGTCCAAGAAGAGGTGCGGGTTTTTTAATTATTACTGGACTATTGAAAAATGACGCAGTACTCCACAGTTTCTTTGTATCAAAAACACATTTATTGCCAAAACTATATACACAACTACACTCAACCGTGGCCAACACTCAAGTGGCCGTAAACCCGTTGTAGACCAAAGATCACGGTCGTAAGCTACAAAGAACATACAATTCTAGTATCGATTATTGATCGCAACACCTAACTTAGTATTACCTTAAGCAAAAGCTTTTTTAACATGACTTTAGTGTATAATAAAATAAAATACGTCTATTTGTCAGTTCCATTACACCCTGTATCAAGCCACGGAGTACATCCAGCGACACAGCCTTTCCAATTGTCCTCTGTTGAAACTCACTCAATGCCCTTCAAAGTCTATGTGCGCTGTACACAGTGCAGTGGGTCCAGGAAAACTATCACTTGCTCTTTTTTGGTGGAGCCAATGTGATGCTTACGTGCGTTCCTGATCATGTCAGTGTGTCAGGAAACAAAGCTGCTGCCAAGGCTGCAGTCCTCATACCTCAGGTCGCTAGTTCCTATATTCCCTCCGATGATCGCTATGTGCCATTTGTTAGGAGGTGGTGTCTCTTCGGCATCACCAGTGGTCCTCCATTCACAGGAATAAGCTCCGGCTTATTAAGCCTCTCCCATTAACTTGGTCGATCCCCTCTCGGCCCTCCTGCCAGGAGGTGATCATTTTAACTAGGCTGCTTGTTGGCCACTGCCTTTTTAGTCATCATCATTTGATAAGAGGCCCTACCCCACCACTTTGTACACATTGCACCCAAGCTTTAACTTTCCACCACTTCCTGACGGAATGCCCATTTTTAACCGTTTATGTTCTTGATTGAGTTTGCTGTTTGGGTCATCGGCCATTTTAGCAAATGATGCGTGGGCTGTCGACCGCGGTTTGCTTTTTATCTGCCAAAGGAATATGGCATAGGCCATTTAATTTTTAGTTTTGAACCTCCATTTCTGTGTGGTGTCTTTTTAGCCCTTTTGCCACGTGCCTGTTGGGACTGACATATAGTCATTTTTTAACTCCCCTTGGTCTTAAGAGTTCTATAGTTTCGACTTGGGTGTGTATGACCCCAGTTGTTGTATGCATCTTAAAGCAAAACAAAACCAAACCCCTTCATTTCTTCCATGTCATGACTCTCCTCCACTGGAACATTCAGTCTTTGAGCCAACAAAGAGGATTTACAGCTGCTCTTAGAATCAAAGCGTCCACTTGTTCTCTGCTTTCAGGAAACAAAATTGCATCCTCACTACCACTTTGAGCTGTCTCATTTCTTCTCAGTCCATTTTGACCTTCCCTCGAGGATGGCAGTCCATCTCATGGGAGAGTCATGCTGCTCATAAGGGATGACATATATAGTCAACCCATCTCCCTGACTACCCGCCTTCAAGCTGTTGCATTTTGCCTTTTCCTTCCTCACTTGACATTTTCCCTTTGTACCATTTACATCCCTTGCCTCGATGTCACCTGGGCAAACTTCCTCCAGCTTATAACACAGGAACGCGCACATTCCTTTCAGACTCCACACACAGCTGTTCCCATTTGGACCTATCCTTATGCACTTCCCAGCTTTCCCATTGTCTCGAGTGGTCTGTTCTCTCCGACAAGTACTTGAGCGTCCATTTCCCGTGTGCTATCCATTTTCTGACTCCTTCCCCACCTACATGCACACCCAAATGGCAGCTTTCTAAGGCCAACTTAGGCCTCACTCCTTCCTAGCGACCTTTGACGAACAACATACCCCCAATTGTGATGACCAGGTAGAATATCTTACAAATATTATCCTTATCACAGCAGAATGTTCCATTCCTCACACTTCCTCTTTACCACGCCATGTCCTGTTCCCTTGCCGCGACACAATTCATGCATGGAGATGTGCTATCCATGTTTTTAAACATCAACCATGTTGTTGAGTTTTTCGGAGTAGCTATAAAGGTAGCTGGATTTCCTTTACTAGTTCTTTTAACAGTTCCACTCCTTCCGTCATGTGGGCCAACCTCCGATGGCTCTCAGGGACCAAGGCCCATACCCCAATATCCAGCCTGACAGTAGCAGACAATGTCATAGTGGACCCTATTGCTATTTCCCAATACCTTGGTCCACTATTTTTGGAGATTTAGACAGGCAAGCACTTTCTTCTTCATTTGTACAGTCACATCTGGACAGAGGGCATGTTTCCAGAAGCTGGAGTGAAGCCAGTGCCATACACTTATGGAAGCCCAGTAAGGACAAACCCCTTTCTTCTATTATCACCCCATTTCTCTCACCACCTGTGTTTGTTGTGTACATAGTTCCGCATAGTCAACGCGTTCACAACTTTCCCACTAGAGCGCACCTCGCCAAGCACAACAGTGCAGGCACAGCGCTCGTCCATCTCCGCACTACAAGATGGCGCTGTCTTAGAGACGGACCAAGTTCTGCTTCCACCGATCCGCGTATTAATATGTAACGCAGCCAATGAGATTGCTGCTAACGTAGAACCTTTTCTCCTTGCAGATCACACTCGTGCAGTGATACCTGAACGCTGGATGTATTATAATGAGTGTACAGACCTCCGATTAGTCAGTCTGCATTAGTCTGTAGTCAAGTTTCAGTCTGCGCCTAATAAGATTATCATATTCCTGTACATAGCCATGAAGAGAAATGTATAGACACTTTGTCAAGTATCAGAGATATGTGAGAATAAGATTAACTTACCAAGACCAAAGGAACTTCAGATTGTCAATTGTAAATAGCATCCAGAACCAAGTTATTTCTTCGCTTATTATTATTTTAATAAATGTGTGTGAAAATTAATCAAGTTCTGTTTAAAGTTGGTCACCGTCAATCTGCTACCCTAAGCATGCAAGTGGCTTTTCTATCGTCTGACCTAACGGCAGAAGATAAACACGCCACGATAAGACCACGAGACATATTGCTGACACTCGCCTACTTCGTTAGTGACAAGTCAAATAATCTGATGGTGTGTGTACCGAAGGTCTTACAGTACGCACGCCACAGTATGGTTCATGCCCACATGGTATGGTGGCTAGAGTCTCACAATTTACTGACCACAGCACAGTGTGGATTTGAAGCATGCCATTCTGCAGTTGACCATCTCATCACTTTGTCAACCCATGTCATGAATGGTTTTCTGTGGAAATACCAGACTGTAGCCAAGTCTAAGGCACCCGATGGAGGATTGGTATCCTCCTTACTCTGTACACATGGGGCTTCTGTGGCCACATGCCCCGTTTCCTTCAGGCATTTTTAAAGACTGTTTTCGAGGTACAAGTGGGTTCTGCCTTGCCGGATACCTTTGTTCAGGAAAGTAGTGTGTCTCAGGGTTCCATACTGAGCATTGTCCTCTTTGCTGTTGCCATTAACCCTATTATGGCCTGTCTGCTACCAGACATCTGTGGCTCCCTTTTCATTTACAATTTTACGATCTTTTCAGTTTTCCACAGACCTGTCTCCTGGAGCAGTGTCTTCAGCGATGTCTCAGTCATTTGTACTCATGGATGATTGACAATGGCTTTCACTTTTCCACTGACAAAACTGTTTGTATGAATTTCTGGGAGTGCAGTTGGTTTCTTTAACTGTCTTTACAACTTGAGCCTGTCACTCTTCTGTTCATTGAAACCACAAACTCCTGGGCTCATACTTGATAGAAAACTTCCTTGGTCCTCCCCATGTGTCTTTTCTGTCCACCGGCTGTACGCGGTACTTCGTGGAGAGCGGAATGGACTTCTCTCCTCTGTTTGTACCAGTCCCTTGTCTGTTCAAAATTAGACTACAGGTGTTTCGTTTATGTACCTGCATGTCCATCCCTCTTAGGCCATCTCGATACTATCCACCATTGTGGCATCCATTTGGCCACTGGCACCTTTTATACTAGCCCAGTTGAGTCTGTATGCATACACTGCCAAACTACCGCTGTCATACCACCGTGACTTTCTCCTCAGCAGATATGAATGCCATTTGTTTGCTATGCCTGGCCACCCATCCTATACCGACTCCTTCGATGACTCCTTTGATCAGCAGTATGGGGCATGTCTCTCTTCTCTATTACATCCTGGAGTTCATTTTCGGCTCTTACTCCGGCAGCTCAACTTCAAGCTACCTGCCACTTTCCCAATGGTTATGAACCCTTTACTACCTTGGCCTTGTGTAGCGGCCCATGTTCACTTTGGCCTTCATTCGCTTCGTAAGGACACTACTCCACCGTCGCTCTATTGCCATAAGTTTCAGACCTTTTGCACAGAACCTTTGTGTACACTGTTGGCTCATGGATTGACCATTGTGCTGGGTGTTCCTTCATCATTGGCACCAACAACTTTCACTAACGGCTTCCGAAACACTGCTCAGTATTTACAGCAGAGCTCTTCACCGTGTATCAAGCCACATTAACACAGGCTTTACAATTGCGCCATCTGCTCCAACTCTCTGTGCCCTTCAGAGCCTGTGTGTGCTGTACACCATCCATCTTTTAGTGCAACAGGTCCAGGAACCATGTCACTGTGATGTTTATGTTGGTTCCTGGTCACATCAGTCTGACGGGAAATGAGGCCAATGACGCTGCTGCCAAGGCTGCAGTCCTTGTACCTCAACCCGCTAGTTCTTCCGTTCCCTCCAGTGATATCTGTGTTGCCATCTGTCAGCATGTGGTGTCACTTTGGCATCACCACTGGTCTCCCCTTCATGGGAACAAGCTGTGGATTATCAAGCCTCTCCCAGCGGCCTGGACGACCATCTCTAGGCCCTCTTGAAATGAGATCATTTTAGTTAGGTTGTGTATTGCGCACTGTCTTCTTAGCAATCACCATTCATTAAGTGGTACTCCCTCACCGCTTTGTGCTCATTGCCCTAGACCTGTGACGGTTCACCATTTCCTGATAGAATGCCCTCTTCTTAACCACTTATGTTCTCATTTATGTTTGCCGTCCAAGTTATCAGCCGTTTTAGTGAACGACATGCGGGCTGTGGAACACGGTTTAGTTTTTATTCGCCATAGCACTATGGCAAAGGACATTTAATCTTTAATTCAGGGCCTCCATTTCTCTGGCATATTTTACAGACCTTTCTCTAAGCCCCTGATTTTAACTGTGTTTCCTTCCTTCACTTGGGCTTAACTTGTTGTTTTCACCTCTTTTTTTGTGTTCAATGGTTCTGACATGGGCACTTATGACCCTAGTTGGTTTTGAGCCCTAAAACAAAAATAAACAAATGTCTGTCTTCAAGAATCTGCGCAGATCAGTTTCATTCTCCCAGACATCAAACAAATCTTTGGCCATTTGTGCTATTCTTCTCTGTATACATTCAGTATCCCCTGTTAGGTCTAGGTCCCAGATACTTGAGCAATATTCTAGAATGGGTCACATGAATGACTTGTAAGCAATCTCTTTTGTAGACTGATTACATTTCCCCAGTATTCTACCAATAAGCCGAAGTCTACCACCTGCTTTACCCACAACTGAGCCGATGTGATCATTCCATTTCATCTCTCTACAAAGTGTTACACCCAGGTATTTGTATGAGCTAGCCAATTCCAACTGTGACATTGATATCCTTTGGATACCATGTTTCTTCATTTTGTGAAGTGCAAAATTTTACATTTCTGAGCATTTAAAGCAAGCTGCCAATCTTTTCCCCACTTCGAAATTTTATCAAGATCTAATAGAATATTTGTGCAGCTTCTTTCAGACAGCACTTCAGTAAGGCTAATTGCATCTTCTGCAGAAAGTTGGCGTTCCTGTTGTTGTCTGCGAGATCATTACTATAAAACACGAACAGCAAGGGTTCCATCCAAGATAACGTGCTTTGTCCTCCCTACCAAAAGTTTCTCAATCTAGTCACATTTTTCTACTGATACCCCGTATGATCATACTTTTGAAAGTAAGTGTTGATGGGGTACTGAGTTAAATGCTGTTTGGAAATCAAGAAATATTACATCTACCTGATTGCCTCGATACAAAGCATTCAGTATGTCATGTGAGAAAAGTGAGAGTTGGGTTTCACATGATTGATGATTTCAAAATCCAAGCTGGTTGGTATGGAGGATATCTTTCTGTTTGAGATACATCATAATGTTTAAGCACAGAATATGTTGTAAGATTCTACAACAAATTGATGTCAAGGATATGTGAATCACTTCTGCTACCCTTCTTATAGACAGGGCAAGGTTTTTTGTTCAAGAGATGTATGATAAATTATAGTTAGAAGAGTGACTAACTCAGCTGCAGATTCAGTGTAGAATCTAATCTGGTAAGGATTCCACCAGGCTCTGGAGCTTTGTTCAGTTGTTATGGTTTGAGCTATTTCTCAACATTGCAGACAGCAAATCTTATTTACTCACCTTTTCAGTGGTACAGGGTTTAAAATGGGGCAATTCTCATGGGTTTTCCTTTGTAGAGAAACATTTAGAGTTACGCATTTCAGTCTGAGCTTTGCTACCCTCAATTTCAATTATTGTTCATAATGAGCGATTGTACACTTAACTTTGGTGCCACTAACGGCCTTTACTTATGACCAGAATTTCTTTAGTTTTCGTGATAGGTCATTTGACAATATTCTTCTATGGTAGTGCATTGCTTTCTTGTTTCATTCAGCATTTCTATATTAATAGTTTTATGCTTCGTTTTACACCCATTACGCAGTAGTCTGTTTCTACATAAGTTCTTCATGGTGACTGTATCCCATGAAGGGTCTCTCTCATTATGAACTGTTCTATTGGGTACGTATCTATCCAGTGAATGGTCAACTTTATTTATTTTTATTTTATTTTTTTTTAATTTGAGCCATGATGCCTCGACAGTCCTGCCGTGTACTGAAAGTTTAAAGTTCCTCGTTCAGATATTACACTACTGCTTTTTTATCTAGTTTACTGAACATGTATACCTTTCTACTTCTTTTAATTGTTGCTTGTATTTTGGTTATCAATGCTTGCCACAATCCTGTCATGAACACTGACACCAGTTTTGATGTGGACATCCTAAAAGAGGTCAGGTCTGTTTGCTGCCATTAGATAAACAATATATTTCCATCATGAATGGGTCTATGAACTATATGTTCTAGGTAGTTTCCAGAGAAGACATTTAGTTATGTTTCACAAAATGTCTTGTCACTCACACCAGTAACAAAACTGTTTTCCCAGTTGATTGTTGATGATTAAAGTCTCCACCAAGCTTGCAGTATGATTGCATAACTTATGTACAAGTGAACTGAGGTTTTTTCGTAAATTCTCGGTTACATTAGGAGATGAATATGGTGGGTGATATAAATACCAAACTACCATTTCGTTCCCATCCCTGATGCACTTAATCTTGCCCAAACAACTTCACGTGCAGCTTCAATTTCTATCTCGGTGGATGTAAGTTTTTGTTAACTGTGACAAATACACCACCTCCATTGACCATGAGCCTATCCTTCAGCTACACACTTAAATTTCTTTCCAAAAATCTTACTGCTATCAATTCCATGTTTCAACCAGTTTTCTGTACCTAGCATTATGTAAGCTTCACTGCTTTTCAGGGGTGCTCCAAACTCATGCATTTTGTCGCGAATGCTTCAGCAGTTAACTATTAGGATTTTAATACTCTCGTTGGGGGGGGATTCTTGATTCTTCTGGGTCTTTTATACAGCTGTCATTTCTGGACTGGATGGAGAGTCACTAAATTAAAAAAATCCTTGTGTGTAACCCACACACAGTCAGCTGTCTGGGCCTCTCTGGGCCTCAGCATTGATTTGATGGGTACGGGCTTGGTGGCCCCAGGGTTCCTGAGCTGGGGCCGGTAAGCACCACCAATCCCCTGTCACCGTAAGCTCTGGGCATGCTTCAGCGACCACCGCACGATGGGACAGTGGAACGTTAAGTGTCTCAGGGAACGGGGATCTTGGATTGACCGCCCTGATGACGAGGACAGGATAAACCTCAATCTCAAGGTGTGCTGTGCACTGATGGGATGCATGGCTATTGATGTGGAACAGTCATTAGCGGGCAACCTCTGGAGAACCTGCTGCACCTCAGTTGTATAAGGCTTACTAAGGCATGCAGGGCTCTTATCTGAGTGAACTAAGATGGAACCTTCGAAATCATCATCTTCTCCTCCCAATGGGAATGGTGTACCGCCTGGCAGTATTCACACCCATTCATCCAAAAGAATGAGAGGGGCTAATTTTCAGACAAACAGGACCATTTTCACAGGAGCACCAGTTTAATCACATAGTTCTCTCACTTTATAACTGCCAGATTGATATCATCTACTGCAGTAGCACGATTAGGAAACTTACTCGTGATATTCTCCAAGTTTTCTGTGACTTCCGAGGCAGTTGGTCTATAAAAGCATGCAGTTACACTGTGTTTTAGCTGCCTTTGATATTACCTTAACTCAGATTATTTCACATAAACTCAGAAGATCTAGCACATTTTCCGTGTTGGCTGTACATACACTGATGAGCCAAAACAATATGACCACTGCCCACCGCTCGTGATAATATGAATACTATGGACTGCTGTAACAGGGCTCATGGAGTCATTAGCAACAGTGTGTTCCTGGTGATAAAGAGGAAGGAGGGAAAATTTGAAAAAGTGTCCCTCTTTTATATGGTCAAAGCAGGTAGACCTTCTTAAGGAATTGCAGAAACTGGACAACTATGATACCATTGTTGAGATGCACACCTCTCTCAGCTCCAGTAAGGGTGTTGTCACATGCTGAGATATCATAGACATAGCAGAAATGAAGCAGAATGGGCATCCCAGGGCGTAGTTGATGTGGAGCAACAAATATGCAGGAATAATGGGGCAACTGAAAAGACTGCCACTTTCAGTGTCACATTCAGTTCTCCAACAGTGCCTGAACGTCTTATGGCAGGGTTTCTTCAACTTAATGTTCGGCCGTACCGTTTCAAACCCTATGCGGTGCTATAAATGCCAGCATTTTGGCCATACAACCATGTTTTGTGGAGGTAAAAGGATCTGTGGGAACTGTGGAAAAGCCATTCATGACACTAGGACTGACTGCCTGTCTCCGGCAATCTACATCAACTGTTCTGTGAGCCAACCAGTCTGGAACCAAGACTGCCGTGTTTTTGCTGAAGAATGCAAAATACAGGAGGTAAAAGTGACCAAGTGCATCGCCTGTGCTGAAGCAAAAAAATTACATAAGGCGACTTAACCTGCTGTCTTTGCCACCTCATATTTCACCATGGTGCAGAACCTATTCCCAAGGTGGACACTTCGACACAGACAGCACCTAGTGTGCCTGTATCCACCACAAGCACCTGTACTTGCACATTTACATGTCAAGGGAAAAAGAGTAAGGGTAAAGCAATCCAGGCAGCTGCACCAGGAAAGACCAACAACAGTTCTGCAGTGAGCATCCAAAAGGTACAAGGAAAGCAGAGTGCCTCTCAACGCCCCCTTTCCCCCTCATCCACAAATTGACAGGGTGGAGGGAAAGGCTCACAACGTTCAGATCAAAAGGTGTCCCAAGTGCCATCAGACGTCATTCTTCCCTGTTTGACTGATGAGTAGGATGTCGTGGAGTTAGATGCCTTGGATTCAGGCAGCCCCTCCGATCTGGTGTAACCACAAACGCCAGAACAAAGATTAAGAACGCAAGAGAAGAGAAGGCGGTGAAATGACGTCAGCCAATGGTGCGCTGATTAGGACCACACCATGACACCAGTGGCCTCTACAAGAGGAGAATATAAGCACCACTCAGTATTCGGACAGTATTCGCAGAGTATTAGTGCAGTCTAGCAGAGAGTGCTACAATAGCAGTTAGTAGTGATCCATATCAATTGCCTGTTGGGACCTTGTCTATAGCAAAGAACATTTCTCTTTGCATGTCAGCCATCACAACACTTGTTGTACATACAAGTTAAGTATTGTCAGTCTTCATTATTTAAATATAAACTAATAAAGTGATTTGCTTGTTGTATAGCACTCCAAGACTGCAGCATCCTTTAGGCACCGTATACAAGACAAGTGGGCAGGACCCCACACCTTCCACTCCCCCTCACTCTTAAAGTGCTTCACCTTCACAGTGCAAAGAGATGGATAAATTAAAACTGCACCAATGACGTGGCTTCCATGCTGCAGTGGAACATGAATGGGTTCATAACTCGTGGAGGAACTGAAATTCCTAGCACACACATGTCCCTTGTGCTTTTGTTTACAAGAAACGCATTTTAAAGCTACAGATGTCCCTGTGCTACAGGGATACACGCTATACCACAAGGATGACCTATTGGGGGAAAGGGCCAAGGGAGTTGCTGCAGTGTTTGTGTGCACCACTTCTCCCCTTGGCTACTGACCTGCAAGCAATTGCTGTTCAAATTCATGTGTGTCAAAGGATCACTGTTTGCTCTCTGTATTTACCTCCACAAGATACACTATACTCTCAGGCTCTCACAGGTTTTATCGCGCAACTCCTGTGACCATTCGCCCGCATCTCGTGGTCGTGGGGTAGCGTTCTCGCTTCCCACGCCCGGGTTCCCAGGTTCGATTCCCGGCGGGGTCATGGATTTTCTCTGCCTCGTGATGGCTGGGTGTTGTGTGCTGTCCTTAGGTTAGTTAGGTTTAAGTAGTTCTAAGTTCTAGGGGACTGATGACCATAGATGTTAAGTCCCATAGGGCTCAGAGCCACTTGTACCTGTGACCATTCCTCCTCCTGGGAGACGTAAATGCCCATCATGCTCTGTGGGACTCAGCCAATACTTGCCCTTGGGGTCAGGTTTTGGAGGGCCACGTGAGGTCTCATGAGCTGTGCGTCCTCAGCATGAGTACTCGCACACATTTCTCTATTGCTACTGGGTCATTCTTGGCCATCGACCTCTCTTTCTGTTCTCCCGCCCTCGCCGACTGTTCAGTGAGAGTGACCTTCATTTTAGTGACCACTTCCCAATCCACCTTCACCTACTAAATGGCTCACCATCTGAAGTTAAGCCCCCGATATGGATGGTCAGCAGGTCTAAGTGGAAGTGTTTCAGCCAGCTGGCTGTGTTCAAAGACTGCGACAGCATCCAAGGATGGGTGGACCACATCACATGAGTGATCGATTGTGCCACTGACCTCTCCATCCCACAGTCCTCAGGTCATCTTAGGAGGTGACCAGTACCATGGTGAACAGATGAGTGCCATTCTGCAATCCAGGAAAGGCATGCAGGTATTTGACATTTTAAATGCCGACCAAAAGCAGACTGCCTTAGGGCCTTTCGAGTTGCGAGGGCCAAGGTTCGATGCATCATTAGGGAGAGTAAGAAAAGGTCATGGTGAGCATTCATGGACTCGCATCAGTCATTCCACTTCTTCTATAAAAGTGTGGGAAGCCATCCGGGGGATTGCCTCCAAACAACTCCCAGAGACATTGCTCAGATGCTGGCCCAACATTTTGCTTAAACTATTGCCAATGCAAGGCAGGCTCCCGCATTTCATTGCTATCATTTGACTGTAGAGAGGGAAAAGTCGGACCTCAGGTCCAACAGTTCTGAGGCCTAAAACTCCCTTCTCTCCATGTGGGAGCTCGAATCAGCACTGACTGAGATTCATGACACTGCACCCAGTCACAATCTAATCCGGTACTGCATACTTTGACATTTGGCAGCGGCCTCAAAGGAAATCCTCCTCAAATGTTTTAATAGAATATGGCACACAGGCAACACTCCTAACTCGTGGAGGGAGTCAATCATGATCCCTTTTAAACCAGGAAAGGACTGCACATGTCTTAGTACTTTCCTGAGTATCGCCTTGACCAGCTGCATAAGAAAGACTCTGGAACAAATAATTAACCATCGTCTGGTCTGGTTGTTAGAGACCAGATAACTCCTTAGCCGCTCTCAGCGTGGATTCCAAAGATTTTGGTCCACTGTCGACAATCTGACCCTCCTAGAAGCAGCTATTCAGCAGGCTTTCCTCCATAAGCATAAACTGTATCAGCATATTCTTCGATATAAGTAAGGCATATGATACTACTTCGAGACACTGTATTCTCGCACATCTGCATCATGGGGCTTTCGTGGCCACCTCCTCATCTTCGTACGGTCTTTCCTATCTTAGTAGTTTTTTAGGACCTGAGTTGGTGACACTGTCTAATCTATTTGAGCAGGAGAATGGTGTTCCTGAGGACAGTGTTTTGAGTGTTACCTTCTTTGCCATGGACATCAACAGTATCACCTCCCAAGCGAGCTCGCTTCTATTTGGCAGGTTAGTGCTTGGCTACCACAGGGCCCCAGCCTTTGCATCATTTTTTTCCCTTCCATGCTGCAGGTCTGTCCTCTTGCTATTCTTTTACCCCTCCCTTGGGGAACATGTCTGGGTAGCAAGGTAGCATCACCATCCCCCTGTCCAGCTGTACAATAAGCCGTCAAACTCTCGCCTCAAGGAGCGAAACCACCAGCTACACATCTGGAAGGCCGGAAAGGACAGGAGGAGTACTCGCGTGAAGACTTCGTCCAACCCTCCAGCCATACAACAACCAAGTCTTCCTGTACCTGGAAAGGCGCGAAGAAGTCCTCCGAACGCAAACAGTCCTCTCTTTCGCCAGCTCGCAGATCCTCTTCGATGATGTCGGCATGTGATATCTTCGCCCGGCCATCCTCCGTGTTGCTAGTGCGCACCAACAACCGTTTTTCGGCATTGGACTCCACTGACCGTCTGCACAAGTGAGCTGTTGCTTCTGTGGAGTAGGATCCTTCTGCTTCTGTGCCCTGTAGTAGCGCCTCTTCCCCAGCTGTCACTCAGTAGCCACCGAGGTGAAACCCGCACATCTCTTCGTCATGACTCTCCTCAGATGGAAAGTTTGCGACCTTTGGTCCCACAAAGAGGATTTATGCCTGCTTCTAGCGATGTAGTGTCCCCTTGTACTCTGCATTCAGGAAACAGAATTGTGCCCTCACGACCGCTTTGAGCTTTCACATTTCTTACTGATTCGTTTTGACCTTCCCCCTGAGGTCGGTATTCCCTCTCATGGGGGCGTCATGCTGCTCATACGGGGCGACATTCATAGTCAACCCATCTCGCTAACTACCAATCTTCAAGCTGTGGCAGTTCACCTTTTCCTTCGCCTTCTGACTTTCTCCCTCCGTACTATATACGTCCCTCCATTGTTTGCTGTCACAAGAGCAGACTTCCTTCAACTTACTGGACAGCTTCCTCCCCCATTTTTGCTACTCGGTGACTTTGTCACATCATCCGCTTTGGGGTTCTCCCAGGACCAGTCAGAGAGGTGCCCTCTTGGCTGTCCTTCTTAACCAACTTAACCTATTCTGCCTTAACACTGCAGCACTCACTTTCCTTCCTGACTCCTTCCACACCTGTTCCCATTTGGTTCTATCCCTCTGCACTGCTCAGCTTTCCCATCGTCTTGAGTAGTCCATTGGTTTTGACACCTACTCAAGCTACTATTTCCCGTGTGCTATCCATTTGCTGACCCCTGCCCCATCCGTGTGCACGTGTAAATGGCAGCTTCCTAGGGCAGACTGGCAGCTTTAGTCCTCCCTGGTGACCTTCGAAGAATAAGATTACCCCAGTTGTGATGCTCAGGTCGAATATCTCACAAACGTTATCCTTACTGCTGCAGAATGTTCCATCCCCCACAGTTCCTCTCTACCATGTTGTGTCCCAGCTCCTTGGTGCACTAAGGCATGCCACAACATAATTTGCCCATGTAGACGTGCTCCCCACATTTTTAACCACCACCCTACGCTGGCAAACTGCATTCATTATAAACGGATGGGTGCAAAGTGTCATTCGGGATAGCAAAAGAGGTAGTTGGATTTCATTCACTAATTCTTTTAACAGTTCCACACCTTCTGTCGTGTGGGCCAACCTCCAACGGCTCTCTGGAACCAAGATCCATTTCCCAATTTCCAGCCTGACAGTCACTGACGATGTCATCTTGGGCCCCATTGCTATCTCCAATACCTTGGGACGCCCTTGTGGGTAAGTTTTGAGCTGTTTCCACTATCACCCTGCCTCCCTACATCGGAAACTAGCAGAGGAGGCTCGGGCGATGCCCTTATCTTCTCCGAATCGTGAGTGCTATAATGCCATCTTTACTATGAGGGAGCTAGATCATGCTCTCAGTTCATCCCGTTCCTCTGCCCCAGAGCCAGATGCCATCCACATTCAGATGTTGTAGCATTTTTCTCTTGCGGGCTAGCACTTTGTGCTTAACACTTACAACCGCATCTGGGCAGAGAGCACATTTCCTGGATGCTGGCATCATACCCATGCCTAAGACCGGTAAGGACAGAGGCCTCCCTTCTAGCTACCGCCTCATCTCTCTTACCAGCTGTGTTTGCAAGGTGGTGGAAGGAATGATTCATGCCCGGCTCATGTGGTGGCTCAAGTCTTGACATTCCCTAATGAATGCACAGTGTGGATGTAAAGTGCGGCAGTTGACCTGCTCAGTACTTTGTCCACCCATGTCAGGAATGGTTTTCTGCGGAAATCCCAGACTGTAGCCGTGTTTTTCAATTTCGAGAAGCCCTACAACACCTGCTGGAAAACTGGTATCCTCCATACTCTTTACATGTGGGGCTTCTGTAGATGCCTGCTCTGTTCTTCAGGCATTTTATTTTTACAAGGCTAAGTTTTCAAGGTACGTACGGGTGCTGCCTTGTCGGACACCTTTATACAGGGAAATGGTGTGCCTCAGGGTTCTGCCTGGATGTTGTACACTTTGCTATCGCCATTAACCCTCTGATTACCTGTCTAATGCTGGGTGTCTCCGGCGCTCTCTTTGTAGACAATTTTGCCATATATTGCAGTTCTCCTCAAATTTGTCTGATTGAGCAGCGTCTCCAACGCTGTCTAGATCTTCTTTACGCTGGGAGTATCGACAATGGCTTTCACTCTTCCCCTGACAAAACCGTCTGTATGAATTTCTAGTGGCGCATATGGTTTCTCTATTGTGGGCCAGTTGCCCTTCCATTATTTGAAACTATGGTATTTATGGGGATCATGCTTCATAGGAAACACTCTTGGACCTCACATGTGTTTTACCTGGCAGCCCTCTATACACGGTCCCTCAATCTCCTACGTGTCCTCAATGGTATTTCCTGGGGTGCCGATCGAACCACTCTCATTCATTTTTACCAGTCCCTTGTCCATTCAGAACTTGACTATGGGTGCTTTGTTTAGGCATCTGGATGCCCATCCCTCTCACGCCATCTCAACACTATCCACCATTGTGGCATCCTGTTGGCCATGGGCACCTTTTACACCAGCCCGGTTGAGAGTATGTATTCTGAAGCTGCTGAACTACCACTGTCCTATTGCCATGACTTTCTCCTCAGCCAGTACGCATTCCGTTTTTCTGCTATGTGTGGCCACCCCTCCTATGCCTCCTTCTTCGATGATTCCTTTGATCGTCAGTATGGGGCTCATCTCTCTTCTCTGTCACCTTGTGGCATCTGCTTTTGCCACTTGCTATGGCGACTTAACTTCACACTACCTGCTACTTTCCCGGTGGGTGTGCACCCTTCACCACCTTGGCTTCGTGAATTGGCCCATATTAACTTTGGCCTTCATTCGCTTTCTAAAGACACTACTGCAGCCTCGGTCTGTCACCTCCAGTTTCACGACCTTCACATGGAACTTCGTGATAGTACCTTTTGTCTACACTGATGGCTCTCGGACTGACCATGGTGTTGGGTGTGCTTTTGTCCTTGGCACCCGTATCTTTCGATATCTGCTTCCAGCACACTCCTCAGTATTTATAGCCGAGCTCTTCACCTTGTATCAGGCCATGGATTACATCTGGTGCAACAGCTTTTCCCATTGTGTCCTCTGCTCAGACTCACTCAGTGCCCTCCAAAGTCTATGTGCACTGTACACTGCTCATGTTAGTGCACCAGGTCCAGGGAAACTGTCAGATGCTCACTCTTTATGGAGCCAGTGTCATGTTTCTGTGGGTCCCTGGTCATGTTGGTCTGCCAGGAAGAAAGGCTGCTGACACTGCTGCCAAGACTGCAGTCCTTGTACCTCATTCTGCGAGTACCTCTATTCCCTCCGATGATCCCTGTGTTGCCGTCTGTCAGGAGGTGATGTCCCTTTGCCATTGTCAGTGGTCCTCCCTTCACAGGAATAAGCTTTGGCTCATTAAGCCTCTCCCAGTGCCTTGGGCGACCTCCTCTCGACCCTCCCGCCAAGAGGAGATTATTTTAACTCGGCTGCATGTTGGGCACTGTCTTTCTAGCTATCGTCATTTGCTAAGTGTCGCTGCCGCACCACTTTGTATACATTGTGCCCAAATTTTAACTGTGCACCACTTCCTGCTGGAATGCCCTTTTTTAACAGTTTACGTTCCAGCTAGGGTTTGCCATCTGATTTATCAGCCGCTTTAGTGAATGATGCACGGGCTGTTGACCGCGTTAATGATGCACGGACTGTTCGCCATGTTTTTATCTGCTGAAGCAATATGGCGAAGGCCATATAATTTTTGGTATTGGATCTCCATTTCTGCATGGTGTTCTTTCATCCCTTTTTCCATGTGCCTGTCTTTAGCCGTCTCCTATTCTGTCCATTGGGACTGATGTTTAGTCGTTTAACTCCTCTGTGTTCGTGTTCTATTGTTTTGACTTGGTTGCGTATGACCCCAAGTATTTTTTGTACCCTAAAGCACAGCAAAACAATCAACAGTATCACACCTACGGTAAGGAGTCCTTTACAGTGCTCCTTATTTGTAGACAGTTTTGCTGTTTCTGTTCGTCCTCCAGTGTTGCAACGGCGAGCCGTCAGTTGCAACTTCCAGTGTGGAGGTTAGAGGAGTGTGCTGCAAAGATGTGATTTCAGTTTTCTGTAGATAAGTGTGTGTGTGTGTGTGTGTGTGTGTGTGTGTGTGTGTGTGTGTGTGTGTGTGTTCATTTTAATCTTTCTCGTCGTGTTTTTAATTTGCCTGCTTTGATTATGGGAGACTCCACCCTACATTTTAGGGACACAGTTCGGTGACTGGTCCTCATTTTTTACTTCTGATTGTCGTGGTTACCAACCTGAGAGACCTGAAAGCTAGAACCCTGAAGGCACTGAACATCATAAAGTGCCTTAGCCACAGGTCTTGGGGAGCATACAGGCCACATCTCCATCGGGCTTTTGTGCATTCGCGGCTGGACTCTGGTTGCACGGTGTATGGGTCAGCGAGGCCCCCTTACTTGCGGATCATTCATGCTGTCCATCATAAGGGGATTCGGCTGACCACGGGTGCTTATCGGACCACTCCCATACCAAGCATCTGTGCGGAGGCAGGAGAACCGCCACTTACCATCCAGCACCATCTCCTCATGGTGCATCAGGCGTGTAAGTTCCTTGCAGCTCCACCTCTGGAACATCTGTTTTCCAACCATCCATGAGCCGCAATGCCATTTGGGATCCACGTGCATCATGTGCTGGAGTCCCTCAGTGTGGAGCCAGTATGACCCCAAATCCAGGGTTTCAACCATCTGCTGCCATGGTTACTGGAGAGGTCCAGAATGAGTTTTAAGTCTGGTACGGTGCAGGAGAGATAGCACTCCTGCTTCCATTTTTAATGTATAGTCTCTGATATGTTATCCGAGTACCAAGACCATGTAGCTGTTTTTACAGATGGTTCTAAGCTGGTGGCCTCTGTGGGTTGCTCTGTCGTTTTCACGGATCGTGCTGTCAAGGTAAGACTGCCTCCAGAACTTACCACCCTCAACACAGAATTATATGCGATCTTGTAAGCATTGGAGCAGATGAGGCGATCTCCCAGTGTTAGATTTCTCATCTGCTCAGATTCTCTGAGTGTGATTTACTCTCTCCAACTTTGTACCCAGCAGATACAGTAACCCAGATCACGGTGCGCCATATTTTATTGGACTGCATTTTATTTGCCAACCAGCAGACTGCGGCGGATTTGCCATCTATTTCAAGTAATTATCAAATTAATGTGGTTTGGGTTTTTAAGTTTTGTGAATTGTCCGACGTTCTTAAGATTATTTTAAGGAGATGTTCTTAATGTGTCAAAGGGTGAGTGTCTCATCTAGTTTTTTGTAAGTGGCGAGCCAGACACATTTCCCTGTGCTTTTCTTTTAGTTCTTCTGTGTTTTGTTTTAATTCCTTGATTAGCTCCCTTCTCTCCTAATTGGTTTTAGTGCATTTGAGAATGCATGTGATGTAGAGTGACTGTGGTCATTTCGAGTGCATGCATGCACAACACTTTTAGTTCATCTCTACATTCGTTTGTTTCCATAAATGTAAGGGAACTGATAACCTCGCTGTTGGGAGCCCATCAGATCCAAAGATGCATGCACAGCTGTCTGGACAGCAGTCTCTGATGTGTGGTGTAATTCCAGGAAGTTGCAGCGTAGCTTATTACAGAACCTTTGAAGTCTCTTGTTTAGCCCTTCCACTCAACTCAGAATGAGGGGCTGCGATCAGTTCTGAGGACAACACTGCAAATACTGAGCTTCATTGAAACTCCATGTGCAAGGATGCTTTTCCCAGTCTTCTCTGCCAGTTGTTGGAATGAAAGTATGACCGTTTGTTCCAGTGTGTGCCACAGTCTACAGTTGTTCGCAACCTGTTCGCTCAGTGGCTGCTGGATTAGCATCTTAAACAGTTGAATGAGCACCCCCCCCCCCCCCCCCCCCCCCAGGCACACACACACACCGAGTGCACCTGGTGTTGTTTCCTGTCCCTTGCTGCCCTTTCTCTAAGGGGTATCATTATTTCCCTTATGTTTGAAATGCCAATGGTTAATAATTAATAGACCTCTATCCTTTCGCATTTGCCTCCTCTGGACATAGGACAATACAGGTTTCCCCAAAACAGGTGAAGTGAGTCCCACTGGCTCGGTTTCCGTGAAAGCACCTCGAACTTGTTGGTTAGAGGGATTGGTATAACACCCTGACTGCTACCTGTTCCCCATCTACCCTGTACAGGCCGCCTAGAGCTAGCATTGACACTTCACCAACAGTCAAGTAATGACAGATCCTGTACTTCCTGCAGAGGGGCTAGGATCCACAGGAGAGGATAGTACTTGAAGTACCTTAGGTGTCGGTGCCGCAGCTCTTCCAGCACACGAATTCACAGCAATTGCCAATCATTTGGCAGTAGTGAGGATGATTTCCGGCTGCAAATGTCAACAAACTCATCTAGTGTTTGAGTACAGCATCCACAGTGGGACTGCACTGTGTCTGGTGCAGTGTGTTTCAGAACAGTGAACAAATAACTTTAAACGAAGCCTGCTGACTTTCTTTTAGTCTGTTGACAAAAAAATTGCTGATTCTCCGTAAGAATTGAAGCAAATACACAAAACAAGATTCTATTAAGGCAACAGAAACACTGATCTATTATGCATTAGATTGCACACAGAACAATAGTAACTTCCAAAAATTCTTAGGAATGTACATTTCTTTGCATTGATGTATATATACACTGAAATTCAGAGTGATGTATTCTTTGGCAGTAACCATGAATCACAAATGTTGACTTGCTATGAAATAAGTTATCCACAATGCTTGTACCATAACTTAGCAAATTTTCAAAAATATAGTTTTGTAACAGTGTGAAAACTCTCAAAAAATAACCTGTTTATCACGTACTTATAGATTAAAATTAGGGAATTATTGTTTTGAGTGAGGATAGACCTACTGGTCTCACAAATATTTAAAGAATGTGAATAACACAACTTTATCGTGGCACTCGCAGATGTTCGAAATTTCACTGTAGAAATGATTGTGCAGAAATGATGCAAACATTGAAATTTGTGAATCCAGAATTTCAATTCAGCAGACTAATCTGCTACATGTGGTTTTACACATAAGATAATTCCAGTGTCAGCATTTACATAGAAAGGAATACGCAAATTGCATGGACTTTTTTTATAGCTAATTCTGTGACAACTTCTACACTGGCAGCACAAGTTTATCTCGGTTAATATTGCAAAAATGTGCAAAACCAACAAAACACATCTTCTGCCTGGAGCAGATGACAATGCAGTCAGCTTGGAACCTCCAAGCAGGCCTACAATTTACTCCTGGCACAAGAACTTTGTTGAGATGGATTGTTCACTGCGACATGATAAATCACCAGGTCACCTGCATGTTGATGACTTTGGAGACAATTCTCATTGGTATTGTTTATCTCGATATGCTTGATCACTCTTTAATCCCAAGAATCGATGACGGAGATGGGATGGTTTACTGCCAGCAAAATGGTGCACCACCTCAATTCTTCATGGAAGTTTGAGATTTCCTCAATAATCGCTACCCAGGTTGGTGGATTGGCCGTGAACTTGCTCCCCAGACTTGACACCATTGGAGTTACTTCTCTGGGGTTTCCTTGAAGAATATATAAAAACAAAGATTCCAAGACTTACCAAGCGGGAAAGCGCCGGCAGACAGGCACATGAACAAAACACACAAACACACACACAGAATTACTAGCTTTCGCAACCGATGGTTGCTTCTTCAGGAAAGAGGGAAGGAGAGGGAAAGACGAAAGGATGTGGGTTTTAAGGGAGAGGGTAAGGAGTCATTCCAATCCCGGGAGTGGAAAACTTACCTTAGGGGGGAAAAAAGGACAGGTGTACGCGCACGCGCAAACACATGCGCACACACACACCTTCGCACGCGCGCACACACACAAGCAGACATTTGTAAAGGCAAAGAGTTCGGGCAGAGATGTCAGTCGAGGCGGAAGTACAAAGGCAAAGAAGTTGTTGAAAGACAGGTGAGGTATGAGTGGCGGCAACTTGAAATTAGCGGAGGTTGAGGCCTGACGGATATCGAGAAGAGAGGATATACTGAAGGGCAAGTTCCCAATTCCGGAGTTCTGACAGGTTGGTGTTAGTGGGAAGTATCCAGATAACTCGGGCGGTGTAACACTGTACCATGATGTGCTTGCCATGCACGAAGGCATGTTTAGCCACAGGGTGATCCTCATTACCAACAAACACTGTCTGCCTGTGTCCATTCATGCGAATGGACAGTTTGTTGCTGGTCATTCCCACATAGAAAGCTTCACAGTGTAGGCAGGTCAGTTGGTAAATCACATGGGTGCTATCACACGTGGCTCTGCCTTTGATCGTGTACACCTTCCGGGTTACAGCACTGTAGTAGGTGGTGGTGGGAGGGTGCATACGACACGTTTTACACCGAGGGCGGTTACAAGGGTAGGAGCCAGAGGGTAGGGAAGGTGGTTTGGGGATTTCATAGGGATGAACTAAGAGGTTACAAAGGTTAGGTGGACGGCGGAAAGACACTCTTGGTGGAGTGGGGAGGATTTCATGAAGGATGGATCTCATTTCAGGGCAGGATTTGAGGAAGTCGTATACCTGCTGGAGAGCCACATTCAGAGTCTGATCCAGTCCCGGAAAGTATCCTGTCACAAGTGGGGCACTTTTGTGGTTCTTCTGTGGGAGGTTCTGGGTTTGAGGGGATGAGGAAGTGGCTCTGGTTATTTGCTTCTGTACCAGGTCGGGAGGGTAGTTGCGGGATGCGAAAGCTGTTTTCAGGTTGTTAGTGTAATGGTTCAAGGATTCCGGGCTGGAGCAGATTCGTTTGCCACGAAGACCTAGGCTGTAGAGAAGGGACCGTTTGATGTGGAATGGGTGGCAGCTGTCATAATGGAGGTACTGTTGCTTGTTGGTGGGTTTGATGTGGACGGACGTGTGAAGCTGGCCATTGGACAAAAGGAGGTCACCAAGAACTCCGGAGATGGGAACTTGCTCTTCAGTATATCCTCTCTTCTCGATATCCGCCAGGCCTCAACCTCCGCTAATTTCAAGTTGCCGCCACTCGTACCTCATCTGTCTTTCAACAGCTTCTTTGCCTTTGTACTTCCGCCTTGACTGACAGCTCTGCCCGAACTCTTTGCCTTTACAAATGTCTGCTTGTGTCTGTGTATGTGCGGATGGGTGTGTGTGTGTGTGTGTGTTTGGAGGGGGGAGGGGGGGGGGCGCGCGCGCGATTGTACACTGCCCTTTTTTTCCCCCCTAAGGTAAGTCTTTCTGCTCCCGGGATTGGAATGACTCCTTACCCTCTCCCTTAAAAGCCACATCCTTTTGTCTTTCCCTCTCCTTCCCTCTTTCCTGAAGAAGCAACCGTTGGTTGCGAAAGCTTGAATTTTGTGTGTTTGTTTGTGTGTCTATCGACGTGCCAGCACTTTTGTTTGGTAAGTCACATCATCTATGTTTTTATATATATATTTCGGGTTGGCTAAACAGTTTGGTGGGGGAGGGAAAAATCGAATCTACTCTGCCACTGCACAAGTTACATCAGTTTGCTGCTGTGAGTGTGGAAAGAAATTGATTACCAGTAACATGTTTGTCACATAACAAACGTTAGACCTTCTGTAAGTTACCTCAATAAATTTCTGTATCATTCCAAAGTTGTAAAGCCCTTTCTGATGCACCTTGCGTACACAGCAGAACTTTCCGTACTGTTAACCATGGGACAGACAGTTCTTGTGACACTGCACTAGCGTGTGCTGCCCGTTGAGTTACGGCAACAGAAAGCTCATGAAAACTCATCAATAACTTCCACCAAGACGGGCACCTGCCTGTTGCCAGATGTGCACCTGGTGGCCAAGATTGGAACTATTTTTTTTTTCAGCATAAATTGATTCTACATTAAAGCATCAGCATGTCTATTAAGTTTCACTGCCATATGATAATTACAGCCCTCACTGAACCTATGGGAATAGCTGCATTTTAATTATAACCATGCCGTACACACACCACTTCAAATATATAAATAGTCATTCTCTTTAAAGAATAACAATAATATTTACAGAAAATCAGCTTTGCATACTTTTAGTATTTACAGAAGCCTTGGCAATGATGTAAATTTAGATTATAGTTATGTTCAACACTAATAAAAGATGTGTTGGCTAATCTACTTCGTGACAATGTAGGCCTGAGAAAATGTTTTATTATTTTTAATTTAGAAAATTATCTTTCACTGAAGCACTGTGACTGGCAATGTTAGGTACATTCTAAGTGCTGTCAGTAAATTCGAATAATCTGATATTGTTTTCTTTAGTCTGAAGACAGTTTGATGCTGATCTTCACATTACTGCAACCTTCAACCATTTGAATCTGCTTAATGTAGTCAACCATTGGCTCCCCTCTAAAAATTTTACACCCTCCTATCAGTTTGTCTCTTGTTTTTGTCATGTTGTGCCATAACGCTCTTTTCTCCCCAATTTGATTAAGGGGAAGTGGAATTGACACCTTCGCAATTTATGATTGTGGGTGGCATAAAGAACATTTTTTCAGAATCTATCTTCACTAGAAAGCTGTTTTTTTACAGCTTGTACTTTGAGTCTTCAGAAATGATTGTGTGTTATCATTTTTGATATGTTGATTTTTTTCTGTAAGAGTTACATTTTTTAAAAAAAGTCTTACTTTTATTGCCTGTAAATTTCTTATTAGTTGTCTAATAACTCACAGAAAATTTTATGGTTCTATCTGTAGTGAAAACTTAGAAAATATAGTATATTAAATATGGAAAAAGAAAACTTACAGGAAATTGGGTTCAGTGTTAAAATTGCCATATTGCATAGCTACAATCATCGTTTTCAACTCCATCCTCGAATCTTCTCAGAGCACCTCTTCTCATCTGCCATATTTTCTTTACTAAACATTTGAGTGAGTGGTTAGCATTTTGTAGACTAGCCTGTTTGAAGGTCAACGTGACATTGTCTTGGAGACAGCAAGAAATCTCAGCATCTCAAGAACCTGGCATTATGTAAAGTTGCCATTTAAATGATGCCACAGGAGCATATACACCAAAATGATGTGTTATAATACCCACAAATTGCTACCATCTGTTATTAGGGTTTCAAATTTTACTCAAATCAGGTATTACAAAAATTAGGCACTAAAGTAATACCCCTATTTCAAATTACAAAAGAGTTTAATGTTCCACCATTTTACTCAACTTTCCTGTAGCTCCTACAGTTTTTAATTAGGACTTACGTATGTCCATAGCCTCATTATATCCTTTTACGTAGTTAAAAATGTTTCTGAAACTACACTATTTCACTCGCTGTATCTGAAATAGCTTTCTTTTCATGCCATATAATTAATGGAAAATCTCATATAAAGATGTGAAACAATTACTAACAAAGAGATAGAGGGGCTGGCCAGTACTTACCTCAGCTCAGTACAGCCGATAGAAACACAAAAAACAACCGAAAATTTAAGTTCCTAGCTTTCGGTATAAATGTTCCTTCATCAGGGTGGAGAGGGGGGAAAGAAGGGGAAGAAGGGAAGTGGATTTAGTTACTCACAACCCAGGTTATGAAGCAACAGGGAAAGGAAAACAGGGAAGGTAACAAGGATGGAGGCATGGTTGTCAGAGGGAAGCCAAAGATATTCTACTGGCATAGTACCTACAGTAGAATATGCCATTGTCAAAGAAGTCCAGAAAACGAGAGCATGTTTTTCCATCTGCGAACAGTGAAATCCACGTCTCATCCATTGTCACAACCGACGAAAAGAAAGTCCCATTCATGCTGTCGTTGCGCGTCAACATTGCTTGGCAACATGCCACACGGGCAGCCATGTGGTCGTCCATTCAGCATTCGTGGCACCCACCTGGATGACACTTTCCTCATTTTCAGGTCGTCATGCAGGATTGTGTGCACAGGACCCACAGAAATGCCACCTCTGGAGGCGATCTGTTCAACAGTCATTCGGCGGTCCCCCTAAACAATTCTCCCCACTTTCTCGATCATGTCGTCAGACCGGCTTGTGCGAGCCCGAGGTTGATACGGTTTGTCGTCACACGATGTTCTGCCTTTATTAAACTGTCGCTCCCACGAACGCACTTTCGACACATCCATAACTCCATCACCACATGTCTCCTTCAACTGTCGATGAACTTCAATTGGTTTCACACCACACAATTCAGGAAACGAATGATTGCACACTGTTCAAGTAAGGAAAACGTCGCCATTTTAAGTATTTAAAACAGTTCTCATTCTTGCCGCTGGCGGTAAAATTCCATGTGCCGTACAGTGCTGCCATCTCTGGGACGTATTGACAATGAACGCGGCTTCATTTTAAAACAATGCGCTTGTTTCTCTCTCTTTCCAGTCCGGAGAAAAAAAATCTGAGGCTTTAGAACTTGAATGCACCTCGTACTAGTGTCTGAGGAACAGATGGCACAGGATATTTGTTTATAGATGAGTTTGATTGGATATTGTCTGTCAGAGAAAGTTGTGGCAAGGTTATTGGTATGTTTCGACAACTCCTGATTTCAACTGTAGGTGTTGTGTCCAGGGTGTAAGGAATAGACTTTTAACATGAAATGGGTGACAGCTGTCAAAGTGGGGGTACTTTTGGTGGTTGGTGTGCACTTGATATGGGCAGACATATTGATGAAACCGTATGAGAAATGGATATTGACATCAAGGAAGATGGCTCGAATAGTTGAGGAGGACTGAGTGAAACGCGTTGGAGAACATGTATTGTGGTTGTCCTTGCCATGTGTCAGAGTTATGAAAATACCATCAGTTTGTCTGAACCTGAAAAGAGGTTTTAGGTGTTGACTAGATAGGGAAGACTCTTCCAGATGATCCATATGTAAGTTGTCATAGAATGGCGCCATCCTGTACCATGGACTTTTAAATTTGGTCTTTGGAATTGAAATAATTGTGGGGCAAGATGTGGTTGATTAGAAGATTAGGAAGGAGGTTGTGGGTTTGGTGTTCGGAGGATGTTGAGAAAGGTAGTGTTCCGTGACCACAAGGCCATGGGCATGAGGGATGTTGGTGTATAAGGATGTTACATCCACATATCCAACCTTTGCTCTTCCTTTGCAACCTCTTTTCCTGTTCCCAAATTGGCTTCAGCTGGTCCTTGTCAACGCATCAAGCCACCTTCCAAGACATTGATCTCCAACTCTCAGATGACCCCACAAATAAAACTGTTCATATAAACTGTACCAACCACCAATAGCATTTCCACTTTGCCAGCTGTCACGCATCCTATCTTAATGTATTCTTTACAGCCTCAGCATCTGTGGATGTAGCATCTGCAGTGAAAGCAGGTGGTGGTTATACCTATAATCTTACAAGAGCCTTTACTGACACAATATCCCGTCCAGCTCACCCATAAATAAATCTCCCATGCCATCTGTTCCTCTGTCACCAGTACACTTGTTAACCAGCGACCACCCAGCATTCCTCTGATACCCAATATCAACATAGCCTTGAAAAACTCAACAACATTCTGTAGCAGGGCTTCGACTACCTCTCATTGTAATGTAAAATGAGAGTGATCCCATCCAACATCCTACACACATTCCCCAAGGATTGTTCCAGCACCCACCCAACTTAAAGAATATACTTGTCCATATTTATTCCACTCCTGCTCCAGATTTATTTATTTATCGTATGACATGCCAGCAGCATATTTACAAAAATTGCCATTACATTGCAAAGGAATATACAGGGTGTACAAAAAGTCCTGGAACACTTTCAGTATACACTACTGGCCGTTAAAATTGCTACACCAAGAAGAAATGCAGATGATAAATGGGTATTCATTGGACAAATATAATATACATCTGATTACATTTTCACACAGTTTGTGTGCATAAATCTTGAGAAATAAGTACCCAGAACAATCGCCTCTGGCCGTAATAACGGCCTTGATATGCCTGGGCATTGAGTCAGAGCTTGGATGGTGTGTACAGGTACAGCTGCCCATGCAGCTTCAACACAGTACCACAGTTCATCAAGAGTATTCAGTTGATGAGAGATCTGGAGAATGTGGTGACTGGGGCAGCAGTCAAACATTTTCTGTATCCAGTAAGGCCCATACAGGACCTGCAACATGTGGTCGTACATTATCCTGTTGAAATGTAGGGTTTCACAGGGATCGAACGAAGGGTAGAGCAATGGGTCGTAACATATCTGAACGTCCAGTGTTCAAAGTGCCGTCAATGCAAACAAGAGGTGACCGACACGAGTAACCAATGGCATGCCATATCATCACGCTGGGTGATACGCCAGTATGGCGATGACAAATACACACTTCCAATGTGCGTTCACCTCGATGTCGCCAAACATGGATGCGACCATCATGATGCTGTAAACAGAACATGGATTCATCCAAAAAAATGACGTTTTGTAATTCGTGTAGCCAGGTTCGTCGTTGAGTACACTATCGCAGGCGCTCCTGTCTGTGATGCAGCGTCAAGGGTAACCGCAGCCATGGTCTCAGAGCTGATAGTCCATCTGCTGCAAACATCATCGAACTTTTTGTGCATATGATTGTTGTTTTGCAAATGTCCCCATCTGTTGACTCAGGGATTGAGACGTGGTTGCACGGTCAGTTACAGCCATGCAGATAAGATGCCCATCATCTAGACTGCTAGTGATAAGAGGCTGTTGGGATCCAGCACGGCATTCTGTTTTACCCTCCTGAACCAACCCACCAATTCCATATTCTGCTAACAGTCATTGAATCTCGACCAACGCGAGGAGCATTGTTGCGATACAATAAACCTCAATCGCGATAGGCTACAATCCGACCTTTATCAAAGTCGGAAACGTGATGGTTACAAGAGGCATCACAACAATGTTTCACCAGGCAACGCCGGTCAACTGCTGTTTGTGTATGAGAAATCTGTTGGAAACTCTTCATGTCTGCACGTTGTAGGCGTCGCCACCAGCGCCAACCTTGTGTGAATGCTCAGTAAACCTAATCATTTGCATATCACAGCATCTTCTTCCTGTTGGTTAAATTTCACGTCTGTAGCAAGTCATCTTTGTGGTGTAGCAATTTTAATGGCCAGTAGTTTACAAATATATTTAAAATAAATAATGAACTAGTGAATAAAATATTTCTTCAACATGCAAGTGGTCTGTGTGATATGATATACAGAAATATGACATGTATCATGCGAGACTAGAAGTTATTGGTTACACATCGATGTCCAGGTCTTGGATCCACTTTATAGCTCGAGGGGTTGCTTCTATGAAATCGTCTTCTGATCCATTGAATTTCCTAGTAGGGCACACTTTTGTGATGTGGTCCAGAGTTTGCCCAGGTGCTCCACAGTCACAGCTTGGGTTATCTACGAATCCTCATTTATAGAGCGTGGCCTTGCATCTAGTGTGGACTCTTCGGATACGGTGGAGCTTAACCCAGTCTTTCATAGCAAGGTTGAACACTTTTAGTGCTTTTGAGGGATCAGTTATAAGGCGATAATTACTGAGTTCTCCCATTCCTTTTTCCAAGCATCTGTGAGGTTGAAGCTATCCTGTCCTCTTATGGTATTCCATATCGGGTTTCGTGACTTCAGTCAGTGATTTGGTAAATTTCTAATGACGTCTTGAATAGGTAGACATCTTGCATCATCTGTTTGTGTTATTTTTTTATCATTCTTTCATAGATGTTTTTTGTCATCTTAGCACAGCAAAAACTATGTTGGCGATGATGGAGAGCCATGGTATTGGGATAGATTTTAATGTCCCAGTAATAATATGCATGGTTTTGTGGAGCTACACATATACCATGTTGGTATGGTGACTTCTCTGACAGAAAGGAGCACAGTATTCCACAGTGGGGTTGTCTATTGATATTGCTGCTGTTCATAGAGTTGATGCATCTGCACCGCAGGAACTACCTGCCAATTTCCTAATAATATTATTCTGTGTTTTGCGCTTCTGACCAACATTAGGTTAGGGTCCTGTCCAGTGTTACACCCAAATATTTAGGATAGAAGTTGTGTTTCATCCTCTGTTGGTCAAATAACACGGTCAGCCTTTCATTGGCAGCTTTATTGTTAAGATGCAAAGTGCAGACTTATATCTGAGAGGGGTTGGGTGCAGATGCCATCTTCTGCAGTATTTGTTAAGAACTTCAAGGTCATCCGTTAGTCTTTGCCCCTTGTTTGAGAGATTTGCTTTGCGTTGCTATGACCAGGTCGTCATAGTATCTCTGGTGTAGAGGTTGAATAGTAATGGTGCTAGGACTGAGGTTTTAGATAATCCTTTCTTGATCTTAAAATGAGTTACTGGTGTCCATGCCACTTGCCACTTTAAAGTTGCGTTTGGTGAGCATGTTCTTCAGGAGAATCATGAACCGAAGGCATGAGATTGCTCTCTCCAGTTTCACCACGAGTACACTCAGCCAAACAGTATCATAGGCAGCTGTCAAGTCTACAAATGCCACTGATGTTTTCAGTCCTTTTTTAAAGCCAGCTTGTATGTATGATGTCAAAGCCAGTACTACCTCGCAGAAACTGTGGTTATTGCGGAAGCCTGCCTGAAATGGTGGTATACGAGTCGTTCCAGCAAATTTTAGCTTATGCTCAGTAATGCTATTGGGTGATAGCTTGCTGGTTCTTTGGGTGGTTTACCTGGTTTGAGTATTGCTATAGTGTAAGCTTTTTTAAACTGATGTGGGATCTTCCCGGTGTTGAGAGTGTTGTTGTAGAAATCTTGTAGCCAAGTAGTGCCATTCTACCCTAGGGGTTTGATGAATTCTGGGAAGATCCTGTGCATGCCAGTGGCTTTCCTATTTTTGAGGCTCCTAATGGCTTCTTTTATTTCTAACTCTATCAAAGTGTTCAAGTAATAGGGGTGTAGATTTTTGACCATTTCGTTTAACTCTTTCTTTACTTCAGCGGCAGTTTTTCGGTCCAAAGGAACATTTTCAGCTTGCTGTTTAATGTGCTGTGCTATTTGTGAGGCCCGTAAGGTTGGTTCACTAAAGGTATTAGAAGCACCACATCTTGTAGTTGGACAAGGTGCAAGAGCTGTCCCATTAAATTTACGACCATCTTCTACTACATTCCAATCACAGGCGTCGCCTTCATAATAAAGAGCAGATTCATGTGTGAAAGCAGTCGTATTATACAGTCTGTATGATAATTTATGGCATGAATGCATGCTGTTGAAAGTAAATTATAATAGAAGCAAAAAATTGTCGGTAAACATAGGTCCACAAACGAACCACTTTAAAGATAATTGCAACTTTTTGAGATTACCAGACACTACTGACATAATTCTGTGTGAACACTGCCTTCTGGGTCTTGGAGTGGTAGTTTTTTACATTTACAAAATGTGGAGTTCTAACCAGAATGGATACAACAGTACTGTACAGAGAGTCCAATGTCAGTTGTTTGCAGAGCATCAGTAGGGTTGTGCAAGTGTTGGTGGTAACATGGAACATTACAGTAATGAAGAATATGAAGAGGCAAGGCTACTAATAGAAGAGGCCATACCTGTGCAGTTTGAAACAACTGTAATTCCACCAACCTCTCCCTCTGAAATCAGTAAAATAATAAACTCACTGTAAAGTAAAAGCTCTTACGGAATTGATGGTATTTCCAGCAAGGTACTTACAGCTTATTCCCCACAGATAAGTAGGATTCTCAGCCACATATGTAATAGCTCTTTGGAGCAGAGTGTTTTCCCCGATAGACTGAAATATGCCTTTGTAAAACCATTGCATGAAAAGGGGGATACGTCGGATGTCAACAACCACCGCCCAATCTCGTTCTGACAGCTCTATCAAAAACTTTTGAGAAAGTTATGTATTCAAGAGTAGCCTCCCATATTTGTAAAAATAAAGTACTAACAAAATGTCAGTTAGGTTTTCAGAAAGGCTTTTTAACAGAAAATGGTATACATGCTTTCACTGATCAAATATTAAATGCTCTGAATAACCGGACATCGCCCATTGGTATTTTTTGTGATCTCTCAAAGGCCTTTGATTGTGTAAATCATGGAATTCTTTTAGATAAGCTAAATCATTATGGTTTGAGTGGGGCAGTGCACAAATGGTTTAATCCATACTTAACTGGAAGAATGCAGAAAGTTGAAATAAGTGGTTCATGTAATGTTAAAACAGTTGATTCCTCAAACTGGGGGGCTATCAAGTACGGGGTCCCACAGGGTTCGGTCTTACGTCCTTTACTGTTCTTGATATACATTAGTGACTTACCATTCCACATTGATGAAAATGCATAGTTAGTTCTTTTTGCTGATGATACAAGTAGAGTAATAACATCCAAAAACCAAGAACTAAATGATGTAATTGTAAATGATGGTCTTCACAAAATGATTAAGTAGTTCTCAGCAAACGTACTGTCTTTAAATTTTGATAAAACACAGTATATACAGTTCCGTACAGTAAATGGCACAATGCCAGTAATAAATATAGACTTTGAACAGAAGTCTATAGCTAAGGCAGAATTTTCAAAATTTTTGTGTGTCCATTGATGAGAGGTTAAACTGGAAGCAACACATTGATGGTCTGCTGAAACGTCTGAGTTCAGCTACTTATTCTATTAGGGTTATTGCAAATTTTGGTGATAAGAATATCAGTAAATTAGCTAACTATGCCTACTTTCATTCACTGCTTTCATATGGCATTATATTCTGGGGTAATTCACCGTTGAGTAGAAAAGTATTCATTGCTCAAAAACGTGTAATCAGAATAATTGCTGGAGCCCACCCACTGTCATCCTGCAGAATCTATTTAAGAATCTAGGGATCCTCACAGTATATATATATGTTCACGTATGAAATTTGTTGATAATAATCCAACCCAATTCAAAAGTAATAGCAGTGTGCATAGCTATAACACCAGGAGAAAGTATGATCTTCACTATGCAGGGTTAAATCTGACTTTGGCACAGAAAGGGGTAAATTATGCTGCCACAAAAGTCTTTGGTCACCTACCAAACAGCATCAAAAGCCTGACAGATAGCCAACTAACATTTAAAAATAAATTGAAAGAATTCCTAGATGACAACTCCTTCTACTCCTTGGCTGAATTTTTAGATATAAATTAAGGGAGGGGGGCGGGGGCACACACACACACACACACACACACACACACACACACACACACACACACACACACACAACTTGAACATTAGTGTCATGCAATATTTTGTGTAATGTAATATCTTATACAGACATCTTTTATTAACCTGACACATTCCACATCATTACGAACTGTCGTATTCATGATCTATGCAACAAGTATTAATCTAATCTGGTAATCTGGTAGGGCTGACAGCAATTGGCGGGAGGGTGTGCGCTTGTACGAAGAAACATACTGGGACCGAAGACAACCCATGAGTCGAATGTTTACAAGGGTGTGTTAGCATCTCTAAGAAACTTCGAGCTTTGCACGTGCTGCGGGAGCAAGGATGAGTGCTGGAATTACACCAGTGCTTGAAAATACAGAGCTGGAAATAGTTGAACACTGCCCAGATATATCAACAACGATATTTGGCACAAAAATTTGTGGAATGAGAAAAGTTATTGTTTGGAGTGTAATGTATCGCAGCACAATGTACCCTTACTATTTCCAACAAGTTCAGTGTTTTAGTGAGGTGGATTTTGGTCCTAGACTAACCAAAGATTGCGTTATATCGGCAGGACACTCAGAAAATGTGACAGATCTCCCCTCCCCCCTCTCCCGCTGCCATGGAATCATGGCGTCAGCATTGTGAAAAATGTGTACGTCTGCAGGGCGATTACGCCGAGAAGTAACGCCAGTTTCATCGATTTCGGGTGAGTAGTTAATTAGAAAAAAAATCGGAGGCGTTAGAACTTGAATGCACCTCGTAGATTCGCTTAGCTGTTGCTGGCGGGCTCTTGAGCATGCGCAGTTGAGTCGCGTATGAGTTGTACCTTCTCCCGCATCTGGTTACAGAAGTGTGGCTGGGCGCCACTACTTAATATTGGGTCGGTTCGGAAATATCGTAGATCCGGAGGTCTGGAGCGCCCACGTAACCTGTGTTTACGTTCAGTGATTTTGTTGTTTCCTCTTCGTTTATTGCTCTCACGTTAAATGATAACAAAACGGAATTTTGTGGCCGGGAGCTATCAAATGACTTAAAATACGTTCGCATAATTACGGAAGGCTAAAGTATATTATTAATTTCAGATTATATTTCTGACAGAACAATGAAGTTATTTTTGCCGGTTTGGTAGAGAGATTTGGCTTTTATTGATCTTTTCTGTTCAGACATTAAATTTATTTGAAACGAAGTGTTTAATTTCACACTGTTGGCTAGTTTCAACTGTTCGCTGCATTTCAAGTGCACGTATGGCATTGTGCCATAAAAAAGAACCAGACATGAGATAATACGGAACTGGTACTCCAAGAAAGTTTACATACGAATGTGCATTTTAAACCGAATTATGCGTTTTAGTATGGTTCACGAAATTCCGACGTTCTTGAACTATCATCTAATGTCTTGTTTCTTTTATGCCATACGTAAGATCATGTAATGTTTTACACGTACGAACATATGGGCTTCCTGCGTCATCGTAGCTGCGCAAGCGCGGTGAAGCCTGTTATTTGGCGTTCTCTTGCAACTGCTGAAACGAACCTATTTCTAACAGGTCGCGGGAAAATATTGCGATTGGTGGATTGAAAAGCGTTATATTCAAAGCAGATTTCCTTTTACGCAAGATGAACTATGTGCGAGAATGTACGATGAATTTCTTAAATCACAAAGCGTTTGACTCTTTCAAAAATCAACTCTTTGAGGACGACCATTTAATGAAGAATTTCGAGCCCAAAAGATCAGACATTTACGTCGTTTTAGTGGCACATTTGTGTGATGTAGCTTACAGTGTAACACGAGCAAAAAAGATCAACATTATTTGTAGAAGCTTAGCTTCTCTTCCAGCTTATTAATCTTAGAGAGCAATATTACGAGGTGCATTCAAGTTCTAAGGCCTCCGATTTTTTTTTTTCTAATTACCTACTCGCTCGAAATCGATGAAACTGGCGTTACTTCTCGACGTAATCGCCCTGCAGACGTACACATTTTTCACAACGCTGACGCCATGATTCCATGGCAGCGGCGAAGGCTTCTTTAGGAGTCTGTTTTGACCACTGGAAAGTCGCTGAGGCAATAGCAGCACGGCTGGTGAATGTGCGGCCACGGAGAGTGTCTTTCATTGTTGGAATAAACCAAAAGTCACTAGGAGCCAGGTCAGGTGAGTAGGGAGCATGAGGAATCACTTCAACGTTATCACGAAGAAACTGCATAACGTTAGCTCGATGTGCGGGTGCGTTGTCTTGGTGAAACAGCACACGCACAGCCCTTCCCGGACGTTTTTGTTGCAGCTCAGGAAGGAAATTGTTCTTCAAAACATTTTCGTAGGGTGCACATGTTACCGTAGTGCGCTTTGGAACGCAATGGGTAAGGATCACGCCCTCGCTGTCTCAGAACATGGACACCATCATTTTTTCAGCACTGGCGGTTACCCGAAATTTTTTTGGTGGCGGTGAATCTGTGTGCTTCCATTGAGCTGACTGGCGCTTTGTTTCTGGATTGAAAAATGGCATCCACGTCTAATCCATTGTCACAACCGACGAAAAGAAAGTCCCATTCATGCTGTCGTTGCGCGTCAACATTGCTTGGCAACATGCCACACGGGCAGCCATGTGGTCGTCCATCAGCATTCGTGGCACCCACCTGGATGACACTTTTCTCATTTTCAGGTCGTCATGCAGGATTGTGTGCACAGAACCCACAGAAATGCCAACTCTGGGGGTGATCTGTTCAACAGTCATTCGGCGATCCCCCAAAAAAATTCTCTCCACTTTCTCAATCATGTCGTCAGACAGGCTTGTGCGAGCCCAAGATTGTTTCGGTTTGTTGTCCTGCCTTCATTAACTGTCGCACCCACGAACGCACTTTCGACACATTCATAACTCCCATCACCACATGTCTCCTTCAACTGTCGATGAATTTCAATTGGTTTCATACCACGCAAGTTCAGAAAACGAATGATTGCACGCTGTTCAAGTTAGGAAAACGTCGCCATTTTAAGTATTAAAAACAGTTCTCATTCTCGCCGCTGGCGGTAAAATTCCATCTGCCGTACGGTGCTGCCATCCCTGGGACGTACTGACAATGAACGCGGTCTCATTTTAAAACAATGCGCATGTTTCTATCTCTTTCCAGTCCGGAGAAAAAAAAATCGGAGGCCTTAGAACTTGAATGCACCTCGTATATGAGAATACTATGTATATTAATTTAAACCATTAACTTTTCTTACTTGTGTGTTCGCACTACTTACGAGTGATCCTGCTATTGGCTGACTACATCACATGTCGTATGCTGTCATCAGCTGGCGAGATCACGTGACAGGAGCTATGAATGTCTTACAAAAGCGCATCGCAAACTCGATTTCAGTGTTTCGGAAAGTAACATGCGGTGTTCGGTGGAGTTTAAATTTATACCTTCGTAATACGAAAATATACAGCGTACATGTTGCTGCACATCAAAGGTCTTTCAAAACGTGTTCTCTCTCCCCCCCCCTCCCCCCTCGGAGTTTCGTTTTCTAAAGTACCGGGAAATTCTATTACCGCATATAAAATCATAGGACTGGTGAGTTTTACAGTGCCAAGGAAGAGTATACTGTCATTTAACACGGAAAAAGTGTATTTTCATCCGGGAGAAAGTGTATTTTTAACCGGGAAAAGTTCGGGAATTTTTTCCTTGTCCACGTATTCACCCTGAATAAGCTATCAACTCACAACTGATAACTGACAAAGCTTTTCCGACAAAGTGTTCATACATGATGCATCAGTGCTTCACCAAAAATATAAGTTTATACTTAACTCAAGATAGATGCTTAGACTCTGTATAACAACGCACATTTCTCTTTAGTGCTTGGCCCCTCTCTTCTTAGGAGCCCACAGTACCTGCAAAGTATGACTGCAAAGTGCAAGCAACCCCTCACTGGCCAATCCAAAGAACACATCTGTCGTCGCTTTCTGCACTGAGCCCGCATAGATTAGATTAGAGATTAGATTAATACTTGTTCCATAGATCATGAATACGACACTTCGTAATGATGTGGAACGTGTCAGGTTAATAAAAGATGTCTGTACAAGAAATTACATTACACAAAATATTGCATGACACTAATGATTAAGTTTTTTTTACTTAGTTTATATCTAAAAATTCAGCCAATGAGTAGAAGGAGTTGTCATCTAGAAATTCTTTTAATTTATTTTTAAATGTTAGTTGGCTATCTGTCAGGCTTTTGATGCTGTTTGGTAGGTGACCAAAGACTTTTGTGGCAGCATAATTTACCCCTTTCTGTGCCAAAGTCAGATTTAACCCTGCATAGTGAAGATCATCCTTTCTCCTGGTGTTATAGGTATGCACACTGCTATTACTTTTGAATTGGGTTGGATTATTATCAACAAATTTCATAAGGGAATATATATACTGTGAGGTTACTGTGAGGATCCCTAGATCCTTAAATAGATGTCTGCAGGATGACCGTGGGTGGGCTCCAGCAATTATTCTGATTACACGTTTTTGTGCAATGAATACTTTTCTACTCAACGATGAATTACCCCAGAATATGATGCCATACGAAAGCAGTGAATGAAAGTAGGCATAGTAAGCTAATTTACTGAGATTCTTATCACCAAAATTTGCAATAACCCTAATAGCATACGTAGCTGAACTCAGACGTTTCAGCAGACCATCAATGTGTTGCTTCCAGTTTAACCTCTCATCAATGGACACACCAAAAAATTTTGAAAATTCTACCTTAGCTACAGACTTCTGTTCAAATTCTATATTTATTACTGGAGTTGTGCCATTTACTGTACGGAACTGTATATACTGTGTTTAAATTTTGATAAGAGAGTCCGTTTGCTGAGAACCACTTAATAATTTTGTGAAAAACATCATTTACAATTACATCACTTAGTTCTTGGTTTTTGGATGTTATTACTATACTTGTATCATCAGCAAAAAGAACTAACTTTGCATCTTCATCAATGTGGAATGGTAAGTCATTAATGTATATCAAGAACAGTAAAGGACCTAAGACCGAACCCTGTGGGACCCCGTGCTTGATAGCACCCCAGTTTGAGGAATCAGCTGTTGTTTTAACATTACATGAACCACTTATTTCAACTTTCTGCATTCTTCCAGTTAAGTATGGATTAAACCATTTGTGCACTGCCCCACTCAAACCATAATGATTTAGCTTATCTAAAAGAATTCCATGATTTACACAATCAAAGGCCTTTGAGAGATCACAAAAAATACCAATGGGTGATGTCCGGTTATTCAGAGCATTTAATATTTGATCAGTGAAAGCATATATAGCATTTTCTGTTGAAAAGTTTTGTGGAAACGAGAAAGCTTTGTAAATCTGTCATCCAGCAATGACTTTGGCTGGATCATACCGGGTGGAATTTCCTACACCCCTTCCCCCAAATTTTACAGAAAATTGGTGACTACATCCAGTACAAAATTGTGAGCCAATGAAACCTGTCCGTCACCTATGAGTCTGGAATATAACAGGGTGTGAGCAGTTGCATATCACATCTAGTGGAGAGAAGTTTGAAATGTCTTAGTAACAACAAAAATATGAGGAAGCAGTTCAAGAGGACATTAAGAAACTTTAAGTGTTGAGTGTCAAATAAGAGTTCAGTAGGTGACAGAACTTTGTATTGTATGAGTTTACACAAGGAGTCATACAGAGGAGAAATCCACAGTCTGTGGTAAAAAAAGCTTAACAACAGTATTATCTGTACTAGAAAAGTTGAAAACTAAAGTGAAAGGCAATCCTTGTATGAGTGAAAGAATTCTTTAACATGTTATTCAGAAATTGGGCTTCAGAAATAAATAACTTCAACCAAAAGATATTTGCAAAATACTTGATTGACTGTTCATTACGCTAATGAGACTTAATGTGGAGCAGATCATTCCAAAAGCTTGCATGGGAGAAATGAATTAAGCCTTGCACGGAATTCCGGGAATTTTTCATTGTTTTCACTTTTAGTTATTTTTTTTAATTTTGGCTGCAGAATTGATTCTCTAGCAAAGAATGTTATTGTATCCTGCTACTGGAGAATGATACTGCAGCAATAAAATATAAACGAGAGGGGGAAAAATAAAACTTTAGTGACAAAGGAAATGTGCAATTTATAACAACAAAAAACTGTGCACGCACAAGCGTTTGCAAATAGCAAAAATATGTCAAAGGCCGTGGGGCGTAGACTGTAATTCTTCGTAACAATAAACTGCTTCCTATGAGCATGACGTCACAACTATTCACATTAGGTTCGTTTGACCAATTACCAGCGGTCTGTTGCGCATGCGCATTTGACTCGCGTATAGGCAGTACCTTCTCCCGCTACTTGAAATTTGGCTGTTAGCTGTGTCGGTAGCAGTAGCAAACAGCCAGATGCAAACGAGAAAAATTTTTCTCCTGCGCCCTAGCTGCCAGATTCACGCTTGCACAGATTTGTCTGAGTTGTAGTGGGGAGGGGGTTAACCTCCACGTGACGCGTGTTTACGTTAAGTGATTTCGCTGCTTCTCTTCGTGTACAGCTCGCAAGTCAAATTAAAACAAAACGGATTTCTGTGGCCGGGGAGCTATCAAGTGAATGAAAATACGTTCACATAATTATGGAGGGCAAAAATATGTTATTAATTTCAGTTTTCTGATTTTATTTTATTTCCAAGTTAGTAGCATTAATCGTCTTGCAGAACAGTGAAGTTATTTTTGCAAGTTTGCTAAAGAAATTTGGCTTTATTAATCTTTCCGCTGAGGCAATCATTTTATTTGAAACGAAGTGTTTCATTCTACAGTATTGGCTAGTTCCAACTTTTCACTGAATTTCAAGTGCACGTTATCATCTTCTGCCATATATGGCATTATGCCATAATAAACAACCAAAAGTGAGATCGTAGAGTACTGGTACTCCAAGAAAATTTACATCCCAAAAACCACACTGAAAAGCTTAACATCAGATGGGACATACTTCATTGTGAATCTGGAAAAAGCCAATTCGCACTTCAAGCCGAATTATGCGTTTTAGTATGGTTTACGAAATTCCGATGCTCTTTGGGGTACCCTCTGATGCCCTGTTTCTTTTATGGTGTAATGTAAGCTCTTCTAGTGCTTTATACACACTAATATACGGGCTTCTTACACCACTGCAGTTGCACACGCACAATAATGCCTGTTTTCTGGCGCTCTCTGGAAACTGGTAAATCGAATCTATTTCTAACACTTTTCGGATAGTATTGCGAACGGTGGTTGGAAAAGCGTTACTTTCAAAGTAAATTTATTTTTACGCAGGATGAATTATGTTACGTGTGAGAAAGTGGGATGGATATCTAAATCACATAGCGTTCGAAACTGAACAGTTTGAGGACCAGCCACTTAAAAGAATTTCGAGCCGAGACATTTGTGTCATAATATTAAATTTACTGGCACATTTGTGTATCTTAAAGTATAACACACGCAAAAAAGATCAATATTACATGTGAAGGCTGAGCTGTTGTAGCGTGTTAATCTTATAGACTAATATGTGAAAGCTTAGCTTTTATTGTAGATATACGGTACTGTGTACATTAATGTAAACCGTTAAATTTTCCTGTTGCGCGTTCGCGCTATTCAACCAGTGTTCTTGCTATTGGCTGACTATAACACGTGTCCTATGCTCTGAATAGCTGCTGTCATCGGCTGACGAGATCTCGTGGCTTGAGATATGATTCGCTTACAAAAGGACATCGCAACCTTGGTTTCAACGCTCCGCAAACTAACGCGCTGTGTTTGGTGCAATTCGAATTTATACTTTCGTAATACCAAAAAAAGCAACGTATATGTTGCTGCAAATCAAAGGTCTTTCCAACACTTCTCTCCTTTTATATTTTATTTTTTTATTTTTTTATTGAAAGTCTCTCCAAAACTTCTCTGCCCGTCTTTTTTTCGGGAAGTTCTACGGGATTGTGTAAAACGTTAACCATTCGAAGAATTGAATAGTTTTACAGTTCCGAGGGAAAATCTACTGAAAAACCACTGTCACTTAGCACAGAAAAAGTGTATTTTCACCCGGGAAAAAGCATATGTTTTAAACGAGAAATCCGGGAAAAATCAGGGATTTTTTTTCCTTTTCCCTGTATACACCCTGAATAACTAGAGCTTCCATCTAATTCCACATCTTATGAGGAAAGCAGGTCTACCGGATCATGAACTTGAGATCATAAAAATTTTTCATAAGTGTATTGCTTTCAGCAGACAACGAGAATAATATTCGGTGGTTGACTCTGGCATACTGTGAATTAAACACCATTGAACTTATTCAAGCCTTTGTAGGGAACAAGGCAACAAAGGAGAATAGTTCTATTAAGATAAGTCGTACTCTACAGCTGTTACTCCACTCTATAGTGTCCCCCAAAGTGTCTTTAGGAATTCAATGAGATGTGTACAAATTCTGAAGTAGATTTGCAGAAAGAACTCATGGCTTTCACATAGCTGCAGAACCATTGCTGATTCAAGTAGATGCCCATGACAACCAATAAGACCTCAATAAACCATGACAGCAGAGAATGTGGGGTTTTTTATTTGTCATTATCTCAGGCAAAATTTATTCCAGCTAATCACTGCACATCATTTATGAATTTTTCATTTACTGAAATCCGAAACCTGTTTCATTGTTTGTATTCTAAGAGCTACTTGTATATAAAGTGTTCTAATGCAATATAATATTGCATAGCCTTTTATGCCCGACAGCCACTGTTGTATTGGTAAGTGTGAGAGCCACTGTTGTATTGGAATATGAGAACGTAGTTGCCACTCTTTGCTCTGGTGAATTGGCACTTAGCATGCATTACAGTAGTGGCACAATGCTGGTATGACAAGTATGCTGGACTCTAGTATAGATTGCATCTACCAAAGTATATGCTTTACAAACTCTTAACCCACAGTGTGAGGATTGTTCACAAGTAATGACATATCATGAAACCAACCAAAGCTCAAGCTTTACAACCATGTTTTCTCCAAAGCAGTAGATAAGTTGGTAGGCTCAATTACATTACTACAACAAAACAACTAATTGGGCAACATTGAAAATGAGCCATTAAATGTAGAGGAGGATTATATTTTTAAAAACAATGTATGGAAAAGATAGATTGCTACTCACCATAAATATGACACATTGAGTTGCAGACAGGTACAACAAAAAGACACTTATGCATTAACTTTTGGCCAAAGCCTTCTTCGGGAAAAGAAACACGTACATACAAATCCACACAAGCAAGCACATCTCATACACACATTAGCACCATCTCCGGCAGGTGCAGAAGATGGCAGATGCAATGCAGGTGCAGAAGATGGCGGTCGTGTGTGTGTGTGTGTGTGTGTGTGTGTGTGTGTGTGTGTGTGTGTGTGTTTTCATTTTCTAAAGAAGGCTTTGGCCCAAAGCTAATGTGTAAGGGGCTTTTCGTTGTGCCTGTCTGCAACTCAGTGCGTCATCTTTGTGATGGCTAGCAATGTCGTTTCCTTATATTGTTGATATTCTAACCTGGAGTTTCCATTATTTTACTGTGCATAAAAGATGTTCATGAAAACATTGACTTGCATATGTGGATCTTCAAAGAGACAAGTTCTTTCAAAAAAGCTTGCTTTAATGTAAAACTATGTCCATGTGTATACCCCTCCCCTACACCTTCGTTTCAACCAAACTGTAAATGTAATATTCACAAATGAAATAAAAGTAGACATTTCATGATTCCAGCAAGGTGCACACACCATTGGTTAATATGCAGTGGAGCCAAAAGAGAAGTTTAAAGCAAGGGCAAATGGAGAATGGTCAGATATTCACTGTAAATCTAAAATGGAACCGTAACAGTGAGTTCACGTGGTTGGTGTTTTCATCACAACTTGTCCAATTGCATCCACATAGTTCTAATAAATCCACACAACTGATGGCGCTCTCTGGACTGTAGCAAATATTTAAAAATTGTGCTGTTATCATTGCAGAGTGATATTTCATTTGTTGTGTTGGAACCGGTATAATTTGTTGTCTTTGTTTAATCTCATTTCTCTTGCTATTTTCATCCACAGGAAAAAAAGAGAGTTGTAATTGGTTATTTTGATCGGAAGGATGTACCAGAATATACTGTTTTTAGAAGAGTTGCAACTAATTTGAAAGAGGACTGCCAGTTCTATGTTGGCTTTGGGTAAGTATTAAATAACTTTATAAATGTTGTTAATGCAACATTGATGTTGGATGAAAATCATACATTTTCAATTACGTATTAATTTCTGGATGTATAGTGATTTTGATGAGCAAAGACAATTTGTGGAATAAACACTTACAGTTCTGTGTGTTCTCTCTCCCTGTGTTAAGCATTATGGGCAGATTGTTAAGAAAAGTGACAATCAGTAACAAGAAATGCAAGTCTATGTCTCTGCAATCTACTTATAACAGAATTCCTTCCTTGTTCATAATGTAAAATCATCATCTCTCTTTTTCATATGCTTTTGTGGCTCGTGGTGTTTGTTTGTTTGTATGCATACTTGTTTGTTTGTATGCATACTTGTTTGTTTGTATGCATACTTGTTTGTTTGTATGCATACTTGTTTGTTTGTATGCATACTTGTTTGTTTGTATGCATACTTGTTTGTTTGTATGCATACTTGTTTGTTTGTATGCATACTTGTTTGTTTGTATGCATACTTGTTTGTTTGTATGCATACTTGTTTGTTTGTATGCATACTTGTTTGTTAGTATGCATACTTGTTTGTTAGTATGCATACTTGTTTGTTAGTATGCATACTTGCTTGTTAGTATGCATACTTGCTTGTTAGTATGCATACTTGCTTGTTAGTATGCATACTTGCTTCTTTGTATGCATACTTGCTTGTTTGTATGCATACTTGCTTGTTTGTATGCATACTTGCTTGTTTGTATGCATACTTGCTTGTTTGTATGCATACTTGCTTGTTTGTATGCATACTTGCTTGTCTGATAGAAAGTGTTTCTTCAGTGTGTGTGAAGTCGAAAATACCAACCACTATTCTGAAAGTAATGATTTTAGTCATATTGGGTCGCATTTCTTGGTTTTGTAACGGCATACCAATTTTGCTGTAGTTTGTGCATGTCAATTTTTCATAACAGAAAATGTTTATATTCAGATTTGATCACAAGAAACTAAGCCATTTTATTTTCTGTGAATTTGTCTCTGCAATGTTTGAATGTTACTTGAAAGTCGTTCATTTTGAACATTATGCTTGGGCCCTGCGTGTCCAGGGGTTAGAATAGGCCTGAGGTATTCCTGCCTGTCATGAGAGGCAACTAAAAGGAGAGTGACGCGCTTTGGTCTTTATGTGATGGTCCCCTTTGGGGTTTGACCTCCATATTTCAAAATTTTCCCATAGAGCAAGCCAATTGTGGAAGTAGCGTTACATGGTGCATCATGTCCACCGTGCGCTGAGATCTTTCGAATCCTACGTCGGTGTGGATCTGCACTTCCACTCATTTACCAGCTGTTGAGCGAGGTCCCCTCCATCCATTTTGCAATATCGTTTTCTGTGCTGACAATTGTAACGGATTTGTTTGCACCTGATATCCAGCACAGCAGCCAGTCCTTTGTGGTGGGGCTGCCATGTACCCTGTTGGTTGTAGCCCCCGATCACACAGGGATCGCTCTGCTGATGCCTGTTCAGTTAACTACCCACATATGCCAAGGGGTAGATGTCCATCCCCCTGGGGCATCAGGACTCCCGGAAATGGTCACCCTGCCTGGTGGCCATTGCTGCAGCTGGGTGGCGCCCGTGGGGAGGGCCCCTGGTCAGAGTGGGTAGCTTCAGGGTGGATGACACACGATGAAGCATAGTACATCAGCTCTTGCTGGTGGTCAAACACCAGCAGTCTCTAAGCGTTCATGGGCTCAATCCAATGAACATAAGTACGGCCCCAAATTGTCCCCCTCCCTGGCCACACCGTGGGAGGAATGTCAGGCTAAGGATGGTAGGGGCTCTTATTCACCCCCTTATCTTGCATATTCAAGAGCTGATGGTGATAGTTTCATGACGATGAAGCCTCAGTGTTTTGTTGAGCATTAGAGGACACGTTTAGAGAGGTGGAGGGATTGTCCAAAATGAGATCTGGGTCAGTCTTGATCAAAACAGCATCCTCTGCCCAGTCACGGGTGTTACTCGTTTGAGATAAGCTGGGGGATGTTTCTGTAACCATCACACCCCATAAGAGCTTAAATAGAGTCCAGGGACCTTCTTTTGCAGTCTGACGATGAGCTGCACGCCAATTTAGAGTGGCGAGGTGTACATTTCGTTCTGTGTGTCCACTGGGGTCTGAGGGATAATCAGGTTGCAACCGGTGCCTACATCTTGGCCTTTGGGGTTGATAATTACCCGAGAAGGTCAAAGTGATGGTCTACTGCTGTGATGTAAAGCCCTATATCCCTCCCCGAATGCAGTGCTTTAAATGCTGGAAGTTTGGCCATATGTCTTCCCTCTATACTTCCAGCAGCACATGTTGAGATTTCGGACGACGGTCACATCCCAATACTCCATGTGCCCCGCCTCCTATCTGTGTCAACTGCGGAGAGATAATATGAAGTGATAATAGCTGGGAGGGGCAGAGGGTTAAGAGGTAACCCATTAGACTACAGACTCAATTACAGAATTTTTGATGACATCAGGCACATCACAGAGTATACTGTTCACTCTAGTGCGGTGATGTCCCCCTCCTCATTATGATAAGTGTTGAATTAAAGCATTCTGTGGAACAATTACAGAGCTTGGAGAGTCTCATGGGAGAAAGGAGCATCCACATACAGGTATCTCTGAAGCATAGCCCCTCAGTTGGCGGTCATCTGAAAGTTTGTGATAAGAAACTACTTGTATAGCTAATTACGAGAAGTATCCAGCAACTCCATGTGTGTGTGTTCCCTAGGCCTTGTTTAGAGTAAATTTGCTCAATAGACAGACTGCAGAATAAATATATATACTACCTTTAAAAAATGAGTCACCCAGAAGGGAAGGAGGAAACTAAACTAAACCTTTTGAGACAATATCTGAAATTACTGTAGTGATTGCAAATTCAAGTTATTTAAAATATAACTTGGTTCTACGAGCCTTCTTATTAGCATGATGGTGAACCCCACCTGGTAAGGATGCATGACCTTATTTGTTTGGGAAGGGTATAAGAAAGCAGTTACATCATCTCATAAGGCAAACTGTCCCACATGCATTGTAACTGGTCTGCATTGTCTTGTTGAAAAAGACACCACAATTGCATTGCATGAGAAGTAACACATGAGTAAGCAGGATGTCTGTGATGTACCATTGTGCTTTCAGAGTACCCACTCTCAGTACCAATTGTGAACTGAAATCTTACCTGATGTCTCCCCACACAACACTAAGAGTAACAATGCGCTCTCTCTCTCTCTCTCTCTCTCTCTCTCTCTCTCTCTCTCTCTCTCTCTCTCCCCCTCTCGCCAAAACTTTGGAGAATGAGACCTCTTCTCAGGTTGCCACCATATCCACCGATGATCATCCAGGGTAGTAAAGAATTGAATCAGTTGCCACCATATCCACCGATGATCATCCAGGGTAATAAAGAATTGTGATTCATTGTTGAACACAATGCAATGCCATTCATCAGCAATCCATGCTTATCACAGCACCACTCCAAATACAGCCGTTTGTGTTGTGGTCTTAAATTTAGCTGAAGTGTGGGGCAGTAATTCCCTGACCCAACACCAATGTTGAGGGATGACACAAAATGTGGCAGGAGTCTGTTACTCATTCTTGCCCACAGATCTGGATATTGCAAAATTCCACCAGACGTCCAAATGAAGAGAAACAGTGATGACCCATTCATATTATGTCATGTGTTGATAACATTGTCCCACAAAAGTATGCGACATCTCAGTGTCCTTCACAATGACTACTTGACACCTTCATGCCCCCTATATATCCTACCAGGTCTGGTAACTACACAAAACATGAACAGTAGTAATACATTCTGGTGAACATTTTCTGTGTTGCAGGGAATTAATCATTTATTACCTTCCATCAAAACATCAGGAGCATCATTTGTAAAAAGGATGAACTTACAATACCCATACAGGAAAAAATTAAAGGAAAAGTGAATGTCAGCAGATGTGCACTTGTAACATCACATGGAAATGACCAAAATCAGTATATACATTTTGATGTACCTCTATAGAACTAGTAAGAGGAAAAGGAGAGCAGTGACATAAGCAGAATATGAAATTCCAAGCCCTTTAACTTAATAACTATCTTGTTCAACAGGTGTTTGAATGCCTGATCCACAGTAGTGGATCAAGAAACAAGCAATCTGAAGTGCTCATAGTTCGCGCGCGTCTCTCAGGGAATACCTTAAGATTCATACAGTAGCCAGAGAGAGTTTTACTAAGATTATGCATGTTTAACTGGAGAATAATTATTTACGGAGACTTCAGTGTTGGTTTCTTTATGATATTATTGCTTATGATCAAGGACAGATAGTGCTGCTGATGTCTAACTTTGATTTATTCTCCCCAGTAACATTCACACCGAGGACTGGACATAGTGCATCAGCCATTGATAATTTGGTTTTAGACCCGAGGTATTCGAATGATGTAGAGTTAAAAGTAATAACGAAAAGTTTATCTGATAAATGATAGTGGAAAATAAATAATAAAATTTGCTGATCAGTTATTTCAAATCATAAAAAGGTGCTGTATTACAGAATTGTAAACCACAACACAGTAAACCATGCCACAATCTCAGTGTGCAAAGAAAAGTTACGGGAAGAACACAGGAAATAGATTTACAAAGCAGACAGTTAATAGCGGAACAGTTTTACTCTTTATTGAACATATTCCTGCAACTTTGTTAAGACTTGCTTCACCCTAAAAGAAATCAGGGTAAAAATAATAAAAGCAAGAACCAGCCTAAGATTAAATTGTCTCACGCTGTAAAGAAACTCCTCTAGCTAATTAAAGCCAAGAGCTGGATTTCAGTACTAATAGTATTCAAAAGAATGTATAGTCGGGACAACCACAGTTGCAGATATGCATGTTGGTCATTAGAAAACAGTTTCAGATGTATGAAAATTCTTTTTATTGGACTCTCAACCAATGTTGTGACATTTCAGCCACATCTTTGGGTGAACATCTAGGTATAAACACATAACAATTACATTTATTCTCTTGTATAAATGTATAATCTTAAACGTAGCTGTAATAGAAGGTACTGAAGTATCTAAGATCATAAGGTGAGCAATGCTGGGTATATGGAGGACTCAACATTTTTAGAATGGAAACTAAAATGGTAAGGAGGCAGTAGTTGAAAAACTTACATCTGCAATGTATCATCCTATCTCCAATTAATTGCTAAGACCTATTGAAATACTGTGTGACAACCAACAAAACCATGCACAGTTTAGTTTTCATTGTGGGTCTTTCAAACCAATGTTGCTTATCTTACGATCTGAGGTATAAGAACTTTCTAGTACAGTCATGTTTGAGATTACACGCATATATCAGAGGGCAAATATAATGATTATATGTTTATATCTAGATCTTCACCTGAGGATGGGGTTGAAATGCCGTGAAACCAGTCATGAGTCACAAAGTTGAAACAGTTTTCTAATTTCCAAGACCAATAGTATTGTTCTGTATTCTGTTATTAAGAAGTGAAATGCATATTTTTTGCACAAAAATAGACACACTAAAAGTATAAAACAAAAATAGTTTGGGTTATTACTAAACAAGAAACAACACGAATGGTATAATTCTTCAGACTTTCCCTATGACCTGATGAGCTATTGTGTATCCTGTTATTGTATAATTTTTTCATCAATGATCTGAAGATCAGATATAGCCTGTTGCCTTTGGAAGAGGAGAAGTCTCATTCAGCTGCAGAAAAAAAATAGGGTACAGCAGATTATTAATAAGAATTTAAGATACAGGTTAGAATCCTAATTCAGTAAAAAAAAAAAAAAGAAAGAAGTGCTTGATGCAAGACAGCAATTATGGGTGGGGATGTAGCAAACCACTCAAGGAGAAACTAGGATCACTGTATTGTCAAACCTAGCATTACCTTGATCATATAATAGAGTAGGCCTGTGCCAAGCAACTGACTATGGATTTGAGTGAAGAAGACCAGGTGGTGGAGCAGGCAACAACCATGCCAAGAACAGAGAACACTGTCTCAGCAATGACCTGGAAGAGCTTGGTGCAACAACCTAACAAACAAATGTTGGCATCTTTAGGGTTCTGCATCGGCACAGTCCAGGTGTGCTGACCGGAGCTGACCAGGTTGCTGCTGACTTTGAGGCTCACATTGGTGTTGTGCCAGTTGCTACTATGAGGAGCTTATGGTACACAGGAAATGGCACACACTCAAAAATGCAAGGGGGAAGATAGATTGACTTAACTAATAGCTGAAAACATAGAGGAGAGGCGGGGGGGGGGAGGGGGGGGACTCCATCTCCATGGTCGAATTCCTATGGTTCCCGGTGTCGCAGGTAAATCTTTTTTAGCCTTTCCATGTTGGTAACATGGGTTCCCAAGCGATCACCATACTTAGGCAATGTTTGACCTGGCTAGTACATGGATGGGTGACCGTCCAGGGAAAATGGAGTGCTTTGTTTCAAGGACACATAAGTTTAAGTTGCCAAAGTGCTACCCAATTAAAGGGCTTGCAGCAGCCTGCAGTGCCACACAACATTTATTTACACTAAATACCTCAAGACTGGCTGCTCTGAAAGAACTCCAGGTCACACACAAAAGAACATTCTTTTAATAAGCTTAAAGTGATGCACCAAAATGTTCGAGGCCTAAAAACATAGCTGATAAACTTAACTGTTTACATGAACTGTAATGTCAAAGGTAGGTTACGTATTCTTTCTGACTGAGCACTATGTAAACATAGGAATCCGTTTCTAGAAAGATCGTGTGTACAAAACCTTAGCACAGCACTTTAGATCAAAGTTGAGATTTATCTTATTTTTAAACAAGATCTCTCCATAGAATGTGCAATTTTTCTGTTCATGAATCAGGTTATAGAAAATTTAAATAGCAAAATATTGCAAACCAATATTTTCTACATCTTGTCAAAAGCACCTGACTGAGCAGTTTATAGCTCACTAGATATGCTCAGATATTATGGTATCAGAGATCTTATTCTTAACCAGTTCTTCTAACTGAGGATGCAGACTGTGCTATAAAAAAAATAAACAAAACAAAAAACAGGGAGTGTTTAAAATGAAACAATGTCTTCAGAATGGAGAATAATCACTACATTTGTGCTAGAGGGATTGATCTTGGGTTCACTCTTGTTCTTGTTATAAATAAATGATCTGCCATCACATATTCAAGAAGCAAAAATGGTTATCTTTCCTGATGATAAAAGCATTACAATGAAACATAGTGGAGGAACATCAGCATTTTAAAATGCAAATAAAATTTCCATGAAAGGTGATAATGACTGGTTCTTTGCAAATGAGCAGTCACTGAACTGACAAAAGATGATGTATGCAACACTATACTGCCGATGGCCAAAGTACACTATGTGATCAAAAGCATTAGGACACATGGCTGAAAATGCCTTAAAAGCTCATGGTGCCCTTCATCAGTAATGCTGGAATTCAATATAGTTTTGGCTAATGCCTTCTTTACAGCTTCCACTCTTGCAGGCATATGTTCAATCAGGTGCTGGAAGGTTTCTCAGGGAATGACAGCCCATTCTTCATGGAGAGCTGATCTCAGGAGAGGTATCGATGTCGATTGGTGAGGCCTGGCACTCGATTGGTGAGGCCTGGCATAAAGTCGGCATTCCAAAACATCCCGAAGATGTTCTGTAGGATTCAGGTCAGGACTCTGTGCAGGCCAGTCCATTACATGGATGTTATTGTCGTGTAACCACTCCGCCACAGGCCGTGCATTATGAACAGGTGTGTGATGGTATTGAAAGATGCAATCGACATCCTCGAATTACTCTTCGACAGTGGGAAGCAAGAAGGTGCTTAAAACATCAATGCGGGCCTGTGCTGTGATAGTGCCACACAAAACAACAAGGGGTGCAAGCCCCCCTCCATGAAAGACACAAGCACACCATAAAACCACCACCTCTGAATTTTACTGTTGACACTACACGCACTGGAGATGACATTCACCAGACATTCGCCATACCCGTGCCCTGCCATCGGGTCGCCACATTGTGTACCATGATTCGTCTCTCCACACAATGTTTTTCCACTATTCAATCATCCAAAGTTTACGCTACTTACACCAAGCGAGACTTTGTATGGCTTATGAGCAGCCACTCAACCATGAAATCCAAGTTTTCTCGCCTCCCACCTAACTGTCATAGTACTTGCAGTGGATCCTGATGCAGTTCGGAATTCCTGTGTGATGGTCTGGAGAGATGTCTGTCAATTACACATTACAACCTGCTTCAACTGTCGGCGGTCTCTCTGTCAACAGACGAGGTCAGCCTGTATGCTTTTGTGCCGTAAATAACCCTTCACGTTTCCACTTCTCTGTCACATAGGAAACAGTGGACCTAGGGATGCTTAGGAGTGTAGAAATCTCCCATACAGGTGTATGATACAATTGAAACCCAATCACCTGACCACATTCGGTGTTCTTGAGTTCCGCAGAGCGCACCATTATGCTCTCTTATGATGGCTAATGACTACTGAGGTCGCTGATATGGAATACCTGGCAGTAGATGGCAGCACAATGCACCTAAAAAGTATGTTTCTGGGGTGTCCAGATACTTTTGATCACATCGTGTACGTCATTGGACATACTGCACGAAGGGAGGTAAATAAATGAAACAAAATATTGTATATTTGTAGGTATGTATATGTACTGTTACGAAACTGAACTGGAAGTGACACATTACAAGTCATATTAAACATCCAAGCTCTGCAATGTCTGTGTTACTGGTAATATCAGATTATGTATACAGAAATGTGAAACGTGTACTTTTCCTGTTTTCATTCACCTAATGCCTTATAACATCACCTTTTGTGATTAACTCATTACTAAAAAAGAAAGTGTTTCTTGTAGAGAAGCGTGATGACTAGAAAGAAATGAGAAACTATCCTTCACTCAGCATTGGTGTAGCACAGAAAGGAGTTAGTTATTTGGCATAAAAATTTTAGAGCATTTATCCCGTAAAGAACTTAACAGAAAATGAAACTAGCTTCAAATGCAAAGTGAAACCATATTTTCTTGACAGATCCTTCTACTTCACAGAAGAAATTTAGTATGTGTGTGTTTTTTAAGTGTGGTGGGATGGAACTGAATGGACTGACACACCCATAGACACACAAGTAACTAAACATATTGCATCTTTATTTATTTAGTTATTTATTTTTGGGTGCAATGTTTGCTTCCACTATGAGAAACCAATAACTGAATTTTGTGGCTAATGATTTAAATATATCTCATTTCTGTTATAGCTGTTTTCTAGAACATTAAATTTTAGTTGCATGACTATGTGACATCTTTTATCAGGTATTCTCCAGATATCAGCATCATTCTTGCTTGACACGTTCCACTGATGAGCAGTCTCAGGTAGCAGCTACTGAATATAATGAGTTATGTTGTTGAAATATCCTACAAGAACAACACTGATATCTGGGCCTGTTATCTTTTTCCACTTTCCTTTCATTCCCTTCCCCCTCCTTTCCGCCTTCGGCTAGTCTAATTTTTCACTAATTAAGTCTGCAGTTTCATCTACTACTTTCGACGGATGTTTATCCCATTCTCATATTCTTAAGCAGTGATCACAGCATTTATTCATAGTTCTAAGAGTTCGTAAATTTTCAGTATTTCAATCTTTTGTAGTATCTTTCAGGAAGAACCATCTTTTTGTTTTCCTCAGAAAATTCCATATCATATGTTATGCACATTTGATTGAGAAGATTATTTTCCTGTTTCGAGAACGCTTTATTTTCTTTTGATGAGGCTTTATTTTCTTTTGATTATCAAATTGTCTTTATGTAAGAAACAGTTTCTTGATTGTTTGCTAACATGTCTCCCAAAATTAAAACTGATTATCATTCTGTGGATGGTACCTTGATGTGCTCGTCTCACATCTTTATTGAATCAAGATGCCATTTTTATTAGAGAGATTCTTTTTGGATTGATCTGAAGCGTGTTCCATGTTTCATTCTTTATACTGTTCCTTCTTGTCTTACCCAGGATCTCACATAGAAAGCACATTTTTATACTATTCCTCTCAAGTTCTCTCAGAGAGAGAGAGCCTTGTCACCCCTCTTAAAACTAAGTAGAATAATTGCCTATGCCCTGTCATCAGAAATTTCTTTATAGGCCAATCTATCCTCATTATTCTTTATAGCCACTGAATCACAATAGATCCTACTGCTTTAATCAATGCCCTCTGATGTCGTGATTTGCTAGGAGCTTTGACTTTTTCACTTCTAATACAGCTTTTTCTAGATTCATCATCATCAAAACTTCTCTTTCCATTTCCTCCACATTGCTGTCATTTCTTTCTCCTCCCTCTATTTCATTACATGTATTTGTTGCATGCTGTCCTCCTTATAAATTTTCAAAGTATTCTTTCAAAACTGTTTCTTCTTCCTGCAAGGGCTTTCCTTCTTTGTTGATGACTTTTGAAATATTTTCATTTTGCTTCTTTCTGTTACCTAATATGTAGTATATCATCCTTAAAATTGTCTTTCACTCTTGCAGTATTAATGAAAAGGAAAGGTGCCATTACCACATAGAGGAGATACTGAGTTGCAGATAGGCAAATAAGTGTGTATGCGTGCCCCCCCCCCCCCCCACACACACACACACACACACACACACACACACACACACACACACACACACACACTCACACACTCTCGCGCGTGACTGCGACTGCAGTCTCAGGCAGCTGTAACCACATTGCGAGCAGCAGCACTAGTGCATGATGGGAATGGTGACTGGGTGGTGATAAGGAGGAGGCTGTAGCAGGGACGGAGAGGAATAATAGGGTAGGGGTGACGGACAGTGCAGTGCTGCTCGGGAGTGCACAGGGACAAGGTGGAGAGAGGATAGGGCAGCTATGTGCAGTCAAGAGGTTAGACAGAGGGCAGGGGAGAGGGTGGGCGGGGGATAGTGGAAAAGGAGAGAAGTAAAAAGACTGGGTGTGATGGTGGAATGAAGTCTGTATAGTGCTGTAATGGGACAGGGAGGCTGGATGGGTGAGGACAATGAATAACGAAGGTTGAGGCCAGGAGGGTTACGGGAACATGGGATATATTGCAGGGCAATTTCCCACCTGTGCAATTCAGAAAATCTGGTGTTGGTGGGAAGAATACATACGGCATAGGCAGCGTGCTGTGCAACCGGGTGGTCCACTTGTTTCTTGGCTACAGTTTGTCGATGGTCATTCATATGCACAGGCAGCTTGTTGGTTGTCATGCCCACATAGAATAAAGCACATGATTTCACAGGTAGCTCTGCCTTTGATGGGATAGGTGATGTTTGTGACCGAACTGGAGTAGGTAGTGGTGGGAGGATGTGTGGGACAGGTTTTGCATGTAAGTCTATTATAGAGGTAGAGCCATGAGGTAAGGGGTTAGGAGCAGGGGTTGTGTAGTGATCGACGAGTATATTGCGGAGGTTCAGTGAACGGCAGAATGCCACTGTGGGAGGTGTGGGAAGTATAATGAACAGGTCATTCCTCATTTCAGGACATGACGAGAGGTAGTCAAAACCCTGGCAGAGACTGTAATTCAGTTGCTCTTGTCCTGGGTGGTACTCAAACAAGGGGAATGCTCTCCCGTGGCCAGACGGTGGGACTTCATGAGGTGGTTAGAGACTTGAAAGATAAAGCATGGGAGATTTGTTTTTGTACAAAGTTGGGAGGATAATTACGGTCTGTGATGACCTTGGGTAGCTAGGCTGTAAGGAAGGGATTTCTTTGTATGGAATGGGTGGCAGCTGTTGAAGTGGAGGTATTGCTGGTGATTAGTAGGTTTGATATGGACGGAGGTACTGATGTAGCTATTTCTGAGATGGAGGTCAACAAATGGGGGAAAAGTTGTTGAGGTTCTGGGAGGAATGTGGATAGGGTGTCCTCACCCACGATCCAGATTGGAAAGATGTCACAATAAATCTGAACCAGGTGACAGGTTTAGGATTCTGGGTTCATCGAGAAGATTCCTCTGGATGGCCCGTGAATAGGTTGGCATAGGATGGTGCTATGTGGGTGCCTATAGCCATACCTTGGATTTGTTTGTAGGTAATGCCTTCAAAGGGGAAGTAATTGTGGGTTAAGGTTATGATTGATCATGGTGACTAAGAAGGAGCTTGCTGGTTTGGAATCCATTGGGCTTTGAGAAAGGTAGTGGTCAATAGTGGTAAGGCCATGGGCATTAGGTATGTTAGTGTAAAAGTAGGTGGCATCAATAGTGACGAGCAGGGCACCGTGTGATAAAGGGATAGGAACTGTGGATAGTCGGTGGAGGAAATGATTGGTATCTTTTATATAGGAGGGCAGGGTCCAGGTAATAGGTTGAAGGTGTTGGGCTAAGAGAGCAGAGCTTCTCCCAGTGGGGGCACAGTAACCAGCCTCAATCGGGTGTCATGGGTGGTTGGGTTCATGGACTTCAGGAAGCATGTAGAAGGTAGGAGTGTGGGAAGTGATAGGGGTGAGTAGAGAGATGGACTCCAGAGAGACGTTCTGGGATGGGTCCAAGGATTGGAGGAGTGGCTAGAGACCCTGCTGGATTTCTGGAATGGGGTTACTGTGGCAATGTTTGAAGGTGGCTGGTGGAGTCCTTCTGCCAGGTAATCTTTGTGCGGTTCAAAACAGTGGTGGAGCCTTTGTCAGCAGGTAGGATTATAAGGTCAGGATCAGTTTTTAGATGGTGGACTGCAGTTCTTTCTGCAGATATAAGGTTAGTTTGCATGTTGAGAGATCTGGGGAATGGTGGTGAGGCAAGGTTCAAGGTTAACAAATTCTGGAAAGTCACCACTCCCATCATACACTGGTACTGCTGCTCGCAGTGTGGTTATAGTTACCTGAGCCTGCAGTCACGCGCACGTGTGTGTGTGTGTGTGTGTGTGTGTGTGTGTGTGTGTGTGTGTGTGTGTGTGTGTGTGTGTGTGTGTGTGTGTGATCTATTTTTGACGATCACCCTACAGGCCGAAAGCTATGTTTATTTTCATTGTGCCTATCTGCGACTCAGCATCTCCACTATATGGTGAGTGGCAACTTTCCTTTTCGTAATATTGTTACATTCAGTCCTGGGTTTTCCATTCTTTTACTTATTTTGTGAATCATTCCAAAAAAATCTTCTTACTCAAGTGTTATCATTTGTTATGATGCTGTGCTTTATCATATTCGTTTGTCTCTATTACATTACATTCTGTCTTTGAACCATTCTGGACATGCGTCATTCTTTGCCTTGATGTGCTTGCATACGTTTTTCCTGTGCCTTGACTAGAGTCTGTTTGAAGCTGTTCCATTTTTCCTTGGCATCCTTCCTCTCGTCTTAGGGTAGCTGTATCTTAATCTTTCCCCTATATCTCTCTCTTGGTGGTGTCTATCTTTTAGTTACCAGCACTTTATTTTTGCATGTCTGTTTGTCCCTACTAATAGTCTGTGGTCACCACTAATAGTCTGTGGTCTTGGTATCACTGTCAGGCATCTTGTGACTTCATCAGTTACTGTGACATAGTCCAGATGTCATCAAACTTTTTTCACAGCTGGCCAAATAACTGACAAAATGACAAGTGCGGTCCACACCGTCATTCTGTACAGTACTTCAAAGCCAGAACAAAAGCTCTGGGGAAAAAGGATGTAAAACTAAATTCAGCATTCTGTTTTAATGATGGGTGAGTGGCAAGCAGTGTACAAAAAATGACACTCTCAACATATTTGTGAATTTAAAAAAGTTATCAAAGCCAAGTCACTACTCTGTAATGATGCAAGTAACAGAGTTCAGAATCAGTTCATTCAAGAAAAACCTGGAACTGACAGTGATGGAACGCATGTCTATGTCTGAAGTTCACACAATAATTCCCTCTTTCCCACAGAATTCTTGCTGATGTATGATGCCATGTATGAAGAGAGCATCCTGAATTTGAAAACTTTCCAACTGAGTCCTGATTTGTCCCACCAAACCCTTCTTCACTTCAGCCGTCACACCCCCCCCCCCCCCCATGCCCGTCAATCATAATGAATCAAAGTTGACTACATTGGAGGTTATAGTCTTGCAGAATCTTTTGCACTTCCATGAAAATAGCTTTTCCATTTGGTCCATACGTACGGGGTCCTGGGTTTGGTTCCTGGTGGGATCAGGGATTTTTACCTACCTCGAGATGACTAGGTGTTGGTGTTGTCCCCACCATTTTATCATCATTCATGTAAGTGGTGAGATTGGCCTGAGCAAAGGTTGGGAATTTGTACGGGCACTGATAACTGCACAGTTGAGCACCCCACAAATCAAACCATCATCATCACCATCAACATCAACATGATGTTCCGTGCATGCTGCAAACCGATACCAATACTTCCATTATGTGAAAGTGCAAGTTCAAATTGACACCACAAATGAACACGAGAAGTTGTGATGTACTTGGGACATGATGTATTTGAGACATCAATAGACTCATCCAGCACCAGAGAATAACACAAAAAGTTATTGGCATTTTGCATGTCTGTAGCACTATGTTCCCTCCAATTTCTTCTTCTTTCCGCATGGCTGAACTTGCTGAAAGGCTGATACTTCCAAACAAAATGGCTTTCTTGCAACACAAGTTATTTCCTCCTCCCACCATAGAATCTTTGAGGAAGTTGCCATCGGCAAATTGTTTTCTTTGTTCTGCCATCTTGTGAAAAATATTGTATATTACAAGGGCGGCAGATTCATTTCCAGAAAAATTTCTTATGACTAGGTGTCTTTGGGTTTTTAAATTACATTTGTTCGACTTATATTTCTCAGAACATAACTTTCCAGAAAACTTTGAATATGTTGAGAGATGTTTTGTTTCATAGTATGTTTCATAGTTTCAAAACAGCAACACTTTTGCCACAAGTTAGGTAAATAGTTTTGTGGTCTTTTGTATTCAAAATGAAGTACTTTATTCCCCCCTCATTGAAAACATGATACCTGGCTTCCACTTTCCTTCTCGTAGTAGCCATGATGAAGTAAACAGATCTGCAAATGAGAGACATTGAATTATAAACATAATTAAAGTGTTTGGTTGCTGCATAGCAAGCAGACGTTACAAGAAACAAGAAAATTTAGGTTCAATAATTTAAAATGGAATGTAGCTGTTTAAGGCACATAGCAACCAGTAGGTATCTGCACATGTGAAAATTTCCCAGTATTCTAAATATTATATTTGAATCTAAATTGTGTCATAACTTTTCGTGTTCCAAACTTTGTATCAAGTAAATTAAAGTACTGTCTCAGGACTGTATCCGGTCCGAAGGCTGTAGTTTGGTGATCCCTGACATAGTCTGTTATGGATTTCTGATCCAAATTCCAGCTGTATCTGGTAATTTTTTGACTATCTCTTTTCTTATACCATCTGTTACCAATCATCCATTTATTTCTCAGACATATGTCTAGTAAATACACCTCCCTGTCCCCATTTCTTTCTGGATCTCTGCTTCTCCCTGTAACTGTTTCATATCCTCTTGAATCATTCTCAGTTCAAGCTTTATGGTCTCCTTTAATCACAGCCTTGTGAGATTTGACAGCATCTTCCAGTTTAATGATAAACTCTTCCTTTTCATCATCCCTTTCTAAGGATACAAACATTAACAGTCCCAATTCTTCTATATTCTGTGGACAAATCCCTCTGTCATGGGAGCCATGTTGGCCATCATACCTGATATGCACAAAGGCTTTTTGTCACTTCCTGTATTTGTTTTGGTCTGAGGCTTCTTTTGATTGTTAAAAGCTATTGGCTTGCTGGGCCTATCATAGCCTTACCAGAGCCCCATTGGTCATTAATTGCCAGGGTTCCTGTAAGACATTCAGAGCTATTGCAGTGGCCCTGAGGCATGCACAGTCTCCACTGTACTTCATCCCTGGAGGCAGTTCCTTACTTTGCCCTGTTGTTTCTCCAACAATGTGAACAAGGGGTTGGACTTAACAGGAGACAGTTGTTTCATTAGTATCTTTATTAATCTTTACTGTGTGATGATTGTCATCATTTACATAATTCTTATTTCACTTTATTTTCATTAGTTGTCTTTTTTACAAATTTTTGATCAAAAATACATTTTGTGCACTTCTGAGATTTATACATATATAGGTACAGTAATTTACTTTCCAATTTTGTGTACAAGTTGCTCAATTAGGAACTGTGATGATAAAACTTGTTTTATGTTACTTTTTATGTATCCCCCCTTGACAAAGTGTGTATATGGACCATCAAGAAATGTCAACTCATTTATGAGGACTGGTTGGGTATAGGTATGCATGAAATGAAAAAGTTTCATTGTGTTTTGATCCTGACTGGAGTTTACAAGTGAAGAAATAAAGATATTGGTCAGCTTTGTAGTGTTGAGAATGGCCAACCACTTTTCAGTGAAATTATGTCTCTCAGCTGCTTTCATGCTATTCTGAGAATGTTGCTCTTTGACAATAAAGCAACCCGACATGAACATAGGTCAAGTGAAAAATTGAAACCAATGAGAGAAGTTTTTGAAATATGAGAAATTCCCCTTATGGATGCCTACAATCCAAGGTGGTGTATGACTCTGGATGAACAGTCGGTCACATTTCGAGGTTGATGTCTATTTCAACAATACATCACATCAAAACCTGGTCAGTAGGAAATAAAGCTCTGGGCAGATTGCGACAGTGAAACAAGGTGCTGCTGTAAGATGAAAGTGTATTTGAGGAAGGAGGAGGAAACTAGAGCCATGTGACTTGAAGAGAATGTTTTGAAAACTCTGGTGATGGAACTTGAAAAGTCTGGACATAATATCATCTGTGATAATTTTCTTTACATCTCTCGATTTAGGTCCTTATTTGTTGTCAAAAGATCTGACACTAGTCGGTACTATCAAAAAAAAACCATAAGGTGAAATTCCTGCCAGTTTTTATTACACCTAAAGGATGGAAAGTATGTTTTTGGTTTTTAACCAGGTTTGGTGTAGCTTCTTATGTTCGTAAGAACAACAGTGTTATCATCCTTAGTGCTCTTCATGGACAATCAATGGTGTCATGACAAATAAAGAAGCATGATGTTATAATGAAGTACAGTGCCACAAAGGGCAGTGTTGACACTGTGAACCAGAAGACACCATGATACAGTGTGAAGAGAAAAAGCAAGGCACAGGCCATTGGTGGTTTTCTTCAACATGATCGGCATAAGTGTAACGAATGCATACATAATTTGGATGATTCTGGCTACCAATAAAAAAAAACATACATCAGGCTTTCATCATCAATGTGGAAAAGCAACTAGTAGTGGTAAAGAAGTCAATGAATTCATTAGTAGAACCGGATCCAAGGAGGGCAGTTAAGCTACCAGCTAATAAAAGGATTCTGTAGAGAAAAAATATAAAAAAAAGTCAAATTATATTCCGCAAGTGCACCAAACCTGTATGCTTGGAACATTCTGCCATTGTTCGTAGATAAGAATAAAAGCCACCACTAAAAGTGTTTGTACCTCAACAGTTTTTCACATTGTAAGCAGTCAAAATATTGTCTATTTATATCAATTTAAACAACACAAGCGAGAGACACCCAACTGATAGGCAATACTAGACAGGTTTTCTGGTTAGCAGAGCATTGTGTCAGTCAGATGTGGATTAATGAGTGCGATGATCATTGGTGCTATTTCCAAATCGCCTTCTCTGGTAGAAAAATTTACTGTGAGAATTAGGTCAAAGCAGAATTAACAATCCCTTCATTAAAGTTGCCAAAAGTCTCTCTCACCTTACATCTGTATTGCTGTGGCAGAAGATTTAATTGCCTGTTGAAGCATTTGCAATCATGATACAGGGAGCACATTTAAATTAGAACAGTTAATAAAAATTGACAGGGTCATCCATATCAGTTGTACATATCTCAAAATATTGCTGCAGGCAGTATTAAATGGATAATTTCTACTGTATAAAGCTAGTGAGGCATAGCTACAAAGTTCGAGAAAAGTAATTGTGAGTCAACTAAAAAAGGACCTTAGCAAACTCATTATTAATAGGTGCTTTGCTTTGGTCATCTTGAATTTGATGTTATTGCGTAAATGCTGCTGAAGCCCTTTAAGAGGTCTGTTTTTTTAAGTTGTTGTCACTAACAAGTCTCTTAAGGTCTGCTAACATTTACATCAATAATACATGTATCTCAGATGTTTGTAAGTCATTTTGCTGATAATATAGTTCATTTAAATGCTGGTCTTGTGTATACATAACTGGTGTAAAATAAAACCATTACTAAAATTGCTACAAGGAACCAAAAAAATTTCCTGTTAATTTGTAGATGTGTCCACTCTCATACTTTACGAAAAGCATATGTACTTGCAAAAGACTCTTAGCTGTGGTAGCTATATTCACAATAACTGCAACATAGTTCTGGTGATATATTTACTTGTAAGCTTTCTTTAATTGTTGTTTTCACTAATTTGTGTGTGTGTGTGTGTGCGTGTGCGTGTGCGTGCGTGTGCGCGCACGCTCATCGTCTGCGTCTTTCGTTGGTATATACTTACATTAAAGCATTGAAAAAAAATTTGAGTATGTATAATTTAACATGCAGTTGTGATTCAGATATTTGATCCAGAATGTGGAAAGAAACAAACATTTCAAACCATAACACATTTTGAGCCACTTGGCATTAATTGGCTAATAAGAAAATTTTGTTGCAGCTGTGCTATGTGGCACAGAATCGCAGCATGTTGATATGTGTTGTTCTTTTTGTTTATCAGTGATGCAAGTGCACAGATGCACCCACCTGGTCAACCAATTGTTGCCTTCCGACCAGATAAAGCACGTTCCAATGAAGAAGATGAGACATTCAAGGGAAATCTGAGTGTCTATGATGAATTCAACATATGGGCATCAGAAAAATGTGTGCCGCTAGTCAGAGAGATTACATTTGAAAATGCTGAAGAACTAACTGAAGAGGGACTTCCATTTTTAATTTTGTTTCACAATCCAGATGACAATGAAATAGTGAAAAAATTCAATGATGTTGTCCAGTCAGAACTTCTATCTGAAAAACGTTAGTATTTCCTGTGATATAAGTAAATTTATATTGAGTGAAGGATACTATTTTATTTGGTGTTATTTGTCTCGTCTTGCCTATTAATTACTTGTTGTTACAAAATTTCAGATTCCATCAACTTCTTGACAGCCGATGGCGTAAAATTTACTCATCCACTACATCATCTAGGTAAAACTTTGAGTGATCTGCCCTTAATAGCAATTGACAGTTTTAAACATATGTACCTATTCCCAGACATCAAAGACATGGAAAGACCAGGAAAGTTAAAACAGTTTCTAAATGACTTGCATACGGGGAAACTGCATAGAGAGTTCCATTATGGACCTGATCCTGTAACTGACCCACCACGAGTTGATGGCAGTAGTGGAAGCAGTAGCACAACTAGCAAGAAACCTACAACACCACCAGAATCAACCTTTAAGAAGCTAGCACCATCTAAAAACCGTTATACTCTGTTAAGAGATGAATTGTAAAGCATTGTAGTGATGAACACAATTTTAAATGTGAGTGAACGATTGAAACTTTGTCAAGCCTGGTAAGTGGAGACAACAGAACTGAAAATGCTACAGCCAATAAATGAGTGAACTATTGGATATTGAACCTTAATTTTATTTTGTGTTAAAAAAGTAACCCTCAGACAGTGTTTTAGATTTTGTTTACATATTGTTGAACATGGATGTAATCACATCACAGCTAAGAACCACATTGATGTCTCTTAGCACTTGACACTTGTGAATATTTAAATTAAATGTATACATTGGTAAATTGGCATATGTCTTACTTTGTGTGTTGTAAATGGGGTTGGCCACCGAACAGAGACAATGATCCTGACCTTGAACTTGTAATTCTTTTTGTCCCCAAGAGTAACACTGATATGATTTCTCCAGATTCAATGTGCATAAAATGAATTTGTGTCATTTTAATCTCGCGTTTAGTGGCTATTGGTTTCAATTTAGATACATGCCTGCTAAATACTGATGGATTGTGTAGTAAAATATGGAACTGAGTCAGCGTGGTGGATTTGTCTGAATGAAATTTGCCACAGATTGAGGATGTAGTCAGTTTCACTAACTGGTTACTCATGAATGTTGTTATAATTGAGTGATTGCTGTCCGCTTGTGCAATGATTGTTTTTTTCCTCTCCATAATTTATTGTACTTTTATATGTTATTACTTAGAGCTTGTTATATAGAAATGGTTATCAGTAATGTCACTTTGTTGAAAAATTAATAGTCTAAATTTGTAATATTTTGATTTCATAGATGTTGTATGGTGCAGTGTGTGTTTTGTTGAACAACTGCAGAGTGATACTGAGTAAATACTGCAAATATTGAAGGGAAGGAAAGAAAAATACATGTCCCCAATTCAGAGCAAAGGAAAGGGCAGCCTCTGGCCGCTTATAATTCACTGTAACTGCCGATAACAAATTTTAGTGATTTTAGTTCACATACATCTGATGCAGATAAATAAAGTTACTTGAAGTACTGTAAAAATATTACTGAAAAATTCAGTGTGTGTGTTTTGGATTTATATACTAATACTATTAACTGTTCAGTTAATTGAGAGCTGCAGTTTAGGAAACCAGTTGATCTGTGAAAAAAATTATTTACTTGGCTGCCTGTCATTAATAATAACAATAATAATAATAATAATATAATCATCATTTTCCTTCCTTTCATGGTGGTCACACAACAGCAGCAATCCTTGAGATTGAATATGGTACATTTCCCTTCACTAAAATCTGAAAATGAGGTCTACGTTTCCGTAATTAATTTATTTCTCCGACGTACATGTTAAGGAGACACATAAAAAAAAAAGAACTGTATATGATTGTAACTGTTAAGAGTATGAATCACTTTTCTTCACAGGGAAGATGTGGGAATGTTTGTGCAGTTTGATGCATTACCAACAATGGGAAGCGACAACACAATTTGTTTAAAAATTGTGTGACCTTAGAAGAGAAATGTATAAAATATATTTTTCCATCTAGATGTAAATAAAGTGAATGAATAAAAATGTACAGATGTTCATGTTAGATTTCAGTATCTTTAGAAATTAGTTGTGTAGAAGTGTGAATGATGTGTATAATCATAAAAACATTGAAATCAGTATTAATAGGTAGCCCTTTTAATATAGGTACATATTTTCTTTTGCTTGCATTATAAGAATTTTTTGTTTTAAGAGAGTATTAAACTGAAATTTTAGTTGGCACAATATTGACAACTTTATACTTCTCTTGGCTATGACAGAAAAATTACAGTAACTTACTAAGTTAGTAATTCTGAATAAAAGTTCCCTTATTTTCACTCCTTGAACCAAATTGATAAGTAGTTCATGTAATATAATGTATCAGCTCTAACGAACTGTCGTGATCTACAAATTGTTCTGTTTATGTAAGTATGCAGTATCTGTCGGTTCTCTGATCTAATTATGTCACATTTGGTCCTATATTTCGTTATTTGGCTGGAACATGTATCCATTTAAAAAATGTACTTTATTAAGAAAAAAATTTGAAATATCGTGAATCAGCATCTCCGCTGTATTGTTACATTGAAATTATACATCTCAGATGTTAAAAAAGCTGTTTTATGTTTTGCACTAATTATGATGAGAAACAATACATATGCCTTTGAGAATAGATGACAGTCTAGCACTGAGATTTCTGAAAACAAGGACTTTCCTTGCAAACAATGTTGTAGGATAATGCAATGTTTTGTACTTAAAGTCAAGTTAGCAGTTTTTTTGCTCGTTTCTGTGCATTGAGCTTATTTATGTGAGCGAGCCCACAGATGTATTACATGCCACTTACCAGGCTGTTTCATAATATATGTACAATGTGATACTTCTGCCAAAAGTGAACATTGCAGGGTAACTAGTAATGTGAGGCTCGTAGCCCTAGGAAAAAAAAAGAAAAAAAAAAGGAAAAGAAAAGAACTGTTTGTTAAAAGCTATAATGATTTTGAGGCAGGAATTTAATTTGAAAAGTGCATTTAATGTTCAGGTTATTACTCTGTCTGAGAATATGCTGAATATAAACATCGGTTACAAAGTGTATGTCGTCATTTTTAATTTGCTTGCACCATGTAACAAGTTGTACACCATTATATTGCAAAAATTCTCGGGTGCACAATGTTGCTGTCTATGCTGGTAAAAAGTGTTACCTTTCTATAATGTTGTTACGTCTGCTGTATCGTAATTTAATATGCAATGCCATCCAGTGTGTAAAGTTGACTAGTAACTTTCAGCATTAGAGATCACTATGAATCTACATTTATTAACTATGCACAGTTACAGTGACAAGTGAAATATTGTTATTTTTGAAAGTTTACTGTGCTTCTCATAAGCATTTTTGTGAACTTTGAGTTCTTTGCAGATAATTTTAATGGGTCGATCTTAATAATTATTAGATGGATACTCTCTATGATGCAGTCAATATTTTTCGTGTGTGTGTGTGTGTGTGTGTGTGTGTGTGTGTGTGTGTAGGGAGAGCGAGTGCCCTTTGGTTAAAATGGAGATGAAGAGTCTCTCCCCTCCCTCCTCATCTCCATTTTAAACAAAATTATAGTCTTTTTATATAATTTCACAACAGTTACTTTCTTTCTTCTTTTATATCATTATACTTTCCAAGATGTAGATCATAATGAACATGGACTTTTAAAATACTAGTGGCATTTCCTCTAAAATTACTGGCAGTTTGCCATAACTGTAATGATTCATAAAAAAATAGTAGAAATTTGGATTGTCATTTTGACATGATTTTGTATACAGGTAAAGTGAAGAAAAAAAGCAGTACATTTATAATAAATGAAAAAAATGACCACTTTTAAAAATGACATGTTTAATCTTTTATACTGTATCAGTTCAATCTCATTCGATGTGCTTGAACTGTACTTCTGGAGAAAATTGTATCATTACACTTACCTTTATATACCTCTCTACTGACAGCCCCATCAGGAAAATGAAATATTTTAATTGTGAAAATGAAAAATAAACTAAAAAAAATCAGAATGTGCATATGAAATTTAAAAATTATATAAAAATTCTATCAAGAAAAATTCAATCTAGAAAACTAATAAATTATGAGACGAAATCTATGTAATATTGTTGACAGACACACAAAAAAGTAACAGTGGTCCACTTCAGTTCCACGATTTGATATTTTCACCTTCTGTCAGCTAAATTCAGCATCTCATCTTTTATCAAAAGATTTCCACTGCGTCTTGTCCTTTTGCCTACTTGTCATATTGGCTACTTCATCTCTCGAAGCTACCCATTTCTTCCATTTTAGTTAATTGTTGCCTAATGCCCATCTTCTTGATTCCCTGCCTTTTTGCAGTAGTGGTCTCCAGTTGTTAAGAAATAAATCATGATCGGAGTTCACAGTTTCCCCTGGAAATGTTGTGCAGTTTAAAATCTTGTTTCACATTAACTGTCCTACTGAAACTTTCACCACCACCACACCTCTTCCACATGTACACAAGTCTCTCATGACAGTTAAACCAAGTGTCTGTGATGATTAAATACATGCTGTGTAAAATTCTACCACTTAGCATCCCCTTTCATTTATTTCTCGTAATCTGCATTTCCCTCCCTTTTTTTCTTTCCTTCCCTTTCCACTATCAAATTGAAGCTCCCCATCATAATTAAATGTTCACCTCCTGTAATGATCGGAGTAATTCACTATGTCTCATCATGTATTTTTCAGTTTCTTCATCTGTGGAACTAGTAGAATTATAGACTTGTAGTAATTTAGTGGGTGTTGGGTTGTGCACGCTTTCATCTGCGATAATACATTCAATATGCTGTTCATAGTAACTTGCCACATTCCTGTTTTCTGACCAACTCCTGCTTTACCTGTATTTGATGATATGTTGATAACCCTTTACTTACTGACAAGAAGGCCTCTTCTTCTTGTCACTGCACCTTTTTAAACTCTGCTATATCTAACTTCAACCTGTTAATTTCTGTTCTTAAATTTTCATATCTGCCTACCTGGTCAATGGATTTAACATTCCATGATCCACTCTTTAGAATGTCAGATTTGTTTTTGTGGTGACAACCACCTCCTGAGTAGTCCACATCCAAGTATCTGTAAAGGTAGTTATTTTACCTCTGGAATATTTTAGCATACAATAGAGTTGCATATCCTCAGAAAATATAACCATATATTACTCTGTCCCCTCAACAGATATCCCTGTTAATTGGTTGCTCCTATGGTCTGGTTATCTGTATCATTGAGACATACAAGGCACCCCACTGTGGCAAGGCCAACAGTTTGTAGGATATAGTAGTTTAAATAAACTTGCCACAAGGGAAATGTTCATTTCCAGTTTTTGCAGTTTATTATTAGAAACTGGTTATTAGTCCAGGGAAATATATCTATCATGCAAGTACAAATTTAATATTTTTTTTTTTTTTTTCCTGAGGGACCTTGATTTAAGCATCTTACTGAAAAGCAGCAGGAAATTGTGGTGCTAAGGCAATGATTAACAACTTTGGATGTAGATCCATATGTGATGAAGAAATGTGTGTTCTTGGAACGCGTCTGAAACACTTTTTATATGCCGTTGACATACTACGTGCCTTTTGTGCACACAAGCTTCAAAAGCTGATGGAAGACCTTAATGAAAGGGACAATGAAAAGGTTTCCATTTGAGGCATTGTTGCTGCACTGTGTCTGCAATGTAGTGCAACTTCAATGCAGGGATACAAGTACCAACATGTAGGCAACAGAATATTGTGGCATTCATGTCTTTTTGATGTGTGCGCAGTAAAAGTGGAAACATGAACTGTGGCAATGTCATTAGCAAATGCATCCAGACAGGAACCAATGTGCTTTTTTTTTTTCTGTCTAAGGACAAACATCACCAGGCACCCACTGGAGAATAAAAAATGTGAATGGAACAGCACGTCTGTTGAAAATCACCAAGTGCACAAGTTCTGTGCTAATCACGATTTGGTGAAAGATGCTGGCCAATGTGGGAGGCTACCTTCATCTGTCACGAACCAGTGTGACACACTCACGCACCTGCCCTATAGTCCTGATCTCTCCCCATGTGATCATCATGCCTACAATCCACTAAAAAAAAAAAGGCCATGAAGGGTTGGCATTTCGCGCCAGACGAGGTGGGCAGCGGTAAGTTATGAACCACTTGACGCAGCAGGACGCACTTTTTTGCCAAACACACGTCTTCAACCTGGTGCATTGCTGGGATGATTGCCTCAGTGTTCAGGCAATTTTACTTAATTGTCACATTGATTCTGGACTCTAAAGCCTTTGAATGGAAACTTTTTGGTCGCCCCTTATAGATAAAGCTTGAAAATAGTGTGGAAAGCCAATTATAATAAGAGTAAAATAAAACACTATTAACACATTGAGAACAAAAAATTGTACAAATGAACATTGAAGTCATAGAAGTAGTCTAAGAGTTTTTGTATTTAGGGAATTTGAAGATGCCAACATGATGGACAGGAAAATAAACATAGAGTAGAAATGACGTACAGTGCCTGTACTAAACAAAGTAGGGTTCTCAAAAGTAAGCTTCTGGAGTGTGTCAGAAGGAAAGTTCTGTGAAAGTTTTTTTCTACCCTTTTAAATAAAGGCAAATTCAAATGTAAAAACTGTTCTAAAATGTGAGGGTTCCTCAACAAGCAACTAAGCATGCAAGGAATTACTTTTAAAGATAGAAAAACAAACAAATTCCATGGGGGCAGATTCCAGTGTAAGACGACTGAAAATGAAAGGATGGAGGACATGTAGTGAGACAAATAGGGGATAGGTGGCCCAAGAAAGATATTTGCTGAATTCCAGATCGGGGAAGAATAAAAGAAAAACTAATGGAAGGTGGTAGATGAGGTGTGACCTATCACTTCAGAGTGACATTTTATTCCCTCTGACTTAACTGATGAAGGGTAGCCACGATTTTGGGCAAGCATATTGTTCTTTCAGAATGTGTTTGATTTTGGAGCATATATTTGGTGCGTAATTTTTCTGTTCTTTTGCACATCGTGAGAACGAGAGTGGTTGCAGCAGATGTGCAAGAAGGGGCAATGGGCATCTGTAATTCTACACTTGGAGACACCACCTGGATGCAGCAGTTATTCCGTGAGGAGGAGATTAATTGTAGATAACAGAAGCTCACTGGGCGTGACAATTGGCATGATGCTGCACTCCCTTAGGAAATTTGTGTACCACAACCCACAAGGAGTATTGCAAATAACAGTACTGGTTGTGTAAATTTGAAACTTTTATTATTATTGCATATCAACTTCAGAGTAATCATCTAAAAAATATAACTTCAAACATGGGTGTTCACAGTGAAGAACATTCCAACTAACAGATACGATTCCAACTGTTGGTTGCCAGAGTTTCCTTTGTTTGCAATAACAGTCATATCACTTGTCGAGAGAAGGCAAGAGCTGATGTCCAGAACATCAGGGTTAAAGACTAAGCTGTGTTGTTAGCTTCTAAAGTTGTATGCTTTTGTCAGTAATAATATGGAATGTATGGTTGGGAATATAGATGTAACATATGAGTGAAACAATTACTAACAAAGAGATAGAGGGGCTGGCCAGTACCTACCTCAGCTCAGTACAGCCGATAGAAACAAAAAACAACCGAAAATTTAAGTTCCTAGCTTTCGGAATAAATGTTCCTTCATCAGGGAGGAGAGAGGGGAAAGAAAGGGAAGAAGGGAAAGTGGATTTAGTTACTCACAACCCAGGTTATGAAGCAACAGGGAAGGTAGCAAGGATGGAGGCATGGTTGTCATATGAGTGATAAAGAAATGGCACTTGCATTCATTTAGTAGCAGGTAGTATTTGTGATAATTTCCTGCTGGTATGGACATAACTTCTTCAAAGTAGTAGCCTGCTGCCTGAGGATAAAGTGACTCGGGTATTTCCTGAACTGTTTTTGTGTCAAGCAGTTAGTATAAATAACAAACAGCGACCACAAAACATCTACTTAGTCCATCTCCTTACTGTGCCTGAACAAACGCAAGTACTTTACATTAGGACACATACAAGAGAAATTTAGGTGCATACTATAGTGCAGGAAAAGTCTGAATATCCAGTATTGGATATTGAATGGCTGATTGTATAATTTTTACATCAAATGTCATTTTGGTACAGCATACTTCCCACTACACACGTGGGCCAATTAATAAGATGAGCAGTACAGTGCAAAAGGAGACACTGCACGTGCTGTGGCAGCCTCGTGGGCTGAGCATATAGCAATTTGAATTTCAAACCCACCTATGCCCTGTAAAGGCTCATTGAACCAAAGAAGGCTGTCTGACCATTAAGCAACCAGCCTAGAACAGGTACATCACTATATCAATGGCAAATTATCTGTAAGCTAATGAGAGAAACTCCAGTGTTCCAGTTGCTAGCTGCAAGATCGAGGGAAGAAATCATCTTGCTGAGCACTGGATCACTTGCTAATTCATGAAGTACCATATCTTGCAGCAATGAGGCATAGGTAACAATAGTGTCGTATTTTTGAATTCTGTCAACCTCTCATTTACTCCTGAGGCTTGATTACTTAGTGTACAGTGGCTGTGAGGCTGCAGTGAAGCCTTCAACTCATTTCTGTGTATTACACTTAACAGATCATGTTTTAGTTGCTGATCCTGGACAACAGCTAATTTCTAGAGGATTTATTGAGTATTGCTGTTCTGCACAGTTTTCATTTAATGCCGGTACTTAACACTGTAATGGTCTTAAGTACAGGGGCTGTTCAAAAAGCATTCGACTTTATATTTTTTATTGTTGAAACGAACAATGGTATCGGAAGCACGCACTGTCTGTCTGTAGGCAAATGTAATGTGAATGCCCAATTAAGTCTGCCGTCAGTATATATGAGAGTCATTTTGACAATGACAGTGACTTTGACAATATATTATTTGTAATCATCAATATCAGGAAAAGGATATGTTGCTGTTCACAGTAAAGATGACCTGTTGAGTTGCTGATAGACATAACAAAAAGACAGTTACCACTATTGCACAGATTTTTATATGGGTATGACTACCAACTAACTGTCCATCAGGCTGAAAGAGATTTTTACATGGGTATGACTACCAACTAAATGGCTGAAACGGTCTTCACCAAACTTTGGCCAGGAGCAAAGTAGGCCACCCTTTGCAGCAGGCCATTACATGCCTTATTTAAAAGGCTTCTTCACAAACAGGGCCAACGGGATCCTCCCCTCCACCACCAGCTTTTCTGAACTGTGCAGGTTGAAGCTACCTGTACACCACCTTCTCTGCTCACAAAATTATCCTATAGTAACCTACTGCTCCCACACCCTCTATCTAACAGTTTCTGCTCACTTGTCCTATCAACTGCTCCCTTTTCACATTACCTCGCTCTCTTTGTGTGCTGCACTGTGCCAATGTACTCTTCCATCCTTTCCCCTTCCCTACTCCTCTCTTTTTCTGCTCTCACCTTTTCTGCTCCTCTCCTTTTCTGCTCCTCCTTTTTCCCTCCTTATTCTGCACCAGGCAGTCTCTAGTCCCCCCACACACCTCACCAGGCAACGCTCCTCCCCCCCCCCCCTCCCCACTCCCTCTCCCACCCATACCCTAGTATCACTCCCCATTCTTCACCACTCTCCTAATTGCAATTAATGTGACCGTCACATTCTGGTCAGTGCTGCTGATGGTAGTGGTCATGTGTGCATGAGGTGTGCTTGCTTATGTGAATGTGTGTGTTTTTTCTTTTGCTGAAATCTGTAACAGTCTGCAGTTATCTGTAGTCAGATGGTTAAGGAGCCACTTGTATAATTATTACCTTTCCTAATTTTTTTGAGAATGCTTGCAAAAGTAAAGTTGTGCTGGTAGTGTTGACACCAAAACAAACTAAAGTAATACAATAAATAAATAAATAAAAATGTATTAATTTTACTTGTGCAAAATATGTCTTGCCCTCTTTGCACTCAAGATTGCACATATCATTGACACAAGCAAAGGCAAATTCCATGTGCCTGTGGGTACACTAGCTAATACTTGCTAATAGTGAAATATCACAATGTATTATTACTCACTTGACCTGCCCAGATAGCCATGAATGTAGAATGAGATTTTCACTCTGCAGCAGTGTGTGCGCTGATATGAAACTTCCTGGCAGATTAAAACTGTGTGCCGAACTGAGACTCGAACTCGGGACCTTTGCCTTTCACGGGCAACTGCTCTACCAACTGAGCTACCCAAGCACGACTCACGCCCCATGCTCACAGCTTTATTTCTGCCAGTACCTCGTCTCCTACCTTCCAAACTTAACAGAAGCTCTCCTGCAAACCTTGCAGAACTAGCACTCCTGAAAGAAAGGATATTGCGGAGACATGGCTTAGTCACAGCCTGGGGGATGTTTCCAGAATGAGATTTTCACTCTGCAGCGGAGTGCGCTGATATGAAACTTCCTAGCAGATTAAAACTGTGTGCTGGACTGAGACTCGAACTCGGTACCTTTGCCTTTTGCGGGCAAGTGCTCTACCAACTGAGTTAACCAAGCAACTGGCAGAAGTAAAGCTGTGAGGACGGGGCACGAGTCATGCTTGGGTAGCTCAGTTGGTAGAGCACTTGCCCGTGAAAGGCAAAGGTCCCTTGTTCGAGTCTCGGTCCGGCACACAGTTTTAATCTTCCAGGAAGTTTCAGCCATGAATGTGTTAACATGCCATTTCTGGAATTCATGTAGGTGCCCCAGTAACAGACCAAACTTATGTGGTGAATTAATGACTGGGGCCATTATACCTGCCAGACTGGATGTGTTCTTAGGAGGTATCCCACATCCAATTAGGTTAATAGCAGGCTGGTACCCTTGTCCCACCTCTCACATGATACTTTACTTACTGCAGTAGGAACAAAGGCTGTCTTGGAGAAGGTGCATGTTTTTGCTCAAAAAATTATACAGGGAGTCAGAGAGCTTCACAACATATGAACTCTGTTGCAGAGGCTCCAGTGTCAGGTTTAATGGCTGCACATTGTAGGAGGAGATTACTAATTAATGTCCAGTCGACAATGAGGGTATTAGAGACGGAGCATTGACTCAGATTAGGGAAGGGCAGGAAAGGAAATCGACTGTGCCCTTTCAAAGAAACCATCCCAGTATATGCCTGAAGTGATTTATGGAGATCATAGAATACCTAAATCAGGAAGGCCTGAATCGCATTAGAACCTTCGTCCTGAATGCAAGTCCAGTGGGCTAACCACTGTGCAACCTCACTAGGTTTGCACATATTCCCAGTAGCACCAGCAGCAGGACATATACCATTAAGTACTGTGAAACATTAGTGAAAAGTTCAGTGCCCAATGCCACTGTTTCACCACCCCATTACTACCTGGGTGTTAGTTGGTAGTATGGTGGTATCTGAAACAACTGAGGTGTGCCAGTTCATTGGTTCAAACAGATATAATTGATTGGTCAAAACTGCAGGAGAACGAACTGTTATGTCCTTGACATTGAAACATCACATTACTTCTGTATGTTTGCAATATTCCCCAGATGTGTTGGAGGCACAGGCCAGTTAGCTGCTCAAGTAGTGCACATGAATCTGGATCACAATGTTATGACCACTCAAGGACTTTGTAGTCAATTGCAGTTGTGAGCATTTTGACATGATAGAGAGAGCATCCATTGGAATATTCGACTCATCCTGTTTGTGGATAACATTCTTTGTAAATTGACTGCCGGCCGTGGTGGCCGAGCCGTTCTAGGCGCCTTCAGTCCAGAACCACGCGGCTGCTACAGTCGCAGGTTCGAATTTTGCCTTGGGCATGGATGTGTGTGATGTCCTTAGGTTGGTTAGGTTTACGTAGTTCTAAGTTTAGGGGACTGATGACCTCAGCTGTTAAATCCCATAGTGATTAGAGCCATTTAAACCGTGGGTTTTTTTTTTTTTTTTTTTTTTTTTTTTTTTTTTTTTTTTTTTTTTTTTTTTAATTTACTGATATAAACTAAGTGGTATAGCTGTCATGGCGATGCCTTTCCTGGCTTCTGCAAATGTCAGTTGTTTGTGGTTGGTATTCAAAGTAAACTGCTGCCCTTTTAGCATATGGTGAAACCTTTCTACAGCAGCATATACCACATAAAGCTCACGATCATACGTAAACCAGCCTGGTGCTGGTGAAAGATTTTGACTGAGAAGTGCAAGAAGTTGCCAACACTCCTCTGTTTGTTGCTGCATTAAGGCACCTATCACTGTTGCTGACACATCAACATGAGGGAGGCCTGAGTGACCCGGTGCACTAACATTGTACTTTCAGTGATGGCAGTTCCCACTTTTTTGAAAGCTGCTTCAGCCTCGATGATCCACAAGATTTCATCCTTCAGTTTCAGAGCACCTCGCAACGAATCATTTAATGGAGCTTTTGACTGTGCATAATTACCTACATAATGTTGGTAGAAATTTATTATACAAAGAAATCATCACAGTTCCCAGACTGTGACCAACCTTGGGTATTTGACTATAGATTCCACTTTCTCTTGAGGTGGCCAAATTCCTCAGGCTTCAGTGGTGTATCTGCTATCTGTTGCTAGATTCCAAAACAAAAATCATCAGAATTAATCAATATATACATAACAGAAATCAAAATCAGGTGTTATTTCACGCACGAATGATTGGAATGTTTGTGTGGCGTCAAAAAGGCCGAACAACTTTCTCGTAGACTTGAAGAGGTTGAATGGAGTAGTAATGTCGGTTTGTCTATATCTTCAGGTGTGTCAGATACTTGATGACAAGTACACACTAAATCAATGGTAGAAAAGATGCATTTGCCATGTATACTGTGTGCAAAGTCCTCAGTGTATGACACCAGATACCTATCTGGGATTGTCCTCACATTGAGTTCTCAGTAGTCATGCAAGGATGCCAATCAGTGCTCATACAAATTCTGTCTTACACAGTCCAATCTCATCACCTTAGCAAATGATGATGAAATGAGGACAACAAAAACACCCAGTCCCCGGGCAGAGAAAATCCCCAACCTCGCTAGGAATTGAATCCGTGATCCAGAGGCCAGCTATTGTTCTTGGTACAACGTGTAATGTCACAACTCAGCTACTGCGTGAAGTCCAACAAATTCCTTGTGCTGATGTGGATGAAAACTGTTGCTTCACTACTTTTAACTTCTTAGGTATTAAATCACTAAAGCCACACAGTGTTCATAGATCCTAACATTTTTGTGTCTTTTCTTAAAATACTACAGTATCTCTTGTAGCATGTTAGTACAAGGTGTACAACTTTGCTTCCACCATTTGCTGATAGGTGGTGACAACGATAAGTAGCGGTCAAAAGAAACAGGTCGCAGACATCAGGCAGTTAGCTTAGACCTCGGTCAACGTAACCTTGTTCTTGATTGAAAATGTCAGTTACGAGCCTAATTCTTGTCATTTGCGGGAGGTGTTACTGTTTTGTTTCAATATGAAGAAAACAGCGGCTGAGTCTCATCAAATGCTCTCAAGTACATATGGTTAGGATGCTATTAGTGAAAGAACGTGTCGTGAGTGGTTTAAATGTTTCAAGAACGGTGATTTTAACTTTGTAGACTAGCATAGTGGTGGAAGAGAGAATGTTTTCAAAGATGCAAAATTGGAGACATTACTGAGTGAAGACTCGTGTCAAGCTCAAGAAGAATTGGCATGATTAGTGGGAGTGTCACAGCAAGCCATTTCAAAATATCTAAAGGCTATGGGCATGATTCAGAAAGAAGGAACTTGGGGTCCTGTGTGAGCTGAAACCAAGAGACATTGAATGGCATGTGTGTATTTGTGAACAGTTGCTTCAGATGCAAAAACGGAAGGGATTTCTGCATCGCATTGTGACCAGGGATGAAAATGGGTTCATTATGATAAGCCTAAAGACAAAAAATCCAGGGGGTATCCCAGCCATGCTTCCATGTCAACAGCCAAACCAAATATTCACGGCTCTAAATTCATGCTCTGCATTTGGTGGGACGAGCTCAGCGTTATGTACTATGAGGTGGTAAAATCAAGTGAAACAATCACAGGTGCTCATTACTGAATGCAATTAATGCATTAAAAGACAAATGGCCGCATTCCAGTGAGAGGCACAATAAAGTGATTTTGCAGCACGACAACACTCGACACCACGTTGCAGAAGAGGTCAAAACGTGCTTGGCAACATTAAAATGGGAAGTCCTACCCCACGCGCCATATTCTACAGACATTGCTCCCTCTGACTATCATCTGTTAAGTTCAATGGTGCATGGCATGGCTGACAAACACTTCCCATCACATGAAGAAGTCACATATGGGATCGCTTCAAAAGATGAACAATTTTTTCGATGCGGGATTCGTACACTGCTCAAAAGATGGGAGAAAGTAGTGGCCAGTGATGGAAAATACTTTGCATGATACATGTGTAACCAATGTATTTCATTAAAGCCTCAAATGTTGGGGAAAAACTGTCGGAAGCAAAGTTGTACACCTTGTAATATTGGATCTTGATTTACTCTGGCCTTTTTATAAATTTCTCTCTTCCTCCTACATGATATTTTACTCCCCTTAGTTATCCATGGCTTACTTTCCTTTTATCTTCTGGGTGATTTTTTAGGAAAGCAACTCCCAAATACTGGCACAAATTTACTGTGATATCAACTGAATTTAACAATAGCATTTCTTTCGACATATACCTCATCCCATAGAATCCTTTTTAGCAAACTCTTAAAAACTTTGTATTCTTTTCTCATTAATAAGCCTCACTATTTTGTATGAATGTGTGTCTTTGTTCTAAGGTACCATACTGTTTATTTCCTATAACTGTGCATAGTAATCAGATAGTCCATTTGGATAAACATTAATTGTTTCAGCTTGAGCACTGTCTATAAAATATTATCAATCAGTGTTTATCATCAATCAGTGTTCTACTATTTTGCTGCACACGAGTTGGAAAATTGACTACTGAAATTAGATTGAGACACCCAAATAGTAATTCTAGTTCATTTTTCCTGCCTGTATCTTTTACGAAATCTACACTGAAATCTCGACAAATTACTAACCTGACTGGAAGCTCAATAATGCATCTAGATTTCTTATAAGTTACTGAAAGCTTGCCAGAGGTGATCTGTAGACTGTTACAATTATCAGAGAAGTATTCTGTAGTAACAACTCACAAGCACATGCTTCAAGGTTCTGATCAACACAAAAACTATTTGTTTCAATATTTTTTGTGTCCAGCTTTTACACATGTTGCAACTCCTCCTTTTTCCATGTTAACTCTACAAAAAAATGATGCAAGTCGATAATCTCTGATATTTAACTTCTCTATGCCTGTGGATGCATGGAGTTCAGAGAGGCATAGAACATCTATCACTTCAGGATTTTCTATGGTTTCTAGGCATACAATAAGATCCATCTACATTGTTTTTCACCCCTCTTATGTTCTGATGAAATAAATTCATTTTATTTTTCTGGAAGTGTTACACATATTATGGTCTTGCACTGCTGTAATTTCTTTCAGTACTCTCTGTCTGTAACCTGACTCATACCTAAAAAATTGCCCCTTTGATCACAATACTCACAGGGATTTTGTCTTCTGTGCATGTGGCCTCCATTAGACTTTCTGCAAAGTACTCTGCTTATCATTGCTTCCCCTCCTATTCAGATGCAGGCCATGATTAATGTATCCCCATCTCCCAATCACACCAACTGGCATGGCACAAATATGAGACTTTGTTTCAGTCAAAACTTAGCTCTTTTTCCACATAGCTAACAGTTGGTCATTTTACTGTAAAACCTTGACAAACCCTGTACAAGTGTGTGCTGTTCCTGCTATTATTTCCTCTAGGTCTCATTTAATGATATATTCTAAGCTTGGTGCTAGGTATCGTTATGCTTATGAGCTGGTATTCCACACCCTAGTAACCAGACTCCTTTTGTTTCTATGTGACTTTTGTACATATCTAGCTTTAAAGTCATTCCTAAAAGACTACTGCACCCTATTAAGCTCAAAAGCTGGTTGACACTCTTCTCCTCCTACTACTACAAGGAACAGAAAGATACATATCTTCAGGAAACTAGATCAAAAATCAGCCCTGTCATATCTCAAGGAGGAATTTGAAACTTTCAGCACAGGGCAGGAGCTTGTAGAGAAACAGTGGCTCAAATCTAAAAGAACAGTTGACCATACACTCAGTGGATATGTACCCAGTAGAACGTTCATAATGGGAGGGAACCTCCGTGGTATGCAGCCACTGTAAAGGAACTTAAGAAACATAGATTAGTGCATAATAGGTATAAAACAAAGCATAGGGTATAGATAGAGAGATGCTGAATGAAATGCATTTGGCTGTCAAGAGAGCAATGCTTGGTGCCTTCAATGAGTACCAAACAGAATACTGTCAAATGTCATTTCACAAATCCAAAGAAATTCTGGTCACAGGTAAAGGTTGTCGGTGGAACCAAAGTTAGTGTCAAGTCCCTAGAAAATGAGAAAGGAACTGAAATTGAGGGTAGCAAAACAGTGAGTGAGATAGCACAGTGGCTAGCACACTGGACTTGCATTCGGGAGGACGATGGTTCAATCCGGCGTCCAGACACCCTGATTAAGGTTTTCCGTGATTTCCCTCAATTGCTCCAGCAAATGCCGGGATGGTTCCTTTGACAGGGCACGGCCAACTTCCTTCCCTAATCCAATGAGATCGATGACCTCTCTGTCTGGTCTCCTTCCCCATAAAAAGAGCAAAAGAGAGCGTAGCAAAACAAAACCTGAAGTGCTTAACATCACAAATTTCAAATGTTCCTTTACAAAGAAAAATGCTGGACAATTGCCCAATTTAATCCTCATACCACTGAAAAGGTGAATGAAGTAAGTATTAGTGTCAGTGGTGCTGAGAAATAGTTGAATCGATAAAACTGAACAAAGCTCCAGGGCCCAAGGGAATCCCTGTCAGATTCTATAATGAATTTGTGGTTGAGTTAGCCCCTCTTCTAACAATAATCCATAGGAGCTCCCTTGAACAAAAAACCATTCCCAGTTCTTGCAAAAAGCACAGGCCACACCCTTCAATGAGAAGGGTAGTAGAAATGAGCCACAAAACTCTCATCCAATATTGTTGACATCAATTTGTTGTCAAATCTTAGAACATATTCCGAGCTCGAACCTGATGAGGTATCTTGAACAGAATGATCTCCTCTGTGCCAATCAACCTGGATTACAAAAACATCAGGCATGTGAAGTGCAATGCCCACTCTTCTCAGGTTACATACTGAAAACTTGAGATCAAGGTAGTCAGATAGATGCAGTATATCTTGATTTATGAAAAGCATTTGACTTAGTTCTACACCTATGTTTATTGTCAAAAGTATCATCACTTGGGGTATCAAATTAAATTTGTTACTGGATTGAGGACTTTTTGGTAGGAAGAACGCAGCATGTTAGCTTGGATGGAGAGTCATCTTCAGATGTAGAAATCATTTTGGGTGTGCCCCAGGGAAGTGTGTTGTGACCCTTGCTGTTCATGTTGTATATTAATGACCTTGCTGACAATATTAAAGATAATCTCATACTTTTTGCAGATGATGCAGTTATTTATAAAGAAGCTGCACAAATATTCAGTCCAAATTTGACAAGATTTCAAAGTGGTGCAAAGGTTGGCAACTTGATCCAAATGTTCAAAAATGTAAAATTGTGCACTTCATAAAGTGAAGAAATGTCATATCCTATGACTATAATACTAATGAGTAACTGTTGGAATCAACCAGCTCATACAAATTCCTGGGTGTAAAACTCCATAGAGATGTGGAAAGGAATAATCACATAGGGTCAGGCATGGATAAAGTAGATTTTAGACTATGGTTTATTGGTAGAACACCGGGGAACTGCAATCAGTCTACAAAGGAGATTGCTTACAAAGTGCTTGTGTGACCAGTTCTAGAATATTGCTCATGTTTGTGGGACAAATACCAAACAGGATTAACAGAGGATACTAAACATACTCAGAGAAGGGAAGTGTGAATGGTCACATGATTCTCTGTTCCATGGGAGACAGTCACAGAGATACAGAAAAAACTGGACTGGAAGACTCTTGAAGATTGTTGTAAACTACATTGAGAAAGTCTATTAACAAGGTTTTAAGAACCAGTTTTAAATGATGACTACAGGAATATACTACAATTGCCTATGATATCCCATACGGCAGCACTTTTGACAATGAGCATAGGTATGGTACTGAATCTAATTTTTTCAGAAATCAAAAAATTCTGCACATACATGACTACCTTGATCCAAAGCCTCATCATATGAGAAAATTGCAAGCTAGGTTTCATTGATCGGTGTTTTCAAAATCCATGCTGTTGACATGAAGGAGCCATTCTGTTTGAGATACTTTATTATACACTCCTGGAAATTGAAATAAGAACACCGTGAATTCATTGTCCCAGGAAGGGAAAACTTTATTGACACGTTCCTGGGGTCAGATACATCACATGATCACACTGACAGAACCACAGGCACATATACACAGGCAACAGAGCATGCACAATGTCGGCACTAGTACAGTGTATATCCACTTTTCGCAGCAATGCAGGCTGCTATTCTCTCATGGAGACGATCGTAGAGATGCTGGATGTAGTCCTGTGGAACGGCTTGCCATGCCATTTCCACCTGGCGCCTCAGTTGGACCAGCGTTCGTGCTGGACGTGCAGACCGCGTGAGACGACGCTTCATCCAGTCCCAAACATGCTCAATGGGGGACAGATCCGGAGATCTTGCTGGCCAGGGTAGTTGACTTACACCTTCTAGAGCACGTTGGGTGGCACGGGATACATGCGGTCGTGCATTGTACTGTTGGAACAGCAAGTTCCCTTGCCGGTCTAGGAATGGTAGAACGATGGGTTCGATGACGGTTTGGATGTACCGTGCACTATTCAGTGTCCCCTCGACGATCACCAGAGGTGTACGGTCAGTGTAGGAGATCGCTCCCCACACCATGATGCCGGGTGTTGGCCCTGTGTGCCTCGGTCGTATGCAGTCCTGATTGTGGCGCTCACCTGCACGGCGCCAAACACGTATACGACCATCATTGGCACCAAGGCAGAAGCGACTCTCATCGCTGAAGACGACTCGTCTCCATTCGTCCCTCCATTCACGCCTGTTGCGACACCACTGGAGGCGGGCTGCACGATGTTGGGGCGTGAGCGGAAGACGGCCTAACGGTGTGCGGGACCGTAGCCCAGCATCATGGAGACGGTTGCGAATGGTCCTCGCCGATACCCCAGGAGCAACAGTGTCCCTAATTTGCTGGGAAGTGGCGGTGCGGTCCCCTAGGGCACTGCGTAGGATCCTACGGTCTTGGCGTGCATCCGTGCGTCGCTGCGGTCCGGTCCCAGGTCGACGGGCACGTCTACCTTCCGCCGACCACTGGCGACAACATCGATGTACTGTGGAGACCTTACGCCCCACGTGTTCAGCAATTCGGCGGTACGTCCACCCGGCCTCCCGCATGCTCACTATACGCCCTCGCTCAAAGTCCGTCAACTGCACATACGGTTCACGTCCACGCTGTCGCGGCATGCTACCAGTCTTAAAGACTACGATGGAGCTCCGTATGCCACGGCAAACTGGCTGACACTGACGGCGGCGGTGCACAAATGCTGCGCAGCCAGCGCCATTCGACGGCCAACACCGCGGTTCCTGGTGTGTCCGCTGTGCCGTGCGTGTGATCATTGCTTGTACAGCCCTCTCGCAGTGTCCGGAGCAAGTGTGGTGGGTCTGACACACCGGTGTCAATGTGTTCTTTTTTCCATTTCCAGGAGTGTATTTGAGCTTAGAACAAGTTCTAAGATTCTATGTCAAGGATATTGGACAGGTGTTTTGTGGCTCACTTCTACTAGATTGTCCAAGAACTGGGCATGGTTTGTTCAAGCAATCTTTGATAGAATATAGTTAAATCAAAGGCTAACTCAGACCAAAACTCCATATAGAATTTGACAGGGATTCCTTTGGCCTGTGGACCTTTCTTCAGTTTTAAGTTTCAGCTGTTTCTCAACACCACTAACATTTATTTCACTCACGTTTTCAGTGGCACAATTCCCCTGGTTTTCCCTTCACAAAGAAACATTTGAAAATGGAGTTAAGCATTTCAGTTCTTGTTTTGCTACCTTGAATTTCAATTGCTTTCTCATTCTCTAGGGACTGAGTATTTACTTGTGATCTGAATTTCTTTGGGTGTTGTGAAAGATCATTTGACAATATTTTGCTATGATAGTCATCCAAAGCTTCACGCATTGCTCTCTTGACAGCCAAACCTGCTTCATTCTGCATGTCTCTATCTATAGGACTGTGCTTCGTTTTACAACTATTATGCGCTAGTCTCTGTTTCTTTAGAAATTTCTTTACAGTGACTGTATATGACGGAGGGATCCCTCCCAGTATGAGATGATCTGCTGGGTACATATCTATCCTGTGAATGGTCAGTTATTTCTTTTAAGGGGAGCCAGAACGATCCATCTCCTCCATGCCAATTTTAGCAAATAGAAGGAACATTTTTCCTAAAACCATTAAACATAATGCTCTGAAATTTGGACTACTTGTTCAGTGAATATTTCTCTACAAAGTTATAATGCCATGTTAAGTAACATTTATTGGTTTTTGTTTTACAAATTTTTTTGAACAGATGCTTATTTTTTTCTTTAAAATTTTGTTCTTTTTCTTCTATAACTCTTGCGTTATTTTTTTTTTTTTTTTTTTTTTTTGCAAATGGTTATAAAAATTAAAGAAAAGAAGTGAACAATGTTGTGTATAAATTTCATTGATATACTGTTAGCGGTTTTTGAGAGAATGTTCCTCAAAGATGAAAATTTTAAAGTTACGGGAAATGAATTACAAAGTTTTTTAATACATTCCTGCCCATATGATGGATTATCAGCATCCTCTTCTTTTTCCAGTTTATTTTCCTTTTCACTGGTCTTTTCTTCCCTTTTGATGCATGTTGTAGGCTTTTGTCTCTTCTTCCTGCGCCTCTTAGTCTTTCTTCATCAATTAGCCACATTGTGAAAACGGTATTGTGTCCTGGTTGGAAACCTAAATGTTTCAGCACATCACATTTGATAATGTTTCCTTCATTGTATGTTGCCACTGCATCACACCCTCCAAAATGCAATGTTTTTATCTGTACAAATACTCTTTTGGGAATCCTAACCCAAATTAAATTATTTACACTCTCGTTTGGATTTTGTGTTTTCCCCTGTAGGTACTGAGCGAGGTGGCACAGTGGTTAGCACACTGGACTCGCATTTGGGAGGACGATGGTTCAATCCTGCGTCCGACCATCCTGATTTAGGTTTTCCGTAATTACGCTAAATCGCTCCAGGGGATGGTTCCTTTGAAAGGATACAACTTCCTTCCCTGTCCTTCCCTAATCTGATGAGACCGATGACCTTGCTGTTTGGTCTCTTCCCCCAAACAACCCTGCCTTTCCCCTGTAAACACTTTTCCAATAAACTTGGCTGTAATAAATATCTGCATTTGGGCTTAATTACATCAATTACAGCATTTGGCAAACTGTTTTTATGGGCATATTCCTTTCCTGATTGGTACTTACACTATGAGTCATCACCTGTGGGGCACAGTGCATGTTGTGGGTGCTCATTTGTTGATGCAGTATGAAAAAATGATGCCCACACTGCTCTCCTCATATGCTCAATGCTTCTTGTTATTTTGTCTAATTACACACTCATAATATCTCTGCTTCATCTGCCAATCTTCCTCTTCCTGCAAGGGTCTTACCATCACTAAGCTTCTTGGATCCTAATGTCTGCTATAATTCGCGCCAGCGAGCCGCCATGCGCTTCTGCACATGTCCAATGCACTCCTGTTTTTTAATGTGAATTTCATTGCCATAAGGTTTGAGTTCCTCTACAGCTTTATATCCCTTAGAATCACCATCTCCTAGATAGTTAGTTAATGTATCATACATTATACCATTCCTGTGATCTGGAAAAAATTACTTTCGCTCCCTCTACTTCCATAGCTCCACTTGTGCTGTGAAAATTTGCTTCACAACTTTCTCTATGTTCATCCTTGGTATTACCCTTACATCTACAATGTTTTGAGAGAATCGCAACATCAATTACTTTGCAGCTGTCTCCACTGGTAGCTGTCACAACTCCGTTTAGAGATTTATGACCTCTACGTTGCCATGATCCATCTAAAGCAACAGTTAAATCTCTACAATTCCCATTATCTGTCACAGCTTCTTCAACTGCTTTCCTCATTGTTGCTTGAGCAATATATTCAGCAGAAGATCCCACCAATTCATTATAAAATCCCAACTTGGTTGGTGGTTTTGGCAAGTTCATAATTCCACATAACATTGTCCCTCCGGCACTGCCTTTGCCAATGCAACGTAAGCCATACACTAGCCTAACACTTATATCATACACATTCTTTCCATTATTACCACTATGAGGAATATTGTTAGAATTAGAAAACGAAACTTCTGCAGCACATTTGTTACACTTCAGTAGCATTTTACATGCCAGACCAATGAGTGAAGTTATTTTCAATTCCAGTCCTCTTTCTTTGCAAACTTGGCATAATACATTATGTTTCAAAATATTAGAGATCAAGGAAATGTTAATTATTTGATTCACATCATTATTGTCACTTTCATAGTTTTCAGTTTTTTATTTGCTGTCACAAAGTTATTGCTGGAAGTAGTTCTATCACATTCATTTGGAGTAGTTGGTGAAGCAGTCTGAGCAGCATTTCCCTTCGAAACAACAAAAGATTTCTGCTTCCACTCATTGTGCCTTTTCTTAAACACTCAATTGCTGAAATGTGGCATATTGATATCCACAAACCAAATACGTAAAACAGGTATGAGTAAAATTCATCAAATACGCAAAATTGGACAGCTAAACAACACAAAGCAAACTCCACAAGTCAACACACACAGTATATCACTTATGTTTACAGATATGAACATTGAACAGTCACTTGTCACAAAGATAAAGCCATACAACGTTGGAAAACAAAACACTCTCTAATTCCGCATAGATACCCTGGTAACAGCCAGCGAGCAGCGCCGTCAGACGTGACACACCAAGTCGCTACAACCATTTACGTGGCGCATCAACTTTGCAGCAATAAAAAACATTCACTTAGAAGGGTGAAACTTGATTTGTTTTATTCAGAAAGCTCCAAATAATTTTATAACAAAAAAACCAAAGAACATTAATTTTGTCATTTTCATCATTCCAGTTCCCCTTAAACTTGGGCCATAGCTCCTCTGCATGCTCCTGCCCTACGCTGAAAATTTCAAGTTTCTCATCAAGATACGACACTTCCAGTTTTTTTATCTAATTTAATGAGCATATGTATCTTCCTGCTTGTTTTATAATAAAAACAAAGATTCGAAGACTTACCAAGCGGGAAACCGCCGGCAGACAGGCACATGAACAAGACACACAAACACACACACAGAATTGCTAGCTTTCGCAACCGATGGTTGCTTCTTCAGGAAGGAGAGGGAAAGACGAAAGGATGTGGGTTTTAAGGGAGAGGGTAAGGAGTCATTCCAATCCCGGGAGCGGAAAGACTTCCCTTAGGGGAAAAAAGGACAGGTGTACACTCACGCACGCACACACACACACACACACACACATATCCATCCGCACATACACAAGCAGACAAACCCACACCCTTTCGTCTTTCCCTCTCCTTCCTGAAGAAGCAACCATCGGTTGCGAAAGCTAGCAATTCTGTGTGTGTGTTTGTGTGTCTTGTTCATGTGCCTGTCTGCCGGCGGTTTCCCGCTTGGTAAGTCTTCGAATCTTTGTTTTTATTATATTCCTGCTTGTTTTAGTTGTCCTTTGTGCTTTGGTAATCATTGTTGCCACAACTGCATCATGGTAACAAACCAGTTTTGATGTGTACATCCTCAAAGAAGTCAGCTCTGTTTGTTGTGATTAGATGCAATCTATGTCCACCATGAGCGGGGTTCCAAACCAACTATTCGAGATAGTTTTCAGACAAAAAATTTACTAATTTTTCACAGGATGTCTTATCATGCCCACCACTAACAAAACTGTAAACTTCCCAGTTGATGGTAGGATGATGGATGATGGAATTTGCATACAAGTGAACTAAGGTTTTCTCTAAAGTTTTCGAAGATCAGTCTGGTGGGTGACAAAAGTATCCAATTATCATTTTATGCCAACCTCTGATACTGCACCTTGCCCAAACAATCTCATATGCAGCTTCAGTTTCTATCTTGCCAGATTTCAGTTTCTTGTCTACTTTGAGAAATACACCACCTCCATCTCCCATTTGCCTATCCTTTGGACATACACTTAAATCTTCTCCAAAAATCTCACTGCTATCAATTTCAGGTTTGAATCAGCTTTCTGTACCAAGTATTGTACAAGATGTTTCAAAAATGACCGGTATATTTGAAACGGCAATACAAACTAAACGAGCAGCGATAGAAATACACCGTTTGTTGCAATATGCTTGGGACAACAGTACATTTTCAGGCAGAGAAACTTTCGAAATTACAGTAGTAACCATTGTCAACAACAGATGGCGTTGCGGTCTGGGAAACTCTATAGTACGATATTTTCCACATATCCACCATGCGTAGCAATAATATGGCGTAGTCTCTGAATGAAATTACCCGAAACATTTGACAACGTGTCTGGCGGAATGGCTTCACATGCAGATGAGATGTACTGCTTCAGCTGTTCAATTGTTTCTGGATTCTGGCGGTACACCTGGTCTTTCAAGTGTCCCCACAGAAAGAAGTCACAGGGGTTCATGTCTGACTAATAGGGAGGCCAATACATGCTGCCTCCTGTGTTTCGGATAGCCCAAAGCAATCACACAATCATCGAAATATTCATTCAGGAAATTAAAGACATCGGCCGTGCGATGTGGCCGGGCACCATCTTGCATAAACCACGAGGTGTTTGCAGTGTCGTCTAAGGCAGTTTGTACCGCCACAAATTCACGAAGAATGTCCAGATAACGTGATGCAGTAATTGTTTCGGATCTGAAAAATGGGCCGATGATTCCTTTGGAAGAAATGGCGGACCAGACCAGTACTTTTTGAGGATGCAGGGACGATGGGACTGCAACATGGGGCTTTTCGGTTCCCATATGCGCCAGTTCTGTTTATTGACGAAGCCGTCCAGGTAAAAATAAGCTTCGTCAGTAAACCAAATGCTGCCCACATGCATATCGCCGTCATCAATCCTGTGCACTATATCGTTAGCGAATGTCTCTCATGCAGCAATGGTAGCGGCGCTGAGGGGTTGCCGCGTTTGAATTTTGTATGGACAGAGGTATAACTCTGGCGCATGAGACGATACATGGACGTTGGCGTCATTTGGACTGCAGCTGCAACACGGCGAACGGATACCCGAGGCTGCTGTTGGATCACCTGCTGCACTAGCTGCGCGTTGCCCTCTGTGGTTGCCGTACGCGGTCGCCCTACCTTTCCAGCACGTTCATCCGTCACGTTCCCAGTCCGTTGAAATTTTTCAAACAGATCCTTTATTGTATCGCTTTTCGGTCCTTTGGTTACATTAAACCTCCGTTGAAAACTTCGTCTTGTTGCAAGAACACTGTGTTCTAGGCGGTGGAATTCCAACACCAGAAAAATCCTCTGTTCTAAGGAATAAACCATGTTGTCCACAGCACACTTGCACGTTGTGAACAGCACACGCTTAAAGCAGAAAGACGACGTACAGAATGGCGCACCCACAGACTGCGTTGTCTTCTATATCTTTCACATCACTTGCAGCGCCATCTGTTGTTGATAATTGTAACTACTGTAATTTCGAAAGTTTGTCCGCCTGAAAATGTACTGTTGTCCCAAGCATATTGCAACAAATGGTGTATTTCTATCGCTGCTCGTTTAGTTTTTATTGCCGTTTCAAATATACCGGTCATTTTTGAAACAACCTGTATGAGTTTCACAGTTTTTCAGGAATGCTTCAAACACTGGCACTTTGTTGTGAATGATTCAGCAGCTAACCATTAGAATTTTAAAATTCCATCTCTGGAAGGCATCTCTTTTGATCTTACACTGATACTTTTGGGTTTCCTACAGCTACCATTATCGACACTGGATGGAGAGTTGCCTAATGTAAAAAACCCTTTTGTGCACCCCACACGCTGTCAGCTACCTGAGTAGCAGTGTCTGATGTGTAGAACACACATGACCCATCTAGTGGGGCTCTACAGTTCTCAACCCTACAGCACAAGTCCAGGAAGGCACAGCCTAGCTTCTCAGAGATCCTTCAAAGTCTCTGGTTCAGTCCTTCCATTCAGTCCAAAAGCCACCATCAATTCTGGGGAGAATGCTACAAACTGTGAGCTCTATTGAAACTCCAAGAGCAAGGCTCAGACAATCCTCTCTGCCAGTTGCTGTACTGACCCAAGTATGACCTCAGTGCACAGTTGACAGGTATCATTCGTTTTAATGTGTGCCACAATCTGCAGTTGGTTGCAACTTGTTCCTTCAATGGCTACTGAAATAGCCTCTTCAACATGTTGAATGAGGTCCTTAGGCATACGTACTGAGTGATCCTGGTGTCCCTTCCTGTACCTTGCTGCCATTTCCCCAAGGGATACCATTATTCACCATAAGTTTGAACTGCTGATGATTAGTAGACCCCCTACTGTATTGCGTTTGCGTGACTGGTGAAGTGATACAGCATCTCAAACGTGTTTGTTAGGGGTATCGGTACAACACATCAAATCCTCCCTAGTCCTTGTCCACCCTGTATGGAACACACAGCTCTACTATTGAAATGCCACTCACAGTCAAATAAATGAGTAATGACAGATCTTGTACTTTCTGTAGAGGTGACATGATCTACAGGAGAGGATAGTACTTGGTATACCTTTGGGACCAGTACCACAGGCACATGACTCTCATGAGCTCTTCCAGCACACTGATTCGCAGCAGCTGCCCACTGTTTGACAGTAGTCAAGGTAATTTCCAGCTGTTGATGAATTTCAGTCAACTCATTCCTTGTTCAAGAATAGCATTCACAGGGGGGGGGGGGGGGGGGGGGGGGGGGTGCTTTTTAGCTGGTGCACTGTATTAGAGGACAGTGAACAAATGACTTTAATTTAAGCTTGCTGATTACATTTTAGTATGTTGAGCAAAAAGATTGCCAATTCCCTATATGAACTAAAGCAACTACAGTAAATGATAATTTATAGGACTACTTCTGTTTAAGGTAAAATCAGATGAAACACAATATGTTAGCGTATCCACTACAGTAACTAAGTCACACACACCAATTTACAACAAATTAGACCACGCGCAGGACAATGATAGCTTCCCAAAAATTCTCAAATGTATATTTATTTGTGTCGATATACAATGATCCCTATATACTGAGTAAGAAATATATCTGCCCCATCATGAAATCCCTCAACGCTTCTGAATTCTGAAACATCCACAGACACCATGAAAGTCCAATGATATTATACACTGAAGAGCCAAAGAAACTGATACAAGTGCCTAATACCATGGAGGCCCCTTGCGAGCACACAGAAGTTCCGCAACACGATGTGTCAAGAACTCGACTAATGTCTGAAGTAGTGCTGGAGGGAATTGACACCATGAATCCTGCAGGCCTGTTCATAAATCCATAAGAGTGCGAGAGCGTCCCAGATATGCTCAATAATGTTCATGTCTGGGGGGTTTGGTGGCCAGTGGAAGTGTTTAAACTCAGAAGACTGTTCCTGGAGCCAGTTGGCAGCAATTCTGGATGTGTGGGGTGTTGCATTGCCCTGCTAGAATTGTCCAAGTCCGTCGGAATGCACAATGGACGTGAATGGATGCAGGTGATCAGACAGGATGCTTATGTACATGTCACCTGTCAGAGTCGTATCTAGACATATCAGGGGTCCCATATCACTCCAACTGCACATGCCCCACACCATTACAGAGCCTCCACCAGCTTGAACAGTCCCCTGCTGACATGCAGGATCCATAGATTCATTAGGTTGTCTCCACACCCATACACGTCCATCTGTATGATACAATTTTAAATGAGAGTTGTTTGACCAGGCAGCATGTTTCCAGTTCTCAGCAGTCTGATGTCAGTGTCGACAGACACAGGCAAGGTGTAAAGCTTTGTGTCTTGCAGTCATCAAGGGTACATGAGTGGACCTTCGGTTCCGAAAGCCCGTATTGATGATGTTTTGTTGAATGGTTTGCACACTGACACTTGTTGATGGCCCAGAACTGAAATCTGCAGCAACTTGTGGAAGGGTTGCACTCCTGTCATGTTGAATATTCTCTTCAGTCATTGTTGGGTCCATTCTTGTAGGATCTATTTCTGGGTGCACCAGTGTCAGAGATTTTATATTTTGCTGGATTCTTGATATTCACGGTACATTTGTGAAATGCTCGTACCGGAAAATCCCCACTTCATCACTACCTTGGAGATGCTGTGTTCCATCACTCAGGCATTGAGTATGATATCTGTGAGGCAGTTTGGTTCACAACATTGTGCTGTGCTGTCATGATGTATTGGAATTAAGTGTTATTAATCATAACCATGTCCCTGCTTATGTAGTGGAGATCCACCACATTGGTGATGTATGACCCACACGACAACCACTCTGGATGAATTTCATTCACTTTGTTCTACTACACACTAGCAATGTGTTAGTGCTTCATTGGACACATTGATTGCTTCATGTGATAACAGTGTATCGAGTCTGCTATCAGTGCTTTAATAGACAAACATTGATTAAACTGCAGCTGTGTGCATGTGTGTAAGTAATGCAGCTCAAAGCTATTGCAATTGTGATGCCACAAGAATGGAAACCATTGTATGACTTAATATCAGACTTCGCACAAAATCCATCAATCCAGAACTGTACATGTTGCCCCTGAAACTCAATAACTCAATGTTCAAACATTCCGACCAATTCTGTACCAGTCCTGTCAACCACACTACAGTCTCCCATATCAAACACTGTTGCTATGCACAATGTAAGACAATGGTCTTCTCATCTACCAGACAACATTACGTGTTTAGCATCCACACCATGAGTGTTGCAGGACTTTGCTATCATACTGCACATGTTTTCCAGACCATCACAAACAGACACCACAACTGTCCTCCAAAGACTTTCTAACCAACCCAAACTGCCCCTGTTCTGCCCAAAACAGTCACCCGTGTGGACTGCATTGGCGGAATGTATATTTGCATTGTTGGGAATCCTGGACAGTGACTGCAGATTTGTCACATTGTGATCTGTCATCTGGCTGAACATGTTGATGTCATTAGTGATTTCTTCCTCACGTCCCGTGTGCATAGTAAATACATAGCAGCTAAATCTGCCTTACTGCAATGCCTTGGCTGGTACATGAGAACAATGGTTAGAACAGGCCATATATAATGAACAGTTACAGGAAAACTCCATCACAGTTTAGGTACCAACTGCAAACTTCATTAAACACAAACCTCAAGCCAGACAATATTCTATGGACTCTCTGGTCCATCAGGTTTCCATCTTAACTGGATCAAACCCTGATCATCCATGAAACTGCACCACTAGACAGAAAACTTGGATAGGTTGTTCATGGTAGAACACTGTCACTGTGTGAACTTCAATAACACTGTCACACCACAGCATGTCTGAGTGCAGCAACCCATATCACCTACAAGTTGCCCCAAACAGGGCAAAGAGCAGACAGCAGTGACATCACCATTAAGACCCGGGATGTGGCTTGATGACCTTCCCATGGCCCCAATTCTGCAGCATACAACTCTACAATGCCTGACACTGTTACCACTACAATACAGCCATGCAGTTACCATGCACTGTTTGGCAACATCAGACATGACTGATGACCTTCCTTCGGGTTCCCGAATACAAGAGCAGTCTGCTGTATGTGTATCTGCACTCACAGATGACAAGCCACCTTCACAAACATCATGTCAGATGCACGTCTTTGGCAACAGACAATCAGTCACATGGCATTCTGCATATCCTTTATGTCAACTCATGTGCATATTTTCTTGTGGAAGATGGTTCTAATGTTACTACAGTACCCAAGGACATGTTCACAAAGTTTAATGATATACCATCAATACAACTCTGAACCACGAATGACTCCATCATCTAGGTACATGGAAAGGTTGATCATGTATTGCAAGTCAGGAAAAATCTTTACTGCCCATGGATCATCCTTGCTGTCACCATTATTAAGGCAGTGTTGGGGATCAACTTTTTCTAGCACCTTGCCTCTCACCAGAACTCGATCAAGCAGCTATCATACACCACAGGACCAAACATCTCATAGCAGGGCTTTTTTGCCAGTAATTCCTCCTCCAATGCATGCTCACTCAGATTCTGCTGGACCACCTAACAATGTCAATGATGAATTCTCAGCTATCATTCAAGAATGCACAATAATCATTAAGACATTTGTAACTACACTGCAATATAGCCTGGAAACTCAGAAGTATCAGAGGCTCTTTGCACAGAGAATGAAAACCTGCATCTCTATATTCACAAGACTTCGAGAGATCTTGCACATGTGCACATACACACACACACAAACACACACACACACACAAGCACTTGAACAGTACAAGGAGTTTGCAGCCATCCCCACACGTGATGACTGTACCCCACCAAGCCATCAGGAGGCAGTTGTGCCACCGAGGCACCCAAACACAGCAATGAAAGCCATAGGTTAGTATGGCTTCTTTGGCTTTAACTTTCAGTCCACTGACCTTACAACCAACTCTGTCCACCATGCACATAAATGCCCACCAATGCACCATCCATGATGGTACAATACATTATATCATTTTTTTCCCCTGTGCTGTATGATACACTGGTTAGCTTCCACTCTACTTCAAGTGTCTAAGACAGTGATCAACTACCTTCTACAGTCAGGTGTTGTTTGCCCCTCAGACAGCTTCTGAACCTTGCCTATAAACTTGGCCCGAAAAAGGACAGCCCTGTCCTACATTGTGGCGACTACAGAGTACTCAGTTCTTGAACTCTACTATTCTCCATCCCTAACAGGTAGTCTGCAAAAAGGCATATATTCAAATATTAATGTGCCCAGAGGACATTTTTGGCCCCTTCCAGAATTGGAGGGCTTCAAATATATATATTGTCAATCATCAACTGTGTCTCATGCTGGTCAAAGCAGTGCCCATTATGGATAGAACAGCATAATCTACCACTCATGCCTTCACCAGTCATAGGTGTCACAGTTCAGCTGCCCTGAGAAAATCAGCACCGACCAAGGACAACTATATGAGTGTGCTGTCTTCAACACTCTCTGTCACCTGTGCAGCAGCACTCAATACCAGATGATCTTGTACCACCTACAAAAAACATTTGAGTAGAATGTACACTGATGTGACATTCAGATAGCTGGATGGAAGCATTACCATGAATGTTGCTCAGTGTACGCAGTGTGTTTAAAGAAGATTTACAGGCTTATCTTACAAGTATACTGAATAGGGAAAGCCTCATGTTCCTGGCAGATTTTGTCCTACCAGCAACCACCCCCTCCCCAAATGACTACCAGTTTTAATGCAGTACATGAAACAACACATTTACAATTCAGAAATGCCACCTCCTATGGCACATATTTCAATGAAAAAGTTTGTCCATAATGCACTGGAGGGAGTGTGAATATACCATGCTACATGAAAGCACCATTCATCCATTGTTGCAGTCTCCTTATGCTAGAACATTACAGGTTGTCATACATTGACCCAAAGTGACTACTATCTCCCTCCACAAACTTAAGCTGGCATGGCTAGTGTGGGATTCTGCTGGTGCTGATGATGGGAACACCGACACACTCCCACTTAGCATGGAAGAACAACTAAACACTGATAAGAACACAACCACAAGACTGCTTCATGAAACAGCAGTTGTCTCCAATGATGTTCATTACTTCCTCCCTGAGGCCTCAGTGTTAAACTTGTCAACAAGGACAGGATGCGCATGACCTACCAGACACACCCCTCACTGCAGCCACCAGACTAGTCAGCCTCATCTAATTGCCTTCCCTAACCATGTTGATTGCATGGCTTTCACACTTGTCAGCCATTAAGCCACGTGATGTCACCGACTCTGCTCCGCAAACTGGCAGCAAGACCAACATCACTGGTATGCCCACCGACACCACCAGTTCTAAAATATAGGCTTGGCCACCAATACACCTGGCACCATATCAGTTACACACAGTTTCTGCCACATCCCAGATGACAAGAAGTGATCCAGCCGAGTCCTGCACAGTCAAGGCACAGCTGGCCGCGTGCATCTGCACCTAGGTCAAGCCATTGTTGATTAGTGCCAACCAATTCTCCCTTTAATGTTCATCACTATGGACTATACAGGTAGGGGGAGGAGGGCGATTTGGGGGGGGGGGGCATCTGTAGAGATGTCAGCACCAACAATATCACTGACCAAAGAGCCCCAGCCATGGAGAGTGATATCTGTGAGATGAAGACCGGAGGACAGTTTAGGTTAGAACACTGTTCTGTCTACTCATGTTATACTCTACTCAATCGGAATAATGTATAATTACTCATAAACACGTGACCTACATTCATAGCATGTCTCCCCACTTATGTATTGGAGATCCACCACATATCTGTTGTTTTGAAGGTTTCCTGTTTAGATATTTTACTTGCAGTGTTAACCTAACAATAAGTGAATGAAGATATCCTTTTTCCATATTCTTTGCCTTTATTACCTAACTTGTTGGTCACTTTCTTTGATACTTGCTGAATTTAAGTGTATGACATTGAAGTTGATCTTAGATCCTGCTACCCTCTTGAATAAGTTTCTGTTAACGTCTATGTCTGCCACATTACTTTTTGAAATTTGGTTACGTTATCCAACATAAGTATCTGTTTCCCTTCTTCCTGTTATTATCATCACTAGTTTATGTTATCATATACACATCAAAAAAAGATTTGCTTCACCTCTATTCTGAGACTTCCAGAACCTCTACGGAAATTGGAACAGAGATCAACATAAACATCATTTCCACCCTTTTTACTGCTCATGAAAACCACACATTGCCTGTTGTACCACCATACAGTGAGACCTTCAGGGGTAGTGGTCCAGATAGCTGTAGACACTGGTACCTCTAATACCCAGTAGCACATCCTCTTGCATTGATGCATGCCTGTATTCATCATGGCATACTATTCACAAGTTCATCAAGGCAATGTTGGTCCAGATTGTCCCACTCCTCAATGGTGATTTGGCATAGGTCCCTCAGAGTGGATGGTGGGTCATATTGTCCATAAACAGCCATTTTCAGTCTATTGTAGGTATATTTGATAGGGTTCATGTCTGTAGAATGTGCTGGTCACTTTAATCAAGCGATGTCATTATCCTGGAGGAAGTCAGTCATAAGATATGCAGGATGAGGGTGTGAATTGATATCAATGAAGACAAATGCCTCGCCAATATGCTGCTGATATGGTTGCACTATCGGTCGGATTTTGGCATTCACTTATCTCCAACAACTGTTTGGTTGCAGGCATATGTGACACTCATCTGTGAAGAGAACATGATGCCTATCCTGAGTGGTCCATTTGGCATATTGTTGAGCACATCTGTACCATGCTGCAGCACATCTGTGTCATGGTCCCAAAGATGGACCTGTCCACGGACATCAGGAGTAAATTTGTGCATCATGCAGCCTATTGTGCACAGTTTGAGTTGTAATTGTGGCTGCACAAAAAGCATTATTCAAGACGGTGGCATTGCTGTCAGGGTTCCTCCGAGCCACGATCTATAGGTAGCAATCATACACTGCAGTAGTAGCCCTTGGGCGGCCTGAGCGAGGCATGTCACTGACAGTTCCTGTCTCTCTGTATCTCCTCCATGTCCGAACAACATCGCTTTGGTTCACTCTGAGACACCTGGACACTTTCCTTTTTGAGAGCCCTTCCTGGCATAAAGTAACAATGTCAACATGACCAAACTGTGGTACAGACAGTCTAGGCATGTTTGTACTACAGACAATATGATCTGTGTACCTCCTTGCCGGTGGAATGACTGGAACTGATCCGCTGTTGCACCCCCTCCGTTTAACAGGCACTGCTCATGCATGGTTATTTACATCTTTGGGTGTGTTTAGTGACAGCTGTGAACATTCGGAGGGGCTGTATATGTGATACAATATCCACAGTCAGCATCTATCTTCAGAAGTTCTGGGAACCAGGGTGATGCAGAACTTTTTTTAATGTGTGTATTTTCATTGGATCCCTTTAATTCTCTTGAAGATCCTTTCAACTATTTTTTTTTAATTCAGGATATTCTTTTCATTAATACTTACCCTGTTCTGTTTTAGGTTTCCTTCTCTTTTGCTTTCTTTGTACCCACAACAACATTTAGTGTTTTCATAATTGTCTTTCTTAAATAATTCCCCCTTCATCTCTATAACCTTCATCTTCTAAGATGCTGGATTTGTTGCTTAACTTCATTCATTTTATGGACCTGTTGTAAATTCTTGTGATCTACATTACTAATATCCTGCCTGATGAGTCAGTTTCTTTCTGGCATTGTGTATGTTTACTCTATGTCTTATGACTCAATGACCACATAAAATTCAAATGATAAAGTATGGCCAGCTTCATCTTAGTTCCATTTGGTCCTTGCCAAGCCCATTTTCCATTATTTTCTTCTGCAAAAAATGTATTAAAGAGAAAATTTTTGTTCTTTTGGCAAATTCTATTTACATATGACCTCTGTCTTTTGTGGTTTCATACCCAAAATTTCCCACTGAATAATTATTCTTTAGTCTTTGTTCTACTTTTACACTAAAATCCTTCATCATTTCCATCATTCATCAGCTTCTGTAGCTGTTTGGACAAACTTCTACTCTCCATCAAAATGTGAGCATTTTTACTATGCCATCATTCTTTCAACACTTGTAATACTATTTTAAATTTACTTTAAAACTGACATTTGCTCCACACCTGTGATAACCCTACTGTACCAGCTCTGCCTAAGCCCATTTTATGAAATCTCAGTCCCCTGCCCCCAATATTCTTTCACCACACATGGAATACCAATGCACCAGAAACCTGAATGTGTCTATAGGGCTTCCAACAATCCTGCATATGATGCAGGCCATGGCCATGGCCCAAAGAGTTGGGTGAGACACACAAATAGAGCTAAACCTTATAGACTTATGCTCACAGCAGTCTGCTTGGATCTGAGTGTGTGTAAATATCATGGCCTGAGAGTAACACAGCCAATTTGCATGCTGATCATATGTCAGCATGGACATCAAGTCTTGAATCGCTATTTGTCTTTATATTATCTGTAATACTTATCATTCTGCCAGAAGCAGATTTTGACTCAGCACCCTGTCTGCAGTGCAGGCAACAGTTGCATGGCATGAACATTGAAGTGGGCATTGTGATCTATCTCAATGGGTTCTTTTAAACCTCACTAACATTTGATTAAGACCTATCTCCCAGCCATTCTTAGGAGATTCGCTTTTTGCACCCATTCTCCATGAATGGCTCATTCAATCATTCATTCATCTTGTTCCATAAAAATCATCAATAGGGACAACCTTCAAGGATGCAGAATACAAGCAACCTATAGGCACCAAAAATGAACTGTCATTGCTTATTTCCATTTGATCTTACTCCGGCTAAATATAACCTAGTAAATTAGAAGGAAAGTTACTACTCTGAAATAAACTGCTGCTTCCTCCTTTGTATTAAATTTTGTGTCTCCCCCTACCCTTTTTTCATACCCTTCATAAACATTGCTTACCAAAACTTCTACTGCTTTTACAGTTGATAGATGTGACCTGAAGCCAAACTGCTGTTCATTTAAAATTTTGTTGGTTTCTCTGTGACTCCCTCCAGTACCCTAGAAGTTATTCCCTGATGTGCTATTAGCCTGTCCCTTCTTCTTTTTAGCGTTTTTCCACATATTTCTTTCTTTAGTGATTCTGCAGAAAACCTCCTCATTTCTTATCTTAAAGTCCGTCCATATTCAACATACTTCTACAGCACCACATCTGAAATGCCATTATCCTCAAGCAACATATGACCATCAAAGGCCATCAAAAGCCTTTGTGGAAAATAGACAAAACACACACACACTCACACACACACACACACACACACACACACACACACACACACACACACACACACACACCATGATAATCCATCCTGAATTTCCCATTGTTTGAAATGCAATGTTAAAATGGCTCTAAGCACTATGGGACTTAACTTCTAAGGTCATCAGTTCCCTAGAACTTAGAACTACTTAAACCTAACCAACCTAAGGATATCACACACATCCATGCCCGAGGCAGGATTCGAACCTGCAATTGTAGCGGTCATGCGGTTCCAGACTGTATGCAATGTTAAAGATTTAGCAAATAGGGTAATGCTGATAGGCATATATAGCAGCATATTTAACTATCTTAGTCTTGGGAACAAATAGCTCCTTCACTGTGGAGAATAGAATAGAATAGAATATTTTTATTAGCCTTTCAGTATTTTTCACACAATTGGCTTCATCAAAGTTTACAGAGGGTTTTAGTTTCAGTATGATATTCAAATAGTTACAGAAAGGGGAGAAAAGGAACTAAAGAACTTTTCTTCAACATTATGTAAAACAATGTTTTATACAGTAATTAAATACACACATAAGAAAAGAATCACAGTAAATAACTAGCTTATATAAAATCCAAACATTTTCTTCATAACTTAGGTAAAACATATATTTTGATGATTGGTTTCTAAGAATTCTTCAGTTGTATAGAATTCGTTGTTTCTTAGCCAGGTATGCAATGTATTCTTATATTTATTTAGTGGTACCGAACGAGCTGAGCATGGTAAATTATTGAAAAATTTTATGCTTAAGTACTTATAGTTATTATGGACTACAGCAAGTCTTGTGGGAGGCAAGTACAGCAGGTGACTGTTTCTTGCACTGTGTGCATGCACATCACATCTCATGTTCAACTTTTTTAGATTTTCTCTGGCATATATTAGACAGTTATATAGTACATGCTTGGCACTGTAATTACGCCAAGAAATTTAAAATAATTTCTGCAGGACTCTCTGGGTGCTAACCCCTCCATGCACCTTATTGCTTTCTTCTGCCATTTGAAAATACATTCAACCCCTGGGGAGTTACCCCAAAGCAATATTCCACATTGCAGTTGGAAAAAAAAGCATAGTATGAGTGGAGTAGCAATTGCTTGCTCACACTGTTTCTTAGTTTATACAATAATAAAATTACTCATGCTAGTTTACTACATAGATAATTAGTGTGTCCTTCCCATGAGAGCTTTTGGTCTATGATTAGTCCAAGTAATTTCACTGTTTTGTTTTCATTATTAGTTACTTTGATATTAAATATTATTTCTTCTGTTTTTATTTGATTTATGCACAGTTGGTTAGCCTGACACCAGTAATTAGCCATTTGCATCATTTCTCTATTTTTGTCCAGTACACTCTGCAAGTTCTCTCCTGTACTTCATTAATGTCATATCATCAGCATATAGTATGTTCTTACACGGTATGTAATTCTAGAAGTCATTAACATAGACAATGAACAGAAAAGGTCCAAGAACAAAGCCTTTGGGTATTCCTCTTTCTATAGGGAGTATCTGACCTCTGCTTATTTGCATATACAAGTTGTTACCTATTGCTTAGATAAGATCTGAATAGTCTAAGTGTGTCATCTTCAATGCCATAGTATTTTAACTTTTTGATGAGTATGTCATGTGACACCGAGTCAAAAGCTTTACTTAGGTCAATAAGTGTTCCAGACATTGATACCCTTTTTTCATACCCTTCATAAACATTGCTTACCAAAGCTTCTACTGCTTTTACAGCTGATAGGTGTGACCTGAAGCCAAATTGCTGTTCATTTAAAATTTGGTTGGTTTCAAAATACCTGTATATCTGCGTAAGCACACAATTTTCTACTAACTTGGATATGATTGGTACTATTGGAATGGGTCTGTAGTTATTTGGGAGGTTTCTTTCACCTTTTTTATACACAGGCAATGTAACTGTGAACAGTCAGGGAATATTCATCAAGTACTCTGTTTGATAGCGAGAGAAGTGGCATTTCAATTTCTTTTGCTATACATTTAATGATGAGATTACTGAGGTATGTTAAAAAGTAGGGTCAGGTTACTAAGACACAAGTGTACACTAAGAATTTTGTCTCTTGGCCAGCAGTTTTGCCTCCTTGTCATTTTATTGTTTTCTCAAATGGATTTTCCTTTCAATTCAATTAGCAAATAGGGTTGTGGATATTACTAGTTCATAGCTTATAGAAAACAAATTAATGTTAAGTTGCAACAATATACTGTGCATCTTTGACTCAGAACTCTTGTGCATGTGCAGTATTATTGTCATAATGTTCTCAAATAATCAGTGAAGTAAACATTTAAAATTGTTAGCACTGAGGATAGATGCCATATTCAGATTTATTTATTTATTTTATTAATTTATTTGTCCATATAAATCTCTTTTTCAGTACATATATTGTACACAGGACATTGGACTTTTTCAAATGTCAAACATACATGATTTAAATTTTTATGACAAATTGGATCTATACAGTTAATAATTACAAATTTCTGAAATACTGTATATTTATAACTTATTTCTACAATTAAAGAGACCAATTACATTTTTTTCTGGGATATGATACTGTGAGACTGAATAGTAGCAGACAGACTTTTTAAAGCTTTGTAGTTCAGGAAGAGATTTTATATGTATTGGTAAACTGTTGTAAAGTTTTGTTTCAGCATGACATAAACCTTTCTGGCATTGTGTTACTATGATTAACATGTATGTCACTGTCTGACCTGGTACTGTAATCATAGACACTTTTGAAAAAGGTTTTCTTTTCTCAGTAGGCTTTTTTTTTTTTGACATGCGTGACTACTTCTAGTATATAAATTCAGGGAAGGGGGTAGGATCTTTAGCTCATTAAAGGAATGTTTGCATGGTTTTCTGCTGCTCACTGATTTCATTATTCTTACAATAGCCTTTTGTTTCCTAAAAAGTGTTATGGCCTGGTGTACATTTCCCCAGAAAATGATACCATACTTCAGTATTGAATGTACATGAGCAAAATATACAGCCCTAACTGTTTCTTCACTAGTATTGTTGCACAGAATTCTTACAACATAGCTCATTTTTGCTAGTTTTGAATTTAAGGATGTAATAGGAGTGCTCCATTTAAGATTCTCCTGGATATGAATCCCAAGAAATTTAGTTTCATTGACAGCACTAATGTTTTGGTTATCTATACACATTACAGGTTGTGCTGGATTTTTATTTTGATCAGTGTGGAAATTCACGAGTACCGTTTTTTGGAGATTAACTATTAGCCCGTTTCCGGTAAACCATTCAGACACTCTTTTTGTAATATCTTTTGCAGATGCAATAAGATTTTCTTTTTTATTCCCTTCAATCAATAGACTGGTGTCATCGGCAAACAGTACTGGTACAGAATCCGTAACGTGTGATGGGAAATCATTAATGTAGGCCAAAAAAAGAAAGGGACCTAAAATGGAGCCCTGTGGAACATCTTGGCTTAGTCCACATGGTTCTGAAAGGTGTACCTGGTGTTCATTTCCTTCTGTGTACTTAAGTTCAGTTACCTGAGAGCGATATTCCAAATATGATTCAGTCCACTGATTTGGCATACCTCTTACACCATACCATTCAAGCTTCCTCAGGAGTATAGAATGATCAATCACATCAAAAGCTTTTGTTATGTCCAAGAATAAATCTGAGATATTTCTGTGGTTGTCCACTGCATTTAAGACATTGTTTATCAGACTGAAAGTGGCTCTTTCAATTGGTCGCTGTGGTCTGAAGCCATGTTGACATCCAGAAATAATATTATTCTCGTCGAAGAATGTAATTAGTTTTGAAAGGAACACTTTTTCAATAACTTTCGAAAACCTTGACAATAGAGACACAGGCCTATAGTTACCCATATATTGATGATCACCTTTTTTATATAGGGGTATTACTTTTGCCATTTTCAGTTGCTGAGGGAAGACACCACATGATAAGGATGAATTGCATATGTCCAATAAAGGTGAAAGTATTTGTCTTACTGTTATTTTTATAATATAAATCTGGAATATCATCAATACCAGTTGAATACTTACTCTTCAGTGAATTAATGGTATTTAGGAGCTCTGTTTGGCTTACTGGACTGAGGAACATGGATATATTACTTATTTCTATGGATGAGAGTTCTTTACATGTTGTATTAGGTGGATTTCCAAATTTTTCCTTCTCTGAATTTCCCAGCAACAGTTGCATAATAAGAATTGAAACTGTTTGCAACTGCCCTAGGGTCAGTGGCATTCTTGCCATCATGTGATATCACAGTATTTTTGTGAGTTGTCTTCTTCCCGGTAAGATCTTGCACAGCTTTCCACATGGACTGAGTTTTATTGGATGACTTCATAATATATTTGTCATTTTTCTTAATTTTTGCCTGTTTTATGACCCGTTTCAAAATCCTATTTCTGTTATAAGAATAACTTCCAGTGCCTCTGGCATGGAAAATGAATGCTTGTTTGCACTGCGTACATCCATACTATTATATCCAACTGTATTCAATTTTAGGACAATTACTGCGCGTTCACAAGGAATATTAGGCCAGAGGAGGTCAGTCTGAGCAGTCTGTGGTGTCAATTAGTGAACTTCACACTGGCCAATGTTGAAGCAACTGTTAACTGTAACCCAGCATTCCTATACATCTGGTCCCCAATGGAAATTGTGGTAAAACGGATTCAATACAGGCCCTGCCACAACTATTCAGTAAGCACTGGTTTTGAAGAGCCAATATCACAAGCCAAGAGAACAGTGTACTGACCACATAGTGTAATGATGATTTGGGAATTAGTTCATTCCTGACCTACCACAGAGAACATGCCAAACAAAATAAATGTCCAGGTAAGGGGACTGCGGGTGCTCAGTTACTTAAGAGAGATAGGCCCACAGGTTCTTGATGATAATTCAAACGGCCTGCAATGCTCATGCTGTCTAGTCACACAAACCTGAGTTACTAATAAATGGCCAGGAAGCTCTATGTGACAAGCTGTTCTGTTGTCGCACAATCACACATAGCCAAAATCATTCAGCAACAGCATATGAAGTATGGCTTGCTCGGTGACAATGCAGAATTTGGTCATGGAACAAAGGATTCCAGCCACACTTTCTGCCCAGAAAATCCCACCTACAGCAAAGAGGTAGCTGGGGAAAGAATCCATGCCCTGTTAAGATGCTCACTACACATAAACAGGTTGGCACACTCACATCTTCTGCTGTTGAGTTTGTGTCCTCTGCTTGAGTAGATGAGTGGCAGGTGATAATTACACAGTTTTATTTTTTTACAAGCTGATTACCCAGCACTGGTCACTTACTTATTTTTACATCACCCCATTCCTATGCCCTTACCTATTGGATAATTGTCGTAAGTATTATTAGCTTTCAGCCTAGCTACCCTGAATACTATGTACTTGACAATATTTGTTGCTTTCTATTAGAAAGACTGAAGTTCTCTAGTAAAATACTCACAACCAGTCACATCATCCCAATTAGCAAGTCTTATAACGTTCAGCTGCAGTTGTCATGTAAGATTCCTGCGACTAGACGAAGAACAGAATACCACAAAGACATGCTCAATCCTCAAATAAGGAGTATTTGAATAGGCCCCTTACTGTGGAAGAGATATTACTGATTGCTATAATAAAATGGTTGAGGAACACAATTCTGTTGAGGGAACTGGTCGAAGTATGTATCACTGACCTGATATCAGAAGTATCGTTCAGTGAGCAAGGACCGCAGCAATATGCAGAGATGCACATCAAATACCCATTCATGGTGTTGATGTCTGTAGGTGGTATCATGTGTTTTCTCCTGATCAAAGAAGATAAAATTTGAACAATCACAAAAGGTTACTGGTTGCAACTAATTCTGAAAACCTTTAGCTATTTTTTGTGTAGCTCTGTTTGCATCTCCAGCATACTTCTTCACTGAAGAACTATTTGTGAATGTTAGAGAGGCAGTTAACAAGTTCTTGTCAGTTAAATGAGTCAGTATTCTACCATATGGCATTTCCTCAAGCACATCTGAAAAACTTGAAGGAGTGAAATAGGTCTGCAATTTGAGGCAGTTCTAGATGAACTAGGGTGCACTCAGCAAGGAGCAGGGGAGGGCAGCTGCCCATGACTAGGAGAGGTGGAGGATGAATTTTTGCAAACCAAACTTTCTTGCTGCCTTGCTGGGCAAATAGACATAAATTCATTATCAGTTTGAAGAAAACTATAAAATGCAATGGATATACATTTGCTATTTGTCTCGAAATCTCAGAACTATGCCCTGAGTCACTGTCTGATTACAAAAATAGCTTAAGGGTAGGTTAAAGACACACACAGTGCCTGATTTGAAAGTGTCATTATTTTCGCTGGAACTTTATCCTGCGGGTTCAATTTCATTTGGGTCACTATTTTTGTTCGGTTTTTGTCTAATAAAATTCCTAATTGTTTATACCTCATTCTTGAAGTGTTCCATTTGTTTAATACAGTGCACAAATTCTGGGTTTTTTCTTTTATCTTTGTTTCTATTCAGGGTCACCCATTTTTGTTTTAGGGGAAAACAAGATTCAAAGAGCTCTCTATAGAAATATGTTGAAGGAAGAGTTACATTTCCTATCTACACTGCTTTATATATATTTTCCCCTGCTTTATTCTCATAATTTTTCTCTACAGATTCTATGTATACCTAACAACTGCTCTATATGTATAAACAGTTGACCATAATATTTTGATTGTTTTCATAGCTAAATCACATCTGATTTTTGGGTCTAAAAACCAATTGTCAGTGGGCACTTAGAGACTAGATTCAGTTTTAGTTCCGCAGACCCAAAAAATTAATGATTCTCATGGGTCTGCTCTATGTCAGGAGATTGTCGAAACAGTTTAATACAATGCGGTAAACTGGAACAGCTAATATTTACAGAATTAATACGCTGTCAGAATCAAACATTTATTTATAAATTTATTATAAATATTATTATTTATTATAAATAATTATAAATTAATGATACACAAAACACCTAATCTTCACTGATGTGATGAAGTGCTATGAAAACCGAAATTTAAGAAATTTTTACTTACACTGGCCTAACAGTTTTTAATGTTTGCTGACAATTTATTGAAAATGCGTGTTCCTGAATATTGGACCCCTTTTTTGGACAAAAGTAAGTGATTTTAGATCTACATCTACATCCATACTCTGCAAGCTACCTGGCGGTGAGTGGCGGTGGGTACTTTGAGTACATCTATCAGTTCTCCCTCCATTCCAGTCTCGTATTGTTAGTGAAAAGAAAGATTGTTGGTATGCCTCTGTGTGGGCTCTAATCTCTCTGATTTTATCCTCATGGTCTCTTCGCGAGATATGCGTAGGGGGGAGCAATATACTGCTTGACTCCTCGGTGAAGGTATGTTCTCGAAACTTCAACAAAAGCCTGTACCGACCTAATGAGCATCTCTCTTGCAGAGTCTTCCACTGGAGTTTATCTATCATCTCTATAACGCTTTCACGATTACTAAATGATCCTGTAACGAAGCGCGCTGCTGTCTGTTGGATCTTCTCTATCTCTTCTATCAACCCTATCGGGTACGGGTCCCACACCGGTGAGCAGTATTCAAGCAGTGGGCGAACAAGTGTACTGTAACCTACTCCCTTTGTTTTCAGACTGCATTTCCTTAGGATTCTTCCAATGAATCTCAGTCTGGCATCTGCTTTACCGAGGATCAACATTATATGATCATTCTATTTTGAATCACTCCTAATGCGTACTCCCAGATAATTTATGGAATTAACTGCTTCCAGTTGCTGACCTGCTATATTGTAGCTAAATGATAAAGGATCTTTCTTTCTATGTATTCGCAGCACATTACACTTGTCTACATTGAGATTCAATTGCCATTCCCTGCACCATGCGTCAATTCGTTGCAGATCCTCCTGCATTTCAGTACAATTTTCCATTGTTACAACCTCTCGATATACCACAGCATCATCCACAAAAAGCCTCAGTGAACTTCCGGCGTTATCCACAAGGTCATTTATATATAATGCGAATAGCAATGGTCCTACGACACTCCCCTGCGGCACACCTGAAATCACTCTTACTTAGGAAGATTACTCTCCACTGAGAATGACATGCTGCGTTCTGTTATCTAGGAACTCTTCAATCCAATCACACAACTGGTCTGGTAGTCAATATGCTCTTACTTTGTTCATTAGATGACTGTGGGGAACTGTATCGAACGCCTTGCGGAAGTCAAGAAACACAGCATCTACTTGGGAACCCGTGTCTATGGCCCTCCAAGTCTCGTGGACGAATGGCGTGAGGTGGGTCTCACACGACCGTCTTTTTTGAAACTCATGCTGATTCCTACAGAGTAGATTTCTAGTCTCCAGAAAAGTCATTATACTCTAACACAATACACGTTCCAAAATTCTACAACTGATCGACATTAGAGATATAGGTCTATAGTTGTGCACATCTGTTCGACGTCCCTTCTTGAACACAGGGATGACCTGTGCCCTTTTCCAATCCTTTGGAACGCTATGCTCTTCTAGAGACCTACGGTACACCGCTGCAAGAAGGGGGGCAAGTTCCTTCGCGTACTCTGTGTAAAATCGAAATGGTATCCCATCAGGTCCAGTGGCCTTTCCCCTTTTGAGCGATTTTAATTGTTTCTCTATCCCTCTGTCATCTATTTCGTTATCGATCATTTTGTCATCTGTGCGAAAATATAGAGAAGGAACTACAGTGCAGTCTCCCTCTGTGAAACAGCTTTGGAAAAAGACATTTAGTATTTCGGCCTTATTTTGGTCACAGAATGTCTGGACATTTTGTTTTGATCCACCTACTGCGTTGACATAAGACCAAAATTTCTTAAGATTTTCTGCCAAGTCAGTAGTTAGGACTTTACTTTTGAATTCATTGAACGCCTCTCGCATGGCCCTCCTCATATTACATTTCACTTCGCGTAATTTTTGTTTGTCTGCAGGGCTTTGGCTATGTTTATGTTTGCTGTGAAGTTCCCTTTGCTTCCGCAACACTTTTCGAACTCGGTTGTTGTACCACGGGAGCTCTTTTCCACCTCTTACGATCTTGCTTTATGTAGATTGTTGTTATTCCTAGTATTGATACTATGTATTGAGCCATTGGTTGGAAATAGAGATGTATTACTTAAAACATATTTCATTAAGGAATAAATATACTGAGAAGCAGTGGTTAGAATACAAATTTCCTCGAACAGGTTTCTACTTTATGTTCTTGAATTTACACCACAAATGATTGTTATCACACGCTTTTGCACCTAAAAACTTTCGCTCACTTTGATGAGTTACTCCAAAATATGATCCCGTATGACATAATAGAATGAAAGTAAGCAAAGTAGGCAAGGGTTTTTTTTTTATTTTTTTATATTCGTATCTCCTACATCTGACATCATCGTCACTGCAAATGCCGACTTGTTTAGGCACTTAAACATTTCTGTGGTATGGCCTTCCCAACTGAATTTTTTTTATCAAGTTGTAGTCCCAGAAATTTAATGTTGTCAACCTCTTCAATCTGCATGTCTTCATATGTTATACACGTGCTGGAAGGATATCTATTACAGGTTCTGAACTGCATTTAGTGGGTCTTCTCAAAGTTTAATGGGCAGTGAACCAACTTTAAACCACTTATTATTGCCAGTGAAAATTTTATTGCAGCTATATCTAAATCTGTACTTGACTTGCTACTTATTGCAGTGTTTGTATCATCTGCAAACAAAACAAACTTAGCATCTGGCAATGTAACAGATGAGAGGTCATTAATGGACACAAGATGGAACCTTGAGGAAGAAACTCCCAGTCAGATGAAGCACTGCACAGGTATTTTGCAATGAAACCCTTTGTTTCCTGTTAGATAAGACAAACCATTTTGCAGCATTGCTGGTGACACCATAATATTCTAATTTATTTAAGAGAATGCTGGGTTTCACACAGTCAAAGGCTTTTGAAAGGTCACAGAAAACGACAGTAGCCTCTAATTTATTATCTAATGAATTAGGTACATTCTCACTGTAAGTGTAAATAGCTTTCTCTATATAAGAACCCTTAAGAAATCCAAACTGTGAGTTGGACAATATATTATTTGCAGTCATATGCTTAAGGAGACACTTGAACGCAACCTTTTCAAATATTCTTGAGGAAGCCAGCAAAAGAAACTGGTCGATAGTTTGATGGTATCTCTTTATCTTCCTTCTTGTAAAGAGGTTTAACTACAGCATATTTTATCAAGTCTGGAAATGTTCCACTCATAAGAGATTGATTACATTAATCACTTAAGACAGAACAACTCACATAAGCACTCTTCAATTAACTTCATTGATATGTTATCATACCCACTGGAATACTTAGATTTTAAGTATTTTATGTTGGATGCTACTTCTTTGGGAGTTATTTTTAAAGACTGGTCTCAGAGACTCCATTGCACTGTTCACTGAACCTGATAACCCAAAACTGTCAGTAACAGAAATGAAGTTCTTGTTTAATAGGTTTGCAACACTACATTTACTTGTTACCAAAGTCTCATTTATTTTTAGAACTATCTGTTCCTCTTCCTTTTTGGTCCCACCTGTCTCTGTCTTCACTATACCCCATATAGTTTATTTTATTGCCTGATGTAATTACCTTTTTCTTATAATAGAGCTGCTTCGACTTTTGGATTACTTGCTACAATATTTTGCTGTATACTTTGTAATGCATAACAGTTCTAACATAAGAGCTGTTCCTAGATAGTAGATACAGTCTCCTTTTTGTCCCACATGATATCTTTATTCCTTGTGTAAACAACAGTTTATTTTTTTTTTTAACTTTTGTGTGATTTTAAGTTGCCTTTAGTGGAAAACAATTTTCGAAAGTGGAGGTAACTTCATTAATGAATGATTTGTATTTTCCATTCGAGTCAGAAGTATTGTAAACATCTACCCAGTTCATGCCTTCGAGCAATTTCCTGAATTTCTCAAGTTTTTACTGATCTATTATCCTCTGGGTCAGATTTAATGGATTTTTTATCATGACAAGTTTCAACATTTAACACAAGATGAAGCAAGTCAATGATCAGATGGCCCATTTACTATTGGTTTTGTGATACGACTTTTTCCCGTAGATTTGTCTACAAAGATATTATCAACAGCCGTCTCAGAGCATTTATATATCTTACTAGCAAAGGTCACAGTAGGAACTAAATAGAGTAATAGTGTCACTGATAGAGCTTTTCAATAAATTCGCATTAAAATCACCAACAACCACTATTTCCTTGATTTTTACCATGAGATGGGACAGCAGGGCTTCCAGATTTTTTATGAAGAGGTTAAAATTTCCTGAAGATGATCTGTATATGCCTACTATTATAAAGGACTTGTTATGAAACACTACTTCTGTTGCACAAGCTAAGTGCTGCTATGAGCAAAATTTATGAGTATCAATATTCTTGAAATCAAGACAGTTTGAGAAATGTGGCAACTCCTCCTTTCTCCATATTTTCTCTACAGAAATGAGAAGCTAACTTGAATCCTTTAACATCTAACATGTCAATACCAGTGGTCACATGATGTTCAGAAAGGCAGATTATATTTCCACACAATCTTGCGCGTTTGATTGTCAATTATTCGTGTTTCATCAGCTACATCGCGTTTCTGCGTCACTCCAGACTGCAGCAGATCATTTAAAACTTCAATGACAAGACAAAGCCATTCGTTACCGAGATAAATGCATTCTGTTTTCCTACATTTCATTAGTTTAAGGAAATTCCTGCATCATTTTAGACTGAGAATCTTTGACTTCAGGTGTTTAGACACTTTCACGAAACGCTACTTGCATTGTATACATGTTTGAATTTTGAGTAGCATGATAATGCTGGTGACTTCTTGAATAAACTATCACTATGCTAATTTTTTCAGTGTTTTTACCCGATTCTACACGTAATAATGTATGGTAATTGGTATGTGTCAGACGTTTTAAGAAATTATCTGTCAGAGTGGACAGGGATATGAACTGGTCTGCTCAACTCTTAATTTTTCAACACAAATAAGCAACTCGCTAAGCTTACTGTGACATTCTGCTTTATTTCTTCATTGATGGTCCTCAGTGTCGACATACTTCGTTCTGATATTGGCTGAAAAATGGGAGGTGGAATCAGCATTCTGCTACCATAGTTGACTGTTGAACATCTATGAGCAGTAAAAACGTAACCACACAATTCTTGCACAATAATACGGTACATATTGAACAGACACTGTCCCTGTTTTAACACACGGCCTATTACACTTATTTTACAGTTAAGTTGATGCACTGTTGTTGACCTAACCAGCACAGGTTTCTCATATGAAAATCTGCTGTGGACTAACCGTCTTGGGACCAAAAATTGGGCCTTTAAACATCATCACAATAATAGGTACTAAAACTATACATTGTTCAATGTTTAATTTACAGAAATTACTATTAAAAAGTAACTCATTAAATTAACTGCATACATCGAAAAATTGGTTCTTTAAACAGTTTCTTCTACCACGAGGGTTAGGCTGAATTATCTGTTTAAATCATGAATTTAACAAATATAGTTACACAAACAATACTTTTGACAAAACTCATAATTACTTTGGAATTAATTAAGGGCTGGCTTCGCTAATGTTTTCGAACAGAGCCAAATAAATATTTTACGAATCCTAGTGATTCTTTTTCAAAATGTTTATAATTATTAGAGAATTTATTTGTTTATAAGTCAACAAGTCACAATAGATTTACTGATTTTGCCCTATAATGAAAGATATTAACTAGGAATAGTCCAAAATAAACTAGAAAATTAATTGCATACACAAAACTAAGCACAAAATTAGATATGGTGCTATATTTTTTAAGACTGAATTCCAATCTCTCTTATGAAAATGCAGATTATACTCATTTATGTTAAAAGTAATTAGTCGAAAAAGATAAGGAGGCAGATGGCAAAACAGGAGGGGAAGTAAAAATATCCCAGCTTGCTCCGTTACATTTCCCCTACAGACCTCGAATATTCTGATGCAATAAGGGTAACTGATTTTGTGCACTGGCTTAACTACAACTGGATGAACTTAATTTTCGTGCCAATTTTTGAGTATGTTTAGTTTCAATCAGAAGCTGACTGCATCAATTGTGTACATTAAAATTTGCTTTCAGGCAGCCTGTATTATGAATGTCATTTTCAGCCTATCTCCAAGTATCTTCTGTTTCTGCCCTCATTGCTGTAAAAAAAATAAAAAAACTGCTTGTCTGCCACTTGTAACCATGGTACTTTACCACATGTGACAATGAAAAGATAATTGTATCCAAAGGATAGATAAAGAGTGCCACTGAATGCAAACGAATTACAAAGATAATGTATTTACGTAAAAGACTATGTATGCTGAATATAACCTAAATTAGAACCTTAACACAGGTGCTCATTACTAGATCCGTGCAATGGTTTTGTCTGGATATACAGTCACCCAGGTAAACAGATCCTTCAAACATGCCACAGATGTAGGTCAGCTGGGGCCGAAACTTGCATCCACGTGCCCCTGGCCTTCCATGAGACCTGTGGTAGTAATCGAAGGCACCCCATCAGCTGTGAACCAAATGAACATTATTGCAGACCATCTGCATTCCTTCATGCTGTATTTTTTCCACTGCAGCAATCTCATTTTCCAGCACGATAACTATCCATGTGACAACCTGAAACGTACTTCATTTTGTTTTAGGTTGACGTCTTGGTTACCAAATTAACTGGGACACTATTGGTCACACCTACAAATCAGTGATACGTAATTACAGGAAATACATGACCTGTGCATAGAAATCTGGTGGCACATGCTTTCAGAAAGGTACGAAGGACTTGTCAAATAGATGGCATGCTGAAACGCTATAGATAACGAGTTTAAAATGCTACTAGGCCCACTATCATTAAATGGAACAACATTCATCTTCAATAGTATTTTCACCGTAATCTTCATTACAGTTGACAAGTCACAATCCCGGCAAGAGAGTGAGGAAGAAAAATAGTCTCCTCCAATGGTGCATGTATCAAGGGTCTCAATTGCTGGAACCGGTGACAGCCACACTGCAGAAGCCACAATGAGCACTCTTTTCATGTGGAAGTAGAACCTTTCACCTTCTGATAAGCTTGTCGTTGTAGAATTTGGCCATTGAGATGATATGGTGCACACATATCAATCACTGTACATAACCTTGCACTCAAACCCAGAATCAAAGGTGTGGTTGACAGTGATACACTTGGCCCCTGGCAGCATTATTATGTTTCACTATTTTTTTATTGCCACCATTATCCACAACATGAACAACCGGACAAACTGTGCATATGCCACCTCTTAATATTGTTTGTAATGTACTTAGCATGGAGGGCGTAAGCAGGTATAAGTGCAGATATTTCTATTGGAGACTGAGGACAATGTACTAAATACAGACTAATAACTACTACAAATCTTGTGTGTTTAAGCTGAGCAGCACCTCCAAGAACATGTGGCAAGCAAACCAACAGTGCTTATTTTCCCATGGGCATCAGGTCAGATGTTTAAGTGTGCGTGCAAAACAGTTAATCTGTACTGAACATCTATGCAGCAAACACCAGGGTAAAATCATGGAATGCATTTGTGGGGAGACTGTTCGGGGGCAGGGGAGGGGGGATCGTGTACCTATTGAAGTATCGCATATAAAAACATCTGCACTTATACCCATTACACCCTACATTATGTATCTAGTATACAGTAATCAAACAGGATTTAAGCCACTTCCTAATAGCAGTTGGTAGGTTGTATAAGCTCCACAGTAGAAATACCTTCACTGATGTGTTAGCTGTAGTAGTTCATGAAATTTGATTAGTCACCAAAACATCACTTTCAATGACAGTAATAATGGAAAGATGAATGGCAGCTGTGTTTAAAATGTGCTGGTAATAGACTACATTTTAAAATCTGTGCGCACACACACACACACACACACACACACACACACACACACACACACACACACACACACACACACACACTCCCTCTATACTACCCCAATGAACATACCCTTCGAAAATAGATCCCAACAAGTTAAACTAATTATTTGGAAGTCAAGTTTACGTATTTGCTACAAGTGTCCTCTGCTAATCAAAGACCCTTATTTCTACCTCTATAAAAGTACTTGTGTTAAAAATATATATTAGTTCTACATATGAGTTGTATTTTTTGTCTCCACTGACACTATGTTTCTATAAAATTTAAGCTGAAATGCCAGGACCCACGCATATATTACTGTTACAATTTCACTATATGAAAAACAATTAAGTCTGAAATGTAATGCACAAATTGTGTCCAATGTGCTTCCACTACCCTACATTCTTTCTGAAATCATCCTAAGCATGGCACTTAAGCTGGGATCTACACTGTTCACTGTAACTGAACACCTAAAGGAAGGCACAATAAAATTGCTTCATTATCTACACATCAACCTTTTAATGTAATTGTTGCACGCAGTTAACGATAAGATACAGAAAGATTTTTCACAGACAAGAAAATCTGAGTAGTATGCTGGATCAAACTGCCTTGTGTTCTTATTGCTGTTAGTTATTTTGCACAAGTAATGAAAGTAAAAATTCACAGAACACTAACACCTTCGTTCTTAAATTTGTTGTTATTTGACCGATACGATGGCTGTTACCCCACATGTAGCCTGAAATGTAGCTCATTTAATTCTATTTCCTGTATAGTCAATGCTCAGTTGTGAACTTCACACTCTTAATTCAGTTTCCATATCTATATAAAAGAAGCATTCAAGCATGAAAATTTAAGTTCACAGCTATCAAATCAGAATTGTTTATCAGAGGAAAATGAAGTGTGGAAAAGGGAACGGTGACACTGTTGTTCAAGTTTATCACTGGGGAAATTTAATAAATTTCAAAATACACATAATAAAGAATACAACAAACAGTAGTAAATTACAAAACAGGTTCAGTTATTCCCAAGATGAAGGAAGGAAAAAGATTAGTCAATAGAGATGGTTATACATCAAATAAAATGAAACAAAAGTTCAGTATCTACAGTCAAGACAAGAGAGAGAGAGAAAGAGAGAGAAACAGTAACACAAGCATTTGACAGTTGAAGAGGAAAGAACATGCATTCCTAATACATACAATTTGTCTAGAAGAGATACAAGTCTACACACCAATAAGGGATATCTCATTTCAAAATTTGATATTACTGTTAATGTTTTAAGTGTGTCTATTTCAAGAACCTATTATTACTCCCAATTAAAATATACTACTCATAGAACATTTAATTATCTAGGCCACCTTTGTAATAAAGATTTTTTCCATAGTTTGAAAATTACTCCCTAAATCTATGTTCATGGAAACTAATTCCATAATTCCAAGTGACAGCATTTCATATTATAAACATAAATGATATTACTGTGAAAGATTTTGAAAAATAACAAGTTTTGATATTGTAGTTAAGTAATAACATAAGCAGCTGTCTTGGTTGTCTCTAACCGTTTTCATAAACACCACTTTACACAGTAAATCAAATTTAAAATTAAGTGGAAAATGATGTTCCTGTACAAGCAGCACCAATCCAGTTTTTTTGGGATGCAATTTTTCTCACTTCAGCTTTGTGTTTAACATGATTCAAGTAATCAAATGTATTCTTGGAATACAAAAATATTAATAAATGCACCACATACAGAGTGCATTGGTAGTTAAAAAAAAAAAAAACAGTCTGTCATCAGCAAAATTTATGTTTACAATACGAACTTCTGGCATTTAGAAATAATATGACTAAGTTTATCAGCAAGCTATGATGATGATTCACCAAGCAACAAGCTGCTGCTGAAAATTAGTCAAGATTCCACTTGAATGTAACAATGCATGGTCCCTTATACAATGAAGATATGCCTCTTATAGAACTAGTAGTACACTTCTGGACTCAATAAAGTTCCAATTATGGGTTGATTAACACTTATTTGTTGCCTGAAGGTCATAAGAGAAAGAACAAAAAGCTTTAATGACCAATTCAATTCTTGAGCAGAATGGGCATCCGTGCCAAAAGATATATGGAATTAACATGTCATTTAACAGCATGAAATTTTGAACATAGGTTTCATATGACCATATCTATTAATATCCAACACCTGAACCAAGTATTCATTCTCAGTGGCGGTGTCAATCAGTAGTATTAGTTAAAATGCAACACAAAATGAAACAAACTGAAACAAACTTCGCATGGCTGGCATTGGCCACTGTGGAAGTGTGGCAGTAATTAGCACAATCAGAACAATACCAACTTTAGAGTCCAAAAGTGCATAATAACAAAGTACTGGCAAACAAGAGCATACAGAAGCAGAAAGATGAGAGACAGAAAGATAGTGGTTAAAATTAAAAAAAGGGGAAAATTGAAACACTGATTTTACCACATGTAGTAAATGAAGTACCATACTAATATTTTGCTTAAACAACAGGAAAGGGTCAAACTGGATTGGATGTAGGGAATTAGGGCCAAATTTAATAATATTTGTCTTACGACAAGATTCAAAAACAATTTTCTTTTTTTTACAAATGCATACATACATTATTATTTTGGATTTTATTACAAAAGAAAGTAAACACACCATTTGAAAATGATCTTATATTCTGAAATAATACTAATACCATTAATCAAATGCACCATTCTTAACAGTTCACAGAAATTCAACCTGCCTTGTACTTCACAAAAAAATTATGTATATCAATTCAGGGCATACAAAATTTGACATAAAAATATAATTCTAATGATTTTTTTTTTAAAAAGAAGAACACACTACCAACTTTCTTCACTATAAATCCTGCAGCTGAATACATCAACTGTTGAAGTATATCAACTATGAATTCCTTTTTCTGCAAGCAGTACACAGTACTGACTTACTATCCATATACTTATCTTCTGTATTTTTGCAATTAGATTAATTTAATTCTTTTTCCAAATCCAGATACACAACAAAGGGATTGCATTGTTATGCTGTTGTGCAGAACAGCAACACACGTGACATTGGCTACCTTCACTTCCATCTTTTAGAAAAATTTTGGTCTGTAATGAAGTAACCACTACTGGAATAAAGGCTCTTTCTGATATAGAAACTTTTTTTTAAAACAGAAAGTAGTTAAAACATTTGCGACAAATTTGTTGGATTACCAGCAACAAAATAAAAGCATTTTTTAGTAATGATTAAGAAAGTTACTGAGGCTAATTTACAACTAAAAATGGGGAACCATCAGTTGCTTTTGTATAAATGATTTCAAAAACGAAAACAATCACTTTAAAATTACACTAATTACAAAAACCGGCCTCAAGCACTACAGAACCATATCTATTATAAATTAATTATTGTATGCATCTGTAATGTTCCATGATGGCTGAGCACTTTCCATTTAATTTTTCTTCCACATAAATCAGTAGTTAACATGACAACAATACCACTACACAAGTTTAACAGGTTTACCGGAGTATATTAAGAATGTTTAATTTGATCTTCAAAGTAGATGAGCAAAGACAGCAATCCATTATAAAAACTTCTTTAGCAGCAAGAAAAGGCACTGTAAAGTTTGTTTCATACTGGGTCCCACATTTTACAGAAGCATTACCTACTTTCAACAACATTGCATGAAAGGAAAAAAAAATGTTTTGGACTTAATTTATAGCGTAAAAAGTGGAACTCGTCACCATTTGCTTCTTAAAATATAACTAAAATCTTTCATTAATACAATTGTTCCATAAAGTTGTTCTTAAAAGTTACTAATTCAGTGCGTCATCGTAGAAATGTTAAGTCCCTAAAACAATTCAAAACTGACAGTTAATGACGGAGAAAAATTACGCTCTACCAAATAAACGTACCTTCATGTACTGAAATGTCCTAATCAAGCAAGAAGCAAATAGTTTCAATGTGACTTAAAAAATTCTAGCACAGACAAGCAACACATGCAACAAAATCAACACCTTTGCAGAACTATTTTATAATGGTAGGTTTTCTGAAATACTGGCATGTATTTTTTGCACCATTCTCCAAATAACAATCAGTACTTTATCTACAATCAATGAAAGAAAAATAGTAAAAATATTTCAATACAACAAACCTGAATGAGAAAACAAGGCTGCTTTTGTCAGAGATGGAAGTTCAAAAGTGTTTACAGTGGAGAACAGTATAACAGATGATCCCGTGTTAAATTTGCATTGCTTGGTATAACACAAATTAATCTTACTTTTCATTCACTTCAGAATAATGTGTTTTATGCCATATACGTACACGTGTGCACACACGGACTTTTGGGGCCTTTGCCACTGAAGGTAAAAAAATCTTTCAGGTTATTAGACCAACTGCACCCTTTCCAAGAACGAATCTTATGTGGCCTAATGATCTAGATGGTGTTTATTATCCATATGACAATATACACACCAAAACTATTGGAAGTGGAAGGTACAGAACGTGATCTCTTCAAATTCTTAGGAAATATGATGTATCACTACCATTTTTAGCAATTAAAAAATCTTCATAAATATATCACTGAGTCTTAGGAAGTATTAATTGAATACACTGTTAGTGCTACAAATAATTAATTTCAAAGTACTGATGGGAAAACTCCCAAGCTTATATCAACGTGACTGACATTGTAACAAAGGAGCTTTTCTGAGTAACCAATCAAAATTTCAGGCAGTATTCATTATTGGTCTAAAACGTGAAAGATTTTTTTTTTTTTCATTCCAAGACACTAATGTGATATATTACAGTTGGAAGAGGTACCATGCATCACCAAAACCCAAAGGAAAACCTCGCGCAAGCATAATACCAGGTAAGTTAACCCTCTAGCTGTAAATGCGCTGTTTTAAAAAGGGGATTACAGTTCCCTGAGGAAAACAAATCAGATTCAGTTACAGTTTCACAACAAAAATTGTCAGGCTTATGAAAAGACGACTCCCATCTTTAACAGCAGTGCAAGGATAAATTATTGTGTTCTCATGCACTAAAAAAATTGTCCAAGTGATTGTCAGAACAGCCATCCATAAGGTGATGAAACAGTATTTTCACTGTGTTACGGTAAGTAGATTTACACTTTAAATCTTCAGAAAAATGTGTGGCGACTGCCTACATACAAAAGATTGCCTATGATCTACAGTTTGTACCAGTGAAATATAATTCTAGAAGTGATATTTCTTCCTCCATTTTCCATTTAATTGAACCTCTGTCCTTTTAACTGGATAAGAACCCTGTAGTTCTCAGACCGCAGTAAGTTGTGTATTATTGAAATTACAGTATGTAGATGAAAGTATGTAAGAACACATTTAGAACAAAGTATAGTTCAGTGTCTAGCAGAAGAGAAAGAGAACATTCTAAATTTTTAGGCAAAAAATTGCGCGCCTGCCGTACCAGTCAACTCCAGAAAAACAACTGTACGAAAATTATACGTATGACAAAGCTTTCTACAATTTTTTTTTATTAAATTACACCTTTGGCCCAAGAAGACTCTGCTTAAGTGCAGTATTTCATTCCAGTTGAATGCAAGAAAAGGAGTGCAGGTTAAAGTAATTTGCCATAGTGTCTATCAGAAACAAAGTGTTCACATTTGAATGAAGACAAAACAAGAGGCTCTTGTGTACTCTAACATCAGTGACAGAAGCACGACACTTAATAGTACTGGTTTTCAACTCTGAACTGGAAATTCTGATATTGCTAACAACTTTTACATAAAAGGTGTCAAAATCTGGACTTAAAGGTGTCCAGTTGCTACTGCAAAGCATGACTCTACTCTAATATGAGATAAAGATAGACTAGTTTCCGCAAATGCAATTTTTGTGATACACATACTGAACACCTCTTAACACAACTACTTTAGTCTGTTGTAACAACAAAATGGTTTAGTTGAATTCATAGGAAAAGGTATATTTCATCAGCATGATACCAATTTAATGTAAATGACAACTTGGCAGCATATTTATTTTAATACAGATATTCACATCCAGCTATATCAACAGAGGAAGGCTGGAAATCTAGTAATATTGTTGCAATATGTAGGCAAGCAACCTGTCAGCATGCAGGAACTGACGAAAGTAGAAAAGACAGAAGTTTCATTGAAAATTGTGATTGGGACAGACCAGTACCTGTTAATTGACATATTATCAGGAGTTGCTGTGTATTTATCTTCAACAGCAATCTTTTTAGTTACTGGAAATATACATGATATATGTAGTTTATACAGTGTTTAATTAGGAAGCAAAAATGTTAAATAGAAAAGTGTATTTAAATAGTTGTTTAATAACCTATGTGTACTTTGATCCCATTTTACACACGAGGCACCGTTCTGTTGCTTATATATATAATATACATATACAATTTTTTATATATTATATAGTAAGAGTCAGGTTTTTGCTGGCAAGTTAGTTCTTTCTTCTTATCAACAATGATAAATGCTCTGCCCTCTGTAAAGCTATTTCAAGATAAAAAATGTACTGCACTGATCTAATATGTAGCCTTTGGAAGAAAAACCCAATTTATTCCAACATTAAATGAAGATCAGATCTATTACCCTGTTTGTATGGGAGTTAAGAAATTACAATTCTTCAAACCCTTAACAGTTTGAAAGTAAATGTTATGACAAAAAAGTCTATTTTCTTCTCGGGCAAAGACCTTTCAAGAATAAAGTATCACAATTGCATGGGAGGGGGAGCAGCATTCAGACAAATGTACGATATGTTGCAGGCAATACATTTAAACAACAACTCCCCTCCCCCTATTTCATCTCAGCCAAGGACTACATTTAAAACTTTACAATTTCCAGGGTAATCGGATTACAAAATGCAGATCATTTATTCCTTATTCTGTTATGATTTCATTCTCTTCCGTAAATCATTAGGTAGGTAGGAATTTTTTAAAATCTTTGTGTTCATAATGGGTGATTGTCAGCTAGCTATAGGTCATAGTTACGAACATTACAAAATATTTTGCTGCTAGAAAAAGAGACTCAATTGTGTGTATCTGTGTGTGTGAATTGGTCTGCACAACCAACCCTGTAGTTAAACACCCCTTTCTGCTTGATAAATATAATACTCATTACTTTGTCACACATGTAACTCAGATTAAAGCTATGATAACAATACTGTTTCAAATATATCAACACACTGATCATTTTGAAGATACATGATTTGAGGAATTTTTTTTTATATTCAGGGCTACAGAAAGCACCATCAATTCTTGAATGCTAAAAAGTTATAAAATTTGAACATTTTTTTAAGTAGTAAGAACTAAAGCAAACGGCAGTATTTACTTGGCTCACTTTAAGTAACATCCGCTGTTAGTGCGAACTGACCAAGTTTAAAAATTACCTTGTGAAAGCAGGTTTTAGGTGGTTTACATATGATAAATATCACAAGATTATGTGAGTGCATGTGTTCACGATTTACTTTTTCTTAAGATTTGTTGATGCCACATGCTTCAATAGTTGCAAGATTTAACAATTCAAAATATCTGCCTGACCATCATTAACTGAAATGTAAGAAGAGGAAAGGACACGATAAGGTAGGTAATACTCAATATCATTAACAGTTTCTAATTAACTGACAACAGAAATGAAAAGATCCTGATTTACTACACAGTGTCTTTATATGTCAATATAATACACGATTTTTCAGCCTCTGTAAAAACTAAATCTCATTCCACTCATAATACTCCCAAATCTTTTTCACTAAGTTTATACATATTGGGGGTGGGGAACGCGGGGAGAATGAAGATAAAAAGCCTGAACAACTTATGACATTTACGCATCTTTCAGATTCTTGAATATATATAACTCAGACCACTTATATAAAAACCTATGCTACTAACATTTAAACTAATTACAACAGACTGCCATTTACAAACGGTCCATGGCAAATTAAGAAATCTAACAAATCCTATTCTAAACAAACTGGCCCATCACAATACCACATACATTGTAGCAAGTTTAAAATTTTTATGAAGCATTTCTCAACTGAATTATTTTGCAGTTCTAACTGCAGGTAAGTCAATTGCAGAACACAGTCATGTAGTATTCCGAAAAACGTATGCAGATGCTTGGAATGATACGTTATCTCCATTAGTTTAAGGGAGACTTGTGAAAGAACACAGCTGAGCACGAGAGAATATTGACAGCAGCAACATTTGTTAAAGAAAGTATGTGCAAAAAATGTAAAAACCTTCTTTCTTTATACATTAAAATTACTGTAAAATATAAAACTGCTCTCTGATCACTCACAAATAATGTTTTCAAACATATATATGAAATCTGTCTCAAATTTACTAGCAATACTGACACTGAAATTTGTGACACTTCCAAGGTAACAAATCTAACAAAATTTTACTTAAGACTTGGGCACAAAGGAAAAAAAATACCATCAGCATTAGCATTCAATTTACACATACATACGTAAACAAGCACACTAAGTATTTTCAATACTGCACATAATAGTCTCTAAGCATCCGTTAAAAAAAATTAGCTTTATTCCTCCAATTCATCAGGCTAGGTGATTTACATACCCTTCACTGACTTTACAAGCTGTCTTCTTAGCGCACCATTATGTCGTTTAAACATAATACGTACGTACTTTTATGAATTTGATCACATAACACAATTTTGTAACCATTCTATAATTTTCAAACTTTAAATCAAAATACCACACACATATTGTAAACTGCTATTGTGCATAACTCAAGACAGGTCAGGTAGGTTTCACTTGCTTTCTTTCCCTCTCTCTCTCTCTCTTTCATATTTTGTGGTTTACTGTTGCAAATAAAACTGACATTTAGCAAAATATAAAGGTATAACACAAAAATCCCAGACACTCTTACATAAAACTGATTGACAATGATGATTTGCAAGAGATGCTCTGTCTTTTCAGAGCAATATTATGCACCTTCCACACAAACCAACAGTGTTACACAATACACAGCACAGCTTAGCAAACTTGAAAGTATAGAGCATCACGTACTGAAATTTGTTACTTTGTCCAGACACAATGTATCATGCCAAACCAGTACACTCTAACATAGCAATCTTTGTGTTGTACAACTTCTTATGATACTTAGAACAAAACTGGGAGGATAGATTACACAGAAAATAAGGAAGGACACAGAAAAAACACTTTTACACCAGCAAATTACTTCGATGCATAAAAAGTGAAAAAAATCAACAAATGAACCAAAATGAAGCTTTTTTATTACCAGTATTGTTGCTGGAAAGCTCTTACCATTTCAGGTAATATCTTATTACACAATGCTGACAGACATCATTGGAAAAGTAAAGAAATGCATAAAGATAGATGTCAGAGTCACTGTCCAATAAACATCCGATGCTGAACAGAAACAAATTTCAGTACAACCGTCACCTTTGTAATATAAAGGGGTATCAAGAATATAATGGACAATACACATATGTATACACATAAGGAAACACTATCCTTGTTGTATTACTATTAATAACTGGGCTACAAGTATATCAACTAGCCAACCCTGTTTCACTCTAATTGTACACAAACAGCAAAAAAGTGACCGCTGTGAACGCAACAGTGAAACACAAGAATTAGTGCAAAAGAATGATGGGTAGGAAGAAAATAGGAAATGGTTGGACATAAATGATATACATCCATCAATGAAATGTTGTAAGTTATACCACAGCTATTAAAATATGTCACTTTAATATCAAGTGCTCAACTCCTTCCATAATTAATTTGTGGTTTTTAATTTTATAAAGGGAAGAAATTAAATTCTGTGCATCTAATTCATGAGTAGCAGAATAATGATCAATTGACATGAGTAAAACATATGTCCTACAGTAAGGTTTTAAAAACTGACTTTCCAATTAACATTCATTGTCCCTTCATTGCATTTCCTTACATTTGCTATGCAATGTTTTGAAAATAGCGAATCGTCTTTCCCTGATAAATACAATGTACCATCAAAGTATGAAAGCACACACATTAAATTCAGGCTCTTACACCTAAATTCAGCATTTCCTCTTAATTCACACGCAAGACACATTTTCGAAGATAATACATTTGGGTGCATTTATATGTTGGACTTTGAGAACGAGACTCTCAGATGATTGGACTCACTCAGCTGGTAATTGTGCATTTTCTGAAACAAAGAAACAAAAGCATATGAAGATACTATCAACCTGTAATTACAGTATTTTCCCTTCATCCTATTAATAAACACTCAATTCAGGAAGAAAACTCACATCACAATTGCATCTACATATCTCACCCCAGAGGAATGGAAACAACATAAAACATCAGAAAACTGAAGAGACGCTAATATATAAAAAACGACAACACAGTAAGGTAGCACTCATTTCCTCATCAGGAGGAACCAATCTCAGCAGCCCTTCCTTACAAGTATTCACTCATTTCATCTAACATTGCCTCACGTCTTACAACATCATTTTGTTAGGTCACAAAAATCGACACATCACTTCTTAAAGTTATGTTTGTGGCGTGTTTTGTGCGACGTCAAGAATACATGCCAAATCGTCATGAAAGTACAAGACAGACACACACATGACATTAACGGGAAAATATTTAAAATCTTTCACAACTTAAGTTCACATCACATAAAATGTCTTACTACGAACTTGAGTCACATAAGTACATTATCAACATTTGTGTTGCAAATGGAGGGCTAGCTTTTCGAAGACTACAGTAAACCCCGAAACTAACGAACCCACTTTTAAGGAAATCCCACTTTTAATTATTATTTCCACTGATACTGAAAAACTCCCGTATGAAGGATGTCGTTTCTCCCTGGTCTTAATGAGTCTCACTTTAAGATTAAGTTCACTTTTAAGGAATAAATATGAAACATTTTATTAAACTGTAGAAAATACTGTAACCAGACAAGTTTCCTCCAAATGACTTTATTTAACAATCAAACAATGGCAAATCTAGTACGGATTTGTGCACACATGGTCTGGCTTCAGCTTCACCTACCAGAGACGTGGTCGTGTGTGTGTGTGTGTGTGTGTGTGTGTGTGTGTGTGTGTGTGTGTGTGTGTGTGTGTGTGTGTGTGTGTGTGTGGTCTGTTTTCAATGAAGGCCTTGTTGGTCAAAAGCTCACTTTTTGACTGTCTTTTTGTTGTGTCTATCTTCGACTCAGCATCTCTGATATATGATGAGTACCAACTATTCTTTCTGAAATACTGTTTATTATATCATCACTAGTTTAGGGTCAGAGGCCATCGCCAGATGGTAGCGTTGAGTTCTTTGCAATCCATACTAATCAATGAACTGAACTAATTCATTGATCAGTATGGATTGTAAAAGAAATTCAAACCCGTTTTTAATTTTAAAACAAAATAACTAAATCCTAAACTAAAAAAATAATTTTTTTGATGTTACACTGATAAATAATGTGTTTGGCAAATTTTCATTATGTAGATAGACTTTTTGCATTAATGTACTATACAAAAACAACATTATAATTGATTCATGTCACAACATGCAGACAAAAAGGATGACTGTCCATTCATTTGTAGTGAAATCTATGAATATATTGTTTGTGTGGTAGTTTTTGAAACACTTAAAATGTCACTTGATATAAATTGGCCTACACCATTACCCGATACTAATACTAAGCTTCTTAAATACACAGTACACTTCACATATAAAGGAGTGATGGATAAATTTTTTGGGTTTTGACAGAACAAAATTTCTTCAGGTGCTGAAGGTCAAACAACTTGGCTTTTGGAACAGGTATAGGTCCATCATATGCTAGTTCATTAAGTGAAAGCAGCAGTAAGGTAGAGAGAAGAATTTTCTCTTCGGTTCATGACGACACTTTCATCATCAATGTCATTGTAGGTTTGCTGATGGAAGATCATTTTAGGATGGTGATGGACGAACTTCAGTTTTCTCACTGGACATGTTTTAAAGGGACATTGTTTTACATATAGTGGGGAAAGAAAGGTGGTCCACGATCTGAATATTTCTTGATTATCATAAGAAATGACTTCAAATGGTCACTTTCGGAGAACTTTGTTCCACTCAGACAGAAGCTCAAACACCGACTTCTGGTTAACTAAACCCATGTTTTTATTGCATCTAAATACGAATGTGCTCTTAGAGGAAAAACATTTTGTATTGTATCTAGTCATTAGGTGTTATTATGTAGTGTAGCATTCTAAACACATTTATGTTTTGACCACTACACGAGTCAAAAAAATGGAAAGTTCCTTTAATTCAGAGACAAGATGACGAAAAATGAAATTGCACAGCAAGAAAAAACTTCACCTCCTCCTTTTTTGGATACGTGTAGAAAATAATTTCAGAATCTAATAATTGGTGTATGTTAAACATGTAGAATAATAGTTGCCATGAATATTGAACATTGTTTGTGCTGATATTTGGAAGAGGCAGGTTTTTCTGAAAGTCCATGGTGATTGCTTCTTTGGTCTTGTCTTTTTGGGCTACAAGCCTAGCATTTTTCTTTAGCTTGTAAAAAAGATCAGCTCGTTTTCTTAAGTGTAATTATTATTTTTTGTAGTAGTTTCTTTAGTTCACAGTTAAAGTTTTAAAGCTGGATTCTGAGTAGTAGTAGTAGTAGTAGTAGTAGTAGTAGTAGTAGTAGGCAGGCTTAGTTTCAAATGAAAAGATTCTATTTTCACAGTAAATTCTTCACAAGTGCTACGTGTGTCACACCTTGGATAGCTAAAAGTAAAATTAAATTTGGTGTTGAATGTTTCCCCGTACTGTTCCAGTGATATTTTATAGTCTGGGAAAGGCTTTTTGTTGAGACAAACCATATTACAAGTCAAGTTTGTCTGGTAAATTTCACACATCACGTATTTTATCCTATGAGGTGGTCTACTTCCCCTGCTGTGATACCAGCAGGTGCGTTGAAAGAATCCAAGATCTACTTCCCTGTGACTTAGGTCACGTGACGTGACATCATAGTTGGTAACACTACGAAGTGCGAAATGTGTAGGGCGCTGTTTAGCGGAGTGTCGAAGTTATCAGTTTTACTTTTGTTGAATTACAGCCTACAAATGTTGAAAGCTTATAGTTCAGCGAAAGATGACAATCATCTTCAACTTCGATGGCAATCTTGACAAATATTTCAGACATGGCGAAGAAATGCTATTTAGCGGCAAGTGCGGCATGTTCAAAAATAAGAAAGTGATCTTAGATACCAATGCTAATGATTCCTGTGGATCCAAATAGGAGGGACTTTTAATGATGATGAAAATATTCTTTTAACATATTTTCTATTACAGAAGTGGAAACGTTTATATAGGAAGAAACATATTGGTTGCATCAGAAGGTTCCTGAAACTGCTCTAGAAGATAGACACTGAAAATTTCAGTACTGAGCAAGTCACAGTTTTCCTGGATCCTGGTTGAGCGGGGTACAGCGCATATAGGCTTTGAAGGGGCGCTGAGAGAGAATGAGAAAAGGACAACTGAAAAGTCTGTGTAGGCAGATGTATTCCATGGCCCAATACAGGGCGAGGAGCTTGGCTGTATATACTGAGCAGTGCGCCTGAAGCCAATATCGAAAGACATGGGTGCCAATGATGAAGGCACACCCGACACCATGGTTAGTCCAAGAGCTATCAGTGTACACAAAGGCACTATCGCAAAGTTCCATGGAAAGGTCGTGAAACTGAAGGCTATAGAGCGATGCTGGAGTAGTGTCATTAGGAACTGAATGAAGGCCAAGGTTAACATGGGTCCTTCAGGAAGCCAAGTGCCGAAAGCAGATGCCAGGAGGTAACAAGAAGAGGGACGTGCCCCATACTGGTGATCAAGGAAATAATCAAAGGAGGCGGCATATCACAGGTGGCCATGCATGGAAAACAAACGGTATGCTTACCTGCTAAGGAGAAAGTCACAGCAGTAGGACAGTGCTAGTTCAGCAGCTTCAGCAGACAGACTCAACCGGACTAGTGTAAAAGGCAACAATGGCCAAACGGATGCCAGATGGCGGATAGTGTTGAGACGACACAAGTGGGATAGACGTGCAGATGCATAAACGAAGCACTCGTAGCCGAGTTTCAAATGGACAAGGTACCGGTACAAACAGAGAAGGCTGGTTCGATCAGTACTCCAAGAAGTGCCATTGAGGACACGTAGGACATTGAGGAACCGCATACAGCAGGCTGGCAGGTAAGACACATCTGAGGACCAAGAGTATTTCCTATCGAGTATTAGCTCCAGGAATGGCAACAGGCCCAACATGTGATGATGGTGGGAGAAACCATTTGCGCCACCAGAAATTCATAAAGATGGTTTTGTCAATGCAAAAACAAAAGCCACTATCAATGCTCCAGGAGTAAAGACGATTAAGACATCGTTGAAGGCACCGCTTTGTGACAGCTCGGTGGAGAACTGTAATAGATTGCAGAATCAGAGATGCCTGGCGGGAGACAGCCATTATAGGGTTAATGGCAGCGTCAAAGAGGACACCTGCTAAGGATGGAACCATAAGGCACACTGTTTACCTGGATAGAGGTGTCCGACGGGGCAGAATACACATGTAATTTGAAAAATCAGTGGTTCAAAAATTCCTTAAGGAAACAGGACAGGCAGCCTCAGAAGCCCCACATGTAAAGAGTACAGAGGATACCAGTTCTCCAGCAGGTGTCTTAGGCATTCTCCAAATCAAAGAACACAACTACAGTCTGGGATTTCCACAGAAAACCATTCACAGCATGAGTGGACAAGTAACGAGAGACAGCTACAGAACGCCGCACTCTAAGTCCACACTGTGCATTCAATAATAAATTGCGCAACTAACAACCAAACCAACCAGGCATGAATCATATCGATCACATTGCAAACGCAGCTGGTAACAGATGGGGCTGTAGCTAGAAGGTAGGTTTATGACCTTACCGGGCTTAGGTATGGGTACGGCGGTGGCTTCACGCCGAAGTCCGGGAACTGCCCATATGTGGATGTATGTGTTCAGCAGAATGAGCTTGCCAGTAAGAGAAAGGTGCTGCAACGTCAGAATGAGGACAGCGTCTGGCTCTGGGGCAGAGGATTGGGATGAACAGAGAAATGATCTAGCTCCCTCATAGTAAAGGTGGTATTGTAGCACACCCAAGCTGCCTCCACTCATTTCCAATGGAGGAAGGTGGGGTGATATTGGGAAGAGCTCAGAACTTCCACAAAATGGTGGCGCAAGGTGTTGGAGATAGCAACAGAGTCCACGATAACATTATCTCTTACTGTCAGGCCGGAAATTCGTGACTGTATCTTGGTCCAGAGAGCCATCAAATGTTTGCCCACATGATAGAGGAAGAGATCGAATTGTTAAAGGAACTGGTGAATGAAATAAGATAGCTGTTTTCTACCCAAAGACGGTTGACAACACTTTGCACACATCTGTTTATGATGAATGCAGTTTGCCAGGTGTTCAGGGAGTCAGAAAGGAATGTGCTTGCTCCAGTGTCAAGGCAGAAGAGATTGAGTTGATTAAGATCAGCCAAGACGGCACCTCTCTGATAGGTTCTGAGAGAGCCCCAAATGGGATGACGCACATTAAAGTCACAGAGTAGCAGAAATGGAGGAGGTAGCTGCCCCATAAGTTGAAGGAAGTCTGCCTTGGTGACATCAAATGACTGAGTGACATAAATCATACAGAGGGAAAGAGTCAGGTATGGGAGGAAAAGGTGAACCACAACAGCTGGGAGATGGGTAGTCACGGAGATGGGTTGACGATGAATGTCATTCTGTATGAGCAGCATGACGACCCCATGAGATGGGATGCCAACCTCAGTGGAAGGATTAAATGAGCCGGTAAGAAATGTGAAAGCTCAAAGCGGTCTTGAGTATGCAATATTGTTTCCTGAAGGCATAGTACACGGTGATACTGCGATGCTAATCTCAACTGTAAATCCTCTTTGTGGTACCGTAGGCCACAAATGTTCCATTGGAGGAGAGTCACGATGAGGAAAAAATGAAGAGATGCCACTTTGGTGGCACAGGGCACAGAAGCTGGAGGATACTGCTCCATGGAAGTCCACAGAAGCATCGCCTTGCTTGTGTGGATCGTCTGTGGAGTCCAACGCTGTAAATGGTTGGTGGTATGCACCGATGACATGGAGGCCAGCCACGCTACAGTATCAGGTAGGGAACCATCTAAGAGGATCTCCGAGTCCACGAAGGAGAAGACTATTTGCCTTATTTGCCTTTGGTGGACTCCTTAGAGCCTTTCCGGTTAGAGGAAGACCCTGGTGATGGCTGGTTGGAGAGACATCCAAAGTCTTCATGGGAGTACTCCTCATGTCCTTTACGGCCTATTGGTTGTGTAGCTGGTGGCTTCGTCCCTTGAGGCCAGAGTTTGATGGCTTGTTGCACAGCTGGATGGGGGGATTGTGATGCTATCTTGACACTGGGAGATTTTACAGCCTCGGAGCTGAACTTGAGGTCACTTGTCTGCGTGGCCGTGTCCTTCATGGAGGGAGGGGGGAGAATGCAGAGTTTGCGAGTAACCAGTCACTTGCGATCGACTGGGCAAGGCACTTTTTCCTTTACCTGGATCTCTTAAACAGCCCACTCATCAAGATAAACAGGACAATCCCAAGACGTAGCGGCGTGGCCGCCATTTCAGCTGACACAGCTGGAAGGAGACAAACAATCGCCCTCGTACACATCCTTAATACAGGTTACACATTTGGGTGGGTGTCGACAATACGTTCTAGTGTGTTGAATCAATGACACTGGTAGCAGTGCATCGAGTTCAAAACGTATGCACTGTGATGATTTCATAGCCTGCTTTCATCTTGGATGGAAGCACCACTCTGTCAAAGGTGAGAAAAACAGTACAGGTGGGCACTAAGGTGGAATCTACCTTTCTCATTACCTGGTGGACGGCAATGACACCCTGATCAGAGAGGTAAGACTGGATTTCAGCCTCTGTTAGACTGTCGAGCAGCCTAGTGTAAATAACACCACAGGAAAAAATCCAAATTTCTATGGGCCTCGAAACTAACACTATAGCCGTGGAGAAGCAAGGCGACGAGCAGTAGTTGTGTTTGAGAATCAGTAGTAGTCTACAAAAGCAAAGTGCCATTCTGGTAAATAAGAGCAAGATTTCACAGGGCCATCAATTACAAAAACACCTTTCTGAATAATAAATGGATTTACCATGGTGAAGGACTGTATCTTCAGACCAAGAGGAACAGTGGAACAGTGCAGCAGTGGGAAGGGTTTTTGAATTAGGTTTCGTAGACATTGATTGTAAAGAATATTGGCTCATTGCAAGAAAATTCTCCACGATTCCCAGCGTCACTGATGGCATGCTCCTTCCAACTGGAGGCCGTCTTCACAAGGAGTCCCGCCCTTCTTAGGCAATTGTTCACACCTCAGGTCACACCTCCCGAACATCGGAGAAAGGGACCAATCGGCAATTTGGGAAAATTGTAGCTCAGGCAATCATCGATTCCTGTGCCTGGCCTGCACCAGCGAGTACGTGCAAACCATACCTGTCGACCGAGGGCTGGGAATTTCACCCAGTCACCTTTACATGTCAGATGTGTGGGCCAGCCTTCAGTAATGGACATGGAGGAAGAAGATGAACCTCAAATTCTGAAGTAGAGGGGAAAAAAAAAAAAAAAAAAAAAAAAAAAGGGAGTGAACAACCATGGTGAGACTGTTCTTATGTCATCGACAGACAATGCCGAACATTCCAAGTAGCATCCCAGACATGCCACCCAATGGAGGGGAGTGGGGGGGGGGGGGGGAATATGAAAAGAATACACATGCAGCATGGAAGGGGAAGGGGTAAAGTGCTGCAAAGGCTGTGGCCCCATGGTAGCCAAGCACGATCCCACCCAGGAGTGGCGAGCCTCCTGGGAGGGTCATACACACACAACTGCCAATTTTGGCAGCTTAATGTAGAGAAACCAATTCTAACTTAACCAGATGGAGTGACAACTTCTTTCCCTACAATATGCTGGAAGGACAAACACTATAAAAAAAAAGCACAAGTAGTGTAATAATTCCAGATTTACTGCACTTAGCACAGGATATTGATATTGGTAACTTTGTAATTAAACAGCATTTACATAGCCAAAACGTATTTCAACTTTCATTCTAGATCACTCTCTCCATGTACTTCGACAAAACCTCCGTTTCAAGGAAAATCCCTTCTTAAGGAAAAAATGTGTCCCCAAATATGCATCAAAAAGGATTTTTCTGTAACTGCTAATATATGCAACCAAGGTCATAATTTTAAGACTGTAATGATGTTGAAAGCATGCATTTGAAGTATGTGAACAAATTAATAAACAACAACTACAACAGTATTGGGAAAGATGTAAACATAATAGGAGTGAATACCTATAAGGAAAACTAAGACAGTACATCAATAAACTGCATGATTCATTTGAGGGCTGAGTAGAGAAATGAGATATTAATCTAGTGTTCTTATGCAATCAATTAACTTAATACAAAGGATTATGAGCTACTTCAGAGACTTACAATGAGAGCTGCAACAGCATCATCAGCTGAAGGAAGCTGTATAAGTGCCATCTTACGATCCTTTCTGTAACACAAAAATAATTACTTTATCTCACGTACATGTATCTGATGTCACATTTATTTCTAAGTTTTCAATGTATGATTAGCTCATATGCAAAATATTGTCAGAATGTGATCTGCAGACTTGAAGAGAAAAATAGGAGTACAAAAAATAGTAAACATTCAGCCATACTACCAGATACTCCGATCTGTATAGTTGCTCCAAGTTTGCTGATCAAAGCTTAAAATCTGTTTAGAGTGCACACTTCTAACATGTAACTGACTACTAAAATTTAACAACACAAAAGCAGTCTTGATATTGTCAAATCACACATTAGATGTTGGAAGCAGGAATTTTACTGCCTCGCTAAGAAGTCATCTTATTTACAAATATTCCACAGCAGACAAATTACATGTCTGGAAGTAATTTATCTCACTTGAAGACTGTAAGCAAAGGATAGGAAATACTAACTACAGTTCCACACATTGTAATTCAGAAAAAAATGTCAATGAATACTTGAAAACTGTGCCACAATGAACATAGCATTTGCGGATCTATTCAAGATAAGCTGGATGTTACTATTACATTATGTAGACAATCTGCATGTTATGTTTAAGGATTGCAAGGAATGGTGAAGAATACCATTTTTCGTAAGATGTTTATTTTGTAGGGACGACATTAAATAGTTTGTCCATTCCAACGAAACAAGGAATGTGTTGAATTAACGAGCATTCAAATTTAAAGCAGTTGCATTTTTAGCACCCTAGTACCATATATGGGATCTAAAGTGGCTAATACCACGAAATACAGTAATTGGAAATTTTTCTCTCTCTCCAACAAACTTTTTTTCATCCCTGAAGAAGAACTGTTTCAGCAGTAGAGAGTACTGTACCAAAGACAGTACTGGCAGGTGCACCTTGTGAAGCCATTTGTCATAGTGTGTCCCTGCCTACTTTAACCTGTTTCATGCAAGGTGCCTTCGAAAGAACAATTTTTATGGTAAGGCTTTTGTGTATTTGTCAGCAGCATTATTTGTTATATGTCAGTGTGTGCCACCTAAACAAGCTATTTATAGTACAGCAGTTTTTCAATAGTGCCATTTGTACACATGTTAACAGTTGTCAATTCAGGAAGTGAGGAGAAGAGGTACAAGCTCTTGCAGCATGTAGCCATGGTGACAAGAAAAGTGCACAGAAAGGAGGCCTCTTCCAACTCCCTCTCGCAATGTGCCTTCTACACTTATTATTTATGCACTTCAGTATGTATCTACCCTCGGTGCAGATAGTGAATTTTTTTCTGAGGTGTTTAAAGTAGCAAAATACCAGGAACTGCTTAACCATTTATGATAGAACGGAGTGTTAATACTGTGCAGCAAAATGAAGCACGCTTCTGAGCTGCTACTATGTTGCCATAAACATTGACTGCTGAGGCTAGCAATGGGTGGGGAAAAAATGCTAATGGCCAACATTTATTGAATAATTGTTTTATTACTAGTACCCTTCTCTAGCACAACAGTGCCTTTGCAAAGTTACATTCCACAACAGCCATTTGACAACATCAAAACTGTTTTAGTTCTAATGATTTTCAATCTAACTACATTTGTTAATAGGTAACATCAAAATAAACCTATTTTTTCATGTATGCAAGGTACTTAATTTTGGCCACAGTGTCTACACAAATTACTTATAAAATACTACTACTTGAATGAGATTTTCACTCTGCAGCAGAGTGTGCGGTGATATGAAACTTCCTGGCAGATTAAAACTGTGTGCCAGACCGAGACTCGAATTCGGGACCAGTTCGAGTCTATGTCCGGCACACAGTTTTAATCTGCCAGGAAGTTCTACTACTACTACTACTTTCAGAGGTCACACTAGAACAACAAACCAGGTTCAAGTGAATTATTAAAAAGCCGAAATTATGTCATTCATTGAAAAATTAATAAACCTTGAGTAGGTGTAAATATAGTGGTCCAGAACATGGATGTCGCAGAAACTAATCCACAAGTGGGGAAAGGAGAGGCAGAAGAACATAAAAAATTATAATTTTTATATAAATTAGTTTGAGAGTTCCATTGTGTCAAACCACAAAAACTAAGTTTTGTGACAATAAACACACATCCTACAGCAGGAGTTTTCAAACTGTGTGTTGAGGCTCCCAGAGGCACTGCTTTATTTTTTGGGCATCATGGGGGTTTCACAAAAAGAATAATAAGGTTGGTTTGCTTCCTGTGTAAAGAAGCACGTTATTATGGCATCATGGCAGATGGTACAGGATGTCTCGAAAGGTACAGTACAATTTCAAAGTGATGTACCACTCAAAGTAATTAAGATCCTCACATCATGTTTGCTATGACAGACAAACTCACAAAGTTTTGTTTGTGTGTGTTCCATGTTGTCTTGAGTGAAGCATAATGACAACATTTCAAGAAAAGGCTCACTGTGAGTAACGATTTATTCCGACCAAATCGGACACACAAGTTCAAAGGTATTTCCAAATATGGTATAGGAAGAAAATTTTCTAAACAACCTAGCATTTTCTGAGGAATTAACATTCCACGTGTGTGGCAGGATAAACAAACAATGTCTACATATGCCCCCCATAATAATAATAATAATAACAATAATAACAACAACAATCACAATCATCATCATCTAATGAAAGACTTATATATGACTGCCCAAAAGTTAACGTGTGGTGGTGTTTGATGGTTCACCAAATTGTGGGACCATGAGTTCCAGTGAGTGTTGCTTGCACGTGGCAGTTTAAATCCTTTCTCAGTTAGCAATGCAGTTAGTTTTGATGATTTGCTGAAAAACAAATGGAATACAGTAAGCTCACTTAAAAACACGCGCAATTGTCATATGATTTTGGAGGCATGTAACAGTACCAAATTCAGTTGGTGTGAGTAACAATGAATAAACAGCCCATAGGGACAGAACTGCTTCACCAATTGTTGTAGTCCTCTTTCTCTGCCTGCCACTACTGAAGTGCCATCATATGTTTGACTAACCACTGTTCCTTCCACATTCCATTCTTTCAATACTGGATGAATAATGTTTGACAAACTTTCAGCAGTTTTATCTCCAGAAACATCGTAAAATCCAACGAATCTTTCCTCAATTTTGTCTGCAATACAATACTTTAATGTTGTGCTCATTTGACTCTTGTATGACACGTCTAATGTTTTATCAGCCTAAATCTAAACAATATTGCAGTTGTGAATTTCAGATTTTATTTTCCCATTAACTTCCAGAGTTATCATTTCTATTAGCATATCATTCTGTATATCTGGAGATGTTCCTTGAAAGGTTGAAGATGATGACAGATGGGGGTCTCTGATTAACTGCTCTCCTTGAGCTAGTAAATCCAACAATTCCAGATCGATACCTTTGTTGCTGGAGGATTCGTGTTCTCGATGAGCGTGAAAGGCTAGTTCTTGTTTACAAAGAAATACAATTGCCTGTATAAGACGAGCCAATACTCTCCTGCTGGATGCAACTTGTTTGTTGTATTTTATTGCGGCTTCAGAAAGAGCGTGCTCAAATCTACTTTTGCCAATAACTGAAATGATTCTTTGTTCTGCAGGTGACGTTTTGATATCTGATGGTTTTGTGCTTTCCTGTCAAAGTTGTTTATTGTACAAATGCCTTCATTGCACCATTCCTTTTCAGCACCAAACAGAAGACATATAACAATATAATGTTATTAACTGCATTTGCAGCCAGTCAAACTTTTCATACCAGGCTGTCTGAAAAGTGCATTTTTGTTTGGCTTCACTTAAGAACTACACTGAGTATAGGAGTAGGTCGTTTGTCCTTCAATTCGCACTTTTTTTCATACGTTAATGTAGAAAAAGGCGTTTTTAATAAAAATTCTATAACATGTTTAGCTGCTGGCTCACTCATGTTGGCGACAATGAAAACATGCACTAAAATCACACAAGAATGACTATGAACACAAACCGCGCGACTTCACTTCCGTGTTAAAAGCCAGCATATAAGCGGCAGAGACTAGTCTAGATACCTGCTAGCAAGTGCAGCGCACCGGCCTTCTTGGGAGAGGGAAAATGGAGGGGAGCCGAGAACACTCAGGCACAGCCAGGTAAGGGAAGGGAGGCAGAGACAGAGCAGTCTAGTCTCAAGCAGGCAGACACACCATTACTCAGGGTGCGGCGGAGCGGTCTACAAAACTGATGTCTTCGCACATTTAGTGCTCTTAGTAGAAAGTTGTTTATATTTTTGTTAGGAATTACTATTGCATCTTTTTTAGGCACGAACGCAGGGGAGACTAAGTCTCAAAGACTCTGCTCACACCACGCCATGCCACTGGCACGCGCACGCACGCACGCACGCACACAAAAAAATCAGTTGGTTCTACTGAGAAATTCATGAATGGAGTACAAGAAGTTTGTCACCAATAAATCCTTTAGGCTTCTCTTAAACTGAATTTCATTCGTTGCTAAGCTTTTCGTGGCTGCTGTCAAGTCATTGAAAATGTGTGTTCCTAAATAAAGAACACCTTTTTGTACAAGAGTAAGTAACTTTAAATTCTTGTGAAGATTGTTCTTATTTCTAGTACTGATTCTATGAACTGAGCTGTTGGTTTGAAAAAGTGATATTTTCAATAACAAATTTCATTAAGGAATAAATATATTGGGAAGCAGTAGTTAGGTCCTTATTCCCTAAACAGGCCTCTGCAGGATGTTCGTGAGTTCACACCACATCTCTCTTATTGCATGTTTTTGTGCCCGGAAAACCTTAGCTTGGCTTGATGAATAACCCCCCCCCCCACCCCACCCCAAAAAAACCCCATATAACATTATGGAATGGAATTAAGATTAGTATGCCACATTTTTCATCTTTAGATCCCATATATCTGACAAAACTCACATTGCAAAAGGAGATTAAATTAGACGCTTCAGCAGTTCTGTGATGAACTTATTATCAATCTGTAATCCCAAGAATTTAACACCATCCACTTCTATCTGCTTATCATATGCTAGGCATATACTTGTGGGACACCCTTTACAAATTCTGAACTGCATGTAGTGCGAGATTAATGTCCATAAATATTTTATTAGCCGATCTTTCTAAGACTAAGCTTTATTTGCTGTGTTTGTATCATCGGCAAACAAAACAAACTTGGCATATGGTAATGTTACTGATCAAAGGTCATTGATTTACAAAATAAAACTTAAGGGCCTAAGATGGAACCTTGTGGGACACCACATGTAATTAGTTCCCAGTTGGATGATGCCTGATAGCGTAATATGTGTCATTCCTTATAACTGCCACCAGAGATTTAAGATTTGAACCAGTCTGCAACACTTCCTGTTACACCGTAATAATCTAATTTACTGAAGAGGATATTGTGATTTACACAGTCAAATGCCTTTGTTAGATCACAAAATACACCAGCTGCCTATAGTTTTTTGTCTAATGAAATAAGTATATTTTACCTTTAAGTTTAGACAGTCTTCTGAATATCAGAACCCTTTAGAAATCTGAACTGTCACTCACAGTATGCTATTTATGATAAGATGGTTTTAAAGCTTATTGTACATTACCTTTTCTAAATTTTTTGAGAATGGTGGCAGAAGTGAAATTGAATGGAAATTTGTCACTATTTCTTTATCTCACTTCTTAAACAGTGGCTTAACTTCAGCATATTTCAACCATTCAGGAAATAGTCCACTGAAAAAACGACTGGTTACATAGATAGCTGAATATTTCAGAATTTGAAACACGAACATCTGCTAGCATGAGTTTCTTAGAAGTAGATACCTTAGGGGTTGCGAAGCAACTCAAATCGCTTGATACGGGCAAGTCTTCAGGTTCAGATTGTATACCGATTAGGTTCCTTTCAGATTACGCTGATACTATAGCTCCCTACTTAGCACTCATATACAACCGCTCGCTCACCGATAGATCTGCACCTACAGATTGTAAAATTGCGCAGGTCGCACCAGTGTTCAAGAAGGGTAGTAGACAGATTGTAAAATTGCGCAGGTCGCACCAGTGTTCAAGAAGGGTAGTAGGAGTAATCCATTTAACTACAGACCTATATCATTGACGTCGGTTTGCAGTAGGGTTTTGGAGCATATACTGTATTCAAACATTATGACTCACCTTGAAGGGAACGATCTATTGACACGTAATCAGCATGGCTTCAGAAAACATCGCTCTTGTGCAACGCAGCTAGCTCTTTATTCGCACGAAGTAATGGCCGCTATGACAGGGGATCTCAAGTTGATTCCGTATTTCTAGATTTCCGGAAAGCTTTTGACACCGTTCCTCACAAGCGACTTCTAATCAAGCTGCAGAGCTATGGGGTATAGTCTCAGTTGTGCGACTGGATTCGTGATTTTCTGTCAGGAAGGTCGCAGTTCGTAGTAATAGACGGCAAATCATCGAGTAAAACTGAAGTGATATCAGGTGTTCCCCAGGGAAGTGTCCTGGGACCTCTACTGTTCCTGATCTATATAAATGACCTGGGTGACAATCTGAGCAGTTCTCTTAGACTGTTCGCAGATGATGCTGTAATTTACCGTCTAGTAAGGTCATCCGAAGACCAGTATCAGCTGCAAAGCGATTTAGAAAAGATTGCTGTATGGTGTGTCAGGTGGCAGTTGACACTAAATAACGAAAAGTGTGAGTTGATCCACACGAGTTCCAAAAGAAATCCGTTGGAATTCGATTACTCGATCAATGGTACAATTCTCAAGGTTGTCAATTCAACTAAGTACCTGGGTGTTAAAATTACGAACAACTTCAGTTGGAAGGACCACATAGATAATATTGTCGGGAAGGCGAGCCAAAGGTTGCCTTTCATTGGCAGGACACTTAGAAGATGCAACAAGTCCACTAAAGAGACAGCTTACACTACACTCGTTCGTCCTCTGTTAGAATATTGCTGCGCGGTGTGGGATCCTTACCAGGTGGGATTGACTGAGGACATCGAAAGGGTGCAAAAAAGGCAGCTCGTTTTGTATTATCCTGTTATAGGGGAGAGAGTGTGGCAGATATGATACACGAGTTGGGATGGAAGTCATTACAGCATAGACGTTTTTCGTCGCGGCGAGACCTTTTTACGAAATTTCAGTCACCAACTTTCTCTTCCGAATGCGAAAATATTTTGTTGAGCCCAACCTACAGAGGTAGGAATGATCATCAAACTAAAATAAGAGAAATCAGAGCTCGAACAGAAAGGTTTAGGTGTTCGTTTTTCCCGCTCGCTGTTTGGGAGTGGAATAGTAGAGAGATAGATGATTGTGGTTCGATGAACCCTCTGCCAAGCACTTAAATGTGAATTGCAGAGTAGTCATGTAGATGTAGATGTAGATATGTTGCTTAACTCCAGATCACATTCTTTAATTCACTTTGTTGGTACTTCATCATACCCGCTAAATGTTTTTGATTTTATGATGGACATTACTTCTGCTGGGGTACTGAGGGTCAAATTCATACTACGTGAATCATCTACTTTCATGGAGGAATGATCAGTGTGAAATTTAGTTTTTCTGAGTGAAAGTCACTTAATTGTTGTTTTTCTTATGTGATTTGAGTCTGTTGCCATGGGCAAATTTTTAAATGTTAGTACAAAATACAATATTTCAAATGTATTGTGCAGTTCTAAAGACAAAGATGAGGAAAATGAAAAAGGCAGTCACTTACATTTCACTTTTACATCTACTATCGTTAGAAATTATTGACCACAATGTGTCATTTGTCTTAAAGCCCTAACTAGAGGGAGCATTCTTCCTAATAAAATGACATTTTCAATCAAATCACCATAGATTGGTAAATGAACTATGAGAATACTTTCTCACAAATTAAAATAAATTATGAAATAAACAAATTTTTGCTAAACAAGCTACGATTCCTACAAAGATTCTTCTTTCATCTCAGTAGGTTGCCTACCATGTAGCAAAGAGCAAGAATCCTAAGACAAAATTTCAGCTTTCAGTATTTATTGCTCATCACACAATTTTAGAAGACAAGGGTTTTCAGTTAAGTGAATTATGGAAGTTGTTTTAGCCCACTTAACTGGACTTAATGATTACTTTCTCAAGCACTTTCCAGAAGAAGTTTATTGACACAATTGGATCACAGATCCTTTTCACTACAAAATTTTTATTAACATGTACTACCTAAGAACAAGAGCAATTTATTGACATCCTAGTTCTTCAGGCTTTGGAAAGAAACTGTAGTTCGTTTCCTCAGCACTGCTTGAGTTTTGGAACTTGGTGAAGGAAGAGTATCCAGAAGCAGGTAATAAGGGTCTACAACTTTTGATACAGTTTGCAATATACTATTTATGTGCAGTATGTTTGTCAGCAACACAGAATACAGACTGTGAATGAATGTGGAGGAAGAGATGCGAGTTGATGAACCTAGCTCATACTTCTCACTGTTTTAGTTACTAAAAGTTGATCAAAGTGTGTTATGTCAACTGTTAATAAAGTAAAGAAATAAATTCTACTTTTTAAAATTTAAGTGTCTTTACTTCACACTTAAAACTAGTCTCTCGTCATATGTGAAACGAGGCAATTATATTCAGGTCAAGTAAAGTATGGACATAAAAACTTTAAAAACCACTATTCTACAGAATTGGTCGTTATTTGACATAAGTAGCTCTCTCTGGCACTTAAAAGGTCAATATGATTCTGCAATTATCTTCAAGATACACATTTTTTGTATTATTATTATTATTATTATTATTATTATTATTATTATTATTATTATTATCATTATTATTATTATTGAGTTTTTGATCTGAAATTAAATCCGAGCAGGATCCTCAACCTAATAGCACAGAAAGTTCCAGGTGTACGTGAAAATCAGACTAACGCAATCACGCAAATAGCAGTGATTATCGATATCAATTAAGTGATGCTATCTGCCATGTGATGACAAAAATTCCAATCACTTGAAAAACATAAATAGTATCACTGGAAAATAAAATTGGGAGATTTAGTGAGTACTGACAGAACAGGAAAAATTAAAATTCGTGTCTAAGTTTTATTGTAAATAGAAATTTGTACAAAGAGAAATATTAAGCTGCTTAATTTTATTACACTTCATTAAAACAAGTTGTGGTGGTGGTAAAGTAATTCACTTAATTTTGTCTTTCTTCTGAAGCAGACTATCCTCTATTTCCAAACTTTCTAAAAATTTCTAAAAAGAGCAAACAAACATTGTAAGATTCCCATGATTAAAAAAAATTTTTTTGATAGGGGTCCTATTGCAACAAATTAACATTTGTTACGATTATTTTTAAATACACATTAAAAACCATCTGTTAGAAAATTATCCGACATTTTTTCTTTGCAAATAGCTGATGGATTTGAATCTAGTGCACTTGCACGAATCTTTGTGCATATCCCCACATGTCGAAAGCGTAAGTTGCTGGCAAGCAACAGATGAGTGAGTTAGTGTGGGGGTGTTCGTAGGTTTTTCATTGCAAGGGAAACGGCAGAACTGGAGCAGTGCTACTGCATCAAATTCTGCTAGTAACTGAGTGTCAGCCAGGTGGAAACTATTTGGAAGATTCAGACAGCTTTTTATGACAATGCTATGGACATCACACTGATTAAGGGGTGATACAATTAGTTTAAAGACAACTGCACATCGGTGGAGAGCGCGCCATGCACTGGTCGGTCATCAACATGCTGAATTAATCACGTCACTGTCAAAGTGAATCGCACAGTGATGCGAGACAGTTGTGCGACTATCAGAGAAATTGCAGATGTGGGCATCAACACTTTCTTGAACACATTACATTGTGATAGAAGGTTTGGCCCTGGAGAGACTGCCAGCAAAATTCGTGACTAATCTGCTTATGGCAGAGCAAAAGCAACTTCGTGTTGAAGTCTCACAGGACAAACTGGACTTCACAAACTGTTGCCCCGACTCTGAATACCATACTCTCTGGTGATGAGTCTTAGGTGTATGGTACGCCCTGAAACCAAATCCCAGTCATCACAGTGGAAGCATTCCTCATCACCGAAGGTGAAAGAAGGCCCGCCACATGCACAGCAACTTGGAGCAATGCTGACTGCTTTCTCCAACTCCCGTTATGTGATAGCTCCCAGCACACACATTAATCGATCACCAAAGACTACTACAGGACTGTCCTTGGTCGCTATTTAAAGCTGTGTTGCGCAGGAGACCTGACTTGCGGTTTAACAGGAATCTGGAGCCACCACAACAATGTGCCAGCACATTCCTCACTCTTGATTCAAACTTATTTGACAAAGGAACAGATTCCTGTGCTTCAACAGGTTCCTTACTCTCCTGATAAGGCCCCCTGCGACTTTTGGCTATCACTAACTCCAGATGCCACTGGAAGGAATGCAATTTCACACAACATAGGACATTAGGGCAGCCGACCTAAACTCCTTTCAGAGAGAGGCTTTTTAGACCTGCTTCCAATAATGGAGGCACCGTTGGGAGAAGACGTGGAGTCCCAAGGAACTACTTTGAAGGTGATTAGGTGTACAACACTCCAAGTACGTCAGTTATTTTTCCCAGTCAAAGGGTGGATACTTTTCTTACAGAACTTATATAACAAATACCCATACCTCAATAAGATATACAAATCACATATTTTATATTCATCATGAATAAATTGACCAAAATATCTGTCAAGTAAAAGTGAAAGGCTCATTCCAAGTTAAATTCCGTCCCAAACGGTAAGAAGACGGCATGAAGAAAAAGAATAAGAATCTGATTCATTTCAAGTTAAAAACATAATTATCACTTCTTAAACTCTCCACAACAGAAAAACTCATTACCTTAAGTACATTTGACTTTTTTTCTCCTTTTTTCAAATTTAAAAATCTCTCATGGGGAAAAAAGGGTGTTAATAAACTGGAAAGAATTCCTACATAATGTACATGAAAAAACAACAACAAATATCTAATAAATGGATGTTACTTACGGAAAAAATTTAAATGCTTTCACAGTGAAGCCATTCTTTGTAAAAGCCTCTTTAATTTCTTCTTCAGAAACTGTTGGGCTGTAAAAATTTAAGATGTTTTGTTAGTATTTCTGCTGAAATAATTTAAGCAGGAAAAAGGCAGCCGAGTTGGGGGGAGGGGAGGAAAGGGGAGGGGGGAAGCGGGTTGTAGGAGCTCTACTGGAAATTTAAGTAAATACATGATGAAAAAGTTTATAATAGATATCTATACAAGTGACTACATAAGTAATACAATAATGTTTACGAGCCCACAGTCCCAATAATTTCCCCTCCATCTCTATCCAACAGAACTGAAAATGTCATGTGGCTAGGGCATCCCGTTGGGTGGACTGATTGGAGGAAATTAGACTGATCGAAGAAAATCTCCGACCCAGACGGGAATCAAACTCGGGCCACGAGGAATGGCGTTCCGTCGCACTGATCACTCAGTTACCAGGGGCGGACCCCGAATTTCCGACACCCCAGCCCTCCACACACTACCAGATGGACAAATACCAATACTGTCCTATTGGTTTTTAAAGATGTTCCATTTATTCCTCACTAATTTATCTGAGGGCCAACGGCCTTGCCACAGTGGTAACATCGGTTCCCATCAGATCACCGGAGTTAAACACTTTTGGGTTAGGCTAGCACTTGGATGGGTACCATCCATTCTGCCGAGAGCTGTTGGCATGTGGGGTGCACTCAGCCCTTGTGAGGCAGAGGCAAACTGAGGAGCTACTTGACTGAGAAGCAGCGGCTCCAGTCTCTGAAACTGACAAGCCCCTCTATATCCGCATCCAGTGATGCCTATGGGCCAAGGTTGACACAACGGCCAGTCGGTAACTTTAGGCCTTCATTGCCTGTTCGAAAGGAGTTTTATTATTATTATTATTATTATTATTATTATTATTATTATTATTATTTACTTATTTCTTTTCTCAGACATTATGTCTGGTCAAAAATGGAAAGTTACGCGGACCTTGATCAAGCGCGACTTCCTTTCAACTGTACGGTGTATGTTATATTGCATTTAGGACCTTTCGGGTAATTGAACATGTATCAATAATTACGGATTTCTGTAGTTGTATATATAAGTTTGGATGTAGCTGTATTGCATTGATGTACTGGTGGATATTGTGTGGTGTAACTCCTGTAGTTTATAGTATAATTGGTATAATGTCAACTTTATCCTGATGCCACATGTCTGACTTTCTCAGCCAGTTGGATGTATTTTTCAATTTTTTTCTCCTGTTTTCTTTTGTATATTTGTTGTATTGGGTATGGATATTTCACTTAGTTGTGTTAATTTCTTCTTTTTATTGTTGAGTGTGATGTCAGGTATGTTATGTGGTGGTGGTTTACTTATTATAATGGTTCTGTTCCAGTATAATTTGTATTCATCATTCTCCAGTACATTTTGTGGTGCATACTTGTATGTGGAAACGTGTTGTTTTATAAGTCTATGTTGTAAGGCAAGCTGTTTATGTATTATTTTTGCTACATTGTCATGCCTTCTGAGATATTCTGTATTTGCTAGTATTGTACACCCGCTTGTGATGTGATCTACTGTTTCTATTTGTTGTTTGCAAAGTCTGCATTTATCTGTTGTGGTATTGGGATCTTTAATAATATGCTTGCTGTAATATCTAGTGTTTATTCTTTGATCCTGTATTGCAATCATGAATCCTTCCGACTCACTGTATATATTGCCTTTTCTTAGCCATGTGTTGAATGTGTCTTGATTGATGTGTGGCTGTGTTAGATGATACAGGAGCTTGCCATGTAGTGTTTTCTTTTTCCAATTTACTTTCTTCGTATCTGTTGATGTTATGTGATCTAAAGGGTTGTAGAAGTGGTTATGAAATTGCAGTGGTGTAGCCGATGAATTTATATGAGTGACTGCTCGTTCTAGAAAGAATTTTCTTAAATTGTCTACCTGTCCATAATGTAGGTTTTTTATGTCGATAAATCCCCTTCCTCCTTCCTTTCTGCTTAATGTGAATATTTCTGTTGCTGAATGTATGTGATGTATTCTATATTTGTGGCTTTGTGATCGTATAAGTGTACTGAGTGCTTCTAGGTCTGTGTTACTCCATTTCACCACTCCAAATGAGTAGGTCAATATTGGTATAGCATAAGTATTTATAGCTTTTGTCTTGTTTCTTGCTGTCAATTCCGTTTTCAGTATTTTTTTAGTCTTCGTCTATATTTTTCTTTTAGTTCTTCTTTAATATATGTATTATCTATTCCTATTTTTTGTCCGTACCCTAGATACTTATGGGTATCTGTTTTTTCCATCACTTCTATGCAGTCACTGTGGTTATCCAATATGTAATCATCTTGTTTAGTGTGTTTTCACTTGACCATGATATTTTTCTTACATTTGTCTGTTCCAAAAGCCATATTTATATCATTGCTGAATACTTCTGTTATCTTTAGTAATTGGTTGAGTTGTTGATTAGTTGCTGCCAGTAGTTTTAGATCATCCATGTATGGCAAATGTGTTATTTTGTGTGGGTATGTTCCAGTAATATTGTATCCATAATTTGTATTATTTATCATGTTGGATAGTGGGTTCAGAGGAAGGCAGAACCAGAAAGGAATTAATGAGTCTCCTTGGTATATTCCACACTTAATCTGTATTGGCTGTGATGCGATATTTGAATTTGTTTGGATGGTAAGTGTGGTTTTCCAATTTTTCATTATTATGTTTAGGAACTGTATCAATTTAGGATCTACTTTGTATATTTCCAATATTTGTAGTATCCATGAGTGAGGTACACTATCAAAAGCTTTTAGGTAATCAATGTATGCGTAGTGTAGCGATGTATGTTTAGTTTTAGCTTGATATGTCACCTCTGCATCTATTATCAGTTGCTCTTTACATCCTCATGCTCCTTTGCAACAGCCTTTTTGTTCTTCATTTATAATTTTGTTCTGTGTTGTATGTGTCATTAATTTCTGTGTAATGACTGAAGTTAATACTTTGTATATTGTTGGTAGGCATGTAATGGGGCAATATTTAGCTGGGTTTGCTGCGTCTGCTTGATCTTTAGGTTTCAGATAAGTTATTCCATCTGTAAGTGTATCAGGGAATGTGTATGGGTCTGCAATGTAACTGTTAAACAATTTAGTTAGATGTGAATGTGTTGAGGTGAACTACTTTAGTCAGAAATTTGCTTTTCCAGGGGCTTTCCAATTGTGAGTAGAATTAATTGCTTGGGTGACTTCATGTTGCAAAATTATCACTTCAGGCATTTGTGGTATCATCTTGTATGTGTCTGTTTCTACTTGCATCCACCGTGCATGCCTGTTATGTTGTACCGGGTTTGACCATATGTTGCTCCAGAAGTGTTCCGTGTCTGTTATGTTTGGTGGATTGTCTATTTTAATGTGTGTATTATCTATTGTCTGGTAAAATTTCTTTTGGTTTGTGTTGAATGTTTGGTTTTGTTTCCTTTTTGTTTCTTTCTATTTTCACTTTTTTGTATCTTTTAAGTCGTTTGGCCAATGCTTGTAATTTCCGCTTCTTTTCAGCTAATTCCTCTACGCTTCTTGTTGTGAGATTTTACCTAACCTTTCTCGTTTTGTGTCTCATATTTTATTTCTTATAAATTGTGTTAGCTGTCCGATGTCTTTTCTCAGTTTTTCTATTCTTATCTGTAGCCTGTGTCACCATGCTGGCTTTGTGAGTTTCTTCTGTGTGTGGGTTGGTTCTTATCTCTGCTCCTGTATAAACCAGTATTTGTAACTCATCCATAGTTGTGTTTTCATTTATTTTGTTGTGTATGATTGTGTCGATAGTAGTAGTTTCGACTTGTGGGTTATTTTGTGGTCTATGCAAGAATGGTCCAATGTTTGTATTTATGTCTTTGTATTCTATAAATGTAAGCTGAAATTTTTCTTCTATATCTAACATATGTATCACTTCGTGTTCTATTTGTGCTTGTTCTGGTGGCTGTCTTTAAGATTTCATTTTCTTCTGATTGTTTAATTGATGTGTGTGTTCTTTGTTTGTTTGCTCTGGGACATTTGAGTCCATTACTGTATTTTCTTGTTCTTCTTCTTCTGATTGCACATTATTTTGTTCCATTATTTGTTGTACTTGTTGTTTGATGTTTTCTAATTCTGACTGGGGTATCCTATTATTTTTAATTATTACACGGATCTGATCAGCTAATCGTTCTGTTAAAAATTTTAAATTCTGCGCATCTGGTAATAAATGTTGTGTATACTTGTGATCTATATCCAGTAGTGTTGGTTCCTACGTTTGTTGCTTGGTAATAACAGAACATGAGGTGTCGGTGAACTTCATCTGACCATCTCATCCTCTGTCTGTTTTCCTTCTAGAGTGGTTGCAGGAATCATATCCTGCAAAACACGTTTTTGTCTTATATTTCCTTCCTTTCTTCTCTGTTAAATTTATCTCATTGTATGTTCACTAACATTTGACAGTCATCCACTTCTACCACATTTAGGGTAAGAATTTAAGATAAACAGTAATTACTTTTTAAAAAAAATTTTTGTTGCTTTTCCAACCTTTCACATTACAATAACAAAAACATTAGAATGCAAACACTAAGTAACAATTACTAAATACAGCCACTCACCAACAGCTAATCGACAGACAGTGCACAGACATTCACAACACTTCATGGACGAGTAGTCAGCCTCCCTGCCCCAAACCCCCACACACGATACCCAGTGGGTATCATCTTGCAGTAAAATTCTGTTAAGCGTTACAGTCTGCATGTGCATGTTAGCATCTGGGCGTGGGAAAAACAAAGTGTAGCATCTCAAAATTTGTTCATAAAATCTCTCTAATGTTGTGTGTGTTTTCCTCTCTTTACTTTTATAAATTCTAATGTGCTGCTTAATGCTTACATTACTCAAGTTAGGTACTTAATTACAAACCAAATCCTTGCTTGTGTGTACTAATGTTTTGGTAATGGGGACCTGGGAGTAATGGACCTATTTTTTTTTTTTTTTTTTAAAGACCAAACACACAAATTTAAATGGCTGTCACAATGTGACAGAAGACAAAGCCCTAGTGCTTTGAAACTGTGGTGATTGGCAAGCTCTCCGATTGTAATGTTCGGTTTTGCAAAAACTTCAACAGCCTTTTCTCCAAAATTGTCTTTGTTTGTTTTCTTCTTTTGGCTCTATTGAAGCCATCAACAAATGACAGGCTACTCAAACAATGGAAAATCCACATTGTTGGATGGCAAACTACTGTTTCTTTTGAGAAGCAGCAGTATTTTCCACCAGTGAACAGAGTTCCACTCCGATTTTAGATGTTTCTCGACATAATTTTTCTATTCCCATCCAATCCAATAGTGAAAATATCTTCATAATACAAATTCTGACCTTTCATGTGCACTGATAGTTGTGTGATCCTTACTCAACAACACTGTAGATAGAACCAGTATGGAGTAAAGAGCAATCAAAATGTTTTCACTCTAAAGCAGTACACACAGTCCAAAATCATTAACCCAATTGGGCACAGAATTGTCATGAACACTGAGGCAATCATTCCACTGATACACCAGATTGAAGATAGTGTTTGGTAGAACACTGTGTCTGGTGTGATGAATTCCGTAACTGCCCGCTGCACATCCCTTAAGGCCTTTTGTAATGGATCAAAGACACGTTAAGGACTTACGATGATATCAGGTCTGTTGAGTAAATGCTCGATTGCCTCCCACTTGAGATGTGACTTCAGCATTATGAAATTTGAAGTATGAGATGTGCATTACAATGAAATTTGCACACCTTTCCACAACAGTTGTTTTCAGACAGACATGCTACCACCTAAAGTAAGATTAAATATGACAAACTTCATTGGTGTGCCTGCATGGTTCCTCAATAAATCCATGTATAAGAAACAGACAAACATAAGGGGGTTTCCTTTTTCTAAATTGATGCTGGTCCCCAAGATTAGCTCTTACATTGTATTACATGGTGTGCACTTCAAAGCTGCTGTAAATGTTAAAACACTTTGTCAAACTTTGCTAGTTTGTCGAATTATTTGGCAATGTGCAGCTTTGTTTGACATGTCTGACCAACAGACTGTTTCACCTGTTAGAAGAGTTTCAATTACTGGCTAATTAGTGAAAATGCTTGACAACGTTTGTGTTTATGTATTGCCACATATGTCTAGTGAAAACAGTTTTTCTCACTGTATCTTCAGTTTCCACAACCACTGAAACTATGCATTCCCATGATGTGTTAATGTTATGAACTTAGATTTTCATACATATAATTCACTCCCAGTTTCAGCCATTCCCTGGACCATTATCTTTCTTTCTTTCTCTTGTACACACAGTGCTTAAGTCATTGCAAGAAATATTTCGCAACAGCAGTTGTTCCCACTAGTATCAAAATAATTCGCGACAGTTTCTCTGGAAGTGAGGTTTAATATAACGAAGTCTGTAGGTACATCTATAAAGTTAATCGAGAAATCCATGGATAAGGAAGTTATTATTAAGTTTGAATGTCTACAGGACCTTATATACAGACAGTTCTATCACCCACAGTTGGTGTAGTATAAGAGCATTGAGCACACTCCTATATCACTGCATTCATCTATTTTTCATTTTGGAAACACATTCTTAAGCACATTTCTACATTAGGCTTTTGCCAGATCTGCAATACCAGTAACCAAAATTAGTTACATTTTTTATATCTATGTGCAGAAAATAAGGCTACTTTAAATTATCTCTGATAAGATAGCCCATTTGGGTACGATCTCCCATGAAATAGCAAATATTCCAGATTTTCACAACTTGAGACAAAGTTCACATCTATATTCTCATTTATCATAAATGCAAATTTATTGGATCCCGATTCATTACTTTTTAACAGTTTCATAATATATCTATACCATATCTTACTATTTTTTACAAAGTAATTTTGCTGTGTTTATGTCACTGTTTTAAGCAACATCACAATCTTTAAATACTTGGGCTATTTCCCAACAAATGAGTATTCTTGCTTTATTTGTCAGTAACTGTACCCATTTGCAAATAAGCTGTTTTAAAGCTGACACTTCCTGGCAGATTAAAACTGTGTGCCAGACCGAGACTCGAACTCGGGAACTTTGCCTTTCGTGGGCAAGTGCTCTACCAACTGAGCTACCCAAGCACGACTCACGCCCCGTCCTCACAGCTGTACTTCTGCCAGTACCTTCCAAACTTTACTGCTTTACAAGAACATATAAATTACTTAAAACTAAAATACTAGTTCTGAAAAAGAGAAATACACTTACGGAATGTTGGAAAGATGAAGCGTTGGTGATGGTGGATAAATGTTCTGATAATTCTTGGAGCCAGGTTTCTTAAAACGATGCAGAACAGAATTTGTAAAATCTTTTGTAAGGCCAGCATCTGGCTGTCCTTCCTTTGGCAGCTGAACTGTCTGATGCTTAGAAGGCATTACACGTATCTGCTTCCCAAAGACTCTCAATTTATCCAAGTGTGTCATGGCTAGGTGAAAAAACAAAAATTATTTTACATTAAGATTCATGACTGACTACCCAGAGCATAATAATGAGATTGAAGGAAGGACAGTAATGGGTAGACTAACTTAATGTATTATCTGTTTAACCCCTTGGATGCTGTAGATGTGCTTGCTACCTATCTAGCTGGGCACCATGTATAGTCATCGCACGAGGCTGTGTTATAAGAATGCCAAGCCTCACCCAATGACGAATATTTCCGGAGAGCTTACTATCTTAACTCCTGCCTTTGCTCTGCTATTTATCACCACTGAAACAAACATTACTGTACGTGTCAAGCTTAATTTGCGACATTGAACCTTCGTTGCAAATGTACAGTTGTTACAAATATGCAAAAATGTAAAGACACCTTTTCATTCAACAGTTCCTGATCCAAGTTAGGTAATCCTTGTTGAAAGCTACGATCACTTTCAGATACTTTAGATTCTAAACAACATTGCATCTCTTGTTGAAACCTAATCTAGTGGCAGATGGCTTAAGATTGTTGCTTTCAGATTCCGTTGAGGAGTTATCACTTGTCATAAAATAATTCATCATCACTGTTGCTCTTTGCGTCTTCATGGATCCCTTCCTCATTGCAACTATGGTGCCTTGCTATTTTCTCTGTAGAACAGATGATGAGAAAAACAGTGCAATGCCCTGTTGATGAGCAACAAGAAAAAAAAGCAAAGTCAAATGCAGTACAATGAGATCGCAACAAAGTAACTGCACACAACTTGGCAGTCAGAAATGTGGAAACTGCCAATATGGGTCTGAAATTCTGCTGTATGCATAAAATCAGCAGCACACTGGTACCTAAGAGATGGTGCACCTATAATCATCATCAGTACTCAAGGGATTGGCAAGGAGTTTAATCAGTAGTGTGGAAGGAAAAATTGAAATACTAAATTTGTCAACAGCAGTCAAAAGGTTAAAAAGATTACAACCTCCTATCATTAGCACACACGCATCAATTTTTGCTGCTTGTTGCCTAAAAAATGGAATGATCTCAATTTCTTAATGGTGATGAGTTGCTACAGCCACAAACTTTGAACTGTGTTTCCCCTGTGACTGGGTATTGGTGTACCACTATCTTAAAATACAGGATGATGTTATCACACTAAATTTACATATATTCACCTTACTTGCTTATTGCATTCTCTGTAAAATGTTTTTCACTTAGAAGCAATAAAATTACTAACAATGTCTTTTTAATCCTACACTAGGTATGATGCCTGCAATATATAAAACTAAAACCACATTACAAATGAACACATTTGCTACAAAGCTTTTTTTTTTGGGGGAGGGGGGGGATGTGTGTTTAATTGCAAATCACACATTTAATATTCTAATATCTGGAATGCTTATCTATGGTAACAGTTTCTGCAAAAGCTTAATTAAACTAAGCTACTGCTAATGTTGCTGTGAAGTAACTTCTTTGAAACAAAACTTTTTATTTCGAAGCATTTCTTTTTATGTCAGTTAGTTGTATCTTTATTTTATCAGTGCTGAATGTTATAATCCAATCAGTAATCTTTCACAAAATTTACAAGGGAAAAAAATTAACAACCCACTGAAGACGACCTGTAATTAAGTGAAATTTTGTGTGTTTTTTGAAAGCTTCTCCTCATGCATACGCCATGCCGCCTTTAATATTTTCCATACTGTGCTTGGCAAAAAGTCCAGAAAATTAGTTACTAAAGGTGAGATAATCTAAATGTTTGAGGCGAACATCCAATTTATGACCCTTTGTAGTTCAGAGGACACAGCCCAGTGCCGGTAACTCAGGAATGTATGATCTCCTCTCCTATATTCTTGTTATACTGCTTATCACCACAATGATTTTGCATGATGATGTTTCTGAATTTGTTTCAATTGCACAAAATGCATCTCACCCTTCAATTCAATCTACGTTAGGTTGTATCTACATGCTGTTCTGTATTCTTTCTTCAGTTTTTCATTTTTCGTTGCATCAGACGACTCCTCTCTGTCTTGCCACCACTGAAAATGTCACTGTTCTTTCTTGCCGTCCTCATATGGATTAGTGTACCAGTTATTGACACAAAACAGTATTTTTTTTTTAAAGCTCTGGCTGAGAAACACGAAATCCTCTTATTATTCTTTACCAAACATGTTTCAATATCTATGATTTGTCATATAAAATGGGTCTCTATTTTTGTTAAATGTCACAAAAAACTTTGAGGTTTTCTATTTTTGGTCTCAACTACTGTTACTCTGGGGAAAAATGAACACAACAGTAATTACTTTTTGAACAAAGGAATTTTTGTGATTAATACGCAAGTGACATGGTGTCATGCCACAAAATGTTTGTAAGCAGACTAAGCCAAACAATACTACTCTTCAGATTACTGAAGTTTCAGGTGAGGAATCAAACGACAGTTTTTAGACATCTGTTATATTGTCGCTAAGACATCACAAAGCAAAGGAAAGAGTTACAATGAAATAAAGTGATAGACAACTAAGATTTAACAACATTCACAATGGGGTCATTAGGGATGGATAAGCGTAAGCTGTGAATGATCAAGAATGAGACAAGAAACTCATTAGACCTTTCAATGGCTTAGGGATTTGAAACCCATTCAATTGAACTACAAACATAGTAAACAGAGAGTAATCAAGCAACAGAAATAGGTAACTCACATGCAGAGGTAAAGTATTTTACCACATTTGGCATAAAGTAAAAGCCACGATTTCAATTGCAATTTAACAGAAAAAAGCTATTTCAAATATTTGTAATATTTTAAAATTTTATGGCAGCAGGACAAAATTGTAACTGCATTTACCCAAGTGAGCTTGGTGTGGTTCAGCCATCTGAATAAGGGCACTATCCTTTTTATTGTACAAGATCTTCACACGCTGTACGTCGCCATACACACCTGAAAGAAAACAAAAGTGTAGTAAACTTGGTGCTGCATACTACACAAGGGCCATCAACTTCAAAAGGACTATTTTCTTCTCTATTTTCAATTCTATAATTCTGTGGGTTACAGGTGTGACAGTTCAAAAATTGTTTATCTGCACTCTGTGAGCTTTGTTATCTGGCTCATTTTAGTGTTATCTGAGAACACAGCAGCACTAAACAACAACAAATGTGCTATCTGCATTTTCAATGTCCAGATTTATTGATACCATGCAACAGTTCATAGATTAAATTTGAAAAGGAAGATAGTAATTTATATTAATTAATGTGCTCACCGTCAGTTTCTTTGAAGGGACAGGGACGTCCAAACTTACATCTACATGTTTAAATACCCATTTTAAAATGATTACATAATGCTACAAAAGAGATGTATACAAAACAACCGAAATTATTGGATAAATAACACTGTTCAAAATACAGTCAAAAGATGAAAGTAATTTTATCATTACTGGCACAATATGACATTTTCATTAATTAATTATTTTGTTAAGTCATGGATGTGCCCAACATCTCACATAGGTACCTTCACAATTTCTATTTTGTATCTTTGCTACACGATGTACGTCAGATTTTGTTCAGAACACAAAGAACCAGCAGGTAAACAAGGAGCTGCTACTTCTAATGGAACTAAAACATTTGAAGACATATGGAACATGAAAAGAGCAGTTTATTTTACCACTTATGGATTCAGCTTATAGTTACTGCTACACCATGAAGACAATTTTGAAATTACTCAGCTCCACTTTATATAGATCCTTTTGTTTTAAGAAAGTACACCCCCCCCCCCCCCCCCCCCGCACGCCCAAGTTTATTACACTGCCAAATTACAGATTTGGCCTTTCAAAAATTCAAGAACTGAAATAGCAACCACCAGTCTACTTCTTGGTAAAATATTTCCGATCGTCCTGCTACAATGATCTGATTGGACCAAACTTCAAATGAACAGAAAAATTGTTTTGGGCCACCATTCATATGTTTCCCAAAATACATTTGCAGAGTCAGAGCACAAGTAAAACCTGGAATAGAAGTATTATGGACAAGAAGTAAACAAAAAGACTTAACACCCACAAGCTGAAGTATGAAACAGGAAAGAATTTTCTTATAAAGACAAAAATAAAATGTTTAATTGTAACTGAAAACACAATCAAGCATAAGCAAGAACACCACAATGAACTTCCAAGAAATAATTTAGTGGTACTCAGAAAAAGTAAACACTGTTCAGTTTCAAGCAAAGAATAACATTCCTTTTGAGTTGCATGCAATTCATTATAGAATCTGATGTGAAAGCCTAGTCAAGCTACAGGGTGTGTTCACAGGAAACTTCAATGAAGCTGTGCACACACTAATTGTATGTATATTTTATGAGATTTTACAAAAGTATTTTTATATCAAAGCACAACAGGAATCTGCTGAAACAATGAAAAGTACAAATGACAGATGAATTCACAATGAAGCAAAACAAAAAATGAAAAAGTACTTTTGCTACAAAAGCTTAGTTAGTCACATGCTCTTTAAAAAACAGACCTAATCCAGAATGCATGATGTTAACAATTCTTTTAAAGAGAAATGTTCAATTATCCTACAATGCAGGTGGAAAATTAACAACAAACTAATTAGATCTAAAAGTGAGGAAAAAATCTCTACAGAAAAAATACATTATCTAAAACCAAAACAAAGCAATTAATGGTAATTAATAATAAAAAAGTTGTGTGCATAACGTACCAAATAGGGTAAAGAGAGCTTCAGGCGTGACCATCTACGAAGTGAGAGAGAGCAGAAGTAGATATATATTTGCGTAGATTTTCATAGAGTTGAAGAGCAGTGGGATTAAATATATTTTTTGATGTCCAGGGCAGGGGGACACACCGCACCACACAGGTCAGGCGGAGAAGATATGTTTGGAAAAAAAGAGAAACAAAAAGAGATTGAGAAAATTAAATCATGATACAATGGTAATGATGATAAACTCATGTTTTCAGAGAAAAAGCAATGTAATTAATTTACCAGTTAAAAACAAAATGATATCAATGGAACAAAATTTAGTAATTACTGCTGGAAATAAACATACATTGCTTTCTTCTCTGTTTCATAGTTGAAGTTGTAGCTTATTCTATAAACAAAAGATTTACACTAATGAGATAAACATAACTTCACTACACTGTGTTGTGGCAAGATGTTCCATGTCACAGTAGTGATAGGACACCAGAATCCAGCAAGTACTAGTCTAGAAGATAGTTAGTTCTGGAAAAAAAAATCAGTACATATTCTACCAGGAATGATGAGTGTGAATGTAAGGAAAAACAAGTTCAGTATAAAAGTAACCATGCAGCTAGCTGAATGTTACAGCTGCAAATAACACACTCTTGTTAAGCAAAAACTTGTTATTCTCCAGTAAGCAATAAGTATTGTCGTGTACATTTTAAAACACGAGGTTACAAAACAATACAGCTGTGATGGCCACTCTTGACATTAAAAAATTGGTAGAAAATAAGCAATCACCGCAAAACAATGGGCCAGAAATGCGTCTAATAGATTCAATTAACAGACCAATTACTTATGAAATAGATGTAATATTAACAGCCACATGAATGTTGCATGTACCTAGTAAACTGAACACTTTAAGCAAACAAAACCGGGAATGCATAATGAACTTTATGCCCTACTGGTCAATGAATTCCTTATAAATATAATGAAACATGCGAAGTACTGTCTTTGCTATTTATCGGCATAGCAGTATTAATGCACTTATCTGGAAGTAAGATTTTTACCATCAGAAAATCAATGCCAAGACTTTAAATACACTAAAGGTTGCAGCTGCCACTACATGTAATGCCACAGAACAGGCAGTATAAACACTGTGCTATTACATAGCCAAGTGAGAGTATAAAATATTATATTTGGATCTCTTTTGCCATTTTGTTGCTAAATTTGTTCCCACTAAATATATTTAAAGTTTAAACTACCCAATTTCTGAAACAATTTGTATTAAGGAAAGCAATTGTTCACAGCAATTATTCCCTCAAACAACAAAAAATGCACAAAAACAGGTTCATAATTAATTATGACAGTAATTAAGAAAGGTGTTATAAGGAACAGAAGATATTTTCTGGTCATACCCTAATACACTCTGATCGGCCAGAATGTTTCCATTTCAAATCAACACACATTCCCACTACAGATAATAAGGCATTCTCAACAATACTAAAAAGCCAAACCATTATAAAGTGTCACAGGAACAAAATGCCTGCAATTATTGAGAATTTACACTTTGATCATAAGGCAACATAAGAGAAACTGAGAAGAAAGTAAATCTTGGAAGTAATAAATACTTTTCCTGCGCTGGGAAAGAAAGAAGAGTGTTTCTGCAAAACTCTCATGGTATCAACATTTTATGGCTGCACCAGTATTATAACTATTACTGAACATTTGTTGCCTGCCATCTAGCAGAAACCGTATCTTGGCTTGTGGAACCCTTAGTTCCTTCCTCATGAAGTAGTGGTGGAGAGATTAGAGGATATTAAAAAGTAACAACAGGTCACAGGATGAGAGGCACCCATCTGTTGCAAGAATAAGATATGTCCCTCTAATCTTTGTGATTGATTTGAGTGTTCTGCCTTTTATAAAATCTTCCTCAATCTATCCACCTCTTCTACTGGAGAGTTTCACAAGCTAGGATAGCTATTTCCATAAGTGCATGTTGTCAGTACTGTACATTTCGCTCCTTAAAGGTAAGTATTTGCCAGCACTTATGTGTCAAATAGTTTTAACGAAAAAGGCTCTCGTACCTTTTTCTATCCACTTTTGCATAGGGAATACCCTAGTGCCTAGCAATATCTTCCTTTCTGTCATAACCACTACTTAAAGGGGGGCTTCACTCAAACAACATTCATTGTATTTGAATGTATCCTACATCACTGGTTCCATATATCACTGGTTCCATATATATAGGGTGATCAAAAAATCGGTATAAATTTGAAAACTTTATAAACCACGGAATAATGTACATAGTGGGGTAAAAATTGACACACATGGTTGGAATGACATGGGGTTTTATTAGAACCAAAAAGAAATGAAGTTCACAAATGTCTGACAGATGGCGCATGAAAGATCTCTTGCGTGCGTAGTTTGGTGATGATCGTGTGCTCAGCCGCCATTTTCGTCATGCTTGGCCTCCTAGGTCCAAAGACCTTAGTCCGTGCGATTCTTGGCTTTGGGTTTACCTGAAGTTGCAAGTGTATTGTGATCAACCAACATCTCTAGCGATGCTGAAAGACAACATCCGACGCCAATGCCTCACCATAACTCCGGACATGCTTTACAGTGCTGTTCACAACGTTATTCCTCGACTACAGCTATTGTTGAGGAATGATGGTGGACATATTCAGAATTTCCTGTAAAGATCATCATCTTTGCTTTGTCTTACTTTGTTATGCTAATTATTGCTATTCTGATCAGATGAAGCGCCATCTGTCGGACATTTTTGAAATTTTGTATTTATTTTTTATTTTGTTCTAATAAAACCCCATGTCATTCCAAGCATGTGTGTCAATTTGTACCTTTCTATCTACATTATTCCGTGTTTTATTCAGTTTTCAAATTTATACTGACTTTTTGATCACCCAATACATCAACACCCTGTATTATGAGTACAACACTTTAAGCCCCTTGAGATATTTTGTTACTATTGTTTCAGGAGGAATTTTAACTGTATGTAACATACAATTAAAACGGGTATGAAAAATTTAACTGCACTTGCATTTAATAGGATTGGTTTAGAAATAAGAATCTGCTCATTTTACAACCAATTATAGTACCCAATGACAAGTTGTTTGAATTTCTTACAATTAAGAAACTTAAAATTGATTTTGAATGGATAGAGCTGCACGCCCGTATGCACACAATATCCACGGGAGTGTTCTGTACAGTCCTTTACAGTACAGACCACGGCTACTTTTTCCAACTCGCTATATCCTATCCCTTGTGTGCCATTGGCAATGCATGAGTGAAGGTAAGACAGACAGAGCAGGGAAACTGATGTGATTCCATACCAAGAAGTAAATAAGACTTTACAGAATGTCACCTCAGCAATCTTCAAAACTGTGCCAAAGAAGTACATTCCATACAAAAATGCATACACGTAGAATTCTAAGGAGATAATGTACTATTCAATAGCAATTTACAGGCTTACAAGGGAAGCTGTGAACTCAACAAACTATTTCATTAAATTATAAATAACTAACTGACTATAGTACCAAAAACAAAAATTACAGAGAATTCAAAAGGCTATTTCTAGTGACTGATGTATCTACTGAAGCATGATGTATTTCCTTTTCACACTTTTCAAACTTACTGAACTGCCTAATATTTAACATTTTAACCTAGCTGACAAAATGGACACAAATACTCAAATAGAAATAAAACAATGTAAAACACAATCTTAGCTTTAATCACCCATTTTTTGAAATCTCCAGATCCATGGCAGACGTACACCTGCCGGCAACTGTCACACACACACACACACACACACACACACACACACACACACACACACACACACACACACATTTTCCAAGAACGGAGCCCTTGCACTATTTGCTGTATAAGCTGACAGTAAATCGTACAGAAAAATCTCTACCGCTTGCTATTATGTAAACATGCTTTACGCATCAGGAGCACTCACTGCAAACACATACAACTATAATGGGTGACCCGAAACATATCTGCTGTTGTAAAGTATGAGCATAAAGAATTTTGCAATGAATGATGAGAGAATTTAACCATTCCACTTTAATAACAGTGAACAAAGGATGGATAGCTTCCTTCACTGCTGAAATCAAGTACTACAAAATACACCACATGACATGATTATATCACCATTAACCCATGCAGCCAGCCTGTGGCATTGTTCAAAGTAATGGGAAAAATATAAGAAACTTCCAGGAGAAAAGAAACAGGAAAGGAATAACGATCTCAACCCTTACAGATTGCATCTGAATCAATCATACAGTGTTAGAGATTCCATTTATTTTACGATGCTAGTTCTGCAAAAAATGTTTCATCAAAGTTTGTTGGCAACCAGAAGTTAAGTAGAACATATAGCTCCACATTTAACATATAATTGTATATTTTTCTCAATTTTCATAAGCTGTATAACAGCCACGGAAAATGAAGTCAGTTAATGAGCGCCTTTGTACCGAGAGTAAGACTGATAATTAATAATTACAAAAGGTTTGGATTCGTTTAGTATATTATTGAATCACATCAGTAAACTTTTGATATGAAGTTCAGTATGTGATGAAATGTACCTTTTGTATGGTTCAGGCTGGAACACAGCCCACACGAATGCAACATCCCGAGTACAAGTGCCAGTCTAGGCAAATGTCAAGAAAAAAATAAGAAGACGACGACAAAGGAGGAGGAGGAGGAGGAGGATGAGGAGGAGGAGGCAAAGAAGGAGGAGGAGGAGGAGGATGAGGAGGAGGAGGCAAAGAAGGAGGAGGAGGAGGAGGATGAGGAGGAGGAGGCAAAGAAGGAGGAGGAGGAGGAGGATGAGGAGGAGGCGGAGGAGGCAAAGAAGGAGGAGGAGGAGGAGGATGAGGAGGAGGAGGCGGAGGAGGCAAAGAAGGAGGAGGAGGATGAGGAGGAGGATGAGGAAGAGGAGGAGTCAAAGAAGGAGGAGGAGGAGGAGTCAAAGAAGGAGGAGTCAAAGAAGGAGGAGTCAAAGAAGAAGGAGTCAAAGAAGAAGGAGGCAAAGAAGAAGGAGGCAAAGAAGGAGGAGGCAAAGAAGGAGGAGGCAAAGAAGGAGGAGGCAAAGAAGGAGGAGGCAAAGAAGGAGGAGGCAAAGAAGGAGGAGGCAAAGAAGGAGGAGGCAAAGAAGGAGGAGGCAAAGAAGGAGGAGGCAAAGAAGGAGGAGGCAAAGAAGGAGGAGGCAAAGAAGGAGGAGGCAAAGAAGGAGGAGGCAAAGAAGGAGGAGGCAAAGAAGGAGGAGGCAAAGAAGGAGGAGGCAAAGAAGGAGGAGGCAAAGAAGGAGGAGGCAAAGAAGGAGGAGGCAAAGAAGGAGGAGGCAAAGAAGGAGGAGGCAAAGAAGGAGGAGGCAAAGAAGGAGGAGGCAAAGAAGGAGGAGGCAAAGAAGAAGGAGGCAAAGAAGAAGGAGGCAAAGAAGAAGGAGGCAAAGAAGAAGGAGGCAAAGAAGAAGGAGGCAAAGAAGAAGGAGGCAAAGAAGAAGGAGGCAAAGAAGAAGGAGGCAAAGAAGAAGGAGGCAAAGAAGAAGGAGGCAAAGAAGAAGGAGGCAAAGAAGAAGGAGGCAAAGAAGAAGGAGGCAAAGAAGAAGGAGGCAAAGAAGAAGGAGGCAAAGAAGAAGGAGGCAAAGAAGAAGGAGGCAAAGAAGAAGGAGGCAAAGAAGAAGGAGGCAAAGAAGAAGGAGGCAAAGAAGAAGGAGGCAAAGAAGAAGGAGGCAAAGAAGAAGGAGGCAAAGAAGAAGGAGGCAAAGAAGAAGGAGGCAAAGAAGAAGGAGGCAAAGAAGAAGGAGGCAAAGAAGAAGGAGGCAAAGAAGAAGGAGGCAAAGAAGAAGGAGGCAAAGAAGAAGGAGGCAAAGAAGAAGGAGGCAAAGAAGAAGGAGGCAAAGAAGAAGGAGGCAAAGAAGAAGGAGGCAAAGAAGAAGGAGGCAAAGAAGAAGGAGGCAAAGAAGAAGGAGGCAAAGAAGAAGGAGGCAAAGAAGAAGGAGGCAAAGAAGAAGGAGGCAAAGAAGAAGGAGGCAAAGAAGAAGGAGGCAAAGAAGAAGGAGGCAAAGAAGAAGGAGGCAAAGAAGAAGGAGGCAAAGAAGAAGGAGGCAAAGAAGAAGGAGGCAAAGAAGAAGGAGGCAAAGAAGAAGGAGGCAAAGAAGAAGGAGGCAAAGAAGAAGGAGGCAAAGAAGAAGGAGGCAAAGAAGAAGGAGGCAAAGAAGAAGGAGGCAAAGAAGAAGGAGGCAAAGAAGAAGGAGGCAAAGAAGAAGGAGGCAAAGAAGAAGGAGGCAAAGAAGAAGGAGGCAAAGAAGAAGGAGGCAAAGAAGAAGGAGGCAAAGAAGAAGGAGGCAAAGAAGAAGGAGGCAAAGAAGAAGGAGGCAAAGAAGAAGGAGGCAAAGAAGAAGGAGGCAAAGAAGAAGGAGGCAAAGAAGAAGGAGGCAAAGAAGAAGGAGGCAAAGAAGAAGGAGGCAAAGAAGAAGGAGGCAAAGAAGAAGGAGGCAAAGAAGAAGGAGGCAAAGAAGAAGGAGGCAAAGAAGAAGGAGGCAAAGAAGAAGGAGGCAAAGAAGAAGGAGGCAAAGAAGAAGGAGGCAAAGAAGAAGGAGGCAAAGAAGAAGGAGGCAAAGAAGAAGGAGGCAAAGAAGAAGGAGGCAAAGAAGAAGGAGGCAAAGAAGAAGGAGGCAAAGAAGAAGGAGGCAAAGAAGAAGGAGGCAAAGAAGAAGGAGAACTACAAACTAGATCAAGTTTCCACAGCCGGAATAACCAACAAACACATGTAGCGTAATTCTTACAGAACTACAAACTAAACCCAGGGTGTTGCTCTTTTGTGGTATTTTGTCTATGAACAAAGGCATTGCTTTTGAAATAAAATAAAAAATCATCGAAACTTTATTGAACACAGTACTGAGTCAATGAAGTTTACCTGTACATCCACGTTCAAGACTCATTTCGAACTAAGCGAAGGCAACAATTCAACACACTGGAGGCAATTGTGTTAATGGGATCTTACAAAGTTGTGACAGAGCATAACAAATGTGAGCTATGAGATGCATAAGGAAATGATTATCAAACAAAATGTTCAAATGTGCTTTTGCATTAATTTTGAAACACTGTTATCTTTATGACTTACGATAATTATTTTCAGAACATGTAACTTCCTCTAAACACAATAGTGAAAAAGGCAAATATGAACAAAGCATTATGAGAACGCAATTTACGACAACATGAGTGCAGGACAGAACAGTACAATTACTCAGGACGAGAGGGGGAGGGGAGCGGGGAGGAACACTGTTGAAAGTTATTTTTGTAACTGTAATGAACTATACCTCTTCATTCAGATTGCTGACAAGCAGTACACATCCACCAGTATTTAGTGAGCCAGCCAAGCGAATTCCAGCGCCACCAAGAGCAGTGGTTGCTGCTGCACCAGCCATCTGGAAACCAGCTAGAGGCATCCCAGCTGCTGTAAAAAAGTTTATCTTAATCTAGATCCTTCTTGTACATATTTATTTACTGAGCTAGTGTAATTGGGACTCTTAAATATTAATTACAATAGTTCCTTGGTGCCAGTGTAGTGCAGTTACAAGTACTAACTACTCGCAAATTATTACATTACTCACACCTTTAACATTTTTCAATAGGTTCCATGAACAAATCTGACACGTGTTGTCTTCGTTCAGTTTGATATTTTCTTCGAATGACCCAAGATTAACCAATAAAAGTATTAACTACTTATGAAGTGCCTTCAAACAATAAGTCAACAAAGCATAAATATAAAAGAGCAAAAGTTCTATAGCTGACCTATGACAATTCTCATGCATTTAAAGACAAACAACCGTCTGAACCATTTATAGACAGGCAATGACAGTTTATTGATTTTCTCTGAAGATAATTACTCATAGTAATTCTTGTTTCTTCGATTTCAGCCATCTATGGACCATGTGAAGTTAATTCCTTACTGGTTTTTGATCATTCCTGTATTTCTTCATTCTTTCAGCATGCACTAACTTTTCTTTCACTTGTCAATACTGTGACGTGCTTCCTGACCTATTCTTGAAACCCCTGAACTCACTAATCCTAGTTCAAAAAGTTTGCCTGTCTAGAATTTCTGCTTTCATAACACTGATTCCTGTTGAATCCTTTTTCACTACACTGAACCAACTGAGCTGCATTTTGGCACTTTTGCTTCATTACTTCTTTTCATCCCAGCATCCCAGTACCTTTTTGGACCAAATATTTTCCATAGCACCTTCATTTCCTTTTCCCATAACTCTTTAATTTCTTGATTTTTGTTGAGAACTGAATACCATATTTACTCGAATCTAAGCCGCACTTTTTTTCCGGTTTTTGTAATCCAAAAAACCACCACCAGCTTAGAATCAAATGCAAAGTAAGCGTAAGTTCTGAAAAATGTTGGTAGGTGCCGCCGCAACTAACTTCTGATGTCGAATATATGTAGCGCTATAAAACAGGTAGACGACGAGCTTTTTTCTCCGCCCCGAGTTTCAACCACTGCATTTCCATACATTATCCAATGAAGTAAATACAAATTCCATATTGTTCATCTTCAAATGTAGCAGTCTTTCAATGCACTACAAAAATCCAACTGGCAACACTGTTTGGAATGTTGGTCAATATGGCCAACTCTACATTCTGAATTTTTTCCTGCGTGTGACAAGAGATGTTTGCTAATAGGAACTTTTATGAATTGTTAATTACATGCAGTATTCTCTTCACCATAAGAATAATACGAATGAAAACAATTTGCCATGTATTCCTTGGAGTTTCATGCTATCTCATTTAAATCCTGTCTGCCTAGTAAACTACGAAACTCAAGTGAGACAACAGCAAACATGGAAGAATATACATATCATGTCATGTTTATATTCGTATTATTTTTATTCTGAATAGTGATACAGTCAGAAATGAAGCAAGGCAACTGACTAGATTTTTAAATCTAAGATTACTTATTTCTGTGCAGAATCTAATGTACTAAAGAGGCGTCTGCAAAGACTTTCAAACGGAGAAAAATTTTCACTAAACTTTCATTCAGAACATCTGTCATACGCAGTCTATTATTTGGTTCTTGTTGATCAGTACGAAAGAAAGCAGCTGTGTAAGTAACAACAAATAGCAGTCTCTTGCCATTGTTTCGCTAATGAGACGATTCCTCTCTCTCTTTTTAATTGTAAGCGGCGATAGCGTGCACAAAAGCAAACCATGCCGCGAACGGCGACAGGTCGTAAACACTCATTATCAGAATGCAACAAACAATGCACGACAGTACACGAATGAAACTTCCTGGCAGATTAAAACTGTGTGCCCGACCGAGACTCGAACTCGGGACCTTTGCCTTTCGCGGGCAAGTGCTCTACCATCTGAGCTACCGAAGCACGACTCACGCCCGGTACTCACAGCTTTACTTCTGCCAGTATCCGTCTCCTACCTTCCAAACTTTACAGAAGCTCTCCTGCGAACCTTGCAAGGTTCGCAGGAGAGCTTCTGTAAAGTTTGGAAGGTAGGAGACGGATACTGGCAGAAGTAAAGCTGTGAGTACCGGGCGTGAGTCGTGCTTCGGTAGCTCAGATGGTAGAGCACTTGCCCGCGAAAGGCAAAGGTCCCGAGTTCGAGTCTCGGTCGGGCACACAGTTTTAATCTGCCAGGAAGTTTCATATCAGCGCACACTCCGCTGCAGAGTGAAAATCTCATTCTGGAAACATCCCCCAGGCTGTGGCTAAGCCATGTCTCCGCAATATCCTTTCTTTCAGGAGTGCTAGTTCTGCAAGGTTCGCAGGAGAGCTTCTGTAAAGTTTGGAAGGTAGGAGACGGATACTGGCAGAAGTAAAGCTGTGAGTACCGGGCGTGAGTCGTGCTTCGGTAGCTCAGATGGTAGAGCACTTGCCCGCGAAAGGCAAAGGTCCCGAGTTCGAGTCTCGGTCGGGCACACAGTTTTAATCTGCCAGGAAGTTTCATATCAGCGCACACTCCGCTGCAGAGTGAAAATCTCATTCTGGAGTACACGAATGCATTTTCAGCTTAGAGTGACAAACACCTATAAAAAAGAGAATGGTACTTATCAGATAAAAAAAAAAAACAACCAATCAGTTCAAACCAGACGAAGCACGTGAAAAATGAAGCGTACCCGTATAAATACGGACGGAGTGCCCGACGCATAGCAATGATTACCTGGTAAAGCTTAAGTGCTAAGCTTACCGCACGAACCAAACTACTGTAGCTGTATCGTCATTCATTCATTCGACCTAAATTGTGTCTCATATTACAATGGACCAACTTTGTTTCGGTTTGGTTTCGAGTCTCAAATTTCAGGTGCAGCTTAGATTCAGGAAATTTTTTTTCCCTTGATTTCGAGTCATTTTTCAGGTGCGGCCTAAATTCGAGTAAATACGGTATTCTGCTGTATAAAGGCACAGCAGTTGTATGGCTCTTTTGATGTTGGCTTTTAGTTTTTACTGAGGGTTATTTTAATTTTAAATGTCTTCATTAACTGATAAGCCATTTTCAATTTTCTGGGCTCTATTTTTGTTCGGTTCTTTATCTAGAGCATTCATACGTATTATTTCCCTTAGTTACTCTACCGTAGCTTGCGGGTAGAAATTCTAGTGCATTTTTACTATTCATTATGAATTCCGTGTTCTTGAAACACATGTACACTTCAGTCTTTTCTGCCATCTCTTTCAACAGGTTGACTTGCACAGCTGCCATATTGTTTGAGAAAATACTGCTGAATCATCTGCGGAGGCTAGATATGGAAGTGACTATCCAGATTTTATATCCTAATCTGTTTTCTTATTGTCTAAGATTTCATTCCTTATCTTTTCAAAAAAGCTGTTGACGTGGAAAGGGTTGAGGCCCTCACCTTCCCTTACACTACTTTTATTTCAGATGGTTGTGAAATTTCTCCCTAGAATTTTATTTTGCACTTCGTTTCCATCGCTGTTTCTCTAATTATTACCCTTTGTCTTAAAGCATGGACTTCGTCTCCTACTCCCCTATGTTTCTCCATCCCCCATTCCCTTCCCTTTGTCTATTTGCTCTTCCCCCCTCACTCCCTGACTTTGGTAGCTGTTTACTTGTTCTGCAAATGAGACTTCGATGGGGAAATAAAGCCACTTTAAATAAATGAGTTTATTCATTGTGGCCATTATTATAAGGGGTACAAGAGGGAAGTTAACAGTAGCTCCTAAAAAGAAAACTAATCCACATATTTTCAAAGCACAGTTTTTTCTTTCTCGCAGTCAATTTCAACAAAATGTTTGAATGATAGCACAAAATTGAGTAACAAATGAATGAAAATCAATCATGAACTGGGATTTTTAGTAATGACATTTACCCTTTATGTTCTACATGTATATTTCTGTGCCACACACAAATTTAAGAAATATGTTGCCTATGTCCATCCGAAAAGTGTATCATGTAAAAAATTGAACTAAATAGGTCTTTAACTCTGAAATTTTTGGTAACTTGTCTTGAAATGGTTGCACAGATTGTGAAGATGTTCTGGCATATAATGCAACATCAAGCAGGAGAGACTTTCGAAACTTTCTCTTCAGAGGTATGAAAATTTTCTGACATTTAATTTCTTTGGTATACGAATTCCAAATAATCCATTTCTTTCTTTGTGGAGTATCATCTTTCCCATGCGCTTAATCTTTTCTCTAGTGCATCTCCACAATTTTTGATTGTACCATCCAGGTTTCTCGTACGCAAGTTTATACCCTCAAGATATTTACGTACAGTAGTTTCTTTGTGTTTATTTTGCATCTAATCCAGTTCTCCATAACATTCACAGATCAGTTGCCTCGGGTCTGCCATTCTTCAGGAATTTTAAGTATTTGCCTAGTAATTTTTTTTGCCAATACATAACTTGTTTCATCACCATCTTATGCAGGTTGATAGCTAGTCCCTTTCTGTGAATGTTCCCTTTCCAAGCAGTTTATATTAGCAGTTTAAGTGTCCTACGTACCAAATTTACTCTACTACATAAGTAATGTTCACTCTTTAGCACTTTTCATAACTGCCCCTACAATCCCTCTGCAAGAATAAAGTTTTCTGTCTCAGAACTGAAAAAACTGACAAAGGCAGTTGTTATCTATGCATCTTAGCATCCTTCACTGAGTCACTGTTTCAAATGTAGGAAGACTTAATAGCCACTGCTTCCGAGGTCAGGATAATAAGGTGAGCGGTTGTAAAGTTGCCGAAGAGCTGAATCTTACCCCTGGTACAGGAAACAGCGCACAAATACACATTGTCATGACATTTTCCTACGTTGCTGGCTTTGGATGGTGCATCTCAGTTTGGAATCAAAATTCCACTGGAATCATTGTCACACGAACACACTTAAACTTCCTTCTAAACTAGAGTTTATTTTCACTACTTGTCAGTTTTGTATTCTGGCATCAAGAAACACCTCTATCAATACTACACACACACACACACACACACACACACACACACACACACACACACACACACACACACACACCTAATCACAATGCAGTTACTCACAGGAACTGTTTCCAACTGCCAAGAATATTTTAAAAATAAAAGCAGTTATGTAGATCTGAGCTGTGGTAATTTTTGGGAGAGACATTTATTAGTAAGTATGGTGCAAATTATTGAGGGATCGTGACTACAACATTTGCTTCCAAATGCTGCTAATATTTAAACTCTTGCAGCATCAGCACAGCACAAAGTAAAACTTCCAAAAAGCCAGTAAAAGAAAGTTTACTGATAAATAATATCTGGAAATTACTATAGTCAAGATGGTATAAGTAGACCCTCGACATTCTCAGTACTGCGAATGGCTGCGAATAGGTGCCTACACTGTGGCATCACCACAGAGCCTTTTACAAAATCTTATTACATTATTGTTTGAGGTTGGTGTGCGAAGCTGCCACATCCAGCCCACAGCAGTTGCCGAGATCAACTGAACTATTGTCACCACACTGAATATCAGCTCTTTATATTCCATCAAGTATTCACAGACTGCTTGACATGGTGACGTTCTTTTCACAAAACACCAGTTTTAAGCAACTGCCATTCAAATGTATGCATGGGTGAAGACGGAAGACTGTTCAAAGGAAGTCCAAAATACCTTTTCAAACATTCGAAGAATCTTTAATTTTATTAATAACTTACTGAGTATTCCTGTTACTTTGTTGCCAATGTTTGCAACAACGATTCCAATCACGTTGCTGAATCCATATCTAATATTGCAAGATCTATAGCAACCTTCACCACATTAAAACTAAGAATAATCCATAAATTTATGTTATGAATAACAGAGCAATGATACACAATAGCAAAATAATCTTTTTATTCAGCTTATCAGAATTAACAGAAATGAGCCAGTTTCTTCCCAACTCACTAAATCATACAGTAGCAGGAACCCAACTGTTGTTACTCAAGTTTCGAATTTTCTTTCCTTTTCTTCGATTCTTTCTGAAAAGGCATTTGACAAAACCTCTCAAAATTCACTTTCTCACTGCAATTTCACAAACCCTTTAGTGAACGTTCTTTTCAATTTGTGCACACAATAAATACACACTACTTTTTAAAAACTGTTACATTCATTACTAATTTTGGTTATATCAATGTGAAAATAAACGTTTTTAGGTATGAGACCTACACCAATGAAATCATTAATTGTTAATTATTTTGAAAGTGTAGTACAACAGTCAACCGATCACCATTTTTGTGAGCTCAGAAACGAAGTGTCTAATTTATTCCATATTTGCCATCATATACACATAGCTCTAAGTTTTGTTCCGTGTGAAATTATTTTTGCTGTTTTAAATGAAGTTGTCTTTTTTTTCCAGAAATGTAAATATTTCCTAGAAGGAATGTGTAATTCAATGAACTGAATCCATCAAAACTGATACATTATCATGCAACAATGATTGAACAACCAAAATCCAGAAAAAGGAAGGGAAGAGAAGAGAAGAGCAACCTGAAGAGAACTGAATCAACATAATGGCATTAGGTATTGGAGGCACACAGAACACTTCTTAAAGTGGAAAAAAAAAAAGAAACTGATATAGGATGTCAGCTGTCCCCAAACATGACGTGCAGGAACACACAACCCTCTGCATATGACAAAATTTTGTCCCATATCTCACTGGGACAAATTAAAAGCAAGCATATGTCAACAAAAAAAAGCAGTCACTTTAAGCCAGTTCCTCAAAAACAATTACAAACAAAAACCAATGCAGTAGTGTTGCTGCAACAGGGAAAAAGCCTTTAGGCATGTTGCTGCCTGAACCAAATGTGAACCCACATCCAACATTACTGACTTATTGCAGGAGCAGCCACCACCAGCTAGTTTTATGTGCCTCCTGGTGATAGAACAGGAGAGAGAAAGAGACAGAGAAAGACAGAGAGAAGACAGGCCAGCTGGTTCGTACCTCCCAGACCTCCAACTGCGGAGTTGCCATACGGCGAGGTAAGCGGTGAGCCAAGACCATGCATGGCTGCAAATGGTGAAGCCAGGACACCTGGAGCACCTGACAGCAATGGGGCAGGGAAAAACACATTTCATTTGTCATATTTAACACATTTAAAAAAAGAACACTAGACACCTTACATATAAAAGGTCGAAGACAATTTTCTTAAATGCAGGGAACTGCCAAAAGCCCCTGGACTGAACAAAAGAAAATTCTAAATTACTAATGTTACATTTTAAAATGAGATACGAGGCACTAGCTTCGCAGGAGTAGCAATAAATAAGAAATTTTGAAATTAATGAACTGTAATGAATACATGCCAAAGGTGGCCACATTTTATACATACACAATAAAGCAGACAATTTATAAACTGTAGACACCATGACTGGTGGAATAATATTTCAAGCTATAATAGTTGTTGCAATGTTAAAAGGAAGAACCAAAAGTGTCCTATAATATAGAAGCATCCATGAGAATTTTAAGCAACTCTTATTACCAAAATTGGTGCCAACACACACAAAATGTTAACAGCAATGACCCCTTTTTTCCCATACTTTCCAAAACTAAACTGACTCTTCCTACTATTTCTTTGTTGAGATACAAGTAAAAACCCTGACAATTTTAAAGCCACGCATTATAAATAGCAAACACCCCGTTTTTGGGACTTAACCTCTCCCTCCACTTAAGTGTTCCAGTATAGTTGCTTTGGAAGAACAGGGATGTGGGATATCTGAGTTGTCTGTGTATGGCAAACTGGTACATACAAAGGCTTGATGCACGAGTAGGAGATGTTAAAAGGGAGGCATTATTATAGCCACTGAATCACATCTGGACTGTTACGAGCAGAAATGTCATTCATATTCTTTATTTAGTTGATAACCTTTTGTCCTGATTGTGAAGTGTAAGGCATTTGGTTGTAAATATAAGAACTATAAATGAACAGAGTTTGTTTTAATTATTTCACATTGTATTAAAGTCTTTCGTTTACTTGAAGCTTAACCATAAGTTTATAGCCTATAAGTGTTGTAACAACAAAAAGGAGAAAACAGATTAACATTCAGCTATTCCTCTATACATCCATGCAAACTTTTACAGCTACTTAAGAGAGTGGTATTTCCTTACATGCATCTAAGTTTTTTAAAAATTTAGAATATCTTCCGAGATATGGGCATGTTATATTCCAGTGCGTTCAGAACAAAAGAAATGGAGAGGTCTAAGAAAAGGGTTGTTTTTGGCAAAGTCGCCCAGAACCGGGAGTCAGGGGAAACTTACTGCATGGGATGAAGAGGAAAGCGTAAGGAAAGCGTCTTTCCTTCTCTACCCTTTTGTTCCTGGACCTCTCCATTCCTTTACCTTCACCTGTCTTCCTTCCCCTTCAACCCTTCTCTGCCTGAGGAAGATGCCACTGGCTCCAAAAGCTTGCCTAATTACAACCTTCCTCTGTGTGCGTGTTCTGCCACTGCTTGGTGAGAAGAATTTTTTATTCAGATGGAGAATGACATATATAAACTAACACTGATGTACTAATGCCTGACTAGACAGACAATTCTGCATTTTAAGCTAGCTACATCTACAGCTCTTGCAAAACAATGTGACGTTTGCAGAAATGAATTGTCTTCCCAAGTGCTGAGCGAGTCCAGCTCATTGTTCCAAAGGGGTGGCCATTTGAGTTGCCTGTCGCCTGGTGACCTGCACACTTCGAGAATTCATGTTACTATGTCATCACTACTCAGAACGGCACCATGGTATGTATGAAACATATATGCAGGACAGTTCTTTACAATCAGGCATGTTCTTATATGCAAAGTCATTAAATTAATGCCAGAAAAGTGACAAACTTAACTATAGTGGCAAACTTGACTTTGACATCTCTATTAGCCAAACTATTGGTTATGCTGATATATGCTGTTAACACAATCATTTGCCAATTTGTTAGCTATAGCTTACAGGTTATGTGCTACATGCTTATCCCATACCACACAGACTTCAATTGTGTCACCACTTGACACATTTTAACCTTTTATGAATATTATAATATATTCGTTCATTATGAATTTACTTTCTCCACTCTGCACAGCACACAAGGCCAACAACATCTAGTAAAGACTAAAACAGTAATTGTGCAAAATCTGAATACTAAATCAAAAGATAAGTCCTATTTTTTGGTCCAACAACTACCTGGGCAAAACACAATGAACATGGGTTCCAATATGTTAAGGAAATTTACAGATGTTATATGAAAGTGCTAGCAATATGGTAACACTTTACACACTATGAATAACATAACATGCAAACTGCTAAATACCATGTTTTCTTTGATAGTTAATTAAATACGATAACAATAGTTCTCAACTAATATAATTACCATTAATATATATATTTTTGAGTAGCTATGAACTTAAGTAAATTTACACCATTTAAGTAGCCATTTATGGAAGAATGATAAAATTAAATGTTTATAATTATCAACTGACACATTATTTGTCATAAGTTTGAGAGATACAATAGAAAATTGGTTCAAAAAGTTGTGTGTGTGTGTGTGTGTGTGTGTGTACATTCTAGCACGAAGGAGTTGGGGAGTGGCGGGAGGGGGGGGGGGGGGATGAGGGGGGCGGGGGGAGGACAGGTGCCTGTATCACTGAGCAACTAACCTTGGGTAATCACTTCGTCCCAGTTGCAAGCTGACTAACGAACTACTTCCATGGGGAACAAAAATTTGCCTTACTGAATTTCATATGATTACCAAATCCATCTAAAATTGTGTCATAATCCACTCTTTAAGAGGTATAATTCTATGCTGAAGGTTTAACCCAAGAAGACAATATTACAGTTGAAAACTGTATTTGTGTTAAGAGGCAATATAGCTTGCAGCACACAAATACTCTATGCTATATTCATCCAGTATACTGACTCAATGAACTTTACGTATAATTTCAAACCCTTTATAAATCATCTTTGGTTTAAATTCTTTCCATCCAGTATCTGACATATTAAATCACTTTCAAAGTAATCAAACATTTTAAGCAGTTTATACAAGGGAGCTCAATTCTGTAAGGAATTAGAGCGTGGCAGATTTACTGGTTTTTTTCTATGACACTTTCTGAAAAACTAAGTACACATCACCAAGGAAACCGAGATGGACAAAGGACACCAGTCAAAATATTTAAGTCAAAATTACTTGTGCCCAAAGTCAAATGAATGCCACACAGCGAAAATTTTACATATTTTTATTGTTTCAACCAACAAACACTTTATTATCAATTATTAACATGTTGAGACACACAGTTGATTGTAGTTTTAGTTTTACTTTCATGTGCTTTTGTTTTCATATCAAAGTATGCAGGCTTTGAGGGAAATTGCTAACAGCTTTTTATTATTAGCAGCAACAACTGTGTAAGTACTAGTAATTATCAGTTCATCTGGCAAATGCACTGCCACTTGAGGTTTTTTCCCCCTTAGAAACCAAACAAATGTGTAATCAAAAGTAAGTATTGTTGATTCTAAGTAGGATTAAAAGCTATCATTACATGACAAAAACCGTCAAATAATGTCCACATCTACAAACAAGGCTAATACTTTACCTGGTGGAGGGAGACGGGCAGCAGCTGCTGTAGCTGAATCTTGACCAATTCCACGATGACGAGCTCCACCAGCACTACCTAGAAGTAGCTGTGGCAACAGCTCACCACCCAAAGCCAGTGTTGCATCAAGGCCAGGATCTCCAGTAGGTAAGCTTGGATTAGTGTAGTCACGACTCTTGTCATTGTTGTACTTCACATTTAAACTTGTTAGCTTCGAGTATTCAATCCGAAGAGTGCAGCACGAGTTGTAGATGTTCTGACCATCCAAAGACTGGTAAAAATAAGAAGTCGTTTATATAACCATTGACAGTGTTTACCTCAAGCAATGACGCATTAGTATCAGTTATAATGTCACAATTACAAGTTAGAGCAAATTTAAACACGACTGGATTAGTTGATATCACAGTGAAAAGTTGACAATTTTCCAATACGTTTATTAAGCTACTTTATGCCAAATTTTGTGTTAAAAAATGCAGTTTTTCATGGACATATTCCAATCTAGTACCTAGTAATGACCAGATAACTGCTTGTTTCCATCCAAAATGTCATATTCAATTTGTGTTTACTCTGAAATATGGATGAGATGCTTAGAAGAGGCAAATGGAAATAATAGTAATGGAAAATATGTAACTATCATAACTATATAGATTTCTGCAGCCAGTGTTATGGCGATTAAAATTCTACTGAGTGAAATACTGCATCATTGTATGAAATACTTTATTTACTAACTGAAAAACCTACATTTCGACCTTATCACAATGGCCTTCCTCAGGACACTATCGTTCTTGGAGGAGGACAGGTGCTTCCTCTTATTGGAGACGGACAGCGTCATATCTTAATTGAGAATCTCTGTTGGCCGTGAACATAGTAGGCTAGTCATGACCGAAAGGAAAGGGAAAGGGAAAAGGAAAAGGAAAAGGAAAAGGAAAAAAGGAAAAGGAAAAAAGGAAAAGGAAAAAAGGGAAAGGAAAAAAGGGAAAGGAAAAAAGGGAAAGGAAAAAAGGGAAAGGAAAAAAGGGAAAGGAAAAAAGGGAAAGGAAAAAAGGAGAAGGAAAAAAAGGAAAAGGAAAAAAGGAAAAGGAAAAAAGGAAAAGGAAAAAAGGAAAAGGAAAAAAGGAAAAGGAAAAAAGGAAAAGGAAAAAAGGAAAAGGAAAAAAGGAAAAGGAAAAAAGGAAAAGGAAAAGGAAGGCGACAGTCTGCAAATCTGCACATGGTTCCTGGTGAGCATATTTTCTTCCTAGTGAGTGGAAAAAATACAATGACAAGCCCTCCCATGGCTGTTTGTTCAGGCTGTTGTATATGTGCTCAGTGAGGCTTCCGAGTTGCACCTGCTCACAGCCCATTGGACAAAGAGAGCCAACAGCCACGATGCCCAAAGTTTTTAGGCGTTCAACATAGAAAAACATTTGAGACCCTGGCTTGTTTTGATACTAGATGCCTCAAATTCAAATTCTGTAGTATCGTAATCATAAGCCAATTAGACTACAATCCAAGTTTCCTGTTAACAGACTGCAAGGCAGAAAATAAAAAAAGCATGTAGTTCTGTATAGAATTTTTGAATGAAATTATACATAAGGAGAAAGAATATACAAGGGAAAACAACGTGTCTAATAGTTTATATGGTCTGTTATCTTAGTTAGAAATGACTGCTACAAAGTGAATTAAACCACAACTGTACAGGAGCACACTGTCCAGGATGTATTATGTTTATTACTGCTTTGCTGATAAGTTCAACACATGGTACTCCAGTAAGCACACAGAAACACTTGCATATTCAAATGCAACATTGTGTCAAAATTTCGAAGCAATTTTTGACGAACTATTGAACAAACGAAAATAATCATTTTTATTTGTATGGACATAACTAACAGCCAAGATTTACTGATAAGCTTCTGAGACATGCCTTATTTAACAGTTTTATGACTTGTGTGCTACATATCTGTAGCAGTGTCAGTGGTTACCGTCCATTCACGTCCCAACAGCAATTTTACTGAATTCCCTGATCTTCCCCAGCCGTGTGCAAATAAGAAGGTGGCTGTGTGATGTGCAGAGGGAGAAGAATACTTTGCAGCATCACCAATGTGACCTCTGATCAAGCGGGGAGGACCTGCTTGTCTTTTCCTAGAACAGTTTATAGGCTCTTAAAACTACCGTTTTAACTGCTAAATGAAACCCTTGTGTTTGCATTATGCCACTAATAATGAACACTACATTGGCAAAGTACGTTCACCGTGCATAACCAACATGAAAATTAATACTAAATGTTCTGCACGCACCCCGAAGTCTACACTACAGACAGGTGCAGCAGAAAGATGCTGTTGTCAGGGCACTAGTGCATTTTGCTGCTCCCTGCCACTAATCATCATTCCACCACCTCCTTTGATCCCTCAACTGTAACAAATATTCTTTTCAAACATATTATTCACTTGGGCCTTCCTGTGTATGTCATAAAAATATAATTCAAGGTAAATTACATTATAATTTCTGAAGAAAATACTTTTGCTATATGTCTAAAGTACTCAATAATTCATATTAACAGGATTGTTTTTTTCAACTATCACAGCTCAGAAAAATCTGTTCTTTGAGAAATTGTACTTTTGACAGGTCAAAAAATGGTTCAAATGGCTCTCAGCATCATGGCACTTAACACATCCATATCTGAGGCAGAATTCAAACCTGCAACCATAGCAGCAATGCTTTTCCAGACTTAAGCATCTAGAACCGCTCTGCCACAACGGCTAGTGACACAGATAATTAATGAGGAGGAGAAGAAAACAGGCTATGAAAAACAAACTTGTCAATCTACAGCATGGAATGGGCATGCTCCTTGAACATTGCTTAAATGTTGCTTTATAGAATAAAATCACGCAACACACTCACCAGCTTGGCAGCTTGAGCTGTGATTACATCTGGATACTGAATCAAAGCTTGGAACGTATCTGAAAGGTTAAGAGGAATTTTATTACCATCACACCTTACTCGAAGTTTTATACACCTCTGTCCTACAATCCTGAGAAAAACTATAAACATGTCAATTTAAAGAACTATTATTTACAATCCACACACTAATTGCATTATTTCTGTATAATGCATCCAACTGTATAAAATGAAATTAAGTCTCTTGCAAACAAACTTTATTCTTATATTTGATGTTCATAGATTAAAAAAGATGTTATACACTAACTACAGTTATATTCATTGTCATGTCAGCTAGTGAAGTGAGAATATTTTGAGACATGCAGAAAACACACTATACAAATAACCAATGGTGGTCAGTATATATACTAATATCTATGTCTTACCCATGAACTACTATATAAATACTTACTGTTTTTGGTGAAAGTGACGATCTTCAAAACCTTGCCAAATCTTGTGAAAATCTGGAACAAAATATTTTTGTATAAATAAAAAGTACTTTCTAAACTTAACTATAGTCTGCGTATTACGAGGTTTTTCAAGAAGTACAGCAACAACAACAACAACAACAACAACAACAACACAGACTTCATGGTATATTTGCTGTCTACAGCAAATCATGCACTGACAAAGCAGGGTACTTAAAGTCATTATACTGTTTTTGTTTGTGGTTGACACAAAAAACAAATTCAAAATAATTATCTTTATGGCTGCAGAATAGTTTTCTTTTACAATAATTTGTCACAGATTTCTGCATCTCTGAACTGATTAAAATACTGAGTACTGCTGAATAAGGTAGATGGGGGACTGGTTTCAGTGAGGAACTAAATTTATTGCACCTGAATGAGCACAAATGTCACATTGCAGAAATTAACACAGAGGTGAAAATATCTCAGCAAACTAAATGGATTCTAGCTATCAAAAAATTTTAATACTTCCTGATATAGTTCTTTATTTATGGCCATTACTGTCAAGTGGTGAATGCAAAATATGATGTATGGGCAACAAGTTTACTATAATCAGATTACTCGCTCTCCAAACAAAGGATAATCACCCTTTACTTTCACAATTGATCAGCAAACTTGGCTGTATATAGTATGATGCATCAAAAGGGTGGTTCCCACTTATGCTAATGACATTGCATGGATAAACAAAGCAACATTTTCCAAAAGAAACAAAAGTCAAGTTGAGCAGACAGATATAAATAACAGTCATTTACAAGTATTCTGCTACAGGGAACATGGAGATTAGCTCATTTCTGTAGAAAAATCCGAAGAATAAATACTTTACAATTGTTGCTAGTATATACAGTAGGCAATGGAGCCTAATGTTGCTCTGGGAGACTTTTTGTGGCATTCTATTGGATTACATGGAAGACATTCTCAACAGGGCAATTTTATGTCTGTAACAGATTGTTCAGCAGATGTCTCAAGATTAGAGATTTCAACTGCAATTTACTGAAGTTAAAGCAACAATTCATGCAAAATTTTACATAACTAAATATGGATACTAAAGAAGCAATAAAGGGATGTTGGTTTGTATCTGATGGTATGTAAAAAGCTTGTTTAATAAAATGTGGGGCATGTTAGATACTGAAGTGTAGTGAAGGACTACTATTAGGAAGTGCTCTTTATTACAGCTCTACGGACACGGAAGTGCCTTTTCTGCCTGTTAAATCTTTTGAAGGGAAGAGCAGTAGTTTTATGTCTTGGAAATGAAATGGCATAGCAGAGGAATATCATCTACTATATGGTTAAGGAGACAGCTGACTGCCCGACATTATTCATCCACACTTTCACTGCAACAGCTCAAAGGCAGGCTGATACGCAAGCCAAATTAAACATACTGCAAGAAGCTGCAGAGGATGCTGGCCTCAAGATAAATACAGGCAAAACAAAGGAAACGAGAGTAAATTCAGGGAACATGGAGGTGCCACTGTTAATAGGGGAGCAGCAGGTGGAGACTTGTCAACTCATTCCTGTATATGGATAGTATAGTGACAGAAGATGGTGTAGTTGGAAATGACTTGAAAAACTGCATTAAAAAGGCAAATACTGCCTTCATACAAATATGTCCAATATAGAAAAGTAGCAATATCTGGTACAAAACAAAACAAAAATCCATATTTTTTATACAAATGTGAAGGCCGGCCTTCTGTGTTCCAGTGTAAGCTGAAAAATGGATAAAAAGATAACATCCCAGTTACAAAGCTTCATAAATAGAGGTCTTCGAAGTATCATGAATATCTGGTGGCCAGAAAAAATATCTTATGTGGAGCTCTGGTTAATAAAAAACCAGATATCTGAAGACCAGATACAAGATGGAAAGTGGGGGTGGTTGGGGAACACACTGAGAAAACCAGATGGAGCCCTCAAGAAAAAAGGCATTGGAAAGGAATCCCCAGGGAATAAGGAAGAGAGGAAGACCTAGGGGAACATTGAAGACAACAGTGGAAGGGGAAGCAAAAAGAGTTGGCAAGAACCGGGGGGGAACCGATGCAAATGGCCAGACAGACAGATGGCGGGTTCTCCTGGATGCCCTATGCCCTCGTAGGAACCAAAGGAATCAAGTCAGTCATGGAAGTCTTTCACAGCAACACTGTGTAGCAGAACATGTATACCAAGTTGCTCCTACTAACACACCCAAAAGCAAACCCAGGACATGAGCTAAGCAAGGGGGAAGAGTTTCTTGCTTTCTTCAAACTTACACTGAACAGATACAGTCTTCCTGTTTGGTGGGGCCCAATGGAAGTTCATTTGGATATTTTTTCCTGCCTCGTCATTGGAAATACCTATGTGACACCAACAAACCATACATGGCTCGAACAAGAGCGGCACTTTTTCCCCCAAACGCTCGCCACAAAAAAAACGAACTTCCTACTAATTCTTGCATACTCACCAAATACTGTTAATATGTCTCAGAAATTTCACCTGTACAGATTATCCCTCAATTCAGATGGAGCAACAATATGTTGACTGTTGATGTTCGACTAACTGACTGACTGACTGTTTACGGTAGTGTTGAATGCTTTTGAAGATAATCAGAGAAGAGAGTAGTTATTCTGAAGACAGGCCTAGTCATTACACCCAGAGATTTAACTTTAAAATTAGATGTCAAAAAGAATTTAATAACTGTACATGAAAACACTATTCTGACTGGCTGCTAGTAGGGACTGAACAGGCAACATTTAACCCATAAGCACATGTATGAGTTACAATATACCCAAATAGCTTTGGTATGTTGGCAGCACTGTTAAATCAGTTCTACAACTATGACTTCCCACATTCTGCTAAACCAACTGTTCATACTTTCAACCAATTTCAAATTCAGCAGTTTCACCCATTGTCCTGTGGAGCAAAGCATTCATGTTCTTATGCCTTGGTAAAAATATCTCCCACATATGTGAAAGTAGCCACTATAGTAACTGAACTTGAAGAGATTGCACATTCTAAAATGATGTCACATGGCATCCTATTGTACGAACGAATATGGGACAAATAATGACAGAGTGAAGTGACCTCATTTCAGAAAGTGATCATAATACAGATACTGAGCAAGGGGTAGATAGTAGTGATTCAAAAGCTCTGGCTGCAACATCTCAAGCAAGCTGCAAAGGAGAGGATAGCATTCTGTGGATAAAAAAAGAATCTGAACCACCAAGAAATACTATCCCTCACATATCAAATATGGGTGAGGTCCTTCAGAGCATTAATTCTGTTTTCAAAGAATGTATTGGTAATGATTCTGATTACATTTAAAAGACAAACCCTCCAGAATACACAGTCTTTGTAAGATTTTATTTTGTCTTTATGAGAAGTGAGTTTACATCTCAAAAATAAATGCTTAAACTACTCTAATGTTGTTAAGTGCACACTTACATTACAATTTCCTAATCAGTTTTCACGAAAACATTTATTTTTTTTCCACCTGCAGTCAGAAGTACCCCAGACATGTAGCAACGTCATAAAATCGGCGTGTGTGATTCAGTTTAAAAGCAGTCACAGTCAGCCTTATGTGTGGGTGGATTCTCTCCTTGTGGTGCATAATCTCACAATTATATCATCCAAGGATTATAGAAATGCAATGGGTCCAGTGTCCTGGATGGTAGCAAGGACAATGTATTTTGGGAGGACTGTGACAGAGCTATTGACAGTGATTAAAACAGAGATGGGCAAAGTCATTCTTTTTACAGAACCATTCCTTTGGAGATAGTATTTCCTATTGAATTAGTTCAATGAATTAGTTTAAATGAACTGCACAGTTAATTTTCATTGTTAAGTTACCAGTAAATAAGAGCACCCTTAAAGTGACAATTGGAAGCAAACTTTTGTTGCTGAATAAACTTTAGCAACAGACAGTTGTTTCCAGGTACTTTTTTCCCCGTGTATGCGCCATGTTTTTGTTAGGCTAGGCTGACCGCTTTCATTTTATCCCAAGTCTTTATTTGGGAACCTGCAAAGTGGGAGCCACTACAGATTAAATTATTCTCATTGTCACCAAGAGCATTATCTGCTTTTTTTTTTTTTTTTTTTTTTTTTTTTTTTTTTAATATCCAACACTGAGGACACAAACGACACTGAGGGAGCGCGTACAGCGGGCTGCCAGGTAAGATACTTGGGAGGACCAAGAGTTTTCTATCAAGCATGAGCCCCAGGAATTTCATAGTTTCAATTAACAGAAGGCAACAGGTCCAAGATGTAATGATGCTGGTGGAAACCATCTGCACTGTCAGAAATTCATACCGACGATTTTGTCAGTGGAAAAACGAAAGCCATTGTTGATGCTCCAGGAGTTAAGATGATCGAGACATCACTGAAGATGCCGCTCAGTAATACAGGTCCTTGAAGAAATGCAACCAATGACAAAATCATCAACAAAAAGGGAGCTGGAGATGCCCGGCAAGAGACAGCCCATTATAGGGTTAATGGTGATGGCAAAGAGAACAACACTCAGAATGGAACCCAAAGGCACACTGATTTCCTTGATAAAGCGTCCAGCAAGGCAGAACACACAAGTACCTAAGAAACACTAGGTTTTAAAAATTCCTGAAGGAAACTGGGCAGGCGGCAACAAAAGCCCCACATGTGATGAGTACAGAGGATACCAGTTCAACAACAAGTATTGTAGGCCTTCTCCAAATCGAAGAAACATTGACAGTCTGGGATTTCTGCAGAAAACCACTCCTGACATGCATGGACAAACGAATGAGATGGTCAACGGCAGAACGCCGCACTTTAAATCCACACTGTGTAGTCGTTAGTAAATTGCGAGAATCTAGCCACCACACCAGATGGGCATGAACCATACGTTCCATCACCATGCAAATGCAGCTGGTGAGAGATGAAGCAGTAGCTAGAAGGAAGGTTTGTGTCCTTACTGGGCTTAGGTATGGGTACGACAGTGGCTTCACGCCAAAGTCTGGGAAATGTGCCCTCTGCCCCGATGGGGCTGTACGTATTCAGCAGAAAGAGCTTGCCTGCAAGGCAAAGGTGCTGAAACGTCAGAATGTGGACAGCATCTGGCCCTGGGGTGCAGGATCAGGATCAACAGAGCATGACCTAGCGTCTTCATAGTAAAGGCAGCATTGCAGACACACAATTCTGATAAAAAAAAACTGTATCGCCCAAGCCTCCACCACTCGCATCCCATGTAGGAAGATGAGATGATATTGCGAAGAGCTTGAAATGTCCACAAAATGGTGGTCCAGGGTGTTGGACATAGCAACAGGGTCCACAATAAAATCGTCTACTGGTTTCAAGCCGAAAATTGTCAAATGTATCTTGGTCCCAGAGAGCCGTTGAGAGTTGACCCACACGACATAGGAAGGGGTGAAACTCGTAAAACAACTTGTGAATGAAATCCAGCTAGCTTTTTTGCTTTCCCAAAGAACACGAGAACACTTCGGATGCATCTGTTTATAATTAATACAGTTTGCCATCATAGGATGACAGTTCAAAACACTGCGAGCACATGTCTGTGTGCGAAGTGCGTTACAGCATGTCTCAGTCCACGAAAGGACCCTGACATATTGAGTAAACAGGAAGTGCAAGGAATGGAACATTCTGCAGCAGTAAGGGTAATGTTTGCGAGATATTCCACCTGTTCATCATAACTATGGAAATCATGTTCTTCGAAAGGAGGGGGCATTCCACCAAAATGTGGGCTACTGACTGGAAGACTCCACAACCACAAAGTGGGGATGGTTCATTACACAAAAGAAAGCCATGGGTCGGCCTGGTATGGCCAATGTGGAGACGAAACAGTGTGGTCCAGTCCTTTCGGGAGAGGTGAAAGGAAGAACGCCATGGGCCTGGTGTCACCTTATGTGTGACAGAACTGGGAGGGGAGGGGGTGGGGAGGATGGTAAATGACTGCTCTCCCAGCCAAACTATCAGCAAGCTAATTACCTGGGATACCCACATGGCCAGGGACCGAAAGAAAGTCAATGAAACAAGCAGCAAGGTGAAGATCAGGGAGATGGTCGTGGATGTCAGAGACCAAGGAATGGCACGAAAAACACCGATCAATGGCCAGAAGGCCACTCATCGAGTACGTACATAACAAAACACAGTTGTGTTGAGACTGTTAGATAAAGGTAAGGGCCTGGGAAATTGCCATCAGTTACGCAGTAAACACTCCACATGTAGGTGGCAGTAGATGATTTTTAATGCCAACAGAGGATGTGAAGGCATATACCACACGATCAGCAGATTTAGAGCCATCAGTGTAACAAAACAACAGCATCCTGAAACTCCCATAAAATTTGGCGGAAAAAGGAACGGAACACCATCGGGGGGGATGGAATCTTTCAGACCTCAGCGGAGATCCATTCAAATTCGGGACTGAGGAACTAACCAGGGGAGAGGGAGGAGGGGGGAGACAGGACAAAGGAAGCTGAAAATCACAGCGAAGAGAAACAAGGCGGAGCCCAACCGGTAAACCCGCCCAAGGGTGGGAATCAGGTTGGCGACGTCCATGGTCTGGGAACAGGATAGAATAGGAAGGATGAGTGGGAAACGAACGGACAGCGATTGTATAAGACACCAAAAGCTGGGACCACCGAACAAAAAGTGTGGGGAGATGGGGGGGGGGGGGGGGGGAGGAGGAGGCAGCCCAGCTTCAACCAGGAGACTATCAACAGGGCTAGCAGGGAAGGCACTGGTGGCCAAACAGATACTACGATGATGGACTGGATCAAGCACATGCAGTGTGGAAAAAGCAGCCTAACCATAAACTTGTCGACCAAAAGGCGGAGATGGATGGAGCAGTACACACCCCAAGAGGTAGACAAGGAAGCGAAAGAACATTGAGTTTATGGAATTATCTTACTTTCAGAAGTCTGATATGAGGCAGCCAAGTGAGCTTGTTGTCGAAAAGACCCAGGAAATGAAACTGTGGGACCACAGGCAATCTTTGTGCATTGAGAGAGCGCTCAGAATCGGGGTGGATCGTAGTACGGCAACAGTAGTGGACCACCAGCGATTTTAAAGGAGAGAAATGAAACCTGTGGGAGAGGGTCCATGCAGAAGCATGCCGTATAGCACCCTGGAGCTGCTACTCTGCAGAGGCCATCCAATAGGGAGTAACCCAAATGCAGACATTATCAACATACAGAGCAGGGCGACCAAAGGACAGACAGAGGCCACAAGTCCATCGATAGCAATGAGGAAAAGTAGTACACTCAATACAGAACCCTGTGGGATGTCAGTCTCCTGCGTCTTATGAGAACTAAAAACAGTACCAATCTGAACCCTGAACGACCAATGAAACAGGAACTGGCAGATAAAAAAAATCTGGAGTGGGCCCCGAAAACCCCACTGATGAAGTGTAAGTAAGATGTGATGGCACCAAGCCGTGTCATAGGCCTTGCGAAGGTCGAAAAATACTGTAACCAAATGGCGGCACTGGGGAAAAGCCTGCCGAACTGCGGATTCCAAGCGAAGTAAATGATCGATCAGAGACCGTCCCTCTCGGAAGCATTACCAACATTTGTCAGACTAATTGACCGATAGCTTTCAACAAATAGGGAGTTCGTACCAGGCTTAAGGATAGGAACCACGATGCTATAGCTCCACTGAGAATAGAAGTCACACTGGAGCCAAATACGGTTAAACACTCGGAAATAATGTTGCTGTTGGGGAGCACTGAGATGTTGAAGCAGTTGGTTATGAATTGAGTCTGGGCCAAGGGCCGTATCATGAGAAGAAGAAAGTGCGGAAAGAAATTCCCATTCAGTAAAAGGTTCGTTTTAATATTCTGACTAGCAAGGGGTAAAACATAAGGCAGAAGCATCGGCGTGCTGTTTCTGGTGAGGGAAAGCAGCCGGATAGGAGGCTTACGCTGATGCCGTTGCAAAATGGGTCACAAGATGTTCCGCCAGAATCAATGGGTCCGTACAAAGGCCATCTGGGAGGTGAAGGCCTGGGAGGGTTGACTGCCGACGGCAACCTTGGAGAGAGCGAAGTGTAGCCCATCCCCATGACATAGGGACAGTAGAACCGAGGGAAGGAAAAGCGTTCCTAACATATCTGTTTGCTCTGTTTGATTAAATAACGAGCTTTAGCGCAAAGGCAATTAAAGGTAATAAAGTTGGCAATGGAAGAGTGCCTCTTAAGGTGTTCCAAAGCTCAACAGCGATCACAGATGGCAATGGCAATGGCCGTACTCTACCACGGGACTTGCTGGTGGTGAAATGGTCCAGATGTGCGCGGTTCAGCAAGGCTAGCAGCACAAACAATCGCATCAGACATCTCGTAGGACGTCATCAATACAACCTGACAAAGAGGGAGAAAACACGACCTGTGCAGTGTATAGCGGCCAATCGGCACGTTGGAAAGACCAACAAGGTAACCTGTCCATCGGGGAGCAATAAGGGAGCGAGGGAATCAACGGGAAATGATCACTATCACAAAGGTCGTCATGTGGTGACCAGTGTAATGAAGGAGGAAGGGAGAAGAAAGACAAAAAGATCAATGGCAGGAAAGGTGCCATGACTGGCACTGAAATGAGTAGGGGAACCATCATTAAGAAGGCACAAGTCTGCAATAAACTGGTTTATGAGAAGACCTCGTCTAGATGGAAATGCACTGCCTCACAAGGGATGATAAGCATTAAAATCACCAAGAAGGAGGAAGGGAGGAGGAAGTTGCTGAAGAAGGGCAGTTAAGGCAGCAGGTGTAAGAGTCCTGTCAGGAGGGAGATAGAGACTGCAAACTGTGACCTCAAGAGTCCAGGTGGATCCTAACAGCAAGCGCTTCCAACGTAGTTTGAAGAGGAATCCAAGTGCTACCAACATCTGTACGGACCAACATACAAACGACACCAGAGGCCCACAGGGGACCGACCCAATTTCGACAGAAAACACAGAACCCACAGAGGGTGGGTAAGCGATCATCAGTAAAATGAGATTCCTGTAGAACCACACAAGCTGCAGAGTAAGGCGAAATAAGGGAATTTAACTCCAGAAGGTGATGGTAATATCCATTACAATTCCATTGGATAGCCACAGAATGATGATTCAAATGGGGGTTGAACAGGCTAAAGCCAGTCATGCCGCCGGGTCCATGAAAAACATGGTCATAATCTGACTCTGAAGCTGGGGATGGGACCTCTGGTGACACCAGATGATCCTAGTCCCGGGATTTATGTTTCTTCTTCTTTTCTGTTTGAGATCAAGGAGGGCTGCCCTGCAAAACGGAGCCAGCTCCAGCAAGATCGGGAACAGAAAAAGATCGGGCGACCTGGGGCCGACAGACCATAGGTCTCTCAGTCGCTGTGTGGCAGCAGACCTTTGGCCTGGAAGGTGCCATGAAGGGGAAACCCGGGAGGGACGCCCTTGACCGGCATATGCCGAAGAAGTGGGACATTTCTCTAGCTGAGGACGGGGAGCAGCGCCCAGAGTAGAAGGTGTGGGAGCCGCGGGGGATGGGCAGAGGAGAGGGGTCCGGGAATGGGGTAAGGAAGGGGTGAAAATGTAACTAAAGCATAACTAGACATCATGGACACAGGGTGAAGATATGCATACTTCTTATGAGCCTCTGTAGGTTAAACGATTGAGGGACTTGTACTCCTGTATCTTCTTTTCCTTCTTATATACTGGGCAATCTGGTGAACGTGAAGAATGATTGCCATGACAATTAACACACATAGGAGAGGGAACACAGGAATTCCCCTCATGGAGTGGACATCCACAGTCACCAAAGAGAGGAGCCTGCCAACAGCAGGATGTACAAATGCAAGCACTTATAATACCTCATAGGAGGTGGGATGTACGGCTTCACATAACAATAAACCATAATCTTTACTGTCTCAGGGAGGGTATACCCTTCAAAGGCCAGGATAAAAGCACCAGTATCAATGTGATTGTCCTTTGGACCCTTCTGAACGGGTCGGAAAAAGTGAACAGCCCGCCATCCGAGACTGTCCTGAAGTTCCTTATCAGTTTGAAGGATGATGTCCCTGTGAAATCACACCTTGAACCATATTTAGAGACTGGTGGAGAGTAACAGACACAGGAATCGTGCCAAGATCGTTGCAGGCACGAAGGGCTGCAGACTGGGCAACTGAAGCAATTTTGATCAACAACGAACCCGACCACATCTTGCTCACGTAGTCCACTTCGCCAAACTTGTCTTCAATGTGTTCCACAAAGAATAAAAGTTTGGTATTGGCGAAAGTATCCCCATCAGTCCTGGTGCAAACCAGATAGCGGGGGAAAGGTTTTGCCCCTAGCCGATGGGCCTGACCCTCCTCCCAGGGGGTAGCCATAGAATGGAAGGCTGAAGGGGCAGGAGAAGCAGCACTAAAAGAATCAGTTCCACACAGAGAGACGGCCGCAGATGAACGGCCAGAGTTCTAGACACGTATGCGTTTCAATTGTATAGCATTCGCCCTGATACCACCCACTCCGATCAGGGGTTCTCCTCTCAGGCACCACCCAGCCACAGCAAGGGCCGTCTAGCACGGCGGCCATTGCTGGGAGTTACGATGCTCCAGGATGACAACTACTCCTAGGCTTACATGAGGTGGTCACAGCTCAGGTATCTGAAGTGTGATCCCTGTGTGTTCAGGTGGCTCAACCAAAAGGGTACATAGCAACCCCACCACACGGGCTGGCTACCATCAGACAACGACGTGAAAGAAAAGGCGGAAGGAATTAGGAGGGCACACGTCTGAGACACTAGGTAAGGTGCTCTTCCCCAAATGGCTCCCACTACGGAATAGAAATTTACTAATTGAAGTCAAACCATGGAATGCCAAAAGGATGAGGTGATTACGCAACAAAACTAAATTGCAAAACCAACATAACCAGGATGATAGCAGGGCCAACATAAGCAAGGACACCAAGAGAGGGAGAGGATAGGGCGAAGGAGAATTAGCAAGGAGAGAAAGGGCAAGGAAATGCAGCCCTGAAAAGGGAAGGAAGGCTGAAATAGCTCGGGGCCCGTGCTCACCACACACGTACTCACGTAAGAACCGTGAGCCCCTGGTGGTGGGGGGGCTTGCTTGTGCTGTCGGTCTGTGGAGTCCAATGCAGGAACACAATTGGTGGTGCGCACCAGCAACATAAACGGCGGGCGGGCTAAGGTATCACATTGCAATACTGTTGCAAAGTATCTTCAAGGTGGCGAAGGAGAAGATCGTTAGCCTTTGGTGGACTATTTCGAGCCTTTCCAATTAGCAAAGGAAGCCTCAGCTGTTGTGTGGCTGGAGGGACATCTGAAGTCTTCGCGAGAGTACTATTCCTGTCCTTTTCAATATACTGGTTGTGTAGCTGGTGGCTTCGCCCCTTGAGGCGAGAGTTTGATGGCTTGTTGGACAGCTGGACGTGAGGGATGACGCTACCTTGACAGTGGGCAATTTCGCAACCTCAGAGCTGTATTTGAGGCCACATGTCTATGGGGCCACGTCCTTCATGGAGCAAGGGGGTAATAAGAACAGAACTATAGGTGCCAGAGGGGAGAACTCAGGGTTTGCGACTAGCCAGTAACTTGCAAGCAACTTGGTAAGAAACTTTTTCCTTTACCTGGATCCCTTGGACAGCCCGCTCATCAAGACACACAGGACAATCCCAAGCGGCAGTGGCATGACCTCCATTGATGTTGATAGAGCACGGAGGAGGAGGCCAACAATCATCATCCTGCCCATCCCTACCATAGGCTACACATTCGGTTGGGTGTCTGCAAGACGTTCTAGTGAAACACTGACACTGGTAGTAGTGCATCAAGCTCAGGATGTACAGTTGAACTGTGATAATTTCATAGCCTGCTTTGATCTTGGATGGAAGCACCCTTCAATCAAAGGTGAGAAAAACAGTGCATGTGGACACTAAGATGGGATCTACCTTCATCACCCATTGCATGGCAATGACACCCTGATCAGAGAGATAAGATTGGATTTCAGCCTTGTTCAGACCATCAAGCAACCTAGTGGTAATAACACTTTGGGAAGAATTCAGAGTTCTATGGACCTCGACATGAACAGAGTAGCTGTGGAGAAGTGAGGCAACAAGCAGTTGTTGAGCTTCAAAATCAGAAGTAGGCTCAAAAAGTAAAGTGCCATTCCGTGAACAAGAGCAGGATTTCACAGGCCCAGTAATTCCATTCACACCTTTCTGAATAATAAGTGGATTTATCATGGCAAAGGACTGACCGTCTTCAGTACGATACCAAGAGGAACTGTGGTGCAGTTGGAAGGGTCTTTGTATTGTTTGCCTCATTCCATTTACGCTTCGTAGACATTGATTGGGAAAGTGAAGGTGATAGGCTCACTGCGAGAAAATCCTCATGATAGCAAATGTCTCCGATGGTGCACTCCTTGCAACTAGGGGCCTCCTCTTCAGAAGGGGCCCACTCACCTTATTCCCAATAACACCCCAGACGTGTTCCCCAAGGGATGAGGGAAAGAATAACAAGAGCATAGACGGGCAGAACAGAAGGGAAAAGATACTGCAAAGGTTGAGTCCCAGTGATAGCCAAGCACAAACCCACCAAGAAGTGGCATAGTGGCGAGCCGCCGCCGCCGCCGCCGCCGCCGCCGCTCCCCCCCCCCCCCCCCCCCAAGGGGTAGGGGGGGGGGGGGGGGACTATGTAGAAATGGTAATAACAAACACGCGAGTCTTTTGTGTACTCTTAACTGAAACACTCTTGGCATTTTCTACTACAAATTGCGTATCCGTCACCAAAAATGTATACTGCGAAACTCTTGCACACAGCAGTATTTGAGCGCTAAGGCTAGCAATTGTTGAAAAAAAAAAAATAATAATAATAATGGAAGGTCTTTGTGTTCTACCGATTTATGATTAGCAAGCTAATCGCTCAAGTGTTCACAGAACACTCCAGCTACATTAACTGTGACATGCATCAGCGAATCCAATGTTAGCGGCCAGCCAACATTCTTTCTCGAGCTCCACACGTTCTCTGTTTTGTCGATACTTGCAGAATCTTGTCAAATGGACCTGCTGCACGCTTGAAACACTGTCACTGCACTCAAAAAACCAAGTTATTTTATTTGAACTGATTATTGCTTTGTCTTGTTGCCCAACAATGTCTTTTCTACTATCGTTAACACTCTTTATTGCTGCTGTGCGCGCACGCGGTGCGCTAATCAATATACTGTATTTCCATTGGGGGATGCCTACTACGTTTAATCTGTGATATATATCTCTAAGGTCGATTAATCGTTATGTTTTGGGTTTTCTAGCCGAGTAGATTTATCAGGTGTTAGATTAATGAGGTGTTGGCATAATATCCACATTGTCAGCAAATTTTCAATCTCTCAATACACATTGCGTACAGGAATATGGACCTCGTGTCCAACGAAATAGATAAAATGGTTTTACAGTGCATTCTACGTTCCTCGCGAAGCCGTTAATGGTCTTAAAATATGAGGAATGACGTAACTCCCAGTATAGGCTCGTGAAGCAAAACTAGAGTGACGTGAAGCGTGTTCGGAGAATTCAATGAAGTACAATTATTTTCATAAATAAATGTAATAGACGCCATACGTGGAACTCTCGCAAAGAGGACACCACTATCAAGGTCACCGGATTATCTCCAACGTGGCACAGCATTGCATTGCAAAGCATATCAGAGGCAACAAAATTGTATGGACTTATTAACGTCCATGGTTATTCTAAATGATGGACCCATTCTCGAAAATTCGTATGTATTCAAGTACAAATGCAAAATGAACAAGTTTTAACACCAATGAAAGGTGGGATTTTCAAATTTTTTGGCAGGTGGGCGGTGATTGTTTCAGAAGCGGCAGGTAGACTTCGCTCAGCAATAGGGTGGTCATCACGTTTCACTGTCGGTTATGAGATTGCGACAGAAGCACAAGATTTTCTGCGTTCGGTTCGTGAAAAGGTAAGTCGCAAACTGCAGTGCAGCGGCCATTTGGTGCCAAATTCGATATTCAACCGCCAATTTGCCAAAATCATTAGTCATTGGTTTAAGCAATTTAAACAGACGGAGTGTGTGCAAAGGGGAAAAAAAAAAGCACAGGCTGATGGCGCGTGTCAGAGGATGATGTCCGACGGATTCAACAAAGTTTTGCGCCCAGTCCCAGTATCTACCAATATAGCCAGCCAAGAACTTTGAATACCATAACCAACTGTGTGGAAAGTTCTGAGACGGGGTTTGCTGTACATGCTCAACCGATTTGTTAAATAATTATTAAAAGTAATTACAAATTATTAAATTGATATCAAACATAATGAAAAACTTTGAAACTTCCTCTTTCATTTTGGATTTGTACTTTAATATAAACGAAGTTTTCAAAATAGGTCCAAAATTTAGAATAACCATGTCAGGGTGTATACGCAGGCAAGGGAAAAAGTTCCCGAAATTCCCGGTTAAAAATACACTTTCTCCCGGATGAGAACACACTTTTTCCATGTTATTACGTGACCGTGTATTTTCCCTCGGAACTGGGAAACTTATCAATCCTTTGAAGGTTTATGTTTTTATACACGAGCGTAGAATTTCCCGGCACTTTAGAAAACGAAACTCGGGGAAGGAAACTCCCTTTGGGAAGACTTTATGTGCAGAAACATTTGCGCTGCATATTTTCGTATTACGAAAGTATAAATCCGAATTCCACCAAACACAGCATGTTACTTTCCGAACCATTGTAATCGAGATGGCGATGCGCTTTTGCAAGCCATTCATAGCTCATGCCACGTGATAACGCCAGCCGATGACAGTGGATAATCATACCACAGGACACGCGATGTAGTCAGCTAATCGCAACATTACTGTTAAGTAGGGCGGATACACAAACATACAAAGTTGATATTTTAAATTAATTACTTAGTATTGCTACAAGAAAAGCTTTCATGCATAATATTGGTCTCTAAGGTTAATAAGCTGCAAGAGAAGCTAATCTTTCACATATAATGTTGATATTTTTTGCGCGTGTTACACTATAAGATACATCACACAAATGTGACAGTAATATTTTTAAGCGCGTCCAGTGACACAAATAAATTAGCTACCGCAGAGGAGAGACAGCAACCCGTAGGACTACATCAATTTGCTCATAATGACGACATGAAGGTCTGATTATCTGTGGTCGATATACTTCTAAATGGCGAGTCCTCCAACGCTCTGTGATTTAAGAAATTCATCATACATTCTCGCACGTAGTTCAACTTGAGTAGAAGGAAATTTATTTTGAAAGTAATGCTTTTCAAACCACCATTCGCAATATTTTCCCGCGACCTGTTGGAAATAAGTTCGTTTCAGTAGTCGTCAGAGAGCGCCAGGAAACAGGCGTCACCGCGCTTTGGCAGCTGCTACGACGCACTAAGTCCGTTATGTGTAAAACATAAAAAGATCTTACATTGTGTCATAAAAGAGACACCCGAGAATACTCCAAGAGCATCGGAATTTCGTGAACCATACTAAAATGGCACATTTAAAGCGCACATTCGTAAGTACAGATTCACAATGAAGCAGACCTCGACCTGATATTAAGATTTTCAGTGTGGGTATCGGGATGTAAATTTTGAGTACCAGTACTGTCCCAGCTCATTTTTTATTCTTTATTATGGCATACGCGCCAGAAGATGAAAACGTGCACTTTAAATGCAGCGAGCAGTTGAAATTAGCCAATCGTGTGGAACCAAACACTGTTTCAAACACACACTGTTTCAAACACACTGACTGCCTCAGCGTAAAAGATTAATAAGAACCAAATTTCTTTAGCAAACTGACAAAAATAACTTCATTGTTCTACAAGGCGATTAATGCATGGCTGTCAGAGAAGTGGAAATAAAATCAAATGAAAATAATAATGTATATTAGACTTCCGTAATAATGTGAATGTATTTTAATTCGCTTTGTAGCTCGCGGCCACAGAAATCCATTTTGTTTTCATTTGGCGTGACAGCAGTAAACGAAGAGGGAACAGCAAAATCACTAAATGTAAACACGGGTCACGTGGAGACTACATACTTCTCCAATATAACTCAAGACTGCTCCTGCGCATCAGCCTCGCATCTACGGTATTTCCAAACCAGAGCAATACTAAGATAGTGGCGTCCCCCGCCCTCCCCCGTTTGAGATACGTCAAAAATTTAAAAATCGTATTTTCAAAAATATGTTCATTTTGTGGCGCACGTCTTCCTGAAGAGCCTAACACAAACATACATCTTTGGGTAAATGTAAGACATGTTATTTAGTCTTAAGTGTGCCAGATAGTGCCAACCCTCTTCACATGCATTCTTCTATCGCACGTCACTGTATTTCGCTCCCTGTAACTGAAACGCCATCAAACTATATTCAGGACAGTGGAAATTAATGTGTCCCGTGATGTCTCTCCTGCCTGCTCCAAGTCGGCCAGTTTGACATCCTGCTCCTCTTAAAAATATACTTGCAATTAATACTGGATGGGGTTATTTGTATGCGGGAGAACAAGAACTCTTCAGAACATAAGAACTCTTCATTGCTTATTAGGCAATAACTTGCTGCTCTGAGAGACAAACCATTTCAATTCTTAGGTCCTAGCGTTTCTTTCTCTCTAATCTTGCTACAGCTTTACACAGCGTACTTTCCTTTCTGCGAAAAAATCTATTACCTCATCAAAGTTTGTCAAACGTTTTGCTAAATGAAAAATCAAAATATCGTTGTCTAATACTGCGTAGGCCTAAGCTGTTAATACAAATTGTACCCAAGACTGGTGTGGTTTCTCGATCTTATTATGTCTGCTAGATAAAATAGACCTTTCTCACACTGCAGAAATTGTAAACACACACACACACACACACACACACACACACACACACACACACACACACACACACAAATAAAAAAATAAACGAGACTATTGGCACAAACGGTCATTTTTATAACACGACTGAACATAATTCACGAAGACCAACATAAAATGTCTATTGCGCCAACAACAAGCAAAAAGCTTTGTTAGAAAATAGTTTCACATTTCATTCATACGCTCCAGTTCCTCGAGCATGAGATCGAAAAGTAGTAGTACGAGATTTTTATATAAATTTGGAATCGCCATATTCTTCCCTAATTTGTGTGATGTCCCCGTTCTTCTCCTTCCTCGTTCTATCAATCAATCTTGTCTTAACTAATTCTGGAACTATTCCTGCCTTTGTCACTTATTCGACGGTTAACTTCACTAATCCCGAAAGAATCGCCGGTTTAGATTCAATGTTTATTCTCCGGTTAGGTGTTATGTTAGTACAAACCATTTTCCGCGCTACTTCCAGAATAGACCTTAAGCGGCTGCTAGTCAGGGTCTGTACAACTAGTGTAGCGATCTGTTCAAAAATGACAATTTCATTTTCCTGAATACACCGGAAGATAATACGTTATCTTTCTTACCTGTTATTCCTGTTAGTCGTTTATTTCTACTCTGGTATCCTGAATCCAGGGATTTCCCTAGTAATTATAATACCGCTGATCATTCGCAAACCCAAACAACATAATCAGATAGCGACTGGCGTTCACTTGTTCGGCTTTACTCCGCTCAGCTTGTATAGCCCGGTCCCCTTTTGCCTGCAGAAGTTTATTTCTAGGTGCGATGATTTTTTCTATTCTATTTTTTTTCATGGGACCAAACCGGTGATGTCATCGGTCCTTAGCATAAGTTAGATTAGTGTGTAAGCGTAAGGACAACACATACACCCATGCCCGAGGGAGGATTCGAACCTCCGACATACACCCACGCCCGAGGGAGGTTTCGAACCACCGACGGACCGGGGTTTGGGGGGGGGGGGGGTGGAGAGACCGTGGCAAGTTGCCTTAAACCGTACGGCTACCCCACGCCCCTTATAATTCTTTCAGAAATCAACTTACAGAATGAATGTGTTCAAAAACCAACAGGGATGCGCATCAAAATCCTATGAGTAATCGATAGATGGATGCTAGGCGCTTTGCGAAACAAGATTTCTTTTCTCAAGAATATGAATTTGCCGCCCCCTCCCCCTCCCTCATAGATCCGGGCCCGCTGCGCATGCATGATTCTGGCAGCTTGAGTGCGGCAGTAAAATTTTTCCCTGTTGCATTTAGCTGCTTGCTGCGACTGCTTACACGGTCAACAGCCATATTTCTATAGCCAGAAACGGGAAAAGGTACTACTCATAGCCACTCAACTGAGCATGAGCCGGCTCGTAACTGCTAAAACGAATCTAATGTAAACAGTTGTGACGTCATGCTCATCGGAGGCAATTTGTTATGATGCATTGCATAGTCTTCCTAAAGCCTTTGACACTTTTTCTGTTGGAAAACGCTTGTATGAGCACTGTTTTGTTGTTGTATACGAAACCTTTCCTTTGCAATTTAGCCGGCCGCTGTGGCAGAGCGGTTCTACGCACTTCAGTCCGGAACTGCGCTGCTGCTACGGTCGCAAGTTCGAATCCTGCCTCGGGCTTGGATGTATGTGATGTCCTTAGCTTTAAGTAGTTCTAAGTTTAGGGGACTGATTACCTCATTAGTCCCATAGTGCTCAGAGCCATTTGAACCATTTTCCTTTGCAATTTATGTTTTATTTTCTTTTTTTTCTCGTTCACGTTTTATTGTTGCAGTATTATTCTGCAGGAGCAAGTTACATTAATATCCTTTGTTAGAGTATCGATTCTTACCAGCCAGAATTACAAAAATTTAACTGAAAACTGAAACAACGAAAAGTTAGCGGAATTCTAATGAATTCCCGGTTTTCTCACGGATGAAAAAATTCCCGGGTTTATACCGGATTTCCCGGTTGTCCCGGGTCATATACACCCTGCCTGTACAAGGGGAAGGCATTTATCCACCCTGGCGCTCATGTATGTGGAGAAGCCCACACGAATCCTAACACTGTGCTTGGCTGAAACTGTGGGCGGCCTCGGCGCACTGTTCCGCGTTACGGATATTCGGCCAATTTCTGCTTCACGAACCTATACTGGGACAACTAGTTCGCGGCGTGACAATGGAACGGGAAGGCCACTCGCTGACAACTCCACCTACGAATACGGTTCCAAGTGAAAAGGCTCTCAGCTCGGTATATAGACGTCTATCGTTGAACACCGAGACACAAACAGGAAAACTTATGCGGGACCCCATCTCGAGTAAATTTGTTGATTCCCATAGGAAACTGGCGTGTAATGCACTTCAATCCATTTAAAAAGGTATCCGTTTCCTTTGTCACGCAAATCAAATGCACTGTTCGGATAGTTGGTTGGCTGAGAGAGGTTAAGGCTTACGACAGTACCGTAATAAATAATCCGTCTAGCCGGGTTGAAGGAAGATCCGTAACAGAAGTATAAACGCGAATAACGTCAAGCAGATCATTAGAACAGCCAACACTAAAATGAGGCGAGAGAAATAAATAGGTCGGTAGATAGAAGTGCACAGTAAAGTGTCTCCCGGGCTTCAACAAGCGGGACAACTACATCCTCCCTTCCCCCAATCCGTAACAGTAAATGCCTTAAAGGTGGAAATAAGCCCCACTCTCTTGAAGTGCAAAAAATATGTTCTACTGTTCTTTCGTCAACAGTGATTATCGTGGATAAGATGTCCTTTAGAGTTTGCTTTCATCTGAGTCTTATAGAAGCTGACACTCTTGAAAAAATTGCATGTAATAACCAATGAGACTCAAGAGTGGAAGAGCGATGACCAGCGCGCCTGGCGGAGATAAGGTCAAAGCCGCCAGCGGCCACCATGTAGCGTGAAACACCGCAACACATTCCACCCGCGTGAAACACCGCAACACATTCCACCACTGCCCAGAAAGCATTGAAACGCTAGCTCTGGGAATCAAGTCTACTTTTTCGGAGAAAACTAAGAACTAGTTCCGCCCTCCACCCAAATCAAAAACGAAAAACACGAATGAAAAGGGTTTGGGTGGAGAGCCAGTAGAGGGGGACATTCAACCAAAATGTGAGCTTTTGTCATAACACTCGCCAACCACAATGTGGGGATAGTGGCTCATTATATTAATGATGAAAGTACGTTTTTCTGATACGAGCGACGGGACAATGAATTACTTCTGGGCGGAACGGAAGCAAGAGCACCCTGTGGCAGTAGTATCCTTGATAGTGCGGAAGTTGTTAGAGTGGGAGCTAGCCGACTACACATTGTTTCCCAATGAGTAGAGGCCTTATCTGTTCCGGCAAAGCAGCGCCCATGATCGTCAAGGCGATTGTGGGAAGAATAATCGCTTCTCTACTTCGTACTACGAGAAAGCCTATCATGAATATCACAGGGTGACAAGAGGAGCAGCCCGTAAGTGCTCACTGAGTAGGATAAATGTCTTTAACGCCTCTGAATAGTAAAGAGTGGCACGTAGGAACTTTTAAAATATGCCTGGATCTCCCACTTAATGCTGTTGCTTTAAATCTATACGCTGTTGCACTCCTGCAATGCTTTGGGACACAGCACGCACGCTATCTCCCTCTCGTCTCAATCAGAGCGGGGAAACACTGAGGAATATTGTCACGGGCAGTGGAAAACATACTTATCAAACGGTGTAGCGAATCATTGGAATCGAACTCGTACTGTAAAGAAGAGGAACAACACCCACAATACGTCGGTGTGGTTGGGCTCCAGGAATTTAGAACAGCCGCGCATAGTGGCAGCGCGGATAGAGAGGCGCCATGTCACTGATTGTGCGGCCCCTCCACCGTAGGTTTGAGTCCTCTTAGTCGTGCGTGCGTGCGAGCGAGCAAGCGTGTGCTTCGCATAAGTTATTTTAAGTAGTGTGTACGTCTAGGGATCGATGACCTCAGCAGTTTGGCCCCATAGGAATTCACACACATTTGAACATGTTTTGACTCCAGCACAAGCATGTTATAGTTAACTGGTGCTGACATAATGGAGGTTAATCTATCAAATTACATAAAAGGCCAAATCGCTACAAGATCACGTAAACCAGCGGTAAGAATTTATTCTTCATTCCTATCAGCGGAAAGAAGGCAGTTAATGGACACTAAAAATTCGTGCGTAGTCAAAAGGACTACATTATGTCATTCATGGGCTGTATCGGAAGTACACTTTGCCCGGAGGGAAATCAGCGTATCAAAGTTACCAAAGTTTTAAGCATATGCATGTATATTTTGAAGTTGGAAACTCCAACAGCATTTGTAATCTGCATGTTGATAACTAGTGGTCAGTGCTTACCAAGAATGACTCGGTAGCAGCACACATTTATGTGAATATGCGACAAAGAATAGTATAATCCTTGAAATCTAATGAATTACATTAATCCGCCTAACTACATATACTTACCTCTTCATCGTTCTAAAATACTGTTTAATATTCGAAAATACTAACGAAACATTTCAACTGAACAACTATTTGTTTAATTTTACTTCAAAAATTAGAAGGAATGAGCAGACCTTCGACATTAAGTGTTACAGCTGAAAAAGTGAAAGGAAGTGCTAACGAAATAACTATCATTGTCATCGTCATAGTAGTCGGTCTTTCTAAAAACGCGGCACTTCAGTATTATGCAGTAAATGATAAATAATATTCTTACAAAAAATCACTCTCACGTGAGACCACAGTAAATGAGAATTCGCTGTCGATATTTAAAACAAATGTATTGTCAGAATGTCGCGACATTCTTGCGCTCATTCTTGCACTTCTCTCGCTAGCCTTGTTGTTGTTGTTTTCAGTTCTGAGACTGGTTTGATGCAGCTCTCCATTCTACTCTATCCTGTGCAAGCTGCTTCATCTGCCAGTACCTACTGCAACGTACATCCTTCTGAATCTGGTTAGTGTAGTTATCTCTTGGTCTCCCTCTACGATTTTTACCCTCCACGCTGCCCTCCAATACGAAATTGGTGATCCCTTGATGCCTCAGAACAAGTCCTATCAACCGATCCCTTCTTCCGGTCAAGTTGTGCCACAAACTTCTCCCCAATCCGATCCAATACTTCCTCATTAGTTATGTGATCTATCCATCTAATCTTCAGCATTCTTCTGTAGCACCAGATTTCGAAAGCTTCTATTCTCTTTTTGTCCAAACTATTTATCGTCCATGATTCACTTCCATACATGGCTACACTCCATATAAATACTTTCAGAACCGAGTTCCTGACAAATCTATACTCGATGTTAAATTTCTCTTATTCAGAAACGCTTTCCTTGCCATTGCCGGTCTACATTTTACATCCTCTCTACTTCGACCATCAGTTATTTTGCTCCCCAAATAGCAAAACTCCTTTACTACTTTAAGTGTCTCATTTCCTAATCTAATTCCCTCAGCATCACCCTATTTAATTCGACTACATTCCATTATCCTCGTTTTACTTTTATTGATGTTCATCTTATACCCTCCTTTCAAGACACTGTCCATTCCGTTCAACTGCTCTTCCAAGTCCTTTGCTGTCTCTGACAGAATTACAATGTCATCGGCGAACCTCAAAGTTTTTATTTCTTCTCCATGGATTTTAATTCCTGATCCGAATTTTTCTTTTGTTTCCTTCACTGCTTGCTCGCTAGCCTTATCTAGAAATATTAAAAAAACATGTCTATAGTAACTACTATTTCCCCAACATGGTCCTTGGTATTTCCTATGTCATATTATTCTGATGCACTCACAAAACAGTCCACTTTCGAGCTATGCTGTGTACAGCCTACAAGTCTGCTGATAATCTCTCATTATCGCTACCCATATCTTTCTTCTCTTTTGAGTAAGCCCGCAAAGTGACATTACATGCTAACCACTAGCTTAGACAGGTAAGATAGAGGCTGCAGTCATTCGTATACACTGACCAAGAAAAAAGACTAGAAACATAAACCATTTCCGCCGGGTGTCTGTGTAAACCAAAGCCAGGCGACTCTGCCACCGAAGTTTCGCCGAAAAATTCGAAGAAAAATCTATGGAACAGTCAACTTTTGTTCATGGGTGGTGTAAATGGTGGGAACACAACGAAGAAAGCAGCCGTTAATGAAAGAGGAAGAGTACATGTAAAGCCCTAGATCATGCGTCGAATAGCATATGCGAGATAACGGGGTGTAAAGTGTGTAATCATAGACTACAAACCAGTTAATTAAACTGAATTCGTTGAGGATTTTACACATCTACAAAGATAATAGCAGATAGCAGATCAATGCTGCCCAAGGCACGTTTGCTGTGGTACGCCCAAATGATGCTAACGCAAGTGAAACAACTGCCGCGGTAATACGATATCACTTTGCATAAAAAGACAATACATGCAAAGAGCAGATAAACAGTGGCCTATGTAATGATCAGCTCATTTTATTTATGTAGTGGTGTCATTAACTGCCGTATCGCTTCAAGGTCGAGTATCCAAACTTTTATCCAGCCGCCGTACTATCATTGCAGCGCGATCCAAGTTCAGCACAAAGCAACAGAGCAAAGCAGAATTTCACCCATAGGTACACCACGTTAAGCTGCACACTGGCAGCCCGCCACCGCACAAGTGGTGGTGGTGGTTGTTGTTGTTAGTGTTTAACGTCCCGTCGAGAACGAGGTCACTAGACACGGGGCACAAGCTCGGGTTAGGGAAGGGTTGGGAAGGAAATCGGCAGTGCCCTTTTAAAGGAACCATCCCGGCATTTGCCTGAGACGATTTAGGGAAATCACGGAAAACCTAAATCAGGATGGCCGGAGACGAGATGGAACCGTCGTCCTCCCGAACTCACTTCGTAGGATGTAAACCTGGTCATGGTATACCAAAAGCCGTGTGGCGTTCCTGACCAACGGCGAATCTTTTTCGGTCCCTCACACCTTGAGTATTTATTGTGCTACAATACTCTATAAATACAATGTGCGAAAGTGTGCGGCCGAGATCGTCACAATATTATTGTGCCACATTCATGCCCGGGACTTGGCAGGCAGTTGGAACTGTCTCCATACAGAAAATCTCTGCGTTTGGGGGGAAGCGGCAGTAGGCGAAAAAAAGGCTTCGAAGGCATTCTCCCCATGGTCAAAAGAACCAGGTAACTATCATTATTTTAAGAGTGAACAAGGAATTTTTCAACAAATTGGTTAACTTCATTCCACCTTACGTGCACAGTAAAGACTGTTTCACATACTCGTCGGATTTCACTTTCCACGATGCCTGAAGCGATCACGAGGATGGCTCGACTTTTGACGTTTGGCTCACCTGAGAGGACATGACGCCGTTGACCAGGCACCAATGGCAAGCTGGCTTTCCCTACAACGCTGCCAGCAGTTCGGTTGTTAAGCGGCCCTGTTGCCACGCCGTGGATACACAGTACCACGTGGTGTCAAGCATTAGACGCACCTACATTCATCAGCTCGCGATATTTTCTAGCGTTGAATTGTCCTACAGTCGTCAGGTATTGTGAACAAGTGTTTCGTGTTGGCGTTGCATTAATAACAGGGCAGCACATATGAAAACGATATTTGCAATTAATGGGGTCGTCCAAGTACACGTTCACCAGCTATAAATATAATTTTCTGTTGCTAAATATTCCTCCAAATCAGACAATAGTAATGGACAACGTGCAACATCTCTCGGTTGTAATGGATAAAGCTCCAACGATGCAGCGTATTTTCCTATGGGTACAAAGAAATGTTCAACCGGGTAAAATTGAACCCAGCTTGCCTTAGGCGTAGTTAATTGAACTTTTAGTGCTGTACAAGCTCCACACTACCAGGTCGTCGAAATGGCTAGGGCTGAAGAGCATAGTTCCATCCGACTGAGAATATACGAGATTACGCGAAAAGCCATGTGGCAAAAAACAAGAAATTAACACTCAGTGTGGTTGAAATGCTGACAAAAGAAGTCATTGCAAATATTCTATCACTGGACTGGTCTCCAGTCGTCAGCCACACCAAGAATGTAGTTGAGAAGAAATGGATTCGTAAAGGACTGTGTCGCGTTTTGAGTAGTACGATACATCTCTTGTTGCCGCCTTAACATTGCTTCTTTTGCCTAAACACAGCAGAGTTCACAAGTAATTTCTCACTAACATTCAAATGCAGGTGAAATTGTGGCAGAATAGTAAAACAGCGTTTTATTAACTAGCGACTGAAAGCGGGACATATCAATTTAGTTATGAGAAAATCCATTTTCAGTATAAACAAACGTGCATCTTCACTTATATTCCTGCAAAACCTACAGTAATTCTCGTTTCACAGGCTATTGATGCTCATTCAAAATTACACTACTTCATTAAAAAATCAGTTGCTTAAATATTGCACTGGATTTGGAAGTTTCACATATAGATCATATGGCATAATACTCTTCTCTTTGAGTACTACTATTTGCCAAAATGTTTCTATATTTCAGACAATTTGAGAGATACGAGGAATTTATGAATGTCTCATTTTGGCTTTTTCACTGGCAAGTGCGTTCGTGGCGGAGCCCTTCACATAATTTCATTTTCTCAACGTAGATGGCTATATGGTATGAGTTTTAACGAACAATTTAATATGTTACCTGAATTTCATATGCAGCAACATACGACTTAACACTCATGGAACGCAAATTCATAGCGACCCCTATTTTACACTGTGAACGTCTTGCAGTGGTTTACCTAATACCGAAATATCACCAAAAAATGACCATTAACGAAATAACCGGTAATTCATCATGAAACTAACAAATGAAGCTATAAGATGTGCGAGGCTTAGCGTATATTACCACATAGTTTCTTTAAAATAGATTGAGAAAGAAAGCCAAGAAGGCCTGGCGTTATAGTCTCCTGCTGACGCGTTCAGTACACGCTTGCAACTCGCTCCGCACGGAACTGCCCAAAGTCGCAACTAATTTTAAACGCACTATAACTTCTCGAAAAGTGTCTCTTTTGACGGATAAATACGTGATCCAGCGATACTCCAGTTTTTCCATCCCACCGGAAAAACAGGTTCTGTCAAGCTCGTCAAAATACTCCTTGACTGGAGCTACCACTTCCTCATTTGGTGAATTTCTTCCCAGCAAGCCAAAGTTTCAGGATAGGGAACATGAAGTTACTTGGGGATTAAGTCGGTGAATCGGGTGGATGAGGTACCAATTCCAAGCTCAATTAAGGCATTTTCGCCTTTTGTTATATATGATACGTGGGATGGTGCATAACCTTGGTCCCTCAGCACTTTTTGCATGCCAACATTAGTCTCTTCAGCCAGTGCAAGTTTCAAACGATCCGCAATGAAGCGTAACGAGGTTCAGTTATGGTTCTGCATTTATCCAAATAATGAGTAAAAATTATTCCTTGGGAATCTCAGGAAAAAAGAAAGAAAAAAACCAGTGACAGTTGACGAAATCGTCTTTCCTTTCTTCGCAAGTCTTGCGGACTGCGATTAAATATTACCAAGCATTGTGTTGAAATGCTATGCCTGATGTGTTTTTAGTAGACTACGAGCAATCGCGGCACCCTTCACATATAGCTTCTTCAAAGGCAATTCTTCATGAAGGGTATTATGCACTCGCTCCGTTGTGATGCGTACAGTCAATCTCACGAATTTATATTCGTCGGTCTTGCATTACAGTACCATGAATTTTCTCAATGGTTTCCTTTGTGTTGGCCCCTACTGGACGGCCGAAGCACGCTTCGTCTTCGGTGCTTGTCTTGCAATTTTTAAATTCGTTACTCCAAACGTAAATGGTCTTCAATGATGGTGCTGAGTTCACGTGAACTTCATCCAGTACCATGTTGAGTATTGCGGCAGTTCAGTCCTTCAAGTGAAAATGTTTCACAGCACGAAACTTTTCTCCATTTTCAATCGCAGTCGACACACTGACTAGACTGCTGTCAACATTAACTGCACACTGTACATTGTTGCAATTCTTTATATGATCACTGGAATAATGTTCCACTCTTTCATGGAATTATGCCAGACTTATCAAACCATCCTACTATAAACATGAAAAGAATAAGATTCATTACTATAGAGGATTGGTAGGTTGAGCTGTTATGTATCTTTACTATACATAATTCAACTTCTGGAATGAACAAATAAGCAGTTGCAATGTTATTTCCCTCCGCGTACATACTTTTGTCGAATGCTTCTACTGCCAACTATTGATTAAGCGGTTAATATGGAATTCAGTTACTTCCCTCAATGCACGTCAACAGATGATTACATTCCTCTACCTTTCCTACTGTTGTCTGCAAATAATGAAGTTTCGGCAGAAACAACCGTGTATTATGAAATACTGTACCACCCTAACACAGTAAAATAAATTGCGCAATATGCTGAGAGCGCGTTAATATTTTTAAAGCCTTGGCGCAAACCATCAATACTGGCCCCAGACTCAATACGACTGTCAATTACGTATTATGAACAATCGTGTTAATGAGAAAGGGGGTCCTCATTATTCCGAAGGTCTTCAGGAATAATCTCGCGAAAGTTTTCATTACATAAAAGTATTTCTACAACCGCTCCTGGTCTTAAGATTTCATACATCATTTAATCCCGAAACCGGCGAAAGGAACCAGACAGCCCGCTTCTGATACAAAGAACATGCCGAAGCTACACTTACGGATTACGCAGATCAGTAATAACGTAAATAAATAAATGATTTTCCCAGTGCCAGGCTGTTCTCCGTTTGTGAGTGCAAATTGCTTCAGACAGTGCGACTAACACGAGACAGCGAGGTGTGGGAAACCATTAGCGCGCTGTGTACAGAGAAAATATTAGCGGGAGGAAACGGAAGGTCGCTTCCGGCCGCTATTTGTGCAAGAACCGGACGAGAGCGAACTCTGCTACACGGTGGCCAACAGCCGCCAGCTATTTCCCGCGGCTCTCAGTGGTAGCAGCTTCTACCTTACTTTCCACGATCTGCTTTATGGCTCACAACAGCTTCTGTTTAACTGCCGAGCGTTTAAATTGCCCCTACTTTTGAAACTACACGGTACAGTAATTAAAGACAACCAGTTTTCCTCGATGTGAGTTGACAAATGAAAAAAATAATGGAAAAGTAATGCTGCGTCCGTCATTAAATTTCATGACACCTCCCCTCGCCCGATAGGCAATCACCAAGAAAGTGATTGCTATCCACCTGAAAAGACAAGAACTATGGTGCAATTCGGGAAAGGATTCGTCAATATGTCAACAATGGTGGACACCATTTACCTTGCATAATTTGTAAAATACTATAATGTTAAATGTATACTATTTCTTGTTCGCAAATAAAAGTATTTCTTCCGTATCTGTCACAACCTTTCGAAATACGGAAGGTTGTTTTGTCCGCCCCTGTGTAGCATTGTGTGTATCTACTACTTACTACTTTCATTATGTGAATAGTTCGTACGCTTTGGGTGTTAGGCTTCACCTTTGAAAGTGAACTTCACGAAGCGTAACACATGGACATCTATTGGAAACACTGTAGAGCGGGGAGGCATCGCTTCCTATTACATCCCATGACGCCAGATTTAAGATCGTTTCGCCTCTTTTGCAGGTGGCAAATGAGTAGTACGTATTTTAATAGTACTTACTGCACATTATCGAACTTTTAGGAGAACAAATTGACATTTTACTGAAATGACCGTCAATGCAACAATCATTACGAACAAATTACAAGTTCGGAACCGAAATACAGACGCTACCTTGCTTCAGGTATATGTATCACAAAAATCTAAGGGCACTACCAGTGCCAGAATCAGAAGTCTAATGTAGTATCTAATATCAACGTCTCCAATTTTAACCCAAATATTATCCTTCCCTCCCATAGGATTTCTTGTTGGGAACTGAAGACTTCAGAATATAGTTGAGTGAGGCTACAACTGAGGAAAATTACATCGCATAGTAAGGCCGCCTACTGAGTAAAGGTACTCACAAAAGCTTTAATGACCATATGCTGAAGCCTACCATGTGCCGTGAGTATTCCCTTAATAACCTATAAATTTTGTTGTGCCTTACCTTCACAACTGTTTTACCACTCTCTTCCACCATTTGTGACAGATCACGCCTGCTGTCATTACAGCCAAGGCCTCTATAGTTTACTCTTGTGTCCACTTACATTCTAGTATGCCAAGCGAATTGCCAATTAAGCTCAGATACGCTGTTTTAGTGGCGTTATGTCAGTTTTCCGCTTTCCCCTATACAACGACTATTTAAGGGCGGTGTTTCTCAAACCCTTGCCCTTCTACATTTCCAACCCACTTTCACCTTCAGTGCAAGTCCGAAGCTTATTATTTAACCTCTTCAAGCACGCTCTTGTCTTTAAAATGATTTTCTCACTCAATGCAGCATGTTAAATTAGGTGCTATGCCGCACAGCGCGTTAAGTTTGTTTCACACTCACCTGACAGAGCACATCTAGAGTAACTGGATAGACCATGTGCTCGATGATGACACGGAGTACTGTGTTTGGTCCGCCTTGGGTCTCGTTCTGACCAGACAAGGCGGAAGCGGCCTGCAGCGCAGCCTGTGCCGACGCGTTCTGTAAATACAAATACACAAAATATTTGAACTGTATAAAGCACAAAGAATTTTATCGATGATCTGAGGATACGAGACGGGCACATATCAATTCAGTCTTCCTACAAAGAGCAATCAATATAATTATGTTGATCTCTCTCTCTCTCTCTCTCTCTCTCTCTCTCTCTCTCTCTCTCTCTCTCTCTCTCTCTCTGTGTGTGTGTGTGTGTGTGTGTGTGTGTGTGTGTGTGTGTGTGTGTGTGTGTGTGTGTGTGTGTGTGTGTGTAAGCTGGAAAAAAGACCAATGTTCTGATACATTCTGCAACTTGGTGGACGGTTATAGGCGGATTTCCGTTCCTGTGCAGAAATATTCAGGGCTAGTTCTCGTATCTGCTGCACGTACTCATCAGAATTTGCTAATTCACATAGCGATGGCGTATGGTCATATCATTTAAGGTGTTTTGTATCTACAAGAATAGTATCCAGAGATATAAATTCTTCGATAACTGTCTAATAAATGCTTTTTGTACAGTCGCGTAAATCTTATTTTCAACTGTCTCGCAATGTCTCTTGGAATCCGACGTGTAATCTACATATGCTTATACAAAGTTAGTAAAAATTGTTTTGTAAGTTAAAGAACTTTTTTTAATTGTGGACATATTTTCTGAAGCAATGGGCTGTCAAATCTTTCGCCACTATCTCATGGAAGAATCTGAACAGGTTCCAACGACATCCAAGAAAACTGGCCAGATCTCTTAAGATAAAGGTTTTAAAAGGATGTAGGCTAAATAATTCTGAAGCAGATGACTTAAGTCCTAATTGAGCAGCCTTGCTATGGTGAAAAACCTGCTTCCTCCCCCGAATGGACAGGAAAAAAATCTGCGCGAACCAACAGACACGCCACACTGGGGATAGCGATCTGAGTTAGGGGGTAGGATGTGGTTCCGAAAAATGTGGCTGTCTGTCTATACCAGCTCCGTCGAACAATTCAAGTTTCGATTAAAAACAAACAAAACGTAGCTGGCCGCTGTTAAATTTGGATTAAAAACAAACACGGCTGCTCTTAACGTGTTACAAAATTCTATTACAACACGGCTGCGCAAACATGAAAATTTATTGTCGTAGCGACCCAGTGCGAATAAACAGGAGGAAAATTGGGAAATTAATATGAATAACAACAGTTATTTAACAACAGCTGCATTTGCATGCAGTTAAACGCTGTTTGATGTTTCCTTCTTACTTTTGTGATCCATAACTAGCTTATACGAGAAGCCACCAGACGCAAATCGGATCAAGACTATGATTTTATTTTCATTCACACCTGGCAAAAAAAGTTAACAGCGAAGTCCAAACTCATAAGAGTTGCCTTTAACACTTTAAAGTGTTCAGCGAAATAACTCGCGTGCAATACACAAGACGAGTTTATGCATTCATAGCACACATTTCAGTTACAGCATTAAAATATGACAACGCTTGAAAGGGAGGTGCATACTTTTGAGTCAGTACAGTATTGTTAACCAGTCTCAGGACTGAAGACGACGACGACAACAACAACAACAACAGATGCACCAAGTAATACACACTTGTCTGCTATTTTCTTGATTAGTCCTACTGACAGTATATTGTTTCCTGACATGATGCAAGAACAACTTTTTTTACCTCCTGTGTATTTCATCACAATAGTGCATGAGTTACGAATGGATGTCTTACAACGTCATATTATATAGCAGACTGTAAAGTATATATATATCTGTGTGTGTGTGTGTGTGTGTGTGTGTCCCAAACTACTCCATCCATTTCAACCAAACCAGTTAAACAGCAAACATCATATCAACAACGTGGAGGGTTTATAACAACCTAGCTCCAATAGAATAGGAGATATGGGCAAAATTTTTTCAGCTCCTGCAATATAGGCTACCCAGCATGAGAGAGAGAGAGAGAGAGAGAGAGAGAGAGAGAGAGAGAGAGAGAGAGAGGGGGGGGGGGGGATGGGATGAGATCAAGAAGGACCTGATTTGGGGAGTGGGGGGGGGGGGGGGGCGTTGCAAGACGCCGACAGGATGTGGAGAGTAGGCGCCGAACAGTGGGTGTAGTACGATATGGGCAGTCTTCCGACTACTTCTCAAAGCTGCAGCGACATCGGGGCGCCAATATCAAGACTTGCGTCACCTTTGTTGTATATTCCTGGTGAGAAGTTATCACTGCGTCTTTTGATATGCAACCTCTGACCAGTCAGTTGCCTCTCCAGTGTCTGTACAAAGTCCCAATTTTTACACAGACTAACTTTTATTTTTCACAGTCCGATCTAGCCACTGTCACAAATGATGATGAAATGTGGACAATACCTCCACCCAGTCCCCGGGCACAGAAAATTCTCAACCCGGCCGGGAACGAACCCAGGACTATGTGATTCAGAGGCAGCAACGCTAGTCACTAGACCATGAGCTGTGGACGTCTTTCCAGAGTGTGGCGGATAGTGGTGGGCTCATAGGTCACTGGATGGAAAGCCAAAGAGAGAATGGACTGCACTGCTGGCTTCTTACGCCTTAGCAGCAGAGATGAGGAGCTACCCAGTTCCAATAATGCTTCTGAGGCAGCATGGAATGTCTTTCCTGTTGGGTCAGGAGCCGCTTTTCATGTCTAGTCCGGGCTTGCGCAGAGTGCAGGTATGCTAATTACTGGGAGCTCCACCGTTAGGCGGCTAAAAGAGTCCCTCAGGAAAGAAACATGTAGGGCAGGAAAGTATGTCAGTGTGCACTCGGTACGTTCGCTGGATGGTTTCGTCTGTGACGTGAAGGCTACAACCGGTTGCAAACAGTGACATGACGGCACGAATGACACCTGCCACCTATGTACTGAGGCCATCCCCCACTCTTTCCGGCGATGGATGAGTTGGTGAACGCAACTAGTATTACACCGAAGATGCAGGCTCAGCAATTTATAGGATCGTACTCAGGATCAGTTACGATTCTCTAAGTTGGAGCAGAATGAAACTTCTAAACCACAGGCTCGGACAACTGTTCAGTTCCCTTCAAAAAGTCAGGAATGCACGACACGCAGGAAGCAACTACTAGAGTGGTAAAGAGGATGTGGCGTGCCTTGCAATCAGAAACGAATTGCCTGCTAAAATCTTAAGTTACATCAGCTACCGTGTTCTCAGAAAATACTCTTCCTCAGAGAGATCAGATACCGAAAATCTTGATCTGAAATTAGTAAACTGCAGATGCATCCAAGGAAATGTCCCATAGTTAGTATCGCTTATAGAAAGTAAAAATGCCAAGATAGTACCAGGAACAGAAAGTTGTTCACCGAAAGCGGATAGCAATGAAATCCTAAGTTCAGATTAGAAAATTTATCTTAGGGATGGTTTGTTACCAAGGGTGGCTGCGTATTTATCGAATAATTAAGTCTACAGTATATAGGGAGGTTTCCATGTATACCGAATGCGAATTAATCCGGATGAAGTGTGAAAGGTAGGTCAACACTGATAATGTGATATCTTTCTACACTGCCTGGGTCAGGAGCTGTAGTGGTAGTGCACTTCAGAAGAGAACTTGCAAAATATCATTAGTAATTTTCCTGGTTAGGACGCTGTAACAAGCGACGACTTCAATTCGACATATTTAGATTAGGGGACTCATGCCCTCATAACTGTTACCAGTGACAGTACATGTGACATTCTGAATTATGAGTGTCGTGTCCGAAAGAACACGCATACCATTGGTGATCTTGCATGTCTGTAAGAATGAAATGACAGTGAAATTCAGGCCTTTGTAGCTGCTTAACGGGCGTTGATAAATATCAACGGGGACAGGTTAAAATGTGTGCCCCGATGGCTCAGTCGCACAGAGCGTCTGCAAAGTAAGCAGGAGATTCCGGGTTCGAGTCCCGGTCGGGGCACACATTTTCAACTGTCCCCGTTGATATTTATCAACGCTTGCAAGAAGCTAAGAAGCTCGAGATTTCACTGTATTTTCATTATTCTGAAATATCTTGTCAAAAAATTACTTCGAATGGATAATATGAGAACCAGCTCGAGAAGGTAACGTCTGAGACCATCTGCAAATCAAACATACCTGAGCTTACAGAATCGGCTAACGTACATGAACGTGTCAGTCATGAAAGGGTTTTTGCAGAAACTATGACTACAGGTATAACTAGGAATGTTAAGAAAGGAAAGAAAATATTTTTGCTTATAAAGAGTGACAGGATACAAATTGCAGAGTACCTAAGTAGTAATCATCAAATATTCATTGCTGAGGATGAAGACGGAGCACAAATACAAAAATTCAAAATCATCGTTCAATGTGCCATAGACATACATATTTCAAACAAGGTCTTATGAATGTGAAGATCCACAGTGGTTTAATAGTCATGTTAGGATATTGCTACGTAAACTAAGTGTTGCTCAAGGTAAGTCAAAAACTAGATCACAAACAAAAGCGAAAGTCAGCTTAAAGAGAGCAATGAGAGAAGCGTTCAATGACTTTGAAAGTAAAATTTTGCTAAACAATCTGATTAAATTCCAAGAGGGTTTGGCCGTATGTAAAATCAGTTAACAGCGCGAAATCCTCTATTCATTTATCAGTGATCATATTTGGGAGAGGGGGGGAGGGGGGGAGCGAGGAAGACGAGAGAAATGCGGTACGCACGTGTAGAGTTTAGACTGAGGGGTATAAAATGGAAAGTGGACATACGTGCTCCTTGGTCAGCAAGGTGGCTTCACCAAATTTCCATGTTTGTTGTGCGTATACGACAGTAGGGCTAGGGATCTACACTGGTGCAGAAAGAACTGGTGTATGAGGGCGTCTTTAATACCTGGCGAGATCGTTCTATGTAAAAACCTTGTGGATAAAAAAAAACGTACTTCTACCACCTCTACATATGAAGTTAGGCCGAATGAAGCAGTTTGTAAAGGCTTTGCCTAAACATGGACCATGTTTTAAGTATCTCTGCCAAAAGTTTCTCCACCTTTCAGAATATAAACTAAAAGAAGGGGTCTCTGTCGGACCTGACATTAGAAAGTTGATGTTTGATGTTAACTTTGAATCCACAATGACAAATGAGAAAGAACCATGGATATCATTCAAGCAAGTCGTTACAAAGTTCTTAAGACATGAAAAAGACCTACAATATGTTTCTATTATAGCTACAATGTTAAAGAAGTTTTAAACTTTAGGATGTTTAATGAGGCTGAAAGTTCACCTTTTGAACAGTCGCATTGATTACTTCCCAGACAAGATGGGAGATGTTAGTGAGGAGCAAGGAGAGCGTTTTCACCGGGACATTTTAAGTGACAGAAAAACGCTACCAAGGCCGCTGGAACACCAACTTGATGGGGGACTGATGTTGGTCATTTCACCGAGAAGTTCAGCAAGCTACAAAGAGAAAAGTGAAACAATACAAACCAATTCCAGCTGACAAGTGAAACCCCTACTAACACACGGTTTTAAATTGCTTACTGTAAATACAAACCGTGCTTACATTGTAACAAAGCGTGTCAATTTCCCCGTTTACCGTATAGCATAGGATTTTTTTAGTATACAATAAAAAGCATATTGCTCGAAAACTATGGGCGATACAAGAAACTAATGCTGTATTTGGATTTAGCTCAAAAATCTATGAGGATCGGCTATAAAAGTAAAAGTTTCTCAAAAAAAATTTTCGTTGGCCTGTGTCACTGACAATGAAATCTAACTTGACAGGCGGACTGTTCTCTTTTTGTCGTAAAGTATTAACAGGTGCTAGCTTAAATAGCAACCGACACGTGCCATTGCCGTGGTGGAGGTTGCTGTCAGCCTCTTATAGCGTTCCCCATATAAGGTCGGTTAGGAATTACTGGACCAAGTTGGTCAGATCATTACGAGTTTCCATATCTCGACGGTCGTTTTTATTAAAAGCCATTATTAAGCCGAATAGAATTCCATGAAACAGCAGGGAGTTGGGACTACCGCCCGTGGGCTTACCGATTGGACAGGGCCACATCGGCCATCTGAACAGTATCATTGGACGTTCAGTGCCGCCACTAGTTACATTATTTATAACGTCACACAATAAAGCACCTAAGTCCAACAACCAAGTACGCCCTCCCGCATTATTGTTCTGCGAAGTACCATGCATTACCTTGGAAACGACACTAAGCAAGTCTACGAACTTCGCCATATGCCGTAGAACTTCGCAGATTCCATTAACGGAGTTATGGGGGTTTCATGGGCTAGTGAACGACAATTCACCGTCTAGTATTATAGCTCCTGCTAGAGCCTACAAGCTCTTCACTAATTCTGAGTGCTACCGAGAGCAAAGCCTATATAAAGAAAATAAGACAAGGCCCATTAACAGCTGCAATACACAAATGATTGATCTGTTAGATAAAATTCTGTAGTTATGCTGCTACAGTTGCCAGACGCTGTGTATTAGTACGAAATGGAGTCACAAAACTGTAACGAAATTTTGCGACCACAGCAGGTCTGCGCTTCTTAGAAACACTGTCGCCCGAACTTCAAGAAAGTGAACGAAATAATGATGTGCATAAATAGATAAAAATATCGTATGATTACGTAACTAAACCTGTTACTACATTAATCGCAACAGTCAAGTAACTAGGTGCGTGCGCGCGTGCGGAGCAATTTAAGGCTCAGCAACTACAGGAATCTATCCTTGAAAAAAGCTGATGTCAGGCCCAGATTTTTGGAAGAAGCCTTAGGTAATGAAAGTCACCTACAGAAGACAACGCCTACAAAATCCAATTCTACTAACTCTGATATTGTTAGTCGTCGTGTGGCCGGAAGGACCTAGAAAACTGTCAAAGCTGTTAAAGCTGTTAAACAAAATCGCTCTTATCTAGCCACGGATTTGATGCAAAGCCCGTACATGTTCAAACATGGTTGTCTTACCTCACGTTAACGCAGACCCTGTTAAAGCTTACGAGTATTTTCACAATAGTAATGACGGAAACAACAACAGAAAAAGCACTCCTGGCATTGACTTTGGCACTCGGTTTGAAGATGAAGAAAATATTACTCTGGCCCGGTGAATGGCTTAAAACGAAGGAGTTACTCATGAAAAATCTGCCACAGGAAGTATTATTCAAGAACCTGATGATTAGATCAACTTTCTTCGAATGGAGAGTGAAACTTACTAAAACTTGTTAAAGCTCTCCTAAAAGAGCAAACTATTCCGTCAAGTTCGCTCATATCTAACTACGGGTGTATGAAAACAAGCCTGTATACACACCAAAAATACTTTCCATATAACCTTACTTCTGAAGCAAACGATTTTCGTACGTTTCTAGCATTTGTAGACTCAGAGAAAGCTTTTGACAATGTTGACTGGAATGCTCTCTTTCAAATTCTGAAGGTGGCAGGGGTAAAATACAGGGAGCGAAAGGCTATTTACAATTTGTACAGAAAGTAGATGGCAGTTGTAAGAGTCGAGGGACATGAAAGGGAAGCAGTGGTTGCGAAGGGTTGTAGCCTCTGCTCGATGTTATTCAATCTCTACATTGAGCAAGCAGTGAAGGAAACAAAGGAAAAGTTTGGAGTAGGAATTAAAACCCAGGGAGCAGAAATTAAAACTTTTGAGGTTCGCCGATGTTGTTGTTGTTGGGATGTTTAAGGGGGACTAAACAGCTAAGGTCATCAGTCCCCCATTCCAAAAACCGGCGAAGGAAAATTTACGGAACAGGTAAAACCCCAAGGGGGGAGGAGACGCCCCTCCCCCAGTCACTGAAAGAACACCAATGTGGCAGTGAACACTAGAGACAAGAAGAGTACAGACGAACACTGGACAGAAAGAAACGGAAGAAAATAAGAGGGTCGGAGTCTGGTTGACTGACCATGGGTACAAAAATTGGGAAAGAGTCAACCATCCGAATACACACATTAAAATCTGCAACCAATGAGACACTCGAGGACAAGATACACAGAAAGGGAAAGGGACAGGTCCCCCCTAAATGTAACCATAAAAAGGACTACCACGGATAAAATTTAAAACGTCGTCAGCCATGGAGGCATCGTCGCATAAAACCAAAGGCAACGTGCCCGGGAGATTAAAAGTCTGCCGGAGGGTGCGCAGGCGGGGACACTCCAACAAAATATGGGCGACCGTCAACCGGGACCCACAATGACACAGGGGGGGATCCTCCTGACGCAAAAGATGTCCGTGCGTCAGGTAGGTATGGCCGATGCGGAGCCGACACAGGATGACAGAGTCCCTGCGAGAAGCCCGCAGGGAGGACTGCCACACATCGGTCGTCTCCTTGACAGCCCGCAGTTTATTCGGAGAAGTCAGGCTACGCCACTCGTCACGCCACATCTGAAGCACCTTACGGCGCAACGCCAGCTGCAAATCACGAGCCGGGAGGCCGATCGCCAAAGTGGGGGCGTCGACCGCCCCTTTGGCCAGCCTGTCAACACGTTCATTCCCCGGGATGCCAACGTGACCTGGCGTCCAAACAAAGACCACCGAACGACCAGAGCGGGTAATGGCAAAAACAGACTCCTGAATAAAGGATACCAGAGGAGAAGAGGTATAGCAGCGGTCGATAGCCTGGAGGCTGCTCAGAGAGTCACTGCAGATGACGATGGACGTACCTGAACAGGAACGCATATGCTCAAGAGCGCGCAATATGGCCACCAGCTCTGCAGTAAAAATACTGCAGCCAGCCGGCAAGGAGCGCTGTTCAACATGGGCAGCGTGAGCAAAAGCGTAGGCAGGACGACCATCCACCAGGGAACCATCAGTGTAGACAGGCTCACAGCCTGAAAATGAGGCGACGAGCGCAAGAAAACGGTGACGGAGGGCCACATGCGGAACCGAGTCCTTGGGTTCCCGTGCCAAGTCCAGGCGGACGGACGGACGGGTCATACACCAGGGAGGCGTGGGTGCACAGGCCCGGAAGGGCGGCAGAAGAGGGAACGACCCCAGTTCCGACAGCAGGGACTGGACGCGGACAGCAATGGAAAGCCCAGACCTAGGTCGCCGGTCGGGCAGAGGGAGGACCCTGGCAGGGAAAAGCAGGCGATGATTGGGATGGCCCGGTGAGCAATGCACGTGGATAGCATAGTCGGCGAGCAGTCGGTGGCGGCGAATCCGCAGCGGGGGAACCCCGGCCTCCACCAGCAGACTATCCACGGGGCTCGTACGGAAAGCACCAGCTGCAAGCCGAACCCCACAGTGGTGTATGGGGTCCAACAACGTCAACACTGAGGGCGATGCAGACCCATAGGCCAGGCTCCCATAATCAAGCCTGGACTGCACAAGGGCTCTGTACAATCGCAACAGCGTGCTGCGATCTGCACCCCAAAACGCATGGCTCAGGCAGCGGAGGGCGTTGAGGTGCTGCCAGCACTTTTGCTTCAGCTGAGTAATATGAGGAACCCATGTGAGCCGGGCATCAAAGACGAGTCCTAAGAAGCGGCTAGTGTCCACCACTTCAAGTAGGTGACCGTCGAGGTAAAGTTTCGGATGAGGGTGGACCGTCCGACGCCTGCAGAAATGCATAACTCGAGTCTTGGCCGCAGAGAATTGAAATCCATGAGTCAGAGCCCATGATGCCGCCTTGCGAACGGCTGCTTGCAGCCTGCGTTCGGCGACTCCCGTAGTCGTTGAGCTAAATGAGATGCAGAAGTCGTCGGCATACAAAGGAGACACCGACGACCCCACAGCTGCAGCCAGACCATTAATGGCCACTAGAAATAAGGAAACGCTCAACACCGAGCCCTGCGGGACCCCATTTTCCTGTATATAAGATGAACTAGAGGCGGCACCGACTTGCACCCGGAAACAGCGGCGCAATAAAATGTTTTGAAGAAAAGCTGGAAGCTGACCACGAAGACCCCACTCGCGCAACGTAGCAAGGATGTGATGCCTCCATGTTGTGTCATATGCCTTCCGCAGATCAAAAAATACAGCAACGAGATGCTGACGGCGGGAAAAGGCCGTACGGATAGCAGATTCCAGCCGCACCAAATTGTCCGCAGCAGACCGGCCCTGACGGAAGCCACCCTGGGATGGAGCGAGGAGACCGCGCGACTCAAGGACCCAACACAAATGCCGCCCCACCATACGTTCGAGCAATTTGCACAAAACGTTGGTTAGTGTAATGGGACGATAGCCGTCCACCGCCAGAGGGTCCGCACCGGGCTTCAAGATGGGAACGATAACACCCTCTCGCCATTGCGACGGGAACACGCCCTCGCTCCAAATGCGGTTAAAGATGGTGAGGATGTGTCTCTGGCAGTCCCTGGAGAGATGCTTCAGCATCTGCGCGTGGATGCAGTCCGGTCCTGGCGCTGTATCAGGGCAATTGGCGAGGGTAGCGAGGAATTCCCTCTCGCTGAAAGGAGCATTGTATGTTTCAGAACGACGTGTGTGGAACGATAACGGCGTCCGCTCGGCGCGCTCCTTTAGAGAGCGAAAGGCAGGAGGGTAAGTTGCAGTCGCAGAGCTCGTAGCAAAGTGCGTGGCAAGGTGGTCAGCAATGGTGGCAGCGTCCGTGCAGACAGGGCCGTCCAGGGAGATTCCAGGGACACCCATAGGGGCCTGGTATCCATAAATCCGCCGGATGCGGGACCACACGAGCGACGGGGAGACACGGGAGCCCAAGGATGAAATGTACCTCTCCCAGCATTCCTGCTTACGCCGTGCAATAAGACGACGGGCCAAGGCACGGAGCTTCTTAAAGGCGATGAGGGTCTCCAGAGACGGGTGCCGCTTATGACGCTGGAGAGCCCGCCTACGGTCGCGAATAGCCTCAGCAATCTCTGGCGACCACCAGGGGACAGACTTCCTCCGAGGGAGTCCAGAAGAGCGAGGGATGGCAGTCTCGGCCGCAGAAATAATTGACGAGGTCAAGACACGGACTGCCTCGTCAATGTCACCCTGTGGGAGAGAAGCAATGGTGGCAGCGGAAGTAAAAGCCGGCCAGTCAGCCCTGTTGAGAGCCCAGCGGGGCAGGCGCCCAGAAGAATGACACTGGGGCAGTGACAAATAGATGGGAAAATGGTCACTACCACACATATCAGGATGCACTCTCCAGTGAAGGGATGGGACAAGTCCGGGGCTGCAAAGAGAGAGATCGATGGCCGAGAACGAGCCATGGGCCACACTGAAATGCGTGGGAGCACCGGTGTTCAAGAGGCTAAGGTCGAGCTGAGCCAACACATGCTCCACAGCGCGACCGCGGTCATCGGAGACAGTCCCACCCCATAGAGGGTTGTGGGCATTGAAATCGCCCAGAAGCAGCAATGGCGGCGGGAGTTGAGCCAGCAGCGCAGCCAAGACATGTCGGGGGAGTTGCCCATACGGAGGAACGTAAACAGAGCAAACAGTAATAGCCGGCGAGAGCTCAATCCTGACAGCGACTGCCTCTAAAGGCGTCAGAAGGGGTACTGGTGAGCTACAGACAGAGTGGTGAAGAAAGAGGCAAACTCCACCTGAAGCTCGTTGACAGTCAGCGCGGTTCTTATAGTATCCCCGATAACCGCGAAGGGCAGGGGTCCGCATTGCTGGAAACCAAGTTTCCTGAAGAGCAATGCACAGAACAGGGGAAACACTCAGAAGCATCCGGAGCTCAGGCAGGTGGCGGAAATAACCGCCACAATTCCACTGGAGAATGGAAGCAGGAAGGGACTGGGAGGGCGTGAAGGCGACTAAGAGGCAGACGGCGCCGCAGAGTCAACGGCCGCCACTGAGCGAGAGTCAGCTGTGTCCATAGGAGACGTCCCCGAGGGTTCCGTGAGGGCGAGATCCGCGGCAGAGGCGAGGATCTCCACCGCATCCCCAGAGCCAGAGCTATTGACAGAAGGCGGTACTGAAACTGCCGGAGCGTCCTTCTTCTTGGACACGTTCCGGTCCTTCTTCTCGCGTCTGTCCTTTGGCTTAGAGGGCTGGGAGAGTTTCTCTGAAGGAGCGTCGGAGGCTGACGACGACGCAGAGGCCCTACGACCAGCAGGTGGATGAACCTTCAGCCACTGGCTGACATCCGGCGGGGTAGGAGAAGAAACGGAAGAAGGGAGGGCCCCGAGGGACCCCTTCCGCGAGAGAGGAGCCGGCAGAGACGACGCCGGCGGAGACGACGCCGGCAGAGAAGGGGGAGGGGGAGGGATCGAGCCCCCTGGTTTTGGAGCAGATGTCACTCCTGAAGCATGTGCGGGGGGAGTGACAGAAGGGGGTTTGCCCCCAACTGCTAAGGGGGCAACAGAGGAAGGCTTGCCCCCAGACACGAGGGAGGCAGACAGAGATGGACGGCCCCGAGGGCCATCTGAAGGCGGCACAGAGGAGGCGACAACTGCCGCCCGCGAGGGCGACGATAACGTAGCTGCAGCATAAGAAGTTTGAAGAGGGACAGGATGCAACCTTTCAAATTTCAGTTTTGCCTCGCGATAAGTAAGCCGGTCCAGGGTCTTAAATTCCATAATCTTTCGCTCCTTATGAAGAACAGGGCAGTCCGGCGAGCATGGAGAGTGGTGTTCCCCACAGTTGACAGACAGGCGGAGGCGCACATGGAGAATCGGGATGAGAGGGGCGTCCGCAATCTCGACATGTGGCGCTGGATGGGCAACGGGAGGACATATGCCCAAACTTCCAGCACTGGAAGCACCGCATCGGGGGAGGGACGTATGGCTTGACGTCACAACGGTAAACCATTACCTTGACCTTCTCAGGCAATACAGCACCCTCGAAGGCCAAGATGAAGGCACCGGTGGGCACCCTGTTGGTCTTGGGTCCTCTGTGCACACGACGGACAAAATGCACACCACGTCGTTCCAAGTCAGCTCTCAGCTCGTCATCGGACTGTAACAAGAGGTCGCGATGGTAAATAATCCCCTGGACCATATTTAAGCTACTGTGGGGAGTGACGGTAACAGGGACGTCTCCCAGCTTATCACACAAGAGCAACGCCCGTGACTGGGCTGGGGAGGACGTCTTGAGGAGGATGGACCCATTCCTCATTTTAGACAAACCCGCCACTTCCCCAAACTTATCCTCCAGGTGTTCCACAACAAACATAGGCTTTGTCGAAAGAAAGGAGTCACCATCACTTCTGCTGCAGACAAGGTATTGTGGTACATAAGGCTCCTGCTTGGCACTAGATCTGCGTCCCTCCCATGGCGCAGCCAACGAGGGGAACGACTGAGGATCATATTGTGCAGCATCGAATTCAATTTTGCCTCGCTTAGAGACGCTGGTGGCAGTGCGACCACCAGCTTGGTGAGATTTATTGCGCTTCATTCCGCCACATCCGCCCAGATGCCACCTACTCCGAACGAGGGCTCTCCCCAAGGGCGCCACCCAGCCAAAGCAACGGGTACCTGGCCGATATCCCATTGCCCGGAGTCCCCGTGCCCCAGACAAGATGGGCACATACTCCTTGGCATGCATGGGGAGGAAACAGCTCTGGCATCTGTAGTGCGATCCCTGCGTGGTCAGGGGGCTACCACCAAGAGGGTACATGACGACCCCACCACAACGGACTGGCTACCGTGCTGGATTTTAGGTGTTGAAAGGGTCCACAGTTGCCGTGGGCGCTAAGAAGGGGATTGCGCACAAGACGAGGAGGCAACCCAGAAGACATGGGGTGTAAATCCCTCCACACGACAATGGATAGCATGCAAGATGGAGGTGCACGATGGACCAATAGAAAAACACCACGTAAGGCGTCCTTCCCCAAATGGCACGCACTAACAACGGAAATTTTGAAAATGGCAGGTCAAACCCAAGTGGGGACCATCACATAAGGCCGAAACTTTGAAGACTCATTTTAGTCGCCTCTTACGACAGGCAGGAATACCGCGGGCCTATTCGTACCCCCGAACCCGCAGGGGGGGGGGGTTCGCCGATGACAAAATACTGTAAGACACAGTAAAATACCTGAAAGAGCAAATTAACAGAATGGACAGTGTCATGAAAGGAGGATATAAGATGAACAACAAAAGCAGAACGAGGATAATGGAATGTAGTCTAAGTAAATCGGGCAATGCTGAGGGTATCAGATTAGGAAATGACACACGTATGGAAGTGAAACATCGACGATAAATGGTTTAGACGAGAAGAGAATAGAAGCTTTAGAAATGTGGTGCTACAGAAGAATGCTGAAGAATAGATGGGTAGATCACATAACTAATGAGGAAGTACTAAACAGAATTGGGGAGTTGAGAAATTTGTGGCACAACCTGACTAGAAGAAGAGATCGGTTAATAGGGCATATTCTGAGACATTAAGGGATCACCAATTTAGTATTGGAGGGCAGCGCAGAGGGTAAAAATCGCAGAGGGAGACCGAGAGGTGAATACACTGAACAGATTCAGAAGGATTTAGGTTGCAGTAGGTACTGGGAGATGATGAAGCTTGCACAGGATAGAGCAGCATGGAGAGCTGCATCAAACCAGTCTCTGGACTGAAAACAACAAGATAATTTGGCGCTGGTGGGAATGACTACAAATGCTGGTGAAGCATTTCTAGTTTCATGAAAAGCTGCATCAATCCTACCCTAGGACTGAAGGCCATAACTGACTCCTGCAATGTGTTTAAAGAAGACGCAAATAATGTTGGTCCAGGGAAGGGTTTAAAATCAGAGAAATATACAACTGGAAACCTATTAATGGAATTATTACAACCAGAATCTAATGATTACAGCAACTTTTTGCTGATAAGACAGTGAAACCTTTATTAACTTCTTTAGCGTTACTTCGCCCTCATATTAAAAAGGAGGCTCATATATATGAAAATTTATTCTCTTCTTCTCGGTCCTCTAATGACAGTTCATTAAAATACCACAACTTGGGAACATGTAGCTCACGTTGTCCATGGAAGAACCGGAAAACTATTTCTTTTATTCCAGCTTGTATGTTATTGTACGAGTAAAATATTGATTTTGTTCATATCCTTTTCATGCGTTATATGGCTGGGAAAGATGCAATACCTCTACCCGTTTGGTAACTTCCAGTGCTATTTTGTTTTTATACTAGGTTGTAGTTTCTATCGTTGCTACACATCGACGTAGATGATGTCCGCCTTCTTGTCAAACTTTCTGACCAACACGTCAAACACTACTAGCTTGACAAACAAACAGCATCGTACACGGTCAAATAACGGCAAGCATAGCTAAGTTTGAAATGTTGGTCGTTACAGGGGCCTTTAAGCAAATAGGATTAACGAATGAGAAAGTACATTGCAAACGCAGCTCTTAAAGCTGCTCGAAAATTTCCATCGGAATGTCTACAAGAATAGCACTACGCAAATTCACGTAATTCCATACGCACCCCTTCCCTTGTATCCAGCGCGGCAAATGTTTCAACAAATTTCGGATAGTGAAGAAGACAGTTAAACCACAAAAATACAGCCTTATATAAAGCATTAATAACGGTCGTTCTTCCCTTAATGATCATGATACAAGATAAACACAGATTTAAGTTGGCTTGCCGACTATCAAACAGGGGCCCCATCAAACTTTTCGTCAATTCATTACGATTTATGCAAATTAATTTAATAATAGTGAATGGAGATCTTCAATTTGTCGTGCGCCCAAAGAAATTATCCCAACAACTACTTTCTTCGAAGCTCGTAAAGCCATAAAAACGCGCCCCTGGAGCAAGAAATAACACGCTGTTAGAAATGGGTCAAACGCAATTTTATTCATTTCTTCTGAAACTTTTAATTAAAAGTAACCGTGAGATTAGAGTTCCAATCTACCACCGGCGACCAGAACACAGTCGCCAACGGGAAGCCTGGTCTTCTGAAGAACCCGCGAACTGACATTGAGTGCAAGTGGCAGGCCAAAGGCGACAGCTACCGACGCGCATCCTTCCGCAGATTGAATTTTAAAATTGCAGCAGGAATTATGTCGTGAGGGGACTACACCAGCACACACGAGGATACCTCCTTCGTTACTTATTTACTTCCAATCTTCACCTTTAAGTCGGATGCGAGGCCGTTAAGTCCACTGTGGGTAAACATGGTGCCCGCAAGAGTGTGGACCATTGCTACATCGTAGGATCTACGAGATCCTTCATAATGTCAAAACCGACAACTGGCTGTGTGAACTGTGTCAAGCATTATTATTATTATTATTATTATTATTATTATTATTATTATTATTATTATTATTATTATTATTAAATCGCACCACAAGCAGCTCAGTGTAACAGCATTCACGAGTGGTGTACAAATAGAAGTTATTAAGTGCTACAAAATTTTCTATGTAAGTTTATCTGCCAACAATGAAGACGAAATGAGTTGCTAGGCAGCGAATATAAATTTTCATGTCTTCCCTAATTTACAAAAACCATCTCTTGGCAATGAAATCTTATCTACAAGCTTCCCAATCGAAGTTCTGGATGTAAATAAATGGTCCTACTGTGTAACTTCCTCGTTTACATTGTGATTTTCACATTATGTGTTGAGCATTCGTCCATACAGTAGATCTGTATAGGGAGCACGTGATATTGGAACAACACAAATGGCCGATAACAAACGACCTCAAAACGACAATGTTCGGTGTTGAATATGTAGAGCATAGAAAAAGTATCAAACAATAAATAAATAACAACACTACATATTCTACGACTTTTTGTCTACAGGCAGGTTTTTAATTAAGCGCCACCTGTGTTAATAGCTCCAGTGATGATCTAATTATACATTAATTCTTACTGCTTGCTACACATCAAACGTAGCGTGTTTCTTAAAAACTTAATTTTAATTAAACATATTGTCAACAACCACTGACGTCTCTCGTCGCCGAATAGTTCGCTGGCCCACTTCCATAACATTTCGTAATCGTCTTCAAAGTTAAATACCTCGTGAAAGTAAGCGGTGACGATACTTATTTTTGATAATTATTTTTTCCAAAATTTGATCCTACATTCACACCAACAATATACTCACATAATTCTAAATGCCATTTACATGAATTAAAAAAACTTTCAAACAATATGGGTACACGCTGTCTGACACCATGAATGCATGGACTGACTGAAAAATGCAACTCATTAGCCTTTGCACATCGGCGACAATAGCCAACGCTCCTGGCTTCTTTGTCGAAGATTTGATCGAAGATATCAAATATTCGTCAAATTTATTCGAGAAAGATCTTTGACATGGCGCTAAAAATGGGTATTACACTGTCATGATATTTTTCGTCAAAGTTCAAGATAGCTGACAGGAACAACTTGTTATTAACCGCAATAGATACATGTACCACAATTGCACTGCGTGCACATGTGGTAAAGGGGGGGGGGGGGGGGGGAGGAGAGAAACGTACCCGAGAGAAGCCGTGGGTTTTACGAAGAGACGATAAAAGGATTCAACAAAACTTGTTATGTGAGCTTGTAGTGGAGGACGTCAAGTTATACACAAATTATTTAAGAATGGATGAGCATACATTTCAGTATGTGCTCAGTGAAGTCTATCCTCTTATCACAAAGGACAATACTCACTGTAGAACTGCTATATCTGCAAAAGGCAGGCTCAATGTCACACTCCGATTCCTAGCTATAGGAGAGAGTTACTCTAGCTTGCAGTACGGCACTCTAATACCACAGTGCACACTAACGAAAATAATACCTGAAACGTGTGCAGCAAATTATAACGCAGTAAGGACCAATGTCTGAAGTTACTTAAATGTTTACTTCACTTTATGCGCATTAAGAACTATTTTTATTTTGTAAACAAGTCAATTACATTTTGTGTCCGAAAACTTTTTTCTCACGGCTAATTACCGAATATTTTTATAGCTCTCCAATTTTGTTAATCTATTTTTGTATTCAGGGTGCCTCACGTTGTAAAGCGCCAAGTCAGTTGCATACATCTCTATCAATTTTGTAGTTGACGGTACACAATTGTATTTACCGGCCATATTTATGAACACGCTACAGATGACAGAACGCTGCAACGATGTTAGCGCTCATCGTGGTAACATGTCACACTACAGTGAACAGAAGACAAGCGACTTATGATATACAGATTTGATCAAATATATTTTACGACAGAAGAGATTAGACAAAATTTCCTATTGCACCATCAAACTTCTTTGACAAATATTTGCCATATCAACTTTGACAAAGAAATCTGATAGTGTAATAACTGCCGTTGCGGCCCCGTACGTGTGGGGAAATCCCGGATTGCAATGTGATGAATCACACGCGACGTAGAACGATTTGGTCGCCAGGCACCACTCAAGTTAATCGTGTTTGTATAGTTTTATTCTGTTTCTGATAGTCCAAGCTGAGTAAGAACTTTACGTTAAGATTTATAGTTATTCAGGGACCACAAATGACATTCGGAACGAAGTTCAGGCCCAAGTTGCCGCTTCTGGCACTTCCCGATTTTGCTGTTATCAGCATTTTGAAGCTAGTGATGGAGGTAGAACTATCAGGAATTCACGATACACAGGGCTCCATCTGATTTTGAGTAATTTATGAAACTACTGCGTGCATTATGACAGTTATTCACTCCTGAACAGAATCGGTTAATGGGCATTTTTAATTTAAACCTTTAGGACAAATCTATTATACAGCTACACTTACGTGCCTTGCCTTTCATGTGACCTCACTCCAACTAATAGAATTTATAACCATTGGTGTGTCACTCAGCAGTGCAGCTAACAGCAACCTTTCTCTACACACATCGATATTGCAAAACAATTGCTTGAATATTTTCACTTTAACTATAAGACTAGTTAAGATAAACGAATGGAGGACTAATAAATGAACAAACCGGCTGTATTAGCACCCTAGAAACATACACAATCCACTTTGTATAACAAAAAATATTCTACTACGTAACCTGCAGATCCCAACCATGTATTTTCAAAACTAATTCAGTAAATTACAATTCCTGTCCTTTAAATTTTTTCCTACAAGGCTTAGTAGGCAAACATAACAAATGCCACTGTTGTTAACTGTGCACTGTCAACCTGACCTGTCACCCAGTATTTGAGATTGCAACTAGTTCTGTTATGTTTGGAAATTACACGTTTCCATGATCAGTACCTTTCAACTCTATTCATTGTTCAAGATCCATTTAAATTTGAAGTTGAACAGATAAACTGATAGTACCAGCACACTGAAGAGACTGAGGGAACAACTGTCCACCATGCACATAACTACATATAAATTTCTGATGGAAGATGTTCCCTTTTTTTTATAAACCTATTTCACACTAAATTCATAGTTAGCAAACTACATGATTTTTGTACTAATCTGATATATAGCAACTGCTAACTAAAGTGATTATGTATGCAGTCTTCAATATGTAGTATAACTTACATGAACTGACTCGCAAACATATCTTTTTTTAGTGCTGTTAGATGCAAAGAAAATGAGGCAGTGACGTTCTTCACCTGTGTGGAGGTCTCTTGACACTGACGTGTGTATGAAGTGGCTCGAGGAGGGGACAGTGACCATGAAGAAGCCGATTCAAATGAAAATCAACTAATGGAAAGTGACACTGGAATTGAATGATCTACAAACGAACATGATAACAATGAGTCTTAGTGGCCCTTTTATCTTCAGAAGGGATAAAAACAAAATCACCCGATTCTTACCCTAACAGAAATATAAGAACAAGGTCAGAGAATACGGCAACTCTTCTCCGTGGCCCAGAACTTCAGCACTAGTTTCTAAAGAAAAGTAATTGACACTCTCTTAGGCAGCAATGTCAACTGCACAAATATCTAGGTAAGAAACTTTAAATCAAATTTCAGTGAAAGAGATGCTAACTTGCTGACGAGACAAGTAAGACCACTTTTCGGCATACCATACGTAAAAAGAACCCCAGAAAGCTCTAGAAAAAACAGTAGCATGCTCTAGGATAACTCCAGAGGAGACAGCTTTGAATCCCATTACCAAATTATGGGTCAAAAATTATTAGGTTCCTTGTGACATGTTTATATTTTGATGACTTGCAGGCCAAGGCTTCAGAAAGAAGTTGATAAATTATCCCCAGTTAGAGAAATTTTTGAGTTTCTTTTTAACAGTTCTTCAAAACACTGTCACATGTGAATATTTAACTGTTGATAAACAGTAACTTAATTTTTCGAGAAATTGCCAGTTCGGTCAGTATCTTCCAAAAGCCTTCCAAGAACAGCAATAAGACATTTGCTTTGGTAGATGCTAAAAATGCCTATACTTTTACATGGAAACTTACATTGGCACTCAGTCAGTGGCCTTTCAAGCAAAGCAATTCTCCTACAAATATAGTTTGGAGATTGATGGAACTTCAACAGCAGTCATCTCAACCTTACTGGTGACAATTGATTCAGTGATATACCATTGGTAAAGAAGCTGCTAGCCAACAGAAGACTAAAATTTGAACAAGGAATTAAAATAATAAACCAAGGACCCCAATAGCCTTCTTTTGGCTTCAAAGAAAACTGTACCCTAGTGCCATACTGTACTGAAGCGAGTCAATTTTTTTTCTTTATATTTACGTTATGTCTATGAAGATACAAGAGAGATGAAACCAGAATTCCTAACTTAACAATTTGGCAGACTGGAGTTTACTTACTTGATGACCTAATTTAAAAAAATGGTTGCACAAAACACTCTTAGGTCACCTATGGTTGTTTTCTACAATTTACTTAAAATTTAAATGTACCGATCATGAGTGCACTGTGCATTTACCTAACAAATTCATGATCACTGAAATCAGAGAGAGAGAGAGAGAGAGAGAGAGAGAGAGAGAGAGAGAGAGAGAGAGAGAGAGAGAGAGGAGCATCGGTAAGCTACTATGAACAGCATACTGAACACATTATTGTAGACAATACAGACAAAACGCACACACCTACCACATTAGTAGAAGTTTATATGCCAACTAGTTCCACAGATGACTAAGAAATTGAAGAAATGTATGACAAGATAAAAGAAATTAGTCAGGTGGTGAAGGGAGAAAGACATTTAATAGTCATGGGGGGGGGATTCAAATTCAGTAATAGGAGAATGAAGAGAAGGAAAAGCAGAGTGTGAATAAGGTATGAAAGACAAAGCTGCTTGGTAGAATGTTGCACACACTGTGTCATAGCTAACACTTCATTTAAGAATCTTGAAAGAAGACTGTATATGAGGAAGAGGCCTGGAGACATTGGAAGGTTTCAGATAGATAATGTGATGGTAACACAGCGATTTAGGAACCAGGTTTTAAACTGTAAGACATCTCCAGGAGCAGATATGCATTCTGATCACAATATAATGGTTACGAACCGTAAACTAAAACCGAAGAAACTGCAAAATGCGGGAATTTAAGGAGATAGGTCCTGGATAACCTGAAAGAACCAGAGGTTGTACAGAGTTTCAGGGAGAGCGTAAGGGAACAATTGACAAGAATGGGGGAAAGAAATACAGTAGAAGAAGAATGGGTAGCTTTGAGGGATGAAATAGTGAAGGCAGCAGAGCATCAAGTAGGTAAAAAGATGAGGACTAGAAGAAATCCTTCGGTGAGAGAAGAAATACTGAATTTAATTGATGAAAGGAGAAAATATAAAAATGCAGTAAATGAAGCAGGCAAAAAGGAATACAAACGTCTCAAAAATGAGATCGACAGGAAGTGCAAAATGGCTAAGTAGGCATGGCTTGAGTACAAATGTAAGGATGTAGAGGCTTATCTCAGTAGGGGTAAGACAGATACTGCCTACAGGAAAATTAGAGAGACCTTTGGAGGAGAGAGATCCACTTAATATCAAGAGCTCAGACGGAAACCCAGTTCCAAGCAAAGAAGAGAAAGCAGAAAGGTGGAAGGAGTATATAGAGGGTCTGTACAAGGCCAATGTTCTTCAGGACAATATTATGGAAATGGAGAAGGATGAAGATGAAATGGGAGATGTGATACTGTGTGAAGAGTTTCGACAGAGCACTGAAAAACCTAAGTCAAAACAAGGACCCGAGAATAGACAACATTCTATAACAACTATTGATAGCCTTCGGAGAGCCAGCCCTGACGAAACTCCACAATCTAGTGAGCAAGATGTATGAGAGAGGCGAAATACCCTCAGACTTAAAGAAGACTATAATAATTCCAATCCCAAAGAAAGCAGGTGTTGACAGATGTGAAAATTACCGAACTATAAGTTTATTAAGTCATGGCTGCAAAATACTAACGCGAATTCTGTACAGGCGAATGGAAAAACTAGTAGAAGCCAACCTCGGGGAAGATCAGTTTGGATTCCGCAGAAATGTTGGAACACGTGAGGCAATACTGACCCTACAACTTATCTTACAAGCTAGATTAAGGAAGGGCAAACCTATGTTTCTAGCATTTGTAGACTTAGAGAAAGCTTTTGACAATGTTGACTGGAATATTATTTTCAAATTCTGAAAGTGGCTGGGACAAAATACAGGGAGCGAAAGGCTATTTACAATTTGTACAGAAACCAGATGGCAGTTACAAGAGTCGAGGCGCATGAAAGGGAAGCAGTGGGTGGGAAGGGAGTGAGACCGGGTTGTACCCTATGCCCAATGTTATTCAATCTGTTTACTGAGCAAGCAGTAGAGGAAACAAAAGAAACATTCAGAACAGGAATTAAAATCCATGGAGAAGAAATTAAAACTTTTAGGTTCACCGATGACATTGTAATTCTGTCAGACAGCGAAGGACCTGGAAGAGCAGTTGAATGGAATGGACAGTATCTTGAGAGGAGGATGTCAGATGAACAACAACAAAAGCAAAAGAAGAGTAATGGAACACGGTTGAATTAAATCAGGTGATGCCGAGGGATTTAGATTAGGAAATGAGACATTTAAAGCAGTAAATGAGTTTTGCTATTTGGGGAGCAAAATAACTGTTGATGGTTGAAGTAGAGAGGATATAAAATATAGACTGTCAATGGTAAGGAAAGAGTTTCCGAAGAAGAGAAATTTGTTAACATCGAGTACAGATTTAAGTGTGAAGAAGTCATTTCTGGAAGTATTTGTACGGAGCGTAGCCACATATGGAAGTGAAACATGGACGATAAATAGTTTGGACAATAAGAGAATAGAAGCTTTGGAAATTTGGTGATATGGAAGAATGCTGAAGATTAGATGGGTAGATCACTTAACAGAAGATGAGAAGAGAAATTTGTGGCACAACTTGACTAAAAGAACGAATCGGTTGGTAGGACGTGTTCTGAGGCATCAAGGGATCACAAGTTTTGTAGTGGAGGGCAGCATGGAGTGTAAAAAATCAGAGGGAGACCAAGAGGTGAATACACTAAGCAGATTCAGAAGGATGCAGGTTGCAGCAAATACTTGGAGATGATGAAGCTTGCACATGATAAGAGTAGCATGGAGAGCTACATCAAACCACACACTGGACAGAAGACAACAACACAAGAACATGTGTTAACTGCCTATGAAATAAATTACTGAAACATTGTTTCTAATCATTTCAATGACTCATTAAAAACACAGAACAATGTAGCATGCACCTACCACAGGGTTAAACATGGCTACTTTCCACAATAGACCCTCACGAACGTGGCGTTCAGAACAATGGATGCAACTGCTTAATAAACAGGCTCGCGTATCACAGGATTTTAGTGAATGACTGACTGCAGGTGAAACTGCCAGTAATCTGTCACCCATATATAAGGCCACTGAGTTCAATAAAATACTGCTTCCCCCCCTTCTGACAAATTGCCGAAGCGTTGTGCAGCACACATTATGGGACATGCACTGAAAGACAATATTTTGTTTTGTATAATACTGGGGTTACCTACACAGAAGACTTGTCAATATTGAAACACTGATTTTCAAACAGCCAAGTCAATTTTTTCATGAATTTCACTATTTTAACATTCCTAGTCTGCACAGTATCACTGTCACAGGAGTGTTCACGTTTTATGTCTCTGACTAGGGCTGATGTAATGGCGAGAATCAGGTCCAGTTTCTTGAGCATGAAGTTTATTCTATGCAGAAAAGATCTAGGGGAAATATTCTTTCTGCGGAGCAGGATGTCAAATATAGCACAACTGTGGGGGAACTGAATGATAGCGATAACAAACTGTATACTATTCACACCCAAAACTACACAGAATTTATTTTTGATCATTAACTGAAAGAGGTAGTACCATACAAACAAGATGATCATGGAGGGGGTGGGGTGGGGGGAGGAAGTGGGAGGAACGACTGGCACTAAGAATTCGCCTTCGACATGGGGCGATTTTAATTCCTGTCCACCTACCCAGAGTTAAGTTTTCGTTGATTTTTTTAATTCACATGATGCAAATACCATATCACATTGATATCAGGGCACATTCATGCCAGTTTCCACAAGTGGACACACACTGATGTCCAAGGGACAACAAACCCTGACCATTATTTATAACCAATACCGACTGTTACGTAAGGAAACAGTAGGAAACAAAGGGGGTGTTCTAATTACTAGAATGAATATTTCGTTACTGCAAAAGATATTTTACATATGTATGTGGCATTACGTACTTATTAACATTTTTTTATTCCAGCAGAATAATGCACATTCATATATTTGATTCAAATCCCCTTCTCCTGCACAATATCACTACACACTTTAGTATCACTACACATCTGATGTGTGTGTGCTTGACTGATTACGTACCCGTGCCTCACTCACTGCAGCTATGTTTACAATTTTTGTTGCTGACCTTCGGTGACTTTACTCCCAAATTTATCTGCTGTCTTTTAAGTTATCATTAACTTTATAATCTCATAATCCGAAATTCAATAAAAATCCTTGTAGTTTTGATATAATCGTCAGTTTCATGCATTTTACACTAATTACGGCCTTTGCATTATTATAGAAAATCTTGAAAAAGTATTTCAATTTTGTGAGATCATACTCTCTATTTGGACATCATTGTTTGAGAACTAACTGTGTACGATAAAATATTTCCATTTTCTGATAACTCTACCAGCGTAAGTTGAAGATGCATAATTGCATGTGGAGTTTTTCTCCTATAGTTGAACTGAGTCTGTGTGTTACATGTAAGATGGCATAAACAAATCAGCAAGATTTTGCAGAGTGCACTACTTAGAAAATGTGAAACGTATGCAGTCCTCACTGTCTCGGTGTGCCATTTGGTAGTGCTGATGCAGAAGAATGTGAATTTTATACTGGAAAACAAATCAATCCGTAATTTCTCTGCAACATACACTGATGACAAACTCAACATGCACACACCGCCACTGACAGTACAGGTCAGGTGTGAAATGAAAATGAATTACTCGTTATAGGTCTTGAAAATTGTTCTTAAGGGTTACTTCTGTTGAATTCTTTCACGCTGAACAAGATGTCAGTTCTCACGTTCCAAGATTAAAACCACATACTATACTGACAAGACCTTATTCTAACTAAGCACAACTTTGTGTGAAGATACATTGATTCACTGGTAATTTGTAGCTGGGTGAATATGCGAACAAGGAAAAAAAATTCCCGGATTTCCCAGTTAAAGAAATGCATTCTACCAGGTGAACACACACTTTTTTCGGGTTAAATGACATTTTCCCTCGGAACCGTAAAACTTCAAAAAGGTTTGGAAAGATGTGCAGCAACACATATGCTGCGTATTTTCATATTATGAAAGTATAAATTCGAATTCCAAACACCGTATGATACTTCCCAAAGCATTGAAATCGAGATTGCAATGTACATTTGTTAGCCAGTCATAGCTCGTATCACGTGATCTCGCCAGCCGTTACAGCGGTTATTCAGAGCATACGACACATGATGGAATCGGCCAATAGCAAGATCACTTATGTAGTGTGAACACACAAACAGGAAAAGTTAATGGTTTAAATAAATATACATAGTGTTACTACAAGAAAAACAAACACAACATTCATTTTTTGCACGTGTTACACTTTAAGATACATCATACACATGTGCCAATAAAATTTTTTGCGACAAATGTCTTACCTGAGCTCAAAATCCTTCTAAATGGATCATCATCAAGGAGCTGATTTTTAAATGAGAGTCAAACACTCCGATTTAAAAAATTCATTGTACATTGTCGCACAGTTCAACTTGTGTAAAAGGAAATTTACTTTGGAAGTATGCTTTTCGAACAATCATTTGCAATATTTTCCCACCACCTGTTAAAAATAGGTTAGTTTCAGCAGTTGCCAGATTGCGCCAGATAACAGGCGCCACCACGCTTGCACAGCTATTACGACGTAAGAAGCCCGTGTGTTCTTTAAGTGTATAACACTAAAACATCGTAAGTTATGTTATAAAAGACATCAGAGGATACTCCACGAGCATCGGAATGTCGTGAACCATACTAAAATGTGCAAATTTGAAGTGCGTAAAAGTGCCTATATTCCGCCAGTGTTCAGCAGTGACGTGTGAAAAAGCTGCGTGCGGTAGTTCCAGGGAGCTTAACAGTCTTGTTATTTCTCGGGCCAAATCCCACAGCTCAGTTCTGTTGGGTTCATATTGTAATGGTACAGCAGCATATGTAAAAATGCAGAATTTGTATAATGTGCCCAATACTGTGAAAATGGTTGTTTTTTGTGTTTCTACGATACTTATCTCCCTCTGTGGTAGATTTTGTTTGTTTTTGTCTTAAAAAATAAATTATGTTTTCTTAATTCAAGCCGATTTTATGATCAGTCATTCACAAAACATCAGCAATTAAGATTTTGTATTTGAAATGGAAACTGTAATTGCACATTATTCATAAAAAATAATGATGAGTTTTATAATTAAGAGACGTAGATAACTCAAATTGAACGAGGAAAAAACCTGATACCAGGGAGATTTGAACCAACGCACAAGTAATTGCACTTGGTTCACATTTTATTACGCTAACTACTGCGCTACTCGTTCAATGTTCATTAATCAACTGCCATATATACAACACGGGAAAACTTCAAAGCCAATTATGTCTATAAATTTATGAAAAACATTAGGAGCAGCCTGTTTCTTGGCACTTTTTAAGCGTGTTCCACGCGCATGTTTCACAAAGGAAAAGAATGCAGCCTTAGCCATTTCTATACTGCGCGTTAACAGTGTGACAATAAGAGCACAATGCTGCAGAGGCTGTGACTGTAACCAAGTTTTGAAACAAAAACTACATAGGTACAGCATGATTAAGAAAAACGTTGACAACTGTTAATACATTTGAATATCTTTAAAGTTTCATTTAACATAACTTAGTAATAAGATATATAATACATAAGCATGAAATTTAGTAGAAGTAAGAGAGATGATTATCACAACAAGAAAGGAGAGAAAAGCACCAGGAACAACAATTGGTGGGGAACAATTGAGGAGAGTGGAGAGTTTCAAGTACCTTCCTGATACAGGAAGATTGGGGGGGGGGGGGGTAGAGAGAAAAGCCGAAGCATTTTGGAAGTGTGTCAGAAGCCTGATATGGAACAAGGATGTACTCCAAATCAGTAAAAAGGTAATATACCGGTCATACTATGTCCCAATTCTGACATATGCATCAGATACCTGGGTTATGAAAGGAAGAGAGGACAGCTAAGCACAAGATAGTGAGATGAAATTCTTGGGAAACAGTATTGGAGTGACAACGATGGACAGGTTACGAAATGGGAGGATCAGAGGGTTAATGAAGGTGGAACCATTACAGGAGAAGATAGAGAAATCAAAGCTGAGATGGTATGGACAAGTGAAGGGAATGGAGGAGAAGAGGATGCCCAGGAGGATACACGAGATGAAACTGGAAGGAAAGACCCCAAGAGGAAGACCGAGAGAGAGATGGCTGAAAGGAGTAGAGGAATTCACACTCATCAAAGTCAATTTGTTGTTATGAAGCACTGCATAGTCTTCCTAAAGCCTTTGGCAAATTTTGCTGTTAGTAGACCCTTGTATGAGCACTGTGTTTTGTTGTTGTATGTGGGACATTTCCTTTGCAAGTAAAGTTTTTATTTTCATTTTTTCTTGTGTGTGTTTTATTACCACAGTACTCTGTTGGAGTATCAGTTCTTACCAGTCAAAATTACGACAAATTAACTGAAAACCAAAACAATTAAAAATTCCCGGAATTCTAAACAATTCCCGGGTTCTTCCAAGTTTTCTTCTGGATGAAAAATTCCTGGGTTTTTCACAGTATAAACTATTTGTTTTAACTGAAGATTGACTTGTTACACCAGAGGTCTTTCCATAAAATTAGATCTAACTGTCTAGTGTGCGGTTATGAATGTCATGCAGTTTACCACACTGCCTCAGTAGTGACATTTACTTGTTATCCATTTGCTTGGTAAATAGTTTCAAATGATGGAGTTCAACATATAACATTGTGCTTCAAGCAAGCAGGAGCTACATCACACACAGCAAGAAGTGCCAGACAAATATTCATAAAATGTACCCTTAACAGGTTACTTTAACATTACAGATATCTCGCCTGACCTTCCACACTAATTACACTTTTATATGAGTTCTTTCTGTGAATTTACTATAAATCTGCATCTATGTCAGAAGGAACCATGTGCATTGTGGAAATTTCAATCTGACGAGAGGGGGAGACAGACAGACAGACAGACAGACAGACACAGAGAGAGAGAGAGAGAGAGAGAGAAAGAGAGAGAGAGAGAGAGAGAGAGAGAGAGAGAGAGAGAGAGAGAGAGAGAGAGAGAGAGAGAATTCTATTTGATGGAATATCTATGAAGTGTTGAAACTAAGCGTGACTGGTGGTGGTGGTTCGTGGGGTACTGAACAGTGTTTATTACTAACACCCGTAGAAATCCCTATCTTTCCATTTTCAGTCTCGCCACTACCTGAATGATAAGAACACAAACAACCCAGTCTCCAGGTGGAGAAAATTCCCAACCAAGTTGGGAATCTAATCTGGGACCCTGTAATCCAGGGGCAGTAACACTAGCCACTAGACAACGAACTATGGATAGTTACTGGCGAGTGTGTATCTGTTGCAATATAGTGTTCTGGATTGCTATTGGTGATATAGAGAGAAGTGAGAAACTGTGTGCATATCACTCCTTTGACCCTCCACACCTATCAACTGTTTCAAGAACACTACGAAACCCTGCAAAGATTTCAGTAATTTAGCGCATGGCAAGAGCACACTGTCTGGTCATTTGGGTGCCTGTACATCAACCTACCTTTGTGGCAAGATAGAGTTGGTGACAATCCTTGCAACATCACGATTCCAACAGCTACTCCTGGACTTAACGGGCACGGTACAAGTACGTGTTAGCGACCTCTGCTATGAACGCAGGTGACTAGGTAAATACCCGCGCAGCAATGGTGTATAATCAGAAAAGGACATACAAGAAAATAGGTTACACTATTCAAAAAATTGCTTGCTAAGCCTATTTTTAAGAGCTGTACAGAAACCAAGAAAAATGAAAATAAAGATTCTCGAAGCTATCCCAGTTTTTTTTCTTCACTACTGTGTGCAGCTCTTCTATAGTATCCCATCACAATGATATATCTTTTGTATTACGTCCTACAAACCCAAGAAAGAACTGTCTACTGGTGATCAAACTTCCACCATCCATACATCCATTCCATGAACATTTGCCTTTACAGATGTCAAGTGAAAAGGATGAGTTAGAGTTTTTCTAACTTAACGGTCCCTAATGGTAATTATATCGATTTTACTCGTTTTTGTACATCACTGTGCACACTTCACACAACGTCACATACGCACAGGCAACACGGCTGCTGCAAGATGATTTGTTCGCTCATAAAAGCTTAAAAACAGGGAATTTTGTTTTACGGATGTGCATCACCTTCATTATAACAATTTTGGTCAGGTGATTTCCGTAATATTGGAATTTTGTGTGTTTGAGGGAGCCAGTCTTACGAACTTCCAAGCTATCCTGTTATTACTGGAGTTCACATTGAGGTTACCGCTATTCTGTTAGAAGGCGCAACAGAAGGAAAGTGATGAGAGAAGAAAGCTAGGGTGAGAAGCACGGGAAGGGGAGATGCTAGCGTCCACTCCATCGCCTTCAAGACGGCCGGCCGGACCCTGTTACCTGCAAATCGCTTTCCCAATAAAAGAGGCGAGGCGAGTTGAGGCGCGGCCGGGCCCGGCAAATGGCGTTCCGGTCCGCAGTTTGCGCGCGCCGCCTCCGAATTACGCTAATAGGAGGCAAACGCACGCCATTTGGCCGCAAGTGTGGCGGCAACGCCCTCGTTAGTTAATCGCCTTTCTTCGTGACCGCGCACCCGTAATTGCGCTTCGTGTCGCGATCTGTTGAATTTTTCCCTTTTCCTTGCCTTTTGTATGTAGCGGCAACTTCAACAGAAAGGGTTGTTACTACCGGCACAGACGCATTTCATACATAGTTTTTACATAAGACACATTTTTTTATTGGCTTTAATTCCGTTCATTAAAGCTGATCAGTGGTAGCAGTTCGATTCGTACCTCTCTCTCGCGATCCCCCAACACATCAACCACACGATTTGCAATAATCTTGCGTCCAACCAGATTTGCCTCATATTGGAAACACACACACACTAATTACTTACCGCGTTGGAATGCGTCTGATCGGTCTTGAGTTCCTTGTGGTTGGAAAACTGCACATAGACTGCTCGGCCGCGAAGTTGCGCCACACATGATGTGAAGTAGTTCACCATGGTGGACGCTGCGACCTCGTCAGCCATCTCCAGGAATGCCTGAAAACATGCGTCTTATTCAAATCTTTGAAGACTCCAATTAAATTTTCAACTGGTATTCCTAACCAGTAACACGACGAAGTTGATATGAATGAAAACATGAATTAGGGAAGTAACCATTTTGAAATATCTGCGTTATTAGTGTTCAAAATCATTCCAAAGACGTGTGTCCCTACGTATTAGGGCTTATCCGTTGCAAGATTTTTCTCGCGGTAAACATTAAACTAAGCTACAAGGTATTTCGAATATATGCATTGCTTTGAGGTCTTGCTGACGTATTTTGCCTTTAGGAAGGTTGTAAACAACTACACGATAATTAAGTTTTCAGGAGAATTAAGTAACTAATGCTTTAAATAAACGAATCTACTTTAAAAAAGTAAAACTGTGCATATCTCCACGATTGGGTAACATCTCATTGTTTTAATAAGAATGATCGTACTGAAAGTGGTACACCCTTGCCTTTGTTCGACGTCTAATGTGACTTACGTAGCCAGTTATAAACGGATCTATGGCAAAATGTGCGCAAGGAAAGTGTGTGTATTACGCCTATACCCGAGACATAACTAATGCAAAACTGAAGTAATTTCCATGAAATTGCTACAGAGCACCTAAACGTGTTAATGAGATGTGCTCGAATGCCAAGACGATAGTGTTTTCCTTGAATGCACAAGCGTAAGTGATCTGTAGCGGTACGACGAACTGTTTAAGTTCTTGGGGACGTTCTTATAGACTGCGTCTTACTGCAGCACGGTAATAATGAACAGCAACCGGTAAGAAACTGATCGATGTCCATGAGTACGACTGTTGTTCCATGACTAACTTGGTCAGAACAGCAGCGCTGGAACACTTGGGCGATTGCTGTTAGGTCTCATGCACAGACGAAGACGTATCTTTCTTTGGGACACCCGTCATCATTCAATGGAAACTACATGTCCATAAAAACCACGCTTAATCCCAGATTACTAACCCCTCGTAAAAGTTACTATTGCCGAAGGCATAAAACACGATATTTTCTACTGAATTTGGTGTCTAAAATATCAGTGGAGATTCAATAATTGTTATTAATTAATGTAGAACTATAAATATGACCTTTAAATAGGGTGTGTATTAGTAACTTTCCGATGGTTTAGTAACGATGTACCAACCTCCTTCCCCCTTTTAATGTTCTACGCGCAGAATCTAAGACCTTATTTTGTAATAGCTTCTATGACCATATCCACCCCCTCCCCCCCCCCCTTTATTCTCAACTTGTTAGAGAAAAGCTTTTGCTTTTTTTTAGCCTTTATTCTCCAGATCAATTAAAATTTCAACAGCCTACCTTAACACTGTCAAAGATAACAATTACGTAATCTATGCGACTGTGTACGGTAGGTGAATTAGAGTGAAAATGGGTGCTAGTAATTGTGATTTTCGGTAGTATTTTATGGACTAAGAGTTTTGGCAGTGCTTCCACTAAGCGACATCAGTTAGTGTCCCCGTCTGCGCTGCGTTCAATCCCCCACTTACGGGAGAGTTACTCCGGGACAGGGAGCACGTGTGCACGTGCAAAAGGCAATAGTGCGACTTTGCCGTAGAGCGCTTGTGGCTAGATACAGAAAAAAAGGAGGAAAAGGGAGAGAAACACGCTGAATAATACAACACCCCACCTGGCTCGCGGAAGATGCCCGTTCCCACAAAAAGAGCTCCTTAGGCCCCATAAACCCACTAGGCACTCCGTTGTGGCAAAGAAACAGTATTTCGACCCACGTGCCCGCTTAGTATCAGCTGTATGCTTCAAGGTGATACATTTGTAGTACCGAGGTCTTCTAAACTGGAATAATGGTTTTTAGAGTCTCCTAAAAATGCGGAAGCAGATTACAGAAAGACTAAGTAAATTCATGTTACTTCATGTTATCAGGCCTTAATAAAATTGTTCCAAGAATACCCAAGCGAATCACTGCAGAAGGGCAATAGGAAAAACGGACACTAGTCTGGCCAAGAAAACATGAAACAATGTGAAGTCAGTTGAACATTCCACACTTATTGTAGTCCGTATGGTGGAAAATGGAGGGATGAAATTAATGAATTGATTAAAATCATTCTTAATAACAACCTACACGACAGTGAAAGTACATTGATGTCTGTAGGCGATTTATAGTCTAGTGTACGCTGTCTGTTGATGGCTAAACAGAAAATTCCTTCTTAGTCTGTGCGATCATGTGCGTTCCTTTTAATGCTAAGAAGGGTAGACGTTCTTCAATACCTCAGAATAGACAAAAAAAGGTAGGTAACGGGCAGTTGGTGCTGCGTGATGGGATCCTACAATGGGAGGAGGATACGGACAAAGCAAACATGGAGGTCATGGAAAGCTGCCACTAGCTCGGTTTTACGAGGATCGGCTATGACTACGTAACGTCCTCATACTCGCCTCATACGGTTTACGAAAATCAAATAAAACATTAACCAGGATGGCTGGACGTAAATGTGAAATGTCATTCGTCCAGAATGCAAGTCTTACAATAGCGGTGGATCGGTTTGACAGACTTCCTACTTTAGCTTTTGAACATGCGTCACATCACTGAACAATTAACCAGAGTTATCGAATGGTGTATTATTTCACTAAAAATAACTTATTTACTTCATCATATCATTATCATCCTTTAGTAATACTACATTTCAGTTCTGTAACTTAACTGCATCCACCGACGACGAGACCTTGCTACATCTTTAATTCCTATGCGTCAATACCGACTGACTGTATGTAGTAGCCTCTTCTTTAATATACCACAAACATGCTGCGGTCGTTTAGCATTACGTTTTTGGACCACGTGTACAATCTCTACAGCATTCCAACGTTTTTGGATAGATTCGATTCACGTTTTACCCCGACGTTTATTCTTGTTTTATCATTTTGTCTAGATCAGTTGATTAGTGCCCACTTAAGTTATGAAATGGTGCTAACCTAAAAAAACTATTTGCTACTACTTAACGTTATTATTTAGTAGCCGTTTCCGGCCACGCGTCGCTGTGATTCACTCTTGTTACACTAAAAAGAAAGGTAAAAGAAAGTACACGTTTCTCACATATATGAGAACTGGCTATACGTCCTTCAGAATATTGCGTCAAAATTTGAAGTCAATCTGTCAAAAAAGTTCAGAGATTTTTTAGTTAAGTTTCCCTTTGTGTGTTACGTATTTATTTATTTATTTATTTATATAAATAAAAATCAATTGCCGCATTTATAAAAAAATATGATCACCTTAGAACGGCTCGACGTATCTGTTTTCACTTGAATAATAACGGTCTGATTAAGACAAATGACTGCGTTGGCGGTAGTGATGGGAGAATATGGAGTGACGAAAAGGGAGGGGAAAGTTAGGGAGGAAGTCGGGCGGCGGGAACTTGCGCTGTGTTACAGAGCCGGCGCCCGAGACAGAGCAGACCGCCAGATGTAGGTACGGCTGGCAGCAACCTCTAAAGCCTGTCGCGTGGGCTCATTACGGTCAGAATTACTCAGTGCTCGCGGGTAGGCAACGCGAGCGCGCAAACACGCCGCAGCAAACTACCAACGCAGTTTAGCCGCCGCCGGCCCTCACGTCAGAATTCGAGGCAATAACAACGCAGCTGAGAGTAAGCACGCTCTCCCTCGGGCGCATCGCCTGGAGTACATCCGCGCACCACCGCAACGATGAGCAGGTAACAACTGTTTTACGCGTTCGCAACCTCCTTCCCTCTCCACCCGCCTGCTCGTGCGGTTAAGGAATCCGGGCAATCTGGCTGCAGGCATCGCGCAAATGTGATTTAGTTACACTCTACCGCTCGCTCGGCACCGCAAAGGAGCTACAATATCGCAGCAACTGCCGTGGTTGCGGAACGCACAAACACATCAGCCGCATGGCAGACGCAGTGTAAGGAGTACCGAAGGGATGGCGCAGAACGCGACCGAATATAAAGTTCCGCTTCGAAATGAAGAGCGACATTCTGAATATGGGGTAGTTCAAACGGCCGATTCAATAGACACACAGAACTGGTATGTAAAGTGCTTTGCCGCTAACTGGTCAGCAAATGTTCAAGATCGGCTTTATCGTTGGAAGTAACAAGTGAAGGGCGACTTTAATGAACTGCTACGCAATAGTGTGTACATTATGCTTACGCTCAACTGGATTGAAGAAATTATTACCAGTTTCCTTTTCACAGAACCATCACTGCAATAGTGCAAGTGATTTAGGCAAACCACGAAAAACAATATAGTAGGCCAGATGGGGGTTCTGTAACAACTACGCCCCTACAGAATACGAGACCACCGTCTCAGCGATAGCGCTATTTCGTTCGGTTTCATGAGTTTCCAGCAATGTTATCCAAACAGACAGAATTGTGGCCTACACAAGCAAAATGACTGAAGGAATCAAACTGGGAAAGCGTGATGGCAAACAAATTAATAATCAATCCTGGACACTGCAACACAAATTCTTACGTGTTTTAGAAGTCCATTAGCCTTTAAAAATTAATAAAAGCTTTAATTATTGTTATTCTTGTGTATGTAATCAAACAGGCATCAGGGGATCACCAATTTAGTGTTGTAGGGCAGCGTGGAGGGTAAAAATCGTAGAGGGAGACCAAGAGATGAATACACTAAGCAGATTCAGGATGATGTCGGTTGCAGTAACTACCGGGAGATGAAGCTTGCACAGGATAGAGTAGCGTGGAGAGCTGCATCGAACCAATCTCAGGACTGAAAACAACAAACTGCGTTCGGTTTGTACGCAGGTTGTTCGTGAGTCTGGACTTCTTGGTCAACTCGTTTCTGTGTAATGTCTGAAAGCAATTACACTGTGAAACTAGTAACTTAACACAATGCCACGAACTGAGTATCTATTCTCAGTTGTATTACTCAGTGAAGTCCAGCTTCTTGTATCGAGAAGACAAACTATTCTTGTTTCCTGCGTTAAATGCTTAGTTTCTTCTTGACAAATTGCTTCACCTTCGTCTGATACATCGCTCACAACCGCCACAGCAATTTTGTTTAACATGAACACACACGATTTCGTCGGCTTGGAACTACTACTAGTCTTTCGATTTTCTTTTAATAAGCTTATGATAAAACACTGTACACACAAATACCTCAATACACGCCACTGTGAAAGCTAATACCAAAAATGCTGTTGCAATATAGATCTAATTCTGCAGAACGCTATCAAAGACCACCAAATGTAACAATTAAGACCCATCTCTTAAGAGACAGAGAAACAAGAGCTAACGAACATCTGCACATTGAACGCTACAGCTGGCAATTCATTTCGCTTGAGACCGCAACAAATAATTCATTTCTGGACTTCCGGGAGAAGAATAGGGTCAGCCATTATTCTACAGACGAGATGGTCGTCTGCGGCTGCAGGATTTCCGCAGGAAGTTGTCTTAGGAGATTACCCAGGGGAGTGGAGGCGTTTCTACGCGGCCTCCTTCCCATCACCTTACGCGGCGACTAATGAACACACTTTCGAACGGGAGAGCTGTAATTCCGCATCTGCGGAGCGGAAGGACTCGCTGGTAACGAAGGATTGGGGTGCATTAGCACCTGCAAGGCTGATTGTACTCGAGTTAGAGGCAGTGGCGCGGAGATTACAACCATGTCATTTCACCATACATCACCTTCAAAAACCTAGTGGCCTCCTAGTGAACGATAATAGCTGTGGAGGGGGGGGGGGGGGGGGTGACAAAAAAAACCAGATCTACACCTGACAAGATTTCATTTTTCCATTCAATCGGAGAAGTAATTATGCAGAACTCAGCAAATTAAGCAGTTGGAGGCGATCACTTCCGCACTTCATAAAATCAATTATTCTTACTTAATTTAAGGAGTTACACAAAACGTCGGAATAGCTTGACGGGAAAACCACTGGACAGGCGGAGTTATTTGCGCAGGTAGGAGCAGCTAACAACCGCATTGTTGGCCGGTGGGAGTGGTTCAAGTTGAAGTCTTGTAAATAGATTAGTATGTAAGAGTACGAATAGAAATTTGGAGCAGCCGTCACGGACTTTGAAGTCCTTCCAACAGCCTCACGCCGCTACAAGTCGGTGTTGGGACACACTTTCTCTTCTCCTTTCTTTCCTCTATCCACCTTTGCTTCTCGTAGTTAATAGAATTTCTTCATTGTTTAATGGTTTTGGATTTGTATGTTTATCTGTAATTATTATTTGAAAAGTTTTCAATGAGCTGTAGAAAAAAGCCTGCCTCCACGTGGAGGGACACAGGCAACGGTGGGAGTAGAGTCTGGCACTGGGGTAGTATTACACTACCGCCTCGGACCCCCAGAACCCAGCCACAGCGGCAAAGAGGCATTCACAGACCCACCGAAGGTAATCACACGGTGGATCATTAAACAAAATGAAAAATTAAACAAAGTGAAAAAAATCCTGACGCTAACCACTTTAAATCCCAATAGTTCTTTGCGCCGCTGTGACTGTCGACTGCAGAGCGATACTGGTGAAACGCAAAATCCACTGAGATTGGAAAATGAACTCTTGTAGAACTTCTAGTTATTAAGCACAATAAAGGCCGCTATAGGTTGCGTCTATGCTCGAGTAATTGGGAATAAGGAAATTTAACGGCCATCGCCTTTCCGCCCAACATCATCATGGTCATCTTTTGTGTGTTCTCAATACCTCTGCACGTGGCTTTGTTACCCAACTGCGATAAAGGCGTTAAATTTTCACTTAAGTTCACCTAACTACGCAGAAGACCTTGCAGGCTGTGACACAGCTCGATTCTGCAGTGGAACGTTCTTCAGCGTTCAATACTAAACAGAAGTCAGTAATCCCAGAACCCTGCGAGCAACGATTTACTTTATGTCTATTTTTCACAATTCAAACGAAGTACTGAGAACGTCAGTTCTCTAACATTCATGCCTTTTGATTACGACACACAAACATCTTAATTTGTTAAATGCTTCCTTACATTACTTGCCAAGAGTGGGCTTTAATTTTGATGACTCCATGACGGGATGTGACAGTTTTCCAAGGATCAGGACCAAGTGCAATGTCATCGTGTAACAATATGTACGATGCTTTTATGGAACTGTATTGTCGATCTACCTTCTTGCTGCGTTCAAGCCAAGATCTACGGCAGTATTTCATATTTAAAAATAACAACCTTCTCGTACCCCATAGTATGATTTTCGTAGTTAAGTCGCTACGAAATGCAAAATCAAACTGCGTTGAAATTAACTTCCGCAAATCTTAGGGTTTACAACACGAAACGAATGCTACTGGTTCTGCTTAACCTGCTATCCCTGTAGAAGTACACTTACGCGGTTTACAACAAGTATAAATTTCGCCTTGTAACGCGTTCGACGTCTTCTCAAACTAGAGAAACCACGACGCTGGCGCCTGCTGATAAATAGCGTTACGGGTAATGGTCGGCGAGGAAACTAAGTACTCTCCAAACCATGTTAGATATCGTAGGGTTTTCTGCATAGAGGTTCGCAGTCCGCACTTCACTGTAGGACCTATGATTGGTGCACCTCTAAGTTAAGAGGAAGATAAAGGCATATGCCCAAGTTCACTAACTTCAGAGTTAATACAGCTGCCACCAGACGGCGCTACCGAAGCTTTTTTATTCCTCAGTTTGCTCAATAAAATTTACTGTCATCCCATTTTAAGTTAGTAACCGTTTATAATAAACTAGCTGCACATTGCTGTGAAAATTTTTAATTTCACAGCACTAAACACATTTCATACGTAAAATTATAGCGTACTTATTTTTCAGATTTTTTAAATCGGAGTTTGATACACGGAAACCGGTAACACAAAAATCGAAATGTGGCTCTGGAAATAAATTTCAGCCTGAAGCTTGGTTTACACGATGACACTGGGTTGCGCCACTCAGGTGGAATGAGTTGCACGCAAGTGGTTTCATATAGGATTGTAGACACGGAGACACCATAACACACTTCAGTTTCGTTGTTTTGTTGGTTCCAAAGACGTGTCTGAAATGAAAGTTTTGACAGCTGCACGTCCCACCAGTTGTAATGGGAGTTAAAGCTTGTTGCGTGGAATCGCTGCATACGAAAAATATAAAAAACTTGTTTCGATTCGTGACTGGATAAAGAAAAGACGTCAGCTCGGTTGCTCAGCATCCTTGCTGAAATAATTTATAACGGAAGATCAAAGAAGTTCTTTTAATTATATTAGATTGCCACCAGAACTGTTCACGTTTCTTCTAAATAGAGTTAATTATGCGATAAGGAGTGAAGGTATTGTAATACATGAAGCACTGTTGCCAGAACTGATATTACATATATTGCGCGCATTACAATCGAGAACACTCGGCGTGCCATAAGATACGGTTTTACTTGATAATGACGCTATTTCATTAACACCAATAATTATTAACATTAGCAACAATAAGTTTTCGAAGCAGGCCGAATTAGGAAGAGAATGGTTTGCAAACTACTCTCTTGAAGATAGAATTTTGAAATATTACCACCGTACAGATCTAACATATGTAAATGGGGAGCACTGTAGCGACGTTTTAAATAGATGAATATTGAATTAAGAATGCAGCTTCTTGAATTTGTATAGCCTTCCCTCCTGTCAACAATAGTCCTTAACAAAAAGGTGGGCCAACTTGAACGATGGGATTTTGGTCTTTTAGACGAGAGCATTGCCACAGATAGAATTACACTTGTTTGTATTTTTCTTGATTTAGTTGTATACGGCTCCTAACTCAATAAGTTTTGCCCTGCAGCTCAGATATTACCAAACCATGTATGTTATGATCGCACATGATGGTCTCAGCGGCAGCAATATGTTGCTTATTTTTGTAATCACCATCACCGAAATCCCACGAACACCTATGCAAAGCACAGATATCCAAAGTGAACATCATTCTTCGTTCCCCACTTCATACTTCAGTTTGTCTACACACTAAGAACACACACAACCTCAAAACTCATGGAACTAGTGTTGCCAAGGGTGGCAAACGCGCGGCGCGCACGCGCAGCGGCCGGTAGCGCAGCTGCCTGCAACCTAGTGTCGTCGTGTAAAATTGGCTTTATGATTGTTTGGTTTACAGCATAAATGCGTTACTTATAAATGGTCTCAAATTACAACCAATGACAATTCCGTAAGGAGTTAATGATCAATGCGAGCTACAAACAGACGTCGGGGGGTACCCAGCCTGGCCACATAACGTTCCATTTGAAAACTGGATCTCTTGGTGGACGCTTGGCAGTGACAACTTCTTATAGTTGTCACTATCTATTGACTAAAAAGGCGTATAAAGATCCGCTGTAGGTACAGAACGTGCTTTTGAAAGCAAGTTACTGTCACTGGCGTTTACATTACTGGACGGACACGACGGTTACAGACCTTTGAGACCAGATAACGGTTCTGAAGAGGAGCAGTGCTCACAAAAAATGCTCCTACAAATTTATGAATAAAGTCATTTCGTAGCCTTTCTGCTATTGTGGGAAGAACTTAACGGGCGGCCGGTTGTGGCCGAGCGGTTCTAGGCGCTACAGTCTGCAACCGCGAGACCGCTACGGTCGCAGGTTCGAATCCTGCCTCGGGCATGGATGTGTGTGATGTCCTTAGGTTAGTTAGGTTTAAGTAATTCTAAGTTCTAGGGGACTGATGACCTCAGGTGGTAAGTTCCATAGTGCTCAGAGCCATTTGAAGAACGGGCTGTTAACTTTGAAAAGCGCAAGGCCCCCCACCCCGCCCTCCCGCACAACATTACTCCATGAAAAACCCGCCAGAAATGCAGTGTAATAAGAGTCTAGTTTCAAAAAGAGGTAAAATGCTCATTAAACTCTTCACTACTGCAAATATTTGAGGGTGACAAAGGAATCCTTTAGAGTCTTATTGGTAAGGACTGCATAAGACAATGTTGTGTCCAACAGAAAAATGTAAACCGTGGCACTACAAAGAGATTCATAAAAAGGAGAACGCACTTGTGCATGCTCGAGCGAAGATAGTTGAGAGTGGATGGGCAGGATATAACTCGAGACGTTCATAGTGCAGGATGCAGCACTTGCGCTGAAATGGCGTATCTAGAAAACGACAAATGGAGAACTTCAAACCTGTCACCTGACTGATTATCGATGTTTATCTCTTGCATAAATGTTACAGTGCTGCCACTGTAGCAAGCGCTTCAGTCTTATAATAAATACACGCTTTACAAATGATTCACACAGTGAACAGCACTGAAGAAGCTCTAGTAAAGATTCACTGGCTGACATCGCACGCCTACTTTCCGAACGATGCTACCGTTAATACATTTTCTGGAGAATTAAGTTAATCTGATAACATGAGAAGCACCCAAGCACTGAAATAAAAACATAGCAGTTCCGAATCTCGGATGGGATATCAGTCACGAACTGAACTGTAACTACGAGGGTCATTCAAAAATTAGAGACAATTTGGTCTGAGGGAAACACTGTTAGTAGGGAAAGTTTGGTACTTTTAAGGCATTAAGTTGGCATCATCACTGGAATGAGCTCTGATCGGTTGATGTATCAACATTGTTTTGTTTATAACCTCAAAATACATTTCAAGATGGCGGGTCCGCTTGAAACCTCCACATTACTGGATCAACGTTCTGTTATTCGTTTTTTACTTGGTGAAGGCGGGAAACCAGTGAATATATACTGCAGAATGTCGGTGCAAATGTTTACAAGAGGGCAGAGAAGTTCAAAAATGGTCGCGATTCTGTGACTGACGAGCACCGTTCTGGCCGACTAGTTGCAGTTTCAACTCCCTCACTTTAAAGTCGCATTGGTGACATTTGTGCCGACCACCGTGTGGCAGTGGAAATGGCAGTTTATAAGTTTCAAGTTAGTACTGGTACAGTTCATAACATTGTGTGTAACAAGCTGAAGTACAACAAAACATGTGCAAGATGGGTCCCAAAGGAGTTGATGCAGGTACACCAGGAAACAAGGTTGAGAGAGGGCACAGAGTTAAAGGGACTTTATGAAAGAGGTGAGCACTTCCTCAACAAAATTTTAACTTGTGATGAAACTTGGGTTGAACTTATTATGAACCAGAATCAAAAAGCCAAAGCATGGAGTGGAATCACACCAACTCACCTGTAAAGAAAAAATTCAATACCCAAGGATCAGCACGAAATCATGTTGACGGTGTTTTGGGATGCTCAATTTCCAATTTTTTTGTGATTGTTTCTAAGAGCAGCTTACAATGAACAGCCAATACTATTGGGATTTGCTTTTAAAACAAGGTGAAGTCAGCCATGAGAGAGACGTCTTGGATCTCAGAGGAGAGGTGTGATTCTCCCGCAAGACAACGCACGCCCTCATATTGCTCAGGTAATCCGTGAAACTATCGACAAAATTGGCTAGGAAATACTGTCTCATCTCCCTTTACGGGGAAGGGGTTACAGGACAAAGAGGACCTGGTTGAAACATCAAGACAAAGAGTTCTTTGCAGCCGGAATAAAAAAGCTTGTAGCCTGTTGGAACAAGTGCATAAATGTTCAAGGGGACTGTTAAAATGCAGAAAGTATTTTTTGTATAAACGCTTTTTTCTCCAGACCAATTTGTATCTAATTATTGAATTATCCTTTTATAACGCCAAGCGACAAGCATAAATGAATTTTACCAAGAACACCGTTCCTCTAGTATTTCTCATCCGTAAGTAAAACAACAAGGCACTTAACCCGTAGGTTGGCTTGAAGACAGGAGTGCTTAAAATCACAAGTCCTACTGGAAAGTTGTACACCCAATGGCCTTCGGGCTGGCATACTCATCCAGATGTAGGAAGAGACACAGTTTAATGCACTCAATCGAACTAGGCATTTCAAAATAAATCGCTGTCGGAGGTAAAAACCGAAAAGCGCGAAATACTACTTTGGTCGATAGCTGATATAATCCCACACTTCTGTACTTGAACACTGCGCCAAAGATTTAAAGGGCCGCTTTTTTGAAACCACGTCATTTTCCCGGTTGGGACATAGAAATGTGAAATTTGGTTCAGTTGCACACAACCTTTCTCTGTAATGGTGTAAAGGCCTGTAGCCCTACGACATCACTATCGGGCTCGGCGACGCTTAAAACACTCAAGAACTCAGACGTTCCTGTGAATGTAATCTGGGTTAAAGGCACAGTGGCACCAATTTCAACATAATTCTGTTCAATGCACCGCGGACGTGTCACAGCCCCCTTAAGCCCATCTCAATCCTGCTCTTGACGCCCCACTGGTGGAGGTCAGGACTGCTTCACCCAGCATTGATCTCTCTTTTTTATTATGTGTAGGCGAGGGAAATTTATCAGACACTGCCCCTCAGAATTTATAATTAAAGGCCTCAAGAGGTGACAAAGGTCGTCGATTAGACCACACTTTGTCTTGGGGCGTTCATTTTCACAAATTTCGCGTTCGAAAACAACAGTTTGCACTGAGATACACTACAGACCTACGTTCTTGACCACCTTCGCCGCTACCGGACACCCCAACCCCTCCCCCAGCCGATTCACGCTTCTCTGAAGACTTGGTGGTGCTACAAGTCCAATGAATCTGGTCTAGCCACTCTGGAGTGTAGCGCTAGCACAAACTTTGCTGCGTACGGAGGGGCACCACTAGGGACTATTCGAAACCATTCGATGAAATTTCAACGTGATCGGAATCAGCAAATGGTTTTTTATGTTTCTTCAATCCTCCTGCAGCGTGACCACGATGTGTTGTGACATTGATACGTGCATGTATTAAACGGGTAAGTGTTCATCGAAAACACGACACGCCACCCCGCCCCTTCACAATTTGGCAACACCCTCAGTTACACCCGCACATCTTTGCAGAACACAATGAAAACTTACCTGTCCAGAGACGACCCTCAACTGATTTCTAGGAAGCGGGCAACCCCTTGGACACCCTATAGCTGAATGGCATTACACCACTGCTCTAGCGAATCCTTGTGGGTATGTGAAATCTGAGGTATGCCTAAGTGGTTGCCTGCCTGCAGACGCCTAAGTGGTTGCCTGCCTGCAGACGCCTAAGTGGTTGCCTGCCTGCAGACGCCTAAGTGGTTGCCTGCCTGCAGACGCCTAAGTGGTTGCCTGCCTGCAGACGCCTAAGTGGTTGCCTGCCTGCAGACGCCTAAGTGGTTGCCTGCCTGCAGACGCCTAAGTGGTTGCCTGCCTGCAGACGCCTAAGTGGTTGCCTGCCTGCAGACGCCTAAGTGGTTGCCTGCCTGCAGACGCCTAAGTGGTTGCCTGCCTGCAGACGCCTAAGTGGTTGCCTGCCTGCAGACGCCTAAGTGGTTGCCTGCCTGCAGACGCCTAAGTGGTTGCCTGCCTGCAGACGCCTAAGTGGTTGCCTGCCTGCAGACGCCTAAGTGGTTGCCTGCCTGCAGACGCCTAAGTGGTTGCCTGCCTGCAGACGCCTAAGTGGTTGCCTGCCTGCAGACGCCTAAGTGGTTGCCTGCCTGCAGACGCCTAAGTGGTTGCCTGCCTGCAGACGCCTAAGTGGTTGCCTGCCTGCAGACGCCTAAGTGGTTGCCTGCCTGCAGACGCCTAAGTGGTTGCCTGCCTGCAGACGCCTAAGTGGTTGCCTGCCTGCAGACGCCTATGAATCTGTCAAGTATTTTCTCTGAATAGGTACATTTTTAATTTTAAGTGCTCAAGAAAGGTACACAGAAAGCCTCATGGATGTTGCTGAACACTGCCGTTTTATTTACGCACGTGTCCATGTCCCTAACGGTTCCTTCCTGTACACCACAGTGAAAATTATGGTCGTGCTATACTCCAAAGAGTTCAATGAGGTTGCAGCCCCCGCAATGTCCTTAGAGTGAAAAGTCCGGGGTGGGGGAGGGGGGATTAGCAGTGTCAAAAGTTGCCACGAACGTCGTTCTGTTGCACATCGCACCGCTGATGGTCAGTTTCGACCGCAAAATGTGTGGGAATCAACGCTCCCAAGAAAAGAGTGGTTTCATTGAAGCCTTTCATGCCACCCCTTTGTGTGGAGTCTGAGCGGTAGTGTATATGTATCTTTTGCTCTGTCACCCACAGGAAAACCGAACGAGTTGAACTCCGGGCGTCAGAGTTCTGACCATCGCATGCACATAAAAAAAAGGGGTGAAATGTGGGTAAGAGTGGCGGAGTGACGACCTTCCTACTGTGTGACACATTAACGATGATGTGTGATTAAATTTTAGTACCAATGTGACATTAACCAACCTTACACTTGACGAGAACTACTTAACTCTGGTCTTTTTCCTCACATGTCGACACCTGTTTGAAACGTCGCCGAACCCGAGGGTGATGTCGCCGGAAGCCACAGTTTTGCACCACTGCAGAGGAATGTTGCAGTGACGTTTGAGCCAAACTTCCGACTGGTACATCGAAATGTGAAATTACCGTTTCAAGACAAGACCTTTTAATTCCTTTAAGCAGTATGATATCCATTGAGGCACTGAAATATACGTATACTATTGAAGTTATGACGGTGGGTTGAGACTCCTGACTGGATACCTGATACAATAGCAGCACTGCTAGTAGACGAGGTTTCGTATTCAAATCCCAGTCCGGCACAGTTTTAATTTGCTAAGAAATCTCACAAATGCACGTAACTGCCGGAGAGGGGAAAAAATCACTGTTTAAAGAGACATGTTTGATAAAAAACCAGCTCAATTCTAACTGTCCGATTCTGAGGCAGAAGTTGGATTCAAACGGAAATGCAATCCTCAATCCCAGATTGAAGAAGTGATACATAGTGCTGGTGGTGGAGAGGAAGTGTCATGCACAAAATGTTATTCTTTCTTAGGCAAAGTCAGATTTCTTTTTACCTCTCCTACTCACTCCCGGAAATTTGAGCAAAAAGAAGTGACCGCGGCGCCATGGGGTTAAGCTTGCGAGTAGTGCGCATTCGGCGCCAGTGCAGCAGGAGGGTGGATTATAGCTCGTCCCGGGATTTTCAGGCGGCAGGTGCCGCGGGCCGCCTTGTCGCTTGTTAGCGGGTGTCCCCCGGGCAAACGCGGCTCCGCTGTTTGCTCTTCTGCTGAGCGCCTCTCGACCGGTACGGCTCAGGGACTAGCCCGAGTTCCATCTACACAGCCACATAGCCGCCCGCGGCTCGCCTTCTCCCACCATACGAGACACTCCCTTTGCGGTCCCACGACCGAGGAGATACCTTTTTCCCTTCGGTAAACGGCATGGACGAGGACGTGACGCAATACTGTGTCCAAATATCAGAACCACGGACCGTTACACTCGCATGACACTCCCGCTTACAACGAAGGAACTTTTAACAAACAAGACAAAGCTGAGACTTCAGTCAAGAGGCAAACAATATTCATAGTCAACAACTTTTTCGCAGAAAGACACAGAAGCTTATGAGAGACCGTACAGAAGGCTAAAATCGAGTTTGCCTTAGTGTTTCAGGCGACATGACGTATACGGTTTTATTTCCATCTACTAGACTTTGTAGCATGTAGAAGGATGTAAGTGAGACTCTTTAAAATCCGTGAGTGCGTTGAGATCACTACGAGCACATTTGTATTCTGCAAGCCATAGCACAGTGCGCAGCATATAATACTGAGTGTTCCTAATCATTTTTACTCATTCTACTTCATTCCCAAAAGTAAGTACATGGGAAGAACAGTTCCTAATTTTACCGTTGCGACAATTACGAGAGTTTTGTATCGGAGGAAATAAGGTGTTCGCTAGGTTCGGGCATGGAAGAAGAGTGAGAACCGATGTGGACCTACATATTAAACTAAAATTAACCATTCGCCTAATATGACCGAAACATTAGGGTGAATATAAATTAGGACGACATGACGGCGATTTAATGTCTACTGCAGGGCCGGCCACGGCGTACCAAACTTAAGGCGTGTATGGAGTGTGTGGCCTAAAGGCCCGGCCAGTCACTCGGCTTTGCTTCGTAGAACTCTGAAGTACCAGAAACACCACATTTCCTTTAGCATTGCGATGCGGTATGTTTCAGTCGGCACTACTCTCCCGAGTTCGTGAGAAGAGTAGTTGTCAGTGTTGCTTACTCTTCGCTATTTGCTCGTGGCATGGGAGACGTTCACAAACCCAGAGGCTGTTTGCACATGAAGAGGCAGTCTAGCGAGCTACCGTCGCAATCCTTTAAAATTAATAGGAATGACAGAAGAGAGGTATGAGAATTTTGAATTGGCGGTAAGTGACGGGTACTGGATATTTGCTATGAAACGACGTTACAATACCATGCGGAAAGAATTTGAAGATTTGGCTGACAATGAAAGAAAAAAAATACAACAATCGACAGACGGGATTCATTGTTCTGCACGTCAAGCAGCACATGGTAAATTTGCAGGCATGGAGCACGCAAAAGAAACTGGTGATACGATTAGTAAAATTGTCGGTTCAAACAGTTTTCGCTGGAACTTTAGAGTGTGGAGACTTCATGTATTACTGAAATGTATGTTGGTCACGTCCAAGAACATCACTGGAACGGTTTTTCGATTTAAAACTAGCTACTGCTGAATTTATCAAGGAAAAGGGAGTACAGGATCGAAAATTAGAACATTCGGAATGGATTGCAGGCGACGCATTTCAACAGACTTGACTGCCACTCGCCACAATAAGACATTGAAAGGTAACTTTTTTTATTATTTGGTGGGAATGTATTTAAAAATAAAGTAGTGTTGTTTCTGACATGCATTCTAGTTCCCTAAGCCCATTGGCGTTAAAGAAAACGCGAGGTTTCAAGAATTCATTGCTACTCAAAGAATTACAAGGCTAGCTTCACAAAGGTTTTTGAGGATACTGTCAATCGGACGTTTGTTTTCGAGACCGTTTGCCATTACAGTTTAAAACTCCCCTGTGCGTGCGCAGATGTGACTGGCCCGCGAGATAAATCCAGTGTTAACGACAAATCTTTTTGCGTTAAAACTGTCCATAAAGGTTTCAAAGTCTCCAGAATAAGGTAGCAAACGTGCTACAATATTTCGAACATATTTGTATGAATGACGGTTTCTCGATTATTAAACTAAATACGCTCCTATTACTTGGCGACTTGAGCGAAAAACTCTGAAATTGTCCGCATCTTCCGTATGCCGACGGTATGTGCTACACGAAAATTATGTCTTTAGCACGTCAAAAATAATCAAATAGTACTATACATGTTCTGTTTGTGATCTACATTGTTGATAAAGGTAAAACAAAACCCAGCCGTATGCAGTGCCATTTAAATATGGCGCATTTGCGATTTCCTCCTCGACTCACCCTCACGATCAGACAGCGAGGAGTGACGGTGGGGGAAATGTTCCAGCCATATTGAGCACTTTGGCACTTGTGCCCGGGCATGACCCAAGAACCAAAACGTTGGCCCCCTGGGCTAGCGTCGTAACACTAACCAGCTCTAACCACCATAATGTCTAAAAAAGTATTTCTTTTTTAGGAACTAATATTCAAATTCCGATTACGTTGACATTTTATACTTCCAGTAACTTCTTATACAGATTTCTTTTGGGTAAAATTTTTGGGAACAGCTATCTTGTAAAATCAGTGAAAAATAGTCTAGATCGCGATGGCTATTTTCTTAATATCCACCCTTCTTCCTACTGCCGCTTCGACACTGTTCCCTGCTTCCTGCATGAGAAAACCGAATAAGAACGTTGTCGTCCTGCACACCAATTCTCTCCCGCAGGCAAACTTTGTGCTCTTCGTACTCAAACCGCGGAAATTCTACGAAGCGTTCAGTGCTACCGACTCGCTGTGACTCACGTTACACAGAGGGCACGTCAGCGTACCCAAGCCCACAGTGCCACGGCCGAGACATTGAGCGACCTCTGTCACGGCACCTGCCTAGCACGACCTCGAGAAATTGTACGGCGGCGCGGCCATTCTCCTTACCTGCGTAAAGCAAACCGTGAACATGCTACTCTATCACGTATTTTGAGGTTGGTGTTCTTAATCGCCACGATCAGAATCGCAGGAAAAAAGCGCATGAACCATGGACCTTGCCGTTGGTGGGGAGGCTTGCGTGCCTCAGCGTACCGTAGGTGCAACCACAACGGAGGGGTATCTGTTGAGAGGCCAGACAAACGTGTGGTTCCTGGAGAGGGGCAGCAGCCTTTTCAGTAGGTGCAGGGGCAACAGTCTGGATGATTGACTGATCTGGCCTTGCAACATTAACCAAAACGGCCTTGCTGTGCTGGTACTGCGAACGGCTGAAAACAAGGGGAAACTACAGCCGTAATTTTTCCCGAGGACATGCAGCTTTACTGTATGAACGAGGATAATGGAATGTAGTCAAACTAAATCGGGTGATGCTGAGGGAATGAGACACTTAAAGTAGTAAAGGAATTTTGGTATTTAGGAAGTAAAATAACTGATGATGGTCGAAGTAGAGAGGATATAAAATGTAGACTGGCAATGGCAAGGAAAGCGTTTCTGAAGAAGAGAAATTTGTTAACATCGAATATAGATTTATGTATCAGGAAGTCGTTTCTGAAAGTATTTGTTGAGTGTAGACATGTACGGAAGTGAAACATGGACGATAACTAGTTTGGACAAGAAGAGAATAGAAGCTTTCGAAATGTGGTGCTACAGAAGAATACTGAAGATAAGGTGGATAGATCACGTAACTAATGAGGAGGTATTGAATAGGATTGGGGAGAAGAGAAGTTTGTGGCACAACTTGACCAGAAGAAGGGATCGGTTGGTAGGACATGTTTTGAGGCATCAAGGGATCACAAATTTAGCATTGGAGGGCAGTGTGGAGGGTAAAAATCGTAGAGGGAGACCAAGAGATGAGTACACTAAGCAGATTCAGAAGGATGTAGATTGCAGAAGGTACTGGGAGATGAAGAAGCTTGCACAGGATAGAGTAGCATGGAGAGCTAAATCAAACCAGTCTCAGGACTGAGGACAACAGCAACATGTGAACAGAAATCTTTCGTACTCTGGTAACGAATCAATATGCCCAGTATTGCGGTATGAGCAAATGAACTATTCTCCAACAATAATATCTAAAAGCTGGTGACGAAAGAAAGGCTTACAAAGAATGGCTAACAAGTAGTCTACATCAGGATGAAAATGCCTAACTACGCTATTCAACGAAAGACAAGTAAAATCTCAAACTGATTAGAGAGCCATACACCGACCTATCTTTCTCGCATGCACTGCGCTTTGTCACTGATCCAAGCCTCCAGAGCAATGGTCGCCGAACTTTTTTGCTCAAGGGCCAACAGTAACAATATCATGTGGCACCTTGGGCCACGTCTTTTTATTAACTGGAAAACCATGGAAATGGTGTGTTGTGAAACTCCAATAGACTAGCTACAGTTAAGAAGCGAGAAGTTTACCACTGACTTTCTAGGACTTAATCGTTTAAGTCAATACCATTCAGACCACTACGTGTAGAATGTTATCTGTTTCAGGTTGTTGCCACCCACAATGACCCATAAATTGTTAACACTGTAATTGCCCAACGAAATGTTGCTGTGTTGTCTTTGTGAACAGATGGTTAAAAACAGCAAATGGACTTTCACTTAAATGTATTATGTAACATGAGACATCATCGCAACTGTTTTCTACATGTTTTGATACTCATGTTTTCTTCATTTCGCTGACTGAACTACAACAGCCTTAATTTACTTTCACACTAGATGAGGTACCTGGAATTGGCTAGATATGTATTTATTCCAATCTTATGTTATTCTGTCTCTTACCCCCCTCACTCTGTCATCCATCTCGACTTTCCCCTCACTCTCTGTCAATTTCTTTACACATTGAAAATAATGTATGTATCAGTGTGGTTGATATCAATCCGAGTGTTTAGGAAAAGAAATGGTGGAGGACAGACAGACAGACAGACAGACAGACAGACAGACAGACAGACAGACAGACAGACAGACAGACAGACAGACAGACAGACAGACAGACAGACAGACAGACAGACAGACAGACAGACAGACAGACAGACAGACAGACAGACAGACAGACAGACAGACAGACTTAAAAGCTAATGATTAATTATTTCTTTTAACAAGTATGTACCGTATATGACAGTCTCTATAATGCATATTCATGAATCCAATGCACTTTGATTAAAGATTGATACAACGGCAAATGATTGGTATGAGGCACACGCACCCATTTGTTGTCAGCACTCGGAAACAAAAAGGAACACATTTCCATTATTACGTCCCCTCCCACCGCAAGGACAAATCTGCCACTGTACCAAGTGGCACCTGTAAAGCTGATACAACCACTTTATGCACTCCTACTTTCAATTCTTCCAGTATATTTTTCATTTGATGAAGGAGACAGGTACAGCCGACAGCTGTAAACCATTTATTCTCTACCAGATTTGGATATATATCATTCACCGTTCTGAAGAAACTGTAAAAATTAGCACCTGTTAAAATGAAATAGCACTTTGGGAAATAAACCACTCGCAATTGTTGGACGTATGCGACTCCTCCTCCAAATAACAAGCTGTGCAATTGCCTACAATAATAGGCCATGTTTATGACACTGAAATCCTGCAATACTGGGAAAAAGATTTTTAAATACCCGTCTGCTGGTTTAAGAACTATTAGATTATGAGGGATATATTCATAGGAGACATACGAGTAGTTGTGTCACATTGTCAACAAGTACTTTTTAGTCAGTCTTCACAGGAGTAGTGTGTTGAGACAGACTGGAATAATCGTCATGGTAGAATGTGTCAACGATGACATGTGCCATTCACAAAATTACTGTCACCATGTTTATGAGTGTTGAAAACTGCATTAAACGCTGCTGATCAAATTTCAATAAACTGGAAAAAAGCATACAGTGCATCTTACTAATTCATTCCAGTTCAATTCTCACTGAAAATAAAATTCACAGAACTTTCATAATCTTACAATATTCATGTAGCTAGGCAGGAGCATATGAAGGAAGGAAGGAAGGAAGGAAGGAAGGAAGGAAGGAAGGAAGGAAGGAAATAATCAGTAATTTTGAGCCTCTACCAAAAACAAATCGGGGAGCAGTGTATCTTGTTCCTGAAATTTGTTTTCAAGTACTTTCATGCAAGATGAGATAGATGTATTATTCAAATGGCCACAAAAACTTTATTATAACTGCATTAATATCAAACTTTAAAAACCTAGAAATAAATAAGAAATTTAAAAAATAAAAAAGGACAGATGCATTGCACAAGCAACAGGCTATATAAGAAGGCTACAGGTCTCTTATTCAATCTGGTCTGCATCGTTTGGACTGCATGCAATCCTCATTGCGTCTTCTAAATGCCTGGACAAAACAGACTACGATATTTATTTTTCAGGTACTTCATTTTTGAAAATGAAGCTTCACAAAGGTAAGTAGAAGAAAAAGTGTTAAAATGAACTGTGCACCGTCTCGTACATTTTTATAATTGTTAGGCACATGTTTCCAAAATTCAGTGTACTGTTGTGTTCCACAATGTTCTATAAACAGAGCTGTGTGTCCTGCTGAAGTTCGATTATTGCATTTAGCAAATTAGTTTTAGGGACTCCAAATTGGCAGAATGATTTGAAATCCTCATGTCCAACATATCAAGGGTTCTCTACTAGAATGATACAGCTTATAGCTTCGAAATCTACAAATGTGTTTTTATTTCTTCCAAATAGGCTTCAAAATATTCATTCATAGTTAAAAAATATTCATTCATAGTTAAGCCTGATCGGAGCATAGCAGCAGTTGGAAAATTAGACAGATTTTTTACTTTGAGTTTATTTATATATATTGGAGTTTGGCTTGAAATGCAAATATTTTGTTAGTCATTTGCCCAATTATCTTGTTTGGCCCTTGTAATTCTAAGTTAAGCCTGTTGAATTTTTCATGTAATATTGGTCGAAAATGCTGTAAGTATCCACCATTCATCATCAAGTTCAGGATAATTTTTGCCACTTTGTTGTAAGAATAAAATAATTTCAGATTTCAAATTGACAAACCATTCCAGCACTTTTCCTTTGCCTAGCCATCTGACTGCAGTATGTAGATCATCACTGAAACAAGCTTGCGATTCCTGAAGAATTTCTTCAAATTTTCAGTGATTAAGGTCACAGGCACTAATGAAATTCATAACACTTATATCCATTTGCATAACATCCATCAATTTGGTATTTGAAATTTGACACGCCAAATTTGATGCAGTAAGCAATGAATGGAGAGTAAATTGGGCAAATTCCATAACTTCTTAATCGGTGCTATCAAACCATTTTTGATGCCAGTCATTGACTGGTACTAATTTACTCATAGGTAAGTCATTTTTTTTACAAATTCTTTAATGACATCCACAAAATCACACCATTTTGTGTGAGCTTTCATGGTTATAATTTCTAAAAAATCTTCCTCTATTACCCCAACATTTGTGCAGTAACGCACAAATAATGAAAACCGAGCCATCGAAGCTAAATCTGTACTGGAATCACATGCACGACTGAAGTACTTGCATAGGTTGACTTTATTAAATACTGCATCTAACATGTATTTTGAAACATCATCTATATGACGTCGACAGGTATATTCTGAAAGTATGAGCTTATTAATTTCAGCTGCTATTTGTTTACCATTGGAGAAATATTGAAAAAGTTTCAGAAACAGCCATCATACATTGCTTCACAAATCAGCATCAGTGAAAGCTTTCATATTTGTTTGCCAGAATATTACATACTTGGTATGATGCTCTTGCGACAGCCTCACTTTGCCTAACTGTTGCTAACGTAACGTTTTGTTGACAACGAATGGTAGATTTTATATCAGCAATTTTTTCCTTTCTTTCATTTGAATTCGAAGAAAAAGCTACTGTAAATGAATTGTGCTTACTTGTGTAGTGGCGAGATAAATTTTCTCTCTTCAGTCCCACAATCGTATCCCAGCATATTAAGTAAATATGCAGTACCTTCTCTGTGTCCACTTATAAAGCAATACTCTTCTTCCCAAAGTTCTTGGAAACTTCTTTTCTCTTACCATATTTTCCTCTTAGTCACTACTCGAGGGTACATCAGACATTATTCCACTAAAGACATTTATTCCACTAATAATTGTATCGAGAAATAGAGCACAAATACACTCAATATGCGACGAATGCTCAGGGGCACCGAAACTTAGTTCACAACTGACACTACAAAGCTAACAATGAGGATGCTGCGGGACAAGCCCGTCGCAGACAAACGAGCAGCCGTGGGCACATGGCGCGTTTTATGCACTGCTCACATTGTTGGCTAGCAGGCCGCTCACGCCTTTAGCACTGCAGAAAACCGGCAAGTAGCACATTAAATGAAAGTGGTGGATGGTTTTAAGTTACCTAATTACCTCTTCGACTTTAATCACAATTATACGCAGTTTCCGTAAAAACACCGCTACGCTAGACAAGTAGGTAACTGATGCTACCCGTGCGAAGCCGAGGAGGGTCGCGGACAACACAAAAACATGCTCTGGGCCGTGTTTGACAACCACTGCTTCAGAATAAAAGCAACCATCGCCATGAAATACAACTAACTTTGTTGGCAAGCACACTTAACAGAGCTATTTTTGATGGCATGAAGTTTCCAGCACACACATGAGAATTTTATCTACCTCATATGGCCAACACTGAAGTGCTCAAGCATAATAATGCTGATTGGAAATTTGTAAATATGTACCCCACAGAGATGGTGCTTCTCAGCCGTCAACATGAGAAGCAACAGTTTTAGAAGAAACTGGAGCTCAATGCTAAATTTAAACTTCTGTGCAGTTTGGGATTTTATATAGGGATTAATAAGTTCAATGCCATGTAGAATTGTTATAAATTATCCAATACACCAGAAAAATTGGGTCGATCTTAGATGATTTTTATGATTTTTTTAAATTTATTTCTGACAACTAACAGCTAATGTGGAATTTCACATTTATATTCCAAGAGCAATCGACAGGAATGGGGGAAAGAAGTACAGCAGAAGAAAAATGGGTAGCTTTGAGGGATGAAGTAGTGAAGGCAGTAGAGGATCAAGTAGGTAAAACGACGAGGGCTAATAGAAATCCTTGGGTAACAGAAGAAATATTGAATTTAATTGATGAAAGGAGAAAATATAAAAATGCAGTGAATGAAGCAGGCAAAGAGGAATACAGACGTCTCAAAAATGAGATCGACAGGAAGTGCAAAATGGCTAGATGACAAATGTGATGTAGAGGCTTATCTCACTAGGGGTAAGACAGATACTGCCTACAGGAAAATTAAAGAGACCTTTGAAGAAAAGAGGACCACTTGTATGAATATTAAGAGCTCAGATGGAAACCCAGTTCTAACCAAAGAAGGGAAAGCAGAAAGGTGGAAGGAGTATATAGAGGGTCTATACAAGGGCGATGTACTTGAGGACAATGTTATAGAAATGGAAGAGGATGTACATGAAGATGAAATGTGAGATATGATACTGCGTGAAGAGTTTGATAGAGCACTGAAAGATCAGAGTTGAAACAAGGCCCCGGAGTAGACAACATTCCATTGGAACTACTGACGGCCTTGGGAGAGCCAGTCCTGACAAAACTCTATCATCTGGTGAACAAGATGTATGGACAGGTGAAATACCCTCAGACTTCAAGAAGCATATAGTAATTCCAATCCCAAAGAAAGCAGGTGTTGACAGATGTGAAAATTACCAAACTATCAGTTTAATAAGTGACAGCTGCAAAATACTAACGTGAATTCTTTACAGACGAATGGAAAGACTGGTAGAAGCTGACCTCGGGGAAGATCAGTTTGGATTCCGTAGAAATATTGGAACACGTGAGGCAATACTGACCCTACGACTTATTTTAGAAGCTAGATTAAGGAAAGGCAAACCCACGTTTCTAGCATTTGTAGACTTAGAGAAAGGTTTTGACAATGTTAACTGGAATACTCTCTTTCAAATTCTGAAGGTGTCACGGGTAAAATACAGGGAGCGAAAGGCTATTTACAATTTGTACAGAAACCACTTGGCAGTTATAAGAGTCGATGGACATGAATGGGAAGCAGTGGCTAGGAAGGGAGTGAGACAGGGTTGTAGCCTCTCCCCAATGTTATTCAACCTGTATATTGAGCAAGCAGTGAAGGAAATAAAAGAAAAATTTGGAGTAGGTATTAAAATCTATGGAAAAGAAATAAAAACTTTGAGGTTCGCCAATGACATTTTAATTCTGTCAGACAGCAAAGGACTTGGAAGAGCAGTTGAATGGAATGGACAGTGTCTTGAAAGGAGGATATAAGGACTAAAGACCACAACAACAACAACATTCCAAGTCGAATCTTTATGTTACAAATAGTTGCCTAAACTGTACTAGTGCTGTAATTTTCAATGATGAAGTATTCAATGTACTCAATTTGAACAGCAATGCGAGAGATTTCTGTTTATGAAGTTCCAGTGTAACGCCCAGTGCAACCCAAGTGACATAAAATAATAGCAAATGTGTGCAAATATAAATCTCATCGATCCTTCTGCCACTGAAAAATCTGTGCAACATGATAGACTCCTGCATATTTACTATGCTTAAATGTGTGAACTTTAAGTTTTGTGAAAATACAGTCAATAGTCTACACACTGAACTTAAAATTCAGTGGTTAAATGCTTACATTTACATAATCTTGATGTCGAAGTGAAATATGGAAAATGAAATGGCTCACCATTCGTATATCTGGTTCTCATTAATGAATGCAATTACATTCATATGGACGGTGTACAACTGCACAAGGAGAGTAAGTGTGTTACCATCATCGGTGCACCTTTCACATGCAGCTATTATCGGGTATGGGAACATCCTTTGCATCTTTGCAGCAGTGCAGATTTTATTATATTGTGGAGACAATTATGAGAAACTTAATTGGAAAAACTAAATATTCCAAAAAATCTTGCAATTGGTCACCAGTTCTATTCCACAATTGATTCAGATATAAATAGGAATGTGATCTTCCCACTTTTTTTTAACTCAATTTTACTACTGTAACTGTTTTATCATTAACTATGCTGTCAAAACCTAACCAAAGCATAGCATGTAGCTTTTCAACTACAGTGCGAAGAAATGAGCCTCCAGATTGGAACGAAAATACATAAGGTACGGAAGAGAGAAAATACCTGCAAAGAGGATTACATTGCGCGGAGCTTCATTACAGAGAGAGAAGATGGAGTTCTAGACAGGTAACATCAAAGGTGCTAAGTATTTTTAAAGCCAAACAAAAAATGATTTTCGTCCATTTCTCATCAATTAGATGAAGAATGCAACAGCGAAGACTGACTCAAAAAATGGGTACATGCTGGTGTAAAGGGACTAGACACACACAGAGCAGGCGATGCATACGTCTCTTGCTTCCTGAGCAACCTATTTTTTAATGTGTTTTGTATTAAATGTTCGTGTGTAAATACTACACAATCAAAACTAGCAATAGGCACTTAATTATTAACACTCAAATTCAAAACAAACACTTTGTCGATATTAAGATATTTTAATGCAAGTCTCTTTATGTAAATATGTTGCACACCAGTTCCACGCGCCGTGACCATTTAGATGGGTCTGCAAAGAGGGCGAAGGAATTCGAGTGATATAGGTAATGAAGGGGAGACTAAAAATGAGCAACGAAAATACTAGCAGAATATGCTTCAATTAGAACATCTCACACCGTGAAGTGGACGGAATTGACACACGAGAAAAAGATCGTTGTGACGGATTTGTGGCCCTACTGCATTTACAATCTCTGCCGACTGCAGGGAGTATCTAATGAGCCAGCATTCTCAGTTGCCCATGCTCCCTGCGAGTCCTTCTGGGACCACAACTTAAGGTGAAACTAAACTGATTGCGCCTGGGACGCCGGGCAGGAAATTCGATTTCGTACTCCCGCGAATAAAAGACGGGCGCAGCTGCGCAAGTGAGAGTAAGGGGTAGTGGGGATAGAAAGGGGGGAGAGAGGGGGTGTGAGGGGAGGTAGAGAGGTGGCCACTGGTATGGTACACCACAGAGGCTAATCTAATGGAACAAGGATAATTATATTTGTTACGGGGGCTTGTTTTACAAAACAGTTTTAATTAGATACGTTTGCGGGGAGTTAAAAGCTCGGAAAAAAAAGGAACCCATGTTGGAGCGCCGGCCAACTTCGGCACAGACTGCACGCTGTATAAAGTTAAGCGAGTGGCTACCTAAACGCGCGCGCACACACACACACACACACACACACACACACAACGCGCGCGCGCGCACTTAGTTCGGCGCGCGCACCCGGGACCCACCAGACAGGTAACGCCAAAGAACTGTTCGTCTTGGGATAGGCTTTGTTCCGCCACTAATAACGTCGTGTCCCGAAGCACAATTTATGTCTAGCGTCGCGGTACTACAGGTGAAAGGGAAGCACAATTACTGTCTGGCACAATGCAAACCGCGCTTTGGAGGGCAGGAAAACCTAATGATACGGAATATACAAGCGACGTAAGGAAATAATAAAGACAATATCGTGCGCTAGGCGGTTTTGCTCGGAGGAGGAGGAGGAGGTGGCAAGAGGAAGGGGGAAGGGGGAAGAAGAGCAACGATGTTCCTTCTCCTTTGTCGAGCTGCGTCATTAGCCTCGTTATGAATTTCAAAGGCCCGTCGTGAACGGCATCGCCCGCGGCGACGCCCGAGAAAGGAATGACGGAATAAAATAATTTGACAGGGAGATTTGTATGGAGGCCCCTAGCCGCGCGTTCACGGCAAACTCTCTTCCGAGAAGAGACATGCGTCACCGTATCTGTATTTTTAAGGCGTATTCCAACTCTCACGGATACAGAATAGCGATTCACTTGCAACATGGAGCTAAGGAGTGGGCATCGAACTAGCCATCACGATTAATTTCCCTCTATCAGAGTCCTTGGCAAAACATGGGATTTGGTGAGTTTGGGTTGATGATAGAACGAACTGTTTTCCATAGTCTACCATTCAACAAGTGCGCAACAATAAAATCCAACACATGATAATCCCATTTCAGGAAAAACGATTTATCTCGTGTCAGCATAAGGCAGGGGGGGTTCCGAGATTGTTGTGACAAGAGCCTCTCATGCAGTATGTAAAAGTAAACAAAACACGTACTGGTGTAAGTAAAATTACTCTTACGTTATTTTATTTTTGAAGTAAAATGAAAATGAGAAAAATTTTAATAAAAGTGGCATCCGTTAGAGAAAATGGATTTACCGCTCAATGCTGGTTTCTGACTACGCAAAAGGCATAGGAAGACCACATCTCCCTCCATTAGTCGTCACTGCCTTGGCCGCATTTGGTTTGTTGGAGGGGTGTGCGATATTTTTATCGGGACTAGCAGGTGGTTAGTACCAAATTTTCGGGCCGCTGTGCAACTGTTGCCAACTTACGCGGTGCACCATGGTGTGACTGTAGCAGTCATTACATAGCGAACGGTTTGTTATTGTTTCCGTCGCTTTGCTGGGCGTTACGATAAATGACATCAACGATACGAAGAAAGCCTGCGTCTGTAAATGCTTGCATTACAACGAGTCTATTCTTAACTGCTGTAAACTGTGTTGTGAGGTTTAACTTTATTGTGAGGTTTGTACAAGTTTGTATTTAGCCACGAAGCGATTTTTAAGCCAGGAAACTACGGAAACAGAATTCCAAGCGCTCCGAGTTGGTTGGGAAACCTATTGACTGTTCCAAAGAAAACCGAGTTATATAAAAAATTAATCCAAATGAATTGTAAATTTTATTCTACATCTACATCCATACTCCGCAAGCCACCTGACGATGTGTGGCGGAGGGTACCTTGAGTACCTCTATCGGTTCTCCATTCTACTCCAGTCTCTTATTGTTCGTGGAAAGAAGGATTGTGGTATGCCTCTGTGTGGGCTCCAATCTCTCAGATTTTTATCCTCATGGTCTCTTCGCGAGATATACGTAGGAGGGAGCTTGACTCCTCGGTGAAGGTATGTTCTCGAAACTTCAACAAAAGCCCGTACCGAGCTACTGAGCGTCCCTCCTGCAAAGTCTTCCAGTGGAGTTTACCATCTCTATAATGCTTTCGAGATTACTAAATGATCCTGTAACGAAGTGCACTGCTCTCCGTTGGATCTTCTCTATCTCTTCTATCAACCCTATCTGGTACGGATCCCACACTGGTGTGCAATATTCAAGCTGTGGGTGAACAAGCGTACTGTAACCTACTTCCTTTGTTTTCAGATTTCATTTCCTTAGGGTTCTTCCAATGAATCTCAGTCTGGCATCTGCTTTACCGACGATCAACTTAATGATCATTCCATTTTAAATCACTCCTAATGCGTGCTCCCAGATAATTTATGGAATTAACTGCTTCCAGTTGCTGACCTGCTGTATTATAGCTAAATGATATGGGATTTTTCTATGTATTCGCAGCACATTACACTTGTCTACATTGAGATTCAATTACCATTCCCAGCACTATGCGTCAATTCGCTGCAGTTCCTCCTGCATTTCAGTCCAATTTTCCATTGTTACAACCTCTCGATATACCACAGCATCATCCGCAGAAAGCCTCGGTGAACTTCCGATGTCATCCACAAGGTCATTTATGTATATTGTGAATAGCAACGGTCCTACGACACTCCCCTGTGGCACAACTGAAGTCACTCTTACTTCGGAAGACGTCTCTCCACTGAGAATGACATGCTGCGTTCTGTTATCTAGGAACTCTTCAATCCAATCACACAACTGGTCTGGTAGTCCACATTCTCTTTATATGTTCATTAAACGACTGTGGGGAACAGTATCCAACGCCTTGTGGAAGTCAAGAAACACGGCATCTACATGGGAACCCGTGTCTATTGCCCTCAGACTCGTGGACGAAAACATACTAACCTGGTCTTCGTAAGAGGCTAGTTTTAGAACTGCAAAGGATGGAAAAACCTCACACCCTCATCCCTCAATGTTAGTAAAAACCTGAACATGCTATAAATGGTACGTCAGAATTTCTAAAAATTGAAGCGGTACACAGCGACAAAGACTAGTAACCCGTGGTATAGGGTGACGTCCAACTATTTGAAGCTAATTCATTCACCAAGAGAATTCTCGCAGCATCGAGCGCGGTTTACTTGCCAAACGATTCATTTTTATTGTTTCCCGTACAATACGGAGACATTTGCTAACACGTATAATCTCGCTTTTGAATGGGACTCTAGCGTTGTTAAAGTGTTTAGGTGAACAGTCAAAATGCGAAGACAAATGTGCTATGCCCTGTTGGTTTCCACGAATACGTACCTGATTCTTTCCTTTGAGGACAAGCACATTGGTGACTCGACCGAATGGTATCCCCAAGTGGATGATTTCGGCCTCTGTCACGTCGTTAGGGATGTTGCGAATGTGTATCACCTTGGACGGTTTGCCATTGTTTTTGTCCAGTTTCACCTGCAAAGTAAGTAACATCTCTGTTAATTGTACGTAACAACGATAGCATATACAAGAGCAAAAATGTTTAGGCAGTTGGAAAGACGACAACGACATAAGTGAACAAAATATTTTAAGTGTTCATTACTCTAAAACATATTTCCTGCGGTTGAATCACTGACGGAGGGAAGTCAACTCCTCACTTCTAAATCACTCCCATCTCAATCCCCCTAGCACCACTAATTATATTATTTTGACGCGTGATTAACGCGTTTTGCGGCCGTCAGTTCTTTCTCATTTTAATGAATAATCAATGCTGCATCTCAATCGAAAGGGATAAACTATCTCTTATCAAATTTGCTCGAAGACGACACGGTGCATGTGCAGGTTAGTGGTGTTCCAATTAGCAACGGTGGTCTTTGTGACACTATTATTAAATGGACATTAAAGCAACAGATGATTTCAATAAATGAATGAAGCAATAAATTTTATAGGGATATTCAAAGCAAGCGATTCGTTTTAACATAATGGAGTACTGGCTTTTACAAAAAAAAGCCACCACGCATCACGAACAGTCATACACACACACACAACCAGTCTTCGATCACGCTCATATTCCCTTGTAGTCCAATATAATTATTCGCTGGTGTGTGATGGTTTTACGAAGAACTTTACTTGGATCTCCTGTCATTAATGCCAACGTACTTTATTTCACATGTTTTTCTGTTCCTGCGGTGCGCACGAAAAATTTGTGGATGCGTCCGGTTCGTTCAGTGAGGAGTGGAAGAGGGGGAACTGCAAGCCCCTAGAAAGTCCTCCCGACAATCTTCAGTGTGTTTAGAGGGAATATGGTGCTTGGACGAGAGGAGCCAGAAATTCCCGCACGCTCAACTACGAGCATGTAAAGCATGATGCACTTGGAACGGATGGTCCTTTAATGGCTGTTTTGTGTGACAGCACATCCAACTCTGGCCTACCAGAAGAAACTTAACTGTATATTCGCGAACCGTCAGCCGTGCGGCAAATGTGGAGAATCTGTAGTATACGAGCTCACGCAAGAGTACCCAGCGACGTTAATTTCGGACATCCAGCGAGATATGCGATTGAAACACGAGCTCTTTTAGCTGAGTGGGAAATTTATTCCAGCCAAAGCGGAACGTAACTGGTCTTAAAAGAGCAGCCTCTCAGACTGCGTGAGAATTTTCAAACTCACTCCCCACGGCCAGTTGTGGTGGAATGCTTCTATACTCCCTGAACCCTCCTTAAATTGCCAAGCCTACAATGTTTTGTTGTTAGTTGCGTTTTCACCTTCTGTGTTTATTGTTGACACGTGTTCTTGATATGATTTGGAGTAGATCGCGCCTCGTGAACTAAGTACCTGATTTTTCTGTTCGGTACCCTATAGTTCAAAATGTGTTGGCACGAATGTGTCGTTAACTTTCCCGAGTTTGATGAAATTGTTAGTCTGTAGATGGAGGAACGTGTCAGTGATATGGATGAAGAAATAAACAACGAAGTCAACGATTTTGCATTAACCAGTGATCATAGTTCTGCTACCGGGCAAGATGAGCATTCGGAGGAAGACCTTCGGAAAAGTTCTGAGTGGGGTTTCTTCAATGAAATACTTAACGTGTCTGTTAAAATAGAATGTGTTCTGAGTGGTGATAAGAAAAATGTAGTTTCCAGCAATGAATGTCAATTTGACGTACTTTCTTTTTGTACCTATCGGGTCGAATTTTTATGCGCAAATTTAAGTTAGAATTTAAATTTATTTGGAAATTTACTTGCTACAAAGATTATATAATTTTTCAGATGGCAAAATTCAGTACTCTAACAGTCAATTTCTGTGTACTATTTAAAAAAAACCACACAAAATTATGTGCTTTTGTGTGATAAATAGTTAACTGCTGCAGGCTTTGATTATTGCAACAGAATATAGGAGCATTCAAGCAACACTTAAATAACTGTCAAAAAGTTATGTACCATAAATTAAAAGTTGTGATTTTTGCCTTAAAATCTGTTTAAATATAAGGGTCCTGGAGACCCCGCCTCGTGGTATGCCGTTACAGGAAAGTCACCTCGCGAGTTAAGCTGCACTTAGAAGGAAAATAGCTAGTGGCATCCCCCTCAGATCTACCGGTAACATTGCCCAGTACACAGTCAAAAACTGAAGCCCGTCAGGCATGAAAACAAAGATGTACCTAACTGTGAAAAAAGAAGCAAAATGGTGAATGGTCCACGCCAAAAACGTGCAACATAGCGCGTATTCGAGCACCCCCCCCCCCCCCCCCACATACACACATTATCAACTGTCCGCACGTCACTTCCGTGTCTGTGCACTGTATTCAAAATCGGATCCATGTCGTCGGGGAACGTCTGTTTGCAACAGCGAGGTGTAAGGAAGGCGCCTCCAGACTACATATATACCTATTACTTGGTTTACGCAAGTATCACACCTTTTTATTCTTGCGTTCCGTTTTGAAAGTTGACACTAATTCCTTTTGACACTAATTCATTTACATGAACCCAGATCGCATTATTTCTCTTATTTTCCTCTTCTCTGAGAAGTTTGAGCGGCATCTCGCCTGCTCTCACTATTCCTCACATTTACTTCCGACGGTTGTATGTTCTTACAACATTACTCGTATTTTGTAACCGATGTATAACGGGACAACTGCAAAGACTACAGAAGTAGGGCAAACACGTTAACGGCTGGATGGAAATTTCAGAATTTTGTGAAGACATGGAGATTTGAGCACTGATCTCCCGCTTTGCAATGTAACACCGTGCCCACACTACCACTAAACGGTGCGGTTCCACATATTGAACGTAGAAAGTTTACTAATTTTTTCATAATGAAGTACACCACCTTCCAGTTTTCATGCTTTGTGTTCCGTTTTTGACAGGATAGTTACTGAACCATTTTACCACTACATCTGAGGGGGGTGCGGTGCAGGCTTCCGTTGTTGGTACATTGAATAGTTTAATGTATCTTTTTCTCGACTCGGATGTACAATAGCTTTAGTTGTATGCAAACAAACTCGCGTCCTGCGTGAGTAAACCGAACATCAACCGGGCACATTTTCTTAGATTTCATTCGTGGAATCCCTATCCAAAATCTTTGAAGAAACCTGGAAAGAGAAACAACATGGCGCTCAAATGAGAATGTGACTACCTGCCTATAGTGCACTTACTAAGGGGCGACGTAACTCCAATTAATTTCCTTGTAGTTGCTGCTCAAATTTCAAGTGGCTGCATTGGAAGTAGAAGTGATTTGTAAGTAGATACTTGGTCCCCAGAATGAAATTTTTACTCTGCAACGGAGTGTGCGCTGATATGAAACTTCCTGGCAGATTAAAACTGTGTGCCGGACCGAGACTCGAACTCGGGACCTTTGCCTTTCGCGGCAAGTGCTCTACCATCTGAGCTACCGAAGCACTAGTCAGGACCCGACCTCACAGCTTCAATTCCTCCAGTACCTCGTTTCCTACCTTCCAAACTTCACAGAAGCTCTCCAGCGAACTTTGCAGGACTAGACCACCTGGAAGAAAGTACGTTTGGCACGTAGGAGATGAGATACTGGCGGAATTGAAGCTGTGAGAACGGATCCTGAGTCATGCTTGGGTAACTCAGATGGTAGAGCACTTGGCCGCAAAAGGCAAAGGTCCCGATTTCGAGTCTCGGCCCGGCACACAGTTTTAATCTGGCAGCAAGTTTCAGATATTTAGTTTATTATTTCTACGGGTATGACCTCAGATCATTCCTTCACGAAATGTTTTTTGTACAAATTCACGTATTTTAGGCTTCCTGCTCAGGTTCTCACGTAAGGCAATATTTGTGCAGCCCAAGTCCCGCAGAGACGGGAAGCGTCAACCAACCGGACAGACCAATCCTGCAATTCGAGGAGCAGCGGCTTTCTTTTTCTCGGAGGAAAAGCTACAGTTTCTCGTGATGCAAGAGGTTCTGTAATATTCTACATGGCTCGTCTGGTTACATGAATAACTTTTTAGAGATGCTTATGCCTAACTTTAAACACAAAAAGCAAAACACAAGTTGCAAAACAGGAAGTAGGGGAGAGATTGGTTATTTTCTTTAAGGCAAGGGCATTATTGTAAACGGTTACTAACACACATACGGAGGTTTACAAGGCATCCCAGAGAAATCGGATGCAATTTTTTTTCTTCATTCAGTAGCTACTCAAAGTTAGGGTTGGCGTTTCGACCCATGTTTATGAAAACGTTTGAAAGAGGTACTATTTTTATTCCTGAGATATCAAGGTGAAAGTCCTTAAGCGCCTAGATATACCATTGATCTTGCTCTACGACACCAATTTCACTCCAGGTCGTGACTCGGCACGAAGTAGTGTTATTTCGTACGCGTTAATTAGTGCGCCCAGATTTTAACACACATTTAGAACTAAAGATTTGATAAATTGTAAATGAGATACAGTGAATGTACCAGTACTGAAAATTATTTTCAGGAGTAAAACAAAAGTGAACGATACCGCAACTATTTCCCAGTACCCTTTGCATTTTTGAAACTGCACACTGACCAATGAGTTTTATGCATTTCGGCAGTATCGAACCAGCAGAAGATCCGTGTGTATCCTCAGTTACTGAAATCAATTTAACTCGCCATGTATTTCAGTAATACGAAGAATAAACGTTACTTCCCGTCAATCGTAGTTATAATATTACAACTGTATTTTTGAGAGCTTGTATTAATTTTCGTGTGGACACATGAGGCTTCCGGTGTGTACAAGCTTTTATATCTGCACGCACACAGTTGTCTGCTACTGAGGTTATTCTGACACAAAAAGTGAGAACGATTCTTAATTCTTAGACGACATGTTTGTTGCACAGTAATGTATTACAATCGTTAAATATTGCAACCGAGAAAAACTAATTTCAAGCGAATCTTAAGAGCAAAGGGGAGCTCTTTAAATGTGATCATTGATCGAATACACAATGGCAAGAAATCTCCGGTAGTTTTATACAAAGTTTTCGAATATATCTGAACATTCATGTTTACTATCCACAAATAGGGTGATGGGTAAGTTCGAAGCACCTTTCAGATTACCGCCACGATACATCATTTAGCAACTCTGTCTGGCACTCGTCACTCACAGGCTACGCAGCAACGGGAATTTTAGAGCCTGTGCGTCGATTGTTGACGGCACATTGCTACAACAATACGCTATGAGTGCGTAGGTGGTGTAGGCGGAGGTTGAAGGCGGCCAGTTGCGCGGGTCAATAGCAGACAACCTGTTGCGGCACTCGGCTCTGAGGGCCGGCCGGCGCGCTGTTGCCACGTCCAAGGCCAGGCGCGGGCTTTGTCCTGATGGCCAACATTCCCTCACGACGAGCTGTGCCGCTGGCTCCGGCACCGGTGGATTGATGCTCAGCTCCACCACACTGCTTACCACTAAGTCCACTACTGCTCTCCGCTCGCATACCATCAGTAGGTAGAAGTCGGTCACGTGTGCTCATTATTTGGCAGAGAAGTGCCTTTTTTTGCGGCAGGTAAAAGTCACTACGGGGTGTTCAGCAGTATTAGTGCTGTTCATTACGGATCAAGACTGGATTTATTTTATCTTATGCGAGTCATTATTTCTTAAGGAGTGTCATTCAAATCTAACATTTTGGAGTTAGTTAACTATCAACATATAACAGGTAATGTTTTTTACTACGTTATCCTTCGTTTACATATTGTACTCAATGTTTCCTTCACTTCATTTAATTTGATTTAGGCGTTACCAAGTACAGTAAAAAACTAAAGCTGACCTCAACGAAACATTGGTTTAAAAATAGAAATATTTTAGAATATGGTATGTTCTTGTCTTCCTCCAAACTTCTAACTCCAAAAAAACTGTGGAACTGATTCTCGCTATTCCATACGCTGAAGAGCCATATTTTTTTTTTAACCACTACAACAATTGGGGGTTGACAGGTAATGAAATTATTCCAGTACCAAAGAGGAAACGATCAAGAGAGGACGATGCATCACAAACACTGCAGGGCAGCGGAAAAAATTAAACAAGGCCAACGACAGAATATGCCGTATTTGTTGCCAATGTCTCACAACGAACATAAACAGCCGACCTAAACACGGGATCGTACTCTTCACAGAGACACAAATTCATATATAATGTTGGAACGACTGCAAACTACACTGGCCAATAAGACTGAACGAACTAATGTGATGTAATGTGATGTGACCTAACACTCTCCTGTTAACATACTCTCCACGAACCAACACATTTACGTAGGTAAAAACCAAGCCATTAAAATGTTGCATTTTGCATGCGGACAGATCATTACGAAAAACCAAACAAATGTTAAGCAAGGAAAGTATGGGTAAAACTAAAGACATTGACAAATTTTTGTCGAATATCGAACTTTATGATTGCAATATGACAGTTACTTGTCAAAATTCTCTTCCATTAAAAAAAATCGAAATGGCCCTTGTGTGGTCCAAAATCGGTTGTTTGGGTAGAGGGTATACAACTGTGGCTACGCGAATCCTGTGATGTACGAAAAGGCGTAGTCGTTTAGTGACTGTACAAGACAACGCAGACAAAATTTCTAGTTGTCTGATGAATGGCAGCTTGCTGTAAGTGTAATAAAATTTAAGTTGACGGAGATGAATAGGAAAAACAAAACGGTAATGTTCGAATACAGCATTTTTGAAATGTGCTACTTGACAGTAACAGCAGCGTATAAATATCTAGAAGTAACGTCGCAAAATGACGTGAAATTGAACGAATACGTGAGGATGGTGGTAGAAAAGGCGAATGGTAAACGTCGGTTTACTGGAAGACTTTATTTTTAGTGAAGTGTGGTTAATTTGTAAAAGCGACAGCTTATGGAACACAGACTACTACTTCAGTACTGCCAGCGTGTTTGAGATACCAATCAGGTTGGATTAAAGGAAGACATCGAAGCAATTCAGAGACGCGATGCTGGATTTGATACCGGTAGGTTCTATTAACACGTTAGTGAAGTTTCGCTTAAGGATCACGAAGATGAGAAACTAGGGCTCTTACCGAGACATCTCGACAGTTTTTCCCTCACCACTGGTCAATGAAAAAGGAAATCAAATGACTAGACGGTGTACAAGGTCCACCATGCACGTACCCTCTGCCATGCAACACAAAGTGGCTTAACGATGTAGCGAATCATATAAACCCAAACGGAACACTGCCAATTTTCCTACTCATAACGAGGCTAAAAAATTCCAATACGTGAACCAGTTACATTCTATTTAATCTTGTCGCCAAAGTTAACTCGACGCTTGTTATTACTTCTAGTGATGCGCTTCCTTCTCAAGTGATCACTATTTTAAGCCTGTTTATGTTGTCATTCGGTAAATAAGTTAGTACTCTTTCATTTCGAAGCGTCCTCAGTGCACTGTAGCAGATGATGAAAGTTCGTTGGTTTATTTTTTTGGGAGGGGGGCGGAGGAGGTGGTAAGAGACTAAACAACAAGGACATCAGTCCCTCGATCCGCGAGTGGTGCAACCAGTAGTAGAGAAGTCTACCGAGAACGTTTTTCTTTTTTCATCATTTATTCGAGAGTTTCGTAACAGTACAAACGAGAATGCTAAAAACGTAAGAGATCTTTTGGACTGTCGATAAAACAGCAGGAAATAGGGAAGTCAGCAGATGGGCATTTCTGGGCTATGCATTCGACAAGAGACGACCCAACCAAATCTGCCCCATCCCTTATCCATTTGAGTCAAGAGCGCACACTATTCAACCGAGTGCGGCAGTAGAACAGAAAACAGGGTACAACAGAGGCGGCAAATCAAATACAAAATCTTGTGGAACACAGTAAAAGCAAAATGACAGCCTGGTCAAGGGGATAGTCATGGAAGTCAGAGGCCTAGCATACAGAGCAAGACGCATCCCGAAATATCCTGTTCGTGCTTCGGATATAAGATTAAAACCTTATAAATGAGAATAGAAACCGCTTTGAAGGAGAGAAGAGGACCAAGACATCTATACGTGAATCGTCCGCCAAAATTAGAGGCACAGAGACCGAAACCATACTTAGAAAGGAGGGCCTAAACGACGGGGCATTCCACAAGGTATAAGCTAGACTGTAAGACTCCATGTCCACAATGCGCGGATGGCTAGTTACAAATTAACTGAGTTAACCTGTTACGATAGATGCCGAAGCGGCATAGGTGTATAGATTCATTCTGGGAGATGCCGATGCGGCATAGGTTTATGGATTCCTTCTGGGAAAAGCAGGGCCGGTGTCAGGTTGTGGTAGTCTCCTTGATTGTGCATTTTATTAGTGGAGCGGTAACCGACCACATGTCGTCCTATTGCACAGCGAGCAAGGATCTTGTGCTCCCGCAACTGGGAACGCGAAGCAAAGAGAAAGAGTAAATCTTACTCTAGCCAAACGCGTGCCCAGTACATTCCTCACGATACCAACATGACGTGAGTCCCAAACAAAGAGAACTGAGCAGGCGCACAACGAAGGTCAGCAACACGCTCATAAACAGCGGAGACCAAAGGGTGGCAAGAACAGCCTCGGCCAGCAGCCTCGAGGCTACTCACTGAATCAGTACATATTAAAGCACAGTCAGCGGACACCAGTTCAATAAAATGTAAAGTTCGGCCAACGGCTGTCAGCTCTGCCATAAACACACTAACTTCCCAGCAGAGAATGGCGTTCCACACCAGTGGAGATGTGGACGCATATACTGCCCTGATCCAAGATTTTGGAGTTATATGTATAAAAGAGGCATGCTGGAACTCGAACTAGACATAACACATGCCAAAAGGTTACGCGGATGGAGGGGAGATTGGCAGAGGGGCCAGGTGCATTACAACTTTTAGTCCCAGCTGAGAACAGATATCAAGAGAACCAACAGCTTGTACGTAAAGAGAATGCGATACGTGGGATGATGAGGGAATTATCGAATGGCACAGACAGCTGGTACCTTCAAATGTGAAGAGAGAAAATCCAAGCTTCTCCAAGACGACTGTCTACGAGAGTAGTCTGAAAGGCACCAGTGGCCAGTAGAACGCCGCTATGGTACATTGTGTGTAACAGTTTCTAAGCTGAAGGAGCCATCGAGCCGTAAACCTGGCAAGCATAATCCAGTCACGACAAAACCAGGATAGGAGTTGCAGGATCCACACCCCAACATGGGTAGACAAGCATGCAGCTAGTCTTCAGGTGACAAGTCTGTAATAAGATGGACAATTACGAGACCCCTACCCATCCCCGAGGAGGAGAAACGGGGGCAGGGGTTGCTGTATTAAGGCAGACAACTCAGCATAAGGAAGTGGTCTAACTGGGAGAAAGGGGGGTCGACATTGCAAACGGTGATTGCCGGAGTCGTTTGCACTCAAACCACTATTGCTTACAGGTTGGTACGAAGGGGGATCCAATCACTAACGACGTCGGAGCGAACCAAAGTGCTGACACCACCAGATGCTTCCCAAGGGTACGGCACGGTTTCGACAGAACGCCTGGTAACCACGAAATGTTGGAGAAGATTAATCACGAAAGTGTGTTCCTTGAAGAGCAAGACGGAACGCAGAATAGTACGTAACGGTAGTATACGTTGCAAGTTTACTGGACGATCGTGTGGCGAGAGTCCAGGCTAGACATAAAGAAGAAAAGATGTGGTCATGCCACTGTCAGTGGTCGTCACCGACTAGGATAGGGTGACAGCCATAAAAAGGATGTCTGTCAGGTTGCGGGGGTTACATGGCTTCTCCAGGGATTTAAGTTGTTACGTCTCTTTCGGTGGTGGAGGAGAGCAGGAAATAGATCGGGAACCGGATGGGAGCGGGCGACCTTGTGGGCGAGTTGTGGTAGGAGGCTTCCGGCCCGAGAGATGCGGGTAGAGAGTGGTCCCAGGACGGGTAGGGGGGAAAGGAGCCCAATCACCGGCAGGTGCCGAAGAAGAGAAACACTTCTTCGGCCAGAGGGTGAGTGGCTACCGGACGGAAGGTCTTTGTAACTGCAGAGGAGGGGGAGGGGCCGGGGTAAGGAATAGTTAGAAGGGGGAGAAAACAATGTAACAAAGGCAAACGTTGAATAAAGTGACACTCGATGGAGTGTCATTTTTGGCGAGCCTCAGCGTAAGACAGGCGATCCAGGGACTTTTACTCCTGGATCTGCTTTCCTCTCGCGTAAGCTGGGTAATTCGGCGCACGAGGGGAGTTGTGACAAAACACACACACACACACACACACACACACACACACACACACGTGGCGGATACACAGGAGCTTCCCTCACTGAATGTGTGTCCACAGTTATCAAACATAGGGTTCGCCTTTCAGCAGGAAGACATATGCCCAAAAAGCAACCACCGAAACCACCTCCTGGATGGTGGGATGCAAGGCTTCAAGTTACATCTTTAGCGCGTAACAGATTTCTTAGGGAGGGTATCCCTTAAACCAAGAACGAAGGCGCCAGTATCGGTGCGGTTGTCTCTTCGATCCTTGTGCACACGTCTAACAACGAACGCCCTGTCACTCTAGATTAGCCCAGAGTATCAGTTTGCAGGATAATGTCCATATGAAAAATCATTCCTGGTCGATATTCAGGTATTGACGAGGAGTAATAGAAACTGGAACTTGCCAAGACAATCTCAAGCACGGTGACATTGCCAAGACCATCCGAAGCATGAAGTGCTGCAGACTGCGCAGCAGAATAAGCTTTGATCAACAGGCAGCCTGACCGCATCTTACTCTGAGGCTCTACTCCACCGAACTTGTTCTCTATATTCTCCACAAAAAAACAATGGCTTTGTGGCAGAGAATGTGTCCCCATGCGTCCTAGTACGAATGAGGCAGCGCAGAAAGTGATTCATCCCAAAGACAGCGAGCCTGGCGCTCCTCCCATGGTGAAGGCAGGGAAGGGAAGACTGCCGGGTCATACGAAGCAGCATTCAATGATCCTTTCCTTCACTGTTCGACGAGACGGCCGTTTGAGAAGGGTCAGATTTTTGCAGCTTGATACGCTTCATGCGCCAAGCATTTGCCTAACACGACCCACTCCGATCAGAGCTCTCTCCATGGGCCCCACAGGAAGTGTCGCCTGGCACAGCGGCTGTTGCCGGGAGTTCCGGTGCTCCAGGAAGACAAGCAACCGTTCCTTGGCACACATGGGGAGGGAACAGCTCAGTATCAGTAGTGCGATCCCTGTGATGTCAGGGGGCTCAGCCAAATAGGTACATAAAAGCCCTACCACAGGGGCTGGCTACACGTGATAATGACCTAGCAAGGGGAGGGGGGGGGGGGTGAGCTACAGCAGGGTAGGAAGAAGGAAAAGAAGGGGCCTATGATTTTAATAGTTCGACCTGTTATTTTATTCATTTCGTTTATTTTACGTCCCTCTGGCGCTTTTGCGCCAGTCTATCGTTCGATTTTTCCGAAATACACAGCTTACACGTAATATTACCAACTGTTCCACTGTCATTCGTCACGGCACGATTAATTTCTACGTAATATACTGCTTTGTACCTTCGATTATATAAAACGTCTGTCGCCAGTCATGATGATGATTACTTCACAACATTTTTCAGCGGTTTTTATGCACATAAGCTGCTTCTCTTGCCTGCATGCTGTCCGTACTGTGGCGGCCAGTTGCTGTCGCATCTGACATCTTCCGTCAGCCCTGGATGGTGCATATCGATATCTGCATGCCATCTCCATGGAACCCCAAGACATTACATTGCTGTACCTTTGCTATGGTTATACTCTACGACTTTTCTTCAAATGCCGTTAAAAGGCATTTGAAGCTGTTTATCCTCCAGTATTTATTTAAATGTATTCCGGCAGCAACTAACTTAGCACCCCGCCGTTTCGCTCGAGAGGATCGTATGGCCTACGCAGATTTTTTTTTTATTTTTCTTTAATGGAATATTTATGTTGTTCACAAACTACAACAACTTCTCACGCTATTTAAGACCTAAACGTATGGGCTTTTCTGAATGAACATCTGACCAAAAGCGACTGGAGTCCAAAATCATGCCTTTTGTTTTCTTCGACATATTTCTATAGAAACTTCAATCCACTATTTCATCCTCTCATGGGATGACGTTCCGAAAACAGTAAAATGCTTTTATTTCTAGCTGAGAAACCGAATTAAAATTTTCATTTATTTTGCTTTAAAAATGCTTTCATAGTGAAAATTTTAGAAAAAAATTTCGTACCCTCTTTCGCCCTTTGTTGTTGTTGTTGTGGTCTTCAGTCCTGCGACTGGTTTGATACAGCTCTTCATGCTACTCTATCCTGTGCAAGCTGCTTCATCTCCCAGTAACTACTGCAACTTCTGAATCTGCTTAGTGTATTCATCTCTTTGTGTCCCTCTACGATTTTTACCCTCCATGCTGCCCTCCAATACTAAATTGGTGATCCCTTGATGCCTCAGTAAATGTCCTACCAACCGATCCCTTCTTCTGGTCAAGTTGTGCCACAAACTTCTCCCCAATTCTATTCAATACCTCATTAGTTATATGATCCACTCATCTAATCTTCGGCATTATTCTGTAGTACCACATTACGAAAGCTATTCTCTTTTCCAAACTATTTACCGTCCATGTTTCACTTCCATACATGGCTACACTCCAAACAAATACTTTCAGAAACGACTTCCTGATACATAAATCTATATTCGATGTTAACAAATTTCTCTTCTTCAGAAACGCTTTCCTTGCCATTGCCAGTCTACATTTTATATCCTCTCTACTTCGACCATCAGGCATTTTGCTCCCCAAATAGCAAAACTCCTTTATTACTTTAAGTGTCTCATTTCCTAATCTAATTCCCTCAACATCACCCGACTTAATTCGACTACATTCAATTATCCTCGTTTTGCTTTTGTTGATGTTCATCTTATATCCTCCCTTCGAGACACTATCCATTCCGTTCAACTGCTCTTCCTCTTCCAAGCCCCTAGCTGTCTCCGACAGAATTACAATGTCATCGGCGAACCTAAAAGTTTTTATTTCTTCTCCATAGATTTTAATACCTACTCCGAATTTTTCTTTTGTTTCCTTCACTGCTTGCTCAATACACAGATAAAAAAACATCGGGGAGAGGTTACAACCCTGTCTCACTCCCCAACCACTGCTTCCCATTCATGTCCATCGACTCTTATAACTGCCATCTGGTTTCTGTACAAATTGTTAATAGCCTTTCGCTCCCTGTATTTTACCCCTGCCACTTTCAGAATTTGAAATAGCATTCCAGTCAACATTGTCAAAAGCTTTCTCCAAGTCTACAAATACCAGAAACGCCTTGCCTTTCCTTAATCTAGCTTCTAAAATAAGTCGTAGGGTCAGTATTGCCTCACGTGTTCCAATATTTCTACGGGATCCAAACTGATCTACCCCGAGGTCGGCTTCTATCAGTTTTTCCATTAGTCTGTAAAGAATTCCCGTTAGTATTTTGCAGCTGTGACTGATAGTTCGGTAATTTTCACATCTGTCAACATCTGCTTTCTTTGGGATTGGAATAATTATATGCTTCTTGAAGTCTGAGGGTATTTCGCCTGTCCCATACATTTTGCTCACCAGATGGTAGAGTTTTGTCAGGACTGGCTCTCCCAAGGCTGTCAGTGGTTCTAATGGGATGTTGTCTACTCCCGGGGCCTTGTTTCGACTCAGGTCTTTCAGTGCTCTATCAAACTCTTCACGCAGTATAGTATCTCCCATTTCATCTTCATCTACATCCTCTTCCATTTCTATAACACTGTCAAGTACATCGCCCTTGTCTAGACCCTCTATATACTCCTTCCACCTTTCTGCTTTCCCTTCTTTACTTAGAACTGGGTTTCCATCTGAGCTCTTGATATTCATGCAAGTGTTTCTCCTTTCTCCAAGGATCTCTTATTTCCCTGTAGGCACTATCTTACCCCTAGTGAGATAAGCCTCTACATCCTTAATTTGTCCTCTAGCCACGTCTGCTTAGCCAATTTGCACTTCCTGTCGATCTCATTTTTGAGACGTTTGTATTCCTTTTTGCCTGCTTCATTTACTGCATTTTTATATTTTCTCTTTTCGTCAATTAAATTCAATATTTCTTCTGTCGCCCAAGGATATCTACTAGCCCTCGTCTTTTTACCTACTTGATGCTCTGTTGCCTTCACTACTTCATCCCTCAAAGCTACCCATTCTTCTTCTACTGTGTTTCTTTCCCCCATTCTTGTCAATTGTTCCCTTACGTTCTCCCTGAAACTCTGTACAACCTCTGATTTAGTCCGTTTATCCAGGTCTTATCTCCTTTGATTCCCACCTTTTTTTACATTTTCTTTTGTTTTAATCTACAGTTCATAATCAATAGATTGTGGTCAGTGTCCGCATCTGCCTCTTGAGATGTCTTACAATTTAAAACTTGGTTCCGAAATCTGTCTTACCATTATATAATCTATCTGAATCCTGTCAGTATCTCTAGGCTTCTTCCATGTATATAACCTTTTATGATTCTTGAACCAAGTGTTAGCTATGATTAAGTTATGCTCTGTGCATAATTCCACCGGGCGGCTTCCGCTTTCATTTCTAATCCCATTCCATATTCACCTACTTTCGCTTCCTAAGGATTGAATTTCCCAAAATGCTGCAAACTAACATTCATTTCCGGCCAAGAAACCAAACACCACTTTCCGTAGGTCTTGACGTCTGCAATGTCACTCATGGTTCGCACATCAAATGTTTGTAAACAACTTCAGTTTCTCTTCAAAATGCAATATGTTTGACACCTATACAATGCTGAGTTCTTATGCAGTAAATAATTGAGAGTGTTCCCAAACTTTTTATACACCCTGTATTTTCATAAAAACCTTTGATACCCTATTTCATCGCCTTAGGTGTGGAATTTCGCAAAATCCCTACAATCGCCCGCAGTACAAAATCAATACCCTCCCCAACCACTGAGTCAGTCGCCGGGACATTGCCTTTTGTATCTAGGTATGATATAACTGAACATGATTTTAGTAAGCCTTTTACGTACCGTACGCCTGATTGGCAATTACTGAGGTAATGCGGTAAACGGTGGGCGGAGCATCCTGTACTTAACCCAAAGCCCCTCCACTTTAGTCAGTAGGGTATATCCACGATTACCTGCTCCGTTCACAGCCACCGCCTGCTATCATATGTTTAACTTATTTTAGTTTTCGTCATTTTTTCCTATCTCACATTAACTGCTGTTATTAGATTTATTTATATATTTACATTTCAGTTTCATATGGCGTCAAGATGATCGCCGTTTGACCGAAAGCAGTTTCCATTTATAATAATTATTGTATTGCCATGAAGATTGCTTAAATTTATTATAATCATTTTTATTCTCCTAAAAAAGTCACATAGCAGCTATCTAGAGTCAAACGAATTGGGTGATCCGTCGATTACATAGCGTGAGTTTCTTAGTCCAACAAAGTTTCAAGTTGCAGTACTACTTCGAAGTCACGTTAATCCCGTCTCTTCCTTACGACACCAGAGCACAAAACTGTCGGGTGCAGTCGATGAAGGGGGCCTGGAAGTGATATTTAAGGATTTGCTACGTTAATCAAGAAATCCTCTTCTCGAGGTCTGGATTGGGGGGGGGGGGGGGGTGTAGGTGGGGAGCATGCTAGTGGTGGAGTGAGAAGCTGTCACCAAAAATACGCCTCCCCTGAGGGCACTGAATCAAGCCACTTCCCCGGGTAATCCCATTCCTTTTTCACAAATTCGAGCCGTGTAAATTACAGGTGCCCCGAGCCCAGAAATGAATTTCGCAGCCCTCGCAGAGCGTCTGAAGACGGAGGTAGGGGAAGCGAGCCATCTGACGCACCAGCCACCTGATAACCTTCTCTACGGTTCTCGTTAGGATCATCCGGCCAGAACCAATGATTTGCACTCGGTTGCGGTTAGCTGCTGCAGACACTACTTGAAATAGACCATAATGGGCAGGCACTAGTGATATAAGGTCATCGGTACGTTCTACGTCAACAGATTTCTTGACTAACCGTGTCTATACTACAGTATAATTTTCGCCAAAATACATGCTTACATATGGTTACGGGGCAAAACTGAACCACAGAGGTATCTGAAGGCTGCTTTAGCAGTTCACCATGCCTAAATGTAGTAAACATCCAGCGATAAATGTTTTGTACAGTTCGCTAAGCTGAAGGCTTACTTTTGGGCAGTTATCGAGTGACGGCACATGCTTCTAGACATTTGTTCGTCATTAATATTGATAAAGTTGTGATTACCAGGGATTTTAGACTTATTTATGAATGAAAGTGTCCTCAACCGCGCTGACTTTCCGACTTTACTACGAATGTTATGAAATCGAACAATGAATAAAACAACTGTGTTGAAACAGTGCTGCTCTTGTTTTCACATCTGGCAGTGTTCGTGTCTCCTCTTGGAAAGACGGAGAGGTGTTTGCATACAGAAAATATTTACTCACGTTCCCATTGCGGAGAAATACTATCATTCAGCTTTTCGCAAGGAAATGTTGACAATGTGCATCCAACGATGGTGGTTATGCATACGTAACCTGTACATATATATGGAAGACAGGGCATTGCTTGAAAACTTCCACTTGACCGCGGTTGCAGTTAAATGTACATGTCAATTGCATAACTTATTTCTTGCCATGGCGTTTAGGAAACTATGACGGAAAGCAAATACCTCTACTTTGCTTTCAGAAAGAAAATGATGTTAGTAGCCAGAAATTAATTTTTTCATCTGTTTTCGACCAATCATATCACACTGATGAAATGAAACAAAGATACGTGATGTGTAACTCATTACTTATCTCCTAAACTGCAGGAGAAGGCAGTTGAGTCCGTTTTATCTTTGTCAATCCTGATTTTTGCGCGTAGGTAATTTTTAAACGTAGTTATAATACCTAGACTATCGCTAACGCGCATTGACCAGTGTACGCAACAATGGACGAATTCCACGACTGCGTTATAAACGCTAATGTCCTCTAATTTATTAACATCGTTGCCAGCGCGGCGGTTTAACTGGTTTCCGCGGCATGAAGAATGAATCAACATTTAGTATGAAGCAATGCATCGGGTCAATCACGACTAGCTGAAGAACTACCATCAATTTGCCGAGCAATTTACACATTCTCACTTTTCCCAAACACTTTTAAAAACAAATAGCTCATGGAAACTTTAGTGCGGCAATAATCCTCGTGACTCTACCCCATCAACATATTACTGATTACGGCTACAAAATACTCACTAGATATTAAAACATAGGTGCCGGATGGGCAGGTTAGTCCATATTAAAGGCTGGTATTTTAGTATCATTATAATGAAGTACTTTTTGTAATTACACAATGATGAGGCAATTTTATTCCGATAAGTGTTATTTTATGGCTGTCGGACTTTATTCATTATCAAAAGTGGTTGAAAATGGACCTTACAAGTTGTTTGCAGAGACTTGACTTCCGTTTCCTTGCTCATGCCAGTCTTGTAGAAATCATGTGAATACGTGCTTGAGCTGTTTAGTCTATGTACCGCGCCGAAATGGCAAAAGATGATATACATAAAAAGACAAATACAATTTTTTAAACTACGAAGCTAAAATACGGAACTGCAAAAATGACAATCGCAAAGAAGTCACTTCTAACTGAAGCTATTATGGAGTTTTGACGTTACTAGCTATGAATAATAGCAGCAGTCTTCTGCTAAGCGACTGCAAATGAGGAGATACGATTATTGACGGTACGTTCAAGTGCTATAGGAAATATACAGACTTGGGGAGTACAAATAATGAGAATAATCTATTCAGTTGCCTTTGCATTGCTGCCGAAGAAAAGCAGACACATTCGTCTTTTCCTAAAATTGGTGGAAAATATTCCAGGATAGAAAAGTGCAAATGTGACCTTTGATTTCAAATCAGCAGCGATCTCTGCGATTGGTTATGCACTATCTATAGCCGAAGTACATAGATGTTATTCCCACATGAAAAAGTGTCTCTGGAGAAAAGTGCAGGATCTAGGGCATACTCATGAATACAAAGAAAATGAAGAAAATTACATGAGACAAATTCGCATGAATGCTGCCCTGGCGTTTCTACAGCCTGAAGACGTAATGGCTGGCTCGAGATATGTTCACAGGTGCAAGATATCCCCAGGCTTTGAGGTTTTTGGCTACTTTGTAGTTATGTGGTTGGAAAATGAATATTAACCCTTTGAGTTGCTACAAATGGCGCCATTGAACGGCCAACCACAAAGTTAGTAAAATAAGTTATCTCCTACCTACAAAAACTTTATTCAATTTATCAAAAGATGTACACAGACAGAAAAATCTACAACATGTAAATAGCAAATTAAAAGCAAAAGGATAAAAAAAATATACTGATGATGCTTACAAGCTGATTTTAACCAGCTTAAGTCTGGACAAAGTGTGACGGAAATAATTATTTTTAAAAATTTGCGGTCAATTCTATGGCCAGCCATACCGGATTTATTCAAATGGCTCTGAGCACTATGGGACTTTGAACATCTGTGGTCATCAGTCTCCTAGAACTTAGAACTACTTGAACCTAACTAACCCAAGGACATCACACACATCCATGCCCGAGGCAGGATTCGAACCTGCGACGGTAGCAGTCACGCGGTTCCGGACTGAGCGCCTTAACCGCGAAACCACCGATACCGGATTTGGTTTTCCGTAGTTTCTCAAATCTTTCCAGGAAAATGCTGGTATGGTTCCTAAGGAATCCGGGCGAAAGCTACACCGATCAGCCAGAACATCACCACCACCGACCTGCTATCGATACAAAAACGTGTAGGCCATAGGAGCGCCACCATGCAAAGAATACGACACACACACACACACACACACACACACACACACACACACACACACGTACGTACGTATTATCAGTGAGCGTGCTGTGCGTATGTAGAATGACAGGAGCATACTGGAAATTGGACGACTTGTCTGTGCTAGAGGAGTGCTGCCGTGATTGTCTTTAACACGTGGCGAAACCTATGTGAAACCACGTCTCATTACAGATGTCGGACGTCTCACTGTGCAGACAGGTAAAACAGGGCATGTGGCCACCTGTGGCGGAACTAACATCAGACTATAATGCTGGGCAGAGTGCAAGTGTGTGTGTGTGTGTGTGTGTGTGTGTGTGTGTGTGGTGTGTGTGTGTGTGAGAACACAAAAAGCACCGAACACTTGACGGTGTAACTCCGCAGCTGACAACCCATGCATGTGCCAATGTGAACACCACAACATCGGTGACTACGACTGAAATGGGTACATGACCACAAACATTGGACGTTAACGAAGTGACAATGCGTTGCATGGACTAATGTATCCCAATACCTCCACGCCAATGGAAGGGCGCGAATTCGTTGTCTTCCAAAGGAACAACTCCTTGACACCTGCACCGCGGGACAGAGACAAGCTGGCGGTGGTTCCACTATGCTCTGGGGAACATTCACATGGGCATCCATTGGTGTAGTACAACTCGTCCAAGGCACCATGACGTATTGTACACTGATTGCAGACCTCTTACAGCCCTTCATGTCGTTCATGTTTACCAGCGGCAGTGGCATTTTTCAACAAGATGTCATGTAACAAGGCCAGGAGTGTGACAGGGTGGTTCAAGCATACAGTGGTGAGTTCAAGTTCGTGTGTCGGGCTCCCAATTCACCAGATCTGAGTCCTATCGACCAGATGTGTGATGCGATTGAACGCCGCGTCAAAGCTCATCGCTCTCCTACCCGGAATACACGAGAATTCCATGACTTCCGTGTGGAGATGTGTGCCAACTTCCTCCAGCGACCTGCCAAGGCCTGACTGCTTCCATGCCACGATGCGTCGCCGCTGTTATCCGTGCCAATGGTGGACATGGCGGCTATCAGACTGGTAATCATAATGTTTTAACTGATCAATGTAAATCTCTGGCAATAACAACAGTGGACGTAAAGCATCAAACGCAAGATTTGCTTTCGCTAAGTTGCTATGACAATGGACGAAGGTATTATGAGCTAAAATTAAACATATCAGTGGAATGTGAACTGTTTCTGTAAGTGAACTTGTCGTTCACCTTATCAAGATTCTAAAACAAACACACACACACACACACACACACACACACACACACGGCGTGGCTATTTTGGTACCCGATGCACTTTTTAATTTGTCACCCCCTCCCCTAAATTGCTAATCTCAAAAAAGCATAAAATGTAAAATGTGTGTGCAGGGGTTTTTTCATATTCGCGATTAAGGAATCTAAGTAAAATGTTAACTAATTTGCAAAGTTTTTAATGAATGAAACGATTAAGTAAAAACTATTAAAAGATTATCTGAGTGACGTGTGACTAGTACGTAGCTTAGAATTTCTCCCTTCTTTTTCGGCTGCAAATTTGGAAATCGCCTCATCAATATCGCGATCTTTAGGCACCCCCTTTTTATTGACTAACTGTTCAATTTAGACAGATGTGCTCGACTCATAGTGGAACCAAGAACTCTTAATTAGAATTCTTAAAGAATTCTTACATAAAGCCCTCACCCCAAAAAAACCATTCACCTTGCCGTTGGTGGGGAGGCTTGCGTGTCTCAGCGATAGAAATAGCCGCACCGCAGGCGCAACAACAACGGCGGCGGCGGTAGGGCGGGGGGGGGGGGGGGTGTCAGATAAAGGTGTGGTTCCTAAAGAGAGGCTGTAGCCTTTTTCAGTAGTTGCAGGGACAACTGACTGATCTGGCCTTTTAACATCATCAACCAAAACGGCCTTACGGTGCTGGTACTGCGAACGGCTGAAAAGCAAGTGGAAACTACAGCCGTAATTTTCCCCGACGGCATCCATCTTTGCTGTATGGTTAAATGACGACGGCGTCCTCTTCGGTAAAATATTCCGGAGGTAAAATGGACATCATTCGGATACCCGGGCAGGGACTACTCAGGACGACGTCTTTACCAGGAGAAACAAAACTGGCGTTCTACGAATCTGAGGAATGTCATATCTTAATCGGGAAGATAGGTTAGAATATTTAAAAAGGGAAATGGATAGGTTGAAGTTAGCTATAGAGGGAACCCGTGAAGTTCGGTAGCAGGAGGAACGAGATTACTCGTCAGATGAATACAGGGTTATAAATACAAAATCAAATAACGGTAATGCAGGGCTACGATTAATAATGAATAAAAAATAGGAGGATAAGCTACTACGAACAGCATCGTGAACGCATTATTGTAGCCACGATAGAGAAAGCCCACGCCTGTCACAGTAGTGGTACATGCCAACCATATTCGCGGATAGATTGAAGAAATGTATGACGCGATAAAAGAAATTACTCAGTTAAGGGAGACGAAAATTTAAGAGTGACGGGGGACTGTAATTCGACTGCAAGAAAAGGAAGTGAAGGAAAATTAGTATGTGAATATGGAATGGGGGAGGGGGGTAAGAAATGAAAGAGGAAACCGCCTGGTAGAATTTTGCACAGAGTACGATTTAATCATAGCTAAAACTTGGTTTAAGAATCTTGAAAAAAGACTGTATACGAGGAAGAGACCTGCAGGCACTGGAAGGTTTCAGATTATGTAATGGTAAGACGGAGACTTAGGAACCAGCTTTTAAAATTTAAGACGTTTCCAGGGGCAGATGTGGACTCTTGCCACATTTTATTGGTTGTGAACTGTAGATTAAAACTGAAGAAACTGCAAAAAGGTGGGAATTTAAGGAGATGGGACCTGGATAAACTGAAAGAACCAGAGGTTGTACAGTTTCAGAGAGCATTACGGAATGAGAGAAGAAATAGTGAAGGCAGCAAGAGGATGAAGTAGGTTCAAAGACGAGGGCTAGTAACACACACACACACACACACACACACACACACACACACACACACACACACACACACACACAACTTTGGAAAATGATTGTTAACAGAATTTTCGCTACAGTGGAAAGTGTAAACTGACCGACAAAATGAATCAGTTGATGGAAAAGTTACACCGAAATTTGCATTACGTTACAACTTTAATCAGTTTTAACTGTATGGCCTGCAGACAGTTTCCTTCGTTTCTGCATTTAACATATGTTGTAATGTTGTGAAGTCAACGTTGCTATCTAAATAAAGCTGCAGAAGTTTCCGGTTAGATCTCGGTAAGACTCCAAAATGATGCTAACTGCTTTAAATGTTCACAATGTGAAACTGTGAATTTCATAAAATGCAAAATGGTTGCATAATGACCATATTATCAGCAGAGACAAGTGGTGTGTTAATTGTCTAACAACTGGGCATAAAATCTGTGGGAATATTAAATGGAGTTATCAGACCGGCTCTATCGTAGGTAAAGGAGGTGGCCGACTTCTGTTCATTGGTAGATCTCTGAGAAAACGCAGTCCGCGAATCAGACCGTTAATACTAGGGCTGTTGAATTTTTTTAAAATATCGGGAATCCGAGCTGGCAACATTTAAAAAATATCGGCTCTTAGTACATCGAAAGTAAGTACGGATGTATAGATGGGAAAGATACTGACGTGCAGACCATAAAAATATCAGCTTCACATTTTAAACATATTGTCTGTTTTAGAGCTGTATATTTATGTATCTGTCTTCTTAATAACCTATTTGGAGGGTACGATAAATCAACTTTGGCTACTCTTCATTGTATTAGAATTCCTTAGTTTCCAATTCCCCTTCGTCCTTTCAGTCTTTTTCCCTTTCTTTAGCCTATTCTCCCCCTCTCCCTCCCCCTCTCCTGAAATTCTGCCTTTCTGAAGTGTGTTCTGTTTTCTATTGTGTGTGTAGTAATTCCAGTGTTTTCCATGCCCTTTCCAGTCTATGAACTATGTGGGCTTGGATTTGTGGCTTTGGAACAATGTGAATATCCGCTTGATTACTCTGCTGTCTTCCATTCTGAATATGTCCAAAAAACTGTAGTCATGTCTTCCTCATTACAGCATTTTTCAGTTTTCAAGTATAGCTCTCTGGTTTTAACCTATATTCTCAACATAGTTTCTTTTAGCCCCCAGCCCTTTCCTTAAAATTCTTCTTTCGACCTTCTCTACTGTATCAATATCCCTATTTCTTGTTAGTTTAAGTGTTTCTGCTGCATACAGAGCTTCAAGTCTGGCCACTGTTTGATAGTGTTTTGTTCCAGAACAAAGATTTTTGTTATGAGCGTTTTTGGTCATATGAAACACTTTCCACTTTGTGCACTCTTAGTATTTATCTTATTGTGTACATCAACGAACTAGCACACTGCCTATACCCTTAGAGCAGGACATGAAATGGAAAACGACAAACGTTCACCATTGCCTACAGCTATTTCGCTAACACACTTAACTGCATGTAAGTGGCACAATAAAATGTGTCCCGTGGGTCCATTACAATGTTTCGCCACTTTTTGTGCCACATATAATTCCTTCACACAGACAAAAGAAAGATTGGACGTGTTGAAAACTCAGTAAGTAGAAAGGCTCCTTCACACATTGAAAGTAAAATAAAGTTGTTCAACAATTTCAAAAGAACTTCAAATATGTATCGAAAATTATAAAAAGTATAAAATTAAAATATTGGCACATTATACTGCCATTTTCATATCGATACAGTGGAAAAAATACCACTGATACGTATCGTTATATCGATATTTTATCAACAGCCCTCGTTTACACGGCGTAACATGCCTGATCACCACACCTTGGAACAATATCGTGGTCTAAATAATAAATCTCTCCCCAATTTCTCATCAAGAGAGGGCACACTGTTGACGGTAATCCGTTCGTCGGTAAGGGACGTGGTAAGCTTGGCGGCCCCTTTCGCTAGGAGTAGCCCATGTGCCGGCAGCGGGTTTCACACCACCACCATGCCGCCCCCCCCCCCCCCTCCCGCGCGCACAATGGAGCACACTGTAATAAATAACATGGCCACTCAAAGCATACGCCAAAAGGCAGCACGGGGAGTCACTTTTTTGACGCGTGGAAGAACTTTAAAGTGAACTGGCAGCGCTGGGAGGAACTTACGAATCATCTTATTATGCAAATTATAATCTGGAAGCCTACATACGAACCAGCATTTACTGACCCATCAAGGAATATCGTCCAAGCCCTACGTAATACTACAGTAGGAACAGGAAAGACAACATTGGACTAATTACGTGCTCAGAATCACGCATTCTTTCATCCCGCTCTTCATACCCGAAAGGGGCGGAAAGAAAACCTAAATTGACAATGCGGAATAATATCCGCTACGCGCTTCGCAGTAATGTGCAGAGCAGAGATACAGATTTTAAGTAGCCGAAACACAGTAACACCGATTCTAAATGTGTCTCAGTTTCCCATTCGTCACCTGAAGTGACGGCGCGCTACTCAATCTGAGGCCCCCATATCCCCCTAATGTCTGCGGTCACATCTAAATTATACCGCAAACTGATCGGCCAACTGGTGCCGGCCAAGTGCAGTTGCGTCCTGGAGCGAGCCGTGGCGAACTGGCAGCGGAGCGGCCCCGAAGTCGGCGCCAAGATATACTGGCGGTAAGTGTCTGCGGGACGCACTTGAGTAATCAAGCCGGTTAACTATTAATTAAGCAGACGGGGCTGCGCTAGGGCTGGGGCAGCGCGCAGCCGGAGGCGGCGCCGAGCGCCTGCGGAATGGATCGCTGTTTACACCCCTACCGCCGCGCGCCGATGAGTTATGGCCGGCTGCCTGTCACTCCGAGTTTCGATAGCGGCCGCGGCCGCGGCAGCGCCCGTCGTTGAGTTACAGTTAACTCTCCGCCCGATACTTCCGAGCTGGCCTCTCGTGATAAATCCGCACAACTTGGTCCGCCATCCCATTCCCTAACTCCCAGACTATTTCTCCTTTTTTAGGAAACTGGCGAATCCGCCAATACGACAGTTGCTTTCGCACGGGCACATCAACTCCTGCGGCATCAATGCACACTGTCACGCGAAGCTATGCGGTCGGGAACTGCTAAGTTTTAATACTTTCACCCCTGACGTAGAAACCACTGGACTGGTACGAAACATAGTTCCATATTCCTGAACCATTTCATGACCTGGAAATAGTATAACGTATACCATCTCATTCGGGAATGACACAAATGAACTCTATGTATGAAACTCTTATCTACAGACTTGTCCTCGCTCACTCTAACAGATGAAACACAGAAATATGTGAAGTTGATTAGTATAAGCATTACTAAACCAAGACAAAAGCGTATTGGCATCGTCTACGGGAATCCATCAGATCTGCACAAATCGAGACGTTTGTTAAAATCACGCTATTCGCGGATCAGTTTAAGCACCAGTAGAGGACAAAACCTTATTGATTGAATCCCGACAGCAGTTAGAGAAATGTTTTACAAAGAACAAACTACAGCTTGTGCGACCTGCTGAACGGCCGGATACAATTCCTCAAATGAGGGCAACAACATGGCGCTGATTGATGTTAGCACCTCGCTCACTGAAACCAAAATTGTAGTCTACTGCCTGAAACAATAAAAATGTTTAACGACGCAAACTGATCAAACCTAACCAGACAGCCAGCTAGTCTTATTCGAAAATTCTGTAACATGAAAAACTCATGGCGTTATGAAGTAACTATTCTGATCGCAAAAGATTGAAGTCCTGATTCAAGCAGTCACCATTTTTGGAATAAGCTATGCCGCGTCTACTTTTGTACGAGAATTTTGGCGTGGTCGCAAATGAAGGTGAAGATTTTTAATTACAGTTTCGATTTTAGTATTTTGTTGCCACTTTCAGACAACTATATTACATCAGAAATTTCGGCATGTAACTTCTGGTTATTCAGGGTGGACATAAATGATAATTTTCCCTCTTGCTCCATACAGCTTTTCCACTTCCTGGTGGGCATCTTTTTCTTATTATGCAGTAACAAATTAATACGTATTACATGTAGTATCAAACTGGAGAACGATTAACTGCTTTCTTTAGTTGAGGCCACTTACCATCATTAAGAGTAAAGCTGCCCTGAGGTTAGCTTTGATATCTCATTGCTTTAATAAACAAGTTGAAACCAAACTATACCGACAAAATTGTGTGTGTGTGTGTGTGTGTGTGTGTGTGTGTGTGTGTGTGTGTGTGAAGAATACAGCGTCCTCTTGTCCGGAAGCGTCAATGTTACAGGTGCCAACACATACCACTTACTCAGCAACAAATCTGAGTTTGTACGTTGACAGCGTTGTGCGTTGCGTGACCACACGAGACACTGCTGAGAGACCCGACGCGACCAGCTGCATTTTCCATTTGCAGTCCATCAACATACGAACACGGTTAACTGAATGTAGACTCTGGTCCCTATGAATCTGACGCTCCATAGCGTCGTTGCATGACGTTTCGGAGCATTGGGTCTACTTGTCTTCAGAATACCACATCTGTTGGCCATGTTTCCTTGTCTGAAGATTAATAAACCACGGATAGTACTTCTACAACTGCTCAGTTTCGCTAAGTAGTGTATGATTTAGTTTTGAGGAGTTACCAAAAGAAAAGTTGCTGGATTTGAAATGAGATCAGTCACCATCGATGGCGTAGAAGTGGGTGGCGAGGTAGAGGTAGACGATGTAGGCGAACAAATGGAAGAACCCAGTGATAAAAATCACGACGTATCCTTCTCCACTTCGTCCATCTACTCAGTCGAAAGTAAAAGAAATTTAGCTTTCAAAGATCTCTTTCACATCTATCAAAAGTTGACAAATCGGAGAGTGCAGACTGAAAAACATCCAGTTGGCGTCATCACTGATTAATCCCAGTCCCTTTTCATTTAGTATACGAAGAAGAGAAATACGAGGCCGCTTTGCACTTTGCACTATCTCCAACATATACCACGTATTTTCTCAAGAATGGTTAGAGGCGTCGCTCTTCTTCCACCGTTTAAAACAATTTCGATGTTGCTACATTTCGTACGTAGCACAATGTATGTCCTAAAACCTACCAAAAGTAAACTCGCCTGCGACAACATAATCTTTTAAAAATATGCACCATGACTTATTTGAAATGTGTCACAATAAATACGCGCAATAAGGAAAGGCACTTCATTATGAAGCCGTGACGACAGTCTGCAATATGCGGAAAAATCCATTTTTTACCGCATACTTTCCTCAAAATCGAGTGTGAAACACGGGATCTGGTGGAAGACGCAAGTGGCCCAGAACAGTGGTCTTATTTATGTAAAAAGGAAAAGTTTTACCGAGTAACAACACGCGTAGAACTTCTCTTCATCTAAATACAACATTTTTTGAGGCACTTCTCGCGACTGGAAATTTCCTTTCCAGCATATCGTACGAAACACGTTGCGTGGAGCGCCCAGCACTCTGTTGCGCCGGTCGTGTCGTGTGTGTCCCAGGTGACCAAGTCGCTGTAACTGTGCTTCCATGCGCGACGCTGATGGGGTATGCATGTGCGTCGTATGGCGATTCGCATAGCGTATCGCCTCGGTGCGGGCCCCTTACAATAATGAGTACCTGCTCAGCAGTAGTAACAGAAAATTGTGTCCTGCTTTGTCAAAGCGGCTGATAGTGGTAGCGCCAAACTTGAAAACTGTCTGAATTTATTTTGTAGAATTCGTGAAATGTGTGTTCGTGTTGCGAAAGTTGACGAGAAATTACAGCTGAACAATGTTTAAGTATCATTGTACAGGTGTACGCCCTCTCCCTGTTTGCAGTTTCTTGAGCTTTAAATAACAAGCGACAGTAAAGCCCTCTCAGAAAGAAAAAAAAAAAAAAATGGTTCAAATAGCTCTGAGCACTATGGGACGTAACTTCTGAGGTCATCAGTCATCTAGAACTTACAACTACTTAAACCTAACTAACCTATGGACAGCACACACATCCATGCCCGAGGCAGGATTCGAACCCGCGACCGTAGCGGTCGGTTCGAGACTGTAGCGACTACAACCTTCGTATATGCGTTCTCATAACTCAAGTTTTTGTGCAGGTTGCAGATTCACAGTAACGTGAATCAAAAGCCGTATTAAACATCGCAAAGGTGAAATATGAAGAACATTGTATCTAATCTAAATCACTTATTTCTACTGAATACAAGTGTTATTAATTACTTGATTTCTTGGTTATTCATTGGAATATGGTCAGCGTTTCTATGAAGATTTTGAACACGTTAGAAGAAACAGGAAGTAACAGACACCTCCCTGTATTGTCGTTTGAACGATAACAGTAGTGCTAATTAAAGTGGGGGACAAAAATACAGTATCTTCACACAAAGAAAACATGTACAGTAATAGCTTTTAGTGACAAAAGAAAGGCTGCAATTTTTTTGGTGAAACGAAAGAAGAAAGTTAAGTGGCGTGCAGCAAAACCAGTTTCATTCCGCAAAATCTGAACATAAATTGCATAAATGAAGAAAGATTTTCACAAAATATGTGCCAAAATGAAACTCGGAAAGGCGTTACAGGAAAACTATTCGAAAGATTTAGAACGCCTTGCGATAGTCAACGCATCGTTACCGAGGGAAATATACGAGCTGCACCCTCTCGTTCCATAGACCTCAGAAAATCGCAGAATTATTAAGTTTACGTGCGGAGAGAGATGTCATTAATAGCAACACTACAGAGAAATACATAGCTGACGTGAAAATGAGTCTTCTTGTTATCCCTAAAAATGCTATATTTGAAGACAGGTTTCGTGCATGATCTACGTGCAAAATGCACGTTATTTTTAGAAAAAAAGAGAAAGGACTTGTGCATACTATGAATCTTATGACACATTCGTATACAATAATGCATGGGGTAAGTATCGGAGGATTGATGTTTCCGCAGGTTTAAAACTGCTTTTACGAACTTCCAAGCCAAATTAGGCATAAAATTTAAAAAAAAACGATTGAGTAGTGGCTAGAACCTAGTAATCGCTGAAGCAAAATCTTGGAAGATGGGAGAATAACTTTCGACATTACAACCGAAACGTTCGCTTCCAAGTTAATTCTACATTATTCAGAATTTATCACAATTGTGTTAAGGGAATTGTTATAACTTTTTCACGTCAACAAATTAATGTTCCGATTGATGGGAGTCACTTGCAGTGTAACGTCATACACAGTCGTGATTTCCTAGCCACTTCTTTGACAACTATATCGGCAGCCAGTTCGGCTCTCGATATGAACTGCAAGTTACTCAGAAAGTAATGATTTGAGCCATTTCTGGAGTGGTGCTTAATATTCTCACGTGTGCACACTGGACTTCACAATACTCTCTCTCGTCATGCCTGCTTGTTCGACGACTTGCGTTCTAGGCAGAATGGGCTGAACAAACAGCCGTTATAAGCTAGTTTCGTGCAGCAAAGTTGTTAACTAACTTTTCTTTAAATACCTGCAGTGCGCCTTAGCGACTAATATTTTGGCAGTGCACTTCTTTGGCGTATTCTTCCAGTGGTAAAAAAAATTAGGGTATGCTCCGACATGTCGGATGGGACCATTCTCTTGTGAGGAAACCTATTCAGCACAAAGCGAAACTATCCTCTGAGGACTAAGAAGTCATTTGTTCTCGCGTTGACAAATTTTACATATCTCCATGAAAAAACCTAAGGTAATATAACATAGTAACAATACTTGCCTGTACCAGACTTCAGTACTGAACAATGCAGTCGAATGTTTATCACGGTTTTTATATAAAAGACGGTGGAATACAAAATACCGTTTAGGAATAGTTCAAGTACTTTTGAAAAAACCTTTTTACTTCTGGAGCCTCCGCATTTATCATAGCACTTGTTAAACAAGGAAGCTACATCACATGTGCTTGTATTGAGATAAGGTGATAACACAAAGTTGTGTTATTCGATAACTATAGTTTACATAGGTTTATCTCGAAAGCAAGGATTCAACGTGTAAATCGCTGGAACACACTGTTCACATTTCACTAATTCTGTAGTAGGAAGAGCAAAGTCAACTGAGGCCATCACTCAGTACCACACAAGAACATCAAAAAATTCGTTAGCGCTTACGCAAAACACGAACAAAACTGGCAAATGGTTTATCCAGATGGAAATCTTGTCAGAATACCAACTGCAATAGCCACTGTCCCAATTGACTGCACATTGTATAGTTACTTGTATACAGGTTTCCGTGTTTCTTCTATTCTCATGACATACACTATAAATGTTTTAACAGTTTTTGGAAATTTATGGCGATCTGCTACACTAGCATCGAGTATGTCATTACCATCACGTATTGTTCTGACTTAACATTCTTCCCATTATTTACCAAGCACGGGGACAACTCCTAGAAGAGCTAACTGAATAGTAGGAGCCTATTGTTTTGTAGACGTGATTAGATATACCCATATAATTCCTCTAACTTCACACTTTTAAGTATTTGGAAATTTCGTTGCATACAGCAATATCTGCAATGCGACGAAAACTATTTATTATAATGATTTATCTGCTAAAAAGAAATTCACGACACAAAAGTGATACTAATTTATTTTTTACATGTGGTCAACATACTTCCGGCGACCACAACACTTGGTACAAAATCCAGGTGGCAGCAAGTAGAAAATACGTTAACGGTAACTTTTCTTATCTGGTAACACATCGAGCTCCGTTTAAACTCAGAACAGTAATTTCATATCTTTCATTTTCTGCTCATCTCATTCAAAAATTCAAGCTGACAATTATTTTCTTTTGCTGGTATTTAACACGCAAATCTTTGCAATCAAACCTGAATCAGTAATAATACTGAGCAAGCGAGAAATTCTTACTTTAAAAATTAAAATAAATACTGCGGTATTCAGTCGCTGAAAATTCTACAAGAATGCGGGATGGCTGCGCTAGATCGAGATAGAAATCATGAACTCAGGATGTGTCGATGTGTGTCCGCTTCATTTCTCAAGAGCGCGGAAGAGGCGATCCACTTTAATGCATACTCTTTGCAGGAGTTCCCCTCGGTTTCACACGACGCCCATTGCTCCGAATAAAAGCCTATCCTATCACACTCAGACAGTCAACAAGCGAGCGAACGAAGGGCACAACGGGCGGAGCCACAGAAATGAGCGCGCCCCGGCTGCATCAACGAGCCAACTCGCCTGTTAAGCCATATCTGCTATGCAAATCAAAATCCCTTTTCGCTGCCTCTCTGGTGGCTTCCGAGGCACCTACCAAGCCACGCGCGCGCACATGTTTTTTTAAGACTACTTGGTTGGACACTGTCGGATACATACGGAAGCGGCGGCCCTCATATACAGCGCACTCACCTATTATCGGTGAAATGCGGAGGTCATTCTATTAAGCCACAAATTCCCTCAGTCTTGCGTGAGACTTGACAGTTTTCACGAAATTGGGGGTGGAGGGAAAAAAATCACATTCTGTTCTCGCGCCCTAACTGATAACATGATCGTGGAGTACAAGCAAAGGCGTGTCATTTCCACTCAGAAAATACCATTTATCTGCGTGTTTTTCAACGTAAAAACAGTAAGATATATTGCACGCATATTAAAATGATACAAACGTCTGATAATGAAAGCACTTTCCACTTGTTACACGTGAAACTACAGCGACATCCTACATATTTTATCGTCAATATGTTACTTAAAAACACGACAAAGAGCCACCGCGGATTAAAGGCACAATTTGGAAAATGCTGAGGAAGCAGACTGTCAACACTGAAGGCTCAAAAATGAAAGAGCAAATGACAGGCAGGATAGCCTATAGCTCACAAGACTTCTGCAAATGTGACGTCATTTTGACATCACACGCTGTATCGATGGCTAAATGGGCTGTCTATCCACTAATGTGAAATGAAAAACTTAAGATTGGTTGTTTAAGACTTAAGACGGACTTTAATTCCAGTCATTGTTTGGAAAGTCAGTGTCCTGAAAGAACTAGGTCCATGTTTTGTTATAGCTTTTAGATGGCCGAGACTAAGTTAATTTTAGCAAATTCTTTTGCAAATGTATCATTCTTTTCTATGCTTTTTACTCTTAGAAGTAGTTTGTTTTACCAGACTATCAATGTGTGTTAAATATTATTTGCGCTTGCGTGTTTCAAGATTAATTTGTAAATTATCGTTAACGCTAACTTACTTCTGTCTGTCTGTAACAATGAATATTACAGAACATATTTCCGTTAAATTAGTAACTAAGTCGCAGAACGTTTTATAAATGCAACTTTGGCATCGCAGGAGGCAACCACCCATTGTGTTATTCTGATTTGTAACTGCACGCTCGTTACCACTACAGTACGGTTAAGTTCTGAAAGCTTCGGCCTTTGGGCTTTAACTTACGGGTCATTAAGGCTTCAGCCGCTGATGTCATTATGTGTTGTTTAATTGTAACAAATCCTAACGAAAGTGTTTTTATAAATCATTTGCCGGTTCCCTGAAACAGAGCACACTCATAATACGTAAATTACGATTCAATAACTATCAACTTTGGAATCCAATATGGTGTGTCAAGTTTCAAATTCCGCAGAAATAATTCACGCGGGAGGATCGTACAATCATACCGCCGTTGATCGTCGTACAGATTCCCGAATGGAGAACATACCAAAAGACGTCAGTGGTGTAGAAAAGAAGCAATGGAGATGGAAGCAAATAAGCCGCGAAGTCCGGATGACACCAAGTTCGATTTTAATAAATGTACTCTACGGCACTGAGCCCTTAGTGTGCATTTATCGCCTAACTCTCGCCCAGTGCTGAGGACCAAGAGACTAAAAAGGTACCAGGTAACTTTTGTAGAAGGGTGAAAACTCCGTTTTGCATAATTACAAAAGCGTTGTCCACAAATCAGCACTGATTTGGAAAGTATTGCTCGTGCGAAACTCCGCTAGTTTTCTCGCGCGATATCCTGCGAACCATGAGTAAAGGACAGACAAGACCGATTCCAGAAGCCTAGATTTCCGTACAGCGTTCGGGGCGTTGCGCCGCAGCAGATTTAACGAAGGTACAGAAATACGGAAAAGTTTCCCCAGATATAGCAGCTGGTCGAAGACTCCGTAAGTACAGTATCAGAACCCATTTCATTGTAATCGACAACAAGGGTATTATCAAAAGTGCCGCGAAGAAGTGTGACAGGACCACTATTATTCTCTACTCACAATGAACCGACGGGACAGGCTGAGCAGCAATCTGTGGCAATTTCCTAATGATGCTCTGGTGTATGCGATGTGCAATCATCGAGTGAGCGTATGATGATACAAGATGGCTTAGATAAAATTTCTAGTTTGTGTGATGTACGGCAACTTCCTGTAAGTGCACAAAAGTAAGCTAAGGCAGATGAGCAGGAAAAACAATCCCGTAATGTTCGAATACAATTCGAGAGGTATGCTGCTTGACACCGACTACATAACTAGGCGTAACGTTGCTCAGCGCCATGAAATGGAACGAATTCGTAAGGATGGTAGTAGGAAAAACGAATAGTCGAATTCGGTTTATTGGAGGATTATGGTTCAACCGTAAAAGAGAACGCGTACTGAACAGTACTGCGACTTATTACTGAGAACTGCTCGAGTGTTCGGATCCCACCGTGTCAGATTAATCGAAGGTGTTGAATTAATTCAGAAACGGGCTGCTGGATTTGATACAAATAGGTTCGATACTTCGTGAACTGATTAAGTCTTTCGCGGGCCACGACAGAGAAAATTTAGAGAAGGCGTATTTTAAGCTGACGGACGATTCTACTGCGGCCAAAGTAGATTTAGCCTAACGACCGTGGCGACGAGAGAGAGAAATTAGGGATCGTAAACAAGCACATACACTCATTTTTTCCTAGCTCCGCTTGCGAATGGGACAGGAAAGGAGTGTGCAAGTTGATGAAGATGAAACTAACGAGTGGACGATCACGTAGGCCATAGTTAACAAACAGCTGGCGAAACACTGCCCAAAAGCAATGCAGATTTTTTAAGGATTTTCGTGCCAATTTGTGTACAAACCACCTGCAGTCTAGACAATTTTTCAATCTGTTGCGTGTCGAGGGTCAGAGGCTTAAAGGTTTCAAAGCCTGAAACATATCTAAACCGGTAATCTGAAACTTAACAACGTGCGCTCGTGTCCAAAACTTCATGACAAAAGTAATTCTCGCCTGATGTGTCACTGCCAAGCGAAACTGCTCAATGAAACTTGGGCCCTACACGCAAAGAACTACTACAGAATATGCTCCAGTAATACGCAGGGAGTCTAAGGGAAATTACTTATTCAAAGACAATAACTGCACTGAAGTTACCGCTATTTACCGTAGTACCCTGGACATTACAAAACGGAGTACATGCTGCTTGGGGGGGGGGGGGGGGGTATAATCACAACGGACTGTAAGGCATTCTCTGCAACGTGCTCCCGTATTGGTCACAATGTGACAACGACTCTGCTGGCGTTGGTGCATGTGGACGCTAACATGCTCTATGAGATTTACATCAGGGGAACTTTTAAGCCAGTTTATTCGCCGAATTTCCTCTCGTACCAAGAGCTGCTCCACTTGAGCTGTTCGATGTGGTCGCGCACTCTCATCCATAAAAATGAAGCCAGGCCCGAATGCACCCCTGAACATAAGCACACTGGGAACTTGTCGAGTGCCACCATAACGTTGACTGGTGACTGTGCCATGTTCAAAGATATGGATTGAGTACGTCCATGCAACATAATGCCACTCCACACCGTAACACCCAGGCCACTGAAACGATCACGTCGGACAAAGCTGACACACCCTAGTCCAACGACAGGTGGGAACACTTAGTGCGCCTAGAGACTGTCGAACGTGACCATTTCGTGGTCCAGGTGTTACAGCGTGGTGAGGCATAATGTAACTTGTGCATAGTGACGTCCAAAGCTTTGATCACTGTACACACCAGTGAATGTTATTGTGACACTGTACTAATGTCTTTTCGACGGATTTTGTGTCTGACTTCGTTTTTGTGGATGACATTGTGTGATTGCATCGGGAAGTGCAATGAAGATATTTGGGAAATGGGACTGACCTGCTCCTTTCTCCAACTGGAATCCCATTGAGAACGTGAGAGATGCTTTGGGTAGACATATTGCATAACGTCCACATGCACCAACGACCATGCAGTTATCAACGATGCTGGTGGAGAAATGGAACGCCCAACCAATCTTATGATCAGCATGGAAGCACGTTGCAGCGCATGCATGCCGTACCTTGCGACTATGCACCGTGTTAGGAACAGGTGTAATTACTGTATCACAGTATTTCTTTTAGTTACCTTCTGTACTATACTGTAGCAGTTGTATGTATTGCTAAGGGGCATGCTTGTGAAAATGACCAATTTGAAAAATTTCTTGGTCTATAGAAAAGAGCATTTCATGCCGATTTCAAAAATGTATAGTTTATGGGCATTATTTTCCGTTCGTTCTAAAATTGAGGTTGAGCGTAATAATGCACAGGGGCCACACCCTTCTGTCAGTATGAAGAGCGTCAAAATACGTGATGCATTATTTTGTTCTTCAGTTTTTTCCGTCGTTAGTTATGAATCGTTAACACAGGTGTAATCTAGAAGGCACTGACCCCGGAAGCAAAGAATAGGCATGTCTAGAACTCTACGGTTCGAATGTAAACGAACTGAGAATATATGATTTCGGAATTTCATACGCGTAGGTTTTGTAGCCCCAAACGAAAGTTTCGAGACAACCAATTCCAAACAACCGAATAATACAACTCAGTTGCTTCAAAAGACGTTCGCGGCAACCTGTGTCTACAGGCAAGGCTTCTAGTTAACTTTCTGGATGCAATAAGAACAAGCCTAGTAGTACTGTGGGCAGCAACAACGACGGAAATGTTATTCTGAACCTAAATATGCTGTCAAGACTTTTGCAGAGTGCTGTGAAACTTAAGTACTGCAATTGTGAAGATTGTATTGAGGACATTTCACCAAGGAAGGGTCTTTCAAGTCGGTTAGTGACTGCCTGTAACTCTTAAGATGCACAGTGATACTATGACATCGCCAGTACATTTCGGTGTACATATTCACCTTGCTTTTGCAATGCGATATATTGGAAGGAGAAGGAGAGCTGCCCAGACTTTTTGTGCAGTGATTGATTTGCCTCCACCCCCACTGAGGTTTGACAGATACAAGAAATTAATACATAATGCTTTGTGTGGTGTAAGTGAATATTCAATGAAAAGAGCAGCAGAAGAAGCAGTAGCCTTGTCTGAGAAGACAGACATTGTAGCAGCAGTTGATGGATCTTGGCAGGAGAGAGGTCATACTTCTCTGAATGAAATGCCACATTTATTGTAACGCTTAAGATACTAGATTATGAATGTCCAACAAAGCACTGCCAAGGTTGTTCAAGTAAATTTATTGGCACCCAAGTTTGTGTAAAGAACTTTGATGGCCCAAGTGGAAACATCGAAACAAAAGGAGTTCTAAACATTTTTAGAAGATCAGAGGTCAGTAATGGTGAGAGGCATGTAGGCCATCTTGGGGATGAAGACTGTAAAGGACACAGTACTGTTAACGACAGATCACATGGGGACCCTCTGATAGAAATGCTTGTATGTGTTCAACATCTTAAAAAAATGGAACAGCAGCTTAGTTGAGAAAATTATCTACAGAATTCAGTGGCAAAAACTGTCAGGCAGAAAACACATAGGTGATCCAGATCTTAGTGAAATTGATTTTGAGAAGTTTCGTGGTGCGCGTGGTGCAAGTACTGGTTGAGCAATGCCACATGCATACAATATATCCACAAGCATTCCATAGCACTCGCTGTAATGGAGGCAATTAGGCCTATACATAGGAAACTGGTAATTAAAAATCTACTTACGAAATGTATGCACTCTCTCTCTCAGAATGCAAATGAAAGTTCGAACAGCTGTATATGGGAGAGAGTACCCAAAACTCTATGTTACGCTGGCAGGGCTGAAGATTGCTGTAATGGATGCAATAACAAAATTCAATGATGGTGCAATTTCAAGGATCAATGTTATGAAGAAATTGAACATCCAGATGGGAAGAAATGGCTTCAGCTCCTACTGCTATTGATAAGCAGTGGGTAACCAAAGCAGAGACAGCTGCAGAAGCTGCTAATAAGGAGTCAATGTAAAAAGAATGAAGAGAAAGGGTATGGAAGATAAGGAAACAGTAGGACAACGAGTACGGAGCTGGGGAAGTAAACTGGAGGCATAAAACATTTATGAGAAAGTAGTCTGTACTTTGACTTTTTTCAAGCTCTGCAGTCAGTGCTTCCAAAGAAACTGGTACTGCAGTGAAATAGTGTTCTGTTCTTTATAGTATTATAAATATTATTGTCAGTACCAAAATTTCATAAATAGCAAGATGATTTTTGGGAAATGCTTTGACTAATAACCTCAATTGTGTTGAATTTTCAACTCTCATTTTTAAATCAGTTGCACTATGAGGGTGAAGACAATGCTAAAAATTTAGCCCAATTAGGGGCGTGTTCCCATAAGTTTCTTCAAGCTATGTTACTTGTGACATTGACAATTTTTTTACACCTCATGTTTTGCACGCCTGTGAGTTTTTAAATACGTAATTTTGATTGGTGATATTTTCGTGTTTAGAAGTTCTGTGGTTAAGTGCCAGACACACATCCTAATGTGCGTGTGTTTTAATACCTACTCAGCCCAAGGTTGGTTGTCTGCTTCTTCCACCTTTGGCAACTGTGGTTCACGTGAAAAAATCTGTGGTTTTCCAACACACCTTATGCGCAGAAACCTGTGAGTGGTTGCTTCTCGGAGGCTTTCTGCAGAGCATCGGTAGCTCTGTTTCCCAATAGCGTGAAATATGGTGATACATCGAGTGTGTAGCAGGTGAAGTATCTGAAACTTCGTTTATACATGCTTTCAAGTTTTAACGCCCGTAACACCATCACCGTGTCTCGATCAACTCGTGTCACACCAAGAAAATGGAGAAACCTAATTATTAAAAGCTTTTCTTGGAATAAAATCATCGCCATTTTGAGTGTCAAAAACAGTCCTCACTTTCGCCACTGCCGCTAGACTTTTAAGTGCCGTACATTGCCGCCGTATTTGTCATGCAGTCATGAGTACACGTGTATTAACACTCTGCATGTTTTGTTTTCAGACCTGTGAAATAAAATCGGACTACTTTTAACTTTAATGCATCTGTTAGTGCCAGAAGTAGATAATTTATGTTGTCATTATTTTTAAGTGATTTGCGACTGATTTTAGTAGCCTCACTGAATTTTATTTTCTTTAAATTACACTCTGCCCCAATTTTTAATGTCTGCACATTTGATGTGTCACCATATTTCGAACTACAGGACAACGTATAACTTTTAGCATTGGGAGCCTGGCTTACTTTAACTGTGTCAAAGTTTAAGATATGGCAAACATCCTTCAGTCCGCAAAGCTTTAAAACAAGTAATCCAATACTGGGCAGCAATTGCAAGGCTTCTGCAATGCTGAACAGGCCAAGGGCAATGACACGCATGGCCTCTGGCTTACGACTGGACGTAAGCTTTACTGACGCCAAAAGGGACAGCGAGTGCGTTATTGTTTTCAAACTCAACTGACGCTAAAATGAACACGATATAGCAACGGAAATAGCCCTCTGTTTAAAGCCCCGTCACCGCACGCAAAGTTACTGTCAAAGTTACGCAGGGCGTACAATAATGTGTGCGTGAAGGAGAGTCATGCGAATACCATGGAACAGTGCTCACTGTTTCATCAAATGATTTCCCTGAGATTTCAAGGTTCAAAATTTCTTATTTCCACAAACCAGTTTTTGTTTTACTTGAAAGCGAGTTTCTATTTGTAAGTTTTCAAATTCAGAAGTGAAATATTTTTCAGTTGCCAAACCAATTAATAGGGGCGATTAAGTTCAACTATGATTTACAATCGGGAGACTTCCAACCCCACGAAATACTTCCATTACCGCCGTCCGTCACCATTCCGTCTCATCACGCGATAACGTGGTAGATGATAAATCCCCATATGAACAGCTTCGAGCTTCTCACTGGAACGTAAGATAAATAGAATTTGATAGCAAAGACGAATCATGTTTCAAACGGGACGCCCTTCGAAATATGGTCACTTGTCTCTGCATGGCACAGAATTTGCGACAAAATACAACTTTGCAGTGAAATCTGCGAAAAGGATAAAAGTTTGATCATTCCATGATTTCGGTAAATTTTTATGTTGAAATACCGATCCGTACATTTGTACACAATTTTTAAAAAGCCTTTTCTTTTGTGGGAATGAATCACAGCTCTGGCAAATTTCGAAAAACTCAGTCATCACAATCGTGCAATGGGAAACGTACCTGTACGTGAGAACCAAAGCGCAATCAATAACATAAAAGATCTGAGACAAGCGATAGCGTAAGAAGCAGCCACATCCAGCAACCAACATCGCAATTGTATGCCTTTCTTTATCTTTCTCTACGCCACTCCATAACAATATTTCCGATTGTATGATGGGCTTGTGGGGAGCTCAACTGCTCTGTCATTAGCGCCCGTCCCAATTTTTACACAGTCCAATCTAGCAACTTTCACGAATGATAACACAAACACCCAGTTCCCGCGCAGAAAAGTCCCCAACCCGGCCGGGAATCGAGCCCGGGACCCTGTGATCCAGAGGCAGCAACGCTAGCCACCAGAACAACGAGCTGCGGACAATACACAGGTGTCCCACTCAAACCTGTCTGGTTTCAAAACACCTCTACATGTGAACCATTTTAGCAAGAAGAATATCGAGTCTATATTCAATTTCTTGCGAAGTTCTTCGTAACATTTCCCCTGTTGTTGCAACAGCATTGGTGATACGATGTCACAACATAAAGAGTATCTTCCACTTTGGTCGCATACATGCGTTGATTCTATAATCCCCACATGGATTCAAGCGCCGTAATGTGGAGTGAACGTGGTGGCCAGGCAATGGGTCCCGTGCGTTCGATTCAACGATTGGGAAATTTCCTATCCAGGAACTTACGAACAGCCGTTGACCAATGCGGCGGAGCTCCAACTTGTTCAAAAATGATGTTGGGTTTCAAGTCTTGTATCTGAGGGTACTGCTCCAACAAGTTCAGATACACTGACCCATTCACTGATTGTTCCGCAAAGAAGAGCGGCCCGACAATCCTGTCGTACATTAGCCCACACCAGACGTTTAGTTTAGAGCTACCACGAATATGTTGAATGACAACGTGCGGATACTGCGAACCCCATATTCAAACATTATGCCTATTAACCCTTGCTGATAGATCAAAAATTGCCTCATCTGAGAATAAACATCTTTCCAGGGCGCCGACATCAATACGCTGCAGCATATCCGCAGCAAATTGTTGTCGGTGTGGTTTGTCGTGCGGCGTCAGATGTTGCAGAATTTGTATTTTGTAAGCACAAATACGGAGACGAAGACGCTGGTGAAGTACACGATGCAATGTTGATCGAGGTACATCAAACAGTTGCCTAGACGCTAAACGAATTGTCTTACGTGGGCTTCTGAGAAACATTTGTCTATGTCCTCCGCTGTCTCTTCTGAAACTCCGTAACGTGCACCGCTAGAATGTTCCAGGACACTTCCTGTTGCCAGAAACTTCCTATACCATTCCTTAATTGTTTTCACATTCATACACACGACGAAAATTTCTTTGCACAGTAATCGGCGATTTTTGTTTCTGCACACCACACTCCTGATTGCGCACGTTGCTGTGGAGTCGCCATTTTCATTTCCTGCGAACATGCTGCACTCTGGCGACGATATTGACACTTCTGACGCGTGAATATAAATTCTTTGAGATGCTCTACAATGCGGTGCATTTTTCATTGTCGTATGTACTGTGGTTTGTCTCTCCTGAGTCCTTGAAATCAGAGATGTGTGATTGGGACACCCTGTCTTTCAGATGCCAAATCTCAGCCACTTAAACTAAATTAACTAATATTTACGCTTGCTATATCCACTCTTGCGGCAACGAAACTGCCCACTATCACATGCCTCCTTTCTGCGTAATATGATCCCAGAAAGGGTAATGAAGGGCAAAAAATCTGACAAATGCCGACGGCAAAGTTCACTGGATCGAAAGCAATTTTAAACGCGAGTGAAGAAGAGGGCAACAGTTGGGAGAAATTTAATCCGGTCGAGCAGGAGCGGGCGGAATTGGCCGGCAGTCTCCCAAGTTCGTCCGCCGCAGGACGGCGCAGCCAAGCTTGTCGGCCGCGTGCGGCTTACAAGCAACGCGAGAATCGGACCCGGAGTGTGCGCGACGGCCGAGGTTGCGCAAGCAAGCCTCGTACCTCATCTGTTATTGGCAGCTACCCTCGCGAACAGTTAAGTCTCAGCGGCCGGGTACCTTGCCGCCTTGCAGTCCGCTGCAACGTATGGTGACACACGTGACGCACTATTTTAAGCCTAACCAACTGCCTGTACTGGTACCACAATGTTTATTATTTATTAATTGACTAACGGTAGTTCTCACATTCCGTAAACTAAAAGTATCTGTTCAGAGACCCCCTTGTAGGGCTATAGATGTTGGTTTTAATCAATCTGAGGTAACGGTGCGTTACAGGGGTAGAAACAATCGACGCATCTGCAACTATTTGGATTAAAGGCTCATAAATGTTTTCCAACCTTTTTCCTATCAGACAGATGTGCAATCATTCACTTGTTCACGTTGGGCCCGACGATAGGGTAGGCTCTCTGATTGTTCTCTTACTGCCAGGGGGCAGTGTTGTCTGGATGTTGGAAGGAATTAATAAGAAACGCACCGAGAAATCTACGATAAGTGAGCCTTTTTTAAGAAGTCATTTCCAAGATATATTGTTACCAATGTAAGCATAATTTGGGTAACCCTGGTAGGAAAGTTATGACAACACGAATGTGAGTGCAAATTGCGAACTTCCATTGTGCGACAGGTCTGGAAATACAATAGATATGTATGGAGTTCGAGGAAGCAATAAAATTTAGAACTGATGCCGAGAGATAAAGGTAGAGAGAGAGATATGAGAGAGAGAGAGAGAGAGAGAGAGAGAGAGAGAGAGAGAGAGAGAGAGATGAGGGGGAGGAGGGGGGGAGATGAGTACGGAAATTTTACCTCAATCGTAGTCAAAGCCACCGCGGGAAATTAGGTGCGAAAGCAAAAACATGCACCTCGACTGACTTACGAGTCATAACTTTACTTCAGGCGAAGACTTTGTACTAAATGCGAGCATGGTATGGCGTGCGAACAGCCAACAACCAGAGTTGCTGAAAAATCCTGATTTGTATTCATGATACTAGAAATGAACTGAATGCTACACGAGACTGTTTTAGTACCTGCGAAGCAACAGCACTGAAAGATATGGGACACTTCCTCGTTACTGTTACTGTACCTGTACCGGCCGGCCGCGGGTCTCGCAGTTCTAGGCGCAGTCCGGAACCGTGCGGCTGCTACGGATTCAGGTTCGAATCCTGCCTCGGCCATGGATGTGTGTGATGTCCTTAGTTAGGTTTAAATAGTTCTAAGTTCTAGGGGACTGATGACCTCAGAAGTTTAGTCCCATAGTGCTCAGAGCCATTTGAACCGTTTGTACCTGTACCTTCGAAGTAACAAGTATTGTATCATCGAACTGTAAGCGACCGGAGCCGAGAGACGGGCTTTCAGAACTTTTGTTACCATCTTCATCTCTGCACAGTACACCACGATACGTAAAAAGGTGCCAAAAGCGATAGAGCCAACACTTTCTCTGCGAGTAGAGGCGTGGCTCGGCGTTTGAAGATTAGGTTGGCAGGCCGCGCAACTTTTTGGACTATGACCGTATTTGAACGTAGCGGTTACTAATTTTAAGACCAGCAGCCACCTTAAAGAATTTTAAAATTAATTAAGCCACCTTAAAGAATTTTAAAATTAATTAAGCCACCTTAAAGAATTTTAAAATTAATTAATCAGGGACCAGGGAAAATAGTAAACCCCTCCACCCTCCCATGATATCGGAGTGGTTCCATGGCCGGAAACGTTAGCATTAATGGTCAAATCGAATTATTTAACTAAGGAACTTAATTTAATCAAAAAATGCAAACCAGTAGTTATTATCAGGACACACACACACACACACACACACACACACACACACACACACACACACACACACACACACAAGCGCGCGCACTTGAAATTTTTCCGTTGCTTACAAGGGAACGTCCCCATCGCACCCCCTCAGATTTAGAGTTATGTTGACATAGTGGGCAGGCTTTGAAAAACTGAACACAGGTCAATCGAGAAAACAGGAAGAAGTTGTGTGGAACTATGAAAAAAATAAGCAAAATATACAAACTGAGTAGTCGATGCGCAAGATAGGCAACATCAAGGAGATTATGAGCTCAGGAGCACTGTGGTCCCGTGGTTAGCGTAAGCAGCTGCGGAGCGAGAGGTCCTTGGTTCAAGTCTTTCCGCGACTAAACATTTTACTTTATTTTCGCAAAGTTATGATCTATCCGTTCGTTCATTGACGTCTCTGTTCAGTGTAATAAGTTTAGTGTGTCAGTTTTGCGACCGCACTGCAAAACCGTGCGATTAGGAGACGAAAGGACGCGCCTCTCCAATGGGAACCGAAAACATTTGATCGCAAGGTCATAGGTCAACCAATTCCTCCACAGGAAAACACGTCTGATATATTCTATTCGACACTGGTGACGGCATGTGCGTCACGCTAACCACGGGACCACGGCACTCCTTGATTCCCATTGTCCTTTATGTCGCCTATCTTCACGTGGACTACTCAGTTTGTATATTTTACTAATTTTTTTATAGTTCCACACTACTTCCTCTTTTCTCGATTGATCTGTGTTCAGTTTTTCAAGGCCTATCCACTGTGCCAACTTATAAGTAAATCTGAGGGGGGTGCGATGGGGAGGTTCCCTTGTTAGAAGACGACGTGGAGAAACAAACACGCTCGACACTGCCGGGAAAAAATGCTAGTATATTAATAACAGGTGTAACCGCCAGAATGTCGAATGCAAACGTGCATGCATTGTGTTTTATAGATGTCTGTGGGGTGGGTTGCAGGCTTGTTGCACTTAGTTAATATAGGGGCAGTTAACACTACCGTCCGGCGAGACCACAGTGCTGTCGTGCGCGAAATAGCGGTCAACGGCCGGCGAAACCAAAGTGGTATCGTGACCATGGTATCGCGCAGTGGCCGGCGACAGCACTTTAGTATCTTTTGCATTCTGTTGATATTTTGTTTAGATAACAATAAGTTGCACAAGTTAACAAGTTTTTTTGTTTTTACAAGTACTTGTGCCTTTTATCATGGCAGACGAAAGAGACTATACGATTATTTACAATGAATAGGCGGAGCATAACTTGGAGCCACTTCAAGTCCGTCGCATGGTGATCCCGTTGACAGACACTCTGGTCATATAATAACATCTTATAGGCCTACGTATTTACGAAACGAATAAAGGAAAACGAAAAAATGCCATGTATGTTCCAAAAGCATAAAAAGGAACAACAAACTTAATGGGTAAGTCTTGTGGAGTTCAGTTACATCTTTGAGGGAGTTTTGCTGCATATCGTATGAAAGAGAAATAGTAAGTACCAAAGACAATGCAAGTAAACAAATCTATGAAACAAATTTTGTATTTATTGACGTATGTATAACTTCGAAATTTCATGAAAGTAGGGGAACAGGGTTGAGAACTTATGAGAACGATGAGATTAGTAAAACGTAACAATTTATAATCTGCACACAATGTCAAAAACGGCCGGCGATAAGCCCAGTAATCCGAATTAGCGCTGCCGGCGCCAAGCGAATAAATTTGTAAGAGTGCACCTGCTGTCATACGAAATCGCACCCCAGATATCTCCAGGTGTAGGTCCAGTGTGCCTAGCACGCAGACAGGTAGGTAGGTAGATAGCAAGCCCTCAACTGGCATCATCGTAACCAACACACTGCCATCATGACACGGAGGCTAAACCAAGTTTCATCAGAAAACACGACACACCACCACCCCGCCCTCCAATGAGCTTTCGCGTGGCATAGCGGTGGTTTGGTGTCAGCACAATGCACGCTACATGCCGTCCAGGTCGGAGCTGACTTCCTTAAGTAACCGACGAGTAACCGTTCTTGTGACACTGTGGTGCAACTGCTGCTGAAACTGATGCTGCATGCAGATGCAGTTACGATGCGCCACAGCGATACGCCGAACGTGATGGTCCTCCCTCTCCATAGTGCCATGTGGCCGTTCGGAGCCCGGTTTACTTGCGACCGTATATTCCTGTGACCACCGCTGCCAGTAATCATGACTTAAGCCTTTCTGCAATACTGCGAAAGGGACAGCCAGTTTCTCTTAGTCCTATTATACGATCTCGTTCAAACTCGGTGATGCGTTGATAAAGGCGTCACTGTCGCCTTACACGCCTACTTTAGTTAACAGCTCAGATTGCCCCTTTCAATGACAAAATTTCGCATCAAAGGCAGTTCTGCAACTAGTGCAAGTTGCTCCGTATATCTCAGTAACAAATTCTAACTAATCAGAATTAGATCCAACAAAAAAGTGACAGATTCGCACAAAAGATCGGTCATCAGTTAGTTGCAAGACCTAGAAACAAAACCAAAGGAGAAAAGCCAACAGGGTTTGATTTTACACAAATATTGTACATATGTGGTCTGTGCAGTGGAACGATACGATCAAAGCCACTTAAAGACAAATGCATATAGATTCAGGTAGGGAATGTGTTACCCCACAACTAAAAGGAGATCAGAAAGCAAACACGGACGCAATCATTCGCAACCAGGTGAAAAATTCGCTGCTGCCGTTTAGGTAGGCATCTAAAAAAGATGTCATACGGGATTGTTTCCTCAGTAGGTTAGGTTTTCATCTTGCCTTGATCTTGTTAAAAGGGAACCGCATCTTTTATCAGCCTATATTTCTAAACTGTAGAATCGTTCTGCGCAATGAACATTTTGCCGCCACAAACGCTCGCAAATACAGGTGCAGCATCTAGTATAATTTCTTTAATAGACTAGTACCTCGCTGGAGACTGCGCCACTTCGTTTACAAAAGTTATTTCCCCTATATTGTTATTTATGCAAGCATTTTACGACCAAACATATGGTAATATTGAATTGGTAACGAAATAAGGTTGATATTTTGAATCAAACCTGAGGATCGACATCGACATATATACTGAGTGACGTAACGAATCGAGCGACAAATGAACCAATGACGAACCTATGCAGTCCACAAGCGGTAACACCAGAAACAAAGAGAAATATTTGCGTCAACAGTCCCAAGCTACTTTGGAGAAATAGAACTGATGTAGACCTTTTTTATTCTTCAAGACAGATAAGTCGAAAGATTACAAGTTTTGACAAAACAGGCAAAAAACAGCATTACTCCATTTGAGTTTCAAATTAAATGAGTGACCAGAACGCTAGAATGACTCACGGAACAGCAGCACATAACGAAAGCGAGCGCGCAGCATACAGCACTCACAACCGAATTGACAATTTCAATAAGGCGTATCATGTTGTCTGCCACCGGTGTATTATGCAATACCAAGAGCGTTTAATAATTAAAATATTACGAACCGTCTCCCGCTGGGCGCTTTTCTTTTACGTCGTGGGTTCATTAGCGAACAAAAGCAGTACAGTATTTCTAAGGTGATCGCATACTGAACTATTATAAACTAAATTAATTACAGTGACAGGTTAATACGAATCATCTGAGCAGTCTCTTGCATTACTTGCCAGTTTCACTTGCCCTCGGATATAATGCAGATTGACTCACTTGCGCGTTCTCTCAACAGCCTCTACAGGACATCAGCTGTAAGCGTTCCCACAGCGACGAAGCTCTCTCAGTTTCGGCTAATTCAAATTCATCCCACTCTATTCGCAGTGGGAAACTGAATACTTCGACCTCCATGCGGATATGATATGTGGAGCGCAACAAGCAACTGTCCCCGAACTCTACAGCATAGATACTGCAGCAGTCAGAATTCCAACTGACACGAACAGGTTCGTGTTCATCCAGGCATCTAATAGCTCAATTGTGAAGAGAGCAACTTGTAAAACAGTTCTGTTTCTTAAGAGTCCAAAAAAACGTAACAGAAAAGCAGTGCTGTAGTATCATTTAAAATTTACTGACATCTGACGTATTTTCGCTGTTACTGTTTCTCTCCGAAATCTTTCTCCTCCAAAGACAGCTTCATGAAAATGTGAGGTTAAGGAAATAACTGATAATGGCCGAATTGTAAGTTAATCAAACCTACTTCAACATGCCAAAGTTTTACATTATTTTATGGCTAAAATGGCGTGCTTCAGTTTGTTACAGATGTAACTAAATTTGGATCTTTCTTTTAACTTTTATCCGAACTACGAAATGTATGACTTGAATCGGCAATTGTGTACATGTTACTGACAGTATTCCAATACCATTGCACGTCATAATACATGTAACATTACTTATAATATTCTTACACCTTTCGTCTATATAATTACTTCCCTGCATTTAGCGTTTAGGTGTCCAAAAGCAACACTAACATTTTATTTTACATTCAATCCCCACTTCATAAAGACTTCCACATGTATAATGCGAGACAAATAACACGAAAAAGAAATATAATTGAAACTTGTTTTCGTAAGTTTCCCTGGACAGTACAATTAAGCATTTAACCATACCGTGTACAGGCGGTCTTGGATGCGTATACATCAAAAACTGAAAATTCTGATCAGTCAGAGGAACATTTAGGCGTCCACACATAGCGGACATACAAAAACAAAGCGTTTTAAAGTCATCGGTGGGCAGCCACACTAGCATTTTGATGTCTTTACCTATCTGGTAACGAAAGTTATTACAAGCGATGCTAATTAATCAGTGAGACACTATAATGATTTGAAGAAAACGCTAATTTACATCACGCTCGGTATACCTTTATATATCTGAGTTGAATGGTTATGCTTTCTTATCGGTAATGTGTGCAGTTCCTTAGTCTAACATCTCTTCTGTTTCGCGGCTGTCTTTTACACTATGCTTTGACCGCCTCCCTTTTTTCTAGGCATCTGCGGTTTTTTTTCTACGACTCTTTGTTCGAAAGTGCCTTCAATACGCACTGGGATGTAATGACTGCTCATTAATGGGTCTTCGATAAGCAGATGCAACGAACAGGGAATACTTTCATATGCACATAATAAAACCTACTTGAAACCATTTTGTATTTACGCAAACAATTTCTACGGGCAATCCTCACACACAATAGTGTGACTAGGACATCTAGAGGCTCAAATGAAACCGAATACTATCTGCTGTGAAAAATTCTGATGAGAATTAAAAACGAAATGTAGTGTGGATCCGAACTCCGCCAAAGGGTGTATTTTATTCTCTACTCCCTATGCTGCACTTGCATACTTACGACGTCGCAATAGAGTGCATTTCGCTTATGACTGAAAATACGTCTTAAACACTAAGTGGCTATTAGTCATCATGCGATTTTTTTGTATCTGGATACTAAATTCAGTTTCTTACCTTCTTGGCGTCATTGTTGTTGTCCGCATGATTTGGCTGCGGACTCATTACTGAGCCATTGCTCACTGCGCCCGTCTGCGACAAGAGGTCGTCGGAGCCTCGCTGTAACATAAGAGAACTGTGTTAAAACACACACACACACACACACACACACACACACACACACACACACACACACAGAGAGAGAGAGAGAGAGAGAGAGAGAGAGAGAGAGAGAGAGAGAGAGAGAGAGAGAGAGAGAGATTGAATTTTTAGTATCATAATTCTGTATCTTACAGAAGTGGACTAACGGCGCTAAAGGCGACAGATGAGTTGGCTATAAAGATTCAACAGCCAATATGGCGCTGACGCATCTTCCTGCAACGTGTTTCAGAGAAGAATCCGCAGGAAGCCTGAATAACAACGAGAAACCGTAATTGATACGCAGCGGCTTATTCGCCGTCAAGGTGTTGTATACTAATATGTTCAACGTCCATGGCTCACGCAATGCTCCTGGGCCCATCAATTGCTACACAGTCGGGAAACACCACTGTTCATGAAACATCTCTAATTTGATTTTTATTGAGACGTGTGATAGGGATACCAAAAACGGCGTCATAAACAGTTCTGCACCTAGCGGAAAATATCGTGGTAACTAGGGAATTTTAAGAAATCTTCACAGCGAAAATCATTTCTTATAACTTTCTGTTCTGAACGCAGATCTGTTAACTGAAGTAGGCAACACTAATATCCTAGAAGTATCTTAAAATTTGGTACACGATGTTTTATTTGCAACGAGACACAGAAGCTTAACCCTGCCACCAGCCGATACAAGATCCTTTGTTCACAAAGGCAATAGCATGTGCGTGCCTCTTGGTCATTAACATAGCCGCTATCCGAATTAAAATTATAATGAAAAAGCCCACGACTTACAACCTTTACCTGCGTGTTCTGAATATTCATGAGTGATTTAGACGTTAAAAATTAGTAAACCGATACTGCCAAAGTTTCAGCTGCAACGAAGCATGTTTAGAGAGTAAGTCGGAGTATCAACACACATTTTTATAAGGCTGTAACAAAAAATTTGAACATCGAAATCTTGGTTCAATGCGTGTTGTGAGTAAAAAACATTCACAAGCATTTAGAGAAGTAGCATCGGTTTCCTTCGTCAAACGAATGACTGGCGGTATTTCAAGTATTGTGCAGCAGTAACAGTTCCAAGTATGTTTTATCCAACGGCAAGAAAATTTTGCTTCCGGCCAGAATAAACCCATGACGATGTTTACGTACGGAAAAAAAGCACTGCAGCTAGTCAAGGTAAACACTAGGCATTGTAGCTGCCAACTTGCTATTAAAATACCAATAAACTATTTTCCGGAGAGCTCTAAATTTTCCTTTATATCCAGTGGCCAGTGATACCACTGTTATATTAATACTGAGATCGTGCGTGTACAGTGTGTGTGTGTGTGTGTGTGTGTGTGTGTGTGTGTGTGTGTGTGTGTGTGTGTGTGTGTGTGTGTGTGTTTGGCGTTACGCTTAAATTTAATAAAGCATCTTTATCGGCCTGAAAAAATTCTCTTGCGCCCTCGGTTTTAAATTTACATATTTTGCAGTAGTACTTATAAACATTTCCGACACTGACCATTTTCTTGCTCTTGCGTTACATAGCATGGATGTATCGAAAGTGCTCTCAAACCTATAGAAAACTTTAGGTATAAGCACGTTAAATGATACTCTAGCTGTACGTATTACAAGCTACTCAACTTCTAATCGTGTTATTTTTACTCTTGACACTGAGAATATATTTCTATTGATCTCTACGAAAGTAAAAAGTTCAATCTGATGGTCAAATAAACAATGACTTCACCTAAACCTGGCGCAGAAACTGCTAACGGTGAAGTCCTCAAAAACTCTTGCACACCAAATCAACAAACTGCAATTATATACACGCCCTAAGAATGAGACAGTGTAGAAAAGCGATACAATACCACAGCTCGACAAAATGCTGCCAAATAAATCCACGAAACTGCTGAATCAAATCCAAGCACAGCTACTTAACAAATGTACTGCCTTGGTGCAGACTTGCTGTAGCTAAAATGAGGCAGCGCTAATTGATCCTTTCCCTTGTGATTTGCGTACATGATGACAGCGGTAATCTGATTAGCAGTCTCGTGCTCCCTGCTACACGCTGTAATATACTTGTATTCCGATTGTTGGTGTGTCAGCGATGTAAAGTCGTTCAAACTGTATAAAAATTTAATGGGGACGAAATGAAGATGAGTATCCGTGGCCTACTGACATGGTGAGCACTGTACTTCCGCCAGTGGGACGTACACAGAAAAACGTTTTACTAACATCAATATACTTCACCCCATCAGACTAAATATTTTCGGCATTGGATTAATATAAAATACAGAAATATTGAGTACAATGCACAGAGTTCATACAACCATTTGAAACTGGCAGGGAGGTCCTCCTTTAGGATGATCAATTCGCACGCCACAGTAGCTTAAATTTCGGGTATTTCGTCCAGGCGTTGACCATTTAAGCGAATTCTGCCCTCTTGTTTTATGGTAGATTCATACTGACAACACAGTCTCGTCACCCGTGATTTTTTACCACAAAAGAATTGTCCACGTTTTGCGTTTCAATTAAAACGCGGCAGCATCCACGAGTTGTTTGTTCGACAGTCACGGCGTGAGGGAGAACTTTCCTCTCTTCGTATTATCCTGGAGAATGTGTCTGAGCACTGGATTTAGACATATTCCATTGCATTTGTGACAACACTGACACTACGGCCGTACGTCCACGACTTCAACTGCCTGTTCAGAACTCACTGTAAATCGAATGTGCATTTGTTGTTTACACTCATTAGTTCAAGCTACCGCTTTAGTTACTGGGCTGACGTCGCTTTTTTAACGTACTGTGTGTATACCAGTAAGAACACTAACATTTATGGAAATTCTGAGTTGCATGAATGAACCCAAACGATGGGGGTAAAGAGATGACCTACACATAGGTACGGCATCCTCGTCTCTTCTCTTAGGGGGAAGTTCAGAATTATGTGAATCTCGGATCTGAGGAGGACATCAAACTAAGTAAATGCGAAACAGGTGCCAGTACAACCCCGGGCGCGAAAAAAATAATGGTTTAGAAACTGCAAATGCCTCAGAGTGTAATATACACGCCGCCGCTGTACACTGTGCCAAAATCCAAATTTTTTCGGATGATTATCGCTTCTTCCAATTTTCCAGTTAGGGGCGCATATCTGTTAAGGCGGTGTCGTCGTGACTACAACCTTGAATTGCTGCACAGCTGAACACCCCAACGGATAAACTAATGAGATATACCATACCTCGGCTCCAGGATATTTAGGATAAACTGAACAGGGTCGCTTCATAAGTAGTGAGTTTTATATTGCGAAATGATGTCCATCCTTCAAGTATCTGCACTTCCATATTCTGACAGAAGATTACCTGACCACGTGCAGTGAGACCTTGTATAAAGAACGGCGGGTACTATAGATCACTGACACTATGTCAGTGAACATGACTGAGTACGTAACCGGTCAGCAACTTCTCTGCCAAGTTTCTGTAATTGTTGCTTTGTGGGTTCTGTAACTCATGTCGTGGATCTAATGGTATGTATGAAGTCGCACATATTCTTGATAGTTTTGTTTTCATAACTTAACAGTTAATGGAAATGCACTTGCTATGTTTTAGACTTTTTCTTCAAATCGTGATTTTATATTTCTACGGTGCTGAAGATAGCGACTAAGACAGATTACAGTCGAGCCTTGGACCAGGTAGGCACGTCGCAGGTACTTCATAATCTTAGGCCTTCAAGTCGGTCAATATCATTAACAGGCACAAACTGAAGAAAAATATAAACTAATTCAAAACATGTGATCACGGATACAAACATCCGCGACAGGCAGCGATACAGGCTTTGGGACAGAAAAACGCGAGTAATAGGTGCATATTATATTCGACATTGCTACATGCATTACTCTTTTTACACATCTAATCTAGGAATAAGACGGTTGATAAAATTCGTAACAATGGACACAAATGAAGCAATACCCATCATGGACCTGCACAATTATGTACAATGCATAGACCGTTCAATGATCAGACGAAGGAGTGGTATGAACAACACCATTACGTCCATTAAAGCAGGTGCTCAAACCAAAATTCGTGTAAGGGCAGGTGTATCTTATCAAGCGATCGCCTCTGACACACAATAACCGAACGATGGAATTGAAACAAATAGGGCCTCATATAAGGGTATTTAAGTTCACTGAACATTCTGTTAATTACAGAAAACAAATATGTTTGCATTTCATTTCATTCTGCGAAAACAATTTACATTAAAAGGGAAAACAAATTCGTTCAAATCAATTTGTTACCAATCAAAGCCTTGCTTGCAATGGGTGATTACACCCCCTAGTGCAATTACTTATCTTTAATTAGAACTCGTCGACGTCTGTTTCACAAAAATGTAGGAACCATAGAAGAGCAACGAAACTAAATAGTTACAATTTAGTTTTGGCAGTATTTTCACTTCCGTGCATGTATACTCAGTTATGACAGTGCAATTGTTTTCGCAGTGTGGTCGAACTATATTATAACAATGTTAAGCAATATGTTCCCCACTTTTAACTCTTCCAGTTACTACCAGTGTGTATCCTGCATTCCATTTTTACCTTGTTTAAACGTTTTCGTATACTCTAACTGTAAATCTTATTTTATAACTAGTCAGTACTTTTTTTAAACTTATGTTACATCGTATCAGGGTACGACTTAATGTTCACCATACTAATTGTATTTACGTATGATTAAATGTTTACTATTTACATATTAAGCCCCAAAAATCTATTAATATGTACGCAGTTTTTTTTAATACTAGGACTTCGGAAACAAAAAGCTTTATCCAGAAGAAAGTTTCAACTTTCTCATAAATTTACTTGTGCTATTTATCAGACTTTTATACCATAACTGATATCAGTATTATTCTCTTAGAGAGCTAAAGTAATCATTTACACCTTTATGCTTTCGTGAACTGGATTGTAGCAGACGTTGTAGCCTTAAACAACAGAAAACAGAAACAACTCCTCGGAAAAATTGCGTTCTCTGCCATCACGGAGAATTTCAAGCGCAGACAAGCGCAAATAGAAATACCGCTTGACAACGCTTCTCGGCCATTGATTCTACGAAGTCAGAAGTCTTAGGTGCTATGAGCATAAAATTTTGCATTATCTTTAATTCAGAATATTACCGTCTGAAACAGTCCTCCACCCGTGCTTTTAATATAAGGAGTACCTCCCGTCACGTTTCCCGCTTCGTAATAACGCACATGAAGAAGAGGCAACAAATTAGGTAGTTATTCGTGCGGGAACCAGGGGGGCACGCTCGTTCGCTGAGGGGCAGTTCACAAATCACGGGCAGAGAGGAGCTTAGCAGAGGACTTAAGCGGAGCACCTGATACGGCAGCTTGGCCACTGTTTATGCACTACGATAACAAGTGGACGCCAAAATCAATTACCAAGGCTTTGGCGCACCTGCGTGCTGCTGCGGCGGCAGCGGACACTCCCAGCCGCTTTTTGGGCCGCTCCGACACCTCCGGAGACCGCTCTATTTCTGTTTTATCGCCCCCGTAAATCACCTTCCTGTGTACGCCGGCGGGCCACGATTATTACCTGTTTAATTATTGACCGGGCTCCGGAAACCGTCAAGTGTCGGTAGGCAGCCGCCGTGCGTCCTTTGTATATTTATGTCTCCATTTCGTCCGATTTTAAAAATCTCTCTCTCTCTCTCTCTCTCTCTCTCTCTCTCTCTCTCTCTCTCTCCCCGAGAGTGAGAATGACTTATGCGCTATCTTAATCGCGGAACAAGTCATTAGTCACGTCCAAACAAGATCGCTGGTAACATTTGTGTTTTCAGTAAGGGCAAAATATTCACTTCGCCCATTTTATGGGTGGATTGCAGGTATAAGATTAACATTCTGAATCACAGAGAATTTTTTACTATATTACTAGCTCCTGGGAAACAACGGAGTTTTCGAACAAACAATTAGGTTTCTTCCTACTTAACGAGTCTCCCATAGAAACAACTTTGTTTACAAGATTTGCTCTGTAGTTTTGGGCAACGTGAGCAAATGTGCGAATTTTAGTTTTGGAAATTGATCTGACAACCTTTGACATTTCTCATTCCACACCCCCTTACTAACACAAAATACTGACCTTTCATTCACCCAATATCTCTAGGCAGATGTACTAAGGACTCCACACTTTGAAAAACAGCGTAGGACCTTCATCGAAAGTGCTTGAAAAATTGAATGTTCCCTCCACTTAAACGTAGGTTACTCACAGTAGAATAGCACCGACAAGTATTGGTGTCAGATCCTGCTTTTAGTTATCCCATCTACTAAACATTTGTGGTCGTCTAAAAATTAGTTCATTGACAAAAACAATTACTTTAGACACATCGACTGAGAAAAGAAAAGCTCTTCAGGCGGCGTGGTGACATGCACTACGAGTATGCTTATTTCCTGCGAACGCTATCACGAGGTATCGTTTGATCTGCTCCGTTGAAGAAGAATGATTGAAAGACTTTTTAGAAAGATCACACGCAACTAGAACGAGTATATTAATTTTCGTTGAAGCCTAACAGAACATACTGCGTGCGCTCCCCATAGCTGAAGTTTTAGTCAAACTGCGATTTCCAGTTTTGTAGAAGGAGCCGATGACATCGACGTGAACGTACTTAGCTTCTAAGACGTGAGGTAGGGTACAAAGTATCTACAAAAATTTGCCGAGTTTATCTGTATTTGCGATAGCCCTGTACACTTATGCATTTTATCGTGTCACAAGTAGAACATCCTTATCTGCATAATTTAGACGCCTGAAAATTAATCATTTCGCCATTGTCTATCTGCTTTCCCTAACAGATCCAGAGATTTTGTGATTGCCCCATAAAAATGATCTGACGTAGTCCCGCCCTATCTTTTAATAAGTTTAATTTCGAATTTATTTTTATTTGCAAGTATTTCCGAAGACTTGTTTGCATCCGTCGAAACTGTTGGCAAAGTTTGAATAAACTACCTTTGGTTGTGACTGGTTCGCTGTATTTACTCAACATTTTTATTTTCTAATCGAAGGATATCTAAATTGTCTGACATTGATGCTGTTACGTCACCGACTATGTGCAATGGACTGCATCCACAACACCGACGTGACGACTTACAAGACCTGCACAACAATTGTCATCTACGAACAAATCATTAATATATCCGGCTGAAATATTTTCGACATCACTGTCTAGTGGACATACGTTTGGACGTACAGAACACACAAGTTACCAGATATGTCTACCTCTGACAGCCACTCAGCGCTGAAGGCAGTCGCTCGGTTACAGACAAGAAATCCGATTTAACTTGTACAAGAGCTGCTTCTATGAGTCCGCGTTAGGTGTTGAGAGTACAAAAACGGCATGTCTCCCTACATCACGATGACGATCTGTGCCGTAACATAGGAATTTTAGTACACGACTATAACAGGTTTTGAGATGGCAACCACCCACATTTGCCATTTGCTGATCTAATGACATATGGCTTTCGAAAACGTTTGGTGATTGTTATGTAACGCCTATTTCAGGGCTGTAACACTGTACGAGTGAGTTATAAAGGTGTCCTGGGCGACACCGCTATTGGAGTCCTGTTGCTTTTTGTGAAATATGCCACAACAGGGACACACGGTCATTACTGCAGCTTGGTACATCTCATTTCAGACTTAGCCACGGTGAATGTCGACAACCCAGACTACTCACTACAATACGTGTAGATAAAAAAACGAAAATATACTCGTTCTAGTAGCGTGTTATCTTACTAAAAAGTTTCTCAATCATTCTTCAACGGAGCAGATCAAACGATACCAACAATAAGAACCACAGGTAGCTTCTCTTTTTTCCGTAGCTGCGATTACTGTTCCCATTTCGGCTTTCCATTACCTGAAATGCAATGATAGCTGCTGAGTTTTAGGATGCGTGACTGGGGGACGGGGTGCACACACAAACTGCGCTAATTGAATAATCACAGCAAATCGGAGAAATACCATATGTTCAAAAGGGCGATCGTTGTTACCACTTTTATTGTTTCAGATCAGAACAGAATTGACTGATGTCCCAAATATAAAAAAGACTTTAGAAATTCATATGACGCTTATTGTACCAGAGGCCTATTGGGTCTGTTCGCCGCAGAATGGAGTCGTGGTAACCACATAGGCGTGCAAGTATATCCACCTCGCCTCAGTTGTTGAAAGCACTTTCGAAAGGGCCAAGTGTAACAATATACTGCCACGAATGTTAGACCTGTTATCTGGAAACACTTTAATAGTTTTAACATATTCAATAAGCATGGTGACAAAGTGCTTTTGTTATGTATACGATAATAAGTTATGTTAACAGCAACCACTGGTAATATTAATGTAGAAATAAAGCATTGAAAAGAATTAAAAATAAGAGGAATTAACTGAAGTTCAAAGTGAGTAACTTCCAGCTAACATTACCAGACATGTCACTGGCATCCTTAGAAAAACTTAGACGCCCATCTGCAACTACACCTACTTGTAAAGCTACAAGATTCGCTCGCACGGGTATGTGCGTATCTCCGCAGCATTGCACTATAGCTATTATCCCTAAAGGCTACAATTCTGTATATTATTTGATTTATTAAGATTATATTTTTTTATTATGCAAGTATGTCAGAACATCGTATCCTAAAAAATTACACGGAAAATGAATACAGCATTAATAACACATTGTCTTGTGCGTTTATGTAATGAACAGTTTACTATTTCTCCAGCAACTTTCTTGAAATATTAATCACCACTGATAATAGAAAATCATGGTAATTTAAGAGGTGCTCAATCTCATGTGTTAGCTGAAACTACCTTATAAGAGAGTGGCGGAAGATGCTCCTGTCAAGCAGGTCTAAATAACAATTTAAACAATATTTAACGACAGTCATCACAATCTCACCTGTGCGAGAATACCTACTTACCGCATTTGTCGACAAATCTTTGTATTTATTGTGAATGGTCTTAGTGTGACAATGTTTTATATTTCTTTAAATACATATTGTTTTAATATATTAGTCTGGAAATAGTCATTTGAGAAATTCTGTGTCTAGAAGGTTAGAACGATGTCTTTTGGTGGGAGACACCCTTCAGCTAATGGAAACGCAGACAGTAGCGGAACAATAGGGACTCAAGAGGAGACTGGCCTTCCGGGTGAGGGGATCACGGGAGCGATTCTGGAGAAACATTTAAGTCTGTTCTTCAATTGATGCTTTATTCGGTCGTGTGGCTGACAGATTCTGGGCGGTAAACTGCCGCTACCATACTTTGACTTCTGAAAGGGGCACTGAATTTCGATGGGTCAATGTGCACCTGTGTAGGACTAACTTTATCCGATTGTATAAAGGAAGTGAGGATCGAGAACGAGTTACTATTATTTGTATCGTATGTGTTAGTATGTAAATCATCATGTTAACTGTTTTGAGCTGGTGAATACTTCATGTATAGTAATCACGCAATGGTCTTTAGTTATCGTGTATCTTTGATTACAATTTAATTTGGGGATTTTGCTGCCATTCAACGCGGCTCAACGTAACTATACTGCATTTGATAAGGGTATTCTCCATCTATATTTGACCTGAATATCATATGACTTGTTTATTTGAGATCTCCCTTTCTGAATAAACATTCAATATAAATTGTTATCCACATGAATTATAGACGTTAGAACAGAACTCTGCTATTCAATTATTAATTTCACTAGCATTTTGTATTTGTGTATATTTCATTAACTCGTAATCTTGGCCAATATCTCGACAACTTGACTGCAGGATCACAGCTACAGTTTATTATTTACAGCAAATTAGTTGCGGTACATAAAAGACTCCGCAATTTGACCCTATGACTGCATTGGGCCATTTCTTTTTTTTTAAAGCATCCCTGCATGTACTTTCAAGAAGAGAAATTTCAGGTAAATACGCAGCTGGTTTGCTCGTAAAGGATTCTGTTTTGAAGAGCAACACAGTAGTAGAAAACTGTCCGGTAATGTCGTAAATCGGTAATTGTATTGCAACAATGCTAAGTATACCGTGGAATGTGCACTGATCACTTGTCAAACTGACGAAAGACATCAATCTGAATAGTGGTGAGTACGTGTTCCGTCGTATACATCATACGCTTTTCAAACTACGAAAGGGAGAGAATGGTTTTTACGTCCTCGACAAACAATACACTCCGAGTGCTGGTATACAGTGCTTCGGTAATTCGCGTCTGTATGACGCAGTCTTATTACGTTTGCGAGTGCATCGAGGAAAATATGACTGCCCGAATGCCTACGGACGGTCCCACCCTCATTCTCATTTTCCCAGCTCTATATGCTGTGGACGCAGCACAACTGTACAGGTTACTCATGCAACGACAAGGTCTTTAAGTGGTAGAACAAGCACGAATAGGGACAGTCGAGCCCTGAAATCGGCCAGCATTCGCGTTTAGTGGTTAATGTAGAATTGTAAATCCTAGATCTGGGCAGACAGAAGTAGACATAAAAGTTTAGTGCGTTAACCAATGCATCAAGTGGCTCGTAACGTGCTTTCTACTGTTCGTTCAGTCCTGTCGGCAACCGCATTCCTGTCTCTGTTGGCTTTTCATCCTCGCTGTGTTTGTTTACGTGAGAGAGAGAGAGAGAGAGAGAGAGAGAGAGAGAGAGAGAGAGAGAGAGAGAGAGAGAGGTGGGGGGGGGGGGGGGGTTCTGGTGTACGCATTCCCGTGCAAGCGTGAGCAGTTGGCACCTCATTCTTACCACCCACGGGACGTGGGGACAGCGGACGATAGGGCTAGCAGCTTACTGCTTAGCTACATTGCACAGTTCTCTCGAAAGCGCGTTAGGTCTGATATTTCCGCTAGAGCTATTACAATAATCATTAAAAAAGTCCGTCTGCGCGCGACACCAATGATGCGTACACGAACTTCCAACGAAATGTGGCTTGATGTGCCGACGAACACGTTCCGAAATGTCTTATTACAACAGCTACGTGCAACAGATATACCAGAAATTCTGGTATAACATTTCCCTTACTGCTTACGAATGATATCGGTACAAAACAACCCCACTGGGGTAACTGCTATGCCCTGTATTTCCATCACACTGACTGACAAGATATTTTTGCGACAGGAGACGTCACTGTGATTTGCACTCCCTTGACATGGTAGGAATAAGTTTTAATGTTCTCCGAACGATTACCATCACCTAATAGAACTGGTCCACAAATTTCCACTTTTGTGTAGAACTAAAGTAGTTTGTTTTATACATTTTGATTAGCTAAAGACGAATACCAATGTTAAAATTGTCTCCTACCTCAGGGTTACAAGTAAATAAGGTGTTAACGTTTCACACTCACATTTATGGGACCCTGTAAGCTACATGCAAAGGCATTGTGACAAGGGTCCTCTACCGAAAGTGAGCGATTGGCGCTTCTTGTAAAATGTGGCACTACTGCTTTACACTGTTTAATCGTGCACACACCAACCAGTCACGTGAGGACTGTCGAAGGCAGAAACCAGACGCAATTTTGCAATTTGTCACTGCTGCCTGCTCTGCTGCTGCGTTAGTTCGCTTATTGCTGCAACAAGTATCGTGGCGGCAGTCACTGAATGGATGTGATGTGAAATGATGAAATTGAATTGTTACTGCACGAGTTAAGGCTTTCACATTTGTGAAGCTGCCATTCGCCATCCAAGCCGAAAGAGATTATAAAGTAGTGAAACGAGCATACGCCTATATATCGGGGGTTGAATTTGCGACCAAGATAAATCGTGGGCCCCACACATGTGTTGCACCTCGTGTTCGTCTGCAATGGATGCTTGGATGCATGGTAAAGTGGTCTCCATGTGTGTGTGTGTGTGTGTGTGTGTGTGTGTGTGTGTGTGTGTGTGTGTGTGTGTGTGCGCTGCCATTTGGCGTGAACCCAGAAAACATGCATCGAATTGCTATATTTGTATGACAGCGCCCTTGAGGAAAAGAGTCAGTACGAAGAGGATGAGGTATACCCTGAAATCCCATCTTTCATTTGCCATGGAGGTCCTGGCGAGGGATTGCAGCTCATCGAGGAGGAGGTTGTTTTTAAAGTCCTGAATAGAAACGGGCCAGTTCCGCGTGTACCACGATCAAGCAGTAATCGTGATTATGTTGAACCGACGCAGGCACAGCCGGAAACGTGCGATTATCTGGCAGTGACACTGACCCTACATTTACACCAACATCTGAAGAACCACACAAAGATCATACAGTACGAAAACAGTGTGATATGATTAGGCATTTAGATCTTCCGAAGCATAAAGCCTAACTCTTGCCCTCACGACTGCAAAAGTGGAATCTTCTCGCTGGCAGTACGTATGTATGTTTCAGGAGCGTCAGAAGAAACTGAAATGTCATTTCAGGGCTAAAGGCAACATAACCCAACGAGTAAAGATAGCAAATGGCTCAAAAATAAACCTATTGGCACTATTTTAACACAACTGTAGGCCATTCATCCCTGTCCCATGTAGTGCATTGCCTAAAGAAAATTTTAAAATATTTAAATCCGTTGTCAGCGGCGTTAAATGCAACAAGCGTGAATGGCTGGTATGTAAATATTTCAAAACTCAGTGCGCTGCGGTCTGGTTTGCACGGGGGTTACACCAAGTATTGCTGCTGCCTGCGTTAACGTGCTCTTCCTGCCTCAGAGAAATTAACAGCTCAGGAAGGCAAACACAGCCTTTCAACATGCACCGTCTAAAAATATCGGATTAATGTTAAGGAGAATACTGATTCACACCAATCAAAGCCACCGATAAAGGTTTTCGATAAATTCCGCTGCACATCGCAGGTACGTACATGCACATATATGTGCGGGACTCGCAAGGCTGACGGCTAGGAGTAAAGGCATTCCCGGCATAGCGCACCTATGTGAATTACCCAGCTGCGATCGGCTAGCTATCTGGCGAGAACCGCCGGAGTTACCTGGCGCGCTGCCGCTGGCGCGTGTGACGCTAACGAGCGGGACAAGCCTGCGGCCTTGGTTAGCCCAGAGCGTTGCTCCCGCCGCGGGAGCTGGTACGGTTAAAGACGGCTTGCCAACCACGTCCGTGTCCCGTAACACCTTCACAATCTGCGGGATTGTTCCGCTGGGTTTCCACTTGAAGTAGCTATGCGCTGCTTGCTTCCTCTTCCGGAGAACTATAATTTCAGGCCATTACCTCACTCTCCTAGAGTTGTTAAAATCCGAATTAAACGTAATCTTACTGTATAGAGATAGAATTACTTCAGCACTAAAGCATTTACTTTATATTACTTTAACATTCCTTATACTGCAAGAAAAAGTGAAGCCCAGCACTTAATAACACTTCTTGTGACGTACAGTCGCCTTCAATTAATTATGACGACTTTGTGAGAGTTGAAGATGAAACATTTTGTATGTTAATTAAATTTTGTTAATTACACACAGTTCGGTTTTATTGTGTTTTGACCGTTTTTTAAGAAGCGTAGGCTCCTTTGCGCCGCGTTAAATTACAACTCTGCTTCCGATAGTTTCACTTCCTTGCCTAAGTGAATGTTGTCTGAAACAATTCTGGTGACTTACGGTATCATTAGATTTGAACTTTGACTCGTTAAACTATAATTTATCTTTTGAATTGCACTATCTCAGTAATCGATTCACTCAAATAACTCTTGCAGAATTAAAACCTTCATGCATATCTGTGTGCAGCGTTTACTACTCGCTGGTTGTTCTGATATTCGTCAGAGTATTAATTCTCTGTACGCTGTAAAGGGTTCCCCACTGATTCCGAGATTATTTTCGCAGTCACTGATGGCTAAGTTAGCAGCAGAACTTCTGTACACACTTATGCACAGTCCCCCTGCTCTTTGTTTATACAAACCGAATACTCAGTATCTCACTTATCTTCAATAAAACTATAGAACATCCAGATTCGAATAATGAATGATGCAAGGATAGTTGCAACTCACCATATAGCAGAGATGTTGAGTCGCAGCTGGGTGCAACAAAATTACTGTTAAAGTTTTCGTCGAAACAGGCCGTCATCAGAATTACGCGCACGCACACGCACACGTCTACGGCTGCCACCTTGCTAGCCGCGCCGTTTAACGCGCTGCTTCCCGAGCGGGAAGGCGTGCCGGTAACCGGCACCAATCCGCCCGGTGTCCAGGTCGGGTGTGCTGGACAGCCTGTGGATGATTTTTAAGGTCATCTTCCACCTATCTCAGCGAATGCGAGATGGTTTCCTTATTCCACTTCAGCTGCACTGTCAGCAATACGGCTGCGCAAACACCGTTTCCACGTACGCGTTCACCATAATTACTCTACCACACAAACATTTTGGGTTACACTCGTCTGGTATGAGATGTTCCCCGGGAGAGGAGACTCCACTTGGGGCCGAACCGCATAACAACCCCGGGGTTCGGTGTGAATGAACTGCTGTGACCCGTTGTGCGGTTGTGAACCACTGAGGGCTACGGTGGGACGAAGCCTCTCCGTCGTTTTTAGGTCCCCGGATTAATACAATACAATGGCTTCCAAGACCATACTTATCTTCAATAAAGGAAATTATTTGACCCGTCTGTGCTAATTAATCTCATTAACATCACTCAAGTAAAGGTACCATGGACGATCGTAATTTTCAAACTGTCTGTAGTATGTAGACACAGCTTCAATGTCATAAAAACTTTGCGTTATTCTTAAGCATAGTCATTGATTCGTATCCGGCCACCTGCAGCACTAGTTGACACCCTTGCTCTTGCGTTGTTCAGAAGGTTCCTATCTGTGATCGGCACTACATTGAGCAATTATATAACAGCAGCAGTGGTGGAAAATACTAAAGAGTTTCTGAATTACTCCTGTCACCTCTTTCCTCATTAACAGCCTGTTATTTTTTACATATTTTTGCATATTCAAGCAAGTTTGGTAAGATAACAGATTTTGGGAACATACAATTTCGTTGGCTGTGTGTGTGAATTTCGATAACTACAATACGGGATGTGGCCACAAAATAACGGGATCATTCCTGTAACGCATTCCTGTAATGCTTATTTACTTGTTGTCCCCCTGAATTTACTGCCCTCTAACACTATAATGCTCCATGCGAATTTTCCATTGACGGAGACAGTGCTGGAAGTCTTCCTCTGAACTTTTATGACGCGTGCCTCTTTCTTTCAACTGCTTCAACGGATTTAAATCTTGTTCCTTTCAACGCAGATTTTACCTCGGAGAACAAATACGTCACATGATGCTAGGTCAGGCGAATAAGGTGGGTAGCCTAATACTAGAATGCTGTACTTTGCTAGAAACCTCATCACAGGCGTTGCGGTATGAGCCGGTGCCTTGCCTTGATGCAGAACCCATGACTGTCTACAATTCGCATCGTTCGTTTTCATATTTTCTCACGGAGTTTAGCAAGAACACCATGATAGTAATATTTAATAGCTTCATCTCGAGGAACCCACTGAAGAGAATTTCACGAATGTCGGAAAAAAACATCGCTTTCAATCTTTATTTGCACAATCGAGCTCATTCGCTATCGTTGTAGTTGGGCCCTAGTGCACGCACAGGTTTAGTTTCTACGTCATAAACGAAAAATCAAGATTAGTCACATGTTATATTTCCAAAAATTATCATTTTCAATTGTATTCAAAGTGTCAGAACTAATTTTGAGAAGTTTCTTTTTGTTTGATAGTGAGCATTTTCGGTACCAGTTACGTGCACACACGTTGAATTTCCCGGAACTTTTATTTGAAAGGGCACGGCCGACTTCCTTCCCAGTCCTTCCATTATCTGATGGGACCGATGACCTCGCTAATTGGTTGGTCTGTTTGTGGGAGGGTATAATCATGTTAAAATGGTTATGTAAAATTTGCCTTACGCATTCAATTCCTACAGTTTAACCAAAGATCGAATACTCAACTGACGGTCAGATCGAATCAAATTACTTTTTCCATATTTTCACCCGTTTTTCATGTTTAATAGCTTTTCCGGTCGTGCGTCATCCAAAGTCTCCTCGACCACACTTTTTATTTGGGATATAAAGGGACCAAACTACAGGGTCATTCAATCAGTTTCCTGACGCAAGCAAAGCTCAAGGTACAGAAACACCGAACACCTCACCTAAAAAGAAAATGAATAGAACGAACAAAAAACGGGGAAACCCACCGATTCCATATTCTGCTAACAGTCACTGGATCTCGACCAACGCGAGCAGCAATGTCGCGATACGATAAACCGCAATCGCGATAGGCTACAATCCGACCTTTATCAAAGTCCGAAACGTGATGGTAGGCATTTCTCCTCCTTACACGAGGCATCACAACGTTTCACCAGGCAACGCCGGTCAACCAGCGCCAAACTGGTGTGAATGCTCTGAAAAGCTAATCATTTGGTTATCACAGCATCATCTTCCTGTAGGTTAAATTTCGCGTTTGTAGCAAGTCATCTTCTTGGTGTAGCAATTGTAATGGCCAGTAGTGTACTTTCCCTCGGAACTGTAGAAGTTGTCCATCCTCGGAATAGTTATGGTTTTATACAGTGGCATAAAATTACACATTTTCGTATGACAAAGGTATAAATTCGGATTCCGTCAAACACCGATTGTTACTTTCCGAAGCATTGAAATCGATATTGCGATTTTCTTAGCCAGTCATAGCTCGTGTAACGTGATCTCGTCAGCCGATGACGGCTGATATTCACAGCCTAGGGCACGTGATGTAGTCACCCAAAAGTAACATCTCTTAAATAACGCGAACACACGAACAGGAAAAGTTAATCGTTTAAATTAAAATACGTGATGTTATTACATGTCAAAGCTTTGCTTTCCTTGTAGCATTTGACTTAAGATTAATAAGCTACAAGAGAAGTTTTCACAAATGTGTTGTGTTTGTTTTTTTTATTTTTTGCACATGAGACTAAGATACACGACACAAATGTGCCAATGTGGGCTCGAAATTATTCTAAAGGGCTCGTCATCAAAGAGCTGATTTATCAAATTCATCGTACATTCTCGCAAAGGGTTTATCTTGCGTAAAAGAAAATTTACTTTGAAAATAACGCTTTTCAAAAAGCAGTTAGCAATATTTTCCCATGACTCGTTAAAAACAGATTCGTTTCAGCAGTTAACAAAGAGCCAGGTAAGAGGCGTCACCGCGCTTGCGCAGCTACTATGACGTAGGAAGCCTGTATGTTCGTATGTGTAGAACATCAAAACATTTACGATATGTCACAAGAAACAAGACATCACAGAATACTCCGAGAGCATCGGAATTCCGTGAACCATACTAAAATGGATAATTCGGTTTACAGCGCACATTCGCATGTCCAGATTTCAAACGAAGTAGGCCTCGACCTGATATTAAGCTGTTAAATGTGGTTTTCGGGACGCAAATTTTCTTACAGTACCAGTACTGTATTATCTCGTATTTGGTTCTTTAACATAGCATTATGTCATACGTGCTAGAAGATGGAAACATGCACTTTAAATGCAGCGAAGGGCTGAAACTAAGGCGATTGATCCTTCTTTACTGTAAGAAAGGAGGAAATAAACACTGAAACTAGTAACATTTTGCAGCGCACATCTTTCTGAAGATGTGATACCTAAAACGTACATCTTCGAGGAAACTTAATTTGATCGGAAATATGCCGAAGTGCAGTGCCACGCCTCTTCACGCAGCATTCTTCTATCGCATGTCACTGTATTTCGCCCTATGGAACTCTTTTCTATTTTGTAATTGATGCCATCAAACTATATGCAGGACAATGGAAATTAAAATCTATGATGCCTCTACTGTACCCAGCCCTGCTCCTCTTAAAAATAAACTCGCAATTAATACTGGATGGCGTTATTTGTATGCGGGAGAACAAAAACTCTTCAGAACATTTGCACTCTATTGCCTATTAGGTAATAACTTGCTACTCTGTGAGACATAAAATTAAATGCAGGAAAATAATGAAAAAGCTATCAACGCAAATAGTACCGAAGACTGGTGTGATTACTCGATCTGATTTCTTCTATTTTGTCAGTCTGCTACATAAAACAGGCCTCTCTAATATTGCAGCAACTGTAAGTCACCAAATAAGACTTCTGGCAATCATCGTCATCTCTGTACCATGACAATATAATTCACGAAGTACCAATATGAAATGCCTATTTGGCATACTACAAGCAAAAACCTTTCTTAGGAAATAGTTTCGTATTTCATTCATACGCTCCAGTTTCTCAAGCACAATATCGGAAGCAGCAGTATGAAATTTCTGTATGAATTTGGGATAGGTATATTCTTCCATAATTTGTGTGATGTCCCCGTTTCTTCTCCTTCCTCGTTCTAACAATTTTGTCATTACTAATAGGTAACTATTAGTACCGTTGTCAAAACTAATTCTCCGGTTGACTTCACTAACCCTGCCAGAATCACCGGTTTAGTTATGCCACGATTTTTCTCCGGTTAGGCGTTGTTACGTGTTCGTACAACGCTTTTTCCATGCTACTCCCAGAATGGAACTTAAGAGGCTGCTATACGGTGACTGTAGAACTGGCCTTTACTATTGCAGCGATCTGGCCAAAAATTCATTTTCTTGGATACACCGAGAAGATAATCTTATTTCCAGTGAAACAAAGGTTTTTCCTCAAGAATATGAATCATCTCTTCCCCCTCCCCTCGAAATTGCCACCCGGTTCAGACACCACGGTTCCCCCCCCTCCCCATATCGCAGACCAGGGCTTGCTACGCATGCGTGAATGTGGCAGCTTGGGCGCGCCAGTAAAATTTTTTCGGGTAGCGTGTGGCTGCTAGCTGCTTCTGCTTAACAGCCACGTTTCTGTAGCTACAAGCGGGAGAAGTCTACGCGATGCGAATCAATTGCGCATACGATCGAGCCCGCACGTAACTGCTCGAATGAATCTAACGTAAACCTTTGTGACGTCACGCTCATCGGAGTAACTTCTTGTTGTGAAGCATTGCGTAGTCTTCCTAAAGTCTTTAATACATTTTGCTGCTGGCAGACGCTTGTATGAGCACTTTTGTTATACGGCGCATTTCTTTTGCAATTTATGTTTTATTTTCCTTTTTTTCCTCTTTCATGTTTTATTGCTGCGGTATTATTCTGCAGCAACGGGATACAGTAATGTCCTTTGTTAGAGTATCGTTCTTACCAGTCAAGATCACAAAAAATTAACTGAAAACTAAAAAATCCCGGAATTATAAAAATCCCCTGGTTTTTCCCGGTTTTGTCCTGAATGAAAAAATTCCCGGATCTCACAGTTGTCGCGGGTCGCATACACCCTGTAAATGCTTGAGCACACACTACAGAAGAATGTTGACAAGCTTCAACTAGCAACATAGTTTACATCAACTGGAAACGCACTGAAACTGAAAATTGTGTACAACTTGCCTTTAGAATACATTTACGATGGCAAATCAGAAAGTCTTTGTCCCAGTTTTTTTACCCAAATTACGGCGCAGCCCACATACGGGGAAACAGTCTCGCTCTGAGACTGTGAGGTGGCGGCGGTGTGATGTTTGACATGAAGTTTTGTATGACAATGAGCGGTCGGGAAGGTGAGATTTCCTGCGTGGATGCAGTGATGAAAGCAGATCTAAGTGCACATCGCGGCCATTTCCCGGGAAGTTGGCATATCATATGGTAGTGCTTACGTCATCATTCATGGGTCATTAGGTTTCTGGTTGGGAGCCTAAGCAGTTGGATGACATGAAAAGCAAGGGAATAACGTCATTGAATCTTCTGAAACTTCACTCAAGGAAGGTGAAGGTTTCCTGGACCACTGGTTACTGGTGATGGAACGTAGATACAGCATTTCATGCCGCAATCCAAGCAGCGGAGCATGGTATGGAAACATCCGGGTTTGCCTGTGACAAATCCCGTTCACCGCCATCTATTGCGTAAATATCGGCCTTCTGGGGGCCGTAGACCGCTCGCTCCTGCTGGACTTCATGCTGCCAGGCGCATGCATCAATGCCGACAGTTTTTGTTCCACACTGTCACATCTGAGGGCTGCCAACAGGCGAAAGCGCCGATGGAATATCGATGTGAGCAACGTGCTTCTGCTCCACGACAATGCAAGACCAAATGTGGCAATCAGAACTGCCGGAAAGCTCCGGGAATTGCACTGGGAAATTCTGGACCACGCCTCTAGTGATTAGCAAGTTTTCGGACCGCCGAAGTTCCTACCAGGATAGCAACTCACATGTAACAATGAAACCAAGATAGCAGTCCGACCGTGGTTCCAGTCAGCCGGTCGAATTCTACCGCAGGGCATGTCAAATTTGGTGCTGCGATTGAAAAAATATGTGAACCGGTGTGGAGACTACGTGGAAAAATACTGTAAGATACATAAAATATGATGTATATTTGTCGTCATCTGTGTGCCAATAAAAAAAATAGACTAGCTATTTACCCTTTTAATATCACATGCCTTGAATCCATTCCTGAAATGCGGAACTAAGGAATGACTACATTCAAAAAAGCTGATTACAAGGTTGTAAGATACACTCTTATTATTCCTGCCACAAATACTGGAAGTGGACAAAAACATGGGAACATCAAAAGCATTATCGTATGACATCTTTATGCTTTTGACAAAATTAGCTGAAAATTGTTTATTTCTTGTTGATTACATACGTTCATGGCAAGGTTGTTCCTGCGTATGTGCCATTATCAGTATGCAGCAAATTGTCAAAAATATAAAGAAGTTGTCATTATGACCCTATGTAAACAATTATGCCTAATACAGTGTTGGAAACCCGTATGCGCTCAGTACAGCTTCTCGTCTCGTCTGCATGAACAAATACTGGATCTGTGTGGTTTTCAAAGTAATCTCATAACATTCCTCCCATAAAATAGTGCCAAGTTCGGGTAAGGATGACAAATGGACAGCAATCACGCACCCTTTTCTCTATAAAGTGAACCATACGTCTCAATAACACTGATTTGTGGTTGGTTTAAAAGAGGGGAGGGAGGGACGAAACTGCTAGAGGTCATCGGTCCCGCGTTCCGATTAAAATAATTCCAAATGGGTGGTAGTAAAATAATTGAGACATACAAAAAACAGCTGGAAGAAAGGAGAAAACATGAATGTCAGAAGGGCAACAAACACTAAAATGGACAAAATCGGACAAGAAAACCACAGAGACGCAAGAAACATTTAGAAGAGATCAAAACAAGAGAACAGACTACCATGGCTGACCATGAGAATAAAGAGAGAGAAGCCAGCCATTCTGCAACACATTAAAACCTCCACCCTGAAAGTCTAGGGTGGAGGACAAAGGACAAGCACTAGAACTTAGATCAAATGATAAAACCCACCCTCACGAATAAAGCTAAAGCTGCTGTTGAGCCATTGTCGCCGAACACTGAAGGTAGCGTGCTGGAAAGGTTAAAAGTCCGCCAGAGCGGCTAAAGTGGGCAGTCCTGCAAGAGGTGGACGACTGTCATTCGTGAGCCACAGCGACACCGAGGTGGGTCCTCGCGACGGAGGATGTAACCATGCGTTGGCCGGCAGGGAACCACAGAGTCCCTGCGAGAGGCCGGCATGGAGGTCTTCCACACATTCGTAGTCTCCTTAATGACAAGCAGTTTGTTGTGCGTACTGTTATGCCATTCCGTCTCCCAAAGCCGAAAAACCCTCCAGCGTAAGACAGAAAGATGGTCAGTTTCGGATACGCTCATCTCCAGAAGCGGTTTCCGTGTAGCCTGTTTGGCCAGACTGTCTGCAAGTTCGTTAATTGGGAATCCGACGTGTCCTGGAGTCCACACAAACAGCACTGAAAGACTGACAATAACACAGATCTCGTGACTGGTGGCTACGCGACATAAAACAGCGCATCCTCAAGTTCACGAAACTTGTTCGGGACGATGCGAGTTGTGTGACCAAGGGGCCCTGTTTTTGAATACAGTACCACCATTGGGGATAAAACATTGTGCCATGTGAAGGAACTTTTCCACCACAATCGCTGCATATTCCTTGGCATTAATGCAACCTTGCAGAATAACCACGAGGCCTATGCAATACCACGATATAGCGATCCAAATTACCGAACCTCCGCCAAGTTTCAAACATGGGATGCAAATTCAGCCTAAATTCTGTGTGAAATAACACTTATCAGTCAGTCCAAATGACATTCTCCCATTGCCCACATTCTAGGTTTTATGGTTTCGGTAATATTCTTTTTTGTTATGAAGTTTGCACCACCAACTTGGAGTTTTGGATTACCAGCTCGCTCTGTAATTTCCTGTTACTACAGCTCCCTTCGTGTAAATCACGCAATGCTCTCCAACAAATGAAATGAAATGAACGAATGAACGCGTGATTTAACAACACACAACATGTCTGCCACACTATGCCCACAAGTCTATTCACGTCGGCTACCTCTGCAGGTAAGACCGCACACGCCAGCCAACGCTCACAAACTTTTTTCATCCATCCTCCTGCCACGCGGGAGGCATTCATTATTCATAAGTACTAGCTCGCCTTTCCGCCATTTGAACGTCTGGGCTGGCTCGTAGCAATGAAAGCGGGGTGCAGTGTCTAGAGCTTCGACAGTCTTGGAAGCTTGAGATGCCACACTTATGGCCATCAACAGGACAAACTACTGTGTAGCAAAGTTTTTAGATACAAACGAACTACGCAGTCCGTTACATCTGGATCGACATTGTAACGCTGGTGACAGGCAACATTTAACACCAAAAATGGTCTTACCGAGTTTAATAACACATCGATAGCGTTTATTGCAAACAGCGCTGTTTAGTTAACGGGTATCTTCTTAACTACGTAAGCAACTTATACTAATAGTAACTCAAATTAGGAAGAGAAAACCATGTTTCATCAAGTACTCGCAATGAAAATTTAAAAATGCCTGTCAATGAAACAGCGGTCATGGAAAATGGTCCACTTTCGACTTATCCGTGGAATATGTTTTCAGAAACATTTCCTGTATCTCGAGTACCTAATAACGACCACCGTAGTACATGCAGGAAGAGCTGTGAAACGTGAAATCGGAAATTAGATCCTCTCTGAATTCTACATGCCGATGGCAGAATTTGTCATTGGTTTTCTGACTGGTTAGATGCTGTCCGCCAACATTTCCTCTCCTGTATCGGCCTCTTTAAATACCACTTGCATCGAACAATTATATGCTGTAAATATTCCAATCTTTTTCCCCTACAGTTTTCCTCTACCTTCCACTCTATTGTCATTGAAGCTGTTCTGACATCTTGCTAATATATCTTTTTCTGTGTATGTTTTCATAACATTCATTTCATTGTAAATTGGAGTCCATTTAACTTTCCCCATCCTGTAACACCTACAGTTCACTTCATTGATCTTTAACACGAGCTAACTTACCAAGAATAGCAAAACGCAATGCAAAAATTTTTATGTAAATACGTTTAGATAACTGTGAAAATAAAGGATCTCCAACAGCAATGAGCTGCTCAAGCCTGAAAATGACAAGCTACACCAGCTAAGTTCAAAGCTTTTTGGTTTGTGATACATTTAAAATTAAGACTACTGTTCAACGTCTTGACAGAACTCTTGCACCAACACTTTTTTACGCTATGCAACCAAATAATAATGTAGCACACTTCTTAATCACGAGTGAAGGAAGACAGTCGAAATTTAAGTGCACTACATGATTTGCAGTTATTTATACAGCGTAATGGACAGAGGCTCGAACGCGTTCACCTTCCGCAAACTACTACTTCGCATATCAAACAGCCACAGCCAAATAAGCATACGATCACGGAATACACAGGAACGCACGCTTCCCTGAATTAGTTCATTTCGGTGTCTTGCACAGCCGGGAGTAATGACACCCTTTCTAAGCGCTATAAGCTTATTTAGTCATTCAGAAGCTTGTCAGTGACTTTAGAATGTCTTGGCCTGCACATCGCCACCGTTTTGGCTAGTGTTCTTTATATGTATTTCTTACATATTTCTAGCTTTTATGTCTACTGCTGTACTCTACCCGAGGAAGGTAGGTAGATAGAAGTAGAATAATTTGAGTGCTTGTAGACGAAGTTAGCACCCTTGACAAAATCCCTGAACTCCAGTGCCTCTTGAAGGTACATTGACTTGGAGTGGGTGTCTTCCTGAAGAATATAATCCAAGGGAAGTTAGAAGTATGGTGTATTCGAATAGTGTGGCATCTTCGATGTCACTTGTCGCGAGTTTCGTTACGTATGTGGAAGGTTGTGTGATGCCCACCACGTTAGTTCGCCGGAAAATAACGGTTCCGCATGTTATTACCTACAAACAGTCCGATGGTACGGTACCTGTAAATATCATGTAATTTTGTAACCTTTCTGTTATATTTACTCAGAATTCTGAGTAAGTCAAATTTATATTCTATCATACCGGATAACCCACCAAATACACAACTTGCCTTCTCTGACACAGCGTTGTAGACAATTACTGAGCTTTCAAGCTAAAAAATACGAGGGAAATAACAGTGAAGTACATCATTAATTTCCGTCTATAAATGTCGGTGGAGCAAAAGAACAAAATATATGGACGAGGTGGCCATTTATCTCGATAGACTACTTGTAAATAGAGGAGAAAAAATGCTGAATCAGGACAACTCAATGTTTACAGCGAACAGGGTAAGTGATCTCTGCACGTCATTACCCGAAACAAAGAGCCGTCATCAGCCATGCTTTTTGATCGCACTGCCCATAAAAATCTCTAGCATGTAATGTCATACCATTTGTATCGAGTCTATCTACGTTAATCTCATACGAACATGTGGATATTTCAATGGGTTCTGTCACAGCACCGTGGTATGAAAATATATGTAGCAGTAGCCAATCATCATCATCATCATTTCTGACTGCTTTGTGTATACTTGCGACCGCTACTATTGTATGGTCTGCTACTCGTGAATCACGGCTCCAAGTGGGAGTCATCCTGCTTCTGGTATCAGCTAATGTCGACTTGTTTACATGTTGATACCGCTAATAACATCTGAGTGACTTGAAATGTTGTGGCGTGTTACAATCTGCACAGCAAAAACAGTTTGCCGTTCCCACTTTCCAGGACAGCAATAAATATAAAGTTTCAAACAAAAGGCGCTACTGTTGTAATTCATATGTGAGGTACTGAAACCGTGCGAGGCAAAATTCACAAAAGACAACATTACATTTCAACAAGTAAGAAATGTGTCACCAGTGGCTCGCACGACGTTAAGCCGCCTCCCTCGGCACGCTACCACGACCTTCCTTGCAGTGTGCCCCGAGCAGCTGCTGACTGATGCGTCCCGCCCGCACAGCGGCAAGGCCGCGGGGAACGACGATGTTGGTATGGGCGTGAGTCAGTGTTGTGCTGACGTCACGCGAGGCCCCAGCCCCCTGACGCGTCGCGCGCACCCACAGCGCCCCGCCCGTTCGATATTGTCGATCTAATATTTACCACGGCCGGAAAACGTGGGGGTGAGCACAACGCCAGCGGGCGGAGGCGACAACCGCTACTGGGGCCTGCACTGACTCATCCAGCGACTTACCGCTAACCCACTCTTCGTGCGTGGGCAACATGATTTACTGTGACGAGATAGTATCCAGTTTCTCACAATCCTCTTCGCGCTGACTTGCACTTATTATCGCGAACTGATTAGTGAAACAAAAAACTCGCTGAAACTGCAGTTACCATTACGATTTGAATACTGGCTGTATTAACTTATTTTTCATGCTTTCATTCCTTGATGCCTGGGCAACCCCGGCACAGCACAAGAAATTTCACGTCAAAAGAGATTCATTATAGCTGTTGGTAGCAATTTAACAAAGCCTATGTTAGTATGTAATAAGCCGCGGATTCTTACATTGAAACTGCATTATGCCCAGAGGGCTATCAGCTTTCTGACTGACGACACTGACTGAAAAGGTTCGGGCTTTTCTTTTGCATCATTTAAGACTGATTATGCCTTACAGCGTTCAGTCTGGAGCATAGTCCCCCTTGTAAAATTCCACCATGATCCTCTATTCAGTGCCAACATTGGTGCCTGTTCTGATAAGCCTATTACATCAAAATCTTTCTTAACCGAATCCAGGTACCTTCTCCTTGGTCTACCCCGACTCCTCCTACCCTCTACTGCTGAACCCACGAGTCTTGGGTAACCTTCCGTCTCCCATGCGTGTAACATGACCTCACCATCTAAGCCTGTTCATCCTGACTGCTCTACCTCTATACAGTTCATTCCCAGTTTTTCTTTGATTTCATTGTGGACACCCTCCTGCCATTGTTCCCATCTACTAGTACCTGCAATCATCCTAACATCTTGATAAGGTAACCTGAATCCACCCAGCTTTCGCTCCCATACAACAAAGTTGGTCGAAAGATTAAACGGTGCACAGATAACTTAGTCTTGGTACTTCTGATCCAGCTCTGAAATATTACTTTGCAAACTGTCAATCGAATCTGCCATCACAACTAAGTCATCCGCATATGCGAGACTGCTTATTTTATATTCACGTATCTTAATCTCACCCAGCCAGTCTATTGTTTTCAACATATGATCCATAAATATGAACAACAGTGAAGACAGGTTGCAGCCTTGTCTTACCCCTGAAACTACTCTGAACCATGACCTCAATTTACCGTCAACTAACTCTTATGCAAATTTACTAAAATAAATGGAACTTCAGGACCGCCTGATTATGTTGTGAGACTCTCATAAATTAAAGGAACTTTAAAGAGAATACCGACTTTTGCCACCTTACCCAGTCATATCTTCGGTTTTTCCCCAATACATGTTAATGTTGGTTTCTTGGTGACGGAGAAGCCATGGCTGACAATCTTGGCCGAGCATTAATATTTTAAAATTACTACGTAATAGCTACATTGTTATTGCCATCATCACCTTTATTTATTCTAGCGATCCGTAGTACACGGCTTTAGTATGTGAACATTTCTTTTAAATTTGAATATACTGAAATGTCCGACGAGTTGTTGTCACCAAGGATCACAGAATTAAATAATTCATGACACTTGATTCAGGACTGCCACAACTACACCTAAGAACATAAGCTTGCAGTAACTTAATCTAGGAGTGTCAATTTAAAGACTACCTTATTTACACATTATAGTGCCAATAGTCTGCAAGTGTTTCGAATTTACAGAGTAGACAACGGAGATCTGAAAGGTTAAAAACCTGATCATTCAGATACCTGTTTTTCATTAAATCTGTAACCAATCTGTATCACAACAAAAATGAAGTTGCCGTTGAATGTCTCCGAAGGCAGCAGTTCATACACTCAAAATTAAAAGATCATCGAACACTGCAAAGCGAACAGTTTCCCCAAGATTCACTACTGCAAATGAGCGTTCATTGACAACTTTCGCAGGCGATATATCAATACATAAGCTGAGCGACGGCACAATTTTTGCGGAAATACGTAAAGAATCGAATACGCAGTCAATACAGTGACATTTTATTCACAAACCGACTGTCGAACTTTATACTGGGCTCTCCCTGATATCTTACATTGATTCTACACTTTGCTGCCCTAACCTCCTAAAGGGGAAGTTAAGCATAACGTGCAGTCATTATTTACTTAAAAAGTTGTCAGCAACACGTACTCTAATGTCACACTTCCAATATAGATACGTCAGGAGTACTTTCAGGGAACTATCTAATGTAACAAATTTATCGAAAAGGTAATTAACGGTCCCTCATTCACTGCAGGTACGACGCTTCATCAATTTTTTTTAAATCTATTATCAAGACTGAAGATTCAGTAATCAATGTACGACGAATGAGACAAAACAATGCAAAATAAATCGTAATTTAAGGATCCACAATAAAACATGTACGTCAACCGCGAACTGTGAAAATGACAAGGGTTGCTACCTGTAAAACATCTTTAGGCTATGTAATGCGCCTTAAAACGCTGTGGGAAGTTATTCGTAAATCCGATTTGATATCAAGAAAATACTACCGTCACACAAACGAAGTTAGAGAAACAAGCTAACTTTGAAGATTACTGAATCTCGGGATATGTAACTACGCATATGCAGCAGACTACGAATAATATAAATTAATTTGACAGCTTACTTTCCGTCCGCTTCTCAATGGAGAGCATTGGCTAGACGACAGTTTAATCTCCATTTTGTGCCCGCTACTTGAAAAAGGTATTCTTGAAACGCTGGAACGCCAAGATGTCGTTAAATTCCAACAAACTGCCAGAAACTGTCACGAATTAAAAATTGCTTTCTTTCACTTATTTGATCTTTTTACACTGGAACAAGCTACAATACACAAGCTTCCAGATACTTTCAATTCTTAAAACACTAAAATAACTTGCGTTACCCCACAACAATCAAACACAGATTCTGTTGTAGAAAGTCTTGTTACCAACACAATAAAAGCAGATTTCGGTATAGAATCGCTGTTTCTAAATGAAGCGTGTCTTGCAAATGAATTCAGAAGTGTATTCCACTTAAACTTTAATATTTCTCAAATTCCATACGCTGTAATAAGGACGATAGTTGTGACACATCAACATTTGCGTTGTAGATTATCTCTGACGAGTAAGGGGAAGACGTTCAAACTGCGTGGTTTAAGAACAGCCAATTAAATACCTTCTGCACTACTGTATTTGCCAGATCTACAGTCAGACAATATTGCAAATTAATATTTAACTACATGCTATTACGTGAAAAGATGTATATACATATTTACTTCAGGAAAGGTAGGACAATAATAAATAGCTGCGCACCAATAACTTCAACGGCGCTGTAAGGAGGGAGAGGGAGGGAGGGAGAGAGAGAGAGAGAGAGAGAGAGAGAGAGAGAGAGAGAGAGAGAGAAATACGTATACAAATCTCGTTACAGTAAATCAAACGTGTCTTCACTCATTCGATAAACCTGAGAGATTATTATATAAATAGCTTCGTTCCCCACATTTATGATCGGTAATTAACTCCAGGGAAGAAAACTAGAATAAAATGATGTTCAAGATTTCGTACACTAGAATATATTTGCTCACTATGATTTCTGCCATCGTGTCTGACATCCACTGTTCATGTACGTAATAATAATACAAGTACGTACATGACCAGTGGGTTTCCAAAGTAACTACGGAAGATCCGAACTAGTTCTAGAGCAATGAATCTATGGAGTGTGGACAGGAAAGAAGCACAACCACAAATGTACAGCAGGAACACTTTTGACCTCAGTATCTAATATTTGGAACAGGCTTGTACAAAACTTTACCAATACTGTGGAGAATACAGTTTTTTAAAGTTGTGTGAACTAGCGAACTACGTCTCTCAATGAATAAAAACCATGTCACGAAATTTTAACTAACCCCGGAAGCCTTATACGAGATATCAGAAGGTAAACTGAAAATAATTACGGATGATGTTGCAATATAAACCAAATTCGCAACGCATGGAAACTGATTCCGTAGGTACCAGTAATATCGAAAGAAACTGAAAAATAATCAAATGAAGGGGCGAGGAGGAATAGAGGTTGTGTCACGTAAAGCAGCAAAAAACCTGATTTAAGTGTTGTAAAAAGTGGCCTAAAATTGAAAGTGTTACATTTATTATTAATAACATATATAAACGATGGTGCGCATAATGTGCTTCATGATGCTATTGACGTATGATGCTGTTGTATACAAGAAGTCGCAAAGCTAGACAATTGCGGCGGAACGAAGGAAGACCAGCAGAGGGTCGACCTTGAGACGATTGTCGGAACAATCAATGAAAACTTTTCTGTTCAATTTACTGCTACATCCGTGTTACCGCAGTACACTGACTAAGTGAGGAGGGGGGTGTCCAGGTTTTATTTCAGATCTGCAACTATGAAGCAGTCTGAAGTTGGGCGGTCACCTACAACTAATTCTAAGAAAGGCAAACGTGAAGTTCACTGGAAGAACCATCAGGAAATTTGGTTCACACTCAAAAGGTGTAGCTTACAAAACCTTTTCTCGATCGATACTTAAATACTGCTCCTCGATTTGTGCCCGGTGCCAGAATGTACAGATACGATGGACGATTTCCTCCCAAAACCTGGCCATCCCACTCACGTAATTAATTAGGAGGTACATTGCAGCAACAAGAGGGTAGCAGTAAACTGAAGAGAAACAACGCTTTCTATACCTGAGGTAATGGGAGTTTGATCATATACGGAAGACCTATCGGAAATAGTCCCGACAGTTGAACGGCTCCGAGTACAACAGTCAAACTCTTGAGGAATTCCTTTCTGTAGCACATTGTCGTAACCGAAGTGTGTGGTTGACCACTGATTGACTAGCTTATAATGAAACCCTGTTACAATTTGGTTATCATTGCTCTACATTGTCAGACGACAAACATTCTTTGCTCGCCTCTTCGTCGGCTATAAGCGTCTCGTAAGGCCAGAAAGTGTCTGAAAGTTAAGTGTTAAAAAAGGTGGCAATACCACAAACTTTGTTTTTAGTTAGAACGACTTACATAATGTTCATGGCAACGAAAGTGCGCCTGGAGAAATGGGCTGCTTACCCAACAATAGCGTACTATTAATTACCCAATGAATTTCAACCGGTCTAAGCACCTGTAATTTGTCCCCTATGGAGTCTTCCGAGTGCATTATTCTGTGCCGATGCCTAGTTATGGCGAAGGGAAGGTACGTATTTTATGCCTAGTGGACTGTCAAAATACTGACCAAGTACGAGGAAACTACGAGGGGTTGGGGGGGAGGGGGGTGTGTACTGAACTAATTTACGGGAAACAAGGAGCCAGGGTCTCGTTTTGGATTCGGGCCTCACTCATGATTATGAAACAAAACGTGCTGGTTTGACTTCATGTGGAGGTTTTACTTCAGATTGGTCGCACAATTTTCTGAAGTAATAATAGCAAAATGGAACTGAATCTTATGACCACTACCCAGTCGTTCGTTAGAGGTTTTTGCTAACAGCAAGGAAACGAAAAGCAGTACAAGCTAGTGCCCAATTACACTTAAGCAAGGGGAAAACATCGCAGCCGTCTTCACTAGCCTACCGCCATGCAAGCAACCCGGCATTCCTGCCCTGACCACTGAGCTAAGGATGTGTTATCGCCTATTCTCCTAAATTGACATGGCAGAGTATCAACTATGAACAATGAATATTCAGTATCAAGAGGGGCTTTACTTTTCTCTGGACCTTTAGGACAGATTTTAATATATTACGATGTGAAACACCAAAACCACTTTAAACCGCAGCGATACGAACGATATACATACTACCACTGATGAGAATTTGTGTGCATTGCCGTAATTTTTCCTCTTTGATAACTGAAAATGTGCCACAAAATACACGAAGATGAATTTTGTCCCAAGTTATGAAAGGCTGAACCAATCAAGGCAGCGCGTCAGTATGTACTAAATACAGAATTAAGACAAAAACTACTTTAGTTAACCCATCATATACAACTATTTACAGAACTTCTCTCCCAGGTAGCAACCACGTGTGCTATGTTACACGGTCGACACGGTTCGTTCAAAATATTTCCCTTGGATTCGTTGGGCCGTATCAACGAAAAGTAAGTCGATAGGTACCTTTCGTGCCGTGACAAATTTAGTACACGAAAATTCTGAAAGTGGACGATTCATAATTCCCATTTCATACTATACAGCGCAATCATTAGTTGGGTGATTTGATTCAACAGACGTTTGTCAAAGCATTTCATTTGTCATCTGGCTAAATAGTGCCCGGATACAAGTTTTGTTTAAACATCAAATGCACAGTGATTACCATCGGGCAGAACTAATCGTCGCTCTGATGCCCCTCTTAGAACAGTAAAGCGGTACGCATTTTGTAGATACAATTTAATGTGCTTGCCAAGAGATCTATGAAATTCTTGACTGCAACTATACAAAGCAGGACTATTAAGTGGGAAAACATTCCTGCTTCCAAAACAAACGCCACAGGCAGCATATTTACATTCTTTCTATAGCTGAATTTGGTTGGGACGGGGAAAGATTTCCGTACGAAATGGATGACAAGAGTATTTGTGTTAGACCCGCGCACAGTTTGGGAATGACTTCTCACAATTACCCTGCAGAACGTGCTACATCACAAGGCGAAACACAGCATGATTTACACAGTCGCTAATGGCAATACTGAACGTGTCATTTAACTTCACGTTAATTTCACATCACACGAAACGAAACTTAATGATCGAAATAAATTTTTCTGTGGACTTCACTGGTAGCACGTAAGCGAAGGTACACCACAGAAGGCACTCCAGCAGTTCTCTGGCGACAAATTCCAGCAGACGAGACCTGGCTGACGCGTGTCCTGTTCACACTACGCTGCAATCTGAGAAACACAAACGCGAATGACGTTTCACTCATGACATAAGGCACGATTTCACGCCGGTGAATCAGCGCCCACAATGCTATGAACTACTCACGTTTCTCACGCCCATTTCGTTACACCCCTGAGTTTGAGCTTTTACCGGTCGCACACAATCTCAAAATCAGAAACGCGAAGCCTCCATGAATACACTCCGCTGGCCAATACGCTTCTTCGCTCTCACCATTAACTCGAACATTTCCATGGGGCTACTCAGCTTCTCCCTAGCAGCCGGCCTGCTCCCTCCCCCACACGACACTTCCCGCTGGTTCTCCCCTCCGCTTTCCCTCAGTCCCGTGCGCAGGCAAAGACGCGATGGTTAGGCTCGGCAGGCGTTAGGGGCAGGAAGCGAAACATCTGCCGCCGCCGCTGCGCAGCACAGGCAGGCTGGGCCCGCAGTGTTGCCACACTTCGCACGGCGACTGCGCTGCCGCCGCCGCTGAGACCGACGGAGGCAGCCAGCACAATGTAGAGTTTTTGTCGACCACCACGCCGGTACCCGGATGAACTACTCTGCCATTTAAACTGCTAATTAGCTTAATTGTGAGGGATGGCTGGACCTCAGACCGGCTGCACGTCTAACAACGATCTGGCTAGAGCACAACGAGCATCTCAAGACAACCAGTACAAACAATCCATGGAATAGTGTGGAGAGATGGGGCGGGGGGGGGGGGGGGGGGGGGGGGGAGTGTGAGAGAGAGACGCTATAAGTTTTTAATTGGGCAAGCACACGAATACCAAAAACCGACAACAGATGTGCGAAAGCACATGCAGCAAGTATTTCTACGAACGCATTCAACGTGTTTCACGGATGACAAAACATTACGCATATTCAGGTAACAAACCTAGCCTTGGCACCAACCACCCAGAATTTTTCCATCAACGAAACAGAGGCCATACTAACTGAGCACAGGGTCTTGATTCTTGTCCAGCAGCCGGATGCCATTCACAGCCTTCCTACTTTCTGCGGCACTTACAGTAGTACACACTTCGGTAACTTCTTCAACCACAGGTTCCTAAAACGATGAATACCACTGACGAGAAACTGCCAAATACACGCACTGCCAAATACAGGCAAGTTTCCCAACATGGTTTAGAACTCCATCCTTCAAATAGTGCCCGCCATTAAGAACCGGAAGCGAGCAACGAGGCCGCGTGGCGGCGTCTTCCTCAGTTAGCCGGTCGCATCTCCACGTTTCACAAGGTGGCGCAAGGCGATACTCCGTAAAGAAAAGCCGGCACACACTGAAAACATTTGCCTCAACTCACCTTTATCGAATGTTCCCTCATGGTGTCAGGTGTAACTGCAACGGTGGCAACACGTCTTGTCGTTTCTTGCTTGATTCCTACCGCACTAACAACAGACGATCGCGCGACTCATGCGAGAGGACGCCACTGCGTGCAGGCTTGGTTCGGCTCGCTAGCTCGCTCTCCCTCCCTCCGTACCTTCCCCTTCCCCTTTCTCCGGCACCGCTGCCCTTGCCGCCTGTGGCTCGGCTCCGCTCCCCACCCCACCTCTCCTCGTAGTCTCGTTCAGCGCTTCCCCTCCTCGGCTTGCCCCTCCAGCCGGACTCGACTGCGGATGGCGGGAAAGCAGCGAGGCTGCCTGTTGGCCGTTCTCGGCCCGACAACTTGTTGTGTGCCTGCGCTAGAATAGCGTGGCCTCGCCCTTGCGTGAGCACGCGGGCCGCTATGCTGATAGCACCTATACGTATCGCTTAAAGCACGCTGTGACGAACGACTTCCAACAACCTGTTTCACCAAGATAACAAACGTTTCTGCAACAGAACGATGCTTAAAAAGTTCGACCATATACTGAAAGAAACTGGATGCAACACATAAAGAGGAGACTGCTGATCTTCAGCCATGCATCCTTCACCGCTTCCGTGTCATTATTGGAGCATCTTGACTTTACAGAAAGTCTAAACTTTAACAACATTGATGACATCTGATAATTATTTCTACGCCGTGTACTGTGAAATAATTTGTCAGTGCCTCGAGTTATGACTTTTCACTGTATTACTCCACGTCGCATGTTTTAGCTCTTCCTATTCGTAATACTAACTTACAAGACGCACGGTCTAGGCTCCCCACCGTCTCAGGTTAGAGTCCTCCCTGGGGCATTGGTGTGTGTTGTTCTTAGAGTAAACGTAGGGACCGATGACGGCTGTTTGATCCAATACCAACTTGCCACAAATTTCCATAGAGATAACGTGGCGACAGAGCGATGGAAGTAACGATTTTGTTCTATTATACACTATCGCACCACACGATGAGACAACACTGTAATATTAGATACAGGTCTACCGGCACTATACTATCTGAGCCAAATAATATTATCGTGTTACAGACATCATTGTTGGTACGAACGAAGAGGGATGATTGAGACTAGCATCAAGAAAATTCGAACGGGAGACCGCAACCAAGATTTAGTTTGTCACTACATTTACTAACAGAATGAATACTATTGCGGTAAACGTGTGTATAAACGAACGAAAGGAAGGAAAAGGAGAACATCCAGACGGCATTTTAATGCAAGTTTCTATGAATAACTGTTGCGAAATTACAGTCGTCCGAACACAGACTGTAGCAACAGCCCAACGTGATACTAAATAATTTAGTTAAACTGTAGTAATCGTGTTACAGGAAAGATAGGTATCTCACTAAAATTAAAATAAAAGTTATGGTCTGCTGGAGATGTAGTCCTCAGCTACCTAAATCCTACACTTCCGGTATTACTAGAACGATTCTTTTCTTTACCGTAGTTGTCATTCTACTTTAGTTATGCATGAACTACAAATTTATATTTTGCAGTTGTGTGTCGAGGGGAGACGCAGCCAATCACTGCTGCAGCTTCGAAGCCTCACTCCCTCCACTGCTCTCTAGCCGTAATCCACGAAACACAACCCACCCTCTTCCAGCCCCTCTCCACAATCCAATCACAACACCCAGCAATCATAACCCAAGCTTTACTTCGACAGGCAGTCCTGCTCTCAGGATGTTACGACCTATGCCAATGTTGAATAGCTGATTTTTAAGCACCACTTTAGATACAGAAAGTGTTACATGATTGAGAAAATAAATAAATATCTGTAGCGTCTCGCTACAGAGAAATAACTACGGAGAAATAACTTCACAATTTTCATTTGTCCTTACAGGCGTAATTATAATAAATCCTACTTTTTATACATGATTTTCATGCATTCTCCCGCACATCTTCGACCCACTTACTTCGATAGTCAATTTTTGTTCTACAAACTTAATACATGATTAGTTTTTTTTGACAACCGGTCTATTTTGGAGCAGCTCTAAGGTGCATATTGGGATCTAAGTTCTGCTGACTAAATCAGGGATTCATCTCTGTGTTTTAGTACCCGAATCTCACGTAGCTGCGTCCGGGTAAATACTTCTGCCTTCCATGCTCGAATCACGATGTTCATTTTTCTCCCTTTATACTTACACGATACGGACTTATGCAGGAGTACCAACTGGGATTCAGCCAAGTGCGTCATGAGCGAAGATAATGAAAACCTTTCGGTTTTACCCCCAGTTTGGGAACCACTCGTTCAGCAGTGGCAACAGAAGCATAACGCCACGACATGTTCAGCGTGGAATGTCAGATCCCTTAATCGGGCAGGTAGGTTAGAAAATTTAAAAAGGGAAATGGATAGGTTAAAGTTAGATATAGTGGGAATTAGTGAAGTTCGGTGGCAGGAGGAACAAAACTTTTGGTCAGGTGAATACAGGGTTATAAATACAAAATCAAATAGGGGTAATGCAGGAATAGGTTTAATAATGAATAAAAAAATAGGAGTGCGGGTAATCTACTACAAACAGCATAGTGAACGCATTATTGTGGCCAAGATAGACACAAAGCCAATGCCTACAACAGTAGTACAAGTTTATATGCCAACTAGCTCTGCAGATGATGAAGAAATTGATAAAATGTATTATGAGATAAAAGAAATTATTCAGGTAGTGAAGGGAGACGAAAATTTAATAGTCATGGGTGACTGGAATTCGTCAGTAGGAAAAGGGAGAGAAGGAAACATAGTAGGTGATTATGGATTGGGGCTAAGAAATGAAAGAGGAAGCCGTCTGGTAGAATTTTGCACAGAGCATAACTTAATCATAGCTAACACTTGGTTCAAGAATCATAAAAGAAGGTTGTATACACGGAAGAATCCTGAAAATACTAAAAGGTATCAGATAGATTATATAATGGTAAGACAGAGATTTAGGAATCAGGTTTTAAATTGTAGGACATTTCCCGGGGCAGATGTGGACTCGGACCACAATCTATTGGTTATGACCTGTAGGGTAAAACTGAAGAAACTGCAAAAAGGTGGGAATTTAAGGACATGGGATCTGGATAAGCTGAAAGAACCAGAAGTTCTACAGAGTTTCAAGGAGAGCATAACGGAACAATTGACAGCAATGGGGGAAAGAAACACAGTAGAAGAAGAATGGGTAGCTCTGAGGGATGAAGTAGTGAAGGCAGCAGAGCATCAAGTAGGTAAAAAGACGAGGGCTGCTAGACATCCTTGGGTAACAGAAGAAATATTGAATTTAATTGATGAAAGGAGAAAATATAAAAATGCAGTGAATGAAGCAGGCAAAAAGGAATACAAACGTCTCAAAAATGAGATCGACAGGAAGTGCAGAATGGCTAAGCAGGGATGGCTAGATGACAAATGTAAGGATGTAGAAGCTTATCTCACTAGGGGTAAGATAGATACTGCCTTCAGGAAAATTAAAGAGACCTTTGGAGAGAAGAGAAATACGTGTATGAATATCAAGAGCTCAGATGGCAACCCAGTTCTAAGCAACGAAGGGAAGGCAGAAAGGTGGAAGGAGTATATAGAAGGTTTATACAAGGGCGATGTACTTGAGGACAATATTATGGAAATGGAAGAGGATGTAGATGAAGACGAAATGGGAGGTAAGATAATGCGTGAAGAGTTTGACAGAGCACTGAAAGACCTGAGTCGAAACAAGGCCCCCGGAGTAGACAACATTCCATTAGAACTACTGACGGCCTTGGGAGAGCCAGTCATGACAAAACTCTACCAGCTGGTGAGCAAGATGTATGAGACAGGTGAAACACCCTCAGACTTCAAGAAGAATATAATAATTCCAATCACAAAGAAAGCAGGTGCTGACAGATGTGAAAATTACCGAACTATCAGTTTAATAAGTGACAGCTGCAAAATACTAACGTGAATTCTTTACAGACGAATGGAAAGACTGGTAGAAGCTGACCTCGGGGAAGATCAGTTTGGATTCCGTAGAAATATTGGAACTGGTGAGGCAATACTGACCTTACGACTTAGCTTAGAAGAAAGATTAAGAAAAGGCAAACCTACGTTTCTAGCATTTGTAGACTTAGAGAAAGCTTTTGACAATGTTGACTGGAATACTCTCTTTTCAATTCTAAAGTTGGCAGGGGTAAAATACAGGGAGCAAAAGGCTATTTACAATTTGTACAGAAACCAGATGGCAGTTGTTAGAGTCGAGGGGCATGAAAGGAAAGCAGTGGTTGGGAAGGGAGTGAGACAGGGTTGTAGCCTCTCCCCGATGTTATTCAATCTGTATATTGAGCAAGCAGTAAAGGAAACAAAAGAAAAATTTGGAGTAGGTATTAAAATTCATGGAGAAGTAGTAAAAACTTTGAGGTTCGCCGATGACATTGTAATTCTGTCAGAGACGGCAAAGGACTTGGAAGAGCAGTTGAACGGAATGGACAGCGTCTTGAAAAGAGGATATAAGATGAACATCAACAAAAGCAAAACGAGGATAATAGAATGTAGTTAAATTAAATCGGGTGATGCTGAGGGAATTAGATTAGGAAATGAGACACTTAAAGTAGTAAATGCGTTTTGCTGTTTAGGAAGTAAAATAACTGATGATGGTCGAAGTAGAGAGGATATAAAATGTAGACTGGCAATGGCAAGGAAAGCGTTTCTGAAGAAGAGAAATTTGTTAACATCGAATATAGATTTATGTATCAGGAAGTCGTTTCTGAAAGTATTTGTTTGGAGTGTAGCCATGTATGGAAGTGAAACATGGACGATAAATAGTTTGGACAAGAAGAGAATAGAAGCTTTCGAAATGTGGTGCTACAGAAGAATGCTGAAGATTAGATGGGTAGATCACGTAACTAATGAGGAGGTATTGAATAGGATTGGGGAGAAGAGAAGTTTGTGGCACAACTTGACTAGAAGAAGGGATCGGTTGGTAGGACATGTTTTGAGGCATCAAGGGATCACAAATTTAGCAATGGAGGGCAGCGTGGAGGGTAAAAATCGTAGAGGGAGACCAAGAGATGAATACACTAAGCAGATTCAGAAGGATGTAGGTTGCAGTAGGTACTGGGAAATGAAGAAACTTGCACAGGATAGAGTAGCATGGAGAGCTGCATCAAACCAGTCTCAGGACTGAAGACAACAACAATAACAACAACATGTTCAAAACTGTACGTACTGTTTGTGATTATTGTAAACACAGATTGACAATTTAATCGCATCTATGTACATGGCAATTAAATCGTCAAAGGTATCTGAACTCAATTGCGTAATACATGAACTTACCACCACGAACTATTCACTAACAAGGTTGAACCACCTGAAAATGTAGGACAGTTGCTCCGAGGAAATATTAGGGAATTTGCACAACGTTATCCGGCGGCAAATCCGTGAAGACTGATAATAACATATCCGCCGGGAAAGCTTGAGAGTCACAACTTACCATGTTGTTGGACGAATATCCTGAAATCGATGTTCTTCCGAATAGTAATTTCTTGCAAGTTTATACTAAAGGGACGTACGTTTCACGAAATTTTATAAATTTCATTGTTGGTATTCTTAAAATCCTAGGCAGCTGGGGCACTTTAAAAGTAAGGGTGACGGTAAATTATACTCAGGGGCGGGGGGGGGGGGGAGGGGATGGGTGGGGAGGAGAGATGAGGGGTGGGGAGGGGACGTAGGGTGCTCATCACCCCTCCAGCACCCAAACCTAGTTCTGTTAGTATGCCAATCGTTCGATAGCTTTCCCGAAAGTTGAAATTCACCAAATCCAAAAACAGAACCTGTTTGCCTATAGCTCGACACGGTAATAAATGAGAAAATGTAGAGCAGATCCTATCCAATAGTGGACGTGGAATGGCTGATAATGATGACCAAAAATTTTAGGTCTCACGTGTAGAGGCTGCCAGTTGGATTTGGCGTAATCGGTGGTTTCGGAATACATATCATATTCTGTCAAGGATATCATACTGTTCCAGGTATATCAAGACGATACTTAACGTTGATCAGTTATACCTTCTGTCTTTTCTGTAGATGAGTGTGAGGTACTCTGTTCCAGTTGTAAGACGTGTATATTTCTATTGTCTGTTGTCAAACCACAATTCATGAAAGATGTTTATATTTTATTAATAGGATTAAGTAGGAATAATTAATATTTGTCATGTTGGAAATAATTGTGGTAGCAGGGAATGTCCGCACCAAAGTATTGTTGGCAGGAGAGACCGCACATTGATATAATTAAAAAAAAAAAAAAAAAGGCGGCAGAAACCGCGTATGGATACATTTTAAGAAAAGAGCGGGAAAGACCGCGCACTGATACATTTTGTAATGATAGCAGGGATTGTCTGCACCAGAAAGCATTGCTGGCGGGAGAGACCGCACTTTAGCGTTAGTAGGAATCAGTAGTAAGCGAGAAGTAAAGCGAGTCGGTAGTAGGTCTGAAGCGAGAGGTTGAGAGGAGCGGTGTGCCTGCCAGCCGCCAGCTATGATTTACAAGAGATTGTAAACGGAAGTACGGAAACATCAGCTAACTATTATCATAAGAGGAACTAATATTATTGAATTATTTTTTGAGAAACTCAAGACTACTGAAGGTATGTTTGCGCAATGCTAGTTGTAAGATTATTGTCAAAATTAAGTCCCATTTTAACATTTGTAAAACAATTTCATTCAGAATATAATTAATTTTTGCCAGCAATATTGCATTGTCGCATGCAGAACGATGGAATTTTTTTCGCCAAGCTATAACATGGCGGACGACATAAAGCACGTTTCGACACGCTGCAGTTCTATACTCAGAGACTCCATCCCAAAAACCATCAACGTAAAACTTTGCAAAATTTTATTGTTGTCAAGCAAAAGTTTAACTATGAATTACGTAACTTCAGTCAAACCTGTATGTTGAAATTCAGCTATCTGATCGTGCCAGCCATAGATGCTCATATTTAGTTTCTTGTCAAACTACAACATGGCTGCTAGGAACTGTCACTAGAATTCGAAAAGAAAATACTTTTCAATTCCGCTCCCTCATCAGCCTACTACATCATTTGTTGACAAAGTTTCAAAACAAGAACTAAGTCTGCAATTCTTTGTCGCATGCAGAATGATGGAATTTTTTTTGCCAAGCTATAACATGGCGGACGACGTAAAGCACGTTTCGACACGCTGCAGTTCTATACTCAGAGACCACACTTCTACATCCAGGTTGTATAGAGATCACTGGTTTCAGGCATGCAGTACTGGGACATTTGACTACCTCGCTAGTGATTCAACCGTTGCCGTTGACGGTGGGCCAACGCTTGTAACCACTATTCACTGACCGGCGACCCAAAGAAAGCTGGTATCTGGACCCAAGGTTACCGTTCCTGGATGCGTAATACGCGGGATATTAAATACCTCGATGTCATTTATTCACAGCAAAGGTTATGATGCAACAGTGGCAACAAGGAAACGTCTCAGCGCGATTTGGGAAACGGAGCTGGAAACATAGAGGGAATTAAGTAAGTAAACTTGCGCCAAGAGGTCTCTTACCAAATGAGTGCTTTCCGCACAATTGCCATTTGGAGAGGACATCTATCTGGGGATATCACCTAACAATAATTTTCAAACCTGATTAATGTCTGGAATGCAGCCCTTTCCGTTTCGTCTGTATCTTCGTGACGTCTTCGCAAGCCGCCATAAGGGAATGAACTATGATGCAGATTATGCTATTCAGTGATGAGTAGTTCCTAGTTGAGTATTCCACTTCATTATTTCGATACATGTGTACTGCTACTGTGTCGATAAGAACACTCCACAGGCAGGTAGCTTTAAGGTTAGTAGTAAACGGTGTGGAAGTGTGGTATTTGAACGAGCGCCAAACTGACATGACTTTTTCACGCAATGTGATACCCATATGTTTAATTTTATGTAGTTTACATTTTACTTGGTAACAATACGTAGAGGATTGTCACAGTACTTTTTAACAGGTACCTAATGTCATTAACGTTGAACTGTGCTAACAGTATATATTACGGGGAAATTCCGAAGCTAGAAGTAAATTCTGGACTACTGTCGTTGTGCTGCATGACGAGTTTAAAGAGCACAGCAACAAAAGTAACAAGAAAATAAATTTCGCTAGTTCATAAAACGTTGTGTAACTCGTGATAAGCTTCATTACTATGGTACGCTAGTATAGTAATCACACTTTCTAGAAATATCTTCGATAATGCTTTGGACTGGTCGAGTTAATTGCTAAAAACCCACAAAATTATTTTTAAAGATTAAACTTACATTTATAAGTACAAACTTCGTGTATTTCACTAAATTTAAACGAGCTATACTGCAGTCTTACGTGAGAAATACAAAGATAAATATTGATCGCAAATGAAACCTGTTGCCTGATTGGTTCTCGACTGTTCGGTCTGAGACCATTATCAAGTACAACTAACAAGAGATATGAAGGTTCAGATGAGACTACGTCCTTTATCACACATTTATTCAGTCGGTGCAGATGCTTCCCACAAATAACCAATAGTTCAAAGTGGGAAACGCCCTATTAAAGATCAATATGCAACATGTAAAAGTAAGTACAGCAGTCATCAACGCGAGGATTGCTTTGAAGCGTGGAATCAAAACACGACTGTAGTAGTGTTTTTCTTTTAAAACCGTTACTAAGCAACTCAAGACTTTCAAACACCTGTTTTGCAATGGAAAAAAGTACACGGTTAAAGGTAATAATAAGAACCATACTGTTTTATTAGCTGAGGTCGTACAGTAGGGGCAAGCAGTTGCTTTCCTCGTTTTGTTGGTCTCCGAACCACAGGGCAACAGGTTATTTTTCACAGGGTTTCACGTCGCGTGAACATCGATTTCTTTAGAGACGGAGCACAAGCTCGGATGATATCAATGATGGGGACGGAAATCGGCCGTGCACTTTTAACAGTGTGCTAACCACTGCGCTACCTCGCTCGGTCTTTTTCACATCAGTAACCATCATCAGACGTAAAAGATCTGATAAGTGACAGATAAAAATCCTAGAACTGATCAGCGATCAAACCAGAGACTTTTAGAACAGGAAAAGGCTCAATTCAAGCTCTCGCTTATTCGGAGACATTATGGTAATCGTTCTACACAGGCTCCATAAAATAGTAAGACTGGAAAAACAATAATGTGTCATGAGAGGGTGTGTGGGGTGCAAATGTAGAGATTGAAAAGCATTCCTCAAGCTTTTTTTTGTCGAAGCATCAACGTATCAATACCTGTAACTTTAATTATTATCAGAATCTCTGGTCGAGCTGTTTTTCACAATCTGATGTGAATGTTATATCAAAGCTAGAGCTAAACTCACTATTTTTTTTCCCCATTGCAAATCAGGCGTTTGAAAGTCGTTAGCTGGGTAACAACGGACTTCCAAATATGTTTTTCTGCGTCTTTATTCTTACAGTCAACTGCGGTGTTTTAGGAGTTTTAGAGGTCACATAGCAGATACCGCTTTGATAAGATGTTGATGTTTGGAAATGTACATTTTGTATAAAAAAATTAATTTTAAGATCGGATGACAGTCAAATCTCCCGCTTCAGTGACAGACAGAAAAGAGGGCGTTGTGGTCAGTCCCTCTTTTAATTATGGCATCACATACAATTTTCGCCCAGCTGCAGCGACAAACTGGTACGTTCGCAACTAGTTGTAAGAGGGTTGGCAATACTGCTCAACGGACGGCGGCGGTCTTCGTCACGTAGAAAAGAACCCGACGACTACTACTCGAAACATTGCCGATGTCATGCGCTCCTGTAGAGTAGGGCTGTTGATTATATACCTATATTTTTAACGGAAAATAAGTATATATATCCGCGATACTATCTCCTGGTACCAATATATTGATATCAAAACGGCAACATACAATTCCGATATTTATATTAATTTTTTCACAATTTTCGGTACATATTTGAAGTTGTAGTTTTGAAATTGTAAAAAACATGATTTTACTTTTACTGTGTGAAGGAGTCTTTCTACTTTATGAGCTTTCAACATGTCCAATCTTTCTCTTTGTCTGTGTGAAGCAAGTAAATGTGGCTCAAAAGAAGTAGTCCGATTACACAAGGGGGGGGGGGGGGGGTGAATGGAATAACAAGATTTCCGATGTGAAGCAATAGCACATCAGTTGCTTGAAAAATAATTTTTAACGCGACTAGTGTGCTATTTCTTCTCATCGGCACTCGTCGAAAACTGTTGCTGAAAATAATGAACAAAAATCTTAACTACAACAACGGTCTTTGCGGTGGACGGAGATGTGTGAGATGAAATGCTGACGTAATAGGTGCCTGGCGCTACCAACAGAAACTGCAACGTTTAGCTTCGCCATTCAGTTTTGAGACTACAATTGCGACGTCGCTTGCGTTGGCAGGAAAATAAAAAAAATCGGTATTCGACGTGAAGTGTTCCGGACAAATCCCGTATGTGGCGAAACCGAACGAAGGACCCATCGGACGCCTTTTATTGTGCCATTTACATGCAGTTGACCATTGTTAGCCTAGTGGTTATCGCCAAGCGCTAACGTGCATCGTTTCCATTTGAGTTCTGGCTCTAAGGGGAATAGGTGGGCTACTTGATTGTTACTGTACAGAATATGTAAAAATAAAATCATTACTTAAATATACAGCTCTAAAACTGGCAGTATATTTACGATGTAAAGCCAATCTTTTGTGTGGACTTGATCATCGATACTTTCTCCATCTGTAATCGATACTATTCTACAATGTGTAGTTATACTGTTATTCGACATGTCGATACTATTCCTCGATATTTCGAATGTATTCCTCGATATATTGAGAGCGGATATTGCCATTTTTTTGAACACCTATATATCGGATTCCCGATGTTTTTAAAAATATCAACAGCCCTACTGTAGAGAGCACTGGCCAGAGTTCCGCTGTGTGTATTTCGCGAAGTGGGAGATTTGATAGTGATCAAGTCAACAAATTTATCTTATACCCGAATGGTTTATTTCCGGACTTGCATTCGTTATCGAAAGTTTACCTACTACGATCCCTCTACATTATCTAGAAGCCTGAAATAGGAATTGATACACTCTATATATCTAATAATTGTGTCCGTTTATTTCAAAAGCAAATCGTGCTTTGCACAAGAAATACTACGTGCTGTCACTACCTCCTCCTAAACCTCAATCCTTCCCACGATTGTCACTGTGTTTGCACGCGCTCCCAAAACCAGATGTCGTAAACCGATTTACGAATACCGCGCTGTACGTGGTGACCGAGCGGTTCTAGGCGCTTCAGTCCGGTTCAGTCAGGTTCGAATCCTGCCTCGGGCATGGATGTGGGACTGATGACCTCAGATGTTAAGTCCCCTAGTGCTCAGAGCCATTTGAACCATTTTTAAACCAATACCGCTTCTGATTGGTCATGTAAACACTCCAAAATCTGTTCTGGTGATCCGTTTCTAGCTGCTGATTTCCATTTCACGATCTATTTTCGTCCCGATGTAAACACAACCGTTTTTGAAAAGTGCTTGAGCCGTCACGTTACGTCTTGTTTTCAAACTATTCGACTAATATGGATGTAGATGTAGATATGTAGATGAATGACGTATTGTGCAATGATGGAGAAGCAGAAATATTAGACTGAGACTGAAGCTGTCTACCTTTAATATTTGAGTGAACAGATATAGCAATTGTAGTGACTAAATCTGTTTCTTCCACACTCAATATTTAAAGGGGACATCAAATGCAAGATGTTCGGAAATCCAGATTGATTCGAATGTTCTGCCTGTTGTATTATATTAGCAGCGAATGCTATAGATGCAGGCATCAAGTTTCTAACAATAGCAGTCCTTTTCAGCAATTTCTGCGCATGCGCGACAATAAACTGGCATGCTCCGTCGAACGCGACCGGACACTCCTTTGTTCAAGAGACAGTCGTATCCGTTATGGAGCGCTTCCTTCTACGCGATGCACGTCACCCTTCCGGCAGCCCCATAAGCAGGGGTCCAAGGTCGTTAGATATGGCAACGGTGGTGGCCGGGGGAACGAAACAACCGCGATCCACCCATCGGTTAGGAATGCCGCATCTCCCCGCTGACGTCATACAGCGTCACGCGTGCGCGTCATGGCGGATGAGCACGCGACCGCCGCGTAACGACAGGCACAACCACTACAATTGTTGAGGTAGTCCGTATTGCTAGTTAACTCTTTCATTTGCAACCAGTATCTCCTTCAGCACCTCACAAAAACAAGAAAGACGAGAAAAATGTGAAACTGAAAATCGCTTTCAAAATGAAGAACCGTAAACGGTTACGCTATCAATGAGCCACAATTGGAATCAGTGAACTCATGCAAATATCTGAGTCAATCTATATGGAAGACTACTTACAAAACACTCGTGCGTCCCATCTTACAACACTGAGGTTCTAGGCGCGCAGTCCGGAACCGTGCGACTGCTACGGTCGCAGGTTCGAATCCTGCCTCGGGCATGGATGTGTGTGATGTCCTTAGGTTAGTTAGGTTTAAGTAGTTCTAAGTTCTAGGGGACTGATGACCACAGCAGTTGAGTCCCATAGTGCTCAGAGCCATTTGAACTGCTGAAGTGCGTAATTGCCACAGCAGGTCGGACTGACAGGGGACACTGAACGTACACAAAAACGGCAGCGCGACTGCTGACAGGCCAGTTTTACTCACGGGGCCGTGTCACAGAAAACCTGATATACTTAAAACTCCAGACAGTTAAAGATGGGTGCTAACTGTGCTGCGAAATGCTACTTACACAGTTCCAGGAACCAATATTACAGGGTGGCGCACGAAATGTGTTATCAATTGTTTCTTTCACAATTTTCGACGCACATTAGATATCCCGCTGGGATCTCTACAGCAGTACCAGCAGAGCTTGGAAAAACAAATGAGTTACGAAATTACGTGTAATTCACGATGCTGCCGCTAGGAGACTAGCAAGCAGCAATGGCTGACAATGTAAGACTGAAGACACAGCAACGATCGACAATTGTGTTACTTTTTCATGAAACAAAAAGCCTTGTTGTGACTCAGAGGCATTTTCGACAACAGTTTAACACACGATGGTTCCCTTGCAAGAATACCATCCACAGGTTGTACGATAAATTTGTACAGGAAGGAACGGTATTGGAAGCTAAGCGACCTCGGCTTAAGCCTGTTTGTTCGCCGGAGAGTACTGAAGCGGTACGAGTTGCTGTAAAGAGAAGTCCCGAGAAATCGTGTAGAAAGGCAGCAGTGCAACTGGGAATATCCAGACGCTCCGTTCAACGCATTCTTAAAAGTACCTCCGTATGTACCCATACAAGATGACCTGTGCAGAGAAGCTCACTGAAGATCACAAGCAGCAGAGACTACTGTTTGCTCAGTGGGCGGAGGATAGGAAAGAAACTCTCAACAACGTTTGGTTTTCAGACGAGGCGCATTTTCATTTAGACGGTGTGGTTAACAAACAAAATGTACGCTTTTGGGCCACTTAAAACCCACAAGTGCTTCATAAACGACTACATTATGCTCCGAGGATTACAGCGAGAGCAGCAATTTCCAGTCACGGACTTATTGGACCCTTTTTCTTTGGAGAAACTGTGATCAGCGAGCGTTATTTGAGCATGCTTCGCAATAGCTTCATTCCACAGCTTCTTGCTACTGCCTTGCCCTACAACACTCAGGTTCATGCCAGATGGAGCAAGGCCACATACTGCAAACACTGTGTTGTAGTTTTTACACGAGCATTTCGACATGTAGGTCATTTCACTCAGGTTTCCAGGTCGCTTCAATGACGGACAAAATTGGCCCCCCAATAGTCCAGACCTCAATCCGTGTGACTTTTTTCTTCGGGTGTGCCTAATGGAAAAAATTTTCCCGAAACGTCCACATGATTTAATGAAGCTCAGAAGACTTATTCTTAAAGCTTGCAGTGAAATTACGGAAGACATGTGCCGTAGGGTAATCACTAACTTTAGTGTTCGTTTGCAGGAAGTTAGGAAACGAAATAGTGGACATATTGAGCATGTGCGGAGTTAGAACAAATCTCCATGGTCGGCTGTTCACTGTAGTGTATGTTCCTTTCAGATTGTATTGACAATAAAGTTTAAATTCAAAAACAAAATGGTAACACATTTCGTGCGCCACCCTGTAGGAGATTAATCTAGGAATACATTAAAGACTCGTACGCGTTATTATTGCAGGGCCTACGATGACAAGAGTAGAGCCATCACAGTGCGCCCAGAGGCGTTTAAACAATCCGTCTTCCCCTACTGCTTGATCTAACTGAAGAGAAAGAAATGCTAATATGTGCTACAAAGGGTAACTACCCTGTGCATCCACTTAACAGTTCATTATATGGATGTTGATGCATAGAGGGTGTTGAGAAATGGTGGTCAATAAGTCACATATGGAAAGTACAGGCCAAAACTAGGTAAAAAGCTCCGATAAAGTCCGCAAATCAACCGTTGCCGTGGTACCGCATTAATTCGAGTTGAGAACCAACTGTAAACGCCACTCGGTACCGCGGTAATTACGTTCGTATCTCAAGGCTTGATATTGACTACCTGTTTGATTACGCATGCACAACTACTTCTCTTACCATCTCCGTGCACTGTGCCGTAATGGCCTCAAAAACAGTTACGAACGTGAAGGCACCATTGACAGAGGTTACACCAATGAAGAGTACGCTGACATGCACTTTACGTATGGCAAAGCAGATGGTAGTGCCCTTGAGGTTGCACGATTGTATGAAGAAGCTTTCCCTCTCCGGAGGCAGCCCGACAGGCGTACATTTAGCCGGTTACATCAGCGCCTTAGAGAAACCGGGGTTTCGCACGCCATGTACGAGAAGGTCTAACCAGACCCAAGACGCCCGATGTTGAAGGAAGGTGTTACGCATTATACATGAATTTCCGCTGCTACCCAAGAGCGTGTCTTGAGTCATAGCAGTGTGTGCCGAATTTCATATCGGTAAGTACTCTACTCATATCATTTCCAGCGAGTTCAAGCCTCAATAGTGCAGACTTCCTACTATAGAGAATTTCTGCCAATGGGTGCAACAACAGTGTACCCTGACTCTGCTGTTTGTAAGCAGTATTCTGTTCACAGATGAGGCTGGATTTATCCGCGAAGGTATTTATTTGTAACTCCCACAACTCACATTTGGGCCGACGTCAATCCTAATGTAACGCACGTATCACAACATCACAGCGTTATTCGATGACCGTCTGGACAGTACTGCTCGGAGACTGTAAAAATGCGCCAGCCGGAGTGGCCGACCAGTTCTAGGCGCTACAGTCTGGAACCGCGCGACCGTTACGGTCGCAGGTTCGAGTCCTGCCGCGGGGATGGATGTGTGTGATGTCCTTAGGTTAGTTAGGTTTAAGTAGTTCTAAGTTATAGGGGACTGATGACCTCAGGTTTTAAGTCCCATAGTGCTCAGAGCCATTTGAACCATTTTTGTAAAACTGCACCCCACTTCCTACCACAGAGACTAACCGGACAGCAGTACATGCGGTTTTTGCGGACTGTACTTTCAGAGGTGCATGATGATGGCCCACCGACCAAAACCTAAACATGTGGTTCTTGCACGTCGGTGCTCCATAACTATTTCATTTACGAGTTCGTCGACTTCTAACTCGGACGTACTGTCAACATTCGATAGATAGAGGAGGGCGTGTGCCATGCCCTCTAAGGTCTCCGGATTTAAATCCCCTGAATTTCTGTGTGTGAAGTCATGCCAAAAGCTTGGTCTACGCTACCGAGGTCAACTCTCTCGAGGAATTACGCTTGTGGATTGAAGCAGCCTTCCAGCATTTATAGAATTCCCCAGGACTGCTTGAGAGGACTCGCAGCTCATTTCAGAGACGAGTTTAATGTTGCATTCAGAAGCATGAACAATATTTCGAAAATCTAAGGTTTAGAGATACCATGTATTCGTAGACAATGATCAACTGCAACAGGAAACGTGTTGTATCTTGGCAACGATTGATTTGTGGAACCATGTTTACTGGAGCTTTTTAGCTACTTTTGGCCTGTACTTTCCGTATGTGAATTATCGACCATCATTTCTGAGACACCGTGTATAGTATATTCATTCATTCATCGTGTTCCGTAGATGGGTCACGAGAGAGAGCCTTGAGAGGTTTGCAGACGAGCATATGCTAGGACAGATCAGCAAATGGGAGTAATTTCGTTAGTATTTAATTTATACAAATAGGGTTCCCAGGAGGAATGGTCTATAGCAGTGGTCGCCAAATGTTTTTGCTGAAGAGCCAATACTGACTTGGTGGGGTAGCATCTCGGGCCGCATGTGTACCGATCTTATTATTAGTTGGTAAACTACATAATTTAGAATGTCTGAGCTACTAACAGAACAGCTGTAGTAAGGGCGCGATTAGTTGACACTCCTAGTGATGATCATTAAAAGTCGGCATCGGTTTCGAACACATCGTGTCGACTGTCTTCTATTTCAGATTACTGCCAGCCTCAGCAACCCTAAAGTTGTGACACTAACTGTCCGACGAAGTGGTGTTGTGTTGTCGGTGTGAGGGGATAATTAATTGATTAATAATAGTATTTGTACTTTTATTGAACCGCGCTATTCAATTTGGGACAGAACTAGAGCAGGTTGATAATTCTACTCAGTACGTTGTGTTACAAGAGCCTTAATCAATTTAATGCTCCTAACTACAAATAAGGAGCGTCCGTTCAAAAATGGTTCAAATCGCTCTGAGCACTATGGGACTTAACATCTGAGGTCATCAGTCCCCTAGAACTTAAAACTACTTAAACCTAACTAACCTAAGGACATCACGAGGCAGAGAAAATCCCTGACCCCGCCGGGAATGCAACCCGGGCGTGGGAAGCGAGAACGCTACCGCACGACCACGAGAGCGTCCGTACATTCACGAATGCATCTTACTTCCGTGTCAACATTTATGCCATAGCAGCTGGCCGGTATGACTCGCGCACGACCGTGAGTTGTCAATACTGGAACACGAACAATAAAACGTTCTCCCTCCCAATAAAACACCCAAGCCCTCAGTAGCCGCCTCACTTACACCCCTGCCCCTGGGGTAAGCGGCAAGCTTGACAGAGCTCACCGCCAAATTCACCAACGTCAATTAAAATTTGGCACGTCGTAAGATATTACTGTCTCTTTAAGCATTCTTGTTTGCTACTGAGCAGGAAAAGTACACTCATAAGAGGATGGTAATCTCTCTTGACATTTTTGGATATGGCTGTTAATTGCTAGACACACACAAAATATGGCTGAATACCGCAGGCCGCACGAATATTCAAATGAAATTGTATAGACAAGTAACTAAACTGAGTGTGGTTTTTAGTGACCGAGAGGTTCTTGCAGGGTTCTCACTGAAGCCAGTACACAGTGGTGTGCAAAATTTACGGACAAAAGGAACATTAGTACGATTTGTCACTGCCAAAGAAACAATGCTCGATAAATATTGGACCTTATGTAGAAAGTACTGCTACACTGAAGTCCCGTGATGTATGGTGGTCACATGGACTTTACAATAGACGAGGACGTCGTTCTTAACACGGTGTGAGATCGCCACGCACAGCAGCACATTCTCTGCAACGTGTTCCCAGGCTAGTCACAAGGTTGATACGGAGCTCTTGAGGAAGGGCGTTCCAGTGCTCTACCAGCGTGTTTGACAACTGCTGAATGGTCGTTGATGCATGTGGACGAGCTCCAGTACTCCTCCCCAACGCATTCCACACGTGTTCGATAAGATTTATGTCGGGGGAACGGATGGGCAGGTCCATTCCTCAGTATCTCTGCTTCCAAGTGTACCTCCACCTCCGCTGTTCGATACGGTCACGCATTATCATCCATAAAAAATCAACGCTGACCGATGGCCGTTCCGTGTTTAAAGATTTGGAGGTCAATAAGCCGTTGCAGTATTATGCCTTCCAGCACTGTAACACCTGGGCCACCAATGTTGGCCGGCCACGGTAGTCTAGCGGTTCAAGGCGCTCAGTCCGGAACCGCGCGACCGCTACGGTCGCAGATTCGAATCCTGCCTCGGACATGGATGTGTGTGATATCCTTAGGTTAGTTAGGTTGAAGTAGTTCTAAGTTCTAGGGGACTGATGAACACAGATGTTAAGTCCCATAGTGCTCAGAGCCATTTGAACCATTTGAGCCGGCCGCGGTGGTATCGCGGTTCTAGGCGCGCAGTCCGGAACCGTGCGACTGCTACGGTCGCAGGTTCGAATCCTGCCTCGGGCATGGATGCGTGTGATGTCCTTATGTTAGTTAGGTTTAAGTAGTTCTAAGTTCTAGGGGACTAATGACCACAGCAGTTGAGTCCCATAGTGCTCAGAGCCATTTGAACCAATGTTGCTGGGTGCACAAAATGTTCCAACCTCTGACCATACGAGGCGTACGTGATCCTTTGGAGGTCTAGGTGTTATAGAGTGGGGAGGCATAATGTTGCATGAGCATACTGGCTTCCAAATCACTGAACGCGGTTCACTCGAAGATTAAAGCTATTGTGATAGTGTACTCCTTCCCCCACATACGTATTTTCAGGAGTGCACTTAGTCTAGTCTTCATTTTTATCGATAACAATCCTTAAACACATCTCTCCACCAGCTGCGCTCTGGTACGAGAGGATATCCGGCGAATGGACTGGCCCGTCCGTTCCTTAATCTTAAATATCATCGAGTACGTTTGGAATTCATTGGGAAGACGTACTGCAACACGCCCACATGCACCAAAGACCACCCGACACTTGTCAATAACGCCGGTGAAGGAATGGAACACCCTATCAAATGGTTCCAATGGCTCTAGGCACTTATGGGACTTAACATTGGAGGTCATCAGTCCCCTAGACTTAGAAGTACTTAAACCTAAGGACACGACACAGATCAATGCCCGAGGCAGGATTCGAACCTGTGACAGTGGCAGCAGCGCGGTTACGGACTGAAGCGCCTAGAACCGCTCAGCCACAACGGCCAGCGAACGCCCTACCACATGAGCGAACCTTGTAGTAGCATTGCAGCACGTTGCAAAGCATGCATGGCCGTTCGTGGTGTCCACAAACCCTATTAAGGGCCACGTCCCGCCTTTTTGAATGTCCAGAACACCACTATAAATCGAGGTGACTTATTGTCTTTGAATTAAATTCTCATTTCTGTTCGTCTTATCACGTATTTCTTTCAGTTACCTTCTGATTTCTGTTGTAGCATTTCTTTCAATTTATGGACGACATTTCATCGAGTTACGTCACATGAGAGTGACACATCATGCGAAAGTTACTTTCATCATTAAGATTTGCACACCGATGTATTATGTTCTTTCCCGTGGAAATTCGAGTGTGTTGTTTTTGTGTCACTGTTTTCCTACTGACTTTGTACAGTATTTCCGTTTAGACATTGTGGAGATAATCGGCGTAAGTCGCAAGTGATCTGATCTCGGAATACTGCTGAGAGTCGTTAGATAGCTGCAGCGCTATAAAATATTGACTTTGTATAATCAACAAGTTTAATCGTGTCTCTCACGTGAAAGTGTGACCCATGGCTCTTTTTTAGACTGAGTTTACGTGTGTAAAATTGTAGAGCGATAATCCGCTTCCGCCGATAAACGTTTGACATCTGTCAGAATGAGCAGTACGTCGTGTAATTTGTTTCGCGCTCTGCACATCGACAAGAGTGCGTGTCAATTCTGGCTGGTGGCTGAGAGGGTAATTTTGCACGACGCGACAGAGGCTACGAGGCAAGGACGAAAGAAGCGCTTCAATTTCCGTAAGATGGAAATAAAGTTTCTGTACACAAAGCAGGAAGTTTTAGAAAGCATCGCTCGTACGAAACTAAGCGTGCCATTTTCTCTCATGACATCTTGCAAACCACAGATCGAGCGCTACTGCCAGGTTTCATATTCCTGTATGTAGGAACAGCGTTTGACACCGTGCCCCACTGCAGACTGTTAACGAAGGTACGAGCATACGAAATAGGTTCCCAGGTATATTGGTGGCACTAAGACTTATGAAGTAACATACGCAGTACGCTTTACTCAACGACGAGCGTTCGTCAGAGACATGGCATCGACAACATTGTTCTCGATAAGTGTGGTAGGACCGCTGTAGGTATAGACCACATAAATGATCTGACGTACTGGGTGACAAGCAGACTGCAGCTCTTTGCTGATGATACTGTGGTGCACAGAAGGGTATCGTCATTGAGTGGCCGTCGGAGGATGCATGATGAATTAGGTAAAGTTTCTAGTTCATACAATGTATCGCAGCTAGCTTTAACTGCAGAAAACTGTAGTTAATGCAGACGAGTAGGAAAAACTATACCACAATATTCAAATACAGATTAGAGTGTATTTGATTAGAGGTCGATCAAATACCTAACGTTGCAAAGCGGTATGAAATGGAACGAGCTTGTGATAATGGAAGTAAGGAAGGCGAGTGGTCGACGTCCGTTTGTTGGGAGTGTTTAAGGAATCTGCAGAGTATCTTTAAAGGAGGCCACTTACAGAACACGAGTGTCACCCAATCTAGAGTACTGGGATCTCCACCGGTTCGAATTAAAGGAAGACATCGAAGCAATTCAGAGGTGGGCTTCTACGTTTGATATCGGTAGGTTCGATCAACGGCCTTGCCGCAATGGTAACACCGGTTCCCGTCAGATCACCGTAGTTAAGCGCTGTCGGTCTGGGCTAGCACTAGGATGAGTGACCATCCGGTCTGTGAGCGCCATTGGCAAGCGGGATGCACTCAACCCTTGTGAGGGAAACTGAGGAGCTACTTTTCTAAGATGTAGCGGCTTCGGTGTCGTAAACTGACATACGGCTGGGAGAGCGATTTGCTGACACCTGTGGGTTGAGGATGACACGGCGACTGGTCGATATCGTTGGGCCTTCATAGCTTGTTCGGGTGGAGTTTAGTTAGTTTTAGGTAGGTTCGATCAACACACAAGTATTAAGGAGATGTTTCGGGAACTCAAATGGTAATCCCTGGAGGGATGGCGACGGTCTCTTCCCGAAATACTATTGGGAAAATTTAAAGAACTGCCATTCGAAGCAACTGGAGAACGATTCTGCTGCCGCCATCGTACATTTTGCGCAAGAACCACGAAGATAAGAGAAATTATGGGTCATTCGGACGCATACAGACACTAGTTTTTTCCGCACTATTTGCGAGTGGAACGGGAAACGAAGTGACTAATAGTGGTACAGGGTACCCTCCGCCATGGACATTATGGTGGCTCGATTAGTGTGGATGTAGATGTATTATGTTTGGCGTACTTTTATGTTACAGCTCTTATAAGCCTGCTCAAAAACAGTGAGATATGTGCGTCCATCTAATGGTCTCCCCTCCTCTTCCTGCTATGGACCAAACACTGAAAACATTTGGATGTGAATCAGGGGTGAAGCACTAAAAGCCACAGCCTGGAACATTGCGGTAGTATCTGCAGCAAAAAAAACGACGAACAATAGCATATTTTGTACACAGACAAAGCTGTAATAAATAGGACCTTTTATAAATTCGGGTCTTGAACTCGAGTGTACGTTACTCTGGCATTAAACTCGCACGAGGAATGATAAAAATATTGTGGGAAAGAAGCATTTATGTACTCGTTGTGGTGCATGACAATGCCGGCCTACGTACTGAGTAGCGACTCGGCTGGCAATAAACCAAAACTGTAAACCCGTATCTTATCGGCCACGGGCGGTCTCCGGGTAAACGCGGCTGGCGCTATAAACGTGATGCAGCCAAGACTCCGTGCGGCTGCGGAGCGCTTTTCTGTGGCAGAAACCACGTACAGCGAAACGCAAGCGAGATGATCGAGGTACGGCACGGTGGACTACTATAATAAGCAGGAATTTTCTGCATGTAGTGCGAAGAGAGAGTCGCGAATTGTCTTAAAAAACGTGCGGGTCTACTTCGTTTTTACGGCGCAAGTTGATTAATACTTCTAACTTCAAATCCTGTACTGTCATCCTGATTAATATCGTCCGAGTATCTATTAATTCAGTCACTGCTGCTATACAGGGTGTTACAAAAAGGTACTGCCAAACTATCATGAAAAATTCCTCACACACAAAGAAAGAAAAGATGTTATGTGGACACGTGTCCGGAAACGCTTACTTTCCATGTTAGAGCTCATTTTATTACTTCTCTTCAAATCACATTAATTATGGAATGGAAACACACAGCAACAGAACGTACCAGCGTGACGTCAAACACTTTCTTACAGGAAATCTTCAAAATGTCCTCCATTAGCGAGGATACATGCATCCACCCTCCGTCGTATGGAATCCCAGATGCGCTGATGCAGCGTATTGGCGTATTGTATCACAGCCGTCCACAATACGAGCACGAAGAGTCTCTACATTTGGTACCGGGGTTGCGTAGACAAGAGCTTTCAAATGCCCCCATAAATGAAAGTCAAGAGGGTTGAGGTCAGGAGAGCGTGGAGGCCATGGAATTAGTCCGCCTCTACCAATCCATCGATCACAGAATCTGTTGTTGAGAAGCGTACGAACACTTCGACTGAAATGTGCAGGAGCTCCAACGTGCATGAACCACATGTTGTGTCGTACTTGTAAAGGCACATGTTGTAGCAGCACAGGTAGAGTATCCCGTATGAAATCATGATAACGTGCTCCATTGAGCTTAGGTGGAAGAACGTGGGGCCCAATCAAGACATCACCAACAATGCCTGCCCAAACGTTCACAGAAAATCCGTGTTGATGGCGTGATTGCACAATTCCGTGCGGATTCTCGTTAGCCCACACATGTTGAATGTGAAAATTTAGAATTTGATCACGTGGGAATGAAGCCTCATCCGTAAAGAGAACATTTGTACTGAAATGAGGATTGACGCTGTACAACTGGTTCTCCCGTAGCACTCTCCATACAGTGACGTGGTCAACGTTACCTTGTACAGCAGCAACTTCTGTGATGCTGACATTAGGGTTATCGTCAACTGCACGAAGAATTGCCGCATCCATTGCAGGTGTCCTCGTCGTTCTAGGTCTTCCCCAGTCGCGAGTCATAGGCTGGAATGTTCCGTGCTCCCTAAGACGCCAATCAATTGCTTCGAACATCTTCCTGTCGGGACACCTTCGTTCTGGAAATCTGTCTCGATACAAACGTACCGCGCCACGGCTATTGCCCCGTGCTAATCCATACATCAAATGGGCATCTACCAACTCCGCATTTGTAAACATTGCACTGACTGCAAAACCACGTTCGTGAAGAACACTAACCTGTTGATGCTACGTACTGATGTGCTTGATGCTAGTACTGTAGAGCAATGAGTCGCATGTCAACACAATCACCGAAGTCAACATTACCTTCCTTTAATTGGGCCAACTGGCGGTGAATCGAGGAAGTACAGTACATACTGACGAAACTAAAATAAGCTCTAACATGGAAATTAAGCCTTTCCGGAAAAATGTCCAAATAACATCTTTTGTGTGTGAGGAAGGTTTCCTGGAAGTTTGGCCGTACCTTTTTGTAACACCCTGTATATTCCTGCATTTACTGAGCACCCGGCGTTACCAGGGTACGTATTTATTCCTGTCTTTTATTAGTCCATCTCCGCCCCTCCTCCATTTCCTCTTCACCTCTATCTCTGTCTGTCCTACGTTCTTCTCCTTCGTCCTTCTCTGCCCAACACCTCCACTCCAATAGAAGATTGGTGCTTCTTACCCCCATAATATTTCTTTGAAAATAGCAAATAACATGTCTATCAAGAGAAAGTAACATGTGCGTCAGGTCCATCTAGGCGTTAAGGAGCAGCTCATTATCTCCTGCTTCGCCCGTGTACGCACATGTCACATATTTCACATATATTCAACATATTTCACACATATTTGAAGACATATTTCACCTTTATCTCTACCGAATTTCGCCTTGCAGTTTCATTTTCGCATAGCTCAACGTTTATGACGTCTTGTATGCTAGATTCTGAGTCGTACAATGAAATAATTTTGCAGGTACATTCAGCGGCGTATGTGGATACTGTCTGAGGAATCTGTTGGGAATAGAGTTAATACTGAAGAAGCAATAAATTACAACGTCGTGCGCGATGTGTCAGTTTTTCACGCACCTCATTGCTTATGATGCCATGGCTCCCTTACTATTTGTCTTACAATGATGTAATTTTGCTGGTACATTCAGTGGTATGTGTGAATATTGTCTGCAAAATGTGTCCCTAGTAGAGTTAGTAGTAAAGAAGTAATAAACTAAAATGTCATGCCTGATGCGGCAGTTTTACTACGTAACGAAAATCTAAAAAAAGGGATGAGCTTTTTCCCTTTAACAATGTTTAGTGTGTAGGGGGGAGCGTGGAGGGTTGTCAGCAAAAAAAGGTTTCGCGAAGTTGTTGCAAGTGACTCATTACTGGATACTGACTCAAATACGGGATCAATAAAGCTTACTACTTGGGCGTTGTGGGCTTCAGTTCTTTTTCACCCCAACTCTCATCCATTTCATAGGTAGGTGGTTCTTTCCAGCACGCCTCCTCTTTCCGAACAGTGAGTGATTTGTGTGCCAAGTTTGGTTCAAATCGATCCGGTAGTTTGGGAGGGGGTGTGGAACATGTTTAGATTCATTTTTGTAATAAATTATGGATTCTTTTTCTGCTAGGCGAGTACTGCATATCTAACAACCTGAATGTAGACGGGACGTTAGTCTCCCTGGACAAAATATTAGCCTTCCGTTAAAAGAAAACGCCGGTTGCTTCGAAGCTCAGTAGATGGTTGTTATCTGACATTGTCATATCGGAAGATATGCGATCTGATATGTTAATATATGTGGACAAAAAATCCTAAGTCAAAATCGCAAAAATACCTTTGATAACTAATTTCAGCTCATTAATTTTATTACTTGATTCTGTGAATACCAGCCACCAGGCATTACACGTCATAAGAATGGTATACACGGAATCAAATAATAAATTTTTCATTGACCTGAAGAAGGCTTGTCAATGAGCGGAAACAATTTATCAATTACAGGAGTTTTTGGGAGCTTGTCTATGATTTTTTATTCACATATTTCAAAAGATGTGTGGAACTGGTACCGGGAGCCATATGATCCTCCACCACTGAGGTAAATCATGACAAGGAACCGGTGAGTATGTGATAGTCGGTTGTGTAGAGTCTGCGCATGAAGATAGGTCGACGTGCAGAGATGGCAGAATGCAAAAAGGAGCTCTCGTATTTGGTCGTGTCGATGATCACACTGTGAATGAAATGGCACGATTTATTGGAGCATCGACGAGGACTGTTTAACGTGTGTTGTACCAGTCGCAGTCTTGTATCACCGCGTAAGAGCAGTAGTCGTACAACTATCCAAAGTGACAGGGACCGGAGACGAGTGTAATGAATACCAATGACCGTCGCTCGCCCGGTTAGCCGTACGGTCTAACGCACTGCTTTCCGGGCGGTAAGGAGCACCGACCCATGGCACGAGTCCGCCCGGCGGATTAGTGTCGAGGTCCGGTGTGCCGGCTAGTCTGTGGATGGTTTTTAAGGCGATTTTCCATCTGCTGCGTTGAGTGCGGGCTGGTTCCCCTTATTCCGTCTCAGTTACACTAAGGCGGCGATTGCTGCGGAAACACTGTCTCCACATACGTGTACGCCTTAATTACTCTACCTTGCAAACATTTGGGATTACACTCGTCTAGTATGAGACGTTCCGGGGGGCGGGGGGGGGGGGGGGGGGGGGGTGTCCACTGGGGGCCGAACCGCACAATAACCCTCGGTTCGGTGTGGGGTGGGTGGACTGTTGTGGCCTGTTGTGGGGTTGTAAACCATTGAGGGCTACGGCGGGTCGAAGCCTCTCCGTCGTTTGTAGGTCCCCGGTTTAATACAATACCATAATTACTCTACCATGGAAACATTGAGGTTACACTCGTCTGATGTGAGATGTTCCCGGTGGGCGGGGTGTGCAGGGGGGGGGGGGGGGTGTCTACTGGGGGCCGAAACGCACAACAATCCTGGGTTCGGTGTGGGGCGGCGGTAGGCTGAGTGGACTGCTGTAGCCTGCTGTGGGGTTATGAACCACTTAGGGCTACGGCGGGGACGAATCATCTCCGTCGTTTCTAGAACCCCACTTCCATACAATACAATACAATGACCGTCTGTTTCAAGCCAGACTAGAATTGCTACTGTTAGCGAATGCAGGTACATGTCATGCTTTCCGAGCGAGAGTTGGGAGTGCAACTGCGTGCAATGAACTTTTGGAGACGGGTACCTCGCAAAGCGAAATTGCTCATAGCAGCATATTAACTTGAAGTTTTCAACGGGCCAAATCACTCAGAAACTATATGGCAGCTGACTGGAGACGTGTGGCGTGGCCCTAAGAGTCACAGTTTTACGTCGTTTGATCTGAAAGGTGTGTGTGCCGGCCAGATGCGGTTCTGTGGTGTTTCTCGTATTGTGACTTCGTCTCACTCTTTCGTCTACCGTGGACATGAACCAGGATGTTTATTTCAACATTCTCGGTGACCAGGTCTTGCCTTCCTTCTGTGTAATCTTCGTGAGTAAGTTGTGAATATTCCCATCTTCCAAGGTAGCAGCTGTACTCACAGGATTGCAAGCGTTCGGTCTTGGTTTGACAAACACTCCGGCTCCATATAGCTCGCTCAATCACCCGATCTCAGTCGCTTATAAAATGTCTCGAAATTATTTGTAACAATCGGTAGAACACAGCAATCAGCATCCTCTTAAACTCAGTGGGATCTTATCACCGTACTGAGGCCATTATCGAAGCTGGAGGCGGTGTTATTGTTGTGACCCACCACACCTGTGGCTTCTTTCATTAAGGTCGCACATCAAACTAGAACACACGCAGTATTAGTTCTCTTCATCACATAAATGAATAAAAGGTTTACTTTGTCACGGTTCTTTGCACAGGAATACACGATAACTTACAACTGTCATGGACTAGCAAAGCATTACTTGATGCGCTAATTAACAAGCTATTGTCTTGAGGTAAAATGTTCAATATTAACAACACTACAAGCTCATCTGGAACTTTAAATATCACTGTTCTAACCGACGTTGTTGACTACTATAGCTGAGGTCTCGAAATGGGGCAGAGCTATTGCTAGCTCGAGACTATATTGAACTCAGCCTGAATGCGCTACTGAGATGACAGGGAAGGCGTGCTGTTTAGGAGCGCCTCCTATACACTATGTGATCAAAAGTATCCGGACAACCCCAAAAACATAATTTTCATATTAGGTGCATTGTGCTGACACCTACTGCCAGGTACTCCACCAGTAGTCATTAGACATCGTGAAAGAGCAGAATGGGGCGCTCCGCGGAACTCACGGACGTGTCAGGTGATTGGGTGTCACTTGTGTCATACGTTTGTACGTGAGATTTCCACACTCCTAAATAATCCTAGGACAACTGTTTCCGACGTGATAGTTATGTGGAAACGTAAAGGCACACGTACAGCACAAAAGGGTACAGGCCGACCTCGTCTGTTGACTGACAGAGACTGCCGACAGTTGGAAAGGGTCGTAATGTGTAATAGGCAGACATCTATCCAGACCGTCACACAGGAATTCCAAACTGCATCAGGATCCACTGCAAGTACTATGACAGTTAGGCGGGAGGTGGCACAACATCGTGCCAACAGTAAAATTCGGAGGCGGTGGTGTTATGGTGCGATTGTGTTTTTCATGGAGGGTGCTTGCACTCCTTCTTATTATGCGTGGCACTATCACTCCACAGGCCTACATTGATGTTTTAAGCACCTTCTTGCTTCCCACTGTTGAACAGCAATTCGGCGATGGCGACTGCATCTTTCAACACGATCGAGCACCTGTTCATAATGCACGGACTGTGGCGGAGTGGTTACACGACAGTAACGTCTCTCTAATGGACTGGGCTGCAGAGAGTCCTGACCTGAATCCTATAAAACACCTTTGGTATGTTTTGGAACGCCGACTTCGTGCCAACGCTCATTGATCGACATCGACACCTCTCCTCGGCGCAGCACATCGTGAAGAATGGGCTGCCATTCCCCAAGAAACCTTATGGCACCTGATTGAACGTACGGCTGCGAGAGTGGAAGTTGTCATCAAGGCTAAGGGTGGATCAACAACATACTGTATTCCAACATTACCGATGGAGGGCGCCACGAAGTTATCATTTTCAGACAGGCGTCCGGATACTTTTGGTCACATAGTATACATTGCTGCGGACTGCAGCGAGTCCTCGCTAGTGTTTGCAGTATCTGTTCGCTTTGCCGACTTTGCTGTGGCACCGTGATCTCTGGACGATGCCAGTTATCTCCTCTTCCCTTCCTTACTGTCAAGTGATGGACTCTTTGAGAACACAAGAAATGTGTCTTGTACACTTTTTGGCTCAAGGGAAAGAAGTAGCAACGCCATATTCGAATGCTTAATGTGTTTCCTCCTATACCTCCCTTACGAAAATGAATGTTTCAGGAAACCATTTGAAAGATATGAGGAAAAATACGTCGCACACATAGGAACAGCAAATACGTAATCTTTCGGAACTTCTTTGTTGTATTCAATGTTTTCGATGCGCTACTCTCGGTAACTGTCTGTGAGATTCTGAGTTTCAACAAAATCCAAATTTGTCTTCGTCAGGAAAGCAAATCTAACTCCGATTTTCATAGGGATTTATCACTCCAAGTGCACAGAGCACAGTTTGTCCAATGTAGGACAAATGTTTGTCGAGGAACATATTCTTTCCTACCCTCTTTTATGATTTATGACCATGAGGCGTATGCAAGGTTCTGAGAATAATTAATTGGAGTTGTATTCTAATTACGTGTTATGAAAAGCACATACTAATAAGTTGAAAATAGGTGCTCGAATAATTAACCATGAGCCTCCTTACACTCGTAATACCTTTTTATGATGAATGATTCCGTCACGTCGGGAAACGCATAACTGATTCAAACAATGATCTAAGCTCTAGTGCTAATTCGAATAACGTACATTACACCCTTGATATATCCCGAAAGGACATAAAAATTAACCGGCGTTAAATCATGAGAAAACACTGGCCACGCAACAAGTCCCTCTTGACTTACCGAACGGTCCCCAACGTCGTTGTATGGCTATGGTGGCGTATTAACGCCGGACTGTACTGTGGTTCCATTAGGCTGGAACCAGAAGTTGCTCTCCCCATCAGCTGAGACTGTAGTCAAGGCGTCTTTAAGTATGGTGGGCGGAAGCTGGTGCTAGGTTATTCTGGCTGAAATGTTCAAATGTGTGTGAAATCTTATGGTACTTACCTGCTAAGGTTATCAGTCCATAAGCTTACACACTATTTAACCTAAATTAACCTAAGGACAAACACACACACCTATGCCTGAGGGAGGATCAGTCGCACTGGAGATCTCATGTGCGAATACAATCCATTAAAAAAGGAAAGCTATTTAACGATACATACCACTCCAGGGGCGTGATGTGTCCTAGCGACGAATCATACTCGCAAAAGAAATAACTTATATAGTAAGAAAATAATAACATAAAATGAAATGTATTACATTAATCGACAGATGCGGCCCGTGGCTTTATTTTCACTGTGCATGTGGTTATTCGTACCGAGGGACGCCGTCTGTCTCGGGTATGGGACGGCGCCCGCGGCGAGTTTAGCGAAAGAAAATACCCGTTCGGATCCAGCAACCTGTATTCCATGCATCGCCATCCTGCCATAGAGATGAGCAGACTTTCCAAGAACTGTTATATCAACAACAAGCACGAAAAGTAATGTCGCCTAATTTTACACGAAAAACTCTTAAAGCTTTTTAAATAAAAGGAAAGCTATTAACTTTCTGCATTTTCATTCTTCACGTCTACATATCTGCAGCCCTCTGCTGTTGGGCGGTTCCGAACTGTAGCGTGTAACATGGCGGAGTGTAACGTAACTATGATGGTGGCGTGAGAAACAGCGTGCTGTAATCGAGTTTAAAATTCTAACAGTTCGTCCACACATGGGGCAATCTCTCCTTCCTCATGACAATGTCAGACCATACAAGAGGGCTGCGACATCTGCAACAGTCCGACGCCTGGGGTTCGCTGGCATCGATCGTCCTCCATACAACCCCGATTTGTCCACATCCGATTTTGATCTGTTTCCAAATCTTAGAGCGCATCTTAGAGGATTTCACCTTGATAGTGATGGCGCGGAGCAGGGAAAGGTGAGGTTGTCGCTCCATCAACAAAGTCAAACATTCAACATTAACTGTATCAACAAAATGGGCTCTCCTTGGGAGAAGTTTGTTCGCCGCCAGAGCGACTATGTTGAGAAATAAATAAGTATTCACCAAGAATAAAGAAGTAGAACGGTAACGTTTGTTTTATTTAAGCAGCTTTAAGGGGTTTCGCATAAAAATTTTGGAGGCGTGACTTTTCGGCATGTCCTTGTACATGTTACAATGGAAGTTATACTGGCTTTCAAGATGACATTGATCTTCTATACGAAACATTAGCATGTTCCACTAGTATGAGTTAACAATGTGTCTGAAGTATAGGAAAATAACACGCGCCTTAAGTTTTATGTAGTGCGGGAAGTTTACTACTAAAATGTGGTGTTGGAGAGAGAACATTTTTGGGTTTAAAGTAGTTATTACAGTGTGGTGACGAAGTCCGGAAGGTCAACCTTGGAGAAGTACACGGTCAAACTACGGTTATACAAATGTAAGAATGACCCCGCGTTTGAAGCAGCTACCTCACCGCAGTTGTCATCAACCGGAAAGCTGGTCAACACACCACAGTGTTTTACAAGGTGTGGTGCTGTTACAGAGATGGTATGTACTTGCCTTCCTCTACCCCTTAAACGGACTTCTTGTATGTTATATGTGAACCAGGGACCTAGAAACGACGGAGAGGCTCCGTCCCCGCCGCAGCCGCAGTGGTCCACAACCCCACGACGACTACCGCAGTCCACTTCACCTCTCCGCTGCCCCACACCGAACCCGTCTAGATGATGCCAACGAATTGGGTTTGCTGAATGGCTAACGTTCGTGACGTCGTAGTGCAAGCATGAGACGTCACTCTTTGTGCAGTTTGTATAATTAAATGTCAGTTAATGACATATGAGTGTTTAGAGCCTCCAGGACGTGTTAATACGTGAAGTTACACGAGTTCAATGAAGCGTATGATCAGAGGCATGGAGTTACGGAGTCGATGGAATAAGGCTAGCGGTCCTACTATATGTATGGTGATCAGATGCAAATGTTTAAAAAGGAGGACAAACAACTTCAAAAAGGAGGACAAAGGAAGAAAAAAGAGGATACATCAAACGGGTCAACTGCAGATCAGGATACCAACCGTCAGCTTTGGACAAGTCACATGAATGCCGGAAATTACCGGTAAAACTAGTAGTTAATTGTTACTGATGGTCAGGTGGTGGTTAACTGAGCAATATAAAAAAACTAAAAACGTTGATTGCGGCGACAGTGTGGCGTCAATTGTTTTTTTATGTCAACAACACGGAATTGTTTACAAAGCGAAAAACGTAAGACCATTCACATCCCTTCATTCGACGCACCGTTACCAACATCTACAATTCAAGTAGCAGCTGACTACATGTAAACTGCACTTTAACCTACCGAATACAAATAAATTGAATGACTATGAAACAATGAAATAAAACCATGACAGTTAATCTGTCGAGTTATTTCTTACCTTTATTGGCCAATGAGACGTACGTTCCAGCTCCACATGTCTTATATTGCGCTTCAAATTCATTTCTCCCTTTCTTAAAGCCGGATATTTGCAGCAAAGGACATTAGAAAATGTAAACTTTCGTTTAGGCATAGCCAAATATTTTACGTAACTCACTTGGTTAAAAATTACACTCACAAATTACATGTACACTACAGGAAGTCAAGCCACTTCAAAGTGAAGATACGAAACGAAAATTTCAAATAATCGATATTTCCATAGGCTTATAGGTAGATTAACAATAACACCGACGATCCTGGTGCCACCTGCTAACACCGCCTTCGTGCGAGTTTATCACGAAGGCTGTGCCAATAGTTAAAGTATTTAAGAAAAGAGCAATAGAACGGGACGAATTGTAAAGTGCACTGTATTACGCTCAACTTTGCGAAAAAGCCGGACACCGTAAAAATCCGCCCGGACCCCGGACAAAGAGCTAAAAAGGAGGACATATCCGGATTAAACCGGACGTCTGGTCTCCCTAACTATACGTCAATATTTTTTTTTCATCTTTCCATTTGTAAGATTTCGGAAGTTTCTTATTAATGTAATACAAGTATGTTATGTAAAATTCCATTTAACAGTGTCCAGTCACATCAATGTGACCACCTGTCAAAAGTCCACATAACCACCTTTTGCAGCGCGGACCATTGCCAGACATGCAAGAAGAGTGTCAATGAGGTTCTGGGAGGTACCGACGGGGATGAGCAGCCATACTTCAGTGCCGTGGTCAGCTGCGCGAGGTTTTTCCAAGGTTCCATGGCGCGAGCGGAATGATCGACGTGATTCCACAGATTCTCGATTGGCTTTAAAACCACGGAGTTTGGTGCCCAGGCGAGTATGGAAAATTTATCCTGGCGCTCTTCGAACCACGCACGCACACTGCGAGCTGTGTGAAATGTTGTATTGTGCTGCTCCCATCGTGCTGAAAAGAACAAACTGCGTGTAAGGATGGAAACGGTACCCAAGGACAGACTCATACATGGGCCGATCCAATGGGCCATTCTGAATGACGATATCTCCGACGGAATGCCACGGAAACATTCCCCAGACCATGGCGCTAGCTTTCAGACGTTTCATACCGTACGCGCCAACGGCCATGAGTCCGATGGAGCTTAAAAAGTGTTACATCTTGAAAGGCGACCTTTCACCATTCAGTGGACGTCCATTTGCGGTATTGTGGATATTCCAGTCTTTGTCGCCGATGAACAGTAGTTAGCTTGGGTGCACGAACCAGGCGCCTGCTGCAGAGACCCATGCGCAGTAACGTTCGCTGAACCGTCGTTGACGGTGTTGGTAGCCCCTTGATTCACCTGGGCAGTCAGTTGCTAGCAGGTACATTCTATTCGGATGTACACATCTCCGCTGCCGTCGTTCAGCCTGTAAGAGGTCCATAGCTAAGGAATTTGTCGCTAGCGCACTCGAGCAGATGTAATTTCGATGGATTGCTCACGCGCTACCTGCGATATGTAAGCTGTAAGAGAATTTCAGACCAGAGAGCAGTGTTGGCTGCAGTAGGAACTGTGTAGTAGTAGCAGTAAGTAGTAGCTAACAGTCTGGTGTATGGAGTTGGCTGGGCCGGTCGTGGGGAGCGATGGCGGTGCCTGGGCGATGTAGTATAACATAAAAGGAGCCTCTCCCATATGTACTATCATTATATAAAGTCCCATGTAAATGTTTTTAAAAATCTCTTAATAATAATCTTTCTTATAAAAAATTAACTTTTGACAATCAATCATCTGAATTTAAAGAATTCACTAATTTCTCCAATCCATGGTCATCCCGTTTATTGTAAAGAAAAATCAGTTGTTCTTTTTATACATGACAAATCTACCGGCCAGCATTGCACTGGGCTGTGCCAGAAAAATTTCTCGTAAGAGTAGATATATACGCGTTATCCGGCGACCTTATTGAGGTACGAATTTTCCATTTATTCAGTATGATCTTTCAGGGCCATGACGGAGCACTGCTGACTTCCAAATTTATCAGTTTAGATTCACAGTCAGTTAATTATTGAAAGGTTATATATGAGTCACAATTTTATTAGAAGGTTAGTCACATTGTATTATTTGTAGGTTACGGAATAATAAACTGTTGGGTAGTTCCACTGAATGTGAATTATATAATTATATTTTTTAACTGTTGGGAGGTTACGCTAAATGTGAATGCTATATAATTATATATATTTTTTTAATGTTGGGAGGTCACAAGCCCTATAGTATACGGCCCGTGGCGCACCACAGTGGCCTGAGCATCGGTTTTGGATAGCGTCATTTTGCCACTTTAAACACGGCGGCACGCGAACAATTTACAAACCTAGTCGGTTTGAAAATGCTTCCACCGTTGGCCCGAAAGCCAATGATCATGCCTTTTGGACGTCAGATAGCCGGCGTGGTTTCTGCACGTTAACGTCGGATGTAGGCGGTGGTCATATTAATGTGGCCGGCCGGTGTATTCATAGTCAAGAACGTGCTGTCTTAGGAATGATTTTGTAACTGAAGCCTAATCAAAAACCGAGCTGATATTGCAGTGAGTGAAGTGTTTCAGACTTCCCGCCTTTCCTGTGACGTCCTAATCGTCAGCAAGCAGTTCTCCGGCAGCCGCGAGACGCACATCGCGGCGGCACGTGGTTCGTCGGCATCTTGTAGCGTCGACGCCAAGCGGACTCTGGCGTCCGTCAATACGATTTTCTCGCGGCGTGACGGAATTATTAGCAAGGTTGCATTCTGAACATCTAACTTCAAGGTAATCGACGTCAGACCATGCTTTTATTTAAGATCGCGGCAGACTGCTGCTGCAATGTACACATTAACTGTAAACAAAAACAAAAAAAAAAACTGAGTGAGGAATGAGAAGGAACACGCGGTTCCGGCCGTCTTATAGCCTAGGTAGTGCGCCTCAAGGACTAGAAACACAGTCTGCATTGCCAACTCCGCAGGGAAGCTGCACTGACCTACCTCCACGACGGGCGCGGGAACTTTTTTAGCTCTAAGGTTGTGCTCTCCACATGGTGCCAACGCGAGAACACGTACGTAAAAAACCCGTCTACGACTCATTGGTTACTAACAAAATTTTAATGGAACGGCTTCTTTTTGATAGCCAACGCCCTGTTAGGAGTTTTACTGAAAGAGATTTACGGTAATCACACAAATATTCTGACATCACCGCATGATCCTTCCCTGCCATAATACATCGGCAGAATTAGTATTTCGCCCATAGTTTGCGTATTAAGTTTGTGTGCAGGGGGGGCGGACAAAAACATGGAAACATCAAAAACACAGCACATTACCATTCACAATGCGTCGCAGGAAAACCGTTAACGTTCAAAATAACTTCTAGTCGACTCGATACAGGTCCCGTAAAGTTTTCAAAGGAATCATATACACTGCTGGCCATTAAAATTGCTACACCACGAAGATGACATGAGACATACGCGAAATTTAACCGACAGGAAGAAGATGCTGTGATATGCAAATGATTAGCTTTTCAGAGCATTCACACAACGTGCTGACATGAGGAAAGTTTCCAACCGATTTCTCATACACAAACAGCAGCTGACCGGCGTTGCCTGGTGAAACGTTATTGTGATGCCTCGTAAAAGGAGGAGAAATGCGAAGCATCACGTTAACGAATTTGATAAAGGTCGGATTGTAGCCTATCGCGATTGCGGTTTACCGTATCACGACATTGCTGCTCGCATTGGTCGACATCCAATGACTGTTAGCAGAATATGGAATCGGTGGGTTCAGGAGGGTAATACGGAACGCCGTGCAGGATCCCAACGGCCTCGTATCACTAGCAGCCGAGATGACAGGCATCTTATCCGCATGGCTGTAACGGATCTTGCAGCCACGTCTCGATCTCTGAGTCATCAGATGGGGACGTGTGCAAGACAACAAAAATCTGCACGAACAGTTCGACGACATTTGCAGCAGCATGGACTATCAGCTCGGAGACCATGGCTGCGGTTACCCTTGACGCTGCATCACAGACAGGAGCGCTGCGATGGTGTACTCAACGACGAACCTGCGTGCACGAACGGCAAAACGTCATTTTTTCGGATGAGTCCAAGTTCTGTTTACAGCATCATGATGGTCGCATCCGTGTTTGGCGACATCGCGGTGAATGCACATTTGAAGCGTGTATTCATCATCGCCATACTGGCGTATCACCTGGTGTGATGGTATGGGGTGCCATTGGTTACACGTCTCGGTCACCTCTTGTTTGTATTGACGGCACTCTGAACAGTGGACGTTGCATTTCAGATGTGTTACGACCCGTGGCTCTACCCTTCATTCGCCGGCCGGTGTGACCGTGCGGTTCTAGGCACTTCAGTCTGGAACCGCGTGACCACTACGGTCGCAGGTTCGAATCGTGCCTCGGGCATGGATGTGTGTGATGTCCTTAGGTTAGTTAGGTTTAAGTAGTTCTGAGTTCTATGGGACTAATGACCACAGATGTTAAGTCCCATAGTGCTCAGAGCCATTTCCCCCTTCATTTGATCCCTGCGAAACCCTATATTTCAGCAGGATAATGCACGACCGCATGTTGCAGGTCCTGTACGGGCCTTTCTGGATACAGAAAATGTTCGACTGCTGCCCTGGCTAGCACATTCTCCAGATCTCTCACCAATTGAAAAAGTCGTGTCAATGGTGGCCGAGCAACTGGCTCGTCACAATACGCCAGTGAACTGTGGTATCGTGTTGAAGCTGCATGCGCAGCTTTACCTGTACACGCCATCCAAGCTCTGTTTGACTCAATGCCCAGGCGATCAAGGCCGTTATTAGGGCCAGAGGCGGTTGTTCTGGGCACTGATTTCTCAGGATCTATGCACCCAAATTGCGTGAAAATGTAATCACATGTCAGTTCTAAAATGGTTCAAATGGCTCTGAGCACTATGGGACTCAACTGCTGTAGTCATTAGTCCCCTAACTAACCTAAGGACATCACACACATCCATGCCCGAGGCAAGATTCGAACCTGCGACCGTAGCAGTCGCACGGCTCCGGACTGCGCGCCTAGAACCGCGAGACCACCGCGGCCGGCTGTCAGTTCTAGCATAATATATTTGTCCAATGAATACCCGTTTACCATCGGCATTTCTTCTTGGTGTAGCAATTTTGATGGCCAGTAGTGTACTATTCTTTGTGGAAAGCAGTGGCAAGCTCAGGTAACGATGTTGTTGTTGTTGTGGTCTTCAGTCCTGAGACTGGTTTGATGCAGCTCTCCATGCTAATCTATCCTGTGCAAGCTCCTTCATCTCCCAGTACCTACTGCAACCCACATCCTTCTGAATCTTCTTTGTGTATTCATCTCTTGGTCTCCCTCTACGATTTTTAACCTCCACGCTGCCCTTCAATGATAAATTGGTGATCCCTTGAAGCCTCAGGACATGTCCTACCAACCGATCCCTTCTTCTAGTCAAGTTGTGCCACAAACTTCTTTTCTCCCCAATCCTATTCAATAACTCATCATTAGTTACGTGATCTACCCACCTAATATACAGGTAACGATAAGGAGGTGTAAAGGGATCTCGCACTCTTGTCTTTAAAGTATACCACGAAGATTCAATAATACTGAGATCTGGTGAATGTGATGCACAGGGCAGATTGGACAGTTCATCTTCGTGCTCACTAAACCTGTCCTGTGCGATGCGAGCTGTGTGAACGGCTTGTCGTCTTTGAACACAGCATCGTCGTTGAGACGCAAACATTATACCATGGGGTGGACCGGACCTGGTTAGCCAGAACGGTTACATAATCGTTGGCAATATTGCGATCTTGCAGAGCACCTATGGGGCTCACAGAACACCACGATATGGCCGCCCATACCATCCCCGAACACACGCCATGTTTCATTCTTGGCACGTGAACTCGGCCGGAAGTTGGAAACAGTGTGAAACAAGACTCATCAGAACAAATGACTTACTTCCATTGCTCCATATTCCCTGTTTTATGGCTTTTGCTCCACGTCTTATGGGCACTTCATCGTAGATGTGTGGTCTTGGAATTCCATCTCCCCGCGGCAATTCCCTGCTTATGGAGTTCTGCACTGACTTTTGCACCTATCGTCGTCTTATTTTTCGTCAAAATCGTCTTCAGTCACCGTCCGTCACTGCTACTCAACGCACACGTTCGTCTGCGCCGTGACGGTGCCTTTTGAACCACCAAACACCTGCCATAACAGCAACAGTAATTTGACCACATTAGAATTCACGTAGCTTCGACATAATGCACTCACAATTACTCTGAACGCCGTTTTGACCAAGACTGACATTTGCAACGTATTGAAGACACTGTAACGTGCCCTTCGTGGTCTGTGGGCTTGGCTAGCGCCTGCAGTTATTTTCTTGCATGCTTTTCTCGCGTTGTTTTCATAACTTCGTCGAAACCCTATACGCGTTTAATATACTTGTTATCGACTCATGATTGCCATCGTTCGATTCGTAGTTTCATCAGCTACTAGGATGTGTGTTCGGAATTTAGATGTACTGATATACATCATGCTGTTTCTTTGCACGGCCTGGATGAGATGGTTGATTTGCCCTCGCCAAAGCGAGAATGAATCGCTCTGGAAAGGTCTAAGATCGACATGTCGTCCAGCACTGCAACGGCGAGTTATTTTCTACGCTGTGGCTTATCTGCCCCCTGTTGATGTTCGCCTTAGTCGACGACGAACCCCGTTAGCAAAATGCCCTATCCACAGCATCGGCTGTGTCAGCATCTGTTTTCCCAGAATACTTATTCTCATGGTACGATCTCAACATGATGATATCTTGAATGCCTTGTGGGGGATGGAGTCCCATGTTTCAGGCTCCCACCGCGTGGACGCTATGAAACGCGCTGATGGGCGTTTTATCCACTCTGCGAAAGCCTGTCACGCTGAAGGCCAGTAGGAGAAAGATTTGGTGACATCCCCGGCACATGACACTTCGAACTATAATCCATTCACTGTGGTGGTAGGAGCAATGCCCTCGAACACAGAAGTTATCTCTTACTTAACGACAATACGCCGTACTGCTTGGTTTTTTGTCCACGTATGGACGTAAAGGTATGATGATGCTTTCTTAATACTTTACTTGACGTCAAATTCTCGGGTATTTATCTCTGACCAGCGCTGTTCAACAGCTGCGGGTAGCACTGGAGACAGGAAGGTTTTTGTGCGCCCCTAAAGACCTTTCAGCAACTGACGCATTCATTTCCAGGTCATCCAGCTGCGTCGTGTGATGCTACCAGATGTCATAATAATAACCAGCTTCGAAGTTGAAATCAAAAGTGAAATAATAAAAAGAAATAATAAATAATCTGTTTCCTTGGAAGGTTGCCTGGCAAATTCTACGCTACTTGCCCGACAACTCCAGTGTAGCAGCTGCAGTGTCTCTTGAGCAAGAGCACTAGTTCTGGAATTCTTCCAGTTTTTATCCACGTGACAGTATCCTAGAAGCTTCGTCGACAGAAATACCGAGGCAATTAAGCACTTTTTTTATATAATGACCCGATGATTTTTAGATCATCATTCGAGACGTCTGGAAAGCGTAACAGACGTGTACTAAGCATAACACATAATAATGACACTTGTTAACGATGCAGTGAATCTCTTTTTCATTTATATTGTCTGGTGTGGAAAACAAAAGGTCTCCTTGAAGATATGACAACTATTTTCAGCCAGATAACAGAGACGAAGCCTTACAATTAAGGATAACTTTTCGAATACATTGTTTTACTGTCCCACCACGAAATTTTTATTATTATTATGTTTTTCAGTAAGTGGTTGTGAGTAAGGTTCCAGTATTGGTCGACAAGCTATGAAAGTATCTTCCCCTGCTGTTATACAACGATGACGCTCAGTCTCCTGATCATGAACCGTTTTAACGTCCACTCACATCGGCGCCAAAACCATTCAATGAAAATATCTTACACATTAGATGGGTAGATCACATAACTAATGAGGAAGTATTGAATAGGATTGGGGAGAAGAGAAGTTTGTGGCACAACTTGACTAGAAGAAGGGATCGGTTGGTAGGACATGTTCTGAGGCATCAAGGGATCACCAATTTAATATTGGAGGGAAGTATGGAGGGTAAAAATCGTAGAGCGAGACCAAGAGATGAATACACTAAGCAGATTCAGAAGAATGTAGGTTGCAGTAGGTACTGGGAGATGAAGCAACTTGCACAGGATAGAGTAGCATGGAGAGCTGCATCAAACCAGTCTCAGGACTGAAGACCACAACAACAACAACAACAACAACAACAACAACAACAACATTTCCTCCAGCATAGAATCCGGCTATCTGCTTGGTCCAGTGTCACATTAATGCCGAATTTTATGTTCGAACGTTATCGGTGGTGCCACTAACATCAGGGATGTTGAGACGATCCCTTGTATCATATTGCCACGACGACTGAAGTCGACCGATTACAGTCCAACAATATTCTTTTAAAAAGCCCTCAAAGGAACAATTTCAATAGCCGGCTGCTCTTTAAAAAGTTTGTAGTCAAAGATAGAATTTGACTGTAATTTGACGCTAAGAGAGGACCGAGAAAATGTTATACAAGGCTATCGCCACGAGGAACTTCGGTCTCACAGTAGCTCGCGAGATTCGTATGACTCTTGCGACTGTTTTCTCGAATACATGAATTAAACAGTCAGCGCGTTTCCTCTAATGGTAGTCTGGGAGGACAGTCGGGGCCACATTTTAATACGTATGTTATGACACGATCGAAACGCAAAACACGACATGTGATTACAGGCAAGCCGGGAAACTAGCTTAATAAACTCTGCATGTGTACAGTGCTTTTGATAAATTTTTGTCCATCTCCCGTGTTTCAGCACAGACGAATAATCAAAAAAATGGCTGCGAGCACTATGGGACTTAACTGCTGAGGTCATCAGTCCCCTAGAACTTAGAACTACTTAAACTTAACTAACCTAGGGACATCCCACTCATCCATGCCCGAGGCAGAATTCGAACCTGCGACCATAGCGGTCGCGCGGTTCCAGACTGTAGCGCCTAGAACCGTTCGGCCACACTGGCCGGCGACGAATAATCACCAGTAAGTAAATACGAAGCGTGCACTGGGCAGTAAATATTCCTAACTACAACGTGAACAGGCGTGCGAACTTGATTGCTGGCAGCGTATCATGCCAACATAAAGACAGCGGTTAACTCAATTAACGTCACGACAGTCTTCAGCTGGTTAAATCGTCACGACATCTAACGGTAAAGATCTCGCGGACTCTGAACTTTGTCGTTTTTCTGTCAAGTTGCCAAGTTAAATATTACGCTCACTACCGCCTTAAACTTTCGCCGCCCGCGCGCCTCGGGGGCCAATTAAGAAAGAGCACAACTCATACAGCCAAATCAGCGATGGAAAGAGAAATAGAAAAAGCGAACTATAAAGCACTCTAAAAGCGTTGAGAGAAGAGACATTAGCATCAGTAACTCTGTGACGACTGTTTTTGATATATCGTCCAGGACGGATGAATTGGAACCATCATTCTAAAGACAAGACAATAGTATCCGTAAAAGAAGAAAATGTTTACATGAACTAAAAAAAAAACTAACTACAAGCTGTTTGGAGAATGCAACGCGGTTGAAGCCCTCCACTAGTGGCTGTGTAGTTTATTTCACTAAAACTGCTTCTGAAAGCTAGACACGTTCACGGCAGACGGAACCTCTCATTCGACTACTGCTACGTAATTATGGCTCTCAAAGTGACGGCAGTAAAGAGCAAAAAAGTACACTTCATTTAAGTTTTGAAAACAGAAAACACCATTATGTCCACTCAGCATCACGAAGTAAACAACTAACTTTAAGCAAATCACCCTTCTTAGTGTTGGTGAATGCCATGAAATAACGTACAACGACGACGAGGTGCAGAAGGACGTCGTATTGATTCATGACGCAGTAAACGTGATTACCTACGTACGATTGTTTGTCAATAAAGTCATTATTGACCAAATTCTCAGTATTAGCAATCGTTTAGTTCCACACAGATGAAAGGTGAAAACCGTCGGATTAATGAGCCTTTTGACTTAAGAGAAAGCATATGACAGTTTCATTACGAATTGCGTAATGACGTTGATGAAATTTTCTTGGGCAATATTTTGTTACTAAATTTTGAGAAGACATACTGCACGTAGTCCAGAACCTTGAAGAGATTTCCTCCCCTTGCGTAAGGGGCGATTTGAAGCAGGAAGATCATACAAAACGATCGATAGGAAATGCAGATTTCAGACAGATTTACTGGGAGAGTTCTCAGCAGCTGTAGCCCACCAAAGAAGTATGTTGCACACAAAACCCTCGTTTGACCGATACTTGGCCGGTTAGGGTGGCCGAGCGGTTCTAGGCGCTACATCTGGAACTGTGCGACCGCTACGGTCGCAGGTTCGAATCCTGCCTCGGGCATGGACGTGTGTGATGTCCTTAGGTTAGTTAGGTTTAAGTAGTTCGAAGTTCTTGGGGACTGGTGACCTCAGCTGTTAAGTCCCATAGTGCTCAGAGCCATTTGAACCATTTTAGAACCGATACTTGAGTACTGCACGACAATTTGGGATTGATAGAGGAAACAGAGGAACTCAACGAAGAGCAGCGCGTTTTCTCACACGGTCGTCTAGATAGCGCAAAAGCGTCATTCCAGGGGCAGACGATACAAGAAGGTTTTGTGGATCGTAGTGTAGTTTACTGTTCCTAGAAATGTGATGTAACATACTGCTTCCTCATTTGTGTATCTGTTCAGGTTCAGACGGAGGGCCGGCTGGGCTGGCCGTGCGGTTCTAGGCGCTACGGTCTGGAACTGCGCGACTACTACGGTCGCAGTTTCGAATCCTGCCTCGGGCATGGATGTGTGTGATGTACTTAGGTAAGTTAGGTTTAAGTAGTTCTAAGTTCTAGGGGACTGTTGACCTCAGAAGTTAAGTGCCATCGTGCTCAGAGCCATTTGAAACATCAGACGGAGGGTTAGCAACTATGTTTTTTCTTATATATATTTCGCGACACTATAAGGTGACTCCCATAATATGATGGTAGACAGCGCATGCAGCTGTAGATGTAAAATTCCAGTCTACGGCACTCCGGGTGTATACTGAGTCATGTTTGCTAGGAAGTATTCAATCAAACAGCGTATGTGTTTGTCTACTTCGTTTGCTTTCTGGAAGTCGATAAATACATCGTCATCCAGAGCTCCACTATCTGCTGCCATCTGGATCACATGAACGAGCTGAGCAAGCTGGCATTCACTTGGTCGGTGGTCTTAAGGAAAATAAAATTGGGTGTCACATTCCGTAATTACAACATATTGACGACAGAGAGACATGTCTACAATTACACGTATCTGTCCTGCGAGCATGGAACTACCAGCGCATTCTTTTTTTTTCAATCACGTCACCTACGATAAACTGTTGCTGTTCTATCACATATTCGATACAGAATCTATTAGACACACTACCTCGTCCAGTGGTCTTGCCTCTATCCAGGAACTTGAGCCTGTTTTCAATTCCATACTCGCTTATGTCATGGCTCAAAAACTAAGCATTTTCGGACCCGGTTTGGCACATACATTTCTTCATCCCTTTTCGTGATAAATCCGACCCCTAAGCATTGCCCACCATTTTCGATACACCCTGTACGTGCCTCAAGTGTCACATGCAGCTCAAATACATCGTATGTCAACACGTGTTCTGACAACAGTTGACACTGAAATATTTCACTGTCAAATTACTAATGTGAAATTAATAACGTCTTCAAATATTCATTTGCTGTAATTTTATACTTTTCGGGCGTTTGATTTATATTTTATTTTTCTGTTTTACATGTGTAGCATTTTTCTGTAGGTTTGTCATACTGTGAACAAACGAATATTAATAATGGCGTTCGCCAGAAATTCTTACCTTTTTACTCGGTAAAATAGATTCTTACCAGGAGACCAATGCGAAATTTCCCCATTTTTATAATATAGAATGAGGACATTATTTGGAATAAGTGTAGTTATTGGAATGTGGGTAGTTGTGGGAATGAAGAGAAAACATCTTTAAAAAAAAAAGTTCAAATGTGTGTGAAATCTTATGGGACTTCACTGCTAAGGTCATCAGTCCCTAAGCTTACACACTACTTAACCTAAATTTTCCAAGGACAAACACACACACCCATGCCCGAGGGAGGACCAGCCGAAACATCTTTAAAAATGAGCCGAACAACGCCAAATAATAATCATGAATTTATATGGCAATGTCGTATACAAATTAGCCAGTTAGTAAGTACTTTAAAACAAATAAAATGATATTTGTAATAACACGAAAAGGGAGTCTTATTCGTGATCAATAAGATAGCTCTGTAAGATTTAGATATGATGCTGGGCATCCATGATGCCATTTTGCCTGTAATAATTAAAAGCCCCTTTTACGGTAGCATTTTCCTCAAATAGTAAGTTTTAGCGCAAAATCGGTTTGCATTGTCACAAGCCGGTTAAAAAATATTTCTAACGATACCTCATTCATCCCTGTACGATTAGTATTTGTTGAGAAAAAGGGATGTTGACTTGAGAAATAATACGGTTATAGACGATTGGTAAATTAGCGGTTGCATTGCGAGGCATTAATAAAGAACTTGGCAGATCGAAAATATTTTATTTATTACATTCATTGTAATGAAAATTTTCGGAATTTGTTGCAATATTGTTCTGGTATTCCATCAAAGCAGAAGTGTAATTAATATTTCAAACGAGTTCTTTATCTGGTGAACGTATATAACCCCGCTACGTAAATCGTGCAGAGTGTAATTAACCTTCATAGATTTTTTATAAACAAAAACGTAATTCAGGCCACTGAGGTCGCTTTTTGGGTAGCAAAATTCGAATTGCGGATGCCGAAAATATGGCACTGTTTTTAGCTCCGCATTAAAATGTGCCGCAAAAACCGCCGGGTAATCCGACACGCGACTGAGGACCGCAGAGATCAAACGCACAGAAAGCCCTTTGCCCCTCTTTCCCTACACGTACACTCGTTAACGTTCTGCCTCGTTCTATGCGTAAGTCATTGCATTTGAACCACAGCACCTATCTTGTTTGATTTCCCTCGAAGAAGCAAATTAATGACAAATTTAATCCATCATTAACCAGGCTGAATTTCGTGACTGTGGATACAATATTTTTGTGCTCATTTCAAGAAAATCCGCGGAGATACTATTTTCTTAGATGTAATAAAAGTGTCGTATTGGAGGGTGGAATATTCCCAGCTCTTCAGCTGCCTAACTGACTTAGGCTTCTTTCATACGCATCCATTGGATGTCTTTCCTGGGCGAAGCGTCAGTTTCGTGCCTTTGACTAATTTTTGTTTTGTTTTTGTTGTTGTTGTAGTTGAAGATGATGATGAGGATGAAAGAGAAGAAAGAGGACGCCATGAAGCATTCTCATTTCGAGTAGCACAAGGGTCCCGCTGAGTTTAGCGACCCCATCTGGCGGGCGGAGCACATTCAATGGCGTCACATGCCCACTTTTCATGAGACACTGCGAAGAGATGTCGAATTCAAGCCAGGTCGCTAGTGGACAGTCTAATCATCAGGAACAGTACGCCACCAGCTTTCCTCCCCTTGCCTGCTAAACGCTGGGGAAAAGGATTTCTTCCACTATCGGGGTTATAATTGCCTACCCCCGCGTTGAGTGCTCCCCGTCAAACGTGAATAAGCGGCCTTGGCTGTAGAGTTGAATCTGTGTTCGGCAGTTTACTTACTCAAATCTGTAACTAGACTCGAATACTGTTGCAACTGTCGTCATATCGTTTACGAGTTCATCAGAGTCAGACAGGTAGGAAGGAAAGAGTATTAAAGTTCCATCACCAAATAAGCTAATAGAGACCGAGCAGAAGCCGTAATTGGACAATGATGTGGAAATAGGCCATAATTTTTTTTTTCCAGCGGGATCATGTGTTTTGCCACGCGGCTACAACTGTACGTTAATGACGGGAACGCGCGATAGAGAGTTGGACGTACACCCCTGGCCCCCGGATTCTCTAGATCTTGGGTCGAGCTGACATCTGTGGTATCATCTCTGCCACTGGGTTCGCTGTGATCCGCTGCCCCGCAGTCTTAAACAGTCGGTAGCGGTGCTACACACGATATGGCTTTAGATATCAAGGAAGACTTACTATCACGCGGTTGAGCAATTCCCCTAATATCTAACTGTTGCAAGACACGCAGAAGATGTGATTCGATATATTACTCAGGGAATCGAAGCTTAGGAGTAATTTCATACCGGCAACAGGAAGCGTGTAGGATTTGTAAGGTAATCTCAGTCATTATACTGTATCTGATCAAAAATAAGCGGACACCTATTGGTGGACATTAATATGAAGTGTGTTCATCATTGGCCGGCCGTTGTGGCCGAGCGGTTCTAGGCTCTTCAGTCCGGAACCGTGCGAGTGCTACGGTCGCAGGTTCGAATCCTGCCTCGGGCATGGATGTGTGGGATGTCCTTAGGTTAGTTAGGTTTAAGGAGTTCTAAGTCTATGGAACTGATGACATCAGATGGTAAGTCCAGTAGTGCTCAGAGCCATCTGAACCATTTGAATTTGTGTTCATGATTCCTCTTTATAACGGCTCTGCTGGGGTCACTTCCAATGAGGTGTCTGAATGTCTGTGGAGGAAAGACAGCCCATTCTTCCTCAAAGGGGAAACCAGAGAAAGTAGTGAAGTTGGACACTGGGGTCTGGGGCGAAGTCGACTTCTAACTCATCCCTAAAGTATTCCAGTGGCGTAGCGCTTTGCTCAACCTTAAGTGTCTGTTAGCGTTGACTACAGAACTGTGTGCCTTATGAGGAGCTGCTCAACCACTGCACTCCTCCACTCTTTTTAACTCCCTTTGCAAAGTCATTGTGTCCGCTGGACTGCTGGTAACGCTTCGGAACTCACGAATAATTCTTTCTACTGATTTCGTGCGATCTTTTTACAACCACCGTCCTCACTGCTCGATGGCCCCTGTCTGTCAATACATGAGGTCTTCGTTCAACTGTGGGGGTTGTTCTTTCGCGTTGCCACTTCACAGTCGCATCGCCGACATCGGACTTGGGCAGCTTTAGAAGGGCTGAATCGTCTCCGATTTATTTGTACTCAGCTGATATACAATTACTAGTCTACGTTCGAAGTCACTGAGGTCTCCTGCGCCGGCCGGGGTGGCCGAGCAGTTCTAGGCGCTTCACTTTGGAACCGCGCGACCGCTACGGTCGCAGGTTCGAATCCTGCCTCGGGCATGGATGTGTGTGACGTCCTTAGGTTAGTTAGGTTTAAGTAGTTCTAAGTTCTAGGGGACTGATGACCACAGCAGTTAAGTCCCATAGTGCTCAGAGCCATTTGAGCCATTTTTTTAGGTCTTCTGCCCTGAGCGACTCGTTCCTGCGTCTCTACGGGTAACGCAGTACTCCACGCTTCCTTTTATAGTGGCGTGTCCGCCTCTTGTGACTCTACGTGTTCAGTTCCGCATTACATACGGATGTCCCGATAATTTTGTTCCGTGAATGTGTCTTCCGTCACAACATCAGTTCACGCTGCACATCGGACTGATCGTGTGGACGAATGGTGGAACAGCATGAGCGGAGCAGCGAACGCGTTAAACTGGCCATCCTCCCCTTTGGCCTGCCGCACTATAACCGGTTCTTTGGAGCGGAAGGCACGTAGCCAGCCCGTTAGGACAAGGGCGACGTGCCGGGAATCGGATGTGTGAGCGGCGCTGCCGGCTGTTGCGGCCGATGGCGGATGACGGCTGGACTTCGGCCTCATATCCATGTTTCAAATTCGTCCGCATCCTCTTAGCCAAAGTTGGGGGGGGGGGGGGGGTTGTCTTGCGTCAAATAAGACGGCTAAATATCAAATTGCACTTATTTCTACCCTTTATGAACAGACAATAGAAATTTGATGAAGGTCACTTTAGGTCGAATTTCTTTTGATTTATCATCAGTCAGCCCAATGCTCGAGGAACGGTATTATTACTACCACAATAAATTTATACAGTTATTTATGTTCGTAATTAACGAGTAGTTAATTTTGTATTTGACAGTTACTAGTCAGTAATTATTACACACTGATGGACAATTTAACCAGGAATAACTATCATGATCAAGGAAGAGGGCGCCTGCCGCCATACAGAATAGAATACTTGGGCGTGTCGTGTGGCTGCGACGTAGATGGACATTGTGCTTACTTTCGGTGTGACAGCTGAATGCACTTTCAGCACATTTCATTGCGTCAAAATCATGGGTGTCTGACGCAAAGGGCAATGCATCTTCAAGAACGTACGAGTACAGGCAGTGGAAAGATTCTGCACTCGCCAGTCCGCCTGTGTTCACTATTGCCCACAGATCTTCCAGCCGAGAGTCCTCGGTGCCGCACAGGAACATTCCGATGAAACGAATACGCAGCAGGCGCGCGAGTAACACTGCCCGCGCGGAATGAGCGCAAGGTTGCAAGACCGAACTCAAGAGGTTGCCCATTTCAGTGACAAGTCACGAACGGCAATTCCATTTTCCCTGGTAATCCTACCCTATTAAAATTAACAGGGTCCATCCGTAACGGATTATTTCTTCAATAGGCACGACTCAGTAATATTGTTATTTTAATGGCTGTATTAAATATTGGGCAACGGCCTTGCTGCAGTGGATACACCAGTTCCGTGAGATCACCGAAGTTAAGCGCTGTTGGGCGTGGTCGGCACTTGGATGGGTGACCATCCAGGCCACCATGCGCTGTTGCCATTTTTCGGGGTGCACTCAGCCTCGTGATGCCAATTGAGGAGCTACTCGACCGAATCGTAGCGGCTTCGGTCAAGAATGCCATCATAACGACCGGGAGAGCGGTGTGCTGACCCCACGCCCCTCCTATCTGCATCCTCGATTGAGGATGACATGGCGGTCGGATGGTCCAGGTAGGCCACTCGTGACGTGACGACGGAGTGAGAGTGCATTAAATATTGTCCATTGTGTGTGTATTGTGTATTCAACTGGAGACCTAGAAACGACGGAGAGACCTAGTCCCGCCATGGCCCTCAGTGGTTCACAACCCCACAACAGTTCACAGCAGTCCACCCACTCTATCGCCGCCCCACACAGAACGCAACTTTATTGTGCGATTCGGCCCCCAGTGGACCCCCCGGAGCCTCTCATACCTGACGAGTGTAACCCCAAATGTCTGCGTGGTACAGTAATTATGATGAATGCGTACGTGGAGACAATGTTAGCGCAGCAATCGCCGACATAGTGTAACTGAATGAGGGGAACCAGCCCGCGTTCGCCGAGGCAGATGGAAAACCGCTTAAAAAACCCTCCACAGGCTGGCCGGCACACCGGACATAGACACTAATCAGCCGGGTGGATTCGTGCCGAGGACCAGCACGCCTTCCCTTCTGTGAAGCAGCGCGTTAGACCGCGCGGCTAGCGGGGCGGGCTTAAATATTGCCCATCCTTAAAGTTGCTACTCTCCTGTGGTTGGGAACGAGTACAACTCTCTTGCGCATGGCGTGAAACAGGGTCCAAGATATTTCTCCGAGTGTCTCTCATCGATGAACGATACAGTAACTTACTGTCGAGCAAGTGTTCGCCTATAGCGCACCTACCCAGCTGCCGGGTAAATCTAGCAAAACGGAACACATCCCCCTCACTCTCGCATTCTGTCAGAATAATCTCCAGAGCACTGCTGAGGCATGTCATTCATAGCAAGACTACTGTTGATCCCCTGTCTCGTTACTGTCCTATTTGAGTTATGGTCTGTGACTGAGCGACCTGGCACATTGTTTAGGTTGATTCCTCATTCAGCAATGGAGTGAAACGTAGTGGATATAAATTCCAATTTCTGCATATACACTATCTGATCAATATTATCCGTATACCCTCAGGTACTGCGGGAGTTATCACAAGATGTCATGAGAGTCGGAACGCCAGCATGAAAGTAGGTGGAGAGCACTGCGTTGTTAATGAAGAAGCAGTTATAGCGGAATGGTTTGGTCAGGAGTGCTCACTTACTACGAAAGTGGATTAGTGAAGGGTGTGTCCTGAGTAACAAATCCTTCAAGGGACATTTCAAACCTTCTAAAGCTGCCCGAGTGACGTGTTTCTGAAGTGGAAAATGTGAATGGACAACCACAGGTAAGCCAAGACAAGACACGTCTCATATACTGGGGGACAGGGACTGTCGAGCACTGTGGAGAGTGGTTGTCAAAAATCACGTGATATAAGCGGAGGGAATCAGTCGTGAGTTCCAAAAAGCTCCCAATAGTCAGAATAGCACAATGCATGTGCTTCGGGAGTTCAAAAGAATAGGGTATAATGACCGAGCAGCACATTCCTGTAGTCAGAGCTACATGAGCCTCGAGGCAGTGTAAAGAGCCACTCCGCTGGAGAGTGGATGACTGCAAACGAGTGACTGAGTAGACGAATCACGCTAGACCCTGTGGCAATTCGATAGTTTGGTTTATGTTTGGTGAATGTGTAGAGACCGTTACCTTCATTATGTGTAGTGCCAACAGTGAAGTACGAAGGAGCTAGTGTCACGGTATGAGAGTTTTTGTCGTGGTTAGAGGGTGATCCCCTTATTGCGCTTAAGGAAACGCTAAATGCGCAAGGGTATGAAAAAATTTTGCAGAGTAGGGTATTGCGTATAGTAGAGGGACAGTCCAGAGACGATGAGTTATTGTATCAGCATGTAAGCGTGTCCTGTCGTAAAGCATTATCTGTGGGGCAATGGTCTGTGGACAACAACATTCCCGAAATGGATGGTTCAAAAAAAAAAAAAAAAAAAAAAATGGCTCTGAGCACTATGGGACTCAACTGCTATGGTCATCAGTCCCCTAGAACTTAGAACTACTTAAACCTAACTAACCTAAGGACATCACACACATCCATGCCCGAGGCAGGATTCGAACCTGCGACCGTAGCAGTCGCACGCAAATGAATGGTGCTCAGAATCCCAACCCGAACGCAATGGAACGCTAATGGGATAAGACACAACGTGGGGCTCGGTCCAGACATGAGCGACCAACACACCTACCTTCTCAGGTTTCAGCTCTTGGAGAAAATGGGCTACCATTTTTCCACAAACATTCAGAAACCTCGTGGAAAGTGTTACCAGCAGAGCTGAAACCGCCGTGAAGGCGAAGGGTGGACACATCCCACATTAATCTCCACTGACAGGTGTTCGTATAGCGTAGTGCAGATAACTAAAGAGAAACAGTAACATGGAGTCAGTATAAACAGAGCCATATGGAACTGATATCAACGTTATTGCTTTTTGTTTAGTGATCTTTGTGGCAGGATTTGGAATAACCATTCGATACAACAGCCCACCTAGCCTCACTGGCAAACAAAACAACAAAAACGTTATATCCGTGGAGAATATAGACACGGGAAGTAGTGTTTAATAAACAGATGTGTATCTGATGAGCCGTCCGTAATGGCCGTGCGATTCTAGGCGCTACAGTCTGAGGCCGCGTGACCGCTACGGTCGCGGTTTCGAATCCTGCCTCGGGCATGGATGTGTGTGATGTCCTTAGGTTGGTTAGATTTAAGTAGTTCTTAAGTTATAGGGGACTGATGACCTCAGAGGTTGTCCCATAGTGCTCAGAGCCATTTGAACCATTTCAAACACGCCAAGCTGAAGTAAAACCTGCTGTTAAACGTGACTAAAGCAGCTAATTTTGTTGTTCTAATAAAGACCGCTACATATCCTTTTACGAAAGATGGACTGTTGCTGAGCAAAGTGACTGATGGTTCAACAGTACCTGCCGATAATGCAGGGTGAGCGTTTGTCGCGCTAGAACCCGATAAATGTTTGAGTTGGCCCGAAAACAAGGCGACCGCAGAAACGGTAAGCAGAGCAGAGCAGAGGAAGCGGCCACAGTGGCAGCGGTGGTACACCGGACGCGGCGTTAACTATGCACGAGGCTCGCGTGCGCGACCGGCGGCAGAGGTCGCCTCAATTAGGGGAGCAGGCGGGCGGCCGGCCGGCGGCAGTCGCGTCCGCCCACGCAGCCTCGGCTGGAATCTGGCAGAACCAATTGCTTCCGACCGGCCGCCGCCCTGCGCGCTGCGCTGCGCTGCGCTGCGGCAGGTGTTTTCCGTCCATTGTCCCGCGGCAGCGCCCGTGCAGATGCGAGGATCCGGCGCCAGTGAAAGCTGGCCCAAAATACTGACTACTGTACGAGAGTGCTACGCTTGTAGGTTATCGTGGGTGTGGTGATTACTCCAGAGGAACAAAGCGATCTTCTCCAATCAAAGACCAAGGAGATTGTCGAACATATATAGGCATGCGCAAAAATACGGACTCAACTTCTGAGGTCATTTGTCCACTAGATCTTAGTACTAGTTAAACCAAACTAACCTAAGGACATCACACACATCATTGCCCGAGGCAGGATTCGAACCTGCGACCGTTGTGGTCTCGCGGTTCCAGACTGCAATGCCTAGAACCGCACGGCCACTTCGGCCGGCGTTCTGTATGGTTTGTAAGAGAATCCTTTACCAATATTCCGGCAAAAAGTGGTGAGATCAGGTAACGATGATGGAGGTAAATTGCGACCACGCACCTATCATCCCCAAAAAGTAGACCGCAAGTCAACTTCTACATTTTCATGGATACTGTGCAAATCACATTTAAGTGCCTGGTGGCAGAGGGTTCACCAAACCACCTTCACAATTCTCTATTATTCCAATCTCGTATAGCGTGCGCAAAGAACGAAAACCTATATCTTTCCGTACGAGCTCTCATTTGATCGCTTATAACCGCTACAGTCTGGAACCGCGCGACCGCTACGGTCTCAGGTTGGAATCCTGCCTCGGGGATGGATGTGTTTGATGTTCTTACGTTAGTTAGGTTTAAGTAGTTCTAAGTTGTAGGGGACTGATGACCTCAGAAGTTAAGTCCCATAGTGCTCAGAGCCATTTGAACCATTTTTGATCGTTTCTCCCTGTGAAGGGAGGTGTCAACAAAATATTTTCCCGTCCGGAGGAGAAAGTTGGTGATTGGAATTTCGTGAGAAGATTACGTCGCAACGTAAAACGCCCTTCTTTTAATGATGTCGAGCCCAAATCCTGTATCATTTCTGTGACACTCTCCCCCATATTTCGCGATAATACAAAACGTGGTACCCTTCTTTGAACTTTTTCGATGTACTCCACCAGTCCTATCCGATAAGGATCCCACACCGTGCAGTAGTATTCTAAAAGAGGACAGACAAGCGTAGTGTAGGTAGTCTCCTTAGTAGATCTGTTACATTTTCTGAGTGTACCGCCAATAAAACGCAGTGTTTGGTCGGCCTTTCCCATAACATTTTCTATGGCTCAAAAGGCTCTAAGCACTATGGGACTTAATGTGTGAGGCACCAGTCCCCTAGAATTAGAAATACTTAAACCTAACTGACCGAAGGACATCACACACATCCATGCCTGAGGCAGGATTCCAACCGTAGCAGATTTTCTGTGTGTTCCAATTTAAGTTGTTCATAATTGTAATACCTAGGCATTTAGTTGAATTTACGGCTTTTAGATTAAACTGATTTATCGTATAACCGACGTTTAACGAATTCCTTTTAGCAGTCGTGTGGATGACAGTTTTCGTTATTTAGGGTCAATTGCCAATTTTCGCACCATTCAGATATCTTTTCTAAATAGTTTTGCAATTTGTTTCGATCTTTGATGCCTTTATTAGTCATTAAACGACAGCGTCATTTGCAAACAACTTAAGGCGGCTGCTCAGATTGTTTCCCAAATTGTTTATATAGGTGTGGAACAGCAAAGGGACTGTAACATTACCTTGGGAGACGCCAGATATCACTTCTGTTTTACTCAATGACTTTCCGTCAATTACTATGAACTGTGACCTTTCTGACAAGAAATCACTAATCCAGTCAAATAACAGACGATACTCCATAAGCACGCAATTTCACTATAAGCCGCTTGTGTGGTACAGTGTCAAAAACCTTCCGGAAATCTAGAAATATGGAATCGATCTGAAATCCCTTGTCAATGGCACTCAACAATTCATGTGAATAAAGAGCTAGCTGTGTTTCACAGGAACGATGTTTTCTAAACCCATGTTGACAGAGTGTCAATAGACAGTTTTCTTCGAGGTAATTCATAATGTTCGGACAGAATATACGTTCCAGAATCCTGCTGCATATCGAAGTTAACGATATGGGCCTGTAATTTACTATAGACTTGCTGACTGCGGTGGCCAGGCGAGACGCGACAATTCATCATCGGGCTCACAAAACCATTCCTGGACGATGCGAGCTTTGTAAACATGGGACCTGTCAACTTGGAGCACATCGCATCATTAGGAAACAAACATTGTGCCATGGGATGGACCTGATCAGTCAAAATGCTCACATAATCCTTGGCAGGAATGCGACCTGGCAGAGTAACTATGACGTCCATGGATTGCCACGATATACGGCTGCCCAAATTACCACCGAATCCGCACCATGTTTCGCTGTTGGTATCTAAACTCGGCCAGAAGCTGGGAACAGTGTGAAATAAGACTCATTCGACCAGAGTACTTTCTTTCGCTGCTCTATATTCCACGTTTTGTGGCTTCGGCATCACGTTTTCCTGTTAAGTGTATTTGGCGTTGGAATTCCACTCGTCCTGCAATCCACAGTTCATGAAGCTCCCTTCGTATTGTGCTTGTGCTGACATTCATTTCTGCAGTGGCTCCTGTAGCTGTCGTCCTCTTATTTTTCTTACAGTCCTCTCCAATGACCGTCTGTCAAGGCCACCGAACATACACTGACGTCCATGTTGTGATCTGGCGATTTAAGTCTTCGGTACTATGTCTTTTGAAACACAGCACACTTCGACTCGCTTGACTGCGGAACCACCAACTAACCCCCCAGTCTAAGACGCTTACCTCCGATATAATAAACTCACGAATACACAGAAGACTGTTCTGACACTTGCGAGGTATAGAGGACATTGCACGGGTCAGTTGCCGCGCGTCATCAAATACAGCAGTGCATTCTATCCGTATGTTCGTCTAGCAGCCATGGTCCCGACGGAGGTTCGAGTCCTCCTTCGGGCATGGATGTGTGTGTTCGTCCTCAGGACAATTTACGTTAAGTAGTGTGTAATCTTAGGGACTGATGAGCTTAGCGGTTAAATCCCATAAGATTTCACACACATTTTACCATTTTTGTTTTGTTTGTCTAGCCGCTCGACGTGCATACGATTTTCAGTTTATATATAATTTATTCTTAAGCGAAAATACTGTGAAGATTTAAGTGCTTACAAACGTATTATCTCTATTTTTGATTCCCCCTGTAAGCTAGCAGTGAATGTTCTTCGACCTACAAAGCGTCGTATACCTATACAGTCGCTGGACTGTTTATGTTGTTGTTTCCTGTTTCTGCGTCATGTAAAGAGTAAATTTTATATACAGGGTGGTCCATTGATCGTGCCAGGGCCAAATATCTCTCGAAGTAAGGGTCAAACGAAAAAACTGCAAATAACGAAACTTGTCTAGCTTGAAGGGGGAACCCAGATGGCGCTATGGTTGGCCCGCTAGATGGCGCTGCCAAAGGTCAAACGGATATCAACTGCGTTTTTTTTTAAATAAGAACCCCCATTTCTAACACATATTCGTGTAGTACGTAAAGAAATATGAATGTTTTCGTTGGGCCACTTTTTTTTTCGCTTTGTGATAGATGGCGCTGTAATAGTCACAAACATATGGCTCACAATTTTAGACGAACAATTGGTAACAGGTAGGTTCTTTAAATTAAAATACAGAACGTAGGTACGTTTGAACATTTTGTTTCGGTTGTTCCAATGTGATACATACACTCTTTGTCAACTTATCATTTCTGAGAACGCATGCTGTTACAGCATGATTACCTGTAAATACCACATTAATGCAATAAATGCTCAAAACGATGTCCGGCAACATCAATGTATTTGGAAATACGTGTAACGACATTCCTCTCAACAATGAGTAGTTCGCCTTCCGTAATGTTCGCACATGCATAGACAATGCGCTGACGCAAGTTGTCAGGCCAAGTTCGCTGATGTTCCACTTGTCGCAGCCATCGTGATTTTCCGTTGCCCAATAGTGCATATTATGCCGGTTTACGTTACCGCTGTTGGTGAATGACGCTTCGTCGCTAAATAGAACGCGTACAAAAAATCTGTCATCGTTCCGTAATTTCTCCTGTGCCCAGTGGCAGAACTGTACACGACGTTCAAAGTCTTCGCCATGCAATTCCTGGTGCATAGAAATATGGTACGGGTGCAATCTACGTTGATGTAGCATTCTCAACACCGACGTTTTTGAGATTCCCGATTCTCGCGCAATTTGTCTGCTACTGATGTACGTATTAGCCGCGACAGCAGCTAAAAGACCTACTTGGGCATCATCATTTATTGCATGTCGTGGTTGGCGTTTCACATGTGGCTGAACACTTCCTGTTTCCGTAAATAACGTAATTATCCGGGGAACGATCCGGACACTTGGATGTGTCGTCTAGGATACCGAGCAGCATACATAGCTCACGCCCGTTGGGCATTTTGATCACATCAACACGATATCGGCCTTTGCCGCAATTGGTAAACGGTCAGTTTTAAGACGGTTAATGTATCACGAAGCAAATACCGTCCGCACTGGCGGAATGTTACGTGACACCACGTACTTATACGTTTGTGACTATTACAGCGCCATCTATCACAAAGCGAAAAAAGAGGTACAACTAAAACATTCATATTTTTTTCACGTACTACACGAATATGTAATAAAAAATGGGGGTTCCTATTTTAAAAACGCAGTTGATATTCGTTTGACCTATGGCAGCGCCATCTAGCGGGCCAACCATAGCGCCATCTGGTTTCCCCCTTCAAGCTAGACGAGCTTCGCTCTTTGTAGTTTTTTTTGTTTGATGCTTATTTCGTGAGATATTTGGCCAGGTCACTATCAACGGACCACCCGTGTATGACAACCCTCAGGTCTCTTTATCTCATAAGAAGCTTTATTATTGTTTAAAATTTGTAATACAAGTGCCATATGATGTCACCAACTGGTAATTATACCTTATTTGTAGCGAAATGAAACTCAAAGCAGACAACTTGCTGCATCCAGCAAACACTGATCCTGCTGAATGTGAGGGTACAAGCCCTCCGAACCCTTACTATGAGGAAAAGAAAGTGGCTTAGACAGATATTTGTTTTAATTTATCTTTCATGTTGATTTTTCTCTTCGTAATCTCCTGGCGTCTCAGCCCTTGCGCAGCAAACTGAGGAGCTACTTGATCGAGAAGTAGCGGCTCCGGTCTCGTGAATTGACATACGGCCGAGAGAGCGGAGTGCTGACCACGTACCCCTCCATATCCGCATCCAGTGACGCCTGCGGGCTGAGGATGACACGGCGGCCGGTCGGTACGGTGGGCCTTCATGGCATGTTCGGGCGGAGTTTAGCTTCATTTTAATGTCCTGGCGTAGATAATGTGTCACTACGTTGACTCGTTAGCCTCTGATGTGAGCATCCACATATACAGGGCGACTTGTGTAAGACCTACCACCCATTTCATAACGCGATTGTTTGTGGGAGGGCTATAGTACGCTGAGGGTTATGTCATTTTGTCGTACGTTGAATTCTTTTAATCCTTGTATTAAATGAGATGTAAAAATATGTACTGTGTTTTTGTAATGGAACGAAATTCGTCTCTTAACGGCATTCGAAAGCTCCTGAAAAGACTAGTACAGTGATACAACGCTTATTAATGTCAGCGGTGAAGCTTTTAGTTAAAGCATCCGACAAATGGGCTAAAATTAAAAGAAAAGTCGAGTGGAATCAGCTATATGTTGCAATCACCGCAAAGTGCAGCTCTCATGCTAGGCTCTAATGAGTGAGTGATTCGTCTTTCATTTTTCCTTTTGGTTATTTTACTACTCGATTATAATTGTTGATGTAGTTGTGATTGTCTAAGAGCATTGAAAGCAAAATAAAATAAATAAATAAATAAATACCGTGCGCAAGCAAAACAACCAGGTAATTTATAACCCGAAGTTCAATTTTGTCACTGGTTTATATTGTAATGCACGTGAAATTTAAATTGCATACATTGAGACTGTCAACGGATTGACCACGTGCAATGAGCATTAAGTTGTTGTGGCAAGGTTTATTTTCTTTACATCATTAAACACGAAAAATTCACTTTCGATCATTTGTTATCTCTAAATACTCTTATAAACAGTGCAAATATAAAGTACATGAAATAGGTTAAAAAATCAAAATACGTAAATAGCTAAGTATAACGTAACGAATGACTCAGTACGCGAGGAAGACTCGTAAATTTTTTCTACTCATGGTGCCGGCAGCTTCGTTTGGGAAACCGCTGACAGGGGCACCATCGGTCGTAGGTACTGAAACCTGTGGTAACCCGAGCTGAGAAGGCATTTTGTGTGCTAGAATTTGCACATAACCGGTCGTATGAATGTGCAAGCAGCATTTCATCTTCCAACAAGATGATGCCCTACCACATTTCCACAAACGTGTGCGAGATTACCTTAATGAGACGCTGCCGCGTCGCTGGATACGCCGTGTTGCAACCGCTGACCTGGCGCTACTTGAGTGGCTAACATGGTAGCCCGACTTGAACGCCTTGCTGTTTTCTTTCTTGTGGGGTTACATCAAGGATATCGTTTATGTTCCATCTCCCCCACAGAACCTACAAGACTTGCGATACCTGTTATACTGAGTCAGGTATGGGCAGAACTGAACTGTCTGCCGTGTGGGGGCGAAAGTGTTTTCCTTGTAACATTTAGCTACACCTTGCGGCCACTTCTCTACTTAATCGCCGATCCGATTTACAAGGAAGGATCCAGCCCGATATGTGGAAAACTAAGAAGCAATTTTTCACGCAGGAATAATAAACCGAAAAAAAAGTACTGTCACAATTTTAGCAGCTAAGGCGCACTGCAAGTATTTAAAACGAAACAAAATGAAATAAATAAAAGTTAATCAGTTTTTCAGCACGAGGAATCACTTGTAGCAGCGTTTCAAACAGCCTTTCCTGCCTAGTAAGCGATCCAGCGAGTAAGCAAACGAAGCCGTGACAGGTGAAATTAACGCCGCGTAACGCTAAAAACCAAGTCATGGGGCCAGAGGATTTTAAAGTAAAGAACTAGTCATCGAAAGTGAATGTTTTGCTGTTTATTGATGTAAAGAAAACGAACCTTGCCACAGTAACTTAATTCTCACAGCACGAAGTCAATCCGCCGACAGTCTCAATGTGCGCTGTTTAAATTTCTCTCTCTCTCTCTCTCTCTCTCTCTCTCACACACACACACACACACACACACACACACAAATTTTAAGCACTTAAACCATACTAAAAATGTCACAAGTCGTTAACTTTATGAATAACCTGCAGTTCATGTTGACAGCTGAATGTTGTAGATGTAATTGTAGCGCAAGCTACTGACACAAGAAACCAAATCAATGCGCTGTATTACATTACGTTACAGAAGGCTACCATCAGTCAAGACTTTTGTTTATTGTCATGACATATTTGAAAAAATCCCTGTAGTACAGTTCTTATGATAATTTTTCAGTAATGTATTTTTACTAACAATGAGAGAGTCCCTTGCTTATTTCCTGTAATTCCACAAAAACGCGAAGTGTGTATGAGATGACAAAAAAAAAGTCTTATGCAAGGCACACCTGATAAAAGAAAAACTTAATACATTCAGGCACTTCACAGTTCAAAATGTTCAAATGTGTGTGAAATCTTATGGGACTTAACTGCTAAGCTTACACACTAATTAACCTAAGTTATCCTTAGGACAAACACGCACACCCATGCCCGAGGGAGGACGACTCGAACCTCCGCCGGGAGCAGCCGCACAGTCACTTCACAGTAATTACTTGTTTTATTCAGACAGTATTGGGATGGAGTAAGATATGGTCTTGGCCGTTGTTCTGCATATTGCGCTGCTTACCAGGGGTACTTGATGAAATTCGAGAACGTGACGATACAAACTGACAAAGCACAAATGACTGAAGATTAACAGTACTCTAATACCGATAAAACTGAAATAACTAAGAGCTATCGGAAATTAAATGGCTCGGCAGTGCTCTGAAAAATGGTTTACACCGTCGAAGAAATTTTTTTATTGAGGGGTTGAATCACATTATCAGTTCCGGGTGGAATCTGAATCAGTTACAACAGCCTTTCCGTCATCCGAAACACACAGGTGTCGTTATGTCAAGGCTACAGGTCCAACAAAGGCAATGTACTTGGCACAACGATCATTGTTCGAACCACAATTCGTGGAATCGTCAGATTTACTTGCTCCTCCTTAAGTTTCCACAATTTCTAACGTAATGTCAACATCATTTGAAGGAGTGGCCGAGAAATTAATAAATAACATGTATAAGGATCTTCAGGAGAAGCAGCTAATTTCCATTACAATTACATTCGACGTTCTTTTTATTTTATCTTTGCGGGGTTGAAGATATTAATCGGATACATTACTGTGAAACTCTGGACGCGGCACAAAGTCAGACACTGTTAGCAAGCATAAACGAAGAGAACATTAACAAAATTAATTCACATTTACCTCCATTCTTAACACTTAGCGAGATTACAAAGACAACTGCTAATTATTATCGATATCGAATGTGCTGCAAATTCGAAAGCTTATAATGTGTCAGTGAAACTATGAATGGAACCGAAATTCGCTTCCGAAATTGAGATTTTGTTGGCTGTCAATCAAGACTAAATGTCTGCGTTGTTGCGCGTGCACTGTCTGCTGTAGCTACATCTACATCTACATGCATACTCTGCAAATCACATTTAAGTGCCTGGCAGAGGATTAATCGAATCACCTTCACAGTTATATCTTCCCGTGCGATCTCTGTTTTCCCTTATTTTATTATGATGATCGTTTCACCCAATGTAGAACGGCGGCAACAAAATGTTTTCGCATTCGGAGGAGAAAATTGGTGATTGAAAAAAAAAAAAGCCTTTGTTTTTATGATGTACACCCCAAATCCTGTATCATTTCAGCAACACTCTCTCCCCTATTTCACGATAATACAAAACGTGCTGCCATGGTTTGAACTTTCTCGACGTACTCCGTCAATCCTATCTGGTAAGGATCCCACACCGCGCAGCAGTAATTTAGAAGAGGACGGACAAGCGTGGTGTAGACAGTCTCTTTAGTAGACTTGTTACATTTACTGGTTACTGCAGGAATGTGCATTACTGCAGCCGCCTGGCGAACTACGAATTTGGATCTCTTAAACATCCATGAACCATGGACCTTGCCGTTGGTGGGGAGGCTTGGGTGCCTCAGCGATACAGATAGCCGTATCGTAGGTGCAACCACAACGGAAGGGTATCTGTTAAGAGGCCAGACAAACGTGTGGTTCCTGAAGAGGGGCAGCAGCCTTTTCAGTAGTTGCAGGGGCAACAGTCTGGATGATTGACTGATCTGGCCTTGTAACATTAACCAAAACGGCCTTGCTAAGCTGGTACTGCGAACGGCTGAAAGCAAGGGGAAACTACGGCCGTAATTTTTCCCGAGGGCATGCAGCTTTACTGTATGATTAAATGATGATGGCGTCCTCTTGGGTAAAATATTCCGGAGGTAAAATACTCCCCCATTCGGATCTCCGGGCGGGGACTACTCAAGAGGATGTCGTTATCAGGACAAAGAAAACTGGCGTTCTACGGATCGGAGCGTGGAATGTCAGATCCCTTAATCGGGCAGGAAGGTTAGAAAATTTAAAAAGGGAAATGGATAGGTTAAAGTTAGATATAGTGGGAATTAGTGAAGTTCGGTGGCACGAGGAACAAGACTTTTGGTCAGGTGAATACAGGGTTATAATTACAAAATCAAATAGGGGTAATGCAGAAGTAGGTTTAATAATGAATAAAAAAATAGGAGTGCGGGTAAGCTACTACAAACAGCATAGTGAACGCATTATTGTGGCCAAGATAGACACAAAGCCCATGCCTACTATAGTAGTACAAGTTTATCTGCCAACTAGCGCTGCAGATGACGAAGAAATTGAAGAAATGTATGATGAGACAAAAGAAATTATTCAGGTAGTGAAGGGAGACGAAAATTTAATAGTCATGGGTGACTGGAATTCGTCAGTAGGAAAAGGGAGAGAAGGAAACATAGTAGGTGATTATGGATTGGGGCTAAGAAATGAAAGAGGAAGCCGTCTGGTAGAATTTTGCACAGAGCATAACTTAATCATAGCTAACACTTGGTTCAAGAATCATAAAAGGAGCTTGTATACATGGAAGAATCCTGGAGATACTAAAAGGTATCAGATAGATTATATAATGGTAAGACAGAGATTTAGGAATCAGGTTTTAAGTTGTAAGACATTTCCAGGGGCAGATGTGGACTCTGACCACAATTTATTGGTTATGACCTGTAGATTAAAACTGAAGAAACTGCAAAAAGGTGGGTATTTAAGGAGATGGGACCTGGATAAACTAAAAGAACCAGAGGTTGTACAGAGTTTCAGGGAGAGCATAAGGGACCAATTGACAGGAATGGGGGAAAGAAATACAGTAGAAGAAGAATGGGTAGCTTTGAGGAATGAAGTAGTGAAGGCAGCAGAGGATCAAGTAGTTAAAAAGACAAGGGCTAGTATAAATCCTTGGTTAACAGAAGAAATATTGAATTTAACTGATGAAAGGAGAAAATATAAAAATGCAGTAAATGAAGCAGGCAAAAAGGAATACAGACGTCTCAAAAATGAGATCGACAGGAAGTGCAAAATGGCTAAGCAGGGATGGCTAGAGGACAAATGTAAGGATGTAGAGGCTTATCTGACTAGGGGTAAGATAGATACTGCCTACAGGAAAATTAAAGAGACCTTTGGAGAGAAGAGAACACCTTGTATGAACATCAAGAGCTCAGATGGCAACCCAGTTCTAAGCAAAGAAGGGAAAGCAGAAAGGTGGAAGGAGTATATAGAGGGTCTATACAAGGGCGATGACTTGAGGACAATATTATGGAAATGGAAGAGGATGTAGATGAAGACGAAATGGGAGATGTGATACTGCGTGTAGAGTTTGACAGAGCACTGAAAGACCTGAGTCGAAACAAGGCCCCCGGAGTAGACAACATTCCATTGGAACTACTGACGGCCTTGGGAGAGCCAGTCCTGATAAAAAACTACCATCTGGTAAGCAAGATGTATGAGACAGGCGAAATACCCTCAGACTTCAAGAAGAATATAATAATTCCAATCCCAAAGAAAGCAGGTGTTGACGGATGTGAAAATTACCGAACTATCAGTTTAATAAGTCACAGCTACAAAATACTAACGCGAATTCTTTGCAGACGAATGGAAAAACTAGTAGAAGTCGACCTCGGGGAAGATCAGTTTGGATTCCGTAGAAATGTTGGAACACGTGAGGCAATACTGACGATACGACTTATCTTAGAAGCTAGACTAAGGAAAGGCAAACCTACGTTTCTAGCATTTGTAGACTTAGAGAAAGCTTTTGACAATGTTGACTGGAATACTCTCTTTCCAATTCTAAAGTTGGCAGGGGTTAAATACAGGGAGCGAAAGGCTATTTACAATTTGTACAGAAACCAGATGGCAGTTATAAGAGTCGAGGGACATGAAAGGGAAGCAGTGGTTGGGAAGGGGGTGAGTCAGGGTTGTAGCCTATGCTCGATGTTATTCAATCTGTATATTGAGCAAGCAGTAAAGGAAACAAAAGAAAAATTCGGAGTAGGTATTAAAATCCATGGAGATGAAATAAAAACTTTGAGGTTCGCCGATGACATTGTAATTCTGTCAGAGACAGCAAAGGACTTGGAAGAGCAGTTGAACGGAATGGATAGTGTCTTGAAAGCAGGATATAAGATGAACATCAACAAAAGCAAAACGAGGATAATGGAATGTAGTCGAATTAAGTCGGATGATACTGAGGGAATTAGATTAGGAAATGAGACACTTAAAGTAGTAAAGGCGTTTTGCTGTTTAGGAAGTAAAATAACTGATGATGGTCGAAGTAGAGAGGATATTAAATGTAGACTGGCAATGGCAAGGAAAGCGTTTCTGAAGAAGAGAAATTTGTTAACATAGAATATAGATTTATGTATCAGGAAGTCGTTTCTGAAAGTATTTGTTTGGAGTGTAGCCATGTATGGACGTGAAACATGGACGATAAATAGTTTGGACAAGAAGAGAATAGAAGCTTTCGAAATGTGGTGGTACAGAAGAATGCTGAAGATTAGAGGGGTAGATCACATAACTAATGAGGAAGTATTGAATAGGATTGGCGAGAAGAGAAGTCTGTGGCACAACTTGACTAGAAGAAGGGATCGGTTGGGGGGACATGTTCTGAGGCATCAAGGGATCACCAATTTAGTATCGGAGGGCAGCGTGGAGGGTAAAAATCGTAGAGGGAGACCAAGAGATGACTACACTAAGCAGATTCAGAAGGATGTGGGTTGCAGTGGGAGATGAAGAAGCTTGCACGGGATAGAGTAGCATGGAGAGCTGCATCAAACCAGTCTCAGGACTGATCACAACAACAACAACAACAACAACAACAAAAATTTTGTAGTAAATTCTTAGCAGCTAGAATATTGACAGCATGTTTCTTTCGGTGTCTTCTTCCTGTATTAAAAGATTCAGTGTAGGTTTCGACATGTTGGTTTGGGTCGTTTCCTTGTTAGAAATATGTCTGTGGTACTAACGTTCTGATACCGTCGTCACAGAAAGCAGACGCCTGTGCTTCCCGCCAATTGTGTACGCTAATCTGTAGCTCGTAATCTGTGCCAGAATGCTGTCTTCATAGCCAGCGGTTCCTTTGAAGAAAGAGATCAAGACCAGAGGGATCCATAGGACAATGCTTGATGAGAATATTCCTCTTTATCGTTCCGAATTACTCCCCTAATTCAGTCACAACAATATCATCGGTTAACAATCGCTTCCTTTTCTGGCCGCGTGCATCATGACAATCTATACATCTTGCTTCGAAGTTCCTGCATCGTTACGGTACTTTCCTGGCATGCATGTACAATCCGTGCACGGCATTAAATCAAGCGGAACCCCTCATTATGAACAAATCTAATGACAGCACGCACTTCAAACTTGGTGGGAAACACTACTGATCGAGGCATGTAATTGTATATGTGCTTACTGTGCGCTCAGAACTGAAAAGTGCGACGTGTTGCGATCGACGGATGGACGGGAATACGAGAGGCAGTCCGCTCGCGTCTGCGCAAAGCTTCATCGGATTTTGATTGCGGTTTTCATTTCGCGACCGATCGGAGCTCGGAAAAAATAGCTCTCGTAATTAGCCTGTATTTGGGAGGCTCTACAGTGCTAGAATACTGCGATTAGCTAGTATCAGTGCGTTCCATCGAGACACAGTAGCAATCGTTGGAACCACGTGTTCGACGCAGGGATTCGGTCGGTTCCCGTGGTTTGTGGCTGGGCGAAAGCTCTTCGAGTGGCGGCCAACGGACGGTTGCAACTAGTTTCGACTGATCAGAGGACTGGCTCGTAAGCGTTTAACAACCCTGCTCCAAAGAGGTCAGGGCGTGCATACGCATAGCTCTTTGTGTTCAGTATAGCAGCATTCTCGTCGAAGATAAGAAGTACTAGGCTAGCCTTTTGAAGGAACGATGCATCTCAACCTTGCAAAAATTTAGTACATCTTGCGGAAATTTTATTCCCTTGAACGATTTTTCTGCAAAAATGTTTTGCATACAATATACACACATCAAAAAAAGTTTTGCATCACCTCGGTTCCGAGAGTTCCGGAACCTGTACAGAAAATTAGAATAGATATCAACATAAACATCATTTCCGCCCTTTTTATTGCTCATGGAAACCACGCATTGCAGGTTGTACCACCATACAACGAGACCTTCAGAGATGGTGGTCCAGATTGCTGCACACACCGGTACCTCTAATACCCAGTAGCACGTCCTCTTGCACTGATGCATGCCTGTATTCGTCGTGGCATACTATCCACAATTCCATCACGGCACTGTTGGACCAGATTGTCCCACTCCTCAACAGCGATTCGGCATAGATCCCTCAGAGTGGTTGGTGGGTCACGTCGTCCATAAACAGCCCTTTTCAATCTATCCCACGCATGTTCGATAGGGTTCATGTATGGAAAACATGCTTGCCACTCCAGTCGAGCGATGTCGTTATCCTAAAGGAAGTCATTCACAAGATGTGAACGATGGGGGCGCGAATTGTCGTCCATGAAGACGAATGCCTCACCAAAATGCTGCCGATATGGTTGCACTATCGGTCGGAGTATGGCATTCACGTATCGTACAGTCGTTACGGCGCCTTCCACGACCACTAGCGAAGTACGTCGGCCCCACATAACGCCACCACAAAACAGCAGGGAACCTCCACCTTGTTCCTCTCGCTAGGCAGTGTTTCTAAGTTGTTCGGCCAGACCAGGTTGCCTACAAACACGTTTCCGATGATTGTCTGTTTGAAGGCATATGCGACACTCATCGGTGAAGAGAACGTGATGACAATTCTGAGCGGTCCATTCGGCATGTTGTTGGGCCCACCTGTACCGCGCTACATGGTGTCGTGGCTGCAAAAATGGACCTTGCCATGGACGTTGGGAGTGAAATTGCGCATCATGCAGCCTATTGCGCACTGTTTGAATCGTAACACGACGTCCTGTGACTGCACGAAATGCGTTATTCAACATGGCGGCGTTGCTGTCAAGGTTCCTCCGAGCCATAATCCGTAGGAAGCGGTCATCCACTGCAGCAGTAGCCCTTCGGCAGCCTGAGCGAGGAATGTCATCGACAGTTCCTGTCTGTATCTCCTCCATGTCCGAACAACATCGCTTTCGTTCGCTCTGAGATGCCTGGCACAAAGTAACAATGCGGACGCGATCGAACCGCAGTATTGACCGTCTAGGCATGGTTAAACTACAGACAACAAGAGCCGTGTACCTCCTTCCTGGTGGAATGACTGGAACTGATCGGCTCTCAGACCCCCTCCGTCTAATAGGCGCTGCTCATGCATGGTTATTTAAATCTTTGGGCGGGTTTAGTGACATCTCTGAACTGTCAAAGAGACTGTGTTTGTGATACAATATCCACAGTCGACGTCTATCTTCAGGAGTCTGGGAACCAGGTTGATGCAAAACTTTTTTTGATGCGTGTAAAAAGCCTGGGGTGTGAAAAGCAATAGGATCTCAGTATCCTCGGTTAACTTCACTTTCAAAATGATGAAATTTTCTCTTCCATACAAGCATTCGGTCACCAGCACCAGTAATTGGGGATCATATATTATACTCATTGCTATAAATGACATACACACATTAACTTCGCTCACTTTAGACCCCTCTGTGTCTGTCATGGGCAGAAATAAGCATGTCATGCTATTACACATGTTGTTGTTGTTGTTGTTGTTGTGGTCTTCAGTCCTGAGACTGGTTTGATGCAGCTCTCCATGCTAATCTATCCTGTGCAAGCTTCTTCATCTCCCAGTGCCTACTGCAACCTTCATCCTTCTGAATCTGCTTAGTGTAGTCATCTCTTGGTCTCCCTCTACGATTTTTACCCTCCACGCTGCCCTCCAATACTAAATTGGCGATCCCTTGATGCCTCAGAACATGTCCTACCAACCGATCCCTTCTTCTGGTCAAGTTGTGCCACAAACTTCTCTTCTCCCCAATCCTATTCAATACCTCCTCATTACTTACGTGATCTACCCATCTAATCTTCAGCATTCTTCTGTAGCACCACATTTCGAAAGCTTCTATTCTCTTCTTGTCCAAACTAGTTATCGTCCATGTTTCACTTCCATACATGGCTACACTCCAAACAAATACTTTCAGAAACGACTTTCTGATACGTAAATCTATATTCGATGTTAACAAATTTCTCTTCTTCAGAAACGCTTTCCTTGCCATTGCCAGTCTACATTTTATATCCTCTCTACCATGACATTCATCAGTTATTTTGCTCCTGTATCAGTCGAATTAAGCTGCATACCAGTTTCTGATATAATGGACATATTGCAGCCACTTCCTATCAACTAAACCAACGATAATTTTTCTCCAAATTAGATAGTTTCATGCATTTGAAATGTTTGGTCATTTACTACGTGCTAGTTTATTAATACTATCTAATTGACTACCAGCATCAAAATTTGTGTTACCAATCATATTTGGCATCATATTCATATAATCAAAATATATAAAGAATACAGAACGTTGATGAGGAAAGCAGCGTCAGGAAAAATTCAGAACTTCCTCAGTTAACATTTTGTATCACTGCTTGCCCAAGAAGCGCTGATCGCAAGTCGAAGAGCAGAAGCATTTGACCCAATTTAATTCATTATAATCGATATTTTTGGACGGCCTTTAACAGCCATAGTTCTTTAAATTATGAAAAATTAACGAATTTCTTCACGCTTAGCACGACACGTTTCGAGAATTTCTCATTGTCATTAGCAAATATTTACATTAGTTTTTCGCGTGTTGTGCTGTGTGTCTTGCATTGTAGTTGCCTTTTCGAATTATAAGATACTGTATCTCCTCCATTGTGCAGAAAACCACACACGCGCAAACCATCATTCATACTGTTTGTGAAATTTCACACTGTCTGTGTTGTTCTGCATAATGTAGTAGGCACAGTGAGCTAACTTACAACCTGAAAAAGACGGCATAGTACAGAGCAAGAGGGGCACAACACACAAATAGCGCACAAAATACTTACACAGATATTTGCTCTTGTCTGTAAGAATAAATAGCATGAAAAAATATGTGCCGAGTGCTCTTTTTCATTATTTAAATCGCAATCGTTAAAATAAGATCACGATTGTGACTAAAGGCGGTTCTGCTTTATTTTACGAAAGTAATACAGTCATGGAATAATCACTGTCCATTATAATTATCCGCGCTGTTATGCTATGGTGTGTTGATGAATTCTGTGTTAATTGCCAACGCTTCGTCCCCGTCTGCGAGAGACATCATCAAGGGGGTCCGCAGGTCGATAGAAGGTCCAACACACCCACTGGCTCGCTGCTGACTGCCGCTAAATTCCGTGTCCGCGCGCTCCCGCGCCGCGGCGTGACGTCACGTGTTTTGTATACGTCAGTATAATTGGCCGGTGTCCGTTGCCGTCGATCGCCGTTGCCATCACCCAGTACTGGACTGGTGGTACACATCTTCTTTAACAGCGGCATCCATATACCGTTTAATTTCACCCCCTCCTCCCTACGATTGAAATTTTTAGGGTGTTTAGCAATTTCGATTGCTTCCCTGTAGAGCCTTTCGTAATATCCGATTGTGGCGGCAGTCAGCAGCGAACCAGTGGGTGTGTTGGACCTTCCAGCGACCTACTGATCCCCCTGAAGATGTCTCCCGCAGACGGGGACGAAAAGTGGGGAATTAACACAATTCATCAAGAGACCACGGCGTAACAGCCCGGATAATTATAATAGACATGACATTCCCGGCCGTGAAAGCCTACATTTTAGGAATAAACACTGAAAGAAACCGATGAAATTAAGTGATAAACATTTGACCAACGCGAAGACAGCAGACTAACGCTACTGGTGATCAAATAACAAAACACAGGAAATAGGCCTTCGAGTAAACCCAAATGGCTCTGACGATCGCAACAATGGCGTAATTGCGCATTCCTAGTAGAGACTGTCTTCAAACTGTTTCACTTGGTGTGATACCTTTACGGTAACAAACCTAATGTGAAAGGCGTCAGACTTGCTGTTGTATACGCTATCTGCGCTATTAATGTGGAGCGCGACGTGTTGGTGCCGGCAGCAGTCAGCACGCAGCCAGGCTAGGCGAGTCAACTTCCGGGTCGTGCGACCGGCTGCCATATCGCCTGCCTTCCTTCAGAGCAATTAGTCTCGCAACGCCGCAAGCGTCATTCCGGTCTCACCATCTCGTGGCACCTGCGGGAAAGCGGCCCTTTGTTTTAATCGCCTCCATTTTCGCATGGGAACGCGAGAGCTGGAGATGGCGCGCACATCAGGTGCCGCAGCCGCGGCCGCATTTACCAGCTCCGCTCTGTGCTGCGCCAAGCAGTGTTCGGCGCGCCGACGACCCGTGAGGTCAAGGTGGTGGCTGTCGAAGTACTTACACAAGTCCAACTCGACCGTCGCTGACAGGCAACAGGATCTTTTAAAAGTCCCCGGTGTGGCCTTCACCTCTGACGAAACGTGCTTCGTGTTCCTCAAGGCCATCTGGAATCGCTTGACGGTTGGAGGTCACGTCCTTTCTCGTACGTGCAAGATGCCATCGAATTGACTACCGCATATTTTAAAACGAGGGGAACAACTGGCATCCTAACTTTGTCCACAAGTGGCAACAAGGCAGTCATTCTTCAATAATTCGACGGATACAGCAACAGATTACTCTTCGGTCTATGGAAGAGATGACATTTGAAACTTGTACTAGAATTCCCAGGTGTCTGCGTGGGTCACGTCGAGAGTTCTCCACTGTATCCCGAAACATTGTGGCGAACTTATGTCATGAGCCGCACAGATACCCGGGAACTCCGCAAATTAGAAATACACCAGGAAGGCGTCAGATCGCATAGGTGGTATCATTTACTACCGTTCTACTAACGGCCAGCAAACGCCGCAGAAATATTTATTTTGGGGTTTTTGTCCGCACTGTTGGCTACTTACCTAAGTGCCGCTATTATTTTACAACAGCCGACGTTTCGCTTCGCTGTAAGGCGAATATTGGGATTTTGCAGTGTCAACTCTATGTTGATATAGGACCAGCAACCCATTTATTTCAATAAGTGTTTATTATTAAGTCTATCACGGTTACAATACATGTATTTTGGCGATAAGTTTCGAAAAGATTGGTTCATTCCAAAACCTGACCTGCTGAGGCTGCACTGTAAGTGCCTGATCTTAATCATAACCATCTGAAATTGGCAGCCGCGCGGGATTAGCTGAGCGGTCTGAGGCGCTGCAGTCATGTACTGTGCGGCTGGTCCCGGCGGATGTTCGAGTCCTCCCTCGGGCAAGGGTGTGTGTGTGTGTTTGTCCTTAGGATAATTTAACTTAAGTAGTCTTTAAGCTTAGGGACTGATGACCTTAGCAGTTAAGTCCCATAAGATTTCACACACATTTGAACATTTTTGAAATTGGCAACACTTGCATCACAAAGTAACGGCGGATGAATGTGGCAGTGTACATAAAGTGAACATACAGGTCAGAATCAAGTCTTTGACGAGATACCAGTTCGATTCTACGCAGAGTATGCGAAAGGACCTGCCCCTCTCTTAACAGCACTGTACCGTAGGTCTCTGGAGGAGCGAAGCGTTCCTAAAGATTAGAAAAAAAGCACAGATCATTCCCATTTCCAAGAAGGGTGGTCGAACAGACACACAAAACTTTAGGTCTATATCTCTCACGTCAGTCTGGTGCAGAATTTTGTTTTATGCTCGGCTGTTTGACGTTTCTGGAGCCCGAAAATCATCTCTGCAGGCATCAACATGCCTTCCGGAAACAACGATCGTGCGACATCCAGCGCGCTCTGATGTTTGATGAGACCCAGAAAGCAGTTGATCCGAAGCCCAGACTGTTTGCTTGTTCCACGAGTTCCGGGAGGCGTTTGATGCAGTTCCGCACTGCCGTCTAATGAACAAAATACGAGCATACCGAAGAGAACAGCTGTGTGAATGGACTGAAGAGTTTCTAGCAAACATAACACAGCACGTCATTCTCAACGGGGAGAAACCTCCAGACCTAAAAGTAACTGACCAGCGAACCTCACGGGAGAGTTATTGGACCGCTACTTTTCGGAATATGTACAAATGACCTAGTGGACAGTGTCAGAAGTTTCAGTGTGTGTGTGTGTGTGTGTGTGTGTGTGTGTGTGTGTGTGTAGGGGGGGGGGGGTCAGTTTCAAAATTAACTGCGAGTAGCGTAGGTGCCAGACTAAGATTCATTGGAAGAATTCTCAGGCACAAAGGAAGTAGCTTACAAAACACTTTTTCCAGGGACACTGATAAGAAACCACATCAGTAAGCATATTATTCTCTTCTAGGTTTTGTTTTGCATGCCATTGTGCGAAATACAACAATCCCATAATTCCAAGAGAAGACAAATTTTTCAGCGGGAATTTAATCACAATCACTAGGCGTTTTACTCCTGTCTTATTTGTCTTTTGCACGTTAATGAAACAAGTATGAAAATTAAAAACTAACGTAGCAGATATACTAAAAGACGGCATTATTACACTCTCGTGGAGACAACACTGTGATCTGCATATCCTAATAGACTATTTCACTCAGACAGTGCAGCAAAGGTAACACCATAAATATCCCTCCCTAGTTGTTAATGTGTCTCTGGAGGTCTTAGAACCACCTTCTGATTTCCTGTGCGAGGAAAGCTTTTTTTGTGAACTTAGCTTTACTGTTAGTTTGTTCCGTAATTGCCCAGCTAACAAGCCTGTAAAACAAGAAGTTCTTCCAACATTCTCATTCGGGATTATATTTCTCATTTAACGATGCAAGACAGTTCGCAAAAAACGCTAACATTGCACAGCAAGTAAAAGATTTGGAAAAGAGAAGCGACAAGCAGGAAATAATGACAGGGAAAGACATTTCCCGTGAAAGTGTGGCGAAATCGGTAAAGATTCGTTCTGAAATGTAAATAAGGAAGACAGCTAAGTCAGACTTCGGCGCCTCCGCCGACGTCGAGGCCATTAAGAGACAGCGCATTAACTCCGTGGCACATGGCTGGAAGAGCGAATCGACTGCGGGTCTGTTTAAGAAATCGCGCTGGGATTTTGTTTACAGTAATTCAGGAAAATCAAGGCAAACGTTAATGAAATGAGTCTATGGTGATCTGGTACTCGCACATCCCGAATATTGTCGGAACCACTGGGATAACTCGGTTGCAATTGTCGGAGAAATAAGATTCACAATAGCCATTCTGAATTAGGGCTTTGTGGCTCCCATGAATCACTTCAGACATGAGACGTTATTCCTACAGTAGGTCACCACGATTTTTACGATATTGCAGCGCAAGTGTTATTCTCAATTACAAAGCAAAGTTGCATCGTAATTTGGAATAACGCAGGCATTGCACTAACGTATTTACCCACCGACACCGGGCAAGCGACGTTCAAGTAAAATGTCCATCCTGTACGGGAATACACATAATGCATGTACAGCGGCGCGGAGTGGCCGCGCGGTTTGAGGCGCCGTGTCACGGATTGCGCGGCTCCTCCCGCCGGAAGTTAGAGTCCTCCCTCGGGCATGGGTGTGTGTGTTGTTCCCAGCATAAGTTAGTTTAAGTTACAGTAGTCCGTAAGTCTAGGACCGATGACCTCAACAGTTTGGTCCCTTAGGAATTTTCTCTCTCTCTCTCTCTCTCTCTCTCTCTCTCTCTCTCTCTCTCACACACACACACACACACACACAGGGATGTACGGGTATAGATTGTTGACTACATATAGAAGTTTGGGTGTCACCATGAGTCGCGCACGGGTAGCCAAATGGTTAGGTGACTGCTCCCGATAAACGGGAAATCCGAGTTAGAGTCCCTATCTGGCACAAATTTTTAGTGTTGTCATTCTACAGCTGAGGATTGTCCATATTCTTTCAACGTTCTCTCCAGCTGGCTGCTCTGCCTCTAATGATCCAGACGTTGATTTCTCCCCGATTCATGGCCTCTAGAATCCCTCCAGACTACATCTACATCTACATTTATACTCCGCAAGCCACCCAACGGTGTGTGGCGGAGGGCACTTTACGTGCCACTGTCATTACCTCCCTTTCCTGTTCCAGTCGCGTATGGTTCGTGGGAAGAACGACTGCCGAAAAGCCTCCGTGCGCGCTCGAATCTCTCTAATTTTACATTCGTGACCTCCTCGGGAGGTATAAGTAGGGGGACGCAATATATTCGATACCTCATCCAGAAACGCACCCTGTCGAAAGCTGGACAGCAAGCTACACCGCGATGCAGAGCGCCTCTCTTGCAGAGTCTGCCACTTGAGTTTGTTAAACATCTACCTAACGGTATCACGCTTACCAAATAACCCTGTGACGAAACGCGCCGCTCTTCTTTGGATCTTCTCTATCTCCTCCGTCAACCTGATCTGCTACGGATCCCACACTGATGAGCAATACTCAAGTATAGGACGAACGAGTGTTTTGTAAGCCACCCGTTTGTTGGTGGACTACATTTTCTAAGGACTCTCCCAATGAATCTCAACCTGGTATCCGCCTTACCAACAATTAATTTTATATGATCATTCCACTTCAAATCGTTGCGCACGAACACTCTAAATGTGTATCCTTACGTGCGCGTACCCGCATCCTTACGTATAGCAATCCTGCGCGCTAACCACTTGTCTACGCTACTAATTCCGATAAACCACTGCTCCGTTCAGTCCTAACATACGTTTCTGTTCCAGTTGTAGATTTTTTCCACTTCATAGCTTCGTGTTAACTCCACCCCAATCAGAATAACTTTTACGCCATTCTTGGGCCAGAATCTACATCCATACCCAACAAGTGGTCTAACCGTCAGTGGTGGAAGATACCTGTGGTGTTACTATCATTTTCGCCCGTCCCCGTTCAATTAATGCATGAGATGTGGGAAGAACTTTCGTATGAGCTCTAATATCTCTTATTTTCTAGTCATTATCACATCGCTACACCCATGTGGGAGGAAGCAATATGTGGCCTGCCTCTTCGTCGAACCTACGCTTGTAGCGCACAGACTTTTTGTGGACGTGGAAAGCACGTCGAGGAGTCACCCAGACTGCCCTTGCTAGTACCGGGAAGCAAGGGGAGAGAATGAAATGAAATTAATCCAGGAAATCCGATTACAGATTACAGATTCATGATGCTGCCGAGGTGACGAGCTGACTAATACCAAGCATGCACATATCAAGTGTGTAACTAAAAAGCTCACTTATTAAATGAATCAATTTCAGTGTTACAACCAATGTTTTCCGGCCAACAAACATCACCGATGTCATGCCTGCGTGGTGAACTATCAGGTTGAGAAGGCTAAATATTTTTCCTGTTCACCATTCGATTAATATTAACCATAGGCTGCGATTGCAGAAACTAAATATCAGGAAGACATGTTAAAATTGTATTAGCAGACTTCAGTGTACAGTCTGGCAAGAAGACGAAGTACAAGCAAATCACAGCACACAAACCCACCAACAAGAATGGGGAACATCTCATACTTTGCTGTCAAAATTTTAGCTTAAAAATTCTGTCAAGCCAAAACGAAAACTTACATCATGGAATACCCCCAAAAACGTAAGGAGAAAATTTCAAATTGACCACGCAGCCATCACAAACAAAAGTAAAAGCGATGTTATAAATGTGAGAACACGCAAAGGATTCTTCGAGTGTGACAATCACTTGCTACAAGTAAAAACTAGGCTAATCGTAAGAAACAGAAAGACAACACAGCAAAAATATCATGAGACCCGACCCAGAATACATGAAGATAAACAAAGACAAAATTATTGAAGAAATTAATCAAGGTTCAAGAAAAAATTGGACAGGCCTCTCGAAGACAATTCAGAATGCAATGTCTTGGGGTTAACCTCCTTGGAAACGAAAACATAGGTGGTGGAAAGGAACTTTCAGCTCTGGAAGGAGTTTAGTAGCAACAGACCAAAATATACGTGGTAATATTTCCACAAACACCAGAGACAAAAATGGTTCAAATGGCTCTAAACGCTATGGGAGTTAACATCTGAGGACATCAGTCCCCCATACTTAGAACTACTTAAACCTAACTAACCTAAGGACGCCACACACATCCATGCCCGAGGCAGGATTCGAACCTGGGATCATAGCAGCAGCGCCGTTCCGCACTGGAGCGCCTAGAACCGCCCATTCACAGCGGCCGGCCACACCAGAGACATTCCTCGAGAGATATTAGAAGAGTAGAGTCAATGAAATGAAAAGTAGAGTTAATGAAATCGAGGAAGACTTCAAGAGAAATAACACGAGACATTTCTAAAGAATTTTCAGGAAGACTATGAAAGGTTATCAGCCTCCAAATACACTCCTGAAAATGGAAAAAAAGAACACATTGACACCGGTGTGTCAGACCCACCATACTTGCTCTGGACACTGCGAGAGGGCTGTACAAGCAATGATCACACGCACGGCAAAGCGGACACACCAGGAACCGCGGTGTTGGCCGTCGAATGGCGCTAGCTGCGCAGCATTTGTGCACCGCCGCCGTCAGTGTCAGCCAGTTTGCTGTGGCATACGGATCTCCATCGCAGTCTTTAACACTGGTAGCATGCCGCGACAGCGTGGACGTGAACCGTATGTGCAGTTGACGGACTTTGAGCGAGGGCGTATAGTGGGCATGCGGCAGGCCGGGTGACGTACCGCCGAATTGCTCAACACGTGGGGCGTGAGGTCTCCACAGTACATCGATGTTGTCGCCAGTGGTCGGCGGAAGGTGCACGTGCCCGTCGACCTGGGACCGGACCGCAGCGACGCACGGATGCACGCCAAGACCGTAGGATCCTACGCAGTGCCGTAGGGGACCGCACCGCCACTTCCCAGCAAATTAGGGACACTGTTGCTCCTGGGGTATTGGCGAGGACCATTCGCAACCGTCCCCATGAAGCTGGGCTACGGTCCCGCACAACGTTAGGCCGTCTTCCGCTCACGCCCCAACATCGTGCAGCCCGCCTCCAGCGGTGTCGCGACAGGCGTGAATGGAGGGACGAATGGATACGTGTCGTCTTCAGCGATGAGAGTCGCTTCTGCCTTGGTGCCAATGATGGTCGTATGCGTGTTTGGCGCCGTGCAGGTGAGCGCCACAATCAGGACTGCATACGACCGAGGCACACAGGGCCAACACCCGGCATCATGGTGTGGGGAGCGATCTCCTACACTGGCCGTACACCTCTGGTGATCGTCGAGGGGACACTGAATAGTGCACGGTGCATCCAAACCGTCATCGAACCCATCGTTCTACCATTCCTAGACAGGCAAGGGAATTTGCTGTTCCAACAGGACAATGCACGTCCGCATGTATCCCGTGCCACCCAACGTGCTCTAGAAGGTGTAAGTCAACTACCCTGGCCAGCAAGATCTCCGGATCTGTCCCCCATTGAGCATGTTTGGGACTGTATGAAGCGTCGTCTCACGCGGTCTGCACGTCCAGCACGAACGCTGGTCCAGCTGAGGCGCCAGGTGGAAATGGCATGGCAAGCCGTTCCACAGTACTACATCCAGCATCTCTACGATCGTCTCCATGGGAGAATAGCAGCCTGCATTGCTGCGAAAGGTGGATATACACTGTACTAGTGCCGACATTGTGCATGCTCTGTTGCCTGTGTCTATGTGCCTGTAGTTCTGTCAATGTTATCATGTGATGTATCTGACCCCAGGAATGTGTCAATAAAGTTTCTCCTTCCTGGGACAATGAATTCACGGTGTTCTTATTTCAATTTCCAGGAGTGTATTTGCTTCAAAGGAACAGACGGATCTCTGGAAACAAATACTATGGAAAACTGCAAAATTCTTAAAAATTATTTTGATAAAGTCCTCAATTGCGAGAAGCGTTAAGAAAAACAGTACCAAATCCATATTCAAGGCCACCTTTAGTAACAGAGGTACAAGAGATTATAAAACATAACAGAGCCCCAGGATGAGACGGAATTATTTGCGAGATCTGGAAACTCAAAGACCATGCATGAAATTCTTGCAGAAATATGGAATTCAGAGAAAATTCAACAGGAGTGGAGATGTGATTTGATTCACACACTCCACAGAAAGGGCGACAAGACAAACCGTAAAAAGTACAGAAGTATCTCATTATTACCGGTCACCTACAAAATTGTCTCAAAGGCACTACTCAACAGACCAGAACCGCAAGCTGGTACAAAGACTGGTGAATATCAAACAGGCTTCAAAAAAGGGAGATCCTATGTTGAACAAATTTGGAACCTGCGAACGCTGCTGAAGGTCGATCAGACGAACAACACCGTAGTCACATTCGTGGACTGTAAGAAGGCCTACAACTCCATAGACAGAGAGATTCCTTTGACACGTTAGAAGAATATGGAGTAAACAGGGAAGCTGTTGTATGATACAACGGACACTTACAGACACTATGTCCAAAATGAAACTTATAGGAGAAATTTCAGACCCATTCGAGACACATACAGGTGTGAGACAAGGAGATCGTCTCTCAAGGCTTTTATTCAACATTGTATTGGACAAAATTATCAACCAATGGGAAGAAAAAGAAAAAGGAATTCTGTAAGGAGGAACATGTGCAGACAAGACGATCATAAAATGACTGGCATTTGCAGATGACGCTGCAATACTTAGCAACTCTAGACAAGAAGCATTGGAACACTTACATGAAGTGCTTGCGAAAACAGGCCTAAATATATCGTATGGGAAGACGCATAACATGGAAAGAAAGAACGACAACCAAGCCATATACACAAAATACGGAAAGGTTAACAAAGCGATAAATTTCAAATATCTTGGGGAAGATACTCAAATAGGAGGATCAAACAAGGTATCCAATATGCAAGAACAGAAACACTTCAGAAAGCATACAAACTGACGTGGACGCACTACAATAAAAGAAATATTTCAAGATAGGCTAAATTCAGGCACTAAAGTGCAGTTGTACTACCAGAAACGCACTACGCATCAGAAAAGACTACAATCGAAGCATCAGGCATCACAGACAGGAAAAATAAAACGCAAAAAAAAAAAAAAAATTGAAGCAGCACACAGAGATGCTATAGGAATGAAGAAACCAAACGAAGTATTGTATCAACACAGACAGACTCTCAGACACACTCAGAGAACGCCGACTGACATTCTGTAGACACATACATAGAATGAACAATAACAGACTCAGAAAGATGATTTTTGTTGTAGTAAAGAGTTCAGTAAAAAAAAAAAAAACGCCCTACACAATTGATTTCAAGAGATAGAAGAAGACCTCAAAGAAGCAGGGATCAGTATTCAAATGACAAATGAAAGAGTCAAGTTCAGAAACAAAATTATGAACCCGAAATGTGAAGTAAAAGAAGGTGAGAAAACAGGCAAATTGTGGACGGAGCAAGGAAACAGGAACGCAGCCAAATAATGAAGAGGTTTTGAGATCACAAAAGAAGAAGTAAACAAGAAAAAAATCATGGAACATTCCTCAAGTTAATCGTTATCTTAGAGCCAAAAATGTGTAATAATAGTAATAATAATAAAATAATAATAATAAATAGAAACAAAGTCAGATTTCTAAAACGGGACGCGAAAGTAAGAGGCTCGACCCTAACCACTGTGCTATCCCTTGGTCTGAGCTTATCGCGCGCTAAAATGTGCCTAAGTTACTTCAAAAACTTCGACGGTCGTTCTTCCAGAAACGGTCGAGTATCTACATCAAGCCGACACACGTGTTCGCTTCTTTTGACCCGTCTTCCAATGAACGAAGTTTGTAGGAAATCGGGTTATGGCACCCGGCGTGTTCTCCTCGTCTGTTGTATGTAGCTGCTTGAAGATGTAAGATGTGTTTCGTCACGAGTAGTTGCAACGTGGGCGTTATCTCCATCTTAGAACAGGGCTGTCTCCCCATCACCTTGGTAGCAGCAATGTGTTTGCCGCAGAAAACAGTCGGGTAATATGATAGGTGGTCAGGAGCTTGCAGCAATCACTGCAGCTGCTGTCATGCCGTTACACCGAATGCCGCTGCTCGCATTCTGCGCCTCGAGTCCGTCAGCGGTAATGCAGTAAGCTTCAACTTGCCGCCCCTGTTTCTGCATACGCATCTGGATTCCTGTGGCTTCCATTTCTCATCTTCGAGGTTCAACTCTCGCCGTTGTTTCTCTCTCTCTGTCTAGGTATTTTACTGAAATCCTTGATGTTTTTGTCAAGTATAATACCCGGTCTACAAAAGGAAGGGAGCTGGCGAAATCGTTGGTGACTGTGGGTATACAAGTGTAACTGTGTTTCTTTTGGTTTACAATATACTTTCAGGTTAAACTCCACTACAGGCCTTTCACCTACTTTAGCTTTCTCCTGTTCCCTTTTTATTTAAGAGCATCAACATCAAAGACTAGACAAAAATCGCAAGAGCCTACAAGTAGGTGACAAAGACTGATGCCTGCGTGGTCAAGGGTCAGAAGAGCAGCAGTAGGTAGTCGCTGTCTCCTTCGCTGTCTGATAGGGAAAAGGTATTAGGCCATCCTTCACTCTGCCGTGACGACAGACACAGTCATTATAACTCTCCGTTATGACTAAGTCATAAAAACTCCAGTCGCTCCACGCTCCACGCTCTCGTCATGGTTTCCACTCTCAGAGCACTCCTCACCACTATTGCAGATGATAGGTAGTTTGAATTCACAGACATATTGATGACAAAATTAGGGGAGTGAGCCACCAACAATTATCAAACGCCTAATGATAAACGGACAGAACAACATACAGTACACATTAACATAGTGGTACAGTCAATCAAGAGCACGTGCTTACATAAACTAAATTTGGAAGTATTGGACAAATCGCTAAGACGAGAGCTCGGCATCAAATCTCTAATCTACAAAGATCTGCTTGGAAGCGAAGAGAGTGAAAAGATGAGGTAAGAGAAAAAAAAGGAATAAAAAATGTGTATTTATAAACGTTGTGGACAAATACGTAAATTTAAACTACTGGGTAGAGCGCATTACAGCCGTTAATTTTTCGAGTGAGAAAATCGTGCACCACCCCTCCGTATTACTTAAAATGTTGCACATGGAAGGTCCAAAATAATTATAATTTCAGAATCTCTCTTTAAGGGAGTGAATCAGAGAGCTGGAAAGATCTCAGGCTTCGCTGTCCGCTTGGCGGCTCGCTATACTCCCGGCTTTCGTAACTCGTCAGGCGGTCTTCCGAGTTTATTCCAGCCTGCTTCCCTTAGGTTCTTTGTGAAATTAGCACAATTTTCGCAACGATTGTTATTTCGCCTCCAGAATTTAGAAGATATCCAGATACCTCTTTCGCGCAGCTCTGTTTGATGCAATCTTTTAGCGTCTGGTCAAAACGTCGCACAAAGAAAAATTATTCAATTTAATAACCGTTGTAACATGACTTATTGAACTCCATAAGCCACCATCATTCATGCACAATTTTCGCTTTGGCCATCTGAGTATCGCTTTAATTCCGGTCAACTTCGTTTCTTCTGGTCCTTATTCTTGTGCGATACTCTTGCATTCTCATACTTCGCAACCTTCTTTGCTCTTCTGTCCATGATGATTTTGCTCTGTGTCAAATTCTGTCCTGGAAAAGGGTGACAAGCTGAACGTTTTATTTGAAAGTCACCCTACTGCAAATCTGTATGCCGCGTATTACTGTTTCTTCCAGATCTCTCTGTATCTCTTGGATCCAGCGTACTTTGGTTCTCTTGTTCACAAGAAACTGTATTAGCTGACGTGCCAACTTCTCCTAGTCTAGTCTAAGGATGTGTTCGAAGAGCAGACTCCTCCTTCTGATTCTGTCCAAGATTTTCTGTATGTGGGTGCGGAGTTCTGAGTTCGCTCGTCGTCTACACAGTATATAGTTCAAATGGCTCTGAGCACTATGCCACTTAACTTCTGAGGTCATCAGTCGCCTAAGGACATCACACACATCCATGCCCGAGGCAGGATTCGAACCTGCGACCGCAGCTGTCGCTCGGTTCCAGACTGTAGCGCCTAGAACCGCACAGCCACCCCGGCCGGCTACACAGTATATCACTGAATATGCAAAGCTTTAAAAGGAGGATTGCAATGGACAGCCATGTCTATGGAATTAAAAGTGACGTACTGCCAAGAAACCATTTCGGTACACAAATGCGACCAACGTTTGTATTATCTGTTTGAAGCGTTCTTAGTCCCTGGAAAACTAATAAGAAAGAAATTGAAACCAACAGGTGAGTGGATATAGAGAAGACTAACGTAAACGTCCTGCATGGTTTGAAATTCTAACGGGTGAGTGCTACAAGAAGTCAATGATAAAGACGTTATTTAACACTACTGAAAAGGTGTCTAACAAACTAACTGCCAAATTAAAAATGTACTCCTGAGTGGCACTCGCACCAGGAACCTTTCCTTTCTTCCAGGAGTGCTAGTCCCGTAAATTTCGTAGGAGGACTTCTGTAAAGCTTGTGAGGTAGGAGATGAGGTACTGGTGGAAGTAAAGCTTTGAGGACGGGTCGTGAGTTATGCTCTTGTAGCTCAGCTGGTAAAGTACCTTTCCACGAAAGGCAAAGGACTCGGTTTCGAGTCCCGTTCTGGCACAGAGTTTTAATCTGCCAGGCAGTTTGATATCAGCGCACATTCTGCTGCAGAGTGAAAATTTATTATAGCTCGACATTTTTATATAATATTACTGGATCAAATTAGAGCTTTCAGAGGATTGCCTCTGTTGTCTTCCTCAGAAACAAGTGACTCACGAAGAAGATACACAGAAGTGTTGAAAACTCTAGTTTTTACTCCAATTTGATGCAGTACGATGACGAAGCATTATCTATAGAAGCATCTCGTCACCAACAATTTCGTAAGTATAGTTACTCAATTCGCCCCAACAAGTTATTAGAGGTATCCTTTAGGCAAATATCCCAGGCAAAGAAATCAGCAGTTAAACTTGGACAACTATGATCGTTAGGGTGGATTGTAGCTACTACAACCAAGCGATAAATATGAATGAAGTCATATGAGAATGAATACATTGATAAGCTACAAACCCTGCCAGTGACGCAGCGGTTAAGGCTTTTGGCTCGCGTTCGGTAGCAGCGGGCTTTGGATCTCGTGGTATCATTCAGATTTAGATTTTTCATTGTTTCTATCAGTCGCTTAGGGCAAGTGTCTGGATGATACCTCCGAAACCCATAAGGCCGATTTCCATTCTTTCTCCTCTAAACCGAATTTGTGTCCCTTTCTTGACGACTATCTTGTCTGTGAGATAAAATGTCCAAATCTTTGGTTCCATTTTTTGATAAGGCATAACCTTTAGAATAATAATAATAATGACGACGACGACGACAACGACGCATAGTCGACTCTTTGACGTAAAGCAAGAAAATTAGTACTGGCCTGCTCAAATACCATAACTGAATCGCGCGGAAGTAACTTTCCTCAGATGAAGAAATCAATGAATAAAACCCATTTCCAGAACGACGATGGGGTGATTTTCGAGGTGGAAGGTTTGCTGAACTATCAGAATACAGAGTTCTAATACCTAGGCCTCCACCAAGCCACCCGTCGTTGGGAGAAATGTGGCGCTTTGAAGGATGGGAGCACCATCACAAATTGCACGGTCGTAATTTGATATTTCACACTGGGCAACCAGTAGAGAAAACCAAAGAGGAACTTGGAAAGGGAATTACAGTTGAAGAAGACATAAAAATGTTGTGGCTTCCAGATGACATTGTAATTCTGTCAGACACAGAAAAGGACTTGGAAGAGCAACTGAAGTAGCGGATAACGGATACAATGGAATGTAGTCGAATGAAAACGGGCGATCACCGGGGAAGTAGACGAGGAAGAGAGACACAAAAACTAGAGGAGTTTTGTTATTTACGCTGAGCTGAGGACGGCCGTAGTAGAGAGGGTATAAAATGCAGACAGCGTATAACAAGTAAAGTATTTCTCAAGTAGAGGAATTTTTTAACATCTAATAAAAATTCAAGTGTTAGCAAGTTTTTTTCTGAAGGAATTTGTATGCAGCGCAGGGTTGAAAGGAAGTGAAACGTGGACGATAGCAGTTCAAGTGAGAAGAGAATAGAAGCTTTTGAAATGTGGGGCTGCAGAAGAATGCTGAAAACTAGGTGGATAGATAGAGTAACTAATGAGGAGGTACTGCAGGGAAGTTAAATTTGTCACACAAGTTGACTAAAAGGGAGAATCACTTGATAGGACACATCCTGAGGCTGCAGGGAATCGTCAATCGACCGAACGCCATGTCCTTCACTGCCAATGGCGCCATTGTATGCGGTTTGCAAGGGCATGAAGTCAGCACGCCACTCGCCCACGCGTTGCCAACTTATCGGTCAAGTACCTTCTCAGTTGGCATCACGAGGCTGACAGCACTCCGTTCCAGTCCCCCCACCAAGGAAAACTCCTTGGCAGTACCGGGAATCGAACCAGTATCTGAGAGGTGGCATGCCTTTTGATGCACACAGTGACTTGCCCCCTCTCATATTTATATCTTAGTCTGAGTAATTCGATTTGGGGAAGTATGGTCGAGTATTGTCATTACAAGGCTAGTATTGAGAACTCAGAAGATATGAATATTTTCCTCTCTAATTGCATGTGGTGAAAAGTTGCTATTGCTTCACACGCAGACTTCCCATGCAGCGTCTCTCGTCACCTGGGTGGTCCGGTGACAGGGTGAGGGAGGCGAGTGGATGCTTTCCAGACGCCGACATTGTCATAAGAGCGGGTGCGACGCGCCCACAGGGGGCTGACGAAGCGGCTGGGGCTAGAGATTCCGTACTTTGCAGAAACTTAGTGAAAACACTTTCTGACGGGCTACCAGCGATGCGTGGGAATGACTTGTGTTCCCAGGCAGTCTTCGCGGCAAATTCCCGCGTTTACTGCAAAATCATAACTGTGATTGGCTTGTTCAGGGGATAGCTCTGTGATGTAGCAAAATCGGCGCAGAAATTGGCGCCAAGTATCTCCATTGGTGGAATAGTAGTGCTTCGGCAATAGAGTGGAATTTTCCGCCGGTTTTCGAGTTGCTGTTGTGGGGGCGGGAATGTTCTGTGTTTGGCTTGTACAGGTGCTCTTGGGGGAGTCGGCTCTTGCCTTTCGGTCGGAGTAGGTTACAAGACTGAGGTCTCGCTGTTCTGGACAGCCTGCCTTCCGTTGGCTGTCTAATATACATTTATTTAATTGTAACTGTTTGACGAAGTTGCTGAAGTTTCGACTTCAACGTAACTTTCCGACCACATTTGGCAATTGGGCGTTCTGCGTACAAGCGACCTATGTTGTCTGTCTTCAGCAGTTTCGGCTAAAGTTGACTGTATCGGAGTTATTGTGTGACTTCGTTTGTTAAAATCAATCACTGTACCGTCAGTGATTGTGTAGAGAGCCTTCTTCGTCTCCCTCAGAGGCGCATTTGTGTTGTTGGGAAGTCTTTAGTCTGGAACAACCAGACCAGGATAATTTGTTTCGGGCTATACTCGCGACATTATCATCACCTTAATGGGACGTCGAAGCAACCAGCCATCGCCTCCGGTAAGCCAAATCGTGTCCTTGCAGTTAAGAAGACGGCTTGGTGATGTATGTCCACAGCACTGGCAGATAAGGGAATTTTGCTATGTGACAATCAGAGCTCAGAAGAGCGTGCCTGTTCCCGTCTTTTATAACGTGGTTCTGTCTTGGGTGTTCATTGTCTCAGTTCTCACTACTGTAGCAGCAATTAATGTTGGGTTGGCTAGGTGTTTCTCTTAAGATTTGAGTTGCAAGGAATTGCGTCCACATACCACGTGGTCATAAATGTCACGATCTAGTTTATGGACAACTTCACCTTCACAGCATTTATTTGAGTCTCCAGTTTTACGTATTGTAAATGTTTCATGTGTTTTGTTTATTATTTTGAGTTTAGTCATAATAAATCAAATTGTTATTTTGGACAGAACTTTCATTCTGTTAATCAGTAGAGCAACTCTTTCATTTCTCATTACGTTAATGAAACTTTCCTTTATCAAATTAATTTCTATCAAATTAAATTACTGCAGGTGCGAAATTATTTCTACTACACTTGCAGGGTCGATTACAGCCAGTTCGCGTTTCTTCTTAATCCATGTGCAACAGCAAAAGTAGGACTTAGAAAAGGGGGGTGCTTAGTGCATCATTTTCATTTGAAGATTCTAGAAGAATTTAGTGCTAAATACACTGCTAGCCCCGGCACCTCGCAGATCTTCCGTATAGCAATCAGCCGTGCTGCCCACTCACTCAACCCAGGGGGGCGGAAAAAAGTGTACTGGATAAAAACTCTAAAGGGACACAAAGGCTTGACTATAATAAGCAGGTATAAATGCTTGTAATTTGTTTTTATTATTCAGAGATGAAGAAGCCTATGCAGAGCAGACTAATGTAGAGAGGTGCAGCAAACTAGTTTTCAGACTAAAGATGACGACGGTGACGCCAACAACAACAAAAACAACAACTACTACTACTACTACGAACAACCGTTCTATTTGAGAAGGACGACAGTGGCTGGTTGGAGACCGTGTGACCAACAGCGTCCTCTTCACACAGCACCACCAGGAGCCTTGCTGATCCCTTCCGCCTGCAGCGACAGTGCTGCAGCAGAGGCAGCGTCTTCCGATACCGGCTGCGGCGTTATCCCGGCATCGGAGGGCAAATATCCGGCGGCGCCGTAATTCGCGTTTTAGAGTCGGAAGGTGTCCGGAAATAGCTGGAAGCGGGGCGCGAGGTGCGGCCTGAATACGCGAGAGCCGCGCCGCCGTCGCTGACACTTTGTCGTTTCCCTGGTGCAGCCAGAGGGTCCCGTCGCGAACGGCTCTGCCTTTCTGCAGTAGTCATGAATTACAAACAGACCTCAGAAATGAAGCGGCACGTCGTGGATCAGAGCACGCTGTGCACACGGTGTTACCAGTAGATGTCATATCAAAAATAGTGCAGAATAAATCAACGAATGCAAACAAATTATTTATTGGGTTCTACAAGGTTCAATCTTTGGACCAATATCGTTTCTCATTCGTGGTAAACCGTCTTCCATCTACGAGGGTTGACTGAAAAGTAATGCCTCCACCTTCGTAACTCTTCAACAGTTGGCAGCATTGGTATGCGGCAGATACTGGCTTGTTCCGTAGCCTCTTCTCTACAGCTCCAGTTGGCGGGAACCCTTAGCATTGAACGGTTGTGTTTTTACAGTGTACAGTATGGAACCCTGCGCGGACGGTCGATCAATGCGATTTAAGCAACGTGCAGTCATTCAATTCTTGACAGCAGAAGGTGCCACCCCGAAAGGAGACTCATCAGAGAATGAAAGCAGTTTATGGCGAGTACTGTGCATAGTTGGGCGAGTAAGTTTAAAGCCGTTGAGGCGGGAACATCTGACCTGCGTGACGCACAAAGAGTTGGACGTCCAGTGACTGTAAGCACGGCATCCTCCATACAGTTAGATTTAGCACCGTCTTACTTCCAACTGTTCCCGATAATGAAAGACGATCTGCGGGGACATCATTATGCTTCTGATGAAGACATTGAGAGAACTGAGAGACTGTGGTTATGGAAACAGAGTGTCGACGTCTTCTGTGACGGCTTCAGAAAACTTGTTCATCGTTGGCAGAAATGTATCCAATTGGCTGGTGATTATGTGGAAAAGTAAATATTGGTAATTAAAGATCACATTCTATGGATTACTTCTCCATTTGATTTATTAAAATATTCCAATCCAAACCCAATTAACGAAGGTGGAGGCATTACTTTTCATTCAACCCTCTTAATACACCAAAAGCAGAATTAGTTATTTTTGCAGATGAGAGTAGTATTACAATCAATTCAACACACATGCATCAACAGAAGAAATGGTAAATAATGTCTTAAAGGGTACAGGGTGTTTCACAACGTTCTGACAATTTTAAATTTTAGTAACATGCGCTATAAACAAGATACAGTGACGACGGCGCCATCTGTTACTAGTGTGGAGTGTCAAGTTTCATCCCATATAAAGGTTGGTAATCAAGTCGAACTGGTCGAAGCGATGGTGAATCTGTCGTGCGCTTGCAACGAGTCTTCCGTAAGCATTTCAAGATTCAGCCACGATATACAATTCCTGCTCATAGAACAATCCCGAATTGTGTAAGAAACTTCCGTGCGACGGTAAGTGCAACGAGTCGAAAGTAATCTGGCCTTCGGAAAATCGTCAGAGCTGCCGAGAACATCGAACGTTTCCCGTAGCAGTTTACAGGCATGCCCTCTTCGTCCGTTGAGAAAACTTGGTTCCAGCAAGCAGGCGCGACATGGGACACATGCAACACTATCTTGCTAGTTCCCCGTGAAGCGTTTGGTAATCGCCTAAGTTCCAAACGCCGCCTTTATCCATGACAGTGTTTTACCTACGGGGTTATTTGAAGGCGAGAGTACAGAATACTCAGACCGGCTGAGAAGCTTGCAACAGTTGATACATAAAATTCACGATAAAATTTCCAGGATTCTCCAGTACTTACGGAAGACGTGCTCAGAAACTGGGAATGCTTCGAGTATCGTGTAGCCATGAATGGTTGTAATTTGCGTTTCATGCATGGTGGAGTAGCTGTGGGTCAGCAGCTTCTGTGTTAATCATTACAACGAAAAACCACTCGCAGATTAAACTTTTTTAAAAATCTCTCGATGGCTAATTTCGGGCCGAGGTCCATTTTCAAATCAATCTATGGCGCAGAAACCAAATTTACACTCATGTATAATACATTTATTACAAAAAAATAGGCATGTGCCAAATATACGGAACATATCGTTTCAAGGGTTACGTAACATAGTAAAAAATCGAGGAGGATCCGCCAGGTTAGCCGAGAGCGCTAATGGGCTGCTTTCTGGATTCGGGTAGGCGCGCCGACCTCGGATCAAGTCCACCCGGCGGATTAACGACGAGGGCCGATGTGCCAGCCAGCCTGGATGTGGTTTTTAGGCGGTTTTCCATATCTCCCTAGGTGGATACCGGGCTGGTTCCCACGTGCCACCTTAGTTACACGACTCGCACACATCTGAAACGCGTTCGCACTATTTCATGATTTACACTAGACCCAGACAGCTGGGATACACTGATTCTGTCCCGGGGGCGGGTGGAGGGAGGAGATGTATAGTTCGTATTCTCCCACCCCCCCTCAACCACCAACCCCGTTGTTACTTCCGTCAACCTCTGGACCACGAACTCTTGTACACCTGGGCTTCGCCTCCCACCCCCCTCCCCATTTCCGCTACCCCTTCCGTTCATTCCTAATATTCTCGTAGTGACATCACGTTCCCCGCGTTCATCGCCATGTGCTGAGATTCATTTTCTTGTTGTTTTGTCTATCTGACTACCGTCTGCAACTTGTGCTTCCCGCCGCCCCTTTGTCCCTTCCATCCCCCTTCCACATTTAATAAACATGCATTGCATCTTTTTGCCGTATGTAGTTCGGTTCTTGCAATTATCACTGGGTTGTCATGCGCTACCGTCATATTTACGTGCTGCGCGGTCCAGGGTGCCTTGGCATGGCCCGTGCGGCACTCTCCTCCCTCCCTCCCCCCCACCATCTCCCCCCTCCCCCCGTCGGAGGTTCGAGTGCTCCCTCGGGCATGCTTGTGTGTTGTCCTTAGTTTAAGTTAGATTAAGCAGTGCGTAAGGTTAGTGACCGATTTTATGCATTTACGCTGCATATGTGGTATAATGTGTCCGGCAGATTACGAAGTTCGGTTTACTGCTTGATTATGTGGTCTTCACCTCTAAATTACTTTGAAAATTTGTTTGGGTGCCTTTTTGTTTGCGTATATTATCTGTAAGATCATTCCTGAGTAAGATTTGCTTTTTCTGTTGACTGTGGTAGTTCTTATTTATTTGATTATAAAAAAGTAAGCAATAGTCGTTTCCGGTCCAATTTCAGTAATTTCCTTTTATTTATGATAATATACTTACATTCTTGCAGTGTTTCCCACTTGATTTCCCCCCCCCCCCCCCCCCCCCCCCGCCCCCTGCATTTCGCTCCTTCATATTCATGCACCCCCACGCATTTCCCAGCCCTCTATCGTCCCCCATCCTCCTACAACCACAATCCCACGCTACACGACCATGAGTGTGGTCATGCTAAATGGTGCTTTGTAAAAGACAGCTTTGTGCTTCAATGTCTGTTTTTTACCTGGGACAGTTAGAAAAAACTGATTATCTTCACGTCATTTGTAAAGTTTGATATGGTAAAGTTTTTTATTGTTGTAAAGGGTCGGAAGTGATTAAAAATCTTCATCACCTATTGTTTTGGTTTCTTTTATTACTAATGTTACTCTTCACATTGCGTGATTTTTACATGCCAGAATTACATACAACTTTGTAATACACGCTGTATGTGGCGCTGCTTGTTGTACTGTCCAGTGATTGTAAGTATTCGTCTGTTTCTGGTAAAAGTTTTAAAAGTATTAACTGTTGTACTCTTGATTTTAATTAATCAATAAATGTTTCCTACGTCCTTAAAGCGCACCCCCTACCCGAGGTTTTCTTACGGCAATGGAAGTGGTAGACCATCAGTTATATGTATGCGCTGTAACTGTTCGTTGCACATTTTTGACATGGTTCTTATATATTCGGAAATGCCATTTTTGACTATGTTATGTAAGTCTTGAAACGATATGTTCTATATTTTTGGCACATGCTTAAAAATTGTAATACTTTTATTATATATGACCGAAAATTTGGATTTCTCACACTGCACCTACGTAACATTACCATTGTATCCCATGGACACTTATGAAATTTGATTGTAGCATTCGCGCTCTAAGTAATATCTGGACATCACAAACTAATTTTATGATGCAAGCATGTGACCGACGCTGCTATAATAGGACCTTGCAATAACTGAGGCACACTGTTGCAGAACTAAAATAATCATATACGTACTTACCAATTTTATCCATGGCTTGATGAAAACGATGTCACCTTTGTAAAATTATCAATTTAGAAGAACAATTCTGTACAGCCACATTTTATAATGTTAATCACATTACAAATTGATGTTCTTGGATTGAGCTTCCATCTTCAGCCTCAAATTCGCAATTTAACAAAAACGCGAGACTTGTCAGTTGAACTGCACATGTTGTGTATACGTCAGTACCGGTATTTCGTAAGAGGAAAACCTACCTATTGCTGGTAGCCAAAATGACTAACCTAAGACGCGGCACACTTCAGCATACTGTCTGGTCACAACAGAGGTGGTATCCGGCTAGATAACTAACAAGGGAAAACCACGACAGCTTATTCTGACAAAGCTTTCTATTTAATACGGAAGGATTTTTGCTGTTAATTGTTGAATATTGTTGTTCTTCCGATGGTTTCGATGTGAAGATGTGATCAGGCATTAATATTATTAACATTACAACTGTAGCTGAGTCGAAGTATTCTCTTAAATAGGTACTTACTAACACTGGTGACGCCACAGCGAGCTTAGTGCCACTTACCTGAAACAAGAGAAAATATTCTTTTAAGCAAGGAAATAAAACGGAAAATAGCACAGCAACTTATTTCGTTACTAATGTTTCTATCATACACATGTGTCGTCAACATCTCATTGGCTTACTAGACGAATGCACCGAGAAACCACCTACAGTACAGTCTGATTTAAATCAGTTTCCGTACAGTAATCAGAGTCCAAAGTTCTGGGGCTGTCGCGACAAGTGCTGTCTGCAAGAAGCCTACCACTATGTCCCGCTCACCGTGAACGAGAGACAATCACTTGAAAGTACCCATCTGCTACAGTAATCAAGTAAAAATTCTAATATTCACATATGGTATAGATCTCGTACGTGTCTAAATATGTCAGAAGTCAGTTATTAGTTTTAACTGGAACTACGTCTTTTTTGTAATTTCCTCCTCTCGAAGAGTCTTCTATTTGAGAAGTGGCAGAGACAGTACCAGCTAACCATGCGCGAACAGCAACAGGCAGATACCATATTCCTCGATTTCCGGAGCTTATATATAAAATTATGTGATAGCGTGAGGCTCCATGACGTTTGCTTCAGTGCAGATGCACTGGCATCTCCCGAACTCTTACGGAATCAATAACTTGCGAGTGCAAAATGGCTAAGCAGATGTGGCTAGAGGACAAATGTAAGGATGTAGAGGCTTGTCTCAGTAGGGGTAAGATAGATACTGCCTACAGGAAAATCAAAGAGACCTTTGGAGAAAAGAGAACCACTTGTATGAATATCAAGAGCTCAGATGGAAACCCAGTTCTAAGCAATGAAGGGAAAGCAGGAAGGTGGAAGGAGTATATAGAGGGTCTATACAAGGGCGATGTACTTGAGGACAATATTATGGAAATGGAAGAGGATGTAGATGAAGATGAAATGGGAGATATGATACTGCGTGAAGAGTTTGACAGAGCACTGAAAGACCTAAGTCGAAACAAGGGCCCGGGAGAATACAATATTCGATTGGAACCACTGACAGCCTTGGGAGAGCCAGTCCTGACAAAACTCGACCATCTGGTGAGCAAGATGTATGAGACAGGCGAAATACCCTCAGACGTCAAGAAGAATATAATAATTCCAATCCCAAAGAAAGCAGGTGTTGACAGATGTGAAAATTACCGAACTATCAGTTTCGTAAGCCACAGCTGCAAAATACTAACGCGAATTCTTTACAGACGAATGAAAAAACTGATAGAATCCGACTTCGGGGAAGATCAGTTTGGATTCCGTAGAAATATTGGAACACGTGAGGCGGTAATGACCCTACAACTTACCTTAGAAGCTAGATTAAGGAAAGGCAAACCTACGTTTCTAGCATTTGTAGACTTAGACAAAGCTTTTGACAATGTTGACTGGAATACACTCCTTCAAATTCTGAAAGTGGCAGGGGTAAAATACAGGGAGTGAAAGGCTATTAACAATTTTTACAGAAACCAGATGGCAGTTATAAGTGTCGAGGGACATGAAAGGGAAGCAGTGGTTGGGAAGGGGGTGAGTCAGGGTTGTAGCCTCTCCCCGATGTTATTCAATCTGTATATTGAGCAAGCAGTAAAGGAAACAAAAGAAAAATTCGGAGTAGGTATTAAAATCCATGAAGAAGAAATAAAAACTTTGAGGTCCGCCGATGACATTGTAATTCTGTCAGAGACAGCAAAGGACTTGGAAGAGCAGTTGAACGGAATGGACAGTGTCCTGAAAGGAGGATAAAAGATGATCATCAACAAAAGCAAAACGAGGATAATGGAATGTAGTCGAATTAAGTCTGGTGATGCTGAGGGAATTAGATTAGGAAATGAGCCACTTAAAGTAGTAAAGGAGTTTTGCTATTTGGGGAGCAAAATAACTGATGATGGTTGAAGTAGAGAGGATATACAATGTAGACCGGCAATGGCAAGGAAAGCGTTTCTGAAGAAGAGAAATTTGTTAACATCGAGTATTGATTTAAGTGTCAGGAAGTCGTTTCTCGAAGTATTTGTATGGAGTGTAGCTATGAATGGAAGTGAAACATGGACGATAAATAGTTAGGACCAGAAGAGAATAGACTCTTTTTAAATGTGGTGCAACAGTAGAATGCTGAAGATTAGATGGGTAAATCACATAACTAAAGAGGAGGTATTGAATAGAATTGGGGAGAAGAGAAGTTTGTGGCACAACTTGACTAGAAGAAGGGATCGGTTGGTAGGACATGTTTTGAGGCATCAAGGGATCACCAATTTAGTATTGGAGGGCAGAGTGGAGGGTAAAAGTCGTAGAGGGAGACCAAGAGATGAATACACTAAGCAGATACAGAAGTTGCAGTAGTTACTGGGAGATGAAGAAGGTTGCACAGGATAGAGTAGCATGGAGAGCTGCATCAAACCAGTCTCAGGACTGAAGACCATCACCACAACAGCAACAACAACAATTTGCGAGTATGGGATTCGTGGACGAGGGACGCTGCATTGAAATGTGCAGTAAGTTAAACATTTGGCTCGGTCAGAAACGGTGTCCAGACAGCAGAATCGGATAAGGCAACTGTTCATGAGAAGTCGGTAAATCTGGGTTCGAGTCTCGGTTGAGCACAAACTTTCAATTTTCGCCATTGCAATTTCAGTGTCCTGTGTGGCTGGAAGACACTCGTTGGTCGTCCACCCTCAGCCTTTTCCTCCCATTCCTCTATTCCATACATTAATGTGTACACCAGCCGCGTTATGACGAGTGATGTCTGTTCTGTCCGACAGAACGTACACTACTCGTGTATATGTACATTGATGATCTAGAACATTATCGCCACGGACCTACTATCGGTACAAAACCGTCCAGGCCATAGCAGCGCCACCTGGCTAGGAATGCGTGCTAGTGAGATACACGCACGTTACATATAGTATCAGTCAGCGTGCTGTCCGTGTGTGGAAATGGGAAGGCGTGCGATCTACCTGAGCTTCACCGAGGGCAGATTATGCCGCCCCCGAAACTTGACACCAGCATTCCGGAAACTGCACGACTTGACGGATGTTCGAGGATTTCTGTGGTGAGTGTCGTCAATGTGGCGAAACCAAGAAACCACGTCCAGACGTCGTGAGGTTCGACGATCACCCATCATATTAAGTGTCGGACATTGTAGGCGGGACAGACTAGTAAAGCAGGACAGGAGGCGAAATTAAGATCAAACTTTAATGCTGGGCAGAGTACAAGTTTGTGTGAACACACAGTGCACCAAACACTCCTAACGACGGGACTCTGCAGTCTACGAGCCATGCATGTGCCAATGTTAACACCACGACATTACGATTAGCCAATTGGCAGAGTGTTGCAGGGACTGATGAATCCCGATACTTTGTTCAACTTGCCGATGGGAGGGCGCGAATCCGTCCTCTTCCATGAGAACAACTCCTTGACACCTGCGCTGTGGGACAGAGACAAGCTGGCAGCAGCTCCATTATGCTCTGGGGATCATTCACATAGGTATCTACGAGTCCCGTGCACCTCGTACAAGGCACCTTGATGGCCGATGATTATCTAACACTGGGTGCACTCCACGTATACCCCTCCATGACGATCATATTTCCTAATGGCTATGGCCTTTTCAACAAGATAATGCGCCATGTCACAAGGTCAGGAGTGTGATGGAGTGGTTCGAGGAACCCAGTGGCAAGTTCCACTTGGTGTGCTGGCTCCCCAACTCGCCAGATTTGAAAGCGATCGAAAACATCTGAGATGTGATTGAATGTGGCGACAGAGCTCATCGCCCCCTCCCCGGAATTAAGGGGAATCAGGTAACTTGTGCGTGCAGATGTGGTGCTAACTTCCTCCACTGATCTACCGAGACTGCACTGCTTCCATGTCATGACGCATCACCACTATTATCCGCGCCAAAGATGGGCGTACAGGCTATTAGGCAGACAATGTTCTGGCTGATCAGTGTACATTCTACTTTGCCTCACTCCCTGTGAAATTGTGTGTAAGGCTCGTTCAGGCTATGAAAAATAATGTAAGATATAAGAACAAAATTGTTTGCTATATCTATTTACACTACTGACCATTAAAATTGCTACACCACGTGCAGCCACGTCTCGATCCCTGAGTCAACAGATTGGGACGTTTGCAAGACAACAACAACCTCCACGAACAGTTCGACGACTTTTGCACCAGCATGGACTATCAGCTCGGTGGCCATGGCTGCGGTTACCCTTGACGCTGCATCACAGACAGGAGCGCCTGCGATGATGTACTCAACGACGAACCTGGGTGCACGAATGGTAAAACGACATTTTTCCGAATGAATCCAGGTTCTGTTTACAGCATCATGATGGTCGCATCCGTGTTTGCCGACATCGCGGTGAACGCACATTGGAAGTATGTATTCGGCATCGCCATACTGGCGTATCACCTGGCGTGATAGTATGGGGTGCCATTGGTTACACGTCTCGGTCACCACTTGTTCGGATTAACGGCACTTTGAACAGTGGACGTTACATTTCAGATGTGTTACGGCCCGTGGCTCTTCCCTTCATTCGATCCCTGCGAAACCCTACATTTCAGCAGGATAATGCACGACCGCATGTTGCAGGTCTTGTACGGGCCTTTCTGGATACAGAAAATGTTCGACTGCTGCCCTGGCCAACACATTCTCTAGGCCTCTCACCAACTGAAAACGTCTGGTCAATGGTGGCCGAGCAACTGGCTCGTCACAATACGCCAGTCACTACTGTTGATGAACTGTGGTATCGTGTTGAAGCTGCATGGGCAGCTGTACCTGTACACGCCATCCAAGCTCTGCTTGACTCAAGGCCCAGGCGTATCAAGGCTGTTATTACGACCAGAGGTGGTTGTTCTGGGTACTGATTTCTCAGGATCTATGCACCCCAATTGCGTTACAATGTAATCACATGTCAGGTCTAGTATAATATACTTATTCAATGAATACCCGTTTATCATCTGCATTTCTTCTTGGTGTAGCAATTTTAATTGCCAGTAGTGTAATATCCTTATTATATATCTCATTACTCCTCCTTATACTCATTCCTTGCGCTTACATCGTTAGCTTGCAAATGGCCTTAGAAGTGGGTTCTCTACTTCGTAGCTAAAAAGCCTGACGAAAGCGAGGCAGACTACACTGCGAACACGATTGTAAACGCCGGACACGTCCGGCTAAAACCAGAACCTGTCAACCCTAACCGATAGTCACTTGTGAAATCTGAAGAAATTATTTCACCATTCATGACGAAGCTAAATTTGAATAGCAACATGCTACTGTCTTTCTATTCTGAAGCTTTTGATGCAAAGAGCCACTGCCATAGGAATTGAGCTATCATTAGATAGTGTCGTCTACCCCTCCTCTCTTCCTCTCTCCCCCCCCCCCCCCCCCCATCATCCGCCGCCCTACCCTGCACTCCCGCTCGACTGTAGAAGTAATCACAAATATATATTATTTCCTCTGTCGTAAATCGTAAGGCTCAACAATAGGCAGAAGATGAGCATTCTGCAGCAGTGCTGATATGGTGCGTGAGGGTTAGGAGTGGAACTGAGTTTCTGATTCGGAGGGGGGGGGAGGGGGAGGGGGAGGAATATTCGCGACAGGTGTTGGGCTGAGCAGCGACCTGACAGCGGCGGCTGTAGCAAGAGCTGATCCCTGCAGCCAGGACGCGGCGGAATACTCAACTCCCGTCCCGGGCCTGTCGCAGCTGATCCCTTCCCATCCCGCGCGCGGCTCAGGGCGCGCCGGGGCGAGGAAAGCAAACGCTGGAAATGGTGTAAACCGTTCGCTGAGGGGCTGGCGCCGCGGCTGTAAACCGTCGTGTCGCGTCGCGTCGGCGCGAAAATAAACGCGTCGCTCTCGGCCGCCATGTGGCGGCAGCCTGGCGCTGCGCGAAGGCGGGGGAAGTCCCGGCGCCCTGACGTCACGACAGCTGAGGCGGCCGGCTACAGCTCGCTTAGCTTACGGACCCCCACCTCCGCCGCCCTCGCGCTGGACGTGCTTTTCGACGCGGAGCACGCCTAACGTAGATGTCGGTGCAGTTGGTTCACACTCAGAAACTTGCTGGTGCTTCACACGGAACGTGCTCCTCAACGTGATTTGCGAACGTAGCACTTTCCAATGGCAACTGTCGGTTATGCCTCTCAGCATTAAACGTGGTACACATTGCTTATTTGTACTTTCTTCTAGTACTCACTTTTATTTGTTTTTATGTTTCATTTAACAGATTACAACGCGTTCTGTTGATGTTCATGGATTTACACACACAGAAAATTGTTACTTAAAAGCAACATGTGTTAAACTGAAATAACGTAGGACTTTTTGTTTGCTGTTCGTTTTTGGTGTGGCTTTTGGGGTGTTTTGAAGGAGGGGGGCAGTGGTTGGCCGGAAACTGATGTCCAGTGTTGTGTTATGCTGGTATGGAGCTCTGTCTCGTTGTTTATTATGACTGACACGATAGCGATTTTGGCGCTTCAAAGTTTCGTCTGTATCATTAGTTCACTGGCGGAACTGTTTTGAGACCTTAGACTACTGCACTATTTATTTTGGCACTGTTTTCCGACGTAATTAACTGCACAAATGTTTCTACGTATATGTCAGCACTGCACACTTAATACAATCAATGGACATCAGTTTCTGGCCAACCACTGCCTCCCTCCCTCCGTGTACCTTAATGGCTACACCAACAGCGAATAATAAGCAAAAAGTCTTTTTTTAATTTAGTTTAAGGTATTTTATTTTTTAGGAACAATTTTCTGTTTGTATAAAACGCCCGAAGGCGTTCCAGTACGACGAACATAAAAACTAATAAAAGCAAGTGGTAACAGAAAAGTAATTACTCCACACGGTCACAGTTTCCAGACGCAGCCAGTATGACAAATTTTTGGAAATTTGTGGTAAGTTCCAATGGGACCAAATTGCTGAGGTCATGGTCACTAGGCTTACACACTACCTTCTCTAACTTATGCTAAGTACAACACACACACCCATGCCCGAGGGAGGACTCGAACCTCCGACAGGAGGAGCCGCGTGAACCATGGTAAGGCGCCTTAGATCAGGCGGATCACAAGAAATTATGTAACACATTTATGAAAATTGCCTTTGGGATACTTTTGCAGTCAGTAACTCCGGCGTATCACATGTTACTGTTTCACATAGTCGGTAAATCGCCTCGGCGCGACAGTGTTTATTGTGGTAATTTTCATTTTTTTAGCATTAAACTAACACTGCTTCTCTTTCACCGAGTCTACATAAAACGTACATTTGCTCTTTTGCCCGTATTCAAGCCGTGTCATTCTGTTTGTAGCCTACCCACTACTGAATTGCAAGGGAATGAGCCAGTGATGTAGACAACAATTTTGTAATTAATTAGTCCGTGTTCTATGATACATTTACAAGTTCGAACAGACTCATATCTGTGTGGAGAGCTCCCTTATATACAGGGTGCTTCAAAATCCTTGCAAACAGCGTCTACGTGTCACAAATACGATCATAGGGACCGACTTTTATAGGGACTGAATGTTCCCTCACTCTTCCCAGCGACGTTAGGCGTTATTTTACTGAATGCGGCTGCCCTGGGAGTACAGATTTCACTGAAATATGTGGATCTGCTAACAAGTTATGTTGTATCTGCATTCTACCCATCCCAGTAAACTGATTGTGATTTTTTACATGAAAACCTCAAGAATCAGTTTCTCTAAGAGGAAAAATATATTTTAGAAGCTTGCATACCATTTTTATGCGGTATAAATGATTGGATTATTGGCAACACGCATTGCATACGAACCGCACAGAGTGCCTAAGCCTCGTCGTCTCTCAGAGGCGTAACCGAATTATAAAAGACGCCTAGCGTCTGTGTGAAGCATCATGGAACATTTTCTCTCACGAAAAAATTGTTCCCCGGATGCGATCTATCAGTATGAGACGCTTGTAACAAAGAACTTTGAAACAGCCTGTATAAACAAATTAAAATATTCCACAACACACTTCTATTAAATAACGAAAGAGCAATAAATCTTGTAGAAAACATGAAGGTAAATGTAAAAAAGAACACCGACCTTTAACTTTTTAGCACAGTCCGTGTCCTACACATGTTATTTCAGTCTTACGATGTCCAAATTCTCTAACTATCGATATGTTATTAACTGACATTTACAAGGGCACGCTGAAAAGTAATGCCACCGAATTTTTATGTATAAATCTTAAATCTTTTTAATAAAAGAAGTTTTACTAACATTATGCATCTTTATTCGTCCTTTCTACATATTTACTTCTCAACATAGTCACCCTGTCGACGAACACACTTCTCCCAACGAGAGACCAGTTTGTTGACAGCGTCACTGTAGAATGGTGTGGGCTGTGTTTACGTAGAATGGACTGGGTCCACTGGTCTAACTGAACCTATCATTGACTGGAAATGGTTGTATTCGGCTACAACTTGCACAATGCTTTTTTGACAACTTGGGTCCAATGCTTCGTGGGGTATGAGCCTCACTCGAACCCTACCATCAGCTCTTACCAACTGAAATCGGGACTCACATGACCAGATCACGGTTTTCCAATCATCTAGAGTACAACTGATATTGTCACGAGCCCAGGAGAGGCGCTGCAGGCGATGTGGTGCTGTTAGCAAAGGCACTCGTCGGTCGTCTGCTGCCATAGCCCATTAACGCCACATTTCGCCACACTGTCCTAACGGATACGTTCGTCGATCCATGGGTTGATTATTGAAGGAAGCAGCTCGGGAGTACGATTAAAACTCGTGTGCTCATTAATAGAGGGAGTGAGACATAATTAGTGGCACGACTCATCATGCGACGTTATACGTGTGGGGAACCTGTGAAAAACCACAATTCACGCGACGGCCATCTTAAAAAACGAGAATTAGAGTGAAGCAGCACATTATTTGCCTGTCAGAGCGCTGTTTGCTGCGCTTAACTAGTGAACAGCGACCAGAGAGTTCCAGAACCGAGCGGCCAAATCGATTCAGCAAACAGAGAACGCCGTGACAAAATTGTTTCCTGTTGAAACACGTGTCTGCTGTACGTACAGTCAAGAGCCAGAGTTTTTTGCAATGGTATATGTAAACGGAAGGATGTGTGTGCAAACTACACATCAAATTACAATATAACATATGTCGACTGTAACTCATATGCAGAAACGAAGAAGACAAAAAGCCAATACGACCGGAGATATATTACTACTGATGCTGTCGTCAGCCTGAAGTCTTTTTATAAATACTGTGGTCATCTTTGTTCTTCTGGCGTGGCAGTCTCGTTGTGATGCGCTGAGGTGTTTCCATTTCCGTGGCTCTCTTGGCTTTCTTGGTCACTGTTCACAAATTTTCACTAACGTAACAGTAACTTGGAAACACGATCACAAACAAATCTGTAGGCACGGAAATGGAAACATGTCAGCGCATCACAACGAGACTGCCACTGTTCTCGACGTGACACTATTCATGAAAAATATATTTTTTTCCCAATTAGCCAGCTGAATATCTCTCATACTTTAACAGTTTACACTAAGTTTTTTGTTTTGTTTTTCCTTTTACACGACTGTAACAAATAACCTAAAATTTTAACCCGTTACTGAAGGCATACATTTGCTATGGTTGTCTGTTTAATCCTAAAGCCTGCCAGGGAAGTCAACTGGAACGAGATTCTATCGATTTGTACCGAAAGAACTGGTTACCCTCCTATTGAGACCACTGGTAATATCAGGGAAAGGGGCTTTGATATGGCTACAGAACTGCTCCTATGGACACCAGTACTACTACCAATTGTAATATACCGTTTCATGTCGGCAGCACGATGTATTGTTGACTACTGGACGCGGAAATAAATCCGCGTTAGTGAACTTTTGAAGACCACTGACACCTCATTACTGTATGTTCAGAAAATTTTAAATTCTGTGCTCAATGCGTAACGAGAAAAATTCGCCGAGTTCCCTAAACTGTAAAAGTAACCATTATCGTTAGCCAGGTGGAATCATGCCAACAATATTAGTTGTAATTTCCAAGAAGATGGATGTTCAACAGTGATTGCGGTTAACTGTTGTAGTACTTAGCTGTTGTGAATGAATCCTTACTAAACTCTTAGTGTAAGTAGTATGAGCGTATGTGATGAGTTAAAACTTGGTGTCGTTCGGGGTCTCGAACTACGATCCCAACGTTTCCCGTAGGGTATGGTATATTTCGCTGACGAAATTAGTTGCTGACAGAGAGCGAAAAGCGGGAATTCGGATGAGTCTGGGTCCGATGTACATCTGACCTTGCCACGTAAATCAGCATGGCAGTTACATAGGGGATGGACAAAAGATTTTTTTTTTGGACATTTGTGGTAAATTCTAATAGGACCAAACTGCTGACGGGGGGAGCCGTGGCAAGGCGCCTCATACCTCGCGGCTGCCCGCGCGGAAATGTACAAAAATATGGAAACGTTAAAAATACAACTCATTACCATGCCTAATATGCTGTAGGAAAGCCGTTTATATTAAAAACTTTCAGTCGCCTTTGAGTGTGTAAATACAGGTCCTGTGTGGTTTTAGGGAGAATATTATACACACATCACCCCAGATTCCAGAACTCCTGAAGATAAGTGTTGACTGTGGATATTCTATCAGAGACAAAGTTCCTTTGACTGTTTACAGATGTCACTAAACCCGCCCAAAGATGTAAACAACCATGCATGAGCAGCACCTATTAGACGGAGGGGGTCCGACAGCCGATCAGTTCCAGTCATTCCACCAGGAAGAAAATACACGGCTCGTGTTGTCTGTAGTTCAACCATGCCTAGACGGTCAGTACCGCGGTTCGATTGCGTCCGCATTGTTACTTTCTGCCAGGCGTCTCAGAGCGAACGAAAGCGATGTTGTTCGGACATGGAGGAGATATAGAGAGACAGGAACTGTCGATGACATGCCTCGCTTAGGCCGCCCAAGGGCTACTACTGCAGTGCATGACCGCTACCTATGGATTATGGCTCGGAGGAACCGTGACAGCAATGCCACCATGTTGAATAATGCTTTTCGTGCAGCCAGAGGACGTCGTGTTACGACTCAAACTGTGCACAATAGGCTGCGTGATTCGCAACTTCACTCCCAACGTCCATGGCGACGTCCATTTTTGGAGCCACGACACCATGTAGCGTGGTACAAATGGGCCCAACAACATGCCGAATGGACCGCTCAGGATTGGCATCACGTTCTCTTCACTGATGAGCGTCGCATATACCTTCCACCAGACAATGGTTGGAGATGTGTTGGGGGGCATCCGGTCAGGCTGAACGCCTTAGACACACTGTCCAGCGAGAGCAGCAAGGTGGAGATTCCCTGCTGTTTTGGGGTGGCCGACGTACGCCGCTGGTGGTAATGGAAGGCGCCGTAACGGCTGTACGATACGTGAATGCTATCCTCCGACCGAGAGTGCAACCATATCGGCAGCATATTCGTCTTCATGGACGACAATTCGCGCCCCCATCGTTCACATCTTGTGAATGACTTCCTTCAGGATAACGACATCGCTCGACTGGAGTGGCAAGCATGTTTTCCATACATGAACCCTATCGAACATGCGTGGGACGTATTGAAAAAGGCTGTTTATGGACGACGTGACACACCAACCACTCTGAGGGATGTACGCCGAATCGTCGTTGAGGAGTGGAACAATCTGGACCAACCGTGCCGTGATGAACTTGGGGATAGTATGCCACGACGGATACAGGCATGCATCAACGCAAGATAACGTGCTACCGGGTATTAGAGGTATCGGTGGTTACAGCATTCTGGACCACCACCTCTGAAGGTCTCGATGTATGGTGGTACAACATGTAATGTGTGGTTTTCATGAGAAATAAAAAGGGCGGTAATGATGTTTATATTGATCTCTATTCCAGTTTTCTGTACAGGTTGTGGAACTCTCGGAACCGAGGTGATGCAAAACTTTTCTTTTTGATGTGTGTACCATTGATCCTGAACAGAAGCGGCATTCATCCTTGTGCTCGAAAAGAAGTCCTGCACTATGCAAGTTGTGTATTATCTTGGAACACAACGTAATCACAGTGGAACGAACAGTGTACCATGGGAGAGACTTAATAGCCAAAATGGTCGCTGGCCGTGGTAGCCGAGCGGTTCTAGGCGCTACATTCTGGAACCTCGCGACCGCTACGGTCGCAGGTTCGAATCCTGCCTCGGGCATGGATGTGTGTGATGTCCTTAGGTTAGTTAGGTTTAAGCAGTTCTGAGTCTAGGGGACTGATGACCTCAGAAGTTAAGTCCTATAGTGCTCAGAGCCAATTAAGCGACCATTTTGGTTCAAATGGCTCTGAGCACTATGAGACTTAACTCCTGAGGTCATCAGTCCCCCAGAACTTAGAACTACTTAAGCCTAACTAACCTAAGGACATCACACACATCCATGCCCGAAGCAGGATTCGAACCTGCGGCCGTAGCAGTCGCGCGGTTCCAGACTGTAGCGCTTAGAACCGCTCGCCCACCACGGCCGGAATGGTTGCTTAATTCTTGGCAGTAACGCGACTTCGCAGAGTAACCATGGGGGGGGGGGGGGGGCGAGGGAATATCACCATATGGCTGCCCGTGTGATCACTCTTGGGACTGAATCTCAGCCAGAACTAGGAGATAGTGTGCAGGAAGACTCATCCGACCAAATGATTTTTTTTCCATTGCTCCGTATTCGAGATTTTATGGCTTCGGCACCACGTTTTTCTGTTACGATCATTGCAGCCTGATAGATATGTTTTGGAATGACAGCTCGCCCTGCAATTCCCTACTTCGCGTTTCCTTCTTGCTGTAGACATGGTTCGCGAGTAGGATACTCAGTTACGCAATGACTTTTGGAGTAGTAAGCCTCTTATTTTTCATCACAGTCCTCTTCAGTGGCCGTCTGTGACGATAACTGAAAACCCACTTCCGTCCGCGTTGTGACTTAGCGCTTGTTTCCCTCTTCCTTTGTTTGCGGTATAAATTTTTGAAAAACCGCCTCTTGGAACACCAAACACTTCGGTTACCTTGGGTACGAAAGCATGCACCATACGAGAACCAACAATTTACCGAAGTTCGGATTCACTGAGCTCTGACATAATGCACGCACAAATACACGGAACAATGACCTGACGACGACTGACCAATGCAACGTACTGAGGACATTATAGAAATACCATTCGTGGTCAACAGCACAGCGGCTCTCCCCGTCGGAGGTTCGAGTCCTTTGTCGTGCGCGTGTGAGTGTGTGTGTATGTTGTCCTTAGCGCTATGTTTGTTTAAGTTAGCTTAAGTAGTGCGTAAGCTTGGGGACCTATGACCTTTGCAGTTTAGTCTCATAAGACCTTACTACAAATTTTGAATTTATTTATTTCAACAGCGCAACCTGCAAGCGCGGCAAGCGTTTGCATTTATGTTCAAGCACGCATTTCTCGCTGTGTTTCCATATTTTTGTACAATCTGTGGGTGTGAACAAGCTGTTACATACTTGCGATATGATCTGCTACGTTAGATCTTGTTGTTTATATCGCTCCGCATGATAGAACACGTGAGATTCATTTGGCGTGTAGTTGTGAAGCTGGGAAGACGAAATCTACTTGTTCACCTGCACCTACTACTCGGAAAATATTGCGTGTGAAAGAGATAATCTGTGTTAGACCTGGCCGAGCAGTTCTAGGCGTTTCAGTCTGGAACCGCACGACCGCTACGTTCGTAGGTTTGAATTCTGCCTCGGGCGTGGATGTGTGTGATGTCCTTAGGTTAGTTAGGTTTAAGTAGTTCTGAGTCTAGGGGACTGATGACCTCAGATGTTAAGTCCCATAGTGCTCAGAGCCATTTGAACCATTTTTTGTGTTAGACCTGTGAGATTTTTCTTGAACGCGTGCTGATTCACTGAGAGAAACTTGTTTTTCTTCCGGAAAGCTGTAATGTACGAGCTTATGATAAGTTTTAGCTTTATGTTTGTCAATCGGAAACGTTAGATTACTGCCCGGAGAGAAATGTGCAGATTGTGATTGTAGTAACTTATCGCTTATTTTACTTCTAGAAATGACTTTCGTGCGGGACAAATGTCAAATTTTTCCCTTTAACTGTGGGTCTCTCTACAGCTGGCGAGGATCAAGCCGGAAGAAGGCAGAGGGTAGGACATGCACAAAATGGCTGTACTTTTCAACACAGTGGTGCTCAAAACAACCTTCGAATTGGGGAAACTAAAGTGCGTTTACAGCGAAGAGCATCCGTGCCACTTGTTTCACTGAGAACGAGTCAGCGCGGTATGCCCGCATGGACGGCCTCGATGACTGCAGCGACAACGCGGGACGCTACTCCCTGCGGCACGCTGAGTCAGCCACTGTTGTGCAGATAAGACCGGCGCACGCACCTGCCCGCCAGCCTCAGACGAGCTGGCCGGATGCGCCTAGGGGACACCTAGCCTGATAAAGCGCCAGGGGTGGACAACAAAAGCGGCTCACATTGCGGCAGTCGCACCGCGGCGTCACTGGTTTCCGTCTCCAGCCTTTCTGCGTATTCCCCCACTACCGATTACATCTGTCCCTTTGCCCCGTTTCCCATCACTGTGCCTTGATGTGATAACTGTGATGCAGAGGGTCCTAAAACTTTAAACTCGATTCACACTCGACTAAACAGAACAGATTGTAAAAAACATTTCACAGTGTACTTCAAATGGCGCAGTTCGCACAGGCCGTTAATGGAACACCGAGCGAGGTGGCGCAGTGGTTAGCACACTGGACTCGCATTCGGGAGGACGACGGTTCAATCACGCGTCCGACCATCCTGATTTAGGTTTTCCGTGATTTCCTTAAATCGCTCCACGCAAATGTCGGGATGGTTGCTTTGAAAGAGCACGGACGACTTCCTTCCCGGTCCTTCCCCAATCCAATGAGACCGATGACCTAGCAGTTTGGTCTCTTCTCCCAAACAACCCAACCGTTAATGGAACAGTACGATACACCTTGTCAACGTCAACATTTCTCCGAAAGAAGGTTTTGACGTGGACGTTGGTAACAATGGAGTGTCCTGCTGATAACATACCCTATACTCAATCGTGTAACAGTGAACTCCGTGCTTCTGTGTGTTCTAGTCCCTATTCAATTGTTTACTTTGGTTCCGTGACACGGAGCAGGGATTCCACGAGGACTTTAACATTTTTCCTTTGAGTATCCATGTACAATTGAGAGGAGATATCTGAAACCTAAAAAAATTATTTAGCATTTACAATATCTGGGCAAGGAAAAATCGTACACTATATATATATATATATATATATATATATATATATATATATATATATAATCAGCAATTTGCACAAGTACAGATAGTGGAAGTGTCGGGACCAGAAGTATAGAAGGGCAGCGCAATGGTGAAGCTATCACTTGCAGTCAGGTAATACGTGTGAGTAGGTTTCGACGTGATTATGGGCACACGACGGGAATTAACAGGCTCTGAACGCGGAATGGTAGTTGGAGCTAGACGTAAGGGGCATTTCATTTCGTAAATCGTCAGGGAATTCAATATTCCGAAATACACAGTGTTAAGAGCGTACCAGCACCGTGAATACATAATTTAAGGCGCTACCTCTCACCACGGACAATTCAGTGGCAACAGCCTTCACTTGACGAACGAGAGTAGCTGCTTTCGCGTAGAGTTGTCAGTGCTAACAGACAAGCAACATTGCGCGAAATAAACACAGAAATCAGCATGGGATGTATGACGAAGGAAGAGGAGGAGATTAATGTTTAACGTCCCGTCGAGGGCGAGGTCATTGGAGCATAATCTTGGATTAGGGAACAGGATGGCCGGAGACGGGTTTCAACCGTCGCCCTCCTGAATAAAATTCCAGATGTACGACGTACTTATCCGTTAGGACAGTGCGGCGAAATTTGGTGTTAATGGGCTAGAGCAGCAGACGACCCGTATGAGCGCTGTTGCTAATAGCACGAGATCGCCTGCAGTGCTTCTCCTCGGCTCGTGAACACATCGGTTGGCCCTAGACTACTGGAAAACCGTGGTCAGACGAGTCCCTATTTCAGTTGGTGAGAGGTGATGGTAGGTTTCGAGTGCGGCGCAGACCCCACCAAGTCATAGACCCAAGTCGTCAACGACTCACTCTCCAAGCTGGTGGTGGCTCTGTAACGGTGTGGACTATGTTTATTTGGAACGGACTGCGTCATCTGATCTGAACCGATCATTAACTGGAAATGGTTATGATCGGCTACTTGGAGACCATATGCAGCCATTCAACGATGGAATTTTTATGCGTCATGTCACAAGGCCACAACTGTTCGCAATTGGTTTGAAAAAAACATTCTGGACAGTTTGAACGAATAGTTTCGCCACCCAGATTGCCCTACATGAATCCCATCGAACATATATAGCACATAATCGAGAGGTCTGTTCGCAAAAAAAAAAAAAAAAAAAAAAAAAAAAAAAAAAAAAAAATCCTGCATCGGCAACTCCTTCGCAATTGTGGACGGCTATAGAGGCAGCATGACTCAAATGTTACTGCAGAGGTCTTTCAACGACTTGTTGAGTCCACGCCACGTCAAGTTGCTGAACAGCGTCGGGCAAATGGTTCAAATGGCTCTGAGCACTATGGGACTTAACATCTGAGGTCATCAGTCTCCTAGACTTAGAATTACTTACAACCTGACTAACCTAAGGACATCACACACATCCATGCCCGAGGCAGGATTCGAGCCTGCGACCTTAGCAGCCACAGGGTTCGGCACTGAAGCGCCTAGAACCGCTCGGCCACACCGGCCGGCCCTACTTGGGTATATCAGTGTTTAGATATATGAAGTGGAAATGGCTGCATATGTATAGGAATTGGATATGCGTCCCTATCTATTTCCCCTCTACGTTTATCCATCTCCTCCTGCTACCCCTCCTCTCTCTAGCCTTGAGCCCTGTTTACTATTACTGAAAAGGAAACCTTGATTGGAGATTTGCCGGCCGCGGTGGTCTCGCGGTTCTAGGCGAGCAGTCCGGAACCGTGCGACTGCTACGGTCGCAGGTTCGAATCCTGCCTCGGGCATGGGTGTGTGTGATGTCCTTAGGTTAGTAAGGTTTAAGTAGTTCTAAGTTCTAGGGGACTAATGACCACAGCAGTTGAGTCCCATAGTGCTCAGAGCCATTTGAACCATTTTTGATTGGAGATTGAAGTCGATTAAAATGAATGGGTAAATGAGTTGGGATCATTGGTATACGAGGTGTGATAGAGACCGCTCCAGCTGCTGGATCGGAAGCATCAGTGAGTGTGTTTCCCATAGGTTTAGTCTGCGAGATGGCAGGATTATGAAGTTTCGGACGATTCATATTGCGTAGCGATGAGCCGATAAGCCATAAAAATAGAACTTTCCTATTTTCTGTTAAAACTGACTTCGAGGAAGATAACTAAAGCACAGTATTGTGTACACAATTTTTAAAATTATATATAAGTTGGATATATTGTTTCGCCTTGTATATTGTCATCATCATCATCATCATCATTTAAGACTGATTATGCCTTTCAGCGTTCAGTCTGGAGCATAGCCCCCTTATAAAATTCCTCCACGATCCCCTATTCAGTGCTAACATTGGTGCCTCTTCTGATGTTAAACCTATTACTTCAAAATCATTCTTAACCGAATCTAGGTACCTTCTCCTTGGTCTGCCCCGACTCCTCCTACCCTCTGCTGCTGAACCCATGAGTCTCTTGGGTAACCTTGCTTCTCCCATGCGTGTAACATGACCCCACCATATAAGCCTGTTCGCCCTGACTGCTACATCTATAGAGTTCATTCCCAGTTTCTCTTTGATTTCCCCATTGTGGACACCCTCCTGCCATTGTTCCCATCTACTAGTACCTGCAATCATCCTAACAACTTTCATATCCGTAACCTCAACCTTGTTGATAAGGTAACCAGAATCCACCCAGCTTTCGCTCCCATACAACAAAGTTGGTCGAAAGATTGAACGGTGCACAGATAACTTAGTCTTGGTACTGGCTTCCTTCTTACAGAAGAGAGTAGATCTGAGCACTCACTGCATTAGCTTTGCTACACCTCGCTTCCAGTTCTTTCACTATGTTGCCATCCTGTGAGAATATGCATCCTAAGTACTTGAAACTGTCCACCTGTTCTAACTTTGTTCCTCCTATTTGGCACTCAATCCGTTTATATTTCTTTCCCACTGACATTACTTTCGTTTTGGAGATGCTAATCTTCATACCATAGTCCTTACATTTCTGATCTAGCTCTGAAATATTACTTTGCAAACTTTCAATCGAATCTGCCATCACAACTAAGTCATCCGCATATGCAAGACTGCTTATTTTGTGTTCACATATTTTAATCTCACCCAACCAGTCTATTGTTTTCAACATATGATCCATAAATAATATGAACAACAGTGGCGACAGGTTGCAGCCTTGTCTTACCCCTTAAACTACTCTGAACCATGAACTCAATTTACCGTCAACTCTAACTGCTGCCTGGCTATCCATGTAAAGATCTTTAATTGCTTGCTAAAGTTTGCCTCCTATTCCATAATCTCGTAGGACAGACAATAACGTCCTCCTAGGAACCCGGTCATATGGATTTTCTAGATCTATAAAGCATGGATACAATTCCCTGTTCCACTCATAACACTTCTCCATTATTTGCCGTAAGCTAAAGATCTGGTCCTGACAACCTCTAAGAGACCTAAACCCACTCTGATTTTCATCGAATTGGTCCTCAACTAATACTCGCACTTTCCTTTCAATAATACCTGAGAAGATTTTACCCACAACGCTGATTAAAGAGATACCTCTGTAGTTGCTACAATCTTTTCTGTTTCCATGTTTAAAGATTGGTGTGAGTACTGCTTTTGTCCAGTCTGATAGAACCTGTCCCGACTCCCAGGCCATTTCAATTATCCTGTGTAGCCATTTAAGACCTGACATTCCACTGTATTTGATGAGTTCCGACTTAATTTCATCCACCCCAGCTGCTTTATTGCACTGCAAACTACTGACCATTTTCTCCACTTCCTCAAATGTGATCCTATTTCCGTCATCATTCCTATCCCATTCTACCTCGAAATCTGAAACATTACTGATTGTATTTTCACCTACATTGAGCAACTCTTCAAAATATTCCCTCCATCTGCCCAAGGCATCCACAGGATTCACCAGCAGTTTTCCTGACCTGTCCAAAATACTTGTCATTTCCTTCTTACCTCCCCTTCGAAGACTGTTAATTACACTCCAGAATGGTTTTCCAGCAGCTTGACCCATAGTCTCCAACCTGTTTCCAAAGTCTTTCCAAGATTTCTTCTTGGATGCTGCAATTATCTGTTTGGCTTTGTTTCTTTCTCCAACATAACTTTCTCTGTCTACCTGAGTTCTAGTATGTAGCCATTTTTGATACGCCTTCTTTTTCCTTTTACAGACTGCCTTGACTGTGTCATTCCACCAAGCTGTTTGCTTCTTCCTGGTTTTACACACTACTGTTCCAAGACATTCTTTAGCCACTTCTAGTACTGTGTCCCTGTACCTTGTCCATTCCTTTTCCAATGACTGTAATTGACTACATTCAACTACCTAGTACCTTTCTGAGATCGCTGTTATGTACTTGTGCCTGATTTCCTTATCCTGAAGTTTCTCCACTCTCATCCTCCTACATATGGACCTGACCACCTGCACTTTCGGCCTCACAATCCCTATTTCACTGCAGATTAAATAATGATCAGTGTCATCAAAGAATCCCCTGAATACACGTGTGTCCCTCACAGCCTTCCTGAATTCCTGATCCGTTATTATATAGTCAATGACAGATCTGGTTCCCCTGCCTTCCCAAGTACACCGGTGAATGTTCTTATGTTTAAAAAAGGAGTTTGTGATTACTAAGCCCATACTGGCACAGAAATCCAAGAGTTGTTTCCCATACCTGTTGGCCTCCATATCTCCAAATTTACCCATAACTTTTTCATGCCCTTCTGTTCGATTTCCAATCCTGGCGTTAAAATCACCCATGAGCAGAACATTGAACTTGTCCTTCACTCTAACAACTACATCACTGAGTGCCTCATAAAAACTATCCATCTTATCTTGATCTGTCCCTTCACAATGCGAATATACTGACACAATCCTAATTTTCTTGCTAGACACTGTCAAATCTATCCACATCAGTCGTTCGTTTACATACCTTATTGCAACTACGCCTGGTTCCATTTCTTTCCTGATGTAAAGCCCTACACCCCATTGTGTTATTCCTGCTTTGACTCCTGACAGGTAGACCTTGTATTCTCCCACTTCCTCTTCTTTCTCACCCCTTACCCGAATGTCACTAACAGCTAAAACGTCCAGCCCCATCTTATTTGCAGCCTCTGCCAGCTCTACCTTCTTCCCAGAGTAGCCCCCATTGATATTAATAGCTCCCCATCTCATTACCATTTGTTTGCCAAGTCGTACCTTAGGAGTCCCTGATTTGTCAGTTAGAGGTGGGACTCCGTCACCTCCAAAGGTCCGAGGCATTTTGTTCTGATTGTTGCCAGCATCATATTTAAAGTACCAGGGAAGCAGGTTGCTAGCCTTACTTGCCCCGAGTCCCATTGGGTTTTAACCCTAACGATTGAGGGACTAACCGGTGGTTTTGGTAGTCTTTGCCGTACTGAAGAGTACTGTGTGCGCAATTTGCGGCTGATTTTGCCATTCTTTTAATCATAATATGCCGAAGATCCCTCACGGTTGGAAGAGAGCACGGACCACAAACATCTCAAGAAGAGCAGCTGAAGCGATCCACGAAACTATCGTCAAATTTCCTTTACATACATTTGTTGTAGAATTTTAAAATATATTGTCGGCTCAAATGCAATGATGTATCTCAAACAGAATGACCGCTTCCGTGCCAACTCGCGGGGAGTCCGAAAACATCGCTCGTGTAAAACCCAACTCTCACTCTCCTCACGTGACATCCCGAAGGTACATCAAGGTAATCAGGCAGATGCAGTGTTTCTAGAGTTTCGGAAGACATTTGACTCAGTACCACAAAACAGTTATTATCAGAACTTTCCATCATATCAGGTATGAAGCGAAATCTGTGACTGGATTGCGGATTTCTTGGCAGGAAGGACGCAGCAAGCTATCTTGGATGGAAAGTCATCGACAGATGTAGAAGTAACTTCAGCTGTGCTCCTTTGCTGAACAAGTGGTATATTAATGATCCTTGCAGGCAATGTTAATAGCAACCTGAGACTTTTTGCAGATGATCTATAATGAATTACTACCAGAAAAAAGGATGCAGATCTTTCTAAAATTTCAGACATTGCAAAGACTGGCAATTCACTCTCAGTGTTCAGAAATGTAAAATTGTGCTCTTAACAAAATAAAAAAACGTAGTGTCTCATATTTACGATATCAGTGACTTACAATTGGTATCGGTCAATTCATGCACATACCTGGGTGTAATTTTTTTGTTGAGATATAAAATGCAACACAGTCTCGTCGTAGGTAGCATGTGGCAGACTGTGATTCTTTGCTAGAGCTCATCCTAAAATACTGCTCAAGTGTGTGGAACATATCAAATAGAGCTAAAAGGCATAGGTGTTCCGCGAGAGGATGGGGGGAGACGGATGGATGAGGGAGAGAGGGGGGGAGTGAGGGAGGCACGGAGTTTTGATTCATTTCAGATTTCACATACACTTCTAACACACTTCACTTCTCTGGGATATAATAAGTTTTTAATGTTTCTGTAAAATTTAGTGTTTGTGCCTTGACACGTCTCACACCTGTCTAACTGATTTATGTTAGAAACTGAGGTTTTAGGGTCCTGCCACACCCGCCTTAGATACGTTAATGGTTCAAATGGCTCTGAGCACTATGGGACTCAACTGCTGTGGTCATCAGTCCCCTAGAACGTAGAACTACTTAAACCTAACTAACCTAAGAACATCACACACATCCATGCCCGAGGCAGGATTCGAACCTGCGACCGTAGCAGTCGCAGGGTAGATACGTTAATGCGGACGCCCATGCTAACGGGGGATACTGATCGTGAACGAGAAGGCCAGCACGTATCGTCACGTGCTGTCTGCCTTCTGGGAGTGGTTGGTTCAAATGGCTCTGAGCACTATGGGACTCAACATCTGAGGTCACCAGTCCCCTAGAACTTAGAACTACTTAAACCTAACTAACCTAAGGACATCACACACATCCATGCCCGAGGCAGGATTCGAACCTGCGACCGTAGACGCTTGAAGACAGACGCCACCTTTAAATGATGAAGCTAGGAATATAGCACAGCCCCCTACGTACCACTGCCATGGAGACCGTGAAGACAAAATTTGACTAATTACAGCTCGGAACCATGGACCTTGCCGTTGGTGGGGAGGCTTGCGTTCCTCAGCGATACAGATGGCCGTACCGTAGGTGCAACCACAACGGAGGGGTATCTGTTGAGAGGCCAGACAAACGTGTGGTTCCTGAAGAGGGGCAGCAGCCTTTTCAGTAGTTGCAGGGGCAACAGTCTGGATGATTGACTGATCTGGCCTTGCAACATTAACCAAAACGGCCTTGCTGTGCTGGTACTGCGAACGGCTGAAAACAAGGGGAAACTACAGCCGTAATTTTTCCCGAGGACATGCAGCTTTACTGTATGATTAAATGATGATGGCATCCTCTTGGATAAAATATTCCGGAGGTAAAATAGTCCCCCATTCGGATCTCCGGACGGGGACTACTCAGGAGGATGTCGTTATCAGGAGAAAGAAAACTGGCATTCTACGGATCGGAGCGTGGAATGTCAGATCCCTTAATCGCACAGGTAGGTTAGAAAATTTAAAAAGGGAAATGGATAGGTTAAAGTTAGATATAGTGGGAATTAGTGAGGTTCGGTGGCAGGAGGAACAAGACTTCTGGTCAGGTGACTACAGGGTTATAAACACAAAATCAAATAGGGGTAATGCAGGAGTAGGTTTAATAATGAATAGGAAAATAGGAATGCGGGTAAGCTACTACAAACAGCATAGTGAACGCATTATTGTGGCCAAGATAGATACGAAGCCCACACCTACTACAGTAGTACAAGTTTATATGCCAACTAGCTCTGCAGATGATGAAGAAATTGAAGAAATGTACGATGAAATAAAAGAAATTATTCAGATAGTGAAGGGAGACGAAAATTTAATAGTAATGGGTGACTGGAATTCGAGTGTAGGAAAAGGGAGAGAAGGAAACATAGTAGGTGAATATGGATTGGGGCTAAGAAATGAAAGAGGAAGCCGCCTAGTAGAATTTTGCACAGAGCACAACTTAATCATAGCTAACACTTGGTTTAAGAATCATGAAAGAAGGTTGTATACGTGGAAGAACCCTGGAGATACTAAAAGGTATCAGATAGATTATATAATGGTAAGACAGAGATTTAGGAACCAGGTTTTAAGTTGTAAGACATTTCCAGGGGCAGATGTGGCCTCTGACCACAATCTATTGGTTATGACCTGTAGATTAAAACTGAAGAAACTGCAAAAATGTGAGAAATTAAGGAGATGGGACCTGGATAAACTGAAAGAACCAGAGGTTGTACAGAGTTTCAGAGAGAGCATAAGGGAACAATTGACAGGAATAGGGGAAAGAAATACAGTAGAAGAAGAATGGGTAGCTCTGAGGGATGTAGTAGTGAAGGCAGCAGAGGATAAAGTAGGGACAAAGACGAGGGCTGCTAGAAATCCTTGGGTAACAGAAGAAATATTGAATTTAATTGATGAAAGGAGAAAATATAAAAATGCAGTAAATGAAGCAGGCAAAAAGGAATACAAACGTCTCAAAAATGAGATCGACAGGAAGTGCAAAATGGCTAAACAGGGATGGCTAGAGGACAAATGTAAGGATGTAGAAGCTTATCTCACTAGGGGTAAGATAGATACTGCCTACAGGAAAATTAAAGAGACCTTTGGAGAGAAGAGAACCACGTGTATGAATATCAAGAGCTCAGATGGCAGCCCAGTTCTAAGCAAAGAAGGGAAGGCAGAAAGGTGGAAGGAGTATATAGAAGGCTTATACAAGGGCGATGTACTTGAGGACAATATTATGGAAATAGAAGAGGATGTAGATGAAGACGAAATGGGAGATACGATACTGCGTGAAGAGTTTGACAGAGCACTGAAAGACCTGAGTCGAAACAAGGCCCCCGGAGTAGACCACATTCCATTAGAACTACTGACGGCCTTGGGAGAGCCAGTCATAACAAAACTCTACCAGCTGGTGAGCAAGATGTATGAGACAGGCGAAATACCCTCAGACTTCAAGAAGAATATAATAATTCCAATCCCAAAGAAAGCAGGTGCTGACAGATGTGAAAATTACCGAACTATCAGTTTAATAAGCCACGGCTGCAAAATACTAACGCGAATTCTTTACAGACGAGTGGAAAAACTGGTAGATGCAGACCTCGGGGAGGATCAGTTTGGATTCCGTCGAAATGTTGGAACACGTGAGGCAATACTGACCTTACGACTTATCTTAGAAGAAAGATTAAGAAAAGGCAAACCTTCGTTTCTAGCATTTGTAGACTTAGAGAAAGCTTTTGACAATGTTGACTGGAATACTCTTTTTCAAATTCTAAAGGTGGCAGGGGTAAAATACAGGGAGCGAAAGGCTATTTATAATTTGTACAGAAACCAGATGGCAGTAATAAGAGTCGAGGGGCATGAAAGGGAAGCAGTGGTTGGGAAAGGAGTGAGACAGGGTTGTAGCCTCTCCCCGATGTTATTCAATCTGTATATTGAGCAAGCAGTAAAGGAAACAAAAGAAAAATTTGGAGTAGGTATTAAAATTCATGGAGACGAAGTAAAAACTTTGAGGTTCGCCGATGACATTGTAATTCTGTCAGAGACGGCAAAGGACTTGGAAGAGCAGATGAATGGAATGGACAGTGTCTTGAAAGGAGGATATAAGATGAACATTAACAAAAGCAAAACGAGGATAATGGAATGTAGTCAAATTAAATCGGGTGATGCTGAGGGAATTAGATTAGGAAATGAGACACTTAAAGTAGTAAAGGAGTTTTGCTACTTAGGAAGTAAAATAACTGATGATGGTCGAAGTAGAGAGGATATAAAATGTAGACTGGCAATGGCAAGGAAAGCGTTTCTGAAGAAGAGAAATTTGTTAACATCGAATATAGATTTATGTATCAGGAAGTCGTTTCTGAAAGTATTTGTTTGGAGTGTAGCCATGTATGGAAGTGAAACATGGACGATAACTAGTTTGGACAAGAAGAGAATAGAAGCTTTCGAAATGTGGTGCTATAGAAGAATACTGAAGATAAGGTGGATAGATCACGTAACTAATGAGGAGGTATTGAATAGGATTGGGGAGAAGAGAAGTTTGTGGCACAACTTGACTAGAAGAAGGGATCGGTTGGTAGGACATGTTTTGAGGCATCAAGGGATCACAAATTTAGCATTGGAGGGCAGCGTGGAGGGTAAAAATCGTAGAGGGAGACCGAGAGATGAGTACACTAAGCAGATTCAGAAGGATGTAGGTTGCAGTAGGTACTGGGAGATGAAGCAGCTTGCACAGGATAGAGTAGCATGGAGAGCTGCATCAAACCAGTCTCAGGACTGAAGACAACAACAACAACAACACAGCTCGGACGGAGGCCTTTAAGCGATATTCTTCCTGTGCCCCATTCTTGAGTGGTACGGCTGGAAGTCCTAATAACTGATACAGTAGCCTGTACCTTCTGCCATACACTGCACAATGATTTGCAGAGTGTAGATCAAGTCGTAGAGTCGACGTGGATTTGAGAACGATTGCTGATTTTCTTTGTACTACTGTTGGTTCTTCAGTTTCGTCTTCGAATTTTACTGAGCTGCCGTATCGGGGCAAGAGGAAATTGTTGAGGATGGTTTGGATGGTCTATTGCAGCCTGACGTGTAAGCAGTCTAATGTGTTTGCGGCGAGAGCGCAGACGTAATTTTCCAGAAAGGTCTGTCCGGCAACGTGATGTGTCTAGACCAGGCGCTCCCAAACTTTTCCTCTGACGAGCACTTTGAGAACCCTGGTCTTTTGAAAGAACCCCTTGTTTATTTTGACAGTTAATAAAATTTTAAAAATGAGGAAAGTTCTCTTTATTGTGCGTTAGGAATAATTTTCTCAAGCCATTTGTAACCACACACAGTCTGCCTGAGCACAGGTGTATCAGATGGTGTGGCGAGGGGGGGGGGGGGGGGGGGGGGAGAAATTTCTAAGTTCATCTATCAGATAAATCATAAATTCTTCAAAATGGCGTAGAACTGCAGAAAATCCAGTGACTGTTGATTTCAAAAATCCGCGTGAAGGGGTTGCGGGGGGAGGACACCGGCCCCTCCAAAGACCAGGCGCCTGGCCCCATTCCATTGATGTCAACCTCTGCGTGGGCGGGCCGAACGCTGAAAGCCTAAAAAGCGACCGCCGTGTCTGAAGCAGGGACCTTTTGCTCTCGGAGGAAGCAGAGGTGTGCGTCAACCCGAGGTTGCAAAACTACTGAGACACTCAGTCTCTGCCTTAGTTGGTGGCACTACTTGACATGCGTTACTTCGTCACCAGCAGTCACGCTGTAGTAACCGCCAGTTTGCGATTCACGTGTTTCTTTCTACCGCCTTGAAACCAACCACACACGGTTACATTCTGTTTTTATCAAGTCATTCGTAGTAGAACGAAAAGCCGACCGTTTTTAAGATGTAAATATTAGGTGTGCACCACGACACATCGGCCTCATGTTTTTATCAACGTTACATGAGTAGTCTTTGCCGTGGTGCACCTGTCCGTGAGTTCGCAACGTGTTTCTACTCGTGGCTCTTTACCTTAACTTGCTATTCGAATCCTGGAGTTCGTCTTAATTAAGATGCATCAAAAATCTCTGTAGGGACTGGAATAGCTACTGTTATATATGTTCGTATTTTTTGTCTGTTCATGTACTTCTGACTTGGTCCACAGCAAGCATGCGGATCGCCTGTGTACTCCGACTGGCTAGTAACCCTGTATTTGTATCGAGACTGGCTTTCACTTCACAGTGTTTACGAGAATAAATCTCTTCTTCTTCTTTTGTTTTGCAATCTGTTACTGGTTCTCCACATGGAGAAACTCCAAACATCTGAATGTCCGAAACGACTTTTATTGTAGCCTAATTTTTCACTTTTTGCGCTTATAGCCAGATACATTCAGGTAAAGTACCGTCTTCAGATTACAGTAGAACAAACCCTCATCTGCACGTGCTGTGTGTAGGCTGTGGTAGTCTCCCTCTCTTCTCGTCATCAATCAATTAATTTCCTTCAGAAATCAAAATCCCCTCAGTACTTGAAGAAGAATCAGACGCCACCAAGGTCCGGAGAGCAGCAGCTCATCAGGCGAGGTACTTCTACTCTGATGGCAGGGAAGACGGTGACGGGAAGAACTCTTGTCCGCAGCTCGTGGTCGTGCGTTAGCGTTCTCGCTTCCCACGCCCGGGTTCGAATCCCGGCGGGGTCAGGGATTTTGTGTGCCTCGTGATGACTGGGTGTTGTGTGATGTCCTTAGGTTAGTTAGGTTTAAGTATGGGACTGATGACAATAGATGTTAAGTCCCCTAGTGCTCAGAGCCATTTGAACCAAGAACTCTTATTTCTTTCACTGAAATCCCTTCGAAACTAGGGAAAACAAACGTAGAACAACGATCAGCTATTCTGACGCCATTACAAAGGAAAAATTAAAATCCACTTGTGTATAAAACAATATAAATTAAGCATACAGTCGATCTACATGGCGGTGTACGTAAACATCGGGGAGTGCTAATCCATAACTGGCGATAATCGTGTAGTTAAGCCATCGACTATACCTATGGGCTTTTGCTTGGCTCATGACTTAGACGTTAGCCACTGCCCACGAATCGTGATTAGCAGTGCGTCTCATCGAGTGACTGTGTTCGGATTATGATGTAGATCCGGCTCTCGGTTTGCGACGCTAAGTTTGGCGCCTCTGGAGATATTCTAGTAGAGTATGCAGACCACGTTTCACTCTGCATCCATTTTCTTACTCATCAAAATTAACAACAACAAAAACCACGACAATCAACACAACAAAATTTATCGTAACAACATGTACCAAACATTTATACTGACGATACCGTAACACTGACATTTCACGTTGGAAACACGCCAGAAAAATAATAATAATAATAATAATAATAATAATAATAATAATAATAATAATCCGATTTATGGGGTATAGTACTTAGCACACGGCGATAAACATTAATCAAGGCTTTACATACTGGCACATGGAGAAACTCTCGACATCCGAGGCTAATTTCGCACTCTTTGCACTGATAACCTGGTTCTATTCCGGTAAAGGACTGTCTTCATATCCTAGTAGAACAAACTGTCATTAGCAGGTGCTGTGTATAGCGTCCGTGAGTAGCTAACGTTCTCCAGTGACTAATGGAAGCAGGACAACACCTAAAAATGAGAGACTCCTCTGCAACCAACCGCTATCTGGAGATGTTCAGTACTTGAATGGAACCGGTTGTCAGTATAGAAAGACTGCAATGGAAGTTTATTTTGATAGTCAGACATTCGTCCACTGTTTTCGTGCCAGGAGGATGTCAGAAGAAAATGAATTGTTTTGCTGAGAGGGCACACTCACGCCGAGGGCTATAGTACGACTACGGAGAACAATGAATACACAAAAAAGGGGGTCTGAACATTTATCTTGGTCGTATTTTGCGATGATACCGCCAGACCTGCTCCTATGCTTTATGCTAGGATCGTGATGAGAAGAGCAGCAGAATTAGGTCAGACGCGTAAAGACAGCTCTCCAGGCACAATTACGGCATCGTTCCGAGTAATGAGGTACATTTAGAAAGCTGAAGAGGAAACTGTAGGTCACCCACCACGCAGGAGTCTCTACACTATACACCTGCCAGCGCTTTAACCAGTAATTACGTTTTGTTTTAAGGATGCGGGCGGTATGTCCTCCACATCCATGCTGGGTCGACTGTTGAGAGCTGGTAACCTTCAGAAAAAACCTCTACGGTCGACGATAGCAGACGCGCTATCCAAAACTGACTAGATCCACGTCAGCTACTGCTGATCTTTACTCAGCTTCTAATACAAGCTTTCTTATTGCGTGGGTACAGAATTATTTGAAATATTGCAACGGTGACAGCGGCTGATTAGGATTTATTTTTAAAATTAATGATACTTATGGAGAAAAGAGAAGCGGCTGTATTAACATCAAGAATTCAGATGGCAAGCAAGTACTAAGCAGAGGAGGGAAAAATGAAGGTGGGAAGGAATATATAGAGGGTCTTTATAAGGTGAACAAACTTGAAAGCAGAGGAAACAAATGAATATGAGATGAGCAGTATGATATAGTAAGAAGAATTTGACAGAGTGTTAAAAGACCCTTGGAGCAGACGACTTTACCACAGAACTACTGAGATCTTTGGAAGATCCTACGATGACAGAACTCTTTCACGTGTTATGCAAGATATATGACACAGGGAAACAGTTGCAGATTTCAAGAAAAATTTAGTAATTCAAACTCCAGAAAGGAAAGGAGCTGACAGATGTGAATACTATGGAACCATCAGTTTAATAAGTCAATGGTTGCAAAACACTAACACGAAGTCTTAACAAAAGAATTGAAAAAACAGAGAAGCTGACTTCGGGGAATATCAGTTTAAGTTCCAGAGAAATGTAGTAACACGCGAGACGATACTTACTTACTACGTCTCTTACAAGATTTGTTAAGCAAAGGCAAACCTATATTTATAGCATTTGTAGAGCTAAAGAAAATTTTTGACTATGTTGACTGGAACAGGAATACTCTCCTTGGAATTCTGAAGTAGCAGGGGTAAAATACAGGGAGCGAAAGGCTATTTACAACGTGTACAGAAACCAGATGGCGCAGTAAAATGAGTCAAGGGGCCTGAAAGGGAAGCAGAGGATGAGAAAGGAATGAGACATAGTTGGAACCTATCCCCGATGTTATTCAGTCTGTACACTGAGCAAGCAGCACAGGAAACCAAGGGAAAATTCGGAAAGGGAATTAAAGTTCAGGGAAAGGAAATAAAAGGTTCCTGGTTTGCCGATGACTCTATAATTCTGTCAGAGATGGCGAAGGACTTGGAAGAGCAGAACAACGAAAAAAGGTTATGAGATGAACATCAACGAACGTAAAACAAGGAAAATGGAATGTAGTCGTATCAAATAAGTATATGCTGAGGGAACTAGATTAGGAAATGAGACAGTCAAAGTAGAAGAGTTTTGTGGTAAGGATACCAAAACAAATGATTTCGGCCGAAGCAGGGAGGTTATAAAATGCGCACTAGCTATAGAAAGAAAGTATTTCTGAAAAAAGAGAAATTTATTAACACCTAATAGAAATTTAAGCTTTAGGAAATCTTTTTGAAGTTATTTGTATGGAGTGCAGCTTTATACGGATGTGGAATGTGGACGATCAATAGTTCAGATACTAAGAGAATAGAAGCTGTTGAAATGAGGTGCTACAGACGAAGACTGAAGATTAGATAGGTGGCACTGAACCAAACTTGAGAAAAAAGAAATTTAACGTTACAACTTAACTAAAAGAAGGGATCCGTTGATATGAGACATCCTGGGGCATCAAGAAATCGTTAATATGGTAGTGGTGATAGAAACTGCAAAGTTGACCAAGGGGTGAGCACAGTAAGCAAGATCAAATGGGTGCAAGTTGCGATAGTTATGCAGAGATGAGGTGGCCTGTACAGGATACAGTAGCGTGAGAGTTTCATCAAACCAGTCTTCCGAATGAAGACGACGACGACGACGACCTGACGCTAAGATTACATGCATTCACAAAGAGAACTCAAACACAGATAATTGTGCTAACATTATCATCGACACGACGCATAGAAAGGAAGACAGTAGTTGCAGTATGCAGAAACCGTGTCGACCGCTAGACGTAAACGCAGGCGTGCCGATTAGTCACAAGCGACGATAAGTGAGAATAGATTATTCGAGACGGCACACGCACCAAGACCCGTCAGTGTACGACTGAGCAAGTCGATGTTCTGTCGCATCACGCGTTTTTCCTCTTATCTGCCCTGAGCAGCGTCGTATCACAAGAGAGTTAGCTTTGGATGACGCATGGTGTTAGTTTATTTTTGTAAATTTTCCCTTCTGGGTTGCTACCATGAATTACACCATTTGACCCCAATGTGAGACTCCCAAGAGTACAGGGCGGATAAAGCCTCGTAGTGAACCTTACGTGGGTAGTCGCTAGGCAGAACTGATTCTCATGTAACAGTACCGGCCGCGGTGGTCTAGCGGTTCTAGGCGCTAGGTCCGGAACCGCGCGACTGCTACGGTCGCAGGTTCGAATCCTGCCTCGGGCATGGATGTGTGTGATGTCCTTAGGTTAGTTAGGCTCAAGTAGTTCTAAGTTCTAGGGGACTGATGACCACAGATGTTAAGTCCCATAGTGCTCAGAGCCATTTGTAACAGCTGTACCATGGCACTTTGCTTCTCACATCGGACTAAGCTGTTTTGCACTACACCAAAATTCAACAAACTGCACAGTCCTCACTGGCTTAATTTACAGTAAGCATACAACGCGTTATCTATCATTTCGCCGCAGACGGCAGCATACATACCCCAGTTGGCCAGTGAAACATCACACGGTCACTGGAGCAAAACAGCTGGAATCATATCAACCCTGCTTCCACTACTCCTTTAACAATCATTCGCGATTTTACATCCATCCCACGCAGTCACCGGAAACAATGCTAAACTAGTACTCTTTGCCCAGAGATTACAGACGACGCAACGTCGTCACAGAGGATATTTTTCGACTATTCTAAATACTGCAATTACAGGGAGAATACCACCGTCTTTAGGGATGAAGTGTTTCAGTCTTTCCAGTATGAGATAAAGAGTGGAAGGAGGGAAGATAGGGTATAGCATGTTGTAAACGATGAACTCATTACACAAGGAGTACAGACTCTGATAAAGCAAGAATGGGAAATAAACTTGATTATGTTATCTGTTTATTGTAATACGAAAGACTGACCTCTTGTGTGTCTAAAGTAGGTCATATAACACGTACGAAATTTTCTGCATGAAGTCTTCCGTAATTCTTAACTGCAATAATGCGACAAAAATACTTATTAATAAAATGTAACTTAACAAAATGTCATAATTATAAAGAATACGAAATGGAAAGAGGTAATGAAACAAAAAACAAAAGCGAATGCATTATATTGCTTCTAACGGGGATTTCTCTTGCTCCTCTCGGTTTGTCTTTGGGTTTTTCCTACGCCTATGCATTTCCTGAAAATATTATTCCGTCATAGACTATATGCACTACGAACTCTGATTAACCCTCCGATTATTGGCGGATTCGGTAACTCTCGAGCATTCACAACACCGTACGTAATGTATCTGATTATAGTCACTTAGCATTAAACATTTAATGTTGCCATTATAGTTAACCGTGTAGTTACTGAATGACTCAGCAAAACATCGAGGAGGCAGTGTAATACGTCTGAAAACCAGTACCTGTTGAGACAGTGGCCCTTGAAGATCCATAGTTCATTTTTTATTTACAGATGAGGTAGGGATCACAAAAGGTGGCTTAATAAATACTGCAATACGCAAGCGTGGGCAGATGTAAATCCTCGAGCAAACGTGGATGTGAGGCATCCGGATCATTCAGTATCAATGTACTGGAAGGAATTGTTGGCGACAGTCTCACAGGGCCATACATTTCCCCAAACAGATTAAAAAGTACTGTATATCACCGATTTCTGCGCGGTGGATTGTGTATTGGAGAATGTTACCCTTCCAAAAAGAAAACGACCGTGGTTTACGCACGACGGGGCACAATCCCAAAATCTTCGGATCGTATGACAGTGCCTCAGTGCAGCGTTTCATTGGCGGTAGATTGGTCGATGAGGTCCGTCGCATGGCCTCCACATTCACCAGAGCTGAATCCGTTGGATTTCTGGATGTGAGTACGTTTAAAGGCACTGGTGTATGCCCATTCCATCAAATGAAGGGCTTATTTCAATAGTGGTATAAGTCCATTTTTGTTCATTCTCAAAAACAGAGCCCTGAATTTAAATGAGCATTCCCTTTAGGACTCTGTATCTCAGAATGAACAAAAATGGACTTGTACAACTATTGAAATAAGCCCTTCAAATATGTGCAGATGTTACAGGAACGTGTGAGCAATGCATGTGACGCAGTACGAATGGAGCCAACAGTAATTGAGAAACTGCGTGATTCACTGTGAAGAACCGCTGAAGGACGTTTTAAGGTGCGTGGTAACCACATGCAGTCCTGGCTGTTGTGTCTACTTCCACAAGCAGGCTGATGGGAATGAGATGACTGGCCCATATTTCAGAAGGTGTTTGTTTCCGGACAAATCATCAAAATTTTGACTAATACCACCACCTGCAAGAATATGTGACACTTCATTTTAAAATACTTGGTTTAACTTATCGTGGCCACTGTCAATTGCATATTGCATCACGACACTCCCTCAGAATCGGCATTACTGACGTCCATTCAAAAATGGTTCAAATGGCTCTGAGCACTATGGAACTTAACTACTATGGTCATCAGTCCCCTAGAACTTAGAACTACTTAAACTTAACTAACCTAAGGACATCACAAACATCCATGCCCGAGGCAGGATTCGAACCTGCGACCGTAGCGGTCGCGCGGTTCCAGACTGAAGCGCCTAGAACCGCTCGGCCACATAACCGGCGAAAAGATATTACAGTTTGGCGCACCGTCATCGACGAGACACTAGAGTCTTAACTACGAGTTAGGATGCTGGAAGGATGTGTAAGGAAATCGATGTATCTTTACTGTGGGAAGTACCCCGTTTGCCCCAATTTTGATTACTGGATTGAGTTATGAACCCCAGTGCTCCTGTATGGGATTCAGTGTCTTAACCACCTTGCTCAGTGTTATCGTATTTATCGGTCGGAGTATTTTGGCTTTGCGACGTCGTTTGCAGAACTTATAAAAAAAATTACTGACATGAAATCTCCAGCGGACTGACTGTAAATGAAGTCATTCCAAATCAGTAACTGTACTCGCGTGTGATTCTCCTTAGCTAGGTGACGACGCACACGGCCTTCGTAACAGTTCTCGTGCTCGGAGCTGCCTCGGGGTACAGTGTCATTCCTACCTGTTAAGGAGTACTTGGAGCGAAAAGAGGGGCGTGTACGCGCTCAGATAAACTGCTCTGTTTAGCCGCGTGCCACCTTGCCGGAGCAATTAACTCTGACAACTCCACAGTTCACACCGGTACTTACCCAGGCGCCAGGTCTGCGCTAGGGAAGCCTCTCCTTCTACAATCAGCAGTGCAATCTGGCACGTATATGTGCTAGCGCCAGGGTGACTGTTTCGAATGTTAACAAGAAAGAGACTGTCCTCGCATTCACTCACATTAAAGTGATTATTATTCTTGAACCGTGCCACGAAAAAAATAACCCTAGTGCAACTGAATAAATAGGGGAGCGGCAAACAGATATTGAAAGATTAATTGAAGGTCTGGCTTCCACACTGAGTTATAAGTCACTACGTTAACGGTTAGATGAGTAGCTTATCTAATGCTTCACGTGACGCTTTTCCGAAGAAAGTCAGGATTTAAGAAAAGAGATCGCAGATAAGGGTGACTGTAATAGATAACAGAGCAGTGGGGTTGACGCTGGGGCGAAGGGGATGTTAGTTGTGATTCAACAAATGCCCGAAGAGATGCTATTACTTCTTCCTAAGTTGGTCACCTTTGCTAAACACCTAAGTGTGACTATAAGTACAATTTTATGCTTCGCGCTCCTGCCCCCCTCCTTCCTCCCCTCCCCTCCCCCCCCCTCTCTCTCTCTCTTTCCATTTCTCTCTCCATTAGGTACCAGGCACGTTAAAAGTGTCGTTTAAAGAAAAAACACGCTTGTCTGTGGAACTTAATATACAGAGCGCTTATCAGTTATGTGGTAATGATTTCAGGATACCTTGTATTTCAGTTTCTTCAGACCCGCCTCATCATTAATGTTCTCATCACAGGGGAGTGATGCATCGACTAGGAGGTACGATCTGTTATTTAGCTGAAGTACAGTACTGTTAGGATTCTTAGCTGTAACAGTTTTTTCAGTATATATTTGTCAGCCGTACAGGATAGTGTTACATCCAGCCGTTATGAGCGTTTTAGGTGTGCACCCTTACCATTTGTTGGTTGTTATTTTTATTAGATTGGTCTATGAAGTCCAAAGATTTGAGTAAATGAACTCCGGGTTCTGGAGACCGAGATAAGTAGAATGAAGTAAGTTTAACTTGTTCAGCACAGTCACAGTGTTTATACTCACCAAAAGTGATGCAAACTTCATTGATGCGAATGGTAAATATATATTCAGCCGATCACGTGTGACAAAATTAACGCGAATTTCGAAGCAGTCAGCACACTATATACTCTACGAAAAGTTAGAATACTTCTAGTTCAGTAGTCTGTTAGTTTATATAGACAGAGAAATCATAAACAAACAGTAAACCGCCCGCTCCCGCACCACAGATTCGTTACAGAATCTAATTCTATATCTACATCTACAGGGTGAAAAGTATTTAAACCGACAAACTCTGGAAGGTTGTAGGGGGCACCAAAACAAATATTTTTCCCTAGTGTCATTTTTTCCTATGAGGATTATTTAAACCGGCGGAGGCCGTATTACGCTCTTCAGTTGTTAGAGGCTGTATTACGATCTTCAATTGTTAGAGGGCGTATTACGCTCTTCAGTTGTAGGCAACTGCTGTCCACCGGTGTAGTAGTGCATTGTCTCTGTTTACTAATGGAGCGATACACCTGGAGTGAGTACACTGATGTGGTTGGTGCGTACTAAGTAGCGCGCCACAACGGACGAGCTGCACAGCGGGTTTATCAACAACAATATCCAAATCGCCGTAGCCGCATCATACGAACTTTGCTGCTGTGTACCAACGTCTGAGTGAGACCGGGTCATTTAGCAGATTACCTGGACAGGGACGCCGTCGCACGGTAAGAACGCAGCATTTGGAGCGGGATCCTTCAATCAGCACTCGTGCAATTGCACGTAACATGGGGATGAATCAGGCGAATGTAGGAACAGTCCTTCCAGAGCAGTTGTTACGTCCATTTCGCTTACAGAGTGTCCACAACCTGGAACCAGTTCATTATCGACCCAGAGCACAATTTTGGCAGTGGTACCTGGAACAGTGTGAAATGCATCCTACGTTTCCATCTTCGGGCCTGATGGAGCCTTCAACATGCGTACGTTGCATGTTTGGAGTGAGAATAACCCACATGCCACAGTTACTAGCGCTCACAAACTGCGGTTCTTCGTTAATGTGTGGGTCGGTGTTGTTGGAGTCTGTTTAATTGGGCCGTATCTGCTACCTAGGCCATTAAATGGTAGGCACTATTACAATTTTCTCGCCAGAGCATTGCCAGAATTGCTGGAAGACGTGCCGCCCCCTACAAGAAAACGCACGTGGTTCAAACACGACGGGGCGCCGGCACATTTCAGTCGTCGTCTGCGCCGATTCCTGAATGACGGTTCCCAGAAATGTGGATTGGCAGTGGTGGTCCTGTACCATGGGATGATCGATTCCCAGCTATGTCCCCTCTGGACTGTTTTGTGTGGGGAGAGATGCGCAACCTTGTTTACGCAACTCCTGTTGCATCAGAAGAGGATCTGGTTGCCCGGATAGTAGCAGCAGCAGCAGGAACAATTCAGGATACTCCTGGGAATTTTGCCCGTGTCAGACAGCACATGATCCGAAGGTGTAACCTTTGTCTACTTGTCAATGGAGGCATTTTTGAAAATCTACTGTAACTGAAAGTGGGTTGTTTTAATGTGTTGGTCTTCAAAAAATGGGAAAGTGTTTGTTGGTTTAATTAATTTTCCGCCAGAGAAATCTTCCTCTACCGGTTTAAATACCCATCATAGGAAAAAGTGACATTAGGGAAAAATATTTGTTTTGATGTCCCCTAAAACCTCCCAGAGTGTGTCGGTTTAAATACTTTTCACCCTGTGTATAGGTACTCGTCAACCCGAAGTGCGTTGTTTGGCGTTGATTACCCTCAACCACTAGTAGTCATGCCTTTCCTGTTCCACTCGCAAATAGTGAGAGAGGAAAATGACTGTCTATATTTCTCCGTATGAGTCCTAATTTCTCGTATCTTACATTCGTGGTCCTCCGCGAAATACATGTTGGCGCCAGTAGAATCGTTCTGCAGTCAGCTTAAACGTCTGTGCCCATACTTTCCTCAATAGCATTCTCGAAAAGAACGGAGCCTTCTCTCCAAGGATTCCCAGATGAGATCCGTAAGCATCTTCTTAATATTTTTACACAGCTACCGCTAACAAGTCTAGCAGTAGGTGTCCTAATTGCTTCTCTGTCTACCTTTACTCCTACCTGGTGCGGATCCCATACACTCTAGCACTAATCAAGAATAGGTCGCACTAGCGTCCTACATGCGGTCTCCTTTACAGATGAACTACACTTTCCTAAAATCCTCCCAATAAACCATAGCTGACCATTCACCTCCCCTACTACAATTCCATTTCATATCGCTTTGCAACGTTACGCCCAGATTTTTGAACGACGTGACTGTGTCAAGCAGTACACTGTTAGTGCTTCATTAGAACATCACTGGTTTGTTTTTCCTATTCATTTGCAGTATCTTACGTATTTCTATATTTAGAGCTAGCTGCCATGCATCATATTAACTAGACATTCTAAGTCATCTTGTATCCTCCTACAGGTAGCTAACTTCGAGATCTTTCAGTACACCGCACTGCCGGCCGGATTGGCCGTGCGGTTCTAGGCGCCACAGTTTGGAGTCGCGTGACCGCTACAGTCACAGGTTCGAATCCAGCCTAGGGCATGGATGTGTGTGATGTCCTTAGGTTAGTTAGATTCAAGTAGTTCTAAGTTTTAGGGGACTGATGACCACAGCAGTTAAGTCCCATAGTGCTCAGAGCCATTTGAAAGTACAACGCACTATCATTAGCTAACAACTGCAGATTGCTGTCCACCCTGTTCGGCAGAAAACTTGGGTATATAGAAAATAATGGCGGTCGAATCACATTTCTCTGGGGCACTCTTGATGATACCCTTGTCTCTGTCGCCGTCGAGGACAACATACTGGGTTATATCATTGAACATGTGAGCATACGACAGTTTCAACACGAGACTGGCATTCCTAAAACCAGTGTACATAGTATTCTTACACGTCACCGGTTCCATCCTCATCAAGCACACCTACATCAAGAACTGCAAGGGGATGACTTCCAGAATCGTGTACAGTTCTGTCAGTTGGTGCAGCAGCAAATCCTTGCCAACCTGAACTACTCTCCACTGTTCTATTTACCGATATTTGTTTCTTCTCAAACGAAGGACTGGTAAATACAAGGAACATGCATTATTGGTCCAGTGACAACCCACGATGGCTTAGACAGGTGGAACATCAGCATCGATAGAGTGTTAACGCCTGGTGTGGGATGCTTGGTACTACAACTATTGGTCCTTATTTCCTCATCTTATGCACAATGTGCCGCTAAGAACCACAATGCTTATATCGTATCAACACGATGGATGTCCAGCACATAATGCCTTGCGTGCACGTCCTTTTCTGAACCGAAGGTATCCTGCCAGATGGATTGGTCGAGGAGGAACAGTTACTCAGTCTGCTAGGTCTCCTGAATTAAATCATCTGGACTTTTTTCTTTGGGAATGCGTTAAAGACGTTGTCTGTTCCAACAACTCCAGAGGACATGCATGAATGTATCGTGCCTGCTTGTAATTCTATTCAGCAGGCAACACTGGAAGCGGTAAATAATTCTTTCATTCGACGAGTGCACAAGTGTATCGATGTCCAGGGTCACCACTCTCAGCACCTTTGAATGTTCTACTCCTGGACAATGGTACAGGGGAGTCAAAGTCAATTTTGTGTTATGTTTTTACAAGGTTTTCATTTGTTTTCTGACAACTCCAGCAAGTGGGCGAGTTTGTGATTCCGGGCTCAAACTCAATGTTGTGTTATGTAATTAATAACGTTGTGTTCTACATCTACATCTACATCCATACTCCGCAAGCCACCTGACGGCGTGTGGCGGAGGGTACCTTGAGTACCTCTATCGGTTCTCCCTTCTATTCCGGTCTCGTATTGTTCGTGGAAAGAAGGATTGTCGGTATGCCTCTTTGTGGGCTCTCTCTGATTTTATCCTCATGGTCTCTTCGCGAGATATACGTAGAAGGGAGCAATATATTGCTTGACTCCTCGGTGAAGGTATGTTCTCGAAACTTCAACAAAAGCCCGTACCGAGCTACTGAGCGTCTCTCTCGCAAAGTCTTCCACTGGAGTTTATCTATCACCTCCGTAACGCTTTCGCGATTTCTAAATGATCCTGTAACGAAGCGCGCTGCTCTCCGTTGGACCTTCTACATCTCCTCTATCAACCCAATCTGGTACGGATCCCACACTGGTGAGCAATATTCAAGAAGTGAGCGAACAAGTGTACTGTAACCTACTTCCTTTGTTTTCGGATTGCATTTACTTAGGATTCTTCCAATGAATCTCAGTCAGGCATCTGCTTGACCGACGATCAACTTTATATGAACATTCCATTTTAAATCACTCCTAATGCCTATTCCCAGATAATTTATGGAATTAACTGCTTCCAGTTGCTGACCTGCTGTATTGTAGCTAAATGATAAGGGATCTTGCTTTTTATGTATTCGCAGCACATTACACTTGTCTACATTGAGATTCAATTGCCATTCCCTGCACCATGCGTCACTTCGCTGCAGATCCTCATGCATTTCAGTACAATTTTCCATTGTTACGACCTCTCGATATACCACAGCATCATCCGCAAAAAGCCTCAGTGAACTTCCGATGTTATCCACAAGGTCATTTATGTATATTGTGAATAGCAACGGTCCTACGACACTCCCCTGCGGCACACCTGAAGTCACTCTTACTTCGGAAGACTTCTCTCCATTGAGAATGTGTTTCAGTGAATGGTACACTGTGATACATTTTTGAATAGGTCTTAGGAGAGGAAATGAATAACCGAATAACCGAATAAAAAATACAGGGTGCCATTTAAGAGAGTCATACCGCTGTTCATGTCTCTGTAAAAAAACATAGCTCTACAACGAACGCAATCACGCTGATTTATGTCCCCCTGACGGCTAACGAACATTTGCTTGAAACATTTTGTAACGTTCATCTGGATAAACAATTATTTAGGGTCGTCAAGGTAATGGGACACCCTGTATACGGTTGCTTCAGAGGCAATTTTTGTACTCGGTGCTTTGTTGGTGTGTGTGTGTGTGTGTGTGTGTGTGTGTGTGTGTGTGTGTGTGTGTGTGTGTAGACAGCAGTGTATCTGTAGCATACCCTAGTTAAGTACTTTTGTGCGATGCAGCAACTAGCTAGAGCGCGACGGCTACTCGTAGATGGGCAGTGCTCGAGGCGTGAAAACTGTGCGCCAGGCTGGCGGAATGTGTTGAGGTGCGCGAGGCGGCCGGCATTCCGCGCCGCTGACGACACCGCGTCACGGGTCACGCCTCGGCCCGTCTGTACCGTGCTGCGTCAGGCGTACCGCTTCGCGGCCAAGCTGCGCGGCTTCCGTCACTTGGCACGCGATGTCACCACCACCTCTGACTCAGGTGGTTACTACAGTGTCAACAGCCAACATCCCGCTACAGTCTCTCTCTGTACGACTCACAACGCCGAGCAACCTCTTTGATTTCCATAAAGGACTACGCAACTAAGGTTAGCAGATGAGTACTAAGGTGTTCATCTGCATCTTCATCGATACTCTCCCAATCGTGCTTAAGTGCCTGGCAAAGGGTTGATCGAAACACCCTCACAACAATTCTCTGTTATTCCACTCTCGAACAGCGTGCGGGAAAAACGAACACCTACACTTCTCATGCGGGCTCTGATTTCTCTTATTTTATTATGATGATCGTTTTTCCCTATGTATCTCGGCGTCAACAAAATATTTTCGCATTCGGAGGAGAAAGTTGGTGACTGAAATTTCGTGAGAGGATCCCGTCGCAACGAAAAACGATTTTGGTTTAATAATGTCCACCCCAAAGCCTATATCATGATTGCGACACTCTTTCCCCTATTTCTATATGATACAAAACGTGCTGCTGTTCTTTTAACTTTCTCGATGTACACTGTTAACCTATCTAGTAAGGATCCTGCACCGCGCTGAAGTACTCCAAAAGATGACAGGCAAGCGTATTGTATGCAGACTCTTTAGTAGATCTGTTGCATCTTCTACATGATCTGCCAATAAATCTGTCTTTCGTTCGTTCCCCTCCCCACAACATATTCTGTGTGTTCTTTTCTGTTTAGGTTGTTCGTAACTGTAATTCCTTGATATTTAGTTGAATTTACGGCTTTTTAGATTTGACTGATTTATCGTGTAACCGAAGTTTAACGGATTCCTTTTAGTAGTCATGTGGATGATCTTACACTTTTCATTATTTGTGGTCGACTACAAATTTTCGCACCATACGGATATCTTTTTAAATCGTTTTGTAATTTGTTTTGATCTTCTGATGACTTTACAGGACAATAAACGATACCATCATCTGCAAACAACCTACACGGCTGCTCAGATTGTCTCCTAAACCGTTTATGTAGATAAGGAACAGCCGAGGGCCTATAACACTACCTTGGGGAACGCCAGAAATGACTTCTGTTTTACTCGAGATTGTATATCAGTTAAGTTCCTTTCAGAATATGCTGATGCAGTAGCTCCATACTTATTATATACAACCGTTCGCACGACAAAATGGTTCAAATGGCTCTGAGCACTATGGGACTTAACTTCTGAGGTCATCAGTCCCCTAGAACTTAGAACTACTTAAACCTAACTAACCTAAGGACATCACACACATCCATGCCCGAGGCAGAATTCGAACCTGCGACCGTAGCGGTCGCGCTGTTAGAGACTGTAGCACCTAGAACCGCTCGGCCACTCCGGCCGGCCGCTTGACAAAAGATTCACACCGAAAGACTGGAAAGTTGCAGAAGTCACACCAATATTCAAGAAAGGCATTATGAGTAATCTACTAAATTACAAGCCCATATCATTAATGTCGATATGCAGCGGGATGTGGGTACATCCATTGTGTTCGAACATCATGAATTACCTCGAAGAGATTGGTCCATTGTCGGCCGCCGTGGCCGAGTAGTTCTAGTTGCTACAGTCTGGAACCGCGCGACTGCTACGGTCACAGGTTCAAATCCTGCCTCGGTCATGGATGTGTGTGATGTCCTTAGGTTAGTTAGGTTTAAGTAGTTCTATGTCTAGGGGACTGATGACCTCAGATGTTAAGTCCCATAGTGCTCAGAGCCATTTGAACCATTTGAAGATCGGTTTATTAACACACAGTCAACAGGGATTTGAAAATCACAACTAGCTCTTTTCACACACGAAATGTTGAGTGATGTTGACAATGGATTTCAAATTGATTCCGTATTTCTAGATTTGCAGAAGGTTTTTGACACTGTACCTCACGAGCGGCTTGTAATGATATTGCGTGGTTATTGAATATCGTGTCAGTTATGTGACTGGTTAGTGATTTCCTGTCACAGAGGTCACATTTCGTAGTAACTGACGGAAGATGTGCTTTTATTATCTCATTTAAGTTATTTCAATACTCAGAGGCTATCTACTTCTACGTTACTCATGTTGGCAACTGTTCTTGATCCAATTTCTGGGTTATTTACTTCGTCGCCTTTCGTGAAGGAATTTCGGAAGCCTGTGTTTAGTAACTCCGCTTTAACAGTAGTCATCAACTGTATTTCCATTGCTATCACGCAGAGGGGGCATCGACTGTCTTGCCGCTGGCATGCTTCACGCACGACTATGGCATGCTTCACGCACGACTAGGTTTCGAGACAAAGTTTCGTTATAGAAACTATTTTAAGTTTCTGGCATTGAAGTCCGCACTAAATTTTGAATTTCTATGAAAGATCGCCAGTGTTGGGGATTTTGCGTTCGTTTATGTTTGGAATGCTTTTTTCGCTGTCTCTGCAACAGTGTTTTGCGTACCAAGGGGCGGGGGATCAGCTCCGTCGTTTGTTAAGTTGTTTGGTATAGATCTCTCAGTTGCTATCGATATATATATTTTTTTAATTCAAGCCACATATCGTCTATAGTTACGTTGTTGATTTGGAAGGAGTGGATATTCTCTTTCAGGAGAGGGTCACGTGAATTTTTATCTGCTTTTTGGAATAGACATATTTTTCGTTCATTTTCGGAGGATTTGGGTGTTACAACATTCAGTCTCGCTACACCAGTCCTGTATTCACTGGTCACTGTATCCGTTTTGACACTCGTTATTAGCTCATGTTTTGTTTATTACTAAGAGGTCAAGTGTGTTCTCAAAACCGTTTACTGTTAGAGTGGGCTCATGAACTAGCTGCTCGAAATAATTTTCTGAGAATGATGTTAGCACAATTTCGGATGATGTTTTATACGTACCTCCGGATTTAATCATGTATTTTCGCCAACATATTGACGGTAAATTGAAGCACTATGGGACTTAACTTCTGAGGTCATCAGTCCCATAGAACTTAGAACTAATTAAATCTAACTAACCTAAGGACATCACACACATCCATGCCCGAGGCAGGATTCGAACCTGCGACCGAAATTGAAGTCACCACCAAGTATAATTTGTGAGTCGGGTGCTCGTTTGAAATTCTTTTTCTTTGAACCTTTAGGTTATTCGCAAAAATTTCCGCTGAGCTTCTCTACGGCTTTGGCCAGCTTTCACTGTCTACTACGATTTGAGCATCAGTGCTTTCTACTAGCGCTTGGAGCTCTGGTACTTTCCTAACACAACTATTATACCGCTTGATCCTAGATCTACGTTCTCCTTGTGTTCGACCTGCACGTTTTGAGATTGGAGCCCTTTTTGTGTTTCCCAGTCCACGCTACACTGTCCCAGCTAGACGTGTAGTCACCTCCTGTGAGTAATGGACTCCTGATCTATTTAGCGGAATCCGAAACCCCACCACCCTGTGACGCAAGTCGAGGAATCTGCAGCCTACACGGACGCAGAACCGTCTGAGCCCCTGATTCACACCCTCCACTCGGTCCTATTGACTATGTTGCAAATGGTCAGCTCTGCTTTCATTTCGCAAGAAAGACTGGCAATCTTTAACACGCCTGACAGCCACTCGAAACCAGAGGGAATCTCTTCCGATCCAAAGCGACAGACATCATCGGTACTGAAGTGAGCCACAACCTGCAGTTAGTTGCACCCTTCGCTCTTCATGGCAGTCGGAATGACCCTTTCCACATCTGGAATGACCCCATCCGGTATGCACACGGAGCGAATCTTGGCTTTCTTCCTTCCCTGGCAGCCATATCTGTAACGGGGCCCATAGCGTGTCTAACATTGGAACTCTGAACTACCAATCATCCCTTTCTCTGTGATTGTCCATATATTACAGACTGAGAGGATTTCTCCGAAACACGACAAGCGACTGCATCTGGCTGAGGGATAATGTCAGCAATACAAAGCACCTGGAATATGTTTGTCAGACAAACTGGGGAGGCCGTACATTCGACGCCCTTGGATGTCTTTTGGGTTGTCTGTGAGATCTTTTGTACGAGGGGGGATCGAACCCAAAAGTAAAGTGAAATTCTTTCCTGTGGGCGTAGGCTCAAAAAATGGTTCAAATGGCTCTGAGCACTATGGGACTCAACTGCTGTGGTCATTAGTCCCCTAGAACTTAGAACTACTTAAACCTAACTAACCTAAGGACATCACACACATCCATGCCCGAGGCAGGATTCGAACCTGCGACCGTAGCAGTCGCACGGTTCCAGACTGCGCGCCTAGAACCGCGAGACCACCGCGGCCGGCTGTGGGCGTAGGGCATAGTAGTGAAGATGTATAGTCCAGCAAAGCACCTCTACGACAAAAGAAACGACGCGCCACGAATGAGTTATGCAAACTGGTCGCAAATTGATGTTCGTACAGGTATCGACACAGAAAGCAAAACTGTAAACTTGGAGACCGCTGGATGAATGTGTGACGCTACAACGCAGCATGTCAACTCAGCTGGTAAGGATAGTGAAGAGAGGGCATGTCCATACCAGGGCATAAAGTATTTGCTAATTTAATTTCGTGACTCAGGTGGACAGCAGCTACGCTTCGCAGCAAGATGTGTGAATAGTATACTCAGATGTCAGCACCGGGCCCAAAGAAGCCAGTTGGACTAATTGGGGAATGGCTCGACATTTGAATGAGAGCTGTGCCACTATTCGATTATGTTGGCGGAAATGGGTGAACGATGGCCGAACACAGCGTCAAGAACGAAGTGGTCGACCTAGAGGGACGACAAAACGAGAGGTCCGAGCTATCATCAAAGAGGCACTCAGAACCCCGGATTGATTGTTATCATCGGTCCGATGTGCAACTGGTGTTACAGTGACAGCATGGACCACTAATACGCGGCTCACAGAAAAAGAGCCGAGTTCACGGGGCCCCTTGCGCCGACTCCCATTGACGTCCGTACACCAACAAGACCGTTTGTTGTGGCAGCGGGCACATTAGATCTCGAATCTCACAGCCTGGAGTAAAATTATCTTCAGGGATGAGTCCTGCTTCGAAGTGAGCCACGATGACTAGCGAAGAAGTGTCTGGAGACAAGCCGGACAGCGGTGGGACGCCAACCTCATTGTCGCCCGACGTACGGCCCGTCAACCGGGTACAATGGTCTATCATTTCGTAGGATGACCCCTTTGGTTGTCGTCCGTGATAGCCTTAAAGCACGGCGGTCCGTTGACGATATTCTACGCCCCGTTGTATTACCCTTCATAGTAAGCCACCCTGGCTTTACATTTCAGCAACATATTGCCCGCCCAGCAGAGCTCCTACTGCTTGCCTTCGTGGTCGCCAAAACCTGCCTTGGCCAGCAGGGTCGCCGGACCTCTCCCCGACTGAGAACGTGGTATGGACAGGGCCCTCCAACCAGCTCGAGATTTTGACGATCTAATGAGCCACTTGCACAGAACTTGGCGCCCAACAACTGTATCAATAAATGCGAAACCAAATAACTGCTCGCATAAGGGCCAGATATGGACCAACGCGTTGTTGACTTGCTCAGTCTGCGATACTCTCTTGAATGAATCACCCAAGCCGGGTGGGGTGGCCGAGCGGTTCTAGGCGCTACAGTCTGGAACCGCGTGACCGCTACGGTCGCAGGTTCGAATCCTGCCTCGGGCATGGATGTGTGTGGTGTCCTTAGGTTAGTTAGGTTTAAGTAGTTCTAAGTTCTAGTCTAGATGTTAAGTCCCATAGTGGTTGGTTGTTTTAGGGGGAAGACCAGACAGCGAAGTCATCGGTCTCATCGGATTAGGGAAGGACAGGGAAGGAAATCGGCCGTGCCCTTCGAAAGGAACCATCCCGGCATTTGCCTGGAGCAATTTAAGGAAATCAAGGAAAACCTAAATCAGGATGGCCGGACGCGGGATTGAACCGCCGTCCTTCCAAAATGCGAGTCCAGTGTCTAACCACTGCGCCACCTCGCTCGGTAAGTCCCATATTGCTCAGAGCCATTTGTAGTTGTAGTTAGTCAGCAAACCTCTGGTTCTTTACAGGCTGCCGGTGACATATCTAGTAATATACTATATAAGTTATTCACTTAAAACTTGAATTTAATTCCTTTCAAGTTTTTTTATTTTCTATATTCTGTTTTATTTACACATTAATATTAACAATGGTTGCTATTAACGTAATTTGTAACTACGATATAGATTAAATAAAATATTGTGTCATTGTGAATATTAAATATGAACGATCTGCTCAAAGTTTCTAAATAAGAGTAGGCATCAAATTCATGGCAATAAATTGAACTGCTCATCAATGTTTCTAGTATGGACAGTAAAACAAATGCGCGCGCTCAGAAGGTCAATAAATGGATGTTTCGATAATATTACTGAACGTGTGAGGGTCGCATTCAACCGGTAGATGCAGGCCGCTGTGGGCTGGGAGCAGGGTGTATCAGCAGGCCGGCGAGGAGTCCCCGGGCAGGCAGCTGGGTGCTCGCAGCCCACAGCCGGCTCGCCTCGCTTTTCAATGGACGCCGGAGGGAGGCGGCCTCTGAAAAGAGCCCGGTGGCCTGAGCGCGCCTTTGTTCGCCGACCCGCCGCGCCGTGGAGTGGCTGCAGCGGTCCGCGCCGCCGCTGCCGTGCCGGTGTTGTGGCAACACTGCCACTGGCCGTCTCCCGCCATAACGCGTCCTCCCGGCCGACGCCTTGCAGTTTTACTACCTGTGGCGGGCCGGCGCTGCTGATGAAATTCCCGCCACCCCCTGCCTCCAGACAATGGCCGCCGCCGAATTCCTATCCTACTGCTGACACCCAGGCACCGCAAGGCCTGCCCGTCGCAAAGGAGACAAATGCAGATCAAAGTGTGCGTTCGTCTGAATGGAAGGTTCACAGCCTAGTTTACCTCTGTTTCCAAGGTATTCCGAGTCTGAAGTGACTCCAGAGTGCCCGAACACGACCTTCAACTCTGCCAAACGCAAACACCCACCCACTCTCACTCTCTCATATACTGATATATATCATCCCTTCCAAAACCCCTCCCCCGTCCGTCCCCGGTAGCTGAGTGGTTTGTCTAGAGACAGGGGGTGGCGGGAATTGCTGGCACGATAGCTCAGCGTGCTCGCTCAGAGGGTTAGCCGCCCTCTAAAAAAAAAAAAACTTAGTTAATAGATCAACATTGAACTTAAAAGGGTGTCTTACGACGGCCGCCTTGATCAGATGCAACGAACGAAACCGAACATAATGAAAAAAAAAAAAAAGTGGTCAGCGCGACGAACTGTCAGTCCTAAGGGCCCGGGTTCGATTCCCGGCTGGGTCGGAGATTTTCTACACTTAGGGACTGGGTGTTGTGTTGTCCTAATCATCATCATTTCATCCCCATCGACGCGCAAGCCGCCGAAGTGGCGTCAAATCGAAAGACTTGGACCAGAAGAGCGGTCTACCCGACGGGAGGCCCTCGTCACACGCCATTATTATTAACCTTCCCCCAACACCCACACATTCACACACAAAATATTTTCAACTGGCTTTGTTGAAGTAACTGTTTTGTCCATATGTTTATCAAATTCAGTGTAGGTACATTGGTCGGCCAGGACATTACGACTACTGATCTACTATCGATGGCAACCCGCCCAAGCAATAACAACGTCACCTGGCTGGCTTCTAGTCACACACATCCACCGTGCGTGTAGTATGCGAGCGTGATGTCCGTGTGTCGAATGGGGAAGGCGCGCGATGTATCTGAGTTTCACCGACTGCTTATTGAGATCACTCGGAGGCTCGGCACGAGCATTCAGGAAACTGCACGACTAGGGTGTTCGAGGAGTGTGTGGTGAGTGTCTTCAACATGTGGCGAAATCAATCACTACAGATGTCGGACGTCGCAGGCTGGACAGACGGCTACAGCAGCACGGGCGGCGAACTGTGGCGGAACTAACATCGGACTTTAATGCTGGGCAGAGTACAAGTGTGCATTAACACGGTGCACCGAACACTCCTAGCGATGGACCTCCACAGCCGACGACCCATGCATGTGCCAATGTTAACACCACGACATCGGAAACTACTACTGAAATGGGCACGTGCCCATAGGCATTGGACGTTAGCGAAGTGGCAGAAAGTTGCATGGACTCATAAATGGCTCTGAGCACTACGGGACTTTGAACATCTGTGGTCATCAGTCCCCTAGAACTTAGAACTACTTGAACCTAACTAACCTAAGGACATCACACACATCCATGCCCGAGGCAGGATTCGAATCTGCGACCGTAACGGTCGCGCGGCTCCAGACTGTAGTGCCTAGAACCGCTCGGCCACTCCGGCCGGCTTGCATGGACTGTTGACTCCCGATACCTTCTTCATAATGCCGATGAGGGGGCGTGAAATTGTCGTCTTCCAGAGGAACAACTCCTTGACACCATACTGCGGGATGGAGACAAGCTGGCGGCGGATCCGTTATGCTCTGGGCAACATTCACGTGGGCCTCCATGGGTCCAGCGGAGCTCGTGGAAGGCACCATGATGGCCGAGGAGTATCGAACTCTGGTTGCACTTCACTTACACCCATCCATGACGATAATGTTTCCCGAGGGCAGTGGCATTTTTCATCAAGATAATGCGCCATACCACAAGGCCGGGAGTGTGATGGAGACGTTCGAGGGACACAGTGGCGCGCTCCAATTGGTGTGCCGGCCTCCCAACTCGCTAGATCTGAAAACGACGGAACACGTCTGGGATGTGACTGGAAGTGGCGTCAGAGCTGATCACCTCCATCCCAGGAATTCACGGGAATTAGGTGACTTGTGTGTGCAGATGTGGTGCCAGCTCTCCCCCAGTGACGTACCAAGGCCTCATTGCTTCCATGCCGCGACGCGTGGCCGCTGTTATTCGTGCCAGAGGTTGACGTACCGGCAATTAGGTAGGTGATCATAATGTTCTGGATGATCAGTGTGTGAGAGTGTGTACCTTCCACATCTCCTAAACCATCGACTTCAGCCGAATTTGCTATACACGTCACTTATTATCCGGAATAAAGTGCTGTCAGGCTAACTCCCGTGTTACATTGGCAAAGGTCTATGATCAAAAAAATTCTTCTCCAAGATTTTTACAAACTTCTCTGACGAAAGTGCATTACTGGAGCTATTCTACGAGGGCTGTTCAATAAAGGCCGTCCGATGTGGCCGAGCGGTTCTAGGCACCTCAGTCCGGAACCGCGCTGCTGCTACGGTCGCAGGTTCGAATCCTGCCTCTGGCATGGATGTGTGTGATGTCCTTAGGCTAGTTAGGTTTAAGTAATTCTAAGTCTATGGGACTGATGACCTCAGATGTTAAGTCCCATAGTGCTTGGAGCCATTTGAATTTTTGTTCTCGTCGATATCAAATCGATTGTCTTCCTACGGCAAAATAGTAGAACGACGCCTGGTAAACAGAGCACAAAGTTTTTCTGTGTCACTGTTAACCTAAAGATGCCCAGAAGACTCTGCGCCGAAATATCCTGACACGAAGTTGTAGACATCCGGTAATCCGGTAGATCGCACGAAAGTGTAGGGAACAATCTGTCCGCCGGGAAAGTATTACATTTCACAAGACGAGCCTCACCCCCCCCCCCCCCCCTCCTCCTATCCACACCATTTTGGCACACTCTCCACACATGCAAACTGGACAGTTTAATTTCACTACTGCACATTGTGTTTGTTGCAACCCGTGGAATTAGAGACGGTCCCATTCCTTCAAGTGGAGATCTATTCGATCTTGATCTTACACACTTTTTCCCCTATCTTCTACAGTATGGAACGGTATTTTCACTTTTTGGTCGATGCATCCTGGTCCGCAAGAGAGATACTGATGAACACAGCTACAGATAGCTAAACAGTATTCTTACGCTTAGCGATAATGAAACTGAATACGATGCCTGTGTGCATGCATGCATGCATGGGAAAATGCATTGTAATTCGGAAGGGGCTGCACTATCGTATTTATCCGCCGCCTTCAAAAATGACTCTGAGCAGTATGGGACGTAACATCTGAGGTCATCAGTCCCCTAGAACTTAGAACTACTTAAACCTAACTAACCTCAGGACATCACACACATCCATGCCCGAGGCAGGATTCGAACCTGCGACCGTAGCGGTCGCGCGGTTCCAGACTGAAGCGCCTAGAACTGCTCGGTCACAACGGCCTGCCCGCCGGCTTCGGACAAGCGACTTTTCAAGTAAAATGTCTCCCCTGAACGAGAATATTCATAATGGACGTATTAGGTTGTAGACACGTGGCTGACGACGTGTGGAAGTGCGATTCCGGCCTTGTCCGTGCTCGGATAGCCAAATGGTAGAGCGACCGCTCGCGATAAACGGGAAATCCGGATTCAAGTCACGGTCCGGCACAAATTTTCATTGTTGTCACTCCATTATACGGATGAAGTTTGTCCATATACGCACCTGCGAAAACATTTCATGTAGCGAAACTACATGTCGTATTCAGCACGCCCTAATGAGTCTCCTTTGCCCTCAGATACATGGTGCACTATTGTTATGATTAAGCTGTGGAGCTGGAGGAAGGATCGTCTTTGTGGCTTTGTGGGGAATGGGTTCGGATTTGGACATGTACACTGCAACCATGTTTCCTACTGGGATTAGGCACCGGAATTTGGCGCTAGCGTGTTGTAATGGTCCGTTTCTGCAGCTCGATAGAGACTGTTTGAGGAAGGGACATGTAATAATTTTGAGTCTATTTTGTCAATGTTCTGTAAATCTTAAATGCGATGATACGCCGAAATCACCACCGTACCAAAGAAAAGTTATCATTTCCCCTGAGCAGTCCGTGCAAGAATTCTGCGCCTCAGATTCCAGGAAGAGGATGGTACGTACCCGCCCCCCCCCCCCCCCCCCTTATGCGGTCGCCTATGAACATAGGTAAAGGTTACCACATTCTTGCCGTCTTGTATAACTCATATCACTTTGTAGCAGAATAGTAGACCATGTTTAGAGTTGAAAGATGATTTGTCTGGAACAAAATTAACTCCATGGAAATTAATATGTATTCCGACGACATCAATCAAGCGAAAGCGAAACAAGATTCCCTCGTTCTTCTCATATAAAGCCCACGGACAGATGAAACCAGAATGATAACGTTTTTATAGACTTCCCAAAAAAATAGACGGAAAGAAAAACTGTAGTTCATATCTCGTCGACGATGACGTCAGTAACTAGGAATGGAGACTGGTATGGAAGGAAAGATGGCGGTACCATTTCAAAGAAACCATCCCGGCATTTGCCTCGAACGAGTTGGGGAAGCTAGGGAAACCTGAATGTGGATGGACCGACTAGTATCTGTACCGCTGTCCTCCTAAGGAAAGTCATACTTGCAAATAATTATATGTAACAATAGTGTAATGCAGTCTGATGAAATCAGGTGATAATGAGAGAATCTGATTAGGAAACAGGACTCATAGTAATATGTGAGTTTTTCTGTTTGGCAGCAAAATAAACGATGAAGGCCGAAACTGAGAGCGTATATAATGTAAACTGGCAATGGTAGATGGTTCAAATGGCTTTGAGCACTATGGGACTTAACATCTGTGGTCATCAGTCCCCTAGAACTTACAGCTACTTAAACCTAACTAACCTAAGGACATGACACACATCCATGCCCGAGGCAGGATTCGGACCTGCTTCCGTAGCAGTCCCGCGGTTCCGGACGGCAATGGTAGAGAAAGTGTTCCTGGGGAACAGAAATTTGTTAACATCAGATATTTATTTAAGTGTTCAAAAAAATGGTTCAAATGGCTCTGAGCACTGTGGGACTTAACATCTTAGGTCATCAGTCCCCTAGAACTTAGAACTACTTAAACCTAACTAACCTAAGGACAGCACACACATCCATGCCCGAGGCAGGATTCGAACGTGCGACCGTAGCAGTCACGCGTTTCCGGACTGAAGCTAGAACCGCACGGCCACCGCGGCCGGCCTATTTAGGTGTTAGGAAGTCTTTTCTGAAAGCATTTGTGTGGAGAGTAGTCATGTATGGAAGTGGAACATGGACGACAAATAGTTTAGATAAGAAGAGAATATATGCTTTTGAAATGTGGTGCAAGAGAAGAATATCGAAGATTAGGTGGGTGGATTACCAAACTAATGAGGAGGTAGTAGTAGAAATGGGTAGAGAAGAAACTTGTCACGCAACCTGACTAGAACACGGGTTCGGTTGATTGCGCACATTCTGAGACCTCAAGGGATCACAATTTAATACTGAAGGGAAGACGGAGAGTAAAAGTCGTAGAGGGAGACCAAGAGATGAATACAGGAAGCAGAGTCAGAAGAATGTAGGTTGCAGTAGCTATTCGGAGATGATAAGTCTTGCACAAGACATAGTAGCATGGAGTGCTGCTTCAAACCAATCTTCGGACTGAATAGTCTCAACAACAAGAATGATTTTCACAGTCTGAAACAGTGGTTTACAATACACGTCTCATAGATTCAAAATGTGAGTCCAGTGTCTAAACAATTACACCGCCCCAATCGGCAGGATCTCAGGAAAGTATCTGATTCAGTGCTACATTCATGCTTCCTAAGCAAAGCACGTGTACTTAACCAGGATTGGGACTGTATCAAACTTTCTTAACAGGGTGTACGCAGCACATATCCTTGTTGGAGAGTCATCTTCAGATACCGAAGTAACGGTCCCAGGGGTCTGTAACGACCCGATTACTGTTACTCAAACAGTATTTACAATCTCATGCATTTCGCTAATGATGCTGTTACACATGAGGAAATTCTGCCCGGTAAAAGTATCGGCAGTTGTAAAATCCAGATAGATCCTGTCGAAATGTCATTCTGGTGCAAGGACCACTAACTGTGTCTTAATGCACATAAATACAAATTTGTGCTCCTCGTCAACCATATGAAAGACACGTCCGAATTAAGGAGACACACCTGAAGTCAGTAATGTGGAACAACTGCTCTATATTTACAAAATATCAATGTTGGGAGTTCAAATATCTATGTTTCAATATTGATAGTGATGTCTTGGAAACATTGTAACTCTACGTTAAAGACGAAATATGGACCTTCTGTGTTGGCAGAAAACCAGGCTACTTCCTAATATGTCAATTTTCTTATAATTTAAAAGAATTTTTTCTGAACATATCTCATAAAAACACTAGCGCAGAACCTTGGTGACTTCTCAGACATGATGGGCGAAGAGGGGGGGGATGAGGTGAGGAGGAGGGGGTGGAGACACTATTTTTGAACGAACTAAGATACCAACACTGGCTGTTGTAGCCTTTCATTTTTCATTCAGTTCATGCTTTAGTATTGTCAAGTAGTGTACGCAATATGTTAACATATTATGGGAAAAGACATAAACCAAATATGATTAACCTAGAGAACATTAAAATAACACAAGTAAAGAACAATTTGCAAACTGGAACAGAAACGGGTCTGCCACTACAGCTCAGTAATTATCTGAAAGCTCCTTAAGAAGTACACAGTCACATCACTAGACTCCGTATTCAAAGGAACAGAAGCTACATAAAACTACACTTACACACTAACGTGTGTAGGCACTTCGTTAGCTTCTAATAAGCTCTCCTCAAAAGCTGAATAGCTCTCTGTCAACAACGAAATGTACTGAAGAGGAAACTAATCTAAAAAATGTTATTTTAGTCTGTATACATTAACTTTGTGGGACATGTAATGTTAATTTTGCTTTGTTTATTAATCTAATAAGTATACTTGATGTGTTTGTATGTTTGCTTTTTACGCCGTTGTTTAAAAATGTTACTTAACACCGAGAAAGTATGAAGGTTCTGAGGTCGATTATTAATGACCACCGGTGTTTAGACGTCGATAACAAAATCGAGCTGAACCTCGATGATTTGCCGACTTCCTCTATCCCTACTTGGGTATATCAGTGTTTAGATATATGAAGTGGAAACACCACTTAGGCTTATTTGTAGCTAAAGCAAATGGTACACTACGATTCACTGGAGGGAGATTGGGTTATGGGAGCTGGTTTACAAAACACTTGTATATCCAATACTTGCATACTACTGAAGTATAAGACCCACATCACAGGTCGTTCTGAGAGACATTGTGCGGTGTGCACTTTCAAAGGAAGGCGGTATGAAGGGTTACAAGCTTGCCGACATTAATAGAAATGTTAAAAATGCTTAACTGGCAGATACTCCGAGGACAACGTGGGCAGCTCGCACGGAGCCGTAGAGGCATTCATTTTCAGCACTGAAAGGAACTACAGTCACCATTCAGGGAAAAGAACGCTCTGCCATGCAGTGGACAATGCGTCCCAGTGTATAGAGTATATGGAGTACGTCTGAAGAGAGTTTCCGCTGTGTCAAAGAGCACCTAACAGCTTAAAGCATTACCCCCTGACGTAAATCCACATCTGATGAAACTCTGAAATCCATATCACAACATTAATAAAACTATTTGAGGATGACTTAGAATTTCAGTTCTTTTGTACTCTCATTCAGTACTGCTAATAAAAAAGTGAAGCTTTCCTTATACCAAAGATTGGTTTGAAGGCCACAGTGGTAATATTTTAGGTTTTATACCGTTGTTTTGCTACGATTTGAAGTCAGTCTTGCCCTTTAACTATACTGGAGGCTGCTTCATAATATCGATTCCGTCCCGTAGTGTAATTTGGTGTATTCACTTGAACAAAGAGATATTTCAATATTAATTTCAAGTGTCGAGTTTGTTGTTGCCAATACTGATCTACGTAGTATCTGGAGAGTTCGTGGTGCTAAATCTTTGTGCCAAACTGATCAATCTTTTCCTATTAGTACGTAATTACAGTTTCGTAAATTATAAGCGAATTGTCTAATAATTCGTCAGTGTGTTTATTTTTATTATTATCTCTATTTTTAACCCCCCCCTGTCCCCCTCGCACCACATACACGTTTCAGAATTCCCTGTCCTCAACTATGTTTGCGGCCAAATGTGTAGAAACTGCTCCATGCAATCCAGAGGTGTGTGTGTGTGTGTGTGTGTGTGTGTGTGTGTGTGTGTGTGTGTGTGTGTGTTTTCCAGCATATCTACCAAATATAGCATACATATGGCTGGATACTGGGAATTCTGGCACTCCTGGCGCAACTTCAAGAAAATATGGTGCACATGTGACTAACGCCTAAATTGTGCACACCAAAGACGCAAAATGTTAAAATAATCGAAAACGACAGATATTAATGTCGAATACATATTTTCCTGCGAATCTGGATTGCTTGGTTAGAACCCCTTTTTCATCACAGGGTAGTCTTAATTACTACGGATGTGATTTGAGATTGTTATGTCTCTCCAATGGATAATTTTATGTTGTTGTTCAAAGCTGTGGGGCAGCCAAATGTTTTTTATTCTTGCTTTTGAAATGTAATTTGCATTGGAGTTCTGGTGCAGATTAGTACTAGTAATGAATTTGTAAATTAAACTCTTTCCAAATCATACACTATACTTATTCGTTAAAACAGGTGAAAAAAAGGCTTTGAGTTTCCTCTAAGGATAGATTTGGCTCCATTTCTTGTGTGACAGACTCATCACTGTTTTGTGTGTGTGTGTGTGTGTGTGTGTGTGTGTGTGTGTGTGTGCGTGCGTGTGTGTGTGCGTGGGTGTGGGTGTGCGCGTGTGTGCGTATTTGCGTTCTCTGCTAAGTGAGTGATTAGCTTATTATTTAAATTGGCCATACTTTAAAGAACACCGTGACAGGCGTGTAAACTCAGAGTAGCTCTAGAAGAAAGAACTACCAACAGCGACTTTTTCTTGGAGTGTGTTTGCTAGCTTCTGAAGTCACAGGTGGGTCTTCACCAGTAGACTTAAAGAATACACCACGGCGCTAACAACGGCAGATTATGGTTGCAGTCGATGTGATGGCGAATTAGATGGAATCTCATGATAAACATGGACGAAAAATTTTCTTCGTAGTTATTTATTACCACTTACTCGTTACAGAAAAAGAGCAGGTCTTGTGAAATATACTGATAACTAAGTTTCCAATATTTTATAACGAACGATTAACTTGTTAGCAGAGACCCATTGAAACTTCATAATGAAAGCTGCGTAGGTGATATAGGGAAAATACGCAGCAGAAGACCATGATGCATGGGGAAATCTGGAAGCGGCCTAAAGACGTCGAATGGGTGATGACGAAGTAGTAAATATTTGCCAATACTGGGTAACGACTTTGTCTTGAGCAAGACCATGAGACAGTCATTTTCGCTATTCAAAGGCATGGGTCGGGTTCCTAATGGATTTGTTACCTGCCAAAGTAAGCAGACAGGATAGTGCAAATACTTGTCGGAAACTAAACGAAGAAGATGAGGGATAATCGCTTGGGACGAGTGGGGAAGACACACTTCAGGTAGGAGACTTTCTCTTGTACAAAGCGGCGGTTGAGAATGTTAAGACCACCATGGACCGCGCGCTGAGCTGCAGGGTAGCCTCTGGATTTGAGTAAAAACATATTAAGCGAAGTAACTTTCCTGTTACTACTCCAAGCGCAGTAGAAAAAAATTCAATTTTTGTCACTTTGCAATCTTAATGGTTAATTTCGCCGCTTATTTTAAGCAAACTCCTTTTCACTTGCCTCGCAAGACGACTATCTTACTAGGATCCCTTGAGTTCAAGGCCGCAAGTTCAACCTTCAGTAAGGCTCTTTTGAAAGTGTTGTGTTAACAGTTATGACAGAAAAAATATTAGCTGCCGATGATTCACCATAGGCGTCAGGAGTTCGACAGAAAATGACCGCCCGGAGGTACGGAGATCAACCTTCCATGCGATTTATAAATTACAATTCTCCCAATGGACATCGTCGACATTCAATAAATGTTCAAAACAAACCATTTACTTGCACCACGAACAACGAATGAAAATAGGTGCGCCACAGTGATCACGGAGGTTCTCACTATCAAGATCGAAGGCGAACTTCTTGGGAATTACAAACCGTTCAGGGCGTTCACCCAGATAACCACTCTTAAAGAATTCATATAGAATCATATTGGTGTAACGGGGCGATGAGAACTGTTGGAATGTGGTGGCATGCAACCAAATGCGCAACATCTATCGTTGAGTTTATTGTGAAACACTGTCATTTAAGGCATACCTGCAGATAATATGTTTTATAGGGGCGGAAAAAACCAACCTCCGGAGGCTGAATTTGTCCAGTGGTTCCAGGTGTCATGAACTCCAATGTCACACTCTTTTCTGGAGGGGTAGTTTGCTGTAGATGAGTATGATTTTTATATGCAGACCAATAATCAAGCAACAGCATGTTATTTTGATTAGCTACTGGCCAAAAACAGTGCTCATACCATAGTTGTAGTTCTCTTACGTCCATTTTGCCACTCTTGCTTGCTGTAATTATTCCCTACTGCCCTTGCAAGATCATGCACAGGAGAAAGGATCAAAAAGGGCAGAGAACTTCCAACTTCTCGCAGCACAGTAATTAACTTTCCAGCCAATTTGCCAACCATATTAACAGTAGGCGTAATTGTATACAAATGCGGTAAGGCTTTGATGTTAGTTGATCTTGATGCAACTTTCTTGGTGCCTCTAACTTCCAGGGTTGCTGTGCATCGTCAAGTTGGTTCTCTGTTTGAAATTTCTTTATTTTACGCCTTCCAGTCCTGTGACACTGTTCGAAGTTGTGCATCATCCACTGCTTCCCTTGAAACCACTGTAATGTATGTCCCGCGCAATTTGATGGGCATAACGTAGCAGGTTACAATTACGCACATCCTGTGAACTGTATCGAGCATCTTTGAAACGCGCAAACAGCATTCTTTGTAACAAGTGCGCCTTGTCTCTTTTGAATGTCCGTAGTTTTTCTTATGCTCTACAGGGTCATATTGTTGCGGACTTATTCTAAATCTGTTCACAACAGTTTTTTTAGTTTGTTGTGGATGATCTTCCACGTACGTAATTATATTTAGTACCTGCTCCTTAGACAATGATTGTCCTTTACTACGTTTCACTGGCGATGGGATTTGTGGCTCCCCGTCCCACAAGGATGATGAACTATATGGCTCGACACCTGTTTCAGTATCACTTTTGCGTGTTAAGCGCGGGTGGACACCATTGTAATTCTCATATACATTGCCCGTGCAGTTGAGCGGACACGACACCACACATTCCACCAACTCATCTTGCGAAAACGCTAATATTTCGTCTGCCACTGCTTTCTCAATCTGCGAAATTCCTTGTGTTCCTTTCTGACGAAATGTCGACTTCAGTAGTAGTTGTTGTAGATATAACGCAAGGTTTGCTTTATTTACCGTTGACATTACTTTGCTTTGTATCAACATCACTAGCACCGTAACACTGTTGTGAATTACTCGTCAACTAAGTAGTTAAACTACGCTCCGTAGCGACAAACTGTGCTCATCATTGGATACCTCCAGTCACAGCTAATATTGTGGCTGCATGGTAGACAATACATGGGGCGTAGAACATCGTAAACATACTGGCTTTTTTCGGCGTTGCATTCAAAAAGTTCCTTGTTACAGATAGAAAAATCAACCACGCAGACGGCCTAGTATTACGTGTTAACGGAAATGGAATGTCGTTGAAAAGACTTATTTGATGGGATGTGTTAAAAACAGATTTGTAAGCTGATATTGCACGTTGATGGTGTACAAATATTTTGTAGCATATTGGAGAGACGTTTGCTGGACTTCACTGAGACGTAGGGAAGACAACTTTCTGGAAAAACACTATTTAAAAGGAAAGTTTTGTTAATAGTGGGCTTCCACAAGCTAGTTATGTGAAGCCATTGGAGTGGTATCACCGAAACCGTGTATGTAAACAAATATATTCCTGTGGCGCCACTCTAATGACGCCGCTTTCTGTCGGGCTATTAAAAACTCGAAGGCTAGTCCGTTAGGCTGACGTCGTGGGAGATTAATGGTTCCAGTATACATGCTTTACAGTACACAAACTATATCAAACAGATTTGTGACTTTGTAAATTGTTTTATTTGCTGAAAACTGCAGAAAAAATGTGGTTAACTATAGATAGCGGATCCGAAGGTCGTGATTTGGATCCCAGTTCACACCGAATATGTTTTCTATTACGTAACGCATCTTTCACTTCCGGCAATGTTCGTTAATGCGAAATATTCCTAGTTACACCGTATTTAAGAGTGCACGTAAAACTGTGGGTTTCCCTGTAACTGGCTGGGTGACTCAGCTCAAAGGTCGGATGAAATCCAGGGTACACCACGCGTTGTGAAGCAGTGTCGTGTTCAAACCAGTATTCGGTTTGATGACAACTTTACTTTGCTTAGACTGCTGCATATGGAAACATCACTCCTCTATTACAGTTTTCATTCAGTAAATTCCGCCTTCAGAATTACTCTTTAATGCATGACAAGCCGTTTATAGTTCTACAGCAGCTCAGTTAATCCCGTAAGGTGTAAAAAGTGAGGCAGTGAAGGTGGTGAGATCCTGCCATGTTATAACGAAAATATATTTAGATTAGGGTAATGACTGAGTAACGGAACATTAAAGCACTTAAATGTTTGGTGAGTGAATCTGCGAAATGAAGTCACAAGAGAGCTTTCAGCGGTGCTGTAGCCACAGTAATTTCAACTCGAGACAAGCTGCTGTTAAAGGATTACGAAACTCAAAACAGAAACTGTTTGTACTGCAATAAAGGAATTATTTAATGTGGTGTCTTCGATTTAAGCTAACCGAGATAACATGAAAATTAGGTACAGAGAACTTTACTTCCGTGTTACACCACGTGTGTGATGTCTTGTATTAAATTCAGACCAACAAAGAATAATCTGTGTACCTTTGGGGACGTTGTATGTTCTTCCTTCACAAAGAATGAAGAGACTACTCTTCTTATTAAGGAACTAATTTACAAAACTTGACATTGGAAAGCAATGGAGCACCCGATTCGATTGTTTTATAACAGTTTTGAGTCCTGATTGCAGGACTAACAATAACCATCTTTACCAGTTTCAATTATAACAATAATCTTCAAATTACTATAAAATCTACATTACCCTAGTAGAGTGCCATACAGTCTGGTTACACTGTCAAAGATCTTTCACCAGTCTTTTATAAAAGTTGGATCCACGCTAACTTTTATAAAAGATACCAAAAAGGAATTAAGTTCACTGCCAAATATTTTACAAAACGTCATTCTAAAAGACCTTTGACAAAGTTATTTTGTATTATAGCAGGGCCCTAAGCCGTCTAGACAGACATGCTATATGAATTGTGTCAACTGAAATTTAGTTACTGATATTGGGAAAAATTATTTATTATTCAATACTACGATAAAGAAGATTTTATGTACATAAATAATGAAACATAAGCTCACAGTTAGTGAGAAAATCCCCAGGTCTTTTATGTGGTGTTTTCACAGCTATGAATTATAAGTGTTCGCAAAATTAGAAAGGTTCTTGACTTCCACCCAGAGTAAGCATTTGACCATCTATTGACAGACAATTCACAACTCTGGTCCAAAATATCACAGTTTATGTCTCCTTTCTAAATAATGAAGCACAACATCCCCAGCTATTGCGACACTCACTGATAACGGTGTTACTCGAGAAAGGCAGACCTTTCCAGTGACACACACAGAGCAGTTTCACAATGAAAGTCCTGTAAGAGAATGTTAAAGCAGCTCACCATGTATTTAAACTCTAGGTATTCTTTGTAACTGTACAATCACACCAAAGCGTCTAAATTACAGGTTGAGACACAATGGCACAATTTACTTACGATTAATTCTTAATTGTTTTGGTTGTAAGCTATGCAAAAATCATAAGTGGCTAGCAGCTAATTAGAGATTCTGCAGCAACCAGAACACTGTTACTATGAAAAGCTATCAAGAGTTAAATTATATTTTATGGTAACAAATATTCTCGTTAACTGTCGTAAATTAGTATTTATGACATATTCATTCGCAACTTCTTGATAAGCTGGCCATTAATCTTGTAAGAAACACATTTTCTGTGGCACGTGAATACGTGGCGGCCACTGTTCAAACATAATTGTCGAGAAGAAAAATGATCATTGACTCATTACATTTGGCATAAAATTACCCATTTCAGGAGCCTCCAGTTACCGGTACGGCATTATATACCTTAGCTCACACGTTGTTCTGGCTACGACTGTTTATTATATATCGTACACTTCCTTGATGGTTCTCATCCACAGGTATAACTTTCAAGGACTATAAGAATGAGTGTAAATTACCTACCTTTGTCAGTATATCAAAAACTATCTTAGGAACCAGTAAACCATGACTGAAGGTATGTAACAGCCCACTGGCTAAAGCCTAGGAATAGAATAATCATTATCCATAATGCCATATTAGTCTTCTGTGACTGGTAGGAGCACAAATATACAGGGTGAGTCACCTAACATTACCTCTGGATATATTTCGTAAACCACATCAAATACTGACGAATCGATTCCACAGACCGAACGTGAGGAGAGGGGCTAGTGTAACTGGTTAATACAAATCATAAAAAAATGCACGGAAGTATGTTTTTTAACACAAACCTACGTTTTTTTAAATGGAACCCCGTTAGTTTTGTTAGCACATCCGAACATATAAACAAATACGTAATCAGTGCCGTTTGTTGATTGTAAAATGTTAATTACATCCGGAGATATTGTAGCCTAAAGTTGACGCTTGAGTACCACTCCTCCGCTGCTCGATCGTGTGTATCGGAGAGCATCGAATTGCGTAGGGATCCAAAGGGAACGGTGATTGACCTTAGGTACAGAAGAGACTTGAACAGCACATTACGTCCACATGCGAACACCTTTTTATTGGTCTTTTTCACTGACGCACATGTACATTACCATGTGGGGTGAGGTACACATACACATGTGGTTTCCGTTTTCAATTACGGAGTGGAATAGAGTGTGTCCCGACATGTCACACACAATTGCAATCTCTGGCGTAATGAATGTCGTACACGCCGCAGTACATCTGGTGTAATGTCGCCGCAGGCTGCCACAATACGTTGTTTCATATCCTCTGGGGTTGTAGGCACATCATTGTACACATTCTCCTTTAACGTACCCCACAGAAAGAAGTCCAGAGGCGTAAGATCAGGAGAACGGGGTGGCCAATTTATGCGTCCTCCACGTCCTATGAAACGCCCGTCGAACATCCTGTCAAGGGTCAGCCTAGTGTTAATTGCGGAATGTTCAGGTGCACCATCATGCTGATACCACATACGTCGACGCGTTTCCAGTGGGACATTTTAGAGCAACGTTGGCAGATCATTCTGTAGAAACGCGATGTATGTTGCAGCTGTTTGGGCCCCTGCAATGAAGTGAGGACCAATGAGGTGGCCGCCAATGATTCCGCACCATACATTTACAGTCCACGGACGCTGTCGCTCTACATGTCTGATCCAGCGAGGATTGTCCACGGACCAGTAATGCATGTTCCGTAGATTCACTGCCCCGTGGTTTGTGAAACCCGCTTCATCGGTAAACAGGTAGAACTGCAACGCATTCTCTGTTAATGCCCTTTGACAGTATTGCACTCGATGATTAAAGTCATCACCATGTAATTGCTGATGTAGCGACACATGAAACGGGTGAAAGCGGTGACGATGCAGTATGCGCATGACACTACTTTGACTCAGTCCACCGGCTCTCGCAATGTCCCGTGTACTCATGTGTGGGTTCATGGCAACAGCAGCTAACACACCAACTGCACCCGCTTCTCCTGTGACGGGCCTGTTACGAACCCGTTTGCGTGCTACGAGCATACCTGTTGCATACAGTTGGCGGTAGATGTTTTGCAATGTGTGGCACGTTGGATGCTCTCTGTCCGGGTACCGTTCTGCATACACCCTGCAGGCTTCAGCTGCATTTCGTCGACCCTCGCCATAGATGAGTATCATCTCCGCCTTTTCAGAGTTCGAATACGCAGTTCCTACAACACTACACTATCACAGACGGCTGGTAACACGGTATACTACAGTTGGTCTGCGTGCGGAGACGAATGCAGAATAACAATAGCAGCAAGCGCTACATGCGGACACTGCGACACCTAGACCAAACCACAACAGTGCACTACAGCCACACTCGTAAACACGGTCGTCACCGTAAACATGTCCCTGCAGATGCTGCTCGCCGACCGTTGCCCGTGTTTGTTACAACACGCAACTGAACGTCGGAGGTTTCAAGCGTCAACTTTAGGTGACAATATCTCCGGATGTAATTAACATTTTACAATGCAACAAATGGCACAGATTACGTATTTGTTTATATGTTGAGATGTGCTGACAAAACTAACGGGGTTCCATTTAAAAAAACGTAGGTTTGTGTTAAAAAACATACTTCCGTGAATTTTTTTATGGTTTGTATTAACCAATTACACTAGCCCATCTCCTCACGTTCGGTCTGTGGAATCGATTCGTCAGTATTTGATGTGGTTTACGAAATATACCCAGCAGTAACGTTAGGTGACTCACCCTGTATATTTCCTACAGAAATACAGACAGTGGAAGTATCATACACTGGCGGAATCTTTGAAACAATCTCACTTCAATTATGCATGATATGAATAATAGTGATGTAGCCAATTGATTACTATTTAATACGCCGGCCTATGTGACCGAGCGGTTCTAGGCGCTACAGTCTGGAACCGCGCGACCGCTACGGTCACAGGTTCGAATCCTGCCTCGGGCATGGACGTGTGTGATGTCCTTAGGTTAGTTAGGTTTAAGTAGTTCTAAGTTCTAGGGGACTGATGACCTCAGATGTTAAGTCCCATAGTGCTCAGAACCATTTTTTTGAACTATTTCATAGGGGGAAGAAGTATTCTTTTGAGAAAGAAGGCAGTGTAGGATTAAGGTCTCGTCGTCGTCAGAGGTATAGTTAATTAGATATTGATAGGATAGTAATAAGCTGGGTTCTTCCTGAATGAACCAAGATCTTGAAGCTTCCTTCCTTTGGTATTCACGCGAGAATTGGCTGGCAACAGTCTGGTGGGAAACAGATTCCTCGTCTTCGCATCTTTCAGTCTTCTTCATTTTTGAGTAGGGGCTACAGTTGACACACTTCACACGGTCGAGTCACATCAATATGACAACCACCAATGTTCGACGTCAGCGTGCAAAACCAGTAACAGACGGCAAGTGACAGCGCTAGTAGTGGTGTGTATATAAAACATGTTTTTTCGTATTGGTTAAAAACAGTCTTGGTTGCAATTTTAGTTTTTTATTTTTCAACGACGTATTTCGCCTTATTTAGGCATCTTCAGGTTATCTACATAGAAAACAGAGAACAAATACATCTATTTAAGAATCGCGATCGCGTTGTGCTGACTTGGATAACCTATTAGCATGTATAAACAGATCACCTATTGAAAGAGCAAATACCTTAGATTTGGTATTTCTGAGAAGAGTCCTTTAGTCAGTGTATCCAAAGGGGATCGTCGAATATATCAGGCCAACATTGCCTTCGTTTATCTCAGTAAAAACTAGAAATATAAAATAGTAAAATCATTACCTTTTCTAGATGGACGCGAGAGACACCAAGATCTGCATAACGCGTTCCCGTTCACAGGAGCGAGTAACAGTAAGACGGGGGCTCAGGCAGTAAGCATAATGCGCCACAGCGTCGTGTCTAACGAAAAACTAAATTGCAACCAAGACTGTTTAAACCAATACTGTTAAACACTGCTTTGCTGTATGCCAAATATGGATTGGAAGAATTTCTACGTTTTTTTGTTGTTGTTGGGTTCAAATGACTCTGAGCACTATGGGACTTAACTTCTGAGGTCATCAGTCCCATAGAACTTAGAACTACTTAAATCTAACTAACCTAAGGACATCACATACATTCATAACCGAGGCAGGATTCGAACCTGCGACCGTAGCGGTTGCGTTGTTCCAGACTTTAGCGCCTAGAACCGCTTGGCCACGCCGGCCGGCTTTGTTGTGTGTGAGGAGGGGGGGGGGGGGGGGGGGAGGGAGATGTGGGCAAGCAGGGAGGCGGGAAAGAGAGCAGTTGTAGTAGTATTGACGGAACGGAAGTGATTTATGTGACATCCAAAAGGGCATGATCATTGCCTTTCGGACCAAGGGTGGAAGCATTTCCGAAACGGCTGTTTGTAAATTGTCCTTTTGCCGTCGTGGCTTAAGTATACCGTGCATGGCAAATTGGTGCTGTCCAAAACATGGCCCCGAAGCAACTGTGGTGCACCATGGGCCATAGATGACAGGGATGAACGACGGCTGAGGAGATGCGTACGGGCGGAAACACGTGCAACTGTTGAGCAGCTGAGGGCACAGTTGAACCTAGGAGCTACCAACAATGTCTCCTCAACGACCGTTCAGCGAACATTGCTGCAAATGGGCCTCCGCAGGAGACGCCTGTGTCATATATCCCTGCTCACTGCGGTTCATCGGCGACGAAGGCTGGAATTTGTACTCCAGTACCGTAACTGGATGTCAACTGATTGTCGACAGGTGACCTTTTCACGCGCGTGGTTAGAAGAGCACCAGGATGAATTTATCATACTGGCCCTGTCACCAAATTTTCCGGATTAAAAGGAAACCTTGAATCTGTGGGGCCACTTCGAGAAAGCTAGCGCAGCTGGCCACCGCGCTGGAGCCGGCATGGCTCAACATCCCTGAGGTACTTTCCAGAATCTCAGTAACACTCTTCCTGTACGTCCCGCAGCAGTCCACACTGAGCCCAACCCGACGGGTACATCAATGTAGGTCGGGGAAAACCACCGTTCAGGCCGGGTGGTTTGCGCAGCCGGGAGGTGCTAATTGCTGGGGATTCAACGAGAATGAACAAAGTAGGCTAGACATGGAGTGCCACCTGGTATTTCCTTTCTTTATTTTTACACTGATGTGAGCTTAACAATTGTAGAAATAGAAAAGGAATTATGAGTGGCGTCCAGCGACTTGAAGTTCATTCCAAGACCCAGGCCGCCACCCACAACCTGGTGACGGGAACTTCTCATTCCATACTGTTTCCTATCTTCCTTTTTTCCAATTCTTCTTATATACCAATTTTTTATGTATCATTTTTCTACTTTCATTATATTAATTGTAATGTTCTTTAAATGTTGCACAGAAAAACAACTCGCGTATCATCTACATCTACATGATTACTATGCAATTCACATTTAAGTGCTTGGCAGAGGGTTCATCGAACCACAATCATACTATCTCTCTACCATTCCACTCCCGAACAGCGCGCGGGAAAAATGAACACCTAAACCTTTCTGTTCGAGCTCTGATTTCTCTTATTTTATTTTGATGATCATTCCTACCTATGTAGGATGGGCTCAACAAAATATTTTCGCATTCGGAAGAGAAAGTTGGTGACTGAAATTTCGTAAATAGATCTCGCCGCGACGAAAAACGTCTTTGCTTTAATGACTTTCATCCCAATTCGCGTATCATAACTGCCACACTCTCTCCCCTGTTACGTGATAATACAAAACGAGCTGCCCTTTTTTGCACCCTTTCGATGTCCTGTTAGAAAAACAAATAGAGCCCGCCTCCACGTGGCGGGACACGGGCAACGACGAGAATGGGGACGGGAATCGGGGTGGTGTTCCACTAGCCAGCCACTCCGGACCCCGAATCCAGTCACAGCGACCAAGTGGCACGTAACGACCCACCATAAGAAATCAGAAAAAAATGGTTCAAATGACTCTGAGCACTATGGGACTTAACATCCATGGTCATCAGTCCCCTAGAACTTAGAACTACTTAAACCTAACTAACCTAAGGACAACACACAACACCCAGCCATCACGAGACGGAGAAAATCCCTGACCCCGCCGGGAATCGAACCCGGGAACCCGGGCGCGGGAAGCGAGAACGCTACCACACGACCACGAGATGCGGGCTAAGAAATCAGAGGGTGGGTCACAAAACACAAGCTGCAAGTGAAAAAAAAGTGAAAAGTTCACACTGCCGTCTCCTGACAGGTACTGACATTAATGTGACTGGGCAGCGTATAAATTAACTTATGTAGTCTAGTCGTGGCCTCTTTACAGTTATTTTCCGCTCACATATTCCGCATTATTATTTTTGGTAGCCTGTTCAAAATGGTTCAAATGGCTCTGAGCACTATGCGACTTCACTTCTGAGGTCATCAGTCGCCTAGAACTTAGAACTAATTAAACCTAACGAACCTAAGGACATCACACATATCCATGCCCGAGGCAGGATTCGAATCTGCGACCGTAGCGGTCGCTCGGCTCCAGACTGTAGCGCCTAGAACCGCACGGCCACTCCAGCCGGCTGGTAGCCTTTTTGCAATAATGTTCCGTAGACTATCCTTCTCTTTCGCTTTCAAGGACTTAGTAATTCGCGATCTTACCAGTCAATACAACTGTAATACAACATGTCAGAAAAATTCAGACTTGATGCGACTGCGATAAAATCACTACTTGGCAAATTCACTTTGGCGGCAGCGAGAGCTGTGCTACATCGTGACACACAGATTTTATTCCTGTGTTACCATTGTTCTCTAGATAACTCTGTTGAGTAAACTTAGAGAATCTGTATTCGAAGAAGACTGTGCAACCATTATGCCGCCATCATCCGTGTCTCGCTTAAGAACAAGAGATTACGCTAAAAGAGATTAAGACGTTTCGATAGTCTTATAGCTGCGACTTTTCTCTCGCTCAAGACGCGAATGAAAGGGGAAAGGAAATCGATGGCACTGGTACGATGAAGAGTATACGTGTAAGCGTATATGCAGACTTTAGCCGCCTCTGTGGCTCTTCGAATCAACAAAGAAAGACACTGCAGCAATTAGGATGCTCTGAACTGAGTGGCAACGTTCACTTTAGTTGAAGTATCCGAGTTGTGAGTACACACGCTGGAGTGGTTCGTAAGTGGAATCCGCCGGTTACTGCTCGCGGTAAGCTGGCTTTCATATTCCTCTAGCGGCAGTCGCTTAAGAGTCAACAGTCGCGGATAGCGCCTTACGTACCCGAAACAGTGGCGCCTTCTTCGACATGCTCCGCGGCGTTCAGTGGTGCTCTCTGCTTGCGGCAGACGGCGCAGTCTGCTCCGAACTGAACTCGGTACCGAAGAACCCGGGAAGCACGGACGTCTTACGCCGACCGTTGTTTTGTCCGCCGCCGCACCTGTGTCTCTGCTCTGCGTTTCTTTTGTGGGACGCCGGAAGCTAATAAACGAAGCTCGAGCTAGGGCGGCCTTATCATAACGTAAACTCATTTACCACGGTGAGCCCGCCGCCATCTTGTGAGTATCCCTCCTTTTCAGATGCCGGTCCCTTCCTGGTGCGTTGGCAGTACATCGAGCTGCGCAAGCTAGACCAAACAAACGCATCCCCATTAACATTCCCGTTCCTTACTGGCCAATAAACGTCATTCATCTCTAGTCTCCGTATTCTTTTTAACCCTTTTGTACGTCGGAGAGTCTATTCAGACTTGTAATGAAATCCGATTGCGCACTGCTCTCTCTCTCTCTCTCTCTCTCTCTCTCTCTCTCTCTCTCTCTGTGTGTGTGTGTGTGTGTGTGTGTGTGTGTGTGTGTGTCACCGGGAGATCAAATGAATTCTCCAGCGTGGAATGGCAGCTTCTAGTGTAGCTGTTGGCCAGACCTACTTGATCCTGTAGTGGTTTATATTCTCGTATAAGGTTTTTCTATCTCCACTTTGTAGAAAATCTCTTTCTGTTAGTCCAGGCGTGTTTTCATTCTACAGATAAGAAAAGAATAATGGAAGAAAAATTTATTGTCAAGTACTGCACAAGAAAAATGGGTTCTCTACAGAAACAAAGAGCTGCTAACTTCCAGAAAAACGTATAGACTTTAAGACTAGAAGATAAATGGTCAAAAGTACTTGGCAACATAATATTTTCAGAACTCGTCAGTGCAAAGTACCTTACACACACACACACACACACACACACACACACACACACACTGAGAGAGAGAGAGAGAGAGAGAGAGAGAGAGAGAACTAATTTACACTTAGTGGCCGCCAATCGAAACAAAACAGTGAAAGAAACGTAAATGTGAGCGGTTCTAGGCGCCTCAGTCTGGAACCGCGCGATCACTACGGTCGCAGGTTCGAATCCTGCCTCGGGCATGTGTGTGTGTGATGTCCTTCCGTTAGTTCGGTTTAAGTAGCTCTAGCCGGCCAGAGTGGCTGAGCGGTTCTAGGCGCTACAGTCTCGAACCGCGCGACCGCTACGGTCGCAGGTTCGAATCTTGCCTCGGGCATGGATATGTGTGCTGTACTTACGTTAGTTAGGTTTAAGTAGTTCTAAGTTCTAGGGGTCTGATGACCTCAGATGTTAAGTCCAGTGCTCAGTGCTCAGAGCCTTTTTTTTTTTTTTTTTGTTAAGTCCCATAGTGCTCAGAGCCATTTGAATCATTTTGAAATGTAATCTTATGTCTCAAAGATTCTACAACAGCCATATTTCCTGTATCAGTTCGTTCAAAAACATTGCTTCTGGAACCCCCCCCCCCCTAAACCACCGCCCTTCCCCACGGCCTAGTTTGACAAGCCGCAAAAGGTTTGCACAGATGTCGTAATGCATGTCCAAAAAATATTCGTTTAAATGACGTAAAGATTATTAACAGTGATGCCACTAGATGACACTCGGAGGGGCAAAGTGAGTTACAGTATTCAAGAAACATCGATAAAGCGCCAGAATCGATATATTGTATTTATATCGACGATTATCGAACATCGTAGGCCGAAGGTACATATAGCTTTGGGCAGCAGAACAGCGCCGGCTATTAGGCCACCAGGCCGTGCAACGGCTCCCGTCGCAGTGGCTGAGCTGGCTGCCCCGCGACGTTGCGTGGTCCCAGGTTCTCGGCGGCGCGGCGCGGCGGGCCCCCGTCCCCACGCCGCAGCCAAACGCCGCCCGCGCCACTCCCGCCCAAGTGATTACTGCTCCGTAAAAAGCTTTTTAAAGCTCTCGCGCGGCCGCATGCCGCTTTGTTGCCCGTTGTCTAACTTTATCTGAGTGTGTCGCCAGTAACTCCCGGGGACCACTCTGCGGGCAACATGACTCCCCGCAAGTCTCGCCGCCATCTTCGTTGCTGCCCACGTCAGCTGGCAAGAGAAGGCGCCAGCAAGCGCGGCTCCCGCTTCCCCTCGTAGCGTGTTCTCTCCTGAACGCCGTGCTGCGTACACAGTGGCAGCTGTTGGTTCAAATGGCTCTGAGCACTATGGGACTTAACTTCTGCGGTCATCAGTCCCCTAGAACTTAGAACTACTCTACTGGCCATTAAAATTGCTACACCACGAAGATGACGTGCTACAGACGCGAAATTTAACCAACAGGAAGAAGATGCTGTGATAGGCAAATGATTAGCTTTTCAGAGCATTCACACAAGGTTGGCGCCGGTGGAGACACCTACAACGCGCTGACATGAGGAAAGTTTCCAATCGATTTCTCATACACAAACAGCAGTTGACCGGCGTTTCCTGGTGAAACGTTGTTGTGATGCCTCGTGTAAGGAGGAGAAATGCTACCATCATGTTCCCGACTTTGATAAAGGTCAGATTGTAGCCTATCGCGATTGCGATTTACCGTATCACGACATTGGTGCTCGCATTGGTCGAGATCCAATGACTGTTAGCAGAACGGTGGGTTCAGGAGGATAATACGGAACACCGTGCTGGATCCCAACGGCCTCGTATCACTAGCAGTCGAGATGACAGGAATCTTATCCGCATGGCTGTAACGGATCGTGCAGCCACGTCTCGATCTCTGAGTCATCAGATGGGGACGTCTGCAAGACAACAACCATCTGCACGGACAGTTCGACGACGTTTGCAGCAGCACGGACTGTCAGCTCGGAGACCATGGCTGCTGTTACCCTAGACGCTGCATCACAGACAGGAACACCATCGATGGTGTACTCAACGACGAACCTGGGTGCATGAATAGCAAAACGTCATTTTCTCGGGTGAATCCAGGTTCTGTTTACAGCATGATGATGGTCGCATCCGTGTTTGGCGAAATCGCGGTGAACGCTCATTGGAAGCGTGTATTCGTCATCGCCATAATGGCATATCACCCAGCGTGATAGTATGGGTTGCCATTGGTTTCATGTCTGGGTCACCTCTTGCTTTCATTGACGGCACTTTGAATTGTGAACGTTACATTTCAGATTTGTTACGACCCGTGGCTCTACCCTTCATTCGATCCCTGCGAAAAACTACATTTCAGAAGGATAATGCACGACCGCATGTTGCTCTTCACAATACACCAGTCACTACTATTGATGAACTGCGGTATCGTGTTGAAGCTGCATGGGCAGCTGTACCTGTACACGCCTTCCAAGCTCTGTTTGACTCAATGCCCAGGCGTAACAAGGCCGTTATTACGGCCAGAGGTGGTTGTTCTGGATAATGATTTCTCAGGATCTATGCACCCAAATTGCGTGAAAATGTAATCATATGTCAGTCCTACTATAATATATTTGTCCAATGAATACACGTTTATCATCTGCATTTCTTCTTGGTGTAGCAATTCTGTTAAGAGCGACGTAGTGAGTTTTATCTGCAAGTAAGTATTCTCACCATTGGCAACTCTGATCGCATATTCGACAAGCTCGTATTTTTTTTAACTTTGAGAGCCGCATAACCGTGGCCTGTAGAGATGGTGCTTTATCGTTTAGCAACGTTGTTGGTCGCGATTCCACGACTGCCGTGAGAATATGAGTTCGGGAGGGCCATATTCAGTGCCTTGCAAGATCTCAACTTCTCCACGCGACTAGCACCCGAGAGGAGAGTTATAGTTGGGTCGCCTGTGCAGGAGCCACGCCACGTACCTTGAATCAGGAAATGGGCTTCTTTGCAGGAAGGCCAATATCCACACGGACAATACGACGATGCCTGGGACACCAAGTGCTGCAGTAGCCCCATCACTGCGGCTGCTGCCGTTTGATGTGCTAGCAGAGAGAAGCGCACAAGTATTGGTGGCCCTAACAGTACAGGACACAGGAGGGGCTCCTCTCCGTTTTGAAGCGCCACTCTCCTGAATATGAGGCCACTGACCTCCCACTGCGCCACCTCGCTCAGTGCAAGAATTCAAGCTGTACTCAGAAACAGTTCACAGAAGCGTTTTGTATGTGGTCTGCTTTGTAGGTGCGTTGCATTTTCCCCGAACTCTTGATAAATCGCAGTCGGCCATTCGCCCTCCCTAAAACTGGCCTCAAGTGCTGGTTTCACTTCACGTCGCTCCGCAACGCTACGCCTGGGTATTTAATCAACGAGACTCAATCAAGCGGCATACCATTAAGAGTATCATCGAAAATTACAGAACTAGTTTTCTACTATCCATCCCCATTAACTTCAAATTTAGCCACTGTTAAATCAAGCTGCTATCCGTCGCAATAAAGAGAAGTCCTGTCCATGTCTTCCTGAATCCATCACGAATCATTCAGAGACGACTTTTTCAAGTAATAACTTCGTCGTCATTAAACTGTCTCTAATTATAACTCTTCGTCTTCTGAAATTCTTTTAATTACATAAACCATCTTGCGTTATCGTCTTATCTATTAACTATATCTTTTCCTCCCTCTTTTTCTTTTGTCCTTTCACCAAAGATTCCAAAACATCTGTCAATAACCATTGTCTTCTTAGTGTCCTCACCAGTTCTTTATTCTCTTTAACACTCCTACAGCACATTTTTTTTTCTTTTTTCAACAACTCTTATTAATAATTCTCTATTCTGGACCCTTTCTGTCCAACACAACTCTCCCATTGTTCTTCATATCCATACTCAGAAGTCTCCATTCTCTTCCCATCTTCTTTTATTGTTCACTTTTCTCCATCTTATAAAATTATACCCCACGCTTTTTTTTCACTTCTGTCAGTTCGGTTTTCGATACAGCGTGTTCTTCTTCATGTCGAACGCCTGATTAGTCATTGCAGTTCTAATTTATAAATCGTGAGTGCGTGCCATACCCACATTTATTAAGGTGGATGAGTATTGTGAAGTGTTTACTAGTTCATCTGAGATCCGTCCTAATATTATAGTTTTTTTCCTTTCTTTTTCTTTGTATCAATGATACCTCGATTTTCTTACTATTAAATATGATCCCATGCGCTTGGAGCGATACACTCTGATCTTCGTCAAATTTGTGCATACTTTATCTTCAGCCAAAGGCACCATACCATCAGCGAATTTCACACATTCTGTCCTGCTGCTAGTAGATACAGTCTTTTTCCGTTAAAGACATTGTTTTAAAAGTTCCTCCAAATATAAACTGAACAAATTGAACTATCTGTAGGTTGAGTGCTTTTGACAAGGGATTTCAGATTGATTCCGTATTCCTGGATTTCCGGAAGACTTTTGACACTGTACTCGTAGTGAAATTGCGTGCTTATGGAACATCGTCTCAGTTATGTGACTGGATTTACGATTCCCTGTCAGATTGGTCACAGTTCGTATTAATTGACGGAAAGTCATCGATTAATACAGAAGTGATTTCAGGCGTTCCCCAAGGTAGTGTTATAGACCCTTTGCTGTTCCTTATCTATATAAACGATTTGGGAGACAATCTGAGCAGCCGTCTTCGGTTGTTTGCACATGACGCTGTCGTTTATCGACTAATAAAGTCATCAGAAGGTCAAAACATACTGCAAAACGATTTAAAAAAGACATCTGAAGTGGCAGTTGACCCTCAATAACGAAAAGTGAGAGGTCATCCACATGAGTGCGAAAAGGAACTTGTTAAACTTCGGTTACACGATAAATCAGCTCTAATCGAAAAGCAGTAAATTCAACTAAATACCTAGGTATTATAATTACGAACAACTTAAATTGGAAAGAACACACAGAAAATGTTGTGGAGAAGGCTAACCAAAGGCAGCGTTTTCTGGCAGGACACTCAGAAAATGTAACAGACGTACTAAGGCGGCCAGAGTGGCCGAGCGGTTCTAGGCGCTACAGTCTGGAGCCGCGCGACCGCTACGTTCGCAGGTTCGAATCCTGCCTCGGGCATGGATGTGTGTGATATCCTTAGGTTAGTTAGGTTTAAGTAGTTCTAAGTTCTAGGGGACTGATGACCTCAGCAGTTAAGTTCCATAGTGCTCAGAGCCATTATTTTGAGACCTGCTAAGGAGAGTGCCTGCACTACGATTGTCCGTCCTCTTTTAGAATAGTGCTGTGCGGTGTGGGATCCTTACCCGCGCGTCGTTCGCTAAACGGCTGATAAATCAGACGGCAAACACAAGCTGGAACCGTGATCAAATGCTTCGGGAAACCTACTTTTGGTCATTAATACCAGGTGTGTCCTACCTTCGCCTTTAAGACGGATTGAACGGTGATGGGAACACTTTCAAGGAGGTGCCGAGTGTGCCTGAATGTGTGGCAGCCCATTCTTCCTCAAGAGTCCAAACCACAGAAGGTAGTGAAATTGGACGCTGGCGTCTATAGTGGTGTCCACGTTCTAACTCATCCCAGAAGTGCTTCACAGGTCCAGGTCGAGACACTGGGCAGTTCAGTCCAGTTAAGGAACGCTATTGTTCACAAATAATTGCCTCACGGATGTTGCATTATGAGAGGGTGCATTGTTATGTTGATAGGATCATAGTCTCCAAACTGTTCCTCTCTGTATGCAGTACAAAATGCTGCAAAATGTATTAATTCTCCTTTTAGAGGTTTTTTAGGTGCAATAAGAATACTGTGCCCTAACACCCCCGTGCCCTAACACCACCACCACCACCACCGTATTTCACTGTTGACACTACGCCTGATGCCAGGTAACGTTCTCCAGGCATTGTCCAAACCCAGACCCTTCCGTCGGATTGCCACAGAGTATAGCGAGAGTCATCACTCCACATCATTCGTTTCTAGTCATCCACTGTCCACCTCTAGTGTCGCTTGGCACTGACTACAGAATTGTTGGCTTACGGGGAGCTGCCCAGCCATTCTAACACAGTTTTTTTAACTCCCTACTCACAGTCATTGTGCTAAATGAGTTGCTGGTAGCACTCTGGAATACACGAGTGTTTCCTTCCCCAGATTTCATGCAACTTATTGCATCCACCCTTGCAGTGTCTGTCTGTACATAAGGTCTACCTGGTCTTGGTTTAATTGTCATTGTATTCGTGTTTCACTGCACACTCACGTCACCAACGTTCGATTGGGACAGCTTTAGAAGGGTTGAAATGTTGCTTACGGACTTGATACTCAGGTGGTACCCGATGCGTAGTCCACGTTCGAAATCACTTAGCTCTCTTCAGCGGCCCATTCCGCTATTTCTGTTCCTCTACTGACAGCACAGTACTCTACGCCTCTTGTACCGCCGACACTGCCTCTCGTGACACATAATGGTCAATTCCGCGTTTCATATGGATGTCGGGAAATTTTTGGTCCGATAATATACACTTCCTTTTTAATCTCAATATACGTGTGTCCTATCATATCAAGAAAAATGAGATTTACGCTGTCTGCGTCGACTTGCAATAAACAATTGATAGAGTACGAAGGGGCAAGGTCACAGAGATCTAGCATGCCAGGATAACCGGATACAGGGTTAAGTTCGAGGTCATTGTTTCTGTTGCTCTCTCCTCCCGCCCTGCACCCATCCGTACCCACAGAAACATGACCTACTGGCAACGCCAGTTTTAGCGTACAATAGAAGCCTAGGATTTTAGTAAAAACAAAATATGTTTTAACCCTTTACCTGGCAATGTTGCTCTCACGAATCATCAGAATTACACACTGTTTTCGGCACCATGTTTCAAGTTTCGCCCTTGGAAGGTCTGACAACCCTACCACAACAAAGGTCAAAATTTAATGATTGTCATGTTGCTCACGCTGCTAAATACTGAATTTTCGGGCAACAACGAAGTTATTATGTGGCAGGTGTTATTAGAGCACAGTTTATAAAGTCATTTCAAGTAATAATCATAAAACTAGGCACTCATCTTTTGTGTTTTCCACGCTGGTCTCGTCGTAAAATCATGGCTCAATTATTGAAAATCTAGGTGGTTATGATTCCAAGCTCGGATGCAAAGAGGCCTAGATGTTATCCTGCTATATTCAAAAGTTTTGTAGATGTGCTTCACAAACCATCCTTGAAGATTACACTTTTGCTGGACAATGGTGATTTAAAAAAAATAATCAGCACTCCGAAATTGAGTTACACTTCCTTTTAATTGCTTTTATTGCAATATCACGTAAACACATCACTTCACAATAAAAAACATATTTGAAAACATCTTCCTCACAGTCATTGTTAAAGTTCACAATTTATAAGCCGACTACAATACGCGTCTTTCCAACATGACGTCCAAGACTTGACTTTTTCAAGGTCCGACTCTCTAACAACTTAACAACTAACTAACTAATAATCTCTTACGCGCCCAAAAATCAGAGTTACAAGTACGTCAAAGATCATAGTGACAAAAGAAAGAATACACTTAAGAATAATATCATTGCAATATAAACTTATCGATGTATCAAAAGTGAAATCAAATCAGAATGTTGTCTCAGAAATATGTTAAGTAGTTAACAGAAATACAGTATAATATTACTGGTATCGAGAGGTTCAGGTGAGGTATCATAATGGTTACGTAATTCAAGTAACATTACAAAGGAAAACTGCGGGTTGCAAAAAAAATGGCTCTGAGCACTATGGGACTCAACTGCTGTGGTCATTAGTCCCCTAGAACTTAGAACTACTTAAACCTAACTAACCTACGGACATCACACACATCCATGCCCGAGGCAGGATTCGAACCTGCGACCGTAGCAGTCACACAGTTCCAGACTGCGCGCCTAGAACCGCGAGACCACCGCGGCCGGCTGGGGGTTGCAAGCAATATTTAAGTTCTATATACGGCTGCATTCTGTTGTCGCTGGCGAAAATTTTCTGACTAGTGTGCATCTTTATCAGACATCGTGCAAGGTTATATAGCTGAAATGCATTACTACAAGAATTTGGCAATGTGTTTGTCCTTAGGATAATTTAGGTTAAGTAGTGTGTAAGCTTAGGGACTGATGACCCTAGCAGGTAAGTTACATAAGATTTCACACACATTTGACTTTTTTTTTTTTGCACATACAAGAGTCATGCAATTGATTTAATAACAGTGATAGTAACAAACTTTCCCAATATTCACAGTGTCATAATTTCCATAGCATTAAATGGAAGTGTGCAGTCACCATTGTCGAAATTTCGCGAAGAACTACTGTTATGAACAGAGGTCTGCAGGTACGAGGTGAGTTCTGTTTGGTTAGTTGTATCCACGTACGTATGGAAAATCAATCTTTCTGCTTTGGTCTTTAGTGTTCGGTATTTCAGTCCGTTAAAGCGTCACCATTATAGAGTCCCTTTGTCGTTCGTCTGTCTGCCTGCCTGCCTGTCACGATCCCCCCACCATTTTTTTCTTTTTCTTTCAAGAAAAGGGCAGAGGTATCAAGATGAAATTTATCTCACATGCTAAGGACTGCGGTCCCTTGGCGGAGTGTAAATTTAAGCTTCTAAGCTTGTGCAAAGGAGGCGGTATTTTATGTCTCCTATTCAGATACTCGCGAACTCACTTGTCAAAACCTGTAAGGTCTCTCCCGTTGACCTACAATCACCAAATTTGGTAAACAGCAAGGTTTTACAGTACAAGCAAATGAAAACAGTCAGAAAATTGGTCATCTGTAATTACATCATACAATTTTTTTGTCATTGTCTGTCTGTCCATCTGTTAACAGCACTTTTTCTCAGTAACGTGTACAGATCTCAAGATGAAATTTGTATCAAATACTAACTCTACGGACTCTTCGCGATCCAAATAATTTAAACTTGTAAGACGATACAATCAGAAGATTCGGCCATATACTCGTATATCGGATAGTTTTCTACTCGAAAAACTCATTCGTCAAAAGCTATAGGTGAACTGTTTATATACATGTCGGACCTAGTGCGGTAAAGCGTCTGATTGGAAACAGAGAGGGCCCTCGCCTCTGGATATTCTGCGGAGCCGCCAGGAACAACACATGGCTCGGATTCCACGTTAAACCGGAGGTCCTCCTTTATCGATATGGATAACTGGGGAGCGTCAGGGACACGCAAGTCGCCGCAATGGCGTCTAATAGAAAGACTTGCACCAGGCTACTGACCCACACGAAATAACAATCATTTTCTGTATATGTAATCAAGTTTATGTGGAAACCTCAGATCGCGAGTCCTCCTCGCATTTGTCCGGATTTTTTGTTAGTGAAGGGTCTTTCCCTTTAGTCTTCCCTTACTCATCTAGCTGTGGTCTGACAGTTCTAACCGTAGGCTGAGGAATCATGTCGGATTTGTTGTTGATAGCAGGCAGGGAGGCGTACATACGTGTGCCATTACCTGGCTAGAATCTTACCAGTCGACTTAAAAGCCCATCCAGGCGGACAGGCTGTCAATCTAGCAACTGCAAAGTATCCTGTGTTGGACATTGCTTGTTGGAATGCTAAAACTCGTCGTAACTTGCGAGAAACTTTAGTTTTCACCTTACTGTATTCTCCAGCGTTTGGTTGCGATATCTGAAAACTGATTTAAGTAAAATTTTAAGCACGTGTGCTGCAATGACGCCGATGAACCTCCAACATCTTGCATCCGCGCCTGTTGTATATACACAGCTGGCCATTAAAATTGCTACACAAACAAGAAATGCAGATGATAAACGGGTATTCATTGGATAAAAATATTATACTAGAACTGAGATGTGATTATATTTTCACGCAAATTGGGTGCATAGATACTGAGAAATCAGTACCCAGAACAACCACCTCTGGCCATAATAACGCCCTTGATACGCCTGGGCATTGAGTCAAACAGAGCTTGGATGCCCTTTACAGGTACAGCTGCCCATGCAGCTTCAACACGATACCACAGTTCATCAAGAGTAGTGACTGGCGTATTGTGACGAGCCAGTTGCTAGGCCACCATTGACCAGACGTTTTCAATTGGTGAGAGATCTGGAGAATGTGCTGGCCAGGGCAGCAGTCGAACATTTTCTGTGTCCAGACAGGCCCGTACAGGACCTGCAACATGCGGTCGTGCATTATCCTGCTGAAATGTAGGGTTTCGCAGGGATCGAATGAAGAGTAGCGCCACGGGTCTTAACACATGAAATGTAACGTCCACTGTTCAAAGTGCCGTCAATGCGAACAAGAGGTGACCGAGCCGTGTAACTAATGGCAACCCATACCATCACGCCGGGTAATACGCCAGTGTGGCGATGACGAATACACGCTTCCAATGTGCGTTCACCGCGATGTTTCCAAACACGGGTTTGACCATCATGATGCTGTAAACAGAACCTGGATTCATCCGAAAAAATGACGTTTATGCCATTCGTGCACCCAGGTTCGTCGTTGAGTACACCATCGCAGGTGCTCCTGTCTGCGATGTAGCGTCAAGGGTAACACCAGCCGTGGTCTCCGACCTGATAGTCCATACTGCTGCAAACGTCGTCGAACTGTTCGTGCAGATGGTTGTTGTCTTGCAAACGTCCCCATGTGTTTACTCAGGGATCGAGACGTGGCTTCACGATCCGTTACAGCCATGCGGATAAGATGCCTGTCATCTCGACTGCTAGTGATACGAGGCCGTTGGGATCCAGCACGGCGTTCCGTATTACCATCCTGAACCCCCCGATTCCATATTCTGCTAACATACATTGGATCTCGACCAACGCGAGCAGCAATGTCGCGATACGATAAACCGCAATCCTGATGGGCTACAATCCGACCTTCATCAAAGTCGGAAACGTGATGGTACGCATTTCTCCTCCTTACACGAGGCATCACAACAATGTTTCACCAGGCAACGCCTTTCAATTGCTGTTTGTGTACGAGAAATCGGTTGGAAACTTTCCTCATGTCAGCACGTTTTAAGTGTCGCCACCGGCGCCAACCTTCAATGTTCTGAAAAGCTAATCATTTGCATATCAAAGCATCTTCTTCCTGTCGATTAAATTTCGCGTCTGTAGCACGTCATCTTCGTGGTGTAGCAACTTTAATGGCCATTAGTGTATATACGTGGTAATTGACACCCGGTGTGAGGAGATCGGTAATGTATGTGACGAACAAGAGCGGTACTTTCACACCTTCTGGGATGTAACTGTGGGTGGGGAGGGGGGGTAATTAGAACACCCACAAACGACATAGTGTCTAAGCGCGCTCATTTCGTCAACCGCGCCTGGAGCAGTAGGAAGTACAGGCACCGGAGCCGGAAGGAGGCCGGAAGTGAGTGCGTTGGGCGGATGCGGCGACAGTTTATGGAGGAAATGAGGAGCCGACCCAGCGAGCTGCAGCGGTGTCGTGCCCGCCGACGTACTATCACCACCCTCGCACATCGCCTGGGCTGTCGTGAGAAGCTGTGGGGGGAAAAAGCTACAGGTTAGATTAAACGTGGAACGTATTTCAAGTGCGTGCGTTATGATCTTTTTGGAGATCGAAATTCTCCTCTAGAAAAACCAAAATGGATTCCGTAATCAGAGTTGCCGGAGAACCTCACCTCTCTTTGTTCGTCCATAAAATCGAGAGCACGAACGGCAACTGCTCCCAAATTGTCGCTGCACAACTCAACTCATGTTCTTAACGGGACAAAGCCTAAAAACGTAATTTCCGATGTAAAACAAGGGAGTGTTACATCTCCGTTCCGTTATTATTGTGATTCTTCACGCCGTTTCCGATTTCTGGTGACATGATGAACGATGTCCCTCCATGCACTCCTGGATACTGATCGAGCGGGGTGGCGCAGTGGTTAGCACACTGGACGCGCATTCGGCAGGACGACGGTTTGATCCCGCGTCCAGCCATCCTGATTTAGGTTTTCCGTGATTTCCCTAAATCGCTCCAGGCAAATGCCAGGATGAAGGGCACGGCCAACTTCCTTCCCCGTCCTTCCCTAATCCGATGAGACCGATGACCTCGCTGTTTGGTCTCCTCCCCCAAACAACCCAACCCAACATAGAGGAGATACAAAGAGGCAGGAACTGTCGATAACATGCCTCGCTCAGGCCGCTCAAGGGCTTCTCCTGCAGTGGATAACCACGACCTACAGATTATGGCTCGGAGGAACAGTGACAGAGACGCCACCATGTTGAATAATGCTTTTCGTGCAGCCACAAGACGTCGTGTTATCACTAAAACTGTGCGCAATAGTCTCCACGATGCGCAACTTCACTCCCGACGTCCGTGGTGAGGCCCATCTTTGCAGCCACGACACCATGCAGCATTGTACAAGTCGGCCCAACAACATGCCGAATGGACCGCTCAGGATTGGCATCACGTTCTCTTCACCGACGAGTGTCGCATATACCTGCAACCAGACAATCATCGGAGACGTGTCTGGCGGCAACCCGATCAGGCTGAGCGCCTGGGCACACTGTCCAGCGATTGCAGCAAGGTGGAGGTTCCCTGCTGTTTTGGGGTGGCATTGTGTGTGGGTGACGTACGCCGCTGCTGTACGATACGTGAATGCCATCCTCCAACCGATAGTGCAACCAGATCGGAAGCATATTGGTGAGGCATTCATCTTCATGGACTACAATTCGTACATCTATTGTGCACATCTTGTGAATGACTTCCTTCAGGATAACGACATCGCTCGACTAGGGTGGCCACCATGTTCTCCACACATGAACCCTATCGAACATGCCTGGGATATATTGAAAAGGGCTCTTTATGGACGACGTTACCCTCCAACAACTCTGAGGGATCTAGGCCGAATCACCGTTGAGGAGCGGGACAATCTGGACCAACAGTGTCTTGATGAACTTGTGGATAGTATGCCACGACGACTACAAGCATGCATCAATGCAAGAGGACGTGTTACTGGATGTTAGAAGTACCGGCGTGGGCAGCAACCTCTGAAGGTCTCGCTGTATGGTGGTACAACATGAAATGTGTGGTTTTCATGAACAATAAATAGGGCGAAAATGATGTTTATGTTGTCTCTACTCCAATTTTCAGTACAGGTTCTGGAACTCTCGGAACTGAAGTGACGCATTTTTTTTATGTGAGTAGCTAAGTGGTGCAGCGAAGGCGAAAGCATCCATTATCAATAAATCACTGTAAACAGCAACAACAGTAACTGCCAGGAGCCATTTACTGTGGTATGTCTACACAAAACTAATTGTTCCAAGGCATCTTAACCTAGCATCTACTTCTCGTACAATCTTTCGGAAATTTAATTCATCCTCGACAGTACTGAAAGACCTGTTGAAAACTATCTGCCTTCGGAATTTCTCTGTCTACTTCAGAACGACCTCTGGTGAACTATTTCATTCGTGGACTTAACCTCAGTGTGCTGATAACTGCAGGTAGACATGAACAGTTCCACAACGTCTGAAGAATGATGTATCTAAAGGCATCGATAGTCTCACGGATGAGGCTACGTTGTGCTTAACAGACAGGTTGTCCCAGGAGGAATTGCCAGTATTCGGTGATATGAAAGAAACGATATTACGGAGCAAAAAAACTCTGGTAAACGCAAGCTTTAAAATCCAAACCTAAAGAGCTATGAGCACTACATCATAGATATTATGAAGTAAATCTCTTCCAACAGAATTTCACTACTTTCGATATTTTGGGAGGTGGTGATAAGGACCAAAACGAAAAAGTGTCTAGGAAACCTGTACTCTAGTAGAAGTGGTATTTCACTGTATCGAAGATGAACAAGTGCTCGTAGCTCCTAAGGTCCACATTTTAGAGCCCACGTTTGCTGAAAATTTTTTCTTGTTTTGGTCCATGCTACCACTCAAAATATGGAATGCAAAGCGCTTGCAGTAGAAGAAATTTAAGAGATTTGTTCCACAATATCGAGAATGAAACGCATTCTAGAGCCCCTGTTTACTAGACTTTTTTCCTCCCGATGATCGTCCTATCATGTCCCTTAATACGGACGATTCCTTCTGAGATATCCTTGCATCAACTGTCTGGACTGACCTGACCACGCCACAGATCACAACTGTTCTCGCATAAGAAATGTTCGCCTACGCTTCCCGGCGATGCAAGGAGTCTTTTATGATAGGTTATGCTCCTGAGACACTGTAGGGTGCAGGCATGCTGCAGCGTACATATGCAATGTGTGTTGCCTTCAGTCCAACTGAAGCATTTACGTTTTAAATTTAACTGTAATTCCATCACTAACAGTAGCCTGCAACACATCTGTCAGAATGGGAATGGCATGCGAACGTGTACTTTATCTCGACACTTACGTGCTTTGCCCTGTATTGAACGACTGCGAGAATGTAAACTGTCAATAAGTTTAAATCAAATCAAACATAACACAAAACTGAATATGATGCAACACCATTGGTTTGAAATAGGCTGTGATAAAACAAAACTTTATCAATTTGAGAATAATGGTCCCTGTGCTTAATGAATGGTATCCATGAAGTAATAAAATTTCTTACCTTTATCTGCACATTGGTAACGCTCTTCGCACTACTCTCTGTTAGTACTTTAAATTGTACAATTAGCAAACAGCTATTGTGCAAGGCTGTTGCTTAGCATACGTTTTAATTAAATCGAATATGACTGAGAAAATAACTTCTTGAGCAAAATAGTTAATCAAAAACGCCATGTATCTGGGAGTTGGTATTGACTTGTGGTAAGTAACAATGTAACTTTTATTTTGACTCTTTCAAAATTAATAATGCTCACAATTAACACACAATAAACTGATTATAAACTACCAACTAGCTTTACAAAATCATTGGATGTGAGTGCTATATAGTGTCTCAATCATCACTTACGAATACGCGCATTGCATTAGTAACAATACAGCTTTGTTTATCTCTATTATTTCAGTTGGTATCTTGCAAAGAAAATCATTACTGCTCGCCAATAAGTTTATATCCATGACGCATCAGCTACACACGTCTTTACACTTGAGAGTCCTCCATACATCTCTATTTCTAAAGTTACTGTTTACATCTGTCTAAGTCATGTTACTCTAACACATTAGCCATAACGCCTTGAGCAGCAACGCTACTACACAACTGACACATTTGACCATCTCTGGTCCTAATGTAATTTTCTTAAGAAATTTTACCCTGTGCATATACCTTTCACAATCATCTGCTCGATGTGAAAGGGCAAAATTAAAGTTTCCGGCTCGCTTCTAAAATATGTTTCTCCGTTTAGAGATACTTAATATTAAGGTTTTCTGGGAGAGGTGGTATGAATATGCAGCACAATGGGTTAGTAGACCCTGCTAGTTCAGTGAAATCTGGTCATTCCTAGGCCAGTGAACATTTTTTCTCTAACGAAAGATGTTCTTCTTGACGTGATCTGTCCCCTTTAGACGTTTCATGTGAAGACTCTTAAACATCCTGTGCACGTGACACGGTAAGGAAAGTATATAAGCGTAGCACAGATGAATGTAGACTCATTTTAGCGACAATACGGCCGAAGCGTGATAGCTTTACGTAGATGTTTAGCAAACTCAAGTGGCAGACTCTGCAAGAGAGGCGCTCTGCATTGCGGTGTATCTTGCTGTCCAGGTTTCGAGAGGGTACGTTTCTGGATGAGGTATCGAATATATTGCTTCCCCCTACGTATACGTCCTGAGGAGATCACGAATGTAAAATTAGAGAGATTCGAGCGAGCACGGAGGCTTTCCGGCAGTCGTTCTTCCCGCGAACAATACGCGACTGGAACATGAAAGAGAGGTAATGACAGTGGCACGTAAAGTGCCCTCCGCCACACACCGTTGGGTGGCTTGCGGAGCGTAAATGTAGATGTTGATTTAGAGAATGTGGAAATTGTTTTGCACTGGCGCCTGGTAACGAGCATCGCGAAAATGGCGTAGCTGGCTGGCTGTTCGCGTGCTGCTGCCGTGAGCATATATGGCAAGTGCTTGAAGAATGAACGCTGGTGCAGGCACAAGTGTTTCGGTGTTCACCGTTCAACTCACATTGTTGAACACAGAGCTGCGCACAGATGGATCCTACGTGTTCCCATGTTGACGCAACGAAATCGTCAGTTATGGATGCAGTGGGGCATGGGGTCACAGAGATTGAACGGTGGGTCACCGGAAATGTATCGTCTGGTCGAATGAACAATGTTTCTGGTTACACCAGGTCAAGATCGTGTGCAGATACTCTGTCATCTAGATGAACGAGTTCTCTAAACAAGTACAGCTCCACGGATTTCTGCAGGCAGAGCAGTATTTTGCTATGGAGGACATTCATATGGGCTTCCAAGGGACCTATGGCGAGAATGGAAGGCAGACTGACAGCTGCGGACTACATGAACATTATTGTGGAGCACCTGCGGCCTTCCAACCTTACTCGCCGACAGCTATGGAGTCTTCCAGCAGGGTAACTTCTCGTGTCGTAAGCCTACAGTGGCTTCAGAGGCATGATAGCGCAGTCGCACTGATGTCTTTGCCACACAGTTCGCTCGATCCGACTCAATGGGACACAAATGGGGTGTTGTTGGATGCCAGGTCTGTGTCTATAAACCATCGGCCCATCTTTTTCGCGAATAATGTGACCTGTGCATAGACATGCGGAGAGGAGGAGGAGGAAATGAAACTTCACGGGTTTCGAAGTTACGTGGTGTTGCTTCAGTAAAGACAAAATGGTCAAATTTACAAAGCGCTTGGCAGTATGAGCCCAGTTATTAGTATGACGTTTTAGCCCCTCTGGCCTAGAGGCATGCACTGATCCGATTTGGAAGTTTCATAAAGCACTTGTCTCCTTTTCTCAGACAGACTGTCCCATGACTGTTGCTCGTAACTAGTTCTTGATGTACTGCATACTGGCAATGGGGCAGAGTCGACGTCCTAGCTGATCCCATGTATGTTCTACCGGTGTTGGATGTGGAGATCTTGCTATTTTGTCAAAAACTGACATTTTGAGCCCGTAGCTATGTACAAAATATAGGTTGACTCTGACGCGGAAGATTGCAGCAAAAGATTATAGCAACCAGCCACTTTTTACAATGCTATTCACTTGTTTAAACAGCGCAGTTACCGGTTTCGAACCGATGGGTTCATCTTCAGACGGCTTGTTCACGTTTTATATTAGATTTCTTGTTCTGTTTCCCCACCTGAAGAATGCCAATGAAGAGTGCAAGAATCAACCTATATTATGGAGATCTTTCTGGCACCAAGAGTTTCTTAACATCACGCAAATAGTTCATAGGGGTGGAAGCCATGTGTGCACGAGCATTGCTTTGTTGAAACGTCGCACCATGATACCGTCGCGAGAGAGGTAACACATGAGGTTGCACGACGTCCATGATGTACCGATGTGCCGTCAGAGTTCCCTCTAGCGCTACAAACCTGAAGTCATACCCGATGGCTCCACACACCACGATGTCAGGAGTGACATCGTTTCGTCTCTCCGAAACATTGGAAGACTGGGACTTGTGCCCAGGCTGTTACCACACTCGCCAAAAAGGATCACCAAAGTTACTGCAGGACCACGATTCATCACTGATACAAGGTGACGTCATTCATTAGCGTTGCATGCTTCTCGGTCACGGCACTACTCAAAACTCTGCCTGCGAATGGGACAGTTAGCCCCATTCTCTGGTCAGGCGACTGATAGTCTTCGGCCAATGGTGTGGGATTACACAGAATGTTCCAAGAGGTCCATTACTTGTTCTCAGATGGCGGCGCAGGTATGAAAGGGTTACGATGCGCTCTCTTATGGTGGCCAGGCGTGGTCGACCAGAATCTTCATAAATAGCATTACTGTTTTACAAGCGCATTAGTCCAACATCGGTTGTATGTCACATCCGACAGCGGCACAAATCTGGATATCGCACGATTCGACCGGCTGACCAAATCGAGACTCACAATGAGGCCCCTTTCAAACTCTGCGAAGTGCTGGTAATGCTTTCTCGTGTCAATATACAGCATCCCAGTGTCTTTTACAGTACTCACTCAATATCTGACGTTGTTCAAGCCCTTATACACCCTTACAGGCATGGTAACAACACTAAATACACCACTGCTAATGCACTATGGTGGTCTTTCTGTATGTCACAGTAAACTGCAACTCTAATCATTTAGTCACCATACGATTGTGTGTGCTTGTACGAAGTTACGTTGACAACCGACCATGACTCCTGGCGATTCACTTATTTTGTCAGACAGTGTATTCTGACGCAGTCTTAGGCCAATAATTACGAATTAGCTACTGAAAATGATTGATAAGGCGGAAGTAGTTTATGTACTTATTTCTCTTATCCAATATTTGACTGCAATACACTTTGTTCTTAGAGAGAGAAAAAGCAGTAAAAAGGTGCTCACTGTTGCTCTCCGCCAGTATTTTGCGAAACACGATAAAACTTTAAACAGGTTTGGAGGTAAAATTCTTTGCCGTAAACGTGAACAATATGAAGTGCAAAAAAAGCTATTTGTATAAATAAACGAGGCAGGTTTTCTACATTTTTGTGTATTCAGATGCAGAATACAGGCAGCTTGAACAGAAAGGGTGTCAAATTGTTCGCCACTGACCAGATGCTACATTCACTGCTGTATCTGAAACTGGATAATTAATTTGGCAGCAGCGCTATGCGATGTAGCTGCAAACGATATCCATTATGTGACTCCGATAACTCGACAATAATGTTTGTAATACAGATCTTAAAAGGCTTTTAAGCGTTGAAAATGGAGACCATGCACCAGTGCGCTGTAAATGTTATAACACAGCTCAGAAACCAAGTTATCGCGTAAAACGCATTATAATGAAAGCCACGGCAAATTCCCGGAACAGGGCCAATAATTAGGGAGTGTCGATCAATCATTGTGCTACATGCGTCCGCAGGGAGTGTCGGGCATGGGATGTTGTGTTCGGCCGCAGTCGGTCCATTAGCCATACGTAGCGTGCTCGAAAATGTACTATAACCATATAGTGTGCGCTTGCATAGAAACTTGTTTGCACTGCTGTAGTGTCTCCAATTCACTGTATTTCGGGTCTCTCCTTTAAGTGCATTAAAAGTGTTATTTCTCTACGCTTTTGTTAGCAAGTTAAAGTACACATGTGGATGAAATGGAATAAAGGATACGTTGACTGAAATACGCTCTTTGGAGTTCTGAGGTAATCACGGATAAAACGCAGGGAGCGAAAGGTCATGAGATGGACTGAGATAAAAGTAAAGCTAAGGTAATGAATTGTAACCGAATTGCTAGTCAGATGATTGTGAAGGAGCTAGATACGTTTAGCTTTGAGGGTAGCAAAATAAATGACTCTGGCAGGAGTAAAGAGGATACACAACGTAGACTGGACTTAGGTTGAAAGGCTTTGCCAATGACTGTGACGAAAGTGTAGTTATATGTTTATGTCCACAATGAGTCACATATTATTATTATTGTTATTATTATAGTTATAAACATCTTCCGTTCACTAATTTACAACTTTTATTGTAGAGAGAGAGAAGATATTTCTGTAACAATAGTTAGTGGCTCAAAATTACAGTGGTGTGCACAGAAGAAAGCGGGTACATGCACCCCACTGTATACGCAGTTCTTTTTCAATTGGTAACTGACATCCATACGTTTGCAAAAACTATTAAACTATAAAATTTATAGAATCTTTCTTTAAAAAGAAAGTTTCTTTGCCTGTCCGTGTGTTCTACATTCCAGTACCATATTGTCCACATTTCGGTTACCTCTAGTGCGTGGACAAAAGGCATACTGGTTATTGTGAACAGATGAGAGTGAAATTAGAAAAGATCAGTTATCTGATTCTGTGGTGCACCGTTGGAAAATATTCTTTTGCAGTGATTCCTTTTGTAATCGGTTACTAATTTTTTTCTCACTGTTTCATAGCTAATTTTAATGCCGTTTGTTTTGTGTGGGTTTTCGTACGTTTGATGCAGCTCACGTCTTCTTATAATTGGCAAACCTCTCTGGCCAGGTGATCTGTTTATTTCCATGCGTGCCTGTGTCAATTTTAATCAATGAAACGTCTGTAACCCTGCCCTTCTTTCGCCACATTCTAATCTTATTTCTTGTTTCTTCAATTAGGCTGTTGTGACCGTCTGGATTCCCCGAAGAATGTAATGTAACATAACACTATTAATTCAGACGCTTTTGCTGCTTGTCTGGCGTAGCAATGAACGTCGAAGTTAGGTGGATCATCTGCTCCATTATTCGCATATGTCTAACACAAAACCCCGCGGGGTAGCCGTGCGGTCTAAGGCGACTTGTCACAGCCCGGCGGCTCCCCCCACCGGAGGTTCGAGTCCATCCTCGCGCGCGCGCGCGCGTGTGTGTGTGTGTATGTGTATGTGTATGTGTATGTGTATGTGTGTGTGGTCCTTAGCGTAAGTTAGTTTAAGTCAGGTTAAGTAGTGTGTAAGCTTAGAGACCGATGACGTCAGACGTTTGGTCCCATAAGACATTACCACAAATTTCCAATTTCTAACATGAAACACATCTATATGCTGTAGGTGCCTATTATCTTCAACTTAAGGGGACTTCTGGTCGATACCGATGAAAAGATGGATTTTTTACATGATCTGCAGCCTTGAAGTGTATGTATCACTCCTGCAAATGGATTTTTAGTTGTGAAAGTATTTTAGAAGTTATAGCATGTTGAATGGAACCGTGCACCGACCGAAAGCGGTAGGCACTTGATGAATTAGTTCAAAAAAGTATACGACCAATATAAACGAATTTCTGTCCAATGAAGATTTCCTTAAAATGTACGCCGACGACAGTACGCATGACAACGCTCCATTTGGAAACTGGAACAAACTTTTTTTTTTTTTTTTTAAATCGTTGGCATTCGGCATGTGGCCATACAGCGATCTCAGTAGCGCAGTGTCAATTACGACAATACGAAAGAAAAGACAACATAACACCCAGAAGAAAATCTCCGAGCCAGCCGGAAATCGAACACCGGGCCTCTTAAGTTAGCAGAAAAAAATGGTTCAAATGGCTCTGAGCACTATGGGACTCAACATCTGAGGTCATCAGTCCCCTAGAACTTAGAACTACTTGAACCTAAGTAATATAAGGACATCGCACACATCCATGCCCGAGGCAGGATTCGAACCTGCGACCGTAGCAGCAGCGCGGTTCCGGACTGAAGCGCCTAGAACCGCTCGGCCACCGCGGCCGGCCTCTTCAGTTAGCAACCCGCCGCACTGACAGCGCATCTACAGAGGCGGACTCGCCGGAAACATCTATATTGTGAGGCAAAACTATTGAAAAAGCAGCAAATATAGCTGGAGGTATATTCAACGAAAGCTATTCATTTATTCTGAAGACCACGAACGTGTTACGAATCGTCACAGCGACGTACAGCAAAAGCTTCAATTATTTATCTGACAGGAAACGCGTGACCGCCGCGGAGCGACGAATGTCTCTCTTATAAAAGACCTCGGAATGGAAAAAAATGCAACTCCAATTTCAGAAGCAGAGCATTTTTGAGGAAAAGGAAGCAGCCTCGAAGGTCCTGGGATCGCAGATTATCCGTATGTGTAACCTACTGCGTATACCAAGGCGAAAATCCCCATTAATGTATGAGTACAAAATAAATGATCAGTCTTTGGAAACGGTAACATCAGTCAAGTATCTGGGTGTGACTATTCGAAATGATCTAAAATGGAATGATCAGATTACACAAGTAACGGGTAAGGCGAACTTTAGACTGCGGTTTATTGGTAGAATACTAAAGCGATGCAGTCCTTCACCAAAAGAAATAGCTTACAATACGTTAGTTCGTCCAGTCTTAGAGTATTGTTCGTCCGTATAGGACCCTTACCATTTGGGTCTGATTCAAGAGATTGAGAAGGTCCAAAGAAGAGCGGCAAGATTCGTGACTGGTAGATTGAAGCCATCGCGAGAGCGTTACAAATCTCATAGAAAGTTTGAAGTGGGACACACCTGCAGATAGACGACGCGCTAAACAGAAAGGGCTGCTCACTAAATTCCGAAATCCAATCTTCGCCGAAGATGTAATGCATATATTATTACTACCAACTTCCAAATCGCCTAATGATCATCATTCAAAGATAAGGGAAATACGAGCTCGTACTGAGGAGTTCAGACTGTCGTTTTTCCCTCGCGCGATCCGCTAGTGGAACAGAGGGGGGAAATATGACTTTAGCGCGAATTGTACCCTCCGCCACACACCGCTTGGTGGCTAGTGGAGTATATATGTAGATGTAAGTTTTGAAACAACGTTTTCTACGTTACTCCACACCGTAAAAGCGTTTTTCACGAAAAACATTTTTCAACGAGCGAAGCGCTCTAGAGCATCGACAAATTAACCGATTCATTTGCTTTTTCAAATGAAATATAATTAAATTTAGAGGGCTTTAACGAGAGCTTCTTTTTGTCGAACTACAAATATTTGTTATACACATTTGGACTTAGAAAAACGTGTCAAGAAACTGACATGTTTTTCAAATAGTTGCCATTTTTTGAGGCATTTTTCAAACCCCCCCCCCCCCCCCGGCCCATATTCATTCTAAGTTAAGAATTTTCTATTTTTATGGATTTCAGAAAAGCGACGAGTCTATATAACGCTTCGCGCAAAAACCGCCATGAGGCGTATACTTTGACAAGGTTTACAGCCGCTATTTTTAATTTGTTATGAAATAAGAAAATGTTTTTCATACACGAATGTATGTATATTAAAGCAGTAAATTTTAATAGAAACAATCCTATTTAAAAAAAATCTGAACTCCAATCATATTCCGTCTCTCTCGATCAGAACCTCCTCTTCAACAAACTACGCCCATACAAATAATAAAAACATTCGAATTAATAACTTCATTTCACTAATTGCGATCGTAAAAATATAACTACATAAATGTAAGTGTGAAGAAGTTTTTTTCAGAAAGTACGTGCCTTCTATGAAACAGATAAGAGTAGAAGAGACGACGTCGAAATGCTGTGCTGTAGAAGAGTGTTGAAGATTAGAAGAATAGGTCCAGTCACCAACCAAGAGGTACTGTGCATCGAATTGCGCAGGAAGAAAGGTTTAAGACACAATCTGACTAAAAAATGGGATACCCCGAGGCCTCAAAGAACAGTAAACGTGGTTACAGACGAAACTTTTGGGATTACAAATTGTACAGAGAGGCCAAGGGTCGATTAACAGGAAGCAGGATGTAGATGGAGATGGAGATCCTGAAACAACTTGCACAAGATAAACTACATGGAGAGACCCAACATTCGAGCAGCCGACTGCCACAATAACACAAGGATGATCTATGTTTTTGCCGATAAAATTTTATCATTTACTATGTCGTATGACGCACCGATTATACGGCAACTTGCACCATCACCGTTCAAGCATCACATAATTTTTCTTATTTTCAAGAATTATGCCCGCAAACAATTACTGAGAGATGCATCTCATATACAGCAAACTTCGTAGACCTTGTGATCCTTTTCCTGTATCAATCAATTATTTCACTGGTGCCTATAGATGGTATGATGAAAAGATCAGGGGTGTACGAGAAATTAGGTCACACGGTTTCTTCAAGCGCAGGCTTCGTTGAAAGCAATATTCATCTCGGCTACATTACCAAAATCTGTCTCTGTCTCTGTGGTAACTAGCTCGTCTACTTCACTTTTTTTTTTTTACCTGGTGAGGTGGCGCAAAGGTCACACTGCACTCGCATTCGGAATTTGAACTGTCGAGCTTTTGCTCAGGAGCCAAGGAACTCATTGTCGGCGTGACGCTAAACCCAATCTTGGCTCCTTTTACATAGATCAACTCTGCGTTCCGTTTGCCTTTAAATATCAGTATATTGTTGATTACTGTGAACATCTACTTTTTCTTCACTGAAATGAATTCGAGCTAGGTAAGCCAGAAAGAAGGCTGCATGAAACACTTGGCTCGTAGAACGGAAGAGGAACTCGAGCAGCAGATAAAGCATAAACGGAAGAAAGCCTTACCTTTGTCCGATGTTTGTACTGCTAGTGGTCTCAGGTACTGGCTGGTGACACTAGATGCAGCGTGGGTCCCCCATTGATTATCGAAGAACAAATAATCTCCGCAAGGGAATGGTGGCTACTACTTCATTCCCGGAATGGTGCATTGCAGGAGAGAAATAAAAGCTGTTCTCAGATTTCTTTCTCTCGTCGTCTTAAGGCTCCTTATTCACGACTCTGGAATGATCTCCCTTACCTTATCAGAGAACCTACTCACACTTCCAACTTCAAATTACAGCTATTGATCTATCTACCAAAGTAACAATTTCTGTTCCTTTTTTCAAGCTCGCGTTACCGCATTACAAATATATTCTCTTCTCGCCTGTCCCTTCTCATTTATCTGCGTCTAGTTGAGGGACTCGATTTAATATCTCTTAGAACTAGCTACATCATAATTTCTCACCTTCGTACAGACTGGAGTACCTCTGCATCTTCTATTGTCACTATTATTATTGTTCATGAAGCTACATGACCGAGTAATAGCGGCTGCACGTCATGAAAACCGACAACCGCTGGGAGAGCTCATTCCACGACCATCCATACCGTATCTAATGACGACCTGATTAGATGATGACACGGCGGTAGCTTGTGTACGAAGTTCACATTGTTATTATTATTATTATTATTATTATTATTATTATTATTATTCCTTTGTACCAATATTTCTTTCACTCTTTCTTTCTGTGGGCTTCATTTCCCTCTTCAGACCATTTAGTCCTAGTCTTCTCCTTTGGGTTTTGTTCTTGGTCAGCTTTCCATTTGTGAGTCTTGAACCTGAAGATTTCACGGATTTGGACATCCTATGGAGTAATTCGGTCCAGTGACAGATCAGTTTTATCTCGCCAACCCATTCATCCTGGCAGGTTGTCTACGCTCCTATTATCCAAAAAAATCTAACATTTGCTTTATGAGTGGGTCGGTGTCCATTCCTTTAATGTATGCATAGAATCTTGACCTGCGTTTCCTAATGTCACTGTGGATGTCTGTGTATTGTGTGATCTCCTGGTTGCTTTTGAGTCGGTATTGTTGTTCTACAAGTTTTGGACCTAGACTTTCTTCCGATTTTGCGTTCCTTTTTCTCAGTGTTTTCAGAATCTGCTTTTCTGCTCAAAGTAAGTTTTTCTGCTGCACTTAAGCATTCTGATTTAATTACTATAATTTAATGTCTTACTTTTGTGTGCTTGGAGATACATTTTTTGTTGTAGATATTTTGGAAAAGTCGGTATGCAATTTACATCTTCTGGCACCTTTCGTTTCCATTGGTTTCGATTCCATTTTCCAGAGTGGTTTCACGGAAATGTTTAAATCGTGGAAACTGTTCACTTTTGCCATATGTCGTCTCCATGAATTTTTTGGAGCTTTCTTGTTACAGGTCATGTACTCAATCTTTTGAAAAGATCTTTAAGTGATTCGCGCCAGCCCCTGCTACATAACACACTAGAAACAAATGAAAATTTGTCCCCGACTGGAACTCGGCCCCGAGCTTCCCTCTTCACGCGAGTTACGCTTCGGCTATCTGAACGCGGTTCGCGTCCAGACCCAAACTTTCATATGTCCCATAGTCTGTCACACGTAGTGCTCGCGCATATATGTGACTACTGCACAGGAAGAGGCTTCTTTAGTTTTCTCGTTAGAAGGCATTGGCTTTGCCATGAATTACATTTGTGTAGTGTCTGTAATTGGCAGTGCCTATGAAGTTCGATGCAGTGTTCCTTCGGACATGCATGGCGATTCATCAAGGATACTATATTCTCCTACTGTTATCGGTTTCTTACCGAGGTCAGTACCTCACAACTGATCAAGTCACACGTAAAATTCTGCAAAGAGTTTCGCAAGAAATTGACTTCAGATGGGATGTGTGCCGCATAGCCAATGTAAGTCACCTTGAACCTGTTTAGGTGTACGGTAAAAAAAAAGAAAACCTTGATGTGTTTTGTAATAAAATGGCACCATACTACGTATGTAAGTTAAATGGATATAAGTTTGTAAGTTTTCAAAATTGTAAAATCCTTTATGATACGTCCGGAAGTGATGTATTCTCAGAAAAAGCTCATATTAATTCTACACTGTTAATTACCATTCTTAATAAAAAGTCTTCATCTACATCCATAATCCGCAAGGCTTCTTGGCGTGTCTGTCAGAACTTACCTCTGCTACCCGTATCACTTCACCCCTCCCCTGTTCCATTCGCGAATGGTGCGTGGGCAGAATAACTGACAATAAACTTCCGTATGATGTCTAGGTTCTCTTATTGTCTTGTAGTAGTTAATTCGCGAGTCACAAAGGAGAAACAGGAGTATGTTGCCCAACTTTTCTTCGAATGTACGCTATCATAATTTCAGTAGCAATCCTCTCATGATACATATCGCATCTATTGTAATCGGTCGAACACGCGTTTTGTAAGCCAATTTTTTCGTAGATTAATTTCGTATCCTTAACATTCTTCCGTCGAATCTCATCCTAGCTTCTGCTTTTCCTACGATTCGTTTTATGCGGACATTCCTCTTTACGTCGATCCGGAAGGATACTCCTAGGTATCTTACAGTTGTTACCATTTCCAATGATTTTGCACCAATCTCTCTCTCTCTCTCTCTCTCTCTCTCTCTCTCTCTCTCTCTAATCGTTTTGTCGATTTCGACTCTCCGTGATCCCACAAAATGAAGCACGACAATTTCTTCTGTCCTGTACCCTCTCCCGCAGACTTCCGTGTTGGAGTCCATTACTTGTGTGATTCTATCGACCCATCTCAAGCTTTTCCGCCCTCTGACTCTTTTGCTTGTGCCTTCGATCTTCCCCAGCATTAACATCTCTTCCAGTGAATGATATCTTCACATAATGCACTCAAAGTAGGTCAGCTTTTGTTTGAGTAACAGACCTTCCTAGGAGCAATCTAGTTTTATTTGCCTTAATGCTGATCTATTCGTTCTCTTTGCAATCCTTGGGACTCTAAGGAGTTTCCTTCACCACAATTCAGAGGAGTCTATTCTATGCCGTTCAGCGTTTTGTATGGTCGAGTTCTCATATCCGTACACCACAACTGGAAAGCCGTAAGAAGTAACAACCGGCTCTTGATTCGTGGCTTCAGTCTCCATCGGCAGAAATTTAGGAGTCGAGACAACTGAAAACAGAAACTACCTCCACTCTTTCTCTCCCTATATTGCATGAAGCGATGGCTGTAGTTGCGATTATTTTCATTTCCTTGGCGTTCTGCGTTAGACCAGCCTCTGAACTTTCTTCTCTCACCTTCAGTAACTCTCACTTTGTGCCATCAGCATGGTTTCATCTGCGTATTAGGGATGATGATTATCGCTGAAACAACCAGATTTCGGTTGTATCTTTTTTTTTTCAACGCCAGTTCAACTAGACTGTTAAAAACCTCTCAGAATAACTGGTTTCTGAAATTAACCAAAAATCGGTTTTTAATACTACTACATACTTCTTGTAATAAACGTACAAATCGAATAGAATTCATGGTGTTCTGTAGTCCGGATCCTACTGAGACCAGTACCTAATCTGTCCCCATTGTAAGCATGGGAATTAAGAAAGACCTCTAATAATGACAGCGGAAGTAAAGGGAATATCTTCAGCACAGCTGTTACAAAACTGTAACACAGATGTTCAACGAACTTCAATGGGTTCAGATGCCTCTAAGCACTATGGGACTTAACATCTGAGATCATCAGTCCCCTAGACTTTAACTACTTAAACGTGACTAACCTAAGGACACCACACACATCCATGCCAGAGGCAGGATTCGAACCTGCGACCGTAGCAGCAGCGCGGTTCCGGACAGAAGCGCCTAGAACCGGAACTTGAATGGGGAGCTCTGGAAGAAGGCGACGCTGTAATCGTAAAATTGTTTTGGGAGTATTTAGGGGACAGGTATTGATGAAAGACTGTGCAACAGTTGCGCTGCCTGCAGCATACGTCTCGAGTAGGGACCATGTGAACGAGGTAAGACATTAGGGGCGTAGCGAGGCAGACATTTTTCTCTAGCTCCATATACGTAGAATCGGAGAGTTAATAGCACTCCCCACGACGCACAAAATTTTAGAAGAAGAAATAAAAATTTACTCGCCTGGATTGCTGAAATTTAATGAATCAATATAGCAGGCTTTTAGAGTGCTCCGATTATGAGCTTTACAACTATCGAATTTGTACCGTTAAGAATCACGTATTGAGCATCTTAGAAAGTCCTGAATCCAGTCGTAAAACGTCAGCGTCGTTACCGGCTTCCAAACGACAAGTTCATGTTCAGGCAGCTGTTCATGATTATTTTGTGTCCAAACGGTTATTTGGAGTTGCTGCACTATAATGGTCGCGGCACGCGGTAGGAAAGAGTGATTAGGCCGCGGTCACAGACGCACCGATATCGGTGGATTCTAACATTGGCCAAAGACGGCCGATGTTTCCAAATCAGTTGGCGACCACGAGCGGGGTCACAATGTAGCCGATCTCATCGCCCGAACATTTAGACTTCGGACGACAGTGTGTGAAATCCAGATCAGTTTGTTTTCTTCCGTCATATTGGCCAAGACAACACGGAACGTTGACTGTGAGAAACTGTTAAGTTCAATCACAGAAGAAAGGAGTTTGTGGTATCGTGCGGAAGAAAAATATCTTAATCTGGATAAAGTTTAGAATCTATGGACTGAAATCTCAGATTTATTGGAAACCACAAGTAGGCAAAATCTTTATCGGAAATTTTAGGCGTAAGTTATAACCTCAAAAATAAATTGTTCAAGCGAGAAGGTTGATTTATCTTATCCTCAAAGTTACTGTAGTGGATATTCTTAGCGTTGTGGAAGGTAGAGATTAACTGTCTGCAAAGCTCTTTGTATGTATGAAAACATGTGGTGCCTGGTAGAAATGATCTCAGCGACAAATCTAAAGTGTTCAGTGAGAACTATTTACGTGTGCAACAACGAGGACACAGTGGGAATGTATTTACATCTGTTGGACGAATGTTATGAAAACAAACACTCGAAACCGACGTTTCACGACCATTAATCTGTAAAAACACACCACATGTCATAAAGAAAGAGTGTAAACCGTCTGAGGATGAATCACAACGATTCGAAAACGGTAACGGTATCCTTTGAATAAAGGGACTGAAAGTAAATTTGTGGCTGGTTGCTTCCTAACACCATCAACATTTGTCTTCAAACAACAGCCACGGTCTCCATCATGTCATCATATGACAAAGTTGAATTTTTATTCCTGCTTAAGGACTTTTCTATGCCAAGGTGGTGGTGATTCTGTTACGTGAAGTGTTTTACAAATATGGTACGCGTTTCCACTTTCCAGTGCTTGAGATGTTCAGAGTGTGTTATTCTAAACTATACGTTTGTCTTTCATTCGTATGCAGAATGACAGTCGTTGAAGGTCAGTTGACGTACGTCTGCACATCAATTAAATTCAGCATAACAGTGTTTGTACTTGCTTTTCAAGGTCACTACGAATTGTCTCTAGTGTGTTGTAGAATGTTTCTCCCTTCATTTCATTTATTCGTGAGACTTCTTTGGTAATTCCAGTATCTGAGGGCAGAATGTACAATACTCGCCACGTTCTTTTCGAGATAGCTGTAGCTCATTGACATGCACTGGAATCTTTTTAATAGCGAAAGCAGGATCGTAGCACTCGTCTCTCAGCACAGAAGCGTTGTGGTATCCATAGTGCTCTCAGAGGTTAAAACCTACCCTCGTTCATGCATAGACTAGATCCTAAACTGACCCAACGTCCCTGGCCGTGCTAAAACCTTACGGAGGAGATCGGACGCAATGCGACCAAGCCGTCTGCCGACGTTATCGGGGACCTCTGTCGGCGGCTTCTGACGACTGTTGTCGGTGCCACCGTGAACGCAGCCTTACGGGCGCGCTGCAGCCTCGAGTGCGCCAGTAATTACTGCGAAGCGGCGAGCTGGCGCGGCTACAGGCTGTGCGCCTTCAGTGGACCATCTGGCTGCCCTGCTGACTGCTGATTGGTGACTACTCGCTGACGCCCCGAGAGAGCCCGAGCAGCTGGCACGTTCGCACACACAGCTGGTAGGCGGGGATGCTCCCAGCGTCTGGCGGCACGCCAACAAAGCCCTACATCACATGTGACCTCAGAGCCTGTCATCAGCGCTCTCTCTCTCTCTCTCTCTCTCTCTCTCTCTCTCTCTCTCTCTCACACACACACACACACACACACACACACACACACACACACACTCACTCTGAGAGAGAGAGAGAGAGAGAGAGAGAGAGAGAGAGAGAGAGAGAGAGAGAGAGAGAGAGAGAGGCACGCTGGCTAAGAAATTGAACTCGTTTCTGTTTCCATTATATTTATTTGGCCTGTAACTGCCGAGCTATTTAGCCAACTGCATTAAATTGTACAAATGGTCCAAATGGCGCTAAGCACTATGGGATTTAACATCTGAGATCATCGGTCCCCTAGTCTTAGAACTACTTAAACCTAACCGAAGGACAGCATACAACACCCAGTCATCACGGGGCAGAGAAAATCTTCTTTAAGCATCTCGAGGTGTTTGATGGCAGTCACTTCGTTCTCTAAGTATCGTCAGGTCATCCGCAAACGCGAGGTATGATGTATAGAGATTGTTTTGGGGAAGTAGTATGAAAATGGTTCGATGAACCGTCTGCCAGGAACTTAAGTGTGAATTGCAGAGTAAGTTAGTGAACTGCTAAGTTAGTGAACTGCTAATAGATGTTAACTCTGAAATTATTGGTATATCAGAGCACCACTTAAATAATTTGATAATTCAGAGGCTTCCTTTACCAGGCTACAGATTAGCTGGCTGTTGCTCAAGGAGTTCCTTGCGGGGTGGGGGAGTGGCTCTGTACGTAAAAAACAGTCTTTCATTTGAGTCCATAGACGTATCACGACACTGCACTGAACATATATTTGAAAGTTGTGCAGCATTACTTGAATTTAGTGAAACTAAACTTCTAATTGCTGTTGTTTATAGGTCCCCTAAATCCGACTTCAGAGCATTTTTGCTTAAGTTAGAGAGGATTCTTGTTTCACTTTGTAGGAAGTACCAGAAAGTAGTTCTATGTGGTGACTTCAATATTAATTTTGTACACGAGTGTGCAAGAAAAAGTATGTTGGTAGATCTCCTAAATTCATATGATCTGATGCAAACTGTGTTTTTTTTTTTTCAACTAGGGTGCAGGGGAACAGTAGCACAGTCATAGACAACATTTTTATTCATTCTTCATTACTAGATGGGCATTCTGTTAGTAAAAGGGTGAATGGCCTTTCAGACCATGATGCACAAATTTTAACGCTAAAAGGTTTTTGTACTCTACCCAATGTCGTATTTAATTACAAACTACGTAGGAAAGTTAATCAAACAGCAATAGAGAGTTTTTCAAAACTTGTCAAGGAACAAGAGTGGCAAGATGTTTATAGTGCCGAGGGGACACTGAATAGTGCTCGGTACATCCAAACCGTCATCGAACCCATCGTTCTACCATTCCTAGACCGGCAAGGGAACTTGCTGTTCCAACAGGACAATGCACGTCCGCACGTATCCCGTGCCACCCAACGTGCTCTAGAAGGTGTAAGTCAACTACCCTGGCCAGCAAGATCTCCGAATCTGTCCCCCTTTGAGCATGTTTGGGACTGGAAAAAGCGTCGTCTCACGCGGTATGCACTTCCAGCACGAACGCTGGTCCAACTGAGGCGCCAGGTGGAAATGGCATGGCAAGCCGTTCCACAGGACTACATCCAGCATCTCTAAGATCGTCTCCATGGGAGAATAGCAGCCTGCATTGCTGCGAAAGGTGGATATACACTGTACTAGTGCCGACATTGTGCATGCTCTGTTGCCTGTGTCTATGTGCCTGTTGTTCTGTCAGTGTGATCATGTGATGTATCTGACCCCAGGAATGTGTCAATAAAGTTTCCCCTTCCTGGGACAATGAATTCACGGTGTTCTTATTTCAATTTCCAGGAGTGTATAAATGATATGCCCTCTAGTATTATGGGTAACTCTAAAATATTTCTGTTTGCTGATGACACTAGCTTGGTAGTAAAGGATGTTGTGTGCAACATTGACTCGGTTTCAAGTAGAGCAGTACATGACCTCAGTTCATGGCTTGTAGAAAATAAACTAACGTTAAATCACAGTAAGACTGTTTTTACAGTTCCTAACACACAATTGAACAAAACCTGACGTTTTAATCTCACAGAACTGGCATATGATTAGTGAAACTGAACAGTTCAAATTCCTAGGTGTTCAGATAGATAGTAAGCTATCATGGAAAGCCCACGATCAGGATCTTGTTCAAAGACTTAATACTGCCATTTTCACTATTCCAACGGTATCGAAAGTGAGTGATATTTCGGCACGTAAATTAGTCTACTTTGCTTATTTTCATTCACTTATGTCGTATGGTTTTATGTTTTGGGGTAACTCTCCCCATTCTAGAAGGATATTTTTGGCTCAGAAACTGGCGGTTTGGGCAATAAGTGGTTTGAGTTCACGAACCTCTTGTCGACCTCTTTTCACGAGTCTGCGTATTTTGACATTGCCCTCTCAATATGTATATTCCTTATTGTCGTTTCTTGTTACCAATATTAGTTTACTTCCAACAATAAGCGGCTTTCACTCGGTTAATACTCAGCAGAAATCAAACATCCATTTGGATCGGACTTCCTTAACTCTTGTGCAGAAATGTGTGCAGTATATTGCTGCATCCATTTTCAATAAGCTGCCACTCGAATTAAAAAATCTTAGCAGTAATCCACGTGCTTTCAAATCGAAACTGAAGAGTTTGCTCATGGGTCACTCCTTCTATTCTGTCGAGGAGTTCCTTGAAAAATTAAGATGATTCTTTTTGTATTGCTGATAGCGTTTACTTAAACTTATGGACTGATTTTCTTACAGGTTCATGAACATTTATTTTTAAATGTTATTACTTTTTATTTTGTAAGTTCATGTACTGACACGTTCCATGACCTTGGAGATTTGCTCCTCAATTTGGTCCTACGGAACTTGACATATAAATAAATAAAATGAAGATGTAAAGCCCAGTGTGACTGGCTTCCAAAACCCAAGTTCCTTGAGTTCTTTCTCCCATTCTTCCATAACCTTGCCCAGGACGACGCTGAACAGAGAAGAAAAAAAAAAAAAGTTGAAATGGCTCTGAGCATTATGGGACTTAACTTCAGAGGTCATACCCAGGCCAGATTCTAGGTGTCTTTTGGGTTATTGTGATACACGAAAAACAATTTCACCAGGAAATGGTATATATTGCACATTTAGATTAACTCTTGCATCCACGTAAGATACTTGAAGTTGGGATTATTTGGGTTGAAATCAATCGTACCCACATGTAAATGTAACATCAGTAAATAGAGCTGAACGGAAAAAGGGAAAAGGCATAAAAATAAATTTTCTTTCACGAATTCCATATCAACTGACATCTCGACCTTACGTCGCCGTGGAAGCTACAAGGCAGCGCACAACAATTAGCGTGGCTGCATGGAGATTTGTAAGCCATAGCTCCTGAAAACGAGTCCAGGGCCATAACGGCTCATCTGTATCAGATGTAACGGATGCCATCTCTGGCCGTGCTGATCACTAGCCACAACCGTGAATCAAGTATCAGATATCGCGCCACTGCCTTACGGAAAACTGATGACGTTTGTATGCTAACCGACTGGATGGGACCAATAAGCAAGCCATCTGTGTTATCTCCTGCTGTACCTCCCCTTCTATCTTACTCCCTACTCACAGGCGTACCGAAGTGACACCCTCATCGATGCCTTTCGGGCAGACGGCTGCGCTGCTTAAGGAGAGCGCTCACGCGGTCGGCAACCAAACATCATGCGACTCTCTCCCCTCGCTATGACTAGGGTTCGTCCGTGTCTGTTAGCCCCGCCAACTCCTGCGGCTGTAGGCGTTCGTACCCAGCTACACAATTCCCAGAGGCCTCCGGACGGACCCATCCCACACTGTCGAACAAAGAAACATTAATTTCCGTCAGATAAGTGAGTCTATGCTGCGATCAACCCTGTTCCCCCTCGCCCTTTTTCAGCCACTCTTCTTTTGCAGCCTCTGTTATGCGCACGAGGTTGCCCGTGTCTTTCTGTTCCTCTCCCTTTCGTTCTCTCCCTCCCCCTCCCCCCCTCCCCCCGTCTCTCTCTCTCTCTCTCTCTCTCTCTCTCTCTCTCTCTCTCTCTCTCTCTCTCCTTACACTTACACACACACACACACACACACACACACACACACACACACACACAAACACACACAATGTGGGGGAACAAGAGAATAACTGAATTCCAGATCCGTTCATCTGAATTTTTAATTTTACATGCCGTACCTATATGACTTTAAGCAAATGCCGAGATGATTCTACCTACAGCGCCACAGCAAATGAAGTGTTCCATCATCGTTCCTAGTGTTACCTGCCTACCTTTGCTGATACAAATGTTGACTTTACTTCAACCGCTAACCTAACCAGCTCAGTTTTTCTGTATCGGTTAGTTCTTTGTTACACCACTACATGTTCCATCGGCGTGAAATGTCGCACACTGGATAAACGATGGAAGACTATCAAACCCCTGCTCAGTCTACATTTAGCATTTTATGGTCCCCCGCAACCAATTAAAACGAATGCCGGGATTATTTCTTTGGAAAGGACAGGGTCGATTTCTTCTAGCCTCCTTGCTCAGTCCGAGCTCATGTCGCGTTTCTCTTGCCATTATCGTGACGGCGTGCAAAACCATAATCTCCGTTCGTCCCTTATTACATGCGTCAGTGATTCACACCTACGTCTCAATCCATTATTTACCATTGTCCCTTTTTTGGGATGCAAATGTTTTATTTATTACTGCACAAGCAATGAAGCTTTCAGCCTCGGTTACTGTACCGAAAGTTTGAAGTGACTGCTGTAATACCTGCGAACTGAAAAGAAATAATTTTGTCTAATTAGCTTGTTTTAAGAAAGGAATTTATTTGTCTGTTTTCTATCTTCGCACCTGGCAGTGCTGTAGGCCTGATGGTAGTTTCTGTACAACAATAAATTGTGATTTAGTTGTCTGTGTGTGTTCGTAATGAACATACGAATGTCCCTGTACCATTCACTATATTTCAGATTTCCTACAGGAAGTGCAATATCAGTTAGTTTTATACGCCCCGATTATGTGACAATGGCATACTACATTATCACTCCTTTGCAGAAGTGCCTTTTTGTACACATCTTATATACAAAAATTATTGTTTACCTTATTAAGATCTTTGCATTGTATGAGATTTTCTCCACGGTCAGGTAACTGAGTAAAATATTCACTTTCACATATTACCGTTGCAACTGGACAAAAAGAAGCTGCGTGAACTTACGGTTGAAGTGTGTGAAATCTTATGGGACTTAACTGCTAAGGTCATCAGTCCCTAAGCTTACACACTACTTAACCTAAATCATCCTACGGACAAACACACACACCCATGCCCGAGGGAGGAATCGAACCTCCGCCGGGACCAGCCGCACAGTCTATAAGTGCAGCGCCTTAAACCGCTCGGCTAATACAGTTGAAGTAGTTCTAGCAGAACTGGAGAGCTGTGAAGTGAGTGAAGACGATGCTTTTGACTTAAAATTGGTTATTATTCGACCCAGTGAAGAAGACGCTGAGAAATTGCACTGAACGATGATTAAATTGCACAACATGTATCCCAATCAAAGAGTGTAATGTATGTATGACTTTACTGTTGTAGCCAATATGATCATTGTAATTTAAGTCTGTAACATTTCACATAATTGTAATCAACAAGTATGAAGTTTAAGCCATTCTAACATTTCACCTGACTGCATAAACGAGTACGAATGTTTAGCGGTTTTAACTTGTCAGAATTGGATTTATATACCACCTGAAGTACACACACATATATTTGACACCTCAAAACAAACACCGCCAAATGCTTAAAGCAATTATTCTGTAATAATGTTGTTACGATGTATACTCTTTGCACTTTGCGATTATGTCTTCTCTTCTGCTATACGATCCTTACACCCAGCTGATTCCTGACGCCATATTTGTTTACAAATGTGGCTGTATACATGTGATGTGTTACGACAGCAAATGGAACCTGTGACCACGGAAGGTACTGTAGTTTACTTATTTAATGTTTACCATTAGATATCAGTTTATTTTTTTGTCAAAAGTAATCCTAAACCATATTCTGAAATAGTGTCTTGTTTCTCCACTAGGCAGTGTCACAAGTTCCTCCAAAAATCGTAATACAACACACACACAAATGTAATACTTACTAATGTAAATCCACCCGATGATGGAGGTTTAAACCTTCGAAACGCGTCGTGGAAATAAATAAAACGGTGACTGGTAACAGTGAACTTGTTGTTTCATTTAATGTAGCAGGTACTTTAGAACTTATAACCACGAAGGATGAAGCTAATGTAACCGATTTACTGCCAGGAGCTAAGCGAAGAAAAAAGCATTAGGAGACTGACTGGAAGCACAAAATACAAAAACCACACAAATGCGAATGGTATAAATGTGAACTAACGTACGCAAATGCTAATGAACCAGGTAAGAGTACCGAAAAATATACTGCAGTATGTCTAGCAAATAAGACAGTGTGCAAGGTGTTGGCAAATGGTTCAAATGGCTCTGAGCACTATGGGACTTAAATGCTGAGGTCATCAGTCCCCTAGAACTTAGAACAACTTAAACCTAACTAACCTAAGGACATCACACACATCCAGGCCCGAGATAGGATTCGAACCTGCAACCGTAGCGGTCGCGCGGTTTCAGACTGTAGCGCCTAGAACCGCTCGACCACTCCAGCCGGCTGTGCAAGGTGTCTGATGAATTTTTTTGCTGAGCCACTAGTGTATACTATTACAGAACAAAACAAAATATTTTCTTGCCAACAGAACAACGTAAGTTTTGTTCTAGTCATAGAAGAGCTAAAATCCTTCATACGCATACTACTATTGAGTGCGTATCGTAAACTTCCCCATGAGAGTATGTACTGAGAACAGGTGCTGATCTACTCCACAAACAGATTCCACTTCACAGTACAAGAGCAGGATCAAAGAAGGGGTGGTGGCCATTATTCATCCAGATGATCGATGCCTGCGTAGTAAACATTTGCGAGTGTATCAGACTGCCAACCCAAATGAAAAGTTCTGACTTTTGGATGTCCGAAGAAGAACAGTAATGCACCTTTCAAAGAAGACGTGATCGACATAAAAATAGGCAATGACGACAAGGAAGCAAATTGATGGGAGGATGTGTGTGTAAAGATGTATGACTTGGTCCAAGAAACCGCTTTATTACGTCAAGTAAAGCACAGAAGACGTGTGGCAGGAGACACATTGATGTACATGATAACATGACAATTGTTTTGTTTATTCCATAACGAATAGATTATCAGTAATACTACAAAGTGTTTTTATTTTGTTCATGATACTGTTTATAGTTTTCTGCACTGACATTTCTCTTACTATACTTGTGTTTTCCACAAGAGTATAACTTCAAGACAATGAAGACAGAAACGTGGGGTAAATTTTTGCACATAAACAAAGCACTTCAATTTAACTGCTAGACTTCATAATCTGATAGTCGAAGCCACACCAACCATCCCATATTTCGCTTACATGTTATCGTCTACGAAACAATTCTGAACGTTGACTATAAATCAAGTACTTACTAAGTTCCAGATTATGGCCGCAAACCAGTGACACTTACCTGAAACAAGAGGGAACATTTTTTAACGCAGGATAAAATGAGTATTAACGCAAGAAATGTAAGTATTAAGCATAAATGATATATATAAATTATTTCCTGTTTGTAATGGGAGACAAAGTCTGTAGAGAGATGCAGAAATTGTTGGAGAGTTGTAATTCATTATTTCAGTCACAGTTGCAACTTAATATATGCCATTACCGGCTTCGGCGGTTATAGGCCACCTTCTCAGTTTATAGTTCAATACGTAGCCTTTGCCGCCATGTTACACAAGAACTAAACTGGTCTGTAAATACAGTAATGAGCCACTTCATTATGTCTCTTTATTTATGCCAATATGAGTTTCGGTTTTTCGTCTATCTTCAGCTGCTGTAGCACACATTTAAATCTTCAATTAACACATCGTCAAAAACATCGCCAGCAATTTAGACGTTGCAACTGCCTTTCTATTCTCCTTATTGTTGCTCCAATTTTCCGCATGGCACTAAGACTTTTTCTCTGTATGTTGCCCAAAACCAGTGCAGCATCCCAGTATATAAAATTCGGCAACTTATATTTCTGACACTGGGTTTCGTTCAACAACGATCACATTTGGGCGAAACGGCATTTTAACTTGCGTAACACTCAGGCAGATATCAATTCCCACGATACGGTTATCGCTAATCATCGACAGCGATGTGTACTCATATTGTGGTATGCTGTCCTAGACCACATGGTCTGCCCATGTATGCTGCTCTGAAGACTCAGTAGACGAGCTTACTTTTCTATCGTGACGGACTAGCTGCCTGTAGTGCTAGAACGTTTACACCTAGCATTTCTTTGTGCCATGTAGTCAAGACACGAAGTGGCCCCAGTTCACTTCATTTCGGCTGTACGCCTCTGGCTGCACATCAACTTTACAGACGGTGGATGCTACGTCGAGGACCATGTCTTTGACTTGCCCGGTCCCTTGACGTTAACCTATTAGACTTAGCTATGGGAATGCATGGTGTCCTCTAGTCCGGATCCTACTGAGACCAGTACTTAACCTGTCCCCATTGTAAGCATGGGAATTAAGAAAGATCTCTAATGATGACAACGGAAGTAAATGGAATATCTTGAGCACAGCTGTTACGAAACTGTAACACAGATGTTCAACGAACTGGAATGGGTTCAAATGGCTCTAAGCCCTATGGGACGTTTCACATTTCTAAGTCTAACATTTAGCGTCTTCAATTTTTCTTAGAAACGTGCATTTTGACTATAATTTTTATTCTATCCTGTTGAAACTTGAGCCATTTATTTTTGACATGCATTGGAACATTATGACAAAATTCTGGCTTACTAGCTTTATTATTTAGTGCCACTATTTTCTTCTTAAAACTGTATTTTTATGAAAACTATTGATTTAATTACTTTAAAACTTGACATTTTAAACGTAATTGCATTGATGTATATGTTGACAAATTCTGAATAAGAAACTTTGAATTTATATTTTATACTTAATTATGCTGCAATACTTGTGCGCTAAGCGCAGACTCGTTTAAGGTGACGTGGTGCTACTAGCAGTGAACTGGAGTTGAGTCCCGTCACGCACGCTCGCCTCTGCATCTCACAAATGGTACAGGACTTGTTTCGCTTCAAGCAGGTAACTGCTCAAACTGGTGGAGGCTCTGTAATGGTGTGGGGCGTGTGCAGTTGGAGTGATATGGGAGTCCTCATATCTGTAGACACGACTCTGACAGGTGACACGTGCGTAAGCATCCTGTCTGATAACCTGTATCCATTCGTGTCCGTTATGGATTTTGACGGACTTGGGCAATACCAGCAGGACAATACGACACCCCAATACATCCAGAATTGCTATAGAGTGGCTCCGGGAATACTCTTCTGCGTTTAAACACTTCAGCTGGCCACCAAACTCCCCAGACATGAACATTATTGAGCAAATCTGGGATGCCTTCCAACATGCTGATCAGAAGAGATCTCCTCCCCCTCGTGCTCTTAGGGATTTATGGACAGCCCTGCAGATTCCATGGTGTCAGTTCCCTCCAGCACTACTTCAGACATTAGTCGACTCCATGCCACGTCGTGTTGCGGCTCTTCTGCGTGCTCTCGGGGGCCCTAAACAATATTAGGCGTGTGTACAATTTTTTTTTTTTGCTCTTAAGAGTGGAATTAATGACATAATCGCTGTTTTTAAAGCAGTGTAATTGACGTGTAGTGTATATAGTACGCAACAAATTCGACGCACAGCCCGTACTAAGCCAGTTTTACATGGGGCCTGAACTCTGGAGTGTCACTATGAAACGTCCCCTTAGAAAAATTTATGAATGACTGTGCTGATAAACCTCTTACATTATATGATTTTCCAACAGCTGAACAGAACTGAACGTTTCGCTCTTTACCTATTCTGATCAACACTAAACTAACACACAATACTTTTAGCGCAACGCAATCTGACTTTCAAAAATCACTATAAAAGAATAGCCCTAACAGTAACCTATACCTTTCATGACTCACTTACCTCACAAAAATCTTCGTTACTCGAACTACTGCAATACAGCGAACGCCACTGCTGCCAGCTAAATAAAAGATTTTAACTACTGAAAGCACTAACTACCGATAGGCACAGTTAGCAAAGGAAGGATTTTGATAGAGAACAAGCAATGTATTTACCTTAATAATGTTACAAAGTCATCATATACATATCAGTTCATGATATCCAATATTACAAATTTACTCTTTCTCATGGACACACATCCAGATCGTCCGCTCTCAAAATTCTGCCACTGCACTCCCCACATCCACCACTGCTGGCGGCTCACCTCCAACTGCGCAACGCTGCGCGCTGTTCACATCCAACTGCCCAACAGTAAAATGGCGAATATTCCAACAATGCCAACCAGCCACAGACTGCACACAGCACAGCCCGTGATTTTCATACAGAGCGTTAGGTGACTTTACCAACACAAAAACCTAAACAGCCTACTTACAACTATAACATTATCTCTTATGGTACACTTACGTTTGGCGCTTCTTACGAAAAACTGCCGTCCCGCTAGAAATAAATCAGTAATGCCAACTAGTTAAGAAGCGAATGCAAATGTGTGAATCAAACCACTCAGCAAAATATTATGAAAATGTATCTCATTGTCGAGGACGACTGCGGCAGTGCAATGGCAGCCGTCATTTGTCCCTCACACACGGCTAGGGCACGGCTACACAGTGCTGTGTTCTGTGTGAAGCCAAGCTCCTTGGAGCGCAAACAACCTTGATATTGAATTTGATAAAACATACCAAGCCAGACACACAGTACGTTCACGTCAGACAACAATGTGAATGTGGGTGCCTGGACGGAGATTACTGTGCGTCTGAGTGTGTTGACAACGAAATACGAGGGTAAGTCAATTATTATCCGCAATTTAGTTATGTTTTTGTTTATTTTGGTAGTACTGCCGTTTTACGTTGATGCCGCATGCTTTGTTTATTTGTTGTTATATCTTTGCAATTTTCAAGCTACGAGGTTAGTTATCGCTGCCGTGCTGTTAATCTTGGCTATTCCGCTGTCTATTTGCACCGAAGAAGAGCAACGTTAAGTAATCCGTTTTTTTTTTTTTTTTTTTTTTTTTTTTTTTTTTTTTTTTTTTTTTTTTTTTTTTTTTTTTGGTCGGAAGGCGTGTCAGGGGCCGAAATTCATCGAAGACTTTCTGTACAGTACGGGGACAGTGTTTCGCCACAACGGAGTGTCTACCAATGGATTGAAAAATTCCGAAATGGTCGCAAAAGCGTTACGCACGATGAAGGAGCCGGACGACCGTTTACCGCCACAAATGAAGAAACCATGAAGCGTTCACGTGAAATGATTCTGTTAGACAACTAACTATTGACGAAGTGGCACATCGTCTCCAAATTAGTCACGGTTCTGCCTACGAAATCATCCTCAACAGACTTGGGTTTCATAAAGTTTGTGCAAGATGGATCCCAAAACAACTCACACAGTTGCATAAACAAACGCGTTTGGACATCTGCAAAAAACATTCGGATCGCTATGGTAACGAAGGGGACAACTTCTTAAGACAGGATCATTACTGGTGACAAAACATGAATCCATCATTACGAGACGGATAGTAAACGGCAGAGTACGGAACGGAAACATTCAAATTCGCCGTGCAAGAAAAAGTTCAAGATCCAACCGTCCGCACGAAAGCTGATACTTACTTTTTTTGGGACGCACAAGTTCCAGTAGTGGAACATTATGGGGAAAGGCCCACAACGATAAACAGTGCACGTTACAGTGAGGTGCTTACTGTCAGGCTAAAGCCTGCAGTTCGAAGCAAACGCCCAGGATTGTTGTCAAAGGATGTGTTGTTGCACGACAATGCCCGTCCGCACACTGCTGTCCACACTGCTGAAACGCTCCAGAAGCTCAGATTTGGAGTACTGGATCGTCCTACATATAGTCCCGATCTTGCCACTTCTGACTATCACTTGTTTGGCCCACTCAAACAGGCATTAAGGGGCCGTCGATTTGCAACGGACGAAGAAGTGAAAGAAGCGGTGCATTCCTGGCTCGCAGCTCGACCGAAAACCTTCTTTTACGAGGGCATCAGGAACTTTGTACAACGACGGACCAAGTGCGTTGAAACGCAAGGAGACTATGACGAAAAATAATGTTCTCATAAGTTTCCTATTTGATTACAATAAAATGGTTCAAATGGCTCAGAGCACTATGGGACTTAACATCTTTGGTCATCAGTCCCCTAGAACTTAGAACTACTAAAACCTGACTAACCTAAGGACATCACACACATCCATGCCCGAGGCAGGATTCGAACCTGTGACCGTAGCAATCGCGCGGTTCCGGACTGCGCGCCTAGAGATTACAATAAAATTTTATAACTACTTTGCGTATAATAATTGACTTACCCGCGTATATTCCTTCTGCCGTAACACCACAAATCCGATGTACAGCAGTGCAGATGCTTTAAGTCATATGTAAAACCGGAACTACATGAAGATCAGGGTTTAAAACTTCAAACGTACGATTTTTTTAAATTACATTTGTCAACTAGTGTCTCATTCTCACATTTTACTTTTTTCCGATATGCTTAAAATAAGCAAGAGAGAATGAGTAGTATGGTATCGTTGGGTGGGAATTCCTGAGGGGTAGATCCATCTCCTAACCGGAAAGAATCTTTTTTTTACGTCCTCCGCGCACAATACCCTCTTTTCTGCGGTGTGAGAGTGTTGTTTCTTAAGTTTACACGTTGGTTACATGTGACTGTAATGGGGATATTCATAGCGTGGTGTTTACGTGTATCTTGAGCGTTGATGAGATAAAGGTCAAGGGGAAACCAGATACTCGCACGCAACGCCTACTCATCCCAATTAGTACCGCAAGAGCCCTCGAGCTTAGCGCCCTCATTCCACGGACGAATCACCAACAGTGTCACAAGCCCTTACTTCAGAACAGACTTTGGAGAGTTTTGGAATTTGTCCAGATACTGATGGTAAAAATTGCTTCCACAACTTAGATTCGAATTAGCTATCTTAAAGGCGGAAGGCGTGCGTTTGCGACTTCCACTAGGCAGGTAAGTCTAACCTAAAAATATCAAAAATAATTATGGGGATAACATATTGCGTAATTACTGGAGAATTTCCGTCTGTTTCATTCTCTCTGTCAGCGTAAGTCACACTACAATATGATTTTTCCTTTTTTCCTTGTTACACACTCACGACCGAATATCCATGCTCACTACGTTGTAGTCGCCATTCTAGTGGAAGTTTTACGTTTCGTTGTCCGTGCTTGATCCCACATATTCGCGCTAGATTTGAGCCTCCCATCAAGTTTCGGTGAACCTGAACAAAACAATAAAAAACAAAATACCTGAACTCTATTTTCGCTCGGTTCAAAATGGTTCAAATTGCTCTGAGCACTATGGGACTTAAATGCTGAGGTCATCAGTCCCCTATAACTTAGAACAACTTAAACCTAACTAACCTAAGGACATCACACACATCCATGCCCGAGGCAGGATTCGAACCTGCGACCGTAGCAGTCGCGCGGTTCCAGACTTTAGCGCCTAGAACCGCTCGGCCACTCCGGCCGGCTATTTTCGCTTCTGAAAAATTGATGTGGACAGAGAGATTCATTTCATATTTAGAATTAACAGGCGAACAACATAGGCCGGTTTAACTAGAGTAAACTGGTGTCATATAGTTGCAGGTACGATTCGAATGTGATATAGATTCGTATTGAAAATACAGAGTTAATTTCAGCGGAATATACCTGGAACAAGCTAGCTAGACAATTAGAAGGGAGACAGACATGTTCACCAGTGCCACAGAGGTTGGTAAAGGACGTGACCTCGAAACAGTGGTGACATCGCGTAAGCAGTTCTGAGCGAGCTGTATCCAGTGCGTTGGTAACAGCCAACACATATTACACTTCAAACGACAATAGAGGCGCTTCTAAATAGCATCAGCTTGTAGTTGCAAGACATGACGCCACAGAGCGTAAACGGTTAGTCCTGGCAGTTCAGTGTAAGTTCGTAGCAGTGCGGCTCTGAATTCGGTAGATGCCTGCTGTCACTCTTACATTGTGAGACCTCTAAATGCTGGAGCAGTACTCTAGAACTGACAGCACTGGCATGTTCATGCGGTTGGCGGTTTCATTCTCCGTGGAAAAAATAAAACCCTTTCCTCACGTGGAACATGGACTTTGATGAGGACAGATTAAGAAGAAGGGGAAGCGAAAAGAAAGGTCCCAACGTTTACTGTGGGCTACACAAAGTTTATTCAAAGTTGTGCACTTCACGAATGTAAAGAATGTAGCGGCCCTTGACCGCACAAATAATAAATCACAGTTAAACCCAGTCATGTTATAGAAATACCTTAAGTAAAACTGAAGTGATGTGAAGTAGATAGATCCCATAATTTGACTTGGACATGAAGCAAGTGAAGGACTTTGGTTTATTCAAAGGACAATGGGAAACTGCAGTTAATCCACAAACAAGACTGCTTGCAAAGCACTTGTATAGCCCACAACGGAAAATTACTCCAGTGTGTAGAATCCATATCAAATAGGACTTAGAAGAGACTTTGAGCGTTTGCAAAGAAGTGCGGTACAAATGTTTACATATCTGGTTGGCGAAGGCGAGTAAAAGAGAAGTCATGTATATACCGGCGCCATAGGCTAGTAATAGCTAGCCTAGAGCGGTGCAGTTCTTCCTGTTTCACCTGTCAATGGAACGGAAATAAATCTAGAATTATGGTTAGTACCCCTGCTACATACTCTCAAATGGATTGAAGAGAATAGTTACACATGAGAAAGTGATATAGCCTACATTTCAGTGCACCTGCCTGTTTGAACAGCCAGCGTGTGAACGAGTGATGCAGAACAACCTACTAGCAGAATGAAACGAAATTTTTAAGCGAGTACGACGGCTAGGAACACCCAATTAAAACTGTGGCCAAAGTGCGTTTAAGGACGAAATTTCTTGCATATTTATGAAGGAAAGACGTTAAAAAAGTTCTGCTTGGCGGCAGATTCTCATCTTTCTTGCCGCTCTAATAGATAGCTGTTTACCGAGGGGGGGGATCATAAAATATCGGCCCAGGAGGGGTGACAGACGTGAGAAATAACTTGAGCGACGTGAACAGCGTCGTTAAATCCATCTTATGGAGAAATACATTCTACCGGAGAGGAGTTATCTTTTCTTGAGCATCTTTTCTGCGGAAGAAGCAGCAGGTAGCCGATGTAATATTTCTGGCCGAACTTTCTTTAGTCTCCTGAGGACCACGCAGCCGTCTCCTCTTTCTCTCCGAGACACTCGGCAATTAGCCACAGTAATTTCACTTCGAGAAATGGGGTCGCTTGAAAGAAGGAGCCACGGGAGTGGCAGCTCTGTAAGAACGTACGCAAATTACCAGAATATCATTTAGCTGGAAACTCCTCTGGGAAGGGTATTAGATCGGCATAGAAAATCGGTACTTCCGAGCAACGGTGAGCATATTCGAAGTCAAAAAATGTAGTGTAAACGAGATTCAAATGGCGATTGTAGAATTCAGTACAAGGTCTATCTGCCGTGGATCGTCAAAATACAACTTACTGGCATGGGTGTGAAAGCAGGCGACTAAGAGATAAATGCAATACCAGTAGTGAAGGCAGCGATGCTACTTACCACGTTTCCAACGCCTTATTTTTGTCACTGTAGGACAGACATACTTCCAGCAACGATATTACAAGGTTATGATATACAAAGCACTCCGTCTTCAGGCCACGAGTGGCCTACCGGGACCATCCGACCGCCTTGTCATCTTCGGTGGACGATGCGGATAGGAGGGGCGTGGGGTCAGCACACCGCTCTCCCGGTCGTAAGATGGTATTCTTGACCGAAGCCGCAACTATTCGGCCGAGTAGCTCCTCAATTGGCATCATGAGGTTGAGTGCACCCCGAAAAATGGCAACAGCGCATGACGGCGTGTATGGTCACCCATCCAAGTGCCGACCACGCCCGACAGCGCTTAACTTCGGTGATCTCACGGCGACCGGCGTGTCCATTGCGGCATGGCCGTTGCCTTAAGATGTACAAGGTGTTTCAAAATTGCACCGACAAACTTTGAAGGGGTGTAGAAGTTGTCTTGAGGAACAAAATGGGGACAGAAACCCGTATCTCAGTATCTGCGGCGTCATCCAACGACGCCACAGAGTGTTGATGTTTAAGATGCCGGCGCCTGTATATGTATGTATATACAGGGTGATTCCGTGATGATGCTATAACTTTCAGGGATGATGGCGAAGGATAAATATATCAATTCGAGGTAAGGGACCCTGATCCAGACATGAACGAGTCTAAAGTTACAAAAAGGCTCGTAAACATGGGCTCTGTAACGCATACTTTAAGAGCTTGGCCAATAGAGGGGGTATGCTTCATAGTAGTGATGAACAAGTGCTCTTAGTTCTTAACGTATACGTTTAGGGCCCATGTTACTAGACTCTTTGCTTGTTGTGGTCCATTCTACCACCTCTTGAAGTAGATACCCCTACAGTCTTAGTATAACATATATTTCACTGTCAGAGGTATCTGAACGATTCTCACTTGTAACTTTCCACTCATTCGTTTCCGGAGCAGTTTCCCCCATGTCCTACTGGTACACATATTCTCCCCATCGTTCCTGAAAGTATGTAACATCGCCACGAATCAACGTTATCTTCTTCTTCCTGAAAAGTTTTTGCTTATGCACGTCTTTCACAGAGCCCCTACCAAACTTCTCTTTTCTCCCATAATCAATCATTTAGCGTCTTCTCCCATTGCAATCCTCTTCGGTTGACATCGTCTTTTACCTGATCTGCCGGCCGCTGTGGCCGAGCGGTCCTAGGCGCTTCAGTCCGGAACCACGCTGCTGCTGCTACGGTCGCAAGTTCGAATCCTGCCTCGGGCTTGGATGTGTGTGATGTCCTTAGGTCAGTTAGGTTTAAGCAGTTCTAAGTCTAGGGGACTGATGACCTAAGATGTTAAATTACATAGTGCTTAGAACCATTTGAACCATTTTACATGATCTCTCGTGGTCTTTCAATTGATCTTCGTCCAGATTCTGTCAATTCTAGGGCTCGTCTCGTAAATCTATCTAATCCAATTTTCTTAATGTGGCAAAACCGATTAAGCCTATTTTTCTCCATAGTTTCTTTTAGGGGCTTGACTTGCTGGATGTTTCGTATTGTTTCGTATTATTTCATTTCTCATCCTGTCCCAACTCTTTTTACCAAGGATCCCTCGTAGAAAGAGCACATGTGTTGCTTGTATTCTGCTTAGATCTTTCTTTGTCGAAGTCATTCTGATCCATAGGTCAAAATTGACAAAATTGACTGTAGGCCTAAATAAATATGTAAAAAGGTGGCAACACCTTTAAATTCAACTCTCTGTAGAGTTGCTGGATGACGTTTCTGGACATGGGTTTCTACCCTCATTTCGTTTCTCAAGACACCTTCTACATCCCCTCGAAGATATCGGAACTGTATGCAGGACGATTAAGGGTGTCCCAGCGAAACTTCTGCAATGCAGTCGAAACAACCTTGGCAACATATGAGCTATGCCAGCAGCCGTCAACTGAATTCATTAACACACTGCTATGATCGCAAGAGGTAACTACAGCCCGTGTGAAAGTATAAAGAAGATCCTCAGGGAACTGAGTTCAATAATAATAAGGAAAACGGCCACGCTGATTCTGCGATTCACCGTTGACTAAATATAGAGGACGGGCATTCAAGGGGAGTTTCTTGTTGTGTGCGCATGACGAAGGTTGCTGGTGTGGGAAATTGTCGTTCTTCTCTGTTATCATTCATGAGTTTGATAGCTATTGCAATTTTATGGTTCAGTCTGATTAACGTGTGATTTGTGTTGCCCTGTTGTTTGTATTAGATGATCGTCGTTGGCGGAAACCAGTAGTAAACAAACAAACCGCTCTAATGCAGCCAAGTGTAATGAGTTTCCTGAAAAAGGACGTAAAATTCCTAGTCTTAATAGAAGTATCCCTCGCTAAGCTTTGTACACTGACTTTCGGATTATTTATGCAGTTAGATGCCGGAGGAATCATCCAAATGTGTCTGTCACAAATTGTTGTACACGTGCAGCACAGTTTCAAGTATAGTAGTTAACAAACGTGGAATCCACGAACAGAGATCTAGATCGGGTTGATTCCGTGTTCCTTTTTTCAGGAAGGCAATAGACATCGCCCCGGAATGCCTTTTAGAGAAGAGATTATAGAGTTACGCACCAAATTTGCGACTGGATTCAGTACTTCCCTGCACACACAATTCAACACGTCGCTCTTAATGCCGGCCGCTGTGGCTGAACGGTCCTACGCGCTTCAGTCGGGAACCGCGCGGCTGCCACGGTCGCAGGTTCGAATCCGGCCTCGGGCATGGATGTGTGTAAGGTTTAAGTAGTTAAGGTTTAAGTAGTTAGGTTTAAGTAGTTTTAGGGGACTGATGACCTCAGATGTTAAGTCCCATAGTGCTTAGAGCCATTTGAAATATTTCTCGCTCTTAATGGAACAAAATAACATATGTAAAAGTAATTTTCGGCGTACCATAAGGAAGTGTGATAGAACCGTTGTTTACAATGTATGTGAGTGATCTAGTAGCAACCATCGGAAGTTCTTTAAGACTATTCGCAGATGACGCTGTTGTCTATAAGAAATTAGCAGCACCGGAAGACAGCACCTGCAGAGGACAGATGAATGTTGCAGACTCTGGCTGCTGACCCTGAACGTAAATAAATGTAACATATTGCGTGTACATAGGAAAAGAAATACACTACTGCACAACTACTCTAATGAGAAACTGCTGAAACAGTATTTACCGTAAAATATCTAGGAGTAACTATCCAGAGCGATCTTAAGTGGAATGAACATATAAAACAAATAGTAGGAAAAGCAGATACCAGATAGATTCATAAGAAAAATCTTAAGGATACTCATCCACGTGGGAACTGGCTTACAAGCCGCTTGTTCGGTCGATTCTGGTGTATTTTTCATGTCTGGAATCCTTACCAAGTAGGACTGATTGAATAGATAGAAGATGCGGGTAAGAGCGTCGCTTACCGTCGAAGGCTCGTTTAATCGGCGCGAGAGCGTTACGCAGATGCTCAACAAACTTCAGCGGCAGACGCTACAAGAGAGGCATTGTGCATCACAGAGAGGTTTACTACTGGAGTTTCCAGAGAGAACTTTCCGGGAAGAGTCAGACATCATATTACTTCGTCCCACATATATCTCGCGAAATGCCTCCGACAAGAAAAATTCGGAAATTAGAGTCACACACACCATTAGGTGGCTTGCGGAGTATGAAGTAGATGTAAACTAGTTGCAGGTTGCAACAACAACAATGTTCCCACCTTTTCCATCATTCGAAGGCGCTACTATGATTACCAGTGGTCGCATAAATAATACACAGATTCGCGTTTCTTATTTACAGGATGGTGTGCAGATTATGTCATTTAAAACAAAGTACTCGTAGTGGAACCCAGCAGGCCATTTTCACTGAGGTAATGGATGTCAGTAACTCGGTTTAATTTTCCACAACATGACGATCATTTGAAGGAGAGGACTAACACATGATGTTCCGAACTAATACTGACAGAAATATCTCAACACTGTGCCACAATATAAATTTCATGGTCAGTATAGGTATGCTGATTTACTAATTTTCATGAATATAGCTTCGTCAGATTACATGTATCATTTCTGCTTTTTCGAGTGCTACGGTAGCCAGAAAATGTAGCGCGTTTGTTGCGAGCACCGAAGCTTGCAGAGGCAATGATGCTGAAATACATTAGCCTTCGATGACAAGTCCAGAGATTACAAGCAATAATTGCTTGTTGCCATATCTGCGGAGGGCAAAATACTGCGTCATTTGCCACGAATCGATGCTCATTGCTCGCTAGACGGGCTGCAGAGTTTGGCCATTAGTTGACATACTGTTTTCAACAGGGCGGTCCATGTACAGCCGTTGGTATTAACCCGAATTCGTTGAATCACTTCATGTAATCTGTGTCTGTCTTCTCTAAGTTACTGCAAAGCACATGTCACAGCATGCTTTTTATCGCTGTATTGATTAAACTCCCATTCATGAGCGGAGCGTGGGGAGAACTAGAGTTTAGACGCGTGACTGCAAACTGCTGTTCGTCTAATTTTATGTTCACAGCTAACATGGGAGTTGTGACCAGAAGACAGAGAAATATTAGTGTGTGCCCCCCCCCCCCCCCTTAAACTAGTTCTAGCAGTGTTCTAGAATCTCGCGTACTTAAGTAGTAGTGTAATACAAAACATACAATGCTGCTGCTGTTGTTGTTGTTGTGGTTTTCAGTCCTGAGACTGGTTTGATTTAGCTCTCCATGCTACTCTACCCTGTGCAAGCTCCATCTCCCAGTACCTACTACAGCCTACATCCATCTGAATATGCTTAGTGTATCCATCTCTTGGTCTCCATCTCCCAGTACCTACTACAGCCTACATCCATCTGAATATGCTTAGTGTATCCATCTCTTGGTCTCCCTCTACGATTTTTACCCTCCACGCTGCCCCCCCCCCCCCCTTGCCGAATTTATGATCCCTTGATGCCTCAGAACATGTCCTACCAACCGATCTCTTCTTCTAGTCAAGTTCTGCCACAAACTTCTCTTCTCCCCAATCCTATTCAATACCTCCTCATTAGTTACGTGATCTACCCACCTAATCTTCAACATTGTTCTTTAGCACCACATTTCGAAAGATTCTATTCTCTTCTTGTCCAAACTATTTATCGTCCATGTTTCACTTCCATACATGGCTACACTCCATACAAATACTTTCAGAAACGACTTCCTGACACTTAAATCTATATTCGATGTTAACAAATTTCTCTTCTTCAGAAACGCTTTCCTTGCCATTGCCAGTCTACATTTTATATGCTCTCTACTTCGACCATCATCAGTTATTTTGCTCCCCAAATAGCAAAACTCCTTTACTACTTTAAGTGACTCATTTCCTAATCTAATTCCCTCAGCATCACCAGACTTAATTCGACTACATTCCATTATTCTCGTTTTGCTTTTGTTGATGTTCATCTTATATCCTCCTTTCAAGACACTGTCCATTCCGTTCAACTGCTCTTCCAAGTCCTTTCCCCTCTCTGACAAAATTACAATGTCATCGGCGAAACTCAAAGTTTTATTTCTTCTCCGTGGATTTTAAAACCTACTCCGAATTTTACTTTTGTTTCCTTTACTGCTTGATCAATATACAGATTGAATAACATCGGGGAGAGGCTACAACCCTGTCTTACTCCCTTCCCAACCACTGCTTCCCTTTCATGTCCCTCGACTCTTATAACTGCCATGTGGTTTCTGTACCAATTGTAAATAGCCTTTCGCTCCCTGTATTTTACGCCTGCCACATGTAAAATTTGAAAGAGAGTATTCCAGTCAACATTGTCAAAAGTTTTTTCTAAATCTACAAATGCTAGAAACGTAGGTTTGCCCTTCCTTAATCTAGCTTCTAAGATGAGTCGTAAGGTCAGTATTGCCTAACGTGTTCCAATATTTCTACGGAATAGAAACTGATCTTCCCCGAGGTCGGCTTCAACCAGTTTCATTCGTATGCAAAGAATTCGCGTTAATATTTTGCAGCTGTGACTTATTAAACTGATAGTTCGGTAATTTTCACATCTGTCAACACCTGCTTTCATTGGGATTGGAATTATTATATTCTTCTTGACGTCTGAGGGTATTTCGCCTGTTTCATACATCTTGCTCACCAGACGGTAGAGTTTTGTCAGGGCTGGCTCTCCGAAGGCCGTCAATAGTTCTAATGGAATGTTGTCTACTCCCGGGGCCTTGTTTCGACTCAGGTCTTTCAGTGCTCTGTCAAACTCTTCACGCAGTATCGTATCTCCTATTTCACCTTCATCTACAACCTCTTCCATTTCCATAAAATTGTCCTCAAGTACATCGCCCTTGTATAGACCCTCTATATACTCCTTCCACCTTTCTGCTTTCCCTTCTTTGCTTAGAACTGGGTTTCCATCTGAGCTCTTGGTATTCATACAAGTGGCTCTCTTTTCTCCAAAGGTCTCTTTAATTTTCCTGTAGGCAGTATCTATCTTACCTCTTGTGAGATAAGCCTCTACATCCTTACATTTGTCCTGTAGCCATGCCTGTTTAGCCATTTTGCACTTCCTGTCGATCTCATTTTTGAGACGTATGTATTCCTCTTTGCCTGCTTCATTCACTGCATTTTTATATTTTCTCCTTTCATCAATTAAATTCAATATTTATTCTGTTACCCAAGGATTTCTACTAGCCCTCGTCTTTTTACCAACTTGATCCTCTGCTGCCTTCACTATTTCATCCCTCAGAGCTACCCATTCTTGTTCTACTGTATTTCTTTCCCCTATTCCTGTCAATTGTTCCCTTATGCTCTCCCTGAAACTGTGTACTCCCTCTGGTTTAGTTAGTTTATCCAGGTCCCATCTCCTGAAATTCCCACCTTTTTGCTGTTTCTTCAGTTTTAATCTACAGTTCATAACCAATAGATTGTGGTCAGAGTCCACATCTGCCCCTGGAAAAGCCTTACCATTTAAAACCTGGTTCCTAAATCTCTGTCTTACCATTATATAATCTATCTGATACCTTTTAGTATCTCCAGGATTCTTCCAAGTATACAACCTTCTTTTATGATTCTTGAACCAAGTGTTAGCTATGAGTAAGTTATGCTCTGTGCAAAATTCTACCAGACGGCTTCCTCTTTCATTTCTTACCCCCAATCCATATTCACCTACTATGTTTCCTTCTCTCCCTTTTCCTACGCTCCAAGTCCAGTCACCCATGACTATTAAATTTTCGTCACCCTTCAGTATCTGAATAATTTCTTTTACTTCATCACACATTTCTTCAATTTCTTCGTCATCTGCAGAGCTAGTTGGCATATAAATTTGTACTACCGTAGTAGGCGTGGGCTTCGTGTCTATCTTGGCCACAATAATGCTTTCAATGCTATTAAATGCAATCTGCTAGGTATTGAAAAATTACTAACCTGGGCGGTCATTCCATTGAATATCCTTGCGCTCGGGTATTTATATGACGTGACACGTCTTGATTCCACTTGTTGAGATTTAATACTGTAAAATGGAAATTATTGTTTAACGTTTGTCGGTGATGAGGTCGTCACAGAGGGTGAAAAATTTCAAAATTCTTCCTTGATTTTCCCTCCTCTCCGAGCACAGCTGCGTTGAAAGTCACTGCACTTTAAGTGCTCAGACTGATACTTTCGCCAGCGCTTTGTTTGTGTGGGCCTGATTGCGTTCTGAATGTCAAATGTCGCTAAACTGCATAGCCATGTGCGGCCTTATCGGTTGAAACTCTTGGGCACTTCCGCGTACTTTAGTTTTCACTGTTTGCTATCACCTTGTTGTAGAATTAATCATTATTGGTACTTCAGTCCGGAAGATGGAGAGCAGAATGGTGCTTGATACTAGATAAGGCGAAGAGATTTCAGGAAACGTGGTACTCTACTATGTAGATGATTTAAATGTCGAACTTAATGGCAGCGAATTTTCAAATATTGAGACATATTGAGAATGAAAATTAGGTGGTATAGTTGGAGGCGGAGGGTATACAGTAAATAATAGCATCTATACATTAATGTCATTTCCTATTAGAGAATGAATTTATGTAAGTCGTAGATCACACCAATTAACCTCTTGCATGACATGTAGACATTTCTGACCCATGCAGGAAGTTAAAAGGGTTGTGTTGTCAACAATGGAAGACAAGAGAGCCCGGAAGACCAATGTAAACCTGGTTTCAATTGGTTGTTGAGTGACTGGTGCACTGGTTGCGGCCGCAGTTGTTTCAAAGTAAGATAAACTTTTATTTTTCCTGTAATACTATAAGCCGTTTCGGCCCACGCGTCACCCGGGTTATTTTGACCTAGGGTGTCACCAAATAAATTTACACGTGTTGTGAAGGTCTGTTGCCTATTTTGTGCAGTTCGATCAACAAAGTCCATCTAAAAACTGTCGAGCGACGAAAATACTTCTAGTTGATGAACCAGATTTGGGCGAACATATTTTGGCAATGCTCATTGTATCCCTGTATGATAGGGTCAATGATACAAGTATGCTTCTTGAAGATGACGACGAAAATGAAGAGACACCATTATGTCCTCTTGCTGCAATGGCATTGTTAAATTTAGATAATACAGATGATGACCCAGATTATTCCCCAAATTGTAGCTATGCTGAAACCATGCTTCTAATGGCGAAGATGACGAGAAATCGGACGAGGAATCCGCTACTGATGGTAATGTGGTTCATGAAAAAACTCTATGTAGCTTAAAGTGGAATGGAATAAAAAGAGCCAGAGCCAGAAAGGAGACCTGCTCATAATATTTTGAGATGTAAGTTACCAGGTATTAGTGGGTCTGAGTTACAGTTCTTGGGCTATGAGCCTCCTGCTTTGCACGTGCGGAAACAGTTCATTGATGGAGAGAGAGTGGAACAGATTTGGCGATTCACTACACTGAACATGAATCAAATCAAGTCAAGTCACGCGTCAGTTCGTCCAATATTAGTAACTACTAAGGTGTAACAAAGGACGAATTGGACTTGTTCATTGCACTATTGGTATTGAGCTCAATATACAAATCCAACCATGAGAACGGTCAATCTGTCTTTTCCGCCGGGTGTAAAGGGCTTCACGTTTTTCGCGCTGGCATGTCTTTTCTCCGCTTTGTGGCTACAAAACAAGCACTTCGGTTTGATAACCCAGTTGTAAAAGAGGAGAGACGTAGAAACGTCCTTGCTGTTCCAATTTAGGGAATTCATTCTAAGTTCGTAACGCCCTGTAAGAAGATGTATGTAGTTAGTGATCGAACCACTGTGGATTAAACTATTTCCTTTCAGGGGATTATGCAGATTCCATGTGTATATGCTAAACAAACCAGGGAAGTACGGCATGAAGTTGATGAACTTAGTTCATGCTCGCACCAGGTGCATGTTCAATTCCTATATATCTATACAAACACTGGAAAAGGATCACGTGGCAAAACCATTAGAGAAGCTGAATATAAACTCACCCAAGCTTTGCTCATAATAACAGCCCCAGTCAAGGGCAGCAACCGAAATGTGGAAACTGACGACTGGTTCACCTCAATGGAGGCTATGAACGAGCATGGTAAGAGGGTTGATCTACTTAGGCACTGTGCGGAGTTCACCACCACCAAAAAACGACGCCTCAATGATACACTCTATGGATTCTCCCCAGATGGGCTATGTACCTTGTTCTCTTCAGAAGTGAAGAACAACAAGGCATTGAGCATTGTAGCCTCTGTGCAACTGATGAAATGGTAACTGTGAACTCAACCTCTTTTACAATGCTACCAAGGAAGGCGTTGGTACTGAATGAGACATGACATCTTTATTTATTTAGTGGAATACTAAACATTGCCATGGTAAATAGCTACACTGATCAAAGAAGTTTTGTCGCTAAGCCAGTAGAAATAAAGTTTAATTTTACCGAGATTAACGGGGGCTAGCAAACCCTCCCTTCACTGAATAACGATGTCACATCTTGGATACGCAAAATACTAAAAACTGAGATCCCTGCCTCAAACATTCCGATAGATGATAAGCTGGAAAAAAGAAAACACTGTCATCCTTTCCCCCAGCGCAGGAAGACAGCTAATAAATGTGTCGACTGCCAAGAGCCTGTTCGTGCGCGAAGTTCAACGAAAATCAACACTTTGGGTAAATGGGACAGATCAAGATGCACAATGGTATTTTGTTATTTTGTATAAACTAGATTTTACCCTGCCTTGTTGTTACTCATCTTTATTTACTTTTGTGATGAAAATTTCTGGCTGAGTACAACTACTAGGATTACCTATTAGTTATGTATGTTATGCCGAAATGTCTTGTAATTTCCTAGTTTGACTTTTTTTATTCTGGAAGACTGAGCAGAAAAACACTATTGTAGAAGGGTACAACTACGTTCATTGTGTAGTCATTTTATATACTCATGTACCGAGTCATTTTTTGCTATGTGCTATATTCATTGTAAAAATAAGGATGTTACATTCGAAGAAATGAGGATTGTTTTTCTCTGGTTATTCAAGGAAAAGAAAGATTTTTAATTTTCGTCGTTATTCAAGAAAGTTGCAAAGCTTTAGAATTTTTTTCGTGTAATAATGTTGAAACGAGTTTTCCATGAAAATGTTACAAGAAACACTGGTGAAAATGTTCTTTTCCTGTCCTTACATTTATAGTTATGCATTTAAAAGTGAAGGTTGTCACTTTTGGAAGTCAGAACAATAGACTTTGTATGAATTGGGGTGTTGGGTCAAGAAGCACCACGTGGCACCATACACAAGAAATTTCCACGTGTCATACAAAAAGTTAATATGTCGTGCCAATATTTCCGGCTGAGAATGCGAATACGAAGTCACATTACTGTGAACAGCAAAACCTAACTGTACAACTACTGTTGTGTTTGGCTGTTGGCTGTGTGTCTTCATGTGGACGACGGGGAAATGACCAGGATACTGGTTTTGTGTAAGAACGATGCCGTATTCAGTGAGGAAAGTATTTCGATGAATAGTGATAGAAATAACGTTCTCATATCGCCGGAACGTGCATCGTTTTACACAAGAGAAGGAACGGATGGTAGTCTCCTGCTCCACCCTAGTACCTGAATAAAGAAACTAAGAACTTAACCTTTGCAGCTTCAACAGCAGTCTCCTACTGCTGTAAAGCGCTAATTGCCCTCCATAACTTCATTAATACAAAGAAATGTTCTAATCTTGACGAACTTCGTCGTTGATTGTAGATTAAACTTCCGTTATTCGAGCAATGGGGTGATAAACAGCGGCAGATACTGCAGGGAAATTAAAAAAAAAGCACTACTGTAGCGAAACGTATTTCCACAGAAAGCAAGCTAATACTCATTTACCATTAAACAAAGCACTTCTTACTGGAAAGAGTAAATATGTGGTAAGCAGGCTAACAGAAACCGAGCTGACAGATAAGAACTCCAATGAAGAAATTTTAAAAGAAATTTTAATAGCAAAGACAAGATCCACTTATTAGCCAACAGTGGGGTATACAAAATCACCTGTTCTGATTGCGGCAAATTTTACATTGGTCAGTCAGGCAGAGACATATCAACTAGGCTGGCGGAACATGAACGCAGCTGGAGGTTGCAGAATTCAGGCTCTGCATTTGCTGAGCATGTACTGAGTGTGGGTCACAACTACCAGCCAGTGTCCCATGTACTTCACTTAGCAAACAAAGGCGATAAACTCAACCTGCTGGAAGTCCTGGAAATTAACAAACATCTAGCTCACAGTCCAGATCTCATCCTAAATGACCAGACACAGCTCAACACTTTCCCTCTCCTAAACTTCATATAATCATCTTTGTTGTTCATTACTTCCCACACTCTCTCTTCCTACATATTCCCATTTTCCTGTATTCATTAAGTTGTTTTGTTATGTTGAAGTTGTCTTTGTATTCCAAATAGACTGTAGTTTCAATAGTTAAGGCTTTCTTTTAACTGGTACTTGTATTACTCTTCATGTTTAACACCCCTTGCAGTTGTCTCATCAAAGAGTGTTCATATTTTACATTGCTCATTTATGTAATGAAAACTGTTACACAGCCACTGCTTTGACTATAATGTTAACGTTAAAATGCAGTACCACCACACTCTCAAACTGTAGATTCCCTCAAACACCTCCATTTTCCTGCATTTATTTATTTCTGTTTATCTTATTGATATTGCTTAAGTTTCTTATGCATTCTGTATTTACATTGATAACTGTCTCTTCTTTTAATTGGTTGTGTATCACACTCCATGTTTCACACCTCCTGATGCAGCCTTGCCTAGTACTAATTCTATTTTATTTGATTAGTTTTGTTTATTAATAGAAAGTTATTTAGGCATGCTATTCCTATTTTGTGCTAAAGGTTTTCCTGCCTAGTACATTGTTATTTATGTACTGTTCAGTTTTTACTTTTTCATTGCAAAGATGTTACTTACTGAATGTTTCTACTTCAGCCTAGAGGTGTTACTTCCCTTCCAATGTTGTTTGCTAACATTTAAATTCTTTGGTGATAATACTCAGTAAATGTGTGAAGATGGCCCTGTAAGCCGAAAACCGGTTAACAATAAAAGTAATATTGTAGAACAAAAGCAAACTAGTGCTTTTCATTTATTAGAATGTTGTTCTACCGAGAACCGACGGAACATTCTGTTCATATGAATTACTAGAGGGTAATGTTCAAAAGAGAAAACCGCAATTGACCAATGTTGCTGCTTCGTAATTACATTCGAGGCAAAAATTCTGGACAAATAAGGCAGAGGGAGCTGCGGCAGAAAATAACAAAACGTTTTCCTGGAAATGTTCTGAAAACAAAAAATTGTACTAAAAGAAAGTAAAAGAACGATACAAATGAAAGAAGAGTACAGCTAGTTTACTAAACATTTCCGTTCAGTTCTTCCACGAGAACAGGTAAAGATGGTAGGACTGTCTGCCAGGGAATCGCACGTTATCGCAGGCAGTCACTTTTCATCGCGCAGGGCCGCCACTGGCCGCAAGAGCCGACGACGCGCCCGCTCCCCTCTTACCAGCGCCACGACAGATTTGCGGCGGGCAAACACAGCAGACTTAAGATCGGCCTCCCGTCTAACTTGGCCAAGAAGTGCGGTGGCCGCCCATCAAACTTCCAATTACGTCGAGAGGCCTCCACGGCAAACTCTGCGCCGGCAACCGTCCCGGACCTGCCAGCAACTCTGCGGTCGACGAGTGGCCACGTTCGGTCTGTTTAAAACTCTCCGATATAATTAAGACGTTCATGGGAATCGATTGCACGTCGCCCGCCGGTAAAGCAGCGGTCGCAAGTGATCGCTCCAGTCCCCTTAGCCGTAATCTGACCGATTTCCTCCACTTGAGAACGAAATTTAATCCCACAACAAGGTTATCTGAAACGAGCTTGTCCTTACCTAAACATACGAGTATTATGGACTTTGAACTCTTAGCACAACTGCAGACAGGAGGCAAAACTGTTATCATTATCATTGTCACTACCACCACCACCGCCACCACAAATACCATCAGCAGCCACTTTAGATCCTGCTGTAGATCACCTCTAAGGTTATCCATGTATTATGGTAATCAGCCTTAAGTATTCGTTTTGCTCGTGGATGTTTCCTAATGTTAGCTGGATGACTTCAGCTGGATCATTTAGATTTATTTTATTTTTTGGCATCCAACAAAAAACGTTACTCGTTCATCCACCACCCATTCACTCTATGTCTCATCCACCGTCAATTCGTTCTCATTCATGCTGTTGTCATTTACGTCCGAAGACTGGTCTGATGCAACTATTCTGGTAATCTGTCCAGTGGAAGCCCCTTCATATCCGCGTAACTACTGTAACCAACATCCGTTTGTGCTGCATAATGTAGTCAGACTTTGGTCTTCCTCTACGATTCTCATTGCAGTCAGAATTACCCTTTACGCTCCATTCTGCTCCCCGATCCCTGTTTATCTGCCTGTTCCTCCCAATATTTTTCAATATATATTTCATCCTCATAGGCACGTAAATAATTTGTTCTGAAATATATACTACAGCTGCTGTGAAAATAGCAGCTGTGAATAAAATCATATATCAAAATCAATACATTGATTAAAACTATCGTATGTCTAGATAATTGTGTGTCTGTTACTTGCAAATCTCTTTTGGCATGTACTAAGTAAGCAGTATATAAGGGAAGTTAAATTATATGAGAAAGCAGCAGTCACATTAAGTACTAGGAAACACCGTACTCTAAGGATAAATGTATTTTGAAAGCTTTTTTGTTTTGTTTTCTGTAATGCAAGTGTGACTGATGATGGGCATGTGACCAATACTAGTCCGGCAATAAATAAATAATAAAGCACTCCTTACGAGGCAGCTTACGTCAATATATTCCTTATATTACTTATTGCTTACTGAGCAACCTTGAGTTTCTCAATGGTTTGCCCATTCAGCGTGTTACACATTTGTAAACAGACTGGTAATGCACAGATGCAAACACTCCTTTTCAAACAAATCGGCACCTTAGTTTTGGAGACGTTTTATAATTTACCAAAAGTACTCCACAAAATTTCTCATACAGGAGTTTTAGATGAAGGAAACTTTATCTTCAAAATCAAATGGTTCTAATGGTTCCGAGCACTATGGGACTTAACTTCTGAGGTCATCAGTCCCCTAGAACTTAGAGCTACTTAAAACTAACTATCGTAAGGACATCACACACGTCCATGCGCAAGGCAGGATTCGAACCTGCAACCGTAGCGGTCGCGCTGTCCCGGACTGAAGCGCGTAGAACCGCTCGGCCACAACGGCCGGCTTATCTTCAGAAGAAAAACTGCGTAAGTAGTGACTGTATAATGCGTTCTGGATAAGGGCTTACTCCAGAAACTAGTTACGGCTAAATTAATTTTTTATTCGACGAAGCTGTGGCTGACGGTTGTATTTTTTCTCATTGTCATATTTTGCACACATATATTCTAGTTTGCATCGTGTAATTATTTCTGTAGCGATTCAGGGTTTCTACCTCAGAACTTCGTAGCATGTTACAGTTTGAAGCAAGGGTCTCCTCCGGGTTGAATAAATCTCTCATTAAAACGATCAAAACATACATATATCGCTGAAACGTCGGGAAGTACAAAAAAATTGAAAAAGGCAATAAATAAAGGGAAAAGTGTCATTTCTACATGCGAGGTGACAAATAAATGAACTGCTTCATGATACATAGTAACACTGACAGGTGGGCAGAATATCCATCCATACACCGCCGCTAGCAGGGATATCTACAGTTTAACGAAGGACTTGGCACGCACACACAATATGTAGCGGCGCGGAGCTGACGTACTGTGTTAAACCCAACACCATTCCGCCACGTCTTACGCAGTAACGCAGCAGATCGACTGTTTCTAGTTTCCTTGACTACAGATGGTGACTCGTCCGGCGGATGGTAAACTTAGCTCCGGGGTCCTCTTGGCGCTACTGGAAAGAATTGGTTTGTCTGAAAACATCAGACTCGTTCCCTTCCGTACACCTCTCGTCGACATTGATAACACAGAAAATACGTTACGCTCTACAAGTGCTCATCGCAGTCGCCTAGACGTGAAAGTAACATGCACGTACTTACAGCACTCATCTCGGAAAAAATATGCGAAATGAAACGAAGGAAACTCTTTCCTATTAGGCAACTGAATTTCCCCCTTCTTAGCCAATAATCTCATACGGTTTTAGTACTTACTTTAGACAGAGAGACAGCGAAATTGTACTGTTGTCAACGCAAATAAAAGAAAATTGGGTATGAAGCAGTCAGCAAGTCGAACGTTGACTTGAATACCGAACTGCTTCATGATACACAGTAACACCGACGGCTGGGCAGAATATCCATACACCGACGCTAGGCGGTATATCTACAGTTTAACGAACGAGTTGGCACATTTAAGACACTTTATACGCCAGGGATGATCGTATGATCGTAGGGCAATCTGGGAGACGAAGCCTAAACAATTGGTTGTATTCTCTTAGAGACGACCCCTACCCCACCAGTGACTACTTGGGGAGGAATGGGCGAAGAGGGATGGATTCAAATAGTTATTTTACGATCATGTTATGTGCGTTTCGTGCTTGCTCTGTAATGCCGTGGCTTGTCGTCCCATATAAGTCTGCAGCAGATTCCTTATCCCACACTGTTCTGACTTTGATGACTTATTTCACAAAGTCCATTACAAAGATTACAATATAAACATTTTAATTCACTTCTAGACGTTATTCTTAAGAACGTCTATTGAAACATCTAACATCATCTGTAACCATAGATTTATCAATAACTCCATTACGGTATCATACTATTTTCACGATTATTATCAGGCGCACATAGTTATCGTCAGTACTTCACACACGTTGTTTTCCTTCACCATTTTGATGACAAGAGATCCACATAAGACCATGGGCTGAAAAGAAAATTATGGGCATAAACAACATTATTGATGCGTTACCAGTAACTCAACCCACAAATACGAGTACCATAAACTCGCAGCAAAATTATAAACCAGGAGTTATAAATCAATTTGCGAAGGTGACAATCCTTCTCCTAAGTCAGAATTTTTCAAAAACTTTTAATTCACATAATATAATGCAGTTAAATAACGCTTTGAGCAAAATGATGAAACGCACAGATATTATGACGTCATGAAATGCGTGAAAAAACTGCCACATTATACATGAAATTATTCCTTCTTCCTTGTTGCTAAGACACTCAGAGTCGAATCAGTGTAGGGAAATCCCTAATCCCTGGCAGCGCTTTTGACAGTTTTTAACTGCGAAGAGCAAATTTTTGTAGGCGAAAGCAATAGCCGCCTATAGAGTTATGAAGAGGAGTTGCCATAGAGACGTTTACAAAACAATGTGGATACTGTACTTGCTCATTTACACTATATTTCTGTGTAAGACTGTTTCATAATGTCAAAGTTGTTTTTACGAATATAGGGAAATGAATTTTTTGATATTGTACTACAAATGCAATTCATATTTTGTTTTGTTTTCGTTTCTCATAGAAAATTGGCAAAATGAATACCCGGATAACGCCGTGTTTGTCAGAAAGTTTTTTAATAATTAACATCCCCATTACAAAAAACATGGAAAGAGAGAAAAAGTTAGGTTAAATTCTAAGAGAAAAGAAAGAGTACATTATTTTCGAATTATATCGTTTTATACCGAGCTACCCATAAATTATTAGACCAAGAAATGATGTATGGCTCAGCTATGTCGGGTATTCTGAACTGTCCGACAGGAAAATGATATTTGGGATGATGCACGTAATGTGATTTCAGATAGTTTGTGTTGCCGTGTCAGTATGCACTGGCAATAGTTGCTCCCTCATTCGCGAGTCATAGTTCCTGGCTGTGTGACGAACATATTCCAGCCTTCACGGCTGGAAATGAAGCATTATTTAAATTTAAGTTTTATTTTTACTACCTTCGTTTGTTTGGATCCCCGGGTTGCTGACAATAGTAGACCATAAATTCTATGAAGTTGTTATTGCTCTGGTTTCAATTGTACCACCGTCATGATGTTAGGAAAGTACAGGGTTTAACATCAATTTGAAACTGTCCCATAAAATATATAACAAACAGAAGATAGAGGTTACAGGATATTTCCGTAAATCACTACAGGAAAATGCCGACATGGTTCCTTTGAAAGTGCACGGCAGATTTCCTTCCCCATCATAAAACAATCCGAGCTCGTGCTTCATCTCTAATGATACCGATGTCGGCGGGACGTAAACCCTAATCGTACCTATTCCTTCCTTTGACAATTCTTGACGTCCCTGTGTATCCGGATGGACACAAATGAGACACTTGGAGAACAGTTCTGTTCTTCATTCATCATCAGCTTACAATTCTTTTCGCCTTGGCAATTATGCATTCTTGTCAGAGTGTGTTTGAATTCTACATTCATTACTTCAACACTTCATTGTTAACATATGTTGCCTGGTCGGACGCGTCTCGTTTCAAATTGTATCGAGCAGATGTACGTGCACTGGTATGGAAACAACCTCATGAATCAATAGACCCTTCATGTCATCAGAATCTTCAGGTTGGTGAAGGCTCTGTAATGATGTGGAGCATATGCAACTGGAGTGATATGGGACACCCGATAGTCTGGATACGACTCTGTCAAGTGACAATTACGTAAGCATCCTGTCTGATTACTGCATCCATTCATGTCCATTGTGTATTCCGACAGACTTGGGCAATTCCAGCAGCAAAATGCGACACCCCACACATCCAGAATTGCTACAGACTGACTCCAGGAACTCTCTTCTGAGTTAAAACACTTCCACTGGCCGCCACACTCCCCAGATGTGAACATTAATGAGCATATCTTGGATGTCTTGCAACGTGCTGTTCGGAAGAGATCTCCATCCCCTTCGTACTCTTACGGATTCATGGGCAGCCCAGAATGATTCATAGTTGCCTCCAGCACTACTTCAGACACTAGTCGAGTCCATGCCATGTCGTATTGCGGCACTTCTGCGTGCTCGCGGGGGCCCTACACGATATTAGGCACGTGTACCAGTTTCTTTGGCTCTTCAGTGTATATACTGCACAGATAACCTTTTACCCGCTTTCCTGTGTAGCCCCAGTATCGAAATAGTTTCTCGACCAGAGCTACTCGACCGCGGATGTCCGACACCACCGCCAACTCCCTCACAAGGCATATGCGCCATTGGCGTGTCTGCTGGCCTGTAGTTCTCAGTAGCATACCTGTGCGAAGCGAGCCGCTCACTTGGCTCTGTTTTGCGAAGATAATGATCGAAGGCTGTACTGAGCTGCGTATTATCGACTTTGCCGTGTTTTGTACTTGATGCAGACTGCTCCTGGGAAGGACAGATGTCTCTTATTGGCATCACTGTGCTCAGTGGTATTGTGATCGACTCACCGCTCACTCTGGGAACTCTGTCGTTGCGATTTCCTCGGACCTACGTTGGTTCTCCCGCGGACGTAGCTTAGTTGTCTACTCGAGTGACTGGACAGATTATTTCTCCCTGCAGTATCCGGCAGAAAACTAACTTAGTAGGTAAAATTTTTGCTAGGGACATACGTATGACCGGAAATAAAGGAAAAGCGAATACGACTCAAATATTTAACTATCGCGTTGACATTGATGCTTCTTATGTAACATGCTATGAAAAGTACTCGATGCACATCATGGTCATTGTACAAACTGTATATGCGCAGTACTTTTTCGTATACTGGGTAAAAAATATTTTGAGTATGACGAATCTTTATACAGTACCCAAACTCATTTAATGATATCTAATTCTTCATCGCTGTAAAATGTAATTTTCTTTTCTCGTTATTGTCGCTTCCCTTACCTTTCCTCCGAATTCTAGCACCTCTTCACCGACCCCTCTCCCTACTTCAGATGGTTCAAATGGCTCTGAGCACTATGCCACTTAACTTCTGAGGTCCCCTAGAACTTAGAACTACTTAAACCTAACTAACCTAAGGACATCACACACATCCATGCCCGAGGCAGGATTCGAACCTGCGACCGTAGCGGTCGCTCGGCTCCAGTCTGTAGCGCCTAGAACCGCACGGCCACTCCGGCCGGCCCTCTCCCTACTCCCCCCCCCCCCCCCCCCTACCGCTCACATATTATTTCCAACATTTAGTCTTGAATGTTCTCTGTTATTTCCGTTTCACATTTATTTGCTGTTTAGTTAATTTCAGCTATGTCGGAACGGCACTCTCAAAGATGACGTTGGTACAAATGGCTTATTACCTTGAAGATTAAGTGACTCATTTACGTTGTTTTATTTTGAATATTTTTACAATAGAGTAACATGAGCATATCGAACTGCTGTTACTGATTCGATCAGCCAGCGGTCATACTCAAACTAAATGCACATTTTGGAAGTGGTTTCCTTTGCGTTTTATACGAAACTATAAGATACTGATAACCGCAGTTTGCGGCATCGTGTAAAATAAGTCAATAAGATCCGTGTAGATTTTTTTCTTAACAATTCTTTCTGGTTTGTTTTAGGTGCTAAATAATTACCAGAAATGACCACACTTGAAGAGAGAGCCCAAGGAGTGATGTGGTCTGCGGAAACGAAGTCATCCGCTGCTGTCCAAAGATATTTTGGACATGAATTTCAAAAAGTGCCACTGGTCGTTAAGATGATTAACGCTTGGTAAGACAAGTTCCTAGCCACTATGAGTGTAATCCGACAGACTGGCTCTGGCAGACTGGTAAGAAACGAACATCTAATGAAATAGTAGAGGAGATGTGGGATACCTTTTAAGCCCCAATTTTCTATTGAGATGTCGGACCGGACTGACAAATTCTCGGTTACGCAGGAAATATTGCTTTCTGTGACGAAACAACCTTCCTCACAATTGGGAAATGTAATCGGCACCAAATTCGCGTCTGAGGTTCGGAAATTCAACATAGTTTTCGAGAACATGTCAGAGACAGCGTAACAATTAATGTGCGGAGTGTGCTTCGTGAAAGACAGCATAGTTGGAACATTTGCCTTCATCGAGCAAACAGTAACAGGAACGTTTTATCTAGACATCTTTGAGCGATTTGTTTCTTCCCCTTCAGCCAAATGTGGTCGTCCACTGGAATGGCGCACTGTAGTTAAGCTGTGGTACAGCGATGGATAAGATGTGGTGAACCAACCAAGTGGTCACTGCAGCCTCCGGACATAGCCCCTGCTGATTTCTGCCTCTCTGTTTATGTGGAAGAATGTATACTTCTCCAGTACGTGATGTCGACGAGCTGTGGACGCAATAGTCTGTATCACCGCAGACATGCTTGTGCGAAAACAGGTTGAGATTGAGTATCGTCTAGGACAGGGGTGTCCACCCGGAGACCCGTGGGTCGCATGCTCCCCAAAGCAAGTATGAATGCGGCTCAAGACGTTAGCGTCTATAGAATGTTTTCAAACTCCCGTCGATGATGCTATTCTCTCATTGATCCATCCCTTTTTTCTCTTCTTTTTTCTCAGCAGTTATTGTTCGCAGTGGTAAGTATGTTATGTGCGACCCAAATATACTCGTATTTTTCCACTGTGGCCCAGGCCAGCTAAAAGGTTTAGCACCCCTGGTGTAGATATTTTACGGCATACCCCATGTAGAGCTGTATTAATTTTTTGTAAAACACTGAGTTATGTTACATGATACCGTAAAACATCATGTATCTAGGTGTTATAGTATTTTTTTAAATGCATTTGGAAATCAGGAAGCTTCCGTGAGTGTACCCTGCATTTCAACATTTCTTGCAAATGTTTCGAAACATTTGGAGTATATCTGTGTGAGAGTACAGTCACCAATAATAACCAAAAAGAAACCTGGGGAAATTCGGTCGTCGAGTGTGTGGCGAAGCTGGTTCTAACTACGGCGCTGGCCCCTTGCAAATCGCAACTAATTCACACAGCAGCTCCCTTTGTGTGAGCAAGTAGCGTAATTAACGAGCGGCTCATGCGGGTACCGTTAGCATCTAGAAAATCCCGTCGTGCCGCTGATTGCGAGCAGATTTAAGGTCAGCGCCAGTCCTTGCGCTGCGCCTCCCCTGCTTGCCATTGTTTACTGGCCGCCCTAACTCGGCTGCTGGCCGCCTTGCCTGGACGCGGAGCTTTCAGGCCAGAGCGCTGTGATTAACGGGTCTGCCGCCAGGGGCGCGCTTGACGCTGGCCACATGGCCGCACACCTCACCCTCCCAGCCCCCTAATGCGGTTACAGCCACCGCCCACCCCACCCCCAGGCCGGCCGCACCAGCGGCTCAACTCCAGAGGACCGCGCTCATCCACCTTCCTGCAGCGCATTTAGCTGACGTTTCTCCAACACGCGGGCTGACAGTAGGATTGCCGCACAACGAGTTTTCTTCTGGCTACCTGCTTAATGATGGGCATACGGGCGCCATTACGAGGAAAGCAGGTTTTTGAGTGGCCCACCGAGCGAAGTACCGCAGTGGTGAAGACACTGGATAAATCTAAATTCAGCAAGCCACCTTGCGGCGTGTGGAGAAGAATACTGCTAGTACCACTATGACTTACCCCTTACCCTGTACCATTCGCAAATGGTGCGTAGGGAATGTGGGTAAAACTCGTTATGAGCTGTAATTTTCTCGTCTCGCTTATTTCGCTAGAAACATGTGGGAAGAAGTAAAGTGTTGCCTGGATCATTTGTCGAACGTAGCTTTCGGAATTTCAGTCTGCCCGTGAGGCCTAATTTCTATTCTGTAGATTAGCCCATGGAATTTTTGAGCATCACCCTAACGCTGCCGCCCTTACTACAGGGGCACGCAACGAAACATGCCGTGCTCCACTGGATACTGTCAATCTCTTCTATGAATCCAAACTGGTAAGGAGTCCAGACTCATGAGCAATATTCAGAAATCGTCGAACAAGAGATATTCAGAGAAAGTATGCGGAACGACGTAAGTGGGATGGACACGTAAAACTAGATATACGAGAAGTGTATGCCATACAGGTTCAGTGGAAGAATCTTAAGGGAATATTATTCATTTACGATGAGAAAATCTCGTTGTAAAGATACATTTAAATAGGTCATAAAAATTACATATTGCCAACATTACATCAAAGAGAACAGAAGGGCGTGGCGAAACTTAGGTCTGGCCGATCGCTCGTAGAACCGGTAGATACCAAATGTGACAAGTATGAGCGCGTATTAATAAAAAACTTATCTCCTTCCGAACATACCAAGATGGCCCAACGGTACCGACCGGCCGCCGTGTCATCCTCAGCCCATAGGCGTCACTGGATGCAGATGTGGAGGGGCATGTGGTCAACACACCGCTCTCCCGGCCGTATGTCAGTATACGAGACCGCAGCCGCCCCTTCTCAGTCAAGTAGTTCCTCAGTTTGCTCACAAGGGCTGAGTGCACCCCGCCTGCCAACAGTGCTTGGCAGACCGGATGGTCACCCACCAAGTGCTAGCCCAGTCCGACAGCGCTGAACTTCGGCGATCCGACGGGAGCCGGTGTACTGCGGCAAGGCCGATGGCAGCGGGTATTAATGGTTGATCATAATCAGACGTACTCAAGATCGCAGTACCTACATCCTGCGAACACCTCACGCAGCGAAAACTAAATAATATGCAGAGATGGCAGGAGGCCTTTTGCGTTGGCAATCATGCCGATATGGGCGTGGAGGGCTCCACCCCGGCCCATGCGAAGGAGGTTGCGGAATGAACGAGTTTTGCACACTATCCCACCTTGCACAGTCAAGGTTCTGGGAGACATCAAGGGAATAGGTTTACGGAGATGGCTTGCGTTTGACAGAGGTTCGAAGATTCCGGAATTTTTTTATATCCTTCGTCGAACATTATTCCGAGCTCATCGGCAAGAGCTTGCCAGTTCCAGATTGAGATCTTTGTATGTATTTGTGTCAACGTCCGATGGCTCTAGTCGTAGATGAATCGCTTTAATAAAATTCATAGTTCTGTTGGTTGGTTGGTTGTTTGGGGGAAGAGACCAAACTGTGAGGTCATCGATCTCAGCGGATTATGGAAGGACGGGTGAAGGAAGTCGGCCGTGCCCTTTCGAAGGAACCATCCCGGCATTTGCCTGGAGAGATTTAGGGAAATCACGGAAAACCTAAATCAGGATAGCCGGACGCAGGATTGAACCGTCGTGTTCTGTTGTTTGTCTACTTGTCCATTGATGTATACAACAAATTCACGACGACAGACAACTGCGCCTATGTGTACCGGTGGAAACTTGCAAACAAAAGAGCAACTATAAAATTGTTGTCGCTCTTGGAAACAAAGATCAGAGCGAGGCAGCAATATTCAGAGCACTGCTATTGTGGCAAAATATTGCTGTAAAATATGCCCATCTAAAAGTGCGTACTCTTCCATGCCACGAAAGTTGTGTCAAAACATTCCACAATATATTTCAAATAGTGGTACTCACACTTAGTACCGACGGAATGGAACGGTACACAACAATAACATCAAAGGTTTGCCGCCGACGGAGCGGTGGCATCTTCTGCTATACCTAGTTAATCATTTCTTGCAGCATGTATACCTGGAAAGTACTCGCCTTTGTGCTTTCGTGCCTTCAAGATTTTTATTTCACCGCTTGCTTTGTTTCGTGACACACTGCGTTTTGTATTCTAATCTGTGTAAGTAGAACAGAGTTTATGATTATTCGCACTGGCGGTGACGAAGAGACCAGTAAAACAAACAGGCGGTTCCTGTGATCGAGGACGGCGGAGCTCAAGAAATAAACTACTAGATACACTCATGCTCATAAATTAAGGATAATTGCAGAATGTGGTGCCACACAACGTGGCACTACACAAAACTGGCGCTAATAGCATAGGCACATAGGGAACACACACGACACAGATCTGTAAGTCCACTGTATTGGTGATAAGTTGAGAACACCGTCCCGAAACACATATGCTACAAAACGCCACTGTTTCCTGTACATGTACCCCGATATCAATGTGGGATATGACCACCATGAACACGTACACAGGCCGCACAACGGGTTGGCATACTCTGGATCAGGTGGTCGAGCATCTGCTGGGGTATAGCCTCCCATTCTTGGACCAGAGCCTGTCGGAGCTCCTGAAGTGACCTAGGGGGTTTGAAGACGTGCAGCGATACGTCGACCGAGAGCATTCCAGGCATGCTGGATGGGATTTATGTCTGGAGAACAGGCAGGCCACTCCATTCGCCTGATATCTTCTGTTTCAAGGTACTCCTCCACGATGGCAGCTCGGTGGGACCGTGCGTTATCATCCATCAGGAGGAAGGTGAGACCCATTGCACCCCTGAAAAGGCGGACATGCCGGTGCAAAATGACTTCCCGACCTGTTACAGTTCCTCTGTCGAAGACATGCAGGGGTGTAAGTGCACCAATCATAATCGCACCCCACACCATCAAACCACGACCTTCATACAGGTCCCTTTCAAGGACATTAAGGAGGTTAGTATCTGGTTCCTAGTTCACGCCAGATGAAAACCCAGCGCGAATCATTGTTCAGACTATACCTGGACTTGTCCGTGAATATAACCTGGGACCACTGTTCCAATGAGCATGTACTGTGTTCTTGCCACCAGGCTGTACGGGCTGTCTTGTGACCAGGGGTAAGCGGAATGCACCTTGCAGGTCTCCGGGCGAATAAACCATGTTTGTTCAGTCGTCTGTAGACTGTGTGTCTGGAGACACCTGTTCCAGTGGCTGCGGTGAGGTCCCGAGCAAGGCTACCTGCGGTACTCCGTGGCCGTCTGCGGACACTGATGGTGAGATACCGGTCTTCTTGTGGTGTTGTACAGTGTGGACATTCCGTATTGTAGTGCCTGGACACGTTTACTGTCTGCTGGAATCGTTGCCATAGTCTTGAGATGATACTTTGTGGCACACGGAGCGCCCGTGCTACGACCTGCTGTGGTTGACCAGCCTCCAGTCGCCGTAGTGTTCTACTCCTCATAACGTATCAGTAGGTGTTCTTTGAGCCATTTTCAACACACAGACACCATTAGCACGTCTCAAAACGTCTGCACACTTACTCGCTGCACCGTACTCTGACATGCACCAACACACCTCTGCGTATGTGGACTGCTGTCAGCGCCACCGTGCGACGACCGCAGGTCAAATGCATCGCATGGTCATACCCGGAGGTGATTGAAACCCGCGAACCGCCCACCAGAGCGTTGTTTCACCATGTATCAGCATTATCCTTAATTTATGAGGTGAGTGTAGGAGTAAAGCCCAGAGCGTAGTCAAAGTCGTAAGTGTGCACAAAGCAGTCCGGCGTGCTGTCAGAATTGAGAAACGAGGACACACTCAAGGTCGATCACACGCTACTAACAACGGCGCGTACCGAGGGCTGTCGAGACTAGAGAGGATTTGAGGGGTAGGTGCGGGGTTGCGGTATTTACTGGTTCTCTCGAGTCGGGGACGGATCCACGTGACACGGCCGTGACGATAGAGCCCACTGTGGGAGTGAGCTGCGGAAGTGCTACGAAGGTCGAGTATCTGACTTTTCTTCCACATCTATACTCAGGCTGGGCGCAGAATCCGAATCGAGTGTCATTAAACTGCGACGGTTGCTTGAAGACTTAATATTACATCTTGAAGTGTCCTCCCACATAAAAAACTATTAACTGAGGGCGGAAATATTTTTAGGTTTCAAAAATGTCAGGGCCAAGAAACAGTTTACGCTGTGTATAAGTAAGAACGTAAACAAACATCTTGTAAGGATATTTTAGTAAAATTGCTTCGATGGTGAATGAGGTTGTTCCGTTAAGGGAAACTATTAAATTTTTTAATGTTTTTCGCATAACAGGGGATAGAATAAATTAAAGGTAAAGGAAAACGGCAAATTTACTGTCTTGCAAGCAGGGTCGCGGCAACCTGTGTCAGACCAGTAGACAAAGTACAATGCCGGTGCAGGCACAAGGCTTTCGGAGTACACCGTTCATCGCACGTTGTAGATCCATTAACGTCTTCAAATTCTATTTCCTTGTGAACAAGTCACCTCACCTGGATTTTTATCAATGGAAATGGGTCGCTTATTCGGATGAATCATGTTTCCTATTCGGATGAATCATGTTTCTTGTTACACGAGGTCGAGGGCTGGGCCTAGATACTCCGTCATCAAAACTAACGGCTATTCTAAACACGAACGGCGCCACGAACGTAGACCAATAGAAGGGCATCATTATGCTATGTGGGACACTCACCCGGGCTGCCATAGAAAATGTGATAGTAACGGAAGGCACAATCACCGCTGCAGACTACTTGAACAATATTGCGGATCACCTGCTTCCTTTTATTCTTGAAGTCTTCCCCGACGGCAATGGAATCTTCCAACAGGATAACTGTCCATGTCACACGATCAAAATAGTGTTACAGTGGTTTGAAGAGTCAATAGAAGTCAACTCACGTTGACGTCTTGGCCATCGAGTTCATCTGAAGCCGATGGAACACATCTGGGACGTTACCACGAACCAACACCGTGTACACAAAACACTTGTCCGTAACACAAGGTTCAAATGAAATGGCTCTGAGCACTATGGGACTTAACATCTGGGGTCATCAATACCCTAGAACTTACAACCATTTAAACATAACCAACCTAAGGACATCACACACATCCATGCCCGAGGCAGGATTCGAACCTGCGACCGTAGCAGTAGCGCGGGTCGGGACTGAAGCGCCTAGAACTGCTCGGGCATAGCGGCCGGCTCGTAACGCAAGGGTAAAGCGCGACTGTGCGTAGACGTTTGGTTTCACATACCTCCAGAAACATATCGGTTCCATGCTACGCGGAATCGCTTCTGTATAGAGTTTCGAAGGTGAACCAACGCACCATTAAGCGGGTGATCTTAATGTCGTGGCACATCAGTGCACATGATTGGTGGGTAGTAGTCGTAAATTGGTGCGCTGTATGGAGAGACGAGACGAAGTCCTGTTATTGTATGTTTTGTGGCCTACGACTAGGCGCGAAACAGCTAACGTGAAAGGTCGGTGGTGTATGCCCAGAATAGCGGACTCTGCTAGATGATAAGGGCCTATCTCTAAAATTTCTCTGCACGGGCAGTGTCTTGCAGCAGCAGTCAGCGGGCGGTAACGGCAGCTTGACTGTAATAGAAGAAGCACATAATAATGACGAGACTTCGCATGGGAGCATTAGTCAACTCTATTGCTGTCGGCCTGCGTCAATAATTAGCTAGAGAAACGGCCATACTATAGATTGGAATCTGTGTTATCCGACACTAACGTCAGAACGCGGCCTGTGTGTGTGTGTGTGTGTGTGTGTGTGTGTGTGTGTGAGAGAGAGAGAGAGAGCTTCTAATTGTGATATTAACGTATTGTATCTTCAGCGAGTAAACTGTGGTACATTTTAGTGCCTTGAAGAGTAAACTCTTAAGCTGCTTTTTGAGACGTTTATTTTTGTTACCGGTACTAATTACTCACGTCGGCCCCGAAAATTAAAAATGTTGCCTTCAGCGTCGAATTGAAGAGATACGGAGATTACACGAAAACAGGTTGGGAAGAGATGCAAAAGTATTTGAACACGCACGTTCACAGGAAATTCGGGTTAGTTTTCTGTGCTTATTATACGTATTTTTAAACTGCAACTACACATATACTGGGACGTAACACTGAAATGTGAACGCCAACGCAGAAAACATTGTTACGACTAGAGGTAGGAAATGTGAAAACTGGTTTTATTTATTAAATAACATTACTGCTTCCAGTCGCGATTTTCCTTTATTAATTTTCTGCAAATCGTGTTTTGGGGAAAAATCCTATTCTGAAGAGCACTTTTTGTGTATTGTCGAATTTATGAGTGATGGTTACCATGTGTGAACTACTGCATTATTCTGGTGCCCTTGCTGTAATACGTAAACCGGCGCGATTTCCTTATCACTCTATGAATAACAGTGAATTCGGTAATACCTTTTCCTTAGCACAACACGAAATTTGAAAGTAAAAGTTCTGAGATATCATAGTTAGACTCACGTTAGAACCACGTTTTGGATTAACACTGCTGACCATAAAGGAGACATAGACAGACAGACAGGCAGACAGGCAGGCACACGTTATGAACTCTCATACCAAGCGTCCATACTGTAATCTTTTTGTAGTCCAAAAACGATTACAAAGCATAGCGAAGGGTATTTCGTTGTACTTTTAGCAACATTGTGTCGTATCCAATTCGCGAGATGAGAGAAGGAATGTACACATACCTTGCAACTTGCTACAGAAGCAGCATCCAACAGGGTTTCGCGGGAGTCGTGTCCAAGGTTTCCATTTACGTCTCCTGAGCGTCTATATAGTACGTCACGGGCATAAGTGCAGATATTTCTATTGGTGACCGAGTACCGTGTACTAAACAATATTACATCAGTATTTACGTCACTTGCGGGCTAATAATTAGTTATCAGGGGTAGTACGTTTTTAGGTTGGGTAGTACCTCCAAGTACATGTGGAAAGAGCAAGCCGCAAATGCTTATTTCCGCATGGGCAGCAGGTCAGGTGTTGACGCAGGGACGCAAAACGGTTATCTCTACTGACAGCAGTAGGCCACTTACAGTTGCAGTACGACCATGCAGAAAAATCAGGTGTCAAAGTTTCTGACGTATTTGTGGGAAGGCTGTTCGGTGCAGAGAAAAAGCAACTGACACGCTGATGTGTGCACACACTAAGGTTCCACATACAAAAAATCTGCACTTGTACTAGTTACACTTTGGCACTCCTACCAACGTAACGCCGTATTTCTGAGTTCATTCGATTTTTACTGTGATGTCTACTTTACAAACACTGCAAACGTTAAGGCAGAGTCCTGAAAGTGTCGTACTAGCATTCTGTTTCCAATTTTTTTCAGACACTTTTCTCTGCTCTAGAACTCTGTCAATAAATATAAATATTCCGTTCTCTTCCATATTACTGATTTTACATGTTTGTGTTAATGTCTCTCTCTTCGCAGTATTACCGCTAAATATTTAAATTGCGTCACGACCTGTAGCTGTCTTATAATCAGATAATACCTTCGGTTGTTTTAGGGCGTTAAACTCTCATTTAGCCACATTTAGTGAGAGTTGACATGCAGTACACTAAGTAGAAATTCTGACCCTCGTAAAGCTACCTATTAATGACGTTTGTGATACATTAATTGCACAGTATGCAGTCTGTGTTTGTACAGAGGCGTGCGGGGAGAGATCCTTAAGCTATACCGACCTCGTGCAGTTCCTGCAGATCCTGTGAGAAAGCTCTCAGCTGTACATCTAGCGTGTTTTCATACACTGAACATTGTGGACGGGCTTATTACGGCTCACACTGTCCACAAGAAGTGAAGACAACATAAAATGTGACTGCAATAAGGTAAGGAGGTTTCTAACTCCACGTTCAATTGTAGCAAAGTTTTAATATCCGATCTCGGCACTGTCAATTGTCTGGTACCAATCATTCCAGTTTCTTTCTATTCAACAGACCTGGCAGATCATTTAAAACATAATGTTTTGTTTGGTACCGATTCTTGACTTATCACGCTCGCCATAATTGTCTGCAAGAACACGCACCCGCAAAACTACTGGAGCAGTAGTCTAGGTGCAAGCAGGCGTTGGGAGACACGGGGGGCAACAGTCAACATCGAATATGGCAACGCGTCCTGGGACCAGGGGATTGTCCCATGCAGTCAGGGGCCACAAGAATGAAGAGTGCAGATAAAGACAATTATGTCAACTGAAATGGGCCAGAGGTTGAAATTCCTTCAGTGAGCCATGACTCCTGGTGGCACTGTGTGGCGGTGAGAAATCTCTGACGCAGAAATGGTTAAATGACTGGACATTTTTCTGTGGTTATACATCACAACAGTAGTAAAAATAATGGTAGCGGAGACAGATACATGCACACGTACCAATAGTAATATCGATGATTATGGTACTGGTGACAGTACCAGCGGTAGCAATTTTGCTGAATTTTTAATACTAGAGTTGGTATTAGGGGAATTCGGGAAAGAACGGGATAGTAGAGCACAACGGGATCGTGCTGTTTTTTAGACTGGAAATCTTGCATCTTATGTTAGTGATACATAGCTGTGTCTCCGAATGGAAGGGAAAGCAAGACAGCCATTTGGACTTGGTTTGGAGTGCGATTTGTATATGAACGCTTGTACTTCTCGTTGCTAGTTGTGGCCAATTTAAACACAAGATAAACCGTTAATTATTAAATGTGCACCCTTAGATGACATGTAATCTTAAAGTACATGCCATTCGCTATACGTTATTTACAAAATACGCTTAAATCCGTCAGTCATCACGCCCCATAATCGTTGTTATCTTGAAATGTGCCCTTGGACGGAGCGGCACGGGCCAGAATTGGATACCGTCCCGTTCTGCACCTTCATTTTTCTACGCAAGTACATTGCAAATAATGTAGTTTCTTTCCCTTGCTTGTACAGATGTGTAAACTTACTTCAGAAAGACTGGTAGAGAGCAATGGGATATTAAACCAATGGATATGGCAGTTTCAGCCCTCTTATCTTTTAAAATGGGAGTTTTAGAAGCATCTACGGTGTTTAACGTACCCAGTCCAACATTGGAAAGATATGTTCGTAAAGCTAAGAATAATCCAGACTACAGAGCTGACAAATCAGATGGGAAATTTAAAATGTGTTCATTGCAAAACAAAAAGACGAGCGCGTAGTACATCTGAGGCCAATGGAGAGCAGACTTTTTAGTCCAACGGAGAAACATCGATTTGTCAGACCATTACCCTATCAACTAGCGGAAATAATTGGCTTACCACCCATGTTTGACAAAGAGACGTGTCTAGCTAGGCAGGACTAGGTTATAGGATTTATAACTTTGCATTCTACGTTATGTATTGGCAAGACAGAAACTACGTCTGGCGCACGGGTAATGTGAGTCAGTAAAGTATTAGGTAACTTGGTATTAAGCATTAAAAGTAACTGTACATTTACCTAAATGACATTATAATATTTACGTACTATTAACGATTTTTTTGAAGATTCCGTATTCTTTTGTCTAAATTGTTCGTTAAACAACTTTATGTTTTAGTTTTAGATGATCTTCTAATAATTTCAGCGTTTATGCATTAATTTCTCAAAAGATTTGCCTTATCCCATTCTGCCCCCTGGGTGGGACAGAACGGGAAGTATGCGAGAATATTTTTGGAAAAAAGCAAAAAATACAGTTTTAAGTGAATTTCAAGTAAGGTACGATAGGTTACGCTATAAGGTGATTTTTAACGCCTTCAAGAAGAGTGTTCTTGAGTTATTGTTTTTTAGAAAAAATGTTAAACGTTTAGTACTCCGTTCCGCCTCGATTTCCCGCTATACAAACTGAATTGCCAAATGTCACGGTAATGCTTGACCCATATGAATATATGTCATGTACGACATCCGAAATTTGCGGCTAGATGCGACGTACGGCTCTACTGCGGACTCGATATTCAAGCAATCTGTTAGTGACACGCGTGTAGTGAACGTGGCACAATATCGCTCGTTAACCTCCGACTTTGACGTGGAATGATAACTTGTGCAAGGCACATGGGTCATACCATATCGGAGGTTATACAAGAATTCGGGTTTATGGAATCAACAAAGTCTACGATGTATCTTCAGTATCGCAGACATCCACGAGTTAACCGCGACGCAAGACGACCACTAGAGACTGACGAACGGACGTGAGGTCACCAGCACAGAGCCATCTGGGGGCGATCAAGGGTCTACTGTGGATGAGACTGCTGCCGACTCGAATGTGGGGCGCCAGGAACCCGGAGAGAAATGCACTGCCTAGGCTGCAGCATCTGACGACACACGTAATGACTTCCGGCCACTAAAAGTGTAAGTCAATGTGAATGCAAAGATATTACGCTGTCTGTCCAAAAAGAAATGAGTCATCCAGAAAACATGAAGGGCTTGTTTCAATAGTGGTACAACTCCATTTTTGTTCATTCTGAGATACAGAGTCCTAAAGTTAAAAGGGCGCTGAAAAATCTGCAGCTGAGATACCAGAAATATTCAAGTATATATATTTGAATCAACAAAGATGGACTTGTACCTCTATTGAAATAAGCCCTTCACATGTCGAATGTCAATGTAACCTCGTGCACGAATACACCGTCGGCTCGTATATAAATTACTGAAGCTGCAATTCTCTGTGGCAGGTAGAACGACCACCAGAGAGCATTAGTGTCGTTCGTGTTTAGTGTTGTTCCCGTAACTGATAGGGTATAAAAGGAACGTAAACACGATGAGAGGTTGAGGGATCACTCTGAATGACACGAAGATGATGTGTTTCGTGTGAGACAGCGTTATCAGCACCTAGCAGTTTTAAAGGAGGCCCATTGTGGGATTCCATTTGGCCAGTTGGTCGAATCGTGCAACATCCAGATATGTGGGACATTCCGATGTTACAGTGCCCCGATGTTGGACTGCTTGGGAACGTGAGGGCTGGCATACTCGCTGACGACGCTTGAGCATCACAAGAGCGGATCGCCTAATTGTGCACCAAGCACATCGTAACCCCTTCACACTTGCACCTATTATCCGAGAACAAGTAATGCACTTCTTGTATTAAATTCTGTCGTAGCGAACCAATGGTTTTAGGCTGGCAGCATCCGGACAAGGAAATTGCCGTCACATTCTTAGACTGCCATTAATATCCCAACACAAACGGCTGCGTTTGGAACGATTCCGTGACCGGGAAAAAAGGACTGCTGATGAATGGCGCCACACTGTGTTCAGCGATGAATCGTGGTTCTCCCTACTCCCGATTATCATCGTCGGCGAACATGGCGGCTACTTGGGAAGATGTCCCATTCTTGCAACGTTTTGGAGCGGCACAGTGGCTTTACTCCTTGTGTGATGGTGTGGGGAGTTATCGGGTATGACTTCTGGTCAAGGCTGGTAGTGACAGAGCACCCTGATGGAACAGCAGTGCGTCACGGACGTCCTGCATCCTCGAATGTTGCCTTTCATCAAACAGGATCATGATGCCATTTTTCAACTGTACAATGTTCACCCAAATATGTCACATGTTTCTATTAATTGTCTGCGTGATGATGACGCAGTTCCGTCGCCAGCAAGATGCCCAGATCTGCCAGATATACAGGGTGTTACAAAAAGGTACGGCCAAACTTTCAGGAAACATTCCTCACACACAAATAAAGAAAAGATGTTATGTGGACATGTGTCCGGAAACGCTTAATTTCCATGTTAGAGGTCATTTTAGTTTCGTCAGTATGTACTGTACTTCCTCGATTCACCGCAAGTTGGCCCCACTGAAGGAAGGTAATGTTAACTTCGGTGCTTGTGGTGACATGCGACTCATTGTACATCAATACGTAGGATCAACAGGTTAGTGTTCATCACGAACGTGGTTTTGCAGTCAGTGCAATGTTTACAAATGCGGAGTTGGCAGATGCCCATTTGATGTATGGATTAGCACGGGGCAATAGCCGTGGCGCGGTACGTTTGTATCGAGACAGATTTCCAGTACGAAGGTGTTCGGACAGGAAGACGGTCGAAGCAATTGATCGGAGTCTTGGGGAGCACGGAACATTCCAGCCTATGACTCGCGACCGGGGAAGACGTAGAACGACGAGGACACCTGCAATGGACGAGGCAATTCTTCGTGCAGTTGACGATAACCCTAATGTCAGCGTCAGAGAAGTTGCTGCTGTACAAGGTAACGTTGACCACGTCACTGTATGGAGAGTGCTACGGGAAAGCCAAATGTTTCCGTACCATGTACAACATGTGCAGGCACTATCAGCAGCTGATTGGCCTCCACGGGTACACTTCTGCGAATGGTTCATCCAACAATGTGTCAATCCTCATTTCAGTGCAAATGTTCTCTTTACGGATGAGGCTTCATTCCAACGTGATCAAATTGTAACTTTTCACAATCAACATGTGTGGGCTAACGAGAATCCGCACGCAATTGTGCAATCACGTCATCAACACAGATTTTCTGTGAACGTTTGGGCAGACATTGTTGGTGATGTCATGATTGGGCCCCATGTTCTTCCACCTACGCTCAATGGAGCACGTTATCATGATTTCATACGGGATACTCTACCTGTGCTTCCAGAACATGTGCCTTTACAAGTACGACACAACATGTGGTTCATGCACGTTGGAGCTCCTGCACATTTCAGTCGAAGTGTTCGCACGCTTCTCAACAACAAATTCGGTGACCGATGAATTGGTAGAGGCCAACCAATTCCGTGGCCTCGACGCTCTCCTGACCTCAACCCTCTTGACTTTCATTTATGGGGCATTTGAAAGCTCTTGTCTACGCAACCCCGGTACCAAATGTAGAGACTCTTCGCGCTCGTATTGTGGACGGCTGTGATACAATACGTCATTCTCTCCAGGCGTGCATTAGCGATTCCATGCGACGGAGGGTGGGCGCATGTATCCTCGCTAACGGAGGACATTTTGAACATTTCCTGTAACAAAGTGTTTGAAGTCACTCTGGTACGTTCTGTTGCTGTGTGTTTCCATTCCATGATTAATGTGATTTGAAGAGAAGTAATAAAATGTGCTCTAACATGGAAAGTAAGCGTTTCCGGACACATGTCCACATATCATATTTTCTTTCTTTGTGTGTGAGGAATGTTTCCTGAAAGTTTGGCCGTACCTTTTTGTAACGCCCTGTATAATGTGTTTGGGAATAGCTCGGACGTCAACTCCTTACCATTTCCAGTATCCAGATTACCAAGGACCATTTACAACACTTCTGGGCCATCCTGGCTCAGGAGAGGATACAATGGCTGTCTGACATCCTTCCCTTCCGAATAAATTCATACATCCAGGCCAGAAAGGCTGGAACGTCGTACTGATAACTGTACATTTTCTGCCAAGTTCTTTCTAAATTTGATTCGACCTTGTAATCAATCATATTACACCACAAATCCCCCAAATCCGCCAAGTTTCATTTCGTTTCCTCCTCTCCTGAGTGCTTCACCTTGTTGTCTAGCAGTATATTTTAGACAGAAAAAATGGCCCATCAAGGAATACTAGGTAATACATCTACATCTACGTGATTATTCTGCTATTCACAATAAGGTGCCTGGCAGAGGGTTCAATGAACCACCTTCAAGCTGTCTCTCTACCTTTCCACTTTCGAACGGCACGCGGGTAAAACGAGCACTTAAATTTTTCCGTGCGAGCCGTGATTTCTCTTATTGTATCGTGATGATCATTTCTCCCTATGTAGGTGGGTGCCAACAGAATGTTTTCGCAATCGGAGGAGAAAAAATGGTGATTGAAATTTCATGAGAAGATCCCGTCGCAACGAAAAACACCTTTGTTTTAATGATTGCCACACCAATTCACGTATCATGTCTGTGACACTATCTCCCCTATTTCGCGATAATACAAAACGAGCTGCCCTTCTTCCTACTTTTTCGATGCCATCCGTCAGTCCCACCTGATGCGGATCCCAGATCGCACAGCAGTACTCCAGAATAGAGTGGACAAGCGTAGTGTAAGCAGTCTCTCTGGTAGACCTGTTGCACCTTCTAAGTGTTCTGCCAATGAATCACAGTCTTTGGTTTGCTCTGCCCACAATATTATCTATGTGATCGCTCCAATGTAGGTTATTTGTAATTGTAATTCCTAAGTATTTAGCTGAATTTACAGTCCTCAGATTTGTGTGACTTAGAGCGTAATCGAAATTTTGCTGATTTCTTTTAATACTCATGTGAATAACTTCGCACTTTTCTTTATTCAGGGTCAATTGCAATACAGATATCTTATCTAAATCATTTTGTAAGTCGTTTTGATCATCTGATGAATTTACAAGACGGTAAATGAGAGCATCATCTGCAAACAATCTAAGACGGCTACTCAGATTTTCTCCCATGTCGTTAATATAGGTAAGGAACAATAGAGGGCCTATAACACTTCCTTGGGGAAGACTTTCCGTCTACTACTACGTACTGTGGCATTTCTGACAGGGAATCACGAATCCAGTCGCAGAACTGAGGCGGTACTCCGTAGGCACGCAGTTTGTTTAGAATACGCTTGTGAGGAACGGTGTCTAAATCCTTCTGGAAATGTAAAAATATGGAATAAATGTGACATCCCCTATCGATAGCACTTATTACTTCACGAGTATAAAGAGCTAGTTGTGTATCACAAGAACGATATTTTCTGAATCCGTGCTGACTATATGTCGATAAATCGTAGTAGGCTGAAAAGTGGAATAAATAAATAGATGTCTCGGCCAGCGCCACAAATTCTCCTGCTTGTGCGAGACGCCGCCGAGCTCCAGTCATCCAGCGCAGCCTGACAGCGCGAGCTGGCCAGTCGACACGGTGCGTGAGCTTTTTGCCCTCCCCGACGGTCAGCGAAGCCTGATCGTGATCGCACCGGTTCCTTAACCCCGTCCCGGGAATCGAACCAATGGCAGCGATGTAGCGGAGCAGCAACCGTTATATTTCCCGGTTAGCGTCTCGCAATGCGTGACACGTCATCCACGTCTCGGGCAGTTCTTTATATCACGGATGTAGCGCAGTCGTTAAAGTACTGTGACAAGTTGCCAGGAGGCTGACATTCCAATTTCCTTGTTCGCTTTAATATTGCTAGTAGTAGACTCGCGCTATAGTGCAATGAATTTAGAACATACATCGTTCATGACGAGACGTTAGATGTGTAAGTAATGCACAAAAACGTAGAGCATTGTTTTGGAATGTGTCATTCGGTGGCCAAGTGGCCCTCTTAATCTAAAGAATTAGGGTTCAATTCTCAGTCTGTGCTGGTAGTTATTGTGTCGAGTATCATTTCATTCACCTCATCTCGTGCATAGTACGTGTAGAGACGTAGTTCAATGTAGCGCTAAACTGTATCGGTCAGTTCAAAGGTCAGCGGTAGGAAAGGGCGTCCAACATCCAACAGAACCATCTGTAATAAAACAACGCCGAGTTGAATCCATCCCTCGTATTGGAGAACGATTTTGCTACTCTTACTCTTGGAATGGATGCATAAGGAAAACAGCTGAAAATAAGAAGTCAATTCAACAGTTGTCGTGACTCAAAATAAGGAAGAAGAGCTAGTTTTCAACCTTAAGCTTTGATTAAACAAATAATGGTTCAAATGGCACTAAGCACTATGGGACTTAACATCTGAAGTCATGAGTCCCCTAGAACGTAGAACTACTTAAAACTAACTAACCCGAGGCAGGATTCGAACCTTCGACCGTAGCGGTCGCGCGGTTCCAGACTGAAGCGCCCAGAACCGCTCCGCTACTCTGGCCGGCTTTGATTAAACAATTTTTATAATTTAATGATGAGCAATACGTTCTTTAAAGGCGCTGCGATCAATTTACATGGTGGCCAATACTTTCTCAAGAAAATCTGCAGCCCTTTCCTTGTCACGATTTGTTGTTGTTGTGGTCTTCAGTCCGAAGACTGGTTTGATGCAGCTCTCCATGCTACTCTATCCTGTGCAAACTACTTCATCTCCCAGTACCTACTGCAACCTACATCCTTCTGAATCTGCTTGGTGTATTCAGCTCTTGGTCTCCCCCTCTTCGATTTTTACCCTCCGCACTGCCACCAATACTAAATTGGTGATCCCTTAATGCCTCAGAATATGCCCTACCAACCGATCCCTTCTTATAGTCAAGTTGTGCTACAAATTTCTCTTCTCCCCAATGCTATTCAATACTTCCTCATTAGTTATGTGATCTACCCATCTAATCTTCAGCATTCTTCTGTAGCACCACACTTCGAAAGCTTCTGCTCTCTTCTTGTCTCAACTATTTATCGTCCATGTTTCACTCCATACATGTCTACACTCCATATAAATACTTTCAGAAAAGACTTCCTGACACTTAAATCTATACTCGACGTTAATAAATTTACCTTCTTCAGAAACACTTTCATTGCCATTGTCAGTCTACTTAGACCATTATGAGTTATTTTGCTCCCCAAACAGCAAAACTCATTTACTACTTTAAGTGACTCATTTCCTAATCTAATTCCCTCAGCATCACCCGACTTAATTCGACTACATTCCATTATCCTCGTTTTGCTTTTGTTGATGTTCATCTTATATCATCCTTTCAAGACGCTGTCCATTCCGTTCAGCTGCTCTTCCAGGTCCTTTGCTGTCTCTGATAGAATTACTATGTCATTGGCAAACCTCGAAGATTTTTTTCCTTCTTCCTAAAGTTTTAATTTACTTTACTGCTTACTCAATATACAGATTGAATAACATTGGGGATATAAAATTCAATTAAGAAAAATTAGAGCAACGACACTGGTAGACCACAAGCACCGTACAACCGTGGATCTTCCTACAGGAGAAGGACCGTGTTCTATTTTCAGTCGCGTTAGGCTGGACATGCATCAATGAGATACTGTCTGTTGCCACGGTAAACAAACAGCCGTGACATTCGCTGTGGTGGTTTGGAGTACCTAGAACAAGCTGTCTTGGTGGAGATTTGGACCCTGTGCAGTTTTGGGTGTTGAACCCTGTTTCTGTCTTCACCACGGAGCAATTTTGTGAGAGAGCATGCCTTGCCTACAGTCCATAAAAGTATTAGATGTTTTACGATGAGGTAGCACAAGAAGTTCCTTCATTGCCTTCCTCGATGCCTTAATTTGTATTCTATAAACCGCTCCCTTCTTTGTGTCGAGTTGTTCCACAGTTTTGCTTTCCCCAATTCGACTCTGTACCCTCTCATCAGTTATTCGATCGACTCATCTACTCTTCGGCATTCTTCTGTAGTACCAAATTCCAAAAGCTTTTAGTCTCGTCTTATCTGAACTGCCTATCGCCGACGTGTCACTTCCGTCCAAGTCTACACTCTACGCCAAATCCTTCAGAAAATACTTCTTAACACTTAAAAGATATATTCGATATTGACCATTTTCTCTTTTTCAAACGCTGTTCTTGCTTCTGCCACTGCGCGCTCTACATTCTCTCTATTTCAGTCATCGATAGTGCTAATGTGAGGTACTGGATGTAATGTTATTTTAGTCACTCTTTAAATTCTGTTTCTTACGTAAATATCGAAGTATATAGCTTACACAGAGCAAAACCAGGTAGCTGAGTAATCTTTGACTATTATTACAAGCCGACCGCTGTGGCCGAGCGGTTCTGGGCGCTTCAGCCCGGAACCGCGCGACTGCTACGGTCACAGGATCGAATCCTGCCTCGGGAATGGATATGCGTTATGTCCTTAGGTTAGTTAGGTTTAATTAGTTCTAAGTCCTAGGAGACTGACGACCTCAGATGTTAAGTCCCATAGTGCTCAAGCCACTTGAACCATCTGAACTATTACTACAATATCTTGGTGTCGTTACACCACCTCCGTCCGAGAGCGCTAGGAAACTCGCACGCACTGTACGTTGAGCAGTACTGAGTAGCAGGCGATTGTGAACAACGGTCGGGAATTTCTTTTTATAAGAATGATATGAAACTGATGAAATTCGAGTATGAATACTTTTTGATGCAGTGATGGAGAGAGGAGCTAAAGAGATTGTGAGTTGTTCTGGAATGCTGAGAGCTCGAGGTAAGCATGCAAGCGCGCAGCGTTGTCTTGTGTTACTCAGACTGTAGTTTGAAGATCATATATTACGATTGTTATATGAACTGCTCTGATAGGAAGACGAGATTCCCCCTGCTTAAGTTATTTCTTAAAGTCACGTTATGTGAACACTATTGCGAACATTCAGTTGATTTTTAAGCATTACTTTTGAATATAGGGGTTCATCTGAATTTTTGTCGGACGTAATTTCTTACCAGTTGAAGTTTCCACCGTTCATTCAGTTTGCTCGTACGCACGCTATTGCACTTTGCGGTATAGCATTTTCGTGGTAGAACTGCATTTTTATAGAAATGGAGTTGGCTTCAATTTGTAGACAGGGTTTAGAAAATCATAGTAAGTCTTTGCATAATTCAGTATAGTGAAGAGTTTTGCAGGCTCACGAGTTTGTTAGGAATTAGTTTGTTTGGTAATAATTTTTGTGAAATTTTGGTAGACAGTTTTAGAAAGATTCGCTCAGAGAAAGAGAAGCAGATAAGTACACTAAGAAATCGTTCAAGAAAGTAACGCGACACCTAGATCTCTGTGTCTGGAAGCGGATTTGAACTCCACTTCTTCCGAATGTCCTCATCACAGGGCCACTTCTGTCAGCCATCATCCAATAAATGACTACCTCGCTTCAGAGCGATCTCGTGCTGCAACATGAAAACTTCTGTTGCTGCTGGTAATCGCTGAAGAAGGAATAAAACTTTGGAGGAAAGGGCTCACTGGTGATGTTCACGAACCTTAATGTCCTCGTGTGCCGAGAGCGTTACAGTTGGAAAATGTAACAGCCAAAGGAAGGAGTTCACTTCGACTTTTATCAAGAAACGGATTCTGTATTCGGCTGGATGGGCATATAGGGAATTTAGTCTGCGGTCTCGTGGGCACAATAAAGGTGTTCTCTTCGTCGTTCAGAGTGTGTGTGTGTGTGTGTGTGTGCGCGCGCGCGCGCGCGCAGCGCTGACCGGAATTGCGTCATAAATCAGGTTCTAGTGCTGTGGTGTACTTCTAGGGCGAGGGCGTTCTCCGAGAACACTGCTGTCTACGGGAAGAACTGAAGTGGTGGTGCAGCGAGTAAGTGGTAATCGAAATAGCGCACCAGTTTCGCGTGTCTTATGGATCGTAGACTCATAATCAAGCTAATCAGAGGTAACCACGTAGATTCAGCGATTCTAAAGTTGTTAACAGCTTTCGATACCGCGGCACATCAGTACCCGTTATTGAACAAACGTCCGTATGGGATAACTAATAAGGGTTTCCACAGCACTGGAAACTTCTAAACAGGCAGAACGTTATCGAGGGTCGAGATACGTCCACGGCAGTACCCGTCATACTCGATAAATATTACCACAGCACTCTGACACAAAACTCTCAAACAGCTGTTCGTTAAACACAAGAAATGCAGGTGAACATGTTCTTTTGCAGCTTTCCTTCATCATACTTTTTCTACACTGCTGAATGTTTTCATGATGGTTGGCTACTAGAAGCAGAGAAAGTACGTAGTCAAGTATTTGAGGTGTGCAATTACAGGAGAATGTTAATGTCGTCGTGGCTGGGCGAATAACTACCTTTCTTTTTGTCATTACGCTTTATTTATGAACTGGTATCTTTTCCTTCCCGTTTTTTTCCCTTTCATCGCCGTCTTTAAGGCATGTGTCAGTAAGCAGTGTTTCCTCAGACAGTGTCTTAAGCAATTTTTTCCCCTCTTCAAGATCTCCTTTAATAGATTTGTTTTTGGGGGGTGTCCACCTTGACCGAAATACGATTTTATGTTTTGTTCTGTTTCCCGGATGTGTTTCGCTAAAGTTTCAGCACCACCGGCTAGGCTTTGCTTTGCTTTGCTTCCTGTCTACTAAACAGGAAAAATGTTCTTTACTACTAGTACACAAATAAATTTGACTTTTTAATACAGTATTTACACATCTGCAGAACAAAGTTTTATAAATGTATACCTTGTTACCACATGCTGTCGTTATCCTGTATTATTTGCTTTTTATGTTGTAGCTGTTTTCTTTGACATTTCATCTGCAGCCATATAGAACTTTAAGTAAAAAAGTTATTTATTTCGAAATTTTATGACTGGGAATTTTATGGTTAGGCCTAACATTAATTCTATGTGGAAGATTGCACACCTGTATGTGCGTGCGGGTGTTTTGGCAATATACACTTTCCATATCCCACATCCATGTCCTAAAGACATCCATTTTCTTTTTAACTTGCCTCCTTAACATTCACGCATGTGCGCCATGTAAAACCACAGTCTATACAAAAAATTTAACCAGTGTATCTCTCAGTTGTCTGTCTGGTTTACCACATACTCCAAACAGGCGACAATCCAGATTAATGCGGACGTTAGACTGCACAGATTACCGCAAAACATAGATAATTCAAAATACACATTAAAAAAAATTGCAATCTGCTGATTACTGTGTTTAGACAACATACTACATGTTACATGAGAAAGCCTGCTGTTTTATTTGTTCGTTACCTCTCGGAAACTGACAAAATATTTTCTAAATTACACTCAAAACACACTGTATTTCGCAATCACTTTGTTTCACTTTACTTTCAGTAAATGGCGTCACTTTTTTTCTGTTTCCGTTTTTCATTCACTTTTTCCCTGACGGTGGTTCTCGTTTCCTGGAGAGTCAAAAGGTCGCACCGCATACTCTAACAACGTCCACTCTAATAGCTGAGCTGACATCATGATAGATCATCGCGTTTGATTGCCACGTGTAGGATCCGCGTTCAACCTCCGTTACAGCGAGGGATGTTTCCTTGGTGGAAGGACTGGGACGGGGTGCAGTCAGCCTCGTGATGCCAGTCGAGGAGCTACTTGAGTGCGAAATAGCGGTTCCAAGGTCAATAAAACTGACAACAGCCGGGAGAGCGGTAGGCTGCTCTCGCGGCCCTCTGCACCTCATTCAAACGTCGTCATATAGCAGTGGATGACACTATGGCCGGTCGGCACCGGGCGATTTATTTCAGTTTCTTGTCTATTCTGTCAAGATATCGATACATTCCTCGATCGTGTCATCTGCGCTCTCTTCCTAACACACACTTGTATTTAACCACTCGCGTTTTGTCTTCGTCTCATATGTCTTCAGAACCACATACCTGTAGTACTAAATGGCTGACCCAGTTTCCGGTGCACAGCCTCAGTTGCAAGATGCCTTTCCGAGGGCTTCCAGTGAGAACAAAAATGTTATCATAATCTATACTTCAAGAGGTGTAGTATGTATTATGTTAAAGGTTTAACACAGTAAGATAAATATTACCTTTTGGAAAAGTGTGTATCTCTTGACGCTGTGTGAATGGTGGCGTGCAGATTACCCAAACTATATTCATCTACTATTTGAGAACAGGATCAATTACATGGGAACATTCACCAGCATCAGTAAACGATCTTGACAGAAACTGGTGAGTTTGTAGAGAGGGCAAAATATCGCAATACTTTTTTTGTGTACAATTTCAGTTTTAAGGGGTAATACCTACACCGAAAGGTAATTTGGCAACGATGAAAGTTGATATGTAATTAATGTTTTGTAATTTGTATAATCAACTTTTGTAATAATTTGAAATTTTTTCGAAATAACCAACAACCATTAATTAATTCTGAAAAACGGGAACTTTTATTACAACATAAATTTAAGAATTTTTCAAGCCATATATATCCCTGTGTAGTAAAGCTCAAATATTATTACAGCAAAATAAGGGGTAGACAATGTGCTGACTGATTATTTCGACATACCTAATTAAAATATCGAAACATTGGTTATTATTCCAAATAATTATTTTTTATTTGTTTTATATTTTGAATGACAAAACTCTACCATCTGGTGAGCAAGATGTATGAGACAGGCGTAATACCCTCAGACTTCAAGAAGAATATAATAATTCAAATCCTAAAGAAAGCAGGTGTTGACAGATGTGAAAATTACCGAACTATCAGTTTAATAAGTCACGGCTACAAAATACTACGCGAATTCTTTACAGACGAATGGAAAAACTAGTAGAAGCCAATCTAGAGGAAGATGATTTTGGATTCCGTAGAAATATTGGAACACGCGAGGCAATACTGACCCTACGACTTATCTTAGAAGCTAGATTAAGGAAAGGCAAACCTACGTTTCTAGCATTTGTAGACTTATAGAAAGCTTTTGACAATGTTGACTGGAATACTCTCTTTCAAATTCTAAAGGTGGCAGGGGTAAAATACAGGGAGCGAAAGGCTATTTACAATTTGTATAGAAACCAGATGGCAGTTATAAGAGTCGAGGGACAGGAAAGGGAAGCAGTGGTTGGGAAGGGAGTAAGACAGGGTTGTAGCCTCTCCCCGATGTTATTCAATCTGTATATTGAGCAAGCAGTAAAGGAAACAAAAGAAAAATTCGGAGTTGGTATTAAAATCCATGGAGAAGAAATAAAAACTTTGAGGTTCACCGATGCCATTGTAATTCTGTCAGAGACAGCAAAGGACTTGGAAGAGCATTTGAACGGAATGGATAGGGTCTTGAAAGGAGGATATAAGATGAACAACAAATGCAAAACGAGTATAATGGAATGTAGTCGAATTAAGTCGCGTGATGCTGAGGGAAATAGATTAGGAAATGAGTCACTTAAAGTAGTAAAGGAGTTTTGCTATTTGGGGAGCAAAATAACTTATGATGGTCGAAGTAGAGAGGATATAAAATGTAGACTGACAATGGGAAGGAAAGCGTTTCTGAAGAAGAGAAATTTGTAAACATCGAGCATAGATTTAAGTGTCAGGAAGTCATTTCTGAAAGTATTTGTATGGAGTGTAGCCATGTACGGAAGTGAAACATGGACGATAAATTGTTTAGACAGGAAGAGATTAGAAGCTTTTGAAATGTGGTGCTACAGAAGAATTCTGAAGATTAGATGGGTAGATCACATAACTAATGATGAAGTATTGAGTAGAATTGGGGAGAAGAGGAGTATATGGCACAACTTGGCAAAAAGAAGGGAGCGGTTAGTAGGACATGTTCTGAGGCATCAAGGGATCCACAAATGTAGCATTGGAGGGCAGCATGGAGAGTAAAAATCGTAGAGGGCGACCAAGAGATGAATAAGCAGATTCAGAAGGATGTAGATTGCAGTAGGTACTGCGAGATGTAGAAGCTTGCAGAGGATAGAGTAGCATGGAGAGCTGCATCAAACCAGTCTCAGGACTGAAGACCACTATAACAACATTCTGAATCATACTTTACATTCATTTTTTTGTGTTTTAGTTTTTCGCTCACTTACGTGTATTCTGATAATTGAAAGCCGGCCGCGGTGGTCTCGCGGAACCGTGCAGACCGGAACCGTGCGACTGCTACGGTCGGAGGTTCGAATTCTGCCTCGGGCATGGATGTGTGTGATGTCCTTAGGTTAGTTAGGTTTAAGTAGTTCTAAGTTCTAGGGGATGATGACCACAGCAGTTGAGTCCCATAGTGCTCAGAGCCATTTTCTTTTGTTAATTGAAAACAGTTCAACAGAACTAGATCTGAAAATCTTCACACAGAGTTCTATCAATATCGAAAGTCGTATACGTTTCGCGGCTGTGCTTGTGCCATTGAGCCTTTTGGGCGCACCAGATATTTTTTCTCTTCGGGTTCGACGCCCAAAACTCTCTTTCTTGTCCATTCACCTTCTCGTAGTTTTAAAAGAAATTAATGGCGAGTCTGGACAGAAAATTCGAGAAACCCAAGCCCAAAATGTTCTTGTGACAGCATTGTGACAGAGTCTAACCAGGTCGAGATATTTGAAAGATGTTTTCTTTCCCAGTGACAGAGCAATATTTGTTTTACAGTTAGATTCTTGCGATGGTCAATGTGAAAGAATCGTCTAGAGCATCATACCTGAGGACAAGGAACTATTTCATCTGGTGATCCGAAAGGGCTCGACGGCACATGTACAATCGGGGGCAGTACACACGGCTTTCGATGTTGAAAGAACTTTGTGAGAAACCTTTCAGAACTAGTTCTCTTATATGAATATGACGTCAATCTACAACTGAGAAGCAATATAATCAAGATGCAATCTCAAGTACATAACTAATTCTCTGCGTGAAGACTTAACTATATACTGAAATACATTTTATACAAATCAGGATATTTATGTGACAATTTAAAGTCCTACTGAATCCTGTTTTGTTGTGGCTTCTCCGTCAGATATACTACGTGAACAAATTTTGTTCATTTTTGTGCATGGTGTAAAAAAACTTTATGCTTTAATTATTTCCTCACAGATTGCAGTTATCGTAATTATTTTTATCGTAATAATGAGTTGTATATAATTTTCAATTAACAAAATACACGTACGTGAAACAACAAAATAAGAAAAGGTTGAATGAAAAACTTAAAATAACGATTTACAATATAAAACAAATATAAGTAAAATACTTATAATAGTAATGATTCTTTAGATATTTTAATTATGTAAGTTGAAAGTACTAAGCACATTGTGTATAGATTATTTCTCAAAAATAGTAATTGAGAAACCAGTTTTATTACACAGGGATGTATGTGATTCACAAGCTTATTTAGTTTATGTTGCAACAAAAGGTCTCATTCTTCGAAATTAATTAATGGTGATGAGGTATTTTGTAAAGTTTCAAATCATTACAAAAGTAGATTATACAGTTTTCAAGAGAGTCCATCAAATGTCAATTTTTACATGAAAAACATTTTTTATGTATCATCGTTTCGAAGATAGTCCCTCTAAAACCAATATGCCAAATTACCTTTCGGGATGTGTTTTCTTTAAAAGTGAAATTGGTCACCAACAAAATGATTCACATTGCGCTATTTTGTCTACTCTACACATCTGTAAAGTTTCATCAAGATCGTTTACAGATAGTTGGGAATGTTGCTTTGTAAGCGGCTTTCAACAAACTTCACCATTCATTTCAAACATTACGACAGTTTTCTCCGCTGACACCCTTCACAGACGGATGAAAGGAAGAAAGTTTATCATTTACTACACTTTCGCATCTAATGCATTAATACTGCTGCGTGAGGCGAGACGCCTTAATTTACTACTTCTTTACTACTAACTGTATTTGGAACAAATTTTGCAGACTGTATCCAAACATACCACTGTGTGTACCTGAATGGACAAAAAAGAGTTTAGACGAGAAGAGAAGAAAGGGTTTTTAAATGTGGTGCTACAGAAGAGCGCTGATTTTTAGATGAGCGGATCGGGTAACTAATGGGGAGGTACTGAATAAAATTCGGGGGACAAATTTGTGGCACAAGGTGGTTACAGGAAGGGATCGGTTGATAGGACGCATTCCGAGACATCAAGGGATCACCAGTTTAGTACTGGAGCAAAGTGTATGAGGGAGGAGGTAAAAATCGTTGAGGGAGACCAAGAGATGAATACAGTAAGAAGATTCATAACGCTGTAGGCTGCATGGTTTACTGGGAGATGGAGAGGCTTGCACAGGATAGAGCAGCATGGAGAGCTGCATCTAACCAGTCTTAGGACTGAAGACAACAACATAATTGGAAAATTGTGACACAGTATGACACATAGTTTAAGAGACTTACCACCATGAACGTTTCGCTGATTAAAAAACAAGCAGCTTATGTTTAAATTGGAGCGTAAACTACCCAGACTGTACCCATCCAGTGCACGATAATGATAGTACTTAGCGACTTGCGACAAGCTTTAAACATCGTTTCTGACTTTTCCTGAAGTCCTTTTGGATTACATCCTTAACGTGAAACTTATAACTGCAAAGTAACCGCGCGACGCTACGGTCGCAAGTCGAATCCTGCTTCGGGCATGGATGTGTGTGAAGCCCTTAGCTTAGTTACGTTTAACTAGTTCTAAGTTCTAGTGGACTGATGATGTTAAGTCCCATAGTGCTCAGAGCCATTTTTTGCAAAGTAACCATTTTTGTACATGGTACAACGGATAAAATGTAAGGGCGCGATGTATTTGTATTAATTTATCATAAGTTAAACGTGTTGACATGAAATAGTATTAATACAGGTCACAGGCTTGAGAAGCAGTTTATTTGAATGTGGGTTAGGGCGTTTTTCGTGCAACAATAGTAATTGAACGCACCGGCTAGATACTCGGCAACAGCGGTCCAACATGCTAACTTTTAAACGTGCTGTGTTACTCGGGGATGCTAGGTTATCTCTGATTCATTCTATTTAAGGAGGAGAATTACTTACGATATTACTTTACTTTTAGATTGGACTACGGCATTCTACAGGTGTAAAACTGTTCGATTAGCTGGCAAACGTGTATCTGTGAATTCAGGGTAAAATATTTTTCTTGGACGAAATATACTGACAGAATTGCCCCTGCACATAGAAAACATTCAGACAGTTGGAATTAATGGATAAGGATCGTGGGTTCGAGCCTACTTGCGGTCCGGCTTTATGTACGGAAAAGTTTTCTCCATTAAAGTCGTTACGTCAAATATAAATGTTGTTCTTATGCAGACTCCATGGAGTGTGTACTTTGCACGGTAGTTTCCAATCTGTCCAAAATCACAAGAAATAGCGGCGGCATGGTGCCTGGAGAATACAGAATTCTACGGCGACCGTCTTGTTCATGTATTCAGCTCTACGAGATACAGAGCAGCGCGTCCAACAAACACTAACTGCTGTAGTAGATCTATTACATGAATAGCCTTTTTCTCAATTCCCTGTAGGAAGTGGAACAAATTTGCGCATCAGACTTAAATGAACGGCAATTTAATAAACTTTGTCAGCATTTAATGAACTTCAGTGAATTAAACTTGAGGACTAAAAATGTCGATACCCATATAATTAGCCGGCCGGTGTGGCCGAGCGGTTCTAGGCGCTTCAGTCTGGAACCGCGCGACCGCTACGATTGCAGGTTCGAATCCTGCCTCGGGCATGGATGTGGGTGATGTCCTTAGGTTAGTTAGGTTTAAGTAGTTCTAAGTTCTAGGGGACTGATGACCTCAGATGTTAAGTCCCATAGTTCTCAGAGCCACTTCTACCCTGAACCATATAATTAATTACCATAATTCTCTCAAGTAAAAACAGTTATTTCAATGAGAGTTATATTTCTTAAAGAATCGGGGATGATAGGTTTACTGGTTTGTAATATAACTGAAAATATTAGTTCCAGTTACAACAGAACATTTCAGAATTAATTTTCATTTTCGGAAAATCTCCGAACTACGTACGGATAACCCACATCAGGATAATCGGGAGATTGCTGCATAAGCTGCTGTTTTTTGTTATTGAATGGGTGACGGGTTAGAGATGACGATCTGATCGCAGCATCACGAGCGCCTTGCACGGTGCGAGTGAAATTGTAGAGAGAAAAACTGGAAACGTAGCGTGCTCCGGCAACCGAAAAACTTCCTGGAAACAGTGCGGGCCATAAACGAGACCTCCAGACTCCGAATGACGTTTCTTCGCTCCGTTGGAGGAGGGCGGAGGCGAGAGTAGGAAGTGCCGCGGAGCCAGCTCCGCGTGAACGAGGGGGAAGAATTTTGGCGGCAAACTTTTTAGTGTGGCGACGCACCGGGGCCAAGGGGCGGGCTGCAGAGGCAGCGCCGGCGGAAGCTGCAGCCGGTGGGGGCGGTGTATTATTTAGCGGGCGCGTGCGTCAGCCGTGGCCGCGGCGCGCTGTCAGCGGAGGCGGACCGCGCGCCGCCGCTGCGGCTGTCACGAGTTTTAGTGACGGGCCCTCAATAATTCAGCGAGCACGGCCGGATGCAGTGGCGGTGGTGGCGGGGGCGGTGGGGGCGGAGGCTGCGCGCAGCCAACAGCGCCGCGCGGCCGCCGAGCGCCGCCTCCGCCTGATGAACGGCGGCAGAGACCGCGCACTTCCGCTCTATTTCCGGACTCTGACCGGTCAACGATCCCATTGGTTACTAACGACCCGAAACTTTGATGAGCGCAGTTTTAGCCGAACCTCCTGCGGCCCCGCCCACCCGGACGCTTCATATGGCTGCTCCAGATGAACTAGTAGCCTAGCGTGTTATTGTCGTTTTCGATCGGTAGTGATGGATGTCACCGAGTCGAGGGTCATTGCCCAACAGACTGTATCCCTTTCGAACTGTAGTACTCATTTGGCGGAAAATGGCCAGTAGAAGTCAAACTATTTAGCATACACATCTACAATACAGCTACACCGTAAAAGCCGCCTTAAGGTGTGAGGGTACTTTCTGTATTCTTTCACTTACTCTCTTTTCCATTGCAGACTCGAATGAATCCCAGGATAAATGATTGTTAGAATCTCTCTAGTTCTACCTTCACTGGAGGGAAAAAATGAAAGAAAAAATGACGTGCCACGTGCCACCTCTACCGAAATCGGTAGATGTGGCACCCATGCAGATAAACAAATGAATACAATTTCAGAAAAATTGGATGAGTTGTTCAACAGACCAGCTTCGCTAATGGAGCAAGTCAATAACGTGTTGGTCCAACTCTGACCCTGATGCAAGCAGTTATTCGGCTTGGCATTGATTGACAGAACTTCTCGCTGACCTCCTGAGAGATAGTGTGCCAAATTCTGTGCAATTGGTGCGTTGGATCATGGAAATCCCAAGCTGTTTGGAAGGCCTAGCGTGAAACTTTCTCCATTGGGGAGAGATCAGGCGACCCTGTTGGACAAGACAGGGTTTGGCAAGAACAAAGACAAGCTCCAGAAACCTTCGCTATGTAAGGGTTACATTGTCTTGCTAAAGTGTAGCCCAGGAAGACCTGTCATCAAGGACAATAAAACAGGATGCAGAAGGGCCTTTTTTTAACCTCCAATAGGCTATAAATAAAAGACATGTTCATAGAAAACAATTATTTTATTACCAAAAGTTTTGTTCACTTATGGTTACTTTTCAGTATAATCACTGAAAAGATTGAGACATTTTTCGTACCTGTGGACAAGCTTTGCAATACGCTCTTCAAAAACTGTTGCCACCAATGATTCTAAACGAGCATTGACGTCGTTTTGAACATCTTCATTGGTTTGAAAGTGCTGCCCTCCTAGCCACGTCTTCGGGTCAAGGAAAAGGTGAAAGTCGCTGGGTGCCAGGTCAGGACTGTATGGCAGATGATAAAATGTCCCACTGAAATTGTTCAAGGAGCTGTTGGGTTGTACCAGCAGTGTGTGGACGAGCGTTGTCATGGATCAACACAATTCCTGACGTCAGCATTCCTCTTTGTTTGTTCTGAATGGCTCTCTGCAAACATCGTGAAGTTTCACGATAAGCAGCTGCATTGATAGTGGTTCTGGGCTGCATAAACTCTAGAAGCAACAAATTTTTGGTCCCAAAATATGGTAGCCATAACCTTTCTGTTGTTGAATGTTTATTCGAATTTTTGTTTTGTTTGTTTGGTGAATTTGGATGCATCCATTGTTGTGATTGTCGTTTTGCTTCCGGCGTGTCGTATTGGAGCCAAGTTTCATCTCCCGTAAATATTGATTTCAAAAAGTTCCCTCCTTCATCACGATAACCGTCAAGGAAAAACGAAGCTGACGCCATTCGGTGACTTTTGTGGGCGTCCGTCAACATTTTTGGAACCCAACAAGCACGAAGTTTTTTATAGCCTAAACGTTCAGTAACGACAGAGCGCACCACAGATCTTGAAACTTCCAGAATTTCCATAGACAAAGCGGTTATGGTGAACCTACAATTTTCTCTAACCATTCTGTCAGCTCCTTCAGCAAGGTCGGCCGGAACGACAGACTTGTGTCCTTGGCCCGGTTCATCATGCACATCACTTCGGTCATCTTTAAACTTTCGGCACCATTCATGCACAACACCGTCAGTCATGAAGTTATGACCGTACACTCGGCTCATCCTCCGATGACTTTCTGCTGCACTATTCCCTTCTGCTTGCAGAAACGGAATTACACTTCCTAATTCACACTTGGCGGGAGCAACAATGATGGCAGCCATGTTTACGTGGCTGTATTGCAACGCAGACTGATGCCTTGAGGTCGACAGTGGCGGAGTGTGTAGTACGACAGTTGCGCATTAGCCTACAGCGCATGTCCACTTTTTGCCGACTGCGTGGCTTCTATACTACGCATCGGATTTTTTTTTTTTTTCGAAAAAAGAAACTGCCTTCATAGAATTGCGTCGACCCTCCGCCGTGCTGTAAGCTAAGGATGCCGAGGTTGACAATCAAAGGAGTCCCGCTGTGAAGTGAAATGGCACCCCAATCCGAATGTCGGACATTTGCCACACTTGCCCCTTCTCCAGGTAGCGATCCCTCAGGTAAGGAACGCCCTTCCTACTTCTGTCCGCTTTCAAACCCCCATTTTCACATCTTACTCGGTACAACCAGTACGTAAGGGACCTTCTTCTTCGACATCTTGTCCAAATACAGAGGTTCTTTTCCGAAATAGAAATACACTCCTGGAAATGGAAAAAAGAACACATTGACACCGGTGTGTCAGACCCACCATACTTGCTCCGGACACTGCGAGAGGGCTGTACAAGCAATGATCACACGCACGGCACAGCGGACACACCAGGTACCGCGGTGTTGGCCGTCGAATGGCGCTAGCTGCGCAGCATTTGTGCACCGCCACCGTCAGTGTCAGCCAGTTTGCCGTGGCATACGGAGCTCCATCGCAGTCTTTAACACTGGTAGCATGCCGCGACAGCGTGGACGTGAACCGTATGTGCAGCTGACGGACTTTGAGCGAGGGCGTATAGTGGGCATGCGGGACGCCGGGTGGACGTACCGCCGAATTGCTCAACACGTGGGGCGTGAGGTCTCCACAGTACATCGATGTTGTCGCCAGTGGTCGGCGGAAGGTGCACGTGCCCGTCGACCTGGGACCGGACCGCAGCGACGCACGGATGGACGCCAAGAACGTAGGGTCCTACGCAGTGCCGTAGGGGACCGCACCGCCACTTGCCAGCAAATTAGGGACACTGTTGCTCCTGGGGTATCGGCGAGGACCATTCGCAACCGTCTCCATGAAGCTGGGCTACGGTCCCGCACACCGTTAGGCCGTCTTCCGCTCACGCCCCAACATCGTGCAGTCCGCCTCCAGTGGTGTCGCGACAGGCGTGAATGGAGGGACGAATGGAGACGTATCGTCTTCAGCGATGAGAGTCGCTTCTGCCTTGGTGCCAATGATGGTCGTATGCGTGTTTGGCGCCGTGCAGGTGAGCGCCACAATCAGGACTGCATACGACCGAGGCACACAGGGCCAACACCCGGCATCATGGTGTGGGGAGCGATCTCCTACACTGGCCGTACACCTCTGGTGATCTTCGAGGGGACACTGAATAGTGCACGGTACATCCAAACCGTCATCGAACCCATCGTTCTACCATTCCTAGACCGACAAGGGAACTTGCTGTTCCAACAGGACAATGCACGTCCGCATGTATCCTGTGGCACCCATGTGCTCGAGAAGGTGTAAGTCAACTACCCTGGCCAGCAAGATCTCCGGATCTGTCCCCCATTGAGCATGTTTGGGACTGGATGAAGCGTCGTCTCACGCGGTCTGCACGTCCAGCACGAACGCTGGGCCAACTGAGGCGCCAGGTGGAAATGGCATGGCAAGCCGTTCCACAGGACTACATCCAGCATCTCTACTATCGTCTCCATGGGAGAATAGCAGCCTGCATTGCTGCGAAAGGTGGATATACACTGTACTAGTGCCGACATTGTGCATGCTCTGTTGCCTGTGTCTATGTGCCTGTGGTTCTGTCAGTGTTATCATGTGATGTATCTGACCCCAGGAATGTGTCAATAAAGTTTCCCCTTCCTGGGACAATGAATTCACGGTGTTCTTATTTCAATTTCCAGGAGTGTATTTATAACTTTAGGGAAACGAAAGCAATACAGACGATTTTGTCCGTATGTAATTAGTTCTGCCAAGTATAAATATAGATCCCTCTGTCTGTACGGTAGCTTCTTTTCACGCTTACTGTTGCGATAGAAACAAGAAAGGAACGATGTAAAGAAAATGCTAATGTACGCCAATAATTTCTTTTTGAACACTGCATTTGTGCCTACTTTAATTAGTACAACTGCATGCCCAAAAGACAATAAGGAAAGAAGAAACGGGTATGCGAATATTTGGAAAGAAGAACAACATACTCCATATTAATTTACTCTCCAAAATGCGATATCGCTTGCGGCGAAACATTAGTTAGTAAAGTGTAGCGGGACAATGTTCAAAACATGACTGAAAATACGTTCACTAAACAGAGATAAGATCATCTACGACTGACATGTCATTTGAAGTGGACATACAACTTTAAAATATTAGAAATAAGGAAATGAAGTAATACAGAATGCTATGCTTGTAACGTACGTTGATGTTTTACATTACAGAGAAAGCATCCTAGGTTTTGGAGGGAAAAACCATAATTGTAATGATCTGCACTAGAACAAAAACAAGAAGGACAACTTAAGGAAAAATAATGTAATGTGTGTTCCAGCTCACAAGCGACGTTGAAGCAGATAGTTCCCTGACTTTGTATGGGCAGAGGTTATATTCGACAACCGGAATAAATTAATAACTGGCTCCTTTTACCGACCCCCAGTCTCAGATGAAACAGTTGCTGAACAGTTCAAAGCAAACTTGAGTCTCATCACAAATAGTTACGCTTCTCATATAATTATAGTTGGCAGTGACTTCAATCTACCTTCCGTATGATGACAAAAATAAATTTTCAGACCCTATTGTAAATAGGAAACAACTTCCATAATTGTTCTAAATGCTTTTTTTAAAATTATTTTGAGCAATTAGTTCACGAAGCCATTCAAATTGTAAATTGTTACGAAAACAGACTTGACCTCTTAGCCACAAATAATCCTGAGCACCACGATGGATACAGGATTAGTGAACAGCGAGGCCTACTACCGTAACAAAGCAATTCACCAAAACTAAACGCGAAGTGTATCTATTTATAAAAGCAACTAAAAATTCGGTTGATGTCTTCCTAAGAGACAGTCTCCAATCCTTCCAAACTATGTAAGTGAAGTCCATATCTGGCTTAAGTTCAAAGAAATAGTATCAACAGCACTCGAGAGAGTCATACCAAATACATTAATATCAGACGGAACTGCTCCCCCATGGTACACAAAACACGACAGAAAGCTGCTGCAGGAGCACCGAAAAAGGCAAATACAGTTTAGACGAACGCAAAAGTTTCAAGACTGGCGAAGTTTTACTAAGGCTCGAAATTTGGTGCGGATTTCAATGCGAGATGCATTTAATAGTTTCCACAACGAAACTCTCTCTAGAAATGTGGCGAAAAATCCAAAGAGATTCTGGTTCTGTGTTAAGTAAATTGCGGAAAGGCTCGGTCAGCGATGAGGAGGAGGAGGAGGAGACAAGGGACCCAACCCTTCGGAGCAGGTAAATTCGTGGCAAATGTCCGCACACCCCCCAGTCCATCACTCGTGGTTGTTCGGCCGTATGGCGGGTGACGATAAGGCTGCTATCCCACCGCTGTTTGGCGCGTCTCAAAACACGTCTTCGCTGGTCGCCAGGGTCTGGATTCTCATTTGCTGAGGTAGAACTATCTTCAGTGATGAGTCCCGCTCCGAAATGAGCCTCGATGAGCAGCGAAGACGCGCCTGGAAGACGCCCCCAAACAGTGGCGCGTACCAACCTGACTGTCACCCTCCCCACGGCCCGACAACCGGGAGTGACTGTCTGGAGTGGTATTTCATTTGGTAGCAGCATCTCTTTGGTTGGAATCCGCGGCACCCTGCCACACAGCCTTATACCGTCGATATTCTACGTCCCACTTTGTTGCCTTTCATGGCATTTGCTCCTGGGATTACATTTCAGTAAGATTATGCCCTTCCGCACACGGCGAGAGCTGCTATTGCTTTCTTCGCGCTTGCCAAACCCTACCTTGGCCAGCAAGGTCTCCAGATCTCTCCACAACTGAGAACGTTTGCAGCATATCGGTAGGGCCTTCAGATCACCTCTGGATTTGACGATCTAACGCGCCAATTGGACAGAATTTGACACGATATTTCTCAAGACAGCCAACAACACTGTCAATCAACGCCAAGCCGAATAACCGCTCGCGTAAGAACTAGTCCTGGACCAGCGGGTTGTTGACTTGCGCAATTTGTAAAACTCACTCTCTTGAAAAAAATCATTTCTCTGAAATCTTATTCATTTGTGTGTCCGTATACGTGAGTCACATATATCCATTTCCGTCGCTTTCGGATAATTCCTTCGTGGTGCGTCGCTTTTGTTTTGCCTTGGAGTGTATTGGTTGACTCTTCTAGGAAAACTTTAACTGTAGGCTATGCCGTGATGCAGCATCCCTGTCCTGCAACGGCTGCCACTAGAGTTGCCTGAGCATCGCTGTGACAATTTTGTGCTTGTTAAATGAACCTGTAATGAAACGCGCTACTCTTCTTTGGATCTCCTTTATTTCCTCTACCAGCCTACCTGATACGAATCCGCGACTGAAGAACAATATTCAAGTATTAATCGAACGAGGGTTTCCTAAGGTACGTCCTGTGCAGGTATACTACAGCTCCAGATGATTCTTGCAATGAATATCAGTTTGGCATCTGCTTTACCTACTATTAAAAAAATGGTTCAAATGGCTCTGAGCACTATGGGACTTAACTTCTGAGGTCATCAGTCCCCTAGAACTTAAAACTGCTTAAACCTAACCAACCTAAGGACATCACACACAGCCATTTCCGAGGCAGGATTCGAAGCTGCGACCGTAGCAGTCGCGCGGTTCCAGACTGTAGCGCCTACAACCGCTCGGCCACCTCGGTCGGCACCTACTATTAATTTTATGTGGGCTGTTCCACTTTATTCGCTTGCTGCGCATACGCCAAGATTATCTGAAGGATGTGTCTGCTTCCAGTAATTGTTATGCAATCGTGTAATCGTACAATAGATGGTCTTTATGATTATTTAAGCTCAATACTGTAAATTTGCTTATGTTGATGTGTCAGTTACCAGTCCCTGCACCAAGCGTCTTCTGCAGGTCTTCCTCTTTTCTCAACAGCATCATACGCAAGGAGCCTCTTGTCGCTTCCGACTTTATTCACTATGTCAATCAAATATAATTTGTGAAAAATAGCGGTAAGTGGGAAAAATTTACTCACATAGGAGAGTAATACCATGTGTACGAGAGATGAAGAAACTAACTACATCCATTCTGATTTTTTACACCACAGATAGCGAGCGTTACTGTGTTTCATCTCCAGTACCAGAAGGTCGGATCTTCCGAATGAAATTCCATCTCCTACTCTGCCTATAGGTCCGGTAGTTCTGAAATAAAGGTTTTACTGCGAGTAGAAGATTCAGTGTTTCAACTTCAAACTTCAAAAATCGAGGCTTTAGATAGCGTCAGTGTTACCAACCGCAGATCCCGGGAGCCAGAGGGCGTCACTGTCTCTCGACGATCATTCGCCCCACCGCGGAGGAATGTCGCTGTTTTACGTATCGTCTCAGATGCGTTCATTGTGGAACGTGTTGTGGAATTTTGCATTACTAGAACCACGGTAAACACAAAAAATTTTCAGTAATGACATACAAGGAAAGGTTTACTATTTACTAACGTGTTCGATTGAAGGTTGTTGAGGCCTACAGCCCGCAGACTCGTCTAATGCAGATATGCAGCTAGAATGTGTTGAGCAGCTCTCTTCATCTTCACGTAACCACTACAGTCTGCATCCATGTCAACCATGACGTTGAAACAAGAGAGGAAGAAACAAAGTAAAACCGTTCTCAACTCGATGACTAGTTTGCACATCGCAATGATCTGCTAGACGTGGCCCTAATGCATTAGCATGCATTTGACTTCATCCGTCTCCTGAATTGAATTACCCTGTCGTTTAGCAGTGTACAGTTTAGCGTAGAATCCGAACCATGATGTAATTTGGCACTTTCCAAAAATAAGTAGCGTCATCAGACATGAAAGACGCTATAAATGAGGAAGAAAAAATGTGGCAGGAACGACGTAAACTTTTAGTCTGTCATTAAAACACATGGCCAGTTCAACTAAGATCGAACACGTACACGAAATGAACATAGTTTTTACGGCATATCCCAATATTATGTAGCAATTGTAAAGGCGGTACGACGCGAGCGAGTACAGTATTTTCCGTTCTTGATCGGCAGTGACGAAAACTACGAGAAAAAAATTAACTCGGCGCTAAACAACTTCAGCATGGAACTCTTAAGATATACTGCGAGGTACTTAAAATGCTGATAAGGAAAAACAGTACTTAACTGATTTAAATACTATTTTTGTGCCTCTGGTCTGTAACAAGCCTTTCCAGAGTGATATTCAGGTAAGGAGGAAGGTAGTTAAGTGTTATGCATAGAAAGAGACCGCGAGTTGTCTCTGGTTTCGCTAGTTTGCCCTCTGTCATTGCCGGCCGCGGTGATCTCGCGGTTCTAGGCGCGCAGTCCGGAACCGTGCGACTGCTACGGTCGCAGGTTCGAATCCTGCCTCGGGCATGGATGTGTTGATGTCCTTAGGTTAGTTAGGTTTAAGTAGTTCTAAGTTGTAGGGGACTGATGACCACAGCAGTTGAGTCCCATAGTGCTCAGAGCCATTTGAACCTCTGTCGCTGTTCAACAATACTTGGTCTACCTGTTTTCTCCGTCAAAAACTGGTACCAGTTGTACTCAGTCTGTGAACCGTGCCTTGGGTCCTGAATCCGAACCTATGCAAAATTTAGGTACGCCTCACGACCCGCCTCTACAGCGTTCACTCTGCCAGTGACACTCTCCCACTCTCTCTCTGCATCTACATGACTTCTCTGCAATTCACAATCAACTGTCTAGCAGAGAGATCATTGAACCACCTCCTAGCTATTTCCCCGCTAACAACGCGCGGGAAAAGCGAACACTTACATCTTTCCGAGTGGGCTCTGGCTTATTTTACTATGGTGATCGTTTCTACCTAGCTGGCCGCTGTGACCGAGCGGTTCTAGGCGCTTCAGTCCGTAACCGCGCTGCTGCTACAGTCGCAGGTTCGAATCCTGCCTCGGGCATGGATGTGTGTGATGTCCTTGGGTTAGTTAGGTTTAAGTAGTTCTATGTTCTAGGGGACTGATGACCTCAGATGTTAAGTCGCATAGTGCTCAGAGCCATTTTTTTGTTGCATCTTCTAAGTGTACTGTCAATAAATCGCAGTCTTTGGTTAGCTTTTACCACAACATTATTTACACAATCGTTCCACTTTAAGTTATTGGTGATTGTGATATCAAAGTATTTAGTTGAGTTTAGAGCTCTTAGATTTGTGTAATTTATGGTTTAAGCGAAGTCTAGAGGACGGCTTTTAGAACTCTTGTGGATGACTTTCACTTGTCAATATTTAGGTTCAGTTGCCACTTTTTGCACCACACAGGTATCTTGTCTACATCATTCTACAATTGGTTTTCAACATCGGCTCACTTTACAAGACAGAAAATGACAGCATCATCTGCAAACAATCTAAGAGGATTGCTCAGATTGTCTTCTAAATCTTTTGTATAAATTAGCAACAGCAGAGGACCTATAACACTTCCTTTGAGAATGCCAGATATTACTTCTGCTGTACTCGATGACTTTCCGTCAGTTTCTACGCACTGTGGCCTTTCTAACAGGGAATCACTGAGACGATACTCCACAGGCACTCAATCTGATTACAAGTCGCTTGTGAGGACCTGTGTCTTCTGGAAATCTAGAAATATGGAATCAATGTGAGATCCCCTATTGATAGCAATCATTACTTCATGTGAATAAAGAGCTAGAAGTGTTTCAGGAGAACGATATTTTCTGATTCTGTTCCGACTATATGCCAATGAATCTTTTTTTCGAGGTAATTAATAATGTTAGAATAGAGTGTATGCTCCAAAAACATGTTCATATCGACGCTGGTAATATGGACCCGTAATTCAGCGGATTACTCTTATTTCCTTTCTTGGGTAGTGGTGTGACCCGTGCAACTTGCCAGTCTTTAGCTATGTTGCGTGCAAGGGTCGTGGTTCGAATGCTGCTGCGGCACAGTTGTAATATGGCGATGTTTCATCCTGATTTAAGTTTATTTCGCCTTCCTTAAAAGAGCACACTGTCCTTCAAGATCGTGACCGAGTTCCTTGTGCATAATACTCCGATAATGTGGCGCTCTGTCTTTTACGAACCCTATGTCGATGAGATGTTACAATTTACCCTTGCTTCTCTCAAAAACTTAAATTAGGGTAGCTTCAATCAATCCCATTGCGGCACACAGTTTCAATCTGTCTTGAGATTCACATCCTCGCAAATTCCACTGCAGGTTGAAACACTGGTTCTATCAAGCCTATATTTTTACAGACTCAACGATGGAACGAACTCGAAACAATACTGATAAAAATTATCGAAAACGAACTTCCAAATTCAGAAGGGAACAACCTGAACGTACACTAGTGGCTCATGGCTACGATGCTAAACCTACCGCTTCGTTGGCTGCGAAACGCACAGAGTATGACTGGGAGGAGGTGAATTTGTGCTCTGGCGACCAAGCGCGGACGGAGGCCGCAAACGTTGTGAGTCGGCGCAGGTTGTTAACCCTGGGCTCACCGTGCGTGAAGTACAGTAGCAGCTGCTGCTGTACGTGCTCTGGTTGGTAACACTGGCACGGGGCCTTCTGGAGAAAAGTGATGACAATGGTAAGAGGAGGAAGCTGACGTGTCTCGAAAGCGCTAATGGGCTGCTAACGACGTCCGTAGTCGCGTCGTGGAACTACCGATGGGAACCACAGCGCGCGGTCAAGTAGTCGAGTATCTACACACAAGAAGCCTGACAAAAATGAAACGAGGTTGCTCAAAATTACAAGCAACTATTAGTCGTGACTCTTTAGTGCACGTTCGATTTTGAACTGCTTCCTCACGCGGCGGTAAGTGCGATCTAAGTCGATCGAATCAGTAGCAGTTGATGACCAGATTACTTCATACGTCACCTTGTTATCAGCTGGAAAATGCCGTGTGCAACGTCTCGCACGGTTAAGAAGACTACTGATGCTGTGTATTTTGTATATGTTCCAAATAACCAAACCAGAAGACAAATTATCCACCCTGAGGAAACATCAATCGAGTACTACGTAACGGCGATTCTAGGGCTGGTGAAGTGCTCAATTCGGCGATAAAGTGACTCTCCAAGTTTCTTCACGTAAGCCATACATTATCTGATCGAAATTGTCCGGACACCTTTTTGTAATGCGGAATTGACCACTAGATGTGACGAGAGGCGGAGCCTTGCCCTTCCCTGCTCTGCCCTGGCCCTTGCCCTTGCCCTTTGCCCTTGCCCGCCGCTGCCCCCCCCCCCCCCTCCCCCGCCACACACCTCTCCCAGCATTAAAGAATGCGCCAAGTATTGCGTTGGCAGCCACTGCATTACAAACGACACCCTGAGTCCGGAGCAGTTCGGCTTCAGGAATCACCACTCGACAACACAACTACTCCTCCGCGTCGTTGAATACATAACATACGGATACAATACAAACAAAGCAACTGGGGCGGTGTTCCTAGACGTCGAAAAGGCCTTCCAACGTCTGTGGCACGACGGCCTCATACGAAAACTCAGCGACGCAGGGTTCCCCGACGGACTCGTACGTATCATACACTCATATCTCACGGACAAGAGTTTCAACGCCGGCGTGCAGGGCAAACAATCGACACGACGTGGTATCCAGCACCCCAAGGAAGCATCCTACGGCCCTTACTGTTTAACCTCTACATTAATGACCTCCGAGCTACATGCAACACGACGCTGGCAATCTACGCGGATGACAGTGCCATCCTCGCGCAAAATTGGAAGTCGTCTAACATTAACTCACGACTACAGCCTTGGCTGGTGAAATGGCGTGTTAGAGTAAACGTCAACAAGTGCGAAGCCTTTCACTGGAAGACCAAAACTACTGTGCAAACATCAGCACTGCAACCCAATAACACTTCATGCACGTCCAATACGTTTCCTTGAGAAGATCAAATACCTTGGTGTCTGGCTGGACCGGAAACTACTCTGGGGGACAACATTCAGCACGTGACCAACATAGCAAACCCGAGGTTCAAACAACTCTACCCTAGGCTTAACAGGCGTAGCACACTGAATAAGAGGGTGTTAATGTACACCACACTTATCAGATCTCTGATGATTTATGCTGTTCCCGTCTGGGGATACGCAGCGCCTACACGCCTGCGTCGTCTGCAGCTCATACAGAACAAAGTACCCAGAATCATAAGCAACGCTTCGCGCTACACACGCACCGCGGATCTTCATCTGAAATATCGGCTGGATACCATCTAACAGGTATTTCAAAAACTCTCCACACGACTGTACAGAAACACGAGACACTCGCGTACCCCGTTTATGCGTTCTCTGGGCAACTACGACCACAACCATAGATGTAAACATAATAGACCAAAGACACTATTAGCAAGAAACTAAACATCCGTGGTCCATAGCACGCTAACACGAGCCCCTGCAACACAGCTACTACTGGCAACCCCAGATGCTCGACCCGCCGAAAAACAGGCAATCGCAGGGAAACTGTATTTTACACAGCATGCAAACCAGCCACACACACCCCCTACACTGTGAGCTAATCTATGCCGATCGCCCACAATTGTATGACGACCTCTAATTGTTACAGGGACGCAGCAGCTGCAGCAGGCCCTTCAACGAGCACCCTCAACGACAAAGGTAACGAAGCACGATACCTCGCACTAACATAACCAAACCTTGCATACACTGTCGCAGCTAGCAAGCTGCTATTGCCCTTACTACCCGTCCTACTGTCGCAGAGGTGATTTTCCCTTGGCGCTTGCCTTCGCACTTTTTTCCCTCTCCCCTTACAAACCGCTAACCTTCCATCGCTTTCGTCCACTTTCTGTCTCCTGATGGACCATGCCAATGAGTAATCCTACCCAGATGCATGAACAAAACCACAGTCTGTGACTCCCGATTTGAAAACTAACGCGTTATACGCAGGTGACAGTAGAACTTTTAGTTTGGTCGCCACGTCGGTGTGGCCCCATCCTTTGGGTGCGTTGACAGAGATGCAGTAACGGGAGAAAGGGTTGGTCAGGAGAGCTGAGTGACTTCGACGTTGCCAGGTAACTGGATGCCACTTGAGGCACAAGTCCCTCAGGGATACGTTATCCTATCTAAAGCTACCCAGTTCGAGTGAAGCTGACGGGAAGGTTAAGAGTAAAGGCGAAGGAACAACCAAAGCTACAAGACGACCAGGTAAATCGCATGCACTTACGGACAGGGACCGTACAGCATTGCGGACGGTGGGAGGGAGGAAAAAAAAAACGTAAATTCAGCGGAAGGAATCACTCGTGAATTACAAAGTGCTAGCACAATGACTGCAAATATCTAGCTGAAAAGAACGGGCTACAAAGATCGGGCAGCTCATGACAAGCCATACACTTGTGTAACCAGTGCTAAACGACACCTCAGGTTGTATAAGAGCGACGCCGCTGGACAATGGGTGACTGGAAACTAATACCATGGAATGATGAACTCACGCTCTATCCTGTGGCAATCCTATGAAAGGGTTTGGGTTTGGCGAATGCCTGGAGAACCTTATCTGCCACTTGTCGCAACAGTGAAGTACGATGGAGGTAGGAATACCGTAGAGAGACAGAGGCGTGAGTGGTTATTACACGTAGACATCGAACATAGGACGTGACGGAACCGCATTTTTTTTGTTGTGTGCGTTCCTTGGTGTCTTCCAGCTTGCTCATTTCCTTAGACCCGCACATGGCCCAGCTTTCAACAGATTGGTATTTTCTTCCCCCGCCGTTGTAGTTTGCGAAGGGTGCCTTGGATGTTAACGTCGTTTTCTGCCTTCCTTTTTTTTTCCGGACAGTCAGAAGTTTTTGTAGCTCTGTCCAGATTTCAAACGGAATCCAGGACACGTATTTCTTCCCGATTTAACAATTATGAAACGATTTATCCTGAATTATATATTTATTTCACCTTCATCGGTACGTTTTATTGTGAATTTTAGTTAAGTTGGCGAAACTGTTTGACAAAGAAATCCTACCGTTACCAAAGAGTATCCACTTAATGTACTTTTTGTAACTAAATAAAGTGACGAATTTATTACATTTAATTAAGCTTTTTTGCCTATCAAAATTTTTTAATGTGTACCGAATTTGGGTCTTCTGTAGATCACTTAGGGAATCAGAGCAGACGAGAAAATTCTTCTTTCAGTTGCACCTCGTCAATACCTTTAGTATCGCATGACTACGGAAAGTAGTTTCTTATTACGAGCTGTCTCGTTTCTATATGAGTACTGTATTTCTATGCCTACATGTTACTCATTCAGTGATTTGCATCAGACTTCTGATGTAGGTTCAACAATTCCTCTACACAAAAATGGTTCAAATGGCTCTGAGCACTATGGGACTCAACTGCTGTGGTCATTAGTCCCCTAGAACTTAGAACTACTTAAACCTAACTAACCTACGGACATCACACACATCCATGCCCGAGGCAGGATTCGAACCTGCGACCGTAGCAGTCGCACCGTTCCGGACTGCGCGCCTTCCTCTACACAGAGTAGAGAAAGTTGGAAAGAGGAAAACTTTTAATAGCATATGAAGCATAGCTTTTGACAGACACATATATTGAGGTTACATAATCAAAACGTTTTAAAGCTGTGTATGAATTTTTTTTTAATTTTTTTTTTAACCAAAGATGGACTCATTAGAAAGTAATCGTTGTAGTATTTGTGAACGTCTCTGTTACTCCCAGACTCAAAATGTTTATTGCTAGCGAATTTCATCCATCAATAAATACATTATGAACCTGATGTTACTGTCTCCAACTACTTAAACGATTATCTATGAAGTGTTTATGACCTCAAGGATAACTGTAATCACTTTTTTGTTTCATGAATACTTTCGCCAAAACGAGGAGTTACCATAAAATATTTCCTCATGCATCGTCAGTGTTGGAAAAAATGGAAAATACATCCATGTTCACTTACTAATTTATGAGCCCTTAATGTTGGTAACTTATTATGGAAAAAGTAGCTTAAACACCTTTGGTCTTCATTGTTATTGTTGCTGTTGTTGTGGTGGTGGTAGTGATGGTCTTCAGTCCAGAGACTGGTTTCATGCAGCTCTCCATACTACTATATCCTGTGCGAGCTGCTTAATCTCCCGTCTTCATAGTAAGCCAAAATTTCTTTAATTTCAACGTGACCGGACGGAGCAACACATTTTCTGCTTGAACAATCTTGACTACTGTGTTATTTTAAGAGTTACACACACTGTGACCGTTTTCTACAAGCGCCTAGCACAGTAACTTGCTGTTAATTTCAGTGACGCTCTGTACTGCTAAATTGGAAAAATCTAGTTTGGAAGTTCTGTATCTTCCGTTAATATAACTTGGGAAATGTGTAAGACGAAGGTAATCGTCGGACATGAGATTTACTTTGACACTCTACGTGGATGAATTACATTATTTCCTAGGGTTGCTTCCCTAGAGTTTGCCTAGCATCTCCTACCCCCAACCCCTCCATCAAAATTCCTCTCCCGCAAGAAGATTACGTTGTCGTATCATCTCAAATCGCTCTATATGGAGACTCGTGAAAAATAACGGTTGTAATTCAATCTAGAGATGTTTCGATGTCATATAATCAAACGTTATCATGTCTTTCCACGTATTTACATGCATTAATTTACTTATATTGAGGAGGAACTGTCAGTCTGCGCATTAACTTTCCTCCTCCTCTCTCTCTCTCTCTCTCTCTCTCTCTCTCTCTCTCTCTCTCTCTCTCTCTCTCTTCTCTCTCTCTCTCTCTCTCTCTCTTTCTTTCTTTCAATTCGCGTCTTCTGCCGTCACTCTCAGACATTTATCGACATTATTTACGACAACATGCGATTCTACTTTCGTATCTGATGAAAAGCCTGTCCCATCTCCTTACCAGTTGAAAATTATAAACCAAACGTCGTATTTGATTGTCTGTAAGCATATGCATTTTCAAATATAATGACAGATCAGTATACATGGAAGAACCCTGGAGATACTAAAAGGTATCAGATAGATTATATAATGGTAAGACAGAGATTTAGGAACCAGGTTTTAAATTGTAAGACATTTCCAGGGGCAGATGTGGACTCTGACCACAATCTATTGGTTATGAACTGTAGATTAAAACTGAATAAACTGCAAAAAGGTGGGAATTTCAGGAGATGGGACCTAGATAAACTAACTAAACCAGAGGTAGTACACAGTTTCAGGGAGAGCATAAGGGAACAATTGACAGGAATGGGGGAAAGAAGTACAGTAGAAGAAGAATGAGTAGCTCTAAGGGATGAAGTAGTGAAGGCAGCAGAGGGTCAAGTAGGTAAAAAGACGAGGGCTAGTAGAAATCCTTGGGTAACAGAAGAAATATTGAATTTAATTGATGAAAGGAGAAAATATAAAAATGCAGTAAATGAAGCAGGCAAAAAGGAAGACAAACGTCTCAAAAATGAGATCGACAGGAAGTGCAAAATGGCTAAGCAGGGATGGCTAGAGGACAAATGTAAGGATGTAGAGGCTTATCTCACTAGGGGTGAGACAGATACTGCCTACAGGAAAATTAAAGAGACCGTTGGAGAAAGGAGAACCACTTGTATGAATATCAAGAGCTTTGATAGAAACCCAGTTCTAAGCAAACAAGGGAAAGCAGAAAGGTGGAAGGAGTATATAAAGGGTCTATACAAGGGCGATGTACTTAAAGACAATTTTATGGAAATGGAAGAGGTTTTAGATGAAGGTGAAATGGGAGATACGATACTGCGTGAAGAGTTTGACAGAGCACTGAAAGACCTGAGTCGAAACAAGGCCCCAGGAGTAGACAACATTCCATTAGAACTATTGACGGCCTTGGTGAGCAAGATGTATGAGACAGGCGAAATACCCTCAGACGTCAAGAAGAATATAATAATTCCAACCCCGAAGAAAGCAGGTGTTGACAGATGTGAAAATTACCGAACTATCAGTTTAATAAGCCACAGCTGCAAAATACTAACGCGAATTCTTTACAGACGAATGGAAAAACTAGTAGAACCGACCTCGGGGAAGATCATTTTGGATTCCGTAGAAATATTGGAACACGCGAGGCAATACTGACCTTACGACTTATCTTAGAAGAAAGATTAAGAAAAGGCAAACCTACGTTTCTCGCATTTGTAGACTTAGAGGAAGCTTTTGACAATGCTGATTGGAATACTCTCTTTCAAATTCTGAAGCTGGCAGGGGTAAAATACAGGGAGCGAAAGGCTATTTATAATTTGTACAGAAACCAGGTGGCAGTTATAAGAGTCGAGGGACATGAAAGGGAAGCAGTGGTTGGGAAGTGAGTAAGACAGGGTTGTAGCCTCTCCCCGATGTTATTCAATCTGTATATTGAGCAAGTAGTAAATGAAACAAAAGAAAAATTCGGAGTAGGTCTTAAAATCCATGGAGAAGAAATAAAAATACTGAGGTTCGCTGATGACATTTTAATTCTGTCGGAGACAGCAAAGGACTTGGAAGAGGAAGAGCAGTTGAACGGAATGGACAGTGTCATGAAAGGAGGGTATAAGATGAACATCAACAAAAGCAAAACGAGGATAACGGAATGTAGTCGAATTAAATCGGATGATGCCGCGGCAATTAAATTAGGAAATGAGACACTTAAAGTAGTAAAGGAGTTTTGCTATTTGGGGAGCAAAATAACTGATGATGGTCGAAGTAGAGAGGATATAAAATGTAGACTGGCAATGGCAAGGAAAGCGTTTCTGAAGAAGAGAAATTTGTTAACATCGAGTATAGATTTAAGTGTCAGGAAGTCTTTCCTGTAAGTATTTGTATGGAGTGTAGCCATGTATGGAAGTGAATCATGGACGATAAATAGTTTGGACAAGAAAAAGATACAAGCTTTCGAAATATGGTGTTACAGAAGAATGCTGAAGATTAGATGGGTAAATCACATACCTAATGAGGAAGTATTGGATAGGATTGGGGAGAAGAAAAGTTTGTAGCACAACTTGACCAGAAGAAGGGATAGGTTGGTAGGACATGTTCTGAGGCATCAAGGGATCGCCAATTTAGTATTGGAGGGCAGCGTGGAGGGTAAAAATCGTAGAGGGAGACCAAGAGATGACTACACTAAGCAGATTCAGAAGGATGAAGGTTGCAGTAGGCACTGGGAGATGAAGAAGCTTGCACAGGATAGATTAGCATGGAGAGCTGCATCAAACCAGTTTTGGGACTGAAGAACACAACAACAACAACAACAACAGTAGTTCAAATGGTTACTTTGCAAAAAATGGCTCTGAGCACTATGGGACTCAACTGCTGTGGTCATAAGTCCCCTAGAACTACTTAAGCCTAACTAACCTAAGGACAGCACACACATCCATGCCCGAGGCAGGATTCGAACCTGCGACCGTAGCAGACTGCGCGCCTAGAACCGCGAGACCACCGCGGCCGGCAACAATAGTTCAAATAACTATTAAGGTAACTTCACTCCTGAACTAGGTACTCCTGCAACAGCTAAGTAGGTTTCGTAATGCGCATTTTAACACACTCAGCTACGGATTTCGGCACATCACTTCCAGCTATTCTAACACGTTCGATTGCGATAGGACGGCAGTTTATTTGCTTTCGTTATATCGCATCACTTCTATACTGCAGTCAGGCCGTTGGGAATGATAAAGGAGAAGGCACAAACTATGCGCAACCACATTCTATTGGCGGCAGAACCAATTATCTGCTCTTAGGATTTTTAGAGGAAAGTTGTACAAGAAGTCACTCTCGTGCTGAACGTTATTTGTATAAAATTCTAGAACTGTTCCATCCCCGCTAATTGCGACTGTACGTCTATGTTTTAGGACTTGCATCTAAGCTCGTCGCCGGATTTGAGTGGAAATGCCCGCCTTGGTGGCCGTGCGGTTTTAGGAGTTACAGTCTGGAACCGCGCGACCTCACGGTCGCAGGTTCGATTCCTGCCTCGGGCATGGATGTGTGTGATGTCCTTAGGCTAGTTAGGTTTAAGTAGTTCTGAGTTCTAGGGGACTGATGACCTCAGAAGTTAAGTCCCATAGTGCTCAGAGCCTTTTGAATTTGAGTGGAAGTGCGTAACTGTCCTAGGAGAAGTGTAGTGCTGTTTCTGTACCCAAGAGTCCGTTCAACAATGGTGCTGCCGCAGAAGCCTTGGCGGAAACATTTCTTACCTCTGTTGACGTAGTGCTCGGTGTTCACGCAGTTGATGGTGTACCTGGGAAACCGAACGAAGCAACAAGTTTACTCTTATCAATCATTTATTTCCGTGACACTTTTCGAAGGTTGAAACCTCCATCATCAGATGGAATTATGTGGATTAGTATGGCATGTTTGTATTGTGTTATGACTTTGGAGTAACCTGTGGCATTCATTAGTAGAGAAAAACAAAATACTATTTCAAATAAGAGAAAAGTACCACCAGTGGTCAAGGGTTTCTTTCCCTATCACATACATCGCTACACTTTGTGAACACTGAGGGAATGAAGGTGGCATTTAGACTAATAATTCCAAAGAACTTATGCATACAAGACAGAACACTGTTTCGCAGGAGCAAGTTTCAAACCGCTGTGGAAATCATCAGTCGCGCAGATGAATAAAAATGTAAATGTAAATATGATCACAGGTTCTTTCCTGTCAAGTTTACAGAACGTAGTACTTCTATACATTTAAGTAATCCGGTGGACATTAGGTTTAATAATGTCATTGCCAACAGTTGCAGAAATTAAGTAAAACAATGATTTACTCAGTTTTACTGTTTTTACACACACACACACACACACACACAAGCAATGTAATACAGTAATATTAAGTAAAGTTATATAATCCTGACAGAGTACAATCTTTGACCACTGGAGCTATTTGCACTTATATTTCTATTTGTAACCAAAGATCTCCACAATGCTTTGAGGCCTGCTCGCCTCAAAACATTAGCAAACTACTATTTACGATTACTTCTTGTTCTTAATGTGTCATGTCCACGCAACAGTGCCTTCATACAGAAAATATTACCGTGCTTTCGTGAACATTACGAGGTTAGCAAGGTGTTTTCAGACGTTTTTCTGATCATAAATGCATATTTGATCCAATAACACGATAAACATCGCCTCGTTAGTGTAACTTTGATTTTGTTATACTTTTCCAATAACCAATAAGGGAAGTATACGATGCTGAAAGATTGCTTTCGTAATCCAGCATTTTCGTTAATACAGAATGCCGAAACTGATGTTCGGTCTATGACCTTTTCTCGAAAACGCCGAGAACATATTTTGCTATGTTTAGTTGGTTTACAATCTTTCCATTTCACAGTGCTCCACACAAAGCTTTCTGAGCTGGATTTATACGAAGTCTACACTGGAATGACGAGAAACTACTACAGTAAAAGTAAGCAGCGCAACCAACATTCGTGTATAAAAATAACATAATTCTTGAATGAGTCCATTTATGAATAAAATGTGATTCCTCTTATATTTTACTCTACAGTCAGAATAATTAGTACGCCCGTAAATACCGCAGGCTGCCATTTTTGATCAAGGCATATCTTCGAAAAGCTAATGTTTGGACTAACTAATATCGCGGACGTTGTCTTCAATTGCCCGAAGTTTTTTTTTCCCTTTACTGGTTTTTGATTCCCCCCTACCTGTGAGAAGCGGGCTACCAGCAGCTTAATATGCTGCTCTACAGCCTAGAGAAAAATTAAACAAACAATGGTGAGAGAACAAACAATATAAAAAGGCGATAAAACGGTGACGTTGTTAATAACAGTAAAATGGCGAAAAGTTGCGGAACTTAAAATACTAAAAACGGCATTGACGATGCGGATGAAGACACACTGGATGGAGACGTGCACCATTAAAAAAAGACGGCGACAGTCTGGTTTCTGTTCGCAGGAGATTAAAAACACAATTAGCGACAGCATGGTGGCTGTTCGCAACACTAACAGGGGACGCACAACACTGAACACTCACTTAAAACAGCACTGTAGAGGCGACACGACGGCAGAAGGGACCCTGACGATGAAGGGTGAAAAGGGGGAGGGGGGGGAGGAGAGGAAAGGAAATGAAATGAAAGGGCGGGACGATGGAGGGAGGGACATAGAAAAAAAAAGGGGGGGCTGGGCGGACGCGAGGGTTTGAAGTTATGAAAACTTCCTTGTTATACCTCCATGCTTTCTCCGAAATAGTGCTTTCTTTACTACACCATATGTTCCTTGCAGATGTTTTAGACGCCATGTTTGTTCCTTCAGTGTTTACAAAGTCCAGCGTTATATTTGATTAACACGGCAGGGCAAGGAGTCTATGACCACTGAAGTATTTTTATTTTATTTGTTTTAATTTCGCTTTTACATTTTCGTTTCAAGCAAACATCTCCCAGGTTATGTACGATGTGCCGAAATAGAGTCTAGTACCAATAATAGTCACAATAAAACGTAAGCAAAAATGTATGTAGCTAACATTTGCATATGCCATGGACCTTACCCGTTATTAACAGAGTAGGAAATCCTCGAAAAGTTCGATGAAAATTTACAACTGATGCTCCTAAAAAGAGGGATGTTGAAGATATTGAGTTTGTTAAACCTAAGCTTTCCCGACAACTTAAAACAAAATAGGCTCCAATGTCATGCCGTATCTTAAAAGATGCTGGTTGTATTCCACTTCATAGAGTTTCAACGGCAGTCGACTTTGAAGTCTGTTTGATGGGGGGAGGGGGAAGGGGGACGGAGGGAGAGAAAAGAATGGTTCAAGTAGAAGACTTGAAAATAAAATGCAGTGTAGGTGGAGGGGGCGTATAGCCAGGCGAATATGTAGTAAGTCCGAGGTCCCAGAGGTTCTTCACTGGTTTCCAAAATGTAAGGAAAGACAGACGATGAACGAATGCAAGGAGAGTGCTTGCAATTAGAAAACACGCAGGGACAACATGGATGCTTTTCGCGGAAGACTCCTGAAATGTGGAAAAGTCTGGAGGCAGCCTATATCCAGTAGACGTAGAATGGCCGATTTTGCTAACGATGTGGCTATTAAGGCTATAGGATAGCCTCAGCCAGGTACTTCGGGCTTTCCCTCAAGTCCCTGAATGGTGGACAGATTACGCCTAAGCCGGCCGTAGGCAGGGTATCGCTTCAGCATACGGAGGGAAGTTGAGGGAACAAAGCACAAAGGGTGGGGTCTGTCAGAGAACATGTAGACAAATTCTTGTCTACTTTGCCTGCAGACATTGTCGTGCCATACCCATTAGGGTTTCCCGTAACGTGACCGAGCCTGTGTCCCAGCGGTTTAGAATACTACAAACGAGAGTGAAACATGTTTCACAGAACGCTGTTGGTTCGTGAGGAGACAGAATCGGTTATGGTCGCTGTTACAACTCAATCATTAATTTTACTGCAAAAAATTAATTGGACAGAATTTTGGTAGTGGTAAGAGCTAGCAAGAAAGTCAAGCGTTTAAAGTGAAAGAGTAGGAGTTGGGGGGGAGGGGGGATGAGACTGAGTTGTGAATATAGTCTTGTGTTGTGCTCTCAGGAATCGAATCTCGAATTGTGATTTGTGTGAGACAAACAGTGGAGTTCCACTTTTGAACTTAACTGAAAGCTGATTGCGGACAGACTTTGGCGAACATCATTAGTAGATTTCAAGGAAGATGAGTTTGATTATCTTGATGTGGAGGAAGAGAAACAGTTTACACTTGCCCTTCAGTGAGAACCACTAGCTAAGAAAAGCGTAAATACATTTATATCGTCACCTACAGTCACATCTGCAGCTGATGCTTATTTTACACACGAAAGTTCTTAATAAATTCTACAAGACTAAACAGTTAACAGTATTAGCAAGGGTAATGAGAAAAACACTTTATAAGCTCCTGTCTCCTTGGAGATCATATGGGTCAATTAATGATTATTATGTTACATTCCACTTGTTTTAGTTGACCGTGTATATAGAGACTTCGTTCATTGTTAAATGCAATGGTGTGGTACTAACTGATGGAGTCGCATTAAGAACTGGTAAAATTTAATTTATTTCCTTTATCACACTGCACAAACATAGACACACTAATATTCAAACGGTGTGCCACTACAATTAAACAGAGATAAATCGTTCGCTACGCAAACGCCTTTGCCTCGCGCAGCCTACACCTTCCACAGCCTCTCAACAACTGCCTCTGCTTGCGACTCTCTACGCCACTGGGCATTGTCGCCCTCCAAAGAACAACCACTTACAGATACTACACACCAGTACCCTCAACTTCAGTAGATCCAAAACTAGGTGGAAGCAATTCCGGTATGAACAGTCTGTGAATTTTATTGCCTTTATGATCATTTTATGGAGCGTGCTAATAGTGGTTACAGGTACTGTCACTTAGAAGCAGAGAGATGCCGCATAGAATGCTTTCTAATAACTCTGAAAACGAAAACAAAAACAAAAAATCCATGTTCGAGTATGCATGGTTCTCTTGCATAATGCACATCACCGGTACGCAGCTGTATGTTTTATAATACCCCGGTCTTCAGAGAACTTTCCCAGTTACGTAGTCTTAGGCGAGATTACTAAACGCTTCATTTTTATTTATTAATTACTTAGTAATGTACCCCCCCCCCCTCGGCCTTAACTATCCGTTCTCAAAAGTCCTACTCTATTACTCGGCTAAAGTGTGGCACAGGGCGCCTCCCCCCTCCCACCACTTGAAATCTTGAATGTGGTAACGGACTGATCTGGTTAGATTGAAAGGTAGCAAGTTGATTCTGAATTGCCAAAGCCAACGAACGTCAAAGCCAAATAAAGGTTGTGGTAAAAAAAATTGGCCGGTAGCGCATCATAATATTTACATTTGCGCCATACTGGAAAATGTAAGGGGGTCCCAATACGTAAATTTTACCTACTATTACCATGGCCATAACACGAAACATGACCTTACATTCTTATTTACCATCACTCCCTCCCTCACGCCATAACATCAGGTACGTCACGCATTTGTCAACTTCAAAAATGAACCAACGACCCACTTTTTGAAGTGGTAGTCTTCTCATTACTTGACTTAGCGTTGAATCCGTAAAGACTGTAGTCTCAATATTGCTACAAAAAGTCTTAGGTATGCTCTAACGCCAGACCACTAAAGCCTCGTAAAGCTTACGACTTCAGAAGATTGTAAAATAGGAGATTTTGATCTTAATTTGGTAACATACCAATGGAGATCTAATAATCGTAATTACCTTATTGCATAACCTATAAATCATGTCTTCGTTTGAATACAGTTTGTAGTAATATATACGACGGTTTGCCAGTCGCTGTGGCCGAGCGGTTCAAGGCGCTTCAGTCCGGAACCACGCGGCTGCTACGGCCGCAGGTTTGAATCCTGCCTCGGGCATGGATGTGTGTGATGTCCTTAGGTTAGCTGCGTTTAAGTAGTTCTAAGCCTAGGGGACTGATAACTTCAGACGTGAAGTCCCATAGTGCTTAGAGCTATTTGAACCATATACGACGGTTTAGTAACAATTTAATATTTACTTCCCTCTCGTTGGATATTTCGATTCAGCCGTAAAGTTATTAGGGCACAATTATGATAGTCAGTGTAATATGACGCGATTATACAGTCTTACTCCTGCATTAATTACTACTTAAATGCAGATGTGTCTACTCTGTAAAATAAAATACTTCTCGTCCGCTATGAGAGACTGTAATCCAGAAAATAAAGAAATAAACATATTCTTCGCTTCCTGTTTACAAGTGGTAAAAAAAACAGGCACAGTGTGTTGCGCTGACATTCCGTGTAACGTCGAAATGTGACTGATAAACAATTGCAACAAACATGCGTGAGGAAGGAGGCAAATCGTATGCGAAGACAGATTAAAGACATGAAGTGCGTAATTACTAATAACCACAAAGACCTAATTTGACAACTGAGAATGAAATGCTGAAATTAAATGTAAACTTAGGTAAAGCTACAGTAGAAAATACGACTTCACAGACATTCGATATTCGAGTTCAAGTGCAGAACACAATTTTAATATTCCAGGACATTCTAACTTAGCGCACACTCCACTGCGCTGTGAAAAAGTATTGTGGAGACAATACCATAGGCTGTAGGTAAGTGTCCTTTCTTCCTGGAACGCTAATCCCGCGAAGTGTACATGAGAACCAGTATGAAGTTTGGAAAGTAAGAGAGAGGTTCTGGCGGAAGTGCATCGTTTCCCGATTCAGTACACAGTTTTAGTCCGTCAGGAAGTTTTATGGCTTACAGTGTTTCCGTATGTTTGTTCGACAGCATAACACAGTGACGAACGCCCGTCGGATATCTTGGAACACAAGCAGTTTGCACGTTTTGTGGTTTATCTTTAACTACGTGCCTTCCACAGTATTTAGTAGCGTCAATTACTTACATTAAAAAGCCGTTGTACGAAATCGCCAGCCCTCTTCATGACTGACCCGTTGTTCTGCGGAAGACGCGAAAGGAGCCAAGAGCGATCTGAGTTGCACCACCTGCGTACACTAACTAACACGAAAGGCGTGCGACCACACAGGACTCTCGGAGTATTCTGACGAGGAGGAAGACACAACCGCTCGAATTACGTGCGCGACAACTTTAGTCCCATACTGGAGCGTCCGCAGCAGACGCCGCCGTTCCGAGAAAGCGATAAACCGGCGTAGTTGGGGGCTGGAATGCAGCGAGAGCAGAATCGGCCCTGCTGGGGTTTCCAGGAAAGGTTTGGCGGGCGGTGGCGTACTCACGCGATCGCTGTGGCGAGCGGCATCGCGGTGCGGTGCGGACCGCACAGCACAGGCGACCGGGCAGAGCCTTATCTTATCTGCCGGGCAGCGTGGCTTACGCGTCCGCCCGCGTCAGCAGACAGACTTACCTGCAACAACAAAACGGCCCTGTCACACCGCACAAAGCGACCGCACGCACATAGCAGCGCAGCCGGACCGCAGAGCCGCTTCGACCACGGCGCGCTGCCGCCAACTCGAAGCGGCGCAATACTTTACCAGGGACTGCCTTACTGGATACGGATAGTGGTATGCCCTTGCCTCCCTCCCACCTTTGAACTGACCCAGCCAGCTAGAGGAGAACCTTCATTACAACTTATGCAAACACTGTGCGCTGCGTGAGTACTACACTGGGTCCCTGGTTAATAACAAGTAATATATTGCTTTGCCCGCTATAAGCGTACTGCAAATTAAGCAAGCGGTGATACTTGCTGACGTATTAGATCTACCCGCCGGACCGGGACTTCAACGTGGTATCTTGCCTAATTTGCTGGAGATGCTCCTGGCGACTTTTAGCTCCTCATCCATTACCTTTTATTAGTTCTTGTCTTTGAACAAGGAACAGCATTTCTAATAGAATTACATTTTTACGAGTAACTACAAAAAAATTAATGGAACAATGCTCCAGCTATTTTTTTATTTTTAACACCACTACGCGTTTCGATATGCGTATCATCCAACAGATGATAAAGGCAAGATCACCGAAACGCGTAGCGGTATTAAAAATAAATAAAAAAAATTATAAAAGGAAATAGAGAAGATCCAAAGAAGAGCATGCGCAAAAGCATCACGGAAACGCTTAGACAATTGCGGCGGCACACACTGCGAGAGAGGTGTTCTGCACCACGGTGTATTTTACTGTTAAAGTTCCGACAGCGTAGGTTCCGTGAGGTTTCAACCAATATCTTGCTTCCTCCCACGTACACCTCGCGAAAAGACCACGAAGCTAAAATGAGAGGGATTCGAACTCACATTGAGGCGAACCATTCGCGACTGGAACACGTAAAGGAGGAAGTCACAGTGGTACATAAAGTAAGCTGCGCCACGCACCTTAAGGTGGCTTGCCGAGTGTAAATGCACATGTAGTGGATATAGCCGATGTATTTCTTATGAGTAGTTCTTTAGGTATGACCCTATTAGAAGTTGTGTGCCCTCTCCCCTCTCTCCCATCTTTGAATTCATTTACCCAGTCAGCTATAGGTCAAACACCGTGCGCTTGTGTGCTTATGAAAGTATGTCGATACGTTTTGTGAATAATAACACCGTAAATAACATATAGTGTGCTGCTTTGCCCTTCATGAGTGTACTACAAATTAAAAACTTCTTGAAACTACCTGATAGATTCGCACCATGTGTCGGACCAGGACTCGAACCCAGAACCATTTCTTTGGCAGACAATGTCCTTTTCCCCTTTTTTCGGTTTATCATTATTTTAATTGGTAGTTCTCTTTTTTCAGTGCATCTCATTTTTAACAGAATTGTATTTTATGAGTAACGAAATGAAAATTAATATGAAAAATAAGTCTTTTTTGCATAATAGAGTAACAAAAATTATATGTCGCATACACTGAGAATATTTTATGAGTAACGAAATGAAAATTAATATTAAAAATAAGTCTTTTTTGCATAATAGAGTAACAAAAATTATATGTCGCATACACTGAGATGGCATATATAGACAGATTTCTAATTGCAGTTGGCAAATGTTGCACTCAAAGAATTAGGACTGATACACTATTATGTGTATCAGCATTTCTCTATCTTTATTTTTCTTCTTGCGTATCCTAAGGATCCTCTTCGTGAGAATCTAGGCCCTAATTAACCATTCCACAGCTTTTGATACGTTCCCCTGTGGTGTCTCATCAATAAATACCAAGCGCAAAAAAGTCTTAAACAGCAATTTTTAGTTTTGTCTTTCTTATTTGATTCAGCCCTTAGCGTTCTGTTTTTAGTACATATACAAATTTGATTTCCTAGCTTCTCTTTCAACAGAATATTTTATTAGTGAGCTATGCAGGCATTAGGCTCTTAACGGAACTGCATTACAGCTTTAATTCTGTCAGTACCTCTCTCCTATTTTCCAGTCCAAACCACCTTTGTGATTGCTCTTCTCCAACAAAGCACCAGGTTGAACTCGCCGAATACCTGCTTCGCAACCCATGTAGCGTGACAATGTAATCTCGTTATGTTGATAGTAGATCTGAACACAAAATGTCAAGAGTTTGGAACGATAATTAGTAAGAATAAACTCAGGAGTGAAACCGCAGGGGCAAAGGAATTGAAGGAAAAATGCCAATATGACACGACTAAATTAATCAAGCAAAACAGCTCAAATGACTTAGTCAAGGAGGCCGCAATATGCAATCAGGAAATAAAAACCAGAATTGCAATGGCCAAGCAATCACTTAGACAGGAGAAAAACTGTAATTAAGGAAGAGAATCGTCAAGTGTATTGAATACAGTGTGGTTTTGTATGGGGGAGAGAAAGGGAAAATGAGGAAGGAAGATGAAAAGGGAAATATGAAATAAAGGAAGTTAGAAAAGCTAAACTGGACAGATACGGTTAACTGTTACTGATATATCTGTAGAAAGTAGGTAAATATGTCAGCACGATAGATGTCAATAAGAAAGGCCCAATAATTAGGACGCTGCCTAGGAAGACGAGGCTTATCACAAATGTTTTGGGAGGAATGGCGGAAAGAAAAAGTATGATGGGAGGGAACAACATGCATGGTGACAGGCGAAATGACACTACAAAATAGTTACTGGAATGTAAGGGCAACAATGGCAAAGTTACAGGAATGTCTTGATATTGCAGAACTAATATTATTTATAAAATAACCTAAAAAATAATTCTGATGAATTTTTGTGAAGATTCTTGACCGACCAGAAGATAAAAAAAAGGATCAAAGGTTTAACGCCCTGTCGGCAAAGTGATCATTAGAGATGGAGAAGGACAAATAGAAATGTTATGTATGTGGTGTCTGTTCTTTCGGACATGTCATCTAATTAAGGCAAAGACGAACAGTGATCACTTGAGTGAGGATACACACCACACTCGAAATGTTACGGGAATCGGCGAAATGCCGTGAGTAATGAGGATAATGGGAAAGGGGCGCAACATTCGTAGTTTGCGGCTAGTTTGAGAATTAGCGTCCAATGGGAGGCGTGCTAGGGGAGTCTGTGCAGTTGCGAAGACCACTGCGTCAGAATGGCGGAGTGGTCAGCGCAGCTGCCTAGCAAGCAGGAGACCTGGTTTTGAATTCCGGTCCAGCACAAATGCACAGCCTTCTCCATAGATTTAAACCAGTGCTCAGTCCCAGCCAGTCTTTGTATCTTAAACAGAAAGTTCTTCAAACCAGTAGGAAACTGCACCATATACTTTCAGTAAGTTCTCGCAGCTTCTCGAATATATGTGTACCTATGCGTTTGACTGCTTCAGTGAAGAGGTTGATTTTGACCCTAGTATTATATTAGTGCTTTGCACTCTTTTGTGAGGGAACAGAAATACTAATGACAGCAAAGTACGTCAATGAATTTATGTAATGTCAAAAATTTGTAATAAATGCTACTCCTAGAAGTTTAGTTTCCTCAAAACACGTTTCCTTATCTCATTAGTGAGTGGATCTATTCAAAATAAACGTTTTATCGGTGCGTCTTTTCACATTTCGCTCACACGGTCCTGGGACTTTCCTTGGCTGCCATTCAGAGGAATAAATAGTATTTAAATATGTTTGACATAGTTTTTTTTTTTTTTTGTTTTGCCCGCATCTCGTGGTCGTGCGGTAGCGTTCTCGCTTCCGACGCCCGGGTTCCCGGGTTCGATTCCCGGCGGGGTCAGGGATTTTCTCTGACTCGTGATGGCTGGGTGTTGTGTGCTGTCCTTAGGTTAGTTAGGTTTAAGTAGTTCTCAGTTCTAGGGGACTGATGACCATAGATGTTAAGTCCCATAGTGCTCAGAGCCATTAGAACTATAGTTTTTGGTGCTGCAGTAGTTGATTTGATAATGGAATACACCAAAGCAAAAAGCGCGAGTGCGCGTGCAAGCACGCACACGCACACGCACACGCACGCACGCACGCACACACACACACACACACACACACACACACACACACACACACACACACACACACACAGAGAGAGAGAGAGAGAGAGAGAGAGAGAGAGAGAGAGAGAGAGATAGAGAGAGAGAGGCGGGGGGAGGGGAGTTGGGAAGGGAGGGTGGAAAACATGAACGTAGTGTAGTGGTTTATACAGCTGCACAATTAACAGTACAACAGTACTTCGAAACAAATGTCGACTAATGCATAAAGCTCGCCCTGAACGTTTGATTACAAAGCTTATTAGTTACCTCTCTTATTAAGCTGTTTCACAATGTCATGTGGAGGACCGCACTTTTGTTCTCTCCGCGAATTTCCTCTTATACTTTACAGTGGGTCTGCTTGAAGGTATTATACATGGTCCCACCTTGGGAGTTCAATGAGTGCTGGAAATATGGTCCATTTTTGTTGGGAGATATTCAAGCGCGAACCGAAATTAGTTCTGTGGACTTCATGGACTGCTGGAACCCGACGTTGTTTCAAATCCTCATCTCGAGCTCCCAGTACAATTACAGTCAGGTAATCCATCCTTGTTCCGGTATTAGAACATTTCTTTCGATTCAGAAATCTGTTTGCACATAATGTAGTTCGGATTAGTTACCATAGTACTATCTGTCGCATGACTGGAACGTAAACTTTAAATCCAGTTTCTGTAAATGCCGGTCACAATTTGAACACAGCGTGTGCTTTGTTCCACTATGTAGTCCATCTCATGTTTAACAACATTACTGCTATGAAATAAAAAGAGCTAACACATAAACTCATAAACATTACTCTAAAAATAATTTTTCACTGAAGATGGATTTTGCATGTTGACGTAGGTCTTCGCGTTCATCGTGAGACATAATGTAGGTGAATCAAATGCACTGTTTAATTCCTTTGAGGTGAACGAGCCAAATGCCCTCAACGGTATATCAAGTGACTGACTCTACCACTGTTTTCAGATTTCGCGGATACAGGCAAACACAAAATACACATGGTGCCTGTGTGGTATATCTGACACATAAAGTAAAGCCATTCGCAGATACAATTCGTCTCACAATGTGTGCATAAATGACTTTTGTCGTGTTGAAAAAAAGACGACAAACTACTACAGGGAACCGCAGTCACAGATGCAAAACACTGTACTGTCAAAGCTTCAACGGTTTTGTAACGAATTGATTTTTTTCCTTCTCAATAATAAGTCTCACAGACAGAGTATAACATGTCCACTAGTAATTCTTCGGTTGATGATGATGAAGTCCCAAACTCCGAGGAGCGTAGGGGACGTTGCAGGAGACTCGCAACTCCGTACTAGGCAAGGTCCTAGCGGAGGTGGTTTTCTATTGCCTTCCTCTCACCGTAATGGGGATGAATGATGATGACGAAGACGACACAACAACACCCAGTCCTCTGGAGGTAGGAAAAATCCCTGACCCCGCTGTGAATCGAGCCGGGGAAGCGAGAACGCTAACACAAGACCACGAGCTGCCGACTTATCCGGTTAGGATGAATTAAAGCAAAGTGTCACCATCTATCTAAGTAACCAAAATTCATCAACTCACCAGAAAAATGCAACACAAGAAAAATCTAGTGATACAGTGCAGACCAAAAATTTTGATTACAAAAACATACATAAACAGAAAACAGAATGTTAGAGCGCAATTGCTTGCATGGTACAAATAACAGCCCCGCGCTAGCGCACATAGATGTGCGTGTGTAACTAATTTTGAAACATATCAACGAAACTTATTAGCTTCGACATAGCGGACCATACACAATTTTGAGAGCTATTTCACCTACGCCAGATGGGATGATGTTGAGGGAGCTGGTAAAATCTGAGGGGTAAAATCTGAGATTTTATGTAGAGAGTTACCAGATATAGTCGGTTAGATTGATTAGACGTAGTACGTTTCGTAATTTTCTGTGATTCACTTGACAGGAAATTACTATTATTTATTTTACGAGTGAAACAAAAGCATCACATATTCTTTCAAAGTACACACAAAGTAACAGAATTTCTCAGGGCAACTCAAAGAATATATTTGGAAGAGGAACGACACTTCTCGCGAAATCCTCCTGAGTGAATTTAGAGAACCAAATTCAAGAAAGATTGCGATTACACTGTTGCCTCTAGCGTTTACCTTGCATAAGAATTATGAGAATAATATAAATACAGACTGAAAAAGAGCAGAAATTCTCTAATGTTGCTGTGAAGTACCTACCACGATGCACTGTCCAGTGGTTTGTGAAATATATAAGTAAAAATGAAATAAAGATGCCTGCGTAAGTGTTGAACTAGATGTGCACCCATAGTAGAAAAAAAAAAAAACGAGACAAGCTGACGTGGAGATCGGAAACAAATTCTGCATTATAACCCTTCAGAGCGAGAGTACACGGAAACAGTTCTAGGGGACTGATTACCTCAGACGTTAAGTCCCATAGTGCTCAGAGCCATTTGAACAATTTTGTCTCTGACAGAATTACAATGTCATCGACAAACCTCAAAGTTTTTTTATATCTTCTCCATGTATTTTAATTCCTACTCGAAATTTTTCTTTTGTTTCTTTTACTGCTTGCTCAATATAGAGATTGAATAACATCTGGGATAGGCTACAACTCTGTCTCACTCCCTTCCCAACCACTGCTTCCCTTCCATGCCCTTCAGCTCTTATAACTGCCATCTGGTTTCTGTACACATTGTAAATAGCTTTTCGCTCCCTGTATTTTACTCCTGCCACCTTCAGAATTTGAAATAGAGTATTCCAGTCAACATTGTCAAAAGCTTTCTCTAAGTCTACATGTGCTAGAAACGTAGGTTTGCCTTTCCTTGATCTATCTCCTAAGATATAGAGTCAGTATTGCATCCTGTGTTCCAACATTTCTACGGAATCCAAACTGATCATCCCCGAGGTCGGCTTCTACCAGTTTTTCCATTCGTCTGTAAAGAATTCGCGTTAGTATTTTGCAGCTGTGGCTTATTAAACTGATAGTTCGGTAATTTTCACATCTGTCAACACCTGCTTTCTTTGGGATTGGAATTATTATATTCTTCTTGACGTCTGAGGGTATTTCGCCTGTCTCATACATCTTGCTCACCAGATGGTAGAGTTTTGTCAGGGCTGGCTCTCCCAAGGCTGTCAGTAATTCTAATGGAATGTTGTCTACTCCCGGGGCCTTGTTTCGACTTAGGTCTTTCAGTGCTCTGTCAAACTCTTCACGCAGTATCATATCTCCCATTTCATCTTCATCCTCTTTCATTTCCATAATACTGTCCTCAAGTACATTGCCCTTGTATAGACCCTCTCTATACTCTTTCAACCTTTCCGCTTTCCCTTCTTTGCTTAGAACTGGGTTCCTATCTGAGCTCTTGATATTCATACAAGTGTTTCTCTTTTCTCCAAAGGTCTCTTTAATTTTCCTATAGGCAGTATCTATCTTACCCCTAGTGATACATGCCTGTACATCCTTACATTTGTTCTCTAGCCATCCCTGCTTAGCCATTTTGCACTTCCTGTCGATCTCATTTTTGAGATGTTTGTATTCCTTTTTGCCTGCTTCATATACTATATTTTTATATTTTCTCCTTTCATCAATTAAATTCAAGGATTTCTACTAGCCCTAGTCTTTTTACCTGCTTGATTTTCTGCTGCCTTCACTATTTCATCCCTCAAAGCTACCCATTCTTCTTCAATTGCATTTCCCCCCCGTTCTTATCAGTCGTTCCCTAATGCTCTCTCGGAAACTCTCTACAACCTCGGGTTCTTTCACTTTATTTAGGTCCCATCTTTTTAAATTCCCACCTTTTTGCTGTTTCTTCAGTTTAATCTATAATTCATAACCAATAGATATAGATTGTGATCAGAGTCCACATCTGCCCCTGCAAATGTCTTACAATTTAAAACTTGGTTCCTGAGTCTATGTCTTACCATTATATAAGCTATCTGAAACCGTATCATATCTGAATAACTGGTGTCATCTTAACTGCTTTTCATCAAATATTGTCACAAGTACCAACTATCTTTTTTGCACGAGTTTCTCCAAAATAACTTTTAGTAGTGCTTACGGTGTTAGGGAAGGCGTACTCAGCCCACTTGGTGGCTCGTTCATCAGGACAGCTGGCGCGTGTTTTGTGTAGCGTCGTCCGCGCGACGATTGGAGAATGTCATCACTTTAATGCCGCCATTTCCGCTCTCTGCGTCAGATTACAAAAGCACAGCCGTAGGAGCAGGTGAAATATTACAGCGGGCGGAAATTCGAGCACTTTACCTGCACGCTTCGAATGCGGCGATCGAATAAATTAACGATTCGGCGCAGAGAAAATGGCAAACACTGGGCACAATACACAATCAGAAATTTAATTGAAAGTGTTACATAAATCATTAAAAAAACCTTCGCAGTATATTACTTATTTGCGCGTCATAATTAATTAATAAAATGAAACTGAAATGCTCGAATTATAAACAGGCTTACCGCTCCCCAGGATAACTTCATTCCCCGCTGCCGGTGGAAACGTAATTGGATTGCTGATCTCATTCAATATTATCGCACATTCGAAGCACGCGCCATCCGATGCAAATATTGCTTATTTTTGTACTGCACGTAAGATAACTTACAGCGCCGAATCCTGTAATTTTTAGCCTGCTGACTGTGTGAGCTACTGCACTTGCGTTTCGACGACAGTTACTGAGATACGGAGGGGAGATTAAGTGATGGAAATCACTTTAAAATGATGGACATTTCTTTGCTGATAAAGAGGACACGTAATGGCCCACGGTACAAACTAGCTGAGAAACCCAGCATTGGCCGAGCGTTTGTTTGTAGCTCTGCCCGAGACTTTGTATGCATGGAATTTATTTTTAATTGATAAAGATTCTTTGTATACAAGCGTGTGAAGCAGTGCGATTCGGGATATGAACGAAGAGCTTGTTTGCTACTCTGACAAGGGAGAGAACCACGTAGCACTGGCCGTGCGAAAAGTAACTGAGACGATCTACGTCCACAATACGCAGACTCTGGCCTTGTGCTTTATGGGTGCGGCACAACATAAGCTCACCGGCAGTTATGCAATTTTAAAGCGAAATGGTAAACTATTACCAATATGAAAGATTCAGAATGTAAAAAACTGGCTCACCTGCACCATACCATGTCAAAATTTCTGCTTCCGTGATGTTACGTTGGACCGAGGTAACTTTAAGCGTCTGCGATTGCACGGTTCGTAGGAGCGTCATGCATGACAGTCTCGATCAGAGTTATGTCGCACCTGTCTCCACAAGGAGTTTCCAAGACCAATCAAAAGCCTGATTTTTTTGAGCCGCAGCAAGTCTCACCTCACGATCTTCATCGGATTCTTGAGACCGCGTAGCCCTTAGTCTTTTAGCTGTTCGCGTGTAATAAAAAAGACTCGACCTTTCCTACGCATTCTTATTCATAAAAAAAATCAAAATGTAATGAGTAGACAACCAGTTTACAAAGCAAATTTAGCTAGGTCGTTAAGGTTTTGATACAGAATATGAAATCAGTATATTCTTATATCCTACCCAAGTAATTCAATCTTAGTTTGGATTTGTGAAGATAAGATTGCTGCTTAATTCTGTCACTGACATAAACTTCACAAAATACGTCTGGTACTTCGTTAAAAAAACTAACAGCTTGGTCTTTGTGGGTACTACGCTATTGCGATTCAACATCAGACCTACTAAGCTGAGCAGACGAATTTAAATAAAATTTTAAATTAATTTTTAATCTGCAGTCCTGTTTTGATTAAATAAAGCGTGCACGATACCCCAAGTTACGCTCAAGCTACCTCTAAAAATCCCATGAAAATTTTTCTAGTTGTTTTTGGACATTAGCCTGTTGAAACAGACAAACAGAGAGACACGGCGGTTTTTCCGTCTTATTATTAGTACAGATAAGGTTTCCTTACTTTGTAGAATTTCCGGGTATCCGCCGGAGTCATGTCCTAAGTTCTGCGTGATACTTCAGCAAACTGATGCTATGCTGAGTTATCGTAAATCTCCTGAAGATGGCAACGAGCCTGTCGAAATATCGTTTGGAACTTACAACTTGATCTGGATAAATACCTGACAATTCTGCAAGTTAGAAATACGCCGGGAAAACATCAGATTGCAAGATTTTCTTAATTTTTTGTTGATATTTGACATACATTTTATGAAATTAACCTGTCTGTATAGCTTAACGCGCAGGGAGCTTCGACACTTAGCGGTGAATCAGACCCAGGTCGAATCCGAGCGGCTGGATAGCTACCCGGGTCTGGTGCACCAGTCAGTCCGAGAGGTTTCTTCAACTTGAACCTGTTCGTTTATTCATCGTGAGAGATAGTCACAGAGATGCTGATCAAATTGCAATGGGAGGCGCTGTACAAAAGACTTTTGCATTAAGAAAGATTTATTTACGAAATTCTGAAAACCCATAGTCGACAACTTGTCAAGAAACATATTATGTCCTCCCAACACAGAACGCAGTTAATGAAGACTAAACTTAAAATTAGAAAAAAGTCGGGCCCTTATCAAAGATTAGTGTGGCTCGGTGGCTTATTGGTAATATGCCAGCCTACGGATATGTCATACAATATGTATCTGTCACTTATCGCTCTAATAGGATCATACTAGTAAAGCACTATGCTGCTGAAACCAAATTTTTCATTTGATGGAGAATACCAACAGTCTATCTTCCTGTGAGTGGAATACAAAGGGCGGAAAATGATACCGGTATATTATATACCCTCCGCAACATATAGCATACGGAGTATCTTTGTTGATGTAAATTCTTTGACTTTCTGTTCACGTACAGGATTAATGACTTTTTTCCCCAGCTTTGCCGGCGTAAGGTGGTGTCGATGCAGAATGTGGTTAAGTAGAGAAAAGAAATAAACATACATACACATATAATATAACGCTGTTACTATGCCACACACCATCAGTCCCCACCCCCAGTTTCCAAGGTACAGTCTGTAGTTCACACAATCACTCAGTAAGGTCAAGTGCAGTGATGGAGAGGTTTGTGACAGGCAACTGAGGGAGACCTTTTACCAAAGAAGTTTGAGTCCGGAAGTGGTTACTCAAGAGCCGGATTACATACGTACGTAACACATAGGAGACATAAAAGTATGTTTTCAATGTACATCATTTACTTGTATATAATGTCAAAATGAAGTTAACTTAAAGTGCTTTTACGAAACACTACGTATCTCAAAACAAAATACTTATAAAACTTCCGGGCAGGTTAAAACTGTGTGCCCGACCGAGACTCGAACTCGGAACCTTTGCCTTTCACGGGCAAGTGCTCTACCAACTGAGCTACCGAAGCACGACGCAAGCCCGCCACTCACAGCTTTACTTCTGGCAGTATCTCGTCTTCTACCTTCCAAACTGGCAGAAGTACAGTTGTGAGTACCGGGCTTGAGTCGTGCTTCGGTGCTCAGTTGGTAGAGCACTTGCCCGCGAAAGGCGAAGGTCCCGAGTTCGAGTCTCGGTCGGGCACACAGTTTTAATCTGCCAGGAAGTTTCATATCAGCGCGCACTCCGCTGCAGAGTGAAAATCTCATTCTGGAAAATACTTATAGTTAAACAATCATTTCTTTCATTTCTTTATAACCCACTGAAGATGTCTAAACGGATAAGATGAAACATGTTTGCTTAAGAAATTCAGTTGAAAAAAGCGAATAATAGTTATTCTCGTGTACAGTGCGAAGGATACGATTAGCTGAATGTCAGAGCCGCAGAAGAGAACAGTTTTCCGCCTCCGTAGTCAGGGCGGTTGGCTGTCACGCTGAGGACCGGGATACTGTTGCAGGGATTTTTCCTTGGTGGGAGGATTAGAACGGATTGCACCCAGCTTCGTAATGCCAGCTGAGGAACTGTTTGAGCGAGCAGGAGCTGCTCCAGGTCACGATAAATGACAACGCCCGGCAGAGCAGTGTGCCGACCGCACGCCCCACGAGCTGATCCAATGACGCCATTGGCAGAGAATGACACGGCGGTCGGTCGGTACCGAAGGGCCCGTCAGTGAAAAGCGTTCGAAACACGCTGTTCAGGATAGCACCTGCACCTACATCCACTCTGCAAACCACTGTGAAGTGCGAGCGAAGGGTACTTCCCATTTAACACCGGTCATTATGTCTCCTCTCCCTTCCATTCAGGCATGGAGCGTAGGACAAATGATTCTTTAAACTCCTCTCGGTGCTCTGTAATTAATCTGATCTTGTCATCGTGATGCCTACAGGGATCATACGTAGGGTGTTACAGTACATTGCGACATTGATCTGTTAAAAATGACTCTTGAGACATTGTGAGTACGAGGGGTATTCAATAAGTAATGCAACACATTTTTTCCTCAGCCGACTTCGATTGAAAAAAAAGGTGTAGTTTGTTGTGGAGCGTCGTGGAAAGTTCTCGCTTCAGCCCCTATAGTTTCCTGCAGTTCCGCTAGGCAGCGGTGCTACACACTGCATTCAAAATGGCGTCTGTAATGGAGGTGCGTTCCAAGAAGATAGCTGTCACTGAGTTTCTCTTGGCGGGAAACCAGAGCATCGCAGATATTCACAGGGGCTTGCAGACATCTGCGAAGACCTGGCAGTGTACACAAGCACCATGTGGCGTTGGACGAGACGTCTGTCGTCATCGCAAGAAGACTGCGCAAACCTGTCCGATCGCCTGCGTGCCGACCGGCCGCACACAGCAGCGACCCCTTGTAAGACGCCAGAACATGGGCACTTACACGTTAGCTTACCAACATTAGTATTAATAATAAAGGGACTGGCAAGGGCATCAGATGATGACTATTGAATTATGATAAATATGAGGCACTCTCGAGCAGTCTGCATGGTTTAGTCAGCAACTTAAAGCGTTTGTGAAAAGTGTCGGAAGTTGAGAATTGTGGAGTATCAAGTCTGCAGCTGACCGTAGCTCGCCGGACCGCCGTGGGCGGCAGGTAGCGGTCACCGGAAACGCGGGACAATACGGCGCTTTTGGGGATAGTCCGGCATCCGGAGCCACCTGTGCTGGGCAACACGTGGCGAAGACGAGAATTTCGTTTGCCTAGAGGCGTTATGACCTACTCGATCATTAGGTGGATCTCAGAAATAGCGTTGGAGGGATTTCGGCGATGATAGAGCGTTCGACATTGGCCGAAACTGAGTATTCTTCCGCCGCGTTTTCGTATGCGTGGGAGACGGGAGAACTGTGAATAGAGAGGACTTCGCCTTCAGCCATCGAGCGGTACGCACTTGGAAACGGCGTCTTGGCTATCGCCTGCGAAGGGAGATATACGGTCTTTATCGCAGCACTGCACCAGCGCGTGTTTCGTGCAGAGTTCTGCGGTTAGAGCTCTTTGTGTGCTCAGAAGAGAGTTTTTCACCAACGCTTGACAGCTCCCAACAACTTACCTAATATTCTTGATCTGGTAGCTATCCTTGCGAAGTGCCGAGTATTTATCAACGGAGCTGCCGCTAATAGGGGCGCGTAATTGCAAATTGTTAATGTGTCATTCTCAGGAGTGTGTGGGTGGACAAAGAAATTCACTTTTTTTTGTAAATTTTGTCAGTTCTGGGGGACATCAAATTAAAGTGCCAGTATTACAATCGAATTATCGACTTCATTGGCGGCCGGTGTGGCCGTGTGGTTCTAGGCGCTACAGTCTGGAACCGCGTAACCGCTACGGTCGCAGGTTCGAATCCTGCCTCGGGCATGGATGTGTGTGCTGTCCTTAGGTTAGTTAGGTTTAAGTAGTTCTAAGTTCTACGGAACTGATGACCGCAGAAGTTAAGTCCCATAGTGCTCAGAGCCATTTGAACTTTTTTTTTTAACTTCATGGTGCCTAGCGTTTACTCTGTCCCAGTAAGCTTTACATGTACTGTAGTCGCTGCACAACTTGCCCAGACGGGAAAGAAAGAAGGTTTGCGGTCTTCTATGTCAGCGACGGACAAATAAGCTTAAACACTGTAGTGCTGGAACGTGCAGACACTCTCACGCCTTCAGCATGTTCGTCGCCACAAAAATGCAAACGAACTGCCCCTTCTCCGTGGCAACACAAAGCCTCTCACAAGTCTGCGCTCGCATGAGGAGCTCACAAAACTTCATTGGACTTCTCTTCCTCGTTCATCCTACAGCCCGTATCTCGCACCTTCCGACTTTCCATCTGTGAAGAGCGCACCCTGCGGGAAGCAATACGTGGGTGTTGGGGAGGTTATTGATGCAGCAAGACGTTGGCTCTGACGTCGACAAGTGGAGTGGTATACCACGTGGGCATATAGCCCCTCCCCCCTCCTCCGCCCCCTCCCTCTCACACCCACTAAGTAAGGTGGCGTAAGGCCGTCGCATTGAACGCAGACTATATTGAAAGGCAGGGTTTTTTGTAGCCAAAAGAGTGGGGAATAATATGATGTATTGGAATTCTTAATAAGACCGACCTGCTCTCAGACAAAAAATGTTTTTTATTACTTATTGAACGACCCTCGTTCTTCTGGCGTCTGTCAGTTAGTTTCTTCAGCATCTTCGCTCCACCCTGCCAAGGGTCAAACAAACCTCTAACCAGCCGTGATGCTCTTGCTTGTATATGTTCGTCGACATGTTACTCCTGTTTGGTACGGGTTTGTCATTACAGAGACATATTGAGAGAGCTCCATGTCGCAATCAAAACCTCGTCGCTACTGCCGGCCGGCTTTACTGTCACACGTTTTGCCCACGATATTTTCCAGCCTTGAATTTCAGAACACACACAGCCGACACACAACAACGCCCTCACTCTTGCGGCAGCACTCTCGTACAGTCGGAGTGGCGAACCAGCGCTCTCGCATGACAAAGGCAGGGGGGGCGTTTTGTTGCACGCGGTCTCCGCAGTTTTTTTAAGAGACGACTCTCAAGCCGCTTACTCGCGGCACAAGTTATGCCGTTTTGTGCTTCCATTCTTCAGCGCTAATGTGATTAAAAGCGACTTGAAAAGCGCAAACCAAAAATCCGCTTATGCAGAGCCGTAAAATTAGGAGCGGTTCATAATCGTCACAACGGGCACACCCCTCCATTTTCCCCGTCCGCCTCACACCCCCGCTCCTCTTACACACCACTCGACAGACACGGCAGTGCCAGCAAAATAAAGCAGCCACATGTCGCCCTTACTGCTTTCCCCTGCAGCCCTAGAGAGGCGACTGTGTGCTTTGTGACATGGCGCGCACTGGGTCAGCCCAGATAAGAGCTGCAGCTCGCTCTTACTTTATGTGGCGCTTCAAACAATGACTGCTACTTCGTTGTTATTGTTCCCTACGTCTCACCCACACAGTACCGGGATCGGTCCATGGAGCTTCATTTTCTTGTAGGGATTCCCCGAATCCACTGTTCCCTCAATAGTGAACGGATCTGATGTGATACTTTAGCCGTACCAGTGGAAAGAGGGGAATGAATGTGAAGAGTTAAGGTCGCATTTGATTATCCGAGTGAAGACAAACCAGTTGCGTCTTACCGGAAAGAATATCTTGAACACTGGCATTGGGAAATGTGTGGCTCAGATTAGATATTTGATTTACTATTGTCCTAGAGGTTGAGCACGCACGTCAACTTTAGCGCACAGGTGATGTCACATTTACGTGGTATAGTCGACCACGAAGATTTTAACTGGAATTGTTGTTTCAGTCATCCAGTAGCTCTTTGAAATAATTAAAGGTGATGGTCCTACATACATTTTTAAATGATCAATAATAAAATAAATCCCACAGTGGAGCTTGCTACAGCGCGTTAATACAAAAATGTACCACGTTCCCCAATACTAACTGCTCATAGAGATCAACTCGACAACACGTATCAACTGCTGAATTTTGATGAAGTCCTAAAAAAATTGTTCAAATGGCTCTGAGCACTATGGGACTTAACATCTGAGGTCATCAGTCCCCTAGAAGTTAGAACTACTTGTACCTAACTAACCGAAGGACATCACACACATCCATGCCTGAGGCAGGATTCGAACCTGCGACCATAGCGGTCGCGCAGTTCCAGACTGAAGCGCCTAGAACCGCTCGGCCACGCCGGCCTGCTCACAATTATTACAAAAACTAAGGGAATGTATTACTTAAAATCTCAATGGGTCCAATGAAGCGGGTTAGGAGTATTATTATCATAACACAAGCACAACCAAGAACAATTTACTTTAACATAAATTCAAGTGTTTTTAGAATAAAATATTTTCGGTGTCCTTATTGTACGTGGTTTCACAGCGAGACCACTGGAGCAGTAGGAATTTTACATGTTTCGAGACACTCTGCAAAAATCATTATTATTATTCAGACAGAGTCGAATACCAAACGCCTCACGTACTCACTTGGTACGTTGGGGACGTCGTCTCCATGTGTTACACAATGCACAACGTCTAGAAGTTCCCTTTGCAGACGTATGTGCTTCATTTATCAGGTTTATCATGGAGCCTACACTTTGTAGCACGTGATGTGAAATGCATCATTTGCTCTTGTAGTTGGCCAATATGTTGATGTGCCCACAAGTTCTGGAATAACTGTCCATCACAGATGCGATTCCCAATAATTTTACACCCATTTCCTGCCTTTTCTTCTAATCTTTTAATTTAATGAACCAGACATATACACACACAATAAAAAGTTTTCCATCAACCCGGCTCCCAGAACTTCTGAAGATAAGAGATTGACTGTGGATATTGTACCACAGACACAGTCTCTTTGACTGTTGAAAGATGTTATTAAAACCCGCCAAAAATGTAAAGAACCATGCGTGAGCAACGCCTATTAGACGGAAGGGAGTCCGACGACCGATCAGTTCCAGTCATTCCATCAGGAAGGAGGTACACGGATCGTGTTGTCTGTAGTTGAACCATGCCTAATCGGTCAACACCATGGTTCGATCGCGTACGCATTGTTACTTTGTGCCAGGAAGAGCTCTCAACAAGGGAAGTGAACCAAGGCGATGTTGTTCGGACATGGAGGAGATACAGAGAGACAGGAACTGTCGATGACATGCCTCGCTCCGGCCACCCAAGCGCTACTACTGCAGTGGATGACCCTACCTACGGATAATGGGTCGGAGGAAACCTGACAGGAACGCCATCATGTTAAATAATGCTTTTCGTGCAGCCACAGGACGTCGTGTTACGACTCAAACTGTGTGCAACAGGCTGCATGATTCGCAACTTCACTCCTGATGTCCATGGCGAGGTCCATCTTTGCAACCACGACACCATGCAGCGCGCTACAGATGGGCCCAACAACATACTGAATGGACCGCTCAGAATTGGCATCACGTTCTCTTCACCGATAACCTGGAGGCAACCTGGTCGGGCTGAACCCCTTAGACACATTGTCCATCGAGTGTAGCAGGGTGAAGGTTCTCTGCCGTTTCGAGGTGACATGATGTGGGCCGACGTAAGCCGATGGTTGTCACGGAAGGCGCCGAAACGGCTGTGCGCCAATGGATGGCATTCAACGTTGGTATTTCAACATTCATAAACATTTTAGTTCTGTCACAAATTTGTTATGAGAATAGTGTTACGAAAGAAATGTTTTCTCAGCAGCATGACTTCATTTTATGTTGTTGTCAACTGTAAACAGAGAACACTAGGAGAACACGGAGGGTGCTGTAGCTCAGTGGAAGAGGAGTCAAAATTAGCGAACACCTGTCTCGGCTTATCCGCAGATACTTGACCGTTTCGTAAAAACGACGGTCAAAGTTGTCGAGGTAATTTATGAGCCTTTTAGATAGTACGCGGTCCAACTGAAGTAGTGGCACACTGGCTACCGCCGCGACGTCACGCTTTTGCGTCCCAGTTCGAAAGCCGTTTTTTTATTTTATTTTTGTTTTTCATTTATGAGTATCTACCTATTACGATAGATGATTACTACACGAATACTTTTCATTGTGTACTGAAATAACGTTGTCCTTATTTGGCTACTAGTTGTATGGTTGGTGAATGAGTTAAGAAAATTTTAAAAAATCAATAAGTGAGTGGAAAAATTATTTGAAAATGTCGCTGTGGCAAGCCAGCCATCGCGCAATGCTCGTGGCGTTCGAAATTTCTAAGTTTCGAATATTTCTACGAATGGTATCATCCAAGGGAGTGCACCAAATCTTCCTGAGGAATAAACATAAGAATAAAATATAAGAATCAAGAATTGATATAAGAATGAAATATAAGAATATGAAAATTCGCGCGGTTCCAGACTGATGCGCCTAGAACCGCTCGGTCACAACGGCCTGCTCAGTCGGATTGGGAAGTCACTCCGCACCCACCTTATAATGATCTTGGCCCTCTGATTTTTCACCTTCTCCGCTCTCTATCGAACAACCTGCCAGAAACTTTATTGACAGATGAAAATGCGCCCCGAACACAGGTCGACTAATTCTTTTTCTCAAAACCGCACGATTTTTACAGTCGTGGAATAGAAAAGTTACTCCAGCGTTGGCAGACTACTCTAAAGAGTGAAGGAGAATATATTTTTGATGATCAAAGTCTCCGTTATGTGTGTATATTGCGTTTATTAAATTCTGTAACTGAGTGATTTCTGGCTCGTGTACTGCGAGCGAAGCGACTTTGCCGACAGTCATAGCTGCCGGTGTACCTTCCAATGGAGACACAGCTGTGGGGAGAATGCCCTCCAGCTTTCTACAGTCTTCCGAGAGGTTCTAGCAGCCCAGCCAGGAGGATGTGACGAACAGACTGCAGACGACGCGGAGAAGATTGAATGAGGACAGGGAGGGATGGGTGGGAACTGATAGGGGCTGAGAAATAGGGGGAGAAGAGAGGGCGTTGAACGGTGGTAGGCGGGGCAGGTGGCCGGGCTGCCGGACGGGAAAACAACGTCGCCGGACAATTGTGTCGCTCGGGCGGTGAGCGGCAGAGCCCTTGATCCCCCATTTCTGGCGTTTCACTTTGATCGGATCAGCGCGCCGGCCAAGTCGGCTCCGGTGCTCCGAAGCTGGCTGGCCAGGCAGCCGCCGCTCTGGGCAGTACAGTGCCGGCTGTAGCGCGCCGGCGCTGGCGTGTGCATTTTTCACGACGAGGCTCGGCCGACGGCCGCGTTGCCAGGTCGCGGTCCTCCCTGCGCTTTTGCCAGTGCAGTACCACTGCACGTGCCACCGCAGTGCCCTTCCTCTCATCGTGTCCTCTGCGTGCGTGCGAATTTGGTACGTCAAGCGCTCGTGCAAGTGCTCTCGAGTGATGGCCTGCCGCAACTTGGTTCAAGTGGCTCTGAGCACTATGCGACTTAACATCTTAGGTCATCAGTCCCATAGAACTTAGAACTACTTCAATCTAACTAACCTAAGGATATCTCACACATCCATGACCGAGGCAGGGTTCTAACCTGCGACCGTAGCAGTTCCGCGGTTCCGGACTGCAGCGCCTAGAACCGCAAGGCCACCGCGGCCGGCTGCCGCAACTACTGGCACAATAGTAATCACCGCTGATTCACGCGGGGGGAAGGGGAGGAGGGTGTGAGGAGGGGAGAGGGGGAGGGGGGATGAAGAGCGAGGAGGGTCGTGCGGGCCATCATCTCCACCCCCTAAAGAATATTTTAGAACATTTTACTGTAGGCGTTTATATTTTCTTTGAAATTCTGTAGGTGCCAGGGGTTGCATTCAGGGAGCGAATGGCTATTTACAACTCGTGCAGAAATCATATTGCGGATCAAATGGCACTGACCACTATGGGACTTAACATCTGAGGTCATCAGTCCCCTAGAACTTAGAACTACTTACACCTAACTAACCTAAAGACGTCACACACATCCATGACCGAGGCAGGATTCGAAGCTGCGATCGCAGCGGTCGCGCGGTTCCAGACTGAAGCGCCTAGAACCGCTCGGCCACACTGGCCGACTATTGCAGATCCAACAGCCGAGGGGCATGAATGGGAAGCAGTGATTGAGGAGGGATTGAGACAGTGTTGTAACCAGTCGCCGATATTATTCAGTGCGTACACTGAGCAAGCTGTATTATTATACATGGTGTAACAAATTTCTTGCCGTCAAAAATGGCTCTGACCACTATGGGACTTAACATCCATGGTCATCAGTCCCCTAGAACTTAGAACTACTTAAACCTAACTAACCTAAGGACATCACACAACACCCAGTCATCACGAGGCAGAGAAAATCCCTGACCCTGCCGGGAATCAAACCCGCGAACCCGGGCGTGGGAAGCGAGAACGCTACCGCACGACCACGAGCTGCGGACTTTCTTGCCGCCGCCAGGCTAAATTCTATATCTCCCTTCTTCGATTATCATCAGTTATTTTGAGGCACAAATAGCAAATTACGCAGACTAGTTTTGTGTCTCAATTTCTAATCTAATTATATCAACATTGCCTGATTTAATTAGACTACATTTCATTGGCCGTGTTTTCCTTTTGTTGACACTCATCTTTTAACATCTTTTCTAGGCTCTGTTTGTTGTATACGTCTGCAAAATGACTAATCAGGAATGGCTTAGACGTCAAATGTAAGGATGTAGAAGCGTATGTAACTAGGGGAAAGACCGATAACGCCTCTCACAACCGTAGGTGGAAGCGTAAGCGGCTAAAGACGCTACTAGGTAGGGCGTAACAACCTACGGCGACCTAACATACTCCCACAAGCAACAATATCGGCAAGCTCCTGCAAATCAGCAATATTGACTGGATATGCCAGCTGCTATTAGAACTGGCCAACAGGCTACAGCAGGGAAGCCGGTAAGCTCGTACACTAACGCACAGACAAACCGCCAGCACCCACCTTACACTGTGAATCCGATGCATGACCTATCGGACGCTGAACGTTGTTGAAGCTAACTGTGACAGGTATGTTGACGCTGACCGAGAAGCCAACAGCTGCATCCAGCTGCAGCCAACGAATAACACAACGCCAAAGGTATCCATCCGCCTGCACAATATCCACTACGACAAAGCCTACCCCTGCATGACCGGTCGCAGGCAGCAAGAAAACCGCCACTACTCTTACAACCCTACCCAACTATCGCAGAAGCTTTTTACCTTGGCTCTTGCCTTGTAAAAGGGGACGAAGTGATGAATACGATAAGCAGGTTCACATGGATGTAGGTTTCTGTAGCTATTCGGAGATGAAGAGTCTTGCTCACATCAAAGCAGTCTTCGGAGTGAACACAACAACAACAACAACCAACTTCCAAATTTTTCAGCTAGCTTTCTGAGAATATAAGGCCGTGAAAATTAAATATCGTGGAAATACAGAAGTGAAACGCGGACTATAATCATTTAAGACATAAAGGGAACAGAAACTTTTGAAATGCGTTTTTACAGAAGAGTGTTGGAAATTACACGGTTTGGGAGGTCCTGTTTAGCGTCTGTACTCCGATGGAGCAGCCAGCCAAAGGCGTCTGTCTGTGCTCCACGTTGAGGGCGGTTTCGAAAATTATATCACCAGTCCGTTCTGTAGCAAACGTGGCGCTTATGCTTGAATCCTTGAAGTCTGGTATGATGAGTGGTGTTAAACGTTGCTCTTGCAGAAACCTTCTAATGTTGCAAATGAAAAACCTCTGTAAATCTGCACATTTAACTACCGACTACTTGCTGGTGAACATAGCGAGAAGGAATTGCAGGTAATGAAATGTCCTCTTGCCGCTCTCAGTGAAGCACGCCGTAAAGGTAGTGTGCAACACTAAATTAAGGAAACATTCTGCAACATTCAGGAGAACCAGAAGAATAAATAGTGAGGGGTTCCTTCTGAATAAGAGGATAATTGATAAGGTATCAGTAATGCAAGGAATATCAAGGAAGGTAGCACGGACTGTCATTAAAATGTCAAAGATAGACAAGTTGCAGATGCTTAAAAATTTTGCTCCTACTCAAAGCCTTTCTGACGATAAATTAGAAGCATTTTTCGAGGAGGTAAAATATGTACGCGATAAAGAGCGGGACTATAACTTTAAGCTGGTAACTGGGAATTTAAACGCCTAAACTCGTGTCAAAAAACAAGCAGCTGCTACTTAGTTTGTGTAGGTGTCCATGGAGTTGATGAGAGGTGTGAAAGAGGTGAAAGGCTTGCCGAACACATAAAGTTACTGAAGGTTTTTTAAGTCCGTTTTTGCAACTACAAGAAAACGCTTATCTTTGTCAACAAACGCATTTTGTTTTATTAAAATGAGACATCGTCAATGGTACGTAATGAAAGTAACGTACAATTTAGCTTGGTTTCTAGACAGAAAAAAGTTCGTTACAGTCTTACGGTATTTTATGTCCAATTTTCCCTCTAATCGGAAAACGCTATCTGCTTCCACATTTTTGAGATATCTCAAAGAAAGCAGGTGTTGATAGATGTGAAAATTACCGAACTATCAGTTTAATAAGTCACAGCTGCAAAATACTAACGCGAATTCTTTACAGACGAATGGAAAAACTGGTAGAAGCCGACCTCGGGGAAGATCAGTTTGGATTCCGTAGAAATGTTGGAACACGTGATGAAATACTGACCCTACGACTTATCTTAGAAGAAAGATTAAGGAACGGCAAACCTACGTTTCTAGCATTTGTAGAGTTAGAGAAAGCTTTTGACAATGTTGACTGGAATGCTCTCTTTCAAATTCTGAAGGTGGCAGGTGTAAAACACAGGGAGCGAAAGGCTATTTACAATTGGTACAGAAAGCAGATAGCAGTTATAAGAGTCGAGGGACATGAAAGGGAAGCAGCGGTTGGGATGGGAGTGAGACATGGTTGTAGCCTCTCCCCGATGCTATTCAATCTGTATATTGAGCAAGCAGTAACGGAAACAAAAGAAAAGTTCAGAGTAGGCATTAAAATACATGGAGAATAAATAAAAACTAGAGGAACGATAGTTAAAACTAAAAGAAGAAAAAAAAGCGATTCAATGAAAGTTACTAAACAACAAGGGAAGTTAATGGCTGAAACCACAGCCTTACTGTTAAAGCGAAGACAATGAAAATTAAAATAGCTATTGACAAGATAGAATATTCAGAACTATGTAAGTATATAAGAAAGAAAGTAAAAGCAGATGTAGAGATATGAAACGAAAATGTGATAAAAGTAGCACTAGAGAATAAAAAGTTATTTACGAAAGTTAAACAAAAGCTTACGATTGGTAAAAAAGAAATAACAGCGAGTGAGTGATAAAGGGCAAATAACGGATAAAAAGGCATTCTAGAGCAAATAAGTGATTTCCACAGCACACTATATGAAATAACTCCTGAACTACTCAGAGCTCCTTATGCAAAAGAAAATAACAAAGTCCCAAAAGTCCTCCCAAAAGGAATAAGTAAAGCTATAAATTACGTGCAGAATGACACAGCTGGGAGTCGTGGTGGTTTGACGACTTGTATACAAAAAGTCAGCATTTCCACCTCCTGAAACAAAGCAAAGATAATCCTTCTACTTAAAAAATGGAAGTTTTCATGAGTTTAAGAACTGCCTTCCCGCCAGTTTACTCCCTGTCATCTGCAAAGTTTTCACTTAAGTCATCAGTGATATTGTGGAAAACGCACAATCCATAGAAGAAGTTGAATTCCGCAATGGTTACAGCACTGTTGATGACACACACACTATGAGTGAAATAATAGGTCGTGCCAATGAAAGTGAAATGCCACTATGTGTAACTGTTATAGGTTTTTAATATGTTTTTCATTCTGTGAGCCACGTTGCAGTTTACGGATACTAACCGAAAGAGGTGTGGAAACAACGTACCTAAATATTTTATGTGATACCTTTGATAACGCTATGGTTTTTACCAGCTTAGGAAAACCCACGAGGGTATTTTTCATTCGAAGAGGAGTAAAGCGGGTTGACCCTATATCCCGAAATATTTATAGCACTCCTTCTATGTCGAAATTATTTGGATTCAAAGACAAATTAGAATACTTGGGTAAAGACGTATTAACATGAGATTTGCATTTTATATTGTACTCCTAGCCAACAATATGACAGAATGCAATGCCTTATGAAGGATTTATCGGACAGTAGCGAAAAATCGGGCCATAAGATATATCTGTCCAAAACAAATGTGTACAACAAGTGGGTAACTGCAAGACAAATAATATTGACCAACAACTGTCTAAAAAATGTTAACGATTATATTTATCATGGACGGTAACTTGATATACAAGCATAATTGAAACATGAAATTTTCGGCGGAATAAAGGAGAGCGCTTTATGGAAGAAATGCCACCGTTTTTTTATTCTAATGAGCCAACGAACTTAAAAAAGAAGGTTGTTTTCGAACAGTGTTTTCTTCCTGTACTAACACATGGCTGTGAAACTTGGATTTTAAACGAGTTTTTCAAAAGACAATTTCCAACAGCTCATTCACCGTACAGTGAATCGCGGGGGGGGGGGGGGGGGGGGGGGGGGGGGGGGCGGTCCCTTGTAGCGCTACTAACTACTAATGATTTCCTGTCCTATGCCACTCGGAAAGAGAGCGGGGGAAAAACGACTGTCTAATTGTCGCGTCGTACCCCCATATCGCGTCGTATCTCTCCTCACGCGAAATGTACGTTGGCGGCAGTAAAATCGTTCGGCAATCGGCTTCAAATGCCGGTTCTCTAAATTTTTGCAATACTGTCTTGCGAGAAAAGTATCGTCTTCCTTCCAAGGATTCCCAGTTGAGTTCACGACGCTACTCCATAATACACTCCTGGAAATTGAAATAAGAACACCGTGAATTCATTGTCCCAGGAAGGGGAAACTTTATTGACACATTCCTGGGGTCAGATACATTACATGATCAAACTGACAGAACCACAGGCACATAGACACAGGCAACAGAGCATGCACAATGTCGGCACTAGTACAGTGTATATCCACCTTTCGCAGCAATGCAGTCTGCTATTCTCCCACGGAGACGATCGTAGAGATGCTGGATGTAGTCCTGTGGAACGGCTTGCCATGCCATTTCCACCTGGCGCCTCAGTTGGACCAGCGTTCGTGCTGGACGTGCAGACCGCGTGAGAAGACGCTTCATCCAGTCCCAAACATGCTCAATGGGGGACAGATCCGGAGATCTTGCTGGCCACGGTAGTTGACTTACAACTTCTAGAGCACGTTGGGTGGCACGGGATACATGCGGACGTGCATTGTCCTGTTGGAACAGCAAGTTCCCTTGCCGGTCTAGGAATGGTAGAACGATGGATTCGATGACGTTCTGGATGTACCGTGCACTATTCAATGTCCCCTCGACGATCACCAGAGGTGTACGGCCAGTTTGGAGATCGCTCCCCACAGCATGATGCCGGGTGTTGGCCCTGTGTGCCTCGGTCGTATGCAGTCCTGATTGTGGCGCTCACCTGTACGGCGCCAAACACGCATACGACCATCATTGGCACCAAGGCAGAAGCGACTCTCATCGCTGAAGACGACACGTCTCCATTCGTCCCTCCATTCACGCCTGTCGCGACACCACTGGAGGCGGGCTGCACGATATTGGGGCGTGAGCGGAAGACGGCCTAACGGTGTGCGGGACCGTAGCCCAGCTTCATGGAGACGGTTGCGAATGGTCCTTGCCGATACCCCAGGAGCAACAGTGTCCCTAATTTGCTGGGAAGTGGCGGTGCGGTCCCCTACGGCACTGCGTAGGATCCTACGGTCTTGGCGTGCATCCGTGCGTCGCTGCGGTCCGGTCCCAGGTCGACGGGCACGTGCACCTTCCGCCGACCACTGGCGACAACATCGATGTACTGTGGAGACCTCACGCCCCACGTGTTGAGCAATTCGGCGGTACGCCCACCCGGCGTCCCGCATGCCCACTATACGCCCTCGCTCAAAGTCCGTCAACTGCACATACGGTTCACGTCCACGCTGTCGCGGCATGCTACCAGTGTTAAAGACTGCGATGGAGCTCCGTATGCCACGGCAAACTGGCTGACACTGACGGCGGCGGTGCACAAATGCTGCGCAGCTAGCGCTATTCGACGGCCAACACCGCGGTTCCTGGTGTGTCCGCTGTGCCGTGCGTGTGATCATTGCTAGTACAACCCTCTCGGAGTGTCCGGAGCAAGTATGGTGGGTCTGACACACCGGTGTCAATGTGTTCTTTTTTCCATTTCCAGGAGTGTACTTGGGTGCTGATGAAACCTACCGGTAACTTACGTAGCAGTCCGCTTCTAAATTCCTTCGATGTCTATCTTTAATCTGACGTTGTGGGGATCCCAAACACTCAAACAGTACTCAAGAATGGGGCGCAATTGCTTTCTGTACGCCGTCTCCTTTATGGATGAACCACACTTCCCCTAAATTATAACAACAGAACGAAATCAAGTCTTCGAGCCACTCGCATACCTGGGAACATAAGCGGTACGGTCGGACATTCGTTAACAATTAATTATCAGTGGAACGTCGTGCAATATGCTTTCCGGAAATCCAGGAACATGGAATCTAACCGAATCCATGATTTCTCAAACATATCATGTGAGAAAAGGGCTAGCTGAGTTTCACACGAAGCTGATCGCTAAATCCGTGTTGATTCGTGGAGAGAAGCTATTCCGTCTCAAGAATTTTTATTACATTCGAAGTGAAAATGTGGTCAAAAATCTACAGCAAACCGATGTTAAGGATATTGGTCTGCAATTACGCGGGTCAGGTCTTTTGCTCTTCTTGTGTACAGAAGTCACATGAACTTTTTTCCAGCCGGTTGGCACTTTTCGCCGGGCGAGAGATTCGCGATAAATGCAGATTAAATAATGGGCCAACGCCGGGGAGTATTCCCCGTAAAACCGAATTGGGATTTCAAAAATGGTTCAAATGGCTCTGAGCACTATGGGACTTAACATCTGAGGTCATCAGTCCGCTAGAACTTAGAATTACTTAAACCTAACTAACCTAAGGACACCACACACATCCATGCCCGTGGCAGGATTCGATCCTGCGACCGTAGCAGCAGCGTGGTTCCGGACTGAAGCGCCTAGAACCACTCCGCCAGTTGGGACTCCATCTGGACCTGTTGGCTCATTTGTTTCCAACTGCTTTAGTTGCTTCTCTACATCACGGGCGCCAATTTCTATGTCCTCCATCCGGAAGTCTGTACGACAGTCAAGCGACGGTATGCTTATGGGATGCTCTTGCGGGAATGATGTCTTAAAAGTGAAATTTAAATAATAATTTTCTTTTACTGTCTTCTTTTTCACCCCAGAATGGCCGACGAGTGGCTGGATAGAGGAATTCAACCCGCTTACTGACTTTACGTATGGCCAGAATTGTCTCGGGTTCTCGGAAAAACCTACCTCTAAGATAAGACGAAGGAAGCTGTTGTATGCTTCGCGCATTGCTCTTCTTACGGACGCATGAATTTCTGCTATCGTTTGCCTGCCAACATTTGTGCGGTTTTTTTTTTTTTGGTACCTAGAGTGCAACAATCTCTGTTTCCTTAGTGATTTACGAATTTGGTTGTTACACAACGGAGATCACTGCTAGGTCTGAGTATCTGATAACTTAGGATGAAAAAGAGTAACCTTGTAAAGGTTACATTAGATGGACAATAAATAAATAAACAATGGTTGTACCAGATAACTGAGGACGAGTTACCGTATTGAATAGAACATAAGATAAATGTATGGCACAATTCGACTAAACGATACATACTGAAGAGCCAAAGAAACTGGTACGCCTGCCTAATATCGTGTAGGGCTCCCGCAAGCTCGCGGAAATGCCACAACACGACGTGGCAATGACTCGAATAATGTCTGAAGTAGTGCTGGAGGCAACTAACACCATGAATCCTGCAGCGCCATCCATAAATCCGTAAGAGTACGAGGTGGTGGAGATCTCTTCTGTAGAGCACGTTGCAAGGCATCCCGGATATGCTCAATAATGTTCATGTCTGGGGAGTTTGCTGGCCAGAAGAGTGCTCCTGGAGCCACTACGTAGCTATTCTGGACGTGTTGGGTGTCGCATTGTCGCGCTGGAATTGCCTAAGTCCGTCGGAATGCACAGTGGACAAGAATGGATGTAGGTGATCAGACAGGATGCTTACGTACGTGTCACCTGTCAAGAGTCGTATCTAGACGTATCATGGGTCCCATATCACTCCAACTGCACACGCCCCACACCAGTACAGAGCCTCCACCAGCTTCAACAGTCCCATGCTGATATGCAAGGTCCAAGAATTCATGAGGTTGTCTCCATAACCGTACTCATCCATCCGCTCGATAGAATTTGAAACGAGACTCGTCCGACCACGCAACATGTTTCCAGTCATCAACAGTCTAATGCCGGTGTTGAGGGGCCCAGGGGAGGCGCAGCAAAGCTTTGTGTCGTGCAGTCATGAAGGGTACACGAATGGACCTTCAGCTCCGAAAGCCCATAACGAACATGTTTCGTTGACAATTGTTGATGGCCCATCATTAAAATGTGCATCAAATTGCGGAAGGGTTGCACTTATGTCACGCTCAATGATTCTCTTCAGTCGTCCTTGGTCCCGTTCTTGCAGGATGTTTTTCTACGGCCGCAGCGATGACGGAGATTTGATGTTTCATCGGATTCTTGATATTCACGGTACACTCGTGAAATGGTCGTAAGGGAAAATCCCCACTTCATCGCTACCTCAGAGATGCTCTGTCCCATTGCTCGTGCGCCGACTGTAACACCAGGTTCAAACTCACTTAAATCCCGATAAGCCGCCATTGTAACAGCAAAACCGATCTAACCTCTGTGCCAGACCCTTATTGTCTTATATAGTCGTTGCCGACCTCACTGCCGTATTCTGCCTGTTTACATATCTCTGTATTTGAATACGCATGCCTATAATAGTTTATCTGGAGCTTCAGTATAGAACAAATTCTGAGGTATCAAGGTAAGTAATGGAGAGAAATGTGGGGGATGAAAATTGTGACTAGAGCTTGACTACATTAAGCAGTTCCTAGAGGATATCGGTTGTAGCAATCATGCGGATATTCAGGGACCTGCATATAATAGACTAGTGCGTAAGCTACATGTAGCCAGTCTCCAGAATGAAGACTCAACAAATGTGAAGCTAATAAACGATTTTGAAGGAAAAAAGTGTTCCGATTTGGAGTGGAGAATGCGCAAGAGTGTTCATGTGGCGAAAAATGTATAAATCGCGGCTAGTTTAGCTTTAAAGCAATGCCAGACGAAATCAATAAATATATAATCCTCATAAGCCCTGGTTGCGAATAGCAGACTGGGCTGGGGACGCTGCTGATATTGAAACATTTACGTAGTGATACACAATCATTTAAACAGCAATGCAATTAACATATGGTAAAGGGCGTTCTGTTTTGGATGTCTTATGAAGTATGGATCTACACTGCGCAACATAATTACAAAGGTCACTTTTTTAAAACCTCGTAGTTGTCTCCTTTTCGGCGCATAAATTTGAAATTTGCCCAAAAGTGTGTACAATCTTCCACTGTAATGGTACGAAAGCGTGCCACCCTGTGACGTCACCCTCGGGCTCAACGACGCTTCAAACAACAAGGTGACGACACTTGCGAAAAAGAGGCCACAGCTCAGCAACTGGTGTAAAGTGGGTTAATGATGTCACACTGGCACCAAAATTCACCAAATTCTGCTCAACTCTGCCGTGGACATGTCACACGATGGAAAGGTCCTTAAACCCTCTCTTACTCACATTTCAGCCCGTCTTTTGGCGCCTCAGCAATGGAGGAAATCAGAGCTTGTACGGAAAAATATAGGTGTTCGGTCTTTCCGCGCGCTGTAAAGGATTGGAATAATAGAGAATTGTGAATGTGGTTTTGAACCCTCTGCCAGACACTTAAATGTGACTTGAAGAGTATCCCTGTAGATGTAGATGACAGAACCGCTACAACCAACGTTGAAATCAAGTATTTTTGTTATGGGTGGCCGAGGAAACCCTTTCCGAACACAACGCCGCTAAGAGCAGGGAGCGGTATTAAGGGCTTGGGGCTTTGATTCTCGCACATTTCGCGCTCGAAAACGACAGTTGGCAATGTGGCGAGCAACAGGACGACGTTCTTCACATCGTCTGCCACTGGGCGTTTCAACTCTACACTAAGGACATCGTGGGGCCGCAACCCCACCCAACGTGATCTCAGCCCTTTGGAGTGTAACGCGAACGCAATTTTCACTCTGCCGTGTGGCTTGGAATCACTGAGGACCATTCATCGAAATCTGTGTGTGAACAGTTCACATGAAATACTGAGTTGCGCCCCCCCCCCCCTTTTCTGCATATGTAGACACCTTGCAGTTTAAAGTGTCAGCGAGCCCGAAGGTCACATCACAGGGCGCATCATTTTGTTCCATTACAGAGAAAGTCTGTAAGCACCTTTGAGTCAAATTTCAGACTTACGCGTCGGAACCGGATCGTTTAATTTTGTTACATAGTGTAGATTCATTACTTTATAACACATGCAATACAGAGCGTTCTCTATCGTACTTTAATTCTAAGTTGTTTAAGTCATTGTATACTATTTCGTAAATCGGTTCTAGGCGCTACAGTCTGGAACCGCGCGATCGCTATGGTCGCAGGTTCGAATCCTGCCTCGGGCATGGATGTGTGTGATGTTCTTAGGTTAGCTAGGTTTAAGTAGTTCTAAGTTATAGGTGACTGATGACCTAAGAAGTTAAGTCCCATAGTGCTCAGGGCCATTTGAACCATTTTTTTATTTCGTAAATGTTTGGGTATCTGGAATTCAATAGTGCCCCCAGCCCAATTTATAATTCACAACTCAAACTTACGAACGTATTTATGAATTTACTGATTTCGTCTGGCATCGTTTTAGAGCTAAACTAGACAACGAAGTGTGTATTGTAATGCAGAAATAAGAAGCCAATTTCTAGAAGTATAGTTCGTATCGCACAAACAAGTTACGTGGATTGTCACAAGTGTTGAGAAAGAGTGAATCTCCGTGCGCCTCAGCTGGAAAGTAGCTCACATTTTAACACGTCTTAGGTGTCCCACTCTGGAACAGTAACCGTCTCGGGTTTTACTGCGTACTAAGTGACCTTGGCTTATCCCAGTGCGGGTTTTTGTAATTAGAACTGTCTTCATGTGCTCAACAATCAAGGCAGCGCCGCACAGTCTGAGGTACAACAAGGTAGCGAAAGAGAAATGTAACTTTGATATCAAAATGTCCTTCTCATTAGGATAATAAATGCAGAACATTACGCAGGACGAACGTTTAATTGCAGGCCACGCTCAACAGTTCCCTCCGCGGAGTAATTGTAGGCCAGCAGAGTGAACAAGCCTGTTAAGGCTGCCCCCTCCCTCCCTTAAGCGTTGTGGAAGGGAGGTAGTACAGGGGTAGCCTTCCAAGAGATAGAAGATGGTACATGGCACGTTTCTGTAAAAGGTTTGTTCACAAAACTGCCGTTCGGGCAAGAATGCGTGTCCAGCGCAGATGCAAGCGCTTACTCTGTCCTGTACTCAGCAAAAAGTAAAAGCTTTGCACCGCCAGATCGAATAACGGCGGTGTCTGGTGATCAGTCTAACGTCATGCTCATAGCTGGCGTAAGGCGGTAGAAGGTAATCGGACTCTTAACAACCGATCTGTGAAACCCATGCGCAAAAGCAGACAGAAATATTGCTAACAGTGATTTACGAGACGCCCAGCCACAGTAACACTTAGTTGTATGGCTACTAGCAGAGTGTTTTCCTGCCGCTGATTGTAGCACTGTGAGTTTACTTTCTGACAGACTGGCAGTATGACAACGGACGTCATAAGTCAGTGCCCGGTGCATTAACTTGAGCTTATCGATCCTGGTTCTTATTTCGAATCGTTATGAAACAAATACAGCGTGTTCGTAAAACTTGGTATTTTGATGTTCTGCCTTCGATGCAGATCTTGATAGCTGGCGGGTCCTGAGAAGAACCGTGTGAGTCCATGTCTTGTCAAAAATTTATTTTAGCCAGGAGATCTTTGAGATTATCTGACTGCCTCTGCTTCTTGGCTTTAGATATTTGCCTTGAAATGACTGTTCTTTAGCAGCACCCGGAGTACATGAGTGATGTGATAAAATACATAAAAGACATTGATATCCTCGTATAGCTGTTGTCATTTGTGTTATTTTATGCTGGAGAGCTGCGTTTAAATGTTGACGTGTAGTAGCTTTGTAGTGTTTGTACATGTATTGCCATACGATAAATAAAAATAAAATACAGGGTGCTCTAAACTTCCGTTTACAAATTTTAGGACTGTAGAGGGAAGTAGGTAGATAACATTTTGAACGGGAAACCATGTACGGAAACGTACCGCTTCCATGCTACAACGATTTGGTAACGCGGCCACTTTTACAATTAGTGACCCATTACATGACTTCTTTTACTGTTACACACATTAATAATCAAAGAAACAAAAAGGAAACTTAATCAGTTTTCAGAAACAGTTCCAATTTCAATTCGGGTGTGCGGCGTTTCCTTTGAGTATAACAGTCCCGCCTGACTGTTAAGGTACCACTTCCTCGAAGCCGTTGCGTAATTGTGGTGGAAAAAGTATGTGGTGGAGTTGGACGTTGTGGTTGACGATCATGATAAAGGTGACGAGTAGCTCTTCCATTACCGTGAGCTTTGCTGTACAGAAGGATCATGTCGGTTTATTCTGCAAAAGTGTACTCAACCATGTTACTCTAACAATCGCAGACACGCGAATGAGGCTCGAATCAGGTCAGAGAGGTAGGACAGACATCGAATGACATAACCGATTCGACACAAACACCCCCCCCCCCCCCCCTCTCTCCCGCCATGGCTGTCCTGCTGCATATCTACCTGGCAAACATGTTTTCAAACAGCTGTGGCATTGTCTACTCAGTCTCCTCTTATAAGTCCTCGAAGTTTGCAAGAGGAATTTTAGAGCACTCTGTACAAAAGGTTCGATCACAACTTTCCAAGTTTTGTAGTTTCATAAATACAACGGGTGAGTTCAACCCTTGCGTGAATTATTTCGGCGGCCGGTGTGGCAGAGCGGTTCTAGGCGCTTCAGTCTATGGTCGCAGGTTCGAATCCTGCCTCGGGCATGAACCTAGAACTACTTAAAGCGAACTAACCTAAGGACATCACACACATCCATGCCCGAGGCAGGATTCGAACCTGCGACCGTAGCGGTCGCGCGGTTCCAGACTGAAGCGCCTAGAACCGCTCGGCCACGAGGCCGGCTAGCCATTTGAACCAATTGAATTATTTCCATGGTACATCTTCGCGGTATCGTTGTCTGAAATAACACATCAGTGAGAGGGATATTGTGTGACTACATGCTGGTCGATATCTAATGACAGTGGAAATACTTGTCCTACATTTTGTCTTTATAGTGAAGTAATGTTTTCCTCGTCGAAGGAGTTTTCATGTTATTGGAATGCTTGAGGGAAGCAGTAAGCTACTGAGTTACTTGTTGCATTATAGAGAATCCATAAATCGATGAACAAACAGTAATACAAAAGGTTAAGAAGAAATGAATTTTGAAGGTGTCACGACTTTATTCTCAACTCTTCCTGTAGGTGCCTGTAATCCACATTTCGCCACTAGGTAATAATTACTAGTCGTCCACATCTATAAAAATTCTGCGTTTCCATTATACTTCAGACACTTCTTACACGCTACACATACCAGCGAATTATTTAGTCTACATGTAAATAACTCCCTTTAAGTCCAGTTATTTAAAATAAGTGATTTCAAATTCAAAGATGTTTATTGTGACCTTCATACACGTGCTTCGAAACCAACTGCAGACTCAAAAATGTGTGTGTAACGAAATCTTACTGTAAAGAAAACTAAATGTTGGTGGTATCGGCAAACTCACAAGTATACTATTGAAATAACCTTCAGCCGTTCAGTATTTCACCTGTGTAATGAGACAACCTTGTAATAAACCAATCTTGTCTGAGGTTCTCCCCTCCCCCCGACCCCCAATGAAAATGTGAAATAACACCTGGTTTTTGGCCGTGTTTGAACTTCTTATTAATTATAAAGTATTTTACTAATTATTTTTTAGATTTATAAAGTTCTTGTGTGACTAGAAAGACAATGTATCCCTTCTTAACTTTTATGTGGATTCCGAGTTTATATTTTTGGACAGTGTGACTGGACTGAATAATGTTCCGTAGTAATAGAACAGAGTATTCTGCAAACAAGTAGTTACACTTAAACTTGTCATTTACGAATCCCGGGACCTACTGAATTCCTTTTTTACTGTGCAGTTAAGAAGAACCCTTGGACACTGATGCCATTTGAAGCTTAAGTAAATAATTGACAATATGTCTGAAGATTCCTCTCTTGAAGTTTATTAACAAATACTGCTACCAAAGTGATTATCACTCATGCGAAATCATATTTGCTTTTAACCATTTCAGTGTACTTAGTAGATCTTTACAACTTGAGACAGATGTGAGCTCCAAACATTTGTAATAGGAATAGTCTTGTAGGAGGTCCTGCATCCTGCGAAGCAACGAGCCCACCGGTTAAGAGGAACGTCCAGTTTAACCTACAGTCTGAGACTTTGATCTTACATGGTCTCCCTAAATCGCGCAAGGGTCCTTTGAAAAGGCCTTAGTCGATTAAATCGGTATCCTTGCCCTATTCGTGAACGCGCATATGCAAAGAAAAATCGCGTTAAGTTCCAACCATAAGAAAAAAAACTAGAAGGGTTAGGCAACAAGCACCAAATCTATATTAAAAAAATAGAATGGTTAGGCAACAAGCACCAAATCTATAATAGTCTGACTCCCGTCTGCAGAGTTATCAAGTAACACAACTCATTTTATATTCCCTACACCGAATATATACGATCAGGGCACGGCAAATGAAGTGTGTAATGTTGATGTTATTTGGAAAGACGAAATGCTGCCAAGGAGAGTTGGTACCACCCATTGCCCTAAAATCATAGGTACAGAAAGAAACTATGTTATGCTGGTTTCAAATAAATCCACTTGATGATGGAGATGAAATCCTCTGAATGGCATTGTGGAAACATAAATAAACAGCTGTTTATCTTGTATATAAAAATAACCGTTGTTCGCCTTTGGCAGCTGAATTTCCGTTAACCAAGCTGGATCAGCCTTGTTGTTTGTGGCACCTTACCTTTTTTTTTTAACAAATCTCTCGTATCTGCTATTTGACATGGACCAAGAAAACTAGTTATGCGTCAAATAATTAGATGAAATATGAAATGGGCATAAAACAAATGAAATTCAGTTTCAAAAGAGGTGCAAAATTTATTCTTATAATCATTGAATGCACGTTTAAAGAAATAAACAACACACTAAATACACTCCTGGAAATTGAAATAAGAACACCGTGAATTCATTGTCCCAGGAAGGGGAAACTTTATTGACACATTCCTGGGGTCAGATACATCACATGATCACATTGACAGAACCACAGGCACATAGACACAGGCAACAGAGCATGCACAATGTCGGCACTAGTACAGTGTATATCCACCTTTCGCAGCAATGCAGGCTGCTATTCTCCCATGGAGACGATCGTAGAGATGCTGGATGTAGTCCTGTGGAACGGCTTGCCATGCCATTTCCACCTGGCGCCTCAGTTGGACCAGCGTTCGTGCTGGACGTGCAGGCCGCGTGAGACGACGCTTCATCCAGTCCCAAACATGCTCAATGGGGGACAGATCCGGAGATCTTGCTGGCCAGGGTAGTTGACTTACACCTTCTAGAGCACGTTGGGTGGCACGGGATACATGCCGACGTGCATTGTCCTGTTGGAACAGCAAGTTCCCTTGCCGGTCTAGGAATGGTAGAACGATGGGTTCGATGACGGTTTGGATGTACCGTGCACTATTCAGTGTCCCCTCGACGATCACCAGAGGTGTACGGCCAGTGTAGGAGATCGCTCCCCACACCACGATGCCGGGTGTTGGCCCTGTGTGCCTCGGTCGTATGCAGTCCTGATTGTGGCGCTCACCTACACGGCACCAAACACGCATACGACCATCATTGGCACCAAGGCAGAAGCGACTCTCATCGCTGAAGACGACACGTCTCCATTCGTCCCTCCATTCACGCCTGTCGCGACACCACTGGAGGCGGGCTGCACGATGTTGGGGCGTGAGCGGAAGACGGCCTAACGGTGTGCGGGACCGTAGCCCAGCTTCATGGAGACGGTTGCGAATGGTCCTCGCCGATACCCCAGGAGCAACAGTGTCCTTAATTTGCTGGGAAGTGGCGGTGCGGTCCCCTACGGCACTGCGTAGGATCCTACGGTCTTGGCGTGCATCCGTGCGTCGCTGCGGTCCGGTCCCAGGTCGACGGGCACGTGCACCTTCTGCCGACCACTGGCGACAACATCGATGTACTGTGGAGACCTCACGCCCCACGTGTTGAGCAATTCGGCGGTACATCCACCCGGCCTGCCGCATGCCCACTATACGCCCTCGCTCAAGGTCCGTCAACTGCACATACGGTTCACGTCCACGCTGTCGCGGCATGCTACCAGTGTTAAAGACTGCGATGGAGCTCCGTATGCCACGGCAAACTGGCTGACACTGACGGCGGCGGTGCACAAATGCTGCGCAGCTAGCACCATTCGACGGCCAACACTGCGGTTTCTGGTGTGTTCGCTGTGCCGTGCGTGTGATCATTGCTTGTACAGCCCTCTTGCAGTGTCCGGAGCAAGTATGGTGGGTCTGACACACCGGTGTCAATGTGTTCTTTTTTCCATTTCCAGGAGTGTATGTCCTGAAGTTGTTCTGATAGACGAAGAAGGGATTTCAAAATCACTCTCTGAGTTTGTCTCAAAAAGAAAGCTACATCATTATGTGTTACAAGTCTCGACACATCGCAGCGAGATACGGACTTTCAATGCAAAATCCATTTAAACGCCGAGAGTCTTACACAGCAAGATGAGTGTCGGGCATTCCTGGGACAGACAGCAGACGAAATAAATCAATGAGGGAACGGATCGAAGCAGAAGATGTGGTGGTGGTGGTGGTGGTAAGTTCATGTGGGCCCAAACTGCTGATGTCATCGGTTCCTAGGCTTACACACTACTTAATCTAACTTAAACTAACTATGCTAAGGACCGAGGAGGACTCGAACCTCCGATGGGGGGAGCAGAACGAACCGTGAGAAGATATAACTATGACAGCAACGCAAATGAAATGGCGGGGGGCAAAGCCTGTAGCCAGGTGAAAGGTTGACAAATGAGACAAGGAAGTTCTTTTCTAGATTTTAAGAAATAATTGAAGACCAAGACGTCGAACTAGCGGACGGTGGAGACATGACTTTACTCGACGAAACATATAGATTTAATAATAAAGTTTCTTGTAAACTGCAGCCAGTGACATTTGCGCCCAACTGAAGTTTGCACCCAGTAAAGTCTGTGCTCAGAGAACTTCGAAGAAAGCTCCACTAATCCCGCTGACCGCAATCATTTATTTTATTTTCTGTCGGACGCAAGCATAAAATTTTTTCTTACAATCGGATATTCACAAACTCCAAGGGAAAACATGAAAATCAAAAAAATGAGCACGAAATTTAAAAATCGTATCTCTTCATTGAGACAAAGCATACTTTAAAATAATTATAAAATTAAATATGATCACATGGTACAGGTTATGCACATAACATAACTAACTAAAAGGTCAAATGTATGCATACATGCAGGAGACATGACCTGTACAAACCTTCCCAACCCATTCATAGCGTTACATATATGAGCGTGTCATCTATATGTGACTACAAAGTATTCAGTATCTACATCTACATGGATACTCTGCAAATCTCATTTAAGTGTCTGGCAGAGGGTTCATCGAACCACATTCACAGTAATTCTCTATTATTCAATTCTGGTACAGCGTGTGAAAGAAACGAACACCTATATCTTTCCGTACCAGCTCTGATTTCTCTTATTTTATTTTGGTGATCGTTTCTCTCTATGTACGTCGATGTCAACATAATATTTTCGCATTCGGAGGAAAAAGTAAGTGACTGAAATTTCGTGAGAAGATTCCACCGTAACGAAAAACTCCTTTGTTTTAATGATGTCCTCCCCAGATACTGTATCATTCCAGTGACACTTTCTCCCCTATTTCGCGATTATACAAAACGTGCTGCCCTTCTTTGGACTTTCTCGATGCACTTCGTCAGTCCTATCTGGTAAGGATTCCATATCCAAGTGTAAGATTTATGAGCACTACAAAAAGGGCAAATTAAGTAAGATATACGTTAAGAGGACGAGAATGCACCATAAAAGAGGGAAAAGTGGGATTTTAACGCTAAAACAACTAGAATTAGTGCAAACTCCGTATGAAACATGGCATATAGTATAACAGTAAGTTGAACGTTTGCGCCACTCTTCCTCTGGCAGTAGGATGTTTTACGTTGCTGGGCATTAGCATGACGGCTTCCATAGGATCGGAGCAGGAGGAACAGCACCTCACTGGTAGCCCCAGCCAAATCGAACAGAAATAAATAGAAGGGCGTGCCTCATCCGAACAGACCATCTTAAACGTTAAGCGGGTACTGGCAGCAAATTCATTTTACACTCAAGCAATATGTCTGCCCCCTTTTTTGTGCTTCATTTCCTTTTCCTCTTGAGTATTATTTATACTAAATTTCTATTTATCAAAATGCCAATCTGAGTTAGTCGTGATAAGAATGACTGTTCTAGCAGTCATCCACTGGAGTGATGCGGGCTTTCAGAGTGCAGGCAGACCATGCCTTAGTGGGCAGATTGTTTCCAGCAGTAATGTGCGCAAATTTCACTTGGCGCAGTTTTCATGCATCCGAGCAACATAGATGCACTCAAGTAATAGAACTCTGCAGATTGTCCTCGACGTTCAGTACTCATCAGAGGCAAGGGTATCGCCAGGAAAGTGCTCAGGGCCACTCTTGTTCTCTATATAAAGTGCGACAATTATTGAACTATATGAAATAAAAACGACATAACTTTTGAACGGTTTGAGTTACATGGTTGGCTGCGGGGCCTGAAGGGATTCAGTATGGTTTAGTTTAGCCCACTTCCATTTGGATGGGTTCGTCAGTAAGCAAAATTGGCGCGTTTGGGGCAGTGAGAATCCGCATTTCGCAATAGAGAAGTCTCTTCACACTCAACGGGTGTGGTGTGCAACGTCCAGTCACGGAATAATCAGCGCGATAGTTCTTGATTAGACGGTGCCTACTGAACGGTACGTGAAGGTTATGGACGATGATTTCATCCCCATCATCCAAAGTGATCCTGATTTCGACAATATGTGGTTCATGCAAGACGGAGCTCGACCCCATTGAGGCAGGAGAGTGTTTGATGTCCTGGAGGAGCACTCTGGGGACCGCATTCTGGCTCTGGGGTACCCAGAGGCCATTGGTATGGCCTCGATTGTCCACCACATTCTCTGGGTCTGAACACATGCGACTCTTTTTCGTGGGGCTATATTAAAGCCAACGTGTACAGCAAGAACCCCAAAACCATTGCCGCGCGGGATTAGCCGAGCAGTCTCAGGCGCTGCAGTCATGGACTGTGCGGCTGGTCCCGACGGAGGTTCGAGTCCTCCTTCGGGCGTGGATGTGTGTGTTTGTCCTTAGGATAATTTAGGTTAAGTAGTGTGTAAGCTTAGGGACTGATGAACTTAGCAATTAAGTCCCATAAGATTTCACACACATTTGAACATTTGAACACCAGAACCTTTGCTGAGCAGGAAGCAGCCATTCAGGAGGTCGTCGACTGCATTGATGTTCCGTCACTACAGCGGGTCACGCAGAATTTCGCTATTCGTCTGCGCCACATCATCGTCAATGATGGCAGACGTATCGAACATGTCATAACCTAAATCCGAATATCTGTAGTGATGTTTACTTGTTGCATAGAGTGTGTGCAAGCCTTAGTTTGTAACTAAAGAAACTAACTCCTCCCGAACAGGCCATGAAGGCCCAGCGGTACCGACCGACCGCCGTCTCACCCTTAGCCCATAGGCGTCACTGGTTGCGGATATGGAGGGGCATGTGGTCAGCACTTCGCTCTCCTGGCCGTATGACAGTTTCCGAGACCGGAGCCGCTACTTCTCAATCAAGTAGCCCCTCAGTTTGCCTCACAAAGGGTGAGTGCACTCCGCTTGCCAACAGCGCTCGCCAAACCGGATGGTCACCCATCCAAGTGCTTGCCCATGCCGACAGCGCTTAACTTCGGTGATCTGACGGGACCGGTGTTACTACTGTGGCAAGGCCGTTGGCTTAGTTTGTAACTAATTTACGGTTTTTTTTTCATTTTCATATAGTTCAATAATTGTCGCCATGTACACGATAGATCTGTCGCATAGGGTGAATAGCAGTTTGCTGCTGTTCGCTTATGACGCTTTGATGTACAGGAAGGTGTCGTCCACGAGTGAGTGTAGGGGGATACAAGATGACTTAAAAAAAAAATTCTAGTTGCTGTTGTGAACGACAGCTTGTTCTAAATGCAAAAAAATAAAAGTTATTCCAGATGAGTAGGAAAAACAGTCCTGTAACGTTCCGATATAGCATTAATAATATGCTGCTTGACACAGTCAAATAGATTAAAAATCTGGGCGTAACGTTGGAAAGCGATATCAAATGGAACGAGCATGTGAGAATTGTAGTAGTGAAGACGATTGGTCGACTTCGGTTTATTGGGAGAGTTTTAGGAAGGTGTAGCTTATCTTTAAAGGAGGCCACTTATAGAACACGATTGTGACTCGTTGTTGAATACTGCTGGAATGTTTGGAATCCGCAGTAAGTCGGATTAAAGGAAGAGATGGAAGCAATTAAAAGGCACGCTGCTAGATTTGTTACCGGTAGGTTCGATCTGCATGTAAGAAATGCGGAAGTGCCTCGTGAGCTCATTTGGGAAGCCCTGGAGGGAAGAAAACGCTCTTTTCGCAAGGCTTTATTATGGAAGTCTAGAGAACCGGCAATTGAAGCCGATTGCAGATGGATTCCTGCGCCGCCAACGTACATTTCGCGTAAGGTCCACAAAGATAAGATGAGAGTTAGGAATCGAACGGAAGCTTATAGATAGTCGTTTTATCCTCGCTCTTTTTTGCGAGTGGAACAGGAAAGGAAATGTGTAGTAGTAGTACACGGTACTGTCCGCCATGCACCGTACTGTGGCTTGCAGAGTATGTATGTAGATTTAGATGTACAGGAAGACTGTAACACACCAAAATGTATAGCAGCCTATTACCCCTCAGTAGGTGTCGCATGGATGGTGGTGAGTACGATAAGATAAAAGCATTACACCATCAACTGAGGAAGAATGGCTGCAAAAGTCAACAACACATAAAGGGACTGACATAGTTATTGTTATACTTCATTTGATGTTAGAAACATAGGACGAAAGGTTACTTATCTTCAAGGATAAATCATGCTAATGGCGTCTACCACTGCCTATGGCCTTGCAATAACCTCAGTTCTGCAATGAAGAGAGTCCACAAGTTTCTTCAGGTATGCGATATCCAGCTGAAGTCACTCACCGATAATTAGGTCTCGTAGAGCTGCCAAACTGAAGGAATATAGATCACTACGTTTCACCCGCTGTTCCAAATAGTTCCAGACGTTTTATAAGGCATTAAGACCGAGTGATTTAGCGAACGAAGTGATGAGTGATAGGGTGCCAAGAACGTATGCGTGCAGCTCTCTCAAGGAAGGAAGGAAGGAAGGAAGGTTAGGGTTTAACGTCACGTCGACGTAAATGTCATCAGAGACGAAGCACAAGCTCGGATTGTGTCAGGTATGAGGCACGAAATCGACCGTGCTTTTCGGAAGGGCCGGCCGCGGTGGTCTCGCGGTTCTAGGCGCGCAGTCCGGAACCGTGCGACTGCTACGGTCGCAGGTTCGAATCCTGCCTTGGGCATGGATGTGTGTGATGTCCTTAGGTTAGTTAGGTTTAAGTAGTTCTAAGTTCTAGGGGACTAATGACCACAGCTGTTGAGTCCCATAGTGCTCAGAGCCATTTGAACCATTTTTTTCGGAAGGAACCACCCCCGGCACATCCCTGGAGCAATCTAGGGAAATCACGGCACACGTGAATCTGGATGGTAGTCACGAATTTGAAACGTCAAGATCCCGAGAGCGAGCGTGCTAACCACTGCTGACCTATGAACACAGGTATTCTCATCTTCGAAGGAGAATACACGGTCGCCATGAATGTGTAGTGGTAACGGCAACACTTGGGCGCCGAAAATAATGAAATACACATCCTGGTACACGTACACACGTGACTGAATGAGTGGGCCCAAGCCGTCATACGAAGAAAAGCTTCAAAACGTCGCAGAATCACCTCTGGCCTGAATTTCTCCCTCCACACGCTGCATCTTAAACGCCTCAATGGACAGTAGTTGCGTTCAACGCTGCAGCTCAACATAGCGAATTATTCGACCACAGTACACGCCTACAGTCATCTACGGTAGAGTTTCTGGGCCAATTGTCACACTGAAGACGTCCAGTTTTACGTGCCGCTGTGACCAATGGCCCGTTCCAAGTTGTCTGACTGAAAATGTCTAATGCATGTAGATCTCTTCGCGACGATCGGTCTGGAACTAGTTGAAATGAACCTATATTCACTGACAGCAGCAAATTCTGTCGGATCTAAAACAGAGTTTCACTGAGAAAGTGTGACGCTCGTCTCAGTTCCTTGTAGGGTAAGATGTTTTTACAACCATTGTTCTTACACCGCGTTACACGGCTGCGAGTGCACCCCATTGTTTGTAGACACGACGACACACAAAAAGTCGGCAACTTCTTTGACGGCGTGGCAATGGGTACATTAAATACTATAGCTGCTTTCTGCCAACCTGTCACGCCTTCACTGCGCTGGTTCCATAAGGTGGACTGGGACATACACACCACTTCCCTGCAGTGAGTTCAGTCACGTTTCCAAATGCAACTAAAATAACACCACTTGTCCGCCACTCGAGTTGCATGTGAAAACAGCCAGAGTACTGTGTCGTTACTAGAGTGACGCCGCTTTTAGCCACTTCACTAAAAGTTAAAGGTCGCTTTAACTATGTAACCCTATTTTCCTCCTGCCCCGCCACAGATTATACTCATTCAAGAACCAACTTGTGGCTGAATTTCGAAGCAGCACTGCAGTATTCTAGTTCGCGTGTTTGTTAAGCACTCGTCCTCTAAATTTGAGAACGGAAGTAAGAAGATTTCTGGTTGCAATGTAATTTCAACTCGTCTGTAACTTTTAATGAAGGAACATGAATAGCCAACTGTCAACTATGGCGGAGGTTTGAAAAGTTCTCGGAACAGAATAGATAAAAAGTACTTACAACACTGAAACTATTTTTATTTTTAAATGTAGTCGCCTTGTAGATTAATGCACCTGGTCCAGTGATGTTACAGTGTCTTGATCCCATCTTGAAAATGAGTTTCCTCCAGGCCTGCAAAATAGTTGTCAACTCTAGCTATCAATTCTTCGTTTGAAGTGAACCTTCGTCTACCAAGAAAAATTGTCAGTTTTGGGAAGAGACAGAAGTCTGACGGACCCATATTAGGTGAACAAGGCGGGTGTGGCAACAATTCGTACCTTAGTTCGTGTAATTTTGCCATGGCGACGGCACATGTGTGCGGGCACGTTGTCTTGATGGAAGATGACTTTATTCCTTGCGAAACCTGGCCTTGTTTTCTCGTATCTTTTGTTGCAATTTGTCCAGGAGGTTATCATAGTATTCTACAGTAATTGTTTGCCCATTGGGGAATAATCTACAAACAGATTCCCCTTTGCATCCAAGAAGACTGATTCCATGACCTTTCCCGCCGAAGGAATTACCTTTGGTTTCATTGGTGGCGAAGAATCAGAATGTTTCCATTGCTTTGACTGTTGTTTTATCTCTGGGGTGTAATAGTGCACCCAAGTTTTATCTGTGGTCGCAAACCGGAACGAAAACTCTAGTTCGTTTCTCCTAAAACAGGAGAAACATTGTTCCGATGCGTCCATTCTTATGCGTTTTTGATGCAGCGTCAAGAGTCGCGACACCCATGATGCAGATAATTTTATCATATCTAATTCTTCACTTAAAATGTGATAAACCGTTTCAGATGACATCTGGCAGGTGATCCCCCATGTCCATTTTGTGTACTTCTGCACTGATTTCTGGAGTAGTGACACATCTTGGCCGACCATTGCGTGGATCATCATCTACGCTCTCCCGACCAAATTTAAATTCATGTGTCCACTTTTCAACAGTTGAATATGAAGGAGCAGAGTCCTCCAGTGTATTCTGGAAATCGGCATGAATGCCCTTTGCTTTCATACCTTTCTTCACGAAGTACATAATCACTGCTCGAATCTCAACTTTTTCCATCTTCGCAAATCACTACGCGGGAATAACAACAGAGCCACGTCACCGCCACAGCTCTTTTCCAAGACCACTGACATAGCACGTGTGTACGGGAAACAGTCCAATGAATATCACGTGAAAAGCTCGTTTCGCTAACGCTGACCGCTCTTGGTGATTCCGAGAACATTTCAAACCATCTGGTAATATAGCGTTCCGGTGTAATATTACACAACGCCCCAAAAACTTCACTTTCAAAGTTCTTGTGTGATATGGTGGTTGAAACAACGTCTCAGGAGTAGACGACATCGCGTCAACACTACTGATATCTCCGGGAGAGCCAACAATGACAAAACTATTCCACCTGGTTCAAATGGTTCAAATGTCTCTGAGAATTATGGGACTTAACATCTGAGGTCATCAGTCCCCTATAACTTAGAATTACTTAAACCTAACTAAGGACATCACACACGTCCATGCCCGAGGCAAGATTCGAACCTGCGACCGTAGCAGTCGCGCGGTTGCGGACTGAAGTGCCCAGAACCGCTCGGCCACCGCGGCCGGCTATATTCCACCTGGTCCTCAAAATGTGTGAGACAAGCGAAATACCCTCAGAATTCAAGAACAATGCGGTAATTCCAGTTCCAAAGAAAGGAGGTGCTGACAGGCGTGAATACTACCGAACTATCGGTTTAATAAGTAATGGTTACAATTTACACGAATTATTTACTGGTAGAAGTCGACCACGGGGGAGATCAGTTTGGATTCCAGAGAAATGTAGGAACACGACTTCAGACTTATCTTGGAAGGTAGGTTGGGGCAGGGCTATCTATTTTTATAGGTTTTGTAGATGTGGAGAAAGCTTTTGACAATGTTGACTGGAATACAATCTTTGAAACTCTGAAGGTAACGCGGGCAAATTTCAGAGAACGAAAAGTTATATACAACTTGTACAGAACCAGACAGTAAATATAAGAGCCGAAGGGCATGAAAGGGAAGCAGAGGCTTAGACGGGAATTAGACAGAGTTCTGGTCTATCCTCGATGTTATTCAGCCTTTACATTAAGCAAGCAGTAAAGAAAACCAAGGAAAAATTTAGAGAAGGGATTAAATTTCAGGGAGAAGAAATAAAAACTTCAAAGTTCACTGATGACAGTGTGATTCTGTCAGAGACAGCAAAGGACGTCGGAGAGGAGCTGAACGGAATGGGCAGCGTGTTGAAAGGAGGATATAACATGAAAACCAATGAAAGTGAAACAAGGGTAATGGGATGGAGTCGAATTAAATTAGGCAGTGATGAGGGAATTAGATTAGGAAATGAGACACTGAAAGCAGTATACGAGTTTTCCTACTTAGGCTGTGAAATAACTGATTATAGCCGAAGTAGAGAGAATAAGGTATGTAGACTAGAAACTGGAAGAAAAGAGTTTCTGAAGAAGAGAGATATGTAACATCGAATATAAATTTAAGCGTTGCGAAGCCATTTGTGAAGGAATTAGTATAGCACGTAGCCTTGGATGGAATGAAACGTGAACGACGAAGAGTTCAGACAGGAAGAGAATAGAAACTTCTGAACATTGTGCCGGACAAGAATGCTGAAGATCAGATGAGTAGATCGCGTAGCTAATGAGGAAGTACTGGACAGAATTGGGAACACAAGAAATTTGAGGCACAACTTGACTGAAATAAGGGATCGGTTGATAGAATAGATTCTGAGATATCAAGGGAGCACCAACTTAGTACTGGAGAGAAATGTGGGGGTAAAAATTGTAGAGGAAGACCAAGAGATAGATACAGTAAGAAGGTTCAAAAAGATGTAGGTTGCAGTAGTTATTCGGAGATGAAGAGGCTTGCACAGGATAGAGTACCATCGAGAGTTGCATCAAACCAGTCTTTGGACTGAAGACCAGCGTAACAATATCAACACCTGTGTCTTTCACAACTGTAGTGCAGCAACCAATAAAACTTAATTTTATCCATTGTTTTTCAGTGTTTCGTCCGCGACTGTTTTACTTTCGCAAAATGAAGAACAGACCGCCATTAGTCACAAATTGCGTTTATTTACTGCACTATGCGTTTCGAGCCCTGGAGGCTCATCTTCAGGTGCTTTTTTAGTGATTTACATCAGGATTTTTAGTTGTTTGCCTGTTGATATTACATTTTTGTGTTACAACATGGTATATTGTAGATATAAGTTTAACAGGATTAATAATATGAAAATAACTTACAGTTTAACATTGTATGATGTCTGTTTCTGTTGTGCATTTGGTGTACACAATATACATATTTTTTTGCAGTACATACTGGGATATATACATAGTCACACACTTTTTCGCATATTGTAGTAGCAGAACGTAAACATGCCAAAGATTCTCGTGCATACAGATGTTCTACTTCTAAATATAATCGATTTTCTTGTTTCACAGGAGATAATATGATATAGTATTATTAGTACACAGGTATTATTAAAATAATTATTTGGCACCATATTGTAGGTTGTCAGCTGTTTGTACTATTATAGATTTGATTCCTCAGGAAAAAATAAACTATTAAAGCTCTAGAAAAAATTATGGCTGTTAAACTCTGTTTGTTCATTCAACAAGTTTTCGGGGTATTTTTCTTTATGCAGCATTATTTCTAACTGTTCTAGTAGATTAAGTTTTTTTACTATTGGGTTCTGTGTGAAGTACAGTTAGGTTGTTGTGGATGTCGGCAAGTTTGTGTTTATTAATATACATATAGTTAGCTATTGCAGATTTTTCAAAATGGTTTAGTCGAAAGGCGTCGGTGTGTTCTTTATACCGTGTGAGGAAGGTTCTTCCAGTTTTTCCTAAGTAAAATGCAGGGCAACTGTTACATTGTGATTTATATATTCCACTGTGTTATGTTATTGGCTTGTTTGTGTTCACTGTGTGAGGTAAGTGGTATCCAAGTTTGCTGTTTGTGGAGAAAGATATTTTAATATTGTATTTTTTTGGTATAAGTTAGCTATTTTTTGTGACACTGTGCCTAAGTATGGAATGCTCTTGAAGATTTGTTTTGTGTCGGTAGTTTTCTTTTCAGTGTTTTAGTGAGTGATGTTGGTCTGAATTTTTCTAGATAGTTCATCAATTGGTTTTACAGAGTAACCAATAGGAGTTACTTGGTCTGCCCCAACAATGTGTAATTTACTTTTGACATACGATAATGATTTAAGCTGAAGCAATGAATTAAAATCTGTACCGTGCTGGGTTTTGAAAGCCCCGGGTCTTCTGCTCACGAGGCCGAGGCGCTACCCAGTGTGCCATGCTGTGACTACCGCAGTTGCAGGGGTTACTCTAGCAGGTCTCGCTCCCCGATACAAATTCCTATTCCCGCCTCAGCTGATGCTGCCCTCTGGTAGTCACAGTGCGGACAGCCGCTAGGCATGAGATCCAGGATCGAATCCCAGTGCTGGTACGGATTTACTTCGCTGTTTCAGCCTACATCATTATCGTAGATAAAGGTGAGACTCAGTATACCTCAGGAACATGAACTGTATATGATAACTTTTTAAAATCCCCTTGGAGGCTGGCTGTGTGTGTTGACAACCAATTCTTAACAATGGAGCCTTTGCACAACGCGGTGCGTGTGAGGCACTCGCTGCTTAGGACAACAACGCCGGTGAGGCAACGAGCCGATGATCGGCAGTCGCGTCACGCCGCCGGGACGGGACCCGTGCCTTGTGTACGTGGGCGGTATTAGCGAGCGGCCCAGCCAGCGGTGGCTCAGCTGTGCACGCGGCGCGGCTTTTAATTTGTAGCGCTTCCTGGCGGCGCGGCGCCATCTCCGGCGCGCAGGTAGCGCCATTTCCGGCTTCCACCCCGCCCCCGCCGCTCCGCTACCGCCCCCGCCGCCACCGCCGCCGTGCCTCTCTTCGGCTCCCGGGGGACCGGCCAGCGGACGAGCGGGCCTCTGACCGACAATGGCGGCAATCGGAAGTCGGCGGCGGCCTTCCGCTGCGCTGCAGCGACGGCCTTTATATTGCCTCTCCTCAAGTTTATTTGTCGTGCCGCTGAACTGGAAGAAGCGACAACTGATCAGAAAGCAACACGCCCAGTCCTCCGCTCGTGGGCTTCAATTTTGGATCCCGTGGGTTATCGGGGAGCAAAAGCTTCGCTTTTCTAAGAACCTCGTCGTAAGGTTAAAGCTTTTCGAATGAAATAATACTTTTACTTCTGTGTAGGTCGTGTCTGTTCTTTCGGACGTGTCCAAAAGAACAGACCCCCCCCCCCTCCCTAACCCATATATACAGGGTCGTCCATTGATCGTGACCGGCCCAAATATCTCACGAAATACGCGTCAAACGAAAAAAACTACAAAGAACGAAACTTGAAGGGGGAAACCAGATAGCGCTATGGTTGGCCCGTTAGATGGCGCTGCCATAGGTCAAACGGATATCAACTGCGTTTTTTTAGATAGGAACCCCCATTTTTTATTACATATTCGTATAGTACGTAAAGAAATATGAATGTTTTACTTGGACCACTTTTTTCGCTTTGTGATAGATGGCGTTGTAATAGTCACAAACAAATGGCTCACAATTTTAGACGAACACTTGGTAACAGGTAGATTTTTTTTAAAATTAAAATACAGAACGTAGGTACGTTTGAACATTTTATTTCGGTTGTTCCAATGTGATACATGTACCTATCATACATGTACTTATCATTTCTGAGAACGCATGCTGTTACAGCGTGATTACCTGTAAATACCACGTTAATGCAATAAATGCTCAAAATGATGTCCGTCAACCTTAATCCATTTGGCAATACGTGTAACGACATTCCTCTCAACAGCGAGTAGTTCGCCTTCCGCGAGCTGTGTGCCGGACATCCATCAGGTTGGAAGTACATCACCATTCTGTCATGCAGTGAAACATCTTGTAGTAACATCGGTAGAACATTACTTAGGAAATCAGCATACATTGCACCATTTAGATTGCCATCGATAAAATGGGGGCCAATTATTCTTCCTCTCATAATGCCGCACCATATATTAACCCGCCAAGGTCGCTGATGTTTCACTTGTCGCAACCATCGTGGATTTTCCGTTGCCCAATTGTGCATATTATGCCGGTTTACGTTACCGCTGTTGGTCAATGACGCTTCGTTGCTAAATAGAACGCGTGCAAAAAATTTGTCATCGTTCCGTAATTTCTCCTGTGCCCAGTGGCAGAACTGTACACGACGTTCAAAGTCGTCGACATGTAATTCCTGGTGCATAGAAATATGGTACGGGTGCAATCGACATTGATGTAGCATTTTCAACACCGACGTTTTTGAGATTCTCAATTCTTGCGCAATTTGTCTGCTACTGATGTGCGGATTAGCCGAGACAGAAGCTAAAACACCTACTTGGGCATCATCATTTGTTGCAGGTCGTGGTTGACGTCTCACATGCGGCTGAACACTTCCTGTTTCCTTAAATAACGTAACTAACCGGCGAACGGTCCGGAAACTTGGATGATGTCGTCCAGGATACCGAGCAGCATACATAGCACACGCCCGTTGGGCATTTTGATCACAATAGCCATACATCAACACGATATCGACCTTTGCCTCAATTGGTAAACGGTCAATTTTAAAACGGTTAATATATCACGAAGCAAATACCGTCCGCACTGGCGGAGTGTTACGTGATACCACGTACTTATACGTTTGTGACCATTACAGCGCCATCTATCACAAAGCCAAATAAAGTGGTCCAACTGAAACATTCATATTTCTTTACGTACTACACGAATATGTCATAAAAATGGAGATTCCTGTTTAAAAAACGGAGTTGATATCCGTTTGATCTATGGCAGCGCCATCTACCGGGCCAACCATATGGCCATCTGGTTTCCGTCTTCAAGCTAGACGAGTTTCGTTCTTTGTAGTTTTGTCGTTTGATGCTTATTACGTGAGATATTTGCCCCGCTCACTATCAATGGACCACCCTATATAAGGCGAGGCAGCAAATGATCTCTTCAGTGCAGATGGACAACAGTCTCGAACTCTTACGGAAACTGCCGAAATGGCCCGAATAATGAGGATAATGGGCAAGGGGCAATACGCTAGTAGTGTGTGGATAGGAAGAGAATTTGGGTCTGACTGGAGGTGTACTACGGTAGCCCGTGGATTTGTGATGAGGCCACTTTGTTCGGATGGCGCAGTGGTCAGCGCACCTGCCTAGTACGCAAGAGTCGTAGATTCGAATCCTGGTCTGGCATTATTTTCAACTTTCCCCTTTGATTTAAATCAATACCCTCTCGCAGCCAATGTCTGTAGTTCCTTTGTACCTTAACAAGTTTACTGTTACCAGTCACTACTTATTTATATCCACAACGTGTTTCAAATGTTTGAAGCTCCATCATCAAATGAATTTATATGTGTTAATACGTTATGTGTATGTTGTGTTACAACTTTGGGGTAATATGTCGCACTGTCTCCAGTGGTCACAGGCTCCTTTCTCGGTCGTAATACATCGCATGTAAACTGTTACATTTTTTTAAATTTATTACTATGGCAAGGAAAGGAGCTAGTGACCACTGGGGATAATGCGAAAGGTTATCCCAAGGTGATAACACAATCAACACATGTCGTATTGCCTCGAGCATGGATGTATGTGATGTCCTTAGGTTAGTTAGGTTTAAGTAGTTCTAAGTTCTAGGGGACTGATGACCTCAGATGTTAAGTCCCATAGTGCTCAGAGCCATTTGAAGCATGTCGTATTAACACATATAAATCCACCTTTTGAAACGCGTTGTGGATATTAAACAACAGTGACTGCTAACACCTAAACTTGTTGTTCCATTCGATATCAATGACAGTCACGGTACGGCCTAACCTAAAATGTTGCCATTTAAAGTTAAAGCTTTTTTTGTGTATCAGCGTTTTGCGTCAGTACGTGTTTTGAAATGATCTGCTTTGAGCAAGCGTTAATTCCTTCATTCTTCATCCATATAACTAGTTACATATGAGGCTCTTGTAGTCATAGCTCCCTTGTTGACATCCAAAGCATTTTACATGTTGCAGCAGGCAGCGACGCCACACAAACTTACTGATCGATATTTGCGACCAAAAGGGTGGCCGTGCAGGGTAGCTGTGTGGTCTAGGGCGCCTTCCCACGGTTCGCGCGGTTCCCCCCGCCGGAGTTTCGAGTCCGCTATTGGGCATGGGTGTGTTTGTGTGTTGTCCTTAGCGTAAGATAGATTAAGTAGTCTGTACGCCTAGGGACTGATGACCTCAGTAGTTCGGTCCAATAGAACTTACAACAAAACCACCAAAAGGATGTGGCCAAAAAATGGAAACGCTACAAACACATCACCATTTCTGGTACGCTGTAGGAAACCTTTTGGCATTCATAACAGCTTCCAATCATCTCGGAATGGATAAATGCAGGTCCTGCCTGATTTTCAAGGAAATCATAAACCATTCTTCCTGCAAAACAGTGGCAAGCTGAGGTAGCGATAAAGGAGCTAGATACCGATCATGCATCCTTCATCTCTAAAGAGGACCACAGACACTAAATAATACTGAGGTCGGGTGACTGTGACGGACAGACGAGATGCGACAGTTCAATTTCGTGCCCAGGAAGCTCGTCCTGGACGATGCGAACTTCATGGACGGGAGCCCTGTCGTCTTGGAAGAGAGCATCACCACTGGGAAGCAAACACTGCACCCTGAGATGGACCTGATCAGCCTAAATTGTCGCATAACCCTTGGCAGTAATGTGGCCTTGCAGAGTAACCGTGAGACCCATAGAATACGACAGTGTGGCTGTCAAAATGACTACCGAATCCACGCCATGTATCACTCTTGGGATGTAAACTCTGGCACAAATCGGAAACAGTGTGCAGCAAGAGTCATGCGACCAAATGACTTTCTTTCATTGGTTCATAGCCCAGATTTTAAAGCTTCGTCACTGTTTCTTTATTAAGAGCATTTGAATCACTGGTGCGTGGTTTTAGAATTCTAGTGTCCCCTGTAATTCCCAGATTCTGGAGCTCTCTTCGCGTTATTTTGGTGCCGTGCTGTGGTACATAGTTCTGCAGTAACTTTTGCAGCTGTCGCCATCTCAGTTTGCGTGACAATGCTCTTCAATGACCGTCTGTGACGATCACTTAATACGCACCTTCATCCGCATTGTGACTTAGCGGATATGTTTGTCCCTTTTCCACGCCATTTCTCACGTGCTGTTCGTGATCAAATGCAGCATCGCCACCTGCGGACCTGGCTAGCAACCGCGTTTATGTTCAAGCATGCATTTCTCGTGCTGTTTTAATATTTTTGTCCATCCTCTGTAGGTTTGCTCATGACACTACAGTTCGATAACGTGCTTTCCGCTGACTTGTAACAGCCGCTGAATGCTACGCTGTGATTGGCTATTGGAATATGGCTTGCACGTGAAAACTTATAACCTCAGTATTAAGACATCAGATAAGAATGTGCAAAAGGATAAAATAAATAAAATAAAAATATATTAAATATTAATCAATATATAATATGAACAACAGTGGAGACAGGTTGCAGCCTTGTCTTACCCCTGAAACTACTCTGAACCATGAACTCAATTTGCCGTCAACTCTAACTGCTGCCTGACTCTCCATGTAAAGACCTTTAATTGCTTGCAAAAGTTTGCCTCCTATTCCATAATCTCGTAGAACAGACAATAACTTCCTCCTAGGAACCCGGTCATATGCCTTTTCGAGATCTATAAAGCATAGATACAATTCGCTGTTCCATTCATAACACTTCTCCATTATTTGCCGTAAGCTAAGGATCTGGTCCTGACAACCTCTAAGAGGCCTAAACCCACACTGATTTTCATCCAACTGGTCCTCAACTAATACTCGCACTTTCCTTTCAACAATACCTGAGAAGATTTTACCCACAACGCTGATTAAAGAGATACCTCTGTAGTTGTTACAATCTTTTCTGTTTCCATGTTTAAAGATTGGTGTGATTACTGCTTTTGTCCAGTCTGATGGAACCTGTCCCGACTCCCAGGCCATTTCAATTATCCTGTGTAGCCATTTAAGACCTAACATTCCACTGTATTTGATGAGTTCCGACTTAATTTCATCCACTCCAGCTGCTTTATTGCACTGCAATCTACTGACCATTTTCACCACTTCCTCAAATGTGATCCTATTTCCATCCTCCCTCCTATCCCATTGTGCATCGAAATCTGAAACATTACTGATCGTATTTTCACCTACATTGAGCAGCTCTTCAGAATACTCCCTCCATCTGCCCAAGGAATCCACTGGATTCACAATCAGTTTTACTGACCTGTTTAAAATACTTGTCATTTCCTTCTTACCTCCCTTTCGATGACTGCTAATTACACTGCAGAATGGTTTTCCAGCAGCTTGACCCAAAGGCTCCAACCTGTTTCCAAAGTATTCCCAAGATTTCTTCTTGGATGCTGCATTTATCTGTTTGGCTTTGTTTCTTTCTTCAACATAACTTTTTCTGTCTACCTGAGTTCTAGTATGTAGCCATTTTTGATACGCCTTTTTTTTCCTTTTACAGGCTGCCTTGACTGTGTCATTCCACCATGCTGTTTGCTTCATCCTACCTTTACACACTACTGTTCCAAGACATTCATTATTCATATTATATATGGATCATATGTTGAAAACAATAGACTGGCTGGGTGAGATTAAGATGTGTGAACACAAAATAAGCAGTATTGCATATGCGGATGACTTAGTTGTGATGGCAGATTCGATTGAAAGTTTGCAAAGTAATATTTCAGAGCTAGATCAGAAATGTAAGGACCATGGTATGAAGAGTAGCATCTCCAAAACGAAAGTAATGTCAGTGGGAAAGAGATATAAACGGATTGAGTGCCAAATAGGAGGAACAAAGTTACAACAGGTGGACGGTTTCAAGTACTTAGGATGCATATTCTCACAGGATGGCAACATAGTGAAAGAACTGGAAGCGAGGTGTAGCAAAGCTAATGCAATGAGCACTCAGCTACGATCTACTCTCTTCTACAAGAAGGAAGTCAGTACCAAGACTAAGTTATCTGTGTACCGTTCAATCTTTCGACCAACTTTGTTGTATGGGAGCGAAAGCTGGGTGGATTCAGGGTACCTTATCAATAAGGTTGAGGTTACGGATATGAAAGTAGCTAGGATGATTGCAGGTACTAGTAGATGGGAACAATGGCAGGAGGGTGTCCACAATGAGGAAATCAAAGAAAAACTGGGAATGAACTCTATAGATGTATCAGTCAGGATGAACAGGCTTAGATGGTGGGGTCATGTTACACTCATTGGAGAAGCAAGGTTACCCAAGAGACTCATGGGTTCAGCACTAGAGGGTAGGAGGAGTCGGTGCAGACCAAGGAGAAGGTACCTGGATTCGGTTAAGAATAATTTTGAAGTAATAGGCTTAACATCAGAAGAGGCACCAATGTTAGCACGGAATAGGGGATCATGGAGGAATTTTATAAAGGGGACTATGCTCCAGACTGAACGCTGAAAGGCATAATCAGTCTTAAATGATGATGATGATATATTAAATATTCTTAATTTAAATTTATTTATTTCTCTTTCAGTTTTATGTTTTTGTTCCTGCTTCCGGAAAGCCCTCCATAAATAAACTATGAGCCATGTTCTAAAATAGTGTTTTGTTTTTCTCTACAAAACAGTGCCAGAAGTTACTCTATAGTCATACCGCAATACGTACATGCCATATTAATCCACACAAGTGGACCTCATATCGGAGGCTTAAACTCCGAAACACGTTGTGGAAATAAATAAACAGTGACTGCAAACAGTGAACTTGTTGCTTCATTCGACATCAGTAGCAGTCATGATAAAGACTAATCAAAAATTTTAGTATTCGAAGGGCAAAAGATCTTTCTTCAGTGAACTCAATCTAACTACAACTTTTGTAAAATAAGAGCGATCTGAACGACCCGAACCTCTTTGTGCATTGTTGGGGTGTCTCTAGCATTGCTCCGGGAAGAGATGTAACTGACAGTTGGTCTTGGAGTGCGTAACTTTCAGGCAAGAAAATAAATGCGGGCAACGCAAACTAATTTCTATTGAGGAGAGTTATTTACTATTCATTGCGCGGGTTCAAATGGCTCTGAGCACTATGGGACTTAACATCTTAGGTCATCAGTCCCCTAGAACTTAGAACTACTTAAACCTATCTAACCTAAGGACATCACACACATCCATACCAGAGGCAGGATTCGAACCTGCGACCGTAGCAGTCGCGCGGCTCCGGACTGAGCGCCTAGAACCGCGAGACCACCGCGGCCGCATTGCGCGGGAGAAAGTATTGTAGTAACACATGTGGCTTATATATCGTTAATCGTTGTGAGCACTCGACTTTGTGATAACTGTCATGCTATTTTAACCATCGCCTATGCTTGAACATCAGTGTCGCGTATACCAACAATCCATTTCAGACTGAAGGGCCTGATCAAGAACCAACGCTTCGCCTATCACTATATTGAGAGAAACCAATTGGCGTGAAGGCTAACGCATTTTTCACATGTCCACGTTCTTTTCTGATGTGTTAATAACCAACTGCGACCACCACACCACGTAGACTGCAGTTTCTGTACAAAGAGTGCCACTACCGTGGACACACAGCCAATACTTGTAAGGAAAGTGTTTTATACATTAAACCGTAGAAATGTTTCAGTGAAGTTTCACCATCGTCGTCAGATTCCTTTTATTTTCCTTACCAGCCCACTCTTTTGTTCATGTAGCTATCTGTAGCTACGGAGAGCTACAAGGACAACAATAGGTGCCATTAAGAAAAATGCTCGCAAAGGGGTCCATTCATCTTAGTGAAACTTCGCTAAAACATGTATGGGTGAAAGAAAGGAGGAAGGTGTGATATGACTGTTATGTCGTCTTTTGCGAATATATAAAGTCTTATTCGAACCAAACGCGTTTCAGTTTATTAAAAGTTGTATTAAAGCGTCATCAGTAGATAATCGTTTTTTATTTTTTGGCTGCAGATTTATTTCAATATCTTCTCATACACAAAGGGGGCCGATTTTTAACATTCTGAACTGCATTAACCACAGTATATATTAGTTTACAAGTTTTTATACATCCACATTCAACTCTCGATTACTTGTACTTTGTTTCGGTTGCGCCATAGCCAGGAGCGCATGGCGAATATGCACACAACAAATAAAAAAATATATTAATTAAAAAAGGGACTTTTGGCGGCTTTCTAATGTAGCTACACGTACGAAACTTCGAATATTTAATAAAATAGCAGTGATGGATACGTAAAATTTGATTTCAGGCCTTGTAACTGCTGCCCTCTTACTTACTCAGGCTTTCTAAGAATAGGAATACTTCCCCTTGAACTGTGTATTGCTGTTTAGCAATGGTACCGCAGTTGGGATTCCTGGACGTCGCATTACCACAAGTATTTATGCAGCTGGTTGCTTTCTAGCACAACACTACATCAATGCTGTTGGTACAATTAGGCACGTACTATGTTCAAAACCGTCAGCTCTGTCGCTCCACTGGCGACTGCGGTATCTCTAAAGTCGCTGATAAATCTGTGACAGTTTCTGGAAATCTGCAGTTATAAACGCACTGCGTTCGCATTAAATGGACCGTCAAATAAAGTAAGCATCTAGTCACCAACGGGAGTATATTTAGGCAGAGGTATTCCAAAAAGAAAATCATTGTGTTATTCCTGCACTGGGGAACTGTCTCACGGGAAGGCGATTCCCATAGAAGAAAGGCATCCTAGTCTCTGGATAAGAGTTAAAATTACCAGGTTAAAAAGGGACATTAAGTAGGGCAAAGCTAGATAGGGGCAGGGGTGACCCTCCTCTCTCCTCTTACCGATCAGTATCAGTTAAAAGAGAGCCAGAACATGTAGCGCACATTGACCAATAGTAAATGTATCCAGACCCATTTGTCGTCAAATCTCAAAAGTATTTCGCCGTTTGCCGCTAGTCTCCTTGCAACTGAAAGGGGCAAATCGAGTCTTTGTTCTGAAAACTGCCAGTAGCGATGTACCTTATACTAGTGATGTTTCTCTCGTGTCATGTGCCCATGTCAAATTCGCATGTATCTAAAGGCTACCTGTGTAACAAAAGAATAATATCTGTAAGTCTCATACGAACTATTTCCCCTGATTTAAGTACGTTGTAGATGGCAGAAACCTTATTATAAACTGGTGATTAATGAACAAAATTTTTCAGTACTTTTGAGTTTTATTTTGTGAGAATTCGTGCTTCGCTTCCTACACTCCCTTCCATTAAAAAACTGATATGAGATCTTCCCCTCCAGTGCCCTGCCCATAATGCTGCAAACGCGTTCTCTGTTGGAAAGAGATCTTGCGACGTTACTGGCCAATGCAGGGTTTGGCGAGTACGAAGACAAGCAGTAGATACTCTCACCACCCGCGAGCGGGCATTATCTTGCTGAAATGTAAGCCCAGGATGGCTTACCGTCAAGGGCAACAAAATGGGGCGTGGAATATCGTCGAAGTACCACAGTGCTGTAAAGGTCCCGCGGATGACAACCAAAGATGTCCGGCTATGAAGTGAAATGGCATCCCAGACCATCACTCCAGGCTGTTGGGCCGTAACAGTGAGGATGGCGTCCCACCATTGTATGGGGCATCTCGAGACATGTATTCGCTCGTCATTTCGGCTCACCTCAAAGAAGAACTCATCGCTGAAGAGAATCCTTCTCCAGTCAATGAGATTACAGGCTGAAGACGTGTGTGGTGATGCCCTCTCTTACAGAGTATTTCAAGAGGCCACTCACCGACTGTAGCTTTCTCCTGTCCACCTTTTATTAATGCTACCAGAGTGTAGACAACTAGCCCCTCCCTGCCTTTCCCCCGTCCTCTGCCAATGGGAGAAGAATCCAGCAGCCTACGTGGTCAAAAAGCAGGTCAGCAAGTGAGTGATTATCTCCCTGCCTGATAGGGAAAAGGTGCGAGGTCATGCAGTGTGCGTTGATTCTCTCCGCCACGGACACTCTCAGGTGTGGACGAAAGCAACGTTTGACATGGACACAAACACCGTCGCCGAGTATACCGGGGACCAGCACTAACGCCCACAGTAGCGAACATGACGTGCGCCCAGGTACGGCCAGGAAATGATATGTTACACCAGAACCACTGCAGATGCTGCTGGACATGCGATTAGCCCGCCTCTTTACGTCTGACGACATTGACGGAAGAATATCAAATGACCTGTGATGTCCATTTGAGCATTACGACCGGAGGGCAGGGAAGAGCCTCCAAAGACCAGTGGAGGCCTTTGGTGGTGATTAGGCGGCGGGTGTCGCTTTTTGCGGGACGCCCCGCGTGTCGGAGCGGCGTCGGCTCTGGCTCGGCCTGGCGTCACGACGCCCCGTGCATATAGACAGAGCGGCGGGGCGGACAACTCGATCAAAAACGGCCAATTAGCCGGCTGTGACGGCGATAATTAGCGTCCGATGTAATTAACGCCAGAGGGGCGCGGGCCTCGGGCGGGGAACCCGACCTGCAGCGCGGGGGTGGGGGTGGGGGTGGGGGTGGGGGGGGGGGGGCGCTTAGGCTACCGGCAATCAGGGGTCAGGGGATGGGGCGGTCATCCCTGACGCTTTGTGTCTCGCAAGGAGCATCGATCGACAATGGGAGCGCCGACACGGGAGCAGGAGAGTAAAGCCCACAGACGCACTGCGAATCGAGCAAACACCCTTCCAGGACCGACACATCAGTACGTATTGCTTTTTTCTGCTTTACCAGCGTGTAGTTTCGGCTCAAATAATTTTTATCACTACGATCACACAGAAATTCTGTTGACAGTGGAACTGGCCATCAGAGACAGGAAGTGCGATAGGACTGCTTGTATTGTGTATATACGTGAATGAACTGACTGTCAGGGTAAGACGCAATTAACGGCTGGTGTCTGACGATGCAGTGGTGTACGTGAAGGTGTAGTCGTTGAGTGACTGTAGGTGTATAGAAATTGACTTTGACAGGATTTATAGTTGGTGTTTGCCTGCTTAGCTAAGTGGTGTAACATGCTTGCCTACCATGTAGCGGGCCCAGATTCGATTCCTGGCTGTGATGGAGATTTTCTCCGCTCGTGGACTGGGTGCTGTGTTGTCCTCATCATCATTACATCCTCATTACCGGCGCGCGAGTCGCTCAGAGTGGCGTCGACTGAAATGACTTGCTCTCAGCGGCCGAACTTCTTTGGATGGAACCTCCAGGGCAACAATGACGCACGATCATGTGGGAAAATGTAACTTAACGCGGATGAATAGAAAAAAACAGTCCTGTAACTGTCGAATATGGCAATAGTAGTGTGCAGCTTGATACAGTCAAATAGATTAAATATCGAAGCAGTATCAATCAAATGGAATGTGCGCGTCAGGTTGGTAGTAGAGAAGGGGGAATGCTGGATTTCGTTTCATTGGGATAATTTTGGGGAAGTGTAGCTGATTCATACAGGAGACGGCGTATGGAACGCTTGTGTGACCTATTCTTGAGTACTGTTCGAGTGTTCGGGAACCCCAACAAATCGGATTAAAGGAAGACGTCGGGAAATTCAGAGGCTTGCCGCTGGATTTATTGCCGGTAGGATCGATCAGCACGCAGGTATTACAGAGATGCTTCGTGAATTCAAATGTCAGTCCCTAGAGGGAAGATGACTATTTTCACAAGGCACTATTGCGGGAATTTAGAGGATCAGCATTTGAGGACGACTGCAGAACGACTCTTTTGCTGCTTATGTACGTTTTGGGTAAGGACCACGAAGATAAGATACGAGAAATTAGGGCTCGCTCGGAGATTATAAACAGTCGATTTTCCTTCGATCTGTTTGGGAGTGGTACAGGAAAGGAGATGACTAGTAGTGGTACGAGGTAGCCTCCGCTATGGACCGTACGGTAGGCTGCAGAATGTATGTGTATATGTAGTAATTTTGTTTTTTTGGTCCGAACGGTCAAGAAATCTGAAATGACAGTGAAAATCAGCTGGTGTTTTCAGCAGAGGTGCTGCACAGAGTCTCTCCTACGCCAATGGATTGTGTAACGTTGCACTTTTTAGTTCTTAGTTCACAGTTAACGCGTGATGTCTGAAACAACAGAGCCTCCCGCCAAGTGCGTACCGTCATTCTTCACGTCGAGGATTTCGGCCTGGCTTCATGCAGCCCACATAATTTAACTGTTACACCTGATAGCAAAGTGCGACAATGGAGCAGGAACCTTAAAACAGGACGTACAGACGTTCGCAATGCAGGCGGCCAGAGAAGGGAGCGAGTCCCAACCGATGATCTTGCTCAGCGGGTGAATCAGGTGTCTCGAGAAAATGGTCTATGGAGGGTAGCTCAGAAGAAGCGAAGAGGAATACTGTATTCAGGCATTCTCCTTCTTCATGACAACTACCGGCCGCACACAGTAGCTGTACCAAAGATATTCCTGCAGTGTTTTCGATGGGAATTGTCGGATTACCCACCGTACAGCCCGGAATTGGCTCACTCTGATTTTCATCTCTTCACTCACAGGAATCGCTGGCTATGACGACAGCATTTTGGCACAGACAGTGAGCTGCGGACCAGCGTAGAGAATTGGCGGAAATCACAGGCGGCTACCTTCTATGAAGAGGGTGTAAGTCGGAGGGGCGACTGTGTAAAGAAGGTACAGCTGCGTAAATGTTGCAAACAAAACATCTTTCATTTTGACTGTGGTTTCCATTTCGCGACCTATTGGACCTTGAAAAACTAGGTCTCGTATAAACATATTAGTGTAATTAGTTGACCACTACTAGCCCATCATCGTCTACATCTGTTCGGATAATAATAAGCTGAAAACGTCATTATGATACAGAAAATATTCTGAAGAAAGTGATCCACGTTTTATCATCATTATGTTACGGTGTGTGACGCGCATACAGCGTACACAGGATGAATCATTATTAATAGCGAAATATGCACAAGAAATATACAATAGCATAAGCAAAACCATTCTCATAAGTATAGGTCTGCAAATGAGCCTTTTAGGAGATATCAGTATGTGTGATTACGAGTCGCCACTGACCTCAGTGTGAATTAGTGCCCTAGGAATCGCAAATGTATCTGAAACGTAGACATTTCTATTAAGCTCGCATCTAACTGGGCTCAAATTACGTCCATGGCTTATGTTACCAAGAATACTAAATTATTTCAGCACGTTACATGTTACGAATTACGGTAACTTGTCCTTGGTATAGAAGGTGTGGCACTCACACTTGGATGTAATACATCAGTTACCTTAGCAGTGGATTGCGAATTTCTACAGACACCCCCAGACCATATGCTAAATGTTGAGAAGACTACCACTCGCTGCACCAGATCATCAGCCATGTTAATTGGAATGCTGTAAAAGTTACGTCTCAGATGACCCCAAGTATAAAAATCCAGAGGGCTGAGATCCAGTGATCTTAGAGGCAGAGGTACAGATCTTGCTCAGCCGATCCTTCTAGGGTAATGTTGCCGCTTTAGACGTAGTCTTATATCAACAGCAAAATGTGCTGTTGCACCATTATGCAGGTATCACATTGCCCAAGAGGTGAAATTTGAGTCCAGTTTGGAGAGCAGTTAATCTAAAAGTTAACATTTAAAAAACATCTGTACTGATGAGGAAAACATTTCACGCAGATGTCAGTGGTGGCCCGAAATCTAACATTCGCAGCGATCTTGCAAACGGCACGTTTGCGCATCCATCTTCACTGGAATGTTTCTGCTTCTACCATCGCATACGTCTAGCTGCGTCAGTTTTCACTATGAATTAAGATATGGCGAAGTGAGAGCATGCATAGCGATCATAGCACCGGCAGGGTTGAAGTGCAGATTTTGGCCGTGACTCGCCACCCAAGGGACTAGGACCAAGGTAACGTGCGCCGGCATACTACAGCGCTGTTCCCCGCCGGCATCGATGCTCCCTCAGAACAGGTGTGTCTGCCCCTGTAACCAAGCAGCCAGCGCACGGCGGAAGAGGCTGATTCCATCACGACGCCCTTCACAGCGCCGAACGAATTGTCAGCATGTGCCTACTGGCTGGGGGAAGATGGAGTGCTTTGTCCAATGTGGCAGACAGAAATCTAGCGTCATTACTGGCTGGCTCTGAGCACTCTGCGACTTAACTTCTGAGGTCATCAGTCGCCTAGAACTTAGAGCTAATTAAACCTAACTAACCTAAGGACATCACACACATCCATGCTCGAGGCAGGATTCGAACCTGCGACCGTATCGGTCACGCGGTTCCAGACTGAAGCGCCTAGAACCGCTCCGTCACACTGGCCGTTGACTACTGATGTCTCATATTGTTTGTTTTATGTATGGTATGTTATATAGGGCCTGAAGATGACGTTGACGCAACGTCGAAACACTTAGCAAAATAAATATGAAATCTTAAATACAGCTGAATGAGTTGCATTTTCAATAAAAAAAATTATACCAGCTGATGTCCCACCATCACCCAATTTAAATATGGATGTACGAAGAATGATTTATTATTAGATATTCTGTATATCAAGAAGATAGGAGCTTGCGTGGGCCTGTCCCCCTTAGACAAAAATTTGAAAGGAAAATGACTCACGTTCTTGCTCGGCGATAACCACTTTCTTAACAATGGTAACTACACGTAAGTGGAACAATAAAAGGGGTCCGATGCGTCGGTCGTTCGGTTTTGTCAGATAACGGATGTGTCCGGAACACTTAATGTCGACTTCACTGCTCCTTCATTGCTGCCAGCGCCATTGACATAGCACTTGTGGTGTCAAAATTGCTTGGTGAAGTTAAACGTTGCAGTTTCTGTTGGCACAGCCGAGTGCCGATTACGTCAGCATTTCCCCTCACACGTCACCGCCCATCGCAAATACCAATATTGTAATTTAGATTTTTGTTCATCATTTTCAGCAACTATTTTTGAAGAATGTTGACCTGAACAAATAGCACACTAGTCGAGTTAAAAATTGTTTTTTAACACAACTGGTGTGCTATTTCTTCATATCGAAAGTCTTGTTATTCCATTTCCCCCCCCCCCCCTCCCGGTGCAATTGGATTCTTCTTTGTACCACCTACACTTGCTTCATATAGTGATGAAAGCTCAAAAGGTAGGAAGCCTCCTTCGCACAGCCAAAGTAAAATAATGGTCTACTATGATTGCAAAAGAACAATTTCAGATATTTACTGAAAGTTACGAAAAGAATATAATATAAAATAAAAATATCAGACCTCGGTATTGCCATTCCGATATCGAGGAAAAATGTGTCGTCGACAGATATCAATACATATCGAAAAAAATATCGATATATCAGCCAAAATACAGGTGGCGGTAGTGTCGCGTACAGAAGGTACAAAAGGGCAGTGCATTTGGAGAGCTGTCATTTGTACTCAGGTGATTCATGTGAGAAGGCTTCCAACGTGATTATGGCCGCACGAAGGGAATTAAGAGACTCTGAATGCGGCATTGTAGTTAAAGGAATACGCATGGGACATTCCATTTCAAAATTCTTAGGGAATTCAATATCCCGAGAACCACAGTGTCAAGAGTTTTCCTAGAGTATCAAATTTCAGGAGAATACCAAATTTCAGGCATTATCTGTCACACAGTGGCCGACGGCCTTCAGTTGATGACCGGGAGCAGCAGTGTTTGCGTAGAGTTATCAGTGCTAACAGACAAGCAACACTGCTTCAAATACCGTAGCAATCAATGTGGGACGTACGGCGAACGTATCTGTTAGGACAGTGCGAAGAAATATAGCGTTAATGGGCTATGGCAACAGACGACCGTTGAAAGTGACTTTGCTAACAGCACGACATCGCCTGCAGCACCTCCCCTGGGCTCGTGACCATATCGATTGGACCCTAGACAACTGGAAAACCGTGGCCTGGTCACATGAGTACCGATTTCAGATGGGAAAAGCGATGGTAGGGGTTTGAGGGTGGCGCAGACCCAAGAAGCCATGGCCTCAAGTTGTCGACAAGGCGCCGTGTAAGCTTGTGGTGGCTCCATAATAGTGTGGGCTGTGTTTGCATGGAATGGACTGGGACCTCTGGATGTCCGGCTACTTGAAGACCATTTACCGCCATTCATGGATGTTATGTTCCCAAAAAAATTATCGAATTTTTATGGATGGCAACGAGCCACGTTACCGGGCTACAATTGTTCGTGATTGGTTTGAACAACATTCTGGACAATTCGAGCGAATGGTTTTTTCCCCACCCAACTCTCCTACACGAATCCCACCAACATGTATAGAATGTAACCGAGAGGTCTGCTCGTGCAGAAAATCCTGCGTCAGCAACTCTTCCGCAATGATGGACGGCTATAGAGGCAGCATGGCTCAATATTTCTGTAGGGGTCTTCCAACGACTTGCTAAATCAATGCCACATTGAGCTGCTGCACTATTCTGGACAAATGGTGGCCCGACGGGATTTTAGGTGGTATCCCATGACTCTTGTCATCTCAGTGTAGAATAGGTCGCTCTAGAGTCTCCTACGTGGTATCATTCATTGACGTACGTACACGGTATTCGTTTCACTCACCTCTTATTGATGTTCCCTTTAATAAAGTGCTACTACGTGTTCAGACGACGCACTGTCATCCAGAATTAACTACTGATATTGTAATCTGATACTACCGGGTTCTTTCGGTTTATGCTAATTGCGTTGCATTTATCTGTATTAAAAAGAACTGCAGTGCAGTACATCAGAGGAATTTAATGTCTATGTCGTTCTTCACAGTTATCCAGGGACGATAATCTCCCGTAGACAGTATCATAGCCAATGATCAGTCTAGGGGTGATGCAGACCCTGTCTCGTTAATAAGACACTGGTCACGTTCCATAATACTTTCAATTGAAACTTTTTAATAGCCATTAGTCTTTCAACTTTTTTATGCCATCGTCCCATCTTCCTAACTAGTACTAATGTTTTCTTTTCTGTGGCTTTAGTAAACAAAACATCCTCGACGATCTGTTTAACATACTTCAGTGATGGTCTGCCCCTACAGAATTTCCCATCAACTGCTCCATACGGAAGTCTCACTGACCTGTCGCTTGTTTGTTGGCGTTTCCGCTTAACTTTCTTTCCTCGCCTACTTCATTTTGTAGCAGTTCCACATTAATCGTCCATTTCCGTTTGACTGTAGTATCTTCCGATCGTATCACATTACAAATGATTCCAATTTCCTCTTCTTTTGGTTTCTAACACTTTGTGTTTAATCTTATCTTGGTTTCTCGTCCATACTTTTCTCCAGATATACAGTGTCATTAACATACACTTCCACCTCTATCTCAACATTCGATACCAATAATGCCTTAGAGCGATGTGATTTAGTAACAAGACACAGGACTCTCATTGCAGTCTTCTTCCACTTCGAAAGCAGAGCTAATAATTACCAGCCACACAACTGATGTCTCCCTTGCTTTCAAGGAAGCGTAATTATTTCACTACTACTACGCCTCTCCAAATACCCTATCCTCATATCTATCATTTGGTCACTATTTTTCTTCGCGTTTTTTTTTTGTCTTAAACAAAATCATTGGCGATGTAGACTTTCCGCCGGCCGGAGTGGCCGAGCGGTTCTAGGCGCTACAGTCTGGAACCGCGTGACCGCTACGGTCGCAAGTTCGAATCCTGCTTCTGGCATGGATGTGTGTGATGTCCCTAGGTTAATTAGGTTTAAGTAGTTCTAAGTTCTAGGGGAGTGATGACCTCAGCACTTAAGTCTCATAGTGCTCAGAGCCATTTGAACCATTTTTGATGTAGACTTTCCACTCCATTCAATTGTACGTTGTAATTAAAGATGAGCTACGCATGGAGGTCCAGTTGGGTTATAATTATCGCATCGCAACAAAACGTGGTAGATATGCTAATGCATTAGTGCGGAATCGACTTACGATAGAAAGCAACAGTTCCAAGATTGCCCACCAGGTGCAAATCTGGCGCTGTACAGTGTCCTACCAACGTCTTCGATGTTTATATTGAATAAACTGTGTAAGCGGCGGTTAGCAGTAAAATCAACAATATGCCTTTCTCAATTGTTTGATCTTTTCTTCCCACGTCCAGTTCCTAGTCCATCACACACAGAAACAGTTCTAAATGTCTTTCTTGCATTCAGAGCTCCGTATCTACAGCTGGTGGCCAAAATTGTAACAAATTTTCTTCCAGAGTAAATCTGTTCTGCATTAATGCATTAGAATATCTACTAAGTTTCATTGTCATACGGTAATTACTGCCCACACTGAACCACTGTGAGTAGCTGCATTTCATTATAACCATCCGGTACTTTCGACCAGAAGGGAACAATGGTGTAGAAGCTGTGTACCACTACTTCCATTTCTCTCCCGTCCCACTTCATAGGCTTCTCCCACTTACTGTATTATCTCTTCGACATGCCGTTGAACATATGTTGAGTCAACAGACGTTTACATATACAGTGAGCGATTGGATGTGCAAAGCAAAATCCTGATAGGATTGATTTGCTGTTGCGTTTCTATGGTGTGTCACGTTGTAGCCATGTCCTGCGGATGACTATTGAAGTTCAGAGTCAGTACGGAACGTAGGGAGACAGCCAAACTCGACAAGGCGCATCCGACTGAGGAACCGCCATTTTTTTATGCCTTGACTGCACAAGATTTTGCAGAGTGGGCCGAAACAGAAGCAAAATCTTTGGCGAACAACCTGAAGGGCGAGTGTTCTCCACCGCTCGTGACCTTGGCCTAAACGCACACGTAGCTACTGCTGCGTGTACTCGTAACAGCAGTTATGGCTATGCAACGTTAAAGTGTCCATGCAGTTTATGCCATAGTGATACACGTTGCGCCCTAAGAAATGAAAGACCAGATACCGCATGTAATACACAAATTTTCATCCTGAGGCTATAACCGATGTCAATACACGCTAGAAGAAATTATCAAATTTTCCTGACAGGGGAAGGCGAAGTAATTGTGTACTTTTTTTGTCACCAGACAATGGTCCTAAGACCTCTACTGATCCATGAACTTTGCTGCGGCAAGTGGAGTGAGAGCATACTACATTGTTTACTGCGGACAGTCCATCAAATAAGGTCTTCATTGTGTGCACTCTGGCCGCTTCTACTGAAGAGGAGAAAGCTATATTTTAGAGTAGGTGTTCACTCTTACTATCCTGTTCAGTTGATATTTATCTATAACAATACTGACACAGCATTACACTACGCAACCAATTCTAGTAATTTCTTTTTTTTTTGGAAATGACTAGACTAATAGGGAAGGTCGCTAAACATGTCTTTTTGTCAGCGTGGGCTCAGCAAGAATTCTCAGAGGTTCTGTTCTGCGTTACAGTGATATTATAGAAAGTACTTACAAAGTTACGTGTCGTGGCCGCTATCCAGGACACTTACCTGAAACAGAAGAAATCATCTATTAGAAGATGGCGAACAGAAGATCCGACGCATAACAAAATTACGTTAAGAATGAACGAAGATTAGCGCCGCCGCTGACAAGATCAGTACGGTTGCTCCACTAGCTCGGATTGGACATCAAAGAAGGAAGCGTACACTTCAAAAGACCAACCATGATATTCGACTACAACGATTTATTGAAACCACACTCTTTCTAAAGTGTCTAGTGCAATTAGGGGAAGTGAGAATGTTGACGGTGATTATTTCATGGGGACATTAAGTTTGGCCGTAGACTAGGTGCTGGTGCTGTTACAGGGTTTCCCTCTTTCCTTTCCTTTTATCGTCATTAATAACACTAACGAAAAGCGTGAAACCCGTACATCAAGTCATACACAATAAGCTCTTACCCTTAAGTTACAACGGCAGCATTTCGAGAATTAAAGTGATATTATGCGTGACTTTCTTCAAGAAAGAACACTGTTCGGATGCTACATTGCATAGGTGTCATGAAAAAGATGTTAGACACGCAACTTACACCGAAAAACGTGGAGAGATGGACGGCCATACCGCATTACTTCATAATTTCCTAAATAAGCAGTTAAAGGGGCACAGGGCCTTCATGTTCCAATGAATCACTTGGCGGGCCGTATTTTCATCATGATGTGATACAGTAACATGCTATGCAGAGGCACCATTATGGGTTCGTTCGTAATTTAATCTACGTCTATACTTACTTACATATTCCGTAAGCACGTGTGTGATGCATGACAGATGGTACTGTGTATTCTCTCTCATGCATCCTATTCCTTTCCTGTTCCACTCACAAAGAGAGCGAGGCAAAACGCCTGGCTAAATGTCCCACACGAGCCCTACTTTCTCTTATCATCATGATCCTTACGCGAAATGTACGTTGGCAGCAGCAGAATCGCTTTGCACTCAGCTTCAGATATCTCTTCTCTAAATTTTCTCAATACTATTTCGCGAAGAGAACGTCGACTTCCCTCCAGGCATTTCCGTTTGAGTTCACGAAGCGTTTCCGTAATATTCTCGTGTTGATCGGACCTAACGGTCACAAATCTAGCAGCCCGCCTCTGAATTGCTTCGACGTCTTCCTTTAATCCCAGCTGGTGGGGATTACAAGCAGTCGAACAGTACTCAGTAGCGCGTCGTACTACTGTTCTATACTGTCTCCTTTGTAGACGTCCACACCTTCGTAAAATTCTCCCAATACATCGAAGTCGCCCATTCTCTTCCCCATTACGCTCCTACGTGCTTTTTCCATTTCTTATCGCTTTGCAACGTTACGCCCAGTCGTTTAACCGTCGTGACTGTGTTAAGCAGTAAACTACTAATGTTGTATTCGAACATTACGGGATTATTTTTCATACACATCTGCAATAACTCGCATTTTTCTGCATTTAGAGCATGCTGCGATTCATCACATGGCCTAGAAATTTGGTGTAAGTGATCAATGATCATGTATCCTCCTACAGTCATTCAAAGACGGTGCCTTCTGGGTCACAACAGCGTCATCAGCAAACAGTCGCTGCCTGCTACTCACCTTGACGGCCAGATCATGCACTGTATACACTGAAGAGCCAAAGAAACTGGAATACGCTCCTAATATCGTGTTGGAGAAGTGCCGCAACATGACGTGGCATGGACTCGACTAATGTCTGAAGCAGTGCTGGAGGGAAATGACACCATGAATCCGTAAGAGAACGAGAGGATGGACATCTTTTCTGAAGAGCACGTTGCAAGACATTCCAGATAATGTTTACGTCTGGGGTGTTTGGCGCCCAGCGGAAGTGTTTAACCTCAGAAGAGTGTTCCTGGAACCACTTTGTAGAAATTCTGGACGAGTGGGGTGTCGCATTGTCCTGCTGTAATTTCGCACGTCCGTCGGAATGCACAATGTGCATGAATGGATGCAGGTGATCAGACAGGATGCTTGCGTACGTGTCACCTGTCAGTATTGTATCTAGAGGTATTAGGGGGTCCCATATCACTCCACCTGCACACGATCCACACCATTACAGAGCCTCCACCAGCTTCAACAGTCCCCGGCAGACATGCAGGGTCCATGGATTCATGAGATTGTCTCCACACCCGTACACGTCCATCCGCTCGATACAATTTGAAACGAGATCCCTCCGACCATGCAAGCTGTTTCCAGTCATCAACAGTCCAATGTCGGAGTTGACGGACCCTGACGAGGGGTAAAGCATTGTGTCGTGCAGTCATCAAGGATACACGAGTGGACCTTCGGCTCCGAAAGCCCATATCGGTGAAGCTTCGTTGAATGGCTCACACGCTGACAATTGTTGAAGGCCCAGAACTGACATCTGCAGCAATTTGCGGAAGGGTTGCACTTCTGTCGCGTTGAACGATTGTCTTCGGTCATCGTTGGTCCCGTTCTTGTAGGATCTTTTTCCGGCCGCAGGGATTTCAGAGATTTGATGTTTTACCGGATTCCTGATATTCACGGCACACTCGTGAAATGGTCGTACGGGAAAATCCCAACTTCATCGCTAGGTAGGAGATGCTGTGTCTCATCGTTCGCGCGCCGACTGTTGTGATTCACAATACAACTTTTATTGATGTAAGTTTACAAGGTTGATGCCTGGACATACAAACGAAAGGTAACAATAACGAATAAAAAGTCTCCTAACTGAGGCAAACAAAAGTTCACTTCTTATTTTCCACAAAGGTTCGTGGTAACACACTCACACACTAGTAACAGTCCAATTCCGAGACGAAGACGTAATCTTCGACGGTTGAAATGAACTTCGAGCCTGGTTCTAGCCCCTAAATAGCTGTCTCCAGCCAATCAGATTTCGGCGTAGTGATACTTCCTGCAGGCCGTGGCTCGAGCTCCCCCTGCAGGAAGTAGTGCTCGGAATGTCTGTTTCCGTTATCTTGTCTGTAAATACCCGGTGTTTACGATTGTGCTTTTGGGGAGGCCTTTGGGCATAGACAACCTCGTCCTCTGTGGTGTTACATGGGTTGCCGGCCCTCGGGGGCTACCTTGGCTCCAGTATAATACCGACTATAACACCACGTTGAAACTCACGTAAATCTTGATAACCTGCCATTGTAGCAGCAGTAACCGATGTAACGACTGCGCCAGACACTTGTTGTCTTGTATAGGAGTTGTCGACCGCAACGCCGTATTCTGCCTGTTTACATACCTCTGTATTTGAATACGCATACCTATACCAGTTTCTTTGGCGCTTCGGTGTATAGTGGTGAGGACATTGTAGGTGAATCTGCCGTGGTTTTCCTAGTCCCTCCATAACAAAACTTTCTTCCCGAAAGATTTAAACTATGTGGCAGACTGGGGCAAAGCTCTTTCCAACTGAGCTGTCGAGGCACTCACAACCCGCCACAATAGCTTCAGGAATAATGCTCACGAAAGACAAGGTTGCAGCGTATAAATCTCACTTCGGTGCATAGTATTAATCGGCCGGGAAGCTTCATTCCAGAGCAAATGCTTGTCCCATCGATTCTGGAGTATTATTCGTCTGTGTGAGACCATTCCAACTAGGATTAACAGATTAGAGAGAGAGAAAACCCAACGAGGAGCGGCGCGTCCTGGGACGTGATCGTTCGGTAAGTATGCTTCAAGAGAGGCGCTGTATACCACGCAGAAGATTACTATCGAAATTGCGAGAGGGCACTTTCGAAGAAGAGTTGGACGACATAAAACTTCCTCTCACGTATGTCTCGCGAAATGACCACGGCGAAATAAGCGAAGAAATCAGAACTCATATGGAAGGTAATGAACAATCGGTATTCCCATGAACCGTTCACCAATGGAGCAGAGAAGGGTAAAATGATAGTCATGCCAGAAGTACCCTAAGTCTCATGAAATAATAAGTATAGACGTAGGTGTACGTAATTGTACTGCTTCTGTCATGATGGGCGATTATACCGCTGACCCTTATCTGATCGGCCATGTGTTCCACATTTGAGTTATATAGTTGCTTCGGAGGCGTTAAATCGCACGGAGGAAAAACAAAAGTAGGAAGCAGAGAGTCATTATTTACTGTGCGGCACTAGCATAAGCATTATAAAGAAGTTGAAGCGCCCACGTCAGCCATAAAATAAAAGATTTACGTCCTATACTCTTAGATCAACCTGTTCACACAGTTTAGATGGTTATATGCGTTTGAATTTGTGTTGTACCTGGTATATGTAACCCTTTATCGTAAAATATGTCTGCCACCATTTTTTCAGGTGCTGTGAACTATAACTTCGTTGTTGTTTGTACGTTACACATTATCTCCCTCCATTTCTTTCAATTACGAATTCTTTGTTGAAGGTGTGTGGATTCAGGGTGTGATTTATAATCTCCAGACACCTCCAGTGGGGCGTAACTTATCGCAATTAAAACGTCTTTTGACTGGCTGGGCGAAAAGGAATTGTCGACGAAAATTTATTCCGACAGCTCAGTACATTTATGTGTGGAGCTTTTTTTTTTACAGTGTCTCCTTTGTACGAGCCACGAAGGCTTCGCTGCTGATAACAGAATTTACCGTGAAAATACTTCATCAAAAGTCGCCTCAGAAGTCTCGGTCTCGGCGCGCCGGCTGGACATGTGTATGTAAACACCCGCTCGGAGTTTACACACTAGCTCAGTTAATTTTTTTCCTCTGGCGCTGGTCTGAGTAAACCGAAAAGTGGAAGTAATTTATGGAACATAAATATGAACGGCAATTGGGACAGAAGTTTAAAAACCTAAAAAAGTATAAACAAACGTGTTTACTCCTGGAACTCTTCACTAACTGAATATCCAGAGCGCCATTCCTTCTTTAAACGAGTGCCGTCGCCGACGCCGCCAGTTATAGCTTCGTAATCACCGTGCTGCTTTCTTGCCAATTACCGGACTGATTCCCGTCAAATATTTGAGGCCGGGTGTGAGGTACTCTATACCGTTTAATCATGTAGGTACGATCCTCTGCTTTCGACCTAGGTTAATGGGAAGGCAGTTTGCTCGCACTTGTTATTAACACTATGGTTTAAGCTACACTTGGCGACATTTAATGTTCTTTTTTCCAGAATAAAATACAGTCACCAGTTGGAAATATTTGTAACTTACTACCGAATTTTATTCTTGAAAATTACAGCCACGAATAAAACAATTATGGTTCCTTTAATTGTAGTCAGACATTCCTACCGATAATTTCGTACTAGATTCCACTGGTAGTCAGACATTCCTACCGATAATTTCGAACTAGATTCCACTGTGGGAAATAAACTAACACGGAACGTTGACAGTACAGACGTAAAGGAAGATTAATGTCTATCGTTCCGTCGACGGCGAGATTATTCTGATAATGATGCAGTGCTACAGGGTGTCCGAAAAGTCTTTCCCTGATTACATAAATTGATAACTCAGGCTAGAAGTAAGATACAAATATTAAACTTGTGTCGAACTGTTCACAACTATCAAAGTTTTTTTCTGTTTTAACTTCGCAGTACGTAAGAAGTGGATGAGGTGCAGTGCCCAAGAGGCCATGTTAACCAATCAGGAGAAGGCACTGTGTGTCCTGTGGTACCATGAGACACGATCACCAACCACAGTGCAGAGACACTTCCAGACAACATTTGGAAGGAATCCACCTGATGTCAAGAGTATTAAAGCCTGGTATGAGAAGTTCAAGAACACAGGATCGGTTGCTGACCTTCCGAGGTCTGGTCGACCAAGAACCTCAGCAGACAGGGAGGAAGCTGTAGGACAGTTTCTTCTGCGAAGTCCGAAAAAATCGATGCGCAGGGCCTCACGTGAATTACAGATGCCAAAAAGCTCACTCCATGACATTTTACACAATCGTTTATTGTTTCGTGCATACAAAGTGCAAATCGTTCAGGCCTTGTTGCCCAATGACAGTACACGTCGATACGACTTTGCGGTCGAAATGCTATCACGTATTGAGGACGATGATGGTTAGACGAATTGCCTTTTCCGACGAAGTGACCTTTTTGGTCAGTGGAGTAGTGAATCGCCATAATGTGCGCATTTGAGGTTCACAATCCCCTGGCGCGGTCATGGAGTGCACCAGAGTTTGTCCAAAGGTGAATGTTTGGTGCGCGCTATTGCACGGTCGAATTATCGGACCATGCTTCTTCGCTGAGGCTACCATCACATCTGCAGTGTATGTGGCCATGTTGCAACTGTATACTGTTCCTCAGCTGCTTAGGTATCACCCCGATGTTTTGTTTCAGCAAGACGGTGCACCGCCTCATTGGGGTTTGGACGTCCGTGCCTATCTAGATATGACATTTCCTGGGCGATGGATTGGTCGTGATAGGCCAACGGTTTGGCCTCCGCGCTCTCCTGACATAACCCCATTAGATTTCTTTTTATGGGGTTATGCCAAGGACGAGGTCTACCGAACACGTGTACCAGATCTGCGGCAACAGATAACCACAGACGTTGAATCGATCCCTCCGGTGATGTTGGCTAATGTGTGGACGGAAACTGAATATCGCCTAGATGTGCTACGTGCTACCAAGGGTGCTCATGTGCTCATGTGGAAGTTTACTGATGTGTGAAAAAAACTTTGCTACTTTGTAAACAATTAGACACCAGTTTCGTATTTGTATCTTACTTCTAGCCTGAGTTATCAATTTATATAATCAGGGAAAGACTTTTCGGACACCCTTTATATCGGATTGAAAGAAGATGGGGAGAGAAATTGGTCGTGCCGTTTTCAACTGAACCATGACGACTTTTGGCTTAATTTATTTTGAAAAAACACATACTATCTTCAAATGGGTCATAGGACAATGATGTGAATTTCCATGAGAGTGTAGTGTTGAACTATTGCAAGACTGAGATTCATTGGAAGAATCCTAAGGAAATGCAGTCCGAAAACATAGGAAGTAGGTTACAGTACACTTGTTCGCCCACTGCTTGAATACTGCTCACCGGTGTGGGATCCGTAACAGATAGGTTTGATAGAAGAGATAGGGAAGATCCAACGGAGAGCAGCGCGCTTCGTTACAGGATCACTTAGTAATCGCGAAAGCGTTACGGAGATGATAGATAAAATCCAGTGGAAGACTCTGCAAGAGAGACGCTCAGTAGCTCGGTACGGGCTTTTGTTGAAGTTTCGAGAACATATCTTCACCGAGGAGTCAAGCAGTATATTGCTCCCTCCTATAAATATCTCGCGAAGAGACCATGAGGATAAAATCAGAGAGATTAGAGCCCACACAGAGCCATACCCACAATCTTCCTTTCCACGAACGATACGAGACTGGAATAGAAGGGAGAACCGATACAGGTACTAAAGGTACTCTCCGCCACACACCGTCAGGTGGTATTGGGGAGTATGGATGTAGATGCAGATGTAGATGTAGAGTGAACAGTAATAAAAACAGAGGATATGGTCTCTGAGACTGCAACAGATATGCTCAAAAACCTCACTCGGTTGAACTCGAGGAAAGACGTCTAATGATCGCTAACGTCTATTTAGAGAATGCCAAGGTAAGTTTCTAAGAGTATTATTCCTCCTACTTATCGCACTACTAAACATATGATGGTAAAATAAGACTTCCAACACTTCTCCATTTCTCCGTGGAAAACTGATGTACAAAACTTAAGAACGAAAGTAAATTTCGCATGATGTATCCCTGCCAAGTAACCTAGTTCGATGATTTTTGGACCGTACGTAGAAAGAATTGCTACACTATAATACGGAAGATGACAAATAAGTACGGAATGAGACTAATGGACGTGACATTTTTATTCAAAGATAGTAACTGCGCTGAATTTACCGCGATTCGTGATGGTTCAAAAATGTTCAAATGTGCGTGAAATCGTATGGGACTTACCTGCTAAGGTCATCAATCCCTAAGCCTACACACTACTTAAGCTAAATTATCCTAAGTACAAACACACACACCCATGCCCGAGGAAGGACTCAAACCCCCGCCGGGACCAGGTCGTGATGGTTCCCTGGACGTTAAAGAAACCGGGACGTGTTTTTTAATGCGGTATACGATCAACACGCAGAGCAACGCATGCTCTACACCGTGCTCCCACGCTGGCCACAGGGCATGTATGGTAGTTCTTGTGGTAGGGCGTTCCATTCCTTCACAAGTGCTGTTGACAACTGCTGGGTGGTCGCTGGCGCACGTGGTTGTGCGATACGTCTCCCCGGCGCATCCCGCACGTGCGCGATGGATTAAAGTCGGAGGAACGCCCAGGCGTGTCCAATCGCCGAATACCCTCTCGTGCCAAAAACTCCTCCACCTCCGCTGTTCGATTCGGCTGCGTGTGGCACCCATTAAACTGAAGTCACGGGCGAATGCACCCCTGAAAACACTCACGCGTGGAAGGAGTAGAGTGTCACAGTTCCGTTTAACAGTCAGTCTACTGTGTTCAGAGACTTGGAGGTCAGTGCACCCATGCCACAATATGCCTCCTCATACCATTACACGCGAACCAGCAAAACGATAATTTCAGGGACGATGTGTATTAGGTCCCTGTTGATGGACGTTTTGCCAGATCAAAAATTACACTATTCGTGTGGCGGTCAGCAACAGAAGTTTGGGACAGTTAACAGTTTAACAACATGTGTCCAGCTACCCCATTAATTACGAGAAATGTCACAAATTTCGGTCGTAACTTTATGTTTTCACGATGAGAAAGACCGCTTCAGCTCTACGATTACTTTTTATTTATGATTCCACTAGTTTCGAGGGTTCACAGCCACACCTTCAGGGATACACCTTCGTTTCATAATTTATTTCAAACGATACCCAGTAGATAAGGAAAGCACGTGTTGGCAGATGTGAAAATTACCGAACTATCAGTTTAATAAGCCACAGCTGCAAAATACTATCACGAATTCCTTACAGACGAATGGAAAAACTGGTAGCAGCCGACCTCGGGGAAGATCAGTTTGGATTCCGTAGAAATGTTAAAACACGTGACCCTACGACGTATCTTAGAAAATAGATTAATGAAAGACAAACCTCCGTTTCTAGCATTTGTAGAATTAGAGAAAGCTTTTGACATTGTTGACTGGAATAATCTCTTTCAAATTCTGAAGGTGGCAGGAGTAAAATAAAGGGAGCGAAAGGCTATTTACAATTTGTACAGATACCAGATGGCAGTTATAAGAGTCGAGGGTCATGAAAGGAAGCAGTGGTTGGGAAGGGAGTGAGACAGGGTTGTAGCCTGTTCCCGACGTTATTCAATGTCTATGTTGAGCAAGCAGTAAAGGAAACAAAAGAAAAATTCGCAGTAGGAATTAAAATCTATGGAGAAGAAATAAAAACTTTGAGGTTCGCCGATTACATTGTAACAGCAGCTGAACGGAATGGACAGTATCTTGAAAGACAGATGTAAGATGAACATCAACAAAAGCAAAATGAGGATAATGGAATGTAGTCGAATTAAATCGGGTGATGCTGAGGGAATTAGAGTAGGAAATGAGACGCTTAAAGAAGTAAACGAGTTTTGCTACTTGGGGAGCAAAATAACTGATGATGGTCGAAGTAGAGAGGATATAAAATGTAGACCGGCAATGGTAAAGAAAGTGTAACTGAAGAAGAGAAATTTGTTAACATAGAGTATAGATTTAAGTGTCAGGAAGTCATCATCAGCAAACACTTCCGGGCTAAATTGCCGTGGTCGATTTGTGGAACTTCTTCTCCCTGATGAAGACGCCGGCCGTGAAAGCCTACACGAGATGATGAAGTCGTTTGTGAAAGTATTTGTATGGAGTGTAGCCATGTATGGAAGTGAAACATGGACGATCAATAGTTTGGACAAGAAGACAATAGAAGGTTTCGAATTGCGGGGTTACAGGAGACTGCTGAAGATTAGGTGGGTAGATCACATAATTAATGAGGAGGTATTGAACAGCAATGGGGAGAAGAGGAGTTTGTGGCACAACTTGACTACAAGAAGGGATCGGTTGGTAGGACGTGTTCTGAGGCATCAAGGGATCACAAATTAAGAATTGGAGGGTAGCATGGAGGGTAAAAATCGTAGAGGGAGACCAAGACATGAATACACTATGCAGATTCAGATGAATATAGGTTGCAGTAGGTACTGGGAGATGGAGAATCTTGCACAGAATATAGTAGCATGGAGAGCTGCATCAAACCAGTATGTGGACTGAAGGCCACAACAACAACAACCAGTAGATAACCCAAAATTCTTCGTTCGATCGTGATAAAAATGTTAAACAATCAAGAGGTCGGTAGTCCAATTTAAAATACGGCGGAATGCAGGGAACATAATTCCTAAACATGAAATCAAAGACGTAACATTGTCGCAAGAATATGAGGCCTGCAGTAACCACCTAGAAGTCTAGGGTATCGTTTGAAATTAGTTATGAAATAAATATCTATTCCTTAAGATGTGGTTCTAACGCCGCGAGACTAGTTGGATCATATATAAAGATTTATCATACAGTTGAAGCTAACTTTTTCATCATAGTACGATTCTACTCCTGTGAACGCCCGCAATACATATTTACTATATATATTCAACATCGCCTGCCTTCAACCATCGATCTCGAATGCAGCCACGCTGTGATCATGGACTTGTGCTTCGGTTTGCGATCCGGACTTGTTTTGCCAGCCGTTACTTCCCTTGGTTGTGACTGTGTGTTCTGTTGGGCATGGTGCTCTGGCGGTAAGGCGAATGCTTTGAAACCGAAAGGTGGCGGAAAATTTTCAGTCTGCCTTTAATCTAATATTCACGTCTCAATAACATGATGAGTCACGAAGAGTAACACGTAGTTCGAATTCCCCGTTCAACTGTAGGTCCCATTCCCTCCAATTAAAGTCTTGCACTCGGCCATTGAGCCACACTGAATTATTACACTGAACTACAAATTTGTCGTGAAAGTGTGTAAAGCAAATGATTTTGAGTTAGTTACGTTTATTTCAGTATAAAATGATACCAGATCATCATCTTCATAAATATTTAGCTCTGTTTTTTTAAAAAAGTAATCTACATTTTTGTATTAATAACTCGCTAACTAAATATACATTCATGTTCCAAGATTCAGCGTAACAAATTTTAAGTGAGTAATTACTTGAATTATGTTATGTGTTACACATTGGTAAATTTCAGTGCCATTCTGGAAGTACAAAAGTAAAATATTAAGAAAAAATGAAGATAATATTACATGAATGAAAATACTTTGTAAGTCTACTTTGTACCAGAACTATGTAAAGCACCAAAGAAAATAGTTAATTAACGGTCGTAAATGTGTATAAAGGATTACAAATGTTAAATGTCCACATGTACAGTATATACAATTACATATTTTGTTCAGAGATAAATTCAGAAAAGGACCGTTTTCGCTTGGCTTGACGTTTATACACATACTCGGGAACGTCGCTTATGACAGTCCAGTATTCTTCTAAAATAGTTGGGCTCCACTTTCCAGCATACCTCTTCTCATATCTGGCAATATATTGATGAAATCACTCCCCGTGTTCATTACTTATTGCACCACAATCTTTGGGGAAGAAGTCAAGATTACTATGTAAGAAATGCATTTTCAATGACATGTTTCAAGCAACTTTTTCAAAGGTTGACAACATGTTATCTACAATATTTTTGTAATTTACTGCTCGTTTGTTCCCTAAGATCAGTAAACAGACTGTCTTAAAACATTCCCATGCGTGCTTCTCATCACTTTCTATGATTCCATCAAAAGTATGCTCTCCAAAAAGCTCTTGAATCTGTGGGCCTACAAAGATGCCCTACTTTACTTTGGGATCACTTAAGTAAGGGAATTTTTGCCTTAAGTACTTAAAAGCGTCACCATCTTTGTTCATTCACTCTACAAAGTTTTTCGTGAGACCCAACTTTGATGTGCAAGGGCGGGAGCAGGAAATTTTTAGAGTCTGCTAGACGTTCACTCTCAATGTTCTTTATACCTGGTTGAAGAGATTTTCTGGTGGGCCATACTTGTTTACTGGAATGAGATGCACACAAATAAGACCAGGGACAATAATATAATCCATTGTTACTAGTTATTATGAATCTGACAAACCATTATAATATTTGATTTTAAACATAACTTAAAATCCGTATATAATTATATCACCGTAATAAAACAGTGTAAAATGAAAACTAGAGCTAATTTTGAATTGTCTTTGTGATATTCACAATCAGCAGATTAGAATTGATAGGAACTGGCTATTTTCATTCGATTTACATTTTCATTGTTGCACAGTGTTATTTATTATTTTACGTTCTTGAGCCAGCAGTGTCATTCCGTTCAGTACTTTAGCGACCATGTAGGGGCGGGCTGGTAGCAGCGATGTAGCTGCTCTTCATACTTCAGTTTTTTAAACATGAAAGTACATTTGAAAACATTGAGAGGCCTCTGCCAGGCGCTTAATTATGAATTATATGTAGAAAAGATGGTACTGTTAATTTCTAGTATGATGCTGATTCGGCACGGTTGACTTTTATATAGTCAGCCTCTTGGGAATGATGAGTTTGCTGAAGATAATTATGTTGGTTCTCGGTTACTGAAAGCTTCAGGTAATGGCCAGGTTAGGCAAGATCATTAGTGGAAAGTGGTCGTAGGCTGGAGATAGGGAGCTAACAATGAAGTTATAAGAAAGGAGGAAAAGTTGTCTGGTGTGAGGGTCATGGCGGTAAGGGGATGGGGGATCTAGCTATGCTATGGGATGGATTTGTGCGCAGTGAGGTTGGATAACCAGCACAGGTTTGAGTGGGTGTCAGACGAGGGTGCCTAATCGGGAAAAGTGGTTTTGGGAATATGTGGCAGCGCCATTTAAGTGGAACCCGGAATGAGTAGCCAGGGTAATTATGTGGTAGATGCGGGGACGCTCAAAGGGGATGATCTTTTAAAGGAGAATGGGGATGAACCTCTAGAGGCGCGAGCAGAAAGCAAGGAGATGTTTGCCGGCCGGGGTAGCCGAGCGGTTCTAGGCGCTTCAGTCTGGAGCCGCGCGACCTCTACGGTCGCAGGTTCGAATCCTACCGCGGGCATGGATGTGTGTGATGTCCTTAGGTTAGTTAGGTTTAAGTAGTTCTAAGTTGTAGGGGATTGATGACCTCAGAAGTTGAGTCCCATAGTGCTCAGAGCCATCTGAACCAAGGAGTTGTTTGGGTGAAGTGGTGTGTCCGCAGGGCGAATGGCGCCGCGTAACTCAGGTTTTGTTGGATAGCATTTGTAGGAGTTGATGCCTGTAGGCGATTAAGGGGATGTGGACTGAAGGTTCCCACGGCGTGTGGCTATGTACAGTAACGTCCGTACAACAGATTAGTACTGTAGAGCGCTGAGGAGACGATACTCTTATTTCGTTTCCGAAAGTTTTCTGTGGGATGAGTACCTCTTCTGACGACGCAATTGGTTATAATTTTGCAGGGAAGGTGCAAAGTGGAAGCGACACTGGCCTACCAATTGCGAGGCGAGTTATTCGCAGCTGCGGGCGTGTCCGCCTGCCGCCGTTGTTGTTCAGGCCTGTCTCGAGGAGTTATTCCGTGTCGCTAACTGTATTCTGCCCGGACTTTGCGCCCCGTCATTAGAACACATTAAGGAAAATGCGATTGAATCTCGCCGCACTCAGTGCCGGCGTCCGAACAAAGGAATGAATGAATATCAAACAAAGGAATTAACTTCCTTCGACGTCCCCGCGAACAAAGATTTCTTCGAGTCGAGCAACTTTTTGCGACGCCTCGCCTGCTCCTCCCTCCCACGCCCCCTGAGCAACCCCTTCCTGATTCACCACCCTTCTCCACCACTTTTCCCTCGGCGGCAAACTTCGCCCGAGCAGCAGATCGCCGTCGTTGGCGGAAAACATCTGTACGGAAAAGCCGGGTGAAAACCGGCGGCTCTCCGGCGGATGTTTTTACTCCGGAAAATCCTTCGTCCCCGCTTTTACAGGGTTCAGGGATTACGTGTCCCTTTAAACACACCTTCTCACTCTCTCTCTCACTCTCTCTCTCTCTCTCTTCCTCTCTCACTCACTAACTCACTTCTTTTTTGTGCCTGCTCTCCTCCATCTCAGACGTGGCCCGTGTCAAGGTAATCAATCTTTTCTGCGAGAGGACGTGGTTTATAAACAGAACGAGGCGAGGGACTGCGAAATGATAAGTCGTCGCGCCCTTTCAATAGGAGGGAGGCGGCTTTGTGAGCGGATTAATTTTACCGCTTTAAATCGGTGGCGGCCGCTGCCTGCGATCGCTGATATTTCTTTAGCTGAAAAATTGAATTATTTTTCACAATAATACGCTCTTAACTCTTTTACGAGAGGTTTAGCTATACTACAAGTTAAGAGACGCCTTTCGTCGAATTTATGGAGGGAAAGCGTAACTCTTGTTTCAATAGTACAGTATTGCTTCTCTTCAGAATCCGAGATGTAGTCGAATTAAATCAGGTGATGCTGAGAGAATGAAATTACGAAAAGAGATACAAAAATTTAAATTCCTTTTTTTATTTGGGCACCAAAACAGCGGAACATGGCCGAAGTAGACAGGAAATGAAATACAGACTGGCAATAATAAGAAAATCATTTCTAAAAAGGAAAACATTGGTAATGCAGAAGATCAACTTAAATGTTAGGAACTACTTTTTGAAGGCGCTGTCTTGGTCTGGAGCGTAGCCTTGTACGGAACTGAAACGTGGACGATAGAAAAGTTCAGACGAAAAGAGAACAGAAGCTTTTAAAATGTGATACGAGTAGATACCAAATGGAAAAGGGAAGCTGATTTACTGATTATGGATTTTACGTAGTGCAAACGTCTAAGGCAGAGTTTTCCAAAATTTTTCTTATGGTGAAACTTTTTTAATACATAAAATTTCTCAAGACATCCTTTCACTAATGTTAAAAAATATTCTTTTCTAACAAAAGATATTTGAAAGATATATTAATTTTTATATTTCATTTCTGGAATCAGTATAATTATACATTAAACACAAGCACAAAAAATTTCTATACTATTATGAATTAAATGACTCGCGTGGAGGAGGCGGGGGGGGGGGGGGGGGAGCATTACAAATCTGATTCTACAAGCCTTTCGACAATCTTGACGCTGCTACTAGACACCCGGGAGAATCGGGACACCCACTTTGGATAGCTCCGGTCTGAGATCACCAGTCTCCTATGAGACTGCTGAGGTCATCGGTCCCTGGGATTACACACTACTTAATCTAACTTAAACTAACTTACGCTAAGGACAAAACAGACACACACACACACACACACACACACACACACACACACACACTCATGCCCAAGGGAGGACTCGAACTTCCGACGGGGGCAAGGCGCCTTAGACCGCACGGCTACCCCGCGAAGCGGTTATGAAAGTTGTCATTTTATACAGGTTAAACTAAACATAAGAACGACCTTAGTTTAAAATTACAAGAAGAAACGCAGGCGCTACCCGATTTGTACAATCATATTAAACCCTTTCGACAAAAAATTGTTTTGATTCAATATCAACCGCACAAAAAATGTATCATGCGTTTTAATATTTGCCAACCATCCAGTCAGCAATCAGAGACTGCAATTGAAACTTTGACTGATTTAAAAATAAATGTTTAGTCTTGTTTTTCAAATGTTGATGTAACTGCACGCCGGTATAGAAATTCTGGTCCCAGAACTTCAGATGGAAATGATTGATTTGAATTGTGTCGATTTATATAAAGATAAAAATTTCAATTCATCACTGCTGGAAATTTATAAGAATCTTCCAGGCACACAGTTTTGCTCAGTTGCAAATGTTTGCTTGTGTTTTTGTCCCGCTTCCGCCACTACTTATCTCTGAGAAAAAAAGTTCTCCAAAGTGAAATATACAAAAAATATTTACAGATGTAACATAAACTAAGTCGCTGCTGATAATTTCTAGTAGTAAACTTGATTCACAACTAATTACAGTTAATATGTTCATTTACATTATGCGTGTCAGTTAACTTGTATCTTAATTTGTCATAAAATGAAAACAACGGATTTAGTACTATTTTGTATAATTTATTCGCATTGCAAATTTTACAGTGTACAGTGTTACTTAGGTTAATGAGCATGATTCGTTTCTGAATCTTACTCGTAATTAACACTTATGAAGTGAAACCATTATTTTCCGTAGGAATCCATGTAGAATAAGTCAATGCTTTCCATTCCGAAAACGTAGGTTGTAATTTTTTATTTATAGTACAGAACATCTTATTTTAGAAGAAAATTATGTAAAGATATTTGTTTTGCCTTTGCTTCGAAATTTTTGTCGAAAAAAGACCTAGCATTATCGTTAATCAAAATCGTAGCGTGCAAAGCTACTGCCGTACAGGCTTATTTGATGAATTCGTGTTAATTAACGTCCACGAATCAGAATGGGAATTCATAAACAGACACTGCAAGGGAAAGGGTTACCATGCGGCGGCGAAGGAACGATGTTGCAACATCGTTGCAGAGAATTTGCGACATCGTCGCGGAAGGATGAACATTGGTACGGGTGACAACAACTGCGGCGCGAAGCGGTTGCTGTAAGTACTGCTAAACGAATGCAGCAGTGTCGGAGATTCTAGTTAACAGATCTGTAATTTATAGGAGAACAGGTCACTTGTTCTTCATTCATGGTGCCCAAAGATACAGATCCAAGACAGGGTGTGATTTTTCAAATGATTATTAAAGACTGAAAAAAAACATTAAACGGTCTCGTTAAGAAAAACATCGTTTGCTAACAGAAGTCACTCGTTACATTTTCTTCTACTTGCTGTGCGAATCACGTGTTATGGGAGGTGCTGTACTAAAAAAATGACTGTGGGGGAGGGCGGATACCACGCACGTCTGACCTGTTACCGGGCCCGCGGGTCTAATATGGAGACGCCCGGTCTATGTGACCCTCAGTCCCTGGAGACAAGACATGCAAATAATAATACGGTGGATCTTCTTTGTCTGCCATTATGTTTTATCTTCGAGAAATGATTTCCAATAAGTTGTTATTCACTAAAGAGGAAATTTGTCTCTTAATAAACCTACAGCAAGCTGAGTAGTTAGTGCTGAGGCATAATAAGTCTTACGGTGACACAGCAGGTCTTTCAAGTAACCAGTTCCAATAGACTATCGAGAAATTGTACTGCTGAGAGGCTAACTATTAGGCGATAGGTCTAAAGATTCGAGGGTACATCTCGAGGCGTCCCTTCATTTTTATGTAATTTTTCTTCTGAAAATATATCTAACATGAGAATATTGTCTTCAGATATCATGGTTGAAGTCCATTTTAAACTGCGGAGTCCACTATGGCTGGCTGGGCTGTCATTTCACAGATACGAGAGAAGCAAGGACATACCACCTACCTTACCGCCGTGCCTAGTAAAACACTGTGGTGTTCCAACCGAACTTCGGGTTGGAGACATCTATAGACTCTGAGAAAACCAGCATGACGTGGAATAACTTAAAGTTGTGTCTAGCATGTCTGCGAGGCCATATTAGGACACACAGACGTTAATGTACAGGGAAACCCTGGCACGCCGTACGCAACACTGCAATGTCTTTTGTGATGGTTCAAATGGTTCAAATGGCTCTGAGCACTATGGGACTTATCATCTGTGGTTATCAGTCCCCTAGAACTTAGAACTACTTAAACCTAACTAACCTAAGGACATCACACACATCCCAGGATTCGAACCTGCGACCGTAGCAGTCTCGTGGTTCCGGACTGAGCGCCTTAACCGCGACACCACCGCGGCCGGCTGCCTTTTGTGACTTTCCTAAATTATTTGAGTGACATGTTACATGTGAAACGAGCCGTTTACAGTGTTGTGGTTTCTCTCTCTGATTGTCTATACTGCAGCGGAAAAGTGATCTCGGCACTTGTTTACCCTTGCAGTTTTTCACGCCGGCCGGGGTGGACGAGCGGTTCTAGGCGTTACAGGTTGGAACCGCGCGACCGCTACGGTCGCAGGGTCGAATCCTGCCTCGGGCATGGATGTGTGTGATGTCCCTAGGTTAGTTAGATTTAAGTAGTTCTAAGTTCTAGGTGACTGATGACCTCAGAAGTTAAGTCCCGTCGGGGGAAAGTGGAGTAAAGTCCCATAGCGCTCAGAGCCATTTGAACCAAGTTTTTCACGCGTTAAATCTCTGCTCAGTGATATCTATACTAATAATAAAACTGTTGTGTCTGTCTGTTAGAGCACACCAATCTCCAAAACTACCAGAAGAAGTTTTAGGGGGTTTCCACATGCGACTAGAGCGTAGCTTGGGGCAACGTATATGCTATATTTCATCAAAATCGGACCACCAAAGAAAGATGTAATAATAAAGTTTTATCTAAAACCGTCGTGTCTGCCTGTTTGAACACGCTAATTTCCAAAAATACTAATTTTCTGAAAGTTTTCAAAGGTAACTTGAGCGTAGCTTGTGGCAACATTTAGACTCTGTTTAATCAAAATCGGACTGTGAAAAAAAAAATAATATCGTAATTGAATGTTTTAGGAGTCTGCTCAGCTTAGTAGTTCGGATGTTTATCTTTGTGACGTCATAGTTCACCAAAGAACCAATAGATGGCCCTTTTAGTTTCTTTTTTCTTCACAGACAGAAGTATTTTCCGGAGTTTACGTCAATGACAGAATTAAGCGTCGCAATCTTATCTTTAGGAATACCAACTAACATTGAATTTTCTTGGGTAGCATATATGGATTTACAGATTTTACTTCATGTGTTAAAAACTTAACAAAATTGCTTTGCTTTTTCGGTAGGTTTCAGTTATATTTGACTTCTTGCTTAGAAAAACGAATTTATTGACAAATTTAACTTCCGTTGCGAAAAACGGGCGTAATGCTAGTTTCGAATAAAAAGACATGAAAAACAAGCTATTACGCACCAACATGCATGTGCCAAATAGTACCAGTGCCATACCTATTGAGATTGGTTTGACAGAACATCAATTTTTATGTCTGCTATCGTATTCGAAATGAATTAAAGCAAATGGAAGACGATTATTGTTTTACGTTTCGTAGGCCGGGGAACAATCAAAACCGGAACAATAAGACATTGAAGTATTATGATGAAAAAAATGGCTGTGGTCTTATCTAAGAAACGTTCTTGACATATACCCGAAATAATTTTGGGAAATCACGTGTAATCTAGACCAGAGATATCGAACGGGAATTTGAAATCCGCCGCTCTCAAACACGAATCTAGTGTCTGGGCCATTAGGCCCGTCTGGGATAAGAACTTCCCAAACTGAATGAGATGCGGTGTTGTCAGAACTACAAACAATTTTTTCCACTGAGCTATTCTCGAACAATGAAATACTACGACCATTTGAAATGTTGAGGTCTTTGGGGCAAGTTAAAGAAACAATGAAGTGCTAAAGGAGAGCCGAGACATAATTAAACAGTTCCGGGAAAACGCTTTACCTCAATGTTTAAACAAGTTAATTAAGTAAACTTGCAGAAGTCGTTAGTCACGTTTCACAAACGTCTTTGTTACACCAACGACAGACTTGCTATTACTCTGAGCTTTTAGCACTGTTGCAGCAGACAAGAGGCAATGTCTTCCAATTCAGGTTTAGGCACGATTTTGTGCTGTCTTTTTATGTAAGGTTTATGGGACGCTCAATTGTGCCAGAAGCAATTTGGGAACAGCCTTTTCGGAAAGAAATGAACGGAACTGATTGACATCCTGCCCCAGCAACGGCAGACTAGAATTAGTAATTACTTCTCACACTTCATCTCCTTATACATCATGCTTAGGGCATTGGCGTTTCAATTTAATCTCTGGTTGGTCCTAATTCTCTTGCTATAGTCAAGATTACCTGATCTGGGCTATCAGTTTACCAGATTTATTTATTTATTTATTTATTTTTTTTTTACGTCGGTTATAACAAGGGTTATGTCACACAAGATTCAATCGGATGAGACGATGGCATACGTAAGTAGCATGTACGTACGGACACACAGTAAACGAAATATACTGTGTGACAAGCTTAACTGAAATGCGCGACTATTAAAAGGAATTACAAGTAGGTATGGTACCTGGCGAGAAAGATAGTTACGGTGAACTTCCGCGTACTGACCAAAGACGAGCCAATCGGTACCGACCAACGGCCATCCCATTCTCTTGCGATGGTGTCATAGAATGCGGAATGGAGGGACACGTGGTCACTCTCCCTGTCGTTGTCTGATATCTTGACTATGGAGGCGCTACTAAGTTGTGAGTAGCTCGTCAATAGGCCTCACAGGGCTGAGACCACCCCGTACCAGTCCTCCCATCTAGGAAAATGTTTGACAGTATGGGGAATCGAACCCGGGTCCTCCGAACGGCTGTGAGCCGCGCTGAAGACGTTTTTTTATCTCATTTTGTTCAATCTATTTGTTCTGGTCAGACACCCAATGACGCTTGTTCAAGTTCATCGCTGATCCATCAGTTTCTTATTTTTTTATTTTTCTTATTACAATGTGGAGCTAACCCCCAGACCGAACACCCTGAGCTACTGCACCAGCATGACTCAGCTACGGAGAGGGACGTATCTGGCGATTGTAGCTATCAAAACCGCAGATAGAAAATGCAGGAAATTAACGCCTTTAACCTGTTCAGACTTTTTCTGTCCAATTTACACTCATGCTCATAAATGAAGAATAGCTGCAGAATGTGGCGCCATACAACGTGGCACTATACAAAACTGGTGTTTATAGCATAGGCACATAGGGAACACACACGACACAGTCCACGGTATTGGTGATAAGTTGAGAAAACCGTACCGAAACACATGTGCTACAAAACGCCACTTTTTCCTGCTCATGTACCCCAACATCAATATGGGATATGATTACCGTGCACACGTAGAGGTCGCACAACGGGTTGGCATACTCTGGATCAGGTGGTCCAGCAGCTGCTGGGGTATAGCTTCCCATTCCTGCACCAGTGCCTGTCGGAGCTCATGAAGTCTCGTAGGGATTTGAAGACGTGCAGCGATACGTGAACCGAAAGAATCCAAGACGTGTCCGATGGGGTTTAGGCCTGGAGAACAGGCAGGCCACTCAATTCGCCTGATATCTTCTGTTTCAAGACACTCCTCCACTATGGCAGCTCGGTGGGGCCGTGCGTTATCATCCATCAGGAGGAAGGTGGGACTTACTACACCCCTGAAAATGCGGACATACTGGTGCAAAATGACGTTCCGATACACCTGACCTGTTACAGTTCATCTTTCAAAGACATGCAGTGGTGTACGTGCACCAACCATAATTCCACCCCACACCATAAAACCACGACCTTCATACAGGTAAATTCAAGGGCATTATCTGGTTCCTGGTTCCCGCCAGATGAAAACCCGGTGAGAATCACTGTTCAGACTATATCTGGACTCAACCGTGAACATAACCTGGGACCACTGTTCCAATGACCAAAAATTGGTTCAAATGGCTCTGAGCACTATGGGACTTAACTGCTGTGGTCATCAGTCCCCTAGAACTTAGAACTACTTAAACCTAACTAACCTTTGGACATCACACACATTCATGCCCGAGGCAGGATTCGAACCTGCGACCGTCGCGGTCACGCTGTTCCAGACTGTAGCACCTAGAACAGCACGGCCACTCCGGCCGGCTCCCAATGACCATGTACTGTGTTCTTGACACCAGGCTATTCGGGCTCTCCTGTGAGCAGAGGTAAGTGGAATGCACCTTGCAGGTCTCCGGGCGAATGAACCACGCCTGTTCAGTCGTCTGTAGACTGTGTGTCTGGAGACAACTGTTCTAGTGGCTGCGGTAAGGTCCCGAGCAAGGCTACCTGCAGTACTCCGTGGCCGTCTGCAAGCACTGATGGCGAGATATCGGTCTTCTTGTGGTGTTGTACACTGTACACGTTCCGTACTGTAGCGCCTGGACACGTGTCCTGTCTGCTGGAATCGTAGCCATAATCTTGAGATCACACTTTGTGGCACACGGAGCCACCTGCTGTGTTTGACCAGCCTCCAGTCACCCTAGTATTCTACGCCTCATACCGTCCTCAATATGTGTTCTTTGAGCCATTTTCAACACACAGTCACCATTAGCACGTCTGAAAACGTCTGCACACTTACTCGCTGCACCGTACTGTTAATGCACCAACACACCTCTGCGTATGTGGACTGCTGCCAGCGGCACCGTGCGACGACCGCAGGTCAAATGCACCGCATGGTCATACCCCGAGGTAATTTAAATCTGCAAACCGCCCACCAGAGCGTTGTTTCACTATGTATGAAAATTATCCTTAATTTATGAGCATGAGTGTATATTCGCTACGATGCGAGGATTTGCGGATAACGAACATCCTTGCTGTATTCTACTCAATGATGTCTGTATTCCTTAAGCGACTACGCACTACTCACGAACCGCTTTCGCAGCTTTATTCCTTCCAGTATCGCTATCTGCTTTCTAAAAGGCGTCCGCGTTCGAGACCCTGTATAATAAATGTATGTGACAGTCAAATAAAAACCAAGCACCCGACACATCGGGACCATGGAATGGGTCCATTTAAAGTAATCACCACTTGCGTTAAGACACTTATCCCATTGGAAAACGAGACGATCAATTCCTGTTTCGTAGAATGCGACTGGCCGCAAAGGGATCCATAACCGCACGTATTCTTACATATCCTCACCCTACTGAAACCATCGTCCACGGTCTTGTTTCAAGTCGCCAAAGATGTAAAAATCACACTGTGAAATATCCGAGCTGTACAGAGAATGTTGCAGTGTTTCCCTACTAAATCTCTTCCTACTGGTAGCGTGGGACGGACAGTTTGGGGCAGGCGTTATTGTGCAGCATTCCGACAGCCCGAGAGCAAACGGCAAAGCCAACAGTGGAAACATCCCACGGCTTCCCCACCAAAGAAATCGAAATTGTTTGCACAAGGTCCGGTACGGCCCTCTGGTCGTCGAGTTCCTCAAGCCTGGAACCATAATCAATACACAGCACCATGAAGACACTTTGCAGAAACTGCGACGCGCCATAAAATCAAAACGCTCAGGAATGCTGTCGGACGGGATCATCCTGTTGCACGATAACGCCCGCCCCTGCACCGGCAATCGGACGAAGGCTATGCTTCAGCGATTTCGTAGGGAAACACCGCAACATCCTCCGTACAGCCGGCATCTTTCGTTGTGTGAATTTTCACATCTTTGGCGACTTGAAGAAAGACAAGGGGACGGTTTCAGACGGAAGGGGAAGTGAAAGTGTGGGTGCGGCCGTCAGCAGCCGACCACGTTCTGCGAAATACGGACTGATCGTCTCACATCGCAGTTGGATTAAAGGCTTAACGCGTGAGGTGATTACTTTCGAATGGAACCATTCCATGGTCTTGCTGTGCCGAGTGTCCGGTTTTCATTTGACTGCCTCTTATAGTTTTAACATGTCTGGAAGTTTCAAGCAAATTTAAGTTTGCGTTCATGTCCTTAAACCCGCCGGGTTCCCGGGTTCGATTCCCGGCGGGGTCAGGGATTTTCTCTGCCTCGTGATGACTGGGTGTTGTGTGATGTCCTTAGGTTAGTTAGGTTTAAGTAGTTCTATGTTCTAGGGGACTGATGACCATAGATGTTAAGTCCCATAGTGCTGAGAGCCATTTGAACCATTTGAACCTTAAACCCGGCCATTATCATCTATACTTCAAGTTCATGATCGATCTTCTTTCTGCATCTCTGTCTAGATGAGGTAGTGTCTCTCCCTCACTCCCTGTTTTGAATGGCCTCTACCACGAGACCTAAAACTGTAATTTTTCGCCGGCCGCTGTGGCTAGCGGTTCTAGGCGCTCAGTCCGCAACCGCGCGACTGCTACGGTCGCAGGTTCGAATCCTGCCTCGGGCATGGATGTTTGTGATTTCCTTAGGTTACTTAGCTTTAAGTAGTTCTAAGTTCTAGGGAACTGATGACCACAGATGTTAAGTCCCATAGTGCTCAGAACCATTTGAACCATTTTTGTAATTTTCCTTCACGCTAAAGGTGCAGTCATTGTAGCCGAGTGCGCACATGAATTCATCTTTTCCCAAGTATGTGATCACTGCTTACCCATTGCGCTACCCCTGTCGAAATGTACAATCAAGTCTGTTCAAATGGCTTTCTTCTGTGATGGTGACAAATGAATCGACAGATTATGTTCCGGAGAGCATCCTCTTCTCTTTGGGGTATATTCCAGAACATGTAACGACCTGAATATTGAAAACTCCCGATATGGTCATATTATGTGTTACGTCAGCGCTGGACAAATTGGTCGACATGTTTAATGTTCTCTCTTTAGGCTCTGTGTTTGTGTTTACTTCTATATTTCAAATTTTGTGGCCTCTGGCGAGTGCAAATAAACAAATAAATGAGTGACACTGAAATGAAAGGGAAATGGACAGGGAATGTTTTTGAGGACGTAGAACATGCGACAATCATTTTATCCCGACAGCGCATTGCTAGTACCAGAAAGTACGCAATGAAAAGATCACTGCACAAGTCATTTGCATTAAGAGACACACCGGAATGTTGAAACGCGATGGTGCCTCTGCTGATTAGTGGTTTCGTATATAAGTTACAGTCTCACAGAACGTTATCTCTTATTTACTAATTTCTGGAATATTTATTAAAAGATTTATGTTGATGTACCAAGAAACAGTGTTTTGACCGTCCCTTAATATATCAGGCTCACCAGCAGCGGGAAACAACCATAGTTGAATAATCTTTTACAAGAAATAGTTATTCCAACCGGAAAAGGTTAATTTCACACTCACAAAATTTCTTGAACTTCACTTAACATAACTTAGGGATAGTAAGCACGTTCTTTATGATCACCTAAAGCCCAAAAGAATGACACAGTACCTAAACTCAAGAAACGGTACCAACACAACACGTTCATCACACTTGTAGCCTGTTTAAGCATTTCAAATGATGATGTAATGGTATTGGGGTATTAGGGTACTAAGCTATTTATTCACCTGTGTTGTTGTTATTGTCTTAACCATCTGGGAGACTGCATGAGGGTATAAAAACGTAAAACTGTTTGCAAATCAGTTTACCTAATACTCTATGTGCACACATATTTTATTCATGCTAAACACGAGATCCATTTGGTCACAATAAAAAACCAAAAGTCACGAAATCTGCATTGATCTATTCTAGTGCGTCTGGAACAGATCTGCACCGGAGTTCTAGAAATGCACCAGCAAAAATCATAAATCATGCAAAACAGCAGGTGGCCTAAGCTCGGCCTGAAATCCACAGTTTAGGCCATGTTTTCTTTCGATCTGAGATATCATGTAGCAATCACGTGACTTAAATATCAGAGTCCCTAAACCTGTAAGCGTCGGTGCACAGGCGCATTGGTTCAAATGGCTCTGAGCACTATGGGACTTAACATCGATGGTCATCAGTCCCCTAGAACTTAGAACTACGTAAACCTAACTAACCTAAGGACAGCACACAACACCCAGCCATCACGAGGCAGAGAAAATTCCTGACCCCGCCGGGAATCGAACCCGGGCGTGGGAAGCGAGAACGCTACCACACGACCATGAGATGCGGGCGCACACGCATTGCTGCTTCTCTTAAACGAAGTGGCTCTGATCATTACCAAGTTAACAAATCAGGTCTCAATGTTTGATTTAATAAATTTTATAAAAAGTATGCGACTGAATAAATATTACTTCACTGCGTGACTGATTGGAAACACCAAAATGAAAAGAGTGAATCAACTTTTTGCGCGATACTTGCGACCCTATGTAACTTTGTGGCTCTGCATGTTGGACGGTGTGGACTGAGTCAGACCTATAAGATAAGGCCAAAGCACCAACCTTTCCGTTTAGAGGTTATGCCGGAAGCGATCGCCAGACGCCTCTGTATGAGCCCCGCTTGAAAGACATTGGTGCTCCAGCAGTCTAGTTGCCACAATCTTAAGAGAGGTAGAAACACATTACATATCAATTCATGCGTGATAGCCGAATGTCAATGACGATGAAAGGAGGGAAGATGGAACAGTGTCCTCTCATTTAATACAGAGCCTACCGCCACCAGGAAGAAAATAAACTCCTTTGTGACATTTCAGACCGGGTTGCACATTTCTTAATGTGGCTGTACTTAGCATGTTAGTCCGCCTGGAGAGCCAGCTGAGACACGGGAATAAGAACTGTGCTCCAGGTTGTCAGTTCATATTGTGTCCCGACACCCCATTGTGCCTCCTCCATGCTTCGCTTTTCTCTCACAGTCTATTATTTACCATTTCGTCCCATTGTAGTCCTCATCGGTTCGCATCATCCTTCACCTGTTCTCGTTTTTTTTCGTGGTTTTCCAATTGGTCTCCGTGGAGATGCTGGCCATTCTACGGGTCTTCTTGGAAGTCTTTCTTGTAGATTCTTTTAACGTGGTCAAACCATTTAAACTTATTTCTCTTCATAGTTCTTTTTTTTTGGGGGGGGAGGGGATGGGGGGGGGGGGTTGGCTGACCTGAAAGATGCTTCGCGCTGTTTCATTCATTTCTCGTCTTATGGAGGACCCCACGTAGAAAACTTATCTCCGTTGCTTGCATTTTGCTTAGATGTTTCTTTGTACGAGTTCAACATTCTGACCCACAGGTCAAAATTGGCAGAGAATAAAACTTGTATATCACGATCTTTGCTTTGACACTTATTTTCCAATTTCTGTTTATTCACTATACACAATAACACGATTTTAAACAATGTATATAATGATACTAAATACGAGTCTAAACTTAGTGTGGTGTTCTTGTAATGCTTCTACCAGACGAAGTAACCGAGCTGTTTGTACAGTGCAGTGAAACAGAACGCAGTCGATGGTTATAAAAATTGCTAAAGGAGGGGATCCAAAGACAATTAATGAAGCGGACCTTTTAAACAAAGAAAAATCAAATTGACATCTTTCACAGAGCAATGCAAGATCACAGTCCTATATACAAGATACAGATGTTGGTGGTAAAGAAGAGAGACTGGTTATTGTAAATTAAGAGTGACTTGTAATTTTACGTAAGAAGGCTAGAGAATTTTCAAAAGTTATGTTCCTAGTTGTTGATAAATATTCAGTAATACGTGAAAATCTATTTTTAGCACAGGTCTACAGTATTCTGCGAGGACCCGGGTTCGATTCCCGATGCTAGCAACGAGTTTTCCTAGATTGTAGGACTGGTGCAGAGTGCACTCAGCCTTGTGAGGCCGATTGAGGAACTAGCTGGATGAGAAGTAGCTGCTGCAGGGTCTGGAAAGTCGGCAAAACCTCTGGGGGCGCAGTGTGCTGACCACGTGTCACCCCATACGATGTCTGCATGACGCCGCAAGGCAGACGTTCAGACGGCAGCCGATCGACACTTCTTGGGCCTCCACAGCCGGACAAGGAGCTCGTTATAGTACTCAATGTGCTAAGAAAGGAAAATCTTTATCAAATTTTTCCTGTAGCAATGCAATGTGAACAAAGCAATCGGAAATACGATCTACTAACAGCCACATATGAGGACGTGCTGAAAAGTAATGCGTCGGAATTTTTTATTCTGTTCTCAATATCGGTTGAGGTATTACTCGTCATGCATATTACTCAGTCGACATTCCCGCTTCGCTGATGCAAACTGCAACCCTAAGCCGCTAGAGCGCTCCGAATTGTAACCTGGCAGTGTGTAACGGAAATATGTGGGTGTATGAGAAACAGCGTGCTGTAATCGCGTTCCTGAAAGTATGAATTTGGAGTGTTCGTCCACACGTGGAGCACTCTCCCCTTCAGCACAATACCACGCGACACATGAGCGCGCCGCGACGTCTACGATACAATTCGACGCCTTGGGTGGATCATCCTTCATACAGTCCATACTTGGCCACAACCGATTTTAATGTGTTTCCGGCACTTGAAGAACTCCTTCGAGGACTTCACTTTGATAGTGATGATGCTTGAAGGAAGAGATGAGACTGTAGTTCGGTCAACAAAGTCAGACATTCTACAGCAACAGTATCAACAAACTAGTTTATCTTTGGGAGAAATGTATTCGTCTCTGGTGTGATTATGTTGAGAAATAAATATGCAGAAATAAAGGATAAAGATGCAGAATGTTAATAAAATTTGTTTCATTAAAAGGCTTTAAGAGTTTTCACAAAAAAAAAAGAACGCGGAGCCATTACTTTTCTGTATGTCCTCGCACAATAAGTCCACCATACCGTGTGCGAATATTCAAGAGTAGCTGCTCCTGTCCCAACGTTCGTCAATACATCCCTTTAGACTCTAGTTGTAGCTCCAGTATGCGTTGGACAACGAAATAAAATGTCGTGACTGGAAGCAGCTTATTAATAACAAAAATATACCTACCACAGACACTCCCTAATGAAATGCCTGTTGATAACCACGTAATCCCACCGTTTACTCTTTTTAACAACACTGCTACCTTGCGCAGGTGGGTAATGTTATATCTGCTCCACCTTACTTGCTGCCCTGGTTTGCTGTGAACAAGAGGAAGGGCAACACAAAAATTCCTACGGTCTGGAGCTCGTGGACCAGCCGGTATAGTGTGCCAGATAAATTCCGTTAGTTCATTATCACAAGGCCGCGTGCCGTATCAGGCTATTCAGCTTTGACGCGCTGTGACTGAGGGCGGCGTTCGCGGATAAATGTACCAGGGGGCTTACCGGTGCCGGGTGCGGTCTTTGGGCAGCTGTAATCCTGTTACCGGGAGACTTGGTGGCCCCGCTTTGTGCACAGTTGAGGGGGCGGAAGTGGGGGAGGCGCGGGGGTGGGCGCGCGTTCCGGCCACCTGTCGACGGCAATATCGGCGGCGTGAAGACGGCGGGCGGCGGCGATTAAGCGGCAAAAGGCAGCGCCCGCCCGAATACTGCGCCGCGCTGGCGCCGGGGATTAATACCTCGGCACGGGAACTAATTAAAAACCCAGACCGTAATTATCCCCAGAAAGTCGGCGCGGATTTCCGATAGTGGCAGCCGTGGGCTTGCGGCGGCGGAAGGACGCCTCGGAAAAAAGGGAGCTCACATATACAGATATGTGCCCGGCCGAGCACTGTTTCCGTTCACAAAATTCCCTCACTTTACCCAGTTCCAACTCCTGCCCCTCGCCCCTTCCACTTCCCTCCCTTCGGACTGATTCAATGCAAAAAACAGAAGCACAATTTTTTTTCTCATCGATGGAGAACGCAGACAAATGAGAAGTGTTTGAAAATGGTATTGCATTTGCCTAACAGAGGGCGTGCCTGCGGCTCCCGCGACGTTCAGCCTCTTTGTAGACGAAGTGTTGCTGTTGAAAGGTCTCTGTTGGATTCCTTTCATGTTAATTTCTTAAATCTGTTGTCATTTACGGCATTCCACTTCTAAATTTACTGTGGTGTTTCTGACTCTATCTGGGAGGAGACTGGGCAGTGGAACGTGTTACTTTTACACATAGTCAAGCACGATCTGTCACACTACTACACTTTAAAACACAGTTTATATGTCATTCATGTCACAAAGTCTCATATGGAACCTACATGCGCTTTCTTTTATATACTGTATATGATAAGATAATGTCATCCCCCTTCCCTTCTGTGTGAAAGGATGAATGAGCAAATATATTTCTAGTTGCGTGCTTGATGGTAGCAGACAAGCCTGTCTGCTAGAGAACAGTAGGACCAATGTCGGAACAGGTAGCTATGCTTTCTAAAAGCAAAGAGGTTTCTATTCTTGGTATGGTTCTGTCTGTCCCTTGTCATGTTGGTATAGGAAGCTTCCTCTCTGGTCACTTCCGTTTGTATCTGTGAGGTACCCTTGGCAGGGACCCACGCCAGTCTGTCCACGGCGAGCGTCTGAAGTGGTAAGATCTCAGGCTAAGCGCGTCTCTGCTAAGTCCGTAGGACAATGGACTTCTTAAGTTCAGCTTAACTGAAAATTTAATCACCTTTATTTCAGGTTTAGATATAAAATATCTTATGTTATCTTAAACTGAAACGCAGTGTAATTCGAGTGTGAAGTTCAGAATATCTTCCAGTAGTTGCTTTGTCACTACTTTGTGAGTAAAGTGGAACCACGTGTTGATAACCCGTAACTCTAACCAAGATCATCAATCTTAAATGCGAATGTGCGTGAGATTATAACGTCTTGTCTTGACAATAATTTTTCAATATAGCAACTTTTCTTTATGTTCAACCCACGTGGGGTATACTTTGTGAGAGCAGTACCACGTGCTTATACAATTGTTTGACCCATTAGATTAATTGTAAGACGATATAAACCAGTTCGAGGTTTTTCTTTTGTAAATTGCGTTTCGATGTAATTTATTTTAATTATCAAAATTATTGTGGAGTTACACTCTTTGTGTAAACCAGGTTGACCAGGTGAAGCATGTGGTGTAATCATCAAAGTAGCCCACAGCTATTCTTTTCGGGAAGATTTCACAGAGAGTTAGTATGAATTTAGTATACCAGTGTGTGGTAATTTCACGACGGACAGGATTGCGCTACGAACGTAACTTCTTTGGGTGAATATTGAATCGGTTTGTTGTGGTTAGTTTCCTCTTGCATGTTTCAACGTTCTTCGTGTGTTATTTTATGAATGCAGTGTTGTATGCAGTCTCCCAATCTTGGCTCCATATTTGATGTGTTCCGTAAGATTACGAACTCACATTTTCACAATCCTATATAAGGCACCAGTTTAGTTATGAATCAAGTTTGATATGCTGAAATTTTAACGGAACAATGATCAATGTTAAAATAAATGTCCAAATATAAACTGATTTATTTCTTTTTATTTAAATTCTCTTTATATATATCACCGGTTGTCGTAAGATGACTATTAAAATATTATAATTAATGTTAGTCTGGTTGGGAATTTGGTAAGCTAGACTGGATACCTGCTGAAACAGTTGCTCAGTAATGCAAGGTTAACTTACCCAGAAAGCTCACAGCTTTTAACCCGCTTTTACTGTCTTGAATATCAGCACCGCTTTCAGAACTACTTAATGCATCAAAATCACACTGTATCTTTTTTGAATCATCAGTGTGCTCGGTTTTGTCAACCTGTTTTCGGGTTTTACCTTGTTTCCTGCATTCCTTACTTGTTACTTCGACTACATACACATATGCGTTATGTATGTTCTTCTTCTGTGTCTCTCTTCTTCTGTACGGACGGAAAAAACCAGCACCAAGAAGAAGTTGAGCGAGGTAAACGAATGTTGGTAGGTGTGTTCCTACAGCTGGAAGATGACGTCTGTTCAAATTTTGCGCCGGTCACGTAATAGTGGCGCAAGTAGCGCCAGTATGAGTATGCACCAGGTTTGCTTTAAATACAACGACTGTGAGCGTTAGTTACCTTTGATATTGGAAGTGGTCAGTTGATGTTAGTGAGAAATGCCTTTGAGACGACGAAGACGCCTGTATCAACGGCTCACAGAGTTTGACCGAGGTCGCGTACAGGGGCTACGAGTAGCTGGATGTTTCTTCTGCAGTTTTTCACGATGACTTGACAGGAATTTAGCCACTGTACACTCTGGGATGATGATGACGTTGAAACAGAGGATGACATGCTTAAAGCTGAAATACTAAACACCTTTTTCCTAAGCTCTTTCACAGAGGAAGACCGCACTGCAGTTCCTTCTCTAAATCCTCGCACGAACGAAAAAAATTGGCTGACATCGAAATATGTGTCCAAGGAATAGAAAAGCAACTGGAATCATTCAACAGAGGAAAGTCCACTGGACCTGACGGGATACCAATTCGATTCGACACAGAGTACGCGAAAGAACTTGCCCCCCTTCTAACAGCCGTGTACCGCAAGACTCTAGAGGAACCGAAGGTTCCAAATGATTGGAAAAGAGCGCAGGTGCTTCCAGTTTTCCAGAAGGGTCGTCGATCAGATGCGCAAAACTATAAACCTATATCGCTGACATTGATCTATTGTAGAGTTTTAGAACATGTTTTTTGCTCGCGTATCATGTCATTTCATTAAACCCAGAATCTACTCTGTAGGAATCAGCATGGATTCCGGAAACAGCGATCGTGTGAGACCCAACTCGCTTTATTTGTTCATGAGACCCAGAAAATATTAGATACAGGCTCCCAGGTAGGTGCCACTTTTCTTGACTTCCGGAAGGCCTTCGATACAGTTCCGCACTGTCACCTGATAAACAAAGTAAGAGCCTGCGGAATATCAGACCAGCTGTGTGGCTGGATTGAAGAGTTTTTAGCAAACAGAACACAGCATGTTGCTCTCAATGGAGAAACGTCTACAGACGTTAAAGTAACCTCTGGCGTGCCACAGGGGAGTGTTATGGTTCAAATGGCTCTGAGCACTATGGGACTCAACTGCTGTGGTCATTAGTCCCCTAGAACTTATAACTACTTAAACCTAACTAACCTAAGGACATCACACATATCCACACCCGAGGCAGGATTCGAAGCTGCGACCGTAGCAGTCCCACGGTTCCGGACTGCGCGCCTACAACCGCGAGACCACCGCGGCCGGCCGAGTGTTATCGGACCATTGCTTTTCACAATACATGTAAATGACCTAGCAGGTAGTGTCGGAAGTTCCATGCAGCTTTTCGCGGATGATACTGTAGTATACAGAGAAGTTGCAGCATTAGAAAATTAGGTTTCGAGAGGGTGCGTTTCTGGATGAGGTATCGAATATATTGCTTCCCCCTACTTATACCTCCCGAGGAGATCACGAATGTAAAATTAGAGAGATTCGAACGCGCACGGAGGCTTTCCGGCAGTCGTTCTTCCCGCGAAACACACGCGACTGGAACAGGAAAGGGAGCTAATAACAGTGGCACGTAAATTGCTTGCGGGGTATAAATGTAGATGTAGATGTAGACTGTCGGCAGCGGGTGTCCAGGGAATGTACTTCGCGTGAAGATGGGGTTCCGTAAGGCTACGCGTCACAACCGAGAGGGAAGACCGTCGAGTTCGGCTTTATGGCTCTGGCGCATCGTACTGCATCTGCAGCAGACATCTGAGCAGCAGTTGGCACCACAGTGGCACAACGAACCGTAACAAATTGGTTACTTCAAAGACAGCTACGAGCCAGACGCCCTGTGGCGTGCTTTCTACTGATTACAAACCACCGCCATTTTCGACTTAAGTGGTGTCAATCTAGAGCTCACTGGAGAGCAGGGTGGAGGTCTGTAGTGTTTTCTGGTGAAAGCTGTTCCTGGCTCGGCGTCAGGGACGGCCGTGTCTTGGTTAGGAGGAGGCCACTTGAGTCCCTGCAACCAACTAGTCTCTGTGCTAGACACCTGGACCTGCACCTGGAGTTATGGTCTGGGGTGCGATTTCATGTGACACCTGGAGCAGTCTCGTGGTTATCCCACGCACTCTCACTGCGAAACGGTACGTCAGTCTGGTGACTCGGCCTGTTCTGCTACCATTCATGATCTGCATTTCAAGGAGGGAGGGGGAGGAGTTCCAATAGGATAACGCTCGTCCACAAAACCCTGCTGTAACCCAACGTGATTTAGAGAGTGTCGACAAGTTGCCTTGGTTTGCTGGATCACCAGATCTGTCGCCAGTTGAGCACACGTGGTACATCATCGGATGACAACCCCAGCGTCACCTACAACCAGCGTTAACCGTCCTGTTATTGACCGACCAAGTGTAAAAGCCGTGGAACTGCATCCCACAAACTGATATCTGGCATCTGGACAACACAAAGCATGGACGTCTGCATGCTTGCATTCAATAGTCTGGCGGTTACACCGGTTTTTAATGTACCAGCACTTCACATTCGCAATAGCTTATTTCGCGTTTATATTAACCTTATAAAGTCCCTCATCGTTTTTTCCGTTCATATGTTTGCGGTAATCTCAGGAACTACTGTAGGGATTTTGCCACAGTTTTTACTAATAGGTACACTACTGATTAACGAGGGAGGTGTTTTTACAAAATATATAAATATTTTATGCAAACTGCCTAACTATGGCGAATAAAAGTCTCCCGCCATTGTGAAAACGAGCTATTGCCGTTTAGCTGTGAGTGCCAGACATGTGCAAGGTTTCACAACTGCCCGCATCATTTACTCCTACTGGAACGACGGCGCGGACTGCTACTGATTTCCTAAACGACTTGTAGTGAAGGGCATGTCACATATTAGAGAATATGGTCACACAGAAAATATAGTTCTCGTTGGAATCTCAGCAACTACTGTTCGAATTCTGATACGGTTTCCATTAATAAATAGGCTGAATCGCAAAGAAGGTTCGTCTACATACACTACTGGCCATTCAAATTGATACACCAAGAAGAAATGCAGATGATAAACGGTTATTCATTGGACAAATATATTATACTACAACTGACATGTGATTACATTTACACACAATTTGGATGCATACATCCTGAGAAATCAGTACCCAGAACAACCACCTCTGGCCGTAATAACGGCCTCGATACGCCTGGACACTGAGTCAAACAGAGCTTGGATGGCGTGTACAGGTACAGCTGCCCATGCAGCTTCAACACGATACCACAGTTCATCAATAGTAGTGACTGGCGTATTGTGACGAGCCAGTTGCTCGGCCACCATTGACCAGACGTTTTCAGTTGGTGAGATATCTGGAGAATGTGCTGGCCAGGGCAGCAATCGAACATTTTATGTATCCAGAAAGGCCCGTACAGGACCTCCAACATGCGGTCGTGCATTATCCTGCTGAAATGTGGGGTTTCGCAGGGATCGAATGATGGGTAGAGCCACGGGTCGTAGCACATCTGGAATGTAACGTCCACTGTTCAAAGTGCCGTCAGTGCGAACAAGAGGTGATCGAGACGTGTAACCAGTGTCACCCATACCATCACGCCGGGTGATAGGTCAGTATGGCGATGACGATTACACCCTTCCAATGTGCGTTCACGCGATGTCGCCAAGCACGGATGCGACCACCATGATGCTGTAAACAGACCCTGGATTCATCCAAAAAAATGACGTATTGCCATTCGTGCACCCAGGTTCGTCGTTGAGTACACCATCGCAGGCGCTCCTTTCTGTGATGCAGCGTGAAGGGTAAGCGCAGCCATGGTCTCCGAGCTAATAGTCAATGCTGCTGCAAACGTCGTCGAACTGTTCGTGCATATGGTTGTTGTCTTGTAGACATCCCCATCTGTTGACTCAGGGATCGAGACGTGGCTGCACGATCCGTTACAGCCATGCGGACGAGATACCTGTCACCTCGACTGCTAGTGATACGAGGCCGTTGCGACCCAGCACGGCGTTCCGTATTACCCTCCTGAACTCACCGATTCCATATTCTGCTAACAGACATTGGATCTCGGCCAACGCGAGCAGCAATGTCGCGACACGATAAACCGCAATCGCGATAGACTACAGTCCGACCTTTATCAAAGTCAGAAACATGATGGTACGCATTTCTCCTCCTTACACGAGGCATCTCAACAACGTTTCACCAGGCAACGCCGGTCAACTGCTGTTTGTGTATGCGAAATCGGTTGCAACCTTTCCTCATGTCAGCACGCTGTAGGTGTCGCCACCGGCGCCAACCTTGTGTGAATGCTCTGAAAAGCTAATTATTTGCATATCACAGCATCTTCTTTCTGTCGGTTAAATTTCGCGTCTGTAGCACGTCATCTTCGTGGTGTAGCAATTGTAATGGCCAGTAATGTAATATGTCACCAGTACGCCAGACAAGTCGTCTCGCCTTAGACACCGACAACTACTCGTGCGTGGATGGAGCTGGTCGCCATTGTAGATACAAGAGTGTAAACTACGTAACACCTGACGCCATGAGGATGATGATTCTTTGTTGTTGCGCTCGAGCTTTACGCGTATAAAATTGCAAGGAATTCAATCTTTTCCCACGACTTCACTGGAAAGTTTGACAAAGTATGACACAGGCCTAAACCTCTGTATGTTTCGTCACCGACAGATGTTCCAGGTAGTATCAGTTTCACTACTTTTTAATTTCGTTTTTTTGGGGTAAAAACATCTTCAAAATCGATGACGGATGTGGAGAGCGACGTTTCTATTGAAGTAATGTCGAATGAGGCACTTTATGAAAGAGATATTACTCATCAGATGTGTAAGTATACCGGAGCAACAGGGGAAACCTTGGGCTCCTCACAACGGCTTCATCAAGCACGAATAAAAGAAAGGAAAAAGTAAAGAAAAATAAAATGGAAAGGAAAAATTATCAAAATCGATCAGTCACGTGAAGTTTCTCCTGTACTGAAAAAAATCAAAGCAAAACTGGTTTCGGAAATACTTGATAGGTAAACATATGCGAATCAAGTGCCTTCTTTAGCACAGTCAAAGATCACTCTGAACTAAGACTTGACCGCCAGTTGACTGAGTGTGTAGAACGAAAGTGTCTACTTGTGAGCAAACGGCCAACGTTATGGAGGAGATAGCGTCACGGTTGGCTTATGCGACAGTGCGAAAAGAATCAAATCACAATTATGATCTAGTGCTTAAAGGCGCAGTAGAGGATAATCAGAAACGTCACTGTATTTCGAAACAGTTTACTTCATCTACAAATTTTTTCCCACAGTGAGCTACTGTGATGGGATGTAAAAACTTGCTTCGTGAGTATCTCCAAAAGAATACTAAAATCTTTATAAAACCAACGATCACCACTGATTCAATGCTATGGATACGAGAAACCAAGTGCATATGGTAGCACGATACCGGAAATGAGGATACCAAAACTGCATTGGCACAAACACCACAAAACTTACCCACCTTTATAATACGTCAGCAGAAACAACAATTTGGAATCGCATTTTGTTCCGTTCATGTTCAGTCTATTTTAATACACTAATGAATGAAACGAAAAATTTACTTCCTAACAAAAAAGAGTTTTATGCTTATAAGATACCCCCTATTTGCAGATAAGAGTGCATTTTACTTTATTTCCAATTTTGCTATTTTACATAGGTGAAGTGAATGTATCAGCGTCGCAGTACATACGGAGTAATGAGCGCGCCGTAGATTTCCACGTGGCTTACAGTGGCGATTGGCCATCTGGCCCTTTCACATCCAGTGGGTGAGGTGCCAATGCAGAAATCGCTCTTGACGTCAGCAAAGAGATACGTAGGGAAACGACATTTTTTTCTGGTGCGAATCAAGATATTATTATTAATAAATATTTGCTAACAAAAGCTGCCTTATGCCACTGAGACATTAGGAGGAGCTTACAGGTCATAAATACTATCTTTCTGTAATTGCTCAATGTCAGGATATTAATAAACAAATGAATGATAATAATAAATAAGTGAATAACTTTGGTATAACCGAAGATGTACGATCTTATATGAACTATACCGATTGTATGTTCAAGTTACAGACTGTGCCTCATAGTCGGTAACCGTCGATCCTTTCGATCTAGTCATGCGGTAGACCATGCTCTCGTACCGTTAATAGTTAGCTTATAATCAGTATGAGTATGTTCATTTTACGGTGTTTCGTAAATAAACGCACCATAAAGGCATCACATGTAAAACTTATTTGCATAAATGAAACTTCATCGTGTTTTATTCCGTAAACCGTAGACAGTAACATCGCACTTTCATCATATGACAGCACAGCTACGTTCTACAGGGGGACGTAAAACTACGAGAGCATCTGCTCATAATAGATAGGAAGAATTCCTACGCGGTGCCTCACTGAGTCAGTTAAAGGACAGACTGACTTAATTACCGCAAAACTCCAGTGGAAAATCGTGCCCAGTTATATTGTGCTGCCCTTATACGACCATCTACCGACTCAAAGGCTAAATGAGATATTTTTGGAGGTTTAGTACGAGCGAAAAGTTCTTGCATGCTTAAAATCCATGTATAATGTATTAAAAAATCTTACAATGTGTATTATTTCTTATGAAGCCCTGCATGGAGAATGCGTATCTAGAGACCCCATGGCGGTGAACTCGACCTGACCATCATCTGTACGAGCGAATGCTATAAGCATGCAGACCTCAGAAAGGGCTGAATAATTTATAGTATTCTGTTCTCGTAATTACAAGATTTATGAAACTCAGGCTTCTCCAACATGAAACCACTGCAGACTAGCTATGATAAAGTCTGAATGAATAGTTCCGCAAAATCAAATCACTTTAAATATAACAGCAGCTTCGAAGATCACCAAATTTACTACCGTAGAAAGTGGCACTGGATTTGACATTGTGTTTCGCTTGCCACGGATTGGCAGAACTCTGATGTCTTTTGACGACTTACCTTCTGACTGCTGTCGCTGTTCCGTACTCTTCCTGCACTTCACGGTTGTCTTATTGCTGATGGGTGCTAAGGAACGGCGTGGGCAGCTACAGGGACGCCTGCATTGTTGAGAGCTTCGTCTTGCAACGGTCTGTTGTATGCTCTTGGGGAATGGCGTGTTGTGCTTTGTGGACATAATACAATTTCTCATTATCCTACCAACTATATTAGCCTGATATTTCGTTCACCTACACAACTGAGCATATTTGATCGACCCACTTCATCTCGCGAATAGACAATCTAAGAGAAAAAACGACGGACCGCTATGGAATTATCCACTTGGGACGAAAACCGGTAGACGTGATGTACATGTACAGATAAACAAATGATTACAATTTCAGAAAACATTGGATGTTTTATTTAAGAGAAAGAGGATCATAAAACGAACGTTGGTCTACCTCTGGCCCTTAAGCAAGCAGTTACTTGGCTTGGCATTGATAAACAGAATTGCTGTATGTCCTCCAGAGGGATATCGTGGCACATTCTGTGCAATAGGTGCGCTAGATCGCCAAAATCCCGAGCTGGTTCTAGGGCTCTGCCCAAAATGCTCTCAACCTTCTCAAATGAAGAGAGGTCCAGCGACCTTTCTCGTCAGGGTGAATTTGGCAAGCACGAAGACGAGTAACAGAAACTCTCACCGGGTGCGGGGTGGCATGATTTTGATGAAATAGAGGAGGGAAATCAAAAAGTAACGGGCATGTTTTATTTTTCGTAAAGAATCTTCATTTATTCATCGACATCAACTTTGTTCCCTTCAAAGTAATCCACATCAGATATGGTACATTTGTGTCTCCGCTTTTTCCAACTCACTTATTGTTATGGTGTTCAGCTCCTTCAGTGATTCTGTTTTTATCTTATCGACATTGGCAAAATGACGTCCTTTCATGATTCTCCCCAGCCTCGAAAATGGAAAGGACTCGCAGGGGGGGGGGGGGGGGGGTGCATGTCCGGGGAATACGGTGGCTGATGCAACATAACGGTTTTGTTTTCTGCCAAAAGTCACGAGGCGTGTACGGGAGCATTATCGAGATGCAATTTTCACGATTGGTTTCGCCACAATTCTGGTAGTTCTCTTCGGATTGCTTCACACAAACAGCACATAAGTTCCACGTAGTATTGGTTATTGATCGTACGATCATACGGCAGACACTCATGATGCACTATCCCATTGTAATCGAAAGAAAACAATGAGAAAAACATTCACATGTAATGTAACTTGTTGATTTTTTTTTCAGTCAGTTTCTATTGGGACGATTGGACCTCGGTTTCCACCTCATACTTGTATACCCATGTTTCGTCAATAGTTATAATCTTGTTTAAAAGCTCTGGACCGTTGTCAATTTTATTCTGCAATTCCTGAGCAATGTATAATCGACGTCGTTTTTCGTCGGGATCAAGCAATTTCGAAGCAAACTTCGCTGCTTACACCTTTCATGTAGAAAACATCCGAAAAAATTGCTGGCATGCACCAAATAATATGCCGGAATCATGAGAAACCTCTCTGATAGTGATTCGGCGATCTTTCACAATTATTCACTTTACTTTTTCCACACTGTCGTCAGTAATTAATGTGCTAGGGAGGTCGGGGCGGTCATCGTATTCCACGTCTTTTCCATCCTATTTGAAACGTTTAGATTCACCACAAGCCACAACCAACATTTCGAATGCGGTGCTGTATTTACTCCATTTTTCAAGTATAATTTAATGCAAGTTCTTTGAGCCATCTTATTCGAAATTCACCAAGCACTTGACAACCCGTATAACCTTTTCGACTGTCAACGCTACAAAATTGTTAAGGCTTTCGTGGACACTTGTTGGCAAACTGCCTATTGGCTTCTGTCTCGGTTTCTTCGGCCGACGTTCATCTAATGATTTTACTGACGGACCATATACCATGCACATGCGGAAAAGTTTATGTCGGAATGACTGGACGATCATTCAAACCACGATCAAAGAACATAAGCGATATTGCAGGGACGGCTGGTGTAACTGTGCGGTTCTAGGCGCTTCAGTCTGGAACCGCGCGACTGCTACGGTCGCAGCTTCGAATGCTGCCTCGGGCATGGGTGTGTGTCATGTCCTTAGGTTAGTTAGGTTCTAGGGGACTGATGACCTCAGAAGTTAAGTCCCATAGTGCTCAGAGACATTTTTTTGACATTGCAGGTTGGGGCAGGTGGAGAAATCGACCGTGGCAGAGCACTCACTGAGTGAGGACCGACCACGTAATAAATTTCGCCGAAACGGAAGTTCTGGCTGTAGAGAAGCACTATCACACGCGCTTGTTCAGAGAAGCTGTAGAAATACAAAAACACGCGAACAGCTTCAACAAGAAAGAGGAAAGCCTTAAGGTAAACGGATCCTGGCTTCCCGTACTGCAGCGAACGACCGCCGCAGGTAGCAAGAGGAGAACAGCACCGTAAATGACCGCGGAGAAGCCCTCGGACTTTGGCTCCAGTTCACCACCGGCAATGGAGGGTGAAGCTTTGACAATGTCAGCCACTTGTGCTGGCGAAACGTCAGTAAAATCATTAGATGAACGTCGGCCGAAGAACCCGAGACAGAAGCCAATAGGCAGTTTGTCAACAATAACCTAAATACTCAAAAGAGCTGAAAATGGAAACATCATCTGGAACATGTCCACCAGCAAGATAAAAAATATGAAAATCGGGTACACAAAGTACGTGAATCTGAAAAAAATCCCATTGCTTTTTGGTCACTCCTCGTTAAGTCCAGAATGTCTTGTCACGAAAGACAACAAAACGGGGCGTAGAATGTCTTCGACGTACCACTGTTCTACGAGGGTGCCGCGAACGACAACCAGAGAGTTCCTGCTATGAAATGAAATGGCACCACAGACTATCATTCCTGATTGTCGGGCCGTATGGCGAGTGACAGTCTGGTTGGTACCCCAGTGCTGTCCTTGGCGTCTACAAATACGTCTCCGTTTGTCGTCGGAACTCAGTTCGAAGCGGGGCTCGTCACTGAAGATAATCCCATTCCAGTAAATGAGATTCCAGGCCGAAAGTGTCCGACAGCACTGCAAACGGGGTCGTCGGTGTGCAGTGTTCGATCGTAGTCGGTGCGATGGGTGCCGTGAGCTCAGTTCCCTTTCTGTGAGCCACCTATTAAAGGTCCTTGTGGTCCCTGAAGCACCAGTTGCACGCCGGATCGATGATAATAAAGACTGCGGGGGTCTGAGTGCCTGTCTGACGAGTGCTCGGTCCTCGCTTTCTGTCGTTTCTCTAGGTCGACCGTTTGCTTTATCCGCAACACATCTTACACACAGTATCCACAAAGACCACTCAATGCACCAGCAAAATTATATCACTATATGAAACATAGTATGACGTCATGAGTGGGAAACTGATCTGTTCTTAATGCGAAGCGCAAATTACCCAGACTATTTTCATCCAGTGTTTGACAGTGAAAACACTTAGTGACTTTCAACAAACTTTGAACGTAATATCATACAGCTGCGGTTAGATTCTTTAAACTATCGGGATTTGGTGTGGTGTGGGGAACGGGACGGTGGCTGGAGAAGGCGGGCTTCTGGTGACAAACTAATCGTGAATTTTTAGCAACCTACGGAACTTTGAGCAGTGTTGTTACATGTTTTGAACTGCCCCATACAAGAAAAGTTAGTGAAATATATACCCTCTACTTGGTTGTAAATTCGTGTCGATCTCAGTAAACGAATAAACGAGCTAAGCATCGATGAGAACCTATCAAAAATTTGAAAAGAATGGGGATTTGTCGGAAGGGCGCATTGGGAGGTGTTGGGGACAAAGTCGAAGTTTGGGTTGTGCCCCCGGTTACTTTAGTTACGCCGCAGCTAGTCTTCCCAACCGAGAGAAACAAGTATTTTTCTGAAGAGAAGTACGTGTACTACAACCCATCCTCGGCTAAAGTATGTATGGAATAGTCTGAAAATTTCGAGATTTTCATGAAATGTCGCAATGTATGATGGCAGAATAAAAGCAGAATTAGAAAAATCCGGCACACATTAATAGAATACAAAATTTCAAATGTCAAGGAAAGTAATAACGAATGTACCCTCCCAGATTGAAGGCCTGCGTGCAGGACTATCGCAAATACAGGAAATGTAGGCGGGCTCGGACAAGCTCAGGTGAACGACTCTGCAATTAGGGAAGTGGATTCTGTAGCTGATGGGAAGACGAGGGAATGGAACTAAATACACCGCCACGGGACATAAGTGGAACACCAAACATGGAAAATGGGGGCCGCAAATTGGATCAGGGGCCCAAAATGCGGCTCGGAGCCCAGAATTGGGTTTCTTGTAGCGAAAGTGGACAATCAACGATAGACTTCACGGAAAAAATGAATATTTTTCATTTTTCGAATCAAATTTATATTTATTTATTGATGTAAAATTTACAAGATTTTGATTTCAAAATGCATGATCTGTTGCTACCTCACAAGAATGATTAGAGATGTACTGGGGGTGCTGTAATTTGTTTCTGAAATTGATAGCAAGTAAATTAAATGTAAAGAATAAATCTAGAAAGTGGAGTATAAAAACATTTTTCCATCTACGTGATGAAAGTGAAGGACACTTGGCTTACATTTATTTAAATTGAACACATTAATGTTCAGAAAGAAGAAACAAAAACTTCGTAGGTCTGACGAAAACGCTGTACTTCTATAGGAGATGGCAAAGCACTTGTAAGATCAATTGAACGGAACAGATTTTGTTATGAAAAGGGTTATAAGATGAACAACAATGAAAGTGAAACACAAATAGGTAAAATAGAGGGGAGTGGACTAGAAAAATTTGCACTAGATACAAGAGTTAAGAAAATAGAGGAAGCGTACGGTTTCACAAAGACTGTTTGCAGAAAGAAAAACAGAATTAAAACGGTATACCACAGATAGATGACCAGAAGGTTTGTATGGATGGCTAATTATAAACTATAAACTGGGCAGACTAGACGTACCTGAAAGACGGATCGTTAGAGAAACAATGGGTGAAGTACAGACTACAGACGGCTGGAAATGAGAAAAATGGTTCAAATGGCTCTGAGCACTATGGGAGTTAACATCAGAGGTTATCAGTCCCCTAGGACTTAGAACTACGTAAACCTAACTAACCTAAGGACATCACACACATCCATGCCCGAGGCAGGATTCGAACCTGCGACCGTAACGGTCGCGCAATTCCAGACTGAAGCGCCTGGAATCGCTCGCCCACACCGGCCGGCTGGAAATGAGAAATAATGAATGTATGTTCAGAGAAACATTGAATGGTATTTCTGAACAACACAGGCACTGCAATTTTGTATTTGTCCGGCGTCACCACCCAAGCGATTTTCAATTGAAATGTCTTCCCCATAGAGGACATGCACTATGTGATCAAAAGTACCCGGACACACCAAAAAAATACGTTTTTCATATTAGGTGCATTGTGCTGCCACCTACTGCCAGGAACTTCATTTCAGTGATCTCAGTAGTCATTAGGCATAATGAGAGAGCAGAATGGAGCGCTCTGCGGAGCTCACGGACTTCGAAGGTGGTCATGTGACTGGATGTCACCAGTGTCGTACGTCTGTACATTTCCACACTCCTAAACATCCCTAGGTCCACTGTTTCTGATGTGATAGTGAAGAAACGTGAAGGGACACGTACGGCACAAAAGCGTTCAGGCCGACATCGTCTACTGACTGACAGAGACCGCTGACAGTTGAAGAGGGACGTTATGTGTAATACACAGACATCTATCCAGACCATCACACAGGAATTCCAAACTGCATCAGGATCCGCTGCAAGTACTATGACAGTTAGGCGGGAGGTGATAATATTGGATTTCACCGTCGAGCAACTGCTCATAAGCCACACATCACGCCATTAAATGCCAAACGACGCCTTTCTTATTGTAAGGAGCGTAAGCATTGGACGATTGAACACTGGAAAAACGTTGTGTGGAGTGACGAACCACGGTACACAATGTGGCGATCCGATGGCAAGGTGTGGGTATGGCGAATGCCCGGTGAACGCCATCTGACAGCGTGTGTAGTGCTAACAGTAAAATTTGGAGGCGGTGATGTTATGGTATGGTCGTGTTTTTCATGGAGGGGGCTTGCACTCCTCGTTGTTTTGCGTGGCACTATCACAGCAGAGGCCTACATCGATGTTTCAAGCACCTTCCTGCTTCCCACTGTTGAAGAGCAATTCGGGGATAGCGATTGCATATTTCAACACGATTGACCACCTGTTCATAATGCACGGCCTGTGGTGGAATGGTTACACAATAACATCCCTCTAACGGACTCGTCTGCACTGAGTGCTGACCTGAATCCTATAGACCACCTTTGGGATGTTTTGGAACGCCGACTTCGAGCCAGGCCTCACCGACCGACATCGATACCTCTCCTCAGTGCAGCACTCCGTGAAGAATGGGCTGCCAATCCCCAACAAACCCTCCAGCACCTGATTGAACGTATGCCTGCGAGAGTGGAAGCTGTCATCAAGGCTAAGGATGGACCAACATTACCGATGAAGAGCGCCACGAACAGTCATGTTCAGCCAGGTGTCCGGATACTTTTGATCACATAGTGTACATACTAGATGCACGAATGCAGGTTGTAGACACGTGGTTGACGACATATGGAAGTTTGAGCATGTCCGTGAGTCGTGCTGGGATAGCCTAATGGTAAGTCGGCCGCTGGCAATAAGCGGAAAATCCATTATACAGCTGATGGTTGTCCATCTTCGCAACTGCGAATACATTTAATGCATTTCATAACGGTTGTACTCGCCGCGGTGATACACAGGAATTTTGCAAAGTGTTTCTGAACAACACAGGTTCTACAATATCGCATAGACATTTGACTTCCCCACGAAAATTACTGTAGCATTATACAACACTGCATATTTTTTGTTTTACTTTCCCACGATGGGTTGACAAAGACAGAAAAAAGTGAAGATACATAGTCTTAAGGTGTTTTGAAATAGAGGCGATTTTAGTTGTTCTGTGTTCAAGAGAGCGTTTGACAAAGACTCCAGCGGGCGAAGTGACACGAACCTGTGTCATATGGTTATGAAGCGTTCGATCCTAAACGTGCTGTCATTATAGCTTCGCCATTAACGTTTAAATGTTACAGCCGCGGACACGGTCGACGGCAGGCGCGGTTATGTCGGGGGTTTCATGCGGGAGCAGGTTATAACAGAAAGTAAGCGCGGGTCACAATCCCGCGTGCGTAGCATCGGGAGGCATCCAACAACACTCGTCACCGGCAGAGACCGCGATAAGGGCGCGCCGTAAAGCTCGTAATGAAACGACTGCGCGTCGGGTCCATTTTCTTTTTAATGAGGAGCCCGCATTAATGAATAGATCGCTGGTTAGATAAGTGAAAGCGATGTGCCGATGGAAAGCAGCAAGTCGGGGAGGGGTGGAGCGGGAAGGCGGTGGGGGTGGGTTGTGGGAGATGGTGCCACTGCAAATGCAGTCGCAGGGAGAGCGGTCGAGGGGTGGTCGCAGCCACTCGTTAGCAGCTCGAGGCGTGGCACTGGAGACCTTTGTATGTTGGTGGCGTGTCGCACATGTTTCACATGTGTGTGCGTGTGTTGTGTTGGTCGGGTGGCGGGACGGGGGACAAAGGGGTGAGTGGAGGATGGGGATGGAAGCAGCCGTGATCAACGCCGCTCGTGATGAGCGGTTCGCGTGCGTAACCGCAGTCCACCTGCAACCCTATCGCGAGCGCGCGCGCGCGCACACACACACACTCACACACACACACACACACACACACACACACACACACACACACACAGAACCCACTTTCGCGTACGATCCGGCCGCGTCGTTCATTTAGTGTCGGGCGGTGAAACGAACAGTCACACACAAACACACACACACACACACACACACACACACACACACACACACACACACAAGCACAACACACCTACGTGCAGCTGCGCTATTCGTGACCGGAAATCACTCCGTATGAGCATCCAGCCACTTGCTGGCTGAACCGCTCCCCGCTGCAGTCGTAGTTGGCCGTTTTTGGCTACAGGGCGGGGTCGCTACCACGTGCGCCTGAGTTAAAATGTTCGCCGAAGGGCTTCACGGCAGCCGCGCGCCACATACTGAATGCTCGTGGCCGCAGAGCCGGAGGCAGCCAATCAGGCGCGCGCAAAGCGTTTTCAATCTGGCATCCTGAACGGAACGATAACAGTTTTTGTTTCTTGTTTTTTGGGGGTTATATTTTTCCATGTTATCGCAGAAACCGGCGAATGTCCTTATAAAAACATCGAAAATTATTGCCGAAGTATCGCTTTGTGATCTGTGAACAAATTAGCACGCTATGTCATCTACTGAGGGCAGTTGTAATTATAGGCGATGCCGGTCGGAACAGTTCAGCGACTAACTCGAGGGGTGAGCACATTTCTGACTGCAGAAACATTCCAGTAACATAATTTGTCGATAGAACTTAAAAGCTACTGGTTGATTAGAATATTCTTGTTGCAAAATGGCAAACTATATTTAATTTATATTCACAATGAGAACGGAGAGCGTAACGTATTTTGCTACAGAGAGCATATCGTTAAAACAGCTGGTGTCAAATATCGAGCAAAAATCAGTTTTCAGTAATGGAGCATGCAGTTTTTGAATATCTACGATGTATTTCGAACCTCTGAGGCGTTCATCTTTTATGAAAAAATTCTATTTAGAAGCAAACGTGAATTTCCATTCGATGATTTAATGAAACGAAAAATATATAACTGCATATTCACATGGTGACGATGGGCAACATACCAGATGGAATGTGGGGTACCAGAGAAGGTAGTGGACATAGCGTAAACACAACGGTGACAAGAGCTAAGTTCAGGCACACGACAAAGTGATTCTAGAAATCAATACTGTTTAACACTGCTTTTGAGAAAGCCATCCGAGAGATGTAAAGAAATAAGAAGAGTGCGAATCCTGATTACGAGAATTGGTATACGCAGATAACATCGCAGTTGTATCAGAGCAGTTTCGTGTGGTGATGGAGACAGTAAGAGATCGTGTTAACAGTCCACGCAACGTCGAACTGAAGATCAATGCCGAGGTGGTTGTAGTGATGGTACCTTCTGCAGAAGACTCAGAGAACACGTCACCTTGAAAAATGGAGACAAACTCTCGGAGTATTAATTAATTCAAAACTATTTTCATATGAAATAAATTGTGACTTTACGCTCTATCTCCACCATAACTAAAGTAAAGGCATATAATGCTATTTTAGCTCCAATGGGCTCTGTGTGGTATTAGACCTTGAGACCAAACGCATTGACTAATGTCTCAGAGCAGCAACAACAATGTCAACGTCCGCAACACAAATACTTACCCATGTTTCTTGATCGTGAATGCTAACAGTCAATTTCCAGGCACTCCAGCGACGTTGGGACTGTATTATTTCTATACCGCGCTGAATTCCGCCTTCGGCAGCCGCGACGCCCAAAGTGTCGACAAACACGTCACTTTATATGTATATATATGTGGTGTCTCTCTTAAAAGTCGTCAGGCGCATTTTCTCTGGTGTTGCGGCAGATATCTGCCATTTCGTTTTTGCAATGTGTACCTGCTGTCAGCCCAAACAAATATTGCTCATCAAGTCATTCATGCGTACCCCTGTGTCGACTGAAGCCTAAGTTTGTTCCCCTTTACAATCAAAACGAGTTTCAAAGCGGAATTTTACACGAGAATATGATAGAGCGGTCCTAAATTAGTCTACTACGATATTCATTTTATCGATAGGCGTTAACAAGGACAGTGGCCGACCTGTTCTAGGCGCTACAGTCTGGAACCACGCGACCGCTACGGTCGCAGGTTCGAATCCTGCCTCGGGCATGGGTGTGTGTTATGTCCTTAAGTTACTTAGGTTTAGATAGTTCTAAATTCTAGGGGACTGATGGCTCAGAAGTTAAGTTCCGTAGTGCTCAGAGCCATTTGAACCATTAATGGCGGGTGACTGGCTTGGCGTGTAATGGAAAAATTTTGTGAAATTATTATAACTTCGGATCTATTCGGACGTGGTCGGCCGAATAGTTATTGTATAATGGCACTTAGGCTCAGGCTTCGCACCTAAAAGTTAGTGGGTCCCCTGAGTTTAGAATCGCCAAGTAGGGGGATTCGCTCTCTCGACTTACTCACAGTCCCTCACACCACTGGAAAATTTTGGTGCCTCAACCCGCGTCTATTTTCACTGGCTGTGTTTGGATGGTGGGAAATGCTCCTTACTGATAGCTATCCATCTACACTGCTGCTTAAGAAAGCGAGTTAGGTTGTTAAGTGCAGGATCGCAATATAACCTTAAAAACAACAAACAAAAGGTTATCAACAATAAGAGGAACGACATTATGAACGACTGTTAGATATTTTTTAATCATGGCATCGAAAATTTCTGCCCCGTTGTGAGAATTGGTTTCGAAGACAATTGGTCTTACACTTTACAGAGGCTTTCCTTTCTCGTAAGAGTAGACAGCAAGCTAGAGATGCACTTCCGTCCATTTGACATTAGAGTGTGTGCTGCTATGGTTCACATGGCTGAGCATGTGAGTTCTACTCTCTCTCTCTCTCTCTCTCTCTCTCTCTCTCTCTCTCTCTCTCACACACACACACACACAACCACACACACACTGGTAGCGCAGGACGGCAGACTGGCGGGATGTCGTCCAGCGGAAACGCTATCGGACGACCGCCTGGGAACAGCCGCGGCCCGAATTAGGCTGGGTGACGACACGCCTGGCCGGGTATGGCCGATCAATCGCGAATTACCGCGGCCTGGAGACACGCGCCGCTGGCGCCACTGAACCCTCGCCACCTGCCAGCTACCGGCTGCCACCTGGCCTCTGCCACGTGCCACTGCCCTACCCACATGCCGTTAATTACGCTCTCCTTTGCCCTGCCCGGAGGTCGCTGACGATGCTGACGACGCTATGAAAGGAGACTCTGTCCTTCAATTATGTGACCGCACTAGTTAACAGCGCGACCTTTCTTTTGGTCTTATTCAGCGAGTCAGTAGCAGCAACGAGTGTAGAAAAATTATTGTCTCTTCTTCCCCAACCCCCCTCCCCTCCCTCCTGCTACTTCCCCTGCTCACACAGCTTCCTCCTCCTCCCTCTCCACTTATACAGAGTCGCATATAACAACTCACTGTTTCCGCTTCTTTCTTCTCTCATTTTGCAGGAGCAACTACAACGAGGCGCTTCTGACAATGCGTTTATCTACATCTGAAAGACGATGTCCATTTAAAGTTCTCGCTAGTCGCATAAAAATGGTGCTAATAGTGACACTATGAGGCTGCGAATCAGGTTTGTTTTATACGCAAGCTGTAACGGTCCTGAGCGTTACTTATCTTTGAGATTGGACGTGGTGAGGTGATGTTAAGCCGGGTTCATACAGGCAACAAAAGTATCGCCACTGCTAATGGCGAACTGCAGTTGCATGTGTGAACTCCTAATTTTCGGTGGCGCCATTTAAGAAGCGCAACGTTTGTCACGCCATAAAAAGTTGAACTTGGTTCTACTTCGTTGCGCCATTTTGCCTTCTCCACAATCGAATAACGTCATTCGATTGCTACCTCGCGGCTGAATTCAAACCTTTCTAGTGCGTATTCGTTCGCAGATAGTGCTTTTGTTTGTGCGTTTGTTATTAATATGTCGAAAAAGTGGTCAACAGCGACAATTATGAGATTCTTGGAGGTGTATCAAGAACGAGAATGCCTTTGGAACCACAAAAGCGAATCATACAATGACAGAAATTTGAGATATGCTGCATTAATTGAAATAGTAAACAGTGTGCGTGAATATGTACCTGGAATTGATGTAGCTACAACAAAATCAAAAATTCGAAGCATTCGAAATGCTTACATGAATGAACATAAAAAAGCACTGAAATCACTTAAGAGTGGTGCGTCTACAGACGGTATTTATAAACCCAGCCTTGCTTGGTTTGAAGCTGCAGACCAGTTCTTAAAACATGTAGTCGAGACAAGAGAGACGAGGAACACTTTGATAAGTAATATTTTACATTTATTATGTTTCCAAAACATCTTATTTAGTGACGCCATTTTGCAAACTGCGCAATTACGAAGAATTTGTGGCGTCCTGTGTGAACGGTAGCTCACAGCGCCACTTCAGAATGACTTGACTTGTGGCGATACTTTCGTTGCGTGTGTGAACCCGGCTTTTTTCAAGAATGTCCGTAAGACCACAAAGACGCCCTTGTCGTCGCCTGCCAGGTGACTTACGTTCGCCTAAACATCCGTTTCACAAGCTTCATTCTCCGAATCTAGACGTGCTGTCTGCATCTCTCATTGCGATGGAATGACAGTTTCACTGCTTACAAGATAACTTGGCTGCTGCCAAATGCTGAGACAAAACTTTACCTCCGAGGCTGCGACCAGCCGCCTATAGTGGAACTTACTGTCAGCCGGCTGCAAGCTGCCATTGCTGTTTGGCCACAACCGTGACTACCAGAAGACGCGGACCAGCCTGAGCCTTATCCTGGTGAAGGGAGCGTATCAAGTGACTGCTAACTACCGCATTCGACCTGTTGGGCAAGGCACCTGAGTACCGCCCGCATCTCGTGGTCGTGCGGTAGCGTCCTCGCTTCCCACGCTCGGGTTCCCGGGTTCGATTCCCGGCGGGGTCAGGGATTTTCTCTGCCTCGTGATGGCTGGGTGTTGTGTGCTGTCCTTACTTAGGTTTAAGCAGTTCTAAGTTCTAGGGGACTGATGACCACAGCAGTTAAGTCCCATAGTGTTCAGAGCTATTTGAACCATTTTTGAACCTGAGTATCACTTCCCTGGCTGTATATTTTACCTCCTCCACAGACATACACTTTGTTACTGATTTTGTTCCTGGGCTTCTGCCTTCACGACACCCATCATACTTGATATGTTGTTGGCACCCGCTCAAGTGCACGTTCATCTTCGAGAGTGCAGCGGTGGGTCGTACTAGATGCTGGTCATCGACGGTAGGCCTGCGCCTACAGACTCCCGGTTACCTGCGTGACATCCCTGTTAGGTCTTGGCCTACACCACGACCGCAAACGACAAAGTGCTGTGTCCAGATTCCTTGTCGCATTCGAGTGTGCGATTCAGCGCTCCTTTCGCGCACCGTAGGAGACAACCCCAAGTGGAAAATGACAAGCAATAAATATCTTTCCAGATAAAACTGTTTCACTGGTGCCTCAGGGCATATTGTAAGGTGGTCATGTCATTGTGAAGTCATCGATGTGCACGTCACAGAGAGAGGAAGTTATGTTACTGTTAAACAATCTTTGGTCTTGTAATGGCAGCACAGTCTTCGCCTGTGCACAGTCCGATACGTTTTTAGTTGGAGTGCAGTGGGTGATATATATATATATATATATATATATATATATATATATATATATATATATATATATATATATATATATATATATATAGCTTTGTTTTTTACAAAGATATAAACAACGGCATGACTTTTTAGAATGGCACGCTGTATTTTTTGTTTGGTAATTCATTTCCTCTCCTAAACACCTATTGAAAAATGTATGATAGTGCACCATTCACTGAAACACAACGTATTAATTACATAACACAACACTGACGCTGACGCTCCCAGCGCTTAGTGCAGGTACTCGGGTTAATTGAACACATGCACTTGCTGACGTTGACAGAGGAGAAATGTAAACATGAGTAGAATGCACACCCGTCATTCCGTCAACCATCGTCAGTTGAAGAGTTGTGTAAGTAGAATGTACACCAACGAAGAGAAGGTAGAGATACTACTCATCCATGGGGAATGTAAGCTAGCAGGACAGTAATTGCAAAATACTGTTTTCTTATGTACAGGTACATTTATTACGGTAGTTTAGGCCTTTTAAATACTGTTGTGTAGAGTAGGCATACAGTAAAGGCTGTCCTTCCTACAAATTGCATTGACAAACGTTTCTTTTATTGTTGTTGAAGGTAGGCTAAATGCTACGCAGGCAGCGGAACTGTACGGAGAGCGATATACTGACAAGAATCCACCTTCCGGACGGATGTTTTCTCATCTTGTTCCGACGCTTCAGGAAACGGGAAGTTTCAACCCACGACAACGCAATCGTCGCAGCACTCGCACAGACGAAGGCGGCGGTAAGTCCTATGGGACCAAACTGCTGAGGTAATCGGTTCCTAAGCTTACACACTACTTAACCTAACTTAAACTAACTTATGCTAAGGACGACACACACACACCCATGCCCGAGGGAGGACTCTGACGGGGGGAAGCCGCACGAACGGTGAACACGGCGCCCCAAGACCACACGGCTATCCCGCGCGGCGCACAGACGAAGCTGCCGAAGTTACTGTTCTCGCTTCCGTTGCTATGGATCCACATGTGAGCACACGACAGCTTGAACACGAGACTGGAATTCCTAAAACCAGTGTGCATTGTATTCCTACACGTCACCGGGATCATCCTTACCATGTACACCTACATCAAGAACGTCATGAGAATGATGTCCAGAATCGTGTATAGCTCTGTCAGTGGGCACAGCAGAAAATCTTCGCCAACCCGAACTTCTTCTCCAATTATCTATTTACCGATGAATGTTCCTTCTCAAACAAAGAGCAGCTAAATACAAGGAACACGCATTATTGGTTCAGCGACAACCCACGATGGCTTAGACAGGTGGAGCATCAGCTTCAGTGGAGAGTTAACGTCTGGTGTGGGATGATTCGTACTACAATTATTAGCTCTTGTTCCATCAATGGTAGTCTAATCTGCACGGCGTATGCCACCTTCTTCAGTCGAATTCTTCCTCCTCTTCTGGATGAACTGCCGCTAAGAACGAGAATGATTATGTGGTATCAACACGATGGATGTCCAGCACATAATGCCTTGTGTGCACGTCGTGTTCTGAACCGAATGTATCCTGCCAGATGGATTGGTGGAGGAGCAACAGTTACTTGGCCTGCTAGGTCTCCTGATTTAAATCGACTGGACTTTTTTCTTTGGGGATGCGTTAAAGACGTTGTCTATCGCGATATTCCAACAACTCCAGAGGACATGCAGGAACGCATCGAGCTTGCTTGTAATTCTCTTCATCAGGCAACGCTGGAAGCAGTAAATAATTCTTTCAGTCAACGACTGCACCAGTGTATCGGTGTCCAGGGTCACCACTTTGAGCACCTTTGAAAACTTTGTGTTATGTTTTTACTTGATTTTCATTTGTTTCCTGACAACTCCAGCAAGTGGACGATATTGTGATCCCGGTCTCAAAGTCAATGTTGTGTTATGTAATTAATAACGTTGTGTTTCAGTGAATGCTACACTGTGATGCATTTTTGAATACGTCTTTAGGAGAGGAAATGTATTGCCGAATAAGAAATACGGGGTGTCATTTAAAAAAGTCATACCACTGTTCATATCTTTATAAAAAACAAAGCTACAACGAAGGTAGCCATGCTGATTGATGTCTCCCTGACGGCTAAAGAACATTTGCTTGAAACATTTTGTAATTTGCATCTGGACAAACAGCTATTTAGGGTGGTCAAGATAAATGGGACACCCTGTTAGATGAAGAAAGATTGATTGTAAAGGACAGCAAGGATGAATTTTATATATAAGAGTTACAGAAATAAAAATATGCTTATGTACGGAACTGGCTCGATCGCATACATTTTGTGCATAAGTATCAAGAATGATAGCTGACCTTCAAAGCTTTTTTTGTCCTATTTAGTGCAAAATGCGGCTGGTGATGAATTACGGCGAGATAATTTGAAACGACTGCTACCCGACAGGTTGCACCTGGGCACAATCTGATATTGCACTCGTCGCCATTAACAAGGCAAAATCGGCCTCACCGTGAACATGTTAAAGTCGCTTCGTCGACACGACTGGTGCGGTATATCACTCACCGACATCAGACTCGACGAACATTAATTTTCCACACTACGCATGCGGCCAGCAGTCTGCTGACCAGTAAGTATTGTGCGCGACCGCACATCTGTTATGGGCTTGCTCCACCTGCATGCACCGCTCAACGATCTTCGATAGCCTGCGACTGGAATTTTAATCATCCTGCGGTGGCTGATTATAAAACACCTCCTGTCTTGTCACCTCGCTACTAAATCGACTTTCATGCAGTATAATCTATCTTCAGTGCATGCTAAAAGCTGCTATACGGACAGAGAGGAAGGTCAGTACGTTATCACAAGAATTGTACAAGAAGACAGATTTAAGAAAAAATCGTATCAAGACTTAATAAGAGAATTTCTGTATGACAGACTTTTTCTCTATCAATAGGAGATGATGATATGTATACCAATCGAAATGTATAAACATTCCAATACTTTTTTTAAAAGAGGAAAGTCTTGATGGGGCTTGACTATTCCCATTATGAGTATCAATTGAAACTATAGGATTGGCAAAATAAAGGCGCGCAAAGAATTTCATGTGCTTTAAGATAATTAACCCAACTTAAATCATTCACTCGGGAGACGGATGATGGGTTGCTTATCTTAAGGTGCATAAAATACTGTAATTTGTATAAAATAATTTCTAGGCCAGTTTAATTCCAGTAACTCGGATTTTACCTGCAGCATCAGTTGGATCTACATCAATTAATAAGAAATATATGTATTGTATGCACGACTTTCGGAAAACCTGTGGCATTCTCTAGCAGCAAAAACCGAACAAAAAACAATTTCCGTTCAAAGATAAAGTTACGTGAACGATTGAATTACGTAATTGAACAGTAATATAAAGTACGATTGAAGACTGAGTCTGTGACCATTGAAACGCGTTTACAATTATATTACAATAATTACTTGTTTAATTAAAATGTTCAGATAACTTTTGAGCTCTTTACCGAACCGTGAAACAGGTTAACCAAAAGCCGAACATTCAAAACATCAGTGCCTTCTTAACTAACACAAATACTCATCATGTTGGAGGTATAATCCTGTGAAACACGTAACAGAAGGTAACGTGTTATAAAATAAACGCGACTGTTTACGGAAATTTGTGTTTTCGAATGATTCCAAGATTCATTTAAATTCTGGTTCAAGCGAAGACTCAGAAATACAGATATTTAAAGATGGAAATGGTTAATTTCGGCAACAGTGTTAAATATGATGCATAAAGCAGTTCGAGGTACGAAAATAAACCTATTCGTTCTCCAGTATGCCGACAGGCTGCATTTAGCTGTGATTACTGCAATGTTGGAATGCGCGGACACTGTCATTCGAGGTGAAAGACGGGTCAGAATCAAACTCCTCGCTGGACATCTGGAATTCTCTGTTGGCAGTGCTGAAACAGTCATCCACCAGTTGGGGTAGTCAACGGTGTGTGTCCGTTGGGTTCATCGCCTCCAAACGGAAGACCATAAACAACAATGAAGAACCATCTGTGTGAAACGGCTTACACGTTACATGACTGCTCGAAATAGTTTTTGTCGAACATCGTCACAGGTGATGAAACTTGGATTCGTCACTTCCAACCGGAAACAAAACGACAATCCACGGAGTAGCGCCATACCATCTCTGCTCCGAAGAAAAAGTTCACAGGTGCACCCTCAGAAGTCTTGGGGACTGACTTCTGGGACTCTGAAGGGGTTATTTCTTTGATGCTCTCCCTCATAATGCAAAGATCAACTCTGAAATGTATTGTACTGCCGTCAGGAAATGGCAAAAAACGACATCAACGTGTTCGTCGCCACAAAAATAGAAAGGAACTTCTCCTTCTTCACGACAACGCAAGACCTGTCACAAGTCTGTGCAGCCGAGACGAGCTCACAGAACTCCATTGGACGTTGGATCCGACGTCGACCAGTAGAGTGGTGCCATACCGGCATGCAGGCCCTCCCAGTTAGGTGGTATAAAGCAGTCAGAGTTTGTGGAGATTGTGTCGAAATAGAGTGGGGTATAATATCGTGTATTGGAATCCTGAATAAAACCAACCTACTTTCACAAAAAAATTGAATTGCATTATTTATTGAACGCCTCTCGCAAATCAGCGTCCCAAGCCGCGTTTTTCTTTTGATGTGAGCTCCTTCCGAAAGCTAATATCAGGAAATGCTATGTAAGAAGACTGTTTAGGTTTTGATGTTGGTAACGCCACGTAGCGCTCTATATGAAAATCACTAACTGTGCTGTATGAAGTATGTGGCTGGTTTGCATTGTTGGAATAGTCGCTATTGTAGTGTTGGGCAGTTGGATGTGAACAGCGCGTAGCGTTGCGCAGTTGGAGGCGAGCCACCAGCAGTGGTGGATGTGGGGAGAGAGATGGTAGAATTTTGAGAGCGGACGATCTGGACGCGTGTCCATCACAATGAGTAAATTTGTAATACTGGATATATGAACTGATATATATATATATATATATATATATATATATATATATATATATATATGATGACCTTTGAACATTATTAAGGTAAATACATTGTTTGTTCTCTATCAAAATCTTTCATTTGCTAACTATGCCTATCAGTAGTTAGCGCCTTCAGTAGTTAGAATTTTTTATTTAGCTGGCACTATTGGCGCTAGTTGTATTGCAGTAGTTCGAGTAACGAAGTTTTTTGTGAGGTAAGTGATTCATGAAAGGTATAGGTTATTGTTAGTCAGGGCCATTCTTTTGTAGAGACTATTGAAAGTCAGATTGCGTTGCTCTAAAAATATTGTGTGCCAGTTTAGTGTTGATCAGAATAAGTAAAGAGCAAAATGTCTGAGTAAGTTCAGTTCTGCTCAGCTGTTTGAAAATCAAATAACGTAGAGGTTTTCCAGCACAGTAAAATATAAATTTTTCTAAGGGGACGTTTCATATGTCGATCCTGGCAGGATCCTGGCAGCGAGCCAACTGCCAGCTAAATAAAAGACTCTAACTACTGAAGGTGCTTAATCCTGATAGGCATGGTTATCAAATGAAAGATTTTGATAGAGAGATGTATTTACCTTAATAATGTTCAAAAGTCGTCATAATATATATCAGTTCATGATATCCAGTATTACTAATTTACTCTTTCTGATGGACACACGTCCAGATCGTCCGCTCTCAAAGTTCAACCATCTCTCTCCCCACATCCAACACTGCTGACGGCTCACCTCCAACTGCGCAACGCTACGCGCTCTTCACATCCAACTGACCAACACTACAATAGCAAATATTCCAACAATGCAAACCAGCCACAGACTTCACACAGCACAGTCAGTGATTTTCATATAGAGCGCTACGTGGAGTTACCAACATAAAAATCGAAACAGCCTACTTACAGCTGTACTGATTTTCATATGGTTTTCACTAATAGCAAAAGTGATTTACGAGGGAAGTTTGTGTATGGAATTTATAATTATAGGAGTGATTAGTGTGCAGTATATGTATTGTATCATGTTCCATATTTAACTGGCGCTTAGAGTGTCACCTCGTGACAATGGCGACAGCCATGAACTAGTCAGCAACAAGGTTGGGAAAGGCAGTAAAGTAAACAGCCACTACAACTCCAGAGAGCAAAAATGGTTCAAACGGCTCTAAGCACTATGGAACTTAACATCTGAGGTTATTAGTCCCCATTACTTAGAACTACTTAAACTTAACTAACCTAAGGACATCACACACAACCATGCCTGAGGCAGGATTCGAACCTGCGACCGTAGAAGCGCCTAGAACCGCTCGACCACAGCTCCAGAGAGCAGCGAAGCTTGACCAGAACCTGTATGTTTTACACTTATGCATAAACTGAAGACCCTCCCCCCCCCTCACCGTTTTTGTACCAAGTTTTTATTAGATCGATTTCTTCTCTGTCTGCCTGTTCACTGCAAATTTTGCAGTTGATTTTAAATTAACTTCCTGATGAGCCAGAGAGGCAAAACTTTAGTATAACACAGAACTGGATCGAAATACATCGTCTGTTTGGTCCGTAGGTGTGGCGCTAAGGGTGAAATGGGTTGATAACACCTGATATCTTTACTGCTCTGCAGGGTCAGCGTGTTGTGAAGGTGGTATCAGAACCAATTCCATGCAGGATGCGAGCGGATAAGGGTAGAGGAGGGAGAAGAAGGGATGGATATCGTTTTCTTGTCTCTGTGTCTGTGCAGTAGAAATTTTCAGGTTAATTTTAAACTAACTTCGTGATTAGCTAAAAATGGAAATTTTAAACATAGCTCAGAGCTGGATGCCAGTGCAATATTAATTCGCTTTCTGGTCTGCTGTGAGATGTAGGGTACTTTGTTTAACGCTGTTACTTCCCAATGAGCTAGAGACTTAAAACCTCCAAAGTGGGTCAGAAGTGGATGAAAATACAACAAAAACTCGCTTTCTTGTCTGGTGTGTGACGGGAGAGTACTTTGTGTCCCACTGCCATTCTGACCTTTCCCTGTTCCAGCCGCAAATGCGTCACAGGAAGAACGATTGCTGGTATGCCTCGGTGTGGGATGAAATCTCTCTGATATCTGGTTTCACAGTGTTCTCGGGAGATGTAAATAGAGAAGGCAATATATTACTTGAGTCAGAGAAAATGAAATAAATCCGAGTTTACCACTTGTCTCTGTTGTAACCTTGGAGTACATCATCTATCTGAATATTTTTAAATTTATTTAAAATACGTTACGAGTGCGTAATTCGCGCAGCAGCGATATCTTTGCCTTGAGCGGCTGCCATCCAGAGAAATTGTTACTTGTCAATGTAAGGATTTTGTGTTACTTATGGTATCCACTCGCTGATTCATTGCATATTGTAAAACAAATTGTAATACGATTTAAGAGCCTACACTCTCTCATGCTCTCTCTCACATCACTGATGATTACTGATTGCTCGTTCTGCTCATGTACGATGTGTTTTTATGATATAATAAAAATGTGTTGTTCTGTGTACATGTTATCTCTGAGTATTCAGATTTAAACCTCGACCTATAATTAGAAGAGGAACTTCAGATCACCTTACATGATGTATAAAGCTAATTAATGAGCCTTTAGTGTTATGACTGCAAAGTTAATTAAAGAACTTTCATTTCTGTTTGCAATTAATTTTATGGTATGTTCAGGATCGTTCTCTTATCTGGTGTGGTTATTCAGCAACGAAATTTAATTATATGATTGTTTTTGCGACATGAGTTAGGATCTGAATTTCATTTATGAAGTCCAAAGCCAAGTTATTTAAAATTATTAAGAGAATTAACATTTTTAAATACTATTACCACTAATATTTGAAATTGGTTGAAAAATTTCACACTCACAACACTAAAAAGCGGAAAATAACGAAGGTATTTAAATAAAAAAGAATTTTCAATGTATCACGTTTTTAAATCAGATTAAAAATTATAAAATAATTTCTCCTACCGCCCTACAGGTTCCTAATTCCATACACACAGTGCCGAAAATTGTTATTCTGAATTTTTAATAGCTACGGCATTACTTATAAGGATAGCTCTCGCAAGGGATGTGCCTTGAGCAAAACATAACTTCTTTTCTTCTATTACCCAGACCTCTCATTCTATAATACACTAGCAGTCACAAATTTTCAGCATTACCTCGATGGGGTTTGCAATCTGTTTGGGGTTAGGAAAACTTCTTTTATACTTTTTAGCCAGATTTAGAAACGTGGTATATTAAAAATTCATTTTTATTTAAATAAATGTTCTGAATATATGTGAAGGCTAATGGCCGGGAGAGTGGCGTGCTGACCACATGCCCCTCCGTATCCGAATCCGGTGATGCGTAAGGTCTGAGGATGACACGGCGACCGGTCGGTATCGTTGGGTCTTCAAGGCCTGTTCGGACAATGTTTTTTTTTTTTCACTAATAGGTAAGAGTGATTTCGCAGGAGGTTTTTATACATGACATATCATTGTTACGTGAGGCAAGGCCGTAGATACTTAGTCCCATCCGTGCAAAGTCTTACACAAATTGTCTGCTCCTTATTTTCTGATGTTTCTAAATAAAGTTTTAGCCTCAAGTGCTTCATTTTCTTTAGCTTAAGTACTTGTGAAGTTTTATCAGCATACCGTGTTGGGAGTTAGTAGACAATATAAGCAAACACATAAACAGATCAGAAAATTGGCTGGAGTACAAGTCGCGCTTATGACCGTATTGGGAAGGGAACGAAGGCAGGCAGGACATACAGCCATGCGAATGAGTGGTAGATGGGTGTTTGTTGGGTCCCAAGAAATAAGAAAAGACCGAGAAGAAGACCTATTGGAAGGTGGGTAAACGGCATTAGAAGGGAAGCAGGAGAAGCATGGAATATAACCTTGATGGCTGCAGTGTATGTTGAAACTTCATCCATTAGCTAATTATGGTGGTGACTTCATGCATTTGTTTGGTGTTTGCTGATTGCGAATGACAAGGAGGATATCTCTCACCCGTTCAAGACGTTTGGCGATCCCATTGCTGGAACTGTGATGCTACGAAAGTTCTTCTTAGATCGCAAAATCCGCATCAGCAGCAGCAGCATCAGCAGCACGTCCCGTTTCTATGGCAACTCGCGCGCAAAACTGCGCGAATTCCGCGGCCAGTGCCGCAACGGTAGAAGGGAAGGCCCGCTAGAAGCCGGGCGATTGGCTGCCGCGTATTAATCTGGAACTTCGCGCGTAAATCTCCCGTACAAATTCTACCCGGCCGGAGGTACGCTAAGAGAGAGGGCTAGCTCTCACGCGCCGTTCGTGGAATTCGAAAACATGGAAACCGCATTTCATATTCAGCAAGGAATACTGTCGACTCTTTTCTATGGCCGTGTCATGTGCTGTAGCAAAATTGTGGGAGGGGGGGGGGGCACGGAGGCTAACCAGAAGTCATTTTAGAGAGAGAGAGAGAGAGAGAGAGAGAGAGAGAGAGAGAGAGAGAGAGAGAGAGAGAGAGAGAGAGAGGGGGGGGGGGGGAGAGGGAGGGGGGGGGGGCAGAGATAGGTAAACAGATAGGACGCGACATTTTTAAAAGCATCATCGTAGCATTCACTTTAATCGATTTAGCCAGACAGTATTGATGATAGAAGCTGTGGATTTTGTATAGCGACGTAAAAGGTGTCAGGTTATTTTCAAGACTCTGCGCTGCAATTGATAACTTATCTGACGAATTCCCGTCTGTGATCAATGAGTGCGCTGGTGTTTGTTGACAATGAAATTCTTAAAAATGACGGAATAATAAGTGCCCGTATAACATATTTCAAGTTTTTTGGCAGAGGCTTCATATGAGTTGACAAACAACAGAGGGGTGCCGATACGATTGCCTTCAGTGGGGCGAGATGGAAAAATTGAGATAAAATACAAAACAGAACAAAATTCTGTATCTGATAACAAGAAATATCATTGAAGTTTAGGATTAAACAGCAAGTACTACATAAAAATAAAGTTTGGAATTAATTAAAATTTGGCGTCAAATTTCGAGGTGATGCAGAGCAACTAAACGATAAAATTAAAGATATTATCAAGTTCTGGAAAACAGCAGCATACGTCGGTCCTGTTGTTCGCGGTCTTCAGTCCGACTGCTGGTTTGATGCAGCTCTCCATGCTACTCTCCCCTGTGCCAGCCTCTTCATCTCCAAATAATTACTGCAGCCCACATCCTTTTGCACCTGTTTACTGTATTCATTTCTTGGTCTCGCTGTACGATTTTTACCCCTTACACTTCGCTCCAGTACTAAACTAATGTCCCAGAACGTATCCTATCAACCGAAACCCTCTTTTAGTCAAGTTATGCCACAAATTTCTTTGCTTCCCAATTCTTTTCAGTAACTCCTCATTTATTAGATGATGTAGTGATCTAATTTTCAGCATTCTTCTGTAGTACGCCATTTCAAAAGCTTCTGTTCTTTCACTGACTGAACTGTTTATCGTCCACGTTTCACTTCATACGTACAAAGGTACATTACAGACAAATTATTTCAGGAAACACGTTCCAACATTTAAATTTTAATTCTATGAAAGCAAATAAGTCTTTTTTCAAAAATGGTTTACATGCTATACCTGTTTGCACTTTATATCCTCTCTACGTCTGCCATAGTCAGTTATTTTGTTCCACAAATAGCAAAACTCATCGACTACCTATGTTTCTCCATTCTTAATCTAATTCCTCTGGCATCACCTGATTTAATTCGACTCCATTCTGTTATCCTTGTTTTACTCTCGTTGATATTTATCTTATAACCTCTTTTCAAGACACCATCTATTCCGTTCAATTTATTGTATACTAGCTGACAAACCCAACATTTCCCGTACCTTCATTTTGCTAATTTCCTATTAGAAACGAAAACAAAAACGAAGTGTCTATATAGTGAAATATCCAAAAATGTTTTGATTTTCATGTATTCGCAAAAACAGCTTTGAAATTATGAAACAATCGTGCAGACAAATACACTCCTGGAAATGTAAAAAAGAACACATTGACACCGGTGTGTCAGACCCACCATACTTGCTCCGGACACTGCGAGAGGGCTGTACAAGCAATGATCACACGCACGGCACAGCGGACACACCAGGAACCGCGGTGTTGGCCGTCGAATGGCGCTACCTGCGCAGCATTTGTGCACCGCTGCCGTCAGTGTCAGCCAGTTTGCCGTGGCATACGGAACTCCATCGCAGTCTTTAACACTGGTAGCATGCCGCGACAGCGTGGACGTGAACCGTATGTGCAGTTGACGGACTTTGAGCGAGGGCGTATAGTGGGCATGCGGGAGGCCGGGTGGACGTACCGCCCAATTGCTCAACACGTGGGGCGTGAGGTCTCCACAGTACATCGATGTTGTCGCCAGTGGTCGGCGGAAGGTGCACGTGCCTGTCGACCTGGGACCGGACCGCAGCGACGCACGGATGCACGCCAAGACCGTAGGATCCTACGCAGTGCCGTAGGGGACCGCACCGCCACTTCTCAGCAAATTAGGGACACTGTTGCTCCTGGGGTATCGGCGAGGACCATTCGCAACCGTCTCCATGAAGCTGGGCTACGGTCCCGCACACCGTTAGGCCGTCTTCCGCTCACGCCCCAACATCGTGCAGCCCGCCTCCAGTGGTGTCGCGACAGGCGTGAATGGAGGGACGAATGGAGACGTGTCGTCTTCAGCGATGAGAGTCGCTTCTGCCTTGGTGCCAATGATGGTCGTATGCGTGTTTGGCGCCGTGCAGGTGAGCGCCACAATCAGGACTGCATACGACCGAGGCACACAGGGCCAACACCCGGCATCATGGTGTGGGGAGCGATCTCCTACACTGGCCGTACACCTCTGGTGATCGTCGAGGGGACACTGAATAGTGCACGGTACATCCAAACCGTCATCGAACCCATCGTTCTACCATTCCTAGACCGGAAAGGGAACTTGCTGTTCCAACAGGACAATGCACGTCCGCATGTATCCCGTGCCACCCAACGTGCTCTAGAAGGTGTAAGTCAACTACCCTGGCCAGCAAGATCTCCGGATCTGTCCCCCATTGAGCATGTTTGGGACTGGATGAAGCGTCGTCTCACGCGGTCTGCACGTCCAGCACGAACGCTGGTCCAACTGAGGCGCCAGGTGGAAATGGCATGGCAAGCCGTTCCACAGGACTACATCCAGCATCTCTACGATCGTCTCCATGGGAGAATAGCAGCCTGCATTGCTGCGAAAGGTGGATGTACATTGTACTAGTGCCGACATTGTGCATGCTCTGTTGCCTGTATCTATGTGCCTGTGGTTCTGTCAGTGTGATCATGTGATGTATCTGACCCCAGTTATGTGTCAATAAAGTTTCCCCTTCCTGGGACAATGAATTCACGGTGTTCTTATTTCAATTTCCAGGAGTGTATGCACAGTGTACGAATGTCTAAGTACAGTATCCAAATGAAGAAAAATAGCATTGTTGTACGCGGGGCGCAGCTGCTACGCGCGTCTGCTATGCGACTCTATAAACGTCTCTATGTCAACGCTATTTCGTAGCACTATTGACGGCTATTGTTTTCGACTACAATCGTTTACATTTCGCAGTTCAAAGATGCCAGATGTCACGGATTTTCTTAAGTTTACTCGACTGTAGAAGTGTCTTAATAGTAAAGATTAAATGTATTAAAACTTCATGCATGATGCTGCATTTTTTCACGCATTTCAGTGTCTGCAACACCATATCTCTTGCACTGTGCATCCTACACTGACATGCTTGTATAGGTAAATTCAGCGGCACGTGTGGATACTACTTGAAAAATGTGTTGCTAACAGAGTTAGTAGCAGAGAAGTAATGAATTTAAACGTCATGCACAATGCGACAGATATTACGCATCTCAGCGTTTATGATGTCATATCTCCTGAAATATGTGTCGTACCATGGTATAATTTTCTAGGTACATTTAGCGTCGTATGTGGATACTGCCTCAGAAATTTATAGCGAAGAGAGTTAGTAGCACAGGAGTACAGCAATAAATTTAAACGTCATGCACAGTTCGGCAGATTTCACGCATCTCATTGATAATGACATGACGTCTCCCGAACTATGATAGCTACGTGGTTCTTAATTACACATAGATTGTTGCCTGACAGAAAACGATTTGTGTACCAAGTTTGGTTGAAAACAGTGGAGTGGTTTAGGAGGAAGACACACACACACACACACACACACACACACACACACACACACACACATATATATATATATATATATATATATATATATATATATATATATATCTGTGTGTGTGTGTGTGTGTTTGTTTGGGTGTGTGCAAAAACTTAGGGGTAACATAGATAACGCATACTGAAATATCAATGAAATCTTTGTACAAAAGAAAAGGAGCTGTATGAATATCAAGAGCTCAGGTGGAAAACAAATGCTGTGGGGAAAAGGTTAAACTGAAAGTAGAAGCTCTACTCTTATAAAGAGGGCTGGATAAGGGAAATGAACCTGAAGGCAATATTATAAAATGAGAAGAAGAAGTAAATAAAGATGAGATGAAAGATACGACACTGCGAGAAAAATCTGAAGGACAACTGAAAGACCTAAGTCGAAACAAGATCCCTGGAATAGGCTACATTGCGTCAGAACTACTGATATCCCTGGGAGAACCAACCATGAGAAAACTGTTACAGGAAAAATACCCTCAGACTTCAAGAAGAATTAATAGTTCCAGTTCCGAAGAAAGAAGGTGCTGACAGGTATGAATATCATTGAACTATCAGTTTAATAAGTAATGATTGCAACATATCAACATGAATTTCTTACAGGAAAATGGAAAAACTTGTAGAAGCCGACATCGGGGATGATCAAGATGGATTTCAAAGAGGCGGGGTAATACAGCCTACGACTTATCTTAGGAGACAGATTAGGCAAAAGAAAACCTATTTTCACTGCTTTTGTAGATTTGGAGAAAGCTTTTTACAATGTTAGCTGGACTACATTCTTCGAAATTCCGAAGATGGCAGGGGTAATACGCAAGGTGTGAAACGCTACACAAAGCCTGTACAAAAACTGAATAGCAGCTATGAGTCGAACGGCATGAAAGTGACGTAGTGGTTTAGAAGGAAGTGAGGCAGAAATCTGTAAATCTAGCAAGCTGTAAAGAAAATCAAAGAAAAATTTGGAGAAGGAATTAAAACTTCGGGGAGAAGAAAAAAATCTTTGAGGTTTGCCAATGACATAGTAATTCTAACAAAGACACCAAAGGATCTGGAAGAGCATTTGAACAGAATGGGCAGCTCCTTGTAAGGAGAATATAAGATGAACATCAACAAAAGCAAAACAAGGGTAATGGAATGTAATCTAAGTAAATAAGGCGATGCTGAGAGAATTAGATTAGGAAACGAGACACTTAAAGTAGTAGATGAGTTTTGTTGTTTGAGCAGCAACATAACTGGTGATGGCCGAAGTAGAGAGAATATGAAATGTAGTCTGGCAATGGCAAGGAAAGCGTTTCTGAAGAAGAGAAATTTATTAACAATTACTATATTTTTAAGTGTTAGGGAGTCTTTTCTGAAGAGATCTGCCTGGAGTGGAACCTTATATGGAAGTGAAACGGGGATGATAAACACTTCAGACAAGGAGAAAATATAAGCTGAAGTGTGGTGCTACAGAAAAGTGCTGAAGATTAGAGCTGTAGATCATGTAAGAGGAAGTAGAGAACAGGACTGGGAAGCGAGAAAACATGTGGAATAACTTGACTAAAAGATGATGTCGTCTGACACGACATATTCTGAGACGTCAGGTTTCTACTACTGGAGGGAAGTCTGGGGGGTAAAAATACTAGAGAGAGACCAAGAGATGAATGCATTATGGAGGTTCAAGAGATGTAGGTTGCAGTAGATGTTCGGAGATAAAGAGATTTGCGCAGGATGTAGTAGCGTGGAGAGCTGTGTCAAACCATTCTTCGGACTTAAGAGCACAAGAAGTACATGTGAACAAAACTGAAGGTTGTGAAAAGATGACGGTTTGAAATTAATCGAAACAGGTTTTGTATAAACAGGCAGTGCATTGTCGGAGCAGTCGTCCGTACTCAGATGATTCATGTGAAAAGCTTTCTACACGACGGGAAGTAACAGATGGAATGATAGTTGGTTTGGTAGTTGGAGCTAGACGCATGGGATATTTCATTTCGGAAATCGTTTGGGAATTCAATATACCGAGAGCCACAGTGTTCATAGTGTGCCGAGAATACCAAATTCCAGGAGTTACCTCTCACCTCGGATAACATAGTGGCCGACGACCTTTATTTAGTGATTGGAAAGCAGCGGCGTTTGCGTGGAGTTTTCAGTGCCTATAGACAAGCAGCACAGCCTGAAATAACCGCAGAAATCAGTGTGGGACGTACGACGAATGTATGCGTTGGGACAGTGCTGCGAAGTTTGGCGTTAATGGGCTATGGCAGCAGACGACCGACGCAAGAGTCTTCGCTAACCAGACGACATTAACTGCAGCACTTTCCTCGGGCTTGTGACCATTTCGGCTGCACTCTCGGGCTTGTGACCATTTCGGCTGCACCCTAGATTACTGGTTAGGTGAGCCCCGATTTCAGTCGGTAAAGCTGATGGAAGTGTTCGAGTGTGGCGCAGACATCACGAAGCCATGGACCCAAGTTGCCAGCAAGACACTGTGCTAGCTGGTGGTGGTTTTATAATGGTGCGGGCTGTGTTTATCTGGAACAGACTGGATGGAACCTCTGCTCCAACTGAACCGATCATTGACTGGAAACGGTTATGTTCGGATACTTGGAGACCATTTGCAGCCATTCATGGACTTAATGTACCCAATCAACAATGGAATTTTTATGCAAGACAATGCGCCATGTCACTGGCCACACTAGTTCGCCATTGATTTGAAGAACTTTCTGGACAAACAGAGCGAATGATTTGGCCACCCAGGTCGCCCGACATGAATCTCATCGAACACTAACGGGACGTAATCGAGAGGTCAGTTCATGCACAATATTTTGCACCGGCAACGCGTTCGCAATTATTGTCGGCTTGTTGTTTCCATGTTAAGTCGAGATGCTGCACTAGGCTGGGTAAAAGAGGTCAAATACGAGGGTAATCCCAAAAGTAAGGTCTCCTATTTTTTTTATAAGTACATAGATCTGTTTATTTCTACAATAGTTTACAGCTTGAACATTTCCCAATTTTCGACATAGACACTATTTCTGTCGATGCATTTTTTCTAGATGCTATGGCAGTTTTTGTAGGCCCATGTCATGCCAGCTGCCAGCCGGAGTGGCCGAGCGGTTCTAGGCGCTACAGTCTGGAGCCGCGCGACCGCTACGGTCGCAGGCTCGAATCCTGCCTCGGGCATTAATGTGTGTGGTGTCCTTAGGTTAGTTAGGTTTAAGTAATTCTAAGTTCTGGGGACTGATGACCTCAGAAGTTAAGTCCCATAGTGCTCAGAGCCATTTGAGCCATTTTTCATACCAGCTCGCCGCCATACTGTTCAGAAAGTTGTGAACCTCTTCTTTCACCTCGTCGTCAGAGCTGAATAGCTTTCCGGCCAAATGTTCTTTTAACTTAGGGAACGGGTGATAGTCATTGGGCGCAAAGTCAGGACTATAGGGTAGATGGGTGATTATGTTCCACTGAAACTGTTGCAGGAGAGCAACTGTTTGTCGAGCGATGTGTGGGCGAGGGTTGTCATGGAGAATGTGTACGCCCTTGCTCAACATTACTCTTCTCCAGTTCTGAATTGCCCGTTTGAGTTTTTTCAGAGTGTCACAGTACCTGTCAGCGTTAATTCTGATCCCAGTGGGCATAGAGTCGACCAACAATACCCTTTTCCGATCCCAAAAAACGGTTGTCATGACTGTACCGGCAGACTTTTGAATTTCCGCTGTTTTGACGAAGAAGGATGCCGCCACTGGCTTGATCGTTGCTTGGTCTCAGGTGTAACGCGGTATTCCCAACTTTCGTCCCCCGTGACAACTGGGTCCACAAAGTTGACCTGTTCGGCTGCAAGGCGGTGAAGAAATGTGCGGGAAGCATGCGTGGCACCCATCCTGCTCACACCTTCCGGTAGTCCAATGTTTCCATTAAAATTGTGTGAGCGGTGCTTTGGGAAACTTCAGGAACCAACGTGCAGAGATCATCCAGGGTGATCCGCCGATCTTCACACATGCTTTCATCAACCTTCAACAATGTCTCCTCAGAAACTGACGGTCTAACGCTCCTTTGTTCGTCGTGAATTTCGGTCCGACCAGCTGCAAACTCGCTGCACCACTTACGAACATTTTCGAGATCCATGCACGACTCACGATACACTTCCGTCAACTGGTGATGGATTTAAATCGGTGCAGTGCCCTTTGCGTTCAAAAACCGAATAACTGGGCGCAATTCGCACTTGGCGGCTACATCCAACGTGAGCTCCATTCTCAACGGCTGCCAAGCCAAGAATGAGCGCGGTGTGCGCATGTTTACACACAGGGCGTGAAGCACTCTTCATAACAGTGTGACCAACTGCCACACAGAATTCTGTACTTATAAAAAAAATAGGAGACCTTACTTTTGGGATTACCCTCGTACAAATTTACAAGGTGTCCCATGACGTTTGTACCTCAGTACATAATTCTGTATATTTCCAGTGTTCAATCTAGATTCCGACTTTTACGCTGTTATCGAGAACAGTGATCTTAGATTATTAACATGATTTTGCTGTGTACTGTGCAGGATGACATGTACAAGTGCTTAACATGATACAGGTGGTGCAAAATTATCTTCTGGTAGAAATGTAACATACTATCGTATAAGCACACCATATCTGGGAAAATCATCCAATGGAAATTAGGCCAAAATTTTAAAGGCATGTGAATGTCTTTAGTTCACCTGCTTTGGGCTGGTTTTCCCAAATATGATGAGCTTATACAATAATGTGCTGCATTCCTGCAAGACATTGATTTTGTGTCATTTATATCACGTTAAGCAATGTATTGAACTGTGTATACGTCATCCTGCACAGTAGAGAGCAAGATGATGTTAATGGTCTGAGAACACTATACTCGATAATGGCGTGAAATAACATATCATCCTGCAGAGTACACAGCAAAATACTTAAATGGTGTAAAATCACAGTACTCGATAACGACGTGAAAAACAAAATCTAGGTTATTCGCAGAAAATATGCACAAATTCCATACGATATTGCAGTGCCTGTGTTATTTCAAATTACGATGCAAAATTCCTTCCTACGTGCATACATGTCCGACGGTACTTCTACGCATCCGAAGGAACTTTGCGTCGTAATGTGGAATAACACAGGCACTACAATATCGTATTTATCCACCGACACTTGGCAAGCGACTTTCAAGTAAAATGTCTCCTCTATACGGGAATATAACACAGCGGAAGTACATGTACAGATTGCAGACTCACGGTTGACTTCAAATGGAATTTTGGGTCTGTCCGTGAGTCGTGCTAGAACAGGCGACCGCTCGCGATAAGACGGAAATCCGGATCGAGCCCCGGTCCGGCACAAATTTTTATTGTCGTCATTCAGTTTTAGAAATAATGGTTACTCCTAATCGCAACTGCAAATACATTTGACGTGTATACAGAAATACACAATCAAAATGGAGACGTACTCCTCAAAAATATTTTTGTTGTTAAGGACTACTAAAGGAAAGTTATTGCTTTTATCAGCAACATGTTCGAGTTCGGTGAAGTGGCTAAACATGAAGGCATAAAAGGCCGCCGAGTTCTGCGGCGACGGTACGGGGGCTTGCGGGGAGACAAATGACTCGCAGTTTGGCAGGTAAACGCGGCCGCTGCGCGCGGGAAACCGCTGCTTCCGCAACCCGCCCCTCTGCGGCCTCCCGTCATCACCATAAATGCAGCCAATTAGTCTCCGCGCCGGGAAACAACCACCTCTCTCTGGCCTCCATAATTCAGCGACGCACTCTGAGCGAGAAGCATACCGGGACCCACAAAAAGTAGCCACAAAAATGTCGCTGGCTGAAGCTTCGGTGTCTGTGGATCTTAGAGCGGCGTTTTGGTACTAATATCTCACAACAGTTTGTGTATGATTAACGAGAAACGGAGTATAGTCTTACTGTAACCACGAGAAGCGGGAAACGTGTGCGGAGCCATGACAGGCAATATGGTAGCGTAGAGGTTCTCAAGGCTCGTATTCCAGCAAGACAACTTTGACCAAGCTATTCTAGGCGCTTCAGTCCGGAACCGCGCTGCTGCTACGGTCGCAGGTTCGAATCCTGCCTCGGGCGTCGATGTGTGTGATGTCCTTGGGTTAGTCAGGTTTAAGCAGTTCTAAGTGAAGAGGACTGATGACCTCAGATGTTAAGTCCCATAGTGCTTTGAGCCATTTGAACCACTAAGACAGTCACTTTCCGTGGTTTAATTTCAAGTACATGACAATCATCTGCACCCTCCTCTGCTGTAGAGATCGAGCACATAGCGCAGTCCATCTCATGAGAAGTACTTTCTCGTCGACACGTACAAACACACCGCGAGCAGTCAAATCGTACAGCCAACCAGCGTCACACTTGCCCACTTTTAAGTCTTTCGACGCTCGCTATTAGGGCTCGAACACATCACGGCATACAAACTCCGCAAATTACTAAGCAGTGAATGGTTTACTACACAAATATTTACCGTTATACGTCTTATTACATGGACCAGTCACTTTAACGGGACCACCGTCTACGTTCGACGTCAACGTGCAATAACCATTCACAGACGGCAAGTGTCAGCACTATCATGGAGGGTACGTAGGCGTGTGTTGGGAGTGGGGGGGGGGGGGGGGGATGGTTCTGAGCACTATGGGACTTAACATCTGAGGTCATAGTTCCCTAGAACTTAGAACTACTTAAACCTAACTAACCTAAGGACATCACACACATCCATGCCCGAGGCTGGATTCGAACCTGCGACGTAGCAGTCTCGCGGTTCCGGACTGAAGCCCCTAGAACCACTCGGTCACCGTGGCTGGCAGGGACGGCGGAGACAGTGTACTCGTTTTCGTAGTGCGGAAACAGAGCGATATATCTGACGCGCACGAACGTTGCCTTATGGGCCAAGGGTAGAAGCTTTTCAGAAAACGTTAAGTTTGTAAACTATTCGCGTGCCGCCGTTGTTAAAGTATACCGTGCATGGCAAAATGGTGCTATCCAAAACCGGCGCCAATGCAACTGTGGTGCCGTACGGGCCACAGATGACAGGGGTGAACGACGGCTGTGGAGATGGGTACGGGCGAACAGACGTGCAACTGACGGTTCAACAACTGACGGTCTAGACGAACGAAGGCTCTACCAGCTGTGTCTCCTCAATGACCGTTCAGCGATCGTTGTTGCGTTTGGGCCTCCGCAAAAGGCGGCTGGTTCATGCACCCATGCTGACTGGAATCCATCGGCGACCAAGGCCAGAATTTACACGCCAGTAAAGCAACTGGAGGTCCACTGACTGGCGATACGTCGAGTTTTCAGATGAATCACGTTTATGCTCCATCGGACAGATGGGTGTTGGCGTGAACGGCGTTAAAGTCTGAAAGCAAACACCCTGTCACCAGGAGGGAGCGTTAGGGTCTGGGAGTGTTATGATCTGGGGAATGTTTTCGCGGTATTCTCTGGGTGATCTCGTCATTCTAGAAGGTACAATTGATCAACACAAATACGCATCTGTCTGTCCTAAATGCAGTTTGATTTTTCTCATCACGATGACTGCTACCAGCAGGACAATGTTACAAGTCACGCAGGTCGCAAGGTACGTGCGTGGTTCGAAGAGCACCGGGGTGAGTTTACCGTACTCCCCTGGCCACCAAACTCCCCGGATTAAAACCCTACTGAGAATCTGTCGGACCACTCGATCGGGTGGTTCACGTCACGGATACTCAACCGAGAACCACAGCGCAGCTGGTCGCGGCACTGGAGTGGGGATGGTTCCACATACCTGTCGGTTCCTTCCAGCACCTCACTGACACTCTTCCCAGACGTCCGCACTGGTTTGGTTGTTTGGGGGAGGAGACCAGACAGCCAGGTCTTCAGTCTCATTGGATTAAGGAAGGGCGGGGAAGGAAGTCGGCAGTGTCCTTTCAAAGGAACCATCCCGGCATTTGCCTGGAGCGATTTAGAGAAATCACGGAAAACCTAAATCAGGATGGCCGGGCGCGGGATTGAACCGTCGTCCTCCCGAATGCGAGTCCAGTGTGCTAGCCACTGCGCCACCTCGCTCGGTCCTCACTGTGAGAGGTGATTAATCAGGTTTCTGACAGGTTGTCGCATTAATGGAACTGGGCAGTATATATTAGTATTTAGATCGATATAAATGTGACTGTTTACGTATCGTTATCCGCCTAAACCCTCTTGTCTTGGTCGCGTGGTCCCTGTATCAGATATACAACTGAGGCAGTAGATTTATTGAACGATGTTCATCGAATATCGGTTCCCTAAATTTACGCAAGAGAGTTCCGCGACGTCAACGCCTCCTTTCTTCAAAATTTTTCCCACTGAATTTAGTAAGAAACTCAACTTCACTTTCGTATGGATTGTAGTGGTCTGTTAACGATAACAGCAGCGTGTCCTTGAGTTAATTAGACGTCTCCTGTGTTCTGTATGCGGTTTCCTTTACGGAATCATTCCTGTATCTTCAAAAATGGTTCAAATGGCTCTGAGCATTATGCGACTTAACATCTGAGGTCATCAGTCCCCTAGAACTTAGAACTACATAAACCTAACTAACCTAACGACATCACACACATCCATGCCCGAGGCAGGACTGGCAGTGGCCGTGCGGTTCTAGGTGCCACAGTCTGGAGCCAAGTGACCGAGAAGAAAACTGGCGATTGGAATTTCAAGCGAAGATCCTGGCGCAACGAAAAACGCCTTTGTTTTAAAGACTGCCACGCCAATACACGTATTATCCGTGGCGCCTTCTCCCGTATTCCGTGATAATACAAAACTAGCTTCCCTTTTTTGAGCCATTTCGATAATCTCCGCCAATCCTATCTGACGTGGATCTCACACCGCGCAGCAATACTCCAGAAGAGTGAGGGCAAGCATACTGTACGCAGCCTATTTAGTAGATCTGTTGCATCTTCTACCAATAAACGGTAGTTTTTGGTTAGCTTTTTCCACAATATTATCTTTGTGATTGTCCCAGTTCAAGCTGTTCGTTGGTGTACTCCCAAGACATTTAGTTGAATTTGCAACCTGCAATCTGCAGCTTAGCCCGAGATCTAGATCTGGTTGGCATACATCAGTTGTACTCGCAAAAATTAAATAAATGATCTTCCTTGTCATATATACTTGTTTATTCCGAATTGCAAGGTTGTGGTTAGCTTGGGACCTAACTCCACAGTTTAAATCAATAATCTAGGTTGTCCAAATATTCCCCTGTTTCTTGCGAATGTGTTACGTGTTAGGGTAGTGCAACATAATGATGTGATAAAGTGACAGTTTTCCTTCGAAACATGTCGTCTGTCAGTTGTTCTCTCATTTGCCGCTTACACTCAGCAGCCGACGGACCCTCTTAGATTCCTGTCTTACCTCAAAGCGAGCGTTGACGGCATTATAAGTACGCCGCTGGCCATGATTTAGCTTCTCAACAAATCAGACTGAAATGATGTCGTCGTGGACGGGCCTTCACACGTTGCTCTTACTTACTTCTTCGGCGTGGATAACAGTCTTATGAAACCAAAAAACTCCGTTCGGACAGGCCTCGGAAGACACAACGATACTGACTGACCGCCGTGTCATCCTCAGCCAATAGTCGTCACTGGATGCGAATATGAAGCGGCGTGTGGGTAGCCGTTGTCAGTTTACGAGACCAAGGTCGCTACTTCTGAATCAAGGAGGTCCTCAACCCGACTCGCAAGGCCTGAATACAGTCCTCTGCCAACAGCACTCGGCACACTGCGTGGTCACCCATTCAAGTGCTAGCTAATCCCGACAGCGCTTAAATTCCTTGATCTGACGGCAACCGATGTTAACACTGCGGTAAGGCAGCTGACGTCGTTTTATGATATACTTCAGAGAGTAAGGAGTTTCACACTCGAATAGTTCGCGCGTTCTTTCCTTGGCCGACATGCAGCGTCCACCTATTGTTGTTCTACTGTGGTATCGATACCACACAGATGCTGTGCAGCGTCTCCGAGAGGCCGCTCAATGTCCTTCGCCAGAGTGTGCGGTCCATCGATCTCTACACCCTCGCAATTTCACCGGGGCGCACCGAAGAACGTAATACGGAAACGGATTAAAAGGATATTCTCTTGACAGGTTTCAATCCACCTGGGCTCTTCCCCGCGAACGAGCCGGCTGCAACAAAAGGTCAAAGCACGTAAAAACAAAAAGAGGAGAGAAGGAATTACTTTGCGAGAGAGGGGCGTTGATGAAGGCGGGCGGAGAAAATATTCATCACAGGCGACGTGTCAGGTTATTGCAGACGGCGTACACCGGTGATTAACCCTGTCACTGCGCGTTAGCGGCGCACAAACGGAATGGCAAATGCGAGCCCAAATTGCGCGTCTGCGCGTGTGTAACGCTGGCTTCCGCGGCTCGCACAAAGCGGCCTAATCCCACGCTCAGGGGCCACGCTGCCCCACGCCTCTACTGTAGTCTGCCCCGCAGCCGTTCCGAACAAAGCCACCAGCGCCGTGCCTCTTTCGTGACGGCTGCTCTTTCTTTACAACTGCTCGCGTCTCCCAAGCAACGACGGACGCGTCGACATCTACACTACTGGCCATTAAAATTGATACACCACGAAGATGACGTGCTACAGACGCGAAATTTAGCCGACAGGAAGAAGATGCTGCGATATGCAAATTATTAGCTTTTCAGAGCATTCATACAAGGTTGGCGCCGGTGGCGACACCTACAACGTGCTGACATGAGGAAACTTTCCAACAGATTTCTCATACACAAACAGCAGTTGACCGGTGTTGCTTGTTTCTTTCGCTCTGGTTGTAGACGTATTTATCACGTTCTTGGATTTCACGTTGGTTGTCTCGTATGCCCAGTGTTACATGCCTGTAGCTGCTTCTGTATTCTTGGAGCAGTGGTTCGTGTAATTCACAAGAGCCGGCTGGAATGGCCGGGCGGTTCTAGGCGCTTCAGTCTGGAACCGCGCGACCGCTATGGTCGCAGGTTCGAATCCTGCCTCGGGCATGGATGTGTGTGATGTCCTTAGGTTGGTTAGGTTTAAGCAGTTCTAAGTTCTAGGAGACTGATGACCTCAGATGTTATGTCCCATAGTGCTCAGAGCCATTTGAACCAATTTTTGAATTCACAAGACGAGCCTAATCCTCAAGAAAGAAATAATGCTGTTTCACGTGACTTGACACAGCAGCACTGTCGGCTGAGGAACAGAAGAATCGAGGCTTACAGACAAGAACTGTGAGGGATATGGCCTGAACACTGACGCGTTGCAGCAATGTTGCTCGCAACACTACTGCGGCCACACATTGCCGTAAAAAAAGGCCTTCGGCTCTTCTGCCTGCCGAGCGCGTTTCTAAAAAATGGTTGAAATGGCTCTGAGGACAAAGGGACTTAACAGCCAAGATCATCAGTCCCCTAGAACTTAGAACTACTTAAACGTAACTAACCTAAGGACATCACACACATCCATGCCCGAGGCAGGATTCGAACCTGCAATCGTAGCGGTCGCGCGGTTACAGACTGAAGCGCCTAGAACCGCTGGGCAACACCGGCCGGCACGGCAATTCAGCCTGCCGGGTTGAGATCGGACGGAGAGATTAGAGTACCTTTCCTCAACCTTTTCTGGGTGCGAATTTCACTGAATGCGAATTTCAGGACACCGCTTGGAACGCAGGTCTGTTACAGAAGTCATTTTTAAGGCTCCGTATAGCGCCGGCAACTATCGAAACTCCATGACAGTACAGAGGCTGAAGAGGGAATACTCCACTATCTCCTCCAACAAAAGCTGTATTTTTCAACTGTAATCGGCCGAGTAAAAACATATGTGCTACAGTACTTACTGAATGCCCCTCGTAGATCTACAAACGTACTCTGCAAGCCACCCTATGGTGCTTGCATCAGGATACCGCGCACTACTACTAATCCGTAGGAGCCTTAATTTCTCTTATCCTCGTGGTGCTTATGCGAGATATACTGGGCGGCAGTCGTATCGTGCTGCAGTCCACTTCAAATGCCGGTTCTCTAAATTTTCTCAACATTGTTCCTCGAAAAGGACTCGTCTTCCTCCCAGGGATTCCCATTTGAGTTCCCGAAACAACTCTGTACTACTTGTGCGTTGAGAGGTAACAAACCTAGCAGCTCACATATGAAGTGCTTCTATGTCGTCCTTTAATGTGACCTGCTGGGATTCCCAGACACTCGAGCAGTACTGAATAACGTGTCGCACTGGTGATCTATCGTCTCCCTCGCATGAACGACAGTTTCCTAAAATTCTCCCAATAAACCTATGCCGACCTTATACCTGCTCTAGTACCGTTGTTAAGTGCTTGTTCCATATTTAATCGACGTGACTGCTTCAAGCAGCACGCTATTAACGGTGTATTCTAACCTTACAGCACTGTTTTTCCTACTCATCTCTAATAACTTACGTGTTCCCACATTTAGATGTAGTTGTCAATTCACCACGCTAATAAGAAATTTTGTCTAAGTCACTTTGTATCCTTCCACTATCACTCAACAAGGACTGCTTCCCAAACTCCATAGCATCGTGAGCAAACAGCCGCAGGTTGCTGCCCATTCTACCCTAGCACGATTCCCTGAGACACTCGTGACGACACCGTCGTCTCTGATGAAACACTCGCCATCGAGGACCATGTAACGGCTTCTAACACTTACGAAATCTTTGGCCATTCACATCTCTGAGAACCTATCCTTCGTTAACAGTCTTCAGTTTGGCACCATGTCAAACGCTTTTTGGATGTGTTGCAATATGGAATCTGCCTATTGCGCTTCATATATGATTCGCAGGATATAGTGCGAGAAAAGAACAAGGTGACTTTCGCACAAGACATGATTTCTAAAACTGCGCTGATACGTGGACATAAGCTTTTCCGTGTCAAGGAAATTTATTATACTCGAACTAAGAATGTGTTCAAGAACCCTACACCAGAGTGATGTTAAGGATATGGGTCTGTTATTTTCTAAGTCCGCTCTGATACTGAGCTTTTTTCCAGTCGCTTTGGACTTGGCTCTGGGAGATAAGTTCGCGATAAATGCAAGCTAAGTGAGGGGCCAATGGCGTAGAGCTCTGTTTGCGGAATAGAATTGGGAGTCCATCCGGTGCTGGCAACTTATTTGTCTTCAACTCTTTCAGTCCCTTTTCTATGCAAGGGATGCGTATTACTATGTCCTCCATACGGGAGTCTATACGGTGGTCAAACGACGGTATGCTCCTGCGTGAAAGATTATTTAAAACTTATTTCCCCAATATTACCGATGTCTCAGAAGGAACTTTATAATTTTAACGTGAATTCCAAACATGCATTTCATACGTAGACTACACATAATGTCTGTATACAGACTTGACAAAAAATTCTAAAAAGTTTTGGACTTTTGTTAAGCCAATAAAAGGATCAAAAGCACCTATCCAGACACTCTGTGATCATAATGTCATGGAAGCGGAAGATGATACAGTCGGAAATACTCAACGTCTTTTTCCATAACTGTTTCACCGAGCTAGATCGCACTGTAGTTACTCCTTTAAATCATCGCACGAACGACAAAACGACAGCTGTCGAATTAAGTGATCAAGGGCTATAAAAACAACTGAAATCGCTGAACAGAGGAAGGGTCACCGTACGTATTGGGATACCCGTCCGATTTTACACAAAGTACGCGAAAGAACTTCCCCCTCTCCCAGCAGTCGAGGACTGTCTGTCTCTAGAGGAGCGAAGCGTTGCTAAGGACTCGAAAAAAGCACAGGTCATTCCTGTTTTCAGGAAGGGTAGTCGAACAGACGCACAAAACAACGGGGCTTAATCTCTAACGTCGGCGTGCGTAGAATTTTGGAACATATTTTATGCTCGCATATTTCATTTCTGGAGACCGCAAAGTCTTCTCTGTAGGAATCAACATGGGTGCCGAAAACAACTGTCGCGTAGACAGTTCGACACTTTGTTTACGAGACCCGAAAAACATTAGTTACTTCACCCAGGTAGATGCCGTGTTCCTTGACTTCCCGTACGCGCTCGATCCAGTTTTGTATTGTCGCCTAATGATCGAAATACAAGCATGCAGAATATCGCAGCAGCAGTATGTATGGACTGAAGCGTTTATAGCAAACAGGACACACCATTTCATTGTCAACGGAAAGAAATTGTCAGACGTAAAAGTAACTTCCTGTTTACCGCATCGGAGTGTTATTGGACCATTACTATTCACATTACGTGTAAATAACGTAGTGCATAACGTCGGAAGTCCAGTGTGTGTGTGTGATAGGAGGGGTAAGGGAGCAGGAATGTGGGCGTTCAACGTCGGAGGTTCCATGAGGCTTTTTGCAGATGATTCTGCTGTAAACAGGGAAGTCGCAACGCCAGAAAATTGCAGCGAAGTGTAGGAACACATGCAGCGGATCGTCGCTTGGTGACCAGTCCTGAGGAAGTCGACGGACATGGATGTCTTTCTTCAGGGCTCCAATGGGGAGAGATTAGGACTGTATGGAGGATGCGTAACGGCTGCCAAGCGAAAGTTCTGCAACGTACTTTTAACAATCTTAGCAGCATGTGGGAAGATGGCGTGGACACACGTTTTTTCGACTTCGCTGCATAAGAGTACGAACCATGTATCCGCACCTGCATCTTTTTCCCTGCAAGAAGAGAAGCAACGCAGCGGAGATATCTGAGATCGACGGTTGAGGCAGATGGACAGCCAAAAGCGCATACAACACCAGAATGGAAGCGTTGTCGTGCGCCGCGTCCCGCGACTAGAGGAAGTAGAATCGGGGTGACTGACGGCAACGATGCTCCACCGGAACAGCAGAGTCGTCCCCTGAAACCAGGGAGCCGACCGACCACGGAAGGGGCACATGTAACAACTACGCCCTCCGCAGCGCCGGAGAGGCCGGAAGGGTGTTCTTGTGGATCGGAGAGCCATGGAGTTCTCGGTGGAATATGGCGGATACGAACCGTGTCATTACTGTTTATAACCTGTTTCACTTAGTAACGGTGCGTACTAGTGACGGACAGGAAGGAGACAAGGTGAAGTGCAATAGACATAGTTAGATTTAGAAGTAAGTGTAGTTTTATTAATAAAATGAACAGTTATAGCGATGGAAAGCAGTACTGTACAAGATTGATATAGTATTGCAAGTTGCCGATGTATAAGGAAAAAATTGCTGTTGATAGTAATAGTGTTCCAATCCCAAAGAAAGCAGGGGTTGACAGATGTGAAAATTACCAAACTATCAGTTTAATAAGTCACAGCTGCAAAATACTAACGCGAATTCTTTACAGACGAATGGAAAAACTAGTAGAAGCCAGTCTAGGGGAAGATCAGTTTGGATTCTGTAGAAATGTTGGAACACGTGAGGCGATACTGACCCTACGACTTATCTTAGAACAAAGACTAAGGAAAGGCAAACCTACATTTCTAGGATTTATAGAATTAGAGAAAGCTTTTGACAATGTTGACTGGAATACTCTCTTTCAAATTCTGAAGGTGGTATGGGTAAAATACAAGGAGCTATTTGCAATTTATACAGAAACCAGATGGCAGTTATAAGAGTAAAGGGCCATGAAAAGGAAGCAGTGGTTGGGAAGGGAGTGAGATAGGGTTGTAGCCTGTCCCCGATGGTATTCAGTCTGTATATTGAACAAGCAGTAAAAGAAACAAAAGAAAAGTTCTGAGTAGGAATTAAAATCCATGGAGAAGAAATAAAAACTTTGAGGTTCGCCGATGACATTGTAATTCTGTCAGAGACAGCAAAGGACCTGGAAGAGCAGCTGAACGGAATGAAAGGGGGATATAAGATGAACATCAACAAAAGAAAAACGAGGATAATGGAATGTAGTCGACTTAAGTCGGGTGATGCTACGGGAATTAAATTAGGAAATGAGACGCTTAAAGTAGTAAATGAGTTTTCCTATTTGTGGAGCAAAATAACTGATAACGGCCGAAGTAGAGAGAATATAAAATGTAGACTGGCAATGGCAAGGAAAGCGTTTCTGAAGAAGAGAAATTTGTTAACATCGAGTATAGATTTAAGTGTCAGGAAGTCGTTTCTGAAAGAATTAGTATGGAGTGTAGTCATGAATGGAAGTGAAACGTGGACGATAAATAGTTTGGACAAGAAGAGAGTAGAAGCTTTCGAAATGTGGTGCTACATAAGAATGCTGAAGATCAGATGGACAGATCACATAATTTGATGGGTAGATCACATAACTAATGAGGAAGTATTGAATAGAATTGGAGAGAAGAGAAATTTGTGGCACAACTTGCTAGAAGACGGGATCGGTTGGAAGGGTATATTCTGAGGCATCAAGGGATCACCAATTTAGTACTGGAGGGCAGCGTGGAGGGTAAAAATCGTAGAGGGAGACCAAGAGACGGATACACTAAACTGATTCAGAAGGATGTAGGTTGTAGTAGGTACTGGGAGATGAAGAAGCTTGCACAGGATAGAGTAGCATGGAGAGATGCATCAAATCAGTCTCTGGACTGAAGACCACAACAACAACAACAACAGTTTGTCAGAATGAATACAGTGTGTGCTCACATTATAGTAACAGGCTATAATGCAATAAATAAATAATTGAGTAACTAAACAAACAGAAGTGTTCCCCCATGAATCCCATCTGCATCTTCATGACTATTCTGCAATTCACCCTTGAGTTCCTGGCAGATGGTGCATCGAGTCACGTTCGCATTTCTTCTCCACGGCTTCGTGGAAAGATGCTACTGAGACGAAAAACGCCTTCGTATTAATGACTGCCATCCCATCTCGCTTATGATATCCCTGACATCCTGTCCCCTGTTACGCAATGACACAAAGCGAGCTGCCCTTATTTGAAACTTTGCGATGTCCTAAGTCCATCCTGTCTGATAAAGATTTGATATCGCACAGCAATACTTTCCCAGAGTGTGGGCAGTCTCTTTAGTGGAGCTGTTGCATATTCTGCCAATGAATCGTAGTCTTTGGTTCACCTTCCCCACAACATTTTCTGTGAGACGGTTCCAGCGTAAGTTGTTCGTACCTGTAATCCCTAAGTATTTAGCTGAACTAACATCTTTTAGATTTGTGTGATTTACCATGTAATTGAAATTTAAGGGATTCCTTTTAATAGTCATGCGGATGACCTGTAACTTTTCATTATTTAGAGTCAATTGACACTCTTTGCACCTCACATATCTCTCGTCTAAATAATTATGCAATTGCTTTTGATCTTCTGACGACTTTACTAGAGGGTAAAAGCCAGCAATCTAAGAGGGCTGCTCAAGTTGCCTCCTAAATCATTCGTATAGATCAGGAATGGCACAGAGCCTGTAACATTTCTGTACGCATTTCCCTGGCGGGCCTTTGGTCATGCACTGGCAAATTTAAGTTTGGAGTTTGTTAGCACTAGAGGACTCACTGCCAACCCCTTATTTCCACTCCGCAGTGATGAGACGGAACACAACCTGTAGGTGTAAACACTTTATTTCGTATTACTTTACAAGTGTGCAAGGCAACACTGTACAAGGTGTCCGCGAGCCGCGGCCCTTGGCTCGTCGAGACATACGTCTACTCGCTGCGGTGTCTCCAGGCTACCTGAGGCATGCCAGAGAGGAAACGTCACAGGGATTTGCACTATCTCCACCAGGTCGTCCCAGCTCTAACCAAGTGACCAATGAAAAATCAGAACTGGAAGGCCAATCGGAAAGGCTATGTTTCGCTGTCGCCCGTGTAAAAACACCTGATTTTTGTATACCATATAAAGCACTACCGGTTCTTTGAAAAGTTGTCTACTTACGTGTGAAAAATGTTTCGTCTGAAAATTATATTTATTTGCGATAACTGTACTTGTTTCCGAGATTATATTTAGCGTTTTTTTCGTATTTCTGTTTTAAACAGCGAAAACTATTCGCGTATGAAGTAAAATGAGAAGCTTCTGGAATAGTTTCTGCCATAAATATTTGGTGAAGGTGTATTTTACAGTTGAATGTTGGCGCAGTGGTAAAAACAAGCCCTGTTTCATGAATTTTACGAAATGGGCACCAAATAATTATATGAAGTGCAATTATTTACACAGAGTGTGAACGCTTGTATGGAAAATTGGTGTTTTTCGTAGCAATATTTGATACTGCATTCACACACAGCGCATTTATTAGGCTTTGATGCATTTGTTGTATCAGACATTTTTAAATTTTGATTGAGATGTTATTCTGATATGTACTGTAGGGTTTAATCACGGAAACTGGACACCCGAAAGTTTCTTACAATGGACCCCTTACTTTTTCACGTTTAAAGTCTGCGCATATTGGTGCACTCTTATTCCCCAGTAATTTTCTTGCTGATTCCAAAACGGTAATAAGGATGGTTCATCGAAGAAAGTGGAGTCTCTCTAAAATGACTAAAGCTACTGATATAGTTCAAGAACAGGTGCGTTGGAAGGCGGCCTGTGAACAGTTTAGTGTTCCAAAAACAACTGTTATGAGGTTGTCCAGCAAGAAGAAGAGTATACCTGATGAAGCAGGAAAACAAGAAGAGGCAGGCCTACACGTTTGGGTAAGAGTCTTGAAAAGAGCTGGTTTAGAGTCGTCTTGCTACGGAAGCTACAGCCTTCATGCTCGATCGCAACGACTTGTGAAGAATGACTATACAACTGTCAAAGAGAAATAACACTGAACACCCATTCAAAGACGAAACTGCTGGGAAAGTGTGGAGTAGTTCTTAAATGACACAAAGCCAAACTGTCAAAAATCAATCTTACAGGAACATCTTATAACAGGACTCTTGGGTTCAAGTAAAGAAAACACACAGAAATTCTATAACTTTCTGGAAGATATTGTGTTATACCTACTCTGAAACTAGATGACGTTTTCTCTAATTTTGTTTAATGTTATTTTGATTATTTGTACGTGGGATGCGATTATAGCAGCTATTTTTGCAACTCTCTAAGTGTAAATGTTTTTTTAAAAAAAATTGCCACTGAAACTTTTCGTTTATTTCCTGTTACTGAAATGTAAATGGCCCATAACGTTGTAAATTAAATGGTTCATGCTTTTAAAGGACAGTCTTTTAATATTTTCTATTTTTTAAAATAAAAACGAAATGAGAGTCCGCTTTTAGTCACTTACCTCTCCAAATGACACTGCTGCTCGTTCACGGTCAGCAAATTTGTAGTCTTAGGTTGCTGCCTAACCACACCCATGAGACATAGTTGAAAACTACCGCCAAATATTTATAGCAAGTAACTATACAAATACCACTGCTGGTCTCAGAACCCGTCACAAAGATTTTTATAAAAAAGTAAGTTTCAGTTTGTTTTGCACCTGAAACATTCGACGCAATATTATATTGCTTCTAACCACACGATCAAACGGAACGTTAGACATGGAGGGATAAAGTTTTTGTTCATACTAGAATCTCCTGCTGACTGTCGAGATGTCGTTAGTAGATATTCAATAATAAGAAATCGTACCAAGGGTACCATGTTTGTGATAAATCTTCAGTGCGCCAAAAACAAATTTTATAAGAAAACAGACATAAACCTGCACGCGTGTGAAACATAATGCTTTCCGATTGCTATTCCAGTTCTACTTTCCATTGCTCAAATGGTTAGAATTGTGTTGTTTCCGTTCTCGCCCTGAGGCGTTCGCTCTCAACGGGTGCTCGGCAGTTACCTGCATACACAAAGTTACAACTTTTCCCGATAGGGAGCAGATTGTAGTGGTTAGACTGACCTGTCCGGTTTGGAAAATGTCCCTAGATGGCACTTGGAGTGGCAAGTGACTTACAGAACTCAACAATTGCCTTCGGCTCGCCAGATATCACTTCTGTTTTACCTGACGGTCTTCCATCAATTACGACAATTTCTGAGAGGAAACCACGAATCCAGTTGCACAATTCAGGCGATACTCGGTAGGCATGCAAGTTTATTAGAAGGGGCTTGTAAGGAACGGTATCAGAAGCCTTCTGGAATTATTTTCAGCCATAATGGCTATGTTTGTGAACCGTGACTGTGTGGGATAATTATTTGTTTCAAGTTCCTGCACCAGTCACTTTTTATTTTGTGCTTAATCTAACATAATGCAACGCGTTTCGAACATTTTCTGTCCATCTTCAAGCGTTTATACATAGACACATATATAGAGAAATGTTACTTAAAAATAAACATTCTTAAACTAGATTAATCTAGAACACTTTGTTTTTTACTGTAGCTGCTGGTCTGGCATTTCTTTTTTTTGGGGGGGGGGGGGGGGGGGGAGAGGGGCAGTGTATATCTACAAATCGAAGTCAGAGATGTCTTCTGCTGGTTTTCTTCTTTGTTGTTAACTATGTATATCACAGCAATTACATCACCTTGTTTCTTCACTTGCAGCACTGGTGTAATGGCGGAGCTGTTGATTGAAATTACACTATTGCACATTATATTTTGTCACTGATTGTCACTGCACAAATTGTTTCGATGTTATTTGGCGGAGCTGTTGATTGACATTACACTATTGCACATTGTATTTTGTCACTGATTGTCACGGCACAAACTGCTTCGATGTTATTGCTGTGATATACACAGTCAACAACAAAGAAGAAAACCAGCAGAAGACATCACTCACTTCGATTTCTAGATATACACTGCCCCCTCCTTCCCCCCAAATGCCACACCAGAAGCTACAGTAAAAAAAACCAAGTCTTCTAGATTAATCTAGTTTAAGACTTTATTTTTAAGTAACATTTCTCTATATATGTATCTATGTATAAACCATTGAAGATCAACAGAAAATGTTAGAAACACGTTGCATTATGTTAGATTAAGCATAAAATAAAAAGTGACTGGTAGCCTTCTGGAAATCTAGAAGTATGGAAACAGTTTTCGATCCCCTGTCGATAGCACTCATTACTTCATCAGAATAAAGAAGCTAGCTGTACTGCAGAAGAATGATAGTTTCTGACTCAGTACTGACTGTGTGTCAATAGATCTTTTACTTAAGGCAATTCATAATGTGCCAACACAATATGTGTTGCAAAACCCTACTCATCGATTCCCGTAGAGTATACCTTACTTGAGCCGTGGTGTAACAACTCTAGCAGCAAGTGTTTCAGTTGCTTTGGTATCACCTTTTAGTGGGAAGCCAGCTCGCTCTATGACAGCCACGTATCGGTTCCTCCCAAGGACAGCACACAGTCGGCAGACGGAGCAGCCGCGCATCAGCGAAGAGGAGAGCCGAAGGGCTGAGCAGTCCTCCGGCAGCCGCAGCCGCAGCCGCAGCCGGACACAGAGATGTAATTAATCGCGAGTGCGCATTCGATAAACAGCGCCGGCGCGACCGCGGGGACGCCGCTAAATGTGTTCATTATCTGCGTCGTCTGCTCAGCAGCCGCGTTCAATATTCATCGGCCCCGCGTGTGTTTGCTGACGGCTGCCCTGCGCGCAAACACGCGCCTGTTTCGTATCAGTTCCCCGCCGTGCCAAATTGTTTTCCACTCGAAACGACCTGCGACTGTGCTTAAAATGACGCCGGTACCGAAAAAAGAGGGTGAGGGGAAACACAAAGTGAAAAATTTTGTCACCGCTCTGACCCCGGTAACAAAGGCTCTTGTGCCACTTCGAGAGGAGTGGGTGAGTTTCGTGAATGCCTGTATGTGTATGTGTGTGTGTGTGTGTGTGTGTGTGTGTGTGTGTGTGTGTATGTGTGTGTACGTTCCAGTACAAAGTGCAAACATGACTTGTTTTAATTCCTTGGTTGCCAGAAAATGACTAATACCGAAGTACCATTTGTTTCCGTTGCCACGAGAACGCATATTATATTGCGAGATTTTTTCTGAAATGATCGGGAAACAACTGATAAAAAAACTCTTTTGATGTAGTGTTTCCCATTTATGAAGGAGCCATTAGCTACATTTTACTGTTTCTTAATAATTAGTCATCGAAGTTCACTGACAAAAATCTGCACTTAATATCAGTCTGTTTCTTTTAAATGGTTCATAGAAATGCATAATTAATTATAAACCATATAAATTTGGCATCAAACATATAAATCTGGTTTTATTCTGTTACCCAGACAAGTTTCTGAATCATTACTGGGCTTTTATTTGGTTTTCATTAAACAACGTGAGAACGCTCTTTACTACTTGTGGACGTATAAATTCGACTTTTTAAGAACTAAGTTTTGCACATATACATTGTTATAAAATGCTGTGGCGTTCTTGTACGTTTTGCAGTACATCTTTTTTTTAAGTTTGTCATCTGCAACCATACAGAATTTAATACGGAAAAGTTATTTACATCGAAATTTTACGACTAGGAATGTTGTGGTTACATCTAACATTTAAACAATTCTGTATGTGTGCGTGTGTGTGTGTATGGGAGGGGGGGGGGGGCGGGTGTAGGGGAATGGGGGGGGGGGGGTAGGGGGTGGAAGGGTGTTGGTGTCTGTGTTTGTAGCATATTTCACTTACTTTTTATGGCATTGCGTGGACATAAACACACACACACACACAGACAGACACACACACACACACAAAGAAAGAAACAGAATCTTCCATACGGATGGTAACAAAAGTCCACACATAGGGCTGAAACTTCAGCAAAAGATGTCTTACTAATACAAGAAAAGAAAAAGAAAATGTTTTCTTGCTCAAGGCAGCTCGCTTCCAAAAAGAAATTTGTCTTTAAGCAAACACGGACAAAAGAGGTTAAACCTCAACATGATAATACAATATGTGTTGTTCATTTTTAACTATCGTCGTTTTGTTAATGACTTTGAATAAGTTTCCTTTAATTTACGTCTACGATCACAAACTTTTTCTTAACAGATTACCGGTTTCGGTCTTTAATGACCATCATCAGATCTGTTTCATAAAACAGGACTTCGTTTTTGTGAAACAGATCTGATGATGGTCATTAAAGACAGAAACCGGTAATCTGCTAAGAAAAAGTTTGCGACCATAGACGTAAATTAAAGGAAACTTATTACATACACGGGACACTGTTTTTTTCGCGACGATGTCGGAGCTTGTGAGACTTTGAATAATTTGCCTCTTATTAAGACTTCAACGAAGATTGGAAGATCTTAGAATCATTCCCCTTGCTGAGTATAAATGTAGATGCATATATAGGAAGTTTAAAATTACCGTTGTAAATTATAAATAGTAAGGCTAACATTTGGAGGACCAACGCATCGAAGTGAAAAACAGGTAAGCTTAACAATGAAGACATACACTCGGTCGGTGCGTTTTTGTATTTACGGAATTTCGTGATAGTGATCAGACTGAAAGCGAAATAACTGAACAGAAGACTAAAAACGACCTGGAGTGCTTCTGGTAAACTAAATACAACATTCAAAAATAAGCTTCTATGTGTCAGAAAAGGATAGTTACTATAAGAGTGTACTAGCAGTTTTTCTATGTGCCGCTGAGGCGTCGATTTTTAAAGCTAAACCTGTTTGAAAGTGAAAGCAACTCAACGAGCAGTTGCAGAGCTGCTGTGATTTATTGGAAGAGATAGAAAAGAAAGACGTGCATTACGGAACAGAGTGTAGTCTGTAAACTTGAAGACCGAGCGGTAATTGTGGCTGGGCAAGTGGCCTTTCACGGAAGAACTCTTTACCTACTGCACATACACACTTAAGAATAATATGCTTGTCGGCATGGCCATCTTCCGCAGCAGATGTCGTAGTAAATTATTATTTGCTCGTTTCCTCCTTAAACTTACGGCAATTAATTGAAGAGAATTTTAGACTAGCCACGTTTTGTCCTTATTTACAAAGCAATGTCATCGTTCTAGAAATATGGATACATAATACACTACTGGCCATTAAAATTGCTACACCAAGAAGAAATGCAGATGATAAACGGATACTCACTGGACAAATATATTATACTAGAACTGACATGTGATTACATTTTAACGCAGTTTGGGTGCATAGATCCAGAGAAATCAGTACCCAGAACCACCACCTCTGGCCGTAATAACAACCTTGACGCGCCTGGGCATTGAGTCAAACTGAGCTTGGATGGCGTGTGCAGGTACAGCTGCCCATGCAGCTTCAACACGATACCACAGTTCATCAAGAGTAGTGCCTGGCGTATTGTGACGAGCCAGTTGCTCGGCCACCATTGACCGAGAGATCTGGATAACGTGCTGGCCAGGGCAGCAGTCGAATATTTTGTGTATCCAGAAAGGCGCGTGCAGGACCTGCAACATGCGGTCGTGCATTATCCTGCTGAAATTGAGGGTTTCGCAAGGATCGAATGAAGGGTAGAGCCACTGGTCGTAACACTTCTGAAATGTAACGTCCACTGTTCAAAGTGCATCAATGCGAACAAGAGGTAACCGAGACTTGTAACCAATGGCACCCAGTACCATCACGCCGCGCTACTGCTACGGTCGCAGGTTCGAATCCTGCCTCGGTCTTGGATGTGGGTGATGTCCTTAGGTTAGTTAGGTTTAAGTAGTTCGAAGTTCTAGGGGACTGATGACCACAGATGTTAAGTCCCATTGATACGCCAGTATGGCGATGACGAATACCCTTCACCATGCAACGCCGGTCACCTGCTGTTTGTGTATGAGAAATCGGTTGGAAACGTTCCTCATGTCAGCACGTTGTAGGTGTCGCAACCGGCGCCAACCTTGTGTGAATGGTCTGAAAAGCTAATAATTTGCATATCACAGCATCTTCTTCCTGTTGTTCGCGTCTGTAGCACGTCGTCTTCGTGGTGTAGGAATTTTAATGGTCAGTAGTGTATTTTTGTACACTTTTAGTTTTCATTGGTCAAAGACAATATTTCTTCTTAAAGTGGATGTGTAATTTACTTGCGGCGTTTCATGCCTCTTATTGTAGCTGAATAGTCAGCGTGATGGACTGCCGTCCTCAGGGGCCCGGGTTCGATTTCCGGCTGTGGATTTTCTCCGCTCAGTGACTGGGTGTTGTGTTGCCTTCATCATGATTTCATCCCCATCCGGCGCGCAAGTCGTCCAATGTGGCGTCGAATGTAATAAGACCTTCCCCAAGGCGGCCGGACCTGCCCCATAACGGACCTCACGGCCAGTGACGCCAAACGCTAATTTCCATTTTTTCCATGCCTCTTATTTACATGTTCCGGAAACCACTGCTTTTTCCTTTGTTGTCAGGAGAAGTTGAGGCCGACAGAAACTTAGTTATACATTCGCTCTTGGCAATTTTTCGCCTTATTCGAAACCACATTTTGTTACCCAGCATTGGTGTTATTTGGAATTCTCCTCACTTTGCAGAACAGTTCAAAAGAAATTGAACTTCAGTTACATGTGTTTCGCACTTATTAGTGCGGAAGATGTCTTATATGCTCAACAGAGGTGAGGTAGTGCTGGGAGGGGGTGAGGGAGCAGAGGTTGAGTTTGGGGAGGTGGAAAGGGGGCTGTTGATATAGTGGTCTGGTAGGAGATGGTGGTGGTGAATGGAAAGTGATTTGATTGGGGGGGGGTATGGATTGTGTGGTCTGTTAGTTTAAAGTGTGTATGGTTTGTTAGGTTAGTCTCTTCATTCATGATTTGCTTCTTTTCTTTTATGTATATCTGAGTGTTGTAAGGTTTTTTTTTTTTTTTTGTTTAGCATCTCCGTAACGCTCTCTCGCTAGCTAAACGATCCTGTCACGAAACTCGCCACTTTTAGTTGTATTTTCTGTATCTCATCTATCAGTCCTACCTGATAAAGATCCCAGATAGATGAACAATACTCAAGAATAGGGCGAACAAGCAACTTGTATGCCGTTGGTGTAAGAATTCTGTTTCTGTGGAGAAGTTCTACTAAGTGAGATGAATTGGAAATAACGTCAATTAAGCGTAAGAAAAGGTGGTTTCGAAAAAGGTGGAAAACAGCCAAGAGTGAATGTACAACCAAGTTTCTTTCAACCTCAACTTTCGCTAGCAACGAAGGAAACAATATTGGTTTGCAGAATGTGCAAACAAGAGGCAGAAACACCATACCTAAACTGCATGCTAATTTTATAAAAAATACTGTTTTTAATGTTTAGAAACCAAAATGTACAAACATCTTACATGTCTACATTTACAGAATGATTACAAAAGTTACTTTGTAAATAAAATCCAAACGCGTCCGGCGTAAAATACTCTTTGATTAATTTTAGTTAGCTTAAGACGCAAAAGCCAACAACACGGATCAGGTAACAGTGTAGAACAGCGTGTTTAATTTACGTAGATTCTGTTGCCCGTTTCTTGCGTTATTAATTTTTGTATTCCATTTATTGTTAAGATATTTAGTGGAAAATAAACACTTCCAGGCGTGCCTGAGCACTGAGATGACACTCATTTAAAAGACGCCCTGAAGAAGGGCCAGTATGACTTTGGCAAACAGCCCGTAGGTACTTTAGGTACTTCATGTGACGTAGTTGCTTAGAGAGAATAGGGACTCTCTTACTAGGATCTCATTTTACAGATATACTTTTACAGTAGAAGACGTGAGTATTACCGCAATGAAGGTGAGGTATAAGTCTGTGGGGAACGTGACCAGATGACTGTATGGTTCTGCATGACTACGTTCCAAGATATAGCCAAAAAAAGACATTCCTCACAAAAAGAAATCTACTGTTTCAAACATAGGGCTTAATTCGAGTACGATATGTCTGAGAATGTACGTTTGGAGCACAGCATTGTATGGAAGTGTATCGTAGACAGTGGAAAAACTGGAAAAGAAGAGAATAAAGGCGTCTGAGACATTGTGCTGTACAACGATTCAGAAAATTTGGTGGAGCGATAAGAATAGAAATGAGGAGACTCTCCGCTAAATCAGCGAGAGGAACATGCGAAAAACATTGAGAAGAAGAAGGAGCAGGATGACAGGATACGAGTTGAGACATCAGGGAACAGCTTTCATGGTAAACCTCCGTGGCAGATAAAAGCTGGAACTTAAAGGAAAAGGCATGGGCGAATGTCCCAGATTCGATTCCCAGTGTTGCACACGGTTTTAATTTTCGAGGAAGTGTCCAATCAAGGAAAACTTTGATGCAGAGTGAATACACATTCTGGTACTTGAGAGAGCAGTAGAGGGAAGACAGTAACTAGAATATGGGTCAACAAGTAACTGAAGGTGTTGGGTACAAGTGTTACTCTGAGGTGAAGAGGTTGGCACGCTAGAGGAATTCCTGGTGGGCTGCATAAAACGAGTAAGAAGACTGATGAAGAAAAGGATTAAAAAGGAAAGCAGAGCCGACGATGTAAATGGAGGTTGGCAGATGAAATCAGAAGGCTTGCGGGAGCGACAATGATGAATATAGCTGAAGACCGTTATCCGCACAAAAGTCTGGAGGAAGCGTTTATCCAGCAGCGAATTTCGGATATTTGAAGCAGATGTCGAGTGGACGACGATTTAACCTTTTGCGACGGTCATCAAGGAAGTGCGGACGAGGAAGGGGCCCACATCTGTTTAAAACTGTCAGATGTATATCCTATGGTCAATATCTCGCAGGTTTTTAATTACTTGCTATTTCCCAGAATCATACACAGCGATCACGTACTACATTCTAGTTATCGTAGGATTAATACCAATTCGCGCACTTGGATCACCCTGGTGATGAAGGATAAGAACTACTTTGATGACGGATTAAGGCTTAATATGATTTGAATTTCGGCAGGAATTTTTGTTCAAATGGCTCTGAGCACTATGGGACTTAACAGCTGTGGTCATCGGTCCCCTAGAACTTAGAACTACTTAAACCTAACTAACCTAAAGACATCACACACATCCATGCCCTAGGCAGGATTCGAACCTGCGACGAATTTTTGTTCGTCGCACACTGCTTCAGATTCCTCGTTGAACAGGCTTTTAATAACGTTCTGGATCATTGGGCGTACAACAATAACAAGTATCTTACCACAACATCAGATTTCATAATTTAATAATCAAGACTGACGTCAGGGTTTCATGTAATACTTTTATTAGCGATTAGTTTAGAACATTATTTTTCATTCTCAAGCCATTACCTACATTAGAAGATAAATGTTAATTACGAAACACGAAATACAGAATTTCCAAATACTCTGCGTGCACAGATTACAATAATATAATAAATCTTTTGTGAATGTTTGAGTGTACATAATACATTCGTTTTTACATCAGCTCAATGTAACAAATGTTATCTGACTGCATTACGATTGTCTTAGGGCATTCGAATCTCGATAGTCGTCCTTAATTGTTTACGCATAAAAATGTGACATACGCCTTCAGTTGTTTATAATGTGTTCACATGCTGTCTCTTCAGAGGTCATAAAGTGACAACCAAATACTTAGAAACTGTATTGATAAATGCCCGTTACCAACACATTGTTGTAATTACGTAAGCATCAGACTGATGTAGGGTTTCTTCGAGTTTACGATCACAGTTCGCTCTGAAGAAACGAAAAAGACCGGTCTGTTGTCTCACTGCTGCCAACACGTCCCATCCCTTCTCTATCTCCAAACAATCCATGTCAATTTCCCAACGTATTACCGGAAGTCTCGTCATCATCATCATCATCATCATCATCATCATCATCATCATCACCGTCATCACTATCACCATCATCATCTATATATAACAGAACAAACGCACACTGTGAACATCACATCGTTAAGTCCTTCATCAATATTTTTTAATTACGAAATTGTTCTGTCAAAAAGAGGCGGAAGAATCAATTAACATAGCAAAATGTGTCATCACTGCACAGTATCCATCTTTCACAGAAGATTATTAAAATCAAAGGTAAAGTCAACACATCACATCTGTTATATCAAAAAAGTCTGCATCGCAATAAATTAGCCAAATTTGGTCATCATAAAATCATAGGAAACGTCTAGCGTGGGAAATAAAGCTTTTAGAACTATTTTGCCTTAATAAAAAGTTACGTTTGACTTTTAATCAGGTGTGACCAAGGTTCAAGAGCGATTGAATGATCGTAAACAGTCCGTCCTGCGTTTTGTTTTCTAATTGTTGTGACTAAGGCTCAAGAGCGGTAGAGTGATCGCTGACAGCCCGCCGGCAAGGGGAATGTAAGTGACAAGTAAATTAAAAATTAAAAAAAATTCTTCTCTTATCAAGTTGTATTGTGTATTTGGGTATTTGAACCGAGGACCTTGAAACGATGAAGAGGCTTCGTCCCGCTGTAGTCTTCAGTGGTTCACAATTCCACAACAGGCCACAGCAGTGCACGCATCCCACCGCCGCCTCACACCGAACCCAGGGTTACTGGTTATTGTGCGGTTCGGCCCCATAGTCATTTTGAAAATAGTTTTTTTATCCAGTGCGTGAGATGAAATTCACAACAAGATCGTATCTTCATTCGTGCACGTAGTCTTATGGAATTACCTTTTACACAGTCTATATTTTAAATTCGGGGTGCACGGTAAACGGTTAGACGACACGTATGAAGGAAACAGGAACAAAAGACGAAGAAATCTTCAGCTAACTATTTATGCCATTATTCGTCTCTCAGCAGTGAGGCGTTTTCCTGTTCGTTATAAGCGATATTATCTGTTCCTCTCTACCGCCTGCTTTTAAAACAGTAGCAGTTTCTTGACAGGGCGCGGTATGCCAATCTCCCCTCTGTGCCTGCTACCGTCGTGCTGATGAAGACCTGTTATGTAACGTGATGCGAGACCCGCTGTGTTTTGGTAGTCATTGCGCGTGTGTAGGGAACAGCTACGAGGAACTGAAACGAACGGCGTATGTCTTTTATTGTGGCGCAATGAAGTGTAGAATTTCCGGCATGTAGAACACCAGAACAGTTTCTCAAACACTCGTTATGAGTTCCGAGAAGGGATTTTCCGGTAATTGCACTATAGGCGGTGCAGTTAAGGGCCTGCACCATTGTGTTTACACAGAGGTTCGGATTTATGTTGTTCTTTTTCTCTGGAGGCCGATCCGTGCAGACGGCGCCTATGCTACAAAGAGTTGAGTAGTTTAACCAAAACGGTATACTTATGAGCCTGGCTTCGGCAACGATAATAAGATCCTCTGAGGGATTTCGCAGAAATTGCGAGAACTCCTGTATAGAAAAATAGCAGTGAGGTAGAAACTGTTTCCTCTAAAAATGAGTGTGGATGGGTAAAAAGAAAAAAAAAAACAAAAAAAAAAGCAAGAACCGAGGTTCACGAGTGAAAATTCGTTGGTCACAGAAATTAAAGTAATAGTGATCTATGCTTGGACTCACGACACTGTTTCTCACCCTCTCATAGATTATAGTCAGAACTTAGCGATTCGTGAGGACTACGGTTCAATCCCGCGTCCGGCCATCCTGATTTAGGTTTTCCGTGATTTCCCTAAATCGCTCCAGGAAAATGGTGAGATGGTTGCTTTAAAAGGGCACGGCCGACTTCCTTTCCCGTCCTTCTCTAACCCGATGAGACCGATGACCTCGCTGTCTGATCTCCTTCCCCAAACAACCCCCCCCCCCCCCCCAACTTAGCCATTCAAATCAGAATGGAGGAATGAAACCGGAATGATGGTGTAGAAACCTTACACCCAATCCCGTACGTATCATATCTTTATAAGTAAAAAATCGCTCTCCAAACATACCAAAATAAGGTACTACAGAACATTTATCAAACCAGAACCTGTAAGTGCCAGCGAAACTTTCACACTTCACTTCTGCCACTATCATTACTGCAATTATTCTCATTATTATTATAAACATTATTAACAATATTGGTCGCAACAAATGCAGTAGGACAAGTACTGCAGTATTAACTTTATTAGTTCATAGTCAGCATTATTTATTCACAATACAACTTCACAAACTCAAGTCTTTTTAATACTACACACGTCAAAAAAAGTTTTACATCACCTCGGTTCCGGAGCTCCGAAACCTGTACAGAAAATTGGAATAGAGATCGTCATTTCTGCCCTCTTTTATTGCTCATGAAAACCACACATTGCATGTTGTACCACCATACAATACTAGATTCCTGTACATACCGTTACCTCAAATACCCAGTACCACGTCCTCTTGCATTGATGCATGCCAGTATTCGTCGTAGCATAGAATCCACACGTTCATCAAGGCACTGTTGGTCTAGACTGTCTCACTCCTGAACGGCGATTCGGTGTGGATCCCTCAGAGTGGTTGGTGGATCACGTCGTCCATAAACAGCCCTTTCCAATCTGTCCCAGGCGTGTTCTATAGGGTTCATGTCTGGAAAACATGCTCGCCACTCTAATCGAGCTATGTCGTTATCGTGAAGGAAGTCATTCACAAGATGTGCACGATGGGGCCGCGAATTGTCGTCCATGAAGACGAATGTCTCGCCAATACGCTGCCGAAATGGTTGCACTATCGGTCGGAGGATGGCATTCACGTATTGTACAGCCGTTACGGCGCCTTCCATGACCACCGCCAGCGTACGTCGGCCCCACATAATGTCACCACAAAACAGCAGGGAACCTCCATCTTGCTGCACTCGCTGGACAGTGTGTCTAAGATATTCAGCCTGAACAGGTTGCCTCCAAACACGTCTCCGAGGATTGTTTCGTTGAAGGCATATGCGGCACTCATCGGTGAAGAGAACTTGATGCCAGTCCTGAGCGGTCCATTCGGCATGTTGTTGGGCCCATCTGTACGGCGCTGCAAAGTGTTATGGTTGCAAAGATGGACCTCGCCATTGACGTCGGGTGTGAAGTTGCGCTTCATGTAGCCTATTGCGCACAGTTTGAGTCGTAACAGGACGTCCTGTAGCTGCACGAAAATCATTATTTAACACGGCAGCGTTGCTGTCAAGGTTCCTCCGAGCCATAAACCGTAGGAAGCGGTCATCCACTACAGTAGTAGCCCTTGGGCGGCCTGAGCTAGGCATGTCATCGACATTTCCTGTCTCTCGATTTAGTACATTCCGAGACGCCTGAATACTTCCCTTGTTACGAGCCCTTCCTGGCACAAAGTAACAATGCGGATGCGATCGAACTGCGGTATTGACCGTCTAGGCACGGTTGAGCTACAGACAACACGAGCCTTGTACCTCCTTCCTGGTGGAATGACTGGAACTGATCGGCTGTCTGACCCCCTCCGTCAAATAGACAATGCTCATGCATGCTTGTTTACATCTTTGGGCGAGTTTAGTGACATCTCCGTACAGTCAAAGGGACTGTGTCTGTGATACAGTACCCACAGTCAGCACGTCTGTCTGCAGGAGTTCTGAGAGCCGGGGTTATGCAAAACTTTTTTTGATATGTGTATTTGTCATATCGAAATTGTTATTTTTTTAGGTAACTATGTGGTAGAAAATGTATTTATGTGTGAAACCCTAGTCCGATATAAGAGAGGGCCTGTGGCCTTAATCTGACCAGCTTAAATAAATAAATAATGGCCACGAGGAAACTATCCAAACAGAACGGAAGACGGTTAATGCTAAAATCCCAACCTCGTGGTATACCTTCGAAACATAAGATTAAAACTTTATGGATAGATCACAGGTTTTTTGGATACAGCCACAGACTCCCAGCAATAATATCTATCCACATAATCGTAAAACACACACACACACACACACACACACACACACACACACACACACACACACACACATGCACGAAATGACTCTAACGTACATTGTTGATTATACAAATCAGAAAAGACCTACAAAGACCCCAGATAAATTTATCAGATGTTTTAGAAAGAAATTCACGCAGACAAAAAATTGACTGACAGTTGGAGAAGTTTGAGAACAAAGCTGCGAAATAGAAAAGAACTAAATTGACTGAAGAAAGAAAGAGCGTCGGAAAATTGACTAATAAATCTTTGTATGATACAACAGAAGTTATTGAGTTTTCTCATTTTGTTTATTTGTTAAAAACCGTTCAACAGTCAAGATTGCGTAAGATATTTTTTTTTTTTTTTAATTTAAGAGAACGGCTTTCAATAGACTATGCTGCCATCTTCAAGTCTTAAAATCTTTTGTTGTAAAAATGTTCCTTTTTCGAGTTTCCGTAAGGTCAGTGTAAAATGAACATGTTTTACAAGACTTTAAGACCTGAAGATGACAGCATAGTCTGTTGAAACCGGTTTTCTTAAATAAAAAGATTTTTGTGCGATCTTGGCTGTTGAATGGTTTTTGACAACAAATGTCAGTCACACCGTGTCGATAGGTATTTTTCTCTGGCGTCTTGGCAGATATTTGCGTTTTCATTTTTGCAATGTGTAAATGAAGTTAGACAAACAAATACTATTCACCACGTGTTTGATGAGATACCTGTTACACCGGGAAAAGTCGGTTTCTTTCTCGTTGCACAAAAAGGTTTTCAAGGGGATATTATATGTGTCCATTGGATGAACTTTTTTTTTGTTGAAAAAGTGACTGGTTGCAGTTTTATGTATTTACATTAGACAATAGAAGCACTTAACACATGAATACACAGATGTTACATTAAATGGGTAGACCGGATAACTAATGGGTAGTATAAGTCATTTTTTGATCTCGTATTGCAGGTACGGGCACTGCTACTCTGTGTGAAGCAAAAATGGTTTTGTTTTAAGTTTATGAGTCGGAGGCCATCCATATGTCCTTTATAACAGCTTGCCTAGTTTCTTTCTGTTTGCCCGTACATATAAGAACAAGAACATAAGAGTTAATATGCTGGCCTTTTGATGCCACTCTCCAGCGTATTTATAGTCGGAATAATTTTATTTTGTAATTGATTATCTTACTGAAGCATATTTACAAGTAATGTATTCTGAAAGGATTTGTGGGTTCACACTGAACTGAAGAATGGAAGACAGAGAAATTATAGCATTTATTTTTTAGCATGCAATGGTTGTGGTGGTTGCTTTTGTTTACTTTGGATATAATCGACAAGGGTGTTATGAGGGTGAGATTATATATCCATTATTTTAGGCTTCAGGGTTCAGTACAGGGCTGTTCAAAAAGAAGGAACAGATTTCAAAGTTCCTGGAAAGAGAAAAGTTCAAATTTTCATGCATTCAACGTGAGCACCAGGTGTTTCACGTCAAATATCAAAACGGTGGCTCATTTCCTGCCACAAACGAATCTGGGGTCTCTCGTTATCGAATTCAGAGCTTCATCAATGCGATGTCGCAAACTTTCAAAAGCGTCAGGCGCAGTAAGGGATAGAAAAGTTGTCTTGTACGTAACACCACAGATAAAAGTCACAAGGTGTGAGGTCTGTAGATCTGCGAGGCCACCGGCGTTGAAGTTCGTGTTTTGTTGCTCCTCTACCATTCCAACGTCCTGGAACGGTATCATTCCAGTAACAATGAATGTGTAAAAATTTGAACTTTTCTCTTTCCGGGAACATTGTAATTATGTTTCTATCTTTTGTAGCTTGGAAAGAATAAATGTGTGAAATCTGTTCCTTCTTTTTTAATAGGCCTGCATTTTCATTACATTACAGGCACCTCCTTCATTAGCAAGGCTTCATCATACTGTTCGCAGATGTTAGACTCTATGTTGAGACTCACAACTGGGGTTGTACAATGTAGGTCTAGATGTGAATCAGGCTTGCTGACAGCACGGGTAATGTAACTGATGATGACAAACAGAAGGCCGAAATTATAAACCTAGCTTTCAAAGACTGCAGCACCATTCCCCCTTTCAATCATCGAACAAACGAAAGGATGGCTGACATAGTGTTTAGCGTATCTGGGATTGTAAAACAGTTAAGATCCTTAAGACTCCGGGAAGGCATGTGGCCCAGACGGTATCCCCGTAAGATTATGTGTTGACTATGCTACAAATATAGCACCATTCTTATCCATCATCTATCAAAGATTATTGGAACGGAGGAAAGTTCCACGAGACTGGAAGAAGTCCCAGTTCATAGCAATGTATAAAAAGTGTAGAAAATTGGATGCACATAATTACCGGCCAATTCCACTGACATCGATTTGTTGTAGAATCATGGAACATACACTCCTGGAAATGGAAAAAAGAACACATTGACACCGGTGTGTCAGACCCACCATACTTGATCCGGACACTGCGAGAGGGCTGTACAAGCAATGATCACACGCACGGCACAGCGGACACACCAGGAACCGCGGTGTTGGCCGTCGAATGGCGCTAGCTGTGCAGCATTTGTGCACAGCCGCCGTCAGTGTCAGCCAGTTTGCCGTGGCATACGGAGCTCCACCGCAGTCTTTAACACTGGTAGCATGCCGCAATAGCGTGGACGTGAACCGTATGTGCAGTTGACGGACTTTGAGCGAGGGCGTATAGTGGGCATGCGGCAGGCCGGGTGACGTACCGCCGAATTGCTCAACACGTGGGGCGTGAGGTCTCCACAGTACATCGATGTTGTCGCCAGTGGTCGGCGGAAGGTGCACGTGCCCGTCGACCTGGGACCGGACCGCAGCGACGCACGGATGCACGCCAAGACCGTAGGATCCTACGCAGTGCCGTAGGGGACCGCACCGCCACTTCCCAGCAAATTAGGGACACTGTTGCTCCTGGGGTATCGGCGAGGACCATTCGCAACCGTCTCCATGAACCTGGGCTACGGTCCCGCACACCGTTAGGCCGTCTTCCGCTCACGCCCCAACACCGTGCAGCCCGCCTCCAGTGGCGTCGCGACAGGCGTGAATGGAGGGACGAATGGAGACCTGTCGTCTTCAGCGATGAGAGTCGCTTCTGCCTCGGTGCCAATGATGGTCGTATGCGTGTTTGGCGCCGTGCAGGTGAGCGCCACAATCAGGACTGCATACGACCGAGGCACACAGGGCCAACACCCGGCATCATGGTATGGGGAGCGATCTCCTACACTGGCCGTACACCTCTGGTGATCGTCGAGGGGACACTGAATAGTGCACGGTACATCCAAACCGTCATCGAACCCATCGTTCTACTATTCCTAGACCGGCAAGGGAACTTGCTGTTCCAACAGGACAATGCACGTCCGCATGTATCCCGTGCCACCCAACGTGCTCTAGAAGGTGTAAGTCAACTACCCTGGCCAGCAAGATCTCCGGATCTGTCCCCCATTGAGCATGTTTGGGACTGGATGAAGCGTCGTCTCACGCGGTCTGCACGTCCAGCACGAACGCTGGTCCAACTGAGGCGCCAGGTGGAAATGGCATGGCAAGCCGTTCCACAGGACTACATCCAGCATCTCTACGATCGTCTCCAGGGGAGAATAGCAGCCTGCATTGCTGCGAAAGGTGGATATACACTGTACTAGTGCCGACATTGTGCATGCTCATTTGCCTGTGTCTATTTGCCTGTGGGTCTGTCAGTGTGATCATGTGATGTATCTGACCCCAGGAATGTGTCAATAAAGTTTCCCCTTCCTGGGGCGATGAATTCACGGTGTTCTTATTTCAATTTCCAGGAGTGTATTTTGTGTTCAGACATAACGACCTTTCTAGACTCTGAGAAGCTCATCTGCAGAAACCTGCACGGTTTTGAGAAAACAGCGGTCATGCGAGACACAGCTGGCTCTCTTTGTGGGTGATACACAACAGGCTCTAGATACCGGCTCCCAGGTTGATGCCATATTTCTCGACTTTCGAAAGGCGTTCGATTCAGTTCCGCACTGTCGCTTGCTACAAAAAGTGCGCGCTTACGGTCTATCTAATGACATATGCGGTTGGATGTAAAGTTTTCTAACAGACAGGGAGCAGTATGTCGTCCTGAACGGTGTGACTTCAACAGAAATAAGCGTAACTTCAAGTGTGTCCCAGGGCAGCGTAATAGGTCCTCTGCTTTTTAAGATTTACATAAGCGATCTGGTTGATGGTATTGACAGCGGCCTTATACTGTCTGCCGATGATGCTGTAGTCTACAGGAAAGTAGTATCACACGAAGGTTGTGAAGAAATCAGTGAGGATTTGCAGAAAATAAATGCGTGGTGTAATGACTGGCAGTTATGGTTCAAATGGCTCTGAGCACTATGGGACTTAACTTCTGAGGTCATCAGTCCCCTTCAACTTAGATCTACCTAAACCTAACTAACCTAAGGACATCAAACACGTCCATGCCCGAGGCAGGATTCGAAACTGCGACCGTAGCGGTCGCGCGGTTCCAGACTGTAGCGCCTAGAACCGCTCGGCCTCTTCGGCTGGCGACTGGCAGTTATCTCTCAATATTAGTAAGTGTAACCTACTGCGTATAACAAGGCGAAAAACCCCATTGAAGTATGAGTACAAAATAAATGATCAGTCTTTGGAAGCGGTAACATTAGTCTAGTATCTGGGTGTTACTATTGGAAATGATCTCAAATGGAATGATCAGATTAAACAAGTAACGGGTAAGGCGAACTCTAGATTGCGGTTTATTGGTAGAATCCTGAAGCGATGCAGTCCTTCAACAAAGGAAATAGCTTATAATACGTTAGTTCTTCCAGTCTTCGAGTACTGTTCGTCTGTATGGGACCCTTACCAGTTGGGTCTGATTCAAGAGACTGAGAAGGTCCAAAGAAGAGCGGCAACATTTAGCCATGGCAGGGCGCTACAAATCTCGTAGACAGTTTGAAGTGGGACACACTTTCAGATAGATGGCGCACTAAACAGAAGGGGCTGTTTTTTTTGGTTGTGTGATATGTGAAATCTTATGGGACTTAACTGCTAAGGTCATCAGTTCCTAAGCTTACACGCTACTTAACCTAAATTACGCTACGGACAAACACCTCCGCCGGGACCAGCCGCACAGTTCACGACTGCAGCGTCTCAGAACGCTCGGCTAATCCCGCGCGGAAGAAGGGGCTGCTCACTAAATTCCGAAACCCGATCTTCACCGAGGATGTAGAGCATGTATTATTACCACCAACATCCAAATCGAGCAATGATCACTATTCAAAGATAAGGTAAATATGAGCTCGTGCTGAGGCCTTCAGACAATCGTTTTTCCCTCGCGCGTTCCGCGAGTGGAACAGCGGGGGGCGGGGGAGTATGACTTTGGCGCGAATTGTGCCCTCCGCCACACACTGCCTGGTGGCTATCGGAGTATGTATGTAAATGTAGATGTAGAACAGCTTGGAGAGTTGCATCAAACCAGCCTTCAGACTGACTACGTCAACAGCAAGAACGAGAAAAGTTAGACGATTAGTCGTTATTTCACCTAGCATCATGACCAGCTATTGCATTACTAAATAGTGGAGGTGATACAGCACCTTTTGTCTGCTCGAGGGGTAACCTCCATCAGAGAGGAGCTGCACCTGATTATCGACGCCACACCACGCCGCGCCGCCGAACTTAGTTAGGGGCTCGTAAAGGGAATCGGCTAAGTGAGCCCAAGTGTTGGGTGACGGGTCGATGAGCGGGGCGATGCCGGGTCGGGCCGGACCAGCGCGCGCCTACTTGCTGGCGGCGCCCGCCCGCTAGCCGCTGCCCGCTGCCGGCGAGAAGCGGCCGCCTATGCCCACGGCGCAGCCATTATCGGGGACCGGGAATCGATGCCGGCATTCCGCGATGACCGTCCGTCCCGCGGTATTAACAGCGCGCCGTACAGGCCACACGAGCTCCCGAGGCGCGCCTAATAACCGACTGCGCCGGCCACTTGCCCCACACGTGGTTCACAGACACGTGCGAGCCCTCCCTCCGTTTATAGCGCACATCTCCACTGCGCCGTACCACCCTATCTAATTAGATTAAAGTGTCGAACTGTGTCGCGTCGCATCATCGTGGTCACCTGCTAGCAATCGGAGTAACGGGTGTTTGCATTACACACGTCTGCATCTACTCTATCTGAATATAAATATCCGCACACCTATTCGTAGACATTAATACACTACTGGCCACTAAAATTGCTACACCACAAAGATGACGTGCTACACACACGAAATTTAACCGACAAGAAGAAGATGCTGTGATATGCAAATGATTAGCTTTTCAGAGCATTCACACAAGGTTGGCACCGGTGGCGACACCTACAATGTGCTGACATGAGAAAAGTTACAAACCGATTTCTCATACACAAACAGCAGTTGACCGGCTTTGCATGGTGAAACGTTGTTGTGATGCCTCGTGTAAGAAGGAGAAATGCGTACCATCACGTTTCCGACTTTGATAAAGGTCGGATTGTAGCCTATCGCGATTGCGATTTACCGTATCGCGAATTTGCTACTCGCGTTAGTCGAGATCCAATGACTGTTAGCAGAACATGTAATCGGTGGGTTCAGGAGGGTAATACGTAACGCCGTGCTGGATCGCAATGGTCTCGTATCGCTAGCAGTCGAGATGACAGCCTTCTTATCCACATGGCTGTAACAGATCGTGCAACCACGTCTCCATACCTGAGTCAACAGATGGGGACGTTTGCAAGACAATAACCATCTGCACGAACAGTTCGACGACGTTTGCAGCAGCATGGACTATCAGTTCGGAGACCATGGCTGCGGTTACCCGAGACGCTGTATCACAGACAAGAGCGCCTACGATGGTGTACTCAACGACGAACCTGGATGCACGAATGGCAAAACGTCATTTTTTCGGATGAATCCAGGTTTTGTTTATAGCATCATGATGGTCGCATCAGTATTTGGCGACATCGCGGTGAACGCACATTGGAAGCGTGTATTCGTCATCGCCATGCAGGCGTATCATCCGGCTTGGTGGTGTGGGGTGCCATTGGTTATATGTCTCGGTCACCTCTTGTTCGCATTGACAGTGGACGTTACATTTCAGATGTGTTTCGGCCCGTCGTTCTACCCTTCATTCGATCCCTGCGAAACCCTAAATTTCAGCAGGATAATGCACGACCACATGTTGCAGGTTCTTGTACGCGCCTTTCTGGATACAGAAAATGTTCGACTGCTGCCCTGGCCAGCACATTCTCCAGATCTCTCACCAATTGAAAACGTCTGGTCAATGGTGGCCGAGCGACTGGCTCGTCACAATATGCCAGTCACTACTCTTGATGAACTGTGTTATCGTGTTGAAGGTGCATGGGCAGCTGTACTTGTACACGATATCCACGCTCTCAATGCCCAGGCGTATCAAGGCCGTTATTACAGCCAGAGGTGGTTGTTCTGGGCGTTGATTTCTCAGGATCTGTGCACCCAAATTGCGTGAAAATGTAATCACATGTCAGTTCTAGTATAATATATTTGTCCAATGAATACCCGTTTATCATCTGCTTTTCTTCTTGGTGTGCCAATTTTAATGGCCAGTAGTGAATGAAGTGTGTCCACCCTTCTCCTTTACGACGGCTTGGGATCTGCTGCTGACAATTTCAGTGAGGTGTCTGGAAGTCTGTGGAGGAATGGAAGCCCATTCTTGTTTGCCAAACACCCGTGCGGTCGACGTAGTAATAAGCATCCCTGGCGTAGAGAAGTAAGTGCAAGATTTAAAGAAAATAAATCACCAGCTCCGGATGGAATCACAGTTCAGTTTTAAAACGAGTATTCTATGGCATTTACATTGGTCTTTACCCATTTATCGTGAACCTCATGCACAGTACATTGTCCCACGCGAGTGGAAAATGCGCAGGTGACTCTAGTATATAAGAAGGGTAAAAGAACGGACTCGCAAAATTATAGACAAATATCCCTAAATTCTATTCCGTAAACATATCTGAAAACAAAATTTTGAGAAAAATTTTCGGAGCAAAAAGTAATGACATTAGCGGAGAGTGGCGAAAACTGCATAACTAAGAGGTTCACGACCCCTATTCAAGCCCTGACATAATCAGTATTATTGAAACACGTAGGCTGCGATGGGCGGGTCACGTAGCTCGAATGGACGAGGGCAGGGCAGCGTGCAGAGTACTGGTAGGGCACCTAGAGGGAAAACGTCCTGTAGGGAGACAGAGGCGTAGATGGGAGTACAATTTGAAGGCTGATTTGAGGAGCGTAGGTCTTGAAGGTGAATGGAAGGAAATAGCGCAAGACATGAACAGACGGCGAAAATACGTTGCTGCGGTAATGGATTCTCGAGTCCCGTATGACGAGTGAGTGAGTGAGCGAGTGAGTGAAACATATTCGCAGTTCGAATATACTAACCTTTCTTGAGACCGAGAACCTTACGTCCACGAAACAGCACAGTTTCAGAAAGCATCGCTCGAAATTGCTGTTTTTTCACATGGCATAATGCGAACTATGGATGAAGGGCAACAAACAGTTTGCTTATTTCTAGTTTTCCTGAAAACATTTGACACGGTGCCCCATTACACGCTGTTAACGAAGGTACGAGCGTATAGAATACGTTCATAGGTGTGTAAGTGGCTCAAGGACTTCTTAAGTAATTGAATCCAGTATGTTGTCCTCGACGGCGAATGTCCATCAGAGACAAGGGTATTGTCAGGACTGCCCCAGGAATGTGTGATAGGTCCGGTGTTGTTCTCCATGTACATAAATGATTTGGCGGACAGGGCGAGCAGCAGTCTGCGGTTGCTTACTGAGGATGCTGTAGTGTACGGTAATGTGTCGAAGCTGAGTGACTGTAGGAAGATACAAGATAAGTTAGACCAAATTTCAGCTGGTGTGATGAATGGCAGCAAGCTCTGAATGTGGAAAGATGTAAGTTAATGAGGATGAGTAGGAAGAATAAACCTGTAATGTTCGGTTACAGTATTATTAATGCCCTCCTTGACACAGAGAAGTTGTTTAAATATCTGGACGTAGCGTTGCAAAGCTATATGAAGTCGAACGAGCAAGTGAGAACTGTGGTAGCGAAGGCGAATGGTCGACTGCGGCTTATTGAGAGAAACCTAGGAAAGAGTGGTTCACACGTAAAGGAGTCCGCGTATAGGATGCCGGTACGACCTTTTCTTGAGTGTTGCTCAAGTTGCTGGGATCCGTACCTCGTCGGGTTGAAGGAAGACATCGAAACAGTTCAGAGCCGGGCTGCTAGATTTGTAACCGGTAGGTTCTAACAACACGTAAGTGTTATGGAGAAGTTTCGGGACCTCAAATTGGAATCCATGGATGGAAGGCGACGTTCTTTTCCAGAAACAATATTGAGAAAATTTAGAGGTCGGGCATTTGAAGCTGACTGCCGAACGATTATACTGCGGCCAACATACACTGCGTGTAAGGGCAACGAAGATAAGATTCCAGAAATTAGGGTTCACACGGAGGCATATAGACAGTCGTTTTACTCTCTCTCTATTTGCAAGTATAGCAGGAAGTTTCATATCAGCACACACTCCGCTGCAGAGTGAAAATCTCATTCTGGAAACATCCCCCAGACTGTGGCTAAGCCGTGTCTCCGCAATACCTTTTCTTCCCGGAGTGCTATTTCTTCTAGGTTCGCAGAACGGCTTCTGTGAAGTTTGGAAGGTGGGAGACGAGGTACTGGCAGAACTGAAGCTGTGAGGACAGGTCGTGAGTCGTGCATGCGTAGCTCAGATGGTAGAGCACTTGCCAGCGAAAGGCAGAAGTCCCGAGTTGGAGTCTCTGTCCTACACACAGTTTTAATCTCCCAGGAAGTTTCATATCAGCGCACACTCCGCTGCAGAGTGAAAATATCATTCTGGAGTTTTGCATTTTCTTTGAAGTAAGCTTTATCATTGTATTTACTAGTGTGGCGATCTCCACTGGTTACTTGCAAAGTACAATACAACAAAAACCTACCGTACTGCATCACAAATAAATAAGTATAAGCTTTAGAATGGCATCTGTAGCAGTAAATGACCTAAGTGTTCTTTACTAAATAAAATCTGTAAGCAAGAGAAGAAGGGACAAAAGGAACGAAACATGAAATTAGAACAGCTTTTCCTTGGTTTCAGCGAGGACAATAGTTTTCTAACTTCTGTGTTTACAACGGATCACATTTCCAAAAGGTGTGCGAAACGGAGTTGTCTAGCGGAGCGCTGTGTAGCACTGACCGCTACTGGCGAAGATAAGGTCGACAAGCCCAACCGCTACACGCGCGGAGAGGTACGTCATCTGGTCACGTTACATGTTTAACATTGGTCATCCACTTTTGGGGTACTTCCCAACCTTTTCTGCCACGTGTGTCTTGTATTGAATTGCTGCTAATGCATCAGTCACTGTATTGGTATATAATAACCGTCATGGCGAGGCGTGGCGCCGTATACCGATCCTGCCTTGGAGGCGGCTAAGTGCGAGATGTGTCTCAGAGAAGGATAGTGACAGATAGTGACGCGAGACTGGACGCGCACGTATTTTGTGTTTCAGCCGATAGGGGACAATATTGGATAGGGAGAACTGTGGTTTTAGTTTCGATTCTGCCCACTAAAATGCAGCAAAGTAATAGAATGTTTTTCATAAACTGTTCTAGTATTTTTGTAAAGTGTTATTATGTCTTTTTGTTTATGTAAAATGTTATAAATGTGTTTTAGCAGAATGAATGATGCGTGAGAGTGGTCTAAGGTTAATATGAAGATAATTGTTTAACGAGTTATGTAGTAGGATTTAGTGTGGGAACATTTCGAAGAAGTATGGATATGGAGAAAAGGGGATTTTTGTAGAATAGATTTGTAAAGTAAGTTTATGGTAAATGGAAAGTTAATTCAGGTATAAATAACAATAGTAAATAACTTTATGCGTAAGCAAAACTTCAGCGTATTAGATAATTACGTCGGTAAAAAGTGCAGTCGTTAGGTTTACTATTTTGCGATTGGTTACTGATGAAAAGCGCGGACTGACGCGGGAGAATGTTGTTTTGCTATTGGCTGTTGAGTAAACTGACCAATGGTAAAGCAGTATTCTTCGCACGCCTTTCTATACTGGTAGAGAACACCGGTATTCTAGAGAGGAGTGGGAGTCTAGCCATGAAACGGTTCGGACGTGTGTAGTAGTAGTTCCGATGGAAATCATAAGTTGCCGGATCTAACAGTGTTACATACATCAAAAGTGTTGTAAAGTGACGGCGTAATTATTCTGGTGGGTGTGTAGAAATTTCGGAATTTTTAAGTGAATTTTGTGACGAGAAAAGACATAAATTCCGCGTGGCGTATTGAGCAGGTCGGTGGTTAAAAAACTGTGACTGCATTAGGTACCGACAGACTTAATATTTGGTGAGCATTCTAGATAAAAAACAATCAGTATTTTGTAGCTATTACGTTTTCGGGAAATGCAACACCATAAACTTGCTAACGTGAGTGAAAGGGATTGTGACTGACTGTGTTAAGACTAGCACGGGCTTGGCAGTGATACTTGTTCACCTAAGTTTCAGAATATATTAACTGAGGACAAAATTTCCAACCTTTTCTTTCGTGTGAAAACTTTCTCCCGAAACGAAGATTAGTGACCTCAATTGCAGCCTGGTTGACGTCGAAGTACAGTAGGTTTCGCTCGACTTCCCTACTGATGATATGCTGAGACAATGTTCACAGGTAGGTGCAGGTCCGTCGTAAAGAGACGCGCCGCCGCAATGGCCAACGGTTGCGTATGTAGCGGCAGTGCTATAAAATCTCGGTTGCAGTTGCGAACTGAAGTACTTTCTTTTGCTTCTACGATCGTGTAGTCCATTTGTACGCAACAGCAGACTAAATGGCCAGCTGCGGAGACTCGCCAAGTCGAGTATGCGGTAGAGGACAGCGAGTTCGAAGGTAATGTCATAGGACCCACTAAACAGTTCCAAGTGAGTATGCGGAGCTCCTTTCTGGGCTCTAGTAATGTTCGCGTATTGTCCTTGTGTGGAAGACAGGAGCCTGTGTTGGCTACTCAGGGCGTGTTTACAGCCCCCGACAGGGCGCGATTTGCGGAAGGCGGGTCTGGCGAGAAACGCCACTGGCTGAGGGGGGACTGACTGCCGCTCGGCACAGGCAGCAGGAAGGCCCCGCGTGGTGGACCGAGCGCTGGCCTGGCAGCGTGTTTGCTCATGCAGATTGGATCCTATGTGCGCTGCGTGCGGGTGGGTGGGGCGGGGGGTGGATGTTGGGGGAGGCCAGGGTGCCGCGGGACCAGATAAGATACGCGGACCCACAAGCGCACTCTGCAGCGCGCGGCGCGCAAAACAGCCCGCGGGCAATGGCCGGCGGCCTGTGGCCAATTTGCATGGCGACTGTGGCTGTCCGGCCGCCAGCGGCGCACTCGGCTGGTGTCGCGAGGCGGGAGACGGCAGCTGCGACGCGCGCGAAGCCGTCAGGAACGGTGATCGGTGGAAGCATCTGAACAGATTAGTGGGCAAAATTTTTTAAAGCAATTTCAAAGAAGACCTACGGGCTGGGCCACACAGAGGGCAAGTCAATATGCAGTGATACGAAATAAGAGACGAGGGTCTCGTCAGGAGAGCCCCAAGAATGTGTGACAGTATTACTTCCTACATATATAAATGATATGGTGGACACGGTGGGTAGCAATCTGCGGTTGTTTGCTGATGATGCTGCAGTATACGGGAATTATCATTATTAAGTGACTATAGCAGAATACAAGACGATATGAACATAATTTCTGGTTGGTGTGACGAATTTCAGATAGTTCTAAATCTAGAAAAAATGGAAGTTAATGCAGATGACTAGTAAAAGCCCACAATGTTCGAATATAGCATTAGCAGTGTTTACATTGACACAGTCACGTCTCTTAGATATCTGGGCGTAAAGTTGCAAAGCGACACGAATTGGATTGAGTCTGCGAGGACTGTGGTTCGGAAGACGAATGGTCGACTTCGGTTTGTTGGAAGAATTGTTAGGAAAACGTGGTTCATCTGTAAAAGTGACTCCATATAGGACGCTAGTGTGAACTACTCTTCAGCACTTCAAATGGTTCAAATGGCTTTGAGCACTATGGGACTTAACTACTGAGGTCGTCAGTCCCCTACAACTTAGAACTACTTAAACCTAACTAACCTAACGACATCACACACATCCATGCCCGAGGCAGGATTCGAAACTGCGACCGTAGCGGTCGCGTGGTTCCAGACTGTAGCGCCTAGAACCGCTCGGCCACTCCGGCCGGCTCTTGAGCACTGCTCCAGTGTTTAGGATCCGTACCACGTCGGATTAAAGGACGACATCGAAGCCAATTCAGAGGCGGGCTGCTAGATTTGTTGCCGGTAGGACCGAACAACACGTACGTGTTGACGGCGATGCTTCGGGAACTCAAATGGGGGTCCCTGGAGGGAAGACAAATGTTCTTTTCGTGAAGCACTATGGAGAAGAATTTAGAAAACCGGCACTTGAAGCTGACTGCCGAACGACTCTACTGCCGCTGACGTACATTGCGCATCAGATCTACGAAGATAAGAGACGAGAAAGTAGAGCTCGTACGGAGGCACATGGACAGTCGTTTTTCCCTCGCTCAGTTTGCAAATGGAACAGGAAACGAAATGACTGGTAGTGGCACAGGGTACCCTCCGCCGCACACCATACGGTAGTTTGCGAAGCATGAATGTAGATGTAGGTGTAGAAGGAATACATAGGTTGTAAGAAGAAGAACAGTAAGAGGAGGAATAAAAAGGAGGAGGAGGAGCAGGAAGAACAGGAGTATAAGAAAAATATAGTTAAATATTAACTGTTTATGAACTTCAGACACTTCGACGACAGATGCCTAAGGGGCTATCAGAAAGCTACCGTTCGAATGCCGTACAGTCCAGAATCGGTACGCTTATCAGGCCAGATCGCGATTGCCACTGAGGCAACCATCTCACCGACGCACCAGGCTGAAGATACCCATTTCGTAGAACACTGTATCTTCTGCGTGCAGAAGTCCTTCATTGCCTGCTCCACATCTTTGTCCGACATGAATCTTCGACCCATCAGGGCCTTCTTTTAAGGGACCGAAGGCATGGTGACCGCGTGGAGAGAGATCAAGGCCATAAGGGCCAGTGCTAGAGTGTCTCCCTCTTGAGTACCTCGAATCAAAAAAATGTTCAAATGTGTGTGAAATCTTATGAGACTTAACTGCTAAGGTAATCAGTCCTTAAGCTTACACACTACTTGACCTAAACGTCTACAAACGTTAAAGTAACCTCTGGCGTGCCACAGGGGAGTGTTATGGTACCATTGCTTTTCATAATATATGTAAATGACCTAGTAGATAGTGTCGGAAGTTCCATGCGGCTTTCCGCGGATGATGCTGTAGTATGCAGAGAAGTTGCAGCATTAGAAAATTGTAGCGAAATGCAGGAAGATCTGCAGCGGATAGGCACTTGGTGTAGGGAGTGGCAACTGACCCTTAACATAGACAAATGTAATGTATTGCGAATACATAGAAAGAAGGATCCTTTATTGTAAGATTATATGATAGCGGAACAAACATTGGTAGCAGTTACTTCTGTTAAATATCTGGGAGTATGCGTGCGGAACGATTTGAAATGGAATGATCATATAAAATTATTGTTGGTAAGGCGGGTACCAGGTTGAGATTCATTGGGAGAGTCCTTAGAAAATGTAGTCCATCAACAAAGGAGGTGGCTTACAAAACACTCGTTCGACCTATACTTGAGTATTGCTCATCAGTGTGGAATCCATACCAGATCGGGTTGACGGAGGAGATAGAGAAGATCCAAAGAAGAGCGGCGCGTTGCGTCACAGGGTTACTTGGTAACCGTGATAGCGTTACGGATATGTTTAGCAAACTCAAGTGGCAGACTCTGCAAGAGAGGCGCTGTGCATCGCGGTGTAGCTTGCTCGCCAGGTTTCGAGAGGGTGCGTTTCTGGATGAGGTATCGAATATATTGCTTCCCCCTACTTATACCTCCCGTGGAGATCACGAATGAAAAATTAGAGAGATTCGAGCGCGCACGGAGGCTTTCAGACAGTCGTTCTTCCCGCGAACCATACGCGACTGGAACAAGAAAGGGAGGTAATGACAGTGGCACGTAAAGTGCCCTCCGCCGCACACCGTTGGGTGGCTTGCGGAGTATGAATGTAGATGTAGATGTAGATGTAGAAATCATCCTAAGCACAAAACACACACACCCATGCCGGAGGGAGGACTCGAACCTCCGCCGGGACAAGCCGCACAGTCCATGGCTGCAGCGCCGCAAGACCGCTCGGCTAATCCCGCGCGGCCCTTACATTTGACTTGGATGCCAATGATGTTGACAACTGAATATCCAGTTCCAGGGCGGAGAGAATCTTTGAACTGGCCGGGAATCGAATCCATCCGCTCTCGGATGGCACTTTTTCATGTTTTATTATTTTTATTTTCTATAACACATTTAAAATTCGATATATGTGAATATAATAGGATCAGTTTTGAAAAAAAAATGCATTTAAAAAAAAGGAACCGGACTTGATTCAGCAGTCTACCGATTACAGATCTTGAACGGTAACCATATGGTGGCTGCCGCCACCGCTTCTTTTATGTGTTTCTTTTTTTTTTTTTTATAGGAATGAGAGCGCGGAGATGCAGTCGGAAGTGGACACTTGGCCACGGCGTAACCGTCGCCGTCAAGGGATTAGTACTGGTGAGGGGAAATGGGAAATCAACCGTACGATTTTTTTTTCATAGTACACCTAGAACTAGAATACGTGCCGAAGTACCGAGTCGTGGCACACCGAGGCAATATATATGGGGAAACGGAAAGTGTGCTACGTAGCACGTAGCACTGGGGGTCGTCACTGCTCTCCTTACGGTTGATCCTTCAGCTATGTTATGTTACTTATGATACGTCTTGATTGCAAAAATATTTATTCACATGACCGGTTCCGGTTCCTCTAGAACCATCTTCAGATTTGCAATTTCGGTTACAGGAGTAACCCGTCCATACACAGCAACCTTCACATGCTGTGTGTCGGCGGGTTACTCCTGTAAACGAAACTGCAGATTTCAAGATGGTTCTAGTGATACCGAAACCGGTCATGTGAATAAACATTTTTGCAATCAAGACGGATTATAAGTAACATTATATTACCAGTGATTGCGGTATCAGACACGTGCTGCGAATACATAGAAAGAAAGATCCCTTATCATTTAGCTACAATATAGCAGGTCAGCAACTGGAAGCAGTTAATTCCATAAATTGTCAGGGAGTACGTATTAGGAGTGATTTAAAATGGAATCATCATATAAAGTTGATCGTCGGTAAAGCAGATGCCAGACTGAGATTCATGGGAAGAATCCTAAGGAAATTCAATCAGAAAACAAAGGAAATAGGTTACAGTACGCTTGTTCGCCCACTGCTTGAATACTGCTCAGCAGTGTGGGATCCGTACCAGATAGGGTTGATAGAAGAAATAGAGAAGATCCAACGGAGAGCAGCGGGCTTCGTTACAGGATCATTTAGTAATCGCGAAAGCGTTACGGAGATGATAGATAAACTCCTGTGGAGGACTCTGCAGAAGAGACGCTCAGTAGCTCGGTACGGGCTTTTGTTAAAGTTTAGAGAACATACCTTCACCGTGGAGTCAAGCAGTATATTGCTCCCTCCTGCGTATATCTCGCGAAGAGACCATGAGGATAAAACCAGAGAGATTAGAGCCCACACAGAGGCATACCGACAATCCTTCTTTCCACGAACAATAAGAGACTGGTATAGAAGGGAGAACCGATAGAGGTACTGAAGGTACCCTCCGCCACACACCGTCAGGAGGCTTGCGGAGTATGGATGTAGATGTAGATGTAGACATTATGTCTGTTTTTGCAAAATTCAGCTGTGTGTTCACCCATGCCGTAGGTTGTTCCACTGACTGGCCGTGTTCTCGTCAGCTCAGCCAATCAGCATCTTCTCCTCTCTTGTTGATCCACTTCCAGCTGCGTGGAGGTTCACGTAGGGCACTCCCTAAGTACTTAGAAAAATATTGCCCGTGCTTCGGGTTCCGTACAATCCTTCTATGACGTTCTAGTAGGTAGTTCCAGACATCCAAGACCGGCCGCGGTGGTCTAGCGGTTCTAGGCGCTCAGTCCGGAACCGCTCGACTGCTACGGTCGCAGGTTCGAATCCTGCCTCGGGCATGGATCTGTGTGATGTCCTTAGATTAGTGTGGTTTAAGTAGTTCTAAGTTCTAGGGGACTGATGACCACAGATATTAAGTCCCATAGTGCTCAGAGCCAGACATCCAATACATCTTCAGGTCCACTGTGACATAAATATTCACCGCCTGCCTACTGAGCCACGCGACTGTGTTGGGTTTGGTGCATGGAAATACTGTTTATCCGGAAAAAGTAGAAGTCGAAGAACGATATTTTTCGGAGTCAGTCTTAGGAAGTACGCCGTAATTTACGTCACCAAGCGCCGTATGTCTTCTCCTGCGCCACATCCGAGACGATGGTACTCTGCATCTAGTGCATAGAGTCGAGTCCGCCATATGCATCTTGTGGAGGTGCTATCGGGTGACTTGTTTAGCGCTGACTGTGATATAGAGCCCGAGCAGAACACTGTGGCCGGTAGATGCGCAGCCGGCAGAGTGCGTGTGGAGAGAGACGTTCTGGAGGGAGCTACAGGCAGACGCTGTAGGGGAAACGCCCAGCGCTGGAGGGAAAGTGCCCTTCTCAACTGAAATCTACACTCACATTTTTTGTAAAGATTAAGTGGAGCCCCACCAACCCCATACTTTCACTGTGACCATTCAAAAAGATCTCTCACCCCTGCTTTAATTAGTATCAAAAAAAGGAATTCCGCTGAAAATGCAGCGATTTATTTTCGCTTGGGGTTGTTAACCATTTTCAACTTTCAGAGAAGTGTCAGAATGGTTCAAATGGCTCTGAGCACTATGGGACTTAAGAGCTGAGGTCATCAGTCCCCTAGGACTTAGAACTTCTGAAACCTAACTAAGCTAAGTACATCACACACATCCATGCTCGAGGCAGGTTTTGATCCTGCGACCGTAGCGGTCGCGGCTTCAGACTGAAGCGCCTAGAACCGCTCGGCCACAGTGGCCGGCAGAGAAGTGTCATGAGTGGCGAATTTTCAGTGCAACTTACAGATTTCTATTATTGTAATTTTAAAATTTGCTTCTTTTGCCAAAACGCAGCGGAGTTTACACAATGTCACCTCACTAACATGCAGTGCAAACGCAGTTGCGAAAGAATTCTTAAACACCGGTTTATTAAGTTTATAAGTGGGGAACTATGGAATAGTAAGGTCCGTAGCTTATCAAAAAACATCCTCGGTACAAAACAAACGTATAGTGTCTTCATTTGTGTTGTTCCATAACTCATATATTTTTCGTTTCGGCGATGTCCTCTAAAAATTATATTCTTTCATCGAAAAGTCTGTAGTTAGTAGTATAACACGGTTGTTGTAACTGACAATTTGAAAGGTTTTGCAACACAACTTTTATTTACGTGAGTCTACATAGCTATGACTGAATAATAACAAAAAGTTACAATCACAAAGCAAGTAAGAATTTCCTATTAGAGGCAACAAAAGATAACTTCTAAAATTCCCACAAGAGTCCGTGGTAACACACATACACTTAATTCCAAGTCCTATTCCGAAGGCGAAGACATAGTCTTCCGTGGAGACATACTTGAGGTCGGTATTCGGCGAGAACTGACGTCCGGTGCTGGTTCTAGCCTTTAAATAGTATTGACCAGCCAATCAGATGTTGGTGTAGTAATACTTCCTGCAGGCCATCTCGATCACCCTCTGCAGGAAGTAGTAGCCGGAATGTCTGTTTCCAAAACAGCCGATGTTTACCATTGCTTATGCCTTTGGCATAGGCAACCTCGGTCCTGTGTGGTGTAGATGTTTGGCCTGCCCGCAGGGGCTACCTTACCGACGGCGTAACAATGGTAGATAATGAAGTTTTGCATAATAACCGTTTGGTAAAATACTTTCCTCTTTGTGTACTATCATTTCCCAAAATTTCATTTCGATATCTAACCGTTTATGAAATATGAGGAATGTTATGGATATTTCGCTATGGTTTTATCGCTGTCGCGGCACGATCGCAAATTAGTGTGCTACATCAGATCAATTTTCACTAGATTTGTAACATGTAGAGACCTCCATCCACGTATAAAGAAAAATTCGACACCTTAGCTAAATTTCATATGCAGCAACATATCATGTAATATGCACTGAACACAAAACCATAGTGATCTATATTTTTCATTGCAACCTTTCTCGAAATTCGCACAGTGTCTTGCTTCTATGTAAATATCACAATAATTGTGATCATTAACGAAATGATAGGCACATCATCATGAACCTCACATATAAAGTTATAAGTAATGAAAAATGATCCTTTTACCGAATAGTTTCTGTAAAATCGTTTGAGATTGATTGCAGGGCGTGTGCCTCGATTCTGTTATCGTTGAGCGGTCGAAAGGTAGCAAACACTGTCGGCCTCCCTTTCCGAACACACGAATGAACTCGTCCAGCGCTATGGACGAAAATTGGTCACTGCGCATCGGCTATCGTATCCTGCGTTGACTCTGCCATATTGATCGGGTGTCTGTATACAGTGAGACCGCGTGTATCGGCCCCCACACCACCTTCCAACTAACATGAGGGTTGCATTCAATAAAATTCTCCTGGGTTTGAGGCCGCATTGTCAATTATAAAAATCCGACGTTTCGGCGACTATTGCAAGACGTCTTGTCAATAGTCGCCGAAACATCGGAATTTTATAATTGACAATGCGGTCTCAAACCCAGAAGAATTTTATTGACTGTGACGACGGCCGCGGAAGCCTACGTTTATATTTAACATGAGGGTTCTTTGCAACCACGACTTTTGGTGGGCACCTACGTTGTAGAGTGCTATATATCTCTCGGCACGTCATCTGTTTCCTCGGTGATAGCGTGACGTGAACATAAACGCATTCAAGGTAAAAGCCACCAAAGTAGTAGAAAGTCTTGCGCCGTTAGTGGGGGAGTGGTGTAGGGCGAGCCAGCAACTCCTGCAGCAAACCCGTCAGACTTTCCGGGAGGCGGCACCACAGCTGCTTTCAGCCAAACTGACCACTCAGCTACGTAGGCGGAACAGTCTGACAGTGAATGTTTGGGACTATTTGGGATAGCGGGTAAAATTGAGCAATCAGCATCCCTGCAGTTTGGTTCCTCTGCACGAGCTAATCATTGACGACTGGCTTCAGCCTTGACATGACATATCTGGGGAAACTTGTGGACACTCCTCCCCGATGTGACAACATTGGGAAAGCTAGAGTTGGTGCACTGGCACGATGTCTCTTAGGGGATGAGTGATCTTTCGTGCTGTGTAGTTACAACTGACGCCACATCTCCCCTATGCATCCATGTTTACCCGCACAACCGCGACGTTCGGCACTTTGCATATACGACAGGCGCAAGGTGCGAGCCCCCTGCACCGCGCAGAAACGCAGGCAGACGCCGCTGTTAATTTAGGCCGCGGAGGGAACGGGGCGGGCTAGCAACTCGCCGCATCAGCAGCTCTCGACAGGTGTTCCGCGGGTCGGCGAGGCGCGCTGCGCGCATCAGAGCCGTAATAAACGCGCCTGCAAGTCGGAGACAATGGCGCGCGGATGATTGATTGCTGCCCCCAACCCAGCCGCCTCCTCCACCTCCGCCGCCGCCTCCGCCGCCCACGCGCCGTAAATAACGGAGGCGTAGCTCCCAGCCTCTGTCTGGGAGCTAGCGCTGCCCCGGATTGGGTTAAGCATAATGGAACAGCTGCAGACCGGATCGTTCACACTGGTCATTCTTCGAAAAACATTTGTAGCATTTCTAGCTCTTGGTGCCACTACTTCACCGCTACAAATTACATCTGAGTTGAGCGAGGCCATAATAGCAGGCGTATGCCCTTGAAATGTGGGATGCTCATTTCTTTTAGACAAAAAAATGAAATGAGCGTATGGCATCCTTGACCGGGAGGCCCCAAGCGGGGAAGTGCGGCCGCCAAGTGCAAGTCTTATTTCAGTCAACGCCACATTGGGCGACTTGCGCGCCGTTGATGAGGATGAAATGATAATGAGGACAACACAACACCCAGTCCCCGAGCGGAGAAAATCCCCAACCGGGCCGGGAATCGAGCCAGGCCCGCTTGTATGGAAGGCAAGCACATTACCACCCAGCTAAGTAGGCGGACTTCTTTTAGACAAGTTGTGCCATCTGTCGCTGATTTTATTCAACACTACCTTATAGCCCGCGTCTTTGCCCGCGTTCGCGGATGTTGCATATATATTACACACTATGTCGTTCATTATCTGCCGCATTAGACCACAAGATTCAAAAAGAGCATTTTAAATTTGTTTGTGACATTCAGCCGTATTACATGATATTTGATATTGAAACATAGTGACAAAATTATTGCCTCGCCGTAGTGCTCATTCTCAGGACCGGGTTGACATAGTGAGCAGCACAAATCGGAGACAAATTGCACTTAATACTGTTAAATATTCCAAGTGAATTAAAAACGGGAAAGAAATACCAAGCGGTTGTTTTAGAACAGGGTTGCTAGAGAGTAATTTTTTTTCAAGTTGGAAATTATTTGTGTGCCCAGTGTGGTAGCATTGGATTTAGGCGTTACAAAGATAGGCTAATACATTACTGTCTTTGCAATTCAATTCCCCCTCCCCCCCCCCCCCCCCCCCGCCCTGTCCACACGCCTCACAAAAATGTCTAGGGGCTAACGTTATCAGGACTGTCACTAGTGAATCTAGCAACCCCAAAAACTACGGTTTGGATGCTAATATCGGTAGTTATCGAATATTTTTACAGTACAAGCGACGGATTCTCGTTACGATCCCGACTCCTAGGGATACACACACAGTATTTTCAAACAAATAATTCAAATAATGACTCATGTAAGTACAAAGTTTGGTTGAAATTATGTCAGACATTCCTGAGTTACGCATTTATGTCAGCACATTTCCACCACCTTCTTCTTTGCAGAAGGTATGTCATTCTTAGTCACACAGCGCTATCTCCAGATATGTCTCACTTTCAGTTGAAATCGATCTAGTGGTTTAGGAGGACATGTGGAATAAACATATATTGTCATAATCTACATAGATATCTTTATTGGTTATAAGATATAGCCGTCTACCTTCATCATTCTATTGTTGCAGCACATTTCAAAATCTTCTATTCTCATCTAATTTAAACCGTTAATCGTATACATTTCTCTTCACTTCCGTGCAAGGCTTCTTTTTATCAGAAACCATTTTATTTATTACCAATTTAACTTTCATATAACTTTATGCTTCTGAAAATATTTATTCTGAATGTCTTTTCATTCTATTGCAAATCTACATATTACTTCTGTCGTCATTTATTTTGCTGTCCTTATGAAAGAGCTCGTGTTCTGATTTCAGCGTCTCACTGCCTAGTAATTCCCTCCGATCCCATTGCTTAGCTCGTCTACACTCCCTTAGCTTTTTATTACTTTTATTGACACTGATCTTTACAAGAGTCTTTGCTGCTATTAGAAGTACACGGACCAATGTTCGACTTCAACGTACAAAAACCACTGACAGATGGCAGGTTGCAGCTCTAGCAGTGGAGGGGATATGAAAAGTGTGCCGGGGGGACGCAGAAAACAGTGCACTCGTTGTCGCAATGCGGAAACGGACTGATTTATCTGGCGTCCAGAGGAGCATGGTCATTGGCTGTCGGGCCAAGGGTAGAGGCATCCCTGAAACGTCTAAGTTCGTTAACTGTTCGCGTGCCGCCGTTGTTAAAGTATACTGTGCATGTCAAAATGGCGCTGTCCAAAACCGGCGCCGAGGGAAATGTGGTGCCCAAGGGCCATAGATGACAGGGGTGGAAGGCGGCTGCAGAGATGTGTACGGGCGAACAGACGTGCAGCTGTTCTACCAGTGGCCGCCCAGATGAACCAAGGTTCTACCAGCAGTGTCTCCTCGATGATCGGTCAGCGTTCGTCTTGCGTTTGGACCTCGGCAACAGACGCCTGGTTCATGCACCCATGCTGACCGCTGTTCATCGGTGAAGAAGGCTGGAATTTGCATTCCACTACAGGAAATGGACGTCCACTGAGTGGCGATAGGTGGCCTTTTCGGAGGGATCAAGTTTTATGCTCCATCGGACAGATGGCCGTTGGCGTGTACGGAGGAAGGAGTCTGATAGTCTCGAAAATGTTTCCGTGGCATTCGCTAAGTGAGCTCGTCAGTCTGGAACACACAATGAATCGACACAAGTATGCATCTATCCTTGGGGATCACGTCTACATGCAGCTTGTTTTTCCCCGGCAGGATAACATCTACCAGCAGGACAATGCAATGTGACACTGCTCGCAGTGTACGCGCGTAATTCAAAGAGCACCTGGGTGAGTTTACCCTGACCACCAGACTCCCAGAATTTTAGCCCAATTGAGAATCTGTGAGACTACCCCGATCGGGAAGTTTCCGTCATGGACCCTCAACCGAGAAACTTAGCGCAGCCGGTTACTGCAGTGAAGTCGGCATGGCGCCACACCCCTGTCGGTACGCTCCAGAACCTCAGCGCGTCTCTTTCTGCACGTCTCTCAGCAGTACTCGCTGCAAAACGTGTTTATTCAGGCCTCTGACAGGTGATAACATTCATGTGACTGGACATGTCTTCATCTTGTACCTAAACTGAAGTTGATAGTTCCTGTAAGTTAGTATGGGGAGACGCTACACCTGATAACCGGAAAAAATTAATGATTCAAATAGCTCTGAGCACTATGGGATTTTACATCTGGGGTCAGCAGTCCCCTAGAACTTATAACTACTTAAACCTAACTAACCTAAGGACCTCACACGCATCCATGCCCGAGGCAGGATTCGAACCTGCGACCGTAGCAGTCGCGCAGTTCGGGACTGAAGCGCCTAGAACCACTCGGCCACCGCGGCCGGCCGACACGCTGACTCAGATGATTCAGTTGCTGAAGAGTTTCAAGAAAACTTGAGTGTAATATTAAATAGGTATCCCATTCACACAATTATAGCTGGTGGCGACTTCAATCTATCTCGATATGCTGGCAAATACAAGTTTAAAGTTGGTGGTAAGCATAAAATGCCGTCCGAAATCGTTCTGAATGTTTCCTCAAAAATTATTTTGAACAATTAGTTCATAATCCCAATAGCAGTGTAAATGGTTGACAAACATACTTGGTCTCTTAGCAACAACTAATTCAGAGAAAACAGGAAGCACCATGACGGGCACAGGGACTGGTAGGGCGTTGTAGCAGGACTGAATATCCTAACATCCGGGTCCACCAAAACTAAACGCAAAATATATGTATTTAAAAAAAGGAGATAAAGAGTGCTTGGCACCTTCCTAAGAGACAGTCTTTACTCCTTCCAATCTGATCATGTAACCGTAGACCAGATGTGGCTTAAATTGAAAGAAATAGTACCGACGGAAATTGATAGGTATGTACAAAATAAATTAATGGGCGATGATACTGATCCCTCATAGTACACGCAACAGGTTGCACAAGCAAAGAAAAAAGCATACTAAATTTAAAAGAACGCAGAATCACCAAAATTTACAAAATGTTACGGAAGCTCGAAATTTAGCGAGATTTTCAATGCGAGATATTACAGAAAACTCAAAAAGTTTCTGGTCGTTTGTGAAGTACACCAGAGGCAACATACAGTCAACGTCTTCATTGTGCGATAGCAATGGTAATGTTACTGATGACAGTGCCATTAAAGAAGAGTTACTAAGCACAGTTGTCCGAAATGTCTCCACCTAGGAAGACGAAGTAAATATCCCACATTTCGATCCAACAATTTCCAACTTGAGTAACGTAGACATGGACATCCTTAGTGTAGCAAAGCAGCTCACAACACTTAACGAAGGCAAGCCTCCGGTCCAGATTATATACCAAGTAGGTTCCTTTCAAAGTATGCTAATACAATAACTCCGTACTTAGCATTCATAGACAACCGCTTGCTCGTCGAAACATCCATAGCCAAAGACTGGAAATCTTCACAGGCCACAATGATGCTCAAGAGAGTTAATAAAAGTAATCCGCTGAATTACAGATTAACGTCAATACACAACAGTGTTTTGGAAATTATAACGTGTCGCATCATTACGAATCACACAGTAGAAAACGATTGAGTGCCAAACTGCCAACACGGATTCAGAAATTATTCGAAACACAACAAGCTCTTTATTCGCACGAAGTAAAGAGTGCTATCGACCGGGGATCTCAAATTGATCCCAAATTTTTTGTTTTCCGGAAGGCATCTGACACACTCCTCACATGCGACTTCTAATCAAATTGCGTTCCTATGGAGTACCGTCTCAACTGTGCGATTGGATTTGTGACTTCGTGTCAGAAAAGTCACAGATCTTAGTAAATGACGGAAAGTCATCGAATAAAACAAAAGTGACATCTGGCGTTTCTCAGGCAAGTGAGGGTTCTCTGGTGTGCCTAATCTATATAACCGATTCAGGGGATAATCTGAGCAGTCCTCTTACACTGAGAAGCTAAAATACTATGACCACTTCCCACCGTGAGTTCGAATGCCGCCTGGTGACATTACGGAGATTTGACGGGGTAACAAAAGTATCTAAGCTGAGCAGACACTCACGGAGAATCAGCCTAGCGAAGATATGGGTTGCAATTGGGGAAACCCATTGAGATACACAACTCTGACAAAGGGCAGATTGTAATTACAAAGAGCCTGTGAACAAGTATCTCGGAAACGGCGAAGCTCGTCGTATCTTCACGAGATACTCCCGTGAGCACCTACGGAAAGAGGTAAAAGAACTGTGAAACTACCACTAGACGCAAAATGGTTGGGCGCCCACATCTCTTCACAGAACGTGGGTTTCAGAGGCGTATCTTCTCTGCAAAGTAGGAGAGATGGTAATCTGACCCAACGACATCATCAATTACTACCGCAGTGGGCACGGGAGTATCGGGATTCGTCAGTCGATCGATGGAAATGTGTCGGCTCTTCAGGTGAATCACATATTTGCTACGCTGCTTCGATGGTCGTCTCCACAAACGCAGTCATCGATGTGAACGGCGGGTGAAACTCGCAGCGCACCACGGACGCAGGCTGGTGGAAGCAGTATCATTCTATGTGACACATTCTCCTGTCTTTGCGTGGGACCTGTAGGGTAATCGAAGACACGCTGGCAATTGCGAACCACTTGCATACCTTTACGCCTGATGTCTTCCCCGACAGCGATGTCATCTTCCAGCAGTACAACTGGCCGTGTCTCTGATCCAAGAAATGTGCTACTGTGGTTTGAGGAGCATTATAGCGAACTCACGTTCATGTCCCGACTACCCAAATTGGCCTGACGTAAATCATATGGAACCCACCTGGGTCGCTAATGAGAGCCATCACCGCGTATGCAAATCAGCGGCCCGTTATTTACGCGAATTACATGACCTGTGCGTAGACATGTAATGCCACTTACCTCCGCAAACTTACCAAGAAACTGCCAGATCCCTGATACGCAGATTCAATGATGTATTTCGTTCCGAAAGACGGACAGACAACCTATTAAGCAGATGGCCGCCTGGTTAAGCCATCAGATGATCAAAAACAACTGCAAATATAAATATGCCAAATCTCATGTTAGTAAATTGTCGAAGTGTCTGTAGCAAGATCCCCGCGTTACTCTCCGAAATCAACAGTAGTAATGCCAATATTGTATTAGATACCGAAAGCTGGTTGAAACTAGACGTAAATGGCAGTGTAATTTTGAACTCGGATTGGACAATGTTTAGGAAGGATAGGACTGATGCTTTGGGAAGTGGTGTGTTCATTGCAATTAAAGGCTGTCATTACAGACAGAGCACGAGCTCAGACTGGCGGAGAAGATCGCGTGAGTGTTTGACAAGGAACCCTCTCACCATTTTCTTTACGTGAATTTGGTGGACCATAGGAAACCACAGCCAGAGTGGATCTGAAGAACGGTCCTCCCGAATGCATGTCCCTTTTGTATGGCACTCCACCAATTCCCTCGGTGCACTTCTTTGACTTGCGAGTCAAAATAAGTCACAACTCCTACACCACTATATGAGGTCTACTGATTGCAGGTTGTACCCAGAAAAGCTTTGGTCCGACCACTGGTCCAAAAACTACAGGCTGCTGATGGTTTTCACTTACGCTCCTAAGTGGTTATTTGTAGCCCTCAGTACACTTAAATAAAGTCTCCGGGTAACAGTGACAGCGCTCAAGAATGATGCAGCTGAACGGAAAAGTATACAATCTGATTTGTACGAAATTAATAGTTTTATCTCCTCTGTAAGTGATCTTGTCAAGTACCACTCTAATAACTCAGTAATCTAACACTACGCAGGATGAAAATATTCACCTTTGGAAATGGGAATTGCCAAAATCTATCACTTTCTCCATGTGCCAAAACGAAGACAGTAAAGCGAGACATTGTGACGATCTGCAGGAAATCTCGAGTCAAGAGTAACTCTAGATCTTTGCTGGTGATGCTCCCTAGTAGAACCTCTGTTTACTGTTATTTAAATCCTAATATTCTGAAATGTTTCCACTCACGTCACGGACAACCCTCTTACAATGAGGCTAACACACACTCTTGCAATACTTCAGACAGTCGTCCCAAAGTAAACTATCCTCAACTTGAGATAAATCCTTTCCAACCACTAATCATACGCTGACAGTCAGCCGCAAATACTGGATCTCTAAATTTTCTCAATAGTGTTTCGCGAAAAAACTGTCGTCTTCTCTTCACAGACTCCATTTGAATTCACGGAGCATTTCCGCAATACTGGCGTTGTTATCGAACTTATCAGCAACAAAACTAGCAACACGCTTCTTGAAATGCTACTATGTCTTCCTTTAACCCGACCTGGTGGGGATCCAAAACACGCGAGCATTACTCAAGAATCGGTCGTCTCGTATTCTATACGCGATATCTTTCATAAATGAGTTACACTTTTATAGAATTTTCTTGATAATTCGATGTCGTCCATTTCCCTTCCCTACTAATGACCTTACGTGTTGATTCTATGTCATATAGCTCTGTAAGTTACGCCTAGATGTTTAATCGACCTGACCGTGTTAAGCACCACACCGCTAATACAGTATTCCAACATTACATGATTGTTTTTCCTGCTGATCTGCATTAGATTACATTTTTTCACATTCAGAGCAGGCTACTATTCATCACACCAAACAGAAATCATCCCATGTCCTCCTACAGTCATTCAATGACGGTCTTTACGGCACACTACGGTGTCATCAGCAAACAGGCGCATTTTGCTGCCCACCCTAGACGTTATGTTTAAAGAGAACAAGACCGGTCCTATTACGCTCTCCTGGGGAATTCCTGATGATAACCTTGTCTCTGATGAGCACTCACTGTCCAGGACAATGTATGTTCAAATGTGTGTGAAATCTTATGGGACTTAACTGCTAAGGTCATCAGTCGCTAAGCTTACACAGTATACGTAACCTAAATTATCATAAGGACAAACACACACACCCATGCCCGAGGGAGGACTCGAACCTCCGCCGGGACCAGCCGCACAGGCCATGATTGCAGCGGCTTAGACAATGTATTTATTTCATTATAGGAACAGTCTTCGAGCCACTAACGTATCTGGAAATCTTTTCCGTATGCTCGGATGTTTGTTAACAGTCTTCAGTGTGGCACATCAAACGATTTCCGAAAATCTAGGGTACAGAATTTGCCTGTTGCCCTTCATCCATCGTTGCCATGATAAAGAGCTGAGTTTTGCACGAGTGATGCTTTTTGAATCCGTAATTATTTGTGGACAGAAGCTATCGCGTCTCAAGAAACTTTATTATGTTCGAATTTACAGTATCTTCCTAACTTTTTTATTAAACCAAGGCGGGCTTTTTCTGTCCTTAGTCTACTTGCACGGCAAATAATTCTCGAGAAGCCGATTTACAGTTAGTTTAAACTGCGTCATAGTTTTCACCTCGACTGTGAATGCAGATGCTTTCACAATCAGTAGAGACGGAACGTCTTCCTAACAATTCTCGATAATTTCTGTGAGTCAGATTTTTTCCTCACATGACTTGGTGTTCCTCCGAAAAAGACAGGTAATTCCAATTTTACTGCCACGTTAACCCAATGGCAGATCTATACTTGGATTGCACCTCCAGATGCCATTTCGAGGACTACCTATAGCGGCGGCACCTATCGGAATGTCATGAAACTAGGGGCTGATACAAGAATATTCCACGATGTACCACTGCTAGTTAGGCATTTTTTCAACCGAGAAAATTGTCCGAGAGAAGAATGTGTTGTATTACTTATTGAACGCCCCTCGTATATCAGAGCTCATACGGGAAGATGTAGCCGACTCGAGTGGCCGAGCGGTTCTAGGCGCTACAGTCCGGAAGCGCGCGACCTTTACGGTCGCAGGTTCGAATCCTGCCTCGGGCATGGACGTGTGTGATGTCCTGAGGTTAGTTAGGTTTAAGTAGTTCTAAGTTCTGGGCGACTGATGACCTCAGAAGTTACGTCCCATAGTGCTCAGAGCCATTTGAACCATTTTTTTTTTTTTTTTTTTTGCGTCTTGACATAGAGGCCGATGCTGTCGCGTTGTCGTCCTGGAGTGAGGTCGATCAGTGTACGATTGGCTGACCTCTTCTCATAGCCTTCTCTTCTCTGTCGCTCCCGATTGGCGTGTCGGAGCTGACTTTACGCCGTAACATACTTCACAGAAGTAATGATGAAGGAGCGCTCATAGCTCTTAAGGTAGGCACTTTATAGACCATGTTTAGTGGACTTTTTCCTCTTTGGTACATGGAACCCTAGTGTCTTTCGGAATATGTACGTACGCGCAGATAAATTTTCATAATGAACAATAGGATATTAAAATGTGAAACATACAGGAACAACGACGCAGCAGCTCCGTCAAGAAGGTCTCTGCCACGTGTACTTTCCAGCCGCAGGCGCCTCAAGCTAAGCCAGCCGTGAGTCGGCGGGCCAGCCTCCCAGCTGCCACGCAGATCTCGGCAGCGCACCTGGGCCCCACCACGCCACGGCACAGTAAGCGGATTGCCGGGGCGGGGCCCAGGCGACAGACAGCTACGAGGCGCAAGCCCCGCTCCTTAAGTGCTACATTGATATTCAGGGCCACCCCCGCTACTACAATGTCTGCGGCGTCGCCTCGTCTCCAAAATACACTGCTTTTCTGAGGCGTTCGCAGAAGACTTCCTCCGCCTCCGGTGCGCCGGAAGAAAAGCCGAGCCATATTTTTGCTCGTCATATCGTAGGAAAACACACAGGCCGCTTGCCGGGAGGTGGCTGGCTGTGCTCGAAGCAGCAGCAGCTGCCCAGCGCTATGTGTAAGTACGGGCTGAATGCCGAAGGCAGCCGAGATTGATGAACGGCAGGCGGCGGTTCCCAGGCGGCGCTGTGGCCCGGCTGCCCCCGCCGACGCAGTGGCACGGTGTGATGACGAGGTAGGGGGGGGGGGGGGGGGGGAGAGCTGACGCGAGGGGCGGCGACACACTGAAAAGGTAACGCGCAGAGAAAAGGGGTCCGCGGGATGGCGCGAGGAAGTGAACTAAAAGAAGAATTTCGAGAGAGAGAGAGAGGGGGGGAGAGAGAGAGCCGGGGGAGGAAATGGAAGGGAACCGGGTTCCTGGCGGCAGGGGCAGGCAGGCGCGACTGAATTCGCGAGATGCGACGAGACGCGCTGAATGGGCGCCGCATTAACGTATCTGCGGCGCAGTGGTGCGCCGGGACAGATTTCGACGGGGTCAAGTGCGCCGCAGCCGCGCCGGCGCGGGTGTGAAAAGCCGGCGCGGTCGTAACTGGCGGTGGCGCCGGAGTCACCTTGTTGGGCTCCAGGCGGCGGCCGCGGCTGTAAGGATCGCGGGAACCGAGTCCGCTCTGTCGACGCACAGGACACTGTCTGCACTACTCAGGCACTTCTTCGACAAATGGTTCAAATGGCTCTAAGCACTATGGGACTTAACATCTGAGGTCATCAGTCCCCTAGAACTTAGAACTACTTAAACCTAACTAACCTAAGGACATCACATACATCCATGCCCGAGGCAGGATTCGAACCTGCGACCGTAGCGGTCACGCGGTTCCAGACTGAAGCGCCTAGAACAGCTCGGCCACACCGGCCGACGCTAGAAACCATGTTTACTAGCCATATTTTCTTGTTTGCTCCATACTAGGCCACACCAGCCGGCGGCACTTCTTCGAGATGACAATAACATACAGCGTGGGCGAAACAAAACTGGCCCCACAAATATTTCATGCACCTTGAGCTAGGCAACCCAACATACATCAGCTGCTACCTGCGAGTACGATGGGTGAATTGTCTATCTTAAGGTGCATGAAATAAACTGACGGAAAAAAATCACAACGGTAAAAAATAATAAACGTAGAGTAATGAAATTTCAGGAAAACATTTGTCTGGGTATCATACAACACTGGCCATTAACATGGCTACACCTCGAAGATGACGTGCTACAGACGCGAAATTTAACCGTGAGGGGGAAGATGCTGTGATATGCAAATAATTACCTTTTCAGAGTATTCACACAAGGTTGGCGCCGGTGGCGACACCTACAACGTGCTGACATGAGGAAAGTTACAAACCGATTTCACATACACAAACAGCAATTGACCGGCGTTGCCTGAGAGAAACGTTGTTGTGATGCCTCGTGTAAGGAGGAGAAATGCGTACCATCACGTTTCCGACTTTGATAGTAGTCGGATTGTAGCCTAACGTGATTGCGGTTTATCGTATCGCGACATTGCTACTCGCGTTGTCGAGATCCAATGACTGTTAACAGAATATGGAATCGGCGGGTTCAGGAGGGTAATACGGAACGCCGAGCTGGATCCCAACGGCCTCGTATCACTAGCAGTTGATATGACAGGCATCTTATCCGCATGGCTGTAACGGATCGTGCAGCCACGTCTCGATCCCTGAGTCAACAGATGAGGACGTTTGCAAGACAACAACCATCTTCACGAACAGTTCGACGACATTTGCAGCAGCATGGGCTACCAGCTAGGAGACCATGGTTGCGGCTACCCTTGACGCTGCATCACATCCAGGAGCGCCTGCGATGATGTACTCAACGACGAACCTGGGTGCACGAATGGCAAAACGTCATTTTTTCGGATGAATCAGGTTCTGTTTACAGCACCATGATGGTCGTATCCGTGTTTGTCCATATCGCGGCGAACGCACATTGGAAGCATGTATTCGTCATCGCCATACTGGCGTATCACCGGCGTGATGTTTCGGGTGCCATTGCTTACTCGTCTCGATCACCTGTTGTTCGCACTGACGGCACTTTGTACAGTGGACGTTACGTTTCAGATGTGTTACGACCCGTGGCTCTACCCCTCATTCGATCTCTGCAAAACCCTCAATTTCAGCAGGATAATGCACGAGCGGTCGTTGCAGGTCCTGTACGGGCTTTTCTGGATACAGAAATTGTTCGACTTCTGCCCTGGTCAGCATATTCTGCAGATCTCTCACCAATTGAAAACGTCTGGTCAATGGTGGCCGAGCAACTGGCTCGTCACAATATGCCAGTCACTACTCTTGATGAACTGTGGTATTGTGTTGAAGAGGCATGGGCAGCTCTACCTGTACACGCCGTCCAAGCTCTGTTTGACTCAAGGCACAGGCGTATCAAGACCGTTATTACGGCCAGAGGTGGTTGTTCTGGGTATTGATTTCTCAGGATCTATGTATCCAAATAGCGTGAAAATTTAATCACAAGTCAGTTCTAGTATAATATATTTGTCGAGTGAATACCCGTTTATCATCTGCATTTCTTCTTGGTGTAGCAGTTTTAATGGCTAACAGTGTATGTTTGTGATTAACACTGTAACATCACAGTTAATGTAAGTGTAAGATAAGCCACTGAAAATTTAAAATGCAGGTACATTAATAACCGGTGTAAGCGCCAGAAGGTTGAAAGCAAGCATGTAAACGTGCATGCATAGTGTCGTACAGGCGCCTGACGTCAATTTCTGGGATGGATTTAGACGTCTGTTGCACTTGGTCTGTCCATAAAGGTACGGTTAATGCTGGTTGTGGATGACGTTGGAGTTGCCGTCCGATGATGTCCCACATTGGAGGCAGATCTGGTGATGGAGCTGCACAAGGTAACAAGTCGACCCTCTGGAGAGAATGTTGGGTTACGACAGTGGTATGTGGGCGAGCGCTATCCTGTTGGAATGCTATTCATGAATGGCAGCACAACATGTCGGATCACGTCACGAGAGTGCTCCAGCTGTCATACGAAATCGGACGCCAGATCATAACTCCAAGCGTAGGTCCAGCGCGTCTAGCATGCAGACAGGTTCGTTGCAGACCCTGAACTATCCTTCTTCTAACGCACGGTCCTCTTGGCCGCCGAGGCAGAACCAGCTTTCACCAGAAAACACAACAGAGCTCTATCCTGTGTCCCACTGAGTTCTCGCTTGAGACCAGTGAAGTCGTAAATGGCGCTGGGTTGGGGTCAATGGAAAGCACGCTCCAAGATTTCTGTCTCGGAGATGTCCTTGAAGTAATCGGTTTATAACATTCGGCTGTGCAACTTTGGTGTCAATTGTTGTTCGAATTGCTACATCAGATAAAATACGATGCGCCAGAGGCATACGCCGAACACTACTGTAGTGTAACGTGGCTGTCCGGGGCCCGGTCGTCTTACGACGGAACATTCTCGTGAGCACCGTCGCCAGCAAACACGTACAGTGGCTACGTTGCTGCCGAGTCTTTCTGAAATATCGCTATCTGAAGGAACATCCAGCTTCTCGTAGCCCTATTACATGACCTCCTTCAAACTCAGTGAGGTGCTGATAATGATGTCTTTATCGGCTTATAGACATTCTTGACTAACGTCAACTTACCACGTTCAGTCTCAAAGGTAAGTAAAGCTCACAACCGTTACAGCGTGTTTTTGAATCAAACCTTATTTGCATCTTCATAGTAGCACTACTAGCGCCACTCTTATGCGACTGGCGCGACATTTGAATAGGCATCAGCTTTCAGATGTAGAAACGCGCCTACCAACTTTCGTTTATGTCGTACAACAGCTTCTTGGTGCTGTGATTTTTTCACGTCCGTGTGTAAGGGGCAGACAGATGCAAAAAACAAAAATAAAACTATTTTGCTATTTGAAGAGTAATCATCTTAATATTTAATACACTTATACCACTGTGAGACAGAACGGTCATTGTCTTCATAGAATAATGTTTGCGGTTGCTTACGGAACTACGACTGTACCCAGTATTACACCTCTTCGTCTGAAGCAAATCGATGGCCACGGATGCTTTCCTGCAGGGCTTTTTTTCACTAGCTGCTTATTTTTTTGACCCACCGTCTAATTTCTTATGGTGGGTCGTATGTTGCCACTTAGCCGCTGTGGTTGGGTCCGGCGTCCGGAGTGACTGAAAGTAACACCACCCCGGCTCCCGTCCCCACTCACACTGTTGCCCGTGTCCCGCCACGTGGAGGCGGGCTCTATTTGTTTACGTCCATTTGATATCTTTTTTTGTGTAGCATTAGAAAAACTTATAACTAATACAAAATCACTTGAGATATTAATCAACAAAACGAAATTAAATATTTAGAAAGAAGGAAGAGAATTGAATAGAGAAGAGATAGGTATTGTATTGCCTGTCACCTGGTTGTGGGCGGCCGCCCGGGTTTCGGAATGACCCTCAAGACGCTGGCCATCGCTCACCATGCCTTTAACATCTACCACCCTAAAAACTAACTTAACTAGAAGAGATTAGGGTACGTTAAAGCTAGGAACTAAGACTAAGACCTCCATGTCCAGCCTGCTAAACTTTTACAATATACAATAGAGAGGTAACTGATTTTGTGCTTGGCTCAAAGTTGCTAATGAAACGGTACTTGTGGAAAAAGTAATAAGGTAATGACGCTAACGGTTTGTGTTGAGCCTACAAGGCTCCTAGTAGAGTATATCAGGTGCAAGCACCTCCCGGCACCGCCGACAACACGACCTGAACGGTGGTTTTCCCCGATCTACCATAGGTATCCGTCGGGCTGCAAAAATTTGGAAATAGCAGGCGGAGAGATAGGGACTGTATAGAAGATGTGTCAGGGCATCTCGGAGAAACTGCTGCAATGTAGTTCAAACACCTGCCAACAAAATGCACACATGTTGCCAAAATCGTTTCGCCTACGCTGCAAAAGTTTTACATCCTCTGTACAGTCACGATCTCTCCCCATGCGATTTCCATATTTTTGCAGTCCTGAAGAAAGGCATTCGTGGCCATCAGTTTGCTTCAGACGAAGAGGTGTAATATTGGGTACAGTCATGGTTCCGTGGACAATCGCAAACATTTCTTCACGAAGGCATAGTCCGTCTTGTTTTACAACGAGATAAATGTATTAACAGTTGTGTCTGTTACTTTTGAAATAATGAACAACTTACTTATATATTTTGCATCTGCCTCGTTTTCATTTGACTGCCCTTTGTCTTTTCCGAGTCAGTTATACACTACCTGAACAAAAGTATCCGGACACCCCCAGAAACATACGTTTTTCATATTAGGTGCATTCTGTTACCTACTGCCAGGTAGTCCATATCAGCGACCTAAATAGTCATTAGGTATCTTGAGAGAGCAGAATGGGGCGCTCCGCGGAAGTCACGGACTTAGAACGTGGTCAGGTGATTAGGTGTCACTTGTGTCATATGTTCGTACATGAGATTTTCACACTCCTAAACATCCCTAGGTCCACTGTTTCCGATGTGATAGTGAAGTGGAAACGTGAAGGGACACGTACAGCACAAAAGCGTACTAGCCGACCTCGTCTGTTGACTGACGGAGACCGCCGACAGTTGAACAGGGTCGTAATGGGTAATACACAGACATCTATCCAGACCATCACGCATGAATTCCAGACTGCATCAGGATCCACTGAAAACTACTATGACCGTTACGTGGTAGGTGCGAAAACTTTGATTTCATGGTCAAGCCCCTGCTCATAAGCCACACATCACGCCGGTAAATGCCAAACGACGCCTCGTTTGGTGTAAGGAGCGTAAACATTGGACGATTGAACAGTAAAATTCGGAGGCGGTGATGTTATGGTGTGGTCGTGTTTTTCATGGAGGGGGACTTGCAATCCTTGTTGTTTTGCGTGGCACTACCACAGCACAGGCCTACATTGATGTTTTAAGCACCTTCTTGCTTCCCATTATTGAAGGGCAATTCGAGGATTGCGATTGCATTTTTCAGCCCGATCGAGCACTTGTGCATAATGCACGGCTTGCTGCGGAGTGATTACATGACAATAAAATCTCTGTAACGGTCTCGCCTGCACAAAGTCCTGACGTGAATCCTGTAGAACACCTTCGTGATGTTTTGGAACGCCGACTTCGTGCCAGACCTCACCGACCGACATCGATACCTCTCCTCAGTGCAGCACTCGGTGAAGATTGGCCTGCCATTCCCCAAGGGACCTTCCAACACCTGATTGAACGTATGCCTGCGAAAGTGGAAGCTATCAACAAAGCTAAGGGTGGGCCAACACCATATTGAATTTCAGCATTACCGATTGAGGGCGCCACGAACTTGTAAATAATTTTCAGCCATGTGTCCGGATACGTTTGACCTCATAGTGTATTTTGCTTAAGCTTCACAAACATCCTCGAGAGAAAAGAAAACGGCTGTACTCGATTTATTAAAGAAACTTTTATCTAGTACCTTATTCTTATGCAGTGACAAATCAAAGTCGACCACATTGGCAGTAGAGAACCTAGAGATAAAGTACGAGGGTATAATAAGGTCGAGGTCGTGTCCAATCAGTTTCTCTCTTGTTTTAATGTTCACTCTGTTTGAAACGTAACAATCCGCCTACGGGAAGTATAATAATTTTTGAACTCATAATTGGAAATTACGCTACATTGTACCGCAATGTAACAGTATCACATATAACATGTACAATAGAATTATACGCTCGTTGTTTTGTGTGTCTTGACGTTTTGGTTGTCGAACGAAGCACTCGCGGACTGGTGGGTGCAGCTCTCTCCTTGTAACCCGTTAGCCATCCCTAAGCCAGCTGAGGACAGGTGCCTCCTACACTTAACAATGGCTCCGCGCAACGTCTCCACACGTCACGAAAGGTTGTATACCAGACGTATTTTTATTTTATTTTTTGCAACTATGATGCTTATTGATGTCATTTAAGATGAGCAGTTGCATTTTTCCAGGTGTAGTTCATTAATTTCAGAAACATTACAGGTATGAGAATGGCCTACGTACAACTGAACAGGTTATCACACCATAAAAATAAAAACCATTTGCGATCCGGCCTGACTGTTTTCGTTACATTACACGAAATATGTCTCTCACCTTCACGGTGTTATGGGGATGGGTTAAGACCGATGTGTGGTTTATACCAGGATAACGAAACAGGTACTCACTAAGGTTCGTGGTGCGGTCGCTAGTACCCTTGATACTCACCTGAAACAAAAGGAAACATTGTTTTAGTGTAAGGTAAATGCACAGATAAACTGGCTTGTTAGTAATTTCTTACTTTTAGTGGAACCTCGTTTATCTGGGCAAGGAAATTAAGAAAAGGAATTGGGAGGAAAAGGGTTGACACACAAATTATAAATTATTTTCAGAAATATTTTCATCAGAATTTGAAAAAAATGGGTTTTCCATTATTTCTGATTTTTCCATCTTAAGCTTATTGCAAATGAAGAGTATTTTACTCCAGACGGGTTTCGATTTTATTTAGAAAGCATCTGGAAATGTGAATACTAATGCGTCTGCACATTTTGTTGTTTGCAAATCTGAAACACTCTTTGCTTATAAAATTTACTTTCCGGCGTTAATGCCTCTTTTTTTTTTTTACATATTCCGTAAAGCACTGCTTTTTCCTTCGTTTTCAGCCGAGATTGAGATTAGTGAAATTTCCTACTTTCACAGATCTAGAGAAAGAGCCGCTTTTCTTGCATGTACCTGCCTAAATTAATATTCATTTCACTTATTACACCGTCGCGTCACATTAATGTGATCATTTGTTAAAGACTTCAAACACCATCCGTTGCAGTGCGGATCGCCTCGAGACGTGCAGGAAGAGAGGCAGTGAGGTTCTGGAACTTACCGACAGGATGTGGCGCCATGCCGACTCCAGTACAGTTGCTCTAGGTTTCTTGGTGCAGGATCTGTGGCACGTGCAGGGGAAGCGAGGTGGTCCCGCGGATTGTCAGTTGGGTTTAAATCCGGCGAGTCCGGTTGCCAGAGCAGTACGGTAAACTCATAGCGGTGCTCTTCGAACCACCCAAGAACACTGCGGGCTGTGTGACACGCTCCATTGTCCTGATCGTAGATACCAACTTGCCGAGGAAAAACAAACTGCATTTAAGGGTGAACATGGTCCCTGAGAATAGAAGCGTACTAGTCTTGATCCATTGTATCTTCCAGAACGACGAGACCACTCAGAAACGCCACGAAAACATTCAACCAAACCATAACGCTCTCTTCTCCAGCCTGGATTCTTCCGACGCTTGTTAGTTAGTTATACGTTCCATAGATCATTTGTTCAAAGTGTTGAAATGTGTGTGGATACGTAAGGGGCCAAACTGCTTAAGTCATCGGTCCCTAGACTTACGCACTACTTAAACTAACTTATGCTAAGACAACACACACACCCATGCCCGACGGAGGACTCGGACCTCCGGTGGGAGGGGCCGCGAAGTCCGTGACACGGCACCTCAAATAGCGCTGCCACTCCGGGCGGCTCATAGATCTTTTGGACGATTCTTTTAACTTAATGATGTATAACGAGTTAGTTGACAAGATGTGTATATATGATTAGTCTTAACATTAATCAACACTGTTTTGACTGACAATTCGCAATTTTTCACAACACAAGTTTTATTGATGTAAGTTCACAAGGTTGATGACTGAACATACAAACGAAAGGTAACAATAACGAAAAAATGTCTCCTAATTGAGGCAAACAAAAGTTCAGTTCTAATTTTTCACAAAGGTTCGTGGTAATACACTCACACGCTAGTAACAGTCTAATTCCGGGACGAAGACGTAATCTTCGACGGTTGCAGTACACGAGGTCGGCATCCGGCATGAACTGAACTTCGGGCCTGGTTCTGGCCCCTAAAAAGCTGTCTCCAGCCAGTCAGATTTCGGCGTAGTGATACTTCCTGCAGGCCGTGGCTCGAGCTCCCCCTGCAGGAAGTAGTGCTCGGAATGTCTGTTTCCGTTATCTTGTGTGTAAACAGCCGGTGTTTACCATGGTGCTTTTGGGTACGCCTTTGGGCATAGACAACCTCGTCCTCTGTGGTGTTATATGGGTTGCCGGTCCTCAGGGGCTACCTTGGCTTCGGTATAACAAACTCGTTATTCTTTGTCCTTCTCACCCAACTACACTTTTTTTCAGTGTGTTTCCTTTCAGACGTCCCACACCGTACACGCCAATGGTGGCCATTTGACCGAAGGAGCCTAAAACGTGACCCACTCAGTTGACGCACAGTTGTAGTACTGGCGTGCAAATTCCAGCCTTCGTCACCGACGAATTGCAGTCAGAATGCGTGCATGACGCAGGAGACTGCGGCGGAGGCCCGTATGCAGCAACGCTCGCTGTTCGTAGCCCCTTGATTCATCCGGGTGATCAGTTGCTCAACAGCTCACCGTCTATTCTCCCTTCCACATCTCCGTATCCATTGTTCATCCTGGTCATCTATGACCCGAAATGCATCACAGTTGCCTCGGCGCCGGTTTTGGATAGCGCCATTTTGCCACGCACTGTATACTTTAGCCACTGTGGCGCGCGAACTGTTTACAAATCTAGCCGTTTCTGAAATTCTTCCGCCCTTGTTCCGAAATCCATTGACAGTGCCCTTTTGGACATCTGATAAATCGCTCCGTTTTCGCATTACAATAACGACTGCATTGTTTCCTGCTAGTGCTGCCATCTACCGTCTATGTTTGGTGCTGAGGGTCGAACAAAGGCGGTAGTCACGGTAATGTGACTGGACCGTGTGTTGTGCAAGTAACAGTCCCTTTAAAACTCGCTTTGTTGTGTGCCATAAGGCACGTGTAAATAGAGACTACAAAATTTGCTTTCATTCTCTCTCTCTCTCTCTCTCTCTCTCTCTCTCTCTGTGTGTGTGTGTGTGTGTGTGTGTGTTTGTATGTGTATGTGCTTTCATTCTCTCTCCCTCTCTTTCTGTCTGTGTCTCTCTCTCTCCCTGCGTGTGTGTGTGTGTGTGTGTGTGTGTGTGTGTGTGTGTGTGCAACCTGCCTTCCTACATCCTACATAGCACGAGAGACAACTAACGACTAGGCTCTCACATTCCATTTTCTTACAGTAGAAGTACAATATTGCACACCATGTAGACACTCAGCGCTGTGCCTGATGGTGGCAGCACAGTCGATGCAGTCGACTGGTGTTGACATTCTTTCTTCCGCTCTCAACATGCCTACTTTTGTTAACAGACAATAATGAGTTCAACGTGACATCTGTTTTGGTACACGAAAGCAGACGTCACATTCAAAGTTAACAAGTAATATACCTCATTACTCATTTTCGAATAATTTTAAAAACACTTATCAGTCATCATACTCCAAACAAAAGACAGCACAATGAGGACAACACAGAATGGTTGACACTGAGCCAGAGTACACAGTATTGCTAGCATTGGCACTGTGCTCCACTGCAGACTGTTACTGAATGCCGGCGAGCATATGGAATAGGTTCCTAGGTGAGTGAGTGGCATGAGGCCGTCTTAAATGATGGAACCCAGTAAGCTGTCTCCGACAGCGAGTGTTCATCAGAAACAAGTGAATCGTCAAGAACGCCACAGGGAAATATGATATGACCACACTTGTTCTCTAGATACACTGATGAGCCAAAACATGATCATCTGCCCAATGGCTAGTTTGTCCATCTCTGGAGCGAAAAACTTCACTGATTCTGCGTATCAGGGATCCATCAGTTTGTTGGTAGATTTCTGGCATTAAGTGTCTACGCGCAGGTCTTGTAATTAACGTAAATAACGGGCCGCTGATATACGTACGCGGTGATGGAGCCCGACAGCACCCTGAAGGGTTCCATAGGATGTGCATCAGACGAATTTGGTGGCCACGACATCAACGTTAGTTCACTATAATGCTCCTCAAACCACTGCAGCACGGTTCTGCCTCCGAGACACGGACAATTATACTGCTGAAAGACGATGTAGCCGTCGGAGCAGGCATCAAGCGTGGAGATGTACAAGTACTTTTGCAGATTTCAGCGTGTCTTCGATTACTATCACAGGTCCCATGCAAGCGTAGGAGAATGTCTCCCATGGCAAAATAATGCTCCCATCTGCCTGCGTCCGTGGCGCGCTGCACTTTACGAGCTGCCGTTCATCTCAATGACGGCGTTTGCCAAGACGACCATCGACATAGTGTAGCAAAATTGAGATTCACCCGAAGACCCGATACGTTTCCATTGATCAACGGTGGAATACCGATGGCCTCGTGCGCATTGCAATCGCAATTGACGATGTCGTTGGGTCAATATGTCAACACGTTGGCGTGGTCTACTGAGGAGCTCCATGTTCAATAATGTACAATGAACGGTGTGCTCCTAAACACTTTGTATGGACCATCATTGTGCTCTTTCGACAAAGATGGCACGCACCACCATCTGTCCTACTTTACTGAGCAGACAAGCCTCCGAATCCCACGTCCAACCATTTAGCGCCTAGTGGTAATTTCACTGTCCTTCTCCCAAGGATCGTAATTGTGGTTCCTCTCTTTTGAGCCCAACCCGACGGACACCTATGGTAGATTGGGGAAAACCACCGTTCAGATCGTGTTGTCGGCGGTGCCGGGAGGTGCTTGCACCTGATGTACTCTAGGAGCCTTGTAGGCTCAACACAAACCGTTAGCGTCATTACCTTATTACTTTTTCCACAAGTACCGTTTCATTAGCAACTTTGAGCCAAGCACAAAATCAGTTACCTCTCTTGTATATTGTAAAAGTTTAGCAGGCTGGACATGGAGGTCTTAGTCTTAGTTCCTAGCTTTAACGTACCCTAATCTCTTCTAGTTAAGTTAGTTTTTAGGGTGGTAGATGTTAAAGGCATGGTGAGCGATGGCCAGCGTCTTGAGGGTCATTCCAAAACCCGGGCGGCCGCCCACAACCAAGTGACGGGCAATACAATAACTACCTCTTCTCTATTCAATTCTCTTCCTGCTTTCTAAATATTTAATTTCGTTTTGCTTATTAATATCTCAAGTGATTTTGTGTTAGTTATAAGTTTTTCTAATGCTACACAAAAAAAGATATCAAATGGACGTAAACAAATAGAGCCCGCCTCCACGTGGCGGGACACGGGCAACAGTGTGAGTGGGGACGGGAGCCGGGGTGGTGTTACTTTCAGTCACTCCGGACCCCGGGCCGAGTCACAGCGGCTAAGTGGCAACATACGACCCACCATAAGAAATTAGACGGTGGGTCATAAAATATAAGCAGCCACTGATAAAAAAAGAAAAAGAAAAAAAAGAAAAAAAAGTGTCCTTCTCCCTCTTTCCGTAGGTGCTCATGACAGTAGCACGTGAAATTCGACAATCTCGAAAATTTTGAGATACTCGTTCACAGGCTGTGCTTAATAATAATCTGTCCTTTGTCAAAGTCGCTTATCTCAATGGATTTCCCCATTTGCAGCCCATATCTTCGCTAGCGTGATACTCCGTCCGTATCTACTCCGCTTATGTACTTTTATTTCGGAGCTGAGCCTGCAACTCCACCAGGCCACATCCAACGTCACGATGGGCAGTTGTCAAAATGTTTCGGCTTATCAGAGTACGTAAATGATCTGACGGACAGGGCGAGCAGCAATCTGCGGCTTTTCGCTGATGACGCTGTGGTGCACGGGAAGGTGTCGTCGTTGAGTGACTGTAGAACCGCACAGGATGACTTAGACAAAATATCTAGTTCGGTGATGAATGGCACCTCGCTCTAAATATCGAAAAATGAAAGTTGATGTACATGTGTACGGGAAACAAGCCTGTAATGTTAGATTACAGCATAAGTGGTGTGCTCCTTCACGGAGTCACGTCGATTAAATATCTAAACATTACGTTGCGAAGCGAAATCAGATGTAACGAGTACGGAAGATCGGAGGTAGGGAAAGTGAATGGCGGACTACGGTTTGTTGGAAAAAAAACTTTAGGAACGTGTAGCTCATCTATAAAGGAGACTGCGTATTGAACGCTAGAGATCCATTCTTGAGTACTGCTAAACTGTTTGGGATATATATCAGGTCGGATTTAAGGTAGACATCGAAGTAATGCAGAAACGTGCTGCTAGATTTGTTACCGGTAGGCAAATGTTTCGGATATGCTTTGTAAACTCGAATGGTTAGCGAAACAATATTGAGAAAATTTATAGTATGGAGCATTTGCAGATGGCTGCAAAACGATCTACTACCGCCAACGTGGACACTGCGTAAGACCTGCGATGACAAGATGAGAGAAATTAGGGTTCGTACAGAGGGGTCCACATAGTCGCTGTTTCCCTCCCTCAACTTGCGAGTGGAAATGGAAAGGAAATTACTAAAAAAAGTGGTCCAAATGGCTCTGAGCACTATCGGACTTAACATCTGTGGTCATCCGTCCCCTAGACTTAGAACTACTTAAACCTAATTAACCTAAGAACATCACACACATCCATGACCGAGGCAGGATTCGAACCTGCGATCGCAGAAGCAGTGCGGTTCCGGACTGAAGCGCCTAGAACCGCTCACCCACGGCGACCGGCAGGAAATTACTAGTGCTCGTATAGAGTACCCTCTGCAGATATCGTGCGATGGCTGTGTATGTAGATGTATAAGTAGATTCTGGTTAATAGCGTTTCTAAACAAGTTAATAGAGGTACGGTGTCGTACGTCTTCCTGCGACTTTTGTCGATTCTGCTACTCCCAATAGTCACAAAGCCTATTGTCTCCGTGTAGTATGTGTGGTGTCACCGCCAGACACCACACTTACTAGGTGGTAGCCTTTAAATCGGCAGCGGTCCGTTAGTATACGTCGGACCCGCGTGTCGCCAGTCAGTGATTGCAGACCAAGCGCCGCCACACGGCAGGTCTAGTCTAGGGACACTCCCTAGCACTCGCCCCAGTTGTACGGCCGACTTTGCTAGCGCTGGTTCACTGTCTACATACGTTCTCGTTTGCAGAGGCGACAGTTTAGTATAGCCTTCAGCTACGTCATTTGCTACGACCTAGCAAGGCGCCATATTCAGTTACTATAATTACTTCAAGAATGTATTCTGAACAGATAATATTGTGAATCATGTACCGTCAAGAGCGACGTTCATCATTAATGTATTAAAGTTAAGTATGAAACTAATTACGTCCGCTTTCTGAATTCTCATTCCTTGTCTTGTTACAGATCTCACGTCAGTATAGTTCTTCCCTCCTCACGCCAGCCTGCGTGAGCTAAAACGCGTGCATTTCGGTCTACCCTCGTAACACGGTGTTGGCTCTTCTGCTGACACAAAAGTATGCATCCAATAATATTCTTGTACAGTCTGTCGTGTGGATTGAACTGATTCTGGTATAATGAATATTTCACTCGAAGACCGCGTCGGGATTTACAGAACTTCATTTCGTAACTGGTGCTCGGAAAATCACTCACCCTCTCTCACGGATTCCAGAAAATATGTATGGTATCCCTAATGGCCACAGGATGGAATACAGATTCTCGGCTCGGAGATGATAGGTTACATTACACATGGGTAGGCTTACAAGAAAAACTGCACTGCACCAGTAATAGAGAAGAAGTTAACTTGGCGACAAGACCGCTGTTTCAACGGCCACAACTTGCAGAATGTTGTCTACTAGGGTCGTGATGCTGTTAGTTGTCAAAGCGGGCGGCACCTGTATCTCACTGGCAGTTAAGGGCGGACGGCGCGGGCCGACTCGAAACTGTAGCTTTGCACAGTGGAGGGAGCCATCAGTAATTCAAAGGGCCGCCGACGAGAGAGACAGGTGGGGGTGGGGGGCGTGTGCTGTGCGGCAAGGCGACTGTCTGCCAGACAAGGCCGGGCTGACGTCCTGCGATAGCGTCTAGTGGCTGCAGCCGCTGCCCAAGGCTGGACGCCGTCTCGCCTCCCAAGGGGGGGACACACCCCTGTCTCCCTGCGGTTGCCGCTACGCTAGTGTTCCCAAACCGAAGTTGGGCCAGCGTGCTTCCTGCACACTATGTCAAAAGGGTCACAAAACAAGACAGGGCTGAGAAGAGTCTATTTTATCTTCCCTCCTTTCTTCATAGCTCTCATCTCGTGTTATGCACGAAGTGAAGAGCGATGAGTTTCTACACCTCTAAAGATAGCAAATAACGATATTTTATTTATTGTGCGTTTACAGTACAGTAGAAAGAAATTATGATTACGTCCGTAGCTAATCTGCGTGTGTAAAGGGTGTGAAATTCAGCGCACAGGGCTTTCACCTCTAGCAGTCACAATGGCTCTAATCTGGCTGGACACTGAATCGATCTGAAAATGGAAGATAGATTACAGTGAGTGTGGAGGTGGTGGCTCGGGTGGGGGGTTGTGTCATAGCCGCCTCCCCCTCCCCTCCTAAAATCTCGTGTGGTAAAAAAATAAAGAATAAATGTTAATATTTCGTGAAGTACGGTTTCAAACAGGGAAAAGCTTAGCATCACATTCAGATGCGGTTTAGTAGAAGACATTAATGGAGTAAGGCTACAATATAAACCAAAATATAGGCAATTTATATTGACCGAATCAGAGTTAGTCTGATTTAACTTGAAACACGATACGCTATCTTTTCGCGTTCACAAATAACTTTCTTTTATGTTTGTGCAAGCCTATAACGGGCTTAATTAATCTAATAGGAAGGAGGTCAGTTTCACTTTGTATTTCTATAGGCGATACAATACCGTTACGGTGTGCAACAAGGCAGTTGTTGCTATCTATAGAAGGTGTACTGTGACGTGAGAAATTTTTACTACGTTGTGCCAGGGCTTACCAACATCGCAGTACAACTTCTGGTTTTGCAACTGTATTACAATGTCTTATTGTAATGTATTAAGATAAAACATTTTTTGTGATACAGATTTCTCACCTTCACGTAGGATCTTTTCATTTAAACAGTTCTGATTTTAACTGCGATTTTTCGCTTTATATAAACATATTATACACTACTGGCCATTAAAATTACTACACCGAGAAGAAATGCCGATGATAAGCGGGTATTCATAGGACAAATATATTATACTAGAATTGACATGTGATTACATTTTCACGCAGTTTGGGTGCATAGATCCCGAGAAATCAGTACCCAGAACCTCTGGCCGAAATAACGGCCTTGATACGCCTAGGCATTGAGTCAAACAGAACTTGGACGTCTTGTACAGATGCAACTGCCCATGCAGCTTCAACACGATACCACAGTTCATCAAGAGTAGTGACTGGCGTATTGTGACGAGCCAGTTGCTCGGCCACCATTGACCAGATGTCTTCAATTGGTGAGAGATCTGGAGAATGTGCTGGCCAGGGCAGCAGTCGAACATTTTCTGTATCCAGAAAGGCCCGTACAGGACCTGCAACATGCGGTCGTGCATTATCCTGCTGAAACGTAGGGTTTCGCAGGGATCGAATGAAGGATAGAGGCACGGGTCGTAACACATCTGAAATCTAACGTCCACTGTTCATAGTGCCGTCATTGGGAACAAGAGGTGACCGAGACGTGTATCCATACAATGACACTGGCTGATACGCCAGTATGGCGGTGACGAATACACTCTTCCAATGTGCGTTCACTGCGATGTTGCCAAACATGCATGCGAACATCATGATGCTGTAAACAGAACCTGGCTTCGTCAGAAAAAATGACGTTTTGCCATTCGTGCAGCCAGGTTCGTCGTTGAGTACACCATTGCTGGTGATTCTGTGTGTGATGCAGCGTCAAAAGTAACCGCAGCCATGGTCTCCGAGCTGACAGTCCATGCTGCAGCAAACGTTGTATAACTGTTCGTGCAGATGGTTGTTTTGCAAGCGTCCCCATCTGTTGACTCAGGGATCGAGGCGTGGCTGCACGATCCGTTACAGCCATGCGGATAAGATGCCTGTCATCTCGACTGCTAGTGACACGAGGCCGTTGGGATCCAGCACGGCGTTCCGTATTACCCTCCTGAACCCACCGATTCCATATTCTGGTAACAGTCATTGGATCTCGACCAACGCGAGCAGCAATGTCGCGATACGATAAACCGCAATCGCAATAGGCTACAATCCGACCTTTATCAAAGTCGGAAACGTGATGGTACACATTTCTCTTCCTTACACGAGGCACCACAACAACGTTTCACCAGGCATTGCAGTCAACTGCTGTTTGTGTATGAGAATTTGGTTGGAAAATTTCCTCGTGTCAGCAGGTTGTAGGTTTTGCCACCGGCGCCAACCTTGTGTGAATGCTCTGAAAAGCTAATCATTTGCATATCACAGCATCTTCTTCCTGTTGGTTAACTATCACGTCTGTAGCATGTCATCTTCGAGGTGTAGCAATTTTAATGGCCAGTAGTGTATTCAATGTTTTATAAATTTTATCGTCATTTTTATTAAAATCCCATACATCAGTGCCACGTTATAAGTGGGGCTGACAACAAGTTATATTTGAGTAGCGGTAGGCAGCAACGAACTAACGCGAACTATCCCCCTCCAACCTTTTTTTCCCAATTTGTTAGCTTTCGGATCGTACTTATGCAGCCATATCAACACTGGAAATGGTATATTACACTTTGTTGTGACAATTCAGAGTAGCTATTAGTTTACGTCGTATCTTGGGACAAAGTTATAGGCATAACAAAGGACTTATTCGCGCATAAAATAAGTGTTAAAACAGAGTCCAAGCTTGCGCCCCGTCTGTAATGAGCTTTTACTCCAGGGACGATGAACACTAGTATCCTTCCCCTTTTTTCCGAGTAATCACGATTTTGTAAAAGTTGGCGACCATGACAGGAAGTACGTATCCCCCATTTTCAACACCCCGTCGTTTCAGGAACATTTACGCCCGTGGGGAGCTACCTACCGTTGATGATAGCCGCTTGTTCTGAGGCGAGACGGGGATACCGTCGTTACGTGTGAATACGGCACAGGAGCCCTGTGTGACAGACAGGACGCGTGGGGCGGCATTAGCATTCCATCAGGCGGCGGCCGTCACATTATGTAAATATGCGCGCCGGCGGGTGCAGGAAGGCGGCAGGAGCGGCCGCAGCCGCCGCGGCGCGTCGCGAAGGCGTCGTTAGCGGGCACGCGTCCTCCGGGCAGCCACTCGACGCCACCAGCGCCGCCGACACCCCAGGGCGACGCGTCGGCCCGTAGAGCAGGGGGGGGGGGGGGGGGCGGGGGGGCGCCGGCCAGCGGGACTCGTTTGCTTGCCGCGGCGCTGCTGATCCGCCTCTGCCTCCCCCACGTGTGCATCCTCCTCCTCTCCCGCGCCAATTCTCCGTCTCCGCGGAGCACCTGCGTCGCGTCACCGGGGCGCTGGTTACAGGAGGCGCTGGCGACTCTTTATGCTCTTTCGCCCGGCTCTCCACTGCGACCACTTGCTGTGGACACGCGTCGCAGCTCCCGCGGAGCGCGTCCGTATCACACGAAAAGTTCCAGCACTCGTGAGCAGCATACGTAACTTTTCTGTTTCCCATAGCCAAACGAAAAGCGAGAATGGAGGAACAGAATGTAAAGATTATTTACACTGAGGTGGCAAATGTTAAGGGGTAGCGATATGCATACAGGGTGTTACAAAAAGGTACGGCCAAACTTTCAGGAAACATTCCTCACACACAAGGAAAGAAAATATGTTATGTGGACATGTGTCCGGAAACGCATACTTTCCATGTTAGAGCTCATTTTATTACTTCTCTTCAAATCACATTACTCATGGAATGGAAACACACAGCAACAAAACGTACCAGCGTAACTTCAAACACTTTGTCCTCCATTAGCGAAGATACATGCATCCACCCTCCGTCGTATGGAATCCCTGATGTGCTGATGCAGCCCTAGAGGATGGCGTATTGTATCACAGCCGTCCACAGTACGAGCACGAAGAGTCTCTACATTTTGTACCGGGATTGCGTAGACGAGAGCTTTCAAATGATCCCACGAATGAAAGTCAAGAGGGTTGAGGTCAGGAGAGCGTGGAGGCCATGGAATTGGTCCGCCTCTACCAGTCCATCGGTCACCGAATCTGTTGTTGAGAAGCGTAAGAACACTTCGACTGAAATGTGTAGGAGCTCCATCGTGCATGAACCACATGTTGTGTCGTACTTGTAAAGGCACATGTTGTAGCAGCACAGGTAGAGTATCCCGTATGAAATCATGGCGGTGAATCGAGGAAGTACAGTACATACTGACAAAACTAAAATGAGCTCTATCATGGAAATTAAGCGTTTCCGGACACATGTCCACATAACAACTTTTCTTTATTTGTGTGTGAGGAATGTTTCCTGAAAGTTTGGCCGTACCTTTCTGTAACAACCTGTATATGCAGACGGCGGTACACAAGGTACAAAAGGGCAGTACGTTGGCAGAGTTGTCATCCGCACACATGAATTGACAGACTTCGAACACGGAATGATGATTGTAGCAGGGGACATTCCATTTCGGATAGTGTTAGGCAGTTCAGTATTCGGAAATCAACAGTGGCAAGAGTAAGCCAACAATACCAAATTTCAGCATGATGTTAGGAGGTATCCCACGACTTTTCATCACCTCAGTCTATAGTGTTTTGTCTTTTATATGTCCTGCATTCGACGTCTGTCATATACAGGCCGTAGACAAAAATGTGGGAAAACAGCAAACACAACATCTTACATATATTTTAAACATAGCTGCACAACAGCAATGGTTTCACGTAATCAAATTATAAACAGCGGACCAGTTGCAATGGATAAAGAAATTCTTTACCTAGGTTTCGACAAATATAAATTTGTCTTCTTCCGAAGGTACCCTAAGGGCAATGAACATCATAGCTTACACTAGAAAAGTATGAAACTTACAAGCCAAGAATAAATTTTAAGGCAAATTAGAGAGCGCTTGCATTACAGAAGTATGAAAACGACAGCTGGTACTTACAATTTTACATTATTAAGGACTAATGTACCATCGCCGTTTTTACAATTGTCGGCATAGATCCATGTATCAAAAATAAAATATAGTACAAAATAGGTCATGGATCTTGCAGAGCTTACCACCGACTGAGTGTAATCGGTGAGCGTAGTTACTCTTAAAACAGGGCAGGAGGCGCTCGTACCGAGAAACATGTGCCAATTGGCGTACAAAGGCCCTTATGTGTTTTGCCTGGCTCTAAAAAAATTTTGTTTTTCATGTGAATGTGTATTAAACAGGATCGTGTTCGTAATTCTTTCTTGACAAGAGCCATTATTGTCAATTTTAAAGTTCTGACATGTATACCGTTTATGGGCTTCACTAATATAGTAATGTAATTTTTTATATTTTGGCTGTATATGCAACTGGGCGTAAGTTTCTCGGCATAAGCGCCACCTGCCTTTTTTATGTATAACTACATTATTTGTACCAATGCTCCCATACTGTTATAACGGGAGTGTTAATTTCCTTCCTTTTTTATTGTTACTCTACCTAAGAGCGTTATTAATACTGATAATTTACACGTTGCCTTTGTACGCCAATTGGCACATGTTTCTCGGCACGAGTGCCACCTGCCCTGTTTCCAGAGTAACTACGCTCGCCGATTACACGCAGTCGGTTGTGAGCTCTGCAAGATCCATGAGCTATTTTGTATTAACGTGGCAAACCCTAATTCTAGGGCTATATTTTATTTTTGACATATCGATCTATGCCGACAATTGTAAAAAAGGCGATGGTACATTAGTCCTTATTAATGCAAAACTGTAAGTACCAGTCGTCGTTACCATTCTTCTGTAATGCAAGAGTTCTCTAATTTGTCCTAAAACTTGTTCTTGGCTGATAAGTTTCATACTTTTCTAATGTAAGCTATGATGTTCATTGCCCTTAGGTTACCTTCGGAAGAAGACAAATTTATACACTCCTGGAAATGGAAAAAAGAACACATTGACACCAGTGTGTCAGACCCACCATACTTGCTCAGGACACTGCGAGAGGGCTGTTCAAGCAATGATCACACGCACGGCACAGCGCACACACCAGGAACCGCAGTGTTGGCCGTCGAATGGCACTAGCTGCGCAGCATTTGTGCACCGCCGCCGTCAGTGTCAGCCAGTTTGCCGTGGCATACGGAGCTCCATCGCAGTCTTTAACACTGGTAGCATGTCGCGACAGCGTGGACGTGAACCGTATGTGCAGTTGACGGACTTTGAGCGAGGGCGTAAAGTGGGCATGCGGGAGGCCGGGTGGACGTACCGCCGAATTGCTCAACACGTGGGGCGTGAGGTCTCCACAGTACATCGATGTTGTCGCCAGTGGTCGGCGGTAGGTGCACGTGCCCGTCGACCTGGGACCGGACCGCAGCGACGCACGGATGCACGCCAAGACCGTAGGATCCTACGCAGAGCCGTAGGGGACCGCACCGCCACTTCCCAGCAAATTAGGGACACTGTTGCTCGTGGGGTATCGGCGAGGACCATTCGCAACCGTCTCCATGAAGCTGGGCTACGGTCCCGCACACCGTTAGGCCGTCTTCCGCTCACGCCCCAACATCGTGCAGCCCGCCTGCAGTGGTGTCGCGACAGGCGTGAATGGAGGGACGAATGGAGACGTGTCGTCTTCAGCGATGAGAGTCGCTTCTGCCTTGGTGCCAATGATGGTCGTATGCGTGTTTGGCGCCGTGCAGGTGAGCCCCACAATCAGGACTGCATACGACCGAGGCACACAGGGCCAACACCAGGCATCATGGTGTGGGGAGCGATCTCCTACACTGGCCGTACACCTCTGGTGATCGTCGAGGGGACACTGAATAGTGCACGGTACATCCAAACCGTCATCGAACCCATCGTTCTACCATTCCTAGACCGGCAAGGGAACTTGTTGTTCCAACAGGACAACGCACGTCTGCATGTATCCCGTGCCACCCAACGTGCTCTAGAAGGTGTAAGTCAACTACCCTGGCCAGCAAGATCTCCGGATCTGTCCCCCGTTGAGCATGTTTGGGACTGGATGAAGCGTCGTCTCACGCGGTCTGCACGTCCAGCACGAACGCTGGTCCAACTGAGGCGGCAGGTGGAAATGGCATGGCAAGCCGTTCCACAGGACTACATCCAGCATCTCTACGATCGTCTCCATGGGAGAATAGCAGCCTGCATTGCTGCGAAAGGTGGATATGCACTGTACTAGTGCCGACATTGTGCATGCTCTGTTGCCTGTGTCTATGTGCCTGTGGTTCTGTCAGTGTGATCATGTGATGTATCTGACCCCAGGAATGTGTCAATAAAGTTTCCCCTTCCTGGGACAATGAATTCACGGTGTTCTTATTTCAATTTCCAGGAGTGTATTTGTCGAAACCTAGGTAAAGAATTTCTTTATCCATTGCAACTGGTCGGCTGTTTATAATTTGATTACAGCATCTTGCCATGCTAATAAGGTGCAGGAAAATCATTGGCATTTGAAACAGCCTCCAGTTTTCACGGAAAGGATAAATACAGCTACTGATGGTTTCCGCTGGTATCTTATACCATTCTTCCTGCAGAATATTGACAACTTTAGGTAACGAGGATGCAGGTGGATAGCGATCGCGCACTCTTCCTTCCTAAGAAGACCAAGAAGTCTGAATAATATTGAGATCCGGTGAGTACGATGGCCAGGAGAGATGCGATCATTGATCTTCGTGCTCAATAAGCCAGTCCTGGACGATGCGAGTTGTGAATACAGGGATCCTGTCGTCTTGGAACAGAGCATTACAACTGGGGAAGAAACATTGTAGCATGCGATGGATCTAATCAGCCAAAATCTTTGGTACCACGTTTTCCTGTTATGGGCATTTACATCACTCATGAGTCATTTTGGAATTCCAGCTCGCCTTGCACTTCCCTGCTTATGGAGCTGCCTTCGTGTTGTTTTGGTGCTGACAGGGGTCACGAGTGTGACATTCGGTTCTGCAGAGACTTTTGCAGCTACCAGCTTCCTAGTTTTCGTCATAGTCCTCTTGAGTGGCCGTTCGTCGAGATCAATCAACACAGACTTTGATCCGCGTTGTCACTTAACGGGTGATGTTTTCCCGCTCTCCATGTGTGCGGTATGAATCTTCGATGCTGCACGTCTTGAAACACCTAACACGTCAGCTTCATGGGTTACGGAAGCATCTTCCATACACGCACTAGCAATATGCCCACGTCCGAATTCACTTAGCTCCGACATAACACACTCGTAATTATAGAGAACATTTTTGTGACATGACTAAGAGCGACATGTATACTGTAGAAGAAGCAGCGTGGCACGCCTGTATATGTCACTCTCAGACGTCTTACCCGTCAACACAGGAGAAAGTCTCTGAAGATCTCTAGCGGAGTTGCGGACGAAACGTTAGGAACAGAACAGTTTCGTAGACCACGACCAGCAGCAAGGTCGTTGGAAACTTGAGAGCCTGTTCCCAGTGGAAAGTTTCCCAGGATGAACATGAGGCATCGCTCTAAGTGGTTCATATGGTTCAAATGGCTCTGAGCACTATGCGACTTAACTTCTGAGGTCATCAGTCGCCTAGAACTTAGAACTAATGAAACCTAACTAACCTAAGGACATCACACACATCCATGCCCGAGGCAGGATTCGAACCTGCGACCGTAGCAACCGCGCTGTTCCAGACTGTAGCGCCTAGAACCGCCCGGCCACTCCGGCCGGCTCGCTCTCAGTGGTTTCTGGATGGAATCTACTGTGCTGGCTTAAAGATAGAGGCTTTCCTATGAAGGCATACGTTTCCTAGCACCTATTCGAAATAAATTTGTGAAAAGCCGTGGCTGCTCATTGCAGAGGAACTCTTGCAGTGGGAACACCGAATGACCAACAGAAACGCCTGTTATGCTTCTGAGACTGATTGCGTGGTCTTTAAAAATGACAGATTTGTCGAGGCTGAATTGAAGCGAACGAATTACTCGTCTGGTGCAACTGCAAACAGGCTGCCGCGCTGGATTAGTCGAGCGGTCAGTCTTGGACTGTGCGGCTCGTCCCGGCTTAGGTTCGAGTCCTCCCTTGGGCATGTGTGTGTGTGTGTGTGTGTGTGTGTGTCTTTAGGATAATTTAGATTACGTAGTGTGTAAGGGACTGATGACCTTAGCAGCTAAGTCCCATAAGATTTCCCACACATTTTGCAAACAGCCTAAGACGACAGTAACGATAAAGACTGGTACAAAATAAACTTAGAGACTTCAAAAAATAAGTTACTCGTATCTTATTACGTTACGACCATTGCACGACCCGAACAGCGCAATGTCAGGAGACAGCACATGTTCTGCATTTGCTGCAGACACAGTTCTGCTGCGGTGCGTTACAGTGTGGAAGAGAAATGGCGCGGGAACTGGAAACGTACACCAGAACTGAAGTACGCGGCACAGTTAGATTCTTGTTGGCAAATGGCTAAAGCGCACACATACTCAGCGCCAAATTCTGGCGCTGTAAGGATCAAATGCAGTGTCCTGTCCAGCCGTGGTGCATCGGTACCGCCAGTTTGGCCAAGGCGGCACAGACGCGTGCACTGCTGCGTCGACGTCGGCCACAGGCGACAGCGTTCAGGCCATCGAGGAACTGATTCGCAGAAATCGCAGATTTGAGGACCTTCACACAGCGGTTCTAGAATGTCGGTGTAGCCCAGGAGCGGATTTCTATCGCCTAGGAGGTAGAAGACTGGTAGGATGTTCAGATTGTTCTTTACACAGACTTGATGACTATGTTGAAAAATAGTGTCATATAGTTTACAACGATAAAATTAATCAGAATGTACTGACGATTCTGGAGTGATATTGGAGACTTGTAGCAACCGTATGTAACGACTACAGTGTCTTGTGCAACGCGCGCTCTGCAACGTCATTCATTCTTTTCTTTCTCTGGGTTGCCACAGAAAACGTGTAACAGTTCGCATTTGTAATGGAAACGCAAGACATGCGAGGGGCCTATTTGTACTCCGCCACATAAAACCAGAACACAGAGATTCTGCTATTGTCCTCGCACTCGGTGTGTTCTAAAGATGTCATTGTCTCTGCACAGACGGAGCAGTTGATCGAGAATCAGTTTTTCTTGAGCCGAGGCCGTAAGAAACTATATAGTGAGTAGGCTAAGACTCTTACTCTTTTCAAAAGAATGTCCAAAGTCAACTAGAATGTCAACAGCTTTTGTTCATACGTAACACATGAAGCAGTTAAAGCTATAAATTGGTAATAAGATGAAACATTCTTTCAGGTTAAAACTATATGTCGCAACGGGGCTCGAACCCGGGACCACGGTCTCAGGCACCTTGTCACGGTTAGTGCGGTTCCCCCCGTCGGAGGTTCGAGTTCTCCCTCGGGCATGGGAGTGTGCGTTGTCCTTAGTTACAATAAGTTGTGTGCAAGCTTGGGGACCAATGACGCCGGCCGGTGTGGCCGAGCGATTCTAGACGCTACAGTCTGGAACCGCGCGACAGACACGGTCGCAGGTCGAATCCTGCCTCAGGCATGGAGGTGTGTTATGTCCTTTGGTTAGTTAGGATTAAGTAGTTCTAAGTTCTAGGGGACTGATGACCTCATAAGTTAAGTCCCATAGTGCTCAGAGCCATTGGAACCATTTTTTGACTGATGATCTCAGCAGTTTGATCCCATAAGACCTTACCACAATTTTTCATTTTTTTCGGGATCTCTGCATTTTGTAGGCAGCTGAGCTACCCAAGCACGACACTTCGTCAAAGCTCTCCTTGCGCCACTACAACATATCTTGCCTTCCAAACTTCAGAAAACTACTCCTGCGAAACTTGCAGGAGTAACGCTCTAGGAAGAATAAATAAGATAAATAATACTTTACACACATGGGACTACAAAGTCACACATAACACAGTTCATAATTTTAATACTTACAATCTTGGTAAACTAAACACATTGTAGAAATTACATTCACCAATGAAGGTAAACATCCTATGCTCTAATCTTCTCAACACTGCATTCAGAGAGAAGATTGTTTTAAATCATACTACACGGCGTACCAGCCGGTGTGGCCTAGCGGTTCTAGGCGCTATACTCCGGAATCGCGCGACCACTACGGTCGCAGGTATGAATCCTGCCTGGGACATGGATGTGTGTGTTGTCCTTAGGTTAGTTAGGTTTAAGTACTTCTAAGTTCTAGGGGACTGATGGCCTCAGATGTTAAGTCACATAGTGCTCAGAGCCATTTGAAGCAACCAATTACTTTCCTGGATGCGCTGTTTTGGCGCTAGCCAATAATGCAAGAAGTGCTTCGTCTGAATATACTAATTCCAATGTTACTGAAATTTTTTATATAATGATTTCTGAAGTAAGTGGACGATAACTTATAAGTGAGAGGTTTCTTGGAATGATTCACAGAAAAAAATTAACAAATGTGGCGTGTGGCGGAAGTCACGACGCGGTGACGCCACCCTGCACCACACCTCTGTCAGGTGGGTTGTGGCAATCATTGCCCCTGCGACTCAACACTTGCACAGTCCACTGAGACAAGAAGTTTACAGCTCGACCCACGTAGGGCCTTCTGGTACACAAGACAGAAAAACAGGTGGCGCACACAACCGCGACCGATGTGGCTCCATTTAGCGCAACTTTTCGCTGCATCTGCCGTGTCACGTGGGATAGCCTAAAGTAAGTATAGCTCCGTTTTGCTCATATCTAAAACACCACTGATTGCGAGCCTGGCAGTTCCGTCGCAGCGAGTCAACGAATGCCTTCCGCTACGGACCCAGCGCCATCCCCGACAGCACGCCGTCTTCGCCTCGAGTGGATAGCGCTAAGTTCGGCGATGTGTTCGCGTGAAGTATTGATATCATTCGTTACTGTCAGACTCTTCCGGCGAGATTGAACGGAATCTGAAATTATTCTGGTCTGGTCGGAACCTTAAACTTCATTCTGTTCGGACTTACTCCTCCCAGTGAGAGCCTGCGCTTGGAGATTTGAGTGTGTTCAGTCTAGTGTGAGGACTGTATTATATCATGGACAATGTTTTGGGCGTTCCAGTAACAGGACTGTGTTATCAAGCATTAGTGAACTTCATCTACATCTACATTTATACTCCGCAAGCCACCCAACGGTGTGTGGCGGAGGGCACTTTACGTGCCACTGTCATTACCTCCCTTTCCTGTTCCAGTCGCGTTTGGTTCGCGGGAAGAACGACTGCCGGAAAGCCTCCGCGCGCGCTAGAATCTCTCTAATTTTACATTCGTGATCTCCTAGGGAGGTATACGTAGGGGGAAGCAATATATTTGATACCTCATCCAGAAACGCACCCTTTCGAAACCTGGACAGCAAGCTACACCGCGATGCAGAGCGCCTCTCTTGCAGAGTCTGCCACTTGAGTTTGCTAAACATATCCGTAACGCTATCACGGTTACCAAATAACCCTGTGACGCAACGCGCCGCTCTTCTTTGGATCTTCTCTATCTCCTCCGTCAACCCTATCTGGTACGGATTCCACACTGATGAGCAATACTCAAGTATAGGTCGAACGAGTGTTTTGTAAGCCACCTCCTTTGTTGATGGACTACATTTTCTAAGGACTCTCCCAATGAATCGTTCCATACGCATACTCTCAGATATTTTATAGAAGCGACTGCTACCACTGTTTGTTCCGCTATCATATAATCATACAATAAAGGACCCTTCTTTCTATGTATTCGCAATACATTACATTTGTCTATGTTAAGGGTCAGTTGCCACTCCCTGCACCAAGTGCCTATCCGCTGCAGAACTTCTTGCATTTTGCTGCAATTTTCTAATGCTGCAACGTCTCTGTATACTACAGCATCATCCGCGAAAAGCCGCATGGAACTTCCGACACTATCTACTAGGTCATTTATATAAACTTCCCGTTTAGTCAAAGATTTACTTCCAGGTTATTGATACCTTTGCACTTTATCCTTGCTCAGTATCAGTATAGGTCGAAGTAGACCATATGTGTTGAGGAAAATCATTTTGTTAATAAAAGGAGACAGAACTTTATTTTTATATTTTCCTGTGGGAGTGTACTGAATCCAGAATACTGCAAAATGAAAATTATAGATTTGGGGCGCTGGCTCCTGATATGGCAGCCAGTCAGATTCCCAGACTACTAAACTGTCGCAATTTCTGACGGTATCGGTACCCACGTTACCATCTGTTGGCAGCCTCTTACTACATTTCTAGTGGCACACATCGGCTAGCGCCGTCACCACTAAACTGTGAAGTGACGCTTGGGGTGGAATATCATGGCTGCAAAGCTAGAAATGTTTTTGTGTGTCTCTTCGAATTGTAGTTCAGTATTCAATAAAAGTTACTTGGTCTGCCATTTTAATGTGTAACTTACTTTTTGAACTCACCTCGTAACAGCTGCTGCGGAAGATGGCCATGTGAAAAAGGATTTAGTAAAAGTTTTCTTTGGGGCTTTGGGGCACCAATACATCCCTCTCCCGTCCCTCTTACAAGGTGTGTAAGAAAAGTAATGAGACTGATTTTTTTATCACCAAAGTTTCTTGAAATAACAATATTGTCCCCTTCAAAGTAGTTCCCTTCGGCAGCTGTACACCGGCAGAGTTGTTCCTAGTCTTGGTAGCAGCGCTCAAAGGTTTCAACTTGTAGGGCCTTTAACATGTCGATCAAATTCTTCTTTTGAACACTGAGGTTTCAAAATGACGTCCTTTTAACTCATTTTTCAATTTCTGGAAAAGAAAAAAGTCACAAGGATTCTGGTCAAGTAAGTCTGAGGGCTGCGAAACAACAGGAATGACTTTTGAGGTAAGAAATTCCGTGATGCAAGTGGCTACGTGGCATGGGGCGTTGTCATGATGCAGCATCCACTTGTCTGCAATGTCCGGTCTGTCACCCTTTTCCTGTGTCGCTAAAGGATATCTTTACACAAAACACCTGGTTGAGAGTTTATCTGTCTTTCGGGCATGTCCGGCCGAGGCTAAGTTAAGGCTAACCGGCCATTGACCTTCTTCTTCTTGTGTGCTGAATGCACACGCATTGCCCGAACTCTTACGGGACTCGATAAGGTTGTCTGCCGCGAGTAATGAGTGTAATGGGCGGGGGCACTACGAATGTAGTGTGTTGACATTAAGCTGGGAATGTGGGTCTCACGGGGAGAGGGCAAGGGATAAATCCCTGCAGTCGCACTACCCTGTGTGCCCTCTGGGGCTCAGACGGACAGAGCGTCTGCCATGTCAGCAGGACATCCCGGGTTCGAGTCCCGGTCTGGGCACACGTTTTCAACTGTCCCCGTTGATGTGTATCAACGCCTGTCGACAGTTTAGGCTCTTGATTTCATTATCATTTCATGGTTAAGAGTTTGTCCTGGAAAAACAATCTCACAAGAGCAGACACACATTCGACATTTTCGTCTGTTTTTAAAGTTGAATTTCTCCGTGAGGGAGGTTCATCTTTGAAGTGTTCACGGGCTTCCAAAAATGATTTATGCAGCGAAAAACTTATGCTCTTGATAAGGAATATTCTCTATAGACATGTGTCAGATTTTAAACATCACACTCACGGACTCCTCAGTTTAACAAAGGACTTGATAACATAACGTTGCTCTAAATTCCGCTGTTCCATTTTCGTAGGATACGACAAGAGCGCAACTTCACTCTCAAAAATCGTGTGGTAGCTGTAGGGAGCTGAAACTCACACTGACCATCCAGAAGGGACGGACACACCGACCTACACAAGTTGAACAACACAGGGTTGCCAGATCGCTCCCAGCGTCGTCAGTCTCATTACTTTTCTGCCACACCTCGTATACCTGTACCTAAAATGATGCAAGCTACATCCTTTACCTGCTTACGTAAATGCCCACGATCTATGACTATAGCTTAAAATTCAAAGCGCGACAAGTTCTGCAGTTCACAATGTCTGTCTCCACAGAGGCGTGCCTGGCAGTGATTTGTGTCGCACTGCGGAGGAGACGGAACTGCACACATCAGCCCGCCCGCGACCTGCCCCCCCCCCCCCCCCCCACCTGCGGCAGATTTAAAAGAACGCAGCAGCCGAGTGCGGGCGACGTGAGCGCACGCAGTCGACAGCAAAGTCGCCCTCCTGCGTCACTTGTCGTATGAATGACTGCCCCGGGCCGGGCCGGGTGAAGCCTTCGTGTGGAAAGCCTGCAGCGGGCAGCAGGAATTTCGCGCAAAGTTTCGCCAGTCGGCGAGTTTTAATTGGCGGTCCGCCGTGCCAAGTGTAACAGCCGCCGCCGATGTCTTTCTGTTACGGAGGGCAAGAAAAAAAAATTCACCTCGCTCAAGTGTATTTTACCGCGGACAGCTCCCAGCTTAGCGAGAAACTCATTCGCCCTTTGACCACCGAGGTTATCGCAATTCTTGTCTCTCCGGCCTGGTCCGAGCTTTGTACTCTGAAGGCGCGCAATTTCATATTCTCCGTTGGCGGAATAAAATATTTATAACGGAACGCATTGCGGCCGAGCGCTGGAGTTCGTCAACTTTTATTCGTCGTCCTAGGGCGGAAAAAGATCAGATGAACTCAAGAGTTAGGGAAACTACTACGACCACTAATTTCGTTTCGTTGTGTTTTTACCGACCTGTTTCCAGGACCCTTTCATGCAGCTACTTTATAAACCTTTTAGATGTATTTCAGTCGATTAAAAATAAATATGTGGCTCAGAGAATGACGGAAGTCTTTGATGTCACTTTGTTGACTTGAGCTCTAACGTGCTAATTCATTGACCGTAAGGAAACGAGTATTTTCAATATCGTCCATTTATCGACGAAAGGGAAACAAGGAAATTAAAACAGAATTGTGGTTCATGTTTTAGACGACTGAAAAAATAGCCGCTTACATGTAGCTACGCACATCTTGTAACACGCCCGGTAGCACTAATGGGGGCGGGGGACCCTTTAAACTGGTTGTTGTTTGTGCTTTTCTTGATCGTGCGCCCTATCCACACTACGTTCCTGGTAATGCCGCGACGGTCGTACTGTTCTGCTCCACACTGCCGCTGGCTTGCCTGAAATTATCTATCGAAATATACAAGCCGGCCGCGGTGGTCTAGCGGTTCAGGCGCTCAGTCCCGAACCGCGCGACTGCTGCGGTCGCAGGTTCGAATCCTGCCTCGGGCATGGATATGTGTGATGTCCTTCGGTTAGTTAGGTTTAATTAGTTCTAAGTTCTAGGGGACGGATGACCACAGATGTTAAGTCCCATAGTGCTCAGAGCATTTGAACCATTTTTTGAAATATACAAGCGGGTTTAGGGGAGCCACTCAACGTTAAAACACAACACTGTCCTATGTCTGGTATGAACATCTATATTCTGAGATGATATGGAAACCACAGATTGCACTGTCTACACTCTAAATCGTAAATGTTATCCCAGTTAACAATCTTGATGATTAACAGTCCAAAAACATCATTCGGTCGAGCGTACGCGTAACCGACACGACGGGGGTGATTGTTGATGATGCGGATGATCGATGCTGTGCGACACGCAACGAGAGGATACATAAATACGTTATCGACGGCACTGCTCAATTTTTCATTACTTCTTCACACACTTTCCTCTGAATCATTTCCATATTTCATCATTTTACTGTAACAGCACTTGTAGCAACACTTCAACCTGAATACTAACAATGCTTCCTACGTGCAGAGCTACACAACATAACAGTAACGTGTCCCGCGCTCCACTCACTACAGACGCGGCTGCCCGCAAAGATACTCCACAACTGAGCGAGCGATATGACAATACGCTTACAATCTCACTTCAACATTCCCAGTGAGCCGCTGGCGTCAAAGCAGGCCCCGCGCCGTCTATTGCCTCAGTGCCTTTCTACTCCCCACCTTCAGAACACGCACTGATGGGCGCTGAAGGGGCTGTAGTTAGTACTTCAGTAAAATGTGTGAGTACTAATTACGTTTCTATGAGCAACCATTTGCCGTCATCCTTAGAACAACCTACCGCCTCAACTCAACCCTGCTACTGTAGATGTCATCCGTCACGAGCCTCTATAGATCTTTTATAAAAGTTCACCACTGTATACTTCGCGCTTCTGCCAGTAGTTAGATTAAGACTATTATCGATACGTGTGCGCATAAAAACGGGATTGTTCCCGGGCCCATACTTCGTGACAGAAAGATAGGGTCAAGTGTTTTGGATAGTACTTAAGCTAGGGACCACTTGTGCATCGAACAGAGCGGTCGTCTTACTGTAACTATCCTACAGTAAAGAGTCAAAGTCTGAATGATGCACACTTCCTCCAACAAATGAAGCAAATCGGTTGGTTCTTTTTGTATTTGATGTGGTATACAGTCAACATCAAGGGGCTTATGGAGGCACAATGCAGTTCATGGGCAGTTCCTAAGAAAACCGGAATAACACGACTTTTGGGTACTAAATCCAAGCCGCGGATGAGAAGACGGCTTTGCACAACAAATGGATGAAATTTTTAGCACATTTTCCTAAGATGCTGATTTCGAAAAACCTTGAAAATTTTACTCATATCTTTATAGGTTTCCGAGATTCTGAGGTTTAAAGTTACCCTAACTATACACGTAATTTAAGCACGTAGAACCGGCGTCAGGCGGTAGTTTATTAAGTGCCTTAGCACAAATAAATATACTGTAAAGTGTATCCATTATCGTCGAAAGGGTTCTGGGACCCCATTTCTGTAATACTGAAGCACATGCAAAGTTTTTGTGTACATAAAATCCCGTCTGAGGTATAAAACTGCCTATTTACGCATTATTTCAATTTCACTTAATAAATCTATCAAAATGTTATTGACCCATAATGTTCTTTACACATGAAAGATTTCCCTGCTGTAGCAAGGAAAAGAAGGGAAACAGCGGAAAAATCCTCCTATCGAAGCACAAAAGAGGCGAATATGTTCCGTTTGTGAAAAGACTCAGACTGGAAAGTGGGGTACCAGCTGCCTCTTTCTACCTTCCTCAGCACCTTTATCATCATCATCATTTAATACTGATTATGCCTTTCAGCGTTCAGTCTGGAGCATAGCCTCCTTATAAAATTCCTCCATGATCCCCTATTCAGTGCTAACATTGGTGCCTCTTCTGATGTTAAACCTATTACTTCAAAATCTTTCTTAACCGAATCCAGGTACCTTCTCCTTGGTCTGCCCCGACTCCTCCTACCCTCTACTGCTGAACCCATGAGTCTCTTGGGTAACCTTGCTTCTCCCATGCGTGTAACATGACCCCACCATCTAAGCCCACGCGTTCTATTTAGCGACGAAGCGTCATTCCCAACAGCGGTAACGTAAACCGGCATAATATGCACTACTGCGCAACGGAAAATCCACGATGGCTGCGACAAGTGGAACATCTGCGACCTTGGCGGGTTAATGTATGGTGCGGCATTATGGGAGGAAGGATAATTGGCCCCCATTTCATCGATGGTAATCTAAATGTTGCGATGTATGCTGATTTCCTACGTAACGTTCTACCGATGTTACTACAAGATGTTTCACTGCTTGACAGAATGGCGATGTACTTCCAACATGGTGGATGTCCGGCACATAGCTCGCGTGCGGTTGAAGCGGTATTGGACAGCTTATTTCATGACGGATGGCTTGGTCGTCGAATCGCCACACCATGGCCCGCACGTTTACCGGATCTGACGTCCCCGGATTTCTTTCTGTTGGGAAAGTTGAAGGATATTTGCTATCGTGATCAACCGACAACGCCTGACAACATGCGTCAGCGCATTGGCAATGTATGTGCGAACATTACGGAAGGCGAACTATTCGCTGTTGAGAGGAATGTCGTTACACGTATTGCCAAATGCATCGAGGTTGACGGACACCATTTTGAGCATTTATTGCATTAATGTGGTATTTACAGGTAATCAAGCTGTAACAGCATGCGTTCTCAGAAATGATAAGTTCACAAAGGTACATGTATCACATTGGAACAACCGAAATAAAATGCTCTACGTTCTGTATTTTAATTTAAAAAACCTACCTGTTACCAACTGTTCGTCTAAAATTGTGAGCCATATGTTTGTGACTATTACAGTGCCATCTATCACAAAGCGAAAAAAGTGGACCAACTAAAACATTCACATTTCTTTACTACTACACGAATATGTAATAAAAAATGGGGGTTCCTATTAAAGAAAACGCAGTTGATATCCGTTTGACCTATGGCAGCGCCATCTAGCGGGCCAACCACAGCGCCATCTGGTTTGCCCCTTCAAGCTAGACAAGTTTCGTTTTTCTGTAGTTTTTTCGCTTAACGCTTATTTCGTGAGATAATTGGCCCGGTAACCGAACAATGGACCACCCTGTATATGTTGGTGCACTGCGATTAATTGTTCGGCACCCGTTCTCAAAATCTGTGACGAATAATTTTTCAGTGGTGTATTGACTCCAGAGACGTATTTCAGTCAAAGAAATTTTATAATATATATGACGAAGATCTACGTCAAAGCTCTTTTACAATGTAATATGTGTCTCATTTTCACCTCTACAGCCAACGGCTATACATTGTTGAATACACCGGTTCTGGTCCAATCACTGAAGTTAAGTTCACCTCTACTGTCAATATGTTTGTGTTGCTCTTCGTAAGTTTTTGTGTAAGCGGTGTTGGACAGAAAGGCTCAAGGACATCGTGATTATATAGCCGTGCTTCAGTCCACTGAAAGAACAATTTCCAGTTCATACAGTGCATCATCAATAGATTATCTGTACTAACGAAAAAGACAAGGGGTGCTTCAATCCACTGAAAGAACCGTTTTCAATTGGTTGTTTGGGAAAGGAGACCAGCCAGCGTGGTCATCGGTCTCATCGGATTAGGGAAGGAAGTCGGCCGTGCCCTTTCAGAGGAACCATTCCGGCATTTGCCAGGAGTGATTTAGGGAAATCACGGAAAATCTAAATCAGGATGGCCGGACGCGGGATTGAACCGTCGTCCTCCCTAATGCGAGTCCAGTGTCTAACCACTGCGCCACCTCGCTCGGTCCTTTTTCAGTTAATATAATGCTTCCTCATTAGATTATCTATATTAACGAAGACGACAAGGGGTGACTGAAAACGGCCTAAGGCCGAAAATTTGATGGAGCCCAAAAATAAACTTAAACTTCGCCACCAACGACTCTGTGATAGGGGAATCCGCTGCTGTGGTAGTACATTTTGGATAGGATACTCGATGAAAAAAAATCGACAGCTGAAAGCGACATGGAGTTATATAAGTCACTTAAGTAATGTGCAATATTCAGCCAAAGTGACAAGGTTCCTGTTACATTGTTTTTTGTCTTGAAAAATGTACAACAAAGAAAGGCATATACGAAATATCGAGCAACGAAGATTACGTACGCTCGCGTTACGCTGGTCTAAAAGTAAGTGAAAGACATGTAGCCGACATCCTATGACGACAGCTGTGACGACAAATCGTGAGAGAGGTAAAATATCTGCAACCGTCTCTACGGCACCACGCACGGTGTCAGCCGGCATCAGGCGAAAAAGCACACCCATATCGAGTTACATTGTCATCCGTTTATACTTATTAAAGTTATTGTTGTAATCGAGAAACTCGTTTCCGACGCGATAAGCACATAAAAATCAATTAGCGTCCTATTTTTAACCCTGCGAGCCGCTTTTCACAGTTGCAGCCCGCACTTCGCGCGCCAGCCGTAAACACGAAACAGCATGTAAACGTCAGCTTGTCGGCTTCGGCTTGCCGCAGAGCTGACGGGCCGTATAATGTGGGGAAGCTACTACGCTCACCTCCTAGTCGGCCCCTGCATCTTCCCGGCTGAAACCGAATTAGCTTTATCGTAATTCGATGACACGGGGGAACGGAATTTTCCGCGCCCGCCGTTACTACGCAGAGAATCGCGTCACAATATGAAATAATGACTGAGGAACGGAAGCCGCGCGATCTGTTTTTCTCTTAATTAACAATTCCACATTCCGGAGGTAAAACCAATAAAAGTGTGGTATGCGACATGCCATCCACCGTCGGTGTCGCTGTCAAAAATTAACTTAATAAGTTACGCACCCCTTCCACACACGCCTAAAAAAAACTCTTCTTCGAAAAGATTATCGAAAATCCGATAGCCTCTGCCTAGTGACGAACGGTGCGTTGCAGCGAGTTATCTGCCTATAGTGGATTTTAATGCCGTACAGTGTCGTACGTTTTAAAGGTTTCGGTGACGGGAAATTGTATTATACGTTTCACCATGACACTGTCACTGCGGATGTCTGATGGGGATCATAATATGCCAAGACTATAGTTTAAGCTCCATTTTTTTGATACATAGCTCAGATAACTGCCATTAAGTAGTATCCAAAAACATTACTACAAATAAGGCTAAAAAAACTTAAGTAAATAGATAGTTGGTGACCAAGTAGTCCTCAATGTCGATCATGATTCTGTGTGTTTCACATCAAAGAAGCAGGTGTCCGTGTTGTAATATTCATTGCTGACCACTAAAATTACAACAGCGTGAAATTGGCATTCAACGAAAGTCAAACTTGCATGACATCTATTAGAAGGGACAATAAAATGAAAACGAGGTAGATGGTAAAAAGTAACTAAACTGTTTGTTATTTCAAAAGTAATCGCCAAAACCATTAACAGATTTATCCCACTGTGAGACGACTGCCTTAATTGAAAAATGTTTTGCGGTTGCCTACTGAACCATGATAGTACCCAAGCGTGCGCTTCTTCACCCGGAGCAAATCGAGGGCCACGAACATCTTTCTTCAGGACTTCAAAAATATGGAAGTCTCATCAGATGGGATTGGAACTGTGTGTAGCATGTGAAAGTGCTTCCAAGCAAAAATTCTTCATCGTAGTCCAAACGATTTTGCCAACATCTGGACGTGTGCTAACCTGCGACAGAATGATGCCGTCCGTCAACATTTCTGGGCGTTTGGAATTTGCGGCGAATTCCAATTTCTGAAAAGTGTCCACGCACCGTTGAGCGTCAATGGTGGTGCCGTGTTCCAGAAAGTCAATGACCACCGGGTTCTTGCAATCAAAGAAAAAAGATCTTTGTGTCTTACCCGGAGTTAGGTGCCTGTTGTTTCGACTACGCTGTAGCAGTTTCCCTGGGAATCCCTAACACATCTTCCATACGATACCTATCTCTTCCAACGAGATGTTCATATTTTTGGAGCCCTGTAGAGGGACTTTTGTGACCGCCGTTTTGCTTCGTATAAAGAGGTGCACACAAGTCTGACCCTCCCCCCCCCCCCCCCTGGTTACTAATTCAGATGAATTATTTAAATTCTGTCTCTGCTGATTTTCAGGACATATACTTCGTTCTTCGTATCAGCACTCCGAGTAAACAGAGCGGAAAATTCAGAAACGCTGACTGGTCAAAATAACCGGTGTGTGTGTTGTGTGTTGAACCGGGGACCTAGAACGACGGAGAGGCTTCGTCGCGGCCGTAGCCTTCAGTGGTTCGTAATCCCACAACAGACTACAGCAGTCCACTCACCCTCCCCCCCCCCCCCCCCACCCACACACACACCAAACCGAGGGTTAGCATGCGATTCGGACTCCAATGCGCCCCCCCCCCCCCTCACCCCCTCAACCCCCAACCCGGGAACGCCTAATACCGGGCAAGTTTAACCCCAAATGTTTGAATGCTAGAGTAATTGTGGTGCACGCGTACGTGGAGGCAGTGTTTGTGCAGCAATTGCCGACATAGTGTAACTGAGGTGGAATAAGGGGAACCAGACCGCATTCACCGAGGCAGATCGAAAACCGCCTTAAAAACCATCCGCAGGCTGGCCGGCACACCGGACCTCTACACTAGTCCACCAGGCGGATTCGTGCCGGGGACCGGCACGCCTTCCCACTTGGAGAGCAGCGCGCTAGACCGCGCGGCCAGCCGGATGGGCAAAATAACCAGTACTTAGCTGGTACAATTTTTCTTCCTTGTTTCTCTTGGTTCATATCTAGGAGTCCTTATCTCGCTTTCCTGTAGAATATTGAGAAAATATTTGGATTTGCTGGAGTTCAGAGGTTCCATTTTATTGCATCAACCCTAATAGAAACAAGGAACGCGTTCCAATTTTCCGTTTGTTAATGTATTCTTGAAATCATTTCAGAAATTTTAAACAACACTTTTTCTTTGTAGTTCACAATTATAAAAACACATTTTTTAGTATTCCTATTTAGACATAACGGGCAACACTCGCTCAAATTTGATCACGTTCGGCCATACACAACTTCTGTGGGCAAATTATCCCACAGCAACCAACTTACTCTACCCACTGATAGTCCATAGAGTGGTAAATGCGTAGATAACAAGACATTGGTAAAAGATTATTGAATTTCTTCATGCTTACATACCTCTCTGACACTTACATTCATCAAAATAATCAAGACAATTATTTTGTAGGAAACAATAACAAAATTTATGACGATTGATACAGAATATCTCAAAATGCTCGATAAATGATCTTGATCTGAAATTACACTTGATACATAAAACATGATGTTGTCAGACCAGTTTCATTACCGCCGACAACAGCAAAGATTTTTCGATGAAGGCACTGACCGTCTTACCTCACCGTCGAATAAATGTACGAACGTCTATGTGGATTACTTTTGAAATAATAAACAGTTTGCATGCTGTTTCTACACCTGTTTCGTTTTTATTTGACTGCTTCTTATACATTTTTCGATATGCAATTTCGTATTGAGAAAGACCGACCTGTTTTAGTAACAAGGTCGACGGTCATTTGTAAGTGGCAATAAATAAATAAATATGCAAATGATCATTATTTCAGTCGCGCGGGATTAGCCGAGCGGTCAGGGGCGCTGCAGTCATCGACTGTTTGGCTGGTCCCGGCGGAGGTTCGAATCCTCCCTCGGGCATGGGTGTGTGTGTGTTTGTCCTTAGGATAATTTAGGTTAAGTAGTGTGTAAGCTTAGGGACAGATGACCTTAGCAGTTAAGTCCCATAAGATTTCAGAAACATTTGAACCTTTTTTTCATTATTTCAGCGCAACCACACAAATCAAGCAGGAGTAACGCTATTTATGTTCTATACATAATGAAAGATTAAACAGAGGGTTTCTCATTCAAAAGTAGCATTGTAATGTTGATACTTTGTGAGCAGATCTCGTTACGCCTTGTGTAAGAGGAGAGCCGGCCGGAGTGGCCGTGCGGTTCTAGTCGCTACAGTCTGGAACTGGGCGACCGCTACGGTTGCAGGTTCGAATCCTGCCTCGGGCATGGGTGTGTGTGATATCCCTAGGTTAGTTAGGTTTAATTAGTTCTAAGTTCTAGACGAGTGATGACCTGAGAAGTTAAGTCGCATAGTGCTCAGAGCCATTTGAACCATTTGTAAGAGGAAGAAATGTCTACCAACATGTGTCGAAATTCGACAGCGGGCAGGATCGTGTCATATCGAGACATTACTTCTTCTGGTGGTCGGGGATCTCACGCGACAGTGCTAATATTGAATCGTTGGGCTTAGGGTGACCATAAAACAATGCAGAACATCACAGGACCCACGTGACTAGTGCCCGGGCGGAAATACACAATGCTCGCCCGTCCGTGCAGGGTCGTGTGTCGCGAGCACTGAGTTAGGAAACGCGCTACATTGCAGCAAGACAAGTACGCACGCGGGCGGCGCTACGGCGTCTGGAACGCCACGCACTGGCACATCCGCCGCTGTTGGCGCTCTCCCAAGACGCAGCAGCACAGACAGTTACAACGCAGGCAAGCAGCGAGCGGAATAACGATGACAGTGGCACAGTAGCAACACCACGCCGTGTTCTCAAAGAAATCCCGGTTCTGTGTGGAACGTCGCAATGGACGTACCCGTGTGTGGATTCTCCAAGACGAACAGTAGTTGCCAGATTTCACTCGTCATCATCACATCATACGAATCCAGCAACTGGCGTCATAATATGGAGTATCAACGAGTACACAGCCAAATCCCATCGAGTTCGTACAGCTTGTAACAAGGACAGCATCAATTACATTATTGAGGCGTTAAGAACGGTGCCTATGCCATCTGTTCCAGATACCTACTTTACATCACTACTCTGCAATTCACTCTTGACAGAGGGTTCGTAGAAGCAGTTTCAAGCTATTTATCGCCGGTTGGACTCTCGAACAGCAAATGGAAAAAAATGAGAACCTAAATATTTCCGTGGTATGTCTCATTTCTCTTATTTTACCATGATGGCCGTTTCCTGCTGCGCAGATGGGAGTCAACAAAATATTTTCGAATTTAGAGGAGAAAATAATGATTGAAATTTCGTTAAAAGATCCCACCACAGCACGCTTATCCTATGACACTGTCTGCCCCATTTGGCGGTAGTAAAAACCGAGATGCCTTTCTTTGTACTTTTTCAGTGTACTCCGTCAATCATACCTGGTAAAGGTTCCACACTCCGTAGTCATACTCTAGAAGAGGAAGGACAAGCGTAGTGTAGGGAGTCTCTTTAGTTCTGTATATATGTTGCATCCTCTAAGTTTTCTGCCAATAAAAATCAGTCTTACGTTCGCCTTTTCCACAACGTTTCCTGTGTGATAGTTGAAACGTGCGTGAAGTTAAGTTTCAACAAACTAACACAATACCACATGACGCCCATGCTGTCCTACCCTACCTCGATACAGAGAGCATTTAACTATTTCCCTGGGCAGATATCTCATCTACTAAAAACACCTGCTGAAAGATTTCGACGGCAACCATCACGAGCCACTACGTTTGGGGAACTCTGTCGTAGGCTTTTATTTATTTGCTATCCTTATTGGTGTTACAATTTTAATGACTGCGAATCTTAGATAAGGAGTAAGCATGGAAAAAGTCAAAACCAAGAAGCTGAATGAACACTAGGAGGGACAGCATGCGATACAGGTTGATTTGAAACAAAAACATTAATGCAATGCCCAAAGAGAAGATTATTCAATAGAAACACTTCAGATGATTTGTACATGTCCAGTGAATGTTGAAAAGTCTCCTGACAGACTTCATAATGGACATCTACATCTACATACATACTCCGCAATCCACCATACGGTGCGTACGGAGGGTACCTCGTACCACAACTAGCATCTTCTCTCCCTGTTCCACTCCCAAACAGAACGAGGGAAAAATGACTGTCTATATGCCTCTGTACGAGCCCTAATCTCTCTTATCTTTTGTGGTCTTTCCGCGAAATATAAGTTGACGGCAGTAAATTTGTACTGCAGTCAACCTCAAATGCTGGTTCTCTAAATTTCCTCAGTAGCGATTCACGAAAAGACCACCTCCTTTCCTCTAGAGACTTCCACCCGAGTTCCTCAAGCATTTCAGTAAGACTGGCGTGATGATAAAACCTACCAGTAACAAATCTAGCAGTCCGCCTCTGAATTGCTTTTATGTCCTCCCTCAATCTGACCTGATAGGGGTCCCAAACGCTCGAGCAGTACTCAAGAATAGGTCGTATTAGTGCTTTATAAGCGGTCTCCTTTACAGATGAACCACATCTTCCCAAAATTCTACCAATGAACCGAAGACAACCTTCCCCACATTTGCCATTACATGCTTGTCCCACTTCATATCGCTCTGAAATGTTACGCCCAAATATTTAATCGACGTGACTGTGTCAAGCGCTACACTACTAATGGAGTATTCAAACATTACGGGATTCTTTTTCCTATTCATCTGCATCAATTTACATTTATCTATATTTAGAGTTAGCTGCCATTCTTTACACCAATCGCAAATCCTGTCCAAGTTATATTGTATCCTCCGACATTCACTCAACGACGACACCTTCCCGTACACCACAGCATCATCAGCAAGCTGCCGCACAGTGCTATCCACCCTATCCAAAAGATCATTTATGTAGATAGAAAACAACACCGGACCTACCACACTTCCCCGGGGCACTTGAGATGATACCCTCACCTCCGATGAACATTCACCATCGAGGACAACGTAATGGGTTCTATTACTTAAGAAGTCTTCGAGCCACTCACATATTTGGGAAGCAATCCCATATGCTTGATACAGTTCACCACAGTCGTATAATGAACAAAGTAAGAGCACATGGACTATCAGACCAATTGTGTGATTGGATTGAAGAGTTCCTAGATAACACAACGAATTCTCAATGGAGAGAAGTCTTCCGAAGTAAGAGTGATTTCAGGTGTACCGCAGGGGAGTGTCGTAGGACCGTTTCTATTCACAATGTACATAAATTAACTTGTGGATGACATCGGAAGTTCACTGAGGTTTTTTTGCGGATGATGCTGTGGTACATAGAGAGGTTTTAACAATAGAAAATTGTACTGCAATGCAAGAGGATCTGCAGCGAATTGACGCATGGTGCAGGGAATGGCAATTGAATCTCAATGTAGACAAGTGTAATGTGCTGCGAATACATACAAAGGAACATCCCATATAATTTAGCTGCAATATAGAACGTCAGCAACTAGAATGAGTTAATTCCATAAATTATCTGGGAGTACCAATTACGAGTGATTTGAAATGGAATGATCATATAAAGTTGATCGTCGGTAAAGCAGATGCCAGACTGAGATTCATTGGAAGAATTCCAAGGAAATGCAATCCGAAAACAAAGGAAGTAGGTTACAGTACGCTTGTTCGCCCACTACTTGAATACTGCTCAGCAGTGTGGGATGCATACCAGATAGGGCTGATAGAAGAGATAGAGAAGATCCAACGGAGAGCAGCGCCCTTCGTTACAGGATCATTTAGTAATCGCGAAAGCGTTACGGAGATGATAGATAAACTCCAGTGGAAGAATCTGAAGGAGAGACGCTCAGTAGCTCGGTACTGGCTTTATTTGAAGTTTCGAGAACAAACCTTCACCGAGGAGTCAAGCAGTATATTGCTCCCTCCTACGTAAATCTCGTAAGAGACCATGAGGATAAAATCGGAGGGATTAGAGCCCACACAGAGGCATACCGACAATCTTTCTTTCCGCGAACAATACGAGACTGGAATAGAAGGGAGAACCGATAGAGGTACTGAAGTTACCCTCCGCCACACACCGTCAGGTGGCTTGCGGAGTATGGATGTAGATGTAGATGTAGGTGCTCGTACCTTAGTTAGGAGTCTGCAGTGGGGCACCGCTTCGAGACTGTGGTAGACGGGAAGTAAGGACGATGATAGCCGAGAAAGGCACATGGAAATGGAAAGGAAGAGGCACAGCAATAGAGGAAACTGATGGCGAGCGAGAAAGTGATGGCGGCTGCATTCAGAAAGAAGTGGAGATCCCTCGTATCCTCTACAGCGAAAGGTAGATGTCGATCGGATTAAGTGACTACAGGGGTGTTCTTCAGAAACTTGGTACATGATTGTGGGAGATGACGAACGCCTGCAGAGTAGAGATGTGGATGTAACCGGGCGCTGAAAGAGCGCGTTCATGACGTCTGGAAGGAGCAGACGTGGGAGCACGCCGCTACCTAGGCACACGGCAGGCAGCAGGTAGTGTGTCGGTGTGTGGTATCGAGCGGTGGTGGTCCAGCGGCGCGTCTGGCTGCTGTGCTGCCCGGCTTGGCCAGTACACGCGCCAGGTCTTGTTCGATGCGCGCGACAAGCCCAAACCCTCAGGGAGGCGGCCCCACCACGACCACGTCCTGTGGCCGCGCCGCGCCGCGTCCTGCCACAGGCCACGCTCACTCCTCTCTCTTTCTCCTTCTCTTTCTCTCTCTCTCTCTCTCTCTCTCTCTCTCCCTCCCTCTCTCCCTCCCTCCCTATTCTCTCTTTCTCTCTCTCTCTCTCTCTCTCTTTCTCTCTCACACACACACACACATACACACGAGCACACACACAGACCCACACACACAAGCCGCCACACTCGCACATCTTCTCATCCTGTCTGCATTCAACCACACGCGAAAAACAAACAGACGTGTACACAGCCACGAACATGCTCTCGTTACAGCACCATCATCACCACCATTATCATTGAGCGCCCCTGGCAGCTGAGTGGTCAGCGAGACAGCATGTCATACCAAAGGGCCCGGGTTCGATTCCCGGCTGGGCCGGAGATTTTCTCCGCTCAGGGACTGGGTGTTGTGTTATCCTTATCATCATCATTTCATCCCCATCGCCGCGCAAGTCGCCCCAGTGGCGTCAGCTCGAAAGATTTGCACCAGGCGAACGGTCTGCCCGAGGGGAGGCCCTTGCCACGCGTCATTTCCATTACCATTGTCATTGGTAATTCGAGACCTACTGCTAGACGTAAAGGCCCCGTCGTGACTAATCTTCATTTATTTGTATCCAAATTGTTCCTATACGTCAGCTAATGTCTTACACCAACCTTCTGTCAGGTTTTCTTCTCGTTTTTTTTTTTTTTTTCCGCGGCAGTAGTCGCGTTTGATTTCCTCCCCAGTAAACATTAACTTTAACGTTCAATGACAGTAATGTCTATTTATTTATTTATTTATTTATTTATTTACACCTCAAGTTCCGTAGGACCAAATTGAGGAGCAAATCTCCAAGGTCATGGAACCTGTCAGTACATGAACTTAAAACATAAAAGTAATAACACATAAAAATAAATGTCCATGAACCTGAAAAAAAGTTTGTCCATAAGTTTAAGTAAACGCCATCAGCATTACAAAAGAATCAGTTTAATTTTTCAAGGAATTCCTCGACAGAATAGAAGGAGTGACCCATGAGGAAACTCTTCAGTTTCGATTTGAAAGCGCGTGGATTACTGCTAAGATTTTTGAATTCGAGTGGCAGCTTATTGAAAATGGATGCAGCAGTATACTGCCGACCTTTTTGCACTAGAGTTAAGGAAGTCCGATCCAAATGGAGGTTTGATTTCTGCCGAGTATTAACCGAGTCAAAGCTGCTTATTCTTGGGAATAAAGTAATATTGGTAACAAGAAACGACAATAAGGAATGTACATAGTGAGAGGCCAATGTCAAAATACCCAGGCTCGTGAAAAGAGGTCGACAAGAGGTTCGTGAACTCACACCACTTATTGCCCGAACCGCCCGTTTCTGAGCCAAAAATATCCTTCTAGAATTGGAAGAGTTACCCCAAAACATAACACCATACGACATAAGTGAATTAAAATAAGCAAAGTAAATTTACGTGTCGAAGTATCACTCACTTTTGATACCGTTCGAATAGTAAAAATGGCAGTATTAAGTCTTGTAAGTAGGCTGTTTAGCCTACTAACTGGAGCAGAATTGTCTGCAATGATGAGTCCCGCTTAGAACTGAGTCCGGATGACCAGCAAAAAATGGTTCAAATGGCTCTGAGCACTATGGGACGTAACCTCTGAGGTAATCAGTCCCCTACACTTAGAACTACTTTAACCTAAGTAACCGAAGGACACCACACACACCCATGCCCGAGGCAGGATTCGAACCTGCGACGAATTCTTGTTCGTCGCACACTGCTTCAGATTCCTCGTTGAACAGGCTTTTAATAACGTTCTGGACCATTGGGCGTACAACAATAACAAGTATCTTACCACAACATCAGATTTCATAATTTAATAATCAAGCCTGACGTCAGGGTTTCATGTAATACTTTTATTAGCGATTAGTTTAGAACATTATTTTTCATTCTAAAGCCATTACCTACATTAGAAGATAAATGTTAATTACAAAATACGAAATACAGAATTTCCAAATACTCTGCGTGCACAGATTACAATAATGTAATAAATCTTTTGTGAATGTTTGAGTGTACATAATACATTCGTTTTTACATCAGCTCTGTCTGGAGACGCCCCGGAGAGCGATGGGGTACCAACCGGTCCGTCGCCCGCCGTAACGCACGAGAGCCAAGAGTTATGGTCCGGGGTGCCATTTCTTTTCACGGCACGATCTCTTTGGTTGTCATCCGCTTCACCCTTACAGTATAGCTTTACGGCGACGATATTCGACGCCTCGTTTTGCTACCCTTCATGGCAAGCCATCCTCGCACATGGCGAGAGTTGCTACAGCTTGTCTTCGTGCTTGCCAAACCCTAATTTGGTGAGTGAGTACGCCGGATCTCTCCCCAGCTGCGAACGTCTGAAGCATTATGGGCATGGCCCTCCAATCCTATCGGGGTTTAGACGATCTAAGGCGCCAACTGGACAGAATTTGGTACGATATCCACCAAGAGGATATCCAAGAACTTAAATAACCAACACCAAGCCGAGTAATTGCTTGCATAACAGTCACAGGTGAAACAGCGTGTTGTTGAATTGCTCGATTTGTGAAGTTCTTTCTCTTGAATGAGTCATTAGTTTTCCTGAAATGTAATCATATTTTTTGTCTGTACATATACATGACATGTACCCTGAACCGTGGTAAAAATTTCTGTTTTGAAGAGCGCGCTGCAGCGCGTAGTGTGAAGCAGTCGCCCCCCATTTCTGGCGGTGGCGCCGCTGTGGCAATCGCAGCTCTGGTGTCTCGCTCTGGTGGAAAAGGGGAAAGGTTGCCTATTCACGTGCATTTAAGGGACGCTATAAGCTCGCCAGTCGGTCAGATGGTCAGCGGAGTCAGTGTGGGGCAGTCAGTGTCTGTCTGTCGCCCGGAGTGCTAGTACGTGTTAGGCCGCCAGTCTGCTCGAGTTTGTTCAGGCAATGGTCATTGGCGGTTGATCGATCCGTTGGTCGGTCGCGCACTGAGACACAAGATGACTTGTCCGTCTTGAGCGTCGGCGCATGTGAGGTCGCCACGTGAGTCCAGTGGGCCACGCTGCATAGCGAGGGCTAGTGGCTTCGCGGCCGACACGAGAGCAACTGGAGTCAACCCACGACATCGGTCTGGCCGGTGCGAGCTGCGACGCCGTGAGACGGGAGATCGGCGCGGTGGTGGTGGTGGTGGTGGTTAGTGTTTAACGTCCCGTCGACAACGAGGTCATTAGAGACGGAGCGCAAGCTCGGCTTAGGGAAGGATTGGGAAGGAAATCGGCAGCGCCTTTTCAAAGGAACCATACCGGCATTTGCCTGAAACGATTTAGAGAAATCACGGAAAACCTAAATCAGGATGGCTGGAGACGGGATTGAACCGTCGTCCTCCCGAATGCGATAGATCGGCGTGCCTTCCTGCGTCCGTTGAAGCGGCTGGCAGCAGATGGTATTATCGCGTTATAGGGGAGAGAGTGTGGCAGATATGATACACGAGTTGGGATGGAAGTCATTACAGCATAGACGTTTTTCGTCGCGGCGAGACCTTTTTACGAAATTTCAGTCACCAACTTTCTCTTCCGAATGCGAAAATATTTTGTTGAGCCCAACCTACATTGGTAGGAATGATCATCAAAATAAAATAAGAGAAATCAGAGCTCGAACAGAAAGGTTTAGGTGTTCGTTTTTCCCGCTCGCTGTTCGGGAGTGGAATAGTAGAGAGATAGTATGATTGTGGTTCGATGAACCCTCTGCCAAGCACTTAAATGTGAATTGCAGAGTAGTCATGTAGATGTAGATGTAGATGTAGATGAGAGCGTTTTGGGGGTGCTGCGCCAGGTCTTCGCCAGACATCGCAGTTTATTAGAAGTAAAGCGATTCGTGATATGTTGTTTCATTTACTTGTTAAACTCTACTTGTTTTCTTGGTCAGTCTCTCGTCCCAGCTTGCTCGTCTGTTTGTCGTCTGTATTTGTTACGCAGTTAGTGACTGTCTGTCTGTCTGTCTGTCGGTCTGCTGTTCGTTAATAGCTGCCTGTTTCATGTTTGTCGGATTCGGTGTTACCGAATTTATTGCTTGAAGTGTAACGGCCGAATTCCTGTGTAATGTAGAGCATGTTTGGCTAACGTTGTATATTTTACGTAAGACTGCATTTCTTGGGTTTTTATTTAAATGGTCATTTTAGTATATAAAGTTGCCACCCTTTCACCGTACGACTTTTTTTTTAATCAATTAAATCAAGTTGCACCTTCGGTGGCAACTTAATCTTTTAATGTTAGTTTTTTGTACCATTTCCATCCCTCCTATGGGGTGCTTGGTTTATGTGCTTGTGTGAGTTGGAAAATTTTTTAGTTTAAAGTAATCTGGTGTGTTGCAGATTTGCACCAGTGTAGTCTTTCAGAGGTGGTTGTGAGAGGCCGTGACTACGGCTGTGTCAAAAGGGAGCGGCAAGGTTCTCGGCCCGAAAGCTCATACAGTCAAAAGTTTGTTCTTTCTGCCCCTGAAATTTAGAGGGTGCTTTGTGATTATCATTTTAAATCTGTTGAAAAAAGGCTTCTGGAATAAAATTTACATTTGTTGAAAGAAATTTGATTTGTTTTTATCAGTTGCCCACTGGAAACTACTTCCAGGCTCCCATAGTGTGATTAAATGTGTTGATGTTCTTGATGAATCGCTAGTAAATAAAGCAAATCCTAAATTCTTAAGAAAAAGTTTTGAAAGTGAATTGACGGTTCGTACCCATTTCTGTCTCATTCGGGTAATTCCTTCGCGGTGCACAGTTTTCTTTGTCTTTGAGTGTATTTTTCACTCCGTAATACGTGCCTTAGCAGCGGCGCAATGCAAAATAGCTCCGGAGACAAAGATAATGCCACGATTAAGGCAGCCGCGTGCTCGGCACTGACACCCGTACGTAAGTCGCGCCGGCTGCAGCCTCCGAGCTGCGGCAGACCGCAGCCCAGCGCGCCCGGTGCGGGTCGCAGGGCGGCTACCCTAGCGGGCAGCGCGCGCGCCTCGCCAGCAATCAGCGCTGCAGATCCCTGGCTGCTGGCGGCGAAGACAGGGCGAGGGGGCCTCGGAAAACCTAACAAGCAATTAGGCCGCCCAGACACCTGGCCCGCCTCCAGAATTAGTGCGGGCTGCGGGATGATGTTTCGACTCACGCGGGCCTTATTTAATTCCCGGCAGCTCCGTCCGCCTCTGCTTCCGAAATGACCCTGTACCACTTCCCGCAGGGAGCCGCGCCGTCCGCACAACTCTCCTCCGTGGCGCCGCCTGCCAGTACTAATCACCCCAAAACCGTCTGCGCGTTGTGCTGCACTACCATCTCTCTGAACATCTACTACTCGCGCCTCTACACTAACAAATGGTTCAAATGGCTCTCAGCACTATGGGACTTCTGAGGTCACCAGTCGCCTAGAACGTAGAACTACTTAAACCTAACTAGCCTAAGGACATCACACACATCCATGCCCTAGGCATGATTCCAACCTGCGACCGTAGCGGTAGCGCGGTTCCAGACTGTAGGGCCTAGAACCGCTCGGCCACCCCGGCTGGCCTAACAACTACGGTTCTGTCCTGGTAGTTACTGTCGGCTATCTTTTCCAGAAGTCGGCAAATTACTCCGTTATAGATAACGCGAGAGAAGGAGCATCAAGTGTACCTGTCCTGTCGGTAATGAGGCCAACTAGATTATGACGAACGATGGGATTACCAAACTGGTGGAATTAGGGCTGTGAGGACGGGTCGTGAGTCGTGCTTGGGTAGCTCAGCTGGTAGAGCACTTTCCCGCCAAAGGCAAAGGTCCCGAGTTAGAGTCTCGGCCTGGCACACAGTTTTAATCCGCCAGGAAGTTTCATATCAGCGCACACTCCGCTGCAGAGTGAAAATTTCATTATGGATGGGACTACCGTCCGCGTCTAAGGAGAATGCATGCAGTACGAATGCGGCAGTGTCGGATGTGCTCAAAGGACTAGATCAGAGTAATGTGTTCCGTTCTAAAAATATAAAAACATTTTCCTTAAAGCAATTAGATAGGCACTAATACGTCATAGATTCACCGCCAAGAGCTGATATATATATATATATATATATATATATATATATATATATATATATAGCCTCTAAGAATTAAGACAGAAAGGTATTAAACACATTGGCACCGATTAGGCACAGATTTGGCACAGATTTAAATCGGTAAGGAAGGTTGAATAGGAGAACTAAACGGCAATCAATGGAATGGAGGCACACTTCATCCCCAACAAAGATTAAGCCTAAGAAAATCTCGGCACCTCGAAAAGTCACGTGCACCATTTTTTGGGACAGAAAAGGCATTTTGCTGATTGATTTCTTATTACGAGGCCAAACAATCAACGCGCATGGTTACTGTGGGACCATTAAGAAATTGCGCCGCTCAATACAGAAGAAGCGCCGAGGATTACTGTCAAAAGATGTTTTTTTTCTCATGATAATGCCCGGCCTCACACGCCGAATGTGACCAAACAACTCTTACGAGAATTTCACTGGGAAGCGTTTCATCATCCTCCGTACAGCTCGGACCTCGCTCCTAGCGACTTTCATCTCTTCTTACACCTAAAATCAACACTTCAACGATGATGACGAGCCGAAAGAACATGTTACCAGGTTGGTTGAATACACAGGCGACAACCTTCTATGAAGAATGCATACAAAAACTTGTGCCACGCTATGTCAAAGTCCTACAAAATTTCGGAAGCTATGTAGAAAAATAGTTTAACAGTTTTTGATTTTTGTACAATAAATATTTTTTCTGTATCTGTACACTTTTGTTTTATATAACCAAACGGAACTTACTTTGTCGACATTTCCACCTCAATTAATGCCTTCTGCAGTAATTTATGGGGTGACTCATCATTTAGAGAGAAAGTACTAATTTCATAAAGGTAAACAGCAAGGATAACCTGTGGACTTCACCAGCGGTCTTCAGGGAGTTAAGCATTTTAACTGCACGATCACAATACATATATGCGCTAACGAAATTCAGTATTAATATTGCACAGCAATTTGAGAATACTAATGTCCATACTTACAACACTAGAGGAAGAAATGGTCCTTATTATCCATTGTTAAAGCTGTCAGTGGCTCAGAAAAGAGTAGAATATGCAGCAACAAAAATTTTTGATCTTTTGCCAAAAATGTAATATGTCTGACAGATAAGCAAGTTTCAAATCTAACCCAAAGTTATTTCTCCTTGACAATTCTTTTTGTTCCTTGGTCGAATTTCTATTTAAAAACTAGTAGTCTTCTAAAAAGCAGAACTAAAAAGCATGTTTATAAATGTTAACACTAATTATAAGCTGACTCGTTTCACATTATATCGACAAAAGTTTTTCTAAATGTTCTATGGAACTTGTAATTAACGCGTTCGTTAGCTTTGGCGCTTTTCTATTGATAGTGTAATGTGTTTTGCTACTTGATCGCACGTAACATCGTACAAAAACAAAATGTTTAAGTGCATGTTTGTTATATGTATGAACAGTGTCAGCTCCATTACCTTACATGTTGTACTTTCAACTCCAATGATGTGGGATGAATTGTGTGCTTTTAGATGCCACAAGTTCATTACTGACATGTAAACTGTTTTAAATGACATTAAGTGAGTATGCGACACCTTATTATGTGAATTTTCCTGAGCGTATTCACCAGATAGTGTTGTATTGACCGTTAAATATGAATTACATTTCACGTTTTCTCTTCGCTGGCATAAATGATACTTCATGACGGTCTGAAACTGAAACCGATTGTTAGGAAGAAATATTTATTATCAGCCCTTGGCGGAGGAACAAAGGCGTTCTTTAAATGATTTGATGAGGTTCGAGAGACATATTTTGCTCCTTCTGCACTTCCTATATTAAGTCTTTGATTACTACAGTGCCTGTCGTTTCGAGAGACGTAAATATATCATACCGTTTCAGCTCTTCAGTCTACTAATAGTTCTGAAACAATATCGGTTATTTTCTTAATTTTTGTGTATATGTTATTAATTGGTATGTTATACAGTTCATTTATATGTGAACGGTGTATGCAACTACTGAAAAGCGTTTTTCGTCAAAGCATAAGTTTCGTTTTATTCACTTAAAACATTTGTGGTCTTTTTACTCCATGTCTGCTAGCAATGGGGATATGAAGTCTGCATTCACATTTCATTGAAGTATTCCCCTTTGGTGTTGGGGCTGCTCATATGAAGCAAAATAAAATGGGAGGCCGTTTGCGACGAACAACAAAACGTTACAAGTCTGACAATGAGGCCAAGAACCAAGGCAAATTTTTCGGACAGCGAATGGCACAGAGCATTGGCAGCTGTGAGGAGAAATATAAGGAGGGGAACAACTGTCTCCCTGCAGGTTGTCTTCTCGCAGGCATTCTCCTGAGCTGCATACTCTACTTAGGAATGGGGAATGACATCGATTGTGTTCGTTTCAAAAGAACTATTTTGCAATTTCCACAAGCAATGTGAGGTAACCATTGGGAACCTAAACCTTGATGGCTGGACACGTAATTTAACTTCAGTCATCCGAATATGAGTTCTTTACGAATGAAAACAAATGTTTCATTATTTTTCTCTTCCTGATGTTTTTGCACTCAAGTTTGTTCACTGGTGCACATTAATATGATATCGAGTTCAGAATCAAATGACTCCATCTTCCGGCACTTTCAAAGAATGTAGCAATACATTTGGATCTGCTGAGGAACGCAGGGTGAGCCTGGTTGGCTATTGGCAACGAATATATAAATATTATTTTAGGTATGGCATAACACTTCTTACTTATCACGAAAACTATGCTCGTGGAACGTGTACCACTCTTAATCACAATCCCTTTAACCCTCCTGTTATCGAGAGTTTTTTCTCAGTGAGTACCACTAGGGTCATATACACACCAAGTAATTTATACCGGATACATTGGCAGTATTTTAATGAACTGACATAAAAATATGCATTACGTTTGTTCAACGTAACAGCAGTGTTTCAATTTTCATAAATGGAATGTTCAAGAAATAAAAAGAAATTTTGATTGGGATCATATTGACTCCAGTGGTACTCGGTGCAAAACACCATGAATAAATTTTAATGTGTTGTAAATATAAAAATTAATGAAAAATCATCGAGTACAACTGGCTCAGAGGCAGAAAGTCACACATTTTGAAAAAAAATCGTTTTGAAAATAAGAGAGATATATTTTCAAAGTGCTTATGGGATGACATATTGACCCAAGCGGTAGTAGGAGGGTTAAGCAATGCATCACACACAACTGAAGTGGAATAACATCCGTACTACTTACAACACGCTGTCGTACTTTGTACACGACTTTTTCCGCGCACATTCACCATCAGACTGACGCCACGCTTTGGGTCCGCAGCTCTGGCGTCTCTGTTCTCAATTGTTAGCCAAGAAAAGACAACGCTCCCTTATAAAGACGTGCTCCGGACGGTCGATGGGAGACGAGAAAACGTATTTTTGAGTCACTTCTCGTCATCGACGACGACGCAGTACGTGTCGCCCGTTTCAGTTTGTCCCTGACTGCTATAGGGGCCCGGTCCCAGACTCCTACAGCCATCGGGAGAGAGCCGGGAGGGTTGCGGTGGTGAGAACCTAGTTAAGCCCGAGAGCGTCAAGAAAACATAATTGACAATAACACATTTATTGGGCAGTAATACAGGATTCAGCCGTACTGGTGGAATAGGGCCTCGTTAGCGACGGAATACCTGCATGCGATCGACTCGCAGTAGTACCGCCAGGAGAGCGCAGCGTTGGGTGGCGGCTGTTTCGTCACGGGGCGGCAGTCGACCGGGAATCAGGCAACCTCCAGCTTTACGAATCGGTCTCCAAAGTGCACTCGTGGACGTCCATGATTTGCACTCAGGAATCACGTCCCATGTCCACCTGAACTATTCGCTGGCTCGCAGAGGTCGGCTCTCAGTTCCAATTTAGGAAACAGGAACCGGTAGCATCGGTGTCGGCCTCAGGAACGGAATGAGCAGCAGCCGTATCCACCGACTCGAAGGCGGATGACGCGCCCAGACTCCAGCAGGCCTGCAGGCTGATGGCGGCCTCCGCGTTCCAACAGCTTTTCCTCGGAAGTTGTCAGAGCAGCTGGCAGTACCAGCGTCCTTACAACCGGGCTCACAGTTCCGTAGACTATCGAAGACAGCTAGGCGTGCTGAGGGTAGACCTCCACGGGCTCCCACGTCACATGATAGCTGCAACTGACACGAGGGCTGAGACTAAGCACTGGGCATTCGGCAATCATCACTCAGCAATCAGCAGTGAGACATTTGTTAAGAAGGTTGGTGCATTTATGTTGGTGATTCCTGTGCGCTCCGCAGCGGCGGGGATGGCTACTGCATCATGTGTCCCGGTTCTTCCTCGCTGTCAGCTCTACTAGTGACTTCAGACTTTCGCAGCTTCACCTTTCAGGGCTCTGTACTGCTGGCTCGACACATGAATACTTAAAGTTGCGTTGAACCTGACCTTTCTGACGAAACTACTTTGTCACAAGTATGACGGTATCTCTCGGCTTCCATGATGTCATTATGCTTGGTTTGCAGACTCGGGCTCTCGGTCGTTCTTCCGTGATGCGAAAGATTCCGTTAAAAGAAATGGGTGTAATGCCTCTGAGCACTATGGGACTTAACTTCTAAGGTCATCAGTCCCCTAGAACTTAGAACTACTTAAACCTAACTAACCTAAGGACATCACACACATCCATGCCCTAGGCAGGATTCGAACCTGCGACCGTAGCGACAGATTCTGTGTTTACCGCAACTCGCTCAACATTTGCCCGTAACTGGCAGTCTACTGGCTATTGGCACAGACTGTTTGGCTGCCGGCAGCTGCCAAGCCAGAACTTGGACGAATTTATTTGGTTAGAATAACGATTTCCCAATAAAGCACCCTCATGTTTCAGAGCACACGCGTAGGGCCAACTAATCGAAAACGTTACACCTTGTATAATACAGGGTTAAATAAGTAATCGAGCAACGCTAAGTATTCAGCTATCGATGCGATGAGAGTGACTGACTGGTGGGTGGTTCATTACAAAGCGCAGCTCGCTGGCTGCGGCCCTTCAGAGGTCGGCCCAGCAGCCCACTTGGCGCAGAGTGGCGGCCAGTGTGACGGAGAGGCTGCCCGCAGACTCGTTGTTTGCCGGCCCTCTGCTCTACTTGAAAGAGCGGCCGCGGTGGCGGCGGCGTCGGTGGCGGTGGCGGCTCGCCTTTCGTCTGCAGGCCAGGGGCGGCGCGCCTGCTGTCGCTCGCCAAAAACCGCTACACCCCGACTTTTTTCCACGTTTTCGCTTCCTCTCTTTTTTGGTCGCGAGCTTCCGATGAAACAGCGGCGGAAAAAAGGGAGCCTGCTCCCGCCTACCCCCTCCCACTCCCTCACCGCTGCCTGTCTCAAATGGCTGGCGTCGTGAGAGTTGGCCGCTAATCCTTTTGTGTGCCCGCCGCAGCAGGCGCGGGCCGTGGCGCCTGGCTGACGGCTACCCGCGACGCAGCCGCAGCCGAACTCTGCTTCACGTAGCACGGCCTCGTGCGGTTGCGCCCCTGTGACGATTTCTCACCCCTACATTTAGCCCAGAGAGCTAAGTATTCCCCCACAGTGTACAAGACAATGCGCGAATCCTGACAGTTCCTAGCAATTAAACTATTTCTTAAAATAGTATCACTGCTCTGTCATTGTCAGACACTAATAGCAGGTCTTGTTGAAGTAGCCATTCTTCCCTGTTCCTCAGCATGTTTACAGTATGGTTGTAGCTTCTGCAGTTCATTCACTGATAATATTTTATAATATGACGATTTTGGAATTGCCTGTTGATTTAGTGCTTAAGATTTTTCCATCTAATTTATTTTTCATGCCAGCCGCGGTGGCCGAGCGGTTCTAGGCACTTCAATCCGAAACCGAGCGACTGCTGCGGTCACAGGTTCGAATCCTGCCTCGGACATGAATGTCTGTTATGTCCCTAGGTTAGTTAGGTTTAAGTGGTTCTGAGCTCTAAGGGACTGATGATCTCAGATGTTAAGTCCCAAAGTGCTCAGTGCCATTTTATATATTTTTCATAAAGCTCTTATCTCGAATTAGGTGTCCAAATAAAGTAGCTTTTTTCTCTGTATCGCGTTAATTATTGTTATTTACTCTTTAATTTCGGTTAGTATTTCATCAAAAAATGGTTAAAATGGCTCTGAGAACTATGGGACTTAACATCTGAGGTCGTCAGTCCCCTAGAACTTAGAACTACTTAAACCTAACTAACGTAAGGACATCACACACATCCATGCCCGAGGCAGGATTCGAACATGCGACCGTAATGGTGGCGCGGTTCCGGACTGAAGCGCCTATAACCGCTCGGCCACACCGGCCGGCAGTATTTCATCATTAGATGTTGTTTCAGTCCAGGATGTTTTTATGGCCCTTCTCTGCATCTATATCCGTATCGCATGAATTTATTTCCTTTATTGTTTCTCGAGCTTAAAACGCTCCAAATAAATGCCTTGATGAATTTTTTCTTGTTTTGTATTAATCTAGTTGTTGTTAATAATATATTCTTAGTTTTGATAGCTTATTCAGTCTCTACAATTCTTTTTTCAGTTATACTTCAGCTGTTATGTGTTAATGTATTCTTAGTAGCATAAATGATTTACACTCATTAGCAATTTATTTCTTCCTTTAATATTTGTCCTTTATTCTCTGTTAGATTCAGCTATCACCGCTATGTTAGTCACATTTGTGTTTATTTCTAATTTGCATATGATTCATGTCTGTTTTATCAGCTGCTAACACTACTACGTCATCAGTAAATCGAATATAGTACATTTGTTTGTCGTTGTTTTGATACCACTTGTGCCGGATTTCAATGCTGGTATTCCACTTTTTATAAATATGTTGTATACTTCTTTATAAATCATCCTTCTGTAAAAGTAGCCAGCAGTGGAACTCCATTTCATCGAAATGAATAGGCACTGACACGGGTACAGGCTTAGGATAAAGAGATTAGTGCACCTACTATTCTTTGTTTTCTATAGAATTAAGATATGATGATTTAGCATGCCAGCCGAATTGCGGGCAGGTGCTTGAATGTTCGTGAAACAAGGAACGTACGAATGTAGCCTGTGAACAGAGCTGTTTCCCTTTCGAAGATGGATGTGTCCACAACATACCAATTATGACAATGTAGAAGAAACGACTGTACTTGGTCTCCGAGAATGTTGAAATAAACATCCAGGTAACCTGAACCTATGCAATCGATGCCTTTCACCATTTTAAAACAGGTTTCATCATGACTCGTAAATCACACAACATGCCCCCCGTTAGCCACTGTCAAGATTCTATGTTGTCTGACCTAATGAAGACGAGTAGCTTCATGTACCTTTGGGGCCAATGGTCTTTTGGGAGGTGGCGGACCCTTTTTGGAGGTGGCCGACTCCAACCGTCCTTTGCATGCAGTTTCCTCCACAATGTTCGCTCGAAAACTGGTTGAGATGGACCTTCATTCACTGACGGTTAGATTATCTTTACCATCACTGTTATTACTCCGTGTTATACAGGGAGTACCGAGTGTAAGTGCAGATATTTATATATGTGGTACCTCAATATGTACACACATCCGCGTGTGTTGGTTGTTTCTTCTCTGCATCGAACAGTCTTCCCGCAAACACGTCACGAACTTTACGAACTGATGTTTTCTGCGCAGTCGGACTAAGTGGACAAGCCTCCCAGTATGGACAAGCGTCCATACGTCGACACCTGACCTGCTGCCCAGGGCAAATATACATTAATGGCTAAAACGGTTCAAATGGCTCTGAGCACTATGGGACTCAACATCTGTGGTCATAAGTCCCCTAGAACTTAGAACTACTTAAACCTAACTAACCTAAGGACATCACACACATCCATGCCCGAGGCAGGATTCGAACCTGCGACCGTAGCAGTCGCGCGGTTCCTGACTGAGCGCCTAGAACATACATTAATGGCTTGCTTGCCCTTGTCACTTGTACTTGGAGGTACTAACCACCCTGAAAACGCACGACTTGTAATGGCTGTAACTGTGAGTTTGCAAGTGACGTAAATACTGTTGTAATGTTGTTCAGAACAACGTATCAGTCATCAAAAGAAATACCTCTCCTTATACCCGTTACACTGTGTGTAGCTGCGAGTGGTACACCATAGCTTGTGGACACGTTGGAGAAAATACCTTACTACCCTAACAAATGTGATAACTTTATTTGCGGTGTTGTTAAGTGCGCCTCCTGACCCGATAGCACCTGTCTGTGCATCCTGTCAAGTCTTAATGTTGACTCATCTTAATGCAAGAGCCCATACTAACGACTGGCACATACACAGCACTTTACTGCCATGACTTACGTCAGTGTTGCAAGGTCATTTAACCGCCTGATAACAGTTCTACCTCATCTACAGTGCTCCAAAGTGAACAGTGAGACCCTTCAAGAAAGTGAGTAATATTTTCTCTAGTGAGATTATAAATAAGTGTTTGGCTGCTGTAACAATCGTCTCACATTCTTGTTCCAAAATATTACCATATACTTAAGAATTTAATGAGCAGAAGACATCCATGTACGCAAAGCAGTGCTGTGTGGTGTTGCTGGATGCGAAGATCGCAAACATGGCTACACACTGTAGCAACATTCATCAGCTTGTCATCCTAACAGTAGTGCAACATGTTAGAAGTGTCTTATGAAGGTTTTTGCCCAATTATGGTATCCAAAGACGCCAGTGACCTTTCCATCCAACTCCATTTTTAGCAGCACTTTTAACTGGCAGCTAATAAAGACAGGGTTTTGAAAAATAGTTGACGACTATTTGACTCGTTATAGGACAAGATACTTGTTTCATATTTGAGCTCCTGCTCAGATAGAGACGAAGCGACTGGAAGTGTTGCTGCCTGAACATGGTACTCAATCATCGCAAATCGTCAACGCCCTTTCGCACCTTACCTTAGAAATGAAGAAAAATTCTTCATTTCCAGCAGGTTACCTCATAGTCACTGGGTCCTTTATTCAACGAGTCATCAGTGTACTAAATATTTTCATATCACGTAAACTATTTTAATATGGCGCGACGGTGCGAGCACGTTGTATCTCCGGAAAATTTGCCAGATTTACAACTAAATCTAATGAATTACTTCCTCCTACTCGCGTCTCACTATTTAGTATCGTCCTGCACACACTTAGGCATGGAATAGAGTAGAAAAGAATAAAACAGAGTAGAATAGAACAGTGAAGTGTGCGTAATAAGCAGCAGGTGCCGTTATTAATCGTCTGCAAATGTTTCTACAACTTTCTCTTGCGTCACAGTAAGGACTATTTTCTACAACTAATGAGTATACGATATATAGAAGGCACAAACTTCGTCAGCGTCCAGGAGAACATTAGTTGAAGCAACCATTAAGTGAACAGTTTTAAACTAAACCCTCACATGAACTCAAGTAAAGACAAATTTACGTTTCTTTTTCGATACTATCAGGATTTTTTATAACGCAATATGTCTTATGGATAAAATCTAGTGAACCGTGGCGCGAACTGTACCCTTATTATAGTCGATTATTCAAAGACTAGGAGTACAAAAATCGTTCAAAATTTTTCGCAAGGGTTTGATAATAAACCTGTCTCAATGCTCCGAATGTGGATGAGTCATTTGCTGGAAATACGATCAGACGGGGACATTAGCATCTTCATTATAAACCTAGGACTTTAGGAAAGTAATGTACTGAGTGAAAGCTCCACAGCCAGTTGCTGATCGGGGTGGTTCAGTTCATAGGCCATCGAACGGTACTCTAAAGTAAAAGAATTCATATTCACGTCTCTCCATCCTGATTATGTTTCTCCGTTGCTTCCATAATTCGTGTCACGCGAATTGTTTCTTTATAAAGGTACAGGCGATACGACTGAGCCGATGCTATGTCAGATCCACAAACTGACGAGACATTCCTCTTTATTTCGTGCCTCTCATAGCCAACCGTACATCTACGTCTACACGACTATCTGCAATTGAAACTTAGGTGTTTGGTAGAAGTTTCATAGAACCGCTTTCAAACCATTTCTCGATTGTTACACTGTCGAATAGCACGTCGTTCCGTGCGAACTCTGATTCCTCATACTTTATTACAATGAACTTTGCTCCCTAAGTAAGTGGTGGTCAATGAAATATTTTCGCGTTTAGGGGAGAATGTTGGTGAATGAAATTCGTATAAAGATCTCGTCCAACGAAAAATTACTACGTTGTAATGACTGACACACCATGTCGCTTATCATATCTGCGGCACTGTCTCCGCTATTTCGCGAGAATACAAAACTAGCTGCCTGCCTATGAACTCTTTCGATGTTCTCTGTCAATCCCTTCTAGGAAGGGATTCGTACCGAGCATTAATACTCCATAAGAGAACAGACTTGTGTAGCGTATGCAGTCTCGTTCGTAGATCTGTTGCATTTTCCAGGTGTTCTGTCCATAAAACGCAGTCTTTGGTTCGCCTTCCCCACAATATTTTCTGTATGTCTGTACCAACGTCAGTTGTCATTGTAATCTTGACTGAATTGAGAAACTTTAAAACTGAATGGTTTATTGTATAAAATAATTTTAATACATTTTTTAAGTACCCACAGTTTCAATTACTGAAAGTCAGTTTCCACATTCGTGCCATACAGGAAACTTTTCTAAATCATTTTGCTATTAATTTTTATCTTCTTATGTCTTTACCAGACTTAAACGACGGCATCATCTGCAGACAGTGTTTTAAGGTCACTCAGACTGTTTCCTAAAACGTTTAAACATTTGTATACTCGTAGATTAAGAAGAGCAGGGGACGTTTCCTTTTCGAACCTCAGATATACTTTCGGTTTCATTCGATGACTTCCCGTCAGTTACTACGACCTGAGGCCTTTCTGACGGAAATCACGAATCCAGTCGTACGGCTGAGACGCTACTCCATAGGCACGCAATTTGACTAGAAGCTGCTTGTGAGGAACAGCGTCACAAATGGTTCAAATGGCTGTGAGCACTATGCGACTTAACTGCTGAGGTCATTGGTCACCTAGAACTTAGAACTACTTAAACCTAACTAACCTAAGAACATTACACACATCCATGCCCGAGGCAGGATAGGAATCTGCGACCGTAGCGGTCGCTCGGCTCCAGACTGTTGCCACTAGAACCGCACGGCCTCTCCGGCTGGCAGTGTCAAAAGCCTTCTGGAAATCGAGAAATGTAGAATCAACTTGAGATCCGCTGTCGGTAGCACTCATTACCCTTATCAGGCATTCTCGTTGTTCTCTTCACTTTGTGGCAGTGACTGCTGAAAAATCCCACATGGTGACTGTAAGCAATGCGGCTGAGTTCTGAGAGGATCAAGAACAAATAAGGTGCAATGGACAGGTTTGCTTCCGAGAGAATAGTGACAGAAAGCGGTAATGTTTCGTCCGGTGTGTTGTAACGTACAAGATGCTGCATGGTAGCAATGAAACGGCCTCTAGGATGGGAATTGTGCAGTTCCGGCTGTCCATTCAACAGTCCTTACGAGTATTTGTTCCTCTTTTCCACTCTTGGACTGCCTTCTGCAGTTTCCCCGCTGTGATTTTGGCAAGAATGATGCAATATTACATGTTAGAATAGAGTTTTCCGAAGTTGAAAACGACTGAACATTTCACTGTATATCAGCACGCTCCCCAGATGGCTATGAGAGGAAAGCTATTTTCGTTGCTCGGAGAACGATGCCAATTATTTAAAAGAGAGGCGAGGCTTCCGTTCCTGCCATGTGGCTAGGTGCAGTTGGCGAAAGTTTTAAATATTAAACGTTTAATTAGAGCTCCAATATATACTCGTACTTGGCAGGATATTACAGGTAATCGACATACAGAGTGCTTTATGAGAAATTAATAAATGCGCGTGACTGACCACCACATCCTACCTTTTAATAAAACAGCGTAATTACGGAAAGCACTTAACATTGCAATAGGTGGGGTGGAGGAGGGGTGGAAGGGAGGGGCGGCGAGTGCACTGGCCTAAGCGGAAATAGATATATGAAGCGGATCGCATTGAGAAAGTACAGTCGTGCGAGATGTGGGTAAGCACGTGGGCCGACAATTGAAGCAGTCGCGTCGACCAACTCCTATGACGGTGGGATGCTAGTGTTCTTTGAGTACTTTAGAAGGCACTTTTTTGCCCTTTCGATTTCGGGGACGTCACTGTCTTCAGCACCTCCTTTTTATATTTGTTATAGCGCATTATACTTTTTGTTCAGTGGTGAATTGATGACTGCATCGATGTCTTACATACAGGAATTGGGCATAAACTTGTTTCTTCTTCACAATTTCGTATTTCAGTCGTTTCCTTGGTCGAACTCCGCCTCTATTTTGTGTCAGGTTGTATTACAGAACTATCTTGGGCAGTCTTTCATCTTGAATTATATTCACATACTGTTTCCACCTCTCTCTTTATTCAGTTACTTTATTTCATCATTAAAAGCATTTACATTTTACTCATTTCGAATACTTTCATTTTTCCATTTTTCATTACATCTCTTCTTGTGCAGCACTTAACTATCCTCATGAGTGTCATATCTGTTTTGGAACACTGTTCTTCGAAAACGGCGATCAAAAAATCGGAAAAAATTTAAAATAAAAACGGTAGTATGATCATCGCCAGACCATTAAAACTCCATGATGACGGTTGGAGAGAGCAGCGAGGAGGAGCTCGCTATGTGGCAAAGATCAACTCTCTGCTCCTCGTGTTTTGCTGGCATCTTTCTTTTTATTTATCCAACTCTCGTTTCCATACAACAGCAATGGTGTCGCCAAAGTATAATAATACTTAATTTTTGTATCTTTTCGTGCTTTGTAGTTAAGTATTTTGTTTATTGTTCCACAAATTGTCTGAAATTTGTGCAGCTTTCAATCTATATCATTATCGTAATCGTAACTCCTACCATAGATCAAATATTTAAAAATGTGACACCTGTCCAGTTACTTTGTTCTTGATTCTCGACAGTACTGGGTGTTTAAGTGGGAATACCACAACTTTCGTCTTATGTAATGAAATTTTTACATTTTATTTTGCACATATTTGGTTCAGCAGATGGAATATTAAGTAGAGGTCACCTTCAGTTTCTTGTATCATTAATTTGTCATCTGTGAATAGTAACGCATTTAGTTTAGTGTGTTAATCTAATTTGATTCCTGAATAATTATCTGATTTCCAATCCTTGGAGACCTGCCAATACAAGTGTTAAAAAGAGTGAAAAGAACCACCCCTGTTTTACTCCTTGCCCCTCTGTCTAGTGCCTTCTGTCTATAGGTGCAGTGAGTCAACCCTGAAAAGTAATTTAGTTGCTATAAATGACAGTAAATTTAAAAAAATTAGAAAGTATATAAATTTGAGAATTATAAATTCCTGGTTCGCCAAAAAGCTGCCAGGAAGCCGGGGTCAGGACTGCAGCAGTGGTTAAAGGGACTAAAGTTCAGAATGGGAAGTGTTGAGTTGATATTACTATGTGCCCATACTGATTTATCTTCAAGTAGTTGCGATGACACCTTCATCTGTATAGCCATCAGAATCGTCTGCTAGAGACAACAGTTTCCAAATTTTAGTTAATGCACTGCTGTCGTTCACTAATTCGAAGAAAGATTCATATTAGCGAACAGTGATTTTATCTACGTCTATGGGTTGTATGACCATGATTACCCGATACCCTCATGATCACGTGGTATCATAGAGCGGTCTGAAGATAGTGCAACGTAACTACTGAAAACGACTGAAAATAAAACAACACCTGAAAGCACCGTACCCTCTGTATAAAGATGTGGTTGCAGCTTTCGTCCCATTATCTGTTTGAAGATGCATGTATGGAGATTCTGATTTAGGATTTCTATGGATTCCGTAAATCAGCTCGTACATTTTCCCAGTCCTTGCTGGTTCACTCATTTCATTTATCAGGTTCTGGACCACCAAGTATTTCCTGGTTGTCACTCTTTAACCATTGCATAGAGATCTCGTAGATCATAGGACATTTGGAGTCCAACGTCCCGTCGACATCTAGATGTCAGGAAAGACGAAGCTGTAAATAAATTGTTCAGTAGGCGCTATACAAGGTGTCCGGAAATTCCGTTACAAACTTCTAGGAGTTGTAGAGGGGAGTGAGTACATAATAGTGTGAATAGGAACCCATGTCCGGAAACGTCATCCAACGACGCTACAGAGCGTCACAGTTATAGACGCCGAAACCCGTAAATGTCTGTATATACTTGGTGATTCTATGATGTTGTTACAAACTTTCAAGGCTGATAGAGACGGATAAATGCATCAGTTTGAGGTAAGAGCCCCTTTACCGGAAACGAACGAGTCGAATGTTACAAGCGAAAATCATTCTGATATCTCTGACAATGGAATACATGTACCGGTACTGTTGTTGGTAAGATTGTAGCGTATGCAACTTTCAGAGGGGTTAGTATGGACCAAACCGAGAAAAAAAAGTCGAGTAAACGTGGGCTCTAAAATGCATATCAGAGGAGCTATGAGTATTTGTTCATCCTCGCTAGTGCGAAACACATCTCCTCTGTTGAACGAGAGCTCATAGCTCTTAAGGTATGCATTTTAGAAACCATGTTTACTAGCCATATTTTCTTGTTTGGTCCATATTACCACTTATGAAAATCCTCAATTCTACAATCCTACAATCTCAGCTACTACAGTACGGGCACGTGTATTCCACTGTCAGAGATATGAGAACGGTTTTCACTTATAACTTTCGTTTACGGTACAGGGTCACTTACCTCAATCTGATACATTTTTCCTTCTCCAAAGTTTGTAATATCATCGCGGAATCACCCTGTATATACTTGCATTTAGAGGAGCCGAGGCCCGTAGCGGCAACGGACGTGCCGCAGTGGATACACCGGTTCCCGTCAGATCACCGAAGTTAAGCGCTGTCGGGAGTGGCCGGCAATTGGATGGGTGACCATCCGGACCGCCATGAGCTGTTGCCATTATTCGGGGTGCACTCAGCCTCGTGATGCCAATTGAGGGGCTATTCGACCGAATAGTAGCGGCTCCGGTTGAAGAATACCATCATAACGACCGGGAGAGCGGTGTGCTGACCCCACGCCCCTCCTATCCGCATCCTCAGCTGAGGATGATACGGCGGTCGGATGATCCCGGTGGGCCACTTGTGGTCTAAGGACGGAGAGAGGCATGTAACGTTGACGCTATTAGCGTCGTTGGATGACGTTTCCGGACAAGGGTTCATACTTAAAATATAATGTACTCGCTCTCCTCTACAAGTCCTAGAAGTTCGTAACGAAGTTTTCTGAACAGCTTGTGTAAGGAAATCAACGGTAGAAGCCTTGCCTTAGAAACCAGGATTTGTTCACATGGATTTAGACCATAACGTAACGTAGCCTGCGTCCACACACCCTGGCGGACCCATCGGTACCAACGACTTCCGCGTCATCCTTCACCTATGGCGTCATTTGATGCGTCACTGAGAGGCGCGTGGTCAGCACACCGCCCTCCCGATCATTGTCAGTTTTCACGGACTGGAGCCGCCACAAGTCTGTCACGTAGCTTTTCAGTTGTCGTCGCAAGACTGAATGCACCTCGATCCGGTTCTCTCACCTGCGAAAAACCGCTGAAAACACCGGGAATTCAATCCCAGACCTACGCATCGCCGTCAGCCGCACTGGCCACTCGGCTAAGGAGGCGGACAGACCATGAGATAGGGAACGTAAAATACCATGGAGGAACGGGAATTTGATCACGGCTGCTACAAAATATGAATCAACTGTCCTAATCAATGGACTCTCTACAAATCGTTATACAACGGATCTAGTAACACGCTTTAGAAGTACTAGAGAAATCTGGGAAATAACTACGAACTAATTGCTGCTGAGCACTTAGTAAGAGGAACACGGCAAGACACCTCTGTATAAATTCCCGTTCGCCTTACTACAGATGCAACAAACGAGCTTTTGGTCTGGTGCAGGCGACACGTGGGGATCTGTCCTTGGCCGTTTTGCTAGTTGCGAATTATACACCGGGCACAGTTGACACGGGGGTTCCTACTTCCGCGCACCCAATTTCGCTTGCACATTTTGCGATCATCACCGGCCGGTCGTGTGCATATTTGCGCGCCGGTCCGCCGCAGTAAACACCGGGTCCAAACACGGGAAATACTGGCCAGGATGTGTTTCCACGTGGACAAACACTTGGTATTAAACAGCGGCCAAGTTGGTGGCAAACGGCCCGTTTTCAATAAGCGAGCAGCCGTGCAGTGCGGTGCAGCACCGCAGGGCGCTAAGCTGTTTAAATGTTAGCCGTAATTACGAGGGATAAACACGGACGCTTGTCTCATGCTCTCTAGGCAGCCTTTGCTCTCGCCTCCGGCCTAACAATAAATGCGGACCAGCGCAAAAACACGAAGATGTGCGTCTGAACACAAATAAAGGTACTTTGCGTTATTTATCGATGTTGAATCTGAGTGCGAGTGGATAACGAGCATCGTACAATAAGAAGTTTTCAAAAACAATCAGTTTTTTCGAAACAAGAATAAGGATCATAATTCGAAAGCAAACTGACATGTTACAAATCCAAGATGACATCATCCACAAATGTTAACAAATATAGATGTAGATGCATATGTATGTATCTTTTTTACACCCCACCTCCTAAACTATTGGACTGATTACAACCACACTTGGAACGCTTACCACTTACTGTCTGGAAGGAATCGCTGAAGTGGTGAGAACCACCGAGTTTTCAAATGGGTGGGAGTGGTGGTGAAGAAGTAGTGTAGACCATGACGCGCGATTGCCCTTACTTCAGTCATCCAGTAGTTGAGAATGAGAGAACTTAGTGACTTGCAACTAACTTTACAGATGGACTAATAGAATCTTGGAATAAATACCTATCCGGGCAGTGCCGGGTTTCAACTAGTTTATTATAAAACGTTTTATTTGTTTCATTTTCACAACAATCAAACCCACGGTGTAACTAACAAAATCATTCCTTGGTATTGTAAATAGATCATCTTTGCCGGCCTTGTTGGATGACGGTTTTAGGCGCTACAGTCTGGAACCGCGAGACTGCTACGGTCGCAGGTTCGAATCCTGCCTCGAGCATGGATGTGTGTGATGTCCTTAGGTTGGTTAGGTTTAAGTAGTTCTAAGTTATAGGGGACTGATGACCTCAGAAGTTAAGTCCCATAGTGCTCAGAGCCATTTGATCCAAGACGGTACCATTTTGGCATTCACTTTTACGTAAAGGACTTCTGTAGATCTCGCCATGAATTTCGGTCTTCGCCATGCACATGGAAGTTGCTCCTGCTTTTTTTCTAATGTCATCTCCCCACCTTGCATTAGGCCGTTTTCTCGTTCTCCTCTAATGTTTCGGAATCCATTTTATAAGAACGGGAATGCTTTTATTAACAGGCAGATGGCGTTGTTGGACTAACGTAAAGGATGTGCAGAAAGACTTCAGCAAATTGCAATTCTTTATGGGGGTTTCTCTTCAACTTCAGACAGCAATTGATTGCGTTTAGGCGCTGTATACAACGAAAATACCGTCGCAGTGAGAACAATAATTTGCATATACAACAAACTATATTTGTTTTTCGTGGGTCGCCAATCCATGGACACGCTGTAGGACAGTAATGGGACTTCGAAATCTAAATCAGGTCTGAATATAATAGATTTTTATTTGCTCTTTATGACGCTGGCAGTTCAGTTACTGAATTGGAAGACTACATGAAGAAAATGCAGTAAGATTTGCTCATATGGGCAGCTCACGAATTCAGAGTTAGCGTGAAAAAAGGGACCAAAAATTATAATCAAATAGGCGAACAAGTTGCGTAACACAACAAGTAATTTGCGAGCTACTCGGAATATGGACTGCACCGAGAAACTGTGCACTTACATTTCCTCAAAATTCAGTTAGTGTGTGCCAGTCAGCACAGACGTCAGGTTGAAGACCAACAGCCCAGACACTTGGTTCTCTACTCTCAATTACCAACCTTCAACAAAAAGCTTCACATGGAGGGGACAACGAAACGCTTTTGCCAATGTAAAGAGCCAGAGCATCTCCTATTTTACAGAAAAACTGAGAAACACAGAACAGACTTCCTATTCTTGGCATACAAAACACACATTAATCAAAGATGAGGAGCGGTGTCCTACCAATTGGTTAACCTCCGCTTGTCAAGCAAAGCACAGTGGTGAGTGTAAATAATTTGGTTGGATACAACAAAAATTTGGAGCAAAATCAACCAACTTTCCCACACTGCTCAGGTGATGCCACAGCATCCCCTCCTTTGATGTCAATGTAGAAAAGACAAAAATGGCATGCTCTGTTTTTCTCTGGGGATGGTAGGCGTGGCTGTCTCTGTCCTCAGTAACAAAGTCGCCGGCTCTACCCAACAAAAGCAGGGAGCAGGCCAAGACTCCACTTCTAGCAATCTGCTCAACTACCTGGGGATGCTCGCCCTTCCTACTAAGATTCACTGACCGCCTTCTGCTAACAAGGAGGAACTAGAGGCCACACCTTGCCAGTCGGAAAAACACAAGTCTTAAATACCAAGAAAACATGACCACTACTCTCAATAAAATAACCACAAAATAGTGTCAGTGTTGCGCAGGGATATGTGGCAGTCATGTAACGATTAAAAGATTATTAGTGAACATTTGGAGTACAACTCGTATAAATATTCAGGGTTATACTAAGAACCGATGTGGAATGCGACGATCGCGAGAAATACGTAGTAGAGAAGGTGAATGGGGATTTGTTCTGGAGACGTGTAGTGCGTGTGAGAAGGAAGCTGCATAAGAGGCAATATAATTTGGAGTCCTTACGATGCAGAAATGACGACTGACGTTGAAGGAATTCAGGGGCGCACTGCTAGTCCATATAAAAAGTGGCATAGAAGTCCTCGAGAAAATTAAACGAGGACTGATTGAAGAAAGACGACGTACTTCTCGTGAAACGCTGTATTTAAAAAAGTCTGTGTGACCATTCTGACGCCAATATCGCAAATGTAGCGTAGGAATAAGGTGAGAGAGATTCGGGCACCTACTGAAACGTACGGACAGTTACAATTTCCCTCCTCAATAACAATGTAGTACAGGACAGAACCTGCTAATACTGGTATGAAGCCGGCCGTGGTGGCCGAGCGGTTCTAGGCGCTTCAGTCTGGAAACCGCGCAACCGCTACGGTCGCAGGTTCGAATGCTGCCTCGGGCATGGATGTATGTGATGTCCTTAGGTTAGGTAGGTTTAAGTAGTTCTAAGTTCTAGGGGACTGATGACCTCAGCTGTTAAGTCCCATAGCGCTCAGAGCCTTTTGCACCATTTTGAACTGGTACGACGTTCACTCCGCTGGGTATTTGAAGTGATTTGTGGAGGATAAATCTATATGTGAAAGTGTAATAGTATATGAAGGATAGTTTTGCTGATATGGCATTCCTTTACGTGACTCCTTTATCCATTCTGAACTTCCTCCATCTTGATTATGTTTTAAGAGGAGCAAACTGTCGCACTGGGGTCAGTCAATATGAATACCTGAGTGTCAATGGACGAATCAGCAATCTTGTTATACCTGCATTGCTATATTCCAGCGGCTTTTGGTAATTCAAAACTCAATCAAATTGTTACGTCCTACTTCTGTGTTAGAAACACGAGAATTGCTTTGTAGGAGGCTACACCACGCAGTGCCTAGGAGCAAGTTTTACTGCTCTTATCACTAGTAATAACACGGGGACGGAAAGGGCGCAGCCCTCCAGATTGCCTCTCGGTCAGGACTCCCCACGGCAGGTAAAGGTCACTGCTCAACACGAACCCGACAAATTTTCTGTAGCCTGAGGCCGAAGCACCCAAGCGTGCTGGGTTCTGTTTCCGCGGGAGGTGTCGCATTGCTCGGCTGTACGTTGGAGGGGCTGTTTCCGTGCTTCTTTAAATTTTCTGGTCACTATAAGAAAAGACTTCTTGTGACCTCTGGAATGTTTCAGCCAAAATTCATACTTTGTGGGGAGGAGACACGCAAGATATCGGAAAATAACTTGGAAGTGATCTGATCATTAGAACAACACGCAAGGTTTCCATGGAGATTCAATAGCTATCGTGAAAATGGAGAGCAATATAAAAACATTCATTATTAATAGTGCTGGTAGAAGCTGTTGTTGTATTGCTTTTCACAACTACAGTTAATAGTGTTTTGTGTATAGCACGTGTTAATTCATATTTGAAAAAAGTGTTTATTATTGCCTGAAATACTAGTCACATTTTGTTGTCGTATTGTTTTCCTTAACTATTACTTTAATTTGTTTTTAAATCCTTTTTTATGACTGTCAGAACTTACTACGCTTGTCCGTCCTCTTTTAGAACACTGCTTCGCGGTATGGGATCCTTACCATATAGGACGGACGGAGTACATCGAAAAAGTTAAAAGAAGAGGAGCACGCTTTGTATTATCGTTAAATATGGGAGAGAGTGTCACAGAAATGATACAGGATTTGGGCTGGGCAATTAAACTCGTTGCAAGCAAGTGCTCTTATAGAATTATTAGTTGCGGAGGAAGAAACTATAGTGAAAATCCATTCCCAGGTATCGACGAGAATTGGAAGTGCTTGTGCAGTGACTGAGTTTCTTAGATATACAAATTTTTCTCAAGATAGGTTCTATGAAAACAGACCATAAGATTCAAAGAAACACCGTTTCATCTGAAGTGTTGCAGCCGTATGAGGCCAAGGGAAAGGCTTTCCTGTCACGAATCAAAACAGGTGAAGTAATTGGGGTGCGCCACCTTGACGCGGATACGAAAAGACAGTCACTGGAGTGATATTGCCCGTCATCACCAAAAAATAAGAAATTGAAGACAGCTCCGTCTGTTGGAAAATGCATGATGACAGTTTTCGGGATAGTTATTGCGTTATTCTCATGTACGTGTGACCAAAAAGGTCAACCATTAATTTTGTGGCACATATGCTGTCTCTGGAAAAGCTCCACAACGGTTTCCGTCTTGTGTTGCCTGACAAAAATACAAAAGAACTTCTGCTCCAACACGAGATTGCACATCCACACACAAGTCTAAGAACCCGGGATTCATTTCCTATCAGACATGTTATATGACATCATAAAAATGATATCATTGTAGTATACATTCAACATCGTTTAATAGAGCCGATTGTCGTAAGCTATCGACCCAAAAATGATAGAGAAGCCGTTAGCAGGTATTTAATCAAGTAAGATTCGCAAATATTTCTGGAGTCGCAGTGTATAAGGACGATTGAGCGCTGATACGAGTGGTCTGCAGCTGTAAGCACTGAAACGCTTCAGAGATTTGCTATCCTTTCTTTATGGCGTGCTGATAGTCTGACTAGAATAATCATGAGTGCAATAAAGAAAGTCCTTTACGAACCCGTGAACTTCAAAAATGATATATGCACACTAAACGAGCTGATATTTCTTGAGAGATGATGGATTTGCGTGTTGCGAATGAATGTATATTACTGGACTAAAGAGCAGGGCCACTTTTGACGTCGTTAATGCCCGTTGTACTTCGTAAATGTACTTCTACCTTTCTTAGACTCCTCCCCCCTACCTATAACAGTTGAAATGAAAATATGTCCCTTTTTCAATATTCACGTCATTTACGAGTTATCCGAAAACATTTTGCGTGGTTGAAATCAAAAGTTTGGAATATCTTGAGTCAGCAATGTTGATGTCTTTATTCGAAAATCTGTGGGATGCAAAATGGAAAAGAATAACAACCGGTTTCTGTTTAAATAATGAATGAAAGATATAGAAAGAGGGTGGAGCAAGAAATAGTAACTACATCTCGCCCGTTTCCCCGACGAGTGTAAATTTTCAATTGTAATTTAGTCTGTGTGTGATAAAATAACGTCTTAGAAGAAAATCATTTTGATGGTCCTGTCAATAAATTCAATATTCATGTCGTGTGACTACTTCATAAGACAAATCCGCTAGATCGATGCGGTAGGCAGAATAACATACACTCATGGATCCTGAAGTGCGATGTCCTCATACTCTGAAGCGCCGGCCGGAGTGACCAAGCGGTTCTAGGCGCTACAGACTGGCACTGCGCGACCGCTACGGTCGCAGGTTCGAATCCTGCCTCGGGCATGGATGTGTGTGATGTCCTTAGGTTAGTTAGGTTTAAGTAGTTCTAAGTTCTAGGGGACTGATGACCTCAGATGTTAAGTCCCATAGTGCTCAGAGCCACTTGAACCATTTACTCTGAAGCTCAACACCGTGTGGACTTTCTGTTCTTTCCCTTTGACTCGTGTGTGTGTGTGGATACTCTTTATAGTAAACCAACTCGCAGTTTAGAAATATGAATACAACATGGAGACATATCAATCACCAATTTCCCACTCGGTTCGCTTGAAAGAAATCCTTACGACGACGATGACGATGATGATGATGATGCATCTGAGTTATGGATATTACTGGTGCAGAAATAAAGGCTATCCGTTTCTTCAGTGTGACTCTTTCCAAGGTCTCTGTCCCACAGTGTGTTCGGTGAACTTTTACGCACATGACAAGAGTCCTTTTTAAGTTACTTATGGAATTTGAGACAAACTGTATAAACTGTCAATAACCATCATGAACATCCCACTCGGTTCGCTTGAAAGAAATCCTTACGACGACGATGACGATGGTGATGATGATGCATCTGAGTTATGGATATTACTGGTGCAGAAATAAAGGCTATCCGTTTCTTCAGTGTGACTCTTTCCAAGGTCTTTGTCCCACAGTGTGTTCGGTGAACTTTTACGCACATGACAAGAGTCCTTTTTAAGCTACTTATGGAATTTGAGACAAACTGTATAAACTGTCAATAACCATCATGAACATCTCAAAGTCCGCAGTTTATAGTTTATCAAAGCTTTTCTTTACGTGATCCGCAGCAGTTAACTCAAGGGAATGCTTCCATGGATGTTTTATGCGTATTATTTCTTTTAACTTTAACATACGGAGTACATAGAATGCAAAACACTTATACATGTATCACATTTTCATTAATCGAGAGTGCATACATTCAGTTTGTTTGTTAACTTCTAGTTATGTTTTATTCTTGTATAAGCTGACTTGTCCAGTATAACTGTAAAACGCTTCGTGTATGTGTAATTTTGATATCTTTAGCTGAACTATGGTCAAAGACTAATACCTTAAGGAGACGAAAATTTTGATATCTTTAGCTGAACTATAGTCAAAGACTAATACCTCAGGGAGACGAAAATTTTTCAGTCGCTAAGTCCTGTAACAGAATTGATGTTTGCGAGAACTATAAAAAAAACACGGAATAATGTTTTTAACGTATTGTACAACTTGTTTATCTAGTATGTTTCTGCACTGTTGATGCTTCAGTCTCTTTCCCTATGTCACTCGTCTGAAAGCATAATTGCTTATGTTCGCTTTTTCGTACCCGCACATGTACTCTGTTCGGCTTAAAACAAGCAACAGTTTTTACAATAGCTGTTGTCAACAAACGATGAATCATTCAACCATGTTTAGCATATGTCAGTTCTGTTACTCGCAGTACAAATTCAATAGCGTTCACTAATAAGTAACAAATAATTTTTTTAATGATTATACAAAGTGCTCCACTGCTAGTTCTGACATACGAACTGCCGCTTTTAAATCAGTTACACTGAAGTAATTTTGGGTTTACTTGTCAAAATTACTGCAATGTGTAAGTGCCAGAAATTCTCCTCTTAACGGCATTCGTTGCTCTGGGCCGTTTAATATTTTTCCAGTATATGGAGAAAGTACCATCTAGACTACAGTATGGGAGAATGTTCCAGTCCCCTATGAAACAAGGGGTGTCATACATTCCGCGAAATTACACGAAACCTTCAATTTTTCACCATATCAACAAATTACATTCAGTGTTATTTGCGAAAATAGCTTATTTTGAGAAATCTAATGAGGCAGCTTTGTAGTTCGTTGTTTCCTAGTTCTCGTTAAAGCGGGACATTATGATTAACCAAGCCGTTTTGTGGGCTAGTTAGATACAAAATTGTTGCGTGCCTCACGTTAATCTAAATAAATCTTGAAAGAATCTCTGAGCACTACGGGACTTAACTTCTGAGGTCATCAGTCCCCTAGAACTTAGAACTACACTCCTGGAAATGGAAAAAAGAACACATTGACACCGGTGTGTCAGACCCGCCATACTTGCTCCGGACACTGCGAGAGGGCTGTACAAGTAATGATCACACGCACGGCACAGCGGACACACCAGGAACCGCGGTGTTGGTCGTCGAATGGCGCTAGCTGCGCAGCATTTGTGCACAGCCGCCGTCAGTGTCAGCCATTTTGCCGTGGCATACGGAGCTCCATCGCAGTCTTTAACACTGGTAACATGCCGCTACAGCGTGGACGTGAACCGTATGTGCAGTTGACGGACTTTGAGCGAGGGCGTATAGTGGGCATGCGGGAGGCCGGGTGGACGTACCGCCGAATTGCTCAACACGGGGGGCATGAGGTCTCCACAGTACATCGATGTTGTCACCAGTGGTCGGCGGAAGGTGCACGTGCCCGTCGACCTGGGACCGGACCGCAGCGACGCACGGATGCACGCCAAGACCGTAGGATCCTACGCAGTGCCGTAGGGGACCACACCACCACTTCCCAGCAAAGTAGGGACACTGTTGCTCCTGGGGTATCGCCGAGGACCATTCGCAACCGTCTCCAAGAAGCTGGGCTACGGTCCCGCACACCGTTAGGCCGTCTTCCGCTCACGCCCCAACATCGTGCAGCCCGCCTCCAGTGGTGTCGCGACAGGCGTGAATGGAGGGACGAATGGAGACGTGTCGTCTTCAGCGATGAGAGTCGCTTCTGCCTTGGTGCCAATGATGGTCGTATGCGTGTTTGGCGCCGTGCAGGTGAGCGCCACAATCAGGACTGCATACGACCGAGGCACACAGGGCCAACACCCGGCATCATGGTGTGGGGAGCGATCTCCTACACTGGCCGTACACCTCTGGTGATCGTCGAGGGGACACTGAATAGTGCACGGTACATCCAAACCGTCATCGAACCCATCGTTCTACCATTCCGAGACCGGCATGGCAACTTGCTGTTCCAACAGGACAATGCACGTCCGCATGTATCCCGTGCCACCCAACGTGCTCTAGAAGGTGTAAGTCAACTACCCTGGCCAGCGAGATCTCCGGATCTGTCCCCCATTGAGCATGTTTGGGACTGGATGAAGCGTCGTCTCACGTGGTCTGCACGTCCAGCACGAACGCTGGTCCAACTGAGGCGCCAGGTGGAAATGGCATGGCAAGCCGTTCCACAGGACTACATCCAGCATCTCTACGATCGTCTCCATGGGAGAATAGCAGCCTGCATTGCTGCGAAAGGTGGATATACACTGTACTAGTGCCGACATTGTGCATGCTCTGTTGCCTGTATCTATGTGCCTGTAGTTCTTTCAGTGTGATCATGTGATATATCTGACCCCAGGAATGTGTCAATAAAGTTTCCCTTTCCAGGAGTGTACTTAAACCTAACTAACCTAAGGACATCACACACATCCATGCCCTAGGCAGGATTCGAACCTGCGACCGTAGCAGTCACGCGGTTCCGGACTGAAGTGTCTAGAACCGCACGGCCAGCGCGGCCGGCTACCGGACTCATATTCGAGGAGACGACTGTTGACATGCTGCTTCCGGCCATCCAGACTTAAGTTTCATGTGTTTTCCTAAATCGCTCCAGACTAACGCCGGAATGGTTCTTTTGAAAAGGCATGGCCTTCCTTCTTCCCCAAGCTTCAAACATCCTGAGCATGTTCTCCGACTCTAACGTCTTCGATCTCGACGTCTCGTTAACCTCAATCTTCTTCTTCCGACAACTGTAGTGGGAATATACGCCGCTAACATTCCTGTTCAAGCCGCATGTAGCTCTTCGAAATGTCACCGCCTCTTTGTATGAAAGTCTAGGAGGGGAGTTCACATACTGGGTGATTATAACTCAACTTTCGCAACTTCAGAGGCCCCCATGAAAAATGAGCGACCGCACGACAATGCAACTTTGTGGAAACATTTTTAAGGACACGCGAAAGAGAAATAACGAATAAACCGTTGAAAGAAACGCATTTTAATTGCCACATAAGAGGGTAACATTTGTTAATCGCGAACCATGTTTACGTTTCGGGTTACAAATGTTGCTCAATGTGACGACCATCTGCATCCGCAACAGCCTGGAACCACACTGTTTGCCGCACTTTTCGAACGGTGTACCATGGAATGTTCAGCTGTCGTGACACGGCTGGCGCACTGCTTGAAGATGGGCAGTGCGTGGCGCATTATCAACCATGGAAGCAATAAACTCTTCAACGATTTGTGGCGCAGTTGTTCGTCTGCCACTGTCAGGAGCAGTTTCCAAACCGCTAGTTACTTCGAACTTCCGGATCATGTTCTTCAGCCTCGGTACGGAAAGACGACCTCTCCGTATTCCTTTACTGCGTCGGTACTCTCGAAGAGCAGCAACGCTACTGCTATTGGTTTGCTAAAACAGTTTTACGAATGAAGGAAGCCCTGTGCCTGCAACTGTAATGCACATTGGTGCCCCGGTAATGGTACTACATCGCCGTACCAGTTCCCGCGCCTAACGGCAAGTCATGACACACTACTAATAACGCTAATCATCCAGAACACCGTCGAACATCATCCTATAAAGTTGGGCACCCATACGGAAAACGGTTTTCCGCCTACTCTAACTAAGTAGCGAAATTTTAACTATAACCAATTTGTATATAGAGTAGATAAAGCAGCTCAAAAATCAAACATTTTAGCTTCCAAAGAGACAATACGGTTCATTGCCACCTACATAAAACTCATCAAGTCTATTTCTGACCAGCCTGCTATAAGCTCTTTGTTCTAATCCAAAGGTGCTACTGAACGACAATAACAATTCCGAGTGGCTCAATGGCCTTTTCCAAACCTTTCAATTGGAAGCGTTGCTTATCCCTGACCTACCGCAACAACCCTGCTGGGCAGAGAGGACTTACAGTTTGAAGCGGGTTGGGTTGTTTGGGGGAGGAGACCAGACAGCGAGGTCATCGGTCTCATCGGATTAGGGAAGGACGGGGAAGGAAGTCGGCCGTGCCCTTTCAAAGGAAATCACGGAAAACCCGAATCAGAATGGCCAGACACGGGATCGAACCATCGTCCTTCCGAATGCCAGTCCACTGTGCTAGCCACTGCACCACCTCGCTCGGTGGTTTGAAGTGGAATCCGAATCACGTGTTGTTCCTGCCGAACTTCACGTTATTGAGAGATGAGGGCTGCGTTAAAGGCAGCCTGAAATATTCCGTGGTCCGGCCAGGATTGGATCCCGCAACCTTTCGGTTTCCTGTCACGGGCATTACCAATAGGCCAAACCATGACTGTCACTTATTAACAACAACAACAACAACAGAAAAGACAGCAACTTGCCGGTCATGACTCGGTCTTTGCCTCTTTCGGCAGCGACGAATTCAAGTGTTTCCACGTCTTGCTTTGCTCCTTTGGCAATGGGACCACAGCGATACACTCAGCTGTCGTCCTTGGCTATCTGGCAGCAAAAGAAGTTATCTACATTGGCCTGATACAGTTGCAAACTTTCCCCCGCCCGGTTAGGAGGCCTTTCTGAATGAGTGTCAGCAGTCGCAGACCCCAGCGGGCGGCGACCTTTTCGGTGTTCATAATGCCCTGTAAGACATCGTAAACTGATGAGTGGCTCACTGTCACTGTTTTCGCTGTCGTCTCGATTGTGATGACCTGGTCTTCGAGCACCAGTCCTCGGCTTCGCTTGCGACTCGCAGTTCTTCAAACAGACAAGGTCTCAGCCTCGTTCTTCGTCACTGAGACTTGTCTGGCTACACTGGAAGCACCTGCGTCACATAATCACTGTGACATTGCTTTGTTTCCGTACAATTCCACCAATTCAACAGGCATTGTTGCAGCATTGTTTCCCTTCAAATGCAGAAAACGAACTACCGCACGGCACATAGTTTTGGTTCCTTTAGCAACGTGCTACGTTAGTGTGGCATAGGGATTTCAATATTTTCTAGGAGTAAATGTAAATGTCGTGTGAAAAAATGGTTCAAATGGCTCTGAACACTATGGGACCTAACAGCTGAGGTCAGCAGTCCCCTAGAACTTAGAACTACTGAAACCTAAGGACAGCATACATGCCCGAGGCAGGATTCGAACCTGCGACCATAGCGGTCGGACGGTTCTAGATTGAAGCGCCTAGAACCGCTCGGCCACACCGGCCGGCCTAAATGTCGTGTGACTAGGTCCTCCCGTCGGGTAGACCGTTCGCCGGGTGCAAGTCTTTCGATTTGACGCCACTTCGGTGACTTGCTCGCATGGGAATGAAATGATGATGATTAGGACAACACAACACCCAGTCCCTGAACGGAGAAAATCTCCAACCCAGCCGGGAATCGAACCCGGGTCCTTAGGAATGACATTCTGTTGCACTGACCACTAAGCTACCGGGGGCGGACATTTACTAGGAGTGAAGGCATATACCTGCGTATAAAAAAATAATTGCTTAAATTTATTCTTTCAAGGTGATAATTAAAACTTTATGACTAACTCTTGTACTTATCCAAAGTTCCAAGATTCAGCCTTCCGTCACACCTAAGACTTCTTGTGTCACTTATGTATCTTTTATGTATGGAAATAATTTGTTTACACAAAAACTCCACGTTGCACCCTGGTATGGATTCTACGTAAAACTACAGCTCGTACCCATAACTAGCCGGGTAAGCCATTTCAAATGTCAAAAGGAGTCAAGGATATACCATCTCCAATGATACTACCTGCCGTAAAGAGTTGCGTTGTTCGGTTTACATGTATCAGAGGCAAATAATGAGACCCCCATGACCTGTGACCCGCAAGACAAACAGCGGGCGATGAGAGCTGAAACAGTAATCCCTGTTCTCTAACTCCAGCGACTGGCTAATTGGCAGCCGTGTGACAGCAGTCAGCAACGAGGGGAGCGTCGCGGTCACAGTAGGCAAGCGAATAAACTGACACGGCACGCCATTCCGTACCGTGTTGTGTGCGACGGATGGGCTTAAGTGGCAGAAACGCGGACGGTTGCAGGAACCGCGAGTTGGCCGCGCGCGCTGTCACACGCCAGTCTCTAATTACGGCCGGGCGCAAACAGAGCACCACGGCCGGCCAACACGGGATCTCACTAGCCCCACCTGATAGCGGCGCTGATTTATGAGTTTTGGCTACGGCGCCAACAACACATTCGCGCCCGGAAACAGGCCTAATCAACGCCTACACGCTCGGTGTGTTCATGTTTACAGTGCGGGCCCCGAAACACGTGGGCACTTGTCTTCAGCACCACGAGATACATAACTGCGCGCGCATACACACACACACGCACACACACGCAAAACTAGGAAGGCATAAGGTGTTAGGGTAAGATTTCCTTTCAATGTACACTACTGGCCACTAAAATTGCTACACCAATGCAGATGATAAATGGGTATTCATTGGACAAATATACTATAACTGACATGTGATTCCATTTTCAGGCAATTTGGGTGCATAGATACTAAGAAATCAGTACCCAGAACCACCACCTCTGGCCGTAATAACGGCCTTGATACGCATGGGCATTGAGTCAAACAGAGCTTGGATGGCGTGGACAGGTACAGCTGCTCCTGCAGCTTCAACACGATACGACTGTTCATCAAGACTAGTGACTGGCGTATTGTGACGAGCCAGTTGCTCGGCCAACATTGACCAGACGTTATCAGTTGGTGAGAGATCTGGAGACTGTGCTAGCCAGGGCAGCAGTCGAACATTTTCTGTATCCAGAAAGGCCCGTACAGGACCTGCAACATGCGGTCGTGCATTATTCTACTGAAATGCAGGGTTTCGCAGGGATCGAATGAAGGGTAGAACCACGGGTCGTAACACATCTGAAATGTAATGTCCACTGTTCAAAGTGCCGTCAATGCGAACAAGAGGTGACCGAGACGTGTAACCAATGGCACCCCATATCATCGCCAGTATGGCGATGACGAATACACGCTTTCAATGTGCGTTCACCACGATGTCGCCAAACACGGATGCGACCACCATGATGCTGTAAACACAACCTGAATTCATCCGAAAAAAGAAGCTTTGCCATTCGTGCACCTAGGTTCGTCGTCGAGTACACCATCGCAGGCTCTCAAAATCTGTGGTGCAGCGTCAAGGGTTAACTGCAGCCATGGTCTCCGAGCTGATAGTGCATGCTGCGGTAAACTTCGTCGAACTGTTCGTGCAGATGGTTGTTGTCTTGCAAACGTCCGCATCTGTTGACTCAGGGATCGAGACGTGACTGTACGATCCTTTATAGCCATGCGGATAAGATGCCTGTCATCTCGACTGCTAGTGATACGAGGCCGTTGGTATCCAGCACGGCGTTCCGTATTACCCTCCTGAACGCACCTATTCTATATTCTGCTAACAGTCGTTGGATCTCGACCAACGGGAGCAGCAATGTCGCGATACCATAAACCGTAATCGCAATAGGCTACAATCCGACCTTTGTCAAAGTCGGAAACGTGATGGTCCGCATTTCTCCTCCTTACACGAGGCATCACAACAATGCTTCACCAGGCGACGCCGGTCAACTGCTGCTTGTGTTTGAGAAATCTGTCGGAAAGTTTCCTCATGTCAGCACGTTGTCGGTGTCGCCACCGGTGCCAACCTTGTGTGAATACTCTGAAAAGCTAATCATTTGCATATCACAGCATCTTATTCCTGTCGGTCAAATTTTGCGTCATCTTCGTGGTGTAGCAATTTTAGTGGCCAGTAGTGTAATACAGAGCATACAAGAGGAGTGGAACCCACAATATATTGCCTTGCTTTAGACGGTGCAGGAAATACGTTGGCATTCAAAACAGCTTCCAATCACCTCTGAATGGATAAACACAGGTCCTATATGGTTTTCAAGGAAATCTTATATTATTCTTCCTGCCCTGAGTGCCAAGTTCAGGAAGGGATGTAGGTGGATGGATGATCACGCAACGTTCTCTCCAAAGTATGCAACAAAGGCTCAATGATAATGAGATGTGGTGGCTGTACCGGCCACGGGGGATGCTACAGTTCACCCACGTGCTCACAAAACCAGTCCCGGAAGATGCGAGCAGTGTGAGCAGGAGTCCTATCGTCTTGAAACAAACTATCGCTGTTGGGGAAACGAACATTGTACAAAGGGATTGACATGATTAGCCAACATCGTCACATTATTCTTGACGGTAATGGAACCTTGCACAGTGCCAAAATCATCACCGAACCACTGTCGTGTCCGAGCGGTTCTAAGCGCTTCAGTCTGGAACCCTGCGACCGCTACGGTCGCAGGGTCGGATCCTGCCTCGGGAATGGATGTGTGTGATGTTCTTAGGTTAGTTAGGTTTAAGTAGTTCTAAGTTGTAGGGCAATGATGACCTCAGATGTTAAGGTCCATAGTGCTCAGAGTCATTTTTTTGAACCACCGCCATGTTTCAGTCTTAGGACGTAAACTCGGTCGGAAGTCATCCGACTCAATGGCATTCTTCCATTACTCCATAGGCCAGGCTTTATGGCTTCGATACCAAGTTTTACTGTTACAACTATATGCATCACTCACGTGCGGTTTTGCAGTACCAGCTCGCCCTGCAGATCCCTGCTTATCGAGCTCCCTTCCTGTTGTTTTGGTGCTAACAGAGCTCGCAAGTGCGATATTCAATTACGCAGTGACTTTTTCAGCTGTCGCCCTCTTATTATTCGCCACAATTCTCTTCAGTGACGGTTATTCAACACGCACTTTCGTCTGCGTTGTCAGTTAGAGGATGATGTTTTTCCGCTTTCCCTGTTGCGGTATAAATCTTTGGTACGGTGCCACTTGAAACACCAACAACTGAGCCCATTTCCGATCACGACTGACACGCGCAACGTGTTGAGGGCACTGCACGGGCGCCGTAAATGGTCAAATACAGCAGCGCCACTTACTTTGCTAGCATCTGCTTTTATATTCAAGCAAGCGTTTCTCGAGTTGTTTCCATACTTTTGTCCAGCCCCAGTACATCATTCAAATCTTCGGCCACCACTATTATTACAATTTTTGTATTCGTTTTATTTTTGCAGTAAACAAGATTTTATCCTTGCCATGTTCTTTACTAAATTTTATCGGTTGCAGGAAAAGAAACATCCTTCTTGTCTGATTTTAGCGAGAACATTTCTAGCTACATGGCAAATGTCGTTTGTTATAGAAACGCTGCATTGGTTCGCCAGAAGAAAACAATGACCTTGTTTCCCAACTGTATGAACAAACTCCAATCTTTTGCAAGTATTTTTTGTTGAGTCACCCCGAAATCTGAAATATGGACAGGACGAGAGCGTCGGTGAGACTTATAAACGCTTCTACATTTAAGATCCGAAAATGAAGGCCGCGCGGGGTACCCGAGCGGTCCAAGGAGGTTCGAGTCCTCCCTCGGACAAGGATGTGGGTGTTGTTCTTAGCGTAAGTTAGTTTAAGTTAGATTAAGTCGTGTGTAAGCCTAGGGACCGATGACCTCAGCAGTTTGGTCCCATAGGAACTTACCGACCGAGGTGACGAAGTGGTCAGCACACTGCACTCGCATTCGGCAGGACGGCGGTCCAATCCCGAGTCCGGCCATCCTGATTTAGGTTTTCCGTGATTTCCCTAATTCGCTCAAGGCAAATGCCGGGATGGTTCCTTTGAAAGGGCACGGTCGACTTCCCTCCCCATACTTCCCTAATCCGATGAGGCCGATGACCTCACTGTTTGGTCTCCTCCCCCAAAAGAACCCAACCCATATGAACTTACCACAAATTTACAATTTTCAAAAATGAAATAATTTGGCCGAAACCAGTCATTAAAACAATAATACGCGACCTGTGCAGTGCGTTGTCTATTAAAATAATTGTACACGCTAAAATGCCTTGCGATGGGTGATTAAACCTCCTAAACTTGCCAATTTTAATGAAGGACATTGTGGCGGCCGCGCAACTTTATTTATTGCAATTAATGCTGGCACGGACACGTCACAATGCAATATGCTTCTTATTTCTGGCTAGCGTTTGCTTGTGCTGGGTGCCTTTCCTGTGGCCATATCCGCAGTTCATTCAATTGGAGGACAGTCGATTGGGCCGTCCGTCTGTGAATCGTGCAGATTTGGTTTTCTATGGTTTAGTATTTTAATTCCAGTATAAAACTTTCATTCTGCAATTCGTTGGCAGATTGCAACGATGTTCGACCGAGGGCTCGTACTCTGACCCTGCGTTTTGTGGCCAGTTTTATTAGCTATTGTGTTTTCCACGCATGATTCATAATTCTGCAATAAGACAAGCGTCAGCACTCGAGTTCTGGTTCGAGGATTCAGTAAATTAATTCCCAGTGTCTTTCTTCGGCTGTTATCGGTCACCACCCCTGCATGCCGAGAGATGGGTGGAAAACCGCCTAAAATCCGCAATGAGGATGGCCAGAGTAGCAGAAAGATGACTGCGAATCGGCGCTCGAGTTCTGTTCAAGTGTGGCTTACATCCTTGTGTGACAAGCCACCACAACACTATGTATTAGGATTTACGTGACATTCTTGTTTCATGTTTCCTTTCATTACTCTACAACATATCATGCGGATGCCGGGATGGCTACAAATGCCGCGGCTGTTCCCTTCCATCACTATCCAGCCAACGTAGAGATTTTTCCTCAAGATTCAAGAGGACGATGAGGTGTTGTACCTGACCCCGGGGCCAATTCTTGAAGTATACGGGGTTTCTAAAGGAAATTATTACATTTCCAGTGTTACGTTGTCAATGTGCCAGAGCGTAATAACTATACCTGTAAAAACTGTACTCTTTATAAGTGGTGCTGACAAGGCAGCTAACGATGTGATGCGCAGGAGCAAAGAGGTGGTGCTCCAAGTGACGCACAAGCCGCTGACGTCAGGGGGGTCTTTTCGGGAAGCGCTCATTTTGGGTTAGTGCACATTTGGAAATGGCTACTATGCCATTGTATTTTTATGGGTGGGTGACTCTGAGGAAGCTTTGCAATTTTTACTTTAGTATTTGAGAGTGACAGCGTTCCTCGTTCATAAATTTTTCAAGGGCTAATCAGAAGCAGAAAGAGAGTCCCCGTGAAAAGGGGAAAATGTCTCAGCGTTGACAGCAGCCAGGGGAGAGAGTAGCTGGAGTATGCGGAGTGACAGAGACACAGATAGATAGATAGATAGATAGATAGATAGATAGATAGATAGATAGATAGATAGAGAAATCAAACTGGCGAGACCGCCAGTTATTTTCGCTCTCTCTCTCTCTCTCTCTCTCTGCGAAGTGGTCTTGAATAAAAATTAAGACAATGGTGGCAGAAGTCTTCGGGTATAATGTGCCTCAATCATTCTGCCAACGGTCTCGTCAAAGAGGGTGTAGGAACGGACAAATGTTCAGGGTATCTTCTTGTCTTTGGTATTGGTTACTGCCACTAAAGATCGCAAGAAATCAATGGACAAGAGCACGAGGATCCAGAAGACAAAGGAAATCAATGCATTAAAGGGACATAATGTGTATCCACAGTAGTTGTGGCCCCTTGTAGAAATATCACGATGATCCCTCCGTTGGTTACAAATTGTAGAAGAAGAGGGATTTTGGAATATATCCAAGCAAAAATTGAAGACGCTGCGTGTAAGTGTCACTCTGATAGGAAGCGTTTGCCACAGGAGAGGGAATCGAGGTGGACCTCTCACTTGACTGAAGACTCATTATGCAAGAATCTGGTAGTGTATGTAACACGAGACGCGCCTGAAGCATATTCTGCGTGAAGCTGTGGGCGCTGTATCTCACATTTAGGTCTATGAAACTAGACGACAACCATTAATTGGAATTACATCGATATAGGCTGGCTATCTATTTTTTCAACCTCCGATCGGTTGAGAAATTAAAACCACGGCGAAAACCCGACGAAAATCTTCCCTGATGTGTTGCGCAATGTCTGTAGTATTCCCGTCAATCGCACCATGTCGTACTTTTTAGTCCTAAGCGCACAGTGAAAATATAAAGAGCAATTGTGTGTCCCTCCAAGTGTGAAGTCCTGCTGAGGAGGTCCGCCTGATTAACGCAGCCCACGTAACATACCTGCCATGCGTTTCCTTCTTCATGTTATGAAATGATCGGATGGCATTGTTGGCCGGGAGGTCCCTGTCGGGTTCCACCACTAAGGGCAAGTCTTATTTCATTCGGCGCCACATTGGGTTACTTGCGTCCGATGATGAGGATGAAATGATGATGAGGACATCACCCAGTCCACGAGCGGAGAAAATCACCATCCCGGCCGGGAATCGAACACGGGCCTTACCACCCAGCTAATAAGATGGACCCTTCATTATAATACTCGGCCACATATTGCAGCTGCTACAGTCTCTCCTGCAGTGTTTTTAATCGGAAGTGTTTAATCACCCACCTTACAGCCCGGACCTGGCTCCCTGTGATTTCATGCATGGTATGACGACAGCACTTTGGCACACACAGTGAGCTGCAGACCAGCGTAGGGATATGGTGGAAGGCACAGGGCCGCGCGGAGTGGACACGCGGTTTGAGGCGCCATGTCACGGATTGCGCGGCCCCTTCCACCGGAGGTTCGAGTCCTCCCTCGGGCATGGGCGTTTGTGTTGTTATTAGCATATATTAGTTTAAGTAGTGTGCAAGTCTAGGGTCCAATGACCTCAGCAGTTTGGTCCCTTGGAAATTCACACACACTTGAACAGTTTTGAAGGCACCTTGTATGACGAGAGTATTGGGAAGCTTGTACCATGCTGCGACAAATGTCTAAGTCGGAGCGGCGACTAAGTAGAGAAATAGTTGAAAAGTTTACCTCAATGTTGCAAATGAAACACGGTCAGTTACACTTCGCGACCGATCGTAGCTCTAAAAAGAAAATAGCCCTCGCACAACATCGTTGGGCGATATTGGCAATGTTCTTGAGAAGACTGCTACCTTCCAAAAGTTGTGAAGTCGGAGATTCAATTTAGCTAAGCACTACATGCTGTGAATGTGCTGTAAAACTGTCATTCGTGTCAGTATTAATCTACAACTGCCCCCCCCCCCTTCCCACCCACAAAAAGACAAATGAAAAGGAATTACCTTGGATTTGGTGAGTAGACATAGTAATGAAAGAACACCTCTGGCACAAAGTAGTGTGAAATGCCGCATAAGTAGAATACACGAGCGTGCCTACTCACGCACACATTGATCGATAAAAATGAGGAAAGGTACATGTATGGCATTTACGACTGAATTTAACTATGTCAGAAAGCGAAACTTGCGATTTCTCATGGTATCAGTTACCAAACTGTAAATCCAGACCCTTCTGTTAACCTAATATAGTGTACACTTTCCCATTTGAAAAGTAATAATACTGATTACGAATGAATGTGTCTGTAGGACCGCGGAAAGGATGCATTTCACACTTCAGATCTTTGCTTCCTTTTTTTCTTTTTTAATGTCTCCGTAGCGACAGCGCCGACCATTACAGATTATGTCTGTCATATTATGACCGTCGTACATCTGACATTCATTCTCTGCCAGTGTGTTGACGTAGCATATTTTACCTAAGCGATTCGTATCATGCTGTGAGAAGTAACTGTGCTGATATTACCGCAGTAAGTACTCGCCTTTAGAACTTTCAAGGCTCGGGGAAATGACACACGCCAGAGCGAACTTCGTTCGGGACGCTGGCAAGTTACGGCAAGTAGGTTAAGAGCGGCAATTTCGTATTATTTAGCTGACGTCACGCAATCCGACGAATGGTACTTCGGTAGGTGGAGAACTATTACGACGAACCCACAGGTATTACTGCGTATAAATTGGCCCCCGACGCAAGAGTGGAAGAAAAAGGCATGCTTCAAGACTCCAGACGTGTAATTTAGTTTTTGCAAATGTGTCCATGGCGTCAGCCCAAACAGTTACTGTTCTTGACGTGTTTTAGGCGACGCCGAGCGTTAAAGTAACACGTCGGTTTGTTTTTTGTTACAAATCAAAATTTTATTCGCCCTCTAATTATTCTATCACGATCAAAGGTTTAGCAATATGTTTGAACCGAGAGAGCATAATGTGAAAATGAACACGAAACATATCAATCGGGCTAAGGACGACGTGTTGATAAACGTGTTAGAGGAATTGTCGTTAAAACGAATAGCGCACTGGAGTATTCTGAACCCGCTCCAGCGAATGAGCACATACAATTCCGGTTTAAAATTTATTTAGTTTTTTACGAGAAACAGAGCGATTTATGTTATCGAATCACAAGTATCCGAACACGCATTAGTTGACATTAATACGGTATGTGTCCTCGTTTCGCCTTTATGGCGGCTTAAACTCTTCTGCGACAGTTTCAGTGATGTGGCTGAATGTCTGTAAAAGAATGGCAGCCCATTTTTCCTCAAGAGCCGAAATCAGAGCAGGTAGTGATGTTTGACGCTGAAGTCTCCAGAAAAGTCGACGTTTTAACTCATTCCAGAGGCGTTACATTGGATTCAAGTTGTGACTCGAGGCAGACCAGTGCATTATTTCTTACAAACCATTCCATCAGTGATGCTGCTTTATGACAGGGTGAACCGTTGTACTGATGTAAGCAGTCACCGCCCCCCAAATGTTCTACTGTACCCAATACACAATGCTATTATACGTGTTCATATCTTTCCACATTAGGCATTTCTTAGTCTCAGTAAGGGGATCGCGTCGTGACCACGAAAACCACACAACCTCATTCATTCTTCACTGTTGGCACTACGCACGACTAGAAATAGCGTTCACTTGGCATTTGCCAAACCCAAACTTTTCCATCGGGCTGCTGCAGGATATAGCGTGATTCCTCACTGCAAATCTCTCGTTTCCAGTGTAAGTAGACTGTTTATATGTGTGTAAGTTGGCAGCGCGATAGATTGCATTAATAACTTTGACTCTGTGTGGCTGGTCGGACTCGCAGTTAGTGGTGTATAGTCAGCAGTGATGGAGGTTGGAAGTTTATAGTTAGCACTAATGAGTCCGCAGCTCATGGTCGTGCGGTAGATTTCTCGCTTCCCACGCCCGGGTTCCCGGGTTCGATTCCTGGCGGGGTCAGGGATTTTCTCTGCCTCGTGATGACTGGGTGTTGTGTGACGCCCTTAGGTTAGTTAGGTTTAAGTAGTTCTAAGTTCTAGGGGACTGATGACCATAGATGTTAAGTCCCCTAGTGCTCAGAACCATTTGAACCATTTTTAGCATTGATGGAGGTTAGAGGTCTGAAGTGTTAGCGCAAGCGGTCGATCTGGACGTATGTCCGGCATGGAAATGTATTATTGTTGATGATTATATAATTTTTGGAACTGGATGTCCGCGACTGCTACGGTCGCAGGTTCGAATCCTTCCTCGGGCATGGATGTGTGTGATGTCCTTAGGTTAGTTAGGTTTAATTAGTTCTAAGTTCTAGGCGACTGATGACCACGGATGTTAAGTCGCATAGTGCTCAGAGCCATTTGAACCTTTTTTTTTAACTGGATGTCACGGACGAGTATATAATTTTTTGAACTGGATGTAACATTATTGAGATATAATTTGCTAAATACATTGTTTGCTCTGCAACTAAATCTTTCCTTTGCTAACCACATGCCTATTAGTAGTTAGAGCCTACAGTAGTTAGAGTATTTTATTTAGCTGGCTGTGTTGTTGCTTGCTGTATCGCTGTAGTTCGTGTAATGAAGATTTTCTGTGAAGTAAGTGTCTTATGAAATGTATAGGTTATTGTTGGGATTTCCTCTAATTCAGGGCCATTCTTTTGTGTTAACTATTTGCAGTCAGACTGATTTGCGTTTGTATATTATGGGCAATAAATGAATAGGTTTAGGCTGAATCTTTCTTGTCAGAGAAAATCTGTAGGCCAGTGTTCAAACGAGAAAGACAAGAAAAGTGACAGACAGTACGTTCAGTTTCATTCAGAAGTTTAAAAACATTGAGTAAGCATTCAGAGTTTAAGTAAAATCATATTTAGAAGTTTCGCCGGCCTGTGTGGCCGAGCGGTTCTAGGCGCTTCAGTCTGTAACCGCGCGACCGCTACGGTCGCAGGTTCGAATCCTGCCTCGGGCATGGATGTGTGTGATGTCCTTAGGTTGGTTAGGTTTAAGTAGTTCTAAGTTCAAGGGGACTGATGACCTCAGATGTTAACTCCCATAGTGCTCAGAGCCATTTGAACCATTTAGAAGTTTTACCTTCTTAGTTATTTCAGTTTATGTAAAAACATAATAAAGAAGTTTCACCAGAAGTTTCCCCTGGACAGAGGCGTCGCTCTTTATGCAGTTTCAAGTGTGTTGCTTAACACTACATACAGAAATATGTGGCTTACGAGGAGCTAAAAAATGGTTCAAATGGCTCTGAGCACTATGGGACTTAACATCTATGGTCATCAGTCCCCTAGAACTTAGAACTACTTAAACCTAACTAACCTAAGGACATCACACTCCTGGGAGAACCCATCCCATGGAGTGGGACGGCGAAATGCCTAGGGGTTACCCTAGACCGTAGGCTCACCTGGAAGCATCACATCCGTGATGTGAAAGGGAGAGCAATTGGACGCCTCCGCGCCCTGTATCCACTGCTAAACCCGCAGTCGACATTGCCACCGCAACACGGCATCACGCTTTACCTAACATTGGTTCGCCCACTGTTAAAGTATGCGGCCGTGGTCTGGGGGAAAGCCGCAGATGCTCACATTGTGACTCTGCAACGGATACAGAACCGTGCCCTGAAGACTGCTATGCATCTTCCGAGGCGCTTTTCGACGCGCCAACTCCACGAGGACACCGGAATCCTGCCTCTTCGAGAAAGGTTCCGCGCCATCGCCAGGAAGTTCTACGAGAGGACGGAACACTCCCGCAACCGGCTCATCCGTGGACTGGGCCAACAACCACATCACAGGCCAACCACGCGTTGGCCTGACCTGCTGAGGGATTAAGTTTTTACTAATCCCTCAACAGAGTGTGTCTTTCTCTTTTTCAGGTAAAACCAGACAGGACCATTCGACTAGACTGTTAATTAATATTTCTCTCCCCTACAGGAACTGCAGGAATGACATATGTATGTCTATACTGCATCACCTCGAGCCAAGGACAGGCTCGTAATTCCAGCGTCAGCGTCAGCGTCAAGGACATCACACAACACCCAGCCATCACGAGGCAGAGAAAATCCCTGACCCCGCCGGGAATCGAACCCGGGAACCCGGGCGTGGGAAGCGAGAACGCTACCGCATGACCACGAGATGCGGGCTACGAGGAGCTGCTCGATCATTATACCACATTTTCTCACCCCTCCCGCACTATCTTTGTGGTAGCAGGACAGGTGGTAGCATTTTGGAACTGACGAGTGAATCCTTTCCCGTTGATTTCATGCGTTGTTTTTTTACACCTACATCCGGCAATGTTCGACTGCCGCTGTCCGTCAGAACGTGAGATTTGCCTGGTTTTGCCTTAGCTCTCGTTGTTCCACCGCATTTCCACTTCACATTCACACCAACCAACAGCCGACATGGGCAGTTTTAGAAGGATTGAAGTATCCGTGACGGATGTGTTCGTCAGGTGATACCCAGTGAGTAGTCCACGTTCGAATTCACTGAGCCCTCCTGACCGAACTCGTCCGCCGTTACTGGTTTTCTACTGACATCACAGTACTCACAGCCTCGTTTTATACTCAACCGCCCGCCTTTCCTGACTTCGACTGATTAATTATGTATTACACAAGGGTGTCCGGGTACTTTTGAAGAAATAGTGTCTACGATGTGTCCCCTAAGACCAGTAAGTCGTAAATGAGAGAAAATGTTTAAAGGACTCCATGGAGCTTGGTTCAAATGGTTCTAAGCACTGTGGGACTTAACATGACTAACCTAAGGACATCACACACACCCATGCCCGAGGCAGGATTCGAACCTGTGACCGTAGAAGCAGTGCGGTTCCGGACTGAAGTGCCTAGAACCGTTCGGCCACACCTGCCGGCTCAATGCAGCTAGTCATTGTAAGTCAAAACGAGTTATTTATTTCCCTTCTGGACTTACTGCCCATAAAATAAATAAAGAAGTTAAATATACCGCAAATTCATTCACTATAAGTGTATACATTGGTGCTGACGCTCTCCTCCCCTACTCCCTTTTTCAACTGGACGAAATAAAAACAGAAAAAAACAAGATTTAATTGTGACTGGAGACGCTGTTGAAGTTGTCTACACGTAACGTAAAGCGAGCGACAAAAGACCTGGCCGATACTGATTAACAACGATATGCAGCAGCCAGCAAACCGAACATTATGACGATACCTTACAGATATTTTGCAGGATTGTTCTGTAGTGAAACACGTTATACAGACAGCGAAAAGAAGTATGATCCCTTACACGCTGAGAGCCTGCACTGCCAGAAGAACTTGCTGCCGGCGCATGCGCCGTGGAATTGATACGAGACACGCGAAACGGTTACTGAGGACGCGACAGGCATGCAAATTACCGGAACTAAAAAATGCGATTAAAATGCCGTTCCGAATTACGGATAGCGGCCACTCTGCTGTCAATTACATTTATTTCCTTTTTTTCCCTCCCTTCCCAGTGTGCGACGGCGGCAATTGGAATTATAGAAATACAAAACCATTTTGTAATCTTCAACATCGGTGGAAACACACGGCAGAGAGACACAATCGGATTAAGCGATTAATACGTGCCTTTTTCCGTCCGTAGGTGAATTGCATTATCACATGCAACGGGCCTACTAATGAAACAGTTTTCGGTTTTTAATGTAAAATGTAACTACACGAGTGCAAACAAAAGCCTTCGGTACAGCTCTTTATTTCTTTTTTTTAACAAAAATGTACATATCCGAAACCGATAGAAATCGGGTTGGAATTTCCGCAAAACAGGTGTGTGTGTGTGTGTGTGCGTGTATGTGTGTGTGTGTGTGTGTGTGTGTGTGTGTGTGTGTGTGTGTGAGAGAGAGAGAGAGAGAGAGAGAGAGAGAGAGAGAGAGAGAGAGAGTGTGTGTGTGTGTGTGTGAGAGAGAGAGAGAGAGAGAGAGAGAGAGATTGTGTGTGTGTGTGTGTGTGAGAGAGAGAGAGAGAGAGAGAGAGAGAGAGAGAGTGTATGTGTGTGTGTGTGTGTTTGTTTGTTTGTGTGTGCGTGCGTGCTAGTGTGTATTTTGTGGGGAACTCCCCGCCGAACGAGCAGCAGGTATGCTGGTGCGCCTCCGGATACGGGTCCGTCAATTCGAGTTCACGCAATTAAAATTTCCTCCGAGCATAAAGGGAAAGAAGGCAAAGGTCCTTCCCTGTTAATGAGGTGCACGCCTCAGACCGTACCACAAAATATCCCGGGGCCGTCCTATAACGAGTGGCGAAGCTACGCCACAGCCCCGGCACACGACCGCATTGACAGCCTGTGTCACAGGAATAACTGCAGACTGAGATGGGGGACATAACTAATGGGGCACACAAGATTCGGACCTTGCTTCGCTTCTGTTCTTAATCTACACAGAGTGATTAGGTAAAAACGAAGGGGGCGAGATGAAACTAGCAAATAATCGTAATAAATATAAGTTCGGAAACCATTGGTTTTTCCTATACGACGTATTACGACTGAGTACATCAGCACCCTGCAATAGAATCCCTGAAACTGCAGACGTACACTTCCGGGCAAACATATTACAAGTGTTCCGCATTCCCACCGTTCGCGCGAAGGCAGCTCCAGCGCGGCTCATGGTCAGTGAACGTTAACCTTCAAAAATTCCAGGCCTGATCCGTCAGCCATCCACAATGCGATCCCGGAGTTCATCGACATTATTAACAAGGCTGTAATACACAAAAGTTTCCAAATATCCCCAATATAAAAACACGCAGCGGACCCGAAATCGGGAGTGTTGGGGGGCCGTGGTATTAGCGAGCCACGACCGATACACTTGTTGAAGCTGGTCCCGGCGGAGGTTCGAGTCCTCCATCGGGCATGGGTGTGTTTGCTTGTCCTTAGGATAATTTAGGTCAAGTAGTGTGTAAGCTTAGGGACTGATGACCTTAGCAGTTAACTCCCATAGGATTTCACTCACATTTGAACACTTTTTGGACACTTGTTGACGAAGATTCGTACTACGCACTCTTGAACGTCCCCATGTCTGGTGGTGCACCATCATGCGTGTACATTACACGCAGCCATTCTCCACAAGGAATGTCATCCATATATTCGAGTAGCTTATGCTGCAGGAAGCGCAGGAGGGCGAAAGGTGACGCGGTGCAGCAAGCCGTCCGGTAGTTGCGCCTGCTGTTGCGTCCTCTTGTACGGGCACGTTCTTCTCCCTCGTGGTGCCGACACTGCTCTTTATCTACCTGCATGTTGTAGGCTGGGTTCAAATGAACCGGTTTCGTGCAGGCACTGACGGGGCCTGGTGAACACACTGCTGTCTGCCTGCCTCCTCTGAGGTTACACTCCGTGATAAAATCGTGCTGCCTTCCATGCATTGCCATTAACACTCCGGTGCAAGAAGTGAATGTCGGCCATTTCTTCATTTTAAAAAGTGTGTCGAGCTACCGCTTCAAATGCTACACCTGCACACTGCGGTTGTTTTTCGTTGTGGGAACTGAAACCTGGAACACTGACATTATCAGTGTTGTAGCATGGCATGACTGCGCTTGTACATACGTCGTATCGGAGAAATTTTTGGTTTCCAGACCTACGTTTACTAGGATTATTTGCTTGTTTCATTGCCTCTTTCATCTGCACATATAATAGACAAACACTCTATATAGGTAATCTTCTACCGTCTTCAATGCACAGCGCAAAAAGCCTAAAAACTTGCTGGCGACGTACGCATACTCACTAAACATTCAAAGAACAGATAAAGTAGGCTGTTTAGGTTTTTATGTTGGTAACGCCACGTAGCGCTCTGTATGAAAATCACTGACTGTGCTGTGTGCAGTCTGTGGCTAGTTTGCATTGTTGGAATTTGCTATTGTAGTGTCGTGGATGTGAACAGCGCGTAGCGTTCCGCAGTTGGAGGTGAGCCGCCAACAGTGGTGGATGCGGGGAGAGAGATGGCGGAGTTTTGAGAGTGGATGATCTGGACGTGTGTCCATCAGAGACAGTAAATTTATAAGACTGATATATTCATTATGACTTTTGAACACTATTAACGTAAATACAATCTTTGTTTCTGTCGAAATCTTTCATTTGCTACCTATGCCTATCAGTAGTTAGTACCTTCCGTAGTTTGAATCTTTTATTTAGCTGGCAGTAGTGGCGCTCGCTGTATTGCAGTAGTTCGGGTAACGAAGGTTTTTGTGAGGTAAGTGATTCATGAAAGGTATAGGTTATTGTTAGTCAGGGCCATTCTTTTGTGGAAATTATTGAAAATCAGATTGCGTTGCGCTAAAAATATTGTGTGTCAGTTTAGTGTTGATCAGAATAAGTGAAGAGAGAAATGTCTGAGCACATTCAGTTCTTCTCAGCTGTTTGAAGATCAAATAATTAATGTAAGAGGTTTATCAACACAGGATTTCATAAATTTTTCTAAGGGGACGTTTCAATAATAGCTGAAAATGACTATAAGTGATAAGCAGAAAAAACTTACATCTCATAATTTATTGCGGTTCTGTCATAAGTATATGTAACTGTTTTTATTGGTGGCTATTTCGAACGCTTTGCCTTCATTTTCAGTCCATTATCTGTTCCTCTAATGCCTCTTGGTTGTAAGTAAGTTCAATGCAACATTCAAAAAATTTGTGCATATACTAAGTCACTGTAGCAAATGCGATTTGATTGTAATATAATTCCACTGTTGCCTTCAGAACTCGACAGGCGTCTTCAGCTGTTTGACAGATAAGAGAATTGATTTGTTTATCATATTGATCTAATCTATGAAATTTTTTTTTAAATGTTCCACTGAAATTACATACAGCCAAACGCTACAGAAGCAGGAAATGTTTTGAAAATGAACTCATTCTTTCGAAATTAGATAACAATAAAAACAGTTACACGCAACTGCGACGGAAGCTTTATTAAATTGTGTTTCTGAAACTTACGCCAACGCAATATTCGAACTGCGTAAACTTAAATTTACTTTGACAACTCACGTACGCAATTTCTGACATAGAAAAGTCTTTGAGGTTTGAGGGCGAGTTAACTACCAGCACCATAACAACATCATATCGTCGCACACGGCATGTTACGTAATACAGTAAAGCATATCCTACAGAACCTGACATTCTAGAACATGAGGTAGTAGTCACAACAGAAAGAATATTTTAGCTCTGATTTTCATCGTAATAATTAATACGTAAAATACACCAAAGAGCCAAAGAAACAGGTACACCTGCCTAATACAATGTATCGCCCCCGTGATCCCGGAGAAGTGCCGCAACACGACGTGGCATAGTCTGGACTAATGTCTGAAGTAGTGCTGGAAGGAACTGACACCATGAATTCTGCAAGGCTGTCCATAAACCCGTAAGAGTATGAGGGGGGTGGACATCTCTTATGAGCAGCACGATGCAAGACAGCCCAGATGCGCTCAATAATGTTCATGCCTGGGGAGCTTGGTGACCAGTGGAAGTGTTTAAATTCCGAAACATGTTCGTGGAGCCACTCTGTATCAATTCTGGACCTGAGGTGTGTCGCATTGTCCTGCTGGAATTGCCCAAGTCCGTCGGAATGCACAATGGACATCCGCATGATGCTTACGTATGTGTCACCTGTCAGATATACACTCCTGGAAATTGAAATAAGAACACCGTGAATTCATTGTCCCAGGAAGGGGAAACTTTGTTGACACATTCCTGGGGTCAGATACATCACATGATCACACTGACAGAACCACAGGCACATAGACACAGGCAACAGAGCATGCACAATGTCGGCACTAGTACAGTGTATATCCACCTTTCGCAGCAATGCAGGCTACTATTCTCCCATGGAGACGATCGTAGAGATGCTGGATGTAGTCCTGTGGAACGGCTTGCCATGCCATTTCCACCTGGCGCCTCAGTTGGACCAGCGTTCGTGCTGGACGTGCAGACCGCGTGAGACGACGCTTCATCCAGTCCCAAACATGCTCAATGGGGGACAGATCCGGAGATCTTGCTGGCCAGGGTAGTTGACTTACACCTTCTAGAGCACGTTGGGTGCCACGGGATACATGCGGACGTGCATTGTCCTGTTGGAACAGCAAGTTCCCTTGCCGGTCTAGGAATGGTAGAACGATGGGTTCGATGACGGTTTGGATGTACCGTGCACTATTCAGTGTCCCCTCGACGATCACCAGAGGTGTACGGCCAGTGTAGGAGATCGCTCCCCACACCATGATGCCGGGTGTTGGCCCTGTGTGCCTCGGTCGTATGCGGTCCTGATTGTGGCGCTCACCTGCACGGCGCCAAACACGCATACGACCATCATTGGCACCAAGGCAGAAGCGACTCTCATCGCTGAAGACGACACGTCTCCATTCGTCCCTCCATTCACGCCTGTCGCGACACCACTGCAGGCGGGCTGCACGATGTTGGGGCGTGAGCGGAAGACGGCCTAACGGTGTGCGGGACCGTAACCCAGCTTCATGGAGACGGTTGCGAATGGTCCTCGCCGATACCCCAGGAGCAACAGTGTCCCTAATTTGCTGGGAAGTGGCGGTGCGGTCCCCTACGGCACTGCGTAGGATCCTACGGTCTTGGCGTGCATCCGTGCGTCGCTGCGGTCCGGTCCCAGGTCGACGGGCATGTGCACCTTCCGCCGACCACTGGCGACAACATCGATGTACTGTGGAGACATCACGCCCCACGTGTTGAGCAATTCGGCGGTACGTCGAGCCGGCCTCCCGCATGCCCACTACACGCCCTCGCTCAAAGTCCGTCAACTGCACATACGGTTCACGTCCACGCTGTCGCGGCATGCTACCAGTGTTAAAGACTGCGATGGAGCTCCGTATGCCACGGCAAACTGGCTGACACTGACGGCGGCGGTGCACAAATGCTGCGCAGCTAGCGCCATTCGACGGCCAACACCGCGGTTCCTGGTGTGTCCGCTATGCCGTGCGTGTGATCATTGCTTGTACAGCCCTCTCGCAGTGTCCGGAGCAAGTATGGTGGGTCTGACACACCGGTGTCAATGTGTTCTTTTTTCCATTTCCAGGAGTGTATTAAGTTTCTCGTTGTTCTCATTTCTTCTACTTCTCATTACCTTCGTCTTTCTTCGATTTGCTGTCAACCCATACTCTGCATTCATTAGACTGTTCATCCCATTTAGCAGATCATGTAATTCTTCTTCACTTTCACTCAGGATAGTAATGTCATCAGCGAATCGTATCATTGATATCCTTTCACCTTGAATTTTAATTCCACTCCTGAACCTTTCTTTTATTTCCATCATTGCTTCCTCTATGTACAGATTGAACAGTAGGGGAGTAAGACTAGATCCCTGTCTTACACCCTTTTCAATACGAGACCTTCATTCTTGATCGTCCACTCATATTATTTCCTCTTGGCGGTTGTACATATTGTATATGACCTGTCTCTCCCTATAGCTTACCCCTATTTTTCTCAGAATTTCGAACATATTGCACCATTTTACATTGTCAAACGTTTTTTCCATGTCGACAAATCCTATGAACGTTTCTTGATTTTTCTTTATTCTTGCTTTCATTATTAACCGCAACGTCAGGATTCCCCCTCTCGTGCCTTCACCTTTCCTAAAGCAAAACTGATCGTCATCTAGCGCATCCTCCATTTTCTTTTCCATTCTACGCTAATCTAGTAGTACTCTACTGAATGAGCACGTAATATTCCGATTTGAAAATAATATTTTAAAAGCGAAACAAACTGTCGCATTCCGTCGACGTTGGGCGTCGTATGAAACATATGATGTGCGTATTTGTTTGAGGTGACACCAGCTACACGTTGCAAAAACGAAATTGCAAATATCTACCGAATCACCAGAGAAAACGCGCCTCACGACTCTTTGAATAGACTCTTGGTGCAGGTAACTTGCTACAGCGGCTATATATTTGAAGAAATGCTGCTTTATAGCCATCAGCTGTACACATTCAATTTTATTATTTTCCGGTCTACATTTTCATAGCCATCGTCATCAACATCATAATAATCATCACATGGCAGAAAAACAGTACACCGGATGCATTTTTGATCCAACTGGTGTATTGTTTTTATTCCAGTGATGATAGTTGTAATAACTTACATCGGTAAAAAATAAAGCTGAATGTATACAGCTGATGGCTATAAAGATGCGTTTCTACATGTGCATGCATCATTTTGAATCTTTCCGTTCGAATGCTTCATTTGCGCGATGCGAGTTCTGCGAGTCCAAGTCTCTAAAGGCAAAGAACAAAGTGTAATTTGCTGGAGCCCCCTCTGCGCAGTTTTTGTCATAGATTTTGCTCTTTGTTTTGTCTGGTCAGCAGTAACAGCAAACTATTGAGGCTACAATGCTCAATTGGTTACAAACAGCGCGCGGAGTTCTGAAATGCAGTACTGACAAGGCAGAAACTGAGACGAAAGAATCGAGAGGAGCGTGTCGACGGCGAGTGGAAACAGCGATCGCTATTGGTTTCTGTACTGATTGAGTTTGTATTGGCTTAATGGAATTTCCGTAGCGGCGGGAGAGGGGATTCCAATTTAAAGCGAGGGGGAGAGGTACGAGGAACACTTGTCGGGAGGGCAGGTACGACCAGAGGGTGTGTTCTGCAGCACGCGGGTCGGGCTGCTATCACTGATCAACGACGCCGTACGTTTCCTTTGCTCTTGTAAGGCTAATTTAGCTCTGTAGTTTGGGTGGAAATGTTTCTTCTGGGGAAATCAGGGCTGTGCTTGTTTCAGAGGTTGCTTGTAACGAAATGATATGTTGCGTCTTCTGAATTATCACAATGACAGAAGTGTACTAGTCAGCAGAATGTACATTGCTTGACAGTTGCTACGGAAGAAGTGACATCTGCCAAGGAACAACTGCCACTTGCTACGGAACAACTGACAACTGCTACGGTACATCCGATCGATGACAGTAAAAGGAAATTTAGAGGTCAGCGTGCGCCGGTGTGGCCGGCGGTTCTAGGCGCTTCAGTCTGGAAACGCGCGATCGCTACGGTCGCAGGTTCGGATCCTGCCTCGGGCATGGATGTGTGTGATGTGCTTAGGTTAGTTAGGTTTAAGTAGTTCTAAGTTCTAGGGGACTGATGACCTCAGCTGTCAAGTCCCATAGTGCTCAGAGCCTTTTTTTTTATGCCTGTGCACCAACGTTCGGTATTTATTTGACAGTTCATGCAGCACTGTGCTTAACGAAGTTTGTTGTGGAACAGGTGAGTGCGATATCCCTTGTGGTACGGCAATATGCCTGTAAGACATCATATTTGAGTGCTTACGATTGTGGACGAGCAGTTGGACGGCTCGAAGCCGGTCAGGGTGTGACTACTGTGGCCACAGTAATGGGTGTGTCCCAAAGCGTCGTCTCGCGAATATAAAAGGCCGTGCACGGCGCTAGTGAGGGAAAGGAACAAACGTTTCACTCCTAGGAAGGTCGCTGCAGACTTTGCAACCACTACTGGTACACAGGTCTCCGCCAGAACCGTTTTGAGGAGATTAAATCAGACTGGTTTGCACGCTCAGAAGCCCGTTAAATGCATCCCACTTAACCACACCATCGTCAGGAAAGAGTTCGCTGGAGTGGGGAGCATATTGATTGGGGTCAGCAACAGTGGTCCAGAGTGACGATTTCCTCTGACCCTGCCGGCCAGAGTGGCCATGCGGTTCTAGGCGCTACAGTCTGGAACCGAGTGACCGCTACGGCATGGATGTGTGTGATGTCCTTAGGTTAGTTAGGTTTAAGTAGTTCTAAGTTCTAGGCGACTGATGGCCTCAGAAGTTAAGTCGCATAGTGCTCAGAGCCATTTGAACCGTCTGCTGCCCGCTTTGTCGACCATTTTCCTCTGAACTCTGCTTCATCGAAGCAAGTGATTCTGGCCACCAATTAGCGTGGAGAGGGAGGGCAACACGTTACGCACCACAAAATGTTCATGAACGTCATCGGTGTGGCTTACTTGTTACGATGTGGCAGGAGTTACGCCCATTGGCCGAACACATCCGCATATCTTTGTGCTAGGTACCATTACAGCACAACGGTACCGCACTGACTTTATTTTGAATTACGTTCGTCTGTTTATGGGCGCGGTAGGTCCCGAATCTCTGTTTATGGACTCTCGCACAGACCGCTGGGCTCTCGAAGACACTGGACAGTGAAGCTATTAGTCCTCGAAATCCTGAGAAGACATGCACTCCGCCTCGCCTTCCCCATCTGCCTACCTTTCCCAACTCGCATCCTGTACCAAGTCATCCACTTCCCACACGTTCTTCTCTTCCTAGAGCACCTACCCATCAGATACATAAATCGTAAAACCCAGTACCAGCGCCTAATTTCCCATCGACTAATCACCTATTCAGGTATCGTGCTGCGCCACTACAACTATATTCCATATTCCATGCCTTATACATCCTCTCCTGCCGCAATTTTAATAAACTCCCACTCGCCAACGATGAAATCCGTCCGGAGACGTACCTCTCTTTCCAGTTTTAATCACAACGGTCTACCTCACACCATCCTCCAATTTTCTCCTCCCTCCTTCATTCACTTTGCTGACGTTTAGTCGCTACCTGCGATTCTACACGGCCCCACCTTCATACTCATCATCGCACCTCCATCGTGTCTCGCCTAGCATCACCATTACACAATGGCATCATTCATGCTCAAGAGTGACTGCACTTTAACTGTAATATAAACTCGTCAGACGAGTTTTAAAACCATAAGTATTTTCATCTAAGTGTATTTTACAAATCCTCGTTTATAGTCACTTGTTTTTATGTAAAAATCGCCAATATCGCCCGCCTTGTATTTTTTTGCAAAATCATCAGTTATTGTCACCTGTTGTATGTTTTAACCATTTTTAAATACAGTTTTCCTAACCTTTGCCTGAAGAGTGGTTTTTGTCCGCTGACAGCCCGGCCCCGTTGTGAGCAATTGTTGTTGTTGTTGTTTTGTTGTGTTCTTCAGTCCTGAGACTGGTTTGATGCAGCTCTCCATGCTAATCTATTCTGTGCAAGCTCCTTCATCTCCCAGTACCTACTGCAACCTACATCCTTCTGAATCTCCTTAGTGTATTCATCTCTTGGTCTCCCTCTACGATTTTTACCCTCCACACTGCCCTCCAATGGTAAATTTGTGATCCTTTGATGCCTCAACACATGTCCTACCAAACGGTTCCTTCTTCTAGTCAAGTTGTGCCACAAACTTCTCTTCTCCCCAATGCTATTCAATACCTCCTCATTAGTTACGTGATCTACCCACCTAATCTTCAACATTCTTCTGTAGCACCACATTTCGACGCGGCTTGAAAACCGAGAAAATGTTACTCATCACACAACCGGGTAAGAACCATGTCCTGCCTTTTGGATTATCCAGGGAACCATCATAAGAGTATTGTTTCTGTTCGTCTCATTGTGGTTTTCTTTCATATACATTTTGTACTACACTGTTGCAGTTATTTCTATGTGTGATCCAAGTTTCATCGAGCTACTTTACAAGTACTTGTCAGTGACACATCCGACGAAAGCTACTGTTGCCAGTGTATAAACGTAAGTGATTTCAGAGAGTTTCTTTTTTTTGCCATGGAGGATTGGGGACGAAGGGTCATGGCCCCCAACGGACCTTCCCCCCCCCCCCCCCCTTCCCCCTATTGACCCCCACAACATGTATCCGGCCCTGAACGTAGATTCAGTGGTACTATTTCATCGCGAGTAACACCCAGCACATGCCTCGTTAGCGCATGACTCGAACAGTGATGTCATAGCGAGTGGAGCGCGCGCACATTTGCCGGTAGCGTGGTAGCGTAGTTAGTGCGGCAGGCCGCAGCTCCTGAGAACGAGCGCGGAGTCCGGGGTGGCGACCGCCGCGCTTGTACGCCCGGGGCCGGCGTGTACCTGCTCCCGCTGCCGCGACCGCGCCCGCCGACCCAATTAGGGAGAGCAAAAACAAAAGCCGCTGGCAGCCCCGCGGCGTGGCGCAGCCCAGCACGGCGCGCTGTCGCCGTAATCCCATGCAAGCGATGGGGCTCCCTCTGCGTGCCTGCCTGCGTCTCCAGTTGCTGTGCACGCCACCCCTCCGCATCTGCGTCACACGCTGCCTAGCTACCACACGCTCGTACCCGGAACTGCAGAGCATCCCGGTGTGAAACGCCGAAAGAGAAAGTAGGGTAGGTCACAGTCCTTTTTTTGGGATGTAGCAAAAAATGGTTCAAATGGCTCTGAGCACTACGGGACTTAATTTCTGAGGTCATCAGTCCCCTAGAACTTAGGGCACAAACCTAACTTACCTAAGGACAACACACACATCCACGCCCGAGGCAGGATTTCAAAATGCGACCGTAGTAGTCGCGCGGTTCGAGACTGTAGCGCCTAGAACCACGGCCCCACGAAGCCATCGACCCAAGTTGTCAACAAGGCAATGTGTGTTCAGGTGATGGCTCCATAAACAGCGATTCATGGACGTTATATTCTCTAACAACGATGGAATTTTTAGGGATTGCAATGCGCTATGTCACAGGGCTACAGTAGTTTATGATTTGTTTGAAGAATATTCTCGACAATTGGAGCGAATGGTTTGGCCACCCAGGTCAACCGCCATGAATTCCATCGAGCATTTCTGGGACATGCGAGGGGCGACAATGAAGTAATGAGACTGATTTTCTTTGTAAGATGTGGCAACACTGCATGCTTGCGTAGGCGGAGTATCTTTGACCTTCGTCTATAAGTTGCTTCTAGTCCACGCGGCACATCGATGGAACTGCTGAGTCGTGAGTTGTGCTGTAATAAGTTAACACGTGTTTGTGTCTCTCGTCATAATACTGAGCAACGGTATGTCATTTCTTTTTGCGTTAAATTGGGTGAAAACGCGACAACTTACGATAAGCTTCAGAAGGCTTTTGGAGAGGAGGTTACGTCACGGTCTTGAGTTTTTCGTTGGCATAACATGTTTAGTGAAGGCAGAACGACTTTTGAAGATGAAGACTGGAGTGGACGACCATTAACCTCACGGGTGTCAACTTGGCCAGGGTGCGTGAACTCGTACCATCTGATCGAAGACTATCAAAGAAAATGATTGCAGAAGAACTGAACATCAATCGAGAAACGGTTTGTCTAATAATAACTTAGATAATTGGATTCTGCATCACGATAATGCGCCATCCCATACTGTTCTGTTAGTACAGCAATTTTCAACCTCAAAACAAATTTCAGTACTACCACAGCCACCTTATTCACCAGATATCGCTTCGTACGTTTCCTTTTCCCCCAAGAGTCAAATAAATGGCTCGAATGGCTGTGAGCAGTATGGAACTTAACATCTGAGGTCATCAGTCCCCTAGAACTTAGAACCACTTAAACCTAAGTAACCTAAGGACATCACAAACATCCATGGCCAAAGCAGGATTCGAACCTGCGACCGTAGCGGTCGCGCGGTTCCAGACTGAAGTGCCTACAACCGCTCGGCTACTCCGGCCGGCTCCAAGAGTCTAAACGGCTGTCAAGGGACACCATTTTCAAACAACACAAGATGCCCAAAAAGCTGTGACGAGGGTCTTGGAGGATATTACAGAAGATCATCAATGCCAGAAGTGCTGGAAAAAGTATGTCCAGTCAGAAGGGAACTACTTTGAAGGAGACAACACTAAACTTGACTAAAACGGTAAGCAACATTTTTTTTCTCACATCAGTCTCATTACTTTACTGTCGCACCTCGTAAGCGAGGGGTTTGTTCCTGCACAAACCGCTGGACCGGCAGCACATCAGCAATTATGGAGTGCAGTAGAGGCGTCATGGCTCAGTATTTCTGCAGGACACTTTCAGTGAATTGTTGGGTCCATGCCATGTCGAGTTGATACACTGCACCGGGGAAAATAAGGTTCTACACGATATGAGGAGGTATCGTATGGTATATGAGTCGTCTCGGCCATTAACGAACCAGCGACTTTGCCTCTAAATGATACATTTATCCTTGTCCATCATCCTTGAACGATTGTAAAATTATTACAGAACCGCTCCGTATGACGATAAAATCTGTGATACAGCGTTACAACTGAAGAAATCATCCGTGTGTCCGCTCCTATCGTCTGAACAGTGGAGTTGTCTCCCTGTAGCTTGAAACTCTCGAGCAAACCGCAGTTTCGAAACACTATCTTCCTGATAAAACTCTACCATCTGTAGAGCACGATGTATGAGACAGGCGAAATTCCCTGTGACTTCAAGAAGAATATGATAATTCCAATCCCAAAGTAGGCAATTGTGGACAGATGTGAAAACTACCGAACTATCAGTTTAAAAAGTCACAGCTGTAAAATACTAACGCGAATTCCTTACATACGAATGGAAAAACTGGTAGAAGCCGACTTCGGGGAAGATCAGTTTGGATGCCGTAGAAATGTTGGAACACGTGAGGCAATACTGACCCTACGACTTATCTTAGAAGAAAGATTAACGAAAGGCAAACCTACGTTTCTAGCATTTGTAGACTTACAGAAAGCTTTTGACAATGTTGACTGGAATACTCTCTTTCGAATTCTGAAGGTGGCAGAGGTAAAATACAGGGAGCGAAAGGCTATTTGCAATTTGTACAGAAATGAGATTGCAGTTATAAGAGTCGAGGGACATGAAAGGGAAGCGGTGTTTGGGAAGGGAGTGAGACAGGGTTGTAACCTCTCCCCGATGTTATTCAATCTGTATATTGAGCAAGCAATCAAGGAAACAAAAGAAAAGTTCGGAGTAGGTATTAAAATCCATGGAGTAGAGGTTCGCCGATGACACTATAATTCTGTCAGA